>NC_135232.1:817341274-827341274 GCF_051348905.1 Ranitomeya variabilis | reverse complement strand
TTTGACCTCGTGATCTGAAAGCATTGCAACAATTGTTAGGGTTCGCTAATTACGACAAAGTTTATTAAAGGGAACCTGTCACCCCCCCCCCCCCCCCCAGGTGTTTGAAACTAAAAGAGCCATCTTGTGCAGCAGTAATGCTGCATTCTGACAAGGTGGCTCTTTTAGTTCTGGGTGCTGTAACTGCCGAAATAATCTGTTTTGTAGTTTGTCCTAAATACCTTTTCTTCAGTCAAGGAGGCCGGCGTTGCCCCCCTGCTTCAGACGCCACACAGCCGTCACTCAAGTCTTTTTGGCGCCGCCTCCTCATCACTGGTTTGAAATGAGCCGGCGCCTGCGCTCTTTTTTCCTGCCTTGGGCAGGCGCAGTGATCGCTGCCCGTCCTCTGTCCTCATATGCAGTCTAGCTGACTGCACCTGTGCGGCCGCCCTGCCTGTGATTCCCAGCCCTGCAGTATCTTCTGATTTATTCTCACTGCGGGGCTGGGATTCACAGGCAGGGCATCCGCACAGGCGCAGTCAGCTAGACTGCATATGAGGACAGAGGACGGGCAGCGATCACTGCGCCTGCCCAAGGCAGGAAAAAAGAGCGCAGGCGCCGGCTCATTTCAAACCAGAGATCAGGAGGCGGCGCCTGGCGCCAAGAAGATCTGAGTGACGGCTGTGTGGCGTCTGCAGCAGGGGGGAAAGGCCTGCCTCCTTGACTGAAGAAAAGGTATTTAGGACAAACTACAAAACTGATTATTTCTGCAGTTACAGCACCCAGAACTAAAAGAGCCACCTTGTCAGAATGCAGCATTACTGCTGCACAAGGTGGCTCTTTTAGTTAAAAACGCCTGGGGGGGGGGGGGGACAGGTTCCCTTTAAGGGTATTTCTCAGATCATGAAACCCCTTGCTGACCTCACACCAAAGGGAGCGGATCTTAAGGTTTGGTCATTGGATGCTGTTGGCTCCTTTGATAAATTAAAGAAGTGCTTCATGTCCGCTCCAGTTTTGATTCAACCTGATCTCCAAAAACCACTTATCACAGAAGTGGACGCCTCAGAGGTTGGGGTAGGGGCTGTTTTGTCTCAAGGTTCCAAAACTCTGACCAACTTGCGTCCATGTGCATTTTTCTCCAGGAAATTTTCATCTGCAGAAAGAAATTATGATGTGGGGAATCGCAAGCTGCTCGCTGTCAAGTTAGCTTCTGAAGAATGGAGACATTTTTTTGGAGGGAGCTATTCATCCTTTTACTGTGGTGACTAGTGTTGAGCGATACCGTCCGATACTTGAAAGTATCGGTATCGGAAAGTATCGGCCGATACCGGCAAAGTATCGGATCCAATCCGATACCGATACCCGATACCAATACAAGTCAATGGGACTCAGGTATCGGACGGTATTCCTGATGGTTCCCAGGGTCTGAAGGAGAGGAAACTCTCCTTCAGGCCCTGGGAACCATATTAATGTGTAAAAGAAAGAATTAAAATAAAAAATATCGCTATACTCACCTGTCCGACGCAGCCGGGACCTCAGCGAGGGAACCGGCAGCGTTGTTTGTTTAAAATTCGCGCTTTTACTTGGTTACGTGAGGTCCCGGCTTGTGATTGGTCAGAGCGGCCATGTTGCCGGGACGCGGACCAATCACAGCAAGCCGTGACGAAATTACGTCACGGCTTGCTGTGATTGGTCCGCGTCCCGGCAACATGGCCGCCATTAACCAATCACAAGCCGTGACGTCACGGGAGGCTGGACACGCGCGCTTTTCAAAATACGCGCATGTCCAGCCTCCCGTGACGTCCCGGCTTGTGATTGGTTAATGGCGGCCATGTTGCCGGGACGTCACTGGAGGCTGGACACGCGCGCTTTTCAAAATACGCGCATGTCCAGCCTCCCGTGACGTCCCGGCTTGTGATTGGTTAATGGCGGCCATGTTGCCGGGACGTCACTGGAGGCTGGACACGCGCGCTTTTCAAAATACGCGCGTGTCCAGCCTCCCGTGACGTCACGGCTTGTGATTGGTTAATGGCGGCCATGTTGCCGGGACGCGGACCAATCACAGCAAGCCGTGACGTAATTTCGTCACGTCTTGCTGTGATTGGTCCGCGTCCCGGCAACATGGCCGCCCTGACCAATCACAAGCCGGGACTTCACGTAACCAAGTAAAAGCGCGAAATTTAAACAAACAACGCTGCCGGTTCCCTCGCTGAGGTCCCGGCTGCGTCGGACAGGTGAGTATAGCAATATTTTTTATTTTAATTCTCTTTTTTACACATTATTACATTAATGTTGTTGCGATACCCGATACCCGATACCACAAAAGTATCGGATCTCGGTATCGGAAATTCCGATACAGCAAGTATCGGCCGATACCCGATACTTGCAGTATCGGAATGCTCAACACTAGTGGTGACAGATCATAAAAATTTAGCCTACATTGCATCTGCTAAACGTTTAACCCCTAGACAGACCAGATGGTCCTTATTTTTGTCTAGATTCAATTTTTCCATCACATTCAGACCGAGGTCTAAGAATGTTAGGACTGACGCTTTGTCACGCAGGCTTGATTCCGTTTCTCCTCCAGAACCTCCATCTTCCATTATTTCTCTAGGCATTGTGATTTCTATGGTATTCTCAGAAATGGAAACTGAAATTCGTGAGGTCCAGTCGTTGGCCCCATCTGCTACTCCTGAATTTAAATTCCCGTATATACTCAAGTATAAGCGGACCCGAGTATAAGTCAAGGCACCTAATTTTACCATACGCCGGGTTTCCTCATCCCTGTCCTGGTCTGTATGGCTCTTCATCCCTACCCTGGTATGCATGGCTCCTCATCCCTATTCTTGTATGCATGGCTGCATGGCTCTTCATCCCTATCCTTGTATGCATGGCTCTTCATCCCTACCCTGGTATGCATGGCTCTTCATCCCTACCCTGGTATGCGTGGCTCTTCGTCCCTACCTTGGTATGCGTGGCTCTTCGTCCCTACCCTGGTATGCGTGGCTCTTCGTCCCTACCCTGGTATGCGTGGCTCTTCGTCCCTACCCTGGTATGCGTGGCTCTTCGTCCCTACCCTGGTATGCGTGGCTCTTCGTCCCTACCCTGGTATGCGTGGCTCTTCGTCCCTACCCTGGTATGCGTGGCTCTTCGTCCCTACCCTGGTATGCGTGGCTCTTCGTCCCTACCCTGGTATGCGTGGCTCTTCGTCCCTACCCTGGTATGTGTGGCTCTTCATTCCTACCCTGGTATGCGTGGCTCTTCGTCCCTACCCTGGTATGCGTGGCTCTTCATCCCCACCCTGGCATGCGTGGCTCTTCATCCCCACCCTGGCATGCGTGGCTCTTCATCCCCACCCTGGCATGCGTGGCTCTTCATCCCTACCCTGGCATGCGTGGATCTTCATCCCTACCCTGGTATGCGTGGCTCTTCATCCCTACCCTGGTATGATTGGCCCCCCATGAACATCCTTGTATATGGCCCCCATCAAAAACATGAAAAAAATAAACCATTATACTTACCTTGCTATGCTCCATCGCTGCGTCTTGTTTGTTCTTGTGCCAGCATCTGCTTTATGCTTGTAAGCAGCGCATGGCAGGGACGTCATCAGCTGCTTACAAGCAGATCGCTGCCGGAATACTCACCAATCCCCATGCCGGAACTATATGCGTGGAGGGCAGCGAGTATTCATTGCTATTAAGTATCGCGCACAGTGTCAGCCGCCGGGCAGTCACATGTGCCATGGGAGTGGAGAGAGGTGAATATTTATCTCTCTTAAGTAGTGGGCACACGTGACTGCCCGGTAGCTGCAGGAAGCCGGCTACTGTGGCTGACACTATGTGCGCTATTACAGAGAAATGAATATTCACTGCCAGCGCAGTGGATATTCATTTCTCGTTAGCAACAGGCACAGGCTTTAGTCACATCAGCTGGCTCCTGCTTCATAAGACCCACTGCTCCGCCGCTGCCGCACCCCCTCCATCTTCTGGACTCTCACTCAAGTATAAGCCGAGGGGGCGTTTTCAGCACAAAAAAATACGCTGAAAAACTCGGCTTAAACTCGGTTATATACGGTCAGCGGGTTCCACTTTCAAAGTTTGGGATAAAGTTTGGTTATTGTCCAAGAATATAAGATTAAAAGTACCTTCAGCAAAGCTGGGTCTGAAATTCATTGGTCCGGAAGAGATTCTGGAGGTAGTAAATCCAGTTGCTTAGTTTAGATTAGTTGCTTAGATTAAAGCTTCTGCAGTCCCTTCGTGTCCCCAAGGTTTTTCACAAATCTCTGTTAAAGGAGTTTGTTCCTTCTGTGTTGTCTGTCTCTTTCCCTCCTCCTCCTCCAGTCTCTGTTGATAGAGGTTTGGAGTTGCAGAGGATTGTGGATTCTTGGAGGTTCCGAAATTGTCTCCAATATCTTGTTCACTGGATGGGATACGGACTCGATGAAAGACAGTGGCTTACGGCTAATTCGATGAAGGCTTTTCATTGTACGTTTCCTGGGAAACCTGGGGGGTTCGGTGGCCCCCCTTGCGGAGGGGGTACTGTCATGATTCCTCTGCTTAATGTCTGGGACTCAGTGATGGACAGCTGTCATCCTATCCTGTGCTGGGGTGGGCTGAGCTGTCAGTGCTTTGATTGACAGCTCAGTTGACCTATCTGACTGGAAGGTGCAGAGATTTCCACAGTTGCTCCCTGTTCATGGTAATTGCCCTGCTATTCAGGTGAGCTGTCTGGCCCAGATGTGTGTGGTCACCTGTTCCCTGTGCTGTGAGTTCTGATATTCTGATGCTGACCAATGGACCATGTTCTGTTATTGCCTCTTTGCTTATCTGCTATTTCTCTGGTATTCTGACCCTGGCAAGTGACCTGACTTACCACTTCATATTTTCCCTTGGTTTACTACGTGCTCTTTTGTTGTTTACCACGAAACGCCTGACTTCGCTCACTCACCGCCTGGCCATTGGTTGTGACTGGTGTCACAAGAGGCTAATTGGGTGGCTCATACTGTATATAAGGTGGCATGTAAAAGTTTGGGCACCCCTGGTCAAAATGACTGTTATTGTGAACAGTTAAGCAAGTTGAAGATTAAATGACCTCTAAAATGCCTAAAGTTGTATTTTAGGCAAAGCAATATATATATATATATATATATATATATATATATATATATATTTTACATTTTTAAAAATTACAAAAAGGAAAATGGGACGATTTCAAAGTTTGGGTATCCTGCATGATCAATGCCTAGTTAATCACATATATCCCCAAATCAGCATACAGTGTGCAAGACACTTCAAGTCAGGTTAGATACATAAACTATTGCTAGCAGCTTGAACTATTGCTACAAGCAATCAGAAGAGACTCTAGATAAATTAAAATAACAGTAAATTTTATTTAAAATCAGTAACAGAAATCAGTAACAGAAAACAAAAAAGCAACAGGGTGGGGATAACCTCATGGGGGAGGTGCACTTTATCTGCGCAGTCTCGAACGCCTGGATATACTCAAAGATGGGAGCCCTATGTGCAAAGAATCCAATACAGAATGTATTAAAAGTATTAAGGATGATATGAATCAGCGATTACAGGATATGTGGTCCTTAAATATCAACCATCACATATACACAGATTACTAAAGTGAAAAGTGCTGATATTAAGGACTAACTACATTCATTATAGTGATCTGTACAAACCATACAGGCATGCTCATCACAGGTATTAATAGCCAGTAAATAAACAGAACCAAGTGCAAAGTACTAATTAAAGAACTACCAATGATATAGTAAATTGTAGCTAAATTAGCATACGTATCGACAACACATAGTATCAATAATATAGAGAATGGATACATCACCTGAATGGTTGAGGAAACCCAGGCAGCCAAAGGAAAGTGTGTACAGCCGCATCTCCCCATACCCCTACACCATTTCACTTACACTTCTTCCAAGGGGGTGTGGTTAATACCTAGTAGCACCCCCATGTTGAAAGTATCACAGCATCAATTCTTGTTTGAAGGATTTTTGACATGTGTTAAGGATTATTATCCATTTGTAGAAGCCATCCTCTGTTCAACTTCAGCTTTTTTACAGGTAGTGTTATGTTTGCATCAAGAATTTGTTGAAATTTCACTGAATCCATTCTTCCCTCTAGCCTTGAAATGTTCTTTCTGCCATTGGCTGCAACACAACCACAAAGCATAATTTATCCACCCCCATGCCTAAAGGTTGGAGAAATGTTCTTTTCTTGAAATTCTGTGCCCTTTTTTCTCTACATATAACTTTGATAATTGTGGCCAAAGAATTTTATTTTAACCTCAAGGTCCACAGAACTTGTTTCCAAAATGAATCAGCCTTGCTTAGATTATATTTTGCAAACTTCTGACGCTGAATTGCATGGTGAGGACACAGGAGAGGTTTTCTTCTGATGACTCTTCCACGAAGGCCATATTTGTGCAGGTGTCTCTGAACAGTAGAAGAAAATACCACAACTCCAGAGTCTGCTAAATCTTTCTCAAGGTCTTTTGCAGTCAAGCGTGGATTCTGACTTGCCTCTCAAGCAATCCTAGCAGTTCTGCTTTGTCTTCCAAACGTTAGCTTGACTTCCACTGTTCCTGTTAACGGCCATTTCTTAATTACATTTCGAACTGAGGAAAGGGCAACTTGAAAATGCTTGCTATCCTCTTCTAGCCTTCTCCTGCTTTGTGGGCCTCCACCATTTTAATTTTCAGAATAATAGGCAGCTCCTTAGAAGAACCCATGTCTGCTGTTTTTTGGCACAAGGTTAGACGAGGCTGAGTTTTTATAAAGCTTGAAAATTTGCAGCACCTGGCCCTTCCTAACGATGATAGTGAACAAGCCATAACTCTACAGGCTAATTAAGGTCTAAAACCTTGGACAAAGTTATCTGAGCCCACAAATCTCCAATGGTGCCCAAACTTTTCATATGCCCATTTTCTCCACATAGCCTCCTATATACAGCGTGTGCCCCACATAGCCTCTGATATCCAGCATGTGATATAGCCTCATTAGATAGCCTTCCATATACAGTGCAAGCCCCATATATACAGTATAAGCCCTCACACACTCCTATATAGAGCATGAGGTCCCCACTTAGACTCCTATATGCGGCATGTGCCTCCATGTATACAGTATGAGACCCCGCCTAGACTCCTTTATGAAGTGACCCCCACAAAGCCTCCATATAAACAGTGTGATCCACGCATAGCCTGCTATATACAGTATTCACATAGCCTCCTATATACAGCATGCGTCCCATATAGCCTCCGCTATACAGCATATGCCCCATATAACCTCTTATATACAGCATGTGCCCCACGTAGCCTGACTATATACAGTATGAGCCCCTACATCACCTCTAATATACAGTATGAGTCCCCCACATAGCCTCCATATATAGTGTGAGCCCAAAATAGCCTCCATATATAGTGTGAGCCCAAAATAGCCTCCATATATAGTATGAGCCTCACATAGATCCATATATAGTGTGTGCCCCAACATAGCTTCCATATACATATATTCCATACACATAAAAAAACAACAAATACTTCACTCCGGTTCCCCTGTAGCTCTGCTCCTGTCTCTTGTGCACTGAGTATCAGCAGCATTGTATCTGCTGTCTCACATGTTGATTGGTAGAAGATGGAGCCGGCGGCCATGTCCTCCACCAATGTATGCACCTCTGTCTGCATCCTGAGGATGGAGATAGGGGTGGCGACGGGCGGCAGATGGAAAGCGGGTAGGGGAGGGCATGGTTTGCCCTGTGGGAAACAGTTTCAGCCCTTTGGCTGTCTCGGCCGTAGGTTTTCCAGGTCTATTATATAGGCACTTTTTGTATTCAGTGAAGACATACCATTACTATAGGAGATGCCAGTTTCTACTGATACGTTTCTATATCAATAAGGAGGAATAAACGAACAAGAAAGGGCATAGAAAATGGCAGGACAATGGTTGAGAAATATAAAATGTGATAGTTATTGAGACAAAGAATAAAAAATGGGCAAAAATGGCACTAACATACAGGAAGTGCCTGCAAACCCAGGTGTGACCACATACACTATAATTAGAATTTGCATGAGACAAGCAGGTAACATAGTAGACCAAGTGGCAAAATATTGAGTATATAAATAGATAATATATAAGTATGTCAAAAATCCACAGATAGGTCCATCAAAGGAATAAAATAAAACTATTTATATCAAAGAAAAGAGTACATAATATATAAGATACAAGAGATAAATATTAATACAAGCAAAGGGATTAGTAAAATGTACGCTGGATACATGGTAGATAGTAGGTAACCAAAAAGATGTGCCTGTACACAAGGAGGTGATTATAAAGATAGCCAGAGAGGATGCCCTGGGACAGATACTGAGCATAGCAAGGAATAAGATATGTATTAAAGCATATACATCTATAAATCCATAATCAGTATAGAGAAGTAGTATAAAATCATTCCATGATGCACAACACCAGTATGTAGAAAAATCAAGTCATATAGAATGGAGACATACTGTCCCTGGACCATATAAAAAATGGGGCTGAAGCGTGAAGGAATGACCAGCACAAATGTAGATAGATAGTAGAGAGTGGCTGGGTAAGGTGGTTACCTGTGTGCTCATGTAGGTGGATGCAGGTACGGGCCCCGACGCGCGTTTCGGATTAAATGCTTCGTTAGGATATCTTTTTACGTAGATAGGAGGGGGAGGAGCTTTGTCTCTGGCCCCTCCCAACTACATGGAATTGTGTCAGTAGAAGCTGTCATCTCCTGTCTTCACTGAATACAGATTTTACCTCAGAATTGAGAATTTTGACTGAGCAATTCTGGCAGAGAAAGAAGCAGATTTTTCTGATAAGATATATTACAGTTACTTATTTTCATGACTACTGTTGGTTTATGAAATAAAAATAAAAAAAAACAGTTAAGCTTTAACCCCTTAATCCCATATGACGTACTATCCCGTCAAGGTGACCTGGGACTTAATTCCCAGTGACGGGATAGTACGTCATATGCGATATGCCTATCGCAGCTGACATCCGGCACTATGTGCCAGGAGCGGTCACGGACCGCCCCCGGCACATTAACCCCCGGCACACAGCGATCAAACATGATCGCGGTGTACCGGCGGTACAGGGAAGCATCGCACAGGGAGGGGGCTCCCTGCGGGCTTCCCTGAGACCCCGGAGCAACGCGATGTGATCGCGTTGCTGCGAGGGTCTCTTACCTCTCCTCCCTGCAGCACGCCCGGATCCAAAATGGCCGTGGCATCCGGGTCATGCAGGGAGGGAGGTGGCTTACCGAGTGCCTGCTCAGAGCAAGCGCCTGGTAAGCCTGCAGCACTGTAAGTCAGATCGCTGATCTGACAGAGTGCTGTGCAAACTGTCAGATCAGCGATCTGTGATGTCCCCCCCACCCCGGGACAAAGTAAAAATGTAAAAAAAAAAAAATTCCACATGTGTAAGAAAAAAAAAAAAAATCCTAAATAAAGAAAAAAATATAAGTTAACCCCTTCAGTGAACACCGTAGGGAAAAAAAAGAGGCAAAAAACAACGCCGAACAAAAAGTGGAATAACGCGATCAAAAAGACGGATATAAATAACCATGGTACCGCTGAAAACGTCATCTTGTCCTGCAAAAAACGAGCCGCCATACAGCATCATCAAAGAAAAAATAAAAAAGTTATAGTCCTCAGAATAAAGCGATGCGAATTATTTATTCTATAAAATAGTTTTTATCGTATAAAAGCGCCAAAACATAAAAAAATGATATAAATGAGGTATCGCTGTAATCGTACTGACCCGAAGAATAAAAATGCTTTATCAATTTTACCAAACGTGGAACGGTATAAACGCCCCCCCCCCAAAAGAAATTCATGAATAGCTGGTTTTTTGTCATTCTGCCTCACAAAAATCGGAATAAAAAGCGATCAAAAAATGTCTCATGCCCGGAAATGTTACCAATAAAAACGTCAACTCGTCCCGCAAAAAACAAGACCTCACATGACTCTGTGAACCAAAATATGGAAAAATTATAGGTCTCAAAATGGGGAGACGCAAAAACTTTTTTGCTATAAAAAGCGTCTTTTAGTGTGTGATGGCTGCCAATCATAAAAATATGCTATAAAAAATGCTATAAAAGTAAATCAAACCCCCCTTCATCACCCCTTTAGTTAGGGAAAAATAATAGAATAAAAAAAAATGTATTTATTTCCATTTTCCCATTAGGGTTAGGGCTAGGGTTGGGGCTAGGGTTAGGATTTGGATTACATTTACGGTTGGGATTAGAGTTAGGGGTGTGTCAGGGTTACCGTTGGGATTAGGGTAAGGGGTGTGTTTGGATTAGGGTTTCAGTTAGAATTGGGGAGTTTCCACTGTTTAGGCACATCAGGGGCTCTCCAAACGCGACATGGCGTCCGATCTCAATTCCAGCCAGTTCTGCACTGAAAAAAGTAAAACAGTGCTCCTTTCCTTCCGAGCTTTCCCGTGCGCCCAAATAGGGGTTTACCCCAACATATGGGGCATCAGCGTACTCGGGACAAATTGGACAACTTTTGGGGTCCAAGTTCTCTTGTTACCCTTGGGAAAATATAAATTTGGGGGGCTAAAAATCATTTTTGTGGGAATAAACATTTTTTTTATTTTCATGGCTCTGCGTTGTAACCTGTAGTGAAACACTTGGAGGTTCAAAGTTCTCACAACACATCTAGATAAGTTCCTTGGGAGGTCTAATTTACAAAATGGGGTCACTTGTGGGGGGTTCCTACTGTTTGGGTACATCAGGGGCTCTGCAAATGCAACGTGATGCCTGCAGACCAATCCATCTAAGTCTGCATTCCAAATGGCGCTCCTTCCCTTCCGAGCTCTGCCATGAGCCCAAACAGTGGTTCCCTCCCACATATGGGGTATCAGCATACTCAGGACAAATTGGACAACAACTTTTGGGGTCCAATTTATCCTGTTACCCTTGTGAAAATACAAAACTGGGGGCTAAAAAATAATTTTTGTGAAAAAAAAAAAAAAAGAATTTTTATTTTATCGGCTCTGCATTATAAACTTCTGTGAAGCACTTGTTGGGTCAAATTGCTCACCACACATCTAGATAAGTTCCTTAGGGGGTCTACTTTCCAAAATGGTGTCACTTGTGGGGGGTTTCAATGTATAGGAACATCAGGGGCTCTCCAAACGCAACATGGCGTCCCATCTCAATTCCAGTCAATTTTGCATTGAAAAGTCAAATGGCGCTCCTTCCCTTCCGAGCTCTGCCATGCGCACAAACAGTGGTTTACCCCCACATATGGGGTATCAGCGTACTCAGCACAAATTGTACAACAACTTTTGGAGTCCATTTTCTCCTGTTACCCTTGGTAAAATAAAACAAATTGGAGCTGAAATAAATTTAGTGTAAAAAAAAAAAAAAAGTTAAATGTTAATTTTTATTTAAACATTCCAAAAATTCCTGTGAAACACCTGAAGGGTTAATAAACTTATTGAATGTGGTTTTGAGCACCTTGAGCGGTGCAGTTTTCAGATTGGTGTCACACTTGGGTATTTTCTATCATATAGACCCCTCAAAATGACTTCAAATGAGATGTGGTCCCTAAAAAATAATGGTGTTGTAAAAATGAGAAATTGCTGGTCAACTTTTAACCCTTATAACTCCCTAACAAAAAAAAATGATGGTTCCAAAATTGTGCTGATGTAAAGTAGACATGTGGGAAATGTTACCTATTAAGTATGTTGTGTGACATATCTCTGTGATTTAAGGGCATAAAAATTCAAAGTTGGAAAATTGCACAATTTTCGCGAAATTTCTATTTTTTTCACAAATAAACGCAAGTTATATCGAAGAAATGTTACCACTATCATGAAGTACAATATGTCACGAGAAAACAATGTCAGAATGGCCAAGATCCGTTGAAGCGTTCCAGAGTTATAACCTCATAAAGGGACAGTGGTCAGAATTGTAAAAATTGGCCCGGTCATTAACGTGCAAACCACCCTCGGGGCTTAAGGGTATGTGTCCACGTTCAGGAAACGCTGCGTTTTTCCGCAGCGTCAAAAACGTAACGTCCAGATGTTACAGCATAGTGGAGGGGATTTCATGAAATCCCGACTCCACTATGCGTTAAAAGCATGCGTTTTTGCAGCGAAAACGCAGCATGTTGCTACAATGAGCAAAACACGCAGGAACACCGCAGGTGACCTGCCAGTGACCTCAGGTGCAGTTTTGGGCAGGATTTTACTTGCATAAAATCCTGACCAAAGCCTGAAGCAAATCTGAACGTGGACACATACCCTTAGGGGTTAAAGGGGGATGCCACTCATTCAATGTCACTTGGTGAGGAAAACAGTTGGTATACCAGAAAAGGTTATTGGGAGTCTTAATATTCTTTCTGCCATTTTTAGGAGGTTTAGCTGTGCATAATGGAAACTTTATTTCTCTGGTGCTGTTTCTTCACCAGTAAGAACTGTTCCTACAAGTACTCTGTGGACTGTGGCGAGGTTCACATTACCCTTTTGTTTTGTTTTTTGATCAATTCGACTAATGTATCAATTAAGATGCAATCAAATAAGCAGCAACTTACCAATGTACCGTTTGGCTGTTAAGAAAATGAGTTGTCTCCATTCAAACACTTGTCCTTTATCTTCAAAATTAATAAAATATTCCGATGGACTTCCCATCAATTCAAAACCTTAAAAAAAGATATAAAAGTTTGTTCACTGACTTATCACATAGCCTCACTCGAGAAACTCCTACAGATACCTTAAACCCTTAACGACCAGAGGTATTTTTGTTTCTGCATTTTCATTTTTTGCTCCCCTTCTTCCCAGAGCCATAACTTTTTTAATTTTTTGGTCAAAATGGCCATGTGAGGGCTTGTTTTTTGCAGGACGACTTGTACTTTTGAATGACACCATTAGTTTTAACATATCTTGTACTGAAAACAGGAAAAAAAATTCCAAGTGCTGTGAAATTGCAAAAAAAAAAAAGTGCAATCCCACAGTTATGTTGGTTGTTGTTTTTTTTTTTTTTACCATGTTCACTAAATGCCAAAACTGACCTACCATTGTGATTGTCCAGGTCATTACAAGTTCATAGACACTATATATATATATATGTATATGTATGTATATATATATATATATATATATATATATATATATATATATATATATATATATATATATATATATATATATATATATATATATATATATATATATATATATATTTATTTATTTAGAGTATGAGCCGACCCCCCCTAATTTTGCAACAAAAAACTGGGAAAACTTATTGACTCGAGTATAGGCCTAGGGTGGAAAATGCAGCAGCTACCAGTAAATGTCAAAAATAAAAATAGATACCAATAAAAGTATAATTAATTGAGGCATCAGTAGGTAAAGTGTTTTTGAATATCCATATTGAATCAGGAGCCCCATATAATGCTCCATGCGGTTCTTTATGGCCCCATAGATGCCCCATATAACATTGTGCCACATGTAATGCTGCTGACGTGGTCCCTGCATGTCCCACGGTCTCCGGGCGCGGCAGCTTTTTATTTAAGTGGTGAAAAAAAAAACAAGTTTGTTTAAAAAAAAAAAAAAAAAAAAAGAGAAAATTGTGCAATTTTCTGATACCAGTAGTGTTTCCATTTTTCGTGCCCAAAAAATGTAATTCTGGCGTTTTTACTTTTTTCTCATTACACTGTTTAATGATCGAGTTTATTCTTTTTTATATTGACAGATCGGGCGATTTTGAACGCGGTGATACCAAATATGTGTGTGTTTGATTTTTTTTTATTTTGAATGGGACGAAACGGGGGTGATTTCAACTTTTATTAAAAAAAAAATTATTTTTTAATATATTTAAACATTTTATTTTTTTTTACTTTTTGCATGCTTTAATAGTCTCCATGGGAAACTAGAAGCTGCAGTTGTCCGATCGGCTCTGCTACATACAGGCAATGATCAGATCACCTGTATGCAGAAGAAATGCTCACTTGCTATGGGGGCCGACTACCAGGCGGCGTTCATAGCAATCCTGCTATAACACCCATAGAGGTCTGCTGAAGACCTCTGGTTGTCATGCCAACACATTGGTGACCCGCAATCAGGTGACAGGGTCACTGATGAGTGGGATTACCGGTGCGCTTCCCGGAAGCGTGAGTTAAATTACACTGTCAGAGATTGACAGCAGCATTTAACTAGCTAACAGCCGCAGGTGGATCGTGATTCTACCCACGGCTGTTGCGGGCACATGTCAGCTGTATATATCAGCTATCTATATCAGCTGTCATGTGCCGGAAATGAGTGGGTTCAGCACCGGAGCCCAACAGGGGGAGTCCGACATCGGCATGCATAATATTATGCCCGATGTTGGAAAGGGGGAAAGAGAGCCTGTGTGAAAACAGCAATGTTCTGTTTTGCAGCGCTGGAGCCCTGAGTTCAATGCCCACCAAGGACAACACCTTCAAGGAGTTTGCATGTTCTCCTTGTGCTTGGGTGGATTTCCTCCGCGTTTTCCGGTTTCCTCCCAGAGTCCCAATACATACTGATAGGGAATTTATATTGTGAGCACAATGGGGACAGTGATGAAAATGTCTGTAAAGCGCTATGGAATATGATGGTGCTATATAATCAAAGCATAATAAGGAAATATTGTGCTGAGAAAATGAAGAGGCATATACATTTTTTTGTAGGGATCGTCTATAGTTGAAGAGATGAAATCTAATTAGAAAGCTGTGGCATATTCTAGCAATACACTATTATTTACTACTGTGGAAAAGCCTTTTTAAAGGGAATCTGTCATCAGGTTTTTGCTATGTAAACTGAGAACAGCAAGATGTAGAGGCAGAAACCCCGATTCCATTGATGCATCATTTAGTTTACTTCGTGCTGCAGATCTAGCAGAGCACAAATTCTCAGCTCTGGATAACCCCGCCCCCACCACTGATTAGCAGCTTTCTTTCAATCAGTAGTAGAGGCGTGGTTACACACATCAGTTGACTAGGAAGCAGGTGTCACCTAGTCCAGCAGTGATAATCTCCTACTAATAAAATACTGATTTTATTGAAGCAGCAACAAAGCCTAGTAAGTGACAAATCACTGGAATCAGGATCTCAGCCGTGACATCATGCTGCTCTCAGATTACATAGCAAAAACATGCTGACAGATTCCCTTTTAATGTTCTAATGTAGCCAACTAGATGTCTCAGTCCGCACTATGTGGGCCCTGGATTTTTTGAGGCCACCTAAAAGTGTCATCTAGTTCCCCCCCCCCACTTCAAATTTAGGAATAGTAATTCATGGGAAAGTTGTCTGCTGAGCTTTCTTACATACTATTTATTGGGAAAATATAGTTTTAGCATTCAAGATTTCTGACCTGGCACCAATCCATTGTCCATTAGAAGATCCATAAATTCATCCAGCTGAGAGAAGTTGTAATGCGCTGATCCATTAAGAACTCTGAGGAATTAAATAATGTGAATTAGTCCTTTGTAGTTCTGTCAATTAGGAAATATCTACTAGTAGGTAGCTAGGGAAGTTCATAAACTACAACTTACAAGGGATGGATAGAAAGGCAATTGTGGTAAAATGCATGGAAATGGGATAGAGGCTATGTGGGAGGAACAGAGGAAAAGACACTCAGAGAAAGCCTCCGACAGGAGTGAAAAAAAAGTACATGAACGGTAGAAAGAAATAAAACAGATACAGACTAAAATAACTAGTGATGAGCGAATATACTCGTTATTGCCCAAGCATGCTCTGGGGTCCTCCGAGTATTTTTTAGTGCTTGGAGATTTAGTTTTTCTTGCCGCAGCTGAATGATTTACATCTGTTAGGCTACGTTCACACGATCCGTTTTTTGCTGCGGATCCGTAGCGGAATTGCAGCTACGGATCCGCAGCCGTTTTCCATGCAGGGTACAGTACAATGTTACCCTATGGAAAACAAAACCCGCTGTGCCGACGATCCTTTTTTTCGCTGGAAAATCCGCGCGGATTTGCCAACGGAAAAAAGAAGTACCATGTCAATTCTTTCAGCGGATTCCGCTGCGGGTTTCCAACAGCACCAATAGGAAACTGCAGTTGGAAACCCGCAGTGGAATCCGCAGAAGAAAAAGGACACAAATCCGCGGAGAGAAGCACCGCCGTTTTCCACTGCGGATTTCCCCGAAAAAGGACCGGAAAAATCCGCAGTGAAAAACGGATCGTGTGAACGTAGCCTTAGCCAGCATAAGTACATGTGGGGATTCCCTAGCAACCAGGCAACCCCCACATGTACTTATGCTGGCTAACAGATGTAAATCATTCAGCTGCGGCAAGAAAAACTAAATCTCCAAGCACTAAAAAATACTCGGAGGACCCCCGAGCGTGCTCGGGAAATCTCAAGTAACGAGTATATTCGCTCATCGCTAAAAATAACCCATTGTTGTAAATGGGTGATTCAAGACCACTTAACATATTGCTGTAAGGGCATCACTCTAACAGATAATAAAGTTCCCCAAAGACAAGTCGGATGAGAATGACATACAAGGATTGACCATAGATAAGGAAATAATAATTTATCATAAAGAAGTTATTTCGGTTAGAAACAGTACAATATAATGAATAAAAAATGTAGAGCGAGAATTTAGTATGTGAAAAGCTAATTACATATCTCCACATATCATAGACAATTGACAAAAACATAATGGCCCTGATTTATCAAGATTAGCAATGATGAGGGGGCGTATAAGAGTGTGTGAACATAAATTCCCTCTAAAAACTAGCTTTATTTTACAAAATTTAAAAAATACACCTACCCAGTGAAAAAAGAAGGTTTGATACCAAAATAATACACTGACCAACATTAATTTGCCTACAGATTCCCTGCAATAAACCTGGATGGATCCCTACCTGGCTGTGGAGGTTGGCAACCTAAAGGACGATCTGGCACACCCACTCAACGTGGTCTATCCCTCACTTCCCTATCACAGCCCTCTCAACAAGGTTGGAAAACAATATGTCAGAGTAGGGATGAACAAATTTTGCAGAAATCTTGTATGGCAACATTAATCCGTAGTCATAGCTCATATTCCACCAAGTAATCTACTTTACACAGATATAATATATCCGTCAGGTATGTGCCCTGTTGGGCAATATTAACCACACTAGGCAGTAAAGAGTGACCAATTTGCATGGATCAAACATCTCCTACCAACGCCCCACAATAAGGCCGGCGTCACACTAGCGAGTTTTACGGACGTATGAGAGGTGCAGAAAATACGGATTGCATACGGTACAATGATTCTCTATGTCCCAGCTCCTATCAGCCATATTTTACGGATCCGTATTATACGGTCTTGTATTATACGGTCTTTGTCACCGTATTGCGCAAAAAAATCGCCACTGAAAGTCTATGGGTGCGAGAAAAATACGGATTACACACGGACCAGCAGTGTGACTTGCGAGAAATACGCAGCGGTGTTCTATAGAAAAGCCGGTAATTCAATTGCCGGCTTTTTCTTTCTCCTTCACAAACCCGACAGGATAAGAGACATGGTTTACATACAGTAAACCATCTCATATCCCCTTTTTTTTTTGCATATTCCACACTACTAATGTTAGTAGTGTATATGTGCAAAATTTGGGCGCTGTAGCTTGTAAAATAAAGGGTTAAATCGCGGAAAAAATTGGCATGGGCTCCCGCGCAATTTTCTCCGCCAGAGTGGTAAAGCCAGTGACTGAGGGCAGATATTAATAGCCTAGAGAGGGTCCATGGTTATTGGCCCCCCTGGCTAAAAACATCTGCCCCCAGCCACCCCAGAAAAGGCACATCTGGAAGATGCGCCTATTCTGGCACTTAGCCTCTCTCTTCCCACTCCCATGTAGCAGTGGGATATGGGGTAATGAAGGGTTAATGTCACCTTGCTATTGTAAGGTGACATTAAGCCAGATTAATAATGGAGAGGCGTCAATTATGACACCTATCCATTATTAATCCAATAGTACGAAATGGTTAATAAAACACACACACATTATTTAAAAGTATTTTAATGAAATAAAGACACAGGGTGTTTTAATATTTTATTATACTGGTAATCCACCTGAAGACCCTCGTCCTGTAAAAAAGGTAACATAAAAAATCAACAATATCCCATACCTTCCGTCGTTCTGTCAGTCCCACGATGTAAATCCATCTGAAGGGGTTAAATCATTTTACACCTAGGAGCTCTGCTAATGCAGTGCTCGTGGCTGTAAAACCCCGGGGAATGAATGGAAAGCAGGAGCGGGTGCATTAGCACATATCCTTACTGAGGGGCTGTGCACTTTTGCCAAACCAGGGCACAATCCCTCAGAGGGGAGGAGGGGCTTGAGAAGCTGTAGTTTTTAAAGACGAAATAGCATGATTGAGGTCCTGGATGCAGAGAAAAGCAGCGTGTTTTCTGCGAGGACAGCTGCATAAGGCAGGGTACCAGTCCCTGGAGCACAGAGACTTTTGAAGTCTGTGCTAAAGAGTGAGTCTGCTTGGTCTTTATATAACTAGCAGAAGAATGCTTTTGCTAGAGAGCAGAGATGAGTGAATTTGCTTGGGTTCCCCCTTATTCGGCAAGCTATAGCGCTTACTGAATAAGCTGCAGAGGAAACCTGGCTTACTGGATCACTTCTGCCGATCAGCTGATCGGCACCGCAGCTGCATGTGTCGCGACTGTGTCAGTCACGACACATGCAGGGAGAACCTGTGTCTTGGGCTGTCCATGCATGTGTTGTGACTGTGACACTGCCGTGACACATGCAGCACTGATCAGCCGGCGTGATCCAGGTATCCGGGTACTCTCTGCAGATTATTTGGCTAGCGCTATAGCTTGTCGAATAAGAGGGAACCTGAGCAAATTCGTTCATCTCTACTAGGGAGCTCAGCAACTGTGGAATCAGGGACACTGTTGTAAGAAGAAATAAGTGTTTTGACAGATTCACGTTGCCTGCTCGCTGGAAGGGATCACAGACAGAGCCGCCATCATTACTGCCCTGACTGCGTATGGGGCCCAGTGAGCAGAGGGGGCCCTCAGTGGGTATGACATAATTGTAATTCGCCAGTACACGCTTGAAATGGATGGAGGGGACGTCGCCGCTATACCGTGGCCAGGTAAGGAGAAAGTATTATTTTGTTTTTATTGAAAGCAGCAAGACGCAATATGTTCGGACTGTAAGATGGAGATACATGGACCATTTGTCTCCATCCTGCTCCATCTGTCTCATCCTGGTCCATGATCCTGCACCATGTGGCATGGTGCAGGATCATGGGGCAGGATGGAGACACATGGTGCAGGATGAATACACATGGAGCAGGATCATGGGGCAGGATGGAGACAGGATAAAGACACATGGGGCAGGATGGAGACACATGGGGCAGGATCATGGGGCAGGATGGAGACATATGGGGCAAGATGGAGACACATGGTGCAAGGTCATGGGGTGGGATGGAGACATGGGGCAGGATGGAGGCACATGATGCAGAATCATGGGGCAGGATGGGGACAGACTGGGCAGGATGGGGACAGAGTGGGCAGGAACATGGGGCAGGATGGAGACAGATGGGGCAGGATTATGGGCAACATGAAAACAGATGGGGCAGGATGGAGACAGAGGGGGCTGGATGGAGTCAGATGGGGCAGGAACATGGTGCAGGATGGAGACACATGAAGCAGGATGTAGACAGATAGGGCAGGATGGAGACACATGGTTCAGGATCTTGGAGTAGGATGGAGTCAGATGGGGTAGAATGGAGTCAGAGGTTGCAGGATAATGGGGCAGAATGGAGACATATGGGGCAGGATGGAGATACATGGTGCAGGATCATGGGAAAGGATGGAGACACATGGTGCAGGACCATGGGGCAGGATGGAGACACATGGTTCAGGATGGAGACAGATGGGGAGGAATGGAGATATATGGTACAGGATGGAGACAGATGGGGCAGGATGGAGACAGGTGGTGGAGGATCACGGGGCAGGATGGAGACAGATGGGGAAGGATGGTGACAGACGGGACAGGAACATGGGGCAGGATGGAGACACACGGGGCAGGACCATGGGACAGAACCATGGGACAGATGGGGCAGGACCACGGAACAGATGAGACAGGATCATGGGACAGATGAGGCAGGATCATGGGACAGATGGGGTAGGATGGAGATAGATGGAGACACACGGGGCAGGATCATGAGACACTGGGCAGGATCATGGGACAGATGGGGCAGGAACATGGGGCAGGATGAAGACAGATGGGGCAGTATCATGGGATAGGATGGAGACAGATGGGGCAGTATCATGGGGCATGATGGAGTCAGATGGTGTACGATGGAGTCAGATGGTGCAGTATGGAGACATAGGGGGCAGGATGGAGACAGATGGGGCCGGATCATGGTGCAGGATAGACTGATGGGGCAGGATGGAGACACATGGTGCAGGATCATGAAGCAGGATGGAGACAGATGGTGCAGGATTGGGACAGGATGGAGACATATAGGGCAGGATCATGGGACAGATGGGGCAGGATCATGGG
Source organism: Ranitomeya variabilis (assembly GCF_051348905.1). Taxonomy (NCBI): domain Eukaryota; kingdom Metazoa; phylum Chordata; class Amphibia; order Anura; family Dendrobatidae; genus Ranitomeya; species Ranitomeya variabilis. The sequence goes on along the minus strand of NC_135232.1, from coordinate 827,320,737 downwards.
ACAGATGGGGGCAGGATCATGGGACAGATGGGGGCAGGATCATGGGACAGATGGGGCAGGATGAGATCAGATGGGGCAGAATGGGACATCACATGGGGGCAGAATGGATGCTCATGAGGGCAGGATGAGAGAACATATGGGGCCAGGATGGGAGAACATATGGCTGAAGCCAGGAATGAGATACAAGGGGGGCGGGATGGGGAATATTATTACCGCAGGGGCTAATTAAGGGATATTATTACTGCAGTGATGCATTTTATTTTTTGAGGACACTGTTTTCAACGGCGGGTCCTGTTACTGTGCAGAGCAACACTGTCACCTTTTTTTCTTCATCTGGGATGGCGTAGAAGTTGGGAAAAAATTAAGTAATCTGCTAACCAAGCAGTGCTCTAGATAACTGTGTTATTTCCTGCAGAGCCGAGTCCTGGCTGAAAAAAGTGATGGCGATCTGTGCTTGATGAAGATGAAAAGCGAAGATGAAGGACTTCATCTAGAGACATCACTTGTGAGTCAGTGTAGTACATGTACATGCACACTATACACTATATACTGTGTACAGATCTCCGGTGTATAATATCACTGGTACTCACTGTATTACCCATACACTGACACTATATACAGAGCTCTTGTGTACAATGTCACCATGATAACTGTATTACCTGTACACTGACATTGTATACAGAGCTCCTGTGTATAACGTCACTGGTGATCACTGTATTACCTGTACACGGACACTATATACGAAATACAGATCTCCTGTTTATAATGGCACTTATGATATTCGTATTGTGTTTTTTTTAATTAATGATCAGTATTGTAGTATTCAGTCACTATGTGGTGGCAATATGTGACCTGGTCATGGTCTGGCAGTATTTGTTCCTTGTATGTGCTATTATTCGGTCACAGTGGTGGTAATATCTGGTCTGGTCATGGTGCGGTGGTATTTGTCCCTTGTATGTGATAATATTGGTCATTTTAAAAACTGAAAATAAATTAAAATATACCTAAATTGTATTGGATATTTTAACAAAATGTTTCAGAATTTACAGTAGAGTAGGGCCCGGCCAAAAGAGTCTACCTTGTCATGGTGGCAGACTAAAAAATCTTTTGGCCAAAACAAAAGCTGCTGGCTATGTATGTGATCTGGTGATGGGAACTGTTAATGTGTGGTGAGGATGTGGTGAAGTGGAGTTTTTCCAAGTGAGGGTGGTGGCACTGAGGACGGTCGAGGGGTGGAGCCTGGGCGGAGTCTCAAGGGGGTCCAAAAATTTTGCCAATATGGGGTCCTGAAATTCCTAGTGGCAGCCCTGATCACGGATCCAGTAACGGTTTACCTTGGACCCCTGGGTATCCAATGAATAATTTACCAGAGGTATAATTAGCAAGAGGAAGGCTACACAACCTAACATCAGAGAAACTGAACCCTCACTTCACAGGTCTGACCAAAACTCTGTAAGTGAATTGTACGGAAGCTTTTGGAACTGTTTGCAGAACTTCCGTAAAAGGTACTAACTGATCATTACCCTGTCTAATGCTGATTATTCTCTGCTGCGCCATTCCAGTTCCAATTTCCCTGTGAGCCAGCCCTAGATGGGAAGGGGACAATCATCTGGCACGGTCTATCACCATCTAACTCCCAGGGACCTTCATTAGTGCCCGGCCATACCAGGCCAAACATCCCAACTGGCGTCATGAACCTTTTAATTATTTTTATTATTAACCCCACAATAGGCAAAGACGCGCCCCCGGTTGGACTCGACGAGCACTTGGACCGCCGTGACCCAATCCCGTTACTGCAGCACCCCCGCAAGGGTGGCACAGATGCACCACGCTACAAATCTTACTCAGTCTATCAGGAACTGGAGTAAGTTTTTAAACATAAGAGAAGCCACAGTAAGTCACAAATTAGATGACCTTTGGTGCTACACCCCAGCTCCATTTTGATAGAACTAAGCGAAACTGCAGGAAAAACACCAAAAGTCACAAATTTTAAATTTTTCAAAGCAAATCATGCCAGAATTACCATATGTCATAATCACTTTGATGAATCGGGACCCATGAGTTTAAAGCAGGGGCCTATATACCTTTAGAGGCAAACAAAATATATGCTTTGGTCAGCGGTTGGGCTCTGGTTCATCTGATACTCTTTGCCACTAAGCTGTGAGAACCTGTCTAGTCTAGATTAATGGCTTGTTACAGTACAAACAGAGAAGCGTGGAATCCCAAAAAACAAGAAAAAGGCAGAAAGGGAAAAACAAAACCTGTGCTGGTTGGCCAAGCTTAACACCATGAAGTGAAGGACAGGGCATTATACATTATCAATTTAGACATGCTACTAGCAGACTTTAATTTCTACAATCAAGATGGCCAGAAAAAGCTGAATTTTCCCCTTTTAAATACCAATTTAAATTCTGGAAGCATAATTAGAGACAGTAATATGTATAACTAATATATCAGTAACACAAAACAGGTTATACATGTAAAATAGCCAATAGCTGTACTATTGTGAAGATTCTATCCCAGATGAATAAGGATCTCAGTGGCACTTATTACATATCCAGGGGAGGTGATGTGTTTTTAAAATTAAGTTTTCACCAAGAACATGAGATAGATTCATGAGACCAAAAGGAAAGACTGACAGGAAATTGTACAGCAAAAAGACTGTTATGGAAGAAAGAGATAAGACAAACTTACTGAGAGAGGTGGAGAGAGTATGGGTAATAATTTTTTTTTTTTTTTTAATTGCATTATTGAAATTTGGGCAATTAAAGGGGTTATGCAGAGCCATGATTTTTACGGCAAGCACTGACTTCATTTTGCAAAATCTAACAGTGTGCAAAAAACGCACTGTTAGGATTCAGCTCTGCTTGCCAGTTTGATGGGTCATTATGTGACCTAATGTATGCAATGTACATACTTGCAATCACAAGCGGACTAGATTCTGATTCTTTTCTCTCAATGCTCTAGTGAGAAAAGCAGATGAAAATCTAGTCGGTACGTGACCCCAAGTTTGCAAATCGTCTTCTTGTGTTCATAAGTCGACTGCTCAAACTGGCAAGCAGAGTTGAATTCTAACTGCGTGACTATCACACATTGTTAGAATTCAGCTCATATAAAATTACATGTATTAAATGTACGTCAATGAGAAAACTGCTGTTAATGGTTTTGCTTAAATAAACCATTACACACTGTTAGGATTAACCCCTTAGTGTCAGAACCAATTTGGTACTTAAAGACCAAGCCAATTTTTACAATTCTGACCACTGTCACTTTATGAGGTTATAGCTCTGGAACGCTTCAATGTATCCCATTGATTCTGAGATTGTTTCTTTTCATGACATATTGTACTTTATGTTAGTGGTAAAATTTCTTCAATATAACTTGCGTTTATTTTTGAAAAAAAAAAAAGGAAATTTGGCAAAAATTTTGAAAATTTTGCTATTTTCAAACTTTTAATTTTTGTACCCTTAAATCAGAGTGGTGTCACACAAAGTAGTTAATAAATAATATTCCCACATGTCTACTTTACATCAGCACAATTTTGGAAACATAATTTTTTATTTTTTTTTTGTAAGGAAGTTTAAGTGAGTTTGGGGGGTCAATATAACAGAAAATACCCAAAAGTGACACCATTCAAAAAACTTCACCCCTCAAGGTGCTCAAAACCACATTCAAGTTTATTATCCCTTCAGGTGCTTCACGAGAACTAAAGCAATGTGGAAGGAAAAATTGAACATTTTACTTTTTTCACAAAAATTTACTGTGGAACCAATTTTTTTTATTTTCACAAGGGTGTCAGGAGAAATTGCACCACAAATTTTGTGGTTCACTTTCTCCTGAGTATGCTGACACCTCGTATGTGGAGGAAAGCCATTGTTTGGGCGCATGATCGTCTAATGGTTAGACGGAGACCTGGAGAGGCATACAAGCCAGAGGGTCTTGCACCCACTGTGAAATTTGGTGGAGGATCGGTGATGATCTGGGGATGCTTCAGCAAGGCTGGGATTGGGTAGGTTAATCTTTGCGAAGGATGTATGAATCAAGCCATACAAGGTTATCCTGGAAAAACAGTTGATTCCTTCTGCTCAGGCAATGTTCCCCAACTCTGAGGACTGGTTTTTCCAGAAGGCCAATGCGCTATGCCACACAGCTAGCTCAATCATGGTGTGGATGAAGGACCACCACATCAAATTCCTGTCATGGCCAGACCTGAACCCCATTGAAAACCTCTGGAATGTAATCAAGAGGAAGATGGATAGTCACAAGCCATTAAACAAAGAACTGCTTAACCCCTTCATGACCTTGGGATTTTCCGTTTTTCCGTGTTCGTTTTTCGCTCCCCTCCTTCCCAGAGCCATAACTTTTTTTTATTTTTCCGTCAATATGGCTATGTGAGGGCTTATTTTTTGCGAAACAAGTTGTACTTTTGAACAACATCATTGGTTTTAGCATGTCGTGTACTAGAAATCGGGAAAAATTTCCAAGTGTGGTGAAATTGCAAAAAAAAGTGCAGTCTCACACTTGTCTTTTGTTTGGCTTTTTTGCTAGGTTCACTAAATGCTCAAACTGAACTGCCATTATGATTCTCCAGGTCATTACGAGTTCATAGACTCCTAACATGACAATGTTATTTTTTATCTAAGTGGGGAAAAAAAATTCCAATCTTTGCTAAAAATAAATAAATAAAAAATTGCGCCATTTTCCAACACCCGTAGCGTCTTCATTTTTCATGATCTGGGGTCGGTTGAGGGCTTATTTTTTGCATACTGAGCTGGTGTTTTTAATGATACTATTTCGGGGCAGATATGTTCTGTTGATCGCCCGTTATTGCATTTTAATGCAATGTCGCGGCGACCAAAAAAACGTAATTCTGGCGTTTCAAATTTTTTTTCTCGCAACGCTGTTTAGCGATCAGGTTAATGCTTTTTTTTATTGATAGATCGGGTGATTCTGAAAGCGGCAATACCAAATATGTGTAGGTTTGATTTTTTTTTTTTATTGATTTATTTTGAATGGGGCGAAAGGGGGTGATTTAAACTTTTATATATATTTTTTTTTTCCCTTTTTTTAACTTTTTTTTTTTTTAACTTTTGCCATGCTTCAATAGCCTCCATAGGAGGCTAGAAGCTGACACAACTCGATCGGCTCAGCTACATAACAGCGATCATCAGATCGCTGCTATGCAGCAGAAATGCAGGTGTGCTATGAGCGCCGACCACAGGGTGGCGCTCACAGCTACCGGGGATCAGTAACCACAGAGGTCTCAAGAACCTCTATGGTTATTATACAGAAGCATCGCTGACCCCCTATCATGTGACGGGGGTCAGCGATGCGCTCATTTTTGGCCGCCCGGCCGGATGCGCTGGTTAAATGCCGCTGTCAGCGTTTGACAGCGGCATTTAACTAGTTAATAGTGGCGGGTGAATCGCGATTTCACCCGCCGCTATTGCGGGCACATGTCAGCTGACATGTCCCGGCTTTGATGCAGGCTCACCGCCGAAGCCCGCATCAAAGCGGGGGTTCTGACCTCGGACGTACTATCCCGTCCGAGGTCAGACAGGGGTTAAATTTTTGTTCCAGGAGTGACATAAAGTCACCCAAAAGCTGTGTGAAAGACTGGTGGAAAGCATGCCAAGATGCATGAAAACTGTGATCAAAAATCATGGTTATTCCACAAAATATTGATTTCTGAACTGAAAAGAAAAAACAGAGAAACTGAAAATTTTGCAGTGGTCTCTTAATTTTGCCAGAGCTGTATATACTGTGTGTAATATGTGTTTATATTACATAGATCGATAGAAGAAAAGACGGCAATTCATATGCCGTGTACTGTAAAATCACTGCAGGAGCTGACAGGAGAGAAGACATGGATTACATACAGTAAATATATACACTGTGTTCCAAATTATTATGCACATAGAGTTTAGGAGTGATAAGGTTAGAATTTTTTTGTTTGTCATTTAAACTCATTGATGGTGATGTGTGTCAAGGGCTCTTTATATCACTAAAAGCAATTGCAGATACCTGTGCAAATTAGTTTGGCAGGTGTGTCCAAATAAAGGCAAGACTACTTAAGAAGGCTGTTCCACATTATTAAGCAGCCTACATTTTTTGCCAAAATGGGAAAGAAAAAGGATGTGTCGGCTGCTGAGAAGCAACAAATTGTGGAGTATTTAGGTCAAGGCATGACTACAATCAACATTGCCAAGACACTTCATCGCACAATCAAGAAGTATGTAGCTGATTCCCAGCACACACGTGTGCGTGCTGATAAGGAAAAATTGAGGACTCTTTCCAACAGGCAATTGCGTAAGGTTAAAAGAGCAGCTGCAAAAATGCCTTGTCATAGCAGCAGACAAGTTTTTGAAGCTGCTGGTGCCTCCAACGTCCCCAGAACAACAAGATGCAGGGTCCTTCAGAAGTTTGCAGCTGTGCGTAAGCCATCCTGTCGACCACCTCTATCCACTGCAACACGCAGAAACGGCTCCAGTGGGCCAAACGATACATGAAGACTGACTTCCAAACGGTTTTGTTCACCGATGAGTGCCGTGCAACGCTCGATGGTCCAGATGGATGGAGTGGAGGATGAACACCCCATGAAAACACGGCTAAGGCGCCAACAAGGAGGAGGTGGAGTAATGTTTTGGGCTGGAATCATGGGGAGAGAAATTGTCGGCCCCTTTATGATCCCTGAAGGGGTAAAGATGAACTCCATAATCTATGTGGAGTTTCTAAAACAACACTTCCTGCCATGGTTCAAGAGGAAGAACCGTGCTTTCCGCAGCAAGATCATTTTCATGCATGATAATGCACCGTTTCATGCTGCAAAAAACACATCTGCATCTCTGGCTGCTATGGGCATAAAAGAGGACAAACTTATGGTGTGGCCACCATCTTCCCCTGACCTCAACCCCATTGAGAACCTCTGGAGCATCATCAAAAGAAGTGTCTATGATGGCGGGAGGTAGTTCACATCTAAGCAACAGCTCTGGGAGGGTATTCTGTCCACATGCAAAACAATTGAAGCAGAAACCATCCAAAAACTGACAAATTCAATGGACGAGAGAGTTCAGAAACTTCTTTCGAACAAGGGGTCCTATGTGCAAATGTAACATCACCTAGAATAAAGTTTTCACTTGAAAACAGTTTGATTTCATTTTGTAATAAGCTGATAATGCTTATAACTTCACAATTGACCATTTTTTTGTTCAAAATAAAAAAAAAGGTTGAAAACTCTGCTGTGCATAATAATTTGGAACATGCATTTTGCGTGGTTTTTTTTTTAAAAAAGATACTATTTTCATAGGCAGTTTTTTCCAAAACATTGCAATTATACTAGAATAGTAGATGACTGGAAAATAACAATGACTGCAATTCAGATAGGTAATTTAGAGAAAATAAGAGGAAATATTATTTGCATAATAATTTGGAACACAGTGTAGATAGAATAGATATATAGATGTCAGTGACAAATACAACTAGTGCAGTGTGTGCGCAGCAAACTGTACACGTATTTAATAAAAGATTATTTTTTTGAAAAAAAATGATGTGGGCTCCTGCACAATTTTTGGAATTAGCAGAGGGAAAGCTGATGGCTGGGGGCAGATGTTTATAGCCTAGGAAGGGGGTAATACCCATGGAGCTTCCCAGGCTATATATAGTGACTAGCCGTGATGTCACTGAAGCTGCGTTCCCAGCCGAGCTGAACTGCGGTGACCTTGGTGAGATCCCCGCTAGCACCGTGAGAAAGTTGCACGGTGCAGAGGCAAGTTCACTACAGTGAAATTCTCCCGATGAACTCGCCTCTGTACCACACAACTTTCTCACTGTGCTAGCGGGGATCTCACTGAGGTCACCACAGTTCAGCCCAACTGGGAACTCAGCCTCGGTGATGTCACCGCTACTCACTGAAGCGGCGCTCGCAGCAACTCATTCAACAGAGGTCCTCAGCCTGGACGGTCGCATCTAGGTACCGTCCAGGTTGAAAACTATTTAACCCCAGACATGGATTACGGCGTGGGACAGAATGATGGACAGGTATGGTATGCTGTTGCTTTTCTTTTAGTTTCATTACAGGAAAACAAGGGCTTCGGTGGAATGGACAAGGTTGTAAGTATGGTTTAATTGAGATTACTAAAGGAGTCTGTGTCATTTTTTTCAATTAAAGGACATTATTTTTCGTGTTTTCTTACAATGTGACTATGGGGTTAGGAATGGGGACATCTTATTGAAGTCACCAGACAATACAAAGGTGACATCACCCCCAACTATGACCCCACTTGCCACCGCTACAGGGTAAGTGCTAAGAGCCAGGAAAAGTGCCAGAATCTAATAGATGTGCCTTTTCTGGGCAGCTGCGGGCTGCTATTTTTACCCCTTACCAGCCTGCGAATACCAGCCCCCAGCTGTCTGCTTTAGCAAGGCTGGTTGTCAAAGATGGGTGGAACCTCACGCCGTTTTTTTTTAAATTATTTATTTAAATAATTAAAAAATATGTTGTAGGGATCCCTCTATTATTGATAACTAGCCTTGCAGAAGCTGACAGCTGAGTATTGCAGCCCCCAGCTTTGAGTTTTGCCTGGCTTGTTATCAAAAACAGGGGGGAACCCACGCAGGCTTTTTTTATTATTTATTTCCAGGGCAGGAGAGGCTGATGAATATTTACATCAGCCCCTCCTGCTCTCACTGTTATTAGCGGCAGCGGGTGTGAGATGATGGGAGTTGTCCCATCAGCTGGCGCCAATGACCAAAGGTAAACTGTATACCTCTGATCACAGCTGAGCACTCCCACTGTCTTCTGACAGCGTGGGAACTGTGGCTCTCTTACCGGCAGGGATGATTTCACAGCCGATCAGAAGCAGTGTTTGCCGCGCTATCATGCATGACAGCATGTCAAACACTGTATTGTCATGCCCCCCCATTCAAGTGAATTGGGTTCGGGTCCGCTCTGCTGGATGACAGGCTTTATGGACGCATCATGATACCATGCGGCCTGCCATCTAGATGTAGCGGAGCTGACTGTGATGTCACATCCTGCTATCCTTGACTTTTGTGCAGCAAATAAGCTGCAAAAAGGTCAACCTTCGAGTTTTTTTCACCATCCATTCAAGTCAATGGGTGAAAAACGCTGCAAAAATGCTGAAAGTGACATGCTCTATGTGAAAAAAACACTGCAAAGCACAAAATCCTGATGACAAAAAATAAATTTCTGAAATCTCATAAGCTATGCTGGTACTGTAATAAGCAGCTGAAAATTAGCATAAAAAAACTGCAGCAAAAACACCCAGTGTGAACATACCCACCCATAGTCTGTCAATGATTTGAGACTGGGACGGAGGTTCACCTTCCAACAAGACAATGACTCAAAGCATACTGCTAAAGCAACACTCAAGGGATTTTAGGGGGAGTGTGTAAACGTTTTGGAGTGTCTTGAGACTCGAAGACTGCTGTTCACCAGAGGAAAACATGAAACTTGAAGGATCTGGGGCAGTTTTGCCTTGAGGGATGGGCAAGAATCCCAGTGGCAAGATGTGGAAAGCTCATAGAGACTTATCCAAAGAGGCTTGCAGTTGTAATGGCCGCAAAAGGAGGCTCTACAAAGTACTGACTTTAGGGGAGTTAATAGTTAGGCACACTAACGGTTTCAGTTATTTTGTCATATTTGTTTGCTTCACAATAAAAAGAAAAACAAATGTTCACAATTGTAGGTATGTTCTTTACAAGTATTCAAAAGAAAAAATATATAAATTGATAAATTTTATTTATTAACAATCAATTCATGATTACACACAAAAACATGAGAAATGCTTATAAATACATTATAAAAACTGCACAATACACAATTTTATTAGAAATAAATTAAAAACAATAAATGTCCAATGAATCAATTTTAATATATTAAAAATATAATATATATAAAATTATACATATATAGAAAAATCCACATATGTAGAAGTATTGGAAAAGATGTGTCACACAGGGGACAGGGAGCAACAGACCTTGTAGCAGTAGATATATAATTTGCTATATTTTATCCAAAAACCATCACTTTTATAAAAATATGTATACAAAAAAATATATATAAAAATGAAAAGTGAATTTATTATAATGATTTATTCAGTCGCCATGACAGCACAACGAGAGAGGGGATCCGCCCTTCAGGGACAGGAAACCTCAGGCATAAAAGGGCGGCACCTCACTCCCCCGCCAGTCAGTTGGTTTCCTGTCCCTGACAGGGGAACCTCTTCAGGCAGACCCTATGAAGAGGGTTGAAGATTAAAGAAGAGATCCCACGTCTGACAGACCGACGCAGGTAGCGGGGGTCCCCTACCTCGGTCTGGTCAGATTGTGGAAGCACCACACGGCAGGGGCACTGTCTGTGTCGGTGACAGCAGAGAGAAGCGGCCTCTGGGGGTGGCCGACTTCTATTGTGGGCCACGCGTACCTGGTATGTATTTAGGGCTTGCTTCGTGGGGTCGCGTCTGGGTGCCTCCGGGGGTCTGTGCGCTGCACGGGCGGGCGTGCTGATTGCTCCGGGCGGCGCTGGCGTCTCCCTGCGCGTGTCGGCCGGCGCTGCTGCGGTCGCAACCGGAAGTGACGTTTCCGGATGTTGCGACGGGCGGCGCGGCTCGATGATGCGGCAGGGCATGCGCAGTAGCGCCGTTCCCGATCAATGGCGGCGCCCTGTTGTCCGGATGGTGCCGGATCTCGGGGGGGGGGGGGCGCGGGCGGGCCCTGGGGAGCGTGCCCTATCAACACTAATCGCACCACCTGGAGTTCCTGCTGTCCCCCATCCGGGGGTGGTACCATGGGGGTATATTAAAGGAGCTCATGTTGGCTGCAGGCTGGTCCTGTTCCTTTTCTGTAATGGATTCATCGGACGGAGCATTGCGGCTGGTCAGACAGCAGCAGCAGCAGCAGCAGCAACAAGAATTGGAAGAGCCTCAGGTCAGCTCCCAGCAGCGGTCTAGTGGCAGTAGTCGCGCTGGTGGAGCTAGAGCGGCTCAAAGATCAACCAAGTCCTCAGGCCGTAAAGAACCTCCGGCTAAGAAGGACCCCCCGATCACGGTACCATTCGCTACAGGGATGGGTAAGTGAGCTACGTGAAAGTACGCTTTCTGATTGCTGTCCCTCCTTGTATTCCCTCTCTCCTTATTAGGGGAGAAAATGTACCTCTAAAACCAAGCATAGGGAGTGTGCCATATGTACGGAGCCACTTCCAGATGGGCATAAAAAGAAGCTGTGCAAATCCTGCATATAGCGTTTAATCGAGGAGGAGGCGCCTGACCTAACGTCTACTCTTAGGGACATGGTTAGACAGGAGGTCAGAGATTCCATGAAGTCCAGGTCTCAGAAATCAGTCTCCAAAAAGAGGAAAGAAGTTTCATCCCCGGTGTCAGATGTGGATTCAGAGTCAGGCGGTGTGAGCTCGGATTCACTTCCGTCTTCATCATCCTCAGAAGATATAGAGTCCAGCCGAGCCTGTCTGTCACTAGATAGGGTTAATCACCTAGTGAAGGCTGTTAACAACACCATGGGGATTGAGGAAACCCAGTCAGAAAGTTCTATTCAGGACATTATGTTTAAGGGCATAGACCGTAAAACCCGAAGGGTTTTTCCGGTAGTAGAAAAAATCAAGTCGCCGATTACGAAGGAATGGAAGAAGCCCGAAAGGAAGGGTTCGCTTCCACCAGCTTTCAAAAGGAGGTATCCTTTCGAGGAAGAGGCTTCATCTTCTTGGGACAAGGTCCCGAAACTGGATGCAGCGGTGGCCAAAGCGTGCAAGAAGTCCTCTCTCCCATTTGAGGATTTAGGTAACTTAAAAGACCCGCTTGATAGAAAAGCTGATGTGTACCTTAAAGGGGCTTGGGAGACATCTGCAGGATCTCTGAGACCAGCAATTGCGGCCACTTGCACGGCCCGGTCATTGATGGTGTGGCTAGGCCACCTGGAAGACCAGCTTAAGGATAAAGTTCCTAGAAGTGAAATCCTATCGTCTATGTCCGTAATTCAAGATGCTGCAGCCTTCCTTTCTGATGCATCAGCGGATTCCGTTAGGCTGGCCGCAAGATCCTCAGCCTTATCCAATGCAGCCCGCAGAGCACTCTGGATAAAATGTTGGCCAGGAGACTTACAGGCTAGATCAAAGTTATGTGGCATCCCCTGTGAAGGGATTCATTTGTTTGGTCCAGTATTAGATGAGCTGCTTGAGAAGGCAGGTGACAGTAAAAAACGATTCCCTCTATTGAGAAGACCCTTTTATAGGCGAGATTAGACCAGAGGATGGTCTTATCGCCGAAGATCCGATAGAGAGCCAAATAGAGATTCGACCAGATATTACAGCAGCAGACGAAGAGGTAGAGGTTATATGTTTAACTCCTCTCGAGACTCTAAAAAACCTCAATGACTGGCGGACCAGGTGGGCGGTAGGCTTTTAGCCTTCTACCCAGCCTGGTTGAAGATCACCAACAGTCCATGGATCCTCAGTATCATTAAAGAGGGCCTAAAATTTCAGTTCCATCATATGCCTCAGGACAAATTTAAGTTAACTCCTATCCGTTCTTCTCCCGCAGAACAATTGGCATTGGAGTCAGAGGTCCATGATCTCCAACAAAAGGGGGTTCTGATTAAGGTACCCACGGAGGAACGAGGTAAGGGGTTTTATTTCCCTTTATTCCTGATAAAAAAGCCTGATGGGTCATATCGCACCATCATCAATCTTAAAGGCCTGAATGAATTCTTGCTGATCCCATCCTTTAAAATGGAATCTGTGAAAACAGCAATAAAACTTCTTTTTCACAATTGCTTCATGGTCGTCTTAGATCTGAAAGACGCCTATTACCATGTCCCAATACATGTAAATCATCAGTGCTTTCTCAGGGTGGCGGTTTCTCTTGCCGGCACAGTACAGCACTTTCAATATCGGGCACTCCCTTTTGGTGTTGCAGTTGCACCCCGGGTCTTCACTAAAATCATGGTAGAGGTTATGGCACACCTTCACGAACAAAACATACTAATAATTCCCTACCTAGATGACTTATTGATTGTGGGATGTTCAGAGTCACACTGTAAAGACCAGTTAGAAAAAGTGATAGCAGCATTACATAACTTAGGATGGGTTATTAATCTCAAGAAATCGCGTCTTCAGCCCTTAACATCGCAGGAGTTTTTGGGTCTCATTATAGATTCGGGTCAGCAGGAATGTCGCCTGCCGGACTCAAAAGTCCACAGTATTCACCGGCTGGTCACCAGAGCGATTAATAATCCTGTAGTCTCCTTAAGGGGGGCAATGTCACTTTTGGGTTCTCTTACTTCTTGTTTTCCGGCAGTGCTCTGGGCACAGTTTCATGCTAGGTCTCTGCAGTGGGATGTTCTGCATAATTTTCGTCGGTTGGACGCTAACCTCGATAACAAATTTTCACTATCTGTGGAGGCCACTGATTCACTAGTTTGGTGGACGCACATTCCAAATCTTCGTAGAGGGGTACCCTGGTCAAATCGAATCACGCGAGTAATAACAACTGATGCTAGCCCCACGGGCTGGGGGGCTCACTGGGAAGATAATTGCATTCAGGGTTTGTGGTCCCAGCTTGAACAAGAGTCATCCTCCAATCTAAAAGAATTGTTGGCGGTAGAACGGGCCTTAAATGGGTTCCTTATACCTCTACAGGGTAGACATGTCAGACTACTCTCTGACAACCAGGTGACCGTTGCCTATATTAACCACCAAGGTTAGATCGTCTAGATCGTTAATGGACGTTGCGAATCGTATTTTTCAGATGGCCGAGAATCACCTGCTCTCCCTTACGGCTCTCCACATAAAGGGAAAACTAAATACCATGGCCGATTATTTAAGCCGCAACGAACTCAGACAAGGGGACTGGTCTCTAAAACCGGCTGTCTTCAATCAGATCGTACATTTGTGGGGATGTCCGGAAATAGATCTCTTTGCCAATCGAGGAAACAGAAAACTACATCAGTTCTGTTCCCTAAGTCCAGGGGACAACCCGTACGCAGTTGACGCTCTCTCAATCTCCTGGAACTTCAGTCTCGCCTATGCCTTTCCCCCTCTAAATCTAATTCCTATAGTTCTGAGGAAAATTCGGGAAGACAGGGCCCGAGTAATTCTGATAGCCCCGTTCTGGCCCAGAAGATCGTGGTTCCCATGGCTGAGAAACATGTCCATTTCCCAACCATGGATCCTCCCAGAGATACCAGACCTCCTCTCCCAGGGTCCAGTCCTGCATCCACGAGTAACCAACTTACACCTAACAGCGTGGAATTTGAGAGGTCACTTCTAAAAGGGAAGGGATTCTCTCAAAATCTTACAAATACACTGCTTAAGAGTAGGAAAGCCTCCACGACAAACATCTATGTCAGGGTTTGGAGAAGATTCCTATCGAGTTCATGGGCACAAATTGATCAAAAACCTGATATTACGCAGATCTTAGAATTTTTACAAAGGGGCCTGGAGATGGGCTTAGCTACCAGTACCCTCAGAGTTCAGGTTTCAGCCCTGGGGGCGCTATATAATTCTGACTTAGCCAATAATCACTGGATATCTAGATTCTTCAAGGCCGTTACCAGATCCAGGCTGGTCATTAAACAAAAAGTAGTCCCATGGGACCTAAATCTTGTGCTTTCAGCCCTAACACAAGCCCCATTCGAGCCTATTGATACTGTCCCAATCAAAATCCTGTCGGTCAAAACAGCCCTCTTAGTTGCCCTCACATCCGCGAGAAGGGTTAGTGATCTACAAGCATTGTCTAGACAACCTCCATATATGCAGTTTAGGGAAGATAGAGTGGTTTTGAGACCTGACCCCCTTTATCTTCCAAAAGTTGCTTCAAAATTTAATAGATCCCAAGAGGTGGTCCTACCTTCTTTCTGTTCTAACCCCTCTAATGATAAGGAACATAGGTTTCATTGTTTAGACGTACGTAGGTGTCTTCTCAGATACATTTCAGTAACAGACACCTGGAAAAAAGATCACTCCTTATTTTTATCCTACCAGGGAGTTAGGAAAGGGCTTAGGGTATCAAAAAATACACTATCCAGATGGATTAGGGAGGTGATATCTCTCGCTTATACCGCAGGTGGTGTGGAAATTCCAGAAGGTATAAAGGCTCACTCCACTCGGGCGGTAGCCACATCCTGGGCTGAGAGAGCAGAGGTGTCGATTGATGACATTTGTAAGGCAGCCACATGGTCTTCTCCATCTACCTTCCTTAGACACTATAGACTAGATCTAGGTGGCTCCTCCGACCTCACGTTTGGGAGAAGGGTGCTGGAGGCTGTAGTCCCTCCCTAGTCACTTTTTTACTTCTCTGAAAGTCTCTCGTTGTGCTGTCATGGCGACTGAATATACGTACGCTACTTACCTGGTAGCAGTGTTTTTTCAGGAGCCATGACAGCACCCTTATATTCCCTACCCTCTTTGTTTATTGGGATCGACACTTCCTTTAGTATAATTCCTAAGTTTACTCACTGGGTGAATTGTACCATATTTAATATTGTTTATGTGCTACTAACCTAGAAGGTCCTCTTGTACTCTGTAAACCAACTGGCGGGGGAGTGAGGTGCCGCCCTTTTATGCCTGAGGTTTCCTGTCCCTGAAGGGCGGATCCCCTCTCTCGTTGTGCTGTCATGGCTCCTGAAAAAACACTGCTACCAGGTAAGTAGCGTACGTATTTATTATTTAGATTTATTTAATTATATATTTGTTTTCAGTATTCATAGTATTTTTATATCCTTATAATGGTGGTATTTCTTTTCTGTATAGGTTTTATGTTCTTTACATGAGCTTATGCAAACCCTAAAAAAACAGTGAAATTCCAAGTTGCGAGGTAGTAAAATACAGAAATTGCCAAGGGGGCGAATACTTTCACAAGCCACTGTACGGCCTCAAACTTTAGTTAAATGGCTTAGTTATGCTTTATCGTAAAGGGTTATAGAACTGCTAGCAGCATACAATTCCAGTAGTCCATTATGGCAAATTAGCACAATAGAAAATATCTGTTTTTAAAGTACAGTTAGGTCCATATATATTTGGACACAGACAACATTTTTCTAATTTTGGTTATAGACATTACCACAATGAATTTTAAACAAAACAATTCCGATGCAGTTGAAGTTCAGACTTTCAGCTTTCATTTGAGGGTATCCACATTAAAATTGGATGAAGGGTTTAGGAGTTTCAACTCCTTAACATGTGCCTCCCTGTTTTTAAAGGGACCAAAAGTAATTGGACAGATTAAATAATTTTAAATAAAATGTTCATTTCTAGTACTTGGTTGAAACCCCTTTGTTGGCAATGACTGCCTGAAATCTTAAACTCATGGACATCACCAGAAGCTGTGTTTCCTCCTTTTTGATGCTCTGCCAGGCCTTCACTGCGGTGGTTTTCAGTTGCTGTTTGTTTGTGGGCCTTTCTGTCTGAAGTTTAGTCTTTAACAAGTGAAAAGCATGCTCAATTGGGTTGAGATCAGGTGACTGACTTGGCCATTCAAGAATATTCCACTTCTTTGCTTTAATAAACTCCTGGGTTGCTTTGGCTTTATGTTTTGAGTCGTTGTCCATCTGTAGTATGAAATGACGACCAATCAGTTTGGCTGCATTTGGCTGGATCTGAGCACACAGTATGTCTCTGAATACCTCAGAATTCATTCGGCTGCTTCTGTCCTGTGTGACATCATCAATAAACACTAGTGACCCAGTGCCACTGGCAGCCATGCATGCCCAAGCCATCACACTGCCTCCGCCGTGTTTTACAGATGATGTGGTATGCTTAGGATCATGAGCTGTACCCCGCCTTTGCCATACTTTTCTCTTTCCATCATTCTGGTAGAGGATGATCTTGGTTTCATCTGTCCAAAGAATGTTCTTCCAGAACTGTGCTGGCTTTTTTAGATGTATTTTAGCAAAGTCCAGTCTAGCCTTTTTATTCTTGATGCTTATGAGTGGCTTGCACCGTGCAGTGAACCCTCTGTATTTACTTTCATGCAGTCTTCTCTTTATGGTAGATTTGGATATTGATACGCCGACCTCCTGGAGAGTGTTGTTCACTTGGTTGGCTGTTGTGAAGAAGTTTCTCTTCACCATGGAGATTATTCTGCGATCATCCCCCACTGTTGTCTTACGTGGGCGCTCAGGTCTTTTTGCATTGATGAGTTCACCAGTGCTTTCTTTCTTTCTCAGGATGCACCAAACTGTTGATTTTGCCACTCCTAATATTGTAGCAATTTCTCGGATGTTTTTTTTTTCTGTTTTCGCAGCTTAAGGATGGCTTGTTTCACCTGCATGGAGAGCTCCTTTGACCGCATGTTTACTTCACAGCAAAACCTTCCAAATGCAAGCACCACACCTCAAATCAACTCCAGGCCTTTTATCTGCTTAATTTAGAATGGCATAACGAAGGGACTGCCCACACCTGTCCATGAAATAGCCTTGGAGTCAATTGTCCAATTACTTTTGGTCCCTTTAAAAACAGGGTGGCACTTGTTAAAGAGCTGAAACTTCTAAACCCTTCATCCAATTTTATTGTGGATACCCTCAAATGAAAGCTGAAAGTCTGAACTTCAACTGCATCTGAATTGTTTTGCTTAAAATTCATTGTGGTAATGTCTATAACCAAAATTAGAAAAATGTCGTCTCTGTCCAAATATACACTCACCGGCCACTTTATTAGGTACACCATGCTAGTAACGGGTTGGACCCCCTTTTGCCTTCAGAACTGCCTCAATTCTTCGTGGCATAGATTCAACAAGGTGCTGGAAGCATTCCTCAGAGATTTTGGTCCATATTGACATGATGGCATCACACAGTTGCCGCAGATTTGTCGGCTGCACATCCCTGATGCGAATCTCCCGTTCCACCACATCCCAAAGATTTCATGTTGTTTACGCCAAATTCTGACCCTACCATCCGAATGTCGCAGCAGAAATCGAGACTCATCAGACCAAGCAACGTTTTTCCAATCTTCTACTGTCCAATTTCGATGAGCTTGTGCAAATTGTAGCCTCAGTTTCCTGTTCTTAGCTGAAAGGAGTGGTACCCGGTGTGGTCTTCTGCTGCTGTAGCCCATCTGCCTCAAAGTTCGACGCACTGTGCGTTCAGAGATGCTCTTAGGCCTACCTTGGTTGTAACGGGTGGCGATTTGAGTCACTGTTGCCTTTCTATCAGCTCGAACCAGTCTGCCCATTCTCCTCTGACCTCTGGCATCAACAAGGCATTTCCGCCCACAGAACTGCCGCTCACTGGATTTTTTTTCTTTTTCGGACCATTCTCTGTAAACCCTAGAGATGGTTGTGCGTGAAAATCCCAGTAGATCAGCAGTTTCTGAAATACTCAGACCAGCCCTTCTGGCACCAACAACCATGCCACGTTCAAAGGCACTCAAATCACCTTTCTTCCCCATACTGATGCTCGGTTTGAACTGCAGGAGATTGTCTTGACCATGTCTACATGCCTAAATGCACTGAGTTGCCGCCATGTGATTGGCTGATTAGAAATTAAGTGTTAACAAGAAGTTGGACAGGTGTACCTAATAAAGTGGCCAGTGAGTGTATATGGACCTAACTGTATGTGCTTTATTTTGTGGAGAAGTAGTCAGGATGTCAAGGGCAAGTGAAGGAGCAAACTACATTAGTTATGTGCTAAACACTAATGGCCCTATTCATGAAGGTGTGCATGCCAGTTTTCTGGCATAAAACACCTTTAAAGGGAACCTGTCACCCCCAAAATCGAAGGTGAGCTAAGCCCACCAGCATCAGGGGCTTATCTACAGCATTCTGGAATGCTGTAGATAAGCCCCCGATGTTACCTAAAAGAGGAGAAAAAGAGGTTAGATTATACTCACCCAGGGGTGGTCCCGCTTTGGTGGGCGTCGCGGTCCGGGGCCTCCCATCTTCTTACGATGACGTCCTCTTCTTGTATTCACACTGCGGCTCCGGCGCAGGCGTACTTTGTCTGCCCTGTTGAGGGCAGAGCAAAGTACTGCAGTGCGCAGGCGCCGGGTTTCTGAACTTTCCCGGCACCTGTGCACTGCAGTACTTTGCTCTGCCCTCAACAGGGCAGACAAAGTATGCCTACGCCGGAGCCACAGCGTGAAGACAAGAAGAGGATGTCATCTGATGAAGATAGGAGGCGCCGGACCGCGACACCCATCGGACCGGACCGCAGCGGGACCGCCCCTGGGTGAGTATAATCTAACCTCTTTTTCTCATCTTTCAGGATACATTGGGGGCTTATCTACAGCATTCCAGAATGCTGTAGATAGGCCCCTGATGCTGGTGGGCTTAGATCACCTTCGATTTTGGGGGTGACAGGCTCCCTTTAAATGTTGCAAACTTTTTGCACAACTTGAAATTGTATGGAAAAAAAAAATTGGCGACTTATGGCATTTTTACGTCAATCCCAGCCACCTTCTCCAAAATGGGTGGAGCTGAGTAAGACAGGGCATGGCTAAGCCCGCCCATGTCATTTAGTTAAATTTAAGCCATTTTGGTGGCATAAATTTTATTAGAAATGTACAGAAACATTTCTGGCCAAGGCAGTTTTAAGATACACCTAATTCACTAAGTGGACTCTTAAAGCATCATTCCATAGGTTTGTTTTTTTTCTTCCTTTTACTGATGAAGTGCTGTCACTATTCTAAGTTCCCTGTGCCTAGTATTATATTTACAAGCCACCATCTTCTTGTTATCAGCACCGCTCCGGTTGTTTTCGACCTGTCGGATGGCTCCAGCGTTTGCTAGGCAGACTAGAAGTCACAACTCAATGAAAGTCAAGGCCAGGACAAGGCTCCCAAAGACTCACACTGAGACCATTACCTCTGATTTCCTGTCAGTCAGGAGTTACAGTAAAAAGATGGTGGATCGGGATCAGAGTGATGTCGGGAAGAGCTGAAGACAGCAGCTGTTAAGTATAATAGGTTCAGGGAACTTAGATGAGTAGCACCACGCCAGCGCCAACATACAAAAAAAAGTTTTATTCCAACAGTCCCGCTCCCTAAGACTGATATGCAAACACCAGTCTTAATGACACAGGCCCTAATTGTTAACACTAAATATATCATGGACCCCAGCAGTGACCCAAAAGTTTACTGCATATTTAAAATCCAATATATGATTCATGTCTTTAACAACCTACAAAACATTTAGGGCAAACTCAATAGACATGGAACAAATGCATCTCACAACATTATACGGGAGAACACACAAGCGGCTATGAACTTTCATTCCACTAATGACACTGTAATATAATTTATTGAATTTGTTTTAATTACAGATAAGACTTAAACAAATGAATTTTTAGTAGATTTGTTTATCACGATGTTGATACAGTACATGTTTATAGCATTGCTTAAAGTCATTTATGACATCAGGCATATTGATTTTTCACATTTGAAACTCTATAACCCCAATTTCAACAATGTACTGCTATAAAATAATGGAAAATCAAATGCTGTTAATACATTACTGCAGACTAAGATATGATACAAGGCTTTAAAGCCGCCCCTAACTAAAGAAGACTTGTGACAATACAAAAAGAAATACAGTATGTGAGGTTCTGTTAATGTCAGCGATGTCACTATGGCTCCTCTGTCAGGCTGCTCCCCTGAGTCCTTGTGCAGCACTTCCAACTCTGCTGCATATCTCTGCTGTCTACACCAGGCTATAGGGAAGTGCGGTTAGATCCTGCAGGAATTTAACCCTGCTGTGTCTTGCAGGGTTTGTCTTCCCCAACCTAATTCCTGCCAGACAAGGAATATATTAGGTTCCTCCCTCCTCACATTTTCCTGAGCTTAGGTTCCTAGTTGCAATCTGTCTCTAGGTATCCGTATTGGTGAATGTTTGATTTCTCTCCTGGTACCAACCCAGCTCATTTACCTGTTCTATCTGACCTCTCTGATTCTGACCCTGGCTTTGTACTGTGAACTTGTGTTGTCTGACCTGACCTCGAACCATCTGACTATTTTTCTGTCTCACCCTCCTGTACTTTCCATACCTTCTGTGACCCATGGGTCAACTGTTGCAGGTCTGTGGACTGCCCTGGAATGACACCTGGTGAATACCGAGACCAGGCCTATCTTCACCACCAGAGGCTCTAGCAAAAAGTAGGAAGTTGCTTAGTCACGCCCCTCCAGGGTAAGTCCGGTATGTGGTGCAGTGAGTCCACATCCACCGCCGTCACAGTAAGCTCAGGCCATGGACTCTGCTGACAAATCTGGATCAAGTGACTTCCAAGTCTCTTGTACAAATCTTATACAAGGAAGTTCTTTCTATACGTGAGCGTCAAAACCAGCTGATGCAGGCAATCAGTGTGGTGGTAACTCAGCTGCAGGACTTGTCCACCGTGTCCTGTGCCTCATTCATGACAGATCACTCTTCCTCTGGACTATTGACTACTCCTGAGGAAACACCTATGATTCCAGTTACTAGTGGAGCAGCTAAGCTTCAGCTACCACTTCCATTCTGCTTCGATGAAGACCCCAAGGAGAGCCATGGATTTATTAACCAGTGCAAAATCCACTTCACTCTCTATGCCCATTTTTTTCTTGTTCTGACCAGACCAAGACTGAATTCATGGGCTCTCTTTTATCTGGACAAGCCCCATTTGGGAGCGTGGAGGTCCTGAGAACCACGACGCAGGGAGATCCAGTAGATGGTTGTTGCAGTATTCAAAGAACCATACCATACCTTGTCTGCTGCCTCATCCCTGCTGACTCTAAGACAGGGCACAGACACCTTAGATCAGTATGCATTACTCTTCTGTACCATGGTGGTGGAGTTGGCTTGGAATGAAGAAGCTCAGGTGTAAATCTTTTGGCAGTGTCTGTCTTGTCATATTAGGGATGAGTTGGCAGGCAGAGATTTTCCTTCGTCTCTGAGTGCCCTTATACAACTGGCTACTTGGAATGACCTCTGCTTCCATGATTGAGTTCTGGAACATGTTCAAGCATCTTCTAGTGTCAATGGACCACCTAGGTTGGCTACTACCTTCCAGTACCCTTTACTACCGCAAGCCACAATTCCTGCTATTGAGCCGATGCAAGTGGACCAGGCCAAACTTTCTGTACAAGAGTGACAGTGTAGGTATAGAGAGAGAATGTGTACCCTGTATGTAAAAATTATCTCTCCAAAAGTTTTGACTGAAGTCACCTTGATTTCGGGAGAGGGGTCTCTCTCCTTGGCAGCCCATTTAATCTCCGGCTCTGCTGCCATCTGGACCTGGTTATTCAGCTTTAGCTTCCTACACAATAGCTTGATGGTCTCTTGGTTATTGCCTTCATTGACGAACAACCCCTGGCAGAGCCTACTTGACATGTCACGCTGCCAGTCACCCTGCAGATTGAAACTCAGCATTCAGAAAGAATCTCTCTCTACGTGCTACTTAGATCTGTAAATTCTGTTATTCTGGGTCTCCCATGGTTTTGTCTACACAAGTTGGTTGTTGACTGGTCCAACGGTCAGGTGCTTCTGTAGGGACAATTGTGTTCTACCAACTGCAGTGACAAGGTCTTGCCTAAATCCCAGTCTTCAATGCCTCTGGACTTGTCTTCCCTGCCCGAGACTCATGTGTTGTCTCCATCTTTTGACACTTCTGTTTCTGAGGAGTCCCAGCACATCTTTAACCTGGCTAAGATTGTTGAAGTTGTTCCTGTGCTTGTAAAAGACGACCCTCCAGATAAGACCTTTGCTTCGACTAGGAAGAGGAAAATTCTGTCTTGGGGGACAGGAATCCAATCAGGTCAAGGATGTTAGGGACTTTGTAACTGTTTGTCAACGGAGGACTAGAAATATGTCCTCCAGGAACAGGCCTGCAGAAAACATCTGCACCCCTATTATTCTTGGAAACTTTCCTTGGCAGTTTGGCCAAAAAAGGAGTGACATAAGTGGGGGTTCTGTCACACTGGTGATTTGCATGCCTTCTTATTGCGCTTAGTCATGCCCCTCCGAGGTAAGCCCAGACCGGGGCGCAGAGGGTCCACACCCACCGCTGTGACAGGCGCTCATATTACAGTAGATCTGTTCCATAACAGGCGGATGTAATTCCACTGGAGCAAATAGCACACTCTGATATAAAAAGTGAATCTGTAACAGACCCTTCTAATGAAAGCTCCAGTGCAGATGCAAGTATACAGTATATTTCTGCTTTTAAAGGGAACCTGCTAACAGCTTTATGGCCAGCAAATTAATTATGTGGCTGGGAAAAGTAGTAAAAATCAAGGTAGTAAAATTCAAAAAGACATGTCTCTAATAAACATTTATTGCATGTTAACCTTGATATAAACGAAGCTGCAAGTGGAAAGAGTGTGAGCCAAATCCAGATTTCTGAATGCACTGAAGCCCTGCTTTTTTTCTTCAATGGAGCACCACCCTATCATGTTTATTTGATGTCTCTTCTTTGACGAGATGGCGAACAAGAGATGTTATGCATGTACATGGGGGTATATGATGGAGAATAATGAGGAAGATCTATAAGACAGCGAGGAATTGTCCTGTACTTGGTGCTCTCTGCCACATTTACATTGAGATTGAAGGTTCAATTTCTCTGGATGGGATATTTCATTTTCATGTTTCAATTTGTGTTTAAAGGAAATCTGTCAGCAAATATTTGCTGTGTCTGAGGGCCACATGAAGTAGGGCGGAGAAACTGATTACAGCGATATATCACTTATTAGGCTGTGTGCAGTTGTTTCAATTCAATGAGTGTTTTATCAGCAGGAGATTCACTGACTGGACATGTACCCACATGAATCCTTGTCAAACTCTGCCCTAAGTACTGATTAGCTGCTTACTGTCAACATACAATGTACACAGAAATCTGCTAATCAGGGGTAAGGGCACAGCTTTCTGAGCTCTGCTACATCTAAAAATTCTGATTGTATCACAGCTGCTACACCCATTGATACATTGCTGGAATCAGGGTCTCTTTTCCTATATTATGCTGCCCTCAAATGAAGTCGAAAAAACCTGGTGCCATGTTCCATTTAAAGGGAATCTGTCACCCCAAAAATCGTATGAGCTAAGGCCATCGGCATCAGGGGCTTATCTACAGCATTCTGTAATGCTGTAGATAAGCCCCCGATGTATCTTGAAAGGTAAGAAAAACAGGTTAGATTATACTCACCCAGGGGCGGTCCTGCTGCGGTCCGGTCTGATGGGCGTCGCGGTCCGGTACAGCGCCTCCCATCTTCTTACGATCACGTCCTCTTCTGGTTTTCACGCTGCGGCTCAGGCGTACTTTGTCTGTCCTGTTGAGGGCAGAGCAAAGTACTGCAGTGCGCAGGCGCCGAGCCTCTCTGACCCTTCCTGGTGCCTGCGCACTGCAGTACTTTGTTCTGCCCTCAACAGGCAGACAAAGTACGCCTGCGCCGGAGCCACGGCAGGAAGACAAGAAGAGGACGTCATCGCATGTAGATATGAGGTGCAGAACCCGGACTGCAGAATACTGTAGATAAGCCCGTGATGCCGGTGGCCTTAGCTCATATACGATTTTTGGGGTGACAGGTTCCCTTTAACTACCCCACCCAGTAATATTAGTGAGGTGAGCCTAATGGTTTTTATAGGTTCACTTTATTGCCTCATTGGTAGAATCCCTGAAGAGCCAGAATGCAGAACCCCCATAAGTGACCCCATTTTACAAACTACACCTCTCAATTAATTAATCTAGGGGTGCAGTGATCATACTGACACCACAGGTGTGTCATATAGTTTTAAACCATTGGGCAGTGAAGAAAAATAACATTTTTACCACATAAATTTTGTTTTAGCCGCAGATTTTACATTTTAACAGTGGAAATAGGTAAAAAAGGCACCAAAATGTATCCCACAATTTCTGCTGAATGTGGAAATGCCTAACGGAGAGGTAGTAGGTTCAGTATTATACTGGCTAAATGGATAGAACCACAAAATAGGTATATAAAATCAGACTTATATTAAAAAATCATTAAAAAGACTAACAGCAATCATGAAAAAGACATCACACAAAAAAGGGTGCACTATAGGAAACACTATAAGGCCATGTGCACACGTTGCGGTTTTTACTGCGGATCCGCAGCGTTTTTGACGCTGCGGATCCGCAGCAGTTTTCCATGCGGTGTACAGTACCATGTCAACCTATGGAACATAAAAACCGCTGTGCACATGCTGCGGAAGGAAACGCTGCGGTTTATTTTCCGCAGCATGTCAATTCTTTGTGCCGAATCCGCAGCGGTTTGACACCTGCTCCATATTAAAAAACCGCAGGTGTAAAACCGCAGCAGAATCCACACAAAAACTGAGGTAAATTCGCGGTAAAACCCGAGATAAATCCGCAGGAAAAACGCAGTGTTTTTGCCCTGCGGATTTATCAAAATCAATGCGGAAAAATCCGCACACCAGTCCGCAGCGTGTGCACATAGCCTAAACTGTTTCCTAGCCTTTATTCCTGCCTCCCTGCGGACATTGGTAGCCTTTTAGATATAACCATGCAAATAGCACCCCTGTTCCTCAGCGGATGGCCCTCTTTGTTGCGAAAAGACCTATATGTAAGTGATAACAGACACAAAATAATGCTTCACATAAGCCAGTGCAAAGCATTGGGATGTAGCAGGTAATAACAATGCAAACTAACCAAAGATAATGCTGGAAATAGTCAGCCCAGGTGCATTTCAACGATCAATCAAGATAAATATATGAAGATAAAGAGACCCCTATGTTAGCGCTATCCTGTCTCCCATAGTTTGGACACCTGCCTAGACAGTGGAGGTTAGCACCCTTCTTTGCAGCAGATATAGCGCCCTGCTCCTCGATGGCTGCCCTATTTAATGCTTGTCCCACCAGACAATAATAGATATACAGTATACTCTCAATACTGCTGCACTAAGAAACAAAAGCATTAGACCTGGTCAATATACGAGAATAATGTTAGAGATGCAGCATTCACAAAAAAAAAAAAATAAGGACACCCAGCAGACACCTATGGGATAAAGGTCTGACATGTAGGGACGAGGCGTGTCAGATCGAGCTCTGAGCATGGGCTGATAGGTGACGGACATCTTTCAGCTCGGGGTCACCATGAAGACAATAGGCATAATGCAATCACATAATGTTGTGCCGATGGGAGCACAGAGGAAGCTCTCTCCCTCTGCGATGCCCAGCGATGTCGCTGTCACAATTGACAGTGGCATCGCAAGGGTTAAACACCCACGATTTGTGCTAGCACCGATCATGGGCGTCACTGCAGGGTGTGAGAGCTGAAACCCGCATTCAATCGTGATGGCGCTTAGTGTGATGTGAGTGATCACGGCGCCATATATTAATGGCGGTTTGTGGGAACGTAGCTCCCGCGGTGCCATATATATATATATATATATATATATATATACACACAGCTCTGGCAAAAATTAAGAGACCACTGCAAAATGTTCAGTTTGTCCGATTTTTCTCTTTATAGGTATATTTTTGAGTAAAATCTAAATTGTTCTTTTATTCTATAAACTTCTGACAACAGGTCTCCGAATTTCCAAGCAATAAATTTTGCTTTTTTTTCTGATAAGGAGAAATGTTCAAATTTAAAAAAAAAAACAAAACCCAGTGCTTTCAGACCTCAAATAATGCAAAGAAAACAAGTTCATAATCATTTAGAAACAACAATACTAATGTTTTAACTCTTAATGCTTTAAGAGTTCTGCAATCAATATTTTGAGGAATAACCATGATTTTTAATCACAGCTTTCATGCGTCTTGGCATGTTTTCCACCAGTCTTTCACACTGCTTCTGGCGGAAAAATGTAAGCAGTTCTTCTTTGTTTGATGGCTTGTGACTATCCATCATCCTCTTGATTACATTCCAGAGGTTTTCAATGGGGTTCAGGTCTGGAGATTGGGCTGCCCATGACAGGGATTTGATGTGGTGGTCTCTTAATTTTCGCCAGAGCTATAAATATGTGTGTGTGTGTGTGTGTGTGTGTGTGTGTGTGTGTGTGTGTGTGTGTGTGCGCGCGCGCGCGCATGTATATATGTGTGTGTGTGTATATATATATATAAAAGAAAATCAGTCAGAACAAAATGACTGTTCAAATCCAGTACAGGTGCTCGGTGCTTCATGGTGGTGCCAATCATTTATATACACCTCCCACCTGCTTGTTTTCCCGCTATCTCCACCCTTTTCTGGCCCTATGAAGCCAGAGATGTCAATCAAACAAGAGCGGGTGGTGTAGTTAAATTATTGGCCCTGCCGTGATGCCCCAAGCGGCAGGACTTAGTTTGAACAACTATTCTGTGCTGACAGTCTCCATTTAATGTTTGAAATTAAAAAGCTATGTTACTTTTACATTACATTACACCTGTGACTGCTCTCAGTCACCAGGATCGTTGTGGAACATTATGGATTATCTTCTCTGCGGACAGGTGAGGAATATTGTGGTTTATTTTATTTTTGTTGCAGGAGACGTTGGCTTCAGTGTATTAGGCGTTCGGTAAGGATAGTTTAATTAAGATTCAATAAAGGAGTCTGTGTCATTATTTCAAATAAAGGACTTTATTCTGGGTGTGTGTTTTTATACAATATCACTATGGGGTTACTAATGGATAGGTGTCTTAAAGACGCTTCTCCATTACTAACTTGTGGGCTTGATGTTACCTGACAATACAAAGGTGACATCAACCTCACAAACCCCACTTGCCACCGCTACAGGGCAAGTGGGAAGAACGAGGCTAAGTGCCAGATTTGGTGCATCTTATAGATGTGCTTTTTCTGTGGTGACTGCGAGCTGATGTTTATATCCTGGGGGTATGCTAATATCCATGGCCCCTTCCCAGGCTATTGATATCAACCCACAGTTGTCTGCCTAGCCTTTGCTGGTTAGATTTTATAGGGGGGCCCTATGTCACATTTTTCTGGGGTCCTCCCTGTAAACTAGCCAGTAAAGGCTAAGCAAACAGCTGTAGGCTGATATGAATAGCCTGGAGAACATTATGGCTATGGGCTCCTTCCCAGAATATTAACATCAGCTCTCAGCCATCGGGTTTCTCTCTGCTGGTTATTAAATTTATGCGGGAGCCCATGTATTTTTTTTTTCTTTTTATAATTAACAGTTGCGGTATGGTTTCAACCTATGTATGTTCGTTCTGTTAATTCTCCTACATAGGCTAATGACAATGTGTGTGTGTAGGTTTGTGTTTGTGTTTACTTATCGACTTAGTAATGAGGGCGTTGGCCTGACACCTTTTCAATACTAAGGGTACCGTCACACAGTGAAATTTTCATCGGGGGACAGACAGACAGACACCGGAATGTGAGTATGTACTGTTTTTTTTTTTTTACGTTTACGCTGGTAACCAGGGTAAACATCGGGTTACTAAGCGCGGCCCTGCGCTTAGTTACCCGATGTTTACCCTGGTTACAAGCGAACACATCGCTGGATCGGTGTCACACACAATGATCCAGCGATGTCAGCGGGTGATCAAGCGACGAAAGAAAGTTCCAAACGATCTGCTACGACGTACGATTCTCAGCGTGATGTCTGATCACAGTAGCGTGTCAGACACAGCGATATCGTAACGATATCGCTAGAACGTCACGAATCGTGTCGTCGTAGCGATGAAAATTTCACTGTGTGACGGTACCCTAAGTCTAGGGCTAGGTATCAGTGACGGCTGCTGACACCAAGCCCTAATCCCATTACCCTGATGCCACTGCATCAGCATCAAAAAGGTGGTGTTGAACCAAGAAATTGCGTCACAAAACTTAAAAAAAAATTCTTTAGCTCAAAAAAGCCTTCATTGCTGTACAAAAACGCATGCAAAAAAACATGGCAAAATGCACCAAAACGTAGCTAAAATGCACATTTTTGCAGCAGTGTTTTTCATGCCAAGAGATGCAGAAACCTTGCAGTAATTTCTGCAAGCAAATACGCAACTTGTGCACATAGCCTTAGAGGTTACATTTTATGCAAATTGACAATTCAGGTGGTATCTGTCCTGTAAAACACTGTAGCCCTCTGCTATGTGACACATATATTAATCTAGAATCCTTTGCACAAATTGATCAGTTTGTAAAAGTGGAGTGAAAAGTTGAAAAAGTAAAAATATATTGCTGCTTTGCCAAGATTTCGATAAATATCACTTTTTAGAAGATGAGGGTATATACAAAATGGTTACATTTTATCGAATAATTTATCAAAGAAGCTACAAGCAATCATAAATTTGTTAGGACATGTCCCTTCCATGGGCCATTCTGAAACATTCCCAGCTGCCAGCTGTGTAGGAAAAAACTTAGAAAGGGAGAAGATTTTCTTATTGATGGCATATCCAGGCAATATTGGAATACCGGTTACAGGGCCGTTTCTTCAACAGGGCGGGCAGGGCGGCCACACGGGGCGCCGTGGGGCCGGGGGGCGCAGGAGAGGCCTCGGGCCCCGGTGGTCCCCTGCCCGCTGCTGCTGCTGTTTAAGGGCTGTCAGGGGCGCGGATGCCGCGCTCAGTGCTGAGCGCGGGCGCGCCCTGCCCGAACTCAGCTGCAAATCTGACAGCTGAGCGGTCAGATCATCGCCTCGCGTCGCCGCGCCCCCCCCCCCGCACCGCACATAATGGTTGCGGCCACCTCGGCGCCGCCACTCACCTCCGCTCCGCGCTGGTATGTGGAAACATTTAGCTCCTGCTGATTTCTACTTGGCACCAGGCGACAATGCAAAGGTGTCAGTGACAGCGACATGCCCCAGTTATCTGCCTCTTCTCTCAAAAGTGACTGCCCCGATATACTATGCCATTCACATGCCCCCCAATATACTGTACCATTCACTTGCCCCCAATATACCGTGCCGTTCACCTGCCCCCAATATACCTTGCTGTTCACCTGCCCCCCAAATTACTGTGCCATTCACCTGCCCCAATATACCGTGCCGTTCACCTGCCCCCAATATACCGTGCCGTTCACCTGCCCCCAATATACCGTGCCGTTCACCTGCCCCAATATACTGTGCCATTCACATGCCCCCAATATACCGTGCCGTTCACCTGCCCTAATATACTGTGCCATTCACCTGCCCCAATATACTGTGCCATTCACTTGCCCCCAATATACCGTGCCATTCACCTGCCCCAATATACCGTGCCGTTCACCTGCCCCCAATATACCGTGCCGTTCACCTGCCCCAATATACTGTGCCATTCACATGCCCCCAATATACCGTGCCGTTCACCTGCCCTAATATACTGTGCCATTCACCTGCCCCAATATACTGTGCCATTCACTTGCCCCCAATATACCGTGCCATTCACCTGCCCCAATATACCGTGCCGTTCACCTGCCCCCAATATACCGTGCCGTTCACCTGCCCCAATATACTGTGCCATTCACATGCCCCCAATATACCGTGCCGTTCACCTGCCCTAATATACTGTGCCATTCACCTGCCCCAATATACTGTGCCATTCACTTGCCCCCAATATACCGTGCCATTCACCTGCCCCAATATACCGTGCCGTTCACCTGCCCCCAATATACCGTGCCGTTCACCTGCCCCAATATACTGTGCCATTCACATGCCCCCAATATACCGTGCCGTTCACCTGCCCAAATATACTGTGCCATTCACATGCCCCCAATATACTGTGCCATTCACATACCCCCAATATACTGTGACGTTCACCTGCCCCCAATATACTGTGCCGTTCACCTGCCCCAATATACTGTGCCATTCACATGCCCCCAATATACCGTGCCGTTCACCTGCCCTAATATACTGTGCCATTCACCTGCCCCAATATACTGTGCCATTCACTTGCCCCCAATATACCGTGCCATTCACCTGCCCCAATATACCGTGCCGTTCACCTGCCCCCAATATACCGTGCCGTTCACCTGCCCCAATATACTGTGCCATTCACATGCCCCCAATATACCGTGCCGTTCACCTGCCCAAATATACTGTGCCATTCACATGCCCCCAATATACTGTGCCATTCACATACCCCCAATATACTGTGACGTTCACCTGCCCCCAATATACTGTGCCGTTCACCTGCCCCAATATACTGTGCCATTCACATGCCCCCAATATACCGTGCCGTTCACCTGCCCTAATATACTGTGCCATTCACGTGCCCCAATATACTGTGCCATTCACCTGCCCCCAGTATACCGTGCCATTCACCTGCCCCAATATACCGTGCCATTCACCTGCCCCCCAATACACTGTGCCATTCACCTGCCCTAATATACCATGCCGTTCACCTGCCCCCAATATACGGTGCCATTCACATACCCCCAATATACCGTGCTGTTCACCTGCCCCCAATATACCGTGCCGTTCACCTGTCCCAATATACTGTGCAGGGGCGCCGCGCTCTCGGCTGAGCACGGGCGCTCCCTGAGACAGTGATCAAAGAGCTAAGCACACACACTATCACTGTCAGACTAGGCTGCCTGGCTGTTGCCAATTTCAATGCTGGACAGGACAGGCTGCAGTCTAGTCTGACAGTGGTAGCAGTATAGCAAAAATGCCCACCCCCTGCCTATGGATTAGTCCTTCCCTTCCCAGCAGCCCCAATATCCGGAAATTCACGAGGCTCTCCTAGATTTGGAGCAAAAGGTTGATGATCCCACTCTTGCTTCTGAAGCAAAGTCACTGTCAGTGATGTTGGAAGACTTTGCCTTTCTAATCACACTGGTAGTATGGTATGACCTTTTATTTCAGGTACAAATCGTAAGTAAATCTATGCAGTCAAAAAATATGGAGATGACTCGATGCAACGATTTGTTGAAGAAGTGTACCATATTTGTAAAAGAATATCGTGATTCTGGCTATGAATCTGCAAAGACCGTGGCCACTGAAATGGCTACAGACTTGGGCATCGAAGCTAAATTTACAATAAATAAAAGGCCCAGTAAAAAAAAAAAATTGTTTGACTATGAAAGTCAGGATGAGTTAATTACAGATGCAGAGCAACATTTTAAGATTTCTGTTTTCTACCCTCTTGTAGATAACATGGTTGCATCACTGGAGAGGCGTTTCTCACAACTGTCTGAGCATAATAAATGTTGGGGCTTTCTATACAACATTAAAGATTTGCCAGAAAAAGAACAACTTAAAAATATGTGCAAATCGTTGGAAAATATGCTAAGCCATACTGCAGAGGTAGACAAACTACAATGTGACATTGACGGCAATGAATTGCTGGAAGAATTAAAACATATTCAGCCAATGATTTCAAATTCTTCTATAACACCACTGGAGGTTTTGAAGCACATAAATTACACGCACTCTCATGACCTGTTTAAAAACATATGGATTGCCATGAGGATATTACTAACTATTCCGATTACAGTTGCAAGCAGTGAGAGAAGCTTTAGCAAACTGAAGCTGATAAAAACATATCTTCGTACCACAATGACAGATGAGAGGTTATCATCTCTTGCTATTTTATCAATAGAAAATGAACTGGCAGAAAAACTGAATTATTCGGAAGCTATTAATGCTTTTGCAGCGGCTAAATCTAGAAGAGTCAGTTTCTCATAAATCTGCAACCTACAATTTTTAGGATCTGTTTCCAAAATAATTAATAGATATTATTTACCTACAACTTTGTTCTCACCGTTAATAATTAGCATACTTGTCCCGCTTCCCCAAGTTCTATATAAGTTAAAGGCAAATTATAATTTATTAAAAAAAGGGAAGATACAAGCCTGCTCTCTATTTATTACTCAAGCCCACAAAAATAATGTTTATTATTTTCGGTGCCGGGGGGGGGGGGGGGGGGGGGAGAAATTTCCTACTCTCGCCCTGTGTCATTTTTGGGCTAGAAACTGCCCTGACCGGTTAAAACATGCGCATTGGCAAAAATACGGCTTTTCTTGATACATGTGGGCCTATATGTTTTCTGCTAACAGCTCTGTTCATGCTGCTTATAAGATAAGTTGGTTTACAAGCAACCATCCTCGCTGCTCTACTTTTACCATTTATATGTGAAGCTGGTGGGAGGCGAAGCACAAACGTAAAGGAAAATGTAAGATAACCTATAGATGTTTTTACATGTCAAATCATGCATATCCATCCAGACATGGACTTTTACCTAACATATGGCACAAAGGTATGGTCAATTTTTAACACACTTTAAATAAGTCTTAGGACATGGGAAGCAGTGCCATATCTGTCTGTCTTTGTACACACATACTAAGTTGTGCTTTGCAGGAAAATCTTAAAAAGGTTTGAAAATCAATGATCAACTATCATTTCAAAGTGAAAAAAATCATAAGGGGCCTGGCTATTGCAGTGCGCAGAGTTTCGGCTACATGATGCAACAGAAACCCCTACCTGTGATCCCAGACAATTATTCTCTCCTGATCCGTCTTTGTGCTAGTGTTTTGTTAGTGTACTTGTCATTACTGGTAACATAGGGCAGCACCTACAGCTCACTCAAGTTTCAGATGTAATCCAGCTCCTTCAGGATGGCACATTTTTACTTGATATCAGGGCTGGGACACGGGGTAGGCAGGGTAGGCATCTGCCTAGGGTGCTACCTCTTGCCTACCTGAAGAGTGCATGCTTTGAAAAGAAATTGCTGAATGTCGCAGACATTCAGGAAGTGACGGCCGGGGCACAGACACACAGGGGAGCAGTGTCAGTCACTGGCACCACTAGCCCCTCTGGCTGCCTGTGCACCGGCCATCGCTGCCTCCCTTCATTCAACTGTATTCGCTTCTATCAGATGCGAACACAATTGCTGTGTCACCAAGGACAGGAGTAGAGGAGCTGCGCCTTGTTTGAGAAGGCGAACGAAGCTGACGTCAGATGGCATGGTGCAGTGACGTCATCATGTTGTCAAGCGTCCACTGCAGCAAGGAGAAAAGGTTGACGGGGATCCTGGATTAGGTGAGTATAACTTTTTTTTAATTCTTACATTACTTGGCCATGAAATGAGTGACTGTGAAGGGGAATCATAAAATGAGGGACTGTGTATGGGGGGCATAAAATGAGCGGCTGTGCAGGGAAGGCATAAAATAAGGGGCTGTGCAGGGAGGCATAAAATGAAGGGCATTGGGGGACAGCAAAGTATGAGGAGCTGTGAGGACTATACTGTATATGGGTCTGGGGAGGACAGTATACAGGGGGTTGTGGTGACAATACTGGCGATGGAGCTGTGGTGAATATCATGTCATTTGGGGTGCTGCTTGTGGGCCCTAATACTGTATGGGGTACTGTGGGGACCATCATAGTATACACAAGGGCTGTTTTGGAAATCATACTATTTATGGGGGCTGTGGTGAACATCATGCTATACATGGAGGACTGTGGTGGATATCAAACCATATGGGTGGCTGTGGTGACCATCATACAATATGGAGAGGAGTTTAGCATGGCGGGGGACAGTGCGTATATAAACTGTAATGGAAAATTAGAGAGGGGACAGGCATGGTATAGGCTATGGTTCAAAAGGGGGGATGTTGTGGTGGTCATAGCTGTTAATGGTAGACAGTGTGGAGGTCATATACAATAAGGCTTAACTAGGGTACAGTATGGACAGATATTTTTATATAGAGGACATTTTAATAACACTTATTTTTAAGGGCACTGTGTGGGGATGTGCTACAAAAGACCTCAGAAGATGGAAGTTTGCAGAGACTAACTGTGGATGTAAAAACTCATCATGGCATCTATGCAATATGGAGATGAAAAAAACCAAAAGATGACTCCAGAGAAGATGTCACCTATAAGGTACCAGGATGTAAATGTTTATTTGTAATACTGACTGCGTCTCATCAGTATTATTGTTCCTGTATGGTCCGCGGTCTGATGATAGCTGTTAATAACCCCCAGTATCTCCTTACCTTTATTAAAGGGAACCTGTCACCAGGTTTGGCGGATGCGAGTTAGGACCATCACCTTTCAGGGCTTATCTACAGCATTCTATAATGCTGTAGCTAAGCCCCCGATCCGACCTGCAAGAGAAGAAAAATATCTTTTATTATACTCACCTGTGGGGCGGTCCGATGGGTGTCGTTGGTCTTGGTCCGGTGCCTCCCATCTTCTTGCAATCCCGTCCTCCTGCTTGCTTCATGAAGATGACGCATCCCTGTGTCATTCACACAGGCTCCCCAGCATTGTGCTCCTGCGCAGGCGTATTTATCCGCCCTGTTGATTGCAGAGCAAAGTGCTGTGCTGAAGTACACAGGCGCCGGGAAAGGTCAGAGAGGCCCAGCGCCTGCGCACTACAGGAATTTGCTCTGCCCTCAGCAAGTACTCATGCGCAGAAGCGCGATGCCGGGGAGCCTGTGAAGCAAGCAGGAGGGTGGCATCGCAAGATGTAAGGCACCGGACCAGGACCTGCGACACCCATCGGACCGGACCGCCCGGGGTGAGTATAATAAGTTATTTTTCTTCTCTTGCAGGTCAGATCGGGGGCTTATATACAGTACTAGCTGAAGAGCCCGGCGTTGCCTGGGCATAGTAAATATCTGTGGTTAGTTATAGCACCTCACTTCTCTTATTTTCCCATCACGCCTCTCATTTTCCCCATCACATCTTTCATTTTCCCCCTCACATCTCTCATTTTCTCCCTCACACCTCTCATTCCCCCCTAACACTTGTCATTTCGACCTCACATCTGTCATTTTCCGATCACTCCACTATTTTCCCTCACTCCTCTCATTTTGCACTCACACCTTTTCATTTTCACCTCACACCTCTCATTTTCACCTCAGTATATACATGTTTGTCATCTCCCTTATATATAGTATACACCTGTATGTCATCTCCTGTATATAGTATATACCTGTATGTCATCTCCCCTGTATATAGTATATACCTGCTGTGTGTCATGTCCCCTGTATATAGTATATACCTGTATGTCATCTCCTGTATATAGTATATACCTGTGTGTCATCTCACCTATATATAGTATATATCTGTGTCATCTCCTCCTGTATATAGTATATACCTGTATGTCATCTCCTCCTGTATATACTATATACCTGTAGGTAATCTGCTCCTGTATATAGTATATACCTGTGTGTCATCTCCTCCTGTATATAGTATATACCTGTGTGTCATCTCCCCTGTAAATAGTATATACCTGTGTGTCATCTCCTCCTGTATATAGTATATATCTGTATGTCATCTCCTCCTGTATTAGACCTCGTTCACATGTTATTTGGTCAGTATTTTTACCTCAGTATTTGTAAGCTAAATTGGCAGCCTGATAAATCCCCAGCCAACAGTAAGCCCACCCCCTGGCAGTATATATTAGCTCACACATACACATAATAGACTGGTAATGTGACTGACAGCTGCCGGATTCCTATATGGTACATTTGTTGCTCTTGTAGTTTGTCTGCTTATTAATCAGATTTTTATTTTTGAAGGATAATACCAGACTTGTGTGTGTTTTAGGGCGAGTTTCGTGTGTCAAGTTGTGTGTGTTGAGTTGCGTGTGGCGACATGCATGTAGCGACTTTTGTGAGATGAGTTTTGTGTGGCGACATGACGTGTAGCAACTTTTTGTGTGTTGAGTTGCATGTGACAGGTTAGTGTAGCAAGTTGTGTGCAGCAAGCTTTGCGCATGGCGAGTTTTGCGTGTGGCGAGTTTTATGTGTGGTGCCTTTTGAGTATGTGCAAGTTTTGTGTGAGGCAACTTTTGCATGTGTTGCAACTTTTGTGCATGTGGCATTTTTTCCGCGTGTGCAAGTTTTGCGTGTGGCGAGTTTTCCATGAGGTGAGTTTTGCACGTGTGGCGAGTTTTGCATGTGGAGAGTTTTGCGCGTGGCGAGTTTTGAGCGGCGACTTTTGTGTTTCGACTTTTATGTGGCGAGGTTGGTGTATGTGTGGTGAAATGTGCGCTGAGGGTGGTATGTGTTCGAGCACGTGGTAGTGTGTGGCGCATTTTGTGTGTGTGTTCATATCCCCGTGGTGGTGTGGTGATTATCCCATGTCGGGGCCCCACCTTAGCAACTGTAGAGTATATACTCTTTGGCGCCATCGCTCTCATTCTTTAAGTCCCCCTTGTTCACATCTAGCAGCTGTTAATTTGCCTCCAACACTTTTCCTTTCATTTTTTCCCCATTATGTAGATAGGGGCAAAATTGTTTGGTGAATTGGAAAGCGCGGGGTTAAAATTTCACCTCACAACATAGCCTATGACGCTCTCGGGGTCCAGACGTGTGACTGTGCAAAATTTTGTGGCTGTAGCTGCGACGGTTCAGATGCCAATCCCGGACATGGACACACACACACACACACACACACACACATTCAGCTTTATATATTAGATTATAGAATACTGTAGATAAGCCCTGAAAGGTGATGGCCGTAACTCGTATCTGCCAAACCTGGTGACAGGTTACCATTAAGGATATACTGGGAGTTGTAGGTTCATGTGATACAATTGTTTATGGGGCTGACCTGACATTATGAACTGACCATTGTACTAAGTTTGGGTCTTGTATTAACCCCTTCACCCCCAAGGGTGGATTGCACGTTAATGACCGGGCCAATTTTTACAATTCTGACCACTGTCCCTTTATGAGGTTATAACTCTGGAACGCTTCAACGGATCCCAGTGATTCTGACATTGTTTTCTCGTGACATATTGTACTTCATGATAGTGGTAAAAATTCTGTGATAGTACCTGCGTTTATTTGTGAAAAAAATGGAAATTTGGCGAAAATTTTGAAAATTTCGCAATTTTCCAACTTTGAACTTTTATGCAATTAAATCACAGAGATATGTCACACAAAATACTTAATAAGTAACATTTCCCACATGTCTACTTTACATCAGCACAATTTTGGAACCAAAATTTTTTTTTGTTAGGGAGTTATAAGGGTTAAAAGTTGACCAGCAATTTCTCATTTTTACAGCACCATTTTTTTTTAGGGACCACATCTCATTTGAAGTCATTTTGAGGGGTCTATATGATAGAAAATACCCAAGTGTGACACCATTCTAAAAACTGCACCCCTCAAGGTGCTCAAAACCATATTCAAGAAGTTTATTAACCCTTCTGGTGCTTCACAGGAATTTTTGGAATGTTTAAATAAAAATGAGCATTTAACTTTTTTTCACAAAAAATTTACTTCAGCTCCAATTCGTTTTATATTACCAAGGGTAACAGGAGAAAATGGACCCCAAAAGTTGTTGTACAATTTGTCCTGAGTGCGCTGATACCCCATATGTGGGGGGGAACCACCGTTTGGATGCATGGAAGGGCTCGGAAGGGAAGGAGCGCCATTTGGAATGCAGACTTAGATGGAATGGTCTGCAGGCGTCACATTGCGTTTGCAGAGCCCCTAATGTACCTAAACAGTAGAAGCCCCGCACAAGTGACCCCATTTTGGAAACTAGACCCCCCAAGGACCTTATCTAGATGTGTTGTAAGAACTTTAAACCCCCAAGTGTTTCACTACAGTTTATAACGCAGAGCCGTGAAAATAAAAAATCCTTTTTTTTTCCCACAAAAATTATTTTTTAGCCCCCAGTTTTGTATTTTCCCAGGGGTAACAGGAGAAATTGGACCCCAAAGGTTGTTGTCCTATTTGTCCTGAGTACACTGATACCCCATATGTTGGGGTAAACCCCTGTTTGGGCACACGGGAGAGCTGGGAAAGGAAGGAGCACTGTTTTACTTTTTCAACGCAGAATTGGCTGGAATTGAGATCGGACGCCATGTCGCGTTTGGAGAGCCCCTGATGTGCCGAAACAGTGGAAAACCCCCAATTATAACTGAAACCCTAATCCAAACACACCCCTAACCCTAATCCCAACAGTAACCCTAACCACACCTCTAACCCTGACACACCCATAACCCTAATCCCAACCCTATTCCCAACCGTAAATGTAATCTAAACCCTAACCGTAACTTTAGCCCCAACCCTAACCCTAACTTTAGCCCCAACCCTAACTGTAGCCTTAACCCTAGCCCCAACCCTAGCCCCAACCCTAACCCTAATGGGAAAATGGAAATAAATACATTTTTTTTATTTTTCCCTAACTAAGGGGGTGATGAAGGGGGGTTTGATTTACTTTTATAGCGAGTTTTTTAGCGGATTTTTATGATTGGCAGCCGTCACACACTGAAAGACGATTTTTATTGCAAAAAATATTTTTTGCGTTACCACATTTTGAGAGCTATAAATTTTCCATATTTTGGTCCACAGAGTCATGTGAGGTCTTGTTTTTTGCGGGACGAGTTGACGTTTTTATTGGTAACATTTTTGGGCACGTCACATTTTTTGATCGCTTTTTATTCCGATTTTTGTGAGGCAGAATGACCAAAAACCAGCTATTCATGAATTTCTTTTGGGGGAGGCGTTTATACCGTTCTGCGTTTGGTAAAATTGATAAAGCAGTTTTATTCTTCGGGTCAGTACGATTACATCGATACCTCATTTATATTATTTTTTTTATGTTTTGGCGCTTTTATACGATAAAAACTATTTTATGGAAAAAATAATTATTTTTGCATCGCTTTATTCTCAGGACTATAACTTTTTTATTTTTTTGCTGATCATGCTTTATGGCAGCTCGTTATTTGCGGGATAAGATGACGCTTTCAGCGGTACCATGGTTATTTATATCTGTCTTTTTGATCGCGTGTTATTCCACTTTTTGTTCGGCGGTATGATAATAAAGCGTTGTTTTTTGCCTCGTTTTTTTTTTCGTACGGTGTTTACTGAAGGGGTTAACTAGTGGGCCAGTTTTATAGGTCGGGTCGTTACGGACGCGGCGATACTAAATATGTGTACTTTTATTGTTTTTTTTTTATTATTTAGATAAAGAAATGTATTTATGGGAATAATATTTTTTTTTTTTCATTATTTTGGAATATTTTTTTTTATTTTTTTTTTACACATTTGGAATTTTTTTTTTTAACTTTTTTACTTTGCCCCAGGGGGGGACAATACAGATCGGTGATCTGTCAGTTTGCATAGCACTCTGACAGATCACCGGTCTGAGAGAAGTGCAGGCTGCTTCACAGTGCCTGCTCTGAGCAGGCTTCTGTGAAGCCACCTCCCTCCCTGCAGGACCCGGATCCGCGGCCATCTTGGATCCGGGTCTGGAGCAGGCAGGGAGGGAGGTAAGACCCTCGCAGCAACGCGATCACATCGCGTCGCTGCGGGGGGCTCAGGGAAGCCCGCAGGGAGCCCCCTCCCTGCGCGATGCTTCCCTGCCCCGCCGGCACATCGCGATCATGTTTGATCGCGGTGTGCCGGGGGTTAATGTGCCGGGAGCGGTCCGTGACCGCTCCTGGCACATAGTGCCGGATGTCAGTTGCGATAGGCAGCTGACACCCGGCCGCGATCGGCCGCGCTCCCCCCGTGAGCGCCGCCGATCGCGCTGGACGTACTATCCCGTCCGTGGTCATGGGGGCCCACCCCACCTCGACGGGATAGTACGTCCGATGTCAGGAAGGGGTTAAAGTACTTTAGGTCATTATGCATGTATTGTGTTTCTGGTGACGTATTAATTTACTGATGGTGGTTCTGGTGCCTTATTCATGTACTATTGATGGTTCCGGTGCTCTAGTTAGTGTCATGTAAACGTTTAGACACCCCTAGTCAAAATTGCTGTTATTGTGAACAGTTATGCAACTTGAAGATGAAATTAAATCTCTAATAGGCCTAAAGTTAAAGATTTGTGCCAGCAGAATTTCTCACATGACAAATGCAAAAACCATGAGACGTATTCATTTATCATTAATGGGGGTCTGTTTATTTTCCATTAGGGTACTGACAGATGCTACACATCTTAACTGAAACCAAACGGCCCCCATTATAATTAAGTTATATAAGTTTCCATGAATAACCTTGAGCTTAACATTTAAAATATAGGACATCAGGGATGAATATTGCTACTTGTTCCCCTGTATTGTGTAAATGGTCTGCAAAAAAATTATTGCTTCTGTATCTAATGCTCAAGAGCTCGATACTCTGATCGGACACTCGTAATGTTTCGACTCGAGTATAATGGAAGTCAATGGGAAATGCAAGTATTTTTCCAGAAACCCTAGCAGGAGGGCTTGGAGGGCAGGAAAATCGCTGAAATGGATGGAAACAGCGCTCAAATGGAATGGGAACAGCATGGAGAAGACGCCTGGAGGAATCTGACTCCCAGGCTGCTGCTGGGAACAATGTTGTTAGAGTATTACTCCACTTTTATAGACTGACAAGAAAACACATATAAAACTGAAGATAAAATGAATGGATTATACAGGAAAAAAAAGTTAGGAAACATTATTTCCTGTATAATGACTTGTATACTGTATAAGTCAAAATTAAAAAGAGAATAAAAAACCTTGCCTCCCAACCCCTTAGGCTGAGTACCCATAATCAGTAATACTAGCGTTCTGGAAACCGTGTATTTCCGCTGCGTCCAAAGCGCGTTGTACAGTACAAACAGCATAAAAAAAAGAAGCACAGTAGGCATGGGTTTTCTATTAATCCCATCCACTGTGCATTGTGAGTGCGTTTATGCAGGCGTTTTTAGCCTGGTTTAACCTAATAATTAATTTTAAAAAACTGATGTGGGGTCCCCCCCCCATTTTTGTTAACCAGCCAAGGTAAAGCAAACAGCTGTGGTCTTATATTATCAGACTGGGAAGGTCCCTGGTTATTGGGCCTGTCCTAGCCTAAAAATACCAACCTGCAGCCACCCTAGAATTGGCATATCACATGGACGGGCTCTTCCCGATTGTCCTGGTGCGCTGGCATTTGGGGTAATGGTAGTTGACATTGATGACAGCTGTGATGTCAAAAATAACATCTGCCATCAACCCCTAGGGTTAGTAACAGAGAGGTGTCTTCTATAGCCTATTTAAAAAAAATCCAGGTATAATTTTTTTTTCTACCATTTCTTTTTACAGCACACTATTACATTAATATTCAAATGCATAATATACTGGCATATAAAGAAAAATAGAGCAGTTGATAAAAGAAAAATGGTCCACAATGGGCAAAAAAAGATTTAACATATTGAAATAAGGTCTGAATGCACTTTAGTTAATTGATGGCTATCTTTACTGCCCTGCTTTGGGAGATTACCGCACAAGTTTATTATAAGGACAGTTAAACTACACATGTATATGTACAATCTGTGCATGCAAGTGAAAATGAAACTTTACAATGCTGTTGGCTCTATGTAGTGATTTTCCAACACCACAGTATGTTCTTACTTATGATACTTAAAGGGAACCTGTCAGCAGGATTGTGTTGAGTAACCTACAGACAGTGTCAGGTCGGCGCCGTTATACTAATTAAAATGATACCTTGGCTGATGAAATCTGTCTTGTGGCTGTTTAAGGAGGCATTTTTTTCTTTCTGTA
Organism: Ranitomeya variabilis; assembly: GCF_051348905.1. Classification (NCBI taxonomy): domain Eukaryota; kingdom Metazoa; phylum Chordata; class Amphibia; order Anura; family Dendrobatidae; genus Ranitomeya; species Ranitomeya variabilis. The sequence goes on along the minus strand of NC_135232.1, from coordinate 827,278,435 downwards.
CCAAGATGGCGCCACCAACGCCTGCACATTTTCAAACAATTTTTTTTTTTACTATCAGGAGAACAGCAAACAAATTAATTATACAGACAGTACATATGCAATATTTCTGCAGCACAGCGCCAAAGGCGTTTTTTTTCCAAAGATAAATATAATATTCATTATGTAAACTAGGGGGCAGGTCACTGAGGGATCACTGACCTGTCAGCAGTCTGCATTATCAATACCTAATCAGAGCACCACATGAAGACCCCCCCCCCACAGGCCGCCCCAGAGCACGAGCATATCACTAACTCAAAATTGAAAATAAAGATTAAATAACAACCACAAGACGGATTTCATCAACCAAGGTATCATTTATAATCAGTATAACGCCACCGACCTGATAGTGTCTGTAGGTTACTGAGCATAACCCTGCTGACAGGTTCCCTTTAAATTTATATATTAAGGTATTAAGCAACACATGAGAAAGCAATCTGCAGCTTGCATTCTATCTCTGTTGATCTCTATTCATGGCTCACCTGAATTCCGTAAAATAATATTATTAGTCTCCTAAAGTGACCTCAGAGTGAAGATGTTCGGCACATACAGAACAAAATATACCTATGTTTTATTCCTTATCTTCAAGTCTGCCTTTTAAAGGGAATCTGTCAGCAGGATTTTGCTATGTAATCTGAAGACAGCATTAAAACACAGATTTCAATGATGCTCCCTTAAAATGATTGTTTTTGCACCAGTAGCTTATCATTGCTGTGACCAGCTGGTGCATTAGCCCTTGTCCGACACGCCCACTCCTGTGATAGGCATCTCACTCTCTATGAACTTTGTACATGGAGAGCCTGGTGTGGGCGGGATTACATTATTCAACTCTGCTTCATGCTAAATCTAAAAACTCTGATTGATTTAGAACGGCTGCACCCAGTAATATAAACAATACATCATTGGATTCAGGGTCTCTTTGCCTACATCAGGCTGCTCTAAGAAGAGGAAACAAAAACCTTTTGACAGATTCCCTTTAACTACAATATGGAGAAAGCAGTAAAATCCTTAAGGAAATAGAAAAGAACTGAAGATTTTGCATCAAAACTTTCCAAACATGGACCTTTTTCCATTTACATAGAAGCAACGATTGTATCAAAGCCAAGACTTTTCTTAATCAGATACCCATGTACATGGCATACAAATAGGAGAAAATGGATGATTTTGACCATCTTGACCGACCATTGTTTGGTTGCGGTTGTCGACTGCGGACTATCGTCGACTAAATATTTGATTGGCCAACTTGAACTTACTGGGCTGTTATGATCTTGTCAGTTTGAGGAAGCCCACTCTTTAGGGTTTTTTTTTTTTCAAATGTGTTCCTGATCTGCAAATTTGGTATGTTGATGGTCAAATTGTTTCTCTGAATGTTCCAACAGATGATTGAATGGGGAGAGGGAGAATTTTGGACTATCATAGTACGTAGCATAACTAGAGTCCCATGGGCCACAGTGCAAAATTTGAACTTGGGCCCCAACCTCTATGTTGGTGGGGTGTAAGCGCCTTTGTGGTGTTCTATATCCTATAAAGGCATATGTGTAATAGTGTCCTCATCATTGCACCTTCCTGTAATAATGTCCCCTTTCCTGGTCTTTCTGTAATAATGTCTCTCATCCTAAGCTCTTTCCTGTTATATCTTCTGTCCTGGACCCCTTGCTGTTATATTGTCCCAACATCCTGGGCCTCTTCTTGGTATAATGTCCCCTGTGTTGGGCCCCTTACTGTAATACAGTTGTGCTCAAAGGTTTACATACCCCGGCAGAATTTTTGCTTTCTTGGCCTTTTTTCAGAGAACATGAATGATAACACCAAAACTTTTTCTCCACTCATGGTTAGTTGTTGGGTGAAGCCATTTATTGTCAAACTACTGTGTTTTCTCTTTTTAAATTATAATGACAACCCAAAACATCCAAACGAACCTGATCAAAAGTTCACATACCCCATTTCTTAATAACGTGTATTGCCCCCTCTAACATCAATAACAGCTGGAAATCTTTTGTGGCAGTTGTAGATGAGGTTCTATATTTTCTCAGCTGTACAGCTGCCCACTCTTCTTCGCAAAAAGCCTCCAGTTCCTGTAAATTTCTGGGCTGTCTAACATGAACTGCGCGCTTGAGATCTCCCCAGAGTGGTTCAATGATATTGAGGTTGGGAGACTGAGATGGCCGCTCCAGAACCTTCACTTTGTTCTGCTGTAGCCAATGACAGGTCAACTTGGCCTTGTGTTTTGAATCGTTGTCATGTTGGAACGTCCAAGTACATCCCAGCTTCTGGGCTGATGAGTGCAAATTTTCCTCCGGTATTTGCTGATAACGTACTGCATTCATCTTTCCTTCAACTTTGACCAAGTTTCCTGTGCCTTTGTAGCTCACACATCCAGAAAACATCAGTGATCCACCTCCGTTCTTTAAAGTAGGAATGGTGTTCCTTTCATCATAGGCCTTGTTGACCTTCTAAATGTAACGATTATGGTTGTGGACAAAAAGTTCAATTTTGGTCTCGTCACTCCAAATTACCTTGCTTCAGAGGTTTTGAGACTTGTCTCTGTGCTGTTTTGTGTATTGAAGGCGAGATACTTTGTAGCATTTGGCTTTCTTCTGGCGATTCGATCATGCAGCCCATTTTTTTCAAGTGCCTCCTTATGGTGCATCTTGAAACAGCCACACCGCTAGTTTACAGAGAGTCCTGTATTTCAGCTGAAAATTCAAAAGCAAAAATTCTGCTGAGGTATATAAAGTTTTGAGCACAAATGTAATTTAATCTTGGCCCTTTCTTGTAACTATGTCGTCCATGCTAGCATAAAGAGCCCCATCCTGGGCCCCTTCATTGTATAATGACTGCCATTCTGGGCCCTTCATGGTATCATATCCCCTATCCTGGTATAATGACCCCCATCCTGGGTCCCATTCTGATATAATGACCCTCATTCTGGGCCTCTTTTTTGTATAATGACCCCCATCCTGGGCCCCTTCCTTATATAATGAGCCCCATCACGGGCCTCTTCCTGGTATAACGTCCGTTCTGTTTTGCAAAACATAAAAAAATAAATTATCCTCTTTACCTTCCTCCTCTCTAATGATGTGTGGCTTACTCTTCTGTAACCGGCAGCTGACTTCAGTGTGCGATGAGCAGCGCATAATGTCGCTGCCATGCGCTGCTCGTGACTAGCATGCCAACATCAGGTGTCAGCCTTTGATTGGCCGGCGGCATGTATTGCAGCGCAGGGAGCTGGTGGGTTCCTGCTCTGCAAAACACTTCAGCTCAATGTGTGTTCCATGTCTATGGCCAGCTTTAGACTAATTAAAAGAGCATTTGTGAGGTCAGGCAATGATGCTGGAAGAGAAGGTATTTCTCACTATCTGCATCACAAATCATCCCCAAGATGTTTAGGTGAAAGTTCTCTGTAGGCAACTTGTGCTCTTCCACACCAAACTCCTCATCAGGATTTTATTCTCCAAACCAATGGCACGTACATAAAGGTGATTTAATGCTGATTTGATCCTTACTAATCTTGTACAAATCTATTTTACCGTTTTAGAGAAATCTATAGTTGAAATAGTATACTAATGAGTTGCAAGGCTCTGCTCTAACAGAGCTTATTGCCTGCCCTTCTGTCTCTGACTGACAGGTCACTAAAACATGGGTGATCTAGGGACAGGAGACAGACAGCGAGCGTAAAATAGGGGCTGAGGCAGGAGATCCCTCCCACTAAACTTGAAACTCATTAGCATATACTTCAAACATGGATTTCTCTGAAATAACACAATGGATTTCTGTACGAAAGGTAAGGATTTAATCATCATTAAAGCGCCTTTACTTTTATGTGATTAGTTTGAAGCATAAGATCCTGATGACAGCTTTCCTTTAAGCACTGTACATTCCGCTAAGTAGCATTCACCCAGCACCCACCCAGATTCTTTCTTGAAACTTCCAGATAGTGAAACATGATTTATGTCTCCTTACAACACACTCCACTGCTCAACAGTCCAGTGACTGGGTGATTGTGATTCACATCTCTACTGCCGAAATTTGGCATTGCTCAAGGTGATCTTGGAATTCCATTTCATCAAGCTCCTGATACAGAGATCTAGTACTAACGTTACTTCCAGAACCAATGTGGAACCTTGTCGTGAGTGATGCAACAGAAAAAAATGGTCATTTGTTTCAGCGCTTGGCAAACTCACTCTTTGAGTTTGTGTGATCTACTGCTTCATTAATGATCTGTAATTGATTCTGGATGCTTCCACTCACAACAAAAGATGAGAAATTTCAAATACTGTCTTGTGACATCTAATGACATGTCCCTGAACCCTTCAGTATGACAAGTACTACTTCCGGTGTTTGGTTCCGAAGAGTACTTGGCTGTGTTGATTTTAGCACCAGTTGGGAAACAAGTGTGGTGACATATCCTTTTAGAGCCCTACATACATAATACATTTCAGTTAGCAGATCCCATCTACCATTAATCTAATATTTATAAGGGTCTGCCAAAATGTTCCCGCTTTGACTCACTGGAAAGAATTAGATCAACCATTTTTGCAGATCATGAACTTTCATTTTTTCACTCTCAGGACAAGAGATGCAAATATGTGTGGCAGCCAGTTATCCAAGCTACAGCAAAACCGCTCCATAATAATTAGTTTGTAAAACGGAATATCCAAGTTAACGGAATTGTTTAATAAAAACCATAGCAAAGAATACTGTAATAAGAAATATCTTACCGTGTGTCATGTATTGTTGCATAACTATATAATTGAATAACAATATTATCTTTATACAGTATAAGTATAAACTTTATAAGCCTTGAAAATGAAGAGATAATATATGCGCACAGGATAAAATCAATAGTTGGCTGACACTTCAGGACACAGATCCAGTCCTCCAACGTCCAAGACAACAGAAACTAGTGCGTAAGGAATGAACTCAAAGTTCAGGAAAGTTATGAGTTTGCCTCAGCACAATCTTCATCCTGTGAACAGTTAATAAGCAATCTCATGTCCTATTTAAATGCGGCTCTTTCGTAAACCGTACATTCGTTTGCACGTCTTCCTGTAATTGAACAGACCTAAACCAACCTGTGTACTTTGAACTTCTTCATACTTTATTATATATGTGATATGCACAGACTTTTAGTGTGTTCTTCTGAACTAACCAGCAGCAATACCCCTCGGAAATAAGGAGTTGTATTCCATCCTAATAAGTTACATGTTTCACTAGTTTTGCCACCAAGAAGAAATTCCGTAAGGTAAGATATGAAATATATAAGGGTGCAACAATTTAGAATTTTATGTTTTCTTGATTCACAGTTCAAAATATTTTCTGATTTTTTTTTTTTTTTTTTGACAAATCTAGAAAGTGTTAGGAGTAGATTGGGCAATCAAGAGGCACAGATTTTATTATAAGCCAGGTAAAAACAGGACATGGCTAATGTTTATTTTATTAACCAGAGTATGGCCACATGAAGACCATTTTGTGGAGTATGGGAAACACTTGTTTCTCGTTTCTGTAATAAATTTGATTATTTAGTAGTTTATTAGATTGTCAATCTCATAATGACATTGAACAGATTAACGTATGTTAAAATAAATAGAGCCTAAAGGAAGACAAAACTTAAGGTTATCCGGATCTATCTGAAGGGAATTACTAAGAATCCAGAATTCTTTATTCATGTCACATGACATATTAACATATTCATGACCAAGCCATATCAGTATGAATGAAACCAAAACATGGATCTACCTTTGAAACTCTTTTTATAGTTTTTCATTTGTAAAAAAGGGGAACTTGTCAGGGGATTCTTGATTCCTGAACCTTGGGCAGCAGAAAACAGGAATAGCCTTCCACATCACAAACATCCATACTTTACTTCGAAGCCCTGCAGTGCTTCCGATAAAATACCATTTATATACCAGATGAGAAAAGTGAGACGAGATCTAGGGTAGCTCCCGTGCTTGGCAGGTCTTTCCGTACTTGTGTTTAGGACAGACATGCCATTGAAGTCCACCAGGCTGGCTCCCATTACCTTGTGCTGCATCTGAGCGTTAGCTTGTATTATAGTGAACAGCTGCATTCACTGATCTCCAAGCTTTAAAGGGTTATAGCCATCTTATAAAGTGATGGTTTATCACTAGACTATGCCATCAATTTACGATTGATAGAAAAATAAGGGGGCAATACAAGAACAATAGCATCTTATCTGATGAATCAGTGAAGGACAGAAGTATACGGAAATTACTCATTTTGTGAGGTTGTGTGACCCACAACAAAAGTTAGCGCTTTGGGAGGTGGTAGTACCAGCTGCTGTAACCCCAACAGGTTGAAGATTCCAATGTAGTAATCAGGTAGTGAATGTAGTGTTTCAGAACATCTATGTGGTTTTATTCTCAACACATATTGAAGTTAGCAAACTTCTTCATCATTGTCCTGATGCTTTCTAACTTCGAAATGCGTTGATAATAAAACCACATGGACGTTCTGAAACCGCATGTGAGATCTTTCTCCACTACCTGATCACTTTATGATTGGAGGTCTGACCTTTGTAAACCTCATTGATCCTGAGAATGATGGACAGCAGTGCTCATGGCCACCAGCTGTGCAGGAAACTAGAGTTGACCCTATTCGGTTGACTACACAGCACTGTAGCCCCTTCATTCACATGGGTTGGAGTAAAAGGAGTCAGACTCCAGTGATATATGCCATCGCTTGTCTAAATGATAACACACATTTAAACTGAATGCACCTTATACCTTTACTAGTTTATTGTCTGCACAGAGCTTGTATCATCTTTACACCACAAATTATAAAGTAGGTCAAGCTAACCGTTTTACTTTTATTTTTACTTGACCTTTCACTTCAAGTGGTGTGTGTTTGCAAACAAGCTAGTTGCCTGTTTCCTAAAGTAGTCATCAGAATTGTGAAAGTCGCCCCAGGACATATCACATGATGGAGCACAAGACTAGTACGGGAAAAGTAATGCAATGAACAGAAAATGATACTCAACTTCCTATATACGTTGTTGGTAACACGCTGTGGAATTAATGGCACTATATAAGTGCGTAAAAAAATAAATTAAATAAATTGTACAAAAACAAACCCCATACCTTCACCATGGTTGCCATGTCCAACCCTAAGGGCTACTTCAGAAGATGTATATTAGTGCACATGTGGTGCTCCAATTTAATCTACAAGTTCCATTCATCTACTGACTAAAACTAGAGAAACTGAGTTACAAATGTAGTAACACTTCAAAGGAACCACATAACAACACAACCGGAGCATTACAATTCCCTCTAAGTACTAATACTTTCAGCCACTAACAATTCCTAGCCATGGTTATGTTTTGGCATAGAAATTACAAATTCATTTAATTACAAAGCTAGGATTAGATAGCGAGAAATGATTGATCCAATTGTAAAACGGAACTATGCCCTGTGTCCTCTATTACTTACATGCACTGTACGATCTGTTCTATACTCAATCAATATTTAAGAACAGAGTAGTAATTACTGTACTAAAAATCAGATATGTACATTATATGCAGTCAATCATTTTATCAGACCTTATCGGCCATGACCTCATTACACTTGCATTATCTCACTTGGCTACAAGTAAAGTACCAATTAGTGTCCTATCTTTCTAACCTCATTCTTTATACAGCCCATTGGGTCTAGCTGATCAAATAATTGGCAATCAGGGTCAACTGCGCATAAACTAATGTCTTACATATTCCAGCCTGTTAAATTAACACAATAAGCTCATTGCACATAACAACAGGATGGACCATGTTCTTTGATAAACTTTCTAGAATACTCTTAAACTTGGGCGAACGGGTTAAAATTACAACCATACAGTTCTTTTTCTAATCTCCATCTACAGCCTTCTCCCTATCTCTGTACAGTCTAAGTTCACTTGGCTGACATACATTTCTGAATTATTGGTAGGCTTGGCAATCAGATATTACTATTTTAATAGATGAAGACTTGTCGAAAGATATCTGACTGCACTCATAAGAATCCAAAGAATAGTACATGCTGCGTAAATCAAAAGATGCAGGATTGAAATTATTTAATTTTCCAGAATGTCTTAACTAGGTTGCTATAAATATATGGCTGAGGGCATTTACCTTGTTGGAGTTACAAATTCATGACCATAAAAATATTCTAGTCTTTCATTGAGGCCACTTATTTAACCACCGACGATCAGTTGTTTTTGTTGGTTAAAGCCTTGTACAGTTGTTGATAGTATTAGCTGGCTGACATTTATTCCAGTGAATAGATAGCGATGAAAAACATGACCATGTTAAATCCACTTTTCTCTTTGTAGAGATATCCTTATGTCCAAATACTTTATATGCAAGGGGGCTGTCAAACAATAGGTCATTTTTTTCATAACACATTCATTTGATTTTAAGTCAGTTTTTTTTTTTTAATTTGAAGTTTTTTTTTTTTTTAAAGGGCTGGTCTGATACCTATGAAGCCCTTTTATAAATACCTATCTTTACGCCCTAAATACTTTATTAATAAATTGCCCACCCTACCATTTCTTTGTTTTTTTACTTTACTTTCTGTGACATTTTATTTGAGAGGAGTCTCAAACGGGAGGTCACAGGAGGTTGGAGCTGCCCTCACTTCCCAATCGCCCCTACTGGAGCGGGATGTCATCAGGGTGTGTGTATTTAACACAGCTTCTGTCCCCTGATGACATCCGGGTTCAGTAGAGGTGATTGAGACGTGACCACATCTTCATTCGCTGTAGTCATTGTTTCCAACACCACAGTCTTTTCCTTGAAACAAATCATTGTCTGGGGGCGGAGATGGAAGTAGTGTGAGTGACACAAAGCCAACCCCTGATGAAAATTTGCTTGAGTACATTGTTAAAAGCAGTGTTACACCTGCGCTGCTCCCTGATGACAATTTATTTGAGGGCGGTGTTATAAGCAAGGTGAGTAAAAGAAGCACCATGCCATAGCTTTTATCACTGCTCTAAAACAAATCATCTGGAAGCGGCACTAGTGTTAATCATACTGCTTCTAACACTGCCTCATGATGAATATTTGTTTCAGGGAAAGATACAACAATATAAGAAGCAGAGACTGTGATGGTGGTGGTAACTGAAAATGAGGTCACTTCTCTATCACCTCTACTGAACCAGGATGTCATCAGGGGATGACCGTGATAATAGTTATGGTAAATGGATGCAGTGCCATCCCCTGATGATGTCCTCTCCAGGAGGAGTGATAGATGCTACAGAGAAGTGAGTGTAACCCCAGTCTCCTGTGATGTCCTGTTTGAGACTCTGCTGAAACTAAATGTCACAGGAATTAAAGTAAAAAAAAAACACATATAGAAAAGAGCAGGATAGAAGTCTAGAAAATGTAATAATCTAGCTAATTACGAGAGTGCTTAGGACTTAAAGATAGATATTTATGAAGGGATTCATAGGTTGAAATCAGATCACCCCTTTAATTTCATATCAATATCTTTGTAAAATTAAATTTTCATACTGGCAAGTTATATTAGGCTAGGTTCACATTGCGTTAGTGGGTGATCGCTAACGGACAGCGTTGCACGGCGAAAATGTCGCAATTAACGCCGTGCAACGGGTCCATTAGCGCACCCATTGACAGCAATGTTGTTTCAGCCTGAAGCGCATCGCTAGCGCGTGCCTTTTTCGGCTCGCGCTGGCGATGTGCCGTTCTTTTGTGGCGCGCCTCGGACGCTGCTTGGGACTCCTTCTTCCCATTAATCACATGGACAACAGCAGAAACAAGCCTGACTCAGCAATAGACTGACCAGGGCAATGGTCAATGTGCAAAGAAAAAGAGAAGGGGAACTGTAACATCCCCTTTTGTGAATGGTGCTTCTTGCATTATCTACTAAGTGTAGAAGTGATACCATTCACTGTAGTCTTGTCTCTTATGATAATAAGACTGCTGAAAAGTCTTCTGTCCAGAACAGGAAGTATGAAGCCTAGTGGTTAGTGTGAAAATGGCACCATTTCTGATTTGGTTTTCTTGTTAAATATACAACATACATAGTGACATGAATAGAAAAAACATACTCCAAGCCATTTTTAGCTATATATACAGCAGTGCGTTAATTCACATCTGTATGCTGATTGCATACTGTGATAATAGCGACTCAAATACTGTATATAGAATATGATTAAAAAAGAAGAATGCTGAGTCAATGCCAATTTAACATGCAAAATTACAAAATTTATTTATTTTTTTTATCACGGACCCAGTATAAATAGTTCTTTCTTATGCTGCTCTATAAGTTGCTTTTTTAAACATTTGTATTGACTTTTGTGTGATTTAAGGGTTTAAAATGAATAAATTTTGTAATTTTGCATGTTAAATTAGCATTGACTCAGCATTCTTCTTTTTTAATCATACATAGTGACATGTGAAATTGAATAAAACATTCAAAAATATTTTTTTTTAAATAAATTTAAATAAAAAGCTGTTTTAACCCCCTTAGAGACCTTGCCCTTTTTCATTTTTGTTTTTCACTCCCCTTCTTCCCAGAGCCATAACTTTTTTTATTTTTCCATCAATATGGCCATGTGAGGGCTTGTTTTTTGCAGGACGAGTTGTACTTTTGAACGACATCATTGGTTTTACCATATAGTGTACACAAAAACGGGAAAAAAATTCTAAGTGCGGTGAAATTGCAAAAACAAGTGCAATTCCACAAGGTTTTTTTTTTTTTGCGTATTAATTAAATACGAAAACTGACCTGCCACTATGATTCTTCAGGTCATTACGCGTTCATAGACACCAAACATATTTAGGTTCCTTATTATTTAAGTGGTGAAAAAAAATCCAAAGTTAGTTTTTAAAAAAATTGCGTAATTTTCCGAGACCTGTAGCGTCTCCATTTTTCATGATCTGGGGCTGAGTGAGGGCTTATTTTTTGCGTGCCGAGCTGATGTTTTTATTGATCTCATTTTGGTGCACATACGATCTTTTGATCGCCCATTATTGCATTTTAATACAATGTCGTAGCGACAAAAAAAACGTAATTCTGGCAGCGATCAGGTTTATTCTTTTTTTTTATTGATAGATATGACAAATATGTGTATGTTTGATTTTTTTTTATTTTAGTTTGAATGGGGCGAAAGGGGGGTGTTTTACACGTATATATTTTTTTACTTTTGGCATGCCTCAATAGTCTCCATGGGAATCTAGAAGCTGCCATAACCCGATCGGCTCTGCTACATACAGGCGATGATCAGATCACCTGTGTGTAGCAGAATTGCTGACTAGCTATGAGCGCTGACCACTAACCAACCTATCGGTGACCTGCGATGACGTGACGGGGTCACCGATGGTCGGATTTCCGGCCCGATGGCTGGAAGGGCGCGTTAAATGCAGCTGTCAGTTTGACAGTGGCATTTAATGGGTTAATAGCCACGGGTGGATCGCGATTCCACTCACGGCTGTTCCGGGCACATGTCAGCTGTTCAAAACAGTTGACGTGCTGGGAAAGATGTGCGCTCACCGCAGGAGCCCACATCAAAGGGAGAAAAGCGACCTGCGCTGTACATGTATGGCGCAGGTCGCGAAGGGGTTAAACAATACGTCTTTTTCTGGTGACATGTGGTATGTAGCATTTACATGTATTAATAGGATAGGGTATTCAGAACAATTCTGCACCCCCACTCAAGTACACAAAAGCAAAAACGTGAGCAGACTGCCCTTTTGTACATGGGTATGTTTGTCAATCATATGCAACACAATCGTACACAAAACATACACGTGTTACGTAGATAATAGGCTTTACACGTGTAAATCTGGTCAATACATTTATATATTAACTACTCAACTAACAAGAAAACTACACAAAGGCTTAGACAGTATGCAAACTCCAGCCAGACAATCCAACCCTTAACGTAGACCATTGTAGTTGTGTAAAACATTACAGGACTTTCCTAAGCCCTACTGATGCTGACAGAGATAAAAGGTTAACAAAAAAAGCAAAACATGCTAAATATCAAGGTTTTATAAGTAACCTAAGGACTTTGGAATGGTTCCAATGGTCAAGAAAACAAGATGTGTAGTAGAGGGGTTACAAGGACACTAAACTTCAGGAGGGCAAATTTCCAACGGATGAGAGATGATCTTGGTGCAATTAACTGGGACGATATCCTGAGACATAAAAACACACAAAGAAAATGGGAGACGTTTATTAGCATCCTGGATAGGACCTGTGCACAGTATATACCGTATAGGAATAAACATACTAGAAATAGGAGGAAACCAATATGGCTAAATAGAGCTGTAAGGGGTGCAATAAGTGACAAAAAGAAAGCATTTAGAGAATTAAAGGAAATAGGTAGTGAGGAGGCATTAAATAAATACAGAAAATTAAATAAATTCTGTAAAAAGCAAATCAAGGCAGCAAAGATTGAGACAGAGAGACTCATTGCCAGAGAGAGTAAAAATAATCCCAAAATATTCTTTAACTATATAAATAGTAAGAAATTAAAAAATGATAGTGTTGGCCCCCTTAAAAATAGTCTGGGTGAAATGGTGGATTAGGATGAGGAAAATGCCAATATGCTTTCATCAGTATTTACACAAGAAAATCCCATGGCAGACAATATGATTAGTGATAATAAAAATTCCCCATTAAATGTCACCTGCTTAACCCAGCAGGAAGTACGGCGGCGTCTAAAAATCACTAAAATTGACAAATCTCCGGGCCTGGATGGGATCCACCCCCGAGTACTGCAGGAATTAAGTACAGTCAGTGATAGACCATTATTTTTAATCTTTAAAGACTCCATAATAACAGGGTCTATACCACAGGACTGGCGTATAGCAAATGTGGTGCCAATATTCAAAAAGGGGACAAAAACTGAACTCGGAAATTATAGGCCAGTAAGCTTAACCTCTACTGTGGGTAAAATCCTGGAGGGCATTCTAAGGGATGCTATACTGGAGTATCTGAGGAGGAATAACCTCATGACCCAGTATCAGCACGGGTTTACTAGGGACCGTTCATGTCAGACTAATCTGATCAATTTCCATAAAGAGGTGAGTTCCGGACTCGACCAAGGGAACCCAGTGGACGTAGTGTATATGGACTTTTCAAAAGCTTTGGATAAGGTGCCACACAAAAGGTTGTTACATAAAATGAGAATGGGGATAGGGGAAAATATGTGTAAGTGGGTTAAGAGCTGGTTCAGGGATAGGAAACAAAGGGTGGTTATTAATGGACTGGGTCAGTGGACACTCAATGGACACTCTGACTGTGTCGCGGTTAGCAGTGGGGTACCACAGGGGTCAGTATTGGGCCCTCTTCTTTTTAACATATTTATTAATTACCTTGTAGGGCGCATACACAGTAGAATTTCAATATTTGCAGATGACACTAAACTCTGCAGGGTAATCAATCAATACAGAGGAGGACAATTTTATATTACAGGATGATTTATGTAAACTAGAAGCTTGGGCTGATAAATGGCAAATGAGCTTTAATGGGGATAAATGTAAGGTCATGCACTTGGGTAGATGTAATAAGATGTATAACTATGTGCTTAATTCTAAAACTCTGGGCAAAACCGTCAATGAAAAAGACCTGAGTGTATGGGTGGATGACAAACTCATATTCAGTGGCCAGTGTCAGGCAGCTGCTACAAAGGCAAATAAAATAATGGGATGCATTAAAAGAGGCATAGATGCTCAAGAGGAGAACATAATTTTACCTCTATACAAGTCACTTGTGCGACCACACTTAGAATACTGTGCACAGTTCTGGTCTCCGGTGTATAAGAAAGACATAGCTGAACTGGAGCGGGTGCAGAGAAGAGCGACCAAGGTTATTAGAGGACTGGGTGGTCTGCAATACCAAATTAGGTTATTAGACTTGGGGCTATTTAGTTTGCAAAAACGAAGGCTAAGGGGTGATCTTATTTTAATGTATAAATATATGAGGGGACAGTACAAAGACCTTTCTGATGATCTTTTTAATCATAGACCTGAGACAGGGACAAGGGGGCATCCTCTACGTCTGGAGGAAAGAAGGTTTAAGCATAATAACAGCCGCGGATTCTTTACTGTAAGAGCAGTGAGACTATGGAACTCTCTGCCGTATGATGTTGTAATGAGTGATTCATTACTTAAATTTAAGAGGGGACTGGATGCCTTTCTTGAAAAATATAATGTTACAGGTTATATATACTAGATTCTTTGATAGGGTGTTGATCCAGGGAACTAGTCTGATTGCCGTATGTGGAGTCGGGAAGGAATTTTTTTCCCCAATGTGGAGCTTACTCTTTGCCACATGGGTTTTTTGCCTTCCTCTGGATCAACATGTTAGGGCATGTTAGGTTAGGATATGGGTTGAACTGGATGGACTTAAAGTCTTCCTTCAACCTTAATAACTATGTTACTATGTAAGCCTATGCTATGTGTGGCTCCCCCTTGTCCTGGTATGTGGCTCCCCCTGTCCTGTCCTGGTATGTGGCTCCCCTCATCCTGTCCTCGTATGTGGCTCCCCCTGTTGTATGCATGGCTCCCGCATTGCTCAGCTCCCCCGGGTCCGCAAGGCTCGGCTCCCCCCGTCCCACATGGCTCGGCGGCCCCCCTTTTCCCTGGTTGTATGCATGGCTCACATTGCCCCCCTCCAGCAACATTTGACTTTTTGAATGAAAAAATGGCATGGCTTGAATTATGAGCGGATGCTATATTGCGTTTTCAGAGCCCATGATGTGCCTAAATTGTGGAAACCACCAAATAAAACCCCATTTTGGAAACTAAACCTATCAAGGAATGTATATAGATGTAACGTGAGCACCCAGGCGCTTCACAGAAGTTTATAACATACAGTGGAAACCCTTCATAAGTGAACCCATTTTGGAAACTAGACCTCTTAAGGAATTTATCTAGATGTGTGGTGAGCACCCTGAACCCACAGGTGCTTCACAGAATTTTACAGGTTAAACTGTGAAAATGAAAAAAATATATTTTTCTCACAAAAATGGTTTTTTTTTCATTTTTACAAAGATAGCAGGAGAAAATGGACCTCAAATGTCACTGCACAATTTCTCCTGATTACACCAATACCCTATATGTGGCCGAAAACTACAAAGCTGCAAAGCTCTGAAGGGAAGAAGCGCCATATTGGAGTTCAGATTTTGCTGCAATGGCTTGAGGGTGCAATATCACATTTGCAGAGCCTCCGAGGTGCCAGAACAGCAGAAACCCCTCATAAGTGACTTTATTTTACAAACTATGCCCGCCCCCCATTTAATTCATCTAGGGGTACAATGAGCATGTTGACCCCACGTGTTTCACAAAATTTTATACTATTGGGTGATGAAGAAATTACATTCTTTGCCACTAAAATGTTGTTTGCCTCAAGCTTTTAATTTTTCTAAAGGGTAATAGGAAAAAAATGACCTTATTTTGCTGTGCAATTTCTCCTGAGTGTTCCAATACCATCCATGTAATTGGGAAATACTTTTGAGGCACAGTGCAAAGCTCAGAAGAGAAGGGGCACCACATTATAGTGCAGATTTTACTGTTATTGCTTGTTGGTGCCATGACCCACTGAGAGAGCTCCTGAGGTGCCAAACAGCAGAACCCCCCATAAGTGACCCCATTTTACAAACTGCACCTCTCAATGAATTCTTCTAGGGGTGCAATGATTGTATTGACATGACAGATGAGTCACAGAATTTTACACCACTGGGCATTAAAGAAAAAATAATTACATTTTACCCACAAAAAAATTGTTTTGTCACCAGATTTTACATTTTCACATGTGGAAATAGATTAAAAAAATGGCACCAAAATGTATCCCACAATTTCTGCTGAACACGGAAATACCCCATATGTGACTGCACAGCACTGCTTAGGAGGGATGGAACGCTATGTGGCACCTGGAGCGCAGATTTTCCTACAGCGATACCATATTTATATTTTTTTAATGTTTTGGCGCTTTTACACAATAAAAACTATTTCATAAGAAAAATTATGATCTTTGCATTGCTGTATTCCGAGAGCTTTAGCTTTTTTATTTTTCCACTCATGGAGCTGTATGGTGGCTTTCTTTTTGCTGAACATGATGACGTTTTCAGCAGTACCATTTTATTTACATTGGACTTTTTGATCACGTTTTTATTTCACTTCTTATTCGGTGGTATGATGAGAAAGCATAGGTTTTTTTTTGTCCTTTTTTTTACGATGTTCACTGAAGAAGTTAACTAGTGTGACAGTTTTATGGGGCAGGGCGATGGCAAACACAGCATCTGTACTTTTTTTGTTTTCTAACATAAAAACACAAATTCATTGGGAACAATACATATATTTTTTTTATTTTGTGATTTAAAAAAATATTTTTACAATTTTTCTACTTTGTCCCTCTATGTGACTTTCACTTTCATGTGCCAGATTGCTGCTATTAAGTGTTGCAATGCACTAGTGCAGCGCCCCAGAGTCCTGGTCGTTGCAGTACTGTGGCTCCGCCACTATGGGGAGCTATGGTACGTCTGATGGCACTGAAGGAGTTCATCTGACCAGGTATCACAGACACCAATACATTTCACAGCCGGGCCTTCAGGGGGAGCTAAGGGTTCTATTCACTAGGCCACTCCCCACCAGAGTGGGTAAACTGGGGGTCAGGCAGGAAGTTAGATCAGAAAGCTGACTGGGTTGGAACCAGGCAACACCTTGTGGCAGAGGGTGTTGTGGGGGAAGATACAGTAGGGTCTCTGTCAGGGGTGGGATCCTGACAGAGGCTTGGCAACTTGAGAGAACGTAACGGGACCGTGCCTGCTCAGGATAGCGGCGGTGCCCAAGAAAGGATCAGAAGCGAGATAGATTGTGCTGAGTGAGAAACGAGATCAAAGCAATAGGAGAATATACCAGTAGGAGTCGTGCTGTAAGACCGAGGCAACATCCTACTGAGGCGCACAACCGGTGGCCGGAACGCCGAGAGAGTATTATAACATTCAGCTTCAAGCAATACTCTAAACAGCGGCAGGACAGTCAGTCTAAGGCGGGCTGTCTCACACAAATCACCTATGCAGACTTGGGGGGCAACTTGTGGAGAGGGGCGACTCTAGGGTCCCGGAAGAGCTCCAAGCCTACCCGTCAAACGGGTGCCGTTCCAACCAGAACATCAGGGAGGGACGGAGGATTAGCAGAACATCATCTAATCGAGTTGTGAGGGAACTTAAGAAACAGACACAACAGTTGTGGCGACTTTCTGTAAGCACAGCAGGGAAGGACCACAACACATAGCGCAAGCAGGAAGGCACAGATTTTCACCTGTGAAGAGGACTCTGGAGGTGCCATTGGACCGGCCGGACTTGCGCAGCCTGGTGAACCGTATTCTGGACTGAGGACCCAGAGATCTTCAGTAAAGAGGTAAAGAGACTGCAACCTGGTGTCCTCGTTATTTACCGCGACCTGCACCCCACAACTGCACCATTATCATCACACTCCATACCTATCTACTGTGCGCCCCACGGCAGGGTCACGGACCGGGGCCTAGCCACCGTGACAACCCCAGAGCAGAGACTCAGAGGCCCGGTACCGGGTACCCCTCGGCCCTGCGGCGGTGGGGGCGCCACACTAGTATCGCAATACCTTATCACAGTTGTCAGTTTTGCACTGAGACCAAAGCTTGTTAGAGTAATGTTCAATCACCGCACATCTTGATAGATGCTTGTGAAGACTATTATACAGGTGTGGATGCAGCCATAAAACAATTCATGAATAAGGAATTGGTGCAGGGATAGAAAAAAGGTGAGGCGACAAGAACATAACGTTTTGACCTCATAGGGTCTTATTCATATAGTCGCTGTTGGCAGAGTTCACTGAACGGTGTAAAGGATATCCTGCTTGCAAAAGGACACCTGGGTCCTGGTACATCCGGCGCACCTGCGCCTTGGATTGTAGGCTGATGATTGGAATTGTATTGTGAGGCCATTTATTACCATTAAAAGTACGCCGTAAAAATAATTCCTAAAAAAAACAGAATTGCGTTTTTTCACAATTTCTCCCCATTTGGAATATTTTTCCCCATTTTCCAGTACACTATGTGGGTTAGCTAATGGTGTAATTCAAAAGCACAACTCATCCTGCAAAAATCAAGCCCTCAAAGGTCCACCTGGACAGGAAAATAAAAGAGTTATGGCTTTGGCAGGAAGATGAGGGAAAAACAGAAATGCAAAAATGGAATATGGCTCTGTCATGGAGGGGTTAATGACAATATGTTCCCTATTTTCAATGGAATAATTTAGCTCAGCGGGGGATCATTTCTGGAAAAAAGAAGCTACATGGATACTTTCTAATCTCATAAGACTGAGAGAATGGCTTCACTTCCTATGAAAGAGGTATGCAAATTGCCTCTTCTGAGAAAAAGAGGACTTAACTCTATAGCGCCACCTATTGGAAGTAGCGATCCTACAAGTCACAATCAACCCTTTAACGAGTCGTGCAATATGACTTAGGATAAAAGCCAAATCAGTATCTCAATTCGCAGACACGGTGTTTCGGGCTGTTGGCCCTCGTCAGTGCGAAGCATGAGAACTGATTTGGCTAGGTGAGAGGCTCTGGAGTGGGGTCTAAGGGGTAACGTTTCTCCTTATGGAGAGTGACATACCATCTCTGGCTTGTCAAGGTAAGGAGGCTTATTCGCCGTGCAATGCTCCTCTGTGAATTTAAATATGCAAATTGCCTCTTCTGAGAAAAAGAGGACTTTACTCTATAGCGCCACCTATTGGAAGTAGCGATCCTACAAGTCACAATCAACCCTTTAACGAGTCGTGCAATATGACTTAGGATAAAAGCCAAATCAGTATCTCAATTCGCAGACAATGGTACTTCAAGAAAAAAAAAGCTTGTTGACATCTGGATGATGTAGAACCAGAGCACAGAAGAAACTTGAGAAGACTGAAAGCTTGACTTGCAGAGTCTGTCCAGCTCTCAGAATTTACACCCTTCCAAGTAAGGGTTGTAAAAGGGGAAACTATTTAGGAATAGCTCTTAATTAATTGACATTAGTATTTTGTGAAGCCAAGGAATTTTTGAAGGGATTTTGTCCAGACCAGAGTTGATGAAACCTTTTTAGCATCCATGTGTTCAGGGAAATTGTATAAATGAGACACCACAACTTTTGTGTTCAAAGAGGCATTTTGCACATACTTTGCCAAAGTCTATGCAGAGGGAACAAACATGCTGACAATGAGACTTCAGATTCTTAGAGAAAATGAAGATGTTGTCCACTTATACTAGAACATATTGGCATAGGAAATCACAGGAAATCTCAAAGTTCTGGAGCATTGTGTAAGTCATGAGTAGACCATCGTAATGACAAATATCATGTCCCATTCATCCCCTTTCTTATTACAAATTAAATTGTAGGCACTGTGAAAGTCTATTTTTTTTCTTATTCTAATTTTCTAATATTTACCAAACTAAAGATGCTGATTTGGTCAAGGAGTTTTGATTTAAGGGTGAATGGATAGTGATCCTTCATTGTAATCTTATTTAAATCCCTATAATTAATGCACTGCATGGGAGACCCATCTTTATTTTACGAAGACCATTGTTTTTAAAGGGGCAGGGAAATGTTTCACGAATCAGCTGTGTTCCCATGCTGTCCTGCCTGTAAACTCTCTTTTGCTTCCTCCCCAGGAGATGTGGTATGATCAGACCATATCCCTGTACGGTCAGACACAGCTATTACACTGTACACAGCAGGGGCACATTTATAAGACTATCTCAGCACTGGAACATTTTATTTAAAACATATCCAATCGTGGAACTTATAATTATTCCAAGATTTATTGATTAAAATGTACTTTGCTTTGTGGGAAAACCCCTTTAATGCCTTTACCATTAAGTGGTTGAATGAATAGGATACCTGCCAAGCCAGAGGTGGATAGAAGTTTAAACCGGGAAGTACAAAACAAAGGAATGTCTTACAACAGTGCTAGAAACACAATAGGACTCATTTATTTTGGCACCATTAATGCATGAAACTTCCATCTTACCACTGATTAGAACTAAAAATTGTACTTATTATGAGGCAGATATACGGTACTCTCATTAAACATTAACATGAACTATCTCGGTCAGCTGTACTCTACACTGATTGGAGTTCACTGAACTTCACTGATCTAATAAAACATACTCCAGATATGACTAAAGACCTAACAGCATTTGCTGGGACTTGCACTTCTCCAAGACCAGATCACCTAATGTCTCTATAGATAAAGTCAAGTAAAATACACTTATATAAAATCTATAGGGTACAAGGTCATCTAAGACTACCATAGGTAAAGTTAAATGGTGCTTGTCCCCTATTTCCTCCAGGAAGCCACTGGCTTTCAGTCATGGAAGTGTGCATGGAGCGACTACACGCATTGCTCACAGCACCACTCGCTAAACTGTGAGCAGTGGATATAAGCACACCCCAGCACTTTGATTGACAGCCTGCTCTGCAGCGCATCTGTGGCTAAAAGCCAGTGGCTCAAGCGAAGAAATAAGCTCACTTTTTACCAGTGGCCACACTTTCAGAAAGGTGTTCAGTAAGCATTGTTAAACTATTACCTGCAGATTTACCCCATATCTGCAGGAAAATAACAGATAGAGGGGACAAGATTGCCTTTAAGAAAACAATACTTCTCTGAGGTCTAGAGGGCACCAGCTCACCTAATATCCTACTTGGGTAAATGCAAGTAAACAAAAATTGTATAAGGTTTTATGAGGGATCAGTGCTGTCAAACTAATCTTCAATGAGTGGGTAAATTCCAGACAAAATCAAGTTAAGGCCGTGGATGTTATCTGGAGGGTGGTTATTAATGGAACATACTCGGATTGGGTAGCAATTAACAGTGGGGTACCAGAGGGGGCAGTATTGGGCCCTCTATTTTTATTATATTTATTAATGACCTTGCAAAGGGCATACAGAGTAAAATTTCAATGTTTGCAGATCATAATAAACTGTGCAAGTTAATCAACACAGAGGAGTATAATTTAATATTACAGAAGGATTTATGCATGCTGTAGACTTGGGCTGAAAAATGACTTTTAATTTGATAAATGTAAGGTCATGCACATGAGCAAAAGAAGTACAATGTCTAATTATGCACTTAGTGGCAAAACACCGGGTAAAACCATGGGATGCATTAAGAGGCATAGACGCTAGTGACAAGAACATGGTTTTGTCACTATACAAGTCACTAATGCAGCGAGTGAAGAGAAGGGGAGGCTATTAAGGGAATGGTGAACTGCAATATCAAGACAGGTTATTACACTTGGGGTTATTTAGTTTGCATAAAAGTAAGGCTTAGGGATGATCTTATTACAATGTAAAATTATATGAATGGACAGTACAGACCTAATGATCTTTTTAAACCGAAGCCTGCAATAATGACAAGGGGGCATCCTCTATGTCCAGGGGAAAGAAGGTTTAATCATAATCACAGATGCAAATACTTACTATAAAGCCACTGAGATTATGGAACTCTTTGTCACTTGATAATGTAATGGGCGATTCACTAAAAGGTTCAAGGAGGGCCTGCATACCTTTCTTGTGAGATATAATATGACAGGTTATGAATATAAATTCTATAATAGTTTATTGATCCAGGGACCTAGTCTGATTGCTGTATATGGGGTCGGGAAGGAATATCTTTCCTAATATGGAACAGTTATCAGCTGTCTCATGAGGTTTTTGACTTTCCCTGGATCAACATGTTAAGTTGTAGGTTCAACTCGATAGTCTTATGTCTAACTTCAACCTTAAACTATGAAACTATAAAGCCTAGATTGTGCCAGATCATCTAAGATTTCCGTAGATAAAGTTAAGTAAACAAGACTTCTTTACGGCCTAAAGCACACCGGGAGACATAAAATCTCTATCGGTAAGTCAAGTAAAAAATATTTCTCTAAGACCTAGAGCCCATCAGATCATGTAAAATCGCCATAGGTAAAGTCAAGTAAGATAAACACATGATATTCTTACACTGTCATTATTAGATTACCTTTATAGAGCTACTGTTCATGTAGTGTGTCGATGAGACCCTTGCTGCCAAAAAAAGAAAAAAACAATGCTCTTTGGAAGGGTTACTTACATAAACACACCTGCAAGTGCTGAAATAAAAGTCTTCATAGTACGGAAAGAGAAAGACACCTTGTACTAAATGTAACTTTCTGGAATATTTGATATAACAACACACGCAAAACACCTTACTTGTAACTGAAATAAAGGTGCTGTATACACATCACCACGTGGAGGTTTGCCAGTAATTACTGTACGCCAAACGTCTGCACCTCTGAATGGGCACATGGCATTTTGGATGCGTGCTTCTGCGGAATCCATCTAGCATAGATTAGGCATATACAAAGCGCTTCAGCCATCAACACTATCACTCGGCTCTCTCGTCAGACTCATTTCTGCCATTCATCAGTATTCTTGTGACACAGCTGATTACTATAAGGCTCTATCTACATGCAGCATTCTGGTCACTTAGATTTCAAAAACTATTGTCAGCAGTTCTATTCACTTTGACATGAAGAACAGCATAGCATCCAGCACTGATCCTGCTGTCAAAACAAAGGGCAGAAAAAAAAATCAATAGGTAGAAAATCAGTAGGGGCAGTTGGTGTCCTTTATACAATGGACAGCGATGTGGCTTTAATAAACAAAACTCATTATGTAGATGTGAACACAGTCTAAAATAAGGCCGATCAAATGCCTCTCTACTAATTAAAAACATTAAAGGGTTTTCCAAAAATCAACACTTAACACACATCCACAGGACAGGTGAAAAGTGCTTGATTGCTAGGGGTCCTACTAAATGGCACATCCATCGTTAATGAGAATATGGATCCCATGTCCCCAGTTTCAAAAAAGTGGCAGTCACTCATGTGGTCATTCAAAGTCCAAGGAGCGGTCAAAAATAGCCAAACACTGTACTCCTCTATCAATGGGGCTTCCAGCAGCGAGACCTTGAATGATCAGATGGGTGACACTGTTTTTGAAAGAAAGCAGCCATGTTTTTCTAATTCTGAGCAATCACTTTAAGGCTTTGTAGAACAGAAAAGCATGACAAGTGATAGATGAATAGACAAACACACAGCAATGGCTTCCCAAATTCTTATGTACAATAACAATATCATTCCTATTGAGTCATGTTTACAGATAACTAAGACAATTTGTGAAAGCACAATGTGTCTGTAATTAGACCTGCCCACAAGTCAGAATATAAGTAACTCGTGTGCAGAAAAGGAGATCTTCTCCTGGAGAAGGAAGGACTACTAGGTAAGAAGAATTTACAAAATATATTATACTAGCAGTAATTAAATTAGAGGCCTTCAGAAAATCCCTTGTTCAGAAAAAAACTGTTTGAAATGAGAACTCAGACATTGATAACCTATGCTTAGGTTGTGTGGATCCAGCCCCGCAGGAGCTGCAAACTGCTATTTGGTGGGGACCTGTTGTAAAGATAGGCCATCAAAATCAAAGTCCAGGAAAAGCCTTTTAAGGAATGACTGAGTATTTGGTTTGATTGGTTCTCCTAAAATATTTTGGTAAATAATTGTATTTCCTATTAAATTAAAAATTCTGGCTCATCTTTTCTCATTACTCTTGTGTTGCACCGTTACTTCTTCATTCCTCTAAGAAATTCATGACTTCATTGACAACGGGGTGTCATGGCTCCCATGGGCAGGAGGTGTCCCTTACACAAGCTGATGCAGTCAACTCTCATTGGTCATCATGCGTGTCTAGGGACATAACACTCTCAACGGGAATGGTACCGTCTGGTTGCAAAATTATTTATAATTTTCTATCGTACAGGAACAGATCAACACAAAATTCTAAGAAAATATGATACAGAATTGTTACAATATAGGACATACAATTTTTTTTTTTTACCAAAAAACTTATATTTCCAGAGATGGAGGCTAAATGGACCTCTTTAAAACTTTGATGTGATATCAGTCACTGATGCCAGATGAGAAGGACTGGCTTACAATCGATGGGCACATGTCTGCTCCACACCTGTGGAGCAGGTGTACATTGGTAAATTACACCTCACCAAGATATATATTTTATGTACACGTCATGGGGCACATAGGAGTTCAAGTCTTTCCTTGAGGTTTCATTAATTTTACCCTTGACTAGAAATAAGTGACTTAGGGAGCCCTCAGTTCATAACCCTTTCATCACCGAATTTTACAGTAGGCACTGTGCCTTTCAGTAGGCACCGTTCCAGTTTACAATAGCCAGTGCAGATCACAAATGTCACAAACTGACCTGTGTCGAAGGTGCAGTCCTTTGAGAGTGTCATGGCTAAAGCTACTGAGCTCTTAAAGAGGTAGTCCACTCCATCTATTTGCACTAAAAATGGGCCTATATAAAAAGAACTTACTCACCTACCACACCAACACCGGTCTACTGGCTTCCTCTGCCGGCGGAGGATATCAAGTGACCATTACAGCAATCGTGACTACTGATCAGGTGCAATCTTTACATTTTCTCCGCACTGAAAGAGGGATTGCTTCTTCTGCCTCATAGTGTGAATGAATGCTGCAGCCAATCAGTGGTCACGGCACCAAACACTATAAAAGAAAGCCAGGAGACCGGCAGGGGACACAGGCAGCGGTGTAGGGTCTGGTAGGTGAGTGTTAATGAGTACAATACCAATATTGCATGTCTGTTTGCTTGATGTTATGCTAAACCTGATAATTAAAAGGGGTGAAATTAGTCCATAGTGCATATATTTCATGAAGTTGATTTTATACCAAAAGTTATTGTTTTGTTTGAGCCACAAGCTGTATAAACAATGCTCGGTTAAATGCTGGTACGTATGCTCAATTATGTATATGGAATGTTGCACTTCAGGATTCTATGTGTCCAGTAAAAAAGAAAAAAGACAAAGTAAACTAAACGAAAAGAAGAACATCAGTGCCAAGTAGCAAACTGACTGTATATATTGTATATTTGACATAGAGTAGTTCTATAGATTTATAGCATATGACTGTTATATTGCTGGGCGGAGGGTGACAGTAGTTTCTCCAGAACTCGTATCTGTACACTGATGTTCCCTATTTCACCTGTCTTGCTGTCACGGTATTTGGTTAACTAAGGCATAGCTTCAATTTCAAAGCAATTCAAAGCCTAACTCACCTTTCGTATATCCTGCTGCTCCAGTGCCAACATCCCACAGGTCTTACTTTACAAAGCTGCAGTAGTGATGTAAAGTCTATAAGTGAACCTTGCAGACAATCTCTGGCGTCAACTATCTACCATAAGAAAAATTCTGAGGCTAAGGCTGGGATCACACTTGTAAGAAACTCGCACGAGTCATGCATCTCAATACCCAGCACTGCCGCCGGCACTCGGACGGGAGCGCTCAGTTACACAGAAATACATGCAGCCGCCCGAGTACCACGTATTGAGATGCAAGACTCGTGCAAGTTTCTCGCAAGTGTGATCCCGACCTAAGAACGGCAGTGGTTGAGTTCCTACACAGCTGAAACACCCTGCTGGGTGTCATATAAGTTGATAATTACATAATAAAAAATGTAAGATCCTAGGGGACTAAAAAAATGTACAAAAAAAAACAATTTAAATCACTTTTTTTTTTTCCTATATCTAAAATAAAAAACAGTAAAAATCATATTTTATATAGGTGCATCCGCAAATTCCAATCTTTAAAAGTATACCATTGCTGAACCCATATAAGCCACACCATGGGAAAAAAAACAAAAACAGAATTGTTGTTTTTTGGTCATCTCACCTTCACCAGAAAATGGTCCCAGAAAATGGTGACACAAATCTAATTTTGGTTTCTTATAAAAAGTTTAAAATTTTTCAAAAGAAGTAAAATTAAAAATAAAAATAGGTATTGCTATAATCATACTCAGCAGGGTATTTTTACTGCAGAGCTAACACCAGGCTATAACTAACTATCTAATATACTTCTCACTAAATTAGAATATCATCAAAAAGTTAATTTATTTCAGTTCTTCAATAAAAAAAAGTGAAACTCATATATTATATAGAGTCATTACAAACAGGGTGATCTATTCCAAGTGTTTATTGATGTTAATGTTGATTGTTATAGCTTACAGCCAATGAAAACCCCAAAGTAATTATCTCAGTAAATTAGAATAATTAACAAAAAACCACCTGCAAAGGCTTCCTAAGCAATTAAAAAGGTCCCGTAGTCTGTTTCAGAAGGCCCAACAATCATGGGGAAGACTGCTGGCTTGTCAGATGTCCAGAAGGCAGTCAGTGACACACTCCACAAAGAGGGTAGGCCACAAAAGGTAACTGCTAAAGAAGCTGGCTGTTCACATAGTGCTGTATCCAAGCATATTAATGGAAAGTTGAGTGGAAGGAGAAAGTGTGGTAGAAAAAGGTGCACAAGCAACTGGGATAACCGTAGCCTTGAAAGGATTAAGAAAAGGCCATTCAGACATTTGGGGGAGATTCACAAGGAGTGGACTGCTGCTGGAGTCATTGCTTCAAGAGC
The DNA here is from genome assembly GCF_051348905.1 of Ranitomeya variabilis. Lineage (NCBI taxonomy): Eukaryota > Metazoa > Chordata > Amphibia > Anura > Dendrobatidae > Ranitomeya > Ranitomeya variabilis. Next base: position 827,251,891 of record NC_135232.1, on the reverse strand, counting down.
CACCACACACACAGAGGTATCCAGGACATGGGCTACAAGTGTCGCATTCCTTGTGTAAAGCCACTCATAACCAATAGACAATGGCAGAAGCGTCTTACCTGGGCCAAGGAGAAAAAGAACTGGACTGTTGCTCAGTGGTCCAAGGTATTGTTTTCAGATGAAAGTAAATTTTGCATTTAATTTGAAAATCAAGGTCCCAGAGTCTGGAGGAAGAGTGGAGAGGCCACAATCCAAGCTGCTTAGAGAATCCATGGGGTATTGTCAGGAGGAAGATGAGAGCCACCAGACCCAACAATGCAGATGAGCTGAAGGCTGCTATTACAGCAACCTGGGCTTCCATAACACCTCAGCAGTGCCAAAGGCTGATCGCGTCCATGCCATGCCGCATTGATGCAGTAATTGATGCCAAACCATCAAGTATTGAGTGCACTTACTGAACATACATTTAAGTAGACCAACATTTTGGACTTTAAAATACGTTTTCAAGCTGGTGTTATAAAGTATTCTAATTTCCTGAGATAATGACTTTTAGGTTTTCATTGGCTGTAAGCCATAATCATCAACATTAACAGAAGTAAACACTTGAAATAGATCACTCTGTTTGTAATGACTCTATATAATATACGAGTTTCACTTTTTGTATTGAATAACTGAAATAAATTAAATTTTTGATGATATTCTAACTTAGAGAGAAGCACCTGTATATACAGTATATTGTATTAATGTGACTTACACGGCTTCTTAAAGAGGTAGACACCGGAACGGTTTCTATTTAAATTCAGCCTGGTCACATAACCATGTCACAAGAAAATGTATGGAAGAAGGTAAAACAAAGTAACAAGTCCATACAATAGTGCTGGCTAGCCCACCTGAGTTAGATTCCAGTTTCCATGTCCTTTAGCGAGGACATTCAATCAAGGAGACCTGCAATCTCCATACATCCAGCTTTCCTTAACACAAAAGCACATCTCCAGAGCTTGTACCTCCAGACTCACCCACTCAAATGTTCTAGAACACTGGGTATTTATCCTCGGGACTCTTCCCACTCTACAGCTGTTCAATGATCCTAGCACTAAACATGACTGATTAACCCCTCTCATCACTTAGTGTGCTGGATTTTTCCTAGGTTTATATTACTGAAGACCTCAAACTATGTGACTGCCTAGATTATTGGCACTTCCAAAAATGCATGCATCAAAAAAGGAGAAAAAGAAGCTATATGCCATAAAAATTCAAGAAATTTATTAACACGTATTAAAACTGACAATATAGTAGAATGTAAAATCAACAGGGACAGCAAAAGCAAAAAAGTAGCCACAAAAAAGGGTACAGTGCTGAAAGTGTGTGCTTACTGCACAATAAATCCCAGATTTGATTAACCCCTTTCTGAAATACATCGTACTATCCCGTCCATGTGGGCTGGGCCCGTCTGACCATGGACGGGATAGTACGTCACAGCCGATCGGCCGCACACACGGGTGGCGTGCGGCCGATTGGGCCAGGTGTCAGCTGATTGTAACAGCTGACACCCGGAACTAAGTGCCAGGAGCGGTCTCGGACCGCTCCCGGCACTTTAGCCCCCGGAATACTGCAATCAAAGATGATGGCAGCATTCTGGGAGCATGCAGAGGGGCTGTCAGCTCTGACAGCCCCTCTGCCTTTGGATTGGAGACCCCACGGCATGCCGCGGGGTCCCAATCGCTGCCAAGGAGACCCGATGTCGTCATGACGACATCTGGGTCTCCAGAGCTGAGAGACTTCCTGTCATGCCCAGTACATGTCAGGATGTCTCTCAGTGTCCGTGTACAGAAGCTGCAGAGCTGACAGCGACAAAGTGTAAAACTAAGGCTATGTGCACAAGTTGCGGATTGGAGTGCAGAATTTTCTGCACAAAATATGCATCTCGTGGCAGAAAACGCAGGTGCAGATTTGATGCGTTTTTTTATGCGGATTTGCGGCGGATTTTGTGCGGATTTCTATAATGGAAGGGTGCAGAAACGCTGCAGATCCGCACAAAAGAAGTGACATGCTCCTTCTTTCAATCCACTGTGTTTTCCATGCAGATTTTTCTGCAACATTAGCACAGCACTTTTTTTTTTCCTATTTATTTACATTGTACTGTAAATCACTTTGCGGATCTGCAGCGTTTCTGCGCAGAAAAAAATGCTGTGGATCATCCGCAACGTGTGCACATAGCCTAAGAATGAATTAAAAATAACATTTAAAAAAAAACTATACAAATATTTTTTAAAAATAAAAAAATAATAATACAATCAATATTTATTCTATCATTGAATGAATATTTGAATTAAAAAAAATCTAAACAATAAAAGTACACATATTTGGTATTGCCGGGTCTGTAACGATCCACCCTATAAAACTGTCCCACTAGTTAACCCCTTCAGTGAACACTATTAGAAAAAAAACAAGGTAAAAAAAAAAAATGCTTTATCATCATACCGCCAAACAAAAAGTTAAATAACACGCGATCAAAAAGACGGATATAAATAAACGTCGTCCCGCAAAAATCAAGCCCCCATACAGCTCCATCACCGGAAAAATAAGTTATAGCTCTCAGAATAAAGCGATGCAAAAATAATTATTTTTTATATAAAATAGTTTTTATTGTACAAAAGCACCAAAACATAAAAAAAATTATAAGAGGTATCGCAGTAATCGTACTGACCCGAAGAATAAAACTGCTTTATCAATTTTAACACACGCGGAACGTGTGAAATTCATGAATTGCTGGTTTTTGTTCATTCTGCTACACAAAAATCGGAATGTGGTGATACGAAAACTATTTTTTGCAATAAAAAGCATCTTTTAGTGTGTGTGACAGCTGCCAAACATAAAAACTCACTATAAATAGTAAATCAAACCCTCATTTATCACCCTCTTAGTTAGGGAAAAATAATAAAATAAAAAATGTATTTCTTTCCATTTTCCTATTAGGGTTAAGGCTAAAGTTAGGGTTAGGGCTAAAGTTACGGTTGGGGCTAAAGTTGGGGTTAGGGTTGGGGCTTCAGTTAGAGTTGGGGCTAAAGTTAGGGTTGGGGCTAAAGTTGGGGTTAAGGTTTGAATTATGTTTACGTTTGGGATTAGGGTTAGGGGTGTGGTTAGGGTTGGGGTGTGTTGGGGTTAGGGATGTGGTTAGGGTTGGAGTTAGAATTGGGGGGTTTCCACTGTTCAGGCACATCAGAGGTTCTCCAAACGTGACATGGCATCCGATCTCAATTCCAGCCAATTCTGCGTTGAAAAAGTAAAACTGTGCTCCTTCCCTTCCGAGCTCTGCTGTGCGCCCAAACAGTGGTTTACCCCAACATAAGGGGTATCAGTATACTCAAGACATATTAGACAACAACTTTTAGGGTCCAATTTCTCTGGATACCCTTGGGAAAATAAAAAATTGCGGGCTAAAAGATCATTTTGTGGAAAAAAAAGGATTTTTTTATTTTCACGGCTCTACATTATAAGCTTTAGTGAAACAATTGGGGGTTCAAAGTGCTCACCACAAATCTAGATAAGTTCCTTAGGGGGTCTACTTTCCAAAATGTTGTCACTTGTGTGGCGTTTCCACTGTTTAGGCACATCAGGGGCTCTCCAAACGCGGCATGGCGTCCGATCTCAATTCCAGCCAATTTTGCATTGAAAAGTTAAACCGTGCTTCTTCCCTTCCGAGCTCTGCCATGCGCCCAAACAGTGGTTTACCCCCGCATATGGGGTATCGGCGTACTCCGGACAAATTGGATAAGAACTTTGGGGTCCAATTTCTCCTGTTACCCTTGGTAAAATAAAACAAATTGGATCTGAAGTAAATTTTTTATGAAAAAAAAGTTGTTGTTTTTTAAACATTCCAAAAATTCCTGTGAAGCACCTGAAGGGTTAATAAACTTCTTGAATGTGGTTTTGAACACCTTGAGGGGTGCAGTTTTTAGAAAGGTGTCACTTTTGGGTATTTTCTATCATATAGACCCCTCAAAGTCACTTCAAATGTGTTGTCCCTAAAAAAAAAAAAATGGTGTTGTAAAAATGAGAAATCGATGGTAAAATTTTAACCCTTATAACTTCCTAACAAAAAAATTTTTTGATGTAAAGTAGACATGTGGGAAATGGGAAATGTTACTTATTAAGTATTTTGGTGACATAACTGTGATTTAAGGCCATGAAAATTCAAAGTTGGAAAATTGTGAAACTTTCGCCAAATTTCCATTTTTTTCACACAAACGCAAGTCATATCAAATAAATTTTTCCACTATCATAAAGTACAATATAACATAAATTTCACAAGCCATTATGCTGTTCACATTTCATGTATTGCACATTTCCTTGCTTTAGCACAATAAACTTGAGTGCAGCCATTATCTATTTGCTATAAAGTACAATATGTCACAAGAAAACATTAACATGCAAACCACCCTTGGGGGTAAACGGGTTAATATTGCCCTAAGGCCAAAAAATAGCAGGCAGGTATGTATATTATCAAATGTAAGGAGCAAAAAATAAGCTTCCAAACAAAAAATACCATATATTCATAAGCCAAATAGGAAATGTATGTTAAATCAAAAAGGGACCAGAACAAATATCCACTTGTCTAGGATCAAGGAGTACAGACAAAGTTTGCACTAAAGGTTAGCAATATGTCCAAATAAATGCTGATAGCTAAGAGTCATATCAGGAGACCGAACAGAAGGAACAGGTGTTAGAAAGTATAGAAGACACTGTACCTTTAAGCGGCAGTGGCACCCCGATGCATTTTGCGTGTAGCTTTATCCAGGGGAAGCGCGAGTTTTAATTTTTTTTTAAAATTCTGTGGAAGCATGGTTGAAAAGCAATGTCTGACTTTCATTTGTTCATTTTCATAGATCTTTTATTATTAGATTTGTCAGATTCAAGTTATTTCTGTGACCATTGTGGGGTTTTCTGTCATAAATCGAGGGGTACCAACAATTTTGATCGCGTGTGTATATATATATATATATATATATATATATATATATATATATATAAAACAAGCTCATAAATATAAATCCCTAACCTTGTCCAGGCCTAACTCCACAGAACAGACCTTGGCTACTCATACACGGCTGAGCTACCCCCAGCTTGGTCACACAAAACAGCTATTGTCCATAGCAGCCAGCGATACTTGCGGTGCTCCGCACATGGCCTGGGCATTTAATCACGATCACATATGTCCATGCACATATATTAAGATCAGTACAGTTAAGAAGAAAGTTACTGAAAATACTGATGGTGTTTGCACAAGACGTACTTAAGGGCTGAGATGGTCTTTCATAAGCCTCCACCTGTACAGTAAAACCTTAGTTAGCACACTATTGAAAATGTGCAATTCTATTGGTATAAATTACTTTGTTAAGATTCTCATGTTTATGATCACTAGGTTTCTCAGTAAGAAAAACAGCAACAAACATAGTAAAATTGACTTTTCCTCTAGTATTTATGAGAAAACCTGAGCTCAGAGGTCACTGGTAATATGAGAAAGTGAAAAGACATCAACAAGGAATGAGATTTTCATTTAGATGAATGTCACATGGTAAAATGCAAAATAAAAAGGCACAACGAATAAGGTCAATAAAAGAATTCTACGCAATACTTCCTCTTTTATTATTTATTATGCCTTTATAATATACAAACTGCCTCTTCAGAGAAGAAAGAGGTCTTGAATATTTTAGTGCCACCTATTGCAATCTTACAAGCCACTATCGACTGGTTCCAGTGTTTCCCAAACTCCCGTCCTCCCGGACCCCAACAGGTCACGTTTTCAGGATTTCCATACTGCTGCACGTGAGAGAACTCCTGATACTTCCATCACCTGTGCAATACTAAGGAAATCCTGAAAACACGACCTGTTGGGGTCCGTGAGGTCTGGAGTTTGGGAAACACTGGTTTAACCCCTTAGAGACCTTGCCCTTTTTCAGTTTTTGCGCTTCTGTTTTTCGCTCCCCTCCTTCCCAGAGCCATAACTTTATCTTTCCCTCAATATGGCCATGTGAGGGTTTGTTTTTTGCAGGATAAGTTGTACTTTTGAATGACACCTTTGGTTTTACCATATTCTTGTACTCAAAAACGGGAAAAAAATTCCAAGTGCGGTGAAACTGCAAAAAAAGTGCAATTCCACAAGGTTTTTTTAGATTTTTTTTTACCATGTTCACAAAATGCTAAAACTGCGATTATGATTCTCTAGGTCATTATGAGTTCATAGACACCAAACATGTCTAGGTGCTTTTTTATTTAAGTTGTGAAAAAAAATCCAAAGTTTGTTAAAAAAAATTGGACCATTTTCCTGCAGCGTCTCCATTTTCGTGATCTGGGGTCGGGTGAGGGCTTATTTCTTGCATGCCGAGCTGATGCTTTTATTGATACCATACTGGTGCAATTACAATTTTTTGATCGCCCGTTATTGCATTTTAATTCAATGTCGCAGTGACCAATAAAATGTAATTCTGTCATTTTTACTTTTTTCTAGGCTACGCTGTTCAGTGATCAGGTTAATCTTTTTATTATTGATAGATAAGGCGATGCTGAACATGGTGATACCAAATATGTGTATGTTTAATTTTTTCTTATTGTTTTAGTTTGAATAGGGCAAAAGGGGGGTGATTTGCATGTTAATGACAGGGCCAATTTTTACAATTCTGACTGTTTCCTTGATAGGGTGTTGATCCAGGGAACTAGTCTGATTGCCATATGTGGAGTCGGGAAGGAATTTTTTCCCCAATGTGGTGCTCACTCTTTGCCGCATGGTTTTTTTTTGCCTTCCTCTGGATCAACATGTTAGGGCATGTTAGGTTAGGCTATGGGTTGAACTAGATGGACTAAAGGTACCGTCACACTAAGCGATGCTGCAGCGATACAGACAACGATGCCGATCGCTGCAGCGTCGCTGTTTGGTCGCTGGAGAGCTGTCACACAGACCGCTCTCCAGCGACCAACGATGCCGAGGTCCCTGGGTAACCAGGGTAAACATCGGGTTGCTAAGCGCAGGGCCGCGCTTAGTAACCCGATGTTTACCCTGGTTACCAGTGTAAAATGTAATAAAACAAACAGTACATACTCACCTTCGCGTCCCCCGGCGTCCGCTTCCTGCACTGACTGAGTGCCGACCCTAACAGCAGAGCGGTGACGTCACCGCTGTGCTGTGCTTTCACTTTACGGCCGGCGCTCAGTCAGGGCAGGAAGCGGACGGCGGGGGACGCGAAGGTGAGTATGTACTGTTTGTTTTTTTACATTTTACACTGGTAACCAGGGTAAACATCGGGTTACTAAGCGCGGCCCTGCGCTTAGTAACCCGATATTTACCCTGGTTACCATTGTAAAACATCGCTGGTATCATTGTTTTTGCTGTCAAACACAATGATACACGGCGATCTGACGACCAAATAAAGTTCTGAACTTTAATCAACGACCAGCGATATCACAGCAGGATCCAGATCGCTGCTGCATGTCAAACACAACGATATCGCTAGCCAGGACGCTGCAACGTCACGGATCGCTAGCGATATCGTTTAGTGTGACGGTACCTTTAGTTATTAAGGTTGAAGGAAGACTCTATGTTACTGTGTTACTATGCTACTGTCACTTTATGAGGTAATAACGCTTGCATGGATCCCGGTGATTCTGACATTGTTTTCTCGTGACATATTGTACTTCAAGTGGTAAAATTTTCTTGACATTACTTCCATTTGTGAAAAAAAACCCGGAAATTTGGCAAAAATTTTGAAAATGTTGCAATTTTCGAACTTTTAATTTTCATGCCCTTAAACCACAGAGATATGTCACGCAAAATACTTAATAAGTAACATTTCACACATGTATACTTTCCATCAGCACAATTTTGTAACCAAAATTTTTTTTTGCTAGGAAGTTATAAGGGTTAAAAGTTGACCAGTAATTTCTCATTTTTGACACCATTTTTTTTAGGGACTGCATCACATTTGAAGTCACCTTGAGGGGTTTATATGATAGAATGGTGTCACTTTTGGGTATTTTCTAAAAACTGCACCCCTCCAAGGTGCTCAAAACCACATTCATGAAGTTTATTAACCCTTCAGGTGCTTCACAGGAATTTTTGGAATGTTTAAAAAAAAAATGAACATTTAACTTTTTTTTCACAAAAAATTTAATTCAGATCCAATTTGTTTTATTTTACCAAAGGTAACAGGAGAAATTGGACCCCAAAAGTTGTTGCGCAATTTGTCCTGAGTACCCCGATACCCCATATGTGGGGGTAAACCACAGGGGGTGATGAAGGGGGGTCTGATTTACTATTTATAGCAGGTATTTTGTTTGGCTGCTGTCACACACTAAAAGACGCTTTTTATTGCCAAAAATAGTTTTTGCGTTACCACATTTTGAGACCTATAATTTTTCCATATTTTGGTCCACAGAGTCATGTGAGGTCTTGTTTTTTTGCGGGACGAGTTGACGTTTTTATTGGTACCATTTTCAGCACATGACATTTTTTTATCGCTTTTTATTACAATTTTTGTTAGGCAGAATTAACAAAAAACAGCAATTCCTGAATTTTTATACGATAAAAACCATTTTATATTAAAAAAATATTTTTGCATCGCTATAATTTGAGGGCTATAACTTTTTTATTTTTTTGCTGATGACACTGTATGGCGGCTCGTTTCTTGCGAGACAAGATGACGTTTTCAGTGGTACCATTTTTATTTATTTTTTTACGGTGATCACTGAAGGGGTTAACTAGTGGGACAGTTTTGTAGGTCGGGTCGTTAAGGACGCGGCGATACTAAATATGTGTACTTTTATAGTTTTTTTTTTTTACATAAAGAAAAGTATTTTTTTTGGAAAAATATATATTTTTCTTTATATAGGAACTTAAAAAATATATTTTTACACGATAATTTTATTTTTTTTACTTTTTTACATTTTCCCAGGGTGTGACATCACTAAATAGTGTCAGATCGCTGATCTGACACTTTGCAGAGCACTGTGTCAGATCAGCGATATGACAGGCAGTGCAGGAGGTTTGCCGGCGCCTGCTCTCAGGCCATCTTGGATCCGGGGGCCTGCAGGGAGGAGACCTTTGGAAGAATGCGATCACATCATGTTGATCTGAGGGTCTCAGGGAGGCACAGAGGGAGCCCCCTCCCTGCGCAATGATTCCCTATGCCACCGGAACGCTGTGATCTTGTTTGATTGCAGTGTTCCGAGGGTTAAAGTGCCGGGAGCGGTCCGTGACTGCTCCTGGCACATAGAGCCAGGTGTCAGCTGTGATAATCAGCTGATACCCGGCTGCAATCGGCCGCACACCCCCCGTGAGCGTGGCTGATCAAGGAATGACGTACTATCCCGTCCATGGGAATTAAGTCCCAGGTCACATGGACGGGATAGTACGTCTCATGGCAGAAAGGGGTTAAACTTTTTTATATTTTTTTATTTTTTTAAAAACATGTTTTTCTTACTTTTGGCATGCTTCAATAGTTTGCATGGGAGAATAGAAGCTGCCATAACCCGATCGCTTCTGCTACATACAGGTGATGATCTGATCACCTGTGTGCAGCAGAATTGCTGACTTGCTATGAGCGTCGACTACCGGGAGGCCCATAGCAAACCATCACTGTCAACCATAGATGTCATCTCCAGGAGACCTCTTGTTGTCATGCCAACCCACCGATGACCCGTGATCACGTGACTGGGGTCACCAGTGGACAGATTTCCGGCCAGATGGCTGGAAGCACGCGTTTAATGCCGCTGTCAGAGTTTGATAGTGGCATTTAACGAGTTATTAGCCGCGGGTGAATCACGATTCCACACACGGCTGTTCCAGGCACATGTCAGCTGTTCAAAACAGCAGACATGTACCAAAAAAGATGTGGGCTCACTGCCGGAGGGTAGTGACCTGCACAGTACTAGTACAACAGAGGTCGACAAAGGGGTTAATAGCCTTGAAATATACCCCTCAGGCTACATTCACATGATCAGGAAGTTGCAAAGCTTTGGAGGCAGAATTTGTTCGCTATGTTCTAATCACGCAGGTAAACCTGTGTGTTAACTGAACCATGCAGATTTACCGCATTCAAATACATTCTATTGTTGAAATTTCTTTTGTGACTCCGCAAGAGAAATTGACATGCTGCGGCTCATAAACCCTCGCTGCATGTCCGTGTCCGCGGGTGATCCACAGGTGCACATAGACGCACAGTGGACATGAGATTTCTAGAAATCCCATTCTCTATGCTGTAACATCTGGGTGCTTCATTTTTGACACTGCATAAATAAACAGCGTCAAAACTGCAGCACTTCCTGATCATGGGCACGTACCCTAAGGCTACGTTTTTACGGTCAGGAAACGTAGCGCTTTGGATGCAGAGGATACCCCGCGCCGCCCCCCCCTTTGTACATGTGGAATCACTGCATCCTATCCATGATATAGAGACGTGTTGCGGTCTGGAAAGACGCGCCACATGTCCGTAAATGCAGGGCTGCCGGATGCGGCCTGCGCACATAGTGGAGATGGGATTTCATAAAATCCCCTCCACTATGCTGTAACATCTGGACGCTGCGGATGTATGCAGCGTCCAATCCGCAGCAAATCCTGATGTATTACGCCACGTGGAAATATACCCTTAGACCTCATACCGTTATAATAGCACCCATGACTTGAAGACACAGAAATTTGGGGCATTTTTTTCATAGCGCTTGTTTCTTTGCGGAAAGAGTATTTTTAATGGCACCATTCGAAATACACATACACTGTTTTTTTTTTTTAAGAGATGATGGAGGTAAACATTGAAGGTGCCCATTCAATGACTTATATCAGTGATCTGCAGAGTTCTGGAAGTCGGGGTGGGAAGAATAAGACAGCTGGCTAACTAGTAGACTACCGTGAATGCCAATGTAACAAAACTACGTAGCATGCAGCTGCTAGGGAAGCTAGAGCTTTTTGCTAATGGTTTTCTCGTAGGTCTATGGAGGTCCATGTTCTTGTTTTTTTCTCATTTTTAAACTCCCTGAAAATAGAATAATAACATAAAACCAATAAAGACAATCAAAAAAAGCTAGGAAAAAATCCAATCATTTTCTTGCTAAACATAAAACTTGTGCAAGTATCAGAATGATTCAGCAAGGACCTTTGACACGCGTCCCATAAGTAATTATGGCTCATTAAGTTATACACACTATGTAAATGCAAGTATCATCATGACTTGAAAACTAATGTGTAGAATGACATGGCAGATTCAAGGTAACTGCAGAAAAAAGGGGAGATCACATCAGCTCGCCAGATGCGGTAACTATTAGGGCGCAGTGCCCTGTAAAGACCATGGGTTACCATGCAGGAGCAATAGTGTAGAGGAAAGGATATCCAGCAACCGCATAAAATATATTATAAGAATATTATTTATTCTATATGCTCTTAAAAACATAAAGATAAAGAGTAAAAAAAAAAAATCAAACACTTTGCCTATGCATTTTGGGCATTAAAGCTCTTAGGGTGTAGACAGACTGACGTATTTCTCGTGCAAGGATCGCATCGCAATCCTTGGACTGATCGGCACTCCTGACCTGAGCATGACAGCTGCATAGAAATACATCATGCGGTCATTCTCGGGTCAGGAGAGGTGACGAGAATCTGTCACCAGGTTTTTGGCACCTAATCTAAGAGCAACATAATGTAGAGCCAGAGACCCTGACTCCAGAGATGTATCATTTACTGGGCTTCTTGCTGCAGTTTTTATAAAATCCTTGTTTTATCAACATGAAAATATCACTAGAGGACTAGTAAACCTGCTACCATGTTGTCTTCCATATTCATGAGCTCTGCATAACCCTGCCGCATCACTGTTTGGCGGGTTTCAGCCTATGAACAGTGTACACAAAAAGTTTCCAATCAGTGGGTGGGGTTATACAGAGGTCATCATTCAGAGAACTGCTACATCTGCAGCAGATAAAACAGTGATTCTATCAAAATTGCAGCAGCACATTAAGTTTTACATTGCTGGAATCAGGGTCTCTTTTCCTACATCAGGCTGCTTTCAGGTGGGGTAGCAAAAAACTGGCGACATATTCCCTTTAAGTACAGGGTATAATGAGGACTTCCATTTTACTGAATTGCTGAGGGAGTGACAGAATAATACCACATACAATAGCACTGCTCCATGACTGTCCCACATATCACCACCATATAGTGACCGAATAATACCACATAAAAGGAACAAATACCACCATACCATGACCAGACCACATATTACCACCACATAGTGACCAAATAATACCACATACAACGAACAAATATCACCACACCATGACCAGACATATTACCACCACATAGTGACCGAATAATACCACATACAATACCACCGCACCATGACCAGACAACATATTACCACCACATAGTGACTGATTAATACCACATACAGGGGACAAATATGGCTACAAACCATGACCATGGTCGTAGCTAAAGTATAAGTAATTCTTTTATAATGAGCTTATTTTTGCACCACACAACTTAAATAATTAAGCTCACATATTAATTACAGGGTTTCTATAGCAGTGGAATATTACATTTTTAGCGGATCTGTCTTAATACCATGCTGTGCTGTCTAAGGGCAGTATGGTATGGGTGTAGATCTGTGTAGTATCACAAAAAAAAAATCCTTCACCATTTATCTAATAGCACAAAAAAGAATATATCACCGTTATGAGTTTGCTCAATTAATGAGTGGCGGGCTCCAAGTTATCTATGATGAGGTTTTCACTGTTCAATGCAGTTAAGACTATAATCCAGGTTTAGAACATTGTGCTAAATATTAAAAAAAAATAAAATCATAAATCAATAGTTTACATGAAAAAGAGAAACTTTGTAATATATCTTATCAGAGAAATCTGCTTCTTTTTCCGTCATTCTTAATTCATGGTTAAAATCTGTATGCAGTGAAGACTGAAATAGGAGATGATAGTTGGTGCTTTTAAGATTCTATAGAGAAGGGAGACAGAAGGAGGAGCTAGAGGCAGACAGACAAGTTCTTCTGAAATGACAGATACCCCCATAGAACTTTGTGAGCACCATCTGTCATCTCCTATCTCAGTAATGGGAACATTTGTTTTCATAGAAGATGTTACCTGAGAATTGAGAATGACTGATTGGTCCTGGCAGAGAAAGTAGTGGATTTCATTAATACAATATATTACAAGGTTTATTAATTTCATATGTAGTATTGATTTAATAAAAAAAAACAAAAAAAAACAAAAACGTATTCTTTCAGATGGTAATATGCATTAAATGTAAGGCTTGTCCCAAGATCTATTGTCTGCTGGTGCACCCCTACCATGGGATAATACTCCTGTTCTAGGTGTCTGGTAACACTCCCTATTGAAATCAATATGCACGCTTAGATCTGATGGGGAAGTAGGAGAGATGTTCTAGATGCAGAGGGAAGCAAATCTGTAGACATGTTATATACTTCTAAATAACATCTGTAAATCATTTTTGTTTTTTGTTTAGTGCTAAATGATACAAGTAGAACAAGAATGAAGAGCGAGACTGAAGAAAATCAAGTAGACGAACAACCAACGTACAACCATCTACATCTGGAAAGAAAAGCCAATAATCGCGTGACCATCTGGAAGTCTCTGAAAACCAAACTAAAAAACAAATGTACTTGTAATACCAGAAAAGTCAAGAAATTAATCACAGGATTTCTACCTGTAATTCGATGGCTTCCAAAATACGACTTCAAGGAAAACGCATGGGGAGATGTAATGTCGGGCTTGATTATAGGCATTATATTGGTGCCTCAAGCCATTGCTTATTGCCTCTTAGCAGGCCTGAAACCCATTTACGGCTTGTACACGTCCTTCTTTGCCAACTTAATTTATTTTATAATGGGGACCTCGCGGCATGTGTCTGTGGGCATTTTCAGCTTGATCAGCTTGATGGTTGGTCAGGTTGTAGATCGAGAAGTGCAGCTGGCGGGTTTTGACCTGGATGATGATGTCTTGAAGACTATAAAAGATGGAAATACAACGGATTTGATGATGAACATAACAATGGTCAACTTTACAGTTGGCCCGCTGAACATTGAATGTGGGAAGGAATGCTATGCCATCAGTATAGCAGCAGCGCTGACGTTTATAGCTGGCATATATCAGGTACGGCTCTATATATCTTTGAAGATTTGTCTAATATCACTAGGTGGACGGGACATTAAAGGAATTGTCCACCACTGAGGAAATCACTGGCAAGCTCTATGATTGGCTTGTCGAATCCTAACAGTGTGTAACGTACACACTGCAATGATCTGTCTGCGCTTGCTGGTTCTGGCGATCATCATGTGTCCACAAGTGTGCGACTTGCATCACTGTGACTGTGATCACGTGGCTGCTAGGGCTTCAGATGCTTTGTTCAATGGATTCGATTGAGAAGCAGCTGAGATTCTTATCAGCACGTGACCGCAGCTATGCAAATCGCACCCTTGTGATGATCGCCAGAACATTTCTTGTAAAAAAAAAAATGTTAAAAGAATCAATTACCGTATATTTCACTAAAAACGTTAAAAATGGAACAAGCTTTAGCCACCCAACCTAAAACCTATCGATTGAAAAAAAATGGGTCAGGGGTTCACCAAAGCTACATCTACAATGCTTCTTGGCCACTTTGACATGTTTATGGTACTTCATGAAGATTGAATGCATTTGCTAGAATATATTAAAAATCAGCGTCTGACAAAGGAAGACCTTATAAATGTAGTTTACGATTATTACAGATTGTATAATAAAGTAATAAACGTAACAATATAAAATGGGTAAGGAAAGGTCACGCTGCTCATGAGAGGGCATGTTGAGTTTTATTCTCACACAATCTTAAAGAGAAATACCAATGAGAATTAGCTATTCATTTTCCATTCTGGAGTCTTTCTAACTAATGAATATGCTCGGCAAGCACAGACCTTACTACAGTGCCCAAATAAGCATGGACAGTCAGTTATTCAGAGGCGATTATTTTTGGATCTCATTCTCTTGAACCAATCTGTCTGGTTCAACCTACACTGCAGAAACGCTTTTGGTGGAGACAATGTTGTGTGGGAGTCTCAACTAGGAGGGTTCTACATGGCACACAATGGACTTTAGGCATAAAAACTGTTCCAGGCCCTACCCAGCACAGATGTCTGAGACCTTAAGCTGAATTCAGACATCTCAAGTATCACAGCCCAAGTACGGACCAAATATGAGGCTGTTGAGATCAGGTCTGGAGTCCCGAGGCCAGTCTGAAAATCATGGTCCTAACTCAGGCAATAGAACGTGGACATTTGAATTCAGCTTAGTCTCTGCTCACCTATTAAGATCTATCATCAGACTATGCTGTCCAATGCAAGGACAACAAAGAAAGGGTGAAAGGACTGCAATCTTTTCAGCCAAAACGTAAAAAAAATATATTGGGCTGTTACATAAAATCAAAGAATACGTCAAATTAGTGAAGATAATTAGCACCCAACTGTCAATGAATGCCCTAAGGGACCAAAAGGATGCCCGGTGAGGTGGCGGAAACGCCTGGCTCAATAATATTCTGGATTTCATGAACAGCTGTTTTGGCTAATACGAGACCTGTCTCCATAATATGCTGTCATTACATGGGGCTGCAGAGTTTGATGAAAGATGAGCTTTAAAGGCAACTTGTTACTGTATGTCCATAAACACTATTATTCCTCCAGATCTAGGGGTAATCTGAATGTAATGTTAAAATCATGTTAGGCTGCCTTACTGGAGCAGCGGCTAGTGGAGAAAAGCAACTTATATCCTCCCTATATCCGATCGCTGTCAGTCATAGGGGCATCGAAGGGAGCGGTCACAGTCAGCACTCGGTGAGCGAGTCTGTAATCACTCAACACCAGTCTGAATGACAGCCTGCTCCACAGACACCCACACTGTGGTGCAGGATGTCAATCAATGCGCCAGGGAGTGATTACAGACTCACTGTATAGCTGACCGTAATGGCTCCCTGACCTGACTCTATAACTTGGAATAAGTGGTTTCTACCTGTAGCTGCAGTTCCAATAAAGCAGGCAGGCTAGAATTTAACGCTGCAGAATAACACTCAATTCAGATGGTAGTGAACCCTTGTGCTTCAGGAAGATTAGAAATTTCATCCCTGGTTTTTTGTGGAATGGGTAATGTCTGCAGAAGACCAAGAGGCACCTGACAAAAGGATTTAAAGGGAACCAGTCACCAGGTTTGACTGATATGAGATAAGACCACCATCTATCAGGCCTGATATACAGCATTTTTGAATGTTGTATATATGACCGCAACCTGACCTGCAAGACAAGGAAAATACTTTTTTTTATACTCACCTGTGGGGTGGTCCGGTCCGATGGGCGTTGCTGGCCTTGGTCCGGGTCTCCCTTCTTCTTGCGATGCCATCCTCCTTCTTGCATTGTGTGGTTGACGTGTCCCTACATCACCCACACAGTCTACTAGCCATCACACTCTTGCGCAGGCGTACTTCTCAGAGTAAAGTACTGCAGTGAGCAGGCGCTGGGAAGGTCAAAAGAAACCAGCAACGCCCATCAGACCGGACCGCCCCGCAGGTGAGTATAATAAAAGATATTTTTCTTCTCTTACAGGTCGGGTTGGGGGCAGACATACAGCATTATAGAATGCTGTATATCAGCCCTGAAAGGTGGTGGTCTTATCTCTTATCGGTCAAATCTGGTGACAGGTCCCCTTTAAAATTAGCACATAGAGGACATACTCCACAAACTCTTTAACTTCCTGTCTCCAATTAACCCCTTCATGACCGTAGGATTTTCCGTTTTTCCGTATTCATTTTTCACTCCCCTCCTTCCCAGAGCCATAACTTTTTTATTTTTCCGTCAATTTGGCCATGTGAGGGCTTATTTTTTGCGGGACGAGTTGTACTTTTGAATGACATCATTGGTTTTACCATGTCGTGTACTAGAAAATGGGAAAAAAATTCTAAGTGCAGTGAAATTGCAAAAAAAGTGCAATCCCACACTTGTTTTTTGCTTGGCTTTTTTGCTAGGTTCACTAAATGCTAAAACTGACCTGCCATTATGATTCTCCAGGTCATTACGAGTTCATAGACACCAAACATGTCTAGGTTATTTTTTACCTAAGTGGTGAAAAAAAATTCCAAACTTTGCTAAAAAAAATAAATAAAATTGCGCCATTTTCCGATACTCGTAGCGTCTCCATTTTTCATGATCTGGGGTCGGTTGAGGGCTTATTTTTTTGTATGCCGAGCTGGCGTTTTTAATGATACCATTTTGGTGCAGATACGTTCTTTTGATCGCCCGTTATTGCATTTTAATGCAATGTCACGGCGACCAACGTAATTCTGGCATTTCGGATTTTTTTTCTCATTACACCGTTTAGCGATCAGGTTAATGCTTTTTTTTTTTATTGATAGATCGGGCGATTCTGAACGCGGCGATACCAAATATGTGTAGGTTTGATTGTTTTTTTATTGATTTATTTTGATTGGGGCGAAAAGGGGGTGATTTAAACTTTTATGTTTTTTTTATTTTTTTCACATTTTTTTTAACTTTTTTTTTTTACTTTTGCCATGCTTCAATAGCCTCCATGGGAGGCTAGACGCAGGCACAACTCGATCACCTCTGCTACATAACAGCGATCATCAGATCGCTGCTATGCAGCAGAAAATCAGGTGTGCTGTGAGCGCCGACCACAGGGTGGCGCTCACAGCTACCGGCGATCAGTAACCATAGAGATCTCAAGGACCTCTATGGTTACAATACTGAAGCATCGCCGACCCCCGATCATGTGACGGGGGTCGGCGATGACGTCATTTCCGGCCGCCCGGCCAGATGCGGTAGTTAAATGCCGCTGTCTGCGTTTGACAGCGGCATTTAACTAGTTAATAGCGGCGGGTGAATTGCGATTTCACCCGCCGCTATTGCGGGCACATGTCAGCTGTTCAAAACAGCTGACATGTCCCGGCTTTGATGCGGGCTCACCGCGGAGCCCTGCATCAAAGCAGGGGACCTGACGTCGGACGTACTATCCCGTCTGATGTCAGGAAGGGGTTAAGCCCCCAATTGAAAAAAAAGAAAAATGTTCAGCAGTTTATTTCACTCCAAGGTGGCTAGAAAGGGGAGAATCATTGTTTTAAAGGGGATATCTGGGACTTTGAGGCTATGTGCACACGTTGCGGTTTTTACTGCGGATCCGCAGCAGTGTTCCATGCGGTGTACAGTACCATGTTAACCTATGGAAAATAAAAACCGCTGTGCACAGGCTGCGGAAAAAAACGCGCGGAAACGCAGCAGTTTATTTTCCGCAGCATGTCAATTCTTTGTGTGGATTCCGCAGCGGCTTTACACCTGCTCCATAATAGAAATCCGCAGGTGTAAAACCGCAGGTGAAATCCGCACAAAAACCGCGGTAAATTTGCAGGAAAAACGCAGTGTTTTTGCCCTGCGGATTTATCAAAATCAGTGCGGAAAAATCCACACACCAGTCCGCAGCGTGTGCACATAGCCTAAAAAAAATCCCAAAATATACCTAAGCACTACCAGGCAGGTAGTTGCTATTTATCTGCCTGTTGTGTACGGAGTCTATCGCCGCTCTGTGCCAGTGATTCAGAAGCCTCTGATGACGTCACATCTACACAGTGGAGGCTTCTTTTCCGGTCCACTCTGTTGACGAGGCCTAACTGGGGGAACTGCCTGTCAAACAGAATGACCACGGAAGTCACAACCCGTCAAGTCAGCAGAGGCAGCTGAATCCCCGGCAGGAGCGGTCTGTGACCACTCTGTACCAGGGAAGAACGGCGCCGTGCACAACAGGCGGGTACGTTGCAATTATCTGCCTGTTAGTGCTTAGAAACACTTGGAAAGTTGCTAACAGAGCGTTATTGTTTCAGGCTAATTCTGATGCTAGGGTATGGAACTGGATGGCAAATTCTCCCACTGAATTAGTCTCTTGTTTTAACTAGTGCAGAAGAGTCAGTGGCAGAGGAAAATTGAACCACTTCATCAGACACTCTATGGAAAGTTGCAATGAAGGGTAAAAGTCACTACATCATAAAAACATCTTAAACGTCTTGTCCCATAAAGGTGCAGCTCAGAAAAAGACTTCCCCTGAGAGCAAAGAAAAAATATAGGCCATGTAGAGTAATGTGGGATAGCAGAACAGAATATGTGGTGCAGCAGCTTATAGTGAGGAACAGTAGAGCGGAGAGTGCGGACGACACCTTGGAAATGGAACAGCACAGCTGGACAACAAGTGGAACAACAGAACTGGATATTTTGTGTTTAGAACTTTATTGGGTGACAGTGCCTGTCTGAATATTAGGGATTCTAGTGGTAGTATGTATTCTTGTTATTTCACGATGTCTGCTATATCTGCATATTACTTTGTATTGGAGATGCTTCTTTGAGTGTGACATATATTCTACAGTCAACAATTATCCATCTCTTTTTTTTTTTTAATGGTAAATCTAATATTTTTCCTATGGAAAAAGCAAATATTCTCTCCTTTTTTCCTCTGCACTGATTTCTAGTATCATGTATATTTTATCAGTCTATTATCATGGACTTTTAATTGATTAATACAATCATGATTTTATTACATATGTCTTGCAACTATCCTATTCTTTCAAGTTTCATCTCTAATTCGTACTAGTAAAAAGAATAGACGTATGCAGTATAATCTCAAAGAAAACATAAAATTCAATGTACCGGCTTCTATAAAAATTATTTATTAAATATCTATGAAACTATATGTCATATTCTGAGTTTTAGCGTGGTTCAAGAATTAAAGGGTTTTTCCAGCTTTGGAGTAAAAGTCTGCTGTCACTCCATCTGTCTGCAAACTTGTGAATCCTCACAGGCGGTCATGTGACCGTAATATATGCTATTTACATACTTCCAGCCACATTCCAACTAGATGTGTCAGGCCTTGTTCAATTCACTTGCACCGAGCGAGGCCGCACATGTCTAGTCGGCATGTGACTGCGGGTATAAAAATCGCATAGTTACGGTCATACGCCTGCCACCAGCACAGGAGAATCCTGAAAGCGCGCAGCACAGAATATTCCATACAAACAGTAAATATCCTAAATGAAAAGTAACCAGATGTATAGTCACTTATGTCTCTCTCTCCACAGATCCTTATGGGCATATTCCGTCTGGGATTTCTATCTATATATTTATCAGAGCCCATGTTGGATGGATTTGCTACGGGTGCTTCGTTGACAATTTTAACAGCTCAGGTGAAATATCTTCTTGGTGTAAAGATTCCCCGAAGCCCAGGAATAGGAATGATTGTCACAACGTGGATTAATATCTTTAAAAACATTCACAATACAAATTTTTGTGATGTGGTGACAAGTGCGATCTGTATCAGCGTGTTAGTCGCTGCCAAGGAACTTGGCGATCGCTATAAAGACAAGATTAAGATCCCTCTTCCAACAGAACTTGTCGTCATTGTTGTGGCAACACTTGTATCGCACTACTGCAACCTAAATGAGATCTACGGCTCAAGTGTCTCTGGTGTCATTCCAATTGGATTCATACCCCCAAAAGTGCCCGATTTTAGTCTTATGGGTAAGATTGCACTTGATGCTATTCCATTGGCGGTTGTCAGTTTCGCATTCACCATTTCGTTGTCAGAAATGTTTGCCAAGAAGTATGCGTACACCGTGGAAGCCAACCAAGAGATGTTTGCCATTGGATTCTGCAACATAATTCCATCATTTTTCCATTCGTTTGCTACCAGTGCAGCATTGGCCAAGACTCTAGTGAAAACCTCAACAGGGTGCAAGACACAAGTTTCCAGCGTTGTAAGTGCACTTGTGGTACTATCGGTCCTACTATTCTTTGCGCCATTATTTTACTCCCTACAAAAATGTGTCTTGGCCTGCATAATAATTGTGAGTTTACGAGGGGCTCTCAGGAAATTCAAAGACTTGCCAGCTCAATGGCGGCTGAACAAGATAGATGCAGTGGTCTGGAGCATTACTGTGTGTTCTTCGGCACTGATCAGTACAGAAATGGGCCTTCTGGTGGGAATAATCTTTTCCATGCTTTGCCTTATTGTGCGCACTCAGGTACCCCACACTGCCGTGCTTAGTCAGATACAGGACACGGTCTTTTATGAGGACAGTGACAGATATGAAAATCTTTTCCCTATTCCCAAAGTTAAGATCTTCCGTTTTGAATCTCCTCTTCACTACGCAAACAAAGACTATTTTCTTCAATCTCTCTACAAAAAGGTGGGAATGAACCCCAGTCTTGAAATAATCAGACGGAAAAAAATAGAAAAAAAACTCAAAAAGAAAGCAAAAAAACAAGAAGAAGAAAACATGAAAGACTTGGATAACAATGATATACATATAGAGTTTGTGGAGAAAAAAAATGACTTGGAAACTATTATTCTGGATTGCTCCGCCATAGCATTTCTAGACACGTCCGGTATGAACACTCTTAAGGGAGTATTAAAAGATTATCAAGAGGTACAAATTAGCGTGCTAATGGCTTGTTGCAATACGTCAGTCATCGATGCCCTCCGCAGAGGGGCTTACTTTGGAAAGCAAGACAAGGACATCAATAATATGCTTTTTTATAACATACATGATGCTGTACAGTTTGCAAGACAGAAAGAGTTGGCCATAAGAGACTCTACTGTATAGGTGTTAATGAATTAGGGATCATTCCATACAGTTTATCCAAGGCCAAATTCACTAGAAAATTATCAGAAACATTTCAACAGTGTTTATAGACTGTGTGTTACACTTCAACCTACATAATATATGTAAAAAAGTACCTTGATTTCTACTTTCACGTGCCTTAAGAACTATGATATTGTTACAAAACTGAAATTACACTGCACTGGACATTGGGATATTTTGCAAAAAATAAATCTGTTCATATAATATTTCTATATTTTATCTATGCTTAATATTTTTTGGAACTAGAAATATGCCATAATGATAGTGCCAACATCTAGAAGAGCTGGAAACATTCTTTTGTAAGCATATTACAGTAAGTTCTATCCTGGTGTAAAAATTAAAGGCACCTAGTGCTCCACATCTAAGTAAAGCAGAATACCTGATTCGATTCATTGTACGGTAATTTCATTCTGCAGTGAGAATCTAGGTGACTTGGAATGATTGTGGGGGTCAAATCTATCCCATGGTTACAGAACAAAACCTTCATGATACCTGGTTAGTTAGGCGCCAAACGGCAGTAAAGGAACAGGAAAAAGAGAGAAAAAGGGAATATTTATCTCAAAAATATATTAAATTCAACCCCCATCTTCCATCCAATTTTGGCAGAAAGAGTGGCCAGAACTTGCTGTGATTGGTAGTTCTCTTCCATAGCCAGAGAGTCACCTCTAGCAGCCTGGGAGAAGGGTCTTTAAAGTATATTTAGAATATCCCTGGCTGTAGTCTTGTAGCCAGGCTCTGATTCATGTTGCCCATGGTTTGGGCAGCATCAATCAGGTGACAGATTCCCTTATACTAGGGCAACATAATACGTTTAAAGTAAAGCTAGTAAAATACATTTACGGCATAGATGTTATATGGCCCGATTCATAAAGTTGTTTTAGTCAGTTCACTCAGGAATTTTTGGCTTACACATAGAGGTAAAAGGCTATATGCGCACGTTGCGGATTTGCTTGTGGAAATTTCTGCGCGGTTTCTGCATCTCTTGGTAAAAAACGCAGTGGAAATTCCGTGCGGATTTGATGTGGATTTTCATGCGGATTTGTAAGCTAAATAAAGCTATATTCTAAAAAAAAAAAAAAAAATGAGGTGTAATTTCTTGGTTCAAACTTTCCAGCCAGATACCCTAATTAATATTAAATAAAGACACACCCACCCACACAATTAAATAAAGAGACACACACACCAGCCTATGTAGGAGCATTAACATAATTAATCTACATATCCTGTAACAAAACAGCAACTGTTATTAGGTTACGTCCCCACGGTCAGGAACCTGGCAGCGCTTTGGATGCAGCACATGTCCGCTGTGTTCAAAGCGCTGCTGGCTTTTGAATGCAGGTGTTCATTGAACTGTGCGGAATCACTGCGTTTCTATATATTGGACGGGTGATATTTATATTGCAGAGACTGAGCGTCTCCGCAATATAAATAGACATGCAGCGGTCTGGAAAGACGCGCCGCATGTCCGTCTCAGAAGGAAAGCTGCGGGCGCCAGTGCATGCATAGTGGACATGGGATTTCTTGAAATCCTGAGGGCTGATGTTAATATTCTGGGAAGGAGCCAATAGCCATAAAGGTTCCCAGGGTATTAATATCAGCTCGCAGCTGTTTGCTTAGCCTTTACTGGCTAGTTTACAGAGGAACCCCAGAAAAAACAAATTGACACGGGGTCCCCCTATAAAATCAAACCAGCAAAGGCTAGGCACACAGCGGGCTGATATTAATAGCCTTGGAAGGGGCCATGGATATTGGCACCCCCCCCCCCCAAGCTAAAAACATTATCTCTCAGCCGCCCCAGAAAAGGCGCATCTCTAAGATGCACCAATTCTGGCACTTAGCCTTGCTCTTCCCACTTGCCCTGTAGCAGTGGCAGGTGGGGTTCATATTTGTGGGGTTGATGTCACCTTTGTATTGTCAGGTGACATCAAGCCCATGGCTTAGTAATGGAGAAGCATCTATAAGACACCTATCCATTAGTTATCCTATAGTTACATGGTAAAAAAAGACACAGCCAGAATAAAGTCCTTTATTTGAAATAATCACACAGACTCCTTTATTGAATCTTAATTAACCATACGTACTGAATGCCTAATCCCCGACACCCTCGTCTCCTGCAACAAAAAGAAAATAACCGAACATATAATACCACTGTCTGACGTAGTCCATTTAATAACGAGTGTCCACGACGATCTCACGTGTAGAACAGTTACATCGGGAGATGTGACAGCTCTAACCGGCCTCCGGCGATATACTGCAGGAGGGATTACCTCCTGTCAGTGTATGACTGAGCTGCTGTGAGAGTTCACCGGAGTTCATCAGCTGATCAGCTCCGGTACTCTCACTTACGGCATCGCTGGGTGGGAAAGTTCTCACACAGCAGTAGTGCCGTAAGTGGCAGCACCGAAGCTGATCAGCTGATACAATGCGGGAGATATTACCACCTGTCAGTATATTGCCAGTGCCAGACACTGTGTAGAGCGGTCACATCTCCTGATGTGACTGTTCTACATGTGAGATCGCCGTGGGAAACTTGGATTACCTGGACTACAGTGGACAGGGAGTATACGCTGGTTTATTATTTTACATTATTTCTAGGAGACGAGGGTGTTGGGGATTTGGTGTGAGGAGAGTATAATGGGTTTTATTTTTATATGAATATGTATGTGATTTTACTTTTTTTTCTTTAACTGTGAGCACAGGAAGCGGCAGATGATACTACCCTCCCATCAGCAGCACCTGCTATCACTGTTATCAGTGGCAGCAGACACAGCCAGATGGGAGCAGTAGTCTCATCAGCCCATGCCTGCATTTTTACCGCAGGTCACCACTGCGGGACAGAGTCAGGTGCAGAATCACACTGACATCTGCCAGCATGATCCGCACATACACGCTGACATAAGCACACATAGACACCCGCAAACCCACACATAGACACCCGCAGACACACATAGACACCCGGACACACACCTGCAGACACACACATATTCTCCGCCCACGCACTCTTCCTCCTTCTGACATAATTTCCTTTTCTGCAGCAAATCCACAAACCTTTTTACACCTGTGGTTTTGCTGCGGATTTGGCTGACTCAATGGAAGTCAATGGGTGCAGAAATGCTGCAGATCCGCAAAAAGAATTGACATGCTGCGGAAAATAAAACGTAGAGAGTAAGGATGGAAATTTCTGCAGCATGTGCACAACAATTCAGGAATGTCATTAACTTTGCTTTACTAATCCAGTGCCAATTTATAGCATTTCCGCGCAGACAAAACGCTGCGGAAACGCAACAAATCCGAAACGTGTGCACATAGCCAAATACTGAACATGGCCTCAATGAATCAGGCCCCTAGGCTTCTGTAACCAAATCACATAGGTGGCCAAGGATGATTGATCCAAACTTCAGGTGAAGGTGTAATGTGATTACAGATATTTATCGGACATCCAAAGTAAGAGCTTAAAGGGGTATACCCATCTCCTAACCCAATATGTAGTAGGTGTAATATTAATAATATTAGCAAATACCTCCAATTAGAAATGTAGTATAGTTCTTTTGATTCGCTATGTCTCTTTCCTCATGTGCTGACTTAAGTTGCAGGAACTTAGGTATCCATGGTTATGACCACCGTCGGACTGGGGCACCGGGACACCGGAGAATCCTCCGGTGGGCCCCGCCCCCAGCCCCTGCCTCCTTCATGTGTGCCTGCCCTGCATGCTCATAGCTGCGGGGAGCAGGGCGCACTTTATTGTATAGCCGGCAGCGGCTGGCAGACTGCACAGGTGATGGGAAGTGCAGGCGCAGCTCCTTCACATCACCTGCTGCCGCTGCCGGCTTCTATTACTCTGCAGGAGTTGAGTGTGTGTGCCGACCCTCACTTCAGCCAGCACAGTCAGCAGGACAGCTGACTGTGAGGCAGAGTCTGAGAGGAGACACACACTGGCACACAACAGTTGTCCCGCAGTCACCTGTCTCCTATGCTGTGCGTATCTCTGCTCCTCTTCCACAAAGCCCTGGGCAGCATTGTAAACGCTGATTGGCTGCGATTCAGCCAATCAGCGTTAGTTTTCTTTGTGTGAGCTCACAGCACAGCTCAGGCAAGGAGCTGTGCTGTGATTGGTCAGCAGTCCTACCCAAGCAGCACACGGCATGGCCATGTATTGTGCAGTGGAGCAGAGGGAGTCTGATGGCTGCAGTCAGTGTGACTGTAAGTACAGAACTCTATGATGCCTGCACCCTGAGTAGATCTCTGGCCATAGAGGCAGTTAGGGGAGGGGGCCCCATGCATCCTAAAGGTGACAAAGGGGAGGGGGCCCACAGTGATATTCTAATTTTCTTGTGGGTCCCCTTCCCCTTTGTGTCAACCACCTCTATTTTACTGTGGCTCCCCTTTCCCTCTCTCAGTAAGCCCACAGGAAAATAGAAGTGACACAGTGGGGGAGGGGACACACAGGAAAATAGAGATGAAACAGTGGGGGAGGGGGCCCATGGGAAAATAGAGGTGACACAGTGGGGGAGGGGACACACAGGAAAATAGAGGTGACACAGTGGGGGAGGGGGCCCACAGAATATTGGGTGACACAGTGGGGGAGGGGGCCCACAGGAAAATAGAGATGAAACAGTGGGGGAGGGGGCCCACAGAATATTGGGTGACACAGTGGGGGAGGGGGCCTACAGGAAAATAGAGGTGACACAGTGGGGGAGGGGGCCCACAGGAAAATAGAGGTGACATAGTGGGGGAGGGGGCCCACAAGAAAATAGAGGTGACACAGTGGGGGAGGGGGCCCACAGGAAAATAGAGGTGACACAGTGGGGGAATGGGCCCACAAGAAAATAGAGGTGACACAGTGGGGGAGGGGGCCCACAGGATATTGGGTGACATAGTGGTGAAGGGGGTCCTCAGGTAATTAACACCTTTATGACATCTGCCTTACATGTATGGCTCTATATAGAGGATCTGTCAGCTCTCCTGTGTGGTGCAGTATAGCAGTATATAGAGGATCTGTCAGCTCTCCTGTGTGGTGTAGTATATAGAGGATCTGTCAGCTCCCCTGTGTGGTGTAGTATATAGAGGATCTGTCGGCTCTCCTGTGTGGTGTAGTATATAGAGGATCTGTCGGCTCTCCCGTGTGGTGTAGTATATAAATGATCTGGCAGCTCTCCTGTGTGGTGTAGTATATAGAGGATCTGTCAGCTCTCCTGTGTGGTGTAGTATATAGAGGATCTGTCAGCTCTCCTGTGTGGTGTAGTATATAGAGTTTCTGTCAGCTCTCCTGTGTGGTGTAGTATATAGAGGACCTGTCGGCTCTCCCGTGTGGTGTAGTATATAGAGGATCTGTCAGCTCTCCTGTGTGATGTAGTATATAGAGGATCTGTCAGCTCTCCTGTGTGGTGTACTATGTAGAGGATCTGTCAGCTCTCCTGTGTGGTGTAGTATATAGAGGATCTGTCAGCTCTCCTGTGTGGTGTAGTATATAAAGGATTTGTCAGCTCTCCTGTGTGGTGTACTATATAGAGGATCTGTCGGCTCTCCTGTGTGGTGTGGTATATAGAGGATCTGGCAGCTCTCCTGTGTGGTGTAGTATATAGAGGATCTGTCATCTCTCCTGTGTGGTGTAGTATATAAAGGATCTGTCATCTCTCCCGTGTGGTGTAGTATATAGAGGATCTGTCAGCTCTCCCGTGTGGTGTAGTATATAGAGGATCTGTCAGTTCTCCTGTGTGGTGTAGTATATAGAGGATCTGTCAGCTCTCCTGTGTGGTGTAGTATATAGAGGATCTGTCAGCTCTCCCGTGTGGTGTAGTATATAGAGGATCTGTCAGCTCTCCCGTGTGGTGTAGTATATAGAGGATCTGTCAGCTCTCCCGTGTGGTGTAGTATATAGAGGATCTGTCAGCTCTCTTGTGTGGTGTAGTATATAGAGGATCTGTCAGCTCTCCTGTGTGGTGTAGTATATAGAGGATCTGTCAGCTCTCCTGTGTGGTGTAGTATATAGAGGATCTGTCAGCTCTCCTGTGTGGTGCAGTATATAGAGGATCTATCAGCTCTCCTGTGTGGTGTAGTATATAAAGGATCTGTCAGTTCTCCTGTGTGGTGTAGTATATAGAGGATCTGTCAGCTCTCCTGTGTGGTGTAGTATATAGAGGACCTGTCAGCTCTCCTGTGTGGTGTAGTATATAGAGGATCTGTCAGCTCTCCTGTGTGGTGTAGTATATAGAGGATCTGTCAGCTCTCCTGTGTGGTGTAGTATATAGAGGATCTGTCAGCTCTCCCGTGTGGTGTAGTATATAGAGGATCTGTCAGCTCTCCCGTGTGGTGTAGTATATAGAGGATCTGTCAGCTCTCCCGTGTGGTGTAGTATATAGAGGATCTGTCAGCTCTCCTGCGTGGTGTAGTATATAGAGGATCTGTCAGCTCTCCTGTGTGGTGCAGTATATAGAGGATCTGTCAGCTCTCCTGTGTGGTGTAGTATATAGAGGATCTGTCAGCTCTCCTGTGTGGTGTAGTATATAGAGGATCTGTCAGCTCTCCTGTGTGGTGTAGTATATGGAGGATCTGTCAACTCTCCTGTGTGGTGTAGTATATAGAGGATCTGTCAGCTCTCCCGTGTGGTGTAGTATATAGAGGATCTGTCAGCTCTCCCGTGTGGTATAGTATATATAGGATCTGTCAGCTCTCCCGTGTGGTATAGTATATAGAGGATCTGTCAGCTCTCCTGTGTGGTGTAGTATATAGAGGATCTGTCAGCTCTCCTGTGTGGTGTAGTATATAGAGGATCTGTCAGCTCTCCCGTGTGGTGTAGTATATAGAGGATCTGTCAGCTCTCCTGTGTGGTGTGGTATATAGAGGATCTGTCAGCTCTCCTGTGTGGTGTAGTATATAGAGGATCTGTCAGCTCTCCTGTGTGGTGTAGTATATAGAGGATCTGTCAGCTCTCCTGTGTGGTGTAGTATATAGAGGATCTGTCAGCTCTCCCGTGTGGTGTAGTATATAGAGGATCTGTCAGCTCTCCCGTGTGGTGTAGTATATAGAGGATCTGTCAGCTCTCCTGCGTGGTGTAGTATATAGAGGATCTGTCAGCTCTCCTGTGTGGTATAGTATATAGAGGATCTGTCAGCTCTCCTGTGTGGTGTAGTATATAGAGGATCTGTCAGCTCTCCTGTGTGGTGTGGTATATAGGAGCTATCCTGTGTGGTATTTTTAAACGGCACGGTGGGCCCCAAGAAAGATTTTTCTCTGGTGGGCCCAAGGTACTCCAGTCCGACGCTGGTTATGACCACTTGCAACTAGCTAAGAGACAGCGCCACAATGGATGGTGAAAAAATAGGAGCTTACATTTATTCTGCCTCCTGCTACAGGAGGAAGAATAAATGTAAGCTCCCATTTTTTCACCATCCATTGTGGCGCTGTATCTTTGTTTTTTGTGGTCCTGGTACTGTCCAGGATGGGCTCCCTGGTTTTGGACGTGCGCCCTTGTGTCCGCTGAGACCTTCAATCTTTATATAAAAGGGTGCGGTTTTGACTTTCTTTTGTTTTCACTTGCAACTAGCTGTTACTATATCAGTCACTCTACTATTATTATTACACCTACTACACATTGGGGATAGGAAAATACTCCTTTAAGTGTCTGAGAGATGTGGTCCCACCTTCAAGACCTGCATCGATGTCTATAATAAGACCCAGTGGCTGTTTGGTGGCTGTTATTCTTTCTTTACGGGGTTGTTCAGTTCCATTCAACGCTGCTTACATTCATAACAAAAAAAGCAGCATTTACCTAGTGAAGCCCTTGCAGCTCTAGTTCCTCTTTTCAGTTGCTCCCTGCCTTCCTTTGTTGACATGGTTGCAGTAGCAACATCCCATTTACAACATGTGACCGCTGCAGCCAATCACGGACATCAGCAGTAAGCATAGTGACTGGTAGCAGAGGTCACATGATGAAGTGGTCACGTGGTGGTGAAAACACTGCCGCAGCTCTTCTCAACAATGACAGTGTGGGAGTAGCAGACAGGCGGCACTGTAGGGGTAGAGGATTCAGTAAGAACTGCTTGGTTTGATATTTTACAGAAGGAGCCAACCCCTTTAATCATGTTAGTCCAACTATTAGTCCATGACAAATTGCCAACACAATAACTTACGAAACTGTAATAAGGTCCAGTAACCAGTGAATTCTGACTTGCACAATGCCATCGTGAGGAACAGACGATATGTGTGCCAGGTTCAATCTTTGGTCTTTACCCAAAAAATAGGATTCAGCCTTGTTATGTGGTAAAGGGGGGCTGAAAAATACAATGAATGAACACGTCATGAAATATCTGCAATATAGAAGTTATTAACATGTCAGAACAACAATTTTATTGTTCCTCTTTGGCTGTTCGGAATACCAGGAGACGGGAAGTGGTTATGATTTCTAAGCCAATATAATCGCCAAGTAGAAGATATATGGGCAAGTGGCCACAGTTTAAAAGCGGCCAGTTGTTGCTCTTATCTTCTTCCCGTTGCTCTTGAGTACCCCAGGTTATTTTTGGTAAATCTACAATATGGTTCCAGTGATACAGGACTTTTTTAGTTGATGCTAATTTTTAGGTGGCATGTCTCCCGGTAATCATGCAGAGCATCCTATAAGCCATGTCCCCTTTACAATAAAATAAGGCAATAAAAATTATCACTAAAAAAAAACATATCTTTCTAGAGTTGTAACTCCTGATTACGGGCTCCACTGCCCTGGTACATCGCTGTTTCTGGCACCAAGGCCATCAGTGCAAGATCATAAAGATGGGTAAATGGCTTCACCAGCTCTGCTCGATGCATGTATCATTTTTCAACATGTACCTCCACATTGGGAGGTCCTACTGCTCACCGGACGATACAGTCGTTAGAGCAGCTGCACAATATTTAGAGAGAATCGGACATTATATAAATCTGTTCTGAAATGGTGAGGGGCATCAGCACACAACGGAGATCATAAGTAGAGACGGGCGAACCCGAACAGTAAAGTTCTGCGTCCGTACTAAGCCGTACGGCTTCTGATCGGCGGTGAAATCATTACCGGTAGTCAGACAGCCGCGGTTCCCACTCTGTCAAAAGACAGCGTGAGTGCGCAGCTGTGATCGGAGGTATAAAGTTTACCTCCAGTCATTGGTGTCAGTGGAAGGGACTACTGCACCCATCATCAGCAGATGCCTGCTGTCGCTAATAACGGTGAGAGCAGAAGCGGCTGATGGGAGTATTCATCACCCGGCACCTGCGCTGTAAATAATTTTATTTAAAAACCTGGAGTGGGTTCCCCTGTATTTTTGATTACCAGCCAGGCAAAACTCACAGCTGGGGGCTGCAACCTTCAGTTGCCTGCTTTAACTTGGCTGGTTATCAAGAATAGCCAAAACAAACACATAAGTTCCCCCCTCATTTTTGACAACCAGCCAAGCTAAAGCAAACAGCTGTGGGCTGGTATTCTCAGGGTGGTAAGGGGCCATGGATATTGGCCCCCCAGCCTAAAAATAGCAGCCCACAGCCGCCCAGAAAATGCACATCTATTAGATGCGCCATTTCTGGCTCTTTGTCCGGCTCTTCCAACTTGCCTATATAGTGGACATGGGATTTCTTGAAATCCTGAGGGCTGATGTTCATATTCTGGAAAGGAGACAATAGTCATAAAGGTTCCCAGGGTATTAATATCAGCTTACAACTGTTTGCTTAGCCTTTACTGGCTAGTTTACAGAGCAACCCCAGAAAAAAAATTGACACGGGGTCCCCCTACAAAATTGAACCAGCAAAGGCTAGGCAGACAGTGGGCTGATATTAATAGCCTGGGAAGGGGCCATGGATATTGGCACCCCCCCAAGCTAAAAACATTAGCTCTCAGCCACCCCAGAAAAGGAGCATCTCTAAGATGAGCCAATTCTGGCACATAGCCTTGCTCTTCCCACTAGCCCTGTAGCAGTGGCAAGTGGGGTTCATAATTGTGGGGTTGATGTCACCTTTGTATTGTCAGGTGACATGAAGCCCACGGCTTAGTAATGAAGAGGCGTCTATAAGACACCTATCCATTACTAATCCTATAGTTATATGGTAAATAAAGACACAGCCAGAATAAAGTCTTTATTTGAAATAAAACAAAACACTTTTACTTTTTTTTATTTAAAGGGAACCTGTCAGCAGTTTTGGCTGATATGAGATACGCCCATTACCTTTTGGGGCTGATATACAGAATTCTATAATGCTGTATATCTGCCCCCAACCCGACCTATAAGAGGAGAAAAATATATTTTATTATACTCACCTGCAGGCTGGTCCGGTCAGAGGGATGTCGCAGGTCTTGGTCCATCACCTCCCATCCGCTTGCAATGCCGCCCTCCTGCTTGCTTCGTGTGGATAACGCGTCCCTGCATCATCCACGCAATCTCCTCGGCACAGCAGTCCTGCGCAGGTGTACTTATCTGCCCTGTTGAGGGCAGAGCAAAGTACTGCAGTGCGCAGGTGCCAGGGGTCTTTGACAGTTCCCGGCACCTGTGCACTGCAGTACTTTGCTCTGCCCACGAAAGGGCAGAGAAGTACGCTGGCGCAGGAGCGCGGTGCCGAGGAGACTGTGTGGATGACGCAGGGACGAGTCATCCACATGAAGCAAGCAGGAGGGCGGCATTGCAAGCAGATGGGAGGCGCCGGACCAAGACCTGCGACACCCAACAGACCGGACCGCCCCCGCAAGTGAGTATAATAAAAGATATTTTTCTTCTCTTACAGGTCGGGCTGGGGCTTATATACAGCATTATAGAATGCTGCATATCAGCCCTGAAAGGTGGTGACCGTATGTCATATTGGCCAAAAGTGGTGACAGGTTCCCTTTAAAAATAACAAACACAATTATACTCACCTAACACCCATTCCACTGAATCCCTTGTCTCCTGTAATAAAACAAAAATAAAAAAACAACAATATCCCTCACATGTCCGTCGTTTTCTCCCACGCCGTAATCCATGTCGGGGGGATAAACAGTTTTCAACCTGGATGGCGCCAAAATGCGACTGTCCAGGCTGAGAACCACTGGTGAATGAGCTGCTGCAAGCTCAAACTCAGTGACTGGCGGTGACGTCA
The DNA here is from genome assembly GCF_051348905.1 of Ranitomeya variabilis. Lineage (NCBI taxonomy): Eukaryota > Metazoa > Chordata > Amphibia > Anura > Dendrobatidae > Ranitomeya > Ranitomeya variabilis. Next base: position 827,219,106 of record NC_135232.1, on the reverse strand, counting down.
TCGAAGTTACTGCCGATCACTGAGGCTGCGTTCCCAGCCAAGCTGAACTGAGATGACCTCGGTGAGATCTCAGCTAGCACCGTGAGAAAGTCTCAAGGTGCACAGGTGAGTTCACAGCAGTTCAAATTCACCGCAGTGAAATTCTCCTGGTGAACTCGCCTCTGCACCGTGAGACTTGCTGGACCCAAACATCCATCTCTAATCATAAGGATTGCAGCTCGGCGCCCAGTAAAGTAAATAGGAGCAGAGCTGCAGTATGTGAGATTGACCACTAGCTGTGATTGTCCCGCTCCCTACAATGTATGCTACTAGACTCCATGAGACCAGGTAACAGCTGATTAGTGTGGGCACATATTGAGGAACTACTGTAAGTACAGGCCATCAATACCAACGTCCTAGACAACCCTATTTATTCTGTATTTGCAAATCCAATTTTGCCAGCATTAAATGTACCACAGGGCTTGTGACCCAACTGACATGGGGAAAGCTCCCAACATACACAGTAAAGGGAATCTGTTACCAAATCTGAGAGCAGCATAATGTAGAGACAGAGACCTTGATTCCAGCGACTGCTTTATCATTATCAATACAGGACTAGTAAACCAGCTGCCATGTAGTCCTCCATATTAATGAGCTCTGTATAACCCCGATCCCACCACTGATTGGCAGCTTTCTGCCTATGCACAGTGTACACAGAAAGCTGCTAATCAGTGGTGGTGAGGAGGTTATACAGAATTCAGAGAACTGCTAGATCTGCAGCAGAGAAAACAGGGATTTTATCAAAACAGCAGCAAGTAGCCCAGTAAGTGATACATCACTGGAATCAGGGTCTCTACCGCTACATTACGCTTCTTTCATATGAGGTAACAAAAGACGATAGTATAACAAGTGAGCGGACCAGCACGGCGCGGACCAGCACTTACCAGAATCCTGTGCTTTTCCAGAAATGCGTCATGTCCTTTCTGGATTTCGTTGGGTCTACATTAATGATGTAACTTCCAGCCACTACGCCAGGAATTAGGCCTGCGGCGAGAATAAAATGCATGAACTCCATCTCCTGTGACCGGACATAACCTACTTCTCCACACTGTAACTAGCAGGCAAGTCTACATAACTAACAGAACTGCAGCTCCCCATGCTGGAGACACACACCCCTCCCTATATGTCAGTCACAGGGGCGAGCGACTGGGGGACAGACAATGCAGCCAATCACAGGGCAGAAACGGAGCCAGCTTCCCCTGTCTTCAGCAATGGTTCGCTCCAAGTCTGCAGCCATTTAGGAAATACAGACACTTCCTACACTAAAGTGTATCACTCCAAGGGGACACAGCACAGCCAATCATCAGGCTCCAGGGCACATCTCCTGTCCTATGGCCTTTATTTTAACCCCTTAAAGACGCCGTCGTTTTTTACTGTTTCATTTTTTTCACCTCGTCTTCCAAACCTCATAGCTTTTTTATTCCAGCCATTTTCGTCAAGTTGTAGTTTTGAATGGCACCGTTCAATTTTACCATAAAATTACAATTGAGGCAAATGGTGGAAAAAAAATCACAATTGTTTTGGGGGGGGTTTAATTTTAAGGAATTCATTGCTTGGTTAACCCCTTCACAATCCTTGCCATTTTCCCTTTTTCCTCCCCTTCTTCCCAGAGCTCTAACTTTTTTATTTTTCTGTCCACGTAGACGTACGAGGGCTTGATTTTCGTGGGGCGAGTTGTGTTTTTGAATGGCACCATTGATATTACCATATAGTGTGCTGGAAAATGGGAAAAAATGCCAAATGCGAAGAATTTGCACAAAAAAGTGCAATTCTAAAATAGTTTTTTTTTTTAACCATGTTCACTAAGTGCTAAAACTGACCTGCCATTATGATTCTCCAGGTCAGTACGAGTTCATAGACACCAAACATGTCTAGGTTATTGTTTATCTAAGTGGTGAAGAAAAATTCCCATATTTGTAAGAAAATAAAATTCACTTATGTCGCTAATTTCTGAGACCCATTTTTGGGATCTGGGGCCGGCTGAGGATTTATCTTTTGCGCGCTAATCTGAAATTTTTATTGTTTCATTTTGATCGCCTGTTATTGCATTTTTTGCAATGTTGCAGAGACCAAAGAAAAAAGTATTTCTGGTGTTTTTAGCTTTTGTCTCTGGTTACGCCATTTACCGATCGGATTAATTTACTTTATATTTTCATAGACCGGACGTTTCTGAACACGGCTATACCAAATATGTGCGTTTTATTTTCAAAAGGGCAAAAGGGGGGTGATATCAACCTTTGTGTTATTTTTATAAAAAAACTTTTTTTTTTTACTTTTTATTTGCTTCAATAGTCCCATAAGGACACATAAAGCTGTGATCATCCGATTGCCTGTGCTGTACATAGCAAGGCTTCAGCCCTGCGGTGTATAGCAAGAAATCATGATCTCTAAGGGGTATTGTTTCTCCTTATGGAGAGTGACATACCAGCTGGCTTGTCAAGGTAAGGAGGCTTATTCGCCGTGCAATGCTCCTCTGGGAAATTTAATATGCAAATTGCCTCTTCAGAGAAAAAGAGGACTTGAACTCTATAGCGCCACCTGTTGGAAGTAGCGATCCTACAAGTCACAATCAACCCTTTAATGAGTCGTGCAATATGACTTAGGATAAAAGCCAAATCAGTGTCACAAATTTCGTTAAAGGGTTGATTGTGACTGGTAGGATCGCTACTTCCAATAGGTGGCGCTAGAGTTCTAGTCCTCTTTTTCTTTGAAGAGGCAATTTGCATATTGATCTCCTATGAATGCTGACCAGGAGTCGGTGTTCACAGGAGTATCGTAATGACAGAATCGGAGCACAGCTGCTGAGGAGACGGGGAAAGTCATTTCTCCATCTCCTCCATTGCCGGCATCTGCGGGAGTCGTACTGCACTCGGGTGATATCCTAGTGCAGTGCAATGTTTCACACGCACCCATAGATTAAGGCTGTGTGCACACAGTGCAGATTTCGCTGCGGATCTGCAGCTGCGGGTCCCCAGCAGCTTTTATGCGTTTACAGTACCACAGGGCCGGACTGGGACTAAAATTCAGCCCTGGCATTTGAAGTCACACAGGCCCACTTGTCACATGGTGACTGTATAATATCTTTGTACACTTGTAGGCTACAAGAAGTGAGGGGAGTGTAACACGACTATATAACATATAATTACAGCTGTATCCAGCATTACAGCTCAGCCCCCATAGAATGTAATACAGCCAGCCCCCATAGACTATAATACAGCACAGCCCCATAGAATGTAATGCTGCACAGCCACCATAGAATGTAATGCAGCACAGCCCCCATAGAATGTAATGCAGCACAGCCCCCATAGAATGTAATGCAGCACAGCCCCCATAGAATGTAATGCAGCACAGCCCCCATAGAATGTAATACAGCACAGCCCCCATAGAATATAATGCAGCCAGCCCCCATAGAATGTAATACAGCCAGCCCCATAGAATGTAATGCAGCACAGCCCCATAGAATGTAATGCAGCACAGGCCCATAGAATATAATGCAGCACAGGCCCATAGAATGTAATGCAGCACAGGCCCATAGAATATAATGCAGCACAGGCCCATAGAATGGAATGCAGCACAGGCCCATAGAATGGAATGCAGCACAGGCCCATAGAATGGAATGCAGCACAGGCCCATAGAATGGAATGCAGCACAGGCCCATAGAATACAATGCAGCACAGGCCCATAGAATACAATGCAGCACAGGCCCATAGAATATAATGCAGCAGAGGCCCATAGAATGGAATGCAGCACAGGCCCATAGAATGGAATGCAGCACAGGCCCATAGAATATAATGCAGCACAGGCCCATAGAATGGAATGCAGCCAGCCCCATAGAATATAATGCAGCACAGGCCCATGGAATGGAATGCAGCACAGGCCCATAGAATACAATGCAGCACAGGCCCATAGAATATAATGCAGCACAGGCCTATAGAATATAATGCAGCACAGGCCCATAGAGTATAATGCAGCACAGGCCCATAGAATATAATGCAGCAGAGGCCCATAGAATGGAATGCAGCACAGCCCCATAGAATATAATGCAGCATAGGCCCATAGAATATAATACAGCCAGCCCCCATAGAATGTAATGCAGCACAGGCCCATAGAATACAATGCAGCACAGGCCCATAGAATATAATGCAGCACAGGCCCATAGAATATAATGCAGCACAGGCCCATAGAGTATAATGCAGCACAGGCCCATAGAATATAATGCAGCACAGGCCCATAGAATGGAATGCAGCACAGGCCCATAGAATATAATGCAGCACAGGCCCATAGAATATAATGCAGCACAGGCCCATAGAGTATAATGCAGCACAGGCCCATAGAATATAATGCAGCAGAGGCCCATAGAATATAATGCAGCACAGCCCCATAGAATATAATGCAGCAGAGGCCCATAGAATGGAATGCAGCACAGGCCCATATAATACAATGCAGCACAGGCCCATAGAATATAATGCAGCACAGGCCCATAGAATATAATGCAGCACAGGCCCATAGAATATAATGCAGCAGAGGCCCATAGAATGGAATGCAGCACAGGCCCATAGAATATAATGCAGCACAGGCCCATAGAATACAATGCAGCACAGGCCCATAGAATACAATGCAGCACAGGCCCATAGAATACAATGCAGCACAGGCCCATAGAATACAATGCAGCACAGGCCCATAGAATATAATGCAGCACAGCCCCATAGAATATAATGCAGCCAGCCCCCATAGAATGTAATACAGCCAGCCCCATAGAATGTAATGCAGCACAGCCCCATAGAATGTAATGCAGCACAGGCCCATAGAATATAATGCAGCACAGGCCCATAGAATGTAATGCAGCACAGGCCCATAGAATATAATGCAGCACAGGCCCATAGAATGGAATGCAGCACAGGCCCATAGAATGGAATGCAGCACAGGCCCATAGAATGGAATGCAGCACAGGCCCATAGAATGGAATGCAGCACAGGCCCATAGAATACAATGCAGCACAGGCCCATAGAATACAATGCAGCACAGGCCCATAGAATATAATGCAGCAGAGGCCCATAGAATGGAATGCAGCACAGGCCCATAGAATGGAATGCAGCACAGGCCCATAGAATATAATGCAGCACAGGCCCATAGAATGGAATGCAGCCAGCCCCATAGAATATAATGCAGCACAGGCCCATGGAATGGAATGCAGCACAGGCCCATAGAATACAATGCAGCACAGGCCCATAGAATATAATGCAGCACAGGCCTATAGAATATAATGCAGCACAGGCCCATAGAGTATAATGCAGCACAGGCCCATAGAATATAATGCAGCAGAGGCCCATAGAATGGAATGCAGCACAGCCCCATAGAATATAATGCAGCACAGCCCCATAGAATATAATGCAGCATAGGCCCATAGAATATAATACAGCCAGCCCCCATAGAATGTAATGCAGCACAGGCCCATAGAATACAATGCAGCACAGGCCCATAGAATATAATGCAGCACAGGCCCATAGAATATAATGCAGCACAGGCCCATAGAGTATAATGCAGCACAGGCCCATAGAATATAATGCAGCACAGGCCCATAGAATGGAATGCAGCACAGGCCCATAGAATATAATGCAGCACAGGCCCATAGAATATAATGCAGCACAGGCCCATAGAGTATAATGCAGCACAGGCCCATAGAATATAATGCAGCAGAGGCCCATAGAATATAATGCAGCACAGCCCCATAGAATATAATGCAGCAGAGGCCCATAGAATGGAATGCAGCACAGGCCCATATAATACAATGCAGCACAGGCCCATAGAATATAATGCAGCACAGGCCCATAGAATATAATGCAGCACAGGCCCATAGAATATAATGCAGCAGAGGCCCATAGAATGGAATGCAGCACAGGCCCATAGAATATAATGCAGCACAGGCCTATAGAATATAATGCAGCACAGGCCCATAGAGTATAATGCAGCACAGGCCCATAGAATATAATGCAGCAGAGGCCCATAGAATGGAATGCAGCACAGCCCCATAGAATATAATGCAGCATAGGCCCATAGAATATAATACAGCCAGCCCCCATAGAATGTAATGCAGCACAGGCCCATAGAATATAATGCAGCACAGGCCCATAGAATGGAATGCAGCACAGGCCCATAGAATATAATGCAAAACAGGCCCATAGAATATAATGCAGCACAGGCCCATAGAATATAATGCAGCAGAGGCCCATAGAATGGAATGCAGCACAGGCCCATAGAATATAATGCAAAACAGGCCCATAGAATATAATGCAGCACAGGCCCATAGAATATAATGCAGCACAGCCCCCCCCCCCAATAGCTCCACAATCCAGTCATCACTGATTAAACAAAAAAAAAAAAAACACTCTCCTCACCTCTCCTCCTGCCCCGCGCTGCTCTGGTCTCAGCAGTCGCAGTCTGCCCGCCCGGTCACACAGCAGGTGCGGGATGATATGACGTCATCGCGCACCCGCAGTGTCAGCGGCAGGCAGAGCGGGGAATGATGGGAGAGGAAGCGTCAGCAGACGCTCTCTCCTCCATCATTGCATTCAACTGTTGAATGCGGGGCCGGGAGTGTGCCGACAGCGGGGGAGAGTGCGCCGACAGCGGGGGAGAGTGCGCCGACAGCGGGGGAGAGTGCGCCGACAGCGGGGGAGAGTGCGCCGACAGCGGGGGAGAGTGCGCCGACAGCGGGGAGAGTGTGCCGACAGCGGGGGAGAGTGCGCCGACAGCGGGGGAGAGTGCGCCGACAGCGGGGGAGAGTGCGCCGACAGCGGGGGAGAGTGCGCCGACAGCGGGGGAGAGTGCGCCGACAGCGGGGAGAGTGCGCCGACAGCGGGGGAGAGTGCGCCGACAGCGGGGGAGAGTGCGCCGACAGCGGGGGAGAGTGCGCCGACAGCGGGGGAGAGTGCGCCGACAGCGGGGAGTGTGCCGACAGCGGGGGAGAGTGCGCCGACAGCGGGGGAGAGTGCGCCGACAGCGGGGAGAGTGTGCCGACAGCGGGGGAGAGTGCGCCGACAGCGGGGAGAGTGCGCCGACAGCGGGGGAGAGTGCGCCGACAGCGGGGGAGAGTGCGCCGACAGCGGGGAGAGTGTGCCGACAGCGGGGGAGAGTGCGCCGACAGCGGGGGAGAGTGCGCCGACAGCGGGGAGAGTGTGCCGACAGCGGCACATTCGAGCGGCCCACTACTGCCACCGGCCCTACAGTACCATGGAAACCTATGGAAAACGCAATCTGCAGTGCACATGCTGCGGGAAAAACGCACGGAAACGCTGCAGGTTACATTAAGCAGCATGTGAATTCTTTGTGCGGATTCCGCAGCGGTTTACACCTGCTCAATAGAAATCCGCACAAATACCGCATAAATACCGCAGTAAATCCGCAGGTAAAACACAGTGCATTTTACCGGCCGATTTCTAAAATCCACTGCGGAAAAATCTACAGTGGTTCCATCTACGTGTGCACATAGCCTTATATAGATTTATATGGGAGCCTGCGATCCGAATTTCACATGCTATCACAAAATGTTGCCCTTTTTTTCAGTCTGATCTTAATCCAAGAGGAAGAAGAACCCGCACAGAATCTTACAATAACTTTGGTCCGAATGCAATCTGATTTTTTATCGGATCTCATTCATCTAATTTATTTGCAAGTGTGAGCGAGTGCGTAGAGGCACATGACAGTAATCCGATCATGTGCAGGGAAACGGGCGGGCTCAGCATGCAGCGGCGCCATTGCTCTGTGACCACTCCCATGCCACACGTACATACACCGGCCATGTCCCATACTGCCTGGCATACACCATGTCTGTGCTGAATGCTACAACCAGCCCGGAGCATGCGCAGAGCAAACAGGAAGTCTCCGAGTCTGGTCATCACGTGACTTCACCCCTCTTTCACGCAAATCGCCATCGTCACGTGACAGTTTTCTAGCGCGCTCAGCTGGAAGGAGGCCCCGCCTCTTCCTTTGCTCGTCCAATCAAAGCCTTAACAGAGACGTTGGAGCACAGTTTGAAAACTACGGTTCCCCGGCGCCCCCTATCTCCGCTCAGAGCGCTGCTTCAGGACACGGACCGGGGGTCAACGGAGCCCTAGGATGTCACGTTTCACGAGGAAAAGGTGAGAGCGGTGTTGCCGTGACCTGGGGACCAGAATGGAGAGTGGTGTGTGAGGAATGCCGTGGTATTTCCCCGCAGCGCCCAGCATAGCGTGTCCTGACGATGCGTCACTAGGGGGCGCTATACACTGTCCTGTTGGCACCGTGCTGTGCAATGGCCGCACTGCCCTCACCCACCTGCCAGTCCCCATGGGTTATTTTGGTAGCGGGTAAGCCTTGCCTTGACGCCTTTGGCTCCGGTCACATGTCCAGGAGTTATTTCCGTAGAGGTGATAAAATGGTAATATAGCATTCCGGTAAAGGAACCATTCGTTGGGAGTCGGAGTCCTAAAATGTTTTCCATTTTGCCTCCTCTTCCTCAGTAGTTGTTAAGCTGGCTCAATACAACGTATGTCCAGCCCCAATAACCAGCCAGCAACTGGATCTGAACAATATGGGAAGTTCCGTATCACAACTGGCCGTCCATGATGGGTGGGATCTTAGCACCGCACATGCCCAGCACACTGAAAGGCGCCTCATCAAGGCTTTAAATGGAACCTGTCACCAAAAAACCCTTCAGGCACAGGTTAATGGCGTTCTGAAACCCCCTGGCACTTAGACCCCCGCTCCCGGCAGCGTTTTAGTGTCCGTCACTGGGCATGGATTCAGGGACCGCTCTGTACAGAGAGCAGCGGCTGTAGCCACACCTCAGCACTGACTGACAGCAGCTCCGCAATAGAGATGGCTGTCAGTCAGTGTCCGTCACTGGGCATGGATTCAGGGACCGCTCTGTACAGAGAGCAGCGGCTGTAGCCACACCTCAGCACTGACTGACAGCAGCTCAGCAATAGAGACGGCTGTCAGTCAGTGTCCGTCACTGGGCATGGATTCAGGGACCGCTCTGTACAGAGAGCAGCGGCTGTAGCCACACCTCAGCACTGACTGACAGCAGCTCAGCAATAGAGACGGCTGTCAGTCAGTGTCCGTCACTGGGCATGGATTCAGGGACCGCTCTGTACAGAGCAGCGGCTGTAGCCACACCTCAGCACTGACTGACAGCAGCTCAGCAATAGAGACGGCTGTCAGTCAGAGTCCGTCACTGGGCATGGATTCAGGGACCGCTCTGTACAGAGAGCAGCAGCTGTAGCCACATATTTTTATCTTATATTGAAAACACGGGGTGACAGGTTCCCTTTAAACCATACTTAACTGCAATGCCTAATCCAAGTGATGCCCTCATCCTCCTGTAATAAAAGTAAAATATAAAACCAGCAATATACCATACCTGTATGTTGTCCCACGCAGTAATCCATATCTGGGGATATATAATTTTCAACCTGGACAGTGATAAGATGCGACCTCAGTGACCGGAGGTAACCTCTATGATGTTGCCCCCGGTCACTGAAGCTCCGCCGGTGACATCAACCCCACAACTATTACCCCACTTGCTACCCCTACAGGGCAAGTGGGTAGAGGAGGGCAAAGCGCCAGAATTGGCGCTTCTAATAGAGGGTCATTCCATGTCAAGTGAACCAATGATTTTTACCTCTATATTTTTAATTCTTTTGAGATTTTATTTGGTAATAGTGTCAGATAATGCAAAATGTGAAGAAAAAAATTCTAGATATTTTTTTTTAATTTTTTTTTTTTATTGATTTTCAAAGTTTGGAAAGTGCGAATTTCGGTGTTGCCTGCCTTTGCATTTCTCCTCATAACTCAGACTAGAATAAGGTAGAGAAACCAAATAAACACCATTCTACTCTGAACTGTACAGGCTTTCACCAGATAGGTCACAAGAGTATCTTTAATAATATTTTACCCATGCAAAAAGCAAACGCAAAACTTTAAAATGTATTTCTGAAAAAAACTTTTAATTTAAAAAATTCAAAAACTGCACATGTGCCTGCTGTGCTCCTAGCCACATCTGTACCAAAATACAAGTTGGGATCATATTTTAAAAAATAAAACTATTAGTGTCAGTTCGATAATCTCAAATTCAGATCTGTTCAGCCTGTGGTGTAGAAGTGTGGGGTCCACATTTACCAAATAATCCATGATTTTTAGATGTTATGGTATTATTTTATTACCGTATATACTCGAGTATAAGCCGACCCGAGTATAAGCCGACCCCCCCCCCCCCCCCCCCTAATTTTGCCACAAAAAACTGGGAAAACTTATTGACTCGAGTATAAGCCTAGGGTAGGAAATGCAGCAGCTACCGGTACATTTCAAAAATAAAAATAGATATATAAATGCGCCATACAATTCATTATTGCCCCATAGATGCGCCATACAATTCATTATTGCCCCATAGATGCGCCATACAATTCATTATTGCCCCATAGATGCTCCATACAATTCATTATTGCCCCATAGATGCGCCATACAATTCATTATTGCCCCATAGATGCTCCATACAATTCATTATTGCCCCATAGATGCTCCATATAAAACTGTGCCACATTTAATGCTGCTGTAATAAAAAAAAAAAAAGAGTGACATACTCGCCTCTCTTGCTGCCCCCGCTGCTTCTCGGCGTCCCGTCTCTCCGCACTGACTGTTCAGGCAGAGGGCGGCACGCACACTAGTACGTCATCGCGCCCTCTGACCTCAACAGTCAAAGCAAGAGGACGGGAAGACAGAGCGGCTCCCGGCGGGTGGAACGAGGGAAGGTAAATATGAAATATTTACCTGCTCCGGCGCGGTCAGATGGTCTCCGGGCACGGCAGCTTCTAACTCTGTCAGCGGTCACTGGTACCGCTCATTACAGGAATGAATATGCGGCTCCACCCCTATGGGGGTGGAGTCCATATTCATTGCTTTAATGAGCGGTACCATGTGACCGCTGAACAGAGGAAGAACTGTGGCACCCGAAGACCGTGGGACATGCGGGGACCGCGTCAGGAACGCCAGGAGTAGGTGAGTATGCGACAGCCTCTCTCCCCCTCACCCGCCGCCGACCATGACTCGAGTATAAGCCGAGAGGGGCACTTTCAGCCCAAAAATTTGGGCTGAAAATCTCGGCTTATACTCGAGTATATACAGTATGTTTTAAAGCTTAGAAGCAGGAGAGGACAGAAGAGAAAGCTTTGTTAGGGCTGAGAATGACCACGGGTAGACGGTGACTGCAGAGCTGATGACAGGCCTGCAGCTCGAGCCTCCAGAGGCCATATTCACACCAAATCTTAACACCCAGGCAACTCCTTAAATGTAGGGAGAAAAATACTCTTAACATCCAGTTCATGTATTGTACAAACCAGGACTACGAAGAGGAGGAGAGTTTGTTATTACATCGGTTACAGGAAGCAGAACCCATCACAGGGACTCAGCAATACCGGACTGTCATCCCATGTAGTGGAAATAAAGACAGTGACGTCCATGAAGTGGTAGAAGGTGGCACAAGATCGGCAATGGATGACACAACTGGCTATGTGACCTGTGAATATGATCAGCGCTGGCGGCTACTGGACTCTCCAAAGATAGTGAAAATGAAGAAGTAGAATTGACTTTTCTGCACCTTCTGGTCCAGTGCCATCCTTTGTGTATCCAAGAAAACCAGACATTGTAAAAGTTCAAAAATCATTTATAATTCAGGTGGAGCCGAGCACCATGACAGGCCGAACATACTCTGACACAAAAGGAAATGGCCATTGCTAGTAAGCGCTGATGGACAAGATCACATTTCACCCGCTAGAAGGGACACATTGATGATAGAAGGCCAGTGTAAAAACCTACTATTAAGGCCGGCGTCACACTCAGCGTAGGGAAATACGGTCCGTATTTTACATGCGTAATACGCAGAAATGTTCCCAAAATAGTGATCCGTATGTCATCCGTAGGCAGGGTGTGGCAGCGTATTTTGCGCATGTAAACCTCCGTATGTAATCCGTATGGCATCCGTACAGCGAGATTTTCTCGCCGGCTTGCGGAACGGACATACAATGGATCCATGGGCTCATATATTCATGGAAAAATTTTTTATATATATGTATACACACACTCTATCTCCCTCCAAAACCCGACAGGATATGAGACATGGTTTACATACAGTAAACCATTTCATATCCCTTACTTTTTTTTACATATTCCTCATTAGTAATGTTCCAAGTGTCTGTGAGCAAAATTTGGGGACTCGATCTGTTAAAATAAAGGGTTAAATCACGGAAAAAAAAATTGGCATGGGCTCCCGCGCAATTTTCTCCATCAGAGTGGGAAAGCCACTGACTGAGGGCAGATATTAATAGCCTAGAGAGGCTCCATGGTTATTGCCCCCCCCCCCCCCCCCCCCGGCTAAAAACATCTGCCCCCAGCCACCCCAGAAAAGGCACATCTGTAAGATGTGCCTCTTCTGACACTTAGCCTCCCTCTTCCCACTCCCCTGTAGTGGTGGGATATGGGGTAATAAAGGGTTAATGTCACCTTGCTATGTCACCTTGCTATTGTAAGGTGACATTAAGCCAGGTTAATAATTGAGAGGTGTCAATAAGACACCCATCCATTATTAATCCAATAGTAGTAAATGGTTAATAAAACACACACATTATGAAAAAAGTATTTTATTGAAATAAAGACACAGGGTGTTGTAATATTTATTAAACTTTCAATCCAATTGAAGACCCTTGTCACCTGAAACAAAGTTAAAATAAAAAATCAACAATATCCCATACCTTTCGTCGTTCAGTCTTGTCCCACGCTGTAAATCCATCTGAAGGGGTTAAATAATCTTACAAGCAGGAGCCTGCTAATGCAGCTGTGCTCCTGCCTGTAAAAACTGGGGTATGAATGGGAAGCAGTGGAGATATATATCTCCCTATACTATGTGTAGACATTTATTTTAGCTATTCTAACCTGTCAGTGTGATTTTACTGTACACCGTGCTGAATTGCCGGCTTTTCTATAGAACACCGCTGCGTATTTCTCCCAAGTCACAATGTTGGTCTGTGTGTAATCCGTATTTTTCTCGCCCCCATTGACTTTCATTGGCGGATTTTTTGCGCAATACGCTGACAAACGCAGCATGCTGAGATTTTCTACGGCTGTACAAGACCGTAAAATACGGCAGATAGGAGCTGGGCCATAGAGAATCATTGGTCCGTGTGCAATGCGTATTTTCTGCGCCTCTCATACGTCCGTAAAGCTCGCTAGTGTGACGCTGGCCTAATTGTTTGATTAGTTAATATTTTATAGAACGTGGATTTAACTACTGTACTATTCTTCTTAAACACTTCGTAAATGACATGTTTAGTGATATAATAGAAAAAAAAATGTTACATGTATAAATAGGTGGTAAAAATATTGGTTCTTTTAATCTTGTTTTTAACATATAATTAGGATGAGACTGTATTTAGCAGGGCTGTGGAGTCGGTAAGCCACAGTTGCGACTCCGACTCCTGGATTTTATCAGGTTCCGACTCCGGCTCCAACTCCTTCATAAATGGCCAATTCGTAATTACTGTTGTAAAATATTAACATTGTGCTTATTAAGTTTCTCACCATCATATAAGTAATCAGACCACTTAGAGCAAAAACTATATTTATTAGAATATAGCAAATAACTTTTATAAACTTTTATAAACTCTTGTAAGTAAATATGCAATAAACACTGTTATGCAGTTAAGAAGAAGAAATCTATAACTTGGGTTGGTGGCAAAGCAGTAACCACTCGGCAACATCTGACAATGTCAGAATACAGAGGAATCGCTTGTTGCACTGTTATTTTTGATGAACGGTCAAATTTCTCAATTTCTTTTAGAGCACATGAAAAATTCTGTTGAAATGTACTGGCTGTGTTCTTTGATGGGGATGACTCTTCTTCTATGCGGGAATGCTTTGCACGGTCCTTGTGATTCAAATATTTTTCAAAATTAAATTCTTCATCAGTTGATGAGGGTGAAGATGTGGCAGGACAACCAAATTCTTCTTGTTCCTCCTGACTGTTCTGCAACCCTTTCATCCTTACTGCTATTTAAAACAGAGCTTCGTTTCCTTTAGGCTACGTTCACATTTGCGGTCAGCGTCGGGCGCCGCATGCGTCATGCGCCCCTATATTTAACATGGGGGCGCATGGACATGCGTTGTGCTGCGTTTTGCGCCGCATGGCCGCAAGCGTTGGACGCAAGAAACGCATCAAGTTGCATTTTTTTTGCGTCCAACTTTCGGCCAAAAACGACGCATGCGGCGCAAAACGCAGCGTTTTAGCGTGCGTTTTGCCGCGTTTTTGTTTGCGTTGTGCGCTGCGGCGCCGACGCTGCGGCGCACAACGCAAATGTGAACGTAGCCTTAGTTAGCTGTAGATCTAGAAGAATCCGATGCATTGGGTCTACATAAACAGCTGCCAAAAGAATGTTATTTTGTAATAGTAGCTCCTCTCTCCGTTTCATTGATGTAGCAATGCCACTTGCAATTAACCCTCCTCTTTGGGACAGGCGAAACATCAGGTTCTTCCACTCCTTTAGGCCTGTCCCACACGTCCAGATAATTCCGGTACCGGAAAAATCGGTACCGGAGTTATCCGTGTCCGTGAGCTCACGTGGCACACGTGCGGCAGCCGTGTGCCGCCCGGGTACCACACGGACCGTGCGGGATACAGCGCTAAAGTAAGCGCTGTCCCCTGCTTTGGGTGCTGAAGCCGCCATTCATTTCTTCTCTCCAGCAGCGTTCGCTGGAGAGAAGAAATGAAAAATAATTATATTTTGGTTTTTTTGCGGTAGAAATAAAGATCTTTGTTTCCCCTCCCATCCCCTGTGCAAACCGCCCCCCCCCCCCCCCCCCTCCCCCCCCCCCCCGGAAAGAAAATACTCACCCGGCTCCCTCGAAGCGTCCTCACCGCGCCGCAGCTTCTCCTGTATGAGCGGTCACGTGGTGCCGCCCATTATAGTCATGAATATGCGGCTCCACCTCCCATAGGGGTGGAGCCGCATATTCATGGCTGTAATGGGCGGCACCACGTGACCCCTCATACATTAGAAGCTGTGGCGCGGAGAGGACGCTTCGAGGGAGCCGGGTGAGTATTTTCTTTCCAGCGGGGGGGCGCACAGGGGATGGGAGGGGGGGGGGGGACAAAGATCTTTATTTCTACCGCAAAAAAAAACAAAATTATTTTTCATTTCTTCTCTCCAGCGAACGCTGCTGGAGAGAAGAAATGAATGGCGGCTTCAGCACCACGCTGGGGGGACAGCGCTTACTGTAGCGCTGTCTTGCACACGGACAGCATCCGTGTGCGGTACGTGTTTTACACGGACCCATTGACTTTAATGGGTCCGTGTGATCTGTGCGCTCCCACGAACACTGACATGTCGCCGTGTTTTGCACGCGGACACACGGTCCGCGAAAACACGCTGACATGTGCAGAGACACATTGATTTTAATGTGTCTACGTGTGTCAGTGTCTCCGGTACGTGAGAAAACTGACACTTCACGTACCGGAATCACTGACGTGTGAAAGCGGCCTTAAGAAAATACCTGGAGTTAAGTCCTCTGCTTGTAATTTTTTAGTCACTGTAAATGGGTGGCTCTAGCAATTTTTTCCCTTCCCCATGACAGCACCGTTACATGAGAGATGGTCCCGCCCCCAAGAACAGGAAACCTGCATAGGAGATAAAAGATGGGGGCGGCACCTCTCTCCTCAGTTTTGGTTTCCTGTTCTTGCGGGGAACCTGCGGTGCTGCATGGGGAGAGGTCTCCCGTGCTTGGCCGGTCTCTGACCGAGGTCCGCGGTGGGAGCAGCGGTGGCGGCGTGTGCGCGTCGCCTCCATACCTGGAGCTGCAGGTGCGTCCTTCCCACTGCGGACTCCCCGGCGTCCGCTCCTGGCCGGAGGCTGGGCCGAGGGAAAAAGAGTGAGCGTTCCCATCACGACGCTGGCGCCGACTGAATGGGGGAACTTCCGGGATTGAACCGGAAGTGACGCTACACGCTGAAGAAGCGGTGTGCTGACACTCCCCGGGGGGGAGGAAGTTCAGAGGCGCACACACCGCTTCCTGCCCGCCATATTTAAAACTGACAAGGCGGCAAGCAGGCG
The DNA here is from genome assembly GCF_051348905.1 of Ranitomeya variabilis. Classification (NCBI taxonomy): domain Eukaryota; kingdom Metazoa; phylum Chordata; class Amphibia; order Anura; family Dendrobatidae; genus Ranitomeya; species Ranitomeya variabilis. The sequence continues at coordinate 827,202,934 of NC_135232.1, read as the reverse complement.
CTGGGAACAGTCTCCTGCAGGATGGCAGATCCGAAGGAATCGACGATCCCAGCTGAAATCCCACAACCTGTCGTGGTACTAAGGGTCCGGTGGGTGAGTGCCTTTGTAAGGCAAAAAACATGTCAGTGACACTGTGTTTTTTGTATATATGCAGGGAAAAAAAGTCACCTCTAAACAAAAGCATAAAGTATGTGCACTCTGTGATAGAAGCCTTCCCAAAACGTATGAAAAGCGTATGTGCCGCTCATGCATAGAAAAAACTGTGTCTGAAGAGTCATCATCTTTGCTTCAGAATATAAAAGATATTGTTAGAAGCGAAGTACAAAGCACTGTAAAGGAGCAGTTAAAACATCATGGACTGCAGAGCTCCGTAAACCCATTCCCTACGTCTGCCCAGGCATCTGACGTAGAATCCGAGGGTGAACTGGGTGAGCTTCCGCCCGACGAGGGTTCGGACCTGGACTCTTCAGATGAAGAGTGTGGCCGGCCTTATGTGTTATCAGAAGATGTGGGGAAGTTGCTAAAACTGGTCAGGTCCACCCTGGGGGTTGAGACGCCAAAAGAGAAGCAAACAGTGCAGGACTCTATGTTCAGTAATTTGGAGGATAAGAAACGAAAAGTTTTCCCGTTTCATGATAACATTCTAAATCTCATTAAAAAAGAATGGAAAAAACCGAATAAAAAGATTTCAGTTCCCCAGGCCTTGAAACGTAAATATCCCTTTAGTGAGGAAATTTGCGAGAAATGGGAAAAGGCGCCTAAGTTGGACGCGGCTATCGCAAGTACCTCCAGGGGCATAGCACTTCCCTTCGAGGACATGGGGGCCCTAAAAGACCCCCTAGATAAAAAGGCGGATGCCTTTCTAAAATCAGCCTGGGAAGCCTCAACTTGGGCGTTTAAACCTGGAGTAGCGGCTACTTGTACTGCCCGTGCCATGGTTAAATGGTTGGAGGAACTTAGCGACCAAATAAAAAACAAATGTCCAAGAGACAGACTTCTGGAAGTCATCCCTCCACTTCAAAATGCAGCGGGATTCCTGGCGGACGCTGCCATTGATTCTGTGCGGTTTGCTGCCCGGGCTAGTGCCCTTTCAAATTCAGGAAGAAGGGCGTTATGGTTAAAGAACTGGAATGCTGATTTCCAATCCAAAGTGAAGCTCTGTGCAGTCCCCTGTGAGGGCCAATATTTATTCGGCAGCGCTTTAGATGAGATTTTAGAAAAAGCGGCGGACAAGAAAAAACACTTCCCTCCACCTCCCTTCTTTAGAAGACGTTGGTATGACAATCGTCGGTCCTTTCGAGGATCGAGTAGGGGCCGAGGCCGCCCAACGGATAGAACCACACGGGGGAAACCCTGGGGTGAGAAAAGAGAAAGAGGTTTTCTTTTCAATAAACCCCCAAAACCAGACCCTAAACAATGACGCCATATTCCAGGTGGGAGGAAGGTTACGGTTTTTTGTCCATCAGTGGGTAACCTTACAGCCGTCCCAATGGGTAATCAACTTGCTAACAGACGGTCTACGGTTAAATTTCATCTCCCTTCCTCCCCACCGAATGAAAGTTACTCGTGTGGCCAAAAAGAACCAGTTGGTTCTCGAAAAAGAAGTTCGTCTTCTTCTAGACAAAAAAGTCCTGGTAAGAGTACCTTCGCAGGAAATAGGAAGGGGATTTTACAGCACCCTTTTCCTCACTCCAAAGCCGGATGGATCTTTAAGAACTATTTTCAATCTAAAAGAATTAAACAAATTCATCCGAGTAGAAAAATTCAAAATGGAGACTCTGAGAACGGCGGTAAAACTGCTGTATCCAGGATGTTATATGGCAGTGATAGACCTTACCGATGCCTATTATCATGTGCCAATCAGCAGAGAGCATCAACAATTCCTGAGGTTGGTTGTGCAGCTGGGGCAGGTCTACACCCATCTACAATACCAATGTCTCCCCTTTGGGGTATCGGTAGCTCCTCGTATTTTTACAAAAATAATTTCGGAAGTAGCATCCTTCGTAAGGAGAGAAAACATTCTGCTAGTGCCCTATTTAGACGATTTCCTCTTGATAGCAGACAATCAAGAAGATTGCATAAAAGCAGTTACGACAGTACGAGAGCTACTAACCAAACTAGGGTGGATAATAAACTTAAAAAAATCAAGATTGATTCCGGCCCAGATACAGGAGTTCCTGGGGATCCAATTAAATTCAATCAAACAGATCTGTATCCTTCCAGACAGGAAAATCGAGGGCATAAAACAAAGAATAACACGAATACAGGTGGCCCAATACGTCTCGGTGAGGGAAGCCATGTCCCTCCTAGGCATGCTTACTGCAACAATTCCGGCGGTCCAATGGGCACAACTTCATTCAAGGGACCTACAGTGGGAGATCCTGTCAGAACAAACAAGAATACCCTACAATCTAAACCGAAAAATCGTATTGTCACAACATGTCCGGGACTCTCTAAGCTGGTGGCTAGATTCCGGAAATCTAAAAAAAGGGGTCCCATGGTCAATCCACAATCCGGTGATACTGACCACAGATGCGAGCCCGTTAGGTTGGGGAGCACACCTATCAGATCGGATCCTACAGGGTCTATGGGATCCACAGATGCAATCAGCCTCCTCAAACCTGAGGGAATTAACAGCAGTAAGGCAAGCAATTCTTCAATCAGAAGAAGATCTCAAAGGAAAACATTTGGTAGTATTATCCGACAACAGCACAACGGTGTCGTATATAAATCGACAGGGAGGAACCAGATCAAGTTCCCTAATGGAAGAAGCAGGAAGACTATTTCTTTGGGCCGAAAACCACCTTTTATCCCTCACAAGTACACACTTAAAGGGGTCGGAAAACTTTGTCGCAGATTTTCTGAGTCGTCACGTCCTGCACCAGGGCGAGTGGTCGCTAAATCAAAGAATATTTGGAGAAATCTGTGCAGTCTGGGGGCTTCCTCAAGTGGATCTTTTTTCCACAAGGCAGAATCGGAAAGTAAAAAGGTTCTACTCTCTAAACCCGAAAGAGAACCCGGAAGGAGTAGATGCGTTACTACACCAATGGAAATTCCAACTAGCCTATGCGTTTCCCCCGATCCCATTGATCCCTACAGTCCTGAAGAAGATCCGAGAAGAGAAATCACGCATAATCTTAATCGCACCCTTCTGGCCAAAGAGAGCTTGGTTCACTTGGCTCAGACGTATGTCCATCTCGGACCCGTGGATACTTCCAGAGGTCCCAGACCTTCTGCACCAGGGTCCGGTGACACATCCTCAGGTTCACAGCCTACACCTCACTGCTTGGAACTTGAGAGGGGACTTCTGCTAGCAAAGGGGTTCTCGGATCCGTTAATTACTACTCTACTGTCCAGTAGAAAAAAAGTCACAACTGATAAATACCAAAAGGTATGGGGAAAATTTTTAGAATTCTCAGGCCGAGGGATAACTGATACCGTTCAGAAGGTCCCTATATCTGAAATCCTAGAGTTTCTCCAAAAGGGTCTGGAGAGGGGATTATCTACCAGCACTCTAAAAGTGCAAGTCTCGGCGCTTAGCGCCTTGTTTGACCAAAAATTGGCTGATCACCCCTGGGTGTGTAGGTTCATTCGGGCCTCCTTTACAGCCAGACCATTCAAACCTCGTCCAAAGGTCGCTCCCTGGGATTTAAATTTAGTTTTAAACGCCTTGACCTCCTCTCCCTTCGAGCCTCTTTCCTCCATATCGGAAAAAGCGCTAACTCTAAAAACAGTTCTCCTGATTGCCCTTACCTCAGCCAGACGCATTAGTGAGCTTCAGGCTATATCTATTGACCCTCCGTATACTGAAATTCTGGAGGATAGGGTAATTATAAAATCTGATCCGGCCTTCTTACCTAAGGTCAACTCGAAATTTCACAGGGACCAGGAGATAATCTTGCCTTCATTCTGTGCCAACCCAAAACCCAAGGGAGAAGAAACCTTCCATTGCTTGGACGTCAGACGTTGCCTTCTTCAATATATAGAAGTGACAAAACCATGGCGACAGTCTTCAGCCCTTTTTGTCTCCTTTCAGGGGGCAAACAGGGGAAAAAAGGCCACAAAGTCGACTATTGCACGTTGGCTCCGTATGGCCATATCACTTTCCTATTCCTCTTCGGGACAGGTCCCTCCACCTGGTGTTACGGCCCACTCTACGAGGGCTATTTCCACATCTTGGGCAGAGAGGGCAAATGCATCGATAGAGCAAATCTGTAATGCAGCAGTATGGTCTTCACCCTCTACTTTCTTCCGCCATTATAGATTGAATCTGGGGCTATCAGATCTTGCCTTTGGTAGGAAAGTACTATCTGCTGTTGTCCCACCCTAGAGGTTCTTTCTATTTCTTCCTCTCATGTAACGGTGCTGTCATGGGGAAGGGAAAAAATGATAATTACTTACGGGTAATTTGATTTTCCAGATCCATGACAGCACCGCTCTAGTTCCCGCCCTATCTTGGTGATGGTGTGTGTTTCACAAAAAAAAAAAAAAAATCTCTTAAAAAAAAAAAATATATATAAAAAAAAAATATATATATATATATATATATATATATATATATATATACACAAATGAAAGATGGGGTAATAACCACTTAACAATAGATAAATAGTCTTAGAGTTAAATATAATTTTTTATATGCCTAAAACTAACATAGCGGTTACCTTACATTCTCTGTAAACAAACTGAGGAGAGAGGTGCCGCCCCCATCTTTTATCTCCTATGCAGGTTTCCTGTTCTTGGGGGCGGGACCATCTCTCATGTAACGGTGCTGTCATGGATCTGGAAAATCAAATTACCCGTAAGTAATTATCATTTTTCCAGCTCCGTCACCTGATTCCACTGACTTTCATTTAGCATCAGTTGAGGGTTAGCCATGTCTACAAGAAAGGTTTTCAGTTCAACCAAGCGCTGAATCATTAATGGGACTCTGTCACCTGAATTTGGAGGGAACAATTTTCAGCCATAGGGGCGGGGTTTTCGGGTGTTTGATTCACCCTTTCCTTACCCGCTGGCTGCAATATTGGATTGAAGTTCATTCTCTGTCCTCCATAGTACACGCCTGTGTAAGGCAAGATTGCCTTGTGCAGGCGTGTACTACGGAGGACAGAGAATGAACTTCAATCCAATATTGCAGCCAGCATGCAGCCAGCGGGTAAGGAAAGGGTGAATCAAACACCCGAAAACCCCGCCCCTATGGCTGAAAATTGTTCCCTCCAAATTCAGGTGACAGAGTCCCTTTAAGTATATGCTGCCCCATCGTGTGGCTTAATCAATAATTGCCCCTTTTCCAGCACGTCTCTTCAAAATTGAGTCCACTTTAGGGGCTCTGGCAACAGTAGCCAATTTTCTCACCTTGCCAATCAGTGCAGCAGCATGTCCTTCTTATCAAACCAACATTCCCAAAAACCATGATCAGGGAAAACGAGGCATAAACTATAAATATTAAAAAAAAAAAACACATTTTTAATAAATAAAGTAGAATACAAAACATATAAAAAAAACAGGGTGAAACTCAAAATACCGTATATACTCGAGTATAAGCCGACACCCCCCCCCCCCCTAATTTTGCCACAAAAAACTGGGAAAACTTATTGACTCGAGTATAAGCCTAGGGTGGAAAATGCAGCAGCTACCGGTGAATTTCAAAAATAAAAATAGATGCTCCATACCGTTCATTATGGCCCCATAGCTGTGCCATATAGTGCTCTGCACCGTTCATTATTGCCCCATAGGATGTGCCATAGAAAGCTGTGCCATAGAAAGCTGTGCTGCTGCTGCAATAAAAATAATAAAACACATACTCACCTCTCTTGCTTGCAGCTCCTCAGCGTCCCGTCCCGGCGTCTCTCTGCACTGACTGATCAGGCAGAGGGCACCGCGCACACTATATGCGTCATCGCGCCCTCTGACCTGCACAGTCAGTGCGGAGAGAGAGACGCTGGGAAGACAGTGCGGCGCCCGGCGTGTGGAACGCGGACAGGTGAATATGACATACTTACCTGCTCCCGGCGTCCCGCTCTTCCCCCGGACAGCTGGTCTTCGGTGCCGCAGCCTCTTCCTCTGTCAGCGGTCACCGTTACCGCTCATTAGAGAAATGAATAGGCGGCTCCGCCCCTATGGGAGTGGAGTCCATATTCATTTCTCTAATGAGCGGTCCCACGTGACTGCTGAACAGGGGAAGAGCTGCGGCACCCGGAGACCGTGGGACAGGCAGGGGGAGCGCCAGGAGCCCCGGAAGCAGGTAAGTATGCCTCAGCGCCCTCTCCCCCTCACCCGCCGACCGTGACTCGAGTATAAGCCAAGAGGGGCACTTTCAGCCCAAAAATTTGGGCTGAAAATCTCGGCTTATACTCGAGTATATACGGTAAATAAGGCTGGGAACAATAGCCACACCAGGTAATATGATGAGAAATAATCTCTTACATCAGCAGCAAGCAGGCAACGGTAGAGGTATATTACATATTTTCCAATTAAGGCTTCTTTCACACTAGCGTCGGGCTCGGCCCGTCGCAGTGCGTCGGGCCGAAGTTACCGACGCTAGCTTTGTATACGCCACACAACAGGGGCAGTGGATGCATTTTTCCAGCGCATCCGCCGCCCCATTGTGAGTTGGGGGCAGAGTTCCGGCCGCGCATGCGCGGTCGGAAATGGCGGTCCGTCGACAGCAAAAAAGTTACATATGTTTTTTGCATCCGACGGTCCGCCACAACACGGCGCGACAGTTGCGACGTGTGGCAATGCGTTGCAAATGCGTCGCTAATGTTAGTCAATGGTGAAAAAACGCATCCTGCAAGCACTTTTGCAGGATGCGTTTTTTCGCCAAGGCGATGCATTGCGACGTATTGCAAAAAACACTAGTGTGAAAGTAGCCTTACAAGGAAACCCAGTTCCTAAGGTGCTTAATCTATACAACCTCTTATCCCCTGTAGCCTGCCAAACACAAAGTGCTCACGTGCCTACAATAATGTGCAAATCTATGCGCTGACATATAGCATAATAATGCAAGATGTGAACTTGCATATATCTTTTCTGGTGGGGAATGTTCCACAGCGACCCCGACAGCGCCGTTTTGCCTGACTGGCTTCCTCAAATAGGGATCATATTTGAGGAAGCCAGTCAGGCGAAACGGCGCTGTCGGGGTCGCTGTGGAACATTCCCCACCAGGAAAGATATATGTAAGTTCACATCTTGCATTATTATGCTATATGTCATTATTTATTTTGGGTTTCACCCTGTTTTTTTTATATGTTTTGTATTCTGCTTTATTCATTAAAAATGTGTTGTTTTTTTTAAATATTTATAGTTTATGCCTCCTTTTTCCCTGATCATGGTTTTTGGGAATGTTGGTTTGATATCATGATTATGAGGTGTGCTAAATACCATTTTTGGACTTTTGATAAATTTAGCATGTCCTTCTTGCAGACTGTCTCTTATAGCCAGCTGTAGCGTATGCACAGCACAGCGCATGTGATGAATGAAAGAACGTATTGACACAGTTTCAACAAGATCATCTAAACTATCATGTTGCTGTTCATCTGAAGCAACTTCAGTTTGCTCCTCAGTTACAATACTGTGTTCCTCTATTTCAAACATTTCTGTGTCTGTGGACCCAGAATGTTCTTCTAGCTGCTGGTCACCATCATTACTCTCATTCATTAGCTTAATAGTACTTATCATATTTGAAGCATTGTCAGTTACGACAGAAAGAACTTGCGCTTTTTTAAGTTCTTAGTCTTGCAGAACCTTTTCCACCAAGACCTGGAGAAACTCGCTTGTGTGATGAGCTTTGGTGTCTTTTACTGCCAATGTCTTGGTAACTATTTCATTTTTGTCACAAACAAATCGGACATTGATGGCAAAATAGTTCACTCTGTGATGTGTGCGGGCATCCATTTTAACCCCTTTCTGACATTGGATGTACTATCCCGTCGAGGTGGGGTGGGCCCGTATGACCACCGACGGGTTAGTACGTCCAGCGCGATCGGCTGCGATCACGGGGGGAGCGCGGCCGGGTGTCAGCTGACTATCGCAGCTGACATCCGGCACTATGTGCCAGGAGTGGTCACGGACTGCCCCCGGTACATTAACCCCCGGCACACTGCGATCAAACATGATCGCAGTGTACCGGCGGTACAGGGAAGCATCGCTCAGGGAGGGGGCTCCCTGCGGGCTTCCCTGAGACCCTCGGAGCAACGCGATGTGATGTGAGGGTCTCTTACCTCCTCCTCCCTGCAGCAGGCCCGGATCCAAGATGGCCGCGGCATCCGGGTCCTGCAGGGAGGTGGCTTCACTGCGCCTGCTTAGCGCAGGCGCCGGGAAGCCTGAATCTGTGCACCTCAGATAGCCGTTCTGACACCGTGCACAGCAAAGTGCCAGATCGACGATCTTACACTATAACATGATGCCATTTCCCACATGTCTACTTTACATCAGCACAATTTTGGAACCAAAATTTTTTTTTGTTAGGGAGTTATAAGGGTTAAAAGTTGACCAGCAATTTCTCATTTTTACAAAACCTTGTTGTTTTTTTTTTAGGAACCACATCTCATTTGAAGTCATTTTGAGGGGTCTATATGATGGAAAATACCCAAGTGTGACACCATTCTAAAAACTGCACCCCTCAAGGTGCTCAAAACCACATTCAAGAAGTTTATTAACCCTTCAGGTGTTTCACAGGAATTTTTGGAATGTTTAAATAAAAATTAACATTTAACTTTTTTACACAAAAAATCTACTTCAGCTCCAATTTGTTTTATTTTACCAAGGGTAACAGGAGAAAATGGACCCCAAAAGTTGTTGTACAATTTGTACTGAGTACGCCGATACCCCATATGTGGGGGTAAACCACTGTTTGGGCGCATGGCAGAGCTTGGAAGGGAAGGAGCGCAATTTGATTTTTCAATGCAAAATTGACTGGAATTGAGATGGGACGCCATGTTGCGTTTGGAGAGCCACTGATGTGCCTAAACATTGAAACCCCCCACAAGTGACACCATTTTGGAAAGTGGACCCCCTAAGGAACTTATCTAGATGTGTGGTGAGCACTTTGACCCATTAAGTGATTCACAGAAGTTTACAATGCAGAGCCGTAAAAATAAAAAATCATATTTTCCAGGACGTCATCCTGACAGCACTATGGAGGACGTCCTCCTCCCCCTTGCTGGGACAGGAAACGCACAAGAGTTCAAAAGGTCCGGTCCCACCCCCAATCCTCAGTGTTTTTCCTGTCAATGCAAGGGACGCACGAGAGAAGCTGCGCAACTTACCGGAGCTCAGGGGGATCGTGCGGCTTGCCAAATCCTTCCCCCTGTCAAGAGGCTCAGGGCAGAAACCCTCCAGAGGGGGGTCCCTCTGCTCCAAAGACCAGCGGCCGCTCCTCCCGGTGGGGGGGCTCTCGGCTGCGGACGTGGTCCCCGAGGTCGGCAGCCTCCAGCAGCGTGTACGCCGGGCTCTGACTCTTACGGCGGAAGTTCCGGGGACCGCGTCACTTCCGGTTTGCGCCATTCGTTGCCGGCACTTCCGGTAACGCTGGAGATACAGGGGAGGCGTGCGCTCCAGCGAGGACTCAGGAATTGCAGCGCTTTGCAGACGCTGACAGCCGCAAGGAGCACCGATACTCCGGAGCCATGGAAAGCATGCCACCTGAGGATGGGGTAAGTGCGCAGAGCGCAAACTCCCCCTGCACCCTGGTAATAAGAGCCACCCTGTTACTTTCCCTATCTTATATTGTTTAAGGATAAGGGAACTCCAGCTGTCCCCCCTGGTCAAGTTAAGAAATCTGGAAAGGCTTCTGGGAAGTCCAGTAGATGTCCGATATGCAGTGCAAAACTCCCGGACACCCATGGCAAGACCTTATGTGCAGATTGCACATCTAAGGTTATGAGAGACGAGCAGCCCACCCTATTGTCTGAGATGAGGTCCTTAATAAGAGAAGAGGTCCAGGCTTCCCTAGCTACCATGGTGGAAAAGCCCAGCCCTATGCCCAGTCGCAAAAGGGCCAGGCGGGAGCCAGAATATACTTCCGATGACAGGTCTGACTCTGAAGACCTCGTCTCTGAGGAAGAGGGCGAGCTTCCTTCTGGAAGCCAGGACCATCAGAGGAAGTACCTTTTCCAGGCGGAGGACACAAATGAGCTAGTGCAAGCGGTGCGATGCACCATGCAAGTAGAAGAGACATCTAAGCCGCAATCCAGGCAGGACCTGATGTTTGGGGGTCTTATGTCACGTCGGCAGACAGTCTTCCTGGTTAGTGAACATATCAAGGCCATGGTGCTCGAAGAGTGGAAGGAGGCGGAACGTCGGCTGACATTGTCTAAAGACTTTAAAGCGTGCCTACCCTTTGAGCCGGATGACGTTAAGCTATGGGACGAGATACCCAAGGTGGATGTCCCGGTGGCGAAGGTCGCCAAAAAGACAGCTATCCCATTCGAGGACTCATCAACCTTGCGCGATCCGATGGATCGTAAGGCGGACATATTGCTAAAGAGAGCCTGGGAGTCTTCCGCGGCTGTAATTAAGACCAACATTGCAGCTACCTCGGTAGCCCGGTCTATGCACCTTTGGATGGGTCAATTAGAGGAGCATCTCTCTAATAAGACCCCAAGGTCAGAGATCCTAAACTCTCTCCCCATAATGAAATCCGCTACTGCTTTTCTATCTGACATGACGGCTGAGTCAGTCAGATTCTCAGCCAGAAACGGATCATTGTCTAATGCGGCTAGAAGGGCGGTCTGGCTAAGGTCTTGGTCGGGGGATAATGCGTCCAAGACAAAATTGTGTTCAATCCCCTTCTCAGGTGCAAGGGTGTTTGGTCCTTCCCTCGATACTATCTTAGAGTCGGCTTCAGACAAGAAAAAAGGGTTCCCAGAGGACAAGCCTAAGAGGCCTCAGTCCTTTCGGAGAGGGTTTCCCTTTAGAAGACAGTCCGACTACAGGTCTGACTTCAGAGGGGGAAGGTCCAATAGAGGTTTTAATAGGGGTTCCCGTGGCCACGGTAGTAAGAACAGAAGTTTCTTCTTCAGCCCCTCCTCTAAATCCAAATCGCAATGACGCCACTCTTATAGGGGGAAGGCTTCGCCATTTCGCGGTAAACTGGAGCAGAGTCACTCAGAACCGATGGGTCCTTCGTACTATCTCAGAAGGATACAGTATAGAGTTCTACTCCCCTCCACCAGACAGGTACATCGTACCTACGGTGGTTATGCAAGACTCTCCCATGTTAAAAGACTTAATGGACATGCTTTCCTCAGAAGTCATAATACCAGTACCACCGCTAGAGGTAGGCCAGGGTCACTACTCCTCCCTGTTCTCCATAACAAAACCGTCAGGCGACTCTCGCACAATCGTAAATTTGAAACCTCTGAATGCCTGGGTCAGGTACAAGAGGTTTCGTATGGAGTCCATCCGTTCTGCAATCCTTCTAATAGATCAGAACGCGGTAATGTGCACTCTCGACTTGAAGAGTGCCTATTATCAGGTCCCTGTCCACCACCTATCTCAGAGGCTTCTGAGGTTCGCGGTAGTTCTGCCGTCCGGGACCTGTCACTACCAGTTCCAGTGCCTGCCGTTTGGACTTGCCTCAGCACCTCGCGTATTTACAAAGCTGGTGTCGGAGATAGTGGCTTTCCTAAGAAACCAGGGGATTATAATAGTCCCATATCTCGACGACTTTCTCCTGATAGCAAGAACACCAGAGATCTTATCGGTTCACAGAACCCGAACCGTCGCGGTAATGGAACACCTGGGATGGATCATAAACTGGCAGAAATCAGACCTGATTCCGGAGCACAAAAAGGTCTTCCTGGGTGTCTGTCTGGATTCTGCAAACAGAATATCCCTACTACCCGAATCCAAGCTGGAGGCAATACAGATTCAGATCAGACTCCTACTAGAACGCAGAGTCTCAATAAGGATGGCCATGAGAGTGCTAGGCCTAATGACGGCATGCGTACCATGCGTAAGATGGGCACAGTACCATTCAAGACCACTACAGAGCTTAATCCTCTCCAAGTGGGACCGTCGTCAGTCTTCTCTGGACAGTACTTTATATCTACCAGATCCAGTACGAAGATCTCTCCTGTGGTGGACAGACCCAGAGAAACTAAGAACTGGAGTACTACCGATCCCTATGTAGTAGTTACTACAGACGCCAGCGCCTGGGGCTGGGGAGCTCACTTAGAAGGGAGGACCCTCCAGGGACGATGGCCTCCAGACGTCGCTCGCAACTCATCCAACTTCAGAGAGCTGTATGCCGTCTGGGAAGCCCTGAGAAGGAATCGTCGCACTCTGGAGAATCGTCACGTCAGGGTATTGTCCGACAACGTGACAACCGTTTCCTTTTTAAAACGCCAAGGTGGCCCAAGACACCATCTTCTCCAGGAGCTGGCGGGGAGAATATTTCGCTGGGCAGAAAGGTCGATCCTCTCCATCTCGGCAATCCACTTAGAAGGCTCCCAAAACGTCATAGCGGATTACTTGAGCAGAAGAAGAGTGTTTGCAACAGAGTGGGAACTCAACCAGGACATCTTCCAGGAGCTGTGCCGGCGTTGGGGCACTCCCAGTATAGACCTCTTCGCAAACAGGAGAAACTCGAAGGTCTCAAGGTTCTTCTCGCTGAACCCTCGGGATCTGCCAGAAGGGATAGATGGTCTAAGTCAGAGTTGGACGGAGCCCCTCTCATATGCTTTCCCTCCTATGGCACTAATCCCGGCAGTTCTCAGGAAGAACAGGCTCGAGTAATTTTGGTAGTTCCATACTGGCCAAGAAGGAGTTGGTTCTCCCTGCTGGTAGACCTGGCGATAGAGAGTCCAGTGGAGCTCCCTCACAGATCAGATGTAATCCACCAGGGCCCAGTGTACCATCCGGACCCAGAGAAGCTACATCTCTCAGCCTGGATCCTGAAAGGAACATCCTGAAGGCAAGAGGCCTGTCCGACCAGGTCATATCCACTATCAAGGCTAGTAGGAAGCCGGTCACGTCAGCAATCTACTTGAAGATCTGGAGGCGTTTCTGTCTGGAGGGTGGCAGGTCTGAGGTTGCGGCAGGCACTCCCGACTTACCCAGAATTCTGGATTTTCTGCAGGCCGGGTTCGATAAAGGGCTTAGGCCGAGCACCTTGAAGTTGCAGATCTCGGCACTCAGCACCTTTCTAGACTATCCCCTGGCAACACACCCTTGGATAGTTAAATTTATTAGAGCCACCCAAAGGTTGCGCCCCACCATTAGACAATTATCTCCTCCTTGGGACCTTAACCTTGTCCTGAGATTCCTCTGCAAAAATAATTACGCCTCGGCGGATAACATGTCCATTTCAGCCCTGACACGTAAAACGGCATTCCTAGTGGCGATCACCACGGCTAAGAGGGTGGGGGAAATCCAAGCCCTGTGCACACGGGACCCGTACCTCCAGATTAGAGACGATAGTGTGGTCCTTAAACTAGATCCCTCGTTCGTTCCAAAAGTGGGAACTCTAAAAAATAGGAATCAGGAGATAGTGTTACCATCTTTCTGCTGTAACCCTTCCAATTCTAAAGAGGAAGCTCTGCATTCCCTGGATGTCAGACAGGCGGTCATCGACTACCTGTCAGCCACCAACCCATGGCGTATCGACCCAAATCTGTTTATTTTGTTCGGCGGAAAAAATAGGGGAAAGAAGGCCTCTAAGGGTATGGCTCCACGGTCTGGAGGGGCGGCGGTATCGCCGCAGCGGCTAAGCCCCGCCCCCTTCCTGGGACGCGATCATGCCGGATGTGTTAACTCTTCACATCCGGGATGATCGCTCACTCCCATAGGGCCCTGTGATATGCCTTGCGGGGACGCTGCGTCCCCGCAAGGTGTACGGACATGCTGCGATCTGAAAAGACGCGCAGCATGTCTGTAGTCGCAGGGCCGCCGCGTGCGGGTTTCCACGCATAGTGGAGACGGGATTTCATAAAATCCCCTCCACTGTGCAGGAACATCTGGACGTTGCTTGTTTGACGCTGCAGCGCTGCGCAGCGTCAAACAAGCAGCGTTTCCTGAACGTGGAAACATACCCTAAGGCCTCCATTGCTCGATGGATCACTTCCGTGATCTCCGAGGCCTACCAATCGGAGGGCATCCCTCCTCCAAAGGGACTCCATGCACACTCTACTAGAGGGATGGCTACTTCTTGGGCTGAGAGGGCAGGCGCCTCTCTAGAGCAGATTTGTAAGGCCGCTACATGGGCTAGTGCGAATACCTTTTGCAAACATTATAAGCTTGATGTTTTGTCCGGTCAGCATACTGCATTCGGGAGAAAAGTTCTCCAAGCGGTAATCCCACCCTGAGGAGGTGCTTTGGTACTCTCCATAGTGCTGTCAGGATGACGTCCTGGAAAATAGGTATTAAGCTTACCGTTAATGATGTTTCCAGGAGTCCATCCTGACAGCACGGGTAATTCCCTCCCTGTTAATTTAGTTATGCTAATGTAATGTGAACCTGACATGTCTGTACTATGTTCCTAACATATGATGTAATATGTTCCTAAATACATGGTGTTATGTTCTTTACCATTAAATATAATTTTTTGCATCTCCCTTGAGGCGGTTCTTGTTACAACACTGAGGATTGGGGGTGGGACCGGACCTTTTGAACTCTTGTGTGTTTCCTGTCCCAGCAAGGGGGAGGAGGACGTCCTCCATAGTGCTGTCAGGATGGACTCCTGGAAACATCCTTAACGGTAAGCTTAATACCTATTTTTTTCACAAAAGCTATTTTTTAGCCCCCGGTTTTGTATTTTCCCAAGGGTAACAGCAGAAATTGGACCCCAAAAGTTGTTGTCCAATGTTACTTTGCCCCAGTGGGGGGCATCACAGTAAAGTGACAGATCGCCGATCTGACACTTTGCTGTGCCCTGTGTCAGATCGGCGATCTGACGTGCACTTCTCCTGGCTTCCCGGCGCCTGCTCTGAGCAGGCGCTGTGAAGCCACCTCCCTGCAGGACCCGGATGCAGCCCCGCGGCCATTTTGGATCCGGGGACTGCAGGGAGGAGAGACGCTCGGTACAAGGTGAGCACATCGCCTTGTACCGATCGTCTCAAGGAAGCACGCAGGGAGCCCCCTCCCTGCGCAATGCTTCCCTGTATCGCCGGAACACTGCGATCATGTTTGATCGCAGTGTGCCCGGGGGTTAATGTGCCGGGAGCGGTCCGTGACCGCTCCTGGCACACAGTGCCGGATGTCAGCTGCAATAGTCAGCCGACACTCGGCCGCGCTCCCCCTGTGAGCGCGGCTGGACGTACCATTCCGTCCTTGAGAATTATGGCCCACCCCACATGGACGGAATAGTACGTCCGATGACAGAAAGGGGTTAATTCTAGCCCGAGATGTGATAAAAAATGTAAGGCCATACCAGGCCAAAATCCGCACTTTTTTGAAACTTTAGAAATCTGTAAAAAAAATTAACTGATGAAGAAAAAAAATTCTAAACTTTTAATTTGTAATTAACTAAAGTTGTACTTCATAAAAACAAAAAGTAAAAAAAAATCTAAAGACGTCAGGTAAAAAATATTCATATTTGGAACACTTGATATGGAATGACCCTAGATGTGCCTTTTCTAGACAGCTGCGGGCTGCTATTTTTAGCCTGGGGGTCAATATCCATGGCTCCTTACCAGCATGAGAATACCAGCCCCCAGCAATGAGCTTTCGCAAGGCTGGTTGTCAAAAATGCCATTTTTTTTATTTATTTACATTAAAAACTATGGCGTAGGGACCCCCCTGTTCTTAATATCCAACCTTGCTGAAGATGACAGCTGTGCGTTTTGTCTGGCTGGTTAACAAAAATAGGGGGGAACCCATGTGTTTTTTTTTAATTACCGTATTAATTTACAGCGCAGGAGCGGCAGATAAATACACCTATGCCCCGCTCCTGCTGTCACTGTTATTGGCAGCAGCAGGGTTAGGCTGATGGGATTAATAGTCCCATCCGCCGCCTCCTGCTGTCTTTTATTACTTAAATGTAACTCCTCATTCTCCCCTGCTCACGCTGACCACCAGCAGGGGAGAACAGTGTTCAGCACCCGACGCCGGGGAACAGCGCTTACTGTAACGCTTCTTCCCTGGCTCCCGTCCGTGTGGTATTGATGCGGCACACGTGTGCCGCAGGTATTACATACATGGACACTGACATCTCGGTACCGGAAGTATCAGGACGTGTGAAAGAGACCTTATAGCGGGCTTTTAGGTTTGGCTGCTGTCACACACTAAGACGTTTTTTATTGCAAAAAATAGTTTTTGCATGGCCATATTTTGAGAGCTATATTCTTTTCATATTTCTCGTCTTTTGCGGGATGAGTTGATGTTTTTATTGGTACCATTTTCTGGCACATGACTTTTTTTTTTATTATTATTGCTTTCTACTCCGATTTTTGGGAGGCAGAGTGAACAAAAACAGCAATTCATGAATTTTAGGGGGGGGGGGGGGGGGAGTCGTTTGTACTGTTCCATGTGTGGTAAAATTGATAAAGCAGATTTACTCTTTGGGTCAGTATGATTTACAGCGATACCTCATTTATATCATTTTATGTTTTGGCGCTTCTATACAATAAAAGAACATTTTTATATAAAGAATAATTGTTTTGCATCCTTTTATTCTAAGAGCTATAACTTTTTTATTTTTCCGCTGATGGAGCTGTATGGTGGCTTGTTCTCTGCTGGGCAAGATGTTTTCAGCGGTACCATGTTTATTTATAACTGTCTTTTTGATCGCGTGTTACTCCACTTTTTGTTCAGCATTATGTTGATAAAGCATTGTTTTTTGCCTTTTTTTTTTTTTTTTTTTTTTTTTTATATATATATATGGTGTTCACTAAAAAGGTTAACTAGTGGGACGGTTTTATAGGTTGGGTCATTACGGATATGGCAATACCAAATATGTGTACTTTTATTGTTTAGTTTTTTTTTTCATTCAAATATTTATTTAGTGATAGAATAAATGTGGTTTTGGTTGTTTTTAATTTTTGCTAATTTTTTTTTTTTTTTTTTTTTTCTTTTTTGCTTTATTCTGGCTTTTACACTGTGTCCCACTATGGGACAATCATTTTTCACAGGCTGATCGCTTCTATGGCATGCAGATGAAGCAGCATCTGCATGCCATACAAGCGGTCAGCGCTGCACTGACACTGAAAGACTTCCTGACTTGCACTGTGCATGACCAGGGAGTTTCGTAGCCCTGGTAACCCGGATGTCGTCATGACTACATCGGGTTACCATGACGGCGATCGGGACCCAGTGTCACGCTGCGGGGTCTCCGATCCAAAGGCAGAGGGCCTGGCTTCCGAAATGCTGTGATCATGTTCAATCGCAGTTAAAGTGCCGGGGGTGGTCTGTGACCGTGCCTGGCACCTAGTGCCGGGTGTCAGCTGTGAGAATCAGCTAACACTTGTCCGTGCACACGCGCGATGGTGTACTATTCCATCCATGGGAAGTAATTCCCAGGTCACAGACGGAATAGTACGTCAGATGGCAGAGAGGGGTTAAGACTCCTGCTAAACTAATGAATTTTTCAAGGTGAAAATACTGGCTTTTTTTTTTTTTTTTTTTTTTTTTTTTTTTTTTTCAGGACTGTGGGGTTGGTAAGGCTACTTTGACACATCAGTATTTTGCCATCGGGCAGGATCTGGCAAATTTTAGAAAAAGCGGATCCGTTGCAAATTGTGAAAAACTGATGCAGCGGATCTGATTTTTTATTTATTTTTTTTTTTTTTACCAGGGGCATTTGTTGGACTTCCTTTTTGAGAGACATCATTTCACATCTCAGTTTCATCCATTTATCGTTGGAATCAACGCTGGATGTTTTTTCGCTGGACAGAAAAAACGTTCCTCTGTATGTTTTCTCCAATAATACAAGTCACGACTGGTAGAGGAGGAGAGAGGACCCTGCCCATGAGGGCTCACAATCTACTCTATGTAGAAACAAGAGCTCCATTTTCCCCCCTGTAAGAGTCAATTCACTGCAAAAGTCCCTGACAGGTGGGAGGAGGCAGCATCTGGGTCAGGA
Organism: Ranitomeya variabilis; assembly: GCF_051348905.1. Classification (NCBI taxonomy): domain Eukaryota; kingdom Metazoa; phylum Chordata; class Amphibia; order Anura; family Dendrobatidae; genus Ranitomeya; species Ranitomeya variabilis. The sequence goes on along the minus strand of NC_135232.1, from coordinate 827,184,912 downwards.
GTTGAAGAGGGGAATGATAAATGCAGACTTCCTGATTCTACATAGAGCAAGATTATAAGACGCATCGGACCATAAGATACACCCCAAAATTTGGGGATGAAAATGGGAAAGAAATGTTTTAATAAAATGGTGATGTCTTGCCACTTTGTAGGATAGCTTACCGAGGTGGTGAAGCCAGCTCCCAGGAGGCAGGGTCGCAGCTGCACGAAGCTGGCGGCAGGTGTGGTGCGAGGCTGCAGCAGGCCCTGGGCTTGCAGAAAATGTTGAGTCTCTGCACTTCCCATCCTTTTCACTGTGGTGAACATGGGGACATTGGCTGCGGGAGACAGGATTTCAATCTGTGCATACACTGCCTCCGGCGGCCATTTACCCTGAGTCCACCACAGTGAAAAGGATGGGAAGTGCGGGGAAACCCAACATTTTCTGAAAGCTCGGGGCCTGCTGCAGCCTCGCTCTGCCAAACCCCCACTCCTGACACCGCCAGCTTCCTGCAACAGAGACCCTGCCTCCTGGGACCCCACTCCCGCACGCTTCCACCGGGTAAGCTACACTAGAATTATATGACGCATCCCTGTTTTCCCCAAAAATGTGGGCGGAGAGGGAGTGCGTTTTATTATCTGAATAATACAGTAGCTGGGTAGAAAGGCAAAATGAGAAATTGTAAGTACAGTGTTGTATAATATGATTGCAATATATTAAGAGGATAAAAAATGTGAGTGCTTTAACAAATGGTAGGTAATGTGTGTAGTGTAAACATTAAAGTTCTTGTCTTTCACTGTCATCTGCTCTGCAGCACATTTCAGCTGAATGTGCATTGGAGGACATGCGTGTTTGAACAGGCCACCTAACTCCATGGGCCCAGTCGAAGTCACACACTCTGTGACTGAAATCGATACTCCCCTATTTATAAGATCCTTGCTCTGAGTCTCATAGACTGACATTGAGAGAGTGTTTTCCAGTCCTGGCAGAAATGCTGTGTGAGTCGGCAGGTCATAATTGTGGTCATGCTATGCGGAAAAGGACTTGAGTGGTGTGAGAAACAGCAGGGAGACAGTGACAGGTATGCATTAGAATTCACACACTACTGATTGCTAAAAACACTTGGAAAATTCCCGCTTTTTGCTGTAAAACGCATGCCAATTCCGCATGTTTTTAACCCGCGGCAGGGAGTTGCGGAAATGCTGACATTTCCACAGCATTTCTGCAACGTGGGCACATAGCCTAAAGATGCATTTGCACTACAAGATTATCTTGAATAAGCGTTCCTAGGAATGCTCGTTCCATGATCGTGCAGTGTAAATGATCTGGTCGCCTGATGTGAAACGATCTTTTGGTTTGTACGATTTATCATTTTTCTCGAGAGCTCCTAGTCCTTTGTAAACAGAACCGGTCAGCCTTTGTGCACTGAATGAGCGATCATAGATAGGGTAGTGATCCTCTGAGGCCGGGTTGGTCTTAAACTGGGTATAAAACGACAACCAACAGGCAAACATGTATTTAAAAGACACAAAGAAATGGTGGCATTGTGTGAAGGAAGATCGGTTTGCATTGTTTTGTTTTCTACAGTGTTTATACTTGGACTATGCATACATGTGACACTTTTTGCTGAAATACCTTTATTCTATTGGATATATACAGGTTTTGATTGTAAATTGTTACTTTTCCTCCACAATCTAGTGAGATCTTGGCTTCCTCGGTTATCTCGAGCACAAACCAAGCCCTAGCGAGTCTTATGGACATTTGGGATGGGCTAGGTATCAAAGAAGAGATGCGTTTGCAGAGGATTGAAGAAGTGAAAAGGCACATTGAGGTGAATGTCTTACTGCTGGACATTGTCAATTCGTAATAGAAGTGTCAATGTACACCAACATAGCGCAAATAAAAATTACTGCTCATCCTGCAAATAAACACTTCTCCATATTTATTCTGTTAGTCCATGTCTGATTGCACTTGGATGTCATTTGAGTGTAATCTGATATACTTTATAATATTAATCTTATATAGCGCTAACATATTCAGCATCACTTTACAATTTTTCCCCACATTATCATCACTGTCTCCAATGGGGCCCACAATCTAAATTCTCTATCAGTAGGTCTTTGGAATGTACCCATTGACTTGCAAGACCAAGTGCTAACTGATTTATGGATGAAAATCGTGCACGCTGCATTTATTTATTTTCTGTCGTGTACGATCTGATGTTTTGTCAGATTGCATGTGGACCGAAGATATGGTCATTTGCAAGAGCCCTTAGAACCTTTGATTACCAGCACCTACATAGCACTGGTGACTGTGCCTAGTATTATAACTGATCCATTCACTGGAGCTGCTACTAAGAGTTATGCTTGGTAAATACTGAAGAGGCAGTTGGCATCTCTACCTAAGTGGTCAAAGGGTTTGCCCCCTGCCCACCTCCCCACACTTGTGATATTGATTATCTATAATGCAGGTTCATTGCTATTAACTACCAGTAACCCCTTTAAAATTCTAGATAAAGATTATTTACCCCCTTCCCTTATGTTCTCATGTGCTTTCTTAAACCATAATATTTTCTTTTTTGTAGAAATTGTTTAACCGAATGATACATGAAGAAAGAGAAATGAAAGAGCGGATTGAAAAAAGTATTCAGTTTTGTAGAAAAGAGTTGAAAGCTCTCTGCCACGATTTATCTGTGGAGGAGTACAAGGTGAGCAATGTTAGCTTTCTAACTTAACTTTGGAATTTAATTTATTTTCACGTTGATGTCTTAATAATATTAATGAAGAAAAAAAATGTGATCTTGTCTGTTCTGCACCCCCCCCCAATCGTCTATTTACAGAGGCGCTGGCAATCCAGCAAGTTCCACATCCAGCTCGGTACTTTTAGTATTGGCTGTGTCACACATTAGCTTGATTCAATTCATTTGAATGGGATAAAGCGAAAAATGTAAAATGCTTCTGAAAGCTCAGAGCTGGGCCAGGTAAGGGAATGTGATGCTCACTAGAGCAATGTAACCCTTTCAAACAGGTGACTGACTGGGGTACTGAGAGTTGGACTCCCTTTGATCTAATATTAACCCCTTATGGACACTGGATGTACTGTTAAATCCAATGTTGGTTCCATGTCTTTGATGTATGCTCAAGAGCGGAGTTTGCAGATGATGGCTCTATTATTCAGCCATCCTTCTGCCTCCAAGAGTTGGCAGTGTAGCTTTGTCAATGCCTGTTAAATGCCTCAGCGTTTACTGTGCAGTTTTCCAGTGAAGTGCTGTTGGAACTACGCATTGGTGTCCTGCAATGGGATAGTTGGGTGCCAGTGGGTTGCAAGCAGTCTGCTGAACACTCGAACACCCCTGCTATGATGCTCCTATTAAAGACTGAATTCTAGAAGAATGTAATAACACCTACGCTTATACTTAAAAAAAAAAAAAAAAAAAAAAAAAAAAAAAGAGGTACTACTTAAAGCAGCAAATGGAATTGAACATCTTATAGTGTAGGTTGAGAGCCAAAAACAAAGTGGGTCACTGTGCTAAATGAATATATACTAAAGATTAAAAAAAAAAAAGACAAGACAGATGGAGGACACTGAAATGGCAAACAATTGGGGATCAAAAAGGTACTACAGAAAAGTGAGAATAGTTATACAATTGTTGGCTTGTCTTCAGTGTACTTCCTACAAACCATATCCTATGTAATTACATTCAGTTAAACAAGAGCCCAACAAAGGCTGTACAATAGATGAAAATGCTACAAGCCAACCAGTTAAACTGATGGTATGCCTCTAAAAGCACAGTTGCAATATTATAGTTGCACTAGTATTGAGGACACTGTTATTCATAGAGGTCTGTGATCACTCACTGTGCATATGAGACATGCATGTACCGTATTTTTCGCTTTATAAGACGCACCTGATTATAAGATGCAAATTTGGTGAAGAAAAAGAGAAAAAATAATTTTTTATGTTAAATGGGGGTGTCTTACAATTCCAGTGTCTGTCTTACATATCATATGTCCCTCATCCTGATATCTATATAACCCCCATCCTTGTGCTGGCACATGCCCCCCCCCCTGTGCTGCTGTTAGGCACATGCCCCCCTGGTCACTATATGCCCCCCTGTGCTGGCAGGCACATGCCCCCCTGGTCACAATATATCCCCTTGTGCTGCTAGCAGTGACATGCTCCCCTGTGCTGCTGGCAGGCGCATGCCCCCCTGGTTCACTATATGCCCCCCTGTGCTGCTGGCATGCACATGCCCCCCTCGTTCACTATATGCCCCCCTGTGCTGCTGGCAGGCACATGCCCCCCTGGTTCACTGTATGCCCCCCTGTGCTGCTGGCAGGCACATGCCCCCCTGGTTCACTGTATGCCCCCCTGTGCTGCTGGCAGACATGCCCCGCTGGTTCACTATATGCACCCCTGGGTCACTATATGCCCCCCAGTGCTGGCAGGGACATGTCAACCCCCCCGTGCTGCTGGCAGTCACATGTTAAAATAACAATCACTTAACACCTCATGATGGCTCCATGCTCACAGCTCCTCGGTTGCGCTTCCTGTTCCCCAGGCATCGGATCATGTGACCTGGGCACACCGTGATGTCATCACTGTGCTGTGCCGATCACCTGATCGAATGTCAGCACAGACACAGGAAGCAAAACTGAGGAGCTGTGACCACAGAGCCATCATCAGAAGGTGAGTTAAGTGTTTGTTATTTTATCATGTGTCTGCCAGCAGTACAGGGGGGGCATATAAGAGTGGGAGGAGATACAAGTAATATTGTGAATCAACTCTGCACAGGTTCAGCACCGAGGTGATGGACAGCAGGTGCAGTGAATATTACATGAGGCTAATGAGCGGGAGCACAGAACCTCCTGCTGTCTCAGCAGCCCGCAGGCAGCCCACCCCAGCCCCTGACACCACTCCAGAGCTGCTCCCCCTCCTCTACAGCACAGCACACAGTTTCGGATTATAAGACGCACCCCCCACTTTCCCCCAAAATATTGGGGGAACAAAAGTGCATCTTATAATCAGAAAAATACGGTACATATAAACAAATCATGCTCTGGAGGTTAAAGTAGCAATAATATTGCACTAGTATCAAGGATACAGTTGTCCGTAAAAAGGATGCACTGAACACTCACTGTACATCTGATGATCCTGTGTTGGGAGCAAGGCAAAATAAAACTGGCCACGCAGGCTCAGAACGCGGTGAAGATTCAGGGAGTCCTGGCCGGAGGCGCACCAGAAGCTTCTGCTAGACCGCGTGTGGGAGCAAACTGCGTGTGACGTCACACTCCTTGGTGTACGGTAACCTCGAGGGACAGTCTTCCCTTGCGCGTTTCCGAGATAGTTGTCTCCTTCGTCATTTATATTATCCATACTGACTAGGAGGATCACATTGTCTGGTCATGTTTTTCACAGTGTAATGAATAAGTAAAAACAAAGCTCAATAAACAATATTGTAATTTGTATTTCTTTTGCACTTTTGCCACACTTGGAATTTTTTTTTTTCACACTTTTCAGTAAATCACATGATAAAATAAACACTGTCATTCATAAATGCAACTCGTCCCGCAAAAAGAACAAGCCCTCATACACTTGTTGACACAAAAATAAAGTTGCCTCTTAAAAGAAGGAAAGGAAAAGGACAAAAGCCCCAAAAAACTGGAAAGACTCCTGGTCAGGAAGGGGTTTTCCACATTATAAAAGTGATGCCCAAATGATTGCATAGTTGGAAAACCACAAACACATTAGTTGCCCTTCCCGGCCGGGGTCCGGTGCTGGCTCTCAGTGGGTGCTCCGATCTGTGTGTGTTGGCTGCAGCAGTAAAGTCACAACTTCACTGAGCATCACTGCTGCAGCTAATCGGCTGTGCAGCTCTGCTCATGTAGACTGCATGAGCCGCTAAGCTCAGTGATTGGCTGCATCGGTGATGCCCTCTGTAGTTTTGACGTTCCTGCTGCAGCCAATACAAAGACCGTTGCCAGCACTGAAACTTGGGAGGGCGAGTACCATCTGTGTTTACTTAACTGCAGTCGTTTCGGCACCACTTTTGTGAAATTGAAAAACTTTTGCTGGCCTTTTTAATCTCCATAAGAAATATTTTTTTATGGCGTTGTTCTCTAGTGTAGATGCCAGAATTTTATCTAGTAATGGAGTTCACGATGGAAAAAAAAAATAAAAAATTAAATACTTCATTACGTGTCAAATTCTTTGAACTCTGCAGATTAGACCTTTGTGCAGGTTGGGGTGGGGGGATATTTTCATCAAGGGGCAAGACTGCAGAGTAAAATGACCCTTTTTTTTCAAGTTATTAGATTATTAATGAAATACATGTACAGTAAGCGGCGCACACACTGCACTAGTTGTATTTGTCACTGACATCTACTGTATATATCTATCCTATCTATATGTATTTACTGTATATAATCCATGTCTTCTCTCCTGTTGGCTCCTGCAGTGATTTTACAGTACACGGCATATGAATTGCCAGCTTTTCTTCTATCGATCTATGTAATATAAACACATATTACATACAGTATATACAGCTCTGGCAAAAATTAAGAGACCACTGCAGAATTCAGTTTCTCTGATTTTTCTCTTCAGTTCAGAAATCAATATTTTGTGGAATAACCATGATTTTTTGATCACAGCTTTCATGGGTCTTGGCATGTTTTCCACCATTCTTTCACACAGCTTTTGGGTGACTTTGTGCCACTCCAGGAACAAAAATGTAAGCAGTTCTTCTTTGTTTGATGGCTTGTGACTATCCATCATCCTCTTGATTACATTCCAGAGTTTTTCAATGGGGTTCAGGTCTGGAGAATGGGCTGCCAATGACAGGGTTTTGATGTGGTGGTCTCTTAATTTTTGCCAAAGCTGTATATAGATAAAAACCTTGAGTTTGGTATTATATAAAAAATGGCAGAATTGTGATTTATTTTTTTATTTTTTTTTCTTTTGACATTTCACAGTATATGGTAAAATGTCAAAATTCAAAACTGCTTCTGCAAAAAAAAAAAAAAAAAAAAAGCCCTCATATGGTTGTCAATGAATAAATAAGGTTATGGTGCTTGTTAGTGGGAGATATCTTAATGAGCTAAAGTGTTGGTCAGTGTTTATAACCCCCGGAGCTTTTTTCAGTTTTGCGTTTTAATTTTTCGCTCCCCTTCTTCCCAGAGCCATAACTTTTTTTTTTTCTGTCAATATGGCCATGTGAGGGCTTGTGTTTTGCGGGATGAGTTGTACTTTTGAACGACACCATTGGTTTTAGCATGTCTTGTACTAGAAAACAGGAAACAAAATTCCAAGTGTGGTGAAATTGCAAAAAAAAATAAACGTGCAATTCCACACTTTGTTTTTTGTTTGGCTCTTTTTGCTAGGTTCACTAAATGCTAAAACTGACCTGCCATAATGATTCTCCAGGTCATTACAAGTTCAGACACCAAACATGTCTAGGTTCTTTTTTTATCTAAGTGGTGAAAAAAAGGTCCAAACTGTGCTACAAAAAAATGCGCAATTTTCCGATACCCGTAGCGTTTCGTGATCTGGGGTCAGGTGAGGGCTTATGTTTTTGCGCACCAAGCTGACGTTTTTAATGATACCATTTTGGTGCAGGTACATTTTTTTTTTTTTTTTGATCACCCCGTTGTAGCATATGCGTCATGAAAGTCGGTGCCAATCCGACCTGTGACGCATATGCTGTGTCACAGAATGATCGCGTTCCTGCAGGCCGGGTGAAAGGGTTAACTCCAATTTCACCCAACCTACAGGAACAGGGGGCGTGGTACTTCAGCCCAGGGGGGGTGGCTTCGCCGCCCCCCCCGTGGCTACGATCGCTCTGATTGGCTGTTTCACTTTCAACAGCCAATCAGAGCAATCTGCAATATTTCACCTATGAAAATTGGTGAAATATTACAATCCAGCCATGGCCGATGCTGCAATAGCATCGACCATGGCTGGGGACCCCGATCTGGCACCCCCACCGACTGACGGCGGCGATCTGCAGCCGCAGTCAGTGTTCCCTACCCCTCCGTCCTGTCCTAAGCGCCTTCCTCTCCCCTCCCCCGTCCTCCCCTCCTCCGCCCCCCCAACACTCGCACCACCACAAAATTTAGGGCTAGGGTTGCACTTAGGGCTAGGGTTGCACTTAGGGCTAGGGTTGCACTTAGGGCTAGGGTTGCACTTAGGGCTAGGGTTGCACTTAGGGCTAGGGTTGCACTTAGGGCTAGGGTTGCACTTAGGGCTAGGGTTGCACTTAGGGCTAGGGTTGCACTTAGGGCTAGGGTTGCACTTAGGGCTAGGGTTGCACTTAGGGCTAGGGTTGCACTTAGGGCTAGGGTTGCACTTAGGGCTAGGGTTGCACTTAGGGCTAGAATTAGGGCTAGGGTTGGAATTAGGGTTAGAATTAGGCTATGTGCACACGGTGCGGATTTGGCTGTGGATCCGCAGCGGATTGGTCGCTGCGGATTCGTAGCAGTTTTCCATCACGTTTACAGTACCACGTAAACCTATGGAAAACCAAATCCGCTGTGCCCATGGTGCGGAAAATACAGCACGGAAACGCTGCGTTGTATTTTCCGCAGCATGTCAATTCTTTGTGTGGATTCCGCAGCGTTTTACACTTGCTCCATAATAGGAATCCGCAGGTGAAATCCACACAAAAAACACTGGAAATCCGCGGTAAATCCGCAGGTAAAGCGCAGTGCGTTTTACCTGCAGATTTTTCAAAAACGGTGCGGAAAAATCCGCACACAAATCCGCAACGTGGGCACATAGCCTTAGGGTTAGGGCTGGAATTAGGGTTAAGACTAGGGTTAGGGGTGTGTTGGGGTTAGGGTTGGGATTAGGGTTAGGGGTGTGTTGGGGTTAGTGTTGGAGTTAGAATTGAGGGGTTTCCACTGTTTAGGCACATCAGGGGGTCTCCAAACGTGACATGGCGCCACCATTGATTCCAGCCAATCTTGCGTTGAAAAAGTCAAATGGTGCTCTCTCCCTTCCGAGCCCCGACGTGTGCCCAAACAGTTGTTTACCCCCACATATGGGGTACCAGCGTACTCAGGAGAAACTGGACAACAACTTTTGGGGTCCAATTTCTCCTGTAACCCTTGGGAAAATACAAAATTGCGGGCTAAAAAATTATTTTTGAGGAAAGAAAAATAATTTTTATAAACTTCTGTGAAGCACGTTGGGGTTCAAAGTGCTCACCACACATCTAGATTAGTTCCTTGGGAGGTCTAGTTTCCAAAATGGGGTCACTTGTGGGGGAGCTCCAATGTTTAGGCACACAGGGGCTCTCCAAACGCGACATGGTGTCCGCTAATGATTGGAGCTAATTTTCCATTCAAAAAGTCAAATGGCGCGCCTTCCCTTCCGAGCCTTGCCGTGCGCCCAAACAGTGGTTTACCCCCACATATGAGGTATCGGCGTACTCAGGAGAAATTGCCCAACAAATTTTAGGATACATTTTATCCTGTTGCCCATGTGAAAATGAAAATATTGAGGCTAAAATAAATTTTTTGTGAAGAAAAAAAAAAAAAAACCTTTCATTTTTATGGATCAATTTGTGAAGCACCTGGGGGTTTAAAGTGCTCACTATGCATCTAGATAAGTTCCTTGGGGCGTCTAGTTTCCAAAATGGGGTCACTTGTGGGGGAGCTCCAATGTTTAGGCACATGGGGGCTCTCCAAACGCGACATGGTGTCCGCTAAAGATTGGAGCCAAATTTTCATTCAAAAAGTCAAATGGCGCTCCTTCCCTTCTGAGCCCTGCCGTGCGCCCAAACAGTGGTTTACCCCCACATATGAGGTATCAGCGTACTCAGGAGAAATTGGACAACAACTTTCGTGGTCCTGTTTCTCCTTTTACCCTTGGGAAAATAAAAAGATTGTTGCTAAAAGATCATTTTTGTGACTAAAAAGTTAAATGTTCATTTTTTAAACTTCTTGAATGTGGTTTTGAGCAGCCTTAAGGGGTGCAGTTTTTAGAATGGTGTCACTTTTGGGTATTTTCAGCCATATAGAACCCTCAAACTGACTTCAAATGTGAGGTGGTCCCTAAAAAAAAAAATGGTTTTGTAAATTTTGTTGTAAAAATGAGAAATCACTGGTCAAATTTTAACCCTTATAACTTCCTAGCAAAAAAAAAATTTTGTTTCCAGAATTGTGCCGATGTAAAGTAGACATGTGGGAAATGTTATTTATAGTTAATAGTGTCACATAACTCTGATTTAACAGAATAAAAATTCAAAATGTGAAAATTGCAAAATTTTCGCCAAATTTCCGTTTTTTTTCACAAATAAACGCAGAAATTATCGACCTAAATTTACCACTAACATGAAGCCCAATATGTCACGAAAAAACAATCTCAGAATCGCTAGGATCCGTTGAAGCGTTCCTGAGTTATTACCTCATAAAGGGACACTGGTCAGAATTGCAAAAAATGGCCAGGTCATTAGGGTCAAAATAGGCTGGGTTATGAAGGGGTTAATGCAATGTCGCGGCGACCAAAAAACGTAATTCGTGTGTTTAATTTTTGTTCCTTGCTACGTCAGCGATCAAGTGAATTTTTTTTTTTTTTAATATAGATATATAGATAGATATATACCAAATGTGTAGGTTTTTTAATTTTTTTTATTTTGAAAGGGGGGTGATTTGAACTTTTAGATTTTTTTTTTTCATAATTTAAAAATTTTTCTCTTTTTTTCACTCTTTCCATGCTTTAATAGTCTCCATAGGAGACTAGAAGCTGACACAACTTGATTTCCTCTGCTACATAGAGGCGATGCTCACATTGCCATTATATAGTAGAATTACAGCATCGCTATGAGCACCGACCACAGGGTGGCGCTCACAGCAATCTGGCATCAACGGCCATAGAGGTCTCAAGGAGACCTCTGGTTGTCATGCCGACGCGCCGATGACCCCCCGGTCAAGTGACTTGGGTCGCCGGTGCAGGCATTTCTGGCTGGATGGCCAGAAGTGCTTGTTAAATGCCGCTGTCAGTTTGACAGCGGCATTTACCCCCCGCCGGAGTCCACATCAAAGCGGGGATTCCGCCATCGGATGTACTATCCCGTCTGATGGCAGAAAGGGGTTAATGCATGTCATAACTCTGGGAGTGACTGTGTCCTTGTAATCTTGCAGATGGAAGAAAATATGACTATCCTTCAGATTGAGAGGGATTTGAGAGTGAGATTAGAGGTTCTCACAAAACAGAAGACTGACCGACTGGAGGAATTAAAGATATTACAGCAAAAAGACCAGGAACTTTGTTCCGATCTCTGTGTTACTCCATATTACATTCCATCTGGAAGCATCCCCAGTGTTCATCAACTAGAAGAACTCAAGGAGCACATCAAGGTTCAGACAGAAGAAAAGGTAAGATGTCAACCTAACTATTGCTGAAATTCAGAGGGAGCTGTAATGTTTGTGCATCCTGGGCAAACTGGTTTTAAGTGGTTGGCCTTTTGGACCATCAAAGTGTGAAAGGTCTCCTGATAAGCTGATAAATGAGAATTCTGCTATGTACATAAATTAATTTGCAATTGTTTCATTACCCTACAGCATCAAACCCCAAAAGTATTTGTCATTGTATTGTTAGCAAAATGTCAGGTCACCTGGAGACTGTAGCTGAGGGACCTGAATGAAATACTACCTCCATTATTTACCCCTAAAGGTCTTTTCAGAGTTCTTTTAAGAGCCGATCCTCTTCAAAATCTATATGAAAAACAACTTCAAATATGCTTTGATGGAGCTTTTGGAGTGCATCTGCTTCAAAGTCCATGTAACAAAAAAAAAAGTGAAAATACCATAACCAAACACTTGAAACTTGGGATTCTCAACCAGACAGCACTTTAACCTGCAGATTCCAAACTATGTGATCTTTTCCTTATAGAGAAAGCGCCTTGAGGCCTTTTCCGCACTCAGAACTGAAATTCGCCAGTGTTTGGATGATATAGGTCGTCAACCTGAAAACTCTCTAGAACAAGATGCCATTTGTGAGGATGAAGAAGCCTTCTTCCTGACACAAGAAAATATCAAAGCGCTTACTGTTCTCAAAGCACAGGTTTGTTTGTGCATCAGTGTGCATTCCCGCTTGTTTTCTTTTCTTTTTTTCTTGTAGAAAACATCAACTAAAAATCAATTTCTTTCAATCAACTAGGTCTCCATATTGTTCATAAAAAAAAATAAAAATTAAATTCTGTAACCATCTGCAGCATTTCAATTCACACCCATGATTGTAGGTATCCTTTAATGGTTCACGATTTCTAGACTAGCGCAAGTTCTTTAGAGGGCCATTCTCAAGTTCTTCAAAGTGAACCTGTCTCCAGTTTTTTTTTTTTAATTATTATTTGTTTGTTTGTTTTGGCTTATAAGTAGTGATGAGTGAGTATACTCGTTGCTCGGGTGGTCTCTGAGTATCTGTGAGTGCTCGGAGATTGTTTTTGTCGATGACGCAGCTGCATGATTTACGACTGCTAGCCAGCCTGAATACTTGCGGGGGTTGCCTGGGAATCCCCACATGTATTCAAGCTGTCCAGAAGCTGCAAATCATGAAGCTGAGTCAACAAAAACTAAATCTCCGAGCGCTCACAGGTACTCAGAGACCACCTGAGGAACGAGTATACTCACTCATCACTACTTATAAGCCATGCCCATCACCTTATTAAAATGTAAATGGGATTCCTAAAACCCCTTTTTATATTAGCTGTGAAAAAGTTGCATTCATGTCCTGCACTGCATGCAAATTGCTAATCCAGATTGTGTTCAGCACCACCCGGTCCCTTCAAACGCCGCCTCTTCTATCTGGATGGAAGTGGATGGTGTCTCTACGTCGTCTAAACAGTACTTGAAGTCTCGTGCCCGCCACCTTACTATGCTCTCATGAACAGCTAGGTAGCTGGTGACGGACAAGTGAAGCTGAGACTTCGAGCACTGTGTGAATAATGTAGCGACATCATCCACTTGCATCCAGGTAGATGGGACGACACTGATCACTATTTGTATTCGGCCATTGTGCCAGACTACACAATCTACATGCAGCGTGGCACATGTATAAAATATATTTTTACCCCTCCACTCTGGGCCACTTTCTGGGTTTCTTGTTTTTTTTTTTTTTTTTTTTTTTCCCCCTTCACGGCAGGGCTCTGAAGGTACGCTATTTGACTTGTGGAGCGCTAAAGTGCCTTTAAAAGTGGTACATATTAAACATATAGAGACACACGCACGCACGCGCACACACACACCATTTTAGAACGACTCCGCACAAGGAATTTATCTAGATGTGGTCAAGATTCTTGAATCTGCAGGTGCCTCACAACATTTTATAACATTTGTGCCTTGAAAGTAAATACATTTTTACCACAAAAATGTTGCTTTAGCCCCAAACGTTTCCGTTTTTCATGGGTAATGTGAGAAAATGGATTATACAATTTATTGTGCAGTTTCTCCTGAGTACCCAGATACCCCATATGTGGTGGAAAACTGGGTGCATGGCTCTGAAGGGAAGGAGCACTATTTGAAGACAGCGGACACCATGTAGCATTTGAAGAGCCCCTGACATGCCGACAGCAGAAACCCCCACAAGTTTATTTTTTTAAACTACTCCTCAACAAATTCATATCTGTGTTTGGCTACTATTGCACTAAACTATTTTTTATTTATTTATTTTTTACATCACCATATTTTGAAGGCTATAGTTTTTTATTTATTTTTTTTTCCCTACTTCTAAGTCATGTGAGTGCTTGTTTTTAATGTGATGAATTGTCATTTTTAGTGGTACCATTTTGGGGAACATAATACGTTTTTGATCGCTTTCTATTCTGCTTTTTGGGAGGCAGAATGAACTAAAACCTTCAATTCCTGATTTTTTTTTTTAATTTTTTTTTTCTGTAGAAATACAGCGATATCACAATTAAATTGTGGCTTTTTGCGGCTTTTACACAATTTTTTTTTATTAAATAAATTGTTTTGTCGCTGCTTTTTTTTTTTTTTTTTTTTTTTTTTTTTTTTTTTTTTAAATATTATATACTTGGCCCATTTACGGGACTTCAACTTTTATTACTCTGATCACTGGTAGAATGCATTGGAATGTACAGGTTCTGGAATGCATTATACCTCAGTGTGACACTGGCAGAACACATTTTTGACCACGCTCCTGACTTGACCCAACAGGCCACTGTAGCTGACAGCCCAGGAGGTCATCTCACTGCCTGCTGTCATGGCAACCCTTAGACCCCATAATCATGTCGTGGGGGTGCCAATCATATGGCAGAGAGCACCCTCCCTCTCCGATCACTATCGTTCGTGGCATTTAGAGGATTAAAACAGCTGCCACTTCCCCTATGGCTTAAGCTTAGCTCCTGGAGGTGATTGCCATGACGTACCAGTACATCCATCCATTTGCGGGAAGAGGTTAAGTATGCTGCCATTCCCCTGTATACTGTATGAGCCTCCTATACATGCAGATATCCCATAGCATAAAATGCATGCCTCGATCCCTTTCCCCTGCCACTCTGCTCTGTTCTTTGGAGCACTGACTTTCCGTATAGCAGATGCGGTGTAATAACGTCATCGCCTCTGCTGTCTCACGTGCTGCTAGTGGAAGAAGGAGCCAGCAGCTGGCCTCACCAATCATGTATGCACTGTCTGCATCCTGAAGGTGTATATTATCGGGAAGCAGGTAAGGGCATAGTGTGACCCCCCCCTGGGCCACTGTTTTCCGCCCTTTGGTTGTCTTGGTCCTCAGGCCGCACATCCACTGTATAAAGTTAATGTCTTATAAAAAATCAGTTTACACTATTCATTCACAAGAACAAATAGCCATATATCCCTACAGTTTCAGACATGTTTTGAGGGGTTCTTTGCTGCCAATTTGGAGTCATGATAAACTGCTCAAACACATTTGGAACTGCTCAGCTTAAATGGCTTCATCCCTCCCCCCACCTCAATGTGGATGCTGGATATTTTTCAATGCAACTTGTGGTCAGCCTGGAGATCACCTGACGTAGCTGAATACCTTTGTATATGGGCATTTGTTAAATTACCTATAGTGTACTGTTTTTTGTTTTTTTTTTTGTTTGTTTGTTTTGTCCTATCTTATCTGTTTTAAAAAAAAAAAAATTGCAAGTTTCACTTCCTGGCCTTACACTAGACTAAAGGTACCGTCTCATTTAGCGACGCTGCAGCGATCTAGACAACGATGCCGATCGCTGCAGCGTTTACACAGACAGCTCTCCAGCGACCAACGATGCCGGTCCCCGGGTAACCAGGGTAAACATCAGGTTACTAAGCGCAGGGCTGCGCTTAGTAACCCGATGTTTACCCTGGTTACCAGTGAAGACATCGCTGAATCGGCGTCACACACACCGATTCAGCGATGTCTGCGGGAGTCCAGCGACAAAATAAAATTCTGGACTTTCTGCTCCGACCAACGATGGCACAGCAGGATCCTGATCGCTGCTGCGTGTCAAACTCAACGATACCGCTATCCAGGACGCTGCAACGTCACAGATCGCTAGCGATATCGTTCAGTGTGAAGGTACCTTAATGCTTTTTGGTCTGTACAGAAGACTTTACGGCAGTTACATTTTCTCCTACGTATCATTGGGGGACACAGGACGAATGGGTGTTATGCTGCTGCCACCAGGAGGACACTAAGTTAAACACACACAAAAGATTAACTCCTCCCCTGCAGTATACACCCACAGGCTGGACAATCCAGAGCCAGTTCTTACTTAGTGTCTCAGGAGGCACTTGGGTCCTCAGGACCCCACCAATTTTTGTTTTTAACGGAAGGGAGTGACAGGCAAATTTTCAGCTCTGATCTCTCCCGCACCAACAACGGGCAAGTACATGGAGCGTTCCTCCTGTATCCTTTCCCGCGACGATGGATGCCAGCCCTGGCTCACTTTCCAGTGTGGCGACGGTTCCTTAGCGTTCCGATCTCCCTCCCTCCCTCCCTGTCAGGCGACCACGGGGACTAATCATCCACCTAAGTTTCCTGGAGCCAGGGCACAGCCGGACAGAATGCCATGGCGTCCGTGCAGCCGCCCACTGCATCACCACTGAACATAGCGGATGTTGCACGGCGGCAGAAGCTCTCCACCCTCTCCCTACTAAGGTGAAGGTGGATGGAGCATCGGCCCCATCGCACAAGGTAAGTGCGGGGGCCGACCAGCTGACAGGGGACCGCCCGTTCAGGGATCCCTTATCCTTTTTCTAATGCGGCAGCCGCGGGGCAGCTTTATAATGGAGGCATGGCGGGCAATCCGGCGCTCTGTTAGGGCGGTGGCACAGTTTACCGGCCCTGGGCCGGACTCCAACACGGACAATCAGACTCCCTCCCACATACAGCAGGATGGTGGTGGCAATGGCAGCGTTCCGACGCGCATAGCAGGGAATCCACCGCCCGCCCACGACACGCCCCCCTCCCTCTCTCTCTCTCGGCGCTTCTCGTTCCCGAGAAGCGCCCTTCTCACATCTCGGCGGCCATCTTGGACCAGGAAGTGCGCTGGCGGCTCTGCAGCACCACAGCGCACAGGACTTCAGGATCTCCCTGCCAAGCACCGCAGAACTTGGTGAGACGCACTCAGTAGGATTGTCTCTTCCCCTGCCAGTACGCTCACTTTATGGCAAAGATGTCACAGTCTAAGCAAAAACGGACTGGAAAGACCCACTCTGTTATTTTTGCTGTGTGCACCTCCTGCAAGGTATCTCTGCCCCGAGGTCACACTACCCCGCTGTGCTCCGCCTGCGAAATGTCTGCGGCACAGGATACTCCGGCCTCTGACCTGGAATGTAGTGAGCCTAGTACCCCCGCATGGGCGTCCTCCCTTGCTCGATCTGTGGCATCCTTGGAAAGGACGATACAGTCCCTCCGTGACCCGTCCCTTACCCAGGGCGCTTCCACGGATGATGTAACGCGGCCTAAAAACCCCTCTCGGCCTAGAGGTCGTACCGTTTCCAGAAGCCCTCTCTCATCTAGAAAGAAGTCCAGGGTAATATCTCCGGTCCGTGATCAGCCCTCCGGCTCAGAGAGCGAAGTCTCTCGTCACTCATCCCCAGCTCATAGCAGGGAATCCTTTCTGGACGACGCATCCAGCGTGTCCTGTTCCCCAGAGTATCGTCACGACCAAGAGACCCTAGATTCTCTCATAGACTCGGTAAGTCAGACGCTACAGTTAGAGGAGGAAACCCCGTCCAAGGCGGTTCATCCCGTGTCATTCGGGCGAACCACAAAGGCTCATAGATTTTTTCCTACGCATCCTCAATTCAAGGACATTGTCGATCTCCACAGAGTCCGTCCGGATAAACGCTTCTCAGGTCAGAAGGCTATGCAATTGAAGTATCCGTTTGCTCAGGACCTTGCTAAGGAGTGGTCTCAGTCACCCTCCGTGGACCCGCCAGTGTCGCGGCTAGCCACCAAGGCGGTTCTATCCTCCTCCGAGGGCGCGTCCATCAAGCATCCCACTGATAGACAAATTGACCAGATGGCTCGCTCGGCTTTTGAAGCTTCCTCGGCTTCTCTCTTCCCTTCTTTTGCCGCCACATGGGTTGCAAAAACCATGACCCATTGGGCCGAGTCTTTAGCCTCTACAGCACTACACGCCGACTTACCCCCCCGAGGTTTCACACCTGGCCACTCAGATTGCCAGAGCGGGGGACTTTGTAGTTTCCGCATCCTTAGACGCGGCCAACTGTGCCTCACAGGCAGCGGCCAATGCTGTCACGATCCGCAGATCCCTTTGGCTCAGGGACTGGAAAGCGGACTCAGGATCCAAAAAATCTCTCACGTCCCTTCCATACCAGGGCGAACGCCTTTTTGGGGACAAACTAGATAAAATAATCGCAGACTCCACAGGGGGAAAGAGCAAATTCCTTCCCCAGCAACGGACCTTTCGCCCCTTTCGCAACCAACAGGGACGAGGCCGATACTTCCGTTTCGGTTCCAATTGGTCCAATCCTCCCTCCGCGCCACCCGGCGCCGGGAGAGGTCAGCGCAAGGACAGAACCTCCCAGCCATCTTACAAACCTTCTCCCTCTTGGAGAGGCAGACCCAGACAACAGGGGTCCAGGGGGCCCAGACCTAACAGGTCTCCACCTCAATGACTCTTGGCAGACGCCAAAGGACACCGACAGAGTTGGCGGCCGCCTACTCTTCTTTCGGGACGCGTGGCTCTCGGTAGTTCCCGACCGATGGGTCCGCGAACTGGTATCCTTCGGTTACAAGATAGAGTTTGTCTCTCTTCCCCCATCTCGTTTCTTCCAGTCCCCTCCTCCCAGAGCAAGGGTCCGTCAGTATTTTCAGGCCATAAGATCGCTATGGGAAGACGGGGTCATCATCCCGGTACCTCAGAACGAGAGGTACCAAGGTTTCTATTCCAATCTTTTCATTGTACCAAAGAAGGACGGCTCAGTACGTCCAATATTGGACCTCAAGCTCCTCAACAAGTACGTCAGTGTACGTCAATTCCGTATGGAGTCCCTCCGCTCGGTAATTGCCTCTCTGGAAGAGGGCGAGTTCCTTGCATCTCTAGATGTTCAAGACGCTTACTTGCACATTCCCATCCTACCGTCTCATCAGCGCTTCCTCCGCTTCGCGGTCCAGGGGCACCATTTTCAGTTTGTCGCCCTACCTTTCGGGCTGGCCACTGCTCCTCGGGTGTTCACCAAGGTCATGGCAGCTGCCGTGGCCATTCTACATGCTCGAGGCATAGTGGTGTTGCCCTACTTGGACGACATCCTCATAAAAGGCCCCTCTTTCCGGTCCTGTTCAGAAGCGGTAGACGTCACTATAAATACCTTTTTGCGCCTGGGCTGGAAAATCAATTTCAAAAAATCTTCCCCAGTCCCGGCCCAAACCATATCCTACCTGGGAATGATCTTAGACTCCTCTCAGGGTCTAGTACTTTTGCCTCCGGAAAAGGTATCCACTCTTCAGAGAGAAGTCCGGAAGCTTACTCAACCTCGCTCTCACTCCCTACGCTTCTCCATGAGGGTACTCGGCAGGATGGTGGCGGCAATGGAGGCAGTGCCCTTTGCGGTTTTTCACCTCCGTCCCTTACAACACGCCATTCTGGCAGTATGGGACAGGAATCCCGCCTCGCTCGACCGCCGTCTCCTTCTCTCTCGCCCAATCAGACAGTCCCTCAGGTGGTGGACCAAGAGGTCCTCCCTGACTCGGGGGAAGTCTTTCCTTCCGGTGCACTGGCTGGTTGTCACAACGGACGCCAGTCTCCTCGGCTGGGGTGCAGTGTTCCAGCGCCACTCGACTCAGGGTCGCTGGTCTCCGCAGGAGTCCCAGCTGCCCATCAATATCCTAGAGATTCGGGCAATCAGACTGGCTCTCCATCATTTTCAGCCGTTCCTCTCCGGCCGTGCGGTCAGAGTCCAGTCCGACAACGCCACTGCGGTAGCCTACATCAACCGCCAAGGGGGCACTCGCAGCAAGGCGGCCATGGTCGAGGTGACACTAATTCTCCGCTGGGCCGAGACACATCATTCCATACTCTCAGCAGTTTTTATCCCAGGCGTGGAAAACTGGGAAGCGGACTTTCTCAGTCGCCACAGCCTCGATCCCGGAGAGTGGTCTCTCCATCCCGCAATCTTTCACCAGATATGCTCTCGATGGGGGACCCCGGACGTGGACCTAATGGCATCTCGCCTCAATTGCCAGGTTCCCGTCTTCATGGCCAGGTCTCACGACCCCTCAGCCTTCGGAGCCGACGCTCTCGTCCTCTCATGGCAGGGTTTCAGACTCCCATACATCTTTCCCCCAATTCCTCTTCTGACAAAGGTGATCAGGAAGATCAAGGCAGAACGGATCCCAGTACTTCTCATCGCTCCGGACTGGCCGCGCAGGACATGGTATGCCGAGATGGTTCAACTGGTCTCAGACGTACCTTGGAGGCTGCCGAGTCGCGCAGACCTCCTGTCTCAAGGGCCCATTTACCACCCGAACTCAGAGGCCCTGTGTTTAACGGTGTGGCCGTTGAGTCCTGGGTACTGAGGCAGAAGGGGTTGCCCCAGACGGTGATATCTACCATGCTCCGCGCACGCAAGCCTTCTTCTATGCGCATCTACCACCGCGCCTGGAAGGCATACTTCGCCTGGTGCAGGAAGCGGGGACGTTTCCCCCTCCGTTTTTCTATCCCTCACATTTTGGAATTCCTCCAATCAGGCGTAGACTTGGGTCTTGCTCTCAGCTCTCTTAAGGGCCAAATTTCTGCTCTCTCGGTTCTTTTTCAGAGAAAGATTGCAAACAGATTGCAGGTCAGGACCTTCATCCAGGGTGTTTCTCATATGGCTCCACCTTACAAGATGCCCTTGGAACCATGGGACCTGAACCTAGTTCTCTGTGCTCTTCAAGAGCCCCCCTTTGAGCCCTTGCATGAAGTGTCTTTGCTGTTCTTGTCTTGGAAGATTGCCTTCCTCGTGGCTGTCACGTCTATTAGACGTGTCTCTGAGCTGGCAGCTCTGTCGTGCCGACCTCCTTTCCTCGTGTTCCACCAGGACAAGGTGGTTCTGCGGACATGTCCGACTTTTCTTCCGAAGGTCGTTTCCTCCTTCCATCTTAATGAGGAGATTGTCCTTCCCTCACTGTGCCCTGCTCCTTCCCACCGCACGGAAAGGGCGCTCCACACTCTGGACTTAGTGAGGGGTCTCAGACGTTACGTCTCCAGGACTGCGTCTCTCCGTAGGTCAGACGCCTTGTTCGTTCTTCCGAAGGGGCCACGGAAGGGACTACCCGCTTCCAAGGCCTCCATTGCCAAGTGGATTCGTTCCGCCATCCAAGAGTCCTACCGTGTCAAGGGTCACGCCGCACCTCCGGGGATCAAGGCTCATTCTACCCGGTCAGTCGGCGCGTCCTGGGCCATCCGGCACCAGGCATCGGCAGCACAGGTCTGCAAGGCTGCTACATGGTCCAGTCTACATACGTTCACGAAGCACTACCAGGTGCACTTTCAGGCTTCGGCAGACGCTTCCGTCGGTAGGCGAATCCTACAAGCGGCTGTGTCTCATCTGTAGTTTGTAGGCTCGCTCAGCATTTATAACTTCTGGTGACCCACCCAGGGACTGCTTTGGGACGTCCCATTCGTCCTGTGTCCCCCAATGATACGTAGGAGAAAAGGAGATTTTTGTGTACTCACCGTAAAATCTTTTTCTCCGAGTCATCATTGGGGGACACAGCACCCTCCCTGTTAGCCTAGTTGGCTCAATTGTTCTTTTCAGTCTGTGTTTTGACTATGACATGTTTTCTGTTTGTTAACTGGCTTACTCCTACTGCTTTGTTACCGAACTGGCTCTGGATTGTCCAGCCTGTGGGTGTATACTGCAGGGGAGGAGTTAATCTTTTGTGTGTGTTTAACTTAGTGTCCTCCTGGTGGCAGCAGCATAACACCCATTCGTCCTGTGTCCCCCAATGATGACTCGGAGAAAAAGATTTTACGGTGAGTACACAAAAATCTCCTTATCACACAAGCTTAGAATGAAAGGACAAATACCACTTCTACATAGTAGTTAAAGCTTACAGCTTCCTTCTTTGCTCAGCTTAGAGCATGCTTATATAATGCTTCCATTCAAACAAATAGGGTCTTAGTCTATTGCTACTAATGTTCTTGTGAAGAACAGGAAGACATCTTGAAGAGGGAATCTGCCACCAGGTTTTTGTTACCCCGTCTGGGAGCAGCATACTGTAGGGACAGAGACCTTGATTCCAGTGATCACTCACTTTGGTCGCTGTAGTTTTGATAATGATAATGTTTAATAGTCTGGCATGATTAGTGGGAGGTAGAGTCTGAGGAAATGAAGCAACCTCCTGACTACTCACACTGTACATAGCGAGAGCGCAGGATTTAACCCCTTAGTGACAGAGCCAATTTGGTACTTAATGACCGAGCCAATTTTTACAATTCTGACCACTGTCACTTTGAGGTTATAGCTCTGGAACGCTTTAACGGATCCCACTGATTCTGAGATTGTTTTTTTTTTCGTGACATATTGTACTTCATGTTAGTGGTAACATTTCTTCGATATTACTTGCGATTATTTATGGAAAAAAATTGGAAATATGGCGAAAATTTTTAAAATTTTACAATTTTCAAACTTTGTATTTTTATGCCCTTAAATCAGAGAGATATGTCACACAACATAGTTAATAAATAACATTTCCGACATGTCTACTTTACATCAGCACAACTTTGGAAACAACTTTTTTTTGTTAGGGAGTTATAAGGGTTAAAAGTTGACCAGCAATTTCTCATTTTTACAACACCATTTTTTTTTTTTAAGGGACCACATCACATTTGATGTCATTTTGAGGGGTCTATATGATAGAAAATAACCAAGTGTGACACCATTCTAAAAACTGCACCCCTCAAGGTGCTCAAAACCACATTCAAGAAGTTTATTAACCCTGTACGTGCTTCACAGGAACTGAAACAATGTGGAAGGAAAAAATGAACATTTAACTTTTTTTTTGTAAACATTTTTAATTTGGAACCATTTTTTTTTATTTTATTTTAAGTGTAAAAACAGAAATGTAACCATAAATTTTGTTGTGCAATTTCTCCTGAATACGCCGATACCCCATATGTGGGGGTAAACCACTGTTTGGGCGCACGGCAGAGCTTGGAAGAGAAGGAGCGCCGTTTTACTTTTTCAATGTAGAATTGGCTGGAATTGAGATCGGACGCCATGTTGCGTTTGGAGAGCCCCTGATGTGCCTAAACAGTGGGAACTCCCCACAAATGACACCATTTAGGAAACTAGACCCCTTAAGGAACTTAACTAGATGTGTGGTGAGCACTTTAAACCCCCAGGTGCTTCACAGAAATGTATAACTTAGAGCCGTGAAAATAAAAAATCGCATTTTTTTTTTCTACAAAAATGATCTTTTTGCCCCCAAACTTTTATTTTCACAAGGTTAACAGGAGAAATTAGACCACAAAAGTTGTTGTGCAATTTCTCCTGAGTACATCGATACCCCATATGTGGGGGTAAACCACTGTTTGGGCGCACTGCAGAGCTTGGAAGAGAAGGAGTGCCGTTTTACTTTTTCAATGTAGAATTGGCCCCTGATGTGCCTAAACAGTGGAAACTCCCAACAAATGACACCATTTTGGAAACTAGACCCCTTAAAGGGAACCTGTCACCCCCAAAATGGCTGGTGAGGTAAGCTCACTGGCATCAGGGGCTTATCTACAGCATTCTGTAATGCTGTAGATAAGCCCCCGATGTTACCTGAAAGAGGAGAAAAAGACGTTAGATTATACTCACCCAGGGGCGGTCCCGGTGCGGTCAGGTCGGATGGGTGTCTCCGGTCCGCTCCGGCGCCTCCCATGTTCATTCCATGACGTCCTCTTCGGGTCTTTACGCTGCGGCTCCGGCGCAGGCGTACTTTGTCTGCCCTGTTGAGGGCAGAGCAAAGTACTGCAGGCGCCGGGCCTCTCTGACCTTTCCGGGCAGACAAAGTACGCCTGCGCCGGAGCCGCGG
Source organism: Ranitomeya variabilis (assembly GCF_051348905.1). NCBI lineage: Eukaryota > Metazoa > Chordata > Amphibia > Anura > Dendrobatidae > Ranitomeya > Ranitomeya variabilis. Next base: position 827,161,440 of record NC_135232.1, on the reverse strand, counting down.
CATAAAGACCCGAAGAGGACGTCATGGAATGAACATGGGAGGCGCCGGAGCAGAGCGGAGACGCCCATTTGACCAGACCGCAGCGGGACCGACCCTGGGTGAGTATAATCTAACGTCTTTTTCTCCTCTTTCAGGTAACATCGGGGGCTTATCTACAGCATTACAGAATGCTGTAGATAAGCCCCTGATGCCGATGAGCTTACCTCACCAGCCATTTTGGGGATGACAGGTTCCCTTTAAGGAACTTAACTAGGTGTGGTGTGCACTTTAAACCCCCGAGTGCTTAACAGAAATTTATAACGTAGAGCCGTGAAAATAAAAAGTCCTTTTTTGTTCCTCAAAAATCTGTTGACCAGTTTGTCCTGAGTACGCTGATACCCCATATGTGTGTGTGGGGGGGGGGGGGGGGGGCACTGTTTGGGCACCCATCAGGGCTCGGAAGGGAAGGAGTGCCGCTTTGGAATGCAGACTTTGATGGGATGGTCTGCGGGCGTCATGTTGCATTTGCAGAGCTCCTGATGTACCTAAACAGTAGAAACCCCCCACAAGTGACCCCATTTTGGAAACTAGACCCCCAAAGGAACTTATCTAGATGTGTGGTGAGAACTTTGAATGCCCCAAGTGCTTCGCAGAAGTTTATAATGCAGAGTCGTGAAAATAAAAAAATAAAAATTTTCCACAAAAGATTTTTTTTAGCCCCCAAGTTTTTATTTTCACAAGGGTAACAGGAGAAATTGGACGCAAAAAGTTGTTGTCCAATTTATCCCGACTACGCTGATGCCCCATATGTGTGGGTAAACCACTGTTTGGGCGCACGGCAGAGCTCAGAAGGGAGGGAGCACCATTTGACTTTTTGAGCGCAAAATTGGCTGTGGCGTTTAGAGGCCCCCTGATGTACCTAAACAGTGGAAACCCCCCAATTCAAACTCCACCCCTAACAATAATCCCAAAGCTAACCATAACCCTAATCAAAACCCTAAACCCAACACACCCCTAATCCTAATCTCAACCCTAACCTCAAAACCTAACCCTAATCCCAATACACCCCTAATCCTAACCCTAACCTTAACCCTAATCCCAAACCTAACCCTAATCCCAAATGTAACCCTAATCCAAACCCTAATCCCAACTCTAACCCTAACTTTAGCCCTAACCCTAAGGCTATGTGCACACGTTGCGGATTTTGCTGCGGATCCGCAGCGTTTCCGCGGGTGCGGGTCCACAGCAGTTTCCCATGAGTTTACAGTACATTGTAAACCTATGGGAAATATAAAACGCTGTGCCCTTGCTGCGGAAAAAAACATGCGGAAACGCAGCAGTTTACATTCCGCAGCATGTCGCTTCTTTCTGCGGATTCCGCAGCGGTTTTACACCTGCTCCATAATAGAAAATCGCAGGTGTAAAACTGCAGGGGAATCCGCACAAAAACCGCGGTACATCCGCAATAAATCCGCAGGGAAAATGCAGCGTTTTGGCCCTGCGGATTTATCAAAACCGCTGCGGAAAAATCCGCAGAGAACCATTCTACATGTGCACATATCCTAACCCTACCCCTACCCCTAATTGGAAAATAGAAATACATGCATTTTTTTTATTTTATTATTTTTTCCTTACTAAGGGGGTGATAAAGGGGGGGTTATTTACTATTTTTTTTTATTTTGATCACTGTGATAGGATCTCAGTGACCAAAATAAAACAAGAGGAAGAATCTTCCTCGCCCGGCAGATCATGGCGGGCGCACTGCACATGCGCCTGCAATTTTCTTACCGGAGCAAGAAGCCGGCGGTCAGCAAAAGAAGCAGGAGGACCCAGGGACACCGGTAAGTATAGCAGGGTCCCTGAATCCCCCTATTTCTCTGTCCTCTGATGTGGCAACCGAGACCCCAGAGAAAATCCGACTCTGGGGGGCGCTATTTACTTTTTCCACAGTGCCGTCAATTAACGGCTCTGTGTTTTAAGTACCCTTAACTGCCGCCATTAAACGTATTGGAGGTCGTTAAGGGGTTAAAGCTAATGTTACATTAATTCAGTAAAAATGTGCTTGTTAAACTGCAGGTAAAGGGTGCCATACAGAGATGGTGGCTGTTTATTAGGGGGCTAGGGCAACAGAGGCTCCCTTTATTGGCTAGTCAATTCCAATTTCAGATCTCTACTCATAGCTATTGTCAAAATGGGTTTGTCAGCTAAATGTCTTGTCCTATACAGGTCCTTCTCAAAAAATTAGCATATAGTGTTAAATTTCATTATTTACCATAATGTAATGATTACAATTAAACTTTCATATATTATAGATTCATTATCCACCAACTGAAATTTGTCAGGTCTTTTATTGTTTTAATACTGATGATTTTGGCCTACAACTCCTGATAACCCAAAAAACCTGTCTCAATAAATTAGCATATCAAGAAAAGGTTCTCTAAACGACCTATTACCCTAATCTTCTGAATCAACTAATTAACTCTAAACACATGCAAAAGATACCTGAGGCTTTTAAAAACTCCCTGCCTGGTTCATTACTCAAAACCCCCATCATGGGTAAGACTAGCGACCTGACAGATGTCAAGAAGGCCATCATTGACACCCTCAAGCAAGAGGGTAAGACCCAGAAAGAAATTTCTCAACAAATAGGCTGTTCCCAGAGTACTGTATCAAGGCACCTCAATGGTAAGTCTGTTGGAAGGAAACAATGTGGCAGAAAACGCTGTACAACGAGAAGAGGTGACCGGACCCTGAGGAAGATTGTGGAGAAGGACCGATTCCAGACCTTGGGGAACCTGAGGAAGCAGTGGACTGAGTCTGGTGTGGAAACATCCAGAGCCACCGTGCACAGGCGTGTGCAGGAAATGGGCTACAGGTGCCGCATTCCCCAGGTAAAGCCACTTTTGAACCATAAACAGCGGCAGAAGCGCCTGACCTGGGCTACAGAGAAGCAGCACTGGACTGTTGCTAAGTGGTCCCAAGTACTTTTTTCTGATGAAAGCAAATTTTGCATGTCATTCGGAAATCAAGGTGCCAGAGTCTGGAGGAAGACTGGGGAGAAGGAAATGCCAAAATGCCTGAAGTCCAGTGTCAAGTACCCAGTCAGTGATGGTGTGGGGTGCCATGTCAGCTGCTGGTGTTGGTCCACTGTTTCATCAAGGGCAGGGTCAATGCAGCTAGCTATCAGGAGATTTTGGAGCACTTCATGCTTCCATCGGCTGAAATGCTTTATGGAGATGAAGATTTCATTTTTCAGCACGACCTGGCACCTGCTCACAGTGCCAAAACCACTGGTAAATGGTTTACTGACCATGGTATTACTGTGCTCAATTGGCCTGCCAACTCTCCTGACCTGAACCCCATAGAGAATCTGTGGGATATTGTGAAGAGAAAGTTGAGAGACGCAAGACCCAACACTCTGGATGAGCTTAAGGCCGCTATTGAAGCATCCTGGGCCTCCATAACATCTCAGCAGTGTCACAGGCTGATTGCCTCCATGCCACGCCGCATTGAAGCAGTCATTTCTGCCAAAGGATTCCCGACCAAGTATTGAGTGCATAACTGAACATTATTATTTGATGATTTTTTTGTTTGTTATTAAACACTTTTATTTGATTGGACGGGTGAAATATGCTAATTTATTGAGACAGGTTTTTTGGGTTATCAGGAGTTGTATGCCAAAATTATTATTATTATTATTATTATTTATTGTTATAGCGCCATTTATTCCATGGCGCTTTACAAGTGAGGAGGGGTATACATAATAAAAACAAGTACAATAATCTTGAACAATACAAGTCATAACTGGTACAGGAGGAGTGAGGACCCTGCCCGCGAGGGCTCACAATCTACAAGGGATGGGTGAGAATACAGTAGGTGAGGATAGAGCTGATCGTGCAGCGGTTGGTTGATCGGTGGTTACTGCAGGTTGTAGGCTTGTCGGAAGAGGTGGGTCTTCAGATTCTTTTTGAAGGTTTCGATGGTGGGCGAGAGTCTGATGTGTTGTGGTAGAGGGTTCCAGAGTAGGGGTGATACGCGAGAGAAATCTTGTATACGATTGTGGGTAGAGGAGATAAGAGGGGAGTAGAGAAGGAGATCTTGTGAGGATCGGAGGTTGCGTGTAGGAAAGTACCGGGAGATGAGGTCACAGATGTAAGGAGGAGACAGGTTGTGGATGGCTTTGTACGTCATGGTTAGGGTTTTGTACTGGAGTCTCTGGGCAATGGGGAGCCAGTGAAGGGATTGACAGAGGGGAGAGGCCGGAGAATAGCGGGGGGACAGGTGGATTAGTCGGGCAGCAGAGTTTAGAATAGATTGGAGGGGTGCGAGAGTGTTTGAGGGGAGGCCACAGAGCAGGAGGTTGCAGTAGTCAAGACGAGAGATGATGAGGGCATGGACTAGGGTTTTTGCAGATTCTTGGTTGAGGAATGAAATCATCAGTATTAAAACAATAAAAGACCTGACAAATTTCAGTTGGTGGATAATGAATCTATAATATATGAAAGTTTAATTGTAATCATTACATTATGGTAAATAATGAAATTTAACACTATATGCTAATTTTTTGAGAAGGACCTGTATAAGGACTGTTTATTACAGAAACCGGTCTGTTCTGCTAACTGGAATTGTCCTTTCATAGGACGATATGTTTAGGGGACAGATCCATTCTCTCCCTGACTTGATATTTTCATCTATACTTTCTTCATTCATCTAAAGGTTAATCTGCCACTTTTCTGTATCCCAGCTTGAATTGAGAAAGGAAGCCCTTCTGTCCACGTTAAATACTGTTAAAGAAAAAGTTCTTTCATTGTGGGATCTGCTGCAAGTTATGCAGGAGGAGCGAGAAGCATGTGGGAAGGTTTCTGGACGGTCCATTTCTGAAGAACTAAGAGTGGTAAGTTCCTCTGATCACAAAGGTTTATATTAAAACTTGACCTGCTGTCAGGTGAAGGTCCCAGAAATGAAGAAAAGAAGAATATTCTCCCATCCTGGGCCCTATTGCCACCATGGTCCACCATGCGCAAACTATTCATGTCAAAGATCCCAGACTTCAAGGTGATATTCGAAGTATCTAAGATGCTGAGGAAGATCGCTTTGACTGGGTTTCATCTTATACCTATGTGAAAAGTATGCTTCCAAAACTATTGGTTCGGTCATGTCAGAAGTTGGGAATGGTAACCATATTACTGATTTCCTCTGTTTTTAGTGGGAAAGTGAGCTAGCACGACTGGAGGAGCTTAAGATGGCAAATCTGAAGCAAGTGATCCTGAACATAAGAAAAGAGCTAAAGGATTACTGGGATAAATGCTTCTATACTCTTGAGCAAACAAAAACGTTTGCCCCATACTATTGTGGTAAGTTGCCTACTCTCTATGAAAAGTTAGGTTCAGAATTCTACAAGGATGGCAGCAATATGTGGAAAGAAATGTTTGCATTCATTTAAAAAAAAAAAGATTGCATTACTTCCCTTAAGGCTATGTTGACATGTTGAGTTTTCGATGCACTTTTTTTTTTGCAGGCAAAACCTGCTCTTGGCAGTAAAAGAAAAAAAAAAAAAGTTTAAAAAAAGTTTGTTTTGCTGCGTTTTTCATCCTCAAAGTTTAGTACCCGTTCCTAGCTTTTCTGCACCAAAAACACAGCAATACCTGATGCCTGCGTCTTTGCTCACATGGACTAAATGATCTGTGTGTTTTGCATGCAAATGTCATGTGCTTTCAGAGGGTGGAAGCTGCTGTCAGGATTCTCCAGTGGTGCATCTTTAGGATGATGAGTCGTGCATAAAAATTAGCACTAAATTAACCTCTTCATGACCTTGGACGTCCAGGTGATTTTGTGCTCACAGGCTGCGCGCTCGATAACCGCCAATTGTTAACGGTAACTCTGTGCCTACACCGCTCCCAGCACTTTAAACACCCCCCCCCCCCAAGTAGTGTGATCGATATCAAGCATCATTTATATGCTGATATGGCAACATTTAGAAGGCAGGCAGAGGAAGGGGCCCGGTCATCGTCATGGTGACCCGATGTCGTCATGACGACATCCAGGTCACCAGGCTTTAGTAAGCTTGTTAGATCATGTCCACTGCATGATCTAGCAAGTTTGTGAGAGCAGGCTGACCACAAACAGACTGCAAGAATTTCAGGTCCCATAGAGGGACTAAGTAAAAAAAGAAAAAAAATGTATAAAAAATATATTTTAAAAATGCAAAATAAAGAGAATTTTTATATCTATCCATAAATAAATACTTTTGTGAAACAAAGTACACATTTTGTATCGCTGCATCTGGGACAGACCAGCCTATAAAACTGTTCCACTAGTTAACCCATTTAAATGGAGCCAAAAATATATACTTTTTCATCATCAAGCCCTCAAAAAGACAAATGTAAATAAAAATGGTATCTCTGAAAAGTCCTCTCGTCCCGCAAAGTACAAGGTGCCATACAGCTCCATCCACAGAAAAAGTTGTAGCCCTCAGAATAAAATGATGCAAAAATAATTTTTTCTATAAAAGTTTTTAAGAGCATCAAAACACAAAAAACTATAAATTAGTATTGCTGTAATCTTACTGACCTAAAAGAATAAAGCGGTCTTGTCAATTTTACTACATGCAGTATGGCATTAAAAGGAAAAAGAAACCCAAAAAACAACTCTTAAATTGCTGTTTTTTTTCGTTCATCAGAGTAGAATGCGCTCAAAAGATGTCATAAGCACGAAATTTGTACCAATAAGATCAGCTCGTCCCGCAACAGACAAGCCGTCGCATGACTACCAGCCGAAATATGGGAGAAATTCTAGCACTCAAACTAGTTTTTTCAGTAAAAAGCATATTTTAGTGTGACAGCAGCCAAACATACAAACCAATATAAATCTGTAATCGCACTGACTAGCAGAATAAAGTCGTCTAATCACTTATCCCGCACAAGGAATGGCATAAAAAAAAAAAAAAAACCCTGCTGTTTTGTTCATTCTGCCTCCCGGTAAGGCTCGGCTCACATTTATTCTGTGCTGATGGCATACCCCGGGGTAGCACCTTCTTCCATATATTTGTGGAGTCTCTCATGTCTTTTTGGCAAACTCCAAAACAAGCCTTTACAATTTTTGGGTCGGTAAAGGCTTTTTTTCTGCCCACTCATCCATAAAGGCAACCGCTATGGAGCGTACTGCTTATAGTGTTCGTATGGACAAAAACTCCAGTCTCTGCTTGGGAACTCTGCAGCTCCACCAATGTTGCCTTTGGTCTCTGTGCTGCCTCTCTGATGTAATGCCCTCCTTGCCCGGCTGAGCATTTTGGTGGGCGGCCCTCCTGGCAGGTTTGTTGTGGTACCATGTTGATTGTGCTTCAGGGGATCAATAGAGATTGGGATATGTCTTTGTAACCCAACCCTGACTTTTGTATTTCTCAACAATTTTGCCCCTGACTTGTTTAGAGATCTCTATGGTCTTCATGGTGTTTGGTTAGTGGTGCCTCTTCCTTAATGGTGTTGTAGCCTCTGTGACCTTTCAGAAAAGGTGTGTGTGTATACTGACAGACCATATGACACTTAGATTGCACACATGTGGGCTTCCATTCTCTATGCATGTTACTTATGAAAGTAATTGCTTGCACCAGAAATATTTAGGGGCTTCATAGCAAAAGGGTGAATACATATGCAAATGCCAATTTGTAGTTATTTGATCTCTTAAATTTAAAGGGAACCTGTCACCCCGTTTTTTCCGTATGAGATAAAAATACCGTTAAGAAGGGCCTGAGCTGTGCATTACAACAGTGTATTTTGTGTACCCGGATTCCCCACCTATGCTGCCGAAATAAGTTACCAAAGTCGCCGTTTTCGCCTGTCAATCAGGCTGGTCTGGTCAAATGGGCGTGGTGACATCGCTGTTTCTTCCCCCAGATCTTGCTTATTTTTCCGTTGGTGGCGTAGTGGTTTGCGCATGCCCAGCTGCCGAATCCACTGCACAGGTGAGGAAAGAGAGCGATCTGCGCTATTTCCCTGGTGATCGGTGGGGGCGGCCATCTTCCTGAGGCCGCGCGTGCGCAGATGGAGGGCTCTGCTGCACGGGGCTTCAGGAAAATAACCGCGCGTGCGCAGATGAAGATCGCGGCGGCCATTTTCCTGAAGCCGAGTTCGCATCTCGGCTTCAGGAAAATGGCCGCCGCGATCTCCATCTGTGCACGCGCGGCATCTCGCGGCCATTTTCCTGAAGCCCCGGGCAGCAGAACCCTCCATCTGCGCACGCGCAGCCACGGGAAGATGGCCGCCCCCACCGATCACCAGGGGAATAGCGCAGATCGCGCTCTTTTTCCACACCTGTGCAGTGGATTCGGGCCTTGGGCATGCGCAAACCACTACGCCACCAACGGAAAAATAAGCAAGATCTGGGGGAAGAAACAGCGATGTCACCACGCCCATTTGACCAGACCAGCCTGATTGACAGGCGAAAACGGCGACTTTGGTAACGTATTTCGGCAGCATAGGTGGGGAATCCGGGTACACAAAATACACTATTGTAACGCACAGCTCAGGCCCTATTTAACGGTATTTATCTCATACGGAAAAAACGGGGTGACAGGTTCCCTTTTATATATGCGTATATCTTTTTCTCACTTCACCAACTTAAACTATTTAGTGCTAATGCATCATACACATCTGATTACAAAAATATTTAAACATAGGTTGTAATGTAACAACATAAGTAAAAAGCCAAAGGGTGAATACTTTCGCAAGCCACTGTATGTACTGCTTTGTGCACATGCATATGTAGCAGCCAGTCAACTGTAGCCCTAAGGACAGGGTGGAGCATTCTTGTCCAGGCTTCTTACACACCATCTGTCCTCATGGTATGATTTTGGTGCCCTTAGTAGCCAAATGGCATAACACTATTTATTTTTAATACAGACCTGTAACACTAGGGCTGCAGAGTCGGTAAGCCAAATCTCCGACTCCTCAATTTCCCTGACTCCGAGTCTACAGCACTGGTCACAACTGAACATGTGCATAAAGTGCGGCACAGATTCAACTAAAAGCAGAGATCCTTAGATCAGAAACAGAACAAACTTTTATAGGACATTTCAGAACTTTCCCCAATTATTCTGAAAACCTTTACATCACATTCTGCATTGTACAACTGTACCCAATTTATTATATATTTTCGAGTCGAGTCGGTCCAATTTACACCGACTACACCAAAATGGACACCGACTCAGACTTCTCATCCCTGTGTAATAAAATACCCTTTTATACATCCAGTTAAACCAAAACTTTTGAGTGTTCTGTTAAACTAACCTACTTTCTGGATTCTTGTGTTGCAGATGACTTTACAGAAGATCTTTTAAGCCAGCACGATGAGGAGGTTCTCAAAATGAAAGTGCTATATGAGAAATGCAAGTTAATTCTGGATGCCGTGGCAAAATGGGAGTCCAGCTGGGCACAGTTTGTAATATTAGAGGTGATATATATTCCATACCATACTTTTTTCTTTTTTCTTTTTTTTTTTTTCTTTTTCGGACTAGCACTACAGTGATTTGTTTTGCTCAAATTTGTTTGCTCATTGTACTCACATAAATGCTTCTTTCACAGAAGTATACATTTGTTGTTTTTACTGTTTGCATAATTTGGCAAAAATGACCTAGCACTATGATTCTTCAGATCAGTACAAATATGGCAGTTCCAATCTTTTATAAGAAGCTTTTTAATATTTTTAGTTTTAAAGCGAACCTGTCTGCAGATTTGGCTGATATAAGATACGGCTACTGCCTTTCAGGGCTTCTCTACAGCATTCTATAATGCTGTAGATAAGCCCCCGATCCAACCTGCAAGATGAGAAAAATAAGTTTTATTATACTCACCCGGTCTGGCGCCTCCCATCTTGCGATGCCGCCCTCCTGTTGCTTCATTGCTCCCCGGCATCGGGCTCCTGCACAGGCGTACTTATCGGCCATGTTGAGGGCAGAGCAAAGTACTGCAGCGTGCAGGAGCGCGATGCCAGGGAGTGATGAAGCAACAGGAGTGCGGCATCGCAAGAAGATGGGAGGCGCTGGACCCTGACCTGCGACACCCATCGGACCGAACTGCCCCACCGGGTGACTATAATAAAACGTATTTTTCGAATCTTTCAGGTCGAAATGCTGTAGATAAGCCCTGAAAGGCAGTGGCCGTATCTTATATTAGCCAAAACTGCTGACAGGTTCCCTTTAAATGAGTGTTCCGATTCTTAATTTCCTTTTATAAAGATCAATCTTTAAGCTCAACCACTTCTGTAGTTCCTGTGACCATTGTTTTTAGAGGTGTCTCAAGAGAACAGTCATCAGGAGGATAACCCTGTGGTCACTTAGCAGATTGTGACCATTGTCCCTTGATGACGTTTTTGTTCAGTATTGGTGATGGCGAAGTTGCCATATCTTTAGGCGGCAGCGAGAGTCCTCGTTTCTGCCACCTCTTTCCCTGAAAAAAGATGGCTGGGTGAGTGACAGCATCACCAACCCATATGACTGAAGCTGTGGTAAATGATTACAGCACCGCCTCCTGAGGACATCATCATGTTTTGGGTTACAGAAAAACTTCTGATGAATATTTTGGACTGACTTTGCCCCACCTCGTCCCGCACCATCTCTGACTACTTTGGTGGAGCTGGACAAAATTTGTGTACAAAATCCAAAAGTCACAAAGTTTTTGGAACATTTTGAAGGTGTTCCACTCTAGAGTTCTGGTAAATCCACCTTCATGAATCCTACCAGAAGTCTTTTTTCCCCTCAGAACTACATGTGAATCCTCAGAGCTCCTCCTGCTCTAGAACTGTCAGCACAAATGGTACAAAAAAAATTGTGTGTGTGGAGCGGTGAAGGTGGAAATAAGTAACCCATCAGTAATGTCCATCCTTTCCTTTCAGAAAAAGGCATTGGATCCCAACAGATTCTCAAACCGTGGAGGAACACTGCTTAAGGAGGAGAAAGAACGGGCAAAGCTTCAGAAGTTGTTAAGTAAGGTAAATGGCACATCTCATAGTGTAGTTCTACCTAAGAGTCCATAAACGAAAAGTCTTATTATTTTATTCTTTTAGCTAGAGGAAGAGCTGAAGTCCCGGATTGACTTGTGGGAGGCTGATCAAGGTTCTCAATTCTTGATTAAAGGCAGTAAATTTATGGATTACGTTGCAAATCAGTGGGAGATGCTGAAGCAGCAGAAGGAACGTGAGAAGCAAGATCGGGTGAGTTCTCTACAAAATCAGCTGTGTTCTGCCTTACCCTTTTTTACCATCTGTACTCCTCGGTCTTACAGTGCAGCCATTAATTTCAAGTATTTTTCAGACGCAAAAGAAAGACGAAACTACACCTTTTAAAACTCCGATTAAGAGGCCGGCTGGAGCATGTTCACAGGGTACTCCAAGTAGCAAAAATAGAAAGGCAAGTTTTTAAATTATAACCCATTTCTGCTTGCTATTAAATTCTTAGTAGATACTGCTGTGGAAGATTTTCGTGTAAATATGAAGTGACTATTAATCACAGTAAACCACTTTCCTTACTATTTCCTGTTTGCACTATGAAGCCAGAGTTGTCAATCAAAGGGGGGGTGGCATTTTTACCCACTTCAATGTGTGTCCCGGTGCCTAACAGGTTCTCACCGCAGGTTCATTTTCAGTTCTGGGGCCTCTCCATGGCGGTTCGGTATCACTTGAGGATGAGGAAAAAATAAAGGAAGGTGACCTCCTCTCCCTCACTACCAATGACTATATTCAGTAAAAAATACTGTAGTAGACAGATTACTATGGTATATTTTTACTGTTCTTACTCTAGTCCTATCAACTAATCTAATTTTTTATTTGATTCTTTTCTTTTTCTTTTTTTTTTCTTAAGCAAAAAAAAAACAACTGGATGCTGATCAGTGATGTGCATCACTGATCAGCTCTCAACGGCTGTAGGACGCACACATAGATGTGGTACAAAAGAAGGGGGGGGAAAATAGACAGGAAACAAAATCCTGGCAAAAAGTGAACAGTTCCTCACTGATCAGCTCTCGGCGGCTACCGGACACACGAAAACTGCCAAAAAAACTATTGGCAGCATAAGGGGGGGTGTGGAAGGGGTTAGGGAGAGAGATGGGAGTGGATTAAGAAAGAGAAAAAGCAGGGGAAGGGGACAGGAACATCTATTTTCTCTAGTCACCTTCCACGACGGCATACGGAGGTTGCCTCTTTGCCCTGATGGGAAACAGGAAACACAGAGAGGTTAAAGGGCCCTCCCACTTGCCAGTAGTTTTCCTGTTCCCCATGGGGCAGGGATAGGTTCCATGTGCTGTGGTGGCCGGCGGCTAGTTACCTTATGTGCCTGTATTGCCGGGCAGCATGTGGTCGCGTTTCTGCTCCTCCTGGCTGCTCCTGTCATTCCCTGTTGTGGTGACCTGGGGACCCCTTCCTGGCCTTCCCGCACCCCCTAGAGGGTAAAGCAGGACAGTGATCCCGACCGGAGCTGTCCTGTCCTCTCCCCCTCCATGCGCGCAGCCCGGCGTCCCGGAAGTGTCAGCGTGCGTCACTTCTGGGACTCTGCGTTCCAGTGGAGCGCACTTAGACTTCCGCCGGCGGCGCCTGGTGCTCGTGGACGCCGCTCTTCCTGCACATGGACCTGGGAGGAGGGAAAACTATCTTCGCTGGAGGGCAGTGGCTGGCTACCGACCGCCATAAAACCTGCCTGAAGTCGCCACAGAGGTAAGACTATCCTTCAGTATGGAAGGCAATCCATGCCCTGCGTCTGCAGAGCCCAGTGCTGCCCTGCTACAGTAAGTGTATGCAGGGATGGGGTCCTTGGGTAGATAATTTAGGGGGTCCTTCTTGTCTGATACCTCTCTCCCTCTCGTTCCAGGGAGACAAGTCTATCCCCAAAACCTCTATTAGAAAAAAGTGCGCCATCTGTAATAGTAAACTACCCTCACTATGGGATAAAAAGCTCTGCCAGTTATGTATCGACAAAATATTCGGTGCAGAGCAACCCTCCCTTTTGGGAGACATCCGCTCGCTAGTCAAGCAGGAGGTGCAGTCTTCCCTGGCGGCTTTTACCCCTCCACCCTCACCACCACCTTCTCCAGGGAAGAAAAGGAAAATACAGGTTGAGGACTCTGAGTCTGAATCAGACCTCTCCTATGCATCGTCCTCTGGTAGACGAGAAGAGCCCGTATCACCCAAGGCCCCTGAAACCAAAAAATATATTTTTTCCTCGGAGTGGATTGAGGAGCTGGTATCTGCAGTACGCAGCACTATGGGGCTGGAAGAGGAATCAGAACCTCCGTCCATTCAGGACCAGATGTTTGGTGGGTTAAAAATGAGAAAAAGGGTAGGATTCCCATTGCATTCTAATATACTTCACATGATTTCTCAAGAGTGGGAACAGCTGGAGAAACGCCTCAGAACCCCCTCGGAGATGAAACACAGATTCCCTATAGAAGGTGATTCTGTCAAATGGGACATTCCCAAAGTCGACATACAGGTGGCAAGGGTTGCGAAAAGAACCGCACTCCCATTTGAAGATTCTTCGCAACTGAAGGATCCAATGGACAGAAAAATAGAAAGTCTCTTGAAGAAATCCTGGGAGACATCTACAGTGGCCTTAAAAGCTAATATTGCTTCCACCTGTGTAGCTAGAGCCCTCTCCCACTGGTTAGAGGAACTAGAAGCCCATATATCCCAGGCTACCTCCAGGGCTGGACTGCCTAACCTTCTCAGGGCTTCTGGGTTTTTAGCGGACGCTTCCATGGAATCCATCAGAGTTGCCACCAGGTCACTTGTACAATCTAACTCGGCTAGGAGAGCCCTCTGGCTCAAGATGTGGCCTGGTGACATCACCTCTAAAGCCAAGTTATGTGCCATACCCTTTAAAGGAGATTGTCTTTGGGCCCTCCCTAGACAAGATCCTAGAAAAGGCCACAGATAAGAAAAAAGCCCTCCCGGAACAAAAACACCCTAAGAAAAGGTTTTTTTTGTCCCTCACAGCCTCAAACCTCCCAGAGGGGGGAGGGCAAGACCAGGAGGTGAAGCTATGCAAAAGCAGGAGGAAGGAATATTCTTATCCCCAACAGCAGCAGTCCCAACAGGAGAAACGGTGACTTCGACCCGGTGGGGGGGGGGGGGGGGACTCTCAAAATATGTACGTCAGTGGCAGAATATCACCAATTGTCCCTGGGTCCTCAATGTCATCAAGGAGGGTCTATTAATAGAGATAATTTCCTCCCCTCCACGGGGTCTGAAAGTCACCTCCCTTCCATCCCCAAGAGATCAAACAGCGCTGCTAGTTGGTCTGAGACCTGGCAAGATCACATGTGATCTCTCAAGTTCCAGTCTGAATGGGGTCTGGGCCATTACTCTCGACTGTTTCTGGTAGCCAAACCTTCAGGCGAAGCCCGTATCATTATAAATCTGAAGGGACTGAACAAACATGTAAGATACCGCAGATTCAAGATGGAATCTGTAAGATCAGCCATTCCTTTGATCAGCCCTCACTTCATGTCGACCATCGACATAAAGGATGCCTACTTCCATATTCCAATTCACCTGAGACACAAAGTATCTCAGGTTTGCGGTACAGGGAGGTCGACAAGTGGAACACTATCAGTTCAGCGTCCTTCCGTTTGGCATCTCCTCAGCGCCAAGAGTCTTCTCCAAGATAATGGCAGAAAAGTAGTGTCCTTTATCCGGAGTCAAGGCATCTGTATAGTGCCTTACCTGGACGTCTTGCTGATAGTAGGCTCCACCAAGAAGGTCCTAGAATCCCATGTATCAAAAACTCTCGATATTTTAACAACTCTGGGGTGGATCCCAAACCTGAAAAAGTCCCAGCTATGGCCCTCCAAAACCAGGAAATTCCTGGGGGTACTCCTGAACTCTGCGAAACAAATGTCTTTCCTTCCAGAAGACCACTGTCTAACCCAGTGATGGCGAACCTATGACACGCGTGTCAGTGCTGACACGCGTGTCAGTGCTGACACGCGTAGTCATTTTCAGTGACACGCGGCCCCATAGAAATTGCATCCTTAAATTGCATGGCAAGCCGTTCCGATTTTTTTATTGGATCGGATGCCATGCAGGAGGCCTGTAGGCCGAAACAACAGAGCTCCGGCGCAGAGCGTCTAGGCCTGGGACTTCCGGTAGACCCGGCGCAGCTCCCGGAAGTCCCAGGCCTAGTATGTTCCCCCCCGAACACCAGGGAGTCTGCTGGAGTGTACACAGCATGGATCCACCCTAGAAGCAGAAAGTCAGCGCCAGTGAGCAGGAGGTCGGCGGCGGCACAGGCAGGCTGGCTGCACAGCGGAGGGGGCGGCCTGCTGCAGAGCACGGCCGGCGGAGAGCACGGAGCGGAGCCGCAGAGAGCTGCTCATCGCGCTTCACTCTCCGTCACCGCAGCCAGCAATGCATGGCCTCCCAGTGGCAGGAGGAAGCAGGCGGACTCTGGCCACGGCTCACGCTCCCAGCCCCCTCCCGGGGGGGAAACACACACACACACACACACACACACACACACACACACACACACACACACACACTTACTTGAGCCATTACTGACGGAGCTACGTGTGCTCCGAGGAAGTGATCCCAGGCCAGTTCAGAGGAAAGGAAGTGAACAAAAATCCTCAGAGGAGCTCATCACACGCTATGTATGGAGGGCGCCTGCCATTGTCGCACACTGTCCCTGGTGCCACCACTAGAATGACTGGGGGTATTGTAGAGTACACCAAGGGCCGGAGGGAGAAAAGCAAAGGACTTTCACTAATGTCCTGGACAGTCACAGGACACTTCTAATGCTAGTGATTAGCATCTGCCCTGCACCCCAGCATTAGTGTACAGGGGGGACCCAACATCTGCCCTGCACCCCAGCATCAGTGTACAGGTGGGACCCAACATCTGCCCTGCACCCCAGCATCAGTGTACAGGGGGGACCCAACATCTGCCCTGCACCCCAGCATCAGTGTACAGGGGGGACCCAACATCTGCCCTGCACCCCAGCATTAGTGTACAGGTGGGACCCAACATCTGCCCTGCACCCCAGCATTAGTGTACAGGTGGGACCCAACATCTGCCCTGCACCCCAGCATCAGTGTACAGGGGAGACCCATCATCTTAGTTCACGGCACCCCACACAAGTTAAATAATAGCAAGACCAACAAAAGAAACCAACTGACAGATGAACAAAGGTCACTAAGCAAGTAAGTTAATTATAATTATACATATTTGTTATTTAAACTATACATGTCGCAAAATTATGGTTTTTTTTTATCAAGGTGACACACCACCCAAGTTATGTTCGGTTTTTTGGCGAATTTTGACACACCAAGCTCAAAAGGTTGCCCATCACTGGTCTAACCTGTTGTGAACTCTGTTTTTTGGGCTCCCTCTTGTGGTCACAAGTGGTACTGTGTGAGTGCTGTCTTTGGGCTCCCTCTGGTGGCTCTTTGTGTCATTCTGCAGGTCTGAGGATGGTTCAGCTGTCTCGTTATCTGTTAGCTGGTTTCCTATTTAGCTCACCTGGACTTTCAGTGGTTGCCTGCTGTCGATGTATTCAGTGCTATTTTGATCTCTCCTGAATCCCTTCGTTTTCAGTCTCGCCGAGAGAAGCTAAGTTTCTGTTTGGTTATTTTTTGCTCATCAGTGTTCAATATGTTTCTTGGTTATTTATTTGTCCTTGTCCAGCTTGCTAATATGTGATTTCCTTGCTTGCTGGTAGCTCTAGGGGGCTGAGTTTCTCCCCTCACACCGTTAGTTGGTGTGGGGGTTCTTGAATTCTCAGCGTGGATATTTTGTATAGGGTTTTCTACTGACCGCACAGTTTCCTATCTGTCTTCTGCTATCTAGTATTAGTGGGCCTCATTTGCTGAATCTGTTTTCATTTCTACGTTTTGTATTTTCCCCTTACCTCACCGTTATTATTTGTTGGGGGCTTCCTATATCTTTGGGGTCATTTCTCTGAGGCAAGTGAGGTCTTACTTTCTCTATAGGGGTAGCAAGTTTCTCAGGCTGCGTCGAGACGTCCAGGAATTTAGGCACGTTCACCGGCTACCTTCAGTGTGTTTGGTTAGGATCAGGTTTTGCGGTCAGTCCAGTTACCACCTCCCTAGAGCTTGTTCTATGTTCAGTAACTTAGCTAGTTCATTTTGTGATCCTCAGCCACTAAGGATCATAACACTAACCCTAATAATAACAAAGGTCATGAGGTCCCCTACGCTCTGAGAAGGCATGTCAGTCTTGGACTCCATGACAGCCTGCATCCAATCAGTTCCCTGGGCTTAGGCCCACTCCAGAGTCCTCCAAGCTCATATTTTAGGGAACTGGAACGGCCATCCCAGCGCTCTAAACAGAAGGCTACACACGCCGGGTCGAGTAAGAGCCTCCCTGGCATGGTGGATAAATTAAAAAATCTCCACAAGGGTGTGAGCTGGACTCAGGTCCCGCTAACTACGATCACATCAGATGCCAGCAAGAGGGGCTGGGGAGCATGATAAACAATATCCCGTTCCAAGGACTGTGGGACCAGACAACGAGCGGAAAGTGGTCCAATTTCAGAGAATTAAAAGCTGTAGAGGAAGCCCTTCTGGCAGCAAGTTCCCAGATCACTGTACAACACATCTGAATATATTCGGACAACATGACTGCACTTGCTCATATCGTACATCAAAGCAGTACAAGGTTCAACCATCTAAAAAGCATCTCTGCTCGAATATTCTCCTGGGCAGAGAAACACCTACTGTCGCTGACAGCAGTCCATTTGAAAGGCTCTTCCAACACCCTGGCAGACTACCTGAGTCGCCAAGACATACAGCCGGGGGAATGGAGCTTGAACAGTCTGAGCTTCAAAATACTGGTAGACAGGTGGGGTCTACCAGAAATCAATCTTTTTGCATCTCGCCAAAACACGCAGGTTGAAATCTTCTTCTCCCTAAACTCCAGGGACAATTCCAGGGGAGTAGATGCTCTAGTTCAGAAGTGGGATTTTCACTTGGCCTATGCGTTCCCTCTAATTACGATTTTTGGCGAAGGTTTTATGGAAGATCCGATAACGAAACCCAACTATCCTAGTAGCCCCGTTACGGCCAAAAAGAAGTAGGTTCAACCTAATTGTCGATCTGCAAGTAGATGGCCCGGTCCAATTTCCAGTAGAAAACGACCTCCTTTTACAGGGGCCCATTCATCACTTGGATCCTCAGAATTAGAACCTAGCGGCATGGTTACTGAGGCCCAGGTGCCGAGAGCCAAGGGGTTATCGGACCCAGTAATTACTACTCTACAAGGTCCAGAAAGACCGTAACCAACGCTATCTACAATAAGGTCTGGAAGAAGTTTTCATCCTTCAGCCTCCCTAATCTACTCGATCCCCTTAGCCTAAATATGTCACAAATATTAGATTTTCTACAAAGGGGCTTAGATTTAGGCCTCAGATCTAGCACCCTAAAGGTCCAGGTCTCCGCCCTCAGTTCTATTTTTGACCCAGGATCTAGCAGGTCATCACTGGATCAAGAGGTTCATGACATCAGCCCTCAGAATGAACCCTAGAAGACAGTTGGTGGCTCCCTCATGGGATCTTAACTTAGTGCTACAAGGGCTCAAAGGTCCACCATTTGAGCCTTTGTCTTGTTCTCCTCAAAACATTATTTACAAAACGGTTTTCTTGGTGGCTATAACCATGGCAAGTAGAGTAGAACTACAAGCCCTATCAATGAGGGAGCCCTATCTGTCAATTAGAGACGACTCCATAGTCCTTCGTCTCGACCCTTCCTTTCTTCCAAAGGTAGTCTCTGAATTTCACCATTCCCAGGTAATCGTCTTACCATCCTTTTGCCAAAATCCAGCAAACTCGATAGAGGAAAAATTCCATACTCTCGATGTAAGACGTATTGTGCTACATTACTTAAAGCAAACCTGCTCTTGCAGAATTGATCAGAATGTTTGTCCATCTCTCTGGTCAAAATAAAGGGAAAAAGGTGGCAAAAAGCACTATCTCTAATTGGATTAAAAGATCTATAGCAGAAGCATATCTTGCTAAAAATAAATCACCCCCAGCAGGGATCAAAGCCCACTCAACCAGATCCACATCAGTCTCCTGTGCAGAAAGAGCAGGCGCATCGGCAGACCAGATCTGCAGGGCAGCGACATGGTCTTCACTACATACTTTCTCTAAGCATTGTAGATTGGACGTATTGTCCAATAAAGATCTAGTCTTTGGCCGGAAAGTACTCCATGCCGTTGTCCCACCTTAGCACCAAATTAGTTGGTATTCCTCCTTATGCCGTCGTGGAAGGTGACTAGAGAAAATAGAATTAGACTTACCAGTAATTCGGTTTCTAGGAACCTTACACGACTGCGCTAATTCCCTCCCTAGATTCCTGGATAAAAATCTGTGACTCAAAGGAAAACCGGTGCTGTGGTTTTCAGTTATAAGTCACTGGGAGGTGGGAGGGCCTTTTAACCTCTGTTTCCTGTTCCCCATCAGGGCAAAGAGGCAACCTCCGTATGCTGTTGTGGAAGGTTCCTAGAAACTGAATTACTGGTAAGTCTAATTCTCTCCCCCCCCCCCCCCCCCCCCCACAGTTACAGCAGCAGTGATGGCAAAGGCTTAAAGTCTTTGACACCCAGGCCAAGGCCCAACAGATGTGCGATAGAATGACAGCGACCACCCTGCAACGCCTCCAAGCTGGAATGAGAAAGTGCAGGGTGGTTACTGCGGGGTCAAACTGCGTCTCTGCTTACTGGTGTGATCGGACGTCATTGTCCGATTCCTCTGGTGACTCTGCCGTTGCTAAGCTCCAGGCTGTGATCGTTGCTGATATAGCACTGATCATAGCCAGACCTCAGTGTTTCAGGCGGTTTCATTCCCTTAAATTGCTGTCAATTCTGACAGCCAATCACAGCGATCGTAGTTGGGGAGGCAAAGCCCCCTGTGGCGACAAGTCCCGGTGCCCTGCTTAATGCAATCACTGTTCGCTCTGTCACGTTTCACAATACAAGTGAATTGAGAAGCATACTTGGTCACATGACCACCCGTTCTCACTGGGCAATACCAGTGATAGTGTGCGTCTCACTTTTAACAGCACTCAGCACTACTGCCAATCGCTGATGACCTTTTTGGGTGCTGTTAGTCACTGACAACTGCAATATAGCATGACGATTTGGGTGTTCATTCCAGGTGTTCTGCTTAGAGGACCTTTCTCCCAAGTTTTTCATGTTTAACTTGACACAATATTTTCTTCTGCGTTGTGTAGCCTATTACATAGTTTGTTTGTTTTTTTGTCCTCTCCATTGCAGAGATAATTATGCAGCTGCAGTGACCCCTGCACCACCAACCCCCTAAGCCAGTGTTCCCCAACTCCAATCCTCAAGAGCCACGAACGGGTCATGTTTTCAGGATTTCCTTAGTATTGCCCAAGTGATGATTGCATAACCTGCACAGACAATAAGAAAACATGTAGGTGACTCGAGTGGAATTTGGGGAACACTGAGTAGAAGAGTAAGCCCATCCAGTGATGTGAAAGCTCAGCCAGGGGTCAGGATTGTGAGCTGCGATGTGCTCATCCCTCTGGCCCCCGGCTGTACTTTCAGGGTGCTGGATGATCTCACATAGATCCTGGGTGTCAGGGACTCTATTATGGCTCGGCACATAGCGCTGGGCTTCAGAAGGTTGGTACCTAGCTCCCTCTCCACCGGTGAACTGCGCATGCCAACGAGTGATCTATTTCTCCTATGACTATTATATGCCCTAATAGCTGCCTGAGTGGCACGGACAGCTACAGACAAGCAAATACAAATGTCATCCTCCACTGGCACTATAAGACATTTTGTTACAAATTAACTAAATCCTTAACTTTTTATTTAAAATAATTGTAGCATGTTACCTTAAGGGGTTGAAAAAGAAAATTGATCTTGGAATTTTCACACTGGCTATTTTAGATTCCTACATATGCATCTTATCAGAGGCAGGCTTGACGCCTCTATACCCAGCTCATCCACCAATCATTCGTCGGTATCGGCTGATCCAGCTCCCCCGTCTGTTCAGTGAGCTTTCCACAGGTCCATTACATACTTCAGTACAAAGGATGGGATCCAGGTCTATTCCTTGTGGCTAATGTACATGTCTTCGGAATTAAGTGAAAATTGCAAGATTTTTATTTTAGCACCAATTGTGATATGAGGAAAAAATTAAAATGAACCTGAAAATATGATTTTAAGCAATTGGTCATTTATAGTGATGAGCGAGTGTACTCGTTGCTCGGGTGGTCTCTGAGTATTTATGACTGCTCGGAGATTAAGTTTTCATCGCCTCAGCAGCATGATTTGCGGCTACTAGACAGCTTGATTACATGTGGGTATTACCTAGCAACCAGGCAACCCCCACATGTACTCAGCCTGGCTAGTAGCTGTAAATCATTCAGCTGCCGCGATAAACTAAATCTCCAAACACTAACAAATACTCAGTCACCCGAGCGTGCTTGGGAAAACCCGAGCAACAAGTACACTCGCTCATCACTAGTCGTTTACTGTTGACCTAACCTCTTTAATGAATACTTTGCATAAAACCATTGCATTTTATGCATATTCTGTCTGAATTCATTGCAAAGGCATTTACACTAAAATATGGCTGTACTTTCTGTTGTAACTTAAAAAACAAATAAATGTATAGCTTATATCGTGATTGGTCGAGGATGATCTACACTTAGATTCTACACAATCGTTTCTAGGTGTGTACGGGTGTTGTAAACTAATTATCGCCTCACTTCCAGCCATTTTAACCTTTTTTTTTTTTTTCTTTGCAGCTGAATGGAACAACAAATTCAACTATGTCTCGCACAAATGTAACACATTCCAGTGTCAGCCAGACAGCAGGAAAAGCACCACTTCCCACCATTAAGGTAAGAAAATCATGCAGTGAAAGATCTGTCTTGAGGATTAAAAGGCCAGGAGCGGCACACTGAAGGGGACCCCTGTGCAAGAATAATACATGGACTCTTTGCAGTCCACCCGCTCATAACGCACAATTCCATCTACTTTGGAAATGGGGAGGACACCATGTGGCTGCCCATGTTGCACAATGATATGTCCTACCCTTAATTAAATAGGCTACACAAATCAAACGGGTATTGCCTGGATTTCCACAATAGGGAGGGGTGGAGAGGTCTGCTTTCATGCTCATGAGTGGTTGGTTGGTATTTCCATCATGACTCCAACGGAAAAAGCTAGAGTATGTGTCAGATTGGGGATTTGTAAATTGACTTGTCAAACAGCTCACTAATGACTG
Organism: Ranitomeya variabilis; assembly: GCF_051348905.1. Lineage (NCBI taxonomy): Eukaryota > Metazoa > Chordata > Amphibia > Anura > Dendrobatidae > Ranitomeya > Ranitomeya variabilis. The sequence continues at coordinate 827,139,200 of NC_135232.1, read as the reverse complement.
AAGAACCTAACATACAAGTTGAACCAATATTAGTGATGGTAAATACTATGTTGTGTAATTGAAAATGCTCACATCCTAATCTTATCTATCTCCGATAACTTACTGTTCATGCCATTAAATTGGTTTTCCCTCTGTAATCCTATATCGCCTATCCACAAGACAGAAGGTAATTAAGGCCTGATCATTGGAGGGCATCCCGAGCACCATGTGGCTGTTCATGTAATGAACAAAATGAGGAGTTTAAATTGAGTGGCATTTAGATTAGCTAGGGTGATGGATTGACTGTAGGACATAGTCTGATTTCATCCACAGTGGACATGAAGTGGGCAGCTCATCATATTGTCATAAATCTCATCCAGAGGGGACAGACAATAAATGGGCCTATTATAGACCTCATCCACAGGAGACCTCCAATGGGCAGATCACACAGGAGCAATAGACACTTCATCCACATCCACAGGAGTCCTTCAATGGGCAGATCACACAGGAGCAATAGGCCTCATTCACAGGAGACATTCAATGGGCAGATCACACAGGAGCAATAGACACTTCATCCACATCCACAGGAGTCCGTCAATGGGCAGATCACACAGGAGCAATAGACCTCATCCACAGGAGACCTTCAATGGGCAGATCACATAGGAGCAATAGACCTCATCTACAGGAGACCTTCAATGGGCAGATCACACAGGAGCAATAGACCTCATCCACAGGAGACCTTCAATGGGCAGATCACATAGGATCACATAAACCTCATCCACAAGAGACCTTCAATGGGCAGATCACACAGGAGCATAAAGATAGTATGAGCGGTTGCTGTTAAATGGGTTACATATCTGAAGTCAGTGCTGTTTAGTCTGCATATTCGGACACTTCAGGTCTGTATATAGGGATTTTGAGAGTTCTTATTTCTACATACTTCAGTCTTTTCCACTCTTTAGGAAATCTTTTATTAGTTTTGTTAGTCCTATAATGCCATCTCCAGGCTTGCTGCTTTTGTGTTGTCATCTAGCCGTTGCTGTTATTTGTAGCCTTCTATACTCTATATTATTTTGTCATTCATGTGATGTTGAAACGGTTTCCAATAAACTGAGTATTATGTGCCAGCCCTATGTGCTCGGCAATGCTAAAGTCTTTGAGCAAGTGTAATCATGTAGTTTGCTTTGCAGACTCCTTTGAAAACTAGAGATACCCCAGTGAGAACTCCATTGCACGACAGTAACAAACAATCAGTGGAATTCTCCAACCAGCCTGGCAGCTATTCAGAGTTCAAGGTAAATGCATGCTTTTTGCATAGTTACTTACTAGGAATCTACATTTTCATCACTTGTAATTTAGTAAAACGGCCACAAGAGGGCGGTTTGACTTCATCAGATTAATTGTCTAGTCCTGCAGCAGTGTGTAGCAGTCTTAGTGAGTCTGAGCTGTCCACAATGATCTGGACTACTGGCTGGGTAGGGGGAACTATTCGCCAATGATTTCACTCATGGAAATCATCAGGTACCTCACCTTTTCCAACCACTCATCGTTCAATGTGAACAGGGCCTGCGATGTACACTATATAGTTGCACCAAGCAAATTATCTAAACGGACCTTTTTTTTTTTTTTTTTTTTTGGTGTGAACCTGATAACATGCCATAATTAGTACCCATTATTGTGCCATATAATGAAGAAAAGCACACTTTGTATGATGTGAGTACTGTACAAACAGCGCTTGTATTGGATCAACTTGTATCTTCGGTTTAGTTCCTGTGAAGTGTAGCTTGATTTGTAAGATGTACCGATATATCGCATTAGGTTTGCTATATTAACACAGCATTTTACTTTTTTGAAAAGGGTAAAAATGTGCTTGCTTCATATTTTGCAGGAAGAAATCTCAAAGAAATCCAGTAAGGACACCATTTTTAACTCCACTATCAACGAGAACGTGTAGACCTTGCCATTGATGCATTCCATAAGCGGAGCTTTTGTAGTTTAGACCAGCAGTGGTTGCTTTTTCTGCTCTTTTTAATAAAGTGCATTTATATAATTGGAAGAAACCGTTTTATGCATTACGCCAGTAATCAAAATACTACTGGCTAGAGACCAAGGCCATTTTCCACCCTTACTCTCCCAGTGTGACAACTGGTGCATGTTGAAGACTTGTATTGCTGTAGCCAGTCATTCTTTTTGTAGACCTCAATGTAAATATACCCCAAAAAATGTTTTTTAATGTCTGATGCCTTTTTTAATATGCTCTTTAAGGAGTTATCCAGGTTTTTATAATTGAAGGCCTGTCCTTGGATAGGCCTCAATATTTAGTCAGAGGGGTCCAGCTGATTTCCAATAAACAGTAGTTTTAAGAGGCTACTGTTCTTTCGCTAGCGCTGCAAGCATGTTCTCATTTATACCGCACAATGCTGTGTGTTTTGGATTTGCCACTTTGTCCCATTCTCTTCAGTGGAACAAAACTTCAATACCAATGACCGCGGCTATGTAAAGTGTGGTGTGCGCGCAGTAGGAACTCGTGTCAAACCCGATGTAAGCAATGAAAAAGCTGGATGGTTTGCCCGGAGCCCTGCGGCATGTTCGAACAGCCAAACACACACCAGATCAGGAGAGGCCATCAATTTTAAAGCCTGGAAAACCCATTTAAGGTTGGAGAGGAAATCTGTGTATTTATTTGGGTCACTCCATGACCAGTGCCGTATCTGTTTCATATATTTGTAAATAAAGAGAAAAATTAATCCCTTGCTTCCTATTTCCTGGTAACCATTTATGGTCCTCATAACTTCTAGTTGAAAATGAATACTACAGTATTTTTTTTGTTTGTTTAAAGTTACAGGAAACTATAAGACGGGCGCTCTCCAAACGCCTACTGTTCTGCATTATTTTATGTGTTTCACAATGGCCAAACCATATAGTATTACTGCATATTCACATTATTCATACAGCACCATAAAGAAAATAGTTTAAGACCGTTTCCATGTCCAGGTCGGCCCAGGAATGTTAAGATGGAGATAAGGTAATGATACACTTCCCTTGTTCTTACCACAATATTATATTCTTATGCTCATTAGTGTCAGTCATTTGGGTTCTAAATGGAATGATGCCCATAAAGTGTAAGGCAATTCTATTTTTCTAGCCTGATGGTAGAAACATTGGTATACTATCTTTTATGCCAATACGAGTCTGAGTAATGTCTATGGCCTTTTCTGTTTTGCTGAGTTTGCACTCTGGAGAATTGTTAACCTGAATAGATGGCATCTTAATAACACGCAATGTGTCTTAAATTAAGAACCTGAGCCTGTGGTGTTCCTGGGGAGGGCACCTCTAAACCGCAGGCCTTAAGTAGGCCACAGTGTTCTGTCTCTCATGAACTGATCTGCTCCATCTGCGTACGAACGATGTAATCACACCAGCATATATGGCTTTTTGTAAAATAGTTTCTCTCCCCATATCGTATGATTGTTTTTGAGGACAATTATTTTAGTTTACATAAGGGGAAAAAAATAACAGGTTGTCTATGAATGATTTGGCATTTTATTTTTTTTCACACCTATTTGAAAACCCCACAAGTTGGATTTTTGGTGACAGGTTTTATCTTGACACATTTAAAACAGATTATCTACAGTGTTTCTCTCCTTCAAAGAATGAAATTTTAAAAAAGTTAACCCTGACAAATATGCAATGAAGAATCCGGCTATATGCTGTAAGGTCAGGCAAGTGCTCATCTGTGCAGCCGTGATTTTCTCCTTCCCTGCATAACCGATGGGTCCAGGAGCCGCCTGGCGGTAAGTCAGACCAAATTGCGGCCTGCACTTGTCTGTACATATTGTGACATTAATGTAGGAGACGAAACAATCTTTAGTAGGACACGTCATGCCAAAATAACTGGGTCAGCAGGGAGTTGTTTTTTTTTCAGAATTTGGGGGAGGGGGTTCTCTGTGCAACTGCATCCCATTAAAATAAATTGGGCTGCCCTTCATTACCACACAAAAAGGTATACAGATAAATCATAGGAATCTCTAGCAGAAGTCCTGATTGGGCCTCTCCTCCCCCAAAAAGTTATATTTGGTGGGGTCACTGAAGAGCATCTCACACATTTGCAGCCCTTACAAAGTAGTTTTGTTTCTCTTAACACCTTCCAGATATGCGTCACACATATACTGCTCTGCGGGAGCTGCGTTCCCGCGAACGGCTGTGTATGTATGGCGGCATGATCGCGCAGGCCTTACCATGAGCTCTGCGGCAATTGGGTGCGGGTGTCAGCTCTTTTTCAGAGCTGACACACTGAAGCAACGCCCACGTTCGGTGCTAGCACCGATCGTGGGCATTTAACCCCTCTGTCTGTCAGTAGTGACACTGACATAGAGGAGCCTCAAGATGACCGCGGGGTCCTGCAGGGAAGGTGGCTTGAGAGCACAGGCGCTGACATGCCTCCATCCTTTACTGTCAGATGCTGATGCGATGGAGTGCAGAAGCATTGCCGACTATCACATCAGCGATCTGACACTATGCAGTGATGTCCCAGGATGGGACAATGTAAAAAAGCTGAAAATATTTTTAAGTGTAAAAATATTTTTTTTTTTTAAATCCCCAAATAAAGAAAAATAGAAATTTATTGGAAAAATATTTATGTAAATAAAAAAAAAATAAATGCACACATTTGGTGTCGCCGCCTCCGGAGTCATCCACTTTATAATCTGTCCCACTAATTAAACCCTTCAGTGAATGCTGTAAAAAAAAAAAAAAAAAAGCAAAGAACAATGCTTTATCATACAGAAGAACAAAAAGTGCAATAAAATGTGATCAAAAAGACAGATGTAAATAAAAATGTTACCGTTCAAACGTCATCTTGTCCTGCAAAAAACAGAACTGTATGGTGGCTTATCAGCAGAAAAAAAAGCTATAGCTCTCTGATTAAAGCTATACAAAAATATTTTTTTCTATAAAATAATTTTTATTGTGAAAAAAGTGCTAAAACATAAAAAGATATTAATTAGGTATCGCTGTAAACGATTACAGCGATACCTAATTAATATCTTTTTATCTGGCCTGAAGAATAAAGCTGCCTTACCAATTTTACCACATGCGGAACAGTATAAAACAAAAAGCAATTCCTGAATTGCTGGCTTTTATTCATTCTGTCTCCCAAAAATCTGAATAGAAAGTGATCAAAAAATGTTATGTCATGAGCACGTAAAAAATATTTTTAGAATAAATTTAATTTTAAATTCGCAAGTGTAATATTGTTACTCTGGAACACCGCCTGGAGGTTATTCCAGAATCAAGGTCTTTTTGGGATTTCAACTACTAGAGGGAAGCGCCTCCAAAAAAGCTTTTTCCACTGTAATGGCCCAGTTTTTGGAACAAAATTGTAATTTCTTTCTCGCTTCATTGGAAGACACAGGTAACCATGGGTGTATGCTGCGGTCGCTAGGAGGCTGACAATATGCAAATAAAGAAGTAGCTCCCTCCCCGGCAGTATACACCCTCCGATAGCCACCAGGCAACTCAGTTTTTGCTTAGTGTCTGTAGGAGGCAGACCTGTATCTATCCCCAGATCCGCATTTCTTTTACAGGGATTTGTCGTGTGTTACTAATCATTTCCCCTTTCTTTTTGATACTTTCTACAGGGTACAGTTTTGCTCACCCTGTTTTCCCCACTTTGAGCGACCGAGAGAGCAGTGTGGTTTCACCCACATCTCACTCTCTCGGACCCGCTGGGCAGGACCTCGTCCCCTGTCACCCTTACGGGTGTATCAGGGTGACTATTTTGGTGGCCAGTCCTTGCCCTGTCCCCCCCCTCATCCCTCTCCTCAGAGAGGGCTGAGAGGAAGACGGTGATCACCTTTGGTGACCTTCCCCCTTTCTATGGGGTTTTTTACCGGCGCGTGCCTTTTTCGGCTCTTCAGTTCTGGCACTGCCCATTTATCGGGCGCATGCGCCGTTCTTCTTTCCTCGGCGGCCTTTTCCCGCCCGACTTACCACGCCCCCAGCGCCTTTGCCCTGCCCTGTGTTTTCGGGCACGCCTTCCCTGGGGTCCAGCGCCGACGGAGGGCGCTCTTTTCTCCTGGGAGGCTCTCTTATGCGCTCGACCACGCCCGCTTCCGGTGCGTTTCTTCCCGCCCTGAGAGACGCAGACTTCTTCCATCGCGTCGTGTGGGACACGAGGATCCCTGGGGGACACAGACTGCTGCGGCTGCTGCTGTCGCTGTTTTGTCGGTAGGCTTGGCATTGCTGCCCTCGGGCTCTACTCCTCCCTGCAGTACTTCTCCGCACCTGCGGTACAAGGTAATACCTCTACCTATGTCCGACCCCCACACCAGGCTATTCCACTACGGTCACCCACTACACCTGCGCTCACTGTAAGAAAAAGTGGGCCTCAGGTCAGCCGTCTCCCTTCTGCCCATCCTGCGTTCCTCCCATCATGTCAGCTCCTCTGGAAGCTCCCTAGGTCCCGGGATGAGTGCACCCCCCTCCCCCGAAGTGGGCTGTTGCTATGTCTCAATCAGTGTCAGACCTGACTAAGGTGTGTCAGTCTCTGGTCCAGGCACTTGAACTTATCCCGCTTCTCTCTAATGCCACCAGTGCCACGAACGCCTCTCACGGCGATTCGCTCGCGCCTGTCCAAGACCCTCACAGAGGCAGACTTGAAAAAAGAGACAGGAAAAAGGACCCTATCTAGATCCAATTCCAGTTCCCTGGACCACACTGGGATACCCCTATCTGCTTGTTCCCCCTCCTCGCAGGCGGACCCCGGGTCTGTCGTAACCTCTCAGTCGGAATCTGACTGATGCAGATCAGACTTCCGGAGCACAGGATATGGTCGATAGCTCTCAGGACGTCTCCGTTGCGTTTAAACGGATTAAACGTCCCTCTAGGGTTTTTCCTAATCAAAAGGAGTTTGACAACACTACCTCTACACACTGGTAAAACCCTGGTAAGTGTTTTCCTGGCAGGAAACAGCTAGACGTTTTATACCCTTTTCACTCCGACCTTGTCAACAAATGGTCCGAGTCTCCTAAGGTCGACCCGCCTGTGTCCAGACTATCTTCTCAGACAGTTTTGTCTATCCCGGACTCTGCTTCTCTTAACCCCTTCATGACCCAGCCTATTTTGGCCTTAATGACCTTGCCATTTTTTGCAATTCTGACCAGTGTCGCTTTATGAGGTAATAACTCAGGAACGCTTCAACGGATCCTTGCGGTTCTGAGATTGTTTTTTCGTGACATATTGGGCTTCATGTTAGTGGTAAATTTAGGTCGATAATTTCTGAGTTTTTGTGAAAAAAACGGAAATTTGGCGAAAATTTTGAACATTTCGCAATTTTCACATTTTGAATTTTTATTCTGTTAAACCAGAGAGTTGTGACACAAAACAGTTAATAAATAACATTTCTCACATGTCTACTTTACATCAGCACAATTTTGGAAACAAATTTTTTTTTTTGCTAGGAAGTTATAAGGGTTAAAATTTGACCAGTGATTTCTCATTTTTACAACAAAATTTACAAAACCATTTTTTTTTTTAGGGACCACCTCACATTTGAAGTCAGTTTGAGGGTTCTATATGGCTGAAAATACCCAAAAGTGACACCATTCTAAAAACTGCACCCCTCAAGGTGCTCAAAACCACATTCAAGAAGTTTATTAACCCTTCAGGTGTTTCACAGCAGCAGAAGCAACATGGAGGGGAAAAATTAACATTTAACTTTTTAGTCACAAAAATGATCTTTTCGCAACAATTTTTTTATTTTCCCAAGGGTAAAAGGAGAAACTGGACCACGAATGTTGTTGTCCAATTTGTCCTGAGTACGCTGATACCTCATATGTGGGGGTAAACCACTGTTTGGGCGCACGGCAGGGCTCGGAAGGGAAGGAGCACCATTTGACTTTTTGAATGAAAAATTGGCTCCAATCTTTAGCGGACACCATGTCGCATTTGGAGAGCCCCCGTGTGCCTAAACATTGGAGCTCCCCCACAAGTGACCCCATTTTGCAAACTAGACCCCCCAAGAAACTAATCTAGAAGCATAGTGAGCACTTTAAACTCCCAGGTGCTTCACAAATTAATCCGTAAAAATGAAAAAGTACTTTTTTTTCACACATTTCTTTTAGCCTCAATTATTTCATTTTCACATGGGCAACAGGATAAAATGGATCCTAAAATTGGTTGGGCAATTTCTCCTGAGTACGCCAATACCTCATATGTGGGGGTAAACTACTGTTTGGGCACATGGTAAGGCTCGGAAGGGAAGGAGCGCCATTTGACTTTTTGAATGAAAAATTATCTCCATAGTTAGCGGACACCATGTCAGGTTTGGAGAAGCCCTGTGTGCCTAAACATTGGAGCTCCCCCACAAGTGACCCCATTTTGGAAACTAGACCCCCCAAGAAACTAATCTAGATGCATAGTGAGCACTTAAAACCCCCAGGTGCTTCACAGAAGTTTATAACGCAGAGCCATGAAAATAAAAAAATTATTTTTCTTTCCTCAAAAATGATTTTTAGCCCGGAGTTTTTTATTTTCCCAAGGATAATAGGAGAAATTGGACCCCAAATGTTGTTGTCCAGTTTGTCCTGAGTACGATGATACCCCATATGTGGGGGTAAACCACTGTTTGGGCGCACGGCAGGGCTCGGAAGGGAAGGCACGCCATTTGGCTTTTTGAATGGAAAATTAGCTTAAATCATTAGCGGACACCATGTCGCGTTTGGAGAGCCCCTGTGTGCCTAAACATTGGAGCTCCTGCACAAAGTGACCCCATTTTGGAAACTAGACCTCCCAAGGAACTAATCTAGATGTGTGGTGAGCACTTTGAACCCCCAAGTGCTTCACAGAAGTTTATAACGCAGAGCCATGAAAATAAAAAATTATTTTTCTTTCCTCAAAAATGATTTTTTAACCCACAATTTTTCATTTTCCCAAGGGTAACAGTAGAAATTTGACCCCAAAAGTTGTGCAGTTTCTCCTGAGTACGCTGATACCCCATATGTGGGGGTAAACCACTGTTTGGGCGCACGTCGGGGCTTGGAAGGGAGGGCGCACCATTTGACTTTTTGAACGCAAGATTGGCTGGAATCAATGGTGGCGCCATGTTGCGTTTGGAGACCCCTGATGTGCCTAAACAGTGGAAACCCCTCAATTCTAACTTCAACACTAACCCCAACACACCCCTAACCCTAATCCCAACTGTAGCCATAACCCTAATCACAACCCTAACCCCAACACACCCCTAACCACAACCCTAACCCCAACACACCCGTAACCCTAAATCCAACCCTAATCCTAACCCTAATCCCAACCCTGCCCACAACTGTAACCCCAACACAACCCTAACCCTATCCTTAACCCTAACCACAAGCCTAATCTTAACCCTATTTCCAACCCTAGCCCTAATTCCAACCCTAAGGGTACCGTCTCACATAACGATTTACCAACGTTCACGACCAGCGATACGACCTGGCCGTGATCGTTGGAAAGTCGTTGTGTGGTCGCTGGGGAGCTGTCACACAGACCGCTCTCCAGCGACCAACGATGCCAAGGTCCCGGGTAACCAGGGTAAACATCGGGTTACTAAGCGCAGGGCCGCGCTTAGTAACCCGATGTTTACCGTGGTTACCAGCGTAAAAGTAAAAAAAATAAAAACGTACATACTCACATTTCGGTGTCCTTCAGGTCCCTTGCCGTCTGCTTCCCGCTCTGACTGAGTGCCGCCGTACAGTGAGAGCAGAGCGCAGCGGTGACGTCACTGCTGTGCTGTGCTCTCACTTTCCGGCCGGCAGACAGTCAGAGCGGGAAGCAGACGGCAAGGGACCTGAAGGACACCGAAATGTGAGTATGTACGGTTTTATTTTTTTTACTTTTACGCTGGTAACCACGGTAAACATCGGGTTACTAAGCGCGGCCCTGCGCTTAGTAACCCGATGTTTACCCTGGTTACAAGCGAACGCATCGCTGGATCGCTGTCACAACGATCCAGCGATGACAGCGGGAGATCCAGCGACGAAAGAAAGTTCCAAACGATCTACTACGACGTACGATTCTCAGCAGGGTCCCTGATCGCTGCTGCGTGTCAGACACCGATATCGTATGGATATCGCTGGAACGTCACGGATCGTACCGTCGTAGCGATCAAAGTGCCACTGTGAGACGGTACCCTAACCCTAAGGCTATGTGCCCACGTTGCGGATTCGTGTGAGATTTTTCTGCACGATTTTTGAAAAATCCGCAGGTAAAAGGCACTGCGTTTTACCTGCAGATTTACAGCAGATTTCCAGTGTTTTTTTGTGCGGATTTCACCTGCGGATTCCTATTGAGGAACAGGTGTAAAACGCTGCGGAATCCGCACAAAGAATTGACATGCTGCAGAAAATACAACGCAGCGTTTCTGCACGGAATTTTCCGCACCATGGGCACAGTGGATTTGGTTTTCCATAGGTGTACATGGTACTGTAAACCTGATGGAAAACTGCAACGAATTCGCAGCGGCCAATCCGCTGCGGATCCGCAGCCAAATCCACTGCGGATCCGCGGCCAAATCCGCTGCGGATCCGCGGCCAAATCCGCTGCGGATCCGCGGCCAATCCGCTGCGGATCCGCAGCCAAATCCGCACATGCTATAACCCTACCCCTAGTTCTAACCCTAACCCTAGTGGAAAACGGAAAAAAATATATATATATTTTCTTTATTTTATTATTCTCCCTACCTATGGGGGTGATAAAGGGGGGGGGGTATTTATTATTTTTTTTATTTTGATCGCTGTGATAGAACCTACCACAGCGATCAAAATGTACTTGTAAGGAATCTGCCGGCTGGCAGATTCGGCGGGCGCACTGAGCATGCGCCCGCCATTTTGGAAGATGGCGGCGCCCAGCGAGGAGACGTACGGACACCGGGAGGATCGGTAAGTATGAAGGGGTGGTGGGGGGGGTGGATTGGAGCACAGGGGGGGTGGATTGGAGCACAGGGGGGGTGATCGGACCACAGGGGGGGTGAATTCAAACAAGGAGGGAGCGGACAGGAGGACGGGGGAGCCGGCAGGCGGACGGAGGGGACCGGACCCCATAACGGAGGACAGGGGGGGGCGATCGGTGGGTGTGGGGGGGGTCACTTAAGTATTTCCAGCCATGGCCGATGATATTGCAGCATCGGCCATGGCTGGATTGTAATATTTCACCATTTTTTTAGGTGAAATATTACAAATCGCTCTGATTGGCAGTTTCACTTTCAACAGCCAATCAGAGCGATCGTAGCCACGGGGGGGTGAAGCCACCCCCCCTGGGCTGAAGCACCACTCCCCCTGTCTCTGCAGATCGGGTAAAATGGGAGTTAACCCCTTCACCCGATCTGCAGGGACGCGATCATTCCATGACGCATACGCTGCGTCATAGGTCGGATTGGCACAGACTTTCATGACGCAGCGTATGCGTCAAAGGTCGGGAAGGGGTTAAAGACCCCACGGACAGACAAATCGAGGCTTTAGCCAAATCGGTGTTTGAGGCTTCTGGGCCCTCCTTCTGTCCTAGTTTCGCCTCTTCATGGGTAGCGAAAGCTGTGTCAGCCTGGGCTAAAACCCTACGCAGAGGCATTTTGGCCTCGGCCCCTGCTGAGGAACTGTCTGATTTAGCGGATCAGATTTCTCTTGCGGTAAAATATCTCATGAATGCCTCCCTTGATGCGGCGGCCTGCTCGGCTAGGGCTAACAGTAACATTGTGGCCATTCGCCGGGTCCGTTGGCTCAAAGCATGGAACGCAGATCCTGCTTCTAAAAAAAATCACTCACTGGTCTGCCCTTCCATGGTTCTAGACTCTTCGGCACGCAGCTGGATCAAATGATCTAGGACGCTACGGGTGGTAAGAGTACCTCCTTACCCCAGTCCAAGCCTAAAAGTTCCTTCAACAGAAGGTGCCCCCAGTCCTTTCGGTCCTTTACCTCCTCAGAAAACCCCAATCAGGACCGCTCTTCCTCGCAAGGAGACCGGAGGAAGCCTTCTTTCAGGCCTCCCCCGCGCTGGAGAGCTAAGAGTCACCCCTCAAAACCATCCGGATCTCAGGGCCACAGATTAGCTAATAAATGACGGGTCGCCCCCACCTGGAAATCCTTCCAGGGTGGGAGGCCGACTTCTTCTGTTCTCAGGAGTTTGGCTATCGGTAGTCGACGACGCCTGGGTCAGGGAGATCGTCACGTCAGGCTACAAGATAGAATTTTCTTCGCCCCCAGGAAGTCGTTTTCTGCTCTCTCATCCTCCCATCTCCCAGGGCTTCTCCAGGCCATCGATTCGCTCCTTGCCTCAGGAGTCGTAGTTCCGGTTCCTTATCACGAGCGGTTTTCAGGTTTTTACTCGAACCTGTTCGTGGTTCCAAAGAAGGATGGCTCTCTCCATCCAATTTTGGATCTCAAGCGGTTGAACCGACATCTCCGGATTCGACACTTCAGAATGGAATCACTACGATCGGTGGTCGCGTCCATGGAACTGGGAGAGTTTGTGTTTCGTGGACATTCGGGATGCGTTCCTACACGTTCCGATTTGCGTACGGCATCAGAGTTTTCTTCGGTTCGCGATCCAAGAACATCATTACCAGTTCACGGCTCTCCCCTTCGGACTGGCGTCTGCTCCCAGGGTCTTTACGAAGGTCATGGCAGCGGTCATGGCCATTCTACGTTCAAAGGGGATTGTGGTAATCCCTTACCTCGACGACCTCTTGATCAAGGGTTCGTCCCGTCGGGAATGCAGCCAGAGCCTCCAGCTTACACTGGACACTCTTATTTGCCTCGGCTGGATAATCAACTACCAGAAGTCATCCTTGATTCCAACCCAACGTCTGGAGTTCCTGAGCATGGAGTTCGACACCTCTCGGGCTCAGGTCTTCCTCCCCAAGGAGAAGTTACTTTCTCTTCGTCGGGGTGTCAGAGCGCTAAGGGGCCCAAACCCTCTGTCCCTCCGCCTCGCCATGAGGGTTCTGGGGAAAATGTTCGCTTCTATGGAAGCGGTTCCCTATGCTCAGTTCCACTCTCGTCCCCCTCCAGCTGGCTCTTCTGACTGCCTGGGACAGGAACCCGCTTTCTCTGGACTGTCCATTTCGCCTCTCTTCCAAGGTGAAGCAGTCTCTTGGTGGACGCTGTCCACCTCCATTCTGCGCGGGAGGTAATTTCTCCCTCCCCGCTGGCAGGTGATCACCACCGATGCCAGCCTCCAAGGTTGGGGAGCGGTCTTTCTCCACCTCACGGCCCAGGGCCGCTGGACTGCTCAAGAGGCGCGTCTTCCTATCAACCTTTTGGAAATCAGGGCCATCTTCCTAGCCCTCATCCGCTGGGAGTCTCTCCTCTCGGGAAAGCCGGTCCGCATTCAGTCGGACAACGCCACATCCGTGGCTTACATAAACCATCAGGGAGGGACTCGCAGCAGGCAGGTCATGACGGAAGTGGCAAAGATTCTGCGTTGGGCGTAGAGCCATGTTCCCTTTCTATCAGCCATCCACATCCCAGGGGTGGACAACTGGGAAGCCGACTTGCTAAGTCGCCAAGGCATCATCGTGGGCGAGTGGTCTCTCCTTCCCTCAATTATTCAGCCAGATTTGTCAGTGGTGGGGTGTTCGACGTCGACTTAATGGCCTCCCAGGCAAACCACAAGGTTCCCCAGTACGTTTCCAGGTCTCAGGATCCGATGGCCGTCTGATGCGACGCTCTCGTGGGCCCAGTTCCAGATTTCCTAACTGTTCCCACCCCTCCCCTTGCTCCCGAGGGTCGTCAAAAAGATCAAGTTGGAAGGGGTTTCCGTGCTCTTGGTAGCTCCAGATTGGCCTCGCAGGGCCTGGTATGCGGAACTAGTCAACATGCTATCAGACATTCCGTGTAGACTACTGGATCTACCGGACCTTCTTTCGCAGGGGCCCCCCTTCCACCTGAATTCTCGGTCTCTGAATTTAATGGTATGGCCGTTGAGGCCGCGGTCCTGAAGGACGCGGGCTTTTCTCACCGTGTCATCCAGACTAAGATACGCGAGGAAGCCTGAATTCTCGCTCTTATCAACCACAGATGTTGGAAGGCCTTTTTCTGATGGTGCGAGGAGAACAGTCTGTTTCCTATGACTTTTTCCCTCCCATCCCTTCTCAGTTTCCTTCAAGCAGGTCTCGATTCGGGGCTTTCTCTTAGCACCTTGAAGGGTCAGATTTCCGCTCTGTCTATCCTTTTTCAAACAGACCTAGCCTCCCTTCCTCTGGTGAGGACCTTTTATTCAGGGGGTCACTCATATTGCTCCCCCTTATCCTCCTGTCGAGCCTTGGGATCTCAACCTCGTGTTAGACGCCCTCCAGCGTGCGCCCTTTGAACCGATTTCAGGACATTTCCTTCTCGCTTCTATCTTGGAAGGTAGCCTTCTTGGTCGCCATCACCTCCATTAGAAGAGTGTCAGAGTTGGCGGCATTATCCTGTCGTTCTCCCTTTCTAGTCCTGCACCAGGACAAGGTGGTTCTTCGACCGGTTCCTTCCTTCTTACCGAAGGTAGTCTCAGCCTTTCACATCAATGAGGACATTGTAGTCTTGTGCCCTTCCCCGGTTTATCCCTTGGAGAAATCCCTTCACAAGTTGGATGTGGTCAGGGCTATCAGAATTTACCTTTCCAGAACTGCTTCCTTTCGTCAGGCCGATTCTCTGTTCATTGTCTCGGAAGGTCGTCGAAAGGGGCTCCCCGCCTCCAAGTCCACTATTGCTCGTTGGATCCGTTCGGTGGTTCTGGAGGCATACCGTTTCCAAGACAAACGCCCTCCTTCGGGGCTGAAGGCTCACTCTACCCGGGCAGTGGGAGATTCCTGGGCAGTTCGTCACCAAGCTTCAGCCTCGCAGGTTTGCAAGGCCGCAACGTGGTCATCCATTCACACCTTTGTAAAATTCTACAAGGTGCATACTCGGGCTTCTGCCGATGCGAGCCTGGGTAGGAAGATACTGCAGGCGGCGGTTTCTCACCGGCCGACCTAACTCCTCTTTTTCTGCAGAATATCCCGCCCTAGGGACTGCTTTTGGACGTCCCATGGTTACCTGTGTCCCCCAATGAAGCGAGAAAGAAAGAGGGATTTTTGGTTCTTACCGTAAAATCTTTCTTGGAGCCTTCATTGGGGGGCACAGCACAGCACCCTCCCTTGAAGTTGTACCGTGTTGGCCAACGTGCCGTTGTTGTGGGTTGGTACATAGGTTGAGTTTAATATTACTTGTTCCTACTACTGCTTTTGTTCCAACTGAGTTGCCCGGTGCCTGTCGGAGGGTGTATACTGCCGGGGAGGAGCTACTTCTTTATTTGCATAGTGTCAGCCTCCTAGCGACAGCAGCATACACCCATGGTTAACTGTGTCCCCCAATGAAGGCTCCAAGAAAGAGATTTTACGGTAAGAACCAAAAATCCCTCTATTCCTATAATTCTGAACAACTCCTTTAAAGGGAATGCTACAATTTGTTTTGAATTTAAATTTTATAGGTGTTAAAAAAAAAAAAAAAAAATTAAAATTCACACCATTTTCTTTGTGATGAGTAGTGCTGAGTAAACCTTTCAAGGCTTGGTGAGTGTCCCTGAACCCCATTGAATTCAATGGGAGGCAGAACCAAATTCCCAAACAGCTCAAATTAGGGGCAGACACCAGGAAAAGTGACCCAGAGTACACTTAGTATAATGTGACAGGGCTTGGACCAACATTTCTAGCTGAAATATTGATCAGTAACAGGTGGATGAGTGAAAAGTGTAGGCCTGGTGCACGGAGAGCCATGCCAACTTGAATCTACACAAATGAAGGAGACCCAATTTGGAGTCCAAACATTTCCAAAACTTAGGGGGCAGACACCAGGAGAAGTGGCATCAATTAACCTACAGTAGAAATTTGATAATGGCACAGCAGCAGTCCGCCATGAGGCATCATGGGTTGTTTTTTTTTTACCAACCACACTCAAGTGGCACAAATATCAGCTTAGTAGAGCACTAATGTTAGAAAAATCTAAGGATAGTAACACGTCTGTCACGGTTCACACCGTACTGCCAACAACGTGTTACGGATCCCTGCAATAGGTTAGGGATCCCGGGGAGGATGTCTTTATCGTCCCCACTACTCACACCAATTTGTCACGAACCGGGGTTGCTTTAGTTGCCCCTGGTTCCTTGTGAAGGGGATTTATCTATATTCCAGTTACGGTTTGGACCTTGCAGCTCTCTAGTGCCCCCTTTACCCTCAGGTCAGATTAAGTATTGCACCCAGGGTAATTGGTCGCCAGAAAGGCTAACTGCTATGTACTTGCAATTGGGCACGCTGCAGTGAGGGCAATATAACTACTCCCACAGGCAGGAACAATAATTATCAATGCTGCCATCGCTACAAAGATTCCCAATCGCACAGAAAAAAGTATGCTGCCACCAGCCCCGATTCTACCAAAGGTTTACAGGGCCGGAGCCATCCCAAATCAGTAGCGTAATTCACTTCAGAGGAAGCAACAGTTTGTTCATAGAGCAGGAAGAGACAGCTAGTAAATTATATATGTAACTCCATAAAAAGTTAGGCAATGTTTACAAAGTATAAAAGATATTACAAAGAAGGCAAAATCGTGTACAATACAAAATAAAATGGGATTAAAATGGAATGGAGAACACTTACAGGTTGTTCAGATCATTTCATATCAGCATGGTGTCCCTGTGCTCAGGAGATACATCCAGGTGCATTAGAAAAGATGTGCTGAGCTGTTAGCTCGCTTCCTGGGCCAAAACTAAAACACAACTCAGCAGGCGTAAGATATGCCCTCTCGTCGGGTCATCACTAAGTGGGCTGAGCAATGATAATATATGATTTTTTGGAGTCCCCAGACAAAGGCATTCCTGGAAAGAGGGAGGGGCTGCTGCACCTTGGTCTCACATTACACTATATAGCAGGGGAGAGGGAGGGTGAGTGGCTTTACAGGATTGGTCGCCTGCAGTTTAAAAGCCACACCCTGCTCACACATTAGTATCAAGTTGCACAGGGTCTCTGCCATAGGGCTTTGTTTGTGGTATGAGCTACTGCAGGGGGTGAGAAAAAGGGGGTCGATGCTGCAGTGTGTGTCTGACATGGTTGTTATGATCTGGTGGCCTAAGAGCAGCATGAGACGTACTCTGGAGAAAATGGTACCTGTACTGACCGCAGACCCTGAACTTAACACCACAACTAGAAGTAGCCGTGGAATGTACCTAGCGCTCCCTAGACATCTCGACACAGCCGGAGGACTAATTACCCCTAGAGATAGAAAAGGGAAAACTATCTTGCCTCAGAGAAAATCCCCAAAAGATAGGCAGCCCCCCACAAATATTGACTGTGAGAGGAGAGGGAAAAAACATATACACAGACGGAAATGAGAATTTAGCAAAGGAGGCCACTTCTAGCTAAATAGAAAGGATAGGACAGAGTACTATGCGGTCAGTATTAAAACACTAGAAAATATTCACCACAGAAAATACAAAATCTCCACAGCTAACTAAAGATATGGAGGGTATATCTGCATCTCCAGAGTTACCAGCTTGGCTAAACAAATCCTTATACAGACCAAGCTGGACAAGAAAAATCAAGGCCAGAACTTATCTTTGTTGAAATGAACTGCAAAGCAGAAGAGACCAGGCAGGCATGTGAATCCTCCAGGAACAATGGACAACTGGCACTGACTAAAGGGTGAAGCAAGACTAAATAGCCCAGTCAAAATTGCAAAAAGTGAACACACCTGATAACTGCTGCGAGTCAGAGACAGCAGCGCTACCACTTACAACCACCGGAGGGAGCCCAAGAGCAGAATTCACAACACATGGTACTTTCTAGAGCTAATCTCATTATGACATTTCTTACTTTCAGTCAACTACCTTGTCACGATAATGTAAGTGCAGGCCTGCTGATCTGGGAGTCCTAATGCTACAGGAAAATTACAAGAAGGAGACCAAACTTGGCATACAAGCAATTCAAAAAATTGCCACACACCACTACAGTGGAATCAATTTCCACAGAGTAGAAACCGTATAATGGGCCTCTGACACCCTTTCTACAACAGGCAACCCAAAAGATGGGTTCAAACCCCACCAAGGACAACATCTGCAAAGAGTTTGTATGTTCTCTCCGTGTTTGCGTGGGTTTCCTCCGCGTTCTCCAGTTTCCTCCCACATTCCAAAGACATACTGATAGGGAATTTAGATTGTGAGCCCCAACGGGGACAGCGATGATGATGTGTGCAACCTGTAAAGCGCTGCGGAATATGTTAGCGCTATATAAAAATAAAGATTATTATTATGGAAACCTAACTTGAGTCTATAACACAGACTGCAATAACACGAGAGCAATGCATGACACTAGTCTGCCCAAAGTGCGACTGTGGTGCAAAAGTCATAGATGTCTCAGGATGCAGTGCTTGTCGTGGTCTGTGCGGCAAGACGCATCGTAACCTCCTAATCTTCCTCCACCTCCTCTGCTGAGCTACTCGGCTGCATGCCTCTGGGTTCACACCAAGTGGGATCTACAAACTCATCGTCCTCCTCTGTTCTCACTGTTCTCCTCTTCCTGCCCTGACAGCACAGTACTGACTGCGTGTGCCTCAGGAATGAGTCTCATCAGTATCCCCTCCACCCCTGGAGGTTAACGTCTAGTGACAAAGGTCTGGATTCTGCTCAGATCCTACTTCATTTGGCCCTGGATCCAACATGAAAATATTTTGGGCATCTGTGCAGATGCTTTCCTTTTCTGGATTCTGTGCATCTTTCCAGCAGAAGCAGCCACTCTGCGCTGTTGCACTGAGAAAACATTGAGAGACGTGACTTCGGTAGCCAATGACAGAAGACCTTGTGTCATGACGTTGTGTATGGTTTCTGCTCCCCGATTGGCAGCCGGAATGTACACACATTGTTATTAAAAAATGTTAAAATTACACTCTGCCGCTCTTCTGACCAATACACCTTTCCTCCCCTTATAAAACACCTCTCCCCACTCATCATACAGGTCCGCTATCCTAGCCAAAGCCAATAACCCCCAAGGGTGGTTTGCACGTTAATGACCGGGCCAATTTTTACAATTCTGACCACTGTCCCTTTATGAGGTTATAACTCTGGAACGCTTCAACGGATCCTGATGATTCTGACATTGTTTTCTCGTGACATATTGTACTTCATGATAGTGGTAAAATTTCTTTCATATTACCTGCATTTATTTGTGAAAAAAAACGGAAATTTGGTGAAAATTTTGCAATTGTTCAACTTTTAATTTTTATGCAATTAAATCACAGACATATGTCACACAAAATACTTAATGAGTAACATTTCCCACATGTCTACTTTACATCAGCACAATTTTGGAACCAAAATTTTTTTTTGTTAGGGAGTTATAAGGGATAAAAGTTGACCAGCAATTTCTCATTTTTACAACACCATTTTTTTAAGAAACCACATCACATTTGAAGTCATTTTGAGGGGTCTATATGATAGAAAATAACCAAGTGTGACACCATTTTAAAAACTGCACCCCTCAAGGTGCTCAAAACCTCATGCAAGAAGTTTATTAACCCTTCAGGTGTTTCACAGGAATTTTTGGAATGTTTAAAAAAAAAAAAAATTAACATTTAACTTTTTTTCACAAAAACTTTTACTTCAGCTCCAATTTGTTTTATTTTACCAAGGGTAACAGGAGAAAATGGACCCCAAACGTTGTACAATTTGTCCTGAGTACGCCGATACCCCATATGTGGGGGTAAACCACTGTTTTGGTGCCTGGCAGAGCTCGGAAGGGAAGGAGCGCCATTTGACTTTTCAATGCAAAATTGACTGGAATTGAGATGGGACGCCATGTTGCGTTTGGAGAGCCCCTGATGTGCCTAAACATTGAAACCCCCCACAATTGACACCATTTTGGAAAGTAGACCCCCTAAGGAACTTATCTAGATGTGTGGTGAGCACTTTGACCCACCAAGTGCTTCACAGAAGTTTATAACACAGAGCCGTGAAAATAAAAATTCTTTTTTTTTCTTCACAAAAATTATTTTTTAGCCCCCAGTTTTGTATTTTCCCAAGGGTAACAGGAGAAATTGGACCCCAAAAGTTGTCCAATTTGTCCTGAGTACGCTGATACCCCATATGTGGAGGGGAACCACCATTTGGGCACATGGCAGAGCTCGGAAGGGAAGGAGCGCCATTTGGAATGCAGACTTAGATGGATTGGTCTGCAAGCGTCACATTGCGTTTGCAGAGCCCCTAATGTACCAAAACAGCAGAAATCCCCCACAAGTGACCCCATATTGGAAACTAGACCCCCCAAGGAACTTATCTAGATGTGTTGTGAGAACTTTGAACCCCCAAGTGTTTCACTACAGTTTATAACGCAGAGCCGTGAAAATAAAAAATATTTTTTTTCCCACAAAAATTGTTTTTTAGCCCCCCAAATTTGTATTTTCCCAAGGGTAACAAGAGAAATTGGACCCCAAAAGTTGTCCAATTTGTCCTGAGTGCGCTGATACCCCATATGTTAGGGTAAACCCCTGTTTGGGTGCACGGGAGAGCTCGGAAGGGAAGAAGCACTGTTTTACTTTTTCAACGCAGAATTGGCTAGAATTGAGATCGGACGCCATGTCGCGTTTGGAGTGCCCTTGATGTGCCTAACCAGTGGAAGCCCCCAATTCTAACTGAAACCCTAACCCCAACACACCCCTAACCCTAATCCCAACTCTACCCATAACCCTAACCACAGCCCTAACCCTTACATGCCCCTAACCCCAACCACACCCCTAACCCCAACACACCCCAAATCCCAACCCTAACCACACCCCTAACTCCAACACACCCCTAATCCCAACCATAATCCTAACCACACCCCTAACCCTGACACACCCCTAATCCCAACCTTAAATGTAATCCAAACCCTAACTGTAACCCTAACCCTAGCCCCAACCCTAACCCTAATGGGAAAATGGAAATAAATATATTTTTTTATTTTATTATTTTTTCCCTAACTAAGGGGGTGATGAAGGGGGGGTTTGATTTACTTTTATAGCGGGTTTTTTAGCGGATTTTTATGATTGGTAGCTGTCACACACTAAAAGACTCTTTTTATTGCAAAAAATAGTTTTGTGTCTCCACATTTTGAGAGCTATAATTTTTCCATATTTTGGTCCACAGAGTTATGTGAGGTCTTGTTCTTTGCAGGACGAGTTGACGTTTTTATTGGTACCATTTTCGGGCACTTGACGTTTTTTGATCGCTTTTTATTCCGATTTTTGTGAGGCAGAATGACCAAAAACTAGCTATTCATGAATTTCTTTTTCAGGGGTCAAGTAAATAAGGCAGCACACTGCAGCGCTAAAACATGCAAACATGAAATATGAAAACTGAACTGCATTACTGCACTAGAAATATGAAAAATGAGAGCGTATAGCGCATAAAAATGGCCAATTTTATGTGTACCTGGTAGCCACTTTAGGGCATCTCTCGTATACCAGGTCCTACCCTTTCCTTTCCTCGCTGAGAATAAACGTCTCCATCTGAATGGGTACCTGTGAAACCTCTTCCTAGACTAACATTCTCTCTCTCTGTGGAGGGGTAATGGACCTGTTGCGATTAAAACACATGTGGCTAAGAGGCGGAGTGCTCGGTCTGAAGGCTTCTTTTTGAGGGGGGTGTTTATACTGTTCCGCGTTTGGTGAAATGGATAAAGCACTTTTATTCTTTGGGTCAGTACGATTACAGCAATACCTCATTAATTTTTTTATGCTTTGGCGCTTTTATATGATAAAAACTATTGTATAGAAAAAATAATTATTTTTGCATCGCCTCATTCTGAGGACTATAACTTTTTTATTTTTTCGCTGATGATGCTGTATGGCATCTCATTTTTTGCGGGACAAGATGACGTTTTCAGCGGTACCATGGTTATTTATATCCGTATTTTTGATCATGTGCTGTTCCAGTTTTTGTTCGGCGGTATGAAAATAAAGCGTTCTGGTTTTTTTACGGTGATCACTGAAGGGGTTAACTAGTGGGAAAGTTTTATAGGTCGGGTCATCATGGAGGCGGCAATACTAAATAGGTGTACTTTTATTGTTTTGGGGTTTTTTAGATAAAGAAATGTATTTATGGGAACAGTATATATATATTTTTTTTTTCTTTATTTAGGATTTTTTTTTTTTCTACATTTGTGAATATTTTTTTTTTTTTTTTACTTTATAACATTGCCCCGGGGGGGCATCATGCTATCGGGTCTGATCGCTGATCTGACACTTTGCAGAGCACTGTGTCAGATCAGCGATCTGACAGGCAGTGCAGGGACGTTTGCTGGCACCTGCTCTGAGCAGGCGTTGCAAGCCACCTCCCTGCAGGACCCGGAAGCAGCCCCGCGGCCATATAGGATCCGGGGCCTGCAGGGAGGAGGAGGTAGGAGACCCTTGGAGCAACGCGATCGCAGTGTGTCGGGGGTTAATGTGCCAGGAGCAGTCCGTGACCACTCCTGGCACATAGTGCCAGATGTCAGCTGCGATAGTCAGCTGACACCTGGCCGCAATCGGCTGCGCTCCCTCCGTGAGCGCAGCCGATCACATATGACGTACCGTATTTTCTGGCGTATAAGACGACTTTTTAACCCCTCAAAATCTTCTTAAAAGTCGGGGGTCATCTTATACGCCGGGTACAGACAAATGTGCATATGGTGGGTGGGGGGGGAGTGGTCCCGATGACGAAGAGAGGGGGCGTCTCACAGGAAAGTGTGAGTGGAGTAGCCCCGTTACCTCATTGCGGCAGCGTGGGGGTCTCTGTGCTGGGGAGCAGTGGCTCCTCATTGCGGTAGCATAGAGTTTCTGTGCTGGGAGCGGCAGCTCCTCTTCGTGCCGTGAGGGCTCTGTGCCGTGGGGCGGTGCATCTTCTTGCAGCGTCGGGGCTCCTCCGGCATCTCCTCAAGGCCCGGAGGCACTGGCAGCTCCATTGCTTCGATGCGGTGGCCTCCGGGAAAATGGCCGCTGGGGGCGGCGCATGCTCAGATTCAGACCTCGTCCCTAGATCTCGGGAGACGAGATCTGAATCTGAGCATGCGCCGCCCCCAGCGGCCATTTTCCCGGAGGCCACCGCATCGCAGCAATGGAGCTGCCGGTGCCTCCGGGCCTTGAGGAGATGCCGGAGGAGTCCCGACGCTGCAAGAAGATGCACCGCCCCACGGCACGAAGAGGAGCTGCCGCTCCCAGCACAGAAACCCTATGCTACCGCAATGAGGAGCCGCCGCTCCCCAGCACAGAGACCCCCACGCTGCCGCAATGAGGGAATAGGGGGCTACTTCACTCACACTTTCCTGTGAGACGCCCCCTCTTCATCATCGGGACCACTCCCCACCCCAAAAGGCACATTAGTCACCGGCCCAATAAGACGACATACGGCATATAAGAAGACCCCCGACTTTTAAAAGAAGATTTCATATTTTAACTGGAAAAGTTGGGGGTCGTCTTATACGCCCAGTCGTCTTATATGCCGGAAAATACGGTACTATCCCGTCACTGGGAATTAAGTCCCAGGTCACCTCGACGGGATAGTACGTCATATGGGATAAAGGGGTTAACAAAGTATTTGTGGAAACGTGATCCTTTACCGAACTGTGACCAAATTTTGCCAACTTTGAGGAAAAATGCTCATGATACCGAGTACGAATCCAAATGTGCTGCGTTTGTACCGAATTTGAGATTGACAAATGTTTTCCAAACAAGATTGCTCATCTCCAGACATGAGTCCTGCTTTTGTCTTCGATGCAATGATAGCCGAAGATTGGTTTAGTGACCATGTGGAAAACCTCATGAAGATGCCTTTACAAGTGACTTTCACACCGGACCTACTCCTGGGATTATGGTGTAGTGTGGCATGATGTATAGTAGATGGACCTCTCTTGTCTTCAGTCCAGGTACACTAAAACTCTAACTTACATTGATTTCTATTTTGGAACCAGTGGTTCCATGTTGGGATTGCACCATTTTCCGATACCCTTAGCACATCTCCATTTTTTGTGATCTCAGGTTGGGTAGAGGCTTATTTTTTTGTGCCGAGCTGACGTTTTTAAAGGGAACCTGTCATCTTGTTTCGCCACTATAAGATGCGGCCACTGCCTTTCAGGGTTTATCTACAGCATTCTATAATGATATAGATAAGCCCCCGGTCCGACCTGAAAGAGAAGAAAAACAAGTTTTATTATACTCACCCGGGGGCAGTCCGGTCTGATGGGTGTCGCAGGTCCAGGGCCAGCGCCTCCCATCTTCTTGCGATGGCTCCCTCCTGTTGCTTTATCGCTCCCCGGCATCGCGCTCCTGCACAGGCATACTTATCTGCTCTGTTGAGGGCAGAGCAAAGTATTGCAGTGCAAAGGTGCTGGTAAAGGTCAGAGAGGCCCAGCTCCTGTGCACTGCAGTACTTTGCTCTGCCCTCAACAGGGCAGAGAAGTATGCCTGCGTAGGAGCGCGGCATGAAGCAAGCAGGATGACATTGCAAGAAAATGGGAGGTGCTGGACCCAGGACCTGCGACAACCATTCGACTGGACCGCCCCCAGGTGAGTATAATAATACTTGCTTTTCTTCTCTTTAAAGTCAGACCGGGGGCTTATCTACTGCATTATAGAATGCTGTAGATAAGCCCGAAAGACTGGCCTCATCTTATAGCGGCAAAATGAGGTGACAGGTTCCCTTTAATGATACCATTTTGGTGCAGATACGATCTTTTGATAGCCCGTTATTGCATTTTAATTCAATGTCGCAGCAACCAAAAAAAGTAATACTAAAGTAATACTGGCATTTTGATTTTGTTTTCTCGCTATGCCGTTTAGCAATCAGGTTAATCCTTTTTATTGCGATTCTGAATGCAGCGATACCAAATATGTGTATGTTTGATTTTATTTATGTTTTATTTTGAATGGAGCAAAAGGAGGGTGATTTGAACTTTTATATATTTTTTTATATTTTTAAAAACATTTTTTTTTGGCATGCTTCAATAGTCTCCATGAGAGAGACTAGTAGCTGCTACAACTTGATCGCCTCTGTTACATAGAGGCGATGATCAGATCGCCTCTATATAGCAGATTTACTCACTTGCTATGAGCGCCGACCACTGGGCCGGCACTGACAACCATAGAGGTTTCCAGGAGACCTTCGGTTGTCATACCAATGCACTGGTGATCCGCTATCATGTAATGGTTTGCTTTTTAAATGCCGCTGTCAGCGTTTGACAGTGGCATTTAATGGGTTAATGGCCGGCGTAGATCTTGAGCCCACATCAAAGGGAGGGAGTCTGACATTAACGTACTATTACACACGTTGTTGTAAAGGGGTTCTGTCAGCACAGAATGACTGCTTAAACCCAGTGCTTGTTGGTGTGGCCAATTATTTATATACACCTTCCCAACTTCTTGGTTTCAATCTACACCATGTTCCAAATTATTATTCAAATTACATTTTTCTCGGATTTTCCTAAATGGTCGGTGCAAATGACAGTCAGTCTAATAAGTCATCACCCGTTAGAGTATACATCGAATTTTATTGAAGAAACCTCCCAATGATAACAGTATAATCTCCAAAAAGAATAAAAACTCAAAATGCCCTGTTCCAAATTATTATGCACAGTAGAATTTCTAAACATTTGATATGTTTTAACCCCTCTCTGACATATGACTTACTATCCCGTCGAGGTGGTATGGGCCCGTATGACCACCGACGGGATAGTACGTCATCACCGATCAGCTGTGCTCACGGGGGGAGCGCGGCCGATCGGGGCCAGGTGTCAGCTGACAATCACAGCTGACATCCGGCTCTATGTGCCAGGAGTGGTCACGGACCGCTCCTGGCACATTAACCCCTCGGAACACTGCGATAAAAAATGATCTCAGCGTTCCGGCGGCACAGGGAAGCATCGCGCAGGGAGGGGGCTCCCTGCGTGCTTCCCTGAGACCCTCGGAGCAACGCAATATGATCGCGTTGTTCCGAGGGTCTCCTACTTGGATGGCGCTGAAATATATGTCAGTCCACGGTCTGCACGTCTGCCCTAGACGTGCAGACCGTGGACTGACATATACTTCAGCGCCATCCAAGAAGGTAATATGGAGAGTGGTAGTTACCACCCCTGAATTGGCGCCATTAATGGATATCTGTAACTCCACTTGGAGTATGGTTCTAGGGACTGTGTATGGTATCATATGGGCATCTTATAGATTGGTGGCAGTGTGGTAGGCATGAGGATTGATCGTCACCTCCTGCACAGATTATTTCCAGCCTTAATTGATAATGCTTATGGGGACTGCTACATGGGTGTGTATAGACTTAACCCAGTGTGGCAATAAAATGGTTAATTGTTTTCTCTTGTAGAAAGGCACATAATAGACCTATGGAGCAGCACCCTGTCATTTAGGTTGTGCCCATATATACAGTCCATTCTGTTTTTCTGTACAGATCCCTCATACTAACAACAGAGACTTATATGGGATTATCTTCCTGGCCTGCATGTTAAGGTTCTGCACGGTAGTACTCTGTTCGTGGCCTGCATAGACTTCTCACTGTGTTTTATTTTTGTCCTGTATTGACATTTTTAGACTGTGTCTTTTGTACTGAATAAAGATTTTTTTGTCTATATAACATATGGTTCCGTTTGGTCATTTTGTGGTTTCCACACCCCCGTTGTATGATGTAGTAACGACTGGGTTACAACAAGTCCGAAATTAGAACACTTGGGAGTGACACCTGGTTAGTGATAGCTACGTTGTTGCGAAATACCATTATTTTTCTATTTATTAAGTATTTTGTGTGACATATCTCTGTGATTTAAGGGCATAAAAATTCAAAGTTGGAAAATTGCTACATTTTTGCCAAATTTCTGTTTTTTTCACAAGTAAACGCAGGTAATATCAAATAACTTTTACCACTATCATGAAGTACAATATGTCATGAGAAAACAGTGTCAGAATCATCAGGATCCGTTGAAGCGTTCTAGAGTTATAACCTTATAAAGGGACAGTGGTCAGAATTGTAAAAATTGGCCCGGTAATTAACGTGCAAACCACCCTTGGGGGTAAAGGGGTTAAAGAACTGAAAATGCTCATTTGTGGAAATTGTAGCATTAGGAAGTCACATTCACTGAACAAAAAAGCTATTTAACTCCAACACATCCTAACAGGCCAAGTTACATGTTAACATAGGAACCTTTCTTTGATATCACCTCCACAATTCTTGCATCCATTGAACTTGTGAGTTTTTGGAGAGTTTCTGCTTGTATTTCTTTACATGAAGTTAGAATAGCCTCCCAGAGCTGCTATTTTGATGTGAACTGCCTTCCACCCTCATAGATCTTTTGCTTGATGATACTCCAAAGGTTCTCTATAGGGTTGAGGTCAAGGGAAGATGGTGGCCACACCATGTGTTTATCTCCTTTTATGCCCATAGCAGCCAATGACTCAAAGGTATTCTGAAGTACTCTATATACTTTGCAGAGGTCATTTTCACACCTTCAGGAACCTTAAAGGGCCCTACCAGCTGTTTCCCCATGACTCCTCCACCTCCTTGCTGACGTCGCAGCCTTGATGGGACATGGTGGCCATCCACTAACCATCCTCTACTCCATCCATATGGAACATCCAGGGTTGCTCGACACTCATCAGTAAACAAGACTGTTTGAAAATTAGTCTTCATGTATGTCTGGGCCCACTGCAACCGTTTCTGCTTGGGAACACTGTTTAGGAGTGGCCAAATAGTAGGTTTATGCACCACAGCAAGCCTTTGAAGGATCCTACACCTTGATGTTCGAGGGACTCCAGAGGCACCAGCAGCTTCAAATAACTGTTTGCTGCTTTGTAATGGTATTTTGGCAGCTGCTCTATTAATCCAATGAATTTGTCTGGCTGAAACCTTCCTCATTATGCCTTTTTCGGCATGAACTCTGTGCTCTGTTTCAGTCACAAATCTGTTCACAGTATGATGATCACTCTTAAGTTTTCGTGAAATATCTAATATTTTCATACCTTGTCCAAGGCATTGCACTATTTAACGCTTTTCAGCAGCAGAGAGATCCTTTTTATTTCCTATATTGCTTGAAACCTGTGGCCTGCTTAATAATGTGGAACATAATTTTTAAGTAGTTTTCCTTTAATTAGAATCACCTGGAAAACTAATTATCACATGTGTTTAAGATTGATTTCAGTGATCCGTTGAGCCCTGAGACACAATACCATCCATGAGTTTATTTGAAAAACAAAACAATTAAATCGTTATGACACTTAAATCCAATTTGCATAATAATTTGGAGCAAGGTGTATCTTCACCCTTCTCTGTCACTATAAAGCCAGAACTGTCAATCAAAGAGGTGGTAAAGATAGAGGAGAAAACAAGCAGATGGGAGGTTATATTTAATTGATTGGCCGTGCCGTGTAGCACCGAGCACCTGTATTGGATTTAGACAGTCATTCTGTGATGACAGTGTTCCTTTAACAGATTAACAGGACGGAGCTTCGATCCATTGCAGGTGTTAGAGGCAGATGATGGCAGAATAACAGCCACCATCTGATGGCAGAGATGCAGAAACAGCTTCTGGCCAGTCAATTTCTCTGCTACTGAGAAATAAACATTTGGATTGATGTCCAAATGAATAATTAAAGAACGTGTCACTCCAGCTCTAATCCCCGCCCAGTGCTGCTGCCGCCTTTTGCTTCACTGAATGCCTTTATGTTGCGTGACACCTGGCTAAGGATCCGTCAGTCAAACAGCAGAAGGAGGTGGAGGCGCTGGGCAAAGAATAATAGAGCTGGAGTGACTGAGGCTTTAGAGCTACAAATAACTCTACAGCCTCATTTGCATGTCAATTCAAATGCTGATTTCTCCGTAAAAGAGGAATGGACTGGCCATGTAAAGGTATTGCTGGACTTGTCTTTGAAAGGGCTACATGTAGATATAAATAGTTTGGGTGGGTGAAATCCTGCTTACAGATCCCCTTTAAATGTACAAAAGTATGTGCAGCAGACCCTACTTAGATGTTGGCATGCTTTAATGACACCCATGTGTTTGAGTTGATGTCTTGCCCTCATAACAAACATGAACGTAATATATGCTAGTTGGTAGGGATTTCTTGTGATGTCTGGTGTGTAAAAGTATAAGAACCTGAAGACTCACCTCTTCCGACAAGCCTGCAACCTGCAGTGATCACTGATCCACCAAACCGCTGCATGACCAGCTCTACCCTCACCTACTGTATTCTCACCCATCCCTTGTAGATTGTGAGCCCTCGTGGGCAGGGTCCTCTCTCCTCCTGTACCAGTCATGACTTGTATTGGTTAAGATTATTGTACTTGGTTTTTTTTATGTATACCCCTCCTCCCATGTAAAGCGCCATGGAATAAATAGCGCTATAATAATAAATAATAATAATAATAATTTGGGCCATGTGTACCATAAATGCTTATACAAGTAGTGCTTGTTTCTCCATGTCACATGTAAGATTTCATGTGTCTGGCTGCACAGCTGAACAGACAATTCGTACACCACAGTGGATTCTAATGTGGCAAGATTTGCTTATGGCAATACACATGAATCTCTCATTTCTTTATACTCGCTGAACATGGGTTATCTGCATCTCCTGCCCTTTAGCAAAGCAGTAATGAATCTCTCCCCTTCTGCCCAAATAAATCTGGCTTCAGGAAGAATAATCTTTTAATTTCATATTTTCTAGTGATGACAAAATTCATATTCTGCTCTTGTAGCTTGAAGTCAATCGTGACTGCTAACTTAAAAAAAAAAAATTGATTGATGGCAATTTAAATTGTTTCAAGCGAACCATAAAACTGTCAAATAAATTAAGCTCTGTCCAGCTGCAATCACTAAGCTTTCATGAAAGGATCTGGGTAGCCAAGAATAGTCAGAAGGATGTGGTGTAGTTAAAAGCTGGAGAGATCTGATATATCTTAGCATAGGCCAATCTCTTGTAAATGTTTCTTATATCCAAATCCACAACGCTGGTGCCTAATGCAAAAAGCTGGTAAAAACACGGATCTCGACTTTATTCCCTTTTGTCCCTTAGGCTTAGGAGTTTTGACATTTTTGAAGCTTAAAATAGCGAAAGCAATTTGGACACAGCACTTAAGGACTGAATTATTAACAAGAGAAGCTTTTGATGTGGTGCCTTGCAAGGTCATGTTGTGGCCAACGGTCTCTCAGACTAAAAATAAAAGTCAATTTCAATCTGCTGCTCCAGTAAAGTAATCTCACATTCCTTTGAAATGACAACTGGTTTACTGTAAAGATTTCTGCCCAAACCCACCTTCCATGACTAAATCTGATTATTTTATAAATACTAGACCGAGAACAGGGGCACCATTAGTTAAATCAGCCTTTTATTTCTGCAATGTTGTCGACGGTAAACTCATATGTTTGAACTCCAGTCCAAATGCTTTCGCTGGAAAATGTGAAAGGCTACGTGTAATGTTACTGATCAGAAAAGCTGGGGTAGCCACTGCTGCAACTCGATACAGAAGCGTCAGGTGATGGCCATAAAATATTTAACAGTGGTTTGTGATTTGTAAATGGTTTCATTCTTTACCAACTAGCCATTTGTAAGAAATCCAAGAGTGGAAGCTTGGATCGCCTTCGATCATCTGATCCAGTGTTCCCTAGTCACTAGACATCAGCCAGGAGTTAAAGGGAACCTGTCACCCCCCCCCCAGGTGTTTGTAACTAAAAGAGCCACCTTGTGCAGCAGTAATGCTGCATTCTGACAAGGTGGCTCTTTTAGTTCGGGTCCCTGGCACTGCTGCAATAATCGCTTTTTGAAATTTGTTCCTCATACCGTGAAATTGTCCCGGAGGCAGGTCTTTCCCCCCGGATCTAGACGACTCACAACCGTCCATCATGGCCTCTGTGCGCCGGTCGCCGCCTCCTCTTTCTTCAGTAGCGTCCCCGACGCCTGCGCTGTAAGTTCGAAGGGCAGCGCAACTGCGCATGCCCGAAAAACAAAACAGCGCAGGCACCGGGGACGTCACTGAAGGAAGAAGAGGCGGCGCCCAACGCGCAAAGGCCATGATTGACGGTTGTGAGGAGTCTAGATTCGGGGGGAAAGACCTGCCTCCGGGACAATTTCACGGTATGAGGAACAAATTTAAAAAGCGATTATTGCAGCAGTGCCAGGGACCCGAACTAAAAGAGGCACCTTGTCAGAATGCAGCATTACTGCTGCACAAGGTGGCTCTTTTAGTTACAAACTGGGGGGTGACAGGTTCCCTTTAAAGGACGATCATGTGCTCTGCTGCTCCATTAAAACAACTATGGCACTGTAAGAAGATAAATGAGCTCAACATCTTCATTACATAGTTCCATGGACTTTACTAATGGTCCTAATATAAACTACAACTTGTCCCGTAAAAAAACATGCCCTAGTACCACTCACTCGAAGTTTATGGATCTCAGACAACTAGATAACATGCATGTATTTCAGACTGATTACTACAATTGAGAAGTTAATTTACTTAATTTCCTGAGACAGTAGCGCTTAAGGCCGGGAGAGGCGCAAAAACAACGCATTGCACACGGACCAATGTTTCTCTATGGGGCAGCTTCCATCAGCCATATATTTTTCGGCCATATTTTATGGGCTGAGAAAATCGCAGCATGCTGCGTTTGTCAGCGCATTGCGCAAAAAATCCGCCAATGAAAGTCTATGGGGGCGAGAAAAATACGGATTACACACGGACCATGTGTGTGACTTGCGAGAAATACACAACGGTGTTCTATAGAAAAGCCAGTAATACAGTAAAATCACACTGACAGGTTGGAATAGAATAGATAAAATAAATGTCTACACATAGAATAGGTATGTATCTACTATATAATTGTCTAAGGGTCACTTCCGTCTTTCTGTCACGGATATTCATTGGTAACGGCCTCTGTCATGGAATCCAAGTCGCTGATTGGTCGTGGCAACACGCCCACGACCATTGCCACGACCAATCAGCGACGCGCACAGCCCGGAAGAAAATGGCTGCTCCTTACTCCCCGCACTCAGTGCCCGGTGCCCTCATAGACCCCTCCGGTCACCGCTCACACAGGGTTAATGCTGGCGGTAACGGACCGCGTTATGCCGCTGGTAGCGCACTCCGTTACCGCCGCTATTAACCCTGTGTGACCAAGTTTTTTACTATTGATGCAGCCGATGCAGCGTCTATAGTAAAAACATCTAATGTTAAAAATAATTAAAAAAATAAAAAATCATTATATACTCACCTTCCGCCGCCTTTCCCGCTCCTCGCGATGCTCCGGCCGGTCCATGCAAGTGGCACGTTCCGGTGGCAAGGATGGTCTGGCAGAAGGACCTGCCATGACGTCACGGTCATGTGACCGCGACGTCATCACCGTCCTGCGCGCCTGCGGGAGAAGGACCTGCCATGACGTCACGGTCACGTGACCGCGACGTCCTCACACCCTGGGACCGAAGCTGCCGCCTGCACCCCACACAGGCGACAGAACTGCAACATGCCTGCGGAAGGTGAGTATATGTTTATTTTTTATTTTTTTAACCTGTGACATATGTGGCTGGGCAATATACTACGTAGCTGGGTAATATACTACGTGACTGCCCAATATACTACGTGGCTGGGCAATATACTACATGGCTCTGTGCTGTATACTACGTCACTGGGCAATATATTACATCGCTGGGCAATATACTACGTCACTGGGCAATATACTACGTGGCTGAGCAATATACTACGTGGCTGGGCAATATACTACGTGGCTGGGCATTATACTACGTGGGCATACATATTCCAGAATACCCGATGCGTTAGGATCGGGCTACCATCTAGTGTGTATGTGTATATATATATATATACATATACTGTATATATATATATATATATATATATATATATATACACTGCTCAAGAAAATAAATGGAACACATAAGCAGCAGAATATAGCTCCAAGTGAATCAAACGTCTGTGAAATCAGACTGTCCACTTAGGAAGCAACACTGATTGACAATCAATTTCACATGCTGTTGTGCAAATGGAATAGACAACAGATGGAAATTATTGGCAATTATAAAGACACTCCCTGTAAAGGAGTGTTTCTGCAGGTGGGGAACACAGACCACATCTCAGTACCAATGCTTTCTCACTGATGTTTTGGTCACTTTTGAATGTTGGTTGTGCTTTCACACTCGTGGTAGCAGGAGACGGACTCTACAACCCACACAAGTGGCTCATGTAGTGCAGCTTTTCCAGAATGGCACATCAATGCAAGCTGTGGCAAGAAGGTTTGCTGTGTCTGTCAGCGTAGTGTCCAGAGGCTGCAGGCGCTACCAGGAGACAGGCCATTACACCAGGAGACGTGGAGGGGGCCGTAGGAGGGCAACAACCAAGCAGTAGGACCGCTACCTCAGCCTTTGTGCAAGGAGGAACAGGAGTAGCACTGCCAGAGCCCTGAAAAATTACCTCCAGCAGGCCACAAATGTGCTTGTGTCTGCACAAACGGTTAGAAACCGACTCTATGAGGATGATCTGAGTGCCCAACATCCACAGATGGGGGTTGTTCTCACAGCCCAACACCATACAGGATGCTTGGCATTTGCCACAGAACACCAGGATTGGCAAATTCGCCACTGGTGCCTTGTGCTCTTCACAGATAAAAGCAGGTTCACACTGAGCACATATGACAGACGTGACAGAGTCTGGAGACGCCGTGGAGAGCGATCTGCTGCCTGCAACATCCTTCAGCATGACCAGTTTGGCAGTGGGTCAGTAATGGTGTGGGGTGGCATTTCTTTGGAGGGCCGCACAGCCCTCCATGTGCTCGCCAGAGGTAGCCTGACTGCTATTAGGTACTGAGATGAGATCCTCAGACCCCTTGTGAGACCATATGCTGGTGCGGTTGGTCCTGGGTTCCTCCTAATGCAGGACAATGCCAGACCTCATGTGGCTGGAGTGTGTCAGCAGTTCCTGCAAGATGAAGGCATTGAAGCTAAGGACTGGCCCACCCGTTCCCCAGACCTGAATCCAATTGAACACATCTGGGACATCATGTCTCGCACCATCCACCAACATCACGTTGCACCACAGAATGTCCAGGAGTTGGCGGATGCTTTAGTCCAGGTCTGGGTGAAGATCCCTCAGGAGACTATCCGCCACCTCATCAGGAGCATGCCCAGGCATTATATGGAGGTCATACAGGCACGTGGAGGCCACACACACTACTGAGCATCATTTCCTTGTTTTGAGGCATTTCACAGAAGTTGGACCAGCCTGTAATTTGATTTTCAACTTTGATTTTGAGTATCGTTCCAAATCCAGGCCTCCATTGGTTAATAAATTTGATTTCCATTGATGATTTTTTAGTGATTTTGCTGTCAGCACATTCAACTTTGTACAGAACAAAGTATTCAATGAGAATATTTCATTCATTCAGATCTTGGATGTGTTATTTGAGTGTTCCCTTTATTTTTTTGAGCAGTGTATATATACTGTATTTTCTGGCGTATAAGACGACCCCCAACTTTTCCAGTTGAAATATAGAGTTTGGGATATACTCACCGTATAAGACTACCCCTCTTCCAACGCACATAAGGAAAAAAACAAAAAACATCAGATTTGATTTCAATATGGTAATTTTAATTCAAATGCTTATGACATGCAGGTACTCAGGTACGTACTTAGCAGGAAAACTGTCACTTATAAACATAAGGCTGTTTATCATCAAACATGTACGGTATATTAAAACAGTGCAAGTGGATTAAACTTTTCCTAATTCACTCTAAAACTGAAAGGAAGGATTAAACAATAAACCCATGGGAGCTGCCATGCTGTTTGTTTTCTAAGCTGTCAACCAAACTGGAACTGATAATAAGAGGAAGATAACAAACAATAGAGAGAGAGCAAGTGCCTGGCAAGTCCCTGTTAGCAATGCCCATCATAACTGCAAGCCTCGGGTATTTTTACAGGTTTTTCTGTAAACAGTTTCCCTTTAAAAGCCTTCAAAATCCTCCTGTTCGTCATCTGATTTTATAAATACATCAATGACATCTTGTGATACATTTGTAAGGCAGTCATCGTATGGATCGAATTCCGTATCAGATGGTGTGGGCTCAGCTTCAGCTTCCTCTTCATCTTGCCACAAGTAGTCGTCCTCCATACTATCTAATGAATTTGATATGCCACACTTCTTGAAAGACTTGATTACTGTTTCTGCATCAATATCATTCCAGGCTTTTATGACAAACTTGCACAGAACATCCAACTGTGGAGCACGCATGATTCCTCCTTTTATGAATGACTTTGCGCTGCTAACCATCCATTCATTCCACTGTTCTCGAATGCGATCTTTAAATGGCTTATTTAGGCACACATCCAGTGGCTGTACCAACGATGTCAATCCTGCAGGAATGACTGCCGCATGAGTGTTTAGTCTTGCAAGTCTTTGCTTGGTGCTGGGAGTTAAATGAGCCCTGAACATATCCCACACCAGTAGACTACATTTTTGAAGAAGTCCACCTGGTCGCCTGCTCCACACATTATCAAGCCATAGCTTTACACCTTCCTCATCCATCCAGCCTTTTTCATTCACATGTACAAAACAACCAACTTGTGGGAACTTGAGTTTTGGCATTGTTTTTCTTTTAAAAATAATCATTGTTCTCAGTTTGCCGCCATCAGCGGTTACCGCTGCCTCGTCACTGCAGTGAGAGGCGGGTCTCATGGGCACAGCGCCGCTCTCCCGCTGATCTCGGGACGCCTGCAGCTTGCTTCACCTTCCGGTGAGGTATTAGGATGCTTTCCCCCGCCATATGCACCGCCGTATAACCGGAACATGCTCCAGAACTCGCTGTTACCGCTGCCTCGTCACTGCAGTGAGAGACGGGTCTCATGGGCACAGCGCCGCTCTCCCGCTGATCTTGGGATGCCTGCCACTTGCTTCACCTTCCGGTAAGGTATTAGGATGCTTTCCCCCGCCATATGCGCCGCCGTATAACCGGAACATGCTCCACAACTCGCTGTTACCGATGCCTCGGCACAGCGCCGCTCTCCCGCTGATCTCCGGGACGCCTGCAGCTTGCTTCACCTTCCGGTAAGGTGCCCCCTCACCTCTTCATCAAGCTTTCCCCCGCCATATCAGACGACCGTCAACCGCAGCATGCTCCACAACCGCCGTATAAGGCGGTACCGGCGTATAAGACGACCCCCAACTTTTCTGAAGTTTTCCAGGGGTTAAAAAGTCGTCTTATCAGCCGGAAAATACAGTAGTATAATGCATTCCCCATATGCAGACTCTATATAGTATAATGCACCCTCCTAGGCAGACTCTCTAGTATAATGAACCCCCCATAGGCCGACTCTACATAGTATTATGCACCCCCATAGGCAGACTCTATAATGTAATGCACCACCATAGGCAAACGCTATATAGTATAATGCACCCCCATAGACAGACTGTATAGTATAATGCCCTCCCCATAGGCAGACTCTGTATAGTATAATGCACCCCCATAAGCAGACTCTATATAGTATAATGCACCCCCATAGGCAGACTCTATACAGTATAATCCACTCCCCCCATAGGCAGACTCTATGTAGTATAATGCATTCCACATATGCAGACTCTATATAGTATAATGCACCCTCCTAGGCAGACTCTATAGTATAATGAACCCCCCATAGGCAGACTCTAAATACTATTATGCACCCCCATAGGCAGACTCTATAATATAATGCACCCCCATAGGCAGACGCTATATAGTATAATGCACCCCCATAGACAGACTGTATAGTATAATGCACTCCCCATAGGCAGACTCTGTATAGTATAATTCATTCCCCATAGGCAGACTCTGGATAGTATAATCCACCCCCATAAGCAGACTCTATATAGTATAATGCACCCCCATAAGCAGACTATATATTATAATGTTCTCCCCATAGGTAGACTCTTAATAGTTTAATGCACCCTCATAGGGAGACTCTATTGTATAATGCACTCCCCAGGCAGACTATAGTAGAATGCACTCCCCCATAGCCAGACTCTATATAGTATAATGCACCCCCCATAGGCAGACTGTACAGTATAATGCACCCCTCATAGGCAGACTCTATATAGTAGAATGCACCCCCATAGGTAGACTCTGGGTAGTATAATGCACTCCCCATAGGAAGACTCTGTATAGTGTAATGCAACCCCCATAGGCAGACTCTATAGTATAATGCGCCCCCATAGGCAGACTCTATATAGAATAATGAACCCCCATAGGGAGACTCTATTGTATAATGCACTCCCCATAGGCAGACTATAGTGTTTAATGCACCTCCTTAGGCAGACTTTATATAGTATAATGCACCCCCATTGGAGACTCTATAGTATAATGCACCCCCACAGGCAGACTCTATATAGTATAATGCAATGCAATGAGGGGACAATATATACCAGGATGGGGATGGAGGTCATGCATAGCAGGATAGGGAAGAGGGGGCCATGCATACCAGGACAGGGATGAGGGGGCCATGCCTACGAGGATAGGGATGAGGGGGCCATGCATACCAGGATAAAGATGAGGGGCCATACATACCAGGATGGTGATGAGGGGGCTATGTGTACCTGGATTGGGGACATATATACCTATGTACCAGTGCAGCGCCCCAGAGTCCTGGTCATTGCAGTAATGTCGCTCTGCCACTAAAGGGAGTGATGTTACGTCTGATTCCACTAAAAGATTTCACCTAACCAGGTATCACACACACACACTACACTACACACTCCGGCCACCAGGGGGGGTGGTTCTATCTATTAGGCCACTCCTCACACTTTGGTAAAACTGGGGGTTGGACAGGAAGTTAGGGAGAAAGCAGCTAGGGAGAGCTGGAGAGAGGACCTGTCAGGGGTGGGATCCTGACAGCAACCTAAGACAGACAGAACGTTGCGGAGCCGTGCTTGAGTGTTACAGCGGCAGACTCCTAAGAGAGGACACGAAAGCGGAGTATATTGCGGAGAAGTGAGAAGCGAGATCACAGCACAGAGGAGATAGAACCAGAAGGAGTCGTGCCCTTAAGACCGTGGCAACATCCTTCTGAGGCGCGAAGCCGGTGGCTGGAGCACCGAGGAAGTAAGGGACTCTACGTATTACTTCAAACAGCGGCAGGACAGTTAACTATAGGTTGGCTGTCTCACCTAAATCACCTAACGAAGACAAAGGAGGCAATTGTGGGAGAGGGGCGTCTCTAGGGTCCCAGAATAACTCCAGGCCTACCCCGTCATACGGGTGCGTCCTAGCCATATCATCTGGGGGACAGAGAGAGAGAACATCAGAAACAGACACAACATTTGTGAGGACTATCCCGTGGTGCTCAGCAGGGAAGAACTACAACACACAGGCGCTAGAAGGTAGGCACTGATTTCCACCTGCAAAGGGAACTCTGGGTGTGCCTTCGGACCGGCCGGTCTCAGCCAGCCCTGTTAGCAGTACTCTGGATTGAGGATCCTGAAGCCTTCAGTAAAGAGGTAAAGAGACTACCACCCTGTGTCCTCGTTATTCATCGCGACTTGCACCACGTATCACAATCCCATATTTCATTGGACGCCCCTTAGCAGGGTCACGGACTGGGTCTAGCCACCGTGACAACCCCAAGACCGAGACAGAGAGGCCCGGTACCGAGTACCCCATGGCCCTGCGTCTGGGGGCGCTCCAAACTTGGCATCACGAACAGGATCTACTTAAGCCTGACGAATCAGGTCATGTGTGCCTTAGAACTGTGATTGAACTGTGCTTGAACCGTGATTTATTGCAAAGACTGTGTGTTGCTATTTGCCGCCAAAATCCACCATCGCCGCGCACGAAGGGAGGAGCCATAGCTTCATGGGCGGAGCCGGTCAAAAAGAGCGCGGTACCAGAAAACGCGGTAAAGCGACGATCCCGGAAGAGGAACATCAACTTCCAGCAGGTTAGCAGGGGGAAGGAGCGGCCATGTCTGAGTCAGGGTGAGCAGAGGCGGCGGTCGTGGCCGTAGACCCAGAGGCACCTTCGGGCCCCGCAGTAGATGCAGCCACGGGCCTTGTGCCACAGCCGGTTGCCGCAGAGCTCACCGCCCCTATCTGCCAGCCGGAGGCTGCTGCGGCTACAACAGCCATAATGCCCTTCTCCATGCCGTACCTACATGGAGCAGCCTGGCTCCCGCGATACTCTGGAGAGTCACATACATTAACTCACTTTAAAGAAGGGATCTGCAGCCTGCTCGAGTTCTATCCCTTGACAGAGCCTCAGAAAGTTCATATGATAACAGGCCAACTCTTTGGGGTGGCTCTGAGAGAAGTGAAGTCCTGGCCCGCCGCGGATAAGGGAACTGCACAGCAGGTCTTTGCAAAGCTTAAAGCCACCTTTGACACCCGCACCACTACGGAAATTAAGTTGACTTTCTATGGGTGCAAGCAGAGGCCGCAGGATAGCTTACGGGACTATGCCCTTAACCTCCAGGAGGCGCTGCGGGCCATCAAGCAGAGTGACCCCGGCAGCATACAAGATGAAGATAAACTCCTGAAAGAGCGGTTCATTGAGGGGCTCCTGTGCAGCCACCAAAGGGGTCAACTGCACTTCCTGGCCATGCAGAATCCAGACCTGACTTTTGCGCAATTCAAGGATAAAGCCATCCAGGCGCTACAAGAGCGACAACCCAGCCGCGCCGTGCCTCCCAGGTGTCAAGCTCTCACATACCACCAGGAGGTGGCATCGGATGCCCCAGTCGCCGTCGAGGCCGATGCCCAGATCCTAGAGGACGATTCCCCCGCAGGACTCCGCCTCCAGATGCAGGAGCTGACCAAGAGCGTTGCTGCCCTAGCCCGGACCGTGCAGTCACTACAGGAGGCCCCCAAGAAGAAGATCCAGCTGGCCTCCAGACCAGAGGATGTCCCCTGGATGGGACAGAGGAGGACTCCACCGACCAGAGGCAGGGACGACGATCGCTTTCATCGGGACGGATGGCCTATCTGCCGCCGCTGTCATCAGGTGGGCCACCTTGCAAGGTACTGTCATTTAAACGAGCAACCCCTGGGGCAGAGGGCCAACCCCCAGGAGTAGGACGATCAGGCCCGCAGCATTGGAGAGCCAAATACATTGGAGGGCGACCAGTTCTTCCTATTGTGATCGACGGTATCCCCATGAACGCTTTGCTGGACACCGGTTCTCAGGTGACGACTATGCCTTACGTGCTTTATAAACGGTATTGGGAGGACACCGATATTACTCGTGGCCTCGATGACGATTTCACCATAATAGCCAGTAATGGTCAGCCATTGCCACAAGTGGGGTATAAAGAGGTCACCATCAAAGTGGGGCGGGTGGAATTGAAGGCCCAAGGGATTGTAATTGTTGATGTTGACCGCCGTGAATGTAATCCCATGATGACCATTGGTACTAATGTTATAGAAAATTGTCTTGCAGAAGTTATTGTCCTATTACAACAGGTAGCAGAAACAGCTGGCTACAGTGAACAACGTGCCCTGCCAAAAGAAATCAGGGCCCTGATGCAAAGACAGCAGGTGGAGCTGACTGGTGGTGAAATTGGTCGTGTCACAGTGAGTGATTCAAACCCCATTGCGATACCCCCCAGGAGTGAAATGTTGATATGGTGTCGGGCAGCCATAGGCCTCAGGGGTAAAGACTATCAGGCCCTGGTAGAACCCGTATATTCGGATAATAGGCCTACCCTCCTGACAGCCAGAGGGGTGGTTGACGTCCGCAAGGGGAGGGTGCCAGTACGTGTTCTCAATTTCGGGGAGGAAGAAGTCCAGCTAGCCAAATATGCCACACTTGCCAAACTGTTTCCTGTTAATAGTAGTGTGATACAGGCACCTGAGCCCTTGGTCCCGTCCAAACCGGCGGAGAACAACGGTTCTGCAGGGCAACCGAAAGATTGGTGTCGGAAATTACACGTGGGCACTGACTCTACCCCACCTCAACAGAAACAGGGGGCCTACAGGGTGGTTCATGAGTACGAGCGGGTCTTTAGCAAACACCCCCTAGATTTTGGGCAGGTAAAAGGGATCCAACATCATATCCCCACAGAGGATCACCGACCCATAAAAGAGAGATACCATCCTGTACCCCCAGCTCATTATCAGTGTGCCATGGACATGTTGCGAGAGATGAAGGAGGCTGGGGTAGTGAGGGACAGTTGTAGCCCCTGGGCAGCTCCATTAGTCCTCGTTAAGAAGAAAGATGGCACAATGAGAATGTGTGTGGATTATAGGCAGTTAAATCACATTACACATAAAGATGCATACCCACTGCCCAGGATAGAGGAGTCCCTGGCTGCTTTAAAATCTGCTAACTACTTCTCTACCTTGGATCTCACCAGTGGGTACTGGCAGGTTCCCGTGGCGGAGGCGGACAAGGAGAAGACGGCCTTCACGACCCCGATGGGTCTTTGTGAATTCAACTACATGCCCTTTGGGTTGTGCAATGCCCCGGGGACGTTTCAGAGGATGATGGAGTGCTGTCTGGGGCACAAGAACTTTGAAACTGTACTGCTGTATCTAGACGATGTCATTGTCTTCTCTAAGGGTACCGTCACACAGTACCATTTTCATCGCTACGACGGCACGATCCGTGACGTCGCAGTGTCGTACGATTATCGCTCCAGCGTCGTAGACTGCGGTCACACTTTGCAATCACGGCGCTGGAGCGATGCCGAAGTCCCCGGGTAACCAGGGTAAACATCGGGTAACTAAGCGCAGGGCCGCGCTTAGTAACCCAATGTTTACCCTGGTTACCAGCGTAAACGTAAAAAAAAAAAACAGTACATACTCACATTCCGGTGTCTGTCCCCCGGCGTCTCAGCTTCTCTGCACTGTGTAAGCACAGCGGCCGGAAAGCAGAGCGGTGACGTCAGACGTCACCGCTGTGCTCGCTTTCCGGCTGGCCGGCGCTCACAGTGCAGAGAAGCTGCAAAGTTGCCCGACCTGGTAGGCATGTACAACCACATCCCAGTGAATTCTACCAACTGCACTCCAGTGTACCTGATGCGAGGAAGGTCTAGCAAGTTGCCCTTTGATCTGAACATGGGGGTTCTAACCCCCGAAGATACTTTGCCGGATGCCGATTGGGATACGGAGAGGCAGCAAAGGTACCGCAAAGTACAGGAATGCGTGGAAAGAAGTCTCGCTCAGGCCAGGCAAAAACAGGAAAGGGACTACAACCAGCATGCTCCTGCGATTCCCTTGCCACCTGGTGAGCAGGTACTCAAGCGGAAGAGAAGGCTACACAAGCTGGACGACCAATGGGAAGCGGAACCGTATACCATCCTGCCGTCCAATTTCGACAACATTAAAGTCTGTCTCATCAGCAAAGATGGAGGGAAAACCTCAACGGCAATATCCAGAGATCACCTTAAGGTATGCCCTGATAAGTTGAGGGAGAAGGAAACAGATCCAAGAGCCTCTCCACCTGTAGAAGAGGAGAAGATGATACACACTGTTCTTGGCGATTTTCCCCAGTCTTGGACTCAAATAAATCAGGCCATCGTGGTACCTGTCTTAACGTTTCGTCAACCGAACCCGCCTGAACTAGACGTGGTGCCAGATCCTCCGGACCCGCAATCACCACGGACCCCGCCGGACGATGCCATGCCCACCGTCGGACCGGCGAAGCCTCTCTCGGCTATCAGCGAATCTGCCGTACCCACTGTTGGTAGCAGCAGCTCTGAGAGATCCAGCATGCCAGTGCTACCCAGACTCACTAGAAGCGTAGCTAGAAGGCAGCGCACTACACCAGTGGTAGCAAGCATAGCGAGCCCTGCTAGGCCAATAGCAACCCCTGCACTACGGAGGTCTACACGTAGCACCAAGAATCAAACTCCCCTTTGATACAAAACTTGGAGGTATTAACTAAAGTTGCTAATTGTGTTTGTGTAAATATCTTTGTTACAAGTTTAAAAATGGACAAAGGAGCAATGGACAGTGAATTGCTCCAAAACTTTCAAAAGGGACCCCTTTGTTTACCCGGGGTCCCTGCTGTTTTAAAGTTACAACCACTGAACTGAGAGTCCTGAACTGTGCATGACCAAGCTTTTGCAATGGTCAAGCGTCCTCACCTCCCATAAAGGGAAGCACTATTATATATTCACTTGTTCATAGCATTTACTTGTTTATGGTGTTTCAAAATTTTGTGTGTTTTCTAATAACATGTAATGTTGTTTTTCTTTTCCCAGTCCGGGAGTACTGGATTTAACCGGGGGGGAGTGCAGCGCCCCAGAGTCCTGGTCGTTGCAGTAATGTCGCTCTGCCACTAAAGGGAGTGATGTTTCGTCTGATTGCACTAAAAGAGTTCACCTGACCAGGTATCACAGACACACACTCCACTCCACACTCCGGCCACCAGGGGGGGTGGTTCTATCTATTAGGCCACTCCTCACACTTTGGTAAAACTGGGGGTTGGACAGGAAGTTAGGGAGAAAGCAGCTAGGGAGAGCTGGAGAGAGGACCTGTCAGGGGTGGGATCCTGACAGCGGCCTAAGACAGACAGAACGTTACGGAGCCGTGCTTGAGTGTTACAGCGGCAGACTCCTAAGAGAGGACACGAAAGCGGAATATATTGCGGAGAAGTGAGAAGCGAGATCACAGCACAGAGGAGATAGAACCAGAAGGAGTTGTGCCCTTAAGACCGTGGCAACATCCTTCTGAGGCGCGTAGCCGGTGGCCGGAGCACCGAGGAAGTAAGGGACTCTACGTATTACTTCAAACAGTGGCAGGACAGTTAACTATAGGTTGGCTGTCTCACCTAAATCACCTAACGAAGACAAAGGAGGCAATTGTGGGAGTCTCTAGGGTCCCAGAATAACTCCAGGCCTACCCCGTCATACGGGTGCGTCCTAGCCATATCATCTGGGGGACGGAGAGAGAGAACATCAGAAACAGACACAACAGTTGTGAGGACTATCCCGTGGTGCTCAGCAGGGAAGAACTACAACACACAGGTGCTAGAAGGTAGGCACTGATTTCCACCTGCAAAGGGAACTC
The DNA here is from genome assembly GCF_051348905.1 of Ranitomeya variabilis. Classification (NCBI taxonomy): domain Eukaryota; kingdom Metazoa; phylum Chordata; class Amphibia; order Anura; family Dendrobatidae; genus Ranitomeya; species Ranitomeya variabilis. Next base: position 827,095,214 of record NC_135232.1, on the reverse strand, counting down.
TGGGTGTGCCTTTGAACAGGCCGGTCTCAGCCAGCCCTGTTAGCAGTACTCTGGATTGAGGACCCTGAAGCCTTCAGTAAAGAGGTAAAGAGACTGCCACCCTGTGTCCTCGTTATTCATCACGACTTGCACCACGCATCACCATCCCATCTTTCATTGGACACCCCTTAGCAGGGTCACGGACCGGGTCTAGCCACCGTGACAAACCCAAGACCCAGACAGAGAGGCCCGGTACCGAGTACCCCACGGCCCTGTGTCTGGGGGCGCTCCACCAGGATGAGGGATATTAGTACAAAATTGACCACATTTTTTACTTCAATTTTTTTTCTATTTTCCTCCTCTAAAGCCTAGGTGCGTCTTATGGTCCAAAAAATATGATATATATCACTGAGCTAATGAGAACGTGGTGGCCATAATACTGTATTACTGCATTATTTTCTATGAGGGGGGCTGCATTATATTCTCTGTGGGGGACTGCATTATATTCTCTGGGGGGGCTGCATTATATTCTATGAGGGGGGCTACTCTAACCCCTGCTATATCATTAACATGTGTACTACCTTATATTGTACCCTGTTATTAGCATGTTTTAAAGCACAATTGGAGGTCTTGAATTTATTTCTATGTAGCTACATTGTGGGCTGAATTTCTCTGGTGGGTCCAAGGTGCTCCAGTCCAACGCTGACTGGTGTGATAATGAACACATCTGGTCACTGCTCAATTCAGACTGTTCTCAGGATAAGTGAATATACTGGTGAACACAGCAGAGACTCTCAGCTGCTCGTTTGTGTGCAGGAACACATTTCCCTGTCCTTTTGTTTAATCACAGGAGCAAGTGTTTTTGCTGTGTCACCAGCCCTGTGATCTCATTATAAATCAAGTCAGTGACATATATGCTACCTAGCAGTGAAGGATTGTGTCGCTCAATCTCAGTAAGTTAGCGCTGCTTGTATATTGCAGGCAGATCTGATTCTCTGAGACTGTCGACTACCATGCAAGCTCAGATGCAGAGCATGCATTATGCACTGTGAAACTTAATTGTATAGAAAGAGGACAGAAGAACTGTTTGAAGAATAATTTTTTAGAAAAGTTGCTAAGATGCTGGTTTTTGATGAAGAGAAAGAGAAATATATCAAAATGAAAAAATTTTGAATCATGACTAATAAGAATAAAATAAATTATTATATGTAATGAAACACCGTGTCTGCGAATTGAGATACTGATTTGGCTTTTATTCTAAGTCATATTGCACGACTCGTTAAAGGGTTGATTATGACTTGTAGGATCGCTACTTCCAACAGGTGGCGCTATAGAGCCCGGCACCTGAGCACTGCAGTACTTTGCTCTGCCCTCAACAGGGCAGACAAAGTACGCCTGCGCCAGAGCCACGGCAAGAAGACAAGAAGAGGACTTCATCGAGTGAAGATAGGAAGCGCTGGACCCGGATTGCGATGCCCATCGGACCGGACCGCCCGTGGGTGAGTATAATATGACCTTTATTTCTCATCTTTCAGGTTACATCGGGGGCTTATCTACAGCATTACAGAATGCTGTAGATAATCCCCTGATGCCGGTGGGCTTAGCTCAGATACGATTTTTGGGGTGACAGAGTCCCTTTAATGACAAAAATATGTACATAAAAAATCATGGATGATATATTTTTTATTTTTTTCTTCTTTCCTTTTTCCCTTTCTTTCCTTTTCTGTCTTTTCATTCCTTCTCTTTCCTTAGTAGAGACCTGAAGCAGATGAAGACCAAGAAATCTGATATTCATAGCAATTTAACAATACAGTTGTGCTCAAAAGTTTACATACAACAGCAGAATTTTTGCTATTTTGGCCTCTTTTTCAGAGAATATGAATGACAACACTGAATTTTTTTCTCCTCTCGTGGTTAGTGGTTGGGTGAAGCCATTTATTCTCAAACTACTGTGTTTTCTCTTTTTAAATCATAACGACACCCCAAAACATCCAAATAACCCTGATCAAAAGTTTACATACCCTGTTTCTTAATACCGTGTATTGCCCCCTCTAACATCAATCACAGCTTGAAGTCTTTTGTGGTAGTTGTGGATGAGGTTCTTTATTTTCTCAGATGGTAAAGCTGCCCACTCTTCTTGGCGAAAAGCCTCCAGTTACTGTAAATTCCTGGGCTGTCTAGCATGAACCTCAACCCTGGAGGTCCCTCCCAACTCTAACATTCTATTCTATGCCCCTACATTTAGACTCTCATGCACGGCACCACTCTTAATCAATCCCAAAATATAATAGCACATATTTATTTTAGGATTTGGGGCCCCAATTTTAATTTTACCCTTCATATGTGCATGTTTGCATCATGCTGTTAATTCTTATTTAGCTTACTTGATAAAAAAAATGTTCAATACAATTACTCAGAGCAAGAATTGTAATGCCCCATATAAGTATGCATCTTATCTTAAATTAATAATGATCATAATGCACTTAACATAAAAAGCAAGTGCCTCTATGCAAATGTAAAAGTTAGAAAAGGCTTTCATTATATGCTAAATAACGTGGCTTTGAAACTACAGCACATTGACGCATCTGAAGGAAATTATATCTCTCCTTTATTTTGCTGACTGTGCTGGCATAGAAGTTAAAATGCAGTGAATATACATAATGCCGCATTTAATTATACAGAATGCACTCCAAGGGAAAAAATTATTGCATTATATATCTTTTCCTTAAATACAACCAAAGCAGTCATTTTGCCATTGGCCAAAGCAGCTTAGTAAACGAGTGTCCCAGATATGTCTACATTTATTCATCACACTTCCCTTCTTATTCTCCATTATCTCTTTGCCAGTAACTGTAATGTGGTGGGAAATATAGACCCTATATCCTCCTGACTTTTCTGCCTTAATAGACAGGAAAGGCCAATTTAAAAAAAAGATTTAGATGAAGTAAACATATGTTTTATGTCTTTGCTTATGAATATTAGTTGAAGTGTGATAGGTTATAACTAGTGATGAGCGAGTATATTCGTTGCTCGGGTTTTCCAGAGCACTCTCGGGTGCTCTCTGAGTATTTGTGAGTGCTCGGAGATTTAGTTTTCCTTGCCGCAGCTGCATGATTTGCAGCTACTAGCCAGCTTGATCACATGTTGGGATTCCCTAGCAATCAGGCAACCCCCACATGTACTCAGCCTGGCTAGTAGCTGTAAATCATGCAGCTGAGTCAACAAAAACTAAATCTCTGAGCACTCACAAATACTCGGAGACCACCCGAGAGTGCTCGGGAAAACCCTAGCAACGAGTATACTCGCTCATCACTAGTTGTAACATCTATATACTAAGGTGCGAAAATGCAGTTTCCACTGTGCACAGTCCTAACCTGCAGGAAAAGTTTTCTGTATACCTGATTTGACACTTATATTGCTATTTTACTGTACATCTGCATCCATAAGTTATTTTTAGATTTAATATATATGGTATGCTGTATGTAGTTTTACTAAATTATTGACATTAGTTTTAGTCTTTAAGGACATGTTGCAGATTTGGTGCATTTTTGCCATGCGGATTTGTTAGCAAAACCTGAAGCAATCCTGATGCCAGCAAAGTGAATGAGAAACCTGAAGTGTCATGCACGCGTTGAGTATTTTTGACTTGCAGACTTGGTGCACAAAATATTGTGCAGCATGTCAATTCTCTGTGCATTTTTTCCCTGCATTTTTCCACCATTGACCTCACATCAGTCAAAAAATACTGGGCAAAAACACAGGGCAAAAATGCAGGTAAAAAACTCTGAAAAAAGCGTGTTTCTGCAGCTGCGTTTTTCCTGCCAAGAGATGCAGAAATGGTGCAGACATTTATGGATCTATTTACTCAACATGTGCACACATAGCCTAAGAGTTTATCTAATTTTCTTAAATAGGTAAAATTTCATACTAAAAATCCTCTAAAAAACAGAGGAATTTTTATTTCTATTGTAGACTGCTCATTGCCTAGTTTACTGGCCACAGTTCAGTCTACCAGAGGTGGCCGGACTTATAAGCAGCTATCTGAACTGCTAATTATCAGGAGTTCCTTGTTCCCTGGCAGACATGAAGCCAAAAAGCAGGGAGGCAGTTTCCTCTTGCAGATAGAAGATGTGACAACCCCTTTAACCTCCTTCACCCCCCAAGTCTGTTTTCAGTCTCCTTACCAGGCCAAATTTTACAATTTTGACCAGTGTCATTTTATGTGGTAATTACTCTGGAAGTTATACACTCACCGGCCACTTTATTAGGTACACCTGTCCAACTTCTTGTTAACACTTAATTTCTAATCAGCCAATCACATGGCGGCAACTCAGTGCATTTAGGCATGTAGACATGGTCAAGACAATCTCCTGCAGTTCAAACCGAGCATCAGTATGGGGAAGAAAGGTGATTTGAGTGCCTTTGAACGTGGCATGGTTGTTGATGCCAGAAGGGCTGGTCTGAGTATTTCAGAAACTGCTGATCTACTGGGATTTTCACGCACAACCATCTCTAGGGTTTACAGAGAATGGTCCGAAAAAGACAAAAAATCCAGTGAGCGGCAGTTCTGTGGGCGGAAATGCCTTGTTGATGCCAGAGGTCAGAGGAGAATGGGCAGACTGGTTCGAGCTGATAGAAAGGCAACAGTGACTCAAATCGCCACCCGTTACAACCAAGGTAGGCCTAAGAGCATCTCTGAATGCACAGTGCGTCGAACTTTGAGGCAGATGGGCTACAGCAGCAGAAGACCACACCGGGTACCACTCCTTTCAGCTAAGAACAGGAAACTGAGGCTACAATTTGTACAAGCTCATCGAAATTGGACAGTAGAAGATTGGAAAAACGTTGCTTGGTCTGATGAGTCTCGATTTCTGCTGCGACATTCGGATGGTAGGGTCAGAATTTGGCGTAAACAACATGAAAGCATGGATCCATCCTGCCTTGTATGGAGCATCTTTGGGATGTGCAGCCGACAAATCTGCGGCAACTGTGTGATGCCATCATGTCAATATGGACCAAAATCTCTGAGGAATGCTTCCAGCACCTTGTTGAATCTATGCCACGAAGAATTGAGGCAGTTCTGAAGGCAAAAGGGGGTCCAACCCGTTACTAGCATGGTGTACCTAATAAAGTGGCCGGTGAGTGTAGTTTTATGTTTACCACATGTCTGCTTTACATCTGCATAATTTTTTAAACAAATTTTACAAAACCAATAATTGTAGGAACCACATGAAGTGACTTTGAGGGCCTACTGTATATGACAGAAAATAATGGAATCTGACACCATTTTAAAAACTGCACTCCTGAAAATCACATTCAAGAAGTTAATTAACCCTTCGGGTGCTTCACAAAAATTAAAGCAATGTGGAAAAAATAATGAAACTTAATTGTTGTGGGAAAATTTGGACCAATATAGCAAATACTGACAATTATCTTGAAAATCCATAGGTATTTCTCCTTGGACTAAATGAATCAATTTCTCTCAGTGTGCCCATTACTTTGGATTTGATTGGCAGAGAAAAAATCTAAAGAATTGTACAGTCTTGAAAAATGCCATCCATAACCTGGAAACAAATTGCACACTATAGTCAGACACTATATGAGCTGGAAGGAACAAAAAAAATTATTTGAAGAACACATGGCCTAGCTGTGAAATAGATGGAAATCCAGGAAATGGAACTAAATTAAATAACTTAGAAAACACGGCGTTTCAGGATTCCATATCAGCAAAATTTTCGGACCCTTTGAGACTCCGCTCACACTCCACCCCAGGTCTGCCTCCACCTCTCAAACCTTCCACAGTCTATGAAAAAATTACAAAAAAAATTCTCGACTACCCCCTGAAATGAACGAAGAGGCTGGTCAGAAATGTGTGCAACCGCTTCATTAATTTCAATGGTAGTTTGTTGTGAATTTGGATTCTGGGCTCCCCCGGTGGCCGCTTGTGGAATTGGACTTGTCATCCTCTTTCCTGTTTCACCTGATTCCATCAGTAGTGGGTGTCGCTATTTAAGCTCATTTCTCTGGTGGTTTCTTGCCGGTCAACAATGTTATCTGATGCCTCTCAGTGCTTGTTCCTGCTTCTAGACAACTACTGATAAGTTGGACTTTTGTCCATGTTTTGTTTTGCCTATTTGTTCCAGTTCGCAGCTGAAGTTTTGTTACTGTGTCTGGAAAGCTCTCGTCGATCAGGGATTGCTACTCTGGCGTTATGAGTTAATGCCAGAGTTTAAGGTAATCTCTGGATGGTGTTTTGTTAGTATTTTTCTGCTGACCATGAAAGTATACTATCTGTCTTCTGCTATCTAGTAAGCGGACCTCAAATTTGCTAAGACTATTTTCCTGCTGCGTTTGTTGTTTCATCTGAACTCACCGTCATTATATGTGGGGGGCTACTGTCTTCTTTGGAATATTTCTCTAGAGGTGAGCCAGGTCTTATATTTCCCTCTGCTAGCTATTTAGGTCTTAGGCCAGAGCTGGGCATCTAGCGATAAATAGGAAATGCTACCTGGCTATTTCTAGTTGCGCGGCAGGCTTAGTTCATGGTCAGTATAGTTCCATCTTCCGAGAGCTTGTCCCTCTATAGGCTTGCTATGATCTCTGCCTGCAGAGATCATGACAGTTTGACCGGCCACTAAAGTGTTAAAGACCCAGGTTGAGAAAGGAGAGTTATTAGAAGTCTGCTGGAATTTTTTTTTTTTTTTTTTTTTTTTTCCTCCAGTCTGCCTTGCTGCAGTCTTTTTTCTCTCTCTCCTCCTAATCTCTGTATGCTCTGTGTGCACCTGACAATAATGGATCTCCAGAATGTAACTGCGGGTTTGAATAATCTCATCACGAAAGTACAAAATTTACAAGATTTTGTAGTACATGCTCCGGTATCTGAGCCGAGAATTCCTTTGCCGGAGTTCTTCACAGGGAATAGAGCTAGCTTCCAGAATTTCCGAAATAATTGTAAGCTTTATTTGTCCCTGAAGTCTCGTTCAGCTGGAGACCCTGCTCAGCAGGTTAGGATTGTGATTTCCTTGCTCAGGGGTGACCCTCAAGATTGGGCCTTCTCATTGCCAGCAGGGGATCCTGCGTTACGCGATGTGGATGCGTTTTTTCTGGCCTTGGGCTTGCTTTATGAGGAACCTCATCTGGAACTTCAGGCAGAAAAAACTTTGATGGCACTATCTCAGGGGCAAGACGAAGCTGAAGTTTTCTGCCAAAAATTCCGTAAATGGTCTGTGCTTACTCAGTGGAATGAGTGCGCCTTGGCGGCAACTTTCAGAGAAGGTCTCTCTGATTCCGTTAAGGATGTTATGGTGGGGTTCCCTGTGCCTGCAGGTCTGAATGAGTCCATGACAATGGCTATTCAGATTGATAGGCGTCTGCGGGAGCGCAAACCTATGCACCATCTGGCGGTGTCTAGGGAAAAGACGCCAGAAAGTATGCAGTGTGATAGAATTCTGTCCAGGAGCGAGCGACAGAATTTTAGACGGAAGAATGGATTGTGTTTCTATTGTGGGGATTCTACTCATGTTATATCGGCATGCTCTAGGCGTACAAAGAAGCTTGATAAGTCTGTTTCCATTGGCACCATTCAGTCTAAGTTTATTTTGTCTGTAACCCTGATTTGCTCTTTGTCATCCATTGTCACGGACGCCTATGTTGACTCTGGCGCCGCTCTGAGTCTTATGGATTGGTCCTTTGCCAATCGTTGTGGTTTTGATTTAGAGCCTTTGGAGACTCTTATTCCTCTGAAGGGGATTGACTCCACCCCATTGGCTAATAATAAACCACAATACTGGACACAAGTAACCATGCGTATCAATCCGGATCACCAGGAGATTATTCGTTTCCTGGTGCTGTATAATTTACATGACGATTTGGTACTGGGATTGCCATGGTTGCAGTCTCACAACCCAGTCTTGGACTGGAGAGCTATGTCTGTGTTGAGCTGGGGATGTAAGGGTATTCATGGGGACGTACCTTTGGTTTCTATTTCGTCGTCCATTCCCTCTGAAGTCCCTGAGTTCCTCTCTGATTATCAAGACGTCTTTGACGAACCCAAGCTTGGGTCGTTACCTCCGCACCGTGAGTGCGATTGTGCCATAGATTTGATACCGGGTTGTAAATATCCAAAGGGTCGTTTGTTTAATTTGTCTGTGCCGGAACATGCTGCTATGCGGGAATATATAAAGGAGTCTTTGGAAAAGGGACATATTCGTCCATCTTCTTCTCCCTTGGGAGCTGGGTTTTTCTTTGTCTCAAAAAAAGACGGCTCTTTGAGACCATGTATTGATTATCGGCTTCTGAATAAGATCACTGTTAAGTATCAATACCCATTACCACTGCTTACTGATTTGTTTGCTCGTATAGAGGGTGCTAAGTGGTTCTCTAAAATTGATCTTCGTGGGGCGTATAATTTGGTGCGGATCAGGCAGGGGGATGAGTGGAAGACCGCATTTAATACGCCCGAGGGCCACTTTGAGTATTTGGTCATGCCTTTTGGTCTTTCTAATGCCCCTTCAGTTTTCCAGTCTTTTATGCATGATATTTTCCGCGATTTTCTGGATAAATTTATGATAATATATCTGGATGATATTCTGATTTTTTCTGATGACTGGGACTCTCATGTCCAGCAGGTCAGGAGAGTTTTTCAGGTTCTGCGGTCTAATTCTTTATGTGTGAAGGGGTCTAAGTGCGTTTTTGGGGTCCAGAAAATTTCCTTTTTGGGGTATATTTTTTCTCCCTCTTCCATTGAGATGGATCCCGTCAAGGTGCAAGCTATTTGTGACTGGACTCAGCCCTCCTCTCTTAAGGGTCTTCAGAGATTTTTGGGCTTTGCCAACTTTTACCGCCGATTTATTGCTGGTTTTTCGGATGTCGTTAAACCACTGACTGATTTGACCAGACAAGGCGCTGATGTTGCTAATTGGTCCCCTCATGCTGTAGAGGCCTTTCAGGAGCTTAAGCGCCGTTTTGCCTCTGCCCCTGTGTTGCGTCAGCCTGATGTGAATCTGCCTTTTCAGGTTGAGGTTGACGCTTCGGAGATCGGAGCTGGGGCAGTGTTGTCGCAGAAAGGTTCCGACTGCTCCGTCATTAGGCCTTGTGCCTTCTTTTCTCGCAAATTTTCGCCCGCAGAGCGGAATTATGATGTTGGGAATCGGGAGCTTTTGGCCATGAAGTGGGCGTTTGAGGAGTGGCGCCATTGGCTCGAGGGGGCTAGGCATCAGGTGGTGGTATTGACTGACCACAAAAATTTGATTTATCTTGAGACTGCCAGACGCCTGAATCCTAGACAGGCGCGCTGGTCTTTATTTTTTTCTCGCTTTAATTTTGTGGTGTCATACCTACCGGGTTCTAAGAATGTTAAGGCAGATGCCCTTTCTAGGAGTTTTGACCCGGACTCTCCTGGTAATTCTGAACCCACAGGTATCCTTAGGGAGGGAGTAATTTTGTCGGCCGTTTCTCCTGATCTGCGGCGGTCCTTGCAAGAGTTTCAGGCGGATAGACCGGATCGTTGTCCGCCTGATAGACTGTTTGTTCCGGATGATTGGACCAGCAGAGTCATCTCTGAGGTACATTCTTCTGCATTGGCAGGTCATCCCGGAATTTTTGGTACCAGGGATTTGGTGGCAAGATCCTTCTGGTGGCCTTCTCTGTCACGAGATGTGCGAGTCTTTGTGCAGTCATGTGACGTTTGTGCTCGGGCCAAGTCTTGTAGTTCTCGGGCTAGCGGACTGCTGTTGCCCTTGCCTATTCCTAAGAGGCCTTGGACACACATCTCGATGGATTTTATTTCAGATCTGCCTGTTTCCCAGAAGATGTCTGTCATCTGGGTGGTCTGTGACCGTTTCTCTAAAATGGTCCATTTGGTTCCTCTGCCCAAGTTGCCTTCTTCTTCTGAGTTGGTTCCTCTGTTTTTTCAGAATGTTGTCCGATTGCACGGTATTCCTGAGAATATTGTTTCTGACAGAGGTACCCAATTTGTGTCTAGATTTTGGCGGGCATTCTGTGCTAGGATGGGCATAGATTTGTCTTTTTCATCTGCTTTTCACCCTCAGACTAATGGCCAGACCGAGCGGACTAATCAGACCCTTGAGACATATCTGAGGTGTTTTGTCTCTGCTGACCAGGATGATTGGGTTGCTTTTTTGCCATTGGCAGAGTTCGCCCTCAATAATCGGGCCAGTTCTTCCACCTTGGTGTCCCCGTTTTTCTGTAATTCGGGGTTTCACCCTCGATTTTCCTCCGGTCAGGTGGAATCCTCGGATTGTCCTGGAGTGGATGCGGTGGTGGAGAGATTGCATCACATCTGGGGGCAGGTTATGGACAATTTGAAGTTGTCACAGGAGAAGACTCAGCGTTTTGCCAACCGTCATCGTCGTGTTGGTTCTCGGCTTTGTGTTGGAGATTTAGTGTGGCTGTCTTCTCGTTTTGTCCCTATGAGGGTCTCTTCTCCTAAGTTTAAACCTCGGTTCATCGGCCCTTATAGAATATTGGAGATTCTTAATCCTGTTTCTTTCCGTTTGGACCTCCCTGCGTCCTTTTCCATTCATAACGTTTTTCATCGGTCGTTATTGCGCAGGTATGAGGTACCTGTTGTACCTTCTGTTGAGCCTCCTGCTCCGGTGTTGGTTGAGGGTGAGTTGGAGTACGTTGTGGAGAAAATTTTGGACTCTCGTGTTTCCAGACGGAAACTCCAGTATCTGGTCAACTGGAAGGGTTACGGCCAGGAGGATAATTCTTGGGTCAATGCATCTGATGTTCATGCTTCTGATCTTGTTCGTGCCTTCCATAGGGCTCATCCTGGTCGCCCTGGTGGATCTGGTGAGGGTTCGGTGCCCCCTCCTTGAGGGGGGGGTACTGTTGTGAATTTGGATTCTGGGCTCCCCCGGTGGCCGCTTGTGGAATTGGACTTGTCATCCTCTTTCCTGTTTCACCTGATTCCATCAGTAGTGGGTGTCGCTATTTAAGCTCATTTCTCTGGTGGTTTCTTGCCGGTCAACAATGTTATCTGATGCCTCTCAGTGCTTGTTCCTGCTTCTAGACAACTACTGATAAGTTGGACTTTTGTCCATGTTTTGTTTTGCCTATTTGTTCCAGTTCGCAGCTGAAGTTTTGTTACTGTGTCTGGAAAGCTCTCGTCGATCAGGGATTGCTACTCTGGCGTTATGAGTTAATGCCAGAGTTTAAGGTAATCTCTGGATGGTGTTTTGTTAGTATTTTTCTGCTGACCATGAAAGTATACTATCTGTCTTCTGCTATCTAGTAAGCGGACCTCAAATTTGCTAAGACTATTTTCCTGCTGCGTTTGTTGTTTCATCTGAACTCACCGTCATTATATGTGGGGGGCTACTGTCTTCTTTGGAATATTTCTCTAGAGGTGAGCCAGGTCTTATATTTCCCTCTGCTAGCTATTTAGGTCTTAGGCCAGAGCTGGGCATCTAGCGATAAATAGGAAATGCTACCTGGCTATTTCTAGTTGCGCGGCAGGCTTAGTTCATGGTCAGTATAGTTCCATCTTCCGAGAGCTTGTCCCTCTATAGGCTTGCTATGATCTCTGCCTGCAGAGATCATGACAGTAGTTCCAGCTATTTACTTAACTCTCAGTCAAATGAATTGAGCGGCTGCAAGCATGCCTGACCAGGCGCTACATTCATTTCGGGGGGGTGATTGGGATTACAGGGCCCCTGTTCTTGGGATCAGTTTGAGTCCTACTTCTGGGACTCTCACTGATCACAAGATCAGGGCCCGCGTAAATCTCATCGCCCCTTCAAATGAGCAGAGCAGCTGATTGGGCATGCATGCAGCTTCTCAATTGTAAGGTCCAGCTCACACGGTAGATTTTCAAGCAGAGTTTTGGTGCAGTCAGGTTCTTTCTTGGCACTGCTTTAGCTTAAACCTGCCATCCTGCAATCTTCATAACTGTGCACATAGAGATGAATGGGAGAAATGAAGGAAGCGGCCGCTGTGGATATTCAGTAGAATGTGGGTGTGGCTGTCCACGCCACACTCCTGCTTGAAGATCTTATTATCCCATATGTTGGGAATAGGAGATAAGTATTAGGTGTACCGGTAGTGGAACCACTGTGCCATGATCCGAGGAGAGCCTGAATGGGCGTGACTAGGCGAACACCTGACTCTTCGCTAGAGCCTCAGATAGTGGGATTAGACTTGGCTCCAGATGAATGCCACATGCTAATCCAGGATAGACCAAGTACACAGGGCTGCTGACCAAAAGGGTCTGTAGATGGAACAGCCAAGACTAGATGGACTTGAAAAATACAGGCAGGCATGCCAGGAATACTGGGAGACACAGCAGTTTCAGGCAGGTACGGCTGGTATACAGATTGCCTGGCAGGTGCAGGTAGGTATGGCTGGTATACAGACTGGCACAGCTAATATACAGGCAGGCAGGTGCAGGTGGGAGCGGCTGAAATACAGGAACACAAAGCAAGTATGGGCAGACAGGTAAATTGACTTGCGGGTACAGGGGACCTGAAAACAAGCAAGCGTGCAGAAAACTGGCAATACATGCTGCTCAGGCACCTCCCATCAAGTGCAAGTGCCTTAACTATCAAGTGTCCCCCAGCTATTGACTAGTAGTATTTAGTAATTTTCAGGCAGGCAGCAGACAGAGATGCCCTTTAACTTCACACTACACAAGCAGGGAGGGAGCACAAGAAGAGTAGTGGGTGGGCCTGTGGGTGGGTCGGATGGCAAATGGGAATCTGACAGGTGAGTGAACTGGCGAGTGCCCACACTTCATCACTTTCCATGCCTCAACTCCTGCAGATAATTTGCCGCAGGGGCTCGCGGTGCTCCAACAGCTTAGGAACAGAGGGCGACGCGGCCAGCCCCCTCTGCTGCAGCCATAAGATGTAAGTAGCTGCATCAACATGCCACGTAGTCTTTCAGCCCATTAATACAGTGGTTCGACTGTGCTACCTCAGCTCAGGCTGTGCAGTTTTTCTCACCCAGTCACTGGGCCCCATACACTTAATGGCAGCAATGCCCTGACAGCAGCTCTGACCTCAGGAAAAAAATCAATCAACTCAAAGTTCTTGCAGGATAGGTAGTGGCTGTAAACGACCATGACACTAATATTGTTGATGTTTCCGGTGGGATAACCCGTCTTATTATTAACCCAAATAGCTAATAACTCCATCCACTTAATACCCAATAAAATAAATCGAGGACATCATAACGTCTTTGGATAATTATGGCCACAGGAGCCTTTATTTAAACAAACACAAAATGATAACATATGTATAACACACTGGGAAGGGTCCTTGAAGCTCCCAAAATCTGGTGATTACCAAACATTAAATGTGAACATAAAAGATACCATAAATTACTTCTGGCCATTACCCCACTGGCTCGGGAGCATCATAACCACAAGGTTTCCATTGTTCACTTAACTTCCTGGGGATCCGACAAACCTTCGCTGTAACTCCCTCCAATAATTCACCAGATCCAGAACCATATTTAAATTCCAAATTGGGGAATCCATATACCAATGGATCCCCCAGACCAATTTCTAACCAACTTCAAGGATCACCCCAATCGCCACAATGAGGGCCTTTGACCACCTCAAATGCCCGAGACTCCCCTTAACCGAAATGCTATGGCCCTTTCGATCCCCTCCTGCAGACCAAGTGCCCAGAGGTCACTACCCACCGAATTCAAATGGACCCCATCTGCCAACCAGAAGTCATCCTCCCCTTTTTAGAACTCAAAATGCCACACTGACACACCGCCGTTCCTACAAACAAAACTAGACACCGCCCTGTTCACCTTAATTCTGGCCTTGTTAATCTTTTCCACTGACCTCGCATTGCGTCAACATTTACGAGGAACTATTTCTGACCACGCCGTAATGATCCCCGAAAATTACATACAAAGCCATAGCAAATTGTGCTTTATTTCTTTAACCAACTCCCTAAAAGACCAAACACCCAGATCATTACCCCTGACATGTAAAACCAGAATATCAGGAGCCCTGCCCAACTGAGCGCTATTATGTACCTCCTGTATTTTATTATTATTATACATTTATTCCATGGCGCTTTACATGTGAAAAGGGGCAAATATAGACAAGCATAATAAACATGAGCAATACAAGGCACACACAAGTACAGAAGGAGAGAGGACCCTGCCCACGAGGGCTCACAGTCTACAGGGCATGGGTGAGGATACACTAGGAGAGGGTAGAACTGGTCATGTGGCTGTCCAGCAGACTAAGATCACTGCAGATTGTAGGCTGGTTGGAAGAGGTGGGTCTTTAAGTTCTTTTTGAAGGTTTCCGTGGTAGGCGAGAGTCGGATGTGTTGGGGTAGAGAGTTCCAGAGTATAGGGGAAGCACAGGAGAGGATCGAAGGTTGTGCGTGGGTAAGTACCGGGAGACCATGTCACAGATGTATGGAGGAGACAGGTTGTGCATGGCTTTGTATGTCATAGTAAGGGTTTTGACTGGAGCCTCTGGACAATAGGAAGCCAGTGAAGGGCTTGGCAGAGAGGAGAGGCTGGGGAATAACGGGGAGACAGGTAGATTAGTCGGGCAGCAGAGTGTAGGATGGATTGGAGTTGTGCCAGAGTGCTGGAGGGGTGGCCATAGAGTAGGAGGTTGCAACAATCGAGGCGGGAGATGATAAGAGTGTGCACTAGCATTTTTGTGGTTTTATGGTCAAGGAATGCATGAATCTGTGAAATATTTTTGAGTTTGAGTCGGCAGGAGGAGGCAAGAGCTTGGATATGAGGCTTTAAAGAGAGGGCAGAGTCGAGGATCACCCTGAGGCACCGAGCATGCGTGACTGGGGAAAGTGAGCAGCCATTGACACTGAGGAATAGGTTTGGTGGAGGGGTAGAGTGAGAAGGGGGAAAGATGATGAATGTGGTTTTGTCCATGTTCAGTTTTAGAAAGCAAGCAGAAAAGAAAGCTGAAATAACAGACACACATTGTGGGATTTTGGTGAGTAAGGAGGTGAGGTCGGGTCCAGATAGGTAGATCTGCGTGTCATCGGCGCAGAAATGATACTGCAAACCGTGGGATTCGATGAGCTGTCCCAGGCCAAAGGTGTAGATGGAGAAGAGCAGGGGGCCCTAGGACTAAGCTTTGGGGAACACTGACAGACAGGGGGTGAGGGGAGAAGGTGGTGTGGGAGAGGGAGACACTGAATGTTCAGTCTGTTAGATATGACGAGATCCAGGATAGGGCCAAGTCTGTGATGCCAAGAGATGACAGAATTTGTAGCAGGAGGGAGTGGTCCACAGTGTCAAAGGCAGAAGACAGGTCCAGGAGAAGGAGGACAGAGTAGTGTTGCTTGCTCTTGGCACTTAGTAGGTCATTGATGACTTTAGTCAGGGCAGTTTCAGTTGAGTGATGTAACATCTTGTTCCAATCCATCCCCCTAAAACTGAGCCACATGATTACTGCCGTTTTCTGGAAATCCCGAGCTGTCTACCCTCCTTCATCCCAACAGTTTGTACCGTTCCCCATGGACATAGGAATGGCCCAGAAACCAAATCAACAGCGGATTGGAACCTGAAACAAAAACACAAGGCTTTAAACACCAGCCTAATTACAATAAGCAACTTCCCCACAATTCCTCTCAGCTCTGAAATTCTGCATCTAACCCCTGAGGCCTAATGTAACTGTGATAACGCCTATGACCCCACCTCCCTATCCACTGCATCACTTCAGCACCAATCCAACACACTGCTGCCTTTGTCGCAGTCTCTAAACAAAACAATTTGCGATGCAAAAGTGGGATGTGGCCATACCCAACAACTGCAAACCCTTCCTAAATACCGTGATAAATTGGTATTAAGACAGGAAAGACCTGTCCGTGTGACACAGCAAGAGACTCCCATGACTGGGCTGAAAAACATGAAAACACTGAAATCACCTTATCGGACTCATCAAAGAATCCTTAACTGCACCTAAAATAACCTGCTTACCCTTGCCCTCCTGGTCATTTTTGGGCCATCGGATCCAAAACTCTAAACCAGTCGATATAACCACAACATCCCTAGTTAGGAGCCCTCCTAATTTACTTTTGTTGGTGATACCACTTCTCTAACCCTCAATGCCCCAAAGAAAGCAAGTTAAAATGCTAACCGAAAAGGACAAACTTCAAACTCCGCACTACATATTGATCCTCAAACCCCCAATCTCTCTAATACACTGAAACAGGCCAACTACAATCTGCATGACTATTTTCCCTCCTAAAACCCCTTACTGCCTGCTTCGCCAAAAACATTTTATTCAAATCCTGCTGACCCAGTAATTTAAAACTAAATGCTAAAGCTGCGATAATCCGCGAGACCTTCGCCGGCGACCAGCCTTCCACTGCCCCACGACTTAACCATAAAAGTAACACTCCTAACTGATCCTCAACAGTTGATCGATCCACACTCACTGCCAAAAAAACCCTCCCATAAATACTGTACTGACTAGTAGGCTGCCCAAGTGCTGGGAGCCAAAGAGGACCAAATCAAGGACTCTGCGGCCTGGAGACCACACTCCAAAGCTCCGCCGAGCACTCCATCCCCTTGTACTCCACCTCCGGGGCCAATGACCGAAAACCTTCCTGCTGTAAATGAGAATGCGAATCAGCAATGGAATTCTGTACCCCCAGCAGTAACAACTGCTGAAGTACACAAATCACTGGATGTGACAATACAGTGAGACAATTGATTGCACACACCACCCCCATGTTGTCACAATTAAAACTCATCCTCCTGTCCTGAAACTCATGCCTCCATAAATGAACCGCCACTAAAATGGGAAAAATCTCCAACAATGCAACATTTTTCACCAAGTGTGATAAAATCCAATCCTCTGGCCATTTTGATGTACACCACTTCCCCCTAAAGTATGCTCCAAAACCAATCCCACCTGCCGCATCCGTAAACAAATCCAACATACAGTTATCCACCGCCTCCTCCATGAGACATGAACGGCAGTTAAATTGCTCCAAAAATGTACCCCAAACCACTAAATCCTCTCTATGCTCAGCAGACAGTCGAACAAAGTGATGAGGAGACGGAACTCACGCTGTACCACTGGCAAGCCAACAAGAAAAGACTCCTCCCATCCGGCAAGCAAAGTTAAGCTTTCTGAAAAGCAACTGAACTTCCCGCAAGAAAAATTTCTCTAAGCGCTGTGCCCTAGCCATCTCCTCTCTCAGTGCTACCACCTTCTCTTCTGGTAATCTGAATTCCCAATTAACGGAATCAATCAATGCCCAGAAAACAAAAACACATACTTGGACCTTTTTCTCGAAGCTAATGGCACCTTAAGCGCTCAGCCACCCACTCCACTGCCCTCAAAATGCTTTTGCAACAAGCTGAATCACCAGGAACAATGCATAAAAAAATCATCCAAACAATGTATCAGAGCATCAAAACCTGACACCTCACAGACATCCCATTCTAAGGAACTGAAAACCTCAAAGAAAGTACGAGATAGAGAACAGCCCATTGGCAAACACCTATCAACAAAAAACTCCCCCTTCCAATAACAGTCCAAGAACTTAACACTCTCCAGATGAACTGGTAACAACCGAAACGCCGATTCAATATCTGTCCTTGCCATAAGTGCTTCACAAAAATGATGTGTAGACCATGGAGCTAAGCTCCGGATAAATCCCGTCATTCACGGACATACCCCAAGGATAAGATAGATGGTGAATGAGCTGAAACTTATTTGGCTCCTTCTTAGGCACCACCCCCAGGGGGGAAACCACCAAATTCTCAAATGGAGGGTCACTAAAAGGCCCCAAAATCCAGCCTAAAGCAACTTCCTTACCTGACTTTTCAAAAAACAACCTCCCCATATTGCCCTGCCAACCACAGATTTTTAAGGACCCGGGGATATCAAACGGCGTGGGAATTATGAAACCGTCCGCAAAAACAACAATTCCGCTTTGCCTCTGTCTAGATATCTATTTAGATAGGGGACCATCTCTACTAGCCTCACTGGCATCTCCCCTTGAGTATTATTGCTCCCTTATTTTGACTCGTTTTTCTTCAAACATCTAGCGGCCCCATGGGAGGAACCACTGCAATGTGAGCAGAGATGCTTGCATTTATAGTTGGCTCCAAACTTACTTGTCATTGATCTGCCAGCAGAAGCCCAGCTTTTGCACACTCGATTGACCTGATTGACCCCCAGTCCCTGCAGTACTGGCCTGACTATTGACCTGGCCAGTACCCCGGCACCCCCGTGAAAGGAATGATCGAACGTAGTGCGAGCCATAATCCATAACCAAAGGCCTATGTCTTTTTGATCCCACCAAATCACAGGACAAACCCCTTTCTTTGGACGGAACTGCTCATCATAGCGGAGCCATGCTTGTTCCCCATAAATCCTATGGGCCTCACCAATAGAATTCATGTAGCACAATAGGGGAGAGCAGTTCTCAGCACCTTTTCACCTATTACACTTGCCAAAATGGTTAAAGCGTGACGCCAATTGACAAATGTTTGAGGGATCAGGCGCCACCTACACTTCTCATCATCCTCCTTCTTACAATCATCCTTCTTGCTTTTATCCAAATAGAATTTTTCAGGCAGAAGCAGGGAAACAATCTCGACATATTCATCCTTCCAGAATTTTTCCCTAACTTCCTTTTTAAGATGAGCCCCAACGGATCCTCAAAACTTGCATACACCTCCCCATGTGCCCTGTCATCCAAATGAATCCTATACTCCTTCTCTTTTTCCATCTGCAACGATACAGAAACGGGATCAGAAAACCTACCTGACATCTCTGACACCCTACCCGCCAAACCATACCCACTAAACTGAGGACCAACCCATGCCACTAAATGCCCAGGAGCTGCCCCTCCCCCTTCCAAATGGGTGAGCAAATCTCTTACACTTACCAGGATATCCCTAACTCCCTCACTAGCCAAATCAGACCGAACACTACGTGACTTCCACCCAACCCAGGAAACTTCAGAATCAGGGAAAATGGTCAAGTCATGGAGTTATACTCACCAGGCTGCGAGGGAGCTGTGACTCCTCCAGATGGAAATCCAGAATCTCGATGTTCATCCACTATGCCGATACATCCCAATGGACCCTCAGGTGCCTGAGGTCCGAAGCCAGGTGACCCCGTAGATGCCGATGCCTTTGCCCTGAGAAACCGCACCATGCTGGGAAGGGTTGATCCGGATACTCGTCCTGAACCAGCAAGCTGTGACTGCGCTGGGGACCCTGCAGCCCACAGCCCACTGTCCGATCTTGATGATGTCACTCCTCCCATGATGCCCAGTGTGCATAGGTCCCGCCCCCAACACATGCTGAGGGGGAGGCCTGCTAGCTGCTGCTGAACCCAGCCTGGCAGTTGGAGTCCTCCCAGACTGGGGCCTGCTGACACACTTTTAACCCGGCGCCTGGCCTGGAGGGTCCCCGGAGGGGCTCCTGTGCCTGTGCTGGGTCCAGGGAGCTGCATCCAGTGATAGCCGCTCTGGAGGCCTCACCTGACAGAGACGCCACTCGTGTGGGGGGATCCTCTGCCACTGTCTCTGCTCCCCCACCGATGATGCTGGCAACTTTCCTCTCCAACCAGCCAGGAGGCTGCGACAGCGCCGCAACCCTGAGGCTCTCTAGGACCTGCTCCACAGCTGACATAAATACAGTATTTTTTGCGGGGGGCCAAATGATGCTTTTACTGATACCATTTTGGGATAGATATGGCTTTTTGATCACTCCTTACAACATTTTTTTTGCAGTATTGCAACAACCAAAAAACTAAAATGTTGACATTTTGATTTTTTTTCTGTTCACTGTGTTTACCAATCGGGTTCATTATTTTTATACTGTGGTAGATCAGACTTATCTGGATGCAGCAATACAATATACCGTATGTCTAGTTTTTCTATTTTCTTTATTTTTTTATGGGGGTGATTCAAACTTCATTTATTTTTTCATATTTTTTTAAACTTTTATTTGCTGTATTTATTAGCCCCCAGAGGAGACTTGAATCTGCGATCATCTGATCACTTATACTATATATACAGCAATACTAGATTTCAAATGAGCTCTGTGATGACAGGCACACCGGTCTTGACATTTTCAGCCTGCGATCTCATCACGGGCGCCAATGAGTGCAGAGAATAATGAATAACGCACCCCCATGCTGGCGCACTATTAATACCACTGTCAGAGTTTTCAGCGGCATTTAACTGGTTAATTGTCATGGGAGGAGCACCGCTCCTCCTGCAGCTGTTATGGACAGGCCCTGGCTGTATGTCCCAGCCAATATCTGCTGGCAATGGGTCATCTTCACCTCATGAGCCCACTGTCCGCTTCATACACCCAGTACTTACTTGCCCTCTACATGTGTGGCAAATGTCAGTAAGGGGTTAAAAGGAAGGTACCTTGTTTGTAGATCATTAATAAATCAATGTAATGTAGCATAAAATGCTATTATAACCAAGTGTTGATTGCATTTAAAACATATTTTGAGTGTTATAGGAGTTTAAAGAAGGCACTGGGGGCTGACATCTTGCTTTCACAGTAGTAGCACCACACTTTCAGTGTCATAATACGGCACCCCATGGTCATAGGAGATAACAGACAGACTCTGACCCTATCTATTGTAATAGAACTGTCACTGCTGTGAACTGGGCACACATCTGTACAATTCACAGTAGTGGGAATGTTCTGCTGCCATATTCATGGAGCTCTCAGATCTGCTAACATAAGCAATACTGCTTCCAGCAGAACAGATCTCCTAGATTGATAGCTGAGGGGAGTAAAATGCAGGAGAAAAATACAGGCAGAATAGCAGACATCAAGGAGGAACAGTGTACCATTAGCATTATCAGAACAGGAGCTGTCAGCTGCTCAGCAGGAGTTGTGACTCATCCCTCAGTAAAATAAGATAAGGAGCTGCAGGTCTGCAGTGAATGGCCAGAAATTGTGGAGGGGTGTGAGAGAATCATTTAATCTGCATGAGAGAGACTGATGGGAGAGAGAGAGACAGTAACTGCTGGTGATAGCAGATCACAGGGCAGTCACTCACAAAATGGAGCTTCCCTGTGATGCCATTCTTCATTCTGCCCCAGGGATACTAAACCACCCAAAAGGGGAGGGAAATAGTGATGTCAGCATTTACTGCCTCAATTTTGCTGCTTACAGTAAAGCTGGTAAGTCTTACCATAGCTGCTTGAGGTCTAAAATGGAAAATGCTCCCCCTAGTGGTAAATATATATATTTGTAAGAAAATATATAATATTTTTCATATAGAAATGTTTGCAAACAGTACAAACACTGCATTAATACATTTTAATTACTTTTTTAAGCTTGGTTTCACAAAAACCAAACTACAAGAAATCAATCAATGCATTGTCTAAACGTCCCATC
This sequence comes from Ranitomeya variabilis, assembly GCF_051348905.1. Taxonomy (NCBI): domain Eukaryota; kingdom Metazoa; phylum Chordata; class Amphibia; order Anura; family Dendrobatidae; genus Ranitomeya; species Ranitomeya variabilis. Next base: position 827,073,869 of record NC_135232.1, on the reverse strand, counting down.
TTTCTTCTTTACGAAGAAGAAACCTGCACCCAGAGACTTAAGGCCCCGTCTCACATAGCGATTTACCAACGATCACGACCAGCGATACGACCTGGCCGTGATCGTTGGTAAGTCGTTGTGTGGTCGCTGGGGAGCTGTCACACAGACAGCTCTGTCCAGTGACCAACGATCAGGGGAACAACTTCGGCATCGTTGAAACTGTCTTCAACGATGCCGAAGTCCCCCTGCAGCACCCGGGTAACCAGGGTAAACATCGGGTTACTAAGCGCAGGGCCGCGCTTAGTAACCCGATGTTTACCCTGGTTACCAAAAAAACCAAACAGTACATACTCGCCTTTCGGTGTCCCTTGCCGTCTGCTTCCTGCTCTGACTGAGCCGCCGTACAGTGAGAGCAGAGCGCAGCGGTGACGTCACTGCTGTGATCTGCTCTCACTTTCCGGCCGGCAGTCAGTCAGAGCAGGAAGCAGACGGCAAGGGACACCGAAAGGCGAGTATGTACTGTTTGTTTTTTTTTACATTTACGCTGGTAACCAGGGTAAACATCGGGTTACTAAGCGCGGCCCTGCGCTTAGTAACCCGATGTTTACCCTGGTTACCAGTGAAGACATCGCTGGATCGGTGTCACACACACCGATTCAGCGATGTCAGCGGGACCTCAACGACCAAAAAAAGGTCCAGGCCATTCCGACACGACCAGCGATCTCGCAGCAGGGGCCTGATCGCTGGTACGTGTCACACATAGCGAGATCGCTACTGAGGTCGCTGTTGCGTCACAAAACTAGTGACTCAGCAGCGATCTCGCTAGCGATCTCGCTAGCGATCTCGCTATGTGAGACGGGGCCTTTAGACTTATGGATTAATCTCTGCTCCAAATTCTCTCTAATGTAAGCAAACATTTCATAAGTCTCAGAAACAGATATAAGATAAAATTTTCCTCCGTTTGGTTCAGTAGCAGAAAATGTTTTGGGCCTTCTGTTTGGAAAAGATGTCACCAAAGTCCTGATAACGAGAAAGTAAGGTACAGAGGTAATGTAAGCAGAGAAGAGTTTTGGAGAGTGTTTGAGGTAGAGCATGAACAATCAATAGCCATAGCCTTAGCTACAGAAGTCCCAAGAACAATGGTGCATCAGGAAATTCCAAAGCTAAAAAAGAAATGTCCTCGACATATAGTGCTCCAACTTGGAGAGTTACCTTTTCAGTCCGAAACTGGATACAATCACTAGGAAATGAGGAACAATTCGCTGAGATCTGCACAGCAAAAAAAATAGTTTTCCGGCTTCTGGTGGTGGAGTGAAGTCTGAAACTCAAAGTAATCCCTAATCTTTCACCTAGGATCTGAATTTTCTTTCTTCCTTGACCCCTCCTTTATACATAAGTCCACTTGTTATGTGGCTGGAGAAATGAGATCATCAAGGGAAAACATCAAATCTCTACTTGAAAGTTCATCCTTTATCCATTTACACAGAATAGCACAGAAAATTGCCAGAAGACCATCATTGTTACAGGCCAATATCGATGACAAGGGTTGAAACTGAATGGGACATTCCATAGTGTTAGTACCCTGTCTAAGCCAGTGTATAACATCAGGAAGGAAGGTAGGGAATACATCATAGCTTAATTTTGTTCCCATAAAAATTAGGGAATGCCAAAGCATTTTCTTACAAAAAAAAAAGCCATTTTAGACCAGTCAGAAAAAATAGTTGGTGACAAAGTTCAATGTGTACAATGCATTGATTAACAAAGCCCTTAGGTTCTCTATCACAGCAAGCAAGTGTAGGCAAAAGTGAAGATTCTCAGGAAGAATCTCCCAGATGAGAGGGAGGTTGTGGCTCATGTTGAGGACCAGCACATGCCTGGATAACCTACCGCTCACTCACTGATAGTTGAATAACCAGTCCAGATAAGTAATCCGTATCCAGCTGCAACTGTGTTAAAGCTTCTTCGCCTTTGGAATTGGTGGCCTGAGTATTCTGTTTTGCACTTATCTTGTGAGGTACATTTTCTAAGCTGTAGGTCAGGGTGAGCAGCAAAGAAAAGAGGTGATAATACAGTGGAGAAATATTTTCCACAAGGCATGTAGAACTGCAAGAACCAGTACAGCTGGCTATGCAGGATGGCAGGTGTAAAAGCAACCAGGTAGCACTAGATGCAGCAAAGCCACAAGTGTGGACTGCAGTAGAACAGCATCTATAAAAGAGTTGGCAGTACTGGAATAGCTAAGATAAGTTAGGTATCAGGCCTTTGACTCAGCAGAGTTGTATATGCAGCATGAGATTGCTTTGATGTCAGCAACCATGTGCCTCAGGCCGGCGTCACACTAGCAAGTTTTACAGACGTATGAGCGCAGAAAATACATCCAGAAAATATGCATTGTACACGGCCCAATGATTCTCTATGGCCCAGCTCCTATCTGCCGTATATAATGCATCCGTAATATATGGTATGTTACGGCCATAGAAAATCGCAGCATGCTGCGTTTGTCAGCGTATTGCGCAAAAAAAAAAAACGCCAATGAAAGTCTATGGGGGCGAGAAAATTACGGATTACACATGGACCATGCATGTGACTTGCGAGAAATACGCACCGATGTTCTAAAGAAAAGCCGGCAATCCACCGCGGTGTACAGTAAAATCACACTGACAGAATAGAATAGAATAGGTAGAATAAGTGTGTACACATAGAATAGGTATATATATATATATATATATATATATATATATATATACAGTCATATATATGTCAGTGAGACACATACATGTATATATATTTATATTTAATTCAGCGCTAGATAGCAGAAAAGCCGGTAATTCAATTGCCGGCTTTTGCTATCTCCTTCACAAACCCCACAGGATATGAGACATGGTTTACATACAGTAAACCATCTCATATCCCTTCTTTTATTACATATTCCTCCTTACTAATGTAACAAGTGTCTCTGGGTAAAATTTGGGGGCTGTAGCTATTAAATTAAAGGGTTAAATCCCGGAAAAAATTGGTGTGGGCTCCCGCGCAATTTTCTCCACCAGAGTGGGAAAGCCAGTGACTGAGGGCAGTTATTAATAGCCTAGAGAGGGACCATGGTTATTGCCCCCCCCCCCGGCTAAAAACATCTGCCCCCAGCCACCCCAGAAAAGGCACATCTGTAAGATGCGGCTATTCTGGCACTTAGCCTGTCTCTTCCCACTCCCGTGTAGCGGTGGGATATGGGGTAATGAAGGGTTAATGTCATCTTGCTATTGTAAGGTGACATTAAGCCAGGTTAATAATGGAGAGGTGTCAATTATGACACCTATCCATTATTAATCCAATAGTACAAAATGGTTAATAAAACACACATATATATATATATATAGACTGTATATATGTTTTAAAGAATATTTGAGCCGATGGATCCATGATATGTCGATTTTGCAAGCCTGCGAGAAAAAAATCGCCGTACGGAAGCCATACGGATGCCATACAGATGACACACGGATAAATTTGTGCGTAAAAATCTCATCCTCGCATTGAATACGGAACAGTGTTTTGGGACAATTGCTGCGTATTACGGCCGTAAAAAACAGACCGTATTTTCATACGCCTAGAGTGACGCCGGCCTCAGGATTTTGTTCACCTTTCATTTAGCTCAAGCTCCAAGGGGGTGTCTACCATATTTATCTCCTGCTACTCCTAACTCCCATTAAGCTAGTATTTATTTCCAAGCCCAGTCCAGCTTATTCAGGTGTAGTCCACACCAATCCCTGCAAGAACCTTTCCAACTTTCAGCTTTTTGTAATTTTTCTAAGTGCTCTTCACAAGGTAACTCATCACTGAAAGCAAGTAACCAGTTCACATATTCATCACTGCTTTTCTGCAGTCAATCATCTGATGGCTGCAAGTATTTGACTCTGCCATAAACCATCTGTCTGGTACAAACATACTTTTGTGTCGTTAACTATCTGTCTGCTGCAAGCTTATAGCTATGCTGTTAGCCATATATCTGCTGCAGTTCTCTGATTGCAAACCTTTTTGCTGTAACCATTTGTCATTAAATTGTCATTATTATTATCATTTATTATTATTATTATTTATATAGCACCATTAATTCCATGGTGCTTTACATGAGAAAGGGGTTACGTACAGAGTTATAGATATAATTTACAGTAAGCAAATTTGCAATGACAGACTGGTACAGAAGAGAGAGGACCGATATCTGCTCTCCTTTACCACTGAGATTTGTTTAGATTACTGTTAAAAAAAAAAAAAAACATGGCAACTCTCTGAATTCAATATCCATGAATTGCAATGGAGAAACTCACTAAGGTCAAGGGCTGTAGTCACAGGAAAAAAACAATATATATATATATATATATATATATATATAACAAAAAACAGTCATTGAAAAGGGTAAGACCTCTTTGTGTCAAGAAAGCTTCACTTTCTTTATCCCGTGTGCAAATAACACGAATATACAACCCCTGGCAAAAACTATGGAATCACCGGCCTTGGAGGATGCCCATCCAACTGTTCAATCCCATACAAAAAAAGCAGATCACAGACATGGCACAAAACCAAAGTAATTTCAAATGGCAACCCCCTGGCCCCAAGAAACACCAAAAGAAATCAAGAACCAAAAATATGGGAGTCAGCAATGGCCACCCTTTCCAACCAAGCATAGGAGAAAAACCACGGAATCATCCAATTCGATCATCAGAAACTTCACACAGTAGAGATGAGGATAAAGCAGCAACAGGATAGGAGAGACAAGTTCATTAGGGAAAAAAACACATCAAATGTGGTAGCATTAGAATGGTAGATATAAGTTCATTATCAGGTGCCTTGTTGCAGCAGAGTTTTAAGTGTTAACAGCACTGAGTCAAGTGGAAGCATAGCTTGTTTTCTTGAAATCATGTGGTAGGAGAGTGCATTACTACCTCAATATTCAGGCAGCGCATAGCTGCCTGAGCTGGTGTTAAAAGGCCTTATGTGATGACATCAGTGTTGTTTGTCAGGTTACCACAGTAATCCGGCACAGACTAGCACAGAGGTAACTGGTCATGTGATAAAAAAAAAGTTTGGCACTGAAGCCAGGACAGGTAACAGAGTTAATGAAAATGATCTGTCAACCTCTTACAGAAAAGTTCTATCATGTACCTCACTGTCATGTCATGATGATGCCTTGTCATTAGGGATAAGCGAGCATATTCGTTAGGATTCGGTACTCCCGTGAGTAATGCGGCACTTGCGGTACTCGAATCCTAGCGAGTATTTCACTACTCACCTCGCAATATTCGTATCTTCTGCCCAGCATTAGCCAATCACAGAAATGCCGCAGCCTTCTTGGTTGTGGGTGGCAGTACTGTGATTGGCTGACTGTGCAGCGTCATAGATGAGTCATCATAGTAGGCTATGACTCATAAGCTGTATACATGCCCTGCCGGCATCATTTTCTGCACAATGCATCCGGAACACAGCTAGTGCTAGCGCAGTGAGAATATGATCAGCTGTTAGGGAGAGTTGTGCTTTTGGAAATCGTCCAGAAATCATCTAAAAAAAACAAAAGCTCTTGTAAGAGCTATTCTAGTAGTAGGTGACTGTAGTAGTACAGGGAGACAGGCAGGAGAGTTACAGTACATTCATAGTACCTCAATATCTCTGCTTTGGCTGAAAGAAGGTCAGGGAGTAGTGACAGTTTTCCCTGCTATTTTGGGGGTCACATTTACCCCTGCAGGCCAATTTTTTTTGCTCTTCCAGTGCTGTTTGCACACCGAATAGCACGCACGTTACTGCACAACTGACACGCAGCCAGCTCCATTGTCTTCTGTGGTGACTGGCGAGCAAAATATTCGGTGTTAAACTCATTTCAATTTTTTTGCCTTTACGGTGCTGTTTGCACATCGAGTAGCACTTACGAGCACAATATTAGGTGTTAAATAGTGATGAGCGAGCACTAAAATGCTCGGGTGCTCATTTCTCGGGTCGAGCAAATTGGAATACTCGGGTACTCGACACGAGCAACGAGCCCAATGTAAGTCTATGGTAAACCCGAGCATTTTTACCGCTATCCCCCCCGGGGGTCCTTTTAAGGTCTAAAAATGTCTGAAAATGATGGAAACACTGCTCAAATGACACAGGAACATCATGGGGATTGCCCCTGGAAGCATTTCTGACTCCAAGGTCACAGCTGTAAGCAATGTTGTCAGAGTTTCGCGCCATTTTTACAGGTGCACCCAAAAACATTAAAAAAAAAACCAAAATGGATTTTGCAGGGAAATATGTTAAGGTACATCCTTTCCAGGGTAATGACTTGCTTATAAGGCAAAATAATTAACCCCAGACCAAAATGTTCCTTCACCACTTGGGCTATGTTCACACGCAGCGTTTTTGATGCGTTTTTCAACTTTAACATTGCTTTCAACCAATACAAATGCATTCCTGAGAAATGTCATTGTAACATTTAACAACCCTAGCTGGCCATGTGGTGTGTGACACATAAAGAGACACATCTTGTTTAATTTATGAAGTAGGGACTCGTAAAGTCTCAAAGCCTATTTTTAGAGGGGCATCAGGCAGCATTAATATTCTTAAAGGGCCATTATTAAACAGTGGGTCTCCTATGCTGTTATTGCCAATAAAGTGAGTGGCTGGGCTGCCAAAAATTTCATCGCACCCCAATACCCCTTCCACGAGAGGTACAGGAGGGCTTCCTGAAAAAATGTTGCATTGAATGCAAGGCCTGCCCTGCTATCAATTCATATGCACCCTAATAAACCTTTGAAACCAGGTACTGGATGGCCACAGGAGAACCCACTTCCCATTTTTTAGTTGGTCCTGCCATACTGTTTTCTTATGTATTAACTGCAAGGCCTGCCCTGCTACCAAGTCATATGCACTCCAATAAGCCTTTGAACCCAGGTACTGGATGGCCACAGAAAAAACCCACTTCACATTCTTCAGTTGGTCCTGCCATACTGTTTTCTTATGCATTGAATGAAAGGGCCGCCTTGACCCAAGGTGGGCCCAATGTGCTCCAGTCTGACACCGATGACGTCTATTAGTTGTATGCTCCACAAATCTATCCTTTATGGAAGAATGGCAGGAAGAAGTCTCATTTGTAGTTGTGCAAAAGGCCATATAGGGGACACAGGATGTTGAAGAAAGAGCTTAAGTAATATGGGACAAAAGTAGTTTTTTTTAGGCTAAATGCAAAACACTATGGGTCTCGTGGAAAAATAACACTGAAAATCTCCCTGAAAACACCATACCCACGATGAAACATGGTGGTAGCCACATCATGTTGTGGAAAGCTTTTCTTCAACAGGGACAGTGAAGAAATTACAAAGTTGATGGGAAGATGGATGGTGCTAAACACAGGGCAATCCAGGAGGAAAACCTGTTAGAGGTTGTGGGTGTAATGTGAAAAATCTTGGAAAAGTTCACATGGTATGAATACTTTTTTCAAGGCACTGTAGTTGCCAGCCGAATGATTGGCCTAACCATCGTTGCTATCTTAATTGAATGGGGGGCTTAAAGGGTTTTTTACATTAACATAAGTTCATTTTATGCATTTGATTTTGGTATAATAATAAATTCCTCAATTGGATGTAATTAAATGTTCCTGTGCTGAGAAAATCTTATAAATGTACCCCTGCTGTGTACTGTGCAATGGCTGTGTCTGACAGTACAGGGACATGGTCTGATCATACCACAGCTCCAGTGCAGGGGAGGAAGCAAAAGAATATACAGTGGAACAGCATGAGATCACAGCTAATTCTTTCTTTGAGGTAAAACATTGCTTAAAAACAGGCAGGCAGTGAAATGTTTTACCTCAGAGAAAGAAGTAGCTGTGATAACCTTCTTTCCTGTCTGTATACTCTCTTTAACTTCCTCCCCTGCCCAGGAGATGTGGTATGATCAGATCATGTTTCTGCACGGTCAGACACAGCCATTAACCCCTTAATCCCGTATGACGTACTATCCCGTCAAGGTGACCTGGGACTTAATTCCGGGTGACGGGATAGTACGTCATACGCGATCGGCCGCGCTCACGGGGGGAGCGCGGCCGATCGCGGCCGGGTGTCGGCTGCATATCGCAGCTGACATCCGGCACTATGTGCCAGGAGCGGTCACGGACCGCCCCCGGCACATTAACCCCCGGCACACCGCGATCAAACATGATCGCGGTGTACCGGCGGTACAGGGAAGCATCGCGCAGGGAGGGGGCTCCCTGCGGGCTTCCCTGAGACGATCGGTACAAGGTGATGTACTCACCTCGTACCGAACGTCTTCTCCCTGCAGGCCCCGGATCCAAAATGGCCGAGGGGCTGTATCCGGGTCCTGCAGGGAGCACTTCCGGGTCGGAGCAGGCTGCAGATGAAAGCTGCAGCCTGCTCCGATGAAAGGATGATCGCAGATCTAATAGAGTGCTGTGCACACTATCAGATCTGCGATCTGTGATGTCCCCCCCTGGGACAAAGTAAAAAAGTAAAAAAAAAAATTTCCACATGTGTAAAAAAAATAAAAAAAAATTCCTAAATAAATAATAATAAAAAAAAAAATATTATTCCCATAAATACATTTCTTTATCTAAAAAAAACAAACAAAAACAATAAAAGTACACATATTTAGTATCGCCGCGTCCGTAACGACCCAACCTATAAAACTGGCCCACTAGTTAACCCCTTCAGTAAACACCGTAAGAAAAAAAAAAAAAAAACGAGGCAAAAAACAACGCTTTATTACCATACCGCCGGACAAAAAGTGGAATAACACGCGATCAAAAAGACGGATATAAATAACCATGTTACCGCTGAAAACGTCATCTTGTCCCGCAAAAAACGAGCCGCCATACAGCATCATCAGCAAAAAAATAAAAAAGTTATAGTCCTCAGAATAAAGCGATGCCAAAATAATTATTTTTTCTATAAAATAGTTTTTATCGTATAAAAGCGTCAAAACATAAAAAAATGATATAAATGAGGTATCGCTGTAATCGTACTGACCCGACGAATAAAACTGCTTTATCAATTTTACCAAGCGCAGAACGGTATAAACGCCTCCCCCAAAAGAAATTCATGAATAGCTGGTTTTTGGTTATTCTGCCTCACAAAAATCGGAATAAAAAGTGATAAAAAATGGTCACGTGTCCGAAAATGTTACCAATAAAAACGTCAACTCGTCCCGCAAAAAACAAGACCTCACATGACTCTGTGGACCAAAATGTGGAAAAATTATAGGTCTCAAAATGTGGAGACGCAAAAACTTTTTTGCTATAAAAAGCGTCTTTTAGTCTGGTTTCACACTTGCGTTTTTATCTGCATGCGTTTTTTAAAAAAACCGCATGTGTGAAAAAATGCATGTAAACGCGGTAAAACGCATGCGTTTTTATAGAAAAACACAAGAAAACAAGAAAAAAACAAAAAACCCTAACCCTACCCCTAACCCTACCCCTAACCTGAAATACGTGGCACTGAAATACGTGGCACTGAAATATACATTTATATACGTATATAAGTGCCACGATATTTCAGTGGCCACGTATATAAGTGCCACGTATATAAGTGCCACGTATTTAAGTGCCACGTATTTAAGTGCCACGTATTTAAGTGCCACGTATTTAAGTGCCACGTATTTAAGTGCCACGTATTTAAGTGCCACGTATTTAAGTGCCACGTATTTAAGTGCCACGTATTTAAGTGCCACGTATTTAAGTGCCACGTATTTACGTGCCACGTATTTTTCAGTGCCTGAAATACGTGGCACTGAAATACGTGGCACTGAAATATCGTGGCACTGAAATATCGTGGCACTGAAATACGTGGCACTTAAATACGTGGCACTTAAATACGTGGCTCTTATATACGTGGCACTTATATACGTGGCACTTATATATGTGGCACTTATATACGTGGCACTTATATACGTGGCACTTATGACTGTCAGAAAATGTTCAGTAAACGGTTAGGGGTAGGGTTTCAGGTAGAATTGGGGAGTTTCCACTGTTCAGGCACATCAGGGGCTCTCCAAACGCGACATGGCGTCCAATCTCAATTCCAGCCAATTCTGCGTTGAAAAAGTAAAACAGTCTTCCTTCCCTTCCGAGCTCTCCCGTGCGTCCAAAAAGGGGTTTACCCCAACATATGGGGTATCAGCGTACTAGGGACAAATTGAACAACAACTTCTGGGGTCCAAGTTCTCTTGTTATCCTTGGGAAAATAAAAATTTGGGGGGCTAAAAATCATTTTTGTGGGAAAAAAAATATGTTTTATTTTCACGGCTCTGCGTTGTAAACTGTAGTGAAACACTTGGGGGTTCAAAGTTCTCACAACACATCTAGATAAGTTCCTTGGGAGGTCTAGTTTCCAATATGGGGTCACTTGTGGGGGGTTTGTACTATTTGGGTACATCAGGGGCTCTGCAAATGCAACGTGACGCCTGCAGACCAATCCATTTAAGTCTGCAGTCCAAATGGCGCTCCTTCCCTTCCGAGCTCTGTCATGCGCCCAAACAGTGGTTCCCCCCCACATAGGGGGTATCAGCGTACTCAGGACAAATTGGACAACAACTTTTAGGGTCCAATTTATCCTGATACCCTTGTGAAAATACAAAACTGGGGGCTAAATTTCATTTTTGTGAAAAAAAAAAAAAAATTATTTTCACGGCTCTGCGTTATAAACTGTAGTGAAACACTTGGGGGTTCAAAGTTCTCACAACACATCTAGATAAGTTCCTTGGGGGGTCTAGTTTCCAATATGGGGTCACTTGTGGGGGGTTTGTACTGTTTGGGTACATCAGGGGCTCTGCAAATGCAACGTGACGCCTGCAGACCAATCCATTTAAGTCTGCATTCCAAATGGCGCTCCTTCCCTTCCGAGCTCTGTCATGCGCCCAAACAGTGGTCCCTCCCCACAAATGGGGTATCAGCGTACTCCAGACAAATTGGACAACAACTTTTGGGGTCCAATTTATCCTGATACCCTTGTGAAAATACAAAACTGGGGGCTAAAAAATAATTTTTGTGAAAAAAAAAATAATTTTTATTTTCACGGCTCTGCGTTATAAACTGTAGTGAAACACTTGGGGGTTCAAAGCTCTCAAAACACATCTAGATAAGTTCCTTAGGGGGTCTACTTTCCAAAATGGTGTCACTTGTGGGGTTTTTAATGTTTAGGCACATCAGGGGCTCTCCAAATGCAACATGGCATCCCATCTTAATTCCAGTCAATTTTGCATTGAAAAGTCAAATAGCGCTCCTTCCCTTCCGAGCTCTGCTATGCACCCAAACAGTGGTTTACCCCCACATATGGGGTATCGTCGTACTCAGGACAAATTGCACAACAACTTTTGTGGTCTAATTTCTTCTCTTACCCTTGGGGAAATAAAAAAATGGGGGTGAAAAGATCATTTTTGTGAAAAAATATGATTTTTTATTTTTACGGCTCTGCATTATAAACTTCTGTGAAGCACTTGTTGGGTCAAAGTGCTCAACACACATCTAGATAAGTTCCTTAAGGGGTCTACTTTCCAAAATGGTGTCACTCGTGGGGGGTTTCAATGTTTAGGCACATTAGGGGCTCTCCAAACGCAACATGGCGTCCCATCTCAATTCCAGTCAATTTTGCATTGAAAAGTCAAATGGCGCTCCTTCCCTTCTGAGCTCTGCCCTGCGCCCAAACAATGGTTTACACCCACATATGGGGTATCAGTGTACTCAGGACAAACTGCACAACAATTTTTGGGGTCCAATTTCTTCTCTTACCCTTGGGAAAATAAAAAATTGGGGGTGAAAAGATCATTTTTGTGAAAAAATATGATTTTTTATTTTTACGGCTCTGCATTATAAACTTCTGTGAAGCACTTGTTGGGTCAAAGTGCTCAACACACATCTAGATAAGTTCCTTAAGGGGTCTACTTTCCAAAATGGTGTCACTCGTGGGGGGTTTCAATGTTTAGGCACATCAAGGGCTCTCTAAATGCAACATGGCGTCCCATCTCAATTCCAGTCAATTTTGCATTGAAAAGTCAAATGGCGCTCCTTCCCTTCCGAGCTCTGCCCTGCGCCCAAACAATGGTTTACACCCACATATGGGGTATCAGCGTACTCAGGACAAATTGCACAACAATTTTTGGGGTCCAATTTCTTCTCTCACCCTTGGGAAAATAAAAAATTGGGGGTGAAAAGATAATTTTTGTGAAAAAATATGATTTTTTATTTTTACGGCTCTGCATTATAAACTTCTGTAAAGCACTTGTTGGGTCAAAGTGCTCACCACACATCTAGATAAGTTCCTTAGGGGGTCTACTTTCCAAAATGGTGTCACTTGTTAGGGGTTTCAATGTTTAGGCATATCAGGGGCTCTCCAAATGCAACATGGCGTCCCATCTCAATTCCAGTCAATTTTGCATTGAAAAGTCAAATGGCGCTCCTTTGCTTCCAAGCTCTGCCATGCGCCCAAACTGTGGTTTACCCCCACATATGGGGTATCAGCGTACTCAGGACAAATTGTACAACAACTTTTGGGGTCTATTTTCTCCTGTTACCCTTGGTAAAATAAAACAAATTGGAGCTGAAATAAATTTTGTGTGAAAAAAAGTTAAATGTTCATTTTTATTTAAACATTCCAAAAATTCCTGTGAAACACCTGAAGGGTTAATAAACTTCTTGAAAGTGGTTTTGAGTACCTTGAGGGGTGCAGTTTTTAGAATGGTGTCACACTTGGGTATTTTCTATCATATAGACCCGTCAAAATGACTTCAAATGAGATGTGGTCCCTAAAAAAAAATGGTGTTGTAAAAATGAGAAATTGCTGGTCAACTTTTAACCCTTATAACTCCGTCACAAAAAAAAATTTTGGTTCCAAAATTGTGCTGATGTAAAGTAGACATGTGGGAAATGTTATTTATTAAGCATTTTGTGTGACATATGTCTGTGATTTAAGGGCATAAAAATTCAAAGTTGGAAAATTGCGAAATTTTCAAAATTTTCGCCAAATATTCGTTTTTTTCACAAATAAACACAAGTTATATCGAAGAAATTTTACCACTAACATGAAGTACAATATGTCACAAGAAAACAATGTCAGAATCGCCAAGATCCGTTGAAGCGTTCCAGAGTTATAACCTCATAAAGGGACAGTGGTCAGAATTGTAAAAATTGGCCCGGTCATTAACGTGCAAACCACCCTCGGGGCTTAAGGGGTTAAACAGTACACAGCCGAGGAACATATATATATAAGATTGTCTCAGCACAGGAACATTTTTTTAAATCATTTCCTATTGTGGACTTTTATTATACCAAGATCTAGTGAATAAAATTAACTTTTGTTCTTGGGAAAACACCTTTAAGGCTGCTAGAGACAGACCCAATATTAATATTGATTTATTTCTTGATTGGAGAGGTGGCAACTAGTAAGCAACTATACATTCTGCACTTCTTTGTATTCAGACCTAGCACTTCCTTGGAGTATTTCAGTAAATATGTTTTTTATTATGTATATATTTTACTCACTTATATAGTGCTTTTAATTCCACAGCACTTTACAGACACTATTGGCACTGTCCCCATTGTGGCTCGCAACCAAAGTTACCGTATTTTTTGGACTATTAGACGCACTTTTTCCCCAAAAAAATTGTGATGAAAGTGGGGGGTGCGTCTTATACTTTGAACGCAGGTTTAGTGGTTGGTTGCGGCAGTGATGTGGAGTGGCGGCGGCAGAGGTGCGGTGATGCTGAGGTGCGGTGGGTGGTACGGCATGCACCTGAGCAGGGTCCCTTCCTCAGGTGGGGTGACGCCATGGCCCAGTGTCCACGGAGAGCAGAGCCGGGTGAATCACAGATTTCTCGGTGGCAGCGGCCATCTTCCTGAGGCCATGAAGCGATGGCCTGGGAGCCACCACGGTGCAGGGAGACTACCGTACACAAGACAAAGTGTAAACAGCAAAGGGTAAATTTATTGGAAGGCAAGGAATGAAGTGGAAGAGGAAGGTGCAAACAGGGATATGCAATAGCAAAAGATAATTTACAAGAGTTGTATTCTTTAGCTGGGCCATCAAATAGCACGGTGCTCCAACTATTTCAGAATCATTATACGTCACACAAGCAAATGTAAACAATAAACAAAGAATGATGCTACTCTATATATAGCCTCCCTGGCCTCTACTAAGCAGGCCACACGTCTGTCATGTTCTGTCTACACTAGGCCCTGACATGTGCACAAAACAGGAACAAACTCACGGTGATGTTGAGGACTCAGATCCAGTCCCGGGAGGCCCCCAACACTCTAGTACAGTGGTGCGCACGGCCCTCTGCCAGCTCCGTGAAGTGTGGTCTTCTCTGTTGTGAATTTGCTTTTTGCTCCCTCTAGTGGTTACTAGTTTTTTGACTCTGGTTTTTCTGTCTTTCCTTTTATCCGCACCTGGGTCGTTAGTTAGGGGTGTTGCTATATAAGCTCCCTGGACCTTCAGTTTAATGCCTGGCAACGTAGTTATCAGAGCTAGTCTGCTGTGCTCTTGTCTACTGATCCTGGTTCCAGTTATATCAGCTAAGTCTGCCTTTTGCTTTTTGCTATTTGTTTTGGTTTTGTATTTTTTGTCCAGCTTGTTCCAAATCTATATCCTGACCTTTGCTGGAAGCTCTAGGGAGCTGGTGTTCTCCCCCCGGACCGTTAGACGGTTCGGGGGTTCTTGAATTTCCAGTGTGGATTTTGATAGGGTTTTTGTTGACCATATAAGTTACCTTTCTTTATTCTGCTATCAGTAAGCGGGCCTCTCTGTGCTAAACCTGGTTCATTTCTGTGTTTGTCATTTCCTCTTACCTCACCGTCATTATTTGTGGGGGGCTTCTATCCAGCTTTGGGGTCCCCTTCTCTGGAGGCAAGAAAGGTCTTTGTTTTCCTCTACTAGGGGTAGCTAGATTCTCCGGCTGGCGCGTGTCATCTAGAATCAACGTAGGAATGATCCCCGGCTACTTCTAGTGTTGGCGTTAGGAGTAGATATATGGTCAACCCAGTTACCACTGCCCTATGAGCTGGATTTTTGTATTCTGCAGACTTCCACGTTCCTCTGAGACCCTCGCCATTGGGGACAAACAGTTTGCCAGGCCTGTATTAAATGTTTAATGCATTGCAGAAGAGGGATTATAAGAAAGAAGATTCTGAGTTTTTTTTTTTTTCTTCTTCCCCTTTACCTCAGAGTGGCTATGCTTGCTGCAGACATGAATGTCCAGACCTTGATTACAAGTGTGGACCAGCTGGCTACTCGTGTGCAGGGCATACAAGACTATGTTATCAGAAATCCTAGGTCAGAACCTAAAATACCGATTCCTGAACTGTTTTCCGGAGACAGGTTTAAGTTTAGGAATTTCGTGAATAATTGTAAATTGTTTTTGTCCCTGAGACCCTGTTCATCTGGAGATTCTGCTCAGCAAGTAAAAATTGTGATTTCGTTCTTACGGGGCGACCCTCAGGATTGGGCTTTTTCGCTGGCGCCAGGAGATCCGGCATTGGCTGATCTTGATGCGTTTTTTCTGGCGCTCGGTTTACTTTATGAGGAACCCAATCTTGAGATTCAGGCAGAAAAGGCCTTGCTGGCTATGTCTCAGGGTCAGGACGAGGCTGAAGTGTATTGCCAAAAATTTCGGAAATGGTCCGTGCTGACACATTGGAACGAGTGTGCATTGGCCGCTAATTTTAGAAATGGCCTTTCTGAAGCCATTAAGAATGTTATGGTGGGTTTTCCCATTCCCACAGGTCTGAATGATACTATGGCACTGGCTATTCAAATTGACCGGCGGTTGCGGGAGCGCAAAACCGCAAATTCCCTCATGGTGTTGTCTGAACAGACACCTAATTCGGTGCAATGTGATAGAAAAACCGCAAATTCCCTCATGGTGTTGTCTGAACAGACACCTGATTTAATGCAATGTGATAGAATCCTGACTAGAAATGAGCGGAAAATTCATAGACGCCGGAATGGCTTGTGCTACTACTGTGGTGATTCTACACATGTTATCTCAGCATGCTCTAAACGTATAGCTAAGGTTGTTAGTCCTGTCACCGTTGGTAATTTGCAACCTAAATTTATTCTGTCTGTAACTTTGATTTGCTCACTGTCATCTTATCCTGTCATGGCGTTTGTAGATTCAGGTGCTGCCCTGAGTCTCATGGATCTCTCATTCGCTAAGCGCTGTGGTTTTACTCTTGAACCATTAGAAAATCCTATTCCTCTTAGGGGTATTGATGCTACACCATTGGCAGCAAATAAACCGCAGTATTGGACACAGGTTACCATGTGCATGACTCCTGAACACCGCGAGGTGATACGTTTCCTGGTTTTACATAAAATGCATGATTTGGTTGTTTTAGGGCTGTCATGGTTACAGACCCATAATCCAGTCCTGGACTGGAAGGCTATGTCAGTCTCAAGTTGGGGCTGTCGTGGTATTCATGGGGATTCCCTGCCGGTGTCTATTGCTTCTTCTACGCCTTCGGAAGTTCCGGAGTATTTGTCTGATTATCAGGATGTCTTCAGTGAGTCTGAGTCCAGTGCACTGCCTCCTCATAGGGACTGTGACTGTGCTATAGATTTGATCCCAGGCAGTAAATTTCCTAAGGGAAGACTGTTTAATCTGTCGGTACCTGAACATACCGCTATGCGTTCATATATCAAGGAGTCTCTGGAGAAAGGACATATTCGTCCGTCTTCTTCCCCTCTTGGTGCGGGATTCTTTTTTGTGGCAAAAAAGGACGGATCTTTGAGACCTTGTATTGATTATCGGCTTTTAAATAAGATCACTGTCAAATTTCAGTATCCTTTACCGCTGTTGTCTGACTTGTTTGCCCGGATTAAGGGTGCCAAGTGGTTCACCAAGATAGACCTTCGTGGTGCGTACAACCTTGTGCGCATTAAGCAAGGTGATGAATGGAAAACCGCATTCAATACGCCCGAAGGTCATTTTGAGTACTTGGTGATGCCTTTTGGGCTCTCCAATGCGCCTTCAGTTTTTCAGTCCTTTATGCATGACATTTTCCGGAAGTATCTGGATAAATTTTTGATTGTTTATCTGGATGATATTTTGGTTTTTTCTGATAATTGGGATTCGCATGTGGAGCAGGTCAGGTTGGTCTTTAAAATTTTGCGTGAAAATTCTTTGTTTGTCAAGGGCTCAAAGTGTCTCTTTGGTGTACAGAAGGTTCCCTTTTTGGGGTTCATTTTTTCCCCTTCTGCTGTGGAGATGGACCCAGTCAAGGTCCGAGCTATTCTTGATTGGACTCAGCCCTCGTCAGTTAAGAGTCTTCAGAAGTTCTTGGGCTTCGCTAACTTCTACCGTCGTTTTATCGCTAATTTTTCTAGCATTGTGAAACCTTTGACGGATATGACCAAGAAGGGCTCCGATGTAGCTAACTGGGCTCCTGCTGCCGTGGAGGCTTTCCAGGAGTTGAAACGCCGGTTTACTTCGGCGCCTGTTTTGTGCCAGCCTGACGTCTCACTTCCCTTTCAGGTTGAGGTGGATGCTTCGGAGATTGGGGCAGGGGCCGTTTTGTCGCAGAGAGGCCCTGGTTGCTCTGTTATGAAACCTTGTGCCTTTTTCTCTAGGAAGTTTTCGCCTGCCGAGCGAAATTATGATGTGGGCAATCGGGAGTTGTTGGCCATGAAATGGGCATTTGAGGAGTGGCGTCATTGGCTCGAGGGTGCTAAGCATCGTGTGGTGGTCTTGACTGATCACAAAAATCTGATGTATCTCGAGTCTGCTAAACGCCTTAATCCGAGACAGGCCCGCTGGTCATTGTTTTTCTCCCGCTTTGATTTTGTTGTCTCGTATTTACCAAGAATGTGAAGGCCGATGCTCTTTCTAGGAGCTTTGTGCCTGATGCTCCTGGAGTCGCTGATCCTGTTGGTATTCTTAAAGATGGAGTTATCTTGTCAGCTATTTCTCCGGATCTGCGACGTGTGTTGCAGAGATTTCAGGCTGATAGGCCTGAGTCTTGTCCACCTGACAGACTGTTTGTCCCGGATAAGTGGACCAGCAGAGTCATTTCCGAGGTTCATTCCTCGGTGTTGGCAGGTCACCCGGGAATTTTTGGCACCAGAGATCTGGTGGCCAGGTCCTTTTGGTGGCCTTCCTTGTCAAGGGATGTGCGGTCATTTGTGCAGTCCTGTGGGACTTGTGCTCGAGCTAAGCCTTGCTGTTCTCGTGCCAGCGGTTTGCTCTTGCCCTTGCCTGTCCCGAAGAGACCTTGGACACATATCTCCATGGATTTCATTTCTGATCTTCCGCTATCTCAGGGCATGTCCGTTATCTGGGTGATATGTGATCGCTTCTCCAAGATGGTCCATTTGGTTCCTTTGCCTAAGCTGCCTTCCTCTTCCGATCTGGTTCCTGTGTTTTTCCAGAACGTGGTTCGTTTGCACGGCATCCCTGAGAATATTGTGTCAGACAGAGGATCCCAGTTCGTTTCCAGGTTCTGGCGATCCTTTTGTAGTAGGATGGGCATTGATTTGTCGTTTTCGTCTGCTTTCCATCCTCAGACTAATGGACAGACGGAGCGAACCAATCAGACTTTGGAGGCTTATTTGAGGTGTTTTGTCTCTGCTGATCAGGACGATTGGGTGACATTCTTGCCGTTGGCTGAGTTTGCCCTTAATAATCGGGCTAGTTCCGCCACCTTGGTTTCGCCTTTTTTCTGCAACTCTGGTTTCCATCCTCGCTTTTCTTCGGGTCATGTGGAGCCTTCTGACTGTCCTGGGGTGGATTCTGTGGTGGATAGGTTGCAGCTGATCTGGAATCATGTAGTGGACAACTTGAAGTTGTCACAGGAGAAGGCTCAGCGCTTTGCCAACCGCCGCCGCGGTGTGGGTCCCCGACTACGCGTTGGGGATTTGGTATGGCTTTCTTCCCGCTTTGTTCCTATGAAGGTCTCCTCTCCCAAATTTAAACCTCGTTTTATTGGGCCTTACAAGATATTGGAAATCCTTAATCCTGTATCTTTTCGTCTGGATCTTCCTGTGTCGTTTGCTATTCACAATGTATTTCATAGGTCCTTGTTGCGGCGGTACATTGTGCCTGTAGTTCCTTCTGCTGAGCCTCCTGCTCCTGTGTTGGTTGAGGGCGAGTTGGAATACGTGGTGGAGAAGATCTTGGATTCTCGCCTCTCCAGGCGGAGGCTTCAGTACCTGGTCAAGTGGAAGGGCTATGGTCAGGAGGATAATTCCTGGGTGGTCGCCTCTGATGTTCATGCGGCCGATTTAGTTCGTGCCTTTCATGCCGCTCATCCTGATCGCCCTGGTGGTCGTGGTGAGGGTTCGGTGACCCCTCACTAAGGGGGGGGTACTGTTGTGAATTTGCTTTTTGCTCCCTCTAGTGGTTACTAGTTTTTTGACTCTGGTTTTTCTGTCATTCCTTTTATCCGCACCTGGGTCGTTAGTTAGGGGTGTTGCTATATAAGCTCCCTGGACCTTCAGTTTAATGCCTGGCAACGTAGTTATCAGAGCTAGTCTGCTGTGCTCTTGTCTACTGATCCTGGTTCCAGTTATATCAGCTAAGTCTGCCTTTTGCTTTTTGCTATTTGTTTTGGTTTTGTATTTTTTGTCCAGCTTGTTCCAAATCTATATCCTGACCTTTGCTGGAAGCTCTAGGGAGCTGGTGTTCTCCCCCCGGACCGTTAGACGGTTCGGGGGTTCTTGAATTTCCAGTGTGGATTTTGATAGGGTTTTTGTTGACCATATAAGTTACCTTTCTTTATTCTGCTATCAGTAAGCGGGCCTCTCTGTGCTAAACCTGGTTCATTTCTGTGTTTGTCATTTCCTCTTACCTCACCGTCATTATTTGTGGGGGGCTTCTATCCAGCTTTGGGGTCCCCTTCTCTGGAGGCAAGAAAGGTCTTTGTTTTCCTCTACTAGGGGTAGCTAGATTCTCCGGCTGGCGCGTGTCATCTAGAATCAACGTAGGAATGATCCCCGGCTACTTCTAGTGTTGGCGTTAGGAGTAGATATATGGTCAACCCAGTTACCACTGCCCTATGAGCTGGATTTTTGTATTCTGCAGACTTCCACGTTCCTCTGAGACCCTCGCCATTGGGGTCATAACACTTCTCCTTGCTTCTGGGTCTTCCTTGCTTCTGGGTCCGGGAGTAGAGATGAGTGATGTTCGAGTCAAACTGTTCGCCAATTTCAAATTCGAGCTGTTTTGGATGGTGTTCAAGTCGTTCGCCGAACCCGAACAATTTGCTTAAAATTCGGCTGTTCGAGTCTCTGTTCGATAACTGTTCATTCACCAAAGCCCAGCTTGACTTTCACATTAAAACTGTTTATCATTGTCAATGGACTGTTTCAGTGTATAGTGGGCGGAGGGGGGCGGGGGATAGATCTGTGCTGAAATAACGCCAATCTCCTTTTTTTCTTTCTCGCATTTACAGAGGGGCAGTGCAGTCTCTCAGCAGTGCGCACACACACAGCAATACTGTGCATGTGATGCACACAAGCAAGAGCATGTGTCATTGGCTGTGTATGTCACATGTACTTGCCCTATAAGAACCAGCCATTTGCCCCGTCGCCACCATTTCCTCACTGCTGCAGCTTAGTGTTTGACGGCACCGCTGCTGCTGTGGGCGCTATACAGTCAAAGAGTCTTTTTTTGCCAGCGAATTTTCTGAGAGATAGGTTTAGGGAGTTGGGAGATGGGACTAGTTGTAATATCAGCCCTTTTCAGGGTAGGTTACAGCAGTTCATAGCACTGTTTGCCAGGCAGGTCTGAGCCAGTGCTGAGCAAGTGATAGTCACAGCATTTGGTGTAATCTAGCTCAGCCATTCCTTTTGGGCTAGTAGCATTGTCTGATAGTCATCTGAGTAGCCCGCCTGTGAAGCTAGCTACACCGCCTGTGAATCTCAATTTTTACTGCATCTAATCCAGTTAATAGTTTTGGGGTTTTGGGCTTAGTAGCAGTGTTTGCACGTCAGCAGAGTAGCACGCCTGTGAAGCTAGCTACACCGCCTGTGTATCTCTATTTTCACTGCATCTAATCCAGTTAACAGTTTTGGGCCTAGGAGCAGTGTCTGCACATCAGCAGAGTAGCCCGCCTGTGAAACTAACTACACCGCCTGTGTATCTCTATTTTCACTGCATCTAATCCAGTTAACAGTTTTGGGCCTAGGAGCAGTGTCTGCACATCAGCAGAGTAGCCCGCCTGTGAAACAAACTATACCGCCTGTGTATCTAAATTTTTACTGCATCTAATCCAGTTAATAGTTTTGGGGTTTTGGGCCTAGGAGCAGTGTCTGCACGTCAGCAGAGTAGCCCGCCTATGAAACAAACTATACCGCCTGTGTATCTCAATTTTTACTGAATCTAATCTAGTTAATAGTTTTGGGGTTTTGAGCTTAGTAACGGTGTTTGCACGTTAGCAGAGTAGCCTGCCTGTGAAACTAACTACACCGCCTGTGTATCTCTATTTTCACTGCATCTAATCCAGTTAACAGTTTTGGGCCTAGAAGCAGTGTCTGCACGTCAGCAGAGTAGCCCGCCTATGAAACAAACTATACCGCCTGTGTATCTCAATTTTTACTGAATCTAATCTAGTTAATAGTTTTGGGGTTTTGAGCTTAGTAGCAGTGTTTGCACGTTAGCAGAGTAGCCTGCCTGTGAAACTAACTACACCGCCTGTGTATCTCTATTTTCACTGCATCTAATCCAGTTAACAGTTTTGGGCCTAGGAGCAGTGTCTGCACGTCAGCAGAGTAGCCCGCCTATGAAACAAACTATACCGCCTGTGTATCTCAATTTTTACTGAATCTAATCTAGTTAATAGTTTTGGGGTTTTGAGCTTAGTAGCAGTGTTTGCACGTTAGCAGAGTAGCCTGCCTGTGAAACTAACCACACCGCCTGTGTATCTCTATTTTCACTGCATCTAATCCAGTTAACAGTTTTGGGCCTAGCAGCAGTGTCTGCACGTCAGCTGTTATGGTGCTGGTGGTTAGGAACACTTGGAATGACCTGATAGGTAAACCAGAAATATAGGACAAGCTCTGGGGACGTGGGAACTTTACTGACCGCAAACCTGATCCTATCACACACACTATAGGCAGCCGTGGAGCGTACCTAACTCTCCCTAGACGCCTCTTCACAGCCTGAGAGCTAGCTACCCCTAGAGAGAAACAAAAGCCTTACTTGCCTCAGAGAAATTTCCCCAAAGTAAAGTCAGCCCCCCACAAATAATGACGGTGAGTTAAGAGGAAAATACAAACATAGGAATGAAAACAGGTTTTAGCAAAAGAGGCCCACTAGTACTAAATAGTATGAAGATAGCAAGGGAACTGTGCGGTCGGTATAAAATACTACAAAATATCCACGCAGAGAGTACAAAAGACCCTCACACCGACTCACGATGTGAGGGAGCAACTCTGCTCCCCAGAGCTTCCAGCTAGCAAGAAAAAAGCATTTAAGCAAGCTGGACTGAACTTATCATATACTGAGAAACATTTTCCAAAAGCAATGAGCAAAAATGAACTAGCATGAACTTAGCTTCTCCAGGAGCAGACAGGTCACACATGAAGTCCCAGAGAGAACTGAACCAATACTGAATACAATGACAGCTGGCAACAAGTAAAGATCTAGGTGGAGTTAAATAGGCAACCAGCACTGCAGAAAACGAGGCAGCTGGAGCCCAGCTAAAGACCAGCAGTATCACTCAAAGCCACCAGAGGGAGCCCACGAACAGAACTCAACAAAGTACCATTCACGACCACAGGAGGGAGCACGAGAACGGAATTCACAACAGTACCCCCCCCTTGAGGAGGGGTCACCGAACCCTCACCAGAGCCCCCAGGCCGATCAGGACGAGCCAAATGAAAGGCACAAACCAAATCAGCAGCATGGACATCAGAGGCAACAACCCAGGAATTATCCTCCTGACCATAGCCCTTCCACTTAACCAAGTACTGAAGCTTCCGTCTCGAGACACGAGAATCCAAGATCTTCTCCACCACATACTCCAATTCTCCCTCGACCAACACCGGAGCAGGAGGATCAACAGAAGGAACCACAGGCACCACATACCTCCGCAACAATGACCTATGGAACACATTATGGATGGCAAAAGATGCTGGGAGGTCCAAACGAAATGACACAGGATTGAGGATTTCAGAAATCCTATAAGGACCGATGAAACGAGGCTTAAACTTAGGAGAGGAAACCTTCATAGGAACATAACGAGAAGACAACCAAACCAAATCCCCCACACGAAGTCGGGGACCCACACAGCGACGGCGGTTAGCAAAGCGCTGAGCCTTCTCCTGTGACAGCGCCAAATTGTCCACTACGTGGTTCCAAATCTGCTGCAACCTGTCCACCACAGAATCCACACCAGGACAGTCAGAAGGCTCAACCTGCCCTGAGGAAAAATGAGGATGAAAACCAGAATTACAAAAAAAAGGCGAAACCAAAGTAGCAGAACTAGCCCGGTTATTGAGGGCGAACTCAGCCAATGGCAAAAAAGTCACCCAATCATCCTGATCACCAGAAACAAAACATCTCAGAAAAGTTTCCAAGGTCTGATTAGTTCTTTCGGTTTTTTCCATTTGTCTGAGGATGGAAAGCTGAAGAAAAAGAAAAATCAATGCCCATCTTAGCACAAAAGGACCGCCAAAATCTGGACACAAACTGGGACCCTCTGTCCGACACAATGTTCTCCGGAATACCATGCAAACGAACCACATTCTGAAAGAACAGCGGAACCAAATCAGAGGAGGAAGGTAATTTAGACAATGGCACCAAATGGACCATCTTAGAAAAATGATCGCAAACCACCCAGATGACAGACATCCTCTGAGAGACCGGAAGATCCGAAATAAAATCTATGGAAATATGCGTCCAGGGCCTCTTTGGGACAGGCAAAGGCAAAAGCAATCCGCTGGCACGAGAACAGCAAGGCTTGGCCCGAGCACAAATCCCACAGGACTGCACAAAAGAACGCACATCTCGCGACAAGGAAGGCCACCAAAAGGACCTAGCCACCAAATCTCTGGTCCCAAAAATCCCAGGATGACCCGCCAACACTGAACAATGAACCTCGGAAATAACTCTACTGGTCCATCTATCAGAGACAAACAGTCTCTCCGGTGGACAACGGTCAGGTCTATCGACCTGAAACTCCTGCAGCACCCGCCGCAAATCAGGGGAGATGGCAGACAGAATCACCCCCTCTCTGAGGATACCAGCCGGTTCAGGAACTCCTGGAGAGTCAGGCACAAAACTCCTAGAAAGGGCATCAGCCTTCACATTCTTAGAGCCCGGAAGGTACGAAACCACAAAATCGAAACGGGAGAAAAACAGCGACCATCGAGCCTGTCTAGGATTTAGCCGCTTGGCAGACTCGAGATAAATCAAATTCTTGTGATCCGTCAAGACCACCACACGATGCTTGGCTCCCTCAAGCCAATGTCGCCACTCCTCAAATGCCCACTTCATTGCCAACAACTCCCGATTGCCAACATCATAATTACGCTCGGCAGGCAAAAACTTTCTAGAAAAGAAAGCACATGGCTTCATCACAGAGCCATCAGAGCTTCTCTGAGACAAGACAGCCCCTGCTCCAATCTCAGAAGCATCAACCTCGACCTGAAAAGGGAGAGAAACATCCGGCTGACGCAAGACAGGAGCCGAAGAAAACCGACGTTTCAGCTCCTGAAAGGCCTCAACGGCCCCAGGAGACCAATTCGTCACATCAGCACCCTTTTTGGTCAGATCAGTCAAAGGCTTAACCACACTAGAAAAATTAGTGATGAAGCGACGGTAAAAATTAGCAAAGCCCAGGAACTTCTGAAGACTCTTCACAGATGTAGGTTGAGTCCAATCATAAATAGCCTGGACTTTAACTGGATCCATCTCGATAGTAGAAGGGGAAAAAATAAAGCCCAAAAAGGATACCTTCTGGACTCCGAAGAGACATTTAGAGCCCTTCACAAACAAAACATTAGCACGCAGGACCTGAAATACCATCCTGACCTGCTTCACATGAGATTCCCAATCATCAGAAAAGACCAGGATATCATCCAGGTATACAATCATGAATCTATCCAGATACTCTCGGAAGATGTCGTGCATAAAGGACTGAAACACGGAAGGGGCATTAGAAAGCCCAAATGGCATCACCAAGTACTCAAAATGGCCTACGGGCGTATTAAATGCTGATTTCCATTCATCGCCCCGCTTTATACGCACAAGATTATACGCTCCACGAAGATCTATCTTGGTGAACCAACTAGCCCCCTTAATCCGAGCAAACAGATCGGACAGCAGAGGCAAAGGGTACTGAAATTTGACCGTGATTTTATTAAGAAGGCGATAATCAATACAGGGTCTCAAAGAACCATCCTTCTTGGCCACAAAAAAGAACCCTGCTCCCAATGGTGACGAGGACGGGCGAATATGTCCTTTCTCCAAGGACTCCTTTATATAACTCCGCATAGCGGTATGCTCTGGCACAGACAAATTGAACAGTTGACCCTTAGGGAACTTACTATCAGGAATCAAATTTATAGCACAATCACAATCCCTATGAGGAGGTAGGGCACTGGATTTGGGCTCATCAAATACATCCTGGTAATACGACAAAAATTCAGGGACTTCAGAAGGAGTAGAAGAGGCAATTGACACCAAAGGAACATCACCATGTACCCCTTGACAACCCCAGCTAGACACAGACATTGATTTCCAATCCAATACTGGATTATGAACCTGCAGCCATGGCAACCCCAACACGACAACATCATGCAAATTATGTAACACCAGAAAGCGAATATCCTCCTGATGTGCAGGAGCCATGCACATGGTCACTTGAGTCCAGTACTGAGGCTTATTCTTGGCCAATGGAGTAGCATCAATTCCCCTTAGTGGAATAGGAAACTGCAAAGGCTCCAAGAAAAAACCACAGCGCCTGGCAAATTCCAAATCCATCAAATTCAGGGAAGCGCCTGAATCCACAAAAGCCATAACTGAGTAGGATGACAGAGAGCAAATCAAAGTAACAGACAAAATAAATTTAGGCTGTACAGTACCGATGGTGACAGACCTAGGGAACCTTTTAGTGCGCTTAGGACAAACAGAGATAGCATGAGTGGAGTCACCACAGTAAAAACACAACCCATTCTGACGTCTGTGATTTTGCCGTTCAATTCTGGTCAGAATCCTATCGCATTGCATAGACTCAGGCTTCTGCTCAGAGAACACCGCCAGATGGTGCACAGGTTTGCGCTCCCGCAAACGCCGATCAATCTGAATGGCCAAGGACATTGAATCATTCAGACCCGCAGGCGTGGGGAACCCCACCATAACATCCTTAAGGGCTTCAGAAAGACCCTTTCTGAAAATCGCTGCCAGGGCACACTCATTCCATTGAGTGAGCACAGACCACTTCCTAAACCTCTGGCAGTAAACCTCCGCTTCATCCTGACCCTGAGACAGAGCCAGCAAAGTCTTTTCTGCCTGGTCTACTGAATTAGGCTCCTCATAAAGAAATCCAAGTGCCAGAAAAAACGCATCTACATTTAGCAATGCAGGATCTCCTGGCACCAGGGAGAATGCCCAGTCTTGAGGGTCGCCACGTAACAAAGAAATAATAATTTTAACTTGCTGAGTAGGGTCACCAGAGGAGCGGGGTTTCAGAGCAAGAAACAATTTGCAATTGTTTTTGAAATTCAGAAACTTAGATCTATCTCCATAAAACAAATCAGGAATTGGTATTCTAGGCTCTAACATAGGATTCTGAACTACAAAATCCTGAATGCTTTGTACCCTTGCAGTGAGATGATCCAAACTAGAGGACAGACTTTGAATGTTCATATCTGCAGCTGAGTCCTGAACCACCCAGAGATTAAGGGGAGGAGAGAAGCAAAACACACTGCAGAGAAAAAAAAAATGAACTCAGGACTTCTCTTATCCCTCTTTTGTGAGGCATTAACACTTTTGGGCCAGCTGTACTCTTATGGTGCTGGTGGTTAGGAACACTTGGAATGACCTGATAGGTAAACCAGAAATATAGGACAAGCTCTGGGGACGTGGGAACTTTACTGACCGCAAACCTGATCCTATCACACACATTATAGGCAGCCGTGGAGCGTACCTAACTCTCCCTAGACGCCTCTTCACAGCCTGAGAGCTAGCTACCCCTAGAGAGAAACAAAAGCCTCACTTGACTCAGAGAAATTTCCCCAAAGTAAAGTCAGCCCCCCACAAATAATGACGGTGAGTTAAGAGGAAAATACAAACATAGGAATGAAAACAGGTTTTAGCAAAAGAGGCCCACTAGTACTAAATAGTATGAAGATAGCAAGGGAACTGTGCGGTCAGTATAAAATACTACAAAATATCCACGCAGAGAGTACAAAAGACCCTCACACCGACTCACGATGTGAGGGAGCAACTCTGCTCCCCAGAGCTTCCAGCTAGCAAGAAAATAGCATATAAGCAAGCTGGACAGAACTTATCATATACTGAAAAACATTTTCCAAAAGCAATGAGCAAAAATGAACTAGCATGAACTTAGCTTCTCCAGGAGGAGACAGGTCACACATGAAGTCCCAGAGAGAACTGAACCAATACTGAATACAATGACAGCTGGCAACAAGTAAAGATCTAGGTGGAGTTAAATAGGCAACCAGCACTGCAGAAAACTAGGCAGCTGGAGCCCAGCTAAAGACCAGCAGTATCACTCAAAGCCACCAGAGGGAGCCCACGAACAGAACTCAACAAAGTACCATTCACGACCACAGGAGGGAGCCCGAGAACGGAATTCACAACAGTCAGCAGAGTAGCCCGCCTATGAAACAAACTATACCGCCTGTGTATCTCAATTTTTACTGAATCTAATCTAGTTAATAGTTTGGGGGTTTTGAGCTTAGTAGCAGTGTTTGCACGTTAGCAGAGTAGCCTGCCTGTGAAACTAACTACACCGCCTGTGTATCTCTACTTTCACTGCATCTAATCCAGTTGACAGTTTTGGGCCTAGGAGCAGTGTCTGCACGTCAGCAGAGTAGCCCGCCTATGAAACAAACTATACCGCCTGTGTATCTCAATTTTTACTGCATCTAATCCAGTTAACAGTTTTGGGCCTAGTACCACAGTTTGGCCACTCAGTTCTGCTCAGTTTTCATCCATCGGTTGTTGTGCCAACAACTACAGATACAGAGTTGCCAATTAGTTAAGCACTAAAATGATTGGCAAAAGGCCTGCTGCTGGTGGAATGGGGAATAGGCGTGTTGGAAAGGGAAAAAAAGGTTGTGTCCGTGGAGTAGGTGGTAAAGCAACAGTAACATCTGCAGAAGAAAGACCATCTTCCAGCCAAAGTAAGATGTCTACTTCTTTTCGTGGACAATCTGATATGATCCCTTTCTTGCGACCATCGCTACGAGCATCGCCAAAAATTCCAGATGAGGCACAAAAACAGCAGGTGCTTGAACGGATATCAAGTGCTCGTTCAAGTGGGCTCTCCTCCATGTCAACTTCAACATCACAACTACTCCAGTCCTCAGAGTTGTCACCCCAATCGCATTTGCTTCCTCACAGCTCCCAAGTCTCCAGCTGCCCGTCTGAGCATGGGGTAACACACATGGTTGAGTCTGTAGAGCTGTTTACGCATACTATAGCCTGGGAATCAGAGGTCTGCTCCAGAGCTTCTGTGAATCCAGACGAGGACATGATCTGCACTGATGCCCAGAATCTTTGTGAGTCGGATCCAGGCCCAGATGAAGAAGTTTCTGAGCATAATGTAGACCCTCATTGCCAAACTGTAACTCCTGTTGGTGGAGACAATGAGGAAGATAATGATGAGACCGAGATACCTGATTGGAACGAAAACTTGACTTTTCGGTCGGGGCAGGAAGAGGTTGGCTCTGAGGATGACGGGTGTGAGAACACACAGGATGGTGATGACAAGGTTGTAGACCCCACTTACTGTCAACCCCCAGTCTGCCAGTCCATGAGTTCAGCAGAGGAGGTGGAGGAGGATGCTAGTGACGAGTCTGACGACGAGGTAACGGTGCGCCTTCCTGGACAGAGACGGAGTACTGGAAGCACGTCATCAACTGCATCCTCAACCCCAACTGTGCCTCAGACCAGAAGTCGTGGTGGCTCTTCAGGTCGCATGGGCTCTAAGCCTTGCATAGCCTGGGCATTTTTTGACATCGCAAAAGATGACCCAACTCATGTTGTCTGTAAGATTTGTCAACAAAATCTCAGTAGAGGCTGTAAAGCAGCAGTAGCATCATACGCAGTGAAGAAGCAGTGACCCACAAATTCAAACACAAATGTCTCTTTTAATGTGTTTCTTCACAGCATTAAAGTCCAATTCACATAAATGCATAGAACTTCAGTGGATATTATCAGTGACCAGTTTACACCGGTTCAAAGCAATACATATCACATGGCTTTAGATTTGCGGTCGCTAAACAGGCCAGACTTCCCTTGTCCAGTTTCCCTGGGCGACCGCTTGCCATCTCACAGTCTCGATACGTCTCCATACACACAGCCTCATATGTAGCAGACACTACACACGCCAGCCCTCCTCTGACTAGTTCTCGTGAGTGTCCTGCATCGCTGTGTCACAATCTCTTTACAGACTCTTTACTCACACAGTCGTACACAGTTCAGGATATTCTCCGGATAGCAGCCGGGCACCATATCCACCTGTTTGCAATCGTTGCACATGCTATTCCTCTTTCGGGCACAGGACATCCACCTCCGGGCACAGGACTGTCCACATCCGACTCCTACGGGCCCAGGACATCCACCTCCAGGCACAGGACTGTCCACATCTGACTCCTTTGGGCACAGGACATCCACCTACAAGCACAGGACTGTCCACATCCAAGACCAGTACCATGGACAACTTGCATCTCTGTGCACGCTGCAGGTGCCAGGCTATTCAGCTGCCCTGGGTGCTGGTGCAGCGCCCCAGAGTCCTGGTCGTTGCAGTACTGTGGCTCCGCCACTATGGGGAGCTATGGTACGTTTGATGGCACTGAAGGAGTTCATCTGATCAGGTATCACAGACACCAATACATTTCACAGTCGGGCCTCCGGGGGGAGCTAAGGGTTCTATTCACTAGGCCACTCCCCACCATAGTGGGTAAACTGGGGGTCAGGCAGGAAGTTAGATCAGAAAGCTGACTGGGTTGGAACCAGGCAACACCTTGTGGCAGAGGGTGTTGTGGGGGAAGATACAGTAGGGTCTCTGTCAGGGGTGGGATCCTGACAGAGGCTTGGCAACTTGAGCGAACGTAACGGGACCGTGCCTGCTCAGGATAGCGGCGGTGCCCAAGGAAGGACCAGAAGCGAGATAGATTGTGCTGAGTGAGAAACGAGATCAAGGCAATAAGGAGAATACCAGTGGGGGTCGTGCTGTAAGACCGAGGCAACACCCTACTGAGGCGCACTACCGGTGGCCGGAACGCCGAGGGAGTATTACAACATTCAGCTTCAAGCGATACTCTAAACAGCAGCAGGACAGTCAGTCTAAGGCGGGCTGTCTCACTTAAATCAGGAGGGGCGACTCTAGGGTCCCGGAAGAGCTCCGAGCCTACCCGTCAAACGGGTGCCATCCCAACCGTAACATCAGGGAGGGACGGAGGATTAGCAGAACATCATCTAATCGAGTTGTGAGGGAACTTAAGAAACAGACACAACAGTTGTGGGGACTTTCCGTAAGCACAGCAGGGAAGGACCGCAACACATAGCGCTAGAAGGAAGGCACAGATTTCCACCTGCTAAGAGAACTCTGGAGGTGCCATTGGACCGGCCGGACTTGCGCAGCCTGGTTATCCAGATTCTGGACTGAGGACCCAGAGATCTTCAGTAAAGAGGTAAAGAGACTGCAACCTGGTGTCCTCGTTATTTACTGCACCGCACCACTACAACCTCACCACCATCATCCGTCATACTTATTTACTGTACGCCCCTCGGCAGGGTCACGGACCGGGCCTAGCCACCGTGACAACCCCAGAGCAGAGACTCAGAGGCCCGGTACTGGGTACCCCTCGGCCCTGCGGCAGTGGGGGCGCTACACTGGCTCTGCTGGCCTCCATGCACTCTGCAGTCCAGCACACACCAGACTGATAGTGACGTGCACCTCATACACCTGACACGACCTGACACACCCGTACCTCTTACTGCAGGGTTTTTAAACACACTCAAACCTGTGGCCTTCAGCCACATGGAAAACCCGGACCGGAAATCCGTGACTCTCATGCACACCTATGGACTTCATCCGTCTGCATGCACATTCTGGGGAGAACAAACAGCGCCCTCTAGCTGTATCAGAGGCCACAGCCTCACATATCCTCCCCCTGTTCATACCTGGGGGGTTGAACACTTGTTACCCCGTATGGGCGTGAGATAATAAGGCATCCGTATGATCCTGTAACATCCCCACCCAAAACAACGTTTTCAGTTTCTCCTGCCAATACCTCTAGGGGAAGCCTATCGGGATTACACTCTAACCCTAATTTGGCGACCCCTATCGCAGGTATCTCAATATTTTCAGGTTCTACGCCCCAAACAGTACATAAACACATTCTCTGCTGCAACTGCAGCGCCTCTAGCTGCTGCTGCCAGAACTGCAGCTCCTGCTGCGCAGACTTCGTGGACCCGCCGATCCACAGGAAATCTTCATAACCCCTCCGAGTTACCGCCAGAAGCCTTCAATCTTCATGGCCTTGCCGAGCCACAGCAAGCTGTCTTGAGAAGGAAAAAAAAAAAATTTTCCAGCCGACTTTGCACAATGCTTTGGGGTTTGCCTCAGTTCACACTGCCCGCATTCTCTCCACCATATGTAAAGCTGCAGTAGCATCGTACGCAGTGAAGAAGCAGTGACACACAAATTCAAACACAAAAGTCTCTTTTAATGTGTTTCTTCACAGCATTAAAGTCCATTTCACATAAATGCATATAATTTCAGTGGATATTATCAGTGACCAGTTTACACCGGTTCAAAGCAATACATATCACATGGCTTTAGATTTGCGGTCCCTAAACAGGCCAGACTTCCCTTGTCCAGTTTCGCTGTGCATCCGCTTGCCACCTCACAGTCTCGATACGACTCCATACACACAGCCTCATATGTTGCAGATACTACACGCCAGCCCTCCTCTGACTAGTTCTCGTGGGTGTCCTACATCGCTGTATCACAGTCTCTTTACAGACTTTTTACTCACACAGTCGTACACAGTTCAGGATATCCTCCGGATAGCAGCCAGGCACCATATCCACCTGTTTGCAATCGTTGCACATGCTAGTCCTCTTTTGGGCACAGGCCATCCACCTCTGGGCACAGGACTGTCCACATCCGACTCCTACAGGCACAGGACATCCACCTCCAGGCACAGGACTGTCCACATCCGACTCCTTCGGGCACAGGACATCCACCTCCGGGCACAGGACTGTTCACATCCGAGACCAGTACCATGGACGACTTGCATCTCTGTGTACGCTGCGGGTGCCAGGCTATTCAGCTGCCCTGGGTGCTGGCTCTGCTGGCCTCCATGCACTCCGCAGACCAGCACACACCAGACTGACACTGACGCGCACCTCGCAGACCTGACACGACCTGACACAGCCTGACACACCCATACCCCTTACTGCAGGGTTTTTAAACACACACAAACCTGTGGCCTACAGCCACATGGAAAACCCGGACCGGAAATCCGTGACTCTCATGCACACCTATGGACTTCATCTGTCTGCATGCACATTCTGGGGCGAACAAACAGCGCCCTCTAGCTGTATCAGAGGCCACAGCCTCACAAGGCCAAAAAATCACTAGCTTGAGTACTTCATGCATGAACCATCACATGGATATGAGGCATAAGTTGCAGTGGGAAGCTCACTGTGCTACAATACGGCCTAGTGGGCCGGGTCAACCACCGTGTACCCCATCAAGTGCATCTACGCCCTCTTCATCCTCTGTGACTGTGGGGACCGCAGTTGCACTTGGTTTTGAATGCAGACCTTCCACCACTTTACCCGCAACATCCAGTGGGATTGGCAGGTCGTCAGGACATTTGCAATTGGAAACACCTGCTGGTGTTGAGCGCTCTCCGACATCGGCACCACATTTTGATCAAGGCAACATAACATCTCTGCCTGCACCTTCCTCACAGACCAGCAGTTTGCCGGGGACACCCTACTCAACTCCATCTAAGCACGACAGCCAGCCCTCAGTCCCTCAGATGTGGACAAGTAAAAGACCATTTCCTCCTAGCCATGACAAAGCTAAGAGGTTGAATTTCTCCATCTGCAAGCTGTTGGCTACAAAAATGCTGCCTTTCCACCTGGTGGACACAGAGGATTTTCGAGACCTTATGTCCGTCGAAGTGCCCCAGTACCAGATGCTCAGTCGCCACTACTTCTCAAAGAAAGCTGTGCCTGCGCTACACCAGCATGTCGCACACAACATCACCGCTTCCTTGAGAAACTCTGTGTGTGACAGGGTACATTTCACCACAGACACTTGGACGAGTAGACATGGACAGGGGCGTTACATGTCGGTGACTGGGCACTGGGTAACTACGGCGACATCAGGAGAAGGGGCTGCTGTCCAAGTCTTGCCGTCCCCACGAGTTGCTCGTCGATCCTCTGCATCTAGAAGTTCCTCCACTGCTTCTGCCTCCTCAACCTCCTCTCGGTCCTCCACCTGCACCCAAAGCCTTTCTGGTAATGCCACCCGCGTTGTAACTGCGCAGAAGGAATCCTGCACACCTCCTCACTATGCTGTCACCAGGGCTCAACGGCATCAGGCAGTGTTTACATTGAAATGTCTGGGAAATGTGAGTCACACAGCTGAGGAGTTGTGGTCAGCTCTGGAGACCGAGTTCCATCAATGGTTGTCTCCACTCAACTTGCAGCCAGGGAAGGCTGTGTGCGACAATGCTGCAAACCTGGGTGCGGCCCTTCGCCAGGGCAATGTCACACACGTGCCTTATATGGCTCACGTTTTGAACCTGGTTGTCCAGCAATTTTTATCCCACTATCCCGGACTAGATGGGCCTCTGCAGAGGGCACGGTCGCTGTGTGCTCACTTCCGCCGTTCACATCCCGCAGATCGACAACTTGCATCTCTACAGAAGTCGTTGGGCCTGCCAGTTCACCGGCTGAAATGCGATGTGCCCACACGGTGGAATTCAACTCTGCACATGTTGCAGTGACTGTGGCAGCACCGAAGAGCCCTGGTGCAAAACGTTATGACGTATAGCCTGGGCCAACGAGATCAAGAGGTGGGGCAAATCACGCTGCAGGAGTGGTCTCAGATCAGGGACCTATGCACCTTTCTGCACAGTTTTGAAATAGCAACGAAGATGTTTAGTGCTGACGATGCCATTATCAGCATGACCATTCTGGTGATTTACATGCTGGAGCACACCTTACACAGTGTCCGGAGTCAGGTGGTGGAACAAGAGGAGCAGGAGGAACAGGAGGAGTCGTATGCGGAAGGGATCATATCTCCAAGGTCAAGAAGGTTGGGAGCACCAAGGCGGCTGGCATTGGAGGCTGGGGGAGAGGGATTACCGAGGGCGCATGGTAGCAGCCAAACTGTTGAGGAATGTGCAGGAGGCGAGGAAGAAGTGGAGGACAAACTGGCGCTTGGCATGGAAGACTCATCAGATGAGGGAGACCTTGATCAAATTTCTGTTATGCGAGTTTGGGGGGAGAGGGCAGACGAAGGAAGCATGATTCTCACCTCGCCACCACCAAGACAACAAGGACTTGGTCCTCCTGGATGCGCAAGACACATGAGTGCATTTTACTGCACTACCTGCAACATGACCCTCGGATTGTCAGAATCCGAAGTAATGCCGACTACTGGATTCCCACACTCTTAGATCCCCGGTACAAAAGCAAATTTGACGAAATAATTCCTGCCATAGAAAGGGATTCACGCATGCAGGAGTATCAGCAGAGACTGTTACAGAATCTAACATCTTGTCAGGACTCTGAACATTTTTATTACCTTTTGTGCATTACTGCCCTTTTCCAAGATGGCGTCTTTGGTCTCATGTGCACTGTGTCTTTCTGGTATAAAACTCCACCTCAGCCTTCAGTCTGTGCTAGAGTATTCTGCCTTGCATCCAGCTCCTGACTCTGATGACTCCCTGGCTATATACCTGCTCCTGTGAACCTGTGTGGAGATCCTGCTACTCTGCTCTGAATTCCTGCTGCACACACCAGTTTCCAGTAATCCTCCTTAATCTGCTGCTCATGTTTACTCCCTTCTGCATTTGCTGGATATGTAAGCTGTTGCTGCTCTGCTTAAACCTGAGATTATCACCCAGGCCTTCCTGGTTGAGATAAGACATTGCTTGAACTGCCTTATAAGCA
The DNA here is from genome assembly GCF_051348905.1 of Ranitomeya variabilis. Lineage (NCBI taxonomy): Eukaryota > Metazoa > Chordata > Amphibia > Anura > Dendrobatidae > Ranitomeya > Ranitomeya variabilis. Next base: position 827,038,535 of record NC_135232.1, on the reverse strand, counting down.
TATCTATCTATGTTTGGACTAAAACAAGGACTTATTCGTGTCAAGTATCCTCAAGAATAACTGTGCTTCATAGACTTTCTGCGTGATTGCATTTTCCTCTGAAGTTCCCTATAGACTGTTTAAGCTGCGTTTAATATTTACACCAAGTGTTGTGGACTTGAGTTTCTCTCTGCACCTGTTTGAATCACCATGTGATAATATAGACTTTACCAGTTACCACTTATAAAACTGTGTCCTGTAGTTGTCTTGTTCCACGCAAAGAGTCTCCTGAGTTATCCCCGATAATTATTACGGGATACTCTAGCCCCAAAAGAGGAGACTGCTGGGACAATGACTGCAGAGAGCAGATTAGAGCAGGTGGTTTCCATAATTAGATCACTGCAGAAAGATGTGGAAGGTCTGCAAAAGAAGTTTGGAAGCTTTGAACACAATCAACAAGTGTTTGGACAGACTTTGCAGGACTTAAGCACCCGCATGGCAGCCCAGGAAAACAAACTTGCTGGCATAGAGTCCCAGTATGGACGGGCTTTTCAGGACATAAGCACGCAAATAGCTGCACAAGCGACTTTACCCTCTGGGCAACCGCCACCAGCTAGCCCTCCTAAGTTTCCCCCATTCAGATTTAATGGTGATCGTGACAAATTTCGTGGCTTTGTGAATCAATGTATGCTATATTTTGATGTACATGCTGACTGTTTTCCTACTGATAGATCCAAAGTATTGTATGTAATAATGCTGCTGACCTCACGAGCGCTCGTCTGGGCGAATCCGATGATTGAGTCTCGTGACCCACGGTTAAATAACTTGGATGATTTCTTGGCCGCTATGGCATTAATGTTTGATGACCCTAATCACTGTGCAACTGCTGAATCTGCTTTATTGTCTTTACACCAGGCTAAACGTTCTGTTATTGAGTATGCCACTGAATTCAGGAGATTAGCGGTAGATACCAATTGGGACAGTTATGCACAATTGCCTATTTTTAAAAGGGGTCTGTCTAGTATTGTAAAAGATGAACTAGCTCGCTCTGAGTCACCACAAGAGCTAGAGACATTTATACAGCATTGTGTGCGCATAGACATTCGCCTTACTGAGCGTAGGCAGGAGAAGTTTGCTGCATATAACCGTATTTCTAACTTTTCCCTTCCTTCCAAAGAGCCTGCAGGTAAAACCTCTCGGGAGGTGGAGGAGGTACCCATACAAATTGATTCCGTTCAGAGGCGCAAGATTAATGAGCACCGGGAGCATCGTCTTCGTGAAAGTCTATGTTTCTACTGCGGCCAATCTGACCACTTTCTGATCAATTGTCCTAAGTGTCCCAGACGGCCTAACAAGGTGCTAGCAGCAGTAGAGGAGAATGACAACTGTGATGATGAATCTGACATCTCTGAATGTAGCCTGCCTTTAAATGCTGTATTCCATTCACTTTCTATGACTTCACCCCCCAAGGAGCTGAAGGAGAAGAACTCTCACTGTTCTCTCCCTATTAAGATCCTGTGTTCAGGCCAGTGGATTTCCAGTGCAGCTATGATTGACTCTGGTGCAGGTGGCAATTTCATGGATATCGCATTTGCCAAGGAACATGGTATTGAAATTCAGCAAAGAGCCTCTCCAATTACCATGGAAACAGTGGATGGGTCACCTTTAATCTCTGGGCCTGTGGATCAGGAGACCGTACCCCTTGAAATTTTGTTGGAGCCTAATCATCAAGAGCAACTTTCTTTCTTGCTAATTTCTTCTCATTTTCCTGTGATTTTAGGCATTCCTTGGTTGCGTTCTCAGAACCCAATTATCAACTGGGAGACCAAGGAGATTATCTTTCCAACAAGGAGCAAATCAGCGTTAATAGAAGCTGCCCCTGAGTCCACGGCTACGGAACCACATGTACAGGTATTTACTTTAACTTCAGCATATAAAGAGTACTCTGACATCTGTGACAAGAAGAATGCAGATCAGCTTCCTCCACACAGGCATTATGACTGTCCCATTGAGCTGCTTCCTGGGGCAGCTATTCCTTTTGGTAACGTATGCCCTTTGGCGGCACCTGAGCTTCAAGCCTTAAAGGAGTATATTGATGAAAATCTGGCCAAAGGTTTCATAGTCCTTCTTCCTCACCAGCAGGGGCACCTATATTTTTTGTAAAAAAGAAGGATGGGACCCTGAGACCCTGTGTTGACTATCGGGAACTTAATAAGGTAACCATACGAAATCGTTACCCTTTGCCTCTGATTCCCGAATTACTGGAAAGAGTTCACCATGCTAAGGTGTTCTCTAAACTGGATCTTCGTGGGGCTTATAATTTGGTGCGTATTCATCCAGGGGATGAGTGGAAGACAGCATTCAGATGCCGGTATGGACACTTTGAATATCTTGTGATGCCCTTCGGGCTTTGTAACGCCCCTGCAACATTTCAACACCTTGCTAATGACATTTTCAGAGATTTGTTGGACCAGTTTGTGGTGATCTATTTGGACGATATACTAATCTTTTCTGACTCTCTACAGGAACATGAAGAACATGTCAAAACTGTTTTAAGACGTCTGAAAGAGAACCATCTGTATATTAAACCGGAGAAATGCGAGTTCCATCATTCTGAGATACAGTTCTTAGGATATATCATCTCTCCCCAGGGGCTGAACATGGAATCTGGTAAGATTCAGGCTATCCTCGAGTGACCGGTACCCAAGAACGTAAGGAGGTCCATTGTTTCATTGGTTTTGCAAATTTCTACAGATGCTTCATTCGAAATTTTTCTGATATTGTCCGTCCCATTACTTCCTTGACAAACAAGGAAAAGCCCTTTAAGTGGTCATCACAGGCTCAAGAAGCTTTTGATCGGCTTAAGATCTGTTTCACCTCAGCACCGCTGTTGATACACCCAGATCCAACACTTTCTTTCATTGTGGAGGTGGACGCTTCTGATAATGCTTTGGGGGCTATTCTCTCCCAAAGAACTGGAGAGAAGGGTCTGCTACATCCTTGTGCTTTCTTTTCCAGTAGACTAACCTCAGCAGAGAAGAATTATGACGTGGGAGACAAGGAATTGCTGGCTTTTATTACGGCTTTCAAAGAATGAAGGCATCATCTGCAAGGAGCTGCACAACAGATCATAGTGCTAACTGACCATCGCAATTTGGAGTTCCTTAGATCCGCTAGATGTCTTTCTCCTCGTCAGGCTCGTTGTAACTTATTTTTAAATCAATTTAACTTTGTTATCTCGTACCGTCCAGGTTCTCGTAATGGGAAGGCTGATGCTTTATCCCGAATCCATGCTGCGGATTCCGTACCTGGAGCCCCGTCCAAGACCATTCTATCTGATGCCAATTTCATCGGAGTTATCCACGATCAGGACTTGTGGAAGGAGTGCAGGGAGGCTTATGACGGTGATGTATTTCTGGCCAACCCACCTGTGGATATTAATCTTGTCTTTAAAAGTGGTATGTGGTTCAGAGATCGACGTATCTACGTCCCTGAGGTCATCCGTCTGCAGATCCTCAAGTTGGTACATGACTCCAAGTTGGCTGGTTAAAGGGGGGTACAGAAGACAAGAGTTCCTGAGTCGATTCTTCTGGTGGCCAACTTGCCTGAAGGATACCAAGGACTATGTTCTCTCTTGCGAGGTATGTGCTCATTACAAGACTTCTCATGTGGCACCTACAGGTCTTCTACAACCATTACCTGTTCTGTACCGCCCTTGGGGGTCTATATCAATGGTCTTTATTGTGGAGCTGCCTACATCGGGGGGCATGAATACAATCATGGTGGTAGTGGATCGCCTGACTAAAGTGAACTTGGTTATACAGATTGTCTTTCGGTTGCATGGGGTCCCGGATGAGATCATCTCTGACCATGGAGTACAGTTCACTTCAAGTTTCTGGAAGGGGTTTTGCTCTGCACTCAATATTAATGTCTGTCTCTCTTCCGCTTACCATCCCCAGACAAATGGTTAGACTGAGCGGACCAACCAGACGCTGGAACAATATCTAAGATGCTATGTCAGCCATCTCCAGGATGATTGGTTGGAGTTGCTGCCGTTAGCCGAATTTTCATATAACAATTCTCAGAGCGCCTCCACTAAATTTACACCTTTCTTTGCCAATCTGGGTTATCATCCGTGTATCTTACCTAGGTCTCCAATTAATTCTCTGGTTCCGGCAGTGGAGGAAAGGCTGACTGCGATGAGGCAAAATCTGGAGGTTCTGAAGGAATCCCTGACCGCAGCTCAAGAACGTTATAAGAGATCGGCTTATAGATTCCGTAAACCTGCACCCATGTTCAAGGTAGGAGATTCCGTGTGGTTAGCAAATAAGAATCTGAAGTTAAACGTTCCTTCACAAAAACTTGGACAGAAATTCATTGGCCCCTTCAAGATCAACGGTATTGTGAGCTCTGTGGCCTGCCGGCTGAAGCTGCCTAGGACTATGAAGGTACACCCAGTTTTTCATGTATCTTTACTAAAGCCTGTATCTCCTAATACCTTCCAGGGACGTGTTGGGCCAACTCCGCAGCCTGTGGTGATTGATGGGCAAGAACAATTTGTGGTGGAGGAAATTATTTATTCCAGGATTTGCAGGAATCGGCTCCAATATCTGATAAGATGGCAGGGATATCCCCCTGAGGAAGACTCTTGGGAACCTGTGGAAAAAATCAATGCCCAACAGAAGATTTCTCGTTTTCATCAGAGATTCCCTGAGAAACCAGGTCCAGGATCGCCCTGAGGCTGCTTCTAAGGAGGGAGTAAAGTCAGGACTCTGAACATTTTTATTACCTTTTGTGCATTACTGCCCTTTTCCAAGATGGCATCTTTGGTCTCATGTGCACTGTGTCTTCCTGCTATAAAACTCCACCCCAGCCTTCAGTCTGTGCTAGAGTATTCTGCCTTGCATCCGTCTCCTGACTCTGATGACTCCCTGGCTATATACCTGCTACTGTGAACCTGTGTGGAGATCCTGCTACTCTGCTCTGAGTTCCTGCTGCATACACCAGTTTCCAGTAATCCTCCTTCATCTGCTGCTCGTGTTTACTCCCATCTGCATTTGCTGGACATGTAAGCTGTTGCTGCTCTTCTTAAACCTGATATTATCACCCAGGCCTTCCTGGTTGAGATAAGACATTGCTTGAACTGCCTTAGAAGCACATCTATCTATGTTTGGACTAAAACAAGGACTTATTTGTGTCAAGTATCCTCAAGAATAACTGTGCTTCATAGACTTTCTGCATGATTGCATTTTCCTCTGTAGTTCCCTATAGACTGTTTAAGCTGCGTTTAATATTTACACCAAGTGTTGTGGACTTGAGTTTCTCTCTGCACCTGTTTGAATCACCATGTGATAATATAGACTTTACCACTTATAAAACTGTGTCCTGTAGTTGTCTTGTTCCACGCAAAGAGTCTCCTGAGTTATCCCTTATAATTATTACACATCTGCTTTTCCACAAAACACCAGTGGTGCACGTAGTCAATCTCTGAGCTCTAACTTGCCAACCGTGGGACTATTGAGTCATCACTCTAACCGTAACAGTAACATCGTATCTGGTGGTAACAGCAATTTTTTCCAATCGTTTCAAGATTTTTTTAGACCATCCTTTGCAAGGCCACAGGAGACAAGAAGTCTGACATACAGCCAACGCCTAGAGAGGATGGTAGAAGAGTATCTCCAAGTTAACATTGATGCCATGACTGTGGAACTGGACCCTTTCTCATTTTGGGCTTCCAATCTTGAAAAATGGCCTGAGCTTGCCACTCATGCCTTGGAGATCTTGTCATGCCCGGCATCCAGCGTTCTTTTGGAACGTGTGTTCAGCGCTGCTGGTGGTGTGCTGACAGATAAGCGCATGCGGCTGTCCAGTGACAATGTAGACAGACTAACGTTCATCAAGATGAACAAATCCTGGATCCGCAAGGACTTTTCTACCCCTGTGTCATCTTGGGGAGACTAAAAGCTTGATGATTTTTGAAAATCACCTCACCAACCGTTTTAAAAAACTCTGGCGAAATTGATGCTACTTAAGTGGTGTCTGTGGCTGAATTTTTTGAAAAAATGGAGACTCTTTTATTTAGTCCCCTTGCTGAGTTTTACATGATGTTGCCATCGTCAATTCCAGGTGGGTGGGGTCATCTGCAGAGTTGTTTACTCATACTATGGCCTAGGATTCAGAGGTCTGCTCCAAAGCTTCAGTGTCTGCTAGTCAGCAGAGTAGCCCAGCCACCCACCGCCTGTTTACCTAAGTACTATTTTGTAACGGCATCTGGCCCAGGAAATCCTTTTGGGCCTAGTAGCAATTTCTGCTACTCAGCAGTGTACCCCACCCATGAAGCAAACTACACCGCCTTCTTTCTTTCTCAATCTAATCCCTCAGCTCTGGGGTGTCCACTCTCCCTCTAGCTCTCTCCTTCTCACAGTTGGACTACCGCGTGTTTTCACACTGTGGCGAATCTTTTGGGCCCAGGCATAAGAAGTCGTCGAGGTAATGGATAATATGTGCCGCCTTACAAACGTCCATGACGACACATTCGAGGAAGCAACTAAACGCCTCAAATAGTGAGCAGGATATGGAGCACCCCATGGGCAAACAGCGATCTATGTAGTATGCTCTTTTACAGAAGCAGCCCAATGGGAGGACACTATTTGGAGGCACAGGTAGTAACCGGAACGCCCCCTCAATGTCTGTTTTGGCCATTAGGGTGCCCCTTACCAACTTCTTGACCCGCCTGATTGCCTCATCAAAGGAGGTACAGTACATAGTACTGTACTTGGTTCCACATCGATGTTGTCGTTTACTGACCTGCCCCTTGGATATGACAAATGGTGGATTAGTCTGAATGTATTGGGTTCATTTTTTGGCACAACTCCCAACAGGGGTACTACTATGTCTTCTAAGGAAAGTGTTCTGAATGGACCCGCCTCCATTCTACTTAAAGATATTTCTTTTTTTATTTTTTTTGTCAAAACGTCTGGGTGTTGGTAGAGTGAGTTTAGATTTTTACTCCAGCCTTTCTTGACTTTAGAAGGTCATGACATGCCTATATCTGTGTCTCCTCCTCCTTTTTCTCCTCCACCTCTTTTCTTTTCGCGTGACTATATGTAGTTGTGACTTTTCCATATGTTTGTTGTGTCTTCTGAGCAGTTTGTCAGCTTTTGGACACCTTTAAAGATGTTTTCTATGTGTTTTCCATGTGTTTGTATGTGTTTGTGTTTGCCTGCCATTGGTTTCAATGGGGTTCGACGGTGTTCGACGAACAGTTCGTTGAACATCTCCCTGTTTGACGAACCGAACCCGAACACTAGGGAGGTGGCTCATCTCTAACCGGGAGGTGCTCCTGGAAACTGTAAATCCCTTTCTCGGTATCTTCGTGGCTTCTCACACTAGCACAGGACAGCCACCTTTGCTACATCTAAAGAGTCTGTCCAATTTCACGAGTCCACTCCGTCCCAATCTGTGGGTCCTCTTTCACTGCTACCAGCACAGACATTCCCTGCAGCAGCTTTAGCTCACACGCTCTAAAGGCTCAACCCCTCCCCTCAGCACAGGGCAGTTCATTCACACAGTCTATTGCAGGGGGAGCAGAACATTCCATCACACCAGACAAGGGGGTGCTGTCTCTTTAAGTGGCTGCATGTTCCTTACTGTCCATAACAGCACCACCCCCCTACAGCCGCGCGTGTACAGATTGAGTTCTCTGCTTCCCAAGGCTTCAGGAAAATGGTCACAGGAGGCCGCACGTGTTCAGATTGAGATCACGGTGGCCATTTTCCTGAAGCCGAGTTTGCAGATTGAGATCTCAGCTCTCCTGAAGCCCCAGGAAGCAGAGTACTCAATCTGCGCACACGCGGCCTCAGGAAGGTGGACGCCGCCACCGAGAAACCCGAGGTTAACCTGGCTCTGCTGCTCACCTTGGATAATGGGCCACGGCGTCACCTCACCTGAGGAAGGGACCGTGCTCAGGTGCACGCCGTGCCACTCACTATGCCTCAGCATCACCACACCTCTGCCGCCGCCACACTACTGCCGCAACCCCCCGTGGACACCAGGCCATGGCATCGCCCACCTTAGCAGGAATGGACCCTGCTAAGGTGCCCTCCCCACAGCTCATACCAAACATCAGCACCGCCAACACCGGACCAGACCTATCCTGAGGAAGGGACCATGCCTCCTGTGACCCTGCTGTACCACCGCCATCCCTCAGGTAAGATACCTTAAATTTGGACAATAAGATGGACCGCCATCTTATAAAAATATTTTTTTCTGCTATTTTCACCTCAAAATTTGGGGTGCGTCTTATAGTCTAAAAATACGGTAATTATAAATAATTGTAAACTATTATAATAGATTACGCTGTGTTATACTATACATATTGTTATTTCCCAGTCCTAGTAATGAAATTACTTCATCTAAACTAAATGAGAACTTGCCAAAGAATTTGGCGTTTGGATTCTTTATTTTATACGTTTTATTTTATTTACGTTTTTTCCTTAAATAATATTATAGTGCTGATTTCAAACACAAGCTACACCTAACTTAAGTAGAATGAGGGCAATGTACATCCTGGATCATTAAAATATAAAAAAGAAAGCCAAAATATAGGAAAAGAGACAAAAATGTATGCAATTATGCCAACCATATCACCAATAGCTACAGGCTTACTGAATAAGTGAAATTCATAATTCTTTTGCCCACATGATTTATGACTTGTTATTGTCCTCTGCCTTGGGTAGTACTGATTCATTACCTTGTATAGCTAAGGCTATATATATATAGATAATCAAAGTTGTACTCATTTCCAAGTCCATTACTCGCATGACACAGTAATGTGTTAAAAAATGCTGTAAAGTAAGAATGCTTTCAGAAATAACAATGTTAATAAGTTTATTTTTTATCAGTTAAAATGTGAAGTGAATGAACAAAAGAAAAATGTATATGAAATCAATACTTGGTGTGACAGATCTCTGTGTTCAAAACAGCATCAAAGCATTAGTTCTTATAGGCACATTTTTATATAGGTTTTGATAAAACTCAGCATGGAGGTTTTTCAAACATCTTCGAGAACTAGCCACAGATCTACTGTGAATGTAAGCTTTCATAAATGCCTATATCTCTTTATGCAATCCCAGACAAACTCACGTCAGTCACTAAGATTGAAGTAGGATCTAAGGGGTAACGTTTTTCCTTGTGGAGAGTGAGGAGACTCATGCACCATGCATGGGAAATTAACTATGCAAATTGCCTCTTCATAGTGGAAGAGGACTTTGATAGCAATCCTAAAAGTCAATATCGGTACTTTATTGATCTTTGCCATATGGATGTTATCCTAAGCTAAGACTTGTTAAATGGTCGATATTGACTTTTAGAATTGCTGCTTCTAATATGTGGCACTAGAGTTCAAGTCCACTACCTCTCTGAAGAGGCAATTTGCATAAGAATGAAGCAGACTGACAAGCCAGCAGTTCAGCATGCTATTAAAGATAGAAGGAGGCAAAATAAAGTAATGGTCTACAGGCAAAGATTCATAACTTTGAAAGGCTGATCAATAATTATTATTTTTTTAAAATATAATTAACACTTCAAAGATTTAACCAAGACTTTTGAAATAAGAACACTGTGAAAAAAAGATGTTATTAAAAATAGGTGTTATTACTTTTATTTCTTCTATTTTCATGTTTTGGCACATGCTTACAATTACAGGAAACCCTAAATCCTTAAACTCACTGAAAATTATTTAAAGGGAATCTGTCACACCCCAGGACGTATATGACCTATTAATATGGGCACACAGGTAATATAAATGATACACTGATCCTACCTGTATGCCTTATATTAATGGTCTTGTTGCTGAGAAATTTTACATTCTGTCTTCATTTTAACAATTTCTTCCAGGTTCCGGGGCGTGCAGTGCCTGGAAGAAATCCCTTTCCCCTGTCCTCATTGTTTTACTTAACCTCTCCCATCAGCTTCAGTTACGGCCCCGGAATCCTGCGCCTGCGCCCTGCACTCCCTCAGAAATACTGTACATACCTCATCCTCCCTTCTGAGGGCACAGCATTCAGGGATCTTCTGCGCAGGAGACTTCCGCTTCAGTGACCTCCGGTGTGCTCGCTGATAAGATGCTCTCCCCACTTCCTCCCTGAATAGTCATTGCTAAGTACACATAGTTCCTAGTGCTGACAATGCAGGGAGTAAGTGGGGAGTGCACCTTATGGGCATGCACACCGGAGGTCACCGTGATTGGCCGCCTGCTGCGCAGAATATCACTGAATGCAGTGCCCATAGAAGGGAGGATGAGGTATATATTTCTGAAGGAGTGCAGGGCACAGGTGCAAGATTCCAGGGCTATAACTGACGTGCATGGGATTGGGGTAGTACTGTAATTAGGACAGGAGGCAGGGATTTCGTACAGCACCACACTCCCCGGAGCCTGGAAGAAATTATTAACATAAAGACAGGATATAACATTTCTCAGCAAAAAGACAATTAATATAAGGCATACAGGTAGGACTAGTGTAACATTTCTATTATCTGTATGCCCATATTAATAGGTCATATACGTCCCGGAGAGTGACAGATTCCCTTTAAATATGACGTGATTTATTTTAAAATGCGTAGCCTATTATATGCTTAAAGAAGACCTTTCAAAAGTTTGAGCATGGTAAACTGGCTTCATCATGGAATAGATGTTGCAGAGCTGAATATTTTTTAACTTCTCATCTCTGTTGCAGAGATGTTAGCGTGTAAAGTGTAGATTCTAATATTCGATAAGACCAATATCATGTTAGCAGAGATTCGGTGCTGGGTGTGTTTATTCTTTCATGGTTTGATACAGGGGAAAAAAGTACATGCCCCTAGAGAATATCAATAGAAGAGAAAAATAGCGTGCACACCGAATGAGTGGATGCAGGTTCTCAGTGGTAGAAAACAAATACATTGATGAGTAATTTAATTTATGAAAAGAGAATATCATACACGGCTTTCTCTGTGTAAGATGTATAAGATATGTAGTTCTGCACTCCACATTGACCTCACCTTGGGCATCTGCTGTGTTTATAAGCAGAGGCAGCAATCAGAGCCAAACTCTGTCATTACAAACACTTCTGCAGCTGCAACTCTCATACCACGGCACTATAAGTTCTGGTTTACTACCCTTCTCCCACGTTGACACTGATGAGTACTGCAGATGCATAGGTATTTGTAATGACAGGCAGCTGTGCTATACTCCCATCCTTGGCTTGTAATCCCAGCAGATGCCGACAGTAAGATCAGTGAGGAGAACAAAGCGGTGACATTACATGTCTCACATAGAGAACGCTGGGTCTAACATTCTATGGAGGCCTATTCTTTTGTTCCCTTGCATGATGCCCAGGGCTGCTATCAGGGCATTACTGCCCCTTATTGTATGGGACCTGGTGAGCAGAAGTAAGTGAGGGCCTCCCTTCTTGTGTTTCTGCTCACCGGGCCCCAGTGTATAATAATGTAATGTGCACCACCGTGCCGCCGTTGGCAGTACACATCTTGGCACAGGGAGACTTCCTGGAACTCCACGGAACAGCCCTTCAGCTCTAAGGGAGTCCCTCTGCCTCTCCTGTGATGCGCATACATGATGTTGTGATTGCATATGTGCATGTACTCGCGACACTCGCCAGGAGAATAGCAGAAGTGGAGCTGCGCCTGCAGGGGATCATATGAGAAGTAAGTATAAAAACCTTTTTTTAATAAAATGAATTAAATGGGCTTGGGGGAGTGCAAATGATAATGAATTAAGGTTGTGGGGAGGCGGAAAGTGAATGATGACGTATTGAGGAAGGAGAGCATAAATATTGCTGAATTGAGGATGGGGGACAGCAACTGATGAATTGAGGGTGGGGACCGGGGACAGCAAATGATTAATTGAGGCTTGGAGATGGCTTACAATAAATGATGAATTGAGGGCGGGGGACAGCAAATGATAAATTGATGATGGGGGTGAGAGAGAAAATAATGATGAATTGAGGGAGGGGCACAGCAAATGATAATGAATTGAGGGTGGGGGACAGCAAATAATGATAAATTGAGATGGGAAAGCAAATGAAAATGAATTGAGGGTGAGCAGAATAAATGAAGATGTATTTGAGACTGTGGGATAGGGGACAGTAAATGATGAATTGGAGGTGGAGGAGAGGAAATGATGATTTGTTTCTTGGGGAGGCCAAATGATGATGAATTGAATGTGGGGGAAAACAAATGATGATGAATTGAGTGTGGGGGAGAGCTAATGATGCTGTATTGAGTGTGGGGTGGTGCAAATGATGCTGTATTGAGGATGGGGAGACTAAATGATGATGAATTGAGGGTGGGGGTGGGAAAACGAGAAGACATAACAATGAATTGGGGAGGAGGGGGCATGTAAATATAACGAATTGGGGGAGCGGGAGTTACAGAGTGGAGGGCTTTGATGATGCTGGAGTGTGACTTGTAATGAATTTGAGGAAAGTACAGGTTCTAATTAATTAATATATTTATTGGGTGGGGAAAGTGGCTATTTATAGTTAGCTATGGCACTGTGGGGGATTTCAATTTATATTTTGGAATTGTGGGTTTAATTATAACTAATAAAATATTAATGTTGTGCGTACAACTGTTTTCAGCTGCATAGTGTAGAACTTGGGGAAAAAGTGGGGAATGTGCTCTGGAAGTGATGCTCTAGATAACTGTGTTATTTTATGTAGAGATGAGTCCTGGCTGGAAGAAGTGATGTCGGTCTACTCTGGATGAAGAATCACTGTATTATCTGTACACTGACACTATATAGAGAGCTCCTGTGTATAATGTCTCTGGTGATCACTGTATTGGCTGTATACTGACACTATATACAGAGCTCCTGTTTATAATGACCCTGGTGACCCCTGTATCACCAGTACACTAATAATAATAATTATTATTTTTTTATAGTGCAAACGTATTCTGCAGCGCTTTACATACATTATCATCACTGTCCCCAATGAGGCTCACAATCTAAATTCCCTATCAGTATGTTTTTGGAATGTGGGAGGAAACCGGAGAACCCGGAGGAAACGCACGCAAACACGGGGAGAACATACAAACTCCGTGCAGATGTTGTCCTTAGTGGGATTACACTATACACTATATAAAGAGCTCCTGTGTATAATGTCACCTGTAATCTTTATATTACCTGTACACTGACGCTATATACAGAGCTCCTGTGTATAATGTCACTTATGGTAATATTAGTATTGTGGTTTGTTTTATTAATGATCAATATTGTAGCATTCGGTCACTATGTGGTGGTAGTATGTGGTTTGATCATGGTGTGGCAGCATTTGTTCCTTGTATGTAGTATTATTTGGTCACTACCTGGTGTTAATATATGGTGTGGTGCCATGGTGTGATGGTATTTGTCACTTGAATTCGGCATTATTGGTCATTTTAGAAAAATGTATGTGACACATTCCCTTAAAGAAAAATAAGTAAAACTATACCTAAAAAGAGTATTGGATATTTTAAGAAATGTTTAATAGGTTAGAGTAGAGTGGGGTCCGGCCAAAAGAGTCTACCCTGTCATGGTGGTGGTGGTGGCGGCTTAAAATTTTTTTGTCCGAAACAAAAGCTGCTGGCTATGTATGTGATATGGTGTTCAATGGGAACTGTTAGGGTATGTGCACACGCTGCGTCCTGGTGTGCGGATTTTTCCATACTGATTTTGATAAATCCACAGGGCAAAAACACTGCGCTTTTCCTGCGGCTTTATCGCGGTTTTACCGCGGATTTACCGCGGTTTTTGTGCAGATTCTGGTTTTACATCTGCGGTTTTTTAATATGGAGCAGGTGTCAAACCGCTGCGGATTCCACACAAAGAACTGACATGCTGCGGAAAAAAACCGCAGCGATTCCGCGCGTTTTTTTCCGCAGCATGTGCACAGCGGTTTTTGTTTTCCATAGGTTAACATTGTACTGTACACCGCAGATCCGCAGCGTCAAAAACGCTCAAACGATCAGCAGCAAAAACCGCAACGTGTGAACATACCCTTAATGTGTGATTGGTGAGGACAAGGGTGCAGGACAGAAGTGGAGTTTTTCCAAGAGTGGGGGTGATGGGACTGTGGAAGGTGGGATGTCTGAAGGCGAAGCAAGGGTGGAGTCTCTAGGACGCCTGAAAATTTTACAAGTATGGGGCCCTGAAATTTCTGGTGGCAACCCTGATAATGTCTCTTGCTTATGATTGGGCAACGTCATTCAGGGGAAAAAAGAAAATGCCCCCAAAGATAAACCTCTGCTAATGCCTCCTTGGTCTTAGTAAAAATTAGAATCTAAAGTTTACTAGTGCCTCTAAAATTAAGATAACAAAGAAAGAAAGAAGAAACTAAATTTTACTCAGCTTTGCAGCCTCTTATCAATTATGTAGCCCTTGTAAGGCCAGTCTCACACATCCAGATAATTCCGGTACAGCCTATGGGAGGTGGAGCCGCATATTCATCTCTGTAATGAGTGGCACGACGTGACTGCTCATACAGGACAAGCTGCGGCACTGAGAGGAAGCATCGAGGGAGCTGGGTGAGTATTTTATTTCTAGCAGGCGGGTGCACAGGGGGTGGGAGGGGGGTGGTGACAAGGAACTTGATTTTAACCACAAAAAAAATAAAAAAACCAATGATTTTTCATTCCTTCTCTCCAGCGAACGCTGCTGGAGAGAAGAAATGAATGGCGGCTTCAGCACCACAAGCTGGGGGGACAGCGCTTACTGTAGCGCTGTCTCCTGCACGGCACACGGACTGCACACGGACAGCATCCGTGTGCGGTACGTGTTTTACACGGACTCATTGACTTTAATGGGTCCGTGTGATCCGTGCGCTCCCACGAACACTGACATGTCTCCATGTTTTTCAAACGGACACATGGTCCGTGAAAACACGCTGACATGTGCAGAGACACATTGATTTTAAGTCTAAGTGAGTCAGTGTCTCCGGTACGTGAGAAAACTGTCACCACACGTACCGGAGCCACTGACGTGTGAAACCGGCCTAAGATGCTAAAACTAGTGAAAAATTTCTATTTAAAAAGTTAAAAAAATTTTAACAAGTTTTCCAGTTAACAAATCCTAAATAGTGGTCTTCAAAGACATAAATAGTAACCGTCTTTACATTTTTGCTTCATAAATGAATAGTTCACAAGAAAATAAGCAACTTTGAATTGTATATTATCAGAGAAGTCTGCTTCTCTCTCTCACTGGACTGATCTTTCACTCTCAATACATAGGTAAAATATGAAATATCTTTATTTGGTGAACACGAATTTTCCCATTACAGAGATAAAAGATGACAGTCAGTTCTTTTAAAATTCTTTGGAAAGTGGAAGAGGAGGAAGAAGTTAGAGGCAGAGAGAAACATTTTGCTGCAAGTTCTCTTAAAACAACATTTACAGTTCTCCATAGAAATATACGAGAAAAATGTTTTCATTGATAACAGAGATTACCCTTGATTGAGAATTTTGAGAATTAATGATCAGCCCAGGAGGGGAAAGAATCAGATTTCTCTGATAAGATATACATTATTACAAAGTTTCTTATTTCCAAGTGTACCATTGATATCTGAGAATAAATGACAGAGAAAAAAGCAGAGATGGTTACCTGCTGAAGCCTCCAAACAAATGCACCAGCAGGGCGCATCGGACCCAATAAATGATGGCAACAACACAGGTGCAAAAAATACCGATGAAACAACCACTTTCAATCCAGTATTGGTTGTTTTGGCATTTGTGCACTAATGCCAAACAACCAATACTGGATTGAAAGTGGTTGTTTCATCGGTATTTTTTGCATCTGTGTTGTTGCCATCATTTATTGGGTCCGATGCGCCCTGCTGGTGCATTTGTTTGGAGGCTTCAGCAGGTACCATCTCTGCTTTTTTCTCTGTGATTTTTTTGTCAATTTTCTGGATGATTTTTAAGTCCTCTTTGTGCGTCTGTGAGCTTTTTCTGAGAATAAATGAAAACGATGCTTATGTATCTAGGTCAATGAATAAGGAGATTGCATAGCTCTTTTTATGAGTTATTGCTTACTAATTATTAGCTTTTATTTCACAGGTCTCGTGCACGTTACCTACTGAGCCGTGCACAGCTACTACTTTACATGAGCTAATTTTAAACTGATGATCTACACCAGGGACTTGTGCACAGATGGTCCAACTTCTGCCATTATACTATGGCCCTTGACAATGTTGACGACGAACGTCCTTTATGATGCTTACTTCTATTAGGTTTTTCTTGTGATGCAGGTTTACTCCAATAGAACTTGGCGTGACGGTACAAACACTACTTATGTTTTTATGGTATCCATATGAAAATTTTTATGTTTTGTTCCCATCTATCATTGGCTGCAAAAATAACCCAGTGGTTCCAAAAACGCACAGGATAATGAACACCCAGAGGAAGACCCTGTCAATGACCATAGCAACATATTTCCAGTCATCTTCTTCCTGAAACCAAGACATAGAGGAATGATAAGTGTGTTTGCTTCATAATCAAGCTGGAGGTAAAACATATTCATTTTTTTCAGAAAGTGTGTAAATAGTTACAGTGTAGTGTATTACATGTCACATTTTATATTATAAATTATATCAGGAGTGCAGACTTAACAAAACATGACATGTTTGAAACTACATTCTGGAAAGGCCCGGGGAATGTTAATGAAAGCTCATAACAAGACTATGAAATCCATTACCTGGATAATCAATGCAGGCTTGATAGTTCTCCACTATTGACAAATGTTATTGGCTCCAGTTTTTAAAGATGGATTATCATAGATTAATATTTATTAATATACAAAAATAAGTGTAAGAATCAGTAGCTAAAGTTGACCATACATTTTAGATTGTTATTTGCCACCAACGTAGTTGTAATCAACACTAGCCAACCATTTCATGTATATGTGAACAGATGTGAGTAGATAGAAGGGTATTGGCATTGTAACATGTCTGACCTTTTTGTGTCAGGGAGATAAGTCACTAGCAGAAGTATCTGGCAGCCCCTTACTCCTCTTCCCCTATACACAATACATACATGCCCAGACAAGCATGTGTATGTGTTACATGGGGACCGCTTTCTGTTTTGGCTGCTAGGCTGCTCTGAGTCAATAATATTTTATTCCTGAGACTTGTACCAGTCTAGGAGCTATGGAGTTCATTCTGTTGGCTTGGGTTTCTTCCTGCTGTTGCACTGGGTGGGAGTGTTCACTATATAAACCCTGAGAGTCAGTTCCCCATCTGATAGTCAGGTGAAGCCAGGTAGCACAAACATTGGGTTAACTGCATCTGTCATTTTATCTTGATTTATCCTGTTCTCTGAATTCGGCTAGCTGACGTTTCTCTTGCCTAATGATTTTGTGCCTCCTATACCTCCTGGATTTAACCCGGCTATCTGACTATCCTTCTTACCAGCTTGCACCACTGAACAGCAGTTAACTCTGTGGCCCAGCCCAGGGACCTCTGTGTAAGTCCAGGGTTAAAGGGTGAAGGCCAGGCCAAACTCTGGATTCTGGAAAGCAGAGTAGCTGGTGCAACGCCTGTTAATGGCAGCCATTTTGAGGCAGCTAGTAGACCATGAACAGTGCCCACGTGAGTGTGGTTGTGCTGGGAGAGTAACCTGACAGATGTCTAATCTCCTAGGCCGCGGATTTAGGCATTTGGCAAAAATTAATGTCTTGAAGGAATCTAGTGAGAAAACATGACGTTATCAACAGAATTGTCTGCACTAATCAATCCCTTTGCACAACCCATGTTAGGGCAGTTGACTGTAAAGGAAGGTGGTTAATTCCTTGCTTGCTGTGAATAACATTCATAATTGAAACCTGAGGAATATCTATACCCTCCTTCACCTAAGTATTCTAAAATGCTGGAAAGAGCTACTTGAAGAGGACATTTTATCAAATTCTTCATCTTAAACTTGACACAGGATGTTATATTGGCTGCAGAGCTTATAAAACATTTTTTAAAAATTTTGCCTTTTTATTGTGGAGATATTGGCAGTCCACATATTTGGCACCTCATTAGTTAACTTTTTAAAGTCCAAATGGGTGTTATCAGAGTTAAGTTTTCATTGGGGGTGTGAACTTTTTCTCCCTGTGTGATGCTGACCAATCATAACCAGGCAGCAATACTCAAAAGAACAAAGAACACGCCCCATCATAGTTTAGAGAAGGTTTCTCAGTGTGTGAGATGTATGACAGACAGACTGTTCTCCTAGTCTAGCCGCCTGCATGATTGCAAAGCACAGATGGCTAACACAACACCTTTCGGATAAGGTCAGTGTGGGGGAGGAGCAGCATAGTTATGTTTATCCCTGTCATATTGCAAAACCTCTATCAGCTCTTCTCCTGTCCTAGCAATCTCAGCTCTGTGGTACTGTCACTCCACCACCTTGCCTTTCCAGAGATGAGAGCTCAAAGTGTTAGTATCACACTGATGTCTGTTATACTCTACTTGTAATCGCTCTGCAGTGAGATCAGAGCGTGTTGTCATTATATCTTACACAGGAATAGTCCAGAACAGTCATATTTCTACTGTATGAGACATTATGACACCTTGCTTTGATCTCTGTTGCCTCAGCACCACAAACAAAAGTGGGATTACTGGCACAGAGCTGATTGAAGTATTTATAGTGTGACACAGGTAAATTCAGTAGCACTGCCCCTTCCCAAAACTGACTCATGCAGGAGGTTAGACCAAGAGATCAGGCTGTATCATTAAATTTCACACACTGAAAAACCTTCCCTAAGCTATTGTTGGGTGTGTTCCTCTATCCTTTTTGTGTTGCTGCCTGCTTATGATTGGTCAGCATCATACAGTAGGAAAAAGTACACTCTCCCAGTGGAAACTCTGATAACACCCATTTGGACTTTAAGAAAAAGGTTAACTCATTTGGTGGCAATCTCTGCAATGGAAAGGTGAAATTTAAAAATAATGTTTTATTCCTCTCTGCAGCCACTATTACATTGTGTGCTCTGTCCAACATAAAAAATTTGGTCAAACGTCCTCTTTAAAATGTATTGTGCTATTACAATAAAGGGCATATAAGTCTAGTGTAGCAATGTACATAAAGGATACCTGTCAATAGATTCATGCTAGTTTGAAAAGCCAACCCTTAGAGAGAGAGATGTGACCAATCCGGTGCGCCACCCAACTGGCTTCTCACTGTCCGCTCCAGTTGTTTGCCAGATCTCTCCCTGCCATGTACACAGGAAAAGACCGGTCAGTCAACGCGATAGAGACAGAGAAAAGCTGTATAAGGACGGAGCTGGACTAGACATCCCTAAGGTGCCCAGCTGACTTTTAAAACTATTTTTTCTGAAGCACCTTGACATTTCAGAGTAAAACATACCTGGCTGCAATAGCAATTATGTAATGTAATATAACTCCCAAATATGCCTGGATTGGTGATAGGAAACGAAAGAAGGATCAGAGCATGTTTAATTTCAATGTTTCTTTCCTTTTGTTTTCAGGGGAAATAAGTCATCACCAGTGGTGTCTGTCAGCAGCTTCCTCCTGCTCACCTTCTTCAGAACACTTACACATTTGGCTGAGCCAAGATTATAGTTGAGGGTCAAAAGAGCATATGGCCAACAACTATCTGATGCCTATGGCCACCTGTACAGGGGTGTACTTTTTACTAAGGCTATGTTTTCTTAAATGCTATGTTAGGGAACTCTGAGATATTACAGGGAAACAGCTAATTTAGGGTCTCCTTTGCTTAACTGGAGGAGAGATCTAGCTCTAGAGGACCCAGAATGTCTATATACACAGACTATTGATCTCAACTAGCACTGTGTAATGCTTCTCTCTACATTGTTGGAGCTACAGGGGAATTAAACATTTACTGCCACTTCTGCAGATTACAGCTAATTACATTACTAACTATGATCAGTTTATCATCAAGAGACCTTCTAACAAAATACAATTGCCAAAAGGGAACACCCTGTTTAAGGAGATGTGCAAAAATCATTCTAAGTATCCTGTAATAAAATGACCAACTTCTTCAACACTTTGGTCTCAATTCACCATTACAACTGTCTTTTTTTTAGTTTTTGCTATTTTGTGCCTTTTTTGTTATCACCAAATTCATCTTACCATTTGCATCTTTTTTTAAGTCTATTTTATAAGTTGTTTTTTTTTTTGCTTCCACTGTAGATGGGGTTGATGGTTTTGAGATGTTTCCTCCTGATTCAACAGTTGTGACTTTTCAAACAGTCACAAACATATGTCACAAATGTACTCCAGCCCCCCTCTGGAGTGATTTTATGTACACCAGATTTTTTTTTGCAAAACAAATGACTTTTTGTTGTGTGGTTGCAAAAATATTTAAAGACAGATAAAAAGACAATTTTTTTTACTTTGCGCAAAATTCATGAATTTTGTGCGCCATTTTGATGAATGCATCAGTAAACACAAGATAACAAAAGTAACAAAAAAAATTAAATGATGGGCCCTATATATTATATAGCTGGTAACTACGTAACAAGAGCAGGAATTATTATATAGGCTTAAATTACTATACAGTATTAGTATCAATGTTGACTAAAAAGCCGACACTACCATATATTGTGGATCATTTACATAACTACATATATTAATTTTCAAATAAATTGCTATTGACTAATTGATCAAAAATACCTCTTTTCTTTCATTATGATCTTTGATGTTTTCTGCCATGAATTGAATGCTCTCAACAACGCCTCTGATTTCTGCAGGAGACTGCTGAATTGCATTGCAGGATTCTTGGTGTTGTCGCCGGCGGCTTCTGGCACTTTGTTCTTTTGATTTCATACAATGATAACATGTCTCATCTTCAAACACTTCTACATCTCTGCACTGGGAATCTACAGGTTTTCCTGTCTTGCCGTATGTTCTCTTCTTGGTTCTTTTAGAGCATGGTCGATCTTTTTTCTCCATAGTTTTCCTCATCATGAGTAGTTTAGGTAGACGTTTTAGAAATACATCTCTTACCCATTTGGGCATTTTGTGTGTTGTTGGGGTCCGATAATGAATGTTGAGCACAAATACTGTTACCACGATAGACAAGGTTACAAATATCATGGTGAATAAGAGGTACTCTCCAACCAGTGGGATTACAAGAGAGGTTGATGGGATTGTTTCAGTGATTACCAATAGAAATACAGTCAAGGAAAGCAATACTGAGATGCAAAGGGTGACCTTCTCCCCACAATCTGATGGAAGATAGAAGACTAACACCGTCAAAAATGAAAGAAAGAGGCATGGCATAATGAGGTTGATGGTGTAGAACATAGGCAGCCTTCTGATGTAAAAAGAGTAGGTTATATCTGTGTAGATCTCTACACAGCAGTTATACTTTATATCATGTTTGTACCCAGAGGCATCTATTATTTCCCATTCACTGTTCTCCCAAAAATCTTTCATGTCAACCTTTGACCCAACAATGGAAAGATCAATTTTGGCCTTATCATATGACCAGGACCCAAATTTCATTGAACAGTTCTGATGGTCAAATGGAAAAAATGTTATATCCATTGGGCATGAGCTTTTGAATATTGCTGGTGGAGACCAATTTATCAAACCATTGTATTTAAGTAAAGCCTTAGTCTTCCCTTCAACTTGAAAGTCTCCAACGGCGCTGTAGAAGGAGAAAGATAAATTCATAAACTGTCACTTCACAGTGAGCAACAATCGAGAGGTTAGTACGAACTACATACTTATTGTACAAAACAATGTCAGGTTTCCAAATCTTGTCTGCAGGCACACGCATAAATTCAATCCCGTCATAATCCACAGGATTCCACTTCAGCTTGTAGTCATTCCAGATCTACACAAAGGATAAACATACTTTATTCATTTTTAATTAAGGGAAGGAATAAAACAGAAAATCCTGTAATAATTGAAATCAGAAATAAGCCAAAGGTTTTGTTTATTTTTGTAGACTGGAAAGCAAATACATAATGAATCAGAGATTAATGCAAGTAGTTTCTTCAAAGAGGAAGAGGATAGAAACTGTAGAACAACCTCTTGAAAGTATCAATTCTAAAAGTTAATTTTGAAGAGAAACTATACTGTTTGCCCTGATGTGGTGGTAATCATGGTAATAGTAGTTTGAGTTGATGATAGTTCTGATTTTTCAAAAATCACAGCTGCCATCAACCCCTGAGGTTAGTAATGGAGAGGTGTCTATTAGACACCCTCATTACTAATTCGGTAATAAAAAAATAAAACACACACAGAAAAAAATAGTTTATTTGAAAAAACACTCCCCCACACTTTCCCTCTTTTACAAATTTATTACAAAAAATGTTGACACGCAGGTCCAAAGTAATCCACTTTCCTTGATGTGTCACGCAAATGTGAATAGCAGTAAAGTGACCACTATTCACAGGGGCCAGGTAGTGACTCACTTTGCTATGTAATGCCACGGTAGTGGAACGCCCACCAGGGCCGTGGGGTACTCAGTACCGGGTCCAGCACTTAAAGGGATGTGTCACGGTGGGGGTGACCTGGTCCGTGGCCCTGGGCACCCATGTTAAGGGAAAAGTCTTTAAAGGGGTTTGTAAAATAATAAATGTTCGTGATGCCACCTGCGGTATTCGGTCAGGGATGACCGATGCTGCTTAAAGGGGTCCTCTGGGGTGATGTTATGGCAGCAGGCATGGTATGGCTTCCCACAGGTGAAGCTGGGTCCCCAGGGCTCCCGATGTAGTAGATAAAGATGGTAGGTGGTGTACAAAGAAACAGAGGACTCAAGTTGCAGTCTCGTTACCTCTTTACTGTAGAGTTTAGGCAACCGCAGTCCAGGGTACCGGATCACAGGTACTGGTGTGGTCCAGCCGGCTTGGAAGCGAAACTGAAATCCCCCTAACCAGGTGGGGTTGGAAGCCTTCCTTCTAGTGCTGTGTTGTTGTCCCTTGCTGCCTTAAAGGGAACCTGTCAACCGAATTTGGCGGGACAGTTTTGCGGTCATATGGGCGGGGTTTTGGATTGAATGTTCATGCTGTGTCCTCCGTAGTACACGCCTGCGCAAGGCAAGTTTTCCTTGTGCAGACATGTACTACGGAGGACAGAGAATGAACTTCAATCCAGCAGCCAGCATGCAGCCAGCGGGTAAGGAAAGGGTGAATCAAACACCCGAAAACCCCGTCCATATGACCGCAAACCTGTCCCGCCAAATTCAGGTGACAGGTTCCCTTTAAGCCTCTCACAAGGTCCTCACGTTCTCTCTGTCCTGGGACAGTTCCTGCATGGTAGGCAACGCGAGCCATTTCATTGGGGTCTCTATCCACAGTGACTCCGGGCTCTGGATGTTGCTGTACCTCAGGGTGTAATGTGGGCAAGTCACTATCAATTTCCTGCCCTCTGGTTCTGCCGTGGGACATGTAGTTCCACACAGCCTCGGGCTCCCAGTGCCCGGTTTCTGCGCTTCAGCTTAGAAGGAGCTCTATCGCAGCTCTCCTCTTGCTCTGGACTTCTCCTGTGCTCCTTCACTGTTCCTTGTCTGCTACAGACTGCCTATCTGCTCTCCCAGACCAGAATGCATATAGGGAAGTTCCCCTGAAACCCAGTTTAGCGCTCCCCCTTCTGGCCTGGAGTCAGAACATGTTGCATGTACAGCTGCCAAAGGGATCCTCCTCGTTTCCAGGCATGGTATTACCCTCCCCGAGAGGAAGGCAGTACCACTGTGGTACCGAACTCCTGGGGTGCCACATCCCACCCATTAAATCCAGTACTTCCGGACTGGGAAAAGAAAACATAAACAATACAGGTTAGGAAATGTGCAAAGGTTTTTGAAACATTTCAACAGGTTTAAACAGGTGCAAACTTTCTCTTCCCTTATGGGAGGCACTTTTGGCTTTAACGTTGTAAAACAGAATTTATATAAGTACGACTGGTCTTATACCAGAGTGTCCTTGTTCATGAACAACAGTAATGATGCAGGGGACCCATTATAAACCCCCAATGTAGGCCTTGGGTGGGCTACAAGGCATAACATCAAGACCTTGTCTTCGGCCATGCCAAATGGTTTTTCTTTGGTTTGAGGAAACAACAGGGTTCTACTCACCCTACCAGGGCATGGTAAAACCATTAGATGCACTTTAGGAGGTGCCAACTATTTACAGTAAAGTTTTTAGGTAATTCACCATCCATTACTCTATTGTCCATCTAAGATTTTCAATATATATGAGCAAATATTTTTAAACAGGTAACACCAATTACCAATTACCTCTCTTTGTCTCTCAGTTGGTCAGGGCATACCTTAAGATGATCTCTAGATACCGCAGTCGAGGTTTCTCCTCCATCTTTGCTTATGAGACACACTTTACTGTAAGATGGTGTATAGTTCTGCTTCCCACTGATCATCAAGTTTGTGCATTCTTCTTTTCTGCTTTAGAACTTGTTCACCTGGTGACAAGGGAATTGCAGGGGCATGCTGGTTATAGTTTCTCTCCTGCCTTTGTCTTGCCTGGGACAGACTTCTTTCCACACATTCTTGTACTTGGCAGTATTTCTGCTGTCGCTCAGTATCCCAATCTGCATCTGGTGATGTTGTTTCTGGTGTTAGGACTCTCATATCAAGGTCAACAGGTAATTTGCTAGGTCTTCCTCTCATTAGGTAGGCTGGAGTGCAGTTGGTGGAATTCACCGGGATATGATTGTAAAGATCTACCAAGTCCGGCAACTTCTCTGGCCACAAGCTTCTCTCTTGCAAAGGCAAGGTTTTCAACAGGTCAATTACCACCTGGTTCATCTTCTCACACATGCCATTTGTCTGCAGATAGTATGGCATTGTTCTGATTTTCTTGCATTTATACAGGTTACAGAACTCTTGGAACATTTCTGCCTCAAAGGCATGGTCTTGGTCAATGAGCACCTTTTCAGGGTATCTGTGTGGTCGACAAAAGTGTTGTTGGAAGGCCTTGGCTGCCATCTTTACTATTTGGTCCTTGACAGGCACAACTACCAGGAATCTGGAGTAATGGTTCACTATGGTCAAATCGTAGACATAGCCTGACCGGCTTGGGGTTAGCTTCATGTGGTCTAAGGCTACCAATCCAAGTGGCTGTTTGGTGACTATGGGACTATGGGCTGTAGATGTGCCCTCTGGCTGTAACGGTCCTTTCTGTGCAGGTTGCATGGGCCACACTCTCGGCACCACTTTTCAATGGCTCTTCTCATGCCAATCTAATAGAACCTCCCACGAAGTAAGACCTCCAACTTCTTCCATCCGAAGTGTCCTGCTCCATCATGGTATGCTTCCAAGACCATTGGCGCATCTTGTCTCGGGACTATCACCTGCCAGACCAGCTCGTGAGTGCGTGGGTCGATAATCACACAGCTTACCGTCGTATATAAACTATTTGCCCTTCTCCTTCAACAACTGCTGAGTCTCTTGTGGAGCATCTGGACTAGGGTGTGAATCGGCTTGTGTCAGCAGCTCTTTTACCAAACGGACTGCTGGGTTGCTATCCTGCATCTCCGCCCATCCATGGTGGGGCAATGGGTTCAGAGTGGCTTCTCGCCTGTCATTGCGCTTGTTCTTCACACAATGGGAGTACTGGGTCGCCTCTGGGCGATAGAAGGCTGGTGACTCAATCTCTTCAATTGCTTCCGGATCTTCTACCACCTCTGGTAAATGGGGCATCCTGGACAGCGCATCAACATTTGTATTCTTGTGCCCTGCACGGTACTTGATGGTGAACTCATAGTTGGACAACCGGGCCATCCATCGCTGCTCCAATGCACCCAGTTTTGCCATCTCCAGGTGAGTCAGCGGATTGTTGTCTGTGAAAAGGGTGAACTTTGCTGAAGCCAGGTAGTGCTTGAATCACTCTGTTACCGCCCAGACTATGGTGAGGAATTCCAGCTTGAAGGAACTGTAGTTTTTGTGGTTCCTTTCAGTGGGATAAAGCTTCCTGCTGGCATAGGGAATTACTTTTTCTTTGCCTTTCTGCACCTGGGACAGCACTGCTCCCAATCCCACGTTGCTGGCATCTGTGTAGAGTATTGGTTGGTCATAGTCAGGGTAGGCCAGTACCTCATCTCCCATGAGAGCCAGCTTGAATCGAGTAAAGGATACTTCCAGCCTGTCGTTCCACTCGAAAGGGAGTATTCTTACTCTTCGTCTTCTTGGACTGGCCCACTAACAGGCCTTGCAGGGGTGCGGCTATCTTAGTGAAGTCCTTGATAAATCTTCGGTAGTACCCTACCAATCCGAGGAACTGCCGGACTTTGTGGATGTTGCTGGGTTTCGGCCAGTCCCTGATCACCGTGACCTTGTCAGGGTCTGGTGCCACACCTTCGGCACTTACCACATGGCCCAGGTACTGCACTTTGGGCTTTAACAGATGGCACTTGGACGGCTTTACTTTTAGGCCATAATTGGACAGGGCTTTAAACACCTCGGCTAGGTGCTTCAGGTGGTCTTCATAGGTCTTGGAAAAGACGATGACATCATCCAGGTACAACAGGATGGTTTCAAAATTTTTGTGCCCAAGACAGCACTCCATCATCATCTGGAACATCCCTGATGCGTTCCAAAGACCAAAGGGCATGTAGTTCAATTCGGAGAGGCCCATCGGTGTCGTGAAGGCAGTCTTTTCTTTTCTTTATCTGCCTCTGCCACGGGAACCTGCCAATACCCACAAGTGAAATCTAAGGTGGAGAAATAGTTAGTAGATTTTAAAGCAGCTAAAGACTCTTCAATTCTGGGCAATGGGTAGGCATCCTTGTGTGTAATATGGTTTATCTGCCTGTAGTCAACACACATCCTCATATTACCATCTTTCTTTCTAACGAGGACTAATGGAGCTGCCCAGGGGCTACTACTGTCTCTGATCACCCCAGCATCTTTCATCTCTCATAACTCTTGGCACATTGGTAGTGAGCTGGAGGTACAGGCCAGTACCTCTCTTTAATGGGTGGATGACCTCCAGTGGGGATATGATGTTGAACCCCTTTTACCTGCCCAAAATCTAGTGGGTGTTTGCTGAATAGCCGCTCATACCCATGAACCACCCGGTAAGCCCCACATCTTTGGTGTGAAGGGGTAGACTCAGTGCCCACGTGTAACTTCTGGCACCAATCCTCCAACTGTCCTGCAGAGCCATTGTCCTCCGCTTGGTCGGACGGGACCAAGGGTTCTGTTGCTTTTATTGCATTATCACTAACAGTGAACAGTTTAGCAGTGTGGCATATCTGGGTAAATGAACCTCTTTCTCTCCACAATTAAGGGCGTATACTCGTACCCTCCCTTTGCGGACATCAACCACCCCTCTGGCTGTCAGGATGGTAGGCCTACTATCTGAATATACAGGTTCTACCAGGGCCTGGTAGTCTTTACCTCTGAGACCTATTGCTGCCCCACACCATTTCACTCCTGGGAGGCATTGCAATGGGGATCAGATCACTCACTGTGTTGCGCCAATTAGTTGACCGGTTAGAATGCTGACCTTTTGATGTTCTGTCAGGGGATATACAGGTCCTTCTCAAAAAATTAGCATATAGTGTTAAATTTCATTATTTACCATAATGTAATGATTACAATTAAACTTTCATATACTATAGATTCATTATCCACCAACTGAAATTTGTCAGGTCTTTTATTGTTTTAATACTGATGATTTTGGCATACAACTCCTGATAACCCAAAAAACCTGTCTCAATAAATTAGCATATTTCACCCGACCAATCAAATAAAAGTGTTTTTTAATACCAAACAAAAAAACCATCAAATAATAATGTTCAGTTATGCACTCAATACTTGGTCGGGAATCCTTTGGCAGAAATGACTGCTTCAATGCGGCGTGGCATGGAGGCAATCAGCCTGTGACACTGCTGAGATGTTATGGAGGCCCAGGATGCTTCAATAGCGGCCTTAAGCTCATCCAGAGTGTTGGGTCTTGCGTCTCTCAACTTTCTCTTCACAATATCCCACAGATTCTCTATGGGGTTCAGGTCAGGAGAGTTGGCAGGCCAATTGAGCACAGTAATACCATGGTCAGTAAACCATTTACCAGTGGTTTTGGCACTGTGAGCAGGTGCCAGGTCGTGCTGAAAAATGAAATCTTCATCTCCATAAAGCATTTCAGCCGATGGAAGCATGAAGTGCTCCAAAATCTCCTGATAGCTAGCTGCATTGACCCTGCCCTTGATGAAACACAGTGGACCAACACCAGCAGCTGACATGGCACCCCACACCATCACTGACTGTGGGTACTTGACACTGGACTTCAGGCATTTTGGCATTTCCTTCTCCCCAGTCTTCCTCCAGACTCTGGCACCTTGATTTCCGAATGACATGCAAAATTTGCTTTCATCAGAAAAAAGTACTTGGGACCACTTAGCAACAGTCCAGTGCTGCTTCTCTGTAGCCCAGGTCAGGCGCTTCTGCCGCTGTTTATGGTTCAAAAGTGGCTTTACCTGGGGAATGCGGCACCTGTAGCCCATTTCCTGCACACGCCTGTGCACGGTGGCTCTGGATGTTTCCACACCAGACTCAGTCCACTGCTTCCTCAGGTTCCGGTCACCTCTTCTCGTTGTACAGCGTTTTCTGCCACATTGTTTCCTTCCAACAGACTTACCATTGAGGTGCCTTGATACAGCACTCTGGGAACAGCCTATTTGTTGAGAAATTTCTTTCTGGGTCTTACCCTCTTGCTTGAGGGTGTCAATGATGGCCTTCTTGACATCTGTCAGGTCGCTAGTCTTACCCATGATGGGGGTATTGAGTAATGAACTAGGCAGGGAGTTTTTAAAAGCCTCAGGTATCTTTTGCATGTGTTTAGAGTTAATTAGTTGATTCAGAAGATTAGGGTAATAGGTCATTTAGAGAACCTTTTCTTGATATGCTAATTTATTGAGACAGGTTTTTTGGGTTATCAGGAGTTGTATGCCAAAATCATCAGTATTAAAACAATAAAAGACCTGACAAATTTCAGTTGGTGGATAATGAATCTATAGTATATGAAAGTTTAATTGTAATCATTACATTATGGTAAATAATGAAATTTAACACTATATGCTAATTTTTTGAGAAGGACCTGTACTTCAAATAGGCTGCAGAGCCTTTCGTTAAAGTCACTCAGCATGTGGGACTCCTCTGAATATTGTGGCAGCCAGGCCGCTCCCAGTATATAGGGCATGGATAGCGGCATTATTGGAGCTGTAGTTGCGGTGGGGTAAGACCGGTTCATAGGGGCTACGGCTACCGCTGGTGGCATCATGGGGCCTGCGGTTGCGTCCACCGCGGGACCTGGTGGCATCATTGGGGCTGCAGCTTCCGCTGGATCTTCTCCCAGGGGGGACAAATCCCTACCCCTGTGCTAACCTGAAGTAGGCCTGACGTCTCACCACCGGAGTTTGCAGCGGTTCCTCCTGCGCTCGGTACATTGCTCCTCCCGGTTCTCCTTCTGGGGCTTCTGGCATCTTCACTTGCGGATCCCCCAGCACGGAGTTCCGCTTCCTTTCCGCGCTCTTTTCCAGGCTCTGCCCAAGAAGGTATGCCCCCTTCTTCTCCTCGCGCTCACTGCGGCGTGGCAATGGCGGCTTACAGACAAATTTAACGCAGTCTATGGCACACAGTACCCAGTGATGTCGCCGGGGCACGAATCCTGTTCATGATGCCAAAATGGAACGCCCGCCAGGGCAGTGGGGTACTCGGTACCTGGTCCGGTACTTAAAGGGATGTGCCACATCGGCGGTGACCCGGTCCGTGGCCCTGAGAGCCCATGTTAAAGGAAAAGTCTTTAAAGGGGTTTGTAAAATAATAAAAGTTCAAACACAAAAGTCTCCTTACTGTGTTACTTCACACTCAAAGGTGCATAGCGTTTTACAGTACACGACATCAAAGTTAAATACACACACTTGCATCTCTTGTCAGTGCCCGTTTCATAGCACTACACATCATATGGCTTTAGATTGCAGTCCCTCAACATGCCAGACCTGTCCTTGTCCAGTATCCGTGGGGCGACCACATGCCATATTACAGTCTCCAAACACAGCTTCACATGTTGCAGACTGTACACATGCCAGTCCTCCTCTGACTAATTCCCGTGGGTGTCTTGCACCACTGTATCACAGACTCTTTACTCACACAGCCCAGGATATCCTCCGGATAGGAGCCAGGCATCATATCTACCTGTTTGCTATCGTTACACATGCCAGTCCTCTTTCGGGCACAGGACATCCACCTCTGGTGCACCTCCGGGCACAGGACTGTCCACATCCGACTCTTTCAGGCACAGGACATCCACCTCTGGCACCTCCGGGCACAGGACTGTCCACATCTGAGACCAGTTACCATGGACGACTTGTATCGCTGTATACGCTGTGGGTGTCAGGCTATTCAGCTGCCATAACTGCTGGCTCCACTGTCCTGTGCCTCCATGCACTCAGCCTGTGCTCTGCAGGCCTCTGTTCTGCACACCAGCACACACCAGACTTACACTGAAGTTGCACCTGACACCTGACACACCCATACCCCTTACTGCAGGGTTTTTAACAAACAAACCTGTGGCTTTCTGCCACATGGAAAACCCGGACCAGAAATCCGTGTCTGCCATGCACACCTATGGACTTCATCCGTCTCCATGCACAACCTGGGAAGAACACACAGCGACCCCTACCTGTGACACCAATCACTGCCTCACAACTGCTATTCACATTTGCCTGACACATCAAGGAAATTGAATCACTTTGGACCTGTGTGTCAATATTTTTTGTAATAAATTGGTGAAAGAGGGAAGTGTGGAGGAGTGCTTTTTCAAATAAACTGTTCTCTGTGTGTGTGCTTATTCAAATAAAGTATTTTTTCTGTGTGTGTTTTTTTCTTTTTTTACTTACTAGGTTAGTAATGGAGGTGTCTGATAGACGCCTCTTCATTACTAACTTTTAGGGTTGATGCCAGCTAACATTACATAGCTGACTTCAACCCCCAAAAATATTACCCCTATTGCTACCGCACCATGGCAACGGGGAAGAGCTGGGCAAAGCACCACAATTGGTGCATCTAATGGATGAACCAACTCTGGGGCGACTGTGGGCTAGTATTTTTAGGTTGAGAAGGAGCCAACATCCATGCAACTTCCCAGCCTGATAATATCAGCCCGCAGCTGTCTGCTTTACCTGTGCTGGTTATCAAAAATAGGGAGGATTCCATATCGTTTTTTTTTTTTTTTCATTTATTTATTTACTTAACAAATAAAAAAAAACATTGTGGAATTCCCCCTATTTTTGATAACCAGCCAAGTTAAAGCAGACATTTTGGGGCTGATTTTATCAGACTGGTAAGGTCCATGCATATTGGCCTTTCCCAACCTAAAAATAACAGCCCATAGCAACCCCAGAACTGGTGCATTTGTTAGAGGCACCAATTCTGACGCTTTGCCCAGCTCTTCCCGTGTTGCCCTGGTGTGGTGGTATTCAGGGTAAGGTTTTTTGCGGTTGATGTCAGCTGCGTAATGTCAGCTGGAATCAATCTCAAAAGTTAGTAATGGAGAGGCACCCCCATTACTAGCCCAGAGAGAAAAGAGAAAAATACACACGCGCACAAAAAAATACTTTACTTGAATAAAAGCACACACACAATTTATTTAAAAAAATGTTCCCACGACGCTCCTCCAACGTAATCCATGTTTCTCAATGTCTCCTGTGTCTCTGAAGAGCAGTAAAATGCTACTATTCACAGGCAATGTAGTAACGAAAGTTCTCAGCAGAGCAGCTGGCTCTTATTACAAGAAGCATTGAGCCAACGGCTCTGATGAGTGTTGTTCTCACTTCCCGGTGCCTGTGATTAACAGTACTTTACTGCTATTCAGAGATGCCGGGGACATCAGAGGAGACGATTTAAAATAAATTAGAGAATGAGTGATAGTGTGGGGGAGTCTTTATTAACATAAAGTGTTTTTTTCTGTGTGTGTATTTTTTCCAAGTAAAGATTCTTTTCTGTCTGTCTGTTTTTATTTTTAATTACTGTGTTAATAATAAGGCTGTCTGTTAGATACCTCTCCATTACTAACCCCAGAGATTGATGGCAAATGTGATTCTTGACAAATCCAGCTGTCATCAACCCCAATTATTACCCTGATTTCACCAGGGCAATCAGGAAGACCCGGGCAAAGCAACAGAATTGGCGAATGTAATGTGATGTGCCAATTCTGGGGCAGCTGCGGGCGTGTATTTTTAAGCTGGGTCAGGCGCAATTACCAGGGACCTTCCCAACCTGATAATATAAGCCAGTAGCCGTCTGCTTTACCAGGGCTCATTACCAAAAATAGATGGGACCCCATATCTTTTTAAAATTATTTTTTATGTTTAGATGCATTTTGAATGTGCAGCCTTATTGGTTCGTCATTGACATTTTGGATTGCTTCCTCCAATATGTGTCTCTAGAGTTCCTGTCCTGTTCCTCTCTGAAGAAGTTAGTTGCATATTTAAATTTCCAGAGGAACATTGCATGGCTTATAAGGCTCCCTACCCCAACTTGGTACTCTCCACAAGGAGAAACTTTAAGACCCTGAGGGATAAATGGCAAGTCAAGAACTTATATCAAGTAAACACATGATCGCAAACATGTATACAGGAGATCATGTGCAGAGTCATTTAGTTATTTTGAATGTTATTAGGGCCTGTTAGATATGTATTGCTTTAGCTCACGTTAATTGCTACGCAAGATTTGGAACTTAGAAACTAGTGGAGAAAATGGCCCATTTCCAGTGGCATGAGAAAGAATCCAATTCACAAGATCAGGTCAGGTACAGGTCCTAGGTTTGGGACTCGCATCAGCCAGATGTTTATGGCATACACTGAGGATATGCCATACAATTAAGCATTGTAAAAAATGTTTTTATGAGTAAAAAAAAGTTTAAATGTAAAATATCCTGATATTAATAACAAAAAAATATGATTTACTTGTGAAAAACAAACGATGCAAAAACATTGTTATTGTTTATAAGGACCCATACGATAACATTATATTAGTATTTATTCCGTAATTAAAAAGATCTGAAAAACCATGCCAGAATTGCTGTTTTTGGTAATATTTGCTTGACAAAAAATGAAATAAAAAGTGATCAAAAAGTTGCATATATCCCAAAATCATATTAATAAAACTACAGCTCATTGCACAAAATACAACAGCACCACCCTAATCATATTAACCTGCAGATACAAAATTAACATGTTAATTATACTGTAAAGTGAACTCTATAAAAATAAACAAAAAACTATTTTGGATGTATTGTTTTTTGTTAATGCCACCTACCAATAAATGAATTAATAAATTATCAAAAACCTATATGTACTCAAAAATGGTACCTGCACTCATACACCTCCATTTATAGAAAATACAATTTCAGAATATGGTCACCCAAATAATGTTCTTGTTTTTTTTTGCTATTGTTTTTTTCTGCAAAAGTAACAAAATATTAAAAAATAAAATACGGTATATAAACTAAATATTGTTGTGACTGTATTAATCTGCATAATAAAGATAACATGTCAATTGTACTTAAAGAGGTTGTCCACTACTTTTACATTGATGACCTATCCTTAGGATAGGCACCCTCGCCGATCAGCTGCTATTAGTGACAGCTGTGGCTGCGGATCAGAAATTCTCCCTTGCCGAGCTGCTCCGTCTACTTGTTACTGCATATTTGCCTGGTGGAATATCACTATATAATGTTGTGATTTACTGAGCACTGGTTATACGAGAAAACAGCCCCATTCATTTGAATGGGGCTGAGCTGCAGTTCAAGAATCATCAATATCAAAGTGGTGGAAAATCCCTTTAAATATGCCAGTCTATAGGGTGAACCCTCAAGATGAGTTAGTATGAGGACTTAACAGTTTCAAGCCTAACACTACTAATACTTACATGCCGAAGCCATAGGTTTGTCTCCAGAATTTGGTTAACTTCATCCTTATTTAAAAAAATAAATAAATAAGAAAAAGGAATTTCACATTTAGAAGTGTTAATAACCTGTTTTACAAGATAATACAAAAAAATTAAATATGTCACTATTTTCAATGCTAGAGTCCAATCTCACAATTCAGTAAATTGTGAAAATATTGTTTAAAGGGAAACTATCAGCAGATTTTGCCGCTATAAGATGTGGCCACTGCCTTTCAGGGCTAATCTACAGCATTCTATAATGCTGTAGATAAGCCCTCGGACCGACCTGCAAGTGAACAAAAATAAGTTATATTATACTCACTCGGGGGGCGGTCCGGTCCAATGGGTGTCGCAGGTCCAGGTCCGGCGCCTCTCATCTTCTTTGTGACGCCACCCTCCAGCTTCTTTATTGCTCTCTGGCCTCAGGGCTCCTGCAAAGGTGTACTTCTCTGCCCTGTTGAGTGGAGCTGGGTCGGAATGAGGGTGGAATAGGTCATGGCAATGCCAGCTCGGCTAATTTTTTGATTACCTGTATATTTTTTTGCCACAAACCTTACTAGAGTCATAGCACAGCGAGGTGCATGCGACCAATAGTATTTTGGCGGGACTAACTGAAGGTTAAGAGGCTTACTCACTCGAGCTCATTAAGACCAGCATAAACAATGCCAGTCTGGATGAAGTGGGTCCTTTCTTTTTTTTCCAGAGGGCCAAACGCTGGGAAACAGTGGACACTGCGGACTAAATAATGTCTCCGCTGACATGGAGGAAGCAGTGCACCCCTACAGTCTCTTCCGACCAACCACACCCCCCAAAAAATCAATGCTTTCTCTAACCCATCTAGCAGAAATGTCAAAAATGCGGGGAACTTTTGTTCTGCCAAGGCCATTTGTAAACTTCTAACATCAGTCATGGGTCATAAAAAATTATCAACTTGGAAATGATCCTGCTGTATACAAATAATTAACTCACCCCTAATGTGATGGCTGGAAATGCTTCTCTTTGGTGAGACGTGTGATGCTAGGCAGTATTAATTATGATGCAATTCACAGCTGCTTTTCCATGTTTTTGTCGGTCTGGAGAGCAGTCGATCACAGCAGGAAGGTGTTTAGGGAGCATACAGAACACATTTTGAGATCTGTACATTTAAAAGATATCTTTCTATTTTTGATGCTTGTTAATTTTTTTGACCCATGCCAGTATTTCCTTTGAATCACTTCTGACCATACCAATGTAACTTTTTGAAAATTATTTCCACTCTTCCCTTCTCTCCTTGCACCCCAAAACTAAAAATCATGTTTTATTAACAAGATAAGTTCACCCATTTTGATTTTAAACAAGTCATTACCACCTGCACGTTACCTGCAAACTGCCTGGTGCACTCCACTTCTTTCCAGTTTCTGAAGCATCCAGATGGCCATCTATAGGCCACCCGTCCTGATGTCAGCTCTTTTCTCAGGCTCAGTAAATAAAAGAATGACCAATGACAAAAACAATATTTTTAAAAGCTGAACCTGAAAGACAACTATATGCAGGATGCTAAAATGAAACTTAGAATGTGTACAACCAGCAAAACAAACGGTAAACTAGTATAATAAAACTGGAAACATTCTGATTTCATTCTACCCAGCTGAACTCTGAAGCTTATAAAACCAATTTTCTTAGCCCAGCATTGAAAACAGTGCTAAAATAATATCTAGTGAGCAGAGACTATCTTTATAAAACAACTAAAATATCGCCACTTTCACGAATGGCAACATATTCCCTCACTAGACAAAACCAGGAAACCTGGAATTCGATGCCCTAGCAGGCAGCAATGGTCCCCATCAAAAAATATTTGCATTGGATATCCTAACACAAATTTTAACCATGGTTTGCGCCAATAACACACCATTAGCGATCAACCCTCACTTCTTGGATTTACTAGGTGTAACCAACTCCCTATTATGTAATTCACCAAAGTAAGCAAATGAGAAAGTAGAACAAGACGACCTTCCAACAATCCCTACAAATCACTTCTAAGACAGCTAACAGCTGTCCAATACAAAGGAAACTGGTCACTAGCTGTCCATTATTTTTTCTCCTACCTCCATTCCCTTTATTCCTGTATCATCTATTTAATCATGAAGAGCTTTATAATATTTGTGACCATACATAATTTCAAGAAAAATCCTATACCGAAAAGAGATATCTGTACCTATGAAGCCGATGCACTTAATTCCCCCAAATAAACTAAGAATTGAAATCCCTTAAAGAGCAGCACCTTTTGCGCAATCAAAGCACACATATCAGGCTTTTTCTATGACAAATCCAAAATGTCTCCAACACTGAAGAACAAAACAAGCTGACAAAGTCCTGTTTACCACAAGAATGGTGGGCAATATACTCCCTCAAAGTCTTAAAGAACTGGAGCTCTGAACGGAATGAATCTGAATCTACTCGTTCGTCCTACTATCTTTTCCACAGAGAGTGAAATGCCTGCTTCAAACTTTACTATCTACTCCAAAATGTAGCTAGAAGCCTCAAAATATCAACAGGGTATGAAACCTAACAAGACATGATCAGCTCTATGCCATGACAGTGCTGTGGGTGAAGTCAGTGGAGCAACTGGAACCACTGGCTGTGCCTTGCTTTCTTCAATGTGCTGTGGTGAAACTCACTTGCCAGTCCCCTTGACCTATGCCATCATAATGATCCATGCCAAAATATAATGATCCATGCCATAAATTAAGGCAGTCAAATATCCTTGGCATTGGGCTATCACAGATGAGGAGGCTGACATGTTGGAATCATCAGACAAACTGCTTGAAGACCCTCTGACACCAGGTACCTGTCAAAACGTCTGCAGTGTCCATGATGACCACTTCCTTCAGCTCTCTTGCCACGACAAGCAAAAGCGCCTGCAGCAGAAAAATCTAAAAGGAACTCAGAACCAAAATCATGAACATAACCAGTACAACCTCTCCACCAGACCTTACATGACTAGTGCCTCTCCCGCTGCCCAACTGTCATTAAAATGCCACCCTCACATCTCCTATTTGCTTCTCTTTTTTTGAAAGGTGTTGCCAGCTGCTGCCGATCCTGATGTGCTCTGTTAATTGTTGTCTTATCCATGCCAAAAGTTTTGGGTACAGCTGCAATGGCTAAGATTCCTACACCATCTCACCTTGCCAATTGTAGTGATGAAAGGACAGCACCACTTTGAAACCCAGGGGCCTACCCAGGCTCGTGCATACCACAACAAACCTGACTCCCGATAAACCTTTAGTCTTATGATACAGGGAAGTGTCCTCTGCCTTGAAGGCTGTGCTGGTGATTATGCCATCACAGGATGCTATCACGGGTGCTTCCAATTCATGTGCCCACTGACACCTAGAGGGAATTTACACATACTAGACACTTTCACTGCTGTGCAGCCTTGTCCTGCACCTGTCCCCTGAGAGCTTGAGATCTCCTATTCCCACTCCTTTCACCAAACTGACTTACAACCAGTCACTTTCTGGAGTCCAAGCTCCTTCCTTCCCATACGCATCTGCAGCTATAATTTACATCAATTTCTATATAGTTATAGTAAATTTGTCGGGCAGTGGGTGGCCACATCTGTCCCGCAAAGCACCAACCTCATGTTAGAAAAGTGGCATGAGTGGCAGGAAAAGGGAAAGAATTGTAAATTGTGGTAAAAATACAGTGTGTACCATAGATTGTAACTTTTTTTTAATCACAAAACTGGTCTAGGTGCAGGATATTATTTCCTAAAGGTAATGATTCTAGTGGAGATTTGCGCCTTAGCACTACATCTGATGGTGTATTCCATAACTTTTCATAGTCATGAAATATTTGCCTTTGTATGAAATTATAGGTGTATAAACATATAATATGATCTAACAGGTTACTTTGGTAATATGACGTAAAATTACAGTAGTGTAATATGGTTCTGTGCTTACTGATGTTCCAATTTAAAGTGAGTCTGTTACTTGAAAAAACTATTTACACTTACAAAATAGGGAACTTAGGCCCTATAAAAATCATATATTTGGTGTAATAATAATGTTGCATTTCGTGTGCATAAAAAGCAATTTGTCAATTATTCAAACAAGGGTGATCAATGAGGTGGCCACAAGCGTTACGGTTCCGCTTCTCAATTATTATGCCTGGCTGCCTCCCACTATCTAAATTGACAGCGCTCACTTGGCCAGAATGAGCGTGGCCTAAAATTAAAGCTTCAGTGGGCGAGCACAATGTTAATGCAACACTTTCTCAACTATGCTGTGGCTGCTCAATACAATGATCTTCAATGATCTTCAAATTTATCTCTGATCTTGTACCACCACTGATCTCCAGAATGTAGGCGCTGGATAAAAAGTGTGACATTGCTTTATATCCATTACTGACAACCTGACATAACATTGTAGGCGAAAGGCTATATAAATCAATGTCACTGTGTTATGACAGATCTTCATTACAGTAACCTCTAGGCTGTGTCAAAGGTGTTTAAGTTCTATGCAATCAAATGTGGTCAAGATCACAAACTTTACCATTGCCTTCTTTTTACTGTACTCCTACTCTTATACAGTACATACTGTATATATGGTATACTCAGGATACTCAGGATAGATAGTGTGAGTTATAACTTGGCATGTTAAAGTGTCTATCTTTCCCAATGGTGGGCCCAGACAGAAAAATACCCCTGTGCAAGAACAAAATATGGGCAATTTTCAGCCCAAGAGTGCCTAAAAATGCTAAATTGTACCTGCTTTGGAAGTAAAACTGGCCCCCCTTATCTCTTGGGCACCTGTGCGGCCACAAAGGTTGCACCAATGATGCAGGTGCTTCATACAAAATTAGAATATAATCAAAAAGTTAATTCATTTCAGTTCTTCAATACAAAAAGTGAAACTCATATATTATATAGAGTCATTACAAACAGAGTGATCTATTTCAAGTGTTTATTTCTGTTAATGTTGATGATTATGGTTTGCAGCCAATGAAAACCCAAAAGTCATTATCTCAGTAAATTTGAATACTTTATAACACCAGCTTGAAAAATGATTTTAAAATCTGAATTCTTGGCAAACTGAAATGTATGTTCAGTAAATGCACTCAATATTTGGTTGGGGCTCCTTTTGCATCAATAACTACTGTACATCAATGAGGCAATCAGCCTGTGGCACTGCTGAGGAGTTATGGAAGCCCAGGTTGCTTTGATAGCAGCCTTCAGCTCATCTGCATTGTTGGGTCTGGTGTCTCTCATCTTCTTCTTGACAATGCCCCATAGATTCTCTACGGGGTTAAGGTCAGGGAAGTTTGCTGGCCAATCAAGCACAGTGATACTGTTGTTTTTAAACCAGTTATTGGTACTTTTGGCAGTGTGGACAGGTGCCAAGTCCTGCTGGAGAATGAAATTTACATCTCGAAAAAGCTTGTCGGCAGAGGGAAGCATGAAGTGCTCTAAAATTTCCTGGTAGACAGCTGTGCTGACTTTGGTCTTGATAAAACACAGTTGACCTACACCAGCTGATGACATGGCTCCCCAAACCATCAATGATTGTGGAAACTTCACACTAGACCTCAAGAAGCTTGGATTGTGTGCCTCTCCACTCTTCCTCCAGACTGTGGGACCTTGATTTCCAAATGAAATGCAAAATTTACTTTCATCTGCAAACAACACCTTTGACCACTGAGCAACAGTCCAGTTCTTTTTCTTCTTGGCCCAGGTAAGACGCTTCTAGTGTTGTCTATTGGTCATGAGTGGCTTGAAACAAGGAATGCGACACTTGTAGCCCATGACCTGGATATATCTGTATGTGGTGGCTCTTGAAGCAATGACTCCAGCAGCAGTCCACTCCTTGTGAATCTCCCCCAAATTTTTGAATTGCCTTTTCTAAACAATCCTTTCATTGCTGCTGTTATCCCGGTTGCTTGTGCACCTTTTTCTACCACACTTTTTCCTTCCACTCAACTGTCCATTAATATGCTTTGGATGCAGCACTCTGAACAGACAGCTTATTTAGTAATGACCTTTTGTGGCTTACCCTCCTTGTGGAGTGTGTCAATGTCTGCCTTCTAGACATCTGTCAAGTCAGCAGTCTTCCCCATGATTGAGGAGCCTACTGAAACAGACTAAGGGACCTTTTTAAACGATTAAGAAGCCTTTGCAGGCGTTTTTTGTTAATTATTCTAATTTACTGAGATAATGACTTTTGGGTTTTCATTGGCTGTAAGCCATAACCATCAACATTAACAAAAACAAACACTTGAAATAGATCACTCTGTTTGTAATGACTCTATATAATATATGACTTTCACTTTTTTGTATTGAGGAACTGAAATAAATTAACTTTTTGATGAAATTCTAATTTTATGAGAATCACCTCTATGTCTGCCCCTTATCTTTCCATGTCAGTGCTATATAATATCAGATATTTTATGTTGGGCATTTGTTGATAACCTATATAACGAAGCAAAGAATGGCTAATTCCTTGGAAAATTAGATTTAAGCAGGAATATTTATCAAATTAGGCTGAAACACTGATCTCACAATTATATGCATACACAAGAAAGGATTAGCTTGACCTTGGGATGAAAATCTCTAAAACAAAATATACATGCACAGAAGCTGTATCACAGCCAGCATTATCACACACAGCACTCACATAGCTCACATATTAGACACATACACCACACACAGTGTTTACAACTTAGACCATTATGGTTTGTAATTATTAATATTATTATTTATGTTTAGAGCACCATTGATTCCCTTGTGCTATACATGAGAAGGCGCTACATACAAAATACGGTGAACAAACTAACAATGACGTACTGGTACAGAAAGGAGAGGGCCCTCCCCTTGCTGCCTTAGGCCATGTTCACACTTCGCGGTTTTTACCGCGGATCCGCGGCGATTTTGATGCTGCGGGTCCGCAGCAGTTTCCATAGCGTTTACATTAACATGTAAACCCTATGGAAACCGCAAACCGCAGTGCACATGCTGCGGGAAAAAACGCGCAGAAACGCAGCGGTTTACAACCCGCAGCATGTCACTTCTTTGTGCAGAATCGCTGCGATTCTGCACACATAGAAATGCATTGAACCGCTTACTTCCCGCATGGGGCTGTGCCCACGATGCGGGAAGTAAGCGGATAATGTGCGGTTGCTACCCGGGGTGGAGGAGAGGAGAGTCTCCTCCAGGCCCTGGGAAGCATAAATAGTGTAAAAAAAAAGAATTAAAATAAAAAATGATGCTATACTCACCTCTCAGCGCTGCACGCGGCCGTCCGGTCTGGTTGCTGTGCAAGCAGGACCTGTGGTGACGTCGCGGTCGCATGACCGTGACGTCACGAAGGTCCTTCTCGGCACAGCAAACCGAAGACCGGACCGCCGGGTGCAGCGCCCAGGAGATCCGGACATCGGAGGGTGAGTATAAACCATTTTTTATTATTTTTACCATTACTATTGATGCTGCATATTGCTGCATATGCAGCATCAATAGTGTAGGAGTAATCCCGCAGCGGAAACCGCGGAACAAACCGCGATAAATCTGCAGGGATAACCGCAGCAGTTTTGCCCTGCAGATTTATCAATTCTGCTGCGGGAGAACCCGCAGAGCACGCCGCAGAGTGTGCACATAGCCTTACAGTTTACAGGCTCTACAGTTCACATACTGGATACAAATCGCACGCACTGCTCACATATTAGATGCAAACCATACACACACTGTTAGGTGTTGAGTTCCCGCCACTGCACAGGGGAAAACTTGAACCATGTTCTCTGCGGTCTCCCATTCTTCCTCAGCCGCAGCAGTCCCAGCATCTTGCTCAAGCTGATGCTGCGCGTCTGGTTACTGCTGCTGTCCCATGTCCAGCTATTGTATCCAGCATTGATCAGCGGAGAGCAGATGCTCCAGGGACTAAGTCCTGCTTTTTGTCTACTGAGCATGCCCGTGGGATGACCTCTCATTAGAGGTTGGAGGTCACATGCTCAGGTCCTGAAGCAGATCTGATTGGACCACTGGGAAGGTCCCGGAAGGCTGCAACTATAAACGGTTTGCATGGCCACTTGGCCACGCTCTAGTATAAACTAAAATTGTGTGGATGCGTGTTTGATATCTGGTGAAAGCTCCTAATTATCCTGCTCCCTAGCGTCATTGCATGTGGTGGGGTGTTTGAGCTGACTAGCGCCAGATTGTGCCATCCAGCACTAGGCACGAGAATACTGCGTCAAATAGCAGTGTCAGTCAGGGCGGCGCTGTGCACAATAAGTGCGCTTTCCAGGCCCTAGTTAGGGTGGTTAGTGGCAGTCGTCAGAGCGGCGCTGCACCTAGTGCACTAAATCTATTAGTTTTGTTTCTCCCTGGCACCGCAGTTGCGGCGCCGAGCGCTAGTGGGTCTAGAGGGACTCTACCCTGTGTCCTTGGGGCAGAGTCCTGTGACCTAACACTAGCGTTCACTCTGCGGTATTGCGGCCCTGTGAAGCAACAGGGTTCGCCTCCTTACATACCGAGTGACGTTAACCCGTGTGTATTCACATTATACCGCCATATAGTCCGCCATTACCGAGCAGCAGCTGTCATCTCTGCACGGTGGACCCCAGGCTGCGAACGCACCATATACCTTCCTTTATATTATTTGGTGCGTTCCACCAGCCGTGACACACACTGATGACATATTAGATGCATGCCGTACACACACCGCTCAAATATTAGAGGCAAACCATACACACACTGCTCACATGATAGATGCAAACGCACACACACCGCTCACATATTAGAGGCAAACCATACACTTAGAAAGAAGGAATATAAACCAGCTCACCCGTGATGCATAAACCAAACCTCGGGAGCACGGACCCGCTGTGTCCAAACGTATAAAGTCCAAAAAAGAAGAGAATGTCCAGC
The DNA here is from genome assembly GCF_051348905.1 of Ranitomeya variabilis. NCBI lineage: Eukaryota > Metazoa > Chordata > Amphibia > Anura > Dendrobatidae > Ranitomeya > Ranitomeya variabilis. The sequence continues at coordinate 826,995,757 of NC_135232.1, read as the reverse complement.
TTCACCGAATCCATAAAAAAGAGTTTTCTTTATTCACAAACTTTAAACATAGAGGATACAAACTTCAGCACGAACCATATGGGTAAGAATCTCAACGCGTTTCTGGAGACTAAGCTCCCTTAATCATGGCATGTCATCGTGATTGTCATGATTAAGGGAGCTTAGTCTCCAGAAACGCGTTGAGAATCTTACCCATATGGTTCGTGCTGAAGTTTGTATCCTCTATGTTTAAAGTTTGTGAATAAAGAAAACTCTTTTTTACGGATTCGGTGAAGTTGGACATTCTCTTCTTTTTTGCAAACCACACACACACACCGCTCACATATTAGATGCAAACCGCACAGACACCGCTCGCATATTAGATGCAAACAGTGCACTCACATTAGACTCATACCACACACATCATCATATATTACAGTACACACTCTGCTCACATACTGCATAAAACATACAGCACCCAATTTATTAAGACTGATGCTGCTCACATCAATCTTAATTCCTTAGTGAATTGGGTGCATTTTACAACTACCGTGCTTCAGGGACTGGAGCAATTTCCTGTGTAATTTATACTACTAAAGTGTCGTCAATTTAGTTATTTTTGCCAGGCAGGCTTTGCCACATCCCATCCTAACCTGAGCTACACCCGCTTAGGTGGAACTGATCAGAATTGGGGCAAAACTGGCAAAAGTCACAAAATGTTTGTGCAACTTTAGGTTTGAACAATACATTTTCAACATTTCAAGTTGTTTTATGCATCTGTTTGGTGTCAGTATTAAGAATATTTGGTTAAGGACAGTTTCACACATCTGTGTTTCATGGTCTAAGTTCTGATCACAATATAGAAACTGACTGCAGGTCTCCTGATGCAAACTCGACAGCCTCCTATATGCCTATAAAGCTGTAACGCTCACATCAGGAACGGCGGCCAGTCCAAGCATTTAAGTGTCAAAGGAGTTGTCCCCTTTCAAAAACACTTTTGCCCAAATGTTGTTACCTTAAAAAAAACTACCACTGAGATCAGCGATGGGCTGCAGTGCTGTTGTGTTACATCAGTTACATTAAGTCATAAGTCATAAGTCATTAAGTCAGTTACATTAAGTCATAAGGAAAGACCAGGTGAGAGGAAGTAGAGCTCAGTTTGCTTTTTAAAAAGGTAACTGAACTTATGGGCAAAAGTTTTTTGAAAGGGAACAACCCTTTTAAGTCCCCTATGTTCATTAGAGTTGGCCAAAACAGATAAATATAATTATGTATATTATAGAAACCTTACCATTCAAGTTTATAGCAATATATTAGGCAAATAATGTATACAAGGTGTGCAAATATAGGGGCTTGACTTACCACATTAACAAGTTGAGTTATTGCTACTTCAAAGTGCACCATAACAGGATCAGACACATTTTCAACTGGCCTTATATACTGATTGTAATGCGAGAAGAGCTTATGGAAAAGCCTCTCTTCAATGTTGCTTTGTAAAGAACCTGCAAAAAAAGTGGGGATTTGCATATGAAAACAATGGAGCTTTATTCCTGCAGTCATCCTAGATGCACCCCACTGGCAGCAGATCATCATTAATAAGGCTTCTTGTCCTATGTGATGGACTGAATGACTTTGTGCATCAACTAGCGCTACTGTCAGGCTCTGGCATATCTAAAAGGATTACTGGGAAATGTTTGGGCAGCTACTTTGTACATGGTTGAAATCAGAGCCATGTGCAATAATATTATTATGTTGCGGAAAATAATTCTATACAAGTTTTATTACATCCACATTTCATAATTATTCATTACAGCCAATACTGATTATCCCCTTCAGTTAATCATGTACCATTGTCACAGTGTTACTATGCTGCAGCTCTTTGTGGTCAGTGCCTTTGGTTCTTTTTTATATTGCCTAACAGCTGGCAGGATACTGCCTGTGCAATGGAGGTTAGCACTAATATCATCCATAAATTGTAGTAAGTGTGACCATTTCTGATAAGCACTGTCTGCAGTCATCGCATTTCAAATATGGGTCACATATGATTACTTCCTGGTACATAAAATTAACCCCTTCACCACACAGCCTGTTTTCACCTTAATGACAAGTCCAAATTAATAAATAACATTTCCCACATGTCTACCTTACATCAGCACAATTTTTGAAACATATTTTTTTTTGTTTGGAAGTTATAAGGGTTAAAAGTTGACCAGCGATTTCTAATTTTTCAAACAAAATTTGCAAAACCAATTTTTTTAGGGACCACATCACATCTGAACTGACTTTGAGTGGCCTAAATGACAGAATATATCCAAAAATGAAGAAGCTTATTAACGCTTCAGGTGATTCACAGGAATTTATGGAATGTGGAAAAAAATGAACATTTAACTTTGCCACAAAAATTTTACTTTAGACCCACAATTTTTTATTTTCGCAAGGATAACAGAAAACAAATGGACCCTAAAATTGGGTGTATAATTTCTCCGGAGTACGCTGATACCCCATATGTGGGAGAAAACTACTGTTTGGAAGCATGGCTTGGAAGGGAAGGAGAGCCATTTGTGTAATAATTATAGGGGATAATTCAGGAGACTCTTTGAGTGGAACAAGACAACAGGACACAGTTTTATAAGTGGTAAAGTTTATATTATCACACGGTGATTCAAGCAGGTGCAGAGAGAAACTCAAGTCCACAACACTTGGTGCAAAAAATAAACGCAGCTTAGCAGTCAATAGGAAACTTCAGAGGTAGATGCAAACAAACAGAAAGTCTATGAAGCACAGTTATTTTTGAGGAAACTTGACACGAATAGATCCTTGACTTAGTCCAGACACAGATAGATATGCTATTAGGCAGTTCAAATCATATCTTAGCTCAACCAGGGAGGCCTGGTTAATAGTCTCAGGTTCTTGCAGAGCAGAAACAGCTTACATGTCCAGCAAATGCAGATGGAAGTAACACGAGCAGCAGATGAAGGAGGATTACTGAACACTGGTGTATACAGCAGGAACTCAGAGCAGAGTGGCAGGATCTCCAACACAGGTTCACAGGAGCAGGTACAGGTGCAAGGCCAGGGAGTAATCAGGAGCTGGATGCAAAGCAGAATAATCTAGCACAGACTGAAGGCTGGGGTGGAGTTTTATAGCAGGAAGACAAGTGCAGATGAGACCAAAGATGCCATGTTGGAAAAGGGCAGTAATGCACAAAAGGTAAAAAATGTTCAGAGTCCTGACATTACTCCCTCCTTAGAAGCGGCCTCAGGACGATCCTGGACCTGGTTTCTCAGGGAATCTCTAATGAAAACGAGAAATCTTCTGTTGGGCATTGATGTTTTCCACAGGTTCCCAAGAGTCTTCCTCAGGGGGATATCCCTGCCATCTTATCAGATATTGGAGCCGATTCCTGCGAATCCTGGAATCAATAATTCCTTCCACCACAAATTGTTCTTGCCCATCAATCACCACAGGCTGCGGAGGTGGCACAACACGTCCCTGGAAGGTATTAGGAGATACAGGCTTTAGTAAAGATACATGAAAAACTGGGTGCACCTTCATTGTCCTAGGTAGCTTCAGCCGGCAGGCCACAGAGCTCACAATACCATTGATCTTGAAAGGGCCAATGAATTTCTGTCCAAGTTTTTGTGAAGGAACATTGAACTTCAGATTCTTAGGTGCTAACCACACGGAATCTCCTACCTTGAACATGGGTGCAGGTTTATGGAATCTATCAGCCGATCTCTTATAACGTTCTTGAGCCGTGGTCAGGGATTCCTTCAGAACCACCAGATTTTGTCTCACCGCAGTCAGCCTTTCCTCCACTGCTGGAACCGGAGAATTAATTGGAGACCTAGGTAAAATACACGGATGATAACCCAGATTGGCAAAGAAAGGTGTAAATTTAGTGGAGGCGCTCTGAGAATTATTATATGAAAATTCGGCTAACGGCAACAACTCCAACCAATCATCCTGGAGATGGCTGACATAGCATCTTAGATATTGTTCCAGCGTCTGGTTGGTACGCTCAGTCTGACCATTTGTCTGGGGATGGTAAGCGGAAGAGAGACAGACATTAATATTGAGTGCAGAGCAAAACCCCTTCCAGAATCTTGAAGTGAACTGTACTCCACGGTCAGAGATGATCTCATCCGGCACCCCATGCAACCGAAAGACATTCTGTATAACCAAGTTCACTGTATCTTTAGCAGAGGGGAGGCCGGTGCACGGAACAAAATGAGCAGCTTTAGTCAGGCGATCAACTACCACCATGATTGTATTCATGCCCCAAGATGTAGGCAGCTCCACAATAAAGTCCATTGATATAGACCCCCAAGGGCGGGATGGAACAGGTAATGGTTGTAGAAGACCCGTAGGTGCCACATGAGGAGTCTTGTAACGGGCACATACCTCGCAAGAGAGAACATAGTCCTTGGTATCCTTCAGGCAAGTTGGCCACCAGAAGAATCGGCTCAGGAACTCTTGTGTCTTCTGTTCCCCCCTGTGACCAGCCAACTTGGAGTCATGTACCAACTTGAGGATCTGCAGACGGACGACCTCCGGGATGTAGATACGTCAATCTCTGAACCACATGCCACCCTTAAAGACAAGCTTAATATCCACAGATGGGTTGGCCAGAAATACATCACCTTCATAGGCCTCCCTGCACTCCTTCCACAAGTCCTGATCGTGGATAACTCCGATGAAATTGGCATCAAATAGAATGGTCTTGGACGGGGCTCCAGGTACGGAATTCGCAGCATGGATTTAGGATAAAGCATCAGCCTTCCCATTACGATAACCTGGACGGTACGAGATAACAAAGTTAAATTGATTTAAGAATAAGTTCCAACGAGCCTGACGAGGAGAAAGACATCTAGCGGATCTAAGGAACTCTAGATTGCGATGGTCAGTTAGCACTATGATCTGTTGTGCAGCTCCTTGCAGATGATGCCTCCATTCTTTGAAAGCCGCAATAATAGCCAGCAATTCCTTGTCTCCCACGTCGTAATTCTTCTCTGCTTAGGTTAGTCTACGGGAAAAGAAAGCACAATGATGTAGCAGACCCTTCTCTCCAGTTCTTTGGTAGAGAATAGCCCCAAAGCATTATCAGAAGCGTCCACCTACACAATGAAAGAAAGTGTTGGATCTGGGTGTATCAACAGCGGTGCTGATGTGAAACAGATCTTCAGCCGATCAAAAGCTTCTTGAGCCTGTGATGACCACTTAAAGGGCTTTTCCTTCTTTGTCAAGGAAGTAATGGGACGGACAATATCAGAAAAATTTCGAATGAAGCGTCTGTAGAAATTTGCAAAACCAATAAAACGTTGGACCTCCTTAACCCCTTCACCCCCAAGGGTGGTTTGCACGTTAATGACCGGGCCAACTTTTACAACTCTGACCACTGTCCCTTTATGAGGCTATAACTCTGGAACGCTTTGATGGATCTTGGCGATTCTGACACTGTTTTCTCGTGACATATTGTACTTCATGTTAGTGGTAAAATTTATTCGATATAACTTGCGTTTATTTGTGAAAAAAATGGAAATTTGGCGAAAATTTTGAAAATTTTGCAATTTTCCAACTTTGAATTTTTATGCCCTTAAATCACAGACATATGTCACGCAAAATACTTAATAAGTAACATTTTCCACATGTCTACTTTACATCAGTACAATTTTGGAACCAAAATTTTTTTTTGTGACGGAGTTATAAGGGTTAAAAGTTGACCAGCAATTTCTCATTTTTACAACACCATTTTTTTTTTAGGGACCACATCTCATTTGAAGTCATTTTGAGGGGTCTATATGATAGAAAATACTCAAGTGTGACACCATTCTAAAAACTGCACCCCTCAAGGTGCTCAAAACCACATTCAAGAAGTTTATTAACCCTTCAGGTGTTTCACAGGAATTTTTGGAATGTTTAAATAAAAATAAACATTTAACTTTTTTTCACACAAAATTTATTTCAGCTCCAATTTGTTTTATTTTACCAAGGGTAACAGGAGAAAATGGACCACCAAAGTTGTTGTACAATTTGTCCTGAGTACGCTGATACCCCATATGTGGGGGTAAACCACTGTTTGGGCATATGGCAGAGCTCGGAAGGAAAGGAGCGCCATTTGACTTTTCAATGCAAAATTGACTGGAATTGAGATGGGACGCCATGTTGCGTTTGGAGAGCCCCTGATGTGCCTAAACACTGAAACCCCCTACAAGTGACACCATTTTGGAAAGTAGACCCCCTAAGGAACTTATCTTGATGTGTGGTGAGCACTTTGACCCACCAAGTGCTTCACAGAAGTTTATAATGCAGAGCCGTAAAAATAAAAAATCATATTTTTTCACAAAAATGATCTTTTCGCCCCCAATTTTTTATTTTCCCAAGGGTAAGAGAAGAAATTGGACCCAAAAAAATGTTGTGCAATTTGTCCTGAGTACGCTGATACCCCATATGTGGGTGTAAACCATTGTTTGGGCGCATGGCAGAGCTTGGAAGGGAAGGAGCGCCATTTGACTTTTCAATGCAAAATTGACTGGAATTGAGATGGGACGCCATGTTGCGTTTGGAGAGCCCCTGATGTGCCTAAACATTGAAACTCCCTACAAGTGACACCATTTTGGAAAGTAGACCCCCTAAGGAACTTATCTAGATGTGTGGTGAGCACTTTGACCCACCAAGTGCTTCACAGAAGTTTATAATGCAGAGCCGTAAAAATAAAAAATCATATTTTTTCACAAAAATGATCTTTTTGCCCCCAATTTTTTATTTTCCCAAGGGTAAGAGAAGAAATTGGACCCCAAAAAATGTTGTGCAATTTGTCCTGAGTACGATGATACCCCATATGTGGGTGTAAACCATTGTTTGGGCGCATGGCAGAGCTTGGAAGGGAAGGAGCGCCATTTGACTTTTCAATGCAAAATTGACTGGAATTGAGATGGGACGCCATGTTGCGTTTGGAGAGCCCCTGATGTGCCTAAACATTGAAACTCCCTACAAGTGACACCATTTTGGAAAGTAGACCCCCTAAGGAACTTATCTAGATGTGTGGTGAGCACTTTGACCCACCAAGTGCTTCACAGAAGTTTATAATGCAGAGCCGTAAAAATAAAAAATCATTTTTTTTCACAAAAATGATGTTTTTGCCCCCAATTTTTTATTTTCCCAAGGGTAAGAGAAGAAATTGGACCCCAAAAAATGTTGTGCAATTTGTCCTGAGTACGATGATACCCCATATGTGGGTGTAAACCATTGTTTGGGCGCATGGCAGAGCTTGGAAGGGAAGGAGCGCCATTTGACTTTTCAATGCAAAATTGACTGGAATTGAGATGGGACGCCATGTTGCGTTTGGAGAGCCCCTAATGTGCCTAAACATTGAAACTCCCTACAAGTGACACCATTTTGGAAAGTAGACCCCCTAAGGAACTTATCTAGATGTGTTTTGAGAGCTTTGAACCCCCAAGTGTTTCACTACAGATTATAACGCAGAGCCGTGAAAATAATTTTTTTTTTTTTCTCAAAAATGATTTTTTAGCCCCCAGCTTTGTATTTTTACAAGGGTAACAGAATAAATTGGACCCCAAAATTTGTTTTCCAATTTGTCCTGAGTACGCTGATACCCCATATGTGGGGGGGAACCACTGTTTGGGCGCATGACAGAGCTCGGAAGGGAAGGAGCGCCATTTGGAATGCAGACTTAAATGGATTGGTCAGCAGCCGTCACGTTGCATTTGCAGAGCCCCTGATGTACCCAAACAGTACAAACCCCCCACAAGTGACCCCATATTGGAAACTAGACCTCCCAAGGAACTTATCTAGATGTGTTTTGAGAGCTTTGAACCCCCAAGTGTTTCACTAAAGTTTATAGCGCAAAGCTGTGAAAATAATTTTTTTTTTTTTCACAAAAATGATTTTTTAGCCCCCAGTTTTGTATTTTCACAAGGGTAACAGGATAAATTAGACCCCAAAAGTTGTTGTCCAATTTGTCCTGAGTACGCTGATACCCCATATGTGGGGGGGAACCACTGTTTGGGTGCATGACAGAGCTCGGAAGGGAAGGAGCGCCATTTGGAATGCAGCCTTAAATGGATTGGTCTGCAGGCGTCACGTTGCCTTTGCAGAGCCCCTGATGTACCCAAACAGTACAAACCCCCCACAAGTGACCCCATATTGGAAACTAGACCTCCCAAGGAACTTATCTAGATGTGTTGTGAGAACTTTGAACCCCCAAGTGTTTCACTACAGTTTATAACGCAGAGCCGTGAAAATAAAACATCTTTTTTTTCCCACAAAAATGATTTTTAGCCCCCCAAATTTTTATTTTCCTAAGGATAACAAGAGAACTTGGACCCCAGAAGTTGTTGTTCAATTTGTCCCGAGTACGCTGATAACACATATGTTGGGGTAAACCCCTTTTTGGGCGCACGGGAGAGCTCGGAAGGGAAGGAGCACTGTTTTACTTTTTCAACGCAGAATTGGCTGGAATTGAAATTGGACGCCATGTCGCGCTTGGAGAGCCCCTGATGTGCCTGGACAGTGGAAACTCCCCAATTCTACCTGAAACCCTAACCCAAACACACCCCTAACCCTAATCCCAACGGTAACCCTAACCACACCCCTAGCCCTGACACACCCATAATTCTAATCCCAACCCTAATCCAAACGTAAATGTAATCCAAACCCTAACCCTAACTTTAGCCCCAACCCTAACTTTAGCCCCAACCCTAACTTTACCTCCAACCCTAGCCCTAACCCTAACCCTACCCCTAACCCTAACCCTAAACGTGACTGAAATACGTGGCACTGAAATACGTGGCACTGAAATACGTGGCACTGAAATACGTGGAACTGAAATATGTGGCACTGCAACACGTGGCACTGAAATACGTGATACGTGGCACTGAAATACGTGGCACTGAAATACGTGGCACTGAAATTTGTGATACGTGGCACTGAAATACGTGGCACTTAAATACGTGGCACTTAAATACGTGGCACTTAAATACGTGGCACTTAAATACGTGGCACTTAAATACGTGGCACTGAAATATGTGATACGTGGCACTTAAATACGTGGCACTGAAACACGTGGCACTGAAATACGTGATACGTGGCACTGAAATACGTGGCACTGAAATACGTGGCACTGAAATACGTGGCACTGAAATACGTGCAACTGAAATACGTGGTACTAAAATATGTGGCACTGAAATACGTGATACGTGGCACTGAAATACGTGATACGTGGCACTGAAATACGTGGCACTGAAACACGTGGCACTGAAATACGTGATACGTGGCACTGAAATACGTGGCACTGAAATACGTGGCACTGAAATACGTGGCACTGAAATACGTGGCACTATGACTGTCAGAAAATGTTCATTAAACGGTTAGGGGTGAGGTTAGGGGTAGAGTTAGGGTTAGGGTTTGGATCCCTTTATCACCTTGATGGTGGTGGGTGGCTTTTCAGTGTGTTTTCTGTTTTTTTTCGATAAAAATGCATGCGTTTTTAACGCAAACAAACGCATGTGCTTAAAAACGCAAGAAAATACTGCAGGTTGTATTTCTGAAAATGAACGCATGCAGAAAAAAACCGCATGCGTTTGAAAACGCGACCAAACGCGTACAAAAAAACCGCATGCGTTTTCAATGTTAAATATAGGGAAAAAACGCATGCGTTTTTTTGTGCAAAAAACGCTGCAGACAAAAACGCAAGTGTGAAACCAGCGACGCTTTTTATAGCAAAAAAGTTTTTGCGTCTCCACATTTTGAGACCTATAATTTTTCCACATTTTGCTCCACAGAGTCATGTGAGGTCTTGTTTTTTGCGGGACGAGTTGACGTTTTTATTGGTAACATTTTCGGACACGTGACCATTTTTGATCGTTTTTTATTCCGATTTTTGTGAGGCAGAATGACCAAAAACCTGCTATTCATGAATTTCTTTTGGGAGAGGCGTTTATACCATTCCACGTTTGGTAAAATTGATAGAGCAGTTTTATTCTTCGGGTCAGTACGATTACAGCGATATCTCATTTATATCATTTTTTTATGTTTTGGCGCTTTTATACGATAAAAACTATTTTATAGAAAAAATAATTATTTTGGTATCGCTTTATTCTCAGGACTATAACTTTTTTATTTTTTTGCTGATGATGCTGTATGGCGGCTTGTTTTTTGCGGGACAAGATGACGTTTTCAGCGGTACCATGGATATTTATATCAGTCTTTTTGATCACGTGTTATTCCACTTTTTGTTCGGCGGTATGGTAATAAAGCGTTGTTTTTTGCCTCGTTTTTTTTTTTTTTTTCTTACGGTGTTTACTGAAGGGGTTAACTAGTTGGGCAGTTTTATAGGTTGGGTCGTTACGGACGCGGCAATACTAAATATGTGTACTTTTATTGTTTTGTTTTTTTTATTTAGATAAAGAAATGTATTTATGGGAATAATATATATATTTTTTTTTATTATTTATTTAGGAATTTTTTTTTTATTTTTTTTTACACATGTGGAAAAATTTTTTTTTTTACTTTTTTACTTTGTCCCAGGGGGGGACATCACAGATCATTGATCTGGCAGTGTGCACAGCACTCTGCCAGATCGACGATCTGCTGTGCAGGGCTGCAGGCTTACCAAGTGTCTGCTCTGAGCAGACACTCGGTAAGCCACCTCCCTCCCTGCAGGACCCGGATGCCGCGGCCATCTTGGATCCGGGACCTGCAGCCAGGAAGGAGGTAGGAGACCCTCGCAGCAACGCGATCACATCGCGTTGCTCCGGGGGTCTCAGGGAAGCCCGCAGGGAGCCCCCTCCCTGCGCGATGCTTCCCTATACCGCCGGTACACTGCGATCATGTTTGATCGCGGTGTGCCGGGGGTTAATGTGCCGGGGGCGGTCCATGACCGCTCCTGGCACATAGTGCCGGATGTCAGCTGCGATAGGCAGCTGACACCCGGCCGCGATCGGCCGCGCTCCCCCCGTGAGCGCGGCCGATCGCGTATGACGTACTATCCCGTCGGTGGTCATACGGGCCCACCCCACCTCGACGGGATAGTACGTCTGATGTCAGGAAGGGGTTAATGTTCTTGGGTACCGGCCAGTCAAGGATAGCCTGAATCTTACCAGATTCCATGTTCAGCCCCTGGGGAGAGATGATATAACCTAAGAACTGTATCTCAGAACGATGGAACTCGCATTTCTCCGGCTTAATATACAGATGGTTCTCTTTCAGACATCTTAAAACAGTTTTGACATGTTCTTCATGTTCCTGTAGAGAGTCAGAAAAGATTAGTATATCGTCCAAATAGATCACCACAAATTGCTCCAACAAATCTCTGAAAATGTCATTAGCAAGGTGTTGAAACGTTGCAGGGGCGTTACAAAGCCCGAAGGGCATCACAAAATATTCAAAGTGTCCATATCAGCATCTGAATGCTGTCTTCCACTCATCCCCTGGACGAATAGGCACCAAATTATAAGCCCCATGAAGATCCAGTTTAGAGAACACCTTAGCATGGCGGACTTTTTCCAGTAATTCGGGAATCAGAAGCAAAGGGTATCAGTTTCGTACAATTACCTTATTGAGTTCCCGATAGTCAAAACAGGGTCTCAGGGTCCCATCCTTCTTCTTTACAAAAAAATGGGTGCCCCTGCTGGTGAGGAAGAAGGACGTATGAAGCCTTTGGCCAGATTTTCATCAATATACTCCTTTAAGGCTTGAAGCTCAGGTGCCGCCAAAGGGTATACATGACCAAAAGGAATATCTGCCCCAGGAAGCAACTCAATGGAACAGTCATAATGCCTGTGTGAAGGAAGTTGATCTGCATTCTTCTCGTCACAGAGGTCAGAGAACTCTTTATATGCTGGAGGTAAAGAAGATACCTGTACATGTGGTTCCGTAGCCGTGGACTCAGGGACAGCTTCTGTTAACGCTGAGTTGCTCCTTGTTGGAAAGATAATCTCCTTTGTCTCCCAGTTGATAATTGGGTTCTGAGAACGCAACCAAGGAATGCTTAAAATCACAGGAAAATGAGGAGAAGAAATTAGCAAGAAAGAAATTTGCTCCTGATGATTAGGCTCCAACAAAATTTCAAGGGGTACGGTCTCCTGATCCACAGACCCAGAGATTAAAGGTGACCCATCCACTGTTTCCATGGTAATTGGAGAGGCTCTTTGCTGAATTTTAATACCATGTTCCTTGGCAAATGCGATATCCATGAAATTGCCACCTGCACTAGAGTCAATCATAGCTGAACTGGAAATCCACTTTCCTGAACACAGGATCTTAATAGGGAGAGAACAGTGAGAGTTCTTTTCCTTCAGCTCCTTGGGGGGTGAAGTCATAGAAAGTGAATGGAATACAGCGTTTAAAGGCAGGCTACATTCAGAGATGTCAGATTCATCATCACAGTTGTCATACTCCCCTATTGCTACTAGCACCTTGTTAGGCCGTCTAGGACACTTAGGACAATTGATCAGAAAGTGGTAAGACTGGCTGCAGTAGAAACATAGACTTTCACGAAGGCGATGCTCCCGGCGCTCATTGATCTCGCGTCTCTGAACGGAATCAATTTGCATGGGCACCTCCTCCACTTCCCGAGATGTTTTACCTGCAGGCTCTTTGGAAGGAAGGGAAAAGTTAGAAATACGGTTATATGCAGCAAATTTCTCCTGCCTACGCTCAGTAAGGCGAATGTCTATGCGCACAAAATGCTGTATAAATGTCTCTAGTTCTTGTGGTGACTCTGAGCGAGCTAGTTCACCTTTTATAATACTAGACAGACCCCTTTTAAAAATAGGCAATTGTGCATAACTGTCCCAATTGGTATCTACCGCCAATCTCCTGAATTCAGTGGCATACTCAATAACAGAACGTTTAGCCTGGCGTAAAGACAACAAAGCAGATTCAGCGGTTGCACGGCGATTAGGGTCATCAAACATTAATGCCATATCGGCCAAGAAATCATCCAAGTCATTTAACCGTGGGTCACGAGACTCAATCATCGGATTCACCCAGGCGAGCGCTCGTGAGGTCAGTAGCATTATTACACACAATACTTTGGATCTATCAGTAGGAAAACGGTCAGCATGCACATCAAAATATAGCATACATTGATTCACAAAGCCACGAAATTTGTCGCGATCACCATTAAATCTGAATGGGGGCAACTTAGGTGGGCTAGCTGGTGGCGGTTGCCCAGAGGGTAAAGTCGCTTGTGCAGCTATTTGCGTGCTTATGTCCTGAAAAGCCTGTCCATACTGGGACTCTATGCCAGCAAGTTTGTTTTCCTGGGCTGCCATACGATTGCTTAAGTCCTGCAAAGTTTGTTCAAACACCTGTTGATTGTGTTCAAAGCTTCCAAACTTCTTTTGCAGACCTTCCACATCTTTCTGCAGTGATCTAATTATGGAAAACACCTGCTCTAATCTGCTCTCTGCAGTCATTGTTCCAGCAGTCTCTGAGGAACTCAGAGCAGAGTGGCAGGATCTCCAACACAGGTTCACAGGAGCAGGTGCAGGTGCAAGGCCAGGGAGTAATCAGGAGCTGGATGCAAAGCAGAATAATCTAGCACAGACTGAAGGCTGGGGTGGAGTTTTATAGCAGGAAGACAAGTGCACATGAGACCAAAGACGCCATGTTGGAAAAGGGAAGTAATGCACAAAAGGTAAAAAATGTTCAGAGTCCTGACAATTTGACTTTTTGAGTGCAAAATTTGCTGAAATAATTAGCGGACGCCATGTAGTGTTTAGAGAGCCCCTGTTGTGCCTAAACAGTGGAAACCACCACTAGTGACCCCATTTTGGAAACTAGACCCCTTAAGGAATTTATCTGGATGTATGGAGAGCACCTTGAAGCCCCTCGGTGCTTCACAGAAGTTTATAGCATTGAGCCATGAAAATAAAAAGTGACAATGATTTTTACTAGTGATGAGCGAGTATACTCGTTGCTCGGGTGACCTCCGAGTATTTGTTAGTGTTCGGAGATTAAGTTTTCATTGCGGCAGCTGAATGATTTAGCTATTAGCCAGTCTAAGTACATGTGGGGGTTGCCTAAGTACATGTGGGGGTCCAATCATAGCAGCGCTAGATAAATGTCAATAGATTAGGTAGGCTGTACAGTCCAGCTTGCAGTGAGATGTCATCCTTAAAAATATGTGATCACAAGAAGTGATTTCCCCAGGGAACAGTGCCTTGTAAGAAATGAGGAGAGGAGCCCCTCCATGGGGTTAATACACAATCCCGTTGTTCTTTGGTGAGGTAAACGTTTCTGTTGTAAAGCAGATCGTTGGGAGCGCTGTCCCGGCCGGTGACATCTGCCCCTGCAGGAGTCCTAATTGAGGTCGGTGATGAAACTTCAGTGGAGAACCAGTCATGCTACTCGGTCTTGTTGCACTGGTACCAGTGCAGGACCTGTGTGACGTCAGGCAGCACATGACAACACCAGGCTGTAGTAGCTACGAAGTGCAGCAAGGGCAACAAACCTTCAGATGCATTTCAGAAAACTCTGTTTCCTTCTTCAGGGTTGGTCCTGCTTGGGGTACTGAAGATATTTATGTGATCTCACTGAATGAACTAATGATGTTAATGGGTTAGCCAATTAAGGCTGGCAATCAGTCAATAAAAGCCAAATAGTTCAGTTTCGCTGTTCATTCCTCTTGGAATTAGAGTGTCAAAAGCAAATATCCAGTGGCTCTCGGCGCGTGACATTAATTTGATGTGGTTTCCTTTGCGAATGTGTGGCTGTACATATTCTACACCAGTAACCACCATATTATGTACAGAACCCTCATGGTAATCAGCAAAATGCTTGGACAAAGAATGACCCGTAAATTTTTTCTTTATATTGCTGATATGTTCACTTATCCTAACTTTCAATGGACTTTTGGTACGCCCCACATACAGCTTCTTACAAGGACATTTAATAGTATATTTCACACTTACAGTATTGCAGGTGATATAATTATGAATTTTATATTCTTTATTTCCCCCTATAAATGTCAATTGTTTAGAGGTTTTTGTTTGTCGACACATCATGCATTTCTTGCAAGGAAAAAACCCTTTGAGGTCACTTAAAAAAGAAGCTGAAGATTTTTTTGAACAGTTAGATTGTATAGTGGGGGCAATAATATTCTTGAGTTTACAAGACTTTTTATACAAAAATCTTGGATTTTTATGGACTAATGATCCTATGGTTTTATCATTTCTCAGTACATCCCAATGTTTTCTAACTATTCTAGTTAGAATATGGGAGTTGGAATTGTATTTCTGTGATAATATAAAATAAAATAATAAATAAATAATAAAATCATCTGAATTTACACTGGGTTTTTGTTCACATTCTTATCTTTATTATAGGTGTCACTGCTCTTTAAAAGGTCCTGGATAGGTTTATTTTCAACATTTATGGCTTCTTCAAGGAGATTTTTATCATATCCCTTTCCCAAAAATTGATTAGTAAGAGAAAGGGCTTCTGAGTCAAAATCATGACTCCTAGAGCAGTTTAGGCAAATTCTGGTGAATTGACTGTTAGGTACATTTAATAGTCAGCTGGATAAGTGGCAGCTATCAATCAGGATAAAACTATTTGAGTCTGTAAATTTTTGAAAAGTTTGTGTCTGAATTTTGCCATCCTCAATAAAAATAGTGAGGTCTAAAAAGTATTCGTACTAATAGAAGATGTAAAATTTAAAAAATAATCGTTTATATTTATATCGGTTAAAAACTGATGTAACTCTTGTTGACCTCCAGACCAAATAAAAATTACGTCATCAATAAAACGTTGCCAGAGCACCAGGCCCGCACGCAGCACGCCTGCTGGCTAGATGGCGTCCTCCTCCCATCTTTCAACATAGAGATTAGCGTAACTGGTGATTTTACCTTGTTTTTCAAGAATTGTGACAAAAAAAAGACGCATTGCGAACACCTTATATCGACATGACCTAATAAATTTGTCATATTTTACACCCATACACTTTTCATTCAATCTGCCATAAAAACACTGTTCTTAAGTAAATGTCCTCCAATATGTTCTTGGCACTTTGCTTTCCATTGTCTCTCTGTCATGGGGTTACCGCGACAGTGTGGAACCAGAAGACCAGAGCGTCTGATTGCTCCTACTCCGGTGCTAAGAAGAAGCACTTCTCCTTCATTTTAATGGGTTTATTCCTTCTGGAAGAACAGAGGTTAATCGGCCATGTTGGAAATCTCTGTGCTCGCAGCTGAGCTCAGTTAGTCACTCCTTTCCCCTTTATAATCTGAGCTCTGATACAAATCTTTGCCACAGCTAGTCTTTGCTGCATGGCTTAAGGAGGGAGAGGTGTTCATTTGAGGAGTGTTGGAGGAAGTTATCTGTGACCGTTGTTTGGTTTGTATGTGTGGTGATTCCCTATCCTTCTGTATTTTGGTTTATTCCCCTACCTCCACTCCCCGATGCATTACTCTGTTATATGCGAGTGAATATTTTGTATGCCTGGAGTTTTCTGTTAACCATTGTTTGTGCTGCCTTGTTTGTCAGGTTGGTGTACTATGGTGCACAGTAGCGCCCCTCTTCCCTGGGTGGGGGAAGAGAACAGACGGAACAGCAGATAAGGCAAGGGTGGAGGCCCCAACATCTTCACCTTCAGAAGTATCCCAGGGAGTAGGGCGAGCTAGGGCTCCCCATAGTGTAGGGGAAGGATCCCCTGGTCCTGGCTTACTCGACAGCTGTGTCGTGACACTCTCTTATATTAATCCACATACATTATTTTTCTTGTATTATAGCTGTGAAGCCCTGTGATGATTCTGTTCCTTAACATTAGTTTTTCCCAATGTTTAAAGCTTGGACATGCAATGTTAGCTTATTTCATGATTACTTATGGATATTGTATATACTGTACACACTCTGATATACATTTCCTCCAGCAGTGCTTCATTAATTCTTAATAAATTTGTTGTAATCTACTACTTCATCTCTGGTGTGAAGAGGTACTGTAGCATTTCTCAAAGAACTACCTATGATTATTTCAGAAAAATGTTATTTGAGGTTCCTAAAGACCTTTCTAAAAACTTTTAATTTGTGTACAACTTTTTATTATACTGTAGGTGATAATGCACGCTATGAACAGTATGTCCCTCTGTGTCTAGCCCTTGATTGTGTATGGGATATGTCTAAATATTGGTCCCTGATGATCCCTGTGTTTGTGACTGAGTGATTGGTCTTTCTTTAAGTCCAATTATATCCTTTATTTTTTCTCCTAATGTGCACCTTACAGCAGCAGACTTTTGATCAAGAATTTTATGAAACCTCAGTCTTGATGAATTCCCCCTATTTGATTTGCACTAAACTGTGCTACTTCTGTAGGAGTGGTGGAGGTGATGTTCTATCCCCTGACACCTCAAATGGTTTAATGTATTTCATTTTAATGTATGTTGTCAAAGGTAAAACCCTTGGGAGCTGCCGTCTAGCCTAGATAGGGTTAACTGTAATAGCCAGCCCAGTTGTAGGAGGGGGAATTGAGAGTTAGTGCCAAGTTCAGGAAGTGTTAAGGGCAGTTAGAGGAAGTGTGGTGAAGACACAGAGTGGTCATAGGCAATAGGCTGCTAGGGAAACTAGGGACAGTGGATGGCCATAGAATCCTTCCATGCAAATCCGTCTTGTCAACCTGGGAAACTTGAGAATGATGTTGGGGCCCTTGGGCACACTAAGCCTGTAAATCTGCAGGGAAAGTTGGACTCAAACTCTCAGAGGCAGGAGTTGATGCAATCCAGTGCACTGCTTGTAGTGGAGAAGAATATCTAGTGCTGGAGGAGTTAGCAAGAGAAACGTTCTAATCATACTGAGAATTAAGGCTGAAGTTATGTCGGGTACCTGTAGGAAAGACTTTAACCATTTGGGCCCTATCCTATATGCCTGATTGTAATCACCATCAGTTGCCAAGTAAAAGTTTGACTGTTTTTACAAATTCGGTGTTCCCTGGATTGCTTGCTGCAAAGGTTCCGGAAGATGGAAGCCTGGATGCAGGAATGCCTATGGGCTACAAGTAAGTGTGATGCAGCAAAACAGTCCACAGACCATGAGACTACCATCACGCGATTCATAAATGGCATTACGTTTTAATGCTGTAAAGCAGTGTTCTTCTTCCTTTTATTTTTTTTCTATAAACATAATGTTTCTAATTTAAACCAAAAAGCTTTATTTTGGTCAACAATGTTCTTTTTGGAGAGCAGTGGCGGTCTCCTTACAATCGTGCCATGCACGCCACTATTGTTCAGTGTCTTCCTGATGTTGGACTCATGAATTTTAACAATATTAGCTAATATGAGAGAGGTTTTTAGTTATTTAAAGGTTTTCATAGGAGGGTTTGTACTTTTACATGCCTTGATCTTAGAGCGATCTTTGTTGCTCAACCACTCCTGGGAAGGGTAATAATGGTCTTGAATTTCCTCGATTTATGTACACTGTTTCTGTCTGATGGAGTCCAAACTTTTAAAAGATGATTTTGAAATCTTTCCCAGTCTGATGAGCATCAACAACTCTTATTCTGAAGTCCTTAGCAATCTTAATTGTTCATACACTTCCACAAATGTGATGTAAAGATTAGACTTCAATAGATAGCTTTTGTATAAATAAAACAGGTTGTCCAATCACACCTGATTGTCATCCCATTGATTGAAAATACTAGACTCTAATTTTATCTTCAAGTTATCTACAAATCCTAAAGGTTTTTAATAAATTAAAAAGTCTAATACTATTTACTTCCCTTTATCGACTTTTAGCACTTTTGTAAAATCTGATGTAGTTTTAGGTCAAATTTATCCAGAAATATGAGAAATTTTAAAGTTTTCACAAACTTTCATGCATTACCGCTGTATAACTCTTAATTTCTTGATCCCTTGACTGCTGCATGCTAATTACTGCCTTAGCAGAATTCTTTCTTTTATCACATTAAATCACAGAGAACCATTTTAATGTGAAAGGCTCAAGGGTTATGAGAGAAAATTACTGCATACTTTCAATTCATAGCTCAACTCAACTCATACCTTGCCAGTCCTTGGCAGTCCTGATCAGCCACTGATTCTTTATTCCTCGTCCCTTCTACTCTCCTACCACCATGTATGGCAGTATTCCTTCTGTGTGCTCTTTTGGCCTTCATCTATGTTTATTTTTGCCAAGTCATACAGCTATGCAACTTTCGATTTCGCTAATGGCCAGTACTACTAAATACTTTTCTCAGCTCCCCAATGGCCAAATGACCTGGGTTTTAAATGGGACCCTATCCCATTGCTCTGGACCTGAACAATAATGTCTTAAATGTTCCTAATCAGTGTGCAGAAGTGTTCATTTTTTAAATACCGTTTGGCATTGACCCAGTGTGGCGCTGAGTCACTTCTCACGGACAAGCCGTGATTTGAGATAGTCAAGGAGTCATAAACAAGGGAAAGTGACAAAAGTATAGTTAGGTAACAGTCTGAGGTCAAAATACCAGTTCAAAGCAAAATGATAAGACAAATGGATGGTCAGAATGAGGTCCAAGGTCAGGCAGCAATAGATCAACAAGGAAGGCACTAGGTAGCTAAAGCTATGACTGGCAGGTATCGGGGATTGCCAGTCCAGTTAAAGGGAACCTGTCACCCCCAAAATGGAAGATGAGCTAAGCCCACTGGCATCAGGGGCTTATCTACAGCATTCTGGAATGCTGTAGATAAGCCCCCGATGTAACCTGAAAGATGAGAAAAAGAGGTTAGATTATACTCACCCAGGGGTGGTCCCACTGCGGTGGGCGTCGTGGTCCGGTTCGGGGCCTCCCATCTTCTTACGATCACATCCTCTTCTTGTCTTCACACCGCAGCTCCGGCGCAGGCGTACTTTGTCTGCCCTGTTGAGGTCAGAGCAAAGTACTGCAGGTGCCGGGAAAGGTCAGAGAGGCCCGGCACCTGCACACTGCAGTACTTTGCTCTGCCCTCAACAAGGCAGACAAAGTACGCCTGCTCCGGAGCCGCAGGGTGAAGACAAGAAGAGGATGTCACCCTATGAAGATGGGAGGCCCCGGACCGGACCACGACACCCATCGGACCAGACCGCAGCGGGAACGCCCCTGGGTGAGTATAATATAACCTCTTTTTCTCATCTTTCAGGATACATCGGGGGCTTATCTACAGCATTTCAGAATGCTGTAGATAAGACCTGATGCCGGTGGGCTTAGCTCACCTTATATTTTGGGGGTGACAGGTTCCCTTTTAAATAGATGCGAAATCAAGGAAAGAGGGAGCATGTTGCGAGAGCTCAGCACTTCCCAGTCTCAGACTGGATGACTGAGCTGTAAATCACTGGGTCCTAAGACACACTGGACTAGAACTGGTACACTCAGTTTGTTTCCTGAATATGGCTCTGCTGTTAAAGAGCTCTACTTTGAAATAACTCCTCCTGCACCTCTGTGTCGGTGGCCCAAAAGTTAAAAGGATAAAAAACAGAATTCCATTAGCCCCCCTTCATCTTTACCGAACACCAATCGGTAGCAACTCAGTGGGTCCACATATTTTCAGATTGGCCTCATGCCACAGTGTCAGCTAAGATTCAGACGTCCACTTTTCACTTACGTGTTCTACCTGTGGTCTTCAAAAATATCAAGGAGACATGTCCATATTTGATCTGAGTCAAGATTCAAAATTACCCATACAAGTCTACTGGTCCATTAAAAAAATCACAGACAGCATGCAGATGGCATCAGTATACTATCCATGTGCTGTCCATGATTAGCAATGCAATTATTAGGAGAAGCTTTGTATTTTTATTTTTTCAGATGTGAAAATCACTGGTAAAACACTGATGGAAAAACCATAAAAAACTGACCGAACACTGATAAAAATGGGATCTAAAGCACTGATGACACTCAGACCATTCTTTGGGAATGTAAAAAATCATTGATGTCTGAACGAGGGCTTACAGTCATCATTTAGGCATATGCCTATGGCCCTCCATAGATACTAAGCCCTCAGGCATTGTCTGATTTCCTGATCACTCAGTCTGTCAGGCTCATATGTATAGGTGCTACAATTAGAATTAAAGAAGCTCGACTACATTTGTCTTTACAGTTATCAAATCAACCAGGAAATTAGGTTAAAAGCCTTGTAATGTCAAGGCAAGACTTTAAAAATTTGATTGCGCAAACACACTGAAAGAAATCAGAAATGGGTTTCAGAAAGCATTTCTGCCAAACCCATATAAACTTAATATGACAAGTGAAGCAGATGTTATGCAAGGTACTTGTGATTGCATCTCTCCCCGAAGTCCTCGTTTAATGCATGGCTTAACCATATTAAATTTTTATTGACTAAATTGTCTTGGTCTTTCAACCCTTTTTGTGCCAGAGGGCATTTACTTCTCCAGCAATCAAAGCAACAGTTAAACAGTTAACATACCCTTTTTTAAAGAAATTCCAAATATTAACATTTAACTTTAACATAAGTTAAAAAAAAATAGATTTACAATAGAAATTAAAAACCGTGTTAAAAATTAAAACTATACACCATTTCTTTAAAAAAATAGTAAAATTTGCAGTAGATTAATTAAGAAAAATAGATTTTAATTATCTTACATTATTACCGTGTATATTCAGATAAAGGTTGCCATAAATGTACCTAATAACCCCTGAGGCTAGCAAATATCCAGTAGTAGAGATATTAATACAAAACGGTGCACAAAGAAATAGCCGTAGCAAAGCTCCATTTATGACTTCTCTAATTTTTGGGCACATTGTGACAATGAAGTAGATTTACCTTCACAGACATGTATATATATATATATACTTGAAAAAGGATAAAGATATCTGAAACGTCGCCACGCCGTTCAGGCATTAAAGCCCTTTTTTTCTTTATTTTTTGTGCTGTCTTCCTTTTTTTCATCTATATATATATATATATATATATATATATATATATATATATGTGTGTGTGTGCGCGTGTGTAAAACATATTTGTTTTTGTGCATATGTATATACATTTGTTATGTATATATACATATATGTATATACATATGGGTAGTATGCGGATGTTTGGATTTAAATGTCTAATCAAAAATATTACAATAATTACTTTGTGTAGATTTGCTATAATAAAGTAAAAAAAATCTTAAAATATACTCTAATAGTTCATACTTATAGTATTTATTATAAAATGTCTTACCTTTCAAGCTCGTCAAGAGAATAATTGAAAAGTAGTAGAAAAATATTTCAGTTTTCTTTATACTATAAAAAATCATTTCTTCTGCAGCAGCAACCAAATTAGGGGTGAACAAACACAAACAAAAACAAGCGTGATTTCAGGAACCACACAAGAACGTGAATCCAATAGAGAATGAAAATCAAGGTCGTCTTAAGACATCAGACACAGGTAAAATGATAATTTTGAAATGTGTCTCAAACCAAACCAAACAGGTGAATAGAAAAAAATCAATCTGCTCTGCTTTCACAGAGACTGCATGTGTGTTTCTTCCATGAGCAGAAGATTCAGAGGGAAAAGTACCCGTTCATGTGATACAGAGAATGCAGCCCCAGGGGATATACATGGGAAACAGTAAGAGGATAGTTCTAAAGAGATTGAGGCAGGACAACGGCGTGTAACCTGCATTCTTTACACGCCAGACAGAATTTACCATAGGGAGATGTCCAGATGTTCATAAGCAATCCACCTAGACCACGTATGATCGTGACTGACTGTAACTAGAAGATCTGCATTTATTGAAAATAGTCCAGCTACATGAGAACTTGCCTCCTGTCATTGATTTACTAGGGGTAATTAGTAAGTCCACGATTATAGGTCCCTTGAGCATTTTTACTGATCTATGTTCTCTGTACCACAGGGTATATGAACATTTTTATGGAGCTTAAATTAAGAGTTTAATTATGAAATGTTGTTGAGTTCTCTCATGAAGACAGTTACAAAAACTGGAATACTTTCTTCCAGAAACAGCAACACTTCAGATTGGTATTGCAGCTCCATTCACATGAATAAGACTAAGCTGCAATACCACACACAGCCTATAGATGATAGTGGCACTTTTCTTGGGTTAAGAAAACCCAACACAACTCCTATAAAGTTTTGCTAACATACTGAACAGCACATCTGCCCAACAAGCAGAAGCGATATGAAATTTATCCATTGTTTTAGATATGATTGATCAGCTCTCCATAGAATCCCAAGCTCCCATAAGAAGAAACGATACCCCTTAGACCCAAGCTCCCAAGGCTCATTCTACAGTGATACAAAATTGTGTACAGCAGTGTCACCTTCACAATGTTCTACTTATTCCTCACGGATAAGTTTCTAGTGAAGGCATCATCAATATAGTTTAAAAGAAGATCTCAGAAGAGAGAAGCTTATAGGAAAAGTCAGAAGAAGGTTATCCCTTCAATAGGGCTTATGCTGAAACAACTGAAATACTAAATTGCTTGTCTGACCTCTCGAATGAATGTCTTCTAAAACATGGCTCCATCAAAAGATCTAATTAAAAGGTTAAGTCTGCAATTTACAAAACTATGTCTGCAATGGTAGACTCCAGAAAATGACAGTTTTACTTAGGATGGGGCAGTTGCTCTGGTTTGTCTTAAAGAGAGCCTGTCACCAGGTTTGACCGTTATGATATACAGGCACCACCTCTCAGGGCTAATATACAGCATTCTATAATGCTGTATATTTGCCCCAACCCGATCTGAAAGACAAGAAAAACAGACTTTATTATACTCACCTGAGGGGGCGGTCTGGTCCGATGGGTGTCGCTGGTCTTGTGCGGGAGCCTCCCTTCTTCTTGCATTGCCATCCTCCTTTTTGCTTAGTGTGGATGATGTGTCTCTACGTCATTCACACAGTGTTTCCCGGCATCGCGCTCCTGCGCAGGCATACTTCTCTGCCCTGACTAGGGTAAAGTACTGCAGTGTGCTTGTGCCTGGGCCTCTTTGACCTTTCCTGGGTCTTGTACACTGCAGTACTTTACTCTGCCCTCAACAGGTGAGTATAATAAGAGCTCTTTTTATTGTCTTTCAGGCCGAGATGGGGGCATATATACAGCACTGTAGAATGCCTGTGTCAGGTCTGAAATGTGGCGGTCTTATATTGGTCAAACAGGTGACAAGTTCCCTTTAAAAGAGTGTTCTAAACTTCTGTCTTTGGGAGCACTCCACTCCCATGCCTCCCGATTTTTTTCGTCAACAAAGCCATATATTAAGGTGTGGGGGTTTTGTGGGACAAATTGTAATTTTGAATGACACAGTTCATTTTCCAGTACTGAAAAATTGAAACAAAATTCCATGTGGAATGAAATGATGAAAAAAAATGCAATTCCACCATTGTTCTTTCGGGTATATTATTATCGTGGTAAAAATTACCTGGCAACATGATTGCCTAGGTTAGTACCATTATGGTGATTATAAACTTAGATAGATTAGGTTTTTATTTAAGTGATTGAAAAAAAAAATTACAATTTTGTAAAAAAATTTTGGCTTCTATCAACGCCGGTAAGTTTTTTATTTCACCGTTTGTGTGAGAGCTTCATTTTTTTCTATGACGATATGACATTTTAATTTATAACAATTTGTGGTACATATGTGGTTATCAATACCATACTGGTTAATTAATATTATGCTTTGATAGTCCAGACTTTTACAGATGCCGCAATACCAAATATGTTTTTTTACTTCTGTATTGTTTTGGTTTATTTTTAACAAGAGATTCTTTGATCACTTGTTCTATATACTACACAATCCATAGCATTGCAGTATATGGAAAAAGTCACGGTCTCCTTATAGTCTTTGCCTGATCTTAGCAGGAGGACCAAAATGGCAGCCACAGGGGCCTTCTTCTTGAAAAACTCAGCTGAAAAAGATGATGTGTGCTCATATCCCTTGGGACAAATGCTCACTATGTTACATAGTCAGCATTTACCATGTGTGCAGAGAGCTCAGCTCCTGAGCTCCTGTATGAAGGTATATAAAAATAGTTGACAATCACTGATTAATACTGCCCACTGGACTCCATGTCCTAAGACTAAAGCAAGCAAAGATTTTGATGAACAGCATGCAAATTATGCAGAATGTTTTACAAATTAATCTTCTCAGCTCTATAACATGATAATGGCAAATTAGAATATTTTTCCAATATGATAACGTTCCATCAAAGTGGATCTTTCATCAAATTCACAATACAGGCTGCATACATTAATATTTTTGATGAGGCTGGTGTGCTTCGCAAGTTCATGTCAGAATGGAGCTTGCTTGATTGACAGCTCCTCAGTGTCCCTCCTCCGTGCTAATATTTTTCACAGCTCAAAACAAGCTGCTGTTATCAGTCAGGCTGGGTAGGTGGGGGAGATTGAACACATTAGCTTTCATACCCCTCAGCTGGACTTATGAAAAGCTCATTTTAATATAACTGATTATGCAGACTTTCTGACCCAAATTTTCAAAAGATTTTCAAAATAAAAACACTGACCTCATCAGGTTTAATAGATCTACAGTTGAAACTAGAAGTTACATACAACAGTATGTACAATAAACTTTCCCATTTTAGACCAATTAGGATTACAATGATTATTAATATTTGCCAAATGCCAGAATAATGACAGAGTGTATGTTTTAAGGCATTTTTATTACTTCCTATAAAGTTTACACACACTAAGATTACTATGCCTATTGACAATTCTGGACTGCCCATATGATGATGTCATGTGTTTGGAAGCTTCTGATAGTTTTTTGGCAACATCTGAGTTAATTTGAGACACGCCTGTGGATGTAGTTTAATGCACACCTGAAACACACTGCTTCTTTGTGTAGCATCATGGGAAAGTCTCAAGAAATCAGCCAAGATATCAAGAAGAAAACTGTGGACTTGCACAAGTCTGGCTCATCCTTGGTATAATTTCAGGATACCTGAAGGTGTCTCATTTATCTTTACCAACAATTATACGCAAGTACAAACAAGATGGGAATGTCCATCCATCATACCGCTCAGGAAGGAGACGGGTTCGGTGTCCCAGAGATGAACGTGCTTTGGTCCGACATGTGCATATTAACTCAAGGACAAAAGCAAAAGACCTTGTGAAGATGATTTCGGAAGCTGGTAAGATTTTGTCAATATCCACAGTGAAACAAGTACGGTATCAACATGTTGAAAGGCCATTCTGCCAGGAAGAAGTCTTTACTCCATAAGAAACATAAAAAAGCCAGATTAATGTTTGCAAATGCACATGTAAGGGGTATTCCGGGACTGTGTAATACTCCACTCCCTTCTTTAGTGTTAATATTCCTCTTTGTCTTTATTTGTATAAATGTACATACTTGTCTTGCTATGTATAATAGTTTTGACATAGGGAAAGTGCAGTGCTCATGTAGTCCACAAGATGGAGTGCCGACAGTCTCTAGTTAGTACATACTCTGTACATAGTTCACTATAGGAGGGGTCAGCTGCAGTTAAGAGAAGGAGGACTTCCTCCAGGTATTAGAGTCTAGGAGTTAGTCGACCAGGGTACCCAAACCATCTGGATGGGCTATAGAGACTGGGATAGAAGCAGTTACCACGTAACGTTCTATGTTGGAGCCCAGCCATCCAGTATTGTTCGGCAACCAAAACTACAACACACAAGATTAACAAAAATATAAAATAGTAAAATCAATTAATATCTATATGTATAAATGAATGCATATATGAAATGAATCAAGTGTGTAGCAGAACCAAGAAAGTGGTTAACCACTCGGTGCAAAGTGAAGCCAAAACCAAGGCACAGATTAAAAAGGAGAAATACCAGACAAGAAATCAATATAATAGAAGTATTTTATTGATTAAAAAAATTTCATATGGCAATAAGGCAAATCACAATAACAAAAGAGTTAAAACCACAATGTGCACACAGCATGGTACAATGAAAAGATAATATTTAAATTATAAAATAAATAAGAGCCCTCTAGGTAAATTGGTATAAAATCATACAAATCTGATAAAAACAATGTTAGTGCATAAAGTGTCAGAATAGATAAATATATAGGTACATATGTACTCAATGTGCATGAGTTGCAATAAAGTGTCAAGTGATCAAAAAAATACATCAATACCGAATATGCAAACCTCCCCCTGACGAAGGAAGTCAAACCGAAACGCGCGTCGGGGAGCGTGTGCACACGGGACTGTAACCCCTCGTGGTATTTTGTATACTATTACATATATTCTGGTACATTTCTCTGGCATTCTTTGCTCAGCACTTTTTGGATCTATGTAATTTTTTTATCACCTACGGAGATGGACATGTGGCGCAACATTCCAGACCGCAGCATGTCAATTTATCTTGCGGAGATGCTCAGTGACCGCAAGATAAATATCACCGTCCAATGTATAGGATGCGGTGATTTCGTAAGGTTCAATGAACACATGCGGAATCACCTGCATTCAAAAGCCAGCAGCACTTTGGACGCAGCGGACATGTGCTGCGTCCAAAGTGCTGCCGATTACTGACCGTGGAAACATACCCTTAATGTCCCAAAAACTGAACGCATGGGAGATGTGGTTAGTAAGTAACGGAACTTTCAAGAGATAGATTGTACAGAGAAACTACAAAGGATCATAGGTGATTAGGGCCGAGATGCGATACATAGCTTGTAGGCACCAGTGGTACTGTCTCTTGAAGAAAATTGTAAAACCAATTGAGTTTATAACTTGCCCATGTTCAGACTAGTCCACAGTGGCACAGGTGAATCTCCCTGTGGGCTCCTGTGCAGGAGTGGACCCCACTCACTGAAATGAGAAGTAGTTGGCACAATAAACTTTCCACTATGCACAGACAAGAGCAGCATCCTGTAATTCATTTACAAACCAAGCAGTTTACTATTATATAGAAACATAATGAAAAAATTGTGAATGAGTGTAATGTAGTATTTAGGTGTAGCTGAACAGGGTCAAAGTCACAGGTGGGCCCTTGGCTTACCAGTCTGACACTGAAGCTGGTGGTTTCCAGGCAGTGCTGCATTTAATAAAGAAGAGACCTACTTAAATTAAACTTGTCCCCTTGGAAAATGGGATTTATTTGTAGATATAAGGATACACAATAAATGTTGCCCAGCCACTTTACTGGAAGTGCAGCTATCAGGAGAACATGAACTTATTTAAAACCTCCCGAAAGCTGCCATCTTACAGTCATAAGGACATGCACAAAACTGTTACAGTCACTGCTCACGGCATCAATTACTATACTGTTAGCTGTGGCTGTAAGCACACACCGACACTTTAATTGAGAGCTCACTCTGCACAGATGGGCTACAGAGCCAGTTGTCAATCAAGGTGCAAGGGCATGATTACAGCTGCCACTTATAATATAGTGAGCAATGCGGTGACTGTAGCTGCTCCATTCACACCCTTATGACTGAAAACCGGAGGCTCATAGGAGGAAATAAGTTAATTTTCTCCCTGTGCCCACACTTTCACTAAGACTTCGTTCACACTTGCGTATGGGGGCTTTGCGAACTTGTTGCATTCCCGTGCGGTCGGCGGGCACGTCAAAATGACGCATCGGCATACATCCGCATGTCCTGTGTACCCAATGTTAAAGATAGGTATGCAGGACGCATGCAGAAGTAGGCGGACCTAAAAGGAAGAAATGTGGAAATGGCTGGAGCTTCAGGGAGGAAGTACGCAGCCGTCCACAAAGCCTGGGTATGTGTTATGATCTGGTGACCTAAGAGCAGCATGAGAAGTACTCTGGAGAAGGTGGTACCTGTACTGACCGCAGACCCTGAACTTAACACCGCAACTAGAAGTAGCCGTGGAATGTACCTATCACTCCCTAGACATCTCGACACAGCCGGAGGACTAATTACCCCTAGAGATAGAAAAGGGAAAACTATCTTCCCTCAGAGAAAATTCCCAAAGGATAGCCAGCCCCCCACAAATATTGACTGTGAGAGGAGAGGGAAAAAACATACACAGACTGAAATCAGAATTTAGCAAAGGAGGCCACTTCTAGCTAAATAGAAAGGATAGGACAGAGTACTATGCGGTCAGTATTAAAACACTAGAAAATATCCACCACAGAAAATACAAAAATCTCCACAGCTAACTAAAGATATGGAGGGTATATCTGCATCTCCAGAGATACCAGCTTGGCTAAACAAATCCTTATTCAGACCAAGCTGGACAAGACGAAAACATGGAAAAGAACTGAACAATAAGGCCACAGCATGTGGACAGCAAAAATCAAGGCCAGAACTTATCTTTGTTGAAAGGAACAGCAAAGCAGGAGAGAGCAGGCAAGGATGTGAATCCTCCAGGAACAATGGAAAACTGGCACTGACTAAAGGGTCAAGCAAGGCTAAATAGCCCAGTCAGGATTGCAAAAACTTGACACACCTGATGAATGCTGCGATCCAGAGACAGCAGCACTACCACTTATAACCATCGGAGGGAGCCCAAGAGCAGAATTCACAACAGGTATGCAAGTGTGAACGTAGACTTAAGCAGCCAAGCCTAATTGTAACACTATTTATTTGCAGATTAGCCTCCTATCTGCAAGTCAATAGTGTTTTCCATGATGACAAGTTCCCTTTACAGAGGTTGGCATGATTTTGCAGTGGAATTATGCACTTTGATTAAAATGTAAACTAAGAATCTCATGATCATTTGAACTTTTTGCCAAATCTTCTACCATCCTAACGATGATGCTCCCATGGCCCCATTTTGTCTTTTTGTGGCACCCCTGAGGGTCCAGTCACCACAGAGGTACTGCACCTCAGCCAGAGGTGTGGTACTCTGCTCTCGGGTAAGGAGGGGACACTACCCAGTACCCACATGCTAGCATCCAACACTAGACCTCTATAGGCCTGGAGGGATCTAGGTAGAGGGTGTGGGTGGAGAGAGTAGAGTTGTTATGGAAACAAGAGGGAGGAGTTAGAGAGTTAGACAGTTGGAGCTGGGGACTTGAGCAGTGAGGAGCTCGTCCCAGCACCAGAGAACAGAGAGAGAGAACAAGGAGGATAGAGAAAAGTTCCAGAGAGTGAGAGAGGAAGAAGGGGTCATAGGGGCATGGGTAGTGAGGAAGCCACACGTGGGGCCCGAATCCATGCAGATCGTAGTTGGTTGGAGGGACCAGGTCTCAGTGGGTGAACCAGCCTCCAGACCAGTGGAGAACTACAAGGCTCAGCTAGCAAGCCGAAGGTTGTGGTAACTGTACGTGCCACACACATTCACCAAAAAGACGGCCACATAGGATCAAGGGGACCAGGAGGATGTCGCCCGACAAGGTCCAGGGCTGCTGGCTTGAGACACTGTGTGTGAAGGCGTAGGGTAGGAGAGGCGGGAGCCAGCGCAGTGAGACAGCCAAGAAAGGAACATAAGAAGAGGGTCCTGGCAAAGGGTACTCCAAATTACCTGAGAGCTGGCTGGACTACAAACCCAGAGGACACAACACCCGGCTGGGTACTGCCTAAAAGAACTGTGAGTAAAGTGTGGAAACTGCACCCTCTGATTTATTGCTGTGCCACCTGCCCTGTACTACGACCACCACCATCACATTTAACACCATAACTGCCCTGGGGCCTAGCTCTACCCATGGAGAGCTGTACCAACTCTGCTCCGTCACCAACTGCCCCAGTGGACCTGATCCGCAGTGTCGGCCATCCATTGCCGAACACCACGGGTGACATCACGAACAATCTCCCCATAAACTTTATTCCCCTTTAATTTCATTTGACTTTTATTGGATGCCCAGGGCCACAGACAGGGTCACTGCTGCCGTGACAACCCCCTTATGAACCGTCGGACCCAGCCCGAGTACCCCATGACCCTGGCGGGCCCTCCATTTGCATGCCTGCAGCAATGGCGCACCAGTATATGACCAATGTGGCCAATAAAATGTGCTACACCTAAAGGGCCCATAGAAAAGAGTGATATGTTTTTAATAACTAAGGCTACTTTCACACATCAGGTTTTTTGTTTCAGGCACAATCCGGCAATATTTTTAAAAAAATCGATCCTTTTTTTTAATGCCGGATCCGTTTTTTTCCCATAGAGTTGTATTAGTGCGGGACTGTGCCTGAAGGACATGCGTTTCATCCGTTTTGTACCGGATCCATCCCTTCAGGCTTTTTTGCCGGACACAAAAAACGTTCAATGCAATGTTTTTTCTGTGCGGCGAAAAAGCCTGAAGGGACATTTCCGGCAATAAACGCATGGAACGGGTGTGTGAATGAACGGTTCCGGCTACCGAATCCGTTTTTTACACATTGAGCATGCCCAGAAGCTTCATTTTCGATTCTCCCTCTCCCTCTCCCTCTCGTCCCCTGAATCAGGAAGTCAAAAATCCATGTGCATTAAAGAAAGCCGGATCCAGCTAAAAAACGGATCAGTTTTTCACAATTTACGCCGGATCCGTTTTTTTTTACAAATTTGCCGGATTTAGCCTGAAACCAAAAAAACTGATGTGTGAAAGTAGCCTTATTTCATACTCACCCTTGATCAGCCTCCTTAAAGCCATATTACAGTATTTCTTGAAAATAATGCATCATACATTGACAATGTCAGTGTCGGAGGGACATTACATTCAGTAATCTGAGAATGGCTTTCAGAATATTATCAATATATTATTATTATTATTATTATTATTTATATAGCACCATTAATTCCATGGTGCTGTACATGAGAAAGGGGTTACATACAGGGTTATAGATATCATTTACAGTTCACAAATTTATGATGACAGACTGGTACAGAGGGGAGAGGACCCTGTCCTTGCGGACTTACATTCTACAGTATTCTGTTTATTCAGTAGGACATCAAAGTGCTGAAAGAAGCTATTATTTACAGCAATGACAATGAATGCATATTGCTATCTTTTCCTTCCCACATGGCTGTAGATAATTACGTCTGGGTTGTGGTGTTTTGAAATTCTTGATTGAAAGTAGTCCCAAGATAGACAGCATCATCTGGCTTATGAGATGTCAAGAAGGTGTTGTATCCCACCACTCAGAAAGTGTGGACTGGTTCCAGACAGACAATAGGCAATGCTGATCATCAGCTCCTGTAATGTCATACGCAATCCTGGGAATTTCACACTGGTCCATTTGGCTTTGAACTTAGAGATAGGACTCAGGTGTGTTTGAACATAAAAGGAAAATTCTAGATCTAACAAGTCCGCTGCCCAGGAGAGAATGAAGCAGACAATGTGCCACTTTCAATTTACATGGTCTGTTCAACATATAACTTTTCCTCCTCCTTCTGTGTCTTTTCAAGCCCTATAAATTAATGCATGGCTACCTGTTCCATTTTTCCACTTTGTGAAATGTTATGTATTACAGATTAAGGCGGTTTCCTATCATCAAATCATTTTAGCCTACTGGTTATTGTGCGTTATCCTGCAATTACAGCCAGGGCCGCCATCAGGGCATTACAGCCATGACTGACGTATGGGGCCCGGTGGGCAGAGGGGCCCCTGCAGGCGCTGCGACATGCTATTGACGTGCGGGCCAGCGCCCGCACGTCAATAGTTAACAGCCGCCAGCCAGTCGGAGGCTGGCAGCTGAGTAGGGCCGCAGTGCGCAGTCGCCGGCGTCTGACGTCATTGCCAGCCGCCGGGCCCGGCGAGTGGTGCGTCTTCACCTGCGTAGAGCCTGGAGGGAGCTTCCACCGGCGCAGGAGCGCAGCCAGGTAAGAACTTGTGTTTTTTTTTCTTTGAGAGTGGCGATCCAGCGGTGCCCGGGGCAGAATGCAGGACACGCTGGGGAAGAATGCTGGACACGGGGGCAGAATGCTGGACACGGGGGCAGTATGCTGGACACGGGGCAGTATGCTGGACATGGGGGCAGAATGCTGGACACGCTGGGGCAGAATGCTGGACACGGGGGCAGAATGCTGGACACGGGGGCAGAATGCTGGACACGGGGGCAGAATGCTGGACATGGGGGCAGAATGCTGGACATGGGGGCAGAATGCTGGACACGCTGGGGCAGAATGCTGGACACGGGGGCAGAATGCTGGACACGGGGGCAGAATGCTGGACACGGGGGCAGAATGCTGGACACGCTGGGGAAGAATGCTGGACACGGGGGCAGAATGCTGGACACGGGGCAGTATGCTGGACACGGGCAGTATGCTGGACACGGGGGCAGAATGCTGGACATGCTGGGGCAGAATGCTGGACACGGGGGCAGAATGCTGGACACGGGGGCAGAATGCTGGACATGGGGGCAGAATGCTGGACACGCTGGGGCAGAATGCTGGACACGGGGGCAGAATGCTGGACACGCTGGGGCAGAATGCTGGACACGGGGGCAGAATGCTGGACACGCTGGGGCAGAATGCTGGACACGCTGGGGCAGAATGTTGGACACGGGGGCACAATGCTGGACACGGGGGCAGAATGCTGGATACGGGGGCAGAATACTGGACACGGGGCAGTATGCTGGACATGGGGGCAGAATGCTGGACACGCTGGGGCAGAATGCTGGACATGGGGGCAGAATGCTGGACATGGGGGCAGAATGGAGATACGGGGCATGATAAGAGACATGGGGGCATGACTGGAGACAGATGGGGGAGGATTGGAGACAGATGGGGCAGAATGGAGACACAGGGGGCATGATTGGAGACATAGGGGGCAGAATGGAGACATGGGGCATGATTGGAGACACTGGGGGCAGAATTGGAGACAGATCGTGCAGGATCATGGGACAGGATTGATATGATGGAGACAGATGGGGCAGGATGGAGAGATCACATGTGGCGATCATATTGGGCAGGATGGGGAGATCATATGGGGCAGAATCGATTCTCATGAGGGCAGGATGGGAGAACATATGGCTGACGCCAGGAATGAGACACACGGTGGCCAGGATGGGGAATATTATTACCATAGAGACTAATTTAGGGATATTATTACTGTAGTGATGTATTTATTTTATTTTTTGAGTATACTGTTTTAAATGAGGGGGCGGTCCTGTTACTGTGTAGAGTGATACTATGTCGCCTCTTTTTCTTCATGTGGTGTAATGTAGAAGTTGGGAAAAATTAAGTAATGTGTTCTACAAGCGGAGCTCGAGATAACTATGTTATTTTCTGCAGAGACGAGTCCTGGCTGGATGAAATGATGGCGGTCTGTGCTGGATGAAAGATGAAGGACTTCACCTAGAGACGTCACTGGTGAGTCAGTGTTACCTATACACTGACACTATACACTGTATACTATATACAGAGCTCTTGTGTATAATTTCACTAGTGATCACTGTATTATCTGTACACAGACACTGCATACTAAGTACAGATCTCCTGTGTATAATGGCACTTATGGTGATAGTATGGTGCTTTTTTTTATTACTGATCAGAATTGTAGTATTCAGTCACTATGTGGTGGTAATATGTGGTCTGGACACGGTGTTGCGGTATTTGTTCCTTGTATGTGATATTATTCGATCACTGTGGTGGTAATATGCGGTCTGGTCATGGTGTAGTGGTATTTGTTCTTTGTATGTGATATTATTCGATCACTGTGGTGGTAATATGTCATCTGGTCATGGTGTAGCGGTATTTGTTCCTTGTATGTGATATTATTGGTCATTTTAAAAATTGAAAAATAAATAAAAATATACCTAAATTGTATTGCATATTTTAACAAATATTTAATAGGTTACAGCAGAGTAGGGCCCGGCCAAAAGTGTCTACCGTGTTATGGTGGTGGCTTTAAATTTTTTTTGGCCAAAACAAAAGCTGCTGGCTATATGTGTGATCTGGTGATGGGAACTGTTAATGTGTGATAATAATAATAATAATCTTTATTTTTAGATAGCGCTAACATATTCCGCAGCTCTTTACAGTTTGCACACATTATCGTCGCTGTCCCCGTTGGGGCTCACAATCTAAATTCCCTATCAGTATGTCTTTGGAATGTGGGAGGAAAATGGAGTACCCAGAGGAAACCCACGCAAACACGGAGAGAACATACAAACTCTTTGCAGATGTTGTCCTTAGTGGGGCTTGAACCCATTGCTGCAAGGTGCAAGGCTGCTGTGCTATCCACTGCGCCACCGTGCTGCCAGGTGATAGGTGAGAAGTGGAGTTTTTCCAA
Source organism: Ranitomeya variabilis (assembly GCF_051348905.1). Lineage (NCBI taxonomy): Eukaryota > Metazoa > Chordata > Amphibia > Anura > Dendrobatidae > Ranitomeya > Ranitomeya variabilis. The sequence goes on along the minus strand of NC_135232.1, from coordinate 826,960,717 downwards.
GAGAGAGCGGTGGGACTGTGGACAGTTCGAGGGGTGGAGCATGGAGGCGGGGCTGGGGTGGAGCCTGGGCGCAGTCTAAAGGGGGCCCCGAAAATTTTGCCACTATGGGTCCCCGAAATTTCTAGTGGCAGCCCTGATTTCAGCAGCTCTCCATGATTACACAAGTTCTATCAAATTAGAAAAAAAAGGAAGAAAAGCACTAATGTAACTATAGCTTGCCCTTCAGCTTTATTTTTCCTGAATTTTCCTTAAGTCCAACATAAAATTTCAAAAATAAAAAGTTATACATGCTTATAATTTTTTATTACATTTTTTTATGGAACTATTTATTTTTACTTTAGCAATAAACATAAACTTAGCCTTAGTTAGGTTTAGAAGAGGCATTTCAAAACGTGTTAATTCAACACAATAGTGAAGAGTTTTTGTCCTTTTTGTTTCCATTTTTTTTCTATACAAATCTGAGACAACTCTCTCAGCAAGCCTTTGCCTCTCCTCTTACAAAACCACAATTGTAGATGCAAGAAAGCACAGTGCAGTGCATGTGATTTAAAATAATAATAATAATACATAATAATAATTTTATTTATATAGCGCCAACATATTCCACAGCGCTTTACAAATTATAGAGGGGATTTGTACAGACAATAGACAAGACATTACAGCGTAGCAAAATCACAGTTCAAAATAGATACCAAGAGGAGTGAGATTTAACGGGAATCTGTCAGCAGGTTTTTCCTATGTAATCTGAAGACAGCAGGAGACAGAGGCTGAAACACAGAGTTCAGCCATGATTAAGACCGTGTAGTTGAAACATCATTCCTTGCACTGGGATTGCTCATATCTGCATATCTGTGCTTTTTAATATGATGATATATAAACGTCAAGTTTTTAGAATCATATCTCCTGTGATCACTGGAGACAACTTTTCTTGCACATTGGATTTCTATACTGCCGGGACCAGGATGGCTCCATGCGCCGATGACCAGCCTTCTGCATAGAAGAAGAGCTCTATAACCGACAATCAGCAGGTCAGTTTAAAGGAAGGTGGGAGTTGTTACCAACATCAACTGACCAGTCTAAAAGAATCTACCTGCAAGAGACTGACATTAACTATTGCAGGACCATAGGAAAAAAAACTACTTTTAAATTCGAGCAGACCCAGAGCTGCCACGAATCCCTTAATGACTTGTGACACTAATAGCTCTGATTGTGTCAGAATGGCTGCATCCAGTAAAGAAGGTGATACATAGATTCAAATTCTCTTTGCCTCTCAGATGAGGTAACCAAAAACCTGCTGACATTTCCCTTTTAATACTATCTTCACTCATTAGCTGCTCAACCTCGGTCATCTCAGCCGATGCCTATGCAAAGCGCAGCAGTCAAAATGACTTTGTTATTTACTGATGCTCTCTGTACAGGCAGAGACCAAGATGATAAAGCTCACGTCATTGTACTGAGAGCTTTATCATTTCAGTCGCTAGTGCGGCTTACGTAGAGCGCAGCAGCCTCTGAAGAACTAATTTCAACTGCTGAGCTTTGCATAGAAACTGTGCCCCTTGCAAGAATGCTCAGTCCAGTGGAGATTCCACAATACTTGTCCTCCTGGATCATTTGACATTTTAGTTTTATCATAGATTAAATAATGAACTCTATTTAATATTTAGTTCCAATAATACCATTAAGCAATAATAAAACAAGTGAAATCTGGTAATAAAGATTATGATATATTATGATGAATTAATATAAATTTAGCATCCAGCATTAAACATTTTTAAGCGTATCTTTCCTTTCCTGAATATTTAGAGTAAAAGCATGGTTTCACCGCCTTTATCACCTGCAACAAATAAAACTGCTTACATACCCATCTAATATGTCCAGGAATTGTCCCAATTCTTGTGATTGTTTCCGCAACCAGTTCCTCTTTATTGTCATTCTGCCAGCGCAATAGATGCTGGAACTGCCTTTCCTCAGTTCCCAGCATGCACTGTGCATGAGAATAGAGACAAATATCAGCTCCACTTCTTGTAATCTGCCTCAATTTCTCTGCCAGTTGAGACTGATAACACTTGGCAAAAAAACATATTTATCACGATTCCACCACACTGTGAGTGACAGCTCAGCCGCTCTATAGCATAGGAGTGAGCTGAGCTGTCAGTATTGTGAGTGACAGCCCAGTCGCCCAATCTGAGGCACGGGTGTGCTGGACTGTCGGAATTGTGATTGATAGCCCGGCTGCCCAATCTGGCTTGGCCCTTAGGGTCTTACAGGTGTCACCCGTTCTGGGTGATTACTTGGCTTTTTAGCTGGCAGGTTATTATCAGTCCTTGCCAGTTGTAGCTTTTAGCTCAGTGGTGTGTTTGCTTTGTGCTCTGTATTCTGATATTCTGATCAGTGTTGCCAGACCTTGGATTTGCCTTTTTTGATTACCCGTTTGTATTATTTTACCTTGATGCACTCGGACCCTGGTTTTCTGACCCCATACTTTGTCTTTGACTATCCTTTTTGTATTATCCTTTTGTCTATGACATACCCTCCTGGCATTTGAACTCGGACACCTTGACTTCCCACCTCACGGCTTTCCTGTGAGAAGTGACTCAGCATCACAATATTAGATAGAAAGCAGATTCATTTTGAGTAATTTTTTGGGGGAGTTAAGACAGCATAAAATGTTTTTATAAAGTAATTAGCAGATGGTCTACTTATCCATCAGATAGAATTTAAGTGCCCTCTGCTTCTCAAGGGTTTGAGCTTTTAATATTTCATCATTCAAATTTACGGTAGATGTTTTCTTCCTTCCTTTTTGCCTTTACATAAAAGTCTTTGAATAAATGCCATGCTAACATTAACTACTACTTTCAAAAATGGTCGCTCCTCTCGTCTTTCTGCCTTTAGAAACAGATTTCATGACGGTCATTAAGGTCAAAGTGAATAACAATGAATAATTGAAATCCTGTGTCTGCAATCCCTGTACCAGTGAACCTGACACTGAACCTTTTCATTATAGAAAGCTGAGTGACTGCCAGGAACCACATCAGTCAGCAGCTGGGATTCCCGGCAATAAGGATTTATTTTCTACTATCATAGCCTGATACATAAGTGTATTTGCACCTTAAAGTTTAAAGTGGGCTTCATACTATTTGCTAACATTCAGAAAAACATAAGGGTATAAATGATTTTGCCCTGCAACGCTACATGACCTGCATATTTTAACTTTTTATTCTGCATGAATGGCTCTAAATATGAACCATGGCATTATTGAGATAAAATGGAGCCATGGGCAAAAATTACATAATATTGTTTATACTTGCAAAACCTTCTAATATCTATCTAGCTAATCTATTCTCTATCTACTGATCTGCTGAAATTTTTCCACATATAATGTCACATATAATCTGTATAATCTGGCTGGGTTATGCCAAAACTTTTATTTCCTTGTGAAGCCATTCATTTGCTGATTTTGTGATATGTTTAGAGTCGTTGTCGAGCGGAAAGGTTACATTTCTCTTAATCTTCAGCTTTTTTGATGCAAAATTAATTGATATTTGGTACTGTTCATAATTCCCTCTACCTTGACTATAACCCTAGTTCCAGCTGCTGTTAAACAGCTCCAAAGCATAATGCTGCTTCCACCCTGCTTTACTGTGGGCATGGTGTTCTTTTGCTCAGTATTGGCTTTGTGTCAAGCATACCTTTTGGAATTATGGATAGAAAATTCAATTCAGACCATAACACATTTCCCACATGCTTTTGGCAGACTTGTTATATGTTTTAGTAAAACATAGCTGATCTTGATGTTTTTCTTTGTATAAAAATTATTTTTTCTTGCCACGCTACCCTATATGCCACACATATGAAAAATATGAAAAATTGTTGTCACATGCAGTACACAGCCAGTACTTGCCAGAAATCCCTCATTTCATGTTGCTGTAGGTCTCTTGCCATCCTCAAGGACCAAATTTATTCTTGTCTTTTCAGTTATAGGTAGTAATGGAAATTAGTGGTGGCACCTGTTAGATATGGATTGTAGAAGAATTAGGCTACTTTCACACTAGCGTTAACTGCAAACCGTCTCAAAACGTCTTTTTTGCCGAAAAAACGGATGCGTCGAAAAAGTGAAAAACGGAGACAAACGTATGCCACGCATACAGCATTTCGACGGATCCGTCGCAAATCCGTTTAACGTTTCCGTCGAAAATACTGGATGCGTTGCATACGTTGCATCCGTTTTTACCATCCGTTGCATCCGTTTTTACGACGGATCCGTTTTTAAAATGGGAGGCTCCCAAATTTGATTGGCTACTGGAAAATATGGAAAACTATATAGTTACTGTTTTTACAGCCCATCTTTGTGGGTTTTAGTTTTGTGGCAGTGATGGAAGGTGTTCTTGGGAGGATTGCTAGTTTGGTTACCGACGTTATCTTTGAGACGAATCACCTGGATATCATAGTGCGGGAGAAGGAGGCAGCAGCGGAAAGGCGTAGGATGCTTCTGCAGCAACGGAGACGGAGACGACTGTGGATTCATCCGATTAATGAACTACGGATGACCCGGGGTGTCCAGTCCACTCTGTACCTGGAGTTGCGGCACAATCCACACAAATTCTATAACTACGTGCGGATGAGGCTGGAAAATTTTGACTTTTTGCTTGCAAAAATGGAGGATGTCATCCGAAGACAGGACACAAGGATGAGGCTTGCCATCACACCGGCGGAGCGGCTGATGGTGACCCTGCGGTAAGCCTCTATTTTTTTCTGTCATTGGTCATTTTTAATGTTATATTACATGCTACAGACAATACTGCGCTGACATACTGCACACTATTTTCTGCAGCATGTAATTTTGGTTTTCTTTGCGGCCATTCCACTGCTTTTTTTAAATGTCATTGCTGATATTGAATGTTCTATAACATACTGCAGAAAATACTGCGCTGAAATATTGCGTTGCATTTTCTGCAGTTTTTTTGGGGGGGGGGGTTTGTTGACATGCAACTGCTTGTTTTTCTGTCATTGGTCATTTTTAATGTTATATTACATGCTGCAGACAATACTGCGCTGGCATACTGCGCACTATTTTCTGCAGCATGTAATTTTGGTTTTCTTGGCGGACATTCCACTGCTTTTTTTCCTGTCATTGGTCATTTTTAATGTTATATTACATGCTGCAGACAATACTGTGCTGACATACTGCGCACTATTTTCTGCAGCATGTAATTTTGGTTTTCTTTGCGGCCATTCCACTGCTTTATTTAAATGTCATTGCTGATATTGAATGTTCTATAACAGACTGCAGAAAATACTGCGCTGAAATATTGCGTTGCATTTTCTGCAGTTTTTTTTTGGGGGGGGGGTTTGTTGACATGCAACTGCTTGTTTTTCTGTCATTGGTCATTTTTAATGTTATATTACATGCTGCAGACAATACTGCGCTGGCATACTGCACACTATTTTCTGCAGCATGTAATTTTGGTTTTCTTGGCGGACATTCCACTTTTTTTTTTACACCGGTTTCATGCTGGTTTGATTGTGTGTCCCGTCCTTAAAAAAAAATTAACAGTGCCATATTGAAACTTGTTGGTCTGTGCAATTTTTTCTAACATTTTTTTTTTTTTTAAAGTTTCCTAGCTACGGGTGAATCTATGACTTCGCTCCATTACCAATTCAGGCTGGGCATTTCCACTATTTCAGGAATAGTGAAGGACACATGTCGGGCTATTTGGACCACTTTGCAACCAGAGTATATCCCCCAACCATCCATGGAAATCTGGTTGCGAAGTGCAGAAGAGTTTCAGCAAATTTGCAATTTCCCTAATTGTGTGGGTGCAGTTGACGGGAAACACATACGGATTGCGAAACCGGCAGGAACAGGATCGGAGTACTATAATTATAAGAAGTATTTCTCCATCGTCCTTATGGCTATTGCAGATGCCAACTGCAGGTTCCTTGCCGTGGACATCGGAGCGTATGGACGGTCCAACGATTCGCAAGTTTTTAAAAACTCACCAATGGGTCGTTGCCTTTATGGAGAGAGCTACGATTTCCCGTCAGCCAGACCACTGCCAGGAACAAGTGAACCAGCCATGGAATATGTCTGTGTAGGTGATGAAGCCTTTCAACTGTCGCCGCACCTACTGAAACCGTATAGTAGCCGGAACTTAACCCATACCAAGCGGGTCTTTAATTACCGGCTTACTAGAGCACGAAGAGTAGTGGAGTGTTCTTTTGGCATATTGACGGCAAAGTGGCGAGTTCTGCTGACGGCTATCAAACTGAAAACCACAACTATAGATGAGGTAGTTAAAGCCTGTGTGGTGCTCCACAACTTTGTCCTTTCAAAGGAGCCCGTTTCCTTGGATGACGAAGAGTTGGAGACCACCTTGTGGGACTACCGCAGCAGCTCGGTTCGCTCTACAGGTTCTGTTACAAGGATGACGGACCAGTTTGCCGATTATTTTGTGTCACCTGTCGGGCGGATCCCATGGCAAGACATGATTGTTTAACCTGTTTACCAAGTGTTTGTTTATGTAAAAAATGTGTTTCTTCAGAAAAAAAAAAATAAATTACAAAAGAGTGGTTTTCTTGCTAGTAAAACCAATATTTTATACCTGTGACACGTCTGGTGTTTATTTTTATTTTACCTTTGTTATTAGTTACCATATGACCTTAAGAAATCCACACACACACAGAGTAGAATTTTAATCAGACTGAAATTTATGACCTTTTTTTTTTTCAAAATTTTTTTTTGGTTTACCAAAAAACATATATTTTTTATGTACAAACTTTTTTAAAAAAAATTTTCAAAGTTTTTGTTAGAAAATAACTTTTTAACATAAACAGACATTTATAAATCTTGAAAGTTTGAGGGTGGAGATACGAGGGGAGGAGGGGCTGGAAGGTTGGACCACGTCGATAGGTGGGGAAACCCTACTTGTTTGGGGTGCAGTGGAAGGGGGGGTAAAAACAGTAGGCTGACCAGAGGGGGGTGGTGTTGGGGTAGGGGGAATACTTATTGGGGAAGGGAAGCTGGGCAAGGAAGAAAACACTGGGGAAGGAATTTGGTTTTGGGGCCGGGATGGGTATGGGGACTGGGTTGGATATTGTGACTGGGTTGGGTAGTGGGACTGGGTTGGGTAATGGGGCTGGCGTGGGGTTTGTGGCTGGGTTTGGTAATGGTGCTGGTGTGGGGATTGGGGCTGGGTTTGGTAATGGTGCTGGTGTGGGTATTGGGGCTGGGTTTGGTAATGGGGGGTATGGTGTGGAAATGGGGCCTGTGGTTGGGCATGGTGTGGAAATGGGGCCTGGGGTGGGGCCTGGTGTGGAAATGGGGCCTGGGGTGGGGCCTGGGGTGGAAATGGGGCCTGGGGTGGGGCCTGGGGTGGAAATGGGGCCTGGGGTGGAATTGTAGTGGATGTGTGGGGAGGTGTGTGGGTCGATTGGGGCTCGTTAATGGCCTGCAGTAGAGCATTATGGCAGGTATTCATTACCCGCATCTGTTGCTCAAAAGAAAGCTTCTCCATGCTCCTGAGCATGGATTGGAAAAAAATATTGGCCGGATCTGGACTTACAGCTGAATGCAATAAAACAAACCCAAGATGAAAAATAACTGACTAGTGTTCTCCCACATGCTCTCAACCCCTGTGGGGAAGCCAATATAGGAGACACAATAATAGAAAAAGGACACTCCTGCTATATAAACAAAACTAGAAAAAAATTGCAGTGCATGTCCAAAAGAAGTAATAAATATAAAATTTTATTAAATTACATGAGTAAGAACAAACATGTATCACAATACTTTTATAGAACGATACATAGGACTTCAGACAAAGGTAGGCAGTACAGACCGAAAAAACAGTGCTGTTCACTAAAAAACGCCATAAATACAAAAAATTATTATATGCATAATGCAAACAGTAGAAACGGGCACCGAGTCTAGGGTAAAAGAGGCCGTATAGAAAAGTACAAAAAGCCCTGTACACAGGCTCGTAAATTAATTAATCATCCAGTCCACCCATCCCTATCCTCTTACCCGATTACTGGCGTCAGAAATGAACAGCACCGTTGGGGCAACGGTGCTGTTCATTTCTGACGCCAGCAATCGGGTAAGAGGATAGGGATGGGTGGACTGGATGATTAATTAATTTACGAGCCTGTGTACAGGGCTTTTTGTACTTTTCTATACGGCCTCTTTTACCCTAGACTCGGTGCCCGTTTCTACTGTTTGCATTATGCATATAATAATTTTTTGTATTTATGGCGTTTTTTAGTGAACAGCACTGTTTTTTCGTTCTGTACTGCCTACCTTTGTCTGAAGTCCTATGTATCGTTCTATAAAAGTATTGTGATACATGTTTGTTCTTACTCATGTAATTTAATAAAATTTTATATTTATTACTTCTTTTGGACATGCACTCCAATTTTTTTCTAGTTTTGTTTACAGCTGAATACAGCCTATCCAAGCGACTGCTGGTTTCCTGGCTTGTTTCACTGATGCGTGACTGCACCATGTTGAAACCAGCAGTCACTTGCTCTCCCAAAATTTTGAAAGAGCCTTGGAAGGATGCATTCAGATGTAAGAACTCAGGAGCATAGCTCCTTTCCTGACCCCTCTGTCGCTGCCGCCAAGAACCTAATGGTGGTCTAGAGGTGGCAGGATCAGAGGGGTGGGGTAAAGGGAACGCTAACTGTTCAGCATCAGATGCGAGCAATGAAGGCTGCAATAATGCTCCACTGCTTGGGGCGGATGCAGTGGAGGGGACAGAGGGGTCAGAGGAGGGGAAAGAGGGGTCAGAGGAGGGGTCAGTGGTGTGGGGCCTACCGACGTGGCCCTCAGTGGCGGACTCAGGAGGGATCGCTCCAGAGGGCGCAGAGGAAGATGCAGGCGCCCGGTGGCTGGAGAAGGTGCTGTGAAAGAAAAAACAAAAGAAATTAATACATTGATATGAAAAAGCCCTGACTGAAAGCAAACTAAGTAGACAGGTTAACATGGTTAGTAGTGGGCTGTAGAATACTTACACTCTGCTCAGCATGGTTCGCCTCAGGAAGGAGAGGGCCGGGCCATATTTGTATTTGCTCCTCTTCCTTCCTGCAGAGCCACTCGGAGCCTGCATCTCCGCGTTAAATTCCCTCTTAAAGCGATCCCTCAGTGACCGCCACCGCTTCCTAACCTTTCCACCTGTGAAGACAAGAATAATAAAAAAAAAAAATTGGTAAATGCAATACATTACAGTCAGCTCAAAACTATCACTGGAAAGTGAATACTTACCTAGTTTGCTCAGCTGCTGAGGATGAAGGCTCTCCCACCTTGGAAACAGGTTGTGACACACTTCGTCCCAGAGCCGACGGGTGACACCGGTATCGGAATGTTTGCGGTCAGCCATGTTCCACAGCGGCTCCCACTCGCGAACCTCCTCGATGAGACCATCTATGTCGATGTCGTCATCATCGTCATCGTCATCTCCTGCGGGAGCACGCTGTGAAGCCTGTGCCAAAAAAAAAAAAGAAGAAAAACAAACAAATTAGTACACTGAAACACTAAAGTACCAATAGAATCCCCCTCCCCCCAAAAAAAAAAACTCACTGATGGCCGACCGCGGCGAGGAGTCCGCCGACTCTGGGAGTGTCTGGGAGAACCTTCAGCGGCAGCAGCAGGAGCAGCAGCAGCAGCAGCCTGAAATAAAGGAAACAAATTCTCAGTAATGTAGGCATATATTTTCTGTGTTTAGTTATGTATGAAAATCTGTTTTGTGTATGGTGCAGTGTGATGTGTGAAGCAACTGTTTCACCACTACTTACACTTGGTTCCTCCTCCACTTGCATCTCTCCACCCGTCTCGCCCCCTTCTGACAGCTCCTCATCTGATTCAGCTTCCTGTTGAAACATAATTTATGCATGTAGTGATCTAAAAAAATGTAAATTAAAAAACCAAAAAAAAAAAATATATATATTTTTTGTGTTAACTTACCAATACACGCTGTTGCTGTGGAGGAGGGCTGTCAGAAGAGGACATTGTTGCGGTAGCAAGGCCGGCGGCTGTGGTCCTGGTGTCTCTGTAAAAGTTAAAAGACACTTGCAATCTGCTCTACACATTGAAGCAGCAGATTTGGGGTCTTCAAAACTTACTTGTAAAGATTTGTGGCTGTGGTCCTGGTGGGCTGGTCCTGGGCTGACGACAGGCGGCAGCTGTGGTCCTGGTGTCTCTGTAAAAGTTAAAAGACACTTGCAATCTGCTCTACACATTGAAGCAGCAGATTTGGGGTCTTCAAAACTTACTTGTAAAGATGTGTGGCTGTGGTCCTGGTGGGCTGCTCAGTGGATGTGGTCCCTGGTGTATCTGTAATAAGTATAATGGATTTATAGTTAGACCACCCCCCGAAGTAGGCAATGTTTAAAGATAAACACCCTGCTAAAATGATGTGAGAAATGTTCATTAAAGGTGAACACCAAAACCAAAAAAAAGAGGCACGTTATACCATTCATTTCCATGTCCCTAAAAAAAAAATTTTGAAATGTGAACCCACCATGCAAAAATATATTTGCCACATTTTATTTTAAAAAATCACCTCCCCCAAAAAAAACCCTTTACAGTATAACCTTTATTAAAAAATAAGCCCTCAACCAACTCTGTATTGCATGTGTAACCATTGGTACATACACCAGTTTTAAATTTACCTTTATGAAATGATACTACGGACATTTTTTTTAACAAACATTTTATTATTTTCTTTTTTTTTCTCTCTTTTTTTTTTTTAAATCACAATTAGGAGCTGAAATGCTCTTTATTTTAAATACAAGTACATCAACTGCAAATGGTTTTAACAGTAAAATAAAATCAACACTTTTAAATAGAAAAAAAAAAAAAAACACACTCACACATTCAAACCACAAGCTGCAGACCGCTAGACTTTTAAAAAATACATCAGATTTAAAAAAAAACAAAAACAAAAAACAAAAAAAACCCCACATTTAAACCACATGCTGCACAGACCACTATACAGTCAATACATCAGAAAAAGGCAATTAACCAATTAAAGCATGGACAAATGCACATGCAAACAACAAGACGCACACAAACATGCATTGCATCAGGATTTGGTCAGGATTTTCCATCAGTATTTGTAAGCCAAAACCAGGAGTGTAACAATTAGAGGGAAAGTATAATAGGAAAACAGGCACACTTTTGCATTTATCACCCACTCCTGGTTTTGGCTTACAAATACTGATGGAAAATCCTGACCAAATCCTGATGCAATCCTGAACATGGACACATACCCTCCCACATGAACAGGCATAAGATTGGCAAAGGCATAATAAGGTGCAGGCACATGAAGACATACTTACAAAAGCACACAGCCGCACAAAAATACACACACACACGCACGCACGCACATAAGCTTTATGCAAATACACATATGTGCAACAAAGGCAGAAAGGTGAACCCAATCAGAAGACGCATACACACACACACATTACACACACACATACAAAAGGCTGACAATCCTTTGGCTGGAGCTGCAGGTCTTCACAGTGGCTGGCATCATGGTGGATCTGGACTCTAGCATGGCACTGGCTGGTGCAGGACGATGGCAGGCCTCAGGTTCTCTTCAGGTTTTAAGCTCTTGCTGTAGTCAGTAGTACCTCATACACACAGAAATGCACAGGCACACAGATGCACACAAAAATTGCAATACTCACACTGGCTCTATGGTGGCTGGAGTCCTGTGGCTGGAGTCCTGTGGCTGGCTCCTGTGGCTGGCTCCTGTGGCTGGCTGGAGTCCTGTGGCTGGCTCCTGTGGCAGGCTGGGGTCTTGTTGCTGGGGTCTTATGGCTGGGGTCCTGTTGCTGGCTGGGGTCTTGTGGCTGGCTGGGATCTTGTGGCTGGCTGGGGTCTTGTGGCTGGCTGGGGTCTTGTGGCTGGCTGGGGTCTTGTGGCTGGCTGGGGTCTTGTGGCTGGCTGGGGTCCTGTTGCTGGCTGGGGTCTTGCTGGCAGTCTTCTCCTCTCTGGGTCTTGCAGGGATATGTGGGGTTGAAGGCCCAGGCCAGGTTTATATAGATTTGGGGGTGTCTGGCCAATTGGCAACAAAATCCTGCTTCTGAGCATGCTCAGTGTAAAAAAAAGGTATTGCAGCGCTGTATTGCGTCGTACGACGTGTCCCGACGCATCCGTCGCTCATAGGCTTCCATTGCAGCCAACGACGTATGCCGCAGGATACGTCGTGACACGTTTTTTAGGCGTAGACAAAAAACATTACAATCAACGTTTTTTGCCGACGACGTGTCGCCAAATTTCGACGCATATGTCGTAAAACGGACACGACGTATGCCAATCCGTCGCAATACGTCGCCAATACAAGTCTATGGGGAAAAAACGCATCCAGCAAAAACTTTTGCTGGATGCGGTTTTTCTGAAAAAAGACGTTTTGAGACGGTTTGCAGTTAACGCTAGTGTGAAAGTAGCCTTAGTCTGAGTGTAACACCACTCACCTTTACAGGTGGACTGCTGCACCTTCCTTCTTTCTGAGATCAGTCCAGTGATCACTTTTTAGAATACACTGTATAGCTGGATGATGGAGGGATGAAGCAGTGCGCTGTTCAAGTCACAAGTGAAATGAATCCAAATGCCTGTATAGTTGCTAGGCATTTCTTTATTGAGATAAAAGTTACAAAACAAACTGGTTTTCTCTTTTGGACCTGAGCCTGTGTCAGGTGAGTTTTAGGTAATTTCACTACTGTGCTAAATTTATGCCACTTCTTCATGACAGTCTTCACAGTATTCCATGGCTGTCATGTCGGATGCTGTTCAGACCAGGTCGTTCGACAGACAGCGGTAATTCCGCTTTTGACCACTATGTGCTCATTGGCGTCGGCTAGATTTTATCTAGCTTTTTTATCTAGCTTTTAATTTACCTGATCCTCGGATTGGAAGCTGGGCCATGCCCATTGCCTTTAAATAGTTCTCCTGATCATTGGGCGTCGCCGATTATAGCTTCTGTCTTGTGCGTTGTTATCTCGGTCTGGAGTGGAGAGCTGGTTGTTGGAGATTCGTTGCTGGTGGTGTATTTCCCTTTGTCTTATTTACTCCTTCTTATATTTGTATTTATTTTGCCCTGCACATTTATAGTGTATTCCTGAGTGACTGCGGCGTGGTGTATATTTTTCGTTATCCTTGTCTGTGCTAACTGTGGGTATTGGTGTATTACCTCTTCACTGCGTGGTGGGCCGTGGTTTCAGCCTAGGGTTGAAACAGGAGACAGGGTGAGGTTCGAGGCCTGGACATGCACACCATCAGTGTAAACTCCAGGTAGAGGGTCAGTCAGGATTTCCCTAGTCTGAGGGAAATTGCAGGGGCCCGGGTTATTAGCTCTCGCTCACCTAGTCTCCCCATGACATTATAATCGGCCCAATAAAAAAAAAAAAAAAAAAAAAAGGGGTTTCTTTTTTTGTGTGTTTTGTCATGGATCCCATGACTTCCATAACCCGCCAGTTGGAGGCGCTGTCCCTACAGGTCACTGAGTTGAGGGGGGCAGTACAGCAACAGGGACTAGCAGTATCTAATGTGCAAGCTGGAGCGACAGAAAGAGTTGCTGAGCCTAAATTCCCTTTGCCTGAAAAATTTGCTGGGGAACGCAGTAAATTTGTTTCTTTTCATGAAGCTTGCAAACTATATTTCCGTATGCGCCCGATCTCCTCGGGTAATGAGGCTCAGCGTGTGGGCCTGGTGTTGTCATTGTTAAGCGGGGATCCCCAAGCATGGGCGTTTTCTTTGCCATCTGATTCTGCTGCATTTGACTCTGTGGAGTTTTTTTTCCTCTCTTGGAAAAATCTATGATGAACCTGACAGAATGGCTCTAACAGAATCTAAGATACGCACTATTCGCCAGGGGGAGCGAGTTGCAGAGGATTACTGTTCTGAATTTCGTCGCTGGGTGATCGATACACAATGGAATGATCCAGCATTGCGGAGTCAGTTTATTCATGGGGTTTCTGGAAGGGTTAAAAAAGCCCTTCTGATGTACGAGACTCCTGCTTCTCTAGATTCCGCTATGAGTCTGGTTGTCCGCATTGATCACCGTTTGCGTCAGGGGGAGCTTGAGACACCGCCTATGGGAGAGGGTTTAGGTTCATGTGAGGTTGCTGCAGGTGAGCCCACGGAGCCTATGCAAATCGCAGGGGTGTCACATGTGAAGCGTCGAGCCCCTGAGCTCAGGAAGCAGGGAGCCTGTTTTTACTGTGGTAAAACTGGTCATTTTATTAACATCTGTCCTCTGCTGTCTAAGAAAAACGCAACGGCGGAAAACTTCTAAGCTCAGAGGGTGTGGAGGAGACCAATCTGAGCTTATGTATATCCTCCATGGTGGTTTCTCAATGCATGCTCCCTGCTAAGGTTTTTATCGCTGGCAGTGAGCTGCCAATTACTGTGTTTGTGGATAGTGGTTCAGCCACAAATCTCATTGATGAGGAGTTTGCGCGCACAGCAGGTTTTAGGATTGAAAAACTGTCACATCTGTCATGGTTCCCAATGGCAAGGGAACGTAAAAAACACATAAGTAACGAACGAGCTCTCGGGTGATGGAAACTCGAGTTGACCGTGAGCTAAATCTACCACACAACTAACAGTAGCCAGGGAGCATACCTACGGCTTCCTATATGCCACGCGCCAGCCGGAGGACTAACTACGCCTGGTAGAGGAAGAAACAGACCTGGCTTACCTCTAGGGAAATACCCCAAAAGATGATAGCAGCCCCCCACATGTAATAACGGTGAATTAAGAGGAAAAGACATACACAGTATGAAAGTAGATTTAGCAAAGAGAGGTCCACTTACTAGATAGCAGAAGGATACAAAAGAGGACTTCATGGTCAACTGAAAACCCTTTCAAAAACCATCCTGAAATTACTTTAAGACTCCTGTGTCAACTCATGACACAGGAGTGGCAATTTCAGCCCGCAAGAGCTTCCAGCTACAGAGAATTACAAAAACTGCAAACTGGACAAAAGGTACAAAACAAAAGGACAAAGTCCACTTAGCTGATCAGCAGACTAGTAGCAGGAACATGCAACCGAAGGCTCTGGTTACAATGATGACCGGCAAGGAAATGACTGGAGAGCAAGGCTAAATAGGAAACTCCCAAACACTGATGGAAGCAGGTGAACAGAAGAAGCAAAGTGCAAACAAGTCACCAGTACCACCAGCAACCACCAGGGGAGCCCAAAAAGCGGATACACAACACTCATCCTATCCGCATGGTCACCATCAATGCTGCTCCTCTCTCTCAGGGGGAGATTACTGAATTTGTGGCTGAGGTGAAACTCCACATTGGGGTTCTACATTCCGAGCATGTTACATGTAAGGTGCTCAGGAATCTTCCTGCTCAGGTTGTTTTGGGTTTTCCTTGGTTGTCTATGCACAACCCGGTAATTGACTGGAAAACTCAGGACATAGTTCAGTGGAGCGAGTTCTGCCAGGAGAATTGCCTGACCACATGTGTGGCTGCGGTGACTTCAAGCGTTCCGGAGTCACTTCTGGATTTTGTGGATGTGTTCTCTGAGAAGGGTTGTTCAGAGTTGCCGCCACATCGTCCCTATGACTGTTCTATCAGGTTTAAACCAGGGGCCAAGTTGCCTAAAGCAAGGATGTTTAACATCTCCGGTCCGGAGAGACAAGCGTTAAAAGATTATATTGCTGAAAGCTTGAGCAAAGGGCACATCAGGCCGTCATCCTCGCCGGTGGCAGCAGGGTTCTTCTTCGTGAAGAAGAAAGATGGCGGATTACGCCCGTGTTTGGACTTCAGGGAGTTGAACCAGATTACGGTTCGTGATCCATACCCTATGCCACTGATACCAGATTTGTTCAACCAGGTGGCGGGTGCTAAGTGGTTTACCAAGCTTGACCTCAGGGGGGCGTACAACCTCATAAGAGTCCATCAAGGTGATGAGTGGAAGACGGCTTTTAATACCCCTGAGGGTCATTTTGAAAATTTGGTGATGCCATTTGGGTTGACTAAAGCACCAGCAGTGTTCCAACATTTCATCAATGATGTGTTCTCGCATGTTTTGGGGAAATTCGTTATCGTGTACCTAGATGACATTCTCATATATTCTTGCGACCGTGATGCTCATTTAGATCATGTCAGGCAGGTGCTACAGCTTCTCAGAGAGAATAAGCAGTATGCTAAACTTGAGAAATGTGTATTTTTTGTTGCCTTTCTTGGGTTACATTGTGTCTGCTTCTGGTTTTAAAATGGACGTCGATAAGGTGCAAGCGGTGCTGCATTGGGAACGTCCTGATAACCTGAAAGCACTTCAGCGGTTCCTTGGGTTTTCTAACTACTATAGGAAATTTATCAAGGATTTTTCCATCATTGCTAAACCGCTAACTGACATGACTAAAAAGGGTACCAATTTCTCCGTTTGGCCTGAGGCTGCTGTGCGCGCATTTGAATTTCTTAAGAGCAGTTTTGTTTCAGCCCCCATTCTTGTGCAGCCAGATGTATCAAAACCCTTTGTTGTGGAAGTCGATGCGTCTGAGGTTGGTGTGGGGGCGGTACTATCTCAAGGCTCATCTTTGAGTGGTTTGCGTCCGTGCGCCTATTTCTCCAAGAAACTGTCGTCCGCCGAACGTAACTACGATATCGGCAACAGGGAGTTGTTGGCTATTAAGTTGGCCTTTGAGGAATGGCGACACTTCTTGGAGGGGTCGGTACATCAGGTTACTGTTATTACCGATCATAAGAATCTGCTGTATTTGGAGTCAGCCAAGCGTCTGTCCCCCAGGCAGGCTCGCTGGGCATTGTTTTTCACGCGGTTCAATTTTGTTGTCACTTACAGACCGGGGTCTAAAAACACTAAGGCGGATGCTCTGTCCAGGTGTTTTCCGGGGGGAGAACCTCGGGAGGATCCAGTACCCATCCTCCAAAAGGGTGTTGTGGTTTCGGCTCTCACTACCGAGGTTGAGGCTGAGATTGCCGAGGCTCAGGAGGAGGTACCATCTGAGCTTCCCATCAACAAATCTTTTGTACCGCTTCATCTCCGCTTAAAGGTTTTGGCAGAGCATCATGATGCTGTCCTGGCTGGCCACCCAGGGGTTAGAGGTACCTTGGAGTTGGTGTCACGTCGGTTTTTGTGGCCCAAGATCCGACAGGACGTGGTCTCATACGTGTCAGCTTGTACCACGTGCGCTAGGGCTAAGACGCCCCGCTCCCGTCCTGTTGGCACACTACTTCCTCTTGAGGTACCTAGTAAGCCATGGACGGAAATCTCCATGGATTTCATCACTGATTTGCCCTCATCAGCTGGGAACACGGTCATCTTGGTGATAGTTGATCGGTTTTCAAAAATGTCGCACTTTGTGTCTTTGCCTTCGTTGCCTACCGCTAAGACTCTGGCTCAGGTATTTGTGCAGGAGGTGGTCAGACTTCATGGGGTTCCGTCTGACATCGTGTCTGATAGGGGGTCTCAATTTGTGGCAAAATTTTGGAAAGCATTTTGCTCACGGCTGGGGATCAAGTTGTCTCATTCTTCGGCGTTTCATCCTCAGTCAAATGGTCAGACTGAGCGTATGAACCAAAATTTGGAACAGTACTTACGCTGCTTTGTCTCTGATAACCAGGAGGAGTGGTCTACGTTCCTTCCTTTGGCTGAGTTTGCCATCAATAATCACCGCCAAGAGTCGTCTGGGGAGTCTCCGTTTTTTTGTGTTTACGGGCTACATCCTCAATTTTGTACTTTGAGTCAGAGGGGCTC
Source organism: Ranitomeya variabilis (assembly GCF_051348905.1). Classification (NCBI taxonomy): domain Eukaryota; kingdom Metazoa; phylum Chordata; class Amphibia; order Anura; family Dendrobatidae; genus Ranitomeya; species Ranitomeya variabilis. Next base: position 826,942,982 of record NC_135232.1, on the reverse strand, counting down.
TTCCGGCGTTCCGGAGGAGGACCAGTTAGGAGCACAATTGTCGTCAGTCTGGAGGAGAGTTAAACAGCGCCTGTTGAGTGTGGGTGCTAGGTACAAACGTGTGGCTGACAGTAGGCGTGTGCCAGGTCCGGACCTGAGTGTGGATGACTGGGTGTGGTTATCCACAAAAAACATAAGACTCAAAATACCGTCCCTTAAATTGGGTCCACGGTTTATTGGTCCATTTAAGGTCACCGCCGTCATTAACCCAGTAGCGTACCGATTGGAGCTCCCTACGGTGTATAAGATACACAACGTGTTCCACAGGTCTCTTCTAAAGAAGGTGGTGGGTTCTGTGGACGCAGCGCCTATGCCACCTCCAGTCTTGGTGGATGGTAATTTGGAATTTGAAGTCTCCAAGGTGGTTGACTCTCGTGTAGTGCGCTGCACTTTACAGTACTTGGTTCACTGGCATGGTTATGGGCCTGAGGAGAGGTCCTGGGTACCAGCCTCGGACATTTATGCGGATCGGCTGGTCAGGTTTTCATCGTCGCCATCCAGACAAGCCGGGTCCTATAAGCCGTGAGGGCCCTGGGGTCCCTCGTAGAAGGCGGGGTACTGTCATGTCGGACGCTGTTCAGACCAGGTCGTTCGACAGACAGCGGTAATTCCGCTTTTGACCACTATGTGCTCATTGGCGTCGGCTAGATTTTATCTACCGTGTTTCCCCGAAAATAAGCCACCCCCGATAATAAGCCGTAGTGGGGGGTAGAGAAGGGGCGGCTAATATAAGCCATACCCCGAAAATAAGCCGTAGTGGGAAACACGTGGAAAATATAAGCCATGGTACCTTTTGACTGCCTCGGTCCCCTCTGTCCTCTCTCTAGTGGCCCCGAGTGCAGGGTTAACTTTCTGTGTGCCCCGGCCGGAGCTCTGATTGGTCTCACGGCTCCCCAGCATCTTGAGCGCTGATTGGCCACGGTCTCCGGGTGCCGCAGCTCTTCCCCTGTTCAGCGGTCACGTGGGACCGCTCATTAGAGAAATGAATAGGCTGCTCCACCTCCCATAGGGGCGGAGCCGCATAATTCATTTCTCTAATCAGCAGTGCCGGTGACCGCTGACAGAGGAAGAGGCTGCGGCACCGAAGACCAGCTGTCCGGGGGAAGGAGCGGGACGCCGGGAGCAGGTAAGTATGACATATTCACCTGTCCGCTTTCCACACGCCGGGCGTCGCGCCATCTTCCCGGCGTCTCTCCTCACTGACTGTGCAGGTCAGAGGGCGCGATGACGCATATAGTGTGCGCGCCGCCCTCTGCCTGATCAGTCAGTGCAGAGAGACGCCGGGACGGGACGCTGAGGAGCTGCGGCAAGAGAGGTGAGTATGTGTTTTATTATTTTTATTGCAGCAGCAGCAGCACAGCTATGGGGCAATAATGGACGGTGCAGAGCACTATATGGCACAGCTATGGGGCAATAATGGACGGTGCAGAGCACTATATGGCACAGCTATGGGGCAATAATGGACGGTGCAGAGCACTATATGGCACAGCTATGGGGCAATAATGGTGCAGAGCACTATATGGCACAGCTATGGGGCAATAATGGACGGTGCAGAGCACTGTATGGCACAGCTATGGGGCAATAATGAACGGTGCAGAGCACTATATGGCACAGCTATGGGGCAATAATGGTGCAGAGCACTATATGGCACAGCTATGGGGCAATAATGGACGGTGCAGAGCACTGTATGGCACAGCTATGGGGCAATAATGGACGGTGCAGAGCACTATATGGCACAGCTATGGGGCAATAATGGTGCAGAGCACTATATGGCACAGCTATGGGGCAATAATGGTGCAGAGCACTATATGGCACAGCTATGGGGCAATAATGGACGGTGCAGAGCACTATATGGCACAGCTATGGGGCAATAATGGTGCAGAGCACTATATGGCACAGCTATGGGGCAATAATGGACGGTGCAGAGCACTGTATGGCACGGCTATGGGGCAATAATGGACGGTGCAGAGCACTATATGGCACAGCTATGGGGCAATAATGGTGCAGAGCACTATATGGCACAGCTATGGGGCAATAATGGTGCAGAGCACTATATGGCACAGCTATGGGGCAATAATGGACGGTGCAGAGCACTATATGGCACAGCTATGGGGCAATAATGGTGCAGAGCACTATATGGCACAGCTATGGGGCAATAATGGACGGTGCAGAGCACTGTATGGCACAGCTATGGGGCAATAATGGACGGTGCAGAGCACTATATGGCACAGCTATGGGGCAATAATGAATGGTGCAGAGCACTATATGGCACAGCTATGGGGCAATAATGGTGCAGAGCACTATATGGCACAGCTATGGGACAATAATGGTGCAGAGCACTATATGGCACAGCTTTGGAGCAATAATGAACGGTGCAGAGCACTATATGGCACTATACTGTTCAGCATGTTAATAAATGTTAACTTTTTGGTTAAAAAAAAAGTCGCCTTTTTTTTGGCTAATATAAGCCATACCCCGAAAATAAGCCATAGTGGGACTTTTGGGGGTAAAAAGAATATAAGACACTGACTTATATTCGGGGAAACACAGTAGCTGTTCCGGGGTTAATTTACCTGATCCTCGGATTGGAAGCTGGGCCATGCCCATTGCCTTTAAATAGTTCTCCTGATCATTGGGCGTCGCCGATTATATCTTCTGTCTTGTGCGTTGTTATCTCGGTCTGGAGTGGAGAGCTGGAGAGCTGGTTGTTGGAGATTCGTTGCTGGTGGTGTATTTCCCTTTGTCTTATTTACTCCTTCCTATATTTGTATTTATTTTGCCCTGCACATTTATAGTGTATTCCTGAGTGACTGCGGCGTGGTGTATATTTTCCGTTATCCTTGTCTGTGCTAACTGTGGGTATTGGTGTATTACCTCTTCACTGGGTGGTGGGCCGTGGTTTCAGCCTAGGGTTGAAACAAGAGACAGGGTGAGGTTCGAGGCCTGGACATGCACACCATCAGTGTAAACTCCAGGTAGAGGGTCAGTCAGGATTTCCCTAGTCTGAGGGAAATTGCAGGGGCCCGGGTTATTAGCTCTCGCTCACCTAGTCTCCCCGTGACAATGGCATACCTAATGCTCCAATCACCACTAAGCACCGCCCCTCCAATACAATTAATAAATATCATAAAAATAACAAACAACAGTGGTATATACACATCAACAGTGACAAAAGATACCCATACAGTATATAAAATCTGCCATGCCTCTTCAAAATCACACATAGATCTCACCGTATCTGTGCCCGATCGAGCAGTTATTGTTTATTATTTACAACATCACCATGGGGATAAACCACCCCTCAACAGACCTTGTGGTACACCACGCCTGTCCAATCCTGGTTCACGGCGCCAAGAAAATCAGCAACCAATCTATGTGCCCAATGCAACCAACCCCCAACTGGCTCCAATGGGAAGGATTCTAACATACTTAAGCGTCCCCATACCTGCGTTCCAATGCGTTGGAACGCAGGTATGGGGACGCTTAAGTATGTTAGAATCCTTCCCATTGGAGCCGGTTGGGGGTTGGTTGCATTGGGCACATAGATTGGTTGCTGGTTTTCTTGGCGCCGTGAACCAGGATTGGACAGGCGTGGTGTACCACAAGGTCTGTTGAGGGGTGGTTTATCCCCATGGTGATGTTGTAAATAATAAACAATAACTGCTCGATCGGGAACAGATACGGTGAGATCTATGTGTGATTTTGAAGAGGCATGGCAGATTTTATATACTGTATGGGTATCTTTTGTCACTGTTGATGTGCATATACCACTGTTGTTTGTTATTTTTATGATATTTATTAATTGTATTGGAGGGGCGGTACTTAGTGGTGATTGGAGCATTGTGTAGCATCCACACTACTTAAGACAGCCCTCTGTGCTTCATTGTATGCTTGATAAAGACCTTGTTATGGTCGAAACGTCGCACTGAACCATGGCTTAAATAAAGTTCGTTTTTGAAGACTTTCTACACCTGGATTGAGCGCTGTTCAATATACAATTTTTGGTCTGCTGAAATCCAGGACGGTTCTCTGGATGTGGAACGAGTGCTCTACCAAACAGTGAGTGCTGTCAGCCTGTTTTGCTTTTTATGAATGGCATACCTAATGACTTGGATTTTTTAGTGGCACATTTCTCCTGACTGATAATTTTCAACAATGAGATTCCTTTGCTGTGTTGCAAGCTGTTTATGGACCATGGCTTTTGCTGTAAAACACAACTATGAAAATGTCAGTAAAATCCTACTAGAACAGCTAAACTTTATATGGGGTTAATCAGAATCACTGTAAATGATGGCGGCTGTGTACTGACTACTGTTTGTATGAGTTTAAATCTGATTAGCGAAGGCAAATGACTTTTGGGTTTTCATTGGCTGTAAGCCATAATCATCAACATTAACAGAAATAAATATGTGAAATAGATCACTCTGTTTGTAATGACTCTGTATAACATATGAGGTTCACTTTTTATATTGAAGAACTGAAATAAATTAACTTTTTGATGATATTCTAATTTTGTGAGATGCACTTGTATCTACCATTCTATCTATCCTTGTATTTCATCCACTACCTGGATCATTTTTTATTGCTTTCTTTTCCTGATATCACATTTCCCCATCGTTCCTTAATTCCTTATATAAATGCAGCTGCAGTTACTTAGTGTACTCCATAACAGACAGTTATCATTATTATCTATTATCATGCAGAAATGCCTTGTGAGGCCATGTTCTGATGTTGGGGAGATTTTCATCATAGAGGATTCACATAGAAAAGAATCTAGTACAATACAAATAAATAAGGTCTTACTAAATCACTTTCTTATGGTATGTGCTGGCTTTTCCTATACCCTACATGCCTAAAGGGATTTCATAAAGCTTTCATCATTAAAGAGGGTCTGTCATCACTGCAGAAAATGGCTATTTTTGACTTTCATTTTATTACTGTTGCTAAACTACTATTTTTTTTTATTGTTTGTTTGTTTTTGAAATCTGCCATACAGCTCCAGATGTATGGGCTTTTTTATTTTGTGCTAATTATTGTTCTTTGCAAAGGGGGCGTGGCTCACATAATTCTCTGGGGCGTGTCTCTAGGCTGCTCTGCATAATAACTCTGTGGTCAATTCCCCCCTTGGTAAAGACATATAAATTAGAATGAATCTAAAAAAGCCCATATCTCTTTAAGCTCTTTAAGGGTGTACGCACACAATATCTTTGTTCTAAAGGCACAGCCGCTGAGTTTTTGTTGGTGAAGGTGCTTCAGGCAGTCGCTTTCCTGATGTGTCTTCACTGGCGGCTTTGCCAATTTTGCAAGTTTTCCCACCTACAAAGAATAGACGGATGTGTAATTTTTATCGTAGGTACACTGCAACTGTGAGAGACCAAATCTAAAAATATAAACCAGAAAATCACATTGTATGATTTTAAAATAATTAAATTGCATTTTATTGCATGAAATAATATTTGATCACTGTAGTGCAGCAGGGTTGGTGCAGTGCAACAGATGGGCAGGGGCCACATAAAAAAGCAAATGTCTTTAATGTCCAAAGAAACTCACAAATAGAAAGCAAATGGTATCCTCTGGATCGCATCCGGGGCGTCAAGACAGTCCGCATCTGAGACCTGTTGCCGTGGGCGACCGCACCACCGTGTCACGCTGTGGGGTGCCAGGCGTTTTTGCTTCCCATGGCTCCGTGTTTCTTCACACAAGCCTGATGTTACAGAGCCACCTGCTCTGCAGTTTCCAAACCAACACTGGCACATCCAACCCTTAGCTGCAGGGTTTTTAAATGGAATCTGTGGCCATGGGCCACTTGTAAGACCCAGCTGGAGAGGAGCAAACCATCCCACTACCATCCTGTAGTTCGCTCCAAAAATTAAAGCCCTTAGCGGGTTTTCCAAAACATTGCCTTGGCCAAATAAATCGACCAGGTCCACACTTACTTTTATTTTGCACTGCAACCACAGCTATGCCTGTGATGGCAATGCACTCCAGAGGCCTCAATTAGCTTCTATGCGCATCCTGGGGGATACATATCAACCCTCGCATATGATCTACCTCACTGCCTCACATCACCTACCAACCAGCAAGAATTCTAACTCTCACAGACCTGCTAGTTTTTCTTTAAGAATCCCTCCTATTCTGCACTCATTACCTGTATTAATTGCTCTTGTTTAAACTCATTGTCTGTATAAAAGACACCTGTCCACACATCCAGTGAATTACACTTCATCCTCTCGACCATGGCTAAGGCCAAAGAGCTGTCTAAGGAAACCAGTAACAAAATTGTAGGCCTGCACAAGGCTGGGATGGGCTACAGGACAATAGGCAAGCAGCTTGGTGAGAAGACAACTGTTGGCACAATTATTGAAAAATGTAAGAAACACAAGATGACTTGTTAATCTTCCTCGGTCTGGGGCTCCATGTAAGATCTTGCCTCGTGGAGTGAGGATGATTCTGAGAAAGGTCAGGAATCAGCCCATAACAACATGGGAGGACCAGGTCAATGACCTGAAGAGAGCTGGGACCACAGTCTCAAACATTACAGTAAGCAACACACTACGCCTTCATGTATTAAAATCCTGCAGAGCACGCAAGGTCCCCCTGCTCACACCAGTACATGTTGAGGCCCGGTAAAAGTTCGCCAGTGACCACCTGGATTATCAAGAGGAGTCATGGAAAAAGGTCATGTAGTCAGATGAGACAAAAAATAACTTTTTGTTATCAACTCCACTTGCTGAGTTTATAGGAAGGAGAAGGATGAGTACAACCCCAAGAACACTATCCCAACCATGATGCATGTTGTGGGAAACATCATACTGTGGGGGTACGTTTCTGCAAAAGGGACAGGACAACTGCACCATATAGAAGGGAGAATGGATGGGGTCATGTATTGCAACATTTTTGAAACAACCTCATTCCCTCAGTAAGAACATTGATGATGGGTTGTGGCTGGATCTTCCAGCATGACAATGACCCAAAACACACAACCAGGGCAACAAAGGAGTGACTCCATAAGAAACATTTCAAGGTCCTGGAGTCTCAGCAGTCTCCAGACCTGAACCCAATAGAAAATCTTTGGAGGGAGCTGAAACTCAATGTTGCCAGCGAATATACTCGTTACTCGATATTTCCTGAGCACGCTCGGGTGTCCTCTGAGTATTTTTTAGTGCTCGGAGTTTTAGTTTTTATTGCCGCAGCTGAATGATTTACATCTGTTAGCCAGCATAAGTACATGTGGAGGTTGCCTGGTTGCTAGGGAATCCCCACATGTACTTATGTTGGCTAACAGATGTAAATCATTCAGCTGCAGGGCTAAAAACTAAATCTCCGAGCACTAAAAAATACTCGGAGGACACCCGAGCGTGCTCAGGAAATCTCGAGTAACGAGTATATTCGCTCATCACTACTAAATAATTATGTAAAAATCATACCATGTGATTTTCTGTTTTTTTTTAATTTTTAGATTATGCCTCTCACAGTGGAAGTGTACAGTACCTACGATAAAAAAAATTACAGACCTCTCCATTCTTTGTAGGTGGGAAAACTTGCAAAAGCGGAGATGCATCAAATACTTATTTTCTCTGCTGAAAAGGCATGTTGCATATTTGAAGTTTTTTTCATGATAGTTTTGCAATTCATGATTTCTATATAACACATTCACTCACAATTCTACTAACATTATTGTCACCTAAAGTCTGCAATGATTCCACCCTATCTGACTGTGGCCGAAGAACTGCAGTGTAACTTCCCTAATAACAATGTCTCATGTCTTTCCTTTTATTTATGTAGCGGTAGGCGAAAAAATATGTATTTTGTGCATACACACATATGCTCCATGGGTCAAATTATCTGCAGCGTCCAGTTGTTCTCTTAATAAATTACCCAGCTGGAAGGCTAATTTAATTCAATGCCAAGGCTGTCTCTGGTAACAGGTCCAGGGCTACAAACACTGTACTGATACATGTTTTACGTTAGATAATGGAAGAATTTAAAAGAAATGCACCAAGCATGTGAACATTGAGCTCTTTATTTATACACAACCCTTTATCTATTAGAACATCTGCTGTAACAGAGGTCTGCCAATTGTGAGGATGGGAATAATACTTACATTTACTAAGTCTGTACATCATTTTGCTTTCTCAATGTAATGGGTCGGGGCGCTCAGACAACCAGCTGTGACAGGGACTTGGTCTTATCATCTAAGCCTGATGAAGTCAAACAACCGGTACATCAGGAAAATGGAATTGTTGGTGGGTGGCATAAAATGTTATGTACCAATGTGATTATTAAGGTATTAATCATGATCCCTTCTATTTTTGCAGATCACTAGCCAAACTAGATATGCCTACTACTAATATCATTTATTTCTTTTCATATATACATGTTTTCAATATCTTTCTAATCCTAAAAGATAATTCTTCAATTTAACAATAATGCAGCAAAATGGATAGAAAATATTACGCATAAAGCACAACATACACTGATCAATCATATCATTAAAACTACTGATAACAGAAAGGCACCTTTAATTATGGGTATGACTACATGGTCTGGCTGCTGCATACAGTCTAAACCAAGCGCAGCCATTATGGTTAATGGGTGCACAATGTTGTCAATAAAAATTCAGGAAGCCATTGGCCACCATTGATGAGTGTGATTTTAGAAGTTGGCTCCCACTAAAACATGTTGTCCTACCCAGTGACAGCAAGTGAACAGTTAGTTCTTGAAGATGATGGGCTTGAGGTAGGAAAAATCTGCAAGCATAGGGATCTCAGTGTCTTTGGCAAGGGCCAAATTATAAAACTGAAAGAAATTAACTGGAGTGTAAGTTGAAATACATGCAACATGTAGGAGAATGTTCACACTGACCAACAGTGTAAACCTAAGATAGAAGCAAATTGAACATATGCCCTGCTGTAAGCAGGTAAAAGCAACAGTGCATATAAATAACATAGGGCACTTAGTAAAGACTGCTTTGATGAAAAAAAAAACATAAAAGCCATCTCATCAGTGTAAAGGTGGTCCTAACCTCTGATATTAAAACCTTACCATGTGTCAAAAATGACCTAAATTTGAATATGGGCCAAGCAGGACCGGGCCCGACTTAGGACATCCAGCCATGAGAAACAATACATAATGCTCAGCTCAAAGAAAGGGAGGCCATGCCCTTGCTTTCACTGTGTGCAAGAACCTAAAGCAAAACCTAAAGAAATGAACTGGAATGTACGTTGATATACATGCAACGTGTAGGAGCATGTTCACACTGGCCATTAACCCCTTAACGACCGCTGATACCCCTTTTAACGGTGGCAGATAGGGGTACTTATTCCTCAGCGTGGCTTTTTTTACGTCTCTGAGAAATAAGGTTAAAGTGCCCCCGGGAAAGGTCAGAGTGGCCCAGTGCCTCTGTACTGCAGTACTTTGCTGTGCCCTCAACAGGGCAGAGAAGTAAGCCTGTGCAAGAGCGCGATGACAGGGAGCCAAGAAGCAAGCAGGAGGGCGACATCGCAAGAAGGAAGGCACTGGACCAGAACCTGTGACACCCATCGGACCAGACCGCTCCGCAGGTTGGATCAGTAGCTTATCTACAGCATTATTGAATGCTGTAGATAAGCCCTGAAAGGTGATGGCCGTATCTTATATTGGCCAAACCTGGTGACGGGTTTGCTTTAAGGGCACAACAAATTAAAACTTTGAAAATTGCTAAATTTTCAAAATTTTTGCCAAATTTCAATTTTTTCATAAATGAATGCAAGTCATATTAAAGAAATTTTACCACTAACATCAAGTACAATATGTCACGAAAAAGCAGAATCAGTGGAATCCATTGAAGTCTTCCGGAGCTATAACCTCATAAAGTGACAGTGGTCAGAATTGTAAAAATTGGCTTGGTCATTAAGGACAAAATTGGCGCTTGGTCACTAAGGGGTTAAACAGACAAAACCTAAGATAGAAACCAAATTTAGGTTAGGACCATCCTGGTTGTGTAGACTTTGGCGCTGGTGGGATGGCTTTTTACTTACTTCCAGCAGGGTGTATGTTCATTTTGTTTCTATTTTAAGGAAAAAATTGTGACATACATCTGGGTCAAATCTTCAAAGTGGCTGGTCCTGATCTTCTGTAACAAATAAAAGTTTTCCAAGATGAGACAACAGGTGAACTGGCAACAGGGTCATGGGTTCCCAAAACTCATGCTTCACATGTGAAAGGAAGGCTATGACTTTTTGGTCCCATTTGAAAGAAAAGTTACAAATTGCAGAAAAGTTAATATAGGCTATGATATAACAGTGTCAGAACATTTGACATCTAAATCCACAATCTCTAAGATTACGCATCTGTGGGACATGCTGGAAAAGACAAGTCCAATCTATAAAGGTTTTAACTTGCAACTTACAGGATATGTTCGGCCATTGGCCGCCATAGGTGGGCAGCATTTCTGTAGGGGGCTGCCTCTAGACAGTGTTTTTATGTCGTTAAACAGCAAGTGACCAGTCAGTTCTTGAAGATTATGTGGGGAAAGCAGAAAAATCTGCAAGCATAACAATGTGTAGTGGAAAATTACCATTTTTTTCACTAAAATGTTGCTTTGGCCCCAAGTTTTTAATTTTTAGAAGGGATAATGAGAAAATGACAATCTGTTATGCAATTTCTCCTGAGCACAACAATACCTCATATGTGGTCAAAAACTACTTTTGAGGCACAGTGCAAAGCTCAGAAGGGAAGAACCACCATATTGGAGTTCAGATTTTGCTGGAATGGATTGAGGATGCAATGTCACATTGGCAGAGCCCCTGAGGTGCCAGAACAGCAAAAATCCGCTATACAGTAAGTGACATCATTTTACAAACTACTCCCTCAATGAATTTATCTAGGGGTGCACTTAGCATATTAGCACCACATGCCTCACAGAATTTTATACAATTGGGCAGTGATGAAAGAATAATTATATTTTTACCATAAAAATATAAAATTTTTATAATGGCTAATAGAATGTGGCTGTACAGCACTGCTTAGCCTCACGGCGAGAATCAGGAAGGACAGAGTGCTATTTGTCTCCTGGAGCACAGATTTTCGTAGAATAGTTTGCGGACTCCATATACAAAGATCCAACTGCTGACCCCATTTTGGAAATTTGCTATTGTAGTACCCTGTACATTGTAGTGCCCAGTACATTGTGCGCAGCTCGTGCTTCTGGAGACACGCACCTGTAAAATTAGGTGGGCTCTCAACTCTACAGAAAGACACTAAATGTGATTTATCAGTATAACCACGGCACTATGTGCCCAAGTAGGATCCAGCCTCGTTCAAGGTAATAGCAATAACTTGACACTCAAGATGATAATAAAGGTGAATATTTTTAATGACCAATCCAAAAAGCAAATGGACAAAACGTTTTGGTCTTCTTTAGACCTTCATCAGTGTACGGATTGCAAGCATTTCAAAGAGACATGGCATGCAGGAGTAGCACTCAGAACACAGCGTCCACTATCATCTTGAGTGCTAATTGTGGTTTAGGCACACTGTAGGGCTCAGAAAGGAGGGGACATTTGGATTTGAGAGCTCATAATTCGCTAGATTTCTTTTGGCGGGCAAGGAGCCATTTCACTTTTCCAAAGCTTTTGTACTACCAGTAACGTGGAAGTCCCCTGTATTTCCATTAACAGATGACGGACGTGAGTGAGGACTTTCTTTTTGAGAATTTGATTAAAGCTTTTATCGTGTACATTCTACGTAACATTTTGGATTACATTTATCCTGTGCTCTACGCTGAGCACTTACATCGGGATTGCTATCTAAATCTCCAAATGACATGACTATAATGAGGCAGCAGAGTTACTCTGGACTCCCCATATATTATGATGAACCCTACAACCCCCTTTCACACAGTATATTGCCACTCCTGCATACAGTGTGATGGACTTCACAACCACCTTCCTCACAGTAAGATGGACCACATACAGTGGGGAAAAAAGTATTTAGGTAGCCACCAATTGTGCAAGTTCTCCCACTTAAAAAGATGAGAGAGGCCTGTAACTGACATCATAGGTAGGCCACAACTATGAGAGTCAAAATGAGAAAACAAACCCAGAAAATCACCTTGTCTTATTTGGCAAGATTTATTTTGCAAATTATGGTGGAAAATAAGTATTTGGTCACCTAAAAACATGCAAGATTTCTGGCTCCCACAGACCTGTAACTTCTTCTTTAGATTTATTTGACCGTAAGCTGTGTGGATGACTATTTAGTGACACTGACTTCCTAACATATCTAATTTAATACAAGGTAAACTGTTCTGTATTTGAAGAAGAGAAATATATTTCTATTACAACTATATGTAATAGACATTGTATAGTCTAGAGATTTTCATAGTCTGCTATGAATTATAAAATGATGTGAGTTTCCCCCCAAAAAATATAAGTATAAGTATGTAACCTCAATTTCTGCTGTTCCAAGTAATTTTTTTAAGGCTGAATTTGTACGTCCATGTTTCATGATCCCTATACAAACTGAAATTCCAGTTCTTACCACGGGTCTCCTGACTTGAACTAATAGTCTAATGTACAGTATGCTTATGAGGGTAGGTTCACATGGGTGTATGCAATCTGTGTTTTTACAGTAGCAGCAATTAAAGGGGTTTTCCCATGAGCAAATAATTAGTTAAAAAGTTTTAATCAACATTTTAATCAATGGATCTTTGAATAATAATAAGTTACGACATTTGCAGTAATAATATGTCCAGCGCCATGGGCCTTATTGACCAGGAACATATTATTACTGCATCACGATCGCACGCGCCCACAGGCTGTGCACGGGTGATTGCCGCCGGGTGTCAGCTGTTTCTGCCAGCTGACACCCTGCACTACATGCCAAGAGTGGTCCCGCACCACTTGCGACACTTTAACTCCCTAAATGCGTTAAATGCTGCGATCAAGCAACAGCAACATTCCTGGAGCCGGCGGTGGCATGACAGCCCCTCTGCCCTTGGATCGGAGAATCTGTGGCGTAACCCGGGTTCCCAATCATTGCCATGGTGATCTGATGTCGTCATGACGACATCCGGGTCACCAGAGCTAGGAAAGTTGCTTAATCATGCGCAGTGCATGATCAGCCACTATCTCTGTCAGTGCAGAGCTGACAGTTTGCATAGTATGGGGATGCTGCTGCATCCCCATGCTATACAAGCGATTAGCCTGCAAAATGTGATAGTCCAACAAAGTAAAAAAGTGAAAAAAAAGTAAAAACTTTTTTTTAAATAATTTTTTAACTATTTTTTTAAAATAATAATAATAATAAAAAAAAAATCAAAATATATTGCATCCATAAATAAATATTTGTATGAAAAAAAAATTATAAACAATAAAAGTTCACATACACTCACTGGCCACTTTATTAGGTACACCTGTCCAACTTCTTGTTAACACTTAATTTCTAATCAGCCAATCACATGGCGGCAACTCAGTGCATTTAGGCATGTAGACATGGTCAAGACAATCTCCTGCAGTTCAAACCGAGCATCAGTATGGGGAAGAAAGGTGATTTGAGTGCCTTTGAACGTGGCATGGTTGTTGGTGCCAGAAGGGCTGGTCTGAGTATTTCAGAAACTGCTGATCTACTGGGATTTTCACGCACAACCATCTCTAGGGTTTACAGAGAATGGTCCGAAAAAGAAAAAAAATCCAGTGAGCGGCAGTTCTGTGGGCGGAAATGCCTTGTTGATGCCAGAGGTCAGAGGAGAATGGGCAGACTGGTTCAAGCTGATAGAAAGGCAACAGTGACTCAAATCGCCACCCGTTACAACCAAGGTAGGCCTAAGAGCATCTCTGAACGCACAGTGCGTCGAACTTTGAGGCAGATGGGCTACAGCAGCAGAAGACCACACCGGGTACCACTCCTTTCAGCTAAGAACAGGAAACTGAGGCTACAATTTGTACAAGCTCATCGAAATTGGACAGTAGAAGATTGGAAAAACGTTGCTTGGTCTGATGAGTCTCGATTTCTGCTGCGACATTCGGATGGTAGGGTCAGAATTTGGCGTAAACAACATGAAAGCATGGATCCATCCTGCCTTGTATGGAGCATCTTTGGGATGTGCAGCCGACAAATCTGCGGCAACTGTGTGATGCCAACATGTCAATATGGACCAAATTCTCTGAGGAATGCTTCCAGCACCTTGTTGAATCTATGCCACGAAGAATTGAGGCAGTTCTGAAGGCAAAAGGGGGTCCAACCCGTTACTAGCATGGTGTACCTAATAAAGTGGCCGGTGAGTGTATTTGGTAACGCCGCTTAAAGAATGACCCGACCTATAAAATTGTCCATCTTGTTCTGCAAAAAACAAGAAACCATACAGCTCCATCAGAATAAAGCAATGCAAAAATAATTATTTTTTCTATAAAATATTTTTTATTGTGTAAAAGCGCCAATACATAAAAAAACTATATTAATGAGGTATTGCTGTAATCGTACTGACCTGAAGAGCAAAACTGCTTTATCAATTTTACTACACACAAAATGACATAACCCTGCCCTCCCAAAAAAAATTCCTGAATTGCTGGTTTTTGTTCAGTATGCCTGTAGTGAGGCTAATGGCTGCATAATCAATGGGAGGTATGTGTCACAGGGATGGCTGCTCCCTGTGATGTAACCCGGAGTATTTCTCTTTAGTGCACGTAAGCACTAGGATGTCATTTAGTGCATCTGGGTCTGGGTTGCGGGTAGCTGTGAGAGATGGGCGGGTCTGGTTACCCACATACCTCACCTGTGGGTGTGGTTACAGCCTACATAATGGAGGCTGTCGTTCGGCACATGGTCTGTGTCTTGGGAGGTAGAAGGCCTTCTGTGTATGTGGCTCCAGACCGAGCCTGCATGCTGGACATTGTCCCAGCCTGTGTGCCCATAGGCCCGAGGTAGCAGAGAGCCTCGGCTAAGGACATTGTGTGTTGTTTTGCCTGCTCCGAAGGCCATTTACTTTTTGTTGTTGCAGCTGGGTTATGAAGCAAATAAACCCACACGGACATCCTTAAGAGACATGCCTCCTGTCTTCCTCCTGCCGCACCTGATCTCTACAATTAGTGCTAGACTGTGGACATCTGTCCAGGAGGTATCTGGGAGGAGTACAGCAAGTGATTGCTGTGGATCAGCGGGTCCTGGAACTCAAGGTGGATTGCTGTGGATCGGCGGTTCTATGAACTCCGGGCGGCTTGCTGTGGATCGGCAGGTTCACAAAATCTGCAAAATGGAGCCTTGCGGAGCCGTGCAGTGTGGTGTGGAGGCATACAGAGCTGTGCAGAGATGTGCAGAGCCTTGCGGAGCCATGCAGAGCCTGGCAGAGTAGTGTGGAGCCTTGCTGTGCAGAGCCTTGCGGAGCCGGACAGAGCCTTGCAGAGCAGTGCGAAGCCTCACTGTAAGGAACTGAAAGGGGGGATAGACTGCCGTGCACAGGTGATGAGGGGCCTGAAAGGGATGAATGGAGAGTCCACAGCGTGGACCCCAAGAAGGGATGGTTGCCCAAAAGGGGGTGGAGTCCCAAAAGGGGGCAGTGACCCAAACAGGAATGGTTGCCCAGAAAGGGGTGGAATCCCAAAAGGGGGCCGTGACCCAAATAGGGGTGGTGGCCCAAAAAGGGGCAGGGGCGAAAGCGCTGAGGGAATGTTGCCGGGATCAGTGTTCAAACAGCGCATGTCCGGGATTATGTACTGACTTTCCATCTGACAAGATGTCACAGAGCTGTTCTGTAGAAGTAAATGGAGAGTGAGTGACTGGACTTATAGACTCAGGGAGCCCAGTAACCCTGGTGAGCGCCACATTCCCTGTCTATCTGATCCCCGGAAGGAAGATGGACGTCCACTACATCAATGGTGTCCCTAGGGGATTATCCGCTGTCCAGGATAATCATTGAGACACCCACTATTATTAACAGCCATGACGTCCCTGTAGTCCTAGACTTGCCTTGCCTGATTGTAATAGACCTGGACTTTAAATAGTTTTGGGTCTTGTTGGAGGAAAGGGGAGTGTCTAATTGCTCAGAAGGGAGCCAGAATGACCCTAAGGGAGCACCACTGCAGCAGGCAGCAGTAGGGGTTCCTGGTGGTGTGATGCACAAAGAGGAGGTAGCACCCCCTAAGGTCCATATCCCAGAGATATGGGTGAGCTGGGAACTCGGAGACTTAACAGAAGTGACCAACAGTGTGACCGTTAAAAACAGGGTAGCTCCAGGAAAGGGGTTCAGCACCTGTTAAAGTGGGGATTGTTGTTCCAGGGTGACAGGGTGAGTAGCAGTGATTCCCATTCAGACTGTGACGCAAGGGAAAAAGAGTGCAGTAAGGTGGACCCGGGTACAGATGGCAAATCTTCCTCTCGTTGCCGGGGACACAAAAAGGTAGGACAGGCTACACCCTCTGAGAAGAGGGGTGAAGAAGAGACGGGGTCAGGGGCAAACAAGGTTAATCGCCTTGATAAAGAGGTCACTTTACCACTGACAAACCCCGATGAGGTGGGGAAAATAAAACTGACCCTGGGTGGTGGTAAAAACAGAGAGCCTACAGGAGAAGCTGTCCGTATCGACCGCTGCTACCTGACAACAAGAGTATCAACTTGACAAACTGACCAAGGAAATGTGCACATGGAAAGAGCGAGCCGACAGCTCCCGCAATATGGAAGTGCACGTCCAAAGCTTGGAAAAAGAGCACGACGAGGTCTGTCAGCAGCTGGCGAACGAGAGGTTGAAGATGTTGGGTATCGAAGCCGCCAACTCCGCGCAGCAGGATCAGGTGCCTCATCTGGAGTCTGAGCTTTCAACAGCCAAGGCTCAGCTTGGAGAGAAGGAAGCACAGAAGCAGAAGCTGCTTTATACCATCTGCTATACCGCGATCTACTCCCACAGCTCCCGCCATGTGTAAGCGCACCTCCAAAGCTTGGAAAAAGAGCATGACGAGGTCTGTCAGCAGCTGGCGAACGAGAGGTTGAAGATGTTGGGTATGGAAGATGCCAACTCCGCACAGCAGGGTCAGGTACCTCACCTGAAGTCTGAGCTCTCGGCAGCCAAGGCTCAGCTTGGAGAGAAGGAAGCGCAGAAGGTGCTTTATGCCATCTGCTATACCGAGGAGCAGCTGTGATCTACTCGGCAGGAGGACGCAGAACACGTGTCTCAGCTGGGAATGACCTGCTGCATCAAAGCGCAGGAGTTTCAGGACATCGCCAAAGAGTTTTTTCGTGAGAAGCAAATAGTGGCAGATTTACAGGCTGAACTAAAGCATCTAAAAGAACAGAAATCGGAGAAAATCGTAGCCTTGGAGTAAGAAATAAGGTCAATATGATAGTGAGGACACAAAGTGAACAAGCCCTCCAGGAACTGTCTGCAGACTTCGAGGAGAAGAACGCATGCATCAGAGAGGCCCATGAGAATCATCGGCAGGAGCTTCTCCGGAGAGAGGATGAGCATCACTGCCTGGCAGGGGAGAATGCAAAAGTTCTTTGAGAGCTCAAGATAAGGCCCAGCTCCAGAAACACATGGATGATCGAAAAAACGAGCTCCCGCTATACAGAGAAAACTGTCACGCTTTCTTGATCTGATCGCAAAGAAGGAGAGTGAGCTGGAGAGACTTACCAAAGAAGTGGCTTCCAGGAAGGAAGAAATCCAGAAGGGGAAGTGCCATGCAGATGGCCTCACAAGGGAGGTCAACTTCTTGAAAAATCGCTGTGACTCTCAGGACGAGGAGGTCAAACACGATGTCCAAGAAGATGAGATTTCACTTTTCCAGTGCATGGTAGAGGTACCTGAGGATGTGCGAGAAGCTTGTGCCAGTGAGGCTGTGCATGAGGAATTTTGAAAGGCAGTGGAAGCGTATAGTGTAAACTGGGCGCAAGACTCTAAGCAGTTTGTTATACTGTCGACTAGGGAAGTCACAGTAAAGCGGTTGGCTATCCTGAGTGACATGCACCTATGCTGTCTTCGCATAAAACAGATGTTCCCATTAAGGAATAAGGAAGCCGCTCGATGTCTGGAGCATGCAAGGAAGGCTCAAAGTCGGCCGGGGTTGGTGAAAGACATAATTCAAGTGCCCAGAAATCTAGTGAGGAAACTCATTGGGAGACTGGGAAAAGTGATGCAGGAAATTGTGAATAAGTCTGGTGTGGTGAGTGTGAGGGTCCCAGCTGATGCTGAAGCCTAGATAGCTGGTGAAGGTGGGATGGTTCCCTTCTTTGTGGTCGGATCAAGGGAGAGCCAAAAAATTTTTCAAATACTCCTGGAATATCGTATGGCATACCTAAGGGAGGTAGAACAGCTAAGACTTGAGAGGGTGCAGATCAATAAACAGCTGTAGGAAATGCAAAGAAGAGGGTGGCCACTTTCAACCTGAGGTCTAGAGAGACTAAGGGGTCCCCTAAAGGTTGGAAGAGTGAGAAATAGTGACTCCTCTGCTAGCTCACTGCTGAGTGGCCTAGGCGGGAGACCCTGCAGCAGATGTGGTGGCAGAGAGTCAGACCAGACAGAAGGTATGGGGCCTAGGAAATCACAGCACCACTGGGGTTGGTCTGACAAAGGGGCAACCCTATCAGAGTAGGTGACGGAGTCAGATAACGTACTGTTCCAAAAGGGCTCAGTGACAGGGCCCGATTTTGACAGACGGGTTTATTTCCAAAGGCGACTGAGAAGGGTGTCTGGTCGGGTAAGAGAAGGTGCCAAACCCGACGGCTTTAGGCAGAGGGGGGGAGGTATGTAAGGAGGCTAATGGCCGCGTAATCAATGGGAGGTATGTGTCCCATTGGGAGCAGAGAGCCTCAGCTAAGGACATTGTGTGTTGTTTTTCCTGCTCCGAAGGACATTTACTTTTTGTTGTTGCTGCTGGGTTATGGAGTAAATAAACCCGCACGGACTTCCTTAAAGAAGCACGCCTCCTGTCTTCCTCCTGCCACACCTGAGTGAGCGATCAAAAAATATCATGTGTTTGAAAATGGTACCAATAAAAATGTCAACTCGTCCTGCAAAAAACAAGCCATCACATGACTCTGTGGGCCAAAATATGGAAAAATTATAGCTCTCAAAATATGGAGATACAAAAAACTATTTTTTCAATTAAAAAAAGCGTCTTTTAGTGTGTGACAGCTGCCAAACATAAAAGCCCGATATAAATCTGGTATCGCTGTAATGGTACCGACCCAAAGAATAAAATCGCCTAATCACTTATACCGCACGAGGAACAGAGTAAAACACATAAATAAAATCAATTCTTCACCTGCTGTTGATTTTTCTATTTTGCCTCCCAAAGATCACAATAAGGCTTGGCAACATTTATTCTGCACTATGCTCTGAGTGCTTGCACCAGGGTTTCTGTGTAAATCTTTGAAATACGTGATTCAGACAAAACCTCTGGCAGAAGATTCCCTATAAGGCCGGCCTCACACTGGGCGTAAGACAATACGCCACGTATTATACGTCCGTACTACGGCCGTAATACGGAGAAATGTTCCCAAAATATTGATCCGTAGTCAGGGTGTGTCAGCGTATTTTGCGCATGGCATCCTCCGTATGTAATCCGTATGGCATCCGTACTGCGAGATTTTCGCGCAGGCTTGCAAAACCGACATCTAATGGATTTATGTGCTCAAATGTTCGGGAAAACATATAAACATATATACAGTTGAGACACATATATATATATTCTGTATTTAGATTTCATTCAGCGCGATATCTGTGAACAGCCGGTAATTCAATTGCCGGCTTCTCATTTCTCCTGCACAAACCCGACAGGATATGAGACATGGTTTACATACAGTAAACCATCTCATATCCCCTTTTTTTTTGCATATTCCACACTACTAATGTTAGTAGTGTGTATGTGCAAAATTTCAGCGCTGTAGCTGCTGAAATAAAGGGTTAAATGGCGGAAAAAATTGGCGTGGGCTCCCGCGCAATTTTCTCCGCCAGAATGGTAAAGCCAGTGACTGAGGGCAGATATTAATAGCCAGGAGAGGGTCCATGGTTATTGGCCCCCCCGTGGCTAAAAACATCTGCCCCCAGCCACCCCAGAAAAGGCACATCTGGAAGATGCGCCTATTCTGGCACTTGGCCACTCTCTTCCCACTCCCTGTAGCGGTGGGATATGGGGTAATGAAGGGTTAATGCCACCTTGCTATTGGAAGGTGACATTAAGCCAGATTAATAATGGAGAGGCGTCAATTATGACACCTATCCATTATTAATCCAATTGTTGGAAAGGGTTAAAAAACACACACACACATGATTTAAAAGTATTTTAATGAAATTAAACACAGCGGTTGTTGTAATAATTTATTGCTCTCAATCCATCAGGAACACCCTCGCTTGGAAAAATAATAAACGCACAAGATACATACCTTCTGGTGAACCGTCTCGTCCCACGATGTAATCCATCTGAAGGGGTTAACTAATATTACAGGCAGGAGCCCTGCTAAATGCAGCTGTGCTCCGTGCCTGTAATCCCCCGGCGAATGAATGAAATGTAGGTCATTGACCTACATTTCCTTCAGTCGCGGTGATGCGCCCCCTGGTGGATGTCCTCATATGACCTGGAGCGTGGGAAAAAGTTCCCAGGCTGCAGTTCATGAGAACATCCAGCAGGGGCGCATCACCGCGACTCAATGTAAGTACAGATCCTGCTTTCCTTTCAGCACCCGGGGAATTACAAGCACGAGCACACCGCTGCATTTAGCAGGGCTCCTGCCTGTAATATTAGTTAACCCCTTCAGATGGATTACTTCGTGGGACGAGACGGTTCACCAGAAGGTATGTATCTTGTGCGTTTATTATTTTTCCAAGCGAGGGTGTTCCTGATGGATTGCGAGAACAATAAATTATTACAACAACCGCTGTGTTTATTTCATTAAAATACTTTTAAATCATGTGTGTGTGTGTTTTTTAACCCTTTCCAACAATTGGATTAATAATGGATAGGTGTCATAATTGACGCCTCTCCATTATTAATCTGGCTTAATGTCACCTTACAATAGCAAGGTGGCATTAACCCTTCATTACCCCATATCCCACCGCTACAGGGAGTGGGAAGAGAGTGGCCAAGTGCCAGAATAGGCGCATCTTCCAGATGTGCCTTTTCTGGGGTGGCTGGGGGCAGATGTTTTTAGCCACGGGGGGGGCAATAACCATGGACCCTCTCTAGGCTATTAATATCTGCCCTCAGTCACTGGCTTTACCATTCTGGCGGAGAAAATTGCGCGGGAGCCCACGCCAATTTTTTCCGCCATTTAACCCTTTATTTCAGCAGCTACAGCGCTGAAATTTTGCACATACACACTACTAACATTAGTAGTGTGGAATATGCAAAAAAAAAGGGGATATGAGATGGTTTACTGTATGTAAACCATGTCTCATATCCTGTCGGGTTTGTGAAGGAGAGAGCAAAAGCCGGCAATTGAATTACCGACTTTTCACTAACAGCGCTGCGTATTTCTCGCAAGTCACACTGCTGGTCCGTGTGGAATCCGTATTTTTCTCGCCCCCATAGACTTTCATTGGCGATTTTTTTGCGCAATACGGTGACAAACGCAGCATGCTGCGATTTTGTACGGCCGTAGAAAGCCGTATAATACTGAACCGTAATATACGGCTAATAGGAGCAGCCCCATTGAGAATAATTGTGCCGTTTATTTTGCGAGTTTTACGGACGTAGTTTATGCGCTCATACGTCCGTAAAACTCGCTAGTGTGAGGCCGGCCTAATAAAGCAGATGGGGGCACTGTGGATACCGTCTGACCTGTAATCTGGCATTGTCCGTCTTTTAAGGATTGCATAAAAGTGCCGTCAGCCACAGATTTGAGCACTTCTGAAAAGAAGGACACCGCTGAACAGAGGCCAGACTATAATGTTCCAGAGTAACATTATAGTGAATGGATCCCTCGGGGGTTTCATCTGAATCACGTCATTTAGAGATTTAGATGAAAACTCCAAAGTAAGTGCTCAGCGTAGAGCACCGGATAAATGTGATCCCAAACGTTATGTAAAATGTTCCCAATAAAAGCTTCAACTTAATCCACAAACAAAGCAAGTCCCTACTCAGGTCTGTCATCTATTAATGGAAATATAAAGGGCTTCCACATTACTGGTACAACAAAGGCTCTGGAAAAGCTAAATGGATCCTCACCCGCCAAAAGAAATTCAGCAAATTCTCCACTCTCAAATCCATGTCCCCTCCCTTCTGAGCCCCAGAGTGTACCTACCCCACATAGTGTGTCCACATGTTTTGCATTTTTGAAGCGATGAGAGCCTTCCTAACTTATGGGTCCATGTCTCTATGGGAGGTGGAGCCGCATATTCATCACTGTAATGAGCGGCACCACGTGACCACTCATACAGGACAAGCTGCGACGCTGAGAGGAAGCATCGAGGGAGCCGGGTGAGTATTTTAATGCAAGAGGGCAGGCGCACAGGGGGTGGGAGGCGAGATGTAACCAGGAACTTTATTTTAACCACAAAAAAATAAAAAAAACATTTATTTTTCATTCCCTCTCTCCAGCGAACGCTGCTGGAGTGAAGGAATGAATTCCGGCTTCAGCACCACACGCAGGGAGGACAGCGCTTAACTCTAGCGCTGTCTCCTGCACGGTCTGTGTGGTACTCAGTCGGCACATGGGCGGCACACAGACAGCATCCATGTGCGGTACGAGTTTACACGGACCCATTGACTTTAATGGGTCCGTGTGATCCGTGCGCTCCCACGAACACTGACATGTCTCCGTGTTTTGCAAACGGACACACGGTCCGTGAAAACACGCTGACATGTGCAGAGACACATTTATTTTAACCCCTTCACCCCCGGAGCTTTTTCCGTTTTTTCGTTTTCGTTTTTCGCTCCCCTCCTTCCCAAAGCCATAACTTTTTTATTTTTCCGTTCATATGGCCATGTGAGGGCTTATTTTTTGCGGGACGAGATGTACTTTTGAACGATACCATTGGTTTTACCATGCCGTGTAACAGAAAACAGGAAAAAAATTCCAAGTGTGATGAAATTGCAAAAAAAGTGCAATCTCACACTTGTTTTTTGTTTGGCTTTTTTGCTAGGTTCAACAAATGCTAAAACTGACCTGCTATTATGATTCTCCAGGTCATTACGAGTTCTTAGACACCTAACATGTCTAGGTTATTTTTTATCTCAGTGGTGAAAAAAAATTCCAACGTTTGCTATAAAAAAAAAAAAAAAAAAAAAAATTGCGTGATTTTCCGATACCCGTAGCGTCTCCAATTTTCATGATCTGGGGTCGGATGAGGGCTTATTTTTTGCATGCCGAGCTGGCGTTTTTAAGGATACCATTTTGGTGTATATACATTCTTTTGATCGCCCGTTATTGCATTTTAATGCGTAATTTTGGCGTTTTGATTTTTTTTCTCGCTACGCCATTTAGCGGTCAGGTTAATCCTTTGTTTTTATTGATAGATCGGGCGATTCTGAACGCGGCGATACCAAATATGTGTAGGTTTGATTTTTTTTAAATAGTTTTATTTTGATTGGGGCGAAAGGGGGGTGATTTAAACTTTTATATATTTTTTATTTTTTTATATTTTTAACCACTTTTTTTTTTTTTAATTTTGGCATGCTTCAATAGCCTCCATAGGAGGCTAGAAGCATGCACAACTCGATCGGCTCTGCTACATAGAGGTGGCATACAGATCACCTCTATGTAGCAGAAAGGCAGGTGTACTTTGAGCGCCGACCACTGGGTGGCGCTCAAAGCAATCGGCCATCAACAACCATAGAGGTCTCAAGGAGACCTCTGGTTGTTATGGCGATGCACTGCTGACCCCCGATCATGTGACGGGGGTCAGCAGTGAGAGCACCTCCGGCCGCGCGGCCGGGAGCGCTAGTTAAATGTCGCTGTCAGCGCTTGACGGCGGCATTTAACTTGTTAATGGGCGCGGGCGGATCACGATTCCGCTTGCGCTCATTGCGCACACATGTCAGCTGTGCAAAACAGCTGACATGTCGCGGCTTTAAGGTGGGCTCGCCACTGGAGCCCACCTTAAAGCAGGGGATCTGCCAGCTGACGTACTATTCCGTCAGCTGGCAGAAAGGGGTTAATGTGTCTTCGTGAGTCAGTGTCTCCGGTACGTGAGAAAACTGTCACCACCACACGTACCGGAGCCACTGACGTGTGAAACCGGCCTTAGGAGGATATCTGTTTGTGCAGGTAATAACTATTACTGTGCTGAATTATTAGACAACTGAATAAAAACCAAATATCTTCCCATCTCACTTGTTTATTTTCACCAGGTAAACCAATATAACTGCACAAAATTTAGAAATAAACATTTCTGACATGCAAAAACAAAACCCCAAAAAATTAGTGACCAATATAGCCACCTTTCTTTATAATGACACTCAACAGCCTTCCATCCATAGATTCTGTCAGTTGCTTGATCTGTTTACGACCAACATCGTGTGCAGCAGCCACCAAAGCCTCCCAGACACTGTTCCGAGAGGTGGACTGTTTTCCCTCCCTGTAGATCTCACATTTTATGAGGGACAACAGTTTCTCTATGGGGTTCAGTTCAGGAGAACAAGGGGGCCATGTCATTATTTTTTCTTCTTTGAGACCTTTTACTGGCCAGCAACGCTGTGGAGTAGTTGGAGGCATGTGATAGAGCATTGTCCTGCATGAAAATCATGTTTTTCTTGAACGATACCAACTTCTTCCTGTACCACTGCTTGAAGAAGTTGTCTTCCAGAAACTGGCAGTAGGTCTGGGACTTGAGCTTCACTCCATTCTCAACCGAAAAGGTCCCACAAATTTATCTTTGATGATACCAGCCCATACCAGTACCCCACCTCCACCTTGCTGGCGTCTGAGTCGGAGTGGAGCTCTTTGCCCTTTACTGATCCAGCCTCTGGCCCATCAAGAGTCACTCTCATTTCATCAGTCCATAAAACCTTTGAAAAGTCAATCTTAGGCTGGTTTCACACTTGCGTTTTGATCTGCAGCGTTTTTTTAAAAAAACGCATGTGGTGAAAAAACGCATGTAAACGCATGCAAACGCTGCGTTTTTTAGACGCATGCGTTTTTGCAGCAAAAAAAAATGCGGCAAAACGCAGCGTTTTGCCACGTTTACATGCGTTTTTTCCCGCGTTTGCGTTTTTGAAACGCATGCTGAGAAGTGTGTGACAGCTGCCAATCATCAAAATCAACTAGAAAACCCACTATTAATAGAATTAGCTAGGGTTAGGGTTAGGATCCCTAGGGTTAGGGTTAGGGGTAGCTTTTTATTAGAATGTCCTGGTCACCAGGTCACTGATAAGCCACCCCCCACCATCAAGGTGATAAAGGGATCCAAACCCTAACCCTAACCATAGGGATCCTAACCCTACCCCTAACCCTAACCATAGGGATCCAAACCCTACCCCTAACCCTACCCCTAACCCTATCCATACCCCTTGGGATCCTAACCCTAACCCTAACCCTAACCCTAGGGATCCTAACCCTAACCATAACCCTAGGGATCCTAACCCTAACCCTACCCCTACCCCTAACCCTATCCATAACCCTTGGGATCCTAACCCTAACCATAACCCTAGGGATCCTAACCCTAACCCTAACCATAACCCTAGGGATCCTAACCCTAACCCTAAGGGTTAGGATCCTAACCCTAACCCTAAGGGTTAGGGTTAGGATCCCTAGGGTTAGGGTTAGGATCCCTAGGGTTACTAGGGATCCTAACCTTAGGGTTAGGGTTAGGGTCCCTAGTAACCCAAGGGTTAGGGTTAGGGTTTTCTTGTTTTTTTTGTGTTTTCTTCTGTTTTCCTATAGAAACGCATGCGTTTAAACGCATGCAAACGCATGTGCTTAAAAACGCATGCGTTTACATAGACAGCAATGCATTTTTTTGCCGCGAAAAAACGCATGCGTTTTTTTGCGGCAAAAAAACGCCGCTAGAAATTACTACAGGTTGCGTTTCTGCAAATGAACGCACGCGTCAAAAAACGCATGCGTTGCCGAAAACGCGTCAAAACGCATGCGAAAAAACGCATGCTTTTTTTATGTTAAGTATAGAAAAAAAACGCATTCGTTTTTTAGCGCTAAAACGCAGCGTCCAAAAACGCAAGTGTGAAACCAGCTTTAAGATATTTCTGGGCCCAATCTTGACGTTTTATCTTATGTTTCTTGTTCAAAGGTGGTCATTTTTCAGCCTTCCTTACCTTGGCCATGTCCCTGAGTATCGCACACCTTGTGCTTTTTGTTACTACAGTAACGTTGCAGCTCTAAAATATGGCAAAACTGGTGGCAAATGGCATCTTGGCAGCTTCACACTTGATTTTCCTCAATTCATGGGCAGTTATTTTGCGCCTTTTTTGCCCAACACGCTTCTTGATTGTTCGGTGATCACGCTTCAAAAGTTTGGCAATTTCAAGACTGTCGCATCCCTCTGCAAGACATCTCACAATTTTGGACTTTTCAGAGCCCATCATATCTCTTTTCTGACCCATTTTGCCAAAGGAAAGGAAGTTGCCTAATAATTAAGCACACCTTATATAGGGTTTTGATGTCATTAGACAACACCCCTCCTCATTACAGAGATGCACATCACTTCATTTACTTAATTGGTAGTTGGCTCTCAAGCCTGAACAGCTTGGAGTAGGACAACATGTATAAAAAGTACCATGTGATCAAAATACAACTTGCCTAATAATTCTGCACACAGTGTAATTTGAGTGACATATCGCTGTGATTTAAGGGCATGAAAATTCAAAGTTTGAAAATTGTGAAATTTTCAAAATTTCTACCAATTTTTTTTTTTCACAAATAAATGCAAGTCATATCGAACAAATTATACCACTATCCTGAAGTACAATATGTCACGAAAAAAACAGTCTTAGAATCTCCAGGATTCATAGAAGCATTCCAGAGTTATTACCTCATAAATTGAGAGTGATCAGAATTGTAAAATTGGCCTGGTCATTAAAGTGCAAAACACCTTCAGGGGTAAAGGGGTTAAAAAAATGTTCCTGTGCTGAGTTAATCCTATAAATGTGCCCCTGCTATGTACTGTGTAATGGCTGTGTCTTATTGTTCAGGAAAATGGTCTGATCATACCACAGCTGATGGGCAGGGGGGGCGGGGAAGCAAAAGAGTATACAGACATTACAGCATTGGATTGCACCTGATTCTTTCTTTGAGGTAAAACAATGCTTAAAAACCGTCAGTGATGTCACAACAGAGTGTGGCCACAAGATCGCTGTGTCTGTTTACATGTACATCTGCTCTGTTTAGAACAGCTTGACCTTTCTATTAGCAATTCTAGTTTTCTTTGCTCTGTTCTTGTAAGGGTTAAATAGTCCTTTTTTGTCTCCTGAAGCTCTCCGTCCTGAGTTGTCTCAGCCAGGGGCAGACACAGACTGCAGAGGGCCCCTGTGCAAGAAATCTTCCCGGACCCCCTCCATAGCGCAACAAAGTTATGTAAACACTAGCTGTTTCCAGCCAGCTAAGGCTACTTTCACACTAGCGTTAACTGCATTACGTTTCAAAACGTCTTTTTTCAGAAAAAACGCATCCAGCAAAACTTTTTGCTGGATGCGTTTTTTTCCCATAGACTTGTATTGGCGACGTATGGCGACGGATTGGCATACGTCGTGTACGTTTTACGACGGATGCGTCGAAATTTGGCGACACGTCGTCTCAAAAAAACGTAGATTGTAACGTTTTTTGTCTCCGCCTAAAAAACGTGTCGCGACGCATCCTGCGGCATACGTCGTTGGCTGCAATGGAAGCCTATGAGCGACGGATGCGTCGGGACACGTCGTACGACGCAATGCAGCGCTGCAATACGTTTTTTTTACACTGAGCATGCTCAGAAGAAGTATTTTGTTGCCAATTGGTCAGACACCCCCAAATCTATATAAACCTGGCCTGGGCCTTGAACCCCACATATGCCAGCAAGACACAGAGAAGCACAGAGAATTCCGTCGAAATGCTGGATGCGTGGCATACGTTTGTCACCGTTTTTCAATTTTTTGACGCATCCGTTTTTTCGGCAAAAAAACGGATTTGCGACGTAATGCAGTAAACGCTAGTGTGAAACTAGCCTAACGCTCGGCACGCTCATTGCTATCTAATTAACGCTGCTGGTGATTAAACTAAAGTAAATAATGACAACATTCAATAGCGCTTACGCAGGTGGTAAATTAACTTAAAATTAAGTTAATAACAATAGTGTGGTGATGTGGTGGGGGGGCGGGATTATGTGTGGTAATGGAGGGGGTGGGATTATGTGTGGTAATGGGGTGGGGGGGCGGGATTATGTGTGGTGATGTGTTGGGGCGGGATTTTGTGTGGTAATGTGGTGGGGGGTAGGATTATGTATAGTAATGTGGTGGGGGGCGGGATTATGTGTGGTGGTGGGGGGGCGGGATTATGTGTGGTGATGGGGTGGGGGGGCGGGATTATGTGTGGTGATGGGGTGGGGGGGCGGGATTATGTGTGGTGATGGGGTGGGGGGGCGGGATTATGTGTGGTGATGGGGTGGGAGGGCGTTATTATGTGTGGTGATGGGGTGGGGGGGCGGGATTATGTGTGGTGATGGGGTGGGGGGGGCGGGATTATGTGTGGTGATGGGGTGGGGGGGTGGGATTATGTGTGGTGATGGGGTGGGGGGGCGGGATTATGTGTGGTGATGGGGTGGGGGGGCGGGATTATGTGTGGTGATGGGGTGGGGGGGCGGGATTATGTGTGGTGATGGGGTGGGGGGGCGGGATTATGTGTGGTGATGGGATTGGGGGGCGGGATTATGTGTGGTGATGGGGTGGGGGGGTGATGTTTATGTGTGGTGATGGGGTGGGGGGCGGGATTATGTTTGGTGATGGGTGGGGTTGCGGGATTATGTGTGGTATTGTGTTGGTGGACGGGATTATGTGTGGTAATGTGGTGGGGGCGGGATTATGTGTGGTAATGTGGTGGGGGGATTATGTGTGGCAATGTGGTGGGGGGGCGGGATTATGTGTGGCAATGTGGTGGGGGGCGGGATTATGTGTAGTAATGTGGTGGGGGGCGGGATTATGTGTGGTGATGTGGTGGGGGGCAGGATTATGTTTGGTAATGTGGTGGGGGGCTGGATCATGTGTGGTAATGTGGTGGGGGGCGGGATTATCTGTGGTGATGTGGTGGGGGGCGGGATTATGTGTGGTAATGTAGTGGGGGCAGGATTATGTGTGGTAATGTGGTGGGGGGCGGAATTATGTGTGGTAATGTGAGGGGGGCGGAATTATCTGTAGTAATGTGGTGGGGGGCGGGATTATGTGTGGTAATGTAGTGGGGGCGGGATTATGTGGTAATGTGGTGGGGGGCGGGATTATCTGTGGTAATGTGGTGGGGGGTGGGATTATGTGTAGTAATGTGGTGGGGTGGAGGGATTATGTGTGGTGATGTGGTGGGGGGCGGGATTATGTGTGGTAATGTGGGGGGGCAGGATTATGTGTGGTAATGTGGTGGGGGGTGGGATTATGTGTGGTAATGTGGTGGGGGGCGGGATTAAGTGTGGTAATGTGGTGGGGGGCGGGATTATCTGTAGTAATGTGATAGGGGGCGGGATTATGTGTGGTAATGTGGCGGGGGGGCGAGATTATGTGCGGTAATGTGTTGGGATTATGTGTGGTAATGTGGTGGGGGGCGGGATTATGTGTAGTAATGTGGTGTGGGGCGGGATTATGTGTGGTAATGGGGTGGGGGGTGGGATTATATGTGGTGATGTGTTGGGGGCGGGATTATGTGTGGTGATGTATTGGGGGGTGGGATTATGTGTGGTGATGTGTTGAAGGGGCGGGATTATGTGTGGTGATGTGGTGGGGGGGCGGGATTATGTGTGGTGATGTGGTGGGGGGCGGGATATGTGGGGGGCGAGATTGTGTGTGATGATGTGGTGTGGATTGTGTGTGGTAATGTGGTGGGGGCAGGATTGTGTGTGGTAATGAGGTGGGGGGCAGGATTATGTGTGGTGATGTGGTGGGGGCGGAGCTACTGTGCAGGGGGCGGGATTAGCGAGTAATCACGATGCCTCTTATATACCGTATATAGATATAGGTTGTAATATTTATCCGTTTAGAACACAACTACCAACTCTAAATAATAAATGTAAGCTCCATACTTAACAACTGAATATAACACAAAGCAGTCATGCAATTGATGTCATATCTGCACAAAAGACACTTGCAGATCATCTTGTCAGCCAATCACAGATGTGCGTGTAAGGCAGTGTGTGATTGGCTGAGAGGTAACCATCCACAAATGTCACTGTGCACTCTATATAACCTTAAACATGTACCAAGCGCTCTGTAGATCTCAATCCACCCCCTATATAGTGGATCGATCATTTTAATACATTTATTCCAGGGGGGCCGGCCCTTCTGGATCACCCCCACGTGTAAGGGCAATGGGGTACTCGGTACCGGGTCCTTCGGTTCGGGGGATGTCACGGTGGCCCAACCCGGTCCGTGGCCCTTTGAGGGGTGCCAAATTAAAGGTGTAGTCTGTACGGTGTTCGTGACGCCACCTGTGGTACTCGGTCAGGGTGACCGACGCTGCTTAGGGGTCCGCTGGGGTTATGGAATGGCAGCGAGATGGTATACCTTCCCACAGGTGAAGTATGTCCCCAGGGCTTCCCAGATGTGTAGGTGGTGATGGTGGACGATGTAAGGAGCAATGAATAACGAGGACACAAAGGTTGCAGTCTCTTTACCTTTACTGAAGGCTTCAGCATCCACAGTCCAGAGCACTGATCACAGGGCAGGCAGAGTCCGGCCGGTCCGAAGGCACATCCAGAGTTCCCTTATCCAGGTGGAAATCAGTAGCCTTCCTACTAGTGCCTGTATGTTGTAGTACCTCCCTGCTGAGCACCACGGGATAGTCCTCACAACTCTCGTAATTGTTCTTGATGCTATTTCTTCCTCTCTGTCCCCCAGATGGTATGGATAGGACAACCCGTATGACTGGGATAGCCTGGGGCTTGTTTGTAGGGACCCTAGAGACGCCCCGACCCCCACAATTTGCCACAGTGTCTTCTTAGGTATTAAGTTCGGGCAGCCAACTTGGAATTGACTGTCCTGCCAGTCTCTGAAGTAAAGCGTAGAGTCTATTACTCCCTCGGTGTTCCGGCCACCAGCTACGCGCCTCAGAAGGAGGCTGCCGATCTTGGGTCAGAACTCCTCCCGGTATTATCTCCTTGTGCTGTGACTTTGTCTCTCACTCTCCACAATACAATTCCTTTCTTGTCCTTCCTTAGGATGCTGCCGCACGTGGGGCAGGAGCAGCTCCGTAGCTCTCTATCTCGTGCTAGACCTCTGTCAGGATCCCACCCCTGACAGGGATGCTCTGTCTGCAGCTCAGATGTTCCTCCTTTTCCCCCTGTCTGCCTGACAGGAACCCTCTGGGTCAAAACCCAGGCAGCGTCTGACTAACTTCCTATCCAACCCACCAGTTTTACCCTAGTGTGAGGAGTGCCCTAATATATAGGAGCAAGGCTCCCAGGGGGGTGGACTGGAGTGTGAAGTGTAGTATGTGACTTGTGATACCTGGCAAGGTGAACTCCTTTAGTACCATCAGACGTAATATCACTCCCCTTGGTGGAAGAGCGACATTACTGCAACGACCAGGACTCTGGGGCACTGCACTTCCCCTACCTAGACCAATGATTAATTAATTCCTCCCCTCACCCCCCATTTTCATGTGTAATGTAAAGACCCAGTTCCGCGGATCACTGAGGCTCTGGGAAGAGTGCACGAACTACTGCCCGTGCACAGCAACAGTGAGTCACAAGCAGAGCAACTTTCAAGCTTCAGTGACTCACTGTGGCTGAGAGGCCCTACCCCTCCCTCCTCCTCCCTCCTCTCTTCCTGGTCCAGCGTCTGCTACCCGTCACCTCACCGCAGACCAGAGCAGTGACAGCCGGCTGGACAGCAGAATAATATATGCTAGCAGGTGAGGAGGGGGGCCCGTTTAACTGTCATATCACATGCGTGCAGCAGAGCGGGCCCCCCTGCTTCTCGTGTTAGCAGTAATACTACCACCAGCTGTCATTCACATTCATTGCTTTGTATGCCCGTCGGGGCCCCCTCCCACTCTGGGCCCCTGTGCGGTTGCACAGGTTGAACAGGCGGTGTGTCCGCCCATGGTCTCAGCTGTTCTGAGTTTATCACTTCTTTCTGGTTTAAATACTCTCCTCTAAGCTTCAGTTGTTCCCAGTGATAGCTTGCAGCTTCCTGGTTTAGAGCTGGAGGAGATAGCTGAAAGAGGAGTAGTCGTTTGGAGTTGTTTCAGGAGATATCTGCGGGTAGTTGTGTCTCCCAGTCTCTATTCCCATGCGGTTTGTCTCACTCTCTCCTTCCCGATTTCTCATTCAAATGTTTGAGAGTGTTTTTGTGTGATTGGGGTTATTTTACATCCCTGTCTACTGTAGTTCCCATCTGTGTCTTTACATTAGAGCAGGACTAGCAATCCTACTGCCCTACTCACTAAACAGGGTGGTACTTAGAGTAAGACAGGGATAGGAACATGATCACTGCACAGGGTGAAAGAACCCATCTAGGGACGCTAGGGAGCTCAGGGTGGTGCAGGGCAAGTATCAGGGGTGCCCCTGGTATTCTTCCCTAGTGGCAGAGCTTCTTCCTCCTCCTGTTTCGCCATGTGCAGTGTTGCTTTGGTTAGAAGCTGGACAAGCTGTGGTATGATCAGACCATGTTCCTGCACGGTGAGACACGGACATTACGTAGTACACAGCAGCGGCACATTTATAAGATTATCTCAGCACAGGGACATTTTTTTTTTAAACATCTAATTGTAGAACTCATTTTTATTCCAAGATCAATTAACCCCTTCATGACCTTGGGATTTTCCGTTTTTCCGTGTTCGTTTTTCACTCCCCTCCATCCCAGAGCCATAACTTTTTTATTTTTCCGTCAATATGGCCATGTGAGGGCTTATTTTTTGTGAAACAAGTTGTACTTTTGAACGACATCATTGGTTTTAGCATGTCGTGTACTAGAAAACGGGAAAAAAGTTCCAAGTGCGGTGAAATTGCAAAAAAAAGGGCAATCCCTTGGCTTTTTTACTAGGTTCACTAAATGCTAAAACTGACCTGCTATTATGATTCTCCAGGTCATTATGAGTTCATAGAAACCAAACATGTCTAGGCTTTCTTTTATCTAAGTGGTGAAAAAAAATTCAAAACTTTGCTACAAAAAAAAATAAATAAAAAATGCGCCATTTTCCGATACCCATAGCGTCTGCATTTTTGATGATCTGGGGTCGGTTGAGGGCTTATTTTTTGCGTGCCGAGCTGGCGTTTTTAATTATACCATTTTGGTGCAGATACATTCTTTTGATCGCCTGTTATTACATTTTAATGCAATGTCGCGGCGACCAAAAAAATGTAATTCTGGCGTTTTGAATTTTTTTCTCGCTACGCCGTTTAGTGATCAGGTTAATCCTTTTTTTATTGATAGATCAGGCGATTCTGAACACGGCGATACCAAATATGTGTAGGTTTGATATTTTTTTTATTGATTTATTTTGAATGGGGCGAAAGGGGGGTGATTTAAACTTTTATATTTTTTATTTTTTTCACATTTTTTTTTTTACTTTTTTTTTGCTTTTGCCATGCTTCAATAGCCTCCATGGGAGGCTAGAAGCTGGCACAACTCGATCGGCTCAGCTACCGTACATAGCAGTGATCATCAGATCGCTGCTACTGTATGTAGCTGAATTGCAGGTGTGCTATGAGCGCCGACCACAGGGTGGCGCTCACAGCTAGCCGGGATCAGTAACCATAGAGATCTCAAGGACCTCTATGGTTACTATTCTGATGCATCGCTGACCCCCGATCATGTGATGGGGGTCAGAGATGCGCTCATTTCTGGTCGGATGGCCGGAAGCGCCGGTTAAATGCCGCTGTCAGCATTTGACAGCGGCATTTAACTAGTTAATAGCTGCGGGTGAATCGCGATTTCACCCGCCGCTGTTGCAGGCACATGTCAGCTATTCAAAACAGCTGACATGTCCCGGCTTTGATGCGGGCTCACCGCCGGCGGTGAGCTCGGAGCCCTGCATCAAAGCGGGGTATCTGACCTCGGACATACTATCCCGTCCGAGGTCAGAAAGGGGTTAATTACAATATTTGTTGATTGGAAAACCCCTTTAATCATTTACAAGACCATTTATAGTTTCCCATGTTATTGTGGTATATCCAGAAAACTCAGATGCTAAACTGTGGCTTCATATGGCATCACATTTTGGGGGCATTCATAGACTTGAATGGGTGAGTTTCATTCAATTTAGAGAAGAAACTAGTGCATGCTGCAGTTTTTTGCACACACAGATTCGGTCAGTGTCAAAAGTCGCTCATCTGCACTGCCCCATGAAATAACATTAGTCCGAGTGCTGTCTGTTTTTTCATGAGCAGCTCTCGGACTGAAATTACAGTCATGTGAACGAGGCCTGAAGCTGGTAGTTTGGAACAGAAGACCCCTGGTCAGTCAGGCATTGCAGTCCGTATTTGCACTGTGAAATACAGAATACTGGAGGCAGGCTTCCAATAATCAGGAATATATTATGATCAAGCACTTTACAATAACTGCCCATTCCACAATTAGTGACATTTTTTTCCCACATAAACAATGCAACTTTATGGGAAAATAACAAAAACAAACACTTGTGGAACTATAAGTCCCAGCATAACCATATCATTTTGAGCTTACAGCGCAGAGCACCTCTGCGACACATACCGGCCATTTACAATAATGCCAGTCCCTAATTCACCTGAAGCGCACACACAGCGCCCACTGGCTGTAACATGGGTCACTGCACCACACTTTCTAGGGGCTATCTCTGCTCCCTCACCTTTCTATCAGTGTCAGAGGTCATACCCATATATGCGAAAAAAACATTCCGATATGAGGACTGAAAAAAATGGGCTTGCACCGTAACAAAGGCTGCCATCAGTTCGAGATATGCGGCAAATCGCAGCATGCTGCAATTTTTTTCTGATTTCAGCTAAGTAAAAAATCGCAGATGAGATGTAACCCATTGAATAACATTGTTCAGAGTGCAATTCGATTTTTTATCGGATTGCACTTGTCCGTTTTTCTCGCAAATGAGTATAAGCCCTTAGGGATAGGGTTGTGAACAGATCTACTGTGGACAGAGGGAGAACATTTTAGTAGAGCAGAGAAAACAGGCTATACAGCAGGAAAACAAGGAGCAGAGCACATGGAGTCCTTGAGCTGTGCTGATACAGAAAAGCAAGGGAAGATAGCAGTTTCAAGGATATACAGAGACCTCACATCCAGCCTAAATTACTGGGAGAGAAACTCCCAGGAGAAAAAAATCTGAAACTTGTATCAGGCTGCAAACGTCACATCTTAGGGTCTGAAAATGCATGAAGAAATGAAGATTTCAGACTGAAACTTAATGCAATTTTATTATCCAAAGGTAACTGCTAACATGTAAAAAAAATGTTTCCCAATGAATTAAAAAAGGCAATCAAAAGCACAGATATTAAAACACATGATCAAAAGTTAGAAACACAACAAAAAAGCAAAAAAATGATGAAAAGGTTTGTATGAAGGTAGCTTAAAGGAATTTTACTGTATTTTACATAATAGAAAGCCATCGGGATTCCTATTAGATAATGAAAAGGAATTGATAAATTGATGCCCTTTATAGTACTCATTTTCCTGGGATGAAATAGTGATATCTGGCAGTTCAATGAGTTATTCATTAATCAGTTGTACAGAAATGAATAATAATGAACCACCTAATGGAACTAGAGACATGTGGACACAAGGTATGGGGAGAGCAATATACTGTATTGTCTACACCCTCCATTATAAGTCTCTCGTAGTATGCTATGCCCTAGTAGGACAGAACAGGTGGACAGGTGTAAAATTGTATAGTATCGGTATCCGACTCCCTGACATATGCGGATGGGCACCACTCCCACGCTATCCCTTTGATGATCTTTTTTAAGATAAGTCCTCCCTTCGAAGGCATGTATGTTCTCCTGAAGAACCAACCTATGGGGAAACATGTCGAGAAATATGCACACTGGCCCCCTCTTTTCTATGTATGATGTATATGATCAATTCCTTAAATAACTGTGTTTGGGGTAAATGCAAAAACCAGAATATGTAACTTGGCTATCAAATCCCTCTCTCTGTGGAGTGCATAAAAAAGCACCCATCATACTATACCTTTCTACCTGGGACTTCTATACCCCACTTCTGTGTTTCTGGGCTTTTTGATTTATATAAGAGTGATAGGAAAATCGTAGATCTGTTGGGTAATGTGCAATATGAATATGCAACTTTGCTATAAACTGCACAATGAATCTCTATGATGCATTTATGTCAGCATCAGTTTATATGTAGGATCTGGGAATATGCCCAATATAGGTATGTGCCTGCCTAACTTTTATATTATGATTTTGGTGTCTGTTTTGGGCCTCTAATACCTCCCTTTCTGATATATTACATGTGCCTTATGGTATAGCAGAAGCAGGGTACCACATTTACCTGATTATCAACAACATATGGTACTTTACTGCTATTTTTCTGTGCACCCTATTTCTTACAGGGTCATTTAGGGAAAGGGAGGGAGAGCCGTCGTTGAGTGGGGGCGCCACTGCGCAGGATTGAGGGTGCCAACCTCCGCTGGTAGGTGAGGAGGTTATAGTAACCTATTGGGTGATCTCTCTTCCCTTCTTCTGTCCCTCATAATTTACACTCCCTTATCGCATGGGGCCATATTATTTACCCCACCTCCACCTTTCACTGATTTTTCCTTTATTAGGTATCCCTTTTTTATGCTTAGGTGTGGGACCTGAAAATGAACTGTGGTGTGAAAATCTAAATTCTGATTTTCATCAGAAAACCATTGTTCAATAATTCATTGGGTAGACTGCTCAGTGCCTGATCAATGAGGTCCCTTGGCACCTATCATTGCAAAGATGGTTAATTACTGACTTAACCTACTTAGTCACCATCTTCTACAATTTAGGTTTGTGCACATGGAGTTTTTTAGGAGGTTTTGGAGCAGAAAGCGGCTATGTGCACACAATGAGGTGGATTATACCGCTAACTAAACATTAAAAAGATTAAACATGTACTTTTTTATGTAAAAACGACATGAAGCGCTTATGCAGTCTTTTGAATGTCCTTACCACTTCAGGTTACTAAAAAACATAAGAAGTGACATGCCCGTATTTTGATTTCTTCCACTCCGAAGACGCTCTGTACTTTACAATACAAGTCAATGAGAATGCTTAAAAGATGACCAGAAGACGACAAGACTTTTTTGAGCATTTTGTCATCATTTTTGTTTTAAAAAAACATTAGCCCATCTTTTTTTGTTCAATGGAGTAAAAAAACAACAACATTAATACGACAGTAAAAAAGAATTCAAAAAAGCGAAGGAAAGCCTAAAAAAAACCACCTGTGGACGAAACTGTCAGAAAAACTCTGGAACAACTGAAAAAATGAAATAAAGCATGTTTCAGGGGAAGAAAAATCTTTAAAGTTTTCTAAAGTTCCCTGTGCTTGAAAAACTTGAATCATCTGAGTTTTTAAGGTGGCGTGTGCACATAGTCATTGAGTGGACACTCTCCAAGTCCTCCTCGAAAATTCAAAATTTCTCATAAACATTTTAGTTTCTGCTCAGTTTCCTCTCCGAAAACTCTGCAAAAAAGATTTAACATACCTTATAGCCAGCTTCAATAAGCTCCTAACTTTTGGTATCTTGTTCCTGGCTCTTTCCTTCAAGTCAGCTGTCATTAACCATGGACACCCGACACCCCTGCCAATCAGCTGTTTCCGGTGTCGACGGCATCCGGAACTGGGCGGTTGCGGAGCTGCACAGAACCGTCGACTGTATAGTGGTTGCAGCCAGATACTGCACATCCGCCACCTATTCAAATAAATAGGGCAGTACTTAACCACAGCCTCAATTCTGTCTACAAAGCTACTTCTCCGTATATGAGCAGTTCTTCTAACCGCCCATATTGGGAACAGCTGATTGGCGGAGTGCCAGGCCATCTTTAATTGGACTGAGCTGCAAAACCATCCACATAGGGTTGTAATGCAGATTGCAGAGTAAAGCAGCCCTGTTTTTCTAATTCTGCAATTTAACCAACTTGCCATAAAAAATACATTTTTTTACCTGGCGTAAGTGGAGTTGTTCATTTTGATCTCTTATTTTTTTTCTTTTGCCCCTACTTCTCTCAGTTCTTTAGCTATGCCCCAGTCTTCCCTCTATGTAAAGCTAATCTTGTTATCGCAGTGGGAGTGAGCCTCATCTCTTCTCCATGGCTGTCTTCTTGAGGGCCATGTCCATATCAATAAAAACAGTAGATTTATATACAGGGAACCAAAGACATAACCGAAGAAAATAAAAATAATGTCAGATTCAAGAGAACAACAGGTGAAAAAAAGTATGACAGGTCATCTTTAAAGGGAACCTGTCAGGCCCAAACTATGGACAGGAATTGCTGCCTGGACGCATGAATGCAGCCATGTATATTATTCTCTGAACAATCAGGCGTTTCAGAGAGAATTTTCTTTGAAGAAACGGCCAGCTCTTCCATGTGCCCCTGCAGGCGATTGACAGGTCTCTCCCTTGTGTGTACATAAGCAGAGGCCTGTCAATCACCTGTAGCGGGGCTCAGTAGAGCTAGCCAGGTGCGCCGACGGACTAGGCTTCTGCTTGGCTATGGTCCTGAATCTTCAAATTATATTTTTGGGAATTGTGTATAACCTTAGTAGTGGTGAATTATTCATTTTTTCTGCTAAATATTGAATGGTTTCTTGTGTTACCAATGTGCAGTTTAATTTTTTAACAATAAAAAGGTTAAGTAATTTCCAATTAAATATAAGTATATAGTCCAGTATATTAGTGATCTGTTTTCTATATGTGCTAAGCTCTTAGTGACTCGGCTGCATAGAAGTCTCCTGAATTCATACTTTTGTTGTGATATTATAGTATCTCAAAAGGCAGTAGGCATTGGTGAGGTTAAATGAGGCTGGGCTTAGGATCCGGGGATAGGATCCGAGCACAGACAAGGAGGCAGCTGAAACAGTAAAGTACGCTCTGATGATTTCTCATGCTGATGGAACTGCATTAAATCCTTCCTCTATCTTTTCCAGGATTAATTTGTGGTGTCACATAAATCCGCTCTATGACAGCACATCACTGGGACTGGCTCTGAAGGCGACTCTTGGTGAATATGATCCTGCGGGCTCATTGCCTTGTTCTACTCATTACGGTATCTTCTCTCAACTCTGGTGAGTGATCTGTAATTGTTACACTTGTTTCTTGTATTGTACTGTCAATATGGCTTTTATCGGGCAGTCATGAGCATTTAACAGAAACTTTAATTCAGCACAGGCACAATTACAATCTCATTATCTACATGGGCAATGGTGAGAACAAAGCTGGTAGAATTGCCCATAATTTGACCAGCCTACCTTATGTTTTTAGGAAGCTTTTCATTAAAGAAACATACATTTATGAGAGTCCCCCTATAATGGGATTACTATTACAAATTGTAAATTCTCAGCTTTTTGGCTTGCTGCCTCTTATATGGCACTCACATATTCAGCAGCACTGTACACAAGTACATCTGTCCCCGGTTTCATAGTCTCCTATGTTTGATGCATCCAAGAACACCCAAAACATTAAACACATTTCATTCCAATAACAACCTTTATTCATTTCATGATCATCAACACTGTTATTGTTACTGATGATTGTCTTTATGGTTACATGGTTAAAAATATATTACTACAATATGGAAGTGTCTCAGGTAATGTGTCAAAGGATAATTGAAATATTGATGCAGAAATTCCCTTGACATACCAAGGTATAATTACATTTCCGTACTTTGTGTACTGAGTATAAATTAAACTAATGCACAATTACTGGAGGATGGCAGTCCATACGGAGGATGGCTACAGGACACATTCATCAGACTCCAACGCCTGACTAATTCCTTCTAAACGAAAATAACATCTGTGCCATCCAACTAGCACAACTTATATTCTGTCATATTATATCGGAGAGTTACAGTACAAAATGGGATCCAAATGGATCTCTTTGTTTATGTGTAACATTGCCCTGGGATGCGAAACGTTGTGCTTCACAATAAATACATTGCTTTTCACACCAGTTTTGAACTTAAAACTTTCATCGTTACATTTGTTAGAAATATTATTTTATTTAGAGTCTTTCTACATCGTACCGAAGCGATATAAGCTTCTGAGCTGTTCTCCTATAACACGATTGTGTATTTGTGTATCGGGGGTAAGGAGTGAGATTAGAGTGACCATTGATGTCCCTAAGCTACATACGAGGAAGAGTTTAGCCAATAAAATTCCATGATTGAAAACTCGGATGGGATTTACAGTCAAAGGGATAGAAAGCAGCTCAAGATAGAGAATGGATGGAGTAGGTTTTAGGTATTGTCCCCATAGAGGGACCTCCACAGAAAAAAATTAAAAAAAGCATAATGTTGATGTGAATCTAGGTTTTCCTACACCCAAGGCAAAAACTCAGTTTGGTACCCCCTACTATACACAACCTACAGTATACACAGCCTAAGGAGTTTCAGTAGTCGTCATTTGACCTCTTATATGCATTTTGCATACTTACAGTCACGTGCCAAGTAGCTGCTCTTCATAATTCTCTTAATGTTCAGTGAAATACTACAGATCCTGCTTCATTGAGAAAAGCAGGAAGAAAAGCTAGACGGCACGTGATCGGAAGTATGAAAATCGCATGAGTGGTCATGTGATCAGGTTATCTGACAAGTTATGGATTGCTACATGTGTACAGGTTTAGAACCAATAACAGTATATGAATACATCACCAGAACCACCAACAGTACAGAAGAACATCACTAGAACCACTGTCAGTACATGAATACATCTCCAAAACCACCATCAGTGAGGAAATACATGACCAGAATACATTACCAGATCCACCATCTTACAGAAGTACAGTATCACAACTACCCTCAGCACAAAAATACAGCATCACAACCACCATCAGTACATGAATGCATAAGCAGAACCAGCATCAGTACCTAAAAATATGATCAGAACCACCATCAGTACAAGAATAAATCACCAGAACCATCATCAGTACATGAATATAGCACCAAGCTTAGCATAGCAATCAATTGCAGTATCAGGTCAGCACCATATGCAATTTGTATTACATGAACCTACAATTCCAAGCATGTCCTTAACAATGGTAAGGTGATACTGGGAGTTGTTGACAGGCAGAACTGCCATCAAGAATTTCAGGGCCCGATATTGGCAACATTTTTAGAACCCCATGAGACTCCACCCAGGCTCTACCCCAGCTCCGCCTCCATCCATCAAGCCTTCTACAGTCCCACCGACCACTCTTGGAGAAACTCCCCTTCGGCACCATATCCTCACCAATCACATATTACCACTTTCCATTGAACATCATATCACATACACAGCCAGCAGCTTTTGCTTAGGCTGAAAGATTTTTTTGAGCCGCCACCATGACAAGGAGACCTCTTCTGGCCGGGCCCTACTTTACTCTAACCTACTAAACATTTGTTAAAATATCCAATACTCTTTTTAGGTATATTTTTATTAATCTTTATTTTTTTAAATGACCAGTTATATCCCATACAAGGGACAAATACCGTCACACCATGGCCAGAACACATATTGCCACCACATAGTGACTGAATAATACCACATACAAGGGACAAATACCGCCACACCATTTATTTATCATGCTTTGCTCATATAGTGCTATCATATTCTGCAGCACTTTACATACATTGTCATCGCTGTCCCCAATGGGGCTCACAAATGAAATTCCCTATCAGTATGTCTTTGGAATTTGGGAGGAAACCGGAGTACCCAGAGTAAACCCATGCACACATGGTGAGAACACGCAAACTCCTTGCAGTGCTAATCACTAAGCCACTGTTCTGCCCATGACCAGATCACATATTACCACCACATAGTGACCAATAATTCCAAATACAAGGAACAAATACAGCCACATCATGACCAGACCACATATTACTACCACATAGTGATCAAATAATGCCACCTGCAAGGAACAAATACATCACACCATGACCAGATCACATATTACCCCCACATAGTGACCGAATGATACCACATACAAAAAACAAATACCGTCACACCATCGCCAGACCACATAGTGACTGAATAATACCACATACAAGGGACAAATACCACCACACCATTTATTTATTTATTTTTATGCTTTGCTTATATAGCACTATCATATTCTGCAGCTCTTTACATACATTGTCATTGCTGTTCCCAATGGGGCTCACAATCTAAATTCCCTATCAGTATTGTTATGGTCTGGTGATTAAGGAGCGACATGCGACTAGCTCTGAGCAGGTGGTAACTATACCGACCGCAGTTCCTAATCTTAACACAGACACTAGCAGTAGCCGTGGGATGTTCCTGTCACTCCCTGGACACCTCGTCACAGCCGGAGAACTAGCTGCCCCTAAAGGTAGAAACAGGAAAGCTATCTTGCCTTAGAGAAAATCCCCAAAGGATAGGACAGCCCCCCACAAATAATGACTGTGAGAGGAGAAGGAAATGACATACATAGTATGAAACAAGATTTAGCAAAGGAGGCCACTACTAGCTAGACAGAATTAGTACAGAACAGAAAACTGTGCAGTCAGTAATAAAAACTAGAAAAAGTCCACCGCAGAGAAATGCAAAAATCTCCACACCTGACTAAAGGTGTGGAGGGCAAACTCTGCTGCCCAGAGCTTCCAGCTTAGCAAAATAGATCCATACTGATAAGCTG
This sequence comes from Ranitomeya variabilis, assembly GCF_051348905.1. Lineage (NCBI taxonomy): Eukaryota > Metazoa > Chordata > Amphibia > Anura > Dendrobatidae > Ranitomeya > Ranitomeya variabilis. Next base: position 826,900,082 of record NC_135232.1, on the reverse strand, counting down.
GACAAATGAGCAAAACATAGAAAATGCCAAACAACAAAGTCCACAACAAAAAATCATATAAGAAAAAATGCGTATAATGAACAATTCATAAATTAATCTTTATTGTAAACAAAACATAAGGGATATAATCCCCATGATATACAGTAAAACACACACACCTGGAAGCCACATGTGTGTTACATAGGTGAGCCAACAAAAATTGGTGGCACCACTCTGAGTGTGTACAGGTATCAAAGTAAAACAGGAACAAAACTGGACTATCGTATCTTATATATAAATGGTATCAGCAGATAGAAAAGGAGTTGAAAAAAATCCAAACGATAAATGAGATCAAATCATCACTTGCCTCCCATAGTGGTAGAGCCACTGTGACAAAAAGAGCTGAATATCCAAAAACAAATTAGGACTGGTATAACAAGCACATAGACCAGATAGTGATAAAAGTATCTTACCCAAAACACTCAGAGACTGGTGGCACCAGTCTATTAGTGTTTTGGGTAAGATACTTTTATCACTATCTGGTCTATGTGCTTGTTATACCAGTCCTAATTTGTTTTTGGATATTCAGCTCTTTTTGTCACAGTGGCTCTACCACTATGGGAGGCAAGTGATGATTTGATCTCATTTATCGTTTGGATTTTTTTCAACTCCTTTTCTATCTGCTGATACCATTTATATATAAGATACGATAGTCCAGTTTTGTTCCTGTTTTACTTTGATACCTGTACACACTCAGAGTGGTGCCACCAATTTTTGTTGGCTCACCTATGTAACACACATGTGGCTTCCAGGTGTGTGTGTTTTACTGTATATCATGGGGATTATATCCCTTATGTTTTGTTTACAATAAAGATTAATTTATGAATTGTTCATTATACGCATTTTTTCTTATATGATTTTAAGTTAATAGCGTTGAACTAGTCGATTTTTTCCGCCATTATGGGTGCCCTATATATTTGCCACTGATGGCCAGTAGATGTGATTTAGTAGCGCCCTATTTTGCTAAAAGGTAACCATTTGATTTCTTAAAGTCCACAACAAGTGAACTGCAAAAAGACAAGCAAGGACTTAGCTTTGCTGAAATGGTCAGAATGGCAGGGAAATCCTCAGAGAGCCATGACTCCAAGCTCAACAATTGACAACTGGCATTGAATGAGGGAATAGGCAGACTAATATAGCCGAGCCAGAAAGACGATCAGTGAAAACAGCTGCTGATGCTAAATCCCAGAAGCAGCCATACCAATCAAAACCACAGGAGGGAGCCCAAGAACAGAATTCACAAAAATGCCACTTACAACCACCGGAGGGAGCCCAAGAGCGGAATTCACAACACAGTATGTCTTTGGAATGTGGGATGAAACCGGAGTACCCAGAGGAAACCCACGCACTTACAAGGAGAACATACAATCTCCTTGCAGTGCTAACCACAAAGCCACCATTCTGCCCGTGACCAGATCACATATTACCACCACTTACTGACCAATAATGGTTCATACAAGGAACAAATACTACCACACCATGACCAGACCACATATTACCTGTTGTGAATTCTGCTTTTGGGTTCCCTCCGGTGGTAGTAGGTGGTAATGCAGTTGTCCCTGGGTTGCAGTCCTGGTCAGGTGTGTCTGCTGATTGCAGTTCTGACTGGGGTATTTAGGTGTGCAGGATTCATTAGTCCTTGCCAGTTGTCAATTGTTGTTGGGAGGTGTTGGACCTCTGCCTGGTTCCTCCTGCCTTTTTGCCAAATCAGCAAAGATAAGTGTCTGGTTTTTTTTTCTGTGGCACACATGCTGTGTGCTTCATAATTCAGTACTATTCTTTTGTGTTTTTCTTGTCCAGCTTAGATTGTGTCAGTATTTTCTCAGTCTTGTTGGATTCTCTGGGGTTGCAGATATTCATTCCACGTCTTTAGTTAGATTGTGGAATTTTTTGTATTATCTGCGGTGGATATTTTTGGAAGGGTTTTATTACTGACCGCCTAGTATTCTGTCCTATCCTTTCCTATTTAGCTAGAGTGGCCTCTTTTGCTAAATCCTGTTTTCTACCTGCGTGTGTCTTTTCTTCTCCTACTCACAGTCATTATTCGTGGGGGGCTGCCTATCCTTTGGGGTTCTGCTCTGAGGCAAGGTAGTATTCCTATTTTCATCTATAGCAGTATTTAGTTCTCCGGCTGTGTCGAGCTGTCTAGGGTTTGTTAGGCACACCTCACGGCTACTTCTAGTTGCGGTGTTAGTTCAGGATTTGCGGTCAGTACAGGTTCCACCGACTCCAGAGAAAGTTTCATGCGGCTCCAAGGTCACCAGATCATAACAGTACAACTGGCCGATAATGAGTTAAATGCATCTCAGAAGAAGGGAAGAAAGGTGTTGAGCCATTTTTTTTTCTGCAGTCTGCTTTGTCTTTTCTTCCCTCTTTATCTATGGGTGGCTGAGGAGTCTTGTGCCAACATGGATGTTCAGGAATTAGCTTCTCGTGTAGACCAGCTTGCTGCTAGGGTACAGGGTATTTCTGATTATATTGTTCAGACTCCTGTTTTAGAGCCGAAGATTCCTACTCCTGATTTGTTTTTTGGTGACAGGTCCAAATTTTTGAGTTTTAAAAACAATTGTAAACTGTTTTTTGCTCTGAGACCATGATCCTCCGGTGATTCCATTCAGCAGGTTAAAATTGTCATCTCCCTGCTGCGTGGTGATCCACAGGATTGGGCATTTTCCCTGGAATCTGGCCTTGCTTAATGTAGACTCCTTTTTTCAGGCTTTAGGATTATTATATGATGAACCGAATTCTATGGATCAAGCGGAGAAGACCTTGTTGGCCCTGTCTCAGGGTCAAGAGGCGGCAGAATTGTATTGTCAGAAATTTAGAAAATGGTCTGTGTTGACTAAATGGAATGATGATGCTTTGGCGGCAATTTTCAGAAAGGGTCTTTCTGAATCCGTTAAAGATGTTATCGTGGGGTTTCCCATGCCTTCCGGTCTGAGTGATTCTATGTCTCTGGCCATTCAGATTGATCGGCGCTTGTGGGAGCGTCGAACTGTGCGCCCTGTGGCGTCGTCCTTAGAGCAAAGTCCTGAGCCAATGCAGTGTGATAGGATTTTGTCTAGAACGGAACGACAAGGATTCAGACGTCAGAATAGGTTGTGTTATTATTGTGGTGACGCTTCTCATGTCATTTCAGTCTGCCCTAAGCGGACAAAAAGGATCGCTAGTTCATTTACCATCAGTACAGTACAACCTAAATTTCTGTTATCGGTGTCCTTGATCTGCTCATTGTCATCATTTTCTGTCATGGCGTTTGTGGATTCAGGCACCGCCTTGAACTTAATGGATTTTGAGTTTGCCAGGCGTTGTGGTTTTCCCTTGCAGCCTTTGCAGAACCCTATTCCTTTAAGGGGGATTGATGCTACACCTTTGGCTAAAAAAAGCTCCAGTTTTGGACACAGGTGACCATGCACATGGCGCCAGCCCATCAGGAAGATTGTCGATTTCTGGTGTTGCATAATTTGCATGATGTTATCGTGCTGGGTTTTCCGTGGTTGCAGGTACATAATCCTGTGTTGGATTGGAAGTCTATGTCTGTGACTAGTTGGGGTTGTCAGGGGGTTCATAATGATGCTCCTTTGATGTCAATCTCCTCTTCTTCCTCTTCTGAAATTCCAGAGTTTTTGTCTGATTTTCAGGATGTATTCGATGAGCCCAAGTCCAGTTCCCTTCCACCGCACAGGGACTGTGATTGTGCGATTGACTTGATTCCAGGCAGTAAGTTTCCTAAGGGCCGACTTTTCAACCTGTCTGTGCCTGAACATACCGCCATGCGGAGTTATGTTAAGGAGTCTTTGGAGAAAGGGCATATTCGGCCATCTTCTTCACCGTTGGGAGCAGGTTTTTTTTTTGTTGCTAAGAAGGATGGCTCCTTGAGACCTTGTATTGATTATCGCCTCTTGAATAAGATCACGGTCAAGTTTCAATACCCTTTACCTTTGCTTTCTGATTTGTTTGCTAGGATTAAGGGGACTAGTTGGTTTACGAAGATTGACCTTCCCCCCATATAATCTTGTTCGTATTAAGCAGGGTGATGAATGGAAAACTGCATTTAATACGCCCGAAGGCCATTTTGAATACCTTGTGATGCCATTCGGGCTCACTAATGCTCCATCTGTTTTTCAGTCCTTCATGCATGATATCTTCCGGACTTATATTGATAAATTCTTGATTGTATATTTGGACGATATTTTGATTTTTTCCGATGATTGGGAGTCTCATGTGGAACAGGTCAGGATGGTATTTCAGATCCTTCGTTACAATGCTTTGTTTGTGAAGGGGTCTAAGTGTCTCTTTGGGGTGCAGAAGGTTTCTTTTTTGGGCTTTATTTTTTCTCCCTCATCTATGGAGATGGATCCGGTTAAGGTTCAGGCCATTCATGATTGGATTCAACCCACATCCGTGAAGAGCCTTCAGAAATTTTTGAGTTTTGCAAATTTTTATCGCCGTTTCATTGCTAACTTCTCCAGCGTGGTTAAACCCTTGACCGATTTGACGAAGAAAGGCGCTGATGTGGCGAATTGGTCCTCTGCGGCTGTCTCTGCCTTTCAGGAGCTTAAACGCCGATTTACTTCTGCTCCGGTGTTGCGCCAACCGGATATTTCTCTTCCGTTTCAGGTTGAGATTGATGCTTCTGAGATTGGGGCAGGGGCCGTTTTGTCTCAGAGGGATTCTGTTGGTTCCTTGATGAAACCGTGTGCCTTCTTCTCCCGCAAGTTTTCGCCTGCTGAACGCAATTATGATGTCGGCAATCGGGAGTTGTTGGCTATGAAGTGGGCGTTTGAGGAGTGGCGACATTGGCTTGAGAGAGCTAAGCACCGTATTGTGGTCCTGACCGATCATAAGAATCTGAATTACCTCGAGTCTGCCAAACGGCTGAGTCCTAGACAGGCTCGATGGTCCTTGTTTTTTTCCCGTTTTGATTTCGTGGTTTCGTATCTTCCGGGTTCTGAGAATATTAAGGCTGATGCCCTTTCTAGGAGTTTTTTGCCTGATTCTCCTGAGGTCCTTGAATCGGTCGGCATTCTGAAAGAAGGGGTGGTCCTTTCTGCCATTTCCCCTGATTTACGGCGGGTCCTTCAGGAAATTCAGGCTGATAGACCTGACCGCTGTCCTGTGGGGAAATTGTTTGTTCCTGACAGATGGACTAGTAGAGTGATTTCTGAGGTTCACTGTTCTGTGTTGGCTGGTCATCCTGGTATTTTTGGTACCAGAGATTTGGTTGGTAGGTCCTTTTGGTGGCCTTCTTTGTCACGTGATGTGCATTCTTTTTTGCAGTCCTGTGGGACGTGTGCGCGGGCCAAGCCTTGTTGTTCCCGTGCTAGTGGGTTACTTTTGCCATTGCCGGTCCCTGAGAGGCCCTGGACGCATATTTCCATGGATTTTATTTCTGATCTTCCGGTTTCCCAGAGGATGTCGGTTATCTGGGTTGTTTGTGACCGGTTTTCTAAGATGGTTCATTTGGTGCCTTTGCCTAAATTGCCTTCCTCTTCAGAGTTGGTTCCGTTGTTTTTTCAGCATGTGGTTCGTTTGCATGTTATTCCGGTGAATATTGTGTCCGACAGAGGATCCCAGTTTGTTTCTAGGTTTTGGCGGGCCTTTTGTGCTAGGCTGGGCATTGATTTGTCTTTTTCTTCTGCATTTCATCCTCAGACAAATGGCCAGACCGAGCGAACTAATCAGACTTTGGAGACTTATTTGAGATGCTTTGTGTCTGCTGATCAGGATGATTGGGTGGCCTTTTTGCCATTGGCCGAGTTTGCCCTTAGTAATCGGGCTAGTTCGGCTACTTTGGTTTCGCCTTTTTTTTGTAATTTTGGTTTTCATTCTCGTTTTTCTTCTGGGCAAGTTGAGCCTTCTGACTGTCCTGGTGTGGATTCTGTGGTCGACAGGTTGCAGCAGATTTGGGCTCAAGTGGTGGACAATTTGGTGTTGTCTCAGGAGGAGGCTCAACGTTTTGCTAACCGTCGTCGGTGTGTTGGTTACCGGCTTCGGGTTGGGGATCTGGTTTGGTTGTCTTCCCGTCATGTTCCTATGAAGGTTTCTTCCCCTAAGTTTAAGCCTCGGTTTATTGGTCCTTATAGGATTTCTGGGATTATTAATCCGATATCTTTTTGATTGGCGCTTCCGGCCTCTTTTGCTATCCATAATGTCTTCCATAGATCTTTATTGCGGAAATATGTGGTGCCCGTTGTTCCCTCTGTTGATCCTCCGGCCCCTGTGTTGGTTGATGGGGAGGTGGAGTATGTGGTTGAGAAGATTTTGGATTCTCGTTTTTCGAGGCGGAGGCTTCACTACCTTGTCAAATGGAAGGGTTATGGCCAGGATGATAATTCTTGGGTTTTTGCTTCTGATGTCCATGCTGCTGATTTGGTCCGTGCCTTTCATCTGGCTCGTCCTGATCGGCCTGGGGGCGCTGGTGAGGGTTCGGTGACCCCTCCTCAAGAGGGGGGGTACTGTTGTGAATTCAGCTTTTGGGTTCCCTCCGGTGGTAGTAGGTGGTAATGCAGTTGTCCCTGGGTTGCAGTCCTGGTCAGGTGTGTCTGCTGATTGCAGTTCTGACTGGGGTATTTAGGTGTGCAGGATTCATTAGTCCTTGCCAGTTGTCAATTGTTGTTGGGAGGTGTTGGACCTCTGCCTGGTTCCTCCTGCCTTTTTGCCAAATCAGCAAAGATAAGTGTCTGGTTTTTTTTTCTGTGGCACACATGTTGTGTGCTTCATAATTCAGTGCTATTCTTTTGTGTTTTTCTTGTCCAGCTTAGATTGTGTCAGTATTTTCTCAGTCTTGTTGGATTCTCTGGGGTTGCAGATATTCATTCCACGTCTTTAGTTAGATTGTGGAATTTTTTGTATTATCTGCGGTGGATATTTTTGGAAGGGTTTTATTACTAACCGGCTAGTATTCTGTCCTATCCTTTCCTATTTAGCTAGAGTGGCCTCTTTTGCTAAATCCTGTTTTCTACCTGCGTGTGTCTTTTCTTCTCCTACTCACAGTCATTATTCGTGGGGGGCTGCCTATCCTTTGGGGTTCTGCTCTGAGGCAAGGTAGTATTCCTATTTTCATCTATAGGGGTATTTAGTCCTCCGGCTGTGTCGAGGTGTCTAGGGTTTGTTAGGCACACCCCACGGCTGCTTCTAGTTGCGGTGTTAGTTCAGGATTTGCGGTCAGTACAGGTTCCACCGACTCCAGAGAAAGTTTCATGCGGCTCCAAGGTCACCGGATCATAACAATTACCACCACATAGAGACCGAATACTGCAATACTGGTCATTGAAATAAAAAATACAATACTAATATTTCCATAAGTGATATTATACACAGGAGCTCTGTATATAGTGTCAGTGGGAGCTCTGTATATAGTGTCAGTGTACAAGTAATACAGGGTTCACCAGTGACTTTAAATACAGGAGCTTTGAATGTAGCATGAGTGTAAAGGTAATACAGAGATCACCAGTGACATTACATACAGGAGCACTGTATATACTATATAGTGTACAGGTAATACAGTGATCATTAGATTATCCACATGAATTTTGTATAGTGTAAGTGTACAGGAAACACACTGACTCACCAGTGCCATCTCTAGTAGAAGTTCTTCAGCTTTGCTTTTCTTCTTCATCCAGCACAGACCGCCATCACTTCTTCCAACCAGGACTCATCTTTGCAGAAAATAACAGTTATCTAGAGCACTGCTTCTAAAGCACATTCCCCAATATTTCCCAACTTCTACTCTACATCAGATACCAGGACCCCCCCCCCTTTGAAAACACCACAACAGAAATAATATCCCTTACTTAGCTCCTGCAGTAAAAATATCCACCATGATGGCTCCCTTGTGTGTTATTCCTGACCTCTTGTGTCTCATTCCTGGCCCCAGCCATATGTTCTCTCATCCTGGCCCCATGTGTCTTCATTGTGCCCCATATGTTTTCCAATCCTGTCACCCATATGTTCTCCCATCCTGCTCCATCTGACGTCTCCATCCTGCCCCATCTGATGTCTCCATCCTGCCCCATCTAACGTCTCCATCCTGCCTCATCTGTCTCAATCCTGCTCCATGTTTCCCATAATCCCACCGCACGTGTCCCATGATCCTGCCCCATCTGTCCCATGATCCTGCCCCATCTGTCCCATGATCTTGCCACGTCTGTCTCCATCATGCCCCATATGTCCCATGAGCCTTGCCTCATCCGCCTCCATCTTGCCCCATGTGTCCCATTATCCTGCTCCATCTGTCTCCATCCTGCCCCATTTGTCTACATCCTGCCCCATCTGTCCCATGATTGTGCCATCTGTCTCCATCCTTTCCCATATGTCCCATGACCCTGCCTCATCTGTTTCCATCCTGCCCCACATTTTTCCCTTGATCCTGCCCCATGTGTCTCTGTACTGCAGCTTGCAGTTTTTAAAAAAAATTCTCCTTTCCTGCCTGTGGTCCAGCATCATTGTCTCCCCATCTATTTGAGGCGCGGACTTGCCGGTGCATGACAGTGATTCGCCGATGTCAGCTACCGGCCTGTGATTGGCTGGCGGCTTTGAACTATTGCCGTGCAGAACCAGCAGGATCCTGCCCCTGGGGCCCGGTGAGCAGAGGGGAGCCCGGTCTGGTCCCCCTTCAGCTCACCAGGCCCCATACGCCATAAAGGGCAGTAATGCCGTGATGACAGCCCTGTTGACAGGGGTAAGCAGGATCAGATTTCATAAATAAAATATAACTTTTAATGTTCAAGATTAAAATATTCTCCATCTTGTCCAGACGCCATGATGACCTTTCTCATCTAAAGTTTGTCTCTGCAAACTCCTATCTTCTACGGTCTTATACAGCACATCCCAACACAGTGTCCTTAAAAATAGCAATGTCCTTATATTGCCCACCAATAAAAAAAAATCTGCCCTATGCTGTTCCCCTAAATAATTGCCCCTTGATGTGCTACTGCCACACTGTCCTCTCCTTCTCATATTTGGCCTCCTCTTAAAACTGTGTCTCCACTATACTGTGCAGTTGCTATACAGTGCCCTCTCCACATACTTCCTCTTTCTGCATAGTGTCCCTTTCATAGTGTGCATTCACTGTCCTCCCAAGCTGCCCCCTCTCTATACTGACCACACACACACACACACACACTACCAAGTCTCTACATTGTGCCCCTTCTTTACACTCCCCCTTCTGCCTACTGTCACCTCTATACTATGTTCTCACACTGCACCCGCTCTATACTGCTCCCACATTAAATAGCCTCTATATTGTGCCCCATAACATTTTTCTACCCCCATATTGTCTCTTCAGACTATTCCCCTCAATACTGTCCCCTCACACCTCTCCCACATATTGTACCCTCACATGTCTCCCACCACACTGTCCCCTCCACACATTCCCTCATACTGTTCCCTCACACATTTCTCCCACAATACTATCCTTTCACAAATTTGCCCCATAAGGTTTTGCCACACATCAGTTCGACAACCTCGCTCAGAGAACAGCCGAATCACACTCCAAGGGGAGGAGAGTGCCAAAATATCACGTGCCTGGGAGAATCTTTGGAGTGCCACATCAGGTGGCCTGATGGCAGCTCTCCCCACCAGCTGCACCTGGGGTAAATGCAATGCCTCCCCCTAGATACACCACTACATACTGAGACAGATTTATCCAAAATATCCTCGAGAAAAACTGTCTTTGTCTGCCCATGGAACCCAATCAAAATGCATCTTTCAATTTTTAAGAATGAAGTGGGTTTTTTGTTTTTAAGTTTTTGATAAATGAGGATCACTGTGTTACAAGACTCCCAGTCATTTGAATGGGCTATATGCCATTATCACATTTTTTTATGCAGGCATGACCAATACAATTGCTCCTCGGGGTTTCAGCTGACACAACCACAATATGGGGATATTCATTTGGGAAATAGCACTGGGCACTGTGGTGATGTACACTATGACTGTAGGTATTATAGCTACGGGCATTATAGTTTTTAGCTTTATGGCTGGCATTATGGGGCACTATGTCTGCAAGGACTTTTACTGTCATTAGTTTATTATTACATTATTATTTGAGATTATTTTTGAGGCACTGTGGGTAATGGTATTATATATATTATAGCTTGTATTGTAGATGCGATCTGCTGCTGTATATTGTGCATGTGGCTTATTTTGGCCACTCCACATTCATTTTCTAGATATACCCATTTCTTCTATAATGGGAATAAATACTAAGCGCTATGCACAAACTGAAGCCATTCATTCTATCAGTTAACTTCAGTTATCTTGGAATAAGTGTGTAATGAATATAGCTAGGGATGAGCAAAGCTGAACTGTAAAGTTCAGGGTTCTTACTGGACACCTAGTGCCCAATGCCGAACACGGACATTTTCTTGGAAGTCCATTTTTCTGTTCAGGTTCAGTACCAAATAAAGTTTGTTGAAAGGCTGCAGTGTAACCAATCAACAAGCATTTAGGCTGTGGGCACTTCCACAGCCATCACAGCAATGCCAAGTATTGTATAAATGCTGGATCACGGTTGGCGCTGTCATTGTGGTTTGATTAGCATAGTGACAGGACGCTGCTCAAGAGAGGAATAGTGCAAAAGAAATAAATAATTTAAAACAAATGTGGTGTCTCCCCTATGTTTAATAACCAGCCAAGAGAACGCAGACAGCTGTGAGCTGGTCTTATTATGTTGGGAAGGGCCCAATATCTATGGACCTTCCCAGCCTATTAATATCAGCTCCCAGCTGTCTGATTTGCTTTTGCTGGTTATTAAAAAAGAGGGTCCAAAAAAATGACGTGTGGACACCCCTATTTTAATAACCAGCTAAGTCAAAGCAGACAGTTGAGGGCTGATATTAATAGGCAGGAAAGGTCCATGGATATTGGCCCCTTACCAGTCTAGTAAGACCAGCCCTCAGCCATGCCAGAAATGGCTCATCCTTTAAATTCACCAATTCTGGTGCTTAGTATCGGCATTTACCGACTGCTATGGTGTGGTGCCAATCGGGGTAATAGTTTTTACGGTTGATGTCAGCTGTGTAATGTCAGCTGGCATCAAGCCCAGCAGTTAGTAATGGTGAGGTGTCTAACAGACACCACCATTAGTAACCAGTATTTAAAAATAAAAAGACACAGGAAAGAAAAATTGTTTGAATAAAGACTTCTCGACACATTCCCTGGTTCACTCACTTACTATTAAAAAAGAATCCCAGCAGCTCTGACATAATCCCTTGTGGTTCCCATGACAGCCAATGATTCTCTACTGCAAAATATGGAGAATCAGGAGAATATTTTTTTATTCTATGTTATTTTAAGTAATTTCCCTATCCACATTTGTTTGCAAGGCAATTGTCCTGCTTTTACCCCCATTTTGCTTCCTTTTGCACCAAAGTTCGGGTCACCATCGGCGTCTATGGGATCCGAGTTTGGGTCAAATTTGGGTTAAGTTCTGGCACCCGAACCGAACTTTGGACTAAAATTCAGCCAAACTTGACAAACCCGGACATCCACGGGTCAGTTCATCGATACAGGTGCTTCTCACAAAATTAGAATAGCGTCAAAAGTTAATCTATTTCAGTTCTTCAATGCAAAAAGTGAAACTCATATATTATATAGAGTCAATACAAACAGGGTGATCTATTTCAAGTGTTTATTTTTGTTAATGTTGATGATTATGGCTTATAGCCAATGAAAACCCAAAAGTCATTATCTTAGTAAATTAGAATAATTAACAAAAAAAACCTGCAAAGGCTTCCTAAGCATTTAAGAATGACCCTTAGTCTGTTCCAGTAGGCTCCACAATCATGGGGAAGACTGCTGACTTGACAGATGTCCAGAAGGCAGCCACTGACACACTCCACAAGGAGGGTAAGCCACAATAGGTAATTGCTAAAGAAGCTGGCTGTTCACAGAGTGCTGTATCCAAGCATATTAATGGAAAGTTGAGTGGAAGGAAAAAGTGTGGTAGAAAAAGGTCCACAAGCAACCGGGATAACAGCCGCCTTGAAAGGATTGTTAAGAAAAGGCCATTGAAAAATTTGGGGGAGATTCACAAGGAGCTGACTGCTGCTGGAGTAATTGCTTCAAGAGTCGTCACACAAAGGCTTATCCAGGACATGGGCTACAAGTGTTGCATTCCTTGTGTCAAGACACTCATGACCAATAGACAACGCCAGGAGCGTCTTATCTGGGCCAATGAGAAAAAGAACAGGACTGTTGCTCAGTGGTCCAAGGTGTTGCTTTCAGATTAAAGTAAATTTAGCATTTCATTTGGAAATCAAGGTCCCAGAGTCAGGAGGAAGAGTGGAGAGGCACACAATCCAAGCTGCTTGAGGTCTATTGTGAAGTTTGCACAATCAGTGATGGTTTGAGGAGCCACGTCATCTGCTGGTGTAGGTCCACTGTGTTTTGTCATAATCAAAGTCAGCGCAGCCGTCTACCAGGAAATTTTAGAGCACTTCATGCTTCCTTCAGCCGACAAGCTTTTTGGAGATGGAAATTTCATTCTCCAGCAGGACTTGGCACCTGTCCACAGTGCCAAAAGTACCAATACCTGGTTTAAAAGCAACAGTATCACTGTTTTTCATTGTCCAACAAACTCGCCTGACCTTAACCCCATCTTCAACTGGAAGATGAGAGACACCAGATTTAACAATGCAGACAAGCTGAAGGCTGCTATCAAAGCAACCTGGGCTTCCATAACACCTCTGCAGTGCCACAGGCTGATCGCCTCCATGCCATGCCACATTGATGCAAAAGGAGCCCTGACCAAGTACTGAGTGCATTTACTGAACATACATTTCAGTAGGCCAACATTTAAGATTTGAAAATCATTTTTCAAGCTGGTGTTATAAAGTGTTCTAATTTACTTCGATAATGACTATTGGGTTTTCATTGGCTGTAAGCCATAATCATCAACATTAACAGAAATAAACACTTGAAATAGATCACTCTGTTTGTAATGACTATATAATATACGAGTTTCACTTTTTGTATTGAAGAACTGAAAAAAAATAATCTTTTTATGATATTCTAGTTTTGTGAGAAGCACCTGTATATATAGCCTTAGTTTCCATTGAAAATTCTATAACTGCCATATACATCATTCGAGTTTTGGAATTCTGTTGATGAACTAGAAGGAACAGGATAGCAAAGCTATTACATTACAAGTTGTAGGCAGAGCAGTAACCGCACAATACAGAAAAAATACAATAAAATTAATATAACACATTTCTCTTAATTCTGCATTTGCAATCACATTTTGTGGGAATCAGCAAGTTCCCCTCCAATCACCTCTTTACCAAAACTTTTTGACATTGACTTCTGCCTTTTGGTAGGAAATATATAATAGATGTATGGCATACTGTCTTGGTGAATATGTTGCTATTGCGTGCAGATGCACGTGTTTCATGTAAAACAACTGAATCTTACCATCAGCATCAGGGCAGGAGGATTCCTACACAGTCTAATTTTAGGGCTACTTCAAACATATCATAAAGAAATTCAATACTGAGCAATTACCTCACAATCACATTTTTTACATGCAGTAATTCATGTAATAGACCAGATCAGTAGAGAAAAATCAAACTTTTCCAGAGGCAGAATACAGATAGGTATGATGACAGCCAATATTCTGTGAATGAAATAGCCAAGCTTGTGCTGATTATCACTGAGACAAAGGAAGCAATACGTTTCTGAATGCTGCTCTTTCTGATAGCCAACAGTAATTACATGAACTTCATGTCCTTTATGTTCATAACTTGAAACACTTTTTGTAATATTATTGTAGTTGAAATTGGTGCAATTTAGCTATTTCATTTTCAAAACAATAATATATAAAATTACCAAAATAGAGTTGTTTGTAAAGACCTCCATACTACTGGAAGTAAAGGTCTAGATTTGCACACTTAATAAATGAGGTTGGTGCCACCGAGGAAAAAAAATTAGATGAAATAAACCTGTTTTCAATTGCACCCTGACTTTTACTTAATGTGTGCCTGAGGTTACTTATTTTCATACTGTCATTATCCATATTTGGATCTGTGGCGGATCTGGTTTTCCTTTGATTAAAACCTTTTTTCCTTTCTGGTCATCGGGGTTAATGCAGTTTTTCCCCCGGTGGCCGCTGGTGTTATTGCATTGCATTGCTACTGAGTCAGCTGATGTTGGTGGTGACCACTCCCGCCATCCTTCATAAGGTCACCTTATGCATCAACTGACTGTTGGTTATACAGGTCCTTTTGGAGACCAACAGGGGTGGAGAAAGAGCTGGCTGAGTACTGTGGTTCTTCGGCTGAATTCTTATCTGATGCCTTACTCTGCTTTGCGGTGCATTGCAGCAAAGAATGCTAAGTTATTGTTTCTTTGTCCCTTTGTTGTCTTTATCTTCCCCTGTGTTGTATTAGTGCAGCGGTGGGACCAGTGCTCTCACCTGCCAATTCCCTACTTAGGGATAGGTGCACGGCAAGTGAGGGTTTAGGTATCCTGTTTGATGACAGGTTGAAAAAACCTATATAGGGACGTCAGGGAGATCAGGCCACATTCTTAGGAGAGTGCAGGCGGTGTCCATTTCCCCGTTCCCTATCGCAGGGCCCACCGTTGTTAAAGTGTCCCCGGTGTTCCCTTGTGAGTCTCACCGCTTTGTGACTGACCACCCGTTGGGTCGTGTCACGCTTGGACAGTCACTTCGTGACATTATAACCAACCGTCCCATTTTTTCTGGTGAGCCATAGCTCAAATGCAGGCCTTTGCCCAATTACTTCAGACCCTCACCGACGAGTTTAAGGTGCTGCGTGGTGAGTTGATGCAACAACTGCAGCAGTTGTTGGGGTTCTGGGCCTCAGCTCAGGTACAGGCTCAACCAGAACCCAAGATATCTCTCCCTGACAGGTTCTCTGGTGGGAGAGATAAAATTTTGTTTTTTTTAAGGAAGCCTGTAAGCTATACTTCAGGCTCCACCCTCGTTCATCAGGGAGTGAGGAACAACAAATGGGAATCATCGTTTCCCTTCTTAAGAGTGATCCCTAATCCTGGGCCTTCTCCCTGCCGACTGGTTCTCCATCTCTACAGTCGGTGGAGGAGATTTTTACAGCTCTGGCGCTGGCATATGGTGATCCTGATGGCGTCACTCTGGCGGAATCCCGACTCCGTAAGATCTAGCAGGGGGGCTGGCTGGCTGAGGAGTATTGTTCAGAGTACAGGAGGTGGGCCACAGATACACAGTGGAATGACCCTGCCCTTAGGAGCCATTTTGTGCAGGGTCTGGACCAAGGTTGCAAGATACTCTGGTGCAGTACGCCGCCCCCAGGTCGTTGGAGGCCGCCATGTCACTTGCCATCCTTGTAGATAGGCACTTGAGGGAGAGACATACACCAAACGTGCCCCTGGTAGTCCTTGCTAGGGAGAGGGACACACCTGAGCAGGTAGATGAACCCATGCAGGTGGGAGGAGTTGTTTCCCAAACGGAGTTGCCTGTGGTTCGCCATGGTGTGGGGGCATGTTTTTACTGTGGGCAGACTGGTCATTTTATCGTTGTCTGCCCAGCACGCGCCAAAATACCTGTACCACCTAAGAAGCAGCGTCCCGCTGGTCGTGTGGAGGGAGGCGACTAGGGAGTGTATATTTCCTCCATTTCTACTCAGTGTACCCTGTCTGCTGAAGTAGTGGTTGGCGGGGTAATTGAGTGTATACCGGTGCTTGTGGACAGTGGAGCAGGTGTCAATCTGGTGGATGCTCTTTTTGTCCAGACCCATGGCCTGAGGTGTAGGACATAAACTAAACCCCTAAGTGTCCAGGCCATTGACTCGATACCACTCAGCCAGGGGTGGGTGACCCAGGTCGTTGTCCCTTTGTTGTCTTTATCTTCCCCTGTGTTGTATTAGTGCACCGGTGGGACCAGTGCACTCACCTGCTAATTCCCTACTTAGGGATGGGTGCAGGGCAAGCGAGGGTTAGGTATCCTGCTTGGCAACAGGTTAAAAAAACCTGTGTAGCGACATAAGGGAGATCAGGGCACATCCTTAGGAGAGTGCAAGAGGTGTCCATTTCCCCATTCCCTATCGCAGGGCCCACCGTTGTTAAAGTGTCCCCGGTGTTCCCTTGTGAGTCTTGCCGCTTTGTGACCCACCACCCGTTGGGTCGTGTCAAGGCTTGGACAGTTACTTCGTGACAAATACTTTGGCTGCATTTGAGATCAAACTGTAAACATATGCCCAATTTTCTGAATATAATATATTATTTTAAAAGTGAAATGTACTATTCAACACAATGGGCCATTAATTATTTCACTATGGACCCTGAAAAGCAAGTTTACAATATGTTCTATGACTGTAACACCACAAAAAAGAAAAATGGTATCATGTTACTAGACTGTATACGAGAATTTGCTGAAACAACTACCCCTTCTCCAATATTACCCAGTGCTCTGCAACTATCGGATGAAGCTGCACCTCCCAGATTTCCGAAGGTGACCACTCTCTGCATGCGTGCTACATGTAAACCTGATAATACTAAGACGTACAGTACAGTGATTCCTTTGGGGAAATTTCCCATGATTTTTGGTTTAAAATCTAGGAAAAGAAGGTTAATCGAGCAGAAAACTCTCAAAATTACCAGTATTTTGTGCATTTAGGGGCAGGGTGAAGCAGGAAGCCTGTGTGGTGCAGCTACAGCCCATAGCTGCAGGGCAGGAAGTGATGTCAGAGAAAAGCAACTTCCTGTTGTTTTGGTGACTTCTCCAGTTTCCTCCTATGCACAGTAGTGTAGGGCAGTCTGACTCTTTTTGTGATATCTGCTCACCAAAAAAAGCCAGTTCTTTTTTGGGGAAAAAATTCCACGTTCGGTGAAATTGCCAAAAAAAGTGCTATTCCACAACTGTTTTTTTTGTTTTGTTTTTTTTTGCCATGTTCACCAAATGCTAAAACTGACTTGCCATTATGATTCTCCAGACCATTACGAGTTCTTAAACACCAAACATGTATAGGTTCTTTTTTATTTAAGTGGTGAAAAAAAAATCAAAAATTTGTTAAAAAAACTAAAAATTTGGGTAATTTTCCGATACCCGTAGCGTCTCCATTTTTTGTGATCTTGAGTTGGGTCAGGGCTTATTTTTTGCGTGCCCACTGACATTTTTAATTATACCATATTGGTGCAGATATGATCTTTTGATCGCCCGTTATTGCATTTTAATGCAATGTTGCGGCCACCAAAAATACTTAATTCTGGCGTTTTGACTTTTTTTCTCGTTACACCATTTAGCGATCAGGTTAATTCTTTTTTTTATATTGATTGGACAATTCTAAATGCGGCGACACCAAATATGTGTATGTTTGATTTTTTTTTATTGTTTTATTTTGAGTGCGGCAAAAGGGGGGTGATTTAAACTTTTATATTTTTTTATTTTTTAAACATTTTTAAAAACATTTTTTTTTTACTTCTGGCATGCTTTAATAGTCTCCATGGGAGACTAGAAGCTGCTGCAACCTGATCGTCTCTGCTATATACACACGATGATCAGACAGTGATGATCATGGCAGTGACAATCATAGAAGTCTGCTGGAGACCTCTGGTTGTCATGCCGACCCATTGGTGATCCTCGATCACGTGACTAGGTCACCAATGGGTGGGATTTCTGGCATGTTTGCCGTAAGCGCGTTAAATGCCGCTGTCAGAGTTTGACAGCGGCATTTAACAGGTTAACAGCTCAGCATGGGTGGATCGCGATTCCACCCACGGCTGTTCCAGGCATGTTAGCTGTTCAAAACCACCTAACAGTAACTATAGGGGTTGCTCAGGCACCTCCCTTTTGGGGAGGGTGCCTTTTAAACTTGATGCCTCCCAGCTATTGGCTGAGAATCATCTAGCAGATTTACACTTTAACTAAATGCCTCCCAGCTGTCAGCTGGGGGTATTTTACCATGTGTGTACACTGCTACTTTAAAAGTAGGGGACTGCGCACACAGACCAGGAAGCAGGAGCTTGCCGAGGACCACGCCGGGGCGCGGCTGTGAGTAAGATGTTGTCCCAGCATGGATAGAGAAGGGGATACCATGCAGGGGTGCAGGCAGCAGCGCTACAATAAGCCATGTCAGAAAGTGGTCCTCCCATAGAGGACATAGGAGCGCTCTTGTGTATGGGAGAGATGGTTGAGATAGGTGCCAGCCAAACGATCATCTGAACCATTGTTTGGCTGACAGTTATCTTGGAGGGGCAAATAGTAGGCACATAGGTTCTCAATCAGGTTTTGCCAAAGTACCTGTCCAGGTTTGCCTGGTACTACAGACAGCCATAATATGCTTCCATTGTACTCTTCAAAACGACTGAGGGATCACTGAGTATGAATGGAGTAGCATCAATGGTCAATGGCCTCTTGATGGACTATTGGATAACATCACTTTGGTGGCATCTCTATGAGGGATGTACATTCAAAACAAATAGACACTGTACTTCTGATAACAAAAAAAACACATAGTAGAGTTTTGCCAAATAGCTACCAATTTTTACACGCTTGTCCTGGAGTAATTTGCACATTACTGCTTAAAGGATCCTTTTTTCAGTTTGTTTGGTATGTTTTATTGGCAAGGCTCAAGTAATAGACAGTTTGATTATCACATTGTTTTTTGAGGACTTATACATAATATAACACATCCTACAACAACAGGTCTGGGATATTTCCTTGCACTTGGGTATGAATCACAATTAAATACTTGTGTTCTCTGTCCGATAATGTGGTTGCTGCACTGTTTAGCATGCTCCAGTAATTCAATTACATTTTAGAGCAGGAAAGACTTAGTATGACAGCACTCAATGTTTATTCAGTTTTCATCTGTTGCTAAATACCATGAATAAATAATGCTTCTCTCAGCAGTGTTCAAGTGTCTTATCCCTACAGAAGGGAAGCAATTTGCTGTCTGCGGATTTTGCTAGAGGTATTACATGAACAGTAGACATACACAGAATCAAACATAAATAGGTCAAGTGTACTAAAAATAGATATTTACATCCAAATATTTTTTTTACAGATCTTTAATACACTTTTATGTTGTTGAGAAACAAAGTCTTACCTTGTGAATAATTACCTTTGGGATACAATTAAGTAATTGTAAAATATGAAAGTACAAGTGGCAATTTATATTATTAGGAGAGTGAATTCTGTGCAGATCTCTTAATACAATCTCATTAACCTAATTAAATGGCTTTCTAATAGCAACATGTATAAAGCTCTGTTGTACTTTGTTAGTTAAAATAACACTCAGCTCTGCAGAGTGATCAAGAGATCAGTCTTTCAGTCATTACATGTCTAACTCCTCCTCATTTAAAAAAAGTCTGGAGGCAGATTCTTGGCGAGATCTGTGTCCTGCCCAGATATCTTAACAGCTCATTTATATGTTAAGAAAAATTATTTGGATTTTGCTGGAATAAGACATTGGATTTCAGCTTCTTATGACCTGCATTACCATATTGAAAAAGACTGACCATCACATCCCTACTAGTGTGAATAGGTGCCAGCTACCATAACAATTCTAAGAAAATATAAAGCTGCACATTGGATTGTTTAGAATGGTACATCTAGAAACTTGGAACTGCATTACTGCATAGAACATTGGTTAAGTGCTATATTACGTACATGTGAAATTTTGAAAAATTGGAAATGCAAAATTTGCTATAGGAAAATTTACAGTAAAACAAAGGTACTTAGCACATAGATTGGCCAATGCATATGAGCAAATTTTACATTTCCAGTTTTTCAAAATTTGTATGTAATATAACACTTAACCAGTGTTCTATGGCTGTAATGCAGTTTCAATTCTCTAGATGTACCATTCTAAACAAGTCAGAGTGCAGCTTTATATTTTCTCATTCCCTCATTCCTCCTGGTATCTGTTTTGAACTGTGATTTCTGTTATGCTGTAATGTCTGTTGTCTGTATAAGTCCCCTCTATAAGTTGTAAAGCGCTGCGGAATATGTTGGCGCTATATAAATAAAATTATTATTATTATTATTATTATTATTATTCTCAGCATTACCTTATAGACGGTTTAGGAAGGGTTGGCCCTACTGACAGATTCCCTTTAAAGTGAAGATAGCCTTTCAAGCAGTTTTCAGAAAATTTAAAAACCAATCTGTATATTTCCTGAAACTAGCTACAATACCAGACAAAACCCACAGACAAAAATGGTGCTATTTCTGGGAGCAAAATCTGACTTTTTTCTTTAAATGTACGTAATTCATTTAAGTACAATAATTCTTCTACTAAACTAAACATTAATTGCATTAATTACTGCCCGTGTCTGGTTAATGAGAAGACCACTGCACAAGATGAAAAGTTTTTATTGCAGATTCTAGGTTGGAAACCTAGATAGTAACCTTTCACAGCAATATGTACAGTATGTATGGAAATATAAAATCAGCTGGATCTTATCTGCTGAATAAATGGTGTGTGCACATACAAGTGCTTCTCACTAAATTAGAATATCATCAAAAAGTTAATTTATTTCAGTTCTTCAATACAAAAAGTGAAACTCATATATTATATAGAGTCATTACAGAGTGATCTATTTAAGTGTTTATTTCTGATAATGTTGATGATAATGGCTTACAGCCAATGAAAACCAAAAAGTCATTATCTCAGTAAATTAGAATAACTAACAAAAAACACCTACAAAGGCTTCCTAAGCGTTTAAAAAGGACCCTTAATCTGTTTCAGTAGGCTCCACAATCATGGGGAAGACTGCTGACTTGACAGATGTCCAGATAGAAGTCACTGACACACTCCACAAGGAGGGTAAGCCACAAAAGGTCATTGCTAAAGAAGCTGGCTGTTCAAAGAGTGCTGTATCCAAGCATATTAATGGAAAGTTGAGTGGAAGGAAAAAGTGTGGTAGAAAAAGGTGCACAATCAACCAGGACAATGGCAGCCTTGAAAGGATTGTTAATAAAAAACCATTCAAACATTTGGGGGAGATTCACAAGGAATGAACTGCTGCTGGAGTCATTGCTTCAAGAGCCACCACACACAGACGTATCCAGGACATTGGCTACAAGTGTCACATTCCTTGTGTCAGGCCACTCATGACCAACAGACAACACCAGAAGCATCTTACTTGGGCCAAGGAGAAAAAGAACTGGACTCAGTGGTCCAAGGTGTTGTTTTCAGGTGAAAGTAAATTTTGCATTTCATTTGGATATCAAGGTCCCAGAGTCTAGAGGAAGAGTGTAGAGGCACACAATCCAAGCTGCTTGAGGTCTAGTGTGAAGTTTTCACAATCAGTGATGGTTTGGGGAACCATGTCATCTGCTGGAGTAGGTCCACTGTGTTTTATCAAAACCAAAGTCAGCGCAGCCATCTACCAGGAAATTTTAGAGCACTTCGTGCTTCCCTCTGCAGACAAGCTTTTTGGAGGTGGACTTGGCACCTGTCCACAATGCCAAAAGTACCAATACCTGGTTTAAAAACAACGGTATCACTGTGCTTGATTTGGCCTGCAAACTCATCTGATCTTAACCCCATTGAGAATCTATGGGGTATTGTCAAGAGGAAGATGAGAGACACCAGACCCAACAATGCAGACGAGCTGAAGGCTGCTATCAAAGCAACCTGGGCTTCCATAACACCTCAGCAGTACCACAGGCTGATTGCCTCCATACCACTCTGCACTGATGCAGTAATTGATGCAAGAAGAGCCCCGGCCAAGTATTGAGTGCATTTACTGAACATACATTTCAGTAGGCCAACATTTCGAATTTTAAAATCATTTTTTAAGCTGGTGTTATAAAGTATTCTAATATACTGAGATAATGACTTTTGGATTTTCATTGGCTGTAAGCCATAATCATCAACATTAACAGAAATAAACACTTGAAATAGATCACTCTGTTTGCAATTACTATATAATATATGAGTTTCACTTTTTGTATTGAAGAACTGAAATAAATTAACTTTTTGATGATATTCTAATTTTGTGAGAAGCACTTGAATGGTTACACAGATTCTAGCCATTCTCTTCCTGTGCATTTTATCCATGTCCACTCAGTTGAGTGGCATCTAAGGATTTGTGCATACAAAGCTTTTTGATGAGAATTTTGGAGTGTATCTGATCAAAAAGAATAGCTGAAATATCTCTTAAAAACAGCTTGAAAGACTTTTTCTTTTAATTTCTTTTGTAAAATTACTTTCTTGTTCATATGTTCAGTGTTTAGAGCATTTTGTTGCATTTGAGGTTTTGTAAAAATGCTTGAAAAAAAATTTAAGTCACTGTACAAGTCACTTTATTAATGTGGCTCAGAATGGTATCCACTACAAACAATTTGCTGTCAAATCAAAACAATGCAAACATATTTAGGAATATTCTTCAAAAATGCTTACAAAATATTTTAGGAAAAACTCTTCCATAATGCTTCAAAAACTCAATGAAAGCTTCAGGAAAAAAAAAAACCAGTATGAACATACCGCAAAAAAATCTTGGCTTTGACCACTTCAAAAAAGTATTTGCGTATAAAAAAAAACAAAATATGTTTTCAAGCAGAAACCACTTAAAAAAATGTTCCTTTTGTTGAAGTTTTTGGAGGAGTTTTTTCTTTACCTGAACAGGATTCTGAACTCCACAAAGCAGAAACCACTCCAAGAAGTTATGCTTTCTGGATGATATTTTGGAGAAGTTTATCATTTCTTGAGGTGTTTGCTTTAGTGGTTTTGAAGACTTTTGGAATGGTTCTTTTCCTACAGCATTATTCTCATCCTTGTTGTTTTTTTTTTAATTTTTTTCCTGAGGGGGTTGTGAAAAACACTGGATGGAAAAAAAGAAAGTGCATGTCACTTCTTTGTAATGGATCCTGATGAAAATGTAACACCCCAGGTTACTGGTTGTTACAGTGGTATTGCCTTCCTCCTGGGGAGGTTGATGCCATGCTTGGAAGAGAGGGAGGATCCCTTTAGCAGGTGTTCACATACATGCAACATGTTCTGACTCCAGGCCAGAAGGGGGAGCTCTGAACCCGGTTTCAGGGGAGCTTCCATAGATAATATATATTCTGGCTTGGAGGAGGAGTTTGAGCAGTCTGTCGGAGGGAGAGACAGAGAGAGGAGTCTGTCAGAGGAACAGAGCAGAGTGGAGGCAGACGGAAAGAGAAGTAAGGAAGAGTGGGGCCATGCAGCCACGTGAGGTGCTGCAGCTCCTGAAAAGAACAGAATAGTTGTAGAGAGAGTGAAGGAGGAAGAGGAGCACAGGAGAAGTAAGGAGCTGGAGGAGCGCTGCGACTGGGCTCCCTACACGCTGAAGCGCAGGAACCGGTGGCCAGAAGACCAAGGCTGTGTGGGACTTTATGCCCCACAACAGAAACTGGCGGACAGCCGATTGCAAGTGGCCTGTACACCATTAACACCCGAAGGCACAGTAACAGATAGAGCCCGGTGTAATCTTAGAGACCCTGTAGAAAGGTTTGCATTACCTGTCATACCAACAAAGGGGACAGAGAGAACGTGAGTCCTAAGGCAGCAAGGGACTACAATACAGCGTGTAGTGGTAGGCTTCCAACCCCACCTGGCTAGGGGGATTCCTGAGTCGCTTCCAAGCTGGCCAGCCCATACCAGTACCTGTGATCCGGTACCCTGAACTGTGGCTGCCAGTAAAGAGGTAAAGAGACTGCAATGCTGTGTCCTCCATTTCTTTCTACACCATCCCTATCTACTACACCGGGAGCCCTGGGGACCCAGCTTCACCTGTGGGAAGCCATACCATCCCTGCTGCCAGAACATCACCCCAGTGGACCCCTTTAAGCAGCATCGGTCATCCTTGACCGAATACCACATATGGCATAACGAAAACCTTTATTCTTTATTCACCAACCCCTTAAAAGACCTTCCCTTTTACTTGGACACTCAGGGCCACGGACCGGGTCACTGCCACCGTGACATATCTCTTTAAGTACCAGCCCGGTACCGAGTACCCCGCAGCCCTGGCAGGCGCTCCAAAGTCCACTCCAACTGGGCATTGTCCAATAACTATGTGTACACAAAGGTTTACAAGACGTTTTTGGAGCTCCAAAAAGACTGACTGTTTCCATCTTTGTTTATGCAGCGCCCCAGAGTCAGGTCGCTGCAGTAACATCGCTCTCCCACCAGGGGGAGTGATGGTACATCTGATTGAACTAAAAGAGTTCACCTTGCCAGGTATCACAGTCACACATTACACTTCATACTCCGGCCACCAGGGGGAGCAAAAGGTCCTATCTATTAGGCCACTCCTCACACATGGGTAAAACTGGGGGTTGGATAGGAAGTTAGGTGAGAAAGCAGCCTGGGAGAGTTCCAGGGAGGACCTGTCAGGTGTGGGATCCTGACAGCGGCCGAGCACAGATAGATCGTTGCACTGCATCGCGGCAGTTTCCTAAGAAAGGACAAGAAGCTAAGTATATTGTGGAGAAGTGAGAAACGAGATGACAGCACTAGGAGATAATACCGGGAGGAGTCGTGCCCTAAAATCGTGGCAACATCCTTCTGAGGCACGTAGCAGGTGGCCGGAACACCGGGGGAGTACTGACTACACGCATTACTCCAGATAGCGGCAGGGGCAGCTAATTCCAAGTTGGCTGTCCACCCTTTACACCTACGAAGACAACGGAAGCAAGTTGTGGGAGAGGGGCGACTCTAGGGTCCCTATAAAATAACTCCAGGCCTACCCCATCATACGGGTGCGTCCTATCCATATCATCTGGGGGACGGAGAGAGAGAACATCAGAAACGGATACAAGATTGTGAGGACTATCCCGTGGTGCTCAGCAGGGAGGTACTACAACACACAGGCGCTGGTAGGAAGGCTACTGATTTCCACCTGAAAAGGGAACTTTGGATGTGCCTTCGGACCGGCCGGTCTCAGCCAGCCCTGTTAGCAGTGCTCTGGATTGTGGATGCCGAAGTCTACAGTAAAAGGTAAAGAGACTGCAACCCTGTGTCTTCGTTATTTACTGCGACCTACACCACCGCCATCTACACCTTTAATTGGATGCCCCTTAGCAGGGCCACGGACCGGGTCGGGCCACCGTGACATCCCCAGAACCGAGACAAAGGGACCCAGTACCGAGTACCCCATTGCCCTGCGTCTGGGGGCGCTCCAAATTTGGCGTCACGAACAGGATCTACTTAAGCCTGAAAATCAGGTCATGTGTGCCTTGGAACTGTGTCTGAATTGTGCTTGAACTGTGTACTGCCATTTGCCGCCAAAATCCGCCATTGCTGCGCCGTGTGGAGCGCAAGGGGAGGAGCCACAGCTTCGTGGGCGGAGCCGGCCGAAAAGAGCGCAAAGCGGGAAGACGGGTGCCGTGCTGCTGCCTGGAAAGCCGGAAGTGGAAACGCAGTGAAGTGCTGACCCCGAGGGGACCCTCGACTTCCACCAGGTTAGCAGAAGGGAGGAGCGGCCATGTCTGACCCGGAAGGGGAGGCAGCGGTGGTCACAGCCGCAGATGCAGAAGCCCCTCTGGGCCCCGCGGTAGGCGCAGCCGCGGGCCTGGTACCGCCACCGGGCCCTGCAGGGCATGCCGCTCCCATCAGCCAGCCGGACACTGCCGCAGCTACGACGGCCATAATGCCCTTCTCCATGCCATACATACCTGGAGCAGCCTGGCTCCCGCGATACTCGGGAGAATCGCATACATTAACTGACTTTAAAGAAGGGATCTGCAGCCTGCTTGAGTTTTATCCCCTGACAGAGCCTCAGAAAGTTCACATGATAACGGGCCAACTATTTGGAGCGGCCCTGAGGGAAGTAAAGTCCTGGCCCGCTGCGGATAAGAGAACTGCGCAGCAGGTCTTTGCAAAGTTTAAAACCACCTTTGACACCCGCACCGCCACAGAAATTAAATTGACGTTCTATGGGTGCAAGCAGAGACCGCAGGATAGCTTACGGGACTATGCCCTTAATCTCCAAGAGGCATTGCGGGCCATCAAGCAGAATGACCCAAACGGCATGCAAGATGAGGATAAACTCTTAAAGGAGTGGTTCATCGAGGGGCTCCTGTGCAGTCACCAAAGGGCCCAACTGCACCTCATGGCTATGCAGAACCCTGACCTGACCTTCGTTCAATTTAAAGACAAAGCCATCCAGATGCTCCAGGAGCGACAGCCCAGCCGTGCAGTACTTCCTAGGTGTCAAACTCTCACGTACCACCAGGAAGTGGCATCAGATGCTCCAGTCTCTGCCGAGGCCGATGCCCAGATCCTAGAAGATGATTCCCCTGCAGGACTACGCCTCCAGATGCAGGAGCTGACCAAGAGCGTTGCTGCCTTAGCCCGGACCGTCCAGTCCCTACAGGAGGCCCCCAAAGAGAAGATCAAGCTGGCTTCCGGACCGGAGGATGTTCCCTGGCAACGACAGAGGAGGATTCCGCCGACCAGACGCGATCACTTTCACCAGGACGGACGACCCATCTGCCGCAGCTGCAACCAGGTGGGCCATGTTGCAAGGTACTGTCATTTAAACGAGCAACCCCCAGGAGTAGGACGACCAGGTCCCCAAAATTGGAGAGCCAAATACATTGGAGGACGACCAGTCCTCCCCATTGTGATCGACGGTATCCCCATGAACGCTTTGTTGGACACCGGTTCTCAGGTGACAACTATGCCTTACATCCTTTATAGACTTTATTGGGAGGACACCGACATCACTCGTGGCCCCGATGATGATTTCACCATAATAGCCAGTAATGGTCAGCCATTGCCACAAGTGGGGTACAAAGAGGTCACCATTAAAGTGGGACGGGTAGAATTGGAGGCCCAAGGAATTGTAATTGTTGATATTGACCGGCATGAATGTAACCCCATGATGACCATTGGTACTAATGTCATAGAAAATTGTCTTGCAGAAGTTATTGTCTTGTTACAGCAGGTAGCAGAAACGGCTGGTTACAGTGAGCAACGTGCCCTGCAGAAGTGAATCCGGGCTCTGATGCGGGGACAACAGGTAGAGCTGACTGGTGGTGAAATTGGTCGTGTCACCGTGAGTGATTCAACCCCCATTGCAATACCCCCCAGGAGTAAAATGTTAATATGGTGTCGAGCAGCAATAGGCCTCAGGGGTAAAGACTACCAGGCCCTGGTAGAACCTGTATATTCAGATAGCAGGCCTACCTGTTGTGAATTCTACTCTTGGGTTCCCTCCGGTGGTTGTTGGTGGTAGTGCAGTTGTCCCTGGGCTGCAATCCTGGACAGGTGTCCCTGCTGATTGCAGGGCTGACTGGGGTATTTAAGGTTGCTGGATTCATTAGTCCATGCCAGTTGTCCATTGTTCTGGGAAGTTATGGATCTCAGTTTGGTTCCTCCTGCCCTGCTGCCAAATCAGCAAAGATAAGTTCTGGTTTTGTTTCTGCAGCACACTTGCAGTGTGCTTTACAGATCAACGCTATTCATTGTTTTTTTTTCCCTTGTCCAGCTTATACTGTGTTAGGATTTTTCCAGTCAAGTTGGATTCTCAGGAGATGCAGATATACGTTCTATGTCTTTAGTTAGATGGTGGAATTTTTGTATTATCTGCTGTGGATATTTTCAGGGTTTTAATACTGACCGCTTAGCGTTCTGTCCTATCCTTTCCTATTTAGCTAGAGTGGCCTCTTTTGCTAAACCCTGTTTTCTGCCTGCATGTGTCTTTCCTCTAATACTCACAGTCAATATTTGTGGGGGGCTGCCTATCCTTTGGGGTTCTGCTCTGAGGCAAGATAGGATTCCCATTTCCATCTATAGGAGTATTTAGTCCTCCGGCTGTGTCGAGGTGTCTAGGATTGTTAGGTACACCCCATGGCTCCTTCTAGTTGCGGTGTCAGTTTAGGGTTTGCGGTCAGTATAGGTTCTACCTACTCCTGAGAAAGTCTCATGCTGCTCCAAGGTCACCAGATCATAACACCTACCCTCCTGACCGCCAGGGGAATCGTTGAAGTCCGCAAGGGGAGGGTGCCAGTACTGGCCTTAACTGTGGAGAGGAAGAGGTCTGTCATGATTCTCAATGGCGAGAGAACATAGCCCAGCATATATAAGAACTAGCTCTTGGAAGATGGAATCTAAACTGACCATGAACTAAACCTGCCGCACAATTAACAGTGGCCGGGTAGCGTGCCTACGTTTTATCCCTAGACGCCCAGCGCCAGCCGGAGGACTAACTAATCCTAGCAGAGGAAAATACAGTCCTGGCTCACCTCTAGAGAAATTTCCCCAAAAGGCAGACAGAGGCCCCCACATATATTGGCGGTGATTTTAGATGAAATGACAAACGTAGTATGAAAATAGGTTTAGCAAAATCGAGGTCCGCTTACTAGATAGCAGGAAGACAGAAAGGGCACTTTCATGGTCAGCTGAAAACCCTATCAAAACACCATCCAGAAATTACTTTAAGACTCTAGTATTAACTCATAACACCAGAGTGGCAATTTCAGATCACAAGAGCTTTCCAGACACAGTAACGAAACAGCAGCTGTGAACTGGAACAAAATGCAAAAACAAACAAGGACGAAAGTCCAACTTAGCTGGGAGTTGTCTAGTAGCAGGAACATGCAAAGAAAGGCTTCTGATTACATTGTTGACCGGCATGAAACTGACAGAGGAGCAAGGTTATATAGAGACTCCCACATCCTGATGGGAACAGGTGAACAGAGAGGATGATGCACACAAGTTCAATTCCACCAGTGGCCACCGGGGGAGCCCAGAATCCAATTTCACAACAGTACCCCCCCTCAAGGAGGGGGCACCGAACCCTCACCAGAACCACCAGGGCGATCAGGATGAGCCCTATGAAAGGCACGGACAAGATCGGAGGCATGAACATCAGAGGCAGTCACCCAAGAATTATCCTCCTGACCGTATCCCTTCCATTTGACCAGATACTGGAGTTTCCGTCTGGAAACATGGGAGTCTAAGATCTTTTCCACAACGTACTCCAACTCACCCTCAACCAACACCGGAGCAGGACGCTCAACGGAAGGCACAACCGGTACCTCATACCTGCGCAATAATGACCGATGAAAAACATTATGAATAGAAAAAGATGCAGGGAGGTCCAAACGGAAGGACACAGGGTTAAGAATCTCCAATATCTTGTACGGGCCGATGAACCGAGGCTTAAACTTAGGAGAAGAAACCCTCATAGGGACAAAACGAGAAGACAACCACACCAAGTCCCCAACACAAAGCCGAGGACCAACACGACGACGGCGGTTGGCAAAAAGCTGAGTCTTCTCCTGGGACAACTTCAAATTGTCCACTACCTGCCCCCAAATCTGATGCAACCTCTCCACCACAGCATCCACTCCAGGACAATCCGAAGATTCCACCTGACCGGAGGAAAATCGAGGATGAAACCCCGAATTACAGAAAAACGGGGACACCAAGGTGGCAGAGCTGGCCCGATTATTGAGGGCGAACTCCGCCAATGGCAAAAAAGCAACCCAATCATCCTGATCCGCAGACACAAAACACCTCAAATATGTCTCCAAGGTCTGATTAGTCCGCTCGGTCTGGCCATTAGTCTGAGGATGGAAAGCAGACGAAAAAGACAAATCTATGCCCATCCTAGCACAGAATGCCCGCCAAAATCTAGACACGAATTGGGTCCCTCTGTCAGAAACGATATTCTCCGGAATACCATGCAAACGAACAACATTTTGAAAAAACAGAGGAACCAACTCGGAAGAAGAAGGCAACTTAGGCAAGGGAACCAAATGGACCATCTTAGAGAAACGGTCACACACCACCCAGATGACAGACATCTTCTGAGAAACAGGCAGATCCGAAATAAAATCCATCGAGATGTGCGTCCAAGGCCTCTTCGGAATAGGCAAGGGCAACAACAATCCACTAGCCCGAGAACAACAAGGCTTGGCCCGAGCACAAACGTCACAAGACTGCACAAAGCCTCGCACATCTCGTGACAGGGAAGGCCACCAGAAGGACCTTGCCACCAAATCCCTGGTACCAAAGATTCCAGGATGACCTGCCAACGCAGAAGAATGAACCTCAGAGATGACTCTACTGGTCCAATCATCAGGAACAAACAGTCTACCAGGTGGGCAACGATCCGGTCTATCCGCCTGAAACTCCTGCAAGGCCCGCCGCAGGTCTGGAGAAACGGCAGACAATATCACTCCATCCTTAAGGATAACTGTGGGCTCAGAATTACCAGGGGAGTCAGGCTCAAAACTCCTAGAAAGGGCATCCGCCTTAACATTCTTAGAACCCGGTAGGTCCGGTAGGTATGACACCACAAAATTAAACCGAGAGAAAAACAACGACCAGCGCGCCTGTCTAGGATTCAGGCGCCTGGCAGACTCAAGGTAAATTAAATTTTTGTGGTCAGTCAATACCACCACCTGATGTCTGGCCCCCTCAAGCCAGTGACGCCACTCCTCAAAAGCCCACTTCATGGCCAAAAGCTCCCGATTCCCAATATCATAATTCCGCTCGGCGGGCGAAAATTTACGGGAAAAAAAAGCACAAGGTCTCATCACGGGGCAGTCGGAACTTCTCTGCGACAACACCGCCCCAGCTCCGATTTCAGAAGCGTCGACCTCAACCTGAAAAGGAAGAGCAACATCAGGCTGACGCAACACAGGGGCGGAAGAAAAGCGGCGCTTAAGCTCCCGAAAGGCCTCCACAGCATCAGGGGACCAATCAGCAACATCAGCACCCTTCTTAGTCAAATCACTCAATGGTTTAACAACATCAGAAAAACCAGCAATAAATCGACGATAAAAGTTAGCAAAGCCCAAAAATTTCTGAAGACTCTTAAGAGAAGAGGGTTGCGTCCAATCACAAATAGCCTGAACCTTGACAGGATCCATCTCGATGGAAGAGGGGGAAAAAATGTATCCCAAGAAGGAAATCTTTTGAACCCCAAAAACGCACTTAGAACCCTTCACACACAAGGAATTAGACCGCAAAACCTGAAAAACCCTCCTGACCTGCTGGACATGAGAGTCCCAGTCATCCGAAAAAATCAGAATATCATCCAGATACACAATCATAAATTTATCCAAATAATCGCGGAAAATGTCATGCATAAAGGACTGGAAGACTGAAGGGGCATTTGAAAGACCAAAAGGCATCACCAAATACTCAAAGTGGCCCTCGGGCGTATTAAATGCAGTTTTCCACTCATCCCCCTGCTTGATTCGCACCAAATTATACGCCCCACGGAGATCAATCTTAGAGAACCACTTGGCCCCCTTTATACGAGCAAACAAATCAGTCAGCAGTGGTAACGGATATTGATATTTAACCGTGATTTTATTCAAAAGCCGATAATCAATACACGGCCTCAAAGAGCCATCTTTCTTAGACACAAAGAAAAAACCGGCTCCTAAGGGAGATGACGAAGGACGAATATGTCCCTTTTCCAAGGACTCCTTTATATATTCTCGCATAGCAGCGTGTTCAGGCACAGACAGATTAAATAAACGACCCTTAGGGTATTTACTACCCGGGATCAAATCTATGGCACAATCGCACTCCCGGTGCGGAGGTAGTGAACCAAGCTTGGGTTCTTCAAAAACGTCACGATAGTCAGACAAGAATTCAGGAATCTCAGAGGGAATAGATGATGAAATGGAAACCAAAGGTACGTCCCCATGAGTCCCTTTACATCCCCAGCTTAACACAGACATAGCTTTCCAGTCGAGGACTGGGTTATGAGATTGCAGCCATGGCAATCCTAGCACCAAAACATCATGTAGATTATACAGCACCAGAAAGCGAATAATCTCCTGGTGATCCGGATTAATACGCATAGTTACTTGTGTCCAGTATTGTGGTTTATTACTAGCCAATGGGGTGGAGTCAATCCCCTTCAGAGGTATAGGAGCTTCCAAAGGCTCCAAATCATACCCACAGCGTTTGGCAAAGGACCAATCCATAAGACTCAAAGCGGCGCCAGAGTCGACATAGGCGTCCGCGGTAATAGATGATAAAGAACAAATCAGGGTCACAGATAGAATAAACTTAGACTGTAAAGTGCTAATTGAAACAGACTTGTCAAGCTTCTTAGTACGCTTAGAGCATGCTGATATAACATGAGTTGAATCACCACAATAGAAGCACAACCCATTTTTTCGTCTAAAATTCTGCCGCTCGCTTCTGGACAGAATTCTATCACATTGCATATTTTCTGGCGTCTTCTCAGTAGACACCGCCAAATGGTGCACAGGTTTGCGCTCCCGCAGACGCCTATCGATCTGAATAGCCATTGTCATGGACTCATTCAGACCCGCAGGCACAGGGAACCCCACCATAACATCCTTAATGGCATCAGAGAGACCTTCTCTGAAAATCGCCGCCAGGGCGCACTCATTCCACTGAGTAAGCACAGACCATTTACGGAATTTTTGGCAGTATATTTCAGCTTCATCTTGCCCCTGAGATAGGGACATCAAAGCTTTTTCCGCCTGAAGCTCTAAATGAGGTTCCTCATAAAGCAACCCCAAGGCCAGAAAAAACGCATCCACATTGAGCAACGCAGGATCCCCTGGTGTCAATGCAAAAGCCCAATCTTGAGGGTCGCCCCGGAGCAAGGAAATTACAATCCTGACCTGCTGTGCAGGATCTCCGGCAGAGCGAGACTTCAGGGACAAAAACAATTTGCAATTATTTTTAAAATTTTGAAAGCAAGATCTATTCCCTGAAAAAAATTCAGGCAAAGGAATTCTAGGTTCAGACATAGGTGCATGAACAACAAAATCTTGCAAATTTTGTACCTTCGTGGCGAGATTATTCAAACCTGTAGCTACACTCTGAAGATCCATTTCAAACAGGTGAACACAGAGCCATTCAAGGATTAGAAGGAGAGAAAGAGAGGAAGGCTGCAGTATAGGCAGACTAGCAAGTGATTCAATTATGAGCACACTCAGAACTAGAGAAAAAAAAAAAAAAAATTTCAGCAGACTTCTTTTTTCTCTCCTTTCTCAGCCAATAATTTAACCCTTTTTGGCCGGTCAAACTGTCATGATTCTCAATGGCGAGAGAACATAGCCCAGCATATATAAGAACTAGCTCTTGGAAGATGGAATCTAAACTGACCATGAACTAAACCTGCCGCACAATTAACAGTGGCCGGGTAGCGTGCCTACGTTTTATCCCTAGACGCCCAGCGCCAGCCGGAGGACTAACTAATCCTAGCAGAGGAAAATACAGTCCTGGCTCACCTCTAGAGAAATTTCCCCAAAAGGCAGACAGAGGCCCCCACATATATTGGCGGTGATTTTAGATGAAATGACAAACGTAGTATGAAAATAGGTTTAGCAAAATCGAGGTCCGCTTACTAGATAGCAGGAAGACAGAAAGGGCACTTTCATGGTCAGCTGAAAACCCTATCAAAACACCATCCAGAAATTACTTTAAGACTCTAGTATTAACTCATAACACCAGAGTGGCAATTTCAGATCACAAGAGCTTTCCAGACACAGTAACGAAACAGCAGCTGTGAACTGGAACAAAATGCAAAAACAAACAAGGACGAAAGTCCAACTTAGCTGGGAGTTGTCTAGTAGCAGGAACATGCAAAGAAAGGCTTCTGATTACATTGTTGACCGGCATGAAACTGACAGAGGAGCAAGGTTATATAGAGACTCCCACATCCTGATGGGAACAGGTGAACAGAGAGGATGATGCACACAAGTTCAATTCCACCAGTGGCCACCGGGGGAGCCCAGAATCCAATTTCACAACAGAGGTCCACCTAACCAAATATGCCACACTTGCCAAACTGTTTACTGTTGGTAATAAAGCGGTACAGGCACCAGAACCCTTGATTCCGTCCAACCAGGCGGAGAACAATGGCTCTGCAGGGCAAACGGTAGATTGGTGTCGGGAATTGCACGTGGGCACTGATTCTACCCCATCTCACCAGAAACAGGGGGCCTACAGGGTGGTTCATGAGTATGAGCGGGTATTCAGCAAGTACCCCCTAGATTTTGGGCAGGTAAAAGGGATTCAACATCATATCCCCACAGGAGATCATCCACCTATAAAAGAGAGATACCGTCCTGTACCCCCAGCTCATTATCAGTGTGCTAAAGACATGTTGCGAGAGATGAAGGAGGCTGGGGTAGTGAGAGACAGTTGTAGCCCCTGGGCAGCCCCATTAGTCCTCATTAGGAAGAAGGATGGCACAATGAGGATGTGTGTTGATTATAGGCAGCTAAATCGCATTACACATAAGGATGCATACCCACTGCCTAGGATAGAAGAGTCATTGGCCGCTTTAAAATCTGCTAACTACTTCTCTACCTTGGATCTCACCAGTGGGTACTGGCAGGTTCCCGTGGCAGAGGCGGACAAGGAAAAGACGGCGTTCACGACGCCGATGGGTCTCGGCGAATTCAACTACATGCCCTTCGGGCTGTGCAACGCCCCGGGAATGTTCCAGAGGATGATGGAGTGCTGTCTGGGACACAAGCACTTTGAAACCGTGCTGCTATATCTGGATGATGTCATTGTCTTCTCCAAGACCTTTGAAGACCATCTGAAGCACCTGGCCGAAGTGTTTGAAGCCCTGTCCAACTTTGGCTTAAAGGTAAAACTGTCCAAATGCCATCTGCTAAAACCCAAAGTGCAGTACATGGGCCATGTGGTGAGTGCCGAAGGAGTGGCCCCAGACCCCGACAAGGTCACTGTGATCAAGGACTGGCCGAAGCCCAGCAACCTCCATGAAGTCCAGCAGTTCCTCGGGTTGGTAGGCTATTACAGGAGATTTATCAAGGACTTCACCAAGAAAGCCGCGCCATTGCAAGACCTGTTGGTGGGCCAGTCCAAGAAGACCAAGTGTAGGAATACCCCATTTGACTAGAACGACGGACTGGAGAGATCCTTCACTTGTTTAAAGTCGGCGCTAATGGGAGAAGAGGTACTGGCCTACCCTGAATATGACCAACCGTTTGTGCTGTACACGGATGTCAGCAACGTGGGGTTGGGAGCCGTGTTGTCCCAGGTCCAGAAAGGCAAGGAGAGGGTAATTGCTTACGCCAGCAGGAAGCTTCGTCCCACTGAAAGGAACCCTGACAACTACAGTTCCTTTAAGCTGGAGTTCCTCGCCATCGTTTGGGCAGTGACGGAGAGGTTCAAGCACTACCTGGCCTCAGCAAAATTCACCATCTTCACGGACAATAATCCCCTAACACACCTGGACACAGCAAAACTTGGCACCTTGGAACAGCGGTGGATGGCCCGGTTGTCCACTTTCGACTTCACCATCAAGTACCAGGCAGGGCACAAGAATGCGAATGCCGATGCATTGTCCAGGATACCCAACTTGCCGGAAACGGGAGAAGACTCGGAAGCACTTGAAGAGATAGAGTTGCCCGCGTTCCATCGCCCCAAGGCCACCCAGTGTTCCCATCATGTGGAGAATAGGCGCAAGAACAAGCAGGATGCCACGCCAAATCCCCTGCCCCACCACGGATGGGCAGAGACCCAGGATGGTGACCCTGCGGTCCGTCGGGTGAAAGAGCTCCTGACGCAGGCAGGTTCGCATCCCGCCCCGGATGATCCACAAGAGACACAACAACTGTGGAAGGGGAGAGGCAAACTGTTTATTCACGATGGTAAGCTGTGCTGAAGAAGCATCGACCCACGCACTCATGAGTTGGTATGGCAGATAGTAGTCCCACGGCAAGATGCGCCAATGGTTCTGGGAGACTACCACGATGGGGCAGGACACTTCGGATGGAGGAAGTTGGAGAGTCTACTCCGCTGGAGGTTCTACTCGATTGGCATGAAGAAAGCCATCGAGAAGTGGTGTCGAGAGTGTGGCCCATGTAGCCTACGCAGGAAGGACCGTGACAGCCAAAGGGCTCCCTTGCAGCCTATCATCACCAAACGGCCGCTTGAGCTGGTCACGCTAGATCACGTGAAGCTAACACCCAGCTGGTCAGGCTACGTCTACGCTCTTACCATCGTGGACCACTACTCTAGACTTCTGGTAGTTGTGCAGGTCAAAGATCTGACGGCCCGAACGGCGGCCAAAGCCTTCCAGCAGTACATCTGTAGGCCGCATGGGTACCCGGAGAAGGTGCTGACCGATCAAGGGCCAGCATTCGAAGCGGAGGTGTTCCAGGAATTCTGCAGTTTATACAGGTGTAAGAAGATTAGAACAACGCCGTATCACCCACAGACTAACGGGATGTGCGAGAAGATAAAACAAGTGGTAATCGACTTACTGAAGACCTTACCTGTGGAAGAACGGAACTTGTGGCCAACCAAGTTGCCTGACTTGGTAGATATGTACAACCACATCCCGGTGAATTCCACCATATGCACTCCAGCCTACCTGATGCGAGGGAGATCTAGCAAATTACCTGTTGACCTAGACATGGGGGTCCTAACCCCCGAAGACACCTCGCCAAATGCAGATTGGGATACAGAAAGGCAGCAAAGGTACCGCAAAATACAGGAGTGCGTGGAAAGAAGTTTAACCCAAGCCCGACAAAAACAAGAAAGGGACTACAACCAGCATGCTCCTGCAATTCCCTTGTCACCCGGTGAGCAAGTGCTCAAACGGAAGAGGAGATTACACAAGCTTGACGATCAATGGGAGGCGGAACCATATACCATCCTGCCATCCGATTTTGACAATACAAAGGTCTGTCTCATCAGCAAAGATGGGGGAGAGACTTCAATGGCAATATCCAGAGACCACCTCAAAATATGCCCTGATAAGTTGAGAGATAGGGAAACTGACCCAGGGACATCTCCGCCCGTGGAAGAGGAGAAGATGATACGCACTGTTCTTGGCGATTTTCCCCAGTCTTGGACTCAAATAAATCAGGCCATCGTGGTACCTGTTTTAACATTTCGTCAGCTGAAGCCGCCGGAACCAAATGTGATGCCAGCTCATCCGGAGCCTCAATCACAGCAGATTCCACCAGAGGATACCATGCCAATAGTTGAACTGGCTGGTTCCCCGTCTGCTATCGGTGAACTTGCCATGCGCACAATTAGTAGCAGCAGTCGTGAGAGCTCCAGTATACCAGTGCTACCCAGACTCACCAGAAGTGTAGCTAGAAGACAGTACATCACACCAGCGATAGCAAGCACAGCGGGCCCTGTTAGGTCACTAGCAACCCCTGCACTGCGGAGGTCTACACGTAGCACCAAGAATCAAACCCCAATTAGCTACAAAACTTGGAAATATTAATGGGTGGTGCTGTTTGGTTAAAAATGTTTGTGTATATATCTTTGTTACAGATTTAAAATGGACAATGGGGAATGGACAGTGAATTGCTCCAAAACTTTCAAAAGGGATCCCTTTGTTTACCTGGGATCCCTGCTGTTTCAAGTTTGCACCCACTGAACTGGGAGTCATGAACTGTGCATGACCAAGATTTTCGCAACGTTCAAGTATCCTCACCTCCCATAAAGGGAAGCACTGTTATATTTACTTGTTCATAGCATTTCAAAAGTTTGTACGTCTTTTGCTAACATGTATTGTTGTTCTTCTTTTCCCAGTCCGGGAGTACTGCATTTAACGGGGGGGAGTGCAGCGCCCCAGAGTCTGGTCGTTGCAGTAACGTCGCTCTCCCACCAGGGGGAGTGATGGTACGTCTAATTGTACTAAAAGAGTTCACCTTGCCAGGTATCACAGTCACACATTACACTTCACACTCCGGCCACCAGGGGGAGCAAAAGGTCCTATCTACTAGGCCACTCCTCACACATGGGTAAAACTGGGGGTTGGATAGGAAGTTAGGTGAGAAAGCAGCCTGGGAGAGTTCCAGGGAGGACCTGTCAGGTGTGGGATCCTGACAGCGGCCGAGCACAGATAGATCGTTACGGAGCTGCGCCTGCACTGCATCGCAGCAGTTTCCTAAGAAAGGACAAGAAGCTAAGTATGTTATGGAGAAGTGAGAAACGAGATCACAGCACTAGGAGATAATACCGGGAGGAGTCGTGCCCTAAAATCGTGGCAACATCCTTCTGAGGCGCGCAGCAGGTGGCCGGAACACCGAGGGAGTACTGACTACACGCATTACTCCAGATAGCGGCAGGGGCAGCTAATTCCAAGTTGGCTGTCCACCCTTTACACCTACGAAGACAATGGAGGCAAGTTGTGGGAGAGGGGCGACTCTAGGGTCCCTATAAAATAACTCCAGGCCTACCCCGTCATACAGGTGCATCCTATCCATATCATCTGGGGGACGGAGAGAGAGAACATCAGAAACGGGTACAAGATTGTGAGGACTATCCCGTGGTGCTCAGCAGGGAGGTACTACAACACACAGGCGCTGGTAGGAAGGCTACTGATTTCCACCTGAAAAGGGATCTCTGGATGTGCCTTCGGACCGGCCGGTCTCAGCCAGCCCTGTTAGCAGTGCTCTGGATTGTGGATGCCGAAGTCTACAGTAAAAGGTAAAGAGACTGCAACCCTGTGTCTTCGTTATTTACTGCGACCTACACCACCGCCATCTACACCTTTAATTGGACGCCCCTTAGCAGGGCCACGGACCGGGTCGGGCCACCATGACATCCCCAGAACCGAGGCAGAGGGACCCGGTACTGAGTACCCCATTGCCCTGCATCTGGGGGCGCTCCATTTATATGGCACTGTTTTTATTTATTTTTTGTGTTTTTCTGGCATTTTAAGGATGGGTTTTGATTTCCATTAAACAACAAAAGTGGAAATGTTAAAAAATCCATGAAAAACAGCCACGCATCTTCCACAAGTCTAACTGGTGTTTCCATTGACTTATGTGGTAAGTATTAAGCATCTTCATAGCGCAAAATGCTAGAAAAATGTACATATACTGTCTTGTAAACGCTTGGCATCTTCTGAAAGCCTCAGTGTTTAAAAGAAATTAAAAAAGCCTGAACATATAAGATATTATGAACAGCAACACATTTTACACAGAAATTAATATGTTCATTCTTTAGTGTTTTTTTTAGCCAATACTTACTGTACAAGTCACATTGAAGGATGCACTAAAATGCTAGTCTTTTCTTCATTGCTTATTAGAGCTCACAAAACTTCTGGAAAAAGCCCCCAAAATGCTAGCTTAAAATAAAAAAGAACATGATGAAAAAACGCTTACGAAAAAAAAAATATGCTAACAAAATTTGCTTCAGTATAACCAAATGCAAGATGAAAGAAGAGTTTCCTAAAGAGTCTTCTGATTGAAAAACAATCTATTTTAAATGGCAGAAAAAGACTGTTTGAACACAGTCTTAGGCCAGTCTCACACGTCCAGATAATTCCAGTACCGGAAAAATTGGTACCGGAGTTATCCGTGTCCGTGTGCAGCCCGTGTGCCGACTGAGGACCACATGGACCATGCAGGAGACAGCGCTAGAGTTAAGCGCTGTCCCCCCTGCGTGTGGTGCTGAAGCAGGCATTCATTCCTTCTCCCCAGCAGCGTTCACTGGAGAGAAGGAATGAAAAATCAAGGTTTGTTTATTATTTTTGTGTTTAAAATAAAGTTCCTGGTCACCTCCCGCCTCCCACCCCCTGTGCGCCCGCCCGCTTGCATTAAAATACTCACCCAGCTCCCGCGATGCTTCCTCTCAGCGCCAGCAGCTTGTCCTGTGTGAGCGGTCACGTGGTGCCGCTCATTACAGGGATGAATATGCGGCTCCACCCCACCACGGTTTCACACGTCAGTGGCTCCGGTACGTGTTTCCTCACGTACCGGAGACACTGACTCACGTAGACACATTAAAATAAATGTGTCTCTGCACATGTCAGCGTGTTTTCACGGACCGTGTGTCTGTTTGCAAAACACGGAGACATGTTAGTGTTTGTGGGAGCGCACGGATCACACGGACCCATTAAAGTCAGTGGGTCCGTGTAAACACGTACCGCACACGGATGCTGTCCGTGTGCCATCCGTGTGCCATCCGTGTGCTGTCCGTGTGCGTTTTTCCTGTCATAGGGTTAAAATTGTAAAAATTGTTGCAATACACGGACACGGACACACGTACAGCACACGTACAGCACACGTACAGCACACGGACCCTAAAAATGTACTCACGGACATCACACGGATCCCACACGGATGGCCTACGTGAGCACACGGACGCACGGACACGGATAACTCCGGTACCGTTTTCTCCGGTACCGGAATTATCTGGACGTGTGAGACTGGCCTAATGTTACTTTCAACAAGCCGTTGAGTTAGTGATTCTGAGGCATTTTAGATGCCATTGGCATTGGATTTAATGGTTTTCAGAATTCTCTAATATGTAGTCAATATAGGATATTTTGTTCAACCCCTTTAGTTAAACCTGAAAGTCTACACTTCAAATGCATCTCTGTTGTTTCATTTTAAATAATATTGTACAGAGCCTAAATCACGAAGATATGGTCACTGTCCAAATATTTTTGGACCTGTAAGAGTAAACAACTAAATGTACACACAGGGGAAAACATATGCTCACCTAGAAGAAATACACCCAACGCATGTTTCGCAATTAGCTTCATCAGGGAATGATTTAGACATCGTTGTATATTGCAAATAAATGCACATGTATACCAGCATATATGCTCATAGCACCATGCCAAGGATGGAATAAAATAGCATATGCAGTCAAACATTGCCACATGGGCTGCCTGGTGGCTCAGTGGTTAGCACTGTTGCATTGCAGTTCTGACTACCTTTGTTCAAATCACACCAAGGACAACATCTGCAAAGGATTTTGTATGTTCCCCTTATTTTTGCATGGGTTTCCTCTATGTACTCCAGTTTCCTGCCACACTCCAAAGATATACTAATAGGGAATTCAGATTGGGAGCCCCAATGGGGAGGGTGATAAAAATGTCTATAAAGTGCTGTGGAATTAATGGCGCAATATAATTAAGCATGATAATAACAGAAAATAATGACAATAATAATATTGAAAGCAATTATACTAGGAGAGAAAGTACTGATGAAAGGTGAGAAGAAATATATAAAATTATAAAAGCAGCAGCAATTAATATAAATATATATTTATAAATATAATACCACATAAAAGTGCATTTAATTGTACAAAAACAATTTTGAAAGAAAAATGACATACAAAAAAGATGTATGAAAAACAAACATGAAGACCACAAAGTGAATAAAAAGATAAGTGAGTAAAGTACATGCAAGTGCATAGAAATGCACACCCTAAAACTAATACTAAGTTAGGGTATGTGTCCACGTTCAGGATTGCATCAGGATTTGGTCAGGATTTTTCATCAGTATTTGTAAGCCAAAACCAGGACTGGAACAATTAGAGGAAAAGTATAACAGAAACATATGCACCACTTTTGCATTTATCACCCACTCCTGGCTTTGGCTAACGAATACTGATGAAAAATCCTGACCAAATCCTGATGCAATCCTGAACGTGGACACATACCCTTAGGCTGTGTGCACACGTAGCATATTTTTCGCGTTTTTTTCGCGGTTTTTCGCTATAAAAACGCTATAAAACCGCGAAAAAAACGCTTACATTAAGCATCCTATGTAATAGAATGCATTCCGCATTTTTTGTGCACATGCTGCATTTTTTTCCTGAGCGGAATCGCATTCCAGAAAAAAACGCAGCATGTTCATTAAAATTGCGGAATCGCGGCGATTCTGCACCCATAGGAGTGCATTGATCTGCTTACTTCCCGCACGGGGCTGTGCACACCATGCGGGAAGCAAGCAGATCATGTGCGGTTGGTACCCAGGGTGGAGGAGAGGAGACTCTCCTCCACGGACTGGGCACCATATAATTGGTAAAAAATAAAGAATTAAAATAAAAAATAGTCCTATACTCACCCTCTGATGGCCCCCGAAGTGTTCCCGCCTCTCCGATGCATGATCTCTCTTCCGTTCCTATAGATGATGTGGTTCAGGACCTGTGATGACGTCACTGTCTTGTGATTGGTCGCGTGACCGCTCATGTGACTCACGCGACCAATCACAAGACAGTGACGTCATCGCAGGCCCTTCACTGCACTCCAGCTATAGGAACGGACGCCGCAGAGGTCTGCAGGTGAGTATAACCATGTGTTTTATTTTTTTTATTATTTTTAAACATAGCATAGGCAGCATCTATAGTAAAAAGTTGGTCACACTTGTCAAACACTATGTTTGACAAGTGTGACCAACCTGTCAGTCAGTTTTCCAAGCGATGCTACAGATCGCTTGGAAAACTCTAGCATTCTGCAAGCTAATTATGCTTGCAAAACGCTAGTTTTCTGCGGGTATATGCATGCTAATTCTGCATGCGATATACCCGCGGCAGGAGGCGCAGAATTGCCGCGGAAATTTCCGAGGCAATTCTGCAACGTGTGAACTTAGCCTCAGGGTATGTGTCCACGTTCAGGATTGCATCAGGATTTGGTCAGGATTTTATGCAGGTAAAATCCTGACCAAATCTGCACCTGAGGTCACTGGCAGGTCACCTGCGCTGTCCTTGCGTTTTTTCTGCAAAGTAAGGACATGCTGCGTTCTTAAAAGATGCGCCGCATGTGCGTTTTCGCGGGTGTGCCGCATGCGTTTTTTTGCTGCATAGTGGAGACGGGATTTCATTAAATCCCCTCCATTATGCTGTAACATCTGGACGCTGCGTTTTTGACCCTGCGGCTCAGCGCTGCGTCAAAAACGCAGCGTTTCCTGAACGTGGAAACATACCCTAAGCCTGTTTTCATCTTCCTGACCAGGCCAAATTTTACAATTCTGACCAGTGTCACTTTATGTGGTTGTAAGCAGGTAAACGGATGCAGTAATGCGGAGACACAGAGCAAGGGTTAATAAGAGTGCGGTTTAATTTACAGTGATAAACCCCTCTCAGGGAGACAACAGGGAGCGGGAAAGCAGGTGAACACAGTGTAATTGCAATACAACACAACAGTCTTGCTATCAAATTTAACTTATTGTGATGCCTTTGTCCTTTAGTCGCTTGCGGTCCGATGGATGATGGAATGCTGGCGGAGGCCGACACTGAGTCTTCAGGCTTCCCTGCCCAACACACGGTCCAACTTCTGGTGGCAACAGACGATCAACGGTTTTGCCCGTTGAGCCCCATGTCCAATAAACTGCAGAGCTGAAGTGTGGAGCTCTGCACAAGTATCTGCTCAGCGTGTGCTCCGCTGCGCACCCGCCGATAGCTGGATACACACCTCACGGTATTTATCCTGGTGCTCGTTACTCAGTGTACCCCTGGATACCTGGACGCCCGCACAACGATTCTTTCCTTGGCGCCCGCCTCTCTGCATGCTCACTGGTACCCGGGAGCCTTCACTGAACCCCTCCTGGGTCTCTGTTCCACGCTTCACCTCACTTCACAGAGTGCAGCCGGCCCCTGCCTTCTCTTTCCTCCGGCGGGAACTCTCTGGCTTTTCCCATGCTACACTCTCTCTCATCCCCCTGCTTGCCATGCCCCTTCTCTCCAGGTCATGGGTCCTGTCCGGCTCCCACTTCCTTCCTCCCTGCAACATTAGATGCAGCCTCGGCAGTTCTGGACTTGGTATTGCACAGGTACCCACAGCCCGGTCTTCCTCCTTACACCCCCGTTCTCCTTTAATTC
This sequence comes from Ranitomeya variabilis, assembly GCF_051348905.1. Taxonomy (NCBI): domain Eukaryota; kingdom Metazoa; phylum Chordata; class Amphibia; order Anura; family Dendrobatidae; genus Ranitomeya; species Ranitomeya variabilis. The sequence goes on along the minus strand of NC_135232.1, from coordinate 826,856,559 downwards.
GTCATTCCACAGGAAGGAGCTCCTTCACCAGGCGTTCACATTCTTCCTCTCCCTGAATGATTCATTGCCAGATGAATTGATCTTGTTCATAACAGGTGGGAGGCGCTCCAGCTGTCATCCGCTCCAATCGGCTTAATCCAGGTTGACTGATAGAAGGCGAGGGAATATTTTGGTTTGATGACTCTGCCGTTTCTGTTGCTTCAGGCATTGGCACTTCAGTGCTCACTTCCCTGTGGGCGGTAGACAGTGAATTATTAAGGTCTGGGGCGAGACTGGCATCTCTTCTTCGTCACAGTTGAGATCTGGTGAAGTAGGTGCATTAGTGATGGTTGGCATTTCTATCCCTTCTTCAGGGCCTTCGGACAGGCAGGGCTGCAACATGCTTTGGTGAACTATCGGGTAGGTGCCCCTTCCACTCGTTCAGGCTGAACCTCATATACTGACCCATCAGAACCAACTCGAAGCTTCACTCGATGCGGGGTCTTCTCCCATCTGTGTTCTACGTAGTTTTTCCCGTGGCTGTTTGTTCCGGATCAACACCCGATCTCCTGCTCTCAGAGCTGTTCCTCGAGTAGGCGTCTGTAGTCAATGTTGGTGTTCCCGAACCCAGGAAGACAACCCCATCCTCAGGTAGTCTTCGTCTGGGTCCAACTCCAGCTTGGTGATCTTTCACCTGAACAGCAAGGTATACGGGGTGTATCCCGTTTTACTGTGCACTCGATTGTTGTACACCCACACCAGTTCAGCCATGAACTCAGGCCACCGTATCTTTCTCCAATGTTAGGTGCATCTGGATCAACGTCCAATTGAAGAGCTCACAAGCTCCATTCCCCTGAGGATGATAGGGCATAGTCCTTGACTTCTCAATCACGTACGAATGATGTAACCCCTCCGTCACTCAACCTTGGAAGCAAGCACCTTGGTGAGAATGGATCCTCTTCGGGCAACCGTACACCTGGATGAAGTCTCGGCAAATGGCCTGTGCAGCTGACACAGCAGTCTGGTCCCGGGTCAGTGAAGTGGTCAGTCATCACCAATCAATGTTCATACCCGAGATGTGCCGGGCCTACAGCTAAGTAGTCAATCATTAATAGCTCTAAGGGGACAGAAGTCACGATGGTCTGCATCGGAGTTCTCTGCTCTGGAGGTTTAGCTAGTTCACAGCTCCAACATCGTTGACTGGCCTCCTCTACTGCAGTCCTCAATCGGGGGTGATACACCACCTTCTGTAACCACTGGAACATCTTCTCCAGACCGAAGTGAGCCTCTCTCTCCTGGGCCTCTGTAGCCACCACACGGATCAACTTTTCTGGGAACACTACTTGCCAAGTGACTGCCCCAACTCCCGTACTAGCTGTACTCTTCTGTATAGCAATCCATCTTCCAACTGGAGCCTCTCCCACTGTCTCAGAATCTGCAGAGCCCCTGAGGATAGAGCGTCTCTGTCTTGCCGGCTGGAAAGTTACTTACACAGTAATAACTGGAATGCTTGAATGGATCGTAATGATTCCGAGACTATTTTCTCGTGACAAATTGTACATCATGATAGTGGTAAAAAATGTTGATATGACTTCCATTTATTTGTGAAAATATCAGGAATTTGGTGAAAATTTGGAAAATGTAGCAATTTTCAAACTTTTAATTTTTATGCCCTTTAACCAGAGTTATTTCACACAAAACAGTTAATAAAGTGACCTCATTTTAGAAACTAGACTCCTCATGGAACTTATCTAGATGTGTGGTGAGCACCTTGAACCCCCAGGTGCTTAACAGAAGTTTATTATGTTGAGTCGTAAAAATAAAAAATCACGTTTCCCACAAAAATGTTCTTTGAGCCCCAATTTTTTTATTTTCACAAGGGTAACAGGAGAAAATGCACCATACAATTTGTTGTGCAATTTCTCCAGAGTACGCAGATACCTAATATGTGGAGGAATATGTGGGGACTTGTCGCTTTCGGAGAGCCCTTGATGTGCCTAAAGAGTGAAAACCACCATAAATGACCATATTTTAGAAACTAGACCCCCTCAAGAAACTTATCTAGATGTGTCGTGAATACCTTGAACCCCCCAGGAACTGCATAGAAGTTTACAACTTTGAGTGGTAAAAATAAAAGAAAAATCACATTTTCCTCACAAAAATGTTCTTTAGCCTTTTCACAAAGATAACAAGAGAATGTGGACCGCAAACTTTGTTGTAAAACGTCTCCTGAGTACGCAGACAATCCATATGTTAGGAGAAACTACAGTTTGGGCACGCAGCAGGGCTCAGAAAGGATGGCGTGACGTTTTGGAAAGCAGATCTTGATGGAATATTCTGCGGGTGTCATGTTGTGTTTGGTGAGCCCCTGATGTGCCTAAACAGTGGAAACCCCCACAAGTGACCCCATTTTGGAAACTAGACCCCTCAAGAAATGTATCTAGTTGTGGTGAGCACCTTGAACACCCAGGTGCTTCATAGAAGTTTATAATGTTAAGCCATGAAAATAACAAAATTATAATGCACTCCTCATAGGCCTCCATACAGCACAATGCACTCCCCATAGGCAGATTCTATACAGTATAATGCACTCTCCATAAGCAGACTCTATATAGTATAATGCACCTCCTATAGGCAGACTCTATCGTATAATGCACTCCCCATAGGCAGACTCTATATAGTATAATGCACTCCCCATAAGCAGACTCTATACAGTATAATGTACCCCCATAGGCCTCTTTAGTACAAAGTCCCCCATAGGCAGACTACATATAGTATAATGCATTCCCCATAGGCCTCTATACAGTATAATGCACAGTCCATAGGCAGACTCAATATAGTATAATGCACCCCATAGGCCTCTATAGTATAAAGTACTCCCATAGGCAGACTCCATATAGTGTAATGCACCCCCACAGTCAGACTCTATATAGTAAAATGCACTCCCCTTAAAAAATAAATAAATACAATACACACCTGTCCTCCTTGTTTTACCACTTCTCCGAGCACCCGCTCATCTCAGGACAGCAGGCGCCAAGTAATGATGTCATCCCACCCGCTGTCAGTGTCTGTGTCAGGGATGTCAGACACCGAGAGGGGGAATGATGGGAGCGGGAGCGTGACACTTCCCTTCTCATCAGTGCTTTCAACTGTATCAGCCTCCAGCCAATACAGTTAAACTTGCAATGAAGGGCGGAGGGCACAGGATCAGGGTCGTAACCACCACGGTCACAGCGGTCGCCACTGCGACCAGGCCCGGTGGGTCAGGGGCCTGGGAGGTCAGAGGCACACCAACACCAGCAAAAGCTTCAACTGTATGTGCTTCCGCGGGTGCACGCTCTACAATACATGCTGCCAGCCAATCAAAGGCCAGCAGCTGATGTCAGTGTGCACATGATTGGGTGCATGACAGTGATGTCACACGCTCCCATCGCACGCTGAAGTCAGCTGCCGGGTTCACAAGAGGACACGCGGCGCGGGAACGAAGAAACATTGAGTGTTTATTAAAAAAAAATCAGGGGCAATATTACTATGGATAACCATGATGGTGCATTATACTTTAAAGGATGATTGTGGGGTGCATTATACTTTATAGGATGACTATGGGGTGCATTATACTTTATAGGCTGGCCATTGGGGTGCATTATACTTTATAGGATAACTATGTGGGTACATAATACTTTATAGGAGGACTATGCGGTGCATTTTACTACTATGAAGTACTATGGGGTGCATCATACTTTATCGAGGACTATGAGCTGTGCATTATACGTTATGGATGACTATGGAGGTGCACTTGTGTACATTTTTGTACCCTTCTCCTGAATAATAACTATTAACAATAATATCCTTTAACTGCGTTGCAAGCTGTTTACGGACCTTGTTTTTTTTAATGCCACTAAGAAAATGTCTAGTGATGAGCGAATATACTCGTTACTCGAGATTTCTCGAGCATGCTCGGGTGTACTCCGAGTATTTTTTAGTGCTCAGAGTTTTAGTTTTTCTTGCCGCAGCTGAATGATTTACATCTGTTAGCCAGCATAAGTACATGTGGGGGTTGCCTGGTTGCTAGGGAATCCCCACATGTACGTATGCTGGCTAACAGATGTAAATCATTCAGCTGCAGCAAGAAAAACTAAATCTCCGAGCACTAAAAAATACTCGGAGGACCCCCGAGCATGCCCGAGAAATCTCAAGTAATGAGTATATTCGCTCATCACTAAAAATGTCAGGAAAATCCTACTAGAAGTAACATGAGTTTAAATGTGATTGGCTAATTCTGAACACAACCACATCCCCAATTAGAAGAGGGTGTTCATATATATGCAAACACATTATTTTAGTTTTGCTATTATTTTCCCTCTCAAAATTATTTCAGTTTGTTTCTTAATGGATTTGTGCAGATCATGGTGAGGACACAGAAGAGGTTTTCTACTGATGACTCTTCCATGAAGACCATATTTGTCTCTGAACAGTAGATCATTGTACCAAAACTCCAGAGTCTGCTAAGTCATTCTGAAGGTCTTTTGCAGTCAAGCGGGGTTCTGATTTGCCTCTCCAGCAATCCTACGAACAGCTCTCACTGAAATTTTGCTTGGTCTTCCAGACCTTATCTTGACTTCCACTGTTGCTGTTAACTGCCATTTCTTAGTTATATTAGTTACATTTTGAACTGGGGAAAGGGCAAGTTGAAAACTCTTTACTATCTTCTTACAGCCTTCCCCTGCTTTGTGGGCCTTCACCATTTTCATTTTCAAAGTGCTTGGCAGCTGCTTTGAAGAACCTATGGCTGTTGTTTTTTGGCACGAGGTTAGAGGAGGCTGGGTTTTAATAAAGCTGGGAAATTTGCATCACATGGCAGTTCCTAACGATGATAGAGAACAAGCCATATCCCTAACAGGCTAGTTAAGGTCTAAAACCTTCGTCAAAGTTATCTGAACACACAAATCGCCAAGGGTGCTAAAACTTTTGCATCGGCTCATTTTCCTTTTTGTCATTTTTAAAATGTAAAAAAATATTTTTTTTTGTGCCTAAAATACAAAGGAAATGTGTCATTTTTCACTTTACACCTTTTAGAGATCATTTCACCTTCAATGTGCTTAACTGTTCACAATAGCAGTAATTTTGACCAGGGGTGCCCAAACTTTTACATACCACTTTATATGCAAAAAATGTAGTCATATGGCCATATAACCATAAGACCATCTGTTAAAAACAACTATTTATTGACTTTATGTGTTCTTCCTTGTGTTTAGTATTTTGCAGTATCCATCCTCAGGCAGAAATAGAAGATGCTCTCCTGCGAAATCTTTTCATGGGTTACCAAAAATGGGTGAGGCCTGTACAGAACCCTAATAAAACAATAAAAGTAAATTTTGGCCTGAAAATAACGCAGCTCGTGGATGTGGTAAGACAGCATTATATAAAGTTCTGTTTTGTGATAAAGTATATTTTATTAGTGCCTTATTATTTTAAAGGGGTTTCCACTACTTGGATGGCTGTTAACTAGTTAAATGCATTTAACTCGCACTTACAGGAAGTGCATCACTAATCCCGCCCATTGGTATCCCCGCCACATGATCGCGGGTCACCGATGTGTCATCATGACAACCAGAGGTCTGCAGCAGACCTCTGTGGTTGTCATTGCCAGATTGCCGCCCCGTGGTCGGCGCTCATAGCAAGTGAGCATTTCTGCTACACACAGGCGATCTGATCATCACCTGTGTGTGGCAGAGGCAATCAAAGTACTGCAGCTTCTAGTCTCCCATAGAGACTATTGAAGCATTGAAAAAGTAAAAATGTTTTTATAAGTATTAAAAAAATAAAAAAATTAAAGTTTAAATCACTCGCCTTATTCAAAATAATCTAATATACACATATTTAGTATCACCGTGTTCAGAATTGCCCGATCTATCAATATAAAAAATAATTAACCCGATTGCTGAACAGAGTAACAAGAAAAAAATTTGAAACACCAGAATTAGGTTTTTTGGTCGCCGCTACATTGCAATATAATGCAATAACAGGCGATCAAAACGTAGTATCTGCATCAAAATTGTATGAATAAAAACGTCAGCTCGGCGCGCAAAAAAGAAGCCCTTAATATTACAGGTTAAGGATTGACGCTGGTGGGATGGCTTTTACACTTTTTTGCTTAGAAACGGTGCGTACTATGAGGTTCTGCAGTAGCAGATGTATCTACTAAGAGGTTCTTTGGCAGCTGAGGTGTTATGTTTGAGGTTCTGCAGCAGCTGAGGTGAGTACTGAAAGGTTTTGCAGCAGCTGAGATGTCTATTATTCTGTTCTGCAGCAGCTGAGATGTATATGATGTTCTGCAGCAGCTGAGGTTTGCATTATGAGGTTCTGCAACTGCTGAGGTTTGTATAATGAAGTTATGCAGAAGTTGAGTTGTATTATGAAGTTAAGCAGAAACTGAGTTGTTTCTTAATTACTGAAAAAAAAAATCAAGGAAAGGGAAAGGGGAGAAAGTTATGTCAGCTCACCAAATGTAGAAATTGCCTCAATATGGGTGTGGTGCACAGAGACTCCAGACCAGCTTCTGGTCAACAACAGCAATAGAGATGTAAAAAATCCAGCATCCGCAACATGTGGCTTTACGTATTAAAACATAACTTGTATTGCAAAATTAAAACAAGGGACAATTGCAAAATCACATAGAACAAGAAAAGTGGTGTGAGGGGGAGACCGGGAATACAGGTCAATATGATTCGAGCTGTGTATTGGAGCACATACCCTTATACAGGGCCACCATCAGGGCATTACTGCTCTGACTGTTGTATAGGGCCCGATGAGCAGAGGGGGCCCGCATCGGGCCCAGCGGCAGGCTTCTGCCCGTGCAGTAACTGAACCTGCGTCCGAGACGTAGGTTTAGTTAAACTCTACTGCCGTGCGGGCCCGCACAGCAATAGTTAAAAGCCGCCAGCCAATCGAAGGCTGACAGCTGACGTCAGCGCGCACGTCGCTAGCATTTGACGTCATTGTCAGTCGCCGGTGAGTACGTGCTTGAAATGCCTGGGGTGGACGTCGGCGCTGGAGCTTCGCCAGGTAAGGAGAAAGGGTTTTTTATTATTTTTATTGAAAGCGGCAAGCCGCAATATGTTTCAACGGCAGAATGGAGACACGAGGCAGAATGGAGACACAGGGGGCTTGATGGAGACACAGGGGGCTTGATGGAGACACAGGGGGCTTGATGGAGACACAGGGAGCAGGATGGAGACACAGGGGGCATGATGGAGACACGGGGCAGGATGGAGACATGGGCTTGTTGGAGACACAGGGGGCTTGATGGAGACACAGGGGGCTTGATGAAGACACAGGGGCTTGATGGAGACACAGGGGGCTTGGTGGAGACACAGGGGGCTTGGTGGAGACACAATGGGCTTGATGGAGACACAGGGGGCTTGATGAAGACACAGGGGGCTTGATGGAAACACAGGTGGCAGGATGGAAACACAGAGGAAAGGATGGAAACACGGGGCAGGATGGAAACAAAGGGGGCAGGATAGAGACACGGGGCAGGATGGAGACAGATGGGGCAGGATGGAGATACATGGTGCAGGATCATGGGCAGGATGGATAAGATGGAGACAGATGGGGCAGGATCATAGGACAGATGGGGCAGGATCATGGGATAGATGTGGCAGGATCATGGGACAGATGGGGCAGGATCATGGGACAGATGGAGCAAGATGGAACATCATGTGAGGGCAGAATGGATACTCTTGAGTGCAGGATGGGAGAGTGCAGCGCCCCAGAGTCCTGGTCGTTGCAGTATTGTCGCTCTTCCACTAGGGGGAGTGATGGTTCGTCTGATGGTACTAAGGAGTTCACCTGACCAGGTATCACAGTCACACACTACACTTCACACTCCGGCCACCAGGGGGAGCAAAAGGTTCTATCTATTAGGCCACTCCTCACACTCGGGTAAAACTGGGGGTTGGATAGGAAGTTAGAGAGAAGCTACCTGGGTTCCACCCAGAGAAGACCTGTCAGGCAGACAGGGGGAGAAGGAGGAACATCTGAGATGTAGACAGAGGTCCCTGTCAGGGGTGGGATCCTGACAGAGACATAGCAAGAGATAGAACGTTACGGAGCTGCGCCTGCACCTCATTGCAGCAGCATCCTAAGGAAGGACAAGAAGCGAAGTATATTGTGGAGAAGTGAGAAACGAGATCACAGCACAAGGAGATAATACCAGGAGGAGTCCTGCCTTAAGATCGGTGGCCGGAACACCGAGGGAGTAATAGGCTCTACGCATTACTTCAAACAACGGCAGGACAGTTAATTCCAAGTTGGCTGCTCAACCTTTAACCTAATGAAGACAATGGAGGCAAATTGTGGGAGAGGGGCGTCACTAGGGTCCCTATAAAATAGCTCCAGGCCTACCCCGTCATACGGGTCGTCCTATCCATACCATCTGGGGGACGGAGAGAAAGAACATCAGAAATATACACGACAGTTGTGAGGACTATCCCGTGGTGCTCAGCAGGGAGGTACTACAACACACAGGCGCTAGTAGGAAGGCTACTGATTTCCACCTGCAAAGGGAACTCTGGATGTGCCTTTGGACCGGTCGGACTCAGCCAGCCCTGTGAACGGTACTCTGGACTGTGGACGCTGAAGTCTTCAGTAAAAGGTAAAGAGACTGCAACCTTTGTGTCCTCGTTATTCATCGCACCTTACAACATCCACCATTACCACCTACTCATCAAGGGAAGCCCTGGGGACATACTTCACCTGTGGGAAGGTATACCATCTAGCTGCCATTCCATCACCCCAGCGGACCCCCTAGCAGCATCGGTCACCCTGTCCGAATACCACAGGTGGCGTCACGAACACTTGACAAACTACACCTTTAATTGGGCGCCCCTTAGCAGGGCCACGGACCGGGTCAGGCCACCGTGACATCCCCAGAACCGAGACAGAGGAACCCGGTACCGAGTACCCCACTGCCCTGCGCCTGGGGGCGATCCAAGAACATATGGCTGGAGCCAGGAATGAGACAAATGGGAACCAGGATGGGAGATATTATTATCATAGGTGCTAATTAAGGGATATTACTACTGCAGTGATGTATTTATTTTATTTTTTGAGGATTCTGTTTTAAATCGGGGGGTCGGTCCTGTTACTGTGCAGAGTCTTTTTTTCTTCATCTAGTGTGTAGAAGTTGGGAAAAAATTAAGAAATGTGTTCTGCAAGCGGTGCTCTAGATAAATGTGTTATTTCTTGAAGAGACGAGCCCTAGCTGGAAGAAGTGATGGCGGTCTGTGCTGGATGAAGATGAAAAGTGAAGATGAAGGACTTCACCTAGAGACGTCACTGGTGAGTCAGTGTGTTACCTGTACACTGACACTATACACTGTATGCTTTATGCGGAGGTCCTGTGTATAATGTCACCAGTGATCACTGTATTACCTTTGCACTGACACTATATACAGAGCTGCTCTGTATAATGTCATTGATCACTGTATAACTTGTGTACTGATACTGTATACAGAGCTCCTGTGTATAATGTCACCGGTGATCACTGTATTACCTGTACCAGGACACTGCATACTAAGTACAGATCTCCTGTGTACAGATGGTGATATTAGTATTGTGTTTTTTTATTACTGATCAGTTTTGTAGTATTCAGTCACTATATGGTGGTAATGTTGTCTGGCCATGGTGTGGCGGTATTTGTTCCTTGTATGTGCTGTTAATTGGTCACTATATGGTGGTAATATGTTGTCAGGTCATGGTGTGGCTGTATTTCTTCCTTGTATTTGCTGGTATTATGTCACTATGTGGTGGTAATATGTGGTCTGGTCATAGTGTGGTGGTATTTGTTCCTTGTGTGGTATTATTGGTCACCATGTGGTGGTAATATGTGGTCTGAACATGGTGCAGTGGTATTTGTCCCTTGTATGTGATATTATCCGGTCACTATGGTGGTAATATGTGATCTGGTCATGGTGCAATGATATTTGTCCCTTGTATGTGATATTATTGGTCATTTTAAAAATTGAAAAATAAATAAAAATATACCTAAATTGTATTGCATATTTTAACAAATGTTTAATAGGTTAGAGTAGAGTAGGGCCCAGCCAAAAAAGTCTACCTTGTTGTGGTGGCGGCTAAAAAAATCTTTTGGCCAAAACAAAAGCTACTGGCTATGTATGTGATCTAGTGATGGGAACTGTTAATGTGTGATTGGTGAGGATGTGGTGCAGATGTGGAGTTTCTCTATGAGTGGGTGGTGGGACTGTGGAAATTTCAAAGGGTGGAGCCTGGGCAGAGTCTCAAGGGGGCCCCCAAAATTTTGCCAGTATGGGGCCCCCGAAATTCCTAGTGGTTGCCCTGCCCTTATAAATATACTACATAGAGGCATTGGATCATTGTATGGTGAGTTGAGCACCACTGTGTGAGGGTCTTATGTTGGCAGTGGATGTACATGTTACATTTCAATGCTTGGCAGATGCTTTCCTGGCTAAAAAGTAGGAAATGTAGCTAACCTCTGAAAACCGTACGCTATCAAAGTCCATAAGATGGAGGTCCCACATGCAGATAGGGATTTGAACATAACACACAATTGGATTATTCTCAATTCTCATAATTGCTTTGTTTTGTGGATGGTAGCACTTTCTTCTGGATGAAGCCTGGCTCTGGTCCTGCTTTCCTTCAGACAAGCATGCCTCCTTTAGCCTTGACAGGGAGGTTCTGGGTTCACCTGTTGGCTCGCCAGATTGATGTCTTTGTTGAATGGAGGGTCTCTTGTTGAACTGTTGCTTTCTGTGACCTGTAGTACAAGCAGGCATGTAGTTGTAGACCGTGTATCGAGATAGCTCTCAAAGATCTCTAGGGCATAACGGTGCATTCAGATCTAGTATCCACCCAACACCTCACTTTCTTTCCTTCAAAATCAGCTTCTAGCACCGGCTTGCTTGAATACTCGTGTTCTCCACATTGTGGGCTTTGTAAATCAGTTACTGCAGTGGCTGGTAGTTTAAAGCTAGTGCCATTACCTCAAGGTTAATCCCTGCGTCGGTATCCCTGGCAAGGTGGCCAAATTGTTGACAATTCCCACAGAAGGGCCTCCTGAGTCTCTGAGCACCAGATGCGTGTCCTCCATTTCACCACCGCATCTGAGTCAGGTCAGATGAAGTAGCTCGGTGAGTCAGAGCTGTCTCCTTCGCATCTGGGACATTCCCAGTTGAAGATATTTTAGTTCTCCTCACAGAGCCTATACCACATCCTTCAAAGTCTCAGGGTCTTTGGACTCCGCCCACCTTCCCATCACCGGACCGCTACTCACTACTTCCTCGACCACAGGCATGGAATCCTCCTTCCTGTTTCCATACACCCGCCTGCATACCAGTTCCTACCAGAGTATCAGCCCTGTCCGTCTGACCTGCCAGAGTGCCAGCCGTGCATGCCTGTCTGCGTCTCTGTCAAGCCCGGCTGCCCGTCAGGGCCTCTGTTATACCCGTCCGCCAGCCAGTGTCACAGCCATGCCTGCCTGTGTCCTGTCCCCCGGGGGGATCAGCATTCACAGCCAGACACCACCCTGGAGTGGTACCTGGTAGCTACCTGCCGCACAAGTCTGACCTCACCATCAGAGGCTCCAGTGAACACCTAGGAAGCTACTTAGTTATGCCCCTTCCAGGGTAGTCTGGTCGATGGTCCAGTGGGGCTACACCCCCGGACGCCCGCGCCAACCAGTCTGGATGCGAGCTTTAAAAATAGGGCCCCAGCCAAAAGGTACTCTGCTGGTACCGAGACAGTGTCAGGCGGGTCTGGCACCTGAACCGGGGCTACTGGCAATAAGGGATCATTCCCATCCATGGCAATCACTTTATCCTGTGGATGAAGTTAAGTTGTAGATACAGCGGGCTGTGGACAAAGACAACCAGATGACTTGTGAAGGAACTATTATTTACTGCAAATGGAGACTGAATTTCTCACACAACACAAAAGCAAACACAGTAGTTTCACACACCCAGTCAAAGTCGACTAGGACCCCTGTGCTGCACAATCTATAAGCCCAGATTGTTGTACCAAATACACTATAATTTGCCTGACCTGCGCCTCATGCGGGAGCCGAGGAGTTAACCCAGGATAGCAATGAGATTAGATGAGCGCACAGGGCCAACCCAGTAGTAGTGCAGCACAATGGTTCACATTGATTTTGTAAATTCACCCTTTTCTCCCACCCACAGGTGATTCTCTGCTAGGAAGGTTTTGTCCAAAGTGTGTATATATGAGTCTCTCTAACACTGTGAGCAATCAGCTTGAGTTCATACAGTTCTGCTAGCAAACAATCTCTCTGCCTGAGAATCTATGTTTGCCACCAAACGCTCTCTCAAGGTCTGCGTGCATGCTCCCACTGTGTTCCCAGTGGTGAAGCCGAAGTTCAGGACTTACCAACCGTAACATGGTCGTGAAGGAGGGCGGCTGATCATCTGTTTGACTGTTAATTGGGATGCAAGGAGTGACTGGTGGACTTGTCGCTTGGAGCATGGCTTTAGCCTAATAAACAAGCAGGAGGACCTCCACATCATAGCAGATGGTTTGGGTGGAATCTGACTCTGCATCTAACCGTAGTCATCCCCCAAACTAATTTTCTCCCTCTAACAGGCGTCACAGGATCAGGAACATGTTTCTCCAGTACTGTGACCAGTTTCTGGAACACTGCGAATTTTGTGCTCCAAGGATGGCAGTGCCAAGTCCTCTCTCCTAGTTCTGAAAAACACCATGAGGCCTACTACAGAGTCTATTCCAACAGAGACCTCTTGAATCCGATGCAGTAGCAAGTCTATTCACTACTATCTCACATGCAGGGGAGGCTACATGTGGTCTTTTATGCCATACACCACATCTTAAACAAAGCCTCCACCGCATCAGCCTGCTTTTACTGGGACAAGCCTGAATGGTCTTCCTCCTTTGACCTTGCCTGGGAGGTGCTGGGTTCACATGATGGCTCTCCACAAGGGCATCTGTGCTGAGTGGAACATCTTGGGTTGAGCTGTTTGATCTCTGTGGTCTGTAGTACAGGGAGGCATGTAGAAAAAAGGTTACACAGAGCCTATCATGCCATGTATCATTGGTTATGTTATACAAAGCATTGACATTCCCTTGGACAAGCCTGAAGAGCCTGACTCCTTTGGCCCTGCCTTTGTAGTGCTGAGTCTGCTTGATGGCTCTCCATATTGGAATCTGTGTTGATTGGAGGGACTCGTGTTGAACTGTTCTCTCTCTGTGATCTGTACTTCAAGGCACATGGCCACACAAGGCCCATTCATACAATAGAAACACCAGAGACAATATAAGTGGAAGAAATGGCCGTGTCATTTATTTTGAGTAACTTTAAAATCTATACCACACATTTCTCTTTCTTTAAATTTTAACTCTTAAATAAACCGGAACTTTAACCACGATACAACCAATCCACCCAAAGGGCGATTTTCCATAAGCCAGGGATCAAAGAGACCTGGCCCCCCCACCATAGCACAGCCATTTTTCCACAATTGTCTGCAGGTCTAAATTAAAAATGTCCAAACCTATATCAGAGAGATGGACTAAATCATTTCTGTATAAACCGGGTAAAAAACCCTCCAACTCCACGTGTCTGAAAGAGAAGCCATTAATCATTGGGAGAAATCTGAACAAACCTCTGTTGACTCTTTTTCGTATTTTTTCCAGAAAAGAAAGTTCTTTCGTAGACCAGATTAACCTAGGGATGATCTCAGAGAATACAAAACAAGTAAAAGGAGAAGATTGCTTAAAATAAACAAAATCTGATCTCAAAATGGATAAAAGATCCAAAGTTTTGGTTCTCCCGAGATCATTACCCCCCAGGTGAAAAATTACCAGATCCGGGGGAGGAAATTTAACGAAACATCTATTTAATTCAGAGGCTAAATTAAACCAAGACAAGCCTCTAACACTGTGCCAAAAAATTAGAACCGTATCTTGGCTGAAAGAAAGGTTTTCAGAATAAAAATGTTGATTGGCTCTCTTCTGTGCCCAAAACACATATGAATGTCCCACGATCCATACAACCCTGGCACCTGAAATGAAATCAAAATCAGTTATCATACAGATCATGTCTCACGTACAGTTTAAATCTTCCCGACTCCCATCTTCCCAGCTGCATAATTTGAGAATCTCGCAGACCAGCTCTTGCTGCCTCCGTTGCTGCTCCTATTCGAAAAGAATGTGAAGTAAATTTTAAATGATCTTTTTTTAAAAACCGTAAACACTTTTTCAAAACCGAATTGAATTGAAAGATCATCGCAGGAGTGCCATCCAAATGCACAAATAAAGGCCCAGGAAAGGAAGGTCTAATGCGAAGCCAATTACTTGTATTAGTTACTGGGCAGAAGGTTTCTTGAGGCTTTGCCTCGATTCTTAGCCTAACACCTCTGCCTAACTGATCAGTTTTAGAACGCCTAACAAATAAAAACAAATGCGAGTCCATAAGGGACACGTCTGAAACCATAAGACCCGATGGATTAGATTTTTTTTTGCCGAAACTAATTCACCGACCCACAATGCCCCAAATTACGCTAAAGAAAAAGCCGAAGAAAACAAAACAGCCTCGAATGAATTGGTACAAACTTCTTGAAGAGATAAACAAAGGTCCTTTAAAAACGAAAGGGAAATCGGGCGTCTACTATCTGGTTTGAAACTAGACCTTTTAAATCCTTTCAAAAATTGTTTGATGGGAAATAAACCTGTCAACGGGGTTTTGCCGAGTAGTTTTAGAAAAAACAAAACCCCAGCTAAGGATTTAGCCACCGCCGAAAAAGATAAACCTTTACTACAAAGAAACTCAAGAAATCTCAAACCAGAAATAGGACTGGAGATACTGAAGTTAAAATTATTTAAATTGCAAAAGTTAATCCATTGTTGCCATGCGGCTGAGTAATCAGCCCATGATCGAGCTGACAATGAATTTTCAATAAAATGAGGAATCAATTCAGAATTATTTCCCAAATCTGCTGAGGGCAAGCTGTTGGATCCAGATCTGCTGTGGGAACCTGTTGGCGAAAAAGTTGCCATTGTTGATAGCAAAGGGAATCTGTGATTACAGCTAAATTACTTGTTCCGATTTTAGCTTTCAGACAGATATTTAACTTCAGACAGAGCAGGACTAACTGCCTTAAAATTCTCATGGCCCACAAATTCTTGGAAGACAGAGTGTTAATACCAAGAATAACACCTGAATTATTTGACAAAATCAGAATCCTGTTATCTCTCAGAAGGTGCCCCCACAACGATAGGCCAAGAAAAATAGAAAAGAGCTCCAGAACCATAGAATTCTTCACTATCCTGTTCTGAACCCAAGAATCCGGCCATTTGTGGAAGAACCAATGAGGCGAAAACAGGATACCGCAGCCTAAATCTGCTTTGCAAGAAAAGGCAAAATTCAAAGTATCAGCAAGGACAAAGGCCGATTGCCAGCAACATTTACCGTTGTAGCTTGATAAAAATGTCCGCCAAATCTTGGCGTCTTCTTTTAAATCCAACGATACTCTGATATGCGACTCGGGGGAAGAAATTCCAATGGTAGAGTCATAAAGCCGTCTGGAAAAACTCCTTCCCATTGGAATCACGCGTAATGCGAAGTTCAAGAGGCCCAATAGGGATTGCATTTCTTTTAAAGTAACTTTCTTACGCTGTAAGAATTTATCGAGGGTATTGAATAACTTTGCAATTTTTTCTTCTGGAAGTCTGCATTCCATTTTTTCTGAATCTAAGGTAATACCTAAAAATTCAATTACATTGGTAGGTTGACAGGTTTTATCATGTGCTAATGGAACCCCGAAATGGTCGCACATTGATGTAAAACTATTCAGCGTCGCTAAGCAAGAATCCGAAAAAGGAGGACCGACAAAGAGGAAGTCATCCAGGTAGTGTAAAATTCCAGCATCTTGAATACTTGTTTCCAACACCCAATGCAAAAAACACGAAAAGCTCTCGAAATAAAAACAGGATAACGCAAAACCCATGGGTAAACACTAGTGTTGAGCGATACCGTCCGATACTTGAAAGTATCGGTATCGGAAAGTATCGGCCGATACCGGCAAAGTATCGGATCTAATCCGATACCGATACCCGATACCAATACAAGTCAATGGGACTCAAGTATCGGACGGTATCCTGATGGTTCCCAGGGTCTGAAGGAGAGGAAACTCTCCTTCAGGCCCTGGGATCCATATTAATGTGTAAAATAAAGAATTAAAATAAAAAATATTGCTATACTCACCTCTCCGACGCAGCCTGCACCTTACCGAGGAAACCGGCAGCCTTGTTTGCTTAAAATGCGCGCGTTTACTGCCTTCCGTGACGTCACGGCTTCTGATTGGTCGCGTGCCGCCCATGTGACCGCGACGCGACCAATCACAACAAGCCGTGATGTAATTTTCAGGTCCTGAATGCCTAGAATTAGGCATTCAGGACCTGAAAATTGCGTCACGGCTTGTGATTGGTCGCGCCGCGGTCACATGGGCGGCACGCGACCAATCACAAGCCGTGACGTAATTTTCAGGTCCTGAATGCCTAGAATTAGGCATTCAGGACCTGAAAATTACGTCACGGCTTGTTGTGATTGGTCGCGTCGCGGTCACATGGGCGGCACGCGACCAATCAGAAGCCGTGACGTCACAGAAGGCAGTAAACGCGCGCATTTTAAGCAAACAAGGCTGCCGGTTTCCTCGGTAAGGTGCAGGCTGCGTCGGAGAGGTGAGTATAGCAATATTTTTTATTTTAATTCTTTATTTTACACATTATATCGATCCCGATACCGATTCCCGATACAACAAAAGTATCGGATCTCGGTATCGGAATTCCGATACAGCAAATATCGGCCGATACCCGATACTTGCGGTATCGGAATGCTCAACACTAGTAAACACTTATCAAAGAAAAATTGATTCTCAAAATGAAAACCCAAAGAATTAAAGCCAGAAGGGTTAATGGGAAGCAACCGAAAAGCAGACTTTACGTCGGCTTTCGCCATCAAAGAGAATCTGCCAAATTTCTTAAGTAGATCAATGGCAGAATCGAACGATGAGTACGATACGGAACATGCGGCCTTATCCACCTCATCGTTCAAAGAGGAACCCAAGGGGTAAGACAGATGGTGTATCAATCGATAACTCCCAACTTCTTTTTTGGGGTAAATCCTGAGGGGAAAGACCCGGAAATTCACAAAAGGGGGGTGAGGAAATGGGCCCGTAATCCTGCCTAATTCCAATTCCTCCAAAATCTTTTTTCTTGCCACCTCATGGTGATGGTTCAACGAAGATAGGTTCCTAACTACAGTGCAACCAGGGCCTTTAAATTGAGGGACATCAAAACCAAAACAGAAGCCATTAAACAAGAGTCTACTAGTCTCCTGTTTTGGGTAAATATTTAGCCACCAAAGCATTTCTAGTAGTTTCACTGGCGTCTGCGCCTTTAGAAATGGGTTCTTTGGAAGCTGAGTGAGATGCCTGCTTACGAAAACACTTGAACAAAGGGTGTGAATTCGCACAAAATGAGCACTCGTGGCGAAACCTGCATGAATTACCCCATTTGCATGCGGATTCATTAAATGCGAAGCATACACCCTTTTTAGAAAAGCTGGGAACCGTTTGTTTATTAGAATAATGCCTTTATGGAAGCATCAAATTAATCCACAAACCTACATCTTTTACTCCCCAATTAATATCTGGGTGGACAGCTAATTTCTGCCTAAAAGCCTCATCATAGTGGAGCCAAGCGACACCTCCAAAGTTACGATAGGGTTCCAAAATAATATCGATATGCTGGAATAATTTAGAACAAAGATTGGGAAACTTCTCTCCTAGTACAGCTGAATAGATAGAGAATGCCTTGATCCAATTGTTAAAGGATTTCAAAGAGCCCCGTTTAGAATCATCATTCTCAGGTTTAAATTCTTTCTCTGATCTATTCAGCTGATCCTTGCGAGGAAGTAAAGAGAATAAATCCACATAGCTATTACTCCAAATAAGCTCTTTGACTGATGAGCTCAAGTGAAACCCAAGAGGTGACAGCTCACAGGTCAAAGCCTCTTTGAAAGTGTTCTGAGGTGTTAAATTACTCTCTGGATTAAGGGATGTTGAAGAATTAGTGGATACATTAGCAACATCCCCTAAGGACTCTGACAAAACACTTTTTATAATGTCCCTAAGTTGGTCAGGATAAACAGACAGGGGTACATTAATTATCTCACCCCTTCTGGATACACCTCCTCTGGGCATCTGTTCTGAATGGCAGCCAGCGCTCGAGCCTAGGAAGGAAGGCGAGCACAGCTGAAGATTTCCTGATGCAGGAGATACTTGAATGTTGACCGAGTCTTCTGCTTGCATGTTGCTGGACGACGCTGGAATCTGAAAGTTGAAGTCCCAGGTTGAAACCGCCGCCTCAGCCTGAGTGAAAGATGCCGCTGCAGCGCTTTTATGGCTGTCAGCGGCAAGCAAAATGGTGGCGCTTGAAGATGCTGTAGAAGGCGCCTCTTGATGCCGGGGTTGAGGATCTCGCGTAGCGCTGCGGGAATTGCTTGATTGACGGCGCCACTTCTTACTTACGTCCGGTGCTCGGCTGGAGGGGCTTGTCGGCGGAAGTGACGGAGATATTGACCTCCGGGGCGTCTTCCTCCTGGAACGACCAAGAGCGTGCGCTGCTGAAGCCGCTGCTAGTTCCTGGACCAGAGGCTGCAATTCAGGAATCGGCTCCGAGGGAAGGGGAACGGCAATAACAGGCGAAGGTAAAGGCTCCGTGGCAAGGCAGTTTCTTAGCCAAATCTCCCCGTCTTCTTTACCGGCTCTTAACAAGACCTGTTGCATAAGGTTCTCCATCCTTCTATCTTCGCTTTCTTCAGAATAACCGTCGACTGAGGAGAAATTCAAACTGCAGGGCTTTTTATACCTCCAGAAGAGCCTGCCAAACACTGTAACCACCAATAAAAATCCTTTATTTTAACCGCCAAGAGAATGACAAAACCAGATAAAACTTGCTCTTGGCGACCTGGCCAAAGCTTACCTCAGAATACCATTAAACCAGAAATTACCCATGAACCTAGATATTAAATTTCCTTCAGGGCCTGTGAGGCCATGAGACCCCCCCTATAATGTAAAATTATGGACGGGGGAGGGCTAACATTACACAGGGCCTATCATGCCATGTATCCTTGATTATGTTCCACCTCATCCTGCCTTCTTGGGACAAGCCTGAAGGTCATGTTAGCTGTGGCCATGCTTGAAAGATTATAGGTTTAGCTGCTTGCTGTCTGTTTAGATGCTTGGGCTGAACATTGTGTCTCATATTGGAATGCTCGCTCTGTGTAGACTGTAGTGGAAGGAGCCATACAGGTTACGGTACAGTGGCTTAACATGCCATTCAGCGTTAGCTGTTACACCTCATCCCTCCGTGCATGGAACAAGTCTGATGAGCCTACTTGTTTTGGTCCTGCCTCGGAGGTGCTGGGTACATATGGTACCTCTTTACGTGGCTGCTTTTGGAATGTTCTCTGTGTGTGATATGTTGTAGAAGAAGACATGCATGGCCGATTTTAAGGCAAAGTGATTAACTTGTACAAAGACTATACAAATCGCTTGTGACTCGTTTACTGAACTGTTGACACAGTCTGACAACAAAGATGTGGACAGAAGGATGGCTAATATGGTATTCTTGTCCCCGCCCTGCTTCATATTAACAGCAGCACATCACTGGTTTACAAAGGATGATGTGCAGCCGAAAACGAATATTTTTATGCTGGCATAATTAAGCCAATCACCAGAAAAACGAGATTTTTTTTTAACATAGATTGGATATTGCAACACCCAACACTATAGGCCCCAATTCATCAAGCAATTTTCACCAGTTTTCTGGTCTACAACTGCTTGTAATGTCGCAAAATTTTTGGAGCAATTCATAACTATGCAGACGTTTTGCGAGTTTTGGCATTTTTTTTACCAGTGTTGGCCAGCACCTCTGAGTTTTGGAACAAAGGGCAGAGCATAGTGGGGAAGAGCCATGGCTGTGCGTAACCGACAAATTAATTATAATTTAATTATGTCTTTGTGGTGATGCATAAGACTGTGTGCACACGTCGCTTTTTTTTTGCGTTTTTTTCACAGTTTTTCGCTATAAAACCGCAAAAAAACGCTCGCATTAAGCATCCTATTTAATAGAATGCCATCCGCATTTTTTGTGCACATGCTGCGTTGTTTTCCTGAGCGGAAACGCTTTCCAGAAAAAAACGCAGCATGTTCATTAATTTGCGGGATTCCGCACACATAGGAATGCATTGATCCGCTTACTTCCCGCATGGGGCTATGCCCACCATGCGGGAAGTAAGCAGATCATGTGCGGTTGGTACCCAGGGTGGAGGAGAGGAGACTTTCCTCCACGGACTGGGCACCATATAATTGGTAAAAAAAAAGAAATAAAAAATAGTGATATAGTCACCTTCTGATGGCCCCTGGGGTCTTCCCGCCTCTCAGTGGTGCACGCGGCCACTTCCGTTCCCATGGATGCTTTGTGTGAAGGACCTACGATGACGTCGCGGTCACATGACTGTGACGTCATCGCAGGTCCTGCACACAAAGCATCTATAGGAACGGAAGCTGCTGAGGAGATCGGGGGCCTTTGGAAGGTGAAAATAATTTTTTTTTTATTATTGTTAACAATATATCTTTTTACTATTGATGCTGCATAGGCAGCATCAATAGTAAAAAGTTGGTCACACTTGTCAAACACCATGTTTGACAAGTGTGACCAACCTGTCAATCAGTTTTCCAAGCGATGCTACAGATCGCTTGGAAAACGCTAGCATTCTGCAAGCTAATTATGCTTGCAAAACGCTAGTGTTTAGCAGGAATATGCATGCCAATTCCGCATGCAATATACCCGCGGCAGGAGTTGCAGAATTGCCGCGGAAATTCTGCGAAGTGTGCTCTTAGCCTAACAGCTAAAAGATGTGCCAAATTTACGTCTCTTAACCCCTTCACCCCCAAGGGTGGTTTGCACGTTAATGACCGGGCCAATTTTTACAATTCTGACCACTGTCCCTTTATGAGGTTATAACTCTGACACGCTTCAACGGATCCTGGCGATTCTGACATTGTTTTCTCGTGACATATTGTACTTCATGATAGTGGTAAAATTTCTTCGATGTAACTTGCGTTTATTTGTGAAAAAAAACGGAAATTTGGCGAAAATTTTGAAAATTTCACAATTTTCCAACTTTGAATTATTATGCCCTTAAATCACAGAGATATGTCACACAAAATACTTAATAGGTAACATTTCCCACATGTCTACTTTACAGCAGCACAATTTAGGAACCAAAATTTTTTTGGGTTAGGGAGTTATAAGGGTTAAAAGTTGACCAGCAATTTCTCATTTTTACAACACCATTTTTTTTAGGGACCACATCTCATTTGAAGTCATTTTGAGGGGTCTATATGACAGAAAATACCCAAGTGTGACACCATTCTAAAAACTGCACCCCTCAAGGTGCTCAAAACCACATTCAAGAAGTTTATTAACCCTTCAGGTGTTTCACAGGAATTTTTGGAATGTTTAAATAAAAATGAACATTTAACTTTTTTTTTACACAAAATTTATTTCAGCTCCAATTTGTTTTATTTTACCAAGGCTAACAGATGAAAATGGACCCCAAAAGTTGTTGTACAATTTGTGCTGAGTACGCTGATAACCCATATGTGGGGGTAAACCACTGTTTGGGCACACCGTAGAGCTCGGAAGGGAAGGAGCGCCATTTGACTTTTCAATGCAAAATTGACTGGAATTGAGATGGAACGCCATGTTGCGTTTGGAGAGCCCCTGAGGTGCCTAAACATTGAAACCCCCCACAAGTGACACCATTTTGGGAAGTAGACCCCCTAAGGAACTCATCTAGATGTGTGGTGAGCACTTTGACCCACCAAGTGCTTCACAGAAGTTTATAATGCAGAGCCGTAAAAATAAAAAATCATATTTTTTCACAAAAAGTATCTTTTCGCCCCCAATTTTTTATTTTCCCAAGGGTAAGAGAAGAAATTAGACCACAAAAGTTGTTGTGCAATTTGTCCTGAGTACGCCGATACCCCATATGTGGGGGTAAATGACTGTTTGGGCGCATGGCAGAGCTCGGAAGGGAAGGAGCGCCATTTGACTTTTCAATGCAAAATTGACTGGAATTAAGATGGGACGCCATGTCGCGTTTGGAGAGCCCCTGATGTGCCTAAACATTAAACCCCCCCACAAGTGACACCATTTTGGAAAGTAGACCCCCTAAGGAACTTATCTAGATGTGTTTTGAGAGCTTTGATCCCCCAAGTGTTTCACTACAGTTTATAACGCAGAGCCGTGAAAATAAAAAAAAAAAAATTTCCGCAAAAATGATTTTTTAGCCCCCAGTTTTGTATTTTCACAAGGGTAACAGGATAAATTGGACCCCAAAAGTTATTGTCCAATTTGTCCTGAGTACAATGATACCCCATATGTGGGGGGGAACCACTGTTTGGGCGCATGGCAGAGCTCGGGAGGGAAGGAGCGCCATTTGGAATGCAGACTTAGATGGATTGGTTTGCAGGCGTCACGTTGCATTTGCAGAGCCCCTGATGTACCCAAACAGTAGAAACCCCCCACAAGTGACCCCATATTGGAAACTAGACCTCCCAAGGAACTTATCTAGATGTGTTGTGAGAACTTTGAACCCCCAAGTGTTTCACTACAGTTTATAACGCAGAGCCGTGAAAATAAAAAACATTTTTTTCCACAAAAATGATTTTTTTAGCCCCCAGTTTTGTATTTTCCCAAGGGTAACAGGAGAAATTGGACCCCAAAAGTTGTTGTCCAATTTTTCCTGAGTATGCTCATACCCCATATGTGGGAGGGAACCACTGTTTGGGCGCATGGCAGAGCTCGGAAGGGAAGGAGCGCCATTTGGAATGCAGACTTAGATGGATTGGTCTGCAGGCATCACGTTGCATTTGCAGAGCCCCTGATGTACCCAAACAGTAGAAACCCCCAAAAGTGACCCCATATTGGAAACTAGACCTCCCAAGGAACTTATCTAGATGTGTTGTGAGAACTTTTAACCCCCAAGTGTTTCACTACAGTTTACAACGCAGAGCCGTGAAAATAAAAAATCCTTTTTTTTCCCCACAAAAATGATTTTTAGCCCCCCAAATTTATATTTTCCCAAGGGTAACAAGAGAACTTGGACCCCAAAAGTTGTTGTGCAATTTGTCCCGAGTACGCTGATGCCCCATATGTTGGGGTAAACCCCTGTTTGGGCGCACAGGAAAGCTCGGAAGGGAAGGAGCACTGTTTTACTTTTTCAATGCAGAATTGGCTGGAATTGAGATCGGACGCCATGTCGCGTTTGGAGCGCCCCTGATGTGCCTAAACAGTGGAAACTCCTCAATTCTAACTGAAACCCTAATCCAAACACACCCCTAGCCCTAATCCCAACGGTAACCCTAACCACACCCCTAACCCTGACATACCCCTAACTCTAATCCCAACCCTAATCCCAACTGTAAATGTAATCCAAACCCTAACCCCAACTTTAGCCCCAACCCTAATCCTATCTTTAGCCCCAACCCTAACCCTAACTTTAGCTCCAACCCTAACCCCAACCCTAACCCTAGCCCTAACCCTAGCCCTAACCCTAACCCTAGCCCTAACCCTAACCCTAACGGGAAAATGGAAATAAATACATTTTTTTAATTTTATTATTTTTCCCTAACTAAGGGGGTGATGAAGGGGGGTTTGATTTACTTTTATAGCGTTTTTTATATCGGATTTTTTTGATTGGCAGCCGTCACACACTAAAAGACGCTTTTTATAGCAAAAAAGTTTTTGCGTCTCCACATTTTGAGACCTATAATTTTTCCATATTTTGGTCCACAGAGTCATGTGAGGTCTTGTTTTTGCGGGACAAGTTGACGTTTTTAATGGTAACATTTTCGGACACGTGACAGTTTTTTATTCCGATTTTTGTGAGGCAGAATGACAAAAAAAAGCTATTCATGAATTTCTTTTGGGGGAGGCGTTTATACCGTTTCACGTTTGGTAAAATTGATAAAGCAGTTTTATTCTTCGGGTCAGTACGATTACAGCGATACCTCATTTATATCATTTTTTATGTTTTGATGCTTTTATACGATAAAAACTATTTTATAGAATAAATAACTATTTTGGCATCGCTTTATTCTGAGGACTATAACTTTTATATTTTTTCTTTGATGACGCTGTATGGCAGCTCGTTTTTTGCGGGACAAGATGACGTTTTCAGCGGTACCATAGTTATTTATATCCGTCTTTTTGATCGCGTATTATTCCACTTTTTGTTCGGCGGTATGATAATAAAGCGTTGTTTTTTGCCTCTTTTTTTTTCTTCCCCTTACGGTGTTCACTGAAGGGGTTAACTAGTGATATAGTTTTATAGGTCGGGTCGTTACGGATGCGGCGATACTAAATATGTGTACTTTTATTGTTTTTTTTTATTATTTAGATAAAGAAATGTATTTATGGGAATAATCTATTTTTTTTTTCTTTATTTAGGATTTTTTTTTTTTTTTTTTTACACATGTGGATTTTTTTTTTTTTCTACTTTTTTACTTTGTCCCAGGGGGGGACATCACAGATCGGTGATCTGACAGTTTGCACAGCACTCTGTCAGATCACCGATCTGACTTAGAGCACTGCAGGCTTACCAGCGCCTGCTCTGAGCAGGCACTTGGTAAGCCACCTCCCTCCCTGCAGGACCCGGATGCCGCGGCCATCTTGGATCCGGGACCTGCAGCGAGAAAGGAGGTAGGAGACCCTCGGAGCAATGCGATCACATCGCGTTGCTCCGG
The DNA here is from genome assembly GCF_051348905.1 of Ranitomeya variabilis. Taxonomy (NCBI): domain Eukaryota; kingdom Metazoa; phylum Chordata; class Amphibia; order Anura; family Dendrobatidae; genus Ranitomeya; species Ranitomeya variabilis. Next base: position 826,831,696 of record NC_135232.1, on the reverse strand, counting down.
GGGTCTCAGGGAAGCCCGCAGGGAGCCCCCTCCCTGCGCGATGCTTCCCTGTACCGCCGGTACACCGCGATCATGTTTGATCGCGGTGTGCCGGGGGTTAATGTGCCGGGGGCGGTCCGTGACCGCTCCTGGCACATAGTGCCGGATGTCAGCTGCGATAGTCAGCTGACACCCGGCCGCGATCGGCCGCGCTCCCCCCGTGAGCGCCGCCGATCGCGCTGGACGTACTATCCCGTTGGTGGTCATACTGGCCCACCCCACCTCGACGGGATAGTACGTCCAATGTCAGAAAGGGGTTAAAGGTTTTGGCGCCTCTTACAACAGTACACTCTCCATCAAGAGTGGCATACAAAATGCCAGTCTTGATTAATCAGGCTCACAGTTTATACATAATCCAGTATTGATACACAATATAGGCTATATGCACAGTCTATAATATAATGTATATACACTGTGTTCCAAATTATTATGCAAATAATATTTCCTCTTATTTTCTCTAAATTACCTATCTGAATTGCAGTCATTGTTATTTTCCAGTCATCTACTATTCTAGTATAATTGCAATGTTTTGGAACAACCTGCCTATGAAAACAGTATCTTTAAAAAAAAAATAAACACTCAAAATGCATGCTCCAAATTATTATGCACAGCAGAGTTCTCAACCTTTTTTTTTATTTTGAACAAAAAAATTGGTCAATTGTGAAGTTGTAAGCATTATCAGCTTATTACAAAATGAAATCAAACAGTTTTCAAGTGAAAACTTTATTCTAGGTGATGTTACATTTGCACATAGGACCCCTTGTTCGAAAGTAGCTTCTGAACTCTCTCGTCCATTGAATTTGTCAGTTTTTGGATGGTTTCTGCTTCAATTGTTTTGCATGTGGACAGAATACCCCTCCCAGAGCTGTTGCTTAGATGTGAACTGCCTCCCGCCATCATAGACACTCCTTTTGATGATGCTCCAGAGGTTCTCAATGGGGTTGAGGTCAAGGGAAGAAGGTGACCACACCATAAGTTTGTCCTCTTTTATGCCCATAGCAGCCAGAGATGCAGATGTGTTTTTAGCAGCATGAGACAGTGCATTATCATGCATGAAAATGATCTTGCTGCGGAAAGCACGGTTCTTCCTCTTGAACCATGGCAGGAAGTGTTGTTTTAGAAACTCCACATAGATTATGGAGTTCATCTTTACCCCTTCAGGGATCATAAAGGGGCTGACAATCTCTCTCCCCATGATTCCAGCCCAAAACATTACTCCATTTCCTCCTTGTTGGCGCCTTAGCCGTGTTTTCATGTGGTATCCATCAACCAGCCATCCTCCACTCCATCCATCTGGACCATCGAGCGTTGCACGGCACTCATCGGTGAACAAAACAGTTTGGAAGTCAGTCTTCATGTATCGTTTGGCCCACTGGAGCCGTTTCTGCTTGTGTGCAGTGGATAGAGGTGGTCGACAGGATGGCTTACGCACAGCTGCAAACCTCTGAAGGACACTGCATCTTGTTGTTCTGGGGACGCTGGAGGCACCAGCAGCTTCAAAAACTTGTCTGCTGCTATGACAAGGCATTTTTGCAGCTGCTCTTTTAACCTTACGCAATTGCCTGTTGGAAAGAGTCCTCAATTTTTCCTTATCCGCACGTGTGCCTGCTGGGAATCAGCTACATACTTCTTGATTGTGCGATGATCACGATGAAGTGCCTTGGCAATGTTGATTGTAGTCATGCCTTGACCTAAATACTCCACAATTTGTTGCTTCTCAGCAGCCGACACATCCTTTTTCTTTCCCATTTTGGCAAAAAATGTAAGCTGCTTAATAATGTGGAACAGCCTTCATAAGTAGTCTGGCCTTTATTTGGACACACCTGCCAAACTAATTTGCACAGGTATCTGCAATTGCTTTCAGTGATATAAAGAGCCCTGACACATGCAGCGCCCCAAAGTCCTGGTCGTTGCAGTAATGTCACTCTGCCACTAAGGGGAGTGATGTTACGTCTGATTGCACTAAAGGAGTTCACCTGACCAGGTATCACAGTCACACATTACACTTCACACTCTGGCCACCAGGGGAGCAAAGGGTTCTATGTATTAGGCCACTCCTCACACTCTGGTAAAACTGGGGGTTGGATAGGAAGTTAGGCAGAAGCTGACTGGGTTTTGCCCAGGCAACATCCTGTGAGAGAGGGAGTTCCTGGGAAGATTCAGGGGGGTCTCTGTCAGGGGTGGGATCCTGACAGTGGCCGAGTGGAAAGGACAGATCGTTACGGAGCCACGCCTGCACCCGTTGCAGCGGCATCTTAAGAAAGGACACGAAGCGAGGTTTATTGTGGAGAAGTGAGAAATGAGATCACAGCACAAAGGAGAATAGAACCAGTAGGAGTCGTGCCCTAAGATCGTGGCAACATCCTACTGAGGCGCGTAGCCGGTGGCCGGAACGCCGAGGAAGTATTGGGCTCCAAGCATTACTTCAAACCAACGGCAGGACAATTAACTTTAGGTTGGCTGTCTCACCTAATTCACCTAAGCAGACAACGGAGGCAATTGTGGGAGAGGGGCATCTCTAGGGTCCCTATAAAATAACTCCAGGCCTACCCCGTCATACGGGTGCGTCCTAGCCATATCATCTGGGGGACGGAGAGAGAAAGAACATCAGAAACATACACAACAGTTGTGAGGACTATCCCGTGGTGCTCAGCAGGGAAGTACTACAACACACAGGCGCTAGTAGGTAGGCACTGATTTCCACCTGCAAAGGGAACTCTGGATGTGCCTTCGGACCGGCCGGTCTCAGCCAGCCCTGTTAGCAGTGCTCTGGATTGCGGATCCCGAAGCCTTCAGTAAAGAGGTAAAGAGACTGCAACCCTGTGTCCTCGTCATTTACTGCGACCTACATCTGCACCTACATCTTTAATTGAGTTCCAAAAAATCACTGCACTCGTATGGTTTTCAAATGCATAATTCCAAAAGTTTATTAAATTTATATCAGAGGAAAAAAGGTACTTGGCGAATTGACGTTTCGGCTAACCCGTAGCCTTGTTCACAAAATCGCTGTAACAAGTAGAAAAATAAAACAATGTCACTCACAAGTAAGTATATACATATTTACAATTGTACATAAAAGAAAGAAATCCATATCACGGTAATTCAATAGCCGATAGTTAGAAATAGTCTGTGAAGATTAACGACTAGGGATCATATACTTCAAAGAGTAAAATATAACATGAGTTACTAGATAATTGAGAGAGGGAGTTGAGGGAAGGAGTTCATGTTGGATCTGGAGCACACAATTATGGAGGAAGAACATACCCTATTAGAACTGTATTGTGCACAAAGAAAGGACCCTTTACGTTTGGTGAGTCAAATAGAACGATAAAGAAGCATAACCTGAAAAGAACAATATAGCATAAGGAGGCAGCAGTGACACTAGGCCCACGGCAGAAGGGGGCCTGCACCCGATACATATAAATATAGTATACAGTATAGTATTGACCATAATTCCATCTTCGTGGCCTGGTTATTATTGTCTCCACCCCAAATAGAGTAGTACGTCATAGCGATACTGACCTAGCAAGAGTGCTAGCGAATATAAGCCCATGCACAAAAACCGTATCAGCGGCTGGACCGAGACTTGTGGCTGCAATATATAGATATAAGAACAATGAGGCTCAATGGTGTGGACAGTCCCCTCAGCAGGGCCACGGACCGGGTCAGGCCACCGTGACATCCCCAGCACCGAGAGATAGACCCGGTACCGAGTACCCCACTGCCCTGTGTCTGGGGGCCGCTCCACACACATCACCATCAATGAGTTTAAATGACAAACAAAAAAATTCTAACCTTATCATTCCTAAACTCTTTGTGCATAATAATTTGGAACACAGTGTATACACAATCTATGATCTATGCTATACACATACTGTATGCACATATATATATATATATATATATATATATATATATATATATATATATATATATGTATATATATATATATATATATATATACATATATATATATTATAGATACTCCGGTGGGCCCAGGCACTGACATCTGCAGGCATACAGGGCCGCCAGCTGCCTAGGGCTCCCATTGCTCCAGGGGCCCCTAGTCAGTGGCCTGTTGCTATTAGCGGCACACCACGCAGCATGGGGCACGCGAGTCAGGAGGGCCTGGTGGGCACCGGCGGAGCTGCAGGTCGCAGGAGGCAGAAAGCAGCAAAAGCCTGTGTCCGCTGCTAAAGAGATGAATATTCACAGTGAATATTCATTTCACCTTAATAGCGGGCAGCAGGGCCGGCGTCAGCACCCGGGCCAGTGCTGGGGCCCTGAGCAGTCGGGGACACCGGTCCACCATGGTTCCCCCTCTTCCCCACTTGCTCAGGCCACCGTTATGGCATTTTCCGCGTCTTCTGAATGTGACGTTCAGGTCAGAGAGCGCGATGACGTCACGTCTGTGCGCCCTCTGCCTGAACAGTCACAGTGCAGAGAGCTGGAAGATGCTGATGATGAGAAATCTGGAGCAGAGCTGCCGCCAGCAACGAGAGATGAGTATTTAATTTTTTATGTTTGGATCATTATATATGGGGTCCATCATACACAGGAGCATCATATATGGGGCCTATTATACACAGAGCATCATATATAGACCCATCATACACTGGAGGGAGCATCATATATTGGCCGATCATACACTGGAACATGATATATGGGCCCATTATACAGTGGATCATGATATATGGGGCCCATTATACACGCAGCATCATATGGGGCCCATTATATATGGAGTATCATATGGGGCCCATTATATATGGAGCCCATTATCTACGGTGCATTATATGATATATATATTATATATGGAGCATTTAATGGGGCCTATTCTGTATGGAGCGGTATATGGGGTCCATCATATACTGTATGGAACATTATATGGCACCCATTATGTATGAAGCAATATATTGAGTCTCATTATACTGTATGGAGCATTATATGGAGCTCATTATACTGCTTGGAGCATTATATGGGATTCATTATACTGTATGGAGCAATATATGGCACTTATTATTCTTTATGGAGCATTATATGGGTCCCATAAACAGTATGGAGCAAAATATGGGGGTCATTATACTGTATGGAGCAATATATGGGGGCTATTACATACTGTATGGAGCAATATATTGGGCTCATTATTCAGTATAGAGCAATATATGGGGCCTATTTTATACTGTATGGAGGTATATCAGCTAGGGCCTTAGTTTACCCAATCAGGATTACAGTGTACTTAGAACCAAATTGGGATATTAAAACTTAACATTTAATGAGAAAATATATTAAAACCTATCATATAATTAAAGTGCAATGGTGCAAAAAGTGCCAGTGTCAAAAGAAGTGCAAGTAAAATAAACAAAATGCAGTATACAGCTGTCAATTCTGCAATGCTATAAAAAAAAGTGTCTGCTACCAACTCAGTGAAATCAGACACTTAATTATACAGTACATACTGCAAAATAATCAAATATCATGAGCAGCACCTCTTTTGTATTTCTGGGTTGCCTCTATATATGTAGTATATTATCAGACACATTAAGTTGGACCATTCATTCTTAAATAGGCATATCATGTTAAGTACATTGGTTGCATATTTTACTTGCACTTGTTTTGACACTTGCACTTTTTGCACCATTAGACTTTAATTATATGTTTTAATATATTTTCTCATTAAATGTTAAGTTTTAATATCCCAATTTGCTTCTAAGTATACTGTACGGAGCAATATATGGGGCTCATTATTCTGTATGGAGCACTATGTGGTGCCCATAATTGTTGTGAATTCTGTTCTTGGGTTCCCTCCGGTGGTTGTTGGTGGTATTGCAGCTGTCCCTGGCTTGCAATCATGGTCAGGTGTTCCTGCTGATTGCAGGCCTGACTGGGGTATTTAGGGCTGCAGGATTCATTAGTCAGTCACAGTTGTCCATTGTTCTTGGAGGGATTGCTTCTCTCTTTGGTTCCTCATGCTCTGCTGCCAATTCATCTAAGATAAGTATCTGGTTTTTTGTCTCTGTGCACACATGCAGTGTGCTTGTAATTCAGTGCAATTCATTTGTGTTTTTGTCCAGCTTAGACTTTGTCTGGATTTTTCAGTCATGTTGGATTCTCAGGAGTTGCAGATATACTTGCTATGTCTTTAGTTAGATGTAGTATATTTGTATTTTCTGCTGTGGATATTTTTAGGATTTTAATACTGACCGCTTAGAATTCTGTCCTGTCCTTTCTATTTAGCTAGAAGTGCCTCTTTTGCTAAATTCTGTTTTTATGTCTGCGTTTGTCTTTCCTCTTATACTCACAGTCAATATTTGTGGGGGGCTGTCTATCCTTTGGGGGTTCTGCTCTGAGGCAAGATAGAATTCCCATTTCCACCTATAGGGGTATTTAGTCCTCCGGCTGTGTCGAGGTGTCTAGGACGGGTCAGGCACACCCCACGGCTACTTCTAGTTGCGGTGTTAGTTTAGGATTCGCGGTCAGTACAGATACCACTTACTCCTGAGAGCGTCTCTCATGCGGCTCCTAGGTCACCGGATCATAACACATAATACTGTATGGAGGACTATACTGTCCGGTTTCTGACATATTGTAGAATGTACAATAGATATCACTCATGTAATTTAAGAAGTAAGTGTACTATACCTATATTTCTCTGCCGCATCTGTGCATCATGAATTGGAGCCAGCCCTGGGGATGAGGGTGCCATACATACCAGGATGGGGATGGAGGCCATGCATATCAGGATAGGGATGAGGGGGCCATGCATACCAGGATAGGAATGAGGGGGCCATGTATACCTGGATTGGGGACATATATACAGTATATATACCAGGATGGGGGATATTCGCACAGAATTGACCACATTTTTTACTTCAATATTTTTTTCTATTTTACTCTTCTAAAGCCTAGGTGCGTTTTATGGTCCAGTGCGTCTTATGATCCAAAAAAATACATCATACAGTGCCTTGCGAAAGTATTCGGCTCCCTGGAACTTTTCAACCTTTTCCCACATATCGTGCTTCAAACATAAAGATAACAAATGTAAATTTTTGATGAAGAATCAACAACAAGTGGAACACAATTGTGAAGTTGAACAAAATTTATTGGTTATTTTACATTTTTGTGGAAAATCAAAAACTGAAAAGTGGGGCGTGCAATATTATTCGGCCCCTTTAACTTAATACTTTGTTGCGCCACCTTTTGCTAAATAAATCTTGCCAAATCAGACAAGGTGATTTTCTGGATTTGTTTTCTCATTTTGACTCTCAGGGTATGTGCACACGTCAGGATTTCTTGCAGAAATTTCCTGAAGAAAACCGGAAATTTTCTGCAAGAAATCCGCATTTTTTTTTTTGCGTTTTTTTCCCGGTTTTTTTCGTGTTTTTTTTTTAGCATTTTGCAAGCGAAATTAGCTTGCAGAATGCTAAAGTTTTCCAAGCGATCTGTAGCATCGCTTGGAAAACTGACTGACAGGTTGGTCACACTTGTCAAACATAGTGTTTGACAAGTGTGACCAACTTTTTACTATAGATGCTGCCTATGCAGCATCTATAGTAAAAGATAGAATGTTTAAAAATAATTTAAAAAATGGTTATACTCACCTGCAGACAGCCGATCTCCTCAGCGGCGTCCGTTCCTATAGATGGTGTGTGTGTGCAGGACCTTCGATGACGTCGCGGTCACGTGAGCGGTCACATGAGCGGTCATGCGACCAATCACAAGACCGCGACGTCATCGCAGGTCCTTCACCACACACCATCTATAGGAACGGAAGCGGCAGCGTGCACCTGAGAGGCGGGAAGACTCCGGGGCCATCGAAGGTGAGTATATGACTATTTTTTATCTTAATTCTTTTTTTTTTTACCAATTATATGGTGCCCAGTCCCTGGAGGAGAGCCTCCTCTCCTCCACCCTGGGTACCAACCGCACATAATCTGCTTACTTCCCGCATGGTGGGCATAGCCACATGCAGAAAGTAAGCAGATCAATGCATTCCTAGGTGTGCGGAATCCCCGCAATTCTGCAAATTTAATGAACATGTTGCTTTTTTTTCCGCGATGCGATTTTTTTGCGGAAAAAAATGCAACATTTGCACAAGAAATGCGGAATACACTGTAAATAATAGGAGGCATATGTTAGCGTTTTTTTCGCGTTACTGAACGTGTGCACATGGCCTCATAGTAGTGGTCTACCTATGATGTCAATTACGGGAGAACTTGCACAATTCGTGGCTGACTAAATACCTTTTTTCCCCACTGTATATAATTAATGTGATTGTAAGCATTGACTTAGGTAACTTAGATAATACTATGTTTGTATCTGCCAGATAGTGAATTTTGTATGTAGGGTTGTGGTGCCACCTAGTGGTTTCCCACTTCTTTTACTTGTTTTTAATCAGTTTTTTTATTTTTTATCTATAATAAATAATTTATCTAGAATAAAATTTTGACATCATTATTTACAAATGTGGTTCTCTTGTACATTCTTTCCTTATATTATCTATGTTTCTCTATGCATTGAACCTTCTAGTTTGTACATGCATGTCTATTCTGACATTTGGGGTATTTGTGCTTTTGCGATGTGACTGTGGACACATTTCCTAAAAGGACAATATGCAAGCAGCTTGGTGAAAAGAAATGGAGAGGTCTGTAATTTTTATTGCAGACACACTTCAACTGTGAGAGACAGAATCTTAAAAAAAAATCTTAATATTTTCACCTTCATGACAAGGCCAAATATTACAATTCTGACCACTGTCACTTTATGAGGTAATATTTCTGGATTGCTTCAAGGGATCTCACCTATTCTGATTTTAGCGACATATTGTACTTCATGATAGTTGTAAAATTTCTTCAATATGACTTGGGTTTATTTGTGAAAAAAGAATGGAAATTTATGGAAAATTTTGAAAATTTAGCAATTTTTAAACTTTGAATTCTTAGGCCCTTAAATCAGTCATATCACATAAAATAGTTAATAAATAACATATTCCACATGTCTTCTTTACATCAGCACAATTTTTGAAATTGAATTTTTTGTTAGGAAGGTATATATCATACAGTATATATACCAGAGATATCTCATTTTTCCAAAAAAATTTACAAAACCATTTTTTTAGGGTCCACATCACATTGGAAGTGACTTTGAGATGTCCATATGACAGAAAATACCCAAAGTGACACCATTGTAAAAACTGAACCCCTTAAGCATATTCAAGAAGTTCATATTCAGGTGCTTCACAGGAATTAATGGAATGTGGAAGGAAAAAAATTACATTTAACTTTTTTTTCACAAAATGTTTACTTTAGACCCAAAGTTTTTTATTTTCACGAAGGTAACAAGAAAAAATGGACCTCAAAATATGTAGTGAAATTTCTGTTTGAGTGCATGGCAGGGATTGGAAGTGAAGGAGCGCCTTTTGACTTTTTAAATGCAAAATTTCTCGGAATCATTAGCGGACACCATGTCCCGTTTGGAGAGCCCCTGCTGTGCCTCAACAGTAGAAACCCCCCATAAGTGACCTAATTTTGGAAACTAGACCCCTCAAGGAACCTATCAAGATGTGTGGTGAGCACTTTGAACCCACAAGTGCTTTGCAAAATTTACAAAAGTTTATAACGCAAAGCCGTGAAAATAAAAAATCTTAAATCTATTTTTTTTCACAAAAATTATCTTTTAACCCCAATTTTTTTTTTTTTTACAAGGGTATCAGGAGAATTGGACCAAAAAGTTGTTGCACAATTTGTCGTGAGTACAATGATTCTCCATACGTAACACCCCAGGTTCCTGGCTGTTACAGTGGCATTGCTTTCCTCACGGGGAGAGTGATGTCATGCTTGGAAGCGATGAAGGATTCCGGATTCCTTCATGCAACATGTTCTTACTCCAGGCCAGAAGGGGGAGCTCTTATCCAGCTTGTGGGTGGCATATATATATATATATATATATATATATATATATATATATATATATATATATATATATATATACACTCACCGGCCACTTTATTAGGTACACCTGTCCAACTTCTTGTTAACACTTAATTTCTAATCAGCCAATCACATGGCGGCAACTCAGTGCATTTAGGCATGTAGACATGGTCAAGACAATCTCCTGCAGTTCAAACCGAGCATCAGTATGGGGAAGAAAGGTGATTTGAGTGCCTTTGAACGTGGCATGGTTGTTGGTGCCAGAAGGGCTGGTCTGAGTATTTCAGAAACTGCTGATCTACTGGGATTTTCACGCACAACCATCTCTAGGGTTTACAGAGAATGGTCCGAAAAAGAAAAAAAATCCAGTGAGCGGCAGTTCTGTGGGCGGAAATGCCTTGTTGATGCCAGAGGTCAGAGGAGAATGGGCAGACTGGTTCGAGCTGATAGAAAGGCAACAGTGACTCAAATCGCCACCTGTTACAACCAAGGTAGGCCTAAGAGCATCTCTGAACGCACAGTGCATCGAACTTTGAGGCAGATGGGCTACAGCAGCAGAAGACCACACCGGGTACCACTCCTTTCCGCTAACAGGAAACTGAGGCTACAATTTGTACAAGCTCATCGAAATTGGACAGTAGAAGATTGGAAAAACGTTGCTTGGTCTGATGAGTCTCGATTTCTGCTGCGACATTCGGATGGTAGGGTCAGAATTTGGCGTAAACAACATGAAAGCATGGATCCATCCTGCCTTATATGGAGCATCTTTGGGATGTGCAGCCGACAAATCTGCGGCAACTGTGTGATGCCATCATGTCAATATGGACCAAAATCTCTGAGGAATGCTTCCAGCACCTTGTTGAATCTATGCCACGAAGAATTGAGGCAGTTCTGAAGGCAAAAGGGGGTCCAACCCGTTACTAGCATGGTGTACCTAATAAAGTGGCCGGTGAGTGTATATATATACAGTGGCGTAACTACAAAGTTATGGGCCCCGGTGCGAACTTCCAAATGGGGCCCCCCCCTAATCCCCCACCTTCCCCCGCCCCGCCCCCCCTACCCCCCCCCACCTTCCCCTAGATACGCCTCGGACTGTTGCAGGAATCTCCTGCACTGCAACATGGTGTTGGGTGCCAGCACAGCCCGCACAGTGGCATATCCAGCACAGCCCGCACAGTGGTATATCCAGCACAGCCCTCACAGTGGTATATAGAGCACAGCCCGCACAGTGTTATATACAGCAGAGCCCGCACAGTGGTATATACAGCACAGCCCTCACAGTGGTATATAGAGCACAGCCCGCACAGTGTTATATACAGCACAGCCCGCACAGTGGTATATACAGCACAGCCCGCACAGTGGTATATACAGCACAGCCCGCACAGTGTTATATACAGCACAGCCCGCACAGTGGTATATACAGCAGAGCCCGCACAGTGGTATATACAGCACAGCCCGCACAGTGGTATATACAGCAGAGCCCGCACAGTGGTATATACAGCAGAGCCCGCACAGTGGTATATACAGCAGAGCCCGCACAGTGGTATATACAGCACAGCCCGCACAGTAGTATATACAGCAGAGCCCGCACAGTGGTATATAGAGCACAGCCCGCAGTGGTATATCCAGCACAGCCCGCACAGTGGTATATCCAGCACAGCCCGCACAGTGGTATATCCAGCACAGCGGTATATGCAGCAGAGCCCGCACAGTGGTATATACAGCACAGCCCGCACAGTGGTATATACAGCACAGCCCGCACAGTGGTATATACAGCACAGCCCGCACAGTGGTATATACAGCACAGCCCGCACAGTGGTATATACAGCAGAGCCCGCACAGTGGTATATACAGCAGAGCCCGCACAGTGGTATATACAGCAGAGCCCGCACAGTGGTATATACAGCACAGCCCGCACAGTGGTATATACAGCAGAGCCCGCACAGTGGTATATAGAGCACAGCCCGCAGTGGTATATCCAGCACAGCCCGCACAGTGGTATATCCAGCACAGCCCGCACAGTGGTATATCCAGCACAGCGGTATATGCAGCAGAGCCCGCACAGTGGTATATACAGCACAGCCCGCACAGTGGTATATACAGCAGAGCCCGCACAGTAGTATATACAGCACAGCCCGCACAGTGGTATATACAGCACAGCCCGCACAGTGGTATATACAGCAGAGCCCGCACAGTGGTATATACAGCAGAGCCCGCACAGTGGTATATACAGCACAGCCCGCACAGTGGTATATACAGCAGAGCCCGCACAGTAGTATATAGAGCACAGCCCGCACAGTGGTATATACAACACAGCCCGCACAGTGGTATATACAGCACAGCCCGCACAGGGATATATACAGCAGAGCCCGCACAGGGATATATACAGCAGAGCCCGCACAGGGGTATATACAGCAGAGCCCGCACAGGGGTATATACAGCACAGCCCGCACAGGGATATATAGAGCACAGCCCACATCTCATCTCATCTCCCCCCCCCCTGATAATGGCCCCACAGTCCGGTTAAAAAGAAAAAAAAAACTCTCCTCACCTTTCCTTTTGCCCGCGCTGCTCCCGGCGGCTGCAGTCTGCCCAGGACACTGCAGGTGCGCGATGATATGACGTCATCGCGCACCCGCAGTGTACTGTCAGAGGCAGAGCGGGGAATGATGGGAGAGGAAGCGTCAGGTGACGCTCTCTCCTCCCATCATTGCATTGAACTATACCGGTGTCATAGACGCCGGCATAGTTAAATGCGGCGGCGGCGCCGTCGGCACTGGGGGGGGTTCCGGGGGGAGGAACAGCGCAGCGGCCCACTACTGGCCCGGCCCTGCTCAGACCTGCCGACCCGGGGCCCCTGACCTGCGGGGCCCGGTCGCAATGGCGACCGCTGCGACCGCGGTAGTTACGCCCCTGTATATATATATATATATATATATATATATATATATATATATATATATGTGTGTGTGTATGTCCGGGATTGGCATCTGCAGCGTCGCAGCTACAGCCACAAAATTCTGCAGAGTCACACGTCTGGACCCTGAGAGCGTCATAGGCTATGTTGTGAGGCGAAATTTTAACCCCGTGCGTTCCAATTCACCAAACAATTTTGCCCCTATCTACATAATGGGGAAAAAGTGAAAGGAAAAGTGTTGGAGGCAAATTGACAGCTGCCAGATGTGAACAAGGGAAACTTAAAGAATGAGAGCGATGGCGCCAAAGAGTATAAACCGTACAGTTGCTAAGGTGGGGCCCCGACATGGGATACTCACCACACACGGGGATATGAACACACACACAAAATGCGCCACACACTACCACGTGCTTGAACACATATATCACCCTCAGTACACATTTCACCACACATACACCAACCTCGCCACATAAAAGTCGAAACACAAAAGTCGCCGCTCAAAACTCGCGACGCGCAAAACTCGCCACATGAAAAACTAGGCTCATGCAAAACTCGCCACACGTGCAAAACTCACCTCATGGAAAACTCGCCGCATGCAAAACTTGCACACGCGGAAAAATTGCCACATGCACAAAAGTTGCAACACATGCAAAAAATATAGTTCTTACCGATAATGTTATTTCTCTGAGCCCATGACGGCACCACGGAGAGGGGATCCGCCCACCAAGGACAGGAAACCTACGGATAAAAAAGGCGGTACCACTCTCCTGCATCAGTTGTTTTACATAGAAAATGATGGGAGACTACTAAAACATTTGTTAGCTTTAACTGTTTAGCATAACGAGATACCGCGTGATTTTAAAACTATGAATAAACTATGAATAAACTATGAATAAACTATGGCACTATTTAATGTGAGCACCCATAAGTGAAGGGAGGGAATGTACGGGTGCCGTCATGGGCTCAGAGAAATACCATTATCGGTAAGAACTATATTTTTCTCTGATCGCCCATGACGGCACCACGGAGAGAATTGCATAGATAGTACATTCAGGGAGGGACCACCACTTCCAGAACCCTTTTACCGAAGAGGAGATTAGGTCCAATCTATAGTGCCTATAGAATGTAGATGGTGAGGACCAGGTAGCAGCTCTACATATCTGGTCTATGGGAACTCCGGCCTTCTCCGCCCAGGAAGATGCCACTGCCCTTGTCGAGTGAGCCTTAACCTCCCCGGGAACAGACATCCCACTTGCCGAGTATGAAAGACTGATGGCATCCGTAATCCATCTTGCTATGGTGGCTTTCGATGCTTTTTTCCCCTTCCGGGGACCCTGGAAACACACAAACAGAGAGGCATCCTCCCTACTCTCCTTAGTGACTTCTAGGTAGCGTAAGAGACATCTTCGTACATCTAGTGTATGTAATGTTTGTTCCTTCTTGTTTACAGGGTTGGGACAGAAGGAAGGGAGAGAAATCTCTTGAGACCTGTGAAACTTTGATGCCACTTTCGGGAGATATGCTGGGTCTGTTTTTAAAATGACCCTATCCTCTAGAAATTGTGTGTAAGGAGGGTTAGCCGAAAGAGCCTGTAAGTCGCTGACCCTACGGGCAGAAGTGAGGGCGACTAACAGAGCGGTTTTGAGAGATAGGTTTTTTATTGAAGCTTCGTGTAATGGTTCGAATGGTGGACTGGTCAGGGCTTTAAGGACTAAGTTTAAGTCCCATTGAGGAACGATTTTTACCGGAAGAGGCCTTGATCTTCCTGCTGCTCTTATGAATCTAGCGACCCACCTATTTGAAGCTAAATCAGAATTGAATAGGGCTCCCAATGCTGCCACGTGAACTTTCAGGGTACTAGTGGCCAGCCCCATCTCCAACCCATTTTGTAGGAACTCTAATATGGAATTAAGGGGAATTTCTTTCCCTATTTTTTCACCTGATGAAGACAGAAACTTTTTCCATATCTTGCCATATTGCTTCGTTGTAACTGGCTTCCTACTTTGTAACAAGGTTGAGATTAACCCTGGGGAGAACCCCCTGTCTTCTAGCAGCTTCCTTTCAAGAGCCAAGCTGTCAAGTGCAAGTTCTTGACCTGTGGATGACAGACTGGGCCCTGCGACAATAGATCCTGAAGGTCTGGTAATACCCAGGGGTCGGATATTGACATCTTCCTCATCCATGAGAACCAAGGTCTCTTCGGCCAGAACGGGGCAATTAAGATAACCAGCGCCCCGTCCTCCCGAATCTTCCTCAGCACTGCTGGAATCAGAATGAGAGGAGGAAAGGCATAGAGCAGATGATGACCCCAAGACATCAGGAAAGCGTCCACAACTACTGGGTTCCCCAGAGACGATAGGGAGCAAAAGGAGGCTACTTTTTTGTTTAGATGGCTCGCAAAGAGATCTATTTTGGGAACCCCCCATTTTTCTGTGATCTGGGTAAATATTGCCTGATTCAGTTCCCATTCTCCCTGTTTTAGGCTGGACCGACTGAGGAAGTCCGCTTTGTAGTTGTCTACCCCTTTTATGTGTAGGCTTGTTAGGGATAGGAGGTTGCTCTCGGCTATTTGCAGGATTGAGTTGGTCACTTCCATTAGATTTTTGGAACGGGTGCCCCCCTGGTGATTTAGGTAAGATACTACCACCCGGTTGTCCGACATCACTCTTACGTGATGAGAGTGAAGGACTTCCAAGAATTCCTGAAGGGCAAATTTGACCGCAAGAAGTTCCTTCATATTGGAGGATTTGTCTGCTAGGGACGGAGACCAGGTGCCCTGGGCTACCAGATCGCCCAGATGAGCTCCCCACCCTGAGGGACTTGCGTCCATAGTTAGGACTTTTGAGATCTGAATTACCCACGGGACCCCCTGGGAAAGATTTTCCTGCGACTTCCACCATGTCAGAGAGTGGCTGGTACGAGGAGATAGAATTAACCGCCCGTCTAAATGCCCTCCTAGATGGGTTTGTTCTGACAATATCTGCCATTGGAGGTCTCTCGAATGTAATTGGGCCCACTGGACTGCGGGGATGCAAGAGGTCATGGAGCCTAGGAGGGACATACCCTGACGGAGTGTTATGGAGGGGAGAGATTGAACCCTTGATACCAAACTTTTTAGTTTTTGTATTTTGCTCTCCGGGAGCCGACATTCCATTTTTATGGAGTCTAGGGTGAGACCTAGGTACTCCTGAACTTGAGAAGGTATTAGTCTGGATTTTTCTATGTTTATTAGCCAGCCCAGTTCTTTTAGGGAATGAATCACAATTGCCAGTTGATCCTCGCAATGCTGCGGGGATGAGCCTATTACCAAAAAATCGTCCAGATATGGTACAATCAAGGTATTTTCTTCCCTGAGGTGAGCCATTACCTCCGCAATCAGTTTTGTGAAAATCCTCGGGGCTATGGCTAGACCAAAAGGCAGAGCTGAGAACTGGAAGTGACTTAGGACTCCTCTGATGTGAACCGCCATCCTGAGGAATCTTTGGTGGTCTTTGTGTATTGGGACGTGATTATATGCGTCCTTTAGGTCTAGGACCACCATGAAGCATTGAGGAAACAGCATTTTGATAGACGACTTTATCGTTTCCATTTTGAATGCCTGAACCTCTAAGTAGTTGTTTAGACTTTTCAGATTTATGATGGTTCTGAAAGACCCGTCTGGTTTTCTTCCCCTCTATTTCTGAGAATAGTATCCTTGTCCTCTTTCTTGAGGGGGAACCTCCAGGAGAACTCTCTTTTCTACTAACCCGATGACTTCTTTTTCTAGTGCCAGCTGCTCTTCTGCCGAAGACCTTGTAGATGTCATCGTAAAAGAGGGGCGAGGGTATCTTTTGAATGTTAACCTCAGTCCTGATTCTATGATGTTCAGTATCCATTGACTGGAGGTAATCTTTTCCCAGGCTGGGAGAAAGAGAGACAGCCTCCCTCCCACCTGGGGCGAACCTTCATTGCGGAGGTTTCTTGTTATCATTGGGGTTTTTATTAAAGATAAACCCCTTGTTTTTGTTCCTCTTATCCTCCCATTTCCCTTGGCCTCTCCCCGGGTTTTTGCGGAAAAACCTCTTGTTCCGAAAGGGCTTCCGGTAAGAGGGGAGGCCCAGAGGAGGAAAGGACTTTTTCTTGTCCCCAGCTTTTTCTAAAATGTCATCTAAAGTGGAACCAAACAAGAATTCTCCTTCACAGGGGATGGTACACAGTCTTGTTTTAGTTTGGAGGTCGCCTGGCCAGTTCTTAAGCCAGAGGGCGCGCCTGGCCACATTAGCCAGTGCTGCTGACCTAGCGGCTAATCTGATTGAGTCGGCCGAGGCGTCAGCCAGGAAAGCCGCAGCTCCCCTCATTACTGGTAAAGTATTCAGTATCGAGTCTTGGGAGGTCTTCCCTTTTAATTGACCCTCTAGTTGATTTAGCCAAATCATTAGGGAGCGAGATGTACACACCGCTGCTACTGCAGGTTTTAAGCCCCCCCCCTGCTGCCTCCCAAGAGCCTTCTTGTCCATAGGGTCTTTTAGTACCCCCATGTCTTCAAACGGGAGTGCGAATTTTTTTGATGCTTTAGCTATTGCTACATCTAATTTGGGGGCTTTTTCCCAATAGGAGCAGGATTCATCCTCAAAAGGGTATTTTCTTTTGGGAGTTAAGAGAGACTTTTTCATGGGCTTTTTCCATTCTTTTTTAATTAAAGCTGCAATTGCATCATTAAGTGGAAAAGCTCTCCTCTTTTTTTGTTCTAGGCCCCCGAACATGATGTCTTGTACCGATTTTTTGGGGTGGGAGTCTACTAACCCCATAGTACTTCTCACCGCCTTTATGAGGCCATCGGTGTCCTCTAGTGGGAAACAGTTGTGCCCCCCCGAGGAAGAAGTGGATGATGCAGATGAGGAGGAGGAGGAGTCGGAGGATACTGAACTCGCACTGTCGCTGTCAGATTTTGAGACCGGAGACGGAGACCTATCCCTGGTCTTTCTCCGTTTTTTCCCCTTCTTTAGGGATCTAAGGGTGTCTTCCACTTGCTCCTTAATCAGGTTTTTTAAGTCGGTTGCAAACCCTGGCAGACTTTCAGATACTGTCTGCTGTATGCAAGCGTTACACAGCGTCTTCTCCCAGGCAGGTGGAAGATCTTCTCTACAGATGGCACAAATTTTATGCTTTGTTTTGCCTACGCTCTTCCTCCCCTAAAAGACAAATAATAACCTTACTGTCTCTGACTTTCACGAAGATCCACTTACCACCTCCAGGACCCATAAATACCGGTTGGGGATTCTCTGCCTCTAGCTTTTTCCCCGACGCCGTACTGGACCCTTTACTGTGTTGGGACCTCTGGCGTTCTTTGCTGGTGTCCTGGCGCTGCTGTCGCCTTTTTTGCTGCTGCTGTGGCAATGCTATAGGTGGAGGTGATTCTGGCAAGGGAGATGCCGGGTCGCTCATATTGCTGCTAGTCTGCGGTCACTGCTTTGACAGCACTCTGGTGTAGTCGCAATTAGCTTTTTTTGAGGCTCCTGCTGATATGTTGCAGAGCCACTAGGAGGAAGTAACTTTCCCCATTTAAAGCCTTCGCGCCACTTTTTTTTTTTTTTTTTTTTTTTTTTTTTATATCCGCGCCTGCGCAGTAGCGCCTAGCTGATGGCGAGGAGCGCCGAACGACTGCGCAGTCGGGCTTCAGCGGCGCCTGCGCAGAAGCATGAATCCGCATGAGCGACACCCCGCCGGCGCCTCGCGAGACCAGCTTAATCCCGGGCATGTGCCGAACTTGCAAGATGGCGCCGGGAGTGCAGATATGGCGCTGCTGACCGGCGCCCCCGGTCCTATGCAGTCTCTACCGTGCGGCTCTGCACGCCCGATGGCGGTGCAGTGTGCAGACTGACGCATGTTTTTTTTTTTTTTGGGGGGGAGGGCCGCGCCGCACCTCCCGCAACCACAGAGGGACCCCCCTGGATGTTGCCTGCTGCATCTTACCTGGGGAGGTGACCGCGAACTCCTTGTCACCTCCCCCGCACACCCTAGAGGCCCACTAGCCCCCTGCGGTGGCGCTTCGGGTCACCACCTCAGCCGAGGCAGAGGGACCCCAGCTGCCTGAACCGGACTGGATGGCCCCGGAATTCCCACGTCGATTCGGTAAGTCCGTAGGTCTCCCATCAAGGACAGGAAACCAACTGATGCAGGAGAGTGGTACCGTCTTTTTTATCCGTAGGTTTCCTGTCCTTGGTGGGCGGATCCCCTCTCCGTGGTGCCGTCATGGGCGATCAGAGAAAGTTGCCTCACACAAAACTTGCATATACTCAAAACGCACCACACATAAAACTCGCCACGCGCAAACTCGCCATGCGCAAAACTTGCTGCACACAACTTGCTACACTAACCTGTCACATGCAATACGCAAAAAGTTGCTACACGCATGTCGCCACACAAAACTCATCTCACAAAAGTCGCTACATACATGTCGCCACACGCAACTCAACACACACAACTTGACACATGAAACTCGCCCTAAAACACACACAAGTCTGGTATTATCCTTCAAAAATAAAAATCTGATTAATAAGCAGACAAACTACAAGAGCAACAAATGTACCATATAGGAATCCGGCAGCTGTCAGTCACATGACCTGTCTGTACGCAGAGTAAACAATTTATACAATCTATGCTGTATACAGAGTAAATAATATATACAAACTATGCTCACGGTAAATAATATATACACACAATCTATGCTGTACGCAGAGTAAACAATATATACAATCTATGCTGTATGCAGAGTAAATAATATATACAACCTATGCTGTACGCAGAGTAAATAATATATACAATCTATGCTGTATGCAGAGTAAATAATATATACAAACTATGCTCACGGTAAATAATATATACACACAATCTATGCTGTACGCAGAGTAAACAATATATACAATCTATGCTGTATGCAGAGTAAATAATATATACAATCTATGCTGTATGCAGAGTAAATAATATATACAATCTATGCTGTACGCACAGTAAATAATATATACAATCTATGCTGTACGCAGAGTAAACAATATATACAATCTATGCTGTACGCACAGTAAATAATATATACAATATACGCTCTATGCAGAGTAAATAATATATACAATCTATGCTGTACGCACAGTAAATAATATATACAATATACGCTCTATGCAGAGTAAATAATATATACAATCTATGCTGTACGCACAGTAAATAATATATACAATATACGCTCTATGCAGAGTAAACAATATATATAATCTATGCTCTATGCAGAGTAAATAATATATACAATATATGCTGTATGCAGAGTAAATAATATATACAATCTGTGCTGTACGCAGAGTAAACAATATATACAATCTATGCTGTACGCACAGTAAATAATATATACAATCTATGCTGTACGCACAGTAAATAATATATACAATCTATGCTGTACGCACAGTAAATAATATATACAATCTGTGCTGTACGCAGAGTAAACAATATATACAATCTATGCTGTACGCAGAGTAAACAATATATACAATCTATGCTGTACGCACAGTAAATAATATATACAATCTATGCTGTACTCACAGTAAATAATATATACAATATATGCTCTATGCAGAGTAAAATATACACACAATCTCTATTCTGTAGGCAGGGACAGTATCAAAGCGCTTGCCCTTGACAAATGCTCAGTTTGCCACCCCTGATGCCAGTCCTGGATTAGCTGCGTATTGGGCAGTTGTCACTTGACAGTATACTTACTTTTTTGCCAACAAACTTTATTAAACACTAGATTATTAATACATAATGCAAAGCGAAAACTCTGAAAATCAATAAAATATCAAAAATAAAACAGACTGGATTACATAGCATATAAATACTTTTTAGTAGTAAACATGTGACAAGAGTATTGTAACATGTATGGTTACTAGTTTCCTGTAATTAGGAAATTTGACCCAGTTCTGGGAAGATATTGCAAGACACAGGGCCAAGGAAGAATAGAAACACTTCAATATATTGAGGTGAAAGGATTGTAGTGTACTGACAAAATAGCAGCACAAAGTCATTACAGCAACATGTGTGTCATTCCCGTGCCACTAAGGCCACGTGCACACGTAGCGGTTTTTACCGCGGAACAGCAGCGATTTTGATGCTGCGGGTCCGCAGCAGTTTCCATTGCATTTACAGTTACATGTAAACCCTATGGAAACCGCAATCCGCTGTGCACATGCTGCGGGAAAAACCGCGCAGAAACGCAGCGGTTTACAACCCGCAGCATGTCACTTCTTTGTGCAGAATCGCAGCGATTCTGCACCCATAGGAAAGCACTGATCTACTAACTTCCCGCATGGGGCTGTGCCCACGATGCGGGAAGTAAGCGAATAATGTGCGGGTGGTACCCGGGGTGGAGGAGAGGAGACTCTCCTCCAGGCCCTGGGAACCATATTTGTGGTAAAAAAAAATAATTAAAAAAAAAAATAATGCTATACTCACCTCTCAGCACTGCACGCGGCCGTCCGGTCTCAGGTTTGCTATGCGAGCAGGACCTGCGGTGACGTCGCGGTCACATGACCGTGACGTCGCGGTCACATGACCGTGACGTCACGAAGGTCCTTCTCGCACAGCATCTTTGGAACCGGACCGCCGCATGCAGCACTGAGGAGATCGGGACGTCAGAGGGTGAGTATATAACCATGTTTTATTATTTTTAACATTACTATTGATGCTGCATATTGAAAACCAGAGAAAGACACACGGAGTATACGTCCCATACCAAGATAAAAATACGTTTTTATAGAAACATCAAAGACAATTTAATCATAACAATTTGTAGAGACAGTAAGGAAAACACTGAATAATTACGAAGCCGACGCGAAACGCGCGTTGGGGCTGCGGCGGTAATCCCCTCTGCATCTGACTTATGGGTAAGAGCTATTTGAACCATGTTTCATATATATATACATGCCGACTAGGCAAAGGGCACCCTAATGTGGGCCAGTTGTATGGATTTAGTGTTCTAAAGCTCTTGCACCCTGCAAAATCTTGCACTATAGCACTTTAGGTAATTATACTGTCAGGATGTCATTGGAGTCTTCACCGTTGTAATTATTCAGTGTTTTCCCTAGTTTTCCTTACTGTCTCTACAAATTGTTATGATTAAATTGTCTTTGATGTTTCTATAAATAAAAACGTATTTTATCTTGGTATGGGACGTATACTCCGTGTGTCTTTCTCTGGTTTTCATTATGCATGTTTTGGAGTGTCCTTGATTAATATAATTGATCTCTTTTGTGATAATTAGTACACGATACAACGAGTATGTGTGAGAGATCTAAAATATTATGGTCCATTGTGGGATGTCTTTATTATATTGCTGCATATGCAGCATCAATAGTATAGGAGTAAACCCGCAGCGGAAACCGCAAGACAAAATGTGATTAATCTGCAGGGATAACCACAGCGGTTTTGCCCTGCAGATTATCAAATCCGCTGCGGGAGAACCCGCAGGGACCCAAACCTACGTGTGCACATGGCCTAAGACCAATTCAATACAGAAAATCCTACTACCTTTGTCATTGGCAGATATATTACAGGAATATTACAAGGAATTCATGTCCAAACAAAATGTTTTTATTCTCCCTGCTAAGGATCAGGATTAGGGCTCGCTCGCACGAGCGTATAACATGGCCGAATGCTATGTGAGGTTTTATAGGATAGCACTCAGCCCAATGTTATACTATGGGGCAGTACAGATCTGTGATGTATCAGACAGCACTTGGCCCAATGAGTCAGCTCACCGTTGGAGTCTCTTCAGGAAAGCAGAATCCTCACACGGAGCCACCCCGGTCCTGGGCGTATGCGAAGGCAATATTAAAAAAGATTTCTCCAACAAGGTAAAAGTAAAACTTCACATTTATTTACAACGCATTAAAAGGGTATATCAAAAGCACACTGAGGAATCAGGATGGACTAACGATCAATGCGTTTCGACTGTGAGATCTTAGGCTGAGTGCACACGGCCAGTAATTGGCAGTGCTTTGAACGCAGCACATGTCCACTGCGTCCAAACCGCTACCAGCATTTGAACACAGGTGATTCCGCATGTGTTAATTGAAACATGCGGAATTACCACATCCAGTACATTCAATGGGTGAGATTTATCTCGTGGATACTCAAGTCTCTGGAAGATAGAGTGACATGCTGCAGTCTGGAAAGAAGTGCCGCATGTCTGTCTCCGCAGGTGTGCCACGGGCGTCGGTGCACGCATAGTGGACATGGGATTTCATCTATTATGCTGTAACATCTGGACACTGCGGGTTAGACACTGTAGATATACGCAGCATTCAACCCGCAGCTTTTACTGACCGTGGGAACATACCCTTAATCATAGTATAAGATGATGATCATAGTAACATAGTAACATAGTTAGTAAGGCCGAAAAAAGACATTTGTCCATCCAGTTCAGCCTATATTCCATCATAATAAATACCCAGATCTACGTCCTTCTACAGAACCTTAATAATTGTATGATACAATATTGTTCTGCTCCAGGAAGACATATAGTAACATAGTTAGTAAAAGACCTCACAGTCGAAGCGCGTTGTTCGTTATTTTCTCCTGATTCCTCAGTGAGCATTTGATATACCCTTTTAATGAGTTATAAATAAATGTGAAGTTTTACTTTTACCTTGCTGGAGAAATCTTTTTCTATAATGTTATACTATGGGTCAATGCAGATCTGTGATGCATCAGATAGCACTCGGCCAAATGATATACTATGGGTCAGTGCAGATCTGTGATGTACAGGTGCTTCTCACAAAATTAGAATATCATCAAAAAGTTAATTTATTTCAGTTCTTCAATACAAAAAGTGAAACTCGTATATTATATAGAGTCATTACAAACAGTGATCTATTTTAAGTGTTTATTTCTGTTAATGTTCATGATTATGGCTTACAGCCAATGACAACCCAAAATTCATTATCTCAGTAAGTTAGAATAATTATCAAAAAACACCTGCAAAGGCTTGCTAATAATTTAAAAAGGTAAGGTCCCGTAGTCTGTTTCAGTAGGTTTCACAATCATGAGGAAGACTGCTGATTTGACAGATGTCCAGAAGGCAGTGACTGACACACTCCACAAGGAGGGTAAGCCAAAAAAGATCATTGCTAAAGAAGCTGGCTGTTCACAGAGACTGTATCCAAGCATATTAATGGAAAGTTGAGTGGAAGGAAAAAAAGTGTGGGAGAAAAAGGTGCACAAGCAACATGTTTTCTTGCAACTCCATGGGCAAATCTGCAGCAGAGTTTAGAAAAAAAAATCGTTTTAGACACTGGTCACAAGGACAGCAACCACAGGTTATTACTTTATGTTCTCTGTAGATCAATTGTCAGTTTTTTGATTCTTCCTGGTATTTGGCTTTGAGGCCGGAGTCACACTAAACATATGAAAAATCAATCCCACGGCGCTCGCGCTGACGTCAGAAAGGTGAAGTGAGTTCATTGGCCGTGAACTCGCAGGATCTGTCAGGCAGCACCGCAAGCAGGAGAACTTTTTCACGATTGCGGTGCTGCCAGATAGGTAATAGGAGTTCTAAGAGAGACACTGAGTACACGGTGCTCAGTTTCTCGGCTGCATGACAGGCAGCATGGTCGCATCATGTAGTCTGACATCTAGATGTAGCAGAGCTGGACCCGTCGTGGGACAAATGTGAGGAACATTGTTGTTTGTTTTGTTTTTTTTAACTCTTTTGCAGATGACATGGGCGAGGTCGTAAATATGGTTTAATTAAGATTATTAAAGGAGTCTGTGTCATTCTATCAATTAAAGGACTTTTTTCTGGGTGTCTGTGTTTTTTCCTTACAATGTGACTATGGGGTTAATAATGGGGCATCTTATTGATGCCTCTTCATTACTAACCTCGGGGCTTGCCACCACTACAGGGCAAGTAGGAAGAGCGAGGCTACTTGCCAGAATTAAAGATGCGCCTTTTCTGGGGCGGCTGAGAGCAGATGTTTTTAGCCAGTATCCATGGCCCTTTCCTAGGCTATTAATATCAGCCCGCAGCTGTCTGCATACCCTTTGCTGATTATTAATTATAGGGGACCCCACATAATCTTTTTTTAGGATCCCCCATTTTAATAGCTAGTAAAGGCTAAGTCTACAGTTGTGAGCTAATATTAATAGCCTGGGAAGCTCCATGGGTATTACCCCCTTCCCAGGCTATAAACATGGGCCCTCAGCCGACAGATTTCCCTCTGCTGGTTCCAAAAAATTGTGTGGGAGCCCACGCCATTTTTTTTCCGAAAATTAACCTTTCATTAATTAAATACATGTACAGTAAGCAGCACACACATTGTACTAATTGTATTTGTCACAGACATCTACATAAGTATCTATTCTATATGTAGTTACTGTATGTAATCTATCTCTTGTATCCTGTCGGTTCCTTAAGTGATTTTACAGTACAGGGCACATGAATTGCAGGCTTTTCTTCTATCTATCTATGCAATATAAATACATATATACTGTATGTGTGTGTCACTGACATCTATATATACTGTATTTTCCAGACCATAAAATGCACCTTTTCCCAAAAAATTTTTTGGGGAAAATGGGGGTGCTTCTTTTGGTGGAATATGCTTACAAATCCTGTGGCAGCGGCGGTCCCGATGCAGCCTCCCGTCCCAGGCTGGTGCGGCTGTGGTGCGGCGGTGGCGGGTCTCTGTGGTAGTGGGGGGGCTCCGCTCCACCAGCATTTTGTCAAAGTCCGAAAGCCCCCACAGCTCCGTTGCTTCGATGCGGTGCGGTGGTCTCTGGCAAAATGGCCGCCTGGGACGGTGCATGCTCAGATTCAGATCCCGGCAACGAGATCAGAATCTAAGCATGCACTGCCCCCGGCGGCCATTTTCCCAGAGCCACCGCATTGCAGCAACAGAGCTGCGACGGCTTCTTGGCTTTGATGAAATGTCGGTGGAGCAGAGCCCCGCCACTACCACAGAGCCTCATCACCACCACACCACCACGGAGCGCTGCCACCCCACAGAGCACTGCCACCCCGCCACCCCACAGAGCCCAGGCTCCCCACAGAGCCCCGTCACCACACCACAGATTGCTGCCACCCTGCTATTCTACAGAGCCCTGCCACCACACAGAGCCCAGGCACCTCACAGAGCCAAGGCACCCCACAGAGCCAAGGCAACCCACAGAGCCCCGTCACCACCACACCACCACAGAGCCCTGCCGCCCAGCCACCCAATACAGCCCAGCCACCCCACAAAGCACCGCCACCGCACAGAGCACTGCCGCAACACAGAGCACCGCCACCGCACCAGCCTGGGATGGGATTTCCTGGAGGCCACTGCACTAGTCTGGACCACCGAACGACCCCTGTGACCACTCCTCCACCTGTTCCGATCCCTTCCCTGGTAAGCTGAATTCGGACTGTAAGACGGACCCCCATTTGACACATTATTTTTTTTTTTCCCCTATTTTCCTTCTGAAAATTTGGGGTGTGGTTTATGGTCTTGTGCGTCTTATAGTCTGAAAAATACGGTATATGTATTCTATGTGTAATCTATTCTGTCTATTCTATTCTAACCTGGCACGCTGTGATTTTACTGTATGCGGCACAAGAATTGCCGGCTTTTCAAAGGACATCGGTGAGTAAAGATCGGACAGCACTCGCATGGTCCGAGTGCTGTGCGATTTTTTTTCTCGCACTCATAGGTTTCCATTGGCGAGTCTTGGCTGAGTCTTGGTGACAATACGCCCAAGAAAATAAATGTTGATTTAAGCTGCCCCATAGATTAACACTGGTCCGAGTTCTATGCGATGTTTTCTCGCATAGCACTCACCCGTATTTTACAGTAGTGTGATGCCGGCCTAATAAAACTTTACTGAAAGTCATGTGTGGATTACACGTGCTTTTAGTGCTTTTCTGCACATAAATTTCAGTGTACCTGCAAGAGATATTGACATTATTATTATTATTTATTTATATAGCACCATTGATTCCATGGTGCTGTACATGAGAAGGGGTTACATACAAGTTACAGATATCACTTACAGTAAACAAACTAACAATAACGGACTGATACAGAGGGGCGAGGACCCTGCCCTTGCGGGCTTACGTTCTGCAGGATTATGGGGAAGGAGACGGTAGGTTGGGGGTTGCAGGAGCTCCGGTGTTGGTGAGGCGGTAGCTTCAGTAGTGATGAGGAGGCAGTGGGGTCAGTGCAGGCTGTAGGCTTTCCTGAAGAGATGAGTTTTCAGGTTCCGTCTGAAGGATCCGACTGTGGTTGATAGTCGGAGGTGTTGGGGCAGAGAATTCCAGAGGATGGGGGATATTCGGGAGAAGTCTGTTACATGTTAAGGATTTCGTCACGCACGTCAGGTGAGTTTACGGAGCATAAAGAAGCTCAGCAAGCATGAGATTTACCGTAAATCCCATCTACGGTACTTTGCGGTAACTGTAAGACTCTGCAAAAATACACAGCGTAAAAATCTCACCAAATAATCATTGTCGGATTTTAAGCTTAGTGTATAGGACATGCCACACAGTTAATAGCAAACACTGTGCACCTTTTTGGTCCAATAACACTGATTTTCATTCATGTTTCTGGCAGGATGAAAAAAAACAACTGATGACTACAAATGTGTGGCTGAGACAGGTAATGGAAATAATTCCTTATATACAGAGTTTAGCCAAATTTACTGAAAATATCTGAGGGAAAATGGGGTGCAATTTTTGTCACACCTGCTCATATTTTATGGCACTGAGACCCACACCACTACCCCATTAAAGAGAAGTCACAGAAATCACATGGCAATGCATGACGTTTATGTTGTGATTTCATGACATGGACACTTGGATGATAGACTGACATACCTCATTTAAAAGGAATCTGTCAGCAGGTTTTTGCTACCTCATCTGAGAGTGTCATGGGTGGAGAGGATGACATTGCACCCCTCTGGAAACCCCTGTTATTTTAAACATATGAAAAAGTACTGTATTGTATGTGTTATCCTCCTGGAGGCTGCCGTTCCTGCTAGTCAGGTGTGACAGAGTTAACTGTAGGCCGGCCCATGGTTGGGTAGGAGTACTAGTGGCCAGTTTAGCATTCCCTGTTTGAGTAGTAAGTGACAGAGAGTAGAAGGAGAAAGGATATCCTGAGAGGATGGTTATCATCATCGGGGTGTGTGTGAAGAGATCAGGAAGATGGTGCTGGTGCCAGAGCAAGAGAATTCCAGTGGTGGCAGAGTTCTTCTTAAAGCAAGGCAAGTCTGGGGACCTACAGCAAGAAACTTCTAGGAAGGTCTTTAAGGGACTTTTGGGAACGTCTTAGTGTTGGCCAGATCTTGGAAGCTGAGAGACAGAGTCAGCAAGGCTGGGGTATGTTTAGTAAGGTGACAGCCAGAGGTGCGTCCTAATGTGGTTCTAAAGAAGTGTAGTTGAAGTGAAGTGGTCACAGCGAAAAGCATTGCTTAAGGTGGTGCTATACTAGGAAAGGATGGAGATCCTCAACTTAATCTGCAATTCTACAGTAATCTCTATTTCACCAACTGTGACACTGCCCATAGCCATCGGGAATGCGCCAACACAGCTAGCTCATTTCCTGCTACTGTCTGTACATAAGTTTGGTTGTCAAGGACTTTGTTTTTACAAGCCGGTATGGTTTCCGTACCGTGGGGTCAAAGGGGACTGGCGCCGCGCAAAGCATGCTAGAGCCAAACTGGGAGGTGTCCGCAACAGAAACATGACTGCACACACATGGAGACAGGATCCCATTTTTCTGTAGCTTACTGGGGTGTAGAAGATGAGTACCTCACCCATGGCTACCGCTCTATGCCATGTTACAGATGTATCACTTAGTTTACTGGGTGCAGCACTTGTGACAGAATCAGAGTTTTCTCTGCTGTAGATTAGCAGAGATGAGAAAGGTGACCATAGCCACACCACAGCTTTCTGTGTACATTGTCTATTGACAATGAGCTGCTTATCAGTGCTGGGGGCGGGATTGGACTAGGTGGTACATGGACTGCTAGTACAGCAGTGATAATCTCCTGCTGATAAAGCAATGATTGGAACAACAGCACACGGCCTAACAAATGACCCATCACTGAAATCAATGTCTCAGCCTTTACCTCATACTGTCCTCAGATTACATAGCAAAAACCTGCTGACAGATTCCCTTTAATACTACAGGCCCTGTCTATTGCACGATGGAACCAGCACAGTTTTAAAGATGGGGAGAAAAAAATACATTTCTTCCATTTCTACAAGTTATATCCTGCTTTACACTGATCTCCGGCTCCTCACTAGCCCTGTGGACAAACCCCAGACCATAACCCATCTGACAACAGAAAACTGCAAACTTTAGAGTGAACCTAACCTTATATAACTTATTGCCTTCAGTAAATTATATGACCATTTTAAAACTGTATTTTAGATTTAGACCATGTTCACATGTTTAGTATTTGGTCAATATTTTACATCAGTATTTGTAAGACAAAACCAGGAGTGGGTGATAAATGATGTAAAATACTGGCCAAACACTGAACGTGTGAATATGGTCTTACACAAATTGTTGTTCACTTGTATCGATTGTTTTGATACCTAGAACTATAAACGTGGCAAATATTTTAAAAGGGAATAAATAAAGGGACACATTTTTTTACAGAATACTACTTGTTGGCATTTTATAAGCAACAATAATTACAACGCCTTGTACTTCACAACAATATCTTTTAGTGGTGACTTGGTTTAGAATTGCAGCGTTGTTAAATTTACTTGAAGAGGATCAGATCCTTGCAGATTTTAACGGGATTTTCAACTTTTGAAAAGTGGACCCCAGCCCTTCATATAAAAGAAACAAAGAGCGAGTAGACCAATTTGGACAATAAAACGATATCATGCTGGGCTGATGTAATGAAGAATGCACAGGACCAAGTGACATATTGTACTTTATGATCACTTTTTTCCCACAAAAATCTTTTAGCACCAATTGTTTTATTTTCTCAAGGGTAACAGGAGAAAATGGATGCCAAAATTTGTTGTGCAATTTCTCCTGAGTGTGCCAATACCTCATGTGTGGGTGAAAACTACTTTTGAGGCACAGTACAAAGCTCAGAAGGGAAGGAGCGCCATATTATAGTGCAGATTTTGCTATTATGGTTTGAGGCTGCCATGACCCACTGGGGGGAGAGCCCCTGAGGTGCCAGAACAGCAGGACTCCTCATAAGTGACCCTATTTTACAAAATACACCTCTGGATGAATAATTCTAGGGGTGCAGGGATCATTTTGACACCATCGTTGGGACACAGAATGTTGTACCATTGGGCAGTGAAGAAAAAATAATTATAATTTTACTACAAAAATTTTGTGTTAGCCCCAGATTTTACATTTTCACACAAAAGTGGGTAAAATTGGCACCAAAATTTGTCCCACAATTTCTGCAGAATATAGAAATACACCTTATGTGGCTGTACAGTACTGCTTAGCCATATGGAGAGTCTCGGTAGGGACGGAGCGCTATTTTCCTCCTGGAGCACAGATTTTCCTAGAATCGTTTGCGGACTCCATATACAGAGACCCTAAGTGCTAGAGAGCACCCCTTCAAGTGATCCCATTTTGGAAATTATAAACCTGCCAAATGTGAACACTAAAGGTGGTTTATGCACACTGGGGCTCAGAAGGGAGGGGGGCATTTGAATTTGGAAGCGCAGAATTTGCTGAATTTCTTTAAGGGGCAAGGAGCCATTTTGCTTTTCCAGAGCCTTTGTGCTACCAGTAACATGGAAGCCCCCTATATTTACGTTAACAGATGATGGACCTGAGTGAGGACTTGCTTTTTTTTTTGTGGATTGAGTTGAAGCTTTCATTGGGTACATTTTTCATAACATTTGGGGTCACATTTATCCAGCGCTCTATGCTGAGCACTTACTTTGGGGTTTTCATCTAAGGCTGGTTTCACACTTGTGTTGGGCAGAGCTACAGAGGGCTGCGTAGTTCCTCTGTTAAGCTCTGCCCACTGCTGCACCTCTTCGATTCAGCTCTGCCTATGTCTGCATGTGTCATGCATACCTATCTTTAACATTGGGTACGCAGGCCATGCGATTGTATGCAGATGCCTCCGCATGCATCGTTTTGACGCTGTGCCGAACTGCGGTTGGCGCAGTGTCAAAACGACGCATGCTGAGGCATCCGCATACATTCGCATGGCCTGCATACCCAATGTTAAAGATAGGTACGCAGGATGCAAGCCGACGTAGGCAGAGCTGAATGGAAGAGGTGCAGCAGTGGGCGGGGCTTAACTGAGGAACTACGCAGCCCTCCGCAGCTCTGCCCAACGTAAGTGTGAAACCAGCCTAAATCTCCAAGTGACGTGACAGATGAAACCCCCAAGGGATCCCATCACTATAATGAGGCAGCAGAGTTATTCTGAAATCCGTCTGGCCTCTGTTCAGCGTTGTCCTTCCTTGCACAAAACTATGGTGGACCGCGTATTTATGTACGCCTAAAAAGACGGACACCGCTTTATCACAGGTCCTTTGGCGTTCACAGTGCCTCCATCTGCCTCATTATAGGGAATCTTCCGCTGGCAGTTCTGTCTGAATCACATATTTCAGAGATTTACACAGAAAACCTGGTGTAAGCGCTCAGTGTAGAGAGCAGGATAAATGTGCGCCGAGCCGACACCAGGTGGAGAATTGGGTTTATTTATTTGATAAGGCGACTTTACATCGGGTCGGTGCGATTACAGCGATACCAGATTTATATCCTTTTTTTTTTATGTTTTGGCTGCTGTCACACACTAAAAGATGCTTTTTTTTTTTTGCAAGAAGTTTTTGCAGCACCATATTTTGAGAGCTATAATTTTTTCATATTTCAGCCGACAGAGTCATGTGAGAGCTTGATTTTTTGTGGGACAAGTTGACTTTTTTATTGGTACCATTTTCGGTCACATGACATTTTTTGATCGCTTTCTATTCTGATTTTTGTGTAGGCAGAATGAACAAAAAACAGTTTTTTTATGTTTTGGCGCTTTTACACTAAAAAATGTTATAGAAAAAATAATTATTTTTGCATCGCTGTATTTTGAGAGCTATAACTTTTTTTATTTTTCCGCTGATGGCGCTGTATGGCGTATTTTTTTTTTTTTTGCAGGACAAGATCGTATTTTCAGTGATGCCATTTTAATTTATATTCGCCTTTTTGATGGCGTTTTATTCCACTTTTTCCAAGCGGTATGATGATAAAGCTTAGTTTGCTACTTTTTTGGTTGTTTTTTTTTATGACGTTTACTGAAAGGCTTAACTAGCATGACACTTTTAGGGTATGTGCACACGTTCCGGATTATTCGCGGATTTTTCACATTTTTTGCACATCTTTTCGGCAGTATTCCGCAGCAAAAACGCATAAAAAACGCATACATTATGCATCCCATCATTTCCAATGCAATCCGCAATTTTTGTGCACATGTTGCGGATTTTTCCGCAAAAAAAACGCATGCGGAAAAATACGTAGCATGTTCATTAATTTTGCGGATTTCCCACTATGTTATTGAATTGGTAAGCTCCGGAAAAAAACGTGAAAAATCCGCACAAAATCCGCGCAAAAAACGTGACAAAACTGCGAGAAAAATGCGTGCGGATTTTATGCAGAAAATTTCCGGCTTTGCTCAGGAAATTTTCGCATACAATCCTGACGTGTACACATAGCCTTATAGATCAGAGTGTTCTGGACGTGGCGGTACCAAACGTGTACTTTTGTTTTATTTATTTTTTTTTACATAAAAATGTATTCATTAGTGGATTTTTTAAATTATTATTATTGTTTTGTAATTATTATTTTTTTTACATATTTTTTAACATTTTTTTCCTTTTTCACCTAGTCCCTTTATGGGACTTTTTTTTATTTTGAAGGTATAAAGCAATGCAGGAGCATTGCAGTGCATTACACCTATACTGAAAGCTTCTGACACCATGCTGTGAGCATGGTCTTAGAAGCTTTCTGTAGCTTGGTGACCCGGGGGTTGTCAGATTGACTGACCGATCACAGCGATCTGGGTGCGGGGACTGACGGCATGGGTCTCCCTGCACCAATTTCTGTGCCTCAGCTGTCACAGACAGCTGTTGGTACTGAAGTGTCACTGTGTGTTTACACGTAGTGACTAGTGATGAGCGAGTGTACTCGTTGCTTGGGTTCTCTTGAGCATGCTCGGGTGCTCTCCGAGTATTTGTTAGTGTTCAGAGATTTAGTTTTTGTTGACGCGGCTGCATGATTTACAGCTACTAGCCAGCCTGAGTACATGTGGGGGTTGCCTGGTTGCTAGGGAATCCCCACATGTAGTCAAGCTGTCTAGTAGCTGTAAATCATGCAGCTGAGGTGACGAAAACGAAATCTCCGAGCACTCACAAACATACGGAGCAATGAGTATACTCGCTCATCACTAGTAGTTACAGTTTAAATGCATGATGTGCATAGCCCATCCTGGTGCAGGAAATGACACCTGGCCATGACGGGCTATGCCCGTCATTGGACGCTAAGATAAGGGGTTGGCTCAGTGACTGGCTGCAGCGGTGATGTGGACTGAAGTTGTGACATCACCGCTGCAGCCAAAACAGACACAGGAATGGTAGTAAGGATCTGGCACTGGAACAGGGCAGGGTGAATACAATATCCATTTATTACTACTATCTGGTCATATTGGGTTCAGTTTTCTAAAAGTGGAAAACCCCTTTAAGGATATGGCATGAATTTTTGAGAACTGGATTACCCCTTTAAAGACTAAAAAAGTAAAACTACATAAACATGGAACTGATACAGACTACTAGATCTACCAAGCAGTCTCGGGATATCAGACACCCTCTGCAGATTACATTAAAGAAGCAACTAGTGATTTTAGTTTTAGTTTACATACATATCATTAGAAGCATATTCTGCTCATTCAAAAGTTGTATCAAGGATGACATCACTATTTTGCATTGTGTTGCTCACAATTATTACTTCTGTCTTTGCCATAGGAATGGATGGATTTAAAATTGCAGTGGAATCCCAAAGACTATGGGGGAATTAATTACATCCGAGTACCTTCGGAATCGTTGTGGCTTCCTGATATTGTCCTGTTTGAAAAGTAAGAAGAATATTCATCAAATCATGTGTCATATTCAGTGTACCAAGGGTAAACAAAGCAAGAGAAATGGCTCAATATCGCATGATTTTATTAATGTCATGCATTTCCAACTAAGAATCTTTGTCTCTCTCATCGTAGCAGAACTGGTAATTACTATGAAGTACAGGGATATAATGTATACTTATGAGATATACCTATGGGGACAGTGAAAAGGATCAGTATGAGCATTGGCGTAACTAGAGTCTGAGGGGCCTCGGTGCAAGATTTAGACCGCCCCCCCCCCCCAATCCTGGTATTTATATATGTCCTGCATCCTGGCATGTATGTCCATTACCCTGGCCCCATCCTGGTATATATACAGCAATAGTGTTGGCACCCTTGAAATTATTCCAGAAAATGAAGTATTTCTCCCAGAAAATTATTGCAATTACAAGTTTTGTTGTACACATGATTATTTCCTTTGTGAGTATTGGAACAATACGAAAACAGAGAAAAAAAAGCAAATTGCACATAATTTCACACAAAACCCCATAAATGAGCCAGACAAAATTGTTGGCACCTTTGAAAAAAAACTTTGCTTCAAACATGTGATGCTCATTCAAACTCATCTGTGGCAAGTAACAGGTGGGATAATATGAAAATCACACCTGAGACCAGATAGAAAGGGGAGACGTTGCCACAGTAAACATGGAGAACAGAAAGAGGAGAAGAGAACAGTCTGAGGACTTGAGAACCAACATTTTTGAAAAATATCACCAATCTTAAGGTTACAAGTCAATCTACAGAGATCTTGATGTTCCTTTGTCCTCATGTGTAACATAATTAAGAGGTTTTCAACCCATGGCATTGTAGCTAATCTCCTTTGGACATGGACATCAGAAAAAAATTGATGAAAGGCTGCAATGTAGGACAGTCTGGATGGTGGATAAGCAGCCCGAATAAAGTTACAAAGACATAAAAAGCTAGACTGCAGTTTGCCAATATGTATGCTAGTAATCCAAACTCCTTCTTGAAAGCATCTTGTGGACAGATGAAACCAAGATAGAGATATTTAGTAAAGCACGTCATACTACTGTTTACCGAAAACAGAATGAGGCCTATAAAGAAAAGAACACAGTACCTACAGTCAAACATGGTGTAGGTTAAAATATGTTTTAGGGTGGTTTTGCTGCCTCTGGCACTGGGTGCCTTCACTGTGTGCAAGGCATCATGAAATCTAAAGATTACCAAAGTATTTTGGGTT
Organism: Ranitomeya variabilis; assembly: GCF_051348905.1. Lineage (NCBI taxonomy): Eukaryota > Metazoa > Chordata > Amphibia > Anura > Dendrobatidae > Ranitomeya > Ranitomeya variabilis. Next base: position 826,796,451 of record NC_135232.1, on the reverse strand, counting down.
GCAATGTAGTGTCCAGAGTCAGAAAGCTGGGTTTGTGTCCTATGTCATGGGTTTTTGAGGAGGACATTCACCCTAAACATACTTTAACAAGCACCCAGAAATGGATGGAAACAAAATTCTGGAGAGTTCTGAAGAGGCCAGCAACAAGTCTGGATCTAAATCCCATTAAACACCTGTTGAGAGATCTTAAAATTGCTGTGGGGTGTAGGTACCGTATATACTCGAGTATAAGCCGACCCGAGTATAAGCCGACCCCCCTAATTTTGCCACAAAAAACTGGGAAAACTTATTGACTCGAGTATAAGCCTAGGGTGGAAAATGCAGCAGGTACCGGTGAATTTCAAAATTAAAAATAGATACTCCATACCGTTCATTATGGCCCCATAGATGCTCCACATAAAGCTGTGCCATAAATAATGCTCTGCACCGTTGCCCCATAGATAGCTGTGCCATATATATAATGCTCTGCACCGTTGCCCCATAGCAGTGCCATATATATAATGCTCTGCACCGTTGCCCCATAGCTGTGCCATATAGTGCTCTGCACCGTTGCCCCATAGCTGTGCCATATAGCGCTCTGCACCGTTGCCCCATAGCTGTGCCATATAGTGCTCTGCACCGTTGCCCCATAACTGTGCCATATAGTGCTCTGCACCGTTGCCCCATAGCTGTGCCATATAGTGCTCTGCACCGTTGCCCCATAGCTGTGCCATATAGTGCTCTGCACCGTTGCCCCATAGCTGTGCCATATAGTGCTCTGCACCGTTGCCCCATAGCTGTGCCATATAGTGCTCTGCACCGTTGCCCCATAGCTGTGCCATATAGTGCTCTGCACCGTTGCCCCATAGCTGTGCCATATAGTGCTCTGCACCGTTGCCCCATAGCTGTGCCATATAGTGCTCTGCACCGTTGCCCCATAGATAGCTGTGCCATATAGTGCTCTGCACCGTTGCCCCATAGATACTCCACATAAATCTGTGCCATTGCTGCTGCTGCTGCAATAAAAAAAAAAACACATACTCACCTGTCTTGCTTGCAGCTCCTCAGCGTCCCGTCCCGGCGTCTCTCTGCACTGACTGTTCAGGCAGAGGGCGCCGCGCACACTATATGCGTCATCGCGCCCTCTGACCTGCACAGTCAGTGCGGAGAGACGCCGGGAAGATGGAGCGGCGCCCGGCGTGTGGAACGAGGACAGGTGAATATGACATACTTACCTGCTCCCGGCGTCCCGCTCCTTCCCCCGGACAGCTGGTCTCCGGGTGCCGCAGCCTCTTCCTCTATCAGCGGTCACCGGCACCGTCATTAGAGGAATGAATTATGCGGCTCCACCCCTATGGGAGGTGGAGCAGCCTATTCATTTCTCTAATGAGCGGTCCCACGTGACCGCTCAGGGGAAGAGGCTGCGGCACCCGGAGACCGTGGGACGGGCAGGGGGAGCGCCAGGAACGCCGGAACTAGGTGAGTATATGACAGTCCTCACCCGCCGACCCCACCACCGATCATGACTCGAGTATAAGCCGAGAGGGGCACTTTCAGCCCAAAAATTTGGGCTGAAAATCTCGGCTTATACTCGAGTATATACGGTACCTTTCAAATATGAGAGACCTGGAGAAGTTTACAAAAGAAGAGTGACCCAAAATTACAGTTGAGACTTATAAGAAGCTTGTTGGTGGTTATAGGAAGCGATTGATTGCAGTTATTTATTCCAAAGGGTGTGCAACTAAATTTTGTCCAGACCATTTTGGGGGTTTTGTGTGAAATTATGTCCAATTTGCCTTTCTTCTAATTTTTTTGTGTTTTTCCCATACACACAAATGAGATAAACAGGTGCATAGCAAATCATGTGTAATTGCAATAATTTTTGGGAGAAATACTTCATTTTCTGGAACAATTTCAAGGGTGCCAACACTTTCGGTCATGACTGTGTCTTTCATCCTGGTATATACACTCACCGGCCACTTTATTAGGTACACCTGTCCAACTTCTTGTTAACACTTAATTTCTAATCAGCCAATCACATGGCGGCAACTCAGTGCATTTAGGCATGTAGACATGGTCAAGACAATCTCCTGCAGTTCAAACCAAGCATCAGTATGGGGAAGAAAGGTGATTTGAGTGCCTTTGAACGTGGCATGGTTGTTGGTGCCAGAAGGGCTGGTCTGAGTATTTCAGAAACTGCTGATCTACTGGGATTTTCACGCACAACCATCTCTAGGGTTTACAGAGAATGGTCCGAAAAAGAAAAAAAATCCAGTGAGCGGCAGTTCTGTGGGCGGAAATGCCTTGTTGATGCCAGAGGTCAGAGGAGAATGGGCAGACTGGTTCGAGCTGATAGAAAGGCAACAGTGACTCAAATCGCCACCTGTTACAACCAAGGTAGGCCTAAGAGCATCTCTGAACGCACAGTGCGTCGAACTTTGAGGCAGATGGGCTACAGCAGCAGAAGACCACACCGGGTACCACTCCTTTCAGCTAAGAACAGGAAACTGAGGCTACAATTTGTACAAGCTCATCGAAATTGGACAGTAGAAGATTGGAAAAACGTTGCTTGGTCTGATGAGTCTCGATTTCTGCTGCGACATTCGGATGGTAGGGTCAGAATTTGGCGTAAACAACATGAAAGCATGGATCCATCCTGCCTTGTATGGAGCATCTTTGGGATGTGCAGCCGACAAATCTGCGGCAACTGTGTGATGCCATCATGTCAATATGGACCAAAATCTCTGAGGAATGCTTCCAGCACCTTGTTGAATCTATGCCACGAAGAATTGAGGCAGTTCTGAAGGCAAAAGGGGGTCCAACCCGTTACTAGCATGGTGTACCTAATAAAGTGGCCGGTGAGTGTATGTTCCTAATCCTAGTCCTACCCTGGTATAAATGTATCTATGGCCTCCATCCAGGTGCTTCCCACTAAATTATAATATCATCAAAAAGTTAATTTATTTCAGTTCTTCAATACAAAAAGTGAAACTCATATTATATAGTCATTACAAACAGAGTGACCTATTTCAAGTGTTTATTTCTGTTAATGTTGATGATTATGACTTACAGCCAATGAAAAAGTGTGGTAGAAAAAGGTGCACAAGCAACTGGGATAACCACAACCTTGAAAGGATTGTTAAGAAAGGGCCATTAAAAATTTTGGGGGAGATTCACAAGGAGTGGACTGCTGATGGGAGTCATTGCTTCAAGAGCCACCACACAACCTCAGAAGTGCCACAGGCTGATTGCCTCCATGCCACGCCGCATTGATGCAGTACTTGATGCAAAAGGAGCCCCGACCAAGTATTGGGAGCATTTACTGAACATACATTTCAGTAGGCCAACATTTCGGATTTTAAAGTCATTTTTCAAGCTGGGGTTATAAAGTATTCTAATTTACTGAGATAATGACTTTTGGGTTTTCATTGGCTGTAAGCCATAATCATCAACATTAACAGAAATAAACACTTGAAATAAATCACTCTGTTTGTAATGACTCTATATAATATATGAGTTTCACTTTTTATATTGAAGAACTGAAATAAATTAACTTTTTGATGATATTCTAATTTTGTGAGAAGTACCTGTATATGTCACTTATCCTGGGCTCCATCTTGGTATTTATATCCCCCATCCTGATATACGGTATATCCCCCATCCTAGTATAGATATATCTATACTAGGATGGGGGATAAATGGTGTTATGTCCACTATTCTGCCACTATTCTTTAATGCATAGAAAAAAATCTTTATCACAAAAAAATCATGAGGAAACCACTTCAATATCTATGTACTATAACCAAGCCCTGAGCAGGTGTTGCCCAGTAACATCAGAGAAGTGAATATACATATCCATACTAAAAAAAAAATATATTTAATTAAGTAATATAAAACAAATAATTAAAAACTCAAAAAAGGTGCTGAAAATTTAGGGATGTCAGATTGTAGTGATGGGGTAAATTAGCACCTCGTCTCTCCAAACCAAAGAAGCTGGGTGAAAAGCGCGTCGGGGTGGAGAGATACAGTGCTAATTCACCCCTTCACTACAATCTGACATCCGGTGGCAGGTATATGTTAAATCTTTGCTATCACAAATTGATTACAGTATAACGCAAGTGGATCATACTGTATCTATTAGGTTTAACTGCAGGATTTATAGGTTAGCATGACTAGATGCACTCTTCTCATACTGCAACACCATAGCTGCATATCTCCCATTATATGAATTGTCCTGGTATTGTAATACTGAAGTCCAAAAAAAAGAGGGCACCGCCCTTTTAAACAGCCAAGGGATCTACATGTCACATAGTGCAAAAAGCACTAACCGGATCATACAAACTTCTCGACAGACTCTTTATGCGTCTGCGCTTACCATGGCGACCATATCCAGAACTCAGGTTGCGTTCCACAGCGTTTCTGCTTCCTCTGTTCCCGGTGAGCGGCTGCACACTGCTCTGGCGTGTCCTTGATCCCCACGGAGTGCCTCCGTACGGCTGTCACCAATTCCGGTAATTGCTACATCTAGATATATCTATATATATAAGAGGCATCATGATTACTCACTAATCCTGCCCCCTGCACAGTAGCTCCACCCACCACCACATCACCACACATAATCCTGCCCTCCACCCAATTACCACACAATCCCGCCCCCACCACATTACCACACACAATCCGCACCACATCACCACACACAATCCCGCCCCCCACAAATCCCGCCCCCCACCACATCACCACAAATAATCCCGCCCCCCCACCACATCACCACACATAATCCTGCCCCTTCAACACATAACCACACATAATCCCGCCCCCAACACATCACCACACATAATCCCGCCCCAACACATCACCACACATAATCCCGCCCCAACACATCACCACACAGTCCCGCCCCCAACACATCACCACACATAATCCCGCTCCCCCACCCCATCACCACACATAATCCTGCCCCCCACCCCATCACCACACATAATCCCGCCCCCCACCCCATCACCACACATAATCCCGCCCGCCACCCCATCACCACACATAATCCCGCCCCCCACCCCATCACCACACATAATCCCGCCCCCCACCCCATCACCACACATAATCCCACCCCCCACCACATCACCACACATAATCCTGCCCCTCCACCACATCACCACACATAATTCCGCCCCTCCACTCCATCACCACACATGATCCCGCCCCCCACATTACCACACATAATCCCGCCCCCCACCAAATCCCGCCCCCCACCACATTACCACACATAATCCCGCCCCCCACCATATTACCTCACATAATCCCACCCCCCACCACATTACCACAGATAATCCCGCCCCCCACCACATTACCACACATAATCCAGGCCCCCCACCACATTACCACACATAATCCCGTCCCCGCACCACATTACCACACATAATCCCGCCCTCCCACCACATCACCACACATAATCCCGCCCTCCCACCACATCACCACACATAATCCCGCCCACCCATCACCACACATAATCCCGCCCCCCCACCACATCACCACACATAATATCCCCCCAACACATCACCACACATAATCCTGCCCCCCACCACATTACCACACATAATTCTGCCCCCACCACATTACCACACATAATCCCACCCCCACCCCATCACCACACATAATCCCGCCCCCCACCACATCACCACATAATCCTTACCCCCACATTACCACACATAATCCCGCCGTCCCACCACATCACCACACATCACCAGACATAATCCCGCCCCCCCACCACATCACCACACATAATCCCGTGCCCCCAACACATCACCACACATAATCCCACCCCCCACATCACCACACATAATATCCTCCTAACACATCACCACACATAATCCTGCCCCCCCACCCCATTACCACACATAATCCTGCCCCCTCACCCAATTACCACACATAATCCCGCCCCCACCACATTACCACACATAATCCTGCCCCCCACCACATTACCACACATAATCCTTCCCCCACCACATTACCACACATAATCCCGCCCCCACCACATTACCACAGATAATGCTGCTCCCCACCACATTACCACGCATAATCCCGCCACCCCACCACATTACCACGCATAATCCAGCCCCTCCACCACATTACCACACATAATCCCGCCCCCACCACATCACCACACATAATTCAGGCCCCCATCACATTACCACACATAATCCCGCCCCCCCACATCACCACACATATTCCCGCCCACCCACCACATCACAACACATAATTCCGCCCGCCCACCACATCACCACACATAATCCCGCCCCCCCAAAACATCACCACACATAATCCCGCCCCCCCACCCCATCACCACACATAATCCCCCACCCCATCACCACACATAATCCCACCCCCCACCCCATCACCACACATAATCCCGCCCCCCCACCACATCACCACACATAATCCCGCCCCCCACCACATTACTACACATAATCCTGCCCCCACCCCATTACCACACATAATCCCACCCCCCCACCCCATTACCACACATAATCCCACCCCCCCACCCCATTACCACACATAATCCCGCCCCCCCACCCCATTACCACACATAATCCCGCCCCCCCACCCCATTACCACACATAATCCCACCCCCTCCATTACCACACATAATCCCGCCCCCAACACATCACCACACTATTGTTATTAACTTCATTTTAAGTTAATTTACACCTGCGTAAGCACTATTGAATGTTGTAATTATTTACTTTAGTTTAATCACCAGCAGCGTTAATTAGATAGCAATGAGCGTGCCGAGCGTTAGCTGGCTGGAAACATCTAGTATATATATATATATATATATATATATATATATATATATATATATATATATATATATATATATATATATATATATATATATATATATATATATATATATATAACTGGACAGACCATTCATTCACAGCTCCCCTGATAAAGCTGCCTCCTTGAGCAGCGGTACGCGTGGAAATTGTTTAGGGATGTCAGATTGTAGTGATGGGGTAAATTAGCACCTCGTCTCTCTAAACCAAAGAAGCTGGGCGAAAAGCGCGTCGGGGTGGAGAGATACAGTGCTAATTCACCCCTTCACTACAATCTGACATCCGGTGGCAGGTATATGTTAAATCTTTGCTATCACAAATTGATTACAGTATAACGCAAGTGGATCATACTGTATCTATTAGGTTTAACTGCAGGATTTATAGGTTAGCATGACTAGATGCACTCTTCTCATACTGCAACACCATAGCTGCATATCTCCCATTATATGAATTGTCCTGGTATTGTAATATTGAAGTCCAAAAAAAAGAGGGCACCGCCCTTTTAAACAGCCAAGGGATCTACATGTCACATAGTGCAAAAAGCACTAACCGGATCATACAAACTTCTCGACAGACTCTTTATGCGTCTGCGCTTACCATGGCGACCATATCCAGAACTCAGGTTGCGTTCCACAGCGTTTCTGCTTCCTCTGTTCCCGGTGAGCGGCTGCACACTGCTCTGGCGTGTCCTTGATCCCCACGGAGTGCCTCCGTACGGCTGTCACCAATTCCGGTAATTGCTACATCTAGATATATCTATATATATAAGAGGCATTGTGATTACTCACTAATCCTGCCCCCTGCACAGTAGCTCCACCCACCACCACATCACCACACAATCCTGCCCCCTCCCCATTACCACACACAATCCCGCCCCCACTACATTACCACACACAATCCGCACCACATCACCACACACAATCCCGCCCCCCACCACATCACCACAAATAATCCCGCCCCCCCACCACATCACCACACATAATCCTGCCCCTTCAACACATCACCACACATAATCCCGCCCCCAACACATCACCACACATAATCCCGCTCCCCCACCCCATCACCACACATAATCCCGCCCCCACCCCATCACCACACATAATCCTGCCCCCCACCCCATCACCACACATAATCCCGCCCCCCACCCCATCACCACACATAATCCCGCCCCCCACCCCATCACCACACATAATCCCGCCCCCCACCACATCACCACACATAATCCCGCCCCTCCACCACATCACCACACATAATTCCGCCCCTCCACCCCATCACCACACATGATCCCGCCCCCCACATTACCACACATAATCCCGCCCCCCACATAATCCCGCCCCCCCACATTACCACACATAATCCCACCCCCCACATTACCACACATAATCCCGCCCCCCACCATATTACCTCACATAATCCCGCCCCCCACCACATTACCACAGATAATCCCGCCCCCACCACATTACCACACATAATCCAGGCCCCCCCACCACATTACCACACATAATCCCGCCCACCCATCACCACACATAATCCCGCCCACCCATCACCACACATAATCCCGCCCCCCCACCACATCACCACACATAATATCCCCCCAACACATCACCACACATAATCCCGCCCCCCCACCCTATTACCACACATAATCCCGCCCCCCCACCCTATTACCACACATAATCCTGCCCCCCACCACATTACCACACATAATTCTGCCCCCACCACATTACCACACATAATCCCACCCCCACCCCATCACCACACATAATCCCGCCCCCCACCACATCACCACATAATCCTTACCCCCACATTACCACACATAATCCCGCCGTCCCACCACATCACCACACATAATCCCACCCCCCACGACATCACCACACATAATCCCGCCCCCCACATCACCACACATAATATCCTCCTAACACATCACCACACATAATCCTGCCCCCCCACCCCATTACCACACATAATCCTGCCCCCTCACCCAATTACCACACATAATCCCGCCCCCACCACATTACCACACATAATCCTGCCCCCCACCACATTACCACACATAATCCTTCCCCCACATTACCACACATTAATCCCGCCCCCACCACATTACCACAGATAATCCTGCTCCCCACCACATTACCACGCATAATCCCGCCACCCCACCACATTACCACGCATAATCCAGCCCCCCCACCACATTACCACACATAATCCCGCCCCCACCACATCACCACACATAATTCAGGCCCCCATCACATTACCACACATAATCCCGCCCCCCCACATCACCACACATATTCCCGCCCGCCCACCACATCACCACACATAATCCCGCCCCCCCAAAACATCACCACACATAATCCCGCCCCCCCCACCCCATCACCACACATAATCCCCCACCCCATCACCACACATAATCCCGCCCCCCACCCCATCACCACACATAATCCCGCCCCCCACCCCATCACCACACATAATCCCGCCCCACACCCCATCACCACACATAATCCCGCCCCCCACCCCATCACCACACATAATCCCGCCCCCCACCCCATCACCACACATAATCCCGCCCCCCACCCCATCACCACACATAATCCCGCCCCCCCACCCCATCACCACACATAATCCCGCCCCCCCACCCCATCACCACACATAATCCCGCCCCCCCACCCCATCACCACACATAATCCCGCCCCCCCACCCCATCACCACACATAATCCCGCCCCCCACCCCATCACCACACATAATCCCGCCCCCACCCCATCACCACACATAATCCCGCCCCCCCACATCACCACACAATCCCGCCCCCACCCCATTACCACACATAATCCCGCCCCCCACCACATTACTACACATAATCCTGCCCCCACCCCATTACCACACATAATCCCGCCCCCCCACCCCATTACCACACATAATCCCGCCCCCCACCCCATCACCACACATAATCCCGCCCCCACCCCATCACCACACATAATCCCGCCCCCCCACATCACCACACATAATCCCGCCCCCACCCCATCACCACACATAATCCCGCCCCCCCACATCACCACACATAATCCCGCCCCCCCACATCACCACACATAATCCCGCCCCCCCACCCCATCACCACACATAATCCCGCCCCCCACCACATTACTACACATAATCCTGCCCCCACCCCATTACCACACATAATCCCACCCCCCACCCCATTACCACACATAATCCCGCCCCCCCACCCCATTACCACACATAATCCCGCCCCCCCACCCCATTACCACACATAATCCCGCCCCCCCACCCCATTACCACACATAATCCCACCCCCTCCATTACCACACATAATCCCGCCCCCAACACATCACCACACTATTGTTATTAACTTCATTTTAAGTTAATTTACCACCTGCGTAAGCACTATTGAATGTTGTCATTATTTACTTTAGTTTAATCACCAGCAGCGTTAATTAGATAGCAATGAGCATACCGAGCGTTAGCTGGCTGGAAACATCTAGTATATATATATATGACTGGACAGACCATTCATTCACAGCTCCCCTGATGAAGCTGCCTCCTTGAGCAGCGGTACGCGTGGAGATTGCTGTATCCTTATCTGTTCATTGGTATGGGTCATTTTTAATCCTTGTGTCCTTTCTCTTTCTCTCCACTATTGTGCCAACAGCATAGGTCAAGACAGGCAGGTTACATCACAGGTTATTATTAGATATATATCATATTGTATGCATTTGAATTTTTTGCACATGCACTGTATTTGTTATTATGCTAATTGTATTTAGCCTGTGTCCTACATGGCTGTACATTTTTGATGCATTCTCTGTTTATTGCATTTCATTTGCATCCTGTATGTCTAATATACAATATATTTTTCCTGTGCTTGCATACATGGTTTAGGCCGATTTTGGCCTACATCTCTAGGACGTAAAAGTGCTTTTTTAGACCGTAAAGTATTTTTTCTATCTTATGCACAGGCAGCTCTATGGACTTATTATTTCCCGACCCATTATCTTACAGATTTAGGATTTGGCCTAAAATATTACAATGTTGGGGTCCTGTATATTGGCATATCTCATTATGCCTTTTAATTGTATTTAATACTTTATAGTTTGGTTTGTGCAGTCAAATAATTTTTCTTTATTTGGTGATCACTATCTTTTTCATATTGCCTTTCTCTTTTTGTATTTTCAGTACTGTAATACCAGAAATTGATGTTATTATTTACATTATACAGCATTATCTCCTGTGTTCCTCCATTTTCAGCACCATTTCTGAGTTTTTAATTATTTGTTTTTAATATTTTCAACACCTTTTACTTAATAAAATATATATTTTTATGATGGACATGAATGCTCTTCTCTTCTGTTACATAGAAAAAAATAAACAATTATACTCACCTTCCATCAACTCCCCCTCTGTGTCCTCTTCTGAAGCTGGCAGCTGAATTCAGTGCGCCCCCAGTCACGTGCACGTCGACGTCAGCTGCTGACCCCTGATTAGTCGTCAGTGTGTATTGCTGCTCAAGTTCCCCTGCCTGACGGGTCTCTGCCCTGGAATACACTTCAGCTGAATGTGCGTCAGAGAACACACATCCAGTTGAAGTTTGTTGGTGGCGGTGGGCCCCCCATCCGCATGGGACCGGTTGGTTGCTATTACGACCGCAATCGTTTCACCCCTGAGTATGAGGGCTCAATTCTAAAGTCACCACTATGAGAACATAGGAGATAGAGCCTACATAGGGAAAAAGTGATGAAAATTGCAGGTTTGAAATCATATAAATTGTAATATTTCTCATGTGCATACATATGGCAGCAAGATGAAAAAGTGCCTGGAGTGATAGGTATGAAATAAAAGCAGCTGTCTTAAGTTCAGAAATGTGTAAAATTACAAAGTGCTTGTAAAAACAAGCACCACTGCAATGTACCCCTTCTTAAAAATGTTCTTCATTCTCAAGAACGGAGGGATTTTCAATTTTATAGTACACAGCTAATTGTCTGGGTTACCGACCACCCTGCAGTCTCAGAGTGGCTGGTAACCTAGAAAAGGAGTATGCAGTGCTACCAGGCTTGATGCATTAAAGCCTGAATGTTGCTCTCTGAAGCTGGATGGATTGCAGGATTAGTGGTCACGCGCTTCTGACGTGCTGCCGAGATAAAGCTAAATTTTATAGCAGATTGGGAAAGCACTCAGTTTGCAACTATGGCGCTGGTCTGAACTGTCAATCCTCAGGAGCGTCCCGACCCCGATGAAGCAGGAAGCCTGGAGGCAGAGAGCGGTGAGCTCCTGAGGCTACACCTTGCGGCAACCTCTTTTATGTCAGACTAGATGGTGGCCCGATTCTAACGCATCGGGTATTCTAGAATATGCATGTCCACGTAGTATATTGCCCAGCCACATAGTATATTGCCCAGTGACGTAGTATATTGCCCAGTGACGTAGTATATTGCCCAGTTACATTGTATATTGCCCAGTGACGTAGTATATTGCCCAGTGACGAAGTATATTGCCCAGCCACGTAGTATATTGCCCAGTGACGTAGTATACAGCATAGAGCCACATAGTATATTGCACAGCCCATGTAGTATATTGCCCAGCCACGTAGTATATTGCCCAGTTACGTAGTATATTGCCCAGTTACATTGTATATTGCACAGTGACGTAGTATACAGCACAGAGCCACGTAGTATATTGGCCAGTTACGTAGTATATTGCCCAGCGACGTAGTATATTGCCCAGTGACGTAGTATACAGCACAGAGCCACATAGTATATTGCCCAGCTATGTAGTATATTGCCCAGCTATGTAGTATATTGCCCAGCCACGTATGACACAGGTTAAAAAAATAAAAAATAAACATATACTCACCTTCCGCAGGCGCGTTGTAGCTCTGTCGCCTGTGTGGGCTGCAGGCGGCAGCTTCCGGTCCCAGGGTGTGATGACGTAGCGGTCACGTGACCGTGTCGCGGTCACATGACCGTGACGTCATGGCAGGTCATTCTGCCAGACCATCCTTGCCACCGGAACGTTCCGCTTGCATCGCGAGGAGCGGGAAAGGCGGCGTAGGTGAGTATATAATCATTTTTTATTTTTTTTATTATTTTTGACATTAGATGTTTTTACTATTGACGCTGCATAGGCTGCGTCAATAGTAAAAAACTTGGTCACACAGGGTTAATAGCAGCGGTAACGGAGTGCGTTACCCGCGGCATAACGGTGTCCGTTACCGCCGTCATTAACCCTGTGTGAGCGGTGACCGGAGGGGTGTATGCGGGCGCCGGGCAGTCAGTGCGGGGAGTAAGGAGAGGCCATTTTCTTCCGGACTGTGCGCATCGCCGATTGGTCGTGGGCGTTTTGCCACGACCAATCAGCGACTTGGATTCCATGACAGACAGAGGCCGCGACCAATGAATATCCGTGACAGACAGAAGGACAGAAAGACGGAAGTGACCCTTAGACAATTATATAGTAGATTATTTGTACTTGATTCTATAGTACAGTATTTTGTACTTTCTCTTTGGAGGCCTCTGCATTACACCATATATGGTTCATTTACTGTTTTGACTCTTTTCAGTGCAGATGGACGTTTTGAGGGCTCTCTGATGACAAAAGCAATAATAAAATATGATGGGACAGTAACATGGACTCCACCTGCAAGCTATAAAAGTTCCTGCACCATGGATGTCACTTTTTTCCCATTTGATCGCCAGAACTGCTCAATGAAATTTGGATCGTGGACCTATGATGGGAACATGGTCGATCTGATTCTTCTAGATGCAAATGTGGACAGAAAGGACTTCTTTGATAATGGAGAGTGGGATATTTTAAATGCCACTGGTCTGAAAGGGATGAGGAAAGACGGGCTGTACTCGTATCCATACATCACATATTCTTTCGTACTGAGGCGGTTGCCACTATTTTATACATTGTTCCTGATCGTCCCTTGTTTGGGACTGTCTTTCCTAACTGTCCTTGTGTTCTACCTTCCTTCCGATGAGGGAGAAAAATTGTCCCTTTCCACCTCTGTCCTAGTGTCCCTTACGGTTTTTCTTCTTGTTATTGAAGAGATAATTCCTTCCTCCTCTAAGGTCATTCCCTTGATAGGAGAATATCTCTTATTTATCATGATCTTTGTGACATTGTCTATAATTGTAACTGTCTTTGTTATTAATGTCCACCACCGCTCCTCTGCGACCTATCATCCAATGGCCCCATGGGTAAAAGGACTTTTCTTGCAGAAGCTTCCAAGACTGTTATGTATGAAGGGGCATGTTGATCGTTTCTCCTTTTTGGAATCAGAAAGTACTGCCCCAGTGGCCAAAGCTAAAATATCCGGCAAAAGAAAACACATCCAAGCAAGTGATGGAGAAAGGATCCTAATTGCTTTCCTGGAAAAGGCATCCGATTCTATTAAATACATTTCAACTCATGTCAAAAAGGAACATTTCATCAGACAGGTAAGTGTACAGTGAGGTGGACTTTAATTAGTGTAAAAAAAAACAAACATACGTGGTGTGAGACTGACTTGGACCTTAACCCCTTCATGACATGGCCATTTTCTGTTATGTTTTTCCCTCCCCGCTTTCCATTCCCATAGCTATGTAGGGCTTGTTATTCTGTGGGGAGAGATGTACTTTTTAATGTCACCATGCATTCTACCATATAGTGTACTAGAAAACAGGAAAAAAAAATCCAATTGTGTTGAAATTCCAAAAGAAGTGCAATTTCATAATTTTTTTTTTATTTACCGTATTCACGATATAGTAAAATTGTTCACAATATGGTAAAAATGACCTGGAAATATAATTCTCCAGATCAGTACAAGTATGCAGATATCTAACATATTAGTTTTTTTTTATTTGGAAATTTGCTTTAAAATTTTTGTTTGCTTTTGTCATTTTTTCAGACCCATAACGTCTTCATTTTTAAGGATATGGGGCTGGGTGAGGGCTCATTTTTATGCCCTGAGCTGACTTTGTTACTGATACCATTTCGGGTTAGATACAATGTTTTGATTGCCTCTTATTATACAACTCGATAGTGGCCCGATTCTAACGCATCGGGTATTCAAGAATATGTATGTATGTATGTATGTAGCAGCCACATAGTATATAGCACAGGCCACGTGGTATATATAGGAGGCATGTAGTATATAGCAAACAGTACGTGCCCTGTGCTGTATACTATGTGGCTGCTATATTCATACCTGATGCATTAATACAGGCCACGCAACATATAACAGTGGCCACGCAGTATATAACAGCCCAAACAGTATATAACACAGCCCACGCAGTATATAGCTGCGACGCAGTATATAACACTGGCCACGTAGTATATAACGCAGGCCACGCAGTATATAACACTGCCCACGTAATATATAGCACAGCCCACGCAGTACAAAACACAGCCCACATAGTATCTAACACTGGCCACGTAGTATATAGGTCTTTAAAGGGATTTGTAATGTCTATTGTTGGTGACGCCACCTGTGGTGTTCGGTCGGTGGGGACCGACGCTGCTTAAAGGGGTCCTCTGGGGTGATGGTATGCAGCAAGATGGTGATGCTTCCCACAGGTGAAGCGGGGTCCCCAGGGCTTCCCAAGTGTAGGGCACTGATGGTGTGATGGATGGTATAGCAAAGTACGAGGACACAGGTTTGCAGTCTTTACCTGGTTTACTGATGGTAGTAGTAGTCCTCAGTCCAGGGTACCATGTGCAGGGTAGCTGTGGTCCGGCCGGCTTGGAGGCAATAGGAGATACCTCTCCCAAGTAAGGTCTGTAAGCCTTTCCTACTTGTGTTATTTAGTTGATTAGGTCCCTGCCGCTTGAAGCTGAGTGCAAGTCCCCTCTCTCCTGTCTTAAGGCCAGTCTCACACGTCCAGATAATTCCGGTACCGGAGTTATCCGTGTCCGTGTGCTCACGTGGCACATCAGTGTGGCAGACATGCGGCAGCCGTGTGCCGCCCGAGGACCACACGGACCGTACAGGAGAGACAGCGCTACAGTAAGCGCTGTCCCCAGCGCTACAGTAAGCGCTGTCCCCAGCGCTACAGTAAGCGCTGTCCCCAGCGCTACAGTAAGCGCTGTCCCCAGCGTGTGGTGCTGAAGCCGGCATTCATCCCTTCTGTCCTGCTCGGCTGAAAGCAGCACTTGCAGGAGAGAAGGGATGAAAGATCAAGGTTTTTTTGTTAAAAATAAAGTTTGGGGTCACCTCCCGCGTCCCACCCCCCGCTTGCAGAGAAATACCCAGCTCCCGCGATGCCTCCTCTCAGCGCCGGCAGCCTGTCCTGTGTGAGCGGTCACGTGGTACCGCTCATTACAGTGATGAATATGCGGCTCCACCCCTATGGGGTACCAATAGGAAAAATTCCCTATTGTTGCCGGGTACCGGCCAGCAGATCTCGGCATGTGCACTGGGCTTGGGCCCACCATTTTTCTGTTCACCGATAGTAAGCAGTGCTCTTGAACAGAGAATGGAAACACAAAGGTCGGCAATTCATTGAGAAATATGGAATAAACAGCTTAAGTCGCAATATTTTTGCGCAACTCGACAATTCTGCAAAACTACTGCGACTTCTTGCAGTTACACGCCAGTCTTGGCCAGCTATGGCAATATGGGGTAGAAGGTGCGGAATGGGGCGTGGTAACACCTGCCTGGCAAATTCATCATAAGTTACCCCACTAAAGTGGCATAACTTCTCCAAAAATGAACGCCAGCTCCCAGCACTTGATATCAGACGCACCTGGTTCATTAAAGGGGTTGTCTGGTCTAAAATGAAAAATTTGCTTTCGCTGTGTGACTGCAGACTTCACAATCCTAAATCTGGACAACCCCTTTAAAGGTCTATGAGAATCACAACTTTTTTTTCTCTCTATATAAAAAGCTTTGGAGTACACGGTGAATTCAGTGACAATTATGAGTGTGCATATATATAACATGAAAAGAAAGTTTGCTTATAGCTCACCTGGTAAGGCTACGTTCACGTTTGCGTTGTTGGGCGCAGAGTCGGCAACGCAACGCAAAACGCATGCACAACGCGTTTTGTGACGCATGCGTCCGACGTTTACATGAAATTTGACGCTCAAAAAACTACATCATGTAGCGTCGGCCCAAATGACGCATGCGTCACAAAATGCTTGACAACGCATACGGGCGCATGTCCATGCGCCCCCCCATGTTAAAGATAAGGGCGCATGACGCATGCGTCGGTATCCGTCGACGACGCTGCGCCCAACAACGCAAATGTGAACGTTACCTAAGAAAGCCCATTTATTTCTTAAAAAAACAAAAACAAAATAAATCCATAAACCACGTTTTCTGTACAACAGTGCCCCCTTCTGGTAGAACATGTCAAAATGCTTTACTATCCTATCAGTGCAAGCTATACGAAAAGATGTGTGCACAGGTTATACAGAATAAGTAAATAAGATAGATGAAGGGCCCGATTCATTATTGCATTTGTGCCTTTTTGTCTAGTTTGTTTTCTCTGTCTTTTTTCCATTTGCGCATAATTCTTGTTTTTGTTTTTTTTAATCTAAATAAATCTAATAATAATAATAATAATAATAATCTAAATAAATACATCTAAATAAATAATTTTTTTTTATTTTTTTTTTTTATCTATTTTAAATGTGTTTGCTCTTTTTTTAGGTAGACCTTTGTAAGAGGGGTTCAGGGTTTCCAGAATTTTCAGGTGATTTATTAAGACTTTTAAAAAAAAATTCAACATTTTTCACAAATACACTCCAGCCTTACACCTGGAGAAAATGTATGTACGCCCAAAATTTTTACGAAAATTTTGCAACATTTCTGTGGAACATGCCACTTTTTTGCGCTAAAAACGTTCAGGCAAAAATAAATAGCATCTTTTAATTTTGTGCAAAATTTCTGAACCATGCTCACCATTTTGAAAAATCTGGCACAAAAAAAGTCAACGAATGCCACAAGACAAAAAAGAAAAGTGACTTGGAAAAAAAAAGATGAATACGGGCCAAAGTTTAAGAAAATGTTTTTTTGACTCAAAGTAACAGCACATCGCTAGGATATGCCATGACTTTATGATTTGTGGTGGTCTGACCTCTGGTATTCACATGGCCGATTCATTATTAGGCCGGGGTCACACTAGAGAGAAATACGGACATATGAGGGGAGCAAAAACAACGCATTGCACTCGGACCAATATTTCTCTATGGGGCAGCTCCTATCTGCCATATATTTCTCGGCAGTGTTTTACGGGCTGAGAAAATCGCAGCATGCTACGTTTGTCAGCGTATTGCGCAAAAATCCGCCAAATGAAAGTCTATGGGGGCCTCTCCATTATTAACCAGGCTTAATGTCACCTTACAAAAGCAAGGTGACATTAACCCTTATTACCCCATATCCCACCGCTACTCAGGAGTGGTAAGAGAGTGGCCAAGTGCCAGAATAGGCGCATCTTCCAGATGTGCCTTTTCTGGGGTGGCTGGGGGCCGATGTTTGTAGCCAGGGGGTGCCAATAACCATGGACCCTCTCCAGGCTATTAATATCTGCCCTCAGTCAGTGGCTTTACCACTCTGGTGGAGAAAATTGCGCGGGAGCCCACGCCAGTTTTTTTCCATGATTTAACCCTTTATTTTAACACCTAGAGCTCCCAAATTTTACACACAGACACTTCTAACATTAGTAGTGAGGAATATGTAATAAAAGAAGGGATATGAGATGGTTTACTGTATGTAAACCATGTCTCATATCCTGTCGGGTTTGATAAGGAGATAGCAGAAAAGCCGGTAATTCAATTGCTGGCTTTTCCTATCTAGCGCTGTATTAAATGTATATATATCAGTATAAAAAAGGAGAAAGAAGACGGAACCGCCAAAGCCATTAAGCTGCTAAGCTATTTATTATCAGGTGTTTCTTTTAACCTTACGGTTGCATGCTATACTTCATGATCTCGGGTGTTCTTTGAAAAATAACATATTAGTCCACTTGTGTAAATGAGAAGAAAAAGGAAGGCACTTACCGATGTGTTAAAAATTCCTTACTTTATTAGATCTTCATTTAAAAATCCATGGCCCGGAGAGTGATTAACGGAGCTTGTGTGAGCAGGTGTAGACGACGGCCGTTTCGTGCTGTATAAGCACTTCTACGGGACTGACACGTAGAAGTGCGTATACAGCACGAAAATACACACCCACACCTTGCCACCGGATGACATACGGATCACTGTTCAGGGAACATTTCTGTGTATTTGGTCCTTAAAAAACGGACCGTATTTTTATACGTTGTGTGTGACTCCAGCCTCACACTTGCTCCTTTTTTTGTTTAATTTTTGGGTTTTTTAGCTTGTTTTGTATTTACATTATTTTTATTTAAAATTTTCCCTTTTTTTAAGTTATTTTATACGTGTGAACAATGGTGATTAAATGTGTGAACCATGAATCACCATTTTGAATAATTTGGTGCAAAAACGTCAGTGACTACCACAAGTCAATGATCGAAAAGTGAGTAAAAAAACCTGCAGATGTTAAATCGGCACCACAGTCTTCCATCCCAAACGACATCCCTGGAATCTACTCATGGCTGAAAACACCACAGTACAGGGAAAAAGAGTAAAGGGTTCACATTGCTGAATCAGCTTTAGGTCTCTTCATTGTCAGGATCATTGACGGTTCTAGAGACCGGAGCGTCCCTGATCATAAGTTAGAGTCAGGTCAATGGTGGGCAACTAGACTTCTACTTGGCATAGAAGGCCTCTCCTATGATGAGAGGTCAGAAAACTTGGGCTTGTTTAACTTAGAAAAGACTCCTCAGAGATCTCATTTACATGCATAAATATATGTGTGGTCATTACAAAGGGCTGGTGCATGACTTATTCCTTCCAAGGACTGTACTGAGGACTATGGGGCACTCATTACGGGTGGAAAAAAGGCGATTCCGGCAGCTAAACAGGAAAGGATTCTTTACAGTTAGAGCAGTCAGACTGTGGAATGCCCTACCACAAGAGGTAGTAATGGCAGACACTATAACAGCGTTTAAAAAGGGCTGGATGATTTCTCACAAGAAATGATACGCGAGTTATAAATAATCTAGCGATAGAGAATGAATTAGTGGTGGAGAAAGGATGACCTTTGTCTTTTTCAACATGTATAACTGTATAAAGTTATGGCTTACTCTGTTGATATAGCACCAGTTTATGGGATGGGAATAGCGCTTTCATGGTTAAGGGTTAACATACGTCAGATATTTCACAGAATCCAGACAGATTACATAATGCATTTCGTGTCTGGTTTTCCCATGTTGCCATCTTGCCCATACATCATTTATACTGCCTGTGATATTCAGGGCATCTCAATCCATCTCAGAAAAAGATCTAATTAAAGTCTATGTTCTCATTACAACAATTTTTTTTATTTACTTTTTTTGTCTACAGCTTTGCTATGTGTCACCATGGTAACAGACCACCAAAACGATAGTCCAGTGTTGCTTTTATTAATCCTCAGCTCCTTTCTAACAAAAAAATATGGTACATTAGCAGGAAATGAGGACATGACTTCCTGAACATACTACGCAATGTTTGTTTATGGTCTGCTATCATGGAAACACATAGCTCTGCATAGTAGCCGTAGACGAAAAAAGGTAAAACATTTATAATGAAGACTATTCAAAGTGATACTAAAGAAGATCCTTTGGAGTGATGAAAAAGGTTGTCAGGATGTTCATAGACTTCAAAGCTTTTTACAAATGAAAACCCAAACAGCTGAGCTGGGATATAAGTTGATATGCATGCAACGTGAAGGCGCATGTTCACACTTGTCGCTAAACAGAGAAAACCTAGGATAAAAACAGAATGAGCAAATACCCCGCAGTAAAATATATATATATATATATATATATATATATATATATATATATATATATATATATATATATATATATATATATATATATATATAGTGCATAAAAACAACATAGGGTACTTAGACAACGTGATTTTGATATAGAAAAATGTAAAAGCCATCACACTGCATCAAGGTGACCCTATTCCAGACAGTCATATCTTCTGGTATTAAAACCTTATCCTATGTCAAATGATGTGAATAAGGGTCAAGCAGAACAGAGACTCCGACAAATGGACAGCCAGCAGTAGGGAGCTATATAAACGAATTGGGTCACCTTGGCGCAGTGGGATGGCTTTGACGTTTTTTGATCAAAATCATGTTGTTAACCAAGTAGACTGATATTTTCATGCACTTTTGCTATTTATTTACTGCAAGGTATTTGCTCATTCTGCTTTTGTCTTCTTACAATTGATCAGAGATCTTATTAATTTACATTTCCTTTCTCTTAGGTTGTACAGGACTGGAAATTTGTGGCTCAGGTTCTTGATCGAATCTTTCTCTGGCTCTTCCTCTCTGTGTCCATCACAGGCTCTGTTTTAATTTTCACCCCTGCACTACAGATGTGGCTGAATAGCTACAAGGTCTAGTCTTCTCACATCGTCTCGTATACGTCAGACTATTCCAGGCCGATCACTGCTGACAGCTGTAGCCTTGTCACGTCAGCCTCACTTTGTAGCAATCAACGTGTTATGTTATACTCCGCCAGTTCTATTGTCTTCAGATAACCACTGTCAAATAAATGTATGTCTCAGTGTTATGAACTACAGGCAGGCTCTCCTAACCTCATCTATCTGGGCATTTAATGGTTGTTTTCAAGTGTTTTCTACATGGGCTATATTTATTATATAGGAAAATGGTAAAATATACGTGTGTAGATAGAAAGACACATACACTCCTCAACATTGAAATTATAACTCCAAGAAGGACAAGATGTAAGGTTATACAAACTGAGGAAGTAGCAGGGTTGGCCAAGATCTGCAAATGATCACATTTTCAATCACCTACTTCCAATCTGAGGCATTTTGGAGGGTCATAAATGTCAGATTGTAAATTATTATTTTTTTTTTTAGCTACACAAAATCATACATTTTGTTTGATGCCTTCTGTTTGTTGAAGTCCCAGTTATCGCCAAAGTGAGAGGAACAGAATCCTTGAAATTAGAGACTTTGGTTTATCACTCCAGCAGATGGCTATGTGCATAGGCTAAGTCTAAAGTGTTTCTCAACTCCTGTCCTCAAGACCCACCAAAAGGTCATGTTTTCAGGATTGTCATAGGTGATGGAGATAACGCTGGAGCAGATGATGAAATTATCACCTGTGAAATACTAAGAGATCCTGAAAACTTGACCTGTTGGTGGGTCTTGAAGACCGGAGTTGAGAAACGCTGGACTAAGATGTCAGCACTATTCAAACAGCAGTGCTCCAGTGGTTGGTCGCATTTCTACCCAGACAATCAAATGACAAAAGGTCCAACTGCATCGGAGTTTGTGACCAGCTTGATCCAGTAGCTGTACCCTTGGGGTAGCAATGACACAGAGCAAACTACAGCTGTACGACAGGAGTTGCAGTAGAAGTCGCTGTGTAGTCCTAATCTTAAAGCGAACCTGTCAGCAGGATTGTGCACAGTAACCTACAGTGTCAGGTCGGTGCCGTTATACTGATTACAATGATACCTTGGTTGATGAAATCCCATTGTGGTTGTTTAATCTTTATTTTCAGTTTTGAGTTAATGATATGCTCGTGCTCTGGGGTGGATTTTATCAACCCAGGCATCATTTTAAATCAATATAACGGCAGCGACCTGACACTGTCTACAGGTTACGGTGCACAATCCTGCTGACCAGTTGCCTTTATGTATATATTTCTTTCCACAACAGAGCAGAAGTAAAAACGCAGCTCTTGAAACAAAAATTAAAATTTTATTTTTTCCAAAAATTATTTCTAGAAGACAAGCATATTTCAGTGCATATTACAGGAAAACTTAGTGGATATCCAAGTACCGTGCACAGCAGTATCAGAACTAGAATACACATTGTTTTAGGGCACAACTACATTTTTCGTAGTTCTAATTAAAAGGTCTTGTCAGATGATTATTAAATAATAGTGCTCAGATAACAAAAAATAAAACAAAACTGTTGAACAGGAATATTAAAAAAAAACAAAAAAAAAACAAACACCTGGAGTCTCAATATTACTATTACATCACTAGTGTTTTAAAGCAAAATCATTTTTGCCATTGTGCAGGTCAAACAAAGCTGGTCATTTCCATGTGACAACCATCGAGTTGTTCGGACGACCTCTCTCTCTGGGTTCTCCCATACACTTTCGGCTCGACTAAACAGTCATTGCTTTAAATGGACAGCAAGGAGAGAGTTGCTCACAGGCACCCCATCTAAGGCCAGTCTCACATGTCCAGATAATTCCGGTACCGGAAACAATCGGTACCGGAATTATCCGTGTCCGTGTGCCCCTACGTTTCTGGTGTACATCAGTGTGGCACACGTGTGCCGCCCGTGTGCCCACTGGGTACCACACGCACCGTGCTGGGTACCACACGTACCAGCATCTGGTGCTGAATCCGCGATTCATATCTTCCCTGCAGCAGCGTTTGCTGCATAGAAGATATGAATAATGTTTAAAAGAAAGATCTATCTGTCCCCCGCCCTCCCACCCCCTGTGCGCCCCCCCGCTGTTCTGAAAATACTCACCCGCCTCCCTCATTGGCTGTCGCTGCTTCCTGTCCTGGCCGCACCTTCTACTGTATGCGGTCACGTGGGGCCGCTCATTTTCAGTCATGAATAGGCGGCTCCACCCCTATGGGAGGTGGAGCCACATATTCATGACTCTAATCTGCGGCCCCACGTGACCGCATACAGTAGACAGTGCGGCCAGGACAGGACACTGCGAGTGAGGCGGGTGAGTATTTTCAGAACAGCGGGGGGGGGGGGGGGCGCACGGGGGGGGGGGGGGGGGGACAGATAGATCTTTCTTTTAAACACTATTATTCATATCTTCTATGCAGCAAACGCTGCTGCAGGGAAGATATGAATCGCGGCTTCAGCACCATGCTGGGGGGACAGCGCTTACTGTAGCGCTGTCTCCTGCACAGCGACTGCACACGGAGAACGTCCGTGTGCGGTCCGTGTTTTACACGGACCCATTGACTTTAATGGGTCCGTGTAATACGTGCGCTCCCACGAACACTGACATGTCTCCGTGTTTGGCACACGGAGACACGGTCCGCAAAAAATCAATGACATCTGCACAGATGCATTGATTTTAATGGGTCTACGTGTGTCAGTGTCTCCGGTACGTGAGGAAACTGTCACCTCACGTACCGGAGCCACTGACGTGTGAAACCGGCCTAATGTGTATGGGAGCCTGTAGAAGCAGATTCTCACCAGCAGATGTTCTCCGTGGGAGGGCATTGTTACGTAACAGTAATCACTACACACAGGAAAAAAAAAAAAAAAAAGTTCAAAAAAACATTGCTTGGCCCATCAAAGAAAACAAAAAAGGTTTAATTATGAGACAACCCTTTTATTCCAGACTCTTTAGTAGTACTACTAAACATAGAAGACAATTACTTTCCTTTCTCCAATTTTTAAGGTGTCTCCAAAAAACTAGACAAAACAGCCATATCTGTCCATAGATTGTGTATAGTACTCTACCAAATATCCGTTTTCTTCATGTGCCTGGGCTACAGTACGAGACACTACCTGTAGACACAGGTGACCGTTTCCGGAAGAGAGCGGCAGGGTTTATCCATTCCGGTATGACCCCACTGAGTAAATGCTTTTGCAACACACCACACTGGCTACATCTATAGTTTTCCAACAATGATCTTAGGCTAGGTTCACATTGCGTTAGGGCAATCCGTTTAGCGCTAGCGGATTGCGCTAACGCAATGTTTATTTAGGGGCCGCGTTCAGGGGTCGCGTTAACGTCCCCGCTCTCGCAGATCCCCGATCTGCGAGAGCGGGGAACGGACCTCGGGCGCGCCGCGGACGCTGCAAGCAGCGTCCGAGGCGCGTCACAGGAGAACGGCACATCACTAGCGCGAGCCGAAAAAGGCACGCGCTAGTGATGCGCTGCAGGCGAAATTTACATTGCTGTCAATGGGTGCGCTAACGGACCCGTTGCACGGCGTTAATTGCGACATTTTCGCCGTGCAACGCTGTCCGTTAGCGATCACCCACTAACGCAATGTGAACCTAGCCTTACTAAATGTTGATGTCCTGGTAATCATCAGTCTAGGCCAATAATCATTGATCATTGAATCAGGAGTCAATAATTCAGAACAAACCGGTGATGAGCAGCTGGGTATCAGTAAACAAACCAAGCTGTACATCCAGAAAAGTTATGAAAGACCAAATCTATGAAAGATATGCACTAGGTAACTTAGACAATAATGGCAAAACACTAAAATAGCCACAAGCTTAAAGGGGATATCTGGGAACCTGTGAAAAGCAAAAAAAAAATGTGCTACCTACTGGCCTGTTATGCTCGGCGCCGTTCATCACCAACAGAGCGGTCACAGACCACTCACGCCAGGAAGTTAACTGCCTCTGCTGACGTCACGTCGAAAGGACAGTGGCTTCTATTCCGCCCTGCTCCATTGACGGCGCACGGCTTCTGACATCATTCTGATTGACAGTCGGCTCCCCAAGGCAGTGGAAATCTGGCTGTCAAATCAGACATTGAAGTCCCGCCCCAAATAGAAGCGGCGGTTCTGTCAACATGACGTTAACACAGGCAGCAGACTCGCCGGCAGGAGCAGTCTGTGACAGCAATGAACAATGCTGGGCACAACCGGCAGGTAGCAAAGAAGGAGAATAAGGGAGTATATAGGTATATATATATATATATATATATATATATATATATATATATATATATATATATATAAAGTTATCTTTTATTATGTTAACAATACATTAAACAGTAAAATACAAAAAGGTACAAAATCAATAAAGTGCACAAGGATGGAATAAGGAGGACACCCCCCGGTGTGAGTGGTGGCTTAATCAGTACATATAAAGGCAGAGAGCTGCTCGGTGGCATATTTGTGCCAATCGCTTGAGAAAGAAAGTACTATAGGAAGCGAAACACGCGTTGGGGACTATTTTGGATCCCACCCGGTGTCTGCCGCCTGCTAGTTATTGGTAAGCGCTGCTCTTTATGCCCATTTGGCTTCTGCGGTGAATTTATTCGATTGGCGCAAATATCCCACTGAGCAGCTCTCTGCCTTTATATGTACTGATTAAGCCGCCACTCACACCGGGGGGTGTCCTTCTTATTCCATCCTTGTGCACTTTATTGATTTTGTACCTTTTGAATTTTACTGTTTAATGCATTGTTAACATAAAAGATTTTTTTTTTTTTAATACCTATATACTCCCTTATTCTCCTTCTTTCGTATTCAATATGGGAGTTGGTGTTTTTTCTGGTTTTGGGCTCTTTTGCACTATTTAGTGCTAATTTCCATATCTTGACCAACATGATACCTGGGTTCGTTGCTACAACAGGCAGGTAGGTAGCAATTACCTTCCTGTTAGCGTTAAGGCACATTTTTTTGTTTTTCAAAGTCCCAGATAGCTCCCTAATCTAAACTAGGGAATTATAGGGGCTAAATGATAAAACTAAATGTCTATAGGATAAATACATCTTGACCGAGAGATGAAGACACAGGATATAGCAAGCTATAGGCAGTAATAAAAAAACAAAAAACAAAAAAAAAACAACAACATGCGAGCCATTAAAAACTGCATCATATAATCAGCTGCTGTGCTTCCAATGCGTGGCTCGATTGCTTGTCAACACAAAATATGCACTGCATGAAAGCCAAGAGCCATTCTGCGTAGCCCTGAGAACGTGTCTGAACATCGCTTTCAGCATGAAAGACAAGAGAACTTTGGATACAAAGTTGTGCTGTGCAAACTTACTAAGCGCACCAGTGTAAAAACTACAACCACAGGATCTCTCAGAAGTATACGGGACAAACATAAATGAGTATCAGTAATGCTGGAAAGATCCTCAGTGACCCCTATATAGCCGCTACAGTCATCGAGAGAACTGTATGTTAATTCTGTAAATGCAGACGCAAAATCATTGTTTTCAGATGGACGGTGGCATATTATAGGCATTTTTACATGAAAGCAGTCTGCACTATGTAACATTGGAAGGGCGTAGTCTAAAAACCCTAACATGCACTCAAAGCCAGTATCCGCTCGGGGGTGTGAAAGCTTGACTATGGTAATCCACTTAGACTGTAAGAGCTCCAGGACTACTTTCCACCACCACCCCTAAATCAGCTTGGTGTGCTCAAGGAGAAACTTTACCCCCTAGAAAATACTTTTAACTTGGGTTGCAATGTAGCCTTCTTCCAAGAGAAAGATGCCCTGTAGAGTCACAGATTGGAGACAGCTACTCTATAGGTCAACGCCAACCCTCTAAACGGCTTTCCTACACGACTGAGGATACTCACACAAACCAGTCTTCCCCTAAATTAAACCACCTCCATGTGTGGACAGCCGTTTCAGGGGTTTGTAACCATCATCAGTTCAGAGTAGGATGCTGGTTGACTGGGTGTGAGAATTCCTTCTTTAGCTTGGGATGACTTTCCCAAGTTAGGATCACTGCAGGGTTTACAGTGACCTATACTAACCATCTCCAATGGGTGGCGCTGGTGAGTAATCTTCTTGGCAGAATAATAATATGCAACCCCCTTTAAATGGATGTGACACAAGACATTCACTTTATAGAGCAAGATAAATGCTCACCGTTTAGGAAGACACATTACAAGTAATAAAAGCAGCTCTTATACATTTAGGACAAACTAGATTTTTCAGTCAGTTTGCATGTAGACACAGGGATTTGCGAGTGCTTTATCCAAGAACAGAACATTCAGTAATGACAACAATACCAGCTTATGCGTGTATGGACCACCATGCTTGATATGGCTACATACATGTAAAGATGTAACGGAACATAAAAGCCAGTGAAACACACAACCTGTATCACTCTATACATCTGTATCTCCATTTATAAAAGAACTTTACCAATAATGTCCCAGGTAAGTGGTGTACACTCAGATGGAAACAATATGGCAGCAGGTACAAATTGCCCTTTGCAATATATCTGTGGTTAAATGACCACCATGTGATTGCATCTTTAGCCAAGCTCTGCTGGTTAGTGGGGGCATTATTAATAGTTACTACTTCAGTGATTTTCAGCTTATCATACCTTCACATTAACTGATGAAAAATCCTCTTAAGGGGGTTAATTCACAACAGACTTTTATGGCACATCAAAAGGATGCGCCATAAATTGTCTAATAGATGCAGGTCCCAGTAGTAGCACCTATCTAATTTACAAGGGTGCCCTGTTCTGACTGGTACCTGACCGCAGTTACACATGCCAGCTCCCTCCATTCACTGCTATGGGAGTTAGCTTAGCTGTACGGAGAACTCCCATAGCAGTGAATGGAGCTGGTGCATGCACGGCTACTTTCTCACAGCAATTGGGTATCAGTCAGAAGTGAGGATCAGGGGGTACCCCAGTTTTGGAGATGGGTCCCTGTAAGAACTTCTATATTTACTTACATTACCTAAACAAACACTCTATAGGTAGTTAATAGTCACATTATTAAGACATTGCTTTATAGGTGGCAATACATGTTACATGAAAGTTTGCCAATCCAGTCAATTGTCACCACCTAATATACACAGCGAGTGAAATAAAGTATTGAACACGTCACTAATTTTCTAAGTAAATACATTTTTAAAAGGTGCTATTGACATGAACTTTTGCCAGATTTCAGTAACAACCCATCCAATCCACACAGCCAAAAGAAATCAACACATAGAAGTCCATAAATTAAGCTTTGTAATAATTTTACACAGGGGAAAAAAAAAAAAGTTGAACAGAAAGAAAGAGGAGCAAAAAGCCATGAAATAACATGACACCAGCAGAAATCCATCAGCAATTCGAAAGCAATCCTGCTACTTAGTAAAAATAATATCAGCTGGTTCAACTAATGGCCTATAAAAAGGTGTGTCATTACTAAGGTGCTACACAAGAAACATCTTATGATGAGTAAAACCAATGAACTGTCTCAACACCTTTGCTACCTTATTGTTGCAAAACCTACTGATCGCATTGGTTACAGAAGAATTTTTGTTTACTGAAGATTCCAGTGAGCACTGTTTGAGCCATAATTCAGAAGTGGAAAAAACAATTTCACCATAAGCAGGCCACGACTGGGTGCTCCCCACAAGATTTCAGACCGAGTAGTGAAAAGCATTATCAGTAGAGTTGTCAGAGAGCAAAGGACCATCTGTGGAGAGCTACTGAAAGACCAGGAATAAGCAGATATAGTTTTCTTTTAAATAATGGTGAGTAATGCACCCTCACCACGCAAGACTGCATTGCTGAACAAAAATCATGTTCAAGGGCATTTAAAGTTTGTTCAACAACATTTAGACAATCCTGTGATATACTAGGAGAATATAGTTTGCTCAGATGAGACCAAAATTGATCTCTTTGGATGCCATAATACACACCATGTTTGGAGGCCAAAAGGCACTGCCTATAACCCCAAAAACACTATACCAACATTGAAGTTTGGAGGCGGGGCTGTTTTTCAGCATTTGGCACTGGCACACTTCATATTGAAGAAAATCAACAAGGGTCTGATAAATACAGAGATAATAGTATAATTAAAAGGACCTAGAATAAAAACAAACATGCAAAGACCACCTTACTATAATATTATAACGTGGAAGTGCTCAAAAAAACACTGCTCGTACGAAAAGATTTGTTCTCACCAATGTGCCATGATATGAAAACTGTTGAAGGAAAGAGTGCAAATAGTGTCTTATCTGAGAAGGTTAATCCATAAGATTGCACTCACCAGATGTAGCCGAGTTGAAGCATTGAAAGGATTCGCTGCAGCAGATCCACGAGTCCAGGAAGGACCAGCCGTTCGATACAGATTGGGATAATTGTGGAAAATTTCTGCGCTGCTCAGTCACTAGAATTCCAGAATTATTAGTACATGTGGCTTTATTATTCTACGCGGTTCAGAGTTCAAGACTCCATCAGGAAACACCACAGTCCTGGCACATTCGTGAGATCGAATCTTTTTTTACAAGCAGTGGTTTTTTGAGCACTTTCACTTTATTATAGTAAGGTGGTCTTTGCATGTTTGCCTTTATTCTAGGCCAGTGGTTCTCAACCTTTCTAATGCCGTGACCCCGCAATACAGTTCCTCATGTTGCAGTGACCCCCAACCCAAAAAATAATTTTGGTGGCTACTTTAAAACTGTAATTTTATTAGTTATGATTCGGAATGTAAATATCTGATATGCATTATGTATTCTCATTGCTACAAATCAAACATAATAAATAATCACAAAATGTTGCAGGAATCTCCTGCACTGCAACATGGTGTTGGGTGCCAGCACAGCCCGCACAGTGGTATATCCAGCACAGCCCGCACAGTGGTATATCCAGCACAGCCCGCACAGTGGTATATCCAGCACAGCCCGCACAGTGGTATATCCAGCACAGCCCGCACAGTGGTATATCCAGCACAGCCCGCACAGTG
Source organism: Ranitomeya variabilis (assembly GCF_051348905.1). NCBI lineage: Eukaryota > Metazoa > Chordata > Amphibia > Anura > Dendrobatidae > Ranitomeya > Ranitomeya variabilis. The sequence continues at coordinate 826,766,149 of NC_135232.1, read as the reverse complement.
GTACATCCAGCACAGCCCGCACAGTGGTATATCCAGCACAGCCCTCACAGTGGTATATCCAGCACAGCCCGCACAGTGGTATATCCAGCACAGCCCTCACAGTGGTATATCCAGCACAGCCCGCACAGTGGTATATCCAGCACAGCCCGCACAGTGGTATATCCAGCACAGCCCGCAGTGGTATATCCAGCACAGCCCTCACAGTGGTATATCCAGCACAGCCCTCACAGTGGTATATCCAGCACAGCCCGCACAGTGGTATATCCAGCACAGCCCTCACAGTGGTATATCCAGCACAGCCAGCACAGGGGTACATCCAGCACAGCCCGCACAGTGGTATATCCAGCACAGCCCTCACAGTGGTATATCCAGCACAGTCAGCACAGGGGTATATCCAGCACAGCCCTCACAGTGGTATGATATGACGTCATCGCGCACCCGCAGTGTACTGTCAGAGGCAGAGCGGGGAATGATGGGAGAGGGAGCGTTAGGTGACGCTCTCTCTTTCATCATTGCATTGAACTATACCGGTGTCATAGACGCCGGTATAGTTAAATGCGGCGGCGGCACTGGGGGGGGGGTTCCGGGGGAGGAACAGTGCAGCGGCCCACTACTGGCATCGGCTCTTCTGGCATTTGCCAGAAGTGCCCGATGGCCAGCCCGGCCCTGCTCAGACCTGCCGGCCCGCGGCCCCTGACCTGCGGGGCCCGGTCGCAATGGCGACCGCTGCGACCGCGGTAGTTACGCCCCTGAACACAGTGATGGCGGCGGATCACTGCTGGGTACCGAACGGCTCCTTTATGGCGTGCTCTTCCGCAGCCCTTCAAGCCGATTACCGATGCCGGCAGCCGCGTTCTTCCTGCATCCCTGCATTCCGTTGCCAGATACGTGCCACAGATTCCGGATCTGTCCTGGCTACACCAAACAAGAAGGGGGGACGTCGGAAGTTGGTATCTCCCTAGATCCGATGCGCGATCTATTCATTTTCCTGCGGGGATCCCAAAGCTATGCCGGGAGTAAAGCTAGCAGCAGGGGCGTAGCTAGAGCTTTTGCCGCCCGGGGCTGTTCCCGAGTTTGGCGCCCCCCCCCCCCCGAACTTATGTGATTTTCACACTTAGTCATGTACCGACGAGCTCCTCTCCCTTAAGCTCCCAATGTTCAGTGAAAAACTGAGAGAAGCAGAAGAGAAGCTCGATGTCACAGGACCATGAGTATGAAAATCGCATATGAGTGAAGTGTTCCATGTGTCGACGACTGGAACCTGCAGAGCTGAATCCTGACATCGCAGCTTCTGAAATCTCACAACGCATGCACTGCACACTTTTAGGATTCTCCCTTGCCGGTGGACGGTCATGTCAGCACAAGTATGTGATTTGTATACTTCTGACCACATTCCGACTAGACGTGCCCGGCCTCACTCAGTTCATTTTCATTGAGTGAGGCCACACATGTCTAGTCAGCACGTGATCGCATGTATGTAAATCGCCAGCACCAGAGAATCCTGACAGTGTGCAAGGTGCACTGTGAGAAGTCAGAAGTCTGCAGTCACAAAGAATGACTGCAGACTCATCACAAACCTGGACATCCCCTTTAATGCTCCTAACATAAATAAAAACATGAGAATTAGTCAGTATCACAAATAACATTTACATCCAGGTACCTTATAGATGACGTTGCCTCTGGAGCCGTTCTTCTTTTCTTCATGTTGTCCAGACCCCATGATGCGTTTTCTCATCCACAGCCGTCTCTGCAGACTTCCATCTTCTCCGTTCTTTTGCAGAAAATCTCCACATGACGCCCTTAAAGATACAAGTGTCATTATAATGCTCCTGAATAAAAAAATTGCCCCTCACTATATTGTCTGCACAAAATATGACCCCCACACTGTCTGTCTTATGGTACACGCTCTTTACACTGACCTCCCCTTTCCATACTGGCCCCCTCTTCACACTGTCCTCTCAGACTGTGTCCCCCCTATAGGGCCCAGTATTTATACTGTACTCTCTCATCATACTTCCCCTCCTTGGTATACTGTCCCCTCCTGGCTGTGCCCTTACACTGTCCCCCATGCTACGCATGCACACATCCCAACACCCTCACTCCCCGTACTCTGTCCACATACGTTTTTCACATCGCTACCCATACTGTGTCCGCATACAATCCCCCGTTTGACCCCAAACTGTCTGCACCCATCCCCCATACTGTTTCCTCATATATGCCCCCCCATCTCCCCCTTTGCTCTTCATTTTGTGTCCTTAGATCTCCCCCACACATTAAATCCCCCCATCCCCATGACAAATCTCCCCCCACACACATTTAATCCCCCATCTCCACTCCAATTCTCCACACACAATAAATACCCCCATCTCCACTCACATTAAATCCCTTCCCCACAATAAATCCCCCCATCTCCACTCATATTAAATCTCCCCCCCCCACAATAAATCCCCCCTCCCTACTCACATTAAATCTCCCCCCCACAATAAATCCACCCAGCTCCACTCATATTAAATATCCCCCATCCAATAATATATCCCCCACCACCACTCACATTAAATCCCCCCACAATATATCCCCCCATTCCCACTCACATTAAATCCCCCCCACAATGTATGCCCCCCATTCCCACTCACAGTAAATCCCCCCCACAATGTATGCCCCCCATTCCCACTCACAGTAAATCCCCCCCACAATGTATGCCCCCCATTCCCACTCACAGTAAATCCCCCCCCACAATGTATGCCCCCCATTCCCACTCACAGTAAATCCCCCCCACAATGTATGCTCCCCTGCACCTTCGGTGTCTTCAGCTCCACTGGAGCACTTACCACCGCTCTGTGTCTCCTGCTCTGCCGCGCAGGTGAGTGACGTCAGCAGCGTGATCACATGACCTGATCACGCTGCTGGCGTCGCTCTGACCCGGCAGTCAGAGCTTCAATTGTACTCGTATCACAGATACGAGTACAATTGAACACTGGGAGCCGGCGCGCCGCAGCTTCTGTGTGCCGGCTGTCAGCTTGACAGTCGGCACACAGAACAGCTGACTCACAGTGCGGGGGCGGCAGAATGCAGCCGCCGGGGGAGACACTGCGGACCGCCGCTTTAGGCGGCCCGACTGCGCCCCCCTGCCGGCTGCAGCCGCTGCACTGACTCACCCCCGCATTGTGCCGCCCCCAGCATTGTGCCGCCCGGGGCGGACCGCCCCCCTCTTCCTACGCCACTGGCCAGCAGTCCAGGCATACGGGGGGGGGGGGGAAGGTGGATGGGGAGGTGAGAGAGGTGGCGACCCCTGTGTTTTGGTCGTTCGACCCCCCTCGGGGTCGCGACCCCCAGGTTGAGAACCGCTGTTCTAGGCCCTTTTAATTATACTTTAGTTATATTTTATTCTATTTATAAAACTGTCTCTCCTTGATGGTATTAGATCAAACTTCATATTGAAGAAAGTATGAATGAATAAATGTACTGAGACATTCTTGATAAAAATCTGCTGCCATCTACCAGGATGATGATGAAACAAGGATGGATATTTCCACAAGTCAATGATTCCAACCACAGCCAAAAAAAACTGAATTGGTTTCAGAGAAAGAAAATAAAGCTTCCAAATGTATGTAAAAATCTAAAGCTCAGAATTCATAGAACGAGCCTACAGAACCTTCAGGATTTGAAGAGCGAGTTTGTGGAAAAAAAATGGGCCAAAAAGCACCCGAGCAATGCATGCGTTTCTCCATACAGATGTCTTAAAGCTGTCATCACCATCAAATAAATTTCAGTAAGCATGTTTAATAATTTTTCCCAGTGTCACATCTCATTACACATAATTTATGTACATCTATGGCTTGATTTCCTTTGTCTTTGTGCATTGGATGACTGTTACCAACATCTGGTGAGAATGCCATGTCAAGCGCACCTTTAGAGAAATATTTAGTTAGAAAATTGATAACATGTTCAATACATACTTCACTCGCTGGATGCCCACATTGTTACCGGGCACAGTGGATTTAACAAGCTTGTCCTTCTGTTTTCAAGGGAAAACCCACTGCCATACTCTTGTCAATGGCTTATTTCCCTCTACTCACATATTGTGCAGGAAAAAGAGGTCTACATCTGGAAGGACTGTATTCATCCAAATAGCACAAGGACTTGTGACATGCATGTATAATTTGTTTATTAACCAATGAATTATATAGATTATAGATATTAAGTAGTGATCAGCGAGTGTACTCGTTGCTCGGGTTTTCCCCAGCACGCTCGGGTGATCTCCGAGTATTTATGACTGCTCAGAGATTTAGTTTTCATCTCGGCAGCTGAATGATTTACGGCTACTAGCCAGCCTAAGTACATGTGGGGGTTGCCTGGTTGCTAGGGAATCCCCACATGTATTCCAGCTGTCTAGCAGCTGCAAATCATTCAGCTGCAGTGATGAAAACAATCTCCGAGCAGTCAAATACTCAGAGGTCACCCGAGCGTGCTGGGGAAAACCCGAGCAACGAGTATATTCGCTCATCACTAATAGTAAGGGCTGTTTAACCCAAATCACAAGTGGAACTGGAACCAAAAAAAACTGTAAGGCTACTTTCACACTAGCGTTAACTGCATTCCATCACAATGCGTTGTTTTGCCGAAAAAACGCATCCTGCAAAAGTGTTTGCAGGATGCGTTTTTTCACCATTGATTAACATGAAGCGACGCATTGTGACGGATTGTCACACGTCGCACCCGTCGTTGCGACGGATGCGTCGTGCAGTGGCGGACCGTCGGGAGCAAAAAAACGCTACATGTAACGTTTTTTTGCTCACGACGGTCCGCTTTTTCCGACCGCGCATGCGCGGCCGGAACTCCGCCCCCACCTCCCCGCACCTCACAATGGGGCAGCGGATGCGCTGGAAAAATGCATCCGCTGCCCCCGTTGTGCGGCAGAGACAACGCTAGCGTCGGGAACGTCGGCCCGACGCACAGCGACGGGCCGAGCCCGACGCTAGCGTAAAAGTAGCCTAAGATGTGTATCCTGACTATTATGAGACACCGAGGAACATCTGTATGCAAATATCATCCTCTAATATAAACGTATGCATCAGGTGACTAACATCAGGACCAAGATTCAGGGCGTTTTATTTCAACCCCTCATATGCTGTTTTACAGGACCACATTATTATGGGCACAAACCTGAACCCTTGCAGTTCTAATTAACTGCAATCAACATAGAAATGTATAATAAAACTGCTCCGGTTCTACTGAACCAGACTGGGGTTAAGGTTTACATCTCTAATATGGATCCTAATTTGTAATCATACTATGGCTATGAGAAACCAGCCATATTGTCAATGAACAGCCTAGGCTAGAACAGACCTGTTCCCCCTTCTACAGATTTGGGTACTTTTCGCCCAGACTAGCAGCTTATTCAACGTGAACCACCACCCATCTCTCCAACCAACCCAGAAGAAGTCAATTTTTTTTCTGTCCTTATGAATGTACTTAGTAGCTGCAAAAATTACTTCTGCCATTTAAGCTAACGGAAAAGGGAATTCGAAATTTACTTTACAAGTATCTGAAACAAAAAAACTAGGGCACAAATTCATATAGAAATCCTTCTTAAAATAAATAAAAACAAAAATACAGTGCTCATTTCAGTCATAACCATGGCTATGATAGCTTAAAACACATTAACACCCTAAATGAAAAGTGCATTTCTATGGCATTTTTCTCTGACAACTACTTAATACATAGAGACGGACTACAAAAATGGAATGGCAAAAAAAAAAAAAAAAAACCTCCCACAATTATATATATAAAAAATAAATAAATATTTAAACCTACAGAAGAGTATGAACACTGAACAGAACACATCAAGGAAGCGGGTTTCGATCTCTGCAAGTAGATTCCTGGTAAGCCATTCTACATGTTCATGGCAAAAGCATGATTAAACAATGGCGGGACTCTACATGCTGATGCCAGTTATATCTGTGCTTAGTCCTTTCCCTGGAGTCAGGAACATGGTCGTTTTGTAGAGTTCAGTTCTGGCATTGTACTTCACCACTGCTGCCAACTGAAATCATCATTGTTTCCAAACACTAGAAAGAAGCCTAAAATGGTAGAAAAGATGACTGTGTTTCCGGTCAGGACAAGCGCACAAGCTCCCCAGCGAATCTGTGGACAAGAGATCAGTGGCACAAATAAATAAGTAATCGTCATTACATTCTATACAAAACCTGTCACCCTAAGGCTGAGAACATGAGGCTGGTGGCAAAAGAGTAAAAAGTATACGAGGTTGGTGACATGTGGCTAAACAAAAAAATAAAAAATAAAAATGTTTTTTTTCGTTTAACCACAAGGCTCTTCACAATTGTGTTTTAGTTTATGGTCCATTTTTAATCAAACTGACATTTTGTTGCCAACTTTATTCTTAGGCTTCACAACAGAACTTGAAGACTGCATGAACAAAAAGGTCACAAAATAAAAAGCTTGTAAAAAACAAAATGCTATAATGACTGCAATCTCCTTTACATGAGTTTTCAACAGATCAGCAAAACCCTTGCATTCCTAATAAACTGAATTTAGATTACAATGTTAAACGAACACACCAAGTTGTGAATCTAATGACATCTTGAATAGTAAGGACTATTGGGAGAATAGTGGCATATTTCTGTTGCTACATACTAAAGAGGTCAGAAAGCCAAGGGCCCTTTCACACAGCATTTTTGCCCACATGTGTAGGACCCGACAGGGCTTACATCCAGACTCCACCAACCTCTGCACAAAATTTAAGATTCGGACATATGAACTACGGGCCATAGGCTATAATGGTGCCGACAGTCACCTTGTGCTCTGACATGCATCATTTTTGGGTGTATACGTCTACTGGAGGTGGATGCCCAGACGCAGTCTACTACATCTGAGAGTCCACCTAACCACCTAAAAATTGATGCACATCAGAGCACATATTGATTGTCGGCACCATCATAGTCTATGGCCCCATTACACATACGTCCAAATTCCATTTTGCGGTGAAGGGGGATCTAAGTATGTAAGCACAACGGGACCAATGAACATGTGCAAGAATGCTGCGTGAAAGGGCCATGAAGTCACATTTAAAAGTGCAAAGCCAAACTAATTCAGGGAGTGGATTGTCAGCACACAGGAACCCAGTAAAGGTGCACTGAAAAGTAACAAACCAACTGTATAAAGAATATCAAGCTAGTAGGAAACTGCTCTAGTTTCCAGCACATGGAACCATATTACACGTATAGAAAACCTAAGCCACATTGCAAAACACGTTCAGTATTTACCAAGTTTGCTCTTGCAAAGACAATAGGGAGTCCAAACGCAGAGACCACGATGCCAGTTGTGAGGAAGATGGCCAGCTCCTTGCATGCATTACTTGCAGCATCTGTGTCATCTACCACTCGTTTTGCTATGCAGTATGGAATCGGTGCCAACACGTAAAAAAACAGGACAAACAGCGGAAGATACTGACTGCAGAAGATGGAAGGGGAAAAAAGGGACACAAGAAAATCTGAGAGACATCATAACAAGGCTGAAAGAGCTAAACAACTGCACAATTCATGCCTCCACGTACAAAGACAAAGGCACCACTCTGTATAGATGTACATGAAGATGACTTATGGGTGGATTTCCAGTTTCTCATTGTAGATAGGAGTTTAAATCATTTTCAGAAATTTTCCCCAAGACCTAGGTTACAGGCAGTACTAGTGCAAGCCTTGTTCCCATCCTAATTAGTCCTTTCTTCCACGGGTAATATATAGAGGTTACATTCTAGAATATGTAACAGTATTTACTAACTTCCACCAGAAATGACAATAAGCATCAATGCCACTTACCTATACTGAGGCAGCGCACACCCCAGCATCAGAAACATCAATCCGATGGCTCCGCCAAATGAGAGGCTGATCAGAGCTAAAATAGACAATTCCCAGAAATTAATCTCAACATCATTCACAGAGGAAAAAACAAGTCTCAGACGCAGGTCATAATTATGCAGGAATATAGTGAATATAAATAAATCACATCCAGTCTCCCTGTCATGAGGAGAAGAAGGACAGCAAGTTAGTCTCTTTTAGGGAAGAGTCAAGTTTACTGCTGTGATTAAAAGAAGGGATGAGAACGAATGATTCCTACCGCAGTTCTCCTGTCTAGTACCATCCATAGCTGGAAAGACACAATATGACTGGTCACACTGGGATTTATTGGTGTCCCAAACAACAGCTAAGACTGGAGGATGTGAACGTCAGGCGATGAGCCGGGTGAGCAGTCAGGAGACAGTCATCTGACCCTCTAATCCCTCCAGGGACTTCCTTCAAGAAATCTCAGAGTGGGAGATTTCTGGAGGTTTCTGCCCTCCCTGTAAAAAGGTGCACAATCCGAATCTTATGAACACTTCTCTCCTTAATTGTGGGGTATACAGCCACTTACTTGTAACCCAGGTGCAATGTTCTAGATCAGTTGTGAATGCATTTCCTTGGAATGAAGCACATTGCAGTATAAGTAGCGTTGAGTGAATTTCTTCGGGTCCCCGCTTATTTGACAAGCTATAGCGCTTGCTGAATAAGCTGCAAAAGGAATCCGGATACATGGAGCGTATTTTTTTAAAAACTTTCTACGGCAGCATCTACACTATGAGGAGAGGAAGGGGGCGTGCAATCAGAAAAATATGTTAGAAGGGGCCCCCTTTGTCTCCTCTCAGTTAATGCCTTGCTGGCTCTATGATGCAGGAGCCCGGTATTCCAGGAAAAGCCCCCGGATACTCAGCGTTCAGGCACAGGCAGGATGACAGGCTTTGTAAGTACGGCTGATCTCAGCCAACCCTGTCTCCTACCTCTTCACTGCCTCTAACTACTGACTAAAAAGCTTTATAAGGATGTCAGGGACAAAATCATAGACCTGCACAAAGTTGGAATGGGCCATAAGCAAGACGCTGGGTGAGAAGGAGACAACTGTTGGTGCAATAGTAAGAAAATGGAAGGAATATAAAATGACTGTCAATCGACATCAATCTGGGGCACCATGCAAAATCTCACCTCGTGACGTATCCTTGATCATGAGGAAGGCGAGAGATCAGCCTAAAACTGCACTGGGGGAACTTGTTAATGATCTCAAGGCAGCTGGGACCAGAGTCACCAAGAAAACCATTGCTAACACATTACGCTGTAAAGGTTTAAAATCCTACAGTGCCTGCAAGTTCCCCCTGCTCAAGAAGGCACATGTGCAGGCCTGTCTGAAGTTTGCCAGTGAACTCGTGGATGATTCTGTGAGTGATTGGGAGAAGGTGCTGTGGTCAGATGAGACAAAAGTTGAGGTCTTTGGCATTAACTCAACTCGCTGTGTTTGGAGGAACAGAAATGCTGCCTATGACCCAAAGAACACCATCCCCACTGTCAAGCATGGAGGGGGAAACATTATGTTTTGGGGGTGTTTCTCTGCTAAGGGCATAGGACTACTTCACCGCATCAATGGGAGAATGGATGGAGCCATGTACCATAACATCTTGAGTGACAAACTCCTTCCCTCCACCTTGACATTAAAAATGTGTCATGGCTAGTTCTTCCAGCAAGACAATGACCCAAAACATACAACCAGGGCAACAAGAGAGTGGCTCAAAAAGAAAGTTAACCCTTTACCGACATCGGGCATAATAGTACGCCGATGTCTGACTCCCTCCATTTGATGTGGGCTCCGGCGGTGAGCCCACATCTTTCAAGGGACATGTCAGCTATTTTGAACAGCGGAGATGTGCCCGCAGGTGGAATCGCGATCCACCCGCGGCTATTAACCAGTTAAATGCCGTTGTCAAACTGACAGCGGCATTTAAAATTGCGCTTCCAGCCATCAGGCTGGAAATACGCACACCAGTGACCCACATCACGTGATCGAGACTCACTGGTGTGTTGGCATGACAACCTGAGGTCTCCTGGACACCTCTATGGTTGTCAGTGCCGACTTTGCTGGGAGCAATTAAAAAAAAAAAAAAAAGTTCAAATCACCCCCCTTTCAAAATAAAACACTAAAATCAATCATACACATCCATACATACATGGTCACCGCGACATTGCATTAAAATGCAATAACGGGAGATCAAAAGATCTTATCTGCACCAAAATGATATCATTAAAAAACATCAGCTTGGCGCTCAAAAAATAAGCCCTCACCCAACCCGAGATCACGAAGAATGGAGAAACTATGGGTCTCAGAAAATGGCGCAAATTTTTTTTTTTTGCAAACTTTGGAATTTTTTTTTCACCACTTAAATAAAAAAATAACCTAGACATGTTTGGTGTCTATGAACTCGTAATGACCTGGAGAATCACAATGGCAGGTCAGCTTTAGCATTTACTAAACCTAATAAAAAAGCCAATCAAAAAACCAGCGTGGGATTGCACATTTTTTTTTTTGCGCTTTCTAGTACACGACATGGTAAAATCAATATGTGTCCACATTGGACATTTCCTCTCTGAATCCTGCTCATACAGGTACTATACATATGACCAGGTTTTTAAATACATCAGATAGGGATTACATACATCAGTTAGGACTGCTCTGATATGGGTATACCTTGACATTTGGTAGAGCAGCTTAGTATACATTTTTTGCAAAAAACGTATCAACCAAATACCGTTTTTTCCATCTTTTTACTAGCACTTGTTGTCCACTGGGATTTTTTTTTGCAACAGAGTGTTTTTGGTTTTACTGCGCTTTTTGGTGTTTTCAATTCAGGATTTTTAGCAGTAAACTAGTACTGTAAATCCTGATGTGGTTGCAGTAAAAACACTGCATAAAATGTGTTTTTATGATGTTTTTTTAAATGCTTTTTTGTTGCATATTTTTTCCCCACTCAATAGTATGGTTGTGTGCTGTCCAAGAAAAAAAAAAAAAAAAAAATTGGGCAGCATAGACATCACATGGATACAGGAATTTAGCCTTATTATGTATGGCGCCATCCCCTAGTATATAATGTGCTTTCTTGTTATTTCTAGCGCCATCCCTTTGTATAGATTACATTTTTGTTATACAATTCGCCATCCTTAATTACAGTCCCCTCTTTTATTATAGATAACACCATCCCTTATTACACATCCTATTTATGTATGGTGCCATCCTTTATCATGTAGAATCCTGTTATGCGGAGCACCATCCATTATTATACAGTAACATGTCGTCATATACAGCACCGTCCCTTACATGGAGTATCCCCATTATTTTTGTTATGGACAGCGCCCTCTCTTTATTACATAGAGTCCCCTCTTGTTATATGTAAAATGACAGCTGAGGGAGCAGCCAGTGACCAGAAGACGGGACGGACTAAACTGCATATTGGGATGATGGGATGATGGGCTGCAATACTAGACTCGACCACTAGATGGCAGCACATTTTACAAATGCAGACCAGGAAATGACTACTTGTAACATAGCAAGAAGGGAATTCAATGGAAATACTTAAATGAATCAGAACATCCACAGGGCTGGATTAAAGTTTAATAATAGAACCAGGGAAATAAGATTGTAACTATATGGGATTATGTGTAGAATATCGGGTTACACACGCCTGGTGATATATCTCATCAACATCTCATAGGAATATGGGTATAACTATTGTTCTGTATGGGGATTATGGGTGAAATATCACACATACACATGCCCAGGAACATACTTCATCTACTTCTGATAGGAATATGGGTATATCTATTGATCTGTATGGGGATTATGGGTGAAATATCCCAAATACACATGCCCAGGAACATACTTCATCTACTTCTGATAGGAATATGGGTATAACTATTGATCTGTATGGGGATTATGGGTGAAATATCCCAAATACACATGCCCAGGAACATACTTCATCTACTTCTGATAGGAATATGGGTATAACTATTGATCTGTATGGGGATTATGGGTGAAATATCACAAATACACATGCCCAGGAACATACTTCATCTACTTCTGATAGGAATATGGGTATATCTATTGATCTGTATGGGGATTATGGGTGAAATATCACAAATACACATGCCCAGGAACATACTTCATCTACTTCTGATAGGAATATGGGTATATCTATTGTTCTGTATGGGGATTATGGGTGAAATATCACACATACACATGCCCAGGAACATACTTCATCTACTTCTGATAGGAATATGGGTATATCTATTGATCTGTATGGGGATTATGGGTGAAATATCACAAATACACATGCCCAGGAACATACTTCATCTACTTCTGATAGGAATATGGGTATATCTATTGATCTGTATGGGGATTATGGGTGAAATATCACACACACACATGCCCAGGAACATATTTTATCATTATTTTAAGAACATATATATTTATCCCAAATAGTCATGCCCAGTACCACATTTGATGAATTTCCCATAATAATATAAATAGAATTATTCACCTCCATGGTAATTCAATGTGAAATATTATATTTACAGAGGCCAAATAATTTTGCAGCTTTGTTTGAAAAAATATCTTTAAAAACTTGTGGGCACCTAAGCTCCTTAATATATGAATGCCTATATGTACATTTATATTACAGCGTCAAATAGGCTAAGTAATTTCCTTTTACAGCTTGGTAATTCTGCATTCAATAGCGCTGTAATAAGTCAGTATAGGCTGTTTATTGTCTCTATATGACGGCTTTTCATTAATATAGCGATAACAGTTTGAACTATTAATTTGAAAATATCTGCATTGATTTCCTGGACATATGCAGTGTTTATCCGCTCAAAGATGCTGAAACAGGCCTGGAAAGACGGGTTTAACAAAGTTTTTGCTTTATTTATTTTTTTTCTTCAAGATCGTGAAAACTGTCTGAAGCATTGACTTGAAAATAGCTTTTGTGACTTTATTGATATATTTTGTGGTTGGACGTCAAGGTTGCTGAAATAAGTAAATAAAGGCTGATTTAAGAGACTTTTAACTGCTTATCTTCAGTACTGAAAAAAGGCTTAAAGCTGACCTGTCATCACATTCAATGCCACCAAGCCGCAGCTATGGTGGCATAGCTGACAGGTCCAGCAGTGTGGACAGCCCTCTATCCGCCTCCCTGGTGCCTCCGCACTAAAATATTACACTTTATTCCTCTCGACGGGCACCACTGGAAGCATGAAGTGTCTGTATCGGTCCGATGGAGTGTGAACAAATCTGCGCTATCTACAATGCACTGCGTCATCAGTTGCTGGGCAGGAATTTTTTTACTGCCCAGCGACTGATGACGCGGCACAGCGCAGGGCTCAAGCACTGATTGGTTCACACTCCAAAACACCAACAGGACCACTTCTTGATTCCCGTTACGCGCGCCAAGGGGGCAATAAAGTTTAGTATTTCAATGAGGAGGCACCCAGGGAGGTGGACAAAGGTCTCTCCACACAGCTGGACCTGTCAACTATGCCACCATAGCTGCGGCTTGGTGGCATTGAATGTGATGACAGGTCCTCTTTAAAGCGTCGAGTTGAAAATAGCCAGTGTTTTCCTTGTGAAATGTAATACTTAGCTGCTCAATCGTGCATAGCGTGTGCTGTCAACCAACAAACACCTTACCCCACTAATTTCACATAAAATGTAATGTGATATGATCATCAGATGTGGATGATTATATTATTGATTATTATCAATATTCATTTATATGGGGATTATGATTTGGATAATATGGCTTCAAATCCCAACTCCCATATTTATCCTTTACCTGATAAAAATATCCAGTAGAGTCTCTTTTATCCAAGCTAAACGGGAGCAGAGGGTGCTTGGATTTGTGAAAAACTGGGATAACTCAAAAAACTGAATAAAATGCCCCCCTTTGTATCCTGCTGTCCCGCTTTGGGTCTTCCTGTCCCTCTTGTATCCTTCTGTCCCTCTGAGTATCCTCCTTTTGTGTCATCCTACTTCTCTTTTATGTTCTACTGTCCGCTTTTGTCCCTTTTTTGTGTCTAAAAGGGGAGCTCTGGGCAGCCGCCTGGATGCTTGGATAAAGCAGTAAATTGGCTGGCAAAGTGCTGTACAGTCATGGCCAAAACTATTGAGAATGAGACAAATAGTAATTTTTCCAAAGTCTACTGCTTCATTTTTTCTAATGGCAATTTGCATATACTCCTGAATGTCAAAGAGTGATCAGCTTAACAGCAATTACTGTACTTGCAAAGTCAATATTTGCCCAGAAAATGAACTTTAACCCCCAAAACACCTATCAACATCATTGCAGTCCTGCCTTAAAAGGAGCAGCTAACATCGTTTTAGTGATTGATCCATTAACACAGGTGTGGGTGTTGATGAGGACAGGGCTGGCGATCAATCAGTCATGATTAAGTAAGAATGACATCACTGGACACTTTAAAAGGAGGCTGGTGCTTGGTATCATTGTTTCTCTTCAGTTAACCATGGTTATCTCTAAAGAAACACGTGCAGCCATCATTGCACTGCACAAAAATGGCCTAACAGGGAAGAGTATTGCAGCTACAAAGATTGCACCTCAGTCAACAATCTATCGCATCATCAAGAACTTCAAGGAGAGAGCTTCCATTGTTGTCAAAAAGGCTCCAGGGCACCCAAGAAAGACCAGCAAGCGCCAGGACCGTATCTTAAAACTGTTTCAGCTGCGGGATCGGACTACCAGCAGTGCCGAGCTTGCTCAGGAATGGCAGCAGGCTGGTGTGAGTGCTTCTGCACGCACTGTGAGGTGGAGACTCTTTGAGCAAGGGCTGCTGGTTTCAAGGAGGGCAACAAAGAAGCCACTTCTCTCCAGAAAAAACATCAGGGACCGACTGATATTCTGCAAAAGGTACAGGGAGTGGACTGCTGAGGACTGGGGCAAAGTCATTTTCTCTGATGAATCCCCTTTTCGATTGTTTGGGACATCTGGAAAACAGCTTATTCGGAGAAGAAGAGGTGAGCGCTACCACCAGTCTTGTCTCATGCCAACTGTAAAGCATCCTGAAACCATTCATGTGTGGGGTTGCTTCTCAGCCAAGGGAATCGGCTCACTCACAGTCTTGCCTAAAAACACAGCCATGAATAAAGAATGGTACCAGAATGTCCTCCAAGAGCAACTTCTCCCAACCGTCCAAGAGCAGTTTGGCGCCCAACAATGCCTTTTCCAGCATGATGGAGCACCTTGCCATAAAGCAAAGGTGATAACTAAATGGCTCATGGAACAAAACATAGAGATTTTGGGTCCATGGCCTGGAAACTCCCCAGATCTTAATCCCATTGAGAACTTGTGGTCAATCATCAAGAGACGGGTGGACAAACAAAAACCAACAAATTCTGGCAAAATGCAAGCATTGATTATGCAAGAATGGACTGCTATCAGTCAGGATTTGGTCCAAAAGTTGATTGAGAGCATGCCAGGGAGAATTTCAGAGGTCTTGAAGAAGAAGGGGCAACACTGCAAATATTGACTTGCTGCATTAACTCATTCTAAGGCCGGCGTCACACATGCGAGTTTTACAGACGTAAGAGCGCAGAAACTACGTCCGTAAAACTCGCATAACATACGGCACAATTATTCTCAATGGGGCTGCTCCTATCAGCCGTATATTACGGTTCAGTATTATACGGCTTTCTACGGCAGTACAAAATCACAGCATGCTGCGTTTGTCAGCGTATTGTGCAAAAAAAAAAATCGCCAATGAAAGTCTATGGGGGCGAGAAAAATACGGATTCCACGCGGACCATGCGTGTGCATGGCGAGAAATACGCAGCGGTGTTAGTGAAAAGTCGGTAATTCAATTGCCGGCTTTTCATTTCTCCTGCACAAACCCGACAGGATATGAGACATGGTTTACATACAGTAAACCATCTCATATCCCCTTTTTTTTGCATATTCCACACTACTAATGTTAGTAGTGTGTATGTGCAAAATTTCAGCGCTGTAGCTGCTAAAATAAAGGGTTAAATGGCGGAAAAAATTGGCGTGGGCTCCCGCGCAATTTTCTCCGCCAGAATGGTAAAGCCAGTGACTGAGGGCAGATATTAATAGCCAGGAGAGGATCCATGGTTATTGGCCCCCCCGTGGCTAAAAACATCTGCCCCCAGCCACCCCAGAAAAGGCACATCTGGAAGATGCGCCTATTCTGGCACTTGGCCACTCTCTTCCCACTCCCTGTAGCGGTGGGATATGGGGTAATGAAGGGTTAACCCCTTACCGACCCATGACGCCTATGCGGCGTCATGGAATGATCGCATCCCTGCAGATCGGGTGAAAGGGTTAATTCCTATTTTACCCGATCTGCAGGGAGAGGGGGAGTTGTACTTCAGCCTAGGGGGGGTGGCTTTGCCCCCACGTGGCTACGATCGCTCTGATTGGCTGTTGAAAGTGCAACAGCCAATCAGAGCAATTTGCAATATTTCACCTATGAAAATGGTGAAATATTGCAATCCAGCCATGGCCGATGCTGCAATAGCATCGGCCATGGCTGGAAATCATGTACTGGCCCCCCCCACCGCCCCCGATCTCCTCCCCAGTCGTCCGTTCTGTCAGGTACCCCCCTCCGTCCCCCTGTTCGCTCCCCCGTGCTCCTGTCCGCTCCCCCGTGCTCCTGTCCGCTCCCCCCGTCCTCCGATCCCCCCCCCCCTGTGCTCCGATCCACCCCCCCCCCACCCCCTCATACTTACCGATCCTCCCGGTGTCCGGCCGTCTCCTCGCTGGGCGCCGCCATCTTGGAAAATGGCGGGCGCATGCTCAGTACGCCCGCCGAATCTGCAGGCTGGCAGATTCGTTACAGGTACATTTTGATCGCTGTGGTAGGTTCTACCACAGCGATCAAAATAAAAAAAATAATAAATAAACCCCCCCCTTTATCACCTCCATAGGTAGGGACAATAATAAAATAAAGAAAATATTTTTTTTTCTTTTACCACTAGGGTTAGGGTTAGAACTAGGGGTAGGGTTAGGGGTAGGGTTAGGGTTACGGGTAGGGTTAGGGTTAGGGTTATGGCATGTGCACACAGAGCGGATCGGCCGCGGATCCGCAGCGGATCGGCCGCGGATCGGCCGCGGATCCGCAGCGGATCGGCCGCGGATCGGCAGCGGATCCGCAGCGGATCCGCAGCGGATCGGCCGCGGATCGGCAGCGGATTGGCAGCGGATTGGCCGCGGATCCGCAGCGGATTGGCCGCGGATCCGCAGCGGATTGGCCGCTGCGAATTCGAAGCAGTTTTCCATCAGGTTTACAGTACCATGTACACCTAAGGAAAACCAAATCTGCTGTGCCCATGGTGCGGAAAATTCCGTGCAGAAACGCTGCATTGTATTTTCCGCAGCATGTCAATTCTTTGTGCGGATTCCGCAGCGGTTTACACCTGTTCCTCAATAGGAATCCGCAGGTGAAATCCGCACAAAAAAACACTGGAAATCTGCTGTAAATCCGCAGGCAAAACGCAGTGCCTTTTACCTGCAGATTTTTCAAAAATCGTGCGGAAAAATCTCACACGAATCCGCAACGTGGGCACATACCCTTAGGGTTAGGGTTGGAATTAGGGCTAGGGTTGGAAATAGGGTTAAGAATAGGCTTGTGGTTAGGGTTACGGATAGGGTTAGGGGTGTGTTGGGGTTACAGTTGTGGTTAGGGTTGGGATTAGGGTTACGGTTGGGATTAGGGTTAGGATTAGGGTTGGAATTAGGGTTACGGTTGTGTTGCGGTTAGGGTTGTGGTTAGGGGTGTGTTGGGGTTAGGGTTGTGATTAGGGTTATGGCTACAGTTGGGATTAGGATTAGGGGTGTGTTGGGGTTAGTGTTGAAGTTAGAATTGAGGGGTTTCCACTGTTTTAGGCACATCAGGGGTCTACAAACGCAACATGGCGCCACCATTGATTCCAGCCAATCTTGCGTTCAAAAAGTCAAATGGTGCTCCCGCCCTTCCAAGCCCCGACGTGCGCCCAAACAGTGGTTTACCCCCACATTTGGGGTACCAGCGTACTCAGGACAAACTGGGCAACAACTGTTGGGGTCCAATTTCTCCTGTTACCCTTGCAAAAATAAAAAATTACTTGCTAAAACATAATTTTTGAGGAAAGAACAATTATTTTTTATTTTCACGGCTCTGCGTTATAAACTTCTGTGAAGCACTTGGGGGTTGAAAGTGCTCACCACACATCTAGATAAGTTCCTTCGGGGGTCTAGTTTCCAAAATGGGGTCACTTGTGGGGTGTTTCTACTGTTTAGGCACATCAGGGGCTCTGCAAATGCAATGTGACGCCCGCAGACCATTCCATCAAAGTCTGCATTTCAAATGTCACTACTTCCCTTCCGAGCCCTGACGTGTGCCCAAACAGTGGTTTACCCCCACATATGGGGTATCAGCGTACTCAGGAGAAACTGGACAACAACTTTTGGGGTCCAATTTCTCCTGTTACCCTTGTGAAAATAAAAAATTGCTTGCTAAAACATCTTTTTTGAGGAAAGAAAAATGATTTTTTATTTTCACGGCTCTGCGTTGTAAACTTCTGTGAAGCACTTGGGGGTTGAACGTGCTCACCACACATCTAGATAAGTTCCTTGGGGGGTCTAGTTTCCAAAATGGGGTCACTTGTGGGGGGTTTCTACTGTTTAGGCATATCAGGGGCTCTGCAAACGTAACATGATGCCCGCAGACCATTCCATCAAAGTCTGCATTCCAAAACGTCACTACTTCCCTTCGAGCCCCGGCATGTACCCAAACAGTGGTTTACCCCCACATATGGGGTATCAGCGTACTCAGGAGAAACTGGACAACAACTTTTGGGGTCCAATTTCTCCTGTTACTCTTGCAAAAATAAAAAATTCTGGGCTAAAAAAATATTTTTGAGGAAAGGAAACACATTTATTATTTTCACGGCTCTGCGTTATAAACTTCTGTGAAGCACCTGGGGGTTATAAGTGTTTACTATGCATCTAGATAAGTTCCTTGGGGGGTCTAGTTTCCAAAATGGGGTCACTTGTAGGGGAGCTCCAATGTTTAGGCACACAGGGGCTCTCCAAACGCGACATGGTGTCCGCTAATGATTGGAGCTAATTTTCCATTCAAAAAGCCAAATGGCGTGCCTTCCCTTCCGAGCCCTGCCGTGCGCCCAAACAGTGGTTTACCCCCACATATGGGGTATCATCGTACTCAGGACAAACTGGACAACAACATTTGGGGTCCAATTTCTCCTATTACCCTTGGGAAAATAAAAAATTCTGGGCTAAAAATCATTTTTGAGGAAAGAAAAATTATTTTTTTATTTTCACGGCTCTGCGTTATAAACTTCTGTGAAGCACCTGGGGGTTATAAGTGTTTACTATGCATCTAGATAAGTTCCTTGGGGGGTCTAGTTTCCAAAATGGGGTCACTTGTAGGGGAGCTCCAATGTTTAGGCACACAGGGGCTCTCCAAACGCGACATGGTGTCCGCTAACGATTGGAGCTAATTTTCCATTCAAAAAGTCAAATGGCACGCCTCCCCTTCCGAGCCTTGCCGTGCACCCAAACAGTGGTTTACCCCCACATATGAGGTATCGGCATACTCAGGAGAAATTGCCCAACAAATTTTAGGATCCATTTTATCCTGTTGCCCATGTGAAAATGAAAGAATTGAGGCTAAAAGAAATTTTGTGTGAAAAAAAAGTACTTTTTCATTTTTGCGGATCAATTTGTGAAGCACCTGGGGGTTTAAAGTGCTCACTATGCCTCTAGATGAGTTCCTTGGGGGGTCTACTTTCCAAAATGGGGTCACTTGTGGAGGAGCTCCAATGTTTAGGCACACAGGGGCTTTCCAAACGCGACATGGTCTCTGCTAGCGATGGAGATCATTTTTCATTCAAAAAGTCAAATGGCGCTCCTTCCCTTCCGAGCCTTACCATGTGCCCAAACAGTGGTTTACCCCCACATGTGAGGTATTGGTGTACTCAGGAGAAATTGCCCAACAAAATTTAGGATCCATTTTATCCTGTTGCCCATGTGAAAATGAAAAAATTGAGGCTAAAATAATTTTTTCGTGAAAAAAAAGTACTTTTTCATTTTTACGGATCAATTTGTGAAGCACCTGGGGGTTTAAAGTGCTCACTATGCTTCTAGATAAGTTCCTTGGGGGGTCTAGTTTCCAAAATGGGGTCACTTGTGGGGGAGCTCCAATGTTTAGGCACACGGGGGCTCTCCAAACGCGACATGGTGTCCGCTAAAGATTGGAGCCAATTTTTCATTGAAAAAGTCAAATGGCGCTCCTTCCCTTCCGAGCCCTGCCGTGCGCCCAAACAGTGGTTTACCCCCACATATGAGGTATCAGCGTACTCAGGACAAATTGGACAACAACGTCCGTGGTCCAGTTTCTCCTTTTACCCTTGGGAAAATAAAAAATTTTTTGCTAAAATATCATTTTTGTGACTAAAAAGTTAAATGTTCATTTTTTACTTCCATGTTGCTTCTGCTGCTGTGAAACACCTGAAGGGTTAATAAACTTCTTGAATGTGGTTTTGAGCACCTTGAGGGGTGCAGTTTTTAGAATGGTGTCACTTTTGGGTATTTTCAGCCATATAGAACCCTCAAACTGACTTCAAATGTGAGGTGATCCCTAAAAAAAAGGGTTTTGTAAATTTTGTTGTAAAAATGAGAAATCACTGGTCAAATTTTAACCCTTATAACTTCCTAGCAAAAAAAAAATTTGTTTCCAAAATTGTGCTGATGTAAAGTAGACATGTGGGAAATGTTATTTATTAACTATTTTGTGTCACATAACTCTCTGGTTTAACAGAATAAAAATTCAAAATGTGAAAATTGCGAAATTTTCAAAATTTTTGCCAAATTTCCGTTTTTTTCACAAATAAACTCAGAAATTATCGACCTAAATTTACCACTATCATGAAGCCCAATATGTCACGAAAAAACAATCTCAGAATCGCTAGGATCCGTTGAAGCGTTCCTGAGCTATTACCTCATAAAGGGACACTGGTCAGAATTGCAAAAAACGGCAAGGTCATGAAGGGGTTAATGCCACCTTGCTATTGTAAGGTGACATTAAGCCAGATTAATAATGGAGAGGCGTCAATTATTAAAGCGGACAGTAGAACATAAAAGAGAAGTAGGATGACACAAAAGGAGGATACTCAGAGGGACAGAAGGATACAAGAGGGACAGGAAGACCCAAAGCGGGACAGCAGGATACAAAGGGGGGCATTTTATTCAGTTGTTTGAGTTATCCCAGTTTTTCACAAATCCAAGCAAACTCTGCTCCCGTTTAGCTTGGATAAAAGAGACTCTACTGGATATTTTTATCAGGTAAAGGATAAATATGGGAGTTGGGATTTGAAGCCATATTATCCAAATCATAATCCCCATATAAATGAATATTGATAATAATCAATAATATAATCATCCACATCTGATGATCATATCACATTACATTTTATGTGAAATTAGTGGGGTAAGGTGTTTGTTGACAGCACACGCTATGCACGATTGAGCAGCTAAGTATTACATTTCACAAGGAAAACACTGGCTATTTTCAACTCGACGCTTTAAAGAGGACCTGTCATCACATTCAATGCCACTAAGCCGCAGCTATGGTGGCATAGTTGACAGGTCCAGCTGTGTGGAGAGACCTTTGTCCACCTCCCTGGGTGCCTCCTCATTGAAATACTAAACTTTATTGCCCCCTTGGCGCGCGTAACGGGAATCAAGAAGTGGTCCTGTTGGTGTTTTGGAGTGTGAACCAATCAGTGCTTGAGCCCTGCGCTGTGCCGCGTCATCAGTCGCTGGGCAGTAAAAAAATTCCTGCCCAGCAACTGATGACGCAGTGCATTGTAGATAGCGCAGATTTGTTCACACTCCATCGGACCGATACAGACACTTCATGCTTCCAGTGGTGCCCGTCGAGAGGAATAAAGTGTAATATTTTAGTGCGGAGGCACCAGGGAGGCGGATAGAGGGCTGTCCACACTGCTGGACCTGTCAGCTATGCCACCATAGCTGCGGCTTGGTGGCATTGAATGTGATGACAGGTCAGCTTTAAGCCTTTTTTCAGTACTGAAGATAAGCAGTTAAAAGTCTCTTAAATCAGCCTTTATTTACTTATTTCAGCAACCTTGACGTCCAACCACAAAATATATCAATAAAGTCACAAAAGCTATTTTCAAGTCAATGCTTCAGACAGTTTTCACGATCTTGAAGAAAAAAAATAAATAAAGCAAAAACTTTGTTAAACCCGTCTTTCCAGGCCTGTTTCAGCATCTTTGAGCGGATAAACACTGCATATGTCCAGGAAATCAATGCAGATATTTTCAAATTAATAGTTCAAACTGTTATCGCTATATTAATGAAAAGCCGTCATATAGAGACAATAAACAGCCTATACTGACTTATTACAGCGCTATTGAATGCAGAATTACCAAGCTGTAAAAGGAAATTACTTAGCCTATTTGACGCTGTAATATAAATGTACATATAGGCATTCATATATTAAGGAGCTTAGGTGCCCACAAGTTTTTAAAGATATTTTTTCAAACAAAGCTGCAAAATTATTTGGCCTCTGTAAATATAATATTTCACATTGAATTACCATGGAGGTGAATAATTCTATTTATATTATTATGGGAAATTCATCAAATGTGGTACTGGGCATGACTATTTGGGATAAATATATATGTTCTTAAAATAATGATAAAATATGTTCCTGGGCATGTGTATTTGTGATATTTCACCCATAATCCCCATACAGATCAATAGATATACCCATATTCCTATCAGAAGTAGATGAAGTATGTTCCTGGGCATGTGTGTGTGTGATATTTCACCCATAATCCCCATACAGATCAATAGATATACCCATATTCCTATCAGAAGTAGATGAAGTATGTTCCTGGGCATGTGTATGTGTGATATTTCACCCATAATCCCCATACAGATCAATAGTTATACCCATATTCCTATCAGAAGTAGATGAAATATGTTCCTGGGCATGTGTATGTGTGATATTTCACCCATAATCCCCATACAGAACAATAGATATACCCATATTCCTATCAGAAGTAGATGAAGTATGTTCCTGGGCATGTGTATTTGGGATATTTCACCCATAATCCCCATACAGATCAATAGATATACCCATATTCCTATCAGAAGTAGATGAAGTATGTTCCTGGGCATGTGTATTTGTGATATTTCACCCATAATCCCCATACAGATCAATAGATATACCCATATTCCTATCAGAAGTAGATGAAGTATGTTCCTGGGCATGTGTATTTGTGATATTTCACCCATAATCCCCATACAGAACAATAGTTATACCCATATTCCTATCAGAAGTAGATGAAGTATGTTCCTGGGCATGTGTGTGTGTGATATTTCACCCATAATCCCCATACAGAACAATAGTTATACCCATATTCCTATGAGATGTTGATGAGATATAAGGAGAGATCAGCGTCAAGGATAACCCCGAGGCACAAGCTCGCTGCCTCGGGGTTATCCTTGACGCTGATCTCTCCTTCAAACCACACATCCAAGCCCTTTCCACTTCCTGCCGACTTCAACTCAAAAATATTGCACGAATCCGTTCATTCCTCAACCAAGAATCTGCAAAAACCCTAGTCCATGCCCTCATCATCTCTCGTCTTGACTACTGCAACCTCCTGCTCTGTGGCCTCCCCTCAAACACTCTCGCACCCCTCCAATCTATTCTAAACTCTGCTGCCCGACTAATCCACCTGTCCCCCCGCTATTCTCCGGCCTCTCCCCTCTGTCAATCCCTTCACTGGCTCCCCATTGCCCAGAGACTCCAGTACAAAACCCTAACCATGACGTACAAAGCCATCCACAACCTGTCTCCTCCTTACATCTGTGACCTCATCTCCCGGTACTTTCCTACACGCAACCTCCGATCCTCACAAGATCTCCTTCTCTACTCCCCTCTTATCTCCTCTTCCCACAATCGTATACAAGATTTCTCTCGCGTATCACCCCTACTCTGGAACCCTCTACCACAACACATCAGACTCTCGCCCACCATCGAAACCTTCAAAAAGAATCTGAAGACCCACCTCTTCCGACAAGCCTACAACCTGCAGTAACCACCGATCAACCAACACCTGCACGATCAGCTCTATCCTCACCTACTGTATTCTCACCCATCCCTTGTAGATTGTGAGCCCTCGCGGGCAGGGTCCTCACTCCTCCTGTACCAGTTATGACTTGTATTGTTCAAGATTATTGTACTTGTTTTTATTATGTATACCCCTCCTCACTTGTAAAGCGCCATGGAATAAATGGCGCTATAACAATAAATAATAATAATAATAATAATATCACCAGGCGTGTGTAACCCGATATTCTACACATAATCCCATATAGTTACAATCTTATTTCCCTGGTTCTATTATTAAACTTTAATCCAGCCCTGTGGATGTTCTGATTCATTTAAGTATTTCCATTGAATTCCCTTCTTGCTATATTACAAGAAGTCATTTCCTGGGCTGCATTTGTAAAATGTGCTGCCATCTAGTGGTCGAGTCTAGTATTGCAGCCCATCATCCCATCATCCCAATATGCAGTTTAGTCCGTCCCCCAGAAGACCAGTCCATCAGCCGCATCCATCACAAAAGATGCTTTCCCATGCTCTCAATGTATATCTAACAAGAGCGGACAGTACGTAATAAAGAAGAGGGAGCTGTAAATAATGAGAATCCGATAGGTAAGGGACGGTGCTGTACATAACAGAGGGAATTATATAATACAGGAAGGCACTATACATAAAGAGAGGGCATTGTGTGTGTGTATATAATGAGGGTAGACTGTAAAAACATGATACATATAACTCTGCAGCCATAAAAAGGGAGACCCGAACATTTCTTGCACAGGGGCCCCAAGCTGTGTCCGCCCCTGTTCGGGCAGTGGTCAGACTGCCGAGGAGCACAGACTTGGTGAGAGCAGAGGCGTCCCCAGGGTCCATGTACTGTACCAGAGCCGTCGCTGAGCACGCCGGCAGCAGCACGCCCGCCAGCAGCACACCGCCTCCCATACACATCCCTCAGGACATTACCTTTAATACCAGCCATAGCGGAATGGCGCCTGTGACCGCCCAGCTCCGCACGGCCTGCTCCACACTGCGGCCAGTCACAGCTGCTACCGCAATCTCCGCTCTGTCTGTACACAGAGGAGACCACACCGCTTCCGCCGGAAGTAGCGCACTTCTCAGCCCGCATTGTTTATCCTTTTGTACAACTTTATTAGTAAACAGACAAACGTCTAGATAACCACGCCCCTCCGGCTGCTCGACCAATAGCGATCTGACAAGCTGCAGGTAGAGGAAACTGATGAAACTCCGTGTAATGCGACATTTGTGAGTCTGCCTGGTCTGCTGCGTCTTATTTATTGGTGAGCACGATGGCGCCTGCGGGACTGCTGCTCCTCCCGGTCCTGGCTGCAGTGCACCTGTCAGGGGTGGCTGGATGGAATGAGCACGGTAAGAGGAGGCCAGGCCCGGCGTGTGCCCTAATGTGGTGGGTTATTGGATCTCCCAGCCATCACCAGGAGGTATATGTGTGATGGCGGTGGTCCCCCCCCCCCTA
Source organism: Ranitomeya variabilis (assembly GCF_051348905.1). Lineage (NCBI taxonomy): Eukaryota > Metazoa > Chordata > Amphibia > Anura > Dendrobatidae > Ranitomeya > Ranitomeya variabilis. Next base: position 826,740,622 of record NC_135232.1, on the reverse strand, counting down.
TAGAGAATGGGGGTCTATTGTCCCCATGTGAGTGGAGCAGCTGCGCATGCGGGACCTCCTCTTCACCCCCTCACTATAGGGCTGGTGGTCTCGCCTGTGCGGTGTCACTACGGTCTCCTGAGCACGCAGCCCCGCACCGATCTAGTGTGTGGGTGCGATAGACCCTCACTAGCAGGTACGGACTGGGGCTGAAATTCAGCCCTGGCATTTGAAATCACACAGGCCCCTGCTGCCCCCGTCCCCAAGCACCAGATGGGACATATTACTAATATTACCCTGGATGGAGGAAAGGAAGATTTACTACAAGACCAATATTTCTAATGATTCCCGTGGCTGCTGGGGTAAGTGACGGAGTCAGCCACATCGTGCTCCGTCACAACTCTTAACAGTATGGGGGTCTTGAGAACACAGATTCTATTCACAAAGTAACAGACAAGGCAGCCCATGAGCAGACTGGCCCTTCTGGCATTTGCCTGATGGCCAGTCCGGCCCTGCTTACTAGAGACTTAGCCAGCTATTTCCCCACTGATGGTGTCATGCAGCGTCACATACTGTATGGGTTAGACTGAGCATACTCTACTGACCTGATGTCTTAGAAATGGAAAATAAACCATGATTTGATTTCTTTCAGAGCGGGTATTGCTCAGGGAGATCCAGGCTATCACGTTATATGCCGACAGATACACCAATGGGCGCCGGGCAGCCCCTGTCCCACAGCTGAAATGTGTTGGAGGCAGTGCTGGCTGTGGGACCGCGGTACCGCCGGTGGTGCAGTGCCACAACAGAGGATGGGATGGCATCGATGTCCAGGTGAATTGTCCTCTGTGGAAAGCAAGGGACATGGTTTTGTTTTTAAGCTCTTAACAACATCCGTTGTGTGTGTATAGATTGTGTGAGTGTATAGTTGTGTAGATGTGTGTATGTATAGATATTTGTGTAGATGTGGGTGTATAGATGTGTATAGTTGTGTAGATGGATGTGTGTGTATAGTTGTGTAGATGTGTGTGTGTGTGTGTATGTATAGATATTTGTGTAGGTGTGTGTGTGTATAGATATGTGTATAGTTGTGTAGATGGATGTGTGTGTATAGTTGTGTAGATGGATGTGTGTGTATAGTTGTGTAGATGGATGTGTGTGTATAGTTGTGTAGATGTGTGTGTGTGTGTGTATAGTTGTGTAGATGTGTGTGTGTGTGTATATAGATATGTGTATAGTTGTGTAGATGTGTGTATGTATAGATATTTGTGTAGATGGTAGATGTGTATGTGTGCGTGTGTAGATGGTAGATGTAGATGTGTGTGTATAGATGTGTATAGTTGTGTAGATGGATGTGTGTGTATTGATATGTATAGTTGTGTAGGTGTGTGTGTGTGTATGTATAGATATTTGTGTAGGTGTATGTGTGTATAGATGTGTATAGTTGTGTAGATATGTGTGTGTGTGTGTGTGTGTGTGTATAGATATTTGTGTAGATGTGTATGTGTGAGTGTATAGATATGTGTATAAGTGTGTAGATGTGTGTATAGTTGTGTAGGGGTGTGTGTGTATGTATAGATATTTGTGTAGGTGTGTGTGTTTGTGTATAGACATCATGGGACATGTTTTTGTGTGTATATATGTGTACCACAGTACTGCGGACGGGTGGTAAAAATGCACTATGGGTAAGCTTTACCAAATATTCTTGCCTTTGTGGTTTGTCTTAATGGTCATTACGGTTTATACCATATGCACTTTGTTACCATTTTGACATCCCGGGTTTCTTTAGGACCCATTCACTCCACTGCTATTTCTCTACCCGCAGCCTGATGCTATTCCGCTCTACCACTCATTCTTGCTTGAGTACTTTCCTCTTTTTATTTGATCCCTCCATGTCTCATGTTTACACTCTTGATTCACATCTTTTTTGTAACATGTATTCATTTTTGAATAAAATTTCCATTATTTTTATATACCTCCTTTGAGTGTTGTTTTGGATACTTTGTATCCGCTCTTTAGGCTGTACCTATAAAGGTGTTGTCTGAGAATTAAAGGGGATGTCCACTACATTGCCCTTTGTCAATGTCTGTTTCCTCCTTATAAAATGATAACACTTACTTTAAACTCCTCTCCAGTGTCGGCACTGGTTCTGCTGGGAATCGCGTGAACTTGTTCACTGCTGCTCTCTAACTTCATCTGGATATACAGGTGCTTCTCACTAAATTAGAATATCATCAAAAAGTTAATTTATTTCAGTTCTTCAATACAAAAAGTGAAACTCATATATTATATAAAGTCGTTACACACAGAGTGATCTATTTCAAGAGTTTATTTCTGTTAATGTTGAAGATTATGGCTTACAGCCAATGAAAACCCAAAAGTCATTATCTCAGTAAATTAGAATAATTAACAAAAAATACCTGCAAAGGCTTCCTAAGTGTTTAAAAAAGGTCCCTTAGTCTGTTTCAGTAGGCTCCACAATCATGGGGAAGGCTGCTGACTTGACAGATGTCCAGAAGGCAGTCACTGACAGACTCCATAAGGAGGGTAAGCACTTGTATGTGTTTCATCTGAAGGAGAGAAGGGTGAAAGGCCTCTGATTGGCCACAGAGATTGCGTGACATAACAATGTCACACTATCCCCGAGAACCAGTGGCGACATAGCCAGAACAGCACTGACACTGGAGGTGAGTAGAAATGTTATTTTACTGGGGGAAAACATAGGAATTGAGAAGGGGTTGTCCGAGTAGTGGACAACCCATTTAAAGAGATTGTCTGATTTAAAAAAAAATGTTTGAGTTATTAAAAATCAAACAAATCGAAAATTACATACCCTACCCAGACCTTGTCCTGGCCCCTGCTGTTTGGCTGCAGCGTAATATGCTGCGGGGAGATTGGACTGTCTTGACTGTGACAGGTCCCCTTTGACACCTGCTCTTTCAGAAAGATTAAGCCATTCCACAGTCTCTAAAGATTAGAAGCTTTGTTAAACTTAATAAATTCATTTAATTTCTTAAAACGTACATGTTATCTGCCCATACACTTTTATTAGTTAATAGTTTGCCTAGCGTTGTTTGGTTAGTATGTCATGGGGTTGTCCAGTGAATACATAACTTATTGATAGTTTGTGTCCGACTGTTGGGACTGTCACTGATCTGCAGAGCAGGACACTTATATCATTAGATTGCATATGTGCGACCTGTTCTCCGTTCAGTCCCTTTGCAGTTGAGTGGCTCTGTTTTTGGCTTTTCCCGGCAGCCCCATAGAGATTAATTGAGTGGCCGTCAGACATCCCACCTGCCGCTCCATTTTAGAATGAAGCTAAAAGTTCCCCTTTGGGGATAAAATTTTCTGTTGTTCGGGTCCCACTGTACAGTAAGTTACTACCTGATATGTGATGGCATGTTTTCCACAGAAAGTCCCTATAAAGGGAATCTGTGTCATTGCTTGGTTTCGGTGATCTCTTGCTACGTGGTGTTTTCCTACCTCTTGAACCACAGCCCAATTCGTCTCTGTCCAAATACTGATGGTTCTTTTGTCCTTGCTTTCCTTTTCTTAGTTTGCTTCACTCCAGGTGTTTTCCCATTTTCTCTTTTGTTCTATCCTACCACATTCTGGGATGGGCTTTCTATAAATCACCTGTCACTGACTTTCTTTGCTAGCTATATTTCTATGTAAATGGTGATAGGACTTCCAGCTCCTCAAAGAGGTTGTCCGCTACTTTTACATTGATGGGCTATCCTCCCCTGAATGACCTTAGATTGGGGCTGGTCAATGGGATGCGTCTAGGTCCCCAAAAATTATGGCATCCTCGACTTTCAGGATATCTCCCCACCTCGGGGTCCCAGGTGGGAGATAATAATGCCATATTTCCTCTCATGATTTTGGCTTTGAACAGGTAGGAACCTGCGCATATATCTTTATCCATCTGTCTGATATTAATTTGGAGCTGATTCCCAGGCCGCCCTTTAATTTTGGTAAATGTGTTACAACACTGAAAATGTTTCTCCTATAACTGTAGGATCTACACTGCTCAAAAACAAAAAAAGAAAAACAATATTCATAACTATTCGTTTCATTTCATAAATCCACCCCCCAACATAGAAGAGGATTCTTTACTGTTAGGGCAGTGAGAATCTGGAATTCCTTGACTGAGGAGGTGGTGATGGTGAACTCAGTCGAGGGGTTCAAGAGAGGCCTGGATGTCTTCCTGGAGTGTAACAATATTGTAACTTACAGTTATTAGGTTCTTTAGAAGGACGTAGGTCTGGGGATTTATTCTGACGGAATATAGGCTGATTTGGATGGACAAATGTCTGTTTTCGGCCTTGCTAACTAACTGGACTTTGTTGCCACAATGTTTGATACTCTTGGCCAAATGTGGTTTTGAAAAGAGGAAACTTATTTCTCCAGGCAAGAATTGTCATACCCCCCTTGTATGCACTGAGCCCTAGACTTCTTGTCTGATCTTCACCAGATAACCCACTTCAATTACTTGTTCCTTTTCCATGTTATAATTTAGCCATGCTTCAGTGTTAAATAAAAGGGTGACATATGGCAACAATAATTTTCATTGATGCACTTAATATGTCAGTCCCTTGAGTGAATATTAGTAACAATTGGTATTCCTTTGCCTAATTTATATTGAAGAAGTAAAGTATACCGCTCAGAATACAGTTTTTTCCAATGTAAGTCAGTAGCAGATACTTGGAACTGTATGTATTTTGACAATTCCCACTAGATATCATTAGCAAACCCTAACATAGTCCATTAAGGATTGTGCAGTGATTATGTGATATCTCTGTTTGAAATTCCAGTGGGAATGCAAGGTTGACATGGACAATGCTTACAGATTTGGGAAAGTAGAAGTGAACTGTGAGGGCTTTGATTACCCTGAAGACCCATACATCCTGCGTGGCTCTTGTGGGCTGGAGTACACTCTAGAGCTCACCGAGGAAGGACGAAAGAGATCTCAAAGTGGCTACAGTTCTACAGGATTTGGCTCTGGATTTTACCAAGACAAATCAAGTGGCTGGAACACGCAGCATTCCTCCGATGGCACCAGTGGAGTCATCGTCTTTGTGGTCATCCTGGGGCTGGCTTATGGCGTGTACAAGTTGTTTCTGAACGGGCCTTCTAGCCAGCAACATCATCCTGACACAGATCATTATGGACAAGAGCACCAAAGCTACAGCCAGGCCAGTGCACCTCCGCCTCCAGGTTTCAAATCCGACTTCACTGGTAAAAGCCTTCATTTATTTAAATTTTTCTGTTCTGGAAAATTTGAAAACAAATTAGGAAAGGAACCCTTTAGATTTGACTATACATTTCAGATGTACATTCACCTTACCTGGTGCCTTCCTTTATATTACCTATGGTTCCCCCAGGCGGAGGAAGGGCAGGGAGGTTCAGACTTCTCCCAACACTTTCCATGTTGCTGTAATGGGCATTTTTGACAAAAAGAGAAGTGACAACATAATGGAGAAACAGATGCAGTGGCAGCATAAATGAAGGATCCAAGTATAGTGACACACCAGAAATGCATAGTCAAATGTAATATCAGGGGTGGAGTATCCCCTTAACTAAAAACTTGTAAAAGCTAAGTAAAGCAAATGACAAAGTTAATCAACATTTTATGTAGTTTCTTTAAAGGTTTGTCCACTACTAGGACAACCCCTTCTTAAACTAAATGTGTGGCCCCAATAATATAATAAAGCCTATACCCACCTCCTGTGGCTGCTTCGTTCCAGCGGTGTGACACGTGATTCCATGGCGCCCCATCAGTGCTGGCTTCACGGTTCCCGCTTTCGTACCAACTGAACATGGAGAGGAAGTCCAGGATGAACTGCAGCTGACTCCTACTTCCTCTTCATATTCAGTTTGTACGAAGGTGGGGACAGTGACTCCAGCGCCGATTGGGCGCCATGGGATCACGTGTCACAACACCGCATCACAGGCCCTGGGAGAGCGAGTGCCTACACCGTGAGAACACTGCCGGCACGGAGGTGAGTATAGGCTTTATTATTTTATTGGGGCCGAATATTTAGTTTAAGAAGGGGTTATCCTAGCAGTGGACAACCTGTTTAAGAGGGTTTTTTTTATTTTTGATATTGATGACCTTCTTCAGAGCAAGCTGTCTGTATAATTCTAACAGAGTTTATCTTGTTCAGGTGCTTCATCTGGATTTGGTAACTTTGGAGGTGCATCATCCTTTGGCAGACAAGCCGGTCAAGGACCTGGTTTTTGGACTGGTTTAGGAACTGGCGGTGTACTTGGCTACCTGTTTGGCAATCAGAGGTCAGTATTGGTTAACTTATGTCTATATAAAATAGAGCAATTCACCCCAAAACTGGCAACCTGCCATGTCTGATAACACTATTGATCTGCAGATATAGGATTAATCTGCAAATTAATACCATTATGAAAGTGCCTGGCCACAGTGCTGAAAGTGTGGCACATGGGAGGAAATTAACTTTATTTCTCCCGGGAGCCACTAGAGCACTTAGTCACCCCTCACAGCATGGTGAGTGGCAGGTGTAACCCACCCCAGCACTGACTGACAGCCAGCTCTGTACTGATGCACTGCAGGTCTGGACTTTGACTGGGCCATTCAAACACATGAATATGCTTTGATTTAAACAATTCCACTGTCGCCTTAGCAGTATGTTTTAGGGTGGTTGTCCTCTAACAGGTTTTCCCCTGGATGCCCCTGTATTTAAGTTCAACCATCTTCCAATTAACTCTGACAAGCTTCCCTGTCACTGCTGAAGAAAAGCATCTCCACTGCATGATCTTGCCCCCACCATGTTTTTTTTTTAATCATGTATTTTTTTATTAAAGCATATGACACACCATTAACACAGTCCGATACAATTTCCAGACAAATACCGTACATTAGATACATGACCTGATAATGCATTTTTATTTTACTAAACAACACCCTTACCCCCTAACCAACCCCCCTCTCCCTCCCCCCAATCTCTTGCCCATTATCCACCCTTTTAGCCTCACTCAGGGAAGCCCTGGGGATATATTGAAGTATGGACTCCCACTGGGACTCCGACAAGGGCCCCACATCCGCCACCCATTTCTCCTTAATCCTTAACGGATGCTTAAATAAAAGAGTATCCATCAGACCCCTGTACATCGTGGTAATGAACCCCCTCGTACTCCTCCGAGGCCCAATAAGATTCAACAAGCTATCTGACTGCAGGTTCACGCGCGACACCTCATTTTGACAGATTAGGGCGTGTCTCACCTGCAGGTGCTGAAAGAATGGCTTCTGGGTTAAAGGAAACTCAGTCCTAAGTGTCTCGAATGTTTTAATAACATCTCCATCAAGCAACTGAGACACAAACCAAATGCCAATGCGCCTCCACTGACCGAACCCCCGCAATCTCGTAAGCTCTGCCAACCTAGGTTCAAACCAAATTGGCGTATATCTCGTAAATTCCGTTACTCCCCTCCATTGCTTAATTTTCTGCCATACTTTCCCCATCGCCCCCACCCTGTTTGACGATGGTGATGGTGTTTTCAAGGTAATGTGCAGTTTTAGCTTTCCACTACATATAGCGTTTTGCCTGTATCCCAAAAAGTTAAACTTTGGTCTCATCTGACCAAAGCACCCTCTTCCACATGCTCGCTGTGTCACCTATATGGCAAACAGGACTCCTGGTTTTCCTCCTATCTCTCTGACCACTCCTTCACTGTATCTTTTGCTGGTTCCTCCTCCTCTCACCTTCCCCTTACTGTTGGGGTCCCTCAAGGATAAGTCCTAGGCCTCCTCCTCTTCTCTTTGTTTGTCGAATAGGAGCAGTATACAATCAGTAGATTTGGTTTCCAGTACCATCTCTATGCTGATGAAACCCAATTATACACTTCTTCTCCTGATATCACGCCTGCCTTTTTAGAAAACACCAGTGATTGTCTTACCACTATTTCTAACATCATATCCTCAGTGTGTGGTTCCACCATTACTCCCAAGCAACATGCCCACTGCTTTGGGGTCATACTTCATTCCGAGCTTTCTTTCACCCCCCACATCCGATCATTGGCTCACTCTTCTCATCTGCATCTCAAAAACATTTCTAGAATCGCCCTTTTCTTTCGACGCTGCAAAAACTCTTACTGTTTCACTCATTCATTCTTGTCTGGACTATTGTAACTCTCTACTAATCGGCCTCCCTCTTGCCAAACTCTCCCCGCTCCAGTCTGTCCTGAATGCTGCAGCCAGGATCATATTCCTCACCAACCGTTACACCAATGCCTCTACCTTGTGCCAGTCATTACACTGGTTACCTATCCTCTCCAGAATCCAGTACAAAACTATTGCTCTCATCCACAAAGCACCCCATGGCTCAGCGCCACCCTACATCTCCTCTCTGGTCTCAGCCTACCATCTTACCCGTGCTCTCCGTTCTTCTAATGACCTGAGGTTAGCATCCTCAATAATCAGAACCTCCCACTCCCGTCTCCAAGACTTTTCACGTGGTTCGCCAATTCTTTGGAATGCACTACCCAGGTTAATACGATTAGTCCCCAATCCCCACAATTTTAAGCGTGCCCTAAAACGCATTTGTTCAGACTGGCCTACCACCTCAACGCATTAACCTAACTATCTGTGTGGCCCATTCAAAAAACTTCAACCATAATCAGGTTCCTCACATCATGTTCTCATACACTTTATCCAGTTAATAGCCCTCTGTGTCTGTACTGTTACATATTTAGGCTGATAACTGGTTCATGCAGCTTTACATGAACACTTGATCCTTACACTATGGCTGGTCCGAACAACAAAAGCAATTGTTACCATCCACCTCTCGTGTCTCCCCTTTTTCCTCATAGTTTGTAAGCTTGGGAGCAGGGCCCTCATTCCTCTTGGTATCTGTTTTATACTGTGATTTTTGTTACGCTGTAATGTCTATTGTCTGTACAAATCCCCTCTATAATTTGTAAAGCGCTGCGGAATATGTTGGCGCTATATAAATACAATTATTATTATTAATCTCTAATATTCTCAATCAAACCTCTGAGGCCTTTGAAAAACAGCAGTAGTTATACTGAGAAAAAAATTACATGCTGGTCAACTCAGTTTATTAATTATGTGACTTAAGGAGACAATTGGTCACTCAGGATTTTATTTTGGGGTGTGATACTACAGGGGGCTGAATACAAATGCATGTCACAATTTTAAGATTTATATTTTTAGAATAATTAGAAAACCGTGTATGATGTACTTTACACTTCACAAGTACTTGCTACTTTGTTAGTTTATCACATAAAATCCCAATAAAGTAATGCATGTAATGTCCACCATGCTTCACTGGTGCTTGCAGACATTATTGTAGCAACTTTTGTACTATACGGTGTTTGTATATAATATATTTACATAATGTTTTTTCTCACCTAGAGCTAGAACACACCATTCACCAAGTTCGCCATATTACAACACATGGAGTGGACCTTCTTATTCTGGACCTGTTCATGGTGACTCTCGGCCAAGTTCTGGTGCCAGAACAGCATCAGGTAAGATAATTTGTACAGAATGGGATTCTCATGGGCTGTGACTAATTCCCCTCCCCCAATTCCCACCTGGGAGTTGCTGCAAAATACTATTGGGTTTCAAAACCCTCATCTGTGTATGACCATTTTTTAAAAAGTACCGAACGACCCCTCAACTCTGGAGTATGAATACATTTTTTTTTATTAAAGTGTTTACTCTTTACTGCCCGATAACAATTAACTTCCTCTTTAAAATATCACGTACATGTGCGTCATGTCTGGTCCAAGTGTATAGAGTGGACTCTAGAGCTGAATTGGCTCCACACAGGGCAGGTAGGCCACAGATCACAACTTGCTACAGTCACTGCTTTTTAACCATTGAAATGCTGCTGTCCATCTCTGGCATGGCATTTAAGTGGTGCATCTGCAAAGCACAATCATTCCGCTGCTTGTCAGCCGTGACGTAACTGTGGAAAGCCTATAGATTGCCAAGGCAGCCAGGAGCCTATATACTACAGTATAGGCAAATCCTGGTTTGTGTCCCCAAGGGGTGCTAACAAATTAGGTAAAGTTTATTTGGAAAAAAAAAAACTATTTATAAATAGAAAAATGACTAAAGTTTAAACCACCCTCCTCCTCCCAACTTAAAAATAGTGTTTGGATCATTTGGAAAAGTCTATTAAAAGTTAATGCATACAGTAAATTCTATATAACGTAAGAAAGGCCAGAATTGCTGTTTTTGTTGCTGCATTTACTCTAACAAAAGCTACAAAAAGTGATGAAAACATTATCTGTACCCTCAAAAAGTATTTATAAAAGGGAGCCTAAGAAGGTAAAATGATTAAATGGGAGTTTTAAATATAGAAAGCCTACAAAATTACTCCCATACGAGACATATATAATGGATAAATAAATAAATATTGAAAATTACATGACCATTACATTACTACAAGACTATATGAAATCAGTTATTTATTCATTAAATGTCGCATATGGGAGTAATTTTCACATAGGTTCATCAATGGAAAAACATTTTTTTTTTCCCGTTTCACCCATTTTTCAGTACAAATGGAAAAATGAATAGTGTAATTCAAAACTACAATTCTTCCTTTCCCCAAAAAAACAAGACCTCATATGTCCTGTCGATGGAAAAAATAAAGTTATGACCCTTGGAAGTGTAGGAAAAACGAAAAATTGATCGACTGGGAAGAGGTTAACATTGGGTGTAGTCTGGATAGTCACTACTGGCTTTCTGTGGTGCATACTAAGCACTGATGGGGCTGAAGAATATAAATCCATCACTCTTCTATTTCCTGCTGCACCTCTTCTGGCTATTAATTACAGGAGACACTGGAACTGGAGTACGTACAATATGAGACATTAGGGCTGCAGCATATACATAAAAGGAGACACTGGGGCTGGAGTATATACAATGTGAGACATTAGGGCTGCAGCATATACATCCCAGGAGACACTGGGGCTGGAGTATATACAATATGAGACATTAGGGCTGCAGCATATACATCCCAGGAGACACCGGGGCTGGAGTATGTACAATATGAGACATTAGGGCTGCAGCATATACATAAAAGGAGACACTGGGGCTGGAGTATATACAATGTGAGACATTAGGGCTGCAGCATATACATCCCAGGAGACACTGGGGCTGGAGTATGTACAATATGAGACATTAGGGCTGCAGCATATACATCCCAGGAGACACCGGGGCTGGAGTATGTACAATATGAGACATTAGGGCTGCAGCATATACATAAAAGGAGACACTGGGGCTGGAGTATATACAATGTGAGACATTAGGGCTGCAGCATATACATCCCAGGAGACACTGGGGCTGGAGTATGTACAATATGAGACATTAGGGCTGCAGCATATACATAAAAGGAGACACTGGGGCTGGAGTATATACAATATGAGACATTAGGGCTGCAGCATATACATAAAAGGAGACACTGGGGCTGGAGTATATACAATGTGAGACATTAGGGCTGCAGCATATACATCCCAGGAGACACTGGGGCTGGAGTATATACAATATGAGACATTAGGGCTGCAGCATATACATCCCAGGAGACACCGGGGCTGGAGTATGTACAATATGAGACATTAGGGCTGCAGCATATACATAAAAGGAGACACTGGGGCTGGAGTATATACAATGTGAGACATTAGGGCTGCAGCATATACATCCCAGGAGACACTGGGGCTGGAGTATGTACAATATGAGACATTAGGGCTGCAGCATATACATCCCAGGAGACACCGGGGCTGGAGTATGTACAATATGAGACATTAGGGCTGCAGCATATACATAAAAGGAGACACTGGGGCTGGAGTATATACAATATGAGACATTAGGGCTGCAGCATATACATCCCAGGAGACACTGGGGCTGGAGTATATACAATATGAGACATTAGGGCTGCAGCATATACATCCCAGGAGACACTGGGGCTGGAGTATGTACAATGTGAGACATTAGGGCTGCAGCATATACATCCCAGGAGACACTGGGGCTGGAGTATATACAATGTGAGACATTAGGGCTGCAGCATATACATAAAAGGAGACACTGGGGCTGGAGTATATACAATGTGAGACATTAGGGCTGCAGCATATACATCCCAGGAGACACTGGGGCTGGAGTATATACAATGTGAGACATTAGGGCTGCAGCATATACATCCCAGGAGACACTGGGGCTGGAGTATGTACAATGTGAGACATTAGGGCTGCAGCATATACATCCCAGGAGACACTGGGGCTGGAGTATATACAATGTGAGACATTAGGGCTGCAGCATATACATAAAAGGAGACACTGGGGCTGGAGTATATACAATGTGAGACATTAGGGCTGCAGCATATACATAAAAGGAGACACTGGGGCTGGAGTATATACAATGTGAGACATTAGGGCTGCAGCATATACATCCCAGGAGACACTGGGGCTGGAGTATATACAATGTGAGACATTAGGGCTGCAGCATATACATCCCAGGAGACACCGGGGCTGGAGTATGTACAATATGAGACATTAGGGCTGCAGCATATACATAAAAGGAGACACTGGGGCTGGAGTATATACAATGTGAGACATTAGGGCTGCAGCATATACATCCCAGGAGACACCGGGGCTGGAGTATGTACAATATGAGACATTAGGGCTGCAGCATATACATAAAAGGAGACACTGGGGCTGGAGTATATACAATGTGAGACATTAGGGCTGCAGCATATACATCCCAGGAGACACTGGGGCTGGAGTATATACAATATGAGACATTAGGGCTGCAGCATATACATCCCAGGAGACACTGGGGCTGGAGTATGTACAATGTGAGACATTAGGGCTGCAGCATATACATCCCAGGAGACACTGGGGCTGGAGTATATACAATATGAGACATTAGGGCTGCAGCATATACATCCCAGGAGACACTGGGGCTGGAGTATATACAATATGAGACATTAGGGCTGCAGCATATACATAAAAGGAGACACTGGGGCTGGAGTATATACAATGTGAGACATTAGGGCTGCAGCATATACATCCCAGGAGACACTGGGGCTGGAGTATATACAATATGAGACATTAGGGCTGCAGCATATACATCCCAGGAGACACTGGGGCTGGAGTATATACAATATGAGACATTAGGGCTGCAGCATATACATAAAAGGAGACACTGGGGCTGGAGTATATACAATGTGAGACATTAGGGCTGCAGCATATACATCCCAGGAGACACTGGGGCTGGAGTATATACAATGTGAGACATTAGGGCTGCAGCATATACATCCCAGGAGACACTGGGGCTGGAGTATATACAATATGAGACATTAGGGCTGCAGCATATACATCCCAGGAGACACTGGGGCTGGAGTATATACAATGTGAGACATTAGGGCTGCAGCATATACATCCCAGGAGACACTGGGGCTGGAGTATGTACAATATGAGACATTAGGGCTGCAGCATATACATCCCAGGAGACACTGGGGCTGGAGTATATACAATATGAGACATTAGGGCTGCAGCATATACATAAAAGGAGACACTGGGGCTGGAGTATATACAATGTGAGACATTAGGGCTGCAGCATATACATCCCAGGAGACACTGGGGCTGGAGTATATACAATATGAGACATTAGGGCTGCAGCATATACATCCCAGGAGACACTGGGGCTGGAGTATATACAATGTGAGACATTAGGGCTGCAGCATATACATCCCAGGAGACACTGGGGCTGGAGTATATACAATATGAGACATTAGGGCTGCAGCATATACATAAAAGGAGACACTGGGGCTGGAGTATATACAATGTGAGACATTAGGGCTGCAGCATATACATCCCAGGAGACACCGGGGCTGGAGTATGTACAATATGAGACATTAGGGCTGCAGCATATACATAAAAGGAGACACTGGGGCTGGAGTATATACAATGTGAGACATTAGGGCTGCAGCATATACATCCCAGGAGACACTGGGGCTGGAGTATATACAATATGAGACATTAGGGCTGCAGCATATACATCCCAGGAGACACTGGGGCTGGAGTATATACAATATGAGACATTAGGGCTGCAGCATATACATAAAAGGAGACACTGGGGCTGGAGTATATACAATGTGAGACATTAGGGCTGCAGCATATACATCCCAGGAGACACTGGGGCTGGAGTATATACAATGTGAGACATTAGGGCTGCAGCATATACATAAAAGGAGACACTGGGGCTGGAGTATATACAATGTGAGACATTAGGGCTGCAGCATATACATCCCAGGAGACACTGGGGCTGGAGTATATACAATATGAGACATTAGGGCTGCAGCATATACATCCCAGGAGACACTGGGGCTGGAGTATATACAATATGAGACATTAGGGCTGCAGCATATACATCCCAGGAGACACTGGGGCTGGAGTATATACAATATGAGACATTAGGGCTGCAGCATATACATAAAAGGAGACACTGGGGCTGGAGTATATACAATGTGAGACATTAGGGCTGCAGCATATACATCCCAGGAGACACTGGGGCTGGAGTATATACAATGTGAGACATTAGGGCTGCAGCATATACATAAAAGGAGACACTGGGGCTGGAGTATATACAATGTGAGACATTAGGGCTGCAGCATATACATCCCAGGAGACACTGGGGCTGGAGTATATACAATATGAGACATTAGGGCTGCAGCATATACATCCCAGGAGACACTGGGGCTGGAGTATATACAATATGAGACATTAGGGCTGCAGCATATACATCCCAGGAGACACTGGGGCTGGAGTATATACAATATGAGACATTAGGGCTGCAGCATATACATAAAAGGAGACCCTGGGGCTGGAGTATATACAATATGAGACATTAGGGCTGCAGCATATACATAAAAGGAGACACTAGGGCTGCAGCATATACATAAAAGGGGACATTGGGGCTGGAGTATATACAATGTGAGACATTAGGGCTGCAGCATATACATAAAAGGAGACACTGGGGCTGGAGTATATACAATGTGAGACATTAGGGCTGCAGCATATACATAAAATGGGACACTGGGGCTGGAGTATATACAATGTGAGACATTAGGGCTGCAGCATATACATCACAGGATACACCAGGGCTGGAATATATACAATACTAGATGGTGGCCCGATTCTAACGCATCGGGTATTCTAGAATATGCATGTCCACGTAGTATATTGCCCAGTTACGTAGTATATTGCCCAGCCACATAGTATATTGCCCAGTCACGTAGTATACAGCACAGAGCCAAGTAGTATCTTGCACAGCGAAGTAGTATACAGCACAGAGCCACGTAGTATATTGGCCAGTCACGTAGTATATTGCCCAGCGACGTAGTATATTGCTCAGCGCCGTAGTATATTGCCCAGTGAGAATAGGAAAAATGGTGTGCACTCAGGTCGTGGGATAGTGAGGTGCTGGTAAACTGACCGTGTGGTCAAGTCTAACATAGAAAAAAAATTACCGCACACTCAATATTGATATAATGCAGAAAAAAGGTTTATGCCAATTTTATTCAGGAAAAAACAAAATGATAGTTCGCTCAGAGCCTCCCCTCTGGAACGTGCAGCAAGGTGCGGGATGCGCCGCTTACCCATATAGGACCCACACCAGGTCCATGAAGTACACGACCCTTTCTGAATAAATTCTTTGGGATAATAGCCCTAACTGGCCTTCCACTAAGGTTTTGTTCTCTGTATCAGGGATCGTTTGGTCCTCGTTTACTACTGCCACCTTGTATACATACATTCCTAAGGACTAGAGTAACCCCATGAATAAGACCCGGGAGGGTCGAAACGTCGGGTTCTACTCTATCACTGTGGCGAACTATCATTTTGTTTTTTCCTGAATAAAATTGGCATAAACCTTTTTTCTGCAGTATATTGCCCAGTGACGTAGTATATTGCCCAGTCACGTAGTATATTGCCCAGCGACTTAGTATATTGCCCAGTCATGCAGTATATTGCCCAGTCACGTAGTATATTGGCCCAGTCACGCAGTATATTGGCCCAGTCACGTAGTATATTGCTCAGCGCCGTAGTATATTGCCCAGTTACGTAGTATATTGCCCAGTGACGTAGTATATTGGCCAGTCACGTAGTATATTGGCCAGTCACGTAGTATATTGCTCAGCGCCGTAGTATATTGCCCAGTTACGTAGTATATTGCCCAGTGACGTAGTATATTGCACAGCCACGTAGTATATTGGCCAGTCACGTAGTATATTGCTCAGCCACGTAGTATATTGCCCAGTTACGTAGTATATTGCCCAGTTACGTAGTATATTGCCCAGTGACGTAGTATACAGCACAGAGCCACGTAGTATATTGGCCAGTCACGTAGTATATTGCCCAGCCATGTTTGTCACAGGTTAAAAAATAAAAAATAAACATATACTCACCTTTCCGAGGGCCCCTTGTAGTCCACGGCAGCTTCCGGTCCCAGGGTTGGTCTGAGCGTAGGACCTGTGATGTGATGACGTCGCGGTCACATGACCGTGTAGTGGTCACATGACTTTGACGTCACGGCAGGTCCTTTCCGCGCAGGCGCGCAGGACTTGTGATGACGTCGCGGTCACATGACCGTAACGTCATGGCAGGTCCTTCTGCCATACCATCTTTGCCACCGCAACCTGCAACGGAAGAAGGCGGGCTGCGCGAGCGGCTCAGCGGACTACAGAGGGTGAGTATAGCAGGTTTTGTTTTTTTTTAATTATTTTTACCATTACATTTTGTACTATTGATGCCGCATAGGCAGCGTCAATAGTACAAAGTTGGGGACACCCAGGGTTAATAGCGGCGGTAACGGAGTGCGTTACCCGCGGCATAATGCGGTCCGTTACTGAGTGCGGGGAGTAAGGAGCTGCCATTTTTTTTCGGACTGCGCGCGTCGCTGATTGGTCGCGGCAGCCATGACAGGCAGCTGGCGAGACCAATCAGCGAACGAATAACCGCGACAGACAGAAGGACAGACAGAAAGACGGAAGTACCCTTAGACAATTGTATATGCAGCAGCCTCAATGTCTCATCTACTATATATCACAGGAGAAACTGGGGCTGGAGCATATACAAAATATGTTGGAGCTGGAGCATATACAAAATATGTTGGAGCTGGAGCATATACAAAATATGTTGGAGCTGGAGCATATACAAAATATGTTGGAGCTGGAGCATATACAAAATATGTTGGAGCTGGAGCATATACAAAATATGTTGGAGCTGGAGCATATACAAAATATGTTGGAGCTGGAGCATATACAAAATATGTTGGAGCTGGAGCATATACATCACAGGAGAAACTGGGGCTGCCGCTGCTGTCATCTGTGGGATAAGAGTGCACTGGCCTTCATTGAGACGTAATTCTGTATTGCGTACTCACAGTGCAAGGAATCAATATGCTGTTGGACAGCAAAACGAGGCTGCTGGTCCGAGCATTGCGGTCCCAGGGAGTCTGCCCGGGTTAGGAGGTTCCTTTTTTTTTTTTTTATGTTATTAGCCACGTAATGTGATTGTGGGGTGCTGATGGGTTACCATTGCAGTCAGGGGGCATAACAATGGCCCCTAGGTCTGTGATCTTGGGCTTTGTCAGAGATTAAAAGACAAATAAAAAAATATGCACTGTATGTGTGAGGCTGGATGTGACACAATTGTTTGCCGGCGGCGCACCGCGCATGTGCCACAACAGCATTTGATGATCGGTATCCCTATTTAAAGACAGTACATTGCATTGCTTTTTGGCACGACCCCCGACGCAGAACGCGTGTTGGGGCTGCATACACTGTGTCCCCAAATGGAGATTATGGGTGAGAGCAGCTTTTAGCATGGTTCAGGGTGATTTTGTTCCCTTAAAGTGATACACACGTTTATTTTCCTTTGGTTACATGACTCTTGTGGTGAGTTTCCTTCTCATTTTATGCTGCACCTTTATTTGATCTACTATTCTTTCTATTACTTTTTGGTGGGAAGCATGAGATGGTGTGTGTGTCTGTCTCCATTGAGCTTCATAGTTATATGGAAACCATTATTGATTATACGCACTAGCACTTTTAATCATTCTGTTGCTACTTCCTGCTCTTTCCTACCACTATAATATAGGTGGACTCTGTTTGTTACATCTGTCATATCATTTATCCAACTTTGTCTTTGATTTAATTACTATGTTCTTGTGCTTTTACGTTTTTTTTTTTAAATACATTTTGATACTATTTTATTTTGGGATATTTTTTGCTCTTTTTTTCTTTTTGGTATGGTTATGTTATGGAAGTGTCCTGAGCTATTATAGCCCCCATCACCACTTTGTATTGGGTGTGACTGTCAAAAAATATGGTTTCTGTTCTGAAAATATTGTTCATAACAGGCGGTAGCAGCTTATTTCCAGAACAAAAGGATCAGACTCCCCGGCTCCTTATCTCCCCCAACAATCTTCTGTCCGGTGCACACATACATTACACTTCTGGCCAAACCAATCGATTGTTAGTCTAATGTTTAAGGGGGCCTTACAGTCCTAGGTGCCTGGTGAGAGGGAAACCCCAGCAAGATCCCTTTAAAATTTAAAGCTAGGTTCACACTCTTTGATGCTCTTTTTTATGCTAGTTTTCAGCTGAATTTGACACTACCAGCTACGTCTGAGACTTCAGAAATCTCATGCACACAACTTATATTTTTTGTCATCGGGATTTTCCCCTTTTTTTGGGGGGGGGGGGATATAGAGTATGTCACTTCTTTCAGCGTTTTTCAACCATTGAATTGAATGGAAAAAAATCCACCAAAACCGCCGCAAATAACAGCTTCTTTTCTGCCAAGTACTCAGGTTTTGCTGTAGAAAGAAATGCTGCAAAAATGCCCAGTGTGAACTTCGCCTTAAGGAGCACCTTGATAGGCCCAAGTCAGAAATGAGGCGCTGAGTCCTGGTGACACGTCACTAATCACTGCCAGCTACAGGGCAACACGGGCGTAGTTACCATGTGACATAAAGAGGTGACTGTTCTCCCACTTCTTATTTCTATGTAATATTCTGGGCATATTTTCTATATCCGTAGCTATTAGCACCCTCTATTACACAGACCTGCAGGTGACTGGGCACTGGATTTGTAGAAAGTACTTTTTGGTGACTAACAGTCCACTGCTGCTCTCTGCAGTGAAGATAATGGTATTTTAGCTGCATGAGCATTTCTAGAGAGGCGGCTACATGGCACATGTCATTACAGGTCACTGCACCCATCAGCTGGCCCACAACCAAAGTCTGCCTGTCCCTGCTGTTTGAACAGCTTGGAGAAAACAAATAAGAGAACCCTGCTATAGAAAAAAATCTAGGGCATCTTAAGAAATAGGCTCCGCTTTGAGCACCACTGCAAATATGGGAGTGTTGGCTGTTGTAGGCTCTCCCTGGAGACTGGCGTAATGCGTTATAGTCCTGGCCAAGAAGTAACTACACCCAGAAGGCAATGTACTACAAAGAAATGTATTGGTAGAGATATGGTGCCTGATCGTTCCAGGAACATCTTTTAGGCCTCTTTCACACTTCCGTCTTTGAGCTCCCGTCGAAATCCGTCGATTTTTGAAAAAAACAGGATCCAGCAAATTTTTCTGCTGGATCCTGTTTTTTCCCATAGACTTATATTAGCGACAGATTGTGACGGATGGCCATCCACTTCATCCGTCGGAAAATTGCTGTCCGTCGGGCGGGGACAACGCACAGAGGAACGTTTTTTCTGTACGTCGGAAAATTGCTCAGCGACGGATCCTGCGGTGCCAGTCGTTGGCTATAATGGAAGCCTATGGACGCAGGATCTGTCGCTGACTGTCAAAAGCTGGAATCCAGCGACGGGTTCCGTCTTTTTGAAATTGAGCATGCGAGGAAGAATTTCCAGTCAGGAAAATTCTCGCTCTCTCTTTTTACTATTGATGCTGCCTATGCAGCATCAATAGTAACAAGATATAATGTTAAAAAAAAAAAAATCGCAATATTCTTACCTTCCGGCGTCCCGCGCAGCGTTACTGATGCTCGTGATGCTCCCGGCAGCTGGTGTTCCCAGTAATGCATTGCGAAATGACCTGATGATGTCGCGAGACCGCTACGTCAGAGGTCATTGCACGCAAGGCATTACTGGGAACGCCAGCTGCCGGGAGCATCACGAGCATCAGTAACGCTGCACGGGACTCCGGAAGGTAAGAATATTGCGATTTTTTTTTTTTTTTTTTTTTTTAATTATTTTTAACTTGTGTTGTGTATGCGTTTTCACAGCGGAAAACCGCTGTGAAGACGCATACACGACAGGTGCACATAGCCTCGACAGGTCCGTCAGAAAAACGGGCCCAGTGCACCCGTTTTTTACAATCTGCATAGGATCCGTCATTTCAACATTTTGACGGATCCTGTGCAGATTGTAAAAACGGAATTGTGAAAGAAGCCTCATTGAAACAAGCCATCCAGTAAATGATACATCACTGGAATCGGGGTCTCCGCCCCTACATCATGCTGCTCTCAGGTTAAATAGCGAAAACTTGCGGACAGATTCCCATTAAATAAAAGCACACACCTACTGGACACTTGGTCCTCCATTTGGTCACAGATGACAGTAGACAGGTACTGAGTGTTGGGGGACCACTGACTAATGTGCTGCAGTGGTCACATTGTGTCTGAGACAGAAGAAAGAGCTAGGAGACCACCAGCTTACAAGGAACATATCCACTGCTGCCAATCATCGGCTGCCTTGGCAACCTGATGCCTCTATCCCCTCCCAGCCAGAAGAATCGAGCATAACGGAGAAGTGGGGGTCTGGGAGATGTGTAGCTTTGTTTTCTTTCCTCTTTATTGTAGGACGATCATAGACCCATTTTTAAACTAATAAAAAGTGGTGGAGAAAAACTTTCATATACACTTTTCAATCCTTAATCTGCCAGGACAATTTTGACCAATTTGAAAGATGCAAAACTTTAATTTTTTCAAATAAAGAAAACATTGACTCCGCCCTCCCCCATATTTTCTGAAAGCAATCTGACAAATAGTGTAATGTATAAATCTAGATGGAAATCAAATCATCAGAACTAAATACACTTAACATAGAAACTGCAACAAGAAGAAGGAGTGGAATTATGGAAATCACAGGATCAATAGACGTGATAAGTATTTTTTCATCTTTTCCATATCATTATCAAAACATCTTTATTTAAACAGTATGGAGTATAAATGTTATGGGCAGAAATACCCACACAGGCATGCGAAGAATGAGGATGTTGTCTAAGGAGTGTTCTGCCATGCTGAATGCACTTGCGTGCCCAAATTACCAAGATCCACTGCTGGCAGCTGCTTTTGCAATTCCCGACCAATGACGTCCCAGGTGTGCTTGATGGGAGACAAGTCCAGAGACTGCAGAGGCCATGGTAGTATGTTTAGGCCTTGCTGGCTGCACACAGTAGCACAAGCAACATGCGGCCTGGCATTATCTTATTGAAAAATGTATTTTGGGAAAACGAAATGGCCGTACCACTGGTTCACGATCAAATCAATGTAACACAGAGTTGTTAGGCTGTGTGCCCACAATGAGGTTTCGACGCAGTGTATTTTCTATTGTTAAAATGTTCTTAAAGTTTCAGCAAAGTGGATGTGATTTACGGAAATCTTACGCCCACTGGGCTTTTGGTTTGTTTTTTACCTCAGAGTAAACGGACGAAGTCAATTTCTCTTGCGACTACGCCCAGTTATAGATTTACCTCATAAAATTGCATTACATGCAGAAAATTAGAAGTTAAAAAAATGCACATGCGTTTTAAGTGCGTTTCCTCTGCAAAAATGCACTAAAAAAACACACATGTAATCCACCTTTGTCTGTATCAATAAAGTTTTGTCAAATACCAGGAAATATCAAAAAGAAAACTGCTATATTTAAAGCATGGCACACCAACAAGAGACAAAAACTGCAGCATCAAAAAAGAGATATATATGCGTGTAATATTATTTAACCTAATAAAAGTCATCGTAGGGACTGAGCCTTAGTGTACCTAGGACGAAGAGTATAGAGGGGACTAGCTCCTATATACTAGGCCATGCCACACCATAATCCCGGGAGTAGGACCAGTGTGGCCTCATCAGATTCTAAGACGGCAGTGGAGGCTGGAATGGAGGTCAGTCCTCTTCAGGGAGGACACTTCTGTCATGAAAGCAATGAGACACGCACACCCATTATAATCTATGGGGCTGCGCACATGTCCCTGTGACCCAGGTCCGGTTTTTATTGTGACCGTCTTGTTCCCCTAACTGACCAGTAATGTGATGTTCTATATGTCATTAAAATAGTATCACACTCCCATTACTTGTCTATTGGAAACACTAGGAGGCTGCCATCTGTTATCCATCCTTATTAGTGGTAGTAATCATTTTTGTTTTTTTTTGCTTTAAGGTTTCGGTGGCACAAAAAGAAGATAAGAAGATAAATGAGTGAGGAATCTTTGACGTGTGAAGAAGAGTGGGATCAGAACTATTATATAAATCTGTGTATTGGAGCGGGTGTTTGTAGGATTTTCTTGGCGTCTTCTTTTTGTACTGTGAAATAGATTAATATATTTTCATGAAGCTTTATGTAAAACCATACTGCTGGCCGCATACATACTGTAAGCTTTTGCTAATTGCTGTGTTTGAAGGTAAAAGACGTTTTAACACTTCAAGAATAATCTGTAGATTTGCTTCATATATTACATTTGCTCTAGTTACTTTAGTTCAGCCATTTGTGACAAACATGAGGTACAGAGTTTATAATTTTCTACACTCCCATTTTTTTTAGCATGAAGGTCACAAGGTTGTGACTTTTTGTGCCCGGCCCAGTAACTTTTCTACAAGAGAACAGAGCTAAGTAAAAATGGGATGGGACCAGTCGCTACCTGACAAATTTACTATGAAAACTGTTAATTATATCAGAAATGTTCTCCAACTCACAGCTGGCATAGATTTCATGCTCTGTTGCACTGACAGCCCAAAGATGCCCAAATTTATTAAAGAAAGGTCCTGTCCCTAATCACTTTTTAGTTTTAAAGTTGACTGCATTTACCTGTATTGTTATGTTTGAGTAATAACTTAAATGGGTATTTCCATCTCCAAGTTCCTATCCCAATATGTAGGGATGTCTAATAATATTGGCAAATACCTCCAATTAGAAATGTAGTACTGGGCGTGGCCTAGCGGGCGATGTAGGAAGACGTGGGTCGGATCTCTCCCTGCTGCTTGAACGGTGATCCGGTCATTTCAGGGGCGCCGCCGAACGCCAAAAACCGGAGGGAGAGCTCCTGAACATCCGAGGAGCGGAGGGTACCGGCCGCACTGCGAGGAAGGCGGGGAATGACCCGTAAGAGGCAGAAGGAGGTCGAGATGGCAGGCAGCACGCGCTCCCAAGATGGCGCCGGCAGCGCTGTGGAAGAGGCGGCAAGGGCTGATGCTGCATACCAGAGGCGGCTTGAAGTGATCGCCAGGCTGGAGCAGTTCGCAAGAACAGAGGACTCAGAGCGTCTGATGATGGGAGCCGGTGGAGAGGTAACAGGAGGAGCGGCAGGCTTAGGGGAGCAGGTGGATGTGAGGTCTGGGGCACAGGCAGAGGGGATTGTAAGCGGAGCCTCCACAACACATATTACAGCACCAACTATGAGGACTGCTCCACTGAATGTGGTGGATGATCTGACCCAGGAACATGCTGCACAAATGGGGTCTGTGAGAGATGAGGGGGCTGGGGAGCCAACCCTGAAAGATATTTTCTCTGCAGTACTATTCTGTAAGACTGCATTGACAACCCTAACTGCCCAGGTGAATGATCTTAAAGGGGAAGTTACCTCTTTTCGCTCGGCTATGCACAAGATGGAAGGGAGAGTTGAAATGCTGGAGGAACGGGTGGGAGGTGCAGAAGATCAAATTGCCGAACTGGCAAAAAGAGAGAAAAAATATGTCCAGCGCATTGCGGGGTTGGAACTTAAAACTGACGATTTGGAGAATCGTTCGCGCTGGAATAATTTGAGAATTGTAGGTGTGCCCGAAAAGACCGAAGGAAACAACCCCACTGACTTTATTGAGACATGGCTGAAAACTAAGGTTGGAGGGAACAGTCTCACTAAATTATTCGCAGTAGAGAGAGCTCACCGGGTGCCGACCAGACCTCTGCCCCCTGGCTCCGTCCCACGGACCTTTCTGGCCAAAATCCTAAATTACAGAGACCGAGATATTTTGCTAAGGAAAGCCAGAAATATGGAGGAGTTAACTATTGATGGCAACCGAGTATCTCTATACCCTGATTATTCCACAGTTGTACAGAAGCTTAGGATGAAGTTTGGAGAGGCAAAAAGACGCTTACGTGAACTGGGTCTGGTTTATTCTATGCTGTATCCGGCGAAACTACGTGTGGTGGCCATGGAAAAGGTTCACTTTTTTCAAAATCCTGAGGAGGTGCCTCATTGGCTGGATTTGAATGCTAAACGTATTGGAGCAGAAAAGATCCGCTGAGGAACATCAGACGTGAACTTCAGGCTGTTGTGATAGCTGTGGGAGGGGAAGAAAATTGAGTTGTTGATTTATTCTGGTTTATTACTAGAGGAATCTGATATGTGGTTCCTGTGCGTTAAAGTTGTGTTCGGCGGCGCAACTGTTTATATATTCTGTTTTAAAGGGCGGAGGGAGGAACGACTGAAGGAAAGGGTTCAACTCATTGGGAGTTGGTGTTGGCTATTGAGCCACTGTTGAGACTGCGAAAGCGCGTTCCCCTTTCTCATACAGAGAGGGAGTAGGAGACTTTTTCTTGATTGGTAAAAAGTTTTGGGGGGTCTTGGGGGAGGAAGTTACTGAGGGAAGGGAAGGGTAAGGTTAGGGTTTTGTTTTGAATAATGAGGATTTGGGAGGGAGTTTTGGGTAGGTGGGCCCAGGTTGGGGGGTTAAGGGAGACCAACGGAAGGAAGTTGAGCAGTTCTACCATTATGCAAAATGATGGGGGATAAAGTAAAAATTTTGAGCTGGAACATTAGGGGTCTATCGAATGATACCAAACGTAATGCTATCTTGCAATATAGTTTGAAGCAGAGACCCTCGCTGATATGCCTTCAAGAGACTCATTTAGTAAAAGAAAAGACGGGTTTATTGCAGAAAAGATGGGTGAGGAAGGCATATCATGCGACATTCTCGGCCTATGCTAGAGGAGTGTCAATACTTGTACATACAAGTGTCCCGTTCGAGGAGGTAGAGGTGGTAATAGACAGTGACGGACAATATGTATTCCTTGTGTGTAAGATATATGCTAAGTTGTTGTGTGTCGTGTCAGTGTATATTCCTCCACCGTACTCAGGGAAAAAACTACAGGAAATCCTAAATCTATCCGGCAGGTGGGGAGGAGTTCCGTTAATTATAATGGGAGACATGAACAATATTATTGATGATCACTGGGATAGGGGGCAGCATGCTAGGTTGAGGACGGAGGGGAATTTGACAGCATTTGGTAGCTATTTAAAAGAGGTGGCATGGAGGGACTTATGGAGAGTTCGTAATAACGGCATATACTGTTTCTCCTGTTACTCGGCGACATATGGTTCTCTATCCCGGATTGATTTGGCTCTGGGTAATGAAGGAATGGATAGGATGGTGCAGGAGATAGACTATATGCCTAGAATACTATCGGATCATAGTCCATTGGTAGTAACACTGCAAATTGAAGGCCCTGGGGAGGCAGTTAAATTGGGGTGGAAAATTAACCCTTTTTGGTTAAAAATTCTTGATATGGGAAAGATCGGGGAAGAGATAGGGGAATTTTTTAAATTTAATGATGGTAGTGCAGCGAAGCATGTGGTATGGGACACCATGAAAACTTATTTGAGGGGAATATTATCTAAAGAGATTACTAGGCATAAAACAAAAACAAGGGAGTCCGACAAAATTATACTGGAGGAATTGAAGGCAGCGGAGGCTGAATTGAGTAATGTACGCACTCAGGACACCATGAACCGTATGAGGATGGCCCAGGAGGAGGTTAACAAACTACATTTACGCAAAGCAGAGAGGGCGAGAGCTTTCCAAAAAGAGGCATTTTATGCGGAAGGGGAGAAAGTAGGTCATCTACTGTCGGTGATAACATCTGCTCAGAGGGACTCGACACATGTACACGCTCTGAAACTAGCAAATGGTAATATTGTAACACAGGCGGCCCAAATTTTGGAGGGGTTTAAGGGATTTTATAGTGATTTATATGCATCGCATACGGGGCAAAAGGAAGTTGAAATTAATAGATTTCTAGAGGAGGCAAACTTACCTAGGCTGGAAGCTGAGGAAAGAGATTTGTTAGATAGGCCGCTTACGGTGGAGGAGTTGGAGAGTGCTTTGAGGTCGATGGCAGGGGGGAAGGCTCCGGGGGCTGACGGCGTCCCTGTTGAGATATATGATGTCCTTTCTGAAGAGTTGTTGACCAGATTGTTGGGGGTGTTTGAGGAGTCACTGGAGAGGGGAATATTGCCTGCTTCCATGAGAGAAGCCACTATTGTGGTCATTCCTAAACCTGATAAAAACCCACAGTTGCCGGAGTCATACAGACCGATATCACTTCTGACAACAGATGTTAAGATTCTGGCTAAGGCCTTGGCGAACAGACTGACTCAGGTGATAGAAAAGGTGGTTCATTCGGACCAATCTGGCTTTATGCCTAATAAATCCACTGCCATCAACTTGAGAGGGCTATTCCTCAATATGCAGATACCGGCGGAGAATGCTGGTAGGAGGGTGGTAGTTTCCCTCGACGCACATAAAGCCTTCGATAGTATAGAATGGCAATACCTGTGGTCGGTTCTGGGTCGCTTTGGGTTTGGGCCAGTTTTTGTGTCATGGGTGAGACTCCTATACTCCTCGCCAGTGGCTAAACTTAGGGTGAACAACGCACTGTCGGAGAGCTTTCAGCTCTTTCGAGGTACTCAGCAGGGGTGCCCGTTGTCCCCGTTGCTGTTTGCTCTGGCAGTGGAACCACTGGCAGCGGCTATCAGAAGGTCTCAATTAGTAAAGGGGTTTATGTATGGGAAAATGGAGGAGAAAGTTGCTCTATATGCAGATGATATTTTGCTTTTTCTTGAGGACCCTGGGGAGTCTTTAGGAAATGTGATTTCATTAATTGAAGGATTTGGGCAAATTTCTGGATTGATTATCAACTGGGATAAATCAAGTGTTATGCAGGTGGATAGGGAAGTAGATTGTACGAGGGAGGTGGAGCAGAGTACGAAATTAAGGGTGGTGACGCAATTTAAATATCTGGGGATTCAGGTTTCTCTTCCCTTAACTAGATTTGAGGAACTTAATCTTGAGCCTTTAATAAACAAACTACTCGTCAAAATTACAGCTTGGAATAAGCTACATTTGTCGGTGGTGGGTAGAGTAAACCTACTTAAGATGGTGGTGATGCCCAGGTTTTGTATATTTTGCATAACTCTCCGGTATGGATCCCTCTGTCCAGATTTCGTAAACTACAATCATTATTTGGGGAATTGGCGTGGGGTGGGAAGAACCCTAGAATTAGGCAGGAGATACTGCAGAGGCCTAAAGATGAGGGGGGACTTGCCCTGCCTAATCCCTGGTTATATTTTTTATCTGCGCAAAGCCAACATCTTAAGGTACCTTCACACGAAGCGACGCTGCAGCGATAGCGACAACGATGCCGATCGCTGCAGCGTCGCTGTTTGATCGCTGGGGAGCTGTCACACAGACCGCTCTCCAGCGACCAACGATGCCGAGGCCCCTGGGTAACCAGGGTAAACATCGGGTTGCTAAGCGCAGGGCCGCGCTTAGTAACCCGATGTTTACCCTGGTTACCAGCGTAAAAGTAAAAAAAACAAACAGTACATGCTCACCTGCGCGTCCCCCAGCCTCTGCTTCCTGACACTGACTGAGCTCCGGCCCTAACAGCACAGCGGTGACGTCACCGCTGTGCTTTCACTTTCAGTTTAGGGCCGGCGCTCAGTAAGTGTCAGGAAGCAGAGGCTGGGGGACGCGCAGGTGAGCATGTACTGTTTGTTTTTTTTACTTTTACGCTGGTAACCAGGGTAAACATCGGGTTACTAAGCGCGGCCCTGCGCTTGGTAACCCGATGTTTACCCTGGTTACCAGTGTAAAACATCGCTGGTATCGTTGCTTTTGCTTTCAAACACAACGATACACAGCGATCGGACGACCAAATAAAGTTCTGGACTTTATTCAGCGACATCACAGCAGGATCCTGATCGCTGCTGCGTGTCAAACGAAACGATATCGCTAGCGAGGACGCTGCAACGTCACGGATCGCTAGCAATGTCGTTTCGTGTGAAGGTACCTTTAGGGGTTGGGGGGGATGGACTTTAGAAAGGTCAGGGACATAGTAGCTTGGTACATATTATTGGCAGGTGGCCCTTGGGTCAGGGTTTAGAAGCTGGCATATTTAAGAAGTTGGGAACTTGTTTTCACACCATAAATTTGATCCATAAGGTATGGCAGACGATTAAAGGTATAAGGGGGGTTGTGAAATTCACTGAGTTTTCGCCTATATGGGATAACCTCTTTTTTCAAGAATTTAATCATATGGAAGGAATGGGAGAGTGGAGGGAAAAAGGCATTGGATTGATAGGTCAGTTGATTCACAACGGGAATCTTAAATCTTTTGGTATGCTGCAGCAGGAATTCCATTTCCCGGGGTTAAAGTTGTATCAATATAGAAGGGTTCAGCACGCATTTCAGGCACAAAAAAAGAGAGGGCCTATAGTGATTCAGAAGGATCTAATGTTGGATTTTATATTAAATAACAACGGAACAAAAGGGGCAATATCCGAAGTATATGGCGATTTGTTACATACCTTTCTAATGGATTACCCTATTAAGGCCAGAAGGAAATGGGAGGATGAACTGGGGCAAATAGACGATGATAGGTGGGAGTCCATACTGGAATACATACCTAAGTTTCAATGAGTGAGCCTGGGAGACTGTCGCAATTATATGTGATAAATAGGGCCTACAGGACACCTGACATGCTGTTTAAAGCCGGGCTGAGAGACGATTCTGGGTGCCCCAGGTGTTCCCAGTCTCAGGCTGGTATACTGCACATGTTGTGGCTGTGTCCCAGATTGTTCGCATACTGGGTTGTAGTGCTGAACCAGATAGGGGTGATTTATGGGTGTAAGATTCCTAGGGATCCGGTGGTGTGTGTACTTGGGTACGTGGAGGAAATCCTGACCGACGAAACTGCCAAAATGGCAATTGCTAGATTATTGTTCATTGCAAGAAAGGTGATCGCAAGGTATTGGATTAGGGAGGAACCTCCTACTAGACGGGAGTTTATCGCACAAGCGAATCGTATTGTCCAGCTCGAGAGAAGCATATATAATAAGAGGAATAGGATGGGATTTTTTCAAAAGCTGTGGCAGCCATGGCTGGATGGGAATAACTGAACGGCGGTGGTAAAATGATGCTAATAATAAATATGTATGTACTGCTTAATCTTTTCTTTCCAAGAGAATTGTATGATTAGAGTTGGTCGTTAAGGGGGGAGGGAGGGAGGGAGGTGGGGGGGTTTGTTTCTTGTAAAAATCAAAATATTGATGTATATTGTTATCTGAATGGATATTGTTGTATATCTTTTGTATAATAAAAAATATTTGGTTTAAAAAAGAAATGTAGTATAGTTCTTCTGATTAGCTATGTCACTTACCCCATGTGCAGGGCATTGCAGTAGCTTTGGTATCCATGGTTGCGACCACGCATATAGCGATTTAGTTAGTTAATAGTGGTCTTAACCATAAATACTTAAAGAAGTTGTCCACTATTTGGACAACTCCTTCTCATACCCCACGCTTGGCCCCGAGTAAAATAAAAAAGCCTATACTCGCCTCCCGTGACGGAGCTGTTCCCACGGTGTCAACACTGGCTCTCCTTGGGGCTCTCATGCGATTATGACACTTGACCCAGGCGCCCAATTAGCGCTGGCGTCACTGTCCCCGCATCCTGTCGAATTGAACATAAAGAGGAAGTCCGGGTTGCAGCTTAACTCGTGACTTCATCTTCATGCTCAAAACGTCTGAAGGCAGTGCCAGCAGTGATGATTGGGTGCCGGGGGTCTCAACACCGCACGAGGGCCGACACCATAGGAATGGCATCGGCATAGGAGGATAGTATACACCTTTTTTTCATTATTTTATCAGGGTCAAGCGTGGGGAATAAAAAGGGGTTGTCCTGGACAACCCCTTTAACTACTGTAATGCCCTGCACGTGGGGTAAGTGACATAGTTTATCAGAAGAACTATACTACATTTCTAACCAGAGGTATTTGCTATTATTACTACATATTGGGATATGATCTTGGAGATGGGAATACCTATTTAAAGGGATTTACATGGGAATATTACATTTTTTAGAAAGCATTCACCAAATCCAACATTCCAGTACTCATTTTTATCTTTGAAAGCTATTGTCCACTACTTACAACCCCAGCTTAATCGATTTGGGACCCTAATTTAAAATGAGAACAGTGGATGCTCACCTCTGGCAGCAACGCCGTTCCTGCATCATCGGTGCCTCTGTTTCCAGACATTGACTAGTTGTGTCATGCGCTTCTGCCCTGACTGAGTATGGATAAGCTTCTGCCAAACCGTGGCCCTGATTGACTGCAGCCTGCATGCGGCCCAAGTTACTGTCCATGAACAGCGGCACCAACATTACTGTAATGGCGCCACTACAGGTAGCACATACACGTTGTATTTTTCTTAATTGGAGTCCTAAACTGATTAAGCTGGAGGTTGTCGGTAGTGGACAAGCCCTTTAAGGGATCATTGAGACAGCTATTGATAGCAGAGATTTCCATGCCTGTTCCATCAAAACTGACATCAAAACCATAAGCAAGAAATACACGCGCATAGGGTCTGTCCTATATGTTTCCCTTACACAGATGTATAGAGAATTGCTCTTACCTGGTGTGTGGCTAGTGACTACTATAGCATGTGGTCACATTCTGATGCTATATATGTGGAATGCGATAACAGGTCAGGTTTAGACCTTTTTAGTTCTGGATTTACTGTAATGCAGAATAAGTGACAATTATCTTATGTTCCTTATGTTCTGCCTAAAAGATTAAAGTTGTACTTGATAAGAAATAAATCTGGTGTTCTGATATGAAAGTGTGCGCATTACTGTGTGGCTGTGACAAAGTGAACATGTAGGTCACGTTTGGCCTGCATTGGTAAATCAGAGTGGGCCCTGTGGAGATCCCCTTGTAGCGCCCGTCAGTAAGAAAGGTTTTCTCAGCGTCCCATCTATAAGCCAGGGTAGCTGTAATGTGTATGGGCGGCTCCCTCCATTTTCCATTTTTTTTTGGGTTCCTTCATCCGGGGTGGAAAAACTGCAGCAACTCTCATCCATATACTGTGGGGAAGGTCAAGGTAGAAATTGAGATATAGTGCAGACTTTAAAACCTCACCTTGTCACGTTCTGTTACAGATCAGTAGCATATTTACTCCAAGAAGTTCTTTGGTGAAGGCAGAAGGCCCGGTTCATCAAGGCAGACATTGTTCACACCGTTCTAGGTGAGGAGTCATGCTAGTCATGAAGAAGCACACACCCTTCACGAATCGGGAGTGTCAGACGAGTGGCGCACTTTGCCATAAATTCTACTCCCGACACCGCTCTTCATAAATTTGACAAGCTGCAGTCACAACACCCCTGTTCTGCCCCAGCTCCTTCCATTTTGTCAAAGCTGGGCGAAAATGACGCAAGAACGCCAAATTTTATGGCATTCTTGAGTTGCACCAAAATGATGTGATTTCTCAAAGCTTTCTATGCCAGAATACTGCTGTAAAAGCTTTGAGGAATCTGGCCTAAAGTCTGCAACGAATCCCATTTACTGCAGATTATCCACAGGCACTATTGTGGCTGGTTCTCCGCACAGTATCCTGCACATGACATCTCGTCCCACTGCAATGGTTACATAGAATGAGAATCACTGGACGCAGGTTGTACCGACACTGCCCATGGACCAGGCATGGACACAAGTACATGGACAGCACAATGATCCATATAATATTTGAAGCTATTCACACATCCAATTAATCACGCAAATCTGTGGTCTGTATGGAAAAAAACGTCAGATGTTCCATTCTAGTCTGACTTCGGATTCATGTGATAAGGTCCTCAAAAACACCGAACAGCACACGGATGCCGCCCATGTGCCTTCTGTTTTGCACAAACTGGTTTTTAGGAGACATTTCTTAAACTCCCTCTTTTCGTTTTATGGAAAAACAAAAAAGAATGTAAAAATTGGGTCTGAGATTGGTCCAAGAAAACGACGGACAGCACAGGAATGCCATCCGGGTGCAGTTTTTCTTAAGAGCTTTAACTTCATGGCGCTTGGCAAACCTCTCGGCACAGCAGTCTGGCTTCCTATTTTCTTAGTGGCAACTCCCAAAATTTCTGTTAGGTCAGTTTCACATGTCTATTAAAGAATAGTGATGAGCGAATATACTCATTACTCGAGATTTCCCGAGCACGCTCGGGTGTCCTCTGAGTATTTTTTAGTGCTCGGAGATTTAGTTTTTATTGCCGCAGCTGAATGATTTACATCTGTTAGCCAGCATAAGTACATGTGGGGATTCTCTAGCAACCAGGCAACCCCCCACATGCAGTGGCGTAGGAAGGGGGGGGGGGGCCGCCCCGGGCGGCACAATGCGGGGGGCGGCGGTGGGTCACCGGGCCGTGGCCGGCGCTGCAGCTGTTTAACGCTATTGACGTGCGGGCCCTCGCCCGCACGTCAATAGTTAACAGCCGCCAGCCAATTGGAGGCTGGCAGCTGAAGTCAGCCGCAGCGCACACGTCGCCGGCGTCTGACGTCATTGTCAGTCGCCGGCGAGTGTGCGCTGCTGCTGGAGGGAGCTCGCCGCCTGGAGCGCTGGTCAGGTGAGGAGACTGTTTGGGTTTTTTTGTTTGTTTTTTTTTTTGATAAGCTAACAGTGGACACACTGGGGCAATGCTGGAAGACACACTGGGGCAATGCTGGAGACACTGGGGCAATGCTGGAGACAATGGGGCAGATTGCTGGACACACTGGGGGCAATGCTGGAGACACTGGGGCAATGCTGGAGACACTGGGGCAGATTGCTGGACACACTGGGGGCAATGCTGGAGGACACACTGGGGCAATACTGGAGACACTGACGGGGCAATGCTGGAGATACTGGGGCAGATTGCTGGAGACACTGGGGCAATGCTGGAGACACTGGGGCAGATTGCTGGACACACTGGGGGCAATGCTGGAGGACACACTGGGGCAGATGATTGCTGGAGACACTGGAGCAATGCTGGAGCCACTGGGGCAGATTGCTGGACACACTGGGGGCAATGCTGGAGGACACACTGGGGCAGATGATTGCTGGAGACACTGGAGCAATGCTGGACACACTGGGGGTAATATGCTGGAGACACTGGGGCAGATTGCTGGACACACTGGGGGCAATGCTGGATACTCTGGGGCAATATGCTGGATACACTGGGGCAATGCTGGAGACACTGTGGGCAATGCTGGACAATTGGACATACTGGGGCAGTTTGCTGGACACACTGGGGCAATGCTGGACATACTGGGGCAGATTGCTGGACACACTGGTGGTAATATGCTGGACACACTGGGGCAGATTGCTGGACACACTGGGGCAGATTGCTGGACACACTGGGGGCAATATGCTGGAGTCAGACACTGGGGCAGATTGCTGGACACACTGGGGGCAATATGCTGGAGTCAGACACTGGGGCAGATTGCTGGAGACACTGTCTGGGGGCAATGCTGGACACTGGGGCAATATGCTGGACATACTGGGGCAGATTGCTGGACACACTGGGGGTAATATGCTGGACACATTGTGGGTAATATGCTGGACACACTGGGGAAGATTGCTGGACACTGGGGGCAGGACTGGAGGCATGGGCAGAATGTAGACACGGGGCATGATTGGAGACACGGGGCAGAATGAAAGACATGGGGCAGGATTGGATCATGGGGCAGGATGGATACGATGGAGACAGATGGGGCAGGATGGGGAGATCATATGGTGTAAAATAGATACTCATGAGTGCAGGATGGGAGAACATATGGCTGGAGCCAGGATTGAGACACACGGGGCCAGTGTGGGGAATATTATTACCATAGGGGCTAATTAAGGGATATTATTACTGCAGTGATGTATTTATTTTATTTTTTGAGTATACTGTTTTAAATGGGGGGGCGGTCCTGTTACTGTGCAGAGTGACACTATATCACCTTTTTTTCTCCATGTGGTGTAATGTAGAAGTTGTGAAAAATTAAGTAATGTGTTCTGCAAGCAGAGCTCGAGATAACTGTGTTATTTCCTGCAGAAACGAGTCCTGGCTGGAAGAAATGATGGCGGTCTGTGCTGGATGAAAGATGAAGGACTTCACCTAGAGACGTCACTGGTGAGTCAGTGTTACCTATACACTGACACTATACACTGTATACTATATACAGAGGTCCTGTGTACAATGTCACCAGTGATCGCTGTATTACCTATACATTATATACAGAGCTCCTGTGTATAATGTCACCGGTGATCACTGTATTACCTCTACACAGACACTGCATACTAAGTACAGATCTCCTGTGAATACTGGCACTTATGGTGATAGTATTGTGTTTTGTTTTTTTTTGTTTTTTTTTTAATTACTGATCAGTATTGTAGTATTCAGTCACTATGTGGTGGCAATATGTGGTCTGGAAATGGTGTTGTGGTATTTGTCCCTTGAATGTGCTATTTGGTCACCAAGCGGTGGTAATATGAGGTCTTGACGTGGTGCGGTGGTATTTGTTCCTTGTATGTGATATTATTCGATCGCTGTGGTTGTAATTTGTGGTCTGGTCATGGCACGGTGGTATTTGTTCCTTGTATGTGATATTATTGGTCAAAATATACCTAAATTGTATTGCAGATTTTAACAAATATTTAATAGGTTACAGTAGAGTAGGGCCTGGCCATTTTTCTGGAATAATCTGGTTCGGGTGTCACATGACCCCCCCCATGACCGGGGGGGGGCCCACAGTGTCTGAACAGCCCGGGGCCCTGGCTACCCTTTAACCCCCCCTGGCCCCAGCGTGCATGTCGCCGGCTAGTGCACGCTTCAGCTGCGTGGAGAGAGCAGGAGTGCGGTCAGGTAAGCAGAACTTGTTTTTTTTTTGCAGTCCCGATCATGCGTGTTGTCCTGACTATTTTTGGTAACCTTTGTGTGTAATGAGCCGGGGGGGGGGGGGGGGCGCCAAACTCGGGAACAGCCCCGGGCGGCAAAAGCTCTAGCTACGCCCCTGCCCACATGTACTTATGCTGGCTAACAGATGTAAATCATTCAGCTGCGGCAAGAAAAACTAAATCTCCGAGCACTAAAAAATACTCGGAGGACACCCGAGCGTGCCCGGGAAATCTCGAGTAACGAGTATATTCGCTCATCACTATTAAAGAAGTGTCCATGTATGGACCATGATGAACAGACTGGCCACTGTTCTCCTAACCCAAACTCAGCAGCCTCATGTATGCCAAGGAGAATTGTAGGTTCGGGTCAGAAGACCCACGGCCATTCAGTACCTGGATGTGTGAAATGGCCTCTTCTAAGCAACAGTGGTCTATGTAGCCCTTTCTCCGTTACTAACCACCCTGTTGGCACAGCCGCCATAATCATCTGGTAGCAGCTACACACAGACACTGGACTTGGTCAGGCATGCATCGGTTCTGTATGGGGGGAGTGGAGAGAAGCCATTGCTAGCTATGTATGGCATTCGCTTCTCTCCAGGGTGAATAAAATGAACAGGCGTTTCCATCTAACCGCACAATCCTTCTTATCTTTCACAACGTCATCGGTCAGGGAAGCCCTCGTCGATGGTCCACCAGTCTTGTTAACATTAAAGGGAACCTGTCACCCCCAAAATCGAAGATGAGCTAAGCCCACCAGCTTCAGGGGCTTATCTACAGCATTCTGCTCCAAATGGTGGTCTCCCCCTTGCTGATAGCGAGGGAGCCCCAAGGCTGGTCGGACCCAGCAATCTGGCCATCCTCGGCGTGGCACTTGCCTGCCTATCCTTGCCTAGGTAACTGCCGTCCATTCTCATACTGCAGGTTGGTTGTTATAAGCTGTTCACTATAGATAACTATCCCATAATAGTCTTAGAATTGGGAAATTGCAATCTTGCTTGTTTTTGGCCACAACATTATTCCTCCTCCTCCAAACTTTCCAAATATCCATAAAGCAGGAGTGCATGGCCAGCAGTGGGTTTTATACACCTGTTACAATGGGACGGAGGGAAACACCTGAATCTGAAGCTTGAGGTTTGTCCCAATACGTGGCCATACAGTGTGTGTCTCCTGACCCCCCATATATATGCAGCCAGGCGAGGGAGGAGGACAGCTCCTCATACACAGTAGTCACCTGAACCCGCCAATGGGCCGGCTGACCACCTAATGTGCATACACCTCTTCCTCCCCATGACACCTTACCATACCATTACCATATGCAAACTACCTCTTCAGAGAGGACGAGGAGGACTTGGCCTCTAGTGCTACCTAGTCAAGTCCTATTCCTCTGAAGAGGTAATTTGCATGTTTAATTTCTCAGCGGAACATTGCAAGGCTTTGGGCTCGTTCACACTGGCATATAGCACACGTCCCAATGTTATACTACGGGGCAGTGCAGATCTGCTACTGTTTCACCATTCAGCATAAGAAAACAATCAGCACGCTGAGAGTGGCTCCGATATTCAGGTCACACGCACCCATACAAGTTTATGTGCGCATGTGAAACATCGAACTGCACTCTGATGTCATCTGAGTGCAGTCTGATATATGCTCTGAGAGACAATGGAGAAGATGGAAGAAATTTAGTTCTCCATCTTCTCACCTGAGATGTCATTCTCTCATGCGAGAAAATCGGATCACACTCAGATGAAACTCTGACATAGTTTAAGCCAAGTGTCATTAGCATAATTGGCCCGATTCTCTCCGCCCTTATAAGCCTCCTCACACTGACATGCCAGACTCCACAAGGAGAAATATTACCACTTACTGTCCCTGGACTTGAGATGTCCGAGGAGATAAGGATCTGCAGTTTGCCTTCAAATGGCCAATTCCTCTGATCCCTCCGCTCCTATAGAGAACACAATCATTTTATTTCTACAGCGCCAACATATTCCGCAGCACTTTTTAGAAGATGTATAGGAGTCGGAGAACTAGCCGCTGGCACCTGGCGGTGCTGTCTGCATTTGGCCGACATGAGACGTGTGTCCCACACATATGACAGGATGGCTCTCGCAGGTGCTGGTGGATGTTCCCAAACCTTGGAGAGTCCCATGTGGTGACAGCTTTGAGCCCATATTGCGCCCGCAGTGCTCCTGGCCCGGTTATATGGGAGTTATGCTTCCTTAGATCTGTACGTGCGTTATGGGCCGCGTTCACACTGCTTCCTGGTCTGAACCCTGTAGAATGGGATTCGCACACATGGGGCCCACTCGCTATAATGGAGCAGGCCCAGTCGCTTTGAGCTCTATTCCGGTAATGTCCGCCTTTTTAAGGTCAGCTGCGGCTTTTTTCTTTATGCCCGATGTGGCAGAAATGGAGGCCACACCATACAGTGACCACGTCGCTCCAGTCCATCACCATAGTGGTGGATACGCTGATTCCTGTCTCCCAGCCGGAGGCCCTGGTGAAGACAATAACGTGCGGCAAAGACTCAGTGTGAACACAGTCTTATTCTGCTGAATTATGGCGATGTACAGGGTCCGTCAATATGAAAGCCGTTGGCAGGTAATGACTGTGCCCTTGGTTGGGTCTCCATTATGTCATTATGTGTCAGGCGCACACATGGGAGCCAGAGCCAGGAGTGTAATCCCGGGAGTGCCACCCCGGCCAGCAGCAGCCAGTCACCGTGACTAAGCAGAGCCCGGCATCACCTCCCCCGCCAGCAGCCGCTACATGTGCTCGGGACTTCCGCGTTATGGCATTAGTGCTCCGCAGCACCGTCCTGCTGTGCACACGGGGGAGCAGCCGCTCTGTGCCCGCTCACATCAGCCCCCGGACCCGCGACTCCATCCCCAGCAGAAGCCTGCAGGCCGCCGCCGTCCTGTCAGCGCACCCCGGCCGCACTGCCTCCCAGCACAGAGCGCTTCTCCTCCCCCGGGCACATCTACCCAGGCTGCGCCGTGCCGGCTTCACCATGTCCCAGCCCTGCAGCACTCCCGGAGGCCCGGTGGGCGCCCAGGACGCGGGGCTTGTGCGCGGAAGTCACCCGAATCGGCGTCCGCACTGCTCGTTCGACTACCTGGTGATCGGAGGAGGCTCGGGAGGGCTGGCCAGTGCCCGCAGGGCTGCAGAGCTGGGCGCCAGGGCCGCCGTGGTGGAGAGCAACAAGCTGGGGGGCACCTGTGTGAGTATGGCATGAAACCCACCGGCACCCATTAACCCCTTTACCCCCGAGGGTGGTTTGCACGTTATTATTACAATTCTGACCACTGTCCCTTTATGAGGTTATAACTCTGGAACGCTTCGACGGATCCCGGTGATTCTGACACTGTTTTCTCGTGACAGATTGTACTTCAGGATAGTGATAAAATTTCTTTGATATTACCTGCGTTTATTTGTGAAAAAAACAGAAATTTGGCGAAAATTTTGCAATGTTCCAACTTTGAATTTTCACGTCCTTAAATCACAGAGATATGTCACACAAAATACTTATAAGTAACATTTCCCACATGTCTACTTTACATCAGCACAATTTTGGAAACAAACTTTTTTTTGTTAGGAAGTTGCAAGGGTTAAAATTTAAACAGCGATTTCTCATTTTTACAATAAATTTTACAAAACCATTTTTTTTTTTTTAGGGACCATCTCACATTTGAAGTCACTTTGAGGGGTCTATTTGAAAGAAAATACCCAAAAGTGACACCATTCTAAAAACTGCACCCATCAAGGTGCTCAAAACCACATTTAAGAAGTTTATTAACCCTTCAGGTGCTTTACAGGAATTTTTTGAATGTTTTTAAAAAAAAAAATGAACATTTAATTTTTTTTCGCAGAAAAATTTAATTTAGCCCAATTTTTTTTATTTTACCAAGGGTAACAGGAGGAATTGGACCCCAAAAGTTATTGTGCAATTTGTCCTGAGTACGCCGATACCCCATATGTGGGGGTAAACCACTGTTTGGGCGCATGGCAGAGCTTGGAAGAGAAGGAGCGTCGTTTGACTTTTCAATACAAAATTGACTGGAATTGAGATTAGACGCCATGTTGCGTTTGCAGAGCCCCTGATGTGCCTAAACATTGAAACCCCCCACAAGTGACACATGGATTTTTTTCACAACCAATTTTTTTATTTTCTCAAGGGTAACAGGAGAAATTGGACCCCAAACGTTATTGTGTACTTTGTCCTGAGTACGCTGATACCCCATATGTGGGGGAAAACCATAGTTTTTGCATCACCACATTTTGAGAGCTATCATTTTTCCATATTTCGGCCAGCAGAGCCATTTGAGGTCTTGTTTTTTGCAGGACAAGCTGACAAGTTTTTATTGGTACCATTTTTGGGCGCATGACGTTTTTTGATCACTTTTTAATCAAATTTTTGGGAGGCAGAATGAACAAAAACCAGCAATTGATAAAGCAGTTTTATTCTTCGGGTCAGTGCGATTACAGCGATACCTCATTTATATCATTGTTTATGTTTTGGTGCTTTTATACAATAAAAACTATTTTATATAAAAAAAAAAATTATTATTTTTGCATCGCTTTTTTAATTTTCCACTGATGGAGCTATATGGGGGCTGGTTTTTTGTGGGACAAGATGGCTTTTTCAGCGATACCATGTTTATTTTTATCCGTCTGTTTGATCGCGTGTTATTCCACTTTTTGTTCGGTGGTATGATTATAAAGCAATGTTTTTTGCCTTGTTTTTTTTTTTTATGGTGTTCATGATTATGGTGTTCACTAAAGGGGTTAACTAGTGGGGCAGTTTTATAGGGCGGGTCATTATGGAAGCGGGGATACCAAATGTGTGTACTTTTATTGTGTTTTTTTTTTGTTCAA
Organism: Ranitomeya variabilis; assembly: GCF_051348905.1. NCBI lineage: Eukaryota > Metazoa > Chordata > Amphibia > Anura > Dendrobatidae > Ranitomeya > Ranitomeya variabilis. The sequence continues at coordinate 826,700,503 of NC_135232.1, read as the reverse complement.
ATATTTATTTGATAGAATAAATATTTTTTTTACAATTTTAATTTTTTTTTTAAAGATTTTCACAATTATATAAAAACATTTTTTATTCATTCTAACTTTTACACTGTGTCCTCCCCTCCCTGCACTGCCCCATGTGCACACCACACTACCCCCTGCGCGCCTCAGCTTCCCCTCCCCCTGCGCGCCTCAACTTCCCGCCTCAACTTCCCCTCCCCCTGCGCACCCCAGCCTCCCCTCCCTGCCGCTCCTCCTGCACATTTCAGCTTCCCCTCCTGCGCACCTCAGCTTCTCCCTGCCCCTCCTCCTGCGCACCTCACCTTCCCCTCCCTGCCCACCTCAGCTTCCTCTCCCCTGCCCACCTCAGCTTCCTCTCCCCTGCCCACCTCAGCTTCCTCTCCCCTGCCCACCTCAGCTTCCTCTCCCCTGCCCACCTCAGCTTCCTCTCCCCTGCCCACCTCAGCTTCCCCTCCCTGGCCCTCTCTCTGCGCACCTCCCTCTCCCCCTCCCTCTGCACATTTCAGCTTCCCCTCCTCCTGCGCACCTCAGCTTCCCCTCCTCCTGCGCACCTCAGCTTCCCCTCCTCCTGCGCACCTCAGCTTCCCCTCCTCCTGCGCACCTCAGCTTCCCCTCCTCCTGCGCACCTCAGCTTCCCCTCCCTGCCCCTCCTCCTGCACACCTCAGCTTCCCCCTCCTCCTGCGCACCTCAGCTTCCCCCTCCTCCTGCGCACCTCAGCTTCCCCTCCTCCTGCGCACCTCAGCTTCCCCTCCTCCTGCGCACCTCAGCTTCCCCTCCTCCTGCGCACCTCAGCTTCCCCTCCTCCTGCGCACCTCAGCTTCCCCTCCTCCTGCGCACCTCAGCTTCCCCTCCCTGCCCCTCCTCCTGCACACCTCAGCTTCCCCTCCTCCTGCGCAACTCAGCTTACCGTCCCTGCCCCTCCCCCTGCGCATCCCAGCCTCCCCTCCCTGCTCCCCCTGCACAAATCGGCTTCCCCTCCTCCTGCGCACCTCAGCTTCCCCTCCCTGCTCTGCCCTCTGCATACCTCCAGCTTCTCCTCCTTATACTGTGGTACTTGGACAGCCCATCCGCGTGTTACGCGGGCAGCCCATCCACGTGTTACATGGGCAGCCCATCCATGTGTCACACGGGCAGCCCGTCAGTGTGTCTCACGGGTAGCTTCTAATACTATTTGTTTCCTGCAGCAATAACAGATGATAGGTGGACAGTTTCTAACCGATCGGCTGTTAGCAGGTCCTGCAGCCACTGGAAGTACACATTGTATGGAGTCGGAAAAGCATTGGTAGATAAATGAACTGTACCCTGACCGTCCTTGAATATTAACTTCTTGGTGTCAGACCCTCTCATATCTAAGGATAAGTCATCAATACCCCGGTTCTGGACATCCTCTTTAAGGCTATGTTCACATGCAGTGTTTTATTCTGCAGGAAGAAGCTGCATTTTACAGTATCCTCAAAAGCTATGTCAGAAATCTCATGCACGAGTTGTTGTGCAGAGGGCTGCGGCGTTTCTTTAATCTGCAGCACGTCTCTTCTTTCAGCGTTTTTCCCAACTAGAAAGCAATAGGAAAGAGCAAAATAATTTTTTATAGTTAACGTTGCTGCATTTTTGCTGATTAGGGGTAACTTCACACAGGGCGTTTTTTTTTCTGCGTTTTTTATCCTAATTTTCAGCTCATTTTTACAGTACCAGCAAAGCCTATGAGATTTCAGAAAGAGACGACGTTACTCGGCTCTGCTACATCTAGATGGCAGGCTGCATGATGTGTCCATACAGCCTGTCATCCAGCAGCGGATCCCCCATTCATTTGAATGGGGGGTCCGACATCAGTGTTTGACATGCTGTCATATGCATGACAGCACGGCAAACACTGCTTCTGATTAGCGGGGAAATCCTCCCCGCCTGTCAGAGGGCCGCGGTTCCCATGGTGTCAGAAGACAGCGGGAGCGCTCAGCTGTGATTGGAGGTGTAACGTTCACCTCCGATCACTGGTGTCAGCTGATGGGACTACTGCTCCCATCATCTGACACCTACAGCCGCTAATTACAGTGAGAGCAGGAGCGGCGGATGGGAGTTTTCATCTGCTGCTCCTGCGCTATAAATAAATAAATAAAAAAAAAAAAAAAAAAAAGGCATGGGTACAAAGAGAAAAAAAAACGCACCTAAACCTGCGTTTTTGGCGCAGCTTCTCTCCTGCCAAGATGATCAGGTTTTGCTGCAGAAAAAAAAACTCAGGGTAAGTTCACACAGGGCGTTTTTGCTAACACTAACTTTATTAAACTTGTATTAGAGAAATCACACAAGTAATCGCACTAATACTCCCAGCACAACCTGCATTTTGAACGCAGTGCTTGGCTGCAGATAAAACCGTTGCATGTGAACATAGTCTAATGCTTTGTTCATTCATGCTGTCCTATATACCGGTCCTATGTGAAAGTATACCTGCATGTGTTGCTTAATTTTATTTCTTTTTTTTCTTTGTTCCCTCCCCAGGTTAATGTTGGTTGTGTCCCAAAAAAGGTAAGTGTGATTATTTCAGTCCTAAAGGTGCCAATGGGTAAAAGGGAGTAAGTTTCTGCCAGGGAGTAAAGGGCGAGTGTTCACATACAGCGTGGCTAGTACCCCGGGGGCCCGGCTTGTTCATCTATTACATGGCCGGCTGCGGCGGGAGACATGTATGGCGCTTTGCAGACTACACAGGAGTTACCTGAATCTTGTTGTGCGGTGATTCGTGGATCACTCTCCCCTCCTCAATTTATGGAAGGGGTTGTCATCTGCTGGGACTGTGTGGTGGACCTTCAAGTCCATCTGTGCTATGATTTGTATTATTTTTCTGCTACTCCTTTCTGAAATAGTGATATTCTTACATTCTCACCAGATTATGTGGAATGCAGCAATTCATTCCGAATACATACATGATCATGAAGATTATGGATTCCAAACGTCAGATGTAAAGTTTACCTGGAAGTAAGTAAAGCATGTTCCAGATAGGTAAATTCCATTAGTCTGAATAATGTGAAGGCTACTGTACATGGAAGCAGGTGAGTTTATATATGCACACCAGTGCTATTAGCCATATGCTAGTGCTGTATGGAGAGAGGGGAGAAAGCTACTGTACATGGAAGCAGGTGAGTTTATATATGCACACCAGTGCTATTAGCCGTATGCTGGTGCTGTATGGAGAGAGGGGAGAAAGCTACTGTACATGGAAGCGGGTGAGTTTATATATACACGCCAGTTCTATTAGCCGTATATACACAGCAGTGCTACTAGCTGTATTCTCATACTGTATAGAGAGAGGGGAGAAAGCTACTGTACATGGAAGCGGGAGAGTTTATATATACACACCAGTGCTACTAGCCGTATGCTCGTACTGTATGGAGAGAGGGGAGAAAGCTACTGTACATGAAAGCGGGTGAGTTTATTTATGCACACCAGTGCTATTAGCCATATGCTAGTGCTGTATGGAGAGAGGGGAGAAAGCTACTGTACATGGAAGCTGGAGAGTTTTATATACACACCAGTGCTACTAGCCGTATGTTCGTACTGTATGCAGAGAGGGGAGAAAGCTACTGTACATCGAAGCGGGTTAGTTTATATATATATATATATATATATATATATATATATATATATATATATACACATATATACACACCAGTGCTACTAGCTGTATGCTCGTGCTGTATGCTCGTACTGTATGCAGAGAGGGGAGAAAAAGAAAACAAAAAGCAGCACCAAAAGAAAACAAAGGGTGCAAAAAATCCTTCCAGGTATGTACCAAACCTCATGCTATTATCCAGAAAAATGAAGGCAGCACTCCAATAGAAAAAATAAGTGCTTTCAGACTTCAAATAATGCAAAGAAAACAAGTTCATAATAATTTAGAAACAACAATACTGTTTTAACTCAGGAAGAGTTCAGAAATCAATATTTTGTGGAATAACCATGATGTTTAATCACAGCTTTCATGCGTCTTGGCATGCTTTCCACCAGTCTTTCACACTGCTTCTGGCGCAAAAATGTAAGCAGTTCTTTGTTTGAAGGCTTGTGACTATTCATCATCCTCTTAATTACATTCCAGAGGTTTTCAATGGGGTTCAGGTCTGGAGATTGGGCTGCCCATGACAGGGTTTTGATGTGGTGGTATCCTAATTTTTGCCAGAGCTGTATATACACCCCAGTGCTGTTACCTGTATGCTCTTACTGTATAGTGAGAGGGGAGAAAGCTGCTGTACATCAAAATGTGGGTGTTTATACTGTATATGCATACCAGTGTTGTTTGCTTTATACTCGTACTGTATGAAGAGAGGGGAGAAAGCTGCTGTACATGGAAGTGAGAGAGTTTATGCACACCAGTGCTTCTAGCTGTATTCTCATACTGTATAGAGAGAGGGGAGAAAGCTGCTGTACATGGAAGCAGGAGAGGTTATATATACACACCAGTGCTACTAGCCGAATGCTTGTCCTGTATGGAGAGAGGGGAGAAAGCTACTGTACATGGAAGTGAGTGAGGTTAGATATGCACACCAGTGCTGTTAGCCGTATGCTACTGCTGTATGGAGAGAGGGGAGAAAGCTACTGTACATGGAAGCGGGTGAGTTTATATATACACGCCAGTTCTATTAGCCGTATGCTTATACTGTATGGAGAGAGGGGAGAAAGCTACTTTCAGGCTGTCCCACTTATTAGAACTCCTGCTGATCTTTCATGCACATGTGCACACCTGCCGTCAGTGACCCACTACCCACTCATGCGGACGTGAGTGGAGCTGGACAAGCCTTCTGACTTCTGTTTCTGATTCCATTGCTGGGTTCCTGGACTGTTGGTGACATATTATTAGTAATCCCCACAACTGAATGGTGACAATGCCTTTCACACTGTGTATGACATGCCAGCATTATGCAGAATTCCCTTTATCCGTAATAATTGATAACATTGCAATCTAGAGAATAGATTTGCTGCATTTTAGCACAAGGGCTTAGTTCTTGCCTTGTCTTACATAAGCACATTGTGTTTTCTGATTTTCTCAGGGTTATAAAAGACAAAAGAGATGCATACGTGAGTCGCCTAAATGACATCTATCAAAGTAACCTTAATAAGGTATATATGTTACATATTATTTCAGTCCAATATTAAGGCCTGATTCCAGTATGCATGAAACGAAATGTTAACAGTTCAGAAAATAGTATATGAAATTAACCCTCTTTTTTTCAGGATTCTTCTCTTGAAATGTGTTGAATATGCAGTACCAGCCATCTCTGAGCAGTGCAGAGGGGGCTTTTATGTAGGCTATCGGTTGTGTACCAAGATATCTTAAAGTTTGTCTCAAATTATCTATCTTCAAAATCAAAGCATTTTTCTAATTGACAATGCCAGCATGCATTGGGGGTCTCAAATGGAACATTATCACTGAGGGTCCCTCAGTAGCCTGTTCTTCCTTTTAAACTGATTGTCATTAGTGACGGTACTAGTCTGTTCTGCTCTCTTGACTGTTCTAATGCTCAGCGTTCTGACAGCGTGCTCTGCTCTAAAGCATCTCTAAACACTTGCGTGGAGAATTAGTTGAAATAGACCAAATATACTTAGTGTGTTCTCTTCCCTTGCTGCCATTCAGAGAGGCTTTGGAGAAAAGTGCATTGCTAGGACGCCAGGAAGAAGAGAGGACACGCTTGGTAGTAGAGCCTTCCGGAGAGTAGAACAGACCAGCCGCGGGTCTCAGACTGTATCAGCGAGGCACACGAGTACTGCAGTGCATGACACCAATGATCAAAGTAAAAATTATACATGTCCTACAGTGGAACTAAGTGGGGAAAAAAAAAAAAAATGTATGTGAAAAAAAGCGCGCACAGATCTTGAAAAGAAAGTTTCGCCACTAAAAATGCATCGTTTGCGTTAAAACAAACAAAAAAAAAACATACACATAATTGGTATCGTGGCACGTTGTTTATTCCATATGGTGAACACCATGAAAAAAATTAAAAACACGACAAAAATGTTGCTTTTCCATCATACTGACACACAAAAAATGTAATATAAAGTGATTAAAACGATATATGTAACAAAAAATGGTATAAATGAAAACGCCAAACTGTTCCGCAAAAAACAAGCCCCAATATGGCTCATTCAGCAAAAAAATACAAAAGTTCATGTCAGAATATGACGATACAAAAACAAATCAATTTTTGTAAAATATTGTTTTAAGTCTGTAAAATTAACAAACATAAAAAAGCTATATAAATCTGGTATCCCTGTAATCGTACCGACTCGACAAACTAATCGGTCTGATCACTTCGACCACACGGTGAACGGCGCAAAAAATAAAAACAATAACTGATGTGCTGGTTTTTGTTCATTCTGCATCTAAAAAATCTGAATAAAAAGTGGTCAACAAATGTGGCCCAAAATGGTACCAAAAAATCTCCAACTCGTCGTACAAAAAAATAAGCCCTCACTTTAGCCCCCAAAATGCTGCGATCGAACATGATCACAGCATTTCGGGTGCTGGCAGAGGGTTGAAAGCCCCTCTGCCTTTGGATCAGAGACCCCGTGTTACATGGGGGTCCCGATCTTTGTCATGGTGATGTTGTCATGACGACATCCGACTCACCAGAGCTAGGAAACATGCTGATCATGCGCAGTGTCTGATGAGTACGTTTGTCAGTGCAGAGCTGACAGTTTCTATAGCATGCAGATGCTGCTGCATCCCCATACTATAGAAGCGATCAGCCTGTAAAAAATGACTGTCCCATTGTGGGACAAAGTAAAAAAGCAATAAAAAAAAAGTAAACATTTTTTTTAGATAATTGTAAAAATATTAAATAATAATAAAAAAGTCAAAAAGATATTGTATCTACAAATAAATATTTTAACAAAAAAATGTAAACAATAAAAGTACACATATTTGGTATCGCCACGTCCGCAACGACCCGACCTATGAAACTGTCCCCTAGTTAACCCCTTTAGTGAGCACCATAAAAAAGGGAAAAAAAACAATTCTTTATCATATCGCCGAACAAAAAGTGGAATAACATGCAATCAAAAAGACGCATATAAATAAACATGGTACCACTGAAAACGTCATCTTGTCCCGCAAAAAAACGAATGGTCTTCAGAAATTGCTAAGAGGCACCGATACAAAATGAAATGTGACAATTTCTTGTCCTGCGTAAGGAAAGGAAACCTGCATAGAGCCAAATGCTAAATGTTGTTTGTTTGACACAGGCCCAAATAGAAATTATCAGAGGTCATGCAACTTTTACATCTGATCCAGAACCAACAATAGAAGTGAATGGTCAAAAATACACCTCCCCACATATTCTCATTGCCACCGGGGGCAAACCCACTATACCATCAGACACGGAGGTGCCAGGTAAGCAGCTACATATTTAACGGATATGTATGGTATTGCAACCATTGTTTTCTCTCTCATACATAGAGATTTTTTTTTCTTTTTTAAGGCATGAAATAATAATAATAATCATAATAATTTTGATTTATATAGCGCCAACATATTCCGCAGCACTTTACAACTTATAGAGTGGACTTGTACAGACAATAGACATTACAGCATAACAATAATCACAGTTCAAAACAGATATCAAGAGGAATGAGGGCCCTGCTCGCAAGCTTATAACCTATGAGGAAAAGGGGAGACACGAGAGGTGGATGGTAACAATTGCTTTAGTTATTCGGACCAGCCATAGTGTAAGGATCGAGTGTTCATGTAAAGCTGCGTGACCCAGTTAACTGCCTAAGTATGTAGCAGTACAGACACAGAGGGCTATTAACTGCATAAAGTGTATGAGAACATGATGCGAGGATCCTGATTATGGCTTGTTTTTTGAATGGGCCACACAGGGATAGTTAGGTTAATGCGTTGAGGCGGTAGGCCAGTCTGAACAAATGCGTTTTTAGGGCATACTTAAAGCTGTGGGGATCAGGGATTAATCGTATTAACCTAGGTAGTGCATTCCAAAGAATTGGAGAACCACATGAAAAGTCTTGGAGATGGGAGTGGGAGGTTTTGATTATTGAGGATGCTAACCTGAGGTCATTAGCGGAGCGGAGGGCACGGGTAGGGTGGTAGACTGAGACCAGAGAGGAGATGTAGGGTGGTGCTGAGCCATGCAGTGCTTTGTGAATGAGGGTAGTAGTTTTGAACTGGATTCTGGAAGGGATGGGTAACCAGTGTAATGACTGGCACATGGTAGAGGCATCGGTGACAGATTCATAATCGCTACACACGGGTAGTATAAAGTGCAATGAGTTCTATGAGGCCAGTGACCCCTGAGGAAGCCATCGCGAAACGTGCGTAGGGCGCGTGTCATGCTCACGGAAATTTGTGCGGGGTTCACATTTGTATATATTTCTGGATGTACCATATTTTGTTTAGAGGGTACCTGTCATTTGATTCCAGCTGCCTGAGCCACAGGCCTCATAAATCAGACTCTGGCCGCCTTTTTGCACCCATGTGTGTTTTGCTGTGAAACGCAGCAGTGTTTCAGAGAAAATATACTTTGAAACTCCAGCCTGGTTTTGCTGCAAACTAGTCAGCTGAGACACATAGTCTGTAACTGCGGGTTTCTTCCCACTGCGATTCCTCTTACTGACAGGTCTCTCCTTATGCAAAAACATAGGGAAGGGCCTGTCTAGGGGAGCAATATGGAAAGAAGCCAGTGGTGAACCTGCCTTAGGCAGTGTTCACATCTGCGTCTGTGTGCGCAGCGTACGATCCGCATGCATCATGCATTCATATCTTTAACATTGTGTACGCAGTGACATGTTTTTGGATGCGTACGCATGCTTCATTTTGAGGTGCGCAGCGGTGTCCGGCAAACACAACATATTGCATTTTTTTAGGCGTCAAATACTGCGCAATTGTCCGCAAGTGGATGATTGCGTCAAAAAACGCGTTAGTGTCTCTGGGAACCCATTGGTACGCAAGGACATGCGTACGAATGCTTTCGATACACATGCGTACTTTAGACTGCGCATGTTCAGAAAATGATATCATCGCCTCCACCATGTGCATAAAAAGCGCAAATGCATGCCAAAACGCATTTAAACACATGCACACACAGCGTTTTTGTTTGCATCATGCACAAGATGACGTGCAGGCGTAAGCATGCTTATGATGCATTTTGGCATGCGCTTGCGCATGCAGATGATACGCTGCACGCAGAAACGCTAATGTGAACATAGCCTTAGACACGTCAGCTGCAACATATAGTCCCCGGATGGCTTTTTAAATTATGTTTTCTCTGAAACACCACAAAAATATACAGCTGCAATAATCCAGCCATTCTCTGAATCATCATGGCTGTGGTTCGGGCAGCATGAATCGGGTGATAGGTTTCCTTTTAAAGGAAATCTGTCTGCAGGATTTCACTCCCCTAACTATTTATATGTGCATGTAGCACTTGCAAAGATAATTCCAGCAATACCTTTACATGGTCAGTTCCTTACTGAGAAATCAGTTTTAATTGATATGCAAATGAGGCTGAAGGACTATACTAGATCTGAAGCCTCTGTCACTCCAGCTCTTTTCCACGCCCAGTGCCGCCTACTCCTGCTTGTCTCATGGCTCCTTTGCCTGAAGTCAAACAGCATATAGGATGTCAGTCAAGCAGGAAGAGGTGGCAATGGGTGACAAATAGAGCTGGAGTGACAGAGGCTTCAGATCTACACATTTTTATATCAACTAAAATACTGATATTTCAGTAACAGTAGAATGGACTGACCATGTAAATGTATTTCTGGACTTGTCATTGAAAGAGCTACATCCACATATAAATAGTTTGGGGTGTGAAATCCGGCTAACTGTTTCCCATTAATTTCAAGTCTCTGAATCATGTATGTGTAAGTTTTTAGCTGTTTTAAATAATGACCTTATATTATTGTCAGATGCCCATTATCTGTATTAAGAGTGTACTCTTTTCAGATTACAAGCCAAATCTACTCGTAGCTTAATTAATTGTTTGGTTTTTTTTGTTTTAAGGAGCCAGTTTGGGAATAACAAGTGATGGATTTTTTGAGCTGGAAGAGTTACCCAAGTATACATTATTACTTAATCCTGAAACCGTTAATGACATATGGACAACAATGATACTGCAACGCTCAAAGACAGCTAATAAAAAGTTCCAAGTAGTACATGATAACAGAGAAATAGATACAGAAAAGAAATGTCTAAATATATGTAAATAATGTACAAAATATCATTACTATTATTATTATTATTTATTGTTATAGCGCCATTTATTCCATGGCGCTTTACATGTGAGGAGGGGTATACATAATGAAAACAAGTACAATAATCTTAAACAATACAAGTCATAACTGGTACAGGAGGAGAGAGGACCTTGCCCGCGAAGGCTCACAATCTACAAGGGATAGGTGAGAATACAGTAGGCGAGGGTAGAGCTGGTCGTGCAGTGGTTTGGTTGATCGGTGGTTACTGCAGGTTGTAGGCTTGCTGGAAGAGGTGGGTCTTCAGGTTCTTTTTGAAGGTTTCAATGGTAGGTGAGAGTCTAATATGTTGTGATAGAGAGTTCCAGAGGAGGGGTGATGTGCGAGAGAAATCTTGTATGCGATTGTGGGAAGAGGAGATAAGAGGGGAGTAGAGAAGGAGATCTTGTGAGGATCGGAGGTTGCGTGCAGGTAAGTACCGGGAGACGAGGTCACAGATGTATGGAGGAGACAGGTTATGGATGGCTTTGTATGTCATGGTTAGGTTTTGTTCTGGAGTCTCTGGGTAATGGGGAGCCAGTGCAGGGATTGACAGAGGGGAGAGGCCGGGGAATAGCGGAGGGACAGGTGGATTAGCCAGGCAGTAGAGTTTAGAATAGATTGGAGGGGTGCGAGAGTGTTAAGGCCCTGTCTCACATAGCGAGATCGCTAGCGAGATCGCTGCTGAGTCACAAGTTTTGTGACGCAACAGCGACCTCAGTAGCGATCTCGCTATGTTTGACACGTACCAGCGTCCCGGCCCCTGCTGTGAGATCGCTGGTCGTGTCGGAATGGCCTGGACCTTTTTTTGGTCGTTGAGGTCCCGCTGACATCGCTGAATCGGTGTGTGAGACACGGATTCAGCGATGTCTTCACTGGTAACCAGGGTAAACATCGGGTTACTAAGCGCAGGTCCGCGCTTAGTAACCCGATGTTTACCGTGGTTACCAGCGTAAAAGTAAAAAAAAACAAACCGTACATACTCACATTCCAGTGTCCTTCAGGTCCCTTGCCGTCCGCTTCCCGCTCTGACTGACTGCCGGCCGGAAAGTAAGAGCAGATCACAGCGGTGACGTCACCGCTGTGATCTGCTTTCACTTTACGGCGGCAGTGGCACTCAGTCAGTGCGGGAAGCAGACGGCAAGGGACCTGAAGGACACCGGAATGTGAGTATGTACGTGTTTTTTTTGTTTTTTTTTTTACTTTTACGCTGGTAACCACGGTAAACATCGGGTTACTAAGCGCGGCCCTGCGCTTAGTAACCCGATGTTTACCCTGGTTACCCGGGGACCTCGGCATCGTTGGTCGCTGGAGAGCGGTCTGTGTGACAGCTCCCCAGCGACCACACAGCGACAAAACAGCGATGCTGCAGCGATCAGCATCGTTGTCTGTATCGCTGCAGCGTCGCTGTGTGTGACGGGGCCTTTAGAGGGGAGGCCACAGAGCAGGAGGTTGCAGTAGTCGAGGCGGGAGATGATGAGGGCATGGACTAGAGTTTTTGCAGATTCTTGGTTTAGGAATGTACGGATCCGTGAAATATTTTTGAGTTGAAGGCAGCAGGAAGTGGAAAGGGCTTGGATATGCGGTTTGAAGGAGAGATCAGTGTCGAGGATTACCCCGAGACAGCGAGTTTGTGGGACTGGGGAGAGTGGGCAGCCGTTAACTGTAATGAATAGGTTCGTTGGGGGGGTCGCGTGAGATGGGGGGGAAAGACAATGAATTCTGTTTTGTCCATGTTAAGTTTTAGAAATCTAGCGGAGAAGAAGGATGAAATAGCGGATAGACATTGAGGGATTCTGGTTAGTAGGGTGGTGATATCTTAATTAGCCAATTACACTAATTTATCTAGGTTGTTATTAACTGTAGTACATTGAAAAGGCAGCCATATTGTTAATTTGATGGAAATATGTACAAGAATGTTAATATTCCTGTGAGCATGTGCAGTAGGAAGCTTCACTGCTGTGACCTGGAGCTAGCAGACATCAGTCGCTTAGCTTTCCGTCAGGGTGGACATCAGTGTGAGCAGCTTCTTCTTACCTAAGTACTCTTGATATATTCAGTATTGTATCAGAAAGACATAAATGACATTATTGTGAGCAGTCTTGTTACATTAACGCTTCTGGCCTCTCCAGCATTAGATCAGAAAGACAGTGTGGTCAGCAATGTGAGCCGCCCCTTTATACCTCCTCATATTTCCATTATTATATCAAAAAGACATGGTGTACAACAGTGTAAATGGCCTCTTTTTACGTCTGCACCCTTGGCAACTCCAGTATTCGTTCAAATAGACATAGTAGACTGCAGTGTGAGCAGCATCTTCTTATTTCAGCTCTCTTGGAATCTCCAGTATTAGATCAGGTGGACAGCAGTGTGAGCAGTCTCTTCTTACCACTGCATCCATTATATCAGAAAGATAAGGTGGTAAACAGAGAGAGCAGCCTCTTCTTACCTCAGCATCCCTGGTAACTCTAGTATCAGATCAGAAAGAGCGGATAGACAGCCGTGTGAGCAGTCTTTTCTTACCTCAGCATATCTAGTATGTCTCGTATTAGATCAGATAGAGTGTGAGCAGCCTCTTCATACCTCAGTATCCCTGATATCTCCGGTATTAGATCAGAAAGATAGGGTGGTCAACAGTGAGAGCAGCTTCTCCTTAGTCGGCACCCTTGATATTTCCTGTTCACCCGGTCTATCTTATCTAATACTGAAGTATGGGCCGCTCTCCTCTCATCTCAGCAGTCTTGGTATCTCCAGTGTTATATTAGAAAGGCAGGGTGGACAGCAATGTGACTGGCCTATCTTACCTTTGCACCCCTGGTATTTCCAGTATTAAATCAAATCAATACAGTGGACAGCAGTGGGACCAACTTATTTTACTGTTGTCTTGTAGTATCTTGGTCACTGGAAAAAATAATTAAAAACTGTCTTAAATGATATGTAACATTACATTTTGATGACAGTTGCTGCTGTTTTAGGCTATGTTCACATGTTGCATTTTTGCTGCTTTTTTTTTTTTTGCATGCATAACCTGCTCTCTTGGCAGTAAAGAAGCTGCTTAGAAAAAACAGGTTTTACTGTTTTTTTTCTGCGTTTTTCAGGATCCCAGGGTTCAGCTTTGCTTCCACCAAAAAAGCATGCACAGGTCACGAATGCAAGACATATGTGAAACCATTTTTGGAAAAAAGGCAATTTAATCAAATTATTTAGTGGAAAAATATTTTTTTTGTCTGAAAAAAGTGAGTATTCTGGACAAAAAAAATTCATATGAGTTCATGAAAAAAAATACACAATTACAAATGTAACAGCAGGGGTAGGTGAATTTGTGGTGGATAGTTTATCTAAGACATTGGCGGAGCATTGAGTTTGTAGGACACGGTTTACTTTCACACCTTGGTCAGCCAATGTTTACTTTGTACACATCTCTATTTTAATTAATTAATTAAACTGTACTAATCCCATCTGCCATGAACGCCAAGACATGGTTTAAACTTGAGAAAATCACAAAAATAATAAACGGGTTTCACATCCTGCTGTAGATGCTGTACCTGCGTTTTTTTACTGCATTTTTATTGCGTTTTTACACTTACCGATTGCTTTCTATGGGTGAAAAAATGCTGAAAGAAGTGACATGCAGCAAATTTCAAAATCAGTCAGTGAAAAAAAACAATGTGTGTGAGATTTCTGCACACACATTTCAGCTTAAAATTTGCATAAAAAATGCAATTTATGAACATAGCCTTATGGTTATTTTGTGATCAGCATCTAATTTGAAGCTTATCTTGTGTATCCACTCTTAGTATTTCTAATCTTCTCCGTTCATCGTATTCCTTTTCCAGACGGAGTGTTATTGTCGGTGCTGGTTACATTGCTGTCGAAATAGCCGGGATACTTTCAGCTTTAGGTTCAAGAGCTGCATTGCTGATTCGTCAAGATAAGGTATACCATCTTTTCCATTTTTTTCTGTGTCTTCAAATTACAAGAGGCGATTAGGCAGCACATTTTTGGCTGCGGATTTGCTTGTGGAACATATTCCGTGCTGTACAGAAGCAGGGTTGAGAATGAAATTTGAAAAAAATCTTATTCATATGTGGTGGAGAAAAATGTTGTTGTTCTTGTTCTGTTGTTCTTGATCAAGCTTGATAAAGAACAACCGTGTTCAAAATGCGTCGCTTGCTCCTGTTCTTGTCCACCATATTTTTTCATTATTTTTTGATGGAACAAAGATTACTCTGAAAAGTTTACCAGAAGCTGGAACATTTTTTTATTTTTGCCATTGCTACACAAGTGGTCGGCTCATGGTTCCGTGCACTCTGGACTTCTATAAATTTCAACGGTGAGCTGGCATTATCCATTTGTTTTCTATATGTGTGGGTCCCAGCACCCCTTCTAGGTCCCTTGCATATACAAATGAAAGGCACAGGAGCCCATGGTTGAAGTCCGAGCCCTTCTGTAGTGGCAACGTTTCGGTTTCTTCTCGGAACCTTCAAGCAGTAAGGCTACTTTCACATTTCCATCTGGCACTCCTGTCACAATGCGTCATTTTGGTAAAAAAACGCATCCTGCAAATTTGCCTGCAGGATGCGTTTTTTTTCCCATAGACTTGTATTGCCGACGGATCGCAACGTATGGCCACACGTTGCGTCTGTTGTGCACTGGTTGCATCGGGTTTTGTCGTCTGGGAAAAACGTTCAAGGGAACATTTTTCTGTGCGTTGTATCCAGTTTTTCCGTCTGCACATGCCCAGCAGGAAATGTCTCTCTCTGTCTCTTTCCTGGCCGGGACTGCAGACGGAAATGTGAAAGTACACACTTCCGTCAGTACGTCGCGCCAACGCTTTGTGATGGGCGACTACCGAGGGAAATGTGAAAGTAGCCTTACGTGTGACTATGCACGCTTCAGGACTCTTTGGGGCTCTATATACTGTTTAATATAGTTTGTCTCATAAATAGTAGATTCTATAAATTTGTTGTATTATAAGGCCACAATTTAAATCCTGGAAAGACTGCTAACCAAGGTGGTGTATTCTGTTATATGTGCAGGTGCTGAGGACATTTGATTCTATGATAAGTGCAAACTGCACAGAAGAGCTTGAAAATGCCGGAGTTGATGTCTGGAAATATGCTGAGGTAATGTAAAAGATGCTATTACACTGAAGGGAGCTGCATTATGGAAATTAAAGGGGTTGTATGAGATTCGGGGAAGCACACCAATCTTTCCTGAAAGCTTTGTCTGGTACTAGCGCTCAGTCCTACTCAATAGGAGCTGAGTTGCCTCATCCATGAACGGCTGTTCGGCTCCATTCACTGCTTACATTTGATTGCTGCTTGCTGTGGATACTAGATGTCGGACCCCCACCAATCTGATATTAATGACCTACTTAAAGAATAGATCATCAATATCTTTAGCCTGTAAAACCACTTTAACAGTGGCTGTGAAAACACAGAAGAGCAGTATTTGAGTCGTTAAAATAAGCCCTAAACAGAAATCTAAAGCTGTGCTCTGTTAACATAGTCAAATGGATGTTGTTAATTGGAAAATGTTTGTTACAGAAACCTTCTAATTACATGGGAAACTTTTCATTGTCTCTTTATGTCAAATGCCCTTTAAAACCCTTTGTGACCACTTCACATGGTCACAGAAGGTGTATGGAGCAGGTTCAAGAGCTGAGCTCACATCATACCCAGTACCGTAAATGCCAGCTCACAGACAGCGTCTGAGTGTAGCAGAGTACGCTCCGGCCCCTGCTAACAGGATTTAAATGGTTAGGTTGCCAGTACATGCATGTATTGGCGCCCATCCGCCCCCTTACAATGCGAATATGGGGTGCTGATGGGTTACCATGGGTCTGCTGACATCTTGCCTCGTTCGTCTTCATACGAAATCCAGCCACAGAATCATAATTTTACCCCTATACATGAAGTACTGGTACCCCATATGCCGGCTCCCTCACTTTGATGCCAGAATGCGAGCCAAGCCGGCATCTTTCCTGGCAAGTGATGGCTGAATTCTTTAGCCATCATCTACCTCTTGACAGCCGCAGGTGAAGGGAATCTCCCCCTATTAAAAATAAAAGAATTAAAATAAATACATATATTTGGTATTGCTGCATTTACAAAAGTCCGGTCTATCAAATTATAAAATAAATTAATTCAGTCAGTAAACGGTGTAATGAGAAAAAAAAATTAAAACTCCCCCCAAATTTTTTTTATTTTTTGGGCTGCTGCAATATTGCAATAAGAGGCTATTAAAACATCATATCTACCCCAAAATGGTTAGCTCATGACTCAGAAAATAAGCCCTCACCCTGCCCCAGATTCTGAAAATTGAAAATGTTACAGGTCTCGGAAAATGGTGACAAAAGCAAACTTTTTTTTTTTTTCTTCTTCTTTTTTTTTTACAGTTTTAAATTATTTTTATCACTTAAACTATACACATGCGGTATCTGCGTAATTGTTCTGACATGGAGAATCATATTTGTAGATCAATTTTACAGTATAGTGAACATCATGAAGGGGTTAACTATGATTTTTTTGGGGGAGGGGACTATATATCGCACCTTACTATAACACGCACCCAAGGTTTAGACAGTAGAAAACAGGAAAAACGTATTTCCTACTAATTAAAACGTCCCTGCCAATGTAAAGGTGTAGGGGTCAATATCATTAATTTTTAACTCACTAGGGTACTATAGGGAAGTAAGACCATAGATTTATTGTATTACACTTCCATTTTATCTGATATTTCGGTGAACCTACAGGTTAAGTCTGTTAAGAAGACAAGCTCGGGTCTAGACATCAATGTACAATGCTCCGTGCCAGGGCGGAAACCAACCATGCGAACTATCAAAGACGTTGACTGTCTGCTGTGGGCTATCGGACGGGACCCCAACACAGAAGAGCTGAACCTGGAGAAACTGGTAAAATTGTCCTCTGACTGTTGTGCCTATAACATAATTTTGTTTTGTTTTTTATATGTAATTTTTTGAGTATTGAAAAGGTTTTGGAATATTATGAATGTAGACAAATCCTATTACATTCCCTTTATGTAAATCTACATAAGTATAACCAAATGTTTGGGGGTAAAAATAATCGGCAGTGAATAAGAGAGTAGAAGGATATGTACAAAAGATGACTATTTGTGTATGACTAGGGTTTTTATAGTGTTTTTTTAAAATTTTGTTATCTGATTATTTTAGCAACTTTAGCGCAAAATATGCCGGCACGCGAGCCCTCCCCCCAAATGGCCCTACTGTCCCTGATACCTAGTTCGATAGCTTCCGTTAAAAAGGGGATCCTGAGATTTTGCCTAATAGCTGCCAGGGCAGTTATTCCCCGACATTGGAGGTCTACTGAGGTCCCCTCCACAGAGGAATGGATAGCTGAAATGGATAGATTACATCGTCTGGAGTCGCTGGTGGCGGGTGATGGTGATGCTGCATATGACCAGGGACGCACCTGGTTCCTCTGGCAATCCTTCAAGGAGAGCACAGGGTTCCTGACTTGGCTGCGTACATACTCATAATTCTCAATACGTGGGCGTGTACATTGCTGGGTCTCCCTTAACCCCCCCCCTCCCCTCTTCCTCCTTGCTCCCCTTCTTTCCCATTCCCCCCCCCCTTTTTTTTTCTTCTCTTTCTCCTTTTTTTTTTCTCTCTCTCTTTCTTTCTTTTCTTTTCTCTCTACAATTGCTTTTCTTAAAGGTTCTGTATATAAAGTCCATGTCCCGAGGTGATTCTCAAGATGAGAAGCATGTACCCTTTATGTCCCAGAGTGTTTTTCCTGTTTAAAAATTTCAATAAATATATTTACTGAAAAAAATATGCCGGCACGTCTCCTCCACAATCTTCATGTGGCGACAGTGATAATACAGCAAATGATCGTTTAGATCTCTTCAGTGGTGCCCAGTCTTAAACCTCCCTTCATATAGGAAAATTGACTGAACTGCACTCGCCCAATAGAAGTATATAAATCGTATATGACCTTGTGCTGATGATTTGGCCTCCCTGCCATGTATGTGCTTCAGTTAAAGATTTATATACTCCTATTTGGTCAGTGGCACAAATGCATTTTCCTATATGAAGATACTTCATGTTCTTTGGTAAAGATTTTATGAACTCCCATCTCCCCCCACCACAAATCATTGTTAACACTGACTTTTTTCAGGGTCTTGAGTTAGATGAGAAAGCCCATATTGTGGTGGATGAGTTCCAGAACACCAGCCGGAAAGGAATTTATGCTGTCGGTGATGTGTGTGGTAGAGCACTTTTGACACCAGGTAAAAAAAAAGTGAAATAAAACCATTATTGACCTAATTTGTTTTAACTGAACAACCCCTTTATCAGCTTTCTGTGAAATCACCCATTTTTACCCTTTATAAATAAAAGAAAAAAAAATAAAAAATACAACTATATGGTATAACTTTTTTTTTTTTAAACATGTATTTTTTATTAAAGCATATGACACGCCAATAACACAGTCCGATACAATTTCCAGACAAATACCGTACATTAGATACATGACCTGATAATACATTTTCATTTTACTAAACAACACCCTTACCCCCTAACCAACCCCCCTCTCCCTCCCCCCCCAATCTCTTGCCCATTATCCAATACAACCATCTGACAGCATCACCTCTTGAGAAAAGATAACAAGCTTTACAAAAACACACCTGTACATGTAGGAGTCCCCCCAGAATCAACTAAACGACACCCATTCTTCTTTGCAGTAAAGGTACCTTCACACGAAGCGACGCTGCAGCGATAGCGACAACGATGCCGATCGCTGCAGCGTCGCTGTTTGATCGCTGGGGAGCTGTCACACAGACCGCTCTCCAGCGACCAACGATGCCGAGGTCCCTGGGTAACCAGGGTAAACATCGGGTTGCTAAGCGCAGGGCCGCGCTTAGTAACCCGATGTTTACCCTGGTTACCAGCGTAAAAGTAAAAAAAACAAACAGTACATACTCACCTGCGTGTCCCCCAGCGTCTGCTTCTTGACACTGACTGAGCTCCGGCCCTAACAGCACAGCGGTGACGTCACCGCTGTGCTTTCACTTTCACTTTAGGGCCGGCGCTCAGTAAGTGTCAGGAAGCAGACGCTGGGGGACGCGCAGGTGAGCATGTACTGTTTGTTTTTTTTACTTTTACGCTGGTAACCAGGGTAAACATCGGGTTACTAAGCGCGGCCCTGCGCTTGGTAACCCGATGTTTACCCTGGTTACCAGTGTAAAACATCGCTGGTATCGTTGCTTTTGCTTTCAAACACAACGATACACGGCGATCGGACGACCAAATAAAGTTCTGGACTTTATTCAGCGACCAGCGACATCACAGCAGGATCCTGATCGCTGCTGCGTGTCAAACTAAACGATATCGCTAGCAAGGACGCTGCAACGTCACGGATCGCTAGCGATATCGTTACAAAGTCGTTTCGTGTGAAGGTACCTTAACTCAGCTGACGCCACACCTGGGTAATCCATCCATCCACCCCACATATTTTCAAATTTTGTATTCTGACCTCTCTTACTGTATATATTTCTTTCCATAAGGACAATAAAATTTATCTTGTTGATAAATTCCTTTTTCCCTGGCGGTTTTTCATCCAACCAATGCATTGCGATAAGCTTTCTCACAGCATACAACAATCTTGCAATAGTCAGCCTTCCACATTCATCTGTAGCAATATCATCCAAACATCCCAAAAGGCAAGTCAGCGGGTTACGCACCACATCTACTCTGTTGGCGAGCACACGACCACATCATATGTAGCAGATCAGCGCCTTCCTCACCACACCTGGGTCACTGAGTCACCTCTCAGTGCTGCCTTCCTCATCCATGCCTGGGTCCTGTACACCCTATACAGCAGGTATAACTGTGACACCCTCTTAGCCTCACTCAGGGAAGCCCTGGGGATATATTGAAGTATGGACTCCCACTGGGACTCCGACAAGGGGCCCACATCCGCCACCCATTTCTCCTTAATCCTTAACGGATGCTTCATTAAAAAGGTATCCATCATACCCCTGTACATCAAGGTAATGAACCCCCTCGTACTCCTCCGAGGCCCAATAAGATTCAACAAGCTATCTGACTGCAGATTCACGCGCGACACCTCATTTTGACAGTTTAGGGCGTGTCTCAACTGCAGGTACTGAAAGAATGACTTCTGGGTTAAAGGAAACTCAGTCCAAAGTGTCTTGAATGTTTTAATAACATCCCCATTAAGCAACTGAGACATGAACCAAATGCCAATGCGCCTCCACTGACCGAACCCCCGCAATCTCGTAAGCTCTGCCAACCTAGGTTCAAACCAAATTGGCGTATATCTCGTAAATTCCGTTACTCCCCTCCATTGCTTAATTTTCTGCCATACTTTCCCCACCATAGGTATTGTTGGGAATTTTTGGGGGTTAATTCTGAATCTACCTGCTTCAAGTCTGGCCAACAATGGGCCTTTCCCTACCACGTGTTCAATGATTATTCCCGCTGAAGAGCTTTGTTCTGGCTCTCCCCAACCTACCATGTGCTGGCATTGAGATGCTATATAGTAAATCCATGGATTGGGGACCGCCAGACCACCCTCATCCTTTGCCCTTTGCAGATGTTCCAATTTGATGCGCGCCCGTCCACCCTTCCAGATTAAATCCCTAAATAGAGTATTGATCTGAGGCAGCCACACTGGAGCATTATGCAATATGTAGAGGAGCTTAGGCATAAGTATCATTTTGATCCAATTAACTCTACCTGCGACTGTCAGAAATAGCTTCTTCCAGGCCCCAATCTTCTGCTGGAACTTCCCAAGCAAAGGAGTCAGGTTGAGCCACACATAGTCCTCTATTTTGTCCGAAACCATGATGCCCAGATATTTAAACTCATGTACTACTCTTAAGGGAACCCCAGGGTCTAATGTCAGAGGAGCCGCCGCGTCCATGGGCAACAACACAGACTTCTCCCAATTAATAGATAATCCGAAAAGAGCCCCAAATTTAGAAATACTGTTCATAGCGGCCCCCAGAGACTCCTGTGCATCTTCCAAGAACAATAACACCTCGTCAGCATACAGGGCTATTTTTTCTTCATAGTTTCCATACCGAAACCCCTTTACGTCCCTGTCCCTCCGTATTGCCGCCGCCAATGGCTCTATAGCAATTGCAAACAGCAGAGGAGACAAGGGGCAGCCCTGCCGCATTCCCCTATATAAAGGGAAATCCCCCGACAAGACTCCATTCACCCGTATCCTGGCTCTTGGAGACGCATACATCAGCTGCACAAAAGTATGAACCTCTCACCAAAACCCATAGCCTTCATGACCGCCCACAAATACCGCCACTCCACACTATCAAACGCCTTAGCGGCGTCTAAAGACACCACAACCCTCCGACCCATATTATCCGCCTATATATGGTATAACTTAGTCTATTAAAATGTAATCTGTCAAAATAAAAATGTATATATCCCAGTGTAATAAAATGATTGCTTTATTTTGACGCTTTTCAAGGTACAAGTTTAATTCTTCAGGAAAACCACATATATCGAAATGCGTCGAAGTAAACCAATCATTTATTACACTGGGATATATGTCTTAAATCCTGTCGGCAGCGCAGAGACTATCCATAAACCCATTCTAACCTATTGATGTCTGATCTTCACTGGCCGACCCGTGGATATGCTGCAGCCGATATTGCACTATATGCTGTTTTTTCAGATTAAAGAGGTCAGTTTAATTTGATCATAAAGCTCACTATATTTCTCAGATAAGACCCTATTTTGCACTGATCTCTCCTACAGTTTTACTTGGATAAAATAAAAATATAAGCACGCTAAATTTAGCATGGCTGTCGACAGATACGCTCAGTTTAGCATGGCCATCGACGGGCATCCTCAGTTTAGCCTGGCCGTCGACAGTCACGTTCAGTTGAGCATGGCCGTCAACTGAAAATAAAATAAAATTGTAATTAACCTGATTGGTAAAAACCATAAAAAGATAAAAATTAAAAACACTAGTATTGCTGTTTTTTGGCTGATTTAATGCTGAAAAAAATATACATTAATGAAGTGATCAAAACATTGTAGCTACCCCAAAAAGGTATCTGCTTACCCCCCAAAAAACATGCATAGCTCCACTGACATAACTAAAAAAAAAAAACTTTCAAACCGTGGCCACACAAAATACTTTTTATTTTTTTTTTATTTTATGACAAGAATAATAATATAATCACCGTACAAATCGTACTGACCTCATGAGTCATGTTACCACGTCATTTTTCACCACATAATGATTGCCATAAAAACAATTCCAGAATTGCAGAGGATTTTTTTCCACAATTTCACCGCATTTTAATTTTTTTTTTTCTCCCATTTTTCAGTACACAATAGAATGGTGCCATTCAAAACTACAACAGTCCGACATAAAACAAGCCCTCTATGGCTATATGGAGGGAAAAAAACAAAAAGTTATAGCGTTTGAAATAAAGGAACAGAAAAATGAAAACGCAAGAATGAAAATAGTCTGTGGTGGGAAGGGGTTAATACTTGCACGAAGCACATTAGTAACTATGGCTAATGGTATAACCACGAATCCCTGGAGTGCGGCTTAGTGTGGTTACTGCAGTATGGTTTTATATTTGTATTTAACCAAGCGCCAAATGACTTAGCGTCTTCTATTCTGTGCTGTAGTCGCCATCGCAGCAGGAAGAAGACTGGCCCTCCGATTGTTTGAAGGCCAGGAGGATTCCAAGCTTGACTATGACAACATTCCCACAGTGGTCTTCAGCCATCCCCCTATAGGAACTGTGGGCCTTACAGAAGGTGAGAAGTGTTAAGACCCTTGAGGGGGGTGGGTTTTATTCGATGTTTGATGCTCTCTCTATGCACAGTTGATAAATCAAAGTAAGATTCAAATATAAAGAACGAAAATGAAATATGTTGTGTTATCCCCCTTCATAACAATTACATGTGTATTGACCAGGTCAATTGTCGTCCGAGTGGGGATACAAACCGTGATTCAGACTATCTGAGGCTTTTTTTTACTTTTTGTTTTATTTAATTATTTTTGTCATTTTTTCTTTCACTATTTTTGATTAAAAGTTTGAAATATAATATACAGTACAGACCAAACATTTGGACACACCTTCTCATTTAATGCCAAGAGTGTGCAAAGTGGTCATCAAAGCAAAAGGTGGCTACTTTGAAGAACCTAGAATATAAGACATATTTTCAGTTGTTTCACACTTTTTTGTTAAGTATATAATTCCACATGTGTTAATTCATAGTTTTGATGCCTTCAATGTGAATGTACAATTTCCATAGTCATGAAAATACAGAAAAATCTTTAAATGAGAAGGTGTGTCCAAACTTTTGGTCTGTACTGTATATATTACAATCTGCCCCCTTGGTTTGACACTTCCTGAAGCTGTAGTTTTTTTCTCGGACTGCACACCGGCCCATAGCTTTTCCGTTGATCCATACACACATCTGTGTTTTTAAAAAAAAAAAAAAAAAACGATCCGTGTGTGTTCTGTGAGCCTCATCTATTTTGCCGATCAGACTCCGCTATTAAAGGCTTTGGGGATTTGTATAAAGTGGATGAAACATAACTTAATAGTTCTGCGTTCCATCTGTGTTTCGTCCATTGTTTCACTGATCCTTTTTTAAGCGTCAATGTAAAAATAAAACGTTCAGACAGTCTACCAGCTTCAATTTTTAAAAACTGATGCTGAAAAATGAATGCAATAGAGAGTCACAGGAGAGAAAAGCTGTCCTTTTTAAACAAATAAAAGAAATAGGCATGGAAGTGTGAATGTAGCCTTTAATACAGATTTATTATTGCTGATTTCCTCTGTAAGTGGGGCAGAAATATTAGTCTGTCAGGCTGGGGCCATACCACTGTGTTATCTCTCATCTGAGAAAATCTGTTCAATTATGTAAATCAGAGTTTGATCAGAGCGTGATTATAGTGTGACCCGATGTTCTTAGATGAGGAGACAAAAAAAAATGTCATCCGAGTGCAGTCCGATTTACACGGGCACAGACAATGGAGAAATTAAGTTCTCTGACTTTTCCGCACCTGTAGTAGAGTTCTCATGTGAGAATCGGACCACTGTAAATGGACAGTGGGATCAGAGTGTCGTTACTAGTGATGAGCGAGTGTACTCGTTGCTCGGGTGACCTCCGAGTATTTGTTATTGCTCGGAGATATAGTTTTCATCGCCTCAGTTGCATGATTTATGGCTTCCAGATGCGCTGAATACATGTGGGAATTCCCTAACAAACAGGCAATCCTCACATGTATTCAGCGTATCTGGAAGCCGTAAACAAATACTCGGAGGTCACCCGAGCAACGAGTACACTCGCTCATCACTAGTCGTTACCATAATTGAGCCGATTCTCTCTGGTGACAACTGCAATCCATGAGTCATATTTAGTATGCAAAGTGCATTGATCACATCATCTCTCAAGTTTATTATGGAATATTTCTTTTTTTTATAGAGGAAGCCGTGAAAGCCAAGGGTAGGGAAAATGTAAAGATATATACAACTTCTTTTTCACCAATGTATCACGCCGTAACCAGAAGGAAAACAAAATGTGTCATGAAGCTGGTCTGCGTGGACAAAGAGGAAAAGGTGAGCTGGGGCTTTAACTTCTTGATCGATGGTTTTGGATTTTCTGCAGTAGTCGGGAAAGTCCTTCTAAGGCCAAGTTTACACGATGGTATAAAAAATCATCCTAGTTTCATCCAGAAAGAAAAATGGATGATTTTCATCTCAATTGTAATATGAGGCAATTATTAAAATTTGCGAGACCATGTACAGTTTCTTATCAAAGAACTGCAATGTAAGGGATCTGATTTTGTTTTCACACCCAGTGACTTGAATGGGTGAGTCTCATGAGATATACCGTATGTTCTGTGAAAGAAATAACTCGCCTGCACAGCAGTTCTGTCCTCGTGACATCATTTTATTCACAGACCGCACTCAGATCAAAAATTTGTTAGTGTGAACGTGGCCTGAGGGACATTACTTGGGTTCCAGCTGACATGGCAGACGGCCCTCCCATGCTGACTGTCAGGACCAGCATTGATCGATCACAAAGCCATTCTCTGCCTTCCATACAAGCTGTTACATTTGCTTCTTGTCGTTCAGGTGGTAGGGCTTCACATGCAAGGACTGGGATGTGATGAGATGTTGCAAGGATTTGCAGTCGCTATCAAAATGGGAGCCACCAAACAAGACTTTGATAACACAGTCGCCATTCACCCAACTTCCTCAGAGGAACTGGTCACACTGCGCTGAAGTTTGTGCCTTGACCAGGAGGAGTGATTTCGAGAGCATCATTTTGGCTATGGGAGCCAAAATTTCCACATGCACTCCATCCCTATTTCTAAGCCTGTTTCTTGCTTCTGTCATAGTCTTAGGTTGATCACAAATCTAATATACATTTAAAGATGCCTTTTGTTACGCTCTTACAGTATTGGGGTATTTGATTAGAACAAAATCAACCATGTTAATGCTGGAAGCAATAAATGCTGCTCCTGTTGGTAGTTGATGTTTTATTTCTGCATTTTGTACGTCTGGGGCCTATATAATCTAGTTAGAATATAATGAGGTATTTTCTGATTAAGGGTATAATCACATTAGCTATTTGTGGTGGGGATGGCTCTTTATCGGATCCACCAGGGCCAATACTAATAAACCATATACAAGGGAGCTAAGGAAGAGATTCAGATTATGTGCGTGGGAAACGAGAGCAAGAATTATATTACTCAAGATGGTAGTTGCTCGTCCTGCAAGTTTAGATCAATAATAGTTGTGAGTCTGAACAGATGCCACTAATTGACTGCCAGATCTGACTACGCAGAATTTGTTTGTAGTCTGTAACCATGGAGACATAACAGGTCTGTGTAGGAAATGAATCACAAAATGGTAGCTTTTATATAAAGTTGCTTCATATATTTAGATGCATTGCAACAATAAAACAGATATAGCAAATGTGCCAAGAAATACATACAGTGACAAGCTCAAACAGTGATGCAGTGCCAGTTTTGGTGACATTTTCCCCTTCGGTTATATGCATTGTCGACAGAATGACATGACATGTTCCCTGTGCGGTATATTCCTGCATATCCATCAGACATTTCCGGGATTAACAGCTTGCACCCTTAAGAGTTGTTTCCCATCTATTGTGCTTCCTTGGGGCTTTTTCTCATTCATTCCCACAGATCTTCCTATGCAAGGAATGAAAGAAGAAGAAAGTAGAAATTTCATGGCATAGAAACGGATGCAAATCCAACATGGGTGTGGGATGCATGTAGTTCCCAAGTGTTCAGTGCATAAACCACCTGTTGTGTGACCTCCACTCCTAAACATATTCTTTATGAATGGAGATCGCATAATAGGCTGCCTATGCTGGCGTCGGCCTCATCCATCCAATTGTAATGTCCCCTGAGGTCCTAGCCCAGCCTCAGATCTAGTGCCGTAATCCTGTATGTGAGTGTGACTTGGCCTGTAGTTGGCCAATAGGTTGTAGTTGTAATGTGGACAGTAAGCTGAGGTTACAATATGGGACTCTAATGAATCCACGCACAGGCGGTCGATGCTTCACAGCGCTGCCAAACACCTTCCTACCTGCTTGGTTCCCTCTATCTCTGTCCTTCTCTGGCCCTATGAAGACAGAGCTGTCAATCAAAGAAGGGGGGTGGGGTAGAGATAGGGGGGAAAATAAGCAGATGGGAAGGGGGTGCATAAATGTTTGGGCCCGCCTTGAAGCACCGAGCAGCAGTTTGAACAGTCATTCTCTGCTGACGGTCCCTTTAATGTGTGTTGTTTCACCATGAAAACCACAGTGCAAGAAGCAGTAAATAAAATATATATGCAGATTCTCACGGCTGTTAGGCTCAGTGCGGACCAGCATCATTTTGCACAACAGTCTGCCCAGGTGCCAATTTAGCATACAGTCTCATCAAGCAAGGGCCAGTTTCAGTTTTGTAGAGTGACGCACACCGGGATGAAATCTGCCGGTGTGACTGACCCAAGAATTGATGCGGCTTATGAACTTGGCCTAAGGAAGGGTTCAGGTGACTGTTTCTGGTCTACGGACTGCTCACGGCCAATGTTCTGGCAATTGTGCACGCGTGATTCTGGATGGAATCGAAGTGTGCAGTAGCTGGATATGGCAGGATGCTCTTGCACAACCAACCCGAGGCAGCATGAAGTTTCTCACAGATGTCTAATAAGGCCACCGTAGGAGAAAACAAATGTTTTACACATTTAAAAAAAAAAAAAAATTGCATCCTTTTAGCCATTAAGAAGAAAAGGCAAGTTTTCATTTCATTTTTTTGACAAAACTTTATGTACAAGTGTTGACTACCTGTATTAGGTCTAGACTAAAACATACATACTGAGGTGTAAAGGACTAGAACATTGTAATGGTCATAACTGACTGAACTCGCTACATTACTACAAGTGAGGCTAGGAGTGACAGACACCGTCTTGTAACCAGCCTGTGCATTGGTGTACAGAAGATCAGCAATGTGCAGAGGAGATCAGGAAAATCTATCTATATCGGGCCACTAATACTATCCATCCCTCCATTCAGGCTCTACAGTGCCATCGGCCAAGCTTCAGGAAGACAAGTGCTTTAGTTCTCAGCTGTAGAAATCTATGAACCAACTTGAAATCTGGATTAGGAATGGTGACCTGCTAAATCATTTCGTTAAAATCTTTTTGTTTTCCCGAAGTCACTAAGATACTAAATAAATAACAATTTAGCCAAGATTGAGTTTTGCGCGATAGAGAGCTATTTGGGTAAATGTTAAAGGGAATCTGTCATCAGGTTTGTGCTATGTAATATGAGAGCTGCATGATGATGAGGCTGAGACCCTGATTCCAGCAATGTGTCACTTTCTGGCCTGCCTGCTGTAGTTTGTGATTGTGTACACTGTGCATAGGCAGAAAGCAGCTAATC
The DNA here is from genome assembly GCF_051348905.1 of Ranitomeya variabilis. Classification (NCBI taxonomy): domain Eukaryota; kingdom Metazoa; phylum Chordata; class Amphibia; order Anura; family Dendrobatidae; genus Ranitomeya; species Ranitomeya variabilis. The sequence goes on along the minus strand of NC_135232.1, from coordinate 826,672,298 downwards.
AGTGGTGGGGCGTGGATTCACAGAAATGACATAAGACAACTAACACTCTAGTAAATTCCTGCTGCTCAAACACCGATTTTATTGAAACAACAAGCAGACCAGCTAGGTTCACATTGCATTAGGGCAATCCGTTTAGCGCTAGCGCAATGTATTTTTCGGGGCCGCGTTTAGGGGTCGCGTTAAAGTCCCCGCTCTCGCAGATCCCCGATCTGCGAGAGCGGGGAACGGACCTCGAGCGTGCCGCGGATGCTGCAAGCAGCGTCCGCGGCGCGTCACAAAAGAGCGGCACATCGCTAGCGCGAGCCGAAAAAGGCACACGCTAGCGGCGAAATTTACATTGCTGTCAATGGGCACGCTAACGGACCCGTTGCACGGCGTTAATTGCGACATTTTCGCCGTGCAACGCTGTCCGTTAGCGTGCACACATTAACGCAATGTGAACCTAGCCTAAGTGATACATTGCTGGAATTGGGGTCTCTGCTGCTACCATATGATGTTCTCGGATAATATAACAAAAATCTGCTGACTGATTCCCTTTAAGAGGGGGCAAGTGAGTGGTGCTTCCATTTTCTATAGATCTAAACTATATGTTGTTAGATGTACAGATCTATGTAGGATGAAGTCAAACACGAGATGCTGAAGGTCCATGGACTGCAGGTGGAGAGTGTAGACAACCATAATTTTAATAGGGAATACTGGAGATCCCCACCTCTACATTTCCTGAAAAAAAAACAAAAAACCGAACATTAGTGAAATTATTTATTGCAATATTTGACATCACTATAATTACATTTATTTCACAAGACATCATTTAGTTTAAAGGGAACCTGTTACCACGGCAATGCAGTCCAATCTGCAAGCACCATGTTAGGCCTCTTTCACATGTCAGTGTGTCCGATACGTGTGGTGACACTTACACACGTAGACCCATTCAAGTGAATGGGTCTGTGCACATGTCAGTGTCTTTCCATGGACTGTGCTCAAAGTACGCTGACATGTCAGTTATTTAACAGCAGCAGGGGCAGTAAAACGTCTCGCACACGTGCTCATTGTTGACATTCGTTTGTCATCAGTACCACACATACCGGCACCTGGGAAGCAGCAGTACAGTTAGTGCTATTCCTTGGCGTTGGATGCAGAAGACCGCTCGCATCATTCCCCCCTGCTCTGCCGGCGATCATGAGACAATGTTGAGTTATATTCAACTAATAACCGTGAGAGCAGGCAGCAGCTGATGGGAGTACTACTCCCATCAGCCTACACCTGAGAGCAGGTGTCGCTAATAAAAGTGAGAGCAGCCGCCTGCGCTATAAATAAATAAAAAAACGACGTGGGTTCCCCTGTATTTTTGATAACCAACCAGGCAAAGCTGACAGCTGCGGGCTGCAACTGTCAGCTTCAATAAGGCTGGTTATCAAGAATAGAGGGGTCGCCACTCTGTGTTTTTTTTTTTTTTTAATTATTTAAATAAATAATTGTTTTAAAATAGCATGGGGTCCCCTCCATTTTTGACAACAGCCTTGCTAAAGCAGATAGCTGGGGGCTGGTAAGGGGCCATGAATACTGCTTCCTCCCCCGTGCCTAAAAATACCAGGCCTCAACTGCCCAGAATAGAAATATCTATTAGATGCACTAATTTTGGCACTTTGCCTGGATCTTCCCACTTGCCTTATAGTGGTGGCAAATAGGGTACTATTTGTGGGGTTGATGTCACCTTTGTATTTATTTAAATCATTTAAAAAACAGCATGGGGACCCCTCTATTCTTGATAACCAGCCTTCCTGAAGTTGACAGCTGAGGGTTGCAGCCTGCAGCTGTCAGTTTTGCCTGGCTAGTTATCAAAAACAGGGGAACCCACGCCGTTTTTTAAAATTTATTTATAGCGTAGGCAGCAGCTGATGAATACTTCCATCAGCTGCCACCTGCTATCACTGTTATTAGCAGCAGCAGGCGTCAGCTGATGGCAGTAATAGTCCCTCATTTTTTGTGGGTCCCCCATTTTAGTAGCCAGTAAAGGCTAAGTATACAGTTGTGAGCTGATATTAATAGCCTGGGTAGCTCCATGGGTATTACCCCCTTCCCAGGCAATAAACATCTGCCCCCAGCTGTCGGCTTTCCCTCTGCTGGTTACGAAAATTACACGGGAGCCCACGCCATTTTTTTCAGAAAAATTATTTATTAATACATGTACAGTAAGCTGTACACACACTGTACTAATTGTATTTGTCACTGACATCTGTATATCTACCTATTCTATGTGTGTTTACTGTATGTAATCCATCTCTTCTATCCGGTCAGCTCCTGCTGTGATTTTACAGTATGCAGTTGCTGAATTGCTGGCATTTCTTCTATCTATGTAATATATATACATATATACAGTGGGGGAAATAAGTATGTGATCCCTTGTTGATTTTGTAGGTTTGCCCACTGACAAAGACATGGACAGTCTATAATTTTAAGCGTAGGTTAATTTTAACATTGAGAGATAGAATATCAAAAATAAAATCCAGAAAATCACATTGTATAAATTATATACATTTATTTGCATTTTGCAGTGAGAAAAAAGTATTTGATCTCCTACCAACCATTAAGAGTTCTGGCTCCTACAGATCAGTTAGATGCTCCAAATCAACTCATTACCTGCACTAGAGACAGCTGTCTTACATAGTCACCTTTAGGCCGGGGTCACACTTGTGAGTGCAATGCGAGAAACTCGCACGAGTCTCTCGCATCAATACCCAGCACTACCTCTGGCACTCTGGACCGGAGTGTGCGGCTGCATGTATTTCTATGCAGCTGAACACTCCGGTCCCGAGTGCCGGTGGCAGTGCCGGGTATTGATGCGAGAGACTCGTGCGAGTTTCTCGCATTGCACTCACAAGTGTGACCCCGGCCTTACAAAAAGACTCCTGTCCACAGACTCAATACTGAATCTTTCCTCACAAAACTATATATCAATGTACTCGGCTCTTACTGCTCTGTAACATGAGGTCTGCAGATTGGTTTACATTTTCATGGTGACAGGGTCCTTTTAAAAAGACAAAATAGAGGTAGTCTTGTATTAAATGAGCAGATGTCCCCTTGTTCACTTGTGTAAAAATGTATGAACTACTGCCTAGGACTCGCCATTTCTTGTCTATGATACATGTGGACATATCTACTGTATGATCGGAGCATTACCTGCATTGTCCATACATAGGCCCCGTTGTGTTATTACATTTGTGCCTTTTTTGACTAGTTTTTGGGGTTTTTCATTTGCTCCTAAGGGTACCGTCACACAGTGCCATTTTGATCGCTACGACGGCACGATCCGTGACGTCGCAGCGATCGTATGATTATCGCTCCAGCGTCGTAGACTGCGGTCACACGTTGCAATCACGGCGCTGGAGCGATGCCGAAGTCCCCGGGTAACCAGGGTAAACATCGGGTTACTAAGCGCAGGGCCGCGCTTAGTAACCCGATGTTTACCCTGGTTACCAGCGTAAACGTAAAAAAAACAAACAGTACATACTTACATTCCGGTGTCTGTCCCCCGGCGTCTCAGCTTCTCTGCACTGTGTAAGCACCATAGCCGGAAAGCAGAGCGGTGACGTCAGACGTCACCGCTGTGCTCGCTTTCCGGCCGGCAGGCGCTCACAGTGCAGAGAAGCTGAGACGCCGGAGGACAGACACCGGAATGTGAGTATGTACTGTTTGTTTTTTTTACGTTTACGCTGGTAACCACGGTAAACATCGGGTTACTAAGCGCGGCCCTGCGCTTAGTTACCCGATGTTTACCCTGGTTACAAGCGAACACATCGCTGGATCGCTGTCACACACAACGATCCAGCGATGTCAGCGGGTGATCAAGCGACGAAAGAAAGTTCCAAACGATCTGCTACGACGTACGATTCTCAGCAGGATCCCTGATCGCTGCTGCGTGTCAGACACTGCGATATCGTAACGATATCGCTATAACGTCACGAATCGTACCGTCGTAGCGATCAAAATGGCACTGTGTGACGGTACCCTTACTCTTCTTTTAATTTGCACCTTTTTAAAGTCTATTTTATGTGTTTGCCTGTTTTTTTTAAGGTTTTCTATTGTTGGTAGAATTTGGGGTTTCCAGATGTTTTCAGCTAATTCATCTTCTACTACTTTTTAAAGGTTAGCTAAATTTTTATGTGTACTCCCCTAAAGTGATTTTTTTTTTTTTGTACACCAGAAATGTATGCACAAATTTTGCAGTCTTACAAAGGTTAAAGGGGTGACCGGAAATTTTAGTGCCAAGTAGAAGTGAATATGACGGCATATTACCACATCATGGAAAAATCTTCTTTATAATGGCTCGCTCATACTGTCGTACAACATGGCTGGGTGCTATGTGATGTTTTATCGGATAGCACTCAGCCTAGTGTTATACTATGGGGTAGAGCAGATCCGTGATTGGTTTCTCATGACAAATCAGCATGAGAAAATAATCGAAGCATGCTGCGTGTGGCTCCAATATTCGGATCACAAGCACCCATATAAGTCCATGGGTGCGTGTGAAACATCGGATGGCACTCGGATGTCATCCAAGTGCAGTCCAATGTATACGAATCCACACCTGTGATGCAAGAGTATCTGATCACACTTAGATGATACTCTGACATTAGTATAATCGGCATGAGAGAATATACACCAGTGTGAGCGAACCCTTATTTACTGAGCAAGCAATAAAAATTAGATGGGAATACAAGCAAATAGCAGACCACAGCATTTTTGTGTCTACTGACACTCCTGTCATCAATATCTGATTAATGGAGGTGCGAGACTCTGCATCCCTGCCGATCATCTATTCCAGGGGTCGGCAACCCAAAGTGCTCAGTTATGGACCTGCACAGCATAGCGCCATCAATGGTATAGTGGCCATGGCTGGCTACTGCACATCCACACACTTTTTTTAATCAATAGCGGGTGGATGTGCAGTAACTGGCCCTGGCCACTATACAGTTGTGCTGTGCAGCGCTGCAACAAATTTACCAAAATGTGAAATTCTGCAGATTGTCTGTGGGGATGTACGGAAAGGAGATCTGCAGGATTTTACAGTAGTAGCTAAGTAGATGAAATTTCAAAAAACAATCCTGCGGAAAAAAAAGCCTCAAGGCTATGTGCACTTGGCGTCTTGTTGCTGAGATTTCAGTGCGGAAACTCAGTTTTCGAAGCGCTTTGAAATTTGGAGGAGATTTAGGTGATTTTTGTTTGTTTTGTTCGTGAACCCTCTCTGCCAGCTGTTTTGCGATCGTTTTCTCGCAGCTAGCTATCTTCTATTATAGAGAGCGAGAGGTTTCCAAACACTGCCGCCCTTACAATGATCATGTCACTCCTTATAACCACTCCAAGATTTCCAAATCCCAACATAAATGACATACAGTTAGGTCCATATATATTTGGACAGAGACATTTTTCTAATTTTGGTTATAGGCATTACCACAATGAATTTTAAACAAAACAATTCAGATGCAGTTGAAGTTCAGACTTTCAGCTTTCATTTGAGGGTATCCACATTAAAATTGGATGAAGGGTTTAGGAGTTTCAGCTCCTTAACATGTGCCACCATGTTTTTAAAGGGACCAAAAGTAATTGGACAATTGACTCCAAGGCTATTTCATGGACAGGTGTGGGCAATCCCTTCGTTATGTCATTCTCAATTAAGCAGATAAAAGGCCTGGAGTTGATTTGAGGTGTGGTGCTTGCATTTGGAAGGTTTTGCTGTGAAGTAAACATGCGGTCAAAGGAGCTCTCCATGCAGGTGAAACAAGCCATCCTTAAGCTGCGAAAACAGAAAAAAACCATCCGAGAAATTGCTACAATATTAGGAGTGGCAAAATCTACAGTTTGGTACATCCTGAGAAAGAAAGCAAGCACTGGTGAACTCATCAATGCAAAAAGACCTGGGCGCCCACGGAAGACAACAGTGGTGGATGATCGCAGAATAATCTCCATGGTGAAGAGAAACCCCTTCACAACAGCCAACTAAGTGACCAACACTCTCCAGGAGGTCGGCGTATCAATATCCAAATCTACCATAAAGAGAAGACTGCATGAAAGTAAATACAGAGGGTTCACTGCACGGTGCAAGCCACTCATAAGCATCAAGAATAAAAAGGCTAGACTGGACTTTGCTAAAAAACATCTAAAAAGCCAGCACAGTTCTGGAAGAACATTCTTTGGACAGATGAAACCAAGATCAACCTCTACCAGAATGATGGAAAGAGAAATGTATGGTGAAGGCGTGGTACAGCTCATGATCCAAAGCATACCACATCATCTGTAAAACACGGCGGAGGCAGTGTGATGGCTTGGGCATGCATGGCTGCCAGTGGCACTGGGTCACTAGTGTTTATGGATGATGTGACACAGGACAGAAGCAGCCGAATGAATTCTGAGGTATTCCGAGACATACTGTGTGCTCAGATCCAGCCAAATGCAGCCAAACTGATTGGTCGTCGTTTCCTACCACAGATGGACAATGACCCAAAACATAAAGCCAGAGCAACCCAGGAGTTTATTAAAGCAAAGAAGTGGAATATTCTTGAATGGCCAAGTCAGTCACCTGATCTCAACCCAATTGAGCATGCATTTCACTTGTTAAAGACTAAACTTCAGACAGAAAGGCCCATAAACAAACAGCAACTGAAAACCACCGCAGTGAAGGCCTGGCAGAGCATCAAAAAGGAGGAAACACAGCGTCTGGTGATGTCCATGAGTTCAAGACTTCAGGCAGCCATTGCCAGCCAAGGGTTTTCAACCAAGTACTAAAAATGAACATTTTATTTACAATTATTTAATCTGTCCAATAACTTTTGGTCCCTTTAAAAACAGGGTGGCACATGTTAAGGAGCTAAAACTCCTAAACCCTTCATCCAATTTTAATGTGGATACCCTCAAATGAAAGCTGGAAGTCTAAACTTCAACTGCATCTGAATTGTTTTGTTTAAAATTCATTGTGGTAATGTCTATAACCAAAATTAGAAAAATGTTGTCTCTGTCCAAATATATATGGACCTAACTGTAAGTCGGAACATGTGCACAGCAATATGGTTTTGACGGTGCTGTGAAGTGGGTTTGCTGAGCTTTTTCCAGGCAGTTACTTGGTGGAAGATAATCTGTGGATCAGCAGAAAAATCTGTAAGTCTTTTAAAAACTTTCCACAAAGTGAAAAAAAAAGCACTGTAAACTTCTTATCCTTGATGCTTTTGTGGCTGCAGTGGCTGACAGTCTCTATAACCTAACCACCTGCAATGATGTCTCATTCCATGTTACTGCTGCAGTCAATCACAGACTGCAGCAATTACATGTGACAAGACATCAAAGCAAGGTGAGCGGGTTGTACGGGAGCGGGACAGGGAGCCACAAAAGCTCTGAATGCAGGACATTTTCAATTGTTGGTGCCTATTTTCAGCAGATAAATTGCACAAGTAAATCAATAATTCCTAACACCGGCCACTTCACTGCGCGATGTCCACCATTCGGTCCTCTTGTTTCTGTCATTGGGCGCACCGTATCTATGGCCTCTTCACTATGGATCAGAACTTTTGGCCATGTCCTGGTGTTACTGCCAGACACAAGGTTGCCATGTTAAAGTCTGGGTGCAGCTAGAAGATTCGGTGCATGATGGCGGAAAGAAGGGGACCGGACGGTGAGCAGGAGAGCTATTACTTTTGTTTTTTAACTAATACCGCACTGTCTGGTCTTTTTTCCCATAAGTAAATGTACATGCTAAAATACATAAAGTGTTACATTTTGCATACTGCCCTGTGCACAAGGCCCAGTCTGCACATACAATCCGTACATATGACGTAATCTTACATGTGAAGTATCTGTTAATGACTTTAGTTCTGGTCAGTTTTCCGGCTTGTGTGTTTTCATCTTTTGACACGGGCGGCACAGGAGGCGGCGTTTCCAGATCATCCACGATATCAACATCTAGTTTCCGACTGACAGCCAAGTTATGCAGAATGCAGCACGCCAAGATAATCTGCGCTCCTTTTTCTGGAGAATACTGGAGAACACCCCCAGATCGATCAAGACATCGGAAGCGACTTTTTAGTGACCCAAAAGTGCGTGCGATGACTGAGTAAGCGGCCTTGTGGGCAGTGTTGTACTGTTTTTCTACTTTGGTTTTAGGGTCTTTAATTGGTGTCAACAGCCACTCGGTCAATGGATACGCTTCATCGCCTGTGAAATAAACATTATTTGTAAAATTTTGGCAGTTAATGTAAAAAAGATCAGCATGGTAAAGTATGAGATGGTATGAAATCGCTTTGTCATAGCAATGCAACTCGACATGCAGGGCACGTGCCCAACTTTGATTTTACATGTCCAGGGTCAGGCGAGCAAATGAAAAATCATCCAATTTCCATCCAGAAACCTCAGATGATTTTCATCCGCATTGTCATCCTTACTCCATCAGTGTGTTTGGTTCTTACTTTAGTATTGATACATCAACACTTGAGCAAATACAGTGTCCTACGTTAATATTGGCAATGTATCTGTAAAAATCGGAAGCTGTCAGACTGGGGAGCCAAGGGCCCACTAGTGACCAATTCCAGGACCCCACTTTTCACCTACATGAAACGTGACATTATCCTCAATCACAAATTTCTATAACAATGACTGGGTAGATTGGTAAATGAATAAGATGCCGCCTCTGTCTTGAAGTCTGTGATGAGCTTCATCCTCCCCTCCTCTCATATAAGAAAGTGGTGGCCCACCTGGGGATTCTCCTGTTCTCCTGTGGGCCAGTCCAAGCCTGGCTATAGGAATGATCCGTACAGGATTTTGTGCTTGGCTTGTGTAGGCGAGTCTTATCAGATATATGGAAGAGAATTGTGCACACTTCGATTTTTTTTTTTCACATAGACATTCAGTCCATGTGAAAATACGGTCACTTGAACAGTCCTGTTCAAAAGCATTGGTCCTTGTCTGGATGAGCCCTACCGTGCCTTTATATTCTATTGTACACTCACCGGCCACTTTATTAGGTACACCATGCTAGTAACGGGTTGGACCCCCTTTTGCCTTCAGAACTGCCTCAATTCTTCGTGGCATAGATTCAACAAGGTGCTGGAAGCATTCCTCAGAGATTTTGGTCCATATTGACATGATGGCATCACACAGTTGCCGCAGATTTGTCGGCTGCACATCCCAAAGATGCTCCATACAAGGCAGGATGGATCCATGCTTTCATGTTGTTTACGCCAAATTCTGACCCTACCATCCGAATGTCGCAGCAGAAATCGAGACTCATCAGACCAAGCAACGTTTTTCCAATCTTCTACTGTCCAATTTCGATGAGCTTGTACAAATTGTAGCCTCAGTTTCCTGTTCTTAGCTGAAAGGAGTGGTACCCGGTGTGGTCTTCTGCTGCTGTAGCCCATCTGCCTCAAAGTTCGACGCACTGTGCGTTCAGAGATGCTCTTAGGCCTACCTTGGTTGTAACGGGTGGCGATTTGAGTCACTGTTGCCTTTCTATCAGCTCGAACCAGTCTGCCCATTCTCCTCTGACCTCTGGCATCAACAAGGCATTTCCGCCCACAGAACTGCCGCTCACTGGATTTTTTTTCTTTTTCGGACCATTCTCTGTAAACCCTAGAGATGGTTGTGCGTGAAAATCCCAGTAGATCAGCAGTTTCTGAAATACTCAGACCAGCCCTTCTGGCACCAACAACCATGCCACGTTCAAAGGCACTCAAATCACCTTTCTTCCCCATACTGATGCTCGGTTTGAACTGCAGGAGGTTGTCTTGACCATGTCTACATGCCTAAATGCACTGAGTTGCCGCCATGTGATTGGCTGATTAGAAATTAAGTGTTAACAAGAAGTTGGACAGGTGTACCTAATAAAGTGGCCGGTGAGTGTATATAGGTTGAATAAAATCAAAAGAATCCGGATCCAGCATGAAAAATTCTATATATTTTTTATTCATCCATTAAAAGTGTAAACAAATCAAACCATTTTATGCACATATCGTCCTATAGAACAAGTCCCACGAGAAACATACAGATTCCCGGATGATAGCCGTGCCTTACTGGCTGGTTCACACTGGCTTACACAAACTGCATGGGGTCAGAATGCTCATTAGGCTTAGTTCATATTTATACAAAACTGCATTCAATGTACATGGCAGTGCACCAGTACTGTAAAATGGGCATGACCTAGAAAAACAATAAAAAAGGCTCTTTTGACCTTTTTTCTGTTCAGCGGTACATTATATTATTATTATTTTATTTTTTTTATGAACAGAAAAAATATAGTTGGCCATGTTTTTTCATTCCACCCGTCCCAAAATTTTTTAGACCTATTCTTCTTTCTAATGTACACATTTTTAAAGAATTTAGCAGGAACGGTTAACTTCTATTGACACAAGCTCTGTACCTCCCTACAAAGTTAGCAATGAAGATCAAAGGGGTAGGTCTGTCTAAACCAGTAAACATGGTTTAAAAAAAACCTCCAAAAAACGTATAGACATAGACGAACGTATTGCATATGAAAAACGTATATATAGAAATTTAGGCAGACATGAATTGATGTACGGCACACATTAGCATATACAGTATTTTTAAAATATGCATCCGAAGCATACGTTTTAGGTCTGCAAACGGACATACAAATATGAATGTAGCCTTAATGCAATCATCCTTTCCCAATAATAGCATGCATGTGCTGACCGAGTCCATTTAATGGACATCTCCATTAGACATTTCCAAATTCAAGCAGATCACAGGGGATTTTGGAGCTGGCCAGCCCGTGATTACCTGTAATCTGCAAAGAAAATTCGGTACAGCACGCTAAATTAGGGAGCTCCTCTTAAAAAACCTAATAGTGAGGATGACAGACAAAACTTTTTAAAACATTTTCTTTGAAATGTATAATTTTTTTTTATTCTATTCGAAAGTGGATCTGTTACAATTATTTTCAGAATCCACGTCAGAATGTCCCTATAATCCTTTATGAAAGTTTAACTCAATCTCCACCCACCCATCCAGCCTGATTGACAGCTCCTCCTCGTTGCTGAGAACTCGCACTGCTCAGTACAGGTTGCAGCTGTCAGTCCGGCTGGGTATGCCTACACTGAATACACTTGGACTGAGCAATTTCATTTTATATTCATGTCAATATTAAGCTTGGAGAGCCATTTGATGTGGATTTTCATAGGAAGCACACCCATCTCATCAGATCGAAGATAGTTTGGTAATTTTTCCTGTTCCTGACCAGGCACATTTTTCAGTTTTTCGGTACATGTGGCTTCTCGTTCAGATATTCAAATGATTTCTGTCACTTTGTTGTTATTTTTTCAAAACAATGATTTTATATATCGCACATGTTTTTATTTATGAGAATGGAGCTAGTAACAGTAATTTATTTCACACATTGTGCCCTGTATAAGGTCATAAAATACCTTTTGAGGTGCATTTCAACATTTAAATATTAATTTTTATCTGATTTCCCCTGTAACTGTGGCTATTACATTAGCCCCAATTACAGGGTTAATTCAGGCTTCTGCCTGCACTGCAGAGCCTGCTCTCTCAAAACCCAGAGACCACATGATCACCGTGTCCATAGGAGGAAGGGCTGTCAGTCCTTCCCATCCTCTATACATGGTGCTTGCTTGTATTTACAGTGATTGGGAAGTCAGAGACAGTAATAAAACTCCTTTTCCTTCTCTGGGGGAGTCTGGCTGTGCCTGACAGCCAGCTCTCCGCTGCCGCAGCTTTATGATCTCGTGCAGCTGCTCTTCGATGCAGTAACGTTTTAGAATGTCACTGCAGTGTAGAATGTGGACCACCCAGAAGTCTATGGGTGATCTGCAAGTAGATAACAATGTCTGCAATTTACATTGTGATACTAAGAGATCCTGGCAGATCTGTTTTAATATTCATCCTTGTTAAAACTGACCATGGTAGCTACAATTTCAGCTACTTTAGAATTTCATTAGACAATTATACTACACAAATCATTGCTTTCTGTAAGCATGGAGTATAAGTGGGGAGACAACTAATTGTCTCAAAGTGTTAAGAGGAACAGGATGAATCCACCCTCTATCACAGTGGGACAAATGTATTACAAAGATCATCTCTTCATCTCTTGATACAAATAATGCAATAACTTTGCCTCTACAAAATGTTCGACTATATCTTTCAATATTGTTTTAAGGTGAACTTTGAAAATTAAGTCTACTCACCCAAAATCCAACCCTCGGGAAGGTTTCCGGAAGCCAAAATTGTATGCAAACTGGAATGTTTTAGGATATAGGAATCATGGGTGGATCCAGGGTATCCTGCTACCAAATTAAGAATCCTCATCTCAGAGTCACATACCATCTGGACATTTAGGGAGTGGAAATTCTTACTGTTTCTGTAAATATCTTCTGTTGGAGGTGACAGAGCAACATGTGTACAGTCAATGATTCCCATGACTTTAGGAAAAGATGACATTTTATAAAAGCCATCCTTCACTGTTTGTATAGCTGCTTTATCTGACGGGAAAACAATATAATGTGGCGTTAACTTGTTTATGGCCTTCAGGACCTGTGTTAAATGGCGGCTGAAACTAGGCTGGGATATGCCAGAGAGAGCGGAAACTGTGCCCTGAAATGATGCAGACGAAAAGTAATGTAGAGCACTAAGCAGTTTCACCATTCCTGGTACGGCATGATTTCTTTCACAGTTTGGCTCTATATCTTGCTGAATCTGTTCGTATAACTCAAGGATAACCTCAGTACTAAAGCGATACCTAGACCTAACTTCTTCTTCGTTTAATCCAAAAAGGGATATCCGTGGTCTAAAAATGCGTTCTCTGTGCTTCTGGTTGGGATTGGATTCTGGCTGTAATAGTTTTTGCTGTGCACTCTTTTCATGTATGTGAAACATGGCATGGAGATCCATAACAGACCTAAAAAGGATAAGGAAGAAAAGCAATGGTCACAATCAACCCACAAAATGCATAGGCACAACGACTTATGTTTGATTATACATTTCTTAATGTTCTCAAGGTGCGGGCAGTATGCCATAAATTCTATTTTACCCAAAATTCATCTCAAGAAAATGTTCTCCTTCTATAGAGAGATAGACATGATGATCAAATTAAGTTAATCTGCAATGATACAATTCTCCAGTCTAACTTTTAGAGAAATCTGATTATAGCCGCTGATAATGATTTCACCTTTCTCTCCTGTCTGAACTAAAAAGCTAAGAATCCGTTTACATGGACTAACCGGTGGCACGAAACGTCCTATTGGGTTCACATCTGGAGCCTGGCTAGGCGACTCCAGAACCTTGAAATGCTTCCTACAGAACCATTCCTTAAATGCCCTGACTGTTTGTTCTGGTCATTGTCATAATGGAAAACCCAGGTACGACCCATCTCCAATGCTCTTACTGAGGGAAGGAGTTTGTTGGCCAAAATCTCGCAATACATGACACCATCCATCCTTCCTTTAATATGGTGCAGTCGTCCTGTCCCCATTGCAGAACGCACCCTTAAGGTATGATGTTTCTCCCACAATGCTTCCCGATTGTGATGGTGTTCTTGGAGTTGTACTCACCCTTTTTCTTCCTCCAAGACAGTGAGTGGAGTGGATACTAAAAAGTTCAATTTTGGTCTCATCTGACCACATGGCCCTCTCCCCAGGCCTCCTCTGGATTATCAAGATGATCATTGGTGAACTTCATACAGGCCTGGACATATGCTGGTGTGAACAGTGGGACTTTGCGTGACCTGCAGGATTTTAATCCTTGATGGTGTAGTGTGTTACTAATGGTAATATTTGAAACTGTGGTTCCAGCTCTCTTCAGGACACTACCAGGTCCACCTGTATAGTTCTGGGCTGATTCCTGACCTTTCTCAGAGTCATCCTTACCCCACAAGCGAGATCCTGCATGGGGCCCCAAACCATGGAAGATTGACAGTCATCTCGTGTTTCTTCTATTTTCTAATAATTGTGTCAACATTTTGTGGTTCACTCTCTGGACCCAGAGGTATAACCGGAACACTGTCTCTTTAAGAAAATGCTTTGTTTATTGTAGACTGCATAAACCAATCTTGGGAAAGTAAACATGGTCCTCTGGGCAAAACAAAGAAACAAAAAGAAACACAGTCCTTTTCCTAGCGGGGATCAGCCCGCTCACAGGCAGCAATGTCCACGGTTCAGAGTTAGCACACACTTTCCTGTAATGCTCCCTCTCCAGGCACACGCTAAAAGCTTTGGCAGTCAGCCATTTAATCCCAGACCATGTGACTCCTCCATCATGTGACTGATCACATGATCTCGACATCACACAGGTCCTGTCAGTAGACTGCAGGTGGAGATACGTGGACATTCTCCCTCCTGCTCTATGAATGTCCACCAATATCAGCCAATAATATAACTTTCAATAAACCATCCCAACACGTAGTATGCTGGAGGAAACTTCTAGTTTTAAATCACAGATGCCATTACTTCACCAGTGACTGTCACAAGTTGTTGCCTTCTCACCAAGCTGCTTTGCCTATTGTCCTGTAGCCCATCCCGACCTTGTGCAGGTCTACAATTTTGTCCCTGGTGTCCTTAAACAGATCTTTGGACTTGGCCATGGTGGAGAGGTTGGAGTGTGCTTGAGTGTGTGGACAAGTAATGAGTTCAAATACGTGCAATTAATACAGGTAATGAGTGCAGAGTAGGAAGGCTTCTTAAAGAAAAACAAACATCTGTGAGAGCCAGAATTCTTGCTGGCTGGTAGGTGATCGGATACTTATTTCATGCATTAAAATGCAATGTAATTATTTAAAAATCATACAATGTGATTTTCTGTTTTTTATTGTTAGATTCTGTCTCCCACAGTTTAAAGTGAACATATCAGCAGGATTTTCCTAAGTAACCTACAGAGATTGTCAGGTTGTCACTGTTATACTGATTTAAATTATACCTGGGGTGAAGAAATCCATCTTGTAGTTCTTGTGTAATCAATGTTAGAAGTTTTCAGTTATTGATATGCCCGTACTCAGGGGAGGGACTGTAGGGAGAGTCTTATCTTGGTGCTATGCTTTATCACATCAGGTAAGGGCCCGAACAGGTCCAGGCCAATCCTGTCAAATGGGACCTCGATTATGGGTAACGGAACTAGGGGACTGCAGGAGTGGGATACGAGAGCAGTTAACTGACAGGTAGGGCAGGATCAGCAGAAATTAACAATGTCCCTGTGACACACAGGCGAGTAAAACCTCTGAAGGACTCGTTCTTGGGTCTTATCTACACCTAGGTGCCCACCCAAGACATGAGCATGGGCCAGATCTAGTACCCTACATCTATAGGGTCCTGGGACCAACAGCTGTTCTAATACTTTTCTCTGTTTAGTGACCCGATATAGCAACTCGCCATTGATTGCAAAGTATGGGAACCTGGTGTCGGCCCCCGGTGTCAGACGCGGTGTCCACCGCTGACAGCAGCACATCACGCCTGATCCTCCACAGCATTCTATCCAGTACAGCGTTCTGCCAAGACGCTGCAGGTACAAGTGCCCTGAGACAATATTGTCTCTTATGCCCGAGCTTCAGTTTAGTACGTAACTGATGAAGGTCCGCTCGAGGGACCGAAACGTTTTTGGGTACTACAATAAAATTTGCACATAAGCATCAGTTGAGTGCTAGGTTTTTTTCTTTATTTGGATTAAGGTGTGGGAGCCTACCTTAGCACCATTTGACCAGTAGTGCACACGCTATTTTCTACAAACATTTGGGAATAGGCCCTCTGGGGCTCACCAGTCAAATAGGGGTTTAACCAGGACACTGTCTCTTTAAGAAAATGCTTGGTTTATTGTAGACAGCATAAACCAAGCTTGGGAAGTAAACATGGCCCTCTGGGCAATACAGCAAAACAAAGAAACAAAAAGAAACAGTCCTTTTCCTAGCGGGGATAAGCTTGCTCACAGGCAGCAATGTCCATGGTTCAGAGTTAGCACTCATTTTCCTGGAGTGCTCCCTCTCCAGGCACACACTGAACACTGAAAGCTTTGGCAGTCAGTCATTTAAGCCCAGACCAGGTGACTCCTCCATCATGTGATTGATCACATGATCTCAACATCACACAGGTGAGACCTGCTCACAGGCCGCCCTGAAGCACAGTCTGTCTCTATGATGAGGAACATGTTTGTGCTTCGGGGCGGTCTGTGGGCAGGTCTTTCCTTGGTTTCTCTGGCTTAGATTAGAAAGATAAGACTCTGCCTACAGTCCTGCCCCGAAACATGGGCATATCATTAGCCGCAAACTTCTAACACTGATTACACAAGAACCACAAGACTGATTTCTTCAAGCCAGGTATCATTTTAATCAGTATAACAGCAGCAACCTGACAGTGTATGTAGTTTACTGAACAAAATCTTGCTGACATGTTCGCTGTAAGTGAACCTACTATAAAAATTAAAGACCTATCCATTCTTTGTAGGTGGGAAATCTTGCAAAATCGGCAGTGTATCAAATACATATTTTCCCTACTGTAGTAGGGACAATAGGAGCTACCAAAAGATTATAAGTCCTCTTATAAGTCCAGCGCTGACTCCTCCCACCAGTGTCGACTGCCCTCCACCAGCATCGACTCATTCAACTATACCGGCGTCTAAGACCCTGGTACAGTTTAATACAATGATGGAGGAGAGAGCATCAGCTGACGCTCCCTCTCCCATCATTCCCCTCTTCTTCTGACACTGCAGGTGCGCGATGACGTCACATCATCGCGTACCTGCTGTGTGCCGGGCAGACTGCAGCTGCTGAGACCGGAGCAGAGCCGGAAGCAGACAGGGCACGATGAGAGGTGAGGATTGTGAGGTTTTTTTTAATATATGAATGAGTGAGTACTGGACTGTGGGGCCATTCTCGGGGGGAGGGGGGGCTACATTATATTCTATGGGGAGGGCTGTATTATATACTATGAGGGAGGGCTGTATTAGATTATATGGGGGCCTACATTATATTCTATGGGGGGGCTGTATTATATACTATGAGGGAGGGCTGTATTAGATTATATGGGGGCCTACATTATATTCTATGGGGGGCTGTATTAGATTCTATGGGGGGCTGTATTAGATTCTATGGGGCCTACATTATATTCTATGGGGGGCTGTATTAGTTTCTATGGTGGCCTGTATTAGATTCTATGGGGGGCTGTATTATATTCTATGGGGGAGGGCTGTATTATATTCTATGTGGGGGCTGTATTATATTCTATGGGGGGCTGTATTATTTTCTATGGGGGCCTACATTATATTCTATGGGGGGCTGTATTATATTCTATGTGGGGCCTACATTATATTCTATGGGGGACTACATTATATTCTATGGGAAGTTGTATTATATTCTGTGGGGGAAGACTGCATCAAACTCTTTGATGGGGCTACATTATATTCTACGGGGAGGTGGGCTGTATTATATTCTATGTGGGGGCTGTATTCTATTCTATGGGGGGGCTGTATTATTTTCTATGGGGGCCTACATTATATTCTATGGGGGGCTGTATTATATTCTATGTGGGGCCTACATTATATTCTATTGGGGACTACATTATATTCTATGGGAAGTTGTATTATATTCTGTGGGGGAAGACTGCATCAAACTCTTTGATGGGGCTACATTATATTCTATGGGGAGGTGGGCTGTATTATATTCTCTGGGGGGCTACATTATATTCTATGTATTAAATTTATTTTATGTATTAAAGTTATTATATTCTATGAGGGGTGATTGCATCATACTATATGAGGGGGCTAGATTGTATTCTATGGGGGGCTACATTATATTCTATGGGGGCTGCATTATACTATATGAAGAGGGCTACATTGTATTCTATGGAGGGGCTATATTATATTCTATGATGGGCTGAATTATATCCTACGGGGCTGCATTATACTGTATGAGTGGGCTGCATTATATTCTATGGGGGGTTACATTATATTGTATGGTGAGGATGCATTATACTCAGGGGGCTACATTATATTCTGTGGGGTGGCTTCATTATACTATATGTGGGCTGCATTATACTGTATTGAGGACTATGGGGAATACATTATACTATATGAAGAACTATGGGCTGCATTATACTATTGGAAGTGAATTGTACTACATGGATGACTATGGTGGTGCATTATACTACATGGAGCACTAAGAGGAGTGTATTATACTATATGGAGTACTGAGCAGTGTATTTTAATATATGGAGCACTATGTTGAATGTATTATACTATATAGAGGACTGAGGAGTGTATTATACTATATGGAGGACTGAGCAGTGTATTCTAATATATGGAGGACTATGAGGAGTGTATTTTACTATATGGAGGACTGAGTAGTGTATTATACTATATGGAGGACTGAGCAATGTATTCTAATATATGGAGGACTATGAGGAGTGTATTATACTAGATGGAGGACTATGGGTAGTGTATAATACTATATGGAGGACTGAGGAGTGTATTTTAATATATGGAGGACTATAGGAAGTGTATTATACTATATTGAGTACTATGGGGAGTGTATTATACTATATGGAGGACTATGGGGAGTGTATCATATTATATGGAGGACTGAGTAGTGTATTATACTATATGGAGGACTGAGTGTATTTTAATATATGAGGACTATGAGGAGTGTATAATAATATATGGAGGACTATGAGGAGTGTATTATACTATATGGAGCACTATGAGGCAAGTTATATTATATCGAGGACTGAGCAGTGTATTTTAATATATGGAGGACTATGAGGAGTGTATAATACTATATGGAAGACTGAGGAGTGTATTTTAATATATGGAGGACTATGAGGAGTGTATTATACTATATGGAGGACTATGGGTAGTGTATAATAATATATGGAGGACTATAGGAAGTGTATTTTACTATATTGAGTACTATGGGGAGTGTATTATACTATATGGAGGACTATGGGGAGTGTATTATACTATAAGGAGGACTATGGGGCACATTATATTATATGGTGGACTATGGGGTTTGCATTTTACAGTATGGAGGACTGTGGTGCATGTTATACTATGTGGAGGACTATGGGGTGTATTATACTAAAGCAAAATGCTGCATATTCATCAAGTGATTGCTTATGCTGGAACAAAAATCATTGTTCTCAGCAGCACATCGCCGGTGTAAACTGTAGATATGCTGCTGATAACATGATACTGTATGGGGACAGATTGATCTAATAGTGATTGTTCTGTTCCCATCATTCTTTCTCAGTTGGTGTAAAGAGGCCATGAAACAAGCGAATGACCAATATTGTCGATCACACTCGTTTAGCGGCCTGAACTCAGCGCAAGTAAATACAACAGAAATGCTTCTGTGTGATGTACAATATGTTAGCATTTGAGGCCCCATTTTAAACTTTTGCCTAGGGCCCACTAAAACCGACCCTGGGCATGCATAAACATTAATCATCCATAACCTGAAATTCACCTGCCTAATATTGTGCAACTAATTTCAACTCTGAACCTGATAGGCATGGACTCCACAAACCCTCTTAAGCTGTCTGTGTCTGACACCAAGACATTAGCAGTAGATGCATTAAAGGGGCCGTCCAAAACTAATATTGATTTTCATCCTAAATGTTTATTGTAATAATCAAATCGCTTTTCTATATAGAAGAGGACAAGGATGTGAAGTGGTACAACCAAGGAGTGAATTAAAAACCTCTTTATTCTAGTAACGTTAAAAAATATGGATCCATACAAGATGTGACAAAAAACCTGACATGTTTCTGGAGCGAGGTGACCTTAATCGTACAATCCTATACACATGATTAAGAGCACCTAGCCCCAGAGATGCGTCAGTTTTTTATCACATCTTGTATGGATCCATATTTTTAAAGGTTATGGAATAAAGAAGTTTGTCATTCACCGGTTGGTCATGCAGCTTCACATCCTGATCTTCTTTTACGGTTTGCTGTGCTTCACCAGCAGGATTTACCACCAACCAGTTTGAGGAATCCAAGGCAGGACAATTCTCAGAGAATTGTCCTGCCTCATTAGCATATGCAACCCTGTAAAATAAAAGTTCATTGTTAGCGATCACATAAAAAAACCTGATCAGATGGAAGAAATCTGAAATCATAAAACTATAATAGTGGTTACGGACGGTCAGAAAACCTGTTCAAGTCCCTTTAAAAATACTGTTGTTTTGACGGGGTGTAGTCTGTCTCCATAAATGTTACGATAAGTAATATATGTCAGGGTGACATTCACATGATTGTCAGATCCCAAGGTTTCCCAGCAGAAAATTGTCCACAGCACCACACTGCCTTCACTTGTTTATCCTCTTCCCATAGTGTTTCTTGTGCTAGCTCTTTCCTAGGTAAGTGACTCTACTGTCTAGATCATGTAAATGTAATCCATCAGACCGGGTCACTGCTCTAAGGCTGTTTGGATGTTAACATACCAATTGTATGCACTCTGCGGGTTGGATAGGGGACGGCATGGGCAATCTGAACTCTTTGAATGCAGCCCCATATGCGGCAAGTGAACTGCATCATCTATCACCTGCCTATGACTAGTATTATACTCATACTTAGGGCTCATACTCACTTGCGCGAGACTCGGATGAGTATCACACGGCAATACCCGGCACGGCACCTGGCACAGAGGAGTGGAGCGTGCGGCTGCATGTATTCCTATGCGGCCGCACGCTCCTTTCTGAGTGCCGGCAGCAGCGCCGGGTATTGCCGTGCGATCCTCATCCGAGTCTCGCGCAAGTCAGTATGAGCCCTTAAAGGGAACCTGTCACACCCAAAATGGAAGGTGAGCTAAGCCCACCAGCATCAGGGGCTTATCTACAGCATTCTGGAATGCTATAGATAAGCCCCCGATGTATCCTAAAACATGAGAAAAAGAGGTTAGATTATACTCACCCAGGGACGGTCCCGGTCCGATGGGTGTCACGGTCCGGTCTGGCGCCTCCTATCTTCATCAGATGACGTCCTCTTCTTTTCTTCACGCTGCGGCTCCGGCGCAAGCGTACTTTGTCTGCCCTGTTGAGGGCAGAGCAAAGTATTGCAGACAAAGTACACCTGCGCCGGAGCGTGAAGACAAGAGGACGTCATTGTAAGAAGATGGGAGGCCCCGGACTGCGACGCCCATCGGATCGGACCGCCCTCGTGAGTATAATCTAACCTCTTTTTCTCATCTTTCAGGATACATCGGGGGCTTATCTACAGCATTACAGAATGCAGTAGATAAGCCCCTGTTGCTGGTGGGCTTTGCTCACCTTTCATTTTGGGGGTGACAGGTTCCCTTTAAGCTCATACTTGACTAGGCAGGCTAGCGTTCACCATCCTCGTGCATCAGTGAGCGTTTTGTGCCCAGGATCCTGACCCTGGCTCATCACGTATCCGTCGTTGGACAACTTAGATACTGTCTAATGCGCAGTGGGTAGCGATGAGCAAAAGTGCTCGCTACTCGAGTTTGCATCGGGTACTCATCAAGTCTCGAGGGTGCTTGAGCACATGTTCGAGTCCCTGCCCCACAAGTTTCGCTGCTGTTAAATAGCCAAAATAAAACATGCGGGAATTGCTGGACATACACAGTTAATGCCCCCATGTTTTTTGGCTGTCTAGCCGATGCAAAACTTGCCAGGTGGGGACTTCATCATGTCGCTCGAGCACCGCGAGACCCCGTGAGTATCCGAGCACCCGAGTAGAGCGCACTTTCCCTCATCACTAACAGTGGGATCACCCCAAGACACCTGCCATTGTAAATATACTCAGACCTAGTGGTTTAATCATCACAATTTGGCCCTTGTCAGAAGTTGATCAGATCCTTACACTTTCCCAATTTTCCTACTTCTATTTCAAATGTATTAATTATATTTTAAAATTAAAAAGAGGTTAAATAAAGAGAATGAAGGGTTACATGTGATGGGGAGGGAAACTGGGTGGGTAAGGGGAAGGTAATAAAATTGATTTTCCTGCTTCTAACACATCAACTTCACAAACTGCTGCCTAATATATCCCACCCAGTCAGTGGTGTTAATGTTATGGCTGACTGGTATATGAAAACAATATTTAAAATGATGGTAAATATAAATAATTACCCCAGATTTCAGTGACAACTGTACAGTTAGGAACCAAAGACATACTGATTATTAAAGAGTATCCTTTGTTTTAATTTTTTTTTTTCATAAATCAATAGTCCTCATGGAAATAAGCAACTTTACAATACATTTTATCAGAGAAATCTGCTTCTTTCTCCCCGCTGGACTGATCTTTCACTCTCAAATTCATGGATACAATCTGTAAAATCAGTGAAGGCAGATTTTATCATTACGGTCATAGGAGATGACAATTGGTGCTTCGAAAATTCTATGGAGAAAGGAGGAACCACAGTCATCCTGCTGCATCTTCTAAATGGCCATCTGCTATCTCAGTAATGTGAAAAGTCACAGAAGACAGCTGCTACCCAAGAAATGGGAATTTTGAGAATGAATGATCAGTCCAGGATGACAAAGAAGCAGATTTCTCTGATAAGATATATGACAAAGTTTCTTATTTTCATGTGTACTATTGATTTATGAAATAAAAAACAATAGTTACTTTTTAAGTTATAATTCCTTTATCTGAACCCAGATCGTACATAATGATTGTGAACATACTAGTCTGGTGATTCGAACAACATTATGTGAAATGAACAGATAGTAATATACAGAAAATAACATAATAGAGCTGCAAGAAAAATATTTAGAATTGAGAGTCCTCGGTGGTTGATACCTTTTAATGGCTAACTGAAAAGATGGTAACAAATTGCAAGCTTTCCAGAATAAGCTTTCGAAAGCTTGCAATTTGTTACCATCTTTTCAGTTAGCCATTAAAAGGTATCAACCACCGAGGACTCTCAATTCTAAACATTTTTCTATCCACTGGCTAACACGGTACCAAGATATATATCTTTCCTGTAGGCAGCTGCAAGTAATTTGCTTTCTCTTCGTCTCCCTGGTACATGCATGCAGCACAGAATACATCATGCTCGTGTTCCCAGCCCAGTGCATCATACATAGATGACCTAATTCTCGCACGGAAAAACAGAACGTTTTTACTGTAAAACTATTTCGAGAAGCGGTGACAAAGCCGGCGTGAAGTTATTTTGTCCTGGCCTTATGCCTGCCACAGCTACTGCTGCTGCGAGGACAAAGGAATGATTGTACCAGTAGGTAATCCATGCAGGCTGCTCCCCGCCGCCCATGTACAAGCCCACGAGCATGCACGCCTGACACAAACAATACAAACGTGTGTAGACTGTGGTGTGACCACCTGCTCAGATCCAGGAACACTGAAATGTTTCACTTCCTCTCATCTCATTTCCCCTCCGTTAGGCCCACCCTCTAATACAGCCTTCTTCGGATTTAACCCTGCACTTTCTTCGGCCCATCGAAAATTGGCCAGAAATATTTCCCAACCTTTTTAATTATCATTAGATGATTGTTATCTAAACTGCGTATAAAAATAACCTAAAATTGAAAACGAACACACATTAAAACCATAAAATCAAAAAAGAGTATCCTGTCTCATTAGTCTATTAATCTAACAACAACAACGAAAAAGCAATTTCACACTTTTCTTTTTAGAAAAGGGATGATCATATTTACCGTTACAAATCACAATAATACATTTTCTCAAAATATTGGTGCGGGTGAGTACACTACTACTGGGCACGATTGGCTTTAGTACATTTTCCAGGTTAGTAGTAAAACACTAACTCACAGTTGATATTTATAAAGAGTTTTAATAAAATTCAAAATAAAAACATAGAGCAGCATGGTAAAGGATTTTCTTTTCTTAGGAAGCCGTCGCCGTGTGTAGTAAACCAGAGCTGACGTGAATGATCCAGCCCCACGTGCATTGAAAACTGATATTTGGTGACTGTCTCCTCTGAAGGCCATAAGTGAGAGGTGAGAAGGCAAAGTAGCCGCTCACCACTGGCACGTACAGTCCGGTGCTACTGTGATACTATTAATAAAGGACGGTTATATTACTTTATGCATTTTTTTCTGTACTGTGCCATCTTTGCATTATCCCCGTACTGTTACATCATGACATTCTTATAACTCCATCATCATTATGCTCTTCTTTCTGCCGCTCACCTTAGCCATGTGATGACATTTTGTTTGCAACATGTCTATTTTAAGATATGATTTCATATCATGGTGTAAGATGTAACAATTACCCATAAAGAAGTTGTACCAAGTTTGAAAGTTATCCCTTTTCCACAGGATAGAGGTCTACTTCTTGATCACTGGGGGTTCGACCATTGGGATCCACCACTGATCCTGAGAACCGGGGCCCATGTAAATCCATCATGTTCACCTTCATTCCGTTCATTATTAATGAGAATGTTGATGACGAGCCAAACACTGAGCTTGGCTATCTTCTACGATCCTGTTAAGAATAAATGTAGTAGAGTTGCACATGATCAACTGCAACTCCATTAACACGGGACTCTTCATAGCATATCATAATAGCATATCATAATTTGTAGGAATGTTCAGGATCTCGGGGTCATAGCAATTGGGACGTTATTATTATTGATAGGGGATGAGAATATTTTGGTTTAGCTTTATAAGAGCTAGCCTTCTATAAATTTAGACATAGCTTGGGGAAGCATTCATGCAGGGGTGCATTCAAAGTACTTTTTTATAAGTATTTGGCAGTTATAACATGGCAGTTAGACAGGGCAGGAGACAGGTAAGACAATCTAAATCTATTCCCTGTTCATTTAGAACAGAACAAATACTCACCATATGTATTTGTATAATCTATATCCTGGCTGCTGCATTGACTCACATTCACAGCCCTTGCATTAACTCTTTAGACTCCATTCATATTGGCCCCTCTGTCCTCTCCTCTCCTACACTCCTTGACAGAAGTTATGTCGCTTATCCATTTTATGTAAATAAAAGCTTATAACCTGAAGTTAAATTCATCCATTGGTTGTATAAATTATTCTTTTGAAAGCTGAAACCCTCCGAAATGTGGTTTAGGTTAAGTAAATAAATTGGCATCAATGCAGAAATATTGATCAGTTAGTGGACACAGAATGGTCAGATTTTGGCAAGACAAAAGTTTTGTCGCCCACAGAAAGTAATGTGATATTCAAACAAATAATTAACTTAAAATACAAATATATGTTGCATAACTTTTGTGAATGAAGTTGTGGTGCTATTAGAGTCATATTTAATATTCTGTGTGACTTCCATGAGCTTGAAGGACTGCATCCATGCGGATGTTTTCTGGGTGTATTTTGGATCCATACGGGCTCCAGTAGGTCTCCTGCAGTATTTGCGGCAGCTGTGGTGTAATTCTACTAAAGATTCATCAGAGAAATCCACCTTCTGCCACTTTTCCAGTGTCCATCTGTTTAGTAGGCTGTGGGACTTTGCAAATGCCACATGGTTTTTTATTTGCCTTTTGTTTAGTGCTGGCTTCTGGGAACTGATTCGACCATGAAGGCCATTTCGAGACAGAATCCTACAAACTGTTCTAGTTGACACAGAGACTTGAGGTGACCAGGCCTGTTGGAGCTCTGCTGAAGTGCAAGAGGGGCTTGCTTTGGATTTTCTAACCAACAAACGTTCCTCCTGAGCAGTTGTCTTGCAGGGTCTGCCAGACCTGGGTTTGTCAAACACATCTCCAGTCTCTTCAAATCTTTTTTTAATTTTTTGTACTTGATGCTGAGACACATTAAAGGTGCCAGCCACCTCTGCAGTGGATCTGGTCTTCAGCTTCTTGATAATCCAGGCTTTGGGCGCAGGGTGGATTTTTGGCGTGTTGTCAGAGCTCAAGTTGCAGTTCAAGTGAAGGTCTGGGGTGTTGGGTTTCTTTTTATACACAGACACACTAATTAACCGATCATTTACTGAGCACAGGTGAGGATGTAGATGTAAACTACAGTAGGATTGGGTGCATTATATGACCAGGCGACAAAACTTTTGTCTTGCCAAAATCTGACCATTCTGTGTCCATTAACTGATCAATATTTCTGCATTGATGCCAATTTATTTTCTTAACCTAAACCACATTTCGGAGAGTTTCAGCTTTCAAAAGAATAATTTATACAACCAATGGATGAATTTAACGTCAGGTTATAAGCTTTTATTTACATAACATGGATAACTTCTGTCAGGGAGTGTATGTATAGCACTCACGCTCTCTTCACATTGCTTAACAGCTCAGATCCATTCAGTCACACCATCCAACATAAGAGATACTCTCACAAATCACTTAACCATCTGCTCACTCTTTCTATCCTCCTCCTAGTTGCTGGTGACATCTCTCCCCACCCCGGCCCCCCATATTATAGCAAATCTAACCTCCCAACTGCTACACTCAGAAACCCCTCTAACCTTATTAATATCCCATGCATGCCTTCTGCCTCTTTCAATTGTGCCCTTTGGAATTCTCGCTCTGTGTGTAATAAACTCCCTTTCATCCATGACTTCTTCCTTTCTAATTCTCTTAACCTCCTGGTTCTTACGGAAACCTGGATCCAGCAGTCAGACACCACCACTGCTGCTGTTCTTTCATATGGTGGACTATACTTTTCTCATACACCAAGATCGGACAACAGAGCAGGTGGAGGCGTTGATCTGCTCCTTTCACCCAAATGTACCTTTCAGGTTATCCCCTAAGTACCCTCACTTGTCTTCCCTTCTTTTGAGGTCCATGCGTTTGGACTCTACATTCCATTCTCCATGCGAGTGGTGGTGGTGTATCGTCCTCCCGGCCCCTCTCATCAGTTCCTGGATCACTTTGCCACCTGGCTTCCTAAATTTCTTTCCTGTGACATCCCCACCCTCATCATGGGTGAGTTCAACATCCCCATTGCTTTTCCCCTCTCCCCATCTGCTTCTCACCTTTTATCTCTAACCTCCTCTTTCGGCCTCTCGCAGCATACTAACTCCAACGCATGACGAGGGAAACTCCCTCGACTTGGTCTTCTCCCGGCTTTGCTCAGTGGACAATTTCACAAACTCCCCACTCCCGCTCTCTGACCGCAACCTTCTTTAATTCTCTAGCAAGAACTGCCATCCCGCCCAGGTCACCCCCAATTTCCACACTTATAGAAACATACAGGCCATTAAAACCAAGAAACTTATGAAGAACTTGCAGTACTCATTGGCTCCTATCTCCTCCACCTCATGTCCTGATTCGGCACTGAAGCATTACAATGAAACCCTGCAAAGTGCCATGGATGAAACTGCACTTCCTATACATAGAACAACTCAGCACAGACGGCGACAAACGTGGAACACGCTGCAAACACGTTCCCTGCAGCGGTGCTCCAGGTGCGCCGAACGTCTGTGGAGAAAATCTAATCTACCCGAAGATTTTAGCCATTATAAGTTCATGCTTAAAACATACAACTCTGCCCTTCACCTCTCCAAACAAACCTATTTTAACCCCTTTACCCCCAAGGGTGGTTTGCACGTTAATGACCGGTCCAATTTTTATAATTCTGACCACTGTCCCTTTATGAGGTTATAACTCTGGAACGCTTCAACGGATCCCGGTGATTCTGACATTGTTTTCTCGTGACATATTGTACTTCATGATAGTGGTAAAATTTATTTGATATTACCTGTGTTTATTTGTGAAAAAAATGTAAATTTGGCAAAAATTTGGAAAATTTCGCAATTTTCCAACTTTGAATTTTTATTCTGTTAAACGAGAGAGTTATGTGACACAAAATAGTTAATAAATAACATTTCCCACATGTTTACTTTACATCAGCACAATTTTGGAACCACATTTTTTTTTTGTTAGAGAGTTATAAGGGTTAAAAGTTAACCAGTGATTTCTCATTTTTCCAACAAAATTTACAAAACCATTTTTTTAGGGACCACATCACATTTGAAGTCACTTTGAGGGGTCTATATGGTAGAAAAAAACAAAAGTGACACCATTCTAAAAACTGCACCCCTGAAGGTACTCAAAACCACATTCAAGAAGTTCATTAACCCTTCAGGTGTTTCACAGGAGCAGAAGCACCGTGGAAGGAAAAAATTAACATTTTACTTTTTAGTCACAAAAATGACATTTCAGCAACAATTTTTTTATTTTCCCAAGGGTAAAACGAGAAAATGGACCTCAAAAGTTGTTGTCCAATTTGTCCTGAGTCCACTGATACCCCGAATGTGGGTGGGAACCACTATTTGGGCACACGGCAGGGCTCGGAAGGAAAGGAGCGCCATTTGACTTTTTCAAGCTAAATTTGTCTGGAATTGAGATCGGACGCCATGTCGCGTTTGGTGAGCCCCCTGATGTGCCTAAACAGTGGAAACCTCCCACAAGTGACCCCATTTTGGAAACTAGACCCCCTAAGGAACTTATCTAGATGTGTGATGAGCACTTTTATCCCCCAAGTGCTTCACAGAAGTTTATAACGCCCGGGCATGAAAAAAAAAATCCTATTTTTCCACAAACATGATCGTTTAGTCCCCAATTTTTTATTTTCACAAGGGTAACAGAAGAAATTGGACCACAAAAGTTGTAGTCCAGTTTGTCCTGAGTACGCCGATACCCCATATGTGGGGGGGAACCACTGTTTGGGCGCACGGCAGGGCTCAGAAAGGAAGGAGCGCCGTTTGACTTTTCCAAGCTAAAATTAGCTGGAATTGAGATCGGACGCCATGTCGTGTTTGGTGAGCCCCTGATGTGCTTCAACAGTGGAAACCTCCCACAAGTAACCCCATTTTGGAAACTAGACCCCCTAAGGAACTTATCTAGATGTGTGATGAGCACTTTTATCCCCCAAGTGCTTCACAGAAGTTTATAACGCCCGGGCGTGAAAAAAAAAATCCTATTTTTTTCACAAACATGATCGTTTAGTCCCCAATTTTTTATTTTCACAAGGGTAACAGAAGAAATTGGACCACAAAAGTTGTAGTCCAGTTTGTCCTGAGTACGTCGATACCCCATATGTGGGGGGAACCACTCTTTGGGCGCACGGCAGGGCTCAGAAGGGAAGGAGCGCCATTTGACTTTTCCATGCTAAAATTAGCTGGAATTGAGATCGGACGCCATGTCGCGTTTGGTGAGCCCCTGATGTGCCTAAACAGTGGAAACCCCCCACAAGTGACCCCATTTTGGAAACTAGACCCCCTAAGGAACTTATCTAGATGTGTGATGAGCACTTTTATCCCCCAAGTGCTTCACAGAAGTTTATAACGCCCGGGCGTGAAAAAAAATCCTATTTTTTCCCCACAAAAATGATCTTTTAGTCCCCAATTTTTAATTTTCCCAAGGGTAACAGGAGAAATTGGACCCCAAATCTGTTGTCCAGTTTGTCCTGAGTATGCTGGTACACCACATGTGGAAGAAAACTAATGTTTGGGCATACGTTGGGGCTCGAAAGGGAAGTAGTGACATTTGGAATGCAGTCTTTGATGGAATGTTCTGCAGGCATCATGTTCCGTTTGCAGAGCCCCTGATGTGCCTAAACAGTAGAAACCCCCTACAAGTGACCCCATTTTGGAAACTGGACCCCCTAAGGAACTTATCTAGGTGTGTGGTGAGAATTTTGAACCCCCAAGTGCTTCACTAAAGTTTATAATGCCCAGGCATGAAAATAAAAATCCTATTTTTTCCCACAAAAATGATCTTTTAGTCCCCATTTTTTTCCCAAGGGTAACAGGAGAAATTGGACCCCAAAAGCTGTTGTCCAGTTTGTCCTGAGTATGCTGGTACCCAACATGTGGAAGAAAACTAATGTTTGGGCATACGTTGGGGCTCGAAAGGGAAGTAGTGACATTTTGGAATGCAGACTTTGATGGAATGTTCTACAGGCATCATGTTCCGTTTGCAGAGCCCCTGATGTGCCTAAACAGTAGAAACCCCCCACAAGTGACCCCATTTTTGAAACTGGACCCTCTAAGGAACTTATCTAGGTGTGTGGTGAGAATTTTGAACCCCCAAGTGCTTCACTAAAGTTTATAATGCCCAGGCATGAAAATAAAAAATCTTATTTTTTCCCACAAAAATGATCTTTTAGTCCCCAATTTTTAATTTTCCCAAGGGTAACAGGAGAAATTGGACATCAAAAATTGTTGTCCAAATTGTCCTGATTACGCTGGTACGTGATATGTGGGAAAAAACTGTTTAGGCATACGTTGTGCCTAAACAGTAAAAAAAAAACACAAGTGACATCATTTTGAAACCTAGACCCCCAAGGAACTTTTCTAGATGTGCCCCCTTTTTGGAACTAATGTACGGTTTCTTGTGAAGTAAATTAGTAGTGCATGGAGGTGTGGTACAATTTGAAGCGATCCTTCATACACAGGCCAGGTTTTTCGGAGCAGGTGTCGCATTGATAAATGGTGTCCTTGCGTATTCCCCTTTTGTAACACACTCGGCACCTTTTTTGCGGCTTACCTTTTCTGCCAGTTGGCGGGAACACCCCCGGAAAATGCTGGCCTGGTACGATACGAGCACCTTCAGTTCCAGAAGTACTGGGGCCCTCTCCTTCCGGAGTGCCAAATATCAGGGCCTTAAACACTACCTCCTGGAACTGAAGGTACGACGTATCGGTGTGGCGTGCACATCGTGACAGCAGGAAAGCGTTCAGCATTGCCATTTGTACAATGTGCATGGCCAGCTTTTTGTACCACACCTTGGCCTTTCTCAAAGCACTGTACGGTTGGAGGAGTTGATCAGAGAGATCAACGCCCCCCATGCTTTTGTTGTACCCCAGTACACAGTCCGGTTTGAAGACCTGTGTGGAGGTACCCCGTACAGTGCTGAGGGCGCTGCCATCACCGTGTATGGTGGTCAAGAGAAGGACATCCCTCTTGTCCTTGTACTTGACCACCAGCAGGTGGTCGCTACATTGGGCTTTGCTCTCACCTTTTCTGAGCATCTGCCTAAGTAGCGTCTTTGGGAGGCCTCTCTGATTTTTGCGGACAGTACCGCAGGCTGCGGTACCTCGCACAGAGAGGGATTTGTACAGTGGGATGCTGGTATAAAAATTATCGGTATAGAGGTGATAACCTTTATCCAGCAGTGGGTACACCAAATCCCACACAATCTTTCCACTCACTCCCAGGACAGGAGGACACTCAGGGGGTACAATCCTGGTGTCCTTCCCTTCATACACTCTAAACCTGTGGATGTACCCTGAGGTACTCTCACACAGCTTGTAGAGTTTGATTCCATACCTGGCCCTTTTGTTGGGCAGGTATTGACGGAATCCGAGCCGCCCCTTAAAATGGACCAAGGACTCATCCACGCAGATGTCCCTTTTGGGCATGTACACTTCAGAAAACTTTTTGTTGAAGTGTTCGATGACCGGCCGAACTTTGAACAGACAGTCAAAGTTGGGGTCATCTCGTGCGGGACACTGTGCATTATCGGAATAATGCAGGAACTTATGGATGGCCTCAAAACGCTTCCGAACCATGACCATTCGGAACACTGGAGTGTTATATAAAATATCTACACTCCAATATTGCCGAATTTCTGGCTTCTTCACGATCCCCATGTGGAGGACCAGGCCCCAAAACTGCATCATTTCAACTGCGTCTACAGGAGACCAGTTGGAAAATGATGAACCGGGGTTTTGCTCCAAAAATTGGCGAGCATACAAATTAGTTTGCTCCACCATGAGGTTAATAAAATCCTCAGAGAAAAAGGCTTTGAAAAAGTCTGTTTCTGTGAGGCCGGCGGTGTCAAACTTGATTCCTGATTCTGCCACAAAATCAGGAATCAGTGGCAGTCCGCAGTGGGGAGCGCTGGTTCAGGAATGGTGGGTGATGCCTCATCTTCTGTCCTGGGGCGTCTGCGTGGCGGTTCCGCAGGACCCGAGGAGGAAGATGAGGAGGAGGAGGAGGAGGAGGAAGAAGAGGATGAGGAATCAGAAAAGTAAAGAAAAGTGGGATCCTCTCCCTCGCTATCAATGTCGGAGGCAAGGAAAGCATATGCCTCCTCCAATGAATAGCGCTGTTGGGACGAACGGGGCGAGCGGGACATTTTTGTGTGAATATGGTGCTTGGATGCACTTTATTGATAACTGTATGTGTATGTGTGGGGGGATAGTGATTTGTGCAAACTATTATCTGAAAAGAAAACGCTAAAAGGAGAATAAAAACCTGTGAAAAGAAAAGTCTAAAACAGCAGGCCCTAGCTCTGATAAGTGAACTTGCGTCACTTATCAAAATTCGGCGGCTGCTGGATGTGCGCACGGAGATGACGAAAAAAGTAAAAGTGTCTAAAACAGCAGGCCCAGCTCTGATAAGTGAACTGTTTCACTTATCAATGTTTGGCCGCTGCTTGATGTGCGCACGTGGGATGGGCAAGGGAGGGGGGGTAAAAAAAAAAAAAGGAAAACGGCAGGCACAAACTGTGATAGGTGAACTGCGTCACCAATCAACGCTCGGCGGCTACTAAATGTGCGCGCAGAGGTGGCGCAAATGGGGGTGGAGGGGGGTAAAAAGAGGGGGATGGGGGGGATTGGGGGGATGTGAGGATTGGGAGGGATGTGGGGATTGGGGTGGATGAAGGGGGATTGGGCAGGGATCAGGGATAAAACTTACGTTTAGTTGTCTTCTTTCTTTAGCAGGGATTGCGGTGCTACAGGATGCTGTGGCACCACAATACCCAGCACAGCAGGGAGATCCAGGCACAAGATCCAGCAGTATGACCGCTCTGTAGGAATCCTCAGCTAGAGTGAGGACCCCTGCAGAGCGGTCATACACAGGTCAGGCAGGTGACGAGACAGGTCACAGAGCGGTCATACTGCTGCTGTGACCTGTCATTGGTGGGATCGACCATAACATCGATCCCACCAATCAGGGCTTTCCTCGTCACCCTGGCAACTGCTAGTGACCTGGCTGTGACCTGCCTGGATCGGAGCTGCTAGCTCCGATCCTAGGCAGGTCACAGCCAGGTCACCTGCAGGGCACAGAGCGGTCACCGCGTGACTGCCGCAGTGCCCTGTGATTGGCGCGATCGACGATTACATCGATCGCGCCAATCAGCTCCTGCAGGCCCTGCTGGGCCTGTGCTACGTTCTATCCTAGGATCGGTGCTATTAGAGCACCGATCCACGCAGGTTTCGGCAGGACACAGCACGGTAATACCGCGCTGTGCCCTGCGATTGGTGCGATTGATGCGATCGGTGATCGTGCCAATCCGAGGTGCTTTTGCCGGTGCCTGGCGTTGCCAGGCACCGGACCTAGGATCGAGTACATCGGTACTCGATCCTAGCCTGTGACCCCATTGTTTCAGCCGCTCCGATTGGCTGAAACAATGAGAATGGCTGTGATTGGCTGTTCAGAATTGAACAGCCAATCACAGCGATCGGGAGGCCGGGGGGGCGGTGACAATGCCCTGGATGCCCAAATCCAAACTGAAGAAAAGGACAGCGCCACACCGGATAGTGAAAAGCAGCTCACATATTTATTCTCCCTCCTGCGGCAACGTTTCGGTCCAAAGACCTTTGTCAAGCCCTTGGGCTTGACAAAGGTCTTTGGACAGAAACGTTGCCGCAGGAGGCAGAATAAATATGTGAGCTGCTTTTCACTATCCGGTGTGGCGCTGTCCTTTTCTTCAGTTTGGATTTGGATGTTCTATCTGGGATGGACCCCCTGGTGAGGACGTGCGCCCCGATGTCCATAGAGACTATATAATTATAGGGTGCGGCTTTACTGCTTTTTTTGAAAAATGCCCTGGATGCCGACACCATCTTCCCTAAGGTAAGATGGCGTCGGAATTTTAATGCGATCA
Organism: Ranitomeya variabilis; assembly: GCF_051348905.1. Classification (NCBI taxonomy): domain Eukaryota; kingdom Metazoa; phylum Chordata; class Amphibia; order Anura; family Dendrobatidae; genus Ranitomeya; species Ranitomeya variabilis. The sequence goes on along the minus strand of NC_135232.1, from coordinate 826,638,534 downwards.
CCGCGACTTAAGTCGCGGTATCGCATTAAAGGGCATGACGTACTATCCCGTCGAGGGTCAGATAGGCCCAGGTCACCTCGACGGGATAGTATGTCTAAGCTCACAGAGGGGTTAACACCCTCATCACCTCCCTGTCCAATAACCCTAAACGTCTCTTTGACACATTCCAGTCCCTACTCAACCCAAGAGTGCAGGCCCCAACCACAGATCTCCGCGCTGACGATCTGGCCAATTACTTCAAAGAAAAAATTGACCACATCCGACAGGAAATTATCTCCCAATCCCTTCATACTATGCACTGTCCTCCCTCGCCCACTGCATCTAGTTCACTCTCTGACTTTGAACCAGTTACAGAAGAAGAAATAATCAGGCTCCTTGCATCTTCTCACTCGACCACTTGCACCAGTGACCCAATTCCGTCACATCTCCTACAGTCCCTTTCCCCCGGCTGTCACCTCTCATTTAACAAAAATATTCAACCTTTCTCTATCTTCCGGTAACTTTCCCTCCTCATTTAAGCATGCCATCATACATCCACTACTTAAAAAACCATCCCTCGATCAAAACTGTGCCGCTACTTATAGACCTGTCTCTAATCTTCCCTTCATCTCTAAACTCCTCGAATGCCTGGTCCACTCCTGTCTTACCCGCTATCTCTCAGATAACTCTCTTCTCGACCCTCTTCAATCTGGTTTCCTCTCTTTACACACTACTGAAACTGCCCTCACTAAAGTCTCTAATGATCTACTAACAGCGAATTCTATTGGTCACTACTCCATGCTAATTCTCTTGGAACTCTCCGCAGCTTTCGATACTGTGGATCATCAGCTTTTCCTCACTATGCTGCGCTCCATCGGCCTCAAGGACACCGTTCTCTCCTGGTTCTCTGTTGTGAACTCTGTGTTCAGGCTCCCTCTTGTGGTCACTGGTGGTATGGTGTGACTTTTGCTTTGGGCTCCCCCTGGTGGCTTTGTCTGTTATCCTGCTGGTCTCTGGCTATCAGCTGGTTCGTTATCCTCTGGGAGGTTCCTATATAGCTCTGTTTTACTTCCACTTGTTGCCGGCTGTCGATGTAATCAGTGCTACTCAGATTCCTTCTGACTACCTTGCTCCCAGTCCATCCAGCTCAAGCTAAGTTTTGTTTGCTCATTTTTATCAGCAGTGTTTTTCATGTTTTCTGTTCCAGCTTGCTAAAATGTAATTCCCTCGCTTGCTGGTTGCTCTAGTGGGCTGAGTTTCTCCCCACACACAGTTAGTTGGTGTATGGGTTCTTGAAATCTCAGGATGGATATTTTGTAAGGGTTTTTTATTGATCGCATAGACCCCTGCTCTATTTTCTGCTTTCTAGTACTAGTGGGCCTCTTTTGCTGAATCTGATTTCATCCCTATGTATGTGCCTTCTTCTTACTTCACCGTTAATATTTGTTGGGGGCTTCTATATCTTTGGGGATTATTTCTCTGGAGGCAAGCGAGGTCTTTCTTTCTCTTTAGGGGTAGCTAGTTCCTCAGGCTGGCTCGAGACGTCTAGGAATTTTTTAGGCACGTTCACCGGCTACCTCTAGTTGTTTTGGATAGGTTCAGATTTGCGATCAGTCCAGTTACCATCTCCCTAGAGCTCGTCCTTAGTTTATTCACTTGCTGGTCTATTTGTGATCCTCAGCCATTAAGGATCATAACAGTACAGCCGGCCCTGAAAGTGTTAATTGCATGGCAGAAGCAGGAGAAAAGAAGCCTTGAGGAATTTTTTTTTCTTTTTTTCTTGTTGTTGCCGTGTGTCTAGCTGCTGTGCTAGCTTCTCTCCTCCTCTTAATCTTGGTGTGGCTCTGAGTTCAGCTGCTGACATGGATGTCCAGAGCTTGGCTTCCAGTCTGGATCATCTTGCTGCTAGGGTTCAAAGTATTCAGGATTTTGTTGTTCACAGTCCTATGTCTGAGCCTAGAATACCTATTCCGGAGTTGTTTTCTGGAGATAGATCTAGGTTCCTGAATTTTAAGAACAATTGTAAGTTGTTTCTTTCTTTGAAACCTCGTTCCTCTGGTGATGCCGTTCAGCAAGTTAAGATTATCATTTCCTTTTTGCGTGGTGACCCACAAGATTGGGCCTTCGCATTGGCGCCAGGGGATCCTGCATTGCTTAGTGTAGATGCATTTTTTCTGGCCCTTGGATTGCTCTATGAGGAACCTAATCTTGAGAACCAGGCTGAGAAAGCGTTATTGGCCCTCTCGCAGGGGCAAGATGAAGCAGAGGTGTATGTCATGATTCTCAATGGCGAGAGAACATAGCCCAGCATATATGAGAACTAGCTCTTGGAAGATGGAAACTATACTGACCATGAACTAAACCTGCCGCACAACTAGAAGTGGCCGGGTAGCATGCCTACGTTTTTTATCCCTAGATGCCCAGCGCCAGCCGGAGAACTACCTAATCCTAGCAGAGGAAAAGACAGTCCTGGCTCACCTCTAGAGAAATTTTCCCAAAAGGCAGACAGAGGCCCCCACATATATTGGCGGTGATTTTAGATGAAATGACAAACGTAGTATGAAAATAGGTTTAGCAAAATCGAGGTCCGCTTACTAGATAGCATGAAGACAGAAAGGGCACTTTCATGGTCAGCAGAAAATCCTCTCAAAACACCATCCAGAAATTACTTTAAGACTCTAGCATTAACTCATAACACCAGAGTGGCAATTTCCGCTCACAAGAGCTTTCCAGACACAGTAACGAAACAGCAGCTGTGAACAGGAACAAAATGCAAAAACACACAAGGACAAAAGTCCAACTTAGCTAGGAGTTGTCTAGTAGCAGGAACATGCACAGAAGGCTTCTGATTACATTGTTGACCGGCATGAAACTGACAGAGGAGCAAGGTTATATAGCGACTCCCACATCCTGATAGGAGCAGGTGAACAGAGGGGATGATGCACACAAGTACAATTCCACAAGTGGCCACCGGGGGAGCCCAGAATCCAATTTCACAACAGGTGTACTGCCAGAAATTTCGGAAATGGTCGGTGCTTACTCAGTGTAATGAGTGTGCCCTGGCTGCTAATTTCAGAGAAGGTCTTTCTGAAGCCATTAAGAATGTCATGGTGGGGTTCCCTACGCCTGCAGGTCTGAATGAGTCAATGACTCTGGCCATTCAGATTGATCGGCGGTTGCGGGAGCGCAAACCTGTGCACCATTTGGTGGTGTCTTCTGAACAGACACCTGAATCTATGCAATGTGACAGAATTTTGACCAGAAGTGAACGGCAAAATTATAGACGGCAAAATGGGTTGTGCTTTTACTGTGGTGACTCAGCTCATGTTATCTCAGCATGCTCTAAGCGCAAAAAAAAGGTTGATAAATCTGTCACCATTGGTACTTTACAGCCTAAGTTCATTTTGTCTGTTACCCTGATTTGTTCCCTGTCATCTTACCCGGTTAATGCCTTTGTAGATTCAGGTGCTGCCCTGAGTCTGATGGATTGGTCATTTGCCAGGCGCTGTGGTTTTGATTTGGAGCCTTTAAAATTCCCTATTCCACTAAGGGGAATTGACTCCACACCATTGGCTACGAATAGACCTCAGTACTGGACACAAGTGACCATGTGCATGACTCCTGTTCATCAGGAGGTGATTCGCTTTCTTGTATTGCATAATTTGCATGATGTCGTCGTGTTGGGTCTACCATGGTTGCAGACTCATAATCCAGTCCTGGATTGGAAAGCTATGTCTGTGTCAAGTTGGGGTTGTCAGGGAATTCATGGTGACGCTCCTGTGGTGTCAATTGCTTCGTCCACTCCTTCTGGAGTCCCTACGTTTTTGTCAGACTACCAGGATGTATTTGAGGAGCCCAAACTCAATTCTCTACCTCCTCATAGGGACTGTGATTGTGCTATAAATTTGATTCCTGGTAGTAAGTTTCCTAAGGGACGACTTTTCAATTTATCTGTGCCGGAGCATGCTGCCATGCGGAGTTATATAAAGGAGTCTTTGGAGAAGGGACATATTCGCCCATCCTCTTCCCCTCTTGGTGCAGGATTCTTTTTTGTGGCTAAGAAGGATGGTTCCCTGAGACCTTGTATTGATTATCGCCTTTTGAATAAAATCACGGTCAAATTTCAGTATCCTTTGCCATTGTTAACTGATTTGTTTGCTCGCATTAGGGGGTCTAGTTGGTTCACCAAGATAGATCTTCGTGGTGCGTATAACCTTGTGCGTATAAAACAGGGTGATGAATGGAAAACTGCATTTAATACGCCTGAAGGCCATTTTGAGTACCTGGTGATGCCTTTTGGACTTTCTAATGCTCCTTCAGTCTTTCAGTCCTTTATGCACGACATCTTCCGTGAATATCTGGGTAAGTTTATGATTGTGTATCTCGATGATATTCTGGTTTTTTTGGATGATTGGGAGTCTCATGTTAAGCAGGTCAGGATGGTCTTTCAGGTCCTGCGTTACAATGCTTTATTTGTGAAGGGCTCAAAATGTCTTTTTGGAGTCCAGAAGATTTATTTTTTGGGTTTCATTTTTTCTCCTTCTACTATTGAGATGGACCCAGTCAAGGTTCAGGCTATTCATGACTGGACGCACCCTACATCTGTTAAGAGTCTTCAGAAGTTCTTGGGTTTTGCTAATTTTTACCGTCGCTTCATAGCTAATTTTTCTGGTGTTGTTAAGCCTTTGACGGATTTGACCAAGAAAGGTTCTGATGTGACTAATTGGTCCTCTGCGGCTGTGGAGGCCTTTCGGGAGCTGAAGCGCCGGTTTTCTTTGGCTCCGGTCTTATGTCAGCCAGATGTCTCACTTCCCTTCCAGGTGGAGGTTGATGCTTCCGAGATTGGAGCGGGGGCTGTTTTGTCGCAGAGAAGCTCCGATGACTCTGTGATGAAGCCATGTGCTTTCTTTTCAAGAAAGTTTCCGCCTGCCGAGCGGAATTATGATGTCGGTAATCGGGAGTTGTTGGCTATGAAGTGGGCATTTGAGGAGTGGCGACATTGGCTCGAGGGAGCTAAGCATCGTGTGGTGGTCTTGACTGATCACAAGAATTTGATTTACCTCGAGTCGGCCAAGCGGCTTAATCCCAGACAGGCTCGTTGGTCGTTGTTTTTCTCTCGTTTTGATTTCGTGGTTTCGTACCTGCCTGGTTCGAAGAATGTGAAGGCTGATGCTCTTTCTAGGAGTTTTGTGCCTGACTCTCCTGGAGATTCAGAGCCGGCTGGTATCCTTAGAGAAGGGGTGATTTTGTCTGCCATCTCCCCAGATTTGCGACGTGTGCTGCAAGAGTTTCAGGCGGATAGACCTGATCGCTGTCCACCGGAGAGACTGTTTGTCCCGGATAGATGGACCAACAGTCATCTCCGAGGTTCATTCTTCGGTGTTGGCAGGCCATCCTGGAATATTTGGTACCAGAGACTTGGTGGCCAGGTCTTTTTGGTGGCCTTCCTTGTCGCGGGATGTGCGTTCCTTTGTGCAGTCTTGTGGAATTTGTGCTCGGGCTAAGCCTTGCTGTTCTCGAGCCAGTGGTTTGCTGTTACCTTTGCCTGTCCCGAAGAGGCCTTGGACGCACATTTCCATGGATTTTATTTCTGATCTCCCTGTCTCTCAGAGAATGTCTGTCATCTGGGTGGTGTGTGATCGTTTTTCTAAGATGGTCCATTTGGTGCCTTTGCCTAAGTTGCCTTCCTCCTCCGAGTTGGTTCCACTGTTTTTTCAAAATGTGGTTCGTTTGCATGGGATTCCTGAGAACATTGTTTCTGACAGAGGATCCCAGTTTGTGTCTAGATTTTGGCGGACCTTTTGTGCTAAATTGGGCATTGATTTGTCTTTTTCGTCGGCCTTCCATCCTCAGACGAATGGCCAAACCGAGCGAACTAATCAGACCTTGGAGACTTATTTAAGATGTTTTGTTTCTGCTGATCAGGACGACTGGGTTACTTTTTTGCCGTTGGCCGAGTTTGCCCTTAATAATCGGGCTAGTTCTGCTACTTTGGTTTCTCCTTTTTTTTGTAATTCGGGGTTTCATCCCCGTTTTTCCTCGGGTCAGGTGGAGCCTTCTGACTGTCCTGGAGTGGATGTTGTGGTTGATAGGTTGTATCAGATTTGGAATCATGTGGTGGACAATTTGAAGCTGTCTCAAGAGAAGGCTCAGCTCTTTGCCAACCGCCGTCGCTGTGTGGGTCCCCGACTTCGCGTTGGGGACTTGGTGTGGTTGTCTTCTCGCTTCGTTCCTATGAAGGTCTCCTCTCCTAAGTTCAAGCCTCGGTTTATCGGTCCTTATAAGATTCTGGAAGTCCTTGGCCCTGTGTCATTTCGTCTGGACCTCCCAGCATCATTTGCTATTCATAATGTGTTCCATCGCTCGTTGTTGCGGAGGTATGTGGTGCCTGTGGTTCCTCCGGTTGAGCCTCCTGCCCCGGTGCTGGTTGAGGGAGAATTGGAATACGTGGTGGAGAAGATCTTGGATTCTCGTATTTCTAGACGGAGGCTCCAGTATTTGGTTAAATGGAAGGGCTATGGTCAGGAGGATAATTCTTGGGTTGTCGCCTCTGATGTTCATGCGGCCGATTTGGTTCGTGCCTTCCATGTGGCTCATCCTGATCGCCCTGGCGGTTTTCATGAGGGTTCAGTGACCCCTCCTCAAGGGGGGGGTACTGTTGTGAACTCTGTGTTCAGGCTCCCTCTTGTGGTCACTGGTGGTATGGTGTGACTTTTGCTTTGGGCTCCCCCTGGTGGCTTTGTCTGTTATCCTGCTGGTTCGTTATCCTCTGGGAGGTTCCTATATAGCTCTGTTTTACTTCCACTTGTTGCCGGCTGTCGATGTAATCAGTGCTTCTCAGATTCCTTCTGACTACCTTGCTCCCAGTCCATCCAGCTCAAGCTAAGTTTTGTTTGCTCATTTTTGTCAGCAGTGTTTTTCATGTTTTCTGTTCCAGCTTGCTAAAATGTAATTCACTCGCTTGCTGCTTGCTCTAGTGGGCTGAGTTTCTCCCCACACACCGTTAGTTGGTGTATGGGTTCTTGAAATCTCAGGATGGATATTTTGTAAGGGTTTTTTATTGATCGCATAGACCCCTGCTCTATTTTCTGCTTTCTAGTACTAGTGGGCCTCTTTTGCTGAATCTGATTTCATCCCTATGTATGTGCCTTCTTCTTACTTCACCGTTAATATTTGTTGGGGGCTTCTGTATCTTTGGGGATTATTTCTCTGGAGGCAAGCGAGGTCTTTCTTTCTCTTTAGGGGTAGCTAGTTCCTCAGGCTGGCTCGAGACGTCTAGGAATTTTTTAGGCACGTTCACCGGCTACCTCTAGTTGTTTTGGATAGGTTCAGATTTGCGATCAGTCCAGTTACCATCTCCCTAGAGCTCGTCCTTAGTTTATTCACTTGCTGGTCTATTTGTGATCCTCAGCCATTAAGGATCATAACAGTTCTCCTCCTATCTCTCTGATCGCTCATTCACTGTATCTTTTGCTGGTTCCTCCTCCTCTCACCTTCCCCTTACTGTTGGGGTTCCTCAAGGATCAGTCCTAGGCCCCCTCCTCTTATCTTTGTATACTGCCCCTGTTGGACAAACAATCAGTAGATTTGGGTTCCAGTACCATCTCTATGCTGATGACACCCAATTGTACACTTCTCCTCATCTCACGCCTGCCTTTTTAGAAAACACCAGTAATTGTCTTACCGCTGTCTCTAACATCATGTCCTCCCTCTATCTGAAACTGAACCTGTCAAAAACTGAACTCCTCGTGTTCTCTCCCTCTACTAACCTATCTTTGCCTGACATTGCCATCTCCGTGTGTGGTTCCACCATTACTCCCAAGCAACATGCCCGCTGCCTTGGGGTCATGCTTGATTCCGACCTTTCCTTCACCCTCCACATCCGATCATTGTCTCGCTGTTCTTATCTGCATCTCAAAAACATTTCCAGAATTCGCCCTTTTCTTACTTTCGACTCTGCAAAAACTCTTACTGTTTCACTCATTCATTCTCGTCTGGACTATTGTAACTCTCTACTAATCGGCCTCCCTCTTACCAAACTCTTCCCCTCTAATCTGTCCTGAATGCTGCTGCCAGGATTATATTCCTCACCAACCGTTACACCGATGCCTCTACCCTGTGCCAGTCATTACACTGGTTACCCATCCACTCCAGAATCCAGTACAAAACTATTACCCTCATTCACAAAGCGCTCCATGGCTCAACACCACCCTACATCTCCTCCCTGGTCTCAGTCTACCACCCTACTCGTGCTCTGCGTTCTGCTAATGACCTGAGGTTAGCATCCTCAATAATCAGAACCTCCCACTTCCGTCTCCAAGACTTTTCACATGCTTCGCCAATTCTTTGGAATGCACTACCCAGGTTAATACGATTAATCCCCAATCCCCACAGTTTTAAGTGTGCCCTAAAAACACATTTGTTCAGTCTGGCCTACTGCCTCAATGCATTAACCTAATTATCCCTGTGTGGCCCATTCATATAAGTTAAACCAAAATCAGGTTCCTCGCATCATGTTCTCATACAATTTATGCAGTTAATAGCCCTCTGTGTCTGTTCTGCTACATACTTAGACTGTTAACTGGTTCATGCATCTTTACATGAATCCTTACATGATCCTTACACTATGGCTGGTCCAAACAACGAAAGCAATTGTTACCATCCACCTATCGTGTCTCCCCTTTTTCCTCATAGTTTGCAAGCTTGCGAGCAGGGCTCTCACTCCTCTTGGTATCTGTTTTGAACTGTGATTTTTGTTATGCTGTAATGTCTATTGTCTGTACAAATCCCCTCTATAATTTGTAAAGTGCTGCAGAATATGTTGGCGCTATATAAATAAAATTATTATTATTATTATATCCTAAGCCATGTGGCAAGGCTCTTTACATTGTCAATATTGGCTTTTTGGATTGTTACTTTCCATAGGGGGCACTAGAGACCATGTTCCCTTCTGCTGAGAAAAGGGGAACCCGTTAACATGAAGATGCAGTCCAATCTGCGGGAACTATGTTATATAGCAGCAGGAGGTGAGCAGATTCATATACAGTTTTGTGAGACAAGATTCGGTAAAACTTTAGACCTTCCACCCCCAGAAGAAGCTGGCGGCAAAACGCAAGTCAGGGTGCGGGGACGCCGAGGTGAGCAGTCCACAGGATTCATCTGGCCACTGTCAACTGGAGGTAATAATAAATAACACCAGCACTTCATAGCAAGGTTTAAAGTAACATTTGCTAAGAAACACATCTTATCAGTGATTCACAATGCTTTGATATAGGCGCTTTAATAAAAATGTACTTTTGTTCTTAAAATTCTGTTTATGGCATACACCTAATCTTCATTTATTCATCCATATTTATTAGCACTACAATTTTTTTTTTACTTTTCTACCTTTTATAAAGTGCACTTTGCTACTATACTTTTTACCTATATATTTTACTGATACATTTTTTAAAGGGCACTATTTATATGTTTTTTAATATTTTTTTCTAAATATTTTAAAACATGCAAACTACAAGTACCACCTAGGCTGATACTTTCATCAATATCACACCTTGCATCCCCTACAAGGCATTTCTGCTTTTTTCTGCTTTCTTATGTATTTATAACTTAAATAATAATGTAATATCTTATTAGCACGGATCTCTTCATTATTTGTCCCAGTATTGTTGGGGATTAAACCTATTATAATAGCTCGTCTGCATTGTTGGGTCTGGTGTCTCTCATCTTCCTCTTGGTCAGGTGAGTTTGCTGGCCAATCAAGCACAGTGATACTGTTGTTTGTAAACCAGGTATTGGTACTTTTGGCAGTGTGGACAGGTGCCAAGTCCTGCTGGAGAATGAAATTTCCATTTCCAAACAGTTTGCCGGCGGAGGGAAGCATGAAGTGCTCTAAAATTTCCTGGTAGACGGCTACGCTGACTTTGGTCTTGATAAAACACAGTGGACCTGCACCAGCAGATGACATGGCTCCCAAACCATCATTGATAGTGGAAACTTCACATTAGACCTCAAGCAGCTTGGATTGTGTACCTCTCCACTCTTCCTCCAGACTTTGCGACCTTGATTTCCAAATGAAATGCAAAATTTAATTTCATCTGAAAACAACACCTTGGACCACTAAGTAACAGTCCAGTTCTTTTTCTGCTTGGTAAGACGCTTCCGGCGTTATCAACTGGTCATAAGTGGCTTGACACAAGGAATGCGACACTTGTAGCCCATGTCCTGGATATGTCTGTGCGGTTATCTCGGTTGCTTGTGCACCTTTTTCTACCACACGTTTTCCTTCACTCAACTTTCCATTAATATGCTCAGATACAGCACTCTGTGAACAACCAGCTTCTTTAGCAATGAGCTTTTGTGGTTTACCCTCCTTGTGGAGTGTGTCAATGACTGCCTTCTGGACATCTGTCATGTCAGCAGTCTTCCCCATGATTATGGAGCCTACTGAAACAGACTAAGGGACTTTTTTAAATGCTTAGGAAGCCTTTACAGGTGTTTTCTGTTAATTACTTTAATTTACTGAGATAATTACTTTTGTGTTTTCATACGCTGTAAGCCATAATCATCAACATTGACAGGAATAAACACTTGAAATAGATATAATATATCAGTTTCACTTTTTGTATTGAAGAACTGAAATAAACTAACTTTTTGATGATAGTCTAATTTTGTGAAAAGCACCTCAACTACTTGAAACCAGATTGTGATAATTTTTGTATAATCTGTATTTCTGATTAAAATAATTGTATTCTATTCTCTGTACATTCATGGAAGCCACTTTCTTGCCTGTTTGAAGACATTGGACATATGCATGCATATGCAGTTATGTGAAAAAGTGTTTTGCCCTACTTTATTTCCTATTCTTTTGCATGTTTGTCACACTTAAATCTTACAGGTCACGAAACAAATTTAAATATTATTAGACAAAGATAACACAAGTAAAGACAATGCTGTTTTAAATGAATATATTTATTGTTAAGAGAAAAACAAATCTAAACCTACAGGGCCCTGTGCAAAAAAGTGATTACCCCCTAAACTTTACTGGTTGGGCCACCCTTAGCAGCAACAATTGCAATCAAGCATTTGCGATAACTGGCAATGAGTCTTTCACAATGCTCTGGAGGAATTTTGGCAGCTCATCTTTGCAGAATAATTGTAATTTAGCCACTTTGGAGAGTTTCCGAGCATGAACCACCTTTTTCAGGTCATGCCACAGCATCTCAATCAGATTAAGATCAAGACTTTGACTAGACGACTCCAAGGTCTTAATTTTGTTTTTCTTAAGTCATTCAGAGTTTGGCTTGCTGGTGTAGTTTGGATCATTTTCCTGCTGCATAACCCAAGTGCTCTACAGCTTAAGGTCACGGACAGATGACTGGAAATTTCCTACATCCATGATCTTTTTGTTACTACCAAACTTTCCTTCCTCGCCATCACCGAAACCTGGCTCACCCCTTCTGACACAGCCTCCCCTGCTGCACTCTCTTACGGTGGCTTCCACATTTCTCACACACCCCACCCCAGCAGTAAACATGGTGGAGGAGTTGGTTTTCTCCTGTCAGATAACTGCTTCTTCACCCCAATCCCACTGTCACCCTCAGTTACCCTCCCTTCCTTTGAGGTACACTCTATGCGCATCTACTCCCCCTCCAACTGGCTGTCATTTACCGCCCCCCAGGGCCAGCCACCACCTTCTTTGACCACTTCACCACCTGGCTACTTCATTTCCTTTCCGCGGACATCCCCACTATCATCATGGGCAACTTCAACATCCCCATTGACACTTTTCTCTCAGCTGCCACTAAACTTCTATCTCTCACTTCCTCCTTCGGCCTCACTCAATGGTCTTCTGCAGCCACTCACAAAGATGGTCACACACTGGACCTCATCTTCACCCGCCTCTGCTCCTTATCTAACCTCTCTAACTCACCTCTTCCTCTCTCTGACCACAACCTTCTCACATTCTCTTCCCTCTCCACTCCATGTCTACAATCCCCACCCCACAAACTTTCACACCCTCGCAGAAATCTTAAACATCTTGACCTACATTCATTCTCTGAATCCCTCCTCCCTCTCACAGACATAAGTTCCTTACACAATGCGGATGACGCTGCCGCTCTATGTAACACCACAATAGCTGTAGCTTTGGAATCTGCTGCCCCACTTACACATACCAAAGCTCGCAAAATCAACAGACAGCCCTGGCACACCAGCCTAACCAAAGAACTGAGGCGAGCTTCCAGGGCTGCTGAGCGCAGATGGAAAAGATCCCACTCCAACGAGCACTTCATCGCATTCAAACAGTCCCTCACTACTTTCAAGATCACACTCGCCACAGCTAAACAAACCTACTTCTCATCTCTCATATCCTCCCTGTCTCACAGCCCTAAACAGTTATTCAACACCTTCAATTCTCTCCTCCGTCCCCCAGCACCTCCTCCCTCCCCACTTATCTCAGCTGAAGACTTTGCCTCATTTTTCAAGCAGAAGATTGAGAACATCAGGGACAGTTTTGGTCAACAAACCCCAGAGCCCTTCCTCCCAACTTCCCAGCCCTCCACCTCCAAAACCAACTTCTCCACCATTACAGAAGATCAACTCTCCACTCTACTCTCAAGATCGCATCTCACCACCTGTGCACTTGACCCGCTCCCATCCCACTTCATCCCAAACCTCACGACAGTCTTCATCCCAACCCTAACCCATCTCTTCAACCTATCACTAACAACTGTTTTCCCCTCAAGCTTTAAACATGCCTCCATCACACCTATCCTCAATAAGCCCTCTCTTGACCCATCCTCTGTATCTAGCTATCGCCCTATATCACTTCTCCCTTATGCCTCCAAACTACTGGAACAACACGTCTACCTTGAACTGTCCTCCCATCTCTCTTCTTGCTCCCTCTTTGACCGCTTACAATCTGACTTCCGGTCACACCATTCCACTGAAACTGCCCTAACTAAGGTCACCAATGACCTCTTAACCGCCAAGAGCAAGCGACACTACTCTGTCCTCCTCCTCCTCGACCTGTCGGCTGCCTTTGACACAGTGGACCATTCCCTATTATTACAGACCCTCTCATCCCTTGGCATCACAGACTTGGCCCTATCCTGGATCTCATCATACCTAATAGACCGGACCTTCAGCGTCTCCCACTTACACACCACCTCCTCACCTCGCCCCCTATCTGTCGGAGTCCCACAAGGTTTAAGTCCTTGGGCCCCTGCTCTTCTCCATTTACACCTTTGGCCTGGGACAGCTTATAGAATCTCATGGCTTTAAGTATCACCTCTATGCTGATGACACACAGATCTACATCTCTGGACCAGATATCACCTCCCTACTAACCAGAATCCCTCAATGTCTGTCCACTATTTCATCCTTCTTCTCCGCTAGATTTCTGAAACTTAACATGGACAAAACAGAATTCATCATCTTTCCCCCATCTCACGCGACCCCCCCAATGAACCTATCCATTACAGTACATGGCTGACCACTCTCCCCAGTCCCACAAGCTCGCTGCCTCGGGGTAATCCTTGACACTGATCTCTCCTTCAAACCACATATCCAAGCCCTTTCCACTTCCTGCCGACTTCAACTCAAAAATATTTAACGAATCCATACATTCCTCAACCAAGAATCTGCAAAAACCCTAGTCCATGCCCTCATCATCTCTCGCCTTGACTACTGCAACCTCCTGCTCTGTGGCCTCCCCTCTAACACTCTCGCACCCCTCCAATCTATTCTAAACTATGCTGCCCGACTAATCCACCTGTCCCCCCGCTATTCCCCGGCCTCTCCCCTCTGTCAATCCCTTCACTGGCTCCCCATTGCCCAGAGACTCCACTACAAAACCCTAACCATGACGTACAAAGCCATCCACAACCTGTCTCCTCCATACATCTGTGACCTCGTCTCCCGGTACTTACCTACACGCAACCTCCGATCCTCACAAGATCTCCTTCTCTACTCCCCTCTTATCTCCTCTTCCCACAATCGTATACAAGATTCCTCTCGCATATCACCCCTACTCTGGAACCCTCTACCACAACACATCAGACTCTCGCCTACCATCGAAACCTTCAAAAAGAGCTTAAAGACCCACCTCTTCTGACAAGCCTACAACCTGCAGTGACCACCGATCGACCAAACCGCTGCATGACCAGCTCTATCCTTACCTACTGTATTCTCACCCATCCCTTGTAGATTGTGAGCCTTCGCGGGCAGGGTCCTCTCTCCTCCTGTACCAGTTATGACTTGTATTGTTTAAGATTATTGTACTTGTTTTTATTATGTATACCCCTCCTCACATGTAAAGCGCCATGGAATAAATGGCGCTATAACAATAAATAATAATAGTAATAATAATAATAATAATAAATTCTCCTTCAGGATTTTTTGGTAGACAGCAGATTTCCTGGTTTCATTTACAACAGCAAGTCTTCTAAGTCCTGAAGCAGTAAAACAGCCCCAGACCATCACACTACCACCACCATATTTTACTATTGGCATGATGTTACTTTTTTTAAATGCTGTGTTACTGCTACGCCAAATATAATGGGACGTACATCTTCCAAAAAGTTCAAATTTTGTCTCATCAGTCCAAAGAGTATTCTACCAAAAGACTTTGGGATCATCAAGATGTTTTCTGACAAAATTGAGACAACCCTTATGTTCTTATTGCTGAGCAGTAGTTTCATCTTGGAACTCTGCCATGCACGCCATTTTTGCCCAGTTTCTTTCTGATGGTGGAACCATGAACACTGACCTTAACTGAGTCAAGTAAGGCCTGCAGTTCTTTGGATGTTGTGGGGTCTTTTGTGACCTTTTGGATGAGTAATTGCTGCGCTCTTGGGGTAATTTTGGTCAGCCTGCCCCTCTTGGGAAGGTTTAGCACTGCTGCATGTTATCGCCATTTGTGGATAATGGCTCTCACTGTGGTTCACTGGAGTCCCAAAGCTTAAGGGCTTGTTCACACCATCCTTTTTTTGCTGCGGATTTTTCAGGTCCTGATTTTGCAAAACCGCAGTGCAAAACCTGCGGTGGTTTTCACTGCGGTTTTCTATCCTTTTTCTACTGTGGATTCCACTGCGGGTTTACAGCTGCATTTTCCTATTGGTGCAGGTGGAAACCCGCTGCGGAATGCGCAGAAAGAATTGACATGGTACTTCTTTTTTTCCGCAGAAAATCAATGCGGATTTTCCAGCGGAAAAAAGGAACGTGGGAACAGCGGTTTTTTTTTTCCATAGGGTAACATTGTACTGTACCCTGCATGGAAAAAGGATGCGGATCCGCAGCTGCAAATCCGCTGCGGATCCGCAGCAAAAACCGCATCGTGTGAACATAGCCTTAGAAATGGTTTTAAGACATTTTCCGGACTAATAGATCACAATTACTTTGTTTCTCATTTGTGCCAGAATTTGTTTGGATGGCGGCATGATGTCTAGCTTTTGAGGTACTTTTGGTCCACTTCACTTCGTCAGGCAAGACCTATTTAAGTGATTTCTTGATTGAGAACAGGTGTGGCAGTAATCAGGCCTATGTATCGCTAGGTAATTTGAACTCAGCTTCGCAAAGATGTGATAAACCACAGTTAATTTATGTTTTAATGGGGGGAATCACTTTTTCACACAAGGCCCTGAAAGTTTGGATTTCTTTTTTCCTTAAGAATAATGACCTTCATTTAATATCTGCACTTTGTGTTTAATTGTGTTCTTTGTCTAATATTACATTTGTTTGGTGATCTGAAACATTTAAGTGTGACAAACATGCAAAATAATAAGGGTATGTTAGTAAGGTCAGGAATGGTTCAGTATTTGCTCAGGATTTGACTAAGGTGAAATCTGCATCAAATCTGCACCTGAGGTCACCTGCGTTTTTGATGCAATTTTACCTGCGTATTTGATGCTTTTTTATTGTATGTGTTTTTTTTCACTTGAAAGAAAGCGGATTGAAAGTTACTTTCTGGGAAGGAAAAAAAAAGGGATTTCCTGTTTGCAGATACATTGCTAAAATGCCTCTAATTTTACTCCCAATCCAAAGGAAGAGAATTATGTTACTCTTGCCGCTGATCCGGCCACTGGCCCATTTTTCTGACACCGGCTCGTTTTTCCACCACCAGCCCTTTAAATCTTTTCAGTGAAGGGCCAGCTCTGTGTGCGCGCGCTGTCTAGTTTGTGTGTGCTCACGGCTGCCGACCTTGTCATTGCGGGCAAGCACGAGATTGCACGCAGCCGCACGCACACAGGGCCAAGTTAAAAATTTGAAAAGGCTGCCGCCGCTGCGGCACGCATAAAGGCTCCTCTAGCTGTGTCTGACGCTGGCATGTGGTTGTTCCTTCCCGGGGAAAGGCCTGGCTATTCACTGCTTGCGTTGAGAAACACGTGATGGTGTCTCCGCAGCTATCCTACATGCATTTGCATATTTCCCATAAGGGATGGGGGCAGTGTTCTGGATCACTGCGTTGAGAAACACGTGATAGTGTCTCCGCGGTGTTGGATGTTTTGGTCTCCCCGAGGCCAATCATCTGTTCCTTTACAGCCTTTTACTAGCCATTGCTCCTAATAGCCAGATTCCTACTCCACACTGATGAGGGGTAAACACCCCGAAACAGCTGTCTGTGGATGGATACCATGCTTGGCATAGTTGGTTTTCCTGTATTGGATGTTTTCCTTTATTGGATGCTGCCCTTCCCGTGGTTGTTCCTTCCCGGGGAAAGGCCTGGCTGTTCACTGCTTGCGTTGAGAAACACGTGATGGTGTCTCTGCAGCTATCCTACATGCATTTGCATATTTCCCATAAGGGATGGGGGCAGTGTTCTGGATCACTGCGTTGAGAAACACGTGATGGTGTCTCCGCGGTGTTGGATGTTTTTGTCTCCCCGAGGCCAATCATCTGTTCCTTTACAGCAAGTGTGAAAGTAGCCTTAGGGCTAGGGTTAGGGTTGGGGCTAAAGTTAGGGCTAGGGTTAGGGTTAAATTTAGGGTTAGGGTTGGGGCTAAATTTAGGGTTAGGGTTAGGGCTAAAGTTAGGGTTAGGGCTAGGGTTGGAGCTAAAATTAGGGCTAGGGTTAGGGTTGGGGCTAAAGTTAGGGTTAGGGCTAGGGTTGGGGCTAAAGTTAGGGTTAGGGCTAGGGTTGGGGCTAAAGTTAGGGCTAGGGTTGGGGCTAAAGTTAGGGCTAGGGTTGGGGCTAAAGTTAGGGCTAGGGTTGAGGCTAAAGTTAGGGTTAGAGTTGGGATTAGGGTTGGTATTAGGGTTAGGGTTGGCATTAGGGTTAAGTTTGGGATTAGGGTTAGGTTTGGGATTAGGGTTAAGGTTAGGGTTGGGATTAGGGTTAGGGGTGTATTGGGATTAGGGTTAGGTTTGAGGTTAGGGTTGAGATTAGGATTAGGGGTGTGTTGGATTTAGGGTTTTGATTAGGGTTATGGTTAGGGTTGAGATTAGGGTTGTTTTGGGGTTAGGGTTGTGATTATCGTTAGGGTTGTGATTAGGATTATGGATCAGGTTGGGATTAGGGTTAGGGGTGTGTTGGGGTTAGGGTTGGAGTTAGAATTGGGGGGTTTCGACTGTTTAGGTACATCAGAGGGTCTCCAAAAACGACAGCCAATTTTGCGCTCAAAAAGTCAAATGGTGCTCCCTCCCTTCTGAGCTCTGCCGTGAGCCAAAACAGTGGTTTACCCCCACATATGGGGCATCAGCGTACTCGGGATAAATTGGACAACAACTTTTGGGGTCCTATTTCTCCTGTTACCCTTGTGAAAATAAAAACTTGGGGGCTAAAAAATCTTTTTTTGTGGAAAATTTTTTTTTTTTTATTTTCACGACTCTGCATTATAAACTTCTGTGAAGCTCTTGGGCATTCAAAGTTCTCACCACACATCTAGATAAGTTCCTTGGGGGTCTAGTTTCCAAAATGGGGTCACTTGTGGGGGGATTCTACTGCTTAGGTACATCGGGGGCTCTGCAAACGCAACATAACACCCGCAGACCATTCTATCAAAGTCTGCATTCCAAAACGGCGCTCCTTCCCTTCCAAGCTCTGCCGTGTGCCTAAACAGTGGTTTACCCCCACATATGGGGTACCAGCATACTCAGGACAAATTGGACAACAACTTTTGGGGTCCGATTTCTCTTGTTACCCTTGTGAAAATAAAAACTTGGGGGCTAAAAAATCTTTTTTGTGGAAAAAAAAATATTTTTTATTTTCACGACTCTGCATTATAAACTTCTGTGAAGCACTTGGGCATTTAAAGTTCTCACCACATATCTAGATAAGTTCCTTGGGGGTTCTAGTTTCCAAAATGGGGTCACTTGTTGGGGGTTTCTACTGTTTAGACACATCAGGGGCTCTCCAAACGCGACATGGCGTCCGATCTCAATTCCAGCCAATTCTACATTGAAAAGGTAAAACGGCACTCCTTCTCTTCCAAGCTCTGTGGTGCGCCCAAACAGTGGTTTACCCCCACATATGGGGTATCGATGTACTCTGGAGAAATTGGACAACAACTTTTGTGGTCTAATTTGTCCTGTTACCCTTGTGAAAACAAAAATTTGGGGGCAAAAAAATAATTTTTGTAGAAAAAATGCGATTTTTTATTTTCACGGCTCTACGTTATAAACTTCTGTGAAACACCTGGGGGTTTAAAGTGCTCACCAGACATCTAGATAAGTTCCTTAAGGGGTCTAGTTTCCAAAATGGTGTCACTTGTGGGGGGTTTCCACTGTTTAGGCACATCAGGGGCTCTCCAAACGCGACATGACATCCGACCTCAGTTCCAGACAATTCTACATTGAAAAAGTAAAACGGCACTCCTTATCTTCCAAGCTCTGCGATGCGCCCAAACAGTGGTTTACCCCCACATATGGGGTATCGACGTACTCAGGACAAATTAGACAACAACGTTTGTGGTCTAATTTCTCCTGTTACCCTTGTGAAAATAAGAATTTGTGGGCGAAAAGATCATTTTTGTGTAAACAAATGCGATTTTTTATTTTCACGGCTCTACATTATAAACTTCTGTGAAGCACTTGGGAGTTCAAAGTGCTCACCACACGTCTAGATAAGTTCCTTAAGGGGTCTAGTTTCCAAAATGGTGTCACATGTGCAGCGTTTCCACTGTTTAGGCACATCGGGGGCTCTCATGTGACATGGCATCCAATCTCAATTCCAGCCAATTCTGCATTGAAAAAGTCAAACGGCGCTCCTTCACTTCACAGCTCTGCGGTGCGCCCAAACAGTGGTTTACCCCCACATATGGGGTATCGGCGTATTCAGGAGAAATTGCACAACAAAATTTATGGTTAAATTTCTGTTTTTACACTTGTGAAAATAAAAAAAATGGTTCTGAAGTAAAATGTTTGCAAAAAAAAGTTAAATGTTCATTTTTTCCTTCCACATTATTTCAGTTCCTGTGAAGCACGTAAAGGGTTAATTAACTTCTTGAATGTGGTTTTGAGCACCTTGAGGGGTGCAGTTTTTAGAATGGTGTGGTCACACTTGGTTATTTTCTATCATATAGACCCCTCAAAATGACTTCAAATGTGATGTGGTCCCTAAAAAAAAAATGGTGTTGTAAAAATTAGAAATTGCTGGTCAACTTTTAACCCTTATAACTCCCTAACAAAAAAAAATTTGTTTCCAAAATTGTGCTGATGTAAAGTAGACATGTGGGAAATGTTATTTATTAACTATTTTTCGTGACATATCTCTGTGATTTAAGGGCATAAAAATACAAATTTCGAAAATTGCAAAATTTTTTAAATTTTCGCCATATTTCCGTTTTTTTCATAAATAATCGCAAGTAATATCGAAGAAATGTTACCCCTAACATGAAGTACAATATGTCTCAAAATCAGCGGGATCCGTTAAAGCGTTCCAGAGTTATAACCTCATAAAGTGACAGTGGTCAGAATTGTAAAAATTGGCTCGGTCATTAAGTACCAAATTGGCTCTGTCACTAAGGGGTTAACGTAACTTTATTGTTTCATGAGTTATTTACAAGTTTATGACCACTTAATAATGTGTTTAAAGTGCTGCCCATTGTGTTGGATTGTCAATGCAACCCTCTTTTCCCACTCTTGACACACTAATAGCAACACCGTAGAAGAAATGCTAGCACAGGCTTCCAGTATCCGTTGTTTCAGATGCTGCACATCTCATATATTCACAGCATAGATAACCCTTCAGATGACCCGAAAGATAAAAGTCTAAGGGGGCCAGATCGGGAGACCTTGGTGGTCATTCAATTGGCCCACGATGACCAATCCACTTTCCAAGAAACTGTTCATGTAGGAATGCTCCGACTTGACACCCATAAAGTAGTGGTGCACCATCTTGCTGGAAAAACTCAGGGAACCTGCCATCTTCAGTGCATAAAGAGGGCAACACATCATCATGATGGTCGTCATGGGCGAGTTGAATGGCCACCAAGGTGCATGCAGACGGATGAAGTCCATAGGTGTGCATGATAGTCGCAGGTGTAGCTGTGATTGCAATATGAGGCAGTGACTCAGGTCACAGGTTGGGGTCGCTGTGTGTTCTCCCCAGGTTGTGCATGCAGATGGATGAAGTCCATAGGTGTGCATGGGAGTCACAGATTTCCGGTCCGGGTTTTCCATGTGGCTGAAGGACACAGGTTTGTGTGTTAAAAACCCTGCAGTAAGGGATATGGGTGTGTCAGGTGTGTGGTGCAACCTCAGTGTCAGACTGGTGTGTGCTGGTGTGCAGAGCAGAGGCCTGCAAAGTACTGGCTGAGTGCATGGAAGCACAAGCCAGCTGAGCCAGCACGCAGTGCAGCTGAATAGCCTGGCACCCGCAACGTCTATAGCAATGCAAGTCGTCCATGGTACTGGTCTCGGATGTGGACAGTCCTGTGCCCGGAGGTGGATGTCCTGTGCCCGAGGGACTAGCACGTGTAACGATTGCAAACAGATGGATATGGTGCCCGGCTGCTATCCGGAGGATATCCTAGGCTGTGTATGGCTGTGTGAGTAAAGAGACTGTGATACAGCGATGCAGGACACCCATGGCAACTAGTCAGAGGAGGGCTGGCGTGTGTAGTGTCTGCAACATGTAAAGCTGTTTGTTTGGAGACTTTAATATGATGTGCGGTTGCCCAGGGAAACTGGAGAAGGCAAGTCTGGCCTGGTTTAGGGACTGCAATCTAAAAGCCATATGATATGTATTGCTATGAACTGGTGTGAACTGAACACTGATAATATACTCTGAAGTTATATGCATTTGTGTGAATTGGACTTTAATGCTGTGAGGAAACACATTAAAGAGACTTTGTGTTTGAACTTTGTGGGTCACTACCTATTCACTGCGTACAATGCTACCACAGCATTACACCAAGTATTGATAGTATTTTATTTTCAACTCATTCAAGAGCCTTTTGGTAAACATTTTTGTTTTTTCCTTCTAGTGCAAAGATGAACAGATTTCCCACATCATCCCGGACTACTACCCCTAATATCCCAATCATCCCTTCAGCCAGAGCCACCGGACTACTACCCATAATATCCCAATGATCCCATCAGCCAGAGCCACCGCACTACTAACCCTAATATCCCACATCATTCCATCACAGCCACCGGATTCCTACCTCTAATATCCCACATCATTCCATCACAGCCACCGGATTCCTACCTCTAATATCCCACATCATCCCGTCAGCCAGAGTCACCGGACTACTACCCCTAATATCCCACATCATTCCGTCAGAGCCACCAGATTACTACCCCTAATATCCCACATCATCCTGTCAGCCAGAGCCACCGGATTACTACCCCTAATATCCCACATCATCCTGTCAGCCAGAGCCACCAGACTACTACCCCTAATATCCCACATCATCCCATCAGAGCCACCGGATTACTACCACTAATATCCAACATCATCCCGTCAGCCAGAGCCACCGGACTACCCCTAATATCCCACATCATCCCGTCATAGCCACCAGATTACTACCCCTAATATCCCACATCATCCTGTCAGCCAGAGCCACCGGATTACTACCCCTAATATCCCACATCATCCTGTCAGCCAGAGCCACCAGACTACTACCCCTAATATCCCACATCATCCCATCAGAGCCACCGGATTACTACCACTAATATCCAACATCATCCCGTCAGCCAGAGCCACCGGACTACCCCTAATATCCCACATCATCCCGTCATAGCCACCAGATTACTACCCCTAATATCCCACATTATCCTGTCAGCCAGAGCCACCAGATTACTACCCCTATTATCCCACATCATCCCATCAGAGCCACCAGATTACTACCCCTATTATACCACATCATCCTGTCAGCCAGAGCCACCGGACTAAAACCACTAATATCCCACATCATCCCGTCAGAGCCACCGCATTACTACCCATAATATTCTACATCATCCCGTCAGCCAGAGCCACCAGACTACTACCCCTAATATCTCAATCATCACATCAGCCAGAGCCACCGGACTACTACCACTAATATCCCACATCATCCCATCAGAGCCACATGATTACTACCCCTATTATCCCACGTCATCCTGACAGCCAGAGCCACCGGACTACTACCACTAATATCCCACATCATCTCATCAGAACCACTGGATTACTACCCCTAATATTCTACATCATCCCGTCAGCCAGAGCCACCAGGCTACTACCCCTAATATCCCAATCATCCCATTAGCCAGAGCCACCGGACTACTACCCCTAATATCCCACATCATCCTGTCAGAGCCACCGGTCTACTACCCCTAATATCCCACATCATCCCGTCAGCCAGATCCACCGGACTGCTACCCATAATATCCCACAACATCCCATCAGCCAGAGCCACCGGAGTACTACTCCTAATATCCCACATCATCTTGTCAGCCAGAGTCACCGGACTACAACCCCTAATATTCCACATCATCCCGTCAGCCAGAGCTTCAGGACTACTAACACTAACATCCCACATCATCCTGTTAGAGCCAACATTGTCAGGTTGGCACTGTTACACAGATTAAAAAGATACCTGATTTGGAGAAATTTATCTTGTGTTTCTTTTTTTAATCTGTGTTTGAAGTTTTAAGTTAATGAAATGCTTCATGCCAAAGAGAAGTTCCTGATTCCCCATTCAGTTTTGTATCACAGTGGTCTGTGTCAGCACGGTAATAAATCGTGTTATTTCCAGCTTTACAGAAGGACGAAAACACCATAGAAATGATAAGAATAATAGGCCTCAGTTACCACAACTGTCTACAAGGAAAACTGTTGCTCATAGCAACCAATCACAGCTCATCTTCTTTTAAACAGCTCTGGTGAAATGAAAGATTCTTAGTGATTGGTTGGGGCTAAGTGGAGTGGGCTTGGCTGATACACATACACTCAACTTTATATATTAGATATACATTTTTGTCACGGCTCTCGGGTATTAATGCTGCGGGGAGAGCTGCATACAGCAGCAAAGGAGCTGAGCTAAACGCCGGGTTGCAAACCTGGTAACCAACAGGACCTTAGACATGCGACAGAGTGGGAGGAGGTCAGGGGGTGGAGCCAGACACCGGGGAACAGAGAAGGGATAAACACTAGAGAGTTATCAAACAAGCAAAGATCGGAGCCAGGAGATCACAAGGTACCAAAAGAGAGAGACAGGGGATAGTCAGAAGCAAAGCCAGAGTTCAGTAATCCAGAAGAACAAACAGAGTAATGCACGGAGAGCAAGATAAACACAATGCAAACCGGGCACACACTCCAGGGGTCAAGCACACAGACTAAAACAGAACGTATAGCTGAAAGAGAAACCCAGATAGGAGAGAGTATAAATACCCCTCCCATCTTGAAAGAGAGGCCAACAACATTAACCCTGAGAGAACAGGACATTAACCATGTCCTAACCGTGATAGTACCCCCTTAACGGGGGGCCACTGGACCCCCAGGCTTCTCAAGGTATCTGGCATGAAAAGCCCGCACCAGTCGAGCAGCATGCACAGAACTGGCTGGAACCCATGACCGATCCACAATAGAATACCCTTTCCAATGTATTAAGTACTGAAGCCTTTGATGCAGCCACCGTGAATCAATAATGCACCCTACCTCATACTCCAGCTGACCCTCTACCAATACCGGCGGAACATTGGATGAGGAATCTTCTCTAACTGTCTCCACAGGTTTAATAGGGACCTGTAGAACACAGTAGATATTTTGAAGGAGGTGGGCAACTGTAATCTATAGGCCACTGTGTTGATCACCTCTATAATCTTGTATGGACCTATAAACCTTGGGCCCAACTTCATAGAGGGTATCTTAAGTTTGAGGTTATGGGTAGACAACCACACCTTCTCCCCCACAGTCAGTATAGGAGCTGACCCTCTCCTCCTGTCCGCAAAATGTTTGTACCTCTTCTGGGCTTTGGAGATGTTCCACTGAACCTCCCTCCAAAGGGTTCTTAACTGTTGCACCAAACCCTCGGCACCAGGGCAACCAGAATCCATGCAGGAAAATTCTCCAAACTGCGGACCAAACCCATAATTGACCTGAAAGGGAGATTTGCCAGTAAACTGATTAATACGACAATTGAACGCAAATTCTGCCATGGGTAATACCTCACCCCAGTCCTCCTTTCTGGAAGAGGTTAGGCATCTCAAAATTTGTTCCAATGACTGATTGGTGCGTTCAGTCTGTTTGTTAGATTCCGGGTGAAAAGCAGAGAATGACAACGTAACCCCCAACTTCTTACAAAAAGCCCTCCAAAACTTGGCCACAAACTGCACACCCCTGTCAGACACCACATTCACAGGGACCCGATGCAACCGAATTATATGCTGAATAAACAAGTGAGCTAAGGTTTCAGCAGAAGGTAATGCAGGTAACGGCACAAAATGGGCTTGCTTTGAAAACCTATCAACCACTACCCAAACTACTGAGCTGCCCTTGGAAGATGGAAGATTAGTGCTAAAATCCATGGACAGGTGTGTCCAAGGTTTATCCGGAATTGGCAAAGGTACCAATTCCCCGGCCGGCCGGACCAGAGAGCTCTTAGAACGAGCACACACCCCACAAGTATTCACAAACTTTTTTATATCAGTACCCATAGAGGGCCACCAAAAAATCCTAGCTACTGCCCCCCAGGTAGCTACAATCCCAGGGTGTGCCCTCAACACAGAATCATGAAATTCTTGCAGAAGTGTGAGACGGAAATGATCGGGTACAAACAATTTACCTGGGGGTTTATTCCTGGGAGCTTGTGCTTCCAAAATCTCTCTCTGTAACTCAGATGAGACTTCTGCCACAACCACTCCCAGTTGAAGAATGGAGGAATGAGGTTCTGGAGGGGACACAGAATCAAAACTTCGGGATAAAGCATCTGCCCTTACATTTTTAGACCCTCATCGGAACGTAATGGTAAAGTGAAACTGGGAAAAAAAAAGTGCCCACCGAGCCTGTATGGGGGTCAATCTCTTAGCGGACTCGATATAGGCCAAATTTATATGATCAATGATGACCATAATGGGATGAACAGCCCCCTCCAGAAAATGCCTCCATTCTTCAAAGGCCAATTTAACCAACAATTCCCGGTTGCCGACATCATAATTTCTCTCGGCTGAAGATAATTTTTTAGAGAAAAAGGCACAGGGTTTAAGGTTAGTAAGGGTGGACAGGCCCTGAGACAACACTGCTCCCACCCCCACCTCCGAATCATCACCCCCCACGATAAAAGGTCTCGACGGATCGGGTTGTATCAACACGGGGGCTGAAGTGAAACATTTCTTCAGTGTTTGGAAATAATTTTTTGCGGCCACGGACCAATTTTTTACATCCGCCCCTTCGAGTGTGAGGTCCGTTAAGGGTTTCACCACCTGCAAAAACCCTTTAATAAACTTCCTATAATAATTAGTGAAGCCCAGAAATTGCTGCAACCCCTTCAGGTCATGAGGCTGCACCCTTTCAGAAATGGCCTGAACCTTCCCCGAATCCATGCGGAATCCCTCCCCAGATACAATTAAACCCAGAAAAGACAGTTCTTGCATAAAGAATGAACACTTCACCAGCTTAGCGTATAAATAGTTCTCCCTGAGTCTCACAAGAACTGTGTGTAGATGGTGTAAGTGTGACTGACTGTCCTCTGAGTATATCAAGATGTCATCCAGGTAAATCACAACATAGCATCCAATCAGGTCAGAAAAAGCAACATTAATGAAATTCTGGAAAACTGCAGGGGCATTAGTGAGATCGAAGGGCATAACCAAATTTTCTAATAAACCCTTGGTCGTCAGAAATGCTGTTTTCCATTCATCCCCCTCTCGGATCCTTATACTGTAAGGTTATAAGCCCCTCGTAAGTCAAGTTTAGAAAACCACTTGGTCCAGTGAGTTGATTACATAAATGAGAAATCAGAGGAAGAGGATACATGTTTTTACAGTAATCTTATTCAGTTCCCGAAAGTCGAGGCACGGTCGCAACCACCATTTTCTTCACAAAGAAAAACCCCGCTGCCACAGGTGAGACAGAAGGCCGAATATGCCCCTTGCGGAGACTCTCTGTGATGTATTCTTTCATGGCTTGGCGCTCAGGCCCAGACAAATTGTACAGAAGAGCCTTGGGTAATTTGGCTCTTGGGACTAAATCAATAGCACAATCACCGGGTCGATCTGGTGGAAGCGCCTCAGCCTCGCTATCGGAAAACATGTCTTCAAAGTCTTTCAGGTTCTCCTGAATACCCTCCAGATCGACAGACGACACAGATAAAGACTTTACCGGGTTAACAAAAGGTCCCAGGTTACAACACAGACCATTACCCTTACATCCCCATTGAGTGATCTCCCCCGCCACCCAATCAATGACAGGATTGTGGAATTGCAGCCAGGGCATTCCCAGTACCAGTCCTGCAGGTAGATTATTCATCACAAAACAACTTAATTTTTCTGAGTGAGTGGAACCCACTTTCAGAGAAAAGACATCAATCCTGAAACAAATTCCATCCCGGGTAAGAGGGGACGAATCAACAACCACAATTTTTACAGGGTCTTTCAGCCTGACTCCCTATCTTACTACGAGTCACAACTTAGCCATCAATCAAATTAATGGAAGAACCGCAGTCAACAAAGGCGGTGGCCACCACAGGACTGCCAGCAAGTTCCAATTCCACTTGGAGCACAATTTTTGCAAGCGTGAAAAAATGTACCTGGGAGTCTGGGCAACCTCCTCGATTGTTGCCCTTTACTCAGTAGTTTCTCAGACGGTTTCACAGAAGAAGGGCAGGAGGGGCAGTTCCTTTTTCAATGTCCAGAGGCTCTACAGTAAAAGCACAGCAGTTGGTTGTCTCTGCGATGCTTTCTCTCTTTCTCCATAACCGAGACTGACCCAATCTCCATGGGCTCAGATACAGGTGCAGCGTCACACAATTTGGAGTACAAGAAAGTCTCTTGTCGCATCACTCCTCTAGCACGGAGTCTCCGATCCATTCGAACAGCCTGTGGCATTGCATCCTTCAGGGTATCAGGAAGAGGATGAAGTGCCAGAGCGTCCTTCAGATGGTCAGACAGACCCTTGCGGAATAACCCCCTCAGGGCTGCGTCTTTCCAAGAAACTTCGGCTGCCCAATGCCTAAACTCTGAGCAGAACCATTCAGCGGAGTGCTCCCCTGTGTCACCCTCATCACCATATCCTCCGCCAGATGTACTCTATCAGGCTCATCATAAATGTGTCACAGAGCCACAAAAAACAGGTTCACAGACATGTGTTCAGGAGCAGAGGAAGGGAGAGAGAAAATCCATTCCTGTGGAGCCCCCTTAACAAGGACATTACTACCCCCACCCTCTGCCTTTCATTTCCAGAAGCCCGGGGACAAAACTCAAAAAAAAACTTGCATCCCTCCTTAAAGACCCTGAACAATTTTTTATCCCCAGAAAAAGTATCGGGTAACTTTACCCGTGGTTTGGGGTCCGCTAGGGATACATCAGTGGGGCCTCCCTCCCGGAACCCCAAAGGAGCAGACATCTGTAAAGCACCTGCCACATCTCTTTGCACCTGTTGGTGTGAGTGGACCAGGGCTTGCTGCTCCACGGACAGCTTCTGCAAAAGCGTTCATTAATCTGTCCCGTGAGAGCTTGTACCAGATCCATGGCATACCAACACCCTCCCACCAGGGAAATAGACTGTACGGTCACCTAGAATGTCACGGCTCCCGGGTACTAATGCTGCGGGGGGAGCTGCACACAGCAGCAAAGGAGCTGAGCTAAATGCCGGGTTGCAAACCTGGTAACCAACAGGACCTTAGACATGTGACAGAGTGGGAGGAGGTCAGGGTGAGAAGCCAGACGCCGGGGTACAGTGAAGGGATAAACACTAGAGAGTTATCAAATAAGAAAGGTCAGAGCCAGGAGATCACGAGGTGCCAAAAGGGAGAGACGGGATAGTCAGATGCAAAGCCAGAGTTCAGTAATCCAGAAGAACAAACAGAGTAACGCACGGAGAGCAAGATAAACACAATGCAAACCGGGAACAAACTCCAGGGGTCAAGCACATAGACTAAAGCAGAACGTATAGCTGACAGAGAAACCCAGCTAGGAGTGAGTATAAATACCCCTCCCATTTTGAAAGAGAGGCCAACAACATTAACTCTGAGAGAACAGGACATTAACCATGTCCTAACCTTGACTAATATATAGGCGATACTGCTACTGATGTGTATATGTTATATATATGTGTATACAGCATTTGCAGTATCACCTGTATAATGTATAGACTACTGTATATACTGTACGTTATATAGGTGATACTGCTGTGTATAGTCGCAGTGTGTCTATATATATATACTGAGACTATACACAGCAGTATCACCTATATAACATATACACAGTAATGTATACAGGTGACACTGCAAATGTGTATGCAGGTTATATAGACGATACTGCTGCATATATATATATGTTTTGCCTATATAATATGTATACAGCAGTCGCAGTATCAACTATATATTGTATATACATCTAAAGAAAGAACCTGGAAGCTATATAACCATAAAATAACAGAATTTTATTAAAGACATACAAAAATACAACATACGGTAAATAAACTAAAATTAAAAAATGGAGGTGGAAAATATGCAAAAAAAAAAAACCACCAAGAGGCAATATAATGCAATGATGTTTTAAATATACAGAGGGTTAATAAACAAGTGTTTAATTCAAATACAAAGGTGCGCAAGATTCAATTATAATGAAGTCCAAAAAAGGTACTTCCTTTCACCAAAAATAGTGAAGGATACTATGCGCATAAATATGTAAACCCAAGCATATTAATAATAATGAGGCCTACCGAAGGAAAGCAGACTCCAAAAAACATGTGAAACCGTATATTTTATATGAAGGCTACATTGGATGTAAGAAAAAAGGAAAAATTCCTAAAAATGCTCATACAAAAAACCAGCATAATCAAAGTGCATACAGTAAATCTAATCTAAAATATAGCAGCCTCTATAATATAATGGCTTGCTACTGGTTCAAAGTGTGTACAGTGATCCAAATGATATGACAGCCCATATAAATGTAATAGCCCGCATAAAAGGAATATGATCCTTAATATATAATGAGCCAGTCTCATGCCAAAAATATTGGTTTAAAGTGCAAATAGTGACCTAAATAATAAAGCAGCCTACAATAAGGCCGATTCACATGTAAAGAGATTTGCCAAGTGACAAATATACAAAAAGAAAGTAGCCTGGGATATTACCTCAACTTGATTATATTACCACTTGATGCACTTTCCCTTAGACGAAGCAATACGCGAAACGCGCGTCGGGCTGCTGCTACCACCTTTGAGGTAATATCCCAGGCTACTTTCTTTTTGTATATATGTCACTTGGCAAATCTCTTTACATGTGAATCGGCCTTATTGTAGGCTGCTTTATTATTTAGGTCACTATTTGCACTTTAAACCAATATTTTTGGCATGAGACTGGCTCATTATATATTAAGGATCATATTCCTTTTATGCGGGCTATTACATTTATATGGGCTGTCATATCATTTGGATCACTGTACACACTTTGAACCAGTAGCAAGCCATTATATTATAGAGGCTGCTATATTTTAGATTAGATTTACTGTATGCACTTTGATTATGCTGGTTTTTTGTATGAGCATTTTTAGGAATTTTTCCTTTTTTCTTACATCCAATGTAGCCTTCATATAAAATATACGGTTTCACATGTTTTTTGGAGTCTGCTTTCCTTCGGTAGGCCTCATTATTATTAATATGCTTGGGTTTACATATTTATGCGCATAGTATCCTTCACTATTTTTGGTGAAAGGAAGTACCTTTTTTGGACTTCATTATAATTGAATCTTGCGCACCTTTGTATTTGAATTAAACACTTGTTTATTAACCCTCTGTATATTTAAAACATCATTGCATTATATTGCCTCTTGGTGTTTTTTTTGCATATTTTCCACCTCCATTTTTTAATTTTAGTTTATTTATGTTGTATTTTTGTATGTCTTTAATAAAATTCTGTTATTTTATGGTTATATAGCTTCCAGGGTTTTTCTTTAGATGGTTATATTGATTTGAAGCTTTGCCATTTATCTAGGCAGGTAATTTTCCTTTTGATGTGTTATATATTGTATATACAGTAGTTTCAATGTGATATATATTCAGCAGTCGCGGTGCCCCGTTATCCTATGTACATCAGCTTCAGTGTCTCCTATGTGATGTATGTATCATAATATAGTATAATTCTGTCTTAATTATATTGTAGAGTTGTCTGTAGGGTTGAGCGAAACGGATCGTTCATTTTCATAAGTCGCCGACTTTTGGTAAAGTCGGCGTCTCATGAAACCCGACTCGATCCCTGTGTGGGGTCGGCCATGCGGTACGCGATCTTGGTGCCAAAGTCGCGTTTCGTATGACGCGTTTAGCGCCATTTTTTTCAGCCAATGAAGGAGCGTGGGCAGAGTGATGACATAGGGGTTAGGGCGTGCACGCCTATCATCATTTTATCGCTTGTGCGCAGTAGCGATTTGGAATGTGTAAAACGAAATTCTCTGTGCTGGGACGGAGGAGGGAGAGAGAGAGAGAGAGAGAGAGAGAGAAAAAAAAACAAAAAAAATACCCATTGACGTGCATAGGGTTTCGTGTTCCGGCCAATCCTCGACTTTGCGCAGTAATCGGCCGATTTCGCCCGACTCGACTTTTCCAACAGTCGGGTTTCGCGAAACATGACTCGACCCTAAAAAAGTCAAGGTCGCTCAACCCTAGTTGTCTGTATATATTATATAGTGTAGAGATGTTTATATAGTACGGCACAGTGTATATGTGGAATTCACACTATATATACACTGCCACATCTCTACAATATATAGTATATACACCGCTCTATTTTCCTTACCACGGTATATAATATGGAGCTGTGAATATAATGGATTCTAGTACACTGCTCAAAAAAAATATAGGAAACACTTAAGCAACAAACTATAACTCCAAGTAAATCAAACTTCTGTGAAATCAAACTGTCCACTTAGGAAGCAACACTGTTTGACAATCAATTTCATATGCTGTTGTGCAAATAGAATAGACAACAGATGGAAATTATTGGCAATTATCAAGACACACTCAATAAAGGAGTGGTTCTGCAGGTGGGGACCACAGACCACATCTCAGTACCAATGCTTTCTGGCTGATGTTTTGGAATGTTTTTTGTTTTTGAATGTTGGTTGTGCTTTCACACTCATGGTAGCATGAGATGGACTCTACAACCCACACAAGTGGCTCAGGTAGTGCAGCTCATCCAGGATGGCACATCAATGTGAGCTGTGGCAAGGTTTGCTGTGTCTGTCAGCGTAGTGTCCAGAGGCTGGATATGCTACCAGGAGACAGGCCAGTACACCAGGAGATGAGGAGGGGCCCTTAGGAGGGCAACAACCTAGCAGCAGGACCGCTACTTCAGCCTTTGTGCAAGGAGGAACAGGAGGAACACTGCCAGAGCCCTGCAAAATGACCTCCAGCAGGCCAAAAATGTGCATGTGTGCACAAACGGTTAGAAATTGACTCCATGAGGATGGTCTGAGTGCCCAACATCCACAGATGGGGGTTGTGCTCACAGCCCAACACCGTGCAGGATACTTGGCATTTGTCACAGAACACCAGGATTGGCAAATATGCCACTGGCGCCCTGTGCTCTTCACAGATGAAAACAGGTTTACACTGAGCACGTGACAGACGTGACAGTCTGGAGATGCCATGGAGAGCGATCTGCTGCCTGCAACATCCTTCAGCATGACCGGTTTGGCAGTGGGTCAGTAATGGTGTGGAGTGGCATTTCTTTGGAGGGCCGCACAGCCCTCCATGTGCTCGCCAGAGGTAGCCTGACTGCCATTAGATACTGAGATGAGATCCTCAGACCCCTTGTGAGACCACATGCTGGTGCGATTGGCCCTGGGTTCCTCCTAATGCAGGACAATGCCAGACCTCATGTGGCTGGAGTGTGTCAGCAGTTCCTGCAAGATGAAGGCATTGAAGATATGGACTGGCCCGCCTGTTCCCCCGACCTGAATCCGATTGAACACATCTGGGACATCATGTCTTGCACCATCCACCAATGTCACACTGCACCACAGACTGTCCAGGAGTTGGAGGATTCTTTAATTCAGGTCTGGGAGGAGATCCCTCAGGAGACCATCAGCCGCCTCATCAGGAGCATGCCAGCACATTGTAGGGAGGTCATACAGGCACATGGAGGCCACACACACATTACTGAGCATCATTTCCTTGTCTTGAGGCATTTCCATTGAAGATGGATCAGCTTGTAATTGGATTTTCCAAATTGATTTTGAGTGGGATTCCAAATCCAGACCTCCATTGGTTAATAAATTTAATTTCCATTGATGATTTTTGTGTGATTTTGTTGTCAGCACATTCCACTTTGTACAGAACAAAGTATTCATTTAGAATATTTCATTCATTCAGATCAAGGATGTGTTATTTGAGTGTTCCCTTTATTTTTTGAGCAGTGTATATATACATTTATATATAAAGAGAGAACAAGAACAGCACATCCAAGCTAGTGTGAACAGGCGCCAACCAAAAATACATACAAGTTGAAAAACAATAAAGGTTGCACCATTATTTACCAAGAATAATTACTCTAGAATATTGAAAATGCATTAGAAAACAGGAAGAAAGAGCTATATAATGTACACATGAAATATTTATCTGCAAAAATTGCTATTATGCAATTTATGAGTGAAGTACCTTCCTTTTTCATAGCAATTTTTGCAGATAAATATTTCATGTGTACATTATATAGCGCTTTTTTCCTATTTTCTATGGCAGTAATGCATTTTCAATATTGTAGAGTAATCATTCTTGGTAAATAATGGTGCAACCTTTATCGTTTTTAAACTTACCGTATATACTCGAGTATAAGCTGAGATTTTCAGCCCATTTTGTTAGGCTAAAAGTGCCTCTCTCGGCTTATACTCGAGTCATTGTCCCAGGGGGTCGGCGGGGGAGGGGGAGTGGTGGCTGTCACATCATACTCACCTGCTCCCGGCGCGGTCTTTGCTTCTTAGATGGTCTCTGATGCCGGCAGCTTGTTCCTGTGTTCCGCGGTCACATGGTACCGCTCATTAAAGTAATGAATATAGTTACATAGTTACATATAGATATTAAGGTTGAAGGAAGACTTTAAGTCCATCTAGTTCAACCCATAGCCTAGCATGCCCTAACATGTTGATCCAGGGGAAGGCAAAAAAAACCCATGTGGTAAGAGTAAGCTCCACCATGGGGAAAAAAATTCCTTCCCGACCCCACATACGGCAATCAGACTAGTTCCCTGGATCAACGCCTTATCAAGGAATCTAATATATATACCCTGTAATATTATACTTTTCCAGAAAGGTATCCAGTCCCCTCTTAAATTGAAGCAATGAGTCACTCATTACAACATCATACGGCAGAGAGTTCCATAGTCTCACTGCTCTTACAGTAAAGAATCCGCGTCTGTTATTATGCTTAAACCTTTTTTCCTCCAGACGTAGAGGATGCCCCCTTGTCCCTGTCAGCGGTCTATGATTAACCCCTTTCTGTCATTAGACGTACTATTCCGTCCATGTGGGGTGGGCCCTACTTCCCAAGGACGGAATAGTACGTCATACGCGATCGGCCGCGCTCACGGGGGGAGCGCGGCCGATCGCGGCCGGGTGTCAGCTGCATATCGCAGCTGACATCCGGCACTATGTGCCAGGAGCGGTCACGGACCGCCCCCAGCACATTAACCCCCGGCACACCGCGATCAAACATGATCGCGGTGTACCGGCGGTATAGGGAAGCATCGCGCAGGGAGGGGGCTCCCTACGGGCTTCCCTGAGACCCCCGGAGCAACGCGATGTGATCGCGTTGCTCTGAGGGTCTCCTACCTCCCTCCTCGCCGCAGGTCCCGGATCCAAGATGGCCGCGGCATCCGGGTCCTGCAGGGAGGGAGGTGGCTTACCGAGTGTCTGCTCAGAGCAGACACTTGGTAAGCCTGCAGCCCTGCACAGCAGATCGCAGATCTGGCAGAGTGCTGTGCACACTGCCAGATCAATGATCTGTAATGTCCCCCCCTGGGACAAAGTAAAAAAGTTAAAAAAAAATGTCCACATGTGTAAAAAAAAAATAAAAAAAAAATTCCTAAATAAATAAATTAAAAAAAAATATTATTCCCATAAATACATTTCTTTATCTAAATAAAAAAAAATCAAACAATAAAAGTACACATATTTAGTATCGCCACGTCCGTAACGACCCCACCTATAAAACTATATCACTAGTTAACCCCTTCAGTGAACACCGTAAAAAAAAAAAAAAAAAAACGAGGCAAAAAACAACGCTTTATTCTCATACCGCCAAACAAAAAGTGGAATAACACGCGATCAAAAAGACGGATATAAATAACCATGGTACCGCTGAAAACGTCATCTTGTCCCGCAAAAAACGAGCCGCCACACACCATCATGTGCGAAAAAATAAAAAAGTTATAGTCCTCAGAATAAAGCGATGCCAAAATAATTATTTTTTCTATAAAATAGCTTTTATCGTATAAAAGCGCCAAAACAAAAAAAAATGATATAAGTGAGGTATCGCTGTAATCGTACTGACCCGAAGAATAAAACTGCTTTATCAATTTTACCAAACGCGGAACGGTATAAACGCCTCCCCCAAAAGAAATTCATGAATAGCTGGTTTTTGGTCATTCTGCCTCACAAAAATCGGAATAAAAAGCGATCAAAAAATGTGACGTGCCCAAAAAGTTACCAATAAAAACGTCAACTCGTCCCACAAAAAACAAGACCTCACATGACTCTGTGGTCTCAAATATGGAAAAATTATAGCTCTCAAAATGTGGTAACGCAAAAAATATTTTTTGCAATAAAAAGCGTCTTTCAGTGTGTGACGGCTGCCAATCATAAAAATCCGCTAAAAAACCCGCTATAAAAGTAAATCAAACCCCCCTTCATCACCCGCTTAGTTAGGAAAAAATTAA
This sequence comes from Ranitomeya variabilis, assembly GCF_051348905.1. NCBI lineage: Eukaryota > Metazoa > Chordata > Amphibia > Anura > Dendrobatidae > Ranitomeya > Ranitomeya variabilis. The sequence continues at coordinate 826,603,051 of NC_135232.1, read as the reverse complement.
AAAAAATGTAAAAAATGTATTTATTTCCATTTTCCCATTAGGGTTAGGGCTAGGGTTAGGGCTAGAGTTGGGGCTAAAGTTAGGGTTAGGGTTTGGATTACATTTACGGTTGGGATTAGGGTTGGGATTAGGGTTAGGGGTGTGTCTGGGTTACAGGTGTGGTTAGGGTTACCGTTGGGATTAGGGTTAGGGGTGTGTTTGGATTAGGGTTTCAGTTATAATTGGGGGGTTTCCACTGTTTAGGCACATCAGGGGCTCTCCAAACGTGACATGGCGTCCGATTTCAATTCCAGCCAATTCTGCGTTGAAAAAGTAAAACAGTGCTTCTTCCCTTCCAAGCTCTCCCGTGCGCCCAAACAGGGGTTTACCCCAACATATGGGGTATCAGCGTACTCGGAACACATTGGAGAACAACTTTTGGGGTCCAATTTCTCCTGTTACCCTTGGGAAAATACAAAACTAGGGGCTAAAAAATAATTTTTGTGGAAAAAAAAAATTTTATTTGCATGGATCTGCGTTATAAACTGTAGTGAAACACTTGGGGGTTCAAAGCTCTCACAACACATCTAGATAAGTTCCTTAGGGGTTCTACTTTCCAAAATGGTGTCACTTGTGGGGGGGTTTTACTGTTTAGGTACATTAGGGGCTCTGCAAATGCAATGTGACGCCTGCAGACCATTCCATCTAAGTCTGCATTCCAAATGGCGCTCCTTCCTTTCCGAGCCCTCCCATGCGCCCAAACGGTGGTTCCCCCCCACATATGGGGTATCAGCGTACTCAAGACAAATTGGACAACAACTTTTGGGGTCCAATTTCTCCTGTTACCATTGGGAAAATACAAAACTGGGGGCTAAAAAATAATTTTTTGGGGAAATTTTTTTATTTTTTTTATCTTCACGGCTCTGCGTTCTAAACTGTAGTGAAACGCTTGGGGGTTCAAAGTTCTCACAACACAACTAGATAAGTTCCTTGGGGGGGTCTAGTTTCCAATATTGGGTCACTTGTGGGGGGTTTATACTGTTTAGGTACATTAGGGGCTCTGCAAACGCAATGTGACGCCTGTAGACCAATCCATCTAAGTCTGCATTGCAAATGATGATCCTTCCCTTCCGAGCTCTGCCATGCGCTCAAACAGTGGTTCACCCCCAGATATCAGGTATCAGCGTACTCAGGACAAATTGGACAACAATATATAGGGTCCAATTTCTCCTGTTACCCTTGGAAAAATACAAAACTGGGGGCTAAAAAAATAATTTTTGTGGAAAAAAAATATTTTTTATTTGCACGGCTCTGCGTTATAAACCGTAGTGAAACACTTGGGGGTTCAAAGCTCTCACAACACATCTAGATGAGTTCCTTAGGGGGTCTACTTTCCAAAATGGTGTCACTTGTGGGGGGGTTTTACTGTTTAGGTACATTAGGGGCTCTGCAAACGCAATGTGATGCCTGCAGACCATTCCATCTAAGTCTGCATTCCAAATGGCGCTCCATCCCTTCCGAGCCCTCCCATGCGCCCAAACGGTGGTTCCCCCCCACATATGGGGTATCAGCGTACTCAGGACAAATTGGACAACAACTATTGGGGTCCAATTTCTTCTGTTACCCTTGGGAAAATACAAAACTGGGGGCTAAAAAATAATTTTTGTGGGAAAAAAATTTTGTTTTATTTTTACGGCTCTGCATTATAAACTTCTGTGAAGCACTTGGTGGGTCAAAGTGCTCACCACAGCTCTAGATAAGTTCCTTAGGGGGTCTACTTTCCAAAATGGTGTCACTTGTGGGGGGGCTTCAATGTTTAGGCACATCAGTGGCTCTCCAAACGCAACATGGCGTCCCATCTCAATTCCTGTAAATTTTGCAGTGAAAAGTCAAACGGCGCTTCTTCCCTTCCGAGCTCTCCCATGCGCCCAAACAGTGGTTTACCCCCACATATGGGGTATCAGCGTACTCAGGACAAATTGTACAACAACTTTTGGGGTCCAATTTCTTCTCTTACCCTTGGGAAAATAAAAAATTGGGGGCGAAAAGATCATTTTTGTGAAAAAATGATTTTTTATTTTTACGGTTCTGCATTATAAACTTCTGTGAAGCACTTGGTGGGTCAAAGTGCTCACCACACATCTAGATAAGTTCCTTAGGGGGTCTACTTTCCAAAATGGTGTCACTTGTGGGGGGTTTCAATGTTTAGGCACATCAGTGGCTCTCCAAACGCAACATGGCGTCCCATCTCAATTCCAGTCAATTTTGCATTCAAAAGTCAAATGGCGCTCCTTCGCTTCCGAGCTCTGTCATGCGCCCAAACAGTGGTTTACCCCTACATATGGAGTATCGGCGTACTCAGGACAAATTGTATAACATCTTTTGGGGTCCATTTTTTCCTGTTACCCTTGGTAAAATAAAACAAATTGGAGCTGAAGTAAATTTTGTGTGAAAAAAAGTTAAATGTTCATTTTTATTTAAACATTCCAAAAATTCCTGTGAAACACCTGAAGGGTTAATAAACTTTTTGAATGTGGTTTTGAGCACCTTGAGGGGTGCAGTTTTTAGAATGGTGTCACACTTGGGTATTTTCTATCATATAGACCCCTCAAAATGATTTCAAATGAGATGTGGTCCCTAAAAAAAAAATGGTGTTGTAAAAATGAGAAATTGCTGGTCAACTTTTAACCCTTATAACTCCCTAACAAAAAAAAATTTTGGTTCCAAAATGGTGCTGATGTAAAGTAGACATGTGGGAAATGTTACTTATTAAGTATTTTGTGTGACATATCACTGTGATTTAATTGCATAAAAATTCAAATTTGGAAAATTGCGAAATTTTCAAAATTTTCGCCAAATTTCCATTTTTTTCACAAATAAACGCAGGTAATATCAAAGAAATTTTACCACTATCATGAAGTACAATATGTCACGAGAAAACAATGTCAGAATCACCAGGATCCGTTGAAGCGTTCCAGAGTTATAACCTCATAAAGGGACAGTGGTCAGAATTGTAAAAATTGGCCCGGTCCATAACGTGCAAACCACCCTTGGGGGTGAAGGGGTTAAAAAGATCAGCAGAAAGGTCTTTGTACTGTCCCCTCATATATTTATACATTAACATAAGATCACCCCTTAGTCTTCGTTTTTCCAAACTAAATAGCCCCAAGTGTAATAACCTATCTTGGTATTGCAGACCCCCCAGTCCTCTAATAACCTTGGTTGCTCTTCTCTGCACCCGCTCCAGTTCAGCTATGTCTTTCTTATACACCGGAGACCAGAACTGTGCACAGTATTCTAAGTGTGGTCGCAGTAGTGACTTGTATAGAGGTAAAATTATGTTCTCCTCATGAGCATCTATGCCTCTTTTAATGCATCCCATTATTTTATTTGCCTTTGTAGCAGCTGCCTGACACTGGCCACTGAATATGAGTTTGTCATCCACCCATACACCCAGGTCTTTTTCATTGACGGTTTTGCCCAGAGTTTTAGAATTAAGCACATAGTTATACATCTTATTACTTCTACCCAAGTGCATGACCTTACATTTATCCCCATTAAAGCTCATTTGCCATTTATCAGCCCAAGCTTCTAGTTTACATAAATCAGCCTGTAATATAAAATTGTCCTCCCCTGTATTGATTACCCTGCAGTTTAGTGTCATCTGCAAATATTGAAATTCTACTCTGAATGCCCCCTACAAGGTCATTAATAAATATGTTAAAAAGAAGAGGGCCCAATACTGACCCCTGTGGTACCCCACTACTAACCGTGACCCAGTCCGAGTGTGCTCCATTAATAACCACCCTTTGTTTCCTATCCCTGAGCCAACTCTCAACCCACTTGCACATATTTTCCCCTATCCCCATTATTCTCATTTTATGTATCAACCTTTTGTGTGGCACTGTATCAAAAGCTTTTGAAAAGTCCATATACACTACATCTACTGGGTTCCCTTGGTCCAGACCGGAACTTACCTCTTCATAGAAGCTGATCAAATTAGTCTGACATGATCGGTCCCTAGTAAACCCATGCTGATACTGGGTCATGAGGTTATTCCTCTTCAGATACTCCAGCATAGCATCCCTTAGAATGCCCTCCAGGATTTTACCCACAGTAGAGGTTAAACTTACTGGCCTATAATTTCCGAGTTCAGTTTTTGTCCCCTTTTTGAATATTGGCACCACATTTGCTATACGCCAGTCCTGTGGTACAGACCCTGTTATTATGGACTCTTTAAAGATTAAAAATAATGGTCTATCAATGACTGTACTTAATTCCTGCAGTACTCGGGGGTGTATCCCATCCGGGCCCGGAGATTTGTCAATTTTTGTGATTTTTAGACGCCGCCGTACTTCCTGCTGGGTCAAGCAGGTAACATTAAATTGGGGATTATTATCACTAGTCATATTGGCTGCCATGGGATTTTCTTTTGTAAATACTGATGAAAAAAAGTCATTTAGCATATTGGCTTTTTCCTCATCCTCATCCACCATTTCACCCAGACTATTTTTAAGGGGGCCAACACTATCATTTTTTAGTTTCTTACTATTTACGTAGTTAAAGAATATTTTAGGGTTATTTTTGCTCTCTCTGGCAATGAGTCTCTCTGTCTCAATCTTTGCTGCCTTGATTTGCTTTTTACAGAATTTATTTAATTTTCTGTATTTATTTAATGCCTCCTCACTACCTACTTCCTTTAATTCTCTAAATGCTTTCTTTTTGTCATTTATTGCACCCCTTACAGCTTTATTTAGCCATATTGGTTTCCTCCTATTTCTAGTATGTTTATTCCCATACGGTATATACTGTGCACAGGTCCTATCCAGGATGCTAATAAATGTCTCCCATTTTCTTTGTGTATTTTTATGCCTCAGGATATCGTCCCAGTTAATTGCACCAAGATCCTCTCTCATCCGTTGGAAATTTGCCCTCCTGAAGTTTAGTGTCCTTGTCACCCCTCTACTACACATCTTATGAAAGGAGACCTGAAAACTTATTATTTCGTCATCACTATTCCCCAAGTAACCCCCAACCCTTATATTTGATATGCGGTCTGGCCTGTTGGTTAATATTAGGTCTAGCAGTGCCCCCCTTCTTGTTGGGTCCTGAACCAGTTGTGAAAGGTAATTGTCTCTCATAGTTGTCAAAAACCGATTACCTTTACTGGAACTGCAGGTTTCTGTTCCCCAATCTATTTCAGGGTAGTTGAAGTCCTCCATAATAATGACTTCTCCTTGAGTCGCAGCTTCATCTATTTGCTTTACGAGGATATTCTCCATTGCTTCCATTATTTTTGGAGATTTATAACAAACCCCTATCAGTAATTTATTATTTTTTCCCCCTCCCCTTATCTCCACCCACAGGGACTCTACATTTTCATTAGATTCACCTATATTATCACGCAGGATGGGTTTTAAGGTTGATTTTACATACAGACACACCCCACCCCCTCGCTTATCTGTACGGTCATTTCTGAACAGACTATAGCCCTGCAAGTTAACAGCCCAGTCATGGCTCTCATCCAGCCATGTTTCAGATGTCCCCACCATGTCATAATTATGTTCCAACAACATTAGTTCTAATTCGTCCATTTTGTTGGCGAGGCTTCTGGCATTAGTATACATGCACTTGATGTTACTCTCTGTACCTCTATTCTTTCTTAAATTACTAACTGTTCTAACCCCACCCCCCATGCCACCGCCACCCCCAACTTCCTTATTTGTGCCCAGGTCTCTATCTGCACTATCTTCCCCTCCTATAAAATGAATACCCTCCCCCCCAATCCCTAGTTTAAACACTCCTCCAACCTTCTAACCATTTTCTCCCCCAGCACAGCTGCACCTTCCCCATGGACTCGACTCCTCTCCCAGAGGGGTGGATCGCATTTTCATTACTTTAATGAGCGGTACAATGTGACGCACACACAGGAACAAGCTGCCGGTGCCAGAGATCATCGCAGAAGCAGGGACGCGTCGGGAGCAGGTGAATATGACAGGGGAGGGTGAGCCATGAGATATTCACCTGTCCCCGTTCCAGCGCCGGGCTCCGTCTTCCGCATCCTCTGGCAGTGACACTCAGGTCAGAGGGCACGATGACATGTTTAGTGCGCGCCCTCTGCCTCAACAGTCACTGCAGAGACCCGGAATACACAGCGGGGCCCGGCGGTGAAATGGGGACAGGTGAATATCGCAAGTGGCGGGGGCCTGACCGACGAGAGGTGAGTATGTCATTTCTTTTTAATCGCAGCAGCATATGGGGCATAATATGCTATGGAGCATCTTATAAGGCCATCAACCTTTGTGCAGCATTATATGGGGCATAATATTCTATGGAGCATCTTATGGGGCCATCAACCTTTGTGCAGCATTATATGGGGCATAATATTCTATGGAGCATCTTATGGGGCCATCAACCTTTGTGCAGCATTATATGGGGCATAATATTCTATGGAGCATCTTATGGGGCCATCAACCTTTGGGCAGCATTATATGGGACATAATATTCTACAGAGCATCTTCTGGGGCCATCATGAACTGTATGGAGCATTATATGGGGCTTCTGATTCAATATGGATATTCAAAAACACTTAGGCTGGTTTCACACTTGCGTTTTTGCCCGCTGCGTTTTAGCGCTAAAAAACGCATGCGTTTTTTTTATACTTAACATTAAAAAACGCATGCGTTTTTTAGCGTGCGTTTTGACGCGTTTTCGGCAACGCATGCGTTTTTTGACGCGTGCGTTCATTTGCAGAAATGCAACATGTAGTAAATTCTAGCGGCGTTTTTTTGCCGCAAAAAAACCCATGCGTTTATTCGCGGCAAAAAAATGCATTGCTGTCTATGTAAATGCATGCGTTTTTAAGCACATGCGTTTGCTTGCGTTAAAAACGCATGCGTTTTTATAGAAAAACACAAGAAAACACAAGAAAAAACAAGAAAACCCTAACCGTAAACACAAGAAAAAACAAGAAAACCCTAACCCTTCCCCTAACCCTAACCCTGACAAGCCACCCCCCACCATCAAGGTGATAAAGGGATCCAAACCCTAACCCTACCCCTAACCCTATATGACAGTCAATACTCTACGAGTTTATATTTTTAGTACTCTATAGCAATACCGTATATCTTGGGGTGTCCACATTGAACAAAGCTTTTTATTAGAAGAATATCCTGGTCACCAGGTCAACATAATAGCCAATTCCTATGGATCCCTAGGGTTAGGGGTACGGTTAGGGTTTGGATGCCTTTATCACCTTGATGGTTGGGGTTGGCTTGTCAGGGTTAGGATGCCTTTATCACCCTGATGGTGGGGGGTGGCTTGTCAGGGTTAGGGGTAGGGTTAGGGTTTGGATGCCTTTATCACCTTGATGGTGGGGGGTGGCTTGTCAGGGTTAGGGTTAGGAGTAGGGTTAGGATGCCTTTATCACCTTGATGGTGGAGGGTGGCTTGTCAGGGTTAGGGTTAGGATCCCTAGGGTTACTAGGGATCCTAACCCTAGCTATTTCTGTTTATAGTGGGTTTTCTAGTTGATTTTGATGATTGGCAGCTGTCACACACTTCTCAGCATGCGTTTAAAAAATGCAAACGCAGGAAAAAACGCATGTAAACGCCGCAAAATGCCGCGTTTTTTTTTCTGCATGCAAAAACGCATGCGTCTAAAAAACGCAGCGTTTTGCCGCGTTTACATGCGTTTTTTCACATGCGTTTTTTTAAAAAACGCTGCAGATCAAAACGCAAGTGTGAAACCAGCCTTAACCTACTGATGTCTCAATCAATTTTACTTTTATTGGTATCTATTTTTATTTTTGAAATTTAACAATAGCTGCTGCATTTCCCACCCTAGGCTTATACTTGAGTCATTAAGTTTTCCCAGTTTTTTGTGGCAAAATTAGGGGTCTCGGCTTATACTCGGGTTGGCTTATAATCGAGTATATACGGTACATGTTTTTTTGGTTGGCACCTGTTCACACTAGCTTGGATGTGCTGGTCTTGTTCTCTATTTGTACTAAGCCTTTTTGGACATGTGTACTCCCACTCCCAAGAGCCACAGGTGATTTTAAGTAGTTAGCTGGTCCACTCCTGACCCATAAATTGAAGGCTTTTTTGCCCAGGAGAGGTGACAAAACAGGACAGGACCCAATTACGAAGGACGCCTTGACGTGGCAATTGGGCTCACATACATTGGCCAATTTATTCGCGGAGTACCTTCCTTTATTCATAGAAATTTTTGCAGATAAATATTTCATGTGTACATTATATAGCGCGTCTTTCCTATTTTCTATGGCAGTAATGCATTTTCAATATTCTAGAGTAATCATTCTTGGTAAATAATGGTGTAACCTTTATCGATTGTATATATATATGTGTATATATATATGTTTTGATGAATATTTCAATTTTAAAATTATGTGTAAATGACAAAAAAATTCTCTATGTAAATGCTCATATTTAAATCGCATTGCAGTCTGATAGCAATCGCACTGCATTCAGATGTAAATCGGATGCTAGGTGTGAAAAATCGGATTGTACCCACACAAAAAATGCATGACACTTGCATGACAATTACATTGCACTCGTCCGACTCTCCTGCATCAAAATTGGATCGATTTTTAACCCCTTCTGCCCGGAGTAGTACTAGTACGGCGGCAACATCACTGCGGCCTCACGCTGAGCGCCACGGTGATCGCAGCAACGCCCACAATCGCACCGATTGCGGGCATTTAACCGCTCTGATGCCGCTGTCAGTACTGACAGCGGCAGAGAGGACAATCGTGCAGGGACAGGGACTCCCTGCGCTCTCCCACCGGAACAACGTGATTATCGCGTTGTTCTGGTGGTCTCCATGGAGACCCCCAGCTCAAAGATGGCCGCGGGGCTCCTTCCGGGTCCTGGAGTGAGGTGGCTTGCGAGCGCCTGCTAAGAGCAGGCGCCGGCAAGCCTCCTACACTGCCTGTCAGATCGCTGATCTGATACAGTGCTATGCAAAGTGTTAGATCAGCGATCTGACTTTATATAGTGATGTCCCAACCTGGGACAATGTAATAAAGTAAAAAAAAAAAAATATGAAGTGTAAAAATATTTTTTTTTAAATTTCCCAAATAAATAAATAAAATAAAAAAGTTACCAATAAATCCATTTATTTATGTAAATAATAAAAAAACAATAAAAGTACACATATTTGGTATCGTCGCGTCAGTAACGACCCGACCTATAAAAGTGTCCCACTAGTTAACCCCTTTAGTGAACACCATTAAAAAAAGTCCAAAAAATGCTTTATCATCATACTGCCGAACAAAAAGTGGAATAACACGCGATCAAAAAGACAAACATAAATAAACATGGTACCGCTGAAAACGTCATCTTGTCCCGCAAAAAACAAGGTGTCACATAGCATCATCAGCAAAAAAATAAAATAGTTATAGCTCTCAGAATAAAGCGATACAAAAATAATTATTTTTTCTATAAAAGTTTTTATTGTATAAAATAGCCAAAATATTTTAAAAAATGATATAAATGGGGTATCGCTGTAATCGAACTGACCCGAAGAATAAAACTGCTTCGTCAATTTTACCAAAAGCGGAACGGTATAAACGCCCCCACCCCCAAAAAGAAATTCATGAATTGCTGGTTTTTGTTCATTCTGCCTCACAAAAATCGGAATAAAAGGCGAACAAAAAATGTTATGTACCCGAAAAGAATACCAATAAAAATGTCAACTCGTCCCACAAAAAACAAGACCTCACATGACTCTGTGGGCCAAAATATAGAAAAATTATAGCTCTCAAAATGTGGTGATGCAAAAGCTATTTTTTGAACTAAAAAGTCTTTTAGTGAGTGACAGCTGCCAAACATAAAAACCCGCTATAAAAACTCGCTATAAATAGTAAATCAAATCCCCCTTTATCAACCCCTTAGTTAGGGAAAAATAATAAAATAAAAAAATGGATTTATTTCAATTTTCCCATTAGGGTTAGCGCTAAAGTTAGGGTTGGGGCTATAGTTATTGTCAGGGTTGGGACTAAAGTTAGGGTTAGGGTTGGGGCTAAAGTTGGGGGGAGGGTTGGGGCTAGAGTTGGGGTTAGGGTTTGGATTACATATACGGTTGGGATTAGGTTAGGGGTGTGTCAGGGTTAGGGATGTGGTTAGGTTTATGGTTAGGGTTGGGGGTGTGTTGGGGTTGTGTTTAAGGTTGGGATTAGGGTTAGGGGTGTGTTCGAGTTAGGTGTGTGGTTAGTGTAATGGTTAGGGATGGGACTAGGGTTAGGGGTGTGTTGGGGTTAGTTAGAATTGGGGGGTTTCCACTATTTAGGCACATCAGGGGGTCTCCAAATGTGACATGGCGTCCGATCTCAATTCCAGCCAATTCTGCATTGAAAAAGTAAAACGGTGCGCCTTCCCTTCCGAGCTCTGCCATGCGCCCAAACAGTGGGTTTACCCCCATATATGGGTTTTCATCGTACTCAGGACAAATTGGACAACAAATTTTGCAGTCCAATTTCTCCTGATACACTTGGGAAAATAAAAAATTGGGAGCTAAAAATCATTTTTGTGGAAAAATTGATTTTTATTTTCACGGCTCTACATTATAAACTTCTGTGAAGCCCTTGGGGGTTCAAAGTGCTCAACACACATCTAGATGAGTTCATTAGGGGGTCTACTTTCCAAAATAGTGTCACTTGTGGGGGGTTTCCACTGTTTAGGCATCAGGGGCTCTCCAAACGCGACATGGCGTCTGATCTCAATTCTAGCCAATTCTGCATTGAAAAAGTCAAACAGTGCTCCCTCCCTTCCGAGCTCTGCCATGCGCCCAAACAGTGGTTTACCCCCACATATGGGGTATCAGTGTACTCGGGACAAATTGCACAACAACTTTTTGGGGTCAAATTTCTCCTGTTACCCTTGGTAAAATAAAACTAATTGGATCTGAAATAAATTTTTTGTGAAAAAAAGTTAAATGTTCATTTTTTTCTTTTTTTTTTTAGTTCATGCCGGCAGCGAGCACAGACTCAATGATGTCATAGCTAGTTACTGAGCCTGTGACAGCAGCATTTCAATCATTGCCCAGTAGTTTACAGCCGGGCCGGTCACATTAGCACCGCTCCCGATTGTAAACTGTACATTCCCCAGATATGGATTACGGTGTGGGATTGACTGAATGCCAGATAAGTATGGGTATATTGTTTTTATTTTTTTACAGGAGATCGAAGGCTTTGCTTGGATTAGCAGACTAATAAAGATGAGAAACTTTGTGGTGTATGTTTTCATTAAAATACTTTACTCTTACTGTGTGGTGTGTTTAATTAACCCTTTACCAACTATAGGATTAGTAATGGAGAGGTGTCTTATTGACACCTCTCCATTACTAAGCCAGCTTAATGTCACCTTACAATAGGAAGGTGACATTAACCCCCCATTACCCCACTTGCCACTGGCTACAGGGCAAGAGGGAAGAATTGGGCAAAGCTCCAGAATTGGTCATCTAATAGATATGCCTTTTCTGGGCAGCTGTTTTTAGGCTGGGGGCCATATCCATGACCCCTTACCAGCATGAGAATAGCAGCCCACACCTAAGTTTTGCCAGTTTGGTTTAAAAACAGAGGGGGACCCCACGTCGGATTTTTCATTCATTCTCCCCTGCTCGCCGGCAGAGCAGGGAACAATGGATGAAAGCCGTGTTCAGCCCCAGCTGCCGGAGTACAGCAGCTTACAGCAGCGCTACTTCCCTGGCAGCTGTCCGTGCACACAGAGGACAGCGTGTTCTCCGTGTGCACCTGTGTGGCCCATTTTGAGGCCCGTGTGTCTGGGTGAAAACGGACATGTCTGCGTGTTTTTCACACGGACATACGGTCCATGAAAACACGCTGACATGTGCATAGACCCATTCATTTGAATTGGTCTATGTGTCAGTGTCTCCGGTACGTGAGAAAACTGTCACCACACAGTGCTGATGTGTGAAAGGTGCCTTTTGGTATGTGCACATGATCAGGAATGGCTCAGTATTTGCTCAATATTTGACCCTGGTGAAATCTACATCTGAGGTCACTGGCAGGTCACCTGCGTTTTTTCATTGCATGTGGTTTTTTTGTCACTTGAAATAAAGCCAATTGAAAGTTGGCTTCTGGGAAGGATAAAAAAGTGATTTTCTGTTTGCAGATATATTGGAGTATGTGCAGTCAGTAAACGCTGCGGGTTGGACGCTGAGTACATTTGCAGTGCCCAACCTGCAGTGTCCAGCTGTTACAGCATAGTGGATGGGATTTCAAGAAATCCATGCCCACTATGTGTGCACCAATGCCCATGCTCCACAGATCTCTGCTAGATGGGACCCGCAGTTCCCACCAGGACCAATGTCCTTTTCCGTGCCTTTCTGGATCTACTCAATTACTGCCATTTAGCTCTACTTGTGAACCCTTAAATTCTACTGTGGCTCCTCCTTTCCTTACTCTTATCTCTTTAAAGTGTGGTTTGATAAAGACCCATCACGAGGTTGAAACGTTATCTTGACACTTTTATTACTTCTGTGGTGACTCAAATAAATTTCTGACTTTTGTTACGCATTATGAAAAACCTACATTTTGAGTGAGGCTGTTTTTTCTAATCTATGATTTCGACTGGATTAACCCCAGGTCCAGCCTGCACCTACCTAGTATCCAGCTGAGTGCACGCCATTTTTGTAGAACTGCTCACCTGCAGAGACGAACATGTGGCACATCTTTCCAGCTTTCCAGACTGCAGTATGTAAATTTATGCAGCGGAGACGCTCAGTCTCTGCTGCATAAATTACCCATATAGTTTCATTAGATGCGGTAAAATCGCATTATCTTCCCAGTCACATGCTTATTGAGTGCGTGAACGCAGCTTACTAAGCATGTGTACTAATTTAAATAATAGTAAATCTTGTGACACCCAGAAGTACATGACACAGGAAGTGGAGGAAAGCACAGAGGTCACCTCTTTTTAATAAATAATAATTATAAAAAAAAAAAATAGCGTGAGGTCCCCTTATATTTGTTAACTGGCCAGAGTAAAGCAGACTACTTGGACTGGCATTTCAGGCTGGTAAGGATCCAAAATCCATGAACCTTATCAGCCTAATACCAGTCAGCAGCAGTCTGCTTACCTTGGGTGGTTAGCAAAAATAGTGGGATTCCCTCAAAAAAAAAAAAATAGCATGGGGTCCCCCTATTTTTGTTAACCAGCCAAGGAAAAAGCAGACCCTGCAGAAAAAGCAGCGGCCTGGTATTCTCAGGCTGGCGAGGCCCATGGATTTTGGCCCTCACCAACCTAAAAATAGCAGCCCACAGCCACCCCACAATTGGCACATCCAAAGATGCGCTAATTGTGGCACTTTACCCGGCTCTTCCCACTTGCCCTGTAGCAGTGGGGTTTATGGGTTCATATTTGTGGGGTTGATGTCACCTTTGTAATATTCGGTGACATCAAGCCCACGGATTAGTAATGGAGAAGTGTCTATAAGATACCTCTGCATTACTAATCCTATAGCTACATGGTAAATAAAGACACAGCCAAAACAAAGTCATTTAATTGAAATAATGACACAGACTTCTTTAATAGATCTTAATTAAACCATACTTACAGCATCGCCTATTCCATCAAAGTCCTTGTCTCCTGGAAGAGAATTAAAATAAAAAAGCAACAATATCCTTACCTGTCCGCTGAGAAGATATACATCCTGTCCCATGATGAGTCCAGCTCTGCTACATCTGGATGCCTGTGGCTGAACGGTGGCATTATGCCACCATCCAGCCTGACATGCAGACACAGCGGAGCTTGAAGATGATCACCGGAGGAGATAACGCGGTCCCTGGCGGTCATGTGCACGGCAGTTGTCGCAATCAGCTGATCATGAGAACTTGGCTAGTGACCGGAGATAACCCTGTCCCCGGTGGTCACATGCACGGCAGTTCTCGCGATCAGCTCAGCTCATCTTGAGAACTGCAGTGTAGGTGTACTTCCGGCTGAAACAAGATACGAAATTAAATTAGTACACATGCGTAGTAAGCTGCATAAATAGACATGCTGCAGTCTAGAAAGACATATGCGTCTCCGCAGGTGAGCCAGAGGCATCCCTGCACGCATAGTGGAGATGGAATTTCTGGAAATCCCATCCACTATGCTGTAACATCTGGCCGCTGCGGGTTTCACGCTGCAGATGTACGCAGTGTCGAACCTGCAGTGTTTATTGACAGTGGGAACATACTCTAAGTGGATTGTTGAGGGGCATGACAAAGTAAAGCAAAATTCACTGATTGGGGGTGGGGAGTGTTATAGTATGTGGGCTGGTGGGGTTTGTGTGGTTGGGCTGCTTTTTTATCCCAGTCCGGCCCTGACAATTGATTCTGTTGTAAAAGCTTGCTATGTTCTTTCCAATTATGGTAGGGACTACAGTCCTGAAGTAGATGTGGAGACACTGTACCAACCTTTTGATACAGCAATAAACTGGGGACCTTGAAGTCCCAACATGACTGGTTTGCGTGTTCGAGAAACCTTTGCTGATTATTTTATGAGTTTCGAAGGTGCCGTGGCAATACTCCTGTGTTGGTGGTGCGTAGCTTGTAGAGAAAGCATCCACTTTACAAGAGACATAACGGATATAAATCTTCTGGACCCAAATTAAAATGTTCAAATTTTTGGGTTATATTTATACAGTATACTGTTTATGTAATGTTACTAGATGGTGGCCCAATTCTAATGCATTGGGTATTCTAGAATATGTATAGTAGCATATAGCACAGCCCACGCAGTATATAACACAGCCCACGTAGTATATAACAGCCCACGTAGTATATAACACAGCCCACGTAGTATATAACACAGCCCACGTAGTATATAACACAGCCCACGTAGTATATAACACAGCCCACGTAGTATATAACACAGCCCACAAAGTATATAGCAATCAGCGACGCGGGATTTCCGTGACAGACAAACAGATGGAAGTGACCCTTAGACGATTATATAGATAGATGTAAAAATACATTTTTGAAACAGTAAATGTGTTTTTAATATCATTTAAAAAAAAAAAAAACTTCACATGACTATGAAAATATAAATATATATCTGTCTCTTCTGTTTTTCAGTGGAGTGGGTGGTAGCAGACATATGTGTCATATATATAAAAAAATAAATACCCCTTTTTTATCAAAATTAAATATAAACCAAGATCTATAATGTCACATATATGTATAGCATACAAAAACATGTAGGAAGCAAACCATGAAGCAAATAGTACTTGAGCCTTGGCCAAGGTTGTCTCCTTTTAACGTTTTGCCACCATATTGAATGTTAGTTTTGTACCCAGTATGCATGTGCCCCCATAGACTACATGTTGGTGTTGTTGATGGTTAAAATATTTTTTCAAAAAAATTTTAACTAAATTTTGAACACCGGCATAGCAATCTCCCAGCACTATACTTCTGATGAACATCTGACTAGTCTAACCGTAGTAAGTTTTAACTCATGGAATGCACCTCGGAGGCCAATTTTTATCCATTTGAGCAGTTGGGAAATCGCCTATGCTACTATATTGTTCCATAATTTATTTTGTGTAAAAATACAAGGTGAAACAAATTATCAAGAATTTTACTATGAAAAATTAAATATATATTTTGCCAAAAATAACAATAACTTGCCTCTTTGTAAGAAACAAAAAAGATTAAAAAATGCTATTATATTAGAACGCTTAAAGGGAACCTGTCACCCCGTTTTTTCCGTATGAGATAAAAATACCATTATATAGGGCCTGAGCTGTGCGTTACAATAGTGTATTTTGTGTACCCTGATTCCCCACCTATGCTGCCGAAATACCTTACCAAAGTCGCCGTTTTCGCCTGTCAATTAGGCTGGTCTGGTCAAATGGGCGTGGTGACATCGCTGTTTCTTCCCCCAGATCTTGCTTATTTTTCCGTTGGTGGCGTAGTGGTTTGCGCATGCCCAACTGCCGAATCCACTGCACAGGTGAGGAAAAAGAGCGCGTAGATGGAGATCGCGGCGGCCATTTTCCTGAAGCCGAGTTCGCATCTCGGCTTCAGGAAAATGGCCG
Source organism: Ranitomeya variabilis (assembly GCF_051348905.1). Classification (NCBI taxonomy): domain Eukaryota; kingdom Metazoa; phylum Chordata; class Amphibia; order Anura; family Dendrobatidae; genus Ranitomeya; species Ranitomeya variabilis. Next base: position 826,587,007 of record NC_135232.1, on the reverse strand, counting down.
CCGCGATCTCCATCTGCGCACGCGCGGCATCCCGCGGCCATTTTCCTGAACCCCCGGTTCAGGAAGATGGCCGCCCCCACCGATCACCAGGGGAATAGCGTAGATCGCACTCTTTTTCCTCACCTGTGCAGTGGATTCAGCAGTTGGGCATGCGCAAACCACTACGCCACCAACGGAAAAATAAGCAAGATCTGGGGGAAGAAACAGCGATGTCACCACGCCCATTTGACCAGACCAGCCTGATTGACAGGCGAAAACGGCGACTTTGGTAAGGTATTTCGGCAGCATAGGTGGGGAATCAGGGTACACAAAATACACTATTATAACGCACAGCTCAGGCCCTATTTAACGGTATTTTTATCTCATATGGAAAAAACGGGGCGACAGGTTCCCTTTAACATATGTATATTGGTGAGTGGATCAAAAATGTGTTTTATGTATAGCATAACCTGGTAACATTAATTTTGGGAAAATAATGCTGAGACTACGTTATCATTGTTCATTACTTAAGAACTTAATGGGTGATGGTGCTTGTTTGGTAATTTTTTCATTTTTGGGTCAGACAGGTTTATCCGACATTTAGCGTGGGCACCACAATGCTTCCTCATTGGGTGGCAACCTCCGCTGCCAGGTATTGAAACGGAGTATCAGCATTATGTTTCCATAGACTATTTCAACAAATACATTTTACATGGTTATGATATACATAATAGCCATGTTTGATACACTGACCTATATAGACGTGTTGTTAACACTTTTTTACAGGTATAAAATAATATCAACTGTTTAGGTCTTTTTCTGTTTGTTACATATATTGGATATCAGACCAAAATTTTAGACTATTCTTTAGCTCCTTTTATCAAATTGATACCATGAAACAAACAACAAATAATATAAAGATAAACATAACCAACAATGTTTAAATTTTTTAAAACTTCAGTTTAAGGTATGGAGCGTGGGTTCAGGAAGGTTATCAGTAGGGGTCACGGATGTGGCAGAATCAGAAGGACTAGAAATGCTTGGCAGAAAGTCAGGTTGGGAACTTGAGGCACTGGACACAGGGGAGTGAAGTGAAGACAAAGTTGAAGTTTGGAGAAAAGAATTTGGCGTTGAGGAAGAATGGGTAGCTGGAAAAGAAAAATGGGGACCTGGCAAAGAGGAAGCATGGGGAGCAGGGAAAGAGGAAGAATGGGGAGCAGAGAAAGAGGAAGAATGGGGAGCAGTGAAAGCAGTCAAATTTGGATCTGGATAATTGAAATTGGTTTGTTGTTGGCCTGAGTTTATTTGTGATTGTAGTTGTCTTTCTGCGATCTCTTTTATGCCAGTGGCAATTTCACAGGAGTTTATTGTATGCCTGTACTTTTGGAAAAGATTCACCACAGTGCACATAACAGAGGCACATGCCCACTGGTTTTCAGCTGGCACTTTCCGAAAACCATCTGCAATGGAAGCACAAAAGTAGTCCCAATTATCATTTGAGTCCATGCGATGAAGAAATTGCATAGCCTTCTGAGTTACTGCAGTGGCTTCTGCAGTTTGTCGCAAAGTTTTAGTGCGTTGTTGACACCTGCGAACTGCTTGCCTACGAGTTGCCCTCACATTGCTGCCTCGTCTATCTTGGGTTAGGGAGAGTATGTTTGGTGTACAGTCCACTGCGGCTTGGCTGACACTTGATGCAGGACCTTGCATGTCTTTGCAAGAGGAAATTATGGAAGTTGACTCTTCTGTCATTGACCCCTGTCCTTGGCTGTCTTCTACATGATTTCCTTTTGTTCTGCATGGAAAAAAAAGTTGAAACATCAGTATGTCGACATTAAACAGACAACATGACAAACATTTTTGTCATTACTGTCAGTAAAAACCTGTGTACAAATATGTCTTGCAACAAACTTTAAGATTATACTACCATAAAAAATAAAAAAAATTATATCAGATGATTAACGCTCTCTCATGTAAGGTTACATATTATCAAGTTCCAAAAAATGTTTCAGCATCAGTGTGGCTTTATATTTTTTTTGTTAATTTTTTTTTAGGTTACAACAAACTAAAACAAAAAAAAAAGAGATGTAAATGAATTTTTTAACAAACTTACTCTTGTAGTTCGCGTATGCTTAATAAAAATTGGAGATCGTCATAGTGTGGGCATTTTTTTACTTTGGTAGCAGAACCACTTCTTTCCTGTTCTTGGACATTTTTTTTAAACCGATCCCTCACTGACCGCCACCTTGTTCTAATATCTTTCACTAAAATGTTATAAAACAAAAAAAAAAATAATTTTGGTTCATTTACATGTTTTACTTTGTGTATGCATCAAAATTTGCTTACATATTTCCTTTTTTCTTTCCGGGGCCATTCCAAGACATTCTGGGTACAATTCTTCTACTACTTTGTCCCAGGCATCATCACGTTTGACTCGGTTGGAATAATCATCACAGGTCGGATCCCATAATATGGGACTGTCATGAACCTAGAGTCATATAAATGAAACTGTTTTTTCACCTTGTATTATTAAAAATACAATTTATATGTAGTTTATAAATTATCATACACATAGTAAAAATTTCACAAATATGTTGAGAAAAATATATAATATTTTAAAAACATGAAATATACTGTATGTCCATGAAGTAACATTACCAGCAATATCAATCGGTGAACATTAATGGTCATCCTGTCATATGACGCCATCCTTGTTTGGGTACCAAAGTTTTTTGGATATTTTTCCTGTACAAAAATAAATGAACACATAAAATTTATTGTCACGTGTTTTTTAAAAAGACTTTAGTGTTATGTGATACAGTCAGTTGCAAAAGCATTACACCAAAGTGTCATATTTTCTTACAATTTTTTTTAAGTTTAAGTTCAATTGTGAAAAAAAAATTAAAAAATTGTGTTATGTACTTTTGGTTTAAAAAAAAATTAAAATCAAAGTGTTGATTTAACATAACTGCAAATAATGCAAAGGGGTGTTTAAAATATTTTTATATTTAAAATTGGTTGATACCCCCAAATGGGGTACTCATATTTTGTTTAAACTGTGCAGACTACTGGGATTGTTATTTCAGGATGGTAAGGATCCAATATCCATGAAACTTACCAGCCTCATAATACCAGGCCACAGCAGTGTGCTTAACTTGGATGGGTAGCCAAAATAGTGGGATCCCCTCCAAAAAAACTGAGTGGGGTCCCCCCTATTTTTGTTAACGAGCCAGAGTAAAGCAGACTACTGGGACTGTTATTTCAGGCTGGTGATGATCCAATATCCATGAACCAGTAGCATAGCTACCGGGGGGGCCGAGGGTGCGGGCGCCCCGGTCCTCAGAGGGGGTACACCCGGAGCCACGCTACTGTAACTGTATCGGCGTGCACAGCGCGCCGATAGTTACATGCTGCGGCAGAGCAGGGAGACACGATCTCCCTGCTCTGCCACCGGCCGCTATAGGGCCCCAGACCAGGCGGGGGGGCCCGGTGCCAGCAGTGGGCCCCCCGCCGTCATCGCAGGAACAGTTGTATCGGCATTTAGCCTGTCGCTGACACTGACAGGGGGCGCGATGGCGTCACGGCACGGCGCCCGCGGTCCGGAGGTGAGCGGGAGCAGCGCAGGAACCAGGAAGAAGAGAGGTGAGTATTCATTGTTTTTCCTTTTATGGTGGTGCTGCCTTATACTACAGAGTCTCCGGTGCTGCCTTACAGAGTCTGCCTGTGGGGAGTGGGGCTGCCTTATACTACAGTCTGCCTGGGGGGCTGCTGCCTTACAGAGTCTGCCTGTGGGGAGTGGGGGTTGCCTTATACTAGAGAGTCTGCCTGTCGCTGACACTGACAGGGGGCACGATGACGTCACTGCCCGGCGCCCACGTTCCAGAGGTGAGCGGGAGCAGCGCAGGAACCAGGAAGAGAGGTGAGTATTCATTTTCTTTTATGGTGGTGCTGCCTTATACTACAGAGACTCCCGGGGGATGCTGCCTTACAGAGTCTGCCTGTGGGGAGGGGGGCTGCCTTACAGAGTCTGCCTGTGGGGATGGGGGCTGCCTTACAGAGTCTTCCTGTGGGGAGGGGGGCTGACTTATACTACAGAGTCTGCCTGAGGGGAAGGGGGCTGCCTTATACTACAGAGTCTGCCTGTGGGGGGTTCCTGCTTACAGAGTCTGCCTGTGGGGAGGGGGGCTGCCTTATACTACAGTCTGCCTATGGGGAGGGGGGCTGCCTTACAGAGTCTGCCTGTGGGGAGGGGTGCTGACTTATACTACAGAATCTGCCTGAGGGGAAGGGGCTGCCTTATACTACAGAGTCTGCCTGTGGGGGGTGCCTGATTACAGAGTCTGCCTGTGGGGAGGGGGGCTGCCTTATACTAGAGTCTGCCTGTGGGGAGGGGGACTGCCATACAGTCTGCCTGTGGGGAGGGGGGCTGCCTTATACTACAGAGTCTGCCTGTGGGGAGGGGGGCTGCCTTATACTACAGAGTCTGCCTGTGGGGAGGGGGGCTGCCTTACAGAGTCTGCCTGTGGGGATGGGGGCTGCCTTACAGAGTCTGCCTGTGGGGAGGGGTGCTGACTTATACTACAGAATCTGCCTGAGGGGAAGGGGCTGCCTTATACTACAGAGTCTGCCTGTGGGGGGTGCCTGATTACAGAGTCTGCCTGTGGGGAGGGGGGCTGCTTTATACTAGAGTCTGCCTGTGGGGAGGGGGACTGCCATACAGTCTGCCTGTGGGGAGGGGGGCTGCCTTATACTAGAGTCTGCCTGTGGGGGGGTGCCTGCTTAGTTTGCCTGTAGGGAGTGTGGGCTGCCTTAGACTACAGAGTCTGCCTGTGGGGAGGGGGGCAGCCTTACAGAGTCTGCCTGTGGGGAGGGGGGCTGCCTTATACTAGAGTCTGCCTGTGGGGAGGGGGGGCTGCCTTATACTAGTGTCTGCCTGTGGGGAGGGGAGGCTGCCTTACAGAGTCTGCTTGTGGGGAGGGGGGCTGCCTTATACTAAAGTCTGTCTGTGGGGAAGGGGACTGCCTTATACTACAGTATGCCTGTGGAGGGGTGCATGCTTACAGAGTCTGCCTGTGTGGAGGGGGCTGCCTTATACTAGAGTATGCCTGTGGGGGGTGCCTGCTTACAGAGTCTGTGTCAGGACTCTGAACATTTTTATTACCTTTTGTGCATTACTGCCCTTTTCCAAGATGGCGTCTTTGGTCTCATGTGCACTGTGTCTTCCTGCTATAAAACTCCACCCCAGCCTTCAGTCTGTGCTAGAGTATTCTGCCTTGCATCCAGCTCCTGACTCTGGTGACTCCCTGGCTATATACCTGCTCCTGTGAACTTGTGTGGTTATCCTGCTACTCTGCTCTGAGTTCCTGCTGCATACACCAGTTTCCAGTAATCCTCCTTCATCTGCTGCTCGTGTTTACTTCCATCTGCATTTGCTGGACATGTAAGCTGTTGCAGTTCTGCTTAAACCTGAGATTATCACCCAGGCCTTCCTGGTTGAGATAAGACATTGCTTGAACTGCCTTATAAGCATATCTATCTGTGTTTGGACTAAAACAAGGACTTATTCGTGTCAAGTATCCTCAAGAATAACTGTGCTTCATAGACTTTCTGCGTGATTGCATTTTCCTCTGAAGTTCCCCATAGACTGCTAAGCTGCGTTTAATATTTACACCAAGTGTTGTGGACTTGAGTTTCTCTCTGCACCTGTTTGAATCACGGTGTGATAATATAGACTTTACCACTTATAAAACTGTGTCCTGTAGTTGTCTTGTTCCACGCAAAGAGTCTCCTGAGTTATCCCCTATAATTACAGTCTGCCTGTGGGGAGGGGGCTGTCTTACAGAGTCTGCCTGTGGGGAGGGGGCTGCCTTACAGTCTGCCTGTGGGGAGGGGGGCTGACTTATACTAGTCTGCCTGAGGGGAAGGGGGCTGCCTTATACTACAGTCTGCCTGTGGGGGTGCCTGCTTACAGAGTCTGCCTGTGGGGAGGGGGGGCTGCCTTATACTAGAGTCTGCCTGTGGGGAGGGGGGCTGCCTTACAGAGTTTGCCTGTGGGGAGGGGGGCTGCCTTATACTACAGAGTCTGCCTGTGGGGGGGGTGCCTGGTTACAGAATGTGCCTGTAGGGAGTGTGGGCTGCCTTATACTACAGAGTCTGCTTGTGGGGAGGGGGCTGCCTTATACTAGTCTGCCTGTGGGGAGGGGGGGCTGCCTTATACTAGTGTCTGCCTGTGGGGAGGGGGCTGCCTTAGTCTGCTTGTGGGGAGGGGGGCTGCCTTATACTAGTGTCTGCCTGTGGGGGGTGCCTACTTACAGAGTCTGCCTGTGGGGAGGGGGGCTGCCTTATACTAGTCTGCCTGTGGGGGGGGGTGCCTGCTTACAGAGTCTGCCTGTGGGGAGGGGGCTGCCTTATACTACAGAGTCTGCCTTTGGGGGGTGCTGCCTTACAGAGTCTGCCTGTGGGGAGTGGGGCTGCCTTATACTACAGTCTGCCTGGGGGGTGCTGCCTTACAGAGTCTGCCTCTGGGGAGTGGGGGTTGCCTTATACTTCAGAGTCTGCCTGTGGAGATGGGGGCTGCCTTAGAGTCTGCCTGTGGGAAGGGGGGCTGCCAAATACTAGAGTCGGTCTGTGGGGGGGTGCTGCCTCATACTACAGAGTCTGTCTGTGGGGAAGGGGGCTGCCTTATACTACAAAGTCTGCCTGTGGGGGGTGCTGCCTTATACTACAGAGTCTGCCTGGGGAAGGGGGGTGCTGCCTTATACCACAGAGTCTGACTTGGGAGGTGCTGCCTTATACTACAGAGTCTGCCTGTGGAGGGGTGCTGCATTATACTAGAGTCTGCCTGTGGGGGGGATGTTGCCTTATCCTACGGAGTCTGCCGGGGGGTTAATGCCTTATACTACAGAGTCTGCCTATGGGGTGCTGCCTTATACTACAGAGTCTGCCTATGGGGGCTGCCTTATGGCTTATGCTATAGAGTCTGCCTATGCGAGCTGCCTTATGCTATAGACTCTGCCTATGGGGTGCATTATACAATATAGAGTAGGCCTATAGGGAGTGCATTATACAATATGGAGTCCTATGGGGAGTGCATTATACTATATTGAGGACTATCTGGTGCATTATACTATATGGAGGCTATCTAGGGGGCCATCATACAGTGTGGAGATTACATTGAGGGAGTCATCTTACAGTGTTGGAGCCATCAAACAGTTAGGGGGCATTATACTGTGTATAAAAGAGCATCATACTGTGTATAGGGGAGCTGTAAGGGGGGGGGACTTGGGACATTATTAAATGTAAAGTGGGCACTTATTGTTATACGGGAACTCAGGTTTCTGTGACTGTTAAAGGTGCACACAGGGCATTATTACTTTCTAGGGGGCAAAATATGGGCACTGTTTTCTAGGGCACTTGCACCTGGTATTACTGTATTATAGAGGGGTGCTTTAGAATTTAGAGGGCACAGAGAACCACACAGCAGGTGCAGTAATAGGGACACATACAGCAGCAGCGGCTCAGTATTATGGTATCAGGTGCAGTAACAGGAACACATACGGCAGCAGCGGCTCAGTATTGAGGTATCAGGGGTAGTAATAGGAACATACGGCAGCAGCAGCTCAGTATTGGGGTATCAGGGGCAGTAATAGGGTCACATACGGCAGCAGCGGCTTTGTATTGGGGTATCAGGTGGAGTAATATGGACACATATGGCATCAGCGGCTCAGTATTGGGGTATCAGGTGCAGTAATAGGGTCACATAGGGCAGCAGCGGCTCAGTACTGGGGTATCAGGTGGAGTAATAGGGACACGTACGGCAGCAGCGGCTTTGTATTGGGGTATCAGGTGGAGTAATAGGGACACATACGGCAGCAGTGGCTCAGTATTCGGGTATCAGGGGCAGTAACAGGAACACATACGGCAGCAGCGGCTCAGTATTGAGGTATCAGGGGCAGTAACAGGAACACATACGGCAGCAGCGGCTCAGTATTGAGGTATCAGGGGTAGTAATAGGAACATACGGCAGCAGCGGCTTTGTATTGGGGTATCAGGTGGAGTAATAGGGACACATATGGTATCAGCCCCTCAGTATTGGGGTATCAGGTGCAGTAATAGGGACACATACGGCAGCAATGGCTCAGTATTCGGGTATCAGGGGCAGTAATAGGGTCACATACAGCAGCAGCGGCTCAGTATTATGGTATCAGGTGCAGTAATAAAGACACATACGGCAGTAGCGGCTCAGTATTGTTGTATCATTTGCAGTAATAGGGAGACATACGGCAGCAGCAGCTCAGTATTGGGGTATCAGGTGCAGTAATAGGGACACATACGGCAGCAGCGGCTCAGTATTGGGGTATCAGGTGCAGTAATAGGGTCACATAGGGCAGCAGCGGCTCAGTATTGGGGTATCAGGGGCAGTAATACGGACACATACTGCAGTAGCGGCTCAGTATTGGGGTATCAGCAGGATGAGGAGTTTGTGCAGGTTGGGAATAGATGGTGATGGCTGGAATATGAGAAGTGAAACGTGTCTTTGTTGTATTCTCTTATATATCGCTCTGGATTAAAAATAGACCTTCCGCCGCCTTTCCTGCTCCTCGCGACGCTCCGGTGATCGCTCCATGCAAGCGGCAGGTTCCGGTGGCAAGGATGGTATGCGAGAAGGACCTGCCATGATGTCACGGTCATGTGACTGCGACGTCATCACAGGTCCTGCGCGAGAAGGACCTGCCATGAAGTCACGGTCATGTGACCGCGGCGTCATCACACCTTGGGACCGGAAGCTGCCGCCTGCATCGCACACAGGCGACAGAACTACTGTACAAGGGGCCCTCGGAAGGTGAGTATATGTTTATTTTTTATTTTTTAACCTGTGACATACGTGACTGGGCAATATACTACGTAGCTGGGCAACATACTATGTAGCTGGGCAATATACTACGTGACGGGCCAATATTCTACGTGGCTCTGTGCTGTATACTACGTCACTGTGCAATATACTACGTGGCTCTGTGCTGTATACTACGTCACTGGGCAATATACTACGTCGCTGGGCAATATACTACGTGGCTGGGCAATATACTACGTGGCTGGGCAATATACTACGTGGGCTGTCCAATATACTACGTGGCTGGGCAATATACTACGTGGCTGGGCTATATACTATGTCACTGGGCAATATACTACGTAACTGGGCAATATACTATGTGGCTGGGCAATATACCACGTGGCTGGGCAATATACTACGTGGCTGGGCAATATACTACGTGGGCTGTGCAATATACTACGTGGACATGCATATTCTAGAATACCCGATGGGTTAGAATCGGGCCACCATCTAGTATATACTGTATATATATACTAGCTATTGAATCCGTTCTACGCCCGGGTGGCGAGCATTTATATTGGTATATGGTCTCCATCCTGGTATGTGTTGCTTCCATCCTGCGCCCTAATCTTGTCATGTGCTGCTACCATCTTGCGCCCCCATCCTGTCATGTGCAGCCCCAATCCTGTTTTGTGTGCCTCCATCTTGTGATGTGCTACTGTCTTCCTGAGCACTCATCCTGTCACGTGCTCCCATCCTGTACCCCAATCCTGTCATGTGGTGGTCCCATCCTGTACCCCAATCCTGTCATGTGGTGCTCCCATACTCCACCCCAATCCTGTCATGTGCTGCTACCATCATGCGCCCCCATCCTGTCATGTGTGTTGTGAAATTGGATTTTGGGCTCCCCCGGTGGCCACTGGTGGAATTGAACTGGTGTGCATCATCCTCTCTGTTCACCTGTTTCCATCAGGATGTGGGAGTCGCTATTTAGCCTTGCTCCTCTGTCACTTCCATGCCGGCCAGCATTGTAATCAGAAGCCTTTCTGTGCATGTTCCTGCTGCTAGACAACTCCCAGCTAAGTTGGACTTTAGTCCTTGTTTGTTTTTGCATTTTGTTCCAGTTCACAGCTGTAGTTTCGTTTCTGTGTCTGGAAAGCTCTTGTGATCTGAAATTGCCACTCTGATGTTATGAGTTAATACTAGAGTCTTAAAGTAATTTCAGGATGGTGTTTTGATAGGGTTTTCAGCTGACCATGAAAGTGCCCTTTCTGTCTTCCTGCTATCTAGTAAGCGGACCTCAATTTTGCTAAACCTATTTTCATACTACGTTTGTCATTTCATCTAAAATCACCGCCAATATTTGTGGGGGCCTCTGTCTGCCTTTCGGGGAAATTTCTCTAGAGGTGAGCCAGGACTATATTTTCCTCTGCCAGGATTAGTTAGTCCTCCGGCCGGCGCTGGGCGTCTAGGGATAAAACGCAGGCTACGCTACCCGGCTACTGTTAGTTGTGCGGCAGGTTTAGTTCATGGTCAGTTTAGTTTCCATCCTTCCAAGAGCTAGTTCTTATGTTTGCTGGGCTATGTTCTCTTGCCATTGAGAACCATAACAGTTTGACCGGCCAAAAAGGGTTAAATTAATTGACAGAGAAAGGAGAGAAAAGAGAAGTCTGCTGAAGATTTTTTTTTTTTTTTTCCTTCAGTTCTGAGTGTGCTTGTAATTGAATCTCTTGCAAGTCTGCCTATATTGCAGCCTTTCTCTCTCTCTCTCCTTCTAATCCTGGAATGGCTCTGTGTTCACCTGTTTAAAATGGATATTCAGAGTTTAGCTGCAGGTTTGAATAATCTCACCACGAAAGTTCAAAATTTACAAGATTTTGTTGTTCATGTTCCTATATCTGAACCTAGAATTCCTTTGCCTGAATTTTTCTCGGGGAATAGATCTTGCTTTCAAAATTTCAAAAATAATTGCAAGTTGTTTTTGTCCCTGAAATCTCGCTCTGCTGGAGATCCTGCTCAGCAGGTCAGGATTGATTTCCTTGCTCCGGGGCGACCCTCAGGATTGGGCTTTTGCATTGGCTCCAGGGGATCCTGCGTTGCTCAATGTGGATGCGTTTTTTCTGGCCTTGGGGTTGCTTTATGAGGAACCTCAGTTAGAACTTCAGGCGGAAAAGGCCTTGATGTCCCTATCTCAGGGGCAAGACGAAGCTGAAATATACTGCCAGAAATTCCGTAAATGGGCTGTGCTTACTCAGTGGAATGAGTGCGCCCTGGCGGCGAATTTCAGAGAGGGTCTCTCTGATGCCATTAAGGATGTAATGGTGGGGTTCCCTGTGCCTGCGGGTCTGAATGAGTCCATGACAATGGCTATCCAGATCGATAGGCGTCTGCGGGAGCGCAAACCTGTGCACCATTTGGCGGTGTCTACTGAGAAGACGCCAGAGAATATGCAATGTGATAGAATTCTGTCCAGAGGTGAACGGCAGAATTTTAGACGAAAAAATGGGTTGTGCTTCTATTGCGGTGATTCAACTCATGTTATATCAGCATGCTCTAAGCGTACTAAGAAGCTTGATAAGTCTGTTTCAATTGGCACTTTACAGTCTAAGTTTATTCTATCTGTGACCCTGATTTGTTCTTTATCATCTATTACCGCGGATGCCTATGTTGACTCTGGCGCCGCTTTGAGTCTTATGGATTGGTCCTTTGCCAAACGCTGTGGGTATGATTTGGAGCCTCTTGAAACTCCTATACCCCTGAAGGGGATTGACTCCACCCCATTGGCTAGTAATAAACCACAATACTGGACACAAGTAACTATGCGGATTAATCCGGATCACCAGGAGATTATTCGCTTTCTTGTGCTGTATAACCTACATGATGTGTTGGTGCTTGGATTGCCATGGCTGCAATCTCATAACCCAGTCCTTGACTGGAAAGCTATGTCTGTGTTAAGCTGGGGATGTAAGGGGACGCATGGGGACGTACCTGTGGTTTCCATTTCATCATCTATTCCCTCTGAGATTCCTGAATTCTTGACTGAATATCGTGACGTTTTTGAAGAACCTAAGCTTGGTTCATTACCTCCGCACCGGGAGTGCGATTGTGCCATAGATTTGATTCCGGGTAGTAAATACCCTAAGGGTCGTTTATTTAATCTGTCTGTGCCTGAACATGCTGCTATGCGAGAATATATAAAGGAGTCCTTGGAAAAGGGACATATTCGTCCTTCGTCATCTCCCTTAGGAGCCGGTTTTTTCTTTGTGGCTAAGAAAGATGGCTCTTTGAGGCCGTGCATTGATTATCGGCTTTTGAATAAAATCACGGTTAAATATCAATATCCGTTGCCACTGCTGACTGATTTGTTTGCTCGCATAAAGGGGGCCAAGTGGTTCTCTAAGATAGATCTCCGTGGGGCGTATAATTTGGTGCGAATTAAGCAGGGGGATGAGTGGAAAACCGCATTTAATACGCCCGAGGGCCATTTTGAGTATTTGGTGATGCCTTTTGGTCTTTCAAATGCCCCTTCAGTCTTTCAGTCCTTTATGCATGACATTTTCCGTGATTATTTGGATAAATTTATGATTGTGTATCTGGATGATATTTTGATTTTTTCGGATGACTGGGACTATCATGTCCAGCAGGTCAGGAGGGTTTTTCAGGTTTTGCGGTCTAATTCCTTGTGTGTGAAGGGTTCTAAGTGCGTTTTTGGGGTTCAAAAGATTTCCTTTTTGGGATATATTTTTTCTCCCTCTTCCATCGAGATGGATCCTGTCAAGGTTCAGGCTATTTGTGATTGGACGCAACCCTCTTCTCTTAAGAGTCTTCAGAAATTTTTGGGCTTTGCTAACTTTTATCGTCGATTTATTGCTGGTTTTTCTGATGTTGTTAAACCATTGACTGATTTGACTAAGAAGGGTGCTGATGTTGCTGATTGGTCCCCTGCTGCTGTGGAGGCCTTTCGGGAGCTTAAGCGCCGCTTTTCTTCCGCCCCTGTGTTGCGTCAGCCTGATGTTGCTCTTCCTTTTCAGGTTGAGGTCGACGCTTCTGAAATCGGAGCTGGGGCGGTTTTGTCGCAGAGAAGTTCCGATTGCTCCGTGATGAGACCTTGTGCTTTTTTCTCGCGTAAATTTTCGCCCGCCGAGCGGAATTATGATGTTGGGAATCGGGAGCTTTTGGCCATGAAGTGGGCTTTTGAGGAGTGGCGTCATTGGCTTGAGGGGGCTAGACATCAGGTGGTGGTATTGACTGACCACAAAAATCTAATTTATCTTGAGTCCGCCAGACGCCTGAATCCTAGACAGGCGCGCTGGTCGTTGTTTTTCTCTCGGTTTAATTTTGTGGTGTCCTACCTGCCGGGTTCTAAGAATGTTAAGGCGGATGCCCTTTCTAGGAGTTTTGAGCCTGACTCCCCTGGTAATTCTGAACCTACAGGTATCCTTAAGGATGGAGTGATATTGTCTGCCGTTTCTCCAGACCTGCGGCGGGCCTTGCAGGAGTTTCAGGCGGATAGACCTGATCGTTGCCCACCTGGTAGACTGTTTGTTCCTGATGATTGGACCAGTAAAGTCATTTCTGAGGTTCATTCTTCTGCGTTGGCAGGTCATCCTGGAATCTTTGGTACCAGGGATTTGGTGGCAAGGTCCTTCTGGTGGCCTTCCCTGTCTCGAGATGTGCGAGGCTTCGTGCAGTCTTGTGACGTTTGTGCTCGGGCCAAGCCTTGTTGTTCTCGGGCTAGTGGATTGTTGTTGCCCTTGCCTATCCCGAAGAGGCCCTGGACGCACATCTCGATGGATTTTATTTCGGATCTTCCTGTTTCTCAGAAGATGTCTGTCATCTGGGTGGTGTGTGATCGTTTCTCTAAGATGGTCCATTTGGTTCCCCTGCCTAAGTTGCCTTCTTCTTCCGAGTTGGTTCCTCTGTTTTTTCAAAATGTGGTCCGTTTGCATGGTATTCCGGAGAGTATCGTTTCTGACAGAGGTACCCAATTCGTGTCTAGATTTTGGCGAGCATTCTGTGCTAGGATGGGCATAGATTTGTCTTTCTCGTCTGCTTTCCATCCTCAGACTAATGGCCAGACCGAGCGGACGAATCAGACCTTGGAGACATATTTGAGGTGTTTTGTGTCTGCAGATCAGGATGATTGGGTTGCTTTTTTGCCTTTAGCGGAGTTTGCCCTCAATAATCGGGCTAGCTCTGCCACCTTGGTGTCTCCCTTTTTCTGTAATTCGGGGTTTCATCCTCGATTTTCTTCTGGTCAGGTGGAATCTTTGGATTGTCCTGGAGTGGATGCTGTGGTGGAGAGGTTGCATCAGATTTGGGGGCAGGTAGTGGACAATTTGAAGTTGTCCCAGGAGAAGACTCAGCTTTTTGCCAACCGCCGGCGTCGGGTTGGTCCTCGGCTTTGTGTTGGGGACTTGGTGTGGTTGTCTTCTCGTTTTGTCCCTATGAGGGTTTCTTCTCCCAAGTTTAAGCCTCGGTTCATCGGCCCGTACAAGATATTGGAGATTCTTAACCCTGTGTCCTTCCGTTTGGACCTCCCTGCATCTTTTTCTATTCATAATGTTTTTCATCGGTCATTATTGCGCAGGTATGAGGTACCGGTTGTGCCTTCCGTTGAGCCTCCTGCTCCGGTGTTGGTTGAGGGCGAGTTGGAGTACGTTGTGGAAAAAATCTTGGACTCCCGTGTTTCCAGACGGAAACTCCAGTATCTGGTCAAATGGAAGGGATACGGTCAGGAGGATAATTCTTGGGTGACTGCCTCTGATGTTCATGCCTCCGATTTGGTCCGTGCCTTTCATAGGGCTCATCCTGATCGCCCTGGTGGTTCTGGTGAGGGTTCGGTGCCCCCTCCTTGAGGGGGGGGTACTGTTGTGAAATTGGATTTTGGGCTCCCCCGGTGGCCACTGGTGGAATTGAACTGGTGTGCATCATCCTCTCTGTTCACCTGTTTCCATCAGGATGTGGGAGTCGCTATTTAGCCTTGCTCCTCTGTCACTTCCATGCCGGTCAGCATTGTAATCAGAAGCCTTTCTGTGCATGTTCCTGCTGCTAGACAATATACTACGTGGGCTGTGCAATATACTACGTGGACATGCATATTCTAGAATACCCGATGCGTTAGAATCGGGCCACCATCTAGTATATACTGTATATATATACTAGCTATTGAATCCGTTCTACGCCCGGGTGGCGAGCATTTATATTGGTATATGGTCTCCATCCTGGTATGTGTTGCTTCCATCCTGCGCCCTAATCTTGTCATGTGCTGCTACCATCTTGCGCCCCCATCCTGTCATGTGCAGCCCCAATCCTGTTTTGTGTGCCTCCATCTTGTGATGTGCTACTGTCTTCCTGAGCACTCATCCTGTCACGTGCTCCCATCCTGTACCCCAATCCTGTCATGTGGTGGTCCCATCCTGTACCCCAATCCTGTCATGTGGTGCTCCCATACTCCACCCCAATCCTGTCATGTGCTGCTACCATCATGCGCCCCCATCCTGTCATGTGTGTTGTGAAATTGGATTTTGGGCTCCCCCGGTGGCCACTGGTGGAATTGAACTGGTGTGCATCATCCTCTCTGTTCACCTGTTTCCATCAGGATGTGGGAGTCGCTATTTAGCCTTGCTCCTCTGTCACTTCCATGCCGGCCAGCATTGTAATCAGAAGCCTTTCTGTGCATGTTCCTGCTGCTAGACAACTCCCAGCTAAGTTGGACTTTAGTCCTTGTTTGTTTTTGCATTTTGTTCCAGTTCACAGCTGTAGTTTCGTTTCTGTGTCTGGAAAGCTCTTGTGATCTGAAATTGCCACTCTGATGTTATGAGTGAATACTAGAGTCTTAAAGTAATTTCAGGATGGTGTTTTGATAGGGTTTTCAGCTGACCATGAAAGTGCCCTTTCTGTCTTCCTGCTATCTAGTAAGCGGACCTCAATTTTGCTAAACCTATTTTCATACTACGTTTGTCATTTCATCTAAAATCACCGCCAATATTTGTGGGGGCCTCTGTCTGCCTTTCGGGGAAATTTCTCTAGAGGTGAGCCAGGACTATATTTTCCTCTGCCAGGATTAGTTAGTCCTCCGGCCGGCGCTGGGCGTCTAGGGATAAAACGCAGGCTACGCTACCCGGCTACTGTTAGTTGTGCGGCAGGTTTAGTTCATGGTCAGTTTAGTTTCCATCCTTCCAAGAGCTAGTTCTTATGTTTGCTGGGCTATGTTCTCTTGCCATTGAGAACCATAACACATGTGCTACTGTCTTCCTGAGCCCTCATCCTGTCATGTGCTCCCATCCTGCGCCCCCATGCTGTCATGTGCTGCTCCGATCCTGCGCCTCCATTTTGGTTATGTGCTGCTCCCATCCTGAGCCCCATCCTTTCATGTGCTGCTCTCATCCTGCGCCCCCATCCTCTCACGTGCTGCTCCCATCCTGCCATGTGCTGCTCCTATCTTGTGCCCCCATCCTGTCATGTGCTGCTCCCATCCTGTCATGTGCTGCTCCCATCCTGCGCCCCCGTTCTGTCATGTGCTGCTCCCATCCTAAGCCCCGATTCTGTCTTGTGCTGCTGCCATCCTGCGCCCCCATTCTGTCATGTGCTGCTCCCATCCTACCCCCCGTTCTGTCATGTGCTGCTCCCATCCTGTGCCCCCATGCTGTCATGCGCTGCTCCCATCTTGAGCCCCCATTCTGTCATGTACTGCTCCCATCCAACGCCCCAGTTCTGTCATGTGCTGCTCCCATCCTGCGCCCCCATTCTGACATGTGCTGCACCCATCCTGGGCCTCCATTCTGTCATTTGCTGCTCCCATCCTGTCATGTGCTGTTTCCATCCTGCACCCCCGTTCTGTCACGTGCTGCTGCCATCCTGCACCCCCGTTCTGTCATGTGCTGCTCTATTCTGTCATGTGCTGCTCCCATCCTGCGCCACCGTTCTGTAATTTGCTTCTCCCATCCATATGCCCCATACGCTGCTCCATAAAGGTTTATGGCCCCCATAAGATGCTCCATAGTATATGCCTCATATGCTGCTCCATTATGGTTGATGGCCCCCATAAGATGCTCCATAGTATATGCCCTGTATGCTGATCCATAAAGGTTGATGGCCCCCATAAGATGCTCCATAGTATATGCCTCATATGCTGCTCCATAAAGGTTGATGGCCCCCATAAGATGCTCCATAGTATATGCCTCGTATGCTGCTCCATTATAGTTGATGGCCCCCATAAGATGCTCCATAGTATATGCCTCGTATACTGCTCCATTATGGTTGATGGCCCCCATAAGATGCTCCATAGTATATGTCCTGTATGCTGATCCATAAAGGTTGATGGCCCCCATAAGATGCTCCATAGTATTATATGCCCTGTATGCTGCTGCAATAAAAAAAAAAAAAATAACATACTCACCTATGGTCGCTGGGCGCCAAGTGCTGGGGGCCTGAGAAGGCGGGGACACCGGCGCGCTGTGGGGGTCAGGTGCCGGAGTCGCCGCTAGCTCAGGCCCCTGACACTTGCTATAGTCACCTGGCCCTTATCCACTGCTGCGTGCCGCTCCATCTTCCGGGTCCTCTGGCTGTGACTGTTCAGTCAGAGGGCGGCGCGCATTAAGCGCGTCATCGCGCCCTCTGAACTGAACGTCACAGGCAGAGGATGTGGAGGACGGGGCAGCGCGCATCACTGGAACGGGACAGGTGAATATAGAATATACTCACCCTCCTGGCACGTCCCTGTTTCTCCGTTGGAGATCGTGGTGTGCGTTCAGTGCTTACGCATACCGCGATCTCCTGGGCTGCGTCACTCTGTGGGGTCCAGACTGAGCCGGCGATTGCGCTTGCGCAGTCTATAAAGGCTTCGGACAGAGTGATGCTCCCAGCATTATATTATATATCTGGCTGATGTTTAGGTCACTTTTAAATGTTGGTTGTGCTTTCACACTCGTGGTAGCATGAGACAGACTCTACAACCCACACAAGTGGCTCAGGTAGTGCAGCTCATCCAGGATGGCACATCCATGCGAGTTGTGGCAAGGTTTGCTGTGTCTGTCAGCGTTGTGTCCAGAGGCTGGAGGCACTTTTTTGGTCCAGTACTCTCACTTACGGCACAGCACAAGTGAGAGCACCGGAGCTGACTAACTCCGGTGAACTCTCACGGCGACGCAGTGATACACTGTGGAAGCAATTACCTCCTGTCAGTGTGTTGCTGGAGGCCGAGTAGAGCGGTCACTTCTCCCGATGTGACTGTTCTACACGTGAGATCGTTGTGGGACACTCGGTATTAAATGGACTACGGCGGAGTATGTGTTGGTTTATTATTTTTGATTGTTTGCAGGGAGACGCAGGAATCGGGGATTAGGTGTTCGGTGAGTATGTATATTGTATGTGAATATGTATGTTATTATGTAAATGTTTTGATTTTTTTTACCATTGTACACAGGCGCCGGATGATGAGACTACTCTACCATCATCGGCTCATGCTGTCTCTGTTATATGTGACAGCAGACATAGCCAGATGGGAGTAGTAGTCCCATCAGACGACGCCTAAGTACAATCACTATGGGCTGTTCGTCACATGGGTACACACACGCAGACAGACACGCACATATTCTCCGCTCATACATTCTCCGCCCGCACACACTTCCTCCGTCTGACGTCATTTCCCTTTGACAATTCTGCAGCGTTTTGGCAGCAAATCTGCAAACCTTTTTACACCTGCGTTTTTGCTGCGGATTTGACTGACTCAATGGAAGACAATGGGTGTCGAAACGCTGCAGATCCGCAAAAAGGATTGACATGCTGCGGAAAATAAAAGCTGCGAATAAGGACGGAAATTTCCAGATCATGTGCACAACAATTCAGGAATGTCATTGATTAACATTGCTTTAATAATCCATTGCGGATTTATAGCATTTCCGCACGGAAAAACGCTGCAGAAATGCAACAAATCTGCAACGTGAGCACATAGCCTTACTCTTCATATTTTTCAGTATTTGCCATTGCGGACAGCATAAAATTTGAAGGGGTTTTCTTTGTTAAATAATGCCATTTTATAGTCAACTGTCGACGGACACCTACTTAATGAATAGTTAGACTTACCTGTGGTTGCATTCGTGATCCTTACAATTTTATAGTGTAAACTTTAGCTTTGTGCCTAGGGCTTTCATTGGGGTGTACTCACATTTGCAACATGGTCATGAATGATTTTGCTAGGAAAATGACATTTTTGGGTTCGCAAAATAAAAAAATCTTGTCTGCAATCAATGGTCCACATTTGTTTAATTAAGTATTTTGTAGTATGGTATAGTAGAAAATGTGGACTCTGAAAGGAAACTAAAGGTTATCTAACAAATCTGTTGGTGTGTACTCATTTATGTTGTGCACTGTATGTGTTAATTGGTAATAATCTTAATCTCACTGGTGGTTTAGTAATGTATAGTAATCATTTTGCCTGTGGCGTAATGGAAATCAAACCCCATTCCTCCATTCCTGGTAAGCCTGTAATACACTTGTGTTGTAACACCATAGCCAATCTTAAGCAAAACTGCAAGAAGATGGTGGGGCAAAAGGTGTATTTCAGAATACCTCAGTATCTCTATAGACATATTAATGAAACTATAGGCACAACTGGAAGCTCTCTAATACATATGAGCCAAAATGATCAAGCAAATAGCAGGTAAGGATGCCCAGGAACTGACATACATATGGCTTTTGAGCTTATGACTGGATAGTGACAATGAAATATAGACCTATACTGCAAGCTGTCACGATTCAGCGATAAAACAGCAATTTTAGAGGGGTTTCCGGGCTCAACATCTCCCACGGCAAATGAACTAATGCTACAAACCTATAAACCAGGAAATGGATAATTCAATAATGGCAAAAAGATGGGAAGACTACAAATAGGCTACACCTATTTATAAGAATCTACAATACAAATAAAACAGGGTGTTAGTCAAACAGTTCAAAAATAAGCAGGTGTATATATATATATAAAAAAAAATCTTCAATAATTTACCATAACTGTAGATTTCATGGTGGTACAGATTTTCTCTGGACTTGCTACAATTTTAATGATTATGAAATAGAGTATTGAAGATTTTTTTCTATATACGCCTGCTGAGCCAGACTAACTTTTCTTTTTGTACCATTTGATGTGATACCAGAACAGTGGCATGGTCTTGGACCCCGTATACATCTTCCAATTATTTAGTGAGCTGGCAGTCTCTGATTTTACAGTGTTAGCGTTCATTCAGATGTCAGTTTTTAAAGGACAGCACTCATATCTATGACCAGTTACTTCAAATGTCCGATTTTTTCCTTTGACCCAGTGGTCCACACAAAAACATGGAGAATTGTCAGATATTGGCCCAAGAATCAGATCAAAACACACTAATGCAAGTGAGTGGATCCTTGAAATTTGGACAGCACTTGGGACACCATTCATGTGCTTTACGTTTTTCTGTTTCATCTGAGAAAAACTGAATAAACTCTTCCTAAACTAATGGTAAAAACTGATACTGATCGAACTTTGATGACAATTTTTTGTACGAGAAACATTACTGAAGGGTGAAGAAGCCTTTAGTCAAACACTCTTGCTACTATACTCCTAAGGATTCTCCTGTCCTTGCAGTGGAGGTTGGCACCCTAAATAATCAAGTATGGCTGTTCTACTCTTCCTTGTCTAACCCTATACAACACCTACTCTGAGCAAACTGAAAGACACGTGTAAAGCCCCCTTAAAAATATGCATATTTACACCACGTCTCAGAAAACAAATTTGATTACAGGCTGTATGCTAAATGACCATAAGAGAGCAAAGTCCCATAGAAATATAATCATTTATCTGATCTTACATAAAGAAATTTCTGCTACAAAATCTAAAATTAAGCTCTTGTCTTGATTTCTTGACTTCAAATTCCTGTTGTGACTCTTCAGAAGCTTGTGCGCCTCACTCCAGTTAAAGGGGTTTTCGTAAAATTTCAAGTTATCTTTCATTGGGTATTTCGTTCTGACCACGGGGGCTCCGAAACAGGGCTCTGAAACTCCAAAAACTACAGAGCTCCATCTTGAATGGGGAAAAGATGAGAATGCTGGGCCTCTGTTCCTTTCATTATGAATGTGACTGCTGGAGAAATACAAACGCTATACTTGGCCATGCTTGTGCATCTCCGTCTCACTAAAGAAAGGGCTATACAGTGCCCAGTTCTCGAGAATGTTGGGGGTCAGAGTGGTTGGGCCCCATACTGGAAGCAAGTTATCCCGTATCCTGTAGACAGCAGATTACTTCTGATTTTGGGAAAACCTATTAGACTCACTGGGTAAGGTGGATTCTCGAAGCTCAAGGTCTGAGTTGGCAGGCAGATGAAACAGATAGTAGAGGTGGTTGGTGCAGCATGCAGGTAAGGCACACAGGAAACAGGTAGCAGAGGTAACTGGAACTGAAAAAAACAGATGCATAAAATGATGGGACACCACCAGATCACAGTCCAAAGTGACTCGATCTGCCTCATAAGTGAGTGGTTAAGTATGGGGTTTTGTTTGAGTCGCAGTTTGGGGGAAATTACACAGAAACTCCGAAAGTAAGCGCTCAGCAGAAAGCACAGTATAAATGTGAGCAGAACCTTATTCCGATTTTTGGGAGGTAGAATGAACAAACAGACAGCAGTACAAGAATAGTTGTTCCTTTTACTTTTGCACTGCTTACAGTGCGGTTTAAGTGATAAAGCTGAATTATTCTTCGGGTAGGTGTGATTACAGCGATACCATATTTATAGTTTTTATTTTAGATTTTGCTGCTATCACACAGTAAAAATGCTTTTTATAAAAAGGTTAATGTCCTTTATTCCATGTGGAGGGACAATCCTTTAACATGCAGAGAGAGCGGGGAAGTGAAGGAGGACAACAGCCGTTTCACGCCTATCCCAGAGCTTCTGCGGGTCCAAACATGTTAAAGGATTGTGCCGCCACATGGAATAAAGGTAATTAACCTTTTTTAAAAAGCAATGGCGAGTGCGGTTTCTTTTTTCAATACTTAATGCACTTGGTCTTCAACACATTTTTCATGTCCTTACTGCACAAGCGCCGCAATTTTGCTGAATGTAATTTTTTTTTTACCCCACAATATGATAAGCATTAGTAAAATAGGGGGCAGGGGTCTGAAGGATCAGTGACGTGTCATGAGCCCATAAGGATGAATAAGAGAACAAAGCACCATGTAAAGCCCCCCCAACAGAGGCCCGCCCTGAAGCACGAGCAATCATTAACTGAAAACTGTAAATACAGATTAAACATCAACTACAAGACAGATTTCATCAACCAAGCTATCATTTAAATCAGTATAACGGCGGCGACCTGACACTGTGTAGGTTACTGTGCACAATCCTGCTGACAGGTTCACTTTAAGTTTCTAGCTCATCAGTCATTTTTTTTTAAAGGCTTATAAAAATACCAGTGCAATGTTTTCACTAATTAAGAATAGTGTACTGTATATGAAATAAGCTGCCTCATAAATTGGACCTTCTTTTCCGGCACTCCATTTTAGCGTGCAGACTAGATTGGAGCAGTTAGGATGAGGTCCAACTTCCGCACTCAGTAATCCAGACCGCTGCGGCATTTGTAAAACTTTAGGCTACACTCCCACAATGAGTTTTTCATGTTGCAGATTTTCTGAACCATTTCTTCATCTATTAAGTAAATTAGATTACTTGAATTTTTTTCTGCTCATGCTGAATACAGCTGAGAAATAAATATGGAGATCTGCACTGCCTCAGAATATTGGTCCGAGTGCAATCCGATTTTTTATCGGATTGCCCTTGTATGTTTTATACGCAAGTGTGAGAGAGTCCTTATGCTCACCTCTGGTGCCGGCGCCGTTCTACTGTGGCTCACGCTTCATTATGTCACGTGAGCCCTGCACCCAGTCAGCGCTGGCTTCACTCTCCTCGCCTTCAGACGTATCAGACATCAAGGAAGTGAGTGGCCAAGCCGCAGCTCTGACTTCCTCTTGATGTATGATATGTTCAGAGAGAGGGAAGCCAGCACTGATTGGCTGCAGGGCATAACAATGTCACATGAGCCCTGGGAGCGCTAGTGCCAGCACCAAAGGTGAATATAAGGCCACATTCACACATTCAGTATTTGGTCAGTATTTTACCTCAGTATCTGTAAGCCAAAACCAGGAGTGGGTGATAAATACAGAAGTGGTGATGTGTTTCTATTCTACTTTTCCTCTGATCGTTCCACTCCTGGTTTTGGCTTACACATACTGGCTTACTGACCAAATACTCAATGTGTGAACACGCACTTAGTGAGGTTATTTTACTGGGGCTACCGTGGTCATTGAGAAGGGGTTAGCAGAGTAGTGCACACAAAAAGCGCTAAATGCGTAAAAAAGTGAATATATGCATTTCTATGTATAAACAACTTTGAGATCATTAGTTTACTCTTTTGGGTTATTTTAAAACGAACCTGTCAGCAGTTTTGGCTGATATGAGTTACGGCCACCGCCTTTCAGGGCTGATATGCAACATTCTATAATGCTGTAGATAAGCCCCCGGTCCAACCTTAAAGATAAGAAAAATAAGTTTCATTATACTCACCTGGGGGGCCAGTCCGGTCAGATGGATGTTGCTTCATCGCTCCCCGGCATCGCACTCCTGCACAGGCGTACTTATCTGCACTGCTGAGGGCAGAGTAAAGTACTGCAGTGCACAGGCGTTGGGCCTCTCTGACCTTTCCCGGCGCACTGCAGTACTTTGCCCTCAACAGTGCAGATAAGGACGCCTGTGCAGGAGTGCGATGCCGGGGAGCGATGAAGCAACAGGAGGGCGGCGTCACAAGAAGATGGGAGGCGCCGGACTGGGACCTGCGACACCCATCGGACCGGGTGAGTATAATATAACTTATTTTTCTTCACTTGTTGGTCAGACCGGGGGCATCATAGAATGCTGTAGATAAGCCCTGAAAGGCAGTGGCCGCATCTTATATCGGCCAAAACTGCTGACAGGATCCCTTTAAGTATGAGATTTGAGTGAAGCGGCCACGACTAGTCGGCAAGTGCAGGTCACAAGATGTCGGCTGTAGCTGGCAGAGCTGAATCCTAAGGCTATGTTCACACTTTGCGGTTTTTGCTGCGGATCCGCAGCGGATTTGACGCTGCGGATCCGCAGCAGTTTTCCATGCAGGGTACAGTACAATGTTAACCTATGGAAAACAAAAACCGCTGTGCCCACATTGCGGAAAATCCCTTTAAAAACTGTGCGGAATTGCTGCGGAAAAAAAGGAGCATGTCACTTCTTTCTGCGGATTCTGCAGCGGTTTTCAACATGCACCAATAGGAAAGTGCTGTTGAAAACCCGCAGAGGAATCCGCAGAAGAAACCGCAGGAAAATCCGCGGTGAAAACCGCAGCGGTTTTGCACTGCGGTTTTTCCAAATCCGCAGCAAAATCTGCAAAGTGTGAACAAGCCCTAACAGTTTGTACATGCCACACCATAAGCGTACTTTTCTAAACGTTTATTATAATCTCCATACAAGAAATAGCATTAACGTAATAAATGAGCTAAGAACTCGGAGCAGCTCCCTGTCCCGACGCCATACTGGCCTGCTCTGCAGTCTGTACGGAACATTCTGCCTCCAGGAGACCACTAATCACTCCATTGCAGTCACAACTGGCTGGAACGTCATCAGCGCTGCGACCGCTACTGCCGTGACGTGGCAATGCGCGACACAGGTTTTTTTTTTTGTAAAACTTTATTGACAAAGAATATTGACAATGTTAAATCTGACCCACATTGCCGGCGAGCGTGGGACTGGTGGGAACTGACGTCGCGGAGGCTGTGGGCTGATTGGCCGCTCCGAGTGCGGCACTTTGCAGCGAGTTTCTGGTCACACGCGCGGAACTGTGAGTGAGATTCCTGGTGGAACAATATGGTGAAGCATTGGAGATGGTCTGGGTGCCAGTATGGTGGCGGGGGCTCCCGGGGCGGGCACAGCTCCGCAGTGTGCTGCCGGTTTCCTCCATGTCTGTGCCCGAGCTGCTGCAGGCGAGTGGATTCTCACCCAGACCGCCTGCAGTCCCTGGGAAGCTGGCCGGGCAGGTGGCGGCTGAGGGTCTGCCTGCCAGTGGCCACTTGGCTCATTTTTGTTGCCTCCTTTCCTAGTTCAGATACATTTGTTTTGTTTTTTATTAGAAGTTGTACATTTTTTAAATGAATGTGTATAAATTATTAAGGGAAGAAGTCTGACGTATCTGACTCAGGAGCTGCGCTCATGTCCTGCTCAGCAGGAGAGTATTACACGTAATTTATGGACATTTATGGTTCGATTTCTTTGCCTGAGTGGATTGGATGGGTTCTTACCCACGCCGGATGAGAATCTCACGTCAATAGCACCTTTAGACAGTTTGTGATGTGTTCCGTACTTATACATGCCAATGATGCTGTTAGTTTGGGTCCAAGACCCACAGATTTACCTGGGTTTGTCCCTAAATAAGGCGGTGTAAATCGGTGTAATCAGTCCAGGCAGCAGTTAGTAGACGTATTGATTGACTATACTAGTGCAGCTGATGTTACTTGTATATAATGCCTTCATATTGGACGGACATTATCCTGGAAGCGCACAGTTCGTCCTTTCAGTCTGGCTGAAGATATGAAGCCCGGTTCAGGAACCATCTATCTATTGTGTATTGGAGATAATTCTAGTGCCGCATTTTAACCCCTTAATGACAGCCAATACGTCTTTTAACTGACCTGAGATATAAGAGAATAGCCTCCCCATACAGGTGACAATTCCACAACTGTCCACTGTCCACTATAGCTGACAACTTGCTGTATCAGCCACGATCAGTGTTTTCACTATCCAAATCTGTTTAACCCCTTATATGCTGCTGTCAATAGTGACTACATCATTATAAATGGTTAACAGAGTGTAGGGGCTTCCTCTTTATCCCAATTGGTGCCCTCAGATCATGATTGTGTGGTCCTGATGTTTGCCGTGGCAATTCATGACCAAATAGTGGCCTTAGAGTCTGACGGCTGTAGTAATCTGTTCACAAGTTAGAGGCATTTAGGTGGTAAACATACACATTTTCATTTCGGTCATACCACTGTGTATTAATTCCTGTAAAGTACCTGAAGGGTTAATAAACTACCTGACTGCAGTTTTCAATATGTCAGGGGGTGCTGTTTTTAAAATGGTATCAAGTTTGGGGGTTTCCCAATATATGGGACCCCTAAAGTCACTTCAAACATGGATAAGTCCCTAAAAAAAATAAATTTTGTAAATTTCCTTGAAAAAAAAGAAAAATTGCTGCTACATTTTTAAACCTCCTAAAATGCTAACAAAATAAAATAACATTTTACAAATGGTCCTGATGTAAAGCCAACATGTGGGAAATGTTATTTATTAATGGTTTGCTGTGGTATGACCATCTGGATAAAAGGGATAATCATTCAAATTTAGAAAATTGCAAATTTTTTAACATTTTTCTCAAATTTTTTATATTTTTTTATAAATAAACACAAAACGTATTGACCTAAATTTACCATTATCATAAAGCATTGTGTGTCATGAAAAAACAATCTCAAAATCACTGGGATTTGTTGAAGCATTGCAGAGTTATTACCACATAAAGGGACACTGGTCAGATTTCAAAAATTTGGCTCCGTCACTAAGGGGTTAAACAGATTCTGTCTTCTTCCCAGCACCATGGATCCTGCACTGTTGAGAGATCGGGAGCTCTTTAAGAAGAGAGCTTTGAACACTCCTGCAGTAGAAAAACGCTCTTCTGCCTCAGAGTCATCGAAGAAGAAAAAAGCCAAGGTTGAAATAAGTGGGACATCCAGCTCAAAGCAGGGCTCAGGTTAGTGCATCTAAAAAATCTTTGGTAGCAAGTAATAATGGTACGTATCGATTCACAGGGCCCAGTCTAGCGGCTGCGTCAGTAATTTGTGGCGGGAGCCCTGCAAACTGCCTCCTGCCTGTCTTCATCCTCGGTTCCTCTATTAAGTAGCCAGCCTGGCTTGAAATCATCTTTGCAAGTTGACAAAGATGTGACATGTTCCAGCCTTCAAAAGCTGCAGTTTCTGGGAGGTAGGAAACCGCCACAGATCCCTGACCTGGCTGCTGGGCCAGGAGGGGCAAAACGATTCACACCAACCATAGCCGTGATCACATGCATATTTATACAGCATTTTGTGTCTCTCTTGCTGCCTGTTCAGTGACTCCCCCCTTGCTCCCCCTCCCCCCAGTCTCTGGTTCTGGACTGTCCACTGCTTTATTTTTATTTTTTTACAGCAGGTAGTGCAGATCACTTGTCTGCAGTGATACTCATGAAAACAGTGATTATTTATTAAAGCATACATTTTATTCCACATAAATTACTGTGGATTTTTTTTTTGTTTTATGCACTAATCCTAACAAAAATTTAGTGTATATATGGATCCAAGGTCATTAAGAACTAAAAAATCATAAGAAATCTTAAAATGTCAAATTTATTCAATATGCATTAAAATAACAAATGGACAAAGCAAACAGTAACTATTCTATTCTATGGCAGTATGCAAGTAAAGGTACCGTCACATTAAGCGACGCTGCAGCGATATCGACAACGATGCCGATCGCTGCAGCGTCGCTGTGTGGTCGCTGGAGAGCTGTCACACAGACAGCTCTCCTGCGACCAACGATGCCGAAGTCCCCGGGTAACCAGGGTAAACATCGGGTTACTAAGCGCAGGGCCGCGCTTAGTAACCCGATGTTTACCCTGGTTACCAGTGTAAATGTAAAAAAAAACAAAACACTACATACTTACATTGCCATGTCTGTCGCGTCCCTCGTCTTCAGCTTCCCGCACGGACTGTGAGCGCCGGCCCTAAAGCACAGCGGTGACGATATTTACCCTGGTTACCATTGTAAAACATTGCTGGCATCGTTGCTTTTGCTGTCAAACACGACGATACCTTCCGATCTGACGACCAAATAAAGTTCTGGACTTTCAGCAACGACCAGCGATATCACAGCAGGATCCAGATCGCTGCTGCGTGTCAAACACAACGATATCACTATCCAGGACGCTGCAACGTCACGGATCGCTATCGTTATCGTTGCAAAGTCGTTTAGTGTGAAGGTACCTTAATCCTACTACATTAACGGTGTTATCCAGGTCTTTTTTTTTTTTTTCTAACCATGGGTTCAAGAACTAACAGGCAGGTAGTTGCTACCTGCCTACCTGTTCTGTTCGGCACCGATCTCTACCTTCAGAGATCGCTCCTGCCAGCGATTCAGCGGCTTCTGCTGACGTCACATTAACAGTCACAGCTTCTCTTCCTCTCCACTCTGTTGACGGGGAGTGACTGCCGACATCTTGCTAATTTGGCCACTGGAAGTCAGATGTCAATCAGTATGACGTTGACAGTCACACCCCGTCGACAGAGCAGCCTGAAAAAGAAGAACTGATCCCTTGATGTGTAACAGCTAAATCGCCAGTAGGAGCGGTCCGTGACTGCTCTGAGCTGGTGCCATGTAAAACAGGCGCTTAGCACGGTGGCTTAGTGGTTAGCAGTGTTGCTTTGCAGCCCTGGGGTCCCACCAAAGACAACATCTGCAAGGAGTTTGTATGTTCTTCCCGTGTTTGCATGGGTTTCCTCTGGGTTCTCCGGTTTCCTCTCCTGCTCCAAAGACTTAATGATAGGGAATTTCTATTGTGAGCTCCAATGGGGACAGTGGTGATAATGTCTATAAAGCGCTGTGGAATTAATGACACTATGTGAGTAAAATAAACAAATTGTTGCCTCTGTTAGCAGCTACCTGCATGTTAATTTTTATGATAATTATAATCATGGACCACTCTGATAATAACCTGAAAAATTAATTCAACAGGTTATTTAGTGTAAAATATGGACAGCATAAAAAGTAAACCAAACATGTCAGTGTTGCATCTTTTTCTATATTCTTTTGAAATAAAATTTATATCACCAAAGCAGTAACTTATATTGACCCCTAAACTGCACTGAAAAACTCAAAATCTCCAGCATGAAACAAGCCTCATCACGTCAGTGACAAAATAGAAAAGTTATGGCCACTAAAATTTAGAGAGGAAGAAATATGGCTGGTCATTAAAAAGGACGGTTTATCAGTTTGAACATGTTGCTCTGGCCACATCATGGAATAGTGGCTGCAGAACGAAGTAAAACAATTTTTACTTTCTCCTCATCGTTAGAGATATTGGCTTCTAAAGTATTAGTTGTAACTTTGTTATTGTTCAAGAGAGATTTGTCTCTGGTGTGTACTTCTTCCCCTGCATGATGCTGACCAATCATAACCAGGGCTGACGATCTATACATCTCATAGTAGAAGAAATATCTGAGTTTCTTGGAAAAGTTACCTTAAATACTCGAGTATAAGCCAACCCGAGTATAAGCCGAGACCCCTAATTTTGCCACAAAAAACTGTGAAATCTTAATGACTCGAGTATAAGCCTATGGTGGGAAATGCAGCAGCTACTGGTAAATTTAAAAAATAAAAATAGATACCAATAAAAGTAAAATTAATTGAGACATCAGTAGGTTACGTGTTTTTGAATATCCATATTGAATCAGGAGCCCCATATAATGCTCCATACAGTTCATGATGGCCCCATAAGATGCTCCATAATAAAATATGCTCCATAAATTGCTCCTTTAAGTTTATGATGGGCCCCATAAGATGCTTCATAGAAAATATGCCCCATATAATGCTGCATAGGTTGATTATTGCCCCATAAGATGCTCCATAGATAATGTGCCCCATACACTGCTGCATAGACTGATTATGGCCCCATAAGATCCTTCATAGATAATGTGCCCCATACAATGCTGCATAGACTGATTATGGCCCCATAAGATGCTCCATAGATAATGTGCCTCATACACTGCTGCATAAATTTATTATGGCCCCATAAGATGCTCCATAGATATTGTGCCCCATTCACTGCTGCATAGACTGATTATGGCCCCATAAGATCCTCCATAGATAATGTGCCCCATACACTGCTGCATAGGTTGATTATGGCCCCATAAGATGCTCCATAGATAATGTGCCCGATACACTGCTGCGTAGGTTGATTATGGCCCCATAAGATGCTCCATAGAAACATTTGCCCCATAGCTGGCTGCTGCGATAAAAGAAAAAAAAAAAATCACATACTCACCTCTTGTCCTGAGCAGGCCCCCGGCACCTGCAATATTCACCTGTCCGCGTTCTACCGCTGGGTGCTGCTATGTCTTCTGTGTCCTCTGCACTGACTGTTCAGGCAGAGGGCGGCGAGCACACTAATCGCGTCATCGCTCCCTCTGACCTGAGCGTCACTGCAGAGTACGGAGAAGACACAGTGGTGCCCAGCGGTGGAACGCGGACAGGTGAATATCGCTCAATACTCACCCTCCAGTCCCCATTATGCTCACCTGCTCCCGGCGCGGTCCCTGGCAGCTTCTCACTGACAGGTGATCTTCGGCGCCCGCAGCTTCTTCCTGTGTTCAGCGGTCACATCGTACCGCTCATTAAAGTAATGAATATGCGTCCATATTCATTACTTTAATGAGCGATACCACAAGACCGCTGAACACAGGAAGAAGCTGCGGGCGCCGGGGAAGCAGGAGTGTGCAGAGACGCGCCGGGAGCAGGTGAGTATGATTTGACAGCTTCCACTCCCCCCTCCCCCGCCGACCCCCTGGGACAATGACTCGAGTATAAGCCGAGAGGGGCACTTTCAGCCCCAAAAAAATCGGCTGAAAATCTCAGCGTATACTCGAGTGTATACGGTACTTTTTTCACAACATGAGGTCCCCTGATTATGATTGGTCAGCTGTAAGCAGGGCAGAAAATCATCTCTGTCTGTCTTTGTCTGTTTCGTGCAGCATTGTTATATGGACCTTTCCTTTGTGCAGGCAGTGTGAGGTCCAGGGTGGTGGATGTACAAAAAGAGCTTTGTGCCCATGCTCTTTATCTAGGCAGTCTTCAATGTGCTATGTTCCTTACAGGACTGCTGCTACTTTCCCTAGTACTTACACTGGGCTGGAAACATTTCCGTACAGCGATAGAGTTGGCAAAAAGCGTTTACTAGAAAGTTTCTCTTTGCACCAATTCCAGTTGCTAGGACTCCTTTTTGTTTTGCACAACCCTCAGGAACAAGTACAACAACCTCCCCATCAATTTGTAGTTGATGCCAATTTTGTATTGACAATGGCAGCTGGAGTTGCCTGTATGGTGACATCTACTGTAGTCGCCTCTCTCTGGATTTAGGACAGTTAGGTCCCATCTTGTTTAATTGAATATCCAGAAATGACTGCTGTTTAACTTGGGTGCAGTCATCACAGAAGGGTATCTGTCGTCACAAAATGACTGATTGAACCAGGCAGTGTTACCTAGACATGGAGTGGCTGCATGTTTCAGGTCGCCATCTCATTTACTTGTTTTTGATCCATCTCTGCCCTTCTGTGGCTTCGATGGTGCCAAAAGCTGTCAGTCAAAAGAGAGGAGGGTGCAGATGGATGCGAGCCAAGTAGGAAAAGTGTACTGAACTGCTCAGCAATGGCGAGTGTGCAGCCAGCACCTGTCCTTGGTTGAATAGTGTTTTGCTGCTGACTCCCTTTTGGAGGTGTTATCAGATTTTTTTCCACCGCTCTTCTACTCCCCACCCCTTTTCCCCACGCTGTGATTTTAGGGTGTTGACGGATTACCATGGCCTGTCTCTGCCATCTTAGTAATTGTATGAAGCCTGGCCTGTGGCAGGGCTAGGGCTTCATAAGTAAATAGTAAATTTACAGTACGCTGCAATACTAAGGTATTGCCGTGTATTGTACAAGCAATCAGCCAATCACAAGTTAGTGACCTAAGGTATTTTGGGAGCTTTTGGTGTTGCAGATTATCTGCAACATTTCTTCGCCCGTTAGTTTAATTTAAAATGAAGAAACATCCAGCTCCCACGATCCAATAAAATGCGAGATTGTTTTATTAAGTATTCTATAAGACACTGGTGTAGAAATGCAATGCGTTTTGGGTCACTTGTGATCCTTCTTCATAGCAGGAAACCTACACAGACAATGGCGTTAAAGTACAGTATATACCACCCAGCGTGTTCACTGGACGTCAAGACCATATGGGACAATTCAGGTGTGGATTTAATGAACAATTCCAATACAGTGATGACAAATAATTAAAATGTATAAGTAAATACATGTTTAAATGCCGTTGCCTATGTATGTTTCATGCTATAAAGAAGGATTACAAGCGATCTAAAATGCGTTACATTTCTATACCTGTGTCTTGTTCCCATTTTTGTGGAATAATTAATAAATCTATATCACATTTTCTTGGATCAAGAGAGCTGGATGTTTCTTCGTTTTTTTTCTCGTTACACACAGACCGTGTGATCCGTACACTTGGTGATGAGTGAGCTGGATTTTAAGTTACGGTACTTGCGGCTTTTTTACATGCTTTTTCATCCTCTTTTTGATGCTGCATTTTTTGTCTCTTCTTGGTATGGCATGTTTTAAATAAAGTTGCTTTGTTTTTGATACTTCCTGGCATTTGTCTTTCAAAAAACTTTGACATGGTCATGTGCAGATTACAAGCAGTTTTTTCTGTAGTGATAACACAACAAAAGTGCATATGCATCGAAATAGGCCTACACAATACTGACATACAGCTGACATTAGTGAGCTATCAAGAACCAGATGAGCTCTTTTTGTCCAGTCTCGCACTCTTGGTACCTGAGGTTTAGCATCATACCTGCTGGGTGGACAATAATTCATTTGTATTCTCTTCTCTCCTTCTGAACTCATCCCTAGAATTATTTTCCATAGAACATTAGTATCCTATTCCTCCAACCCTTACACATATGTACAGATCGTATGTAGGACCAGCTCTCCAACCTACCATACAAAAATAAATAAGTATTTGATCCCTTGCTGATTTTGTAAGTTTGCCCACTGACAAAGACATGAACAGTCTATTATTTTAAGGGTAGGTTAATTTTAACATTAAGAGATAGAATATCAAAAATAAAATCCAGAAAATCACATTGTATAAATTATTTAAATTTATTTGCAGTAAGAAATAAGTATTTGATCCCTCTGGCAAAGAAGACTTAATACTTGGTGGCAAAACCCTTGTTGGCGAGCACAGCAGTCAGATGTTTTTTGTAGTTGATGAGGTTTGCGCACATGACAGGGGGATTTTTGGTCCACTCCTCTTTGCAGATCATCTCTTAAGCATTAAGATTTTAAGGCTGTCACTTGGCAACTCGGAGCTTCCATTTCCTTCAAGTTTTCTATGGGATTAAGGTCTGGAGACTGGCTAGGCCACTGCATGACCTTAATGTGCTTCTTATTTGAGCCACTCCTTTGTTGCCTTGGCTATATGTTTTGGGTCATTGTCTTGCTGGAAGACCCAGCCACGACCCATTTTTAATGTCCTGGCGGAGGGAAGGAGGTTGTCACTCAGGATTATACGGTACATGGCTCGATCCATTCTCCCATTGATGCGGTGAAGTAGTCCTGTGCCCTTAGCAGAGAAACACCCCCAAAACATAATGTTTCCACCTCCATGCTTGACAGTGGGGACAGTGTTCTTTGGGTCATAGGCAGCATTTCTCTTCCTTCAAACACGGCGAGTTGAGTTAATGCCAAAAATCTCAATTTCTCGGTCTCCCATGACAGCACCACGGAGAGAGGGGATTCGCCCTTCAGGGACAGGAAACCTATAGATAAAAGGGCGGTACCTCTCCCTCGCATCAGTTGGTTTCCTGTCCCTGACGGGGAACCTTTTTCGGCGCGGTACCTGTAAAGGAGATGCCGTATCAAATGGACCGGGGCCAGCCAGCTGGGTTCTGGCAGCGAGGAGGCTCCTGTCGCAGCTGGTTCAGTACCCGAAGCCGCCATCGCTGGAACCGAGGGGTTCTTCAGGGTGTGCGGGGGGAGAAGCGCCCCCACTTTGATTGAGATAGGGGCGCTGAGACATCTAGAGCTTCCGTGCCGACAAACGCGCACTCCGGGTGCACAAAGATGGCCGCCGCTCCGGAAATGCGGTAGGACTTCCGGGTCATCGCCGCGCGCCTGCGCAGTAGCGTCTTTTCTCCCCGGGACGTGATGTAGAGGCCGGAAAGGACGACGGACGCTGGAGGCGCCAGTAAATTCAAATAGGGAGATGGTGCACACATGCTTGTTGCACAAACTCCCTGGAAACATGGAGGATAGCGACGCGCAGCAAGAACCGGAGCAGCAGCCTAGGCAGCAACACCAGCATCACAAGAAGCAAGTGGAACCTAAGGGGACCAGAAGAAGCGGGTCCAGCAGTCACTCAACGCAACGCAGCAGGTCTGCTGCAGTGAGCAAATCTCCATCTCAAGGTTCTCCTCCACCAGATCCTGCCCCCCCTCCAGAACCGGTACCTACGTCCACGTCTAAATGGTGAGTGATCTCCGAGAAAGTTCATTTTTTTGTAATGGGGTTCCTTCTTCTCCCTTAATAGGGAAAGAAGACGTTGGAAAAAACGAAAAATAGATCCTGTCCCACCTGTAATAAAGCTTTGCCGGTAGCCTGCAACAAAAAAAGCTTTGTAACTCATGCCTGTATACAACGCCTGTTACGTGAAGAAACCCCTGATTTTGCATCTGAACTGAAAACAATTAGATCTGAAGTTCAGAATGCCCTCACATCTTTCAAAAAGGGAAAAGATAAGAAAAAAGAGGTGTTATATTCCCACTCTGACCAGTCTACATCTGAGGACGCTGATTCCAATAAATCTGATTCCTCCCCATCTTCCTCAGATGAGGATTCAGGCCGTCACTGCTTCCCACTAGATGAGGTAGATGCTGTGGTAGTAAAAGCTGTGAGAGCTACTGTGGGAGTAGAAGATCCCCGTCCCGATAGAACTGCCCAAGACATAATGTTTGGTGGCCTGGGGCAGAAAAAACGGAGAACATTTCCCTTAAATACTAACGTTCAAACATTGATTAAAAAAAAATGGGAGAAGCCAGATAGGAGAAATTCCTCGGTACCTTCTCTTAAAAGGAAGTATCCTTTCGAAGAGGAGGCATCTACTTCTTGGGACAAAGCGCCTAAACTAGTCGCTGTAGCCAAGGCCTCAAAAAAAATTCCCTCTCCCATTTGAGGATATGGGTACCCTTAAAGATCCTTTGGATAAAAAAAGCTGATACCTTAAGGGGGCCTGGGAATCAGCTGGCGGTAGCTTGAGACCTGCTTTAGCAGCGACATGCACCTATAGATCTTTAATGGTGTGGGTTGACCAGTTGCAAAAACAAATTAAAAACGGTTCACCCAGAAATAAAATGCTAGATTCGATCCCTGTAATTAGGGCTGCAGCAGCATTCCTGGCGGATTCATCAGCGGACTCCGTACGCTTAACATCCAAAGCCGCAGCTCTCTCCAATGCAGCCAGAAGAACTCTATGGCTTAAAAGTTGGCCAGGGGATCTTCAAACGAAACTCAAATTATGTTCTATTCCATGCGAAGGAAATTTCTTGTTTGGGGAGACCTTGGATGACATCCTCCAGAAAGCAGGAGATAAAAAGAAAGGGTTCCCAAACCTAGGACCAACTCTATTTAGACAGTCCTTTCGGAACCCGAGATTCTTTCGCAGAAGGCCCCCCAGAGAACAAAATAGATGGGATGAAGGAAGAAGAAAGGACAGGGGTTTCCTTTTTGGCAACACCTCCCGTGACAAAAAACCCTCTAAATGACATTTTCCCCGGGGTGGGGGGGAAGACTCACTTAGTTCCTTCCCGCCTGGAAGAAAATATCCAACAACTCTTGGATTTTAAATCTAATACAGTCCGGACTAAAAATAGATTTTTTTCTCTTTACCCCCAAAATTACGTAATAACGAAAACAAGGTCCTCAGCAGCGGCGCAAACCGCACTAGAAAAGGAAATTGTAACTCTGTTACAGAAGTCTGTAATTCAGGAAATCTCCCCTCAAGAGATAGGAAGGGGTTTTTACTCCCCATTATTCCTAGTGCCAAAACCGGATGGCTCTTATTGAACGATAATAAATCTAAAAAACCTGAACAAATATGTAAAAAACCAAAAGTTCAAAATGGAAACAATAAAATCCACCATAAAAATCCTCTTCCCGAACTGCTACATGGTCGTGCTAGACTTAAGCGATGCATATTACCATGTGCCCATTCACAAACAATCCCGAAAATATCTCAGGATGGCGGTCTCCATAGACGGACAAGTAAGAAACTTCCAATACAGAGCCCTCCCATTTGGAATATCAATAGCTCCCCAAATATTCACAAAAATAGTGGTGGAAATGATGGCTCACATAAGGGAACAAAATATATTCATAATCCTTTACTTAGACGATTTCCTTATTGCAAGCGACTCGGCTCAAACCTGCAGGGAACTAAGGGACCGAGTGATAACTACTTTGACAAACTTAGGCTGGCTCATAAATACAAAAAAATCGAGGTTAGAACCCTGCCAAATTCAAGAGTTTCTGGGACTAACATTGGACTCCCACGTTCAAGAATGCCGGCTCCAAGTTTCCAAAAAAGACAACATAATGCATATGGTAGCGCAAACTCTACACAATCCCCCAATGACACTAAGGAGGGCGATGTCGCTACTGGGCTCTCTCTCTTCATGCCTGCCAGCAGTACCTTTCACACAATTCCACACGAGAGAGCTTCAATGGGATATACTGGAAATGCAGTCAATACTAAAAGACAATTTAAAGGGTCGCATCACCCTAAGTTCTTCCGTTACTCATTCCCTTCTCTGGTGGGGAAAACACCAAAACC
The DNA here is from genome assembly GCF_051348905.1 of Ranitomeya variabilis. NCBI lineage: Eukaryota > Metazoa > Chordata > Amphibia > Anura > Dendrobatidae > Ranitomeya > Ranitomeya variabilis. The sequence continues at coordinate 826,550,407 of NC_135232.1, read as the reverse complement.
TATCAAGGGGAATCCCTTGGATAGCAAAGGTATCTCGAGTAATAACAACCGACGCGAGTCCCATGGGGTGGGGGGCTCACATGGGAGACAGAGTGGCTCAGTTCCTGAACTGTCCAGTTTCCCTATCAGCATCCTCAAACCAAAAAGAACGTTGGGCGGTGCATCGAGCTCTTCTATTTTTTTTTTCTAATTTTACTTACATTCGAGGACATCCTGTCCGAATTTTTTCGGACAACAAAGTAACAGTAGCATATATACAGTGGGGAAAAAAAGTATTTAGTCAGTCAGCAATAGTGCAAGTTCCACCACTTAAAAAGATGAGAGGCGTCTGTAATTTACCTCATAGGTAGACCTCAACTATGGGAGACAAACTGAGAAAAAAAAATCCAGAAAATCACATTGTCTGTTTTTTTTACATTTAATTTGCATATTATGGTGGAAAATAAGTATTTGGTCACAAACAAAATTTCATCTCAATACTTTGTAAAATATCCTTTGTTGGCAATGACAGAGGTCAAACGTTTTCTGTAAGTCTTCACAAGGTTGCCACACACTGTTGTTGGTATGTTGGCCCATTCCTCCATGCAGATCTCCTCTAGAGCAGTGATGTTTTTGGCTTTTCGCTTGGCAACACGGACTTTCAACTCCCTCCAAAGGTTTTCTATAGGGTTGAGATCTGGAGACTGGCTAGGCCACTCCAGGACCTTGAAATGCTTCTTACGAGGCCACTCCTTCGTTGCCCTGGCGGTGTGCTTTGGATCATTGTCATGTTGAAAGACCCAGCCACGCTTCATCTTCAATGCCCTTGCTGATGGAAGGAGGTTTGCACTCAAAATCTCACGATACATGGCCCCATTCATTCTTTCATGTACCCAGATCAGTCGTCCTGGCCCCTTTGCAGAGAAACAGCCCCAAAGCATGATGTTTCCACCACCATGCTTTACAGTAGGTATGGTGTTTGATGGATGCAACTCAGTATTCTTTTTCCTCCAAACACAACAAGTTTTGTTTCTACCAAACAGTTCCAGTTTGGTTTCATCAGACCATAGGACATTCTCCCAAAACTCCTCTGGATCATCCAAATGCTCTCTAGCAAACTTCAGACGGGCCCGGACATGTACTGGCTTAAGCAGTGGGACACGTCTGGCACTGCAGGATCTGAGTCCATGGTGGCGTAGTGTGTTACTTATGGTAGGCCTTGTTACATTGGTCCCAGCTCTCTGCAGTTCATTCACTAGGTCCCCCCGCGTGGTTCTGGGATTTTTGCTCACCGTTCTTGTGATCATTCTGACCCCACGGGGTGGGATTTTGCGTGGAGCCCCAGATCGAGGGAGATTATCAGTGGTCTTTTATGTCTTCCATTTTCTAATTATTGCTCCCACTGTTGATTTCTTCACTCCAAGCTGGTTGGCTATTGCAGATTCAGTCTTCCCAGCCTGGTGCAGGGCTACAATTTTGTTTCTGGTGTCCTTTGACAGCTCTTTGGTCTTCACCATAGTGGAGTTTGGAGTCAGACTGTTTGAGGGTGTGCACAGGTGTCTTTTTATACTGATAACAAGTTTAAACAGGTGCCATGACTACAGGTAATGAGGGGAGGAAAGAGGAGACTTAAAGAAGAAGTTACAGGTCTGTGAGAGCCAGAAATCTTGATTGTTTGTTTCTTACCAAATACTTATTTTCCACCATAATATGCAAATTAAATGTTAAAAAAACAGACAATGTGATTTTCTGGATTTTTTTGACTCAGTTTGTCTCCCATAGTTGAGGTCTACCTATGATGTAAATTACAGACGCCTCTCATCTTTTTAAGTGGTGGGACTTGCACTATTGCTGACTGACTAAATACTTTTTTGCCCCACTGTAAATCACCAGGGGGGAACAAGGTCTCGATCGCTAATGAATTCCTCCACCAAAATTATCAGTCTTGCAGAGGAAAATCTACTATCCCTTTCTGCACTACATATTCAGGGGTCAAACAAAAAAAAGCAGATTACTTAAGTCGTACTCAGTTAAAACAGGGCGAGTGGACCCTAAACCATCTAAATCTATCTTTAACCAGATTACAGAAATGTGGGGGACCCCAACAATAGACTTATTGCCAATTTCGAAAACAAAAAAGCAAACATGTTTTGCTCACTGAACCTGAAAGGGAATCCCCAGGCTTTGGATGCTTTCCTGATCCTGTGGACCCACAAGCTGACATACGCTTTTCCTCCAATTATTCTGATTCCGGCAATTATTCGGAAAATCAGAGAGGACAAAACAAAAATGATCCTTAAAGCTCTGTTCTGGCCAAAAAGAACATGGTTTTCCTCGCTAAGGATACTATCGGTCTCAGAATCATGGATCCTACCGGATCTACCAGACCTACTACAGCAAGGACCGATCGTCCACCCGCAGGCGACAAACTTACATTTATGTAATAATTATAGGGGATAACTCAGGAGACTCTTTGCGTGGAACAAGACAACTACAGGACACCGTTTTATAAGTGGTAAAGTCTATATTATCACACGGTGATTCAAACAGGTGCAGAGAGAAACTCAAGTCCACAACACTTAGTGTAAATATTAAACGCAGCTTAACCCCTTCCCGACATGTGACGGAATAGTACGTCACATGTCGGGACCCCCGCTTTGATGTGCGCTCCGGCGGTGAGCGCACATCAAAGTCGCGACATGTCAGCTGTTTTTTACAGCTGACATGTGCGCGCAATAGCGGCGGGTGAAATCGCGATCACCCGCCGCTATTAACTAGTTAAATGCCGCTGTCAAACGCAGACAGCGGCATTTAACTACCGCATCCGGCCGTGCGGCCGGATATGAGCGCATCGCCGACCCCTGTCACATGATCGGGGGTCGGCGATGCTCCTCCATTGTAACCATAGAGGTCCTTGAGACCTCTATGGTTACTGATTGCCGGTGGCTGTGAGCGCCCCCCTGTGGTCGGCGCTCACAGCACACCTGCATTTTAGCTACATAACAGCGATCTGATGATCGCTGTTATGTAGCAGAGCCGATCGGGCTGTGCCTGCTTCTAGCCTCCCATGGAGGCTATAGAAGCATGGCAAAAGTAAAAAAAAAAAGTTTTTAAAAATGTGAAAAAAATAAAAAAAACATAAAAGTTCAAATCACCCCCCTTTCGCCCCAATCAAAATAAATCAATAAAAAAAAAAAAAAAACTACACATATTTGGTATCGCCGCGTTCAGAATCGCCCGATCTATCAATTAAAAAAAAGCATTAACCTGATCGCTAAATGGCGTAATGAGAAAAAAATTCGAAACGCCAGATTTACGTTTTTTTGGTCGCCACGACATTGCATTAAAATGCAATAACAGGCGATCAAAAGAACGTATCTACACCAAAATGCTATCATTAAAAACGCCAGCTCGGCACGCAAAAAATAAGCCCTCACCTGACCCCAGATCACGAAAAATGGAGACGCTACGAGTATCGGAAAATGGCGCAATTTTGTTTTGTTTTGTTTTTTGCAAAGTTTGGAATTTTTTTTCACCACTTACGTGAAAAATAACCTAGTCATGTTAGGTGTCTATGAACTCGTAGTGACCTGGAGAATCATAATGGCAGGTCAGTTTTAGCATTTAGTGAACCTAGCAAAATAGGCAAGCAAAAAACAAGTGTGGGATTGCACTTTTTTTGCAATTTCACTGCACTTGGAATTTTTTTCCCGTTTTCCAGTACACGACATGCTAAAACCAATGATGTCGTTCAAAAGTACAACTCGTCCCGCAAAAAATAAGCCCTCACATGGCCAAATTGACGGAAAAATAAAAAAGTTATGGCTCTGGGAAGGAGGGGAGCGAAAAACGAAAACGGAAAAACGGAAAAAGCTCCGGGGGTGAAGGGGTTAAACAGTCTATAGGGAACTTCAGAGGAAAATGCAATCACGCAGAAAGTCTATGAAGCACAGTTATTCTTGAGGATACTTGACACGAATAAGTCCTTGTTTTAGTCCAAACATAGATAGATATGCTTATAAGGCAGTTCAAGCAATGTCTTATCTCAACCAGGAAGGCCTGGGTGATAATCTCAGGTTTAAGCAGAGCAGCAACAGCTTACATATCCAGCAGATCTAGATGGAAGTAAACACGAGCAGCAGATGAAGGAGGATTACTGGAAACTGGTGTATACAGCAGGAACTCAGAGCAGAGTAGCAGGATAACCACACAGGTTCACAGGAGCAGATATATAGCCAGGGAGTCATCAGAGTCAGGAGCTGGATGCAAGGCAGAATACTCTAGCACAGACTGAAGGCTGGGGTGGAGTTTTATAGCAGAAAGACACAGTGCACATGAGACCAAAGACGCCATCTTGGAAAAGGGCAGTAATGCACAAAAGGTAATAAAAATGTTCAGAGTCCTGACAATTTAACAGCCTGGAATTTGAACGGGGACTATTAAGAGAAAGGGAGTTTTCGGACAGCTTAGTAGCTACGTTATTAAAAAGTAGGAAACCAGTTACTACTAAAGCCTACGGGAAAACATGGAAAAAATTCCTATCTGTCTCCAAGGTGAAAGTCCAGGATGGGGCTTCAATTAATAAAATACTTGAATTCCTACAAAAGGGTCTGGAACAAGGGTTGGCTGTCAGTACTCTAAAAGTACAGGTGGCAGCTTTAGGTGCACTCTACAATCAAAATATTGCGGGCAATCCATGGGTAATAAGATTTATTAAAGCGGTAACAAGATCAGAACCTCTAGTTACTCAAAATATACCCTCGTGGGACCTAAACCTAGTCCTCTCTGCACTAACGGGTCCTCCATTTGAACCCATAGACACAATTCCCATAAAAACACTCACTAAAAACCATTCTTCTGGTAGCTATAACATCTGCACGCAGAATAAGCGACATTCAAGCCCTGTCTGCTAACCCACCCTTTACGAAAATATTAGATGATAGTCACTCTTAAACCCGACCCGGCCTATTTGCCAAATCCAAATTTCATAGGTCACAGGAAGTGTCCCTGCCATCCTTTTGCCCAAACCCAAAAAATGAGAAAGAGCAAAAATTCCATAATTTAGATGTCTAAAGATGTCTAGTCCAATATTTAGAATCCACCCGAGAGTATAGGAAGGAAGGCTCTTTGTTTGTCTGTTTCCAGGGTCCTAGAAAAGGATTCGGGGCATCCAAGGGTACCTTGGCAAGGTGGATAAAGGAGGCAATAGCCTTGGCGTATTCATCCACGGGGAATACGATCCCGGATGGTATAAAAGCGCATTCCACAAGAGCGGTAGCAACCTCATGGGCTGAGAGGTCAGAGGTATCAATAGAGCAAATCTGCAAAGCGGCCACCTGGTCATCACCATCAACCTTTTTTAGACACTATAGATTAAATCTAGCCTCTGTGTCTGACTTGACCTTTGGGTGAAGGGTTCTCGAGGCTGTGGTCCCTCCCTAAGCTTAGTCTCTGCAATTCTTTCCGTGGTGCTGTCATGGGAGACCGAGAAAGTCATAGTTACTCACCGATAATTGTGTTTCTTGGAGCCCATGACAGCACCCGCTTATTCCATCCCATCACGAGTGCGGTGAGCACTTACTACCTTGTATATAACTAACGTAACATAATATAGGCATGGTGTTTCTCTAATAAGCAATGTTATAATATGTTTTTTAAGTTGTAACTAACCTGGAGGTCCTCCGATGCTCTGTAAACCAACTGATGCGAGGGAGAGGTACCGCCCTTTTATCTATAGGTTTCCTGTCCCTGAAGGGTGGATCCCCTCTCTCCGTGGTGCTGTCATGGGCTCCGAGAAACACCATTATCGGTGAGTAACTATGACTTTTTGTCTCATCTGACCACAGCACCTTCTCCCAATCACTCACAGAATCATCCAGGTGTTCATTGGCAAACTTCAGACGGGCCTGCACATGTGCCTTCTTGAGCAGGGGGACCTTGCGAGCACTGAAGGATTTTAAACCTTTACGGCGTAATGTGTTACCAATGGTTTTCTTGGTGACTGTGGTCCCAGCTGCCTTGAGATCATTAACCAGTTCCCCCCCCCCCATGTCATTTTAAGCTGATCTCTCACCTTCCTCATGATCAAGGATACCCCACGAGGTGAGATTTTGCATGGTGCCTCAGATCGATGTCAATTGACAGTCATTTTGTATTTCTTCCATTTTCTTACTATTGCACCAACAGTTGTCTCCTTCTCACCCAGCGTCTTACTTACGGTATTGTAGCTCATTCCAGCTTTGTGCAGGTCTATGATCTTGTCCCTGACAAGCTTATAAAGCTCTTTGGTCTTGCCCATGTTGTAGAGGTTAGAGTCTGACTGATTAATTGAGTCTGTGGACAGGAGTCTTTTATAAAGGTGACTGTAAGATAGCTCTCTTTAGTGCAGGTAACGAGTTGATTAGGAGCGTCTAACTTGTCTGTAGGAGCCAGAACTCTTAATGGTTGGTAGGGGATCAAATACTTATTTCTCACTGCAAAATGCAAATAAATTTATATAATTTATACAATGTGATTTTTCTGGATTTTATTTTTGATATTCTATCACTGTGTTAAAATTAACCTACCCTTAAAGGGAACCTGTCACCCCGTTTTTTCAGTATGAGATAAAAATACCGTTAAATAGGGCCTGAGCTGTGCTTTACAATAGTGTATTTTTTGTCCCCTGATTCCCCACCTATGCTGCCGAAATACCTTACCAAAGTCGCCGTTTTCGCCTGTCAATCACGCTGGTCTGGTCAAAAGGGCGTGGTGAAATGGCTTTTTCTCCCCCACCTCTTGCTTATCTTCCCGGCGTTGGCGTAGTGTTTTGCGCATGCGCAACTGCTGAATGCACTGCGCAGCGGCAGACAAAGAGCGCGATCTGCGCTTTTCACCGGCTTTTCCGTGGCGGCGGCCATCTTCCTGAGGCCGCGCATGCGCGCAGATGGAGTGCTCTGCTGCCCGGGGCTTCAGGAAAATGGCCGCAGGATGCCGCGCGTGCGCAGATGGAGATCACGGCGGCCATTTTCCTGAAGCTGAGATGCGAACTCGGCTTCAGGAAATTGGCCGCCGCGATCTCCATCTGCGTACGCGCGGCATCCCGCGGCCATTTTCCTGAAGCCCCGGGCAGCAGAGCACTCCATCTGCGCACGCACGGCCTCAAGAAGATGGCCGCCACCATGGAAAAGCCGGTGAACAGCGCAGATCGCGCTCTTTGTCTGCCGCTGCGCAGTGCATTCGGCAGTTGCGCATGCGCAAAACACTACGCCAACGCCGGGAAGATAAGCAAGAGGTGGGGGAGAAAAAGCCATTTCACCACGCCCTTTTGACCAGACCAGCGTGATTGACAGGCGAAAACGGCGACTTTGGTAAGGTATTTCGGCAGCATAGGTGGGGAATCGGGACAAAAAATACACTATTGTAAAGCACAGCTCAGGCCCTATTTAACGGTATTTTTATCTCATACTGAAAAAACAGGGTGACAGGTTCCCTTTAAAATTATAGACTGTTCATGTCTTTGTCAATGGGCAAACGTACAAAATCAGGAAGGGATCAAATACTTATTTCCTTCACTACATCTCTGTAGTAGGGTCTTCCTGCCAGCTGTGCTCAAGGGAATTTTTGTAAACTACGGTATGTTAATTTCTCAAAGGAGCTATAAGGGTTCCCAAGATGAGCATTTGGTGAATTTTTGATGTTACGGGTTAATTGTAGGATTTCTGCACCCATTAGGTAAATGTGGTAACTTGTATTGTTTCCATTACACTTTTGAGTGCATTTTTTTTACGTGTTTATCGCTTTTTTGTTCTTGCGGTTTTTGTGTCTTATTGGTATGTCATGTTTTAATAAATCTGAATTGATTTTTATATTTCCTGGCATTTGGCTTGGACAAACCCTTATTGACCGTTATTTGCGGGTTACATACTGAATTGCTACATTTCTGCAGAGGAAACCCACTAAAACACATATGTAGTTTTTCACCTGCATCTATAGCAATTCTTTGGGGAAAATATGCATATAGATCACAGCGTTGCAGATCAGTTTATGCCGTGTAAAAATAATTAAATGTACAGTGGGCACGAGATTCCTATAAACCCCACCCATTTTGCTGGAGCTGTAAAATGTTGCATATTTTGCTCTGGGAAGATATGCGGCATCAAAAACTTATGACTGAAGCTTAAAAACTCTGCCAGTACAGAATGACTGATCAAACCCAGCACAATTGCTTGGTGCTTCCTGGCGGGACAGTCATTTGTATACACCTTCTTACCTGCTTGGTTTCTGTCTATCTCTGCCCTTCTCTGGTCCTGTGACGCCAGAGCTGTCAATCAAAGAAGGGGGGGGGGGGTGGAGATGGCGGGAAACCAAGCCAATGGGAAGGTGTATATAAATGATTGGTCCTACCATGAAGCGCCAAGCTTTGGACCTATTTTGAACAGTCATTCTGTGCTGACAGTTCTTTTAACATTTAAAGGGGCTAAAATAGAAAATAGAAATTAAAAGTGCAAAAAATTAAAATAAACCAAAATTTCAGCTCAACCACTTTTCTCTAATAAAATAAATGAGCATATTAGGTGTAGAGCACTTGCATGCTTAGTTCACCCATGTATGCAGGTTTTGCATTGGGGGAGGAGGATATAGAGATATATATATATATATATACACTCACTCACTCACTGGCCACTTTATTAGGTACACCATGCTAGTAACGGGTTGGACCCCCTTTTGCCTTCAGAACTGCCTCAATTCTTCGTGGCATAGATTCAACAAGGTGCTGGAAGCATTCCTCAGAGATTTTGGTCCATATTGACATGATGGCGTCACACAGTTGCCGCAGATTTGTCGGCTGCACATCCCAAAGATGCTCCATACAAGGCAGGATGGATCCATGCTTTCATGTTGTTTACGCCAAATTCTGACCCTACCATCCGAATGTCGCAGCAGAAATCGAGACTCATCAGACCAAGCAACGTTTTTCCAATCTTCTACTGTCCAATTTCGATGAGTTTGTGCAAATTGTAGCCTCAGTTTCCTGTTCTTAGCTGAAAGGAGTGGTACCCGGTGTGGTCTTCTGCTGCTGTAGCCCATCTGCCTCAAAGTTCGACGCACTGTGCGTTCAGAGATGCTCTTAGGCCTACCTTGGTTGTAACGGGTGGCGATTTGAGTCACTGTTGCCTTTCTATCAGCTCGAACCAGTCTGCCCATTCTCCTCTGACCTCTGGCATCAACAAGGCATTTCCGCCCACAGAACTGCCGCTCACTGGATTTTTTTTCTTTTTCGGACCATTCTCTGTAAACCCTAGAGATGGTTGTGCGTGAAAATCCCAGTAGATCAGCAGTTTCTGAAATACTCAGACCAGCCCTTCTGGCACCAACAACCATGCCACGTTCAAAGGCACTCAAATCACCTTTTTTCCCCATACTGATGCTCGGTTTGAACTGCAGGAGATTGTCTTGACCATGTCTACATGCCTAAATGCACTGAGTTGCCGCCATGTGATTGGCTGATTAGAAATTAAGTGTTAACAAGAAGTTGGACAGGTGTACCTAATAAAGTGGCCAGTGAGTGTGTGTATATATATATATATATATATATATATATATATATATATATATATATATATATATATATATATATATATATATATACTTACTTACTTACATATATACACACACACACAACTTGAATGAAAAAATAATAACAAGGAGGGGCTTATTCTCAGGGTCAGTCAATAGCATTGACTTACCCTGGCATTAAGCCCCTCCTTTTTATTTATTTTTTTCATGAAACTTTTGCATATATAGTAGATTGGTCTTTTTTTTTCGTGTTTGTGTCAAACTTGGGGCGTAGATTTCTATTTGAACTGTGTTTTTCTCTGGGGAGAAGGGCATTCCATTGTGACACAGCTCTAGCATTTACTTTTTGTCCCCAGAGAATAAAAAAAGATTGAACGTTTAAATTCAGCATGCCCAGTCTTTCTTCCCCGACATCGTCTTTTGGGTGACCCCATGCATATTGGATTTTTGGCCAGTGGATAGTGAAGACTTTACTCTGTTGTCTGGTGTTCCTAAAGTTTTTCTTCTGGACAATTACATGTTTTGCCTTCTTCCCTCTGCTCTGTAGTGGGACAAACAGATTTAAAAGAGTGTAAGGAATTACGTGTCTGCTTTCATCCAGAGACCCTGACCTCAGCTTATGTGTGGTGTTGCTGTACAGCTCTTTTCATGGCAACCCATCATCAGGCAACAAAGACATACTGATGGAGCCCCAATGGGGACAGTGATGATTTCTGTAAAGCAAAATATATAAAGCGTAGAACTGGCTGACACACAGCGGGGCAAGATTAAATCTAGAAATGAAGAACAAGATAACCGTTCTAGGAATGACTGACAGCAGGAATCCAGGCTCGCTGCATGGTACAGTATGCCTTAGGCTGCTTTCACACTAGCGTCGGTACGGGGCCGTCAATCTGCGTCGGCCCGAAGTACCGACGCATACTGTGAAAAAAATGCCCGACGTTGGCAGCGGAAGCAGTCTTAGGACGTTTCCGCTGCCCCATTGTAAGGTCCGGGGAGGAGGGGGCAGAGTGCTGGCTGCGCATGCGCGGTCAAAAATGGCGGTCTCGACGCACAAAAAAATGTTACATGTAACTTTTTTTTGTGGCGGCGGTCCGCCAAAACACGACGCAACCATCGCATGACGGTTGCGACGTGTGGCACTGCGTCGCTGATAAGTCTATGGAGAAAAAACGCATCCTGCGCATTGCGACGTGCAGTGCCCGACGCTAGTGTGAAAGTAGCCTTAGGGGTCATTCAGATGTCCAGATCAAAATCACTCATACCCTGTGTGACTGCAGGCTTGTGAATCCTGACAGTGCGCACACTGCAAGCTGTAAGGTTTCTCCAGTGTCAGCAGTGGAGACGGCGGTCATGTGACCAGAATCTTCTGACTATACGGTTTCCTTTTTTTTTTTTTTTTTTTACAACTTGCTCAATGCAAATGGATTGCGTAAGGTTGGAAACCGTGTGTCCGGCAGGATGCGTATCGTTCCCGGTGCCGAAACCAGAGAATCCTCACAGCTTGCAGTGCACACGTTGTGAGGATTCACAAGTCTGCAGTAACATAGAGCGACTGCAGACTTGCAGCTTAAGACCAGATAATCCCTTTAAAAATTGCAATGGATAGGAGAAACTTTGCCATTTATTTAGTTTTCTGCACATCAAACTCACTGATGAAACGCTGACGGTAAAACTTGACACAATGACCAAACACTGCTGAAACTCGGCTGCAAAATACTGATGGAGCTCAGACATTTGAGTGCTTCTGGTTCATGTGAATGAGTGTTGGTTATAGCGCTCATTCCAGATTATCGGCCCGTGTAAACATTCCTGCTGTCACCTGAGCAGAACACTAAGGTGATGGGGTTCTTTATGCTGGCACAAAATCCTCATTATCCATAATACTCTGGAACCTGTATGTACTGCAGATAACACGATGCTGGACACAACGATCATATTAACCATAAAGGGGTTTTCCAAGAATGAGAAAAATTGGTGTCCCTTATATAATTCAATCTGCAACCCATCCTAGTCACATGTCTGGGTGGGCTGCAGACCAACTGATAAGAACGGGTTCACGTATAACCCACAGCCCTGCATGCTCTGAGGATTCCCCGGCAGCGGGTGGGTGACCACAAGTATGTTATCAGAAAATGATGTTCCTATTGTTTAAATCAGGTTTTTGTGCTAAATATATTTTTTAGCAGTGTGTTTTTTTACCCTATATTACAATCTGTATTAAAAATGGGAATCTTTCCAATTCCACACTGGCCAGTGATGAAACAACACATGTACTTTACTTGCACACAATGCTGGGACTCCAGCCGTATGTTTTGTATTGAAGTGTCTAATGAGCGTGTGCAATGGTCATTGTGAATTGTGAAGGAGCAGGATCAGCGTGATATTTTTCCTTTATTTTGCAGGATGCGGCCAGGCCCCTTTAGTGTTGGTTGGGTGAATTGGGGCATCTGTCCTGTCGGTTGCTCTTATATAGTGCTGGACAGCCTCCTGATCTAAAAGTCATCAATAGACTGTAAGCCAGAAACTGCACTACATGTACCTGTGTGACTGGTGCCCTATGCGAGCCTCATCTGTGTGCCTTTTTAATGCTAGTCAGCCACTCCCTCCATTAATTGGTAGGTTTGTGAGAGGATAGTGCAAAATTTAACCACTCACAAACCTACCAATTCATGGAGGGGGTGGTGTCCTAGTGTTAAAAATGCACACAGATGAGTCTTGCTGCTCCTGCCTTTATCATGGGGGTCCCCTGCATCCTGCTTGTGCTTTGGTAATCAGACCTGGAGTTGGTAAGGCTACTTCTTCTGTGATTTTTTTCAGCTTTATTAGCAGTGCATAGAGGTGTTGTTTGGCATTGTGCCTCTGCTACTAAGGAACATAGGAAGCAGGAGTGTAGGAAAGTTCACATAAAGGGAAAATATAAGCATGTTTGGTATTACCGTGCACGTAAAAGTTTGTTCTATTAAAATATGGAATTAATTAACCCGATTGGTAAACACCATAAAGCAAAAAATAAAAATCAGGATGTCAGAATTGTTGGGGTTATTGTTAACCTCAATAAGCAGCCAAAGCATTGTAGGTGCACAAAATTGTTATCAATAAAAATATCATCTCACTCTACAAAAAATAAGCCCTGACCCATCCCCATCATCCGAAAAATTAATCTATTACAGGTCTCCGAAAATGCTGACATACAGCAATCAGTCTTATTCCAGAGAAATCCACATTTTTCTTATATGTAAATGTTCTGTTCAGCACTATGGGTTGGACACTGATCTGCATGAGAATCTGCCTCCAGAGATTATTTTACATGAAGGGGGCATTATCCGTGTGAGACATGTAATAACTGACAGTCTACTCTCCTGATCTCACTGCAGAGTTGTGTGTGATTATACCACATCTGCAGGTTCCTCTCAGCTTCCATCTCACAGACAGACAGGGTCACAATAGTGTCGCAGTACAGTGGAGCTGTGACAACTGCTGCAAATGTGTTTGTAAGGAGACAAAGTTCATATCTCCTGTTCTGTGTTAGTTACATGACTCACACTGGTAACTTCCCTTTTCATTTAAAATAAACCTCTGGAGGCAGATTCATATACAGATCAGTGTCCGGCACATAGATCTTAACAGCTGATGTACATACTAAGAAAAACGTGGATTTCTCTGGTATAACACATCGGATCACAGATATCAAGGAATCATTTTTTTCGGCCTCCTATGTCCCACATGCCCATATAGACGGCTTAAGAGGATTGATCCTACTTATATATATTACCTTTAGGCTGTGTGCACACGTTCAGGATTTTTTGAGTTTTTTCAGCAGTTTTCCCGCTATAAAAACGTGATATAACCGCTAAAAAAAGCTTACATAAGCATCCTATTATTAGAATGCATTCCGCATTTTTTGTGCACATGCTGCATTTTTTCTGCAGCGGAAACGCATTCCAGAAAAAAACGCAGCATGTTCATTAATTTTACGGAATCGCGGGGATTCCGCACACATAGGAATGCATTGATCCGCTTACTTTCCGCATGGGGCTATGCCCACCATGCGGGAAGTAAGTGGATCATGGGCGGTTGGTACCCAAGGTGGAGGAGAAGAGACTCTCTTCCACGAACTGGGCACCATATCCCTATTTAAAAAAAAAAAAATTAAATAAAAAATAGTGATATACTTACCTTCCGATGGCCCCCGGAGTCCTCCCTCCTCTCAGCGGTGCATGCGGCGGCTTCCGTTCCCAGGGATGCATTGCGCGAAGGACCTGGGATGACATTGCGGTCATGCGACTGATGTCACCATGGTCCTTCGCGCAAAGCATCCCTGGGAACAGAAGCTGCCGCGTGCACCGCTGAGGAGATCAGGGGCCGTCAGAAAGTGAGAATAACCATTTTTTTTTTATTATGTTTAACATAATATGGCATAGGCAGCATCAATAGTAAAAAGTTGGTCACACTTGTCAAACACTATGTTTGACAAGTGTGACCAACCTGTCAATCAGATTTCCAAGCGATGCTACAGATCGCTTGGAAAACGCTAGTGTTTAGCGGGAATACGCATGCCAATTCCGCATGTGTATTTCCCGTGGCAGGGAGTTCAGGAATATCCGCAGAAATTTCCACAGCAATTCCGGACGTGTGCACAGCCTTAAGGTGACAAATTACAAAGCATCTGATTTACTTTTTACAATAAGAGTTTTCATAGACAGTAGGGGTAATTCAACAAAGCGTTTACCCCAATAAACTGGCATATACAACTATTTTACCAACTGACATACCATATATTAATTCCACAAACATGTTGCCACTTTACACTGTCTCTAAGTAGTAGCTGGGGCTTAGCAGAAAGGGACTCAAGTTTTTACCGTATAGTGTCATACAGCAGCCTCAGAAGACACACCAAGTTCATTAAGGGGAAAGAGCATCTTAATAGATAGGACGTGCCAGTCTTGGCGAATTGACCACATAATGTTGTTTTCACTATTGAGTCGTTCAGGTTTCCTAAGGAACCTTCTATGTGAGTGGACTAATTTTGGTTGTGGAGGACAAGCTGGTCCTCCTTGAATTCATCACCTTATCCACCCCCTCATTTTGCAAGAAAAGCTGTCAGTCAGTCCTTAGCGCAGAAATGCCATCATTATTCAGTAGGAGAAGCATTTCTGGTGTCCTGGAGGCAGAGACATCGGAAGAAATAGTTCTAAACCATGGTAATGAAGAGAACATTTACTTATGGCTGCCTGTCACGTTTCTGCTGTTATTCTTCAGACTTCGCCGCTCTTCTCGGTGTGATCCATCTACCCCAATGGGTTGATTGAAGTCACCAAAGATAGTATATAACTGTCTCCCTATCTTTTTTTCCTGTGCTGTAAATAACTCCAGAAAAATGTCATTGCTCATATTATTGCATTTTTTTTTTCTTCTTCCATTGGACATAGGGCTGGGTTGCAAAAAAAAAATACACACATTTGTACAAAAAGAAATTGCTGTCACCAAAATTTGTAATACTTAGTGTTGGATTCTGTGCTATAGCAGCAGGTAGCACATCTGCCGTGACATCGCACGCTAGCATTGCCTATATTTATACCTATCACATGGGCTACAATCTGCCCAGGGCGGCTAGTTGGAAGAGAGAGCAGGTCACAGTATATCATATACCACAAACAGTGTAGTATAGGACTGGAATATGATTTACTCACTAGAGACATAAGATATTATACTGTATGCAGGATATATTATATTATATTATGACTACCACGTATTATGCTGTATATCATCTGATGTCTGTGCGCATTGTGTATACCACACACAAGATATCGCATGTTATGGGATAATACAGTGGTTACAGAAAGTATTCAGACCCCTTTAAATTTTTCACTCTGTTTCATTGCAGCCATTTGGTAAATTCAAAAAAGTTCATTTTTTTCTCATTAATGTACACTCTGCACCCCATCTTGACTAAAAAAAAAAAGAAATGTACAAAACAACAGAACGGAGTATACAAGTCCCAATACGCATTTTATTTAAAAATTGTATAATTTTATTTATATCATCAAAATATATAATTCAAACTGAGTAATCAAATATAAATACAATACATATAAATAACAGGATTAGTGGAGGAGGAAACACTATAATAGTGGCGGAGCGGATGACAACACCTATCACATCATATCACAAGGACTGCTATTGTGGGAGCCAAAAAAAAAAAAAAAAAAAAAAAAGTTGCAACAGTGCAGGTTATATCACTAGCTAAAGTGCCATAGTGCCTACAGGACTCATCACCTCATATCATATAAAGCAGCTTACCCATTAGGTCTGAGATGTCTCACCACGCTCCCACGAACCCCTTTTTGAGAAAGCGACCGCGAAACGTGCGTCAAGGGGGTGGTGTGTGGAGCGTGGTGAGACATCTCAGACCTAATGGGTAAGCTGCTTTATATGATATGAGGTGATGAGTCCTGTAGGCACTATGGCACTTTAGCTAGTGATATAACCTGCACTGTTGCAACCTTTTTTTTTTTTTTTTTTTGCTCCCACAATAGCAGTCCTTGTGATATGATGTGATAGGTGTTGTCATCCGCTCCGCCACTATTATAGTGTTTCCTCCTCCACTAATCCTGTTATTTATATGTATTGTATTTATATTTGATTACTCAGTTTGAATTATATATTTTGATAATATAAATAAAATTATACAATTTTTAAATAAAATGCGTATTGGGACTTGTATACTCCGTTCTGTTGTTTTGTATTTATTGGGGAGTTTCCTAGACTGTCCTATTGTTTCGGACAGAAATATTGGGAGAGATATAACAATCCTTGTCTCTCGGCCACGCATATGTATTAATTTTTGTGAGTTTTGTATTGAGAAAAAAGAAATGTAGTAGTTTTTGCAAATTTATTAAAAAAGAAAAACTGAAATATCAATCACATGGTCTTAAGTATTCAGACCCTTTGCTCAGTATTGAGTAGAAGCACCTTTTGAGCTAGTACAGCCATGAGTCTTCTTGGGAATCATGCAGGTTTTTCACACCTGGATTTGGGGATCCTCTGCCATTCTTCCTTGCAGATCTTCTCCAGTTCCATCAGGTTGGATGGTTAACGTTGGTGGACAGCCATTTTCACCTCTCTCCAGAGATGCTCAATTGGGTTTAGGTCAGGGCTCTGGCTGGGCCATCTAAGAATGGTCACAGAGTTGTTCTGAAGCCACTCCTTTGTTATTTTAGCTGTGTGCTTAGGGTCATTGTCTTGTTGGAAGTTGAACCTTCGGCCAAGTCTGAGGTCAAGAGAACTCTGGAAGAGGTTTTCATCCAGGATATCTCTGTACTTGGCCGCATTCATGTTTCCTTCAATAACAACCAGTTGTCCTGTCCCTGCAGCTGAAAAACACCTCCATAGCATGATGCTGCCACCACCATGTTTCACTGTTGGGATTGTGTTGGGCAGGTGATGAGCAGTGCCTTGTTTTCCCCACACATTCCGCTTAGAATTACCACCAAAAAGGTCTATCTTTGTCTCATCAGACCAGAGAATCTTATTTCTCATAGTCTGGGAGTCCTTCATGTGTTTGTTTGTTTTTTTAGCAAACTCTATGCGGGCCTTCATATGTCTTGCTCTGAGGAGAGGCCACTCTGCTATAAAGGCCTGACTGGTGGAGGGCTGCAGTGATAGTTAACTTTGTGGAACTTTCTCCCATCTCCTTACTGCATCTCTGGCGCTCAGCTACAGTGATCTTAGGGTTCTTCTTTACCTCTCACCTAGGCTCTTCTGCCACGATTGCTCAGTTTGGCTGGACGGCCAGGTCTAGGAAGACTTCTGGTGGTCCCCAACTTCTTCCATTTAAGGATTATGGAGGCCAGAGTGCTCTTAGGAACCTTGAGTACTGCAGAACTTCTGTTGTACCCTTGGCCAGTTCTGTGCCTTGCCACAATTCTGTCTCTGAGCTCCTTGGCCAGTTCCTTTGACCTCATGATTCTCATTTGGTCTGACATGCACTGTGAGCTGTGAGGCCTAAGGCTTGGTTCACATTGCGCTATGGCAGTCCGTTTGACGGACTACTTTACACCGCGGCATAACGCTGTGTAACGTAGTCCTCTAACACCGCCATAGACTCCAATGTTGGACGCATCGCTAGCGCACGCCCACAATGGGCGTGCGCTAGCCATGTGCCATCATTGAGTGACCCTGAGACGCGGGCTGCAGCGTTTCCGGGTCCGTCACTGCTAGCGCAGATAAAGCTAGCAGATGCTCTATCTGCGCTAGCGATGTGCCAAAGTCGGCAATTGCGTTAAAGCAGCCCGTTAACGTATGTGTTGAACGGGCTGCTGTAACGCAGTGTGAACCTAGCCTTAGGTGTGTGCCCTTCCAAATCAAGTCCTATCAGTTTAATTAAACACAGCTGGACTCCAATGAAGGAGTAGAACCATCTCAAGGAGGATCACAAGGAAATGGACAGCATGTGACTTAGATATGAGTGTCTGAGCAAGGGGTCTGAATACTTATGACCATGTGATATTTCGGTTTTCCTTTTTTAATAAATTTGCAAAAATTTCAACATTTCTGTTCATTTTTTTCACATTAATGTACATTCCGTACCCCATCTTGACTGAAAAAAGAACTTTTTTTTTTTAATTTTACCAAATGGCTGCAATGAAACAGAGTGAAAAATTTTAAAGGGGTCTGAATACTTTCCGTACCCACTGTATATGACTGGTACATAGTTTAGTAATTATTTTCATAGTATAACATATACCAGTCCCACATTATAAGTGATGCACTTATCAGCCCGTGTACAGTTTTGTGTTGTAGTGTCCACGGTCGCTCTGCTGAGGCTCCTTGTGGGTCATAGTTGCAGCTTGGACCTTCCTTACAAATCTGATGACACTGGAGACGATGAGCTAAAGGTACCGTCACACTAAACGATATCGCTAGCGATCCGTGACGTTGCAGCGTCCTGGCTAGCGATATCGTTTAGTTTGACACGCAGCAGCGATCAGGATCCTGCTGTGATATCGCTGGTCGTTGAACAAAGTTCAGAACTTTATTTGGTCGTCAGACCGGCGTGTATCGTCGTGTTTGACACCAAAAGCAACGATACCAGCGATGTTTTACACTGGTAACCAGGGTAAACATCGGGTTACTAAGCGCAGGGCCCGATGTTTACCCTGGTTACCAGTGTAAAATGTAAAAAAAAAAAAACTACATACTCACCTTCGCGTCCCCCGGCGTCCGCTTCCCACACTGACTGAGCGCCGTAAAGTGAAAGTGAAAGTACAGCACAGCGGTGACGTCACCGCTCTGCTGTTAGGGCCGGCGCTCAGTCAGTGCAGGAAGCGGACGCCGGGGGACGCGAATGTAAGTATGTACTGTTTGGTTTTTTTTACATTTTACGCTGGTAACCAGGGTAAACATCGGGTTACTAAGCGCGGCCCTGCGCTTAGTAACCCGATGTTTACCCTGGTTACCCGGGGACCTCGGCATCGTTGGTCGCTGGAGAGCCGTCTGTGTGACAGCTCTCCAGCGACCAAACAGCGACGCTGCAGCGATCAGCATCGTTGTCTGTATCGCTGCAGCGTCGCTTAGTGTGACGGTACCTTTACACTAAAGTGTGATCTGATCCATGTGAAGATTAGAAGTCTCATAGAGCCTCTTCTGAGCCACTGCAGATACTAAAATTCATCATTCTGACCAATATCAGAATCGTGCAATATAGAAACTTCAAATGAATTCTATTAGGCTATGTGCACACGTTGCGGTTTTTACCACGGAACCGCAGCGTTTCTGCAGCTGCGGGTCCCCAGCAGTTTCCATTGCGTTTACAGTTACATGTAAACCTATGGAAACCGCAATCCGCTGTGCACATGCTGCGGGAAAAAACGCGCAGAAACGCAGTGGTTTACATTCCGCAGCATGTCACTTCTTTTGTGCAGAATCGCTGCGATTCTGCACACATAGGAATGCATTGATCCGCTTACTTCCCGCATGGGGCTATGCCCACGATGCGGGAAGTAAGCGGATCATGTGTGGATGGTACCCGGGGTGGAGGAGAGGAGACTCTCCTCCAGGCCCTGGGAACGATATTTGTGTAAAAAATATACTCACCTCTCAGCGCTGCACGCGGCCGTCCGGTATCAGGGTTGCTGTGCGAGCAGGACCTGCGGAGACATCGCGGTCACATGACCGTGACGTCACGAAGGTCCTTCTCGCACAGCATCTTTGGAACCGGACCGCCGCATTCAGCGCCGAGGAGATCGGGACGTCAGAGGGTGAGTATAACCATTTTTTAAATTATTTTTAACATTACTATTGATGCTGCATATGCAGCATCAATAGTAGGAGTAAACCCGCAGCGGAAACCGCAAAACAAACCGCAATTAATCTGCAGGGATAACCGCAGCGGTTTTGCCCTGCAGATTTATCAAATCCTTTGCGGGAGAACCCGCAGAGGACCCTCCCTACGTATGCACATAGCCTTAATCTCCCAGCACTAACTCCACACATAACATTTTTTCTTTTTTTTAAAGTGCTGTGCTGATAAAAATTGTCATTTTGCTGCTTGTCTTTGCTATGTGTTCCTCCTTGGTTGATATTTGGGTTAAAAGGAATCTTTCAGCAGGCTTTGCTATGTAATCAGGCAGCAGCATGAAGTAGGTGCTGAGCGCCTGATTTCAGCAATGTATTGGGTGCAGCAGTTGTGATACAAGCACTGTTTCTCTGCTGCTGATCTTGCAGTGCTCTGAATGCTGAGCTCTGTATAACCCCGCCCACATCACTGATTGGCCGCATTCTCTCTACACTGTACATTGATAGAAAGCTGCTAATCAGTGGTGGGGGCGAATTACACAGAACAGTGGACTAGGAGGCACGAGACACTTAGTCCTCTAGTAATAATCTCCTGTTGATAAAACACGGATTTGAAACAACAACACAAGGCCTAGTAAGTGAAACATCGCTAGAATCGGGGTCTATGGCTTTACATTATGCTGCTCTCAGATTACATAGCAATAATCTGGTGACAGATTTCCATAAATGCTTGATGCCAGCGTAAAATGACTACAGCAGTACTGCAATGATAAACTTCAAAATATTATTTGTCTATTACTTTGAGTTACCGTTCAGCCATAACGCCATACTTCTTAATATCGCCCATATCCTGTATGTAGCACTCCGGGTAGGACAATTAGTCTTGTAAGGACATTGTGTTACAGCTGCATTGTCTTTATTAGGGTGCTAGGATTAATACTGTGACAAATCATGTAAACAATTTTCATGTCCGTACATTTTCGGAACCAGTCTCAAAAATGAGCTACAGTGTTTTGTATCAGAAAGGATGCATCATGTTCCACTATGACTGTGCAACCTGCAACAAATCTAGGATGTCTATGGTAAGACATTTAGTAAGGGTACCTAAACAATTCACATGACAGAGGCAACGATTGTGGGTGGCCCAAGTGTGTGCTGTCATAAGCAGATGAAAGGATTGACGTCTGCTCACAGATTGTCCTCGGAACCAGATAGCGGGCCACCCTCTGGCACGTGACAGTGCTACACAACTTCGGTTTTTCGCTTCTTCATGCCGCTCATTAGGGCTCTGACTGGGTTTGGTTCATTCTCCAGATCTTTGACTGTCTTGTGTTTGGCACAACAGCAGCAGTCCAGCATTTCATAAAGGAATGCCAGCAGGACAAGGGACAGTACAGTCAGGATGAACAGCACCAGGATTACAAAACACGCGGTGTTCCAGCCATCGTGGAATGGGTAGATCTTCTGAACCTGGAACCCAACTTGCTGCTGGGTCAGGCTTGTCTCATTTTTCCAGGAGCCAAGAGATGACATCTTGTTAGGCACTCTTCAGAGAATCACTGCAAAAAAATGGCAATACCAGTCATTTACTACCGAGCAAGTATAGTGACAGTTTTTCAGAACATCTTACTGTAGACCAGACTTTTCTTTTTTGTGACATTTTCCTATCCCTTACGTCCTACGTTTACTCAGTTACGAGCTAATGAATCCATAAATGCTGCTCGGACAAGGAAGTCCGGGTTGAAATCTGAGAAGTACAAACCCAAGAACACAAGGGTAGTCTGGCATTCAACTTCAAAATTGGGTTAAAATTTGAAAAATAAAAATCTAAATTAAATCCATAATGTGTTCAAAACAACCATGCTTTTAAAAACCGGACGTCCTGAAGAAAAAATGCTGGCTAAGCCTGTGTGTTTCAACCAGTGTGTCTGAACCGTTCCTAGTCATGGCATGAAGATTTTTCTGTTTAACCCAATCTTGGAGTTGTGCCAAACTACCTACCCTTGCCTTCTTGGGTACAAACTTTTGGACTAATTTTCACTACTGTTTGGGTGGCTTACTATGCTTGTCTTTGCTTCATTTTGTAATACTAATGTTCCCAATACACAGACTAATGACAGCTGGCAGCGCATATATATTGTTGGAATTGGCCAACAGTCTATTGAGTAAGAGATAATTTGCCACCAGAGATGTCTGGCAGACAATCTGTCATGGAGAACACAAGAGTGCTTTGCAGAATGAACACTCCTGTGTATTGGAGTTGGGCAAGATAGCTGCCGGCCAAACCATCATATGGCCACCAGCTAACTTGACTGTATGCGGGGTCTTTAGGCTTTGAAAGAACTTTCTGACATATGTTTGTGTTTTTTTTACATAACCCAATGAAAACCACTGTGTGTCTGTTTTTTTCTGCTTTGGTCTCAGAATTAGAGGGTATATTTTGACCAAAGCTGTTCTAAAAATATGTATTTTCAGGATATGGTTTTTTTTTCTTATCATTGACAAATTATTTGGGTTTTCCTCTAAATAAAACGGAACTTGATCAGCTTAGCTCAAAATGTGATTTCTTGGCTCATAGTCAGAATTATGCTGAAATGTATTCCTAGAATTTAGATGATGGGTGACTTGGGATTTGAAATGCTTCTTGCATCCATATGATTGCATCTTCTTAGTACCTATGGGGGTCCCAGTGTTCAAACCCCAGTGGAATCACAAGTTAATGCCTATCCTATAACTTCTTTGCCGTCATTCAGATTTGATCTGTCCCATTTATAGTATTGTAGTACAGTAGGCGTATGCGGTGTTTGTCTTACGACAGGTTTGACTATGCAGCATGGTTTATACAAGAAAATAACAGTGTGAACAGGGCTTTGCTCGTATGTCGAGTAACTAAAATGTAATAATGTGTGCAAAAAATACGTGCCAATCTGCCAACTTCATTTTCTAAATCAGTGATGATCTTATCTGCCAGATCCTAACTACTCCCCAAAATACTAGAACGGTACAATGCACAGCAATAGTGTTTTGTAACAGATAAAATCCCATTTTGATACTTGGACATGAGGTTATACAAAAAAGATCAGGCTCCACAGTGGTATTTCAACTGCTTGTGATCTCGCCTTTAAATCCAATTTTTTTCAGATGGCCGTACTGAGGGAACATTTTGGCCTCCACAAGGCCAGGCATGATAGCGAGACTACTCACCCTAATGAATGACATTATAGATTCCTTTGATACTATTAGTTCTGGTCATAAACCCACAGTCAGACCAGAACTTGTGGCTGCAGTACTGATGCTAAAATGCGCCCTTGTTTCAGTAATGTGTATGAGGCTGTATTATCGCCATGCATTGTAATAGTCCTAATAAGCCACCCAGAAGGATGTATTAATGGGAACCTGTCACAAGAGTCATGCTGCCCAAACTGTGGACAGGATGAATCAGATCACGTTTCTCTCTGTAATGTTGTGGTGTTTCAGAGAAAATACTGATCCGTCCAGGAACCATAGTCTGAGATGAAACTAGTCCAGCCCTGCACTGGCCGGCTTCTCACGGCACCGCAGTAAATAAATGACAAGTCTCTCCCAAAGCAAGAGACCTGTCAGCCACCTCTAGTAGTGCTGGGAAAAGCTTCCAGTTCTTCAGACTATGATTTCTCTATAGCGTGAGCATTGCAACATCGGGCTCTGATTCATTCTGCCAGTAGTTTGGACAACATGACTCAGTTGACGGGTTTCTTTTACAGCCGTTCGTGTAAGACTAACTTTGCTTGTGCTCAAATCTGTCCTTGAACCTACAGCAAAATTTTGCAAGCCAGTGGGCGGTCAGTCAAGCAGAGTAAGGTGGAGCCATGCAGGTAATAGAGCCAGGGAAGCTGAGGCTTGGGAAGTGCTTTGACACTCTCTGGCACTTAAGCCTTAATTGCATACAAATTACCGGTAAAACGGCGATTTTATTTTTTTTTTTCATTTTAAGGAGCAAAAGATTACCGTATATTAGCAAATTTATAGGTAACCTTATCTTTCAGAGAGGAACATGACTATATAAATAGTTTCTGCATGCCAGGGCTGTGGAGTCTGTAAGCCAAACCACTGACTCCGATTCCTCAATTTCCCTGACTTCGACTCCCCAACACTGGTCACTACTGAGCATGTACATAAAGTGCAGCACAGATTCATCTCAGCTAAAAGCCAAGATCCTTAGATCAGTAACAGAACATACATTTATAGGACACTTCATAACACCGGCTCCTACTCCACAGCTCTGGTCACTACTGAGCATGTGCATAAAGTGCAGCACAGATTCATCTCCGCTAAAAGCCAAGATCCTTAGATCAGGAACAGAACAGACATTTATAGGACATTTCATAACACCGACTCCCCAGCACTGGTCACTACTGAGCATGTACATAAAGTGCATCACAGATTCATTTCAGCTAAAAGCTGAGATCCTTAGATCAGGAACAGAACAGACATTTTATAGGACATTTCATAACACCGGCTCCAACTCCACAGCACTGGTCACTACTGAGCATGTACATAAAGTGCAGCACAGATTCATCTCCGCTAAAAGCCAAGATCCTTAGATCAGGAACAGAACAGACATTTATAGGACAATTCATAACACCGACTCCCCAGCACTGGTCACTACTGAGCATGTACATAAAGTGCAGCACAGATTCATCTCAGCTAAAAGCCAAGATCCTTAGATCAGGAACAGAACAGACATTTATAGGACATTTCATAACACCGACTCCCCAGCACTGGTCACTACTGAGCATGTACATAAAGTGCATCACAGATTCATTTCAGCTAAAAGCTGAGATCCTTAGATCAGGAACAGAACAGACATTTTATAGGACATTTCATAACACCGGCTCCAACTCCACAGCACTGGTCACTACTGAGCATGTACATAAAGTGCAGCACAGATTCATCTCCGCTAAAAGCCAAGATCCTTAGATCAGGAACAGAACAGACATTTATAGGACATTTCATGCATTGTACTACTGTACCCAATTTACAATATATTTTAGGAGTCGGTCCATTTTATACCAACTCCACCAAAATGGACACTGACTCCACAGCCCTGTGGGGTGCATTGTTTCCTTTTTAACCAGGACCTTTCACCAAATTTTTCATGTTAAAACAGACATACCATGTAATTGTAAATGGACGAGCTGATGCATCAGTCAACGACCTAAAACACATATAAAACGATTTCCCTTTTCTGAGTTTTTGCAGCATTAAGGAAGATAGTGGTGCAGGCTCAAAAGTATAACATGGCAGTCACTGATAGAAATAGAAAGGGCAGCACTCGCCAGTCCTTTAAAATGGACAGTCCTTATTAGTCAATTCCCCGGGACATCCATAGGGTACGCAGGAGAGTGCAGGAGAGATTGTGGA
Organism: Ranitomeya variabilis; assembly: GCF_051348905.1. Lineage (NCBI taxonomy): Eukaryota > Metazoa > Chordata > Amphibia > Anura > Dendrobatidae > Ranitomeya > Ranitomeya variabilis. The sequence goes on along the minus strand of NC_135232.1, from coordinate 826,525,168 downwards.
CTACGGCTGTTTCGCAACCATCTGGCGCTTCAACAGGTCACAAGTTTGGACCCGTAGAAGCGCTAGATGGACGCGAAACGTCCGTAGTCCACAATCTCTCCTGCACCCTGCATTCTCCTGCGTACCCTATGGATGTCCCGACAAATTGACTAATAAAGGACTGTTCATTTTACAGGATCGGTGAGTGCTTTTTCTGTTTCCATCTGTGAGTATCATATAATTGTGGCTACAGAATGGAATAAAAAGGTGTTTGTTTTTTTGTTTTTTTTCACCTCTTTTGCAGAAATTTTATCAAATGTTTGGCACCTAATGAATTAACTTTAGTCAAATCCAAGTGGGTATTAATATTTTTCGCTGGGGGTGTATACTTCTGCCTCCAGCAACATAAAAGTGCAGAGGAACATGTGATGATGTCATCAGGGTCTCATGACCCGAATCCATAGGTCCTGCCTGCCGGAGTGTGAAGCCTGAATGAGCGCTGAGGATATATTACATAGCCCAGAAGTGTGGGGCTATTTACTCCAGACAACCTCACAGGTGCTTCTGCCCTTCTATGCTGCTGTCTGTTTGCGATTGGTCTGCATCATACAGGAGGCAGAAGTACACGCTCACCCCTCCCCCCCAGTGAAAGCTAATCTAATATCACCCACTTGGATTTAACTAAAGTTAACATTAGGTCCCAAATATTTGATTGCTAATATCTCTGAGCCAAAATATTTTATTCCATTATGCAGCCACTATTACATTGTGTGTCCAGTTCATCATGAAAAATTTGATGAGGACCGCTTTAAAATGTACCCATCAACATTTTATTGTTTAGTTAGCGTCTAGTCCTTTCTTAGCATGTGCCGCTGATTGGTAGAAGTCCAGTTCCTGAGAGTGTTCTCAGGGACAGAGCCCAGACCCTCATTGATTGGCAGGAAATGGTAGTAACAATATATTTATTTATCGTTAACAATTTTGAAAAAACAAAAGTGAGCTCAGTTGGAGTCCTGTCATTTTCCTTTTATATTTTCCTCTCATCTCTTGGCAGGGCGATAAATACTTTCCTAATTTAGCAACATCCAATACTTCTGCATTTGGATGGGACTAAGATACATTTGTAAGAAGAATATCTCAGTCCCAATCACTATATCCGAATATTAATGTGCACAATTGGGGCTATTTTTGGCCTGTATGATGTTTAATTATAATTAATTGTGCCTTGGTAAGTTTTACAAAGCCCAGACAATGTTGCTCTCATAAATGAAGTTTTCTCTCATTAATTGTGGCCGTTTCCACTTGCCGTGGATTTGCAAGTTATTTTCGGGAGTACAGCAGCATATCCTTTATTTATGCTAATAAATGCCTTTGTTCTAAACAGCAACTACCAAGTAAAGAAAGTGTGTTAGTGTAACATTATCCTCGGAGACGCCCGCCAGACGTCAATAATTCATCAGTAAAGCCCGTCTCACCATACCTAAGGCAGCAGCTCTTTATTTTCTCCAAATAATTTGGGGCTTGGAGCCATAGTCTGCTTTTGTGTCGCAGTTAGATTTTGCATTTTGGCTTTATGCGCTGATGATTATTATGACGCTGTCTTTTACCTTTTTTTTTTAAACTGTGTGGCCTTAGCTTCAAGTCAGTGAACCATCTCCTTTTTTTTTTTCTTAGGATCAGTAAGGTCCCAGAAGTCCGACAACCAGCAGTCATAAAGAGACGGCTCATCCTAGTGATAAGATATTACTGTGAGATAGGACCCCCCCCCCTTTAAGGAAGAATTATAAATATATGTGTATATAAACATTAGACTAATATTTGCTGAACCAGCTGATGACGGCGGGTTCGGCCCACAGTCTATTGTGTATGGCCCAAACTGATGATTGTCGAGGAAGATAGGGATCCGCCGTGTCCGATTTCAGACTGCAGATCCTTTTGTTCACTAGAGATAAGCTGCCGCCAGTGACTTTTGGCAGCAGCTTTCTCCTAGAAAATACTCTTAGAGTGCGTCTGTACATGGAGGAGTTACGGCAAACAGAAGGCAGCCAAACCATCGGTCATCCGTCTGTGTATGGGGGACTTAAGTATTTTCGGGGGGTTTTCGACTATAACAAGCCTTTGTAGTAGTCTGACAAAGATGTGATTTCAGCCTCTTTGTGTAACCATTCATTGAAATCTTTGGGGTGATAGTGCAGACTAATCTGTGTGTGCCAATCTGTATCCTTTGTTTTGTGACGGTAACGAGGATGAGCCTGTTTAGCTGTAAATCTCCCCGTCAGACGTGCTGTTTTACCACGGATTATGTGGTATGATCACTTCCTCAGACGCTCCCATGTCATTCCATCAGACAGCTATAATGCACGGTGCCTCCCGGGGATAAAGCCGTTATGTTGGATTTTTCATCATTGTGCTTAACAAGCGTTCTGTGCAATCCCCTATTGTCGAAGCCCCCTCAGACATAAAGGGGCTCTTCACACACAGCACTTTTTTCTTTTAAGGACTGCGTTTATGGCAAAGTAAAACCTTAACAAATGGAGGCCAAATGCTGTCCGTTTATAGGGAAAGTGAAATGCAACTGCATATTTGTGTCTCTTCCCCCCCCCCCCCCCACCATTTTTGATGTATGTTTTTTCAAAACATAGCATCTTTCTTTTTATATGGCCTTTTTCTATATAATTTTCTATAGTAAAAACATTTGACAAGAAAGAAATCATGTGAACTTAAGAAATATATATTAAAAAAATATGAAAATCATGGCTTTTTGCGGGCTACAAAAAAAACATATCATGAATGTTTGAAGAAAGCCTGAGATAGTGGAGGTTTTCACTTTCCTACCTTGGACCTCTTAGTGCCAGTGGTAGTAAAAAGGCGACATCTCAAAAGTGAATGTGCAGCAGATGTGTAACATGGAAGGGTAGCCTTGCTGTATATAAGGGGCGTTCTCTTATTAGAGGGAGGCTATGCAATGGCTGTACACACAGATAAGACAAATGCATCCCCCTGGTCTCTGGAGAGACTTCTCTGTAAATTGCCTTCCATTCATTCCAGCTGCCATACGCCATCCTGCCGTAACACTAGCTATATAGGAAGGAAGTACAAAAGGCTTTTAGAAATAAAACAAGCTGCGTACAACGATCATCCTTAGAGACACAATCGGCCAATAGTTTTCTATTTTTGACGACTGATTAACACTGTTTACACGATGCGACGATAACTGTGAACAATTGTTCCTCAGCCTTTAGGCTCAGAATCCCGCTTTTACATTCAGGAAATGTGATTTTTTTTTTTACCACCCTTATTAAGTGGAATCAATCACCAGGTTTGGTAGCCCATCTGAGAGCAGAGATCTTGATTCCAGTGTTTTCACTTACTGGCTGCTTTCTGCAGTTTACAAAAAATACTTTTTTTTTTTTTGTTGCATATATAACAGTTCTTAGAATGGTGAGCTCTGTATAACCCTGCCCACACCACTGTTTGGCAGCTTCCTGTGTACACTGTGCATAGGCAGAAAGCTACCAATCATTGGTGTGGGTGTGGTTGGACTATGCTAGCAGCAGGTTTGCCATTCCTCTTCTGATATTCTCCTGCTGATAAAACAGTGACTTTGCCAAGACCACAGCAAGCAGCTGCAGATTTGCTGGGACAAAATGATCATATTTATTCAATAGTAACATAAGTCTACCCCAAGTATAATACAACTACATGGCGGTTTTATATTTTCTACGTGATCTGTGAAATGATTGGGATTTCAATTCCTCTTTAAGCCATGAAGCTACTAGATAGTATATAATGTACTGGTAATATTACTGTATTTTTATTTTTACTTAAAGAGGACTTGTCACCAGGGCGAACATGGCTAGTTTATTTCTCTTAGATTACCGTATGTTCACACGTTGCGTTTTTGCTGTGTGTTTTTTTTCTGCAGGCAAAACCTGATCTCTTGGCACGAAAGAAGCTCATTGCAAGAAACAGGTTTTGCTATGTTTTTCAGGATGCCAAAGTTCTTCCACTACAGAAGCATGTACAATACAAAGTGTTAGGTAACTAATGCAAGATATGTGAAACCATAAAACAATTTTGGAAAAAAGGGCAATTTAATCAAACTGTTTAGTAAAAAAAAGATTTTTCTGTCAGGAAAAAATAGGGACTATTCTGAACAAAAAAAGTTCCTGGAACGGGACTCCTAGGATCCTCTAGGGGGGAAGCGGAACTCCCAGGATCCTCTAGGGGGGAAGCGGAACTCCCAGGATCCTCTAGGGGGGAAGCGGAACTCCCAGGATCCTCTAGGGGGGAAGCGGAACTCCCAGGATCCTCTAGGGGGGAAGCGGAACTCCCAGGATCCTCTAGGGGGAAGCGGAACTCCCAGGATCCTCTAGGGGGGAAGCGGAACTCCCAGGATCCTCTAGGGGGAGAGCAGGACTCCCAGGATCCTCTGAGGGGAGCAGGACTCCCAGGATCCTCTGGGAGGAGCAGGACTCCCAGGATCCTCTGGGAGGAGCAGGACTCCCAGGATCCTCTGGGAGGAGCAGGACTCCCAGGATCCTCTGGGAGGAGCAGGACTCCCAGGATCCTCTGGGGGGGGAGCGGGACTCCCAGGATCTTCTGGGGGGGGAGAGCAGGACTCCCAGGATCCTCTGGGGGGGGGAGAGCAGGACTCCTAGAATCCTCTGGGGGGGAGAGCAGGACTCCTAGAATCCTCTGGGGGGGGGACAGCAGGACTCCTAGAATCCTCTGGGGGGGGGGACAGCAGGACTCCTAGAATCCTCTGGGGGGGGACAGCAGGACTCCTAGAATCCTCTGGGGGGGGGGGACAGCAGGACTCCTAGAATCCTCTGGGGAGAGCAGGACTCCTAGAATCCTCTGAGGAGAGCAGGACTCCTAGAATCCTCTGGGGAGAGCAGGACTCCTAGAATCCTCTGGGGAGAGCAGGACTCCTAGAATCCTCTGGGGAGAGCAGGACTCCTAGAATCCTCTGGGGAGAGCAGGACTCCTAGAATCCTCTGGGGAGAGCAGGACTCCTAGAATCCTCTGGGGAGAGCAGGACTCCTAGAATCCTCTGGGGAGAGCAGGACTCCTAGAATCCTCTGGGGAGAGCAGGACTCCTAGAATCCTCTGGGGAGAGCAGGACTCCTAGAATCCTCTGGGGAGAGCAGGACTCCTAGAATCCTCTGGGGAGAGCAGGACTCCTAGAATCCTCTGGGGAGAGCAGGACTCCTAGAATCCTCTGGGGAGAGCAGGACTCCTAGAATCCTCTGGGGAGAGCAGGACTCCTAGAATCCTCTGGGGAGAGCAGGACTCCTAGAATCCTCTGGGGAGAGCAGGACTCCTAGAATCCTCTGGGGAGAGCAGGACTCCTAGAATCCTCTGGGGAGAGCAGGACTCCTAGAATCCTCTGGGGAGAGCAGGACTCCTAGAATCCTCTGGGGAGAGCAGGACTCCTAGAATCCTCTGGGGAGAGCAGGACTCCTAGAATCCTCTGGGGAGAGCAGGACTCCTAGAATCCTCTGGGGAGAGGACAGCAGGACTCCTAGAATCCTCTGGGGAGAGGACAGCAGGACTCCTAGAATCCTCTGGGGAGAGGACAGCAGGACTCCTAGAATCCTCTGGGGAGAGGACAGCAGGACTCCTAGAATCCTCTGGGGAGAGGACAGCAGGACTCCTAGAATCCTCTGGGGAGAGGACAGCAGGACTCCTAGAATCCTCTGGGGAGAGGACAGCAGGACTCCTAGAATCCTCTGGGGAGAGGACAGCAGGACTCCTAGAATCCTCTGGGGAGAGGACAGCAGGACTCCTAGAATCCTCTGGGGAGAGGACAGCAGGACTCCTAGAATCCTCTGGGGAGAGGACAGCAGGACTCCCAGAATCTTCTGGGGGGGAGCGGGACTCCTAGAATCTTCTGGGGGGGAGCGGGACTCCTAGAATCTTCTGGGGGGGGAGCAGGACTCCTAGAATCTTCTGGGGGGGAGCGGGACTCCTAGAATCCTCTGGGGGGGGGAGCGGGACTCCTAGAATCCTCTGGGGGGGGGGAGCGGGACTCCCAGAATCCTCTGGGGGGGAGCGGGACTCCTAGAATCTTCTGGGGGGGAGCGGGACTCCTAGAATCTTCTGGGGGGGGAGCGGGACTCCTAGAATCTTCTGGGGGGGGGAGCGGGACTCCTAGAATCCTCTGGGGGGGGGGAGCGGGACTCCCAGAATCCTCTGGGGGGGAGAGCGGGACTCCTAGAATCTTTTGGGGGGGAGCGGGACTCCTAGAATCTTCTGGGGGGGAGTGGGACTCCTAGAAGCCTCTGGGGGGGGAGCGGGACTCCTAGAATCCTCTGGGGGCATGTGTGCAGGTTGCTCTGCATAATTACCCTGTAAGCCATGTCCTCTTATAAAGACCATGCAAATTGCCACTAAATAAAAAGGCCTGTGTCTTTTTGGAACCATATTACAGGTTTTAGTAAAGTAAAATCAAAAACTGAATAACTTAGGGCAGCAGCAAGAAGAAAATAAGAGAAAAGCAATGTACACGTTTGATCTGATACCAGGGCTTCTCTAAGGCCGTAATGTTGTGATGCAATTTCATGATTCTAATCCATTGCACTCTGTGCTTTCTGTTTTGAAGCTGTCACCACTGCCATTGTGGACAGTTAGGGAGTGGCGCTGTCATTCAGTTTTTTAGTGAAACATCACCCACCGTGCTAAAAAAAAAAAAGGTCAGAGGTCATAGAGGAAGCATATACTGTTCTGCTTTGCCTAGTATATGTCATGCTTCGAGCCTGGTCACAATGCATCTTTCTCTGATAGATATGTGCTTGCTGACTCTGATGGACTGTGGAAGAAATCATCTTGAATTCATGCCACAAATGAAGTCTATAAAATAAGAAGCTGTGATAACGGATGTGTGCTGCTGAGCCATCCATGTTGTATGATCGCTCCCAGAGCCTGCATATGGGTAGCTGGGGACTGGCTGATAGAGCGGGCTGCGAGCCATGTTCAGGTAGACTGGTCCACAATCCGCCAGCATGTCCCCATGTGAGCACAGCACATCTGCTCTGCAGCCAGGTCCTGTCATCCCCATTCTGTTCTATTACAATACATGGTGAAGATGTGTTTTTCTTCCTGTGCACCTACCTTCCTGTATGAGAGGCTGCCGGGCTCTGCTGCGCTGCTCGGTCTAGATTGCTCAGCACAGTGGAAATGACACAGAGCTTGGCTGCCATTGGACAGAGCAGAATGCAGGCAGCAGACTGTACACTGCTTCATTAGCATCCCAGCCCTCCACCCAAAGCACAGGGACGCCTGCTTGCCTTCCTGGATTTTGTTTTATCTTCCCTCTTGCCAGCAGACTCCCTCTAAAACCTTATTGACAGGCTCCGAGCCAGACCCCCATCTGCAGCATTTTAATGCCTGTTCAGAATGAAAGGGGGGATTTGTGTATTAGATGGGATCTTTAAAGAGTTAAGAGATTTATTATGGCTGTCATTACATATTTGTACACTCATTTTTGGGATCTTTCTTAGCCGCTCAACCCTGTTGCTCCAAAACCAGCTTCTCCACCATGACAGAAGATCCGCTCTCCACCCTCCTGTCAAGATCACATCTCATCACTTGCACGCTTGACCCGCTCCCATCCCACCTCATCCCTAACCTTGCCACAGTCTTAATCCCAATCCTAACACACCTCTTCAACCTCTCACTCACAACTGGTGTCTTCCCCTCATCCTTCAAGCATGCCTCGATCACAGCCCTCCCTCGACCCATCCTCTGTGTCTAGCTATTGGCCGATATCTCTTTTCCCTTATGCCTCAAAACTACTGGAACAGCATGTCCATCTTGAACTGTCCTCCCACCCCTCCTCCTGCTCCCTCTTTGACCGGTTACAATCTGGCTTTTGACCCTATCACTCAACTGAAACTGCCCTAACTAAAGTGACCAATGACCTACTATCCGCCAAGAGCAAGTGACGCTACTCTGTCCTCCTTCTCCTGAACCTGTCTTCTGCCTTTGACATTGTGGACCACTCCCTCCTACTACAGATTCTCTCATGTCTTGGCATCACAGACTTGGCCCTATCCTGGATCTCGTCATATCTAACAGACCGAACATTCAGTGTCTCCCTCTCCCACACCACCTCCTCTTGTCGCCCCTTGTCTGTCAGTGTTCCTCAAGGCTCAGTTCTAGAACCCCTACTTTTCTCCATCTACACCTTCGGCCTGGGACAGCTCATAAAATCCCACGGTTTGCAGTATCATCCCTACGCCGATGACACGCAGATCTACCTATCCGGACCTGACCTCGCCTCCTTACTTACCAAAATCCCACAATGTCTGTCTGCTATCTCAGCCTTCTTTTCTGCTCGCTTTCTAAAACTGAACATGGACAAAACAAAATTCATCATCTTTCCCCCATCTCACTGTACCCCTCCACCAGACCTATCCATCAATGTCAATGGCTGCTCACTTTCCCCAGTTCCACATGCACGGTGCCTCGGGGTGATCCTCGATTCTGCCCTCTTTCAAGCCACATATCCAAGCCCTTGCCTCCTCCTGCCGTCTCAAACTCAAAAATATTTCTCGTATCTGCCCATTCCTTGACCGTGAAACCACAAAACCACTAGTGCATGCCCTTATCTCCCGCCTTGACTACTGCAACCTCTTACTCTCTGGCCTCTTACTCTCTGGCCTCCCCTCTGGCACCACTCCAATCCATCCTACACTCTGCTGCACGACTAATCTACCTGTCTCCCCGCTATTCCCCAGCCTCTCCCCTATGCCAAACCCTTCACTGGCTTCCTATCGTCCAGAGACTCCAGTTCAAAATCCGTACTATGACATACAAAGCCATCCACACCCTGTCTCCTCTATACATCTGTGACATGGTCTCCCGGTACTTACCTACACGTAACCTTCGTTCCTCACAAGATCTTCTTCTCTACTCCCCTCTTATCTCTTGTTCCAACACCCACATCCAAAACTTCTCCCGTGCTTCCCCCATACTCTGGAACTCTCTACCTCAACACATCAGACTCTCACCTACCATGGAGACCTTCAAAAAGAACCTGAAGACCCATCTCTTCCGAAAAGCCTGCAGTGATCCTCAACCTACTGAACCACCACACAACCAGCTCTACCCTCTCCTAGTGTATCATCACCCATCCCCTGTAGACTGTGAGCCCTCATGGGTCAGGGTCCTCTCTCCTTCTGTGTGCCTTGTATTGCTCATATTTATTGTGCTGGTCTATATTTACCCCTTTTCACATGTAAAGCGCCATGGAATAAATGGTGCTATAAAAAAATGTATAATATGTATTCTCCCTAAATCCATGCATATATGGAGGTCGCATCATCTTACATTTTTATCACCAGAAGCAGCACCTGTGTTGTCCATCGTTCACACAGAGGACCTATCACTTGACATAAGTAACTTTTCCCCTTGGTGTAATTGCTGTGGTTCTCCTGAATCTGGCTTTGGTTTGCTTTTTGTTCATTAGTTTCTCTATTCTGAGCTCTTGCCCCCACTTTCCTGTATATAAATCCAGTCTTGTTAGCCAACGGGACGTGATCCTCAACCTGCCCTCATATGGCTATGTCAGTGGTGTAATAAAAAAGTTCTGGCTCTGGGAAGATTGGGAGGGGAATAAATGAAAGGGCAAAAAATGGAAAATCGCCTGCTTGGGAAAGCGTAAATAGAAGCAAAGGTCCTCTGTAAATACTTATTTTGCTGTGAATGCTGTACAACACCTTCTATGTGGACCTCAATGTCTATTCCGTTCTTAGCTGAGTAAGGCTGGTTTTCAAACATCCATGTATTCACAGACCCTTGTGTACGGACTGGGCACAATTCTCCTGACCGGAACTGTCCAAGTAGGGACCACGAGTATGGAGACAAGACAACTTTGTAACTGTTTGTATGATTCCCAAGAATGCCTCAATAATACAGTATAAGGTTTGATGAAGGAACATTTCTGTAAAATGAAGCACTTATAAGCTGCATATCTATAAACAATTACAGGTTATAGTTCATCTTCTGGAGGATGCTTCTCCCAGATTGTATTTCAGGTGACTAATCTTAAGGCTTCTTTTGACAGATGGAAGTAATGGATCATTTAACCTCAAGAGCCTTTCCGGGTCTTCAAACTATAAGTTTGGCGTTCTTGCCAAAATTGTCAACTATATGAAGGTACTTGTACTAGTTTATATGATGCATATTATTAGTATACACTATCTCTAAGCGTTTATTTCTGAGCGATTTAAGGAAGCAAACAGATTGTGTTCTTACCATGTACTCTTTACACTGCCATTAGGTATTAACTCTAATGCTGGGTGACTACATTGGTCTCCACTGGAGTATGGAGAAATGGAGCGGTCACTAGCCACACCAGAATTTGTTTTTAAGGATTGGTCAAAAAGTTTTGTTTTTCTAGTAAATGTGGTACATGTAATGATTCACTTTACTCTTCAGCGTTATTGGTCTCTTTTTAAGAACACATTTGGTGCCTCCAGCTGCAGTCATGTTGTCTTCTTCTGACAGTAGGTTTCCTGACCATAAAAGCTTCCCTCATCCATGTAGGAACTGACTAGCAATGGCATTACTTTTAAGATTGTGAAATAAAGATGTGTGCTGCTGTGTCCAGTTTTGGTGTCTCACTGTCCTCATCATATTGCTAATTGTGATGGTTGCTTCCTTTTTACGTATGAATGTCCATTTACTCTGTGCAGACGAGACATCAGCGTGGTGACACACATCCACTGACTTTGGAGGAAATCCTGGATGAAACGCAGCACCTTGACATTGGGATGAAGCAAAAGCAATGGCTCATATCAGAGGTAAAGAAAAGCTACTGGCTTTTGTCCAGTTCTGCTCTATGGTAAGAAATCTTACGAAGCATGATTGAGACAGCTGAATGGATGACAACAGTAGCCCACCGGCCGCACAATGCCTTCGTATTCCACCGCCTGTCCTCAAGATGCAGCGATGAATACATTGGTGGAGGACAGAGCCTCTGGCTCCTTCCACCAATCAGTGTGTGAGACAGCAGACGCATTGGAAGTCTCTTCGCCCCTTTGTGTCCTCCCCTGCCCACGAGATGTGATATGATCAGACCATATCCCGGTACTGTCATACACGACCTTTACACATAAGATTATCTCAGCACAGGAACTTTTTTTTTTTTTTTAGACACATCCACTTGTGGAACTTATTCTTATTCCTAGATCTCTTGATTCAAATGAACATTGTTTGTGGGAAAACCCCTTTAAATGGAAACTTTGTTCTCTTCACTTTAGTGACAGTGTATGCAATAAAGTGTAGACATATTTGGCATTTCTAAAATTAAACATTTTGCTCTGGACAACAAGGTTCAAGGCATCAAGAATTGATTAAGCTCTTTTTGTATACCTGTTTGTATGAATTATCTACATATAGGTGCAGAACAAATGTGACGGAATGATGGTTGTAGGTCCATTAGCATATATAAATTCCCTTCAATATTTTTCTAAACACCGTATATACTTGCATTAAAGTGGAGTTTTTCAGCACATTTTTTTTGTGCTAAATACGCCCCCCTCGCCTTATACTCAAGTGAGAGTCCCACAAGATCGAGGGGGTGCGGCGGTGCAGCGGGTCACAGAAGGCAGGAGCCGGCTGCTGCGGCTAAAGCCTGTGCCCGCTGCTAAAGAGAAATGAACATTCACTGCGCTGGCAATGAATATTCATTTCTCATTAATAGTGGGCACAGAAGTCGCAGCTGCCGGCTTCCTGCAGCGGCCAGGCGATCACGTGTGCCCACTACTTAAAGGGATGAATATTCACTACCTTCCATGCCCATGAGCATGGAGAACAGTGAATATTCACTTAAGTAGCATCTATACGTGACCGCCCGAGTGCCCGCTATCGAAGAGCAATGAATATTCACTGCTCTCCACGCACATAGTCCCGGCGAGGAGAGCAGTAAGTATTCCAGTAGCTGTGCTTTGCTTGTAAGCAGCACATGACGTCACTGCCATGTGCTGCTTACAAGCATAAATCAGCTGCTGGGACCAGAACAGGATACTGCGATGGAGCGCAGGAAGTTAAGTAGGATGGTTTATTTTTTTTTATGTTTATCTAATGGGGGTGGGGCGTGCATACCAGGTTAGGGATAAGGAGCCATGCATACCAGGTTAGGGATAAGGAGCCGTGCATACCAGGATAGGGATGAGGGGACAATGTATACCAGGATAGGGATGAGGAGGCCGTGCATACCAGGATAGGAATGAGGGGGCCATGCATACCAGGATAGGGATGAGGGGGCCATGCATACCAGGATAGGGATGAGGGGACCATGCATACCAGGATAGGGATGAGGGGACAATGTATACCAGGACAGGGATGAGGAGGCCGTGCATACCAGGATAGGAATGAGGGGGCCATGCATACCAGGATAGGGATGAGGAGGCCAAGCATACCAGGATAGGGATGAGGGGGCCATGCATACCAGGATAGGGATGAGGAGGCCAAGCATACCAGGATAGGGATGAGGGGACCATGCATACCAGGATAGGGATGAGGGGACAATGTATACCAGGACAGGGATGAGGAGGCCGTGCATACCAGGATAGGAATGAGGGGGCCATGCATACCAGGATAGGGATGAGGAGGCCAAGCATACCAGGATAGGGATGAGGGGACCATGCATACCAGGATAGGGATGAGGGGACAATGTATACCAGGACAGGGATGAGGAGGCCGTGCATACCAGGATAGGGATGAGGGGACAATGTATACCAGGATAGGGATGAGGAGGCCATGCATACCAGGATAGGGATGAGGGGACAATGTTTACCAGGATAGGGATGAGGGGGCCATGCATACCAGGTTTATACTCGCGTCAAAACGTTTTCCCAGTTTTTTTGTGGTAGAACTAGGTGCCTCAACTTGTTTTCGAGTCGTCTAATACTCGAGTACATACAGTAGTTTTTGTTTTTTTTTTCTATTTATTTATTGACTTTATTTAGCTTTTTTTTTTCATTGGGACCCAAAGTGAGGCCGGTTTATATGGGCATATTACGGGGACATTTGGGCACCTGCATTACTGATGCCATTCATGGCCTAACTGAGGACTTGCAAGTAGCACAACAGAAAACATCGGTCTTCCCTGGGTTTGTGGCGGGATAAAGCTAATGCTAAAGGCTATAGGAGGGGAAGAAGAGTGAATTCAGGCTATCTGCTTTGTGTATTATCCTTAGTGAAATGTGTGCTAATTAAAAGAACAGAATTAGGCTTTATTCACATGTGCATGTCAGCCTAAATGTTTCTTCAATGTTGGTGGCCTCTTGGCTGCTATCATTTATTTTCTTTACTGATGATGTACAGCAGGACATCTTGGCACAGAAAGCTTGGTGTGCTTGATCTTTCCCAATCTGTTTCTAGAAATCGGTCCGTAAACAGACAACACAGGGAAGGCCTCCAAATCGGACCAGAGTAGGATATGTCTGTAGTTCTTTTATGCAGTTCATTTGCCATCACTCTGCCCCTGAGGAAGCTGTTGTGAAACGCGCGTTGGGGTGCGTGGGTATCCCTATGGACAAAGATATGGGTAAGATCTGCGGGCGGTCTCATGTCTCTTTCACTGGTTAGATTATGCTAGCCATACGGCTGTTTGATACAATGGGATTTTACCTTTTTGAGACTTATCTGACCATTTTAGGCTATGGATGAAATTATATGCACTAGGCACTTTATTTGAATCAGACCCCTGTTAGGGCTACATGAGATAGCTAAAATTTCCATGCCTTTGTCCTTGGGGTGCCATTACTTAAGGTTCACCTTTAACCTAATCTTTTGCTCTGTTCTAATTACTCATTTTGTGATACTTACCTTTATATGATGCATTTAAAATAAAATGTATTATTTTATGATATACATATTTTGTGGGTTTTTGCTCCAGTTTCTGGTGTTTGGATACCAGGCCATTTGTACCTGGAAGAAATGCATTATTTTTTTCACCATTTCATCCCACTTGGATCTTTTTGTTTTTCCATTACAATGGTATTTCTTTACAGCTCTCTCTTCCTTCAGATGTATGTGATTTGTTCAAAGGTGGAGAGAGTGAAGCCAGTGCCGATTAGCGCAGGGAGCGCATGACGTAATAATGTCACACAATCACCGGTAGAGCCAGTGCTGACACCTCTGGAACACCGCCGGCATTGGAGGAGGGTATATACTGGTGCTTCTCAGAAAATTAGAATATCATCAAAAAGTTAATTTGTCAGTTCTTCAATACAAAAAGTGAACCTCATATATTATATAGAGTCATTACAAACAGAGTGATCTATTCCAAGAGTTTATTTCTGTTTATGTTGATGATTATGGCACATAGCCAATGAAAACCCAAACGTCATTATCTCAGTAAATTAGAATACTATCACCAGCTTGAAAAACGATTATAAAATCCGAAATGTTGCCTTACTGAAATGTATGTTCAGTAAATGTACTCAATACTTGGTCAGGGCCCCTTTGGCATCAATTACTTCATCAATGGCATGGAGGCGATCAGTCTGTGGCACTGCTGAGGTGTTACGGAAGCCCAGGTTGCTTTGATAGCAGCCTTCAGTTCATCTGCATTGTTGGGTCTGGTGTCTCATCTTCCTCTTGACAATACCCCATAGAGTCTCTATGGGGTTAAGGTCAGGCGAGTTTGCTGGCCAATCAAGCACAGTGATACTGTTGTTTTTAAACCAGGTATTGGTACTTTTGGCAGTGTGGACAGGTGCCAAGTCCTGCTGGAGAATTAAATTAACATCTCCAAAAAACTTTTCAGCAGAGGGAAGCATGAAGTGCACTAAAATTTCCTGGTAGACGGCTGTGCTGACTTTGGTCTTAAACATAGTGGACCTGCACCATCAGATGACATGGTTCCCCAAACCATCACTGATTGTGGAAACTTCACACTAGACCTCAAGCAGCTTGGATTGTGGGCCTCTCCACTCTTCCTCCAGACTCTGGGACCTTGATTTCCAAATGAAATGCAAAATTTTCTTTCATTTGAAAACAATACCTTAGACCACTGAGCAACAGTCCAGTTCTTTTTCTCCTTCGCCCAGATAAGACACTCCTGGCGTTGTCTATTGGTCATGAGTGGCTTGACATGAGAAATGCGACACTTGTAGCCTGTGTCCTGGATACGTCTGTGTGTGGTGGTTCTTGAAGCAATGACTCCAGCGGCAGTCCACTCCTTGTGAATCTCCCCCAAATTTTTGAATGGCCTTTTCTTAACAATCCCTTCAAGGGGGCGGTTATCCCGGTTGCTTGTGCACCTTTTTCTACCACACTTTTTCCTTCCACTCAACCTTCCATTGATATGCTTGGATACAGCACTCTGTGAACAGCCAGCTTATTCAGCAACGACCTTTTGTGGCTGACCCTCCTTGTGGAGTGTGTTAATGACTGCCTTCTGGACATCTGTCAAGTCAGCAGTCTTCCCCATGATTGTGGAGCCTACTGAAACAGACTAACAGACTTTTTTAAATGCTTAGGAAGCCTTTGCAGGTGTTTTTTGTTAATTTTAATTTACTGACATAATGACTTTTGGGTTTTCATTGGCTGTAAGTCATAATCATCAATATTAACAGAAATAAACACTTGAAATAGATCACTCTGTTTGTAATGACTCTACATAATGAGTTCCATTTTTTTGTATTGAAGAACTGAAATCATGATCCTGATGTTCAGCCAGATCTCGACTTGTGGACGGAAGATACCTCACATAGTTAGCCCACAGAGGATTCTTCTATTACTTTTATTTCTGAAGGGAAAATAAAACGTGGTTAGTACCTCTGTTCATTCATTGACAAACACCTTACTAAGAATACAACACTAATATTGGGTCTCATTCAAACTGCAGTATATGATTTGTATTTTTTGTCCATTCTGTCAACCACAAGAGTAAATCTTAGGCCGGATTCACATTTGCGTTCGGTGGCTTTGCGGAGGGCTGCATACATCCTCCGTTAAGCCCCGCCTACTTCCACATACTTCTGCATGCGTCCTGCATACCTATCTTTAACATTGGGTACGTAGGATATGCAGATGTGTCGTTTTGATGCGCCCGCCGTCCGCACAAAACACAACTTGTTGCGTTCCTGCGCGGTTGGCGGGCGTGTCAAAACAACGCATCTGCATAGATCCGCATGTCCTGCGTACCCAATGTTAAAGATAGGTACGCAGGACGCATGCAGAAGTAGGCGGGGCTTATTGGAGGGCATACGCAGCCCTCCGCAAAGCCCCCGAACGCAAATGTGAACTTGGTCTAAGGCACAGTTAACCTATAGCAGAAATTTCTATAGTATTTTTTTTTATTTATTTTTTTTACTCCCTTGCTGACCTTAGCCTAAATTCTGGATGAAATATACCAATCAAATACTAAAGTGTGAATGAGGCCTTGTGATTATCGTGCCTCATGTGACTCAGGACCACACACCAGTTACCCAAAGCTAGGGCACAAACTGTCCCTACCCTACTACACTCACTTGAGAAGCTGTTAGGGAGTTGTACCGTGAAGTACAATACATAGAGTTGATAACTGTGCTCTGGAGCAGACTGGTATGTGTCAAACACACGGGCACATGTATTACATCCCTCCTCCACAGTTACCAGCATTGTGAATCTAAGACTTGTGGTTATAACTTTTTTTAATCAAATGCCTGTAGAAGAAACCTGATCTTATTAGCCGTGCTCTCATTCTAAGGCTCACTGTCTGTGGACAAATGGGTCATTCTGTATGTAACATGCGCCCATCGCTGCACTTTACAAAGTGAAAGTTAAATACAGACTTCACATTTCCATCAAGCTAAATAAATGGGGCTCCTTTCAGATAACTGCCGGCTGGTTCTAGGAAGCTGTTTTGTGTATCTGTAAAGCCCGGGGAAATAAATGTGCCTGTTCACATATTTGTAGTGCAATTTTAATTAAAAAAGAACCGTAAGAAAACCTGTTGTATCTGACTGTGACATCCCACATGACGTATGTGTATGCAGATGGGGGCACTTCTCTTCCTACAGCCTGAACATCAGAATGTAGTCTTTTGTCCATTTGCCTGAGAACCACATTATCGATCTGTAGAAATCAATAGAGCTGCGAGATGTGGAGAAAAACCTGCTCTGCTGTTAGCTGCTGCTGACCGGCTGTGTGCTTCTACATATACAATAAACCACGAATAGCATTTCCCAGCTTCCAAGCCATAACTAATCTCTTTATGTAAGAATATGACTGGCATTTAAAGGGTCCCATCACATGGTGGCTCAGTGGTTAGCATTGATTCTTTGCAGTGTTAGAGTCCTGAGGTCAAATGCCACCAAAGACCGCATCTGCAAGGAGTTCTTTATGTTCTCGTGTTTGCGTGGGTTTCCTCTGGGTTTTCCGGTTTCTTCCCACACTCCAAAGACTGATAGGGAATTTGTGAGCCCCAGTGGAGACAGTGATTATAATATATGTAAACTGTATAGATAAGCAGAATATATAAAAGCCTCTTCTGTTGAAAGGCAGTCTGTCACCATGTTTTTATTATTATAATAATAATAATCTTTATTTTTATATAGTGCTAACATATTCTGCAGCTCTTTACAGTTTTGCACACACTGTCCCCAATGGGGCTCACAATCTAAATTCCCTATCAGTATGTCTTTGGAATGTGGGAGGAAACCGGAGAACCAGGAGGAAACCCACGCCAACACGGGGAGAACATACAAACTCCTTGCAGATGTTGTCCTTGGTGGGATTAGAACCCAGGACTTCAGCGTGGAAGGCTGCTGTGCTAACCACTGCGCCACCGTGCTGCTACATCCTCATGAGGGCTGGGTCCCTGATTCCAGCGATGTGTCACTTACTGCGTTACTTACTCTCATTTTGATAAAATCACTGTTTTCTACTGTAGAACTACCAGTTCTCTAAATGTTGAGCTCTTTGTAACCCAGCCCACACCACTGATAGGCAGAAAGCTACCAATCCATGGTGGGGGCAGGGCTATACAGAGCAGGAAGGCTACATGGCACAAAACAACTGGACCTCTAGTGCTAATAAAACTGTGATTTTATCAAAACTACAGCAAGCAGCCAAGTAAGTGACACATCGCAGGAATGGTGGTATCGGTCTCTACATTCTGCTGCTCTCAGATTAGGTAGTAAAAATCTGTTGACTTATTACTTTTAATCAGCTCCCTTAGACTGGGGTTTCAGCTGAACCTTTTTGTTTCTATCGGCTGGTTCTTATGACTGGTGTCGGTACAGCGCAGATGCAATGGTATGTAGCCACTACTGTGTAACACCTCACATCTGGATGGTGACAAATCAGGGAACCTTCAATACATATTCTCATTATATATTTTCAATTATGGTACAAAATGTTTTTTTTTTTTGTTTTTTTTTAGGCTCTGGTGAGCAATCCTAAAATTGATAATATAGATGGTAAATATGCATTCAAGCCCAAGTACAACTTAAAGGACAAAAAGGCGCTATTGAGGCTCCTGGACAAGCATGATCAGAGAGGACTGGGTGGAATCTTACTAGAAGACATAGAAGAAGGACTTCCTAATGCACAGAAAGCTATTAAGGTATCTGCTTCATATTTGTAGCTTTGTCCTCCAGCCCCTTAGACTTGGAATGGAGCGATAGCACGTGTGTTTGACCAATGCTCCATTCAGACTAAGGTTATGTGGTGAGAAAAGATGAGGGACTTGGGTTCCCAGTCCTTGTGATCTGTGTGGGTCCTTGCAAATATATTGTCACCTATCATGTTTTTTTTTGTTTTTTTTTTTAATCAGAACCTTTTTAGCTACCGTATTGGTTTTAAGATGTCAACTTCTCCATAACAGTCATCAAGAGTGTAGATACAAAAAAGGACCATCCAGAGGAAAGATAGTACACCCTTTAGTGTACATTACATTTGTGGAAAAAAAAGTTCTGTAATTTGTTTCTTCTGTGCTCAGTTAGTGGGGCTATTATAGGCCTGAGAATGCACTACTGTCAGAATCTGATCCGAGTCTCAGTTGGGACTTCTAGAAGGTACAGTGTTGCTATGAAATACTCCACATCCGTGTCCATAGCTAACCTGGCTTGCATGCTAGGAGACGTGTACATGTGAAGATATTCATGTGCAGACTTCCCCCAGGGGCTCTATGATCACACTGTACTTACCCGAAGTCAGGAGAGAAAGTGATCAGTACTCTGCAGTGGTTAAGCATCAGTCTCTAAACCTGCTCCTTCAGGCACTCCTATATTTTGACCATCGTGGAGACGGTTGAGTCCTGTTCTAGTGATAGATGCGGGGCCCAGCTGTTGGACTCCCTGGAGTGTCACATTTACCACATAATAAGAGGTTATTGGAGGGAAAACACATTTATGAAATGAATGATTGTCATCCTACTTGGTGTGAAACGGAAGATAATTATGCAGCTTTTACAAATTTGTAAGAAGGAGGACAGAGTTTGCTGAATATACAAAATTTATTATATCAAAAAGTTTACATAGTAAAAATGGATATCGTAAGTCAAGTGCATAGTTTAAAGTGAACTATACCCAGGTGTATTACATTGACCTGAGGTCCCCTCTAGAAAACTGGGAAAAATAGGCATGTGTTTCATATAAGTAATTAAACAGCGACCTGGTGTGACTATTGTT
Source organism: Ranitomeya variabilis (assembly GCF_051348905.1). Classification (NCBI taxonomy): domain Eukaryota; kingdom Metazoa; phylum Chordata; class Amphibia; order Anura; family Dendrobatidae; genus Ranitomeya; species Ranitomeya variabilis. The sequence goes on along the minus strand of NC_135232.1, from coordinate 826,505,552 downwards.
ACTGGATATCGTCCCTCGGAATTCAGTTCCTTTTACACCAGCCACCCGTCGTTCTATAATAGTTATATAAAAGTCACAGCCTATTTGTATATCACAAAACAAAGGTGAGGAAGCGAGGCTTTTTTAAGCACGCGAAACGCGCATTGGGGTGATCGAGGTCCTCACAGGAACTGGAAATGGGTAACTATTACCTTTGTTTTGTGATATACAAATAGGCTGTGGCTTTTATATAACTATTATAGAACGACGGGTGGCTGGTGTAAAAGGAACTGAATTCAGAGGGACGATATCCAGTAACAATAGTCACACCAGGTCGCTGTTTAATTACTTATATGCAACACATGCCTATTTTTCCCGGTTTTCTAGAGGGGACCTCAGGTCAATGTAATACACCTGGGTATAGTTCACTTTAAACTATGCACTTGACTTACGATATCCATTTTTACTATGTAAACTTTTTGATATAATAAATTTTGTATATTTAGCAAACTCTATGTCCTCCTTCTTACGTAATTGTAGTATGAGTGGTTCTAAATTTATGGGTATTTTCAATCCTACTGGTATTTTTCTAATGAGCTTTTACAAATTGTTTTTTTTTCCATTTTCTAACCTGCACTGAGAATATGAAAGTTTATCTGGCTGCTATGGGAAATGCTACCGTTTTTGTCTGCTCTAAACAAAGGTTGATCTACAGGTGCTACTCATTAAATTAGAATGTCATCAAAAATATAATTTATTTCAGTTCTTCAATACAACTATAGAGTCATTACAGAGTGATCTATATCAAGTATTTATTTCTATTAATGTTGATGATTATGGCTTACAGCCAATGAAAACCCAAAAGTCATTATCTCAGTAAATTACAATACTTTATAACACCAGCATGAAAAAGGATTATAAAATCTGAAATGTTGAACTACTGAAATATATGTCCAGTAAATGCACTCAATACTTGGTCGGGGCTCCTTTTGCATCAATTACTGCATCAATGTGGCGTGTGGCATGGAGGCAATCAGCCTGTGGTACTGCTGAGGTGTTATGGAAGCCCAGGTTGCTTTGATTGCAGCCCTTCAGCTCATCTGCATTGTTGGGTCTGGTGTCTCTCATCTTCCTCTTCACAATACCCCATAGATTCTTTATGGGTTTAAAGGGAGGGTGCCGTGATTTTAGTTTTTGTATTAATAATTATTGATTATACAATCAATTATTTTTAATACAAAAGTAAATGTACCTCTTTCATACTTTTTTATTTATTCACTTTTACATTCACCACTGGAGGCCGCCATTTTCATTAGTGTGGGTGTAAGTGTCTGGGCACGACACTTGCACACCTCACTTACGGCAGCCATGTACATAGGAGCCAATGGTCGGGCTCCGACCGCATCTCCTGCCTCTCAGCTGTGACTTGGCCACGCCCACTGAGCTGCTACGTCACAGCTGTGAGAGGAGATCGCGGCCATTTTGTTTATTTCCCTCTGCCATCGCACACACAGCTCAGTGCGTGCGATGGCAGAAGCTGCTGCTGGGAGAAGCTGCTGCCGAGAGTCCAGGGTAAGTATCTGCAGCGAGGAGCTGTGATTGCAGCCTGTGCTTAGTATTACATTACAGGCTGCAATCACTGCCGACCTGTTCAGAGCAGAGCAGGGAGATCGTCCCACTGCTCTGCCCTGAACATGACTCAGCACTTCCTGGTAGAGGAAAGAAGGTAAGTACAGCGTTTTTATTTTCTTATGCATCTACCACTGCTACCAGCCCCTATATACCACCTAGCACTGCCTGCCTGCCTCTGTATACCACTGCCTGCCTCTGTATACCACTGCCTGCCTCTGTATACCACTGCCTGCCTCTGTATACCACTGCCTGCCTGCCTCTGTATACCACTGCCTGCCTGCCTCTGTCTACCACTGTCTGCCTGCCTCTGTATACCACTCTCTGCCTGCCTCTGTATACCACTGCCTGCCTGCCTCTGTATACCACTGCCTGCCTGCCTCTGTATACCACTGCCTGCCTGCCTCTGTATACCACTGCCTGCCTGCCTCTGTATACCACTGCCTGCCTGCCTCTGTATACCACTGCCTGCCTGCCTCTGTATACCACTGCCTGCCTGCCTCTGTATACCACTCTCTGCCTGCCTCTGTATACCACTCTCTGCCTGCCTCTGTATACCACTCTCTGCCTGCCTCTGTATACCACTGCCTGCCTGCCTCTGTATACCACTGCCTGCCTGCCTCTGTATACCACTGCCTGCCTGCCTCTGTATACCACTGCCTGCCTGCCTCTGTATACCACTGCCTGCCTGCCTCTGTATACCACTATCTGCCTTTATATACCACTGCTACCTGCCTCTATATACACCTACCACTGCTACCTCTGTCCTGGGTAGCTAATTCTGTCCCGTGTACTGTGTCCTCAGCAGTCAGTATCACACATGACAGGATTAGATACACGGCTCAGCAGTCGGTATCACATAGGACAGGATTAGATACACGGCTCAGCAGTCGGTATCACACATGACAGGATTAGATACACGGCTCAGCAGTCGGTATCACACAGGACAGGATTAGATACACGGCTCAGCAGTCGGTATCACACAGGACAGGATTAGATACACGGCTCAGTAGTCGGTATCACAGGACAGGATTAGATACACGGCTCAGTAGTCGGTATCACAGGACAGGATTAGATACACGGCTCAGTAGTCGGTATCACACAGGACAGGATTAGATACACGGCTCAGTAGTCGGTATCACACAGGACAGGATTAGATACACGGCTCAGCAGTCGGTATCACAGGACAGGATTAGATCACAGGACAGGATTAGATACACGGCTCAGCTGTCGGTATCACACAGGACAGGATTAGATACACGGCTCAGCTGTTGGTATCACACAGGCCAGGATTAGATACACGGCTCAGCAGTCAGTATCTAATCCTCTCCTATGCACTCCTCTCGCCCCTGCGTGTCTTTCCCCATTGTGGTTTATTATTTTTGTTGTGGGAGATGAGGGAGTCGAGGATTATGCGATCGGTATGGTTTAAAAAAGATTAATAAAGGACTTTATTCTGGCCGAGTCTTTATTTACAATACAACTATAGGATTAGTAATGGATGGGTGCCTTATAGACGCCTCTCCATTACTAAGCCGTGGGCTTGATGTCACCGGACAATATGGAGGTGACATTAACCCCACAAATATGAACCCCACTTGCTACCGCTACAGGGTAAGTGGAAATTGCCAGGCAAAGCGCCAGAAAAGGCGCATGTAAAAGGCGGCTGAGAGCTGATGTTTTTAGCCTGGGGGGGGGGACAGTATCCATGGCCCCTTCCTAGGTTATTAATGTCAGCCCGCAGCTGTCTGCATAATATTTGATGGTTATTAATTATAGGGGGCCCCCACGTCTTTTTTTGGGGGGTGTCCCCCATTTTAATAGCCAGTAAAGGCTATAAGTATACAGTTGAGCGTGTGAGTGTGAGCACACCCTCCCACCCACAGACCAGTACACTGCTGTCCTGAAATACTGTGCTCCTGTCACCCTGCTCCTTCCACCATACGTCTCTCACCTCCCTAGAGCAGCACAATACCATATGGATCATGTATAATGCCGATATATATATATATATATATATATATATATATCTATCACATATACTCCCATAAAGACCACACATTATGCCGGGATATTATAATATATATATAATATCACACATTATGCCGCCAAGTATTGTGTGATCTATGTGACGGTATTATATGTGATCTATATGGCAATATTATGATTGCTCAGTGTTGTGGAATGATGTAAAAACTATATGACGGTGGTATATGAGAACTATATTGTGGGATTATGTGTGATCTATGTGGAAGTACTAGGTGAGAATTATATGGCGGTATTATTTGTGATCTATATGGTGGTATGTGAGAACTGTATGACAGTATTGTGTGATCTATTTGATAGTATTGTGTGTGATGTATATGGCGGTATTATGTGTGATCTATATGGTGGCATTATGTGAGAACACTATGGCAGTATTATCTTCAGAAAGCGGACCCATTCTATGGTGGTTCTGGCTGAGCACCTGCACACGGGTCTGGGGTAATAGAGGGGGCAGCATGACCTTCAGTTAGGTGCAGTCAGGGCTAGTGAGGCAGCTGAAGAGAGGGGTCTCATTTTTATCGTTACTATATGGCTACATTTCCTTCCCAGCGTCACCCCGTATTTCGCCTGACGTCTCACTTTCACACATCGCCAGGACAGGATGGAGAAGACAGGATCTGAGGAGGGGAATGGGGTCTGCATGCAGAGTCTGGATCAGAACAGGCCATCAATCCGCAGAAATGTTTCCTGGATTTCTGTAGAGCAGACGGCCCATCCATGTGTATAAAAGACAGCGCTCTATGTACAATCCCTGGCTGCTCTGCGCACTGAACATGGTGCCCCCTCCATAGACCAGCACACTGCTCTCCTGAAATACTCTGTGCTGCTGTCACCCTGCTCCCTCCACCACATATCTCCCAGAATCCTTGCTGCCTGCCATCCTCGGTGACTGTCTACTTGTCAGTACAAGGCTGCCGTCACACATTCAGTATTTGGTCAGTATTTTACATCAGTATTTGTAAGCAAAAACCAGGAGTGGGTGATAACTGCAGAAGTGGTGCATATGTTTCTATTATACTTTTCCTCTATTTGTTCCACTCCTGGTTTTGGCTTACAAATACTGATGTAAAATACTGACCAAATACTGATAGTGTGACGGCAGCCTTACTCTGCAGTCACCAACAAAATGGCTGCTCACTGGGTTCCTGAATATCATCCTCTTATCCCTTAGCAAACACCTAGAAGGGGAGGAGACATCACACACGTCAGCAGACTCCACCCATAATTACTGCAGTGCAGTAATGTGAGCTAGTTGTACACTAGGTTTTTCTGAAATTTCAGCAGCTGCTCCCCCTAGTGTTTAAAAGTGGAAATTCCAAAACTTTTCAAATTATTTTTCATATTTTACTAAATTATAAACAAATGAAAATATTTTTTAAGAACATTTAAACATTAATTCTTTACATTTTTACAATTGCTGTAAAAAAAATTTTTTTTTATGGCACCTTCCCTTTAAGGTCATGCGAGTTTGCTGGCCAATCAAGCACAGTGATACTGCTGTTTCTAAACCAGGTATTGGTACTTTTGGCAGTGTGGACAGGTGCCAAGTCCTGCTGGACAATGAAATTTCCATGTCCAAAAAGCTTGTCAGCAGAGGGAAGTATGAAGTGCTCTAAAATGTCCTCGTATGACGCCTGCCCTGAGTTTGGTCTTGATAAAACACAGTGGACCTACACCAGCAGATGACATGGCTCCCCAAACCATCAGAGATTATGGAAACATCACACTACACCTCCAGCAGCTTGGATTGTGGTCTCTCCACTCTTACTCCAGACTCTGGGACCTTGATTTCCAAATGAAATGCAAAATTTACTTTCATCTGAAAACATCACCATGGACCACTGAGCAACAGTCCAATTCTTTTTCTCCTTCGCCCAGATAAGACGCTCCTGGCGTTGTCTATTGGTCATGAGTGGCTTGACACATGGAATGAGACACTTGTAGCCCATGTCCTGGATACATCTGTGTGTGGTGGCTCTTGAAGCAATGACTCCAGCAGCAGTTCACTCCTTGTGAATCCCCCCCAAATTTTTGAATGGCCTTTTTTTAACAATCCTTTCAAGGCTGCGGTTATCCCGGTTGCTTGTGCACCTTTTTCTACCACACTTTTTACTTCCACTCAACTTTCCTTTAATATTCTTGGATACAGCACTCTGAAGAGCCAGCTTCTTTAGCAATGACCTTTTGTGGCTTACCCTCCTTGTGGAGTGTGTCAATGACTGCCTTCTGGACATCTGTCAGGTCAGCAGTCTTCCCCATGATTGTGGAGCCTACTGAAACAGACTAAGGGACCTTTTTAAATGCTTAGGAAGCCTTTGCAGGTGTTTTTTGTTAATTATTCTAATTTACTGAGATAGTGACTTTTAGGTTTTTAGGGTTTTCATTGGCTGTAAGCCATAATCGTCAACATTAACAGAAATAAACACTTGGAATAGATCACTCTGTTTGTAATGACTCTCTACATAATGAGTTTCACTTTTTGTATTGAAGAACTGAAATAAATTTAACTTTTTGATGATATTCTAATTTTGTGAGAAGCACCTGTATCTGTACACAGGAGCTAGTGATGGGTGAGCGTGCTCTTATCGCATGTTGCCGAGTCCCTCATTTTAATCTGTGCTGTGCAGCACTGAAGGCAGGAATCTTTCTCTCACTCCAGGTCTCCCTGTAAATTCCACGACTGCTTCATTGACGTACATTATGCTCGGTACTCGGGTCGAGCACCCGAGCAGTCCCAATGTGCTCGATTCGACTGCTGAGCACCCGAGTAGTTTACTGCTCTAACAGCAGCTAAGCAGCAATGCTGACACCTCATCGGCAATACCTGGCAGTGGTCACTAAACAGTATGACAGAGCTGTGATATTTTGTATACCATTTACATCTGTCCACTGCTGTAGCTGGTAACAGCTGATTGCGGAGGGTTGCTGGATTTTGGCCCCCCACCGATCTGCTGTTGATGACCTATCCTGTGCATAGGCCATCAATGTAATAACCTTTAAAGAAATTAAGTTTACAGGAGGAAAATCCTTTAAAGACGGTCTGTCAGCACAGAACCACTGTTCACAAGTACAGGCGCTCGGTGCACCATTGGTGTGACCAAACATTTAAGTGTACCTTCTCATCTACTTGTTATTTATCCATCTCTGTTCTTCTCTGACTCTATAAAGCCAGAGCTGTCAATCAAAGATGTCGAGAGAGGACACAGAGGGATGACAAGTAGGTTGGAAAGGTTCACTTAAATACTTAGCCATGCCAACAGTTCACTGTGCACCTGTACTTGGTTTGAATAGTCATTCTGTGTTGACAGTCCCTTTAAGATCCCCTCGCAAGTCATCCACCAGCACTCCTGCACCTCTTTATTGCTGGCCTTTGCTGATTTTGTCTGCAGTACTGTATGACTGTACATTGACATGACTGCTGCAGCTAATAACTAGCCGCAGCATTTATACTAATATGTATGACGTGACCGCTGAGTCCAGTGATTGACTGCAGCAGTTGGATGGATGTAAATCATGTCTCTGCTATTGGGAAATCAAGAAAAACCAACACGGACCAATGAGTCATTGGTGTTAGTGGTGAGAGATCTATTCCTCAAATTTTTTTTTTCGTGTGTTTGTTTTAATACATCTTATCGTGTGTGTGTGTGTGTGTGTGTATGTATATATATATATATATTTTATTTGGAGGAATAGATTTTTCACCACTCGAACACTAATGACTTATTGGTTCGTGTTGGTTTTTCTTGATTTCCCAATAGCAGAGACGTGATGTACATCCATCCAACTGCTGCAGTCAATCACTGTTCTCAGCAGTCACGTCATACATATTAGTATAAATACAGCTAGTTATCAGTTTCTTGTCCCTGCTCATGTGTAGGCATTGCAGTATCAATGGCTACAACCACTAGCAACTAGCTTTCACCTTATTAGTGGATGTAACCATGGATACCTAAGGTCCTGCAATGCCTGTACATGAGGAAAGAGACACAGCGAATCAGAAGAACTATACTACATTTCTAAATTCTATTATTCTTATGACAATTACTACATATTGGGATAGGATCTTGGAGATGGGAATACCCTTTAACATAACGGGTCCGTTATAAGAATCGGATGTGTGAATAGTTTTATTAAATTCTAAGGCTCCATATGCCATCTGTTCTGAAAATGAGAAGTCCTTCTGTGTGAATGTGCTCTGGGGAAGAGGCACAGAAGGGTTCTGTAGTGTCATTGTGTAAGGAGACATTAGTGTGAGGTTTGTACTACCTGACCTGTGGACCCATGACTCCAGGAAGGCTACGGCTACATCTAGACATTCTATAACACTTTTGGTCATTTGACATTATGTAGCTGAAACGCACAAACTCTAAAAAAGGCTTCCTGTGTAACGTGCGTGTGTGTGTGAGCCATGGTACAACTTCGTTCTGCTTCTTTCCTCTAGGCTTTGGGAGACCAAATTATCTTTGTGACCAGACCAGACAAGAAGAAAATCCTTTTCTACAACGACAAAAGCTGCCAGTTCACTGTAGATGAAGGTAAGAGCCCAGTGCCCTAATATCTGCCGGCTACGCTCTAGTACATGATGCTTTTTTTTTTTTAATAAATTTAAAGCACGCAGTGAGTGGCCTTGTCTGGCCGGATTAAAGGGGTTGTCCAGGCTCGGGACAAAGTCTGCAGTCAGTCCATAGCCTGCAGATTGCTGAATTGTGGCCCCATTTGCTGTCCCAATTTCCCGGTATTTCCGGTGCCAGTGGGCGATCCGGTTTCCTTTATGCTGGCTGGACTCATCTGGCTTCTCTCTTTTTCACTACTGTTGAGAGAAGAAAAATGTGTACAGTCAGCATGTGACCACAAGTATTCCAGTTGGATGCTCGTGCCTGGTATACCGGGGAATTGTGACAGCCTGCGCACCGCAGATTCCTGGGTGGTCCATGATAGCTTCCCTGGCATGTGGCCCCCATATCTGCAGGTTAATAGGTTCCCTTCTAAGTGAGCTTTGTTGAACAGGCCATTCTTGCACCAATGTGTGTGAAGGCAGACTACAGTGCTCGCTGACATACCAATATGATAAGAGACCCGGCGCCAACATCCCTGGAGTGGTGCCGGTGTGGGGGTTAGTATGTGGGGTTTGTATTTCGCCTGTATCCTTTAGCGTGTCTTTCCACCATGAGTTTTTGACACTGCAAATTTTCACAAAATGGGTGGGATTTATAGAAATGTCTCAGACCCACTGTGCTTTTTTGTCAATTTCTCTTGGTATGTTGAGTTTTAAGTGTGGATTTTCCCCATAGAATTGCATTAGATGTGGAAAATCCACAGGTAAAAAAAAAGCCCATTCATTTTTAGTGGCTGTAATCCGCACACGGCTGTAACAATACAGTTTTGTCAAAACCAAATGCTAGGAAGTATCAAAAACAAAGTGCTTTATTTACAGAATGACATACCAAAAAGAGGCAAAACCCGCAGCATCAAAAACACGTGAGAAAAATGCAAGTAACTTATTATTTCACCTAATCGGTCCAAAAATGGGGCAGAACATCTGCATCATCAAAACCTCCCCAACTAATCGACATGGGAACGTAGCCTTAAAGGGGATTCTGAGTCAGGATTCGGCATCTTGCAGGTGTCCTATATGCACACTGTTAGGATTCTGCTCCGATTCCTGGTTCAAGTGGTCGTCATGTGACTTCTGCAGGTTACCATTAATATGGAAAAATCTTACCTGCCTCTGGACCCGAAGCCAGAAAAATAATTTGACGTATGTAGGGCCTGCTGAACAATAGGATCAAATAGTGTTTTTTTTGTTTAAGGTAACCGGTCAGGTCCCCTGACATTTTTAGTCTACCTCTTTGTCCTTTTAGCCGTGTATTCGGCTATTCCAGTAAGACATGTGTTGCTTTATTGAACTGCATTTATTTGAGTGAAGTGGACTAGTGTACAGTAACCTGCTGTACGCTAATAAACCAGCATTAGCCTGGTGAGACCTTTACTCACTGAGCCTCATCCCACTCCAGTAGTTGCAGTGTGGCCCCTGGACATGGCTGACAGTCCCTGCACTCCTGGCGTCTTCAGTTTGTGCTCCTTCCATTATCGCTCTTCCCCTGAACTCGGACTCGCCTCAGTGAGTAAATGCCGCCCAGTACTTGTTCATTAGCATTACCAAGCTGCTCTGTATAAATTCTTTTCTGCTGAAAGGGAACCTGACATGTCCAAATGGTACCTGATCTGCAGGCAGGAGGAGCTGATCAGATTAATAGACATTTTGCCTTGTATTTTATTCATTGAAATCTCTGGTGTTTGTATGTATAGGAGTCCGGTGGGTGGTCCTACTAGTGATTGACAGTCTTCACTATGACTGTACATGCAGAGATAGCTGTCAATCACTAGTAGGACCTCCCGCTGGACTCCTGTGTATAGAAAACACCATGGATATCAATTAATAAAATACAAGATATACTCAATCATCGTTGTTACCTTTATTGATACTCCGAAGTGTACTGTGGTTAATGGGGAGTTATAGAGCCGAACCTGTGTGAGCGGAGTCTGGCTTATTGCTGCAGTCCCTTTTGTGCCAGCTAGGTGGCGGTCATCTGATGTGATTACTTGTCACTGGTGTGTTGGGGATGCTGCTTTATGTCTGTCCTGCTAATTGCTGGCATGCACGTTTGTGTTAATATTTAAGTGATGTAAATATGCAAATTGCCTCTTCTGACTTTATCCTAAGTCATATTGCACGACTCGTTAAAGGGTTGATTGTGACTTGTAGGATCGCTACTTCCAACAGGTGGCGCTATAGAGTTAAGTCCTCTTTTTCTCAGAAGAGGCAATTTGCATATTATATTTCCCAGAGGAGCATTGCACGGCGAATAAGCCTCCTTACCTTGACAAGCCAGCTGGTATGTCACTCTCCATAAGGAGAAACGTTACCCCTTAGACCTAAGTGATGTAAAGTTATTCAAGAGCAGATCTGTTGTATGAGCTGTTATTTTTTATTTCCTTAGCATGTATGATCCTGTTTTGTTTTTTTTATGTAGATGAATAAGTTGGGTAATTTTTTTTCTTTAATTTAAAAAAAAAATAAGAAATTTCAGTTGTGTCCACTGGGTGGCAGCAGTTAACATTCGGCCTCTGCAGTATAGTGCAATCAGCCAGGAATGTAAGGGACTGCTCAGAATAAGGCTGATTAGAGGCAGGAGTGTACATAGCTGATATGTACGGGACACTGCAACTTTTTAGAATTCTTAGTTTCCCAATGTCGTCTTCATGTCTCCGTATGAGAACATGCTTGGTTGCAGTGAATGGCTGATTCGCAGAATGCATAACTAATACTTTACTCAATGATTTCCTACAATTGCATCCACAGCAACCATTCTGTCCCAATAATGTGCCACAAGCCTAGCGGATGTGCTCACGTTGAGTGTTTGTAGATTTTTCTGCAGGAAAGATGCTGCTTGAATTCTGCACGCTTTTGTGTGTGTTTTTGATGCATCTTCCATTTTCTTTTTCCCATTCATTAAATTGGGTGACAAATGCTGGACCAGTTGGCCTGCTGCAGATTGGAAAAAAGGCTTTGAATGAAATCTGCAATAAAAAAAAAAACCCGCAGTGTATGTGTGAGATTTCAGAAATTGCATTCACTTTGCTGGTACTGTAAACGCTACTTGTTTTCTGTAAGAGAAAAATGCGGAAAAAACAGTGTGTGAACAAGCGCTGATCGGTGTAGATAAATCTGGATATAATGGAAGCTAATCCTCCGACAAGTCCATGTTGTCTTATGGTCCCTTTACACAGATGGACTGACGGCATTAAACACTCATCAGTGGGTAAATATTTACCCATCGGTGGTCATTTAATAGCCTGTTTCTATAGGCGGTCTTCTGTAACTGCTGCCCACTTGATGGTCTCTGAGGCTAGTTTCACACTAGCGTTAACTGCAATACGTCGCAAATGCGTCGTTTTTGCGAAACGCCGCATCCAGCAAAAGTTTTTGCTGGATACGTTGTTTCGTCATAGAGTAACATTAGCGACGCATTTGCGACGCATTTCCAAACGGTGAATGCGTTTGGCGGCGTTTGGGCGTATGGTAGCGGTCCGTCGGGAGAAAAAAACGTTACATGTAACGTTTTTTGCTCCCGACGGTCCGCTTTTTCCGACCGCGCATGCGCAGTCGGAACTCCGCCCCCACCTCCCCGCACTTCCCCGCACATCACAATGGGGCAGCGGATGCGTGGGAAATATGCATCCGCTGCCCCCGTTGTGCGGCGGAGACCACACTAGCGTCGGGAACGTCGGCCCGACGCGCAGCGACGGGTTGTTCCCGACGCTAGTGTGAAAGTAGCCTAATAGAACGCTCCGTGCACACTGGCGGCCATTGTTCTCGGCAGCACACCTCCTGTTTACACAGGACATGAATGGTGTAGCACAAAATATGAACTCGCCCCATAAAGGAGCGTTTGATCCTTCATTGGGTGATCAGCAGCCTGTTTACACCACTGAAAGATTACCGTGTTCTTAAGGCTTGTTTTACCATAATCTTTTAGTGTAAATCACGATTTGAATTAATGGCATGAGTTTTCATTCAGTTTACCGTGACCTCCAATGACCAGTCAGTCCTGTCTGCAGTAAGTGGTCCTCGTGTTGTGTTCTGCAGGCTGTGTGCTTGGTGGTCTGGGACCGAATGAATGGTTTTTGCTGATAAATGAAAGCAGCTTTTTGATTCCTATTGCTCATCTCCTAACCACGGTTATGAATACCAGGAATACCATATCCAAGCCGCGTCTGGCACTGTTCACTCTCCCTTTATTTCCGGACTGCAGCGTAACATTCACACTGTCAGCACTCATCGCCCACAATTCATGCAGGGCCATCTGTCTCCCCACCATAAATTCCAGCAGATACCAGATTATCCACAGCTCGGATCTAAGCCACCGCACGGTTATCAGTGATGGATTGTGGTGTTGTAGAACTATGTACAATATATGGAGCGTGAATATGCCGCCAACCACAGGTGATTCCTTTACCAGCATGGACTCGCGTGTGACATGGTGCTTTCTGTTTTCTTAGAATTTCAGAAGCTATGGAGGAGTGTCCCAGTAGACTCTATGGATGAGGAGAAGATCGAGGAGTACCTAAAGAGACAAGGCATCTCCTCTATGCAGGAATCCGGACCAAAGAAAGTTGTAAGTATTCGCTTGTGGGGTGAGCGACCCTTAATATGAATGTAGGCGTCATTTACCTGATATGCAGTTACCTACATACTGTGGCCGAATAATGAACTTCCCATTTGTGTTCAGATTCCAGTACAGAAGAGGAAAAAGGCAAATTCACGGAAGAGGCCGAGATTTAAGACTCACAATGACCACTTGGCGGGCGTCCTGAAGGACTACACAGATGTTACCCCCAGCAAACAATAGCATGGGGAGTAAGGATGTTTACAGAGGAGTGCGAGATTTACTTAGCTCTTGTTGCCTCCCGATCATTCAGACCTTGCAGCCAAGTGCTCCCTTCCCCCAGCTATTGGAGATCTGTCTTTTAGGATCTTGTTCCTTATTACAGGACTGATGACAGCTCCGTCCTAGGAGGCAGGATAAAACTGACTCGGAGCGCTCGTTGCTGTGATATTCATGTAGATACAGCGACAGCCTGGACTCTGAAGTTCTCTTTACTGTACATAGATTTTTGGAAATGTTTTTTGTTTGTTTTCTGTCTCCACTTATTGCTTAACATCCGCGTTCTAGACAATATTTTATATGAAGTATGCAATGTCTACTTGTCTTTTTGTGTTGTTTAAATAAAATTCATTTCATTTTTGGAGTGAAAATGCAACAATGCGTAACCTTATTCCATAAGAATAGTAGTTATATATGTGTGGAAGATGTAGGCTACATTTTAGATGCTGAAAATGTGGTGGATTCTGTATAAAAGAGATTGTCCTCAGAATTTGACGAGTTAGATGGCTTCAATCTTCTGAAACAATGCTGACCACTAGGGTTGAGCGACCTTGACCTTTTTAGGGTTGATTCATGTTTTGCGAAACCCGACTATTTGAAAAGACGAGTCGGGCGAAATCGGCCGATTACTGCGAAAAGTCGAGGATCGGCCGGAACACGAAACCCTATGCACGGCAATGGGGATTTCTCTCTCTCTCTCTCACTCACTCACTCACTCACTCTCTCTCTCCGTACCGCATGGCCGACCCCACACAGGGATCGGGTCGGGTTTCATGAGACGCCGACTTTGCCAAAAGTCGGCGACTTATGAAAATGAACGATCCGTTTAGCTCAACCCTACTGACCACCATTAGATTAGATCCTAACTCATGTGGCAAGGCTGGTTAATAGGGGAGTTGACTTTTAGGATTGCTTCCCACCAATAGGTGGCACTAGCGTTTGTCCTCTTCCTCTGTGAAGAGGCTATTTGCATATTTAAATTCCCAGAGGAACGTTGGATGGCCTATGTTTCCCTATGCCAACTCTGCACTCTCCGCTAGAAGAAACGTTATCATTTAGACCAGAGGCCTTTCTCTCAACCATCCAGTTCTCCTGCTTTGCACTGATGAGGGGCTAATGCTCTGAAACCTTCTGCAAATGAAGGTTCTGGTTCAGCTGTATATCCTAAGTCGTGTGCCAAGGATCTTGCGAAGAGTTGACATTGACTTTTAGGATTGATACTTAGACCAGGTGGTACTAGACTCCCTGCTGTTTAACATGGCACTGTTGTTGCTTTTTATCTCTCTATATCACAGTCCAAACTAAAAATAAGAAGCTAGAAATCTTACAATTTTCGCACTGGCCACTGGGGCTTAGACTCCTGCTTCTTGTTTGTTCACATATACATTAGCAGAAATATACAGACTCATTGGTAATGTTTTATTTTCCATATCACAATCTGTTTTGAAAATAGAAATTTTGCAAATATCACACTGGCCTCTGGGGAAACAACACCTGTACATAGGGTGGGCATACCTCCCAACTTTAGGGGAAGGGAAAGAGGGACAAAGTCAGCGGCGCGCGTAGCGCGCCGCGGCAAATTTTAGGCCACACCCATTTCACAACTAGCCACGCCCCAACCACACCCATTTAGCACTTCTGATCACAATGTTTCGTTAACAATAATTATGAACAAAAAAATATGGCCACACACGACGCTCCATACTGTACAATGGCCATTGGCCACATTATGCTCCATACTGTATAATGGCCCCACATGATGCTGCGTACAGTATACTTGCCCCACGTGATGGTCCATACAGTATAATGGCGCCACATGATGCTTTGTACAGTATAATGGCCCCACACGATGCTGGGTATAGTATAATGGCCACACAATGCTGGGTACAGTATAATGGCCCCACACAATGCTGGGTGCAGTATAATGGCGCCACATGATGCTTTGTACAGTATAATGGCCCCACACGATGCTGGGTATAGTATAATGGCCACACAATGCTGGGTACAGTATAATGGCCCCACACAATGCTGGGTGCAGTATAATGGCCACACATGGTTACCCCACCCCCATCATTGCCTTCTCCATCAGTACACACAAACACCTTTCACCGCGCTCCCTCGCAGCAGCCGGCAGCTTCCACTCCCACGGCGCTGAATGGTGTCATCCAGCTGCGCCGCTGACTGCTGTATCCAGCATTACAGCTCAGTCCCCATAGAATGTAATACAGCACAGCCCCATAGAATATAATGCTGCACAGCCCCCATAGAATGTAACGCAGGCAGGTGGCAGCCCCCATAGAATGTAACGCAGGCAGGTGGCAGCCCCCATAGAATGTAACGCAGGCAGGTGGCAGCCCCCATAGAATGTAAGGGGTGCTGCACCAGGTTGGTGGAGAATCCGATGGATGGGTACCAGGGGGAGAGTGGGAGCGGGGTGCGCGCACCATGGGGAGACAAAGTTTAGTTTGTCAGTCCTCCTATGCTGTCAGAGTCTCTGCTGTAACCGCAGCAGGGCAGCGCTGCATGGAGAGGGGGAGAGACACATACATTCACTTACAGTCTGGAGATCCGCTCGCTGCTCCCGCGGTCACACAGACACGGAGTGTCTCACAACTCTGCCCCCGTGCCAGAAACCAGTCCGGGTGCTGCCGCTCTGTCCTCAGAGTCCGCCCACGTCTATAGTTGAGGAGGAAGCCGGAGGCGGGCGGTGAGGCAACTCAAGGGGGCGTGGCTACAACGCAGTCCCAGGGAACGGAACGAACAGCGGGTACTAATCTGGCTCTCTCTACGTCCCGGAAGTGGGCGGGGCTTCACCGGCAGCCGCAAATTCGGGATTTTAAATGCCCGAAGCGGGACAGCGGGACCCCGGTGCCAAAGCGGGACTGTCACGCTGAAATCGGGACGGTTGGGAGGTATGAGGGTGGGGGGTCTGACCATTGCGGCTATGTTTTGTATTGACACGTCTAATAAGCATGAAGGGAAGTGGAGAAGGGGGAGCTATGACATCGCTTGTTGTGAATGGTGGACCCTGTGTTATCAGCCGTGAATAGATGTGTTATCTGTCAGAAGTCCTGCCTCTGATGATAAAGAAACTGCTGAAAACTCTTCTTGAAAGGACTAGAAATAGGATTCTAAGGCCACCTTCATACATTCAGTATTTGGTCCGAATTTTACCTCAGTATCTGTAAGCCAAAACCAGGAGTGGAACAATCAGCACTTATCATTACTTGGCTTACAAATACTGAGGTAAAATACTGACCAAATACTGAACCTGTCCTTAGGGCTCATTCAGATGTCCGTTCAAATTTGTCCAATCTCTGACTGCAATGAATGGACCACAGCTCTCTCCAAGCGTCACAGCTTCATAGATTTCTTTGGGGCTGCCACGCTCGTGTCAGCAGACCTGCTGCTAGTGGAACTTCTTTTTACCTCAAGTACTTGGAAAACAAAAACTTTATTTAAACAGTAGGTGATTCTCTGCTGCCACATTAGTGTCAGGCGGCATATCGCTCAGCGGGCTCAGACGTATCTGCAGCTGTACCTAGACCTGTGTGTAATCCATTATAGTGTAACATGCCATGGCCTACATCCGAACATTCCTGGCATTAGTGATCAGTCCATGTTTTCCTCATGGGAACACCTTGCTATGTTGAAATACAAACATCTGCTTATGTTTTCCCCCACGTGAAGAAAAATCCTAAAAATGCATCTTTGTGATGAAACCCTCAGTTGCCTGCATTTTAGTTTACCTCTCTGTATGTCTTCTATGTCATACAGTGACTCCTTTGGAGTGTAAACCATCTTCCCCCATGTCCTTCATTATATTTTTAAGCCATTACATTACAGCCCTGCCTGTTTATTATTGTCTTTACTGTAGGATTGAAACAGGAGACAATGTGAACAGCTCTCTAAATTGCCTTGTCAGAGAGTAGAGTTCTTGAACTCTAGTGCCACCAATTGGATGTAGCAATCTTAAAACTCAATATAAACCCTTACACCATGACTTGACTGATTTGGCTATACGAGAAGCTTATGACTGGGACCTAAGGGGTAACATTTCTCCTTGTGGAGCGTGACATGCCAGGGTAAAGAGACTTGTAGACCGTGCAATGATAATTTGTATCTTTATTTTCTTCCTGGTATGTCCGCTGGCTGGTACCCCAATCCCATCACCATCACCCAACTTTCCTGATCTTCCTCACCCTGCAATTTCTTCCTTGTATGTCCTCTGGCTGCTATGACTGTTTTTTCTGTTTGTTTTTTTTTTGTTTTTTTTCTTTCTTCCCTTCCCCTGCATGTTTTCTCATTTTAATTCCCTGATGCCAATACACAGTTTGGCTTTATCTTTCCATTTGGATCTATTTCCCCTTGCATTTTCCCTACTGACTTCTAATTAATCCCCTCCTGTGTCTGTGACCAGTCTTCCTGCTGCCCCTCCCTCCTGATCACACCTGGCCTATTTCATGAGCCCTTAGCCTGTTCTAAATTCAGAGTCACAGGTCTGTCTGGACCTTGGTCTGTCCTCTATAAGGATGTCGCTCAAAGGATAATAACAAATATTATAGCAGAAATATGCCAGAAATGAGCCAGAAGTGAACAGAAGGTAAGACTAACCACTGTTAATAACTGTACTAAATTTCATTCCCTTTCCGCCATACTTATTTTCATCATGCTGACATACGCTCTAACAGTTCTGGCTCCCTTAATCCTCACTCTCCTTCGCTATCCTCAAACTCCATCACCCCCTAACCAAGTAAGAATCTCGCCTTCCCTCCTGCCTCCCCACCTGACCTCCTCTGCTGACCTGCTCCTCAACCTCAGATCTCTCCTAATATCACACAAAGCAAGCCGCCCACTCTCCTTCTCCCACCTGCTCTGTCTCTCTGCTTCTCCTCACTGCTGGAGACATATCTCCCAATCCTGGACCCCCACAGCTCATACCTCCCATTACTACCCCCTCCTATCGCTCCCAACCCAATATAAACACCCGAAATCTTGCTCACCTCAAATCCGTGCCCATGACGCCCACCCCCCTGCACCCTCTCTCTGGATCACTATGGAATGCCCGCTCCATCTGCAATAAACGCCACGTGATTCACGACCTCTTTACCTCTCGAAATCTTTTCTTTCTGGGCATCACCGAAACATGGCTGACACCCTCTGACACAGCCTCCCCTGCTGCACTATGTTACGGTGGCCTCCACTTCACCCACACTCCTCGCCCTGGCAACAAACATGGTGGAGGAGTGGGTCTTCTCCTTTCTTCCAACTGTACCTTTAACCCAATCCCACCTCTACCCTCCCTTATACTCCCCTCTTTTGAAGTCCACTCTGTCCACATCTACTCCCCCTACAACCTCCAAATGGCCGTCATATACCGACCTCCAGGCCCGACCACTGCCTTTAATGACCAATTCTCCACCTGGCTCCTTCACTTTCTCTCTGCTGACATTCCCACCATCATCATGGGTGACTTTAATATCCCCATTGACACCCACCAGTCAGCAGCCTCCAAACTCCTGTCCCTTACTTCATCCTTTGGACTTACTCAGTGGTCCTCCTCAGCCACCCACACAGACGGACATACATTAGACCTGGTCTTCACCCGTTTATGCTCCCTATCTAACTTCACTACCTCCCCTCTCCCTCTATCTGACCACCATCTACTCACTTTCTCATCCCTGTCCTCTTCACCTGTCACCCACGTCCAGCACCATGCAGACCCACGCAGGAACCTCGCACACCTAGACACCCATACACTCTCTGACTCTATCCTACCACTGTCCTCTATATCCTCACGACACAGACACTGCCACTGCTTTCTACAATGCCACTCTTGCATCAGCTATTGACATGGTTGCCCCTTTCATGCATAGCAGAGCACGACGAACCAATAGACAACCCTGGCACAATAGCATCACTACAAAGCTTCGGCAAGTATCGAGATTTGCAGAACGGCGTTGGAAGAAAACGCACTCACAAGATGACTTCAGTGCACTCAAACAAGCAACACTGGCATTCAAATCAGCTCTCACCTCTGCAAAACAGGCCTACTTCACAGCCCTTGTATCTTCCTTATCCCACAACCCCAAACAGTTGTTCAACACTTTTAACTCCCTCCTCCGCCCACCACTGCCGCCTCTGAGTTCCCTAATCGTTGCCGAGGACTTTGCCACGCACTTCAAAAATAAGATAGACCAAACAAGGCAAGTCTTTTGTTGTCCAACCACCACAACCCCTTTCTGTGAGAGACCAATGCCCAAACCCCATAACTTCACTCTCCAAAATCTCTGAAGAGGAGCTTGCTCATCTTCTCTACAAATCACACCTCACCACTTGTGCACTTGACCCCATCCCACCTCCTCCCCAACCTCACCACCACACTAATCCCATCCCTAACCCATCTCTTCAACCTTTCACTAAATTCTGGTACCTTCCCCTCTGCCTTCAAACATGCCACAATCACACCTATCCTCAAAAAGCCATCCCTTGACCCAAGCGCTATGTCCAGCTATCGCCCCATATCATTGCTCCCATTTGCATCCAAACTCCTTGAGCAGCACGTCCATGCTGAACTTTCCTCTCACTTTGCATCTAACTCTCTTCGACAACCTACAATCTGGCTTCCGTCCCCACCATTCCACTGAGACTGCCCTAACCAAAATTACTAACGACTTATTTACAGCCAAAGCTAACATACAATTCTCTATACTCCTCCTCCTAGACCTGTCCTCTGCCTTCGACACAGTTGACCACTGCCTCCTACTACAGATCCTCTCTTCCTTTGGGGTCAAAGACATTGCCCTATCTTGGATCTCCTCATACCTTGCCAACCGCACATTTAGCGTTTCCTACTCCCATACTACCTCTTCATCTCGCCCCCTCTCTGTTGGTGTCCCTCAAGGCTCTGTCCTAGGACCCTTACTCTTCTCAATCTATACACTCGGCCTGGGACAACCCATAAGGTCCTATGGCTTCCAGTACCATCTATATGCCGATGACACTCAGATCTACCTCTCTGGCCCAGATGTCACCTCTCTGATCTCCAGAATCCCAGGGTGTCTATCAGCCATATCCTCCTTCTTCTCCTCTCGCTTCCTCAAGCTCAATGTGGACAAATCTGAACTAATTATCTTTCCTCCATCTCGCATATCTTCCCTACCTGATCTATCTATCAAAATAAATGAAATTACACTTTCCCCTGTGCCCAAAATACGCTGCCTCGGAGTAACCCTCGACTCTGCCCTGTCCTTCAAACCGCACATCCAAGCTCTCACCACCTCCTGTCGCCTCCAGCTCAAAAATATTTCCAGAATCCGTCCTTTCCTCAACCCACACTCTACCAAAATGCTCGTGCATGCCCTAATCATCTCCCACCTCGACTACTGCAACATACTCCTCTGTGGCCTACCTTCTAACACTCTCGCACCCCTCCAGTCCATCCTTAACTCTGCTGCCCGACTAATTAATCTCTCTCCTCGCTACACTCCTGCTTCCCCTCTTTGCAAATCCCTTCACTGGCTCCCAATTTCTCAGCGTATCCAGTTTAAACTACTAACACTGACCTACAAAGCCATCCATAATCTTTCTCCTCCGTATATTTCCACACTAATCTCTCAATATCTTCCCTCACGTAATCTCCGGTCCTCCCAAGACCTCCTTCTCTCCTCCACACTTATTCGCTCCTCATCCAATCGCCTCCAAGACTTCTCCCCAATATCCCCCATCCTCTGGAATTCAGTGCCCCAACACATCCGGTTATCCACTACTTTTGGATCCTTCAAAAGAAACCTGAAAACCCATCTCTTCAAAGAAGCTTCCAGCCTGTAAAGACCACACAGCCACCTCAACACCATTGGAGCTACTGCAACCCCCGACCTACTGTCTCCTTCCCCATAATCCTGTAGAATGTAAGCCCGCAAGGGAAGGGTCCTCGCCCCTCTGTACCAGTCAGTCATTGTTACAGTAAACAAAATTAAGTGATATTTGTATTTTGATGTAACCCCTTCTCATGTACAGCACCATGGAATTAATGGTGCTATATAAATAAATAATAATAATATTTAATTTCCCAAAGGAGCATTGCATGGCTTTTCAGTCTCTTTACCCTGATGTCACTCTGCACAAGAAGAAATGTTACCCTTTAGACCCCAGTCGGAGGCCTCTCATACAGCCAGATCACATCTCATGCTTTGCACTGAGGAGTGGCAACACCCCGAAACACGTGTCTGTAAATTTAAATTCTGGTTTGGCTTTTATCCATGAATAAGTCATGTGGCAAGGCTCAATAAAGGGTCGATATTGACTTTTAGGATTGCTACTTCCAATAGGTGGCGCTAGAGTTCAAGTCCTGTTCCTCTCTGAACAGACAATTTGCATATGCTAAGATAGACACAGAGACTTCAAAAATGGTATATGATAATAAATGTAGTCATCCCATAGTCCATGTAGATCTAAGAGGAGTTCAAAAGAGTAAAGTTCCCACATGAGAGCCATACAACAGACAATAAATACAATATGTAATTTTAACATCTGTTCTGGTTTCTGCTTACGGTACTTCCCTTCAAAATCAATAGATGTCCAGCAGCGCCATCAGCTTAGAATTGCAAGCAACCAGTGGGACCCAGGTAGACACATCCACTGCTCATAGAAGTCCAGCCAGAAGTAATGATCATAGAAAAATTGTGGCCTAAAAGTCATACCTTCAACATGAAAACCATGTCAAGTAACTCAACGCTGCATGAAAACATTACTGAGGGGCAGAAAAATGACAGCAGGTGCTCTCGACTAATGGGTCAAAACTGGAAATATTGTTCTCTAGCAGCAGGGAGTTTGTCTGCGTAAGGCAGGGGTGGGGAACCTTTTTCCAGCCAGGGGCCGTTTGGAAATTTCTACCATCATTCGGGGGCCACATAAAAATGATCACCTTGAAAATTACCCCGGTATATTTAGTCAAACAAATAATTACGGTAACTCACCCTTAATGTGACACCTGGAGCAGCTTCTCTTTGGTGCAGCTGTGATGTTAGGTGATGCTGATCATGTTGCTTCTTACAGTTGCTTTTCCAGGGGTGGCTCGAAGATCATAGGGGGGCACAAAGATCAAAGGAGGGCTCATAGCTGGGAGGCATGGAGATCACAGGGGCACATAGCTGAAGGGGACAGATCATGGGGCACAGATCACATGGGAGCACAAATATTGCAGGGGGCACAGGGATAATAATAAATAATATTTTTTTTATATACAGGTCCTTCTCAAAAAATTAGCATATAGTGTTAAATTTCATTATTTACCATAATGTAATGATTACAATTAAACTTTCATATATTATAGATTCATTATCCACCAACTGAAATTTGTCAGGTCTTTTATTGTTTTAATACTGATGATTTTGGCCTACAACTCCTGATAACCCAAAAACCTGTCTCAATAAATTAGCATATCAAGAAAAGGTTCTCTAAACGACCTATTTCCCTAATCTTCTGAATCAACTAATTAACTCTAAACACATGCAAAAGATACCTGAGGCTTTTAAAAACTCCCTGCCTGGTTCATTACTCAAAACCCCCATCATGGGTAAGACTAGCGACCTGACAGATGTCAAGAAGGCCATCATTGACACCCTCAAGCAAGAGGGTAAGACCCAGAAAGAAATTTCTCAAC
This sequence comes from Ranitomeya variabilis, assembly GCF_051348905.1. Lineage (NCBI taxonomy): Eukaryota > Metazoa > Chordata > Amphibia > Anura > Dendrobatidae > Ranitomeya > Ranitomeya variabilis. The sequence goes on along the minus strand of NC_135232.1, from coordinate 826,482,785 downwards.
AAATAGGCTGTTCCCAGAGTGCTGTATCAAGGCACCTCAATGGTAAGTCTGTTGGAAGGAAACAATGTGGCAGAAAACGCTGTACAACGAGAAGAGGTGACCGGACCCTGAGGAAGATTGTGGAGAAGGACCGATTCCAGACCTTGGGGAACCTGAGGAAGCAGTGGACTGAGTCTGGTGTGGAAACATCCAGAGCCACCGTGCACAGGCGTGTGCAGGAAATGGGCTACAGGTGCCGCATTCCCCAGGTAAAGCCACTTTTGAACCATAAACAGCGGCAGAAGCTGTTGCTAAGTGGTCCCAAGTACTTTTTTCTGATGAAAGCAAATTTTGCATGTCATTCGGAAATCAAGGTGCCAGAGTCTGGAGGAAGACTGGGGAGAAGGAAATGCCAAGATGCCTGAAGTCCAGTGTCAAGTACCCACAGTCAGTGATGGTGTGGGGTGCCATGTCAGCTGCTGGTGTTGGTCCACTGTGTTTCATCAAGGGCAGGGTCAATGCAGCTAGCTATCAGGAGATTTTGGAGCACTTCATGCTTCCATCGGCTGAAATGCTTTATGGAGATGAAGATTTCATTTTTCAGCACGACCTGGCACCTGCTCACAGTGCCAAAACCACTGGTAAATGGTTTACTGACCATGGTATTACTGTGCTCAATTGGCCTGCCAACTCTCCTGACCTGAACCCCATAGAGAATCTGTGGGATATTGTGAAGAGAAAGTTGAGAGATGCAAGACCCAACACTCTGGATGAGCTTAAGGCCGCTATTGAAGCATCCTGGGCCTCCATAACATCTCAGCAGTGTCACAGGCTGATTGCCTCCATGCCACGCCGCATTGAAGCAGTCATTTCTGCCAAAGGATTCCCGACCAAGTATTGAGTGCATAACTGAACATTATTATTTGATGGTTTTTTTGTTTGTTATTAAAAAACACTTTTATTTGATTGGACGGGTGAAATATGCTAATTTATTGAGACAGGTTTTTTGGGTTATCAGGAGTTGTAGGCCAAAATCATCAGTATTAAAACAATAAAAGACCTGACAAATTTCAGTTGGTGGATAATGAATCTATAATATATGAAAGTTTAATTGTAATCATTACATTATGGTAAATAATGAAATTTAACACTATATGCTAATTTTTTGAGAAGGACCTGTATATAGCGCTAACATTCCGCAGCGCTCTACAGTTTGCACACATTATCATCACTGTCCCCAATGGGGCTCACAATCTAAATTCCCTATCAGTATGTCTTTGGAATGTGGGAGGAAACCGGAGTGCCCGGAGGAAACCCACGCAAACACGGAGAGAACATACAAACTCTTTGCAGATGTTGACCTTGGTGGTCCAAGGTTGTCCAGGACTCCAGCGCTGCTAACCACTGCGCCACTGTGCCGCCCCAGGGGGGCACAAAGCTGGGAGCCACAGATCACATAGATGCGCATAGCTGGGGGGCACAGATCACAGGGGGGCATAGATCACAGGGGGGCATATAGCTGGAGGGCACAGAAATCACAGGGCGAACAGAGATCACAGGGGGGTACATAGCGGGGGGCACAGATCACGGGGCATATAGCTGGAGGGGCAGAGAGATCACAGGGGGAACAGATGATGGGGACACAGATCAGGGGCATATAGCTGCAGGGAGGGCAGAGAGATCACAGGGGTAACATATCACTGAGGGGCACATAAATCACAGGTGGCACATAGCTGTGGTGACAGGGATCACAGGAGGGGCACATAGATGACATGGGCCACATAGCTGGGAGGCACAGAAATCACAGGGCTTATAGTTGGGGAACAAAAAGATCATATTGGGGCACAGATCACAGGGGGCACATAGCTGGGGGGTGCAGAGATGACATGGGGGCACATAGCTGAAAGGCACAGAGATCACAGAAGGCTTATAGTTGGGGGAGCAAAGAGATCATATTGGGGCACAGGGGGCACATAGCTGAGGGGCATATTGGGGCACATAGCAGAGGGGCACAGGGATCACAGGAGGGGCACAGAGATGACATGGGGCACATAGCTGGGAGGCACAGAGATCACAGGGGGCTTATAGTTGGGGGAGCAAAGAGATCATATTGGGGCACATAGCAGAGGGGGCACAGAGATCACAATGGGCACATAGATTAGCTGAGGGACAGAGATCACCTGCAGAGCTGCCAGCACAGAGATCGCCCTGGACTCTCTGGCTGCAGCAGCTCCACTCCTGGGACAGTAGGATGGGAGAGCATTTGGTGCAGGCCCTGCCCACCCATCACTAACCCCCGCCCACCCCAATGTCACCATTCATGTGCAGGGCAGGCAGCGTTCTGTGATGAACGCTGCGTGCCGTGCACTTGGACTTAAAGGGCCGGCAGGATGCGGCTGCTGCCCGGACATTGCGGACTTCGGGGATATTCCCGCTGGCTGCATAAAAAGCCACCGCGAGCTGGAGGTACCCTATCCCCGGCCTAAAGGCAAGAAAAGTGGTAGAATAATGAGTGTCTGCAGGCAACAGTGAAGCATGGAGGAGGTTTCCTGCAAGTTTTTTGGGCTGCATTTCTCACCATCAAGTCTGTGGGATTACATGAAGGAGCAAAAGAATTTGCACAGGCCTATATCCACAGATGTGTGGCTAGTTCTCCAAGATGTTTAGATCAACCTCCCTGCCGAGTTCTTTAAAAAAAAAAAAAAAACTGTGCAAGTGTATCTAGAAGAATTGATGTTGTTTTGAAGGCAAAGGGAGGTCACATCAAATACTGATTTTATTTACTTTTCTCTATTGTTCATTCACTTTCAATCTTATTTATAAACTGTTAACACTTCTATTTCAGAAAGCATTCTTATTTTGCAGCATTTCTTCCACACTTCCCTAAACCTTTTTCCTTGCACAGTATATATAGTGTACATAAGAGTAGAGTAAAAAAAGATTCACAGGACCCCGATCCAGTGGCCACTTCTGTCGTCCTTGGCCACTGGATGAACTGAACTGCCAGCATGGCCTAATAATCAGAATAGGTGCCTTAGATATACCTACTGTAGAATTGTTTGTTTTATACAAATGTAATTATATGGCGGCAGCTAAAGTTGGATAATCAGAATATTTATGAAGGATGCCTCAGTGGGATGATCCCCTAAGATTTAGCAATATCTAATGGTTTCCAACTTTGACGCAATTTTCTAGAATTCCTCCCTGTGCTGTTACTTAGAAACCCTAAAATGACACGGCCTATGAGGCATGTACATATTCAGTGGGAGTGAAAGTGCCTGATGGCTGAAAGAAACGTTTCCTATAATGCATGCTTAATATTTCTTATATATTTTATTCAGTTTGGTCTCCACCAGGACAGCTCTAGTTATCTGCTATACTACAGTGCTATATATATCACTATAGTCAGTAATTGAACATCCAAAAACTTTTTTTTTATCGTGTAACCCTTATATCATCAGTTAAAGGAATTGTTCCATGAACAAGGTCCATTCTAATAAATACTGAAATAATAAGTTCCATAATTGAGTTAAAAAAAAAACGTTCCTGTGCTGAGATAATGTTATAAATGAGCTCCTGTTATATACTACGGTATTTATTTGCTACTGTGGACCATGCAGCACTGCTCCAGTTCATGGATGGCACGTCCCACAGCTTCTGGTCAGGAGTAGGCATCATTGAATTATGAGTGACTATACAGACTAAACAGCAGGGGCTCACAGCTGCTGCCTACTGAGGTAACAGCTTTCACTGTTTTATCACAGGGGTGAGCGTTTCTGTCACATCTCCACCCCTCTCAGCTCATCAGAAATCAGTCAGATATATAAGGTCAGTGGCTGCTGAAACTCCTACCACTGACTTGATTTATCATGATCCCAGGGGGTTGAGAAAAAGTAGAAACACTCGCTCCTGTGATAAAACAGAACAGGGAAATGTGTTACCTCAGAAAGCAGCAACTGTGAGCCCCTGCTGTTTCGTCTGTATACTTATCATAGGTGACTTATGCTTTCTTCCTTGGCCAAGAGCTGTCTGCATGGTTGGACACAGCCTTTACACAGTGCATACCAGTGGCACATTTATAAGCTTATCTCAGCACAGGAACATCCAATTGTGGAGTTTATTTTTATTCCAAAATATATTAATTAAAATGTACTTTGTTGATGAGACAATCCTTTACACATATCAGTGAGCTAAGGTTTGATATAGACCTTTACCCTGGAGCTAATGCTATGTTGTAACTTCTATACCAAAATACTAAACATCTTTAATACATTTTTCTATTCTTAGATTACTGGATGTTTTTCAGCAGCAGCTGGGATTAAATCACTGACACACCATGTAATAAGGAGAAAATAAAAAATAAAGAAAAGGCCATGACATTACATGGGAAAGTGTCCTAGTATGAAACCTCCTCTTCAGAATGTGGGGATGATGTAGTGGGTGAAACTTGATCTCACTTTGGGAATCAATATGTAGTATTTTACAAATGGATTTATGAATTTGTACATTTAGGAACATGTCTCTGGGCAATAGTGCGCGATTAACAGAAAAAACCTTGTTGTTTTTTGTACATTTTACTAGGATTTTTGTTGAGATCTGCTTATAATAAATATGTGATGACTATGTAAGGTAATTCAGAAAGCCTCATATTGTGAGACATAATTTCAATATTTTTTCTGTAATGGCATCTTTTCTTATTAGATTTGTCCTGTACTTGCTTAAAGAACTTCTCCCATGATCTATTTTCCCACTTAAACCTGTGTAAATACTGTAGTGTCAGTGTGTCAATAAACTTACCTTCCGCGGTCTTCTGTGGTGTCCAACTCTGATCAATTTGTCCTCTGAGTGAAAGCAATTCGGACTATCCAGAATCTTTGTATGAGCCGGAAATATCTTTTACAAGGAAAGGCATGGTGCCTTGTTCTGAGACTCCATGGGCTTACATTGTAAAAGCCACTTCCGGGTCACGCAGAGAGTAGCGTGATCACAAGAGAGTCTGAAGAGCGGTAACGCCAACAGCATTGCGATTCCCTGGTGGCCGAGCCCTGTCATAGCAGGATAATGTGACCTGCCCCACTGCAACAATTTTTTTACAGGAATGGTATAAAAAAAAAAAAGATGTATAATTTTTTTTTTTTTTTTTTTTTTTTTTAATATGAATGATTTCTAAAAATTGGATCATGTATATTTATAACAGCAATATACAAAAGTGCATTTTTTTCCTCAGCCACTGAGGGCTGCCATTTTTTTTGTTACGGCAGGCACAGGCCATTAGAAAGTATTTTTGGTCTCCAATCCTATCTCCTATACTTTGTCTGCATTAGCTGTGAACTGTGCACACACCGGTCTTGCGCAGTTCACAGCTGTAGGTGGAGCCAGGTGTCATTTATTTGTAGCCCAGTGCTAAGAAACCTCCCATCCGGTCACCACTCACTGCTGGAAGAAGTCACTGCCGCTGCCCTGGTGCCCAGACCTGCTGTCAATGCTCACTGTGTGAGGGTGCAGTCAGTCGGCCATTTTGCACAGACGATGATCACATGGCAATGATCGGACTGGCCGGCGGCTCTTCTGACCCAAGCATGACAGCTGTATAGAAATAGATGTTGTCACGCTCAGGCCAGGAGAGTCAGTTGTCCGTGTTATGTGGCCATCTGACTGCGCCCTCACTGTTGCCCCTGCACCAGCTACTACCCTCTGTACATTGAAGTTGAACTTGCAGAGAGCAACAGCCTTCGACAAATCAAAATTTACTCAGGTTTGGTATTGCCGCAATCATACTGACCTGGAGAATCGTCACCAGCTCATTTTTACCATAAAATGAACGCCGCTCAAAACCAAAATGGAGGAATATCATTTAGTCATTATGGATCCTAGGTGTAACGTTTCTTCTTACGTAGTGTGACATGTCAAGCATGCCGAGATGAGGAAACTTTTAGGCTGCAATGCTCCTCATCTCAGCATGCTTGACATGTTGCTTTCCGTAAGGAGAAACGTTACACCTTGGTTCCCGGTCAGGCGCCTCTCACCTAGCCAAATCAGATCTCACACTTTGCACTGACGAGTGTCAGCACCCTGGAACACAGTGTCTGCAAATTGAGATTCTGGTTTTGGCTTTTATTCTAAGTCATGTGACAATGCTCGTTAGAGGGTCTGTATAGAGTTTTAGGATTGCTGCTTCCTATAGGTGGCACTAGCGTTCTAGTTCTCTTCCTCTCTGAAGAGACAATTTGCATTTATTCACTACATGTTTAATTCCACTATAGCAAAGGGCACCATTTTAATTTTTGGCTCAGGCAGCAGGAAAGCAGTCCTAGATGTCACTGTCCACAGGATCAGTCAGTATCACATTGCATTCACCGACAAAATGACTCTGCACTGTGTTCCTAAACTTTATCCTCCCTTTGCACTCCCTTTGTAAACACCCAGGAGAAGAGTGTAGGAGGGACATGAGACACATACGAGCGTATCTGGCCTATATTTACTGCAGTTTAAATATTGATAATATCAAAACATTTAAAATTATTTTTTTATGGTATAAGATATGAAAAATGAACATATCAGATATAAAAAAAAAAGCAATATATTTTTTTTAATTGTTACTTTTGTGGGGGAGGATAAATTTCCTTTGAGGAACATGACAAAGATCAAAGTGTTGACCTCCAAATTCCCCAGATCTCAAAACGATCAATTATCTAGGAGATGTCCAGGATAAACAGATCCAATCCACAGGAGGTCCTACCTTAGAATTTAAAGCTACAGGTCCGATTCATCATTTGTGATTCCTTTGTCACATTTTTGTCTTGTATTTGATGACGTTTTTTGTGCCAAAATTCTTCAAACTAACACACGTAGTTCATGAATTTTTGCACAAAAATGAAAAAAAAATGGTTTGGTAAAAGCTGCATTTCATGAATCGTTCTAAAGCATCTGGTTCAGGGACTGAAGGAAAATTTGTGGTGTAAGGTACGAGACAGCTCGTGTAATGAAGTCACCCCAGCTCTGCCCAAAACTAGACGAAACTGACGTGAAAATGAAAAAGGTCGCTAATTTTTTGCGCGACTTTGAGTTGCAAAAAAAAAATAATTTGCAATTCAAATTGTTTTATGTCAGTTTCTGGCCCCAAAAAAGACATTTGAGTAATCGGAACCATAAAGAATAAGTTGCAAATACTATAGACACTAAAAAAGATGCAAATCACTCCAGAGAACGGGAGAAACTGGAGAGACAAGAATGGGGAGTGTGGTATCTGGCACTCAGGCCCCCAGGTCACCTTCACAAGTCTTTTCAAATCTTTGATTCAACAGGACTCAAGACTGTTTTAGTGGCTCAAGGGGCCAGTGGTTTTGTGTCCGCTTTATCGATCAGTGCACAGATAATATATACGGTACTGTAGGATATTAGCACAAAAATAAAGAAAAGAAGACAAGCAAACCATACAATAATAGATTTTATTTAAAAATAACAATAGAAAAGTACCTTTATACAACTCTAAAGCTTCAGATACCATTTTATGATGGTGTACACACAGAACACACTGGAAATAAAATTTGGCTATACATTGCAACAAAATCCCTTGTTTGTCTATTAAGCGAACAGTAATCTATTTTTTTTTTTTAAATAAACCATTTACAAAGGACACAAGAAAACACACACTATCTCAGTTCTGGAGCATTTGTAAAATACTATAACAAATAAAACGCTAAATCAGAATACCAGGAATGCACCTAAGTGAGGATGATGGATAGAAGTGGCATAAAAATGTATATCAAGTTCTATCTGCACAGGAGACTGATGGCCACGTGTCAAGCCCTAGAATACACTAAACTCTCCAGTCTTTCTACTAAGGCCTGAAATGAATGGCTATATTTATTGATGCTATTAGGATGCGATACTGCAGGTATAGGACATAGGCCGAATAACTATAGCCTAAAAGGTGCCTTTGCCCCTCCATCTCCCCAGTTGCCCGTTCCTAGCACTATCCCTGTGGGCCAAGTATAATGCTTCACCTCTAGTGATGAGCGAGTATACTCGTTGCTCGAGATTTCCCGAGCATGCTCGTGGGGTCTCAGAGTATTTGTTGATTTCGTTTTTGTTGACGTAGCTGCATGATTTACACCTGTTAGCCAGCATAAGTACATGTGGGGGTTGCCTGGTTTCTAGGGAATCCCCACATGTACTTATGCTGGCTAACAGATGTAAATCATTCAGCTGCGGTAAGAAAAACTAAATCTCCAAGCACTGAAAAATACTCGGAGGACCCCCGAGCGTGCTGGAGAAATCTCGAGTAACGAGTATATTCGCTGATCACTATTCACCTCCCATCCCTTCCTTACCTTTCATCTTGTAGGAAGAAAGAGCTGCATCAACCATGAGGAGAGGAGAATTGGACAATGAGATGGCGGGCCCAACTCTCTGGCCTCCTAGCTCCCTATTCAAACACCATTTGTTCATATAGAAATATACATTTTGTAAGCCTAATAGTTTGTAGCCCTTGGTTATTTGCCCCCACATGTTCACCCTCCAAAAATCCAATTACGATAGAACTTATTGTAATCAGCTGGTCTATTAGAGCGTAATGTCTTACATTATATGGACTGATTAGTGTGTGTGTGTATATATACATACATACATATACACTCACTGGCCACTTTATTAGGTACACCTGTCCAACTTCTTGTTAACACTTAATTTCTAATCAGCCAATCACATGGCGGCAACTCAGTGCATTTAGGCATGTAGACATGGTCAAGACAATCTCCTGCAGTTCAAACCGAGCATCAGTATGGGGAAGAAAGGTGATTTGAGTGCCTTTGAACGTGGCATGGTTGTTGGTGCCAGAAGGGCTGGTCTGAGTATTTCAGAAACTGCTGATCTACTGGGATTTTCACGCACAACCATCTCTAGGGTTTACAGAGAATGGTCCGAAAAAGAAAAAAAATCCAGTGAGCGGCAGTTCTGTGGGCGGAAATGCCTTGTTGATGCCAGAGGTCAGAGGAGAATGGGCAGACTGGTTCGAGCTGATAGAAAGGCAACAGTGACTCAAATCGCCACCCGTTACAACCAAGGTAGGCCTAAGAGCATCTCTGAACGCACAGTGCGTCGAACTTTGAGGCAGATGGGCTACAGCAGCAGAAGACCACACCGGGTACCACTCCTTTCAGCTAAGAACAGGAAACTGAGGCTACAATTTGTACAAGCTCATCGAAATTGGACAGTAGAAGATTGGAAAAACGTTGCTTGGTCTGATGAGTCTCGATTTCTGCTGCGACATTCGGATGGTAGGGTCAGAATTTGGCGTAAACAACATGAAAGCATGGATCCATCCTGCCTTGTATGGAGCATCTTTGGGATGTGCAGCCGACAAATCTGCGGCAACTGTGTGATGCCATCATGTCAATATGGACCAAAATCTCTGAGGAATGCTTCCAGCACCTTGTTGAATCTATGCCACGAAGAATTGAGGCAGTTCTGAAGGCAAAAGGGGGTCCAACCCATTACTAGCATGGTGTACCTAATAAAGTGGCCGGTGAGTGTATATATATACACACATACATACCGTATATTAGAGCAACTAGATTAATAATTAGGTCACTATTGAGCAAAAAAGATCATAATGGGTTACAGTATCTGGACTAATTAGTAGGCCAGCTGATCTACAATGTGTGTGTGTGTGTGTGTGTGTGTGTGTGTGTGTGTGTGTGTGTGTGTGTGTGTGTGTGTGTGTGTGTATATATATATATATATATATATATATATATATATATATATATATATATATATACACACACAGTATATATACTGCTTTTACTCAATAATGACCAAAGTGTTACTGTGATCTGGTTGGTTTCTATGAACACTGAAGGAGCTGGTGATTGTTAGCCTGACATATAAACACGCACACACAACACACCCAACTGCATAAAACCCACTATAACACATCGACACGTGACTGTAAAGCTATGACGTTCATAAGCAGCTAGAATTCCGCCATTACGTATTATATTATATATAGCAAATAAAACCACTAGCACATACATCACAGGTAAAGAAGGCCAACGTTACTTTCTCACTGGTTCACACAATCTTGAAATTGGTAGGGTATGTGCACTCGTTGCGGATTGGCCTGTGGAATTTTCCGCACAGAATCTGCATCTCTTGGCAGAAAACACCGGCCAAAATGGTCGCAGATTTAATGCGGAATTGATGCGGATTTCTTGCGGATTACTTGCAAATTTGTTGTGGATTGTCTTGCATTTTTTGATGTGCGGATTTGCCTTACTCAATGTATAGGCCAAATCCGCTACGGATCCGCAGCCAAATCCGCAACGTGTGCACATACCCTTTGCATGGCATTTACTGGCTACTTATCCAACAACCTCATAGAAGACTCATAATACAACCACACTAAAAATGTCTGTATTACCTTCCTATGTCACAGTTCAGAGCAAAGATTAGAATAAGTTTTAGAGAAGATCTACTTTAAAGATCAGGCCAGGGAGCGCAGAGAGAGTCGCCCCTATACAGCTCCTCCCAGCGCTGCTAGAGGCGATTGTCAGGTCTCTGCTCCGTATATATGGAGAAACATCTTAATCACCTGCAGTGGTGCTGGGAAGAGCCGGCCAAGGGTAGCACCTGACTAGTCTAGTCTACGCCAGTGTGTTTCAGAGGAAAATGTATCTAGCTGCAATCATCCAGCCAGACTCTGAATCATGCTGACCGCAGTTTGGGCAGTATGACTCAGATGACAAGTTCCCTTTAATGTAGAATTTAGCATTTTATAAAATTGTGATTTTTTTTTTTTCTAATAGCTGGTCATCCAAGTTAGATTTTGTACAGAATGTGTATGGGAATAAGCAGTTGTGATAACACTTCTGCTGCATGGCGGTTTTATTAAAACGGCAGCTACTGAGAGAAAATGAACGTATTTCTTCCCAGGAGCTGCCGGCTTTCAGTCATTTAGGCCCACATGTAGACTATACTGTGAGCAGCGGCTGCAAGCACATCCCGGCACGTTGATTGATAACTCGCGATGTATTGCATCTTTCAATTAAAAGTGCAGGGGTGGGCTTACAGCCAGGAGGGAGTAGGGTCATTTCTCCCAGTAGCCGCACTTTCAGGACAGCGGCCAGGCAGTTCTGTAATGCCATTTACCTGGGAATTAATCCTATATCTGCAGGTTAATACCATTTTTCTGAGGTCACAGGTTCCCTTTGAGTAAATGATTAATGCACCCTGAGCTGAACATTCTGGTACTCACCTGAAGGCTAGTGGCACATCACAGTTTTTTCCCTCATCTGAAAAAAATGAGTACACTTATGCTAATCACACTCTTGAAGGAGGAGAAGATGGGAAAAAAAAGTCCCCATCTTCTCCAGTCTGTCAGTCGTGAAAATCAGACTACAATGGAATGTCATCCAAGTATGGTCCTTTTTTTTTGGCAGACCCATTGACTTGCACGGCCGAATATCGGATGTAAATCGGGCATGCTGCCATTTTTCTCTTATACAGACTTAATCCAAGGAAAAAAAATTGTACATGTGCACGGCCCCATAGACTAATATTGGAACAAGTGCGATTCGATGTTTTATAGGATCGCACCCAAACTGACTGTCTGCACAAGCCCTAATGCCAACAAAATGAATGCACCCATAGACCAACCCATTTCTTAAGGGTTAGGCTACTTTCACACTAGCGTCGGGAAAGACCCGTCGCTGTGCGTCGGGCCGACGTTCCCGACGCTAGCGTGGTCTCCGCCGCACAACGGGGGCAGCGGATGTATTTTTCCAACGCATCCGCTGCCCCATTGTGAGGTGCGGGGAAGTGCGGGGAGGTGGGGGCGGAGTTCCGGCCGCGCATGCGCGGTCGGAAAAAGCGGACCGTCGTGAGCAAAAAACGTTACATGTAACGTTTTTTTCTCCCGACGGTCCGCTACCACACGCCCAAGCGTCGCAAAACGGACGCGACGTTTGGCAATGCGTCGCAAATGCGTCGCTAATGTTAGTCTATGACGAAAAAACGTATCCAGCAAGAACTTTTGCTGGATGCGTATTTTCGGCAAAACGACGCATTTGCGACGTATTGCAGTTAACGCTAGTGTGAAAGTAGCCTTACTGATAATAATGAGGGACACGGACATCCTATCTGAGTACTGAGGACATATCCCGTAGCTATGCCAAAAAAGTCAGACACGCTTTAGAAAGTAAAAAAATCAAATATCACACCATTGGGATAATTACACACAACTGCGGCTCCATTCCCAACGCTCCCAGCAACAACAATTTCTCCTAATTGAGTATAAACTGCGATTAGATTTCTTCTATTCGTAACCAAGGAAACAAACACTAATGAACACAAAATGGTGAATCATGGCTTGGCATTTCCCATATGAATGAACACTGGGCCAAAAAGTGAATCCAATGATAAAGTTTCATTCCACTTTTCTCAAATATTAGGTTTCTCTATAAGGACTGTTTCATTTGATAGAATTTTTATATTACTGGTCTTGCATCATATCCCAGACATCTAAAGGGAATCTGTCACCAGGTTGTTGCCACCTAATCTGAGAGCAGCATGATGTAGAGAAGAGACCCTGATTCCAGGGATGTGTCACTTACTGGGCTACTTGCTGTAGTTTTTATAAAATTTCCATTTTATCAGCAAAAGGTTATCACTAAAGGACTAGTAAACCGGCTGCCAGGTAGTCCTCTATGTTCATGAGCTCTGTATAACCTTGCCCCTTCCACTGATTGGCAGCTTTCTGCCTATATACAGTGCATACATAATGCTTTCAATCAATGGTTGTGGAAGGGTTATATAAAAACTACACTAAGCAGCAGTAAGTGGCACATTACTGGAATCCGGTTCTCCGTTCTTACATCATGCAGCACATGACAATTTTTCCTATAGGAGTTAATGGACACTGAAAAATGGCATATATATGGAGCTGGTTAAAAAACCTAATGTCATGCAGAAGTGCTGGTATTATTTCCCACACCAATGGCAGGGATAATCAGCAGAGAATACCTCAGTGCCCATAGGGAAGACACTAAGATCTGAGAAATCTGCATGCAGGTTTGTAGTGAGATCTGTCCCCCTTAGGCGAGGGTAACACGGCCAGTTTTCTCTTATCGGTCCGATTATCCTAATCACGCTCTGATCAGAGTATTAGAATGTAATCAGATTTTCTCAGAGATGGAGAAAATAAAAGGTTTATCTATTCTCTGTATTGACAGTCTGTGAAAATTGGTCCGAAGGAGGAAAAAAAAGAAATCGAACAGGTGCCCGGCCCTATAGTATAACATGGGGGCAAGTGGGATTCATCAAAATGACGGCTAGCACTGGTCCGATTTTTACAGTCGCGTGCACGAGCACGACTGGGGAATAAATGTATATAAGGCCGGGTTCACACAAGGATATTACACGGTTTGTGTAGGAATAGCAATGCCCGGACTGACCGCGCTTTCCCGACCCGAACCTATAACCTCAGTTACACATGTGGGGCTGTAAGATCAGGTTGTGAGGCCCACCGCCGGGCATTGCGCCTGTACACGGACCATGACATACACTAGAGCAAACCCATCCTGGGGGTGTGACATGCAATCCCAACCATGCAAATCTGCAATACTCAAGCTGTGCAGTCCTATGTTCAGCGCCGACTGTAAACCAGGGCACAATCCTTACAAGGCACGCCTAGAGGCTGATAAATGCATTTTTTATGTTAACATTTGCATAGAAACATTTCTTAAACAAGTACCATGAACCGCATATATCTAAGTACAATACAAACAGAGCGAAGGACGCAGACATCCGCGCCATATACATCTCTATAGCAGGACGGTCTCGGGACTTGGACGGATACATTTGACCTAGTCTTATTTCACAGACTGAAACACACACATCCGGTTTTTTGTCCATGTATTGAAACCATTGTATTTAGCCTAAATGTTTACTGCATTTGTTAAAAAAAATAAAATAAAATACAGTCTATATAAATAGCTAGAAGGCACTGTAGGGAGACAGGAACAGGCATTATGGGGGGAGACTATGGACTAAAGGGAACAACTGGTCACCCAGACAGACCCTCTGAGAAATGTCTGAGTGTAAAACAAAAAAACAAAAAAAAATAAATATATATATATATATATATATATATATATATATATATATATATATATACACATATATATAAAAGCATCCTGGGGCTGTGTCCAGTATTGCATCTGTCATATTCACTTCAATTGGACAATGCTGCAAAATCAGACACAGCTTATAGAGGCAAAACAAAAGATTTTTTTTTTATTTATTTTTCATTTTTCCATTCTTAACAACCCCTTTACGGGCATTTACTTTCTGTAAAGACGTTGTCAAGAACTTAAATATGAGTGACCTAGCTATATGATGGTTAATCAATATAAGATCATTGGGTGGGCACACCAAGCTAGCCCCCGACTATCAGCTGAAAACGGCTCTGGCAGCAACCGGGAGCCAAGCGATGTATGGGGGGGAAAACAATAGGCCCATGAAAGGCCGCTGCCAAGTAATGCACGCTCTCTTTCAGTCACTCAACTAATTGATGGGGGTGCTGCGTGTCAGACCCCAACCGATCTCAAATTGAAGATCATGCAAACGAAAAGGTCATCATCAGATCAGTCCTTGACAACTGATTTAATGCTGTTTTACATAGTAGACCAGAAGGTTCAGTAAAAGCTCTCTACCATGACCTACAATGAATGTGTGAGAACTAATTAATTTTGTTCCCTGAGGGTATGTCTCCACGTTCAGGATTGCATCAGTCTTTGGTCAGGATTTTATGCAAGTAAAATCCTGACCAAAACTGCACCTGAGGTCACTGGCAGGTCACCTGCGGTGTACCTGCGTGTTTTGCTCATAGTAGCAACATGCAGCGTTTTGAAAAAACGCACAACGCATGCGTTTTCGCGGCAAAAACGCATGCGTTTTTAAACGCATAGTGGAGTCTGGATTTCATAAAATCCCATCCACTATGCTGTAACATCTGGACGCTGCGTTTTTGACGCAGCAGAAAAACGCAGCGTCAAAAACGCAGCGTTTCCTGAACGTGGAAACATACCCTTACACAGAGGCATAACTATAGTAGGTGCATTAGTTACAATCATACATAAGCCCTGGAACCTAGAGGGGCCCTAAAGGTCTCTTTGACCCATATGAGAAAACCAATATCATAAACTTGTGCTAGTTGGGGAACCTGATGAAGCTTGTGGGCTCCAATGCAAATTCTATAAATTATGCCACTGCCCATAACTTGACTGTGTTTCATTTACCTAACTGGCTATCTGATAAGTTTCCTATATGACCCAAATAGACTTTTGACCATAGTCAACACACGGGCCTACAATGGAGATCATCCAAGTCTTTGCAGGTCAAAGGCCTGAAGCAGCAATGAAGATCATCCAATGCTACTTGCATTTGCTACATGGAATGAACAATCAGAAAGTTGGCAGCTGTCATGACTTGGGCAAGAATTCTGGGATCCAGCTGTGGACACCCACTAGAAAGTAAAGATCTTGTACCCACATTCCCCATTTGTATACATCTCTGAATATTACTCGGTTAACCACTGGTAAGGTTTGTTTGCTCAGATGTGATAAGAACATTAATCGGGACATCAATAGGAAAAAATGGCCACCACTTAAAAATGTAGATGCCCCAAAACATAAAGGCACTTGTCGAGGGTTTATAAGTATAGCTTGCAATTGAGAAAAATGATGCAGTAGACATTGTATAGGTCTAGGCCTTAACACCTGCTGAATTCTTGCAGCGGAGGGAGTAAGACCCAGAAGCGCCAAGGTTCCCCACTGTGGGTCCTATAGCAACCGCTTAGTATAGCTACGTTACCTAGAGAACAGAAGAAGGAATAATTGGCCAAAACCTTTAGAAATCCAGCATTGAAGCTGGAGGAAACAGAAGGTCAACAGTGAACCACATTTTTCAATCTCTTCATACTGCAGTCTCATGGACCATCTCCTGGACCATCTCCTGGACCATCTCCTGGACCATTTCCTGGCCACTTGTTAAATATTGAGTGGCTGAAGACCATGTAACTTCTTGAAAACAAATCATGAAACCTAGAAACACACATCCTTAATGTGCTTGTTTGGTCCACCACACTGGCTATCAACTAAAAGAAATCGCCAACAACATAAATTGTGCCGTTATAGAGTTTCCTTTACTGTGTGTCAATACACACCTGTACTCATTCTCATCCCATGGCCAGGAAAATCTGTTGAAATCTCACATTGAGAGTTGGGGTATTGCTAACACACTGCGAGTTGGTGGGATTTATGATATCTGCACAATTCCACACTGCTAAAAACACAATTCCTCAGGACAGGGAAGATGTGCAAAGGTTCTCGTGAGCTAGTGTGAAAGGGGATGACTAATTTTGAAGCTGCAAGGTCTGTCCTGATAGTATATATAATCGATAGCCATAAAACTATGCAGAATTTGTTAATTAAAACAAATTAGTAACATTGGAGATTAATTATAGGTATGAAGCACAAAGGGAGTATGCTAGCATATTTTTACTATGTAATCTGAGAGCAGCATGATGTAGTGGCTACGAGCCTGATTCCAGGGATGTGTCACTTACTGGGATGTTTGCTGTAGGTACAATAAAATCAGTGTTTTATCAGCAGGAGATTGTTACAAGTGGACAACCGACCTCGTGTCTCCTAGTCCAGTCACGCCATCATCACTGATTAGCAGCTTTCTCTCAGTGCACAGTGTACACAGAAAGCTGCCGATCAGTGGTGTGCGGAGCTCAGCATTCAGAGCACTGCTAGATCTGATTATTTTATCACAACTGCTGCACCCAGTAAACTAAGTGATACATCACTGGAATCAGAATCTCTGTCCCTACCTCATGCTGCTGTCAGATTACAGGTAAAGGAGGACTACACATATAATATGAATCTGTGCAGCTTATACTGAATGTATATCACAGATTTTTCTTATATGTATGTTATATGGATCTGGGGATAAAGTAGTCATTATGGAGGCAGGGATTTATCGCCAGGAATGTGCCAGCCGACTGCAGGGTGCCACACCAGGACTGGCTGACCAGTAAAGGAAATCAATTAACTGCACTTTTCACAGGTTTCCAACACAACATAATACACAAATAATAGACTAACAGAGAATCTTTTCTTATTAAATAAACCACTTTATAATATTAAGTACAACTAGGATTTATGTCCCTGCTCTGATTGACTCCCTCTACTGTTATACGGGTACAAATAATACTGGGGTCAGGCCGATCTAGTGTATAAAATATGTACAGCTCACACAAACAAGCTCCATGTTGTAAAAATGCAGTTCTTTAGTTTTCGGGTTTTCTTCTCTTTAAACAAGATATGTTAATATTCAGAAACATGCAGCTTAAATTTAAAAAAAAAAAATAGAAGATTTTCTTTAATTACAAGTATTGAAAAATATCATTAATTAACCTAGAGTCTCTGAACGCAGCAGATTTCTTGGGACGGAGACCGCGAGTTACATTATCCCTGCTGGTTCTCTTAGGGTTGAAAGCGTGGACTAGACCGCAATGATTGGCAAGCCGAGCTTTCATATAAGACACTTGCAGTTCTTACAGTGTACAAGGAGTGGGGGATATTCACTTGGATTTAGCGTCAGTTTGACAAAGGCAGATGTGTGATGGAGGCTTGGTCGGGTCTTGGAGGAATCATGATGTAATATCGATGGGTGGTCTTCGGTTGTTGTAGCCTGTATTTGAGAAAAGTGAGAGCAATGTTAGCAAACAATGGTGCAGCTTAGAATGTGCAAATGGAAAAGGATATCCAAAAATGTATCTACTATATAATTGTCTAAGGGTCACTTCTGTCTTTCTGTCATGGATATTCATTGGTCGCGGCCTCTGTCTGTCATGGAATCCAAGTTGCTGATTGGTCTCGCCAGCTGCCTGTCATGGCTGCCGCGACCAATCAGCGATGGCCACAGTCCGATTAGTCCCTCCATACTCTCCCGCAGTCAGTGCCCGGCGCCCGCTCCATACTCCCCTCCAGTCACCGCTCACACAGAGTTAATGCCGGTGGTAACGGAACGCGTTATGCCGCGGGTAACTCACTCCATTACCGCCGCTATTAACCCTGTGTGACCAAGTTTTTACTATTGATGCTGCCTATGCAGCGTCAATAGTAAAAACATCTAATGTTTAAAAATAATTTAAAAAATAAAAAATCATTATACACTCACCTTTCACGCTCCTCGCGACACTCCGGTGACCGCTCCATGCAAGCGGCTGGTTCCGGTGCCAAGGATGGTGTGCGAGTAGGACCTGTCATAATGTCACGGTCATGTGACCGCGACGTCATCACAGGTCCTGCGTGAGAAGCAGGCGACAGGACTACAAGGGTCCCTGGAAGGTGAGCATATGTTTATTTTATTTTTTTCTAACCTGTGACATACGTGGCTGGGCAATATACTACGTGGCTGGGCAATATACTACGTAGCTGGGCAATATACTATGTGGCTGGGCAATATACTACGTGGCTCTTTGCTGTATACTACATCACTGGGCAATATACTACATAACTGGGCAATATACTACGTCACTTGGCAATATACTACGTCACTGGGCAATATACTACTTGGCTGGGCAATATACTACGTCGCTGGGCAATATACTACGTGACTGGGCAATATACTACGTGGCTGGGCAATATACTACGTGACTGGGCAATATACTACGTGACTGGGCAATATACTACGTGGCTGGGCAATATACTATGTGGCTCTGTGCTGTATACTACGTCGCTGTGCAATATGCTACGTGGCTCTGCTGTATACTACGTAACTGGGCAATATACTACATCACTGGGCAATATACTACGTAACTATGCAATATACTACGTGACTGGCCAATATACTACGTGGCTCTGTGCTGTATACTACGTCGCTGTGCAATATACTACGTGGCTGTGCAATATACTACGTGGCTCTGTGCTGTATACTACGTCACTGGGCAATATACTACGTAACTGGGCAATATACTACGTGACTGGCCAATATACTACGTGGCTCTGTGCTGTATACTACGACGCTGTGCAATATACTACGTCGCTGTGCAATATACTTCGTGGCTCTGTGTTGTATACTACGTCACTGGGCAATATACTACGTGGTTGGGCAATATACTACGTGGCTCTGTGCTGTATACTACGTCGCTGTGCAATATACTACGTGGTTGGGCAATATACTACGTGGCTGGGCAATATACTACGTAGCTGGGCAATATACTACGTGACTGGCCAATATGCTATATGGCTGGGCAATATACTACGTGGCTCTGTGCTGTATACTATGTCACTGGGCAATATACTACGTTACTGGGCAATATACTACGTGGCTGGGCAATATACTACGTCGCTGGGCAATATACTACGCGGCTGGGCAATATACTACGTGGGCAGGGCAATATACTACGTGGGCTGGGCAATATGCTACGTGGGCTGGGCAATATACTACGTGGGCTGGGCAATATGCTACGTGGGCTGGGCAATATACTACGTGGGCTGTGCAATACACTAAGTGGACATGCATATTCTAGAATACCCGATACGTTAGAATCGGGCCACCATCTAGTTATTTATATATGCACTGGTCAGCCATAACAGCAAAACCACTAAGATGTGACATTTACCCTTTCACTACTGCTATGTTGTGTTTTTAACAGCGACAACTGAGCAGACTTTTTCTGAAGTGCCGTCGTAAAACGCCGATATATCAAAAGTAGATTGCAGCATTATATGGCATACAGTCACAGTGTTGGCCTTTGGTTGCTAAACCCCTTAGTTGCAGCAGTAATATACAACCAAAGCATCTAAGATGTTTCACAGAAGTCTGTGTATATGAGTAATGTTCAATCACCGCACATCTTGATAGATGCTTGTGAAGACTTTATTATACAGGTGTGGATGCAGCCATAACACAATTCATGAATAAGGAATTGGTGCAGGGATAGAGAAAATGGTGAGGCGACAACAACATAACGTTTCGACTTCATAGGGTCTTATTCATATAGTCGCTGTTGGCAGAGTTCACTGAATGGTGTAAAGGATATCCTGCTTGTAAAAGGACACCTGGTCCTGGTATGTCCGGCGCACCTGCGCCTTGGATTGTAGGCTGCAATGTAGGATCGCATTGAACTCGCAAGTGTGACCCCGGCCTAAATTGAGAAGTATCATGACAACTTCCTAACGAGAAGCCATATTTTTGAAACAGACCTTGAATAAGAGTTTATGGGCAGTGTTCCAGCAGGGCCCCAATATGCTAGAACCTGGGTTTAATGAAGCACCCTATATATATTATCATATACTATACTATACATATATATATATATATATACAGTGGGGCAAAAAAGTATTTAGTCAGTCAGCAATAGTGCAAGTTCCACCACTTAAAAAGATGAGAGGCGTCTGTAATTTACATCATAGGTAGACCACAACTATGGGAGACAAACTGAGAAAAAAAAATCCAGAAAATCACATTGTCTGTTTTTTTATAATTTTATTTGCATATTATGGTGGAAAATAAGTATTTGGTCAGAAACAAACAATCAAGATTTCTGGCTCTCACAGACCTGTAACTTCTTCTTTAAGAGTCTCCTCTTTCCTCCACTCATTACCTGTAGTAATGGCACCTGTTTAAACTTGTTATCAGTATAAAAAGACACCTGTGCACACCCTCAAACAGTCTGACTCCAAACTCCACTATGGTGAAGACCAAAGAGCTGTCAAAGGACACCAGAAACAAAATTGTAGCCCTGCACCAGGCTGGGAAGACTGAATCTGCAATAGCCAACCAGCTTGGAGTGAAGAAATCAACAGTGGGAGCAATAATTAGAAAATGGAAGACATTCAAGACCACTGATAATCTCCCTCGATCTGGGGCTCCACGCAAAATCCCACCCCGTGGGGTCAGAATGATCACAAGAACGGTGAGCAAAAATCCCAGAACCACGTGGGGGGACCTAGTGAATGAACTGCAGAGAGCTGGGACCAATGTAACAAGGCCTACCATAAGTAACACACTACGCCACCATGGACTCAGATCCTGCAGTGCCAGACGTGTCCCACTGCTTAAGCCAGTACATGTCCGGGCCCATCTGAAGTTTGCTAGAGAGCATTTGGATGATCCAGAGGAGTTTTGGGAGAACGTCCTATGGTCTAATGAAACCAAACTGGAACTGTTTGGTAGAAACACAACTTGTCGTGTTTAGAGGAAAAAGAATACTGAGTTGCATCCATCAAATACCATACCTACTGTAAAGCATGGTGGTGGAAACATCATGCTTTGGGGCTGTTTCTCTGCAAAGGGGCCAGGACGACTGATCCGGGTACATGAAAGAATGAATGGGGCCATGTATCGTGAGATTTTGAGTGCAAACCTCCTTCCATCAGCAAGGGCATTGAAGATGAAACGTGGCTGGGTCTTTCAACATGACAATGATCCAAAGCACCCCGCCAGGGCAATGAAGGAGTGGCTTCGTAAGAAGCATTTCAAGGTCCTGGAGTGGCCTAGCCAGTCTCCAGATCTCAACCCTATAGAAAACCTTTGGAGGGAGTTGAAAGTCCGTGTTGCCAAGCGAAAAGCCAAAAACATCACTGCTCTAGAGGAGATCTGCATGGAGGAATGGGCCAACATACCAACAACAGTGTGTGGCAACCTTGTGAAGACTTACAGAAAACGTTTGACCTCTGTCATTGCCAACAAAGGATATATTACATAGTATTGAGATGAAATTTTGTTTCTGACCAAATACTTATTTTCCACCATAATATGCAAATAAAATGATAAAAAAACAGACAATGTGATTTTCTGGATTTTTTTTTCTCAGTTTGTCTCCCATAGTTGAGGTCTACCTATGATATAAATTATAGACGCCTCTCATCTTTTTAAGTGGTGGAACTTGCACTATTGCTGACTGACTAAATACTTTTTTGCCCCACTGTATATATATATATATATATATATATATATATATATATATATATTAGTAATTAGTGATGAGTGAGAATACTCGTTGCTTGAGTTTTCCCGAGCACTCTCGGGTGGTCTCCGAGTATTTGGAACTGAATGATTTACAGCTGCTAGCCAGCCTGAATACATGTGGGAATTCCCTATCAACCAGGCAACCCCCACATGTACTCAGGCTGGCTAGTAGCCGTAAATCATGCAGCTGCGTCAACAAAAACTAAATCTCCGAAGAGTTCCAAATACTCGGAGATCACCCGAGCGTGCTCGGGAAAGCCAGAACAACGAGTACACTCGCTCATCACTAATAGTAATCGATAATTCTATACAGACTTTTTTTTCTTCTTCTGGTTAGTGCTCCAGAAGTTAGGAAGACCTTATGTTTCAGGTAGGCCTCCTTGTTCTGCCTTTTGTCATTTTCAGTGAATGCTATCAGCTCCAGGAATGTTATTTACTGATGACACTATGTGTAACCCAGAAACATAGAGTTGTAGGTTAATCAATGCTGGAAATACTCTTTGCTGAAATAATGAGCTGAGCCTTTAAACTGGGATCTGTTCTAACCCGTAGCTCTGTTAGGTTCTGACAAAAGTCTCTTTGGCACCCAATATCTTTGACTAAATCGAGTGAATCATTGAGTAAACAGTGTAACACTGGAGAAACTCGGAGTATCTCTGTAATTGTGAGTATGAGGTAAGTTCTCGGAGCACTTAAGAGCATCTTGCTTCACTTTGTCAGGCTTTTTAAATCATATTCTGTTTTATAACAAAATATAAATCTGTCATCCTTTTCTGGCGCTGACATTACTGACAAATGCTCGGCTGATTAACCCCTTCCAAACAGGTTGCACAGTGCTGACGTCTTAACAATAACTGAAGAGTGGAAAAGGAACAGAGTGTACCATACTCGTATGAGCTGCGATCCTCTGTCATTTATAGAATATGTTACATCTGGGGCGAACATTTGAGGTATACTCCAAAAGATTGCCAAAACACAAGCCTCAAAAAATAGTGTGAACAACACATGGTACATCAACTTTTTCCAGTTTTCATTCTGGTTAACACCAGATGAACAGTGTGTATATACAGCATACCACAAACTTTTTCAGAAGCTGTGGAAAAATAGAAGTGTTAAGTTTATTTTTGGCAACTAACCAAGTGACTGAATAAAAGAGAAATCTAAATATAATCAATATTTGGTGTGACCTTTGTCTTAAAAAAAACCCATCAAACCATCAATTCTTCTAGCTGAACATTTTTTCTAGCACCATTTTTGAAGGAACTCAGGGAGGTTGTTCCAAACATCTTGGAGAACTAACCACAGATCTTCTATAGATATAGGCTTGAGCAAATCCTTCTATCTTTTCATATCATCACATAGTAATCAAAACGTGACTCATCTGCTGCACTGAGTTTCGTTGGCCAACCGCGGAATCAACGCCGCCCACTTCTTGTTGTACTGAAAAATACAGTCAGATACTTATCCATCATGGGGTACAATCAGGGAAGCTTTTGATTGGCTCCAAATGTATTCTGCAGCAAGACAACGATCCCAAACATACTGCCAATGTCATTAAGTGTTATCTTCAGCATAAAGAAGCACAAGGAGCTCTGAACAAAGCCCTGATCTCCACAACATCGAGTCTGTGTGATATTACATGGAGACACAGAAAAATGTATGCAAGCCTAAATTCACAGAAGATCTGTGGTTAGTTCTCCAAGATGTTTGGAACAACCTTCCTGTAGAGTTCCTTCCAAACCTCCATTATCAGATTTCTCTTGTTCATTCACTTTGTATTTCATTACTTGACAAAAATAAACTATTAACACTTCTGATTCTGAAAGCATTCTTACTTTCCAGCATTTTTACCACATCTGACTACAACTTTGGCACAGATATTGCAGTATTTTGTGTTTGTGTTCTAGGCTAGAGCTACAGAATGTCAGTAGCTAATTGGCACAATGATGTCTCAATAAAGAGTTGAGATTGGAAGTATGGGATTCACAGGTGCTGTGCCCAATAAAGACATGCAAGCCTGGTTACTGACGTCTACAACTGGGAAACAATTCTGGTATGCTGCCCTAGGAGTAGGCATACTGTTAAGATAACTCCAAGAGCACAAATGGCAAACGTGAGAAAGGTGAGAAAGTGGTGGAAGGAAAGAGGCAGAGCATGATGTATGCAGAATCATCGTCAGTCATTACTTTGTTCCTGCATGTGGTGGACTTCAATTGCAACAGGGTCCTACTTACCCATAAATTCAGGCTTTAAAGAGAGGTATGCACATCTACCCAGGAATTCAGGCTTCAGTCTTAGGGAGGTATTCACACTAGACACGTTAGGACCAGCAGTTCTGAGAGCGCCTTGTCGTTGGCTGCTGGGCATGCATGAGTTGGCCACTTATGTGCTAAGCGTCTCATTTTTTCCTAGTATCCAGAAGCAGTATTGCTATTCATATTTCATACTGACATGCTCTAGCACGATAGAGTGCAACATTGTGTATATTTTGTATGGAGGTAGCTTCTCCTAGTATGCACCTGTTCACACTAGCTTGGAAGTGCCAGTCAGTCTTTTGTCATTTGTTATTACTTTGGAGCCACAGGGTCTTGATGTCTTGCATTTTTTTGAGGGAACGGTGAATTTAAAGGTGTGTCAAAAGCATCTTATAGATTTATGTATGGAGACAATGACCTCAAGATGACGCAACACAAGACACAGCAAAACAACAACCCAAAGCACAAAAATAAAAACATTAATGACTGGTTAAAAAAGTATGCAAATTGCCTCTTCAGAGAAAAAGAAGACTTGAACTCTATAGCGCCACCTGTTGGAAGTAGCGAATTGAGATACTGATTTGGCGTTTATCCTAAGTCATATTGCACGACTCGTTAAAGGGTTGATTGTGACTTGTAGGATTGCTACTTCCAACAGGTGGAACTATAGAGTTCAAATCCTCTTTTTCTCAAAAGAGGAAATTTGCATATTACATTTCCCAGAGAAGCATTGCACGGCGAATAAGCCTCCTTACCTTGACAAGCCAGAGCTGGTATGTCACTCTCCACAAGGAGAAACCTTACTGGTTAAAAAAAAAACAACTTGTACCCTGGAACGGCGAAATCAGAATCCTGACCTTAAGGCGCTATTTGAAAGTTATCCTCTAACCATGGACGGTCCAACCACTGGGACTCCAACCTTTAAAAGAACCAGGGCTCCGAAGAGTCACATGTAAATGGAGCAGTGGTCAATCATGCACACTCCAGCTCCACTCATTCTTAGGAGACTGCCGCAGCTCACAGCCATCTCTGGTAGTCCCATTAATAATGAAGGATGACCTGACCCCCAGTGATTGGGAAGTTATCCTCTATCCCAGGAATACGGGATAACTTTCAAACTTGAGAATACCCTTTTAACCCTATCAAGAGACTGCAGCATAACTTGAAGAGGGTGGTGTGGACAAGGCATTTCAGAAATATTAATGACCTGAAACATATTTGCAGGGAGGAACGTTTCAAAATTCCTCCTAACTCGCAAATCCCATTGCTGATTGCTGCTACGGGAGATCTAAAGGTTAGAACATTCCAGGGTTTACTTGCATGTTCTCTCTTCACAGAGGATGTTTGCCCAAGGTGCTTCATAAAGAAATACACATTACAACTGTCTGTGCTTTATTAATGCAATTAAAGTGCTCTAATAAGTACACCAGTATTTCTAGATGATAGCTATGCAGTGTAGAGCGCTCCGTCTGAAACCACCACACTTTCATCGACCATATCAGCAAAGCACTACCCAGTATGGAGAACTACACGCACGTCTCACAGAGCCTACCCAACATCACAGGTTGGCGTCCAGTAACCTATGTATATTGATGTTGTAAGGTGTATTTGGTGCATATCATTGGTATCCACTCATTAGGCTGTGTTCTGTAGTTTCAATGCAATCACTGTTTTATCAGCAGGAGATTATCACTACAGGACTAGGTATCTTGTGCAAGCCAGACCAGGTAATCTGTGTAACCCAGCCTCACCACTGATTGTCAGCTTGCTGCCTATGCACAGTACTCACAGGAAGCTGCCAATCAGGGGTGTGAGCAGGGTTACAAAGGGCACCGCATTCTCACTTCTGCTACATCAACAGCAGAGAAAACGGATTTTATCAAAACTACAGCAAGAAGTCTAGTAATCGATACATTGTTGGAATCAGGGTCTCTGCCCCTACATTATGATGCTCTCAGATTACATAGCAAAAACCTAGTGACAGATTCCCTTTACTAGGAATAGTAATAAGTCTTTCTTTTCAGTGAACCTCCTCAGAGGTGGCATATTCAGGACAATGGTTATGTCTACTAAACTCCATGAAGGATATGAGGGAAGTGTTAGGGAGTCATTTCCTTTTCACCTGTCATGCAGTCAATGTATAGGCACACCATGCTCTCGGCATCACAATGCCTTTCTTCAGTACACTGTTTAAAGTCAGAATTCACAGGTGAAATAACATATATAAATGTATTACAATGGAGGAAGCCATGACTCATATCCAGTATACATTGCCGGTGTATTCCCACAGGACCCGTCACTTACCAGCTCACTGTGTGATGACTAGCCTGAGACTCCAGTGGCCAGCAATGAATTATCAATACATCAATACCCGCAAGAGAAACTATAGCCGCCATCACACACCTGATACCTGGAAGAAAATGGAGTCATTAGAATACCCGTGAAGGCAATAATCCATTCTACTATAATAAAAATCAGAAACTTGGCCGACACAAGAAGATAAATCCGAAATTCCCACATCCCTGGCCTTATCCGGAAGAGTTAATTAACCCTCTGACGAGACACTCGACGCAGTCACCGAAATGTATCAACTGTCACATCTTCTTCCTGGTCTAATTACTTATTAATCAGGATATTGGCGAGGAGTCTATTTATTAAATATTCGGCTGTTGTATGTGTCAATATTTTTATAAGAAAATATTCTGTTCGGTGCCATTGCCAGGCGCACAATGTGTTCTGTATATAAGCAGGTTCTTAATTAACCTTTCCTAGAAAATATCTGTGAGCAGGAAGAAGAATTCGGATTTTCTCGTTAAACTGCACAAACGACTCAAGCACAAAAATGACTGTTCAAACCAAGCACAGGTGCGCATTGCGCTGCTGGTGAGCAGTTCGGTGGAACACGTTACTTAATTGTTTTCCACTTATCGCTTTCCTTCTCTTCCTTGATTGACAGCTCTGGCTTTTTAGAGTCAGAGATACAACAAGGTGCACTAAACTGCTTGGTTTGAACAGTCATTTTGTGCTAACAGACTCCCTGCACTTGGCATAACACATCGAGGGAATTTATCAAGACCGGTCCCAAAAGAAAGTCCATTGTAGTAAACTGCTCCTTATTGTATTATGAAACAGTGCCAGAGTGAGGAGTCCTACTGAGCAGCACACTGTCACCATGATTAGTAGTTTTCATGGATGTGGTTAATTCATTCTCATGTTGGCTAATGGCAATCTCATGTCTATGGTCCCCAAATCTTGTGCGCAGGACCTTACATGCCCTGACTTGTTCGTCCATGATCTGCCAATCAGGTCATGTGGCGTAAAACAAAATGCTTTTCATAATGTAAACCTCAGAAATTAGGGTTGTTTATTGTAACCTCTCATTTTTGGCTTACAGTAAATTATACCTATCTGGACCACTGACACTAATGGAAATGTCCCATAGGGAGAAAGCATAGGAGTTGTCGAGCATGCATTCAATTAAACCCGTACCCTGCTCTGTGTGCACACTCAGAGAAGATTGCGGCACTCCTGTTACACGTTTAGTAGGTGTAATAATAATATTAGCAAATATCTCCAATTAGAAATGTAGTATCGTTCTTCTGATTTGCTATGTTGCTTACCTGATGTGCAGGGCATTGCAGTAGGTTAAGTGTCCAAGGTGACAATCACTAACTGTCACTATATGTGAGGTAGTAACCATGGATACCTAAGCTACTGCAATATCCTGCACGTGGGGTAAGCGACATAGCGAATCAGAAGAACTATACTACATTTTTAATTGGAGTTATTTGCTATTATCATTATTATTATGCTTACTACATACAGTTGTGGCCAAAAGTATTGACACCCCTGCAATTCTGTCAGATAATACTCAGTTTCTTCCTGAAAATGATTGCAAACACAAATTATTTGTTATTATTATCTTCATTTAATTTGTCTTAAATGAAAAAAACACAAAAAGAATTGTCCTAAAGCCAAATTGGATATAATTCCCCACCAAACATAAAAAAGGGGGTGGACAAAAGTATTGGCACTGTTCGAAAAATCATGTGATGCTTCTCTAATTTGTTACAGGAAAGATATATATCTTGGTACCGTGTTAGCCAGTAGATAGAAAAATGACATACCTTAAATGGGACAGTTTCCATCCAAAACACATAAAAAACTCCATTGTCTACAGCCAAGCCATCAGATACAATCGTATATGCTCCAACCCAATGGACAGGGATGAACACCTTGATCGCCTCAGAAAGACCTTTTTGAATCAGCGCTACCATCCAAGAACAATTGAAAATCAGATTACAAGAGCCACCAGAATATCAAGGAATCACCTGCTACATTACAAAACTAAAGAAGAAAATAACCAGGTACCTTTAGTAGTTACCTACAATCCTAATCTGGAGGCGCTAAGGGGAGCTGCACGGAAATTACAACCTTTACTACAAAAAGATGCCCGCTTACAATCCATTTTTCCAGACCCCCCACTACTGTGTTTTAGACAGCCCCCAAATCTAAGAAGCATCATTGTCAAGAGCTCCCTGTCCTCTCCAACAGCTGCAGGTACCTTTCCCTGCAATCAGAAAAAATGTAAAACCTGTCCATTTATAATGACCACGGACAAGATAAAGATCCCCAATTCACATCAGGACTACAAGATACCAGGTACATTCAGCTGCGTCACTTCTAATGTGGTGTACCTAATTATTTGTACTAAATGTCCAACTGGGGGTCTGTATGTGGGGGAGACAGGGCAAAAGCTTAGAACAAGAATGAATTCTCACCGCCACACAATAAGAGAAAAAAGAATGGATCTACCTGTGGCAATACGTTTTTGTCTCCCAAATCATAACATTATGGACATGAAATTACTTGTATTAAAAGGTAACTTCAAATCACAGAGAGACAGAAGAGTCTGGGAATATAAACTGATGACGACCTTTGACTGTCTTAGTGGTGGAATGAATGTGTCGCATGGATTTATGTATTTTTACATCAACTAAGGAACTTGCCCCTCAGACTATAAGGGGTCTTCACAACAGAGACCCCAATCAGAGGACAATAAAACATTCCTTATCTAAGAACTGGCCCAACATTTATGGACATAACTGTTTATCACTCATGGCAATTCTGCTTCATGCCATCTGTCTTATGCATGTGTTTTTTTTGTTTTTGTTTCTTTTTTGTTCTGTGCTATGTTGTGCATAAATATGTGATTCTTCAGAATTTGTAT
Organism: Ranitomeya variabilis; assembly: GCF_051348905.1. Taxonomy (NCBI): domain Eukaryota; kingdom Metazoa; phylum Chordata; class Amphibia; order Anura; family Dendrobatidae; genus Ranitomeya; species Ranitomeya variabilis. Next base: position 826,453,274 of record NC_135232.1, on the reverse strand, counting down.
TAGTCTATGCCTGATGAAGAGACCTGAGTAGTCTCGAAAGCTTGCAATTTGTTACCATCTTTTCAGTTAGCCATTGAAAGGTATCAACCACTGAGGACTCTCAATTCTAAACATTTTTTTTCTCTAATTTGTGTAATTAACAGCACCTGTAACTTACCTGTGGCACCTAACAGGTGTTGGCAATAACTAAATCACACTTGCAGCCAGTTGACATGGATTAAAGTTGACTCAACCTCTGTCCTGTGTCCTTGTGTGTACCACATTGAGCATGGAGAAAAGAAAGAAGACCAAAGAACTGTCTGAGGATTTGAGAAACCAAATTGTGAGGAAGCATGAGCAATCTCAAGGCTACAAGTTTATCTCCAAAGACCTGAATGTTCCTGTGTCTATCGTGCGCAGTGTCATCAAGAAGTTTAAAGCCCATGGCACTGTGGCTAACCTCCCTAGATGTGGACGGAAAAGAAAAATTGACAAGAGATTTCAACGCAAGATTGTGCAGATGTTGGATAAAGAACCTCGACTAACATCCAAACAAGTTCAAGCTGCCCTGCAGTCTGAGGGTACAACAGTGTCAACCCGTACTATCCGTCGGCATCTGAATGAAAAGGGACTGTATGGTAGGAGGCCCAGGAAGACCCCACTTCTTACCCCGAGACATAAAAAAGCCAGGCTGGAGTTTGCCAAAACTTACCTGAAAATGCCTAAAACGTTTTGGAAGAATGTTCTCTGGTCAGATGAGACAAAACTAGAGCTTTTGGGGCAAAGGCATCAACATAGAGTTTACAGGAGAAAAAAAGAGGCATTGAAAGAAAAGAACACGGTCCCTACAGTCAAACATGGCGGAGGTTCATTGCTGTTTTGGGGTTGCTTTGCTGCCTTTGGCACTGGACTGCTTGACCGTGTGCATGGCATTATGAAGTCTGAAGACTACCAACAAATTTTGCAGCATAATGTAGGGCCCAGTGTGAGAAAGCTGGGTCTCCCTCAGAGGTCATGGGTCTTCCAGCAGGACAATGACCCAAAACACACTTCAAAAAGCACTAGAAAATGGTTTGAGAGAAAGCACTGGAGACTTCTAAGGTGGCCAGCAATGAGTCCAGACCTGAATCCCATAGAACACCTGTGGAGAGATCTAAAAATGGCAGATTGGAGAAGGCACCCTTCAAATATCAGGGACCTGGAGCAGGTTGCCAAAGAAGAATGGTCTAAAATTCTAGCAGAGCAATGTAAGAAACTCATTGATGGTTACCGGAAGGGGTTGGTTGCAGTTATTTTGGCTAAAGGTTGTGCAGCCAAGTATTAGGCTGAGGGTGCCAATACTTTTGACGGTCCCATTTTTGGAGTTTTGTGTGAAATGATCAATGTTTTACGTTTTGCTTCATTCATTTAAGACAAATTAAATGAAGATAATAATACCAAAGAATTTGTGTTTGCAATCATTTTCAGGAAGAAACTGAGTATTATCTGACAGAATTGCAGGGGTGTCAATACTTTTGGCCACAACTGTATTAGGATAGGATCTTGGAGATGGGAATAACCCTTTAAAGTGCTTGATGGCTTATGCTTAGGACGTGCAACATTGAATCTAATGTTCTCCTATGATGCCACATTCCCGCAGTAGCATAGGTTGCCTAATGTGTTGGATTTTCAGTTGCTGGTCGCAAATCACTCACTTACCATAGACTTCAATGGAACCGCGACCTGCATGCGACTTATCTGCAATGTGACCATATTTTTCACAGCAAAATCACAGCTCTGAAATATTTGTGTAACAGCAAGTAGAAGAAAGGTTGCACAGATGGTTTTGGCCCCACAACGTGTCTGAGAATTGTGGTTGCATGATACACATTGCCGTATGTTGTTCCCCTTCCTTACAAACAAATCAACATTTTTAGGAACTCTGCAGACAGACTACCCTCCATTATCACTCCCTGTTGTTCCTTCAGTGAAATCACACAAGTGATTTGTTCATGTGGTGTGCACGTTCAACAGTCTAAGATCCGAAGGAAGGAAGGAAGAGCCCTTGTATCATGGTAATGTAAAATGTAAATGACCTAAGAGCGGAAAGTATGTGACCCCTCTCATTTCATACCAGTGACATCATATGAATGTATCACTTCTGTGCTGCCTATCCTCTTCTGGAATGTATTAAAGGATTATGGCAAATCGAAAAGTAAAAAAGTAAAAAAACAAACAAATAAACATGAAATTAACCATTTCATTGCTCGCTATTTAATTGAATTTCATTTAGTCTTTTCTTTGAATAGGTTTAAAAACCTATATTAGGGTATGTGCACACGTCCGGATTTCTTGCAGAAATTTCCTGAAGAAAACCGGAAAGTTTCTGCAAGAAATCCGCATTTTTTTTTGCGGTCTTTTTCCGTTTTTTTCGCGGTTTTGTTAGCATTCTGCAAGCGTAATTAGCTTGCAGAATGCTAAAGTTTTCCAAGCAATCTGTAGCATCGCTTGGAAAACTGACTGACAAGTTGGTCACACTTGTCAAACATACTGTTTGACAAGTGTGACCAACTTTTTACTATAGATGCTGCTTATGCAGCATCTATAGTGAAAGATAAAATGTTTAAAAATAATAAAAAATCTCCTCAGCGGCGTCCGTTCCTATAGATGCCGGTGTGGTTCAGGACCTTCGATGACGTCGCGGCTTGTGATTGGTTGCGTGAGTCACATGAGCGGTCACGCGACCAATCACAAGACAGCGATGTCATCACAGGTCCTGAACCACACCATCTATAGGAACGGAAGAGAGAGCATGCACCGGAGAGGCGGGAACACTTCGGGGGCCATCGAAGGTGAGTATATCACTATTTTTTATTTTAATTCTTTTTTTTTTACCAATTATATGGTGCCCAGTCCGTGGAGGAGAGTCTCCTCTCCTCCACCCTGGGTACCAACCGCACATGATCTGCTTACTTCCCGCATGGTGGGCATAGCCCCGTGCAGGAAGTAAGCAGATCAATGCACTCCTAGGTGTGCGGAATCCCCGCAATTCCGCATTTTTAATGAACATGTTGCTTTTTTTTCCGCGATGCGATTTTTTCGCGGAAAAAAATGCAACATTTGCACAAAAAATGCGGAATACCCTGTAAATAATAGGAGGCATATGTAAGCGTTTTTTTCGCGTTTTTATCACGTTTTTATAGCGAAAAAACACGAAAAAAACGCGAAACATCCTGAACGTGTGCACATGGCCTTACAGTACAAAAGAGATAATCTGATGGGACACAAAGATAAAACTTGTAACGGGAGGTTATAAAGGAGAACAAAGATTGGGACTGGTTCTCCGATAGTGCTACAGCTCAGTGGTGGAATTGATCATCTGATAAGTCAAAGATAGCTCGGAGAAGATATCAGTTAAGGTACCATTACACTAAACAACTTACCAACGATCACGACCAGCGATACGACCTGGCCGTGATCGTTGGTAAGTCGCTGTGTGGTCGCTGAGGAGCTGTCACACAGACAGCTCTCTCCAGCGACCAACGATCAGGGGAACGACTTCGGCATCGTTGAAACTGTCTTCAACGATGCCGAAGTCCCCCTGCAGCACCCGGGTAACCAGGGTAAATATCGGGTTACTAAGCGCAGGGCCGCGCTTAGTAACCCGATATTTACCCTGGTTACCATTGTAAAAGTTAAAAAAAAAAAACACTACATACACACATTCCGATGTCTGTCACGTCCCCCGCCGTCAGCTTCCCGCACTGACTGTGTCAACGCCGGCCGTAAAGCAGAGCACAGCGGTGACGTCACCGCTGTGCTCTTCTTTACAGCCGGCACTGACAGTCAGTGCGGGAAGCTGACGGCGGGGGACATGACAGACATCGGAATGTGAGTATGTAGTGTTTTTTTTTTTAACTTTTACAATGGTAACCAGGGTAAATATCGGGTTACTAAGCGCGGCCCTGCGCTTAGTAACCCGATATTTACCCTGGTTACAAGTGAACACATCGCTGGATCGGCGTCACACACGCCAATCCAGCGATGACAGCGGGTGATCAGCGACCAAAAAAAGGTCCTGATCATTCCCTATGACCAACGATCTCCCAGCAGGGGCCTGATCGTTGGTCGCTGTCACACATAACGAGATCGTTAGCGGGATCGTTGCTACGTCACAAAAAAGAGTGACGTTGCAACGATATCGTTAACGAAATCGTTATGTGTGAAGGTACCTTTAAGTTTTATTTTTGGAAAACATCACGGCTCTGTAGTGCTCCCTTTAGATGATCATTGACATTAGATAAAAGTCAGCTAAAACCTATCAATTTCAGTGGGACTGGAATACTAGTGATTGCGGATCCCCTGATTTTCAATGGCACATTTCGGGGTAAAGAAGGATTGGGCATGTTGGATTTCAACATGTCCTATCTTTTTTATTATTATTATTATTATTATTATTATTATTATTATTTGCTTGGAAAAAAGCTTGCATATTGAGCGGTAGCAAAGTTATTTAAATGTTGATTAGAGCTCTTCAGTTCTTATAATCAGTGATGGTCCAAGGTCACAGACTATACCTTATGCATCCATCACATTTTGACAAGACTTACCAGAGCGATATGCTGCAATTTTATTTATTTTGCTCCCACATCTTAGCCGTGCAATAATTGTGTTTGGAAACATCAATTGAATCTGATGGTCAACCATTAAAGGGGATTGTCTGACTATAAAAAATGTATAGAAAAAAGTGATCGATAAATATATGCTAATTCATTTTAACCTCTGCGGCTCCAGCACAAGTCACTTTGGTGGTCTCTGGTGAGGATGAACACTTTGCTCTTTGGTCACCTCACTGCTGGGGATTGGGAATTGGCTGCAGCCTGTTTCAGTCACCTTACCGCTGCAGACAATCACAGATCAAAGTGGTTAAGTGGCTATAAGAATGAGACACCGTTGTTTCCTGTTCCGCCAGAGAACCCTAGAGATCCTGTGCTGGACCCACAGGTATTACAGTGTGTTGAGTATATATATATATTTTTTTCATTCTTTTTCTTTCATTTTTTGCCATTCCTTTCTTTTATACATTATTTCAATTAAGACAACTCCTTTACATTTTGACTGTCCTATCCAAGCACATACACTGTGCGTAAGGGTAAGATGTGGGAGGACTGTGCATAAGGGTAAGATGTGGGAGGAAAGATTACGTCTAGGATGCCATTCAGGTCCTTTCCAGGCAGGACATTTATCAATATGTATTTGTATTATGATGCCTATGTATTAGGCTGCTATTTTGTGAATTATTGAGTGCGATATAAAATGTAAATTGCCACAAAGTAGAAGTGACTCAGTGGAACACACGCGCATATTGCGGAGTTGTAGAAACACATTTTTGTTCCATAGACAATTTAAATGTCATGGGAGAATGGGGAGAGATGAGGAATGTCGGAAGAACAAGCCTCGCGGATAATAACAGATTGAAATTAATGTAAATATTTATTGGTCTACCACCGGCGGAGGGGTGTTTTATCTTTGTAGTCAACCACCTGTCAAATATGTTTTGGGTTATACAGGGGTCTCGAATTCCTCAGCCTATACTTTGCCATTAATTAGTAGCTTAGTGCAAAGACAGCTTGGACATGTTACTCGCCTAATGAATGCAGTTAATGGCTTTGCAAACAGGCAGGCGTAGATCATACTTTTAACACATCTTTTTGCTATGCTCTGTTATGTGACATGTCTGACAATTCCATTTATTAGGAAAGAGAGTTTAAAGAAAATGAGCAAATGCTCAGCACGCAGGCTTTTATTGAGATTATTCGGTATTTCGCAGAAAATAAATTCTATTTCTAGGAAAGAGAGTCTGGATGATTATTCATTACTGCCAACAAATTTGCACAAGTTGTGTCATAACTCCGAAGTGTCTGACTATGACCAGATATTCTCTACTTTTCACCCCAATTCCTCTCCCTCTCTCTACCAGTAACACACACCCATCCTGCACCTGGCATTACAATGATAATACATTTCTAAATCTAGCTAATGTTTTTGAAAGGGTGATAATAAATGAAACTTGGATTTGAGATAGTAAAAATTCAGCACTATGCCATGTACTGTCCTCAGCATTGTGTGATCATCAACAGCCAAAGAGGAGCTTTGCATTGCAGTAACTATCGCACATTTCACAAACCCTCAGCCTCTACAAGATAATCACTTTTTGGGCAATGGCTGATTGCCTAGATGCAAGTCTTTCAAATGCCTTTCTACGTTTCATTTTCTGATCCTGAATATTGCGTTTTTTTCCAGTAATTTATTCCGTTGTTGCATTTAGTTAAGGATTATGGTTTTGCAGTGTGCCTTTTATACAACCGATACATTCATTGCATATCTTTAATTTACTGCAATGGATACTTACTAAATCTATACTGTTACTTCGGTAATTATTTTTTCCAGGACAGAGCATTGTATTGCTTGGGTAGGTGCAAAAGGACAAATGGATAAACTGGTCATCCCACCAGCATGCTTCATGTTTTAATTCTTACACTTAAGGTAGGTTGCATTACCTAATTTTTCAGGACTAAACAACTGTCTGTCGATCTCTACCAAGAACCAGGTCTCTTTGCACAACCCCGGTCCTGGTCAGGGCTCTCTGGCTATGGGCAGGAGCTGAGTGAATCTCCTTAGCTTCTGAATTTCTGGTGTGGCATTTGAGACACCGGCCTAATGTGACGCCATAAGTATGGCACACAGGTGGTATATTGCCAGCTCGGTAAATCGTAAGCCTGGGATCCGGGATGGTAAGGAAATTTGTGCCACACACGTCCAAGGCCAGAGGGCATTGACTCGGACTACAGCTGGGCTTGTGTGAACCGATCCGCTCATCTCTAATGAAAACCAAAAGATCATGACTGAGCGCTTTGCTCATTCATTGTGTGTTTAGACTACAAGATCATCATCAACCAAGAGTTCCTATGAATGTCCGGTCAAAGTAATCTTGCAGTGCACCTTTAAAATAGGTCACCAATATCAGATTGGTGGTGGTCCAACACCCGGCACCCCAATTGATCAACTGTCATGGTCTCTGATGGCCAGAGCTAGATGTTGAAGAAAGCTGCACTGCATAGCTCCATTCGATATGTAGCTAGCTACCACTGGTGGGTACTGCAGATCAGCTGTTATCATTCTGGTCAGTAGGAGCTAATGTGCAGTACCCAACAGCAGGTGCTACACATTGAACGGAGACATACAGCACAGCTCCATTCAATGCTATCTGGAGCTAATAACAGATGATTATTGGGTGTCCACTGATTTGACATTGATTGCCTATTCTGAGGATAGGTCTTTAATATTACCTGACTAAATAGCTCCTTTAAGTGACTATACAAATGGGAGGAGCACAGACCTGAGTAAGGTTAATAGAAAGTCTTAGCATACTGATCCTGTCTTTGCTCTCAACCTTTTGTTGCCTGATATTTGCAGCTATATCGAGAGACCTCATGCCCAACGCCGAGCATGCACAAGCCACTGCCAAATGTTATTAAGATGGTGCCAGAACCTGAATGAAAGTGCTCAAAGCACAAGGTCAAGTGCACCAATTATACAATGTAAAAGATCTCAGGACCATAATCAGGACCAAATTAGAGAAAATAAAGTTACATTAGTCATGCAGTATGTTTATGTAGAAGATAAGAGGCGAGAAGATTAGGTCATACATGAATGATGTCACCTCATGTAATAACAGACATCAAACCTGAAGCAGATTCTCAGGTCAATAAAAAAGATCTACACTTTTGCAATTCTGTAAAAATCACAAATCCGAGTTAGTGTCCTAATAACATAACTGCTAGTTCCTGATATTAGAACTTTCCGATATATAAATATATATAAGTACTCACACATTACTCAGCAGAACTGGCGGGATTTCCAGCCCTGAGAAGTAGCATCTGAAGGAGGGAGCCAACGGACCTGAGAAGAGAAAACAGAATGGAGGAATGCATATTGTGGTCCAAAAAACATGAACTTACCATAATGAATTCTTGTTAACTAACTTTTTTTAGTTATTGAATTGAGCTTGACACCAATGTGGTCCCTTCTTGTGGTATGCACATTTTAAACCTCTCACCATGGGTACCTTCCATTGGCCTCCAAATCCCCCACTCCCTCATTCGGCTGTGAACCAAAGCAATATCTGCAAATCCCCTAATTTTAAGACAGGGAGAGGACCAGTCTTGAAACCACACATGCCATAGTAGTATCATGGATTACCTCAGGAATAGCATCAATGTTGCCCTACAACCAGTATCAAACAATAGTCATGTGAAATCTTTTGCTTTGGATCTGTTGCCATTTCATATAGACACATACAAAGATGTAATTGTTGCGGAACCAAAGAGACCCCAACTCTCTACTAAAATGAAGAGAGTTGGGGTCTGTAGACTCTTCTGAGCTCTGAACCTTTTCTTCTTTTAGCTTTGCGCTCTCCAGATGGAAATACATAGATAAATAGGGAGGGTCAGTAATTATTTTGTGCTAAATAAAAAAGTGACCACAATGACTGTGCATGGTCTGAAAAAAATGTAAAAAATGTTTGTTTTTCATAAATGATAAAAAAGACACTATATAATTCTATCTGCCACAGTGTACGTACATGTACACTGAAAAATATTGTTTTTCTGTGTAAATGACCTCTATACACGTTCACATATGATCGCTACTATTGCTTTGCAGCAACCAGGAATTCTGTTATTTCTGCACATTTTGACTATGACTCTTATTCTTTGGAAGATACTTGAACCTGTTTTAACCACTGGCTCCTCCATTTTGTCAGCATGACAAAAGTGTCTGGTTTTGGCTCTTATTTTATTGTTGCAGTTCCTTTCACTATTGCGTTATTTTTTTTTTTCTTATAAATTTCCCATATGGTTCCAGAGATATGAAACTTTTTATCAGGTGCCATTTTTTATGGTCTTTATCAAGGGGCCAGAGTAATACTGCAGAAAAGCCTAAAGACACGGACCCAGAGAATTCTGCAAGCACTGCCCCCTGGCAAAATCCATGAAAATTAGCACGCAGTAAAGAGTGCTGAAGGAGGTTGCAGGCAGCAGATTGCTCTCCACGGCGTCTCCAGACTGTCACGTCTGTCACACGTGCTCATTGAGAACCTGCTTTCATCTGTGAAGAGCACAGGGCACCAGTGGCGAATTTGCCAATCCTGTGTTCTTTGGCAAATGCCAATCGTCCTGCACGGTGTTGGGCTGTGAGCACAACCCCCATCTGTGGACATCAGGCACTCAGACAATCCTCATGGAGTCAGTTTCTAACCGTTTGTGCAGACACATGCACATTTGTGGCCTGTTGGAGGTAATTTTGCAGGTCTCTGGCAGTGGTCCTTCTGTTCCTCCTTGCACAAAGGCTGAGGTATCAGTCCTGCTGCTGGGTTGTTGCCCTCCTACGGCCCCCTCCACGTCTCCTGGTGTACTGGCCTGTCTCCTGGTAGTGCCTCCAGCCTCTGGACACTACGCTGACAGGCACAGCAAACCTTCTTGCCACAGCTCGCATTGATGTGCCATCCTGGATGAGCTGCACTACCTGAGCCACTTGTGTGGGTTATAGAGTCCGTCTCATGCTACCATGAATGTGAAAGCACAACCAACATTCAAAATGACCAAAACATCAGCCAGAAAGCATTGGTACTGAGATGTGGTCTGTGGTCCCCACCTGCAGAATCACTCCTTTACTGAGGGTGTCTTGATAATTGCCAATAATTTCCATCTGTTGTCTATTCCATTTGCACAACAGCATGTGAAATTGATTGTCAACCAGTATTGCTTTTTAAGTGGACAGTTTGATTTCACAGAAGTTTGATTTACTTGGAGTTATATTCTGTTGTTTAGGTGTTCCATTTATTTTTTTGAGCACTGTATATATATATATATATTTTATATAAAGTTGAGTGTATGTATGTATTGAGCCACGCCCACTCCACATAGCAGGCAGAGGCCACATCTAGCTCCGTCGTGTCTAGAATAGAGTTGCTTCTGTGAGGCATGATGTCAAGGGAAAGGGAGGAGCCTCATGGATAGAGATGTGAGGGGCAATATGATAGATATCAGGGGAAAATGAGAGAAGTGAGGTGCTGCTGCAGTATGAGGCTGTGTATAGAGAAGAGTGAAGCACTGCAGGTGGAGGCTGTGTATAAGGCCACATTCACATGTTCAATATTTGGTCCGTATTTTACCTCAGTATTTATAAGCCAAAATCACGAGTGGGAGAAAAATACAGAAGTGGTGACATGTTTCTTAGAAAAATAGAAGATAGAAAAAGCGCCATAGCACTCACCAGGTTGGCAGTTCGAAATTCCTTTATTAGAATCACATACAAAAAAGTAGTATCTTCACGGCACGGGGATGTGGGGGAGTGCAAAACATGTCAGACGAGACGACGGCCGTTTCGCGCTGAAGGGAGCGCTTCCACGGGTCTGCCTGAGAGGAAGTGACGCCGCAATATGAAGGTGAGTAAGTACATCGCTCCTCCTGCGTCAAATTCCAATCAGGCTGCACAAGGTGCACAGTGCTTATTAAAAACATTTAAAATCAAGCATCAAAGTACAAAATTCTGGAGCACATACCACGTATCTCCAAGAAGAGAGAAAGGTGAATAATACTGAAATCAAGAAATTCACAAGAAATCCAAAAGATACGATAATAGCGGCGAGCGAAAAAGAATAGAACAGCAATGAAACCAATAAATAACAGCTGTTAAGTAAATACAGACACAATCGAGCTGAAATGTCCCGGAATCTGTGGGATAAAAAGAAACCATTGACAAATAAGGTTAATTCACAAGTATAGATAAATAAATGTCACTAGCCAGGTACAGCAGTAATATAAAACATTACAATATAATTACAATTTGAGACTATAAAAAAACGGACATATCCACCCTGTCATTCATGCCAGCTAAACCAGTGGCACGTGTTCGTAAGATCCATTTAGTCTCTTGTCGCAATAATATTTTATGTAGATCACCCCCCTGTACGGGGAGAGAAATTCTCTCAATCCCCGCAAATGTCAATACATCTGGATTTCCTCCATGGGCTTCTCTAATGTGCTCAATCAATCTCAGAGCGCCTTTCCCCGAAGAAATGGATTTAAAGTGTTCCCTGAACCTTACATACAATTTACGGATTGTTTTGCCAATGTAAAATCTCTTGCATGGACAGAATACAGCGTAAACGACGTACTCTGTCTTGCAAGAGATAAATTGTCGGACTGTGTGTGTGATGGGGCCAATATTTAATGTTTGTCCGATGGTATGAAAACGGCAGAAGTGGCAACAGCCACATCGATAATTCCCTTTCGGGATGCCCCGTTCCAACCATGTGGTTCTATCTTTTGTCACCCGATTATGTATTAACATGTCTCTAATGCGGGTCCCTCGTCTGTTAGATATTAATGGACCACCTCCAGCTTTGCTCACCAATTCTTTGTCCCTTTCCAAGATATGCCAGTGTTTTCGAATAGTAGATCTAATTTCTCGATCTAACGGACCATATTGAAAACAAAACGCAAATCGTTGGTCAAATAGATCATGTCCATTTCCTCTAATATTCTGTGTTTTAGTCTCTACTCGACTGACTGCAGACTCTAATATATCATCAGGATAGCCTCTATCACGGAGCCTAGACAGAAGCTCTTCAGATTGTCGTTTAAAACCTTCCTGTGTGTTATTGATACGACGTGTACGCAACAATTGGCTATATGGCAGTGACTTTTTTGTGTGATTAGGATGAAAGCTATTGTAGTGTAAGATAGAATTCACTGCAATCGGTTTCCGAAAAATAGATGTACATATCCTATCTTCCACAACCTCCACATTGACATCCAAAAACTCTAAACTTTTACCCCCAAATTTATGAGTGAAGGACATACCCATTGTATTATCACCATTAAGGTAGTCCACAAATGAATTAAATTCCGTTTCTGTGCCATCCCAAATTATGAATAAATCATCGACATACCTGATGAACAATTTAATGTGCATCAGGAATTCATTCTTGTGTGAATAGATGTAATCTTCTTCAAAGATAGCCATATACAGATTGGCGAAAGTGCATGCAGCCGGGGTCCCCATGGCAGTCCCACTGGTCTGCCTGTACCAGGTGTCAAGGAAAGTGAAGGAATTGTGACTTAAGATAAAGTCCAATCCTCCACACACAAATTGAATATATTCCTGACTTTTGTTGGTAGTCTCCAATATACGTTTAATAGCATCCACGCCCAATTTCTGGGGGATGTTGGTGTACAAGCTGACAACATCAATGGAAGCCATGGAGAACCCTGGCTGCCATACAAATCCCTGCACACAATTCAAGAATGAATTAGTGTCCTTAATGTAGGAAGGCACATCTGAAAGTAGGGGGCGTAGGAGCCAATCAATGTACTGGGATAAAGGCTCTGTTAAAGAGCCAATTCCAGACACGATTGGTCTCCCAGGAGGAGCAATCATGGATTTGTGGATCTTAGGAAGGTAGTACCAATGAGGTTTAGTAGGATATTCAGGGAGTAGTTTTTCTGCCTTTCTTTGTGGAATAACCCCATTTTCTAAGATCCACAAATCCATGATTGCTCCTCCTGGGAGACCAATCGTGTCTGGAATTGGCTCTTTAACAGAGCCTTTATCCCAGTACATTGATTGGCTCCTACGCCCCCTACTTTCAGATGTGCCTTCCTACATTAAGGACACTAATTCATTCTTGAATTGTGTGCAGGGATTTGTATGGCAGCCGGGGTTCTCCATGGCTTCCATTGATGTTGTCAGCTTGTACACCAACATCCCCCAGAAATTGGGCGTGGATGCTATTAAACGTATATTGGAGACTACCAACAAAAGTCAGGAATATATTCAATTTGTGTGTGGAGGATTGGACTTTATCTTAAGTCACAATTCCTTCACTTTCCTTGACACCTGGTACAGGCAGACCAGTGGGACTGCCATGGGGACCCCGGCTGCATGCACTTTCGCCAATCTGTATATGGCTATCTTTGAAGAAGATTACATCTATTCACACAAGAATGAATTCCTGATGCACATTAAATTGTTCATCAGGTATGTCGATGATTTATTCATAATTTGGGATGGCACAGAAACGGAATTTAATTCATTTGTGGACTACCTTAATGGTGATAATACAATGGGTATGTCCTTCACTCATAAATTTGGGGGTAAAAGTTTAGAGTTTTTGGATGTCAATGTGGAGGTTGTGGAAGATAGGATATGTACATCTATTTTTCGGAAACCGATTGCAGTGAATTCTATCTTACACTACAATAGCTTTCATCCTAATCACACAAAAAAGTCACTGCCATATAGCCAATTGTTGCGTACACGTCGTATCAATAACACACAGGAAGGTTTTAAACGACAATCTGAAGAGCTTCTGTCTAGGCTCCGTGATAGAGGCTATCCTGATGATATATTAGAGTCTGCAGTCAGTCGAGTAGAGACTAAAACACAGATTATTAGAGGAAATGGACATGATCTATTTGACCAACGATTTGCGTTTTGTTTTCAATATGGTCCGTTAGATCGAGAAATTAGATCTACTATTCGAAAACACTGGCATATCTTGGAAAGGGACAAAGAATTGGTGAGCAAAGCTGGAGGTGGTCCATTAATATCTAACAGACGAGGGACCCGCATTAGAGACATGTTAATACATAATCGGGTGACAAAAGATAGAACCACATGGTTGGAACGGGGCATCCCGAAAGGGAATTATCGATGTGGCTGTTGCCACTTCTGCCGTTTTCATACCATCGGACAAACATTAAATATTGGCCCCATCACACACACAGTCCGACAATTTATCTCTTGCAAGACAGAGTACGTCGTTTACGCTGTATTCTGTCCATGCAAGAGATTTTACATTGGCAAAACAATCCGTAAATTGTATGTAAGGTTCAGGGAACACTTTAAATCCATTTCTTCGGGGAAAGGCGCTCTGAGATTGATTGAGCACATTAGAGAAGCCCATGGAGGAAATCCAGATGTATTGACATTTGCGGGGATTGAGAGAATTTCTCTCCCCGTACAGGGGGGTGATCTACATAAAATATTATTGCGACAAGAGACTAAATGGATCTTACGAACACGTGCCACTGGTTTAGCTGGCATGAATGACAGGGTGGATATGTCCGTTTTTTTATAGTCTCAAATTGTAATTATATTGTAATGTTTTATATTACTGCTGTACCTGGCTAGTGACATTTATTTATCTATACTTGTGAATTAACCTTATTTGTCAATGGTTTCTTTTTATCCCACAGATTCCGGGACATTTCAGCTCGATTGTGTCTGTATTTACTTAACAGCTGTTATTTATTGGTTTCATTGCTGTTCTATTCTTTTTCGCTCGCCGCTATTATCGTATCTTTTGGATTTCTTGTGAATTTCTTGATTTCAGTATTATTCACCTTTCTCTCTTCTTGGAGATACGTGGTATGTGCTCCAGAATTTTGTACTTTGATGCTTGATTTTAAATGTTTTTAATAAGCACTGTGCACCTTGTGCAGCCTGATTGGAATTTGACGCAGGAGGAGCGATGTACTTACTCACCTTCATATTGCGGCGTCACTTCCTCTCAGGCAGACCCGTGGAAGCGCTCCCTTCAGCGCGAAACGGCCGTCGTCTCGTCTGACATGTTTTGCACTCCCCCACATCCCCGTGCCGTGAAGATACTACTTTTTTGTATGTGATTCTAATAAAGGAATTTCGAACTGCCAACCTGGTGAGTGCTATGGCGCTTTTTCTATCTTCTATTTTTCTATGATACACTGTTATATCCACGCAAGCACCTCCATGTTTGTTTCGGACATCCACCTAATTGGATTTAACTCACGATTACTCATGACTCTAGCATAAGGGGACAGTGCAGCTCTCTGTTTGCTGAACACTTGGTGACATGTTTCTAATAAAATTTTCCTGTGATTGTTTTACTCCAAGTTTTAGCTTACAAATACTGAGGTAAAAATACTGACCAAATAAAGTGTGAATGAGGTCTAATACATGAGGAGATGACACACAGGTATATACTATATACAGGAGGAGATGTCACACAGGTATATACTATACACAGGAGGAGATGACATACAGGTATATACTATACACAGGAGATGACATACAGGTATATTCTATATACAGGAGGAGATGACATACAGGTATATACTATATACAGGAAGAGATGACATACAGGTATATACTATATACAGGAGCAGATGACATACAAGTATATGCTATATACAGGAGGAGATGACATACAGGTATATAATATACTAGATGGTGACCCGATTCTAGTGCATCGGGTATTCTAGAATATGTATGTAGTATATAGCACAACCCACGTAGTATATGACACAGCCCACGCAGTATATAACACAGTCCACATAGTATATAACAGCCCACGTAGTATATAACACAGCCCACGCAGTATATTGCACAGCCACATAGTATATAACAGACCTCACGTAGTATATAGCACAGCGACACAGTATATACCACAGCCCACATAGTATACAGCACAGCGAAGTAGTAAATAACACAGCCCCACGCAGTATATAACACAGCCCACGTAGTATATAACACAGCCCACGTAGTATATAACACAGCCCACATAGTATATAGCAGTGTGGGCACCATATCCCGGTTAAAAAAACTATTAAAATAAAAAATAGTTATATGCTCACCTTCCGGCAGCCCCCGGATCCAGCCCAGGCCTTAAGCGATGCTCCTCGTGACGCTCCATTCCCAGTAATGCTTTGCGGCAATAACCCGTGATCATGTAGCGGTCTCGCGAGACAGCTACGTCATCATCTCATGAGACCGCTACATGATCTCGAGTCATTGCCGCAATGCATTCTTGGGACCGGAGTGTCGCAAGGAGCGGGAAAGGGTGCCGCGGACGCCGGAAGGTGAGAATATAATGTTTTTTTTTTTAATTATTATTTTTAACATTATATGTTTTTACTATTGATGCTGCATAGGCAGCATCAATAGTAAAAAGTGAAGCAGTGTTTAAATCACGCCACAATATCGAGATGACATACAGGTATATACTGAGGGGGAAATGACAGGTGTGAGGTCAAAATGACAGGTGTTAGGGGGAAAATGAGAGGAGTGAGGGAGAAAATGAGAACAACCACAGTTAGTTACTATACCCGGGCAACACCGGGCTCTTCAGCTAGTATAGTATATACTGTATATATATATAATAGGTGAATTGAAATTCAATAAGCAGGGAGAAAAGCAATACCTATGACAATGTGCACACTTAAAAACATATATTTTATTAAAAAAATTAATTGTTGAACATTCCAGGTCCTTGGGCCAGTACCATTTGTGATCCACATTGACTTAGGGTTTGCTGACACCAAGTTAGAGCCTTCTAGTGGCGGTATACTGAAGGAGTCTTTAGTGGCATACACTTGAGAAGAAAGGCTTGAAGTATGCAACTGTATAGTCATACATTGGCATATGTTGGTCATAAAGGCCCCATAAAGAAAAATGCCCCACACTGCATTTTTTTTCTTTTCCTTTTTTTTTTTTCAATTTAAA
Organism: Ranitomeya variabilis; assembly: GCF_051348905.1. Taxonomy (NCBI): domain Eukaryota; kingdom Metazoa; phylum Chordata; class Amphibia; order Anura; family Dendrobatidae; genus Ranitomeya; species Ranitomeya variabilis. The sequence goes on along the minus strand of NC_135232.1, from coordinate 826,436,708 downwards.
GAACACTGTTAATATCCTTTGGGAATGTGGGGGCTCTATACGTTCATTCAGCAAATGGAAATTTCCCAGCATAAGCTCCAAATGCAGTGTTGTAATGCTATATGCATAGAGCTTTAATGTTTGGACAATATTAGAAAAATAGCTGCTTTTCTCTATAAACAGTGCCGCTCCTGTCCACAGGTTATGTGGGGTATTGTAATATATGCAAATATATTGTAATATATGTGAATCAGATAATTTTCAGATTTTACAGTAAACTTTTTAGTACTTTATTGTGAGATGCCATGATCCATTCTTTATTCAACCTCCAGGCCCTGTATCTTCAGTATACAGATTTTTTTTCAAAGTTTAAGGTCTGCTTTCTAGGTGTATATTAAGTATGGCCATTGCATGTTTCCAAAGCAGCCATTAACCCCAATAATAATGATACTGTATCCTGGGGACCATATCAGTTATTTGCTTACACATCGGTGAAATCTGTTCTTTTGTCTACGGCTTCCAGGTCAAAAAGTCAATTCGTCTCCATTTTAGCAGTGATAAACCATATAGCATTGTGAGGCTTTGCATTTATTTTAGAAAAATATATGGCCCTATGACCTGCCCCATGCACACACAGAGCTTCATACTTCATGCTGATTATTTTTCTTAGCTATTCTCTCCTGACAGTGACTGCTGACACCAGTTCTGGTTATCTTGCATCACGGTCATTTTTGTTCATTGTAAATGTCAATTTCGTCTTTTGTTCAAAGAGCAAATACAGCCACGGATCACATGTACACAAAGACTCTGTATATGTATATAGTTACAGTAAGACATTCCCACCTGACAGGTGCAATATGGTACAACACCCTCTACATAAACAAATTACAGTGGTTTGCAAAAGTATTCACCCCTTGGCTTTTTACCTATTTTGCTACATTACAACCAGTGTTTACATATTTTTGTAATCTGATTTGTCTGTGACACATCAACATTAAATAATCTAAGTTGGTGAAGTGATAAAAATATAGGCATAAATTAAATGTATGGGATCAAATGACTAAAAATTGGCATGTGCATTTGTTATCACTCCTTTTGTGATGATAAGTCACATGATTAGTGAAAGGAAGTCTACCTGTGTGCAATCTAAGTGTCACATGGTCTGTCAGTATATACACACCTTTTCTGAAGGGCCACAGAGGCTGTAACACCATTAAGTAATAGGCACCACTAACCAGACACCATGAAGACCAAGGAGATCTCCAAACAAGTCAAGTACAAAGTTGTTGACAAGTACAAGTCAGGTTTGGGTTATGGGTTATAAAAAAAAATACCAATCTCTGATTATCCTTCGGAGTACCATCAAATCCATTATCTTTAAATGGAAAGAACATGGTAACACAAGGAGGGCATTAATCAGAGAAGCAGCACAGAGACCAAAGGTAACCCTTAAGGAGCTGCAGAGTTCCCAAGCAGAGACTGGAGTATCTGTCCATATGACCACAATAAGTCGTACACTCCATAGAGGTGGCCTCAAAAGAGTGGGCAGAAAAAAGTGTTTACTTACACACAAAAATTGTAAGGTTCATTTTGAGTTTGTCAAATGACATGTGGGAAACTCCCCAAATGTATGGAGGAAGGTGTTGTGGTCAGATGAGACAAAAATTGAACTTTTTGGCCACCAAGGTACACGCTATGTCTTGCACCAAACCAAAAGGGCTCATGATCCCAAGAACACCATCCCCACAGTGAAACAAGGTGGTGGCAGTATCATGCCGTATGGATTCTTTTCGGCAACAGGGACAGGGAAAATGGTCCGAGTCAAGAGGAAGATGGATGGTGCGAAATACAGGGATATTCTTGAGAAAAACCTGTCTCAGACTGTCCAGGGCCGTATTTAGAGTTTATGCTGCCCTAGGGACTTTTAGTGCTGCCTCCCCCAATGGTGAGTATGACACTATCGGCAGTGACTTTGGCAAAAAATGCTGATGTGAAAGTAGCCTTTTGCAGCAGATCCGGCAGTTTTTCCGCATCTGTCGCGTAACGGATCACTGCATTCGGCCTCATTCATTCCCTATGGGACTTGCAGACATGTGCGGCACTTGCGGTTTTGCTGCGATCCAGCAAATCCGGTACTTGCAGCAATGGAAAAAAACGCTGCTAGCAGTGTTTTTTTGTCTCACCGCAAGTGCAAAACCGCAAGTGCCGCACATGTCCGCAAGTAGCCATCACTACCTGTCCCTGCACCTTCCTAGCTCATCCCTCTCTGACCTAAAACTATACTATAAAGCTTTAGAGAAACAATTTATTAACTGACATATTCCTATGATAATGAGGGCTCCAGGCTACGGCGTAGACTGGGACGGCCAGTCTCCGGGTCTCCATTCTCTCTCTGTGCACACCCTCAGTCCCTGCCTCACTGCCTGTGCTGCACTGTACACAGACCTCCCTCCACCGGACCCGGTAATCACCGCTCACAGTAGCATACCGGCAGAGGTGCATCTAGGGTTTCTGGCACCTGGGGCAAGAATTCATTTTGGTGCCCTCCCCCCCCAGGACATATGCGATTTTCACACTTAGTCATGTACCGACGAGCCGCTCTCCCTAATGCTCTCAATGTTCAGTGAAAAACTGAGAGAAGCGGAAGAGAAGCTCGTTGTCACAGGACCATAAGTATGAAAATCACATATGAGTGAAGTGTCCATGTGATGACTACTGGAACCTGCAGGGCTGAATCCTGACATCGCAGGCTTCTGAGTTCTCACAACTAATGCACTGCACACTTTTAGGATTCTCCCTTGCCAGTGGACAGTCATGTCAGTACAAGCATGTGATTTGTATACTTCTGACCACATTCTGACTAGACGTGGCTGACCTCGCTCAGTTCATTTTCATTGAGTGAGGCCACACATGTCTAGTCAGCATATGACTGCATGTATGTAAATCACCAGCACAAGAGAATCCTGACAGCATGCAGGGTGCACTGTGAGAATTCAGAAGTCTGCAGACACAAAGAATGACTGCAGACTCATTACAAACCTGGACATCCCCTTTAATGCTCCTAACATAAATAAAAACATGAGAATTAGTTAGTATCACAAATAACATTTACATCCAGGTACCTTATAGATGACGTCCTCTCTGGAGTCGTTCTCCTTTTCTTCATCTTGTCCAGACCCCATGATGAGTTTTCTCATCCACATCCACAGTCACTGCAGACTTCCATCTTCTCTGCTCTTTTGCAGAAAATCTCCACATGATACCCTTAAAAATAGAAGTGTCATTATAATGCTCCTGAATAAAAAATTGCCCTTCACTATATTGTCTGCACAAAATAAGACCCCCAAACTGTCCCGCTTATGGTACATGCTCTTTACACTGACTTCTCCTTTCTATACCGGCCCCCTCTTCACACTGTCCTCTCATACTGTGTCCCCCCTATAGGGCCCAGTATTTATACTGTACTCTCATCACACTCCCCCTCCTTGGTATACTGTCCCCTCCTGGCGGTGCCCTTGCACTGTCCCTCCATGCTACGCCCCCACTACTCAGTGTCTATTCTGTGCCCACTCACTTTTCTCCCCCCATACTGTCTCCTCACACTATTCCCCTCCCTCCTCATACTGTCTCCTCTCACATCCCCCTGTTCACCATACTGTCTCCTCATATTTTTACCCCCTCACTTTCTATACTGCCTGCTCACCTGACTCCCCATACTGTGTCTGCACATATCCGATCACCCTCACTCTGTCCACAAACATTTTTCACATCGCTACTCATACTGTGCCCACATACATTCCCCCATTCGCTCCCAATACTGTCTGCACCCATTCCCAATACTGTTTCCTCATACATGCCCTCCTTCCCCCATACTGTTGCCTTGTACATGCCCCCATTCCCCAGTGTTGTTTCCTCATACATGCCCTCATTCCCCCACGTTTCCTCATACATGCCCCCCATTCCCCTGTACTGTTTCCTCATATCTGCCCCCCATATCCCCCTTTGCTCTTCATTTTGTGTCCTCAGATCTCCCTCACACATTAAATCCCCCCATCCCCACTACAAATCTCCCCACACACAATAAATAACCCCATCTCCACTCCAATTCTCCCCACACATTAAAAAACCCCATCCCCACTCCAATTCTCCCCACACATAATACATCCCCCATCCCCACTCAAATTCTCCCCACACATAATAAATCCCCCCATCCCCACTCAAATTCTCCCAACACACAATAAATCCCTCCATCCCCACTCCAATTCTCCCCACACATAATAAATCCCCCATCCCCACTCAAATTATCCCCACACATAATAAATCCCTCTATCCTCACTCAAATTGTCCCCACACATAATAAATCCCCCTATCCCCACTCAAATTCTCCCCCATACATAATAAATCCCCCCATCCCCACTCAAATTGTCCCCCCGTGCACTTAAAGGGACTCTGCCACCCCAAAAATTGTATTTGAGCTAAGCCCACTGGCATCAGGGGCTTATCTACAGCATTCTGTAATGCTGTAGATAAGCCCCCGATGTATCCTGAAAGATGAGAAATAAAGGTTAGATTATACTCACCCAGGGGCGGTCCCAGTGCGGTCCGGTCCGATGGGCGTCGCGATCCGGGTCCAGCGCCTCCTATCTTCATTCGATGACATCCTCTTCTTGTCTTCTTGCAGCGGCTCCAGCGCAGGCGTACTTTTGTCTGTCCTGTTGAGGGCAGAGCAAAATACTGCAGTGCGCAGGCGCCGGGAAAGGTCAGAGAGCCATTCAAAATACTGGTGCATTATAGCAGAGGTTTTTTTTTTTTGCAAGATTAGGGCCCTAGTGTGAATGCTACCTTTTCATACCCCCTATAACCCCACCAAAATAGATGTTTGCATCTATTGCATTTGGCACCTTTTTTGTACTGCAATACAAACATTAAGATAAAATGATCTACAACTGTGTGAAAAAGTGTATTTCCATTAATATGCTTGGATACAGCACTATGTGAACAGCCAGCTTCTTTAGCAATGACCTTTTGTGGCTTACCCTCTTTGTGGAGTGTGTCAATGTCTGCCTTCTGGACATTTGTCAAGTCAGCAGTCTTCCCCATGATTGTGGAGCCTACTGAAACAGACCAAGGGAGCTTTACAAATGCTTCAGAAGCCTTTGCAGGTGTTTTTTGTTAATTATTCTAATTTACTGAGATAATGACTTTTGGGTTTTCATTGGCTGTAATGTTGTGAATTAGACTTTTTGGCTCCCTCTTGTGGTTACTAGTGATATTACTCTGGGAGTTTCTTCCCTCAGTTTGCACCCACCTGGGCCGTTAGTCCAGGGGTGTTGCTATATAAACTTCCTGGATCCTTAGTCCAGTGCCTGGCATCGTTGTAATCAGATCCTTTCTGTTTGCTCCTATCTGCTGGTCCCGGTTCGTGCTAAATTAAGCTAAGTCCTGCTTCTTTGTTTTTTGGGTTATTTGCTTGCTCTCATTTTTGTCCAGCTTGTACTAAATGTCATTCCTGACCTTGCTGGAAGCTCTAGGGGGCTGGTGTTCTCCCCCCGGGCCGTTAGACGGTTCGGGGGTTCTTGAATTTCCAGCGTGGATATTTTTGATAGGGTTTTTGCTGACCATATAAGTTATCTTACTATATTCTGCTATTAGCTAGTGGGCCTCTCTTTGCTAAATACCTAGCTCATTCTTACGTTTGTCTTTTCCTCTTACCTCACCGTTATTATTTGTTGGGGGCTTGTATCCAACTTTTGGGGTCTTTTCTCTGGAGGCAAGAAAGGTCTTTCTTTTCCCTTCTAGGGTTAGTTAGTTCTCCGGCTGGCGCGAGATGTCTAGAATCAACGTAGGCACGTTCCCCGGCTGCTGTTATTTGTGGTGCTAGGATTAGATATATGGTCAGCCCAGTTACCACTGCCCTATGAGCTGGTTTTTGTGTTTGCAGACTTAGTAAATATTTCTGAGACCCTCTGCCATTGGGGTCATAACAGTATGCCAGGCCAACATTGAATGTTTATGCATTGCAGAAGTGGGATAATAAGAAAGGAAATTCTGAGTTTTTTTTTTTTTTTCCTCTCTTTCTCCCCTTTACCTTTGAGTGGCTTGTGCTTTCTGCAGACATGAATGTCCAGACCTTGATTACAAGTGTAGACCAGCTTGCTGCTCGTGTGCAGGGCATACAAGATTTTGTTACCAGTAGTCCTATGTCTGAACCTAAAATACCTATTCCTGAACTGTTTTCTGGAGACCAATTTAGGTTTAGGAATTTCAAGAATAATTGTAAATTGTTTCTTTCTCTGAGACCCCGTTCATCTGGAGATTCAGCTCAGCAAGTTAAAATTGTTATTTCTTTTTTACGGGGCGACCCTCGGGATTGGGCTTTCTCGCTAGCGCCAGGAGATCCGGCATTGGCAAATATTGATGCGTTTTTTTCTGGCGCTCGGATTGCTTTACGAGGAACCCAATCTTGAAGTTCAGGCAGAAAAAGCCTTGCTGGCTATTTCTAAGGGCCAGGATGAAGCTGAAGTGTATTGCCAAAAATTTCGGAAATGGTCCGTGCTTACTCAGTGGAATGAGTGTGCTCTGGCCGCAAATTTCAGAAATGGCCTTTCTGAAGCCATTAAGAATGTGATGGTGGGTTTCCCCATTCCTACAAGTCTGAATGATACCATGGCGCTGGCTATTCAAATTGACCGGCGTTTGCGGGAGCGCAAAACCGCTATTCCTCTGGTGGTGTTGTCTGAACAAACACCTGATTTAATGCAATGTGATAGAATTCAGACTAGAAATGAGCGGAAAAATCATAGACGTCAGAATGTGTTTTTACTGTGGTGATTCTACACATGTTATATCAGCATGCTCTAAACGCCTAACAAGGGTTGTTAGTCCTGTCGCCATTGGTAATTTGCAACCTAAATTTATTTTGTCTGTGACTTTAATTTGCTCATTGTCTTCTTACCCTGTTATGGCGTTTGTGGATTCAGGTGCTGCCCTGAGTCTTATGGATCTGTCATTTGCCAAGCGCTGTGGTTTTGTTCTTGAACCATTGGTAAATCCTATTCCTCTTAGAGGTATTGATGCTACGCCATTGGCGGAAAATAAACCGCAGTTTTGGACGCAGGTAACCATGTGCATGACTCCTGAACATCGGGAGGTGATTTGTTTTCTTGTTCTGCATAAAATGCATGATTTGGTCGTTTTGGGGCTGCCATGGTTACAGACCCACAATCCAGTCTTGGATTGGAAGGCAATGTCTGTGTCAAGTTGGGGCTGTCAGGGAATTCATGCTGATTCCCCGCCGGTGTCTATTGCTTCCTCTACTCCTTCGGAAGTTCCTGAGTATTTGTCTGATTATCAGGATGTGTTCAGCGAGTCCAGATCCGGTGCTCTGCCTCCTCATAGGGACTGTGACTGCGCCATAGATTTGATTCCAGGTAGTAAATTTCCTAAGGGAAGATTATTTAATCTGTCTGTACCTGAGCATGCCGCAATGCGTTCATATATAAAGGAGTCTCTGGAGAAGGGGCATATCCTTCCATCCTCTTCCCCTCTTGGTGCGGGATTCTTTTTTGTGGCCAAGAAGGACGGATCTTTGAGACCTTGTATTGACTATCGGCTTCTGAATAAAATCACTGTTACATTTCAGTATCCTTTGCCTCTGTTGTCGGACTTGTTTGCCCGGATTAAAGGTGCCAAGTGGTTCACCAAGATAGATCTTCGTGGTGCGTACAACCTTGTGCGCATTAAGCAAGGAGATGAATGGAAGACTGCATTTAATACGCCCGAAGGTCATTTTGAGTACTTGGTGATGCCTTTTGGGCTCTCTAATGCTCCCTCAGTGTTTCAGTCCTTTATGGATGATATTCTGGTTTTCTCTGAAGATTGGGACTCACATGTGGAGCAGGTCAGGATGGTGTTTCAGGTTTTGCGTGAGAATGCTTTGTTTGTTAAGGGCTCAAAGTGTCTCTTTGGAGTACAGAAGGTTCCCTTTTTGGGGTTTATTTTTTCCCCTTCTGCTGTGGAGATGGACCCAGTCAAGGTCCGAGCTATTCATGAGTGGACTCAACCCACGTCAGTTAAGAGTCTTCAGAAGTTCTTGGGTTTTGCTAACTTCTACTGTCGTTTTATCGCTAATTTTTCTAGCGTTGTTAAACCTTTGACGGATATGACCAAGAAAGGTTCTGATGTTGCTAACTGGGCTCCTGCAGCCGTGGAGGCGTTCCAGGAGTTGAAACGCCGGTTTACTTCGGCGCCTGTTTTGTGCCAGCCTGATGTCTCACTTCCCTTTCAGGTCGAAGTGGATGCTTCTGAGATTGGGGCAGGGGCCGTTTTGTCACAGAGAGGCCCTGGTTGCTCGGTAATGAGACCATGTGCTTTCTTCTCTAGGAAGTTTTCGCCTGCTGAGCGGAATTATGATGTTGGCAATCGGGAGTTGCTGGCCATGAAGTGGGCATTTGAGGAGTGGCGTCATTGGCTCGAGGGTGCTAAGCATCGTGTGGTGGTCTTGACTGATCACAAAAATTTGATGTATCTCGAGTCTGCTAAACGCCTGAATCCTAGACAGGCCCGCTGGTCATTGTTTTTCTCCCGTTTTGACTTTGTGGTCTCGTATTTACCAGGTTCAAAGAATGTGAAGGCTGATGCTCTTTCAAGGAGCTTTGTGCCTGACTCTCCTGGAGTCGCAGAACCAGTTGGTATTCTTAAAGAGGGAGTTATTTTGTCAGCCATTTCTCCTGATTTGCGACGCGTGTTGCAGAGATTTCAGGCTGGTAGACCTGACTCTTGTCCACCTGACAGACTGTTTGTTCCTGATAAGTGGACCAGCAGAGTCATTTCCGAGGTTCATTCCTCGGTGTTGGCAGGTCATCCGGGAATTTTTGGCACCAGAGATCTGGTGGCTAGGTCCTTTTGGTGGCCTTCCTTGTCACGGGATGTGCGGTCATTTGTGCAGTCCTGTGGGACTTGTGCTCGAGCTAAGCCTTGCTGTTCTCGTGCCAGCGGGTTGCTCTTGCCCTTGCCTGTCCCGAAGAGGCCTTGGACACACATTTCCATGGATTTCATTTCTGATCTCCCGGTGTCTCAGGGTATGTCTGTCATCTGGGTGGTATGTGATCGCTTTTCGAAAATGGTCCATTTGGTGCCTTTGCCTAAGCTGCCTTCCTCTTCCGATCTGGTTCCTGTGTTCTTTCAGAATGTGGTTCGCTTACACGGCATTCCTGAGAATATTGTGTCTGACAGAGGATCCCAGTTTGTTTCCAGGTTCTGGCGATCCTTTTGTGCTAGGATGGGCATTGATTTGTCGTTCTCGTCTGCCTTTCATCCTCAGACTAATGGACAAACAGAGCGAACTAATCAGACTCTGGAGGATTATTTGAGGAGTTTTGTTTCGGCAGATCAGGATGATTGGGTGACCTTCTTGCCGTTGGCTGAGTTTGCCCTTAATAATCGGGCTAGTTCCGCTACTTTGGTTTCGCCATTTTTCTGCAACTCTGGTTTCCATCCTCGTTTTTCCTCGGGACATGTGGAGCCTTCTGACTGTCCTGGGGTAGATTCTGTGGTGGATAGGTTGCAGCAGATCTGGAATCATGTGGTGGACAACTTAAAATTGTCACAGGAGAAGGCTCAGCGTTTTGCCAACCGCCGCCGCGGTGTGGGTCCCCGACTTCGTGTTGGGGATTTGGTGTGGCTGTCTTCTCGATTTGTTCCTATGAAGGTCTCCTCTCCTAAATTTAAGCCTCGCTTCATCGGTCCTTACAAGATATTGGAAATCCTTAATCCAGTGTCCTTTCGCTTGGATCTTCCGGTGTCGTTTGCCATTCACAACGTGTTCCATAGGTCCTTGTTGCGACGCTACGTTGTGCCTGTGGTTCCTTCTGCTGAGCCTCCTGCTCCGGTGTTGGTTGAGGGCGAGTTGGAGTACGTGGTGGAGAAGATCTTGGATTCTCGTCTCTCCAGACGGAGACTTCAGTATCTGGTCAAGTGGAAGGGCTATGGTCAGGAGGATAATTCCTGGGTGGTTGCCTCTGACGTGCATGCGGCCGATTTAGTTCGTGCCTTTCACGCTGCTCATCCTGATCGCCCTGGTGGTCTTGGTGAGGGTTCGGTGACCCCTCCTTAAGGGGGGGGGTACTGTTGTGAATTAGACTTTTTGGCTCCCTCTTGTGGTTACTAGTGATATTACTCTGGGAGTTTCTTCCCTCAGTTTGCACCCACCTGGGCCGTTAGTCCAGGGGTGTTGCTATATAAACTTCCTGGATCCTTAGTCCAGTGCCTGGCATCGTTGTAATCAGATCCTTTCTGTTTGCTCCTATCTGCTGGTCCCGGTTCGTGCTAAATTAAGCTAAGTCCTGCTTCTTTGTTTTTTGGGTTATTTGCTTACTCTCATTTTTGTCCAGCTTGTACTAAATGTCATTCCTGACCTTGCTGGAAGCTCTAGGGGGCTGGTGTTCTCCCCCCGGGCCGTTAGACGGTTCGGGGGTTCTTGAATTTCCAGCGTGGATATTTTTGATAGGGTTTTTGCTGACCATATAAGTTATCTTACTATATTCTGCTATTAGCTAGTGGGCCTCTCTTTGCTAAATACCTAGCTCATTCTTACGTTTGTCTTTTCCTCTTACCTCACCGTTATTATTTGTTGGGGGCTTGTATCCAACTTTTGGGGTCTTTTCTCTGGAGGCAAGAAAGGTCTTTCTTTTCCCTTCTAGGGTTAGTTAGTTCTCCGGCTGGCGCGAGACGTCTAGAATCAACGTAGGCACGTTCCCCGGCTGCTGTTATTTGTGGTGCTAGGATTAGATATATGGTCAGCCCAGTTACCACTGCCCTATGAGCTGGTTTTTGTGTTTGCAGACTTAGTAAATATTTCTGAGACCCTCTGCCATTGGGGTCATAACACTGTAAGCCATAATGATCAACATTAACAGAAATAAACACTTGGAATAGATCACTCTGTTTGTAATGACTCTATATATGAGTTTCATTTTTTGTATTGAAGAACTGAAATAAATTTATTTTTTGATGATATTCTAATTTTGTGAGAAGCACCTGTAGTTCTCGATGCAGCACTGGTTGGCGGCCTTGGTCACTATGGTTCTATTATGGTCCATGCAACCAGGGCCGCCATCAGGGCATTACAGCCGTGACTGGGGCCCTGTGGGCAGAGGGCTAAACCAGGCCCTTAGCGGCGCTGCAGCTGTTTAATGCTATTGACGTGCAGACCCGCGGGCGCACGTCAATAGTTAACAGCCGCCAGCCAATCTGAGGCTGGCAGCTGACGTCAGCCGCAGCGTGCATGTCGCCGGCGTCTGACGTCATTGTCAGTCGCCGGCGAGTGCGCTGCGCGCTTCAGCAGTGTGGAGAGAGCAGGAGCGCGGTCAGGTGAGAAGAACTTTTTTATTTGTATTTTATTTTATTGAGAGCGGCGATCCGGGGGGCCCAGGGCAGAACGCTGGACACAGGGGCAGAACGCTGGACACAGGGGCAGAACGCTGGACACAGGGGCAGAAAGCTGGACACAGGGGCAGAAAGCTGGACACAGGGGCAGAATGCAGGACACAGGGGCAGAATGCTGGACATGGGCAGAAAGCTGTACATGCGCAGAAAACTGGACACAGGGGCAGAAAGCTGGACACAGGGGCAGAATGCTGGACAGGGGCAGAAAGCTGGGCATTGGGGCAGAATGCTGGACACAGGGGCAGAATGCTGGACACAGGGGCAGAATGCTGGACACAGGAGCAGAATGCTGGGCATTGGGGCAGAAAGCTGGACACTGGGGCAGAATGCTGGACACGGGCAGAACATTGGACATGCGCAGAAAGCTGGACACAGGGGCAGAAAGCTGTACATGCGCAGAAAGCTGGACACAGGGGCAGAAAGCTGGACACAGGGGCAGAAAGCTGGACACAGGGGCAGAAAGCTGGACACAGGGGCAGAACGCTGGACACAGGAGCAGAACGCTGGACACAGGGGCAGAACGCTGGACACAGGGGCAGAAAGCTACACAGGGGCAGAAAGCGACACAGGGGCAGAATGGAGATACGGGGCATGATTGGAGACACAGGGAGCAGGATGAAAGACATGGCGGCATGACAGGAGACACGGGGGCATGACTGGAGACAGATGGGGCAAGACTGGAAACAGATGGGGCAGAATGGAGACACAGGGGGCATGATTGCAGACATGGGGGCATGATTGAAGACGGGGCAGAATGGTGATACGGGCATGATTGGGTACAGATGGGGCAGGATCATGGGGCAGGATGGATACGATGGAGACAGATGGGGCAGGATGGGGAGATCATATGGGGCAGAATGGATACTCATTAGGGCAGGATGCGAGAACATATGGCTGATGCCAGGAATGAGACACACGGGGGCTAGGATGGCGAATATTATTACCATAGGGGCTAATTAAGGGATATTATTACTGCAGTGATGTATTTATTTTATTTTTTGAGTATACTGTTTTAAATGGAGGGGCGGTCCTATTACTGTGTAGAGTGATACTATGTTGCCTTCTTCATGTGGTGTAATGTAGAAGTTGGGAAAATTAAGTAATGTGTTCTGCAAGTGGAACTCGAGATAATGGTGTTATTTCCTGCAGAAACGAGTCCTGGCTGGATGAAGTGATGGCGATCTGTTCTGGATGAAAGATGAAGGACTTCACCTAGATACGTCACTGGTGAGTCAGTGTTACCTATACACTGACACTATACACTGTATACTATATACAGAGGTCCTGTGTACAATGTCACCGGTGATCACTGTATTGCCTATACATTATATACAGAGCTCCTGTGTATAACGTCACTGGTGATCACTGTATTACCTGTACACAGACACTGCATACTAAAGGTACCTTCACACTAAACGATATCGCTAGCGATCCGTGACGTTGCAGCGTCCGGGCTAGCGATATCGTTTAGTTTGACACGCAGCAGCGATCAGGATCCTGCTGTGATATCGCTGGTCGTTGAACAAAGTTCAGAACTTTATTTGGTCGTCAGACCGGCGTGTATCGTCGTGTTTGACACCAAAAGTAACGATGCCAGCAATGTTTTACAATGGTAACCAGGGTAAATATCGGGTTACTAAGCGCAGGGCCACGCTTAGTAACCCGATGTTTACCCTGGTTACCAGTGTAAAATGTAAAAAAAACAAACACTACATACTCACCTTCGCATCCCCCGGCGTCCGCTTCCCACACTGACTGAGCGCCGTAAAGTGAAAGTGAAAGTACAGCACAGCGGTGACGTCACCGCTCTGCTGTTAGGGCCGGCGCTCAGTCAGTGCAGGAAGCGGACGCCGGGGGACGCGAAGGTGAGTATGTACTGTTTGTTTTTTTTACATTTTACGCTGGTAACCAGGGTAAACATCGGGTTACTAAGCGCGGCCCTGCGCTTAGCAACCCGATGTTTACCCTGGTTACCCGGGGACCTCGGCATCGTTGGTCGCTGGAGAGCGGTCTGTGTGACAGCTCTCCAGCGATCAAACAGCGACGCTGCAGCGATCGGCATCGTTGTCGCTATCGCTGCAGCGTCGCTTAATGTGAAGGTACCTTACGTACAGATCTCCTGTGAATACTGGCACTGATGGTGATAGTATTGTGGGGTGTTTTTTTTATTACTGATCAGTATTGTAGTATTCAGTCACTATGTGGTGGTAATATGTGACCTGGTCATGGTCTGGCAGTATTTGTTCCTTGTATTTGATATTATTCGGTCACTGTGGTGGTATTATAGTGTCTGGTCATGGTGCTGTGGTATTTGTTCCTTGTATGTGGTATTATAGGTCATTTTAAAAATTGAAAAATAAAATAAATAAACCTAAATTGTATTGCATATTTTAACAAATATTTAATAGGTTACAGTAGAGTAGGGCCTGGCCAAAAGTGTCTACCTTGTCATTTTGGTGGCTTAAAAAATCTTTTGGCCAAAACAAAAGCTGCCGGCTTTATGTGTGATCTGGTGATGGGAACTGTCAATGTGTGATAGGTGAGAAGTGGAGATTTTCCAAGAGAGAGCGGTGGGACTGTGGACAGTTCGAGGGGTGGAGCGTGGAGGCGGGGCTGGGGTGGAGCCTGGGCGGAGTCTCAAGGGGGCCCCAAAAATTTTGCCAGTATGGGGCCCCGAAATTTCTAGTGCCAGCCCTGGATGCAACAAATGGATAATTTTTTCCTTGTGCTCAGGTCTTACACCCTACCTAAATCAGGAATGAAAATGTTTGCTCCTGATGAGTACAAATTATAAGATCAGAAAGAAAACAACATAATTTTATGCAGTATGTGTATGGAATATACAATATTAGGTGAGCATTTGTGTATAAATTAGCTATTTCAATATATAGAACGAGATGTATTATCATTAAATCCATTAATATTTAACCAAAGTTTCCTAGGAAAGGCCACAGGTAGGTCAGTGCACCATGGATCAGTGGTCACATAACTTCAGCTTTCTCACAATAGACTATTGTTCAGCCTTTCCTTCTGTCAGGAACTTCTAGTCTTAAGACAGACATGAATCTAGCGAGTGGAGACTGAAGCTTTGTCAGGAGGTTCTTAGGGAGTGAATTATCATTTCTTTTTTTCTATATAAAGCAAAATGACCTGGTATCTGTGTTTTAGTCATCGTCCTTTCATCCCGTTCACTGAACTATATAATATTTATGAGGAATGCTGATACAAACGTCTCAGGCCAGTAAAGGACATCTTCATCTTTTATGTATTCTCAGATCCATGAATGAGCCTCTATGATCATGTCTATGATCAACATTAGTACACATCTACTGCTAAAAATGGGATGTACATGGATATCAGATGGAAAACACAAGGGCTGCATGGTAGAATACTGGATATAAGATGAATCGTAATAAAACTGAATTGATACAGGCAGTATTAACCAGAAATCTTTAGCCAACCTGTCATGACAACGATTCTACAGGTTTTTGCTACCTCATTTGAGAGCAGCGCGATGTAGAGACAGAGACCCTGATTCATCAATATGTTACTTACTTTACTGGGTGCTGCAATTTTGATTTTAAACAGATTTATCTTTTGCAGATCTAACAGATCTAACAGTTCTCTGAATGCTGAGCTCTGTGTAACCCTGCCCACACCACTGACAGCTTTCTGTATACACTGTGCATAGGCAGAAAGCAGCCAATCAGTGGTGGGGGTGTGGTTGGACTAACTGGGAGCAGACCAAGTAGTCCTCTAGGGCTAATAGAACATTGATATTATATAAACTAAACTAATTAATTGGAGACAGGCTTTATTATTAGAGATCTTTGTTTCACTCTAAATAAAAAACATGCTTTTAACAGGTTGCTGAGAATGGCTTGACTAAGTGTAGTAGTCATGGTGTGCATTATTACTAATTAGCAACTCCAGTAATCTGCATATGAGACAGTAAGCTCAGGCCCCGATATCCAGCAGCTCGGCTGAGAATCCCTATAAGAGCACGGTCAGTGTCCACAGACATATGAAAACAGATTAATGTTAAAATCTAGGGGTCAATGAGTCAATACGTTAATTACCCTTTATGCACTTCATTACTAGTCCCCTTCGGCCTTTTTAGTGTACCACTTGCTGCACTTTCACTGCCACATTTGTCTAATGTTGCATTGTGAACATGTGCTTTTGTTGTCGCGTGACTGACTGGTATTAAATACGGATCTTTTATCACATTGCGTTCTTGTACTCGTCTTTAGCTTATTAGTGTTCGGCAGATTTCCTTTAAACAATACAAGTCACGACTGGTACAGTAGGAGAGAGGACCTTGCCCGCGAGGGCTCACAATCTACAAATACATAACCCAAAACACCAAAATTTGGAGCATATAACCACAAACAATGTATAATAAAAAAATATATATTTATTAGTACAATCAATTATGACACAATATTACAAGACAAATGTTTAATACAGAGCAATCAACTACAGTTAAGGGTGCACCAAAACTCAGTAGTACCCCAGGAACAGATACCTGGATATGAGACTATCTCTTATGACCCATACATGGTCATATATTCCATATATAATATAAAGTGACAGTGCATTCAATTTTATCCAAAAAGTTAAAGTCTCCAAGATAAAATAAAAAAGTCACTCTGCCCCCTGAGGAAGCTGTTGTGAAACGCGCGTAGGGGCGCGTGGTCACCCCCATGGACACAGGTATGGGTATGATTTAGAGGGTGGTCTCATGTCTCTCCGCTCACTTGGGATATAATATGTATATTGTCAATGACTAATGGAATGTAACCCTATAATGGGAGTCTAATCTAGAGACAAAATGTGATTTACCCTATTTTGGAGACTAACTTTTTGGATAAAATTGAATGCACTGTCACTTTATATTATATATGGAATATATGACCATGTCTGGGTCATAAGAGATAGTCTCATATCCAGGTATCTGTTCCTGGGGTACTACTGAGTTTTGGTGCACCCTTAACTGTAGTTGATTGCTCTGTTTTAAACATTTGTCTTGTAATATTGTGTCATAATTGATTGTACTAATAAATATATAATTTTTATGATACAATGTTTGTGGTTATATGCTCCAAATTTTGGTGTTTTGATATTGAGAGGGAGCTCCATAGGATAGTTTCCATTGTCCTAAGCCTTGACTTTGGGACTAATAGTCACTATTGTATTATTATATCTGCATTTGAGATATTGTGTCCAAATACAAAACACTCTGGTTTCATATCACTGACGCCATTAGGCGCAGTGACACAAATCTCCCCTCTATTACATTACCTTTGACTTTGTCACATATCCCCCCCCTCTGCCCAAAGCCAGGGGTTTTGGCACCTTCACTCACTAAGCAGGGGAGTCTGGAAAGGGCATCTGCATTCCCATGCCGCTTTCCTGGTCTATGCTCGATGTGAAAAGTGAAATCTTGGAGGCATAAGAACCACCTGGTCACCCGAGCATTTTTACCCTTCTTTTCACTCTATAGCCCATTATATGGCCAAGCACTCTTTCTCAACAATGGCATAGTTTCTCTTGCATGAAGAGAGCTTCCAGCTCAGATACATGATGGGATGATCCTCTCCATTCACTTCCTGAAATAGTACGTCTCCCAAGCCGACTTCTGATGCATTTGTCTGGACCACGAACTCCTTGCTGAAGTCTGGTGCAACCAGAAAATGGAAGTTTACACAGAGCCTGCTTCAGCTCCTGGAAAGCCATCTCAGTCTCAGCACACCATTTAATCAATGATGATCTTGTGCCTTGAAGGAGGTCCGTCAATGGCGCGGCAATCATGGTGAACCTTGGGATAAACCGCCGGTAGTAACCCACAATTCCAAGAAATGCCCTCACTTGCTTCTTGAAAAGCGGTTGTGGCGATTTCTGGATTGCCTCAATTTGTTTATTTGAGGCTTGATTTCGCCCCTCCCGACAACATAGCCTACGTATTTGGCCTCTTCCTTCCCTTTTTGGGGGTTTATGGTGAACTCTGCATTCCTCAACGCATCCAGGACTGCCTGTACCTTTGGTAGATGACTACCCCAGTCAGGGCTGAAGACCACAATGTCATCTAGGTAGGCAGCGGCATACTTCTCATGTGGAGTCAGGACCCGATCCATAGCCCTCTGGAAGGTTGCTGGAGACCCCTGCAGTCTGAAGGGCTTTCTGGTATATTGGAAACACCCATCAGTCGTTGAGAAGGCTGTCTTATCCAAAGCACTCTGGGAGGTCAAGGGTTGTATTGTACCTCGCGTTTCCCAGTCTTTCAATAAGTTCATCCACCCGGGGCATCAGATATGCATCACATTTGGAGACCTGATTTAACTTGAGGTAATCATTGCAAAACCGCCACTCACCATCAGGCTTCGAGGAGAATGTGACCCGACCATACATTTTTCAACTACTCAGTCACCCCGAGGTCTAACATCCCCTTCACCTCATTTGCTATTACCTCTCAACATGCTTCATGAATTGTATAGGGCCCGAGGTTCATCCTTACATGTGGCTATGTCAACACGTCATGTTCGACCACCTGCGTATGCCCTGGCAACTCCGAGAACAAGTCACAGTTCTGCTGCATCAGTTCTCGACACTGTTGTCTCTGGACTGGCGTTAGAGACTCTGCAACAGTGACGTCATCCACTGTGGCTTTGGGAATGGCTCCAGGCAAGGGGTTTCCAGCGACTGGTTTGAGCAAGTTCACATGGTATATTTGGTGCGGCTTCCTTCAGCCTGGCTGGTGTACCTTGTAATTCACTTCACTCAGTTTTTCCACCACCTTGTATGGACCTTGCCACTTGGCTAGGAACTTGCTCTCCACTGTGGAGATAAGCACTAGCATGCAGTCCCCGGGCTGGAACTGCCTCACTCTACCTGAACGGTTATACACCCTTGCCTGTGCCTCCTGTGCCTGGAGAAGATGCTCCTTCATGATGGGCATCACTTTCACCATGCTCTCCTGTATCTGGGCGACATGCTCTATGACGCTCAGGTGTGGCTTGACCTTGGCTTCCCAGATTTTCTTGACGATTTCCAGGAGCTCTCGCGGATGTCGGCCATACAGGAGCACGAACGGCGAGAAGCCAGTAGGGGCTTGTGGAACTTCTCTGACTGAGAAAAGCAGAAATGGAAGCAGATAGTCCCAGTCTCGAACATCTTACTCAATGACCTTCTTGAGTATCGTCTTCAAGATCTTATTGAAGCGCTCTACTAGACTGTCTGTCTGTTGATGGTACACTGAGTTTCACAGCTTGGCAATCTGAAAGACCTTACACAACTACCTCATTACCTTTCTCATGAAAGGGGTTCCCTTGTCTGTCAGAATCTCCTTCGGCAGACCCGTCCGTGCAAAAATATGAACAAGTTCCCATGCGATAATCTTGGCTGAGGAGTTTCTTAGTGGCACTGCTTCAGGGTACCGGGTCGCATAGTCCATGACCACTAAGATGTATTGTGCCCTCATCCAGATTCAACTAGAGGACCCACTAGATCCATGGCAATCCTCTCAAATGGGACCTCTATCATAGGTAATGGAACTAGGGGACTTCAGAAGTGAGTAGAGGAAGCGGTTATCTGGCAGGTGGGGCAGGACCTACAATAATTTAGGATCTCCCGGTAACACACCGGGCATAGAACCTCTGCATTATTCTCTCCTGTGTTTTCTCTACCCCCAGATTTCCCCCCACAACATTTGAATGGACCATGTCTAAAACCTTCCACCGATAGGGACTTGGAACCAAGAGCTGCTCCACTATTTCCCCTCCCCTCAGTGTGGTCACCCAATACAGTAACTAACCGCTCGCCATTATCGGAAAAATATGGGAACCCAGTGTCAGCCCCGGCTCTTGAGCAACCCCATTTATCACAAATACATTTCCGAATGCACCTTTTAGAGTAAGATCCCACATTTGAGCAGAGACAAAATTTCCCCCAGACACCCCCATATCAGGAACCTCGGCCTCACTGACCATCGTCTCATCCTAGTCACCCGCCAAGACACACAAGGGGAACTTCTCCACCTTTGGTTGTGACGGGCATTGATCAGGGTTGAGTTGGCTTCTATCTGAGTCACTTAGCAACCCCTCCTTCCCCCACAAGTCCCAAAACAAACTGAACTCAAGCCCGATTATCACGGGGTCATCTCCCACAAACCGAATCAGCAAGCAACTCGATCTGCTGCTGCTGTTGTTGAAACTGGTCCTGTTGGTGCTTCTGTTGCTGTTGCATCTGCTGGATGATCAGCTTACTTCATGTACCAGTTGTTGCTGCTGCTGCGCATTCACCAAATGCTTAAAGGGAACCTATCACCCCGTTTTTTTCGGTATGAGATAAAAATACTGTTAAATAGGGCCTGAGCTGTGCATTACAATAGTGTAGTTTGTGGACCCCGATTCCCCACCTATGCTGCCGAAATACGTTACCAAAGTAGTCGTTTTCGCCTGTCAATCAGGCTGGTCAGGTCGGATGGGCGTGGTTTCTTCCCCCAGATATTGCGTAGTTTTCCGTTGGTGGCGTAGTGGTGTGCGCATGTCCAAGGTCCCGAATCCTGCACAGGGGTGTGAAAATAGCAGCGATGTCCGTTATTCCATTGGTGATCGGTGGGCGCGGCCATCTTGCTTTGGCCGCGCGTGCGCAGAAGCGGCGCTCTGCTGGCCGCGGCTTCAGGAAAATGGCCGCCGCGATATCCATCTGCGCACGCGCGGCATCCCTGTTGTGAATTTGCTTTTTGCTCCCTCTAGTGGTTACTAGTTTTTTGACTCTGGTTTTTCTGTCATTCCTTTTATCCGCACCTGGGTCGTTAGTTAGGGGTGTTGCTATATAAGCTCCCTGGACCTTCAGTTCAATGCCTGGCAACGTAGTTATCAGAGCTAGTCTGCTGTGCTCTTGTCTACTGATCCTGGTTCCAGTTATATCAGCTAAGTCTGCCTTTTGCTTTTTGCTATTTGTTTTGGTTTTGTATTTTTGTCCAGCTTGTTCCAAATCTATATCCTGACCTTTGCTGGAAGCTCTAGGGGGCTGGTGTTCTCCCCCCGGACCGTTAGACGGTTCGGGGGTTCTTGAATTTCCAGTGTGGATTTTGATAGGGTTCTTGTTGACCATATAAGTTACCTTTCTTTATTCTGCTATCAGTAAGCGGGCCTCTCTGTGCTAAACCTGGTTCATTTCTGTGTTTGTCATTTCCTCTTACCTCACCGTCATTATTTGTGGGGGGCTTCCATCCAGCTTTGGGGTCCCCTTCTCTGGAGGCAAGAAAGGTCTTTGTTTTCCTCTACTAGGGGTAGCTAGATTCTCCGGCTGGCGCGTGTCATCTAGAATCAACGTAGGAATGATCCCCGGCTACTTCTAGTGTTGGCGTTAGGAGTAGATATATGGTCAACCCAGTTACCACTGCCCTATGAGCTGGATTTTTGTATTCTGCAGACTTCCACGTTCCTCTGAGACCCTCGCCATTGGGGTCATAACAGTTTGCCAGGCCAGTATTAAATGTTTAATGCATTGCAGAAGAGGGATTATAAGAAAGAAGATTCTGAGTTTTTTTTTTCTCCTTCCCCTTTACCTCAGAGTGGCTATGCTTGCTGCAGACATGAATGTCCAGACCTTGATTACAAGTGTGGACCAGCTGGCTACTCGTGTGCAGGGCATACAAGACTATGTTATCAGAAATCCTAGGTCAGAACCTAAAATACCGATTCCTGAACTGTTTTCCGGAGACAGGTTTAAGTTTAGGAATTTCGTGAATAATTGTAAATTGTTTTTGTCCCTGAGACCCTGTTCATCAGGAGATTCTGCTCAGCAAGTAAAAATTGTTATTTCGTTCTTACGGGGCGACCCTCAGGATTGGGCTTTTTCGCTGGCGCCAGGAGATCCGGCATTGGCTGATCTTGATGCGTTTTTTCTGGCGCTCGGTTTACTTTATGAGGAACCCAATCTTGAGATTCAGGCAGAAAAGGCCTTGCTGTCTATGTCTCAGGGGCAGGACGAGGCTGAAGTGTATTGCCAAAAATTTCGGAAATGGTCCGTGCTGACACATTGGAACGAGTGTGCACTGGCCGCTAATTTTAGAAATGGCCTTTCTGAAGCCATTAAGAATGTTATGGTGGGTTTTCCCATTCCCACAGGTCTGAATGATACTATGGCACTGGCTATTCAAATTGACCGGCGGTTGCGGGAGCGCAAAACCGCAAATTCCCTCATGGTGTTGTCTGAACAGACACCTAATTCGGTGCAATGTGATAGAAAAACCGCAAATTCCCTCATGGTGTTGTCTGAACAGACACCTGATTTAATGCAATGTGATAGAATCCTGACTAGAAATGAGCGGAAAATTCATAGACGCCGGAATGGCTTGTGCTACTACTGTGGTGATTCTACACATGTTATCTCAGCATGCTCTAAACGTATAGCTAAGGTTGTTAGTCCTGTCACCGTTGGTAATTTGCAACCTAAATTTATTCTGTCTGTAACTTTGATTTGCTCACTGTCATCTTATCCTGTCATGGCGTTTGTAGATTCAGGTGCTGCCCTGAGTCTCATGGATCTCTCATTTGCTAAGCGCTGTGGATTTACTCTTGAACCATTAGAAAATCCTATTCCTCTTAGGGGTATTGATGCTACACCATTGGCAGCAAATAAACCGCAGTATTGGACTCAGGTTACCATGTGCATGACTCCTGAACACCGCGAGGTGATACGTTTCCTGGTTTTACATAAAATGCATGATTTGGTCGTTTTAGGGCTGCCATGGTTACAGACCCATAATCCAGTCCTGGACTGGAAGGCTATGTCAGTCTCAAGTTGGGGCTGTCGTGGTATTCATGAGGATTCCCTGCCTGTGTCTATTGCTTCTTCTACGCCTTCGGAAGTTCCGGAGTATTTGTCTGATTATCAGGATGTCTTCAGTGAGTCTGAGTCCAGTGCACTGCCTCCTCATAGGGACTGTGACTGTGCTATAGATTTGATCCCAGGCAGTAAATTTCCTAAGGGAAGACTGTTTAATCTGTCGGTACCTGAACATACCGCTATGCGTTCATATATCAAGGAGTCTCTGGAAAAAGGACATATTCGTCCGTCTTCTTCCCCTCTTGGTGCGGGATTCTTTTTTGTGGCAAAAAAGGACGGATCTTTGAGACCTTGTATTGATTATCGGCTTTTAAATAAGATCACTGTCAAATTTCAGTATCCTTTACCGCTGTTGTCTGACTTGTTTGCCCGGATTAAGGGTGCCAAGTGGTTCACCAAGATAGACCTTCGTGGTGCGTACAACCTTGTGCGCATTAAGCAAGGTGATGAATGGAAAACCGCATTCAATACGCCCGAAGGTCATTTTGAGTACTTGGTGATGCCTTTTGGGCTCTCCAATGCGCCTTCAGTTTTTCAGTCCTTTATGCATGACATTTTCCGGAAGTATCTGGATAAATTTTTGATTGTTTATCTGGATGATATTTTGGTTTTTTCTGATAATTGGGATTCGCATGTGGAGCAGGTCAGGTTGGTCTTTAAAATTTTGCGTGAAAATTCTTTGTTTGTCAAGGGCTCAAAGTGTCTCTTTGGTGTACAGAAGGTTCCCTTTTTGGGGTTCATTTTTTCCCCTTCTGCTGTGGAGATGGACCCAGTCAAGGTCCGAGCTATTCTTGATTGGACTCAGCCCTCGTCAGTTAAGAGTCTTCAGAAGTTCTTGGGCTTCGCTAACTTCTACCGTCGTTTTATCGCTAATTTTTCTAGCATTGTGAAACCTTTGACGGATATGACCAAGAAGGGCTCCGATGTAGCTAACTGGGCTCCTGCTGCCGTGGAGGCTTTCCAGGAGTTGAAACGCCGGTTTACTTCGGCGCCTGTTTTGTGCCAGCCTGACGTCTCACTTCCCTTTCAGGTTGAGGTGGATGCTTCGGAGATTGGGGCAGGGGCCGTTTTGTCGCAGAGAGGCCCTGGTTGCTCTGTTATGAAGCCTTGTGCCTTTTTCTCTAGGAAATTTTCGCCTGCCGAGCGAAATTATGATGTGGGCAATCGGGAGTTGTTGGCCATGAAATGGGCATTTGAGGAGTGGCGTCATTGGCTCGAGGGTGCTAAGCATCGTGTGGTGGTCTTGACTGATCACAAAAATCTGATGTATCTCGAGTCTGCTAAACGCCTTAATCCGAGACAGGCCCGCTGGTCATTGTTTTTCTCCCGCTTTGATTTTGTTGTCTCGTATTTACCAGGTTCAAAGAATGTGAAGGCCGATGCTCTTTCTAGGAGCTTTGTGCCTGATGCTCCTGGAGTCGCTGATCCTGTTGGTATTCTTAAAGATGGAGTTATCTTGTCAGCTATTTCTCCGGATCTGCGACGTGTGTTGCAGAGATTTCAGGCTGATAGGCCTGAGTCTTGTCCACCTGACAGACTGTTTGTCCCGGATAAGTGGACCAGCAGAGTCATTTCCGAGGTTCATTCCTCGGTGTTGGCAGGTCACCCGGGAATTTTTGGCACCAGAGATCTGGTGGCCAGGTCCTTTTGGTGGCCTTCCTTGTCAAGGGATGTGCGGTCATTTGTGCAGTCCTGTGGGACTTGTGCTCGAGCTAAGCCTTGCTGTTCTCGTGCCAGCGGTTTGCTCTTGCCCTTGCCTGTCCCGAAGAGACCTTGGACACATATCTCCATGGATTTCATTTCTGATCTTCCGCTATCTCAGGGCATGTCCGTTATCTGGGTGATATGTGATCGCTTCTCCAAGATGGTCCATTTGGTTCCTTTGCCTAAGCTGCCTTCCTCTTCCGATCTGGTTCCTGTGTTTTTCCAGAACGTGGTTCGTTTGCACGGCATCCCTGAGAATATTGTGTCAGACAGAGGATCCCAGTTCGTTTCCAGGTTCTGGCGATCCTTTTGTAGTAGGATGGGCATTGATTTGTCGTTTTCGTCTGCTTTCCATCCTCAGACTAATGGACAGACGGAGCGAACCAATCAGACTTTGGAGGCTTATTTGAGGTGTTTTGTCTCTGCTGATCAGGACGATTGGGTGACATTCTTGCCGTTGGCTGAGTTTGCCCTTAATAATCGGGCTAGTTCCGCCACCTTGGTTTCGCCTTTTTTCTGCAACTCTGGTTTCCATCCTCGCTTTTCTTCGGGTCATGTGGAGCCTTCTGACTGTCCTGGGGTGGATTCTGTGGTGGATAGGTTGCAGCAGATCTGGAATCATGTGGTGGACAACTTGAAGTTGTCACAGGAGAAGGCTCAGCGCTTTGCCAACCGCCGCCGCGGTGTGGGTCCCCGACTACGCGTTGGGGATTTGGTGTGGCTTTCTTCCCGCTTTGTTCCTATGAAGGTCTCCTCTCCCAAATTTAAACCTCGTTTTATTGGGCCTTACAAGATATTGGAAATCCTTAATCCTGTATCTTTTCGTCTGGATCTTCCTGTGTCGTTTGCTATTCACAATGTATTTCATAGGTCCTTGTTGCGGCGGTACATTGTGCCTGTAGTTCCTTCTGCTGAGCCTCCTGCTCCGGTGTTGGTTGAGGGCGAGTTGGAGTACGTGGTGGAGAAGATCTTGGATTCTCGCCTCTCCAGGCGGAGGCTTCAGTACCTGGTCAAGTGGAAGGGCTATGGTCAGGAGGATAATTCCTGGGTGGTCGCCTCTGATGTTCATGCGGCCGATTTAGTTCGTGCCTTTCATGCCGCTCATCCTGATCGCCCTGGTGGTCGTGGTGAGGGTTCGGTGACCCCTCACTAAGGGGGGGGTACTGTTGTGAATTTGCTTTTTGCTCCCTCTAGTGGTTACTAGTTTTTTGACTCTGGTTTTTCTGTCATTCCTTTTATCCGCACCTGGGTCGTTAGTTAGGGGTGTTGCTATATAAGCTCCCTGGACCTTCAGTTCAATGCCTGGCAACGTAGTTATCAGAGCTAGTCTGCTGTGCTCTTGTCTACTGATCCTGGTTCCAGTTATATCAGCTAAGTCTGCCTTTTGCTTTTTGCTATTTGTTTTGGTTTTGTATTTTTGTCCAGCTTGTTCCAAATCTATATCCTGACCTTTGCTGGAAGCTCTAGGGGGCTGGTGTTCTCCCCCCGGACCGTTAGACGGTTCGGGGGTTCTTGAATTTCCAGTGTGGATTTTGATAGGGTTTTTGTTGACCATATAAGTTACCTTTCTTTATTCTGCTATCAGTAAGCGGGCCTCTCTGTGCTAAACCTGGTTCATTTCTGTGTTTGTCATTTCCTCTTACCTCACCGTCATTATTTGTGGGGGGCTTCTATCCAGCTTTGGGGTCCCCTTCTCTGGAGGCAAGAAAGGTCTTTGTTTTCCTCTACTAGGGGTAGCTAGATTCTCCGGCTGGCGCGTGTCATCTAGAATCAACGTAGGAATGATCCCCGGCTACTTCTAGTGTTGGCGTTAGGAGTAGATATATGGTCAACCCAGTTACCACTGCCCTATGAGCTGGATTTTTGTATTCTGCAGACTTCCACGTTCCTCTGAGACCCTCGCCATTGGGGTCATAACACATCCCGCGGCCATTTTCCTGAAGCCGCGGCCAGCAGAGCGCCGCTTCTGCGCACGCGCGGCCAAAGCAAGATGGCCGCGCCCACCGATCACCAATGGAATAACGGACATCGCTGCTATTTTCACACCCCTGTGCAGGATTCGGGACCTTGGACATGCGCACACCACTACGCCACCAACGGAAAACTACGCAATATCTGGGGGAAGAAACCACGCCCATCTGACCTGACCAGCCTGATTGACAGGCGAAAACGACTACTTTGGTAACGTATTTCGGCAGCATAGGTGGGGAATCGGGGTCCACAAACTACACTATTGTAATGCACAGCTCAGGCCCTATTTAACAGTATTTTTATCTCATACCGAAAAAAACGGGGTGATAGGTTCCCTTTAATCAGGTCCTCCATCTTGTCTGTCATCTCCTGGATTATGGCCGTATTTACCCAGGACATGCGATTTGTCCACAGCTGATACTTGTGTTCCCGGCACATTGCCCGTATTCAAAACACCACTTGTGGTAAGTCAACTCACTTGGCGGTACATGGAGGTAGAAAAAATAAAAACACTGTCTCTTTAAGTCTTCAGTTGGTTTATTATAAGGCAGCATAAACCAACTAGTCGTGGGAAGCAAACACAGCCATTCGGGCAAAAATCGAAAAACAATAAAGAAAACAAAATGCTGTAACAGAGTCCATGCATTGCAGGCAACATCCCACTCTGGAGCAACACGGGTTCAGTCTTTCCTTCACAAAACCACTGGAGAATCCTCTCTCCAGTCTTTCTGAACAAAGACTGCCTCTAGAGCTCAGTTATTTAAACCCGAGACAATATGATTCTTTCCATGATGTGACTGACCATATGATTATTACATCACACAGGTCCTATCAGCTCTGCATGTGGAGATATGGTGGACCTCCTCCCTCCCGCTCTATGAAGGTCCATTAAAACCAGCCCATTTTGCAACTTTAACTTCACCCTCACAACACATAGTGTGCTGTAGGAAAACACCCTGGTTTCATATCACTGTCGCCATTAAGCGCACTGACACATATCTCCCCTCTATTACATTACCAGTTACTTTGTCACAGTGTATTCAAATATCACATCTGCATTGGAAAAATCTTCATGTATGGCAAGATTCTGAAACACTATATTAGTATTTTAATGGTCTTGTTGCAACCATTCTTATTAGAAGTAGGAGATCTCTCATCTCCTCCTGCATAATTGAACCTAAATAGATTTTTGTGTTCATATACTATATATACATGCAAACATACAACAAAATTATTAAGAGGGGCTTTCTCAACATGAATCTTCAGGAGCGCACTGCTCCTGGACCCTGAATTCCTACTTCATCCGGAGCAGTGCATTCCTGTCAGAACAGCAGCATGGCCATGTGCCACTCCCATTCCACTAGCAGATGTAGATTTGCATCTGTAGCTCAGGAGAACTGAGGCAGGTCAGATCCAGAAATTCTGTCACCTTCAGAACGGAACGAGCTGCTTGTAAAGCGTACAGCCTGCTTGTGCAGCGTGCTCCAAGCCCAGGTAACCGGCCATGCTGGGACTCCTGGGTGCCTAGTAGTTTGGGTAAAGATCTATACACTATATAATTATATAATGCTTCCATTCTTGAAAATGGGGAGTATTTAAAGTATGGCTTAAATTGCTCGTTTTTACAAGCACTTTGCAATTTTACTCAATTCTGAACTTGAGACAACCATTTTAAGTCTGATGATGACCTAAAAATACAACGGTGGGCATTTAATATTAAAAGAGCCCTTTCTTATTTTTGCCGCGGGGTGCTATCATTTTGGCATATGTCCCTGTCTAATACTGTCTAAATCCTGTATATAATATATATATATATATATATATATATATATATATATATATATATATATATATAGTATACACTATATATATATATATATATATATATATATATATATTATATCCTGTACTTTGAATGTACATAATTATTTCTCTGAGTACTAACCAGCCCCCCACCCTCCGTAATTAGGAAATAAGTGTTCTATATATTTTTAGTTTTAAGGGTATGTTCACGCGTGTTGCAATAGC
Source organism: Ranitomeya variabilis (assembly GCF_051348905.1). Classification (NCBI taxonomy): domain Eukaryota; kingdom Metazoa; phylum Chordata; class Amphibia; order Anura; family Dendrobatidae; genus Ranitomeya; species Ranitomeya variabilis. The sequence continues at coordinate 826,408,724 of NC_135232.1, read as the reverse complement.
ATATTACGGATTACGTGATCTGGATTTCTTACTATGGATATGCAATAAATGTATCACAGGTTTTTAGTACACCCACACAAGGGTTAACCACATTGTTACGTTGTTGCATGTAAATTTTCATTAGCATGTGAACTGGTTTGTGGAACTCCATTTACATGCATTTAGATTTAGTCATGTAAAGCACCACAAAAGTCACAAAAAATCTAGAAAACTTGTAAACAGGGCCTAACAGTACCTAAAGAGAACCGATGAGTATATTTTTACTTATGGAAGTGGTATGGCTTTTCTGTACACTTCCGATGTGCCATTTTCATGAGAAATCTAGTGTAAGAGGCATGTGCCGATGAGGCTAGAAGAGCACAAAACTAAGCAGAAGGAACACATACAGCTCTGTCAAAAATGAAGAGACCACTGCAAAATGTTCAGTTTGTCTGATTTTTCTCTTTAGAGGTATATTTTTGAGTAAAATGTATATTGTTCATTTATTCTATAAACTTATGACAACATGTCTCCGAATTTCCAAGCAATACATTTATTTTTTTTTTCTGAAAAGGAAATATGGTCAAAATGTAAAAAAAACCCCAGTGCTTTCAGACCTCAAATAATGCAAAGAAAACAAGTTCATAATCATTTAGAAACAACAATACTAATGTTTAACTCAGGAAGAGTTCAGAAATCAATATTGTGTGGAATAACCATGATTTTTATTCACAGCTTTCATGCGTCTTGGCATGCTTTCCACCAGTCTTTCACACTGCTTCTGGGGCAAAAATGTAAGCAGTTCTTCTTTGTTTGATGGCTTGTGACTATCCATCACCCTCTTAATTACCTTCCAGAGGTTTTCAATAGGGTTCAGGTCTGGAGATTGGGCTGCCCATGACAGGGTTTTGATGTGGTGGTCTCTTAATTTTTGCCAGAGCTGTATGTATTTACTCTACTGCCAAAGTTAGCGGCTTACAGTTGAAGAGGACAGCATGTTAGTTAGCACGGTTGTCTTGGAGTGTTGGGGTCCTGGGTTCAAATTCCACCATGGACAACAAGGAGTTTATATATTCTTCTTTACTCCAAAGACATACTGAAAGGGAATTTAGATTGTGAGCCACAATAGGACAGTGATGAAGATGCACTGTGGATGTAAAATGCTGTGGATATTAATGGCGCCATACAGGCAACTAAAATAAATCATAAGTTGAGGTCACTGCAGTATGCAAATCAGAAATGCTTAAAGCACCACTACAGCGTTTTTCTTTTGTTGTAGCGCTGGCGAGGTGCTTCTATTCTAAAGTCTCTACTCTCATACTTACCAGCCGCCGTCTTCACCTTCTATTGCCCCCGATTTCGTCAGTCTCCAGCAGTTTGTGACCTCCCTGATCGCCCCAGTGTTTGCTGGAGTAAGCTGGAGGTAACTTTATAAGTCTATAAGAGCCTCGTTCTGGCAGTCATAGACTTTCCTTGGGCACATATGACCGTTACCTTTGACATCCGGTGAGTCAGAAGTTGCGGTCTCGAGATGGGACCAGATCGGCGCCGATAGAAGGTGAAGATGTGGTGGAGTGATGCTATAAAATATTTTCAAATTATTCTAAGAATTACTTTACATGTACTGTATTGCAGAACAAGAATGATTTCCCATATATTGTCTTAATAAGCATTTACATACCGACTAAAAACAAACACGACCAGGAATAGTAAATGCACATTCCACCATGCCTAGATCGCTCCAGGAAAGACACGATGTAATCTAATGGCTGACTGCCAACCACTACAATAACACTATATGTTATGCAGTCAAGGGTTGGACAGTTGAGGGGATACTGAAAATGCCGGTGAAATGCCTCCCTCTCTGTATTAAATAATTCCCTCTTGTCTTGGGGAGCTGCTATTAGCTTATGAGTTATATATTTCACCGAATACATGACTAGGCAGCTCAGGCTTACATATATCTGACCATATCGTTAAACTAAGTATGGCAGTTAAGGTTACAAAATTGGCTGTGCTCATAAGATGAAATCATTTTCTATGTCTTGAGCTAAGCCAACAGGGATCTGCAATCATCTTGTTTCCATTCTGAGATATTCAATTACATTTAAACAAGATGACACACCCCGGAGAAGACGGACTACGCATTTATAAATCGGCCCATATGTACAGTACATTTATACAATATCTCATCCTTCATAATGAAGCTTTGACAGCATGACATTGTATAGGTTAAGATTAAACGTTCTTTAATGTCAATTAAGTAGAGTTTACCAAATGTTAGGCATTTTTTGGATTTTGGCCCAGCTTTGCATCATTGATTTGTATTTCTAAAAATCTACATTTTTTGACTGTGGGTGAAAGATTGATTTGGACTGATCTTGATTTCATGATATCAATTACCAGGATAAGCCTCAATCTGTCATGGTCTGTCGAAAGTTGTACATTAAAGGATGTGTCAATGATTACCTATTCCATTTAACTCTGGCACTATACAGATGTAGGGATGTGGACTGTCTTACCCTCTACCTGCCCTTGAAGACAACAGGCGCAGTATGTGACTACTATTGTGAGGCTTTATATGTGAAGAAACGTGTGTATAATGTAATGTGATATAATGTATTATGGTAATGTACAGTATGTAAAGTGTTAGAGCATAATGTGAGTATAGCATAGGATAAGCTTAGGACAGCATCGCGGGGATTCCGCACACCTAGGAATGCATTGATCTGCTTACTTCCCGCATGGGACTATGCCCACCATGCGGGAAGTAAGCAGATCATGTACGGTTGGTACCCAGGGTGGAGGAGAGGAGACTCTCCTCCACGGACTGGGCACCATATAAGTGGTAAAAAAAAAAGAATTAAAATAAAAAATAGTGATATACTCACCTTCGATGGCCCCCGCAGTATGCCCGCCTCTCATCAGTGCATGCTCTCTCTTCCGTTCCTATAGATGCTCTGTGTGAAGGACCTGCGATGACGTCGCGGTCATGTGACCGCGACGTCATCGCAGGTCCTACACACAAACCAACAGCTGAGGAGATCGGGGGCCATCAGAGGGTGAGTATAACCTTTTTTTTAATTTTTTTATTATTTTTAACATTATATCTTTTTATTATTGATGCTGCATAGGCTGCACCTATAGTAAAAAGTTGGTCACACTTGTCACGCACTATGTTTGACAAGTGTGACCAACCTGTCAGTTTTCCAAGCGATGCTACAGATCGCTTGGAAAACTTTAGCATTCTGCAAGCTAATTACGCTTGCAAAATGCTAAAAAAAAAACGTGGAAAAAAACGCGAAAAGAGGCATGCGGATTTCTTGCAGAAAATTTCCTGTTTTCTTCAGGAAATTTCTGCAAGAAATCCTGACGTGTGCACATACCCTCAGGGCTGTGGGAGGCCAAGTGGGGATTCTTGATGAACATTCCAATAGCATCTGGGGCCTAAGGCTCAGGCCAGATACCATGGAGTGGGCCTGGTCTTCTCATGTCAAAAGATCAATGGACATGGAGTTACATGGTGGGCAGGTGGCTGGTCCTGGGTGCACTGCCGGAGTGGGCAATGAATCCTAGAGCATAGTCCAGAATAAATGAGTGGAAGAACAGAAGGAGTTGTACTAAGCAGGAAGGAAGTTTGAATTGTGGTGCCCTATCCTACTTGTATCCAGGTGATGAACTTGGACTATTTAGTAAAAGCTTGACTGTTGCAAAGAACCTGGTGTCCCATGCATTGTGTACGGTGGCTCCTGAAAATGGAAGCCTAGAGTCTGCGGAGGCCTGCGGCCTACAAATGAGTGTGATGCACCCCCCCACTGCACACTGGGACACCCCTTATCTGTAACGTGCCAGAGCGTAATTGGACAGGAGCACAGTCTTGACTACTGCTCTGCAGCACGGTACACAAAAGCAAAAGAACATGATTTATATTGGTCTCAACAAAAGCTGATCCTCACAGGGGATACAGTATATGTAGCTGAATTTTTAAATATTCTTTTTGACATGGATAAAAAAATTAGACAAAGATTAGATAGTACTGTCCATTACCTGCTGTTTTTCTTGGAGTTGTATAGCAGCTTTACAAGATGGCAACAACATAGAAGTTAAAGAGGACATGTCACATGCTAAAAAAAAGTAATTACCGTAAATACCTTGTAAAAATATCTAAGCTCCATTGATTCTGGAGCTTTTTTCTGTTTCAAGCTGTGTCACTCCATTGTATAAATATTTACATTTGTGGATTTGGGAGTGCACTATGTGAAATCTCTGCTTGTAGTTGAACTGAGCGTTTCTTCAGAATCTTCCCTACGGCATGCGCTTTCACATCATCCTCCCAAGCTCTGCCAGTTACAGCTCGGCAACTGATATAGTAGTCTCAGATGCTGCGAAGTTGTGATTGGTACCATCTGGTGAAAGTGCATGCCCCCGAGAAAATTCTGAAGAAATATCCAGCTACACTATGTGCAGAGATTTCATATACTGCGCTCCAAGTAAATATGTGTGAATATCCCTGCAGTAGAGTGACGCAGCTCAAAACAGAAAAATCTGGCAGAATCGGGGCAGAGCAGTCATTTTTATAACGGATTTAACTCAATTTTGAGTTAGTTAAAGGGTCTCTGTCAGCCCAAACCAATAACAGATGCTCAGTGCATTATGGCAGGCCATATCTGTCAATCACAGAAGGGGAGAAGGGGTGGAGATAGACTAAAACCAAGCAGGTGGGAAGGTGTATATAAATGTTTGGCTCTGCCATGATGCAACAAGCACCTGAACTGGATGTGATCAGTCATTCTGTGCTCACAGAGTCCCTTTCAAAGTATTTTTAAATGTCCATTTGGCCTTTTGTAGCCAAGCCAGGATTCTAATAAAGCCCTTGGATATTTGACAGAAGTAGTATGGCCTTGTTTCCAATGTAAAATCAGCTTTTGAGAAAAGGTGAAGTTAATTGTCCATTGAGCATTTTCTTTTGGTTCTCTTTGTATTACAAACTGATTAATTGGTGCCTCGGGAGCAACCTGATCCTTTTGATGACAAGTAATCCAATATGGTTCAGTGTTGAGTGAAACTAGGATGACATGAGCTTTATACAAACTTTTGCACATCTGAGCACAGACTTTTTTGGTGAGACATAGCTTTGCTTCAACCTGTTCTGTTCCTTTAAGTATTAGCCTAGCAGCACTATTTTTTAAATTTCAGCATCTCGTTAAAAAAACAACCTAAAAAAAGTATCAAAATTTATCACTAATATTCTTAAAGTACCAGTCTAGTGTTTTTTTTATTTTAGCGCTGCAGTGATTTCACTAATGTAAGTTCCCTGCACCCAGCAGTGGTCTTCATTTGTCATCAGCGCCGCTCCATACGTCTCCTACAGTTACTGACCTGCCGAATCCCTCCAGTGTTGGCTGGGCTAACCAGACGTCACATCCCAATGTAAGTCTATGAGAGCCAGAAGGGACCAGAATGAGGCTCTCACAGACTTGCACTGAAAGCTTGTTACCATTATCTCTATCACAAGATGGTGGATCGGGATTGGAGTGGCATTTGGAACATCTGGTAAGTATATTACTATGACAGGGATTTTATATTAGTGCCACCACTCCAGTACTGAAATTTAAAAAAAAACACTAGAGTTGTACTTTAAATTAGTTAGACCTTTTTTTTGTTCCTTGAGGGGTTTTTTTGACAGTAGGATTGAAGGATTTTTTTGGTGTTATAGACCTTAACAACACTTAAAGGACCATAAAAAAATAAAAATTGTTATATGCTCCCGTGAGGAATTAGTCCTTTCCCATTTCTTATCTTTCCCATTAGCAAAGTTGTTTGGGCTTAAAACCACCATACACATTACTCATCTGGACCTACCGATATTAGTGGGATTAGCTCCGGACTCCTTCCTAGTATAATCTGATAAGCGTAGGGCAGTTTGTTCTTCATGAGAAAAGCCACAAGCAGAGCTGTCTGGCATCATGTCTTTCCATTTTCCACTTTGAAATCACATGTATGTAATGACTGAGTCTAAACAGTCATGTATACGAAGGGGTCGGAAGAGATGCTGTTGGCCAAACAAGTGTTTGACCAACAGTTCTTGCAGCTTCAGGATTACTATACACAGTGAAAATAGAAAATGTCAACTATAACAAAAACTAATTGGGTGATATTTCAGAACGAATGCTCATTTTAGCGGACTTATGACGCACCACGATTGTTTGGAATTACGTTGACTGTGTTTGAATTTTTCACCCAATATTTGGACAAAAGATCTTTTATTGTACGAACGATCTTGTGTCCAAGAATGATTTGATGTTAGATTTCAACTGAACAAATGAGCACACAATTATGGATAAGTTCTGTGTTAATCTGCAAGGAAAACCTCAGATCAGTTAAGTCAGAAGTACGATTTGGTATTAATTCTTGATTTACAAATCAGAGATGTAGGGATCCCGCCACATGAAGACAGTCTGAGGATGAGTGAGGACAAGTGAGGCATCGTTGGCCTCCATGTAGTGAGCCAGTTAGCTGGTAGAACAGTGGTTAGTGTGTGGAGTGCACCGTGGTACCAGGAGAGGGCAGGTGGGATACAGAGTGCAGATGTGGCTGATTGGTATCAATTACCTGGGCATGCAGTGAAGCGGGATAGGTAAAAGCAGGAGGAGGTAGAGCAGGTGCTAGTTCCGCTGGGTAGAGGGGATACGGCGCCCACACTTCAGGGCTACCCGGGTAAAGTGCAGGCACTGTGAGTTCATCTGTAAGAAAAGAATAAGGACACTAGGTTAGTAATAACAATATTGTAGGACCATAGTGAGAACTGCTGGTGAGGATTTCTGGAGGTTTTAGGCTTTTCTTTACTTTATAAACATATAAGGCATAGTGACTTAGAAACATAGTAAATATAGGCACAGTTATTGAGGATAAATATGGATTTATATATAGTATTTTACATGTTCATTTAGGTATTTTTAGAATATGTGAACATCTCACTCTTAGAGATTAACCCTACTTATGAGATTTGAACAAATCCAATCTACATGCATATGGAATTTTTCTGCACAGAAATTGGCCTTGTAATTGCCCCCAGCAAAATCCAATTTCTTAGTTATTCAAAATATGACTTGAAAGGAGACCCATGTTCATTTTTTCAACACAGGTGTGAAATGCTGAATTAGATTTTCAGTGTGGCACATTAAAAAGGATGTTTGAACATTTATTACATTTTATTATATTTAAACACTGATTATGTCTTTGCTTGTTTGTATTCTGGTATCAGATGCTGGCTGAAAAGTAGACAAAGGAATTAAATGTGCACTGCCCTAGATCAGGGCTAATTAATTGTCTCACTTGTTCTCCGTGTCTGGAAATATGGATGATACTTACTAGGCTATGTGTGCATGGAATTTTTTTGAGGTGGTCAAAAACTACAAATTTTCAAGTGGAACAGCTTGTGGAAATTTCCTTATTTTTAGGAGTTTTCCGTTTCAAGAAATGAAAACGTTTTTTTTCCAACCATTTGGACAGTATCTGTTTGGAGAGGTTTGCATCAAGATCCACTTAAGAGTGCACGTGAATTCTTTTTTTGTCCCCAACAAGCATTTTTGAAAACCTCAAGTGGAAAAATAAAACAAAAACATTCAAAAGACCAAACATATGAAAATCAATGGGTTTTCAATCAAAATGAAAAAGAAGAGTCTTTCATGCATTTTGTAAAGAAATTTTTCAGGCCTTTTAAGTCTAGTTAATGTAAAGTCAGAAATTATTTAAATATAAAACTTTAAAAGATGACCGGAATAACCACAGATCGGCAAGGGACCCATTATTCCCAGTTCCCTCTTAATTTCTGTAAATGGCTATTAGTGCTTGAAAGGACTCTTAAACATTAGTCTAACAATGACCAAACCAGTCAATATCAGCGGGCTTAGCAGGCAGTCTAATGTGTATGGTGGCCTCTTAACTCTACCCACAGAAGATTTCAAGGTAAATGAGAATTTCGCATTTTTTTGTTTCAAAATGCCAATCGTTTTGCTGCTAGTGAGATAAGCAGGCGCTAAAGGAGTCTGGCAGTGGCTCTCTTGTAGAGAACACAGTAGCGCTCGGCAGAGAGTGTGCTCCTGTGTATGGGGGAATTGGGAGAGATAGCTGCCGGCCAAACCATTGTTCAGCAGAAAACTATCTATTGTGTATGGAGCACCCTAAACTTGTATAGGGTTCTGTGGTAGTCGGAGGCTATCCAAGAACAGGGAAGAGTATCCTGGGCTGGACCATGCACACTTAGGGTATGTGCACACGTCAGGATTTCTTGCAGAAATTTCCTGAAGAAAACCGGAAATTTTCTGCAAGAAATCCGCATTTTTTTTTTTTGCGTTTTTTTCGCATTTTGCAAGCGAAATTAGCTTGCAGAATGCTAAAGTTTTCCAAGCGATCTGTAGCATCGCTTGGAAAACTGACTGACAGGTTGGTCACACTTGTCAAACATAGTGTTTGACAAGTGTGACCAACTTTTTACTATAGATGCAGCCTATGCAGCATCAATAGTAAAGATAGAATGTTTAAAAATAATTTAAAAAATGGTTATACTCACCTGCAGACAGCCGATCTCCTCAGCGGCGTCCGTTCCTATAGATGGTGTGTGCAGGACCTTCGATGACGTCGCGGTCACGTGAGCGGTCACATGAGCGGTCTCGCGACCAATCACAAGACCGCGACGTCATCGAAGGTCCTTCACACACACCATCTATAGGAACGGAAGCGACAGCATGCACCGCTGAGAGGCGAGAAGACTCCGGGGCCATCGAAGGTGAGTATATGACTATTTTTTATTTTAATTCTTTTTTTTTTACCAATTATATGGTGCCCAGTCCGTGGAGGAGAGTCTCCTCTCCTCCACCCTGGGTACCAACCGCACATGATCTGCTTACTTCCCGTATGGTGGGCATAGCCACATGCGGAAAGTAAGTAGATCAATGCATTCCTAGGTGTGCGGAATCCCTGCAATTCCGCAAATTTAATGAACATGTTGCTTTTTTTTCCGCAATGCAATTTTTTTGGCGGAAAAAAATGCAACATTTGCACAAGAAATGCGGAATACACTGTGAATAATAGGAGGCATATGTAAGCATTTTTTTCGCGTTTTTTTCGCGTTTTTATCACGTTTTTATAGCGAAAAAACGTGAAAAATACTGAACGTGTGCACATGGCCTTAGTCTGAGCAGCTGGCATGAACTTTACAGAATATTTTAAATATGTACTATATTATGCATTTATTGCAAGATGGAAGGCTGTTAAACGCAATATTTAAATAGTAATTTCTAAATGCTGGGTGTACGTGTTAGCTTCAATTGGCGCTTGAATGCATGGGCCAACGAACACTTATGAGAACAGAGCCATTGTTAATGCAATAGTTTTGTCCCCATACAGACTCATCTGGTAGGCCGTGCATGTAGGCGGCGCAAAGTACTGCCAATAAGAATGACTTTTATAGTGGCATAAACAATCAGATTAACCCAAGAATAAGCTATCTATTTTTGACAAGTGACTCTAGCCATGTGTTAACATGATATGATCATTGGGAAGGACACTCATTTGGCCTACACAATACTGACATACAGCTGACATTAGTGAGCTATCAAGAACCAGATGAGCTCTTTTTGTCCAGTCTCGCACTCTTGGTACCTGAGGTTTAGCATCATATCTGCTGGATGGACAATAATTCATTTATTTGTATTCTCTTCTCTCCTTCTGAACCCGTCACTAGAATTACTCTCCATAGAACATTAGTATCCTATTCCTCCAACCCTTACACTTATTTACAGATCATCTGTAGGACCAGCTCTCCAACCTACCATATATCTGTAGTAGTTATCTTTTATCCTATGTCATGGCTCGTTAAAGGGTCAATATTTACTTTTAAGGCTGCCGTCACACTAGCAGTATTTGGTCAGTATTTTACATCAGTATTGGTAAGCCAAAACCAGGAGTGGAACAATTAGAGGAAACGTATAATAGAAACATATGCACCACTTCTGCATTTATCACCCACGCCTGGTTTTGGCTTACAAATACTTTTGCAAAATACTGACCAAATACTGCTAGTGTGACGGCAGCCTAAGATTGCTACTAGCAATAGGTGGCGCTAGAGTTCTAGTCCTCTTCCTCTATGAAGAGGTAATTAGCGTATGTAAACTATGTAGTCTTTTTTTCAATAGAAGCTATAAGGTTACATTTGCAAGATAAGCATTTGGTGAGTTTTTGATGTTTCAGATTTTCTGTAGCATTTCTGCACCTATTAGGTAAATTAGGTTACTTGCATTATTTTCATTGCATTTTTAAGTGTATTTTTTACACATGTTTTTCACGACATTTTTTATGCGACAGCTTTTGTTTCTTATTGGTGTATGTAGTAAATAAAGCGGATTTGACTTTGATACGTCCTAGTATTTGGCTTTGACAAAACTTTATTGGTACAGTTATGTGCTGATTACATATCTATTTAGTGCATTTCTGCAGCGGAAACACACTAAAAATGCATATGCATTTCTGCACTTAAAAGGGGCATTCCCTCCTCCAGCATCGTATCCCAATATGTAGTAGGTGTAATAATAATATTAGTAAATATCTCCAATCAGAAATGTAGTATAGTTTTTCTGATTCGCCATGTCTCTTTCCTCTTGTGCAGGCATTGTAAGACCTTAGGTATCCATGGTTACGACCACTAGCAACTAGCTGTCATTATATCAGTGGTCATAACCATGGATATGTAAAGTCCTGCAATGCCTGCCTAAAAACATTATCCAGAGACCACAAATTCTAAAAATAAACCAAAATACTTCTATATACCCTATATCTTGTCTACAATTCATACTTGTTGCAAAAAGATACAGTTTTTTCTAACTTATTACATCCTGTTACAAGGAAGGCTCCTTATACTGTATTTTAGATCTCAAAAATGAGAAGAAAGAGTGCAAAGTATAGTGCACACAAGGCGATGCTATATCAAAAAGCGGCTTTATTAGCAACAATGCCAAGTTAGACAGCAAAATACAATAAAAAACATTTAAATCCCCTGATGAAGCTGTTTTGAGGCAGCGACACGCATTGGGCAGAGCAGGCAGACCTAGGGCATGTTGATTTAGTAAGTATGACATGACACAATACTAGCACAGTCCACATTTACTACTCTTTGATAATGGTGTGCTTTTTCATGGCCTATTCTTGCATGTGATTATATTTGGCCTATGTTTGCCTTGCTATTCTGTGATACACATAGTTGATATGTTTACATGCATGTTTTATATTTATAAGTGCCATTCTTGTAACTGTATATGTATATTGGTATTAACTTCATACATTGCATTTTTTTGATTAGTAATTTATATATTTGTATATTTAGTGGCTCTTAGGAGTGTGCTCCCTGGTCCAGGACCTGTAAATGATAGCTTTACTATCGTCTTATTTACTAGTCTAATATCACTCTACAGAGTAGCACCTGGCTAATATGATTAATTTCATTGGATTAAGTGGTGCCCATGTTTTTCTTTCTATTTTCGTATTTTAGAACTCAGCAACAAGTTCGAGCGTGCCCTATTTCCAACCATCGCAGTACCTTCCAATTCAATGTTTCTTTCTAACTGTCCCTGAAGTGCTTCAATGTTAGGTTGTTAAATCGGTGCTTTTTAATTTTTAGTCCCTGGATGACCCCTTTAAGTACATATTTTTAAAAGATTTTTTTTCATATGAACAAGTTCCTACTGGTTAAGTGTCAGCATGCCTTGTGCAGTTATACAGCTGTGTTTTATCACGTTTTACTGCTAGTTAGCCAATGTCACAATCACTGGAGATGTGTCCTTCTCACAGACCGTCTTCTTGCCTGGCACAGAGCTCAGAATTTCTCAGGCCTATTTTTCCACGATCTGAGAAGGGAAACATATGGACACATGTGCACCCACAGGCCATTTCTGCCGTTCCCACATTTTTATTGCGAGTATGTTCCCAGAACACCCTAGGGACCATATTCCCAAGTCAATACGAGGAGGTGAAAGGGAAAAATAAACTGACTACTTCCTGGAAATGTGGTTTCCTGTGGCTAGCAACACTTGTACATATTAAGGCATTTCAATTACATAGGACTCTAGGCACAAAACATTATCTATCTAATGAAGAACACATTTGTCTACTGATGGATGCATTATATTATGTAGCACAGATATTACTGTGGATGATTGCATATAACAAAATCGCCATCCATAAACTTCAATAAGAAAAGACAAAATGTCCTGCAAAAGCCACTGATAGTAGTAATACGAAAAACTAAGGCTGGGTTCACATTGCGTTATGGCAGTCCGTTAGACGGACTGCGTTACACCACGGCATAACGCGGTGTAACGCAGTCCGTTAACTCTAGCATTAACCCCTATTATCAGGCGCATCACCAACGCATGCCATAATAGGCATGCACAAGCGATGTGCTGTCATTCTGTGACGGACCCTCAGACACGGGCTGCAGAGTTTCGGGGTCCGATCTTTTTCGGCCCTTGGGTTAACACAGTCCGTTTAACGCATGCGTTGAACGGAATGCACTAACGCAATGTGAACCTAGCCTAATCCTGACATCACATTTCTAATTCCCTAGCAGAAGACAGACTACTGCACTTGTTAACCAGTATTCTGTTTGTGTCCCAGAGTTGGGATTTCCTAAATCAGACTGTGGCCCCTTTGAGAAGTCACATTTTTCATAGATAGAACATGTAGCCATTACAATCTATGGAGCTTTTCACATATTCATATTTTTCTCTGGACTTTGTTTCTGCAAAAAAACAACACAATAACATGCGTTTTTGATCCAAGTCATGGACCAAAATCTCCCACAAAAGTCTATGGTTCAGTGAAGAATCACGGACCGCACGTATCGACATCTGGTTAAGCCTATGCTTTGTGGATCTGATTTGTAAAGTGCTGCGGAATATGTTGGATTAACATAATGATTATTATTAATAAAATGCCTCCCTCCCTGTATGACCATGACCACCGATATAGATCTTTGCGCACTTTGGCAATTCTACCTGGATTAGTTATGACCCATTAAAATTTGCACCCAAAACATAATGTAGAATGCAAGCCCAAAGGGCAGGGTCCTCTTCCCTCTGTATCAGTCTGTAATTGTTAGTTTGCTTACTGTAAGTGATATCTGTAATCTGTGTGTAACCCCTTCTCATGTACAGCACCATGGAATCAATGGTGCTATATAAATAAATAAATAATAATAATAATAATAATACTGGCATGATTCATGAAACAATTAATAAACTTTGGCTCCTACTCAATCTTCTGATTTTGGCTGAATTCACCTATCCATGATTTTTCTCATATTCAAAAATCAGGCTGTCTGCCATCAGTGTGCTGGATCAGATATCCCTCAATGTTTGGTCAGTGTCATCAGTTTCGTCAATTTTTCTTACATGTGGGAAAAACAAATAAAATAAATCCAAAACATACTGTAGAGGTTTCCCAAGCTTCTCCAACCATCCACAGAAAATCTGACACACGGAAGCAGCTCAAATGCCATCTATGTACCACTCCTTGTTTTCGTCGAGCCATATACTTTAGTAAAGGAGTTTGATCTGGGAATTGGATCCAATGGGACCAGTACATGTGAAGAGAGCCATAAAGGGTGATTCATCAAAGAGTTTTAGCAAGAAAACTGGTGTAAAACACCTTGAAAAGTTGCAAAAATTTTGCACAATGTGGAGTTACGGGAAAAAATGTTGTGACCTTAAGGCTGCGGTCACACTAGCAGTATTTGGTCAGTATTTTACCTCAGTATGTGTAAGCCAAAACCAGGAGTGGAACAATCAGAGGAAAAGTATAGTAGAAACACGTCACCACTTCTGTATTTATCACCCACTCCTGGTTTTGGCTTACAGATACTGATGTAATATACTGACCAAATACTGCTAGTGTGACGGCAGCCTTAGAAGTTTGAAGCAACTCCGCCAAGATGCTGGGGAGGGGGATAGGGCATGCTTACACCCACTTGTCAAATTCAGCAAGAAAGTGTCGGCCTTTTGTATACCCAAGATGCTTCTGCAGTCTGACTGGCGTAGCATTTATGGCGAATGGAGGTGCACACCACTGAGAATACGCACCAATTTCATTGAGTGGCATGCACCTCCTAATTAATTTGTCACATCGTACTCCAGCAAACCCTTCATAAGACTGGCATGCACAACACGAGTCTTGTGAATGGGTTTCATGGACTGTAATGTACTGTATCTTTTGTGCTCTAAAAAAAAGATGTTTGAAATAGACCTTACAACAACTGAAGAGATAAAATTTACTGTTTAACCCCTTCGCCCCGAAGCCTGTTTTCACCTTCCTGACCAGGCCAATTTTTACAATTCTGACCACTGTCACTTTATGAGGTAATAACTCTGGAACGCTTCAACGGATCCCGGTGATTCTGAGACTGTTTTTTCATGACATATTGTACTTCATGATAGCAGGTAAAATATCTTTGATAGGACTTGTGTTTGTTTGTGAAGATTATGAAAATTTTGCAAATTTCAAACTTTTAATTTGTAGGCCCTTAAATCAGAGAGTCATATCGCACAAAATAGTTAATAAATAACATTTCCCACATGTCTACTTTACATCAGCACAATTTTGGAAACTTTTTTTGTTACGAAGTTATAAGGGTTAATAGTTGACCAGCAATTTTTTATTTTTACAACAAAATTTGCAATACCATTTTTTTTTAGGGACCACCTCACATTTGAAGTGACTTTGAGGGGCCTATATAACAGAAAATATCTGAAAGTTACATCATTCTATTAATTGCACCCTTCAAGGTACACAAAACTACATTTACGAAGTTTATTAACCCTTCAGGTGCTAAACAGGAATTTTTTGAATGTGGTAGGAAAAAATAAACATTTACTTTTCTTGCTCAAAAATGTTCCTTTAGTTTTTTTTATTTTTGCAAGAGTAACAGGAGAAAATGGACCACACAATTTGGTGTCCGATTTATTCTGAGCATGCCGATATCCCATATGTAGGGGAAATCTACTGTTTGGGTTCACAGCAGGGCTCGGAAGGGAAGGAGTGCCATTTCACATTTGAATGTAAAATTTGCTGGCATAACTAGCGGACACCATGTCATGTTTGGAGAGCCCCTGATGTGCCTACAACAGTGGAAACCCCCAACAGGTGACAACATTTTGGAAACCACACCCTTTAGGGAACTTATCTAGATGTGTATTGAGCAACTTGAACCCCTGGTGCTTCACAGAAGTTTATAACATTAAGCAGTGAAAATAAAAAATAAAAAAAATCAAAAAAAAAATCACATTTTTCCCAGATAAATCTTTTTTAGCTCTAAATTTTGCATTTTCATAAGGGTAAAAGAAGAAATTGCTCCCTACAATTTTTTGTGCAATTTCTCCTGAGAGCGCAGATAACCAATATGTGGAGGAAAACAACTGTTTGAGCACACTACAGTGATCAGAAGGAAAGGAGCGTCATTTGACTTTTTGGAAGTAAAATTTACTGGAGTAATTAGCAGATGCTATGTCGCATTTGGAGAGCCCCTGATGTACCTAAACAGTGGAAATCCCCCACAAGTGACACAGTTTTGGAAACTAGACCCATTTGAGTACTTTATTACTATTAGTCCATAGGGGAATAAATTGCCCCAAAAAACACTCAATTAGAATTAATCAACTATATCCATATGGGTGCAATTGCCAAGGATAATGAGTGATAGGCTAGAGCATAGTTATTTTAAAAATAATTTTTATTACAAGAAAATCATGACTAAAAACCTAATTATTAAACAGGGCTAAAAAACCTCCTAAGGCCGGTTTCACACGTCAGTGGCTCCGGTACGTGAGGTGACAGTTTCCTCCCGTACCGGAGACACTGACACACGTAGACCCATAAAAATCTATGCATCTGTTCAGATGTCATTGATTTTTTGCAGACCGTGTCTCCGTGTGCCAAACACGGAGACATGTCAGTGTTCGTGGGAGCGCACGTTTTACACGGACCCAATAGAGTCAATGGGTCCGCGTAAAACACGGACCTCACACGGACATTCTCCGTCTGGGGTCCGTGTGCGTGCAGGAGACAGCGCTACAGTAAGCGCTGTCCCCCCCACATGGTGCTGAAGCTGGTATTCATATCTTCCCTGCAGCAGCGTTTGCTGTAGAGAAAATATGAAGAATAGTGTTAAAAATAAAGATTTAGGTGTCCGCCGCCCATCCACCCCCCCACCCCCTGTGCGCCCCCCCGCTGGTCAGAAAATACTTACCCGCTCCCTCGCTCCTTCCTGGTCTGGCCGCGCCTCCTACTGTATGCGGTCACGTGGGGCCGATCATTTACAATCATGAATAGTCGGCTCCGCCACCTAAATCTTTTTTTTAAACACTATTCTTCATATTTTCTCTGCAGCAAACGCTGCTGCAGGGAAGATATGAATCGCAGCTTCAGCACCATGCAGAGTGGGTACCACACGCTCCATGTGGTACCCACTCGCCATACGGGCGGCACACGTGTGCCGCACGTATGGCCTCCGTGAGTTCCCAGGCACACGGACACGGATAACTCCGGTACCGATTTATTCCGGTACCGGAATTATCTGGACGTGTGGGACAGCCCTAAGGGAGGGACAAGGATGCAGACACAGGTGGTAGATGTAGAGAAATATAGATATGTGCTAATTACTAATAGTATATATAACCAAATAGTGAAACATAACAATGGTGTTAACAAGTTAGGCACATGAGGATACTGCTGTTATAAAATAGCCACTATAACAAGACAAAAGTTACTGTCTAAAATATATATAGAAAAACAGCAATGTGCTCATATATGCAGAAACACTATCATGAACTGGCACTAAATATGCTGTAGAATTAGCACAAATACATACTAATAACAACTAGTGCAATACAAGGGTGACAATCCTATCTAAATAGGTGGCTGAACCTACCGAAAATGGAAAACCGCTATATTCCAATACAATGCTGAGTGTATAAATACCACCGAAGTCGGTAACATTCATTGGGTAACAGCTTCCCATAAAGGAGGTACTCGCTAAATAGTGAAAATGGTAACCAAGATGGTGCCAATAGATGAAAATACACTATATTATATCGGCGCTTACCACCAAGGTGTGCTGTGTCTGACGTCCTCCCTCCCGCCCGACGGGCACCGTTTCGCTGATCGCTTCTTCCGGGGGCATGTGCGTTTGAGTACTTATCTAGATGTGTATTGAACACCTTGAACCCCCAGGTGCTTCACCGAAGTTTGTAATGTTAATCCGTGAAAATAAAAAAATCCAATTTTTCATGCAAAAAATCAATTTTAGTTCCAAATTTTGTATTTTCACAAGGGAAACAAGAAAAAATGGACCCCCAAAAATGTTTTGCAATTTCTCCTGAGTTCACCGATATCCCATATGTGGTCGAAAACTACTGTAGAGGCACAGTGCAAAGCTCAGAAGGGAAGCAGTGCCACATTGCAGTGCAGATTTTGCTGCACTGGTTAGAGTGCCATGTCATATTGGCAGAGCCCCTGAAGTGCCAAAACAGCAGTGACCCATAAGTGACCCAATTTTACAAACTAAACCTCTCAATGAATTAATCTGGGGATGCAGATACATTTGGATTTGGGACCGGAGAATTTGCGGAATTTCTTTTGGCGGGTGAGGTGCCATTTCACTCTTCCAGAGTCTGTACTACCAGTAACGTGGAAGCCTCCTATATTTCCGTTAACAGATGACAGATCTGAGTGGGGACTTACTTTTTTGTGAATCGAGTTGAAGCTTTTATTGGGAACATTTTACATAACATTTATGATCACGTTTATCCGGCACTCTATGCTGAGCACTTACATTGGGGTTTACATCTAAATCTCTGAGTGACGTGACAGATGAAACCACCAATGGATTCATTCACTATAATGAGGCAACAGAGTTACTTTTGACTTAATTTGGCCTCTGTTCAGCGGTGTCCTTCTTTTCAGAAGTGCACAAAACTGTAGCCGACAGCATTTTTATGCAATCCTAAAAAGACGGACACCGCCGGATGACAGGTCAGACGGCATCCACAGTGCCTCCATCTGCCTCATTATAGGGAATCTTCCAGGGGTTCTGTCTGAATCACGTATTTCAGGGATTTACACGGTAACCCCGTGTAAGTGCTCAGTGCAGAGAGCAGGATAAATGTGCCTTACTGCGATCTTTGGGAGGCAGAATGAAAAAATCAACAGCAGGTGATGAATTGGCTTTATTTATTTTTACACCGTTCCTCGTGCAGTATAAGTGATTTTTTTTTACGGGACGAGCTGCCTTTTTTATTGGTACCATTTTCAGGCACATGACATTTTTTTATTGCTTTCTATTTCGATTTGTGGGAGATAGAATGAACAAAAACCAGCAATTCAGGAATTGCTTTTTGTTTTTTGTTCCGCGTACCCATCATTCTTCCTCAGCCGGTGTAAAGAGGCCAGGAAACAAGCATCGTACGACTTCAGTATTGTCAATCGCACTAATTTAACGGCCAGAACTTAGCGCATGTAAATACAACAGAAATATTTCTGTGTGACGGTGCAATATGTGAGCATTTGGGGCCCCACTTTAAACTTTTGCCCAGGGCCCCACTTTGTCTAAAATCGGCCCTGAGAATAGGTTTCCTTAGAGTACCACTCCAGTGTTTATTGGTATTTCCCATCCATTAGCTTTCAGGAATATAGGTTCAGTGTGTGTGCGATTAAATAATTACTGGTTGACATCTTCTGCCGTTTCCAGCCCTGCTTCAGTCCCTCTACTGCATCATTTGACCACAGTTGTGATGAGCCAGCTCACAGTCACCTACTGTGCGTTCCGGGAGCCACTTTCTCATTTTAAGTCTCGGAGACTCAGAAAGAAGCTCTTAAAGATTTACATAAAAACAGGGAGTAACAGTCCGGAGTGTGAGTAGTCATTTGATGAAATGGTGCGGTGCTAGAAAAGGCAGAAGATAGTGACTATGATAAGGTAATATTTTAATGTATACACTGTACATATACTACTGATAGCTAACAAATGGGCAAATAAGAAAAATAAATAATAAAAACACAGGCTGGAGTGGTACTTTAAAATACCCGAGTTTCATGTTTTAGAAAAATCTAATCACAACTGAGATTAAAATTGAAGACTTTATATATCACTGGAAATCTGAATAGAAACACATATACGGGACAGTATGAAAAACGTATTGTTCTAATTACTCATGGGAAAGGAAGATGAATGATATCAAAGTCAGCCATCATTTTCTGCCTTTGCTTGACAATTTATGGCTCTCATGGCTTTTAAAAGCATTACACATACCAAAGTGTATTTAAGGTTCATTTGCAGTTTAGTTTAAACAGATGCTTTTGCGCTGAGTCATTAGTTACATCTTAGAGAAGAGAAAAGACAAGATCACGCTTATCTGAAGAACATAAAATCTTAAAGGAAGCATGAAAAGGAAATGAAACACTAGAAAATAAACCTCCAAATAAGTAGTCATTGGTTCCTAGGATGATCATAAATAATGAATCAGAATGACTTGAGTCATGTGTGAATGACGGCGATGTTACCAAAGACAAATCTATTACAAAGATATTATTGTGCTGTAAGGACAAGTTGGGTAGGCTTGAAGCTAAGGCTATAGTAGAGGTCACAAGGAAGTTCTTAACTAGCCCAAATAAACTAGTGCCACATTTCTCAAGATGAATATGGTAAGATAAACTGAGGCAATAATATGTACCATATCTGGAAGGGGTATTTGTGGTAGTTGTTGGGTGATGGGGTGCCCCCTCAAATGTAATATAGCATACAGGAGGCCCCAGGGGTGTAACAGTGGGTTCACCACTTAGGGAAGCATGTCGAGATGAGGAGACTTAACCAGATCTCACGCTTTGCACTGACGAGTGGCAGTACCCCGAAACACATTGTCTGTAAATTGAGATTCTGGTTTGGCTTTTATCCTAAGTCATGTGACAAGGCTCGTTAAAGGGTCGACATTGACTGTTTGGATTGCTACTTCCAGTAGGAGGCACTAGAGTTCTAGTTCTCTTCCTCTCTGAAGAGGCAATTTCCACTTAAAGGGCACCTGTCACCCCGTTTTTTCAGTATGAGATAAAAATACTGTTAAATAGGGCCTGAGCTGTGCATTACAACAGTGTATTTTGTGGACCCCGATTCCCCACCTATGCTGCCAAAATACGTTACCAAAGTAGCCGTTTTCGCCTGTCAATCAGGCTGGTCTGGTCAAAAGGGCGTGGTGTCTTCCCCCAGATCTTGCTTAGTTTTCCATTGGTGGTGTAGTGGTTTGCGCATGCCCAAGGTCCCGAATCCACTGCACAGGGGAGTTAAAAGAGCGCGATGTGCACTATTTCATTGGTGATCGGTGGGGGCGGCCATCTTCCTTTGGCCGCGCGTGCGCAGAAGCGGCGCTCTGCTGGCCGCGGCTTCAGGAAAATGGCCGCGGAATGCCGCGCGTGCGCAGATGGAGATCGCGGCGGCCATTTTCCTGAAGCAGAGTTCACATCTCGGCTTCAGGAAAATGGCCGCCGCGATCTCCATCTGCGCACGCGCGGCATCCCGTGGCCATTTTCCTGAAGCCGCGGCCAGCAGAGCGCCGCTTCTGCGCACGCGCGGCCAAAGGAAGATGGCCGCCCCCACCGATCACCAATGAAATAGTGCACATCGCGCTCTTTTAACTCCCCTGTGCAGTGGATTCGGGACCTTGGGCATGCGCAAACCACTACGCCACCAACGGAAAACTAAGCAAGATCTGGGGGAAGACACCACGCCCTTTTGACCAGACCAGCCTGATTGACAGGCGAAAACGGCTACATTGGTAACGTATTTTGGCAGCATAGGTGGGGAATTGGGGTCCACAAAATACACTATTGTAATGCACAGCTCAGGCCCTATTTAACAGTATTTTTATCTCATGCGGAAAAAACGGGGTGACAAGTGCCCTTTAAGAAAGACACATTGCAGACAAACACAGGAGACAGTTTAGGATATTTATCCTGCTTGACTTGTCGGTTTATGTACTGTTTTTATATCTCTGACATGTATATATGATGTGGTTTAATAAATATAATTGAACCATAAAAAAACAATTTTTTTCCAAAAATGTAAACTGACTGAGTAACTGCTGATGACGACTTGTATTCCAGTATATCCTGTAATATAAACTTTTCTTTTTGAGTAAACTTGCTATTGTTTCTGGCTAAAATGAAAAGACGTTCCAAGGTAACAACTATATAATCTATTACAATGCTCAGTGGGGGACTGTAAAATAAATAAAGCCGCTTACCATACTTCCCGTATTCCAATACTAGAGACAGCGTGTCTCAAAATCACAGACAACAAACATTTTTCTAAAAACATATTAAAAATCCATAATGATTTAATCTGATACTAAAATCAACACCCTCAAGCTGCATCTATGAACGTTGAAAAGTCAATCCTGTGATAGCAAATATAAAGTTATCTGTTGCTGCATTCCCAAGTAATTAGCATTTTAGTGTATATGCCATGACGCATTAAGTGCTGTGGGGGGCGTGACAGAACATTTCTAGAGTTTCTAGCTCTGGGTGGTTATTGCCAAGCCCAGTATAAGCCTCTTTAGTTTGATTGATAGCTCTCTGTCTGTGTGATGTCAGGTGCCAGGCAAAGAAATAAGACGGAGAGTCATCATGAGACCTGGGCTGGGCGGAGAAAGAAGTTCTGGAGACAGAGGCTTGGAAGGTGCTCTGTGACACTAAGAATACTTAATGCATCATTTGTATGTAAATCAAAAATATAATTACTTTGGAATGCAGCAACAGATAGAAGATATTAAAGGTAACAATGGATTTAAGCGGCAATCAAAAACAAAATCTGTATCGGAACTGCTTCTTCCTGGGGATACTCATGTTACCAATGGTTCTTGTAAACAGGGTTATTGTAAAAAATAGCTAATGCACAAGACTCTGCGGAAAAAACAATATTTATGACATTCTTGTTCAAGGAGCAGAACGGGTTCTCACCATATCTTAAAAACCTTTGTTTATTTCATCTTCAATAAAAAAATAACATCATTAGTAGTGTTTTCACGTGAGGGAACTGTAGTTCAAAGTTTAAGGCCATTTTGCATTATAGACGCTAAAAGAGGCAGGTTGGCCTGTATGTAACGCAAAATGGCCATTGCCTCTAAGCCTGAGTTCTCTCCTCTGCAAGCACCACTATTGATGTTGTTCTTAATAAAGATGGAATACAGAAAACGGTTTAAGATATGATGAGTGCCCTGTCTACTTTTAGTACAAGAATTTGTCGATGTATTTATCGTACATTTCAAAGACCTCCAGGCCCATTTATGTGGACTGGTAAGATTCGTCTTACTGACAGACTCCATTTGAAGGGATTTTCCCATGAACAAAGTACATTTTAATAAATAATTTAGAATTAAAATATTTTCCACAATTAGATGTTTTTAACCCCTTCGTGACCGAGCCAATTTTAAGCTTATTTACCAGGTCAAATTTTTTAAATCTGAGCAGTGTCACTTTATGTGGTAATAACTCTGAAATGCTTCAATGTATCCCAGTGATTTCGAGATTGTTTTGACACATTGTACTTTTCGTTAGTAAATTTAAGTCAATATGTTTTGCGTTTATTTGTGAAAATATCAGAATTTTGGCGAAAATTTTGAAAAATGTGCAATTTTCAAACTTTCAACCTTTATATTCTTAAACCAGTTATGATGATGTATAAAATAATTAATAAACAACATTTTCCATATAAAAATAATATATACACTGGCGCTGCACTGGACCAGAAACAGGGGGACAAGAAGCGGAAGAAGGAAAACAAAAAACAATGAGCAGCTGGTGAGGTGGCGCGGTCTGTGCTGCACCGCGTCTATGATGGATACTACAGTGCAAAAATACTAATCACCTGCGCTTGTGGAGTGGTCGTGCTGGAAGGTACCTTACATACTGCCTTCCACCATAAGGGAGTGCTGAGGTAGGCAGTCACTGTGTTTAAACAATAGGCCTGGATGTTTAGGGGACTATACACAAATGAATATGAACAAAAGTTCCCCAAAATAGTTCACCCAGTAAAAGCCCGTATGCAGACGTGCTCACCGCTATGAAGACATGTACTTACAACTGAGTGTGGAGGCAGGAGTGGATACAGCGTAGAGAGTGACGATCGTCCTGCTTGAGAGCGGTGTTGTGTTGGACTTGATGGGTCCAGGCTGCACCGTAGGGCTGCGGGGTAATGTCAGGGCCGACTAGGCTGAGGCTATGTCCGCTCACTGGGCGATGTGTGCGGAGACCGCGAACTCCTGGCGTGCCCCGGCCGGAAGCAACGCCGGAGCTGTAGCGGTGTTAGCTGGGGGCGTGGACCTGATGTGACGTCACAGGGTAAGAGGGCGGGCTTAGGACAGGACAACCAATCCAACGCGTTTCGAAGGTTACACACCTTCTCCGCACACATCGCCCAGTGAGCGGACATAGCCTCAGCCTAGTCGGCCCTGACATTACCCCGCAGCCCTACGGTGCAGCCTGGACCCATCAAGTCCAACACAACACCGCTCTCAAGCAGGACGATCGTCACTCTCTACGCTGTATCCACTCCTGCCTCCACACTCAGTTGTAAGTACATGTCTTCATAGCGGTGAGCACGTCTGCATACGGGCTTTTACTGGGTGAACTATTTTGGGGAAGTTTTGTTCATATTCATTTGTGTATAGTCCCCTAAACATCCAGGCCTATTGTTTAAACACAGTGACTGCCTACCTCAGCACTCCCTTATGGTGGAAGGCAGTATGTAAGGTACCTTCCAGCACGACCACTCCACAAGCGCAGGTGATTAGTATTTTAACATTTTCCATATGTCTACTTTACATCTATATAATTTTCAAATGTCATTTTATTTTGTTAGATTGTTAAATAGGTTAAAAGTTTAGTAGCAATTTCTCATTTTTTCAAGAACAGGTACAAAACCTGTTTCTTTAGGGACTTATTCAGATTTAAATGGACTGCGGAGCCTACATATTGGAAAGTTCTCAAAAGTGAAGGTTTAAAGAATTATTTGAGAACTGCAGTTTTTAAAATATTATCAAAGTTGAATTTAAAAAACATAATTAATTTTTACTCTAAGATGTTGCTTTAGTTTCATTTTTTTCACTTTTAGAAGAAGATGTAGGTTAACTATTTGTTACCTAGTTTCTTCTGAGCAGTGTCGGACTGGGGTGCCAAGTGCCCACCAGTAACATTGACTGTGAGGGGGCCCACTTTTCACCTGCATACGAATATTACACTGCCCTCGTTCACAAATTTACCTATATCTCTATATAATAAGGCTAGGTTCACATTGCGTTAGGGCAATCCGTTTAGCGCTAGCGCTAGCGGATTGCGCTAACGCAATGTTTATTTAGGGGCCGTGTTTGGGGTCGCGTTAACGTCCCCACTCTCGCAGATCCCCGATCTTCGAGAGCGGGGAACGGACCTCGGGCGCGCCGCGGACGCTGCAAGCAGCGTCCGAGGCGCGTCACAGAAGAACGGCACATCACTAGCGCGAGCCGAAAAAGGCACGCGCTAGTGATGCGCTGCAGGAGACATTTACATTGCTGTCAATGGGCACGCTAACGGACCCGTTGCACGGCGTTAATTGCGACATTTTCGCCGTGCAACGCTGTCCGTTAGCGTGCACACATTAACGCAATGTGAACCCAGCCTAATAAATTGGGTAGTTTGGCTAATAAATGATGAGATGCTGTTTTTTTCTGTGCAGAGTGAATCAAGTGAATTATGCCAAGTACTGTAGGGGTGGGGCCCAGATCTGCACAGGGGCCCCCCGGGGGATTTCACTGTTACCCTATGGGCCAGTCCGAGCCTGCTTCTGAGCGTGTTGATACCCCACATGTGGTCAGAAATCTGTTTGGATAAACGGCAGAGCTCGGAATGGAAAGAGCACCGTTTTACATTTTGGAACACAAATTTGGCTGAAATAGATTACGTGTAGCATATCACATTTTCACGGCCCCTAAGGCTATGTGCACACGTCGCATTTTTTTCACGTTTTTTCGCTATAAAAACGCTATAAAACCGCGAAAAAACGCTCACATTAAGCATCCTATTAATTAGAATGCAATCCGCAAATGTTGTGCACATACTGAGTATTTTTCTGCAGCGGAAACGATTTGCGGTAAAATATGCAGCATGTTCATTAATTTGCGGAATCGCGGGGATTCCGCACACCTAGGAATGCATTGATCTGCTTACTTCCCGCACGGGGCTGTGCACACCAGCTGCTCAGACTAAGGCCATGTGCACACGTTCAGTATTTTTCGCGTTTTTTTTCGCTTTTTTTCGCTATAAAAACGTGATAAAAACGCGAAAAAAACGCGAAAAAATGCTTACATATGCCTCCTATTATTCACAGTGTATTCCGCATTTCTTGTGCAAATGTTGCATTTTTTTCCGCCCAAAAAATCGCATCACGGAAAAAAGCAACATGTTCATTAAATTTGCGGAATTACGGGGATTCCGCACACCTAGGAATGCATTGATCTACTTACTTTCCGCATGTGGCTATGCCCACCATGCGGGAAGTAAGCAGATTATGTGCGGTTGGTACCCAGGGTGGAGAAGAGGAGACTCTCCTCCACGGACTGGGCACCATATAATTGTTAAAAAAAAGAATTAAAATAAAAAATCGTGATATACTCACCCTCTGATTGCCCCGGAGTCTTCCCGCCTCTCAGCGGTGCTTGTGGCCGCTTCCGTTCCTATAGATGGTGTGTGTGAAGGACCTGCGATGACGTCATCGTGCGGTAAAAGTGATTAGATGACTATTCTTCAGGTCATTTTTTGCGGAATGTTTGGCGTTTTCAGTTATGCCTTTTTTTTACATGTGTCTTTTTGGTTGCTTCTTGTTCAATTCTTTTGTCAGCATGATGAAAAAGCGACATTTTTGGTGTGTTTTCTTATTTATGTTTGCAAATTGCCTTTTCAGAGAGGAAGAGGACTTGAACTCTGGTAGCAATCCATATCCAATCCAGTAGGTGGCACTAGAGTTCAAGCCCTCTTCCTTTCTGAAGATGCAATCTGCATATTTAATTTCCCTCAGGATGCATGACGAACAAGTCTCCTCACTCTGACATGCCAGGCCAGTCTTGTCATTCTTCACAAGGAGAAACGTTACCCCTTAGATCCTCATTTTTTTTTTTTTATGATGCTTGCCATATGGAATATATACCGTGCCAGTTTCATAGATTGGGTCATTCCAGAAGCGACAATACCAATTATGTGTATGTTTTTGTTTATTTTTCCCCTTTTAGCCACTTAGATACCGCTGTTGAGATTGACTAATCCATTCCAAAACTGGCTGTGACCAATACCACAACATGGGATAGCAGCTAATTCTTTCGCTGAGGTAAAAAATATTTAATCAGGCAGGGAAATATTTTACCTCACAGAAAGCATCAGCTGCAATCCCATGTTGTGGTATCGGCCACAGCCAGTTTTGGAACCGATCAGTCATGCTGTGGTATGATCAGACTGTGTCTCTGTATGGTCAGACATGGTGTTAGGGCTGGTGGAACGCATCAAATAATATTAAAGAGGATATAAGGTGTGTTCGCAGCTTGGGGTCCACCGTGTAGAGATGACACCTGCTGCTTAGTAATGATGGATAGTATATGGCGGTATAACATAAACACGCGAGTTAACTTCACCAGGTATGTAGGAGGCAAACCCTGTTGCGTCACAGGGCCGCAATACCACAGAGTGAGCGCTAGTGTTTTGGTTACAGGACTCTGCCCCAAGGACACAGGATTAGAGTCCCTCTAGACCAGGGGTCTCAAACTGCAATGATCGAGAGCCTCAAACCAATGCGTGTTTTGAAGATTTCCTTCGCATTGCACAAGGTGCTGGAATCATTCTGTGCAGGTGATTAAATTATCACCTGTGCAATACAATGAAATCCTAAAAACATGACCTGTTTGTGGCCCTCGAGGAATGCAGTATGAGACCTATGCTCTAGACCCACTAGCGTTCGGCGCCGCAACTGCGGTGCCAGGGAAAAACTAACTAAAGATTTAGCGTACTATGTGGAGCGCCCCGTCAGGGCTGCGGGGTACTCAGTACCGGGTCCTGCGGTTCACAGGGGGATGTCACGGTGGCTGACCTGGTCCGTGGCCCTGGGACGTCCATGTAAAAGGAAAGGTCTTTAAAGGGATAAAGTTTATGTTCGTGACGCCACCTGTGGTATTCGGTCAGGGTGACCGATGCTGCTTTAAGGGGTTCCGCTGAGGTGATGTTATGGCAGCTAGATAGTATACCTTCCCACAGGTTAAGTATATACCCAGGGCTTCCCAGTGTGTAGATGGTGAATGGTGAATGGCGCAGTGAAGAACGAGGACACAAGGTTGCAGTCTCTTTACCTTTACTGAAGACTTCAGCATCCACAGTCCAGAGCACCAGACCACAGGGTAGGCAGAGTCCGGCCAGAGGCAAGTCCATGGTCCCCTTGTCCAGGTGGAAATCAATAGCCTTCCCTTGCGCTGTAGTGGTGTAGTCCCTTACTGCATAAGCTTCAAATAAGGTCCTCACAGATGTAGTGTCTCTCTCTCTGTCCCCCGTATAGGATAGGACAAAACCCGTATGACTGGTGACCTGAGCCTGTTTATAGGGTCTCTTAGATAACCCGGCTCTGAGGGGGGTCACCCTAACCCTGGGTGTAGGTGCGGACAGGTAACGTGCAATTAGCTGTCCTGCCGGTCTCTGAAGTAAAGCGTAGAGGTCCTGGCTACCGGTGTTCTGTGCCTCAGAAGGAGGCAGTCTGTTCGGGGCTGGTCCCCTTCTGGTATCCTCTCCTTTGCTTTGCCTTCCTTCACGCTCGCTGCAATACAGTTCTGCCTTCAAAATGTCTCTTTCTAGGAGCTGCAGCTCTGAGGGCATGCACAGCTCCGTGGACCCTCAGTCCTCCTCAAACTGATGTCTGGAACTAACTAACTTTCGCTAAAGACTACCAGTTATATATATATGGGGAGTCACCTAATAAATAGGATCAGAAGCTCCCCCTGGTGACCTGGAGTATGAAATGTGTTGCATGTTTGTGATACCTGGATGCAGTTATCCTTCCTTGCCTCTGAACATACCATCACTCTCCCCAAGAGGAAAGCAATACCACTGTGATGACCAGGATCCTGGGGCACCACATATGTGCGTACAGCACCGCTCTGGCAGACGCCACTAACCACCCTAAGCGCACTATTTGCGCATGGCACCGCTCTGATGGGTGCTGCTGTAGACGCAGTACAGTCGTGCCTTGTGCTGGATGGCACAATCTGGCGCTAGTTAGCTGCAATCACCCACACTCAGTCAACAATGCTAGGGAAGGGGATAATTTAGGAGCTTTCATCAGATTGCATACACACATACCCGATTCTGGATTTATACTAGCGCATGGCCGAGCGGCCATGCAAACCTTTTATAGCTGTGTCCTTCCGGGACCTTCCCTGTGGTCCAATCAGGACCGCTTCAGGACCTGAGCATGTAACCCCCGACCTCCAATGAGAGGTTGTCCCACCGGCATGCTCAGTTGACAAAAAGCAGGACTTAGTCCCTGGAGCGTCTGCTCCCCTCTGATCAATGCTGGTTACAATAGCTGAACTGGGACAGCAGCAGTATCCAGATGCTCAGCATCAGCTTGAGCAAGACGATGGGACTGATGTCTCTGCTGAGCAGACTCCACTGTGGCTGTGGAAGAATGGGAGACCACAGAGGACATGGTTGGAGATTCCTCCTGTGCAGCGGCGGGAACTTGACACCATTACACAGTACATAGCAGGGGCACATTTATCTCAGCACAGAAACATTTTTTTTTTTTTTTACTCATCCAATTGTGGAACTTTTTTTGTATTTCAATATCTATTGTATTAAAATGTACTTTGTTCATTGGAAAACCTCTTTAAGGGTTAGTTCACACGAGCATATAAAAAAATCATTTAGCATTTAATTTAGAAATTTTGGATAATCTGGATGCAATCCGTTTTTTTTATAGCAGCGCCTGTTAATCATTTGCAAGACCATTTACAGAATTGTATCTGTAAGAGACACAAATTTTATACTGTGTCTCCTCCATGTAGCATCTGATTCTCTTTTCGCACCCATAAACTTAAATGGGTGCGTCTCATCCGATTTACTGAAGAAACTAGGGCACGGTGAGATTTTTTTTCACATGCAGCTTTAGTAAGAAAAAAGGCTCATCTTCACTGTCCCATTGAGCAACATTGATCAGTATGCGATCCTTTTTTTTTCCACAGACATAGATACGGATGCGGTCATGTGCACGAGCCCCAAGAAATATATGGGATACATGTCTATAGCTCAATATACTGGTATGAGCCAACATTTAACATTTTCTGTAAATGATAACTACAATGACATTTTCAAGTACCACCAAATGTAAAATCATAAAATACCGTAAACATAATTATACTTTTTCTCATGGACACTGGACAAAAAGTCTCCTGTGTTTACAGACTGTCCATGAATTTCGGGATGACTGATAACCCTGCTCCCTACACTGCTTCATCCTGTGTATTTATATACATTTCTGCTCGCTGTGTAGGTTTAATTGGCAAAAAAAAAATTATGCTAAATGACTCTTATCCTGAAATAAAGTTTCTAGACACCATTGTTAAAATTCAGAATAATATAACAGAGAACATTTACGGTAACTAGAAGTCGACTGAATGCCCAAAATACTTGTGATGGGACTGTTACTAATAAAAAACCCTCCACTGTCTATTGTCATTAGATACAAGCACATGTTACCATCAGTGGAAGAAAAATTTGCTAGAGCAACAAAAATTCCAGAAAGAAAGACTTTAGCATACGATACAAGAAAACCATCATCGGGTACGTCTGGTAGTCACCGGCAATCCATAGCTCCTAAAGAGCCAAAGAAACCTCATGTCATTTTTATCATGTTTCAAACCTTCAGGGAACAACTATGGACCAGATCTCGGAGGTCAGTCAAACTATCACATCTATAAACTGTTGCAATGACTATTGCTACTTTTTTATTTCCACTTATATTGATGACTCTATATCACTTCTCTCCTTTCATCGCTTCATTTTTTCTTATATTGGTATCATTTTTTTTGGAAACAAAGGCAGCTGTTTTGTCTGCCAAAATAACAGAATTTCCTACACAATTTCTCTGCCAGTATCTGAGGTTATCTTTGTAAAGGAACGTCACTGGTAGAACACTGGTAGAAATAAAATCATACTTACAAGGAGCTCACATTGCTTATGATCAACACTTGGCTAAAGAAATGATTGACGTCATAGATTGAGGAAGTTAAGCGGGTATTCCAGGAATATCTCTTCCCTTTCCATTAGATTTTGCTAGGTTACAATAATAACCTCAGGTGTTATAGACCTTTCCCAGATGCAATACTTTGTTTCAGACGCTGCTGCCTTGGTCTTCGTTGACTGGCTGCAGCGGTGACAATTACAGCTCATGTAACACCACTAGCCAATCACCGTCTTCAGGAGCTTTGCTGATGTAAATGACACAATCCACTAAGCACAGTGATTGGCAGCAGCGGTTATGTGTGCTGTAGACAAGAATTCATCACTGCATGGTGTAATCAAAAGAAGAAATTTCTAGGACTGAAAAAGAGTTCTACCTATTCGAATCTGGGTTGTAGAGTACACTACATTTTGGAGAAGAAAAAAATCACTGACTCAAAATTCCACCAAAACACCACAAACAACGCACAGTATGCAAGACCTGTTTTGCACAACAGACCAAAAAAAATCAATCTAAAAGGTCAAGTAACCTGCTTAATGGCATCACTTCCATAAAAGAAGTCATCTCACCCTGGACTTGTAACTCATAATTGGCTCAGCAACACATTTTTGTCAAGCTCACTGAGATTACAAAATGGGATCACATTTCCTAATTATCACAGCGCAGTGTGGGGGATGTGCCCTTGCCAGCTGTCATGGCTTTGTCTTTCAGCCTTACAAATAGAAGGCACAACTGTAAATTGCTTATTTTTTATGTCATCACTTGCCCATCTTCCACACGATAAGCTGAAGGCATTTTACAAGTGTGTGGTTGGAGAGTGACTTACATTAGCTAAATGCTTGTGCACAGTCCATCTGCTTGTTTGTTTTCTTTCTTTTCTCTGAATGATCCAATGTTGTCCTAAATGCCTAATGATGATAAATATAATCCACCTGTGTGTAATCAAGTCTCCGTATAAATGCACCTGCTCTGTGATAGTCTCAGGGTTCTGTTTGAAGCACAGAGAGCATCATGAAGACCAAGGAACACAACAGGCAGGTCCGTGATACTGTTGTGGAGAAGTTTAAAGCCGGATTTGGATACAAAATGATTTCCAAAACTTTAAACATCCCAAGGAGCACTGTGCAAGCGGTCAAATTGAAATGGAAGGAGTATCACACCACTGCAAATCTACCAAGACCCGGCCGTCCCTCTAAACTTTCATCTCAAACAAGGAGAAGACTGATCAGAGATGCAGCCAAGAGGCCCATGATCACTCTGGATGAACTGTAGAGATCTACAGCTGAGGTGGGACAGTCTGTTCATAGGACAACAATCAGTCGTACACTGCACAAATCTAGCCTTTATGGAAGAGTGGCAAGAAGAAAGCCATTTCTCAAAGATATCCATAATTTGTGTCATTTAAAGTTTGCAACAAGCCACCTGGGAGACACACCAAACATGTGGAAGAAGGTGCTCTGGTCAGATGAAACCAAAATCGAACTTTTTGGCAACAATGTCAAACGATATGTTTGGCGTAAAGGCAACACAGCTCATCACCCTGAACACACAATCCCCACTGTCAAACATGGTGGTGGCAGACAGTATCATGGTTTGGGCCTGCTTTTCTTCAGCAGGGACAGGGAAGATGGTTAAAATTGATGGGAAGATGGATGAAGTCAAATACAGGACCATTCTTGAAGAAAACCTGCTTGAGTCTGTAAGACCTGAGACTGTGAAGGAGATTTGTATTCCAACAAGACAATGATCCCAAACAAAGCAAAATCTACAATGGAATGGTTCACAAATAAACATATCCAGGTGTTAGAATGGCCAAGTCAAAGTCCAGACCTAGAATTACCATTATGTGAGTGATAAACAGTTATGTCCATAAATATTGGGTCAGTTCATAGATAAGGATATTGTCCTCTGATCCAGTT
This sequence comes from Ranitomeya variabilis, assembly GCF_051348905.1. NCBI lineage: Eukaryota > Metazoa > Chordata > Amphibia > Anura > Dendrobatidae > Ranitomeya > Ranitomeya variabilis. The sequence continues at coordinate 826,376,486 of NC_135232.1, read as the reverse complement.
AGATGCTACTTATCAACTCGTAACCTGCATTAAAGACTCCTATCCACAGACTCAATTAATCAGTCAGACTCTAACCTCTACAACATGGGCAAGAGCAAAGAGCTTTATAAGGATGTCAGGGACAAGATCATAGACCTGCACAAAGCCGGAATGGGTTACAAAACCATAAGTAAGACGCTAGGTGAGAAGGAGACAACTGTTGGTGCAATAGTAAGAAAATGGAAGAAATACAAAATGACTGTCAATCGACATTGATCTGAGGCACCATGTAAAATCTCGCCTCGTGGGGTATCCTTGATCATGATGAAGGTGAGAGATCAGCCTAACACTACACGGGGGGAACTTGTTAACAATCTCAAGGAAGTTGGGACCACAGTCACCAAGAAAACCATTGGTAGCACATTACCTCGTAAAGGTTTAAAATCCTGCAGTGCCCTCAAGTTCCCCCTGCTCAAGAAGGCACATGTGTAGACCCATCTGAACACCTGGATGATTCTGCGAGTGATTGGTAGAAGGTGCTGTGATCAGATGAGACAAAAATTGAAGTCTTTGGCATTAACTCAACTCGCCGTGTTTGGAGGAACAGAAATGCTGCCTATGACCCAAAGAACGTACAAGTTGAGGTAGTAAAACAAGGCACTCATATAATAAAGGATTGGTGGTGCTCAAGAAGGGCGTCCAGCCCAAAATATCCAAAATTAGAAAATAACTTGGTAATGTGGCTAGCAAAGACAAATTATTTATTGTGCATCCATAAAGCAAAAAGTTGAACATTTTCGGTCCACATCCGGACCTTCATCAGAACAGATTTACTGGTATAGTAGATATTATCAATATCCTGCCGTAAGTCACTCGATGATACAGGAAAGATATATATTTTGGTACTGTGTTAGCCAGTGCATAGAAAAATATTTGGAATTGAGAGCCATTAAAAGGTGTCAACCACTGAGGACTCTGAATTCTAAATATTTTTTGATAGACATGTTAATGATATGCAAATGAGGTGAGGAACCAGTTGTCAATCAGTGTGACATTGGCAGTGACGCCCTGTAAACAGATAGACCAGAAGAGAAGGTGTTGCTCTGTTGATGTTAGGTCAAAAGAAGTAGAAGAATCGCTGCCTGAGCCGGAAGAGATCTTTGCAGGGCAGAATAGGCAGGTGGTTAGGAGCTACCTGCATGTACTTTCTTAGCCCCATAGGAAAAAACATTAAGTGCTTGGTAACCCCTTTAAGTTTATTCGATATGCCTTAAAAGGTACACCTACAAGTCGGGTATTACACAGTGTTCCAGAAACACCTCGTCAAGGTCTAAGGTGAGCTCATTGTGTCCTCTATTTATAAGTGGTGTGTAATAATGAAAATGCAGTCCAATCTGCAGGCAGCATCTTCTGGAGGAACTGAGTAGATTGATAGACTTTATGCACAAAGTATTAGAACACATCACTGAATCATTGAATTCAGGGTTTTTTTTCCGTCCCATTGCCAATCTAATATATAAAGCTGAATGTGTGTATGTGTGTATGTCCGGGATTGGCATCTGAACCGTCGCAGCTACAGCCACAAAATTTTGCACAGTCACACGTCTGGACCCCGAGAGCGTCATAGGCTATGTTGTGAGGGGAAATTTTAACCAACTTGACACACGAAACTCGCCCTAAAACACACACAAGTCTGGTATTATCCTTCAAAAATAAAAATCTGATTAATAAGCAGACAAACTACAAGAGCAACAAATGTACCATATAGGAATCCGGCAGCTGTCAGTCACATGACCAGTCTATTATGTGTATGTGTGAGCTAATATATACTGCCAGGGGGTGGGCTTACTGTTGGCTGGGGATTTATCAGGCTGCCAATTTAGCTTACAAATACTGAGGTGAAAATACTGACCAAATAACGTGTGAACGAGGTCTAATACAGGAGGAGATGACATACAGATACATACTATATACAGGAGGAGATGACACAGGTATATACTATTTACAGGGGAGATGACACACAGGTATATACTATATACAGGAGGAGATGACACACAGATATATACTATATACAGGAGAGATGACACACAGGTATATACTATATAGAGGAGAAGATGACATACAGGTACATACTACATACAGGAGGAGATGACATACAGGTATATACTATATACAGGAGGAGATGACACACAGGTATATACTATATACAGGAGCAGATTACCTACAGGTATATAGTATATACAGGAGGAGATGACATACAGGTATATGCTATGTATAGGAGAAGATGACATACAGGTATATACTATATACGGGAGGAGATGACACACAGATATATACTATATATAGGTGAGATGACACACAGGTATATACTATATACAGGAGGAGATTACATACAGGTATATACTATATATAGGAGATGACATACAGGTATATACTATATACAGGGGAGATGACACACAGCAGGTATATACTATATACAGGGGAGATGACATACAGGTATATACTATATACAGGAGATGACATACAGGTGTATACTATATATAAGGGAGATGACAAACATGTATATACTGAGGTGAAAATGAGAGGTGTGAGGTGAAAATGAAAAGGTGTGAGTGCAAAATGAGAGGAGTGAGGGAAAATAGTGGAGTGATCGGAAAATGACAGATATGAGGTCGAAATGACAAGTGTTAGGGGGGAATGAGAGGAGTGAGGGGGAAAATAAGAGGAGTGAGGGGGAAAATGAGAGGTGTGAGGGAGAAAATGAGAGATGTGAGGGGTAAAATGAAAGATGTGATGGGGAAAATGAGAGGCGTGATGGGAAAATAAGAGAAGTGAGGTGCTATAACTAACCACAGATATTTACTATGCCCAGGCAATGCCGGGCTCTTCAGCTAGTGGTATATAAAATCCATATCATAGCCATGCTACGTGCAAAGAGCCATTATTTCACAAATGTATATAAAGAGCTGACTGTCCAGTTCAAGATATGAGTTTTAAAGGCCAAACAGCTGCATGCCAGTCTTACATCACCAAGAACAGTGCGAAGTGTGGAATGGATGGGTGTAAATCACACTCCCACTTGAATCTGGAGCTATGGATACATTTTCTATGGCGTTATAAATCAGTTAATGAGAAGAGGTTTAAATTGCAAATTATATTGAATCTTTCCCACAAGTTTATGAATCAATCTGTTGAACTCCTCTTGTACTAATCCATCTTGCCTGCAGATTGGACTGCATTTTCAGTGCAGGGACTGGTCCCTCCTACATCCTAAAAATACAAAGGCCTCAATTCATCCAAGCTTTTCCACCAAAACAGTTTTGCTAAAGTCTCTGAAGTTTGTTGCAACTTGGAGCTGCACAAAAATGTTGAGACATTTAGCGTTTTCACGACAATTTCTCCCTGCTCTGTCTAAATGATCACAGCTGGGCTGGGGACATGAAGCCACAGGTCTTGTAATTCATGAAGAGCAGTGGCGTTCCTTATGCCAGAATTGCACCTATTTATGAATCAGGAACATCTGACTCTACCATGCCCCACCATGAAGACTGGTGAATAAATCGCTGGTCCTGCCTCTTACCTGCTGACATCTGTGGCTCTTCTTTTGGTTTTGCTGGTGGACTAATGTGTATGGGGGCCCTAACAGATGATTAGTGGGGAAGATAAGGATGGAGCATGTCTGATTCCGTACTGCTGATCCTTTTGCTCTCTAGAGATGAGCTTCTCAGAGATCTAATATTTTATCATTCCCTTTATTTTTTGAAAAACAATTGATAATGGTCACTACAATAGACAATACTTATTCTGAAGAGATTTTAATTTTTTTATGACTTGATATCTGGTAGGAATAAAAAATATTGCATGCAGCAATTTCTAGTGAAGTGCAAACAGTGCTTGTTGCCTGAACCCTTATCTTTTCCATTTTCATGATACTAAAGTTGGTAAGATGGATTTTAAGGGACTAACATTACAGTCTTTGGGCCCCAAATGGGAATAAAAGATGTCTAAAAATCAAGAGCACTTATGCGCCATTTCACTGGCATTGCGCATGCCAGCCTTAATGGAGTACAATGCAGTTAACTCATTAAGTGGTGCATGCGTGATGAACTGGGAGGATCTGTTAACTGGCACGCGCCTCTGCCTGAAATGTACTGTCAGGGACTAACAGGTTTAACTGGATTAGAAAAATATGACTTGTCCGTAAACCCTGTATATGAAGAGATGCAATCATTGGACTGTATCCACTGCGCATTGTACCACTGGGTCCCTCCTGTGGACAGTAATCATTTCCACACACTCTCTTGGAATCCTTATGCAGCCCAGTGATTCCATCCCTTCATATATTGGTACAAGAGGTCATTCTGCATTTTTCTCATGCAAGAAAGACATTCCGCACATATTCTATTCCAGCCTGACGAAGGGTACATTACCTGAAACGTTGCTATACTCCACTTTGCGAGGTAATAACTTTTTGGGATATGAGGGAAAAAAATTAAAAGCATTCAAAAACATTCAGTTTTTTGCCTATTTTTAACATGCTGGTCCCTTATACAATATTAATTTTCTGACAACTTGTCCTACTTGAATAAGCACCTATTTTTTTCCTTGCACCATAAATTGGAGGTTGATCAACCCATCTTTTGTCTACACTGTAATAGTGACACTAAATATTTTCTACATGAATATTCCAGCTAGAATTTCATTCCGAAATCACCACAGAGGACCTACACTGGACAATGTGATCTGTCCTACAGACAGTTTGTAAGTATAAAAGAAGACTATCAAAGGAAGCTAGAAGATGACCAATGTTACTGTAATGTATCTTATATCTGATTCACATAAAGACCACATTTCCTGATTAAATAGCTTAGGTCTGATCCCAAAACACGTTTTTATTTAACTATGAATACAATAGAGAAATCCAATACTTACACTGATCCCTGGAGATAAACTGAGGTACATTGTTCAGTTGAGGTGTGCTGGGATTTGGGGTTCCGACAAGTTTGCTTTTGGCCATTTTTGTATTTGCTTTTGCAAACTCCAACCGTAACGTCTGAGGAATTTCTGGATCAAAGCGTATTCCCTGAAACCATTAAATGAGAAACTTTTATTCCATGATGCCGTTAGCATTTAAGAAAATCTATACAGTAATGGATAGTGAGATGTATGTAATAGCATGATGAATGAGGGTGATAAAGCAGTCTAGCCTAGACACCCAGGCTAGGCTACAGCCATATTTTCAGCCTGAGTGTAATCCGACAAAACATAGGATCACATGTTAATCTATGGGGCCGTGTACATGTCAGATTCTTTCCTTGGACCGAGACAATTCGAGGAAAAAAGAAAAATCACTGCATGCCCGAGTTTGATCCAATTATCAGATCTCACTTGCCCATGCATGATTTCCACGGACTGATAGAGTGGAGAATTTTTTTCTTCTCCTCATTCAAGAGAATCGGATCACACTAGGATCTCACTCTGATCGCATAAGAGAATACATGGTCGTCTGCACCCGCCCATAATCTGCACACATTGTGCCGCCATTAGCCACTGCTCTGCTGATAAGCACAGCTCTCCTACTAGCTACTGACCACACAAACTGCTGCCCAGCATATAAAACACAATATCAACCTTTTCAAACATACAACACCATACTATAATACTCGCATGTAGGGCAGCACAGTGGTTCTACCTTTTAGTAGATGTTCCAAAATAAGATAAAACAGCCCTATATACACTATGTTTCAAATTATTATGCAAATGACATTTTTATCGGATTTTCCTAAATGGTCGGTGCAAATGACAGTCAGTCTAATAAAAGTAATCACCCGTTAGACTATACATCGAATTTTATTGAAGAAACCTCCCAATGATAACAGTATAATCTCCAAAATGAATAAAAACTCAAAATGCACTGTTCCAAATTATTAGGCACAGTAGTATTTCTAAACATTTGATATGTTTTAAAGAACTGAAAATGCTCATTAGTGGAATTTGCAGCATTAGGAGGTCACATTCACTGAACAAAAAAGCTATTTAACTCCAAAACATCCTAACAGGCCAAGTTACATGTTAACATAGGAACCCTTCTTAGATATCACCTTCACAATTCTTGCATCCATTGAACTTGTAAGTTTTTAGAGAGTTTCTGCTTGTATTTCTTTGCATGAAGTCAGAACAGCCTCCCAGAGCTGCTGTTTTGATGTGAACGGCCTCCCACCCTCATAGATCTTTTGCTTGATGATACTCCAAAGGTTCTCTATAGGGTTGAGGTCAGGGGAAGATGGTGGCCACACCATGAGTTTATCTCCTTTTACGCCCATAGCAGCCAATGACTCAGAGGTATTCTTTACAGCATGAGATGGTGCATTGTCATGCATGAAGATGATTTTGCTCCTGAAGGCACATTTCTGCTTTTTATACCATGGAGGAAAGTTGTCAGTCAGAAACTCTATATACTTTGCAGAGGTCATTTTCACACCTTTAGGAACCTTAAAGGGCCCTATCAGCTGTTTCTCCATGATTCCGGCCCAAAACATGACCCCTCCACCTCCTTGCTGACGTTGCAGCCTTGTTGGGACATGGTGGCCATCCACCAACCATCCACTACTCCATCCATTTGGACCATCCAGGGTTGCTCAACACTTATCAGTAAACAAGACTGTTTGGAAATTAGTCTTCATGTATGTGTGGGCCCAATGCACCCATTTCTGCTTGTGAACACTGTTTAAGGGTGGCCGAATAGTAAGTTTATGCACCACAGCAAGCCTTTGAAGGATCCTACACCTTGAGGTTCGAGGGACTCCAGAGGCACCAGCAGCTTCAAATATCTGTTTGCTGCTTTGTAATGGCAGCTGCTCTCTTAATCCGATGAACTTGCCTGGCAGAAATCTTCCTCATTATGCCTTTTTCAGCACAAACACATCTGTGCTCAGATACAGCCACAAATCTCTTAACAGTACAATGATCACCCTTAAGTTTTTGGGAAATTTCTAATGTTTTCATCCCTTCACCAAGGCATTGCACTATTTGATGGTTTTCAGCAGCAGAGAGATCCTTTTTCTTTCCCATGTTAATTGAAAACTGTGGCCTGCTTAATAATGTGGAACATCATTTTTAAGTAGTTTTCCTTTAATTAGAATCACCTGGAAAGCCAATTATCACATGTGTTTAAGATTGATTTTCAGTGATCCATTGAACCCTGAGACACAATGCCATCCATGAGTTTATTTGAAAAACAAAACAATTAAATCTTTATGACACTTAAATCCAATTTGCATAATAATTTGGAACACAGTGTATATCATATAGAAAATGAAACCGCATGTTAATACAAATTTTTTTAGGTTTTTTATTTTCTGATGGTAGATTTCTTATTTTGTTTTCTCTACACATATGTGCAAGGTTGCCAACTTGTTACCGGTTTCATTAAGTAGGTCCAGCTTCTCACACATCTTCCAGGATTCAGGGAACTATTGTACTTATTTAAGTGGCTTGCTAATTGTTAGATCTTAAAATATTTCAAAGAAATCTTAATAATCACAATGCTTTCAGTGCTGTATTTCAGCCAATCATTGTTGGCATAAATGTCACAGAGCGAAACTAACAAAAAACAAAAAAAAACAAACACACAATCACTTGATAAATTTCTGCAACAATTAACCCCTTAACGACCGCCGATACACCTTTTAACGGTGGCAGTTAAGGGTACTTAAACCACAGCGCCGTTAATTAACGGCGCTGTGGAAAAAGTGAATAGCGCCCCCCAGAGTCGGATTTTCTCTGGGGTCTCGGTTGCCGGAGGTAGCCGAGACCCCAGAGAACATGATTCGGGGGGTTTTTACCGACCCCTGAGTTGTGATCGCTGGTAATTAACCGATTACCGGCGGTCGCGACAAAAAACAAACAAACGCGATTTGCCATTTAATTTCTCTGTCCTCCGATGTGATTGCACATCGGAGGACAGAGAAATGGGGTCCCCGATCACCCCAGATAGCCCCCCGATACTCACCTATCTCCCCCGGTGCTCCTCGTGGATCCCGATGGGCGCTGCCATCTTTTTCTGGGAAAAAAAATGGCGGGCGCATGCGCAGTGCGCCCGCCGCCCTGCACCCGGAAGATCTTTGGGGTCTCGGCTGCCGGGGGTAGCTGAGACCCCAAAGAACATGATCGGGGTCGTTTTTTACCGACCCCTGTTTTGCGATCGCCGGGCCAAAATGCTGCGTTTTTCCTGCGGATTTATCGTGGATGTACCGCGGTTTTTGTGCAGATTCCCCTGCGGTTTTACACCTGTGGTTTTCTATTATGGAGCAGGTGTAAAACCGCTGCGGAATCCGCAGAAAGAATTGACATGCTGCAGAATGTAAATCGGGCACAGCGTTTTATGTTTCCCATAGGTTTACACTGTACTGTAAACTCATGGGAAACTGCTGCGGACCCGCAGCTGCGGAACCGCTGCGGATCTGCAGCAAAATCCGCAACGTGTGCACATAGCCTTAGGGTTAGGGCTAGGGTTAAGGCGTTAGGGCTAGGGTTAGGGTTAGAGCTAGGATTAGGGTTAGAGCTAGGGTTAGGGTTGGGGCTAGGTTTAGGGCTAAAGTTAGGGTTTGGGCTAAAGTTAGGGCTAGGGTTGGGGCTAAAGTTAAGGTTAGAGTTGGGATTAGGGTTTGGATTAGGGTTGGCATTAGGGTTACATTTGGGATTAGGGTTAGGTTTGGGATTAGGGTTAAGGTTAGGGTTGGGATTAGGGATAGGGGTGTATTGGGATTAGGGTTAGGTTTTGAGGTTAGGGTTGAGATTAGGATTAGGGGTGTGCTGGGTTTAGGGTTTTGATTAGGGTTATGGTTAGCTTTGGGATTAGGGTTAGGGGTGTTTTGGGGGTTAGGGTTGTGATTAGGATTATGGATCGGGTTGGGATTAGGGTTAGGGGTATGTTGGGGTTAGGGTTGGAGTTAGAATTGGGGGGTTTCCACTGTTTAGGTACATCAGGGGGGTCTCTAAACGCCACAGCCAATTTTGCGCTCAGAAAGTCAAATGGTGCTCCCTCCCTTCTGAGCTCTGCCGTGTGCCCAAACAGTGGTTTACCCCCACATATGGGGTATCAGCGTACTCGGGATAAATTGGACAACAACTTTTGGTGTCCAATTTCTCCTGTTAGCCTTGTGAAAATAAAAACTTAGGGGCTAAAAAATCTTTTCGTGGAAAAAGAATATTTTTTATTTTCACGACTCTGCATTATAAACTTCTGTGAAGCACTTGAGCATTCAAAGTTCTCACCACACATCTAGATAAGTTCCTTGGGGGGTCTAGTTTCCAAAATGGGGTCACTTTTTGGGGGGTTTCTACTGTTTAGGCACATCAGGGGCTCTCCAAACGCGACATGGTGTCCGATCTCAATTCCAGCCAATTCTACATTGAAAAAGTAAAACGGCACTCCTTCTCTTCCAAGCTCTGCGGTGCGCCCAAACAGTGGCTTACCCCCACATATGGGGTATCAACGTACTCAGGACAAATGAGACAACAACTTTTGTGGTCTAATTTCTCCTGTTACCCTTGTGAAAATAAGAATTTGTGGGCGAAAAGATCATTTTTGTGTAAACAAATGCGATTTTTTATTTTCACGGCTCTACTTTATAAACTTCTGTGAAGCACTTGGGGGCTCAAAGTGCTCACTACACATTTTGTTAAGTTCCTTAAGGGGTCTAGTTTCCAAAATGGGGTCACTTGTGGGGGGTTTCCACTGTTTAGGCACATCAGGGGCTCTCTAAACATGACATGGCATCCGATCTCAATTCCAGCCAATTCTACATTGAAAAAGTAAAACGGCACTCCTTCTCTTCCAAGCTCTGTGGTGCACCCAAACAGTGGTTTACCCCCAAATATGGGGTATCAGCATATTCAGGAGAAATTGCACAACAAAATGTATGGTTAAATTTCTGTTTTTACACTTGTGAAAATAAAAAAATATGGTTCTGAATTAAAATGTTTGAAAAAAAAAGTTAAATGTTCATTTTTTCCTTCCACATTGTTTCAGTTCCTGTGAAGCACGTAAAGGGTTAATAAACTTCTTGAATGTGGTTTTGTGCACCTTGAGGGGTGCAGTTTTTAGAATGGTGTCACACTTGGCTATTTTCTATCATATAGACCCCTCAAAATGACTTCAAATGTGATGTGGTCCCTAAAAAAAAATGGTGTTGTAAAAATGAGAAATTGCTGGTCAACTTTTAACCCTTATAACTCCCTAACAAAAAAAAATTTTGTTTCCAAAATTGTGCTGATATAAAGTAGACATGTGGGAAATGTAATTTATTAACTATTTTGTGTGACATATCTCTCTGATTTAAGGGCATAAAAATACAAAGTTTGAAAATTGCTAAATTTTAAAAATTTTCGCCATATATCCATTTTTTTCATAAATAATCGCAAGTAATATCGAAGAAATGTTACCACTAACATGAAGTACAATATGTCACGAAAAAACAATCTCAGAAACAGCGAGATCCGTTAAAGCGTTCCAGAGTTATAACCTCATAAAGTGACAGTGGTCAGAATTGTAAAAATTGGCTTGGTCATTAAGTACCAAATTGGCTGTCACTAAGGGGTTAAAACAATTTAAAAAAAAAAAAAAAACAAAACACCAAGCAATGGCATTATGAGGATTAATATGAAGATATTTTTTGGTCTCCATTTAAAGCTGCAGTAAATGTTTCCGTTTGTGTTTGGATTGCACATATAGCAGAGTGTGAAGCTAACACAGACCAGAGCCATGACAGCACCAGTGAATCTTACGGGGTTGCAAGTGCCAGCGGCACTGGACTGTATTTAAAGGGAATCTGTCACCCCAAAAATCGTATATGAGCTAAGGCCACCGGCATCAGGGGCTTATCTACAGCATTCTGTAATGCTGTAGATAAGCCCCCGATATAACCTGAAATGTAAGAAAAACAGGTTATATTATACTCACCCAGGGGCGGTCCCGGTTCATTTTGGGTCCGATGGGCGTCGCGGTCCTGAGGGCAGAGCAAAGTACTGCAGTGCGCAGGACCTGGGAAAGGTCAGAGAGGCCCGATGCCTGCGCACTGCAGTACTTTGCTCTTCTCTCAACAGGGCAGACAAAGTACGCCTGCGCCGGAGCCGCAGCAGGAAGACAAGAAGAGGACGTCATCATATGAAGATAGGAGGCGCCGGACAGGACCGCGATGCCCATCGGACCCAAAACGAACTGGGACCGCCCCTGGGTGAGTATAATATAACCTGTTTTTCTTACCTTTCAGGTTACATCGGGGGCTTATCTACAGCATTACAGAATGCTGTAGATAAGCCGCTGATGCCGGTGGCCTTAGCTCATATATGATTTTTGGGGTGACAGATTCCCTTTAAGCATTTCCAGCTGCGATCCAGAGGTGAGCAATTTCTTGTGTGCAGTATTTGGACAATAAAAGATGTTGTACTTAACTTGCCTGGGACACTGTCTCACAAAATTAACAGGTGGAAATGCCGCTGCCTTACAACGCCCAATTGGTTGAAGAGAAAATCTGCACTGTTGTTACAAACATCATAACTTTGGAGCGGAAAGGCTAAGAAGAAAAAGAAAAACTGCCCCAGAATCAGTAGACCTATAATGAGAATAAAACAGCAGGGCACTCCATAGTGCAGAAATCCTTAATAAAATGGAAAGTGGAGAGCTGACGGAAAGGGCATATCGTACTATGCTCACCTTGGAGGGATGTGCATATACCAGTCACAACCCATAACCCTGTTACAAATCCAGAGATGGAAGAATTCAGCTGCAGCAAGTGATGGTCCAGTCCAGGAGACAACATTTGTCAAAAATGTTTATTTTAAATAAAAAAAAGAGTGATAAAAACTCTGCTGAGTGTGACAGACAAGCAGGTAAAATAGTCATAACAATTTTTTAAAAGAATAAGGGCTACACGTTTCAACATCGAACAGATGTCTTCTTCGGGCCAGGCATGTACAGTATGTTAACAGACAGTAGGCAGGGTTTAAATAGACAAAAAAAAACATATTCGGTATTGCCAGGGGTGTAACTACAACAGGTGCAGGGGTTGCAATCGCAACCGGGCCCTGGAGCCTAGGGGGCCCTAAAAGTCCCTTTGGCTTATAGAAAAAGACTATTGCTATTAAAGATCTAAAATATTTGGGGGCCCCGTTGAAGCTTTCGCATCGGGGCCCATGAGTTTCAAGTTACACCACTGGGTATCGCCTTGTCCAGAATGATCTGACCTATAAACCTATCCCATTAATTAACTCCTTCAGTGAACACCGTAAAATAAAAAAACAAAAAAGTGGCAAAAACCTATGCTTTTTCATCATACTGCTAATCAAACAGTGGAATGCAGTATACAATAGATCTCAGAATACAGAGATGCAAAAACAATTCTTTTTTCTATCCATTTTTTTATTGTCTAAAGGTGCCAAAACATAAAAAAATATATAAATGTAGTATCACTGTAACTGTACTGATCTGAAGAATAAGGCTGCCTTATCATTTTTACCACATGGTGAACGATATATATATATATATAAAAATTCTTAAATTGCTGGTTTTTATTCGTTCTGCCTTCCAAAAATCAGAATAGAAAGTGATCAAAGAATGTTATGCGCCCCAAAAATAGTATCAATAAAAATGGCTACTTGTCCCACAAAAAACAAACCTTCACATGACTGACAAAAGAAATATAGAAAAATTATACCGCTCAGAATACGGCAATACAAAAATTTTATTTAGCAAAAAAAAAAAATCATTTTTTAGTGTGTGATAGCAGCTATACATAAAAATGTATATAATTTTGATACTGTTATAATCACACTGACCCGAAGAATAAAGTCCTCTAATCATTTATACCGCATGAGGAATGGTGTAAAAAATAAATCAAACCAATTCTTAATCTACTGTTGATTTGTTCCTTCTGCCTCACAAAGATCACAGTAAGGTTCGGCTCATATTTATCCTGCACTCTACGCTGAGGGCTTACACTGGAGTAAATCTCTGAAATACATGATTCAGATGAAACCCCCGGCAGAAGATTCCCTATAACGAGGCAGATGGAGACACTGTAGAAGACGTCTGGCCCATGACCTGGCAGAGTACGTCTTCTTAAACATGCATAAAAGTGCGGTCGACCACAGTTTTGTGCACCTCTGAAAAGAAAGAAACAGCTGAGCAGAGATCAGATGGAGTACAGAGTAACTATTTTATAGTGATCCCTTGGGGGTTTCATTTGAAATCACGTCACTCGGAGATTCAGAAGATGGAAACCTTGATGTCAGTGCTCAGCGTAGAGTACAGGGTAAATCTGATCCAGAATGTTATGTAAAATTTTTTCAATAAAAGCTTCAACTCAATCCACAAAAAAAATCTGCTCTTCTAGCACTTAGGGGCTCTATATATGGAGACTGCAAACTATTCCATTATGATCTGTGCACAAATAAAGCTCTTTCCCTCCCAGTTATCACAGTGTGGCTAAGATGTACTGCAAACACATTTGGGGTATTGCCACTTTCAGCAGAAATTGTGTGACAAATTTTGGTGCCATTTTTACCTATTTGCCCTTCTGACAATGTAAAATCTGGTGCTGAAACAAAATTTTTGTGGCAAAAATGTAATTTTTTTTCTATACTGCTCAATGGTATAAAATTATTTGACCCACCCGTGGTGTCAGTATGATCACTGCACTCTTATATTGAATATATTGAGAGGTGTAGTTTGTAAAATGGGGTCTCTTACGGGGGAATTCTGCTGTTCTGGCACCTCAGGGGCTCTGCCAACATGACATGGCACCCTCAAACCATTTCATCAAAATGTGCACCACAATATGGCGCTCCTTCCCTTTTGAGCTTTGCATTTTACCTCAAAAGTAGGTTTCGATCATATAATAGGTATTGTCGTACTCAGGAGAAATTGCGTAACATATTTTGTGGTCCATTTTCTCTTGTTACCCAGCTCAACATTATAACATTTATTTTGGGAAAAATTAAAATGTTAATTTTTTCCTTCCACATTGCTTTAATTCCTGTGAAGCACCGAAAGGGTCAATAATCTTCTTAAATGTGGTTGTAAGCAGCTTGAGGGGTGAAGGTTTAAGAATGGTGTCGCTCTTGGGTATTTTCTGTCATGTAAGCCCCTCCAAGTCACTTCAAATGTGATGTGGACCCTAAAAAAATGTTTTTTTAAATCTCTTTGGAAAATTAAGAAACTTTTTAACTTCTTAACAGATAAAAATTATGTTTAAAAAATGATGCTGATGCAAAGTAGACATGTGGGAAGTATTATTTATAAATTATTTTGAACAGCATGGCTAAGTGGTTTAAGGATATAAAAATTGAAAGTTTTAATATTGCGAAATTCGCCAAATTTTCTTTGAATTTCCAATATTTTCACAAATAAACGCAAAAAATCTCCACCTAAATTTACCACTGACAAAGTCCAATGTGTAATGAAAAAACAGAATCAGTGGGATCCGTTGAAGAGTTTTAGAGTTATTAGAACATATAGTGGTCAGAATTGGGAAATTGGGAAATTTGGCCTGGTTATGAAGTTGAAATCAGAGTTTGAGGTGTAGGGGTTAAGTCATTCACCACAAGAAACATGGTGCATGTTATAGCTTTCAAAGTTATTTCTCTTCAAATAGCGGTATTTTTCTATTTTATTATTTATTTTCTCTGAAAAGCAAAAGAGATAATGTTATTATACTCTAAATGAGTACACTAAGAAAAACTTCCTAGAAAACTCTATAATGAATTGCAAACTGCATTCTCTAGTGTTACTTTACTATAGACAAATTGCACATCGTCCACACCATAATGAACACAATGAACATTACAGTTTCTGTTTTCTTGGAAATCTTAACATCTAACAATTAACAAACCACTTATATAAGTAGTTCCTTGAGTCATGGAGGATGTGTGAGAACAACTTAATGAAGTCGTAACAAGGAAATTGTGTAACGGCTTTAAAGGCTTCAGGCATTAGTTACTATAGAAGCCCTTATACGGGATGATTTAAAGGCAAGTTCATGGTAGACTCTCTGTACATACTATATAAGTACTGACAAAAGTCAAACCATTCCCAAATTACGCATTTATTTCCCAGATGCATTTTTCTAAAAGAATAACATGTTCCACAGTGCTTTACAGATTGCAATCATTTACGTCAGTCTCTAGCCACTATGCAGTCCCACTTCATTACATTTCATACACAATAGACATAGAGGTCTAGCTTACTCTTAGGTTTCTTCAGGTACATTAGTTTCCATCTAAAACTCCAAAAAACATTTAGTACCCATGTGAACACACAATTTTAAAAAAATAAATATTGAACCTGGTCAGATTGAAAACAAGGACCATAGTGGTGCAAGGCACCAGTGCCTACCTTGAACCAACATGTTCCCATATATGATAACACAACCATCAACTCAGACTAAGTAAACCTAAAGCTGAGTGCTGAAGAGATCCTTAAAAATAATATCTATTAAAACAAACATATATAAAAAAAAATTAAAAAAAGCAAAATGTCCAACAGGGGACGCTAGTGTAGCCAAGAAAGCACTTGGTATGGTGGACGAGATGATAACCCTGGAATGGGGCATCCCCAGAAGAAGCTGGGGCCGAAACACGCGCAGGGGTGAGGGGATGGCAGCGGCAGCCGTTCCCATTCCAGGGTTATCATCTCGTCCAGCATATACAGGTACCTTATTGTGATGAAATAACTTAATGGAATGGATGTTTTATGGGTCTACATATGGTGGAGTTTTACCTTTTTTGTCTATATCTCTGTTACCATATGTAACCTTTACAAACTATAGGACCATCTTTTGGATAAATGTTGATTATACAGTATATCCCACTGTGTTGGTTGTTCATTTACATCATTCTTAGATCTATTGGACATTTTGTTTTAGGTACTCTGTTCTATGCTTATATAAATGATACCCCCTGTTTATAATTTGTAAGGGAAGGGGGGTCATGGTAGTTGAATTCTTTCAATACTTCTTCCACACATTTGCACATCATTTACCATTTGATTTGTATATATTAAGTGCTTTCTTTGCTATACTAGTGTCCCCTGTTGTATATTTTGCTTTTTTATATATATCTTTGTTTCAATAAATATTATTCTATGGATCCCGTCAGCACTCAGCCTTTATGTTTATCTAGTTTGATTTGATGGTTGTATTATCTAGTATGGGAAATGCCATTCATAATTACAGATGGATATTTGTGAGCAATGTTCCTATATATGATCAATACTGGTGTTTCCTACTATCAAACCTCTAAGATTGGTTTCAAACATCCAACATTCACCGTCTAAGTGCAGACCACAATAACTGGCCCACAATGTTGAGTTTGGCTCAGGAGACCAATGGCTGGTGTAGACATTCTGGTTCAACTCACACCGTAAATGTCAGAGATGTAAAACCTACCTAAGAAAAGAAAAAAATAGCCAACTAACTAACCTATACCAATTTGTGGTGGAGCAGAAAAGGTATGTTGCTTTATGTGATAATCCAAATCAGTTACATATCCAGTACACTGGGCTCGCATACTAAAGGTACCGTCACATTAAGCGACGCTGCAGCTATATAGACAACGAGCCGATCGCTGCAGCGTCGCTGTTTAGGTCGCTAGGAGACGTCAGACACCGGCAACAGCAGAACGATGCAGGAGCGATCCAGTGACGTACTTATCGTTCTCGCTGGTTGTTCTCTCCAGTTCGCTCCATGAAGAAACATTGCAGGCATCGTTGCTTTTGCTGTCAAACACGACGATACACGCCGATCTGACGACCAAATAAAGTTCTGGACTTCTAGCTCCGACCAGCGATATCACAGCGGGATCCAGATTGCTGCTGCGTGTCAAACACAACGAGATCGCTAACCAGGGCGCTGCAACGTCACGGATCGTTGTCGTTCTCGTTGTAAAGTTGTTTAGTGTGAAGGTACCTTAAGTATCAGATTGTCCAATAGTCCTAATCCCATTATAAGCTATTGAAGTTACCAAATCGATTCTGTCATTGCCGCCACCAGCCAGAGGAGGATCACATTTTACGCAAAAAAAGCCAGAGGAGGATCATAAACTCGTCAGAGCTTCCTCATAATGCATTGCAGGAGTCACAAAGTGTAACAGCTAATCATGACGGACCATCATAACCTGAATTAAAGCAAAAGCAGGAAATGGATCTGCCATTCTGTGGCGAATCTACCGTATTTTTCGGACTATAAGACGCACCGAACCATAAGATGCACCCAAAATTTTCAGATGGAAAATAGGGGGAAAAAATAATGTGTCAAATGGGGGTCCGTCTTACAGTTCGAATTCAGCTTACCAGGGAATTGGCAAAGGTGGAGGAGTGGTCAAAGGGGTCATTCGGTGGTCCAGGCTGGTGCGGTGTCCTCCGGGAAATCCCATCTCAAGCTGGTACAGTGGCGGTGGCTCTGTGCTGGGGCAGGGGTGGCTGCTCTGTGCTGGAGCAGGAGCTCTGTGCTGGGGCAGGAGCTCTGTGCTGGGGCAGAGAGGCTGCGCTCCGGGGCAGGGGCAGTGTTCTGGGGCAGGGGCAGTGGCTCTCTGTGCTCTGTGGGGAGCTCCGCCAGCACTTCGCCAAAGCCCAGAGGCCCACGCATATCTGTTGCTGCCATGTTGCAGTGGCCTCCAGGAACATGGCATCCAGGAAGATGGCCGGGGGCGGCGCATGCTCAGATTCAAATCTCAGCAATGAGATCTCATCTTGAGATCTTGTCTCATGAGATCTCGGGACGAGATCTGAATCTGAGCATGAGCCACCCCTGGCCCGGCGGCCATCTTCCCGGAGGCCATGTTCTCGGAGGCCACTGCAACATGGCAGCAACAGATGTGCACGCCTCTGTGCTTTGACAAAATGCCGGTGGAGCCCCCCACGGAGCACAGAGAGCCTCTGCCACTGCCCTGGAGCACAGCCCGCCGCCACACCACAGAGCCCTGCCGCACCGCCACAGCCGCAGGATTTGTAAGCATATTGCGACCATAAGATGCACCCCCATTTCCCCCCAAAAAAATTTGGGAAAAAGTGCATCTTATGGTCCGAAAAATACGGTAGTTATCGACAGTATACCACAACTCTCAGTTTAGGGCTAGAAACTCATAAAACACTGAAGAAACAGTACAGGAAGTGTTTTGACAGCATAGAAGTGAAGACTAGTGTTTGTGGAAAAGAGAATTGTTGTATCCATGTTTTTCAAGATAGTTGGAATACTTTAGATTTGCAAATCAAATTTACTGGCCCATCGAGGCTTGGATTCTATAAGACCTTAGCTGAAGAACCTTTTACAATGAACATGCAGTCCAATCTGTAGGCATCATGTTGTAGAGCAGGGGGAGCCAAATAGATTAATGTATAATTTTGTGAGAAAAGATTCACTATAACCTGAATTAATCATTTAATCCTCTGCTCTTTCTGGATTTTTTGTCCATTGGGCTATCCTATCAGTGACTGACAGCTTTCTTTCATGTTCACATGTTCAGTATTCGGTCAGAATTTTACATCAGTATGTGTAAGCCAAAACTAGGAGTGGGTGATAAATACCGAAGCGGTGACGAGTTACTATTATACTTTTCCTCCGATTGTTCCACTCCTGATTTTGGCTTACAAATACTGAGGTAAAATTCTAACCAAATACTGTATGTGTGAATGTGGCCTTATACAGAGATAGCTGCTAATCATGGATAGGAAAGCTAACAAAGAGCAGAGGTTTAAAAACACAGGTTATACTGAATCTTTTCTTACAATTATACAGTAAATCAATTTTTTCATCTCCCACTGCTCTTTAACATGGTGGCTGACTTTTCATGATGACAGGTTCTTAAAATATAAAATATAATAAGTATCTATGCCAAGTCAAAACAAAATTTTAAACCCTGTTACATTCCTCAAACCATTCCTGAATTCTTGCATTCTGGAGGGGTATGTTATCCTGCTTACAGGGGTCACTGCCATTAGATAATGTCATTGCTATGAATTGGTCAACAACAATGGATAGTGACGTGGTATGTGCCTGGTTGCCCTTCCTTGGACAACCTTTGCAGGTTAGTAACCACTGTGTATCTCACATAGCGTAAATGTATTTTTCCCACTACATTTTTTTGTGCGGTGAATGTGCTGTGTTTGGGTATGTGCCCACATTAAGTATTTGGTGCAAAAATTTCTGCATCTCTTGGCAGCAAAAACACAGGGCCAAAAATGTGCATTTTTGATGCATTTTTGGTGCAAATTTTGCGCTTTTGATGCCTTTTTGGTGCAGATTTTTCCCCACTCCTTAGTATGAGTGAAATATGCACCAAAAACTCGGAAAGAACTGACATGTTGCAGATTTAAATCTACAAGTCACAAATAAGCAACGAGTGCACGAGACATCAGGAATCTCCTTCACTTTGCTAGAATCCGGAAACCCTTCAGGTTTTGTGACAAATCTGTACAGAAAAAAACCCTGACAAATCTGCAACGTGTGCGCAAATCCAAGTAAATTGGATGTGATTTCATGAAAACTCCTGCCAGATGAGCGTTAAGGCTATGTGCACACGTTGCAGAATTGCCGCTGCAATTCTGCAACTCCCTGCAGCGCGAAATATGCATGCAGAATTGACATGCGTATTCCCGCTAAACACTAGCGTTTTGCAATCGTAATTAGCTTGCAGAATGCTAGCGTTTTCCAAGCGATCTGGAGCATCGCTTGGAAAACTGACTGACAGGTTGGTCACAATTGTCAAACATAGTGTGTGACAAGTGTGACCAACTTTTTACTATTGATGCTGCCTATGCAGAATCAATAGTAAAATATAGAATGTTAAACATAATAACAAAAATAAAAAATTGTGATATTCTCACGACGGCCCCCGCCGCCTTCCCACTCCTTGCGATGCTCCCGGCAGCTCCCGTTCCCAGTAATGCCTTACGGCAATGACCCCAGATGATGTAGCATCATGCGAGACCGCTACGCCATCAAAGGTCATTGTCGCAAGGTATTACTGGGAACGGGAGCAGTGCGAGAAGCAGGAATATCATGATTTTTTATTTTAATTCTTTTTTTTTACAGATATATGGTTCATGGGGCCTGGAGGAGAGTCTCCTCTCCTCCACCCTGGGTACCAACCGCACATGATCCGCTTACTTCCCGCATGGTGGGCGTAGCCCCATGTGGGAAGTAAGCGGATCACTGCATTCCTATGTGTGCGGAATCCCTGCGATTCCGCACGAAGAATGAACATGCTGCGTTTTTTTCCGGAATGCGATTCCGCCACGGAAAAAATGCAGCATGTGCACAAAAAATGTGGAATGCATTAAAAATGATGGGATGCTTATGTAAGCTTTTTTTAGCATTTTTTTCAGCGGAAAATGGACGAAAAAAATGCCAAAAATCTTGATTGTGTGCACATAGCCTCAAGATGCTATTGAGCTTTTCATATTTTGGTAGTTTTTCAATAATCAAAGAAGATTATTATTGCACATTTTGCACCTGCAGAAAACGTGGATAAAATGCACCAGATAAAAAGGTAGCATTTACACTACATGTGAACACAGCCTTAGCTTAGAGATTTTCAGACCCAGCTGTCTAGCAATATATTTCCCAAAGCAAAAAAAGTGAATCACGGAGCAATGCAATAAAATATATCACTTCTATTCAGAATTAGTACAAACAGTAGCCATTAAAATACATAATGGAAAAAGTAACAAGGATAGTGACACCTAAGTGCTCCATGCCCAGCAAAAAATATCATACAATGCAAGTGTAAGAGGGTATACACAAAGTATATGGTCGGGCAATAAGCCCAGAAAATGTGTGGGGGGGGGGACAAAATTTAGTACATGCAAGGGTTAATATGGTGGCTAATATAACTATGCAAGTGCACAACCACTGTGAGTAACTGGTCACCGTATATTACATCAATCAATGCAATCACAATGTATAAAGCCAACAACCAGTACAACCATATTAAAGGCAAATAGAGTTATCATTAGTAGGTAAAAGTCCCCAACACCCACACTGGATGTATCAGCAAGGCCCCGACGCACGTTTCGCTATCAATACTTCTAGCAATCAGAATTTAGCGCTTGTCAAGACACTCAGATTTGATTATTATTCCTGTTTTCAATACACGAGTTAATCAGAAAACATATAAAAGGAGTGCAAAATATATCTTTAGATTTGCTTGCAGTCTAACAGCAAAATTAGCTCTTTTTTACATAGCAACGTTTTGGAGTTAACTTGCATTTCTAAAAATGCTGAAGAAAAATGAAGGCCGAGCTGTTATTGGTTGCTATGGGCAACGAGGCCTATTTTCTGTTATTTATTAAAATGCCTACCTCCAGACTTGTAATGAAATCGGTGTGTTCCTTGAGATTTGCTACCTGTGCAAAGCCATACTAATGTGGAAAGTGAAGTGAACAGCATATTGTATTCATTTTCCATCGCTTTTAATAAATGCACGCTTTTAGTGACAGGAGACACAGGATGGCTACCTTTCTAAGCTACTCTGACCATTGGCTGTGCACAATAATAATGAAAAGCAGAAGGGAATATGATCCGTAAAGCTGGGGATATCAGGACAACGCTTACCCAGATGGCAGCCTCGGAGCAGGCCATGAAGGGGGCCGTTGTGGAGAAGTAAAGTATTATTGCGCTAACATCTTTAAAAGCTCAAGTCAAATGAGCTCATTTGTTTGGCAGAGTTCACCATAGCTATCAGGCAAAAGCAACATTCTTCTATCATCTTTACACAGCGCAGCTCCATATTTGGAGGGCTATATCCTACTTCATCTCCTCTTATCCTCTGGCGTTCTAACAAAGTAGTATTTCAAAATAGGTCCAGAGGAGTAGACTGCCTAAGGTTCAACCCAAACTTGACGTGATTTCTTTCTGGGCATTGCGACTCCATGCAAAATGTTACCATGATTAGATTTAGAGTGAACTGGCGACTTATTCTTAGTTTGTATCTCAGGAGCACCTTATTATAAGCACTGTTCTGGCAAAACATGAGAAATACTTTGTGCACGATAGGTTCCATTTTTAGATTAGTTTTGGTATCTTACACATTCAGTCCCAGTTCTGCAGAGCATATCATATGTTGTATCTTACAAGAAAGCAATTGTTCTGAAAGCTGTCATGGTTTATACCCAATAGCCGAAGGCACCCCCCCCAAATCCCATTTTAACCAATTAAAAACAAAACATTACCTTGAGTTGTTAAATTAAAAATATGAGTAAGTAGTGCAAATCATATGCTAAGGTGCACATTAAAATTACACCCTATTCCTTATTCGCCCTATGTTTGAATGTATCCTTAAATTGCTATGCAAGTCGAGTCATTGAACTGCAATATATATATGGATAAATCTACCATCTACCATTATGAAGCTCCAATGGCCTCAAATTGTATACCTAGCATAAAGAAAAAGGACTTCCTTCCATTATCTATCCATAAAGGACCCCATTTTTTAATGTCTAATGCCCAGAGAAAAAATATAAAAAGTGTCTCTCCAACATGTTTCACCCTGATAGGCTTCATCAGGGTACTGAGGCAAATGCACACCAAAATGGCCAAAGAAACCATTTCTAACCTGCACATCTGACATCAGATTTACCTCATCATTATGACTCCTAATCTTTTATGTTTTACTTTACACTGATGATGTAATCAAATGGCTGATAAGTAGGGATCATAATGATGAACTGTCTCGTTACCCATGAAACATCAGATGAATATAATTAAAGGGAACTGGCAGGTGTCACCCATGTGTGTACATAGGGAGAGACCTTTTAGAAACCTGACAATCACCTGGAACGGCGCGGCGAATAGCCAGCTTTTCAAACTGTTTTCTCTGAAATGCTACAGCGCTTCAGAGTAAAACATGCCTGGCTGAAAACGTACTGTTGGGCCACATTCACATATTCAGTATTTGGTCAGTCTTTTACCTCAGTATTTGTAAGCCAAAGCCAGGAGTGGGTGATAAATTCAGGAGTGGTGACGTGTTTCTATTATACTTTTCCTCTGATCCTAATTTTGGCATACAAATACGGAGGTAAAATACTGACCATGTGAACGTGGCCTTAGGCTGATTCAAGCTGCCCATAATTTGGGCAGGATTAATCTGGTGATATGTTATTAAAGGGAATGTAACTATTCTAAACAGAAAATAGTGATAAAAACTGCCCCATTGGTGTCTCTAGTGACTGTGGAAGAAAACTAGGGGTTTTAGAGTGGGAACTGGAAAACGGCAAAAAACACACCATTCTCCTACAATACCAATTGTGGATGCTCTTTAATCAGTGGGGGAAATTTATCATTGTAAATGCTACTGAATTTTGAAGTAACTTGCACTCAAAAACATTTTTTTCATGACTTGCACCATATTTATTTTATGCTTTATACACTTTCTTTGTCCTGTTCAACGATGGTACAAGGTCTTGCTGAAAAGGATATGTGGCTTAACATGCAACACCATGCGAAAAAATTGTGATGCACATTTCTGGTACACAGTATGCCAACTACTAAGTGGTGCAAAATTAGACTAGAAAGATTTGGCAGATTTATGAAACAGTAGAAAACACTATGATAGGTCTGAAGTCTTTAAAGACTGTGTAGTTTGCACTAAGTCTGCACTAAGACAGTATTCTAAAAAAACAGGTTTCAAATACCTAACTGCTGATGTACCCCATGTGCTTCTACAGGGAACCCGAACCTGTCAACTGATTAATGTTGCTTTATGCAGGCGCAGATGAACAAAAGATCAACTCAGTTATTGCAGGCATGAATGTTTTATTCTAAAATGCTGCGGTGTTTCAAAGAGAACATCTTAATATATACTTACCTTGTAATGTCTTCACTTCCTGTTCCATTCAGATGTGTCCAGATCCCAGAATTTCAAGCAGCAGAAGTTCACCGACCTCCATATTGGGACAACCAAGTGATGGGTGTCTCAATATGGAAACTGCTGATGGTACCAGCCTCTTGCGCGGTACCACTAGCAGAACATCATTGCACCACGCACACACTGTATACTCCGTAAGCACCACAGACACACACACACACACACTGTATACACCACACACACACCACACACACACAAACACACACTGTATATGCTGTACGCACCACACACACACACACACACACACACACACACACACACACACACACTGTATAGGCCGTACGCCCCACACACTCTCACACACACTATGTACACCGTATGCAGCCTCTTGCGCGGTATCACCTACTGAACACCGTCGCTAACACGCCACTGCCGGGATCAGCCAAATGATTCACTGACCGCTGCCATCTTTGTTCAGGAGGAGCGCATGAGCAGTTTTAATGTGACCGTCGCTATCTGTCTGCACAAAGATGGCGGCGGTCTGATTTACTGCACCTGTGCGAATTCCGCGCAGGCACAGTAAATCATTCAGCTGATCCCGGCAGCAGATGTGCGACGTGTCTCCAGGCAGAGGAAGCCGGTCACATTAAAGGGGTTTTCCCATGAACGAAAGTTCATTTTAAAAATTGTCTGTGTCACACCATGTACGGAGCATACCACTTCTCCTGGGTAGGGGAGGAAGAAAAAGACAATACTGACATTACAGCAGAGGATCACAGAGTATTTCTTTTGTCAGGTAAAATATTTCACTGACTGTTTTTAAACAATATTTTACCTCACAAAATGTATCCTCTGCGATCTCCTGCTGTAATGTCAGTATTGTCTTTGAGGGGAGAAAGACAGCAGACAAGGGGGATAGCGCATGGGGTAGACAAGTCAAAGAAGAGAGCACAAATGGGAGAAGTCAGCACATGGGGAAAGAGAGAGTGGATAGGTGGGTGAGTACATGGAGGGGGAGAGATTCTCAACCCTGCAAAGCCTGCCACCATCGTGACATTACCGCCCTCCATCTAGTACTTTATAAAAGGTGGCTTGGACTAGGAAGACTAGTCATGAGGCAGGCCCCTGCTGCGTTCTTCTTTCCCTGCTCACCGAGATTGATAGATCTCTCATTTTGTATTTATTTTGCGAGAAACCTGTTATCTCAGTGAGCATGGGTGTAGCATTTCAGAATATAACAAATGTCTAAAAAAAAGCCAGACTTTAGCTCTAAAGTAGGCCATGTTCACACGTTCAGCATTTGGTCAGTATTTGTAAACCAAAACCATGACATAAGGGTATATGTGACTCAGGCGAGCTTCTACATTGATCCCCCGTTTATCCCTTCACTAACAGAACCCCCTCAAAAATGTGATCCTGTTATACAAACCAAAATAAACATAATAGCTAAACTGGCCAAAACAAAAACCCATCCACGGGTCCCTTGGTTATCACTTCCGTGGGATTACCCCATCCAATTAAATTCCCCCAGGGGGACTGCAGGACCTCTTGAGATCCCCACCACCACCAATCCACCATTTCCACATTCCACCAACTTCGAGGACCCCCCGCCATCAACATAAATGTTTTGACACCTTAAACATTTATGTTCCTCCATACCTTTAAACTTGTTTCTATGCCTTCATGAATAGCCAGACACCACATATCCGTGCCAACCGCGTTCAAGTGAACTTCATCCATTCTCCAAAATCCTCCTTCCCCCAACTCCAAATCCACATGCCATACTATCACCGCCCCATTCCGAGCCATGAAACAAGATACAGCCCTGTTCACCTTAATCCTTGCCCTATTTACCCCATCCACAGACCGAGCACCCCTCCAAACCTTCCGGGGAATAATATCTGACCAGACCACCAAAACCTTTGGAAACATGGCCCATAGCCTCAACATTTCAAACTTGATGTTTTTTATCAACTCTCTGCAAGGTTGTTATCCCAAATCATTCCCCCAGGCTCCCAGTCTAAGCGAACAAAGTGATGAAATTCGGGCAACCATTGCTTCCAGACCATCCCTCTTTTACCGATCCAACGTAGAGTTACTGACTCCCGAGGAAAGCCTAGCTGCCGCCCATCCAGAGGGACTGCTGCCCTCATCATAGCCCAGAACACAAACGAGTTCCCCATTATCCAAACAAGCTTCCAACCATTCACTGAAAAAAAAGGAAAAAAACGAAACAAACGACAAATAATAAAAGCCATTAACATCACACCAAGTCAGGACCAACATTCGACCTGAACCTTGCCGATTCCCAATGTCCAATCATCTTCACCATCTCATCTCTCAGACCCCTTCTGGCCGCTTCTGTCGCTGCACCAATCCGGAAGGAATGTCCATTATAATCTTTTGCCGAAATGCCCCTTGCCTCCAAACATCATCTGAAAACCTTGCCAAACTGAAATCGAGACATTTAGGAACTATCCGCATGTACTAACATTGGTTCGTTCAATACACCGCCCTTGTTCATGAAAGTCTTAACGCAAGCCACCAGATATAATGGAGAGCCATCAACCCTAAATAATACCACTTTGCAACCCTTCCCAAACACATCCGTCTTAGAGGAACGAAGGAATACCACCACACTATAATCATAAACATCCACATCCTCTCTCAACAAACCACCCTTTTTACACTTAGAAGTGCTAATCAATTCACCCAGCTGAAAAACTCCAAAAAAAGCCAATGCAAAAGCCGCCTTAAATAAATCAACTTCCTGAGCGGAAATACACACCCCTGATAGCTGCCCACCAATAATCAATAACACCTCATAAGAAACGGGATGCCTACCGTCCACTGCCTTCCATCCTTTTTTCCATCCCCTTACTAGTTGGCGTACCAAAAAAGATTTTGTCTAAACTCCAAAACCTCTGACCTTGAAACCAAAGGACAGGCCCATTAAAAACATATTCACCTTCGCAACCGACCAACCTAACTCCCAATAATGGCCTATCACCAACAATAATCTATACTCTTCCGCCATCCCTTCCCCTAAAGTTGCCCTCCACCATTCCTACAAGCTCCAAGCCTAACCATATTGCAAACATGATCTGTCAAACAGAGGCCTGGAGAACAAATCCCTTACAGCCCGCAGGGCAGGTTCCACAACTTCCCTGGACATTCCAAGCCCGATGACTCTGCTCATCGTGCCAACTCCTGAAGCCGATCTCACTGTAATCGAGAAAGAGCATCAGCAAAAGGATCAAACAATGGCGGCCTAACCTCAGACACAATCCATAAATTAAACTGCAAACCTAAGAAGACCAAGTGCTGTAACACTTTCAACACTGCTGTAGTCGCTGCCGATAACATGCTTATGGTTGTCACCACCCCTTTGTGCTCACAGTGAAAACAAATATTTTATTTTTAACCTCACCCCATATTGAAAACGCTACAACCGTAGGGAATAAGTGAAGCAAAATCTGATTCGCCACTAAACCCTGTTCAAACCAAACTCTAGGCCATTCCGCCATCAACCAGCTTCCTTGAAAAAACAAAACTGCGTTTTTCATCAACACAATGAAACCCAAGGTTTCCACGCCCACTACCGTTGAATCCACAGAGATCAGCCATTGTACTCCTCGAGAAAATCCGCCCACACCTTTAGATCCTTGTGCAATTTTTTCTTTAATCTGATAAAATGCACTGGGGACTTCACCCCCACTGTCGCCAAGGATAACCACCTATAAAAAGCTTGCCCCATCAGCATGATCCTGCATGCAAAATTCAGCTTACCTAGCAACTATTGTAAATCCCGTTTTTCGTGAACTGCCCGCCCTCATAACCTCCTCCCACAAAGCAATTACCTTATCCTCAGGTAATCTACACTCCATCAACACGTTGTCAATTTCAGCTCCCAAAAAAATTAACAAAGTTTCCGGCCCCACCGTCTTTTCCACCGCCAATGAGATGCTGAATCTCTTAGCCACACTCTCCATCGTGTGCAATAACACCGAACAATCAGCAGCCCAAGCCGGACCGATAAACAAAAAATCATCAAGGTAATGGATACAAGAGCTCAAACTCGACATGTCCTTAATGACCCAATCCAAAAATGTGCTAATCTTTTCAAAATAAGCACATGAAAGCAAGCAACCCATAGGTAAACAATGATCAACAAAGAATTCCCCATCCCAAAAACAGCCCAACAGGTGCATGCTCTCAGTGTGCACCGGTAATAAACGAAAAGTCGACTGTGTCCGTTTTTGTTAGCCTCTCTTCCACACTACCGTACCCAGTCCATAGCCACATCAAACAACATATACGACACCGAGCAAAATTGTGAATCAATCCCATCGTTCACCAACGCTTCCTTCACGTGTATACAGTATATTGTTAATAAAATTGTGGATACATTTACAAGAGGGTAAGATTTTTCAGAAAGGCAATGTTCATATCAATCATGTACATATCAGTTATTATCCTGAATAGATTTAGTTTTTAATAATTCTGTATTTTACCATTTGCCATTAAAAGAGAACATCATTCCCATACCATTACATCTTAACATAGGAAATTGATTCCAATGTAGACAACTGGGGTGGAAAATGAGGAGTGCTAAACATGCAAACATTTTTTCATGACATTGCTCTATACGTATCATAGAAGGTTTATGATAACAATCACTCATCTGAGTGTCATGACCTTCGCATTACTGAACTTAGGTACCAAAGTTAGATCCATGTGACTAGCAGTTAACACCAGGCACCTGGTTAGAAATCAATGGGAACAATGTACCACGGCCGAGCTAAAAATTGCACCACTATATCAAATCGTCCCTGTGTTTTTTTTCTTCTTTCGGTTGGTTACTAGTGGTTAAGAATTAATAAACTGAGCATCTTTTATTTCTTGTTTTATAGATGTTTAACAATATTTAGTTTTGTATTGTGGCTGTCTAATAGCCACGACACATGTGGCTGCGGGGACAAGAACATGTCACTCGAGCACCCGCGATACTCCATGTATACCAAGCACCTAGGCCAAACTCTAGTAACGAGCACTTGCGCTCATCACTAATGATGAACAATAAATATTGTAGCATTCGGATTAAAAAGAAAATAAAACATTTCAGATGATGTTTAATACCTGGCAGCACTAAATTTGATAAGCTGATCAGGCAGATATGTGTAAGGTAGACATATTTAGTTACAATTAAATCCTTCATTTTCTCTGTGGATTATTTGACCTAATCAAGTGCAGCCCTCAATGGATATTAATTTCACACAGTGGCTATATTATTGTAGAAGTACTGACCTACATGTCAGTACTTTACCTGCAGGAAATTTATAAAGGATTCAGCTTTCTGAGCCTTATATTTGTAGCCAATTTCATATTTTTTGCTAGATTAAAGGTTTCTTACTACTTGCTCATTTTAAATATTTTTGCGTCATTCAGTGGCATATCTAATAGAACCAATCACTACCAAACAAAATAACGTGTCATATACAATAAGGCCACTTGATTAAGGGCTGACATACATAGAAATGTGCTGAAGAAATGACTATTCGAGGATTATAACTTAGACAAACATACTCTAAAAACATAAAAGCCTTGATTGTAGTGATTTTAGGCCACACAGCTAGTTTTCCAGCACAAAAGCATTTTAGATTGTGTGTAATTCAACAGGAGCATGTGCCATAGTTGAAATTGGTAGCATACTTCAGATCGCCCATCACTCAGCAAATAAACGGAAGAAGTACTAAGGTTGTCTCTTTCATTGATCTTGTGTGCAAGTGTAGGTTTGCTCTCAGGCTTTTTCTGGAAACAATCATACATAATTAGATAGGAAACTCAGCTATGCGGTACATTTAATTGTAGCAGTGACAGATACATTTGGAATGTGTACCAACACATCAACAATTTGGAAGGTGTCATTGATAGAATGATGACTTTATAAAATAAGGCTGTGTTCATAGCAGGCCTTGTGAAAATATGTTTGGTGTGTGTAGAAGACCTCCAGCAAATCTCCTACACAGCAATACTGTGATGTGAACCAAAATCTTGCACACAGTAATATGCTTTAAAGGGGTGGTCTGAAGGCAAAGTCATTGTGCTGATAACTCCCTAACTATTTGATGCTATAATCTAAGCTACTTTCTAATATACTTGCTTTAAGCATTCCCTACCATTCCCTAACTACACTGTAACAAGCTTTTGTATGTTTTTCCTTACTTCCAGTGTGATGTCGATTTATTTGAGTATCTCAGCATGCACCGGCAGGCTCGGACTGGCCCATAGGTAACACGGGAATCCCCCTGTGTGCAGATCTGGCCCCCCACTGTATGGGCAATACTTGGCATAATTCAATTGATTCACTCTGTAAAGAAAAAAGCAGCATCTCATCATTCATTAACCAAACTACCCAGTTGATTATTATTTAGAGATATAGGTAAATTTGTGAACGAGGGTAGTGTAATATTTATATGCAGGTGAAAAGTGGGCCTCCCCAAAGTCAATGTTACTGGTGGACCCTTGTCTCCCCAGTCCGACACTGTGCACCGGGATACTCAAATGAGTCATCATCATCACAGAGGGAGTAGAGAAAAGCACACAATAGCTGACAGAGTAGTTAGGGAACAGTAGGACATTTTTAAAGCAAGTATATAAGAAAACAGATTAGATTATAGCATCAAATAGATAGGGAGTTAGGAGCAAAATTACTTTGCCTTCGGACCACCTCTTTATGTTATCTTTCTCTTTATTCCAAGAGACGTCCAAATTTTTCAATAACAGCTGCAAAGCAAAAGCAAACTATAACCAAGAATCAAGAGCATTCTGTGAGTATGTACAGAGAGGCCATACTGGGCCCCTGACCATAAAGGAAGGCCGACATGATGGGGTTAATGCGGGAATAAAGGGAGCTTGGTAGTTTACTGGGAAGATTATGGTTAATAAAGAGCAGAGGTGGAGCTGGGTTAAAGCAAGGGGGAGGAGGGGTCAGAGGTGTAGGGGGAGAGGGGTATATAAGGGACATCCATTTTACTAGGGGCAACCATTTTAGGCACCCAGCAGTAGTGGAAAAAGCTTCCACCTTCCCTTCCTTATTTATATATTATGTATCATGGATACAATTTTTCAGGTTTTTGGTAAAGATGGGGTTATTGTAAGTTTGTATTTGTTGATTATTTCAGGTATTATAATATGCAATATATCATAGCAGTACAGTATGGGAGGGAGGGCCTTGAAGATGGTGGAGTTGCTTAATGGAGCATCGGTGGGGGGGATTTCAGGAGGCTGTGGACCTCCCAAGATGGATTTAAGTGGACGGGGTTAAAGGAATGGTTAGTGGTTATGGACATTGGCCAGGTTAGTTAACAGGTGCCTCTGAGGTGGTGTATAGCATATTGTGAACGGTTAAGCAAATTGAAGATTAAATAATCTCTAAAAGGCCTAAAGTTAAAGATTACACGTTTCCTTTGTATTTTAGGCAAAAAATATATATATACTGTATATTGACATTTTTTACATTTTAACCCCTTTACCCCCAAGGGTGGTTTGCACGTTAATGACCGGGCCAATTTTTACAATTCTGACCACTGTCCCTTTATGAGTTTATAACTCTGGAATGCTTCAACGGATCTTGGCGATTCTGACACTGTTTTCTTGTGACATATTGTACTTCATGATAGTGGTAAAATTTCTTCGATATAACTTGCGTTTATTTGTGAAAAAAACGGAAATTTGGCGAAAATTTTGAAACTTTTCCAACTTTGAATTTTTATGCCCTTAAATCACAGACATATGTCACACAAAATACTTAATAGGTAACATTTCCCACATGTCTACTTTACATCAGCACAATTTAGGAACCAAAATTTTTTTTTGTTAGGGAGTTACAAGGGTTAAAAGTTGACCAGCAATTTCTCATTTTTACAACACCATTTTTTTTTAGGGACCACATCTCATTTGAAGTCACTTTGAGGGGTCTAAATGATAGAAAATAACCAAGTGTGACACCATTCTAAAAAATGCACCCCTCAAGGTGCTCAAAACCACATTCAAGAAATTTATTAACCCTTCAGGTGTTTCACAGGAATTTTTGGAATGTTTAAATAAAAATTAACATTTAAATTTTTTTTTACACAAAATTTATTTCAGCTCCAATTTGTTTTATTTTACCAATGCTTACAGGAGAAATTAGACCACAAAAGTTGTTGTGCAATTTGTCCTGAGTACGCCGATACCCCATATGTGGGGGTAAACGACTGTTTGGGCGCATGGCAGAGCTCGGAAGGGAAGGAGCGCCATTTGACTTTTCAATGCAAAATTGACTGGAATTAAGATGGGATGCCATGTCGCGTTTGGAGAGCCCCTGATGTGCCTAAACATTAAACCCCCCCAAAAGTGACACCATTTTGGAAAGTAGACCCCCTAAGAAACTTATCTAGATGTGTTGTGAGAACTTTGAACCCCCAAGTGTTTCACTACAGTTTATAACGCAGAGCCGTGAAAATAAAAAATATTTTTTTCCACAAAAATGATGATTTTTTAGCCCCCAGTTTTGTATTTTACCAAAGGTAACAGGAGAAATTGGACCCCAAAAGTTGTTGTCCAATTTGTCCTGAGTATGCTGATACCCTAGCCCTAACCCTAGCCCTAACCCTAGCCCTAATGGGAAAATGGAAATAAATACATTTTTTTAATTTTATTATTTTTCCCTAACTAAGGGGGTGATGAAGGGGGGTTTGATTTACTTTTATAGCATTTTTTATAGCGGATTTTTATGATTGGCAGCCGTCACACACTAAAAGACGCTTTTTATAGCAAAAAAGTTTTTGCGTCTCCACATTTTGAGACCTATAATTTTTCCATATTTTGGTCCACAGAATCATGTGAGGTCTTGTTTTTTGCGGGACGAGTTGACGTTTTTATTGGTAACATTTTCGGACACATGACAGTTTTTGATCGCTTTCTATTCCGTTTTTTTTGTGAGGCAGAATGACCAAAAACCAGCTATTCATGAATTTCTTTTGGGGGAGGCGTTTATACCGTTCCACGTTTGGTAAAATTGATAAAGTAGTTTTATTCTTCCGGTCAGTACGATTACAGCGATACCTCATTTATATCATTTTTTTATGTTTTTTGGCGCTTTTATACGATAAAAACTATTTTATAGAATAAATAATTATTTTGACATCACTTTATTCTGAGGACTATAACTTTTTTATTTTTTCTTTGATGACGCTGTGTGGCAGCTCGATTTTTGCGGGACAAGATGACGTTTTCAGTGGTACCATGGTTATTTATATCCGTCTTTTTGATCGCGTGTTATTCCACTTTTTGTTCGGCGGTATGATAATAAAGCGTTGTTTTTTTGCCTAGTTTTTTTTTTTTTTCCCTACAGTGTTCACTGAACGGGTTAACTAGTGATATAGTTTTATAGGTGGGGTCGTTATGGACGCGGCAATACTAAATATGTGTACTTTTATTGTTTTGTTGTTTTTATTTAGATAAAGAAATGTATTTATGGGAATAATATATATATTTTTTTTCTTTATTTAGGAATTTTTTTTTATTTTTTTTTTACACATGTGGAAATTTTTTTTAAAACTTTTTTACTTTGTCCCGGGGGGGGGACATCACAGATCGGTGATCTGACAGTTTGCACAGCACTCTGTCAGATCACCGATCTGACTTACAGCACTGCAGGCTTACCAAGCGCCTGCTCTGAGCAGGCACTCGGTAAGCCACCTCCCTCCCTGCAGGACCTGGATGCCGCGGCCATCTTGGATCCAGGCACCTGCAGCGAGGAGGAGGTAAGAGACCCTCGCAGCAAGTCGATCACATCGCGTTGCTCCGGGGGTCTCAGGGAAGCACGCAGGGAGCCCCCTCCCTGCGAGATGCTTCCCTGTACTGCCGGTACACCGCGATCATGTTTGATCGCGGTGTGCCGGGGGTTAATGTGCCGGGGGCGGTCCGTGACCGCTCCTGGCACATAGTGCCGGATGTCAGCTGTGATAATCAGCTGACACCCGGCCGCGATCGGCCGCGCTCCCCCCTGGACGTACTATCCCGTCGGTGGTCATACGGGCCCACCCCACCTCGACGGGATAGTACGTCCAATGTCAGAAAGGGGTTAAAAAAGGCAAAATGGAAAATGGTCAGATGCAGAAATTTAGTCACCCTTGGAAATTTGTGTGCGGAGATAACTGTTAGGGTCATGGCTTGTTCAGTATCATTGCTCGGAAAGCCCAGGTACTGCAAATTTCCAAGCTTTATAAAAAAAACAGCCTCCTCTAACCTTGTACCTAAAAACAGCAGCCATGGGTTCTTCTAAGCAGCTGCCTATCACTCAGGAGAAGCTTATAAGATGATAGCAAATTGTTTATAAGTTGCCCTTTCCTCAGCTCAAAATGTAATTAAGAAATGGCAGCTAATAGGAACAGTGGAGGTCAAGATAAGGTCTGGAAGACCAAGGAAAATTTCAGGGACAGCTGCTCATAGGATTGCTAGAGAAGCAAATCAGAATCCCTGCTTGACTTCAAAAGACCTTCAGAAAGATTTAGCAGAATCTGGAGTTGTGGTACATTGTTCTACTGCTCAAATATGCACAAATATGGCCTTCATGGAAGAGTCATCAGAAGAAAACCTCTCTTGCATCCTCACCATAACATTCAGGGCTGGAGGTATGCAAAAGATCATCGAAACAAGCCTGATTCATTTTGGAAACAAGTCCTATGGACCAATGAGGTTAAAATAGAACTCTTTGGCCACAATGATCAAATGTATATGTGGAGAAAAATAGGCATAGAATTTCAGGAAAAGAACATCTCGCCAACCATTAAGCATGACGGTGGATCTATCATGCTTTGGAGTGGTGTTGCAGCTAATGGCATGGTGAACTTTTCAGGAGTAGAGGGAAGAATGGAATCAATTAAATTTCAAAGTTTTACAATGGTCCTCACAGTCCACTGATCTGAACATCATTGAAAATCATTGAAAAGTACAATCCCAAAGGCACTGGTACCATAAGATCAGACCAAGGCAGACACAAATAAAAAGAGGCACATCTTAACCATTGTAACCCGTGTGTGGCAGTGCAATAGAAAACAGCCCCAATGCGCGTTTCGTGTGGGCTTCCTCGGGGAAAACGCGCATTAGGGCTGTTTACTATTGCACTGCCACACACGGGTTACAATGGTTAAGATGTGCCTCTGTTTATTTGCGTCTGCCTTGGTCTGATCTTATTGTACAAGTGCCTTTGAGATTGTCCTTTTCATTACATGTTATGTTATAACTCTCTGATTATGTGGACATCCCCTTTCTTTTTGTACTAATGACTTTGGTCATTTGACTTTAGGCAAGCTAGTAACAACTTGTATCTGTTATTTAATGCTATTTTATTACAAAGATTGCATGTTACTTGTACATCTCTTATCCCATGCCCGACACTTACATCTGTGGAATTGTGCAATGGACTTTTTTTGACACTGTGTGCCACTTTTCCTTCTCTTTTTTCTTTTATTATGTGAGTTATTGTCAGTATTTTTGTAATAAAATTGTTATACCTTTTATACATTGGACTTTGTACTCTATGTCTCTTGTAGGTTATAGGAATAGTCAGTGGTAAAAGGACTGAAGGCACATTTAACGTCCGCTGGCAGGACATCAAGAATGATTCGGGAATGAACATCAAGCAATTAAAAGAAGCCATGGAAAACAAGGATGGAAAGAACTGGCCTACAGAGTATCCAATGGTCATATATAGAGATGGCAAAACCCAAACAGTAAAGTTCTGGGTCTGTACAGAACACCTACTGTTCAGGCATGGACCCCAAACTTGGACTTCTCCGGGAAGTCTGCCTAACTGTTCGGGTTCAATGCCATCCGCCTGACAGAGCAAGAAACACTGGCAGCTCTGATATGCCGTAAGATTAATACCACCTACCAGAGTGCGGCACCAGCAGCTGGGACCAGCGTCATATGATGGGACTACTAATCCCATCAGGCTACGCCTGCTGACGCTAATAACAGTGAGAACAGGCAGCATCTTATGGAAGTATTCATCACCTGGCACCTGCGCTCTAAATAAATTATAAAAAAATAAAACACATCAGGTTTCCCTGTATTTTTTATAACCAATTAGGCAAAACTAACAGCTACAGGACTGCAACCCTCAGCTGTCAGTTTTAGTAAAGTCGGTTATCAAGAATAGAGGAGTCCCCCCCATTTTTGGCAACCAGCCAAGCTAAAGCAGACAGCTGGGAGCTGGCATTATCAGGCTGGTAAGGGGGCATGGATATTGGCTCCCCTCAGCCAAATATCAGCCTGCAGCTGCCCAGAAAAGGCGCATCTATTAGATGCGCTAATTTTGGTGCTCTGCCCAGCTCTTCCCACTTGCCTTGTGACAGTAGCAAGTGGGGTTCATATTTGTGGAGTTGATGCCACCTTTGTGTTGTCCGTTGACATCAAGCCCATGGCTTAGTAATGGAGTGGCATCTATAAGGCGCCCCTCTATTACTAATCCTATAGTTGTACGGTAAATAAACACACAGCCGTCTTTTTTTTTTTTTTAAATAGAATTTTTTAAAACACTTTTTTATTTAAAAGTAACAAACACAGTTATACTTACCTAATGCCCAATTCCACTGAAGTCAACATCTCCTGTAAAAAAAAATGAATAAGAAACAAACATATCCCTCACCTGTCCATCGTTCTGTCCCACGCTGTAATCCATGTCTGGGGATAGACAATTTTAACCAGGACGGTGCCAAGATGTGACTGTCCAAGCTGAGAACCACTGAGGAATGAGTTGCTGCTAGCTCAGCCAGGCTCTTGAAATGTGGTGACCTCGGTGAGATCACTGCTAGCACAGTGAGAGAATAAAGTCTCACAGAGCAGCGGTGAGTTCACCGCAGTTCACCAGGAGAAATTTCTCCTCACCTTGGCATGTCAGGCATGACATGTCACTCTCCGCAAGGAGAAACGTTAACCCTTCGATCCTGGTCAGATGACTCTCACCCAGCCAAACAAAATCTCACACTTGCACTGATGGGGGGGGCAGTACTCTTAAACACAGCGTCTACAAATTGAGATTATGGTTTTGGCTTTTATCCTAAGTTATATTGGAGACTTGATATTGACTTTTTAGGATTGCTACTTCCTATTGGTGACACTAGCGTTCTAGTCCTCTTCCTCTCTGAAGAGACAATTTCATATTTTGCAGAGGATCATTGCGGCTTAAAAGTCTCCTCACCTTGGCATGTCAGGCTTGACATGTCACTCTCCGCATGGAGAAATATTACCCCTATGAAAGTCTAAAATCCTCAAATTCAATACGTTAAAGTTTATACTTATCAGATTTTTTTGACTTTCTGTTTCCAAGGTTTCCAGCACAAATTGCAACTAGCTGTTGTACCATATAAGAACAAAAATTAGTGGTTTTATCCTTTAAAACAAACCTGTCAGGTCCCCATGCCTTCCAACCCAGCAGCATTTTTTTTTAAAAAAATTAGGTGTAAAAAAACATTAATATTGTCCCCATTTTCTATGCTAATTAGGGTTTTGACTAGTATATAAGGCGTTAATTTTAGAA
Source organism: Ranitomeya variabilis (assembly GCF_051348905.1). NCBI lineage: Eukaryota > Metazoa > Chordata > Amphibia > Anura > Dendrobatidae > Ranitomeya > Ranitomeya variabilis. Next base: position 826,339,060 of record NC_135232.1, on the reverse strand, counting down.
GACTAGTCAGCCCTCTTTCCATGTTATCACACCACTGTGGGCATGATAACATAAGTTGCAGGAGCTGGCGTCATCGACAGCTTGTGCAAATCTCGCGCACTCGCTCCGCACATTTCAGCAGCGTCACTGCGCCTTTGTAGCCGGTTGCACTCTTCCAGACTTCAGAGGCGCAGTGCGCATGACTGGTAGTTCAGAAGATGCTCCTAGGTTGGAGGGCATGGGGGACCTCACAGGTTCCCTTTAAAAGATTAATACTCCATAATCCCAACCAGTGTAATTTATTTAGTCCAAATATTAACAAGTCCATCCAACACATTTCATCAGCTTGTAAATGGAGAAAAAAAGACCATTTGCTATAGACTATTTCACTTTCTAGCATTGTGAAACATCATGTGAGAATGTGCTGAACCCAAGGAAAACACCTGTAATCAATTGTGGGTTAAATACAAGTGAGCCAAACCACAATTGCCTTTATGGAAAATAAGTGGATATTTGTATAGTCAGATTTGAGAAGAAACTAAATCCCTAAGTAGAAATTATTGTAGAAAACATACTAGTATCAGGGGAGCTTTTTTTATTACCATAAAATTAATTTAATACAGATAAAATACAAATTACAATAAAAATAAAGTATTCATAAAGACTACTTGCTGCCTCTGTGTAGCATCAAATTATTTTTAGAAGCAATGTTAATAGGAGAGAAAACATCCAAAAATTAGCATGCAATGAAGTATAAAATTGGAAATACATGAACAGACAATCCTTTCCATGCAGCACTACTATCCAAAAACACCAATTTTAAACCTTATAGGCCTCGAGTCATCAAGACCTGTCTGATGTGGGGGCGACTGCAGTCAGACACTCCTGACGCATGTCTCTTAGGCTACGTTCACACTTGCATACCGGGGCTTTGCGGACGGCTGCGTACTTCCTCCCGGAAGCTCCGCCCACTTCCGCACTTCTTCCATTTAGGTCCACCTACTTCTGCATGCATCCTGCGTACCTATCTTTAACATTGGGACAGTGGCGCTCCTGAGCGGTCGGCGTGCTCGTGAAAACTACGCATCCGCATACATCCGCATGTCCTGCGTACCCAATGTTAAAGATAGGTACACAGGATGCATGCAGAAGTAGGCGGACCTAAACAGAAGAAGTGCAGAAGTGGGTGGAGCTTCAGGGAGGAAGTCCACAGATGTCTGCAAAGCCCCGGTATGCAAGTGTGAATGTAGCCTTAATGAATCAGGAGCATCTGAGAAGTGGCGTGCCCCTTGCCACAAATCTTACTCCAGTGAGATATCTGGCATAAAGTATGCCACTTCTCATCATGAGTTAGATGGGATTTGGTGTAATTTTGAGAGGAGCTAGGGGAAACTGGAGTGAAAACGGCCAAAGTGGCAACATTTTTGTGCAATTCTGCATTGAGAAAATGTTTGTGATATTTAATAAAATTGTTTAACATCGACTTAGAACTTGTACTATTCTTTTGAATTTTGAAACCTCATCAGCAACTTGATTTATGTGACAAACACAAGAGATTCCGAATATAACATGATGTAAATGGGGAATTAATGGTGCTATAAAAGCAAGTAAAATAATAATAATTGTCAAGGATAACAGTCAGGAGGAGGGGTCACGCAGATCCCACTGCTGCCAATTGTCAAGGGAATGCAACTCTTCTGCCTCCAAACATCAGGACTAGAGATGAGCAGTGTTTGAGTCGAACTGTTCGCCAATTTCAAATTCGAGCTGTTTTGGGCGGTGTTCGAGTCGTTCGACGAGCCCGAACAATTTGCTTAAAATTCGTCTGTTCGAGTTTCTGTTCGATAACCGTTCGTTCACCAAAAGCCTAGCTTGATTTGCACATTAAAACTGTTTATCATTGTTAATGGACTGTTTCACTGTATAGTGGGCGGGGGATAGATCTGTGCTGAAATAACGCCGATCTCCATTTTTTTTTTTCTTTCCCTCATTTACAGAGGGGCGGTGCAGTCTCTCAGCCTATCAGCAGTGCGCACACACACACAGCACACAAGCAAGGGCATGTGTCATTGGCTGTGTATGTCACATGTCCTTGCCCTATAAGAACCAGCCATTTGCCCCGTCGCCACCATTTCCTCACTGCTGCAGCTTAGTGTTAGACGGCACCGCTGCTGCTGTGGGCGTTATACAGACTAACAGTGTTTTTTTGGAGCAAATTGTCAGAGAGATAGATTTAGGGAGTCGGGAGGAGTCGGGACTAGTTGTAATATCAGCCCTTTTCAGGGTAGGTTACAGCAGTTCATAGCACTGTTTGCCAGGCAGGTCTGAGCCAGTGCTGTGCAAGTGTTAGTCACAGCATTTGGTGTAATCTAGCTCAGCCAATCCTTTTGGGCTAGTAGCATTGTCTGATAGTCATCTGAGTAGCCCGCCTGTGAAGCTAGCTACACTGCCTGTGTATCTCAATTTTTACTGCATCTATCCCAGTAAATCGTTTTGGGGTTTTGGGCCTAGGAGCAGTGTCTGCACGTCAGCAGAGTAGCCCGCCTGTGAAGCTAGCTACACCGCCTGTGTATCTCAATTTTTACTGCATCTAATCCAGTTAATAGTTTTGGGGTTTTGGGCCTAGGAGCAGTGTCTGCACGTCAGCAGAGTAGCCCGCCTGTGAAGCTAGCTACACCGCCTGTGTATCTCAATTTTTACTGCATCTAATCCAGTTAATAGTTTGGGGGTTTTGGGCCTAGGAGCAGTGTCTGCACGTCAGCAGAGTAGCCCGCCTGTGAAGCTAGCTACACCGCCTGTGTATCTAAATTTTTACTGTATCTAACCCAGTAAATCCTTTTGGGCCTAGTACCACAGTTTGGCCACTCAGCTCTGCTCGGTTTCCATCCATCGATTTTTGTGCCAACAACTACAGAGTTGCCAATTAGTTAAGCACCAAAATGAGTGGCAAAAGGCCTGTTGCTGGTGGAAAGGGGAATAGGCGTGTTGGAAAGGGAAAAAAAGGTTGTGTCCATGGGGTAGGTGGTAAAGCAACAGTAACATCTGCAGAAGAAAGACCATCTTCCAGCCAAAGTAAGATGTCTACTTCTTTTCGTGGACAATCTGATATGATCCCTTTCTTACGACCATCGCTACGAGCATCGCCAAAAATTCCAGATGAGGCACAAAAAGAGCAGGTGCTTGAACGGATATCAAGTGCTCATTCAAGTGGGCTCTCCTCCATGTCAACTTCAATATCACAACTACTCCAGTCCTCAGAGTTGTCACCTCAATCGCAATTGCTTCCTCACAGCTCCCAAGTCTCCAGCTGCCCGTCTGAGCATGGGGTAACAGACATGGTTGAGTCTGTAGAGCTGTTTACGCATACTATAGCCTGGGAATCAGAGGTCTGCTCCAGAGCTTCTGTGAATCCAGACGAGGAAATGATCTGCACTGATGCCCAGATACTTTGTGAGTCGCATCCAGGCCCAGATGAAGAAGGTTCTGAGCATAATGTAGACCCTCGTTCCCAAACTGTAACTCCTGTTGGTGGAGACAATGAGGAAGATGATGATGAGACAGATACCTGATTGGAACGAAAACTTGACTTTTCAGTCGGGGCAGGAAGAGGTTGGCTCTGAGGACGACGGGGTGAGAACACACAGGATGATGATGACGAGGTTGTAGACCCCACTTACTGTCAACCCTTAGTCCGCCAGTCCATGAGGTCAGCAGAGGAGGTGGAGGAGGATGCTAGTGACGAGTCCGATGACGAGGTAACGGTGCGCCTTCCTGGACAGAGACGGAGTACTGGAAGCACGTCAACAACTGCATCTCCAACACCAACTGTGCCTCAGAACAGAAGTCGTGGTGGCTCTTCAGGTCGCACTGGCTCTAAGCCTTAGCATAGCCTGGGCATTTTTTGACATCGCAAAGGATGACCCAACTCATGTTGTCTGTAAGATTTGTCAACAAAATCTCAGTTGAGGCCAAAAAAATCACTAGCTTGAGTACTTCATGCATGAACCGTCACATGGATATGAGGCATAAGTTGCAGTGGGAAGCTCACTGTGCTACAATGCGGCCTAGTGGGCCGGGTTAACTACTGTCTGCCCCATCAATGCATCTGCATCCTCTTCATCCTCTGTGACTGTGGGGACAGCAGTCGCACTTGGTTTTGGATGCAGACCTTCCACCTCTTTACCCGCAACAGCCAGTGTGATTGGCAGGTCGTCAGGACATTTGCAAGTGGAAACACCTACTGGTGTTGAGCGCTCTCTGACATCAACACCACATTTTGATCAAGGCAACATAACATCTCCGCCTGCACCTTCCTCACAGACCAGCAGTTTGCCGGGGACACCCTACTCAACTCCGTCTAATCACGGCAGCCAGCCCTCAGTCCCTCAGATGTGGACAAGTAAAAGACCATTTCCTCCTAGCCATGACAAAGCTAAGAGGTTGAATTTCTCCATCTGCAAGCTGTTGGCTACAGAAATGCTGCCTGTCCGCCTGGTGGACACAGAGGATTTTCGAGACCTTATGTCCGTCGCAGTGCCCCAGTACCAGATGCCCAGTCGCACTAATTCTCAAAGAAAGCTGTGCCTGCGCTACACCAGCATGTCGCACACAACATCACCGCTTCCTTGAGAAACTCTGTGTGTGACAGGGTGCATTTCACCACAGACACTTGGACGAGTAGACATGGACGGGCATTACATGTCGGTGACTGGGCACTGGGTAACTACAGCGACATCAGGAGAAGGGCTGCTGTCCAAGTCTTGCCGTCCCCACGAGTTGCTCGTTGATCCTCTGCATCTAGAAGTTCCTCCACTGCTTCTGCCTCCTCAACCTCCCCTCAGTCCTCCACCTGCACCCAAAGCTTGTCTGGTAATGCCACCCATGTTGTAACTGCGCAGAAGGAATCCTGCACACCTCCTCACTATGCTGTCACCAGGGCTCAACGGCATCAGGCAGTGTTTACATTGAAATGTCTGGGAAGTGTGAGTCACACAGCTGAGGAGTTGTGGTCAGCTCTGGAGACTGAGTTCCATCAATGGTTGTCTCCACTCAACCTGCAGCCAGGGATGGCTGTGTGCGACAATGCTGCAAACCTGGGTGCGGCCCTTGGCCGGGGCAATGTCACACACGTGCCTTGTATGGCTCACGTTTTGAACCTGGTTGTCCAGCAATTTTTATCCCACTATCCCGGACTAGATGGGCTTCTGCAGAGGGCACGGTCGCTGTGTGCTCACTTCTGCCGTTCGCATCCTGCCAGCTCGGCGACTTGCATCTCTACAGAAGCTGTTGGGCCTACCAGTTCACCGGCTGAAATGCGATGTTCCTACATGGTGGAATTCAACTCTGCACATGTTGCAGCGACTGTGGCAGCACCGACGAACCCTGGTGCAATATGTTATGACGTATAGCCTGGGCCAACAAGATCAAGAGGTGGGGCAAATCACGCTGCAGGAGTGGTCTCAGATCAGGGACGTATGCACCCTTCTGCACAGTTTACAGTTTTGAAATAGCAATGAAGATGTTTAGTGCTGGCGATGCCATTATCAGCATGACCATTTCGGTGATTTACATGCTGGAGCACACCTTACACAGTGTCCGGAGTCAGGTGGTGGAACAAGAGGAGGAGGAGGAACAGGAGGAGTCGTATGCGGAAGGGATCATATCTCCAAGGTCAAGAAGGTTGGCAGCACCAAGGCAGATGGCATTGGAGGCTGGGGGAGAGGGATTACCGAGGGTGCATGGTAGCAGCCAAACTGTTGAGGAAGGTGCAGGAGGCGAGGAAGAAGTGGAGGACGAACTGGTGCTGGGCATGGAAGACTCATCAGATGAGGGAGACCTTGATCATATTTCTGTTGTGCAAGGTTGGGGGGAGAGGGCAGACGAAGGAAGCATGATTCTCACCTCGCCACCACCAAGACAACAAGGACTTGGTCCTCCTGGATGCGCAAGACACATGAGTGCCTTCTTGCTGCACTACCTGCAACATGACCCTCGGATTGTCAGAATCCGAAGTAATGCCGACTACTGGGTTGCCACATTCTTAGATCCCCGGTACAAAAGCAAATTTGGTGAAATAATTCCTGCCATAGAAAGGGATTCACGCATGCAGGAGTATCAGCAGAGACTGTTACATAATCTAACATCTGCTTTGCCACAAAACACCACATAGTCAATCTCTGAGTTCTAACTTGCCAACCGTGGGACTATCGAGTCATCACTTTAACCGTAACAGTAACATCGTATCTGGTGGTAACAGCAATTTTTTCCAATCGTTTCAAGATTTTTTTAGACCATCCTTTGCAAGGCAACAGGAGACAGGAAGTCTGACGCACAGCCTAGAGAGGATGGCACAAGAGTATCTCGAAGTTAACATCGATGCCATGACTGTGGAACTGGACCCTTGCTCATTTTGGGCTTCCAATCTTGAAAAATGGCCTGAGCTCGCCACTCACACCTTGGAGATCTTGTCGTGCCCCGCAGCCAGCGTTCTCTCTGAACGTGTGTTCAGCACTGCTGGTGGTGTGCTGACAGATAAGCGCACGTGGCTGTCCAGTGACAATGTAGACAGACTAACGTTCATCAAGATGAACAAATCCTGGATCCGCAAGGACTTTTCTACCCCTGTGTCATCTTGGGGAGACTAAAAGCTTGATGATTTTTGAAAATCACCTCACCAACCGTTTTAAAAAACTGGCGAAATTGATGCCACTTAAGTGGTGTCTGTGGCAGAATTTGTTGGAAAAATGGAGACTCTTTTATTTAGTCCCCTTGCTGAGTTTTACATGACATTGCCATCGTCAATTCCAGGTGGGTGGGGTCGTCTGCAGAGTTGTTTACTCATACTATGGCCTGGGATTCAGAGGTCTGCTCCAAAGCTTCAGTGTCTGCTAGTCAGCAGAGTAGCCCAGCCACCCACCGCCTGTTTACCTAAGTACTATTTTGTAAAGGCATCTGGCCCAGGAAATCCTTTTGGGCCTAGTAGAATTTGGTGCTGCTCAGCAGCGTACTTCACCCATGAAGCAAGCTACACCGCCTGTTTACCTAACTACTATTTTGTAATGGCATCTAGCTCGGGAAATCCTTTTGGGCCTAGTAGAATTTGGTGCTACTCAGCAGCGTACCCCACCCATGAAGGAAGCTACACCGCATGTTTACCTAAGTACTATTTTTAACGGCATCTGGCCCAGGAAATCCTTTTGGGTCTAGTAGAATTTGGTGCTACTCAGCAGCGTACCCCACCCATGAAGCAAACTACACCGCCTGTTTACCTAAGTACTATTTTTAATGGCATCTGGCCCAGGAAATCCTTTTGGGCCTAGTAAAATTTGGTGCTACTCAGCAGCGTACTTCACCCATGAAGCAAGCTACACTGCCTGTTTACCTAACTACTATTTTGTAACGGCATCTAGCCCGAGAAATCCTTTTGGGTCTAGTAGAATTTGGTGCTACTCAGCAGCGTACCCCACCCATGAAGCAAGCTACACCGCATGTTTACCTAAGTACTATTTTTAACGGCATCTGGCCCAGGAAATCCTTTTGGGTCTAGTAGAATTTGGTGCTACTCAGCAGCGTACCCCACCCATGAAGCAAGCTACACCGCCTGTTGATTTAATTACTAATTTTTAACTGCATCTAGCCCAGGAAATCGTTTTGTACCTAATAGCATTTTGTGCTACTCAGCACAGTACCCCACCCATGAAGTAAGCTACACCGCCTGTTTACTCAAGTACTATTTTGTAACGGCATCTGGCCCAGGAAATCCTTTTGGGCCTAGTAGCAATTTCTAATACTCAGCAGAGTACCCCACCCATGAAGCAAGCTACATCGCCTTCTTTCTTTCTCAATCTAACCCCTCGGCTCTGGGGTGTCCACTCTCCCTCCAGCTCTCTCCTTCTCACAGGTGGACTACCGCGTGTTTTCACACTGTGGCGAATCTTTTGGGCTCAGGCATAAGAAGTCGTTGAGGTAATGGATAATATGTGCCACCTTACAAACGTCCATGACGACACATTCGAGGGAGCAACTAAACGCCTCAAATAGTGAGCAGGATATGGAGCACCCCATGGGCAAACAGCGATCTATGTAGTATGCTCCTTCACAGAAGCAGCCCAATGGGAGGACACTATTCGGAGGCACAGGTAGTAACCGGAACGCCCCCTCAATGTCTGTTTTGGCCATTAGGGTGCCCCTTACCAACTTCTTGACCCGCCTGATTGCCTCGTCAAAGGAGGTACAGTACATACACGTCGATGTTGTCGTTTACTGACCTGCCCCTTGGATATGACAAATGGTGGATTAGTCGAAATGTATTGGGTTCATTTTTTGGCATAACTCCCAACGGGGGTTCCACTACGTCTTCTAAGGAAAGTGTTTTGAATGGACCCGCCGTCATTCTACCTAAAGATATTTATTTTTTTATTTTTTTTGTCAAGACGTCTGGGTGTTGGTAGAGTGAGTTTAGATTTTTACTCCAGCCTTTCTTGATTTTAGAAGGGCATGACATGCCTATATCTATGTCTCCTCCTCCTTTTACTCCTCCACCTCTTTTCTTTTCGTATGACTATATGTAGTTGTGACTTTTCCATGTGTTTGTTGTGTCTTCTGAGCAGCTTGTCAGCTTTTGGACACCTTTAAAGGTGTTTTCTATGTGTTTTCCATGTGTTTTTATGTGTTTGTGTTTGCCTGCCATTGGTTTCAATGGGGTTCGACGGCGTTCGGCGAACGTTCGACGAACAGTTCGTTGAACATCTCCCTGTTCGACGAACCAAACCGAACCTGAACACTAGGGAGGTGGCTCATCACTAATCAGGACAATTACTCAAGTGGCTGCTTCAACAACTAGGTTGGGTATGGGGGAGCTCACAGTGAGTTTATGGTGTATCCACCACCGATTCAAAATCATGGAATATACCCTGATATGATCACTGTCACCTTCACAGTAACAAAAGGAACTACTAGCTGCCACCACTAATAGTTTATGCAGGCCGAATGGACACCTGTCACATGTAGCGTATGGCTTCAGGGGTGTGGTTTACAGAGCAAGAGGAACAGAGCTATTAAATTTTACATATTTAATCCAGAAAGGTAGGCAGTGTTTATAAAAAAAATACAAATATATATATAATTACGTACTTCTTACAAAATTATATGAAGTATATATTACAGTTGTGCTCAAAAGTTTACATACCCCGGCAGAATTTTTGCTATTTTGTCCTTTTTTTCAGAGAATATGATTGATATCACCAACACTTTTTCTCTACTCATGGTTAGTGGTTATGGTGAAACCATTTATTGTCAAACTACTGTGTTTTCTCTTTTTAAATCAAAATAACAGGTGACAGGTGTCAAGTGCTGCTGGAGAATGAAATTTCCATCTCCAAAAAGATGGTCGGCAGAGGGAAGCATAAAATGCTCTAAAATTTCCTGGTAGATGGCTACACTGACTTTGGTCTTGATAAAACACAGTGGACCTGCACCAGCGGATGACATGGCTCCCCAAACCATCACTGATTGTGGAAACTTCACACTAGACCTCAAGCAGCTTGGAGTGTGTGCCTCTCCACTCGTCCTCCAGACTATGGGACCTTGATTTCCATATGAAATGCAAAATTTACTTTCATCTGAAAACAACACCTTGAACCATTGAGCAACATTAGAGTTCTTTCCCTCCTTGGTCCAGGTAAGACGCTTCTGACGTTGTCTATTGGTCATAAGTGGCTTGACAGAAGGAATGCGACATTTGTAGCCCATGTCCTGGATACATCTGTGTGTGGTGGTTCTTGAAGCAATGACTCCAGCGCAGTCCACTGCTTGTGAATCTCCCCCAAATTTTTGAATGTCCTTTTCTTAACAGTCCTTTGAAGGCTGCGGTTATCCCTGTTGCTTGTACACCTTTTTTTTACCACACTTTTTCCTTCCACTCAACTTCCCATTAATATGCTTGGGTACAGCACTCTGAACAGCCAGCTTCTTTAGCAATGACCTTTTGTGGCTTTCCCTCTGTGTGGAGTGTGCTAATGACTGCCTTCTGGACATCTGTCAAGTCAGCAGCCTTCCCCATGATTGTGGAGCCTACTGAAACAGATTAAGGGACTTTTTTTAAAAAATGCTTAGGAAGCCTTTGCAGGTGTTGTTTGGTAATTATTCTAATTTACTGAGAGAATGACTTTTGGGTTTTCATTGGCAGTAAGCCATAGTCATCAACATTAACAGAAATAAACATTTGAAATAGATCACTTTGCTTGTAATAATTTGTATATATGAGTTTCACCAGTGGCGTAACTTGAAACTCATGGGCCCTGATGCGAAAGCTCCAACGGGCCCCCATATATTTTAAATTTTTAATAGCAAATAGTCTTTTTCTGTAGGTCAAAGGGACTTTTAGGGCCCCCTAGGCTCCAGGGCCAGGGTGCAATTGCAACCCCTGCACCTGTTGTAGTTATGCCCCGAGTTTCACGTTTTGTACTGAAGAACTGAAATAAATTAACTTTTTGGTGATATTCTAATTTTGCGAGAAGCACCTGTACATATGGCTTATACATTCAAGGAGAGATAATTTCTCTCTCTGTCACTTCGCAGAGAGCATATGGGACAGTATATGGGACAGTCAGGCCAATATTACTAGGACAGCCAGGCCAATATTGCGAGTCCTAACACTACTGAACCAAGCAAGCGTAAGGACCCTTGACGCGTGTTGCGAGCTTGCATATCTTGGAAAAATATCGACTAATACCTCACATATTTTTATATGTATTTTCTGTACTTTATTTTTCAGGGTGCAGCTGGGCTCATTTGTTCTTGTAGACTGTGGTGTCTGTTCACATGGGATGCATTTGGATATCGCTGGGCAGCCCACCTGATAAAATAGTATGGGTGTCACAAATAGGCTGTTCACCTGGATGCTGTGCATCACCTTTATGTGAACAGCACCCCATACAAGCCTCTAGTGTGCATCAATATACCAAGCAACCACCCCGTCCATGGATTGGCAGGCCGTGAGTGGTTGTCTCATTGGTAATTTTGCACCTGTGCTTCTGCCAGCATAACTACATGGGTCCACGGCATCCTGATAGTGCATTTGTTTGGAGGCCTGGGCAGGTAAACATCACTGCCTTTTTTCTGCTTTTTTTGAAAGAAGCTACTATGTCTGATGAAATAATATAATACTATGCTGCATATTTTATTGTGATGTCTTAATAACCTCCATAAGTCTTGTAAGTATTTTGCATGTTGAACTGGATGTAATATTGTTTCTTGTTTTCATTTTACATTTTGCCCCTCCGATATTAGCAATCACATATTTGGCACCTGATGAGTTAACTTTAGGTTGGTGGGTGTTATCAGAGAGTTTTCACTGGAGGCGGGCACTTCTATTCCCTGTATGAGTTACTAACTGATCACACCCACTTGGGCTTAACTAAAGTTAATATATTATGTACCAAATACATTAATTGCTAATATTTTCACAAAGGAGTGGAAAAATGAAAAAATAACAAAAACGTTATATTCCTCTCTGCAACCACTATTACATCTTGTGTCCAGTTCATCATGAAACATTTGGAGAAAGATCCTCTTTAAAATGAAGATCAGCATTTATTGAAAGCTACCTTTTGATGTATTTTAAAATTATAAACTAAAATTGCGCAATTTCTTTTTTTTTATAGGGACTATTCAGTATATATTCCATTATTGTATTATTTTGAAAGTAAGGAGAATACGTAACATGTGGAGAGAAGAGTAAAGAGCAATACTCACATTTAAAGCATTCTTGGCAGCTTCTGCTTCTGATCTGCTATCAAAGCTTACAAAACCAACAGGCTGTCAGAAAAAAAGAACTTGGCATTAAATGTGTATTGAAGTATAACATGAAAAAATGGTACTTTAATTTGCTCAGTATGTGACAACTATTTATGCATCCAGTTTATTGAAGGAGTAGAAGTTATCCCAAAAAAAGATGTCTAAACCTAGAATTAAGCTTTCTTTACAAGCAGTGCTCATCTTGTCCATGGCTTTGTGTGTCATTCCACCTTTTTACAATAAAAATGGAGATTTGTGACTGAAATTCGCGCTGCTGAATAAGATGTAGGACCAGATATATTCTAAATGAAAGAGTGGTTTTATTCAACGCGACACACGTGTGGTTGTGTCCTGATGAAGAAGTCATCTGAACTTCGAAACGCGTTGAATAAAACCACTATCTTTCACTTCGATTATATCTGGTCCTACAACTTATTCAGCAGCGCGGATTTCATCCACAAATCTCCATTTTTATTGTATCTGATACAGTCAATTGCTGACCCATGGATCTGCTGCAGCTGACATCTCTATTAAGATCTATACGCCTTGTTAATAGATCTATCAGGTTAGTATACACCATGTTCCAAATTATTATGCAAATGATATTTTTCTGGGATTTTCCTAAATGGTCGGTGCAAATGACAGTCAGTCTAATAAAAGTCATCACCCGTTAGAGTATACATCGGATTTTATTGAAGAAACCTCCCAATGATAACAGTATAATCTCCAAAATGAATAAACCCTCAAAATGCACTGCTCCAAATTATTAGGCACAGTAGAATTTCTAAACATTTGATGTTTTAAAGAACTTGCAGCATTAGGAGGTCACATTCACTGAACAAAAAAGCTATTTAACTTCAAAACATCCAAGTAAACAGGCCAAGTTACGTGTTTACATAGGAACCCTTCTTTGATATCACCTTCACAATTCTTGCATCCATTGAACTTGTGAGTTTTTGGAGAGTTTCTGCTTGTATTTCTTTGCATGAAGTCAGAGTAGCCTCCCAGAGCTGCTGTTTTGATGTGAACTGCCTCCCACCCTCATAGATCTTTTGCTTGATGATACTCCATAGGTTCTCTATAGGGTTGAGGTCAGGGGAAGATGGTGGTCACACCATGAGTTTATCTCCTTTAATGCCCATAGCAGCCAGTGACTCAGAGGTATTCTTTGCAGCATGAGATGGTGCATTGTCATGCATGAAGATGATTTTGCTCCTGAAGGCACGGTTCTGCTTTTTATACCATGGAAGAAAGTTGTCAGTCAGAAACTCTATATACTTTGCAGAGGTCATTTTCACACCTTCAGGAACCTTAAAGGGCCCTACCAGCTGTTTCCCCATGATTCCGGCCCAAAACATGACTCCTCCACCTCCTTGCTGATGTCGCAGCCTTGTTGGGACATGGTGGCCATCCACCAACCATCCACTACTCCATCGATCTGGACCATGCAGGGTTGGTCGACACTCATCAGTAAACAAGACTGTTTGAAAATTAGTCTTCATGTACAGCATGTCTGGGCCCACTGCAACCGCTTCTGCTTGTGAACACTGTTTAGGGGGTGGCCAAATAGTAGGCTTATGAACCACAGCAAGCCTTTGAAGGATGCTACACCTTGAGGTTTGAGGGACTCCAGAGGCACCAGCAGCTTCAAATATCTGTTTGCTGTTTTGTAATGGCTTTTTAGCAGCTGCTCTCTTAATCCGATGACCTTGACTGGCAGAAACCTTCCTCATTCTGCTTTTATCAGCACGAACACGTACACGTCTGTGCTCAGAATCAGCCACAAATCTCTTAACAGTACGATGATCACGCTTAAGTTTTCGGGAAATATCTAATGTTTTCATCCCTTGACCAAGCCATTGCACTATTTGATGCTTTTCGGCAGCAGAGAGATCCTTTTTCTTTCCCATGTTACTTGAAAACTGTGGCCTGCTTAATAATGTGGAACGTCATTTTTAAGTGGTTTTCCTTTAATTAGAATCACCTGGAAAACTAATTATCACGTGTTTAAGATTGATTTCAGTGATCCATTGAGCCCTGAGACACAATACCATCCATGAGTTTTTGAAAAACAAAACAATTAAATCTTTATGACACTTAAATCCAATTTGCATAATAATTTGGAACACGGTGTAATCTGAATGCATCAATTTATTACCCATCGGATAAGACCCTATGTGCGCTGATCTCTCCTACAGTTTCTTCCTTGGATATACAACCCTTTCAAACAATTAAAGCCATCACTAAACAAACTGTGTATCTTATTAAATACATCTTAAACATGATGAGACTAGCGTACTTACTTTGAAAATCCATGTCATAATGACTCTACAACCCTGATATTAAGATGAGCATTTTGAGTCCAGCTATAGAAATAGCTCATGAGTCCAAGTGTATTAAGTGTCCACCCACCCAGCCTGACTGACAGCTGCAGTTTATACAGAACAGTGTGAGAACTTAACAGGGAGGAGAAACAGTGTGGAGAGATGCAGATTAAGATTGAGTCATTTGGTTATGGATTGTTAAAGTATGGTAAACACTGCCTTCTCATTCTTGTTCAAAATCTATGTAATATTGTAGTATTGTAGTTTCTATTGTGATGGTCAATAATCACAATAGCTTCTTGAATTATCACTTTGAAAACACCTATCAATTATTTTCTATACTGACATTCTGCAACCTAGTGCCAAAGCGTTGATGTACCTCACAGATCGGAAACTTGTCAACAGCTACATCTAGACAACCTTGATCCATGCAGGTCTCATTCCTATTTTAGGGAAATTTTCCCCTGAGAGTTTCTGATTATATGATATAACTGGATCGTAATTTAAATGAAGATGCAATTGTTCAGCATATGCTTTTTTGATCAATTTAAGAATGAATTTTATTAAGGCCCATAATTGAGCAGTGAAATGGAATATCATCTGAACAGTCTGTGCAGGCCAAGAACATTATTAGCAAATCTTTCAGTATGAAGTATATCTTTCAGTTATCTGATAGGAATAATGGATTACTCTGAGCGAGCTGACTAAAGGTACAAAAGCTATCTAGGGACAAGGATGTATTCAATATTAAACCCTAGCAACATATGTGGCTGGAGTATGAGACGTCTCTCTTTCACATATGTGTTTTATCTAGAGATGATGCAAATAGATTATCAGGACCTAGTCCAGAGGCTGGGTCAGTAATCTGTGGCCAGAAGATGGGAGCCCTGAGAACCCCCACTATCTAACAGCAACCCATGCTCCACTTTTAATTAGCTGGACTGGTCTGACATCATATTTGCAGCATGATCCAAATGTGACATTATGCCAGGCCAGGTAATCAAAAGAATAATAACGGTTGACAGGAGTCAGTGCTCACACTATTCTAACAAACCCTAGTGATGGAGCAGTAGTGCGCATGATCGATCTCTGCTCCATTCAGCAAGGGCTCCTTGGATCCCCGATTCTTTGGATTGGTGGGGGCCACGGCAGTCAGTGATCATCATACCAGGAATCATAATGTTATCCCGTGGATAAGGGATAGCTTTTAAACTTGAGAAAGCCCCTTTGAGCCATTTGATGCCTTCCTTAGCTGTAAATATTAGGAGAAATTGAAAACGAAAATAGCTTTTTAATCACTGTAGGCATAGAAAATGGTTTAAAGAGAGTCTCCTTTCACAGAAAGTGATGGCATATCATTAACATCTCCCATTACTTTCTAATCTTGAGGATAAAGAGCCTGCAGTGCTGCTATAATGCGGCGGTCCCTTCACAGTTTTTCCCTGCACAGTGGCCCTCTGATCACTTTTGCAGAGAATTGCAACACAACTTCATTCAAGTGGTTCGGCTCCCAGATCAGTTCTCTTCAAGCTCATGATGGATGGGGTCCTGACTATTGAACAGCAATATTCCATAACCTTTTGCGATGCAATTATTAAATTATGTTACACATAGTTGCCCCAGGTACAGATTTTCATTTCTTAGATGCTCAAGAAAGATTTGACATAAACACATAAGAAAAGGAGTCCAGATGATCGTCAATAATTAGTAACAGGTTCCCTTTTTAGGTCTCATTCAGAAGTCTCTTCAAGTACATTATCTATCCATGTTTTTAACAGATAGAACATGCACTTATCTTATTATCTAATTATCCTGTGTAAGTTCCGGCCGTAAAGCAGAGCGGTGACGTCACCGCTCTGCTCTGTGGGAGATGCTGGAGATGTTCGGCGCTGACACAGGATGCAGGAGGAGTGCAGGGAAGCGGACGCCGGGCACCGGAATGTGAGTATGTGTTTTTTTTTTTACTTTTACATTGGTAACCAGGGTAAACATCGGGTTACTAAGCGGGGCCCTGCGCTTAGTAACCCGATGTTTACCCTGGTTACCCGGGGACTTCGGCATCATTGGTCACTGGAGAGCCGTCTGTGTGACAGATCTCCAGCGACCACACAACGACTAAACAGCGACGCTGCAGCGATCGGCATCGTTGTCTGTATCGCTGCAGCGTCGCTTAGTGTGAAGGTACCTTTAGTCTAATTTGTGTGTATGTAGGAGGGTATAAGGTTCTTGTTTAGTTGGAGAGACTGGCAAAACAGCTTCTGTGACAAGTGGAAAAAGCCATACAGAGCTTGCTCTATACAAATCGCTATTAAAGATTATGAATGAAAAAGAGTTGATCAACAGACCCCATTGGAGTCTAGTGTCTTGTTTCACTTTTTTACTGTGTTTTTATGCACGATGCCAAACATTTGTTTTTCTTAGTTAATTGTACCTATAACCAGGCATAAACAAGAAATCCAAAATCAGAAAAATTTGGCAGCTTTCTTCCTAGAACCGCATCACCCTAATAATATTGCTAGAGATGAGTGAATATCCCAAAATTTGTGTTTGAAGATTTGGATCGCCCCCACGTTAAGGGCAATGGGGTACTCGGCACCGGGTCCTTCGGTTCGGGGAAATGTCACGGTGGCCCGACCCGGTCCGTGGCCCTTTGAGGGACGTCCAATAAAGAAGAGAGTTTTTATGGTTTTGGGAAAGGTCTTTAAAGGGGAAGTGTTCGTGACGCCACCTGTGGTATTCGGTCAGGGTGACCGACGCTGCTTAGGGGTCCACTGGGTTGATGTTATGGCAGCAAGATGGTATACCTTCCCACAGGTGAAGTGTATCCCCAGGGCTTCCCAGAGGTGTAGGTGGTGATGGTGAGAGGTGCAGTGAATAACGAGGACACAAGGTTGCAGTCTCTTTACCTTTACTGGAAGCTTCAGCATCCACAGTCCAGGGTACAGACCACAGGGTAGGCAGAGTCCGGCCGGTGTGAAGGCATCAGTAGCCTTCCACTAGCGCCTGTGTTTTGTAGTCCCTCCCTGCTGAGCTTCTCGGTAAGGTCCTCACAACTCTTGTAGATGTTCTCGATGTTATTTCTTCCTCTCTGTCCCCCAGATGATATGGATAGGACAAACCCGTATGACTGATGGCCTGAGGCTTGTTTATAGGGACCCTAGAGACGCCCCGACCCCCACAAGTTGCCACCGTGTCTTCTTAGGTATTAAGGTCGGGCAGCCAACTTGGAATTGACTGTCCTGCCGGTCTCTGGAGCAAGGCTTGGAGACGGTTGCTCCCTCGGTGTTCCGGCCACCGACTTAGCGCCTCAGAAGGAGGCAGCCTATTACAGGGCAGAACTCCTTCTGGCGTTATCTCCTTGTGCTATGACTTCGTTTCTCACCCTCTACAACACAATTCTCTTTGTGTCCTTTCCTAGGATGCTGCCGCACGTGGGGCAGGCGCAGCTCCATGTCTTTCTATCTTGCTCTGCCTCTGACAGGATCCCACCCCTGTCAGGGACCCTCTGTCTGCAGCTGCGATGTTCCTCCTTTTCCCTCTGTCTGCCTGACAGGAACTCACTGGGTCAAGCCCAGGCAGCGTCTGACTAACTTCCTATCCAGTTCACCAGCTTTACCCTTCTGTGAGGAGTGCCCTAATAGATAGGAGCGTAGCTCCCCCTGGTGGATTGGAGTGTGAAGTGTGGTGTATGGTTTGTGATACCTGGAAAGAAGAGCTCCTTTATTGCCTTCAGACGTAATATGACTCTCCCTGGTGGAAGAATGACATTACTGCAACGACCAGGACTCTGGGGCGCTGCAGATTCACTCACATTAACCAGCAGATTCGATTTGGCCAGAATAAGAAGCCGCCAATGACTCGCTTTTCTGACTAGTTTCATGTGCAGCTTAGTCCTCCGTGGCTTTTAAAGTATGGTTTTCTCTGACACACCACAGTGTTTCTGAGTCAAATATACCTGTCTGAAATCATAAAGCCAGCATCCAATACATGCTGCCCGTGGTTCACTTGAACTCTCTCCCGGCCCTCAAAAGAAGAGAGAAAAAAGTGGCCTGCTGGCTGCCATTTTGTTGGATTTGTGCAAATCAAATCCCCAAAATTTGTAATGAATTCGTTTAAATAGGGATCGATTCACTCATCTCTAGATATTACAGCTCAGTCTGATTCATTTCAAAGGAGCAGAACTGCAATACCAGCAGGCATGTTATTATAATCTTGCACAAGCATTATAAAATGAGTTTTACTTTGCACCCTCGTTGCCCGCAATATACCTGCTTCATTATGTATACATGCATATTCATGACATGATTGCCTTTTCTTACCTGCTTTGATGTAAGTTTTATTAAAGAGCCTTCATAACCCTGCAAAAAAACAAAAGTTAGTGCATTTGAGCCCCAGTCATGAAGTAGCCGTAAGGGTTTAAAACAGAAGTCTTTTTACTGAAGGTAATGGGGCAAATAATTATTTACAAACAGCAGGAAACTGAGGTACAGGATTACACTCATGGTTGAGGATTGCTGTGTGTACTCCTGCAGACAGGCAGATCTTTGTAACCTCTGGTTTTATTAAGTCTGAATATTTCTTCTTCAGCACTGTGCTCTGTTTCTGCCCTGAGGTATTTTTACCTTCCTCCTAGAGATGCAATGGCATAACTCCCAACCATCCTGGATCCAGCGGGACAGTCCCGATTTTGAGACTCTGTCACCCTGTCCCGGCCGGGATCTTACTTTTCCAGCATCACCTCAGACCAAATGTTCCTTCACTTTAAACTGCTAGCGTGATTACTAGCTGTGTCGGATCTGGGCAGATATTGCTCCTCTCTCCGAGGAGTGGCGTACCGGAGCTGCAGCGATGTGAGAGGTCAGCGGCGCAGAGTGGCTGGATGACATCATTCAGTGCTGTGGGAGAGGAAGCTGCCGGTTGCTGTGAGGGAGCGTGGTGTGCGGTGAGACAGGTGTGTGTGTAGGTGTGTGTGTGGTGATGGAGAAGGAAATGATGAGGGTTGGGGAGAAGGCAATGATGGGGGTGTGAGGGCAGTGATGGGGTGGGGTAATTATGTGTGGCCATTATACTGTACACAGCATCATATGGGGCCATTATACTGTACGAAGCATCATGTGGGGCCATTATTCTGTACGCAGCATCATGTGGGGCCATTATACTGTATGAAGCATCATGTGAGGCCATTATACAGTATGCAGCATCATGTGGGCCCATTATACTGTATGGAGCATCATGTTAGGCCATTATACTGTACTCAGAATCATGTGGGGCCATTATACTGTATGCAGCATCATGTTGGTTGGACCATTATACTGTGCGCCGCAACATGTGGGGCCATTATACTGTACGAAGCATCATGTGAGGCCAATATACAGTATGCAGCATCATGTGGGCCCATTATACTGTATGGAGCATCACGTGATGCCATTTCACTGTACACAGCATCATGTGGGACCATTATATTGTACGCAGCATCAGGTAGGGTCGTTATACTGTACGCAGCATCAAGTGGGGCCATTATACAGTACACAGCATAATGTGGGGCCATTATACAGTACACAGCATCATGTGAGGCCATTATACAGTATGCAGAATCACGTGGGGCCATTATACAGTATGGAACATCTTGCGTGACCATTATACAGTATGGAGCATCATGTGTGGCCATTATACGGTATGGAGCATTGTGTGGCCATTATACAGTATTGAGTATCATGTGTGACCATTATACAGTATGGAGCACTGTGTGGCCATTTTTTTCTGTATATATTGATATGGGTGTGACTAGTTGCGAAATCGTTGTGGTAAGGGGCGTGGCCTAAAAAATTTTCGCAGTGCGCTGTGTGTGCCACAACCTTTGTCCCTCTTTGCCTTCTTCAAATGTTGGGAGGTATGCAATGGTAGTCTTCCTCATATGAAGACTATTAACTCCCCTTATGGTGTCAGTCCCCTTTTTAAGCAAAGCAGTCAGGGAGGTAGGTAATTCCTTCACCTACAAAATGGCTTCCTCTTCTCAAGATGTCCGACCACCAACTGCCACTTCAAATTAAAACTATCTCACAGGACTTGGCACCTCCCCCTTCTATGTGACTGTAGAGCTGCAGTCATTGGCTGACTGCCCTGAGGTGTTTTTCCAGAACCTTCTGCATATTAATACAGAGCTGGGTCACCTGATCGAGCCTGTGAGAAGATTAACCCTTTTCGTGCTGCCTGTCAGCAGGTCTCACAATGTATTTAAAATGCACAGTCCACATAAAAATTCACAGCAATTATATGAAAACACACTATATATCCAGTATCCCACAGAAATGGGCACTTTGTGGGATACCCGAATATCACCAACTAGTCTCTCCCAGACAGGAAAACTCTAGTCGGTGAGTGAGCAGCTCCTCCAGAATGAAGAAGCTGCGGCTCACCAGACTTAAGAGTAATACTAAGGATACCAGGCAGAATGCTGACAGGGAGTATATTACAAATGGTCAACATTTTGCACCCTAGATACACACACAGATTATACAGAAAGCCCGGACAACCCATTTAACATGGGCATTTTTCAGTCCAGCTTTAGATGTGTATTTCTTATCATTTTTTTGCAATTAAAAATGCTATGTCCAGATGTTAGCTGGCAATAAATTGGGAAAAATGTAATGCACAAAAAACAATACATTAGTTTGTGATTTTTTAAAATTGCTTCATTAAAAAAATAAAAAACCTAAAAATAAACAAGTCGAAAACTTATATTTTTACAATCTTAAAAATATTTCCAAAATTAAATTGCAGCATAGTGCAATTAACCCAGTGTTGTAAAGGTAACAATTACCTTAAATGGCCTGAATAATAAGTACAGCTCTCGTGGCTTTATATCTAATGGCAATCCACTAACAAACAGCGTCCTGACCTATAAAAGACAAAAACAAGAAAAGGGAAAAAACATTAATGATGTTACCACTGCAGAAGATTTCATGCTTTTATTAGTGTGGGAATAGAAAACAGAAAAAAATGAATTCAAGAGCCCAGAATAAGTGAAAGGAATATAACTTTATTGATATCAGAAGATAAAATAAACATTAAAATGAGGTAGGGGTATGAAATAACCAGTGGAGAAGCGGACACAACACACAAGGGACAAGAAAAATATTAATAAATATGTATGGAGAATGGCAGCAGAGATAATATTATAACTGTGAAATAATTTAGAAAGTGCCAATGTGCAAAACTGCAGACAAAATACCTGATGATATCAGTATATCAGTATATCATATACATAAATACGTAATTATTGCTGCTAAACCAGATATAATCATAAGGAACAAGCATATACAGGTATATACAATAAAAAAGCAATATAAACAATGAGAAGAGAGAAGGTATCTGAAGTGCATGTGCAAATAATGCCTAGAAATGGATAGCAGCAGGCAATGTGGAATGAATCAGAGGACGGTGACAAGAAATGTAATAATGCCCAACATAATTCTTATACATATAATCTGCCGCTATAGAGCAGACCTGGGCAAAGTGCGGCCTGCGGGCCACAACCGGCCCTCTGGCTGTCTCTGTCCGGCCCGCGGACGGAGACAGCCGTGGGGCCGGAAATCAGAGGTCCATGGGCCGCACAATGCCCACCTGCTCGCTGTTTCCATCTGTGGCTCTGCACTGCGCCGCTGACTCCTTTGGTGGAGGAGGGGCCTCCGGCCACTTCCTCCACCAATCAGTGTGCGAAACAGCTGACACGATGATGTCATTTCATCGCGTCAGCTGTGTACTCCGGAGAGTCCGTGCACTGGAGGCAAGGAGAGAAGCAGAGCGCCCTGGAATGGGACTGAGGTGAGTATGTGGTGTGTTATTTTTTTCTCATGTGTATGGGCTGTTTGGGTTGGACATGGGGAGGCTAAGGGGGTGACATGGTGCTGCACATGGGGGGGTGACATGGTGCTGCACATGGGGTAAGTTGGTGCTGCACATGGGGGTGACATGGTGCACATGCTGCTGCATATGAGGGTGACATGCTGCACATGGTGCTGCATATGAGGGTGAAATGCTGCACATGGTGCTTCATATGAGGGTGACATGCTGCACATGGTGCTTGCTATGAGGGTGACATGCTGCATATGGTGCTTCATATGGGAGTGACATGCTGCACATGGTGCTTGCTATGAGGGTGACATGCTGAACATGGTGCTTCATATGGGAGTGACATGCTGAACATGGTGCTTCATATGGGAGTGACATGCTGAACATGGTGCTTCATATGGGAGTGACATGCTGAACATGGTGCTTCATATGGGAGTGACATGCTGAACATGGTGCTTCATATGAGGGTGACATGCTGCACTTGATTCTGCATATGGGGCGACATGTTGCACATGGTGCTGCATATGGGGGTGACATGCTGCACATGGTGCTGCATATGAGGGTGACATGCTGCACATGGTGTTTCATATGGGAGTGGCATGCTGCACATGGTGCTTCATATGAGGATGACATGTTGCACTTGGTTCTGCATATGGGGGCGACATGCTGCACATGGTGCTTCCTATGAGGGTGACATACTGCACATGGTGCTTCATATGAGGGTGACATGCTTCACTTGATTCTGCATATGGGGGCAACATGTTGCACATGGTGCTGCATATGGGGGCGACATGCTGCACATGGTGCTGCATATGGGGGCGACATGCTGCACATGAGGGAGGCTCTGTGGGGCTCATGCAGTGTATATAGGGGAGGCTGTATGGGGCTCATGCAGTGTATATAGGGGAGGCTGTATGGCGCTCATGCGGCATATAAGGGGCTGTTGGGGGGTTCATATGATATACAGAAGGGGCTGTACTCGGGTTCAAATGATATATAGAGGGATGTCAGCATACTTAATTCTACTCAATATTAAGTGATACAATATTAGTAAAATTATCAAGAATATGATAATAATATATCGATATTAATATTGAGCAGAATTAAATTCAGCCTATTGGTTTGGCCCCCCACAACAGTAACGGTCTTTCATGTGGCCCCCTGGGAAAATTAATTGTCCACCCCTGCTATAGAGGATTAATACCTGGTGCTAGTGGAATTGTCCCTTGGATGCGTCCACCCTGGGGCGCATTTCAGCATCTGCCATCTTCAAGGGGTCATATGCTTATTAGTGTGGCATAGTGATAGAATGATAAAATAATCGATTTCTTCTATAAGGCTGCACACATATTACACCCATTTGGAGGTGTCTATTCTATATATCACATTACCGACGGCATAATAAACAATCGCTATATGTACAGTGGTATAACAGAGGGCCACATACTACAGGGTCTCACTAGTTTTGACCAATATAGTCCTATGTGTCATTCTATGGGTTTACATAGCATTCACTGCAGAGTTGAAGCTGAAGGTAGTTACCTATCCTGCTAATATGTAATAATTCTAATTTTGTTTCTACAAAACCATTGGCACATAAAACAAAAACAAAAGAGTCTCCTACTGGTCAATTATTAACTAAATATAGCATGCTTAGATACTGTCTTGGAGGGAGGACATTAAAGTTAAAGCAACCCTAAAATCCAGGTATTAAATGTGACTATACATTTCTAATGTACATTTCTAACGTACAGTCACCATGAAGGTCTTCCATTCTGCAGCCTCCATCTGTCAGATCCATGCCCAGTTATCTCAAAATGGGTACCTCAGAGACATTGGGAGTACTATAGAAAGTTGGACCCACCACTCATCCGCCCTTCTATTTGTGTAGAATTACCAGTGTGAGTAGTAGAGAGAATGTTTCTAGTTTTTGCAAATACCTCAAAGGAGAGATGACTAGACTACCATATATGTCAATGTCTGACCCTAAAGATTGTATCCAAACCAGGTTTGTTTTGTTCGTTCTATGGAAGATTTAATTTTCTCCCATGGAGCACTGCCAGTAAGACTCCTTACAGAACTGGTCACTTTAAAAGCGAACCATTTCTTCCTCCAAGTTACTTCATGGTCATCGCACTCAAACATCCAGACTCTGCTCTTTCCTGATGAGTGGCACACACCCCAAAACAGCCATTTGTAGCAAAGATTCCGGCTTGGCATTTATCCATGGTCATATTGTAAGGCTTGTGAACAGTGAATCTCCAGTGTGGCACTTGCATAACACTTTGCGAAAGAGCAAAGAAAGCCTTTCTCCAATGGAGCACTGCCTGTAAGACTCTATATTGGTCTCTGGTGGACGCCAACTAAAGAGGTTTCCTGTGCGAGAACATTATTTGAGCACTTTACACTGTAATAGCTCATCGTAATGTACAATTTCACCTGCTTTGGAAGTGGAAATGGGCCCTCTATCACTTGGGCCCCTGAACGGCTGCACAGGTTGTTCCAATGGTATGTCCACCCCTGGACTTATGGTAGTGGACGGTACAAAGAATTAAAAGAACTTTTCTTCTAACATTCCACTAATAAAATTGCATGGGCAGTAAACTTCTCTAACAGATAAGAATCCATTCAAACCCTATGTGAGAAATAAATTGTCCTGATAGACAAGAAGAAAAAACACAGACTCTTCTATATGCTTAGCCTGGGAGGTCATGCACGGGTTTCAATAGCTCTACATGGTCAGGTGCATTCTTATCTTCCATCTCCTCCCCCTAAAAAACTAACAAAACCCTTGAGCTATGAATGGCTTTTTTTTTAAGAATAAAAACACAACATTCATCTTGAGGAATGTTTCTAAATCTTTAAATCCTACTATGTAATGATTAACTTTTATGGCGGTGACTCCTAATTTGAAGATGAAAAGAATAGAATACGGAGCACAAAGAGATCGAGTGATTTTGGCAGAAAATCAAACTGTTAGCAATTTGGTACAGCCTAACAACCTTTTGCCTCCTAAACTTTAAAAGTTTAGAACAGACATAAATTAATAGCTGTACAACTAACCAAATATAAGTTATATATAAAAATGTGCACACACAAACACACACAATTATACAAAATTTAAGGCAGGTGAGGAACATTACTGAAAAGTAAGAATGCTTTAAAAAAATTGCGTTAATAGTTTATTTTGAATCATTTAACAAAATGTAATGTGCGTGAACAAAAATGAAATCTAAATCAAAATTTGGTGTGATCATGCTATGCCTTCAAAGCAGCATCAACTCTTATATGTACACTTGTACATGGAACTTGGCAGGGAGGTTGCTCCAGGCATCTTGGAAAACTAAAAACACAGATCTTCATTTTTATAATCACTTTTTTTTCTCACTTGTACAGCACAGTTAATTTCTACAGCACTTTACAGACATTATCATCACTGTCCCAATTGATACTCACAATATACATTCCCTATCAGTATGAATTTGGAGTGTGGGAGGAAACTGGAGAACCCGGGGGAAACCAGCGCGAACATGAGAACATACAAACTCCTTGCAGATGTTGTACTTGGGTGGATTTGAACCCAGGACTCCAGCACTGCAGTGCTAACCACTGAGCCACAGTGCATTTCTAAGACTCCTTGTTCTTTACGCTGAACAAAGTTCCTACAGTATCAAAAAGGATAAACAGTACAAGCATAAAACAGGTAGCTCACCGTGACTCTATAATATGTAACAATAATAAAATATAACTTTTAATTCATATCATATAAAAAAATATATCATAAAGCTTTAAAGCGTGAGAACACACCATCACCAAAGACACACTTGGATACCAAAGAGACACTTGGATACTAAAGTGTCTCTTTGGTGATGGTGTGTTCTCATGCTTTAAAGTTTTATAATATATTTTATATTTGATATGAATTATAAGTTATATTTTATTATTGTTACATTGTACAGAGTCCTACAGTAAACATAGTTCCTAATGACATTGGCTGAATATTTGGGGTCATTGTCCTGTTTCAGAATATATTTCGAGACAGACTATTACCTGAAGATATTACACGATGGATAAGTATTTGTGTTTGTTTCTCAGCATTGAGGATGCCATTAATCTTGACCAAATCCCCAACTCCACTTACTGAAATGCAACCTGAAACTAGTAAGGCTGGGTTCATATTGCGTTACTGCAGTCTGTTCAACGCATGCGTTGAGCAGACTTCGTTAACGCAAAGGCTAAAAAAGATCACGTTATGCGATCGTGCTAGCGCAGATGCTCTATCTGTGCTAGCGGTGACGGACCCTGAAATGCTGCAGCCCGCGTCTGAGGGTCCGTCACAGAATGACGGCACATTGCTAGCGCATGCCCATTATGGCATGTGTTGGCGATGCGCCCAATAATAGGCGTTAATGTCAGCGTTAACGGACTGCGCTACACCGCGTTATGCCGCGGTGTAACGCAGTCCATCTAACGGACAGACATAACGCAATGTGAACCCAGCCTAAGGACCCTCCACCATGCTTCACTGTTGCCTACAGACACTTATTCTTGTATTGCTCTCCAGCCCTTCTGAATAGGAAAAAATTGCTCAGATATCTGTGTGAATTATTTAACTGTAAGGCAGGCGTCACACTAGAGAGGAATACGGACGAGCGAGAGGCACAAAAACAATGCATTGCACACGGACCAATGTTTCTCTATGGGTGCAGCTCCCATCAGCCATATATTTCTCGGACGTATTTTATGGACTAAGAAAATTTGTCAGCGTATTGCGCAAAAAATCCACCAATGAAAATCTATGAGGCGAGAAAAATACGCACTACACATGGACCATGGGTGTGACTTGCGAGAAATACGCACCGGTGTTATAGAGAAAAGCTGGCAATTCAGTGCGGTGTACAGTAAAATCACACAGAGGTTAGAATAGATAAAATAAACGTGTACACATAGAATAGTCATATATACAGTACATATATATATTGACACACACACAAATATATATATATATATATATATATATATATATATATATATTTATATTTAATACAGAGCTAGATAGCTTACAAGCCGGTAATTCATTTGCCGGCTTTTGCTATCTCCTTCTCAAACCCGACAGGATATGAGACATGGTTTACATACAGTAAACCATTTCATATCCGTTATATTTTTAAATATTCCTCACTAATAATGTTAGAAGTGTCTGTGTGTAAAATTTGGGAGCTCTAGGTGTTAAAATAAAGGGTTAAATCACGGAAAAAACTGGCGTGGGCTCCCGCACAGTTTTCTCCGCCAGAGTGGAAAAGCCAGTGACTGAGGGCAGATATTAATAGCCTAGAGAGGGACCATGGTTATTGCCCCCCTCCTGGCTAAAAAAATCTGCCCCAGCCACCCCAGAAAAGACACATCTGGAAGATGCGCCTATTCTGGCACTTGGCCTCTCTCTTCCCACTCCCGAGTAGCAGTGGGATATGGGGGTAATAAGGGGTTAATGTCACCTTGCTAATGTAAGGTGACTTTAAGCCAGGTTAATAATGGAGAGATGACAATAAGTCACCTATCCATTATTATTCCAATAGTAATAAAGGGTTAAATAAGCACACACACATTATGAATAAAGTATTTTTATGAAATAAATACACATGGTGTTTTAATATTTTTATTGCACTCTTTAATCCAACTGACGACCCTCAATCTTCTGAAAAAAATGGAAAAATAAAAAAACACCAATATCCCATACCGGTCCGCCGTACAGTCATGTCCCACAATGTAAAGCCACCTGAAGGGGTTAAATAATTTTACAACCAGGAGCCTGCTAATGCAGCTGCCCCTGGCTGTAAAAACTGGGGAATGAATGGAATGCAGCTTCGTTGACTTGCGCTGCTACACCCCTGGTGGCATAAACTCATATGAACTCTAGCATGAGAAAATATTCAGAAAAATTCCCATGGGTGTATTTTCCAAACTGGGTCACTTGTGGGGGTTTTCCACTGTTAAGGCACATCAGGGGCTCTGCAAACATGACATGGCATTCTGTATCTATTCCACACAATTTGCTCTCCAAAAGTCAAATGGTTCTTCCATTTCAAGCCCTGGCATGCGCCCAAACAATAGTCTTCCACCAAATATGGGGTATCAGTGTACTCAAGAGAAATTCAACAACAAATTTTGGGGTCCACTTTCTCCCTTGTGAAAATTAAAAAGTTTAGGTCAAAGCAACATTTGTAGGGGAAAAATAAAAATTTCCAGTTTTTCCTTCCATATTGCTTTAATTCCTGTGAAGCACTTAACGGGTTAATAAACTTCTTTAAGGTGGTTTGGAGCACTTTGAGGGGTGCAGTTTTTAAAATGGTGTCACTTCTGGGTATTTTCTGTCACATAGACCCCTCAAAGTCACTTCAAATGTGATACCTAAAAAAATGGTTTTCTAAATTTTGTTGGAAAAATAAAAAATTGCTGATAAACTTCTAACAAATAAAATTATGATTATGTAAAGTAGACATCTGGTAAATATTATTTATTAACCATTTTGTGTGGTATAACTATCTTGTTTAAGGCCATAAAAGTTCAAAGTTTTAAAATTGTTACCTTTTCAAAATTTGTCAAATTTTAGATGTTTTTGTTAATTAAACACAAATTATCTCAACCTAAATTAATCACTAACAGGAAGTACAATGTATCACAAAGAAAAACAATCTCAGAATCACTGGGATATGTTGAAGCATTCCAGAGTTATTACCACATAAAGTGACACTTGTCAAAATTGTAACATTTTGCATGATTAAAGAAGGCGTAAGCAGGCTTTGGGGTAAAGAGATTAAATTAAAAAATAATTTAAAGTGATCCTCAGGTATACACCACCCTATCTTCAAAGTTGGACACAAGAGGACAAAATTGTTGGTACCCTTCTGTTAAAGTAAGAAAACCCACAATAGTCAGCAAAGTTACTTTTGTCAGTTTCAACTTCTTTTCATTTTAAATGTATTGAATAACAACTAATGAAAATCAGACATTGCTTTTGAATTGTTATTCATATTCACCAGAAAAATTGAAAAAAAACCCCAAACTAATGAAAATGGACTGGACAAATATGATGGTACCCTTAACCTAATATTTTTTTGTACAACCTTTTGAGAGAATAACTACAAACAAGTGATTTTTGTTCTCAATGAGACGTCTGCACATGTCCACAGGTATTCTGTCCGAGTCCTCATAAGCAATCTGCTCCAGCGTTCTTGGTTGTAAAGAGTGACTTTTCCAGATGTCATATTTCAGCTCCTTACACAGATGTTCAATAGGATTTAGAAGGTCACTTCAGAATAGTTCAATGCTTTGCTCTTAGTTATTCTTCGATGCTTAGCTGTGTTTTGCGTCATTATCCTGCTGGAGGACCTATGACTTGCGACTCAGACCAAGCTTTCTGACACTGGGCAGCACATTTCACTCCGGGATGCCTTGATAGTCTTCAGATTTCATTGCATCCGGCTAAGAACCAAGACACTCTATGTCAGATGCAGCAAAGCCGCCCCAAAACATAACAGACTGTTCTCCATATTACATAGATACAGTGTTGTTTTCTTTGTACACTTCATTTTTGCATCTGTGAACATAGACCTGATATGACTTGCTAAAAAGCTCCTGTTTTGTCTCATTTGTTCAAAGGACATTTTCCCTGAAGCTTTGTGGCTTGTCAATGTGCATATTGGTAAATTCCAGTATCTCTTTCTTATGATTTGCTTTCAAAAGTCACATTCTCTTCGCTCGTCTTCCATGAAGTTCACAATGGGCAAAACAGCGGAAACTCTTTGGAAACTGTTCTGGGCTTTTTGGTTACCATTTGTATTATCCAGCTCTACAATTTGTCATCAATTTTCCTCTTGCGGCCATTCCAGAGAGGTTAGCTAAAGTTCCATAGACCTTAAACTTCTGAATAATATGTGCAACTCTAGTAACAGGAACATCAAGATGTGTGGAAATGGTCTTATAGTCTTTACCTATAACATGTTTGTCTATAATTTTCTGTCTATCCTACGTAAACAACACTCTCCTTCGCTTTCTTTAGTCCATGTTCAGTGTGGTGTACACAATGATCCCAAACAGCACAGTGACTACTTTTCACCCTTCAAATAGGCAGCCTGACTGACTACAAGTTTGTAGACACCTGTGATGTTATTTAAACGATACTCCTCAGTTTTAACGTTCCTATAGTCAATTTTTTTCCAATCTTTTCTAGGGGAAGAATTATTTTTGTCCAGACCAAGTTTCAAGTTATTGCAGTGACCACTGTCTCTCGCACTAGCGTATAAGACGGCCGAGTGCTATCCGATGTTTTATCAGATAGCACTCAGCCCAATGTTATACTATGCGGCAGTGCATAACAGCAATTTTTTTCTTATGCCAACTCTGCATGAGAAAACCATAGGAGCATTCTGTGAGTCATGAGTGCCTCTGATAAACAGATCACCCACACCTATACAAGTGTATGGGTGCGTGTGAATCATCGGACTGCAATTGGATGTGTTCTGAGTATAGTTCGACATACGTGCACAGAGACAATGGAGAAGATGGAGAAAGTAAGTTCTCCATCTTCTCTGCACCTGTGCTATGACTCTTTCATGCGAAAGAATCGGATCACAATCAGATGACACTTGGTCCTGATTGAGTTTGAGCCAAGTTTCATTAGCATAATCAGCATGATTCTCTCACATGAGGGAATATAAAGGCAGTGCGAGTAAACCCTAAGAACCCCACATGTGTACGTACTTCATCTATGCTGACCCAGATATACATAGGCCTCCTTCAGCAGGCTTGGAAACGGTTCTCATGATCCATCCAAGTCACAAAGTAAAATTTTCCATAATAGAGTAGCCGGTTATACAATTCAAATTGTAAAATCATAGTTCCAAAATTCATTTACATTAACTGTTGGGTAGATAAAGTGTTAAAGGCCCTTGGAATAAAGATTAAGGTGATGCATTTATAAATAGTTTTCCATGAAGAAGAAAAACTTAAGCCTAAAAGATGAAGTGGTTGATAGGAAGATAACATTGATTACATATCCATCCAGTTGAAGAAAAAAAGGCTCTCTTATCCGAAGAAGAAAAATACTTTCTTTGACAGCCTTACTTCACAGAATCCAATAAAACTGAATGCATAATGGAAATATTAACCTGGAGGATTCAGGTTGCAAGTGTTCCAAACATATTGCAAAATCTAAGACTAAAGACTTCTACAGCTAGGATATTCACAGTCAAAATCCCCATAAAACTCTTCATCCTTATGAAGAACCCCTTTCCTAAAAATGCGTCATGAGAAAAGAATTGAAAAGGACATATAGCATACTGACCGCCCAGCACAATAAAAAGTAAAATTCATGAAATAAATCAGAATATACTGTTTAGCAAGCCTATTGCATTGTATTCATCACTAAAAATAATGATCAACACAATTTATCAAAGAGCCTGTGTCATCCAATTTAGTGTCAAGTAATATCTGATGTACCGTAATTTTATGCCGCTGCTGTAGTCTAGTCTTATATATAACTTGATCAATAAGCTGCTGGTCACTGAGGGAGGTCATCAGTAATGTGTCACAGGGGGGCAGTTAGTTTCGTAATAGGGATTTGTGCGTGTGCAGTTCTCACTGTACTTTTTTTCCTATATCCGAGAAAAGCAAATTGTGGGTTTCTTCCTGGGACCTACTGTCTGAGGCAATATCTTAGGAGATGACTTAGTAGCATAGAACTAGTCAGAGCACAGAGCTCATGAGGCATGGTAAAAAAAAAAACATAGAAAAATAAAAAATGTAATAAAACAGCAAGTCAATTCAAAAATATGACATATCATTTTTTGAGGCATTTCTGCATGAAAAAATGATCTAAAAGTTGATCATATATATATATATCTCATTATACTCCAAAAAACTAAGGCTTTTTGTTGTTTCTTTTCATTTTTTAAGTACGTAAAAAAAAACCAACGTGAACTATTAAAATCTTCTAAAAGGCATATACACGCCTCAATATTGAAATTGTGACACCACAAAGGAAAAGTGGTGGAATTATGGAAATCGCAAAACTCTTGCACTGATTCACTATCAATGCTCCGGTCTCTGTTTTAACTACAGTGGTGATGTCTTGACTACGGGACTTCTGTGCCAATCACTGTTGCAGCCAAAATGCAGACTGGAGATGTGGCAGTGAAATCTGGGCAGGAGAGGGGAAGGGGAGTTATATTTATGTTTGCTATTTTACATCAAAGTAATCATTTTGCATCCACTTTTCTAAAGGTGGAACACCTCTTTACAAAAGTAGAATGGTCAGAAGCTTTGAAGTTAGTTATCTTGTTTTACATCACCATAAAAGTGTGTCCCAACACAAAACAGGAGTCACACGTGCCAAGCCTACCAGGCAAAAAAGAAAATCTATTAGAATTCACAAGTCTGCAGTTTTTAATGCATTTGCATAAAATAAATGCAGCAAAAAAAACTGCAAAAATGCAACATGTGAACATAGCCTTAAGGCTTGTCTCAGGTAGGGGTCTCTCAGTCCAGCGACTAGTTGATCCCACAGCACTTAATCCAATGGAGCCAGTCGTCTTTGCCCCTCTTGGGTCTTCTTGGTGATATGGGTCTTCACTTCCTGCAATGTATTAACATACTGAGCTACGGTCTTACCTTCCCCTTGGATGCACTGAAACAACTGCATGCGGAGGTGCCCTGGGTCTGTAGTGTCACTGTGCATGTTCTCTAAGATTTTTATTACGGTTCCTAGATGGGCAGTGCATAACTGTCTTCCGGGCCTCCCTGTCAAGGGTCAGGAGGGCTAACTCGGCCTTTACGGTGAGGGTCAGGAGGTAACATGTGCAGCATGCTCTTCAGTCTTTCTACCCTAACCCACAATGACATGCTGCTCCTCGTGAACTTGGGAAGATTGCCGAGTATAGCTCCTAAAGGTATATTTCCCCTGACAGGGTCGGTCACAGACTGGTCCGCCATCGCTATTTAAATGTGGCATCCTGCCAACTACGGCAAATGTAATGCAGGTGACTGGATGCAATGCACAAGGCAAATCAACAATAGCCCAAATAACAATACAAGTGAAACAGCAACGAAAGTTCTTCACTAAATAATACCAATATTCTATTCTCCAAGGTGGTACGTCCATTCACGGGAGTTACCATGTAGATTCTTCCTTTAACTCTGGCCCTAGTGGGGGTCACCGGGTTTTGCCGCTAAGTCGCAAGTCTTTCTGATGAAGTCTATTAAAGCGCGTTGAGCCTCCCACACACCAACCGGCCCTCTCACAACCTGCTGTCCTGACCCCGGCTGGCACCGATACCAACAAAGTGACTGCAGACTTGTTGCCTAAGGATGGACAACCCCTTTAATAGACAGTTGTCAGTGAAACCACTGATACTCATATGACTAATTGACTTACATGCTAAGTACAGTCATGTTTAGGAAATATAAGTTTACAAGCACATACACTCATCTCATAACTAAAAGCATGAAACAGCATTTAATCATCTTGGAAGAACACAATATGGAAACAATCCACCTTTTTTTTCAGGTTGCCCTGGTTATCGCTTCATAAAGCAAACCTTTCAAGTTTATTTTAATTATGTTTTATTTGGTCTAGTTCATTGAACTGATTGAACTGGTGATTTTGCTATGCCCCCTATACTGCAATTAGCTTCTGTCAGCAGATTTCAATAAGCTGGCAGCAGTTCCAGGAAGAACGGTGCAGTAGGGGAGCACCGGAAATTTAACTCCTGAAGAGCTGCCATACATGAGAACTTTATTCTTGTATATTACAATAACAGGCTTTCCTTTTCAGAATTAAAGTGAAGAGACTCTGGCTTCCTCACCATTGTTTCCCTCATGTATAAAGTGCAATCACTCTGTAACAAACTAGCTTGACAGTAAATAACTTTGTAGTCTCCGCCATTAGTTGCCATAGTAGCTATAATATTATACTACAAGGAAACTTGAGAAGTTGATAAAAGAATTTGAAAGATTTGGGCATCCAATAATGTTTTTGAGGTCTTGAATCAGGGTTGATTGCAGGAAGTACCGCATGAAGAACATTCTCATAATATGCTGCTTTTGTCCGAAAACCCTGGATAAAATGTAACATCAAGGAATAAAAATGTCAGAATATAATGTCAGGGAATTGCTATTCGCTTCACTGCTTTCTCCTCTACATTAGCCGTTTGTATGTAGAAAGCCTGTACATGGGGCGCCTGCAGCTCTGTAATATGGAAATGTGACTATTCTGTGTGCTACCATATGGTGCTGATTTCCGAGTATATTATGGAAATATGCTCCCTGAGAAGCAATGTTTCTAGGGAAAGATATACCTGTAATTTAGTTTTGATCAGAAGTTTCAGCTAGATGAAATAGCTGAGCATATGCCACTCTACCTTCACTAGGATTTCTATACAGGGCGAGAGTAGCGAACTAAGTATTAGGCTCCCCATGCACATTACACTAAAGTAGGCCGAACCTGGCAGTAACAACAGGTTCGCCTGACAGTGAAGTATATATGGGAGCCCTGGTGAATGGATTGTCTGGGGAGTTAAGGACGTATCCCTGCGTCCATGTCCGATCCTTTTCTTATGTCTGAGATAACCCGCTATACATGTCTGGCAGAAGTTCTCTCATAGAGAACACGGGCTTAGCGAGTCCCCCTGTTAATGGGAGTGACAGCTGAGATGGCTGCCGGCCAAACAGTCGTTCAGTCAACAGCCATCGAATATGTATGGGGAAGCTTGGAGGCTTTAGACAAGCTTTGACTACTCATTCAGTGGAACACGGTACGATCTCTGTTAGATCTCACACACAATATAAGATTATAACATATAGACTTGTATTGGTGCCACATTAGAACCCGGGCAGAGGTAGTACGGAGCCACAATGTGGTCACGCATGCAAGCCCTTATAGTCACTATCTGAAGGAAATTTCCGTCTGAAAGGACCGAATTTAATTTCCTGTCTAGCACCAGTGCTGCATTTCTGCTAGTTGCAGAACCCCCACTGTTACACTA
The DNA here is from genome assembly GCF_051348905.1 of Ranitomeya variabilis. NCBI lineage: Eukaryota > Metazoa > Chordata > Amphibia > Anura > Dendrobatidae > Ranitomeya > Ranitomeya variabilis. Next base: position 826,304,070 of record NC_135232.1, on the reverse strand, counting down.
ATCATCTTGGAGAGTTCATAAAAAAAGTATCGAAACTCTAAATTGAATCCTGGATGCATTCCATGTGTGTCTAGACCTCGAGTTACATGCGAGTTAAACAGCGTTTGCCAATAGTGCCATCTCATATTTCCTCAAACTAAATCCCTACCCTTTTTAATATGCTTTGTACTAACTTCAGTTGCAGATACGTATTGTAACTCGATATGAGGAATACTGTTTGTGTTTGCAATATTGTTTGCATTTGTCAACCGTACGTGTTCAGATCAGTTGGCTATGTTGGCATTATTAATATTGGTTGTCTGGATGTGGCTGGTTGCCATATTTAATCATACATCTATCAAAATCCATAATCTGGACTGGAGTTTTTGGTAATCTCGCTGGATAATACGTAGGACAATTTGGTATATAAATAAGAAGCTGTCGGGAAAAGTGGAGGAGATGACAAGAATCAATCTCCCTTAAGCACTAGTGCCTGGACATAACTGCTAACTCTGCCACTTCTATTCAACACCACTGCCTCTTTCTCCATTGGCCACATTAGACACGGCAACACAATTTTCCAAAAATTATCTTTACTAAAACTTGTACAAGCAACTTTGATAACCAAGGACTATGGCTGACAAAACAAAGCCTATCTGCACAAACTTATAACTCAAGACATGAGGAATAAGCAAGAAACCTGGCGCTTGAGATCACCAACTACATAGACTAACTGCATTAACACAGTTTGCTTGTGGATTACTCTTGATGCAAAATTTAAATAGGTTGTTCGGCCTCATGGTACAAGTCTGAAGTCACTGTATGTGACTGTAGACTTGTGAATCCTCACATCACATGCACTACGAGGATTCTCTGATGCCAGCAGCGGGTGGTCATCTGACTGCAAGTATGTGATTTGCCACATTCCGTCTAGACTGTTTCCGGCATCGCTCAATACCCTTGCATTGAGCAAGGCCGCACTCATCTAGTCGTAGTGACTACAGTGCACACTATGTGATGACTCACAAGTCTGCAGTCACATAAAGTGACTGCAGACTTGTAGCTTAAGACCGGACAACCCTTTAAAGAAAATCAGTCATGCAAAAAATGGTATCTGTTCTGCAGGCAGGATGTTATAGAGCAGGAGGAACTTATCAGATTTCCCATAAACATGTATCAAAGTTTCTTCAGTATGACTTGTATTTTATTCATTGATATCCTTGGTGTTTGTATGCATACGAGTCAAAGCTGCTAAGCATTCCCACAATCTGGGTGGATAGCAGTGTAAGCAGCCTCTTAGCTTGCTACAGTAGGCTACAGTACTTAAAGGGAACATTACATACAGTCTGATTTGTGTCGCTGGTATCTCCATATTAGATCTGAATATCCACTTGGAGCCCACTTTCCGGCAGGCGATAGGAGAGAGCGGACCTTCCTACTGCACATGCTCACAGGCACCTGTCCTACTAACATTCCAGAACAGGCTTCTGCCAGTGTAACAAGACAGCAGACATTTTAAGATACTATCGAGATAACCTCCCTAGACAAAAATGAGCATGATTTGTTAATTAAAATTATTTTGGAATGTCAGAAGTAGTAAGAAAATGACTGGTAATGGGAAGCAGTTTTATAAAATATCTTACGGCTCAGATACAGACTCATTACCACAGCCATATTGGTGCTAAAAATCTATGCAAGTCTGTGCAAAACACTTTCCTTAACCATTAAAAATGCTCCTGGTTATTAAAAGGTTTTCTTTCTCGGTAGTAAATATAAAACAGATGGTTCATTCATTTAAGAAAAGATTCTCTTGAGTCTTGTAGATTAAGGTGTTTAGTGTCTATTTATGGGGCACAAACTACACAAAAGTAGTAAACTCAAGTCTCTGTTCGAATGTGAAATTCAGCAAAAACTGGAGCTACTATTGTGGAGGTGTCCATACATATTAGATACAAGTCGGCTGGACCCGTTCATTAGATTGTAGAGGTCTACCATCTTATCCCTACTCCTCTGATGGCAGATGGTTAAGGAAGAAAGGATTGACATTCTGCATGGCAGATCCATTGCTTGAGTGTGACATTAGACTCATCTGGCAGTGTCTTATTTGCCGTCTTCACTAAAAACACAAGTATCCTTAACCAACCCAAGTGTGCATGTCTATGGGGAAGATAATTTTGCTTGTGTCACCATTTTCCAAGACCTGTAAGGCTTTCAATTTTTGGGATATGGGGCTATGTGAGTGCTTATTTTTTTTCCACCCTGATATGATGTTTTTTACCGATAACATTTTTGGGTAGATACGATGTTTTGATTGCCTCTTGTTGCATTGTTGCGGTAGCCAAAAAAACCTTATTCTAGAGTTTAGATTTTTTTTCTTGTTATGCCATATACCGATTGGATTAATTTAGTTTATATTTTGATAGATCAGACTTTTACGAACGCAGCAGTACCAATGTGTATTTTTGTAATGGTTTTATTTGTAATGGGGCAAAAGGGGGGTGATTTTAATTTTTGTAGTTTAAAATTTTTTCATATTTTTAAAAATATTTATTTTCACATTTAACTGCATTTGTTAGTCCCCTTAGGGGACTTGAACCTGTGATCGTCTGATCGCTTGTACTATACATAGTGAAAAATCACAATCTCCTATGAACACCAGCTAAATGCTGGCTTTCATAGGAGGACCATTATGACACGCATGGAGGTCTTTATCAGACCTCTGGCTCTCATGGCAAATCTGACGGAGCATATTAAATGCTGATGTCATAGATTGAGAGCGGAGTTTAACATGTACACAGCCACGGGCGGCGCTCCACTCCACCCGTGGATGCTAGGGGCAGATGATGGCTGAATTATTCATCATCAGTTGGGAAAGGTGCGGACTCAGCATGTGAGCCCGCATCAAAGTCAAGGACGTAATATATGATGGAAATGAATGTCATATGATGTGGAGGGGTTAAATGTTCCATTTCATCAGCTTATAAAAGTAGGTTACAAGAAGATGCTACTTTCTAAGCAATCAAGGAACAATGCATTTGAAGGCCTCATAGCTTTTCAGTCTGTATTGGGATATGTGCATACACTTTTTTGTAGGAGATTTTAAAGCAGAAACTCTCTAAATCCTTCTCAAAAACCTGGAGGTTCTCCTCAGGTTTTGCTTTGAAAATTGCTCAAATACTCTGTGTGCACCCTGTAAAGGTATTGCCGGACTTGACTCTGAAAGAACTACATGCTGATAGATTTCCCTCACATTCTGCTTCCCTTATGATACTGTGATTGTTCATAATACAGTAATCTGTCAATGATAACCTGCCACAAAGTATCCATATAAATTCGTCTTGTACATTATACTGCATATATTAAAAAGTACAACATGAGGACAGGGTAAGTACCTATTAAAGAAATGGAATATACCCCACAACGTACAAGTATGAGAGGTAAGGGCTTGATTGCCCCCCTAAGCTACAGATCTAGCTCATGTTATGTGCTTGAGTACCAGGTACTTCTGTCTGATCTCCTGGAATATCAGAACAAAAAGAGACAACAGAAAATGTTCAGATTTTTTTTGTACATTTTAAATCTATTGTGCCAATGTTGGACCCCACAACATGCCTAAATGATTTACCATGCTGCATACAAATGTAAAACATTATTATTATTTATTTATATAGCGCCACTAGTTCCATGGTGCTGTACATGAGAAAAGGGGTTACGTACAGAGTTATAGATATCGTTTACAGTAAACAAATTTACAGTGACAGGCTGGTACAGAGGGGAGAGGGCCCTGTCCTTGCGGACTTACATTCTACGGTTATGGTTTCCAAGGCACTGATATGTAAAAAAAAAAAGAATTAGTAATCACATACAAATCTTACCAATGATGAACTGACATCTGTGCTGGGTCAGACTGCCTTTAGTATTTGTTCAGTGCAAAAGACTTGTAAAATTACCAAAGATATGCTGCAATAAGACAACGTTCCTCCAAGGTCATGGTGCCCTCAGCTGAGAGGATACATTAAAGACTTCGGTAGGACACATCGTACAAATGCCATATAAAGTACAAACTTTTAGATTTTAAAATATATAGTTAAGAATATACATAAAATAAGTGTCCCAACATGACAAGAACCTGAAGAAACCTTTACTGATCTTTGATTATTTACTGGTTTGAAAAGTCCACACATTTCATAACCTGTCCGGTACGCCATCCTATAATTTCTTTATAGTGTACAGCATGTAACTTAGTTCTTTGTGAATGCTAGACTCCTGTAATTACTGCAGGAACATTCTACACTGATGGCAGATAAGGAAGAAGATTGGCCTCGCTGAAGCACAAAGAACAAGGTCGTCTTTTATGCTGTTCCATGCATTATCTCATAATGCACGTTCTTTATTGTAAATCCAAAATGTCCAATGAAACATATCGGTTAATGCGCTAAAGATTAAGATGACCACTGGATATAAGAATAGCCAGCAATGTTCACATCGCCCTTATTTATTTTTTTTAGCCTTCTTGGGGAAGCTAAAACATGACTCCAGCAACTTTTTTTTCTTTATTTTACCACTGGAGTGGTGCTTCTAATCTAAGGTCCCTGTCCCTACTCTCATACATACCCACTGCCATCTTCAGCTGTTCCTGATGGTAACCTGTATTTTGTGACCTGCCAGATCGCTTCAGTGTTTCAGCGAGCCAGAGGTCACTTTTCAATGCATTATCTATGAGACCCTGGTTGTTGCATTGAGGGCTTGTGACCTGACTTCCAGCCAGTCAGAAGTTGTGGTCATAACATGGCGCAGTGCACTGGAGCGGTGCTGATAAAAGATGAATACGCCGGAAGGTAAATATAAGACTATGGGCAAAGACCTTAGATTAGAAGCACCAATCCAGTACTAAAAAAAACCAAAAAAAAACAAAACAAAACACTGGAGTGGTGCTTCAATAGAGGAAGGTTTCTGTTCAAGTTGAAGTTCAGGTTTGACATTTCTGCAGATATGAGGGGGCCAAAATCCCTCCAGAGTGTTGTAAAAGACTTGTTACCAGTTATTGCAAACACTTGATTGCAGTTGTTGCTGCTAACGGTGGCCCAATCAGTTATTGTTGTGAATTCTGCTCTTGGGTTCCCTCCGGTGGTTGTTGATAGTAATGCAGTTGTCCCTGGGTTGAAATCCTGGGCAGGTGTCCCTGCTGATTGCAGCTCTGACTGGGATATTTAGGTGTGCTGGATTCATTAGCCCTTGCCAGTTGTCCATTGTTCTTGGAGGTTTTGCATCTCTGTCTGGTTCCTCCTGCCCTGCTGCCAAATCAGCTAAGATAAGTGTCTGGTTTTGTTTCTGCAGCACACATGCTGTGTGCTTTACAATTCAGTACTATTCAATGTTTTTTCTTGTCCAGCTTAGACTGTGTTTGGATATTTCAGTCTAGTTGGATTCTCAGGAGATGCAGATATACAGTCCATGTCTTTAGTTAGATGGTGGAATTTTTGTATTATCTGCTGTGGATATTTTTAGGGTTTTAATACTGACTGCTTAGTATTCTGTCCTATCCTTTCCTATTTAGCTAGCGTGGCCTCTTTTGCTAAATCCTGATTTCTGCCTGCGTGTGTCTTTCCTCTAATACTCACAGTCAATATTTGTGGGGGGCTGCCTATCCTTTGGGGTTCTGCTCTGAGGCAAGATAGAATTCCCATTTCCATCTATAGGGGTATTTAGTCCTCCGGCTGTGTCAAGGTGTCTAGGATGTGTTAGGTACACCCCACGGCTACTTCTAGTTGCGGTGACAGTTTAGGGTTTGCGGTCAGTACAGGTTCCACCTACTCCTGGAAAGTCTCATGCGGCTCCAAGGTCACCGGATCATAACAGTAAAACTGGCCAACAATGAGTTAAATGCATCTCAGAAGAAGGGAAGAAAGAGCCATTTTTTTTCTGTAGCCTGCTTTGTCTTTTCTTTCCTCTTTTTCTCTGGGTGGCTGAGGAGCCTTGTGCTAGCATGGATGTTCAGGGACTAGCTTCTCGTGTAGACCAGCTTGCTGCTAGGGTACAGGGTATTTCTGATTATATTGTTCAGACTCCAGTTTTAGAGCCTAAGATTCCTACTCCTGATTTGTTTTTTGGGGACAGGTCCAAATTTTTGATTTTTAAAAACAACTGTAAACTGTTTTTTGCTCTGAGACCTCGATCCTCTCGTGATTCCATTCAGCAGGTTAAAATTGTCATCTCCCTGCTGGGTGGCGATCCTCAGGATTGGGCATTTTCCCTGGAATCTGGGAATCCAGCCTGGCTTAATGTAGACGCCTTTTTTCAGGCTTTAGGATTATTATATGATGAACCAAATTCTGTGGATCAAGCAGAGAAGACCTTGTTGGTTCTGTCTCAGGGTCAAGAAGCGGCAGAATTGTATTGTCAGAAATTTAGAAAATGGTCTGTGTTGACTAAATGGAATCATGATGCTTTGGCGGCAATTTTCAGAAAGGGTCTTTCTGAATCCGTTAAAGATGTTATGGTGGGGTTTCCCACGCCTTTCGGTCTGAGTGATTCTATGTCTCTGGCCATTCAGATTGATCGGCGTTTGCGGGAGCGCAGAACTGTGCGCACTGTGGCGTTGTCCTCAGAGCAGATGCCTGAGTCAATGCAGTGTGATAGTATTCTGTCTAGAATGGAACAACAGGGATTCAGACGTCAGAATAGGTTGTGTTTTTATTGTGGCGATGCTTCTCATGTCATTTCAGTCTGCCCTAAGCGTACAAAGAGGATCGCTAGTTCATTTTCCATCAGTACTGTACAACCTAAATTTTTATTATCTGTGTCCTTGATCTGCTCATTGTCATCAATTTCTGTCATGGCGTTTGTGGATTCAGGTGCCGCCTTGAACTTAATGGACTTTGAGTTTGCCAGGCGTTGTGGTTTTCCCTTGCAGTCTTTGCAGAACCCTATTCCTTTAAGGGGGATTGATGCTACACCTTTGGCTAAAAATAAGCCCCAGTTCTGGACACAGGTGACCATGTGCATTGCGCCAGCCCATCAGGAAGATTGTCAATTTCTGGTGTTGCATAATTTACATGATGCTATCATGCTGGGTTTTCCGTGGTTGCAGGCACATAATCCTGTGTTGGATTGGAAGTCTATGTCTGTGACTAGTTGGGGATGTCAGGGGGTTCATAATGATGTTCCTTTGATGTCAATCTCCTCTTCTTCCACTTCTGAAATTCCAGAGTTTTTGTCTGATTTTCAGGATGTATTCGATGAGCCCAAGTCCAGTTCTCTTCCACCGCATAGGGACTGTGATTGTGCGATTGACTTGATTCCAGGCTGTAAGTTTCCTAAGGGCCGACTTTTCAACTTGTCTGTGCCTGAACATACCGCCATGCGGAGTTATGTTAAGGAGTCTTTGGAGAAAGGACATATTCGGCCATCTTCTTCACCGTTGGGAGCGGGATTTTTTTTTGTTGCTAAGAAGGATGGCTCCTTGAGACCCTGTATTGATTATCGCCTCTTGAATAAGATCACGGTCAAGTTTCAATACCCTTTACCTCTGCTTTCCAATTTGTTTGCTAGGATTAAGGGAGCTAGTTGGTTTACGAAGATTGACCTTCGGGGGGCATATAATCTTGTTCGTATTAAGCAGGGTGATGAATGGAAAACTGCGTTTAATACGCCCGAAGGCCATTTTGAATACCTTGTGATGCCATTCGGGCTCTCTAATGCTCCATCTGTTTTTCAGTCCTTCATGCACGATATCTTCCGGACTTATCTTGATAAATTCATGATTGTATATTTGGATGACATTTTAATTTTTTACGATGATTGGGAGTCTCATGTGAAACAGGTCAGGATGGTATTTCAGATCCTTCGTGATAATGCTTTGTTTGAGAAGGGGTCTAAGTGTCTCTTTGGAGTGCAGAAGGTTTCTTTTTTGGGCTTCATTTTTTCTCCCTCATCTATAGAGATGGATCCGGTTAAGGTTCAGGCCATTCATGATTGGATTCAACCCACATCTGTGAAGAGCCTTCAGAAATTTTTGGGCTTTGCTAATTTTTATCGCCGTTTCATTGCTAACTTCTCCAGTGTGGTTAAACCCTTGACCGATTTGACGAAGAAAGGCGCTGATGTGACGAATTGGTCCTCTGCGGCTGTCTCTGCCTTTCAGGAGCTTAAACATCGATTTACTTCTGCTCCGGTGTTGCGCCAACCGGATGTTTCCCTTCCGTTTCAGGTTGAGATTGACGCGTCTGAGATTGGCTTAGGGGCCGTTTTGTCCCAGAGGGATCATGTTGGTTCCTTGACGAAACCATGTGCCTTCTTTTCCCGTAAGTTTTCGCCCGCTGAACGCAATTATGATGTCGGCAATCGGGAGTTGTTGGCTATGAAGTGGGCATTTGAGGAGTGGCGACATTGGCTCGAGGGAGCTAAGCACCGTATTGTGGTCTTGACCGATCATAAAAATCTGATTTACCTCGAGTCTGCCAGGCGGCTGAATCCTAGACAGGCTCGATGGTCCTTGTTTTTTTTCCGTTTTGATTTCGTGGTCTCGTATCTTCCGGGTTCTAAGAATATTAAGGCTGATGCCCTTTCTAGGAGTTTTTTGCCTGATTCTCCTGAGGTCCTTGAACCGGTCGGCATTCTGAAAGAAGGGGTGGTCCTTTCTGCCATTTCCCCTGATTTACGACGGGTTCTTCAGGAATTTCAGGCTGACAAACCTGACCGCTGTCCAGTGGGGAAACTGTTTGTTCCTGATAGATGGACTAGTAGAGTGATTTCTGAGGTTCATTGTTCTGTGTTGGCTGGCCATCCTGGTATTTTTGGTACCAGAGATTTGGTTGGTAGGTCCTTTTGGTGGCCTTCTTTGTCACGTGATGTGCGTTCTTTTGTGCAGTCCTGTGGGACTTGTGCGCGGGCCAAGCCTTGTTGTTCCTGTGCTAGTGGGTTGCTTTTGCCTTTGCCGGTCCCTGAGAGGCCCTGGACGCATATTTCTATGGATTTTGTTTCTGATCTCCCGGTTTCCCAGAAGATGTCTGTCATCTGGGTTGTTTGTGACCGGTTCTCTAAGATGGTCCATTTGGTGCCTTTGCCTAAATTGCCTTCCTCTTCTGATTTGGTTCCGTTGTTTTTGTCAGCATGTGGTTCGTTTGCATGGTATTCCGGAGAATATTGTGTCTGACAGAGGTTCCCAGTTTGTTTCTCAGTTTTGGCGGGCCTTTTGTGCTAAGCTGGGCATTGATTTGTCTTTTTCTTCCGCATTCCATCCTCAGACAAATGGCCAGACCGAGCGAACTAATCAGACTTTAGAAACTTATCTGAGATGCTTTGTGTCTGCTGATCAGAATGATTGGGTGGCTTTCTTGCCATTGGCCGAGTTTGCCCTTAATAATCGGGCTAGTTCGGCTACCTTGGTTTCTCCCTTCTTTTGTAATTTTGGTTTTCATCCTCGTTTTTCTTCGGGGCAGGTTGAGCCTTCTGACTGTCCTGGTGTGGATTCTGTGGTTGGCAGGTTGCAGCAGATTTGGGCTCATGTGGTGGACAATTTGGTATTGTCTCAGGAGGAGGCTCAACGTTTTGCTAACCGTCGTCGGTGTGTTGGTTCCCGGCTTCGGGTTGGGGATCTGGTCTGGTTGTCTTCCCGTCATGTTCCTATGAAGGTTTCTTCCCCTAAGTTTAAGCCTCGCTTTATTGGTCCTTATAGGATCTCTGAGATTATTAATCCGGTGTCTTTTCGATTGGCCCTTCCGGCTTCTTTTGCTATCCATAATGTCTTCCATAGATCTTTATTGCGGAAATATGTGGTGCCCGTTGTTCCCTCTGTTGATCCTCCGGCCCCTGTGTTGGTTGATGGGGAGTTGGAGTATGTGGTTGAGAAGATTTTGGATTCTCGCTTTTCGAGGCGGAGGCTTCAGTACCTTGTCAAATGGAAGGGTTATGGCCAGGAGGATAATTCTTGGGTTTTTGCCTCTGATGTCCATGCTGCTGATTTGGTCCGTGCCTTTTATCTGGCTCGTCCTGATCGGCCTGGGGGCTCTGGTGAGGGTTCGGTGACCCCTCTTCAAGGGGGGGTACTGTTGTGAATTCTGCTCTTGGGTTCCCTCCGGTGGTTGTTGATAGTAATGCAGTTGTCTCTGGGTTGCAATCCTGGGCAGGTGTCCCTGCTGATTGCAGCTCTGACTGGGATATTTAGGTGTGCTGGATTCATTAGCCCTTGCCAGTTGTCCATTGTTCTTGGAGGTTTTGCATCTCTGTCTGGTTCCTCCTGCCCTGCTGCCAAATCAGCTAAGATAAGTGTCTGGTTTTGTTTCTGCAGCACACATGCTGTGTGCTTTACAATTCAGTACTATTCAATGTTTTTTCTTGTCCAGCTTAGACTGTGTTTGGATATTTCAGTCAAGTTGGATTCCCAGGAGATGCAGATATACATTCCATGTCTTTAGTTAGATGGTGGAATTTTTGTATTATCTGCTGTGGATATTTTTAGGGTTTTAATACTGACCGCTTAGTATTCTGTCCTATCCTTTCCTATTTAGCTAGCGTGGCCTCTTTTGCTAAATCCTGATTTCTGCCTGCGTGTGTCTTTCCTCTAATACTCACAGTCAATATTTGTGGGGGGCTGCCTATCCTTTGGGGTTCTGCTCTGAGGCAAGATAGAATTCCCATTTCCATCTTTAGGGGTATTTAGTCCTCCGGCTGTGTCGAGGTGTCTAGGATGTGTTAGGTACACCCCACGGCTACTTCTAGTTGCGGTGACAGTTTAGGGTTTGCGGTCAGTACAGGTTCCACCTACTCCTGAGAAAGTCTCATGCGGCTCCAAGGTCACCGGATCATAACAGTTATTTGGTTTAGGGGCAATCACTTTCACACAGGACCCTGTAGGTTTGCATTTCTTATTCCCTTAATAATACAGACCTTCATTTATTCATTTAAAAACTGCATTTTGTGTTTACTTGTGTTATGTTGCCTAATATTTAAATTTGTTTGGTGATCTGAAACATTTAAGTGTGAAAAACATGCAAAAGAATAGGAAATCACGGAGGGGGCAAACAGTTTTTCACACAACTGTATATATGCAGTATGGAAACATGGAGGGTCAGGGTGCGCTAGCCGATACCGCATGGACCAGGGATCATCCCACTGAAAGATCGTTCCCCTTTCACCATGGGTGCAACGCTACTCAGACAACAAAGGGTGAGGGTAAACAAGTGTGGCAATAATTTATTGAACTACCAACACACAATAGCATATTGAACAGTCACAGCAAATATCCAAGATGGTGCAAATTACAGAGTCTCACCCTTCCACCGACTAGCTGGGATTAGAGCTGCTTCTAGGGCCAACTACCCCCACCAGTGGCTACCCGCTTTTGGCAGGCCCCCATAGAGAGGAGGTAACAACAAGATGAGGAAGCTAACTGAGAGCAGTGAGGTATGTGGATAGGTGACCCGATTGTCCCAACCTAGATTCTTTAAGACATTTCTGAAGTTTCAGTGATGGTTAATGAAGCAGTCCTGTGTCCTTCCAGCTGGGGCTGTGGTCTCCTAAGCTGACATCCTGTAGAGTCTCTGGATTTTTGGATGTCTGGATGACTTGGCTGAATCTCTCTCTCATCATACAGAGAAGTGTCCTTCATTCAGTTTCCACAGGTAAAGGTGAAGAATGGTGAGGAGATCAAGTCGCATTATTTGATTATTTAATCTATTTTCACAGTTTTTCCTCTATTTTAAAAGTCAACAAACTAGCTGGCCTGGACAATGTGTAATCAACATATCAGCAAACATCATTGTTCCATGACCCTTTATCACTAGTCATCCAGGATAAGTGCACAATATGTTACAACAAATTGTCAACTTACAATTCAATATTACAGGCTTGCATGAGCAAAAGTCTGTTTTCTTGATCAACCAGAAAGAAATACATGCATTCTAAAGTTAACATATAGATAACAGTCTCTTCTTCCTGGCTTGCTGAAAATAGAAGTCTGGTTAATTAAGATAAAATGCTGTGTCTCCACATGCAGTATATAGAAAAAAGCAGCACCAGTAATATAAAAAAGAGCAAGTGAGGATGGAAAGCTTTCCAGGCATATACCTACCCCGAATAGTAGAAACAAAAAATAGAAGAAGCGCTCCAAATATAGACCAAACTGCAGGACTTTAATGGCCCATGTGGAAAAGTTTTGGTTCATAGGTTGAACCTTACTTGAGAAAGATTCATACTATGAACTGAAACATCACCACATGGGCCATTAAAGCTCTACAATCTGCACTATTTTTGGAATGCTTCGTGCATTTTTTGTTTATATATTATCTTTAGTGTTCTAGTAGCTGTCTCCAATCTACAGAAACAGACATTCAAATTAAATATGCTAATTACGATGCTCAGTGCACCCATAGAGGGGCTAACACTGCATTCTGGCACCCGCTCATTTGCCCCATTGGGGCTTGCATCTGAATCACCTTCAAAGCTGGATTCAGGCGTATGTGCTGACGGAGCCATAGGCTATAATGGTGCTGACAAAGTGAATGTGTGCTCTGTCGTGCATCATTTTTGGGAGTGTACATCTACTGGAGAAAGACACCTAGACACATAAGGAGTAAGATGGTGCCACACACCTCTATCCATGGCTCATCTACCCTGAAAAGAAAAAGGGCATGGGCATATCTAAAACCAACACTCCTGAAATAGTAACGAGAACAATTGTAAAGAGGCAAATGCCACTGATAATATGCACTGAATTTAAAGTGGACTTTTAATGAATACATCACATCTTATTCTTGCACACCCCAGTCTTAAGTAGTCCAGGCCATAGTTTGGGCTAACAGACTCCTTTTAACCCCTGCCTGACATTTGATATACTGTAAGTACATCACACTCAGGTGTATGGAATGGATGGAGCTGATACTGCCCCATACCGGTGTTGAACAGTCACTTGTATGTGACTGCAATAATCAGAGCAGAGCTCTGATCACTGCTGTAAACCCCTTGCTTGCCAAAGTCAATTTTTGACACTGGAGTGTTAGTTGTGCAGTCACTGGGTAACGCCATTCGGGTGTGTCCCTCAACCTCCCACCTTCCCTGCGATGCATTCACAAGGTGCCAAGGGTTGCCATCAAAGCTTCATCTCCTGTGAAGGTACTCTAGTGAAGCCCAACCTGATTTTACCTATATATTGTAAGATATAAAAAAAAAAATCACACAGTTGCAGGTTCAAGTCTTTTAAGTGAACTTAAAATAATGATAATAGTAAGTTTAAATAAGTAAAAAAAAACAAACATTTGAATCATCCCTATTTTCCTGCATTAAATATATTATTTGGCACCACCACATACGTAAAAGTCCAGTTTAGTAAAACATAAAATAATTTAATATGCACAATAAATGCCTTAAGGCAATGAAAAAAAAAATCCATAAATCCAAAGTTGTCGGTATTTAGGTTCAAAATGAAAAAAAAAACATACCTCAAAATAATATCAATAAAAACATCAGCTCATCACTCCCAAAAAAAAAAAACAAGCTCTCATACAACTCTATCAAGGAGAAAAATAAAAGTTACAGGTTTCATAATATGACAAGTTTCAGATCCTTCAAAAAAATTTCAGAAAAAAAAAACCCTAAAAGCTTTTACAAAGTTTAATCAATGGATTGAGATTGAAAGCAAGAATATCCATCCAAAGATGATCATTCCCAATGATTATAGTTATACCATGCATTCTAGGTTCATGATATACATGTTCATGCTCCCAATGCACCATATGGGAAATATTGCTAGCCTTGGCAGTAAAGAAATTCCACATCCGTACCCTAACGTAAGCCTAATGTATTCAAGTGTTTCCAAAAGATTTATCTCTAGACAAATCATAAAGACAATAACCATAACATGACTGAAGGTGCGATTTATCTACTTCTAGGAGAAGGTCTGCATGGGCTTCATTCCAGCAGCTTCTACTTGTTCCATCATCTGTTTGCCATTTCCACATTGTCAGCCTACTATAAATATAGGGCAAATGTGGACTATTTTAAAGACAAAACATATACAGTTCACAGGGTAATTCAGAACGAAAAGAGGAGTAGGACAATACTGTGTAAGACGGAGACAAACCGTTTAGCACGCAACAAAATTTATTGCACAAAATGCAAAAAATTCAGGAGACAGATATGCAATTTCCTGAGCAGAACAGCCAAGACACAAAAACCAGACCTGGTGCTGTCCTGCAGATACTGTATGATCTGGATTGTGTTAAATCTGAAATTAAAGTAAACAAAAGAGTACAGAAAAGAACCTGTGAGCAGCAAACCAGACAGGTCCTGTATGAGCATGTAACGTCAAATAACAGAAGAGATTAGATGTTCAAAGAGACACTACTTTACTTAGGGCCTCATTCACGCATCCAGGTTTAAACATGTATGTGGAAACATGGTACCGGTGTCATCAGTGCCTTCCATCAGGGTGCCATCTGTGTGTCCGTTTTTACCATCAGTGTGCCATTCGTGTGTTCATCTTTACCATCAGTGTGTTAGCGTGCCCATTTTTTACCATCAGTGTGGCATCTGTGTGTCCATTTTTACCATCAGTGTGCCACTAAGCTTCTCCTATACTCTGGAAAGTCAAACACGTACAATACACTGATACCATCCTTGTGCTGTATGTGTTTTTAATGGACTTGTAATATCATGGAAAAAAATGACGTCTATGTAAATTTTGACTGTGAAAAGACCCATGTAATATATATATATATATATATACACTCACTGGCCACTTTATTAGGTACACCTGTCCAACTTCTTGTTAACACTTAATTTCTAATCAGCCAATCACATGGCGGCAACTCAGTGCATTTAGGCATGTAGACATGGTCAAGACAATCTCCTGCAGTTCAAACCGAGCATCAGTATGGGGAAGAAAGGTGATTTGAGTGCCTTTGAACGTGGCATGGTTGTTGGTGCCAGAAGGGCTGGTCTGAGTATTTCAGAAACTGCTGATCTACTGGGATTTTCACGCACAACCATCTCTAGGGTTTACAGAGAATGGTCCTAAAAAGAAAAAAAATCCAGTGAGCGGCAGTTCTGTGGGCGGAAATGCCTTGTTGATGCCAGAGGTCAGAGGAGAATGGGCAGACTGGTTCGAGCTGATAGAAAGGCAACAGTGACTCAAATCGCCACCCGTTACAACCAAGGTAGGCCTAAGAGCATCTCTGAACGCACAGTGCGTCGAACTTTGAGGCAGATGGGCTACAGCAGCAGAAGACCACACCGGGTACCACTCCTTTCAGCTAAGAACAGGAAACTGAGGCTACAATTTGTACAAGCTCATCGAAATTGGACAGTAGAAGATTGGAAAAACGTTGCTTGGTCTGATGAGTCTCGATTTCTGCTGCGACATTCGGATGGTAGGGTCAGAATTTGGCGTAAACAACATGAAAGCATGGATCCAGCCTGCCTTGTATGGAGCATCTTTGGGATGTGCAGCCGACAAATCTGCGGCAACTGTGTGATGCCATCATGTCAATATGGACCAAAATCTCTGAGGAATGCTTCCAGCACCTTGTTGAATCTATGCCACGAAGAATTGAGGCAGTTCTGAAGGCAAAAGGGGGTCCAACCCGTTACTAGCATGGTGTACCTAATAAAGTGGCCGGTGAGTGTATATATATATATATATATATATATATATATATATATAATAACAAAACCAGGCAACATTTTAGCAGGGGAATTAAAGCACTAGATAGTGCTGTAAGAACCCGCAACCAAGAAGGCAAACTAACTCCATATAAGCCATTGAGAAAAAAGAGTACCAACGGAGCAAAAAAATTTTTTAATATTTATTAATTTACAAGCATATAGTGCATAGATACATACTAAACAATACAAAAGGATGCTTAAAGTAAGGTGAGTCTCCACCAGTGAACACACTGCCAATAATCAGTATCCCACACATGCGGTAACACTAGGAAAGCAGCCAAGTATGTATGCCAAATCACCACCGTGGGTAACTAATACACCCCCCACAGTATCAAATACCAGTAACAAGGCAGCGCATACCAATAGGGTATGCAGAGGCAGTGTGCACCGGACAGGATTCAGTTCATGGAAGTCCCCTTCCCTCCATGAACTGAATCCTGTCCGGTGCACACTGCCTTTTTGCTCTGTTGGTACTCCTTTTTCTCAATATATATATATCCTAAAAAGTTGGATACCCCTTATCCAAACACACCACTCACAAGAGAGTATATTAAAAAGTAATAATTTTATAGAAAACAATTAATTCAGTACAAAAATAAATTTTAAAATTGACATCAACAGACAATTATATATGAGGAAAAGAGTTTACTCAAGTAACACACAAGTGGTAAAGTGGAAGTAGTAACAGGCTATGGGTTAGTGCAAAAAGAAGTGTCACATAGACCTATCCTGGAATATAGCAGCCACTGAGCGAGTGCTTAGTATATCAAATTATAAGGTGCTAAAGAGTGCAAGACAGGTATAAACCACACAGAAAGTCTATGTGCTCTATGTGTTTTTAATGGATTTGTAATATGAAAAAAAATGATGTCTATGTAAATTTTGACTGTGAAAAGACCCATTTATTATATATTCAGTAGGGGAATAAGTATTTGATCCCTTGCTGATTTTGTAAGTTTGCCCACTGACAAGGACATGAACAGTCTATAATTTTAAGGGTAGGTTAATTTTTACATTGAGAGATAGAATATCAAAGATAAAATCCAGTAAATCACATTTGTACAAATTATATAAATCTATTTGCATTTTGCAGTGAGAAATAAGTATTTGATCCCTCTGGCAAACAAGACTTAATACTTGGTGGCAAAACCCTTGTTGGCAAGCACAGCAGTCAAACGTTTTTGTGTAGTTGATGATGAGCTTTGCGCACATGTCAGGAGGAATTTAGGTCCACTCCTCTTTCCAGATCATCTCTAAATCATTAAGATTTTGAGGCTGTCACTTGGCAAATTGGAGCTTCAACTACCTCCATAAGTTTTCTATGGGATTAAGGTCTGGAGACTGGCTAGGCCACTCCATGATCTTAATGTGCATCTATTTGAGCCACTCCTTTGTTGCCTTGGCTGTATGTTTTGGGTCACTATCTTGCTGCAAGACCCAGCCACGACCGAATTTTAATGTCCTGGCAGAGGGAAGGAGGTTGTCACTCAGAATTTTCAGTACATGGCTCCAGAAAATAATACATCTTTTTTTAATTTTTGAAGCCAACTGGGGCAATTTATAAGGAGTTGACATTGGTGAGCGGGAGGGCTGGGGAAGAGAGTCATACGTTCTTCTAATGTGTGAATGCTATAGTGCAATCAACATCCAGTTTGAGTACAGCACTGAGAATGTACCCGTATTATTTATGTTTCCAGGAAAATTCATGGGCAGGGGAATCATGGTGGGCTGTAAGCAACAACGAATGTGAAAAGACCTGGTCTTTATTATTCCCATTAATAATGCAAAAATATTAGTTCATGGGTTAAAAACAAAGTATTCCGGGTTAATTTTTAATAAACTTTTCAGAATGTCCTGTGGGTACACTGGTTGTTATGGTCTAATGAACTGGAATCGTTGTTTGAAGTCATACAGAATAACTTGGCATTTTTCCATTTTCTCGCAGTATACATCTTTCACTCACTAGAGCGCAGAGAATTATTCATTTTCTGGTGCTACTTGGGACGTGGCAAAGAGAAAGGGCATGGTGAATCAAACAATGAGCCATCTTTTTGGGGTGACAAAACCTGTCACCTTTACTGAAGCACTTGTTTTTTAAATACCTTTTATTTTTAGGAATGGAAAGTGCAATCATTTTACTAAATGATCATCATCACTAAATAATCTCATTTCCTGAATTTCTGACAGCGGCAATGCAATTTCTAAACAGTAAAATTTCTCCAAAAACAACTTATTTTACACAACCATTACCTCATCCAAGCCAGATTTATGGTGCAAGATTTTTAGCTCCACCATATTCTAAATACTGGCAACCCTCTTAAAAAAGACCAACCTCTAGAACTAAGCTTCTCGTAATGAGGCAGAAACAAGCCAGAGCAGCCTGAGCATCCACCTATCTAAAATTAGAGTCCTTGACAAGCACCCATTGCTAACACCCTAAGCTATAGTGGTGTCACCAGGGTATAATCATTCAAGCATCAGAAACTGAGAAGCAGAGTGGCTCAGTGGTTAGCACTGTTGCTTTGCAGCACTGGGGTCCCGAGATCAGGGACCATCGTCATTATCTGCAAGGAGTTTGTATGCTCTTCATGGGTTTCCGGCGTGTAAATCTAAATATAAGATCTAAATATATATGCTGCTACCGGCATAAACGGGGCAGTCCACCGCGCAACAGCTAGATCTGTAAAAGGATAAAATAGGCCACGCTACAGCTGTTTACTTGAGGCGTTCTGGCCTACCCTACTCTCCATAAGGAACATCGTCCATGCTCCAGCGGTAAACAGGAGGTAACATCCTCGTTGAAGGGCACTATCTGCTACGCTGTAGCGTTGTACATACCTCTTGC
Organism: Ranitomeya variabilis; assembly: GCF_051348905.1. Lineage (NCBI taxonomy): Eukaryota > Metazoa > Chordata > Amphibia > Anura > Dendrobatidae > Ranitomeya > Ranitomeya variabilis. The sequence continues at coordinate 826,285,586 of NC_135232.1, read as the reverse complement.
GGTAAAAGTCTGTGGTTTAAAGTCCAGGGAATCCAGGGGATTTAGGAGTTCTGGTTCAAGCACGTGCTCCAGAGAGAAAAGAATACAGCGCTCGACAGCTGCGGTTTTATCGGCCAGGAACAATACAATAGTACCACGTCTGTCGAATGAGCGCACAGTATTGTACTGCCCAATCAGCACACAGGAGGTGGAGAATTTGGCGCTCCTACGTATCAAGCTCCTCCACCCATTACATCGTATACAATATCGTGCACACCTTTGTTGCACGATGTGATCATGCCGCCACAGCGGGACACTTGACGATGAAAGAAAGTTTCAAACGATCTGCTACGACATACGATTCTCAGCGGGGTCCCTGATCGCAGTAGCGTGTCAGACACAGCGAGATCGTAAGTATATCGCTGGAACGTCATTGATCGTGCCGTCGTAGCAACCAAAGTGCCACTGTGAGACAGTACCTTAAGACATACTGATAGGGAGTTTATGTTGTGAACCCTGATGAAGTTGTTGCTCATGTACAGGTTCGGACTTGCCTGGCAGGGTATCAGGGAACTCCCCGGTGGGTCCTTGCTGTGGACCAAAGAGATAAAGGGGGAAGAAGAAGAAAAAAAGTCTGCTGTTTTTAGGGGAAAGGGCCCTTTCAAAGCGCAGGCAGAGTATATCCAGGGGTGCGTGCACGTAGAGTTCATTACCTGAACTCCCGCATTGAACACTGACGAGTTTGTGGCTGACGTCGCCGGCGTATGACATCAGTGTCATGCGCTGCATGCGGCAGGTGCACTCACGTCAGCCTCTGCTAAGTCGGCGGTCATTTTAACATGAGCGCACCGGATCTGTACAGGAGGTATGTGCAATATCTTATAGGAAGTGTTTGGCTCCAAATGTATTCTGCAGTAAACATACAGCAATGTCATTATCTTTAGTGTAAAGGAGTACATGGAGTCTCTAAGTGCAAGAAAAGGAAAGAAGGTTTAATCCATCTTAGAAGGGGATATTTACTGTAAGAGCAATGATACTATGGAACTCTCTGCCATATGATATTGCTCTGGGTGATTGACTACAAAAGTACAAGTAGGGCCTGGATGCCTTTCTTGTAAGATATAATATGGCAGGTTATGCGTACTCAATTCTGTGGTGGGACGTTGATCCAGGGAACTAGTCTGATTGCCGCATGTGGAGTCAGGAAGAATTTTTCCCTTTATTTATGGCAATTAGCATCTGCCTCATTGGGTTTTTTCTTTCCTTTGGAACAACAAGTCAGGCTATAGGTTGAACTCGATGTACTACTGTCTGCCTTCAACCTTAAAGGCTATGAAATTCTAGATCTCAACATCATCGAGCCTCTCTGGGATTACAGGAAGAGACGGAAGGATTTGCACAAGCCTACATCCAAAAAAGATCAATGGTTAGTTCTCCAAGAAGTCTGAAACAACCTCCCTGCTGATTTCCTTTATAAACTGTGTATCTGTGTACGTAGAAGAACTGATGATTGATCATGTTATTCATAGAATAGCCATAGAAATATACATTTCGTGAATTTGAACAGGAAAAATATACAGTGTATCTTTTGTATTTTGTTAGTTAGCCAGTAGATAGAAAAATATTATAATTTGAGAGTCCTCAGTGGTTGATACCTTTTAATGGCCAAGCTTACAAAACTACACAGCTCTCTTCATCAGGCATAGAATAACAAAAAATCTGAAGAGTCACATATTTATGCACAACAGGACACAGGAATAATGCAATAGATAAGACAAGTGACGTGAAGCAGAACTATCGGCATGAGAGAGGGATAAACAGTTGTGGCTGTAAATATTGGAACAGTTCATAGTGGAAGTTTTATTGTCCTCTGATTGAAGTCTGGTCTATGGTCCTGATGCCCCCAAATGGTCTGAGGAGCACATTCCTTAATTGATGTAGAAAGACATAAATCCATGCAACACATTAATTCCTGCTCTGAGTGTGTCAAAGGTCGCCATACGTTTGTACTCCCAAATTTTTGTGTCTCTCTGAGATTTGAAGTTACCGTTTAATACAAACCCTATACAAAGTGTCTGCGAATTGAAATACTGATTTGGCTCTTACGCTAAGTCATATTGCAAGACTCGTTAAAGAGCTAAAGGGTTGATTGTGACTTGTAGGATACTACTACTACTACTACTACTACTTCTAGCAGGTGGCGCTATAGAGCTCAAGTCCTCTTTTTCTCTGAAGAGGCAATTTGCATATTAAATTCCCCAGAGGAGCATTGCACGGCGAATAAGCCTCCTTACCTGGACAAGCCAGAGCTGGTATGTCACTCTCCACAAGGACAAACCTTGCCCCTTAGACCTCAGTCCAGATCCTCTCACCTAGCCAAATCAGTTCTCATGCTTCGCACTGACGAGAGACAACAGCCCGAAACACTGTGTCTGCGAATTGAGATACTGATTTGGCTCTTATCCTAAGTCATATTGCACGACTTGTTAAAGGGTTGAATGTGACTTGTAGGATTGCTACTTCCAACAGGTGGCGCTATAGAGTTCAAGTCCTCTTTTTCTCTGAAGAGGCAATTTGCACGTTTAATACAAGTAATTTCATGTCTATTGTGCTGTGATCAGGGCTACAAACATGTTTGGCCACAGGTAGAATAATCCTTTTTTCTTTTATTATGTGGCAATGAGAAATCATCCTTGTTCTAAGTTTTTGCCCTGTCTCCCCTACATAGAGACCCTTCAGTTGGACATTTGGTACATATAATTAAGTACACCACATTAGTAGTGGTGCAGCTGATAGTACCTGGGATCTTGTAGTCCTGATGTGAGTTGGGGATCTTTATCTTGTCCACGGTCATTATAAATGGACAGGTTTTGCATTTTTTCTGGTTGCAGGGAAAGGTTCCTGTAGCTGTTGGAGAGGACAGGGAGCTTCTGATGCAATTTCCTACCATCTTTTCAGTTAGCCATTAAAAAGGTATTGATAACTGAGGACTCTTAAATTTTATTATTTTTAAACTTGAACATTAATAACCGTTATGTCACGCTATTTTTGTAACATTACCGTTAGAATCTGGTATTAGGATGTTTCTTACTACTATATTGTATGAATGCTTTGCACCATATTTGCAATATTCTACCTTAGTGATCCGTTATTAGATAGAGAAGAATTTGTCTACATTCTTTGATTCAGACAATGAGTCTATTTTACGAAAGCTTTAAGAAGTTTCCTAAATTAGGCCTCAGAAAGACAAATAAGGAGAAGGCGTGCTCTTAATAATGACTCTTGTTTACTTTTACAAAGTTGAAGTGCGGGTCAGCCAACTTTTTAACAGAAATAAGGTTGCATTGTTCAGCAAGTGCAGAGAGTGATGAGGAAGGAACACACAGGCCCGGCAAGGCTAGAACTGCAAGGTGGGAGTAGGACTTGAAAGATTTCTTATCTTCCTGCTGGAAAACAGTTCACCAAACACCGGCTGATACAAGCTGAAGAGGTAATAAGACAGATGGCTTACTACCAACATAGTGGAAACAGCAGTCACAATTGTGTTATTAGCAAGTGTAGAAGGAAAGATGCCTATAACTTTTACTTAAAGGGAATTTGTCACCAGATTTTGCCACCTAATCCCCTTATAGAGGTAAATCCCCTCTATAATTATAAAGCGCTGCAGAATATGTTGGCGCTATATAAATAAAATTATTATTATTATTACCTAATGATAATGTAGGAGCAGAGACACTGATTCCAGCGATGTATCACTTACTGTGTTGCTTGCCAATCAGTGGTGTAGGCAGGGTTATACAGAGCTCAAACATTCAGAAACTGGTATATCTGCAGCAGATAAAACAGTAATATGTGATGCTAGTCACTACTGATGGACAAGCCGTGCGGCTGGGTAGTCAAAAGGTCTGAGGTCAAGAGCCAGGAGGGTATGTCATAGACAGAAGTGAGACAAAGGCGTAGTCGCATAACAGTCCAAGGTCAGATATCCAAGAAGGTAGCAGATCATGACAAAAGGGCTGGGCAAACGGATGGTCTAGCAAATCCAAGGTCGAGCAACAAAGATCAGAATACAAGACTAGGAGCACAGAGCACACACACCTCTTGATCAAAGCTATAATTGGTAGCAATCTAAGACAGAGAGCAGCACGGTGGCTCAGTGGTTAGCACTGCAGCCTTGCAGTGCTGGGGTCCTGGGTTCACATCCCACCAAGGACAACATCTGCAAGGAGTTTGTATGTTCTCCCTGTGTGTGCGTGGGTTTCCTCCGGGTACTCCGGTTTCCTCCCACATTCCAAAGACATACTGATAGGGAATTTAGATTGTGAGCCCCATCGGGGACAGCGATGATAATGTGTGCAAACTGTAAAGCGCTGTGGAATATGTTAGCGCTATCTTAAAAAAAAAAAAAAAAAAAAAAAAAAAAAGAGAGAGAAAGAAAAAAAGAGAGCTGGTTAAATAGCCAGGTAATTACTCTGAAGAGCAAACACATGGATGAAGCCCCAACACACCTTGGTCCTAATTGGACAGCTAAATTGTTACTCAAGACACCATACTGACAGCACACCTCCATCCTAGACTGGAAGGTAGAAATGTCTTTCACTGCGTCCAAACACATTGATAGGAGGAATCGAAACAGATATTATAAAAATTATAGCATGAAGCACAGTAAGTGACATCACTGGAATTAGGGTTTCTCTCAGATGAAGGTTGCTATAACCTGATGACAGATTCCCTTTACAAGTTTTCCAGACCATAAGGCATCCATAGGTCCTTAATTTATCACAGTAACCAGTACTGATGCATCATTTGTGTTTTATGGTTTTTGTTCACTCTTGTTATGTGGTATTCAATGCCGCTTTATTCACTAAATTCTTCAAAATTGTAAAAATATTTCTTGAATTCTGTGCAATGTAAAAAAAAATGTATTTTATTGTGTCTTTAACCAAATTTAGAAAACTTTTTAGCACAAAACGTTGCAAAAATTGAGTAAGAAATTTCTGCCATACATAAACATCACTCGGGAAGTACAGGGGCACGTTTGCAACAAATTTTGAGACTTAAAAAAAACAAACAAATGAATGAGGGGAAAAAAGGAACCTTTGCCCACAGTTGCAAAAAACAAAATAAGAAATACACTTCTCAAAAAAATAAAGGGGACACTAAAATCTCACATCCTAGATATCACTGAATGAAATATATTATTCATTACATAGTGAAATGTGTTGAGAACAATAAAACCTAAAAATTATCAACGTAAATCATAGCTAATATCCCACAGAAGTCTTGAGTTGGAATGATGCTGAAAATCAGAGTGGAAAATGAAGTTACAGGCTGATCCAAATTCAATGGAAATGCCTCAAGACAAGGAAATGATGCTCAGTAGTGTGTGCGGCCTCCACGTATGACCTCCCTACAATGCCTGGGCATGCTCCTGATGAGGCGGCGGATGGTCTCCTGAGGGATCTCCTCCCAGACCTGGACTAAACCATCCGCCAACTCCTGGACAGCCTGTGGTGCAACGTGAGGTTGGTGGATGGTGCGAGACATGATGTCCCAGATGTGTTCAATCGGATTCAGGTCTGGGGAACAGGCAGGCCAGTCCATAGCATCCATGCCTTCATCTTGCAGGAACTGCTGACACACTCCAACATGAGGTCTGGCATTGTCCTGCATTAGGAGGAACCCAGGGCCAACTGCACCAGCATATGGTCTCACAAGGGGTCTGAGGATCTCATCTCGGTACCTAATGGCAGTCAGGCTACCTCTGGCGAGCACATGGAGGACTGTGCGGCCCTCCAAAGAAATGCCACCCCACACCATTACTGACCCACTGCCAAACTGGTCATGCTGAAGGATGTTGCAGGCAGCAGATAACTCTCCACGGCGTCTCCAGACTCTGTCACGTCTGTCACATGTGCTCAGTGTGAACCTGCTTTCATCTGTGAAGAGCACAGGGCGCCAGTGGGGAATTTGCCAATCCTGGTGTTCTGTGGCAAATGCCAAGCATCCTGTACGGTGTTGGGCTGTGAGCACAACCCCCATCTGTGGACATCGAGCACTTAAACCATTCTCATGGAGTCGGTTTTTAACCGTTTGTGCAGACACATGCACATTTGTGGCCTGCTGGAGGTCATTTTGCAGGGCTCTGGCAGTGCTCCTCCTGTTCCTCCTTGCACAAAGGCTGAGGTAGCGGTCCTGCTGCTGGGTTGTTGCATTGGTACTGAGATGTGGTCTGTGGTCCCCACCTGCAGAACCACTCCTTTTATTGAGTGTGTCTTGATAATTGCCAATATTTTCCATCTGTTGTCTATTCCATTTGCACAACAGCATGTGAAATTGATTGTCAAACAGTGTTGCTTCCTAAGTGGACAGTTTGATTTCACAGAAGTTTGATTTACTTGGAGTTATATTCTTTTTAAGTGATCCCTTTATTTTTTTGAGCAGTGTATATTTATTATGCACACAGAGGATAACATAAAATAGACTTTAAAAAAAAAGTGCAAATTACATGACCAATTAGGTGCAAATAATAGGTGAAAAACACCAAAAACTAGAAAACCAGGTGAAAAAAATAAACAGGTGAAAACCTAGGCAAAAAAAGGGGAAAAATGCAATAATGAATCAGACACATAGGGATTTTTACCCCGGATTGTTTGAAATAATAATCATTTTTATTTATATAGCGCCAAGATATTCCGCAGTGCTTTAAAATTGTGGCATGTTATATCGCTTGCTGTAAAAATGTGCGGCCACATGGGATAAACACAGATTTGCAGTGAAAATTGAGCAAACTTCACAGTAAAATCTACTTATTTTACATGTGGATTTTGCTGTGGATTTGCCACAAATACCATCCAATGCATTGCAAAGGACGAAATCAATGATGAAAACCCGCAACATAATTTTTTTTCTGTGGATGAGATTTGATTAAAGGGAACCTGTCACCCCCCTCAGGCGTTCGTAACTAAAAGAGCCACCTTGTGCAGCACTAATGCTGCATCCTGACCAGGTGGCTCTTTTAGTTATGCTCCCTGCACATGCTAAAATAAACGCTTATAAAATGTGCCCCCTCATACCGTGAAATGTTCCCGGAGGCGGGTCTTTCCTTCCTAATCAGACGCAGCACAGCCATCACTCCGGGCCTGTGTGTGCTGGGCACCGCCTCCTCTTCCTTCATTAGCGCCCTGGCGCCTGCGCTGTAAGTTCGAAGGGCAGCGCAACTGCGCATGCCCGGAAAAATACTTACATGGCTGGTGCTGGGAACACTAATGAAGGAAGAGGAGGCGGCGCCCGGCGCGCACAGGCCCGGAGTGATGGCTGTGCTGCGTCTGATTAGGAAGGAAAGACCCGCCTCCGGGAACATTTCACGGTGTGAGGGGGCACATTTTATAAACATTTATTTCAGCGCGTGCAAGGAGCATAACTAAAAGAGCCACCTGGTCAGGATGCAGCATTAGTGCTGCACAAGGTGGCTCTTTAAGTTACAAACGCCTGAGGGGGGTGACAGGTTCCCTTTAAATTGTACGCACTATGCTACTATTATAATATTATGAGATTCACACTAATGAGAAATTTTAAGACAAAGAACAGCAGAAAACGTTCGGCCCGATTCATCAGTTTGTTCCAGAAAACTGGCATAAAACTGCTGCAAATCTCGCAAAAGTTTTGTACAACACGTGGCTGCACAAAAATCTTACTACTTTAGAAAAACAAGTTGCCGGACGGGCTGTGGTCTTGCGTGGCCCTAAAAGTTCATTACGATTTATTATTTTTATTATTAATTTTTAGAGCCCCATTGATTCCATGGTGCTGTACATGAGTCTCAGTGGTTAGCACTGCAGCCTTGCAGCGCTGGGGTCCTGGGTTCAAATCCCACCAAGGACAACATCTGCAAGGAGTTTGTATGTTCTCTCCATACTACAAAGACATACTGATAAGCAATTTAGATTGTGAGCCCCAATGGGGACAGTGATGATGAGGTTTTATTAACCGCTGAGGAATGTTGTGGTGCTAGCATAAATAACTCCATTGGATAGGAGATCTTTTTTGCATGGGATAGGATTGACTTTGCATCAAGGTTGGCAAACAAAAAACTTTTTTTTTGTAAAAACATAAATGCTCTGAGTGAAACTTCCCTAGAAAACTGTTACTACAAGCAACAATGCCACATTTCATGTGAGACCATTTTGATAAATGAAGCCAATGTTGTGTAAATTCATAGTAAACGGGAGGGAAGTATAAAATGGCTACACACCTACAGTTCAGGAAAATCAACAACATTCTGTAACTGGTAAGCAATGTATCCTGGCCAGAGTTCTACAGCTTTGTGTAGACAACATCCACAACAATAGTAAGTCCTGGTGTAATCAGGACCTAACCCAATATATCATGAGTGGGATGCTCGCCATGTCCTCTCCTCCCATGATATGCCTTCACACACATGGTCAAGCAGCTGTACACTGAGAAACTAAAAAGATTCCTGTCATCACTCAGTGGAACAAAGTGCCGTGCAGAATGGAGCATGTAAACATGAACATGCATGTACAGGCACCAAGACATATCATTAAATTAACCTGTTTGCTGACCTTTCTATAGAAGACTAATAGAGTATTTATAGTTACTGCTGAGCTTGAAGATTAGTTTCTCCTAATATATTAATACCTGTTTATGTAAACCTTTGAGTGGTTTTACTACGTTTATAAACATTTTATGTGACCTTTTAATCTTATCCATTTCTTGGAAATCGGGATGATTACTAATACTCCTGTCATTATAGCTCATATAAAAAGATCCCCAAATTGTGATTGAAGCTCTTAATTTCTGAAAACCCACATTAATAGCCGTGAGCGAAATGCGTAATAGATTTTGAAACTAAATCTTTCACCATTATTTTGCTAACCTATCTGAGAGAAGCATAAAGTAAAGGCAGAGATTCCGACTGCAGTAATCTTTCACTTACCGGGCTACTTGCAGTTTTGATAAAAATCACATTTCTCTGCTGCAGATCTACCAGTTCTATGAATGTTGACCGCTATATAACCCTGCTCACACCACTGATTGACAGCTTTCTACCCATGTACGTGCTGCACAGAAAGCTGCCAGTCAGTGGTTTGGGCAGGGTTATACAGAGATAATGAATATGGAAGTCTGGTACTAGTCCTTTTAGTAATCTCCATTTGATAAAACAGTGATTTACAAATTATCATGATTCCACCACTCACGGTGCCCTAAAGATGCTGTGAGAGGCAGATCAGCCACCATATAGGATCAAGGGCGTGCTGAGCTGTCAGTAGTGTGAGTGACAATTTAGCTGTCCAATCTGGCCTGGCCTGTGCAGTTTCCATCACGACACCCATTGAGGGTGATTACCTAGTTATTTAGCTGGCTGGTAATGATCAGACTATTGCCTTGCTCAGTGGTGTATTTACTCAGTATTCTAATATTCTGACCTTTGTTGCCGGACCTTGGATTTGCCTTTTGACTACTCATTTGTATTACCCGTTTTGCCTTTGATGCACTTTGACCTTAGTTACCTGACCATGGACTTTGCCTCTGAGTATGTTTGTCTTATCCCTTTGTCCTTGATGTACCCTCCTGGCTTTTGACCTTGAACTCCTTGACTTCCCTTTCTCATGGCTTGCCCGTGAGAAGTGACTCAGCGTTACACAAATTGCTGGAGGGGCTTCTCTGCATCACGCCACTCTTAGATTAGATGGCAAAAACCTGGCATTAAATTCCTATTAACAACTTACCTTTCTGTCAAGAATTGTCCATTCAATTTCAAAATATTTATCTATAACAAAGTTAGGAGGCTGGCTGGGACTAACATTGATGACCTATTCAGAAAATAGAAAATCAATATGATAACTAATGGGGTCCAACCACTGACACCCTCACAAATCAGGTGATATCTGCTACAGCATTGGCTGGATGTAAGCAACATCTGGAGCACAGCACAGCATGCCTATAAATTTCTTAGTGGCTGCTGCTGATTACTGTAGCTTGTCTCCCATTGGAGTGGTGCTTCTATCCATATATTGCTTACAGTCTGCCACTGCAGAAGCAGATATCAGCTGATCAATAATGGCGCTGAGTGTCAAATCCCCACCAATCTCATATTAATGACCTAGGTCCTGGTACCTTAGTGCTTATCCCTTCAATATAAGGAAAGGGATGCTCTGTTTAGGATCCTTATAGCTTGACCAGAGTGTAGAGTAGTCAACAAGTGTCTCTCACTCTGAAGGGCATGTTCTGTCTTACAATACATTAACTCGAATGGCCACTATGCTAGGTTTCCCCACAGATTGGAGCTGATGGCTGATAATCTAAGTAGACGATACTTTGTAACCAACCTAATCTCAAAAGACCTATCAAACAGATTGAGTTAATCCAAAGTGGTTGACCACTTTAAGCAAACAGTGCTTACCAATTCTAACTTAAGTCAAATGTGGTGACAGATTCCCTTTTAAACTATCTAAACTATTAGTATTGGCGTGCAGGTTACAGAATGCCGAAAAAAGTCCTACCTGTGAGTCTCATCAGATGCCTTGTTGCTGATAAATCATCTTTTATCATTTTGTATAAATGACCTCCTCCCTGGAAGATAACTCTCCCCAAATATATAAAAGAAGCTCTGGAGGCAGTTACCAGTGTGATGTGTAATGGCCTCGCTCTGCTCTCCTGATGTCACTGCAGATCTGTGTGTGATTATACCTGACACATCAGTAGGTTCCTCTCAGCTTCAGCTTTCACCTCACAGGCAGACAGGGTGGCAATATTGTTACATTACATAAGAGCTCAGAAAGAAGCAAAAAATGTGTTTGTAAGCAGTCAAAGTTTATTTCTCCTGTTCTGTGTTAGATACTTGACTCACACTGGTAACTCCTGCTTCATGTAACATAAGCTCTGGATGCAGAGATCTTCCAGCAACATAGCCTGGAAGAGGTGATTTATACAGTTTAGATAGGTCAAATGTGGTGTCAGACTCCCTTTCAGGACTCCCTCTTCGAGCTCACCATTATAAAATTCACATAACTGATCTGGATGTTCTGTTGTATAAAAGGAAATAAGGGATCACCAACTGCTGCTTGTCTCTATTCTTTTTTAAAAATGTTCACTCTTCGAGCCATGAATCTTTCAGTCTACACTTTAGACCTATTAACACTGAAGCACACTAATGACTGTCCCTCTTACAATGTTATGTCAGGATTCCAATAGCACACCTTTAGAGGTCTTCTATAGAAGCTTTTCATCCAGAATTTAGTGGTATACTGACATTACAGACTTCCCCGATGTCATCTTCCCACACAAATGAAGGGGTTGTTCACTATTCGGACATCCCCTTCCAATTCACTATATTCCCTGATGTAAAATAACAGCCTATACTCCTCTCCAGTGTGGATGCCATTCCAGTGATGCCAGCACTAAAGGTACCTTCACACTAAACGATATCGCTAGCGATCCGTGACGTTGCAGCGTCCTGGCTAGCGATATCGTTTAGTTTGACACGCAGCAGCGATCAGGATCCTGCTGTGATATCGCTGGTCGTTGCTGAAAGTCCAGAACTTTATTTGGTCGTCAGACCGGCGTGTATCGTCGTGTTTGACACCAAAAGCAACGATACCAGCGATGTTTTACCGCGCTTAGTAACCCGATGTTTACCCTGGTTACCAGCGTAAATTGTAAAAGAAAACAAACAGTACATACTCACCTTCGCGTCCCCCGCCGTCCGCTTCCCACACTGACTGAGCGCCGTAAAGTGAAAGTGAAAGTACAGCACAGCGGTGACGTCACCGCTCTGCTGTTAGGGCCGGCGCTCAGTCAGTGCAGGAAGCGGACGCCGGGGGACGCGAATGTAAGTATGTAGTGTTTGTTTTTTTTACATTTTACGCTGGTAACCAGGGTAAACATCGGGTTACTAAGCGCGGCCCTGCGCTTAGTAACCCGATGTTTGCCCTGGTTACCCAGGGACCTCGGCATCGTTGGTCGCTGGAGAGCGGTCTGTGTGACAGCTCTCCAGCGACCAAACAGCGACGCTGCAGCGATCGGCATCGTTGTCGCTATCGCTGCAGCGTCGCTTAATGTGAAGGTACCTTTACTCTCCTGGGTCTCACATGACTTTGGCTACAGTGCTCCCATGACATTATAGGCGTTATCTGAATAGTGGACAACCCCTTTCAGGTAAAATTAGAAGTTCATTTTAACTCTGTATCTTCACAGAATACTTGGTGGCAATGACAAAAATGGCATCCGTCCTCTTATGGTCAGGCCAGCATGCTCACATTACAATCAAAACCAAGTCCCTTCTTTAACAAATATTTTAAGAAATATTTTTTCTTAATTTCTACCCCAAATTATTTTCATTCCCCCCCCAAAATAGAAAGTGTTCCTAAAACATCCCACCATTACAAACAAACCAATCTTCAGTTTTTATCGAAGCAAGTTCTTCAAACAGATTTGACAGCAGCTAATAATAAACAGCTTAACCGTACTTGTAAAATTCCTGTTTCCAAATCAAGCGTAACTGTAATTGTCAAGCGTAACTGTTTTTTTTCATGGAGGGCTAAAGAATAGCTTAAATATGCTCCACACAGATAACATCACATGTGATAAGCAGCACAGATGTTGAGCGAGATCTGTAAATCTGTGAGCGGCTTACTAAGTTACGGTATGCCTGAATGGAAGGAGACCTTTAGATGTAATCTTCGGTTTAATGCAGTGTAATATTACGTTCAGTTTTGGAGGAGCTAATGGTAATAAAACTATTTCACATACATTTTTCATTCTATCTGGAATCAAAGGTTTAATGCAGGGATGTTGTATATAGTGAAGAAATGTGCCACCTTTCAGGTCATTATTGTAATGGGCAATACACGGTGATCATTTTTATTTATTTGGGCCAACATGCACCATTACATTATGTGCAGGCATTTATAGTATGCCATTATCTTATGCTACTTTCACACTAGCGTCGTGTGACGTCCGGCGCAATGCGTCGTTTTGGAGAAAAAAACGCATCCAGCAAAGTTGCCCGCAGGATGCGTTTTTTCTCCATAGACTTGCATTAGCGACGCATTGCGACGGATTGCCACACGTCGCATCGATCGTGCGATGGATGCGTCGTGCTTTGGTAGACCGTCGGCACAAAAAAAGTTCCATGTAACTTTTTTTTGTGCGTCGCGTCCGTCATTTTCGACAGCGCATGCGTGGCGAAACTCCGCCCCCTCCTCCCCGGAAATTAGAATGGGGCAGCGGATGCGTTGAAAAACTGCATCCGCTGCCCCCGATGTGCATTTATTTCACAACGTGCGTCGGTACGTCGGGGCGACGCATGACGACGGCCCCGTACCGACGCTAGTGTGAAAGTAGCCTACGATGTAACATCTGCTGGAGCATAATTACTTTATACCACAACAGACATATTTTAGATATTTGACGTCCATGAAGACGACCCAGGGAAGGGGTCCCCTAGTAAAACCATAGTTACCGTAATTCTTTTATTATAATTACTGGATCGTAACATACATGAATAATAATAAAGCTTATGGTTTCCCACAACTGTGCACCAGTTGGCCTCTCTTCGCTAAGGCTGCGTGCCCAAGATCAGGAGTAGCAGCATTTTGGGCGCAGCATATTTGCGCTGCTTTTTACAGTACAAGCACAATGGATGGTATTTATAGACATCCCATGCCCACTGTGCTTCCATTTACCGCTGCAGAAACTCACTAGTGGTGTAGGTTTACGAGCCGCAGCATGTTAATTATCTGCAGTGGAGATAACCATTCATTAGATGAGTTAAACCTTCATGGTTCACTAAGAACGTGCGGATTTAACTGCGAGATTAGAACGCACGTTTTGGAGGCAACGAAAATACACTGTGTCCAAAACGCTGCTATTCCTGATCGTGTGCACACAGCCTAACAGAAAAAGCGCACATGCTCCGGATTACTAGAGATGACAGTTTCACCTGTGACCCTTTTCTATTGATAGGTCATAAAAACATTGAGGAGCGAAAAGTTAAACTTTTTTTATATTTTAAACTATTTATTGACCTAATTTTTACATTTTTACAACAGGTCTCCTTTCAAAAAATAAAAGAAGAAAGACATTTTGGCCTCGATTCACATTTAAGTTTAATTTTTTTCATCTTCTGTTATTTGTTGTCGCCTATTCTTCAAAAAGTTACACCTTGAAAATTGATTTTATTCAAAGAAGCTCTTTTCTTGTCCTTCACCTTTTTAGAGCAAAAACTCTTCTTCTTTAAAATATTGCAAGTCAGTTTTCAACTAAGCAAAAATAAAATTACACCGATTTTGAACTACGTTTATGAGTACTGGATCACAGTTGCTCAAAAATTGTGTGACATTTCGAATAGTTACAATCATGATTTAAGATTAAACATCTACAGTGGGTATGGAAAGTATTCAGACCCTGTTAGGGCTAGCGGAACGCACCAAGTAATAGAGAGATTGATACGAGGTGCGTTCCCAGCCTGGGGTCCACCGTGCAGAGATACCTGCTGCAAAGTAATGGCGGATGGACACTGAGCTCACATGTGGGATAAATTCCACCCCATGTGAAATGAAAGCAAGCTCTGTTGCCTCACAGAGTCGTGCTGTACACAGAGAATAATACCCTAACTAGGGTTGTGCTTGCTCTGGAACTCTTCTGTGCTAACCACACACATGAAGGAACCAGATGCTAAGCCACAGGCTAATTGCCCCCACTGACGCTAGCGGCCTGCCTGTGTGTACAGCCCCAAAGCTAAACAGACTCACACCACATATAAACTGAGTGGTAGAGTATCCACTGGCTACAGCCAAACACAAATGATACTAGCGCATGGCCGTGTGGCCATGCGAACCTTTTATAGTTGTAGTTCTCCAGGACCTTCCTAGTGGACCAATAGGAGCTGCTACAGGACCTGAGCGTGTGACCCTCGACCTCCAATGAGAGGTTTTCCCTTGGGCATGCTCCGAAGGAAAAAAGCAAGACTTAGTCCCAGGAGCGCCTGCTCACCGCCGAACAGTACTGGTTATAATGGCAGAACCTGGAGGGGCAGCAGTAACCAAACGTGCATTATCTGTCCGAGCCAGGTGCTGGGACTGACGTCTCCGCTGAGCAGGCTCCACTGCGGCTCGAGAAGAATGGGAGACTGCAGCGGAGGTGGTTTGAGATTCCTCCTGTGCAGCAGCAGGAACTTGACACCTAACATTACCCCCCCCCCCCTCCTTGGGCCTCGCTACGTTCAAAGGCTGCAATGAGCAGCGGAGTCTGAATGTGCTCCACGGGTTCCCAGGTTCTGTCCTCTGGGCCATGAAACTGGCTGAAATGAAACAGAATGAAAAATTTAAAGGGGTCTGAATACTTTCTGTACCCACTGTATATAGGGGCAACCATGACAATAATGGCTTTTTTTAAACACCCAAGACAATAGAAAGTAAAAAAAGAAAGAAAAATGGGCTCAAATTAGGTAAGAAAAGTAACAATTAGAACTATTTACTCATGAAGACAATAATGAACATGCGTCTATAATTTTCAGAAGAAGCTGAAACATTGTTTTTCTTTAAAGCGGTTTCCAGATGAAAACAAGTTATCACCTATCCTAGGGATAGGTGATATCTTATTGATTGGCGGAGGCCCGACTACTGGGAGTTGCACTGAATGGCAGAGCGAGGAATCTTTTGTCTTTGTTAGAATTGTACTGAAGTGCACCTACAAGGCTGGTCGATCCATTCATTCTCTATAGAGGTGCTGACTGAGTACTGTGATTTTACCAACAGTCCTAAAGAGAATTAATTTTGTAATGGTAATAATCGATGTAAATACTTTTATGCCCAATGATGACAAAAGTATTTTTGGAGTGATATCTTTATTGGCTAACCAGAAAATAATATATGGTTGCAAGTTTTCAGAGCACAGAGGCTCCTTCTTCAGGCAAAATCGCAAATGAATTAAATGACAAAAGACATTTAAGAGATATTACAGCAGGACATTGTCTCATAAGGTGGGAGGGGTGAAAAGATAAGCCAAGGAAATCAAATTAGGCATTTTCTTACAAATGGAGAGGCAGTGGGAATGTTCTTCTTCGTTATCTGCAGTCCCTCTGGTGGAGGTGTGAGTTTTATCCATGTAGTGAGTCATAAATCCAGGTGGTAAATTGCGTCCAAGTGTCAAACAATTGAACATTTTTATCATTTTCAATTCCCAAATTTTTCTCTCTGTCATACTTAAAATAACCTTTTAGTATTTAGACCTTTAAATCTGTTATACAGTGTCCAGGTCGAGAGAAATGTTTCCCCACAGGCGTGTCCAATTCATTCCTGATTGTGTGTCTGTGTAGATTCATCCTTGTTTGTAGTTTTTGCATGGTTTCCCCAATATAGACCCCTCCAGAGGACATTGTACACTGTATCATGTACAAACTCATAAGTCCAGAATACAGAATAAGCGTTAGGCACTTCGAAACAACTTTATATGAGACACTAAAGACAAGTGATAAATGTATTCACTAGTCAAGAAGAGATTCCCAACATTTAAAGATAAAATAATATATTTTTATTGATGCACAATTTTAAAATCATTTAAAATGGGGGATAGAAAGGGGAAAGTGACCTCCAAAAATGGATGGAAACTACCATCAGCCAATTACAAGCCTGATAATGGAGGGAGGTAAGGACTGAGAAGTCAAAGAAAAAGAGAGGGGGTGGGGGGGTGGATTATAAGCTGGTGTTGGCAGGTAGCAGGCAGTCTAGTATGCTGGTTGTATGCCAAGCACTCCTTTGTAAGGCTCTGCTGCATATACACCAAGATATACATAATCACAAAAAGCACATATGCATCAACTGTATGTATCGTCCTTACCCTTACTGATGAGTGGCAAAAATGTGTAGATATGAAATTAAAGCATTATTACCTCCACCAGGTGGTAGTGCTAGTCAGGATGGCATGCGGTGTTTCCCTCACACCCAACGGGTGCCGTTTCGCTATTGCTTCTTCCAGGGGCACCCTGGTGAAGGTAATAATGCTTTAATTTCATACCTACACATTTTTGCCACTCATCGGTAAGGGTAGGGACGGAACACACAGTTGATGCATATGTGCTTTTTGCGATTATGCTGGTGTATATCCTGCAGAGCCTTACAAAGGAGTGCTTGGCATACAACCAGCATACTAGACTGCCTGCTACCTGCCAACACCAGTTTATAATCCACCCCCACTCTTTTTCTTTGATTTCTCAGTCCCTCCATTATCAGGCTTGTATTGGTAGTTTCCCTGATTTTTTGGAGGTCACCTTCCCCTTTCTTTCCCTCGTTTTAAATTATTTAAAAATTGTGTATCAATAAAAATATATTTCATCTTTAAATGTTGAGAATCTTTTCTTGTCTAGTGAATACATTTATCACTTGTCTTTATTGTATCATGTACACCACATTGGAGGCTGTACATGAAAAGAAATCCATGACCTTATATTCCTGATTCGTGTTTGGTATGTGGACTATATTTGTTGGTAATATGTGGGTACATGCTTTGCATTTTTTATTATTACATGGGAATGTGGCCATTACTGATGTTGATGAGAAGACACTTCTGACAAGGAGATTCCTTAAGTTAGGGGGCTGTTTGTAGGAGAGAAGTGGTAGTTCTGGGAATATATATTTTAATTTGTGGTCTCTGTGGAATACGGGTTGGAGATTAATACCACAGGGGTAATCCTTAGGCCATGTGCACACGTTAAGTATTTTTCGCGTTTTTTTTCGCGTTTTTTCGCTATAAAAACGTGATAAAAACGCGAAAAAAACGCTTACATATGCCTCTCATTATTTTAAGTGTATTCCGCATTTTTTGTGCAAATGTAGCCTTTTTTTCCGCGAAAAAATCGCATCGCGGAAAAAAAAGCAACATGTTCATTAAAATGCGGAATTGCAGGGGATTCCGCACACCTAGGGGTCCATTGATCTGCTTACTTCCCGCACGGGGCTGTGCCCACCATGCGGGAAGTAAGCAGATTATGTGCGGTTGGTACCCAGGGTGGAGGAGAGGAGACTCTCCTCCACGCACTGGGCACCATATAAGTGGTCAAAAAATAAGAATTAAAATAAAAAATAGCGATATACTCACCCTCGATGTCTTCCCGCCTCCACTACACGCTGTCGCTTCGGTTCCTGTAGCTGATGTGCGGCGAAGGACCTTGCCGATGACGTCACTGTCCTGTGATTGGTCGTGAGCGGTCATGTGACCGCTCACGTGACCGTGACGTCACGGAAGGTCCTGCGCGCACAGACCAGCTATAGGAAGACGAACGGACGCCGCTGATGAGATGTCTGGGTGAGTATAAGCATTTTTTTATTTTTTTTATTATTTTTAAACATTCTATCTTTTACTATAGATGCTGCATAAGCTGCATCTATAGTAAAAAGTTGGTCACACTTGTCAAACACTATGTTTGACAAGTGTGACCAACTTGTCAGTTTTCCAAGCGATGCTACAGATCGCTTGGAAAACTTTAGCATTCTGCAAGCTAATTACGCTTGCAGAATGCTAAAAAAACGCGAAAAAAAACTGAAAAAAAACGCAAAAAAAAAAAATGCGGATTTCTTGCAGAAAATTTCCGGTTTTCTTCAGGAAATTTCTGCAAGAAATCCGCAACGTGTGCACATACCCTTAGGGTGATCGTGTGGGGGTTGTATGTGACAACAAGAGGCACCACGTTGTTGTTCTCCCTCAGTCTGTAATCCAGTAGGCTGCTTCTTGGGATCCTTGTAGCCCTGTGGATCTGTTCATCTATCACCAGTGGATGGTATCCTTGTAGCAATGTATTCATCAGTGATTGCAGTTTTCTGTCTTTCCTGTCTGAACAGATTCGAATGTACCACAGAGCTTGACTGTAGATGATGGATTTTTCTATGTGTCTTGGATGAAAGCTGTTCCATCTAAGATATGTCGGACGTCCTGTGGGCTTATGGTAAATTGACGTTTGTATGGTGCTGTCTTTGATGTATATAATTGTGTCCAGAAAATGTATTTGGGACTTTAAGAATTTGAGAGTGAGCTTGATGGTTGGGTGGGACTTGTTGAAGTTATTGTGGAAGGTAAGCAGATCATCTATGGGGCCTGTTCAGATTAGCAGATCATCAATGTAGTGGAAGTATGCTAGAGCTTTAATAGATCAAGATGACAAAGTCCTCCTCTAGGTTAGCCATAAATAGGTTAACTATATTGTGGAGACACTTTACTTCCCATGGCGGTGCCCATACACTGTTGGTATAAATTGATTCCCAAAGGAAAAATAGTTGTGATGGAGCACAAACCTGATAAACTGCAGTGTTCTGTGGAACACTGCAAGATTGTTTTGTTGAAGAAAACATTTGCATGCCACAATCCCATCCTCGTGAGGAATGTTGGAATAGAGAGACTCTACATCCATGGTGTCTAGTATGTCTAATTTGATTTCCTTGGCTTATCTTTAGGAGGCATTACCCCTCCCATCTCATAAAACAAATGTCCTGCTGTAATATCTCTTAAAAGTTGTGCCTTTTGTCTTATTAATTTATTCGGAATCCTGCCTGAAGAAGGAGCCTCTGTGCTCTGAAAGCTTGCAAAAATATATATTTTTTTTCGGTTAGCCAATAAAGGTATCACTCAGAGAATACTTTTGTCATAGTTGGTCATAAAAGTATTTACATCGATTTTTTTCGTCTATCATGGTACCACAATATAATTTGTTATTGTACATCGTAATGGTGATAAAAACTTCCTGTTCGGTGAGGGTCCCAGTGGTCAGACCTCCACCTGTCAACCAGTTATCCGTGGACAACTCCTTGAATATTTTTAAATATGTGTCTATTCTTTCTGAGACACTGACCCAAAGTCAGATGAGATTGAGCTCCAGGGTTTAGATTACAATTTGAGAAGATATATGAAATAGGCAGACAAATATGTCCTTTGTCATTTCTTTCACATGCAGTATTCTGAAAGGAACTTTGTTTGGAATCAAAAAACATCTACACTCATGTCTATACAGTACAGAATACACACACATAGCAGCGACTATGCATTCCAGTTGTGTAGATATTGCATTTGGTGATTTCAATCCATACAAGTTCTCTATAACACTGGATCTATCAGAATTCAGAAGTGAACAACCTCTACTTCAAAGCCATGATTATTTGCTAATGCAACTAGTGTAAATGTTACATAATTTACCACATTCAGTTTAATTTTAACTGATTTTGCAGATATTTGAGAAATAGTCAATAATATTTTACTTTGCTGGTATTTTTTGGATATAGAACACATACAGTGCTAGGAAACCTTTTCACTTTTGATATGTTGCCACTTACTGACAAACAAGGCACAGACTGGTGGTAAGCCAGGTTGGCAGGAGTACACACAGATCCTCTCAACACTCTGATCCAAACTCATCTATAAATCACACAAAATAGGGATAGAAAACACAAAGTTCTTAGAGAAGCTAACCTTGATAGGTCATTGTGGCACTATAAAGTAAGGACTCTGAAACTAGTAGATGACTTCAATAGGCAATAAATCAAGAAAACAATGTAGAGACTGAGGTTATGTGACATCTTTCTAAATGGTTGAACAATTTTTAAAGGAGTTTCTGACCTTTGTGACATGATTGTATAAATTAGCTCTTCTGTAAAAGGAATAAAACTGTTTATAGTGCCACCCATGGGTCGACATACCATTGATGCAATGTGTGCAGCCGTACAGGGGTCCAAGAGGTAAGGAGGCCCCATTCCACCATCATAATATCCATTAGAAAGGCTTAACACGTGGCTAGGAATTAAGAGTTGAGAAAAAAGATTCACACATTCCTGGTCCAACAGCCACATATGTAGACTGTGGCCACTATTCTGGATCACTGCGAACCTGGCACCACTTCTGATTCACAGGCCCAGTGAGGTCTCCATATTGTAGCACATCACATTCATAATGTGACGGGGACCTACTAATCAAGAGTCGCTGGGGAAGCTATAAGTAGAAGGTTCCCTGGACTCCCAACATAACTGCTGCACAAGGGCCTTGAAAATCATTTTGCTCAACTCAACTATGATTATTAGCCAAATCGAAGAAGCACATATGAAGACAGCACTTTTCAGAATGCTTATGCCTCATAAGTACAGAGTAGGGTTCTGATCTTACTGGTGTAGGAACTCTAACATGCAATATTTCCTGGGAATAAGTATTCACATTTGCTGTTCTCTGTTGTTCTAGTGCCAACCAGGGAGCATTGTCTGCAAGACACCTTACAACACCTGGATATCTGCAAGTAGTAGATTCAAAGCATTTAAAGAGCACTGTCAGAGATCTGAACCAGCCAGGAGGAGCAAAAACTCTGAAATAGTCCTGACTATAGATGGGTGTTCCTGATTTGCATGATATCTCTAAAAGGTTTCAAGGCTTTAAAATGTGTGGGGCATTGACTTACATAGTCTCTCTAATACAACCTCTAGGTAGCTGTATTCCTTCTATTCAAGAGTTAATTGAATATCATTTTCCTTGCAGGGAGCATTGTCTGTCAGATTACATTCACCATTTGGATCTCTGCAAGCAGAACCAATACCATAATCTGAGATAAGTGATACTTACTAATTCACATGTGCAATATCGTTATCTACATACAGTTATGGGTATTCTGGGCAAATTTAATATTAATGCCATCATGATATGTCTTATGGATTACTAGGATTTGCTGTTAGAAGTGTGAAATTAACCCTAGAACATCCCCTAAATGAACAGTAAGGCTAAGCACATTATCTTAATGTTCTCTTAACAGTCCTGAATACTTTCAGAAAGATGTAACATGAAGATTCCCCTTGGAACAGTTTCAGTAACGGTTTGCTGAGGGTACCGAAGTAATGGTGGAAGAAGATTGATCTTGTACCAAGATCCACCATTAACTGTGTGTGTGGAGCCATTTTTTTATTGGAACCAAGAGATGCCACTGTTGCCTTGTATTGGAACCAAGAGTGTGTAGCAAGGCAGTATAACACAAAAGCCAAGCTCCACTAGACACCCATTTTGCCTTTGGAGAAGCCTGCCATAATCATAGCACAAAGACTATTTTCAGAAAACACGTTACCTTTGATGTAAATTTTTCAGGAAATAAACAGGGAAGTTGGGAAATTTGGCTAAATGGCTGCATTAACAACACATGACCTGAGAATTGCCATCCTTTAGGCATTTATTAATAAAATATTAAACACAACTATATTTCAGCTAGTAGCAACACATCCACTGGAAATTTCCAGGAACCTGTTTCCTTACGCATACTACTCAATGCGTAACACAAAAATTCTACTAATCAAACTGGTAAATTTAACCTTCAGCTCCTTATATAAATGAGTGCCTTATCTCTTCATCTCGTTTAGATAAAATCAGATCCTTTTGGCCACAATCCCCTCTTGTTCTTTTGAGTATGGCTATTGTACAACCTGTAATTCCAGTTTGCCCGGCAGAACGTATATTACTAACATATTGTTTGAAAGTGCAAACAAACTAGACCGCACTATGCCAGTACAGGGTAACGGTGGATATAGAATTTTATGAAGGGCCACACACATCATATAAAGACTACAGTTGGGCATATCCAGAGATTAAAAAAAATAAAAAGACTAAAATATTAATATCTATAGTCAACTTAACTCTCAGCAAAGTGCCAACTGATGGGATTGTGCTGCAGTAAGTTTCCTTGTACGCGCCAACAGCGGCCGTTAAATGACTTTCAATAGGCAGCTGTTTAATGGCCTTTTTATACAGGCAAGTCGATGAAGGACCTATGCACATAGACCATTTATAAGATCGTTCTGTGTACATGGAATATCATTTTATAAGCTTACTTAAAAAAGGATGTTGTATGCAAGGTTAAAAATAACTGCTATAGGAAGCACAAGTCATCGCGCTCGACACACGAGTGTTTTGCTCACTCATCGAGCGATTGCTAATCTGCTTAGATGGGTTGATTATAATTATCGGCTAGTCTAAACTGGCCTTAAAACAAACCTGTCATCAGGATTTTGCTAACTACAGGCACTGTCAGGTTAGCAGTGTTAACCTGATTAAAATGATACCTGGGAGTGAAGAAATCTGTCTTGTGGTTCTTGTGATAGACATTTTCAGTTAATGATATGCCTGTGCTCCAAGGTGGGACTGTAGGGAGAGTCTTAGCTTCCTGCTCTAGGCCAGAGAAACCAAGGAAAGACCTGCCCACAGGCTGCCCTTAAGCACAGTCTGTCTCTTTCGCTATGATGAGGAACATTTTTGTGCTTCGGGGCTGCCTGTGGGGTAAACCATAGATTCAGGTCTAACCTCTATGGTAAGAATATGAGTACCAGTCGGAACCATTTTACCCCAGTGACAACCATTTTAATGTATTGATAAATTAACAAATTATATTTCCCAAAATATAATTATTGCTAGAATTTGTATAAGCAGGACTTATTGGCTAGCGAGATGTAAAGAATTCAAGTATTCCCAGTATTAAGGTAAGCTGACCAGTATATCCAAGCTGGTGTGTGCTGCTCCATTATTAGGACACTAGCTTCAGTAAATGTAGGGAATTTGAATTCTCGCTTACAAAACCAAAAATAGGTGTAAAACAACACTGCATTGAGGAATGGCTTTTTTGGCAATATTTATGTAACTGCTGGATTGAGATTGTGAAGTGCAATATTTCATGTATTGACAGCTCTACCTGTAAATCTGTCGCCAATTCTTTGTAAATAAAAGAAAGGCTAATCCTGGCATAAAAATAATTGTGAACAGCACAAGCTCTTAGACGTCCTAATAAAATAGGGTGAGGCAGCATGGGGCAACTCAGGTCAGGAGTAAGTGAAGAATAGAAACACCAGAACTGTGCAGACAAGCAGCTCTCCTATGGCTGTTTGGAAATGGGTATAGTTTAATGTATGGATTGCAGTGCTATCGTCTAGTAACACTTTGTGTTCCAGCACAAAAAAAAGAAGGGTAAATGTGCATTATACAAGAGAATTGTATATGTTTTGGTACTCTGCAAGAATTGCACAGATTTATTAAAGGAAAAAGTGGCGTTAGCCATAAAAGTCGCTTAGGTTGCTACTTTATTTATTTTACAAAATAATGGCTTTGGTTATTCTGGCCAATTCTCTTTGCACCAGTAATGCTATATATTTATTTTACTTACTTATATAGCGCCATTAACTCCACAACGCTTTACATACATCATCACTGTCCCCAATGGGACAGTGATGAAATCTACATTCCCTATCAGTATGTCTTTGGAATGTGGGAAGAAACCAGAGCACCTGGAGGAAACCCACGCAAACACAGAGAGAACATACAATATCCTTGCAGATGTTGTCCTTGGTGGGATTTGAACCCAGGACCCCAGTGCTGCACGGCTGCAATAATAACCACTGAGCCATATCCCCTATTGTGACTACAGTACTATTCAGATTTATGACCTGGACTATAGGTTGGAGTATATCTGGAAATCAGAATACTGGAAAGCGACATAATACAAAGCATCGATGTTTTGGAACCTCCAAACCAGAGCTAAACATTAACTGACTTCATAGTTATGTTATACATTATCAGACATTTCAGGGTGGGCAGAAGTTGCCTATGCTGTGCTCCTGTGGACTTGGGGTTTATCTGTTCTTTAATGATGTGCAAACTATTCTAAAGGGAACCTGTCAGGTGACACATTCTGCCCAAACTGTGGGCAGCACATATCCGCCACTGGTTGTACAACATCAGCCATACCTGCCTGAAGTCGTACAGTCCGCGCCAGATACTTGCAGCCTATAATTTGGGCAGCATCTGTCAGGTTCTCTTGAATAAGAAAAACACATCAAAAGTGCACAAAATAAACTTTTTTTTTTATTTAAGTCCTCCCTCAACCTTCCTTCAAAAAGAAAATAAATAAATACTTTTGCTAAAACTGCTAGGCCAATAATTAATTATGGCTCTGAAAAATTAATTATATGGACATATGGTTGATAGATTTGGAGATTTAGCAATTAATGGAACAGCTGACTATGGAGAAAGAATCTGATCCCAGATGCCTATAGAAGTTTATATGTCTGCCACTGACTCTAAAATGGTCTGTACTGTATATATATATATATATATATATATATATATATATATATATATATACAGTGGGGCAAAAAAGTATTTAGTCAGTCAGCAATAGTGCAAGTTCCACCACTTAAAAAGATGAGAGGCGTCTGTAATTTACATCATAGGTAGACCTCAACTATGGGAGACAAACTGAGAAAAAAAAATCCAGAAAATCACATTGCCTGTTTTTTTAACATTTTATTTGCATATTATGGTGGAAAATAAGTATTTGGTCAGAAACAAAATTTCATCTCAATACTTTGTAATATATCCTTTGTTGGCAATGACAGAGCTCAAACGTTTTCTGTAAGTCTTCACAAGGTTGCCACACACTGTTGTAGGTATGTTGGCCCATTCCTCCATGCAGATCTCCTCTAGAGCAGTGATGTTTTTGGCTTTTCGCTTGGCAACACGGACTTTCAACTCCCTCCAAAGGTTTTCTATAGGGTTGAGATCTGGAGACTGGCTAGGCCACTCCAGGACCTTGAAATGCTTCTTACGAAGCCACTCCTTCGTTGCCCTGGTGGTGTGCTTTGGATCATTGTCATGTTGAAAGACCCAGCCACGTTTCATCTTCAATGCCCTTGCTGATGGAAGGAGGTTTGCACTCAAAATCTCACGATACATGGCCCCATTCATTCTTTCATGTACCCGGATCAGTCGTCCTGGCCCCTTTGCAGAGAAACAGCCCCAAAGCATGATGTTTCCACCACCATGCTTTACAGTAGGTATGGTGTTTGATGGATGCAACTCAGTATTCTTTTTCCTCCAAACACGACAAGTTGTGTTTCTACCAAACAGTTCCAGTTTGGTTTCATCAGACCATAGGACATTCTCCCAAAACTCCTCTGGATCATCCAAATGCTCTCTAGCAAACTTCAGACGGGCCCGGACATGTACTGGCTTAAGCAGTGGGACACGTCTGGCACTGCAGGATCTGAGTCCATGGTGGCGTAGTGTGTTACTTATGGTAGGCCTTGTTACATTGGTCCCAGCTCTCTGCAGTTCATTCACTAGGTCCCCCCGCGTGGTTCTGGGATTTTTGCTCACCGTTCTTGTGATCATTCTGACCCCACGGGGTAGGATTTTGCGTGGAGCCCCAGATCGAGGGAGTTTATCAGTGGTCTTGAATGTCTTCCATTTTCTAATTATTGCTCCCACTGTTGATTTCTTCACTCCAAGCTGGTTGGCTATTGCTGATTCAGTCTTCCCAGCCTGGTGCAGGGCTACAATTTTGTTTCTGGTGTCCTTTGACAGCTCTTTGGTCTTCACCATAGTGGAGTTTGGAGTCAGACTGTTTGAGGGTGTGCACAGGTGTCTTTTTATACTGATACCAAGTTTAAACAGGTGCCATTACTACAGGTAATGAGTGGAGGAAAGAGGAGACTCTTAAAGAAGAAGTTACAGGTCTGTGAGAGCCAGAAATCTTGATTGTTTGTTTCTGACCAAATACTTATTTTCCACCATAATATGCAAATAAAATGTTAAAAAAACAGACAATGTGATTTTCTGGATTTTTTTTTCTCAGTTTGTCTCCCATAGTTGAGGTCTACCTATGATGTAAATTACAGACGCCTCTCATCTTTTTAAGTGGTGGAACTTGCACTATTGCTGACTGACTAAATATTTTTTTGCCCCACTGTATATATAAATTTTATTAATTAATCAATACATATCATGAAACTAAATACAGAGCACCAATGACAAAGCAAGCACTAAAAGGGGGGTCCAAGTAACGAAATATACTAACAGAGCTCACATATGTGAGTAAATAGTTGACTGTGTTTTAAGATATAGAGGCAATAAATAGCTGCACTGTATGAAAAAATAAAATAATGATGCCCACTAAAACACCAAGAACATTTCCATCTATCACTCCATTGTCCTGATAAGAGGAAATTTACCTCATATGAGGGAGTAGATATCAAAGCTAAAGTGTAAGTGGCAGCGGCAGGCCGGGGGATTTGGTCTTGAATTTGACTTGTAAGTACCAGCTCTCTATATGCACTTTATTTCATAGCAATATCTATGTGGAGCGCCCCCACACCGCCGCAGGGCCGAGGGGTACCCGGAGCCGGGCCTCTAGGTCTCAGTCCTGGGGTTGTCACGGTGGCTAGACCCGGTCCGTGGCCCTGTCTGTCAGTGGGGGACGTCCGGTGCAATAAGTGATGTTGTAGCGGTGCAGTTGTGGGGTGCAGGTCGCGGTAAATAACGAGGACACCAGGTTGCAGTCTCTTTACCTCTTTACTGAAGCTCTCTGGGTCCTCAGTCCGGAATACGGCTCACCAGGCTGCGCAAGTCCGGCCGGTCCAATGGCACTTCCAGAGCTCTCCTTGCAGGTGGAAATCGGTGCCTTCCTTCTAGCGCTATGTGTTGCAGTCCTTCCCTGCTGTGCTTACGGAAAGTACCCCACAACTGTTGTGTCTGTTTCTCGTGTTCCCTCACAACAACTTAATTCGCAATGATCTTCCTCGTCCCTCCAGATACTATGGTAGGAACGCACCCGTATGACGGGGAGGCTCGGAGATCTTCCGGGACTCTATCTGCGCCCCTCTCCTGTTGGTACCCCCCTTTGCCTTCCTGGGTGATGCGTGAGACAGTCCGCCTCAAGCTAACTGCCCTGCCGTAGGTCTGAGGTATGGCTTGAAACTCTTTACCTCCTCGGCGTTCCGGCCACCGGTAGTGCGCCTCAGTAAGGTGCTGCCTCTTTCAGCACAACCCTCACTGGTATCTCCTTTCGCTTGATTTCGTTTCTCACTCAGCACAATCTATCTCGCTTCTTAGTCCTTCCTTGGGCACCGCCGCTATGCTGAGCAGGCACGGTCCCTTTACGTTCTTTCCATGCCAAGCCTCTGCCAGGATCCCACCCCTGGCAGAGACCCTACAGTCTCTCCCTTCACAACACCCTCTGCCACCAGGTGTTGCTCCGTTCAATCCCGTCAGCGTTCTCTCTAACTTCCTGCCTGACCCCCAGTTTACCCACTATGGTGGGGAGTGGCCTAATGAATAGCACCCTTAGCTCCCCCCGGAGGCCCAGCTGTGAAATGTATTGGTGACTGTGATACCTGCTCAGAGAACTCCTTCCGTGCCATCGAACGCAGCATGGCCCCCCTTAGTGGCTGAACCATGCTACTGCAACGACCAGGACTCTGGGGCGCTGCACTCCCCCCTGGTTAAACACAGTACTCCGGGACTGGGAAGAAAAACAACAATACAGGTTAGCAAAAAGACATACAATTTTGTTGAGTGCAAATAACAATAAGTATACTTAAGTAGGCTTCCCTTTATGGGAGGTGAGGACACTTGTAACGTTACAAACATAATTAACCTTATAATTTACAGAGTATAAATAACTTCTGTTACCCAACCGGGTATTCTATTTAGTGCAATTTCTGAAATAATAACTTAACATTGCCTTTAAGAAACTCACACTCTTAGTCTATCAAAGGCCTTCCTATAATCACATTATAAGGCATTTCAACTTTACATTCTCCTTCTTGTGAACCTGCAGGACCGCCTGTCCCTACGGCACCAGACCTACTGCCTCTCCTTTCTTCTACAGGACCGCCCTGTTCAGCCAGGGCCTACTGCCTTTCGCTACTATACACAGTATAGACATAACATTCCTTTCGGTTGAAGAACTCTGAGCCAGCTCTACTCGGCCCCTTTAAGGACTCACTCTCTAACCCCTACGGGTTCACTCTCTGTCCTTAGCAACAAAGTAACTTTTCAATGGGGACGCAGGGTTTACCTTCTATCCTCACCCTCATTATTACTTCTCTTACTTTCAACTATGCAGACCTCTACTTCTACCCCTACGGGCTCTCTGCATCTTTTCTGTCTTCAAAACATTATTCAAATTTCACATTTTAACAAATTCAACACATATAACTCGGCATGTAAAACAGTTACATTTTCTTTTCAAGGCATCATTACCACATTACTGTTCTGTAACAGTATCGCTTTCAAGTACAATTCTTCACATCCCCTTTAAGAGGGGACCAGGTCTCTCTGAGGTAGCTCGTCTTCTCAGCCTACCAGTCTCATGCAAAGTTCCGGTCCGGTATCTTCACAAAGTGTCTTTAACTAGGACCAGTAGGGAGCACCTTTAAGAAAGTGCAAACTATTTACAAGGGAAAGTTTGAATCATGCGCAGTTCATGATTTCTGCAGTTCTCTTTTTTTTTAAAACTGTATAAACTTCAGGAAAACAACAGTGACCCCGGGTCAACAAAGGGGTCACCTTTAACCCTAGACGGGTTTAGCAGCAAACAGGAACAGTTAAAGGAATGAACAGTTAACTATTTACATTTTCCATCCAATGATAGTACTTTCAAAACTTTCCACGAGGCGCCACCCGGCAGGTGGATCCCTGCAGTTCAGGGTTCAGATCCACTCCTACTGCCAGGTACACCCCATGTGTTCGGGTCTGTTGTATGACCAGATCGTGCGCAGCGATGAAGGTCTGGGTTCCCACTGCTCTCTGCGCTGGCTCCTCAGGAGTCTCAACCACCCGAAGAGGCACTCCCTTGGCCACTGCTGTGGTGGCGGTGATCAACCTGCGGGCTCCAGGTTCCGCAGCCAGGCAGGTGGAGGCGACCGGAGTGGCTTCAGATCGATCACACGGTGACACCTTGGCTACAGGGGCTGGCCTCTCCTGCTTATACACATTCAGAGCAAACCACCCCTTCTCTCCAAAGTGCCGGGTGTAGGTAACGCTGTCCCCCGGGTAGAGGTCCCGATCCGGGTGACCTTCTCTGAGGTGCGACTCCACATCCCGGCGATTGACAAAGACCTCCGCATACAGCCCCGGTTCCTTGATAAAGCCCCAGCCTCCTCGGAGCTTGAAGATGGTGACAATGCCCTGCCTGCGCGGGGCCTGATGGGTGGTGGGGTCCTTGCGGGCCCGATCCTTAACCGCCAAATCTTTTTGATGGTAGGCCTCCCGTTTGGCCTGATGTATTCTCTCTTCCTCTTGCCACCGCTGTTCTAGCTGGGTCTGATATTCTTCCCAGCTTAGGGCCTGTACCATTTCTCCCTTCTGGGTCTCCACCCCGGGGAACCCCATGAGATTGGATCCAGGGTTCACCCAGCGGCACACCGTGCGCTCCGCACTGACCTCACACGGCAAGGGAGTAGGGGTGATAGGGGCTCGCATACGGTGTTCCATGCCCGTGGCTTCCTCCCATGGTAACAGGCGCTGAAGTCTATGGGTCCCCGGGAGAGGCGGTGCTGCTACGGGACCCACTAACACACCCTCGGCTGGTGGGGCAGGACCGGGGGACTCACCCACCGGTACGAATCCACTTTCCGCAACAGGTCCCGCTGGTTCCTCCGATGTCCGGGAACCCGCTGCCGGCACCGCCTGATGCGGGGCCTGGACTCTTACATGCAGTTGGAGGAGCCGGGTATATAAATCCTCCATCTCGGCTCTCAGGAATTTGGTGTTATCCACAGAGGACAGGCTGCTGGGCTCGTCCGGGTAGTCAGGGGAGACTTCCACTTCAACCCCGCTGTCGTGTTCGGAGCTGCTGGCCATAGCGTCCTCCACGTGGGTCGCTTCCTGGTCTTTTTCCCGCTCTCTCCTGCGTGAGCAGTTTCGTTTTCTCTGCCTCCGCCCCCCATTAAGGATCAGGAGGCGGATCTCTGCTGCTGACAGACACGTCCTCACTGCACAGAAATATTTAGACTGGGCGGCCATTATTCTTCGCGCTCTCCAGCTTGTCTACGCCCACTCCACGCCCTTCTTCTCTTCCTGCGCTCTCCTCAGCGCTGCAATGGCGGCGGATTTTGGCGGCAACTGGCACAGCACACAGTCTTGCAATAAAGTTCAGTCCACACACAATAAATCACAGTCTCTAGGCACACATGACCTGTTTCTTCAGGCTTAAGTAGATCCTGTTCGTGACGCCAAGTTGGAGCGCCCCCACACCGCCGCAGGGCCGAGGGGTACCCGGAGCCGGGCCTCTAGGTCTCAGTCCTGGGGTTGTCACGGTGGCTAGACCCGGTCCGTGGCCCTGTCTGTCAGTGGGGGACGTCCGGTGCAATAAGTGATGTTGTAGCGGTGCAGTTGTGGGGTGCAGGTCGCGGTAAATAACGAGGACACCAGGTTGCAGTCTCTTTACCTCTTTACTGAAGCTCTCTGGGTCCTCAGTCCGGAATACGGCTCACCAGGCTGCGCAAGTCCGGCCGGTCCAATGGCACTTCCAGAGCTCTCCTTGCAGGTGGAAATCGGTGCCTTCCTTCTAGCGCTATGTGTTGCAGTCCTTCCCTGCTGTGCTTACGGAAAGTACCCCACAACTGTTGTGTCTGTTTCTCGTGTTCCCTCACAACAACTTAATTCGCAATGATCTTCCTCGTCCCTCCAGATACTATGGTAGGAACGCACCCGTATGACGGGGAGGCTCGGAGATCTTCCGGGACTCTATCTGCGCCCCTCTCCTGTTGGTACCCCCCTTTGCCTTCCTGGGTGATGCGTGAGACAGTCCGCCTCAAGCTAACTGCCCTGCCGTAGGTCTGAGGTATGGCTTGAAACTCTTTACCTCCTCGGCGTTCCGGCCACCGGTAGTGCGCCTCAGTAAGGTGCTGCCTCTTTCAGCACAACCCTCACTGGTATCTCCTTTCGCTTGATTTCGTTTCTCACTCAGCACAATCTATCTCGCTTCTTAGTCCTTCCTTGGGCACCGCCGCTATGCTGAGCAGGCACGGTCCCTTTACGTTCTTTCCATGCCAAGCCTCTGCCAGGATCCCACCCCTGGCAGAGACCCTACAGTCTCTCCCTTCACAACACCCTCTGCCACCAGGTGTTGCTCCGTTCAATCCCGTCAGCGTTCTCTCTAACTTCCTGCCTGACCCCCAGTTTACCCACTATGGTGGGGAGTGGCCTAATGAATAGCACCCTTAGCTCCCCCCGGAGGCCCAGCTGTGAAATGTATTGGTGACTGTGATACCTGCTCAGAGAACTCCTTCCGTGCCATCGAACGCAGCATGGCCCCCCTTAGTGGCTGAACCATGCTACTGCAACGACCAGGACTCTGGGGCGCTGCATATGCACGTGATGCACTTTATGTATCATACAGTTGTGGCCAAAAGTATTGACACCCCTGCAATTCTGTCAGATTATACTCAGTTTCTTCCTGAAAATGATTGCAATCACAAATTCTTTGGTATTATTATCTTCATTTAATTTATCTTAAATGAAAAAACACAAAAAGAATTGTCCTAAAGCCAAATTGGATATAATTCTACACCAATGGCTTTCATGGAAGTAGGCACACAATCCAAATATTACAAAGTAATCTATTCTTCTAAAGCAGCTTACTTTAACATAGGAAATGTACCAGCAACAGTAAGATATTCATCTTAGGTCATTTATGCACAAATGTGTGACGGCTATGTAACAGCAGAATTCACATCACTATAAAAGGAAATGTTCTTCACTAAAAATCATATTAAACCACCAACATACAATGAATACAATTATATGCTTACAAATTCCACAGCATCCCGAACCCAAGCCAAATCCCACTTATATCCTTCACCACAATCCGCAACACTTCCGTTATCCTTCAAGCAATAAAGGTATAATGAAATTACTATAGAATTCATAACTGCTTGAGCAGTGAACAGGCACATTATTGGCAGCACACTCTATATGCGGACGAGTTCCTTACACTTCTAACAACAAATACAACCATCAACTTTCGGTGACCATCGATAAAGCCACACTCATTCGGCTGAGCATTCCTGTATGCTCTATGAGAACTGTTGATAGACATGTCCAGCAATAGCTTATCTGCTTATCTCCAATTGACAATATGATCAGCAGTCTGAAATCGAACATTTGAATTATTTCCTCTGACATTCATTTGTCCGGTGCTACTATACACACTAGACTGTTGGCCAAAACCTGTCGATATCGGCCGATATTAGTCTAAGGAGGGGGGATTGTTTTTTTGATAGATTAGTTTTAGATTTTACAGTATATGCCTCTCTATGAAATCATAATTACAGTCAGTGTCGGACTGGGGTGCCAAGGGCCCACCAGTAAACAACTCCAGGGCCCCATTTTTCATCTACATGCAAATGTGACATTACCCTCAATGACAAATTTCTATGAGAATGAACTGGGTAGATTGGTAAATGAATACGATGCCACCATTGTCTGTACATAGTGATTCAAGTATATTGTGCTAAGTACTGCTCATAAGAATGTAATGGCCCACTCTTGCACAGAGGCTCACCGGTGTATTCTCCTGTTTTCCTCAGTACCAGTCCAAGCCTGATTACAGTAGTGCCCCATAGGCTTCTTTGGTTGCCATCTAACAGCCATGTGCATCCTGACAGTTGTATTTTGTTACATTACTAAAGTAGTTCCCAGAAAAAAAAATTATTCAGACTGAGAAGGTCTACTGCTTTTCATTCTCTATGAACTCTCGGCCCCAGAGATTATGGCGCCCTAGGCGAAACTATTTTGTTGCGCCCCTACTACTTTTAACATACCTCCCAACTTTTGAAGATGGGAAAGAGGGACAAAGTTTAGGCCACGCCTCTGACCACACCCATTCATAACTAGCAACACCCATATCCACGTCCCAACCACACCCATTTAGCACTGCTGATCACACTGTTTCATAAATAATTATAAACAAAAAAATATGGCCACACAGTGCTCCATACTGTATAATGGCCACACATGATGCTCCATACTGTATAATGGCCACACATGATGCTCCATACTGTATAATGATCGCACATGATGCTCCATACTGTATAATGGCCACACATGATGCTCCATACTGTATAATGGCCCCACATGATGCTCCATACTGTATAATGGCCACACATGATGCTCCATACATGATGCTCCATACTGTATAATGACCACACATGATGCTCCATACTGTATAATGGCCACACATGATGCTCCATACTGTATAATGGCCCCACATGATGCTCCATACTGTATAATGGCCACACATGATGCTCCATACATGATGCTCCATACTGCATAATGACCACACATGATGCTCCATACTGTATAGTGGCCGCACATGATACTTCGTACCCTATAATGGCCACACATAGCTACTCCTACACACGCGGCTGCGCTCCGTACACACTCGCTCCGCTCCATACACCTCGTACACACGCGGCTCCGCTCCGTACACCTCGTACACATTTAGCTCCGCTCCATACACCTCATACACACACGACTCTGCTCCATACACCTCATACACACGGCTCCACTCCGTACACCTCATACACACACGGCTCCGCTCCATACACATTCAGCTCCGCTTCATACACCTTTTGCCTTTTGAAAAGATTTTTTATATTTTTTTTATATTTTTTCCCTAGCGCCCCCTTAGGCTGCCTAGTTCGCCTATACGTTCAGTCCGGCCCTGCTCGGCCCCTGAAAAACTCTCGAGAACAACTAAAGAAAAGTGGAAGGGAATTATAATTTTTCAGCACCAAGACATACTCCATTGTTTGAATCATATTTATATATTGCCTAAGAATGACTTGACTTTGCATGAAGTAAGTAACATGAAGTTGCCACATATATAGTTATAGGAAAACTTAGTACACCCTTTGAATTATAAGATTTTCAAATTGGGGTAAAAATAGTCTGTCATCAAATGTAGTGAATCATAAGAAACCTTAGAAACATCACATTTTATTAGATATACGTTAAAACAAAAAATGGACTACTAAAGAACATACAAAATTCCCAATTAGAGAGAGTAAATGTCCTGATATCTAAGATGATTCTGTTACTGACACGCCCACCAGGGCCGTTGGGTACTCGGAACTGTGACCCGACTCCGTGGCCCTGGCTGTGCCGTAAAATGGGGAATATGTATATGTGATTTAACGTGACACCACCTGTGGTGTTCGGCAACAGATGGCCGATGCTGCTAAAGGAGACTGCTGGGTTGATAGTGAAGCAGCTGAGATGGTTTTGCTCCCCACAGGTGGCACAGGGCCCCAGGGCTGCCGGTTCCAATTTAGGTCTGGCTTCGTGTATCTTGTGATGCAGGACGCAGAGTTCAAGAGATCACTGAATGACACAAGGGCTGTAGTTTTCTTTTCCTTTACTTGATGGTTGATAGTACAGACCAAGCTACTGGTAACAGATCGCAATGGAGAGCCAGGCACCATGGAAGCAATTTTTGGATACACCTGGCCAGGTAGGTACAGAGGCCTTCCTTCTGCACTGTCCTCCCTTTTTCCTTGCTGCCTAACAGCTCACTCCCCCTGCTGCTAACTGTCCCTTTCTGTTTTTAAAAACTAAAAGTTGCCTGCATGGCAGGCAGCTCGAGCCTATCACAGGTGCCACTCCTTTTGTCAGCTCCAGGCTCTGGTATGCTGCTGTGCTGCCGGGTATTAGATCGGGCCAGGAGACCTGCAGTCCCCTGCCCTCCGGATTTAGCTGCTGAGACTTCAGTACCCACATAACCATGGACTCCGGTATCCGGTTCCTAGCGCACAGCTCTGGGGCGAGTTCAATCACAGCTCCACTCTCCAGGTTCTGCTCTACTTCTCTCCTACTGACACCTGGTAAGGGGACCCCTCCTTGCTTTCAGACATGACATAACTCCCTGTGAGGGAGGCAATGCCACTGTGGCAACCGGACCCCTGGGGTGCCACATTACACCTTAAACTGATGGTAGCATTTCTTTGTATACCCTAACTGAGCAACTATGTTGATGTATCTATAAATCACTTTATTTTTTGCATATCATTCTGCTTATATAGGGCATACCATCGAGGATCGGGGGCGCCATTGATCGCAGACTTTAGGGTGGCAACTTCAGCGCCTAGGCAAAAAAAAAAAATCTGGTCCTTAGAAGGTCTTAAAATTAGGTAAATCTAACCTCAGACGAACAACAACAAATGGGGGAGTAATATATAACAAGAATTAGGTCAAATTGAAGAAGCAGTGCATGAAAAATTAAGTACACCAATGCAACTGCCATAAGTATTCCTTTGTCATGTGTTGTAGTTTATCTGAGGTTAGATTTACATGATTTTAAAGGGATCCTTACAGCTAATACATGTACCAGACACTGGCTATATGAATTCAACCATGTAGCTGGAGAGCGAGCTGCACAGGAAAGTAGTCGGACAAGCGGATCCCCACTGGCTCCTCCCTAACCACTCTCAAAATCACTGACAGGTCTCTCACTATACATGTACGCAGGGAGACATGTGTCACTATAAGGGGCGACAATAAGAAGTTAGGGAACAGTCTATCTGACCAGTCTTCAGTGTGGCTCAGTCCCCGGCGACTTTTAGAGCAAGTTTTTCTCTGAAATGCTGAAGTGTTTCAGAGTCGAACATTCCGCGCTGCAATCATGCAGCCAGTGCCTGATACATGCTGCCTGTGGTCTCTGCTGTCAGCTTCCCTTGAAGATCTTTTAAGGACCAGATTTATTATAGGTGCATCAGGGGCGTTCACAGAAATCATGGGGTCCGATACCAGAAGTTCTAATTGGCACCCCCCCCCAAAAAAAAAAAATATATATATTTGTTGGGGTCACAAAAGAGCACATCTCATAAGCTTGCAGCATTTTAAAAAGTAATTTTACTCCTTCTGAAGTTAAACAAAATAACAACAAAAAAACACATAGCTGAACAAGATATCAATATAGAAGCCATAAAAAGCTCACCAATGATATATAGCTATAAAAAATCTAATTGGACTATAATAAAGGATAAGTCGCTTAAATGGAGGACAGCAGAAAAGTGTGGGTCACAAGGACCCAGAAACAACGACCATTATATCCAAAGATAAAATAATGTATGTAAAAGAGTGTATTTAAATAACTTTATTGATCCACAAAATACATATACAAGATATAACATACATTACACATGAAGGGTACAGGTAAGTATCAGGTGCTGCAAGGTGTGCCTCAACACCGCAGGATAATAAAAACAAACGAACTAAGGGCGCATGGACCCAAGGACGTACACACCCGCAATAATCCAAACTTGTGCCACCAAAATTCTAGTAAATAAATAAATATTGCACATATTGAGCTGTAAGAAAGCCTCCGTTTGGACCTAGAGCCAGGTCCCTTCCAGTGCAAGTAAGGTACTGACTTATCCAATACAGCACGCACACATAGGGCACAGGAAAATTACAATTTTACCTCCAAGTGGAGAGCTGGATGATACGTCCACAGGATCCGTGCGTCCTCCCCGACGCACGTTTCGGTTTTTCACCTTCCTCAGGGGGCATATTAAGTGAGGCTGAGTACATATTTTTATAGTCACGTATACCGGAAGTGACCGGGAACAACCCGGAAGTAGTTAGCGGTAACTATGACAACCGCTATACTTTGAATTTGGACAGCTTACAGCGACCGTGCGATGGTGCCTCATCGATCAGGGGATGCGCCGCAGAGCGCCGACCACCGGACAAACACAGGGCCCTGTGATTCGTGCCGTACCAGTGGGGCAATTTTTGCGTCTTCGGCGCATTTGTTCCACATCAGCCATCTTTGAGGTGGAGGCGGATAAGCTTAAGCAACGTTTTCTGGAAAGAGGATATAGCCATAGGGCCATTAAAAGGGCGTACCATAGAGCTAAATGGTCTGATAGAAATTCTCTTCTCTATCATGCCAGTAACAGCATTAAGGACTCTAGAGTGACAAGATTCGTCACCAACTTTAGCACTCAGTCAGAGGCAGTACGTACGGCCCTTACAAAAGCCTGGCCTATATTGTTGACTGACACTACTATGACTAAGATCCTCCCAGACAAACCTGCCATCACTTTCCGACGCGCTAGGAATTTGCGCGATCGTTTGATACAGAGTCACTATGAGAGTGCTCCCCCCAGATCGTTTTTGAGTGATATTCCCGTCAGGAGGGGTTGCAGGCCTTGTGGCCGCTGTGTCGCCTGTGTAAATATTGACCGCAGTGATTCTTTTGTAGATTCAACTGGACGAAAGACCTTTAAAATCAGTGGGTCGATTACATGCATGTCTAGGAATGTCATCTATTATGCCACGTGTCCGTGCTCCCTGATCTATATTGGACTTACCACACGCCAACTTAAGGTGCGGGTCAGGGAGCACGTGCGTGGCATTCAGGCGGCCAGCGGCCAGGAGGAGGTAGCCCTCCTGAAAACAATCCCTAGACACTTCAAAACGCATCATAAATGCAATAGTAGGGATCTGCGTGTCAAAGGCATTGATAGTTTAGATCTGGGGATCCGTGGGGGTAATATTTCCCAACGTTTGGCTCAGTTAGAGTCCCGTTGGATATGGACCCTGGATACTGTCCATCCACGGGGTCTCAATGAGACCTTAAGTTTCTCACCTTTCCTGTGATCACCGCCCTCTGGATACATCTTGTCGATATACCGTGTTTTTAATGTATTTTTAATATAGTTTTTGGCTTTTGTATATATTTTTGTTTTATTTTTGCTTTACTAATTTTGGTATTTTTGTTTTGTGTCTTAGGCTGAGTATAGTTTAAGTGTGCTTCACTTTTCTTGAACCTTGTGGATAAATGGATGTCGGTTCTATCAAGTGTTTTGAGGGTTGATATCCTCTATGATGGGGTTGAAATGGACATAACGTTTATGGGCCACTGATGCCCCTTATACATCCTGAAGACGTCTGGAAAGAACATCTGGAGGTTCACTTGCATTTAGACTGATTAGCAGTCTCCTATTCCCTATCGCTATGTGGATAAATGATTGACTCTTAGGTCCTCTGATCAATTTCTTTATATTGTCTTACTGTCCACAATTCGGCACTATGGTACCTCTCTGGGTAAATGTATACCATGACATATCTGCGGACCCTTGTAGTCTTCATTCTAATAATGCATATCCAGTACAGATTTTTGTGTACATGTCCCCTATCTTCTTTGCTCCGCATCCATATAGGATAGTCATTATTATGTGCATTTATTTGTATAGGTTGTGGTTGATGTTTATAATGTGATGTTGTATCCATTTTCCCTTGTTCTTTGTAAGTGTATCCATGCTTTTTGGCAGCTAGATACTCACCAGTGTGTGGGCAGCGTTTTCCCATTTGTGTGATGGTGGCTCTAGTAATGCGGACCATCTGCGCATGCGCACCCTTGCTCTCTTTTTCGGTCGGTGTTTGCGCCGTATGTGCGTCCGCCTCTGGACTTCACAGGGCCCTGTGTTTGTCCGGTGGTCGGCGCTCTGCGGCGCATCCCCTGATCGATGAGGCACCATCGCACGGTCGCTGTAAGCTGTCCAAATTCAAAGTATAGCGGTTGTCATAGTTACCGCTAACTACTTCCAGGTTGTTCCCGGTCACTTCCGGTATACGTGACTATAAAAATATGTACTCAGCCTCACTTAATATGCCCCCTGAGGAAGGTGAAAAACCGAAACGTGCGTCGGGGAGGACGCACGGATCCTGTGGACGTTATCATCCAGCTCTCCACTTGGAGGTAAAATTGTAATTTTCCTGTGCCCTATGTGTGCGTGCTGTATTGGATAAGTCAGTACCTTACTTGCACTGGAAGGGACCTGGCTCTAGGTCCAAACGGAGGCTTTCTTACAGCTCAATATGTGCAATATTTATTTATTTACTAGAATTTTGGTGGCACAAGTTTGGATTATTGCGGGTGTGTACGTCCTTGGGTCCATGCGCCCTTAGTTCGTTTGTTTTTATTATCCTGCGGTGTTGAGGCACACCTTGCAGCACCTGATACTTACCTGTACCCTTCATGTGTAATGTATGTTATATCTTGTATATGTATTTTGTGGATCAATAAAGTTATTTAAATACACTCTTTTACATACATTATTTTATCTTTGGATATAATGGTCGTTGTTTCTGGGTCCTTGTGACCCACACTTTTCTGCTGTCCTCCATTTAAGCGACTTATCCTTTATTATAGTCCAATTAGATTTTTTATAGCTATATATCATTGGTGAGCTTTTTATGGCTTCTATATTGATATCTTGTTCAGCTATGTGTTTTTTTGTTGTTATTTTGTTTATTCATTATATCTTTGCTGTGTCCTGCACAGGTTTTTTGTACAACAAAATGGACTACAGAGCCAGAGAGCGTGTTTGGCTCGGACAAATGGAGCAGGTGTTTGGGGAAGGTGCTGCTGGTGGTCAGCGGGCGGATGATCACTTGTTGGATGAGAAAAGTAATTTAGTTCAAACTCTACTGATCAAACGTACAAAACTATGGTGGAATCGGGCATTCCTCGAAAAATATATAGCACGCTCTATGATTCCCAGGGGTCTACGAGTAAAAGTCACTCCTGCCTATCCAGTTGATGACCAAATATTTATCAATGAGTGGGAGGAGGCGTGTAGCGGCTGTTCTAAGACTTTAATGTTATTACTGATAAAAATGAACACCAAGTCCATTGAAGAATTGGACAAGAGTATTGATGTGGCACAGGCAGAACTTAGAGCTATGTGTACGGAGGCCAAAATCCAGACATTTGAACTTAGTCTGGAGAAATCTTTAGATCAGGTATTGAAAAAAATACAGGATAATCATACCCGTAAACTAAATAGAGATACTAAGGACTACCAACTGAAAACGGTATATCGGTGGGTTAAAACTACAACGCGGCCCTATGGTGGGAATCGGACTGGCTCCTTTTCATCCATTTCTTCTACTGGGGATACTTCGGATGTATCTACATCATCCATGATGACCCGTTCTGGGACTGGATATAAGAGACCACGTAAACATAACTATCATCCGTATAAACGGCAGGGTGGTCGTTCTCCTGACAATGGACAAAATGGAAATAAGGTGATCAATTTGAGTAAGCATAAATTAACTTCATCTGATCTATCCTTACTTCAGAGGGGTCTGTCCTTCTCCCCCGCTGCGGGGCTAGATACCTTTACCATTATAAAGGACTTACATCTTTTCGCTCGCTCTTTATTGTTCAAAAGATACCACTTTGAT
Source organism: Ranitomeya variabilis (assembly GCF_051348905.1). Lineage (NCBI taxonomy): Eukaryota > Metazoa > Chordata > Amphibia > Anura > Dendrobatidae > Ranitomeya > Ranitomeya variabilis. The sequence continues at coordinate 826,244,543 of NC_135232.1, read as the reverse complement.
GACAATTTACATACTCTTTTCCCTACAGATGAAGAGCAAACAGCCCTGAGGGTTTTGGAGGAGTTGTCGGATGAGCATACGGCTACAGAGGGAGGTAGGATACCCCCAGCCATTAGACCTCGCTCCAGGAAATTCCCCCCCCTATCCAATTGTGCTGCTATTGATCTTTTCGTTCAGGTGGTCACTAATGACTTTTTAAAGATCCCCCAACACATCCAGGGGGATAATCTGACTGGGGAGGAGAGACAACGTCTCCGCTATCTGCAGCAGCTTCCAGATGTTGTTATCAAGCCGGCGGACAAGGGGGGTAACGTTGTTATTTGGCCTACTAGTATGTACGAACATGAGGCCTTTTCCCAACTAAGAAATTCGGTATGCTATAAAAAACTCACGTTTAATCCCTTGTCCGCCTACTGTGCGCAACTATCTGCGATTTTATCAGCTGCTGTAGATGGGGAGGTGATTACCAAGGAGTTGGCCACAGCTTTAGTGGTTAAAGAACCTAAGATTCCCACCTTTTATCTCCTCCCCAAAATACACAAAAATATCAGTGTACCCCCTGGACGTCCCATTGTTTCAGGACGGGGGAATTTCCTGGAGAACACTAATAAATGGATAGATTCCATCCTACAGCCACTGGTGGTGGGTCTCCCCTCCTTTCTCAAAGACACGACGCAGCTGCTTCGGACGGTTGATGGCCTATCTCTTGACACAGACACCTTACTCGCCACAGCTGATGTCGAGTCTTTATATACTAACATTCGCCACAGTGACGGCCTACGTGCCGTCCAATTCTTTTTGGGCACATCCGATCACTCCCCCAACTTCAGGGCTCTAATTCTGGAGGTATTAGAATTTACCCTAACTCATAACTTCTTCACCTTCAAGGGGTCCCTCTACCTACAGCTCCAAGGGACTGCTATGGGGGCGGCCTTTGCCCCCTCATATGCTAACCTGTTCTTGGGGCTGTGGGAGAGGGACCTCTTCCTGTCAGATGTTCGGTCGTCGTCGGTGGACTGCGTCCTTCTCTGGACGCGGTACATCGACGACGTCTTCCTCATCTGGCAGGGTACACCGTCAGCACTTGATTCTTTTTTTAGGGCAGTGAATGTTAATGATCTAAATATTCACCTTACTGTGAAGCATCATGCAGACGAGATTGAGTTCCTGGATGTGACTCTCCGTAGGGATTCCTGTGGACTTATAAACACTAATATATTTCGTAAACCTACGTCAACGAACATGCTGCTACACGCCTCCTCCTCTCATCCAAAACACATGATTCGTGCCGTACCAGTGGGGCAATTTTTGCGTCTTCGGCGCATTTGTTCCACATCAGCCATCTTTGAGGTGGAGGCGGATAAGCTTAAGCAACGTTTTCTGGAAAGAGGATATAGCCATAGGGCCATTAAAAGGGCGTACCATAGAGCTAAATGGTCTGATAGAAATTCTCTTCTCTATCATGCCAGTAACAGCATTAAGGACTCTAGAGTGACAAGATTCGTCACCAACTTTAGCACTCAGTCAGAGGCAGTACGTACGGCCCTTACAAAAGCCTGGCCTATATTGTTGACTGACACTACTATGACTAAGATCCTCCCAGACAAACCTGCCATCACTTTCCGACGCGCTAGGAATTTGCGCGATCGTTTGATACAGAGTCACTATGAGAGTGCTCCCCCCAGATCGTTTTTGAGTGATATTCCCGTCAGGAGGGGTTGCAGGCCTTGTGGCCGCTGTGTCGCCTGTGTAAATATTGACCGCAGTGATTCTTTTGTAGATTCAACTGGACGAAAGACCTTTAAAATCAGTGGGTCGATTACATGCATGTCTAGGAATGTCATCTATTATGCCACGTGTCCGTGCTCCCTGATCTATATTGGACTTACCACACGCCAACTTAAGGTGCGGGTCAGGGAGCACGTGCGTGGCATTCAGGCGGCCAGCGGCCAGGAGGAGGTAGCCCTCCTGAAAACAATCCCTAGACACTTCAAAACGCATCATAAATGCAATAGTAGGGATCTGCGTGTCAAAGGCATTGATAGTTTAGATCTGGGGATCCGTGGGGGTAATATTTCCCAACGTTTGGCTCAGTTAGAGTCCCGTTGGATATGGACCCTGGATACTGTCCATCCACGGGGTCTCAATGAGACCTTAAGTTTCTCACCTTTCCTGTGATCACCGCCCTCTGGATACATCTTGTCGATATACCGTGTTTTTAATGTATTTTTAATATAGTTTTTGGCTTTTGTATATATTTTTGTTTTATTTTTGCTTTACTAATTTTGGTATTTTTGTTTTGTGTCTTAGGCTGAGTATAGTTTAAGTGTGCTTCACTTTTCTTGAACCTTGTGGATAAATGGATGTCGGTTCTATCAAGTGTTTTGAGGGTTGATATCCTCTATGATGGGGTTGAAATGGACATAACGTTTATGGGCCACTGATGCCCCTTATACATCCTGAAGACGTCTGGAAAGAACATCTGGAGGTTCACTTGCATTTAGACTGATTAGCAGTCTCCTATTCCCTATCGCTATGTGGATAAATGATTGACTCTTAGGTCCTCTGATCAATTTCTTTATATTGTCTTACTGTCCACAATTCGGCACTATGGTACCTCTCTGGGTAAATGTATACCATGACATATCTGCGGACCCTTGTAGTCTTCATTCTAATAATGCATATCCAGTACAGATTTTTGTGTACATGTCCCCTATCTTCTTTGCTCCGCATCCATATAGGATAGTCATTATTATGTGCATTTATTTGTATAGGTTGTGGTTGATGTTTATAATGTGATGTTGTATCCATTTTCCCTTGTTCTTTGTAAGTGTATCCATGCTTTTTGGCAGCTAGATACTCACCAGTGTGTGGGCAGCGTTTTCCCATTTGTGTGATGGTGGCTCTAGTAATGCGGACCATCTGCGCATGCGCACCCTTGCTCTCTTTTTCGGTCGGTGTTTGCGCCGTATGTGCGTCCGCCTCTGGACTTCACAGGGCCCTGTGTTTGTCCGGTGGTCGGCGCTCTGCGGCGCATCCCCTGATCGATGAGGCACCATCGCACGGTCGCTGTAAGCTGTCCAAATTCAAAGTATAGCGGTTGTCATAGTTACCGCTAACTACTTCCGGGTTGTTCCCGGTCACTTCCGGTATACGTGACTATAAAAATATGTACTCAGCCTCACTTAATATGCCCCCTGAGGAAGGTGAAAAACCGAAACGTGCGTCGGGGAGGACGCACGGATCCTGTGGACGTATCATCCAGCTCTCCACTTGGAGGTAAAATTGTAATTTTCCTGTGCCCTATGTGTGCGTGCTGTATTGGATAAGTCAGTACCTTACTTGCCCTGGAAGGGACCTGGCTCTAGGTCCAAACGGAGGCTTTCTTACAGCTCAATATGTGCAATATTTATTTATTTACTAGAATTTTGGTGGCACAAGTTTGGATTATTGCGGGTGTGTACGTCCTTGGGTCCATGCGCCCTTAGTTCGTTTGTTTTTATTATCCTGCGGTGTTGAGGCACACCTTGCAGCACCTGATACTTACCTGTACCCTTCATGTGTAATGTATGTTATATCTTGTATATGTATTTTGTGGATCAATAAAGTTATTTAAATACACTCTTTTACATACATTATTTTATCTTTGGATATAATGGTCGTTGTTTCTGGGTCCTTGTGACCCACACTTTTCTGCTGTCCTTCTGAAGTTCTAGATTTTTCTTCCATTGCCCCCATAAAGCACAATGTAACAAAAATGCCCCACAAATACAGTATGATACCCCCATGGTGAATTCCTCCACATTAGCCTCGTGATGCACAGTATAATGACCGTATTGCACCCCACCTCAACTACCAAGCAAAGTATGGAGACACCAACACAGTATGATCCCCCAACTCTGAATCCCACACAGCCTTCCATGTAGTATAATGGCCCGTAGAAAAAGAAGGTGTGAATCCATCTCCAAGGATAAAATGTAGAAACTTTATGTTCTAGCAGCATTTTAAAGTGATTCAATAAAGTTTCTACATTTTATCCTTGGAGCTGGATTCACACCTTCTTTTTCTACATGTTAACCAGTGATGTGGCAGCAATACTTTGTCTCCGTGCTCGGACTGATACCTACCACTTCGTATGGATGAACTAAGGGTGAGCTGAAATACCTTTTTTTTTTCTTTCAGTATAATGGCCCCACACCTCTCCACACTGTATAATGGTCTGCACTAGCCCTCCATACAATATAATGACCCACACACAGCATAATGGACCCCACATTGTATAATTGCTAGCATACAGTATAATGGCCCCTACATAGCCCCATATATCATCCATCCAGTATAAAGCACTCCCTATCGTCCTCCATATAGTAAAATGCACTTCCTATGGTCCTCCTTATAATATAATGCTCTCCCCATGGTCCTCCTTATAAATATAATGCCCTGCCCAAGGTCCTCCATAGAATATAATGCTATCCCCATGGTCCTTCATAGAATATAATGCTCTCCTCATGGTTTTCCATAGAATATAAAGCATTTCCCATGGTCCATACTTTATTATGGCCACCAATCACTGATTTAAAAGCAAAAACAACAAAACACAGTACTCGACCCTCCTCATTCCACCCGGTTTCCTGGCGTGAAGCGTTGCACGTCTCAATACAGTTGACATGCGGTAATGACGTCATTGCGCCTGCTGCACTGAGACGTCAGAGGCTGAGGAAGAATGATGGGGAAGAAAGCATCAGCTGATGCTCCCTCCTCCATCATCATTGCTCAAGTTGATGGACGAAGGGGGGGCCCGGTGCGGCGCTGGCACTGGGCCCCCCTGGCTCACGGGCCCCATAGCAGTCACATGTCCTGTCGCCTTTGGCGGTACACCAATGAGGTGTATGTAGTTTCTCATCACTGTATTCATAAAGTTCATCAATACTTAGCAGCAACATACAGTATAAACAGCTTGACAAGGAACTAATATGCCTCTATTTTCTACCCAGATACCTTCCATATAAATGACCAGCACCAGACTACTAATGGTCACATGAAGTTATGCACCCGACTGATGTAGTATGTTGAAACTGTGTAAATGACAAATACTATTTTCATGGTCTGTGGATGAGGCACTGTGCTAGAGTAAACACCTAAAAGAAGCACTCCCATCAAAGAGCAAACTGAGCAATTTTAAGAGCACACTGCCATATTATATGATGATTGCAATATATTAAGAGGACAATGTAAAAGTATGTGCACACGTCTTTTTCAAGCGGGTCTGCTATGAAATCTGTCTGAAAAGTGCCCATAAAATGATCAAAATAATAAACATTAATTTCTGTGTGAAAATGACTTACTGTTCATATGTTCAGTCTTTTGTGTGACTTTCACACACTTCAGGTTCCCAAAGACACAAAGCAGTTAAAATAAATGAACTGACCATATTTCAGGTATTTTTCGCTTTAAAGAGGCCCTACACTTTACAACACAAGTCCACGAGAAGGCTTAAAAGACGCCCAGAAGATGTCTGGGCATCTGCTTGATTTCCATATGCATTTTTGCTTGAAAATTGCTAGCGATCTAAGTTAAAAAAAAGAGACGTCTGAAAGATGGCTGTAGAAAAAAAAAATACTGACAAACACATGAACAGTCTATAATTTTAAGGGTAGGTTAGCTTTAACATTGAGAAATAGAATATCAAAAATAAAATCCAGAAAAATCACATTGTATAAATTATATACATTTATTTGCATTTTGCAGTGAGAAATAAGCATTTGATCCCCTGCAAATCATTAAGAGTTCTGGCTCCTACAGACCAGTTAGATGCTTCAAATCACCTTGTTACCTGCATTAAAGACAGCTGTCTTACATTGTCATCTTTATAAAAGACTCCTGCCCACAGACTCAGTCAGTCAGACTCTAACCTCTACAACATGGGCAAGACCAAGAGCTTTCTAAGGGTATGTTTCCACGGTACGTAAACGCTGCTTGTTTGACGCTGCAGCGTCAAACAAGCAGCGTCCAGATGTTCCAGCATAGTGGAGGGGATTTTATGAAATCCCGTCTCCACTATGCGTGGAAACCCGCACGCGGCGGCCCTGCGACTCCGGACATGCTGCGCGTCTTTTCAGAACGCAGCATGTCCGTACACCTTGCGGGGACGCAGCGTCCCCGCAAGGCATATCACAGGGCCCTATGGCGAGGGGTGCGATGATCCCGGATGTGTACTGTACACATCCGGCACCATCGCGTCCCATTAAGGGGGCGGGGCTTAGCGCCGAGCGGTGTCGCCGCTGCGGCGATCCCGCCGGCGAAACGGACCGTGGAGACGTACCCTGAGGATGTCAGGGACAAGATCATAGACCTGCACAAAGCTGACATGGACTTCAAAGACATACATGCATAAGACACTGGGTGAGAAGGAGACAACTGTTGGTGCAATAGTAAGAAAATGGAAGAAATACAAAATGATTGTCAATCGACATCAGTCTGGGGCACCATGTAAAATCTCACCACGTGGGGTATCCTTGATCATGAGGAAGGTTAGAGATCAGCCTAAAACTACATGGGGGGGAAACTTGTTAATGATCTCAAGGCAGTTGGGACCACAGTGACCAAGAAAACCATTGGTAACATTACACCATAAAGGTTTAAAATCCTGCAGTGCCCGCAAGGTCCCCCTTCTCAAGAATACACATGTGCAGGCCTGTCTTACTCTTACCAATGAACACCGGGATGATTCTCTGAGTGATTGGGAGACGGTGTTGTGGTCAGATGAGAAAAAATTGAGGTCTTTGGCATTAACTCAACTTGCCGTGTTTGGTGGAAAAGAAATGCTGCCTGTGACTCAAAGAACACCGTCCCCACTGTCAAGCATGGAGATGGAAACATTATGTTTTGGGGGGTGTTTCTCTGCTAAGGGTACAGAACTACTTCACCACATCAATGGGAGAATGGATGGAGCCATGTACCTTAAAATTCTGAGTGACAACCTCCTTCCCTCTGCCACGACATTAAAAATGGATCGTGGCTGGGTCTTTCAGCAAGACAATGACCCAAAACATACAGCCAAAGCAACAAAGGAGAGGCTCCAAAAGAAGCACATTAAGGCTAGGTTCACATTGCGTTAGCGCAATCCGCTAGCGCTAAACGAATTGCCCTAACGCAATGTATTTGTAGGGGCCGCGTTTAGGGGTCGCGCTAACATCCCCGCTCTCGCAGATCCCCGATCTGCGAGAGCGGGGAACGGACCTCGGGCAGCCCGCGGACGCTGCAAGCAGCATCCGAGGCGTGCCACAAAAGAACGGCACATCGCTAGCACAAGCCGAAAAAGGCACGCGCTAGCGATGCGCTTCAGGCTGAAACAACATTGCTGTCAATGGGTGCGCTAATGGACCCGTTGCACGGCGTTAATTGCGACATTTTCGCAGTGCAACTCTGTCCGTTAGCGATCACCCACTAACGCAATGTGAACCTAGCCTAAGGTCATGGAGTGGCCTAGCCAGTCTCCAGACCTTAATCCCTAAGAAAAATTATGGAGGGAGTTGAAGCTCCTAGTTGCCCAGTGACAGCCTCAAAATATTAATGATTTAGAGATGATATGCAAAGAGGAGTCGACCAAAATTCCTCCTGACATGTGCACAAACCTCATCATCAACTACAAAAAATGTCTGACTGCTGTGCTTGCCAATAAGGGTTTGGCCACCAAGTATTAAGTCTTGTTTGCCAGAGGGATCAAATACTTATTCCTCACAGCAAAAAGCAAATAAATTTATATAATTTATACAATGTGATTTTCTGGATTTTATTTTTTATATTCTCTCTCTCAATGTTAAAATTAATCTGGTCTGGAGGAGGAGTTAGCCAGTCTGAGAGAGACACTGAAGGAGAAGGAAGTCTGACAAAGCAGACAGAGAGGCCTGGCAGCCACGAGAGAGCTGCAGCCTCTGAAAGGACAAATAATCCCAGGGGTTGTATGTGGTGGAGATTCAGAGGAAAGGAGCAAAGGAGACGAACAGGGCTCAGAGGGGAACTGTGATCAAGCACCCTCAGAGCTGAAGCGCAGTACCGGATACCGGGAGCCCGAGGCTTTAGCAAAACTGTAGGACACTTGGTAGAACTGGAGGGCTGAGAACTTTATGGGATTGGCCCACACCACACCTGAGATGCAGCAGCACCTGAGGAGTTAAGGTAGATAGAGTCCCAATAAAAAGGCTCAAACTGCCCGTCATGCAGGTATGTGTCTCAGGACAGGTGGAATAGAGGACTCTGCAGAAAGCTTCAGGCAGCAGGGACTTCATATACAGCAGGCGCTAGCTGGAAAGGCTCACGGACCTCGCGGGAAAAAGGGAATCTTCCATTGCCTCCGAGCCGGCAGGGCCATACCATCACCTGTGCCTGGTACCCTGGACTGTGGCCTGCCAACTACAGTAAACCAGGTAAAGACTTACAACTTGTGTCCTTTACTCATTTTTGCCGGCTTACACCATCATCGCCATACACTTCAGGACCTCTGGGGACCCCGATTCACCTGTGGGAAGCGTTACCATCATTGCTGCAACAACATCTCCCAGAGGACCCCTTTAATGCAGCATCGGTCCCACAATTGACCGAACACCACAGGTGGCGTCACGACAGACTCATTTACAATTTCCCCTTTAAAGACCTTTCCCCTTTTATTGGAGTCCCAGGGCCACGGACCGGGTCGCAGACGCCGTTACATCCCCTTTAAGAGAGACTGGACCCGATGCAGAGTACCCCAAGGCCCAGGCGGGGCGCTCGACATAACCTTGGGATATGACATGAACATGTCTATTGAGATAGCCCATTTAATGACGTTTACAGGACCCAGAGAACTAGTCAGATTTTCCGTTTTTTATTAACTTTCCTCGTGATGATGTTTTTGTCTTATGGTTGTTTAAGTCTTGCACAGGAAGAGTAAAATATATACACATATATGGCATGCTAAAATATACATTGCTCTAACGCTAGATGAATGGCCTTAGTTGCAAAGATTGCTTGTATGTTTATGTATTATTTATAGAATGTAAGGAAAGCAATATGAGTTCTATAGAAAACTGGTGTATAGAGAGCTCACCACATGAGGTCAGCTTCAAATATTATATTGTAAATGCAGACTGCAATGACATGTTACTGCTGTGTAAGGGCTCGTGCACACGTTGCAGATTTGGTGCGTTTTTTCCTTGCAGATTTTCAAGCAAAACCTGAAGCAATCCTGATGCCAGCAAAGTGAATGAGAAACCTGAAGAGTCATGCACACGCTTAGTATTTTTGACTTGAACACTTGGTGCAGAAAATAATCTGCAGCATGTCAATTCTCTGTGCGTTGTTGCCCTGCATTTTTGAACATTCACTTCACTTAAATCAGCAAAAACGCAGGGCAAAAAATGCATGTTTTTTGCAGTTGAGTTTTTCCTGCCAAGAGCTGCAGAAACTATACTCAACGTGTGCACATACCATAAGGCTATGTTCCCACAATGAGTATTTGCTCCATTTTTGATGTTGCAAATTTTTTACTTTTCCTTCTGCAGTTTTTGTCTTTTTGGTATGTTTTAAATAAAGCTGTTTTGTTTTGGATACTTCCTGTTACTTAGCTTCAATAGAAAAACTTTATTGATAAAGCCATATGCAGGATTGCATGCGTTTTTAGTGCATTTCCTCTGCAGAAGCGCATTAGAAAATATATAAGCATTTTTTTTTTACGTGTGGATTTTCCTAATTTTATTCAAGTCTATGAGGAAAATCTCCTTATAAAATGCATATTTACCACAGGATAAATTGACACGTGAATTTTGCAGTGAAAATACCCTGTGTCAAAAACGCACTAAACACTAATCATGAGAACAGAGATCACAGACGGCTGTGTAAACTGGACTTAAATCAGAACGCAGCCCATGGACTGGCTGGCAGCTTTCCCGACCTGAGCGTGACAGCTGCATTGCATAGAATTACATGAACCTGTCACACTCGGGTCAGGAGAACCGCCGGCCAGTCCATCCATTTTGTTCCAATCTTGGTCCGAATTATACGTCTGTCTGCCTGCTTTCTTAGTCTAATAGAGGATTTGTCTTTTGAGGAGTAAAGATGCCAAGTATTATCTGATCAGAAGATCGTTTCATCCAGTGGCATAACTTGAAGCTCATGGGACCCAATGCAAAAGCTCCAACAGGCCCCCAACTATTCAACAGTAATGGTCTTTTCATATAGACCATAAATGACGTTTTCGTTCCCCTAGGCTCCAAGACCCGGATGCAATTGTAACCCCCTGCACCTATTATAGTTACGGCCCTGGTTTCATCATCCAAGAAAGTCAAAAGATATAGAAAATATGAGAACCTACTGTATTGTATGTATGAAAATAGGCCAATGATCTTTGATGGCCCCAAACCTACGCAGACTTCATAGGCCAGGATTTATTTAATTTTTTTTTTTAAATCCAACACTACGAAACAATTACGAATGTTTGCTCCTTGGTCAGCAGTTAAAATGAACATAGTGCATTTTTCTGAACCAGCCGACAGTTGTTCATGATGCTCAAAATTGACCATAGTTTTGTAAAATGTGTCTGGGCTCCCTTAAAAGTGTCCATCTTTGAACACAATTTCATAACGTACATGTAAACTTAAACCTACATTAAAAAAATTGAGCAATTTAGTACATTTGTTACGTATATTGCACAGATCCTGCATTGCAGCATGTACTGTAGTCCACTTTTATACTACAATAGGTAATGTGTAAATGCTGGGCGATATTTTAGTAATTTTTTTTTCTTGGCAAAACAGTCAGATTCCTTAGGATTACAAAAGATCTTCTAATGTGTTTTCGTTTGTTATATTTAGATTTTTCCCAAAAAAGGGCACAGTTCATGCATGATCATGTTATTGTTGGTTGTAACTAATTTCTAGAATGGAAACTTTCACATACAAGAAGAGTTAGTTACAGAAGTTCGGTAAATGATGTACAGTACAATGGGTTATTCACCAGACAAGGGATGCAAATAGGGTATGAGGAAAACACTCCAAGTTGGAGGAAAGGATGACAAATGCAATCAAACTGGAACGTAAAAATGGCCATATAACAATTAGTTTGCTTTTTTACCCCCTTGTAATTCTAGAAAAAAAAATAATAACGCTGCCCATGTGCTCTCTGTATGCTGGTTATCCTGTTTGCTTCTAGCCAGGACCAGACCCACGTGGCTGCCATGCCACTGACTTTATTTAACCTACCCCCTGCAATAGGGAATGGTAGGCTCAAAACCGTGAGTACTTCCACACTTTAATGTGTTTCCTGTTATGATCTGGTGACCTTGGAGCCGCATGAAACTTTCTCTGGAGTCGGTGGAACCTGTACTGACCGCAAATCCTGAACTAACACCGCAACTAGAAGTAGTCGTGGGGTGTGCCTAACATACCCTAGACACCTCGACACAGCCGGAGGACTAAATACCCCTATAGATGGAAATAGGAATGCTACCTTGCCTCAGAGCAGACCCCCAAAGGATAGGCAGCCCCCCACGAATAATGACTGTGAGTAGGAGAAGAATAGACACACGCAGGTAGAAAACAGGATTTAGCAAAAGAGGCCACTCTAGCTAAATAGGAAAGGATAGGACAGATTACTATGCGGTCAGTATTAAAACCCTTCCAAAAATATCCACAGCAGATAATACAAAAAGTTCCACAATCTAACTAAAGACATGGAATGTATATCTGCCACTCCAGAGAATCCAACAAGACTGAGAAAATACTGACACAATCTAAGCTGGACAAGAAAACACAAAGAATAGCACTGAATTGTGAAGCACACAACATGTGTGCCACAGGAAAAAAAAACCAGACACTTATCTTTGCTGATTTGGCAGAAAGGCAGGAGGAACCAGGCAGAGGTCCTACACCTCCCAACAACAATTGACAACTGGCAAGGACTAATGAATCCTGCACGCCTAAATACCCCAGTCAGAACTGCAATCAGCAGATACACCTGACCAGGACTGCAACTCAGGGGCAACTGCATTACCACCTACAACCACTGGAGGGAGCCCAAAAGCAGAATTCACAACAGTTTCCACAGAGAGCCAATCTGTGGAGGTCCCTCCATCAGTGTAATATTTCTTGGACTATGCATATCACTTCCTTTAATAGCAAATGAAGAGAACTCTGCTCCAGCCACCCTGAGAGGCCACAACCTCGCTTCTTGAGGAGAGAATCATTACTTTCATATTCACAATATACTGTGAACTTTGCCTTTAAGAGAGACTGTACCCCGTTACCTCTTTCAGTAAAATGGTTATGTTTACACGTTCACCTGTGTGTCTGGCTGCTTGAGATTGCCATCCAGATACCATCCACAAGTGCCATCTCCCGCTATTGACAATTGTTGTGGACACGAGGGAAGTGTTGAAGGGCCCAGCAACCCACTCCAGCTACCATGACATCATTATATGCTGATATATATATATATGCTGTGGGACTGCATGCCCCAGCTGGCCCTTCTGCAACATCTGACGCCTTCCCTGTGGCCCACCACTTAGACAACATTCCAGCAATGTCCTGGGGTTCATGTGACATTGTTATGTCACGTGATCCCTGCACTGTCCCCTCATTTGGACAAATCTGACCTCCAGAGGAAGTAAGACAGCAGCCACAGTGTGGCGCGTCTCTCTAGACCACAGCATGTCTATTTATCTTGTGGAGATGCGAGTCTCCGCAAGATAAGTTTCATCTATGCAATGTATTGGACGAGGTGATTCCACATGGTTCAGTGATCACATGTGGATTCATCTGAGTTCAATAGACGGCTAAGGACATGTGCTGCATCCAAAGCACTGCTAATTACTGAACATGTGCACATACCCTAAAGAGGCCGGGAAACAAGCGTCGAGCGACTTCAATATTGTCGATCATGCTCGATTACCAGCCTGAACTTAGCGCTTGTAAATGCAAACAGAAAAGGGTCTGTGTGATGGAGCAATATATGACCATTTGGGGCCCCACTTTAAACTTTTGCCCAGGGTCCCACTTTGTCTAAAACCGGCCCTGGACGAAGTTGAAATATCTAATTAGAATCCTACTAATTTCCCATCTTCCAAGTCCCCATTGGAAATTGTAACCTGCTTCTCAATAGTAACATAAGGAGTCATATTCTTAAGTGAATTCCTGACCTCTGTTTTAACTATCACTTTCAGGTTCTTGTTAAGGGTTGAGGATACCTCTGTCAATTGTTGCAAACCGCATCGTTTCAGCTGGTCGCTCTGCTCAAAACCCCCATGACTGATCCATCCTCCAGAATCCTCCCCCCTACACACACTGACTGGGGAAAAAAGTAAGTCCCGAGTATCTCTGGCATCACCTGGGACTGTAGGTCTCCCTCCAAGGACAAGCAAACACTGAAGCAGAAAGAGAGGTTCCACCTTTTAAATCTGTGGATTTCCTGTCCTTGAAGGCTAATCCTCTCTCTCTCTATAGTGCGATCATGGGGATGGGAAATATATGGATTTAGCATACTTCTGGCCACATGCAAACTAAATGTGAGTGGCGGTGCTCAATTCACTTGTACTGAGCGAGGTCACGCATGTCTAGTCGGAATGTTGACGGGACTATGTATATCGCATACTTGCAGTCTCAGGTGCCGGTAAATCCTGACAACACGAGCTGTAAGGATAGACGTAAATATTGTAACTAAATGATATGATTACCCACACTCCCTAAGGTAATTGTGGGTATTCAGCATGGGAACCATAAAACTTAACTTTTACTACGATATGTTAAAAATGCTCAACATCACGACAATGATATAAAAACACGTCACTTATGACAAAACTGTAGACAAAGAGTACCCGCAACAAAATAAAATAAAATAAAAAAGAAATTGAACAGATCTAACCCCCTATCCTGTAGAGATCGATAGTATAGAACCACTCTGGAGGAGAAAGGGGATCCATGGAGCTTTGATTTGTCTACCACAATGGATACTGTTTTGTGGCGAATCAGCTCGAGGAGGTATATTATACGGGGACATGGTAATCCAACCCTATTGGAGGTTGCTGAATACCTCTAGGAATTAGACAGGGATTATGATTGGAGGTTGCTGCAGCAAAATCTATTGGTGATACAATTAGTTCCGGTGGGGAGGGAGTTGGATCTGCCAGTCTTGATAGGGATGCTGGTTTGGCCGCTAGCAATCTTTCCAATATGATATCTCATTGCTTATCAGTATTAGGCTATGTGCACACTTTGCGGAATTGCAGCGGAAATTTCCACAGCAATTCCGCAACTCCCTGCCACGGGAAATGCGCATGCGGAATTCCAGCTAAACACAAGCGTTTTGCAAGCATAATTAGCTTGCAGAATGCTAGCGTTTTCCAAGCGATCTGTAGCATCGCTTGGAAAAATGATTGACAGGATGATCACACTTGTCAAACATAGTGTTTGACAAGTGTGACCAACTTTTTACTATTGATGCTGCCTATTCAGCATCAATAGTCAAAAGATATAATGTTAAAAATAATAATAATTAAAAAAAAAATTGTGATATTCTCACCTTCCGGCGGCCCCCGCAGCCTTCCCGCTCCTCACGATGCTCCCGTTCCCAGTGATGCCTTGCGACAATGACCCTAGATGACGTAGCATCACACGAGACCACTACGTCATCACAGGTCATTGTCGCAAAGCATCACTGGGAACGGGAGCTGCCGGGAGCATCGCTAAGGCCTGGGCTGGATCCGGGGGCCGCCAGAAGGTGAGTATATAACTATTTTTTATTTTAATTCTTTTTTAAGGGCATGGAGCAGAGTCTCCTCTCCTCCACCCTGGGTACCATCCGCACATGATCCGCTTACTTCCCGCATGGTGGGCATAGCCCCATGCGGAAAGTAAGCGGATCAATGCATTCCTATGTGTGCAGAATTCTGCACAAAGAATGAGCATGCTGCGTATTTTTCCGCTATGTGATTCCGCTGCGGAAAAATATGCAGCATTAGCACACCATTGCGGAATCCCATTGAATTCAATGGGTTGTGTTGTGTATGCATTTTCGCAGCGTTTGAGGCGAAAAAAAAAGCGGCAAAAATGCATACAATCTGCAACATGTGCACATAGCCTTATAGTGACACACTGCGAGCCCCTGATAACTTAAGGCAGTAATCTATGTTTGATGAAACGCGTAGAGCCATCTCTACAGTCTTAGGGCTATGATCCTGAGAAAGTGATTAGTGCTCAGTGGCCACTTTTGTACATCAAAACAGCAATGGTTGCTATTTTTTAAACAATTTGTTGGACAACCAATGGTTTAGTTATTGATCTAGATAGTGGTATTATAGTGAACAGTTATGGTTCAATATATCTGATATCAAAATTAAGGATAATATATTCTAGTTTGTTGATTGGAGATTTAGGACATCCTTAATGTGACTAAGTGGTTATGTTGACCAGAGTTATTGAAATCAGAATATTAATATAATAACCATTTAATATACGGTACTTAGGCTTAAATAATACCTTGCTGCAGCAATAGGATCATTCATAGTCTATGCACTGTGAGAAATCCTGTACTTTTGTATATTTGTATTGATGTTGTAATGCGTGTTTATCCATTTTAAAATTAAATATTAAAAGTTAATATTTAGAATTCTACATTTTACTCCAATTGGATTAGACAGTGAATTTTTGGGATGACTGGTCCCTATTATCCCATGTCTTGTCCCATGTGAGTGGCTCCTGCTGTACCAAGGGCAGTACCCAAGTATTTTCCTAATAGTAGTGAACCCCAAAATCCTTAGGCGTTTGCATAGGCCTCATCAGATGAGAGTATAATCAGGGGTGAATATATAAAGAAACTGAGTAGTGCACGATGGCATTAAAAACTCAAAGGGGTATATGGGTTTCGCCTAAACGAGTGCCTGGGAGCAGATATATTAAAAATGCCAGCATTTATTTTGCTACTGTTGGCTTGTATGTGAACTTGTAGAGGGGAGAACCATGATTAATACATGTGGTATTAAATATGAGATGACTTCACCCCATAGTGTGAATAATCTAAAGCTGCAGAAATGATGCCATAAATGTGTTCAAAATGGCCACCCATGTACTATGCCTGTGTCACTACAGAAACTCGAGTCGGCCATTAGAATGTGTTTTCTTACGGAGCAGTGTTTACAGCCCGAACCGCCGCAGTTTATTTCAATTTGGTAGCATAAATATTGACTTGAAACATAAACAATGACTTTATGTAATGGAGTGAGCCCTGACACAATGATTTCATATTTATCCAGTTAACTAAATATTTGTATTCATCACTGAAGAGGGACACAAAGAGATGGCTCCTCTCCGGGAAATGGCTCTCATGCAAGTCTATGCACATGGCTGACGCTGAAGCTGGCCACTTTGTTCTATTACACGAAACTTTCCGAGGCTTTTACCTTTTTTTTGTTGCTGCGATTTATGTAACAGTGTAAAAATTATTCAAGTTTGCAATGATCATAAAAAAAATAATAGCAAAAAAAATGATTATGTAAATATACAGCCAGGATATTCTATAAAAATAAATAATAAATGAAAATCGGTATTATGGTATAAACCTAGAAAGTAACTAATAACTTTATTCAAATTAGTTCCCCCTAACATTTTGTGAACATAGTAATTTGTAATAAAGTCATCATAAAAATGCATTGTATCTTTAAGAGCTTTCTGTTAATGGTAATGTCTGTAAATGTTATATTTTTTTGTAACTTATAGGTTGTTATTTTTTACACTTCATGGTACTTTTATGCGAAAACACATTGATAACCTGATGTTATGGATCTGATCTCTACTTATCAACAATCTAAGTAACCAGCCCCTTTAATGTTTGCCCGGGCACAGTGGCTTGGCTTATATGTGCCTGGTACTGAAGTTCAGCCATATTGTGCTTTTTATATAATTTAGTAGACAGATTTTCTCCTGCACTGGATACAGATTTTAATTACTCATCGTCAGTCCCTGACCTCACTTGCTATTCTAGTCTTCCTTATTCATTTATACACGCACACTTCAGCAAACTGCATTGGAAGTCAATGAACCCATCAGCATGTTTTTTTGGGCGTGGGAGGAAACTGGAGAACCTGGAGGAAGCCCACACAAACACAGGGAGAACATACAAACATTTAGTGAATGGAACCAAGGCCCTCGATGCTGCAAATCCGTGTTTATAAATAGCTGCAATAGCATACATTGCTTGTAAGTCTTCTTTACGTTCTTCGAAGAACTTGGGAGTATTTTGGATACTGCAATTGTGATAAGGAATGCATGTTACAGTGCTCCCATATTACAGCCATCGGAAAGTGGCCACAGCCCAGGCCCAAACATCATTGGTGCAGCAGCCTCTAAAGGTAAGGAGGCCACATCTACCTCCAAAGCAGGTGGCGTTGTGCATTATGATGAGTTATTGGGCTACAAAGGGCCCATATATTGTTCTTGCACAGGGGCCCTCTTCTGTGTGTCCATGAGTAATAGAATTAAACACAGCCATGCAAAAATATTTGAGAACAATTTCACTCTTTCAAAAGGACGTTTTACCAGGTCAAAAAGTGAACCATTCTAATTCTTATTTTATTTCCGCTGCTCATAGGATTCCCTGGGGAAATGTTCTTAGGATGCTCTGCACAATTACCTTGTAAGCAACATCCCGTTGGTAAAAAGCATATAAATTAGCACTAAAAAAGGCCCATGGAACCCTATACTAGATTTAAAAGAAAAGAGTCACTTAAGGGAGCAGCATAAAAAAGGAGGAAAAAACAGCCACTTGTGAGCCATTGACAATACCTCTTTAAAAGGGAACGTATGTTGAAAATGGTACCTGATCTGCAGGCAGGATGTTATAGAGCAGGAGGAGCTGAACAGATTAATAGACATTTATTTTTTATGGTATACCTTGTATTTTATTCATTGAAATCTCTGGTGTTTGTATGTATAGGAGTCCGGTGGGTGGTCTACTAGTGATGGTCAGTCTTCTCTATGGCTATACATGTAGCCAGGGGTGTAACTACAACAGGTGCAGGGGTTGCAATCGCACCCGGACCCTGGAGCCTAGGGGGCCCTGAAAGTCCCTTTGTCCTATAGAAAAAGACTATTGCTATTAAAAATTTAAAATATTTGGGGGGCCCATTGGAGCTTTCGCATCGGGGCCCTTGAGTTTCAAGTTATGCCACTGCATGCAGCACTAACTGTCAATCACTAGTCGGACCCCCCTGGACTCGCATGCATACAAATCCCATGGATTTCAATAAATAAAATACAAGTTATGCTGAATCACTTCCAACAAACCTATGCACAGTATCATTCTGCTCAGCTTCTCTATACCATGACATCCACAGGTCAGACTACATGTTCATGACAGGTTCCCATTAAACAACACACGCATTTCAATAATGCAATGTGGAAGGCACTGAACTAGAAAGTACAGATTTTACTATTTTTATTTTAGCGGATATACCCAACTTTTTGACCAGGAGTGGCTCACCATCTGAAGTGTATGGGGTTCTCCGTTGTCTCCTCCAATGGCAGATGTCAGAGGAGGTAAGGAGGATAAGCACTGCCCAATCCTTTTGAACTTAGCCTGCGATGTTGCTACCAAACAAGTCAAGAAGTGGCTGACTCCCCTCTTATGGACCTTACAAACACAGAAGAGTGGTGCCAGTTTAAGTAACCATGGCTTTACCTTTTCCACTCAGTCCTTTACTAATAGAAAGATTGATGACGGAGAGTTGGTCGGACCACCACCACCAGCACCGCATTTTGTTTTAATTGCAGAAGTAATCCTCTAGTCTTTGGCAATAAACTCTCCCCATTAGTGGTTTCTGTTGAATAAACACAGAGCTGCTCTGAAGCCACAAATAATGAGGATCCCTTTCCATCTGCTCCATCTGCCTAGTGCAAATGTTTCACTATAAAACAGAAGCATTAGGAATTGTTTACGTGAACGACATTGGGTCCTGTTTTCAGAATGGCAGAAACATTCCGTTTGGCTTATGTCAACAGATCTATGAACCACAATAATATACCGATATATATAGATGGTGATGTGACGTAAAACAGCAACTGACATTTGTTAATTCTGTAATGTATCATTGGACTTGTCTCCCGTGGTGAAAGCTGGACCGTCCATCACACAATACATGGAATGCACGTGTTTACAACTGAGACTAGGCAAAGTCTGTTCCTTGATGAGATGGCTCAGGAGATAGATCTATACAGTGCCTTGATAACGCAACAGTTGTTTTCCTATTACTGCATATCAGTTTTTCACTAAAGGAAATCAATCGGCAGGATTTCACCCCCAAACTATTTATATGCGCTCATTACATAGAGCTCTTTCAAAGTCAAGTCCAGCAATACCTTTACATCGCCAGTCCGTTCTTCCGTTACTGAGAAATCAGTGTTTTAATTGATATGAAAATGTGTAGATCTGAAGCCTCTGTCACTCCAGCTCTATTCTCAGCCTAGTGCCGCCTCCTCCTGCTTTGACTGACAGCTTCTATACTGTATGGCTTCAAACAAAGGACTTGTCAGTCAAAGCAGGAGGAGGCGGAATTGGCTGCAAAATAGAGATGTAGTGACAGAGGCTTCAGATCTACAGCCTTGTTTGCATATCAGTGCAAATGCTGATTTCTCCATAAATGGGAAAGCGTCTGGCCATGAAAAGCGTTGCGGACTTGCACATATAAATAGTTTGGGGGAGAGTGGTGAAATCCAGTTAACCCATTCCCTTCAAATGTATTATTAATATTATACAAAGGGAACATATGTACCTGACCCCTACCCCTTCTGTAGATTTGTGTGTCTCCAATTTTGTAAGGCAACAGGTTTTTTTTTACTTGCAGCTTGGTTTCATGAAAATTTCCCAAGAGTTTTAGCATGTGAACCTCCAGAGTTGAATAAAAGTTTTTATGTTTTTTACAATTCTCAGCAATATTGCAGAGATATTATCTTGTAAAGTTTAGAATCTAATTTCACCTTCAACCAAGGGGGAGCTAGCAGAGATTGGCCTGTGAGGGTGTTTACTAACCCCCCTACATGACATTGACCAATCACAAGCAGGAGATGTCATGAAGGAGAAAAAGAAATCAAGCAAAATGATTGGCCATTAAAATACAAAAGGCTAGATTCTGGTGTCTCCTGAAATCATCTTCAGGCCACGTTCACATGTTCAGTATTTGGTCAGTATTTTATATCAGTATGTGTAAGCCAAAACTAGCAGTGGGTGATAAATACAGAAGTGGTGACGTGTTACTATTTATGCTTTTCCTCTGATTGTTCCACTCCTGATTTTGGCTTACAAATACTAATGTAAAATACTAACCAAATACTGAACATGTGATAATGACCTTAGGGAAAGAATTGGGGGCCCCCATAAGGACATGGTTGGAGAATTCCTACCAAAATCCGCATGTCCAGTAACATTTTATCTAATGTGCATGTGGACCTTTATTATGCAGATATTGCTGATGTCAAATACTATGAAATATAAAAAGTGAAAGTATTCCGCATTATATAATTTCACAAACTGTATGTAGGAAAACTGTGTGTGCCCAGTTCGCTAGAGAAAACATGAGTAAAAATGCTTCACTTGTAAGAGATAAGCAATACTTAACGTTTCAGGGGGTTAAATAAGTCAAAGGTAAGGACTGAAGTCAACTCTTGTAGCTACTCCTATTACTAATGCTGTATATCATTGATTCACCACACCTGATGGAGGTAGTGGAGCGGTGGATAAGACATGGCATAATGTGATATTGGAAGACATCGGGCTTAAACAAGACATTTCTACATAGCATCAAACAGAATTATTGGCACTTTGAATAGCGTAAACTAACATCTACAAACAATGAAGGAACATATGGTTAAGCAAAATATCTTACTCATCATGATGTCTAGTAAGAAGGTCTAAGAGGTCAAGTGAAGAAACAGGAGCTATGAGATTATTCTTCCCAAGCAGTGAATACTCAAGTAGTCCGCACCAAGTGTTTCTGATTCGATAGAGGAGCGTCAAACAGAAAGTGGAGTCAGTACAGAAGGCTAAGGTGCTGTCACTAGTCCCTATAGAATTATGGAGGTATATAAAGCCACAGTAGCTTGCCAATATATGAAGGTGAAATGTTCTGTATATACTGAAGGGGTGCAGGATGGGAGAAATTGTGAGAACAAATTCTCCAAGGTCACCACACTGTCATCTGAGTCTTTATTGCTACTGCCAATAAGACTTTTTCCTTACATTGTAATGCATAATTCTTGGGAGTGTCATAGGTTCTCATAGCACATGTAATACAATAATTCACAGAATGCATATATACAGTAGCTGCCTGATGTTCTGGGTATTCTCTGCATTATTCCAGTTATTTCTCTGTATTATACTACTATTCCTGTGCATTTCTGTGTGGGTCATGCAATCCATTGTTGACCTGCAAGTCCTACTTTCTGTCTGTTATTTCTGATCCGTCCCTCATTTGGGCACAGGATTTGGACGGAATGAGAAGTGCACCTTACTCTGCTCCTGATGTAGTTGGAGCTGCCTTTCAATGATTGACTGGGTGTATGAGCATGCAAGCTCAGATCAGTCTTCACAGATCTTGCCAAAGCTTTCGAGCGCTGGCACCTTCAATTGACAAGCATTGAGATGTGCTTGTCATTAGAAAGCACATAGTAACACTTGCCAATTGACGGGTCCAGCACCTGAGCTCCAAGGCAATGGTAGAGTAAGTCTGCATCAGCCATCAGTAACTCACGTGATAGACTTTACTGTCATCTGCACTAACTCTGCCGATGCTTCGGAGTGCCAGCTACTTTAATTGACAAGCGCAGCATTTGTCTTTATAATGACAAGCACATCTCAGAGCTTGTCAATTGAAGGGGTAGGCACCGAAGCAGGAGCAGTGAAATCTGTCATTTGAGCTTGTGTGGTCAGACACCCCCTGCCAATCATTTAAAGGCGGCTCCACACCCCTCAAGAGTAGAGTCAGGGGCTCTTTTCATTCTTTTCGAAACTTGTGCTCAGATGAGAGTCGAATCGGATGTAACAGGCAGGAAGTAGTGCCTGTATGTTG
The DNA here is from genome assembly GCF_051348905.1 of Ranitomeya variabilis. Classification (NCBI taxonomy): domain Eukaryota; kingdom Metazoa; phylum Chordata; class Amphibia; order Anura; family Dendrobatidae; genus Ranitomeya; species Ranitomeya variabilis. The sequence continues at coordinate 826,222,462 of NC_135232.1, read as the reverse complement.
ATGGAGGATATTTAACCTACACCGAGATGCGCTCATAGAAATAGTGCAAATCATGAAAGTAGATTAGAAAAGCTATTGTTTAGACCAGTTAGCCCAAATGAAAGGTGGTCAAATAATGGTGTAAAACCCCTGTAAGGTCCATGTGTACATAAGATATCATTGACTGACAGTCGGTTGCTATTTCTTGTGGCTCCCCCATGTAGCTGAGCATATAGTTTTCTCAATAGGGAGAGAAGCCGATATTAGCCTGAAGGGGTAGCTTTTCTCCTTGTTGAACAAAAGGGTCAGTTAAATTACAAATGTCCGATACTGCTGTTTCCTGACATCATCTGTTGGGGGAAAGTTAAAAGGCCCACATACCCAGATTCTGCTAACTTTAAATTACAAGGGGTTGACATATACATTCATACTGTCATTATATAACATCCATAGAATCACAGACATGTGACAAGAATATACCCCAGGGGTCTCCAACCTGTGGCTCATGGGCCCATGATGTGTGGCTGGCGACTGCCAGCCAGCTTGGTGCATTAGCTCCAGGTATAGCAAACTATGAAGAGCAGGTCTACAGATGGTGAATTTTGTGACTAGCCCTGCACAAAATAGCAGATCTGAATGTGAATATTCTGGCCTTGGAGATAATTTAAATATAGTAAGCTGTAGACCAGATGATGCTACCTGTCAGAGGAGGTACTTGAACCTTGATTCAACAGTGTCGTGGGAGTGATTGATGTGAGAATATTGAATGGATGTATTGTGGGAACCTATGGATCTCGGCATACTGTCTTGGTGTGATTTTTGTGGAAATGCTTTGATTGTCATTATACCAGTAATATAGGCTCTGTGGGTCATTACTGTGAGGAGGGCAGGAGCTGGATGTGGTTCACGACCCTCTCTCAAAGCTGAATGTGGCTCTCAAGGTCAGAAAGTTTGGAGACCACTGGTATAGACAAAAATATAAATTTATATGTAGTACATAGTTTGAGATTTTACATCAAAGATTAAGTTGGCAATGGATGGTGAATTACAGAGTTTAGACAAATACTATGCAGTGAAATACAAGGTTTTATTGGACTAATCATAAACTGTCCAATACAAAATATGAGCAATCAACATGCATCACCCAATAATTCCATACAAGCAAAGGCAATCTGTATCCAGTCTTATAACATCACTTTGTTCTTATACTGTGAAATTATGGCTTTTTCTTTCACAATCCAACAAAGAAAAATTGGCATAAGGTCACTTGCAGGTTAACCATGATGCTTTCAATGCATTACTAATCCATGAATGTGAAGTGTAAAGTACAGTCAGTGTCTATTCATAAAGGCATAACATTTGACTTGATGGGCATCAAAGCCACATTACTGAAGCCATCAACTTACCAACCCAGTACAACCAGTGGGTGGCAACCATGATACTAAATATACAGTTTATGATGGCAAGGCTGTAGGGAAAGTACAATGTAATAGTTAAAGCGCTACTTTCTTCTGTATCTTCATAACATAACATATATTTTTCATTTTGAGATGTCATGTCATCCTCCTCCAGAACTAGTTGCTGGGATGTCTTTATTAATTGGGTTAAGGTACATTTGCACCTAAAGTTTTTCAATTATCTAACCAAATAAAGAGCTCATCCTGCTCAATTCTTTGTATAAGTGAAGAAATAGATCAGAAAAGAGTTAAACAAGCTGGTAAGTATAAAGGACAGATAGATACACTTTCTACTACAGATTAAAATGGGAAGTGCAGTAGGTACTAGTACTTATATGAGGAAATGCAGGCTTTATACTAATAGGATAAAGAAACTTTCCAGTCAGTCCTTGTACAAACGCCAGAATTTTCCTCTAAGCACTGGTATGACATGTTTCAGATCCGGATTAATTACTGTCCCAGACCAAAAACACAAAAAGCAGAAAGTAATTGGTGTTCTGTAATATGTTGGATGCGTGCTGCAATGCATGTGGATTCTGGCCGGAACATCTGATTAGAAATGCGTAAAGTATTTCTGTGTGTTAGCTGCTCACTAGTGCAATGACATATATAGTCAACATTTCAGCTGAGAGCACGCAGGAGCCAAAAGAAAAAAAAAGGGTATAACGTGTTTAAGAAAAAGTTACGCAATTGTAAAAAAATGACTATGGCAGAACTCCAAGGACTGCTTGTATCTGACTGGAAACAACTGCATGGATTGGGGATTGAAAAGCTATAAATAATAATTGTATACTGTCCCAATATGTAGTGTGTGCAATATACACGGAATAAATTACAAAGTGTACGTATAAAGTATACATATATACAGAGAGGATGGAGATATAACAATGGATATATATATAGATAGATAGATAGATAGATAGATAGATAGATAGATAGATAGATAGATAGATGCATATTTGTGATTATGGTATATTGAGTGTATTCGCTTTACTTTGTATACCAATTTTCCATACAGACCCATATGATATATATATTTTTTTGTGCAATTCTTTGACAATCCGTATAGTCATTATCATTAAAGTTTTACGTATGTGTGTAAAATAGACATGCACCTCAATATACATGCCCACAAACTATATGTGTGTTCGTAATTGGGTGCTAATCTGTATACCAATTATCAAAAAATTACACCTATATCACGTGTGTATATATATATATATATATATATATATATATATAAATATATAACACATACATACACACACGTCATAGGACTTGTGTATGTGATATACTATATATATATTATATTAATTAATAATAGGTATACACATGTATTTTATATGTATACATACACACACTCATCATATAAGTGTAATAATTGGCATATAATTCTGCAAGAACGAGAAGTACAACAAATACAATCTCTATACTAACAATATCAATAGCATAAAACAAGAACGGGACTTACTAAAAAGAATGGAGAACAGGAATAAATAAAAAGAATGAACATAATATCCTTATATGTCAGTATGATCATTCAGAGAGCACGCTTCTTTTACTGAGAGGGCATCCTCACACACGACAAGTCCTAGAATGCCACCAGCGGGCACTTTGCTACATGCCACCCACAGGGGCAGTTGTGGAAAGGACACCTACCTCCTCCTCTGGAAGGCTGATCTCCTCAGGACAGCTTTCCTTCTCTGCTAGGTTGTTGTTCATTGTGATCTCCTGAGTAGTGTGCAGCACAGCCGGGAACCCTGCTCACTTCTGGCAGGAATCAGGGAACTCTACAAAGGTTACTAATGAGATCAGGGGGAACAAATGTCCTTCAGGTCCACTGGTAAAACAAACCGTCCCCTTGAAATGTAAAAAGAGGAACTAGTGAAGTGTCTATGGCTTGTGATAGAGATAAGGAGGAAAGCATGAGAGAGCAGGGGAAAGGGAGGAAAGGGGAAATGTTCTTGACTGTTGGTGATTAGGGTTAGATCCAGCCTTTGGTTTCTAAAACTCTCAGGAGGGGAGGGACTGAAGGCAACTTCACAGCTAGAAACTAACTCCCAGTATTCTGGCTGGGAGGTGCCCTGTTTATAGAGGAGATGGAAGGAGGGGGAGACAATCAGTATCACTTCCAATTAGTTAAGAAACAAATTCTCCAGTTCTTGAAAACATGGAAAAAAAATGACAGTTTCCAGGGCGGGTCAAAAGGTGACATGCAGAGAGATAGCAGGAGTAGAAGCAGAGCAGATAAGAGAATTATGGGACCATTACAAAGCCCAGGCTTCGGTCAGATATCTGTGCCTCTCTGCATTTAGAGAGCACCCTATATAAATCACAATTCCCAGGAATTAAGCTCAGTGTAGGTGCTCTAAATGAAATGGCTAAACATCATATATGCTTTATGATCCATGTTCACTGTGCCTCACCGAGATACGTTTTATAAGGGACCTCATACACAAGTTTCTTTCATTCTGGTTACTTATTTCAAAAAAATGTGAAATAATTTTGCCTTTCTGTGATCGATCATGATAGTTAGGCTACATTCATACATCCATGTGACACGTCGTATGCTGTCCTTTTTATTTTAATTTTTAATTTTTATTTTTTAGACTTGACTAGGCTAATCTCATTTGAAAATCGGGAAAGACAAGTGCACAATGCAATTTTTTCACATGGACATTTGGGCTATGAGAAAAAAAAACCTGTTATCTGAATAGCCCAATTCAATAACGCTGTTAGTGCTGCCTCTATGACATAGCTTTTTTTCCGCAGACCGCACTCAGGCCGAAAATAAGGTTGTTTGAATGTAGCCATATAACAATAGACAGGAATGTCTGAATGTAGCCTATTAGTTATTGTTGACAATTAACATATATTGCCAAAGTATAAGAAAATATCAAATCAGGGCATCTATGCTCGAGTTTAGGCTAGCCAACCTGTACTATCTTTTTATCTGTCTATATCTGTGTGTCTATCTAGGACTGTTATGACTGAGCCCTAACATGGAGATGAACAAACAAGGGTAGATGTTATCCTGTACACCAAAGGTTAATGTACAGATTAAGCAATCCCTAACTGGACCCTGATTTGTCCCTGCCTGACTGTGGAGGTTGGAACCCTGAAATTACGCAATGGCACCCCCACTCAACGTTGGCTGAACCTCAATGTCCTTAACTGCACCCTCAACTATATACAGAATATAACCCAAAACCACAACAACAGAATGGAATGCACACAGACAGAGGGTGAGACACAGGGCTAAAGGCGGAAGGAAAAGAAAGGAACCTCCAGACCCTGAATGTAATAAAAAGGGTAAAGATTGGAGAAGGGGAACATGCCAACAAACCACGGGAGAGGCAATAGAGAAACCCTCAGCAAGATAATCCTTCACTGGGGAACTGGGACTCCAAACATCCATCAAAATTGGAATATAGCCAGCAAAGACTGCAAGAGCCGGGAGAGTATGAATAGCCTGTCCCAATATGTGATAGGACAAACCAAAACGAGGAAATTAAAACACCTGCATAGAAGCAACACAGCAAAGACAAGAGCATTATCATCAGTTGGAAATATATAACACAGACTGTGGTCAAGCAGCAAGGTAAACCGGCCTATAGCCAGAGATCACCCGATCGAGTTCCAGAGTTGATCCATGACAAGATCAAGTACATTTCAATCATACTCTCAGCATCAAAGAATTGATGGCTCTAGAAACCTGATGGTCTGATGTCATTAATAATTAAGCCTGCCGATAAAGGAGGACGATTGTTATGGATAAAGAATACCAAAGATTCTGTCTCAAATATTTAATGTTGACAACTAAATAACTGTGACCTGTAATCCTATATACACAATTAGATCTAAGATTGACTCAGTACTGGATTATCACTTTGAACTAAAAGTGATTGATAAAAAGAGGAGCCAGTTACACCAGTATTTAATACTCTACCCAAGATTGAAAAGAATCTAACAGCCACCTGGGAGATCTACTGTGGCATCTACGAACTCAGTACTGTCGCCACTTTCTATTTATCTTGAAAAGATACTTAGTAGTGATTAGCGTACGTGCTCGGATAAGGTGTTATCCGAGCATGCTCATGTGCTAACGAAGGGTCCTCGAAAAATATGTTAGAGTCCTCGCAGCTGCATGTTTTGCGGTTATTTGACAGCCGAGACACATGCAGGGATTAGGCAATCCCTGCATGTGTTGCGCTGGTCGGTTAGCACATGAGCATTCTCGGATAACACCTTATACAAGCATGTTCGCTATACACTAATACTTACTCCAATGATGAAGGGCACTAAATCCTTCTTACTCGACACCACAACCTTTTTTAATATAATCAAACACTGTACCAGAGGCTAACTTACTAATTACACTGGATAATAATAATTTGTACACATCTATCAGCGATGACAAAGGAATAATTACAGAACCTTATTACAGTAGACTGGATTCTGTAAAAATCCACATGGTCATCATTACCGATTTCCTTTTGTCTGCAATTGTTGAACTTGTTTTTACGTGAGAACTACTTTCTTTTCGGCGACCAGTTTTATAAACAACCAAAAGGGACCACAATGGGCTCTAATGGAGCCCCAATCTATGCGAATAGCCTTATGGCCCCATTTGAAGAGGAACATGTATACAATAACCTTCTTATCCAAACATGTTGCATGATCTAAAGATGCTACACTGACAACATATTCTGTATCAGGCAAGCGGACATGACCTCATTCATCATGGTTATTTATCAACTAAACTCTGTCGAACTTGATTTACAATTAACTTGCCATATTGATCCCATAGGATATTCTAGTAATAAAACCCCCCACTAGGTCCCTGACAACTAATGTTTTTAACAAAACACAGACTATAAGAGTTTTTTTTACCATATACCAGTAACCATCCAAGATCCATGGAAAATTCTCTTATTCAGTCACAATTAAAACTGGTGGCACATATAGTAAGCGATCCCACAACCATGTCCATCAGAGTAGAGATGTTCTCCAGATTCTGTGATAGAGGATACATTGACATTACAGCAATGTCAACGTTCACGTGTGCATGACAATACCCGAACACATCTTACAAATAGGGATCGTATCCTGTTTATTAATTCATATCATCTTTTCATGACAAAAATTCACAATCTGTTACGCAAACATCGGGCCCTACTAGACAGAACATATCCAAACATAGAAGAGTTCCCACCACCAATACTGACGTTAAAAACGCCCCAAGAATATCCGCAATATGCTTGTAAGAGTCAATATTGGTTCATTTAAACTTTCTCTCAGACAGACTACGCTCACATCAGCACAGAATAGTACCTTTCCTTGTCTAAATTTTGGACAATCTAATGTTCCAATGTACTGAGCTTTGACTGTATTTTTCACCCTCAAGACATGTATTCCAAGCCAATTGTTTACATGAGAATCCTCTTTTGTCACCTATGGTCTCGTATACATTGGGAAAACTACCCAGCATATAAGAACCATATTTCTCAACATAAATCCATCATTAGATGATAAATGGTTGAGTTTCCAATTCCTCAACATTTTATTAATCACAACCATTGCATCAGCCAAACACGTTTTCAGGTGTTGGAACAGGTGCACACAACAAGATGTGGGGGCAATAGAGTCACAATATGAAAAATGCGTGACTCATTCTGTATTCACCGATTACAGACCCTGGCACCTTTAGGTCTCAATAGAGAGTTGGACTTATTACTATAAATATTTATTATGTCCTAATGTTTATCTTGACCTTTCTATTTACTCCCATCAAAATTTTTATCCTCTTAACCCCTTCACAACATCCACCATACACTGCCCACAATTAGTACTAGCAACGAACGCTGGAGTTTAACCCCTCTGATGCTGCTGTCAATAGTGACTGCGACATCGATCGTCATAGCAGAGGGAGGGAGCTCCCTCTCTGCTCCGAATGGTACAACGCAGCTGCGATTGCGTTGTGCCGATTGTCAAAAAAAGGGTAAAAAATGGCTGCAGGATCACCCAAGTACAGTGGCCTCTAAGTTCCTGTTCAGAGCAGGAGCTGGCACACCTCTTCCCTGTGTGAGATGCACTGATCTAATAACTTGCAATGCAAAGGCCGATAAACCTGGGTCCCCGTTTCCAAGACGGAACCTTCAGGTTAATGTTACATAGTAACATAGCAAGGCCGAAAAAAGACATTTGCCCATCCAGTTCAGCCTATATTCCATCAGAATAAATCCCCAGATCTACATCCTTCTAAAGAACCTAATAACTGTAAGATACAATATTGTTACGCTCCAGGAAGACATCCAGGCCTCTCATTAACCCCTCGACTGAGTTGGCCATCACCACCTCCTCAGGCAAGGAATTCCAGATTCTCAGTGCCCTAACAGTAAAGAATCCTCTTCTATGTTGGTGAAAAAACCTTCTCTCCTCCAGAAGCAGAGAATGCCCCCTTGTGACTGTCACCTTCCTTGGTATAAACAGATCCTCAGAGAGATATTTGTATTGTCCACTTATATACTTATACAAGGTTATTAGATCGCCCCTCAGTCGTCTTTTTTCTAGACTAAATAATCCTAATTTTGCTAATCTCTCTGGGTATTGTAGTTCCCCCATCCCCTTTATTAATTTTGTTGCCCTCATTTGTACTTGCTCTAGTTCCATTATATCCTCCCTGTGCACTGGTGCCCAAAACTGTACACAGTTCTTCATGTGCGGTCTAACCAGGGATTTGTACAGAGGCAGTATAATGCTCTCATCATGTGTATCCAGACCTCTTTTAATGTACCCCATGATCCTGTTTGCCTTGGCAGCTGCTGCCTGGCACTGCTGCTCCAGGTAAGTTTATCATTAACTAGGATCACCAAGTCTTTCTCCATGTCAGATTTACCCAGTGGTTTCCTGTTCAGTGTGTAATAGTGATATTGATTCCTTCTTCCCATGTAGATAACCTTACATTTATCATTGTTAAACTGCATCTTCAACCTTTCTGCCCAAGTTATCCAGATCCATCTGTAGCAGAATACTATCTTCTCTTGTATTGACTGCTTTACATAGTTTTGTATCATGCAAATATCATTTTTTTACTGTGTAAACCTTCTACCAGATCATTAATAAATATGTTGAAGAGAATAGGTCCCAACACTGACCCCTGTGGTACCCCACTGGTCACATTTACACACATTTTCCCCCAGAACCAGCATTCTCATTTTGTGTACCAACCTCTTGTGTGGCACGGTATCAAGTGCTTTGGAAAAATCAAGATACACCACATCCAATGACTCACCTTGGTTCAGTCTATAACTTACCTCTTCATAAAAATTGATTAGATTGGTTTGACAGGAGCGATTTCTCATAAACCCATGCTAATATGGAGTTAAACAGTTATTCTCATTGAGATAATCCAGAATAACATCCCTCAGAAACCCTTCAAATATTTTACCAACAATAGAGGTTAGACTTACTGGCCTATAATTTCCAGGTTCACTTTTAGAGCCCTTTTTGAATATTGGTACCACATTTGCTATGCGCTAGTCCTGTGGAACAGACCCCATCGCTATAGAGTCCCTAAATATAAGAAATAATGGTTTGTCTATTACATTACTTAGTTCTCTTAGTACTCGTGGGTGTGTGCCATCCGGACCCAGAGATTTATCTATTTTAATCTTAATTAGCTGATTTGAACCTCTTATTGTGTTAGATTTGTGACCCTTAATATAGGGTTTTCTTTGTCTCTTGGCATTTCACCTAGCATTTTATTTTCCACCATGAATACTGTGGAGAAGAAGGTGTTTAATACAGTATATGGGTATGTGCACACGTTGCGGATTCTCTGCATATAGACGCCATAACCACCCCTTTTTGAAAAATAGGTACCAGTTCACACTTATCTTCTCCCCCAGGAAAGCAACAGGATAAGGCATCTGCCTTAATGTTTTTGTTCCCCAGCCTATATGTGACAAAAAAGTTAAACCTGGTAAAAAATAATGTACATCTTGCCTGTTGAGGCGTTAGATGAATCGCCGATTCCAAATATACCAGATTCTTATGATCCACGATTACCATAACTGGGTGAACCACTCCCTCCAAAAAATGACACCACTCTTCAAAAGCCCATTTGACTGCTAAGAGTTCCCTGTTATCAATGTCATAATTTTTCTCAGAAGGTGACAGTTTCTTTTTAGGAAAATAAGCACCTGGTTGCCATTTACCATGAGATGCACCCTGCAACATCGACCTCAACGATAAAGGGCTGGGAGATGTCAGGCTGTATAAGGATTGGCACAGAAGAAAAACATCTCTTCAACGTATCAATTGCCCCCCTGGCAAGACTGAATCACTTGAAAAAGTCCGTCCCCTTCCTGGTCATATCCATAAGAGGTTTGGCTACTACCGAAAAGTTCTTTATGGATTTACGGTAGTAGTTGGCACAAACTAAAAACCTTTGTAACGCCTTCAAATCCTCAGGATGATCCCAATCCAATACCACCTGGACTTTCGCCAGATCTATGAGAAAACCAGTGAAAGACAACACATATCCTAGGAAAGGTATCTCCTCAACCGAGAACATACACTTCTTGGGTTTGACATATAATTTTTTCTCTCAGAATATACGTAATACATGCCTGATATATACCTGGTGTGACTCAAGGTCCGGTGAATAAATTAATACGTCATCCAGATAGATTACCATGACTCTGCCTACCAGGTGACAAAGATGTAATTTATAGAGCGCTGAAAGACAGCAGGAGTGTTCGTCAACCCAAAAGGCATCACCAGATTCTCATCTCGGGCGTATTAAATGCTGTTTTCCACTCATCCCCCTCTTTAATGCGGATGAGATTATACGCCCCTCTGAGGTCCATCTTGGAGAACCATTTTGCCCATACAATTTGATTAAAGAGGTCTGGAATGAGAGGAAGCGGATAAGGATCACGGACAGTGATCGTATTGAGTTGATGGAAATCCAGGCAAGGGCGTAACACCCCATCTTTTTTCTTTACAAAAAAACCAGCGCGGCAATGTGGGATCAGGATGGTCTGATATAAGCCTTAGCCAGGCTTTCCACGATGTAGTCTTTCATAGCCTGTCTCTCTGGACCAGAGATATTATAGAGTCTGCTCTTGTGCAGCTTGGCATCAGGAACAAGATTAATGGTGCAATCATAAGGACGATGGGGAGGGCGTTCTTGGCACCCCTGCCCCGAGAACACATCCCCAAAGTTCGACAGGTAACCAGGCACAGACTGGGTATTCACCCTAGCAAACCGGGTAACCAAGCAGTGTCCTTGACAATACCCACTCCATTTTACTACTTCCTGAGTCTGCCAATCTACTAGAGGATTGTGCAGAGCAAGCCAAGAAAGTCCCAGTACCACAGGCGAGGGCAGGCGACTTGAGTAAAATGCCCCTGTCTCAAGAGGGCAGAGTCAATGGCGATTATGGGTATGGGTCTGGATAGAGTATGTGGGATGAGGTCTTGGACCTGGACGAACCTAGCGTTGATCAAATTAAAAACCCAGCCCCACTCTCCAGAAATGCAGGCACGTCCACCTTAAACCCACCCAGGTGGACTACAGCTGGTAAGAAAAATTGTGTCCTACCCACTGAGGTGATGAGGACACCTGGGTTGCTAACCTCCCCACAATCTGGGCCACCTAGTTTTCCTAGCAGTTGTTTACCATGTGATCGGGAGGGACACGTGCCCACAAAATGGCCCTTTTTACCACAATTGAAACACATGCCCCTTATGCTAGACAAAACGTAGTTTACCCAAGTGAGGTTCCTCCCCCACCTGCATGGGTTCCACAGTAGGCTCAGTGCTGACCTCCCCTGATTCCCTATGTCTCTGGCGATGACGGCGATTAACCTGGATCACAGGAGACATGGCTGCCTCAAGGGAGTCAGGAGTCTCATACAGAGCTAAGGCATCCTTCACCCTTACTGTGAGCCCCTCACAGAACTGACTATGGAGTGCGGGATCATTCCACTCGGTGTCTGTGGTCCACCTCTGGAACTCAGAACAATATTCCTCCACCGGCCGGTCTCCTTGACGAAGTTGGCACAGTGTGGACTCAGCTAAAGAGACGTGATCAGGGTCATCATATATAAGGCCCAGTGCCAGAAATAAATCCCTTCACTATCTGAAGCAACTGAGAGCCAGACAGGAGAGAAAATGCCCAGCCTTGGGAATCCACCTGGAGGAGCGAGATTACTATCCCCACACGTTGCTCCTCTGTACCTGAGGAAACCGGATGTAACCTAAAGTACAGTTTACAGGCCTCCCAGAACACAGCAAACTTGTCACGCTCTCCAGGGAACCTATCAGGCAAAGCGATCTATCAGGGTGCTGCAAAACCACCAAGTGTAAATCTGCCATCTCCAGACTGAGCTTCCACAGTTGCCCTGTCAGAGCAGTGATTGGATCCATAATGGCTCAGCAAAAATAGTTAGCGTCAGAGCAAATGTCATGACACAGCTGTCAGGTGACCTGGGGACCAGGGACTCCTTTCCTATCTCTAACACTAAGGGGTGCCATAGATCGCCCTGCTCCCTGGGATAGTTCAGATAGCACACATGCTGGGGCCTCTGCCCTTGCCTTATCTCCTGAGTTAGCCCTCCATCTGTTCTCTTCCCCTACCCAGGGAAGAAGGGGCGCTACTGTGCACTGTAGTACAGCAACCCGACAAACAAGGCAACACAAACAAGGGTTAACAGAAAACTCCAGGCATACAAAATATTCACTCACATATAACAGAGGAATACACAGGGGTGTGAAGTTAGGGGAATAAACCAAAATAGAGAAGGATAGGGAATTACCACACATACAAACAACAGTCACAGATAACTCCTACAACTTTCCTTATCATATGAACTCCTCTCCCTCCATTAGCCAAGCAGCTTGCTCTGACAAGGATTTGTAACAGAGCCATGATTATAAAGAGGGAGTGGCTAACCGAGTTCAGCTATGAACAGAGATTTCCAACATGGCCGATTAACTCTTGTTCTGCCAGAAGAAATTAACACATTCAAAATGAAAGAGAAATGCTTCTTCTCTGTGCCGGAGTAGGAGCAATCAGACGCTGCAGTCTTCTGGCTCCACACTGTCGCGGTAACCCCGTGACACCAGGAAGATGAAGATAAAACAAGGGTGGACATTTCAGCAAAACAATGATCCCAAATACACAGGCACAAAAACTCTAAATTGGTTTCAGAGAAAGAAAATAAAGCTGCTATAATGGGCCAGCTAATCACCTGACCTGAATCCAATAAGAAAATGTACGAAAGGAACCAAAGTTCAGAGTTCATAGAAGGTGGTCATACAGTGTTTGTGTAAAAGATTTGACTAAAATCACAACTGAGCAATGCATGCAACTAGTTTCTCCATACAGGAAGCATCTTGAAGCTGTCATCACTAGCAAAGGCTTTTGGAAAAATGATTAATTACATTTCAGTAAGCATGTTCAATACTTTTTCCTTGTGTCATTTCTCAGTATTACACATACCTTAATTATGGATATCTATGGTTTGATTTCTTTACCTCTGTGGATTGGATGGGTTGTTACTGACTTCTGGTTAGAAGTTAGAACTTCATGTCAAAAGCACCTTCAGAAATATATTTCAATAATTATTTCACGTGCTGTATTTTGTATCGCTCTAGTCATAAAAGTCTGGTTTATCAAATTATAAAAATATAAAATTACTTAACTGCTGCGGTAAAGAGAAACAAAATTGAAATGCCAGATTTAGATACAAATCGGGTCCCCCGCTCTGACACCACGTCAGAGGGGACCCTGTGAAGCTTCTCAGTGATAATCACCTGAGCCTGTGTCTTGGCGTTAGGGATAACAGGTAAAGCAATAAAGTGCACCATTTTACTAAACCTATTCACCACAACTAAGATAACAGTTTTACCAGAGGACAAAGGAAAATCCATAATGAAATCCATGGATAAATGAGTCCATGGTTGGTCAGGAATGGTCAATGGCAAAAGATCCCCAGATGGCTGAGTATGCAGGGTCTTGGAAAGCAAACAGACACAACAAGAAGACACAAAGTCAACTACATCCTTACGCAACCTTGGCCACCAGAAACTACGAGAAAGGAAGTCCAAGGTCGCCTTACCACCTGGGTGACCAGCCAGAGCTGAGACATGATGTGCCTTCAAAATTTTAAGACAGATGAACAGGTACAAACAATTTCCCTGAAGGACGATCAGGGGCATCCCCTGAGCCTTCAATGCCTTTCCATCAAGTTCAAAACACACTGTGGAGACTACCACCCATTCTTGCAATATAGGGTGTTAGGCATTGAGATCCAGCCGCTGCACAGGGGGAATCTCAAGCCATGTCCTCTGCGGTCTCCCATTCTTCCTAAGCCACAGAGGATCCTGCTCAGCAGAGACATCGGTCCCAGCGTCTTGCTCAGGCTAATGCTGTTTGTCTAGTTGCTGCTGCCATTCCAGGTCCAGCTATTGCAACCAGCATTAGTCAGCGGTGAGCAGACGCTCCTGGGACTAAGTCCTGCTTTTTGCCACCTGAGCATGCCCATGAGATGACCGCTCATTGGTGGTTGGAGGTCAAATGTCCAGGTCCCCAAGCAGCTCAGATTGGTCCTCTAGTAAGGTCCCGGAAGGCTGCGGCTATAAAAGGATCGCACAGCCGCACTGTAGTGCGTTAGTATAATCTGTAATTGTCGTGTGTGTGGATGCATGTATGTAACTGGTGCAAGCTCAAAATTATCCCCTTCCCTCGTGTTTTGTCTGAATCTGGGTAATTGGAGCAAATATAGCGCCATGTAGTGCATTGTCAGCACTGAGCACGATAACCAGCGTCACTTAGTGGCGTTCGCCAGTGCGCTTTATTCCCTAGTCAGGGTGGTTAGTGGCATTCGCTAATGCAATGTTGCGCGCACTCTGAACTAAATCAAATAGTCAGGTGTAGTCCAGGCATCACAGGTGTGACACCGTGTGCTTAGTGGGTCTAGAGAGACTTTTACCCCACGTCCTTGGGGCTGAGTTTTGTGACCGAACACTAGCGCTAATTCAGCTGTGCCCTGTGACAGCTAAGAGGGTATGGTCTCTGTGCTCTGTGGTACTGCGGCTCTGTGAAGCAACAGAGCTTGTCGCAAGTACGCATCGGGTGACGTTTAACAGTGCCAGTGCGATACCTTCACTTAGTGTCCACGATTACCGAGCAGCAGTTACCATCTCTGCACGGTGGACCCTGGGCTGCGAACGCACCTTATTATTATCTTTATATTTATTTGGTGCATTCCGCCAGCCCTAACATAGGGACTGCATCATCAGTACTCCAACCCCCAGGGAAACTCTGAAACAAAACATCCACTTTGATGTTCTTAATCCCAGGACAGTCATACACACGATGAGGAAGCAATTCTTGATACCCCTTTTCAGAGAACACGTCCTCAAAATCGAACAGGCAAGACTGAGTGATTTTTGTGGGGACACTAGAGATAGTAGCAGCTAGGCAATTAGTTTTGCAAAAATCACTTCACGTAATAAACTCTCTGGCCTGCCAGTCTATGACCGAATTACGTTTAGTCAACCAGGGAAAACCTAGCACAATAAGAGTAGGGAGACTGTCACGGATCCCTACTCCGTGGTGTAACTAATTTGTCACATGCCCGCTCTCAGCACATGACTTGGGTGGTGCCTGCAAGGGTTAATATATCTCCCCACTCAGTCCAGCATCCAACCTCTGTCCTATGCTGTAATGGGAGCATAAATCCACCACCGACACAGGCCACACACCCGCTCATACACGCTGCCACCACTCACCGAATACACGGCGATGAGTCCCGGAAATATTAATACTAATAATGTCTATCACTCATAAGGCTCACACACCTTAGGCTATGGATTCTTAAAGAACATTCAAGGTTCAACTTGTTAAAGTTTTATACTTTAATACAAAAAGTTCAATGCTTACAGTAAGAAAAAGGTATAAAAATATTATAATAAAAAGACATACGACTTATGCAGAACAGTATAAAATAACAGGAGAAAACTTACAGAAATCATCTAACTGGTAGTTTGCTTTCTGCTCCCTGAGGGGGGTGAATGGAGTTGGTGGAACACATCATCGTCGGCTGCCCTCACATATGAACACGATTCTCTGAATACAGGTCTATTTTAAAACTTTGTGAAGGAACAGATGATTGGCCTCGGGGAGACCAAAACATCCAACACCGCGGAGACACCATCACATGTTTCTCAACGCAGTGATGCAGAACACTGCCCCCATCCCTTATGGGAAATATGCAAATGCATGTAGGATAGCTGCGGAGACACCATCACGTGTTTCTCAATGCAAGCAGTGAATAGCCAGACCTTTCCCCGGGAAGGGCAGCATCCAATAAAGGAAAACATCCAATACAGGAAAACCACCTATGCCAAGCATGGTATCCATCCACAGACAGCTGTTTCAGGGTGTTTGCCCCTCATCAGTGTGGAGTAGGAATCTGGCTATTAGGAGCAGTGCCTAGTAAAAGGCTGTGAAGGAACAGATGATTAGCCTCAGGGAGACCAAAACATCCAACACCGCGGAGACACCATCACGTGTTTCTCAACGCAGTGATCCAGAACACTGCCCCATCCCTTATGGGAAATATGCAAATGCATGTAGGATAGCTGCGGAGACACCATCACGTGTTTCTCAACGCAAGCAGTGAATAGCCAGACCTTTCCCCGGGAAGGAACAACCACGGGAAGGGCAGCATCCAATAAAGGAAAACATCCAATACAGGAAAACCACCTATGCCAAGCATGGTATCCATCCACAGACAGCTGTTTCGGGGTGTTTGCTGTTGTGAACTCCGTTTTCAGGCTCCCTCTTGTGGTCACAGATGGTATTGTGTGGCTTTGGTTTTTTGGCTCCCCCTGGTGGTTTGGTTTATTATCCTGCAGGTCTGGCTGGATCAGCTGCCTCGTTATTCACCAGGGAGGCTCCTATTTAGCTCTGCTTCACTTCCACTTGTTGCCGGCTGTCAATGTATTCAGTGCTATTCTGATTACTCCTGATTATCTCGTTTTCTGCCTCTTCAGGATAAGCTACGTTCTGTTTGAATATTTTTTGCTCATCTGCCTGCAATATGATTTCTGTGTATGATGAGTCTAGTCCAGCTTGCTAATATGTGATTTCTTTTTGCTGGTAAGCTCTGGGGTACGGAGTTGCTTCCCCCGCTGTTGTGAATTAGACTTTTTGGCTCCCTCTTGTGGTTACTAGTGATATTACTCCTTAGTCCAGTGCCTGGCATTGTTGTAATCAGATCCTTTCTGTTTGCTCCTATCTGCTGGTCCCGGTTCGTGCTAAATTAAGCTAAGTCCTGCTTCTTTGTTTTTTGGGTTATTTGCTTGCTCTCATTTTTGTCCAGCTTGTACTAAATGTGATTCCTGACCTTGCTGGAAGCTCTAGGGGGCTGGTGTTCTCCCCCCGAGCCATTAGACGGTTCGGGGGTTCTTGAATTTCCAGCGTGGATATTTTTGATAGGGTTTTTGCTGACCATATAAGTTATCTTACTATTTTCTGCTATTAGCTAGTGGGCCTCTCTTTGCTAAATACCTAGCTCATTCTTACGTTTGTCTTTTCCTCTTACCTCACCGTTATTATTTGTTGGGGGCTTGTATCCAACTTTTGGGGTCTTTTCTCTGGAGGCAAGAAAGGTCTTTCTTTTCCCTTCTAGGGTTAGTTAGTTCTCCGGCTGGCGCGAGACGTCTAGAATCAACGTAGGCACGTTCCCCGGCTGCTGTTATTTGTGGTGCTAGGATTAGATATATGGTCAGCCCAGTTACCACTGCCCTATGAGCTGGTTTTTGTGTTTGCAGACTTAGTAAATATTTCTGAGACCCTCTGCCATTGGGGTCATAACAGTATGCCAGGCCAACATTGAATGTTTATGCATTGCAGAAGTGGGATAATAAGAAAGGAAATTCTGAGTTTTTTTTTTTTGTTTTTTTTTTCCTCTCTTTCTCCCCTTTACCTTTGAGTGGCTTGTGCTTGCTGCAGACATGAATGTCCAGACCTTGATTACAAGTGTAGACCAGCTTGCTGCTCGTGTGCAGGGCATACAAGATTTTGTTACCAGTAGTCCTATGTCTGAACCTAAAATACCTATTCCTGAACTGTTTTCTGGAGACCGATTTAAGTTTAGGAATTTCAAGAATAATTGTAAATTGTTTCTTTCTCTGACACCCCGTTCATCTGGAGATTCAGCTCAGCAAGTTAAAATTGTTATATCTTTTTTACGGGGCGACCCTCAGGATTGGGCTTTCTCGCTAGCGCCAGGAGATCCGGCATTGGCAAATATTGATGCGTTTTTTCTGGCGCTCGGATTGCTTTACGAGGAACCCAATCTTGAAGTTCAGGCAGAAAAAGCCTTGCTGGCTATTTCTCAGGGCCAGGATGAAGCTGAAGTGTATTGCCAAAAATTTCGGAAATGGTCCGTGCTTACTCAGTGGAATGAGTGTGCTCTGGCCGCAAATTTCAGAAATGGCCTTTCTGAAGCCATTAAGAATGTGATGGTGGGTTTCCCCATTCCTACAAGACTGAATGATTCCATGGCGCTGGCTATTCAAATTGACCGGCGTTTGCGGGAGCGCAAAACCGCTAATCCTCTGGTGGTGTTGTCTGAACAAACACCTGATTTAATGCAATGTGATAGAATTCAGACTAGAAATGAGTGGAAAAATCATAGACGTCAGAATGGGTTGTGTTTTTACTGTGGTGATTCTACACATGTTATATCAGCATGCTCTAAACGCCTAACAAGGGTTGTTAGTCCTGTCGCCATTGGTAATTTGCAACCTAAATTTATTTTGTCTGTGACTTTAATTTGCTCATTGTCTTCTTACCCTGTTATGGCGTTTGTGGATTCAGGTGCTGCCCTGAGTCTTATGGATCTGTCATTTGCCAAGCGCTGTGGTTTTGTTCTTGAACCGTTGGTAAATCCTATTCCTCTTAGAGGTATTGATGCTACGCCATTGGCGGAAAATAAACCGCAGTTTTGGACGCAGGTAACCATGTGCATGACTCCTGAACATCGGGAGGTGATTCGTTTTCTTGTTCTGCATAAAATGCATGATTTGGTCGTTTTGGGGCTGCCATGGTTACAGACCCACAATCCAGTCTTGGATTGGAAGGCAATGTCTGTGTCAAGTTGGGGCTGTCAGGGAATTCATGCTGATTTACCGCCGGTGTCTATTGCTTCCTCTACTCCTTCGGAAGTTCCTGAGTATTTGTCTGATTATCAGGATGTGTTCAGCGAGTCCAGATCCGGTGCTCTGCCTCCTCATAGGGACTGTGACTGCGCCATAGATTTGATTCCAGGTAGTAAATTGCCTAAGGGAAGATTATTTAATCTGTCTGTACCTGAGCATGCCGCAATGCGTTCGTATATCAAGGAGTCTCTGGAGAAGGGGCATATCCGTCCATCCTCTTCCCCTCTTGGTGCGGGATTCTTTTTTGTGGCCAAGAAGGACGGATCTTTGAGACCTTGTATTGACTATCGGCTTCTGAATAAAATCACTGTTAAATTTCAGTATCCTTTGCCTCTGTTGTCGGACTTGTTTGCCCGGATTAAAGGTGCCAAGTGGTTCACCAAGATAGATCTTCGTGGTGCGTACAACCTTGTGCGCATTAAGCAAGGAGATGAATGGAAGACTGCATTTAATACGCCCGAAGGTCATTTTGAGTACTTGGTGATGCCTTTTGGGCTCTCTAATGCTCCCTCAGTGTTTCAGTCCTTTATGCATGATATTTTCCGGAAGTATCTGGATAAATTTATGATTGTTTATCTGGATGATATTCTGGTTTTCTCTGAAGATTGGGACTCACATGTGGAGCAGGTCAGGATGGTGTTTCAGGTTTTGCGTGAGAATGCTTTGTTTGTTAAGGGCTCAAAGTGTCTCTTTGGAGTACAGAAGGTTCCCTTTTTGGGGTTTATTTTTTCCCCTTCTGCTGTGGAGATGGACCCAGTCAAGGTCCGAGCTATTCATGAGTGGACTCAACCCACGTCAGTTAAGAGTCTTCAGAAGTTCTTGGGTTTTGCTAACTTCTACCGTCGTTTTATCGCTAATTTTTCTAGCGTTGTTAAACCTTTGACGGATATGACCAAGAAAGGTTCTGATGTTGCTAACTGGGCTCCTGCAGCCGTGGAGGCGTTCCAGGAGTTGAAACGCCGGTTTACTTCGGCGCCTGTTTTGTGCCAGCCTGATGTCTCACTTCCCTTTCAGGTCGAAGTGGATGCTTCTGAGATTGGGGCAGGGGCCGTTTTGTCACAGAGAGGCCCTGGTTGCTCGGTAATGAGACCATGTGCTTTCTTCTCTAGGAAGTTTTCGCCTGCTGAGCGGAATTATGATGTTGGCAATCGGGAGTTGCTGGCCATGAAGTGGGCATTTGAGGAGTGGCGTCATTGGCTCGAGGGTGCTAAGCATCGTGTGGTGGTCTTGACTGATCACAAAAATTTGATGTATCTCGAGTCTGCTAAACGCCTGAATCCTAGACAGGCCCGCTGGTCATTGTTTTTCTCCCGTTGTGACTTTGTGGTCTCGTATTTACCAGGTTCAAAGAATGTGAAGGCTGATGCTCTTTCAAGGAGCTTTGTGCCTGACTCTCCTGGAGTCGCAGAACCAGTTGGTATTCTTAAAGAGGGAGTTATTTTGTCAGCCATTTCTCCTGATTTGCGACGCGTGTTGCAGAGATTTCAGGCTGGTAGACCTGACTCTTGTCCACCTGACAGACTGTTTGTTCCTGATAAGTGTACCAGCAGAGTCATTTCCGAGGTTCATTCCTCGGTGTTGGCAGGTCATCCGGGAATTTTTGCATGTAGGATAGCTGCGGAGACACCATCACGTGTTTCTCAACGCAAGCAGTGAATAGCCAGGCCTTTCCCCGGGAAGGAACAACCACGGGAAGGGCAGCATCCAATAAAGGAAAACATCCAATACAGGAAAACCACCTATGCCAAGCATGGTATCCATCCACAGACAGCTGTTTCGGGGTGTTTGCCCCTCATCAGTGTGGAGTAGGAATCTGGCTATTAGGAGCAGTGCCTAGTAAAAGGCTGTAAGGGCACAGATGATTGGCCTCGGGGAGACCAAAACATCCAACACCGCGGAGACACCATCACGTGTTTCTCAACGCAGTGATCCAGCCCCCATCCCTTATGCATTTGCATATTTCCCATAAGGGATGGGGGCAGTGTTCTGGATCACTGCGTTGAGAAACACGTGATGGTGTCTCCGCGGTGTTGGATGTTTTGGTCTCCCCGAGGCCAATCATCTGTGCCCTTACAGCCTTTTACTAGGCACTGCTCCTAATAGCCAGATTCCTACTCCACACTGATGAGGGGCAAACACCCCGAAACAGCTGTCTGTGGATGGATACCATGCTTGGCATAGGTGGTTTTCCTGTATTGGATGTTTTCCTTTATTGGATGCTGCTCTTCCCGTGGTTGTTCCTTCCCGGGGAAAGGCCTGGCTATTCACTGCTTGCGTTGAGAAACACGTGATGGTGTCTCCGCAGCTATCCTACATGCATTTGCATATTTCCCATAAGGGATGGGGGCAGTGTTCTGGATCACTGCGTTGAGAAACACGTGATGGTGTCTCCGCGGTGTTGGATGTTTTGGTCTCCCCGAGGCCAATCATCTGTGCCCTTACAGCCTTATACTAGGCACTGCTCCTAATAGCCAGATTCCTACTCCACACTGATGAGGGGCAAACACCCCGAAACAGCTGTCTGTGGATGGATACCATGCTTGGCATAGGTGGTTTTCCTGTATTGGATGTTTTCCTTTATTGGATGCTGCCCTTCCCGTGGTTGTTCCTTCCCGGGGAAAGGTCTGGCTATTCACTGCTTGCGTTGAGAAACACGTGATGGTGTCTCTGCAGCTATCCTACATGCATTTGCATATTTCCCATAAGGGATGGGGGCAGTGTTCTGGATCACTGCGTTGAGAAACACGTGATGGTGTCTCCGCGGTGTTGGATGTTTTGGTCTCCCCGAGGCCAATCATCTGTTCCTTCACAGCCTTTTACTAGGCACTGCTCCTAATAGCCAGATTGCTACTCCACACTGATGAGGGGCAAACACCCCGAAACAGCTGTCTGTGGATGGATACCATGCTTGGCATAGGTGGTTTTCCTGTATTGGATGTTTTCCTTTATTGGATGCTGCCCTTCCCGTGGTTGTTCCTTCCTGGGGAAAGGTCTGGCTATTCACTGCTTGCGTTGAGAAACACGTGATGGTGTCTCCGCAGCTATCCTACATGTATTTTAAAACTTTGGTCTGGAGGTAAGGTTTCTAGACCAGCCCCTCAGGTTAATATCATAACTGCTTGTTTCTTGATTGAACCATGGCCGCGCCCCCCAATGAATATATTATTTTTCTCTTGAGATCCTTTGTGTAAACGTTCTTACAGAGATACTATCAAGCTGTAATTAACATCTCTCTTCCAAGAGCTAGGAGGTGCCAAATGTTACCTTTCTTCTTGGCTTCCCGCAGGACTCCCTGGTGAGATTGGGGACAGAGTCTACTTGTCCCAGGGAAATATATATTAACACCTGCGACATGCAGCTTTCAAGACAGATGTTACATTATTGCCAGTGACACAATAAATCTATACATAGTCCACTGCACACACACATATATATATATATATATATATATATATATATATACACACATATTTCACCACAGAGACTTTCCAAAATATATCAAGAAAGGAGCTCTGTCAGGACTCAGCTGTCGGGTGACCCGTGACCAGGGACTCTTTTCTGTACTTAACACTAGGAGGCGCCCTAGCTCACCCTATTCCCCTGGATACTTGTGAAGGTGAAGATGCCAGGGCCTCCATCCTTGACTTATCTCATGAATCAGCCCTCTGTCTGTTCTCTTCCCCCACATAGGAAAGAGGGAAGCTGCCATTCACCGCAGTACACCAGCCCGAAGAACAAGGCAACATAAACAAGGGTAAATGAAAATACCAGGCATACAAATATTCACTCACATATAACAGAAGAATGCATCGGGAGTGGAGGACAGGGAAAACCCAAAGTAAGATGAGGTGAAAGGACCTAGATTATAAAGGGGATAGGAGTAGCCGAGAGCTCAGACTCCCAGAGCTCCCAACATGACCGATTAACTCCTGTTCTGCCAAAAGAAATTAACACCATTAAAAAGAAGTTGAAGTGATTCTTTTCAGCGCAGGAGTAGGAGTAATCAGATGCTGCGGTCTCCTAGCTCCTCTCTGTTACGGCAATCCCATGAAAAGCTAGCTGTGAAGTGCTCCTATGCGCAGATTCACACCATGCACTACTTACATAAAATTTCCCTAACCGAGAGACGCAGAGTCAATTGCAATATGTGGATGGGCTTCGCCAGAATCCTACAGGAAAGATCAAGGTCCCATGTAAACCGAGCATCCACCATATTGGCTCCCGCCCCACTGTCCAAGAGGATGGATATTTTCTCAGTTTTCATACTATTAACAACTTCTGCGGGTAAGAAAAACTGGGATACTCATACGCAGGAGATATATAGACCCCAGTTGTTATCCTCCACAGAATCTAGGGTAAGAAGTGTTCTCACAGTTTTTTGTGCTTTAGGTAAAGAAGGGCAGACCCCAATGAAATGCCCGTTTTGATCACAGAAAAAACACAACCCCTTTTTGCTGCGGACCGTAAGAGACTCATACAGAGGGGAGGGCCCTCCTAAAGGCATTGGTTCTTCAGAGCACACCGGAAGAACCTCGGTTTTAGGGCATACCATGGGAGGCAGAGTCACAGCAAGTCTACCCCTGAGTAGGGTTGAGCGACTTTTATTTTTATAGGATCGGGTTGGGTTTCACGAAACCCGACTTTCTCAAAAGTCGGGTCGAGTGAAATCGGCCGATCCTATAAAAAAGTCGGGGTCGGGGTCGGCCGAAACACGAAACCCAATGCAGTGCAATGGGATACTATGGTTCCCAGGGTCTGAAGGAGAGGAAACTCTCCTTCAGGCCCTGGGATCCATATTAATGTGTAAAATAAAGAATCAAAATAAAAAATATTGATATACTCACCCTCGAACGCGCCCTGGTACTAATCGGCAGGCTTCCTTCCTAAGAATGAGCGCGTGAATGACCTGCGGTGACGTCGTGGCTTGTGATTGGTCGCGACTCGCGAGCGGTCACATGGACAAGCCGCGACGTCATCTAAGGTCCTTCACGCACTCATTCTTAGGAAGGAAGGCTGTCGGAAAGAAGCAGGGCGCGTCCGAGGGTGAGTATATTCCTATTAGGTATATACTCACCCTCGGACGCGCCCTGCTTCTTTCCGGCAGCCTTCCTTCCTAAGAATGAGCGCGTGAAGGACCTTAGATGACGTCGTGGCTTGTCCATGTGACCGCTCGCGACCAATCACAAGCCGCGACATCACTGCAGGTCATTCACGCGCTCATTCTTAGGAAGGAAGCCTGCCGATTAGTACCAGGGCGTGTCCGAGGGTGAGTATATCAATATTTTTTATTTTGATTCTTTATTTTACACTTAAATATGGATTCCGATACCGATTCCCGATATCGCAAACATATCGGAACTCGGTATCGGAATTCCGATACCAGATTCAGAAGATCGCCGACCTCATGGCCGACCCCACACAGGGGTCGGGTCGGGTTTCATGAAACCCGACTTTGCCAAAAGTCGGCGACTTCTGAAAATGGCCGACCCGTTTCGCTCAACCCTACCCCTGAGGTATCTATCTATGCATATGGCCTGAGCCATGGCTTCCTCCAATTACTCAGTAGTCTTGTAAAGCGCTATTGTGTCTTTTAGTCTTTCAGAAAGGCCCTGACAAAACTGGCTCCTAAGAGCAGGATCATTCCACTGGGTGTCAGTGGCCCATCTACGGAACTCTGAGCAGAATTAGGGTAAGTTCACACAGGGCGTTTTTACTGCGTTTTTTTGCTGCATTTTTTTATGCTAATTTTCAGCTGCTTTTTACAGTACCAGCAAAGCCTATGAGATTTCAGAAATCTCATGTACACACATTGGTTTTTTGTTTGATCAGTATTTTGTGCTTTGCTGCGTTTTTTGGACATAGAGCATGTCACTTCTTTCAGCATTTTGCTGCGTTTTCTCACCCATTGACGTGAATGGGTGTTGAAAAAAACGCCGCAAAAACGCAGGAAAACGCAAGTATTATTATTGGCTGCGTTTTTGCTGTTGAAAATCCAAGGACATTAGCATGGACAAAGAGAAAAAAAACGCACCAAAAAAACGCATCATAAAAAGCACCAAAAATGCACCACTACGCAACAAAAAACCCATCAAAAATGCAGCTAAACCTGCTTTTTTGACGCAGCTTCTTTCCTGCCAAGATGATCAGGTTTTGCTGCAGAAAAATAAGCAGCAAAAACGCCCTGTGTGAACTTACCCTTACTCTGCCAGGCAGTCTCCTTGTTGGGACTTACGTAGATTAGACTCAGCAAGGGAGTCTGGGTCATCATACATGAGGCCTAGAGCCTCAAAAAACACATCAACCAACCAGAGAGTCAGTGACTCCGCCAGAAGTGAAAAGGCCCAGGATTGAGGATCTCCTTGAAGGAGAGAATTAACAATCCCAACATGTTGCTCCTCACTCCAAGATGAGTGAGGACAAAGCCTAAAATACAGCTTGCATGCTTCAAGGAATACTATAAATGTATCCCATCCCTCAGAAAACCTATAGGTTTTAGTTCAGCCTGTGTGCCCGACAAACCAACATTCTGCTGCGGAGAAACCCTAGATTTGCAGGTCTGACACTTCAAGCGACAAGCCCTGCAATTGTTTGGCAAGGGCTACAATGGGATCCATGAAAAAAATACAAAATATTTGGGCCTGTGAAAATGTTACGCTGTAACTGTCTTCAGTATGGAAGAGGGGCCTCAATTTGTCTCTGGAGCTGGAACCCCAACTGTTCCTGTCCTGGGGGTACTCTTAGGCCATGTGCACACGTTCAGTATTTTTTTAGTTTTTTTCGCGTTTTTTCGCTATAAAAACGTGATAAAAACGCGAAAAAAACGCTAACATATGCCTCCCATTATTTTCAGGGTATTCCGCATTTTTTGTGCAAATGTTGCATTTTTTTCCGCGAAAAAATCGCATCCCGGAAAAAAAAGCAACATGTTCATTAAATTTGCGGAATTGCGGGGTTCCGCACACCTAGGAATGCATTGATCTGCTTACTTCCCGCACGGGGCTGTGCACAGCATGCGGGAAGTAAGCAGATTATGTGCGGTCGATACCCAGGAAGGAGGAGAGGAGACTCTCCTCCACGGACTGGGCACCATATAATTGGTAAAAAAAAAGAATTAAAATAAAAAATAGTGATATACTCACCTTCGATGGCCCCCCCCGCAGTCTTCCCGCCTCTCAGGTGCATGCTGCCGCTTCGGTTCCTATAGCTGGTGTGTGGTGAAGGACCTGCGATGACGTCGCGGTCTTGTGATTGGTCGCGAGACCGGTCATGTGACCGCTCACGTGACCGCAACGTCATCGAAGGTCCTGCACACACACATCATCTATAGGAACGGACGCCGCTGAGGAGATCGGCTGTCTGCAGGTGAGTATAACCATTTTTTTAATTTTTTTTATTACTTTTAAACATTCTATCTTTTACTATTGATGCTGCATAGGCTGCATCTATAGTAAAAAGTTGGTCACACTTGTCAAACACTATGTTTGACAAGTGTGACCAACCTGTCAGTCAGTTTCCCAAGCGATGCTACAGATCGCTTGGAAAACTTTAGCATTCTGCAAGCTAATTTCACTTGCAAAATGCTAAAAAAACGCGAAAAAAACGGGAAAAAAATGCAAAAAAAAAAATGCGGATTTCTTGCAGAAAATTTCCGGTTTTCTTCAGGAAATTTCTGCAAGAAATCCTGACGTGTGCACATACCCTGAAAGCTAGAGAGGCTAGGGGTCTCCAACCTTATTATGCACCTGTAAAATCTCTAATCTGTCCCCTCCCCCACCTCCTGAGGCATGGGGCAGAAATGAAAGGTAAAGCAGACACAAAGACAAACTGGGATAACAGAAAACCTCATACAAAAATACTAACCAACAATAGGGAGGAGGATAGGGATTGGGAGGAATAAACTAAGAAGACAAATGGGACCTGGAAATAAACATACACATACAACAGGAGAAGGAGGTCTGGGAGCTTCAACGGGATCCACATGCAACACCAAATAGAGAGGTATGGGTAGAGCCAAATCAGAAGGCAGGTGGGTGCTTGCAAGGTTAGTGAGCACAGCTAAACAGGAAACATTGAGAGGATAGCAGCACACCACTGATGAAAAAATGAAAAAAAAAAAACTTTATTCAGGCATAGCAACTCATATTAACCCCTTAAGCCCCGAGGGTGGTTTGCACGTTAATGAGCGGGCCAATTTTACAATTCTGACCACTGTCCCTTTATGAGGTTATAACTCTGGAACGCCTCAACGGATCCCGGTGATTCTGACAATGTTTTCTCGCAACATATTGTACTTCATGATAGTTGTAAAATTTCTTTGATATTACCTGCGTTTATTTGTGAAAAAAACTGAAATTTGGCAAAAATGTTGAAAATTTCGCAATTTTCCAACTTTGAATTTTTATGCCCTTAAATCACAGAGATGTGTCACACAAAATACTTAATAAGCAACATTTCCCACATGTCTACTTTACATCAGCACAATTTTGGAAACAACATTTTTTTTCTTAGGGAGTTATAAGGGTTAAAATTTGACCAGCAATTTCTCATTTTTACAACACCATTTCTTTTTAGGGACAACATCACATTTGAAGTCATTTTGAGGGGTCTATATGATAGAAAACAACCAAGTGTGACACCATTCTAAAGACTGCACCCCTCAAGGTGCTCAAAACCACATTCAAGAAGTTTATTAACCCTTCTGGTGCTTCACAGGAATTTTTGGAATGTTTAAAAAAAATGAACATTTTTTTTTTACAAAAAATTTACTTCAGCTTTAATTTCTTTTATTTTACCAAGGGTAACAGGAGAAAATGGACCCCAAAAGTTGTTGTCCAATTTGTCCTGAGTATCCCGATACCCAATATGTGGGGGTAAACCACTGTTTGGGTGCATGGCAGAGCTCGGAAGGGAAGGACCGCCATTTGACTTTTCAATGCAAAAATTGGCTGGAATTGAGATGGGACGCCATGTTACGTTTGGAGAGCCACTAATGTGCCTAAACATTGAAACCCCCCACAAGTGACACCATTATGGAAAGTAGACCCCCTAAGGATCTTATCTAGATGTGTAGTGAGAGCTTTGGACCCCCAAGTGTTTCACTACAGTTTATGATGCAGAGCCGTGAAAATAAAAAATAAAAATTTCCACAAAAATTATTTTTTAGCCCCCAGTTTTGTATTTTCCCAAGGGTAACAGGAGAAATAGGTCCCCAAAAGTTGTTGTCCAATTTGTCCTGAGTACGCTGATACCCCATATGTGGGGGGAACCACCGTTTGGGATCATGGCAGAGCTCGGAAGGGAAGGAGCGCCATTTGACTTTTCAATGCAAAATTTACTGGAATTGAGATGGGATGCCATGTTGCGTTTAGAGAGCCACTGATGTGCCTAAACATTGAAACCCCCCACAAGTGACACCATTTTGGAAAGTAGACCTCCTAAGGAACTCATCTAGATGGGTTGTGAGAGCTTTGAACCCCCAAGTGTTTCTCTACAGTTTATAACGCAGAGCCGTGAAACTAAAAAATCCTTTTTTTTTCCTCAAAAATTATTTTTTAGCCCCCAGTTTTGTATTTTCCCAAGGGTAACAGGAGAAATTGGACCCCAAAAGTTGTTGTCCAATGTGTCCTGAGTACGCTGATACCCCATATGTTGGGGTAAACCCCTGTTTGGGCACACGGGAGAGCTCGGAAGGGAAGGAGTACTGTTTTACTTTTTCAACGTAGAATTGGCTGGAATTGAGATTGGACGCCATGTCGCGTTTGAAGAGCCCTGATGTGCCTAAACAGTGGAAACCCCCAATTCTAACTGAAACCCTAACCCAAACACACCCCTAACCCTAATCCCAACCATATCCCTAACCCCAACTCCAACACACCCCTAACCCTAATCTCAACCATAGCCCTAACCACACCCCTAACCCTGACACACCCCTAACCCTAAACCCAACCATAAATGTAATCCAAACCCTATCCCTAACCCTAGCCCTAACCCTAACCCTAACCCTAGCCCTAACCCTAACCCTAATGGGAAAATGGAAATAAATACATTTTTTTAATTTTTTTTATTTTTCCCTAACTAAGGGGGTGATGAAGGGGGTTTTGATTTACTTTTATAGCAGGTAAAAGACGCTTTTTAATGCAAAAATTATTTTTTTGCGTTACCACATTTTGAGAGCTATAATTTTTCCATGTTTTGGTCCACAGAGTCATGTGAGGTCTTGTTTTTTGCGGGACGAGTTGATGTTTTTATTGGTAACATTTTCGGGCAGGTGACTTTTTTGATCGCTTTTTATTCCGATTTTTAGGAGGCAGTATGACCAAAAAACAGCTATTCATGAATTTCTTTTGGGGGGCTTTTATACCATTCCGCACTTGGTAAAAAGGATAAAGCAGTTTTATTCTTCGGGTCAGTATGATTACAGAGATACCTCATTTATATAATTTTTTTATGTTTTGGCGCTTTTATACGATAAAAACTATTTTATAGAAAAAATAATTATTTTTGCATCGCTTTATTCTGAGGACTATAACTTTTTTATCTTTTCGCTGATGACGCTGTATGGCACCTTGTTTTTTGCGGGACAAGATGACGTTTTCAGCGGTTCCATGGTTATTTTTATCTGTCTTTTTGATCGCGTGCTATTCCACTTTTTGTTCGACGGTATGATAATAAAGCGTTGTTTTTTGCCTTATTTTTTTTTACGGTGTTCACTGAAGGGGTTAACTAGTAGGACAGTTTTATAGGTCGGGTCGTTACGGACGCGGCAATACTAAATCTGTGTACTTTTATTGTGTTTTTTTTATTTAGATAAAGGAATGTATTTATTGGAACAATATATTTTTTTTATTATTTATTTAGGAATTAATTTTTTTTTTTTTTACACATCTGAATATATTTTTTTTACTTTATAACATTGCCCCGGGGGGGGGAGGGGGGCATCATGTTATAGTGACAGATCGCTGATCTGACACTTTGCTGTGCACTGTGTCAGATCAGCGATCACACAGGCACGGCAGGGAGGCTTACCAGCGCCTGCTCTGAGCAGGAGCTTGTAAGCCACCTCCCTGCAGGACCCGAAAGTAGCCCCGTGGCCATTTTAGATCTGGGGCCTGCAGGGAGGAGACGCTCGGTACAAGGTGAGCACATCGCCTTGTACCGAGGGTCTCAGGGAAGCACGCAGGGAGCCCCCTCCCTGCGCGATGCTTCCCTATGCCCCGGGGGTTAATGTGCCGGGGCGGCCCGTGACCACTCATGGCACATAGTGCCGGATGTCAGCTGTGATAGTCAGCTGACAGCCGGCCGCGATCGGCCCCGCCCCCCCCCCCCCCGTGAGCGCGGCCGATCGCTATGACGTACTATCCCGTCCCTGGGGATTAAGTCCCAGGTCGCCTTGACGGGATAGTAGGTCAAAGGGGATTAAGGGGTTAAAAGCAACAGGGACAGAACGATCACTAATAGATCACTAACAGATCACCATACAGTATCATGTTATCAGCAGCACATCTACAGTTTACACCGGCGATGTGCTGCTGAGAACAAGGATTTTTGTTTCGGCAAAAACAATCTGAATATGCAGCATTTTACTTGTTTAGTAAAATACACCCCATAGTCCTCCATATATTATAATGTGCACCACCGTCCTCCATATATAGTATAATAAACTACCTATAGTCCTCCATATATTAAAATACACTGCTCAGTAGTCCATATAGTATAATACACTCATAGACGCCGGTATAGTTGAATGCAGCGGTGGCGGCACTGGCAGGGGGGGAAGAGTGCAGCGGCCCACTACTGGCACCGGCCCTTCTTACATTTGCCAGAAGTGCCCGATGGCGAGTCCGGCCCTGCTTGTAGTCAATAGTTTCTGTTTGTTTCCACCCCGAATGGGATTAAAATCTTTTCAAATGCATGAAAAGCAAAATGTGTGACGTCTCCTTGGTGAATATTCACAAAGTGTTTTGAGGCACCGGAGTAAGCAGCATTTTTGTTTTGAATGTTGGCTAGATGTTCAGCTATGCGTTTCTTAATTTTTCGTGTAGCAAAACCAACATATTGCATTTTGCACGGCAAACAACAGATGCAGTAAATTACATACTGTGTGTTACAATTCATGAAAGATGTAATCTTCTGTGAAAAACCTGAAAAAGAACTAATATATTTAGTTTTATCCAGTGCGTAGATGCACACATTACAACAATTACCAGCACATTTGCAAAAACCAGTTGTACACGACCTGGATTTAGGAGTAGAATGTTGTTTGAGAACACTAGGAGAAAGCAGATATATGAGCGATCCGATAATGAAGTGCTTCAACTCTGCAGAATAGTCACTGTAACAATCTAAATGATAACTGACAGCCTGAACAGCCAAAGAATGAGGGACAGATGAATAAAGATTCATTACATCACATGTGAAAAACAATAATTATCTTCCCAATACAGATCATTAAAAGCTGTCAAAATAGAGTACATATCCTTCAGGTACCCTGGAATTCTAAGGCTGGTTTCACATTTGCGGTTGTGTCCGCAGCGTTTGTGTCGCAATTTTCCGCATGCGTCGTGTATTCCTATATTTAACAATGGGGATGCATGTGTCTGCGATCGGTTGCGTTTTGCCACGTTTGATGACGCATGCGTCGTTTCGTGGTTTGCGGTTTGGCGCGGTAAACGCTACATGTAGTAATTTTGGAGGCGTCAATTTGCCACCTAGAAACGTATGCGGTTGTTAGCGGCATGAATGTGGAAAAAAAACGCATTTCTGTCTATGTGAACGCATGCGTTCGCAAGCACATGCGTTTGCTTGCGTTTGTGAATGCATGCGTTGTACCACAGGAAAACATGTCTAGACACTGATTAGCCACCCCCCACATGCAAAGTGATAAAGGGAGGGAGTGGACCATTGCAGATGACTACCCAGCTGACAGACAAGCAGAGCAGACACAGGCAAGAACCTTGGAGGAAACAAGACACTGAACAATGTGAGTATATCCTAGCCAATGTCTTTATTTTCTATTTTCTGTCTCTATATGTCCTAATTTCTGCCATTTTTTTTCTTTCTGCATGCATCAGAATGTCATCTTCTTCTGAGGAGGAGCAACGGCCTGGGCCTGCACAAGCCGAACATGTCAGTGAAGTGAGTACTCACCTCCTCAGATTGGTAAGTATTCACTGTCACATCTACACATATGACAATTTTTTTTTCCTTTTTTTTAGAGCACTTCTTCCACTGCGGCAGGGGCTAAGCAGGAGCAGCGGGGTCATGGTCGGGTGGCAAGGCGGCAGCATGTACGTATACGTGGCTGACTGTTTATTGTACATACAGGTAAACTGACTGAACAGCAATCTAGTCTGAACTGGTGCATAACCAAAAAAGACTTACATAGCAAATAGATCAATGGCTGCACTCAACTGTACTAAAGCAAGGAAATGTGCGATACATGAAATGTGAATAGCATAATGGCTTGTGGAATCTATGAAAAAACACATGAGATGCTTAGCACAAGATTTGGCCAAAAAATGTGAGCCCATCCACCAAAAGTCAAGGTAATCTCAGATCGGATGGGTCCCTGACCCGACTGCCTAGTGTGAACACTTACCTATGGCTTATAACATGGTAAAGCCTGCATTTATAGGAAGGTCGGAACCAACTGTGTTTGGATGTAATTAAAATCATAGTATGGTGTAGGGCGGGGCATTCAAGTCAGAAAAAATAGTATTTTGTGTATTTTGGTTGTGTTGTATTGCCTTAATCTGTATGTTTCTATTCCACAGGAGATGGCGCTTAACTTTTGTAAATGTTTGGCATTAATTTTTTTTCTTCTTTTTTCACAGCACAGCACATAGTGCCGGATGTCAGCTGTGATAGTCAGCTGACAGCCGGCCGCGATCGGCCCCGCTCCCCCCTGTGAGCGCGGCCGATTGCTATGACGTACTATCCCGTCCCTGGGGATTAAGTCCCAGGTCGCCTTGACGGGATAGTAGGTCAAATGGGATTAAGGGGTTAAAAGCAACAGGGACAGAACGATCACTAATAGATCACTAACAGATCACCATACAGTATCATGTTATCAGCAGCACATCTACAGTTTACACCGGCGATGTGCTGCTGAGAACAAGGATTTTTGTTTCGGCAAAAACAATCTGAATATGCAGCATTTTACTTGTTTAGTAAAATACACCCCATAGTCCTCCATATATTATAATGTGCACCACCGTCCTCCATATATAGTATAATAAACTCCCTATAGTCCTCCATATATTAAAATACACTGCTCAGTAGTCCATATAGTATAATACACTCATAGACGCCGGTATAGTTGAATGCAGCGGTGGCGGCACTGGCAGGGGGGGAAGAGTGCAGCGGCCCACTACTGGCACCGGCCCTTCTTACATTTGCCAGAAGTGCCCGATGGCGAGTCCGGCCCTGCTTGTAGTCAATAGTTTCTGTTTGTTTCCACCCCGAATGGGATTAAAATCTTTTCAAATGCATGAAAAGCAAAATGTGTGACGTCTCCTTGGTGAATATTCACAAAGTGTTTTGAGGCACCGGAGTAAGCCGCATTTTTGTTTTGAATGTTGGCTAGATGTTCAGCTATGCGTTTCTTATTTTTTCGTGTAGTAAAACCAACATATTGCATTTTGCACGGCAAACAACAGATGCAGTAAATTACATACTGTGTGTTACAATTCATGAAAGATGTAATCTTCTGTGAAAAACCTGAAAAAGAACTAATATATTTAGTTTTATCCAGTGCGTAGATGCACACATTACAACAATTACCAGCACATTTGCAAAAACCAGTTGTACACGACCAGGATTTAGGAGTAGAATGTTGTTTGAGAACACTAGGAGAAAGCAGATATATGAGCGATCCGATAATGAAGTGCTTCAACTCTGCAGAATAGTCACTGTAACAATCTAAATGATAACTGACAGCCTGAACAGCCAAAGAATGAGGGACAGATGAATAAAGATTCATTACATCACATGTGAAAAAACAATAATTATCTTCCCAATACAGATCATTAAAAGCTGTCAAAATAGAGTACATATCCTTCAGGTACCCTGGAATTCTAAGGCTGGTTTCACATTTGCGGTTGTGTCCGCAGCGTTTGTGCCGCAATTTTCCGCATGCGTCGTGTATTCCTATATTTAACAATGGGGATGCATGTGTCTGCGATCGGTTGCGTTTTGCCGCGTTTGATGACGCATGCGTCGTTTCGTGGTTTGCGGTTTGGCGCGGTAAACGCTACATGTAGTAATTTTGGAGGCGTCAATTTGCCGCCTAGAAACGTATGCGGTTGTTAGCGGCATGAATGTGGAAAAAAAACGCATTGCTGTCTATGTGAACGCATGCGTTCGCAAGCACATGCGTTTGCTTGCGTTTGTGAATGCATGCGTTGTACCACAGGAAAACATGTCTAGACACTGATTAGCCACCCCCCACATGTAAAGTGATAAAGGGAGGGAGTGGACCATTGCAGATGACTACCCAGCTGACCAGGGCCGGACTGGGACTAAAATTCAGCCGTGGCATTTGAAGTCACACAGGCCCACTTGTCACATGGTGACTGTATAATATCTTTGTACACTTGTAGGCTACAAGAAGTGAGGGGAGTGTAACACGACTATATAACATATAATTACAGCTGTATCCAGCATTACAGCTCAGCCCCCATAGACTGTAATACAGCACAGCCCCCATAGAATGTAATGCAGCCAGCCCCATAGAATGTAATACAGAACAGCCCCATAGAATTTAATGCAGCACAGTCCCCATAGAATGTAATCCAGCACAGTACCCATAGAATGTAATGCAGCCAGCCCCATAGAATTTAATGCAGCACAGCCCCATAGAATGTAATACAGCACTGCCCCATAGAATATAATGCAGCACAGCCCCATAGAATGTAATACAGCACAGCCCCATAGAATATAATGCAGCACAGCCCCATAGAATATAATGCAGCACAGCCCCATACAATATAATGCAGCACAGCCACCATACAATGTAATGCAGCCAGCCCCATAGAATATAATGCAGCACAGGCCCATGGAATGGAATGCAGCCAGCCCCCATAGAATGGAATGCAGGCAGCCACCATACAATATAATGCAGCACAGCTCCCATAGAATGTAATGCAGCCAGCCCCATAGAATATAATGCAGCACAGGCCCATAGAATGGAATGCAGCCAGCCCCATAGAATATAATGCAGCACAGGCCCATGGAATGGAATGCAGCCAGCCCCATAGAATATAATGCAGCACAGGCCCATGGAATGGAATGCAGCTAGCCCCCATAGAATGTAATGCAGGCAGCCACCATACAATATAATGCAGCACAGCCCCCATAGAATGTAGTGCAGGCAGCCCCCATAGAATGTAATGCAGGCAGCCCCCATAGAATGTAATGCAGCACAGCCCCATAGAATGTAATGCAGCACAGCCCCATAGAATGTAATGCAGCACAGCCCCATAGAATATAATGCAGCACAGGCCCATAGAATGGAATGCAGCCAGCCCCATAGAATATAATGCAGCACAGGCCCATGGAATGGAATGCAGCCAGCCCCATAGAATATAATGCAGCACAGGCCCATGGAATGGAATGCAGCCAGCCCCATAGAATATAATGCAGCACAGGTCCATGGAAAGGAATGCAGCCAGCCCCCATACAATGTAATGCAGGCAGCCACCATACAATATAATGCAGCACAGCCTCCATAGAATGTAATGCAGGCAGGCAGCCCCCATAGGATATAATGCATGCAGGCAGCCCCCATAGAATGTAATGCAGGCAGGCAGCCCCCACAGAATGTAATGCATGCAGGCAGGCCCCATAGAATGTAATGCATGCAGGCAGGCCCCATAGAATGTAATGCAGGCAGGCAGCCCCCACAGAATGTAATGCAGGCAGGCAGCCCCCATAGAATGTAATGCAGGCAGGCCCCACAGAATGTAATGCAGGCAGGCAGCCCCCATAGAATGTAATGCAGACAGGCAGCCCCCATAGAATGTAATGCAGGCAGGCAAACCCCCATAGAATGTAATGCAG
The DNA here is from genome assembly GCF_051348905.1 of Ranitomeya variabilis. NCBI lineage: Eukaryota > Metazoa > Chordata > Amphibia > Anura > Dendrobatidae > Ranitomeya > Ranitomeya variabilis. Next base: position 826,186,724 of record NC_135232.1, on the reverse strand, counting down.
GCAGGCAGCCCCCACAGAATGTAATGCAGGCAGGCAGCCCCCACAGAATGTAATGCAGGCAGGCAGGCCCCATAGAATGTAATGCAGGCAGGCAGCCCCCACAGAATGTAATGCAGGCAGGCAGCCCCCACAGAATGTAATGCAGGCAGGCAGCCCCCACAGAATGTAATGCAGGCAGGCAGCCCCCATAGAATGTAATGCAGGCAGGCAGCCCCCACAGAATGTAATGCATGCAGGCAGCCCCCATAGAATATAATGCAGGCAGGCAGCCCCCACAGAATGTAATGCATGCAGGCAGCCCCCATAGAATGTAATGCAGGCAGGCAGCCCCCACAGAATGTAATGCAGGCAGGCAGCCCCCACAGAATGTAATGCAGGCAGGCAGCCCCAACAGAATGTAATGCAGACAGGCAGCCCCCACAGAATGTAATGCATGCAGGCAGCCCCCATAGAATGTAATGCAGGCAGGCAGCCCCCACAGAATGTAATGCAGGCAGGCAGCCCCCACAGAATGTAATGCATGCAGGCAGCCCCCATAGAATGTAATGCAGGAAGGCAGCCCCCACAGAATGTAATGCAGGCAGGCAGCCCCCACAGAATGTAATGCAGGCAGGCAGCCCCCATAGAATGTAATGCAGGCAGGCAGCCCCCACAGAATGTAATGCATGCAGGCAGCCCCCATAGAATGTAATGCATGCAGGCAGCCCCCATAGAATGAAATGCAGGCAGGCAGCCCCCATAGAATGTAATGCAGGCAGGCAGCCCCCACAGAATGTAATGCAGGCAGGCAGCCCCCACAGAATGTAATGCAGGCAGGCAGCCCCCATAGAATGTAATGCAGGCAGGCAGCCCCCACAGAATGTAATGCAGGCAGGCAGCCCCCACAGAATGTAATGCAGGCAGGCAGCCCCCATAGAATGTATTGCAGGCAGGCAGCCCCCACAGAATGTAATGCATGCAGGCAGCCCCCATAGAATGTAATGCAGGCAGGCAGCCCCCACAGAATGTAATGCAGGCAGGCAGCCCCCACAGAATGTAATGCATGCAGGCAGGCAGGCAGGTAGCCCCCCCCAGCTCCACAATCCAGTCATCAATCATTGATAAAAAAACAAACAAACACACTACTCACCTCTCTCCTCGTGCCCCGCGCTGCTCCGGTCTCAGCAGATGCAGTCTGCCCGCCCGGTCACACAGCAGGTGCGCGATGATATGACGTCATCGCGCACCCGCAGTGTCAGCGGCAGGCAGAGCAGGGAATGATGGGAGAGGGGGCGTCAGCGGACGCTCTCTCCTCCATCATTGCATTCAACTGTACCGGTGTCTATGACGCCGGTATAGTTGAATGCGGGGCCGGGAGTGTGCCGCGACAGCGTGGGGAGTGTGCCGACAGCGGCACACTCGAGAGGCCCACTACTGCCATCGGCCCTTCTGGCATTTGCCAGAACTGCCCGATGGCCAGTCCGGCCCTGCAGCTGACAGACAAGCAGAGCAGACACAGGCAAGAACCTTGGAGGAAACAAGACACTGAACAATGTGAGTATATCCTAGCCAATGTCTTTATTTTCTATTTTCTGTCTCTATATGTCCTAATTTCTGCCATTTTTTTTCTTTCTGCATGCATCAGAATGTCATCTTCTTCTGAGGAGGAGCAACGGCCTGGGCCTGCACAAGCCGAACATGTCAGTGAAGTGAGTACTCACCTCCTCAGATTGGTAAGTATTCACTGTCACATCTACACATATGACAATTTTTTTTTCCTTTTTTTTTAGAGCACTTCTTCCACTGCGGCAGGGGCTAAGCAGGAGCAGCGGGGTCATGGCAAGGCGGCAGCATGTACGTATACGTGGCTGACTGTTTATTGTACATATAGGTAAACTGACTGAACAGCAATCTAGTCTGAACTGGTGCATAACCAAAAAAGACTTACATAGCAAATAGATCAATGGCTGCACTCAACTGTACTAAAGCAAGGAAATGTGCGATACATGAAATGTGAATAGCATAATGGCTTGTGGAATCTATGAAAACACACATGAGATGCTTAGCACAAGATTTGGCCAAAAAATGTGAGCCCATCCACCAAAAGTAAAGGTAATCTCAGATCGGATGGGTCCCTGACCCGACTGCCTAGTGTGAACACTTACCTATGGCTAATAACATGGTAAAGCCTGCATTTATAGGAAGGTCGGAACCAACTGTGTTTGGATGTAATTAAAATCATAGTATGGTGTAGGGCGGGGCGTTCAAGTCAGAAAAAATTGTATTTTGTGTATTTTGGTTGTGTTGTATTGCCTTAATCTGTATGTTTCTATTCCACAGGAGTTGGCGCTTAACTTTTGTAAATGTTTGGCATTAATTTTTTTTCTTCTTTTTTTCACAGCACATGGAGCAGCACTCTTGACCCTGGTTCTGGAGCGATCCTTCATCAGACAGCCACGGACCCATCCCAGCCATCCAGCAGCGCTGCAGCAAGTTGGCCTGCCACACAGACTGGAGACCAGGAAGCTGGTCCATCAGGTGTTCCCCTGTCCCAGTCCTCTGCCCCTTTTTTGGGGGGCTCTTCCCGGCAGCGGCAGAGGGCCTCAGACAGGTCACTCATGCCCGAGTTTTTGCACTTGAGCTCGGTTTTTCATGATGGACTCAAGGCGATGGGTGACCGACTGGATACTGCCATTAGCCATATGAATACACTTATCCAGGAGGTTACCAAAAGCCTTGACCAAGTAAAAGCCGACCTCCAGAGGCCAGCACATAATTTATTCAATCAAATTGAACAGGGCATGTCGGAACTCCTTACTCCTAATCTCCAGCTTAGTGTCATGCAGGCCTGCAATGCTGCTTACGTGCAGCTATGCAGCAGAGTCGGTATTTTCAGCAGACAGTGGTGGCATATAAACCTGTGCCTACACTGTCATGCTTGACATCAATGCCGAGCTCTGCTGGATACCACTGCACGGCCACCTCTATTACAAGCACTGCTGGACACCACTATAGCACCACCACCATGCCAAGTGATGTAGGACAGCCCACCGCCACCACCATGACAACTGCTGCTCCTGCTTGGACCTCCTTTACTGCCACCAGCATACAGCAGCAGCAACAGCAGCACCCGGACCCTGGAATGGCTTTCCGCACCACCACCATGCAGCAGCAGATGGACCCTGGCATGGCCTTCCCCACCACCACCATGCAGCAGCAGCAGCTGGACCCTGGCATGGCCTTCCCCACCACCACCATGCAGCAGCAGCCGGACCCTGGCATGACCTTCCCCACCACCACCATGCAGCAGCAGCAGCCAGACCCTGGCATGGCCTTCCCCACCATCACAACCATGCAGCAGCAGCGGCACACGGACCCTGACAGGTCGGCCACCATGACCAGGCCGCAAGAAATGAGCTCACCGAGGCTCCCCAGACTGCAGCGTCGATCCCAAAAAGGAAAAAAAAATAAAAAGCAGCGGACTATCTTGATTCCTCCCCCCTCACCTCCCAATGTGTCTGTAATGTCAGGTTTGTCTCACCCTTCCAGTGTGTCTCTGTCCTCTCATGTGTCAAGCACCATCCCTGAACTGCTAGACTCCAGTACTTTAATTGCCCCTTCTCCTGCCACCCCTGAGTCGTCCACAGTTAGCCAGGCCTCACAGCTACACCCCCCCCCCCCCCCTTTCCAGCACTCTACCACAAGCAGGTGCAGTTAAATAAATTTGTTTGTTGTTCAAAAATAAATAATAATGTTTTCTGCCTCCAATAATGTTTGGTTATTTGTATATTTCGCCGCCGGCAACACACACCGTGCGCCTAATAAAACAATACGCCGCACGCCTTATTTTTTTTGCCAACTCATAACTCCAGTAGTTATTAAGTAGAACACCGAACCTTTGTGTATTTAGTATAGAGCTATGAGGTGGCAAAAAAAACAAAATTACTTGTATTTTCTCCATAATCTCTTTAGTATGATTAATCTGTGTCGCACACTGAAGAGAAAATGGCAGTAATACAAAGCAGAACTATACTGAACAAATCATGTTTAAAAAAAAAAAAAAACATTTATGACACCTGACCTGGTGAGTATAGAACTGCCTTGTATAACCTCCATTTTCTCTTCTGTGTACGTAATCTATTTCACGCAAACCGAAGAGATGATGGAGGTCATACAAGGCATATCTATAGTCACCTGGACATGTGTCAGACATAGTGAATTTATGAGGCTGTTATTTGTGCATCGTGAATGCATTATTTCTGACACCTGACTTGATGAGTATAGATCTGTTTTATATTAAATCCCCATCGTCTCTTCAGTCTGTGTCCAATAGATACTGCAGAACAGAATCAGGATGCAATGACGTCAATTACCTTATCACTAGCACCCTAAGTGGTTTTTAGAGGAAATACATAGGAGACACGGTCAATATATCAAAGCACGTAGTTTATTAACAACAAATATTAGTAACATTTAAAACATAACTGGTACAGACCCAAACCCAACATGAAATTTTACACAATATTGTCTTGCCATGCCACACGTCCAATATCAGAATAAAAATAAGCAGCAAATTGGTCCCGCATGTGGCCAACTTCAACAGTTGACCACAGCGGGTGATGCTGGTAATCTGGCAATGAGTTTGCAACTGGTTCATCCAGTTCAATGTTGGATCGCTCCTTAGCCTTTATGTAATTGTGGAGAACCACACAGGCTTTGACCACCTCATCGACTGTGTTCATTTTTAGATTAATGGCTGTTGCAAGAATGCGCCATTTTGAGACTAGAATCCCAAAGGTACACGCTACTGTTCTTCCGGCCCTGGTCAGTCTGTAGTTATAGATCCTTTTAGTGTGATTCAAGTCCCGACTAGAATATGGCTTCAGTAGGTTTTCACACATCTGAAAGGCCTCGTCCCCAACCATAACAAATGGCATCGGTGGGCCTTGAGTGTTGGGGAGAGGTCGTGGCAGTGGAAAATTAAAGTTTTTGCCATACACACGTCAGCCCATATCAGAGTTCTTGAAAGCCTGGGAGTCGTTGCCATGGCCAAAAGCTCCAATGTCCATGGCGATGAAGCGACAGTCTGCATCTGCTATTGCCATGAGCACAACAGAAAAATATTTCTTGTAGTTAAAGTACTCTGATCTCGTTCTGGCAGGTTTGATAATGCGTATGTGCTTTCCATCCACCGCACCTAAACAATTGGGGAAATCACACACACTCCAGAATTTCTCTGCAATCTCCATCCACATTTCCTCAGTGGGTATGGGTATAAATTCATCCCGGAGAACGTTCCACAAAGCCCGGCAGGTGTCCGCAACTATTCCAGACAGGGTGGAAATTCCAAGCCGGTACTGAAAGTGGAGGGATGATAAGCTCTCTCCGGTTGCCAGAAATCTGAAATAAAATTAAAAAATAAAATTACAATCAATTCCATTTATGGTGGTGTTCTGCTAAAGACATAAAGTAAAATACAAATAATACATGGCAGACCAACAATAATTATAACTGCCATTTGTTTAGAATTATTAGGTACCTTAGTGTGACCAGGAGACGTTCCTCTGCAGGAATCGCTCTACAGAGCTGTGTGTCCTGTCTGCGGATGGCTCCTTGGACACGACCAAGCAAATTCCGAAAAGAGTCTTGAGACATCTGAGTATATTCCGGGAATTTGTCCGAGTTGGCATTAAGCTCGGCATATAGCGTGTGATAGGCTCCACGGCTCTCCTGGAGTTCAATAATGGGGTGTCTCCAAAAACGCCGACGTCGTATCCTTCTCTGTCGTTCTCGGTTTCTTTGTTGCTCCCAGGCAAACACACAGGCAAGAAACAGCTTGATGCTCAAATCCAGGTTGAAATAAAAGCTCTCCATGTGAAGATTCATCATGACACAGGATACAGTAACAAACTGTGAAGATTTCTGCAGTCCAAGGGTCTATATATAGATATCCCATAATACACGCCCACTGTAGTCCCATTGGCGTTGTCTGGTTATCTAGATTTTTCTCCTGTAAAATTTTCCACCATGCACACAGAAAACACAAATGCATGCAAAGCACATGCGTTTTATGCGTATAAAAAACTCTGTGTTTGTCCATTGTTTCCATGCGGTTTTTCCTGCATTTGCGGTTGCGGATTAAACGCTGCGGATTCTAATGCAAATGTGAAACTAGCCTAACAAACAATGCATACAAATGACTATCATCCCATGAACCCAGATTTTCCTTTAAAGATCCGATGCTAGATATAATAGGACGAAGAGGAGGGGGAAAAATGTTTTGTGGGTTTTGGGAAGGCCATGAAAAATAGACACAATAGGGTGTTCAGTAGTGATGAGCGAGTATATTCGTTGCTCGGGTTTTCCCTAGCACGCTCGGGTGGTCTCCGAGTATTTGTAAGTGCTCGGAGATTTAGTTTTCTTCGCCTCAACTGCATTATTTACAGCTGATAGACAGTTTGAATGCATGTGGGGATTCCCTAGCAACCAGGCAACCCCCACATGTAGTTAGGCTGGCTAGCAGCCATAAATCATGCAGCCGTGTCAACAAAAACAAAATCTCTGAGCAGTTACAAATACTCGGAGACCACCCGAGCAACGAGTACACTCGCTCATCACTAATGATCACATATTAGCCATTTACTAATTTTAGAATTTAAAACACCAGTCCGAAAACCATCCTGCACCAAACACTGAAGTTCGGATTTGTATGGTCTTGTTAGATCAGATGAAAGTGGTAGATAGGTGAATGAATTATTAAGCATACTATGTACCAAATTAATATACAAATCAATATCTAATACCACTGTGCACCCCCCTCTTATCCGATTGTCTGATTACAAGGTTCAAATTATTTGGCAATTTCTTGATGGTCAAAGATTCATTTGCTGACAAATTATACACGTACAACAGCAAACTACAGAACACCACAACTCGAAATACTTAGCTTTAGTACAGAGCACAGTACTGTAGTACCATGCAAGGAAGCAGAGCTTTCACCGGCAGGACAGAGAGGGTCTGACTAAGTGTTACAGGAAGACAGGAAGAGTTAATGACCACATTAGAAGCAGCTGACCAGCAAAAAAAAGTGTTGTTAACCTCTTCCACACCAAAGGAAACCAATTACATTTAACCCCTTCCTGACATGCGATGTACTAGTACTGTTCTGGGGGAACTGCGTTACCGCAAACAGCAGCACTAGTATGGCGCCCCAATTGGCCTCACGCTGAGCGCCACGGCGATCGGGTGCAGGTATCAGGGCAGTTTCTAGCCCAAAAATGACACAGGGCGAGAGTAGGAAATTTCTCCCCCCCCCCCCCCCCGGCACCGAAAATAATAAACATTATTTTTGTGGGCTTGAGTAATAAATAGAGAGCAGGCTTGTATCTTCCCTTTTTTTAATAAATTATAATTTGCCTTTAACTTATATAGAACTTGGGGAAAAGGGACAAGTATGCTAATTATTAACGGTGAGAACAAAGTTGTAGGTAAATAATATCTATTAATTATTTTGGAAACAGATCCTAAAAATTGTAGGTTGCAGATTTATGAGAAACTGACTCTTCTAGATTTAGCCGCTGCAAAAGCATTAATAGCTTCCGAATAATTCAGCTTTTCTGCCAGTTCATTTTCTAATTCCAGGTCACATTTACTAATCTCTTCTAAAAGGAGATTGGCGAGACTTTCCCCAGATGTATCAGTAGCAGGACGATAGCCAATAAAATGTTCCTTTATTGCTACGTGATCATCATCTATATCAACAAATCTTAAGGTGTATGACAACTGTTCAGTGTGACCTGCATCTTGTGTGCAGTCCAACATTATTGAAAAATACTTAGATCTTTTGGCTTTTTCTAGAATACATTTCTTCACCTGAGAGGCCATCAAGCAGATAATTTCATTTTGAATTAAATTTCCACAGTAATGTGTATGGATTTCCTGGGAAGTAATTCGTTTTAAATGATCTCTCATTACTGGTTCAAATTTTCCAAGAAGCTCTATAAGCCCAAGGAAATGTCCATTATTTGGTGTAAACAATGTATTTGACGATCCTCGAAAAGCTAAATTATTGGTTGCCAGGTATACAGTTACTGCCATAACTCTTTCCAACACTTCTCGCCTGGGTGAGGATGCCACCAGACTGCCAAAGATGAGGTAAGTCAGCTGGGCCCCCTCCCGGGTTTCATGCTGTGGGGCATGCCAAATCAGCATGCCCCAAGGGTGGTTGGGGGGGGGGCAGGTGTGGGGGTCCCCATCCAAAAAAAAAGGCTAGCCCAACCCATCCCATCCCTCAGACCCCCTCACCTGTTCAGTGTGTCAGTGCCCTCTGCCCTCTGAGTCTGAGCGCGCTCAGACTGCTAAATGGGGCTGCTGGGAAGGGAAGGACTAATCCATAGGCAGGGGGTGGGCATTTTTGCTATACTGCTACCACTGTCAGACTAGACTGCAGCCTGTCCTGTCCAGCATTGAAATTGGCAACAGCCAGGCAGCCTAGTCTGACAGTGATAGTGTGTGTGCTTAGCTCTTTGATCACTGTCTCAGGGAGCGCCCGTGCTCAGCCGAGAGCGCGGCGCCCCTGCTATCAGTGTGGGAGTGGCCGAGCTGCCTCATCCTGGCTGTTCATTCTCGCTGTTCATCCAGCGCGGAGCGGAGGTGAGTCATACCTCCCAACTTTTGAAGATGGGAAAGAGGGACAAAGTTTAAAAGGGGCAAATTTTAGGCCACGCCTCTGACCACACCCATTCATAATTAGTCACACCCATATCCACATCCCAACCACACCCATTTAGCACTGCCGATCACACTGTTTCATATACAATAATTATAAACAAAAAAATATGGCCACACAGTGCCCCATACTGTATAATGGCCACACATGATGCTCCATACTGTATAATGAACACACATGACGCTCCATACTGTATAATGGCCACACATGATGCTCCATACTGTATAATGAACACACATGATGCTCCATACTGTATGACCGCACATGATGCTCCATACTGTATAATGACCGCACATGATGCTCCATACTGTATAATGACCCCACATGATGCTCCATACTGTATAATGGCCGCACATGATGCTCCATACTGTATAATGAACACACATGATGCTCCATACTGTATGACCGCAAATGATGCTCCAGACTGTATAATGACCGCACATGATGCTCCAGACTGTATAATGGCCGCACATGATGCTCCATACTGTATAATGGCCACACATGATGCTCCATACTGTATAATGGCCGCACATAATGCTCCATACTGTATAATGACCGCACATGATGCTCCATACTGTATAATGACCGCACATGATGCTCCATATTGTATAATGACCACACATGATGCTCCATACTGTATAATGACATACAGGCACGCAGCTCACACACAGGCACGCAGCTCACACGCACGCAGCTCACAAACACATGCAGCTTTGACACAAATGCATCACACACGCAGCCATCACACACACACGCAGCCATCACACACACACACACGCAGCCATCACACACACACACACGCAGCCATCACACACACACACGCAGCCATCACACACACACACACACGCAGCCATCACACACACATGCAGCCATCACACACACACGCAGACATCACACACGCAGCCATCACACACACACACACACGCAGCCATCACACACACACGCAGCCATCACACACACGCAGCCATCACACACACACAGCCATCACACACACACAGCCATCACACACACACAGCCATCACACACACACAGCCATCACACACACACAGCCATCACACACACGCAGCCATCACACACACACAGCCATCACACACACACGCAGCCATCACACACACGCAGCCATCACACACACGCAGCCATCACACACACGCAGCCATCACACACACGCAGCCATCACACACACACACGCAGCCATCACACACACACGCAGCCATCACACACACAGCCATCACACACACACACGCAGCCATCACACACACACACACACGCGCAGCCATCACACATGCAGCCATCACACACACACGCAGCCATCACACACACACACGCAGCCATCACACACACACACGCAGCCATCACACACACACGCAGCCATCACACACACACACGCAGCCATCACACACACACACACGCAGCCATCACACACACACACACGCAGCCATCACACACACACAGCCATCACACACACACACGCAGCCATCACACACACGCAGCCATCACACACACACACACGCAGCCATCACACACACACAGCCATCACACACACACACCCAGCCATCACACACACACACACGCAGCCATCACACACATCACACACACACAATCTCCTCTGTGATGCAGGGGCGGCTGATGTCCATGTGCAGCTCTCTGCTGAAGTCTTCAGTCTCCTGCTCACAGCTCTGCACTATCCCGGCACCTCCCCCGTCTCTCCTTCTCTGCCGGGATAGCAGCTAAGAGCAGAAGCCGGAGCTCCGTGCACACACAGCCAGAGGTAGTGAATCGCTGACCTTTCTTCTTGATTGCTGCAGGCTCTCTCCTTCAGCGTGGCAGCGCCGCACAGGGGGCGGGAGGGGGGGGGGTGTTGCGCGGGCGGTCAGGAGGCAGCTTTTATATAAAAAAAAAAAAAAACAGGCTCTCTCTACGTCCCGGAAGTGGGCGGGGCTTCACCGGCGGCCGCAAATTCGGGATTTTAAATGCCCGAAGCGGGACAGCGGGACCCCGGTGCCAAAGCGGGACTGTCCCGCTGAAATCGGGACGGTTGGGAGGTATGGGTGAGTGGCGGCGCCGAGGTGGCCGCAACCATTATGTGCGGTGCGGGGGGGGGGGCGCGGCGACGCGAGGCGATGATCTGACCGCTCAGCTGTCAGATTTGCAGCTGAGTTCGGGCAGGGCGCGCCCGCGCTCAGCACTGAGCGCGGCATCCGCGCCCCTGACAGCCCTTAAACAGCAGCAGCAGCGGGCAGGGGACCACCGGGGCCCGAGGCCTCTCCTGCGCCCCCCGGCCCCACGGCGCCCCGTGTGGCCGCCCTGCCCGCCCTGTTGAAGAAACGGCCCTGGCAGGTATCAACTGTATGTGACAGATGACACCCCACAGCAATGCCCACGATTGGTGCTAGCACTGATCATGGGCATTTAACCCCTCTGATGCCACTGTCAGTAGAGACAGCGAGATAGAGGGGCATCGAGTTATCTTGATGTTCTCCATGGAGACCTCCAGCCCCAAGATGGCTGCGGGGTCCTTCCAGGTCCTGCAGGGAAAGTGGCTTCCCAGTGCCTGCAGAGAGCAGGACCCTGAGATGCCTCCTTCCCTGCCTGTCAGATCGCAGCGATCTGATGTTATACAGTAATGTCTCATACTGGGACAATGTAAAAAAGTTAAAAAAATAAAAAAAAAAATTAGAAAGTGTAAAAATATTTTTTTAAAATCCCCAAATAGAGAAAAAAAATCAAATATTTTTCCAATAAATACATTTATTTATATAAATAAAGTAAGCAATAAAAGTACACATATTTGGTATTGCTGCGTCTGTAATGACCCACTCTATATAAAACTGTTCCACTAGTTAACCAATTCAGTGAACACCATAAAAAAATAAAAAACAATGCAAAAAACAATGCTTTATCATCATACTGCCGAACAAAAAGTGCAATAAAACGCAATCAAAGAGATGAATGTAAATAAACATGGCACCGCTGAAAACATCATCTTGTCCCACCAAAAACAAGCAGCCATACAGCTGTATCAGCAGAAAAATAAAAAAGTTATAGCTCTTAGAATAAAGCGATGCAAAATAATAATTTTTTCTATAAAATAGTTTTTATTGTGTAAAAGTGCCAAAACATTAAAAAATATATATAAATTGGGTATCGCTGTAATCGTACTGACCCGAAGAATAAAGCTGCCTTATCAATTTTACTACACGCAGAATGGTATAGAAAAAATCAAAAAGCAATTCCTGAATTGCTGTTTTTTGTTCATTCTGCCTCCAAAAAATCGGAATAGAAAGCGATAAAAAAAAGGCACATGTCCAAAAATTTTACCAATAAAAACGTCAGATCGTCCCACAAAAAACAAGCCCTTGCATGAAATATGAAAAAATTGTAGCTCCCAAAATATGGTGATGCAAAAACTAGTTTTCGCAATAAAAAAGCGTTCTTTAGTGTGTGACAGCAGCCAAACATAAAAACCCAATATAAATCTGGTATCGCTGTAATTGCATCGAAACGAAGAATAAAGTCACCTAATCGCTTATACTGCACAAGGAATGGCATAAAAAATAAATAAAGCCAATTCTTCACATGCTGTTGATTTTTTCATTCTGCCTCCCAAAGTTCGCAATAAGGCTTGGCGCACATTTATCCTGTGCTCTGCGCTGAGCACTTAAATTAGGGATTCTGCATAAATCTCTGAAATATGTGATTGAGACAGAACCCCCGGCGAAGATTCCCTATAATGAGGCAGATGGAGGCAATGTGGGCGCCATATGACCTGTGATCAGGTGGTGTCCTTCTTTTTAGGATTGCAGTTTTGTGCAATTCTGAAAAGGACACCGCTGAGCAGAAGCCAGACGGAGTCCAGATTAACTGCTGCCAGCTGTCATGTCACTTGGACATTTAGATGGAAACCTCGATGTAAGTGCCGTAGAGCGCCGGATAAATGTGATCATAAATGCTATGTAAAATATTTCCAATAAAAGCTTCAACTCAATCCATAGAAAAAAAGCAAGTCCCCACTCAGATCTGTCATCTGTTAATGGAAATATATGGGCTTCCACGTTACTGGTAGCACAAAGGCTCTGGAAAAACTGAATGGCTCCTCGCCCCCCAAAAGAAATTCAGCAAATTCTCTGCTCCCAAATCCAAATGTCCCTCTCACTTCTGAGCCCCAGTGTGCCTAAACCACATTTAGCGCCTACATGTTTGGAATTTCTGTAGTGATGAGAGCCCACCTAATTTACAGGTGCGTGTCTCCAGAAGCATGAGCTGGGCATATTGTACTGGTCACTACAACAGCAGTTTGCAATTTTCACTCAGTGACATCCACTGATGCTTGTTTCTAGAAAACACCCATGGAGTCAAAATCAGCTCTACATCTGTAGATAAATTCCCAAAGGGGTATAATTTCAAAAATGGGGTCATTTGAGAGGGGATTCTGTTTTTATAGCACTTAGGGGCTCTTTAAATGGAATCCGCAAACTTTTCTAGGAAAATCTGCGTTCCGGTAGGCAAATAGTGTTCCGTCCCTCCCGAGTCTCTCTTTATGGCTAAGTAGTACTGCACAGCCACATATGGGATATTGCAACGTTCAGTAGAAATTGTGAGACAAATTTTGGTGCCATTTTTTTCCATTTCCCAGTATGAAAATGTAAAAATTGGGGCTAACACACAATTTTGGTGGTAAAAATGTAAATTATTTGATCTTTACAGCTCAATGGTATAAAAGTCTGTGACACACCTGTGGTGTCAATATAATCACTGCACCCCTAGGTTAATTCATTGAGAGGGTTAGTTTGTAAAATGGGGTCACATATGGGAGGTTCTGCTGTTTTGGCACCTCAGGGGCTCTGCCAATGTAACATGGCTCCCTCAAACCAGTGCAGCAAAATCTGCACTGCAATATGGCGCTACTTCCCTACTGAGCTTTGCAATGTGCCTCAAACGTAGTTTTCAAAGACATATGGAGTACTGAGGAGAAATTGCGCAACAAATTTTGGGCTCCATTTACTCCTGTTACCCTTGTGAAAATACAAAATTTGCAGCTAAAATTTTTTTTCCGGGAAATATGTGATTTTTTTATTTTCATGACTTAACGTTATAAAGTTCTGTGAAGCACCTGGGGGTTCAAGGTGCTCAATAAACATTTTAGATAAGTTCCAAAAGGGGTCTAGTTTCCAAAATTGTGTCATTTGTGGGGGTTTTCCACTGTTTAGGCACATCAGGGGCTCTCCAAACGCGACATGCCATACGCTAATTATTCCAGAAAATTTTACATTCAAAAAGTCAAATAGCGCTCCTTCCCTTCCGAGCCCTGCCATGTGCCCATACAGTAGATATCCCCAATATATGGGGTATAGGCATGCTCAGGAGAAATTGCACAACAAATAGCTACCGGTAAATGTCAAAAATAAAAATAGATACCAATAAAAGTAAAATTAATTGAGACATCAGTAGGTTAAGTGTTTTTGACTATCCATATTGAATCTGGAGCCCCATATAATGCTCCATACAGTTCATGATGGCCCCATAAGATGCTCCATACAAAATACGCCCCATATAATGCTGCACAAAGGTTAATAATGGCCCCATAAGATCCTCTATAGAAACATTTGCCCCATACAATGCTGCATAAAGGTTGATGGCCCCATAAGATGATCCACACATTATGCCCCATACATTGTGGCCCCATAGATGCTCCAAACATTGTGGCCCCATAGATGCTCCACACATTGTGGCCCCATAGATGCTCCAAACATTGTGGCCCCATAGATGCTCCACACATTGTGGCCCCATAGATGCTCCACACATTGTGGCCCCATAGAAGCTCCAAACATTGTGGCCCCATAGATGCTCCAAACATTGTGGCCCCATAGATGCTCCAAACATTGTGGCCCCATAGATGCTCCACACATTGTGGCCCCATAGATGCTCCAAACATTGTGGCCCCATAGAAGCTGCAAACATTGTGGCCCCATAGAAGCTCCAAACATTGTGGCCCCATAGAAGCTCCAAACATTGTGGCCCCATAGAAGCTCCAAACATTGTGGCCCCATAGATGCTCCAAACATTGTGGCCCCATAGAAGCTCCAAACATTGTGGCCCCATAGAAGCTCCAAACATTGTGGCCCCATAGAAGCTAGAAACATTGTGGCCCCATAGAAGCTCCAAACATTGTGGCCCCATAGATGCTCCAAACATTGTGGCCCCATAGAAGCTCCAAACATTGTGGCCCCATAGATGCTCCAAACATTGTGGCCCCATAGAAGCTCCAAACATTGTGGCCCCATAGAAGCTCCAAACATTGTGGCCCCATAGAAGCTCCAAACATTGTGGCCCCATATGCTGTTGCTGCGATTAAAATAAAAATAAAAAATCACATACTCACCTCTCTTCGCTCCGGCCCCCGGCACTTGCGATAGTCACCTTCCTCGTTCCAGGCGCTGCTCTGTCTTCCATCCTCCGCACTGACTGTTCAGGCAGAGGGCGGCGCGCACACTAATCGCGTCATCGCGCCCTCTGACCTGAACGGTGCAGAGGATAGAAGAGAGAGCGGCGCGCAGCGATGGAACGAGGAAGGTGACTATCGCGCACTGCTCACCTCCCCCGATATACTCACCTGCTCCCGGACGGTCCCTGGCAGCGTCTCACTGTCAGATGGTCTCCGGGAGCCGGCGGCATCTTCCTGTGTTCAGCGGTCACGTGATGTGTTCATGTGACCGCTGAACACAGGAAGATACCGCCGGCTCCCAGAGACCATCGGACATGCAGGGACCGAGCTAGCAACAGGTGAGTATGTCACTGCGCCGCTCCCTCCCCTGCCAATGACTCGAGTATAAGCCGAGAGGGTCACTTTCAGCCCAAAAAAGTGGGCTGAAAATCTCGGCTTATACTCGAGTATATACGGTAAATGTTTATTTTTTCCTTCCACATTCCAAAAATTCCTGTGAAGAACATGAAGGGCTAATAAACTTCTTGAATGTGGTTTTGAGTACCTTGAGGGGTGCAGTTTTTAGAATGCCATCAGTTTGGGGTATTTTCTGTCATATAGGTCTTTCAAAGTCACTTCAAATGTGAGATGGTCCCTAAAAAAAATTTTTTTGCAAATTGTGTTGTAAAAATTAGAAATCACTGCTCAACTTTTAACCCTTATGACTTCCTAACAAAATAATTATGTTTCATAAATTGTGCTGATGTAAAGTAGACATGTGGGAAATATTGTTTATTAACTATTTTGTGTGACATACAGTATATGTACTTTATGTACAATGTGTAAAGTTCCACCTGCGCTAGCTGATTATTATTAACGATCATACCAAGTAAAGCTTGTTTCCCAATAATCTGCGATTGTAAACAGGCAGCATATCACCCATTGAGAGAGACATTTTTAATGGAGTTTTCCGAGACTATTTGATTTTATTTTTTTACTATGAGCCTAAGAACTAACAGGCAGGTAGTTGCTTCTTGCCTGCGTGTTGAGCCCAGTGCAGATCTCTGCTGGCACAGAACAGTTATGGACCACTTTTGCTGGCGATTCTGCGGCCTCTGTTGATGTCAAGTCAACAGAGCAGCTTCTTCTTTTCTGCTCTGCTCTGCTGATGGGGTGTGACTGCTGATGTCATTCTGATGTACAGCCGGTTCCCCACTGACTAACTGCAGGGAGCCAGCTGTCAATCAGCATGATATTGGCAGATACACCCCATCGACAGAGCAGCACTGAAAAGAAAGAGCTGCTCTGTTGACATGAAACAGCTGAATCACCAGCAGCAGTGGTCCGTGACTGCTCTAAGCCAGCACCAAGTAGAACAGGCAGCAAGTTAGCAACTACCTTCCTCTTTCTTCTAAAGGTACCGTCACACTAAGCGACGCTGCAGCGATTCAGACAACGATGCCGATCGCTGCATCGTCGCTGTTTGGTCGCTGGAGAGCTGTCACACAGACCTCTCTCCAGCGACCAACGATGCCGAGGTCCCTGGGTAACCAGGGTAAACATCGGGTTGCTAAGCGCAGGGCCGCGCTTAGTAACCCAATGTTTACCCTGGTTACCAGTGTAAAATGTAAAAAAACAAACAGTACATACTCACCTTCGCGTCCCCCGGCGTCCGCTTCCTGCACTGACTGTGAGAGCCGGCCCTAACAGCAGAGCGGTGACGTCACCGCTGTGCTGTGCTTTCACTTTACGGCTGGCGCTCAGTCAGTGCAGGAAGCGGACGGCGGGGGACGCGAAGGTGAGTATGTACTGTTTGTTTTTTTACATTTTACACTGGTAACCAGGGTAAACATCGGGTTACTAAGCGCGGCCCTGCGCTTAGTAACCCGATATTTACCCTGGTTACCATTGTAAAACATCGCTGGTATCGTTGCTTTTGCTGTCAAACACAACGATACACGGCGATCTGACGACCAAATAAAGTTCTGAACTTTAATCAACGACCAGCGATATCACAGCAGGATCCTGATCGCTGCTGCGTGTCAAACACAACGATATCGCTATCCAGGACGCTGCAACGTCACGGATCGCTAGCGATATCGTTTAGTGTGACGGTACCTTAAAGCTCATAAAAAAACAAAAATAAATAAATAGTCCCGGATAATCCCTTTAAGCTTGCCAGGACATGTACTGCTGAGAACAATGACAGCCTAAGTTCACAGAACAATCTTTTACTGATTGTTCTGTGCACATCAGAAGCATGGTAGGTCAGTCTAAACGGGCTATGAAATGACGTTTCATGATCAGCTTCTGTGATTGAGCCCTTGCGGTTGTAACGTAAATGTTCTGTTCTTTTGTGGTCTCTAAGGTTCGAGAGCTTGGAAATGTAATTTTTCCGGGGAGCCAATATAGGTGTCCCTCCTTGTACACTTTATATACAGAACTATTTAACATCACATTTTTCTGGCTAACATGCTAGAACACTAGTTTTGCTGTACATTATAGCTACTTTTAGCAGCCATGCCAATGAATGGTGTCAGATTTCTATTGCTTTGCTCTAAGGTGCCATTAATGTGATCCTGCATGCACATTAATGTGTAGTTTATAAATGTCAACTGAACAAAGAGAGCAAGGAAAAAAAAAGAAAGAGAAGCTGACAGGCTTAGCTGCACACAATGATGAATATGGAGGTCGGTGTAATGTGTAACTTAAACTACTGATTTACAAAATTAGGTGCTGAAAGCAATATAGAGTTCATACTTCATGAGTTTAGGTATCTGCATTCAAAAAATAACCCAGGTGGATTTCTTATGCATTTTGTGAAATTCGTTTTACCTAAACACATTGCTGTAAATTCCTTACACTGATTTTTAATACCAATTAAACAGATTTTTTTTGTTTCTTGTTTGGCAGAAATTGGATCAGCTTTATATGATATGCCTTCACTTCTGATACTTAAAATTTACAATCAGAAAATTAAATTATTTTAAAATGAAGTGAAGCTGAAATGTTACCCTTCTTTTAAACTTTCCCTTGCATATGATAGGAATTTTACACTAGCCACTGAGGACTCACGTTAGGCTAAGAGGTTCCTATTTTGTTTCATTTAGGGCTCCTTCTCACTTGTGTGAAATACGGCCGAGTCTCGCAGGTTAAAACCCGGCTCTGCCACCAGCACTTGGGAGCGGAGCGTGCAGCTCTATGTATTGCTGTGCGGCTGCATGCTCCGCTCTGGAGTGTCGGCGGCAGAGCCGGGTTTTAACCTGCGATACTTGGCCGTATTTCACGCAAGTGAGAAGGAGCCCTTACTCTCCAGCTGGTGCCGTATGGAGGCTGAGAAGTCATATTACTATGAAAAGGCAGGATTACTACTTAAGTAATGACAATGGACATATTTTGTCTCTACAAGAAAACCTCTTCTGTGAAAAAGCCACCGTGGTGATCAAGTGTTTGCTCCAACATTAGCGCCTAGAAAAAATCTAGGTAATCATATTTTATCACTAGAGGTGGATACTAGTCAAAGTGGCCACCACCAGCACTTTTCACATTTCTTAGAAGTATCGTTTCTCCTTGCGGAGATTGTCATGCTAAGAATGCCGAGATGAGGAGACTTAAAGCTGCAATGCTCCTCTGGGAAATATGCAAATTGTCTCTTCAGACAGGAAGGGAACTAGAACTCAAGTGCCACCTATTGGAAGTAGCAATCCTAACAGTCAATGTCGACCCTTTAACGAGCCTTGTCACATGACTTAGCATGTCAGTCTCCGCAAAGAGAAATGATACTTCTTGGATATCTGTCAGATGCCTCTCACTCAGCCAAACCAGATCTCCACTTTGCACTGATAAGGGGCAGAACCCCGAAACACAGTGTCTGCTAATTGAGATTCTGGTTTGGCTTTTAGCCTAAGTCATGTGACAAGGCTCGTTAAAGGGTCGACATTGACTTTTAGGATTGCTACTTCCAATAGGTGGCACTAGAGTTCTAGTTCTCTTCCCTCTGAAGAGACAATTTTCACATTTCTTTGAAACTCTCGGCTTAAGTTTACAGAGCAGAGGACAACCCCCTGAGGCATCTATATAGCTCATGTAAATTCAGAACTACGGTTAATGGGGTATGATGTAAACACAAAATAAAGTCCCTTTATAAGATTTTGTACACACGGTGTCTTTTGAAGCTGGCATACACATATAACTTTTTATGCAGAATATGCTTCAGAAAAACGCTGGTGGTGGTTTCTCTAAAGTGTCTTTTCTAACATCTTCACGGACGGACAGATTTGTTATTAACCACAGATTTGGTATTAAAGGAGAGGACCTTTCACCAGAGTGGAATACAAGTTTTTTGTTTATTTTACTATTTTAATTTCACCTCACTGTGGCGGAAGTGTCAACAATGAAAGTATTTGGACCTAATGAGTTAATTTTCGTTAAGTTCTAGAGGATGTTTTCAGACAGTTTATACTCAGGGAGTGTACTTCTTCTCCTTGAATGATGCTGGCCAATCATAAGCAGGTAGCAACACTCCAAGGAAAGAAGAACAACCCCACTTTTGGCTCAGTGCAGGTTCCTCAGTGTGTGAGATGTAAGAATTCAGCTCTGGTCTCCTGGTCTAACCTCCTGCATGACTCAGAATGGAGGTTGGACAGTGTAGCAGTGTTACATAACAAACTGTTCCTCTGTTGCACTGCCCTTCCTGCCACACTGCCTGACATGAGTCCCTATCACTTTTATGTCTGCTGTGCTCAGGCAATTTGATCCCTGTGCTGTGAGATCATGGCTGTCATTATGTGTCACATAGGAGTAAGCTGCCTGTTCTGGGCTACTTCTGTATGATAATTTGTGTCTGTATATAGGCTGCAGAATGCTGACAGTTTGTAATTTACTCCCTGTAAGCATTCTGCCCCTTTGCCTAGATACAAACGTGTCATGTGACCAGCCTCACTCCTGATTCTGGAGGAGCTGGTGAAAACTGGACTAGAGTTTTCCTGTCTGGAGTCTGATCAGTGATGTTAAAAAAAACACCACACCGAGTCTCCAGGAGGCCTCCTGTTGTGAATTCCGTCTGGGCTCCCTCTGGTGGCCTTTAGCGATACTGCGGGTCTGGAGTTGGGCTCAGCTGCCTCATTTCCTGCTTTGCTGGTTCCTATTTAACTCCACCTGCACCTTTGTTTGTTGCCTGCTGTCGTTGTATTCAGTACTGGTTCTGATCTCTCTGGACTTCCTTGTGACCTGTCTCCATCCGGAGAAGCTAAGTCTTGCTAGTTCATGTTTGCTCATTTTTCTCTTGAAAATATGTTTCATTATATGATGAGTTCAGTCCAGCTTGCTTATATGTGATTTTTTGCTTGCTGGAAGTTCTGGGGTGCAGAGTGCGCCCCTCACATCGTGAGTCGGTGTGGGGGTTCTTGTATTTTCTGCGTGGATAGTTTTTGATAGTTTTTGTACTGACCGCACAGATCCCTTGCTATCTTCAGTCTATTTAGCTTTAGCGGGCCTCATTTGCTTAAACCTGTTTTTCATTACTACGTTTGTATTTTCCCCTTAACTCACCGTTATTATTTGTGGGGGCTGTCTAAACTTTGGGGTCATTTCTCTGAGGCAAGTGAGGCTTGGCTTTCTCTCTAGGGGTAGTTAGTTCCTCAGGCTGTGACGAGGCGTCTAGGTTTTTAGGTAACGCTCCACGGCTGCCTTTAGTGTGTATTGGATAGGTTCAGTGTTGCGGTCAGTATAGTTTCCACATCCCCAGAGCTCGTCCTAATATTCTCGTTTACCTATCAGGTCAGTTTGGTGATCCTACCACCGGATCATAACAGCCTCCCTCAGTCCACTCCCTCCATCTATGTGAGCTGCTGATTGGATTAGAGCAGGGGTCCCCAACTTTTAGCTCAGGAGCCACATGTGCCTTGCGAGCCCGAGATGTATGGCTCACGGCTGCCTGCCAGCTTGTTGCATTAGCACCATGTGTAAATAACTATTAAGAGCAGGTCTCTAAATGGTGACTTGTGTGTAGCCCTGTACAGAAGAGCAGATCTGATTGGGGGTGAGATAGGAAACCGTGAAGCTTGGAATACTGCCTTGGTGTGATTTCAGTGGAAAACTTTGGTTGTCAGTATACCGGTAATGGAGTCTCTCGGTGTCACTACAGTGAGTGGGGAAGGAGCTGGTTGTGGCTTGCGACCCTCTCTCAGAGCTGAATGTGGCTCATGACCCTCTTTCATAGTCGGATGAAGCTCTCGAATTCAGAAAGGTTGGGGACCTCTGGGTTACAGCTTGCCAAGCAGCTCTAAGGAGGTGTCATGTCGGACGCTGTTCACACTAGGGCGTCTGACAGACAGCGGTAATTCCACATACGTCCACTACATGCTCAGTGGCGTCGGCTAGACTTTATCCAGCTTGCTCGGGGTTAATCTAGCTGGTAATTTGGTTGGAGGCTGGGTCACGCCCACGGCCTTTAAATAGTCGTGCTGGACTTTGGGCGTCGCCGATTATAGCTTGTGCTTTCTGCCTAGCGATTCCGGTCTGGAGTGGTGGTCTTGTTGTAGGAATATCGTATCTGGTGGTGTATTATTGCAGCGCCCCAGAGTCCTGGTCATTGCAGTACTGATGCTCCGCTGCTAAGGGGGGCTATGGTACGTCTGATGGCACTGAAGGAGTTCACCTGACCAGGTATCACAGACACCAATACACTTCACAGTCTGGCCTCCAGGGGGAGCTAAGGGTGCTATGTATTAGGCCACTCCTCACAATCTGGTAAAACTGGGGGTTAGATAGGAAGTTAGTCAGAAGCTGACTGGGTTGGAACCAGGCATCATCCTGTGGCAGAGGGTGTTGCAGGGGAAGATTCAGGGGGTCCCTGTCAGGGGTGGGATCTTGACAGAACCCCAGCGAACAGAAAGAACGTTACGGGACCGCGCCTGCACTTCATCGCGGCGGTAACCCAAGAAAGGACAAGAAGCGAGGTTTATTGTGCTGAGTGAGAAACGAGATCAACGCAACAAGGAGAAACACCAGTAGGAGTCGTGCTGTAAGACGAGGCAACATCCTACTGAGGCGCGTAGCCGGTGGCCGGAAACGCCGAGGAAGTATTGAGCTCCAGGCCTTACTTCAAACCTACAGCAGGACAGTCAGTTATAGGCGGGCTGTCTCACTCAAATCACCTAAGAAGACATAGGGGGCAACATTTGGAGAGGGGCGACTCTAGGGTCCCGGAAGAGCTCCGAGCCTACCCGTCATATGGGTGCGTCCTAGCCATATCATCTGGGGGAACGAAGAAGAACATCATAATCGAGTTGTGAGGGAACTTCAGAAACAGACACAACAGTTGTGGGGACTCTCCCGTAAGCACAGCAGGGAAGGACCACAACACACAAGCGCTAGAAGGTAGGCACAGATTTCCACCTGCAAAGGGAACTCTGGAGGTGCCATCGGACCGGCCGGTCTCAGGTAGCCCGGTTAACTGTATTCCGGACTGAGGATCCTGAAGCCTTCAGTAAAGAGGTAAAGAGACTGCAACCTGGTGTCCTCGTTATTCAACGAGGCCCGGTTCCGGGTGCCCCTCGGCCCTGCGGCAGTGGGGGCGCTCCAATTTGGCGTCACGAACAGGATCTACTTAAGCCTGAAGAATCAGGTCATGTGTGCCTTGGAACTGTGATTTATTGTGCTTGGACTGTGACTTATTACAAAGACTATGTATTGCTACTTGCCGCCAAAAGTTCCCGCCAAAACCGCCGCCATTGCGGCACCATGTGGCGTGCCGGAAGAGCGGGGCGTGTCGTCGTGGGAGTAGCTTGGAAGAATGGCGCGAAAGTTGAGCCAGCCCCCCACAAGTGCTACTATGTTCGGGAGATATGCCCTTCAATGAGGGAGGTCCGCCTCCTAATCTGGGACGGCGGCGGGAAGAGGAACCGCCCTCCGGATGGGGGAAGGCCGGAAGCCCTGGACGACGCGGGGCAGAGCCAGATTGGCAAGATGACGAGCGAAGGTCGCCCAGAAGAGGGGGAGAAGGCCCGCACCAGTCCCAGCCAATGGGAGCTGAGCAAACTTTCACCAGGCTGCGAGGACCGGGAAATTCTCGGGGCGGAAGTGGAGGAGCTATACCGTCAGCTTCGGAGTCTGTGTCGGCGAAAAGCCGCTACCAGTGAGGAGCCGCGCCACCCCCAAGCGCTGGCACCGCAAGCTGAGGAGAAGAGGGCTGACGCCGGGGATACCGCGGAGGCGGATAGCGCCATTAACCCAGCCCGGGCGGCTGAAGAGCCCCTGCTTGTGGACATAGACTCCCCTCCACCCAGACCACCCAGACGGGTGTGTAGCCGCCTTGAATGCGAGCGGCCGTGGGAGACGCTAAAGACCGCCAATGTCCCCTTACGGCCCACTGCACAGCCCGTGAACCTCCAGGGTGAGTGGATGACCTTCAAGTGGACCCGCGCTACCACCAACTTGATCGGGTTCCCTGGAGAGGCTCAGCCCGAGGGGGAGAGCATCGAGGTTATCCACCAACGGGAATATCGCCAGCAGCTACGCCGACAGGAGGAGGAGTGGGCCCGTAAGAAGGAACTCCGCCGACGGGCCGAGCGGGAAAAGGACCTCCAGGCCAAAATCCAGGTTAGGCGGGCGGCTGAGGAGGACTGGGGCCCGCAGCGCTATGGAGTCATCAGCACTTTCCGGATGCAGGGAGGATGGGGCTTCATCAAAGAGCCCGGTCTCGCCTTGGAGGTATTCGTGAACCGGCGGGATGTGGAGGCGCACCTCATCGAGGGACACCCAGGCCGGGATCTTTACCCGGGGGACCGCGTTCGGTACACCCGCCACTGGGGAGACAAAGGGTGGTATGCTTTGCACGTGCGCAAGTACAAGCCAGAAGTGACTGTGCCACCTTCCTATGATTCCCCGGGACCGGCGGTCATTGCTCCAATCTCCTTGTGTGCCAAATGCCTGCGGACCATCACCCCGAGGAGAACCGTGAGTACACAGACCCCCATTAAGGGTGCGGATGCACTCTATGTGGTAGCCGGTGGTGGGCAGTACCCACGGAAGCCACCCCCAGACTTAGAGGGATAAACCTCGATACCACGGAAATGTATATAGTTGATTGTTTATCTTTTTGTCTTGCTGCTACAACCCGACTTGGTTAACTCTTAAAGGGATCCCTTAGTTTACCCGGGATCCCTATTTTTGCCTTTTTGCTTTTGTTTCTCGTTCATCATTGTTGAAAAGAACTGCTGGATCATGAACACTGCATGATTACAAACTTATTGTAAATAGTTTGCACCTTCTTAAAGGTGCCCTCTACTGGTTTTACAAAGAAAAGGACTGTTGTGGATTCTGTTTTTGGGCTCCCTCTGGTGGTTACAACTGGTACTGGGTGACTTTGGTGGGTGGCGGTCTCTGGTTTCCACCTGTCCATCAGAGGCTGGGTGTTTCCTATTTAACCTGGCTTTCCTGTCATTCCCTTGCCGGCTATCAATGTATCAGTGTGTCTCTGTTACCTGCTCCTAAAGCCTTCAAGACAAGCTAAGTTCTGATTTCCCTGTTTCATGTTTGCTTTCATGTTTTTAGTCCAGCTTGCAGATATGTAATTCTCTGCTACTGGTTGCTCTGGTGGGCTGAAATTACCACTCATGTACCATGAGTTGGCACATGAGTTCAAGTAATTTCAGGATGGTATTTTGAAGGGTTTTTTAAGCTGACCGCGCAGTGCACCTTTTGTATCCTCTGCTATCTAGCTTAAAGCGGGCCTCATTTTGCTGAATCTATTTTCATAACTACGTTTGTGCCTTCCTCTCATTTCACCGTCATTATATGTGGGGGGCTGCTATTTCTGTGGGAATATTTCTCTGGAGGCAAGATAGGTCTGTGATTCTTCTGATAGGGGAAGCTAGATCTCCGGCTGGCGCGAGGCGTCTAGAGTCCCCCCAGGAACGCTCCCCGGCTACTGTTAGTTGAGTGTTGAGGTTCAGGATCGCGGTCAGCTCAGGTTCCATCACCCTAGAGCTCGTCCTGTTTTTGCCCATGTCATTTGTTAAATTCCCTGCCATTGGGAACATGACAGTATAGCCGGCCCACAGAGTGTTAATTGTTTGGGCTGAAGCAGGAGGAAAAGAAGTGTTGAAGGGCCTACTGGTATCCTTAGGGATGGGGTAATATTGTCCGCCGTCTCCCCAGACTTGCGACGTGCATTGCAGGAGTTTCAGGCGGATAAACCTGATCGTTGTCCACCAGAAAGACTGTTTGTTCCGGATGATTGGACCAGTAGAGTCATCTCCGAGGTCCATTCTTCTGTGTTGGCTGGTCATCCTGGAATATTTGGTACTAGAGATTTGGTGGCCAGGTCTTTTTGGTGGCCTTCCTTGTCAAGGGATGTGCGCACCTTTGTGCAGTCTTGTGAAGTGTGTGCTCGGGCTAAGCCTTGCTGTTCTCGGGCCAGTGGGTTGTTGTTACCCTTGCCTATCCCGAAGAGGCCTTGGACGCACATTTCCATGGATTTTATTTCAGATCTCCCTGTCTCACAGAAAATGTCCGTTATCTGGGTTGTGTGTGACCGCTTTTCTAAGATGGTTCATTTGGTACCCTTGCCTAAGTTGCCTTCCTCCTCTGAGTTGGTTCCTTTGTTTTTTCAGAACGTGGTTCGTTTGCATGGGATTCCGGAGAATATCGTTTCTGACAGGGGATCCCAGTTTGTGTCTAGATTTTGGCGGACGTTTTGTGCTAAGATGGGCATTAATTTGTCTTTCTCGTCTGCATTCCATCCTCAGACGAATGGCCAGACGGAGCGAACTAATCAGACCTTGGAAACTTATTTAAGATGTTTTGTTTCTGCTGATCAAGATGACTGGGTTGCCTTTTTGCCACTGGCCGAATTTGCCCTTAATAATCGGGCTAGTTCTGCTACTTTGGTTTCTCCTTTCTTTTGTAATTCGGGGTTTCATCCTCGTTTTTCCTCTGGTCAGGTGGAGCCTTCAGATTGTCCTGGAGTGGACGTGGTGGTGGACAGGCTACATCAGATTTGGAATCAGGTGGTGGACAATTTGAAGTTGTCTCAGGAGAAGGCTCAGCAGTTTGCTAATCGCCGTCGCCGCGTGGGTCCCCGACTTCGTGTTGGGGACTTGGTGTGGTTGTCTTCTCGTTTTGTCCCTATGAAGGTCTCTTCTCCTAAGTTCAAGCCTCGGTTCATCGGTCCTTATAAGATCTTGGAGATTCTTAACCCTGTATCTTTTCGTTTGGATCTCCCAGCATCGTTTGCTATTCATAATGTGTTCCATCGGTCGTTATTGCGGAGGTATGAGGTGCCCGTTGTTCCTTCGGTTGAGCCTCCTGCTCCGGTGCTGGTGGAGGGAGAATTGGAGTATGTTGTTGAGAAGATCTTGGATTTTCGTGTTTCCAGACGTAAACTCCAGTATTTGGTTAAGTGGAAGGGTTATGGTCAGGAGGATAATTCCTGGGTGGTCGCCTCTGATGTTCATGCGACTGATTTGGTCCGCGCCTTCCATAGAGCTCATCCTGATCGCCCTGGGGGTTCTCGTGAGGGTTCGGTGACCCCTCCTCAAGGGGGGGGTACTGTTGTGGATTCTGTTTTTGGGCTCCCTCTGGTGGTTACAACTGGTACTGGGTGACTTTGGTGGGTGGCGGTCTCTGGTTTCCACCTGTCCATCAGAGGCTGGGTGTTTCCTATTTAACCTGGCTTTCCTGTCATTCCCTTGCCGGCTATCAATGTATCAGTGTGTCTCTGTTACCTGCTCCTAAAGCCTTCAAGACAAGCTAAGTTCTGATTTCCCTGTTTCATGTTTGCTTTCATGTTTTTAGTCCAGCTTGCAGATATGTAATTCTCTGCTACTGGTTGCTCTGGTGGGCTGAAATTACCACTCATGTACCATGAGTTGGCACATGAGTTCAAGTAATTTCAGGATGGTATTTTGAAGGGTTTTTTAAGCTGACCGTGCAGTGCACCTTTTGTATCCTCTGCTATCTAGCTTAAAGCGGGCCTCATTTTGCTGAATCTATTTTCATAACTACGTTTGTGCCTTCCTCTCATTTCACCGTCATTATATGTGGGGGGCTGCTATTTCTGTGGGAATATTTCTCTGGAGGCAAGATAGGTCTGTGATTCTTCTGATAGGGGAAGCTAGATCTCCGGCTGGCGCGAGGCGTCTAGAGTCCCCCCAGGAACGCTCCCCGGCTACTGTTAGTTGAGTGTTGAGGTTCAGGATCGCGGTCAGCTCAGGTTCCATCACCCTAGAGCTCGTCCTGTTTTTGCCCATGTTATTTGTTAAATTCCCTGCCATTGGGAACATGACAAAGGACTCTCTGCGAAGAAACTGTTCTTGGAAACAGCACCGGAGTCCTTGCTGTGTACGAACTTGCAGCTTGAGAAGTTGCACTACCTCCGAGAGACTTGGTCCCTTCTTAAAGGGGACGTTCACCAATAGCACTTAAAGTCAAATAATGCTTACATGTCAAAGTTGTATGTAGAAAGCTAGTTAAATTGTAAGAAATGCTTAATAATGTGTTAGAGAATGAGGACAGGAAGTGAACCCGTATGGGGTTAGTCGGTGAGTCCTCCTAGGAGCCATACAGAGATGGCTCAGTGATCTTGAACTGAGAGAAGGATGATAAGTTCTATACTGTGTATAGTAGCAGAAAGGCAGTAGGCCCGGGCGAGAAGGGGTGGTCCTGCAACAGAGCGAGAGGCAGTAGGCCTGGGGCAGATAGACAGGCGGTCCTGCAGATGTAAAGGTGGAAAATGAAGAAAAGATGATTAGCCTTATAGTGTTTTATAAGAAGGTCTTTAGTGGATTCAGTGTGTACGTCCTTAAAGGCAACGTTAAATTATTGTTCAGAAATTGCACTAAGTAGAATACCCGGTTGGGTAAGAGAAGTTATTTATAGTATGTTATTTAAAATATTTAACCATGTTTGTAACGTTCAAGTGTCCTCACCTCCCATAAAGGGAAGCATTGTTAAAGTTTACTTGTTATTGCATTTCAAAATTGTATGTCTTTTTGCTGACATGTATTGTTGTTTTCTTCCCAGTCCAGGAGTACTGGATTTATCCGGGGGGGAGTGCAGCACCCCAGAGTCCTGGTCATTGCAGTACTGATGCTCCGCCGCTAAGGGGGGCTATGGTATGTCTGATGGCACTGAAGGAGTTCACCTGACCAGGTATGACAGACACCAATACACTTCACAGTCTGGCCTCCAGGGGGAACTAAGGGTGCTATGTATTAGGTCACTCCTCACAATCTGGTAAAACTGGGGGTTAGATAGGAAGTTAGTCAGAAGCTGACTGGGTTGGAACCAGGCAACATCCTGTGGCAGAGGGTGTTGCAGGGGAAGATTCAGGGGGGTCCCTGTCAGGGGTGGGATCCTGACAGAGGCCCAGCGAACAGAAAGAACGTTACGGGACGGCGCCTGCACTTCATCGCGGCGGTACCCCAAGAAAGGACAAGAAGCGAGGTTTATTGTGCTGAGTGAGAAACGAGATCAACGCAACAAGGAGAAACACCAGTAGGAGTCGTGCTGTAAGACGAGGCAACATCCTACTGAGGCGCGTAGCCGGTGGCCAGAAACGCCGAAGAAGTATTGAGCTCCAGGCCTTACTTCAAACCTACGGCAGGACAGTCAGTTATAGGCGGGCTGTCTCACTCAAATCACCTAAGAAGACATAGGGGGCAACATTTGGAGAGGGGCGACTCTAGGGTCCTGGAAGAGCTCCGAGCCTACCCGTCATACGGGTGCGTCCTAGCCATATCATCTGGGGGGACGAAGAAGAACATCATAATCGAGTTGTGAGGGAACTTCAGAAACAGACACAACAGTTGTGGGGACTCTCCCGTAAGCACAGCAGGGAAGGACCACAACACACATGCGCTAGAAGGTAGGCACAGATTTCCATCTGCAAAGGGAACTCTGGAGGTGCCATCGGACCGGCCGGTCTCAGGTAGCCCGGTTAACTGTATTCCGGACTGAGGATCCTGAAGCCTTCAGTAAAGAGGTAAAGAGACTGCAACCTGGTGTCCTCGTTATTCACCGCGACCTGCACCGCACCACAACATCATCACATTCTCAACTTTCACTGGACGCCCCTCAGCAGGGTCACGGACCGGGCCTAGCCACCGTGACAACCCCAGAACCGAGACCCAGAGGCCCAGTACCGGGTGCCCCTCGGCCCTGCGGCAGTGGGGGCGCTCCATTATCCTTTGTCATATTCCTCCTTCCTATATTTGCATTTGTTTTGCCCTGTGCACATTATAGTGTATTCCTGTGTGTCTGCGGCGTAGTGCGTATCAAAACCATTTACCGTGGAAGTCGATGCGTCTGAGGTTGGAGTGGGGGCGGTGCTGTCACAAGACTCATCCTTGGGCGAGTTGCGTCCATGCGCCTACTTTTGCAAGAAGCTGTCGCCCCCCGAATGTAATTACGATATCGGCAACAGGGAGTTGTTGGCTATCAAGTTGGCTTTTGAGGAATGGTGACACTTTTTGGAGGGGTCGGTCCATCAGGTTACAGTTATCACCGACCATAAAAATCTGCTGTATTTGGAGTCAGCCAAGCGTCTGTCCCCCAGGCAGGCTCGCGGGGCATTGTTTTTCACGCGGTTCAACTTTTTGTTACGTACCGACCGGGGTCTAAGAACACTAAGGCGGATGCTTTGCCCAGGTGTTTTCTGGGGGGAGAACCTCAGGAAGATCTGGTACGCATCCTCCAAAAGGGTGTAGTGGTCTCGGCTCTCACGACCGAAGTTGAGGCTGAGATTGCCGAGGCTCAGGAGGAGGTACCACCACAGCTTCCCATTAATAAATCGTTTGTACCGCTCCATCTTCACCTAAAGGTGTTGGGTGAGCATCATGATACTGTTCTGGCTGGCCATCCCGGGGTTAGGGGTACCTTGGAGTTGGTGTCGCGTCGGTTTTGGTGGCCCAAAATCCGACAGGACGTGGCCTCGTACGTATCAGCATGTACCACGTGCTCTAGGGCTAAGACATCCCGCTCCCGTCCTGCTGGCACACTACATCCTCTCGGGGTACCCAATAGGCCATGGACGGAGATTTCCATGGATTTTATCACAGATTTGCCCTCCTCTGCTGGGAACATGGTCATTCTGGTGGTTGTTGATCGGTTCTCAAAGATGTCGCACTTTGTGTCCTTGCCTTCGTTGCCTAATGCTAGTACCTAATGCAGGTATTTGTGCAGGAGGTGGTCAGACTTCACGGGGTTCCGTCTGACATCGTGTCTGATAGAGGTACTCAGTTTGTGGCAAAATTTTGGAAAGCTTTTTGCTCACGGCTGGGGATCAAGTTGTCGCATTCCTCTGCGTTTCATCCTCAGTCAAATGGTCAGACCGAGCGTGTGAACCAGAATTTGGAGTAGTACTTACGCTGTTTTGTTTCTGACAATCAGGAGGAGTGGTCGACGTTCCTTCCTTTGGCTGAGTTTGCTATAAATAATCACCGTCAGGAATCGTCTGAGGAGTCCCCATTCCTTTGTGTTTATGGGCTCCATCCTCAGTTTTGTACTCTGCGTCAGGGGGGTTCTACTGGCGTCCCGGAGGAGGACCAGTTAGGAGCACAACTGGCATCCATGTGGAGGAGAGTGAAACAGCGCTTGCTAAACGTAGGTGCAAGGTACAATCGAGTGGCTGACAGTAAACGTGTGACAGGTCCGGACCTGACTGTGGGTGACTGGGTGTGGTTGTCCACAAAAAACATAAAACTCAGGATTCCATCCTTGAAATTGGGTCCAAGGTTTATTAGTCCATTTAGGCTTGCCGCCATCATTAACCCGGTAGCCTACCGTTTGGTGCTCCCTACGATATATAAAATACACAACGTGTTCCACAGATCTTTATTAAAAAAGGTGGTGGTTTCTGTAGACACGGCGTCTATGCCACCTTCAGTTTTGGTGGATGGCAATCTGGAGTTTGAAGTCTCCAAGGTGGTTGACTCTCGAGTAGTGCGCCACACATTACAGTACCTGGTACACTGGCGTGGTTATGGGCTGGAAGAGAGGTCCTGGGTACCAGCTTCGGACCTACATGCGGACCGGCTGGTCAGTATGTTTCCCCGCCGCCATCCGGACAAGCCGGGTCCTATAAGTCGTGAGGGTCCTGGGGTCCCTTGTAGAAGGCGGGGTACTGTCATGTCGGACGCTGTTCACACTAGGGTGTCTGACAGACAGCGGTAATTCCACATACGTCCACTACACGCTCAGTGGCGTCAGCTAGACTTTATCCAGCTTGCTCGGGGTTAATCTAGCTGGTAATTTGGTTGGAGGCTGGGTCATGCCGACGGCCTTTAAATAGTCGTGCTGGACTTTGGGCGTCGCCGATTATAGCTTGTGCTTTCTGCCTAGCGATTCCGGTCTAGAGTGGTGGTCTTGTTGTAGGAATATCGTATCTGGTGGTGTATTATCCTTTGTCATATTCCTCCTTCCTATATTTGTATTTGTTTTGCCCTGTGCACATTATAGTATATGTTGTGAATTTGGATTCTGGGCTCCCCCGGTGGCCGCTTGTGGAATTGGACTTGTCATCCTCTTTCCTGTTTCACCTGGTTCCATCAGTAGTGGGTGTCGCTATTTAAGCTCATTTCTCTGGTGGTTTCTTGCCGGTCAACAATGTTATCTGATGCCTCTCAGTGCTTGTTCCTGCTTCTAGACTACTACTAGATAAGTTGGACTTTTGTCCATGTTTTGTTTTGCCTATTTGTTCCAGTTCACAGCTGAAGTTTTGTTACTGTGTCTGGAAAGCTCTCGTTGATCAGGGATTGCTACTCTGGCGTTATGAGTTAATGCCAGAGTTTAAGGTAATCTCTGGATGGTGTTTTGTTAGTGTTTTTCTGCTGACCATGAAAGTATACTATCTGTCTTCTGCTATCTAGTAAGCGGACCTCAAATTTGCTAAGACTATTTTCCTGCTGCGTTTGTTGTTTCATCTGAACTCACCGTCATTATATGTGGGGGGCTACTGTCTTCTTTGGAATATTTCTCTAGAGGTGAGCCAGGTCTTATATTTCCCTCTGCTAGCTATTTAGGTCTTAGGCCAGAGCTGGGCATCTAGCGATAAATAGGAAATGCTACCTGGCTATTTCTAGTTGCGCGGCAGGCTTAGTTCATGGTCAGTATAGTTCCATCTTCCGAGAGCTTGTCCCTCTATAGGCTTGCTATGATCTCTGCCTGCAGAGATCATGACAGTTTGACCGGCCCATAAAGTGTTAAAGACCCAGGTTGAGAAAGGAGAGTTATAAGAAGTCTGCTGGAATTTTTTTTTTTTTTTTTTTTTTTCCTCCAGTCTGCCTTGCTGCAGTCTTTTTTCTCTCTCTCCTCCTAATCTCTGTATGGCTCTGTGTGCACCTGACAATAATGGATCTCCAGAGTGTAACTGCGGGTTTGAATAATCTCATCACGAAAGTACAAAATTTACAAGATTTTGTGGTACATGCTCCGGTATCTGAGCCGAGAATTCCTTTGCCGGAGTTCTTCACAGGGAATAGAGCTAGCTTCCAGAATTTCCGAAATAATTGTAAGCTTTATTTGTCCCTGAAGTCTCGTTCAGCTGGAGACCCTGCTCAGCAGGTTAGGATTGTGATTTCCTTGCTCAGGGGTGACCCTCAAGATTGGGCCTTCTCATTGCCAGCAGGGGATCCTGCGTTACGCGATGTGGATGCGTTTTTTCTGGCCTTGGGCTTGCTTTATGAGGAACCTCATTTGGAACTTCAGGCAGAAAAAACTTTGATGGCACTATCTCAGGGGCAAGACGAAGCTGAAGTTTTCTGCCAAAAATTCCGTAAATGGTCTGTGCTTACTCAGTGGAATGAGTGCGCCTTGGCGGCAACTTTCAGAGAAGGTCTCTCTGATGCCGTTAAGGATGTTATGGTGGGGTTCCCTGTGCCTGCAGGTCTGAATGAGTCCATGACAATGGCTATTCAGATTGATAGGCGTCTGCGGGAGCGCAAACCGGTGCACCATCTGGCGGTGTCTATGGAAAAGACGCCAGAAAGTATGCAGTGTGATAGAATTCTGTCCAGGAGCGAGCGACAGAATTTTAGACGGAAGAATGGATTGTGTTTCTATTGTGGGGATTCTACTCATGTTATATCAGCATGCTCTAGGCGTACAAAGAAGCTTGATAAGTCTGTTTCCATTGGCACCATTCAGTCTAAGTTTATTTTGTCTGTAACCCTGATTTGCTCTTTGTCATCCATTGCCACGGACGCCTATGTTGACTCTGGCGCCGCTCTGAGTCTTATGGATTGGTCCTTTGCCAATCGTTGTGGTTTTGATTTAGAGCCTTTGGAGACTCTTATTCCTCTGAAGGGGATTGACTCCACCCCATTGGCTAATAATAAACCACAATACTGGACACAAGTAACCATGCGTATCAATCCGGATCACCAGGAGATTATTCGTTTCCTGGTGCTGTATAATTTACATGACGATTTGGTACTGGGATTGCCATGGTTGCAGTCTCACAACCCAGTCTTGGACTGGAGAGCAATGTCTGTGTTGAGCTGGGGATGTAAGGGTATTCATGAGGACTTACCTTTGGTTTCTATTTCGTCGTCCATTCCCTCTGAAGTCCCTGAGTTCCTCTCTGATTATCAAGACGTCTTTGACGAACCCAAGCTTGGGTCGTTACCTCCGCACCGTGAGTGCGATTGTGCCATAGATTTGATACCGGGTTGTAAATATCCAAAGGGTCGTTTGTTTAATCTGTCTGTGCCGGAACATGCTGCTATGCGGGAATATATAAAGGAGTCTTTGGAAAAGGGACATATTCGTCCATCTTCTTCTCCCTTGGGAGCTGGGTTTTTCTTTGTCTCAAAAAAAGACGGCTCTTTGAGACCATGTATTGATTATCGGCTTCTGAATAAGATCACTGTTAAGTATCAATACCCATTGCCATTGCTTACTGATTTGTTTGCTCGTATAGAGGGTGCTAAGTGGTTCTCTAAAATTGATCTTCGTGGGGCGTATAATTTGGTGCGGATCAGGCAGGGGGATGAGTGGAAGACCGCATTTAATACGCCCGAGGGCCACTTTGAGTATTTGGTCATGCCTTTTGGTCTTTCTAATGCCCCTTCAGTTTTCCAGTCTTTTATGCATGATATTTTCCGCGATTTTCTGGATAAATTTATGATAATATATCTGGATGATATTCTGATTTTTTCTGATGACTGGGACTCTCATGTCCAGCAGGTCAGGAGAGTTTTTCAGGTTCTGCGGTCTAATTCTTTATGTGTGAAGGGGTCTAAGTGCGTTTTTGGGGTCCAGAAAATTTCCTTTTTGGGGTATATTTTTTCTCCCTCTTCCGTTGAGATGGATCCCGTCAAGGTGCAAGCTATTTGTGACTGGACTCAGCCCTCCTCTCTTAAGGGTCTTCAGAGATTTTTGGGCTTTGCCAACTTTTACCGCCGATTTATTGCTGGTTTTTCGGATGTCGTTAAACCACTGACTGATTTGACCAGACAAGGCGCTGATGTTGCTAATTGGTCCCCTCATGCTGTAGAGGCCTTTCAGGAGCTTAAGCGCCGTTTTGCCTCTGCCCCTGTGTTGCGTCAGCCTGATGTGAATCTGCCTTTTCAGGTTGAGGTTGACGCTTCGGAGATCGGAGCTGGGGCAGTGTTGTCGCAGAAAGGTTCCGACTGCTCCGTCATTAGGCCTTGTGCCTTCTTTTCTCGCAAATTTTCGCCCGCAGAGCGGAATTATGATGTTGGGAATCGGGAGCTTTTGGCCATGAAGTGGGCGTTTGAGGAGTGGCGCCATTGGCTCGAGGGGGCTAGGCATCAGGTGGTGGTATTGACTGACCACAAAAATTTGATTTATCTTGAGACTGCCAGACGCCTGAATCCTAGACAGGCGCGCTGGTCTTTATTTTTTTCTCGCTTTAATTTTGTGGTGTCATACCTACCGGGTTCTAAGAATGTTAAGGCAGATGCCCTTTCTAGGAGTTTTGACCCGGACTCTCCTGGTAATTCTGAACCCACAGGTATCCTTAGGGAGGGAGTAATTTTGTCGGCCGTTTCTCCTGATCTGCGGCGGTCCTTGCAAGAGTTTCAGGCGGATAGACCGGATCGTTGTCCACCTGATAGACTGTTTGTTCCGGATGATTGGACCAGCAGAGTCATCTCTGAGGTACATTCTTCTGCATTGGCAGGTCATCCCGGAATTTTTGGTACCAGGGATTTGGTGGCAAGATCCTTCTGGTGGCCTTCCCTGTCACGAGATGTGCGAGTCTTTGTGCAGTCATGTGACGTTTGTGCTCGGGCCAAGTCTTGTAGTTCTCGGGCTAGCGGACTGCTGTTGCCCTTGCCTGTTCCTAAGAGGCCTTGGACACACATCTCGATGGATTTTATTTCAGATCTGCCTGTTTCCCAGAAGATGTCTGTCATCTGGGTGGTCTGTGACCGTTTCTCTAGGATGGTCCATTTGGTTCCTCTGCCCAAGTTGCCTTCTTCTTCTGAGTTGGTTCCTCTGTTTTTTCAGAATGTTGTCCGATTGCACGGTATTCCTGAGAATATTGTTTCTGACAGAGGTACCCAATTTGTGTCTAGATTTTGGCGGGCATTCTGTGCTAGGATGGGCATAGATTTGTCTTTTTCATCTGCTTTTCACCCTCAGACTAATGGCCAGACCGAGCGGACTAATCAGACCCTGGAGACATATCTGAGGTGTTTTGTCTCTGCTGACCAGGATGATTGGGTTGCTTTTTTGCCATTGGCAGAGTTCGCCCTCAATAATCGGGCCAGCTCTTCCACCTTGGTGTCCCCGTTTTTTTGTAATTCGGGGTTTCACCCTCGATTTTCCTCCGGTCAGGTGGAATCCTCGGATTGTCCTGGAGTGGATGCGGTGGTGGAGAGATTGCATCACATCTGGGGGCAGGTTATGGACAATTTGAAGTTGTCCCAGGAGAAGACTCAGCGTTTTGCCAACCGTCATCGTCGTGTTGGTTCTCGGCTTTGTGTTGGAGATTTGGTGTGGTTGTCTTCTCGTTTTGTCCCTATGAGGGTCTCTTCTCCTAAGTTTAAACCTCGGTTCATCGGCCCTTATAGAATATTGGAGATTCTTAATCCTGTTTCTTTCCGTTTGGACCTCCCTGCGTCCTTTTCCATTCATAACGTTTTTCATCGGTCGTTATTGCGCAGGTATGAGGTACCTGTGGTACCTTCAGTTGAGCCTCCTGCTCCGGTGTTGGTTGAGGGTGAGTTGGAGTACGTTGTGGAGAAAATTTTGGACTCTCGTGTTTCCAGACGGAGACTCCAGTATCTGGTCAACTGGAAGGGTTACGGCCAGGAGGATAATTCTTGGGTCAATGCATCTGATGTTCATGCTTCTGATCTTGTTCGTGCCTTCCATAGGGCTCATCCTGGTCGCCCTGGTGGATCTGGTGAGGGTTCGGTGCCCCCTCCTTGAGGGGGGGGTACTGTTGTGAATTTGGATTCTGGGCTCCCCCGGTGGCCGCTTGTGGAATTGGACTTGTCATCCTCTTTCCTGTTTCACCTGGTTCCATCAGTAGTGGGTGTCGCTATTTAAGCTCATTTCTCTGGTGGTTTCTTGCCGGTCAACAATGTTATCTGATGCCTCTCAGTGCTTGTTCCTGCTTCTAGACTACTACTAGATAAGTTGGACTTTTGTCCATGTTTTGTTTTGCCTATTTGTTCCAGTTCACAGCTGAAGTTTTGTTACTGTGTCTGGAAAGCTCTCGTTGATCAGGGATTGCTACTCTGGCGTTATGAGTTAATGCCAGAGTTTAAGGTAATCTCTGGATGGTGTTTTGTTAGTGTTTTTCTGCTGACCATGAAAGTATACTATCTGTCTTCTGCTATCTAGTAAGCGGACCTCAAATTTGCTAAGACTATTTTCCTGCTGCGTTTGTTGTTTCATCTGAACTCACCGTCATTATATGTGGGGGGCTACTGTCTTCTTTGGAATATTTCTCTAGAGGTGAGCCAGGTCTTATATTTCCCTCTGCTAGCTATTTAGGTCTTAGGCCAGAGCTGGGCATCTAGCGATAAATAGGAAATGCTACCTGGCTATTTCTAGTTGCGCGGCAGGCTTAGTTCATGGTCAGTATAGTTCCATCTTCCGAGAGCTTGTCCCTCTATAGGCTTGCTATGATCTCTGCCTGCAGAGATCATGACAAGTATATTCCTGTGTGTCTGCGGCATGGTGCGTTTTTCAGTTTTCCCTGTCTGTGCTTTCTGTGGGGATTGGTGTGTGGTCTCTTCACTGGGTGGCAGGTGGTAGTTTCAGCTTAGGGCTGAAACAGGAGACAGGGACAGGCCTGGCGACCCAGACATGCAGACCTTTAGTGTAACTTCTGGGAAAGGGACAGGCAGGGTTTCCCTAGCCTGAGGGATATCACAGGGGCCCGGGTAACCAGCCTTAGTCTACCCAGTACTCCCGTGACAGGAGGAGGGACTTCCAAGCATACTCAGCTCTGTGACTATACAGAGAACAGCTGATTGAACAGCTCAGTCCAAATGGCCGTGTCAGCGTTATAGCGATGGTCGGATCATCTCTCCCACACTGTGAGAGCACTGACACCTTTCACAAGGAACCAGCGCTATGACAATTGTCTGATCATCCCTCTGTCACTGTGACAGCAGTGACAACTGTTGTGAAATTGGATTTTGGGCTCCCCCGGTGGCCACTGGTGGAATTGAACTGGTGTGCATCATCCTCTCTGTTCACCTGTTTCCATCAGGATGTGGGAGTCGCTATTTAGCCTTGCTCCTCTGTCACTTCCATGCCGGTCAACATTGTAATCAGAAGCCTTTCTGTGCATGTTCCTGCTGCTAGACAACTCCCAGCTAAGTTGGACTTTAGTCCTTGTTTGTTTTTGCATTTTGTTCCAGTTCACAGCTGTAGTTTCGTTTCTGTGTCTGGAAAGCTCTTGTGATCTGAAATTGCCACTCTGATGTTATGAGTTAATACTAGAGTCTTAAAGTAATTTCAGGATGGTGTTTTGATAGGGTTTTCAGCTGACCATGAAAGTGCCCTTTCTGTCTTCCTGCTATCTAGTAAGCGGACCTCAATTTTGCTAAACCTATTTTCATACTACGTTTGTCATTTCATCTAAAATCACCGCCAATATTTGTGGGGGCCTCTGTCTGCCTTTCGGGGAAATTTCTCTAGAGGTGAGCCAGGACTATATTTTCCTCTGCCAGGATTAGTTAGTCCTCCGGCCGGCGCTGGGCGTCTAGGGATAAAACGCAGGCTACGCTACCCGGCTACTGTT
Source organism: Ranitomeya variabilis (assembly GCF_051348905.1). NCBI lineage: Eukaryota > Metazoa > Chordata > Amphibia > Anura > Dendrobatidae > Ranitomeya > Ranitomeya variabilis. The sequence continues at coordinate 826,148,366 of NC_135232.1, read as the reverse complement.
AGTTGTGCGGCAGGTTTAGTTCATGGTCAGTTTAGTTTCCATCCTTCCAAGAGCTAGTTCTTATGTTTGCTGGGCTATGTTCTCTTGCCATTGAGAACCATAACAGTTTGACCGGCCCCAAAGGGTTAAATTAATTGACAGAGAAAGGAGAGAAAAGAGAAGTCTGCTGAAGATTTTTTTTTTTTTTCCTTCAGTTCTGAGTGTGCTTGTAATTGAATCTCTTGCAAGTCTGCCTATATTGCAGCCTTTCTCTCTCTCTCTCCTTCTAATCCTGGAATGGCTCTGTGTTCACCTGTTTAAAATGGATATTCAGAGTTTAGCTGCAGGTTTGAATAATCTCACCACGAAAGTTCAAAATTTACAAGATTTTGTTGTTCATGTTCCTATATCTGAACCTAGAATTCCTTTGCCTGAATTTTTTTCGGGGAATAGATCTTGCTTTCAAAATTTCAAAAATAATTGCAAGTTGTTTTTGTCCCTGAAATCTCGCTCTGCTGGAGATCCTGCTCAGCAGGTCAGGATTGTGATTTCCTTGCTCCGGGGCGACCCTCAGGATTGGGCTTTTGCATTGGCTCCAGGGGATCCTGCGTTGCTCAATGTGGATGCGTTTTTTCTGGCCTTGGGGTTGCTTTATGAGGAACCCCAGTTAGAACTTCAGGCGGAAAAGGCCTTGATGTCCCTATCTCAGGGGCAAGACGAAGCTGAAATATACTGCCAGAAATTCCGTAAATAGGCTGTGCTTACTCACTGGAATGAGTGCGCCCTGGCGGCGAATTTCAGAGAGGGTCTCTCTGATGCCATTAAGGATGTTATGGTGGGGTTCCCTGTGCCTGCGGGTCTGAATGAGTCCATGACAATGGCTATCCAGATCGATAGGCGTCTGCGGGAGCGCAAACCTGTGCACCATTTGGCGGTGTCTACTGAGAAGACGCCAGAGAATATGCAATGTGATAGAATTCTGTCCAGAAGTGAACGGCAGAATTTTAGACGAAAAAATGGGTTGTGCTTCTATTGCGGTGATTCAACTCATGTTATATCAGCATGCTCTAAGCGTACTAAGAAGCTTGATAAGTCTGTTTCAATTGGCACTTTACAGTCTAAGTTTATTCTATCTGTGACCCTGATTTGTTCTTTATCATCTATTACCGCGGATGCCTATGTCGACTCTGGCGCCGCTTTGAGTCTTATGGATTGGTCCTTTGCCAAACGCTGTGGGTATGATTTGGAACCTCTTGAAACTCCTATACCCCTGAAGGGGATTGACTCCACCCCATTGGCTAGCAATAAACCACAATACTGGACACAAGTAACTATGCGGATTAATCCGGATCACCAGGAGATTATTCGCTTTCTTGTGCTGTATAACCTACATGATGTGTTGGTGCTTGGATTGCCATGGCTGCAATCTCATAACCCAGTCCTTGACTGGAAAGCTATGTCTGTGTTAAGCTGGGGATGTAAGGGGACGCATGGGGACGTACCTGTGGTTTCCATTTCATCATCTATTCCCTCTGAGATTCCTGAATTCTTGACTGAATATCGTGACGTTTTTGAAGAACCTAAGCTTGGTTCATTACCTCCGCACCGGGAGTGTGATTGTGCCATAGATTTGATTCCGGGTAGTAAATACCCTAAGGGTCGTTTATTTAATCTGTCTGTGCCTGAACATGCTGCTATGCGAGAATATATAAAGGAGTCCTTGGAAAAGGGACATATTCGTCCTTCGTCATCTCCCTTAGGAGCCGTTTTTTTCTTTGTGGCTAAGAAAGATGGCTCTTTGAGGCCGTGCATTGATTATCGGCTTTTGAATAAAATCACGGTTAAATATCAATATCCGTTGCCACTGCTGACTGATTTGTTTGCTCGCATAAAGGGGGCCAAGTGGTTCTCTAAGATAGATCTCCGTGGGGCGTATAATTTGGTGCGAATTAAGCAGGGGGATGAGTGGAAAACCGCATTTAATACGCCCGAGGGCCACTTTGAGTATTTGGTGATGCCTTTTGGTCTTTCAAATGCCCCTTCAGTCTTTCAGTCCTTTATGCATGACATTTTCCGTGATTATTTGGATAAATTTATGATTGTGTATCTGGATGATATTTTGATTTTTTCGGATGACTGGGACTCTCATGTCCAGCAGGTCAGGAGGGTTTTTCAGGTTTTGCGGTCTAATTCCTTGTGTGTGAAGGGTTCTAAGTGCGTTTTTGGGGTTCAAAAGATTTCCTTTTTGGGATATATTTTTTCCCCCTCTTCCATCGAGATGGATCCTGTCAAGGTTCAGGCTATTTGTGATTGGACGCAACCCTCTTCTCTTAAGAGTCTTCAGAAATTTTTGGGCTTTGCTAACTTTTATCGTCGATTTATTGCTGGTTTTTCTGATGTTGTTAAACCATTGACTGATTTGACTAAGAAGGGTGCTGATGTTGCTGATTGGTCCCCTGCTGCTGTGGAGGCCTTTCGGGAGCTTAAGCGCCGCTTTTCTTCCGCCCCTGTGTTGCGTCAGCCTGATGTTGCTCTTCCTTTTCAGGTTGAGGTCGACGCTTCTGAAATCGGAGCTGGGGCGGTTTTGTCGCAGAGAAGTTCCGATTGCTCCGTGATGAGACCTTGTGCTTTTTTCTCGCGTAAATTTTCGCCCGCCGAGCGGAATTATGATGTTGGGAATCGGGAGCTTTTGGCCATGAAGTGGGCTTTTGAGGAGTGGCGTCATTGGCTTGAGGGGGCTAGACATCAGGTGGTGGTATTGACTGACCACAAAAATCTAATTTATCTTGAGTCCGCCAGACGCCTGAATCCTAGACAGGCGCGCTGGTCGTTGTTTTTCTCTCGGTTTAATTTTGTGGTGTCCTACCTGCCGGGTTCTAAGAATGTTAAGGCGGATGCCCTTTCTAGGAGTTTTGAGCCTGACTCCCCTGGTAATTCTGAACCTACAGGTATCCTTAAGGATGGAGTGATATTGTCTGCCGTTTCTCCAGACCTGCGGCGGGCCTTGCAGGAGTTTCAGGCGGATAGACCTGATCGTTGCCCACCTGGTAGACTGTTTGTTCCTGATGATTGGACCAGTAAAGTCATTTCTGAGGTTCATTCTTCTGCGTTGGCAGGTCATCCTGGAATCTTTGGTACCAGGGATTTGGTGGCAAGGTCCTTCTGGTGGCCTTCCCTGTCTCGAGATGTGCGAGGCTTCGTGCAGTCTTGTGACGTTTGTGCTCGGGCCAAGCCTTGTTGTTCTCGGGCTAGTGGATTGTTGTTGCCCTTGCCTATCCCGAAGAGGCCCTGGACGCACATCTTGATGGATTTTATTTCGGATCTTCCTGTTTCTCAGAAGATGTCTGTCATCTGGGTGGTGTGTGATCGTTTCTCTAAGATGGTCCATTTGGTTCCCCTGCCTAAGTTGCCTTCTTCTTCCGAGTTGGTTCCTCTGTTTTTTCAAAATGTGGTCCGTTTGCATGGTATTCCGGAGAATATCGTTTCTGACAGAGGTACCCAATTCGTGTCTAGATTTTGGCGAGCATTCTGTGCTAGGATGGGCATAGATTTGTCTTTCTCGTCTGCTTTCCATCCTCAGACTAATGGCCAGACCGAGCGGACGAATCAGACCTTGGAGACATATTTGAGGTGTTTTGTGTCTGCAGATCAGGATGATTGGGTTGCTTTTTTGCCTTTAGCGGAGTTTGCCCTCAATAATCGGGCCAGCTCTGCCACCTTGGTGTCTCCCTTTTTCTGTAATTCGGGGTTTCATCCTCGATTTTCTTCTGGTCAGGTGGAATCTTCGGATTGTCCTGGAGTGGATGCTGTGGTGGAGAGGTTGCATCAGATTTGGGGGCAGGTAGTGGACAATTTGAAGTTGTCCCAGCAGAAGACTCAGCTTTTTGCCAACCGCCGGCGTCGGGTTGGTCCTCGGCTTTGTGTTGGGGACTTGGTGTGGTTGTCTTCTCGTTTTGTCCCTATGAGGGTTTCTTCTCCCAAGTTTAAGCCTCGGTTCATCGGCCCGTACAAGATATTGGAGATTCTTAACCCTGTGTCCTTCCGTTTGGACCTCCCTGCATCTTTTTCTATTCATAATGTTTTTCATCGGTCATTATTGCGCAGGTATGAGGTACCGGTTGTGCCTTCCGTTGAGCCTCCTGCTCCGGTGTTGGTTGAGGGCGAGTTGGAGTACGTTGTGGAAAAAATCTTGGACTCCCGTGTTTCCAGACGGAAACTCCAGTATCTGGTCAAATGGAAGGGATACGGTCAGGAGGATAATTCTTGGGTGACTGCCTCTGATGTTCATGCCTCCGATTTGGTCCGTGCCTTTCATAGGGCTCATCCTGATCGCCCTGGTGGTTCTGGTGAGGGTTCGGTGCCCCCTCCTTGAGGGGGGGGTACTGTTGTGAAATTGGATTTTGGGCTCCCCCGGTGGCCACTGGTGGAATTGAACTGGTGTGCATCATCCTCTCTGTTCACCTGTTTCCATCAGGATGTGGGAGTCGCTATTTAGCCTTGCTCCTCTGTCACTTCCATGCCGGTCAACATTGTAATCAGAAGCCTTTCTGTGCATGTTCCTGCTGCTAGACAACTCCCAGCTAAGTTGGACTTTAGTCCTTGTTTGTTTTTGCATTTTGTTCCAGTTCACAGCTGTAGTTTCGTTTCTGTGTCTGGAAAGCTCTTGTGATCTGAAATTGCCACTCTGATGTTATGAGTTAATACTAGAGTCTTAAAGTAATTTCAGGATGGTGTTTTGATAGGGTTTTCAGCTGACCATGAAAGTGCCCTTTCTGTCTTCCTGCTATCTAGTAAGCGGACCTCAATTTTGCTAAACCTATTTTCATACTACGTTTGTCATTTCATCTAAAATCACCGCCAATATTTGTGGGGGCCTCTGTCTGCCTTTCGGGGAAATTTCTCTAGAGGTGAGCCAGGACTATATTTTCCTCTGCCAGGATTAGTTAGTCCTCCGGCCGGCGCTGGGCGTCTAGGGATAAAACGCAGGCTACGCTACCCGGCTACTGTTAGTTGTGCGGCAGGTTTAGTTCATGGTCAGTTTAGTTTCCATCCTTCCAAGAGCTAGTTCTTATGTTTGCTGGGCTATGTTCTCTTGCCATTGAGAACCATAACAGACAACCCCTTCACAAGGAGCTGACAACCTTTTCATTGCTCTTCAGAGCTAGTGCTATGACAATGCACAAGAGGTGAACTCGAATATAAGATGATGTGCATGCAGCATGTAGGCGCATGTTCACACTAGCCACTATACAATACTATAGACAAAACCCAAGACAGAAACAAAATAAGCAAACACCCTGCAATAACTAAATTTCAATAGCACATGAAAATAATATAGGGTGCTTAGTTAACATAATTTTGATCAAAATATCATAAAAGCTTTCCCACCACATCAAGGCGACCCTATACGAGATGGTGCTAACCTCTAGTATTAAAACCTTAACATATGGCAAGTGACGTAATGTGAATAAGGGCTGAGAAGGACTGAGATTCAGCTAAGTATGAATGTAATGTCCAGCTGAACTGGAATATAAGTTGGTGTGTATGCAGCATGTAGGCGCATGTTCACACTGACCCCTAAACAGACAAAACCAAAGACAAAAATAAATTAAGCAAACACCCTGCAGTATATAACTAAATAAATAGCAATAGTGCATGAAAATAAGAGTCCTCAGTAGTTGATACCTTTTAATGGCTAACTGAAAAGATGGTAACAAATTGCAAGCTTTCGAGACTACACAGGTCACTTCATCAGGCATAGACTAAAAGAAATTCTGGAGAATCACATATTTATGCACAACACATCACAGAAAAAAAAACAGAAAAAAACACGGATAAGACAGGTGACATGAAGCAGAATTACCATGAGTGATAAACAGTTATGACCATAAATATTGGACCAGTTTCTTAGATAAGGAATGTTTTATTGTCCTCTGATGGAGATCTGGTTCTGTTGTGATGACCCCACATGGTCTGAGGGGCAAATTCCTTAGTTCCTTAGTTGATGTAAAAAGACATAAATCCATGCGACACATTCATGAAAATAATATAGGGTGCTTAGTTAACATAATTTTGATTAAAAAAAATGTAAACGCCATCCCACCACATCAAAGTGACCCTATTCAGGACGGTCCTAACCTCTAGTGACATGGTGGGATGGCGTTTACTTTTTTTTATCTTATTTTGATATTGTGTTGGGTTTTGTCTGTTTAGTGGCTAGTGTGAACATTCGCCTACATGCTGCATGCACATCAACTTATATTCCAGGTGATCTTTTTAGGTTTTTGTTTCAGTGTTTTTGTTCACTGTGCGATTAAGGGTGTGATCTCATTTTTTCCATGAGCTGGACATTACATTCATATAGTTTCCCATGGCTGGGTGGCAATTAGCCAAGTCCTCGGTCCTTCTGAGCCCTTATTCACATTACGTCACTTGACATATGGTAAGGTTTTAATACTAGAAGAGAGGACCACCTTGATGTGGTTGGATGGCTTTTATTTTTTTTATCACAATTATGTTAAGTAAGCATAAGCACCCTATATTATTTTCATGCACTATTGCTGTTTTGTTTATTTACTTGTCTTGGGGTTTGTATAATTAGACAATATGAAGTGCTTTAGGCCTCTTTTACATTTCTCTCGGTACGGGGCAGTCGCAAACCGTCGGCCCAACGTACCGACGGACGTTGCACAAATAGTGCACAATGTGGACAGCGGATGCAGTTTTCATATGCATCTGCTGCCCATTATGAATTCCGGGGAGGAGGGGGCAGAAATGGCGGTTCCGACGGAAGAAAAACGTTACATGGAACGTTTTTTCGTCACGACGGACCTCAAAAACACGACGCATCCGTTGCACGACGGATGCGACGTGTGGCCATACGTCGCAATGCGTCGCTAATGCAAGTCTATGGAGAATAAACGCATCCTGCGGGCAACTTTGCCGGATGCGTTTTTTCTCCAAAACGACGCATTGCGACGTTGGCCAAACGACGGAAGTGTGAAAGAGGCCTTAGACAACTGATTGATACCTCTTTAAGACTTAAAGAATCTATTAAAACTTACACTACCTGCATCTAGTCAGATAATGAACTTTTGTATTCCTATTGAAAGTGGAGCGGATTTAAAAACATATGACTTTTATATATTCCATTACAAATTTACACCATGTCTGGCACTTCCTTTTTATTACATAAAGGACCCATTTATATAATGACATGAAAAGACAAAGAATATAAAGTATATCTCAAAAGTGAGTAGACCCTTCCCATTTTGACACTTTGATACAATGTAAAGTAGTCAGTATACAGCTTGTATAAGGCTATGGTCACACTTGCAAGTGCAATGTGAGAAACTCACATGAGTCTCTCGCATCAATACCCGGCAGGACCGTGCGGCTGCATGTATTTCTATGCAGCTGAATGCTCCGTTCCCGAGTGCCAGCGGAAGTGCCGGGTATTGATGCAAGAGACTCATGCGAGTTTCTCGCATTGCACTTGCAAGTATGACCCCGGCCTAACAGTGTCAATTTTGTGTGACCTCTAAATAACTCAACACACAGTCATTAATGTCTACACAGTTGGCAACAAAAGTGACACCTCTAAGTGAAAATGGCCAAATTGTGCCCAAATAGCTATTTTCCCTTCCCGATGTCATGTGACTCATTATTTTTACAACATCTCAGATGAGAATGGGGAGCAGGTGTGTTAAATTTGGTGTTATCGCTCTCATTCTGGTTACTGGAAGATCAACATGGTATCTTATTGCAAAGAATTCTCTGTGGATATGAAAAAAATAATTGTATAAGTGTTGCTCTACATAAAGATGGCCTAGTCTAGAAGAATATTGCCAACACCCTGAAACTGAGCTGCATCACGGGAGCCATGACCATACAGTGATTTAACAAGAGCAGTTCCACTCAGAACAGGCCTCGCCATGGTCAACCAAAGAAGATGCGTGCACATGCTCAGTGTCATATCCAGAGATTGTCTTTTCAAAATAAATATGATTTCTGCCAACATTACTGCAGACGTTAAAAAAGTGGGGGTCCACTTAGACCATATGCCGCACACTGTATCAAATTGGTCTGCATGGCTGTCATCCCAGAAGGAAGCCTCTTCTAAAGATGATGAACAAGAAAGCCCTCAAACAATTTGTTGAAGACAAGCAGAGTAAGGACATGGATTACTAGAACCATGTCCTGTAGTCTGATGAGACCAAGATAAACTTATTTGGTTTAGATGGTGTCAAGTGTGTATGGTGGCAACCAGGTGATGAGTCACCACATATTCTCTACTCCACTTGTGCATACATAAGTATCCAAAATCGATATATTATACAGAAAAATCTAAAAACGATAAGATTATATATAGCAAAATGCAAACGTGCAGAAAAAAACATAGTTCATTGTATCAAGTAGGACATAGTGTAATAATCCCAAAAATGTGTGACCAAACACTTAATACAAGGACAATATACAGTTATATGAAAAAGTTTGGGCACCCCTATTAATCTTAAGCTTAATGTTTTATAAAAATTGTTTTTTTTGCAACAGCTATTTCAGTTTCATATATATAATAACTGTTGGACACAGTAATGTTTCTGCCTTGAAATGAGGTTTATTGTACTAACAGAAAATGTGCAATCTGCATTCAAGCAAAATTTGACAGGTGCATAAGTATGGGCACCCTTATCATTTTCTTGTTTTAAATACTCCTACCTACTTTTTAATGACTTACTAAAGCACTTTTTTGGTTTTGTAACCTCATTGAGCTTTGAACTTCATAGCCAGGTGTATGCAATCATGAGAAAAGCTACTTAAAGTGGCCACTTGCAAGTTGTTCTCCTGTTTGAATCTCCTCTGAAGAGTGGCATCATGGGCTCCTCAAAACAACTTTCAAATGATCTGAAAACAAAGATTATTCAACATAGTTGTTCAGGGGAAGGATACAAAAAGCTGTCTCAGAGATTTACCCTGTCAATTTCCACTGTGAGGAGCATAGTAAGAAAATGGAAGAACACAGGTACAGTTCTTGATAAGGCCAGAAGTGGCAGGCCAAGAAAAACATCAGAAAGGCAGAGAAGAAGAATGGTGAGATCAGTCAAGGACAATCCTCAGGCCACCTCCAGAGAGCTGCAGCATCAACTTGCTGCAGATGGTGTCACTGTGCATCCGTCAACTATACAACGCACTTTGCACAAGGAGAAGCTGTATGGGAGAGTGATGGGAAAGAAGCCGTTTCTGCAAGCACACCACAAACAGAGTCGGCTGAGGTATGCAAAAGCACATTTGGAGAAGCCAATTTCTTTTTGGAAGAAGGTCCCGTGGACTGATGAAACCAAGATTGAGTTTTTTGGTCATACCAAAAGGCATTATGCATGGCGGCCAAAAAACACCCAGCATTCCAAGAAAAACACTTGCTACCCACAGTAAAATTTGGTGGAGGTTCCATCATGCTTTGGGGCTGTGTGGCCAATGCCGGCACCGGGAATCTTGTTAAAATTGAGGGACGTATGGATTCCTCTCAGTATCAGCAGATTCTTGACAATAATGTTCATGAATCAGTGACAAAGTTGAAGTTACGCAGGGGATGGATCTTTCAGCAAGACAATGATCCAAAACACCGCTCCAAATCTACTCAGGCATTCATGCAGAGGAACAATTACACTGTTCTGGAATGGCCATCCCAGTCCCCAGACCTGAATATCATTGAACATCTGTGGGATCATTTGAAGAGGGCTGTCCGTGCTCGGCGACCATCAAACTTAACTGAACTGGAATTGTTTTGTAAAGAGGAATGGTCAAAAATACCTTCATTCAGGATCCAGGAACTCATTAAAAGCTACAGGAAGCGACTAGAGGCTGTTATTTTTGCAAAAGGAGGATCTACTAAATAATAATGTCACTTTTCTGGTGAGGTGCCCATACTTATGCACCTGTCAAATTTTGTTTGAATGCAGATTGCACTTTTTCTGTTAGTACAATAAACCTCATTTCAAGGCAGAAACATTACTGTGTCCAACAGTTATTAGATATATGAAACTGAAATAGCTGTTGCAAAAAAAACTATTTTTATAAAACATTAAGCTTAAGATTAATAGGGGTGCCCGAACTTTTTCATATAACTGTATATTAAATTTTTTAAAAGAACCACATACAAAGGAAAGAAAAAGGGAGAGAGAGAGGGTAGTAATGGGGGGAAGGGAGAGGAAAAAAAGGGGGAAAGAAAAAGGAGGGGGATGGGAAAAATAAAGGAAAACGGGAGGACCATGAGAATAAAGAAATTAGTATTAAATTATTAAAGAAATGAGGATGCCAATCCATGTATCATATATAAAGGTCCAAGGAAAATTAACAAGGAAATGAATCTTCACGCAAATGAAAGTCCCATCTCAAGTTGATCTCTACATACATAAATAAATAAGGATCTTCTTGTTTATTCACATCATACTTTTCAACATCTGCCTCAATCCTCTCCTCTTCTTTAATAGATCGCAGGAATTTGATATCACCACGATAACTTTGTCTTCTCCTCCACCCTTATGTAGTAATAATATCTGGTACAATGGTGGCAAGCCATTGACTCTTTTAACATGGCGCCTTAAATTATGTTTCTTTGGCCATTTTATTGCCGATAACACTATCTGTTCGGACAATAGGAAATTGGCCACCTCCAGTAGACTCCACAAAGATAGTGCCCGTATGCGCATGCTCACCACACTCAGTGGCCATGTATCTGTAAAGGCCTCTTTCAACTACTGGCGTTTGAATCTGATGTCATGGAGGCATTACCTCTTGACACATGATGAGTTCCGGAATGTGATGCACCTGGGACTTGGGGATGATGCTGGCATGTGCTGCTGTGATTGGCCCACATGTGAGTGACCTTATATAAAGGGGTGATAGGAGAGAGTATTTGACACACTCCCCTTGAGAAAGCAATAGTGCGAAACGAATGTTAGGGCGGTCATGGCCAGCACTTACAGCCTGCTGAATTATCATGGGTAAGCAATGAACGTAATTTTGCCTAAATGGACTAGCCGGTTTTAATTAAATCTATCTAGATTATACACTCACTGGCCACTTTATTAGGTACACCTGTCCAACTTCTTGTTAACACTTAATTTCTAATCAGCCAATCACATGGCGGCAACTCAGTGCATTTAGGCATGTAGACATGGTCAAGACAATCTCCTGCAGTTCAAACCGAGCATCAGTATGGGGAAGAAAGGTGATTTGAGTGCCTTTGAACGTGGCATGGTTGTTGGTGCCAGAAGGGCTGGTCTGAGTATTTCAGAAACTGCTGATCTACTGGGATTTTCACGCACAACCATCTCTAGGGTTTACAGAGAATGGTCCGAAAAAGAAAAAAAATCCAGTGAGCGGCAGTTCTGTGGGCGGAAATGCCTTGTTGATGCCAGAGGTCAGAGGAGAATGGGCAGACTGGTTCGAGCTGATAGAAAGGCAACAGTGACTCAAATCGCCACCCGTTACAACCAAGGTAGGCCTAAGAGCATCTCTGAATGCACAGTGTGTCGAACTTTGAGGCAGATGGGCTACAGCAGCAGAAGACCACACCGGGTACCACTCCTTTCAGCTAAGAACAGGAAACTGAGGCTACAATTTGTACAAGCTCATCGAAATTGGACAGTAGAAGATTGGAAAAACGTTGCTTGGTCTGATGAGTCTCGATTTCTGCTGCGACATTCGGATGGTAGGGTCAGAATTTGGCGTAAACAACATGAAATCTTTGGGATGTGGTGGAACGGGAGATTCGCATCAGGGATGTGCAGCCGACAAATCTGCGGCAACTGTGTGATGCCATCATGTCAATATGGACCAAAATCTCTGAGGAATGCTTCCAGCACCTTGTTGAATCTATGCCACGAAGAATTGAGGCAGTTCTGAAGGCAAAAGGGGTCCAACCCGTTACTAGCATGGTGTACCTAATAAAGTGGCCAGTGAGTGTATATTTATTGGTAGTCTGTCCAGTATTATCTGTTTGACATTGCATAAACAACTATTAATATACCCGTGACCAGAATTGACTCACCAACTCCTTTAGCTACACTTGATTTATCTTCTTTTCTGAATCCTCATACATGCATCATTTATTGTATGGTTCATGTTTTTAAATTTTTTTTTGTCTAATAAAAAACTTTAAATTGTATATTTGTGGTTTTCATGAAGACTTTATATTCATATGTGGGTTTATTATGTATTAATCCACATTCTATAAATTGAATATTAATATTGATACGTCTCTAGCCACATTAACTATAATGATATGTCTTTTGAATATTTGTATGAATATCACTTTTGTGATATACTGTATGTGTACATCATCCCTTATTGATAATATGGCCTTATCCTATGATACAATAAAAGTTGAAGAGCATTGTCCCAGGATAACTGAATGACAGCAAATAAATGTTATTTCTTATTTTTGTTCTCAGTAAGGCATAAAGCATTTCCCTACTGATCATTGTTACAGAAAGACAAAAATAACACTGTGGGAAAGAAATCTTTCCTTCTAAATCATCCCAAGACATTAATTCAAAACTTCCTGTTGAACGTGAATTACCCCTTGTAATTTCTGAGCCAATCATCATGTCTGAAAGATAAGGTTATGTGTCATTAAAATTAATGCAATGCCAAAAGAGTATTGAGAACTTAATGTGTGATATCTTCTCATCTTCCTGACAAAATATCAAATAGCTATTCAAAGTTCTCTGAACAGATGCAGACTCAACCATATAAGCAGAGATGACTTGTGTTTGCTATGGAGGATATCCTTTAGGATCAAAATATAAACCTGGATTCCTTCATCCTTTCTACAAATGGTAAAAACTCTTTTGGAACATACAATTCTACAAAGAGTAAGTAAAGCAAAAGGCTAATAAGCAGAGGTGGGCATACCCCTGGATGTTCGGGTTCGGAGGAACAGTTAAAAACATTTTTCGGGTTCGGGTACCAGAACCATACCCGGACCTGAACCCTGACCCCATTCACCTGAATGGGGGGCCCGAAAATCCAGTGTTTGCCATGCCGTCATGTGCATGACAGCGCAGCAAATGCTGTTTCTGACCGATGGTAAAATCATTCCTGCTGGTCAGAGAGCCACGGTTCCTACGCTGTCAAACGACAGCATGAGTCTGCAGCTGTGATCGGAGGTATAAAGTTTACCACCGGTCACTGGTGTCAGTGGGTGGGACTACTGCTCCAATCAGCCAATGCCTGCTGCCACTAATAAGAGTGAGAGAAGGAGGGGCTGATGGGAGTTGTCATCAGCCAGTACCTGCGCTCTTAATAAATAATTTTTAAAAAACTCAGCTTGGGGTTCCCTGTATTTTTGATTACCAGCCAGGCAAAACTCATAGTTGGGGGCTGCAACCCTCAGCTGTCATCGTTAGCAAGGCTGGTTATCAAAAATAGAGGGGTCCCCACGTAGGGTGGACCCACATATTCATCACTGTAATGAGCGGCACCACGTGACCGCTCATACAGGACAAGCTGCGGCACAGAGAGGAAGCAACGAGGGAGCTGGGTGAGTATTTTATTTCCAGCGGGCGGCCACACAGGGGGTGGGAGGGGGGAGGTTGCCGGGAAGTTTATTTAAACCACAAAAAAAATAAAAAAACATTGATTTTTCATTCCTTCTCTCCAGCGAACGCTGTTGGAGAGAAGGGATGAATGTCGGCTTCAGCACCATGCTGGGGACAGCGCTTACTGTAGCGCTGTCTCCTGCATGGTCCGTGTGGTCCTCAGTCAGCACACGGGCGGCACACGGCTGCCGCACGTGTGCCACACTGATGTGCCACGTGAGCTCACGGACACACAGACACAGATAACTCCGGTACCGATTTTTCCGGTACTGGAATTATCTGGACGTGTGAGACTGGCCTTAGAGCCGCTGTCAGTGATTGACAACAGAATTCAACTGGTTAACATCCGCAGGAGGAGCACACAACCTTTGACATAAATATGCGTCAAACCTCATGAAAGGGTTCACCTTTGGCCAGATGTCTACGGTCATTATTTTGCTGAACTTCAAGGAGTGAATAAAAAATAAAAATCTGCATTATAGAAAATACAGATTTTTGTAAATTTTTTGCAAAATTCAATTCACTTGAAAAAAATTTGCCCAAATCTACCAATAACCAGTGTATATTAATATTGGCACATGCAGTGCATTCCGTGCTAAGGAATACTAAATGTGGATATGCATATTCAAAGTTTATTTGTGCTACCTTGATTTATTTTTACTTTATGTAAATCTAATTACTTCCCTAAAGCTATGGATTTGCCTACAGCTTACAATTAACTGAAAGTGCATATAAATTGGAGAAGACAAAGAGCCTCCACGTCGAGAGCTTTTTGTTACATAGAATGTGCAAACACTATAAAAGAAATTTAATTATAATATATTAACCAGTGTAACTTACTTCATGTATCCTTACTTAACCTTATACATGTTATACAATATGGTTTCTGGCACACACAAAGCAGTATGTTAGGATATAATCGGTACTATCAGATTTTTATTAGATAATTTACCAAAAATATGACATGAACATGATCTTTAGCGATTTTCAGCATAGCATTTATTCTTGTGCCCACATGACTTCCTTCCTGTTTAACAGGAAATAGCTAAAAAAGCAATATAAAACCAACATTCAGCTGTCAATAACTTATTTCTCTTTATCCAACGAGTGGCAACACAGCGACTTTCGCTGCAACACATCACAGAATAATATAACCAATGTGTTACCACAACCTGAACACTGAAGTTATCAGAAACATAAGTTGTATTTTTGTGACTTGCACACAGTAATGTAGTAGCTGAATAGCATAATCATAGACCAAGCAACTTAAGTGTCAATATTTGTCTGGATTCCTGTTGTCCTTCTACAGTTTGATCACTAGTGAACTATTGTTCACCTTCATTACTGTGCTGCAATTGTAGACCTACACAAGGCTGTGATGGGCTACACGACAATAGGCAAGAAGCTTGGTAAGAAGGCAACAACTGTTGGCATAATTATTAGAGAAGGTAAGAAATGCAAGATGACTGCCAATCTTCCTTGGTCTGGGGCTCGATGCAAGGTCGCCTCATGGGGGAAGGATGAGTCTGAGAAAGGTCAGGAATCAGCCGAGAATTACATGGGAGGACTTTGTCAATGTCCTGAAGAGAGCTGGGGCCACAGTCTCAAACATTGCTGTTAGTAACACACTACATGGATGGATTAAAATCTTGCAGGGCACGCAAGGTCCCCCTGCTCACGCCAGCACATGTCAAGGCCCATTTGAAATTCGCCATCCGGATGGTCCAGAGGAGGCAAGTGAGAAGGTCATGTGGTCAGATGAGACCAAAATAAAACTTTTTGGTATGAACTCCACTCACCATGTTTGGAGGAAGAAGTATGAGTACAACTCCAAGAACATCATCCCAACCATGAAGCATGGTGAGGAAAACATCATACTTCGGGGGTCTTTAGTGCAAAGGGGATAGAACAACTGCATCTTATTGAAGGGAGGATGGATGGGGTCAGGTATAGCTAGATTTTGGCCAACAACCTCCTTCCCTTAGTAAGAGCATTGAAAATGGTTGTGGCTGGGTCTTCCAGCATGACAATGACCAAAAACACACAGCCAGGGCAGCATGAGACTGGCTCCGTCGGAAGCATTTCAAGGTCCTGGAGTGGCCTAGCCAGTCTCCAGATCTGAACCCAATAGAAAATCTTTGGAGGAAGCTGAAACTCAATGTTGCCCAGTGACGGCCCCGACGAAGATCTGAAGTGAGGAATGGGCCAAAATCTCTGCTGCAGTGTGTGCAAACTTGGTCAAGAACTACATTAAATGTCTGACCACTGTAATTGCAAGCAAATTTGCAAGCAAAGGTTTCTGTACCAAATATTAAGTTTGTTTTTTTCTATTATATCAAATACTTATTTCATGCAATAAAATGCAAATTAATTATGTAAAAATCATACAATGTTATTTTCTGGAGTTTATTTTGAGATTCTGTCTCTCACAGTTGAAGTGTACCTAAGATAAAAAGTACAGACCTCTCCATTCTTTGTGGGAGGGAAAAGTTGCAAAATCGGCAGTGTACCAAACACTTACCATGTTTTCCGGACCATAAGACGCATCGGACTATAAGACGCACCCAGGTTTTAGAGGTGGAAAATAGGGAAAAAAATATTTGAAGCAAAAAATGTGGTAAAATATTTAATAACATAAATAACATACTATCATATGTGGTTTTATTATATATAATAGTATGTTATTATGTTGGAAGCTACGGGTAGAAGATTGTGCTGCGGGACTAGTGTGGTGTCTGTAAAGTACTATATCAAGACTCTGGGGGGTGAGTATAAGAATGTGGGCTCAGGGCTTATATTTAAAGCGCCACTCCAGCACTGAAAAAGAACACTGGGGTGCTGCTTTAAGATCAAATGGGAGAACTGTAACTCCCAGCATGTCCTGCAGATCCTATGGCATGCTGGGAGTTATAGTTCACCACAGGAGTGGCATAGTGCTTTTTTATGTGTTGTAATTACTAATTTTTTAATTAATTCTTACTTGTACAGGTAGTGCAGGTCCCACAGCCAGCCAGCCACGCTGTGGTGATAGGTAATGAAGGGCTGAAGCATCACATGACAGCACCACAGGTCATGTAAGAGGAAGCTGCATTGTTTCTGGAGAAGTGTCTGCAGGATCTGTGATGACATCATGAAGAGAGAGGGCTCTGTGCTGTCATGTGATGTGTCAGCCCGCCCTCTTCATTACCCCAGCACAGGTGCTATACAGGAGCACTCAGCATCAGCACAGCCCACACTGTGCTGTCAGGTATGTGGTGATCTCTCCTGTGGCACCCTGCTCCTGCTGCGTCCATCTCCCCCAGACACACGATCTCCCCAGCCGCTTCAGGAATCCAGCGCTGGGGAAACCATGTGGGTCCACTGTTTAAGCGAAGGAATATTCATTTGCTGCTCCTTGCCCACTGCTCGGCCCTGACAAGTGGGCAGGGAAGCAGCTAATGAATATTCCTTCACTTTAAGCATTGGGACCACGTAGTTTCCACAGCGCTGAATTCCTGCAGTGGCAACATTTTCCTGCCTCCTGGGATATTTTTGTGATATCGGAAATCGGAATCGGAAGTTCCCAGTGTATGGTTCCCAGGGTCTGGAGGAGAGGAGACTCTCCTTCAGGCCCTGGGATCCATATTCATGTAAAAAATAAAGAATAAAAATAAAAAATATGGATATACTCACCCCTCCGGCGGACCCTGGACCTTTGCGATGTAACCGGCAGCCTCCGTTCCTAAGAATGCAGTGAGTGTAGGACCTGCGATGACGTCGCGGCTTGTGATTGGTCACGTGAGCGGTCACATGAGCGGTCACGCGACCAATCACAAGCCGCGACGTCATCAAAGGTCCCTCACTCTGCATTCTTAGGAACGGAGGCTGCCGGTTACATCGCTAAGGTCCAGGGTCTGCCGGAGGGGTGAGTATATCCATATTTTTTATTTTTATTCTTTATTTTTTACATGAATATGGATCCCAGGGCCTGAAGGAGAGTTTCCTCTCCTTCAGACCCTGGGAACCATCCAGGATACCTTCCGATATTTGTGTCCCTTTGACTTGTATTGGTATCGGGTATCGGTATCGGCGAGATCCGATATTTTGCCGGTATCGGCCGATCCAATCCGATACCGATACTTTCGAATATCGGAAGGTATCGCTCAACACTACCAGAGACCATGGCCATACACTAATCTGAAATGTAAGTATAAGGGGTGCACCCCTGTATCAATAATCCTTTAAGCAGGGTGCAAAACCTAGTCTGTAGAAAACTTGAGACAATATGAGAGAAAAAAGACTAGACCAATGACGGTATGCACACCCATAGATAATGAAAAAAATGTAACAATTATATTAACACCTCAACAAGACAAACAAAGATAAAACCATTTAAAAAGGCCTGTTCTGTCTCCGCCATCTAATTTGTTGCCTCCAATTATTTGTTTGCATAATCGCAGTTTCTCAGTATACAGTATTGATATATTCATGCCTTTATTCATCTGTAGTGCTTTGGCTCCCTCTAGCGGTCAGAGATATGTTGACTGTTCTATTTTTCTGCTATGTATTTTTTATGTCTGATCCTCCTTTGCAATGCATTATGGTAGCTCAGCCCACATTTCCCTCCAGTTTTCATTCACTTCCTCTAGTTTGCCTTCCAGGGAAGACGCTTACACTTCATTCCCCTTGCGATTGCATTGCCGGTATGTCTTTATGTTTTTTCTCTAGATATTTCTGCTCTATATTAGCCTAGCTTAACCAGTTGCACTCCTAGTTCAGTTACTAGCCTTCTAAATGTAATGCATAATGTTTATCATGTGTAGTATGTATCGTTCTATACCATGTACTGATTCCATGTATATCATTGTTCACAGTTTCACCGCATCAATATACCACTACGTTTAATAAAGCACAGACTCAACCACAGTCTCCTTATTGGACCCCGGTATAGCGGTTTAGCTGACTGGATAGCTACAATGAGCCTGCCTCATTTAGTGAGGACAGAACAGTGAAACGGCAGCCATCCAACTAGTGGGATTCAAGTCACCGGCTACTCAGAGACTAAATACAGCTACAGCAATCTCTGCACAGCCAAGCACTTTCCCAAGACACCATGTCTCACAAATCGCATAGAACAAGATCTGTTACTTCCGTTTCCTCAAAGACAACATCCATCACCAGCGCGGTTGCCATTGCCCGCGCAAATGCTGAAGCCGCCAAAATACGAGCGAGCTTTGCTGACCAAGAGATGCAACTTAAATTAGAAAAAGCACGCCTAGATGATGAAGAGAGAAGGTCACGCTTAGAGAGAGCACGCATAGATCATGAGAGAGCCGATCAAGAGAGAAGGATGCAGTTAGAAAAGGCACGTGTGGATGCCGCCTTAGAAAGCCTAGCAGCAAAAAGGGAAGCTGCCGCAGCCCTCGCTGAAGCGGAATCGCTAGAAGCCGCGCAAAGCCCCAAGCTGCATAGCCAAAGCAGTACGTCAAGTCTGGAGTTTCCACTACAAGACACACCACAACGCACATCTCAGTATGTTAATGAACTTCCTGATCCAAACTATAACCCTGAACCAGCACCAGAACGAGAATACGACGTCTCCAGCGAAGTGAGCGAGAGTCACCACGAGGCTCAGCTCCAGGACAGAAACAAACTCGAAAACGTGAGACAAAACGATTCTGCTAATGACTACCTTGCCCCTCACCAGGTAACCAACGTGGATCACCCTGCTGACACACCGTACGTCAGACCGAAGCAATACGACACCGGCTGGCGCCACCCTGAGGACACTAACAGGTATGAACGCACCTCACATCACTATCAGGGCGATCCATCACCAGTGTACTCCACCGACAACCGGTTCACAACAGAATTTGCCAAGTTCTTCACACGACGTGAACTGGTTGCCAAGGGACTCATGAAATTCACTGACCAAGCTGAAGGTTACAGAGCTTGGAAAGCTTCCTTCCAAAATGTCATTAGAGACTTGGGGCTACAACACAGGGAAGAGATAGACCTGTTAGTCAAATACCTGGGAGGAGAGTCAGTCAAACACGCAGTAAGGATCAGAGACATTAATATAAACCGCCCTGAGACCGGCCTCAAAGAGATCTGGAAGAGGCTGGATGAGTGTTACGGCTCAGCAGAAGTAATAGAAAGAGCCTTGTTCAAAAGAATCGATGACTTTCCTAAAATTTCTAACAAAGGTCTCCAGAAACTTAGAGAGCTAAGCGACCTACTAAAGGAAGTCCAAGTTGCCAAATACGAGGACGACCTACAGGGACTTGCATTTCTCGACACAGCCAGAGGTGTTAACCCTATAGTCCAGAAGTTGCCCTACAATCTACAGGAGAGGTGGCTCACACATGGTTCCACGTACAAATACAAACACAGTGTTCCATTTCCCCCCTTCTCCGTTTTTGTAGACTTTATACACCAACAAGCGAGAATTAGAAACGATCCCAGCTTTGACTTTGCAATGCCATATGCCACACCGTCACCACCTGCAAATCCACGCAGAACATCTGTGGCAGTACACAAGACTTATGTTTCTTCTCCAGGTTCTAATTACAGGTCTGCTGGCCGCTCCCAATCAGAGACAAAGGTGCAGGACCCTGACAAGCAGTGCCCACTTCATCAGAAGCCTCATCCTCTCCTGAAATGCAGAGCCTTCAGAGGAAAATCTATGCCAGACCGCAGAAGCTTCCTGAAAGAGAACGGTATCTGCTACAAGTGCTGCTCGTCCACAACTCATCTCGCCAAGGACTGCAAGGTCAGTGTAAAATGCACAGAATGTGGCACCACAGACCATAACACTGCTCTACACCCAGGCCCAGCTCCATGGAGTGCACAAAACACGCCAGCTGACAGTGAGCATGGCGGGGAGGAAAGGAACACTGATACAGCTACGCCAGAGATCACTTCACAATGTACCGAGGTCTGCAAAGGGACAATAGACAGTAGGTCCTGTTCAAAAATATGCCTTGTCAGAGTATACCCAAAAGGCCATAGAGACCAGGCTGTAAGACTGTATGCTATCTTGGATGATCAAAGTAATCGATCCTTGGCTAGATCAACTTTCTTTGACCTATTCAACATCAAAGGGCCAAGCACTCCCTACTCATTAAAGACATGTGCAGGTACTGTGACAACAGCAGGCAGGAAAGCTACAGACTACCAAATCGAGTCATTAGACGGACAATTCTGCCTACCACTACCTACGATCATCGAATGTAACCAGATCCCAGACAACAGATCTGAAATCCCTACGCCAGATGTAGCAATCCATCACGCTCACTTAAAGCAAATAGCACACCTTATACCAGAACTCGACCATCAGGCCCAGATAATTCTGCTGTTGGGGAGAGATATCCTGCAGGTTCATAAAGTGAGACGTCATATCAATGGACTCCACAATGCTCCCTATGCCCAAAAGCTAGACCTAGGATGGGTCATAATTGGCAACGTATGCTTGGGACACATGCACGCCCCATCTTCTGTGACAAGCATGCTGACAAATACATTGGAGAAAGGACGACCATCTCTGTTTCAACCTTGTAACAATGAGTTCCATGTCAGGGAACTGCCACACAGCATCCAACTGCCCAATCATTTAATAGACTTTACTCACGACAGCAGTATAGTGTCGGGAAGCTATGAGGATCAGTTAGGGTGCACAGTCTTCCAGAGAACTAAACAGGACAACCAAGTGGCAATGTCGGTAGAGGACAAGTTGTTCTTAGAGGTAATGGACAAGGGACTCGTTAAAGATGAGACCAACAGCTGGGTCGCACCTCTTCCCTTCAAAACCCACAGACCACGTCTACCGAACAACAAAAATCAGGCATTACAACGTTTCTCCTCTCTCAAACGTAATCTGCAAAAGAAACCAGAGATGAAAGATCACTTTTTCTCCTTCATGTCAAAGATTTTTGAAAACTGTCACGCAGAACTAGCTCCCACTCTCAAAGACTCTGAAGAATGCTGGTTCCTACCCATGTTCGGAGTATACCACCCTAAGAAACCAGGCCAGATTAGAGTCGTGTTCGATTCCAGTGCCAAATTTAATGATGTCTCCCTAAATGACGTTCTACTAACAGGACCAGACCTCAATAACAAACTGCTGGGAGTACTTATGCACTTCCGTAAGGATTCCATTGCCTTCATCGCTGACATCCAGCAAATGTTCCATTGTTTCCTTGTGAGAGAGAGAGACAGGAACTTCCTAAGATTCTTCTGGTACAGAGACAATGATCCTACTAAAGAAGTCACAGAGTACCGCATGAGAGTGCACATCTTCGGCAACAGTCCTTCCCCTGCCGTCGCCATTTACGGACTCAAAAGGTCAGCTCAGGAAGGAGAAGCAGAATACGGAGAAGATGTCAGAAGATTCATAGAAAAGGACTTTTATGTCGACGACTGTCTCAAAGCAATGCCTTCAATTGAGACTGCCATCAGTCTTCTCAGGAGAGCCCAGGACATGCTTGCCTGCTCGAACCTTAGGCTTCATAAAATAGCCTCAAACAGCCAAGAACTCATGGAAGCGTTCCCTTCTCAGGACCTATGTAATGGTCTCAGAGACCTGGACCTGGGGTCAGACCCCGCACCAATGCAACGCAGCCTTGGGCTTCTCTGGAATCTACAGTCAGACACTTTCACCTTTCAGGTCAACCAGGAAGAAAGGCCTTTCACACGTAGAGGCGTCCTGTCTACCATCAACAGTCTGTACGATCCCTTGGGTTTCGCAGCTCCTGTTACTATACAAGGCAAGGCCCTACTAAGAGACTTAACTAGGGAAACATCTGACTGGGATGCACCTCTGCCACCTGATAAGAGGATCCAGTGGGAAGAGTGGAAGAACTCGTTAGCGGCACTCTCCAACCTGAATGTGCCAAGACCATACGCCCCTGTGCCATCTACTGAAATACAAAGCCAAAGACTGTACGTATTTGCAGATGCTTCTGTCAAAGCGATTGCCGCTGTTGCCTACCTGAGAACTGTAGATTCCAAATGTCAGTGCCACATTGGTTTCATTATGGGAAAGGCCAAACTCGCACCACAACCAGAGCACACTATACCCAGGTTAGAGCTTTGTGCCGCAGTCCTAGCCATTGAGTTAGCAGAGTTCATCACATCCGAAATGGATATCGACCTGACACAGGCCAAGTTCTACTCGGACAGCAAAGTAGTCCTGGGATATATCCACAACGAAACCAGGCGATTCTACGTTTATGTCAATAACAGAGTGCTACGAATCAGGAGATCAGTTCATCCAAAGCAGTGGCATTACATACCCACAGACCAGAATCCTGCAGATCATGCAACTAGAGCAGTTGACGCAAGTCGACTAGGAAGCACAACGTGGCTGTCAGGACCAAAATTATTGCACATTGAGGAATGTTTTCCAGACACCTTTGAACTAGTAGGAGAGGACTCAGATGTTGAAATCCGCCCTCAGGTGTCTACACTTCATACAATGACCTCTGTCATCCAGCTTGGATCTTGCAGGTTCGACAGATTCTCAAGTTGGAAGTCACTTACTCGAGCTATTACCTGCCTGACTCATATAGCTCGCTCATTCAAGACCACCAGAACTTGTGGCACAGAAAAATGTAAAGGTTGGCATCTTTGTAAAAATACCTATGTTACCTCCGACTTAGAGTTCTCTAGAAATCACATCATCCTCACTGTTCAAAGAGAATCCTACTTTGCAGAAATCCAATGTCTTATCAACAAAGCTCCAATACCAGTGAGCAGCGTATTGAGAAAACTCGACCCATTCATCGACAACAGTGGCCTACTGAGAGTAGGAGGCCGACTCAAAGAAGCTGAGATGGGGTTTGTGGAGAAATTCCCTCTTATACTTCCCGGAAAATGTCATGTTGCCTACCTAATCGTACAACATTACCACAATCTGGTCAAGCGCCAATGGAGACAGGTACAAAGTCTTGCAAATACTTTCTGGGACAGGTGGCGCAAACAATATTTGTCTACCCTGCAGCCACATACGAAGTGGCAATCTACTAAACCTAATCTGAACGTAGGTGACCTTGTTCTTGTGAAAGACTGTCAAATTCACCGGAACCAGTGGCCACTTGGTCTAGTTACCGCAACGTTCCCGAGCAAGGACGGCAACGTCCGCAAAGTTGAACTAAGGATTACCAAAGGGAATGAACCTAAGACATTTTCCAGACCAGTATCTGAACTGGTCCTATTGTTGCCTTCGGAAGAAAGGAGTAGTGACATCCGTTGATGTCAGACGGGGAGTGTTCTGTCTCCGCCATCTAATTTGTTGCCTCCAATTATTTGTTTGCATAATCGCAGTTTCTCAGTATACAGTATTGATATATTCATGCCTTTATTCATCTGTAGTGCTTTGGCTCCCTCTAGCGGTCAGAGATATGTTGACTGTTCTATTTTTCTGCTATGTATTTTTTATGTCTGATCCTCCTTTGCAATGCATTATGGTAGCTCAGCCCACATTTCCCTCCAGTTTTCATTCACTTCCTCTAGTTTGCCTTCCAGGGAAGACGCTTACACTTCATTCCCCTTGCGATTGCATTGCCGGTATGTCTTTATGTTTTTTCTCTAGATATTTCTGCTCTATATTAGCCTAGCTTAACCAGTTGCACTCCTAGTTCAGTTACTAGCCTTCTAAATGTAATGCATAATGTTTATCATGTGTAGTATGTATCGTTCTATACCATGTACTGATTCCATGTATATCATTGTTCACAGTTTCACCGCATCAATATACCACTACGTTTAATAAAGCACAGACTCAACCACAGTCTCCTTATTGGACCCCGGTATAGCGGTTTAGCTGACTGGATAGCTACAATGAGCCTGCCTCATTTAGTGAGGACAGAACAAGGCCTAAATATAGGACCGATAGCACTCACCCCTGTATGTATAGTACATAATACAGCATAACCATGGTAACTTCTGCCTCACCCCGTACTCTGTCTCTTGCCTCTTCTGGGTACCTTGCCCATGGTATTTTCTAGCACCGGTGCTGTGTCTTTCATCTCTGACGCTCATTTGTCACACTCTGCTCAAACCTTGAGCTCATGGTCCTTGATTGGCAGCGCACCCTCTAAATTATAGTGGGTGGCTTCTTTCATATTGGATTGGGGCATAGATATACAATCTAAATGCATATTGCCAGAGAAACATCGGTGCTACTACTACGTGGGCATTGAGCATGCCTATATAACACCGTTAACTGGCAGACTCAGTAATTAGGGTTATTACAATGTCTATACATGACTACAGTATAGTGTATGCTTTTATTTAAATACTGTTTTGCTCTGTACCTATGATATCATGTTAGTACATCTCTGCGTTATTTGAGATACCAGACCCAGGCATATGAGACATTACTTGTAAGCATATAACCTAAGTACTTTTTTGACTGTGATTGGTACTTATTATGTATACCATGGTTATGCTGTATTATGTACTATACATACAGGGGTGAGTGCTATTGGTCCTATATTTAGGCCTTTTTAAATGGTTTTATCTTTGTTTGTCTTGTTGAGGTGTTAATAAAATTGTTACATTTTTTCCATTATCTATGAGTGTACATACCGTCATTGGTCTAGTCTTTTTTCTCTCATGTTGTCTCATGGCCATACACCAGACTAGTCCAGCACCATCATTGGCCAAATATTCTGTAACAGGATTGGTGGAACCGCTGTGCAATGGTCCGAGGAGAGCCTGGAGGGGCATGAATAGGTGAGCACCTGACTCTTCACTAGAGCCCCTGATAGTGGGGTTAGGCTTGGTTCCCGATGGACACCAGGTGCTACTCCAGGACAGACCTCGGACGCTCGACAGCTGACCCCAAAGGGACAGGCAGCCAGAACGGCCCTGTAGGAGAGTATGTAACACCCCAGGTAACCGGTTGTTACAGTGGCATTGCTTTCCTCACGGGGAGAGTGATGTCATGCTTGTGAGGAAGTATCCCTTTAACAGGTATTCAGCACATACAACACAATTCTGACTCCAGGCCAGAAGGGGGATCTCTACACCCGATTTCAGGGGGGCTGCTCTCTCTGGTTGGGAGGAGGAGTCAGTTGCTAGGCAGTTGGAGTTAGACAGATGGTGAGAGGAGAGCGAAGAGAGAGGAAGGAAAGTTTGGGCCGTGCAGACGAGTGATTCTGCAGCTCCTGGGAAGGAAAAAGAGAGCAGAGCAACTTATAAAGAGACTGAAAGGAGGAAGGAACAAAGGAGAGGTGAAGAGCTGGAGAGAGAAGTTGTGACTGAACTTCCTCCATGCTGAGCGCATATACTGGTAGCTGGAAGACCGAGGTTGTGGGCGTAACTTCATGCCTCATGGCAGAAACCAGCGGACAGCTAGATTTCAAGCTACCTGTCCACCATTAACATCCGAGGACACAGTAACAGATAGAGCCCGGGTCGTGATAGAGATCCTGTAAAAAGGCTCGAGTTACCTGTCGTACGGGTTAGTGTCCTACCTAAAGGGGGAGAGAGAGAGATCGTGAGGACCTTGTGTGAGGCCTAAGGCAGCAAGGGACTACAACAGCACAGCGCTAGAAGGAAGGCTTCCAACTCCACCTGGCTACAGGGATTCCTGAGACGCTTCAAAGCCAGCGGGACCACCTCCAGCACCTGTGATCCGGTACCCTGGACTGTGGCTGCCTGAATCATACAGTAAAGAGGTAAAGAGACTGCAACCCTGTATCTTCCATTTCTTTATACACCACATACAAATAGTCCCTACTACAGCGGGAGCCTTGGGGACCCAGCTTTACCTGTGGGAAGCCATACCATCCCTACTGCCATAACATCACCCCAGTGAACCCCTTTTAGCAGCGTTAGTCACCCCTGACCGAATACCATAGGTGGCGTCATGAACATTTATTATTTTCCAAATCCCTTTAAAGACTTTCCCTTTAACAGGGCCACGGACCGGGTCACTGCCGCTGTGACACATCCCTTTAAGTACACAACAGGAATACAGGAACCACAGATGCTGTTGGGTACGGTTGGTATACAGATAGCCAGTGGCAGGTGCGGGCAGGTACCACTGGTATATAGATAAGCACTGGCAGGTGTGGGCTGCTATGGCTGGCATACAGATAAGCACTGGCAGATGCAGGTTGGTAGGATAGTATACAGATGAGCACTGGCAGGTGCAGGCTGGTATACAGATAGGCACTGGCAGATGCAGATTGGTAGGATAGTACACAGATGAGCACTGGAAGGTGCAGGCTGGCATACAGATAAGCACTGGCAGATGCAGGTTGGTAGGATCGCATACAGATGAGCACTGGCAGGTGCAGGCTGGTATACAGATAGGCACTGGCAGATGCAGGCTGGTACAGCTGGTATACAGATAAACACTGGCAGGTGCAGACTGATACAGCTGAAATACAGGGAGGCAAGTACGGGCAGACAGGTACTGGACAGGTAAACTGACTGGCAGGTACTGGGGACCTGACAACAAGCAAGCATGCAAGGGACTAACTTTACACATTGCTAAGGCACCTCCATTCAGGTGGAAATGCCATCTACTATATAATTGTCTAAGGGTCACTTCCGTCTGTCTGTCTGTCTTTCTGTCTGTCTTTCTGTCTATCACGGATATTCATTGGTCGCGGCCTCTGTCTGTCATGGAAATCCAAGTCGCTGATTGGTCGTGGCAAAACGCCCATGACCATTGCCACGACCAATCAGCGACGGGCACAGTCCGGCGGCAACATGGCCGCTCCTTCCTCCCCGCAGTCAGTGCCGGCTCCATACTCCCCTCCAGTCAGCGCTCACACAGGGTTAATGCCAGCGTTAATGAACCGCGGTGTAACGCACTCCATTAACGCAGCTATTAACCCTGTGTGACCAACTTTTTACTATTGATGCTGCCTATGCAGCATCAATAGTAAAAAGATCTGTTACAAATAGTAATAATAAAAAAAGGTTATTCTCACCCTCCGACGTGGCGCGGTGTTCTCGGCAGTGCAAGCGGCAGGTTCCGATGCCAAGGATGCTATGCGAGAAGGACCTGCCATGACGTAAAGGTCATGTGACCGCGACGTCATCACAGGTCATGCGCGCCTGCGCGAGAAGGACCTGCCATGAAGTCACGGTCATGTGACCGTGACATCATCACAGGTCCTGAAGCCTGCGCGAGAAGGACTTGCCATGACATCACAGTCATGTGGCCGAGATGTCATCACAGGTCCTGCGCTCATACCAACCCTGGGACCGGAAGCTGCCGCGTGCACCGTACACAGGGCCAGGACTTCAACGGCACTTCAGAAGGTAAGTATATGTTTATTTTTTATTTTACGTTACTGGGCAATATACTATGTGGCTGACCAATATACTACATACTACGTGGCTGGGCAATATACTACGTCACTGGGCAATATACTACGTGGCTAGGCAATATACTACGTCACTGGGCAATATACTACGTGACTGGGCAATATACTATGTGGCTGGGCAATATACTACGTGACTGGGCAATATACTATGTGGCTGGGCAATATACTACGTCACTGGGCAATATACTACATGGCTGGGCAATATACTACGTCACTGGGCAATATACTATGTGACTGGGCAATATACTACGTGGCTGGGCAATATACTACGTGGCTGGGCAATATACTACGTGACTGGGCAATATACTATGTGGCTGGGCAATATACTACGTCACTGGGCAATATACTATGTGACTGGGCAATATACTACGTGGCTGGGCAATATACTACGTCACTGGGCAATATACTATGTGACTGGGCAATATACTACGTGGCTGGGCAATATACTACGTGGCTGGGCAATATACTACGTGGGCTGTGCAATATACTACGTGGACATGCATATTCTAGAATACCCGATGCGTTAGAATCGGGTCACCATCTAGTAAATAATAAATGTCTCCCAGCCATTGGCTGCTGACACATTAGGATGGTGCTTGCGGCCCCTTTTAGAAGGAGCGATCTTGTGTGCTCGCACCCCGTGCAGCAGCTGGAGAACGAGGAGGATGTGCGCGATACGGGCCACGGCGATGAGTGAGCCTGCGTCCCTGCCAGGAGAGGAGAAAAGCATGCAGGGACGCCGGCACTACATCTTCTAACTACATTTTCTCTGAAATTCTGGAATGCCTCAGATAAACATATACGTGGCTGAACCCAGGCTTAGATTCATATCGCACGCAGTTTGGGCAGCATAAATTGAATGACAGGATTCATTTATACCACATCACCCCCAGCCTTTTTTAACCTTCCTGACCAGGCCAATTTTTTTAGTTCTGAAAAGTGTCATTTTATGTTGTAATAACTCTGGCATTACAATGATACTGAGATTTTTTTTTTTCAAGACATGTAATTCATGGTAGTGCCAAATTTTGGTCACCGATGCCAGATATGTGATGAAGAAACACTGTTTGTGCACACAACAGAGCTGGGAAGGGAAGGAGCACCATTCGACTTTTGAAGCGCAAAATTGGCTGGAATAGATAGTGGACGCCATGTCACGTTTGCAGAGCCCCTGATGTGTGTAAACAATAGGAACACCTACAAATGACCCCATTTTGGAAACTATACTCCTCAAGGAATTCATGTAGAGGTGTGGTGATCACCTTGAATATGCAAGTGCCTCACATAATTTTAGATCGTTGAGTTGTGAAAATAAAAATAAAAATCACAATTTACCCACAAAAATGTTGCTTTAGCCCCACATTATTCATTTTCACAAGAGCAACAGGAAAAAATGAACAATTTGCTATGCAATTTCTCTTAAGAAAGCTGATAACCCATATGTGATGGAAAACTACTTTTTGGGTGCACGATTGGCCTCGGAAGGGAAGGAGCAGTGCCTAACTCCTTACATTCCTTGTGCGATGACCAACTCCTTACTTTTTTCTCTGCATTGCAGCTCAGTCCCATGTTTGCCCCTCATCTTAACCCATCCAAATCATGGTAGTTTTGCTGTGAAATCAGATAAGAAGCAGGATGGAGAGGGATGAAAAAAAAGATTTATTTTTTCCCACCAGTACGTTGGTGCTGCCACACTTGTCGCTGGACCCCCAGTGCCTAGTGGCAAATACAGCTCTGGCCGCAAGCACTACGGCCCCTGACGAATCCATCTTACAGAACCTGGATCAACTGGTGCTTGAGACACAGTAAGTGAGCTCTGTTTTTTTTTTACATAACGGCAAGATGTTAAAATTGCAATTTGTCATTCATAAAGCAGCTTGAAGATCTGGCAATCAGGAACAAATTTGATTGACTCTGGGAGCTGTTTGAGATAGGCTGTTTGATTACTTCTCTGGGGCTTCAACAAGCCATTATCATCTCGCTGTTCTTTCTGTTGGCATTGCAGTTGACAGATTTAGTAATCTTTTGGCCTTTCTAATATTTGGCTGGCCAAAACTTTACTTTCTGCTCTTAAAATTACTATCGTAACTCTATCACCAGATTCCAGATGGTGATGTAAAACTGACAATAGTACTGAAATTTAGGGTCAGCATATGTGGACATAATTAAAGGGAACCTGTCACCAGTTTTGTCCTGTGTCAACTAAAACTATGACTTTAATCAGCGCCTGTTCTGCAGTCCATCAATGGTTATATATCCCCCTGACTCCACCTGTATACCCCCCAAAAAACTTTTGAAGTTCTTCTGCACTGTATGATAATCCTATCGGTCCGGTCCGAAAGGTGTCGTGTCTATGGTCTCCATCCCTCCTCCTGGCTGCTGATAGCCATCCTCTTGTCGTAACTGATGTGGATGATGCCTTCTGTGTCATCCACATAGCCGGGCGAAATCTCGCACCTGCGCAGAGAAATCATCGGCCTGCACCTGCACACTATGCGCTGCCCTATTTTGGGCAGAGCTGAAAACATAAGTGTGCATGCACATAAGTACAACTGCAGCGCCCCAGAGTCCTGGTCGTTGCAGTACTGTGGCTCCGCCACTAAGGGGAGCTATGGTACGTCTGATGGCACTGAAGGAGTTCATCTGACCAGGTATCACAGACACCAATACATTTCACAGCCGGGCCTCCAGGGGGAGCTAAGGGTTCTATTCATTAGGCCACTCCTCACATACTGGTAAAACTGGGGGTCAGGCAGGAAGTTAGAGAGAAAGCTGACTGGGTTGGAACCAGGCAACACCTTGTGGCAGAGGGTGTTGTGGGAGAAGATTCAGTAGGGTCCCTGTCAGGGGTGGGATCCTGACAGAGGCCTGGCAACTAGAGAGAACGTAAAGGGACCGTACCTGCTCAGCATAGAGGCGGTGCCCAAGGAAGGATTAGAAGCGAGATAGATTGTGCTGAGTGAGAAACGAGATCAAAGCAACAAGGAGAATACCAGTAGGAGTCATGCTGTGAGACCGAGGCAACATTCTACTGAGGCGCACAACCGGCAGCCGGAACGCCGAGGAAGTATTTATAATTCTAGCTTCAAGCAATACTTCAAACCAACGGCAGGACAGTCAGTCATAGGCGGGCTGTCTCACCTAAATCACCTACGAAGACATAGGGGGCAACTTGTGGAGAGGGGCGACTCTAGGGTCCCGGAAGAGCTCCGAGCCTACCCGTCATACGGGTGCCGTCCTAACCGTAACATCAGGGAGGGACGGAAGATTAGCAGAACATCATCTAATCGAGTTGTGAGGGAACTTAAGAAACAGACACAACAGTTGTGGGGACTTTCCGTAAGCACAGCAGGGAAGGACCACAACACATAGCGCTAGGAGGAAGGCACCGATTTCCACCTGCAAAGAGAACTCTGGAGGTGCCATTGGACCGGCCGGACTTGCGCAGCCTGGTTGACCGTATCCCGGATTGAGGACCCAGAGATCTTCAGTAAAGAGGTAAAGAGACTGCAACCTGGTGTCCTCGTTATTTACTGCACCGCACCACCACCACTATCCACTACCATCATCTACATCTATTATTTAACTGTGCGCCCCTCGGCAGGGTCACGGACCGGGGCCTAGCCACCGTGACAACCCCAGAGCAGAGATGCAGAGGCCCGGTACCGGGTACCCCTCGGCCCTGCGGCAGTGGGGGCGCTACACAACTAGTCCTCACCAATCTGCTCTCAAATTACATAGCAAAAACCGGTTATGACAGATTCCCTTTAACCAACTGCTGATATGTTTTATGATGCACACATGCGTTGGTACACATTAAAGATGACCTATCACAAGATCAAAAGTGGCCAGCTTTTCCACTGCTCATTCGACTTTTTCATTTTTTTTAATCTGCCATTCAGTTAAAGAGATGTGGGGGGTTTTATGTAGTAAGCCCAATAAGCACATTTTCATGGCCTTTACCAAGGAAGTGCTGTTCACAGGATTCTCTTGGGGCTTGTCTTCATGTAGCTCTGTATTATTACCCTGTGTGAGGCAGTGACCAGTGTTACATGTGGTCGTCACTGTATGTTCCCCCCAGGATGTGCACGGAGGAGTATTGAGGTCATGGGAGTGCATTGCAGTCACAAGCGTACTCTGATTGCAATGTAGAACTAGATGGGCATTTCCTGAAGAAAATACATGGTGCTTGAACAGCGCTGCCAGCTTTGCAGCAGCACTTTTCACACACGGGACCGGGGGTGCGCTTACTTTTCACACACGGGACCGGGGGCACTTACTTTTCACACACGGGACCGGGGGGTGCACTTACTTTTCACACACGGGACCGGGGGTGCACTTACTTTCCACACACGGGACCGGGGTTGCACTTACTTTTCACACACGGGACCGGGGGTGCACTTATTTTTCACACACGGGACCGGGGGTGCACTTACTTTTCACACACGGGACCAGGGGTGCACTTACTTTTCACACACGGGACCGGGGGTGCACTTACTTTTCACACACGGGATCGGGGGTGCACTTACTTTTCACACACGGGACCGGGGGTGCACTTACTTTTCACACACGGGACCGGGGGTGCACTTGCTTTTCACACACGGGACCGGGGGTGCACTTACTTTTGCACACACGGGACCCGGGGTGCACTTACTTTTCACACACGGGACCGGGGGTGCACTTACTTTTCACACACGGGACCGGGGGTGCACTTACTTTTCACACACGGGACCAGGGGTGCACTTACTTTTCACACACAGGACCGGGGGTGCACTTACTTTTCACACACGGAACCGGTGGTGCACTTACTTTTGCACACACGGGACCCGGGGTGCACTTACTTTTCACACACGGGACCGGGGGTGCACTTACTTTTCACACACGGGACCGGGGGTGCACTTACTTTTCACACACGGGACCAGGGGTGCACTTACTTTTCACACACAGGACCGGGGGGCACTTACTTTTCACACACAGGACCGGGGGTACACATACTTTTGCACACACGGGGTCGAGGTGCACTTACTTTTGCACACAGGGGGTCGGGGTGCACTTACTTTTGCACACAAGGGGCTGGGGTGCACTTACTTTTGCACACACGGGGCCGGGGTGCACTTACTTTTGCACACACGGGGCCGGGGTGCACTTACTTTTCACACACGGGACCGGGGGTGCTCTTACTTTTCACACACGGGACCGGGGGGCACTTACTTTTCACACACGGGATCGGGGATGCACTTACTTTTCACACACGGGACCGGGGGGTGCACTTACTTTTCACACACGGGACCGGGGGTGCACTTACTTTCCACACACGGGACCGGGGGTGCACTTACTTTTCTCACACGGGACCGGGGGGCACTTACTTTTCACACACGGGACCGGGGGGCACTTACTTTTGCACACAAGGGGTCGGGGTGCACTTACTTTTGCACATACGGGGCTGGGGTGCACTTACTTTTGCACACACGGGGCCGGGGTGCACTTACTTTTGCACACACGGGGCCGGGGGTGCACTTACTTTTCACACACGGGTCCGGGGGTGCACTTACTTTTCACACACGGGACCGGGGGTGCACTTACTTTTCACACACGGGACGGGGGGTGCACTAACTTTTCACACACGGGACCGGGGGTGCACTTACTTTTCACAAACGGGACCGGGGGTGCACTTACTTTTCAAACACGGGACCGGGGGGCACTTACTTTTCACTTTTTGACTTTGATAAATGATCATGTCCTAAAATGGACACTGTACATTTGCATAGCTGCCATCTTTGGAAGGTCAAGTTGGGGGTCATGGAAAGGTTGCCATTAATTCCTATGGGAAATTTTGTTTTTATTATGCGATTTTTTAAAAAACTACAAATCGGATCGACTCCAAAAATACATAGCACAACTGTCCCCACCGAGGGCTTCGAAACACCACCTGAACGGGGTCTCTGCGCCGAGCGGTTCGGGCCGCATTAATTGCGGAAAACGCGGAGAATAAAATATAAGAAATCGGATTACAATATGTTGCTTGAACCTAGAGGGTTCAAGCACCATTATAAAAGTGAGTATAGGTCTTGGACAAGCTATTTGTCCAGGGCAGATTTAAGAAAACCTGCTGGGCTTTTATTTTTAAAACGGACTACAGGGTGGTAGTGGGGCAATCCGTTTGCTCCCCCGGCCCGGGTTTATCATGTGGCCGAAGGCCACAGATTCCAGTTGAAAACCATGCAGTAAAGGGTTTGGGTGTGTCAGGGTTAGTGGCAGTGTCAGTTTGGTGTTTGCAGGAGTGCAGAGCAGAGGACTTTGCAGAGCTCCATCTGTGTGAGGCAAGGGAGCTGAGAGGCCTGGCACCCATAGTGTACACATCAGTGAAGTCGCCACGGCAACTGGTCTCGGAAGTGGACTGGCATGTCACAATACAAACCCATAGAAAACCATTATATGCAATGTCACAGAATGACAATGTGATTTGAGAGTCATGTGACATGTCGCTGTGTAACCCTAGGAAACCATTTAAGAAATGACTGGGCTCTACATTTTGGGCTGTAGAGGAGAGTCTTAACCAGAGGACTCTGAGCTGAACGACCCCAAGCCGGATGAGGTGGCAGCTCCACCGATGGAAACTTGCGGTCGAGGAGTGATCACGGTGGTGATCCCGGAGCAACGGGAATGAGGTGTCGGGACTCAGGCGGTGAGTGGACCTCAGTCTCAGACCCTGGAATGCAGGCCCGTGTTTGCAGCTGTACCAACAGGTGGTCCCCCACCCCCATACCAAGAGGGAGAGGGCCCCTTCCATCTCCCAGGTAGGTGGTGTGGATAGCAGGAGTAGTGGAGAAGAAAAGGTAAGAGAGAGAGATATGGGCCCAGCTGCGTCATCAGCGAGGAGGAGCGATGGCTGGTCGACGAACAAGCGGCCTGTTGGTATACACGAACCCCTCTTGTGGATATGGGTTAATTCGAGAGTCTAATACCGGCAACAAAGTTTATGTCAATGAGGGCTTCGTTAAATATCAGCGAACCCTGTGGGCAGGTGATCGACTAACTTTCATCAAAGAGAGAGGACCCCGGGGCTATTACACGGTCACGGTTACCCTGTTGCTCCCAGAATATTATCCTGAGCTGTACGAGCGCCAGGAGCGAGAGTGGATGCAGACTCACCCACGACGGATGCTCGCTGAACGGCCAGACTATGACTCTCCTCGGTCTTCAGCGCTAGAGAATGTGACACCGGAGGTGATGTCTGAATCACTACTGGCCAGTGAAGCACGGGCACTGAGTCCAATGTTTGGAAAGATGGGTCCGGATGGAAAGTGGAGAATCTGCAGTCAGTGGGTCTTCCTCCAGAAAAACCTTTGTTTATTTGTAGGGGCACGGAGTGGTACAATATGCCAGCTGCAGAGACAATGATTAAAGTCTGCTCCTTTAAGAGACGTGCTAGTTGCACCCAAAAGAGAAAGATGGGACTGTTCTGCGTCCCTGAGGGCAGGAGCCCTGTATAGCCGGAAGCCGGTGCAGGTCAAAGTTGTAGCAAAACTACAGTGTGGTCGGTGCAGCCACAGTTGAAGAAAAGTTTATGTGTTTCCCCCCCTCCAAGTTTCTTTGCGCACAGTTGCACATCTCCTGCTGGATTACGAGAATGAGACCTCAAAGGGGTTAACTACCCTTGGTGACAAAATGGACTGTGTGCGTCTGCTCTTAGGACTGTGCTTTATTCTGTCTTTGCTTAACTTGAATTTTATCACTAGGGGTGTGAGAGGAGGGAGGGGGAAAAACCTGAACAGGAGGGCGAGCCGGGTCAGGATCACAGGGACTGTGAGTGCTCCTGGACTGTTGGAGCTATGGTGAGATGGCCACTGGGCCGTTACATTTAAAAGGAACTGGCCAACGGGCCTGATATGTTTTCAAGAGGACACAATGTGTCCGGGTCCCAGGAGCAAGGGGACCGGGGTCAGTTGGACCTGTGTTTAAAACAGAAACTTGGACACTTCATCGAGGTCCCTAAAGAAAGTGATCAGGGTCAGGTGGACACATGATGGCAAAAGTACTCAGACATGCTGTGTTGTGGTTCCCATGGAAGAGGGACCAGGGTTCAATGGACCCATAGTACTGACTGGACAACCCGAGGGTCGCGCCAGGTTATAAGGGAATGTGACCATGTGTCTACGGACAAAAGTGCATTGAAAGTAAATAAGTATATGAAATGTTATATGTGTAAAATGGTGTCTTACAGGTGCTGTTTTGGTCAGGGAAGACCATAGTTAAGGAGAGAGTGGAACAGTAAGGTTGTTGGAGAAAAGAGAAGAAATCCAGCAGTCCAGAGCCTACGGGGCTGAAAGTTACAGGAGCATGGAAGGATTAGGGCAGCATGAAAGTGACAGCAGCTAGGCTTAATGGGAAATCCCAGAACGTCTAAGTCCTACGGTCTGAGAAGGATTGGCAGTGGCATCCTTTAGTTTTGCCCATGGAGGGGAAAATGGACAGGGAACTCCAGGCACAAGCTAGTTTGGCTAGTCAGGAAGTTGTGGTACCGGATGATCCGGTACAGGAACGAGAGGTTTCAGAAAGATCAAGGGACAGCAAAGAGGAAGGAAAGTTTATGTTTTATCAAGATGACTGTGCGGTGTCTGTGACTAAACTGGACGTGCTGAGTAAAGTTGTTTTGGATCTTCCGGGTCAGCTTCCTCCAACTCGGGGTCATCCAGCTCAGATTCCTCCAGGTCAGGATCTTCTGGGTCAGCTTCTGCCGACTTGGGGCTTACCTCTATCAGGACACAAGGTTCCACGTCTTAGTCAACCTCCGACTGCTGATCGGCGACCACTTCCGATTTGCGGATGCTCCCAAACTCCTGCAGCCGCCAGTACTGCTCTCCAGCATTTAGAGGGAACCTGTCAAGCTGACAATCTTCCTCATAGTCTGATAGTCCCCACAGCCTGCCAGGACGGGCCTTCTCCTCCACCTGCCACCACTTCCACTCCACGCGGCCGACACCGCTGCAGCATCTGGTGCATGAGTGCTCCATTGGTGCCGATGTCATGCCTCATAATGGTGCTGCGCTGCTGCACATGAGGTTTTCTTCTTCCAGAATTCACCCATTCCAGGGTGGAGCCGCCTCCTGTTGCTCCACCCATTCAGCATCGGACTCCTCCCATTCTTCAGGAATCTGCTACAGTGGACAGGGTTTCTTTTTCCTTCACCGTGCCCACAGCGGGCGGACACCGCTCACAAGGGGATGTGACCTAGACTCAGGCCACTGTTTCTGCCAGACAGATTTTTGCTCCATCCGCTTTGTGCATGCGAGGAATCTAGATCCTGCTGACTATGCCACTTTTGTAAGGGGGTCAGGGAGGTAGTTGCTGCAAGGGGCTGTTGCATTTCCACCCTCTGGCACCCCACAAATAACACATAATGTCCTGGTAGTTGTGTGATGTGTGTACAACCCCAATCACTTACTTTTGAGCTAGAGTCTTCCTCAGGTCGCAGCGTTCCGGAGTTCTTCAGCATCACACAATGATTATCAGAGTCCAAGTTCATTTTTAACAAAACAACTTTACTCAGCTCATCCAGTTTAGTCACAGACACCGCACAGTCATTTTCATAAAACAAAAACTTTCCTTCCTATGTGCTGTCCCTTGATTTTTCGTTCCCGTACCGGATCCTCTGGTACCACAGCTGCCCACCTAACCGAACTAGCTTGTGCCTGGAGTTCCCCGTCCATTTTCCCGTCCACGGGCGAAGCTAAAGGATGCCGCTGCCAATCATTCTCAGACCGTAGGTCTTAGACATGGGATTTCCCATTAAGCTTAGCTGCTGTCACTTTCATGCTGCCCTAGTCCTTCCGGGCTCCTGTAACTTTCAGCCCCGTAGGCTCTGGACTGCTGATGTTCTTCTCTTAAAACTCTTTTCTCCAACAACCTTACGGTTCCACTCTCTATTCTCTAACCAACTCACCCCAGGAAGAGCCTCAACTAACATTGCTCTGGCCCCTCCCACTAAGCTGTCACTCCCTGACATGTGAACCTAAATTAACCTATTAGTTCCCCCCACTAAACTGTAACTCCCTTACAAAAACTATTCCTATACTGGTAATCCAGTTCCCTAAAGGTACCTTCACACTAAACGATATCGCTAGCGATCCATGACGTTGCAGCATCCTGGCTAGCGATATCGTTGAGTTTGACAAGCAGCAGCGATCAGGATCCTGCTGTGATATCGCTGGTCGTTGGTTAAAGTTCAGAACTTTATTTGGTCGTCAGATCGGCGTGTATCGTTGTGTTTGACAGCAAAAGCAATGATGCCAGCAATGTTTTACAATGGTAACCAGGGTAAACATCGGGTTACTAAGTGCAGGACAGCTCTTAGTAACCCGATGTTTACCCTGGTTACCATCGTAAAAGTAAAAATAACAAACAGTACATACTCACATTCGCGTCCCTCGCTGTCCGCTTCCTGCACTGACTGAGCGCCGGCCGTAAAGTGAAAGCACACGGTGACGTCACCGCTCTGCTGTTAGGGCCGGCTCTCAGTCAGTGCAGGAAGCGGACGCCGGGGGACGCGAATGTGAGTATGTACTGTTTGTTATTTTACATTTTACACTGGTAACCAGGGTAAACATCGGGTTACTAAGCGCGGCCCTGCGCTTAGCAACCCGATGTTTACCCTGGTTACCCGGGGACCTCGGCATCGTTGGTCGCTGGAGAGCGGTCTGTGTGACAGCTCTCCAGCGACCAAACAGTGACGCTGCAGCGATCGGCATCGTTGTCTGTATCGTTGCAGCGTCGCTTAGTGTGAAGGTACCTTAACTCTAGTGTGCGCCACTGAACTATACCCAAACCTATCATTCATATCTCTCCCTAATCTTATAGTAGATATAAAACTCGTACACATTATAATAACCACATCAATAGGAATACAATACAGGTAAACATTATTTACATGACCACACATGGACACTAGGGGTAGAAGTGTATGATAGCTAGTGTCACCCTCTTACAGAAGTATGTCACAGGGGATCTCTCCCAGACTCACATTCAGTTCTCTGCTATAAAGATCATCTTTTATAATTTGTAAACACAGAAGAATAACATCTGGCCTCATCGTGATCAAATGATAGCATGCTTTTTCATGCTTCTGTCCTGTTTATATTTTTCAAGACAACATTTTTTGCAAACAAGCATTGATGATTTGGAAACAAGCACTTTGATTCACTAAACAAGAGAAATAGAAGCTCTTACATCTTATCAAATAAATGAAAAGGCCTGAGGTATCTATAGAGGTTGTTGGAAAACATATAACTGGATGACTTAAGGTACCTTCACACGAAGCGACGCTGCAGCGATAGCGACAACGATGCCGATCGCTGCAGCGTCGCTGTTTGATCGCTGGGGAGCTGTCACACAGACCGCTCTCCAGCGACCAACGATGCCGAGGTCCCCGGGTAACCAGGGTAAACATCGGGTTGCTAAGCGCAGGGCCGCGCTTAGTAACCCGATGTTTACCCTGGTTACCAGCGTAAAAGTAAAAAAAACAAACAGTACATACTCACCTGCGCGTCCCCCAGCGTCTGCTTCCTGACACTGAATGAGCTCCGGCCCTAACAGCACAGCGGTGACGTCACCGCTGTGCTTTCACTTTCACTTTAGGGCCGGCGCTCAGTAAGTGTCAGGAAGCAGACGCTGGGGGACGCGCAGGTGAGTATGTACTGTTTGGTTTTTTTACTTTTACGCTGGTAACCAGGGTAAACATCGGGTTACTAAGCGCGGCCCTGCGCTTGGTAACCCGATGTTTATCCTGGTTACCAGTGTAAAACATCGCTGGTATCGTTGCTTTTGCTTTCAAACACAACGATACACGGCGATCGGACGACCAAATAAAGTTCTGGACTTTATTCAGCGACCAGCGACATCACAGCAGGATCCTGATCGCTGCTGCGTGTCAAACTAAACGATATCGCTAGCGAGGATGCTGCAACGTCACGGATCACTAGCGATATCGTTACAAAGTCGTTTCGTATGAAGGTACCTTAAGTAATGAATTTGATGTTAGTGAGCAAATGGAACAATTAATTTAATCAGTGAGCTCCAAGCCAATGTATGCTGCCACTGACACAATTTATGTCATGCTGCTGCAATGCAGGTAGGTGCAGGCTTCAGTAGATGGCAGTAGAGTGGGAGCAGGACTATATCTAAACAGAGCTGGCCTGCAGTGCAGCGGGGAGGCAACCACAGATGGCAGCAGAATAGTCAAACTAGCCGGGTCAAATCCTAGACTGTAGCGCAGTACCAAAGGAAAAAGCAAACTCACGGTCTTAGACAAGCCAGGGAGTCAGTAACAGTCAGGAGCGGATACGACAAAAGACAGAAGCAGGTCAGGATACAAGCCAAGTCAAAACCAGGTAGTCAGCACACTGAAGGGAAACATGGAGTCAAGACGGGAATAGGGGAAAACAGAGACACGGGTGCAGACAGCAACGCAGCAGAACAAATCAGAGCAGAGTCAGCTAGAGCAGCACTAGGCAAAAACTATAACTGACATCACCTGCAGGAAGCAGCGGCAATAGCCAACCTGAACCCAAGCAGAGGCTGAGAAAGGTTAACTCTTGACATGACCAGACCGGGAAAAACATGACTCAAAACCGGTCTGGATCATGACAATTTACTTGGCAAATTTAATCAAGCCAATAACCAATTAAAAGTTAGGACTGATTCTTGATTTAAATTTCATATGTAATATGACCAAAAGTACAGTGGCTTGTGAAAGTATTCACCCCTTTTGGCATTTTTCATGTTTTTCTGCTTCAGAACTTGGAATTTACCTGTTTTTTTTCTTTGCGGATTTGCATCAGTTCATGTAGAGAACATGTCTACAATTGAGAACATTTCATTTTCTTTTTTTTTTGTGAATCAAACAACAAATAAGACAAAATAACTGAAAAATTAAATGTGCATAACTACTGCCCTCCCTAAATTCAGTACTTTGTAGAGCCTCCTTTTGCTGCAATTAAAGCTACAAGTCGCTTTCCATAAGTCTCTATGATTTTTGCCCATTCTTCAAGCCAAAACTGCTCCAGCTCCATCAAGTTAGATGGTTTACTCTAGTGAACAGCAATCTTCAAGTCTGACCACAGATTCTCAATTAGATTAAGATCTGGGCTTTGACAAGGCCATTCCAAAACATTTACATATTTCCCCTTAAACTATTTGAGTCTTGCTTTAGCAGCATTCTTTGGGTCTTTATCTTGTTGGAAGGTGAACATGTGTCCCAGTCTCAAATTATTGAGAGACTGAAACAGGTTTTGCTCAAGAATATCCCTGTATTTCACACCACCCATCTTGCCCTCGATTCGGACCATTTTCCCTGTCCCTGCTGCCAAAAAAATTGCACAGCATAATACTGCCACCACCATGTTTCACTGTGAGGATGGTGTCCTTGGGGTGATGGTCTGTGTTGGTTTGGTGTCAGACATAGCGTTTACCTTGGTGGCCGAAAAGTTCAATTTTGGTCTCATCTGACCACAGAACATTCCTCCATACATTTGGGGAGTCTCCCACATGTTTTTTGGCTAACTCAAAATGATCCTTACAATTTTTGTGTGTAAGTAAAGGCATTTTTCTGCAAACTCTTCCATATAGACCACCTTTATGGAGTGTGTGGCTTATTGTGGTTGTCATGTCCTATGATTTGGGAATCATACAGACAGTATCGCATTATTATTGTGTTGTTATACATTGCTGTTTCGTTGCTATGCAGATTCGCCCTCTTTAGAAGTTTGTCCTTCCTCTCTCCGTCTGTCTCTCATGTAGCTCTGATGTCAGTAACCCCTCCTTTC
Source organism: Ranitomeya variabilis (assembly GCF_051348905.1). Classification (NCBI taxonomy): domain Eukaryota; kingdom Metazoa; phylum Chordata; class Amphibia; order Anura; family Dendrobatidae; genus Ranitomeya; species Ranitomeya variabilis. Next base: position 826,106,636 of record NC_135232.1, on the reverse strand, counting down.
TTCCTCATTCTTCTTCCTCATTCATCATCTAGCAGCCATATTAAAAGCTCATGTGTGTGCAGTCCTGTTTTTGAAAAGTCTTTTTTAGCTTCTGTATGTGTGCATATCTTTAAGAATTCAGCTGGAAAATAAACCTTCTTCTGGAATCTTCATACGTGCCTCCTACAGTCGAGTTAAAACTACTGAGAACATCACTATGTGGGAGTACGGTTAAAAGAGACACCCTAGAAATGGTGTCTAACAGCGCCCTATGTGGTCGTTAAGATACTCCAGTCTCTGCTTGGGAACTCGACAGCTCCTTCAGGGTTACCTTTGGTCTCTATGCTGCCTCTCTGATTAATGCCCTCTTTGTCTGGGCTGAGAGTTTTGGTGGCTGGCCCTCTCTTGGCAGGTTTGTTATGGTACCATGTTTTTTCCATTTTATGATAACGGATTTGATGGTGTTCAAAGGGATCTTTAGAAATTGGGATATTTTTTATAACCCAACCCTGACTTGTGCTTCTCAGCAACTTTGTCCCTGACTTGTCTGGAGTTCTCCTTGGTCTTCATGGTGTTTGGTATTGCAGCCTCTGTGGCCGTTCAGAAAAGGTGTGTATATACTGACAGGCCAATGACTCTTAGATTGCACCCCGGTGTGCTTACTTTTACTAAGCATGTGACTTATGAAGGTAATAGCTTGCACCAGAAATTTTTTGGTGCGTCATCGCAAAAAGGGGTGAATACATGTGTGCATGCCAATTTTTAGCTATTTGATCCCATAAATTTAATTTATGCCTATATTTTTCTCACTTGACTTTACCAACTTACACTATTTAGTGTTGATGCATCACACACAAATCGGATTACAAAAATATTTAAACATAGGTTGTAATTTAACAAGAATATGTAAAAAGCCATGGGGGGGCAATACTTTTGCAAGCCACTGTATGTGGAAACTCTAATTATTGAGTCCATGTATTCCAAAAGGCACACTCCAATAATACGGCTGAGTTCACATCTCCATGTAGTAAAATGTCAGACACCATTATGCTGGGATTAGATGGCTATATGAAAACTTGAGACAGTTATGTCCACAAATTGCAGACAAATTGGCTCTGTGTGCAGCTCCGTATAGTCGTCCGCATATCAAAGGAGTGCAGCAACTGTATGCCATTTACATGCACTATTAACATAAAAAGTTCCAATTAGTATAAAAAGGAAAAAAACTCAAGAAACAATATAGCGCTAACAGAAGGAAGTGAATGAACCACCACTGAAGAGTACAATCCTTAAGATTAATTCTTTATTAAATAAATGTATAGTACTGCAAAAAATCAAGAAAAACTACTGGATACCCAATATACTGAGACAGAATGTTGCCAATTCAACAGCACAGTGTATAATTAAATTTATGGTATAACCCCAAATACATTTGCCAGCATTTGCCACGTCTTTATTACTAAGTTTACCCTGTTATTTTTCATTTTCTCTGAATAAGCTTGCCCTTTAGTCTTCTTTCACCTTTGGGTTTATACCCATGTCATTGCTGACTAGAACATTGCACCTCATGTTTATGCTGCTACTAATGTGGGTCGCTGTTGCACTGTTTTTGCACATGTACATACTCTATTTAAGCATACATCATGGTATGTGATATGCTTCCATTGCACATATAGATTTCTAATTAAAGCATATGGGACTTGTGCAATATTGTCTAGCATGGAATTGACACATGTCTGCACTTAGCACTTTTTTTGAGGGCTGCTATCAACAAATGTACTTGGATTAGACTCTTCGGTGGTGGTTCATTCACTTCCTTTTGTTAGTGTTATATTTACATGCACTAGTCTGATCCATAAATTGAACCAGAAATTATTTGGCCATGAGAACTGGCACATTTGCTACAATGGGTGCATGTGTTCTCCGTACAATATGCTCATCTAAATGAGTACTTACAGAAACATGAAGCACCCCATGACCGCGTATCGCCAATGCAGGATCCTGTTAGTCATGAATCCTCCAACCCCAACTACCTTGCTCCCCATTAAAAACCATACCCTTTTACCTACCCAATGAATTGACACCAAGACATAAATTTCTTTTGGATAATTTGGCCACAGCGGCCATTTTATTAACAAACAAATACATTAATAACAAATGTAAACATGGTAAATATAAAAACCTCGAGGGGAGGGTTCTTGGAGCAAAAATCTGGCTCATAATAGGCCGAAAGCCTACCACAAAAATTTGACCGAAAACACGTATTTACCCTCAGCCGTAACCACCAGCTCGAGGGCACCATGTAACCCGTTTTGGGCAAAACCAACCCCAAAGCTCCCGAGGTAAACACCCCGTCCAGAGCCTGTAACAAAAGCCAGATCAACCCTCTAAGCATCATCACCAACTCCAAGAACCCCACCCCCCGCCAAAACCGCCACTGTGACGATAATAACAAAAAATTCGTTCACCTGATAAATAGAACATAAAAAATTGCAAACAAAATTAAAAATAACAAAACACGAAGATCCCCACCAAAATATGTTCCCTTGGATTGCCACCAAACAAAGGGAGGGTGGGCGGGACTCACTTCGGCTGTGTCTAACTGACTGACCCCCTTTCCCGCACTTTTCCCAGGTCCCCCCTCCCAATCCCATAGAATTCCCCGCCCCCACTGCTATCCACCAATCCTGAGCCTCCCTTCTAATTTTTTAAAAGAAAATTACTACCCTGCTCCCCATGGCAACGCAGTCATGTGGGGGCTTCCTCTTAGCTGCGCCCCATACAGCCCCCCCTCTTGACCGCGTATCGCCAATGCAGGATCCTGTTAGTCATGAATCCTCCAACCCCAACTACCTTGCTCCCCATTAAAAACCATACCCTTTTACCTACCCAATGAATTGACACCAAGACATAAATTTCTTTTGGATAATTTGGCCACAGCGGCCATTTTATTAACAAACAAATACATTAATAACAAATGTAAACATGGTAAATATAAAAACCTCGAGGGGAGGGTTCTTGGAGCAAAAATCTGGCTCATAATAGGCCGAAAGCCTACCACAAAAATTTGACCGAAAACACGTATTTACCCTCAGCCGTAACCACCAGCTCGAGGGCACCATGTAACCCGTTTTGGGCAAAACCAACCCCAAAGCTCCCGAGGTAAACACCCCGTCCAGAGCCTGTAACAAAAGCCAGATCAACCCTCTAAGCATCATCACCAACTCCAAGAACCCCACCCCCCGCCACACACGAACAGCCCTGACCACCTCAGGCTCGTGAGTGCCCCACCATCGCCAAAGCTCTTTCTACACCGTCCTGCAGACCGAGCGCCCATAAATCCATGCCAATCTCGTTAAGGTGCACTCCATCATCTCGCCAGAAATTCCCAACCCCGGCCTCCAGCTCAAAGTGTCTAACGGCAATACCACCGTTCCGCGACACAAAACTCGCCACCGACCTGTTCAATTTCACCCTGGCCCTGTTAATCCCTTTGTGGGAACGGGCCTCCCGCCAAGTCTGACGTGGCACAATGTCCGACCACACCGTCAGAATACCAGGGAAAGAAACCCACAGTCTCATAAAATCGAAACGGATATCCCGAATCAATTCCCTCACTGGTTTAGCCCCCAAATCGTTACCTCCCAAGTGAACCACCAAAATGTCCGGGGGGCGATCCAGGCGTGTGGCACGGGAGAATTCCGACAAAAAACTACGCCACAACATTCCACGACGACCCATCCAACGAATAACCACTGCCTCCCGACCAAAACCCAGTTGCCTACCATTCAACCTAGCGTCAGCCCGGAGGGCACCCCAGTAAACGAAAGAGTGTCCAACAATCCAAGCCAAGGAGGGGGGCCGACCTGCAAAACACAACCACAATTAACAAAAAACCAAGAAACACACCTCCACTTTTCCGAATCAATGTCGCACATAAGACAGGTAACGATTAGAACTCCACCTGCCTATCTTCTTAATCACCTCCGGCCCCAGTCCCAAACCATCGGCCTCGGACGCAGCCCCGATCCGAAAAGAGTGCGAACCGAAATTCTCCGGATTAACACCCAAATATTCCAAGCCTCTCTTCAAAATAGCTATAAACTGGAAACGCGACAAAAAATCCCCTCCTTGGTGTTGTAACAAAGGACCAAACCTAAACAGGCACACGTTCCAATAAACCTCCAAACAGTGTTGCGGGCACATCCCGCTACCATCCACCCTTCCTAAAACTACCTTCTTTCCCCTGCCCAGCTGGTCCGTTTTCGATTGCCTTATCCAAAAAGTAATACCACCATCCCAAAAACCCACATCTTCCGCCAAAAGACCCCCTGACCTGTCCCTGCTCGGGGAAACCAATTCCCCCAACCGCAAGGCACCAAAAAACGCTAAAGAAAAAGCCAAACGAAACAGTACCACCTCAAACTGAGAAGAACAAATGGAAACCAAGGCCTCGCCTAAACGCTGCAACATTTCAAAAGAAATGGGCCTGCGCTTATCAAAAGTTACATTACCCTTACGAAAACCCTTCAACGCCTGCCGTATCACAAAATCTTTCGTAACGTCCCTTAACCCTTGAAGCTGAAAACCAAAAACCAAACCTGCAATGAACTTATTCAACCTAGACACAGACCAACCCCATTCCACCACCTTACCTATCAGGGCCAATAACGCCATAGTCCTATCGCCATCAGACTCAGTCGGGCCACATTGAGACAACCAACCTTCCCACATAGCCCAAGATGCCGTGTAATCCAACCAAGTCCTATTTGACACTGAAGCTCGAATCAGCCGGCCTCCCGTTCCGTAACCACCTGCCACAGCTGCAAAGGACATGCCGCTCCTGTCGCCTCCGAATCTGGAGCCAATTCCCGGAAACGGTCCCACTGCAAACGAGACAACGCGTCAGCTATGTTGTTCTGAACACCTGGCACGTGCACCGCCGAAATCCATGCGTTCAACTCCAAACATTTTAACACCAATTCCCTGACCAACCTGATTACTGGGAGGGAAGAAGAAGATAAGCTGTTAATCACAGACACCACGCTTGAGTTATCGCAATGAAAACGGACGCGCCGGTCTCTAAAATTGTCGCCCCAAATAAACACCGACACCACAATTGGAAACAGTTCTAACAACGTCAAATTCTTAGTAAGCCCCGTCTTTTTCCAATCTTCAGGCCACACACCCATACTCCATTTTCCTCCACAATAGGCACCATAACCAACACTTCCTGCTGCGTCCGTGTAGATCTCACAGTCAAATGCATTGACATCTTCCCACTGAATAAGCGACCTGCCGTTGTAGCTAACCAGAAAACGCTGCCACACAAGGAGGTCATCCTTATGCTCTCTACTCAAACGGATAAAATGGTGGGCTGACCGAACACCAGCCGTCGCCCTGGACAGTCTGCGGCAAAAAATCCTGCCCATCGGCATAATACGGCAAGCAAAATTCAGGCGGCCCAGCAACGACTGCAACTCCTTCAAGGTAGTCTTACGCATTTTACTGATCCTGTCCACTTCCTGCTTAAGCAACAGCAATTTATCATCAGGCAACCTACATTCCATTTTTTCGGAATCAATGAGAATCCCGAGAAAACTCAAAACCTTGCAGGGGCCCTCCGTTTTTTCCTGCGCCAAAGGAACGCCGAACTGTCCGGCCACCCATTCCATGGTGGCAAGTAGATGACCACACACCGCAGAATCCGGTGGACCAACAAACAAAAAATCATCCAAGTAGTGGATGACAGAAGGAACGGCTGAAACATCTCTCACTACCCATTCCAAAAAGGTACTGAAAGTTTCAAACAAAGCACACGAAATCGAGCATCCCATGGGCAAACACCTATCCAAGTAAAAACCCCCTTTCCAACAACAACCTAACAAAGGAATGCTCTGCGGGTGAACCGGCAGAAGCCGAAAGGCCGACTCAATGTCTGTTTTTGCCAACAAGGCCCCGGGCCCGTACCTGCGCACCCACTTTACCGCCGCATCAAAAGAGGTGTAAACAACAGAACACAACTCATCCGCAATCCCATCATTAACCGACGCACCCTTGGGATAAGACAGGTGCTGAATCAGCCGGAACTTATTCGGCTCCTTCTTGGGCACCACCCCAAGCGGGGAGACAATTACGTCAGCCATAGGCAGCGAACTAAATGGCCCCGCCATTCTTCCCAATTCAACCTCTTTTGCCAGCTTAGCCGAAACAATCTCCGAATGCAAACTAGCCGATCTCAAGTTTTTCGTAGAAAAAGGGACAACATGCGTCGGGTGAGGGATCTTAAACCCCTCAAGAAAACCTTCTCTAATAACCTCTGCCTTAAGAGAATCCGGGTATCTATTTAGATAGGGGGCCATCTTTTGAAGCCTCACCGGAGTCTCCCCCTTGACCGCCACCCACGGATGGCTTGCCCCGTGATTTCTTAAAACATTTAGCGGCCCCATGTGAGGCCCCGCTACAGTGGGAGCACACATGTTTAAACTTACAGGTTGCGCCAAACTTACACTGGCCGTCGTTAAACTGCCAGCATGTCCCCGTCTTTTCCTTAGCCTGTGACCCCTGACCTCCTCCACCGTGTCCTGACTGCTGACCGCTACCCCCTCCGCCCCCTTGAAAGGACTGCCCGTAACGCACCGGTGCCATAACCTTCAACCACAATCCAATGTCTTTTTGATCCCATCTTATCTCGGGCCTCACCGCCTTGCGCTGCCTGAACTGTTCATCGTATCGCAGCCAAGCCTGGCCCCCATAGGTACGATGCGCTTCGCCAATAGACTCCAAATAACAAAAAAGGCCCGAGCAATTCTCTGGGGACTTTTCCCCTATCACGCTCGCCAGAATGTTAAATGCCTGCTGCCAGTTAACAAATGTCTGAGGGATAAGGCGCCAACGCCTCTTTTCCTCCTCCTCCTTTTTACTATCATCTTTCTTTCCTTTATCCAAATTAAATTTTTCTAAAGGAAGGAGAGAGAAAATCTCGAGGTATTCGTCTTTCCAAATCTTTTCCTTCACCTCCTTCTTCAAATGGGCCCCCAGCGGGCCCTCAAAGCACACGAAAACCTCACCTCTTGCCCTGTCATCTAACTTGACGGTATCGCCCCTCCCCGTCTCGGTTTGTACCGACACCGACACACCAGCCGCTGAAGACAGCGGCCCGCTAACGGAACTAGCAATTTCGCTCGAACCCCCAACTCCATGACCGGCAACCGACACCCAAGCCCCAGCGGGCGACGCTCGGGCACTATCCGCAACCCCGCCATCCAATCTACTCAAAATTTGTGACATACCCGCCAAAAGTTCTCTAATACCCGGAACCTCACCACCATCCCCACTCCGCTCAACAGACCCCGAAAAACCCGCCACCGGAAAAGGACTGGACATATACTCACGGGGCTGCGCAGGTGCTGTGTCCCCACCAGCCGTGCTTCCTGAAGCCTGCCGCTCGCTGTCTTCACGATGCTCACTCCCCGAGTCGTCGCTGTTTCTTCTCTGCCCCAGGCCCGCGCCCCTGGCCTCCACGTCACCAGGGGGGACCGAGACTGGCGAAGGCGACCGCTCCCTCGACCTCCTGCTGGACCTGGATCTGGCAGCTTGCACAAGTCCCCTGGGTGCCGCCGCCGGACCATCCGCTCTGCGCGCCGCTCCTGCGCTGCTCCGACCACGTGCCCCTTGCCGCGGTGATGCCACTGGCCTGGCCGCCATCCTGCTGCTCCGTCCTGTCCCAGAGCCAGGTGCACCGTACGGCAAAGATCCAGGTGCACCCGCCGCAGTACTTCCCGTGTCCCGGCTCCTGTCATCTGCTGTCGCTGCTGCGCTCCTACCGCGCACCGTCCCCGGAGTCACCGCCGCTGGAGCGGCTCCCCGGCGGGTCTGGCGTGCAGAAATCGGCGCTGCAGCGCTCCCGCGCCCCCTGCCAGGCCGAACCGGAAGTGCGGCCATAACATCCTGTGAAGCGCCGGCGTCCTGCCGCGCTTGCCCAGCTCCTGCAGCGCCTCGTCGTCTCGCGCCGGCAGGGCCGCCGGGTGGATTCCTGCCGGAGGGGGGGGCGGGCGGTGTGGCTGCGCCGCGTCCCCCAGCCCCCGCAGGGTCCCGTGAGGGGCTCCGCGGCCTGCGCCTGCCGCGCGGTGTATAATCTGGGGACAACCTCTCGGGCGGCCTCGACCTCCTGGAACTCCGGCCCCGGCTCCCGCTGTCCTGGCTGTCACCTCCTCCTAGCAGCCCGGTGAGCTGCTCTTCCAGCCATCCGGCCCTCCTGGATCTCGCCTCCCTCCTAAGCTGCGCGACCAAGCTGTCCACCGCGGCCATGGTGAGTAACGCTGCGGCAGCTGGTCCACTCACTTCGGCTGTGTCTAACTGACTGACCCCCTTTCCCGCACTTTTCCCAGGTCCCCCCTCCCAATCCCATAGAATTCCCCGCCCCCACTGCTATCCACCAATCCTGAGCCTCCCTTCTAATTTTTTAAAAGAAAATTACTACCCTGCTCCCCATGGCAACGCAGTCATGTGGGGGCTTCCTCTTAGCTGCGCCCCATACAGCCCCCCCTCTTTATAGTCATTATTGTCAAAGGGGTGCGTCTGGATCCACTGGTGGGTGGATTATAAAGGGATTGGCACTGCTGTTCATTTTGTTATTTTGCTCCTATGAAGGAAAGTGTTAAAATAAAGAAATAACTCATTCTTGAGTACTTATTTTCCTGCCACTCCAGAACAGCTGTTCTTGTGGCATCCATCAGCCTTTTACATTACCTTTGGTGATGACCTGCTTGTAAGGGTGTGACAGAGACTGTTGTGTACCTGCCCCTAAAGACAACAATTTGCGTAGTGTGAATATTGACTTGCGGTTTTATTGCATTTTAATATGAAATATGTAAAGTGTAAAGTGATTAATGCAAAGTGGTATAAATACTGATGCTGCTGTCTGGGTACTGTAAGGTAATGCCTAAAGTAATTCTGGCACACTCAGCTCACTGCTAGGGAAACTGTAGAAAATAGGCTAATAGGTAGTGATAGATAGGAATAGTAATATAGACCAGTCAGTGGCGGGCCTTATTAGTGTAGAGCAATAGGAATAGCCTAGGTTAAAGTTATCTATTTGGGACCAGCCAGCATAGGAGGAGGAAAGGTCAAGTAAAAAGGGAAATCACTCTCTGCTTTAGTTAGTTAGAGAAAATGTGAGATTTGTAACAACTGGAAGTCCAAGGTGCAGTGGGCTGGAGGCACGCATACCTTCCTGTAACAGCCTACAGCCTGAACTAGGCACTGATGAGTGTGCCTTAATCCCTTCCATACAAAGGAAGTCGGAGAGGGAGATGTAACGGATCTTGGGGGTGCTGTGGAGCCGGACAGGAAAGCCCTGGTTGACAAGAGTATCAACCATAGGGATTGTCTGAGCAGAACGTAATCAAAGGCTTGAAACGTACTGTGTTGATGGAACTGAAACCGGAGGGTGCTGTGCCTAATACAGCACGTTAAAGACTGATGTAATTGAATTGTACATTAAAGATGAACTTGTTAAAGCAAATGAGTGTCCCCAGATTTGTGTGCGGCTGATTCAGGAGCCAAGGATGAGATGCTGCAGAGGCCTTCAGCCTACAAATGAGTGCAAAGCAAACTTCACAACACAACACATAGCCTTGTACGCTATTCGTTTTTTGGGTGCAAGGATGTGGAGAAGCAGCAGCTCGCCCACAGCTAACGCCCTGGCCACCTTACATGCTGACCATGCACAACAATTCTGCAGCATTTCTCTACTCTTATGGTGATGGTGGAAGGCTGGACACTTGACCACTGAGTGGGTGTATCAGGTGTGTGAGCATTGTTGGTATATCATCAGTATAGGACAAGTGAAGGACAGGCAAAGATTACCGGAGCAGCAGAGTTTGTCTCCGTTTGGAAATTAACAGATGAGTAAAAGTAATTTTTTACATTTTACATATTTCGTGTGTTTAGCTGATTGCATTCTTATCCTGAATAAAATATTTAACATATACATTCTGGACCCTCTACTCTATGTGAAGACTAGACATTTTTTGCCCACTAGCTCCCCACCGTCTCCAGTTCTTGATATGGACAGTACAGATACTTGTACTCTGTTTTTATACTCCAGAGGCCTCAGGGCAGAAGATAAAAAGAGCTAGCACAGCTGACAATGTTCACTGCAGACTAGACAACAAGTTCATTGACATCCTGGGCAGCAAATACTTTATGTAGAATTCCATAAAAAAAAAATCAACTATTCAGCAATAATAAAATAGGGTAAAATACAACTGGCCCTTAACACACTGCTGAAAAGAAAAAAAAAACGTAAAATTCATGATTACCACAGAGGAATCAGCGAGCACTAAAATGCTCGGGTGCTCAAATTCAGCAATTCTTAATGCTCGGGTGCTCGTTTGAGTAACGAGTATAATGGGATTCAATGGAAAATCCGAGCATTTTTCCAGCAGACCCTACAAGGAGTTCTGGTGGTCAGTGAAAATATTAAAATGGATGGAAAAAAAGCTGAATGGAAGGAGAACAGCATGGGGAAGACCCCTGGAAGCATCTGTAAGGGAGCGACAGGGTGGCAGTCGTGGCCATACACTCCAGTGTATCTTTGCCCTGGTCTCCGCTTACATGAAAACAGCATTCTCTCACCAGCATACCTGTGTCTTTTCCCGCTGCGCCATCAGGGATACCACTGTGGTGCTGAGGCCTTTCTGCAACTGGCTTCATAAGAATTGAGATACAGTCAGGTTCAAATGCAACATGTGAAACTTTACTTTTACAACTTGGCAGCACATTCTTGTCAGTAACAACAACAACAGCAAGTTCCATGCAGTTCTCATTCTGCTCTTTCCCAGAACTCTGTTCCACGTCCTCCAGTACATTACAGGGTAATAGCACCTTAGGCGGTACCGCAGCATTCTCCCTGTTCTCCCGGTTCTCAGAGCATCGACCCATGCAATAATCTGCCACATGCTGAACAATCTGCGCCCTGTACTCTTCCGGACTGCTTCCTTCCTCCAGCTATGAACTGCTGCAGTCCTGCTGCTTGACACCATACTTTTGTCCTATAGACTCCGAATGGCTATACTTCACTTCTTAAACGTTAAAAATCCTTTAGAGGGACAGCTCTACAAAGAACCAAAATATAAAGCTAAATTCTTTATTAAATAACCAATAAAATTACAGCAAATGTAAAAAGGGATGACAAAATGACAAAGATTCACCAAAACAGTGGCAACACAGTGCCCAACAGGTATATAGTATTACAACAGTGTACATAGAAATGCGGCCACATAATTAGCTCCAAAAGTGCAAGTGCATTGTGCAAATAGGATAGTAATGCCACCATGAAAAAATGGGTCCATATAATGTGAAGGCATAAAGTGTAATATTCAGCCTAACATGGTTGTCATACTAATAGTTCAGAAAATATTTATACATAGAGCTAATAAGAGCTATTAAGTAAAGTGCTAGAATTGGCACCTTTTCTGGGGCACCTGCAGACTGCTATTTGTAGGCTGAGGCAATATCCATGGCCCATTACCAGCCTGAGAATACCAGCCTCCAACTGTCTGCTTTAGCTTGGCTGGTTGTCAAAAATGGGGGGACCCCACGCTTTTTTAAATTATTTATTTAATTTTTTTTTTTTTAAATGACATTGGCAACCCCTCTATTCTTGTTAACCAGCCTGATACTCCCATCAGCCACCGCCTGCTCTTACTGTTATTAGCAGCAGCAGACTTAGGCCGGCGTCACACTCAGCGTATGAAAATACGGTCCGTTTTTTATGGCCGTAATACGCAGAAATGTTCCCAAAATAGTGATCCGTATGTCATCCGTAGGCAGGGTGTGGCAGTGTATTTTGCGCATGGCATCCTCCGTATGTAATCCGTATGACATCCGTACTGCGATGTTTTCTCGCAGGCTTGCAAAACCGACATCTAATGGATTTATGTGCTCAAATGTTCGTTAAAACATATATACAGTATATATATATATATACAGTTAGGTCCATATATATTTGGACAGAGACAACATTTTTCTAATTTTGGTTATAGACATTACCACAATGAATTTTAAACAAAACAATTCAGATGCAGTTGAAGTTCAGACTTTCAGCTTTCATTTGAGGGTATCCACATTAAAATTGGATGAAGAGTTTAGGAGTTTCAACTCCTTAACATGTGCCACCCTGTTTTTAAAGGGACCAAAAGTAATTGGACAGATTCAATAATTTTAAATAAAATGTTCATTTCTAGTACTTGGTTGAAAACCCTCTGTTGGCAATGACTGCCTGAAGTCTTGAACTCATGGACATCACCAGACGCTGTGTTTCCTCCTTTCTGATGCTCTGACAGGCCTTCACTGCGGTGGTTTTCAGTTGCTGTTTGTTTGTGGGCCTTTCTGTCTGAAGTTCAGTCTTTAACAAGTGAAATGCATGCTCAATTGGGTTGAGATCAGGTGACTGACTTGGCCATTCAAGAATATTCCACTTCTTTGATTTATTAAACTCCTGGGTTGCTTTGGCTTTATGTTTTGGGTCATTGTCCATCTGTAGTATGAAACGACGACCAATCAGTTTGGCTGCATTTGGCTGGATCTGAGCACACAGTATGTCTCGGAATACCTCAGAATTCATTCGGCTGCTTCTGTCCTGTGTCACATCATCAATAAACACTAGTGACCCAGTGCCACTGGCAGCCATGCATGCCCAAGCCATCACACTGCCTCCGCCGTGTTTTACAGATGATGTGGTATGCTTTGGGTCATGAGCTGTACCACGCCTTTGCCATGCTTTTCTCTTTCCATCATTCTGGTAGAGGTTGATCTTGGTTTCATCTGTCCAAAGAATGTTCTTCCAGAACTGTGCTGGCTTTTTTAGATGTTTTTTAGCAAAGTCCAGTCTAGCCTTTTTATTCTTGATGCTTATGAGTGGCTTGCACCGTGCAGTGAACCCTCTGTATTTACTTTCATGCAGTCTTCTCTTTATGGTAGATTTGGATATTGATACTCCTACCTCCTGGATGGTGTTGTTCACTTGGTTGGCTGTTGTGAATGGATTTCTCCTCACCATGGAGATTATTCTGCGATCATCCACCACTGTTGTCTTCCGTGGGCGCCCAGGTCTTTTTGCATTGATGAGTTCACCAGTGCTTTCTTTCTTTCTCAGGATGTACCAAACTGTAGATTTTGCCACTCCTAATATTGTAGCAATTTCTCGGATGGGTTTTTTCTGTTTTCGCAGCTTAAGGATGGCTTGATTCACCTGCAAGGAGAGCTCCTTTGACCGCATGTTTACTTCACAGCAAAACCTTCCAAATGCAAACACCACACCTCAAATCAACTCCAGGCCCTTTATCTGCTTAATTGAGAATGACATAACGAAGGGATTGCCCACACCTGCCCATGAAATAGCCTTGGAGTCAATTGTCCAATTACTTTTGGTCCCTTTAAAAACAGGGTGGCACATGTTAAGGAGTTGAAACTCCTAAACCCTTCATCCGATTTTAATGTGGATACCCTCAAATGAAAGCTGAAAGTCTGAACTTCAACTGCATCTGAATTGTTTTGTTTAAAATTCATTGTGGTAATGTCTGTAACCAAAATTAGAAAAATGTTGTCTCTGTCCAAATATATATGGACCTAACTGTATATATATATATATATATATATATATATATATATATATATATATATATATGTCATTGAGACACACACATATATATATATTTATACTGTATTTATATTTTTATATCAGCGCGAGATATGTGAAAAGCCGGTAATTCAATTGCCGGCTTTTTCTTTCTCCTTCACAAACATACAGTAAACCATCTCATATCCCCTTTTTTTTGCATATTCCACACTACTAATGTTAGTAGTGTTTATGTGCAAAATTTGGGCGCCGTAGCATGTAAAATAAAGGGTTAAATCACGGAAAAAATTGGCGTGGGCTCCCGCACAATTTTCTCCACCAGAGTGGTAAAGCCAGTGACTGAGGGCAGATATTAATAGCCTAGAGAGGGTCCATGGTTATTGGCCCCCCTGGCTAAAAACATCTGCCCCCAGCCACCCCAGAGAAGGCACATCTGGAAGATGTGCCTATTCTGGCACCTGGCCACTCTCTTCCCACTCCCGTGTAGCGGTGGGATATGGGGTAATGAAGGGTTAATGTCATCTTGCTATTGTAAGGTGACATTAAGCCAGATTAATAATGGAGAGGCGTCAATTATGACACCTATCCATTATTAATCCAATAGTACGAAATGGTTAATAAAACACACACACATTATTTAAAAGTATTTTAATGAAATAAAGACACAGGGTGTTGTAATATTTTATTATACTGGTAAGCCACCTGAAGACCCTCATCCTGTAAAAAAGGTAAAATAAAAAATCAACAATATCCCATACCTTCCGTCGTTCTGTCAGTCCCACGATGTAAATCCATCTGAAGGGGTTAAATCATTTTACAGCCAGGAGCTGTGCTACTGCAGTCGCTCCTGTCTGTAAAATGTTGTGAATGAATGTAATGCAGGGGAATGTCCTGTAGTTACCTTGAGTCGTGGTGATGCGCCCTCTGCTGGATGTCCTCATATGAACTCAAGCCTGGGAAAAATTCCCCTTCAGATGGATTTACATAATTGACGCCTCTCCATTATTAATCTGGATTAATGTCACCTTACAATAGCAAGGTGACATTAACCCTTCATTACCCCATATCCCACCGCTACACAGGAGTGGGAAGAGAGTGGCCAAGTGCCAGAATAGGCGCATCTTTCAGATGTGCCTTTTCTGGGGTGGCTGGGGGCAGATGTTTTTAGCCAGGGGGGGCCAATAACCATGGACCCTCTCTAGGCTATTAATATCTGCCCTCAGTCACTGGCTTTACCACTCTGGCGGAGAAAATTGCGCGGGAGCCCACAACACTTTTTTCCGCCATTTAACCCTTTATTTTACAAGCTACGGCGCCCAAATTTTGCACATACACACTACTAACATTAGTAGTATGGAATATGCAAAAAAAAAAAGGGATATGAGATGGTTTACTGTATGTAAACCATGTCTCATATCCTGTCGGGTTTGTGAAGGAGAAAGAAAAAGCTGGCAATTGAATTACCGGCTTTTCTATAGAACACCGCTGCGTATTTCTCGCAAGTCACACTGCTGGTCCGTGTGTAATCCGTATTTTTCTTGCCCCCATATACTTTCATTGGTGATTTTTTTTGCCCAATACGGTGACAAACGCAGCATGCTGCGATTTTCTACAGCCGTACAAGACCGTATAATACGGATCAGTAAAATACGGCAGATAGGAGCTGGGACATAGAGAATCATTGTACCGTATGCAATCCTTATTTTCTGCACCTCTCATACGTCCGTAGAACTCGCTAGTGTGACGCCGGCCTCAGGATGATGATTCCCGGTCAGGTGCAGGCTCAAGCTGTCACCTGACAGTGAGGGAGTCGCAGCGCTCTGACCAGCGGTAATGATCTTACAGATGATCAGAGGCAGTGTTTGCCATACTGTCATGTCATGCCGGTCTAATGCTGACAGATGCACTGCATAGGCCTCCACGCCCTCGCCCCTCCCCTGAGCGACCCTGTACATTACCTTTGGTGCGGTGAGTCACGAGGCAGGGCAGCCATGGAGTCCTCTGGAGGCCATTCACCTTACCCTCATTGTGGAAGGGTGTTTTCTGTATGACTGACGCTTCGGGACCTGCCTGCACAGCAAGCCGCTCTCCTTTTGATCACCACCCCCTTCCTCCATTACATGGTGACCATGGGTAAAGGAGAATAAGGGTTCTATTCCAGAGAGGCAGCCTGATAAACGAGTACCATATCCAAGGAAGATAGCAGTCAAGCAAATTAACCGCTTCAAAACTGAGTCAGCAGTTGGTATTGCAAGACAAAATAGTCATCCGTGACAATTTAGAGTCTCTGAAATTAGAATACGTAGTTAAATCCTTTAATGAGCATCTATTGAAGTGCAAATCTGGTGCCAGCAGCCATAGTAATTATAGCTTCAGTAGCGTACACGAAAGTTTCCTACCACTACGGTGCACACAGGGATGGTACAGTGAAACTGCAAATGGTCATTAAATGAGCTAATTTTGCCTGCCTGGATTTTCCCAATAACAGCATTGTTGAGTGCACGGTAGTGTTGAGCGATACCGTCCGATACTTGAAAGTATCGGTATCGGAAAGTATCGGCCGATACCGGCAAAGTATCGGATCTAATCCGATACCGATACCCGATACCAATACAAGTCAATGGGACACCAAGTATCGGACGGTATCCTGTATGGTTCCCAGGGTCTGAAGGAGAGGAAACTCTCCTTCAGGCCCTGGGATCCATATCAATGTGTAAAAGAAAGAATTAAAATAAAAAATAGGGATATACTCACCCTCCGACACAGCCTGGACTTTACCGCCGTAACCGGGAGCCGTTGTACCTAAGAATGCGCGCTTGAAGGGCCTTAGATGAGGTCACTGCGCTCTGATTGGTCCGTAGCGGTCGCGTGACCGCTACGCGACCAATCACAAAGCAGTGACGTCACCTAAGGTCTTTCAAGCGCTTGAAATACCTTAGAAGACGTCCGCAGCTTCTGATTGGTCGCGTAGCGGTCGCGTGACCGCTACGCGACCAATGACAAAGCAGTGACGTCTTCTAAGGTATTTCAAGCGCTTGAAAGACCTTAGGTGACGTCACTGCTTTGTGATTGGTCGCGTAGCAGTCACGCGACCGCTACGGACCAATCAGAGCGCAGTGACCTCATCTAAGGCCCTTCAAGCGCGCATTCTTAGGTATAACGGCTCCCGGTTACGGCGGTAAAGTCCAGGAGCCGCCGGAGAGGTGAGTATAGCCCTATTTTTTATTTTAATTCTTTATTTTACACATTGATATTAATCCCGATACCGATTCCCGATACCACAAAAGTATCGGATCTCGGTATCGGAATTCCGATACCCGCAAGTATTGGCCGATACCCGATACTTGCGGTATCGGAATGCTCAACACTAGTGCACGGGTAATGTTGTGGGACACGTGCCAGTGTAATACCGGTACAGCACACCGGGAGAAATAGTGGCGACTGGGGACTGAGTAAATTGAGACGGCCGCCGCCATCAGGTTACGGAAAGCTTCCATCTCAACTAACCTAAAAGGCAACATTTCGAGCGCAAGCAGGCGAGAAATGTTAGAATTTAGTACTGTGGCCTGTGGGGTGCTGGCTGGGTATTGCCGCTTGCGTTCCAATGACTGGAGTATAGACAACTGAAGGCTGCGCTGGGACAAGGACATGGACGGGCTTGATGATGGTGCTGTTGGACTGTGGGCAACAACAGGTGCAAGGCATGAGGCATCTTCACATGCACCGTGGACTAGGGATTGGCTTCTACGCAAAACAGTGGAAGAAGCAGTGGTGTCAACTGCAGACAGTGTTCCTGGAGTCTGGGATTTGGCCACAAAGTTGGGTGTTTTGCTGCCATGTGCCTGATCATGCTGGTGGTGGTCAGGCTGGTAGTTTTTCTATCCCTGCTGATGCGGGCATGGCAGGTGCTGCAAATGGCCTGTTTGGAGTTATCGGCAGAGTCTTTAAAAAATAACCAGACTCGGGAAGATCTAACATTTGGAATGGCAACTTCCATCATGTTGGTGTTACGAGGAACGGATGCACGCCTTCTGTCTGCGGCCACCACACTGCTTCTTCCTGCCTGTTGTGTTGCCATGCCTCCTTTCCCATGTGTGCTGCTGTCCTTGCTCTGCATGTCCTCCTGCAAGGTTGGGTTAGTTACTATGTCATCCACCACCTCGTCTTCCACATCCGCACCCTGCTCCTCCTCCTGACTTTCTGGCAATTGTGTCTCATCATCGTCCTCCTTTTGTGACACTTTCCCACCATCGCCTTCGTGTTACCCTGGCTGCTCAAATCTTTGGGCATCGCTACATGCGATATCATCTTGCCCCACTTCAAGTTGACTGGCCAAGAGTCCGGAATCTTTAAAGGGAAAACTGAACAGGTCTTCGGAGTGTCCAAGTGTGGGATCAGTTGTCTCAGGGCACTCGGCATGGTGGGAGGAAGGAGGATCAGGGTGAATAATATGCGGTCCACACTCACGGCTACTCAGACTTGACCGTGTGGAAGACGTGGTGGTGGTGGTGGTGGCTAAGTGACTGGAAGCATTATCCTCTATCCAACGAACAACTGTTTCACACTGCTCTGGCTTCAATAGTGGTGTGCTGCAGTCCCCTAGAAACTAGGACAGGAAGGTCGAGCAAGAAGATGTGAGTCTTTGCTGTGGCCCACTTTCAGCTTGGCCACGGCCTTGTCCTCTTCATGCACCATCAGCATCACGTCCACTTCCCTGCCCCTTGCCCCTTGCCCTGCTCATTTTAAATGGACTACTGAAATATTTTAAAAGTTCAATACAAATGGATTAATTTTGAGAAAACTTATATATGATCAGTATGCCTGAAAAGCAAGTATTTTGAGACCACAGATGGACTGGTCATCTGACTGAGATAAAAGACTGTTTTAATTTGTGGCCTGCATTTTTTAACCACAAAATACTGTATAGACCAAGGGTAGCAGACCAAAAAATTCAATGTATGCCTGCAAAGCAAGGATTTGGACACCACAGATACACCGGGCGTCTGACTGAAATAACAGACTGTTTAAATATGTGGCCTGTATTTTTTTATCCACAAAATACTATATAGACCAAGTGTAGCAGACAAAAACCTGGAATGTATGCCTGCAAAGCAAGGATTTTGACACCACAGATACACCGGGCATCTGACGGAGAT
The DNA here is from genome assembly GCF_051348905.1 of Ranitomeya variabilis. NCBI lineage: Eukaryota > Metazoa > Chordata > Amphibia > Anura > Dendrobatidae > Ranitomeya > Ranitomeya variabilis. The sequence goes on along the minus strand of NC_135232.1, from coordinate 826,087,856 downwards.
AACAGACTGTTTCAATAAGTGGCCTTTTTTTTACATTTTTTAACCACAAAATACTGTATAGATCAAGGCTAGCAGACCAAAAAATGCAATGTATGCCTGCAAAGCAAGGAATTTCACACCAAATATACACCGGGCGTCTGAGGAGATAACAGACTGTTTCTATATGTGGCCTGTTTTTCATTTTTTATTTTTTAAGCCAGAAAATACAGTATAGACCAAGGCTAGCAGACCAAAAAATACAATGCATGCCTGTAAGGCAAGGATTTTATCACCACAGATACACTGGGCATTGACGGAGATAGAAGACTGTTTCTATATGTGGCCTGTTTTTTATTTTTTAATTTTTTAAACCAGAAAATACTGTATAGACTAAGGCTAGCAGACCAAAAAATGCAATGCATGCCTATAAAGCAAGGATTTTGACACCACAAATACACCGGGCGTCGACGGAGATAGCAGACTGCATTTATATGTGGCCTGTTTTTTATTTTGTAATTTTTTAAACCACAAAATACTGTATAGACCAAGGCTAGCAGACCAAAAAATGCAATGCATGCCTGCAAAGCAAGGATTTTGACACCACAGATACACCGGGCGTCTGACAGAGATACCAGACTTTTTCTATATGTGGCCTGTTTTTTTTGTTAATTTTTTAAACCACAAAATACTGTATAGACCAAAGGTAGCAGGCAAAAAAATGCAATGTATGCCTGCAAAGCAAAAATTTTGACACCACATATACACCTGGCGTCTGATGGAGATAACAGACTGTTTCAATATGTGGCCTGTTTTTTATTTTTTCATTTTTTAACCACAAAATACTGCATAGAGCAAGGCTAGCAGACTAAAGAATGCAATGTATGCCTGCAAAGCAAGGATTTGGACACCACAGATACACCAGGAGTCTGACAGAGACAGCAGACTGTTTAAATGTGGCCTTTAAAAAAAAAAAAAATTAACCACAAAATACTGTACAGGCCAAGCCAAGCAGAGCAAAAAATGCAATGTATGCCTGCAAAGCAAGGATTTTGACACCACAGATGCAACAGGCATCTGACGGAGATAACAGACTGTTTCTATATGTGGCCTGTTTTTTTTATTAATTTTTTAAACCACAAAATACCATATAGACCAGGAGTAGCAGACAAAAAAATGCAATTTATGCCTGCAAAGCAAGGATTTTGACACAACAGATAAACCGGGAGTCTGACGAAGATAACATACTGTTTAAATATGTGGCCTTTTTAAAAAAAATAATAATAATTTTAACCACAAAATACTATATAGACCAAGGCTAGCAGACCAAAAAATGCAATGTATCTCTGTAAAGCAAGGATTTGGACACCACAGATACACCAGGCGTCTGATGGAGATAACAGACTGTTTCAATATGTAGCCTTTTTTTTATTAACCCCAAAATACTGTATAGACCAATTGCAGCAGACCAAAAAATGCAATGTATGCCTGCAAAGCAAGGATTTGGATACCACAGATACATCGGGCGTCTGATGGAGATAACAGGCTGTTTAAATATGTGGCCTTTTAAAAAAAAAATAAATTTAACCACAAAATACTGTATAGACCAACATTAGCAGACCAAAAAATGATATGTATGCCTGCAAAGCAAGGGTTTGGACACCACAGATACTTCGGGCGTCTGACAGAGATAACAGACTGTTTCAATATGTGGCCTGTATTTTTTTTTTTATGTAACCACAAAATACTGTATAGACCAAGACTAGCAGACAAAAAAATGCAATGTATGCCTGCAAAGCAAGGATTTGGACACCACAGATTCACCGGGCATCTGACGGAGATAACAGACTGTTTAAATATGTGGCTTTTTTAATTTTATTTTTTTTAACCCCAAAATACTGTATAGACCAAGGGTAGCAGACAGACAAAAAAGTGGAATGTATAGATTTTCACGCTTTTGTAGTGAAGTGACCTGGCTGTAGTCTGCAGTGTGACCAAGCAAATAAATGTAGAAAAAAGGGGGTTATGAATTGCTTTGTAATAGAATTAGCAGGTATAAGGTACAAAAAAAAATAAGCAACGGATACCTGCAGCTATGTATATAGAAAATATGCAGCTCATGACAGTAATGGAATTTTTTGAGGTATGCAGTGAGATCTATATACTCATATACTCACATACAGTGCCTGCATGCCTTGCACTGATGTGGATATGTGCACATAGACTCCCCTGCCTACCTAGCGCTGCAATCTCTGTACCCCCGAATTAGCGCTAAAAAGGACTGTTGGTTTATCAGGATTTGTGGATTGAACGCTAGTAGACCCACACTAACTAATAAATGAATGAATCTGACCCTATCTCAGCAGCAGCTCTCCCTACACTAGATGAGTCCGGAGCAGAATGCTGCGAGCAGGGCGGCGCCGAGTCTCTTATAGACCTAATGATGCTGTGCGGCCAGCCAATCATTGTAATACCACAACAAAGATGGCTGCGGCATTACAGTGCATGGCAGACAATCCCTGCATGTTGATTGGCGCTCTAAAAAGCAACAAAATTAAAAGGAGACCTGAGCTCCCGCTGAAAAATCCCGGAAACACTCGGTGCTCGCTGAGTACACCGAGCATAGTGATACTCGGGCGAGTACCGAGTACTGGCGAGCATGTTCGCTCATCACTACAAGATAGCAAAAAAGCAGGAACTTGACAACCATGTCCACTTCCCTTATTTGATGGTCTCTTCCTTTTTTGAAGTGGTTTTTAAGCAAAGTACTCCCAAAAACTCCAGTGCAGGTTAGAAAAATTTGTTTTTACGAACAGTACTATCACAGACGTGGGTGCATAGGAGTAGAAAAATTTGTTTTGCACACATGACTCCCACAGATATGAATGCAGATTAGAAAAACTTTTGAGTATGCTCAGTACTATCACAGACACGGGTTCAGAGTACACATAGAGATTTTTTTTTGAAAACTGCGCACCCTCAAAACCTAATACTGTCCTTCACTACAGCTGTATCCAGTCCCTATGCTAAACAGAGCATAAAAAATAGTAATCTTGAACCAGGAGGAAGAAGTCCAAGTGGAGTAGGTGGAAGAGGTGGAGGTGACAGTGTAGGTGGAAGAGGCAAGGGAGGAGTAATCCAATACTGTTTTTTGTGGGAGTTTTTTTTGTATTTTTTTCTTTTTTTATGGAACTGACTTAAAACAACCTAGAATTAACAAAACTGAAAATAGCAATCTAGAACCAGGAGGTGTAGGTCCAACTGGAGGAAGAGGTGGACGTGGTGGTAAAGGTGGAAGAGGCAAGGGAGGAGTAATCCAACAAGTTTTTGTGGGGTTTTTGTATTCCTCTTTTCATTTTTTTTATTTCTTTTTGTTTTTTTTTATGGAACTGACTTAAAACAACCTAGAATTAACAAAACTAAAGTAGCAGCCAAGAACCAGGAAACGTAGGTCTAAGTGGAGGAAGAGGTCATGGTGTAGGTGGAAGAGGCAAGGAAGGAGTAATCCAACACTGTTTATGTGTTTTTGGGGGTTGTTTTTTGGTGTGTTTTTTTTTTCAATGAACTGACTTAAAAGAACATAGAATGAACCCAATATAAGCTAACAAGCTGCAAACGGTGTGTAGGCCCAACTGGAGGAGGAGGTGGATGTGGGGATGTAGGTGGAAGAGACAGAGGAGGTAGCCAATACAGTCTTTTTCTTTGGAGAGGAGACACCCAAATGAAACGAATGTCAAATAGAGTTGAACACTGACTGGGTGCGGTTGTTATAGTTGTCTAGTCATCCAAAGGTATGGACAACTCCCATGGGATCTACGTCTGGTTCATTTTAATGAATGCTAGCTTCCCCACATTGACTGTGGACAGGCGAATGCGCCTGTCTGTAATAACACTCCTGCTGCGCTAAATAAACATTTTGACATTGCACTTGCTGCAGGGCAGGCCAACACTTCCAAGGCATAAAGGGCAAATTCAGGTCATATGTACAATTTGGAGACCCAGAAGTTAAATGGGGCAGACCCATCAGTTAGTATGTGCAGACATGTGGACAAGTACTCTTCCACAATGCTGTTGTAAAGCTGTTGTTTCACAGAGCAACTTAGCTGTGGGTACTGCAGCTGAAACTTGTTGGTACATTACATATGAGGTGATGAGCGGGAAGGCGGAAGTGATGCTGCAGCCCAGACGGGCGAGCAGGAGCAGAGTGAGAATGCCAAAAGCGCGCACACACTGTTCTCACTTTAAGCAGCAGCTCTGACATATGTGGGTAGTTTTTCAGGAGGCTCTGCGCCACCAAGTTCAGCACATGCGCCAGGCAAGGGATGTGCATAAAACTGGCTAAGAGCTGCTACATGATTTTGCCCATTATCGCACACCTGTTAGCCAGGCTTGAGTTTTACCAGCACCAACTACTCCTCTGCTGTTTGATCCCAGTCCACAACACCAGCGCGGTGTGGTATTTGTCACCCCAACAGATGAGTTTCAGCACAGCCTGCTGTCTTTTCCCCCTGGCTGGGCTGAAGATGGTGGTGCAGGTCTTACTTTGAATGGATGAGGAGGTAGTGGAAGACGTGGAGTAGGAGAAGGCAACCTGAACAGAGAAACATCCAGCAATCCTTGGTGGTAGTACATGGGCTAGAAAGCCTTCCACCTCTCTCCCAGCCACCACTAATATTAACCCAGTTGGCAGGTAGGGAGATGTAACATCCTTGGCCATGCTTACTTGTCCACATATCGGTGGTTATGTGGACCTTGCCACTAATGGTGTTGTGCAGTGCATACCTTATTTTGTCTGCAACATGTGTGGTCAGGGATGGTATGCCTGACAGTGATGTGGTGGCTGGGAACAACATACTGTGAGACATCCAACGCCATCAGTTTTTTTAACACTATCCATTTCCACCAGCCGGAAAGGCAGCATTTCAAAGGCCAGTAATTTGGAGGTGCTGTCATTCAGGACCATGGCTCTTGGGTGGCTGGGGGGTATCTCCACTTCCTCTCGAGGATTTAGTGGGTGGAAAGCTGGACACTTCCATGGGATGGTGTGGAGACGCTCGGTGACATTGGTGCTCTCACATCCTCTCTTTGTGGGGAGGCAGGTGTCCCTGTTGATTGGGAGCAAGAGGAAGAGGCTCAGCAGAAGAAGGAACAGGAGAAGGCTCAAGCCTGTCATGCTTTTTAAGATGTGTACTCTACTGCACCTCGTGCTTGGAATTTAGATGCCTCGTCAAGCAGGTGGTGCTCAGGTTCAGAAGATTTATGCCTTGCTTCAGGTTCTGCTGGCACAGCGTTCACACCACCTGTCGCTTGTTATCAGCACATTGCCTGAAAAAATGTTATGCCAGGAAGCTCTTTTGAGCTGTCTTTGGTTTGTTCATTACAGCAGTGCAGTGAGCAGTAGCAGCCAATGAACTGGCTAGGGGCCGCCCGCGGTGTCTTTGCACCCTGCTCCCTCCTTTCCTGTGCTACTGGGGCAGCGTGGCCACTTCCTCTTCCTCAATAAAACGCAAGTCACTAGTATGGCCTTTCCCCATGTGGGGTCACCAACCTCATCATCCCCTGCATCATCTTCCACCCACTCCAGAGTAAAATTGCAAAGAGATGACTGCAATTATTTTTTAGGTAGCTACTCTTATAAACACAGTAGTAGAGTAAAATTATTTTTTTAGGCCCACAAATGGCACAGACAGAGTGGCAGAGTAGAATTATTTTTAGGCACACTACTCGTATAGACACAGGTGTATAATAAAATAGTGTTTTATGCCCACAAATTCCCAAGAGACGGCTGCAGAGTACCGTATATACTCGAATATAAGCCGAGATTTTCAGCCCATTTTTTGGGGCTGAAAGTCCCCCTCTCGGCTTATACTCGAGTCATACCCAGGGGTCGGCAGGGGAGGGGGACGGGGGCTATCTAATTATACTCACCTACTGCTGGCGCGGTCCCTGCACGTCCCTGCTTCTACCAGCGCTGCATATTCTTCCTGTACTGAGCGGTCACATGGTCCCGCTCATTACAGTAATGAATATGCGGCTCCACCTCCCATAGGGGTGGAGCCGCATATTCATTTCAGTAATGAGCGGTAACTGTGACCGCTCAATACAGGAAGAAGATGCAGCGCTGGAAGAAGCAGGGACGCGCAGGGACCGTGCCAGCAGTAGGTGAGTATACAGCACTGCGCGATATTTACCGCTCCTCGTTCCGGTGCAGCTCCGTCATCAGCGTCCTCTGGTTGTGACGCTCAGGTCAGAGGGCGCGGTGACGTAGTCAGTGCACACCCTCTGCTGAACGTCACTGCTGAAGACGGAGCCGCACGAGGAGCAGGTAAATATTGAAAGTGCCGGGGGTCCTGAGCGAAGAGAGGTGAGTATGTGATTTTTTTTTTATTTATCGCAGCAAAAGCATATGGGGCAGTGACTGTACGGATCATCTGTATGGGGCCATAACGATTGTGTAGCACTATAAGGGGCAGTGACTGTACGGAGCATCTTATGGGGCCATAACGTTTGTGCAGCATTATAAGGGGCAGTGACTGTACGGAGCATCTTATGGGGCCATAACGCTTGAGCAGCATTATAAGGGGCAGTGACTGTACGGAGCATCTTATGGGGCCATAACGATTGTGCAGCACTATAAGGGGCAGTGACTGTACGGAGCATCTTATGGGGCCATAACGCTTGTGCAGCATTATAAGGGGCAGTGACTGTACGGAGCATCTTATGGGGCCATAACGCTTGTGCAGCATTATAAGGGGCAGTGACTGTACGGAGCATCTTATGGGGCCATAACGATTGTGCAGCACTATATGGGGCAAGTGACTGTATGGAGCATCTTATGGGGCCATAACGCTTGTGCAGCATTATAATGGGGCAAGTGACTGTACGGAGCATCTTATGGGGCCATAACGATTGTGCAGCACTATATGGGGCAAATGACTGTATGGATGATCTTATGGGGCCATAACGTTTGTGCAGCACTATATGGGGCAAATGACTGTATGGATGATCTTATGGGGCCATAACGTTTGTGCAGCACTATATGGGGCAAATGACTGTATGGATGATCTTATGGGGCCATAACGTTTGTGCAGCACTATATGGGGCAAGTGTCTGTATGGAGCATCTTATGGGGCCATAATCAGCATTTGTGCAGCACTATATAGGGCAAATATCTCTATGGAGCATCTTATGGGGCCCTTATTACCCTTTATACAGGATTATATGGGGCATATTTTAATATGGAGCATCTAATGGGGCCCATCAAACTTTATGGAGCATTATATGGGGCTCCTGATTCAATATGGATTCAAAAACACTTAACCTACTGATGTCTCAATTAATTTTACTTTTATTGGTATCTATTTTTACTTTTGAAATTTACCGGTAGCTGCTGCATTTTCCACCCTAGGCTTATACTCGAGTCATTAAGTTTTCCCAGTTTTTTGTGGCAAAATTAGGGGGGTCGGCTTATACTCGTGTCGGCTTATACTCGAGTATATACGGTAGATTTATTTTTAGGCCCACAAATGGCACAGACAGAGGGGCAGAGTAGAATTATTTTTTAGGCACGCTACTGGCAAAAAAATGGCTGCAGAATAGAATTATTTTTTAGGCTCACAAATGGCACAGACAGAGCAGAATTATTTTTTAAGCACACTACACGCAAAGAGACGGCTGCATAGTAGAATTATTCTTTAGCCACACTACTCATACAGACACAACTGCAAAGTACATACAGAAGCCTAAAGGCACAGTACTCCCATGGCGCGGGTGAAGAGTACACACAGGCTTAAAAGCACAGTACTCCCACAGATATGGGTGCAGAGTACACACAGTGGCTGTTTGGCACAGTACTCTCACTGAGGTACATGCAGAGTCCTTGGCATGGCTGTGATGACTCCGGAAGTGCCCACCACCTAAAAGCTTGTTGATTGGCTATGCTGCAGTCTTTCAATATACTTTATTTGGTGTCCGAACCCAAATAGTATACCGGCCATCCGGTAAAAAGTCTGTGATCTTGACAGTTCGGGTTTGCTAATCTCTACTCACCTGTGGAAAGGTACAGAAGACTTATTGAGAGATTCAGAAATCATTTGTTTGCAATGATTATCTGAAAAGGTTGTGCAACAAACTATTAAGATATGGGCAACATCATTTTGACCAGGCCATTTTCATTTGTTTGTTGTTTTTCATATTGAACGATAATTCAAAAGCAATGTTTGATTTTCATTAGTTGAAATTCAGTAAATTTTAATTGAAAATTACTTTAGTCAGTTTAAATGCATTTCAGTGACAATTGTGGGTTTTTCTTACTGTAAGGCCATGTGCACACGTTCAGTATTTTTCGCGGTTTTTTCGCGTTTTTTCGCTATAAAAACATGATAAAAACGCGAAAAAAACGCTTACATATGCCTCCTATTATTTTAAGTGTATTCCGCATTTTTTGTGCAAATGTAGCCTTTTTTTCCGTGAAAAAATCGCATCGCGGAAAAAAAAGCAACATGTTCATTAAAATGCGGAATTGCAGGGGATTCCGCACACCTAGGGGTCCATTGATCTGCTTACTTCCCGCACGGGGCTGTGCACACCATGCGGGAAGTAAGCAGATTATGTGCGGTTGGTACCCAGGGTGGAGGAGAGGAGACTCTCCTCCACGCACTGGGCACCATATAAGTGGTCAAAAAATAAGAATTAAAATAAAAAACAGTCCTATACTCACCCTCGATGTCTTCCAGCCTCCACTGCACGCTGCCGTTCGGTTCCTGTAGCTGGTGTGCGGCGAAAGACCTGCCGATGACGTCACTGTCCTGTGATTGGTCGTGAGCGGTCATGTGACCGCTCACGTGACCGTGACGTCACGGAAGGTCCTGTGCGCACAGACCAGCTATAGGAAGAGGAGCCGGACGTCGGTGAGGAGATGTCTGGGTGAGTATAAGCATTTTTTTATTTTTTTTATTATTTTTAAACATTCTATCTTTTACTATAGATGCGGCATAAGCTGCATCTATAGTAAAAAGTTGGTCACACTTGTCAAACGCTATGTTTGACAAGTGTGACCAACCTGTCAGTCAGTTTTCCAAGCGATGCTACAGATCGCTTGGAAAACTTTAGCATTCTGCAAGCTAATTACGCTTGCAGAATGCTAAAAAAACGCGAAAAAAACGGAAAAAAAACGCAAAAAAAAAAAATGCGGATTTCTTGCAGAAAATTTTCGGTTTTCTTCAGGAAATTTCTGCAAGAAATCCTGAACGTGTGCACATACCCTAACTGAAGGATACCAATCATTTTATCAACGTGTGTATTCTATGGGACTGATAAAGATATCTGGGTACAGCTCCCAGATATCTCTGTCTGTCTCATAAATAGAGTGGAAGTAAACATGCTCAATTACCACTTCATTTAAGGAGGGGACTTGGGACCTTATTCTTTTGATTGCTTGGATTCAGATATTATAAGGCAAAGAGGAACTGGATACAGCTATAGTTCTTAAAAGCAGCAGAACAATGGGTATAGTTTAAAGCTGTGTATAAACTTCAAATTTGGCTTTGTAACATAGGTAAGTTTTTAGGATAGTCTTATAGAACAAGAAAAAGCATTGCAAAGAAGAAGGGAAGCAGAGCAGAGAAGTTTTAGTCCGGGGTCACACTACCGTAGAATACGGATGAGTGCTATGCGAGAAAACATTGCATAGCACTCGGACCAGTGTTAATCTATGGAGCAGCTCACATCGCCGTATTTTTTCTCAGGCTTATTCTACGTGCGAGTAAAATCGCAGCATGCTGCGATTTTACACGTTTATCGGCCAAGTCTCGTCAATGCAAGCCTATGGGTGCTAAAAAAAATCGCACACCACACGGACCATCCGTGTGACTTGCGAGAAATACGCAAGCATTTTGCTCATTTCAGCTCATTGAGCCATTAAATTCAATGGGGAAAATCATGAGAAATGTAAAGCCATACGCATGTCATACGGATGTCATACAGATACATAGGTGCGAGAAAATCGCATCATCGCATTGCAAACGCATTACACACAGATGACCATACGGAGAACACTCTTGCGTCTGGAGCGTGTGGCTGCATAGAAATACATGCATAACAACCTCACAAAATGAAGTATAAACAAACTCATAAAAATTTTACTGAAGTTTTATTGAATTTAACATAAAACATACAACAAAATCCATGTATAAATAAATAAATAGATGATAATATACTACAGAGTGCTTTAAATATTGGGTACAGGTGCACCAAAAGAACACGCTAGGTGTCACATAATGGAGGGAAGGGGAGGAAGGGTACAGTCACATGAATACTGATTCCCAGTAAACACCAATTTTAGCTCATCTGACTGTTCATATCATTACTTAGATCAAGCGCTGCACTATATTGCCAAAAAAGCCAATTCAACGGTCCAGTGACCAAATTTTCACAAGTGCATGGAGGACACTTTGTCCCATATTAAATCTTACCCTTCTCCTTCTCCATAATGCCGACACACGCCCCTACGCGCGTTTCGCCCACTGCTTCGTCTGGGGCCCCGCATGGTCATGCCCCCATGTAGAGCTCTACATTTTCAATTTCGGATTTGACTGTCCACCCTTGTTTGTTGGAGACACCTGCCGTGCATTGTGTGATGTTCTGAGAGCAGAATTCCTCCCCCATCCCACAACTGAACTCTGGCTGAAAAATGCAGAAAAATTCAATGAAATTTGTAATTTTCCAAACTGTATGGGGGCTGTGGACGGCAAACACATTCGGATTCTGAAACCTGTTGAAAGTGGATCCAAGTACTTCAATAAAAAGTACTTTTCCATTGTTCTCATGGCGATTGCAGATGCTGAGTGTCGATTTGTCGCCATTGACGTTGGCTCATTTGGAAATGACTCACAGACTTTCAAAAACTCTGACATGGAACAACATTTGTATGGTAATAATTTTAATTTTCCACCGCCACAACCTCTTCCGTACACTGAAGGATCACCAATGCCATTTGTTGTTGTTGGGGATGAGGCGTTTCAAATGTGTGCCAACCTCATAAAACCATACTCGAGTCAGGACTTGATTCGCACAAAAAGGATTTTCAACTACAGACTGACAAGGGCACGAAGAACTGTGTGCCTTTGGTTTGATGGCAGCTAAATGGCACATTTTGGGAACACCAATCAATCTTAAAATAGAGACACTTGATGAAGTTGTGAAAGTGTATTTTTGTTCTGCATAATTACATCCTGTCAAAAGAACAGCCCCACTTTGAACTTGAACCTGTTAATACCACATTGCAGGATTACCATGCTCACCCTCTGAGGACTACAGTGGAAGTTGCCCAAATGAGAGATAAATTGGCTGCCTACTTTGTTTCTGATGTTGGATGTGTGGCATGGCAAGATGAAATGGTTTAACCCCTTTACTCCCGAGGGTTGTTTGCACGTTAATGACCGGGCAAATTTTTACAATTCTGACCACTGTCCCTTTATGAGGTAATAACTGTGGAACGCTTCCATGGATCCCGGTGATTCTGACAATATTTTCTCGTGACATATTTTACTTCACAATAACATTTCTTTGATATGACTTGCATTTATTTGCAAAAAAAATGGAAATTTGGCGAAAATTTTGCAATTTTCCAACTTTAAATTTTCATGCCCTTAAATCACACAGATATGCAACCCAAAATACTTAAAAAGTAACATTTCCCACATGTCTACTGTACAACAGCACAATTTTGGAACCAATATTTTTTTTTCTTAGGAAGTTATGAGTTAAAAGTTGACCAGCGATTTCTCATTTTTACAACACCATTTTTTTTTAGGCACACATCACCTTTGAAGTCACTTTGAAAGGTCTATATGATAGAAAATTCCCAAAAGTGACACCGTTCAAAAAATTGCACCCCTCAACATGCTCAAAACCACATTCAAGAATTTTATTAACCATTTAGGTGCTTCACAGGAATTTATAGAATGTTAAATAAAAATGAACATTTAACTTTTTTACACAAAAAATTTACTTCAGATCCAATTTGTTTCATTTTACCAAGGGTAACAGGAGAAATTGAACCCCAAAAGTTGTTATTCAATTTGTCCTGAGTACGCTGATACCCCATATGTGTGGGTAAACCACTGTTTGGGTGCATGGCAGAGCTCGGAAGGGAAGAAGCACGTTTGACTTTTCGATGCAAAATTGACTGGAATTGAGATAGGACACCATGTCGCGTTTGGAGAGCCCCTGATGTGCCTAAACAGTGAAAGCCCCCACAAGTAACATCATTTTGGAAAGTAGACCCCCTAAAGAAGTTATCTAGATGTGTGGTCAGCACTTTGAATCCCCAAATGCTTCACAGTAGTTTATAATGTAGAGCCGTAAAAATAAAAAATCATATTTGTTTCCCAAAAATGACTTTTTGCCCCCAATTTTTATTTTCCCAAGGGTAACAGGAGAAATTGTACCCCAAAAGTTGTTAGTCAATTTGTCCTGAGTATGCCGATACCCCATATGTGGGGGTAAACCACTGTTTGGGCGAATGGCAGAGCTCAGAAGGGAAGGAGCACCGTTTAACTTTTCAATGCAAAATTGGCTGGAATTGAAGTAGGACGCCATGTCGCGTTTGGAGAGCCCCTAATATGCCTAAAAAGTGGAAACCCCCACAAGTGACACCATTTTGTAAAGTAGACTACCTAAGGAACTTATCTAGATGTGTGGTGAGCACTTTGAACCCCCAAGTGGTTCACAGAAGTTTATAATGCAGAGCCGTGAAAATAAAAATTATTTTTTCCCACAATAATTATTTTTTAGCCCCCAGTTTTGTATTTTCCCAAGAATAACAGGAGAAATTGGACCCCAAAAGTTGTTGTCCAATTTGTCCTGAGTACACTGACACCCCATATGTGGGGGGGAACCACCGTTTGAGTGCATGGCAGAGCTCGGAAGGGAAGGAGCGCCATTTGGAATGCAGACTTAGATGGATTGGTCTGCAGGCATCACGTTGCATTTGCAGAGCCCCTGATGTACCCAAACAGTAGAAACCCCCCACAAGTGACCCATATTGGAAACTAGACTCCCCAAGAAACTTATCTAGATATGTTGTGAGAACTTTGAACCCCCAAGTGTTTCACTAAAGTTTATAACGTAGAACCGTGAAAATAACAAATCCTTTTTTCCACAAAAATGATTGTTTTAGCCCCCATCTTTGTATTTTCCCAAGTGTAACAGGAGAAATTGGACCCCAAAAGTCCAATTTGTCCTGAGTATGCTGATACCCCATATGTGGGAGAAAACTACTGTTTGTGCACACGTCGGGGCTTGGAAGGAAAGTAGTGTTGTTTTGGAATGCAAACTTTGATGGAATGGTCTGTGTGCGTCATGTTGCGTTTGCAGAGCCACTGATGAGCCTAAACAGTAGGAACCCCCCACAAGTGACCCCATTTTGGAAACTAGACCCACCAAGGAACTTATCTAGATGTGTGATGAGCACTATGAACTCCCAAGTGTTTCACTAAAGTTTATAATGCAGAGCCGTGAAAATAAAAAATCATTTTTTTCCCACAAAAATTATTTTTTAGCCCCCAAATTTTTATTTTTCCAAGGGTAACAGGAATAAGTGGACAACAAAAGTTGTTGTCCAATGTGTCCTGAGTACGCTGATACCCTATATATGGGGGGGACCACTGTTTGGGCGCATGGCAGAGCTCGGAAGGGAAGGCGCGCCGTTTTGGAATGTAGACTTTGATAGAATGGTCTGCGGGCGTTATGTTGCATTTGCGGGGCCGCTGATGTACCTAACAGTAGAAACCCCCCACAAGTGACCTCATTTGGGAAACTAGACCCCCCAAGGAACTTATCTAGATGTGTGGTGAGCACTTTGAACGCCCAAGTGCTTCACAGAAGTTTATAATGCAGAGTCGTGAAAATATATATTTTTTTTTTCCACAATTTTTTATTTTCCCAAGGGTAACAGGAGAAATTGGACCCCAAAATTTGTTATCCAATTTGTTCTGAGTACGCTGACACCCCATATGTGGGGGGGACCACTGTTTGGGCACACATCAGGGCTCGGAAGGAAAGTAGTGACGTTTTAAAATGCAGACTTTAATGGAATGGTCTACGGGTGTCATGTTGCATTTTCAGAGCCCCTGATGTACCTAAACAGTAGAAACCCCCACAAGTGACCCTATTTTGGAAACTAGACCCCCCAAGGAACTTATCTAGATTTGTGGTGAGCATTTTGAATGCCCAAGTGCTTCACAGAAGTTTGATGCAGAGCCATGAAAATAAAAAATCATTTTTTTCCCCACAAAAATGATTTTTTAGCCCCCAATTTTTTATATTCGCAAGGGTAAGAGGAGAAACTGGACCCCAAAAGTTGTTGTCCAATCAGTCCTGAGTACGCTGATACCCCATATGTGGGGGTAAACCACTGTTTGGGCGCACGGCAGAGCTCAGAAGGGAGGGAGCACCAATTGACTTTTTGAACGCAAAATTGGCTTTCGCGTTTGGAGACCCCCTGATGTACCTAAACAGTGGAAACCCCCAATTCTAACTCCAAACACACCCCTAATGCTAATCCCAACCCAATCCATAACCCTAATCAAAACCCTAACCCCAAAACACCCCTAACCCTAATCCCAACCCTAACTTTCTGTGAAGCACTTGGAGGTTCAAAGTGCTCCCCACACATCTAGATAAGTTCCTTAATGGGTTTAGTTTCCAAAATGGGGTCACTTGTGGGGGGTTTCCACTTTTTAGGCACATCAGGGGCTCTCCAAATGCGACATGGCATCCGATCTCAATTCCAGCCAATTGTGCATTGAAAAAGTCAAACGGAACGCCTTCTCTTCCAAGCTCTGCCATGCGCCCAAACTGTGGTTTACCCCCACATATGGGGTATCGGCATACTCAGGACAAATTGCACAACAACATAACGGGTCTAATTTCTCCTGTTACCCTTGTGAAAATAAAGATTTGGGGGCAAAAAGATCATTTTTGTAGAAAAAATGCGATTTTTTATTTTCAAGGCTCTACATTATAAACTTCTGTGAAGCACCTGGGGATTTAAAGTGGTGCTCACCACTCATCTAGACAAGTTCCTTAAAGGGTCTAGTTTCCAAAATGGGGTCACTTGTGTGGGGTTTCCACTGTTTAGGGACATCAGGCGCTCTCCAAACGCGACATGGCGTCCGATCTCAATTCTAGCCAATTCTGCATTGAAAAAGTCAAACGGAACTTCTCTTCCAAGCTCTGCCGTGCGCCCAAACTGTGGTTTACCCCCCGCATATGGGGCATTGGCGTAATCAGGACAAATTGCACAACAACTTTTGGGGTCACTTGTGGGGGTTTCTGTTTAGGTACATCAGGGGCTCTGAAAATGCAACATGACACCCGCAGACCATTCCATCAAAGTCTGCATTTTAAAACGTCACTACTTTCCTTCCAAGCCCTGATGTGTGCCCAAACAGTGGTCCCCCCCCACATATGGGGTATCAGTGTACTCAGAACAAATTGGATAACAAATTTTGGAGTCCAATTTCTCCTGTTACCCTTGGGAAAATAAAAAATTGGGGGTGAAAAAAATCATTTTTGTGGAAAAAAAAATATATTTTCACGACTCTGCATTATAAACTTCTGTGAAGCACTTGGGTGTTCAAAGTGCTCACCACACATCTAGATAAGTTCCATGGGGGTTTAGTTTCCAAAATGGGGTCACTTGTGTAGGGTTTCTACTGTTTAGGTACATCAGGGGCTCTGCAAATGCAACATAACGCCCGCAGACCATTCTATCAAAGTCTGCATTCCAAAATGGCGCGCCTTCCCTTTCGAGCTCTGCCATGCGCCCAAACAGTGGTCCCCCCACATATGGGGTATCATTGTACACAGCATAAATTGCACAATAAATTTTTTGGGTCCAATTTCTCCTGTTACCCTTGTGAACGTAAAAATCTGGGGGTGAAAAGATCATTTTTGTGGAAAAAATATGATTTTTTTATTTTCATGGCTCTACATTATAAACTTCTGTGAAGCAGTTGGGGGTTCATAGTGCTCACCACACATCTAGATAAGCTCTTTGGGGGGGTCTAGTTTCCAAAATGGAGTCACTTTTGGGGGGTTTCTACTGTTTAGGTACATCAGGAGCTCTGCAAATGCATCATGACGCCCGCAGACCATTCCATCAAAGTCTGCATTTTAAAACGTCACTACTTCCCTTCTGAGCCCCGATGTGTGCCCAAGCAGTGATCCCCCCCACATATGGGGTATCAATGTACTCAGGACAAACTGGACAACAAATTTTGGGGCCCAATTTCTCCTGTTACCCTTGAGAAAATAAAAAATTGATAACTAAAAAATCATTTTTGAGGAAAAAAAAGGATTTTTTATTTTCACGGCTCTACGTTATAAATTTCTGTGAAGCACTTGGAGGTTCAAAGTGCTCACCACACATCTAGATAAGTTCCTTAATGGGTTTAGTTTCCAAATTGGGGTGACTTGTGGGGGGTTTCCTCTGTTTAGGCACATCAGGGGCTCTCCAAACGCGACATGCTGTCCGATCTCAATTCCAGCCAATTCTGCATTGAAAAAGTCAAACGGAACTCCTTCTCTTCCAAGCTCTGCCATGCGCCCAAACTGTGGTTTACCCCCACATATGGGGTATCGGGATACTCAGGACAAATTGCACCACAACCTTTCGGGTCTAATTTCTCCTGTTACCCTTGTGAAAATAAAGATTTGGGGGCAAAAGATCATTTTTGTAGAAAAATGCGATTTTTTATTTTCAAGGCTCTACGTTATAAACTTCTGTGAAGCACCTGGAGGTTTAAAGTGCTCACCACACATCTAGACAAGTTCCTTAAAGGGTCTAGTTTCCAAAATGGTGTCACTTGTGTTTTTTTTTTACTGTTTAGGCACATCAGGGGCTCTCCAAATGCGACATGATGTCCGATCTTAATTCCAGCTAATTCTGCAATGAAAAAGTCAAACGGTGCTCCTTCTCTTCCAAGCTCTGCCGTGCGCCCAAACAGTGGTTTACCCCCACATATGGGGTATCAGCGTATTCAGGACAAATTGCACAACAAATTTTGTGGTTCGTTTTCTCTTTTTACACTTGTGAAAATTAAAAAAAATTGGTTCTTTTTCCTTACATATTGTTTCAGTTGCTGTGAAGCACGTCAAGGGTTAATAAACTTCTTGAATGTGGTTTTGAGCACCTTGAGGGGTGTAGTTTTTAGAGTGGTGTCAAGTTTGTGTATTTTCTGTCTTGTACACCCCCCAAAGTGACTTTAAATGTGAGATGGTCCCTAACAAAAATGGTTTTGTAAATTTTGTTGTAAAAATGAGAAATCGCTGGTCAACTTTTAATCCTTATAACTTCCTGACAAAAAAGAATTTTGTTTCCAAAATTGTGCTGATGTAAAGTAGACATATGGGAAATATTATTTTGTTATCTATTTTGCATGACATATCTCTCTGATTTAAGAGCATAAAAATTCAAATTTTGAAAATTGCAAAATTTTAATTTTTTTTGCCATATTTCCATTTTTTTCATAAATAATCGCAAGTAATATCGAAGAAATGTTATCACTAACATGAAGTACAATATGTCACAAAAAAATGGTCTTAGAATCAGCGGGATGCGTTAAAGCGTTCCAGAGTTATAACCTCATAAAGTGACAGTGGTCAGAATTGTAAAAATTGGCTCGGTCATTAAGTACCAAATTGGCTCTGTCACTAAGGGGTTAAATAAAAGAGATAAAGAAAACACAGTGAGACAGTTATTGTGAAACAAAAGAATTTTTACTAACAAAAATAAAAACAATTTCACATTTTACATAAAAAAGGAAAATAATGTGATTTACTTTCGGGGTCTGCAGGAGGGAGTTACATGGTGGACCTGGGGGGTGTCAGGCTGAGATGGTAGGCTAGGAGTGGTTGGGGAAGTAAGGGAAGTGGAAGTGGCAGTCAATTGGAGGATTTGGTCAGAAACATCGGCAGAGGACACATTGGGGGAAGAGGACACATTAGGAGTAGAAAACAAGTTGGAAGGGATTGACACATTGGATGGGAAAGAACCAAGAGAAGGTGTGGACCGACTTGAAAACAAAGACATATTCGGAGGTCAGGGTGGAGGGATTGGTTTATGTCTCTTTCTTTTTCTCTTCCTGACCTTTGTTTTGCTGCTTCCTCGGCCTTTTGGTTCCTGTTGCTGCATGGTGGGAGTGGAAAGCTGGGCTGCTGCACTCGACTGCATGGTTGAAGAGGAAGGCTGGGCTGCTGCACTCATCTGCGTGGTTGAAGGGGCAGGCTGGGCTGCTGCTGCATGGTGTAGCTGGGCACTGTTGGAACAGTCCTAATGTCCAGCAGTGGTTGTGGTGGTGGATAGGTCACTTGGTGCCACTGATGCTGTGCTGGAGCTTGTTGCCCTGTAGGGAATGAAGTTTGTGCCTGCTACTGCTATCGGGACCACTGCATGGCCTCGGTGTAAGCAGCCTGACAGGCCTTCATCACATACAGCTGGAAATCAGGAATAAGGTTTTCCATCACGCCCCGTTCTATAGCGTAAAAATAATGTCACGCCGGTCTATTAAGGTTGGCTTTCAGGCGATCAAGGCGTCTGTGGACTTCCTGGAAAAGTGTGTTCACCTGAGTGAACCCACTATCCAGTCTTTCTACATCCGTCTTCATCCCAGCCTGGAAGACCAAGCTTAAGTGAATAAACTCGGGCATGACTGACCTCTCCCAGGCCCTTTGCCTCTGGCGAGCAGACCCAAGTAAAGTAGTGGAAGAGGGCTGGAAGAGGGGAAAACCAGATAGACCGGCTTCCTGTTCCCCAGCCTGTGAAGCCTGCCTTGTTGCTCCATCACTGGTGGATGATTGGGATTGGGCCTGCTCGTTGGCTGGTCGATGAGGGGCCACTCCGACAGAGGACGATCCAGGTTGTGTTGTGCTGCTCCAGGTTCTGTGTGGAAAATAAATGAAAAACATTAGTTAAAAAAAAGAAAAAGTTTAAATAATAGTAAGACAACACAAAAGATACTCACGTTCGCTGAGCAACCGCAGGCATCAGAAAAGAAAGCCGATGATGGTACTTATATTTTCTGATTTTTCAAGCAGCACCACTTCTAACCCGAATCTCCTCTCTCATGTCCTTATTGAAGTCATCCTTCATCAAACGCGAACAGACTTTTATTCTCTTCACTGTGAAGGGGGAAGAAAAAAAAATTAATTGTAAAAAAAAGACACCAACATTTACAACAAAACAGATGCATAAGACCACATTGCAATACTTACGAAAATCCTTTTTGACTTGTGGCCTTGCATGGTCCCAATCATTCAACAGTGATCTGGCCACTTCTTTCCAGAGTCATCGGATCAAGGCTGAGACGGAATGATTCCGATCATGGGAGTCCCACAACGCTGCTCGCTCTTGCACAGCTTGAATAAGTACATCGTTATCTATGTCACGTTGTCCTTCCTCACGTTGCGGAACCTATAGATGAAATACAAAAAAATAATTTGTAAGTAAAACTGAAACAAATTCAATTACAACTCTGATAAAAGTTACTTACACCCCGTCTTTCCTCCTCAGCAACTTGAGGCCGACGACCCTGGGAAGAATCATTTCCACTAGACTGCTCCTGCTCTTCTGCACTGTCAGGTACCTGTAAAGAAAATACATGATGTAACACATGTATAGTATTGACAGTCAATACATACCAATCAGTAAATCAAATGTGATTACATAATCAGTGTCATGTCCACTTTTGGAAGCTTCAGTGGAGGACATGTTGGAAGAGCAGGCAACAATCAAGTGAAACACTAGAGAAAAGAGCAGATAAGAAAAATTTAACTTGTTAGGAGCCAAACACAATGTAGCCCCCCCAAAAAAAGAACAATGGACACCAAGACTTACATTATAGGCAGCAGTCCAACAGCACAGCAGTCAGGCAGCACCAGGACAGCAGCACCAGGACAGCAGCACCAGGAAGATGGCAGCACCAGGAAGACGGCAGCACCAGGACAGCAGCAGCAGGAAGATGGCAGCACCAGGATGGCAGCACCAGGAAGACAGCAGCACCAGGACGGCAGCAGCACCAGGAGGGCAGCAGAACCAGGAAGGCAGCAGCACCAGGAAGGCAGCAGCACCAGGAAGGCAGCAGCACCAGGAAGACGGCAGCACCAGGACAGCAGCAGCAGGAAGATGGCAGCACCAGGATGGCAGCACCAGGAAGACAGCAGCACCAGGACGGCAGCAGCACCAGGAGGGCAGCAGAACCAGGAAGGCAGCAGCACCAGGAAGACAGCAGCACCAGGACGGCAGCAGCACCAGGAAGGCAGCAGCATCAGGACTGCAGCCGTACCAGGACGGCAGCAGCACCAGGATGGCAGCAGCACCAGGAAGGCAGCAGCACCAGGACGGCAGCAGCACCAGGACGGCAGCACCAGGAAGGCAGCAGCACCACGAAGGCAGGAGCACTAGGACAGCAGCAGCACCAGGGTGGCAACACCAGGACGGCAGCAACACCAGAACAACAGCAGTAGGACCGGAGCAGCAAACAGTCGACAAGGAACAGAAAAAAATTAGTACAGAGTACAGACTGCAAAGAGAAACAGATATTTTCAAAGCTTCTATACTTACATCTAAAGTCTTGTCCAGAGTCTTGTGCTTGCATCCAGAGTCTTGAGAGTAATGTACTTCCTGTCTCCAGACCCCATTTTATACATCAGGGATTTTGCAGGTGGTGACATCATTTCCTGGACATAATTAGTGTGAAGCACGAAAGCGTATCAAACGCATGCGTTCGCATGTCCTTGCATTCCAATGCGATCCCATAGACTGTAATGCGTTTTTTTAGCGCACTCATTCGCAATCATCCGCATGCGCATGATTGCGCAATATTTGACGCCTCAAAAAATGCAACATGTTGCGTTCACCGTACACCGCCGCACACCACGAAACAACGCATGCGTGCGCATCCGCATGCGAACACATGCAAAAGCATGTCCCTACGTACACCATGTTAAAGATATGTACGCATGACGCATGAGGATCTATGCGGATCATACGCTGTGCACAGAAACACTAATGTGAACCCGGCCTTAGTAATGGGAAAATCTGTATTCACTGGAGACAGATTTTACCCATTAATTCACAGGAAAAGATCAATGCAAGAAATGAAAGAAGAAATGTTATCTGATAGCACATGTTACAAAGTTGCTTATTTGTACTTGTATTATTGATTTATGGAATTTAAAAGGACAGTTACTTTTTACACTGAAATCTGGAGGAGAACGATAACCAGTGATAGGCAAAAGGTATGGTTAGCAAGAGCGAATAGCTGCAGTTCATGGTAGGCTGTAGTAGCGTCAGCCTATTCAAAGGGAGGCTAGTGTTCCTTTTTATGTCAGCCGCTACTTACTGTATGTTAAGTTAGTATATCTTACTTGTACGTTTTAATCCAGATGTCTGGTATTTTAGACTGTTTAGTGTTAGGAATTCCTACAAGTCACATATTATTCTTCCATTTTAAGTGTCTTTTACGGTAATCCTTTGGTGGAGCTTGCTGTTTTGTATATCATGCACACTAGAACATAAGTAATATTTGCTTTATATGAAAGGATAAGAGGCATGGACAATCTATAATCTTAACACTGATAAAAGGCAGCTGGTAAAACAGGAAATGTGAATCTCCTCTCCCAATGCAGTGTATATTAGAGGACTGCCTGGTCAGGGCCAAAGTAAACAGCTTTCAGCTTGTATTAAGCAGTGGGAATGTTTCAAGCTGCAAAGCAAACTAATAAAACCAATGGCTATTAATACGATCTGTATGGTGTGTTTAGGGAGATACTGTTTTTCCTTGCAGAGTCCACCTGTTACAGAAGGACTTATGGGCCAGGCAATGCTCCCTGGGAAAAAAGGTATGCAAATTAGGTTAGACATTGACTATGTGTGTCCAAAAGGTGGCAGTAGAGAGCCAGCCCTCTTTCTCCTGGGAGGGAGGTATTTTGCATACACTTCTCCCTGGGAATCTGTTTGACTAAGCCTGCAATTCCCTTTTTTTCTCCACTCCACTATCCCGTCACTTGTCTGTTGCCTGTTTAATGATGTAGCTTTATAAAAAAAATGTTGGTGTATTGTAGCATATCAAGGATTTTTTTTCCCTGAACTGTGACTTAGGCTCATGTCCATCCTGGTCTGTATCTCATTATACTGTAATTTGCATCTGATGACTCCCTCTTGTGGAGGGTGCCTGATTCAATTTGGAGAAGATTCTGGTTTGACTAAGGATAAGTCCCCATGGTCAGTAACTGCAGCACTTTGGACGCAGCACATGTCTGCTGCGTCCAAAGCACTGCCGGCTTTTGAACGCAGGTGATTCCGCATGTGTTTATTGAACCTTGTGGAATCACCGCGTCCTATACATTGGACTTGTGATATTTATCTTGCGGAGGCTGAACATCTCCGCAAGATAAATAGACATGTTGCGGTCTGGAAAGACACTCCATGCGTCCGTCTCCACAGGTGCCGGTGCACGCATAATGAAGATGGGATTTCTTGAAATCCCATCCACTATGCTGTAACATCTGGCCGCTGCGGGTTGGACGCTGCGGATGTACGCAGCGTACAACCCACAGCGTTTACTGACCGTGGGAACATACCCTCAGTATCCTTAGTCATGCAACAAGACTTATTAAAGGGTTTATAGTGTAATTATGCTCCAACCCTACAGATAGAGACAAACACCTTGGATTATAGCCTCAATCCCCTGATGACGCCGGTCATGCTGGCGAAACATGTCGGGGAGGCTTAGGGCAAATTTTAAATAGCACTAGTCAGTGAAGTGTTGATCCAGCAGTAGTTATGGTATATAGGTAGCTGCCACACCTTGATCCATACGCTTGAAATTGTATACAATAATAGGACAATGAGCAATCTATAGGACGTGAGTCCAATGAACTGTATACTAGTGTCCTCTCTATACGAAACTGACTATTGCAAGTTTTAATATAATTCCTCTAGTAGTTTAATTAAAAGTTATATTTTAGGTCTTGAGTTAGGGATTAGTTGCCTTTTGGCAATCTGTGATTTATAATGACTGCCGTCTGGACATCTGCCAAGTCAGCAGTCTTCCCCATGATTGTGAAGCTTACTGAAACAGACTAAGGGACCTTTTTAAACGCTTCGGAAGTCTTTGCAGGTGTTTTTTGTTAATTATTCTAATTTACTAAGACAATTACTTTTGGGCTTTCATTGGCTGCCTGTAAGCCATAATCATCAATATTAATAGAAATAAAAACTTGAAATAGATCACTCTGTAATGACTCTATTTAATATATTAGTTTCACTTTTTGTATTGAAGAACTGAAATAAATTAACTTTGTGATGATATTCTAATTTTGTTAGAAGCACCTGTATGTACCAAATGTCCAACTGGGGGTCTGTATGTGGATAACTAGATAATAGCTTGGTGTCACGGACACCACATCAGACTCACCACGTGAGCCTGTATGCGTATAAGGGGACGTGCTGGGGGGTGCTCGTGGATTCCTACCATGCCGTGTGGCTGTGGCTGTGAGTGAGCTGTAGGTGAGCAGGACCTACGGCACGTGACCACCGGGGAAGTGGCTGGAGGTGGAGTCATGCTCCGAACCCCCGAGCAGAAATGAGAGAAGTGTCAGGCAAGCCGAGGTCAGACCAGAGGATGGCTTGGTAACCAGAGGGAAAAACAAATAGCGTAGTAAGTAGCGAGCCGGGGGCAGAAGCCAGAGAGTGCAATGTGGTATCAGAGGGGAAAACTAGCGGAAAGTCAGGGGACGTAGCCTAGGTCAAACCAGGAGAGACACAGGAGGTACAGGATCAGAAGGCAGATATCAAATTGGAAACAGACCGGGTCATACACAAGCAAGCATACGGGAATAGGCAGTACACAGATATATGTAGTCAGTTGCTCAGCCAAGTACGGAAGTGTCACTGATGAGGCTCTTGACACAGAGGCAGGTACATACAGTCCACCCTAATTCAAATGGAGGCCACATAGGAATCTTCTCTAACTGTCCCCACAGGTTTTAAAAGGGACCTGTAGAAGACATTAGATATTTTGAAGGAGGTGGGCAACTGTAATATATAGGCCACCGGGTTAATCACCTCTATAATCTTGTATGGACCTATAAACCTGGGGCCCAACTTCATAGAGGGTATCTTAGGTTTGATGTTACGGGTAGACAACCACACCTTCTCCCCCACAGTCAACGCAGGAGCTGACCCCCTCCTCCTGTCCACAAAACGTGTGTACCTTTTCTGAGCTTTGAAGATGTTCCCCTGAACCTTCCTCCAAAGGGTTCTTAACTGTTGCACCAAACCCTCAGCACCAGGGCAACTAGAATCCATGCGGGAAAATTCTCCAAACTGCGTTACAAACCCACAATTGATTTGTCAGTAGACTGATTAATACGAAAATTGAACGCAAATTCTGCCATGGGTAATAGTTACATAGTTACATAGTTATTAAGATTGAAGGAAGACTTTAAGTCCATCTAGTTCAACCCATAGCCTAACCTAACATGCCCTAACATGTTGATCCAGAGGAAGGCAAAAAAAAACCATGTGGCAAAGAGTAAGTTCCACCTTGGGGAAAAAAATTCCTTCCCGACTCCACATACGGCAATCAGACTAGTTCCCTGGATCAACGCCTTATCAAGGAATCTAGTGTATATACCCTGTAACATTATACTTTTCCAGAAAGGTATCCAGTCCCCTCTTAAATTTAAGTAATGAATCACTCATTACAACATCATACGGCAGAGAGTTCCATAGTCTCACTGCTCTTACAGTAAAGAATCCGCATCTGTTATTATGCTTAAACCTTCTTTCCTCTAGACGTAGAGGATGCCCCCTTGTCCCTGTCACCGGTCTATGATTAAAAAGATCATCAGAAAGGTCTTTGTACTGTCCCCTCATATATTTATACATTAACATAAGATCACCCCTTAGCCTTCGCTTTTCCAAACTAAATAGCCCCAAGTGTAATAACCTATCTTGGTATTGCAGACTCCCCAGTCCTCTAATAACCTTGGTCGCTCTTCTCTGCACCCGCTCCAGTTCAGCTATGTCTTTCTTATACACCGGAGACCAGAACTGTGCACAGTATTCTAAGTGTGGTCGAACTAGTGACTTGTATAGAGGTAAAATTATGTTCTCCTCATGAGCATCTATGCCTCTTTTAATGCATCCCATTATTTTATTTGCCTTTGTAGCAGCTGCCTGACACTGGCCACTGAATATGACTTTGTCATCCACCCATACACCCAGGTCTTTTTCATTGACGGTTTTGCCCTGAGTTTTAGAATTAAGCACATAGTTATACAGCTTATTACTTCTACCCAAGTGCATGACCTTACATTTATCCCCATTAAAGCTCATTTGCCATTTATCAGCCCAAGATTCTAGTTTACAGAAATCATCCTGTAATATAAAATTGTCCTCCCCTGTATTGATTACCCTGCAGAGTTTAGTGTCATCTGCAAATATTGAAATTCTACTCTGAATGCCCACTACAAGGTCATTAATAAATATGTTAAAAAGAAGAGGGCCCAATACTGACCCCTGTGGTACCCCACTGCTAACCGCGACCCAGTCCGAGTGTGCTCCATTAATAACCACCCTTTGTTTCCTATCCCTGAGCCAGCTCTCAATCCACTTACACATATTTTCCCCTATCCCCATTATTCTCATTTTATGTAACAACCTTTTATGTGGCACCGTATCAAAAGCTTTTGAAAAGTCCATATACACTACATCCACTGGGCTCCCTTCGTCCAGTCCGGAACTTACCTATTCATAGAAGCTAATAGCTCACACCAGTCCTCCTGTCTGGAAGAGGACAGGCATCTCAAAATGTGTTCCAACGACTGGTTGGTGCGTTCAGTCTCTCCGTTAGATTCCAGGTGATAAGCAGAGGAGAATGACAACGTAACCCTAAACTTCTTACAAAAAGCCCTCCAAAACCTGACCACAAATTGCACACCCCTGTCAGAAAACACATTCAGAGGTACCCCATGCAACCGAACTACAGTACAGACCAAAAGTTTGGACACACCTTCTCATTTAAAGATTTTTCTGTATTTTCATGACTATGAAAATTGTACATTCACACTGAAGGCATCAAAACTATGAATTAACACATGTGGAATTATATGCTTAACGAAAAAGTATGAAACAACTGAAATTATGTCTTATATTCTAGGTTCTGGAAAGTAGCCACCTTTTGTTTTGATGACTGCTTTGCACACTCTTTGCATTCTCTTGATGAGCTTCAAGAGGTAGTCACCGGGAATAGTTTTCACTTCACAGGTGTGCCCTGTCAGGTTTAATAAGTGGGATTTCTTGCCTTATAAATGGGGTTGGGATCATCAGTTTTGTTGTGCAGAAGTCTGGTGGATACACAGCTGATAGTCCTACTGAATAGACTGTTAGAATTTGTATTATGGCAAGAAAAAAGCAGCTAAGTAAAGAAAATCGAGTGGCCATCATTACTTTAAGAAATGAAGGTCAGTCAGTCTGAAAAATTGGGAAAACTTTGAAAGTGTCCCCAAGTGCAATGGCAAAAACCATCAAGCGCTACAAAGAAACTGGCTCACATGAGGACCGCCCCAGGAAAGGAAGACCAAGAGTCACCTCTGCTTCTGAGGATAAGTTTATCCGAGTCACCAGCCTCAGAAATCGCAGGTTAACAGCAGCTCAGATTAGAGACCAGGTCAATGACACACAGAGTTCTAGCAGCAGACACATCTCTACAACAACTGTTAAGAGGAGACTGTGCAGCAGGCCTTCATGGTAAAATAACTGCCAGGAAACCACTGCTAAGGACAGGCGACAAGCAGAAGAGACTTGTTTGGGCTAAATAACACAAGGAATGGACATTAGACCAGTGGATATCTGTGCTTTGGTCTGGTAAGTCCAAATTTGAGATCTTTGGTTCCAACCACCGTGTCTTTGTGTGATGCAGAAAAGGCGAACAGATGGACTCTACATGCCTGGTTCCCACCGTGAAGCATGGAGGAGGAGGTGTGATGGTGTGGGGGTGCTTTGCTGGTGACAATGTTGGGGATTTATTCAAAACTGAAGGCATACTGAACCAGCATGGCTACCACAGCATCTTGCGTTTAGTTGGACCATCATTTATTTTTCAACAGGACAATGACCCCAAACACACCTCCAGGCTGTGAAAGGGCTATTTGACCAAGAAGGAGAATGATGGGGTGCTACGCCAGATGACCTGGCTTCCACAGTCATCAGACTTGAACCCAATCGAGATGGTTTGGGGTGAGCTGGACCGCACAGTGAAGGCAAAAGGGTAACAAGTGCTAAGCATCTCTGGGAACTCCTTCAAGATTGTTGGAAGACCATTCCCGGTGACTACCTCTTGAAGCTCATTAAGAGAATGCCAAGAGTGTGCAAAGCAGTCATCAAAACAAAAGGTGGCTACTTTGAAGAACCTAGAATATAAGACATAATTTCAGTTGTTTCACACTTTTTTGTTAAGTATATAATTCCAGATGTGTTAATTCATAGTTTTGATGCCTTCAGTGTGAACGTACAATTTTCATAGTCATGCAAATACAGAAAAATCTTTAAATGAGAACGTGTGTCCAAACTTTTGGTCTGTACTGTATATGCTGAATAAACAAGCGAGCTAAGGTTTCAGCAGAAGGTAACGCAGATAACGGCACAAAATGGGCTTGCTTAGAAAACCTAGCAACCACTACCCATACTACTGAGTTGCCCTCGGAAGACGGAAGATTAGTGATAAAGTCCATAGACAGGTGTGTCCATGGTTTATCCGGAATTGGCAAAGGTACTAATTCCCCGGCCGGCCGGACCGGAGAGCTCTTAGAGCGAGCACACACCCCACAAGTATTTACAAACCTTTTGATATCAGTACCCATAGAGGGCCACCAAAAATTCCTTGCTACTGCCCCCTGGCTAGCTGCAATCCCAGGGTGGGCACCCAACACAGAATCATGAAACTCTTGCAGGAGTGTGAGACGGAAATGTTCGGGTACAAACAATTTACCTGGGGGTTTATTCCTGGGAGCTTGTGCTTCTAAAATCTCTCTCTGCAACTCAGATGAGTCTTCTGCCACAACCACTCCCGGTTGAAGAATGGAGGAAGGAAATTCTGGAGGGGACACAGATTCAAAACTTCGGGATAAGGCATTCACCTTTACGTTATTAGACCTGATCAGAACGTAATGGTAAAATTAAACCGAGAAATAAAAGTGCCCACTGAGCCCGTCTGGGGGTCAATCTCTTAGCAGACTCGATATAGGCCAAATTTTTATGATCAGTGATGATGACCATAATGGAATGAACAACCCCTTCCATTCTTCGAAGGCCAATTTAACCACCAACAATTCCCTGTTGCTGACATCATAATTTCTCTCGGCCGAAGAGAATTTTTAGAGATAAAGGCATAGGGTTTAAGGTTAGTAAGGGTGGACAGACCCTGAAACAACAGTGCTCCCACCCCCACCTCCGAAGTGTCGACCTCCACGATAAAAGGTCTTGACGGATCGGGTTGTAGCAACATGGGTGCTGACGTAAAACATTTTTTCAGTGTCTGGAAGGAATTTTTTGCGGCTACGGCCCAATTTTTTACATCCACCCCTTTGAGAATGAGGGTTTCACCGCCTGCGAAAACCCTTTAATGAACTTCCCATAATAATAAGCGAAGCCCAGAAATCGTTGCAACCCCTTCAGGTCATGAGGTTACACCCAATCAGAAATGGCCTGAACCTTCCCCGGATCCATGCAGAATCTCTCCTCTGATACAATTAAACCCAGAAAAGACAGTTCTTATTTAAAGAATGAACACTTCTCCAGCTTAGCGAATAAATGGTCTCACAATAGCCACATGCAGATGGTGTAAGTGTGACTGACTGTCCTCTGATTCAAGATGTCATCCAGGTAAATGACCACATAGCGCCCAATCAGGTCAGAAAAAACAACATTAATGAAATTCTG
The DNA here is from genome assembly GCF_051348905.1 of Ranitomeya variabilis. Classification (NCBI taxonomy): domain Eukaryota; kingdom Metazoa; phylum Chordata; class Amphibia; order Anura; family Dendrobatidae; genus Ranitomeya; species Ranitomeya variabilis. The sequence goes on along the minus strand of NC_135232.1, from coordinate 826,058,869 downwards.
GAAAACAGCAGGGGCGTTAGTGGGACTGAAGGGCATAACCAAATTTTCAAACAAGCTCTCGGTCGTCAGAAATGCTGTTTTCCATTCATCCCCCTCTCGGATCCTTATAAGGTTATAAGCCCCTCGTAAGTCAAGCTTAGAAAACCATTTGGCCCCAGTGAGTTGATTACATAAATCAGGAATCAGAGGAAGAGGATACGTGTTATTCATAGTAATCTTATTCAGTTCCTGAAAGTCGAGGCACGGTCGCAAACCACCATCTTTTTTCTTCACAAAGGAAAACCCCGCTGCCATGGGCTAGACAGAAGGCCGAACATGCCCCTTGCGGAGACTCTCTATTATGTACTCTTTCATGGCTTGGCACTCAGGCCCAGACAAATTGTACAGACGAGCCTTGGGTAATTTGGCTCCTGGGACTTAATCAATAGCACAATCACTGGGTCGATGTGGTGGAAGCACCTCAGCCTCGCTTTCGGAAAACACATCTTCGAAGCTGGGAGAGTTCATTAATCTGCCCCGTGAGAGCCTATACTGGATCCATGGCCTACCAACACCCCCCACCAGGGAAAAGACTGTACGGTCAGCTATGATGTCAGGACTCCTGGGTAACACTGCTGTGAGAAACGCTGCACACAGCAGCAAGGGAGCTGAACAAAACGCTGTGTTTCTAACCAGGTACAAACAGGACCTGAGACATGTGACAGAGAGGGAGGTGATCGGGGGTGGAGCCAGATGCCGTTGCAGAGAAGGGATAAACACAAAAGAGTTGTCAAACAAGCAAAGATCGGAGCCAGAAGATCACAAAGTACCAAAGGGGAGAGACAGGGAATTGTCAGAAGCGAAGCCAGAGGTCAGTAATACAGAAGAACAAACAAACAGAATAATGCATGGAGAGCAAGGGAAACACTATGCAAACTGGGCACACACTCCAGGGGTCAGGCACACAGACTAAAACAGAACGTATAGCTGACAGTGAAACCTAGTTTGGAGTGAGTATAAATACCCCTCCCATATTGAAAGAGAGGCCAACAACATTAACCCTGAGAGAACAGGACATTAACCATGTTCTAACATGACAGTTTTTATTGTCTGTACATGTTCCTGCTTAATTGTACAGTGCTGCAGAATATGTTAGCGCTATATAAACAAAAATGATTATTATAAAACACACACCGGTCCAGAAAAAATATTTATTTGGCCTACTAATGGCAACAAGATGGCTGATGCCAATTATTTATTTGGCCTTCAAATAGCAATGAGATGGTTGATGCCAATTATTTATTTCCCAGACTACTAGCAAACACTCACCTGTCCCCAAAATGTATTTATTTGGCTTATAAATTGCAATGAGACAGCTGATGGCAATTATTTATTTCCCAGACTACTAGAAAACACATACCGGTTTAGAAAAATTATTTCTTTGGCCTATAAATGGCAATGAAACAGCTGATGACAATTATTTATTTGCAACACTACTAGAAGACACACACCGGTCCAGAAAAATTATTTCTTTGGTCTACTAATGGCAATGATATGGCTGATGCCAATTATTTATTTCCCAGACTACTAGAAAACACATACCAGTTCAGAAAAATTATTTATTTGGCATAGAAATGGCAACAAGATGGCTGCTGCCAATTATTTATTTCCCAGACTACTAGATAACACACCGCAGTTTAAAAACCATTACTCCCACAGGCAGGGGGTGGAAGTACACAAAGCTGCTTAAATTCACAGTACTCGGACAGGCAGAGGGTGAAAAGTATACACAGCTGCTTGAAGAAGGTGTGCGACCGAAACGCGCGTCGGGGTGGGCGCACGGACCCGGGGGAAATTTATACCCTGCACTCTATTAAGAGGTAACATACATCTTATATCCTTGCTTTGTAAAATGTGAGACTATGCTTTATTGTCATACTATATGCGGGCTATGGCCGAATAATGTATTTAGCACTGTGCACTTAATGCTCCTGTTATAGATGGCATCCCTACATATATATATTGTTTAAAATTTAGAAATCTTTTCTAAGGAAGCTTTAGTTCCTGTATGAGAAATTGATATATGCGGGTATTTTGTTTCCCTGGTTCCGTGTGCCTTTGGTATCTTACACATTGGTGCGGTGTATGTGTACACCATGTGGCACCCTGCCTCACCTGTTTTTTGTATCCCTTGAATTTTAAATGGTTAATAAAGATTACTTATATATTGTTCTATATGGACTTGGAGGTCGTTTTTTCTGGGCCCTTGTGACCCATGTTCTGTTACAGCTGCTTAAAGGCACAATACTCCCACAGTCGGGGGGGGGCAGAGCACACACAGCAGCTTAATGGCACAGTACTCCCACAGGCAGGGGGTGCAAAGTAGACATAGTAGCTTAAAGGCACATTATTCCCACAGGCAAAGGGGGACAGAGTACACACAGAGGCTTAACCCCTTTCCGACATCGGTAATAGTACGCTGATGACAGACTCCCTCTGTTTGGTGCGGTCTCAGGTGCTGAGCCTGCACATTTACAAGCACATATCAGCTGATATATACATCGCAATCCACCCGCGGTTGTTAACTAGTTAAATGCCACTGTCAATCTCTGACAGCGGCATTTAACTCGTGCGTACCGGAAGCGCTTAGCATCACATGATCGCAGGTCACCGACGGGTCGGCATGACAACCAGAGGTCTGAAGCAGACCTCTATGGCTGTCATTGCCAGATTGCTATGAGCGCCACCTTGTGGTCGACTATTAAAGCATGCAAAAAAGTAAAAACAAAGTTTTAAAAAATATTAAAAAAATATATAAATAAAAGTTCAAATCACCCTTCTTTTACACCATTCAAAATAAAACAATTAAAAAAAAAATCAAATATACACATATTTAGTATCGCCACATTCAGAATGACCAAATCTATCAATATAAAAAAAGAATCGCTAAACGGTGTAATGAGAAAAAAATTAAAAACGGCAAAATTACATTTCTTTGGTCGCCGCTACATTGCAACAAATTGCAATAACGGGTGATCAAAAGATCGTATCTACACCAAAATGGTATCAATAACAACGTCAGCTTGGCGCCCAAAAAATAAGCTCCCACCCAGCCCCAGATCATGAAAAATGTAGACACTACAGGTGTCAGAAAATGGCGCTATTTTTTGTTTTTTTTACCAAACTATTCACCACTTAAATAAAAAAGAACCTACACGTTTGGTGTCTGTGAACTCGTAATGACCTGGAAAATCATAATAGCAGGTCAGTTTTAGCATATAGTGAACATGGTAAAAAAAAAAAAAGCTGTGGAATTCCACTTTTTTTTTGCAATTTCACCACACTTGGAATTTTTTTCCCGTTTTCCAGTACACAATATATTAAAACCAATGGTGTCTTTCAAAAGTACAACTTGTCCCTCAAAAAACAAGCCATCATATGGCCACATTGACCAAAAAATATGTTATGGTTCTGGGAAGAAGGGGAGCAAAAAACAAAAATGTAAAAACAGTAATACCTCTGGTTGTGAAGGGGTTAAAGGCACAATACTCCCACAGATGGGGCAGAGTATACACAGCAGCTTTTTGGCACATTACTCCCACAGATATGGGTTGCAGAGTACACAAAGTGGCTTTTTGGCACAGCTCTCCCACAGATATGGATCGCAGAGTACACGCAGCAGCTTTTGGCAGAGTATACTCACAGGTATGAGTTGCAGATTACACACATCGGATTTTTTGCGGAGTGCAAAGTCAGAATCTGTCCCTCCCTCCAGCTGCATCCTATCCCTAAATTAACAAGAGCAGAATGGGAACGGCATTCATAATCCGGGTCTTAAACAGGCCGGGTCCCATGGTGCACAAGCCTATCTCAGCCATGCCAATACTTGGCATGGCTATGATGGCTCCGTAAGTGCCACAGTCTAAAATCTTGTTGATTTGCTGTTCTCAATCCTTTCAACAAGCTTTATTAGACTGGTTAGCCCGAACAGGAAATCAAATGTACAGGGAAAAGTCTGTGTTACAGGTTTCTTACCGGACACTAGGTGTCCAGTACGGATCCTGAACTTTACTGTTCGAGTTTGGTCATCCCTAGTGTTGAGCGATACCTTCCGATACTTGAAAGTATCGGTATTGGATAGTATCGGCCGATACCCGAAAAATATCGGATATCGCCGATACCGATACCCGATACCAATACAAGTCAATGGGACTCAAGTATCGGAAGGTATCTTGGATGGTTCCCAGGGTCTGAAGGAGAGGAAACTCTCCTTCAGGCCCTGGGATCCATATTCATGTAAAAAATAAAGAATTAAAATAAAAAATATGGATATACTCACCCGTCTGGCGGCCCCTGGACCTTACCGCTGTTAACCGGCAGCCTCCGTTCCTAAGAATGAGGAGTTTAGGACCTTAGATGACGTCGCGGCTGACGTCGCGGCTTGTGATTGGTCGCGTGACCGCTCATGTGACCGCTCACGTGACCAATCACAAGCCGCGACGTCATCGCAGGTCCTAAACTCGTCATTCTTAGGAATGGAGGCTGCCGGTTAACAGCGGTAAGGTCCAGGGGCCGCCGGAGGGGTGAGTATATCCATATTTTTTATTTTAATTCTTTATTTTTTACATGAATATGGATCCCAGGGCCTGAAGGAGAGTTTCCTCTCCTCCAGACCCTGGGAACCATACACTGGGAACTTCCGATTCCGATATCACAAAAATATCGGAACTCGGTATCGGAATTCCGATACCGCAAGTATCAGCCGATACCCGATACTTGCGGTATCGGAATGCTCAACACTAGTCATCCCTACTTATGATGTAACCTGTTTCTTGTTTTTTCCTTTTATGTGAATTCAATGCTTAGATACAATTAATTTTGTTACTTGTTTTAACAGCAGATTTACTTACCACTAACCAAGACCCAACTCAATAATGCAGGGCCACTATCGGGGAATTGCTACCCTTACTGAGCAGAAGCAAAGGGGGAGGGTTCCGAGCCTCCCTCCTTTGCTTCTGCTCATCAGGCCCCAGGGTACAATAATGTATTTCATGTCGGCACGTCACCATTGGCGGCGCACATTTAAGCGCAGGAAGCTTTCCTGGAGCTCCACGGCCATCAAAACAGAACAGCAGCGCAACTCCAGGGGAGCTCCCTCCTCTTTTTCTGTGATGTGCTGGTGACGACGCCTGGTGACATCATCACGTAGGCGCTGGCATGTACAGTACGCGCAAGACTCGCCAGGATACCAGAAGGGGAACTGCCCCTACAAAGGATCTTATGAGAGGTAAGTATGAAATTTTTCTTTAATAAAATTAATGAAATAAGTGTGGGGGAACAAATGATGATGAATTGATGGTGGGGAATGGGTGACAGTGAATAATGATGTATTAAAGTGGGGGAGCACAAATAATGATGAATTAGGGGTGGGGAGAGGAAATTTTAAATTGAGGTTTGGGGAGAGGAGACAACAAATAATACATTGAAGATGGGGATGGGAAGAGCAAATGATGAATTGAAGTGAAGGGTGGGGAGATCAAATAATGAATAAGGCCCCTTTCACACGTCCGTGTCTCCGGTATGTGTGGTGGCAGTTTTCACACATATCGGAGACACGTGCACACATAGACCAATTCAAATTAATGGGACTGTGCACATGTCAGTGTGTTTCCATGGGCTGTGTGTCCGTGGGAAAACATGCTGACATGTCCCTTTTTAACCGTTATCACGGATGGCAAAACGTCCCGCATACGGAGAACACACATTGATGTCCTCCGTGTGGCACGCATCGGCACCGAGGAAGAAGCGCTACAGTAAGTGATGTTCCCTATTGGCAGGTGCTGTAGCCGGCTGTCATTATTCTTCGCTGCTCTGCCGGCAAGAAGAGGAGAATGATGAGCGTTATATTAAAGTCCGAACGACAGCAGGTGGGGGATTTTGGGACTGTTACTCCCATCATCAGTCACCTGCTGCCGCTAATAACAGTGACAGTAGGTGCGGATGATCGGGGTATTCTACAGCCGCCGGCTGCGCTGTAAGGAAATAAATGAATGAAAAACCCGACGTGTGTTCCCCCCTATTTTATAGAACCAATCAGGCAAAACTCACAGCTGGGGGCTACAACCCTCAGCTTTTACAAGGTGGGCTATGAAGAATAGAGGGGTCCCCATGCTGTTTTTTTAACAGTGTGACAACCAGCCTTGCTAAAGCTCACAGCTGGGGGCTGCTATTCTCAGACTGGTAAGGGACCATTGACATAGGCCCCCCAGCCTAAAACAGCAGTACGCAGCTGCCCAGAAAAAGGCGCATCTATTAGATGCGCCTTTTCTGGCACTTTGCCCGGCTCTTCCCACTTGCCCTGTAGCAGTGGCAAGTGGGGTAATATTTGTGGGGTTGATGTCTCCTTCAGGTGACATGAAGACCACGGCTTAGTAATGGAGAGGCGTCTATAAGACACCTATCCATTACTAATCCTATAGTTATATGTTAAATAAAGACACAGCCAGATTAAGTCCTTTATTTGAAATAATTACACAGACTCCTTTAATGTTCTAAATTAAACCATACTTACTGCAACACCTAATGCCCTCAACCTCCTGTAATAAAAGTAAAATAATAAACCAACAATATACCATACCTGTCCGTTGTTGTGTCCCACGCTGTAATCCATGTCTGGGGGCTAAATAGTTTTCAACCACGATGGTGACAAGATGCGACCATCCCGGCTGAAAACCACTGGTGAATTAGATGCTGAGAGCACAGCATCATTCACCAGCGGTGAAATTATCGAGGCAGAACTGCGGTGACCTCAGGACTGTGAGAAAAAGCTGGTGATGATGTCACCGCTGGTGATTGATGCTGCACTCTCAGCATCTCTTGTGTATAATGTCACTGGTGATCACTGTATTACCTGTACACTATACACTATATACAGACCTCCTGTGTATAATATTACTGGTGAGTAACTATTTTACCTGTACATTCTACACTATATACAGAGCTCCTGTGTATAATGTCACTGGTGAGTCACTGTATTAATTGCGCACTGACACTCTATACATACCTCCTGTGAATAATGTCACTGGTGATCACTGTACTACCTGTACACTAAACACAGAGCTCCTGTCTATAATGTCACTGGTGATCACTTTATTACCTGTACACTGACACTGTATACAGAGGTCCTGTGTATAATGTCACTGTTGATCACTGTATTACCTGTAAAGTGACACTATATACAGAGCTCCTGTGTATAATGTCACTGATGATCACTGTATTATCTGTACACTATATACAGAGCTCCTGTGTGTAATGTCACTGGTGAGTCACTGTATTATCTGTACACAATACACTATATACAGAGCTCCTGTATATAATGTCACTGGTGATCACTGTATTACCTGTACACTGACACTATAAACAGATCTACTGGGTATAATGTCACTGGTGATCACTGTATTACCTGTATACTATATACAGAGCTCCTGTATATAATGTCACTGGTGAGTCACTGTATTACCTGCACACTGACACAATATACAAAGAAGCTTTTTTAATGTTACTGGTGATCACTGTGTTACGTGTACATTGCAAATATATATAGGGCTATTGTGTATAATATCACTGGTAATCACTGTATTACCTGTACACTGTATACTATATACAGAGCTCCTGTGTATAATGCCACTGGTAAGTCACTGTATTACCTGTACACTGACACTATACACTGTATACTATGTACAGAGCTCCTCTGTATAATGGCACTTATGGTAATATTAGTATTGTGGTTTTTTAATTAATAATCAGTATTGTAGTGTTTGGTCACTATGTGGTGGTAATATGTGATCTGGTAATGGTGTGGCAGTATTGTTCCTTGTATATGGTATTATTCAGTCACTATGTGGTGGTAATATGTAGTCTGGCCATGGTGTGACTGTATTTATCTCTTGTATGTGGTATTATTGGTGGTTTTAAATAATGTGTGTGACACATTCCCTTAAAGAAAAAAATATATGTATCTAAAAAGAGCATTGGATATTTTAAGAAATTTTTTAAAGGTTAGAGTAGAGTATGGGCTTGCCAAAAAAGTGTACCTTGCCGTGGTGGTGGGCTTAAAAAATATTTTGACCAAAACAAAAGCTGATGGCTATACAGTGGAGAAAAAAAAATATTTAGTCAGCCACCAATTGTGCAAGTTCTTCCACTTAAAAAAATGAGAGAGGCCTGTAATTGACTTCATAGGTAGACCCCAACTATGAAAGTCAAAATGAGAAAGCAAATCCAGAAAATCACATTGTCTGATTTGGCAAGATTTATATTGCAAATTGTGGTGGAAAATAAGTATTTGGTCGTTAACAAAAGTTTATCTCAATATTTTGTTATATATCCTTGGTTGGCAATGACAGTGGTCAAACATTTTCTGTAAGTCTTCACAAGGTTGGCACACACTGTTGGTGGTATGTTAGACCATTTCTCCATGCATATCTCCTCTAGAGCAGTGATGTTTTGGGCCTGTCGCTGGGCAACATGGACTTTCAACTCCCTCCAAAGGTTTTCTATGAGGTTGAGATCTGAACACTGGCTAGGCCAATCCAGGACCTTCATATGCTTCTTACAAAGCCACTCCTTTGTTGCCCTGGTGGTGTCCCTGGGATCATTATCATGCTGAAAGACTCATCCACGTTTCATCTTCAATGCCCTTGCTGATGGAAGGAGGTTTGCACTAAAAATCTCACGATACATGGCCCCATTCATTCGTTCATGTACACGGATCAGTCATCCTGATCCCTTTGCAGAGATACAGCCCCAAACATGATGTTGCCACAACCATGCTTAACAGTAGGTATGGTGTTCTTTGGATGCAACTCAGCATTCTGTCTCCTCCAAACTTGACAAGTTTTGTTTCTACCAAACAGTTTTACTTTTTCTTTATAATCCAAATGCTCTCTAGCAAACTTCAGACGGGCCCGGACATGTACTGGCTTAAGCAGGGGGACATGTCTGGCACTGCAGGATCAGAGTCACTGGCGGCGTAGTGTAGCCTTTGTTACGGTGGTCCCAGCTCTATGCAGGTCATTCACTAGGTCCCCCAGTCTGGTTCTGGTATTCTTGCTCACTGTTCTTGTGATCATTTTGACCCCCCAGGGTGAGATCTTGCGTAGAGCCCCAGATCGAGGGAGATTATTAGTGGTCTTGTATGTCTTCCATTTTCTTATTATTGCTCCCACTGTTGATTTCATCACACCAAACTGCTTGCCTATTTAAGATTCAGTCTTGCCAGCCTGGTGCAGGGCTACAATTTTGTTTCTGGTATTTACCATAGAGGAGTTTGGAGTGTGACTGTTTGAGATTGTGGACAGGTGTTTTATACTGATAACAAGTTCAAACAGGTGCCATTATTACAGGTAATGAGTGGAGGACAGAGGAGCCTCTTAAAGAAGGAGTTACAGGTCTGTGAGAGCCAGAAATCTTGCATGTTTTTAGGTGACCAAATACTTATTTTTCACCATAATTTGCAAAAGAAAAGTTCGAGGGGGGGAGGTGGAGCTGGGGTGGAGGCGAAGCTCAAGTGGAACCTGGGTTGAGTTTCAAGGGGTCCTGAAAAATTTTGCCTGAAATTCTTGGTGGCCGCCCTGCACACATGTTCAGTTCATGCAGTGTAAGTCACAGTGCATGCAATAAAGTCCCAGATGCTCACACAAGTGAAAAGCAACTGAAATGGTGAAACTCTCAATCAGGCAGGATTGTATTGATCCTCTGCTGTTGGATTTTATTATATGGAAACTTAAAGGATGACATGTCACTTGCTCAAAAGAATTTGTCTAATTCTGCTGCATTTTTCCATTTTGTGCTGCGTTGCTCCTTTGCAGAGATGTTCACATTTGTTGCTTTTTGAGTATGTGAAATTTCTGCTTGTAGTTTAACTGGGCATTTCTTTACAGTCTGCTTTGAGAGTGTAGGTTTTCACACACAACCCTTCCCAGATGCTGCCAATCACAGCTCTGCAGCATCTGCGACTGCTAGACCAGTTGCCAAGCTTTGATTGAGAAGAATCTGGGAGGGAGTGGTGAAAGGACACGCCCCCAGAAAAGATTCTGAAGAGATGTCCAGTTGAACTGCAAAGCAGAGATTTCACATACTGTGCTCTAAAAGCAACAAATGTGGATATCTCTGCAATAGAGTAACGCAGTGCAAAATGAAAACTAGCAGCAGAATCAGGGGAGCTCAGGGACTTTTACAAAGTATTTAACTCAATTTTTTTCAGTGACAGGTCCTTTTTACAATTAACATTTGAGTGTATAATGAACTATTTTCTATGGAAGAAGAAAGGATGCCGTAATTCACTATAAGGATATGTCATGTTCTCTTTTTCATTACATGACTAACAACACGGTCTGAAAAGTGATGGCGTGGAAGATTAAAGAAGCACTGTTTGTTCTTTTACTCTGGTGGGAGTGTGAAGTCAATCTCAAGGAAAAATGTCCTTCTAAGGCATGATGTAAAAGTGGATATAAAGCTGTGTGGAGTTTTGCGCACATTTGTTCTGTCTACTGTCTGCTCATATCACCTTTGGTAAAAACTTGTAACAAACACAGAATGTGTATATCATCAGACGTATGTTTGCCATTGACTCCCCTCAATCATACTAATATATATATATATATATATATATATATATACCAGAAGCACACAGTTTTCAAATGTCAGGCTCTTTTTGGATTATGGATATGTTAGAAAATCACTCAATGTATTACAGGAACCGTACACAGAGGCATGGAAGTGTAAAAATACATGTCAAGCAAAACCTTTTGCACCCTCTGGTGGCCAGAAGTTAAACTTTCTCCCAGAAAAACATCTGAAATGGCATCAGTACTTCTTAATACCTTCCCAACAAGTCATGTACTAGTAGGTCTTATTTTACATTGACTTCCTGACCAATCGTAGCCAAATGATAAAAATTAAAACGTTGATCCCTGCTCTGCACGTCTGCATTCCTGTTAGGAACAATGTGCAGAGTTAGGGTATGTGTCCACGTTCAGGATTGCATCAGGATTTGGTCAGGATTTTACATCAGTATTTGTAAGCCAAAACCAGGAGTGGGTGATAAATGCAGAATTGGTGACGTGTTTCTATTATACTTTTCCTCTAATTGTTCCACTCCTGGTTTTGGCTTACAAATACTGACGTAAAATCCTGACCAAATCCTGATGCAATCCTGAACGTGGACACATACCCTAAATGTCTGAAACTCCATCCTGTGAAGTGACCTGTTGGGACTTGTAGTACACCTTCTCTGCTGCTTCTTCTCCTTCAGTGTCTCCTGTGCTGCTGCTGTCATACATTATTGATCAGTATACACTTTCAATTTTTGACACGAGATTTTTTATTTTTGTCACTTTTATTCATTGTAACATGTTTTTTGTCATTTTATCCACAACCTAAGGCTGCAGTGTTCTGGTCAGTACACCATTGATCAGAGTTTTTGTTAAAATTTAGCACCACGATTTTTTCTTTTTTAGTGTACAGAAAAAAAATAATTAACTGATTAAATATAGGGAAAGCAGAATCTGTAGTAGAAATATACTGTAGTAACTAATTAGCCTATACTGCAGTATTTTTTTACTAAACCATAATTACAGTTAGGCTGTGTGCACACATTGCAGATTTTATTGCGGATCCACAGCGTTTTTTCTGCGCGGAATTTTATCAAACCTGCAATGTGGTGCACAACCAATATAAGTCTATGGGAGCCGCACACTTGATGTGCACATGCTGCGAAAAAATCCGCACAGAAAAGCAGTGTTTTATTTTCCGCAGCATGTCACTCCTTTTGTGGGAATCTGCAAAGTTTCTGCACTCATTGACATCCATTGTGTCAAGCCAATCCGCCGCAAAACCACAGGTTTAAAAAAGAACTGCGGTTTTGCTGTGGAGTTGGGTGCGAGAAACGCTGCAGATCGTGAGGGGGAAAAGTGTGTGGGCGGAGACTGTGTGTGTGTGCGGAGAAGATGTGCGTGTCTGTGTGTGGGTGTTTGTGCGTGTCTGCGGCGCTGTGTGTGTCTGTGTGCGGGTCTGTGTTGATCGCGGGGCTGTGCGGGCGTCTGCAGGGCTGTGTGTTTCTGTGCGTGGGTGTGTGCGGGTCTGTATGTAGGCAGGCATCGTCCGATGGGACTACTAGTCGCATCCAGCTATGCCTGCCATAGTGACATGTAGCCAGATGATGGGACAGTATAGTCCCTTCATCCGGCTACTGTGTTCAAGTGTAAAAAAAACCCCACATACAACATACAGAACATACAGTACATACAACATACAGTACATACAACATATAGAACATACAACATACAGTACATACAGAACATACAGTACATACAACATACAGTACATACAACATACAGAACATACAACATACAGTACATACAACATACAGTACATACAGTACACACAACATACAGTACATACAGAACATACAGGAAATACAGCATACAGTACATACAACATACAGTACATACTACATACAGAACATACAACATACAGTACATACAGAACATACAACATACAGTACATACAGTACATACAACATAGAGTACATACTCACCAATCACTTTGATCCCGAAGCCACTGATCCCCTGTAAAAAATATTAAAAATAATAAACAAACAATATACTCCCTGATCTGCAGAAATCCAATTAATATGAGTGTCCCACGACGATCTCCCGTGGAGAGCTGCCACATCAGATGATGCGACCGCTCTCCAGGGGCTCCAGGATACAATGACAGAAGGTATCCTACTGCACTGTATCCCTCCGCCACTGTGAGAAATAGTTCTTGCTCTCACTTGCAGCACTGCTGTGTGGGAAATTTCCCACACAGCTTTGCCATAAAGTGAGAGCCTGAACTCAGGTAACCTCTTCAATGATGCACTGCAGGAGCCATTGTCTTCTGTCAGTGTGTCACTGGAGGCCCTATAGAGCAGTGACATCACCCGATGTCACTGTTCTATAGGGGAGATCATCGTGGGACACCCGTTAATAATTGTACTGCGTCAGACAGGGAGTATACGGTTGGTTTATTATTTTTTATTTTTTGCAGGCGATTGAGTATGGTAACTATGGTGAAATTAAGAATATTAAAATACTTTATTCTGGTTGTGTCTTTTTTTGTTTAACTCTTTCACTACTATAGGATTAATAATGGATAGTTGTCTTATTGACGCCTCTTCATTATTAACCGGGCATAATGTCACCTTACAATACAAAGGTGGCATTAACCCCTTATTACCCCATATCCCACTGCTACACGGGAGTGGGAAGAGAGGGGCTAAGTGCCAGAATTGGGGCATCTTACAGATGCCCCACTTCTGGGGCGGCTGGGTGCTGGTATTTGTAGTGGGGGGGGGGGGGCAATATCCATGGTTATGGATATATCTATAAAGATAGATATGGATATATCTATCTATAGATATATCTATCTATCGATATAACTATCCATATATTTATCTACATCTATCCATAGATCTATCTATTATCTATCGATCCATCTATTATCTATCTATCTATCTAGCCATCTATCTAATTCCTTCTATCTATCTCATTCCTTATATCTATCTATCTGTCTATCTGTGTGTAATGGAGTGTGGGTTGGACAAATGTAAAGGAGGAGGTTGGACAAGAAATGACATCACAAATCATTTTTTTATTCAATAAGAGATCTTCATTAAGCTTTCAAAAACGCATGCAAATCCGCATAAAAACGCATCAAAACTGAGCAAAAAAACGCACCAAAAATGCCCCAAAATGCATAAAAAAAGCACCTACGTTTTCTGCCAAGAGGTGCGGATTTAGTGCCGAAAAATCCGCAGGCAAATCTGCAACGTGTGCACATAGCCTTAGCATTAGTTAACTGTGGCTCTCAGTAATTGCTTTCACAGATTTTAGCATTTTACTTTAGAAATTGTATACTTACAGAGATTTTGCGGACATTTCTGACATAATTATGACACTACAGGTTTTTACTAATTTAATAAAGCAATTGACTAAGAAAGGATATACAGTTGAAACTAGAAGTTTACATCTATATATATATAAGAGGCATCGTGATTACTCACTAATCCCGCCCCCTGCACAGTAGCTCCACCCCCAACACATTACCACACATAATCCCGCCCCCCAACACATTACCACACATAATCCCGCCCCCCACCATATTACCACACATAATACCGCCCCTCCACCACATTACCATACATAATCCCGCCTCCCCACCATATTACCACACATAATCCCGCCCCCACCACGTTACCACACACAATCCCGCCACCCCACCACATTACCACACATAATCCCGCCCCCACCACATTACCAAACATAATCCCGCCCCCACCACATTACCACACATAATCCCGCCCCGCCACATTACCACACATAATCCCGCCCCGCCACATTACCACACATAATCCCCCAGTCACATTACCACACATAATCCCGCCTCCCCACATTACCACACATAATCCCGCCCCCACATTGCCACACATAATCCCGCCACCCCACCACATTACCACACATAATCCCGCCCCCCCACCACATTACCACACATAATCCCGCCCCCCATCACATTACCACACATAATCTCGCCCACCACATTACCACACATAATTCCGCCCTCCCACCACATTACCACACCTAATCCCGCCCCCCACCACATTACCACACATAATCCCACCCCCACCACATTACCACACATAATCCCGCCTCCGCCACATTACCACACATAATCCCGCCCCCGCCACATTACCACACATAATCCCGCCCCCCACATTACCACACATAATCCCGCCCCCCACCACATTACCACACATAATCCTGCCCCACACATTACCACACATAATCCTGCCCCCCACCACATTACCACACATAATCCCGCCCCAACCACATTTACACACATAATCCTGCCCCCTCACCACATTACCACACACAATCCCGCCCCCCACCACATTACCACACATAATCCCGCCCCCATCATATTACCACACATAATCCTGCCCCCCATTACCACACGAGGTTCCATCCCCACACATTATCACGCAAGGCTCCGTCCCCACACATTACCACACGAGGCTCCGTCCCCACACATTACCACACGAGGCTCCATCCTCACACATTACCACATGAGGCTCCGTCCTGACACATTACCACACGAGGCTCCGTCCCCACACATTACCACACGAGGCTGTCCCCACACATTACCATACGAGGCTCTGTCCCTCCACATTACCACACGAGGCTCTGTCCCCACACATTACCACACGAGGCTCTGTCCTCACACATTACCACATGAGGCTCTGTCCCCACACATTACCATACGAGGCTCCGTCCCTCCACATTACCATACGAGGCTCCATCCCTCCACATTACCACACGAGGCTCCGTCCTCACACATTACCACACGAGGCTCCATCCCCACACATTACCACATGAGGCTCTGTCCCCCATTACCATACGAGGCTCCGTCCCCACACATTACCACACAAATCCAGTTTGCTTTTGATTTTACACTGTGAATAAAATGTATTAGTATTATTCTGATTTTTAATTATTATTGTTATTAACTTCATTTTAAGTTAATTTACCACCTGCGTAAGCACCCCCCCACATTACCACATGAGGCTCCGTCCTCACACATTACCACACGAGGCTCCATCCCCACACATTACCACACGAGGCTCCGTCCCCAAACATTACCACACGAGGCTCCGACCCCACACATTACCACACAAGGCTCTGTCCCCACACATTACCATACGAGGCTCCGTTCCTCCACATTACCACACGAGGCTCCGTCCTCACACATTACCACACGAGGCTCCGTCCCCACACATTACCACACAAGGCTCTGTCCCCCATTACCATACGAGGCTCCGTCCCCACACATTACCACACAAATCCAGTTAGCTTTTGAGTTTCCACTGTGAATAAAAAGTATTAGTATTATTCTGATTTTTAATTATTATTATTGTTATTAACTTCATTTTAAGTTAATTTACCACCTGCGTAAGCGCTATTGAATGTTGTCATTATTTACTTTAGTTTAATCGCTAGCAGCGTTAATTAGATATCAATGAGCATGCCGAGCGTTAGCTGGCTGGAAACAGCTAGTACATTATATAAAAAGATACATATGCATGTTTTTCTCTATATCTGACATGAAATTAGAACAAGCCTTTCCCGTTTTATGTCAATCAGGATTACCATAGTTATTACTATTTGCCATAAGCCAAAATAATGAGAATTTTTTAAGGCATTTTTATTATTTACTGCAAAGTCAAAAGTGTACACACATTTCATTAATATTTGGTACCATTGCCATTAACCTCTTCACCCCGAAGCCTGTTTTCAACTTCCTGACCAGGCCATGTTTTTCAATTTTGACCACTGCCACTTTATGAGGTCATAACTCTGAAACGCTTCAACGGATCCTGGTGATTCTGAGAATGTTTTCTCATGACATATTGTACTTCATGATAGTGGTAAAATTTCTTCTATATGACTTGAATTTATTTGTGAAAAAAACGGAAATTTGGATAAAATTTTGAACATTTCAAATTTTTAAACTTTTAGTTTTATGCCCTAAAATTAGAGAGTCATATCACACAAAATAGTTCATAAATAACATTTCCCACATGTCTGCTTTACATCAGCACACTTTTGGAAACATAATTTTTTTTGTTAGAAAGTTCTAAGGGTTAAAAGTTGACCAGCGATTTCTTATTTTTACAACAAATTTTGAAAAACCATTTTTTGGGGGGACCACCTCACACTTGAAGTAACTTTGAAGGGCCTATATGACAGAAAATGCCCCAAAGTGACACCATTCTAAAAACTGCACCCCTCAAGATACTCAAAACAACATTCAAGAAGTTTATTAAATTCAGATCCAATTTGCTTTATTTTACCAAGGGTAACAGGAGAAATTGGACCCCAAAAGTTGTTGTGCAATTTGTCCTGAGTACGCTGATACCCCATATGTGTGGGTACACCACTGTTTGGGCGCATGGCAGAGCTTGGAAGGGAAGGAGCGTCGTTTGACTTTTCAATGCAATTTGCTGGAATTGAGATCGAACACCATGTCGTGTTTGGAGAGCACCTGATGTGCCTAAACAGTAGAAACCCCCACAAGTGACACCATTTTGGAAACTAGACCTCCTAAGGAACTTATCTAGATGTGTGGTGAGCACTTTGAACCTCCAAGTGCTTCACAGAGGTTTATAATGTAGAGGCGTAAAAATAAAAAAATCATATTTTGTTTCACAAAAATAATCTTTTCGCCCCAAATTTTTTATTTTCCCAAGGGTAGCAGGAGAAATTGCACCCAAAAAGTTGTTGTGCAATTTGTCCTGAGTACGCTGATACACTATATGTGAGGGTAAACTAACTGTTTGGGCGCATGGCAGAGCTCGGAAGGAGCACTGTTTTACTTTCTCAACGCAGAATTGGCTGGAATTGAGATCAGACGCCATGTCGTGTTTAGAGAGCCCCTGATGTACCTAAACAGTGGAAACCCCCCATAAGTGACCCCATTTTGGAAACTAGACCACCTAAGGAACTTATCTAGATGTGTGGTGAGCACTTTGAACCAACAATTGTTTCACTAAAGTTTATCATGTAGAGCAGTGAAAATTAAAAAATTATTTTTTTTCCACAAAAATTATCTTTTAGCCCGCAATGTTTTATTTTGACAAGGGTATACAGAGAATTTGGACCCCTAAAGTTGCTGTGCAATTTGTCCTGAGTATGCTGATACCCCATATGTGGAGGGGGACCACATGGCAGAGCTTGGAAGGGAAGGAGTGCTGTTTTGGAATGCAGACTTTGATGGAATGGTCTGCGGGCCTCACGATGAGTTTGCAGAGCTCCTGATGTACCTAAACTGCGGAAACCCCACACAATTGACCCCACTTTGGAAACTAGACCACCCAAGGAACTTATCTAGATGTGTTGTGAGAAATTTGAACCCCCAAGTGTTTCACTAAAATTTATAACGCAGAGCTGTCAAAAAATATTGCCAGAATCCGTCCCTTCCTCAGCCCACAATCTACTAAAACTCTTGTGCATGCCCTCATCATCTCCTGCCTTGATTACTGCAACACCCTCCTCTGTGGCCTCCCCGCTAACTCTCTTGCACCACTCCAGTCTGTCCTCAACTCTGCTGCTCGGCTAATCCACCTCTCTCCTCGCTACTCCCCTGTTTCTCCCCTCTCCAAATCCCTCCACTGGCACCCAATTCCCCAACGAATCCAGTTCAAAGTACTAACACTGATCTACAAAGCCATCCACAACCTGTGCCCTCCCTATATCTCTGAACTAATCTCCCAATATCTCCCCTCACGTAATGTTCGATCCTCCCAAGACCTCCTACTCTCCTCCACACTTATTCGTTCCTCACACAACCGCCTCCAAGATTTCTCCCGAATGCCCCCATCCTCTGGAACTCCATACCTCCAATTATCCACCACCCTCGGATCCTTCAGATGGAACCTGAAAACCCATCTCTTGAGGAAAGCTTACAGCCTGCAATAACCATTCTGCCACCTCACCACCACCCAAGCTGCCGCCTCACCAACCACCAAAGCTGCTGCCTCACCAACCACTGCCAGAGCTGCAGCGTCACCACCGCCAGAGCTGCCGCTCCCCCAACCTTCTGTCTCCACCCCATTATCCCGTAGAAAGTAAGTCCGCAAGGACAGGATCCTCTCCCCTCTGTACCAGTCTGTCATTGTAAATTTGTTTACTGTAAACGTTATCTATAACCCTGTGTGTAACCCCTATTCTCATATACAGCACCATGGAATTAATGGTGCTATATAAATAAATAATAATAATAATAATAATAATAACAATAAATGAAAAATCTTTTTTTCCACAAAATTCTTTTTTTAGCCCTCCAATTTTTATTTTCACAAGGGTAGCAGGAGAAATTGGACTACAAAAGTTGTTGTTCAATTTGTCCTGAGTATGCTGATACCCCATATGTGGAGGTAAACCACTGTTTGGGTGCACGGCAGAGCTTGGAAGGGAAGGAGCACCGTTTTACTTTTTCAACGTAGAATTGGCTGGAATTGAGATTGGACACCATGTCGCGTTTGGAGAGCCCCTGATGTGCCTAAACAGTGGAAACCCCCCAATTCTAACTCCAACCCTAACCCCAACACACCCCTAAAGCTAATCCCAACCCTATCCATATCCCTAACCCGGACACACCCCTAACCCTAATCCCAAGCCTAACCACACCCCTAACCCCAACACACCCCTAACCCTAATCCCAACCGTAAATATAATCCAAACCCTAACCCAAATTTTAGCCCCAACCCTAACTTTAGCCCCAACCCTAATGGGAAAATGGAAATAAATAATTTTTTTTAATTTTTCCCTAACTAAGGGGGTGATAAGGGGGGTTTGATTTACAATTTAGAGCGGGTTTTTATAGCAGATTTTTATCATTGGCTGCTGTTACACACTAAAAGATGCTTTTTATTGCAAAAAATTGTTTTTGCATCACCACATTTTGAGAGCTATAATTTATCCATATTTTGGCCCACAGAGTCATGTGAGGTCTTGTTTTTTGCCGGGCGACTTTTTATTGGTATCATTTTCGGGCACATGACATTTTTTGATTGCTTTTTATTCCGATTTTTGTGAGGCAGAATGAACAAAAAACAGCAATTCCTGCATTTCTTTTGGGGGGGAGGGCGTTTATACCGTTCCGTGTGTGGTAAAATTGATAAGGCAGTTTTATTCTTTGGGTCAGTATGACTACAGTGATACCACATTTAAATAATTTTTTTTATGTTTTGGCGCTTTTACACAATAAAAACTATTTTATATAAAAAATGATTGTTTTTGCATCACTTTATTCTGAGAGCTAACTGTTTTTATTTTTCTGCTGATAGAGCTGTACGGCAGCTTGTTTTTTGTCGGACAAGATGACGTTTTCAGGGGTACCATTTTTATTTATATCCATCTTTTTGATTGCGTTTTATTGCACTTTTTGTACAGCGGTATGATGATAAAGCATTGTTTTTTGCCTCTTTTTTTTACGGTGTTCACTGAAGGGGTTAACTAGTGGGATTGTTTTATAGAGCGGGTCTTTACAGATGCGGCGATACCAAATATGTGTACTTTTATTGTTTTTTTATTTACATAAATAAATGGATTTATTGGCAAAAAAAAATTTTTTCTTTACTTGAGGATTTTTTTTATATTTTTATACATTCTAATTATTTTTTTTAAACTTTATAACATTGTCCCAGGTTGGGACATTACTATATAAAGTCAGATCGCTGATCTGACACTTTGCATAGCACTGTGTCAGATCAGTGATTTGACAGGCAGTGCAGGAGGCTTGCCGGCGCCTGCTCTCAGCAGCCGCTGACAAGCCACCTCACTGAAGGACCCGGAAGGACTCCCGTGGCCATTTTGGATCCGGGGTCTCCCCTCCCTGTGCTATTGTTCTCTGTGCCGCTGTCACTACTGACAGCGGCATCAGAGGGGTTAAATATCCACAATTGGCGCTAGCACCAATCGTGGGCATTGCTGCGGGGTATCAGCTGTCACATACAGCTGACACCCGCACGCGATCGCCACGGCGCTCAACGTGAGACCATGCGATCGTGCTGCCGTACTAGTACTGTGGTTTGCGGGAACGCAGTTCCTGCAGAGCAGTACTAGTACGGCGCATGTTAGGAAGGGGTTAAACTGAATGACTTGGGTCAAACGTTTGGGATATCCTTCCACAAGCATCTCACAATAGTTGGTCAGAATTTGGGCCCATTCCTCCTGACAAAACTGGTGTAACTGATCCAAGGTTTAATGGTCACCTTGCTCACACCTGCCTTTTCAGCTTAAGCCACTTTGTTACCATATTGGCAGTATACTTCGGGTCATTGTCCATTTGGAAGACAGATTGCCACCCAAGCTTTAACTTCCTAGCTGATGTCTTGAGATATTGCTTCAGTATTACCACATAATCTTCATTTCTCATGATGCCATCTATTTTGTGAAGTGCATCAGTCCCTCCTGCAGCACAACAACCCCACAACATGATGCTGCCACCCCCATGTTTCACAGTTGGGATGGTGTTCTTAGGCTTCCAAGCTTCACCCTTTTTCCTCCAACGTAACGACGGTCATTATGCCCAAAAAGTTAAATTTTAGTTTCATCAGACCACCGGATATGTCTCCAAAAATTAAGGTATTTGTTCCTGTTTGCATTTGCAAACATTAACCTGGCTTTTTTTGTTTCTTTTGGAGTAAAGGCTTCTTCCTGGCAGAGTGGCCTTCTAGCACATGTTGATACAGTACTTGTTTCACTGTGAATATTGAAACAATCTCACCAGGTTCTGCCATCATCTTCACAAGGTTTTTTGCTTTTTGCCCTTGGGTTGATATGCACATGTCGGACCAAAGCACGTTCATCTCTGTGTCACAGAGCCCGTCTCCTTCCTGTGTGGTGTGATGGCTGGACAATCCCATCTTGTTTGTGCTTGCATATAACTGTTAGTACAGATGAACGAGACACCTTCAGGTATCTTGAAATTGTACCAAGGATGAGCCAGACTTGCAAAGTCCACAATTCTCTTCCTGATATCTTGGCTGATTTCTTGAGACTTTCCCATGATGCTACAGAAAGAAGCAGTGTGTTTCAGGTGTGCATTAAAATACATGCACAGGTGTGTCTCTAATTAACTCAGATGTTGCCAAAAAAGCAAGAAGCTTCCAAACACATGACATCATCATATGGGCAGTCCAGAAAAGTTTAAAGGCATAGTAATCTTAGTTATGTAATTTTTTTTAATTTTGCAGTAAGTAATTAAAATGCCTTAAAATAGTCACCCTCTCTCATTATTCTTGGCATTTGGCAAATATTAATAATTATGGTAATCCTAATTGACCTAAAACGGGAAAGGTTTATTCTGATTTCTTGTCAGATATTGAGAAAAACGTGCATGTGTGTCTTTTTATATAGTGTATGCAAACTTATGGATTCAACTGTTGGTCAGCAAGATCCTCCTCCACATGGCTCTCAAGTAAAAGATTCTTCCAAGTGTGCCGGCGACTGGTGTAAGGTATGTGGGTTTGCAGACAACAGGAAAAAAAACTTCACTCTCGCTCAAGGAACCATACACACTATTGATTCATTTATAAACTGTGACTCAGATCACATAGTATATTGTATTGCGTGCCACACCTGTAACATGAAGTACATTAAGGAAAGTGAAAAAGAGAATTGCAGAACATATTGCCAAAATAAAAAGTGTAACAACAGCACATATTCGGGTGAGGCAAAGCATTTCACTTTGACACATCAAGCAGATTTATCGCATTTTTCTTTCTACAAGAATTATTGGATTCTTCACTTAGATACAAAATATCCGAAGGGTATGAACTATATGAACGATTTATGTTACATATATTGAATAAATTAGAAATAATATAATTGCACTATATATGAAATCATTTAGCTGTGATTAATCATTTAATTAATAGGCATTTATAAGTTGTCTTGCTGTTCTTTACATCTGAGTACTTCAAGAGTCACACACCCAGTCTGCATAAATTAACCTAATTATTATCATTGCGATTGTGATTGGATTCCGCCATACATATAAAACCTTGTTGATCTTTCCATTACGTCCCTCAGTACAGCACCATGGAGGACGTCCTTCCTTGACCTATAGCGGGACAAGATCATAGAAAGGTTAAAAGGACCCTCCCACCTCCACCCTCCAGTGTTTTTCCTGTCCCTACAGGGACGGTTGTATGAGAGGTTGCTCCTAGAGCGAAGATAGCCTGTGGATTCTCTTCCCCCTGTCAAGTGGTCCGTGGCTGACACCTCACTGGGTAGAGGTCCCTCAGCTATCAGCGCTGTACCAGATGGACACAGAGTTCGGGGGTCTCAGCCTTCCCTGTCCCTGGTCAGACGGACCGTGGCCGACTCCTCTTTGAGAGGTTCCTCACCCAACAGTCAGCCTGTGCAATGGGCTTAGGGGGATCGTGTGGCAGGTCCAATCCTCCCCCATGTCAAGTAGCCCAGGGTGGAAACTCCCCGGTGGGGAGTCCCTCAGCCCCAGAGACCAGTCGAGCGGACGGGCTCCTGGGTAGAGCCTCTTCCTCCCAGTGGGGGGCTCTCGGCTCGGACGCCGACTGGCAAAACACCGCTACTTACGAAAGTCGTGTGGTGGAGAAGGCCATTGCGCTTCCGGTGACGTCAGAGCGGGGCGCCGGCACATAGGATTGGCATGCGTTCCATGATGGAACATGGAATGGGGCACAGGAGAGGAAATCATTGACAGTAATGCAGCATTCCTGACGGGACGCCGCTTCCTTCCACGGTAGGCTCTCGGCGTTACCAGCTCCCCCTGTCTTCTAGCAGGTATGGAGCCAGCACAGGTGAGTGCATGGTTTAATGTTGCATTGATGGCCTGGGCCTCTGGGCTGACTCTAGTCTCAGGCCTTTGTGCCAATGCTGTACCTGGAACCCATTTGCAGCTAGGCCTTGGACCTCTAGGCTATGGTTGGGCCATATGTACAGGCTACATCTCATGACTGGACTTCAGTTAGTTGCAGGTCTTGTCTGCACAGAGCCTTAAGATTGGGCTTCAGAGTGACTTTTTGGAAGCATGCTTTCCATTTTCTGGTTCAATAAACAGGTGTTTCACTTTTCTTTGCAACTTAACTACTCCATCCATAGGAGGACACAAGGTGTTAATTCAGCACATTTTCTCCATGAAGACTGCCCTCCAGCTGTGGCTCATTAATTAGCTCCTTCGGGTGGAGTCAGTCTGACAAATGAGATGTACTGTTCAGAGTGGAGATTTATCTGGAACTCTGATAGATTCCTCTTTTGCTTAAAAGTGTAAGTCTGGTCTCTTGTTTGGCACCTTCAGACATGGCCTAGTCTCTCTGTGCATCTCTTTGCATCATACTGCTTCTATGCACCATATCGAGTGCCTCTGTGCATAATACTGCATCATAGTGCCTCTATGCATCATATTGAGTGCCTCCATGCATAATACTGCATCATAGTGCCTCTATGCATCATATTGAGTGCCTCCGTGCATAATACTGCATCATACTGCTTCTATGCATCATATTGAGTGCCTCTGTGCATGATACTGCATCATAGTGCCACTATGCATCATATTAAGTGCCTCCGTGCATAATACTGCATCATACTGCTTCTATGCATCATATTGAGTGCCTCCGTGCATCATAGTGCATCTATGCATCATATTGAGTGCCTCTATGCATCATATTGAGTGCCTCTTTGCATCATACTGCAACATAGTGCCTCTATGCATCATACTGAGTGCCTCTGTGGCATCATACGGCATCATACTGTTTCATAGGGACTTTGTGCATCATACTGCATCATATTGCTTCATAGTTCCTATATGCATCATAGCGCTTCATAGTTACTTCGTGTATCATATTGCATCATATTGCTTCATGGTTCCTATATGCATCATAGTGCTTCATATTGCCTTTCTGCATCATATTGCTTCATGGTTCCTATATGCATCATAGCGCTTCATAGTGACTTTGTGCATCATATTGCATCACCATTCCTATATGCATCATAGTGCTCATATTGCCTTTGTGCATCATATTGCATCATATTGCTTCATGGTTCCTATTTACATCATAGCGCTTTATATTGCCTTTGTGCATTATATTACAGCATATTGCTTCATAGTTCCTATATGCATCATAGTGCTTCATAGTTCCTATATGCATCATATTGCTTCATTGTTCCTATATGCACCATAGCGCTTCATAGTTACTTCATGCATCATATTGCATCATAGTTCCTATATGTATCATATTGCTTCATTATTCCTATATGCATCACATTGCTTCATTGTTCCTATATGCATCATAGTGCTTCAGATTGCCTTTGTGCATCATATTTCTTCATAGTTGCTATATGCATCATAGCGCTTCATAGTGACTTTGTGCATCATATTGAATCAGATTACTTAATAGTGCCTTTGGACATCATATTGCATTATATTGCTTCATAGTTCCTATATGCATCATATTGCATCATAGTGTTTCGGTGCCCTGTGCCTCAGGGGGTATCATTAGTGTGTCGGGCTTGGTGCCTTTTTTTCGCCTCTGGCTGTGAGCCACTGGGTTAGACCTTCTGTCTGGTGCCTTGTTGTGTGGTCGCACATTGTATCATCGGCCTACCACTTCACATTTTTGTCTTGGGCCTCAACTCTGGATATAGAGTTCTTGTGTTTTTGGACCCAGATCCAGCTCCTGTTTCTTCATTCTTTACAACAGGGCTTAGTCAAGCAAACAGATATGCTTGAATTGGCTTAGTAAAATTTGCATTTCTTCTGTTTGGAACAGATCTCTCAGGTAGGTTCTACCTTGAGTGCTAAAGGCAAGTCTATTACATAATTAGCTTTAAAAGATGACATACGTCCTTTTGATACATCCTATAAAAGGACATACTACTGTCCTGGGAGCAGAAAATCCCACAAGTTGAAAGGAAGGATTCCTTCCGCCTTGGAATGCTTTGCCCTAAGATATTAGAACCATCTACAATTTGCATAGTTTTACGTGCTCCCTCAAAACACAATTGTTCAGAGCGGCCTATCACGTTCCCTAATCAGTCATTTTATGTTTGTGTGTGTAGCCCATTCACTATCTCCATCTATCCCCCACCCCCTGAAGATGGCTGTGCCATCATTGTAAATACAACATTGTTTATACACACCTGTACATTGTATCTCCCCACCTCATTGTAGATTGTAAGCTCTCACGAGCAGGGTTGTTTTATTTTGCTTTAATTATTATATGGTTATTACTTATGGCTGTTGTGTTTGAAACTGTCAAACTGTAAAGCGCTGCGGAATATGTTTTTGCTATGTAAATAAAGTTTATTATTTATTATTGTTGTTATTATTATTATTAATCCTTCCCAAACTCTACATTCGGCAATCAGATAAACAGATTCTTGTCCCATAAGTCTGTTGCGTTTTGTTTACCAGGGACATCAGCACTGCCTTTTGTACCTTGTGGTGAAGCAGCAGCACTGGGTCGTGTGGCAGAGGATCCCATACTCGCGACTAGGGTTGAGCGACCTTGACTTTTTTAGGGTCGAGTCAGGTTTCACGAAACCCGACTGTTGGAAAAGTCGAGTCGGGCGAAATCGGGCGATTACTGTGCAAAGTCGAGGATCGGCCGGAACACGAAACCCTATGCACGTCAATGGGGATTTTTTTTTTATTTTTTTTTTTTAATTTTTTATTTTTTTTATTTTTTCTCTCTCTCTCTCTCTCCCCCTCCCAGCACAGAAAATTTCGTTTTACACATTCCAAATCGCTACTGCGCACAAGCGATAAAATGATGATAGGCGTGCACGCCCTAACCCCTATGTCATCACTCTGCCCACGCTCCTTCATTGGCTGTAAAAATGGCGCTAAACGCGTCATACGAAACGCGACTTTGGCGCCAAGATCGCGTACCGCATGGCCGACCCCACACAGGGATCGGGTCGGGTTTCATGAGACGCCGACTTTACCAAAAGTCGGCGACTTATGAAAATGAACGATCCGTTTCGCTCAACCCTACTCGCGACTCTTACAGCAGTCACAGCTCCTAAGATAAATGAAACTGTATCCAGGGCTCTTACTGTTAAGACCCCATAGTCTCACTGCTTCACAGTAGATAATCTCCCTCTGTGATGAGGAAGAAACCTACTTTTTCTCTAGCGATGGAATATGGTTACTCGCACAATGGCAGTCTGAGTGTATAAAGATCCCTGAGAAGATTGCCTCTTGGGATATGTATGTGCGTATATGTGTATATATGCATATATGGACAAATAAGTTGACATACTTATAATGTCTGGACTAATGACTCGTATAAATGCAGTTTCGAATAATTTCAAGTGTCAGAAGATTTTTGCTAGCACCACCACCACCATCACCACCACCTTCATCGATTCAGAGTCCGGACTCCCTTTGTCTAACATCAGTAAAACAGGAGTGATGATCCACGTTACTCTTTCAGCGCTTCTAATGAGAAGCCTGACTTTGGTAATGGCAGGAGATATTACCTGCCGGATCTTGTATTCCTTAGTTTCAATAATATCCAGCCCTTACTTGGGGTTAGACATCTAAGGATTTGGAATAGACGTGATCTCCTGGATGAGTAATGTGCGAACATCCCAATGCTCTGCCATTATCCATGTACTATCTGTTATTCGTTTGATCTTCCCGCAGTCCAGGGCCTCTGTCCTGCAGGTCTCCTTGTAGTACGGTAAGCTGGTCTGTAACCAAGGCTTAACCTGAGCCCAGAAGGTCCGATGAAGTAACAGTTCTGTGTTGTTAAGCACATGCAGATTATTATTGGTCGGTACAGTCCTCATTGTGTGGTGGCGGTGACTTTCACCATATTTTGCTGGGCAATAAGGTTTTCTAAACCTATTCTGGGGCTGCGATGTCTATAAGTATCGATCACAATAAATAACTTGCTGTGGTTCATTATTGGTATTGGAGTATGGGTGAATTTTACTCTCTGTTTCTGATGCTGATTTCGTTTACCACATTCATACTGAAATTGGCCATTATAGATGTATATCAGACACTCACTACGGTGCTTTTCTTTGCGGATCTCTTTAGATATCTATGGTTTTTCTGATCTTTCAGATCATTTATATATCTAGTCTGGTTTTTTGCCTGGGACTTTGATTCCTGGGCTTCTGTAACCACCCTGGGAGAGTTTCCTTGGTATTCTCCATGGTGCTGTCCTTGAGGGACGTAATGCAAAAAGGGAATTAGACCTACCGGTAATTCGGTTTCCAGGTAGTCCCTCAGGACAGCACCCTTAGTTCCCTCCCTTATGTTTCTCTTTTTAGGCTTGCACGGGATTAATCTACTGGCAGATCGTTCGTCCTTTGGGTCACCATGGCTCGAAATTAAGATGAAGCCGTTAAATGGTTTATTACACACGTGTTTGTAAGGGCACGTTTAGACCATTTATTTCCATCCTTCTGTGGTACTTTGAAAAAACACTGGAGGATGGAGGTGGGAGGGTCCTTTTAACCTCTATGATCCTGTCCCGTGATAGGTCAAGGAAGGACGTCCTCCATGGTGCTGTCCTGAGGGACTACCTGGAACCGAATTACTGGTAGGTCTAATTCCCTTTTTCACTATACATCCTATGACTGGAGATGAGCGAATATTTCAATGTCACGATCGACGAATTTGCAATATTCACCAATTAAATTGTCAAATATTCGCCGAACATAACCAAACAACATTGAGGTCAATGGGAAGCAAAAGCAAACGCCTCATAACGGTCCCAAATGCTGCCAAAACACATCAGGGACAGATACGAGGGACAGACACCAGGAAAGTGGCCTCAATTCACCCACAGTACAAATTGCAGCATGGCTCAGTAGCAATCAGCCAGGCATGTGGTATTGGGGTCTGGGACAGCATTTACAGCTTTCAATTGAACGTCACAGTAAGACGAGGTTGGTGAGGGATCAGTGTAGGCCTACTTTGCTGGGAGCCCTGATACCACATGCAACACCTCTACCTGTTTTCATGCAGAGACACACTCAGGTGGCACAAATATCAGTTTTGTAGACTACCATTGTCAGAAAAATTAAGCATAGTAACACGGGTAGTTGAGTCCAAGGAAGTAGAGGTCCGACGGTCTCGGAGGCCTACTGCTACAGGCAACACGCATGAAGGAGACCCAACCAGGAGTGTTCACGTTTCCAAAAATTATTGGGAGACACCACCAAAGTGGCATCAATTTCACCACAGTAGAAATAGTATAATAGGGACAGATAGGTCTTCCACTACACCCAATCCAGAAGATGGACACCCAACCAGGAGTGTTCACATTTAAACAAATGAGGGCCTTACACCACAGAAGTGGCATCAATTTCACCACAGTAGAAATAGTATAATATGCTGATAGGTCTTCCCCTACACCCAATCCAGAAGATGGACAACCAACCAGGAGTGTTCACATTTCCAAAACTTACTGGCGGACACCACAAAAGTGGCATCAATTTAACCACAGTAGAAATAGTATAATAGTATAATAGGGACCTATAGGTCTACTACACCCAATCCAGAAGATGGACATCCAACCAGGAGTGTTAACATTTCCAAAAATTACTCTCAGACACCACAAAAGTGGCATTAATTTCACCACAGTAGAAATAGTATAATAGGGACCGATAGGTCTTCCACTACACCCAATCCAGCAGATGGACACCCAACCAGGAGTGTTAACATTTCCAAAAATTACTGGCAGACACCACAAAAGTGGCATCAATTTCACCACAGTAGAAATAGTATAATAGGGACAGATAGGTTTCCCATTACACCCAATCCAGCAGATGGACACCCAACCAGGAGTGTTCACAAACCAACAGACTCAGCATTCATGATCTGCATGTTATTGAGTCTGTGTATTAGAATAATTAATTGAAATGGGTTGTGTTCAAAATAATAGCAGTGTGGAGTTCAATTAGTGAGGTCAATCATTCTGTGAAGAAACAGGTGTGAATCAGGTGGCCCTTACAAAAGGGTGAAGCCACGACATGCTGTACACGCATTTTCCTTGAAAGCCTGAGAAATATGGATTGTTCGAATCGAGACATTGTTCAGAAGAACAGCGTACTTTGATCAAAAAGTTGATTGGAGATGGTAAAACTTATAAAGAAGTGCAGACAATGATAGGCTGTTTAGCTAAAATGATCTCCAATGCTTTGAAATGGAAAGCCAAACCAGAGAGACGTGGAAGAAAATGGAAGACAAATGGATGGAAGAAAGCTAGAATAGCAAAAGCTCAGCCAATAATCAGCTCGAGGGTTATCAAAGACAGTTGTGGAGACACAGCATTGTATCTTAATAAACCAGACAACTATTTTTAGCAAGCCAGAAAGAATAGATTGTTATCTATATGATGACTTTTCAATTTATGTGTTTCTTTCTGGTTGGTCAAGAAAACAGACTTTTGCTTGTGTAAGCCTGTAATATTGACTTGTAAGTTGACATTTGATATGACATGCTGTGCTCTTATCCTTGATGACTAGTGATATTTACTGATATGCTAATTATACATTGTCCATGCAGCCAGTTTATTGGCATTCAAGCCGGAGGGGGAAAATCTATGCTAATAGATTACATAATCAAACAATGCGACTTGGTGGTCACCAATCTTCCCCTTATCTGTGATGCTTGATTGAAGAACACTTGTTAATTATTAAAAGAGGCATTATTAAAATGCCTCTATGTAGAGAGACAGAGATTCAGCCAAGACAGCCAAACATCCAGGTACTCTACAAAACTGCAGCCAAGACATCATGGCTCCATCACGAGGGACACAGATTTATTATTCTACAGGATGCCAACCTAGGGGACCTCGGCTCTGGTTAGAAGAATACAGATCAGCTCCATTAACCATCGTTAAACTATGGATACGTTTGGAGTAAGCCAGGAGTGGGACCTGCCGGTCGTCTGGCTCCATGGAGATGTTTGGAGAAGTCAAGTTGTGACCCTCGGGCCAACTGGCCTTGAACTTCAATTGACTGTCATCTTCCTAAGATTGTCGTTACCTTTTCTCTGTGTGGGGTAGTCAACCCTGGAAGCTCTGACATAATAGCTGCCATTATCCCAGCGAGTCAGTGGAAGGGTGAGACCTGTTTTGTGGTTCAATGAAGCATTGCCACACTGTTTTACCCTCATCCTGTGTTGTTTGAGTAGTGTTATGCCCACGTTAAAAGGAGAGCGGGTATGCGGCAGGACGAACTCTGGTTCATACAGTTTCGGCTAGCGGACTGGGGCTTCCCCCGACCTCCTGTGTCTCCACAACAGTCTCATGTTACCTGTGAGTACTGTGACAGAAGATGCCTGTGTGAAGCTAATCTCTTAGCAAGAAGCCACCACAAAGTCCAACTGTTGAAAAAAAAAACCCACATGCACTGAAATGGATACAATTTGCCAAACACATCAACTGGCCTAAAGAGAAATGTGGAAACATTTTGTGGACTGATGAAAGTAAAATTGTTCTTTTTGGGTCCAAGTGCTGCAGAGAGTTCGTCAGACGTACCCCAAAGTCTGCATTCAAGCTACAGTACACTTTGAAGACAGTGAAGCATGGTGATGTAAGCATCATGATATGAGCATGTTTCTCTTACTATGGTGCTGGACCTATTTACCGCATACCAGGTATCATGGACCAGTTTGCATATATTAAAATATACAATACCAGAAGTCATGTTGACTTACGCTGAACAGGATATGCCTTTGAAATGGGTGTTTCAACAAGACAACAACCCTAAACAGACAAGTTAACGAGCAAAATCTTGGTTCCAGTCCAAAGGTGAGGTTATGGAGTGGCCAGCCCAATCCCTGGACCTTAATCCAATAGAACACTTGTGGGGTGAAAATAAAAATGCCGTTTCTGAGGCAAAGCCAACAAATGCCAAAAAATTCTGGGATGCAGCCAAGCAATCTTGGCTGGAATAACAGTTGACAGATGCCAGAAGTTGGTTGACTCTATGCAACATAGATGTGAAGCAGTTGTAAAAAAAAAAAAAAAACTGTAGGTACACAACTGTTAGGTTAGTGATTCACAGGAATGCTAAATCCACAAAAAAGTACCGTATCTACTCTAGTATAGGCCGACCCGAGTATAAGCCGACCACCCTAATTTTGCCACAAAAAACTGGGAAAACTTGACTCGAGTATAAGCCTAGGGTGGAAAATGCAGCAGCTACTGGTAAATGTCAAAAATAAAAATACATACCAATAAAAGTAAAATTAATTGAGACATCAGTAGTTTAAGTGTTTTTGAATATCCATATTGAATCAGGAGCCCCATATAATGCTCCATACAGTTCATGATGGCCCCATAAAATGCTCCATACAAAATACGCCCCATATAATGTTCCAAACAGTTTATGATGGACTCCATAAGATGCTCCATATTAAAATATGCCCCATATAATGCTGCACAAATGTTGATTATGGCCCCATAAGATGCTCCATACAGACATTTTCCCCACGCAATGCTGCACAAATGCTGATTATGGCCCCATAAGATGCTCCATAGACACATTTGCCCCATACAATGCTGCACAAATGCGGATTATGGCCCCATAAGATGCTCCATAGAGATATTTGCCCCATATAATGCTGCACATGGCCCCATACAGATATTTGCCCCATATAATGCTGCACATGGCCCGATACAGATATTTGCCCCATATAATGCTGCACATGGCCCGATACAGATATTTGCCCCATATAATGCTGCACATGGCCCCATACAGATATTTGCCCCATATAATGCTGCACATGGCCCCATACAGATATTTGCCCCATATAATGCTGCACATGGCCCCATATAATGCTGCACATGGCCCCATAAGATGCTCTATACAGATATTTGCCCCATATAATGCTGCACATGGCCCCATAAGATGCTCCATACAGATATTTGCCCCATATAATGCTGCACATGGCCCCATAAGATGCTCCATACAGATATTTGCCCCATATAATGCTGCACATAGCCCCATAAGATGATCCATACAGATTTTTGCCCCAAATGCTGTTGCTGCGATTAAAAAAAATTAAAAAAAACCATACTCACTATAGCACTTGCTATATTCAACTACTCCCCATTCCAGCGCCGACCGCCGCTGTGTCTTCCCCGTCCTCTGCACTGACTGTTCAGGCAGAGGGCGGCGCACACTAATCACGTCATCGCGCTCTGTGACCTGAGCGTCAGTGCAGAGGACGGGACAGACACAGCGGCACCGACGGTGGAACGGGGAGCAGGTGAATATCGTGCACTGCCCCCCGTCATACTCACCTGCTCCTGGCGCTGTCCCTTCACATCTGCTCCCCGGCAGCTTCTTCCTGTAGTGAGCGGTCACATGGTACCGCTCATTACAGTAA
The DNA here is from genome assembly GCF_051348905.1 of Ranitomeya variabilis. Taxonomy (NCBI): domain Eukaryota; kingdom Metazoa; phylum Chordata; class Amphibia; order Anura; family Dendrobatidae; genus Ranitomeya; species Ranitomeya variabilis. Next base: position 826,025,890 of record NC_135232.1, on the reverse strand, counting down.
TGAATATGCGGCTCCACCCCTATGGGAGTGGAGTCGGGTCCATATTCATTGCTGTAATGAGCGGTACCATGTGACCGCTCACTACAGGAAGAAGCTGCCGGCGCTGGAGAACCAGGGACACCACGCCAGGAGCAGGTAAGTATTATTAGACAAATATATAATGGTCGGCACAAAAACGGCAGTAATAGGGGAAAAAGATTTTTTTTGCAGCTGCAAAACAGGACAAAAACCACCAATATTGTCAACAGTAAAATATATAAAACCTTAGGTTTGTTTTGCGCTATGCAAATAATCTCCACATAGTGATGACAAGAAATTCCTATTTCCTATGAAGCCGACAGCTTTTTTTATGTATAAATAAGTATCATGCAGCCATTAGCAGCAAATCCGCCCACATCAATTAAGATCAACACAAAGATATAAAAATAAATAACTATCTATAAAAACAATCCACCAGTCTTGCTTTACCTCAATATCAGTTATTTCAAGTGCCTCAAATTCATTAGCAGTTCAATATAACATGTATAGCGCTAGTAAGTACCTCCTTAAACGATGATGTCAGTCTCCGCAGTAGAGGTGCAGTCCCAGATGCTATCCAGAAGAAATCCGAGGTGGAAGAAATATTCCTTCAGGAGTGTAGTCCCGGCCGGTGACATACACTCCCCATGCGTCCTCAATGGTGGTGCACAATAGAAGCCGGTACATGTTTGGAACCTGTGGCGCTGCAGATGCCGGAACAGGACCTTATGTGACGTAGGTGATCACGTGACCGTCCAAAGTAAGGAACGCTGTGTGGACCAGTTCCTACGCGTTTCGAAGATCAACGGTCTTCTTCGTCAGGCATGGTCCACTATCGTCAAAGACTTCCTTATATATAATTTCTGTATCCACTGTCTAAATGGGCCTCAATACAAATGCACCTTTGTGGACCATCCCTGACGAAGAAGACCGTTGATCTTCGAAACGCGAACTACACTCCTGAAGGAATATTTCTTCCACCTCGGATTTCTTCTGGATAGCATCTGGGACTGCACCTCTACTGCGGAGACTGACATCATCGTTTAAGGAGGTACTTACTAGCGCTATACATCTTATCATATTGAACTGCTAATGAACTTGAGGCACTTGAAATAACTGATATTGAGGTAAAGCAAGACTGGTGGATTGTTTTTATAGATAGTTATTTATTTTTATATCCTTGTGTTGATTTTAATTGATGTGGGCAGATTTGCTGCTAATGGCTGCATGATACTTATTTATACATTAAAAAAGCTGTCGGCTTCATAGGAAATAGGAATTTCTTGTCATCACTAGGTGGAGATTATTTGCATAGCGCAAAACAAACCTAAGGTTTTAAGTATTATTAGACAGCTCTGCTCCCCCTCCGACCCCTGGGTATGACTCGAGTATAAGCCGAGAGAGGCAATTTCAGCCTAAAAAAATGGGCTGAAATTCTAGGCTTATACTCAAGTATATACGGTACATATTGTGAGTTTGTAAAAACAAATGCAGACATTGCTATTTTTTAGAACTGCCCAATGTTCATTTTTTTGTCGTTAAAAGTTATATACATTTCTCTTCATGTTTTGAATTAGAAAAGTGTGCAATGTTCCCAAATGCATGGAAATAAATACTAGTATAAAGATTTTGTGATTAACTCATGTTTTTGAACACACTGCTATTATTTTGAACACTACTGTATACTGCGTATACAAGGCTATGGGCCTTTATACTGCATATATGGGGCTATGGGCCACTTGTACTCTAAATAGAGGGGCTGTGGTGCCAGCACTTTGTATAGGGGATCTATGGGGGGCATTATAATGTGCATAACTGGATGTGGGCCATTGCACTGTGTATAGGGAAGCTGTGGGGCATCATTGTATCGTAAATAAACTTTGGGACATTATACGGTGTATAATGGGGCTATGGCCATCATAGGGTGTATGTTGGAACTATGAGGAAGCATACAGTATATATGGGGCTATCATACTATGTAAAGGTGGCTGTGGGGCCATCATATTGTGGAGGGCTGCAGTGATAGTTGACTGTGGAACTTTCTCCCATCTCCCTACTGCATCTCTGGAACTCAGCCACAGTGATCTTGGGGTTCTTCTTTACCTCTCTCAACAAGGCTCTTCTCCCACAATTGCTCAGTTTGGCTGGATGGCCAGGTCTAGGAAAACTTCTGGTGGTCCCAGACTTCTTCCATTTAAAGATTATGGGGGCCACTGTGCTCTTAGGAACCTTGAGTACTGCAGAAATTCTTTTGTAACCTTGCTTGGCCAGATCTGTGCCTTACCACAATTCTTTCTGAGCTCCTTGACCTCATGATTCTCATTTGGTCTGACATGCACTGATGTGAGGTCTTATATACACAGGTGTGTGCCTTTCCAAATCAAGTCCTATCAGTTTAATGAAACACAGCTGGACTCCAATGAAGGAGTAGAGCCATCTCAAGGAAATGGACAGCACGTGACTTAAATATGATGTCTGAGCAAAGGGTCTGAATACTTATGACCATGTGATATCAGTTTTTCTTTTTTATTAAATTTGCAAAAATTTCTACATTTCTGTTTTTTTTTCGGTGCAGAGTATACATAAATGAGAAAAAAAATTAACTTCTTTTGAATTTACCAAACGGCTGCAATGAAAAAGAGTGAACAATTTAAAGGGGTAATGACCTCAGGTTAGCATCCTCAATAATCAGAACCTCCCACTCCCGTCTCCAAGACTTTACACGTGCTGCGCCGATTCTTTAGAATGCACTACCTAGGTTAATACGATTAATCCCCAATCCCCACAGTTTTAAGCGTGCCCTAAAAACTCATTTGTTCAGACTGGCCTACCGCCTCAATGCATTAACCTAACCATCCCTGTGTGGCCTATTAAAAAAAAAAACAATCAGGTTCCTCGCATCATGTTCTCATACACTTTATGCAGTTAATAGCCCTCTGTGTCTGTACTGCTACATACTTAGGCAGTTAACTGGTTCATGTAGCTTTACATGAACACCCGAGCCTTACACTATGGCAGGTCCAAATAACTAAAGCAATTGTTACCACCCACCTCTCGTGTCTCCCCTTTTCCTCATAGGTTGTAAGCTTGGGAGCAGGGCCCTCATTCCTCCTGGTATCTGTTTTGAACTGTGATTTCTGTTATGCTGTAATGTCTATTGTCTGTACAAGTCCCCTCTATAAGTTGTAAAGCGCTGCGGAATATGTTGGCGCTATATAAATAAAAATTATTATTATTATTATAAAGGGGTCTGAATACTTTCCATACCCACTGTAAGTCACTTTTTACATTTTAAAAATTACAAAACCTAAATGGGGTGATGCAAAAATTTGACCAAGGTTTCAGACCTTAGCTAGCCTGTTAGGCTCATTCAACATCATCGTTAGGAAAGGACAGGTGATGCAAATTTCCTAGGTTTATAAAAACCCTGCCTCCTCTAACCTTGTGCTAAAACAGCAGACATGGGTTCAATCAGCTGCCTAGCACTCAGAAAATTAAAATGGTGACAGCCCTCAAGGCAGGAGAAGGCAATAAGATGAAAACAAACTTTTTGCTCTTTCCTCAGTTTGAAATGTAATTAAGAAATGGCCGCTTTTTGGGCCTCGGCTACAACGAAGAGATTGGTTAAACCCAGTGCCACCACCACTAACACTTACTCAATCTAAAATTATGTTTTTGTTTAAAATGGATTGGCTAGACACATTGACAAAGAAAAATTGACTGGGAAACTCTTCGAAAGATGGGCGTTGTTCATTCCCACATTACCAGACAACACTGATAGATTGAGGAAACAATGTGAAGACATCTCATGGTACTTACTTGAGACACTTCATAATCGGGTTCTAATACCATAGTCATTGACGTTATGTTAGAGTTTAGTTTGCACACGGTGGGGATGGGAGGAAGGTTTTTTTTCTTTTTGAGTTAAGTGTTAAATTCATGATATTTGCTGGATATCATTACCTGTATGTACTACTTTGAATTTAATAAACAGTTTAAAAAAAATAAATAAATAAGAAATAGCCATTAACAGGAACAGTGAAGGCCAAGATAAGGTCTGAAAGACCAATCAAAATTTCAATTAGAGCTGCTCGTGGGCTTTCTAGAGAGGCAAATCAGAACTCCTGCTTGACTGCAAAAGACCTTCAGAAATATTTAGCAGACTGAAGCTGTAGTACATTGTTCTACTGTTCCGAGACACCTGCGCAAATATAAACTTCACGGAAAAGTCATCAGAAGAAAACCTCTCCTGCATACTTACCATAAAATTCAGCGTCAGAAGTATGCAAAAGAACATCTAAGCAAGTCGGATGCATTTGAGACAAGTCCTGTGGACCGATGAGGTTAAAGTAGAACTCTTTGGCCACAATGATCAAAGGCGTATGTGAAGAAAAAAAAAGGGCACAGAATTACAGGAAAAGAACATCTAGCCAACCTTTAAGCATAGGAGTGGCTCAATCATGCTTTGGGGTTGTGTTACAGTCAATGGTACAGGGAACATTTCACAGGTAGAGGGAAGACTGCCTTCAATGAAATTTCAACAAATGCTTGATGCAAACATAACACCATCTGCAAAAAAGCTGAAGTTGAAAAGATGATGGCTTCTACAAATGGAATGATCCTAAACACACGTCAAAATCCACAATACACTACCTAAAAAGGCGCAAGCTAAAGGTTTTACAATGGCCCGCATAGTCTTCTGATATGAATGACATTGAAAATCTGTGGCTAGACCTCGAAATAGCAGTGCATGCAAGATGACCCGGGAATCTCAAAAAACTGGAAGAGTTTTCCAAGGAAAATCCGTCAAACAAGAATTGAAAGAATCTTGACTGGCTACAAAAAGCGTTTGCAAGCTGTGGTACGGTCAAAAAAGGGTGCTACTAGGTACTAACCATGCAGGGTACCCAAACTTTTGCATTGGATCATTTTCCTTTTTTGTAACTTTGAAAATGTAAACTTTTTTTTGGCCTAAAATACAAAAGAAAATGTGCCATTGTACAGATGGTGGTTCTGGTGACGCATTCCTGTGCTGATGGTGGTTCTTTTGCTGCATTCCTTCTTAGGCTGCTTTCACACATCAGGTTTTTTGTTTCAGGCACAATCCGGCAGTTTTAAAAAAAAAAACGGATCCGGTTTTTTTTATTACGCCGGATCCGTTTTTTTCCCATAGAGTTGTATTAGCGCCGGATTGTGCCTGAAGGACATGCGTTTCATTCGTTTTGTGCCGGATCCGTCCCTTCAGGCTTTTTTGCCGGACACAAAAAACATTGACTGCAACGTGCATGAATCCGCATGCCCAGAAAGCTGTTTTTGATTCTGGCATGGGAAAATCTCTCTCTCTCAAAAACAAAAATTTGCGGAATGCGTTAAAAATGATGTGATGCTTAATGTAAGCATTTTTAAAGGGTTTTTGCAGCGGAAAACAGCCGAAAAAATGCGGAAAAAACGCGCAAAATCCGGAACGTGTTCATAGCCTAATACATAGTATAAGCAATTGAATGGCTGCAGGTTCCAGTCCATCAAGGGGACCAAATATTAATGAATATCATAAAATCAAAAGTAAAAAAACAAGACAGAATTACAGTTGTTCACTGCACGTTAATCACAATATGGTGGGAGGCAACATTTCAAATTTTGTCTCAGGCAACAGAAAAATTGGAATCGGCTGTGGTTGGCACTCTATTGGGGTAAAGCAAGTATTGGCCATTTTATTCTTTACATCAGTCTGTCCCCTGTTGTGAATTCTGTTCTCGAACTCCCTCCGGTGGTTATGAATGGTACTTCGGCGAGTTCTGTCCATGGACTCCCTCTGGTGGCTGTGAGTGGAGCTGCTGGTTCTGAGGTTCTTTCCTCAGCTGACCTCGTTTAGTCCTAGGCTGGCTGCTCTATTTAACTCCACTTAGATCGTTACTGGATGCCAGCTGTCAATGTCCTAGTACTGGTTCAGTTCTCTCTTGGATCTTTCAGATGACCTGTCTACTCCAGCAAAAGCTAAGTCCCTGCTAGCTTATTTGTTTATCATTGTTTTCTTGTCCAGCTTGCTATCATGATTCTGCCTTGCTAGCTAGAAGCTCTGGGATGCAGAGTGGCACCTCCACGCCGTGAGTCGGTGTGGGGTCTCTTTTGCACACTCTGCGTGGTTTTTTTGATAGTTTTTTATGCTGACCGCAAAGATACCTTTTCTATCCTCAAGTCTGTTTAGTTAAGTCTGGCCTCCTTTGCTGAAACCTATTTCATTCCCGTGTTTGTGACTTCCATCTTAACTCACAGTCAATATGTGTGGGGGGCTGCCTTTCTCTTTGGGGGAATTTCTCTGAGGCAAGTTAGGCCTTATTTTCTATCTTTAGGGGTAGTTAGCTCTTAGGCTGTGAAGAGGCGTCTAGGCAGAATCAGGTACGCTCCACGGCTATTTCTAGTTGTTGTGATAGGATTAGGGGTTGCGGTCAGCAAAGCTCCCACTTCCCAGAGCTTGTCCTGTATTACTAGTTTGCTCATCAGGTCATTCCTAGTGCTCCTAACCACCAGGTCATCATAACAGTACAGCTGGCCAGTAAAGTGTTAATGCATCTCAATAGAGGGATAAAGGAAGTTCTGAGAATTTTTTTTTCCCTCTGCAGCGTGTTTTGTTTTTCTTTTCCCCTAAATCTCTGGGTGGTTCAGGACACAGGTGTAGATATGGACATTCAAGGTCTGTCCTCTTGTGTGGATCAACTCACTGCAAGGGTACAAGGCATTCAAGATTATGTAGTTCAGAACCCGAGGTTGGAACCCAGAATTCCAATTCCTGATTTGTTTTCTGGGGATAGATCTAAGTTCCTGAATTTCAAAAATAATTGTAGACTGTTTTTTGCTTTGAAACCCCGCTCCTCTGGTGACCCCATTCAGCAAGTAAAAATCATTATTTCTTTGCTACGTGGCGACCCTCAAGACTGGGCATTTTCTCTTGCGCCAGGAGATCCTGCATTGCGTAATGTAGATGCGTTTTTTCTGGCGCTTGGGTTGCTTTATGATGAACCAGATTCAGTGGATCAGCAAGAAAAAATCTTGCTGGCTTTGTGCCAAGGTCAGGATGAAGCGGAGGTATATTTTCAGAAGTTTAGAAAGTGGTCTGTGCTTACTCAGTGGAATGAGTGTGCCCTGGCGGCAATTTTCAGAAAGGGTCTTTCTGAAGCCCTTAAGGATGTTATGGTGGGATTCCCCACGCCTGCTGCTGAATGAGTCTATGTCCTTGGCCATTCAGATCGATCGACGCTTACGTGATCGCAAAACTGCGCACCATTTGGCGGTATCTTCTGAGCAGAGGCCTGAGCCTATGCAATGTGATAGGACCTTGACCAGAGCTGAACGGCAAGAATACAGACGTCAGAATGGGCTGTGTTTTTACTGTGGTGACTCCACTCTTGCTATCTCTGATTGTCCTAAAAGCACTAAGCGGTTCGCTAGGTCTGCCACCATTGGTACGGTACAGCCAAAATTTCTTTTGTCCGTTACTCTGATTTGCACTTTGTCATCCTATTCTGTTATGGCATTTGTGGATTCAGGCGCTGCCCTGAATTTGATGGACTTGGAGTTTGCCAGGCGCTGTGGTTTTTTCTTGGAGCCTTTACAGTATCCTATTCCATTGAGAGGTATTGATGCTACGCCTTTGGCCAAGAATAAGCCTCAGTACTGGACTCAATTGACCATGTGCATGGCTCCTGCACATCAGGAGGATGTTCGCTTTTTGGTGTTGCATAATCTGCATGATGTGGTCGTTTTGGGTTTGCCATGGCTACAGGTCCATAATCCAGTATTGGATTGGAAATCAATGTCTGTGTCCAGTTGGGGTTGTCAAGGGGTACATGGGGATGTCCCATTGTTGTCAATTTAGTCTTCCCATCCTTCTGAAGTCCCTGAGTTCTTGTCAGATTACCGGGATGTATTTGATGAGCCCAAATCCAGTGCCCTACCTCCTCATAGGGATTGTGATTGTGCTATTAATTTGATTCCTGGTAGTAAGTTTCCGAAGGGCCGACTGTTCAATTTATCTGTGCCAGAACACGCCGCTATGCGGAGTTATGTAAAAGAGTCCTTGGAGAAAGGGCATATTCGCCCGTCGTCATCACCGTTGGGAGCAGGGTTCTTTTTTTGTGGCCAAGAAGGATGGTTCTCTGAGACCTTGTATAGATTACCGCCTTCTCAATAAAATTACCGTCAAATTTCAGTACCCTTTGCCGCTACTGTCTGATTTGTTTGCTCGGATTAAGGGGGCTAGCTGGTTCACTAAGATAGATCTTCGAGGGGCGTATAATCTTGTGCGTATTAAACAGGGCGACGAATGGAAAACAGCATTTAATACGCCCGAGGGCCATTTTGAGTACCTGGTGATGCCATTCGGGCTTTCTAATGCTCCATCTGTGTTTCAGTCCTTTATGCATGACATCTTCCGAAAGTACCTGGATCGATTCATGATTGTATATTTGGATGATATTTTGGTCTTTTCGGACGATTGGGAGTCTCATGTGAAGCAGGTCAGAATGGTGTTCCAGGTCCTTCGTGCTAATTCCTTGTTTGTGAAGGGGTCTAAATGTCTCTTTGGAGTCCAGAAGGTTTCATTTTTGGGCTTCATTTTTTCCCCTTCTACTATCGAGATGGATCCTGTTAAAGTTCAGGCCATTTATGATTGGACTCAGCCTACTTCTGTGAAGAGCCTGCAGAAATTCCTGGGCTTTGCTAATTTTTACCGTCGCTTCATCGCTAATTTTTCTAGTGTTGTTAAACCATTGACTGATTTAACCAAGAAAGGTGCGGATGTGGTCAATTGGTCCTCTTCGGCCGTTGAGGCTTTTCAGGAGTTGAAGCGTCGTTTTTCTTCTGCCCCTGTGTTGTGTCAGCCAGATGTTTCGCTCCCGTTTCAGGTCGAGGTGGATGCTTCTGAGATTGGAGCAGGGGCTGTTCTATCTCAAAGAAGTTCTGATGGCTCGGTGATGAAGCCATGTGCTTTCTTTTCTATAAAGTTTTCGCCTGCTGAGCGCAATTATGATGTGGGCAATCGAGAGTTGTTGGCTATGAAGTGGGCGTTCGAGGAGTGGCGACATTGGCTTCAAGGAGCCAAGCATCGCGTGGTGGTCTTGACGGATCACAAGAATTTGACTTATCTCGAGTCTGCCAAGCGGTTGAATCCTAGACAGGCTCGATGGTCGCTGTTTTTCTCCCGCTTCGATTTTGTGGTTTCGTACCTTCCGGGTTCTAAGAATGTGAAGGCTGATGCCCTTTCAAGGAGTTTTGTGCCTGATTCTCCAGGAGTTCCTGAGCCGGCTGGTATTCTCAAAGAGGGGGTAATTTTGTCTGCCATCTCCCCTGATTTGCGGCGGGTGCTGCAGGAGTTTCAGGCTGATAGACCTGACCGTTGCCCAGCGGAGAAACTGTTTGTCCCTGATAGATGGACTAGTAGAGTTATCTGAGGTTCATTGTTCGGTGTTGGCTGGTCATCCTGGAATCTTTGGTACCAGGGATTTGGTGGCTAGATCCTTTTGGTGGCCTTCCTTGTCACGGGATGTGCGTTCTTTTGTGCAGTCTTGTGGGACTTGTGCTCGGGCTAAGCCCTGCTGTTCTCGTGCCAGTGGGTTGCTTTTGCCCTTGCCGGTCCCGAAAAGGCCCTGGACGCATATTTCCATGGATTTTATTTCAGATCTCCCTGTCTCTCAAAGGATGTCGGTTATCTGGGTGGTTTGTGATCGCTTCTCTAAGATGGTCCATTTGGTACCTTTGCCTAAATTTCCTTCCTCCTCTGATTTGGTTCCATTGTTTTTCCAGCACGTGGTTCGTTTACATGGCATTCCGGAGAACATCGTGTCGGACAGAGGTTCCCAGTTTGTTTCGAGGTTTTGGCGGTCCTTTTGTGCTAAGATGGGCATTGATTTGTCTTTTTCTTCAGCTTTCCATCCTCAGACAAATGGCCAAACCGAACGAACCAATCAGACATTGGAGACATATATGAGATGCTTTGTTTCTGCTGATCAGGATGATTGGGTGTCCTTCTTGCCTTTGGCTGAGTTCGCCCTTAATAATCGGGCCAGCTCGGCCACTTTGGTTTCGCCTTTTTTCTGTAATTCTGGTTTCCACCCTCGTTTTTCTTCAGGACAGGTTGAGCCTTCGGACTGTCCTGGTGTGGATTCTGTGGTGGACAGGTTGCAGCAGATTTGGACTCACGTGGTGGACAATTTGACATTGTCCCAGGAGAAGGCTCAACGTTTCGCTAACCGCCATCGCTGTGTTGGTCCCCGACTTCGTGTTGGGGATTTGGTTTGGTTAACGTCTCGTTATGTTCCTATGAAGGTTTTGTCTCCTAAGTTTAAGCCTCGTTTCATTGGTCCTTATAAGATTTCTGAAATTCTTAATCCTGTGTCATTTCGTTTGGACCTTCCAGCTTCTTTCGCCATCCATAATATGTTCCATAGGTCGTTACTGCGGAGATATGTGGCTCCTATGGTTCCCTCCATCGACCCTCCTGCCCCGGTGTTGGTTGAGGGGGAGTTGGAGTATGTGGTGGAGAAGATTTTAGATTCTCGTATTTCGAGACGGAAACTTCAGTACCTAGTCAAGTGGAAAGGTTATGGTCAGGAGGATAATTCCTGGGTGGTTGCCTCTGATGTTCATGCTGCCGATCTTGTTCGTGCCTTTCATTTGGCTCGTCCTGATCGGCCTGGGGGCTCTGGTGAGGGTTCGGTGACCCCTCCTCAAGGGGGGGTACTGTTGTGAATTCTGTTCTCGAACTCCCTCCGGTGGTTATGAATGGTACTTCGGCGAGTTCTGTCCATGGACTCCCTCTGGTGGCTGTGAGTGCAGCTGCTGGTTCTGAGGTTCTTTCCTCAGCTGACCTCGTTTAGTCCTAGGCTGGCTGCTCTATTTAACTCCACTTAGATCGTTACTGGATGCCAGCTGTCAATGTCCTAGTACTGGTTCAGTTCTCTCTTGGATCTTTCAGATGACCTGTCTACTCCAGCAAAAGCTAAGTCCCTGCTAGCTTATTTGTTTATCATTGTTTTCTTGTCCAGCTTGCTATCATGATTCTGCCTTGCTAGCTGGAAGCTCTGGGATGCAGAGTGGCACCTCCACGCCGTGAGTCGGTGTGGGGTCTCTTTTGCACACTCTGCGTGGTTTTTTTGATAGTTTTTTATGCTGACCGCAAAGATACCTTTTCTATCCTCAAGTCTGTTTAGTTAAGTCTGGCCTCCTTTGCTGAAACCTATTTCATTCCTGTGTTTGTGACTTCCATCTTAACTCACAGTCAATATGTGTGGGGGGCTGCCTTTCTCTTTGGGGGAATTTCTCTGAGGCAAGTTAGGCCTTATTTTCTATCTTTAGGGGTAGTTAGCTCTTAGGCTGTGAAGAGGCGTCTAGGCAGAGTCATGTACGCTCCACGGCTATTTCTAGTTGTTGTGATAGGATTAGGGGTTGCGGTCAGCAAAGCTCCCACTTCCCAGAGCTTGTCCTGTATTACTAGTTTGCTCATCAGGTCATTCCTAGTGCTCCTAACCACCAGGTCATCATAACAGTCCCCCTTCCTCAGAACTGCACTGCTCACCCACTATATAGTGATTTTTAGTTACCTGTGACTCCAGGATATGTTCCACATATCTTCCTTTAAAGACTAGTGCCTAGATTCATTGAAGTGTCTTAGCAAGATTTCTGGTGTAAACTACTGAGAAGTCACAATTTTTTTTTTGTACAACACAAAGTTGTGCAATTTTTTTGGCAAATTTTAGGTGCTCTCACGCTAGTACCAGGTAGTGGGCAGGGCATGGAAAGGACGTGGTGCGGCAAAGACCACCCAGCAAACTCTTCAAAAGTTACATCACTTTAGTTTCTCAACCATGCATTGTCTGTTCTTTACTTTTCTGTATATACACTGAACCTACATTAACTATATATGTGAAACGTCCATACAATAATGTGTACATACACCATTTAAAGGCTGCATTATGATTTTTAGTAAGTACTAAATTTCAAATAATATATTTTACAAAAGGTAGTCCTTGCAAAATGTTTTGGAACTCATGTTGAATATGCAAATATCTAGTACAATTTACAAGAGAATCTGTTACCAGGGTTTGCCATTTAATCAGAATGCAGCATAATGTATGGACAGAAAGCCTGATTCCAATGACGTGTCACTTGCTCAGCAGTTTGCAGTTGTAGTTTCAAGACAGTGTTTTATCAGCAGGCTATTATCACTACGGGACTAGGTGTCACGTGTCAGGCAGTCCAGCTAATCTGTGAAACCCCACCTCCACCAATGATTGGCAGCTTCCTGTGTACACTATATATTGTCAGCAGCCAGTCAGGGGTGTGGGTGCTATACACAGCTCAGCATTCAAAAGCACTGCTACATTTAGGCTGTGTGCTCACATTGCAGAAATTATTCCGAAATGTCCACAGCATTTCCGCAACTCCCTGCCGTGGGTAAAACGCATGCGTTTTCCCGCAAAACACAAGCGTTTTTAGCTTGCAGAATGCTAGCATCAAAGTGATTGACAGGTCGGTCACACTTGTCATGCATAGTGCTTGACAAGTGTGACCAACTTTTTACTATTGATGCTGCCTATGCAGCATCAATAGTAAAAGATAGGATGTTAAAAATAATCAAAAATTAAAAAATATGGTTATTCTCATCTTCCCGAAGGCCCCCAATCTCCTCAGTGGCGCTCCCGGTACGTTCCATTCCCAGGGATGCTATGCATGAAGGACCTTGGTGATGTCTCGGTTGCGTCACCGCAACGTGATCTCAGGTGATTTGCGCAATGCATCCCTGGGAACGGAAGCCGCCGAGTGCACCGCTGAGAGGCGGGAGGACTCCGGGGGCAATCGGAAGGTAAGTATATCACTATTTTTAATTTTTATTCTTTTTTTTTACAGAACTATGGATCCCAGGGCCTGAAGGAGAGTCTCCTCTTCTCCAGACCCGGGTACCAGCCGCACATGAAGCGCTCACTTTACGCATGGTGGGCATAGCCACATGCGTAAAGTGAGTCTTCAATGGAATCCTATGGCTGCGGAATCGCCGCGATTCCACAGAAATAAAGAACATGCTGCGGATTTTACCGCTATGCGACTCTGCAGTGGGAAAATCCGCAGCATGGGCACAGCAACTGCGGAATCCCATAGGATTGCATGGGAATGCGGTTTTTAAGCATTTTTATGTGTTTACGCTGCGGCAAAAAATGTGGCAGAAACGCATAAAAAAATGCAACATGGGCACACAGCCTTACAGTAGAGAAAACAAGAGAGGTTATTAAAACTACACCATGCAGTCCAGTAAGTGGCATTGCTAGAATCAAGCTGCGCTCAGATTCCATAGCAGGCACCTGCAGATTACCTTTAAAAATCTAATAAAAATCTTTATGATGCCAGGGTAATTCTCTGAATATAAAAATCTACATTGTAGCCACCTGACACCACGCCCCCCCGAAGAAGCATAGTGCGAAACGCGCATTGGGGTACCCGATTTTCCGCGTTCCTTACAGGTCGGTCAGTCTGTACTGTATCTTAGCAGCTTATATTTATTCTATATTGGCATAGTGCTCTCTGAGTATAATTATATGATTTGCATTTTGTCATCAGGAACTTTAGTGTAAGGCATTCCTTTGTAATACTAGTATTTTTATATATGTATGTGTATCCTATATTGACATAGAGATCTGTAAAGCATACAAATACGCCTCTAGCACCTTTTTGCACTGTAGCACTACGCACTTTATTAGTAATAATTTATTGCGTTTATTAAAAAAAAAATTTATATATATATATATATATATATATATATATATATATATATATATATATATATATATATATATATATATATATATATATATACACACATACATACACACACACACACATACACACACAGTGGGGCAAAAAAGTATTTAGTCATTCAACAATGATGCAAGTTCCACCACTTAAAAAGATGAGAGGCGTCTGTAATTTACATCATAGGTAGACCTCAACTATGGGAGACAAACTGAGAAAAAAAAATCCAGAAAATCACATTGTCTGTTTTTTTATCATTTTATTTGCATATTATGGTGGAAAATAAGTATTTGATCAGAAACAAACAATCAAGATTTCTGGCTCTCACAGACCTGTAACTTCTTCTTTAAGAGTCTCCTCTTTCCTCCACTCATTACCTGTAGTAATGGCACCTGTTTAAACTTGTTATCAGTATAAAAAGACACCTGTGCACACCCTCAAACAGTCTGACTCCAAACTCCACTATGGTGAAGACCAAAGAGCTGTCAAAGGACACCAGAAACAAAATTGTAGCCCTGCACCAGGCTGGGAAGACTGAATCTGCAATAGCCAACCAGCTTGGAGTGAAGAAATCAACAGTGGGAGCAATAATTAGAAAATGGAAGACATTCAAGACCACTGATAATCTCCCTCGATCTGGGGCTCCACGCAAAATCCCACCCCGTGGGGTCAGAATGATCACAAGAACGGTGAGCAAAAATCCCAGAACCACGCGGGGGGACCTAGTGAATGAACTGCAGAGAGCTGGGACCAATGTAACAAGGCCTACCATAAGTAACACACTACGCCACCATGGACTCAGATCCTGCAGTGCCAGACGTGTCCCACTGCTTAAGCCAGTACATGTCCGGGCCCGTCTGAAGTTTGCTAGAGAGCATTTGGATGATCCAGAGGAGTTTTGGGAGAATGTCCTATGGTCTGATGAAACCAAACTGGAACTGTTTGGTAGAAACACAACTTGTCGTGTTTGGAGGAAAAAGAATACTGAGTTACATCCATCAAACACCATACCTACTGTAAAGCATGGTGGTGGAAACATCATGCTTTGGGGCTGTTTCTCTGCAAAGGGGCCAGGACGACTGATCCGGGTACATGAAAGAATGAATGGGGCCATGTATCGTGAGATTTTGAGTGCAAACCTCCTTCCATCAGCAAGGGCATTGAAGATGAAACGTGGCTGGGTCTTTCAACATGACAATGATCCAAAGCACACCGCCAGGGCAACGAAGGAGTGGCTTCGTAAGAAGCATTTCAAGGTCCTGGAGTGGCCTAGCCAGTCTCCAGATCTCAACCCTATAGAAAACCTTTGGAGGGAGTTGAAAGTCCGTGTTGCCAAGCGAAAAGCCAAAAACATCACTGCTCTAGAGGAGATCTGCATGGAGGAATGGGCCAAAATACCAACAACAGTGTGTGGCAACCTTGCGAAGACTTACAGAAAACGTTTGACCTCTGTCATTGCCAACAAAGGATATATTACAAAGTATTGAGATGAAATTTTGTTTCTGACCAAATACTTACTTTCCACCATAATATGCAAATAAAATGATTAAAAAAAATGTGATTTTCTGGATTTTTTTTTCACAGTTTGTCTCCCATAGTTGAGGTCTACCTATGATGTAAATTACAGACGCCTCTCATCTTTTTAAGTGGTGGAACTTGCACTATTGCTGAGTGACTAAATACTTTTTTGCCCCACTATATATATATATATATATATATATATATATATATATATATATATATATATATATATAAAATATACACACACACACACACACGACATAGGTATTTACCAATATATAATTTCTGTTTGCACTGACACTTTACTGCAAATGATCGTTATTGCTACTTATTTGAGAATTTTCTCTGTCACTTATGATTGGATAATGTAGCCTTTTTTACTTTATATCATGGTATGGAGACCATCTATTAGAGTCTGATTATATCACTAACAAATCTATATTATGAAGCAGTGTTCTTAACATAGTATCTGTTTGGTATTTTACCTGGTCTGAGCTGCCTGATGCACTTATACTGACCTTTATTTCTATCTGTAATTTATTCCTGGTTAGGTCGTGGTACTAATGGTGTCGCTCCCTCTTTTAAATTGTCTGTTATTGAATTATGTTGATTGATGAAATTAATATTGTACTAATAAAAATGTGATATACCGTATATACTCGAGTTTAAGCCGAGATTTTCAGCCCAAATTTTTGGGCTGAAAGTGCCCCTCTCGGCTTATACTCGAGTCACGGTCGGCGGGTGAGGGGAAGAGAGCGTGTCGCATACTCACCTAGTCCCTGCGCTCCCCCTGCCTGTCACACTGTCTTCGGGTGCCGCAGCTCTTCCCCTGTTCAGCGGTCACATGGGACCGCTCATTAGTCATTAGAGAAATGAATATGGACTCCACTCCCATAGGGGTGGAGCTGCAAATTCATTTCTCTAATCAGCGGTGCGAGTGACCGCTGACAGAGGAAGAGCTGCGGCACCGAAGACAGTGTGACAGGCAGGGGGAGCGCCGGGAATAGGTATTTTATATTCACCTGTCCACGTTCCACCCGCCGGGCGCCGCTCCGTCTTCCCGTCCTCTGACTGTTCAGGTCAGAGGGCGCGATGACGCATATAGTGTGCGCGCCGCCCTCTGCCTGATCAGTCAGTGCGGAGAGACGCCGGGACGGGACGCTGAGGAGCTGCAAGCAAGAGAGGTGTTTTTTTTTTTTTATTGCAGCAGCAGCGTTATATATGGCACAGATTTATGTGGAGTATCTATGGGACAACGGTGCAGAGCACTATATATGGCACAGATTTATATGGCACATCTATGGGGCCATAATGAACAGTGCAGAGCATATATGGCACAGATTTATAAGGAGCATCTATGGGGCCATAATGAACAGTGCAGAGCATTGTATATGGAGCATCTATGGGGCCATAATGAACGGTGCAGAGCATTCTATATGGCACAGCTATATATGGAGCATCTATGGGGCAATAATCAACGGTATGGAGCATTATATATGGCACAGCTTTATATGGAACCTCCTTTGGGGCAATAATGAACGGTATGGAGCATCTATTTTTATTTTTGAAATTCACCGGTAGCTGCTGTATTTTCCACCCTAGGCTTATACTCGAGTCAATAAGTTTTCCCAGTTTTTTGTGGCAAAATTAGGGGGGTCGGCTTATACTCGGGTCGGCTTATACTCGAGTATATACGGTATATTTTTTACCTTGCTCGGTTGTCCATCTTTTTTGTTTTTTTGGGGGTATACCATTTATACACATACAAAAAAGTGAGGCTTATCAGTTAAAGAATAGATTTTTGGTAGAGGCGGAGTGTATAACAGATCTGTGTTGTGTAGATCTCTAATGCTTTCATATCATAGCATGCACACCTGACATATCACAAAGCTATTCTGCCATAGAGTTACTACTTCTGGGAATGATATCACGATCTATTATGTTCTGCCTGCTGTTTGGGAATCCAATGGCATGTCCCACACCGAGCAGAATAAATCTGAGCAGGATTGCAGAGGTGATGTAGGCAGTGGCATCAGAGACCAAGGAGCATCTTCCCGCTCTTCGTATAGGCAAGGCATTATAGCCAGATATGACACAGACAAGTGATACGTTACCAGGTAAAGCAGTTATTTTATTCAGAATAGAGAAAGTAATGTCCTATTATCTATTATTACAACAGGGCACGGATTACACCAGACTATAAATAAATAGCATGAAAAATAATGGTAAATGTACAGTATAGGGTAAGAGAACCACTGGACAAAAGGCAGGATGGATGACTAGTTTTTCATTGGAGCATTGCTGATTTTTGTGGTCTTCTTGAGGTGGTGATAATTTGGAAGAATCTTCATCAGAAAGTCCAACTGCAAGGTTTGGGGCTGTATTTCCAAGAAAACAAGAATCGATTAATTTTACAGATTGTAAGTCATATGTCTTAAAGCAACACTGATAAATACAGGTCCTTCTCAAAAAATTAGCATATAGTGTTAAATTTCATTATTTACCATAATGTAATGATTACAATTAAACTTTCATATATTATAGATTCATTATCCACCAACTGAAATTTGTCAGGTCTTTTATTGTTTTAATACTGATGATTTTGGCATACAACTCCTGATAACCCAAAAAACCTGTCTCAATAAATTAGCATATCAAGAAAAGGTTCTCTAAACGACCTATTACCCTAATCTTATGAATCAACTAATTAACTCTAAACACATGCAAAAGATACCTGAGGCTTTTAAAAACTCCCTGCCTGGTTCATTACTCAAAACCCCCATCATGGGTAAGACTAGCGACCTGACAGATGTCAAGAAGGCCATCATTGACGCCCTCAAGCAAGAGGGTAAGACCCAGAAAGAAATTTCTCAACAAATAGGCTGTTCCCAGAGTGCTGTATCAAGGCACCTCAATGGTAAGTCTGTTGGAAGGAAACAATGTGGCAGAAAACGCTGTACAACGAGAAGAGGTGACCGGACCCTGAGGAAGATTGTGGAGAAGGACCGATTCCAGACCTTGGGGAACCTGAGGAAGCAGTGGACTGAGTCTGGTGTGGAAACATCCAGAGCCACCGTGCACAGGCGTGTGCAGGAAATGGGCTACAGGTGCCGCATTCCCCAGGTAAAGCCACTTTTGAACCATAAACAGCGGCAGAAGCGCCTGACCTGGGCTACAGAGAAGCAGCACTGGACTGTTGCTAAGTGGTCCCAAGTACTTTTTTCTGATGAAAGCAAATTTTGCATGTCATTCGGAAATCAAGGTGCCAGAGTCTGGAGGAAGACTGGGGAGAAGGAAATGCCAAAATGCCTGAAGTCCAGTGTCAAGTACCCACAGTCAGTGATGGTGTGGGGTGCCATGTCAGCTGCTGGTGTTGGTCCACTGTGTTTCATCAAGGGCAGGGTCAATGCAGCTAGCTATCAGGAGATTTTGGAGCACTTCATGCTTCCATCGGCTGAAATGCTTTATGGAGATGAAGATTTCATTTTTCAGCACGACCTGGCACCTGCTCACAGTGCCAAAACCACTGGTAAATGGTTTACTGACCATGGTATTACTGTGCTCAATTGGCCTGCCAACTCTCCTGACCTGAACCCCATAGAGAATCTGTGGGATATTGTGAAGAGAAAGTTGAGAGACGCAAGACCCAACACTCTGGATGAGCTTCAGGCCGCTATTGAAGCATCCTGGGCCTCCATAACATCTCAGCAGTGTCACAGGCTGATTGCCTCCATGCCACGCCGCATTGAAGCAGTCATTTCTGCCAAAGGATTCCCGACCAAGTATTGAGTGCATAACTGAACATTATTATTTGATGGTTTTTTTGTTTGTTATTAAAAAACACTTTTATTTGATTGGACGGGTGAAATATGCTAATTTATTGAGACAGGTTTTTTGGGTTATCAGGAGTTGTATGCCAAAATCATCAGTATTAAAACAATAAAAGACCTGACAAATTTCAGTTGGTGGATAATGAATCTATAATATATGAAAGTTTAATTGTAATCATTACATTATGGTAAATAATGAAATTTAACACTATATGCTAATTTTTTGAGAAGGACCTGTATAAGAGTGCTTTGGTTAATAGGACTATTAAATATTGAAGGTCCTTGGACAAATTGCATTTTTTTAGTATAATTTATAGCAGCAGCCAAACACTACAATGTAAAGAATAGAAATTTAGGAATTTGCATTCGCAACATGTAACCGAAAACCATAGCATGTCCTAATGGTCATAATTGTGGTTTTAAGAGGTTTCAAGAGACTGTCATTAATAGTCTGTTCTCAGGATAAGCTGGACCACCGGAGATAATACAATCCGGCTGCCTAGCTGGTTAATTCTGCACAATGCCTCTCTTCAGGTATAATTAAATCATTTATTGAGGTACATGTATTGGCAAAATGCATTTTGGAACTGAAATCGGCTCCTTTATCAGGTACACACCTAAAAACTAAACTTGAATACAGTATATAAAGACATAAAAAATGCCAATTTATAAACAGAAGGGCAGGGTGAATAACAAATTGTAATAGTTGCATGCACTATAAGAATAAAATATAAACATTTTACAAATTCAAGGTAAATTAAAAGTACAAGTACCGTATATACTCGAGTATAAGCCGAGATTTTCAGCCCCCAAAAATGGGCTGAAAGTGCCCCTCTCGGCTTATACTCGAGTCATGGTCGGCGGGTGAGGGGGAGTGACGACTGTCAAATACTCACCTGCTCCTGGCGCTCCTGACGCGGTCCCTGCATGTCCCATGGTCTCCGGGCACAGCAGCTTCTTCCCCTGTTCAGCGTTCACTGGTACCGCTCATTAAAGTAATGAATATGGACTCCACTCCCATAGGGGTGGAGCCGCATATTCATTACTGTAATGAGCGGTACACCAGTGACCGCTGAACAGAGGAAGAAGCTGCCGCGCCCGGAGACCATGGGACATGCAGGGACCGCGTCAGGAGCGCCGGGAGAAGGTGAGTATTTCATATTCACCTTTCCGCGTTCCACCGACGCTCCGTCTTCCGCGTCCCCTGCAGTGACTGTTCAGGTCAGAGGGCGTGATTACGTATTAGTGTGCGCGCCGCCCTCTGCCTGAACAGTCAGTGCGGAGAGACGGGACGCTGAGGAGCAGCGGGCAGCGACGAGAGGTTAGTATGCCATTTTTTTTTTTTTTTTTTTTTTAGTGCAGCAGCAGCATTACATGTGGCACAATGTTATATGGGGCATCAATGGGGCCATAAAGAACTGCATGGAGCATTATATGGGGCATCTATGGGGCCATAAAGAACTGCATGGAGCATTATATGGAGTATCTATGGGGCCATAAAGAACTGCATGGAGCATTATGTGGGGCATCTATGGGGCCATAAAGAACTGCATGGAGCATTAGGTGGGGCATCTATGGGGCCATGAAGACCTGCATGGAGCATTATGTGGGGCATCTATGGGGCCATAAAGAACTGCATGGAGCATTATATGGGGCATCTATGGGGCCATAAAGAACTGCATGGAGCATTAGGTGGGGCATCTATGGGGCCATGAAGACCTGCATGGAGCATTATGTGGGGCATCTATGGGGCCATAAAGAACTGCATGGAGCATTATGTGGGGCATCTATGGGGCCATAAAGAACTGCATGGAGCATTATATGGGGCATCTAAGGGGCCATGAAGACCTGCATGGAGCATTATGTGGGGCATCTATGGGGCCATAAAGAACTGCATGGAGCATTATATGGGGCATCTATGGGGCCATAAAGAACTGCATGGAGCATTATATGGGGCATCCATGGGGCCATAAAGAACTGCATGAAGCATTATATGGGGTCATAAAGAACTGCATGGAGCATTATATGTGGCATCAATGGGGCCATAAAGAACTGCATGAAGCATTATATGGGGCATATTTGCATATGGAGTATCTTATGGGGCCATAATGAACTGTATGGAACATTATATGTGGCACATTGTTATATAGAGCATCTTATGGGGCCATAATCAACATTTGTGCAGCATTATATGGGGCATATTTTAATATGGAGCATCTTATGGGGCCCATCAAATTTTATGGGGCGTATTTTGTATGGAGCATCTTATGGGGCCCATCATGAACTGTATGGAGCATTATATGGGGCTCCTCATTCAATATGGATATTCAAAAACACTTAACCTACTGATGTCTCAATTAATTTTACTTTTATTGGTACCTATTTTTATTTTTGACATTTACCGGTAGCTGCTGCATTTTCTACCCTAGGCTTATGCTCGAGTCAATAAGTTTTCCCAGTTTTTTGTTGCAAAATTAGGGGGGTCGGCTTATACTCGAGTATATACGGTATATGCAAAATATAGTGTGAAGGTTTATCTTCAAGAAGTGAAATGTCGATTTCACCTGGAAGTAACTGGCCTATCATGGTTCCCAATGGCAAGGGAACGTAAGAAACATAAATAACGAACGAGCTCTCGGGTGATGGAAACTCGAGTTGACCGTGAGCTAAATCTACCACACAACTAATAGTAGCCAGGGAGCATACCTACGGCTTCCTATATGCCACGCGCCAGCCGGAGGACTAACTACGCCTGGTAGAAGAAGAAACAGACCTGGCTTACCTCTAGGGAAATACCCCAAAAGATGATAGCAGCCCCCCACATGTAATAACGGTGAATTAAGAGGAAAAGACATACACAGTATGAAAGTAGATTTAGCAAAGAGAGGTCCACTTACTAGATAGCAGAAGGATACAAAAGAGGACTTCACGATCAACTGAAAACCCTTTCAAAAACCATCCTGAAATTACTTTAAGACTCCTGTGTCAACTCATGACACAGGAGTGGCAATTTCAGCCCGCAAGAGCCTCCAGCTACAGAGAATTACAAAAACTGCAAACTGGACAAAAGGTACAAAACAAAAGGACAAAGTCCACTTAGCTGATCAGCAGACTAGTAGCAGGAACATGCAACCGAAGGCTCTGGTTACAATGATGACCGGCAAGGAAATGACTGGAGAGCAAGGCTAAATAGGAAACTCCCAAACGCTGATGGAAGCAGGTGAACAGAAGCAGCAAAGTGCAAACAAGTCACCAGTACCACCAGGGGAGCCCAAAAAGCGGATACACAACAGTACCCTCCCCTTAAGGAGGGGGCACCGAACCCTCACAAGAACCGCCAGGGCGATCTGGATGAGCCCTATGAAAGGCACGAACCAAATCCGAGGCATGAACATCAGAGGCAGTTACCCAAGAATTATCTTCCTGACCATAGCCCTTCCATTTAACCAGATATTGAAGTCTCCGTCTGGAAATACGGGAGTCCAAGATCTTTTCTACCACGTACTCCAATTCACCCTCCACCAGCACAGGAGCAGGAGGTTCAGTAGAAGGAACCACCGGTACCTCATATCTCCGCAACAACGACCGATGGAACACATTATGGATAGCGAAAGATGCCGGGAGGTCCAAACGAAAGGAAACAGGGTTAAGAATCTCCAAAATCCTATAAGGACCGATGAACCGAGGCTTAAATTTAGGAGAAGAAACCCTCATAGGGACAAAACTGGAAGACAACCACACCAAGTCCCCAACACGAAGGTGGGGGCCAACACGACGACGGCGGTTAGCAAACTGCTGAGTCCTCTCCTGGGACAATTCCAAATTATCCACCACTTGTCCCCAAATCTGATGCAACCGATCCACTACCGCATCCACTCCAGGACAATCCGAAGATTCAACCTGACCAGATGAAAAACGCGGATGAAACCCTGAATTGCAAAAGAAAGGAGAAACCAAAGTGGCAGAACTAGCCCGATTATTAAGAGCAAACTCCGCCAATGGCAGAAAGGCAACCCAATCATCCTGATCCGCAGACACAAAACACCTCAAATAAGTCTCCAAAGTTTGATTAGTTCGTTCCGTCTGGCCATTGGTCTGAGGATGGAATGCAGACGAAAAAGACAAATCAATGCCCAACCTGGCACAGACTGCCCGCCAAAATCTAGACACGAACTGGGTACCCCTGTCAGAAACGATGTTTTCCGGAATACCATGCAAGCGAACCACATTTTGAAAAAACAGAGGGACCAACTCAGATGAGGAAGGCAACTTAGGCAATGGCACCAAATGAACCATTTTAGAAAAACGGTCACACACCACCCAGATGACAGACATCTTCTGAGAAACAGGGAGGTCCGAGATAAAGTCCATAGAGATGTGCGTCCAAGGCCTCTTCGGAATAGGCAAGGGCAACAACAACCCACTAGCCCTAGAACAACAAGGCTTTGGCCGAGCACACACATCGCAAGACTGCACAAAAACACGCACATCTCGAGACAAGGAAGGCCACCAGAAGGATCTAGCCACCAAATCTCTGGTGCCAAAAATTCCCGGATGACCTGCCAGAGTAGAAGAATGAACTTCCGAGATGACTCTAGTGGTCCACTCGTCAGGAACAAACAGTCTACCAGACGGACAACGATCAGGTCTATCCGCCTGAAATTCTTGCAAAGCACGTCGCAAATCTGGAGAGACAGCAGACAAAACCACTCCATCCTTAAGGACACCAGCAGGTTCAGAATTCCCAGGAGAGTCAGGCTCAAAACTCCTAGAAAGAGCATCTGCCTTCACATTCCTAGAACCCGGTAAGTACGAGACCACAAAATTAAACCGGGAAAAGAACAACGACCAACGTGCCTGTCTAGGATTCAGGCGCCTGGCAGACTCCAAATAAATTAAATTCTTGTGATCAGTCAAAACTACCACCTGATGTCTGGCACCCTCAAGCCAATGACGCCACTCCTCAAATGCCCACTTCATGGCCAAAAGCTCCCGATTACCAACATCATAGTTTCGCTCGGCGGCCGAAAATTTTCGCAAAAAGAACGCACAAGGTCTCATCACCGAGCAGTCGGAACTTTTCTGCGACAAAACCGCCCCCGCTCCGATCTCGGAAGCATCGACCTCAACCTGAAAGGGAAGAGAAACATCAGGCTGGCGCAACACAGGGGCAGACAAAAAGCGGCGCTTAAGCTCCCGAAAGGCCTCCACGGCAGCAGGGGACCAATTGGCAACATCAGCACCCTTTTTAGTCAAATCCGTCAGAGGTTTAGCAACGCCAGAAAAACCAGCTATAAATCGACGATAAAAATTAGCAAAGCCCAAGAATTTCTGGAGACTCTTCAGAGAAGTAGGCTGCGTCCAGTCGTAAATAGCCCGAACCTTGACAGGGTCCATCTCAATAGAAGGGGAAAAAATGTACCCCAAAAAGGAAATTTTTTGAACCCCAAAAACACACTTTGAACCCTTTACACACAAAGAATTCTCCCGCAAAACCTGAAAAACCCTCCTGACCTGCTGAACATGAGACTCCCAGTCATCAGAAAAAATCAAAATATCATCCAAGTAAACAATCAAAAATTTATCCAAATATTCACGGAAAATATCATGCATTAAGGACTGAAAGACCGAAGGAGCATTAGAAAGGCCGAAAGGCATTACCAAATACTCAAAATGGCCCTCAGGCGTATTAAATGCGGTTTTCCACTCATCCCCCTGCTTAATTCGCACCAAATTATACGCCCCACGAAGATCAATCTTAGAGAACCACTTAGCCCCCCTTATGCGAGCAAACAAATCAGTCAGCAAAGGCAATGGATACTGATATTTGACTGTAATTTTATTCAGGAGTCGATAATCAATACAAGGCCTCAGAGAGCCATCCTTTTTAGAGACAAAGAAAAAACCGGCTCCTAAAGGTGATGAAGAAGGACGAATATGTCCCTTTTCCAGGGACTCCTTAATATACTCGCGCATAGCAGCATGTTCAGGTACAGATAGGTTAAACAAACGACCCTTTGGAAATTTACTGCCAGGAATCAGATCTATGGCGCAATCACAATCCCTGTGAGGAGGGAGTGAACCAATCTTAGGCTCTTCAAAAATATCACGATAATCAGACAAAAATGCCGGAATCTCAGATGGAATAGATGACGAAATGGACACCATAGGAGTGTCCCCATAAGCCCCCCGACATCCCCAGCTTAACACAGACATAGCTTTCCAGTCAAGGACTGGGTTATGAGACTGTAACCATGGTAATCCAAGCACCAAAACATCATGTAAATTGTACAACACAAGGAAGCGAATCACCTCCTGATGGTCTGGAGTCATACGCATAGTCACTTGCGTCCAAAACTGTGGTTTATTACAAGCCAAAGGTGTAGAATCAATACCCTTCAGAGGTATAGGGACTTCCAGAGGCTCTAAATCAAACCCACAGCGCCTGGCAAAGGACCAGTCCATAAGACTCAGAGCGGCGCCAGAGTCCACATAGGCATCCACGGTAATAACTGATAATGAACAAATCAAGGTTACAGACAAAATAAATTTGGACTGTAAAGTGCCAATTGAAATGGACTTGTCAACCTTCCTAGTACGTTTCGAGCATGCCGATATAACATGAGCAGAATCACCACAATAGAAGCATAACCCATTTTTACGCCTATAATTCTGCCGCTCGCTTCTGGACATAACTCTGTCACATTGCATTTTCTCTGGCGTCTCCTCAGAAGATACCGCCAAATGGTGCACGGGTTTGCGCTCCCGCAAACGCCGATCAATCTGAATTGCCATTGTCATGGACTCATTCAGACCTGTAGGCGCAGGGAACCCGACCATAACATCTTTAACGGCATCAGAAAGACCCTCTCTGAAATTTGCCGCTAAGGCGCACAAATTCCACTGAGTAAGCACAGACCATTTACGAAATTTTTGGCAGTATATCTCCGCTTCATCTTGCCCTTGAGATAGGGCTATCAAAGCTTTTTCAGCTTGAATCTCCAAATTAGGTTCCTCATAAAGCAACCCTAAAGCCAGGAAAAACGCATCCACATTGAGCAACGCAGGATCCCCTGGTGCCAATGAAAATGCCCAATTTTGAGGGTCACCTCGCAGCAAAGAGATTACAATCTTAACCTGCTGGACAGGATCTCCTGAGGAGTGAGGTCTGAGAGAAAGGAATAATTTACAATTATATTTGAAATTCAAAAACCGAGATCTATCTCCGGAAAACACCTCTGGTGTAGGGATTTTAGGTTCAGAAATAGGAGCATGTATAACAAAATCTTGTAAATTTTGAACCTTCGTAGCAAGATTATTTAAACCTGCAGCCAAACTCTGAGGATCCATCTTTAAACAGGTGAGCTCAGAGCCATTCAAGGATTATAAGGAGAGAAAGGCAAAGGCTGTAATTAGAGCTGAAATACAACTGATCCAACTATGGAGCAAGCATAGGGGAAAAAGAGAAAAAAAAAAAAATTTACAGACTTCTTTTTTCTCTCCTTTCTTCTGCCAATAAGTTTAACACTGGCCGGTCATACTGTCATGGTTCCCAATGGCAAGGGAACGTAAGAAACATATAAATAACGAACGAGCTCTCGGGTGATGGAAACTCGAGTTGACCGTGAGCTAAATCTACCACACAACTAATAGTAGCCAGGGAGCATACCTACGGCTTCCTATATGCCACGCGCCAGCCGGAGGACTAACTACGCCTGGTAGAAGAAGAAACAGACCTGGCTTACCTCTAGGGAAATACCCCAAAAGATGATAGCAGCCCCCCACATGTAATAACGGTGAATTAAGAGGAAAAGACATACACAGTATGAAAGTAGATTTAGCAAAGAGAGGTCCACTTACTAGATAGCAGAAGGATACAAAAGAGGACTTCACGATCAACTGAAAACCCTTTCAAAAACCATCCTGAAATTACTTTAAGACTCCTGTGTCAACTCATGACACAGGAGTGGCAATTTCAGCCCGCAAGAGCTTCCAGCTACAGAGAATTACAAAAACTGCAAACTGGACAAAAGGTACAAAACAAAAGGACAAAGTCCACTTAGCTGATCAGCAGACTAGTAGCAGGAACATGCAACCGAAGGCTCTGGTTACAATGATGACCGGCAAGGAAATGACTGGAGAGCAAGGCTAAATAGGAAACTCCCAAACGCTGATGGAAGCAGGTGAACAGAAGCAGCAAAGTGCAAACAAGTCACCAGTACCACCAGCAACCACCAGGGGAGCCCAAAAAGCGGATACACAACACTGGCCCAAGATATGGGTTAAAAAAAAATGACACCATTCATAAATGTAACATATACTGTATATACTCGAGTATACCATCCTGGTATGAATAGCCACCTCATCCCCATTCTGATATACATTGTCCCCTCATCCCTATCCTGGTATGCATGGCCTCCTCATCACCATCCTGGTATACACGGCCCCCTCATCCCTATCCTGGTATGCACGGCCCCCTCATCCCTATCCTGGTATGCATGGCTCCTCATCCCTATCCTGGTATGCATGGCCCCCTTATCCCTATCCTGGTGTGCATTGTCCCCTCATCCCTATCCTGGTATGCATGGCCCCCTCATTCCTATACTGGTATGCATGGCTCCTCATCACCATCTTGGTATGCATTGTCCCCTCATCCCTATCCTGGTATGCATTGTCCCCTCATCCCTATCCTGGTATGCACGGCCCCCTCATCCCTATCCTGGAATGCATGGCTCCTCATCCCTATCCTGGAATGCATGGCTCCTCATCCCCATCCTGGAATGCATGGCTCCTCATCCCCATCCTGGAATGCATGGCTCCTCATCCCCATCCTGGAATGCATGGCTCCTCATCCCCATCCTGGAATGCATGGCTCCTCATCCCCATCCTGGAATGCATGGCTCCTCATCCCCATACTGGTATGCATGGCTCCTCATCCTTATCCTGGTCTGCATGGCTCCTCATCCCTATCCTTGTATGCTTGGCTACTTATCCCTATCCTTGTATGCTTGGCTACTTATCCCTATCCTTGTATGCTTGGCTACTTATCCCTATCCTTGTATGCTTGGCTACTTATCCCTATCCTTGTTTGCAAGGTTCCCAATCAAAAAATATAAAAAAAAAAAAACATCCTACTTACCTTCCCATGACCTGCGACTGAGACAAAGCTTTCTGACACTGAGCAGCACATTTCTCTCTAGAATCCCTTGATAGTCTTGAGATTTCATTGTACCCTGCACAGATTCTAGACAGAATGCAACAGAGCCTCCTCCATGTTTCACAGTAGGGAGTGTTCTTTTCTTGATTTGCTTCATTTTTCTGTCCGTGAATATAGAGCTGATGTGCCTTGCCAAAAAGTTCAATTTTTGTCTCATCTGTCCATGGGAAATTCTCCCAGAAGCTTTGTGGCTTGTTAGGCTACGTTCACATTAGCGTCTTTGGGCAGCGTCGTCGACGCAACCCAAAACACAACACACAACGCAGCGTTTTTTGACGCATGCGGTCAACGCAGAACAACCCAATAAAAATTAAATAAACCACCATAAATTGCAAGAAAAAAAAAAAAGTCACAAACCTAAAAACAAATAAACAAACATTGCAAAGAATAAGAAAAAATGGGCAGAGAAATTATATATTTACATCTCTTGAAGGCAGAGCTGTGTCTCGTGTACTCTCTGTTTCCAGACGTGCAGGCAAGTGAAATACAATGCAATCACCCCTTTTTTTATATCTATAGGGTGGTCTTGTCACTGTCTAGACACTTCATCACTTGTTTTTTACTCAAAAGGCGCATGCGTCGAACAACGCAGGCACCTGCGCCCTATGCGTTGTACATAGACAGTAATGTGGTTTTTTGGCGCATGTACGACGCAAGTGCGTTGCATGCGTTGTTTACCGGAAATTTGGCGCAGGAAAAATGCAACATGTAGCGTCGGCCGCGCCCTGTCTGGTGCGCCCAAATGACGCATGCGTCGTACAACGCTTGACAACGCATACCGGCGCATGTCCATGCGCCCCCCCATGTTAAAGATAGGGGCGCCTGACGCATGCGTCGGTATCCGTCGACGATGCTGCGCCCAAAGACGCTAATGTGAACGTAGCCTTAGCATGTAGTTTGGCAAATTCCAGTCTGGCTTTTTTATGATTTTTTTTCAAAAATGGTGTCCTCCTTGGTTGTCACCCATGAAGTCCACTTTGGCTCATACAACGACACTGATGTTTCTTGAGCTTGAAGTTCACCTTTAATCTGTTTAGAATTTTTTCTGGGCTCTTTAGTTAACATTCATATTATCCATCTCTTTGATTTTTCATCAATTTTCCTCTGAGGTTGGCTACAGTCCCATGGATCTTACATTTCTGAATAATATGTGCAACTGTAGTCACAGGGACATCAAGCTGCTTGGAGATAGTCTTATAACTTTTACCTTTAACATGTTTGTCTATAATTTTCATTCTAAACTCTTTCCTTCGCTTCCTCTGGTCCATGTTGAGTGTGATACACACCATGTCGCCAAACAGCACAGTGAGTATCTGTAGCCCTATATACAAGCCTCACTGATTCCAAGATTATAGACACCTGTGATGCACACACCATGTCGCCAAACAGCACAGTGAGTATCTGTAGCCCTATATACAGGCCCACTCACTGATTCCAAGATTATAGACACCTGTGATGCACACACCATGTCGCCAAACAGCACAGTGAGTATCTGTAGCCCTATATACAGGCCCACTCACTGATTCCAAGATTATAGACACCTGTGATGCTAGTTAGTGGACAAACCTTGATTTAACATGTTCCTTTTGTCACATTATTTTCAGGGGGTACCATCGTTTTGTCCAGGCCTAGTTCATGAGGTTTTTTTTTTGGGGGGTTTTTTTAAGACGTTTTTTTGACAGTTTTTTTGGTGTAGTATGATAGTGGTAAAAATTCTTAGATATGATTTGCGCTTATTTGTGAATTTTTTTTTTTTAAATTTAGCGAAAAGTTAAGAAATGTTGAAATTTTCAAACTGCGCTTAAATCAGAGATATGATTAACAGTTTGCTAAAAGCAACAAATCCCTTAACTAAACACCTAAAAATTACCTTATTAACTACTAAAGGAAACAAAACATTAAAACTCGCACCAAGTCAGTTTCAGTTAGTGGACAGTAGCGTGCTAGTGTTAGCGTAATCTTCCATCCTATTTATAGTGTTAATAGCCCTACCTATGTATTTATGTTATTTCATTCAGGTATGTGGATCAAGGTGCGGACGCTAACTCTATACCACATCCATTGACCCCCCCCCCCCAAAAAAAAAAAAACAAAAAACAGTTCATTGACATGTGCTATTAAAATCTGCCCTAAGCCTCCCCAACATACTTCACCAGTACCAGTGGCGTCATCAGGGGATTGATTGGTAGTGCAGCCGGTCCAGGTTTACTGGCAGCCGCAGAGATGGGTGGGTTTGGCTGCCCACATACCCTACCCCTGGGTGTGGTTCAAGTTGTAAAATGAGACCTGTTTGATTCACAGAGGCCTTCTTACCTCCTCACACAGACTATGTGATGTCTCCAGACTAAGCCGGTATACTGGATGCTATAGAGCATGAGTGTCCTAGACTGTCACTAAAGTTCCGTTATTGGAACAGTTTACTTTGTTTTGCTTGCACTGAAAGGCCGTAAGGCCGTTTCCTTTGCTAGTTGTGTCGTTTATGTGGTGTGAAGTAAACCAGCCGGACTTATACGTAGCAACTGTTCTTGTGATACCTCATCCCGCTCCCAAGTGAATTGCGTTGCCACAGTGCTATATAACATGATGACTGCAACATACAGAGGACAAAAACTTTGATGGAAGTGTTTATTGAAGGAAAAGGATAAATAAGTCATTGAATGGTATCATGCGTTCCTAAATGTCCTATTGTGGATTGTGTGGAAGTAAACCGCCCTGACAAGGAATAGAGAAGATTTGAATTGACGTAATGAGGAGTGACTCGCCATCAAGTCTGAGAATGCCAACAACAGACACACAGGCAACTGGCTATCATAGATTGTATAGTCACTGTAATATGATTGTTTGGTGATTGTATTGGAGAGCATAACTGTACCAACCTGTGGTCGCTCTGTCTGTACTCTACGTAGACAATCAGATCCATATATGACTGTATTCTCAGGAATAAGCTCACACGTGTCCACCTGACAGCAAGCACCAATGATGCAGCCACTGGTTAGGATGACATTTCTTCCTACATAAGCTAAGAAAGAAGAAGCAGGTGGCTTACAAACTGACCAGGTCACCAATAAGTATCACATTTACATACATTATTACTTTACATTTCCAATAAAATGACAGGTTTACACATGAGACAAGGACAAATTACCATAAGAAAATTCATTTACTTTAAATCATACAAATAAAAAGTAAGACTCTTCCCATCACAAACACTATTCGTACACTGCGATTAAAGTGGTTGTACCAAGTTTGGAAGTTCTCCCCTATCTGTAGGGGACTGCGAGGACGCCTACCCATGCCAAAAACTGGGGCTCTGAAAAGCCCTGTGTAAATAAGGCGTTGGTACATCATGCGTACTATCACTCCATTCACTCTTTATGGGACCACTGGTGATAGCGGAGGACAGCATTTGGCTTGTCTTCAGTACCCCCATTAGAATGACTGGAGAGGAAGTCCACATGATCAACCACCACACCACTCACAGTCTTCATAGCCCCAGGTCTCAGGATTGCTGGGGATCTCAGTGGTTAGACCCCAGCGATAGGGAAGTTATTCCTTATCTTATGGATAGGGGATAACTTCCAATCGGAGTACGACCCCTGTAAACCAATATCTGCTGGCGAGTTTCCAAATGCAGAGTGGCACAACAATATGCCAGACATTCTACGGAATTGAAAAAAGTGACATCCGATTTAAAAAAAAAAATTCCTCAAAATTCCAATCAGTAAAAAGTATCACGGATACGTATCAGGCTCACTACATTGGCAGTGCTAACAGAAAATTAAAGAGGAGAGAGGAACACCTTCTAAACATCACAAGAAATTTAGGAGCAGTGGAGCCATATCATGGCGGTAGTTATCTGCTGGTTGCTCCTACTGATCCCCTCATACACATGTGGGATGACACAGCCTCCTATCATTCCCCCACCGCCTGCCATCAGGGAAGAATGGCGACACCACCATGTACGTTGGATTGTCAGTCAGGGTGTTGTGCCGACATTTGTGGAAAATCTTACCTTTGGATTCAATAACATTGTTATCTCCCATCTTCATTGCTTGAGAGTCTAGATATTGGCATTAAGGTCTTTTATAT
Organism: Ranitomeya variabilis; assembly: GCF_051348905.1. NCBI lineage: Eukaryota > Metazoa > Chordata > Amphibia > Anura > Dendrobatidae > Ranitomeya > Ranitomeya variabilis. The sequence continues at coordinate 825,993,418 of NC_135232.1, read as the reverse complement.
GCATTATCAAAAAAAAAACCTAGAAAAATATAAACGCACATCTGTATACACAACTAATACAAAATTAAATCAAGGGAGAATAAACAACTAAGGGCACTTGGAAATCACCATATCTACATATACAACACATTATAGAGACAGCTTTTTTCTGGCATAAAAGCTTTGATGAATCGGCCTGACTGTTACATACTGATATAGAAGATGACAATTAATAATAATAATCTTTATTTTTATATAGCGCTAACATATTCCGCAGCGCTTTACAGTTTGCACATATTATCATCTCTGTCCCCGATGGGGCTCACAATCTAAATTCCCTATCAGTATGTCTTTGGAATGTGGGAGGAAACCGGAATAAACAGAGGAAACCCACGCAAACACGGAGAGAACATACAAACTCTTTGCAGATGTTGTCCTGGGTGGGATTAGAACCCAGGACTCCAGCGCTTTCCCACATGTCAACTTTACATCAGCACAATTTTTTAAGCAATTTATTTTTTTAGGAAGATAAACGGGTTGAAAGTTGACAAGCGATTTCTCATTTTGTTCAACAAAATTTACAAAACCATTTTTGTTTTTTTAGGGATATAACATTTGAAGTCACTTTGAGGGGTCTATATGTCAGAAAATACCCAAAAGTGACACTATTCTAAAAACTGCACCCTTCAAGAAGTTTATTAACACTTCAGGTGCTTCACAGGAATTTTTAGAATGTGGAAGGAAAAAAATTAATATTTAACTTTTTTTTCCCCCCACATTTTACTTTGTAAGGTTAACAGGAAAAAACGGACCGCAAAATTTGTTGTGCAATTTCTCCTGAGCATGCAGATACCCCTTATACCCCTTATGTGGGTACATTCATGGAGAGCAGGGCTCAGAAGAGAAGGAGCATCATTTCTTCTTTTTGAATGTAAAATTTGCTGGAATAATTAGCCAATGCCATGCCGCATTTGGAGAGCCCCTGATGAACATGATGTAGCAAGTTTGCTAGCTCTGATGGCCCGGATGTCGTCATGACAGTGATCGGCCCCTCGCGATGTGACGGGAGCAGTGCGGGAACGGCTCCTGCACCAAGTAACCTATGATGTAGGGATATCACCTGTCAGAATCAGTTGACACCTGGCGACGATATCCTTGCATCATAGGTCAGTAAGTACTAACCGACCATGACATATGGACACGTAAAATGTCGGGAAGGGGTTGTCCAGTGTAAACTGATAAGTCTTATAAATCCCCCCAGTGAAAGCAATGTGAGGATTCACCGGTTTCTGAGCAGAGACAGGCGGGTACGTAAGCGTTATACATACACTACAGTTCAAAAGTTTAGGGTCACTTAGAAATGTCCGTATTTTTTTAAAGAAAAGCTCAGTTTTTTCCATTGAAGCCAACATTAAATGATTCAGAAATACACTCTACACATTGTAAATGTGGTAAATGACTATTCTAGCTGCAAACGTCTGGTTTGTAATGCAATATCTTCATAGGTGTATATAGGCCCATTTCCAACAACCATTACTCCAGTGTTCTTATGGTACTTTGTGTTTGCTAACTGTGTTATAAGGCTAATGGATGGATAGAATACCCTTGAAAAACCTTGTGCAAGTATGTTAGCACAGCTGAACACAGTTTGGCTGATTAGAGAACCTATAAACCGGACCTTCCTTTGAGCTAGTTGGGAATCTGGAGCATTACATTTGTTGGTTCCATTAAACTCTCAAAATGGCCAGAAAAAAAGAACTTTCATGTGAAACTCAACAGTCTATTCTTGTTCTTAGAAATGAAGGCTATATCATGCGAGAAATTGACAAGAAACTGAAGATTTCCTACAACGGTGTGTACTACTACCTTCAGAGGAGAGCACACACAGGCTCTAACCAGAGTAGAAAGAGAAGTGGGAGGCCACGCTGCACAACTGAGCAACAAGACAAGTACATTAGAGTCTGTAGACATTGGAAAAAAGTGTTATGCACAGACGAATCCAAGTTTGAGGTGTTTGGATCACACCGAAGAACATTTGTGAGACGCAGAACAACAGAAAAGATGCTGGAAGAGTGCCTGACGCCATCTGTCAAGCATGGTGGAGGTAATGTGATGGTCTGGGGTTGCTTTGGTGCTGGTAAAGTGGGAGATTTGTACAAGGTAAAAGGGATTTTGAAAAAGGAAGGCTAGCACTCCATTTTGCAATGCCATGCCATACCCTGTGGACAGCGCACCCAAAGCACACCGCCAAATTATGCAAGAACTATTTAGGGAAGAAGCAGGCAGCTGGTATTCTATCTGTAATGGAGTGGCCAGCGCAGTCACCAGATCTCAACCCCATTGAGCTGTTGTGGCAGCAGCTTGACCGTATGGTTCGCAAAAGTGCCATCAAGCCAAACCAACTTGTTGGAGGGGCTTCTGAAAGCATGGGGTGAAATTTCTCCAGATTGCCTCAGCAAATTAACTGCTAGAATGCCAAAGGTCTGTAATGCTGTAAATGCTGCAAAGGGAGCATTCTTTGATGAAATCAAAGTTTGAAGGAGAAAATTATTATTTCAAATAAAAATCTTATTTTCAAACCTTGTCAATGTCTGGACTAGATTTTCAATTCATTTGGCAACTGATTTGATTAATAAAAGTTTGAGTTTTCATGGAAAACACAATATTGTCTGGGTGACCCTAAACTTTTCAACGGTAGTGTACTCCTGGCCAGGTTCCATCTAGTGGGTGCAACCTTGCTCCATATACTTGAGTGGCTCCATACTAGATCAGCTTTGGCCAGGAGTATGCATATATCAACACCGTTCCCAGATGAGAAATCGGAGAATCTTCGCAGCGGATACTGCATCCGCTGGGGAGATTCAGAAGTCTTCAGTCACACAAAGTCACATTTTAGAGAGGACAACTCCTTTAAGTATTCATTTTTTGGAAAATGGGGAGGTGTGAGGGCTTATTTTTTACGCCGAGTTGACTTTTTATTGATACCATTTGGAATAGATATATTCTGATTGCCTTTTATTGCATTTTATTGCAATGTCGGAGGCAAAAAAACGCTAATTCTGGCAATTTTTTTTTTCTTTCATTACACAGTTTACCGATTGGATTAATTTATTTAAAATATTGATAGATCTGACTTATGACCCGTAGCGATAGCAAATAAGTGTTTGTTTTTTTTAATTGCTTTATTATATGGGGCAATTATCTCTATATAAAATCACTAGATGGTGGCCCAATTCTAACGCATCGGGTATTCTAGAATGCACAGCCACGCAGTATATAACACAGCCCACGCAGTATATAACACAGCCCACGCAGTATATAGCAATGTGGGCACCATATCCCTGTTAAAAAAATAATTAAAATAAAAAATAGTTATATACTCACCTTCTGTCGGCCCCCGGATCCAGCCGAGGCCTTTACCGATGCTCCTCGCGACTCTCCATTCCCAGTAATGCCTAGCGGAAATAACCCGTGATCATGTAGCGGTCTCGAACGACCGCCACATGATCTCGGGGCATTGCCGCAAAGCATTCTTGGGACCGGAGCTCGAGGAGCGGGTAAGGCTGCGGCAGACTTCGGAAGGTGAGAATGTTTTTTTAAAAATTATTTTTAACATATCGTTTTTATATCAGGGCCGGGGCGCGGTCGCTCTGTACACTCAGAGCGTGACTGAATCGGCGCACCACCCACTGCCCGTATGACTGAATACCGAATGCAGAATTTTTTACAGACAAGAACTTTTAACACCTTAACAATCCCCGAGAGGCCTTATAACTGCGGTAGTTAGGGTACTTACTCCTTAGCGCCGCTTTTTAACGGCACTGAGAAATAAGGTAATGGCGCCCACCAGCGTCGGAAAATCTCCGGGGTCTCAGTGGAGACCCCCATAGAACATGGTCAGGGCCGGTTTTTACGATCCCCTGTCACGTGAATAACGGCCAAAAAAAGACTGATTTACGATTAATTTCTCTTTCCCCTGATATGATCTAACATATCAGAGAAAAGAGAAATAGGGTCTCACGAGCCACCCCGGTACCTCCGCCATCCCCGGGCGGGTGCAGTGCCTGCCAAGATCTGCTGGCCACTACCCCGCAACAATAGGGAATTTTTCCTATTGGTTCCTTTTGACCACTGTGATATTGTCTATCACAGTGATCAAAATAAAAAAAAATTGTAAATCAAAACCCCCTTTGTCACCCCCTTAGTTAGAAAACAAAGTTATAAAAATGTAACTTATAATATAGTTATAAAAAAATATATATATATTTTTTCCCAATCTTTGCAGCTGGGGTTAGGGTTGGAGATAAAATTGGATTTTTTTCAAAAGTAGAAGACAAAAAAAAAAAAAAAAAGATGAAGCTATGACTGAGTTTGCATTGGGTGCTCAGGTATGCATGGGTTATCGCTGATGCCTGCATTTTCTTTTTTGGGTGTCTAACAGCCGCAAAACATGCAGGGCAGGGACTCGAGCAGGTCACTCAAGCAATCACGATATAATAATGACGACATATTCAATATGACAGCCTAATGTTATCAAATTTTGTGTCGTAACTGTGGGTTCAAAATGCTCACTATAGCCCTAGATAAAATCCTTGATTGTATTTTCCAAAATGGGGTCACTTGTGGGGGGTTGCCGCTGTTTAGGCAGATTAGGGGCTCTCCAAACACGACATGGCATCCGCTCTCAATTCCAGACAATCTTGCGTTCAAAAAGTCAAACAATGCTCCATTTTCTAATGTTACCCTTGTGAAAATAAAAAAAAGTTGGGGTCTAAAGTAAATTGTGTGTGAAAAAAGTTAGATGTTATTTTTTCCTTCCACATTGCTTTAGCTCTTGTGAAACACCTGAAGGGTTAGTAAACTTCTTGAATGTGGTTTTGCGCACCATGAGGAGTGCAGTTTTTAGAATGGTGTCACTTTTCTGTATTTTCTGTTATATTGACCCCCTCAAACTCACTTCAAATGTGAGGTGGTCCCTAAAAAAATAGTTTTGTACATTTTGTTGGAAAAATTAGAAATAGCTGGTCAACTTTTAACCCTTATAACTTCCTAACAAAAAAAAAATGTTTCCAAAATTGTGCTGATGTAAAGTACACGTTTGAAAATATCAAAGTTTTTGCCAAATTTCCATTTTTTACATAAATAAGTTATATAGAAGAAATTTTACCACCATCATGAAGTACAATATGTCACGAAAAAAACAGTCTCAGAATCAACGGGATCTGTTGAAGCGTTATAACCACAAAGTGACACTGGGCAGAATTGTAAAATTTAGCTTGGTCAGTAAGGTCAATCAATAGGGGTTAAACAGATTTTTTTTTTTTTGCGAGTGTCACCTGACTATTTACATACGGGAAGGATACAGCATCCAACTTCAAAGACATTATTGGTGCCGATGATCATCGCTTTTGGCTCAACATCTTCCGAGTTGGGTGCAATGTTTTCTGGAAAACTAGAAAAGTAATTCATAAAAGAGTTTTAAATTAAACCTCATATGTATTTTTTTTTTTATTTGCTTCTATTTGTGGATTTATTTTTTATTGGTTCGGACTATCCAGAATTCTCTAAAGTATGATCTTAGTCTACGTTCACATTAGCGTTCGGCGCCGCAGCGTCGGTCGCCGCATGCGCCCCTATATTTAACATGGGGGCGCATGGACATGCGTTGTGCTGCGTTTTGCGACGCATGCGTTTTTTGCCCGCAAGCGTTGGGCGCAGGAAACGCAGCAAGTTGCATTTTTTTTGCGTCCAACTTTCGGCAAAAAAGGACGCATGCGTCGCAAAACGCAGCGTTTTAGCGTGCGTTTTGTTGCGTTTTTGTTTGCGTTGTGCGTTGCGTCGCCGACGCTGCGGCGCACAACGCAAATGTGAACGTAGACTTACATTGATTTTTTTTCCCTGTTAAATAAGTAGGAGATGGTCTATATACTCACTTTTGTCTACATGTGTAATAACTTAAAATATTTTTATTTTATAAGTGGCTTTTTGATAGTATATATAATAGGCCTTCAATTTAACTCTAAAATGCTATTTAATATGTGAGGACACAAGGCCCCAAGAAGAAGCCAGAAGGCAAAACTCAGAAGGCCATTGGACTTCACTGCTTGTTTTAATAAAGTATCCTGTAAGTAAAAAGTGACTTCGGCATGCCCAAATAATTTGTTCCAGTTCCCGCTCCTGCATGTCTCGTGGCTGTTCTGACAGCTGCGAGACATGCAGCCGTGGTGACTCAAACAGATTTTTCAAAGTCACTCGGTTAACACCTGAGCATGTTTGGATAACACCTTATCTGAACACATTCGTGCATCTCTAGTAGGCATTGTCTTTTTAAAAAATATACAAAAGATATTACAAAGGGGACAAGACAATACGGTATATACAATTACATAAAAATGAAAAGGGCTAAAAAAAAAAAAAGTTACTAGACCTGATGTCACGGAAATAAAGCAGAGGGGAGCGCTTCAATTTGAAAATGGTGCAGTCCTACAGCGAACTGTATCTCCCAGCACTGAACAATGATTAATTTAGCATCTGCTTTTATCAGCAGAGTAACACCCACATGATATGCCTTGCTGACCTTAGCTGGAAGCATGTAAATAGGGTGCGGCTCAGGTACCAAAAATTATGGGATCCCGATATAGGGATATCTGTCCCCCTGGAGGGGCCAGGCGGGAGATATTAATGCCATATTTTCCATCATGATTTTAGCTTTCTATAGATAGACATGGCACATACAAATTTGACCATGTGGCTGAGGTTAATTCGGGGCTGATGCGCAGACTGCACAGTGATGTAAGTAAATGCGCAATGTTCGCCAGAACGCCAAAAATATGTCTCACATAACTATAGGACCTACTCCTCTCACAAAAACCCGAATATGCATAACTGGAACCTGGTTCCATCCTGTCTGCCTGTAGTTCTTTGAACATAGGAAGACTCATCTCCACAGACAAGTCTCACCCCACAGCCCCTTTAACAGACTGTGTCCCATCTCCATCAGATAACCGTGCTTCAACTACCTGTCCACAGTGGGAGGAGGGAGAACAAAAAGGGGTCCAGGCTCTTTTTTCCCCCATTTACAATTTATAAGTAAGCCATGCTTCAACCCTCAATATGAGGGCGACACGTCCCCACTCAAGAGATGGTTTAGACTGTCATAATGTAATGGTAAATCATACATCGCTGAAATAAGGGTCTCTGCTCCTACATTATGGTGCCCTCAAATTACACAGCAAAAGCCTGCTGACAGATTACCCTTTAACGAAATAAAAAAAATGAAAGAACAATAGAAACATTTAAATTAAATATTTGATGTGACCACAGTCTACTTTCAAAACATGAATCAATTCTTCTAGATACACTTACACATGGTTTTCTAAGGAACTCGACAGGGAGGGTGTTACAAACATCTTGGAGAACTATCCACAGATCATCTGTGGATATAGGCTTAGGCAAATCCTTCTCTTTATCCCCAGAGAGACACAATTAAGTTGAGGTCATGGCTACACTGGAGATTGCTCTTACTGACTTTTGGGATTGTTGTCTTGCTGCAGAATAAATTTGGTTGCCTCCCTGACGGTATTGCATGATGGATACGTACCTGCCTTTATTTCTCTGGAAACAAACGGGCAACATTGAGGATGGTAAATGCAGTGTTCGGCCAAGGTAAATTAGTAGAGCAGATAAAAGACACATCATGCTTGCTTACCTTTGAAATTCAGTGGAAGATGTCCACCAGTGCCATCAGTCCAGAACTTCCAGCAACAAGTAGGACCCAGCTAGACACATCCACTATTCGGGAAATTTGTCTAGAAATGGCTTCAATTTTTCAAAAGGTACAATAGCCAACGTGGAAACAAAGGCAAGTGACTCAGCTATGAAAAATAGCAGCAGGTTCTCTGGACTGAGTCAAAATGTGAAATATTTGCTGCAACAGAAGCAGCTTGTTTGCTGGAGGTATGGAAAGCTGTAAAATTTTTAGTGCCTGCAGGAAACAGTAAAGCATGATGGAGGATCCTTGCAAGATTGAGACTTTATTTTCGCTAACAAGAGTTGGGGATTTGCTCAGGATTAATGGTGTCCTCACAAGCAGATACTTATCCGTCATGTAATACCATCAGGGAGGTGTCGGATTGGCTCCAAATTTATTCCACAGCAGGACAATGACCCCAAACATATAGCTAATGTCATTAAGAACTATCTTCAGCATACAGAAAATGGAATCCTAGAAGAGATTATATGGCCCCCCAAAGAGCCCTGATCTCAACATTGAGTGTGTAGGATTACATGACGAGGCAGAAGGAGCTGCACAAGCCTATAGCCACAGATCTGTGGGTATTTCTGTAATTTGGAAGAACCTCTCTGTGGAGCTCCTTCAAAAACTGCATGCAAATACCGAACACAGGAAATATTGATTTTAGATTTTTCTTTTGTTTATTCCCTTTGGCATTTTGTTAACAAACTGTATGGTAACATGGTAGCCTATTGGTTACATACAACACTGTATTTCTGCACACCTACACAGTGGGACACGCAGGAGGCATCTTTTGGAGGTATTTTTCAAGAATTCCTCCTTTAATTCAGAGTGAATGCCCCCTTACAGTGGTAAAGATAAAACTCAGCAAAATGGCAATCTAAAGTGAAGTGCAATGTACCAGACTGTGTTTAAAAAAAGATTTGCAACCTCAGTCTGTAGGCTGCGTCTAGTATTGTAAAACAATCACTAGCTTAAAATGGGATTTCCTGCAGTACAATCCTATAGACGGCAGTGGTGCTCTATATGGGAACGTGCTAGGCTGAAGCTTTTTACATCCTCAGCTTTTCCTGTCATTCCAAAGGAAATTACTAAGAGCTGTAAAATCTCTTTGGATGGGAACATCAGGAACATTACAGAGCACAGAGTTCTACACTATTTTCATACCTAAAAAAAAAAGCAATTTTCAGCATTAAATTCTTCACAAACCATTTAAATTGTTTGACATACATTATTTCCCAGTTTTGCTGTGTACACAAATTCTGGCACAAATATACTATATAATGAAATTTCCATAATACTCCATCCACTAGTATTATATAGCACGATAAACAGCTGATGTCCTCTACTGATCTCGATACTAGTGATGAGCGAGCGTGCTCGGATGGGGTCTTATCCGAGCATGCTCGAGTGCCAATAGAGTATCTTCGGCGTGCTCGAATATTATGTTCGAGTCCACGCAGCTCCCTCTGTGTGTTGTGGCTGTCAAACAGTCGCGAGAAATGCAGCCGCGGGGACTCGAACATAGTATTCGAGCATGCCAAAGATACTCTATTAGCACTCGAGCATGCTCGGATAACACCTCATCCGAGCACGCTCGCTCATCACCACTCAATACATCACCTGTTCCTTATAAAGGCCTGCTCCTCAATCAAGTTGCCTTCGCCAATAATGATGGGGCCCGCTTCAGCATAAATACGAGCTTTGGGGTGGACAACTGTCCTTGGGCCTGGGAAAAAAATAAATGAATAATCAAATGTGTCATGTACTATTTAGTATATAAGGAGCAATGCATCTATACTGATAATTCATATATAATGCAGTACTAAAAGAACAGAAGAGGTAACATTGAGCAATAATGTTTGTAGTCACTCACGTAAATTGGCTCAGAGAAAAAGCATTATATGGGAATGCGTATCACCACAAGATGTGGCTTCCTCAGGGATCAATACATATATAATTCTGACTCATGCCTGACTTACTTTTTTTTTTTTAAAACAGGCATCACCCTGACAAGATCTTCACCACAGTGATCATGTGACTAGTTACTGGACACACAGTGGATGAAGGGATCATAGGTCTGTTTTTAGGTCATAACCACAGTGGGCGATCGGAGCCAGCCATTTAAATACTGAGGTCATAGACTAAAATTGTTAAACAGAGACTGGATTTAGCTCCGGTCACTGCTGTTAGAAGCAGATGCTGGTGGTGTAACACAGCAAGCATCTGCCCGGTAGAGAGCCCCCTCTATACACTCCTTACTAGACCTGTGACAAAAATATACGTCTAAAGGGTTAAAATTTGCTTTAGTCATCAATTTAGAATGCAATGACGTTGGAGACATTTATATAACATGGATGCAAAGGTGAACACTGGCTAAAGAGGGGGTCGTCTGGAATATATTTTTTTCATCCATAGCGTTCCAGCTGTAGAAAATAACAAGCTCACCTACACTCCAGAGCTGCCTCTCTGCTGCTGCTTTGGGCTTTCTTGACAGGCTGCAGCAGTGACAGCATCACTGCAGAGGTCAGTGATTGGCGCTGTAGTCGTGACATCACCACTGCAGGCAGTCAACAAAGATAGGAGTAGCAGCAGAGGGGCAGCGCTGGACCCTGGGAGTGGAGGATCGGTCAGCTTGGCATTTTCTATAGCTTTAACCTCGTGAGGGAAAAAAATCCTGCACAGTGAAACTCCACGAATCAATTTTTACCATCACACCTAACGGCAAACACTCACTGTCCAATACACATGGAGCAGCCAAGCACACCGACACATAAAGGGGGTAAAACAGTTCCTCGGGTACAAGTGTAATACACGGATATACCCACCTATCGTCACATCCCCTTTAATTTCACTTTCTACGCAGACAACTGCTCCCGGAGCAATCTTAACGCTGAAAGGATGAAAATGTACAGGTGGTGAAAGGACTGAAGAAAATCAGGACAATGAAGCAACACAAGGCAATGAGTAACCATCAACTGCTGACCTGCACTGCTATAACCCACTCATAGGAGGACCATGCCGCAGATACATGATATGGGCCGAGCAGAGCCATGTTATAGGCCACGCACCCTGCAGATACGGGATATGGGCCGCGCACCCTGCACATACGGGATATGGGCCGCGCACCCTGCACATACGGGATATGGGCCGCGCACCCTGCACATACAGGATATGGGCCGCGCACCCTGCACATACAGGATATGGGCCGCGCACCCTGCACATACAGGATATGGGCCGCGCACCCTGCACATACAGGATATGGGCCGCGCACCCTGCACATACAGGATATGGGCCGCGCACCCTGCACATACAGGATATGGGCCGCGCACCCTGCACATACAGGATATGGGCCGCGCACCCTGCACATACAGGATATGGGCCGCGCACCCTGCACATACAGGATATGGGCCGCGCACCCTGCACATACAGGATATGGGCCGCGCACCCTGCACATACAGGATATGGGCCGCGCACCCTGCACATACAGGATATGGGCCGCGCACCCTGCACATACAGGATATGGGCCGCGCACCCTGCACATACAGGATATGGGCCGCGCACCCTGCACATACAGGATATGGGCCGCGCACCCTGCACATACAGGATATGGGCCGCGCACCCTGCACATACAGGATATGGGCCGCGCACCCTGCACATACAGGATATGGGCCGCGCACCCTGCACATACAGGATATGGGCCGCGCACCCTGCACATACAGGATATGGGCCGCGCACCCTGCACATACAGGATATGGGCCGCGCACCCTGCACATACAGGATATGGGCCGCGCACCCTGCACATACAGGATATGGGCCGCGCACCCTGCACATACAGGATATGGGCCGCGCACCCTGCACATACAGGATATGGGCCGCGCACCCTGCACATACAGGATATGGGCCGCGCACCCTGCACATACAGGATATGGGCCGCGCACCCTGCACATACAGGATATGGGCCGCGCACCCTGCACATACAGGATATGGGCCGCGCACCCTGCACATACAGGATATGGGCCGCGCACCCTGCACATACAGGATATGGGCCGCGCACCCTGCACATACAGGATATGGGCCGCGCACCCTGCACATACAGGATATGGGCCGCGCACCCTGCACATACAGGATATGGGCCGCGCACCCTGCACATACGGGATATGGGCCGCGCACCCTGCACATACGGGATATGGGCCGCGCACCCTGCACATACGGGATATGGGCCGCGCACCCTGCACATACGGGATATGGGCCGCGCACCCTGCACATACGGGATATGGGCCGCGCACCCTGCACATACGGGATATGGGCCGCGCACCCTGCACATACGGGATATGGGCCGCGCACCCTGCACATACGGGATATGGGCCGCGCACCCTGCACATACGGGATATGGGCCGCGCACCCTGCACATACGGGATATGGGCCGCGCACCCTGCACATACGGGATATGGGCCGCGCACCCTGCACATACGGGATATGGGCCGCGCACCCTGCACATACGGGATATGGGCCGCGCACCCTGCACATACGGGATATGGGCCGCGCACCCTGCACATACGGGATATGGGCCGCGCACCCTGCACATACGGGATATGGGCCGCGCACCCTGCACATACGGGATATGGGCCGCGCACCCTGCACATACGGGATATGGGCCGCGCACCCTGCACATACGGGATATGGGCCGCGCACCCTGCACATACGGGATATGGGCCGCGCACCCTGCACATACGGGATATGGGCCGCGCACCCTGCACATACGGGATATGGGCCGCGCACCCTGCACATACGGGATATGGGCCGCGCACCCTGCACATACGGGATATGGGCCGCGCACCCTGCACATACGGGATATGGGCCGCGCACCCTGCACATACGGGATATGGGCCGCGCACCCTGCACATACGGGATATGGGCCGCGCACCCTGCACATACGGGATATGGGCCGCGCACCCTGCACATACGGGATATGGGCCGCGCACCCTGCACATACGGGATATGGGCCGCGCACCCTGCACATACGGGATATGGGCCGCGCACCCTGCACATACGGGATATGGGCCGCGCACCCTGCACATACGGGATATGGGCCGCGCACCCTGCACATACGGGATATGGGCCGCGCACCCTGCACATACGGGATATGGGCCGCGCACCCTGCACATACGGGATATGGGCCGCGCACCCTGCACATACGGGATATGGGCCGCGCACCCTGCACATACAGGATATGGGCCGCGCACCCTGCACATACAGGATATGGGCCGCGCACCCTGCACATACAGGATATGGGCCGCGCACCCTGCACATACAGGATATGGGCCGCGCACCCTGCACATACAGGATATGGGCCGCGCACCCTGCACATACAGGATATGGGCCGCGCACCCTGCACATACAGGATATGGGCCGCGCACCCTGCACATACAGGATATGGGCCGCGCACCCTGCACATACAGGATATGGGCCGCGCACCCTGCACATACAGGATATGGGCCGCGCACCCTGCACATACAGGATATGGGCCGCGCACCCTGCACATACAGGATATGGGCCGCGCACCCTGCACATACAGGATATGGGCCGCGCACCCTGCACATACAGGATATGGGCCGCGCACCCTGCACATACAGGATATGGGCCGCGCACCCTGCACATACAGGATATGGGCCGCGCACCCTGCACATACAGGATATGGGCCGCGCACCCTGCACATACAGGATATGGGCCGCGCACCCTGCACATACAGGATATGGGCCGCGCACCCTGCACATACAGGATATGGGCCGCGCACCCTGCACATACAGGATATGGGCCGCGCACCCTGCACATACAGGATATGGGCCGCGCACCCTGCACATACAGGATATGGGCCGCGCACCCTGCACATACAGGATATGGGCCGCGCACCCTGCACATACAGGATATGGGCCGCGCACCCTGCACATACAGGATATGGGCCGCGCACCCTGCACATACAGGATATGGGCCGCGCACCCTGCACATACAGGATATGGGCCGCGCACCCTGCACATACAGGATATGGGCCGCGCACCCTGCACATACAGGATATGGGCCGCGCACCCTGCACATACAGGATATGGGCCGCGCACCCTGCACATACAGGATATGGGCCGCGCACCCTGCACATACAGGATATGGGCCGCGCACCCTGCACATACAGGATATGGGCCGCGCACCCTGCACATACAGGATATGGGCCGCGCACCCTGCACATACAGGATATGGGCCGCGCACCCTGCACATACAGGATATGGGCCGCGCACCCTGCACATACAGGATATGGGCCGCGCACCCTGCACATACGGGATATGGGCCGCGCACCCTGCACATACGGGATATGGGCCGCGCACCCTGCACATACGGGATATGGGCCGCGCACCCTGCACATACGGGATATGGGCCGCGCACCCTGCACATACGGGATATGGGCCGCGCACCCTGCACATACGGGATATGGGCCGCGCACCCTGCACATACGGGATATGGGCCGCGCACCCTGCACATACGGGATATGGGCCGCGCACCCTGCACATACGGGATATGGGCCGCGCACCCTGCACATACGGGATATGGGCCGCGCACCCTGCACATACGGGATATGGGCCGCGCACCCTGCACATACGGGATATGGGCCGCGCACCCTGCACATACGGGATATGGGCCGCGCACCCTGCACATACGGGATATGGGCCGCGCACCCTGCACATACGGGATATGGGCCGCGCACCCTGCACATACGGGATATGGGCCGCGCACCCTGCACATACGGGATATGGGCCGCGCACCCTGCACATACGGGATATGGGCCGCGCACCCTGCACATACGGGATATGGGCCGCGCACCCTGCACATACGGGATATGGGCCGCGCACCCTGCACATACGGGATATGGGCCGCGCACCCTGCACATACGGGATATGGGCCGCGCACCCTGCACATACGGGATATGGGCCGCGCACCCTGCACATACGGGATATGGGCCGCGCACCCTGCACATACGGGATATGGGCCGCGCACCCTGCACATACGGGATATGGGCCGCGCACCCTGCACATACGGGATATGGGCCGCGCACCCTGCACATACGGGATATGGGCCGCGCACCCTGCACATACGGGATATGGGCCGCGCACCCTGCACATACGGGATATGGGCCGCGCACCCTGCACATACGGGATATGGGCCGCGCACCCTGCACATACGGGATATGGGCCGCGCACCCTGCACATACGGGATATGGGCCGCGCACCCTGCACATACGGGATATGGGCCGCGCACCCTGCACATACGGGATATGGGCCGCGCACCCTGCACATACGGGATATGGGCCGCGCACCCTGCACATACGGGATATGGGCCGCGCACCCTGCACATACGGGATATGGGCCGCGCACCCTGCACATACGGGATATGGGCCGCGCACCCTGCACATACGGGATATGGGCCGCGCACCCTGCACATACGGGATATGGGCCGCGCACCCTGCACATACGGGATATGGGCCGCGCACCCTGCACATACGGGATATGGGCCGCGCACCCTGCACATACGGGATATGGGCCGCGCACCCTGCACATACGGGATATGGGCCGCGCACCCTGCACATACGGGATATGGGCCGCGCACCCTGCACATACGGGATATGGGCCGCGCACCCTGCACATACGGGATATGGGCCGCGCACCCTGCACATACGGGATATGGGCCGCGCACCCTGCACATACAGGATATGGGCCGCGCACCCTGCAGATACGGGATATGGGCCGCGCACCCTACAGATACGGGATATGGGCCGCGCACCCTGCACATACAGGATATGGGCCGCGCACCCTGCACATACGGGATATGGGCCGCGCACCCTGCACATACAGGATATGGGCCGCGCACCCTGCACATACAGGATATGGGCCGCGCACCCTGCACATACAGGATATGGGCCGCGCACCCTGCACATACAGGATATGGGCCGCGCACCCTGCACATACAGGATATGGGCCGCGCACCCTGCACATACGGGATATGGGCCGCGCACCCTGCACATACAGGATATGGGCCGCGCACCCTGCACATACGGGATATGGGCCGCGCACCCTACAGATACAGGATATGGGCCGCGCACCCTACAGATACGGGATATGGGCCGCGCACCCTGCACATACGGGATATGGGCCGCGCACCCTGCACATACGGGATATGGGCCGCGCACCCTGCACATACGGGATATGGGCCGCGCACCCTGCACATACAGGATATGGGCCGCGCACCCTGCACATACAGGATATGGGCCGCGCACCCTGCACATACGGGATATGGGCCGCGCACCCTGCACATACGGGATATGGGCCGCGCACCCTGCACATACAGGATATGGGCCGCGCACCCTACAGATACAGGATATGGGCCGCGCACCCTGCACATACAGGATATGGGCCGCGCACCCTGCACATACAGGATATGGGCCGCGCACCCTACAGATACAGGATATGGGCCGCGCACCCTGCACATACGGGATATGGGCCGCGCACCCTGCACATACGGGATATGGGCCGCGCACCCTGCACATACGGGATACGGGCCGCACACCCTGCAGCCCCATAAGCTCCTAATGGCACACCCCATTGAGAGAATGCGGGACTGGCAGGAGGGGCCTCACACGTGTGCCCGCCCCCTATACAAGGCCTATGCACAGCGCACCGTCCTGAGCAGCAGTGGGGCTGGAGCTGACACACCATGGAGTATGGCGGATGTATTCCCACAGCTCTGTGCTGTCAGGACTGAGCAGTCACTTTTTAACCCTTTTCTGTCCTTGGCAAAATGATGATAATGACAGAGACCCAACAAGCGTGTCCGATAGTCAGTGACTGGAAGGCGCACTGGTCAGTTAGTATGGGCTGGCATCATACATGCGGTACAATAACGGGCACATCTACTAACGTATGACCTGTCACCGCACACAGCCCGGTACCGGGCACGGTCCTACGCTGCACTCCCAGGTGACGCTGTACCTCTTCTGCAGCTGCGCCTGCTTCAGCAACTCCGCCATGTTTACAGCGCGAAAGGATGCGAGATTACGTCACGGTCACATGACCGGCTGTGGGCGTGTCAAGAACCGGCTCATTACGGGATTGGATGCTTTGGAGGAAAGGCGGGACTTGTGCAGTCTTCCTGCGTCCGTACACACGTGATGCGCTGTGCATGTGATTATTAGTGTATGGACTATGGATCTACGCACTCGCAGCTGGTTTTATACAATTGTCCTCTCCAAACACACGCTGACGTATTTAGTCGTCATGGACCGTTAACGACGTAACTTGTATCTTGTTCAGACGTCTGTATTGTGCGCGCACGTGCTGTCCAGGTTACGATGCTAGCTCGTTGAGACCCTTTGATTTTAAAGGGAACCTGTCACCCCCAAAATGGAAGGTGAGCTAAGCCCACCGGCATCAGGGGCTTATCTGCAGCATTCTGTACTGCTGTAGATAAGCCCCCGATGTATCCTAAAAGATGAGAAAAAGAGGTTATAATATACTCACCCAGGGGCGGTCCCTGTACAATGGGTGTCGCGGTCCGGTCCGGGCCTACTATCTTCTTACGATGACGTCCTCCTCTTGTCTTCACGCTGCGGCTCCGGCGCAGGTGTACTTTGTCTGACCTGTTGAGGGCAGAGCAAAGTACTGTAGTGCGCAGGTGCTGGGCCTCTCTGACCTTTCCCGGCGCCTGCACGCTGCAGTACTTTGCTCTGCCCTCAACAGGTCAGACAAAGTACACCTGCGCCGGAGTGCGATGCCGGGGGGGAGCGATGAAGCAGCAGGAGGGCGGCGTCACAAGAAGATGGGAGGTGCTGGACCAGGACCTGCGACACCCATCGGACCGGACAGCCCCCCGGGTGAGTATAATAAAACGTATTTTTCTTATCTTAGGCTTCTTTCACACTTCAGTTGTTTGTCATCAGTCTGCTCCGACATAGTGACGGATCCGTCACAATTGTTGAGAAAACAGTTCTAACGGATCCGTTTTTTCGACGGATCAGTTACTTGGGGGTTGTCTGGGAAAAGTATCTACTTTTTGGAGCATGCGCAATTGAAAAAGTGGATTGGGGCGACGGATCCGCCGAAATGACGGTCGCGACGGATCCGTCGCCCATAGGTGTCCATTCTATGGAATGGCGGACGCGACGGATCTGTCGCGAACCGCCATTTCGGCGCAGACAAAAAACTTTATAATGTCCGTCTATGTCTAGACAACGTCCGCCAAATTCCGACGGATCCGTCACATGGCGGATGGAACGGACGACCATCCGCCACAATCCGTCGCTAATGCAAGTCTATGGGAAAATAGCGGATCCGCAAAAAAAAAAATGGCGGATCCGCTATTTGAGGAAAATGGCGGTTTCAGACTGACGCCAAAAGACTGAAGTGTGAAAGAGGCCTTACAGGTCAGGTTGGGGGCAGATATACAGCATTACAGAATGCTGTAGATAAGCCATGAAAGGCGGTGGCCGTAACTTGTATCGGCCAAACCTGGTGACAGGTTACCAATACATTAAATCACACGTTACTTTTATTTTCAGGTCAGAAAGTGACATCCAGTTTTTTACATCCGCAGCATATCATTTACACCTGTAATAAATAATGCAGATTTATCCCCACAGAAAATAATGGGTGGGAGAAATCTGCAGTAAATATACAACACTGCAGTTTGCTGCGTCTTTGCGAAAAAGTAAAAAAAAACAAACAGAAAAACGTTCGTGTGGAGATTTCTGCAGCCCCACCAGGGCTTCTAAACAGGTCCCAGCACATCCCGGCTTTCTGTGCGGATATTCCATCCTAAAGAGAAATTGCACAATAGATTTTGGGGTCAGTTTTCTCCTGTTACCCTTGTGATAATAAAAACATTGGGGCTAAAAGATCAATTTTGTTGGAAAAAATGATATTTTTTTTATTAACTCAACATTATAAATTTCTGTGAAGCACCTGGAGGTTCAAGGTGCTCACCACACATTTAAACAAGTTCCATAAGGGGCAGGGGCAGGGTTGTACGGAAAGTGACCTTGTCACAGAGGTTGACACGCATGCGAGAGAGAAGAGCAATGCGCCCGCTGTACGGTGACATGTCCTGGCTATGCGGTATAACAAGGGGCAGCCGGCGCCATCGGACGTGCCCGGTCTGCCAATGCCCCTGCTGCTCCCTGGAGGGGATGGAGAAGCGGGGGGACAAGAACAAGCCCAAGGACAAATGGAGCAACTTCGACCCCACCGGCCTGGAGAGGGCGGCAAAAGAGGCCAGGGAGCTGGACCAGTCACGACATGCCAAAGGAGCCCTTGGCTTTGCCAAGATGCAAGAAGAGACCCTCCATATGGAGCAGCAAGCGAAGATTAAGTTCCATAAGGGTTCTAGTTTCCAAAATGGTGTCACTTGTGGGGGGGTTTCCACTGTCTGATCTCAATTTCAGCCAATTTTGCGTTCAGTAAGTCAAATGGCGCTCCTTCCCTTCCTAGCTCTGCCGTGCGCACAAACTGGTTATCCCCCACATATGGGGTACCAGCGTACTCAAGAGAAATTGCACAACAATATCTGCGGTCCTTTTCCTGTTATACTTGTGAAAATTATAACGCTCACAGACTGGTTGGCACGAGTGAGGATTATGGCCCCACTGTGCCACAAACCAGACTTACCACGGAGGGGCGTGACTAAGCAGCTACCTTGGTGTTGGCTGGAGTCTCAAGTGATGCGGTCAGGCTTGTGCCTTCTGCCAGGTAGCACTCCAGGGCGGCGTCTGGCTGTAGCAGCTGACGCTCAAGGGGACAGGACACTAATGACAGGTGCAGGCAAGTACTCTAGATACACTGTCTGGCTCAGCTGATACATGGACAGGCAAGTACTGGCAGACAGGGGTGATGTACAGGTGGAGACGGCTAATATACAGGCAGGTCGGTGAAAGCGGGTATGGCTGATACTCTGGCAGGCAGATGGGCACAGCTGATACTCTGGCAGGCAGGACCCAGTTAAGACTAGAGGAACACGTACAGTTTCGGGAGGGACTGGGGCACAAGTAGGTGCGACTGGAATATAGGGACGGTTAGGACCCAGTTCAGACTAGGAGCATTTTCAGGAAGGACTGGGACACAGGCAAATAAGACTCGAATTCCAGAACAGATACAGCCCAAATCAGACAAGGAGCCACAGGGGTGGCACAGGTGCAGATTTGCAGGTTCGGTACAGGTGCAGGCATGGTTAAACAGCTGCAGATGCAGTCAAGCATAGGATAATTACAAGGACACACAGGATCGAGTTAACACTAGACCAAGTACAGGTACAAGCAGGACAGACAGGACCAGATTCACACAGATGCTTACAATAAAGTAGCAAATACAATAGAATAGAGATAGGTTCTTTGAGGTAAGTGTCAGTACAGACTGCAGGTCTTTAGAGATAGAAGCAGGTTCAGACACTGCAAGTGTAAGGAATATGGACAGGGACAAACAGCAGGTTAGGGAAGGATCCAGGCTTGGATACAAATAGGTTCAGGGATAGGTGCTAATTTCGACAAGGACAGACAGGTTCAGGATTCAGGTCTGAGTATTCAGCCCCCAGGGTGGTGGAAACAGGAAAGGTCAGATACAGGTACAGAGTCAGGGTACAGGCCTGGGTATACAGCCCCCAGGGTGGCAGGAACAGGCAAGATCAGAAACAGGACCTGGCAACTCAGTAGTTTACACAGACTGAAACAGTGTTGCTCAGACCCCTTCCCATTGGTGGAGCTGCCTTAGGTAACAAGTGACTCTCAGGCTACTTTCACACTAGCGTTAACTGCAATACGTCGCAATGCGTCGTTTTGCCAAAAAAACGCATCCTGCAAAAGTGCTTGCAGGATGCGTTTTTTCTGCATTGACTAACATTAGCGACGCATTTGCGATGCATTGACACACGTCGCAACCGTCGTGCGACGGTTGCGCCGTGTTGTGGCGGAACGTCGGGAGCAAAAAACGTTACATGTAACGTTTTTTGCTCCCGACGGTCCGCTTTTTCCGACCGCGCATGCGCGGCCGGAACTCCGCCCCCTCCTTCCCCGCACCTCACAATGGGGCAGCGGATGCGCTGGAAAATTGCATCCGCTGCCCCCGTTGTGCGGCGGAGACAACGCTAGCGTCGGTGACCTCGGCCCGACGCACTGCGACGGACCGAGCCCGACGCTAGTGTGAAAGTAGCCTTAGTTATAGGCTGGGGACACATTATGAATGAGCACACTGTCTGTGTAAGAATCAGGAAAGGCAGGCGCTGCCGCCCTAAGCATACAGCCACTATGCACACAGCAAGTAGAGGGCATGGAGCTAACAGCAAGCAAAGGACAGAACTCACTGCACGGCCAGGAGTGGTAAGTCGGGGTATCTGCCTGCTGGGGGATGGGAAGCAAAGCAGTGATGCCGGCAGGGACATTACAAAAAAAACCTTTGGGACTAAAAGTTCATTTTTGTGGGAAAAATGTGATTTTTATTTTCACGGCTCTATGATATAAACTTCTGTGAAGCATCTTAGGGTTCAAGGTGCTCACCACACATGTAGATAAGTTCCTTGAGGGGTCTAGTTTCCAAAATATGGTGGCTTGTGGCGGGTTTCCACTGTTTAGGCACATCAGGGGCTCTCAAAATGTGACATGGCGTCCGCTCACAATTCCAGACAATTTTGTGTTCAAAAAGTCAAATGGTTCTCCTTCCCTTCCAAGCCCTGTCGTGCGCCGAAACATTTATTTTCCCCCACATATGGGGCATCAGCATGCTCAGGAGAAATTGCACAACAATTTTTGTAGTAAATTTTTTCCTGTTACCATTGTGAAAATAAATAATTTGGGGCTGAAATATAATTTTTGTGGGAAAAATGAGATTTTTATTTTCACCGCTCTGCATTATAAACTTCTGTGAAGCACCTTGGGGTTCAAGGTGCTCACCACGCATCTAGATAAGTTCTTTGAGGGGTATAGTTTCCAAAATAGGGTCACTTATGGAGGGTTTCCACTGCTTAGGCACATCAGGGACTCTCCAAATGCGACATGGCGTCCGATCACGATTCTAGCCAATTTTGCGTTCAAAAAGTCAAACGGTGTTCCTTCTCTTCCGAGCCCTGCCGTGCACCCACACAATAGTTTTCCCCCCACATATGGGGTATCAGCATACTCCAGAGAAATTGCACAACAATATTCGGGGTCTATTTTTTCTGTTACCCTTGTGAAAATAAATAAGTTTGGGCTAAAATATAATTTTTCTGGAAGAAAAGGGATTTTTTATTTTCACGGCTCTACGTTATTAACTTTTGTGAAGCACCTGGAGGCTCAAAGTGCTCACCACACATCTAGATACGTTCCTTGAGGGGTCTAGTTTCCAAAATGGTGTACATTTTTGTGGGTTTCTACTGTTTAGGCACATCAGGGGTCTCTAAACGTGACTTGGCATCCACTCTCGATTCCAGCCAATTTTGCATTCAAAAAGTCAAACAGTGCTTCTTCCCTTCCAAGCTCTGCCATGTGCCCAAACAGTTGTTTTCCCTCACGTAAGGAGTATCCGCATACTCAGGACAAATTGCACAACAATTTTTGGCATCCATTTTCTCCTTTTATCTTTGTGAAAATAAAAAATTTGGGGCTAGAAAATCAATTTTGTGGAAAAAATGTGATTTTTCATTTCCACAGCTCGGTGTTATAAACTTCTGTGATGCACCTGGGGATTTAATGTGCTTAACATACATCTAGATAAGTTCCTTGAGGGGTCTAGTTTCCAAAATGGGGGGGTCAATTGTGAGGGGTTTCCACTGTTTAGGCACGTCATGGGCTCTCCAAATGTGACACGGCTTCTGCTCTCGATTCTAGCCAATTTTGTGTTCAAAAAGTAAAAAGGTGCGCCTTCTCTTCCAAGCCCTGCCATGCGCCTAAACAGTGGTTTTCCCCCATGTATGGGTCATCAGCATACTCAGGAGAAATTTCACACCACATTTTGTGGTCCATTTTCTCCTGTTCCCCATGTAAAAATTAAAAAAAAATGGATCTAAAGTAAAATTTTTGTGAAAAAAGTTAAATGTTATGTTTTTTCCTTCCACGTTCCAAAAATTCCTGTGAAGTACGTGTAGGCTTAATAAACTTTTTGAATGTTTGTTTGAATTTTGTCACTCGATTCCAGCCAATTTTGCATTCAAAAAGTAAAACTGTGCTCCATTTTGTGGTCCATTTTCTAATGTTACCCTTGTGAAAATAAAAAGGTTCGGGTCAAAAGTAAATTTCGTGTGAAAAAAGTTAAATGTTATTTTTTTCCGTCCACGTTGCTTCAGTTCTTGTGAAGCACCTGAAGGGTTAATAAACTTCTTGGACGTGGTTTTGAGCACCTTGTGGAGTACAGTTTTTAGTATGGTGTCACTTGTGTATTTTCTGTCATATAGGCCTCCAAAGTCACTTCAAATGTGATGTGGACCCTAAAAAAATGGTTTTGTAAATTTTGTTGGAGAAATGAAAAATCACTTTTAACCCTCCAAACTTCCTAACAAAAAAAAATTGTTTCAAAAATTGTGCTGATATAAAGTAGACATGTGGGAAATGTTATTTATTAATTATTTTGTGTGATATAACTCTCATTTAAGGTCATAAAAATTACAAGTTTGAAAATTGCAAAATTTTCTCCAAATTTTCATTTTTCAATTAAAAGCAAGTCACATTGAAGAACTTTTACTACAGTGATGAAGTACAATATGTCTTGAAAAAACAATATGAGAATTAGTGTAATCCGTTGAAGCATTCCAGAGTTATTACCTCATAAAGTGACACTTGTCAGAATTTTAAAATTTGGCCTGGTCATGAAGGTGCAAACTTCCTTAGGGGGTAAAGGGGTTAAATAATAAGTGTCTACCAGCGATTGGATGGGGACACTTTAAGATGTTGCGTGCTTTCCCTTTACGAAGGAGGGAACTCGCGCGCCCTAAGCACAGTGCCCGGGGATCTGCGGGCCATGTACAGACCCTGAGCAACAGCAGCAGGAGGAAGTGCAGGACAGGGGCCGCGGAGGTAAGTCAGCATCCCTGCCGGCGGAGGAGGGAAGCGTGCAGGGACGGCGGCACTACAGTACCCCCCTTTACTCATTCTTCAAGCCAACAAGAAATTTCTCCAGGAGGAGAGGGGCATGGATGTTCTTCCTGGGCTCCCATGACCTCTCTTCAGGACTGGACCCCTTCCAATCCACAAGAAAAAAAGGCTTTTGTGAAAGCCCAGGGCCCCTGCACCTCCATGGTTTCAGTGCGGTGGACTCCAGGAAAATGGCCGTCGAAGTGGCGCATGCGTAGATTGAGATCTCGGCATCAAAATCTTGGCTCCCAAGTGACATCTGCGCATGCACTACCTCCAGCTGTCATTTTCCCGGAGTCCACCGCATTGAAACCATGGAAACGCGGGTGCTCCATGCTTTCACAAAATGTCGGCGGAGACCCCGCACTGCCGAGTACCGCTGAGCACTGCCTAGCACTGCCAAACACCCCCTTCTAGTGGCCTGGGATGGGACTTGCAGCATCACCCCTCAGCGTCACACCTCTGAACTCCTCCTGTGACCCCGCCCCAACCACCTGTAAGCTGAATTTGAACTGTAAGACGGACCCCTATTTGATGCATTACATTTTTCTCCCCTATTTTACTGCTGAAAATTTGGCGTGCGTCTTATGGTCCGAAAAATACGATACATACCCAAATGTGTAGACATCTGATGTGTTTTGGAAGTTACAGCTCCTTATTCACAGCTTATAGTATAAGACAGGTCTGGGGGGGGTTTTTGCGGACCGATTGTGTTGTGCTCAAAATATTTGATTCCAAACTCACCAGTGGCATGCATGTAAAAGTTTGGGTACCCCTGGTCAAAATTACTGTCATTGTGAATAGTTAAGCAAGCTGAAAATGAAATGATCTCTAAAAGGCCTAACATTAAAGATGACACATTTCCTTTTGTATTTTAGGCAATATATACACTCACTGGCCACTTTATTAGGTACACTTGTCCAACTTCTTGTTAACACTTAATTTCTAATCAGCCAATCACATGGCGGCAACTCAGTGCATTTAGGCATGTAGACATGGTCAAGACAATCTCCTGCAGTTCAAACCGAGCATCAGTATGGGGAAGAAAGGTGATTTGAGTGCCTTTGAACGTGGCATGGTTGTTGGTGCCAGAAGGGCTGGTCTGAGTATTTCAGAAACTGCTGATCTACTGGGATTTTCACGCACAACCATCTCTAGGGTTTACAGAGAATGGCCCGAAAAAGAAAAAAAATCCAGTGAGCGGCAGTTCTGTGGGCGGAAATGCCTTGTTGATGCCAGAGGTCAGAGGAGAATGGGCAGACTGGTTCGAGCTGATAGAAAGGCAACAGTGACTCAAATCGCCACCCGTTACAACCAAGGTAGGCCTAAGAGCATCTCTGAACGCACAGTGCGTCGAACTTTGAGGCAGATGGGCTACAGCAGCAGAAGACCACACCGGGTACCACTCCTTTCAGCTAAGAACAGGAAACTGAGGCTACAATTTGCACAAGCTCATCGAAATTGGACAGTAGAAGATTGGAAAAACGTTGCTTGGTCTGATGAGTCTCGATTTCTGCTGCGACATTCGGATGGTAGGGTCAGAATTTGGCGTAAACAACATGAAAGCATGGATCCATCCTGCCTTGTATGGAGCATCTTTGGGATGTGCAGCCAACAAATCTGCGGCAACTGTGTGATGCCATCATGTCAATATGGACCAAAATCTCTGAGGAATGCTTCCAGCACCTTGTTGAATCTATGCCACGAAGAATTGAGGCAGTTCTGAAGGCAAAAGGGGTCCAACCCGTTACTAGCATGGTGTACCTAATAAAGTGGCCGGTGAGTGTATATACTGTATATATATATATATATATATATATATATATATATATATATATATATACACATATACAGTAGATTCTGGTACCATATGTATGCCGTAAGCTTGGTTCTGTTTCTGCATCTTGTAGTAGAATATAGTAAGCTCGGTTCTGCTCCCTTATCTCTGCAGTAAGCTCGGTTCTGCTCCCATATCTCTGTGATAAGCTCGGTTCTGCTCCCATATCTCTGCAGTAAGCTCCGTTCTGCTACCATATCTCTGTAGTAAGCTCCGTTTTGTTCTTATATCTCTGTAGTAAACTCAGTCTTCTCCCATATCTCTGTAGTAAGCTCTGTTCTGCTCCCATAGCTCAATAGTAAGCTCCGTTCTGTTCCCATGTCTCTGTAGTAAGCTCCGTTCTGCTCCTATATCTTTGTAGTAAGCTCTGTTCTGCTCCTATATCTCTGTAGTAAGCTCAGTTCTGCTCCTATATCTCTGTAGCAAGCTCAGTTCTGCTCCTATATCTCTGTAGTAAGCTCCGTTCTGTTCCCATATCTCTGTAGTAAGCTCCGTTCTGCTCCTATATCTCTGTAGTAATCTCCGTTCTGCTCCTATATCTCTGTAGTAAGCTCAGTTCTGCTCCTATATCTCTGTGGTAAGCTCAGTTCTGCTCCCATATCTCTGTAGTAAGCTCCAGTCAGTTTCCTTGTCTACGTAGCAATCTTGGTTCCGGTCTCGTGTCTATGTAGTCAGCTTGTTTCTGTTACAGTATCTATGTAGGCAGCAAGCTTGGTTCTGCTTCCATATATATGCACCTAGCTCCGTTCTGTTCCCATATCTATGTACCAGCCTGTTTTTAAAGCCTGCTATCTCTGCTGCTTTAATGCAGCAGCCAGAGATAAGCAAGGCAAAAGCACTGCAACTAGGGGGCCACTGCCTTGTGATTGCCCCCCAGGCTGAAAAGTGCCAGCCAGCCCCTGTCGACAACCATGAAACATGGGGGTGGGTCAATCATGGTTTAGGGTTGTGTTGCAGCCAATGGCACGGTGAACATTTCATGGGTAGATGGAAGAATAGATTCAAAGAAATTTCAACAAATTCTTGATGCAAGCATAACACCATCTGTAAAAAAAACAATTTGAAAAGAGGATGGCTTCTACAATTGGATAATGATCCTAAATAGGGTTGAGCGACTTTTACTTTTTCAAGATCGAGTCGGGTTTCGCAAACCCCGACTTTGTCAAAAGTCGGGTCAGGTGAAATCGGCCGATCATTGCGAAAAGTCGGGGGCCGACTGAAACATGAAACCCAATGCAAGTCAATGGGGAATAAAAGTCGGCAGTGAGTGGAGGACAGGAAAACACCTACCGAGCCCATTTTAATGTCAAAAACATCAATTATTGTTACTTAAGCTTGTCAATCTTAATTTACCTTATAATAATAGTTAGCCATTGAAAATTTGGGGGTAATTTGGCAACAGTTGTGGGGGGAGTAGGGCTGGCTCAAGTTTTTCGTGGGCCCAGGAAACGCGGACTACGTCACGGCGGTGGAGCAGGGAGAGGTAAGTATTTGAACTTTGCAAGTGCTGTGATCATGAGCAAGCAGGGGGGGCACACTTGTCCGCATTGCCACTGGCACAGGGCCCCTCAAAGTACGGCGTTGTGTTTGACGGCGGGGGCGCCTCCCACCGGCAGTGACACTTTTGCGTACTATGACGGGCCCAGTGACAGTGACGTCGCCAACGAGTATGCCCCCCCACCTGATGAAGGAACCTGCACTTTCATATGCACCTTCCTCTTTGTCCCCGTGTAAGGTGGTATAGTATGCGGGAAGGGGGACCTGACTTTCAGCAGGGTCAGATTCTGGCTGTGTAGAGTGCAAGGGGAATGTAGTGGTCTGGGTTAATGTACCATAAGACCCATCAAGCAGTGGCTGGGTAAAAGGCAGTATGAGGAGGAAACACAGATATAGGCCCAAAATAAAAAAGGAGGCTCAAAGCAGGAAAAAATTGGTTACAGGAGTAAACAGGCAGCATTGCTTTGTTCAGTGGAGGACAACAACAAGCAGCAGCAGACACCGTTAGTAGGGCCCAACCAAACTAGTAGGCCAAATACAGTTTAAAATTCTAAATATAGGCCGAAAGCCTGTAGATTGAAACTCAGCTTTGTTTCTTTGAGGAAACCAAGAGGCAGCAGCAGACATAAATAGACCCAAACCAAGAACCAGGCCAAATGCAGTTTCATATTGTTGATAGAGGCCGAAAGCCTGTAGATTCAAACTCAGCTTTGTTTCTTTGAGGAAAGCAAGAGGCAGCAGCAGATGTAACTAGGCCCAAACCAAGAACCAGGCCAAATGCAGTTTCATATTGTTGATAGAGGCTGAAAGCCTGTAGATTCAAACGCAGCTTTGTTTCTTTGAGGAAAGCAAGAGGCAGCAGCAGATGTAACTAGGCCCAAACCAAGAACCAGGCCAAATGCAGTTTCATATTGTTGATAGAGGCTGAAAGCCTGTAGATTCAAACTCTTTGTTTAGTAAAGGTAGAGTGGGCGCACCCACCTGTCCAGGCAAACGGCACTTGCACGGGTGCTTGCGCCAAGTGGTGACCACGGTCCTGTGGGGGGAGTCAGCCCATTTAGGGAGGTATAAAAATGGCCTATGGAGGACATTCAGCAGCTGCAAATGGAGGAATTGGCAAAGTCAGTAAGAGGTGGGCAAAAGCGAGTCATTTATCACCCAAGCTAGGTGTCAGCAGGGGAAGGTGGGGCAAAAGAATTGGCAATCCATGATTGGTTCATTTCAATGAAGGTTAGATCATCTACATTTTGGGTAGCCAAACATGTCCTTTTTTCGGTCAGTATTGAACTAGCAGCACTGAAGACTCTTTCTGAAAGCACACTGGCAGCAGGGCAAGCGAGCTCCTGTAATGCATATTCTGCCAATTCAGGCCAGGTGTCTAGTTTAGATGCCCAGTAATCAAAGGGGAATGACCTGTGAGGGAGAACATCGATAAGGGATGAAAAATAGTTTGTAACCATACTGGACAAAGGCTGTCTCCTGTCACTTTGAATAGATGCAGCAGTCCCTGTTGTGTCAGCGGTCATTGAAAAATCACTCCACAACCTTGTCATAAAACCCCTCTGTCCAACACCACTTCGGATTTCGGCACCTCTAGCACCTCTGTCATGTTGCCCCCTACGGCAAGTGTGAGGACCATCACCGCCTCTGTGTGCTGGGAATGCCTGAACCAAACGGTCTACAAGAGTGGCTTGTTTGGTAGCCAATATTTGCTCAAGGTTCTCATGTGGCATGATGTTTTGCATTTTCCCTTTATAGCGTGGATCCAGGAGGCAGGCCAACCAGTAATCGTCATCGGTCATCATTTTGACAATGCGGGGGTCCCTTTTTAGAATACGCAAGGCATACTCAGCCATGTGGGCCAATGTTCCTGGTGTCAATTCACTGGTCCTGCTGGGTTGAGGAGCACTTTCTTGGAAATCCACATCACAAGTGTCCCGCAAGAAACCTGTACCTGACCTTGCAACGCCACCAGTTTCAAGTGGCCCCTGAGAAGCATCCTCCTCCCATACATAGTCATCCCCATCATCCTCATCCTCTCCGACCGCCACCTCGTCCTGGACAGTTCCCTGACCAGACAATGGCTGACTGTCATCAAGGATTCCCTCCTCCTCGGCTGCAGACGCCAGCTCCTTGATGTGCGTCAAACTTTGCATCAGCAGATGCATAAGTGGGATGCTCATGCTTATGATGGCGTCGTCTGCACTTGCCAGCCGTGTGCATTCCTCAAAACACTGAAGGACTTGACAGAGGTCTTGTAGCTTGGACCACTGCACACCAGACAACTCCATGTCAGCCATCCAACTGCCTGCCCGTGTATGCGTATCCTCCCACAAATACATGACAGCACGCCTCTGTTCACACAGCCTCTGAACCATGTGCAGTGTGGAGTTCCACCTTGTTGCAACGTCGATAATTAGGCGGTGCTGTGGAAGATTGAGCGATCGCTGATGGTTCAGCATACGGCTGGAGTGTACGGGCGACCGGCGGATGTGCGAGCAAAGTCTTCGCACCTTCAAGAGCAGGGCTGGTAACTCCGGATAATTTTTAAGAAAGCACTGCACCACCAGGTTCAAAGTGTGAGCCAGGCAAGGTATGTGTTTGAGTTGTGAAAGGGCTATGGCAGCCATAAAATTCCTTCCATTATCACTGACTACCTTGCCTGCCTCAAGATGTACACTGCCCAGCCATGACTGAGTTTCTTGCTGCAAGAACTCGGCCAGAACTTCCGCGGTGTGTCTGTTGTCGCCCAAACACTTCATTTCAAACACAGCCTGCTGACGCTTCCCACTAGCTGTTCCATAATGGGACACCTCGTGTGAAACACTGGCAGCTGCGGATGGAGTGGTCGTGCGACAGCGCTCTGTTGACGAGCTTTCACTTCTGGAGGAGGAGGAGGTGGGGTGGCGAACGTCTACAGCCAACTGTTTCCTAGATCGTGGGCTAGGCAGAACTGTCCCACTATTGCTGTCCCCTGTGGACCCTGCATCCACGACATTAACCCAGTGCGCCGTGATGGACACGTAACGTCACTGGCCATGCCTACTGGTCCATGCATCTGTTGTGAGGTGCACCTTCCCACTGACAGATTGCCTCAGTGCATGGACAATGCGGTCTTTGACATGCTGGTGGAGGGCTGGGATGGCTTTTCTCGCAAAGAAGTGGCGACTGGGTAGGTCATAGCGTGGTACTGCGTAGGCCATCAGGGCTTTGAAAGCTTTGCTTTCAACCAACCGGTAGGGCATCATCTCTAATGAGATAAGTCTGGCAATGTGGGCGTTCAAACCCTGTGTACGCGGATGACAGGATGAGTACTTTCGTTTCCTAACAAGAGTCTCTTCTAGGGTGAGCTGGACTGGAGAGCTGCCTATGGTGGAACTAGCGGTGGTGGTGGTTGTGGACATGGCAGATTGAGAGTGAGTTGGTGATGTTGGCCTACATATGGTGCTTCCTACCAATAACCTTCTGACTCCCTGACTGCTTTGGCCTAGCGACGATCCCTCCACATTTGCTGCTGCTGGTGTCCTAATCGGTGGTCTTACAGTGAGGGAAGCAATGTTGCGGTGCTGGCTACCTTCATTCAGACCTGGTGCACCAACGGTACGGGACGATAGGTAGTTAGTCCAGGCTTGCAAGTGCATGCTGTTTAAATGTCTACGCATGCACGTTGTATTTAAATTGTTAAGAATCTTCCCTCTGCTAAAGGTCTTTGAGCATTTTTTACAGATCACTGATCATTGGGATCTTGGTCAAAAAAATGCCACACTGCACTCTTCCTACTATGGAATTCCTTTTCAGGCATTGCACACTGTGCAACTTTCACAGGATGGCCACGCTGTCCTAAAACTGGTTTTGTCAAACGTTTTTTGCCTGATACGGGCCTGCCAGATGACAGCTGTTGCAATGTAGATTTGTGCTGCTGCGGATAACCCTCCTCCGCTTCTGAGCTACTGGCAGCACCACCCTCTTCTCCCCATGGCTGCCAATCTGGGTCAACAACTGGGTCATCTATCACCTCCTCCTCAATGTCATGTGCACCTTCCTCAGTGTCACCGTGTAAGGTGCTATAGCGTTCGGGACAGGGCACCATAGTCTCATCAGGGTCAGATTGTGGCTCAGCAAACTGCGAGGGCAATGTAGTGATCTGACTCAATGGAACAGCATCATAATCCAGCTGTGGCTGTGCATCAGTGCACTCCATGTCCGATTCTTCTTGTAATGGGCAGGGTACAATTTCCCTTTCTAACCCAGGCACGGTATGTGTAAAGAGTTCCATGGAGTAACCTGTTGTACACGCCTGACGCATCCTTCACTTTTGGTTTGGGAGAAGGACACAAGGAAACGTCTTGTTCCTGACCGGGAGCATCCACTGACGACTGGCTGCTGTGACATTTCGAACTTTGGGAAGAGGAGGCCAAAGAGCTAGAGGCTGAGTCAGCAAGGAAAGCCAAAACTTTTTCCTGCTGCTCCGGCTTTAAAAGCTGTTTTCCTACTCCCAGGTAAGGGAGCCTTCGAGGCCTTGTGTAGCCAGACGATGACGCAGGCTCAACACCTCCAGCCTTAGGTGCTACTGTGCTTTTGCCACTACCACCAGATGCAGCACCACCATCAGTACCAGCTGACAACCCCCGCCCACGGCCTCTTCCACCAGACTTCCTCATTTTTGGGGGGGAGACACAGAACCACAACTCTGGCCCAGTGGTATAACTGTAAACTTTGAACGTGCCAGAAAGTGGCTGCCTGATATATACGACACACTAGCAGTACAGCAGAATATACACTGTGTGCGAATTTTAATCTCCCTTTTTTTGGGGGCGAGACACAGAACCACAACTCAGGCCCAGTGGTATAACTGTAAACTATCAACGTTGCAGAAAGTGGTTGCCTGATATATACGACACACTAGCAGTACAGCAGAATATACACTGTGTGCAAATTTTAATCTCCCTTTTTTTGGGGGGGGGAGACACAGAAGCACAACTCTGGCCCAGTGGTATAACTGTAAACTATGAACGTGCCAGAAAGTGGCTGCCTGATATATACGACACACTAGCAGTACAGCAGAATATACACTGTGTGCGAATTTTAATCTCTTTTTTTTTGGGGGGGAGACACAGAACCACAACTCAGGCCCAGTGGTATAACTGTAAACTATCAACGTGCCAGAAAGTGGCTGCCTGATATATATGACACACTAGCAGTACAGCAGAATATACACTGTGTGCGAATTTTAATCTCCCTTTTTTTTGGGGGGGAGACACAGAACCACAACTCTGGCCCAGTGGTATAACTGTAAACTATGAACGTGCCAGAAAGTGGCTGCCTGATATATATGACACACTAGCAGTACAGCAGAATATACACTGTGTGCGAATTTTAATCTCCCTTTTTTTGGGGGGGAGACACAGAACCACAACTCAGGCCCAGTGGTATAACTGTAAACTATCAACGTTGCAGAAAGTGGCTGCCTGATATATACGACACACTAGCAGTACAGCAGAATATACACTGTGTGCGAATTTTAATCTCCCTTTTTTTGGGGGGGAGACACAGAACCACAACTCTGGCCCAGTGGTATAACTGTAAACTAGGGGGAACACAGCTCTAGTAGGAATTAAAACTTAGCCTTTAATCTATACAAGGTAAAAAATATAACATTAACAATAACAAATAATGTCACCCCAAAAAAAGAAAAACTATAATGGTATTAAATGATGTAACCTATAAGGTAGAGCATCACTAATGGCTGATACCAAGATAGAGTATGAGTGAGAACAGTAGTAATAAATATACTGTCCCACACTCTCAAGATACCTCTGGTTAATAACACAAGCACATAGGTGCAAAAAATGTTAAGTCAGGTAACCCTGTGTGTATGGGTATTGGCAGGTACCAGGAAAAAACAATAATAAACAGGCAGGAGGGGGATAAAGCAATTAAGGTGAAAATCATATGTAACATAAATATTAAAACAAGAACGATCTCACCAAATGCCGTGGCTCAGGAAGGTGTAGCCCATAATTCGCAGAGTGGAAAAATCCATGAATCAGCGATGTAAAGGGATAATACCCTGTCACTCCCTAAGAGGACCATAAACCTGCGTTCCCGAACTCCTGCCCTTACAAGGGCAGTCCACAGCTACCCCTGAGCAATATCATGCCCTGCACTCTCCCTGTTAGAATGTCCCGACGCGTTTCTTCGCAGGCCGAATCATCAGGGGACTTGCCTGCCTGGGAGCTAAAGTGCATGAGTGCTATAGTGAAGGACAAAGAAACCTGCCACCCTCCATATTAAACTGAGGAGAGTGGGAGGAGTTATATATCCATTTAAGTAATTTGGTGAAAGGCATGATTAGCCAATCACATGCTAAACACAAAGCATGTGATCAAGAAGAGATTGAACATATACCTAATGCAGCGATATGTAACTAAACCGATGATCAGACAAGAGAGTGACACAGAATACTGTAATCACTAGTACCTGTAAGGTAATTGTCCAAAAACAAAACGCCATCGGTCCAAAGAATAGACACGAGGGAGAAACTTCCGGTAATAGCGGAGGTCTAAGTTGCTAGGATACAGAGACGTTGACAAGCACCAGGACGCGCCGGAACCGAAAAATTTTTTCACAAACAGGATTCCCGTCTATGTTCT
The DNA here is from genome assembly GCF_051348905.1 of Ranitomeya variabilis. Classification (NCBI taxonomy): domain Eukaryota; kingdom Metazoa; phylum Chordata; class Amphibia; order Anura; family Dendrobatidae; genus Ranitomeya; species Ranitomeya variabilis. The sequence continues at coordinate 825,959,573 of NC_135232.1, read as the reverse complement.
GAACTTGGCATTTCAGTTGACATGTTACCTGACGTCAGACTCTTGAATAGTATTGGTGATATTGAACCTAATTCCCAGGGCCTGGGACCCTTCACACAATTAAAAGCAAAAAGTACCACAATGCCATCTAACACGGGTGACCTTTCAGCAATTGACATCTTTTCAAATCTTGTTACTGCAGAACTGAGGGAACTTTCTTTAAGTCACATACAAAGTAACTTCAATTGCTCGAGGCAAGAAATAGAGGCCATAAAACGGTTGGAACAAAATACCAACATAGTGATTAAGCCCTCCGATAAGGGGGGCAATGTGGTTATACTTGGCACTAAGGACTATCAAGAGATGTGTCAGTCTATCTTGACAGACAGAACAACATATGAAATCCTTTCGTGTAACCCTACAAACGAATATTGTGCCGAGTTGAGAACAATCTTACAGGAAGGTTTAAATGATGGGATTATCAATAAGACAGAATTTGATTACATCCTCCCTAAAAATCCGGTGACTGCCACCTTTTATGGCCTGCCCAAGGTACATAAGGGCCTACACCCTCTCAGGGGTAGGCCCATTGTATCGGGGGTAGGCAGCCTGTGTCAGAATGCAGGCATCTACCTGGACCGTATCCTGTCACCTTTTGTCTCGGCATTGCAGTCATTTGTTAAAGACACCCCAGATTTGTTGCGGCGTTTGGATGGCCTCACTATTAGCTTAGAATCATCTCTTGCTAGTATCGATGTGGAGGCTCTTTATTCTTCTATCCCCCACGACAGAGGCCTAGAGGCAGTACAATACTTCCTCAACACCAGGGGTCAACAATACTATCAACACAATTGTTTTGTACTTAAGCTCCTCCGGTTTTGTCTTACACATAACTACTTTGTATTTGATGGGCGTACCTACCACCAGCTGAGGGGGACGGCAATGGGGAGTCCATGTGCCCCTGCCTACGCTAACCTCTTCCTCGGCTGGTGGGAGGAGACACTGATTTTGGGTGAAGACCTTGAGGAAAATGATTCGTCTTTGTATCGTGTGTCCGAATTATGGACACGATACATCGACGACATTCTGATTGTTTGGCGGGGCACGGAGGAGGGATTTACCGCTTTTGTAAATTCCTTAAATCATAATGATATTGGCCTCTCTTTCACATCAGTCTTTGACACCTGTTCTATACCATTTCTGGACATCCTGATTACAAAGGGTGGGGGTGGAGAACTACTCACTTCCACATTCAGAAAGCCTACAGCCACTAATTCGCTCTTACATTGGGATAGTCACCACCCAGTGCATTTAAAAAGGGGGATCCCAAAAGGGCAGTATCTCTGGGTTCGGAGAAATTGCTCTGATAATGGTGTCTTTGAGACACAATCCCAAGAATTGAGAGAGCGTTTTTTGGCTAGAGGCTACCCTCAGGGTGTCCTGAGTAAGGCATACCATGAAGCAAAGAGGAGGGACCGTGCCGACCTGCTAAATCCTGCCCCTAAAAAACAGGGTGATATTTCTGTTCGTTTCATTACCACCTATGACAATGGGGCTAGCCGAGTAAGGAACATCCTCAGTAAGTATTGGTCTATCCTCCAGATGGATCCGGACATCTCTGATCATCTGGGTGATGCCCCCATGATTACTTACAAGAAATCTAGATTGCTACAAGACAGAATTGTTCATAGCCACTTTACCAATCCTTCTAGGGATACGTGGCTTAAAAGTAATGTCATGGGGTGCAATAAATGCGGGCACTGTACGGCATGCCAATATGTCGACAACAGCAGATCTTTTGTCAGTAATGTAACTGGCAAGGAATATTCCATCAAACAGTTTATTAATTGCAGTACTAAAGGGGTCATTTATAGGGCCTCTTGCACCTGCGGCATGGAATATATAGGTAAGACGATCAAGGAATTTAAGAAGCGAATTGGGGAACATGTGGGTGATGTGTCTCATAAAAGAGACACATCTGTGTCTCGACACATCAACCAGCTGCATAATGGACAAATTAAGAACTTACGGTTTATAGCCATTGAAAAGGTCACTATGCCCATTCGAGGAGGCAACTGGGATCAGTTGCTGCTCCAGAAGGAGGCTAAATGGATTTTTTATTTAAACACCGTTTCACCTTATGGCCTTAATGACCAAATCAATTATGGTTGTTTTCTTTAATTTCTTGTAAAGATGTTTTCTGTTTTCCTTCATTAATAATCCAGGTGTCAGTGGACATGTTTTTTGTGCCCTTTCTAAATCCTTTTGTTGTCCCCCTTCATTTATTTGTATGAGTATTGTCTGTTATCACCATCTATACCCCTTTGTTTCTTTGGGGATATCAATGTGAGCATGCCTGCAGTTGGGTTATGTCTTTTGACCATTAGGGCTCTATTTTACACATATAAATACGTATTGTCATATCAGTAACCCTCATATAGCTATGGCACTTATGCGTTTCAATTCCATAGTAGCTATGTTTGTATTTTTATGGGTTTTATATAGCGATGTCATGGCATCAGTGACGTTGAGGTATTATATAACCTTCATGATAGGGATATAGTGCTGGTGCTTTGAAAATCAATTCTTATCCCTCTTACGTTTTATTTTATTTTGGCAATTGTGTAAAATAAGGGAGTTCCGGCAGCGCTGTAGCGCTCTGTTGAAAATCATCTCTGTTCTCAGCGCGTCATAGCACAGGGCAGTGTCTGGTTTGTTCTCAGCGCATCATAGCACAGGGCAGCGTCTCGGTAACCTAGCAACTATTACTACCGGTTCCGGCACGTCCTGGGGCTTGTCAGCGACAGCATCATAGCACAGGGCAGCGTTTCGGTAACCTAGCAACCATTACTTCCGGTTCCGGCGCGTCCTGGTGCTTGTCAACGTCTCTGTATCCTAGCAACTTAGACCTCCGCTATTACCGGAAGTTTCTCCCTCGTGTCTATTCTTTGGACCAATGGCGTTTTGTTTTTGGACAATTACCTTACAGGTACTAGTGATTACAGTATTCTGTGTCACTCTCTTGTCTGATCATCGGTTTAGTTACATATCGCTGCATTAGGTATATGTTCAATCTCTTCTTGATCACATGCTTTGTGTTTAGCATGTGATTGGCTAATCATGCCTTTCACCAAATTACTTAAATGGATATATAACTCCTCCCACTCTCCTCAGTTTAATATGGAGGGTGGCAGGTTTCTTTGTCCTTCACTATAGCACTCATGCACTTTAGCTCCCAGGCAGGCAAGTCCCCTGATGATTCGGCCTGCGAAGAAACGCGTCGGGACATTCTAACAGGGAGAGTGCAGGGCATGATATTGCTCAGGGGTAGCTGTGGACTGCCCTTGTAAGGGCAGGAGTTCGGGAACGCAGGTTTATGGTTAGTCCTCTTAGGGAGTGACAGGGTATTGTCCCTTTACATCGCTGATTCATGGATTTTTCCACTCTGCGAATTATGGGCTACACCTTCCTGAGCCACGGCATTTGGTGAGATCGTTCTTGTTTTAATATTTATGTTACATATGATTTTCACCTTAATTGCTTTATCCCCCTCCTGCCTGTTTATTATTGTTTTTTCCTGGTACCTGCCAATACCCATACACACAGGGTTACCTGACTTAACATTTTTTGCACCTATGTGCTTGTGTTATTAACCAGAGGTATCTTGAGAGTGTGGGACAGTATATTTATTACTACTGTTCTCACTCATACTCTATCTTGGTATCAGCCATTAGTGATGCTCTACCTTATAGGTTACATCATTTAATACCATTATAGTTTTTCTTTTTTTGGGGTGACATTATTTGTTATTGTTAATGTTATATTTTTTACCTTGTATAGATTAAAGGCTAAGTTTTAATTCCTACTAGAGCCGTGTTCCCATTATATTGGTAGGATCTTGTTGGATATATCCAATCGGATTTATTTAGTATTGCTTTTTTCACATAACTGTAAACTATGAACGTGGCAGAAAGTGGCTGGAATTATTATTTAAAATAAAATAAATAAAAAAAAAATAGGAAGCTCCCTACAATGAGCTCAGGACAAGTATGGCAGCAATAAAAATGACTGCTGAACACAAAAATGTGGACAAATAAACAAGATAGGTAACTGTGCAGAAAGGAGCAACAGGAATTTTGCTTTTAAAAAAGCAGTTGGTTTGCACAGCACCGTGCACACAGCTATGCAGCTGCTGCACTAAAATACGACCTCCACTGTCCCTGCACAAAAAGGTGGTGTGGGACAGTGAAAATCGCTCCAGCACAAGCGGTTTGGGGGTTTATATTTCCTCCCTAACTCTGTTGCAGCGCCCCAGAGTCCTGGTCGTTGCAGTAACGTCGCTCTGCCGCTAATGGGAGTGATGTTACGTCTGATTGCACTAAAGGAGTTCACCTGATCAGGTAACACTCACATTACACTTCACACTCCGGCCACCAGGGGGAGTGGTTCTATCTAGTAAGCCACTCCTCACACTCTGGTAAAACTGGGGGTTGGACAGGAAGACAGGGAGAAGTAACTGGGAAGAGCGAGAGAGAGGACCTGTCAGGGATGGGATCCTGACAGATTCCTAAGAAAGGACAAGAAGCGAGGTTTATTGTGCTGAGTGAGAAAAGCAGGAATACAGCAAAGAGGCAATAGGACCAGAAGGAGTCGTGCTGTAAGACCGAGGCAACATCCTTCTGAGGCGCAAACAGTCAGTGGCCGGAACGCCGAGAAAGTAAGAGACTTTAAGCAATACTTCAAACCACGGCAGGGCAGCCAATTCTAGGTTGGCTGTCTCACACAAATCACTTAAGCAGACAACGGAGGCAGCTGCGGGAGAGGGGTGACTCTAGAGTCCCAGAATAACTCCAGGCCTACCCCGTCATACGGGTGCGTCCTAACCATATCACCTGGGGGACGGAGAGAACGAGCATCAGAGACAGACAGAATCAGTTGTGAGGACTATCCCGGGGTGCTCAGCAAGGAAGGACTACAACATACACAGGCGCTAGAAGGTAGACGCTGATTCCCACCTGTTAAGGGGACTCCTGATGTGCCTTCGGACCGGCCGGTCTCCGACAGCCCGGCTAACAGTGCTCTGGATTGGACACCTGAAGCCTTCAGTAAAGAGGTAAAGAGACTGCAACCTGGTGTCTTCGTTATTTACTGCACCGCACCTCCACCACCATCCGCATCTATTATTGTACGCCCCTCAGCAGGGTCACGGACCGGGTCTAGCCACCGTGACAACCCCAGAGCAGAGACTCAGAGGCCCAGTACCGGGTACCCCTCGGCCCTACGGCAGTGGGGGCGCTACACTGTCCCTGCTTCTGACTAACTGCAGCAACACCTCTCCCTATGCTCAGATATGCAGAAGTAAGATGGCGGTCGGCGTGCACGCCCCTTTATAGCCCCTGTGACGCTGCAGACAGCAAGCCAATCACTGCCATGCCCTTCTCTAAGATGGTGGGGACCGAGACCTATGTCATCACGCTGCCCACACTCTGCGTCCTCCTTCATTGGATGAAAAACGGCGGTGACAGCGTCATATGAAACGCGACTTTGGCGCGAAGATCGCCGACCGCATGGCCGATCCCACTGAAGGATCAGTTCGGGTTTCATGAAACCCGACTTTGCCTAAAAGTCGGCGATTTATGAAAATGACCGATCCGTTTCACTCAACCCTAATCCTAAACATACAGTCATATGAAAAAGTTTGGGCACCCCTATTAATCTTAAGCTTAATGTTTTATAAAAATTGTTCTTTTTGCAACAGCTATTTCAGTTTCATATATCTAATAACTGTTGGACACAGTAATGTTTCTGCCTTGAAATGAGGTTTATTGTACTAACAGAAAATGTGCAATCTGCATTCAAACAAAATTTGACAGGTGCATAAGTATGGGCACCCTTATCATTTTCTTGTTTTAAATACTCCTACCTACTTTTTACTGACTTACTAAAGCACTTTTTTTGGTTTTGTAACCTCATTGAGCTTTTAACTTCATAGCTAGGTGTATGCAATCATGAGAAAAGTTACTTAAAGTGGCCACTTGCAAGTTGTTCTCCTGTTTGAATCTCCTCTGAAGAGTGGCATCATGGGCTCCTCAAAACAACTGTCAAATAATCTGAAAACAAAGATTATTCAACATAGATGTTCAGGGGAAGGATACAAAAAGCTGTCTCAGAGATTTAACCTGTCAATTTCCACTGTGAGGAACATAGTAAGGAAATGGAAGAACACAGGTACAGTTCTTGTTAAGGCCAGAAGTGGCAGGCCAAGAAAAACATCAGAAAGGCAGAGAAGAAGAATGGTGAGATCAGTCAAGGACAATTCTCAGACCATCTCCAGAGAGCTGCAGCATCAACTTGCTGCAGATGGTGTCACTGTGCATCGGTCAACTATACAATGCACTGTGTTTTTTTGCCACCATGCATAACGCCTTTTTGTATTACCAAACAACTCAATCTTGGTTTCATCAGTCCACAGGACCTTCTTCCAAAAAGAAATTGGCTTCTCCACATGTGCTTTTGCATACCTCAGCCGACTCTGTTTGTGGCGTGCTTGCAGAAACGGCTTCTTTCGCATCACTCTCCCATGCAGCTTCTCCTTGTGCAAAGTGTGTTGTGTAGTTGACCGATGAACAGTGACACCATCTGCAGCAAGTTGATGCTGCAGATCTCTGGAGATGGCCTGAGGATTGTCCTTGACTGATCTCACCATTCTTCTTCTCTGCCTTTCTGATGTTTTTCTTGGCCTGCCACTTCTGACCTTAACAAGAACTGTACCTGTGTTCTTCCATTTTCTTACTATGTTCCTCACAGTGGAAATTGACAGGTTAAACCTCTGAGACAGCTTTTTGTATCCTTCCCCTGAACAACTATGTTGAATAATCTTTGTTTTCAGATCATTTGACAGTTGTTTTGAGGAGCCCATGATGCCACTCTTCGGAGGAGATTCAAACAGGAGAACAACTTGCAAGTGGCCACTTTAAGTAGCTTTTCTCATGATTGCATACACCTAGCTATGAAGTTCAAAGCTCAATGAGGTTACAAAACCAAAAAAAGTGCTTTAGTAAGTCAGTAAAAAGTAGGTAGGAGTATTTAAAACAAGAAAATGATAAGGGTGCCCATACTTATGCACCTGTCAAATTTTGTTTGAATGCAGATTGCACATTTTCTGTTAGTACAATAAACCTCATTTCAAGGCAGAAACATTACTGTGTCCAACAGTTATTAGATATATGAAACTGAAATAGCTGTTGCAAAAAAAACAATTTTTATAAAACATTAAGCTTAAGATTAATAGGGGTGCCCAAACTTTTTCATATGACTGTGTCGGGGCCGTAATAACGACAATTAATCCTCATTCACCAGTCATTCCAAATTGTAATGTGAGCGCAGAACTTCTGGTACCGGAAAAAGAAATGATTCAGACACGTAGCTGATTCAATCTTTGCTGACGCTCTTGCGTTCACCTGTGTCCAGAGCCGAGCAGCAACTACTTTATTTTTTTTTATTGAATACACAGTACTATTGTTTAGGAAAAAGGAATGCATTAGGCGGAGTTTAAGCAGCATACATCTAGTGCTCAGTCTCTCTCTCTCATTTGTCAGGACATCTTCGATGGTTACTTTCTTCACATTCCAGAGTTATCTTTTTCAAGAGAAATAAACTTAACTCTTCACATTCTAAACTGAAATAAACAATGAACACTGGCAGCCATCTTTAGATACAATTACATTTGCATTAGCTAGCAGATAGGAAAAACTTATTGTTTCACAGTATAAAAGTATAGCAGTACAAAAAGAGTATAAAGATTTATAAAAGTATAAAAGGTATATAAGAAAATACATTTTCACCTTGACAACTGTACATCAAAATCCGTAATAGACTATGTCAAAAGGCGCAAGCTGAAGGTTTTATAATGGCCCTCTCTGTCCTCTGATCTGAAGATCATTTAGAATCTGTGACTAGACCTCAAAATAGCAGTACATGCAAGATGACCCAGGAATCTCACAGAACTGGAAGAATTTTGCAAGGAAGAATGGATCAAAATCCCTCAAACAAGAATTGAAAGTCTCTTGGCTGGCTATAAAAAGCTGTCATACTTTAAAAAGAGGGTGCTACTAGGTACTGACCATGCAGGGTGCCAACACTTTTGCATTTGCCCATTTTCCTTTTTGTAATTTTTACAATGTAAAAGATGAAAGTATATACTGTATATACTCCAGTATAAGCAAGTTTTTCAGCACATTTTTTGTGCTGAAAATGCCCCCCTTGGCTTATACTCGAGTGAGGGTCCCTGAAGATGGAAGGAGAGAAGCAAAAGCAGTGGATCACAGGATGTTAGGGCTGGCGGAACGCACCAAATAATATTAAGGAAGACATAAGGTGGAAGACACCTGCTGCTCGGTAATGGCTGACAGTATATGGCGTTATAATGTGAACGGTTATAGGATGTTTTGCCACAAGCAGTTCGCCCCCAGCAGTTCGCCCCCGGGTACTTCCTGTTCGTGATGCCAAGTTGAGTCGCCCGCCAGGGCAGTGGGGTACTCGGTACCGGGTTCGGTACTTGAAGGGGACATCACAGTGGCTGCGACCCTGTCCGTGGCCCTGGGCACTCAAATAAAAGGGAAAAGTCTTTTAAGGGTTTGGTGAATAAAGTTTGTGTTCGTGATGCCACCTGTGGCATTCGGTAGGGACCGACGCTGCTTAAAGGGATCCTCTGGGGTGATGGTATGGCAGCTGGATGGTATAACTTCCCACAGGTGAAGTAAATGTACCCGGGGGAGAACTGCAGGGGGCAAACTTGTGGGGGGTGAAACATCCAAATCCCAATGTGAACACACACAGGTTAGCTTTACCTGGTATGTAAGGAGGCAAACTCTGTTGTTTCACAGGGCCGCAATACCGCAGAGTGAACGCTAGTGTTTGGTCACAGGTCTCTGCCCCAAGGACACAGGGTTAGAGTCCCACTAGCACTGGGCGCCGCAACTGTGGTGCCAGGGAACAACTAATAATAATAAATTTAGCGCACTGAGTGCGTGCAGCGCCGCTCTGGCGGACGCCACTAACCGCCCTAACTAGGGCCAGGAAAGCGCACTAGTTGCGCACAGCGCTGCTCTGACGAACGCTGCTTATGACGCTGTAGATAACGTGCCTAGTGCTGGATGGCACAACTGGCGCTAGTCTGCTCCAAACACCCACACTCAAACAACAACGCTAGGGAAGGGGATCAATTAGGAGCTTTCACCAGAACATACATGCATCCATACACACCACGTTTTGAGGCTACACTAGCACATGGCCGAGCGGCCATGCGAACCTTTTACAGTTGCAGCCTTTCGGGACCTTCCCAGTGGTCCAATCAGAGCTGCTTCAGGACCTGAGCATGTTACCTCCGACCTCCAATGAGAGGTCGTCCCACGGGTATGCTCAGTAGACAAAAAGCAGGATTTAGTCCCTGGAGCGTCTGCTCTCCTCTGATTAGTGCTGGTTACAATAGCTGCACCTGGGACAGCAGCAGTAACCAGACGCACAGTATCAGCTTGAACAAGACGCTGGGACCGACGTCTCTGCTGAGCAGGCTTCTCTGCGGCTGGGGAAGAATGGGACACCGCAGAGGACATGGTTCGAGATTCCCCCTGTGCAGCAGTGGGAACTCGACACCTAACACAGTAGGCAGGAGCCAGGATTGAATATTAATTTCTCTGTAATTGTGTGCACAGTGTCAGTCGCAACCTCTTCCTGCAGCCGCCGGGCGATCACATGTGCTCGCTACTTAAATGAAATGAATATTCACTTCTCTACACTCCCATGGGTGACCATGTGACCACCCGGCAGCTGTAGCTGACACTGTGCGTGCTACTTAATAGCAATGAATACTCACTGCCCTCCACACACATAGACCCGACATGGAGAGCAGTCGGTATTTCGGCAGCTGTGCTCTGCATGTAAGGCTTCTTTCACACTTCCGTTTTTACAATCTGCACAGGATCCGTCAAAATATTGAAATGACGGATCCTGTGCAGATTGTAAAAAACGGGTGCACTGGGCCCGTTTTTCTATGTGCACCTGTTGTGTATGCGTCTTTGCAGCGGAATTCCACTGCGAAAACGCATACACAACACAACCCAGGTTTAAAAATAATTAAAAAAATAAAAAATGGCAATATTCTTACCTTCCGGCGTCCTGCGCAGCGTTACCGATGCTCCCGGCAGCTAGTGTGACGCCCGGGAGACCGAAGTACCCAGCACTAGACCAATGAAGTCTGTCTCTTGAGGGGGATGTCACGAATGGCTTGACCCAGTGCTGTGGTCTCAGGCAATACACAGTGTAAGGGATATCGTGAAGGAACAGGCACTTACTTGATCAGCAGCGGATCCTCCCAATAGTGATGATCCCGATCTTGAGTAGATGATTATTGTCCAAATGAAAGACTGAGGCGTTGAAACGTTTAACCAGTTTACTTCAACATGAAGGGATTTGCAATCAGTACTGTCACCGGATTCTGTATGAGCACTCTGGATTACTCTGACCTTGTCAAGATTTCTATCTCTTATTATGCGCAGTTTCCATGTGGTCCTGCTGCTGTATGTGAACTGGCTGCCGACTCAATCTGTCCCTCCCAGGTCCTGGTTCGACGGGCAATCCGAGTCCTTTTTGTCAGTTTATCCCCTCTGGGAATACCGCTGAACTCTGTGTCTGTTGCTACGCCTGACCCTAGTGAGGCTGATATCACCTCACGTCTTTCCGGTTGCTGTATTATATATAATGAATATAGCCGCGGATCCAGTATCCGTCTCTGTGCCTATTCTGGGTAATAATTAATGCTACCCGGTTCTCACAATGTCCTTTCTCTCTATTCCTCTTCTCTTCAGGTCGATGGTCCTGACTTATCAACCGTCATAGGGTTGTTAGAAATTCAGTTGTATGACCTTTCACTCCTAGCTCTTTAGCCCAACTGCCAGTCCTTTTCTCAGACCAGAATAGATCAAGGGGAGTCTCTGGAGCTCCCCCTTCTGGCCGGAGATGGTAGTGCAGTCTTGCTATTTTAGTATTTGTATTTGGTGTCAATAACTATTTTTGTGGCAAATACCCCTAGGGGCGCCACATTCCCCCTTAGTTAAGAACAGTACTCCAAGACTGCGGGACGATAACATTTTGAAATAACAATTGGTATGTACAGAGTCTTAAAAATGAAAAGTTACAAAAACCACTCAAAGAAACAAAAAAAATGGAATTCTGTAAAAAGTCACTTCAAATAGCGTCCATTAATACAGTTCTATCCTTGAAGGTACTAGGAAGCAAAGTTCACAAAGCAGTCTTTCTGGAACTTTGATTTGGTGTTTCCGGGCTGATAAAAAGTTCAAGAATATGCAAGAAGTTCATACAGGTAAGTCTCTGTAGGTACTGGGCTTAAACGTTACAGAACGATAACAATGACTATAGTCTTATAGTTGGTAATCCGCATACCTGGCCGGTAATTGACCCTGGGTACTACACTGGGATCTACGTAATAGCGGTGTCTCTTTATGTTGTGTACTTCTGTCTACTGCGGATATAGTATCTGCCCTCTCTGCTAAAGATAATTCCACAACTATGGGGTTGGCAAGTCCACCGTGAATGAGATTACTCCGATCAGGAATCTGTTCTTCCTGGTCTGGAACTTCTTGCAGTACGGGGTCAGCCTCTTCCTGTCTTGGGACTTCTAATATTGGGTTCGGTGTTGGATAAAAGGCCACCATGGGAACCACTACCGCACCATGGTATGTTAGTAGGGTTTTGGGAAAGTCCCCTATACAGGTGTGATACATTTCCTCTTCTTTTTCCTTTACTGGTTGAACCTGTATGGGTTGAATAACTTCTGGTTCTGGCTGGACAACTTCTGGCTCTTTCAACGTCTCCGGACATAATTTAAGATTGTCTCTTGACACTAGTACAGATGTTAAACCTCCGTTTTTGCTAATGAGACACATTTTAGGATTATCCATTCTTGTTGGTAAAACTGTGTAGGGTACGGCTTCCCATTGATTATCCAGTTTATTGGTTCGACGATTCCTCTTGAGTACTTGGTCACCAGGTCTTAATAAGGTTGCTAGAGCATTCTGGTTGAAAGTTCGCTCTTGTCTTTCTCTGGTTTGCTGGAGGCTTCTTTCCACACTCTCTTGCACTTGGCGATACTGCTTTTGCCCTACGACATCCCAATTGGAGTCTTGAACTTCTGCGTCTGGTTTCAGAATTCCCATTTCTAGATCGATTGGCAATTGGCCGGGTCTTGCACGCAAAAGATAAGCTGGGGTGCAGTTGGTAGAGCTCACCGGGACATGATTATACAGATCCACCAAGTCAGGCAATTTCTCTGGCCATTGATTCCTTTCCGTTTCAGGTAAAGTCTTTAGTAGGTCTATCACAATATGGTTCATCTTCTCACATAAGCCGTTTGTTTGCGGATGATAGGCCGTCGTCCGGATCTTTTTGCAACCATACATATTACAGAATTCTCTGAAGATCTCTGATTCAAAGGCTGTACCCTGGTCAGTGAGATCCTGTTCCGGATATCCATGGGGTCTACAAAAGTACGTTTCGAATGCTTTGGCTGCAGTTTTCGCAGTCAGATCTTTTACAGGTACTACTACCAAGAAGCGCGAATAATGGTCCACGATGGTCAAGGCATAGACATAACCAGACCGGCTCGGTGTCAACTTCACGTGGTCCATGGCTACAAGTTCAAGTGGTTGTTTGGTGATTATGGGCTGCAGTGGTGCTCTTTGGCTCTTTTGATCGTTCCTTCTGAGGTTGCACGGGCCACAGTTTCTGCACCACTGTTCGATTGATTTTCTCATCCTGACCCAATAAAATCTTTCTCTTAGAAGCACTTCTAACTTTTTCCAACCAAAGTGACCAGCACCATTGTGGTAAGCCTCGAGGACCATCCTCACATCTTGTTTAGGCACGATAATTTGCCAAACCAATTCATGTGTTTTTGGATTGGTGTACCTCCTACAGAGCTTCTTTTGATACAGGAACATTTTGCCTCTCTCTTTCCAGAGTTGATGCGTCTCTTCTGGGGCATCCTCATCGGGATATGCACTTTGCTCAGTCAATAGTTCCTTCACTAACTTCACAGCCGGATTGCTATCTTGGGTGTCAGCCCATCTATGGTGTGCTAACGGATTAAAATTCACTTCTTGTTGTTTCTGAAAGGTATTTGACTGACGATGTTTTGCCTTGGGCTGATGAAAGGCTGGTAGTTCAATTTCTTCAAGCTCCCCCGTTTCTTCTTCTACATCTCTCAAGTGGGGCATCGGCATTTCCATTCTTGTGACCTGCTCGATACTTGATCACGAAGTTGTAATTAGATAACCGGGCCATCCATCGCTGTTCTAACGCACCTAATTTAGCCGTGTCTAGATGGGTCAACGGATTGTTGTCAGTGTAGACAATAAATTCTGCACCGGTCAAATAGTGTTTGAAACGTTCAGTCACTGCCCAAACTACTGCCAGTAGCTCCAATTTGAAGGAACTATAATTTTCTGAATTTCTTTCAGTAGGCCGGAGTTTTCTACTTGCAAAGGCGATGACTTTCTCCCGACCTTCTTGCTTTTGTGACAGCACCGCTCCCAATCCTACATTACTGGCATCGGTGTAGAGGATGAAAGGTTGATGGTAATCCGGATACGCCAGAACTTCTTCTCCGGTTAGTGCCTTCTTTAGTTGCTCAAAGGAATCTTCTCTTTCGTCGTCCCACTGAAAAGGAGGGTTTCGGTTCGAAGGTTTCTTCGTCTGCCCTACCAAAGCGTCTTGCAAGGGTGCTGCCAACTTGGTAAATCCTTTTATAAATCTGCGATAGTAACCTACCCATCCCAAGAATTGCCTCACTTCTTTTGCGTTGGTAGGTCTTGGCCAATCCCTTATGGCAGTTATTTTCTCGGGATCCGGTGCTACTCCCTCCGAACTCACGATGTGCCCTAAGTATTGTACCTTTGGCTTGAGAAGGTGACATTTGGATGGATTGATTTTCATACCATACTTGGATAAGGCTTCGAACACCTCTGCCAGGTCTGTTAAGTGCTGTTCGTAAGTCTTTGAGTAGACGATCACATCATCTAGGTACAGGAGGACGGTCTCGAAGTTCTTGTGTCCGAGGCAACATTCCATCAGTCGCTGGAAAGTACCGGATGCGTTGCAGAGTCCGAACGGCATGCGATTAAATTCGCTTAGACCCATTGGTGTGGTGAATGCCGTTTTTTCTTTATCCCTCTCAGCCACAGGGACTTGCCAATACCCGCTTGTTAAGTCTAAGGTGGAAAAATAATTAGCAGATTTCAAAGCGGTCAAGGACTCTCCTATCCTAGGCAAGGGATAGGCGTCTTTATGGGTGATGTTATTAATCCGCCGGTAGTCTACGCACATTCTCATGGTTCCGTCCTTTTTTTTGACAATCACCAGAGGGGCCGCCCAAGGGCTACAACTATCTCTTATTACCCCGGCCTGTTTCATCTCTCTCAGCATGTCCTTCGCGCATTGATAGTGAGCGGGCGGTATGGGCCTATATCTTTCTTTTATCGGGGGATGGTCACCGGTGGGGATTGTATGTTCCACCCCTTCTATCCATCCAAAGTCCAATGGGTGTATACTGAAGACCTGTTCATATTCCGTCACTAATCTATACACCCCTTGTCTTTGATGGGTAGGTGTTGAATCTACGCCCACGTCTAGCTGTTGGCACCAATCCTCCGATTCTCCATCTGAGCCGTTATTTTCCACCTGACAGGTCGATTCTAAGGGCTCAACGGTTGTGATGGCATTGTTGTCAACAGTATATAACTTTGCCACTGTAGCGTACCTTGGCAAAGTGACCTCTTCCTCTCCACAGTTCAAAAGTCGTACCGGCACCCGTTCCCGGTGTACCTCGACCACCCCTCGTGCCGTGAGTATAGTGGGCCTGCTGTCGGTGTACGCTGGTTCTATTAAGGCTTGATAGTCTCGTCCTTTAGTACCAATGGCCGCTCTACACCATACCAGCATTTCTGTTTTTTGTGGGATTACAATAGACGTTGGATCACTCACCCTCACACTGCCGATTTCTCCACCTGCAACTTCTACCTGTTGCCTTAACATTAATACTTTTATTTCCCTCCTGAGAACTCTCTGCTGGCAGGATCGGGCAGTTTCAGCAATTTGCTGTAAGACAGAAATAACTTCGGAGAAGCAGTTCTCTAACACATTCATTCCTATCAATACAGTTGGTTCACAGTTCTGCCAGTCAACATCAATGACAATTATACCGTTTCTTCAATTCTGCTTTACCAATCTTTATGGTCATCTCCCTGAATCCTAGTTTCGGTACCAACTTACCATTACTGGCCCATATATCTAGTTCAACATCAGAGGGCCCTTTATCAATATCTACATCAGCCCAGTACCTCTTATAAAGGATATATGGTATAGATGTAATCTGGGAACCTGTATCCAGCAAAGCGTTGAGGGGAATTCCGTCCAGCACGATAGGGATGATAGGTCGTCCTCCGATGTACCTGTCGTGCCAGGGTGTTGGGCCTTGAAAATTCATTCCTGCGAAGCGGCCCGCATTCCCACGGGATTCCCGTTTAAACCACAATCTCGTGCAAAGTGGCCTGGCTGCTGGCAACGGCGGCAAATGGGCTGTCCATCTGGTTGAAAACGGTCGCGGGGTCGCCCTCTCCATGTCGGGTATCTCCGGGGTCTCATCCATGGGACATCCTCTCTACGGTTTGCCAACTCTATCTTGAGTCCTCTCATCTCCTGCATGGTTTTAGCCATTGAAGCAACAACATCAGTTAAAGAGTCAATCTTTAGTTGAAGAGTCTCATTAGTACTAGGCCCCAGGGGCTTAGCATTGGCCCCAGACATAGTCAATGTCACTGGCACTTCCTGTTGTTGAGATGCACCTGCCATGGGTTGCGCAAAATCCTGATCCCGAGGTGCCTCTGCCAGCTGGAGACGTATAGCGCTCTCTTTTAATTGGGCAAATGTCAATTCAGGGTTCTTAAAAACAAGCATGCTCACATGCCCCCGGTGAGAAGGGGTGTAGAGTCCCTCAATAAATTGATCTCTTAGCAGTTTATCCGCTCCAGTGTTAAAAATGGGTTCAGCCAGTGTAAGTGATTTAAGGGCTTCCTGCAGGTTTAAGGCAAAATCTCTCACGCCCTCATTAGCTTTTTGTTTGCAATTAAAGAATCGTACTTTAGCTTTGCTGCTGGCAGTGGTTTCAAATGTAGCTTTTCATCCAGCAAATATGCGTTCAACAGTACCTTTTAGATCAGTTGCCCATGCCGTGACTTCTCGCTTAGCATGGCCACTTAACTGCATCATCAGGAGACTAACACGCTGAGCTTCACCCACGGGGAACATATCAAAATGAGCCAGCATCTTTTCCCTGAAACCGTCAAGGGTATTAGGTTCACCTTCATACATTGGAAGCCACGGGCCACCCGGGGTATATGGCATCAACACCGGCATGATGGGCGCCACTCCTTGCACTGCTGCGCTGCCAGGCTCTCTATCGATACTCTGTCTTTCAGCTGCATTAGCGTCGCCGGGTGCTGCGGCGTCTCCGTGTTGCGACATACTGTACCCCCTTAGTTAATCTAGACCCTTCCGGTCTCCGCTTCCGTCTAGATAATGTAGATTCGTTCCTCTGTGCAACAGGATTGTTTTTCCCCTCGCTCTGATGTCAGAGCACTCTGCTTGGTACCGCTCACAATGACACGCCCCCTGCTGCCTCTATCTGCCGCACGCTCTGTAATGGTGGATTTTGAAGTTTTTCAGTTAGACTGGGGCTTGGGTAATGACGTAGCTCGATTAACAGTTTTGTGCCTAACGGTTATGAGATGATTACCTCAGGGGATGGCGGCCATTTTTACTCCATTATAACCAATGGAGAAAAGTCACTTTCAATAGTTTTCAATGGAGAACGGGATTTTCTTTAATAAAGTCAATTTTCAAAACTTTTCATCCAAGTTTTCACAGTTTTAGGCTCCAATCACAGCACACAATACCCGGTGTACGGGCTGGCCCAATCCTGTTCGTGACGCCAGTTGTGACGCCCGGGAGACCGAAGTACCCAGCACTAGACCAATGAAGTCTGTCTCTTGAGGGGGATGTCACGAATGGCTTGACCCAGTGCTGTGGTCTCAGGCAATACACAGTGTAAGGGATATCGTGAAGGAACAGGCACTTACTTGATCAGCAGCGGATCCTCCCAATAGTGATGATCCCGATCTTGAGTAGATGATTATTGTCCAAATGAAAGACTGAGGCGTTGAAACGTTTAACCAGTTTACTTCAACATGAAGGGATTTGCAATCAGTACTGTCACCGGAGTCTGTATGAGCACTCTGAATTACTCTGACCTTGTCAAGATTTCTATCTCTTATTATGCGCAGTTTCCATGTGGTCCTGCTGCTGTATGTGAACTGGCTGCCGACTCAATCTGTCCCTCCCGGGTCCTGGTTCGACGGGCAACCCGAGTCCTTTTTGTCAGTTTATCCCCTCTGGGAATACCGCTGAACTCTGTGTCTGTTGCTACGCCTGACCCTAGTGAGGCTGATATCACCTCACGTCTTTCCGGTTGCTGTATTATATATAATGAATATAGCCGCGGATCCGGTATCCGTCTCTGCACCTATTCTGGGTAATAATTAATGCTACCCGGTTCTCACAATGTCCTTTCTCTCTATTCCTCTTCTCTTCAGGTCGATGGTCCTGACTTATCAACCGTCATAGGGTTGTTAGAAATTCAGTTGTATGACCTTTCACTCCTAGCTCCTTAGCCCAACTGCCAGTCCTTTTCTCAGACCAGAATAGATCAAGGGGAGTCTCTGGAGCTCCCCCTTCTGGCCGGAGATGGTAGTGCAGTCTTGCTATTTTAGTATTTGTATTTGGTGTCAATAACTATTTTTGTGGCAAATACCCCTAGGGGCGCCACACTAGCGTTCCCAGTAATGCCTTGCGTGCAATGAACTCTGATAACGTCGCGGTCTCGCAAGATCGCGACATCATCGGGTCATTTTGCAATGCATCCATGGAAACGCTAGCTGCCTGGAGCATCGCGAGCATCGGTAACGCTGCGCGGGATGCCGGAAGGTAAGAATATTGCAATTTTTTATTATTTTTAACATTATATCTTGTTACTATTGATGCTGCATAGGCAGCATCAATAGTAAAAAGAGAGAGAGTGAGAGAGAATTTCCCTGACGGGAAATTCTTCCACGCATGCTCAGTTTCAAAAGACAGAACCCGTCACTGGATTTCTGCTTTTCACAGTCAGCGAAGTCAGCTGAGCGATTTTCCGACGTGCAGAAAAAACGTTCCTCTGAACGTTTTCTCCGCCTGATGGACAGCAGTTTTCCAACAGATCCAGTGCACAACGGATGAAACGGATGGCCATCCGTCACGATCCTTCGCTAATACAAGTCTATGGGAAAAAACAGGATCCAGCAGAAAAATTTGCTGGATCCTGTTTTTTCAAAAATCGACGGATTGTGACGGGAGATTAAAGATGGAAGTGTGAAAGAGGCCTAAGCAGCGCATGATGTCCCTGCCATGCGTTGCTTACAAGCATAAATCAGCTGCTGGCACTGGAACAAGACGCTGAGAGGGAGAGGAAGGACAGTAAGAAGGATGGTTTAATTTTTTTATGTTTTTTGATGGGGTCTATGCATTCAAGGATAGGGATAAGAAATCTTGCATACAAGGATAGGGATGAGGAGCCATGCAGACCAGAATGGGGATGAGGGGCCATGCATACCAGGATAGGGATGAGGAGTCATGCATACCAGGATAGAGATGAGGGTGCCATGCAAACAATGATGGGGATGAGGGGGCCATGCATACCAGGATAGGGATGAGGAGGCCATACATACCAGGATGAGGATGAGGGGCCATGCATACCAGGAAAGGGATGAGGGGGCCATTCATACCAGGATGGTGATGAGGGGGCCATGCATACCAGGATGGTGATAAGGAGTCGTACAGACTAGGATAGAGATGAGGGAACAATGCATACCCAGCTTATACTAGAGTCAATAAGTTTTCCCTTTTTTTTTTGTAAAATTAGGTGCCTCGGCTTAAACTCGAGTATATATGGTATATGTTGCATTTATGAATGTTGTGTCATTTTTTTAAGGCATAACTTGGGCCAGTTACTTCCAAGTGAAATTGACACATTTCACTTCTTGAGGATATAATTTTTAAACCTTCACACTATATTTTGCATATACTTTTAATTTATCTTGAATTTGTAAAAAGTTTATATTTTATTCTCGGGTCATATGTGTCATATTTAACTTTTATCTTCAACTTGCTTAACTGTTCACAATAACAGTAACTTTGACCAGGGGTGCCCAAACTTTTACATGCCACTGTATATCGCACAGGTCTCCTAAGGGGACTATTAAGAACAAATAAAAATGTTTTAAGAATATATGAAAATATGAAAAAAAGCAAAAACAAATGTTCAAATCACCCCATTTCCCCCATTGAAAATAAAGATATTAAAATAATACACAAATGTAGAATCACTGAGTTTAGAAAAGTCCCATCTAGCAAAATATAAAAATAATTAACTCAATCGGTAAACCCCGTAAAAGAAAAAATTTCAAGAATAACAAAATTAATTTTTTTCGTCGCTGCAATTCCACAAAAAATGCTGTAAGAATCGATCAGAACATCAGATCTATCCCAAAATGGTATCAATAAAACATCATGATCCGCCAAAAGTATGCTATCAGTCAGCTCCGCAAATCGTGGAAAATGACGACACAACACCCCAAATTTTTTTTGCAAACTTCCGTTTTTTTTTCACAACTAAAATATTTTTTAAACAACTGGACATGTTTGGTATCGCCGTAAACATGCTGATGAGCAGATTCATACTGCAAAGTAATTTTTAACACAAAATGAACACTGTAGAAACAATTGTCAAAAAACAATGTCAGAATTGCATTTTTTTCATTGTTTCTCCCCACTTGGAATTTTTTTACCGTTTTCCAATACACGATATGGTAAAATGAATGGCGTCATTGAAAAAGTACAACGCGTTACGCAAAAAACAAAGTCTCATACATCTATGTGGACAAAAAAATTAAAGAGTTTTGGCTCTAGGAAGAAGGGGTGGAAAAAAGGAAAATGCAAAAATGGAAATTGACCAAGTCATGAAGGGGTTAATGAGCAGTTAGAATCTTGGAAAAACACTTTTATTTTTTTCATGAGAAAAACAGAATATACAGTGGTAGACCAAAATTGGATCCTGAATACTGGTGAAAAAAAGGAAGTCTTAATGAAACCTAAATTCCTTGGCACTTTTTATTGTAGTTTCCTGATTTTGTCACTTGGGGGCTGTAAATGCACATGGATGGTACAGACTTTCTATACAGAGTTCAGTGTAGAATATCTGTAGGTTTTGTATCAGCTCAGTTACACATCTCAATATTTTCTGCACATAAATTGATCGCAATGTGTCATTTCTGCTGATTTTCATTGTGGATTTCACCTTTTGGAATGCATACGGTGAAATAAATTGCCAATCCATGATAAAATCAGAATGTAATACACAGATTTTACTGGGGAAATACTTTACTTTTGTAGTCAGTGAAAAATGGACATACGGTAACTATGATTCAACTCCGGTGGCATCTGTGCGCTGTGTTTTTTAAGGGGATCAATGGTAAAACTACAGTTGCCAAAATGTCTAAATTACTTTAAAACTGGCTGTAAATACTAATACAATATTATAGTCACTGAGTTTTAACATTTAAAGAGGATGTAGCAAGTTAATAAATTATATCCAATCGATACACTAGGGAATAACTTTTTTATCCCTTGAGGTATGAATGCTGGGACACCCACTAATCCTGTAACTAGATGTGAGAGTTCTGGAAAAGGCACGCTGTGGTGTCATGCCCTCGTTCCGCAAATGTCACAGGTTTACCGTGACAGAGAGGAACCAGAAGACAGCAGCTTCTGATTTCTCTGACTCCTGCACTGATTAGAAGCACTTCACCTTCTTATTAAACTGTGTAAATTTCTTTTGGCAGTGCAGGGGTTAATCTGCTCTGTTGAGAGCTCCTAGAGCTAAGGCTCTCAGCTGTGCACTGTTAGCCACTCCCATTACCTATATAATCTGGGCCTTGGCTAGCACTCATTTTCAGAGCAAGCTTTTGCTGCATGGTTGGAGGTTGTTTGTGGTGGTTATTGACGTAGGCGGTTGGTTGATTTATCTGTGACTGTTGGTAGGTTTTGAGTGTGTGATCATTCCCTTTCTTCTCCTACTTTGGTTTGACCCCATCATCCATGCCCCAGTACATTCCTCTGTTACATGTGTGTGTATATTTTTAATTTTTGTTACCCTTTTTTGTATTACCTTATTAGTCTGGTTGGTGTACTACTGTATTCTACTACTCCCCTCTTCCCTGGGTGGGGAAGGGTAAAGGCTGAGGGTGCATTCAGGAGCTAAGGCAAGGGATGTGGCCCCGGCATCTTCACCATCAGAAGTAACCTGGGGAACAGGGTGAGCTAGGGTGCCCCTAGCATGAGAGACTTGGAAGGAGACCCCTGATCCCGGGACACCCGACAAACCGAGTTGTGACAGCAAAACTAATGTGAAAATTGCATTGATGAGGAGTGTATTTACAGTAATGGGCGAAAGTGTTGGTACTCTTGAAATTGTTCCAGAAAATGAAGTATTTCTCCAATAAAAGTTTTGCAATTACACATGTTTTGTTATACATATGTTTATTTGTGTGTATTGGAACAGCACAAAAAACAGAGGAAAAAAAGCAAATTGGCCATAATATCATACAAAATCCAAAAAATGGGCCCGACAAAATTTTTGAAACCCCAAACTAAACATTTAGTTGCACAACCTTTGGAATAAATAACTGAAATAAATTGCTTCCTATAACCATCAACGAGCCTCTTACACCTCTCAACTGAAATTTTGGACCATTCTTCTTTTGCAAACTGCTCCAAATCTCGCATATTTGAGGGGTGCCTTCTCGCAACAGCAATTTTAAGATCCCTCCACAGGTGTTCAATGGAATTTAGATCCAGACTCATTGCTGGCCACTTCAGAACTCTCCAGCGCATTGTTTCCATCCATTTCTGGGTGCTCCTTCAAGTATGTTTGGGGTCATTGTTCTGCTTGAAGACCCTTGACCTAGGACACAAACCTAGGTTTCTGACACTGGACACTACATTGAGACTCAAAATCCTTTGGTAACCATCAGATTTCATGATGCCTTGCACACAGTCAAGGCACCCAGTTCCAAAGGCATCGAATAAACCCCAAAACATCTTTGAACCTCCACCATGTTTGCCTGTAGGTAATGTGTTCTTTGTTAGCTTCATTCCATTTTCCGTAAACAGTAGAATGATGTGCTTTACCAAAAAGCTCTTTTTTGGTCTCATCTGTCCACAAGACGCTTTACAGAAGGATTTTGGTTTACTCACATACAGTACATTTTGGCAAACTGCAGTCTAGCTTTTTTATGCCTCTGTGTCAGCAGTGGGGTCCTCCTGAGTCCCCTGCCATAGCGTTTCATTGAATTCAAATGTTGACAGATAGTTCTCGCTGACACTGATGCACCCTGAGCCTGCAGGACAGCTTCAATTTCTTTGGAACTTGATGGGACTGCTTATCCACCATCCAGACTAGCTTGTGTTGCAACCTTTCATCAATTTCTCTCTGCTGTCCACATCCAGAGAGATTGGCTACAGTGCCATAGTGCCATGGGTTGTTAACTTCTTGATTGTGCTGCATACCTTGGACAAAGGAACATCAAGGTATCTGGAGATGAACTTGTAACCTTGAGATTGTTGATATTTTTCAACAATTTTGGTTCTCAAGTCCTCAGACAGTTTTTTTTCTCTCTCTCTCTGATCTCCATGCTTAGTGTGTCATACACAGACACAGGATGCAAAGATTTAGTCAACTTCTCCGCTTTTTGTCTGGGTTCAGGTGTGATCTTCATATTGCCCACATCTGTTAATTGTTACAGGTGAATTTGAATGAACATCACATTCTGAAACAAAGTGGTTTACCAACAATTTTTGGAAAGGTGTCAACAATTTTGTCCTGCCCATTTTGGGGTTTTGTGTGAAATTAAGTCCAGTTTTCCTTTTTACCCACAGTTTATTTTTTGTTGTTCCAATACACACAAAGGAAATAAACATGTGTATAACAAAACATGTGTAATTGCAATAATTTTCTGGGAGAAATACTTTCGGCCATGAATGTTTGTGTATTTATGGAAAAGCTATTAAGTTCCATTGTTCTTTGCCCTCTAAACAGAACTCTCTTTTTATCTGTCACTACTGAGATTGGCCATTTTTCCATTAGTCTTTCAACAGACTGTGTCCACATGATAAAAAGATTAAGGTATATCTAATTTCTTCTTTATTATCTGCCCACTTGATCTACAGCATGGGGGATTTTTGGTAAACCTAGCATGCTTAACATCTCACAGATTTCTCCTACATCTGCTTTCTTCTCCAAGACAAAGCAAAGTGCTGGGCCCTGCTCTTAGGAAAACAAATACTTATTGCCTTGAATTGGCAAAGACAAATAAATGGCCTTGAGATACCTTGGTCACCTCGGTTATCAGTCCCAGTCACTGCATGGTGGTGTTTGTTTTCACTAGTCCTCCTTATATATAAGGATGAGAAGTGACAGTACAATACACTTGGGATGAAGACGACTGGTCAGGCAGGCTACCTATCTTATGGCTAAATACAGGCCTTATAATGGATTATATTCAGATTTCATTTCATCCTGTCACTCTGTACCAGCTGGCTGCCTTCCCATGGGCTGTGCTGTACTGTTATCTCTGCTCCTATGGCCATTTGTCTGCCATGGTCAGGTATGCTTAGATGTGCTAATGCCGTTATTCTTACTGCTTGATCAATAAGGTGTCCATTATCTGTAAAGAGTCTAGCAAATGAAAGACAAAACTTTCTCCCTGCAGGGTGTCTCTATAAGGGGTTTTAAGTTTTGTTTCAAGTGCATGTGACCATGTAATATAAATTGCGGCAAATTTACTAATGGTGGCTAACATAAAGACATAGATGAGAAAAATGTATGACAGTGGCTCATGCTGGATGATAAATTACCCTTTAATCTAATTTTACATTAACCTCTTGTTTGGCTTACTTTCTGGCAAATATTTGAGCCATAAACTTGGCACACATCGTTGCATTTTAAAGGAGTTGTCCAGTACTTAACGATGACTTATTACAAGGTAGGTCATCAATATGAGATGCGCGGCGATCTAACACTCGGCAGCCCCACCGATCAACTTATCAGCTCTGGGGGTTAACAGATTTAAGCAATGTACTGGGGGGGGGACATTGTACTATGGGCATTGTTGAGTAATGGACTTTATCTCCTACTCAAGTGAAGGTGCAGTACCTGGCAGCATCCACAAAACAATGTACTGTGTAGGGTTTGCTGTATATTGTTTACCAGAAAACAGAAACAAGCGAACTAAGTACAGTGGATTGTTGTTTTGGTGCTTCTTAACCCTCAACTGGTGAGGTGGGGTTTGCCACACCCCAGGGAATTTTTGTTCGGCTGCCATTCATTGAAAAATGCTGGTATGAGGATACGTGTCTCACTAGCTTCCATCCATTTCCTTGTCAACAGGATGTCATCAAGGCCTCTCTCTTCTGGCCACGCATAACAGAGCTAGCTGTCGCTAAGTGCTGTCTTGGCCTTGCTGAACCCCACATCACCACTCATGTAATTCTTTTTTACACATTTTCAGTGTTAGGGTTTGCGGAACGCACCGAATATATTTATTGATGTGATTGGTGCGTTCACAACCCGGGGTCCACCGTGCAGAAAATATCCTGCCGCTAAGTGAATGGTGGCACAATATGGCGGTATTAACCAGCTCTGTTAGCTTCACAGAGCGGCCGAGAAAGCAAAGCTCTGTGCCCTGTTAACTCTCACAGAGACACAGGCTAACTACCCAGAAGAGAGCAGTCAGTGGTCATGCATGCACACAACACTCCTCGCCGGAGGTGCCCGCATTCTAGGGGCTTATTTCAGCCGGGTCCCTGAATTCTCTCATACACAATCTCCTCGCCGGAGGTGCCAGCATTCTAGGGGCTTATTTCAGCCGGGTCCCTGAACACATTCACGCATATGACCACAGTGGCGCAAAGCATGTAACTTTAGAAGATACTAGCGCATGGCCGTGCGGCCATGCGAGCCTTAAATAGCTGCAGCATGTACAGGACCTTCCAAAAGAGGACCAATGAGAAACTGCTACAGAGCCTGCGTACCTACAGGACCTTCCTAGAAAGACCAATAGATTTGGCTGCAGTACCTGAACATGTGACCCTTGATCTCCAGTGAGAGATCTTACCCTGGGCATGTTCAGTGTGTGCAAAGCAGGACTTCGTCCCAGAAAAGCCTGTTCGCCATAGATCAGTGCAGGGTACAATAGCAGAGCCTGGAGAGGCAGCAATAACCCTTTGCACTGAATCAGACTCAGTGAGACGCTGGGACCGACGTCTCCGCTGAGCAGGCTCCACTGCGGCCGATGGAGAATGGGAGACCGCAGCAGACACGGATCGAGATTCCCCCTGTGCAGCAGAGGAAACTCGACTCCTAACATTACCCCCCTCCTAGGGCCCCCCCCCCCTTGAGCCTCGCTACGCTCAAAAGCTGCAATGAGCAGCGGAGCCCGAATGTGCTCCACAGGCTCCCAGGTTCTATCCTCTCGACCGTGACCCTTCCAATCCACCAGATAAAATTTCTTGCCACGTACCACCTTGCACCCCACGATAGCATTCACCTCAAACTCATTTGTGGATGAACCCGATGTCCCGGCAGATGACTCAGAAAACTGGGACAAATGAATGGGCTTTAAGAGAGAAACGTGAAAGGTATCGGTGATACCAAGGCGTGGAGGAATAGCCAAACGGTAGACCACAGGGTTCACCTGTTCCAGAACATTGAACGGGCCAATGGAGCGAGGCGCAAACTTAGTGGACTCAACTCGCAGCCTGATGTTACGGGCGGAGAGCCACACTAAGTCGCCAGGAGCAAAGGTCGGAGCGGGGCGCCGGTGTGTATCAGCCGAGACCCTCATTCTCTCCTTGGAGGCCCGGATGGCATCCTGTGTGCGGTCCCAGATGTCACGTGCCTCCACCGCCCAGTCTGCCACCCTAGAATCGGTGGATGACACGGGCATGGGCACAGGGACACGCGGATGCTGGCCATAATTAAGGAGAAAAGGAGTCTCACCAGTGGAATCGGCTACGGCGTTGTTCAAGGCAAATTCCGCCCAAGGTAGCAAAGATGCCCAGTCATCCTGCCTAGCAGAGACAAAATGACGTATGTCACCAGAGTCTGATTGGTTCTCTCTACCAACCCATTCGTCTCGGGATGATATGCAGAGGAGAGATTCAGCTCTATGCTGAGTAAACGGCAGAGCTCTCTCCAAAACCGAGACGCAAACTGGGGGCCCCGGTCGCTGACAAATTATCAGGCATTCCATGTAAGCGGAAGATATGTTTAATGAACAACGCCACCAAGGCCCATGCAGAAGGTAACCGTGGTAGCGGCACCAAATGCACCATTTTCGAGAAATGATCGGTGATGACCCAAATGATGGTACAGCCGCGAGACTTGGGCAAACCCACCACAAAGTACATCCCGACCATCTCCCAGGGCCTGTCTGCCACCGGCATGGGGTAAAGTAACCCAGCAGGCCGTTGTCGTGAAGATCGATTCTGGGCGCAGGAGACACACGCCCGAATATAGTCCCCGACGTCACGGGCCATATGCGGCCACCAGTACGTCCTCGCCAAAAGCTCAGATGTCCTCTTGGTTCCAAAATGTCCACCCACTCTGGACGAGTGAGCCCAAGAGAGAACCTCCGGTCGCAAATTCGCTGGTACGAAAGTCTTGCCCGGGGGCACAGACTCTAGCGAAACCGGAGCCACAGTTCTCAGGCTCTCAGAGGGGACAATAAGCCGAGGCTCCTCATCCTCCTCCTCAGATGACACTACGGAGTGGGAGAGAGCATCGGCACGAATGTTCTTCTCCCCAGAGAGAAAATGGAGAGTAAAATGGAACCAGGAGAAGAACAGGGACCATCTGGCCTGGCGAGAACTCAGCCGCTGGGCCGTCTGTATGTACACCAAGTTTTTGAGGTCGGTGAATACTTGGAAGGGAAAGCGAGCTCCCTCCAAGAGGTGTCTCCACTCAGAAAAAGCCAACTTCATTGCTAGCAACTCCCTGTCCCCGATGGAATAATTCCTCTCCGCTGGTGTGAAGGTCTTGGAGAAGAAGAAGCAAGGATGCTTCCGACCTTGAGCGTCCTTTTGGAAAAGGACTGCTCCAGCACCAACGGATGAGGCATCCACCTCCATAATAAATGGCTTATCTACATCGGGGCGATGTAGAATAGGAGCGCTAGCGAAGTGTGACTTAATTGAAAGGAATGCCTTGGAGACATCCTCCGACCACAACTTGGGATTTGCTCCCTTCTTGGTGAGAGCAACCAAGGGAGCTACCAAAGTTGAAAAGTGTGGAATGAACTGGCGATAGTAATTGATGAACCCCATAAAGCGCTGCACCGCTTTAAGTGAATGGGGTTCCTGCCAGTCCATCACAGCCTGTAGTTTGGCAGGATCCATAGCCAAACCCTGGGCAGAGATGATATAACCAAGGAATGGCAAGGACTCCTGCTCAAACACACACTTCTCCAACTTGGCGTAGAGGGAGTTTGCCCGTAAGAGGTCGAAGACTTTGCGAACATCTCTCCGGTGGGAGTCAATATCTGGAGAGTAGATGAGAATATCATCCAGATAGACTACGACCGAGGTGGTGAGCATCTCCTGGAAGATGTCGTTCACAAAGTCTTGGAAAACGGCTGGGGCATTACAGAGCCTGAAGGGCATCACCAGATATTCATAGTGCCCATCCCTGGTGTTAAAAGCCGTCTTCCACTCGTCCCCCTCACGGATGCGAATCAGGTTATAAGCACCCCGCAGATCTAATTTAGTAAATACCCTTGCTCCCCGTAGCCTATCAAAGAGCTCTGATATCAGGGGTAGTGGGTACTTGTTTTTAACGGTGATGGCGTTAAGACCCCTGTAGTCAATGCATGGACGTAATTCCCCACTCTTCTTCTGCACGAAGAAGAACCCAGCCCCTGCAGGTGACACTGACTTCCTAATAAAACCCCTTGCCTGATTTTCTTGGATATACTGAGATATTGCCTCCGTCTCCGGGAGAGATAACGGATAGACTCAACCCCGGGGAGGCTCAGCACCAGGCAAGAGATCGATAGGACAGTCATAGGGGTGGTGAGGCGGAAGGGTCTCCGCAGCCCTTTTGGAGAACACGTCCGCATAAGGCCAATAGTGCTTGGGGAGAGAGGAAAGATCTGCGGGTACCTCAGTTGTAGCAACCTGAACGCACTCCCTCTGACATCTACCCTCACAGGATTTACTCCATCCCAAAATTTTCCCTGAGGACCACTCTATATGAGGAGAATGAAAACGAAGCCAGGGTATCCCCAACAGGACCTCATCAACTCCCTCAGGAAGGACCAAAAGAGAAATAATCTCCTGATGTGATGGAGATACAGAAAGAGTGAAAGGGATGGTTTGGTGTGTAATCTGTGAAGGTAGTGTCGACCCATTTACCACTCGAATGGTTATTGGCTTGGCGTGCATCACCAGGGGTATTGCGTGTCACTGAGCGAAAGCGGAAGACATAAAATTACCCTCCGCCCCAGAGTCCAAGCAAAGCTCTACCATAAGAGTGGATGGGCCTATGGTAATTGTCCCCTTGAAGGACAATTTTGAGGTAAACGTCGCCGTGTCTAATGTACCTCCTCCAACTGCCACTAGACGCTGACGTTTCCTCGACTGCTGCGGACACTTGGAGGCAAGATGTCCGGACTGCCGGCAAACAAGACAGACCTTAAGGGCACGAGCGGCCTGGGACTTAGACCCCGCTCGCGACCCCCCTATGGCCTCATGTGACTCGAGCGCCTGGACCGGAGATTCCAAAGGTCTGGCGAAGGTGGGAGCCAGCAGAAACCTCTGCTTACACTGGGCTCGCTCCAACCCTCGCTCGTGAAAACGAAGGTCTATGCGAGTTAATATAGATATGAGCTCCTCCAGTGTAGCGGGAATCTCCCTAGTGGCCAAAGCGTCCTTCACATGGTCAGCCAGCCCCCTCCAAAATACTGGGATGAGGGTTTTATCTGACCACTCCAACTCAGACGCTAAAGTCCAGAAGAGAATGGCAAATTGGCTGACCATGGTCGAACCCTGAGTCAATGCCAGCAGTTGGAGCGCCGTATCATGGGTGACTTGAGGTCCTATGAAGACCTGCTTCAGAGTGCCCAGAAACCGAGGAACACTCTGCACCACATAATCGTTGCGCTCCCACAGCGGCGTAGCCCACTCCAAAGCTCTGTCTGATAGGAGAGAAATTACAAGTCCCACCTTTGCCCGCTCTGTGGGAAAACATGCAGCCAGGAGCTCGAGATGTATACCGCACTGGCTCACGATTCCCCTACAGGACTTACTGTCCCCAGAGAATTTTTCAGGCAACGGAAGGTGGGATAAGGTCGGAACAGAGGTGGCAGTGGGTAAAGCTGCTGCAGCCACGCTAGCAGCCTGAACAGCAATTGCGGTAACATCCACCGCCGAGGTTGCACGCTCGAGAGACGCCAACCGGCTCTCCAGCAGCTGAATGTACCCCTGCAATCGCTGTTCGTCCGCCATTACTTAGCCAGACCCTGGCGCTAGTATACTGTTAGGGTTTGCGGAACGCACCGAATATATTTATTGATGTGATTGGTGCGTTCGCAACCCGGGGTCCACCGTGCAGAAAATATCCTGCCGCTAAGTGAATGGCGGCACAATATGGCGGTATTAACCAGCTCTGTTAGCTTCACAGAGCGGCCGAGAAAGCAAAGCTCTGTGCCCTGTTAACTCTCACAGAGACACAGGCTAACTACCCTGAAGAGAGCAGTCAGTGGTCATACATGCACACAACACTCCTCACCGAAGGTGCCAGCATTCTAAGGGCCTATTTCAGCCGGGTCCCTGAACACTCTCATACACAAACTCCTCGCCGGAGGTGCCAGCATTCTAGGGGCTTATTTCAGCCGGGTCCCTGAACACATTCACGCATATGACCACAGTGGCGCAAAGCATGTAACTTTAGAAGATACTAGCGCATGGCCGTGCGGCCATGCGAGCCTTAAATAGCTGCAGCACGTACAGGACCTTCCAAAAGAGGACCAATGAGAAACATACAGAGCCTGCGTACCTACAGGACCTTCCTAGAAAGACCAATAGATTTGGCTGCAGTACCTGAACATGTGACCCTTGATCTCCAGTGAGAGATCTTACCCTGGGCATGCTCAGTGTGTGCAAAGCAGGACTTAGTCCCAGAAAAGCCTGTTCGCCGTAGATCAGTGCAGGGTACAATAGCAGAGCCTGGAGAGGCAGCAATAACCCTTTGCACTGAATCAGACTCAGTGAGACGCTGGGACCGACGTCTCCGCTGAGCAGGCTCCACTGCGGCCGATGGAGAATGGGAGACCGCAGCAGACACGGATCGAGATTCCCCCTGTGCAGCAGAGGAAACTCGACTCCTAACATTCAGATTTTGAAAACTTCTTTATTTTTATCAAAGTATTACATTTTCCGATACTTGTGGGTGTAAAAAATTTGTTATACTCATGTGTAATCAATAGCCAATAAGAAAACAATTAAAACAAACGTGATCTTTGCATTTTCTGTAAAAATTAGAGATTTCTAAACACGGGGATATAGGAAACCCCACCTCTCCAGTTGAAGGCTAAATGTGCTTAAAACACAGTGCAACTATATTTTCCAGAAATGCACCAAATTTGGGCATATTTAATAAAAAGATATATGCACAAACACATTAGTAAATGTATAAATTTACTTAATTGAGTTACAATTATTTACTATTTTTGAGATGGTCAGCATGGTGGTTCAGTGGATATTCGAGTTTGGTTAGCAAAAAGCATCGGCCATCTATTTCAATGGGTAAGCCATTAGTGCTTTATCATCTCTTGCTGCTTTGCCTCCTCACTCATCAACAATTGCGCTGGCCCTCTCTGCCATGAGTGTGTCCTTCCATTACTTTGTCTGTTCTGGGGTGATGCCACTTCTGGCTCACCTGCCCGTTTCCTGGGAGTCTCCACCTTTTCTCCCTTGGTTCGCTGGAATGGGCGTGGTCTCTTTTTCTTCCTCCAGTCTTATTGGGGACGGGCATCGCTCACTACAGGCCGGCCTCTCTGGACAAGCGACTTCCCAGGCTGGGCGTATTTTCACGCCCCTTCCACTTCTCTTACACCCACAATGGGTAGATCCACCTCGCTATTTTGCCCCATCTTGCAGTCTGTTCTCGGTGCCATCTTTGTTTCCATTGGATCCTTCCCTGCATTTATTTGTCAATACTTCTTCATACGTGGTTGGATCCTGCTGAATACACTAAATACGCTAAATGTAAAGTGGCTAACAGCAGTAGTCATGACTAAGCTGCTATCCGGTTATGCTCTGGAACTTTACAGGAAAATAGTGTTCCAATCCCAGCGTGCTATCAGGTGTGTGGTGCTTCACACTCACTTGTAGGCTGCAGGACTCCATTGTCTCCAGGTCTCCATCCTCAGGAGCCATCGCAATTCAGGGGACACCAAATTCAGTGCAACAAGTCAACATTTACTGGTCAGTTCAAGTTTATCAGGATGTAACGTGTGATAAGGCACAGCACTCCCTGTTTCTTACTTCCTTAGCATAACACATCTTCAGCCCTGCCACTCATTCTTCCTGGGCTTTCCATAAGCCCATTGACTCCGTCGGCCTCAGGCATTTTCAGTCCACTTCAGCAGTATAATCGGGACCAGTCACCGACCCTTCACGCGGTTCTATGTTCACCGACCTATGCATGTCAGAAGACCATGATGTGCCTGGCAGCCCCTATGCCAGACCTTGATCTCCGGATGTGATTTGTGTGTCTGCTTGGGAGTCCAGTAGAGCCTCCCACTGCTTTGACTGACTGGTACATGCTGGCCCTACCAGCTAACTGTCCTTGAACTTGACCTTGTCACAGTACTTCCCTATTTGACTCACTGTCAGGAAGTGCC
Organism: Ranitomeya variabilis; assembly: GCF_051348905.1. Classification (NCBI taxonomy): domain Eukaryota; kingdom Metazoa; phylum Chordata; class Amphibia; order Anura; family Dendrobatidae; genus Ranitomeya; species Ranitomeya variabilis. The sequence goes on along the minus strand of NC_135232.1, from coordinate 825,927,411 downwards.
CACTTTTCACTAATTATATTCTATCCTGTAGACTAAACCTATTGTCCTTATACCGTTGCTAAGCCACTTAACCATATGAACAGTATTTATCCTATCCCAAGTCTAGCTCTGTGCTTACCCTGCATGTGCTGTTAGCCAAATCTTTTGCAAGACTTTCAGTCATTACACAGGTCTCCCCAAAAAATTTTTTTGTAATCATCGCAGGTGACTTTGTTCTTTTCTGTATCATTTTTTGTCCTGATTTCAAAAATTTATATAGTTTTTCTGTAGCACAAATAATTTCCATGAAGCAGCATCATTATTATAAGGTATAGGAAATATACTGGCGACATTAAGAAAACTGTAATCTACATATCAGAAAAAAATGCTTCACCTTACAAAACAGTTTTTATTTCACCAAAATAATTTCAGATGCAAAATAGAAACAAAAATATGAGCAGAAATTAAAAGTGCTTGACATTAGACTGTCGTTGATACGATTTTTCAGGGTTGTCCCTATATAACATCCAACAGTAATCTGCCATCATTGAATCATTCCAAAAACCCTGGTAGCGGTGTTCCATTACTTTGATGTCCTCACTTTGTTCATCCCCAAGATTTTGAGGGAAGAAATCTAATTGTGAATGTAAAAAGTGCATTTTCAGAGACATGCGACATCCATAACACAGGTATGCATTTAGCAGTTGCTCAACACCTTCAACATATTCTGGAGATTTTTGTTTTCCTAAGAAGTTTTCACAGATCCACTTGAAGCTTTTCCAAGATCTCAATCCCTTATCATTTACAGTTCCTTCAAACATATCATCTCTCATAAGCTCTCTGATCTGAGGACCAACAAATACCCCTTGCTTCAGTTTTCCTGGTGAAATGCTGGAGAATTTCTGTGAAGTGTACTGGAACCCTTTTGAATTTGTCTTTGCCATGGCTTTCATAAAGTTTTTAATCAATCCCAACTTTATATGTAGAGGAGGAAGAAAGATTTTTGTTGGAACAACTAAAGGATTATGCTGAAAAGTGTCTCTACCTGGAGCATAGATGTTTCTCTGTCCCCAATCACGATGAACATAATGCTCTACTGCATTTTTACTGTTCCATAAACACAAGAAGCAACAATATTTTGTATAACCTCCTTGCATTCCCATTAGCAGACCAATCACTTTCAAATCTCCACAGACATTCCATTGATGATGCTTATATTGTATAGCATCCAAAACAATTGACAGATTTTCATAACTTTCCTTTAGATTACATGAGTGAGTGATAGGGATTGATGGTTTCATATTTCCATTGTGAAGCGGCACTGCTTTCAAACTTCTCTGGGATGAGTCAATAAACAATTGCCAATCTGCAACAACTCTTGATTCAGTTTTTCAAAGAGGCTAGTCACATTGTTACAGTATACCATTGGTCCTTCAACTGTGAAAAATTGTGTTAAAGTGTTACTTCTGTTTCAGTAATAACACCCTTTGACATCATCATGAAGAATATTCTTCTGTTTCAACCTAGATGCAAGAAGTTCAGCTTTATCTTTTGACAATGAAAGGTCTCCGAGATCATTTAATTCATGTTGAGTAAAGCGTTCTGGCTGCTCGGCTCCTCTATCAGGTACATACCCATCTTGACTTGAGGTCTCCATGTCTTCGCCAGTAGCTGCAGCTCCATAGTCGTCATACTTCATTTTCATCCAATCCAGACAATGGTGGTTACAGGAACTGGCAAGGTACCATCAAGTGGAACTGGCCTAATCGCAGATTCAAGCTCAGTTTAATTAATCTTATGTTTGTTCTTTGTAGAAAAGCCCTTCAGGTTGACAAAACAAAAGTAGCAGTCATCACTATGATTTTTGGGTTCTCTCCAAATCATGGGAACAGCAAATGGCATAGCCACTTTCCTCATATTGGACCAGTCACGAAGACCATTTGAACAACTTGAGCATATCACATGAGAGGCCCAGCTTTTGTCTTGATCACCAAGTGGACACTTAAAGTACATCTGGTACATCTTTTTAATATCATAAGTGATTGAACGTATTTGGCCTTTCGGTGTAAAAGAACCACACACATAGCAGAATCTGTTTGTATGATTGATACACTGTCGGGGCATGTTTCTCCTTTAAATCAGATCAAACAGTAGAGTAAGTTCAGTTTAATGGTGGTGACAAACTAAAAAAAAAGCGATGAGCCGACCAACTATATGTAGATATTTCCCCAGAGATGACGGAGGCAGCTTGTGTTTAGCACTGATTTTACTGGAGGTAATCTGGTAGATAACTACTGTATATACAGTTGTGAGGTAAACAGGTCAGCCTATTTCTTACAGATGAACATTTGCAAACAGGCAGTTTCTAGGTGTGATATTGGCTGCTTTCAGGATCTATGTCTGTGGAGACCCTCACTCAGTTACACCTCAGTGGCTGAGCTGTTTTATTCCCTCTGAGGCGACTTTCCCTCCCAGAAATGCAGTGAAAATTCTCTCACAATGGCGGCTGTCCGCTGCCTTCTCTTCTATCTCCCTGTGGCAGGGCTCAGATCCCTGTAGAGGCCTGTCTCCTGTCAGAGTCTCACATACCAGTCCTTGCTGCATCACCATCCTTTTCTGACTGACTCAAATCTTACCACCTCATAACAGTTAGCTCCTCTCCATACATGTGACTTTCCGAGAAGCAGTCATTGGTTGACTGCACTGTCAATACTCCTTCCAATAAAACTCACTAAAACCTTTACTGATGTTGTCCCTGTAAGAAAATTCACAATTAAGTAAGACAAGCCAAGAAATTGGAATAACATAGGCAGGCTCGGACTGGCCCACAGGGTAACAGGGAAATCCCCCTGTGGGCCCCTGTGCAGACCTGGGCCTCCAACCTCACTGTATGGTCAATACTTGGCATAATTCACTTGATTCGCTCTGTACAGAAAAAAGCAGCATCTCATCATTCATTAACCAAACTACCCATTTTATTAATAGAGATAGAAGTAAATTTGTGACAAGGGTAGTGTATTACTTGTTTGAAGGTGAAAAGTGGGCCCCCAAAGTCACTGTTACTGGTGGGTGTTATGACCCCAATGGCAGAGGGTCTCTGCAATAAATACCAAGTCTGCAAATACAAAAAACCAGCTCATAGGGCAGTGGTAACTGGGCTGACCGTATATCTAATCCTAGCACCACAAATAGCAGCAGCCGGGGAACGTGCCTACGTTGGTTCTAGACGTCTCGCGCCAGCCGGAGAACTAACTAACCCTAGAAGGGAAAAGATAGACCTTTCTTGCCTCCAGAGAAAAGACCCCAAAAGTTGGATACAAGCCCCCAACAAATAATAACGGTGAGGTAAGAAGAAAAGACAAACGTAAGAATGAACTAGGTATTTAGCAAAGAGAGGCCCACTGACTAATAGCAGAATATAGAAAGATGACTTATACGGTCAGCAAAAACCCTATCAAAAATATCCACGCTGGATATTCAAGAACCCCCGAACCGTCTAACGGTCCGGGGGGAGAATACCAGCCCCCTAGAGCTTCCAGCAAAATCAGGAATCACATTTAGTACAAGCTGGACAAAAAATAAGAGCAATACAAATAACCAAAAAACAAGGAAGCAGAACTTAGCTTAATTTTGCATGAACCAGGACCAGCAGACAGGAGCAAACAGAAAGGACTGATATGTTGTGGATTCTGTTTTTGGGCTCCCTCTGGTGGTTACAACTGGTACTGGGTGACTTTGGTGGGTTGCGGTCTCTGGTTTCCACCTGTCCATCTGAGGCTGGGTGTTTCCTATTTAACCTGGCTTTCCTGTCATTCCCTTGCCGGCTATCAATGTACTCAGATGTGCTCAGTTTGGTTCTGACTACCTGCTTCCAGATCTCTCAGGATAAGCTAAGTTATGCTTTTCATTTGTTTTGTTTTTTGTCCAGCTTGCTAAATATTACTCTATGCTAGTTGGAAGCTCTAGTGGGCTGAGGTGCTCCCCATGTGCCATGAGTTGGCACATGGGTGCTTGTAATCTCAGGATGGTTTTTGATTAGGGTTTTTTGCTGACCGCTCAGACCCCTTTTGTATCCTTCTGCTTTCTAGTTATAGCGGGCCTCGTTTTGCTAACTCTATTTTCATATCTATGTGCGTGCCTTCCTCTCATTTTCACCGTCAATACATGTGGGGGGCAACTATACCTTTGGGGTTTATTTCTCTGGAGGCAAGTTAGGTCTTTATTTTCTCTGCAGTGCTAGTTAGCTCTTAGGCTGGCGCGAGGCGTCTAGAATCAACGTAGGCACGCTCCCTGGCTATTTCTAGTTGTGTTTGTCAGGAGTAGGGCAGCGGTCAGCCCAGGTTCCATCACCCTAGAGCTCGTCCGTTATTTGAGTTATTTTTTGCTTGTCCAGTGCGATCCCCTAGCCATTGGGATCCACAACACTGATAACAACGATACCAGGCACCAGACTAAGAATTCAGGAAATTCATATAGCAACACCCCTGGACTAACGACCCAGGTGGGTGCTAAACTAGGGAAAGACAATCTCAGAGTCATACCACTAGTGACCACAAGAGGGAGCCAAAAAAGTCTAATTCACAACAGTACCCAGTACCCCCCCTTTAAGGAGGGGTCACCGAACCCTCACCAAGACCACCAGGGCGATCAGGATGAGCAGCGTGAAAGGCACGAACTAAATCGGCCGCATGCACATCAGAGGCAACCACCCAGGAATTATCCTCCTGACCATAGCCCTTCCACTTGACCAGATACTGAAGCCTCCGTCTGGAGAGACGAGAATCCAAGATTTTCTCCACCACGTACTCCAACTCGCCCTCAACCAACACCGGAGCAGGAGGCTCAACAGAGGGAACCACAGGTACAACGTACCGCCGCAACAAAGACCTATGGAACACGTTGTGAATGGCAAACAACACCGGAAGATCCAACCGAAAGGACACAGGATTAAGGATTTCCAATATCTTGTAAGGACCGATGAAGCGAGGCTTGAATTTAGGAGAGGAGACCTTCATAGGAACAAATCGAGAAGACAGCCATACCAAATCCCCAACACGAAGTCGGGGACCCACACCGCGGCGGCGGTTGGCAAAACGCTGAGCCTTCTCCTGTGACAACTTCAAGTTGTCCACCACATGATTCCAAATCTGCTGCAACCTATCCACCACAGAATCTACCACAGGATAGTCAGAAGGCTCTACATGTCCCGAGGAAAAACGAGGATGGAAACCAGAGTTGCAGAAAAATGGCGAGACCAAAGTAGCGGAACTAGCCCGATTATTAAGGGCAAACTCAGCCAACGGCAAGAAGGTCACCCAATCATCCTGATCCGCAGAAACAAAACACCTCAAATAAGCCTGCAAAGTTTGATTAGTTCGCTCCGTTTGTCCATTAGTCTGAGGATGAAAGGCAGACGAAAACGACAAATCAATGCCCATCTTAGCACAAAAGGATCGCCAGAACCTGGAAACAAACTGGGATCCTCTGTCAGACACGATATTCTCAGGAATGCCGTGTAAACGAACCACATTCTGAAAGAACAAAGGAACCAGATCGGAAGAGGAAGGCAGCTTAGGCAAAGATACCAAATGGACCATCTTGGAAAAGCGATCACATACCACCCAGATGACAGACATGCCCTGAGACACCGGAAGATCTGAAATGAAATCCATGGAAATGTGTGTCCAAGGCCTCTTCAGGACAGGCAAGGGCAAGAGCAACCCGCTGGCACGAGAACAGCAAGGCTTAGCTCGAGCACAAGTCCCACAGGACTGCACAAATGACCGCACATCCCGCGACAAGGAAGGCCACCAAAAGGACCTAGCCACCAAATCTCTGGTGCCAAAAATTCCCGGATGCCCTGCCAACACCGAGGAATGAACCTCGGAAATGACTCTGCTGGTCCATTTAACAGGAACAAACAGTCTGTCAGGTGGACAAGAGTCAGGTCTACCAGCCTGAAATCTCTGCAACACACGTCGCAAATCCGGAGAAATGGCTGACAAGATTACTCCCTCTTTAAGAATACCAACTGGTTCTGCGACTCCAGGAGAGTCAGGCACAAAGCTCCTTGAAAGAGCATCAGCCTTCACATTCTTTGAACCTGGTAAATACGAGACCACAAAGTCAAAACGGGAGAAAAACAATGACCAATGGGCCTGTCTAGGATTCAGGCGTTTAGCAGACTCGAGATACATCAGATTTTTGTGATCAGTCAAGACCACCACACGATGCTTAGCACCCTCGAGCCAATGACGCCACTCCTCAAATGCCCACTTCATGGCCAGCAACTCCCGATTGCCAACATCATAATTCCGCTCAGCAGGCGAAAACTTGCTAGAGAAAAAAGCACATGGTCTCATTACAGAGCAACCAGGGCCTCTCTGCGACAAAACGGCCCCTGCCACAATCTCAGAAGCATCCACTTCAACCTGAAAGTGAAGTGAGACATCAGGCTGGCACAAAACAGGCGCTGAAGTAAACCGGCGCTTCAACTCTTGGAAAGCCTCCACGGCTGCAGGAGCCCAGTTAGCAACATCAGAACCTTTCTTGGTCATATCCGTCAAAGGTTTAACAACGCTAGAAAAATTAGCGATAAAACGACGGTAGAAGTTAGCAAAGCCCAAGAACTTCTGAAGACTCTTAACTGACGTGGGTTGAGTCCAATCATGAATAGCTCGGACCTTGACTGGGTCCATCTCCACCGCAGAAGGGGAGAAAATAAAACCCAAAAAGGGAACCTTCTGTACTCCAAAGAGACACTTTGAGCCCTTAACAAACAAAGCATTCTCACGCAAAACCTGAAACACCATCCTGACCTGCTCTACATGCGAGTCCCAATCATCAGAAAAAAACAGAATATCATCCAGATAAACAATCATAAATTTATCCTGATACTTCCGGAAAATATCATGCATAAAGGACTGAAACACTGAAGGAGCATTAGAGAGCCCAAAAGGCATCACCAAGTACTCAAAATGACCTTCGGGCGTATTAAATGCAGTTTTCCATTCATCTCCTTGCTTAATGCGCACAAGGTTGTACGCACCACGAAGATCTATCTTGGTGAACCACTTGGCACCTTTAATCCGGGCAAACAAGTCCGACAACAGAGGCAAAGGATACTGAAATTTAACAGTGATTTTATTCAGAAGCCGATAGTCAATACAAGGTCTCAAAGATCCGTCCTTCTTGGCCACAAAAAAGAATCCCGCACCAAGAGGGGAAGAGGATGGACGGATATGCCCCTTCTCCAGAGATTCCTTGATATACGAATGCATTGTGGTATGCTCAGGTACAGACAGATTAAATAATCTTCCCTTAGGAAATTTACTACCCGGAATCAAATCTATAGCGTAGTCACAGTCCCTATGAGGAGGAAGAGCACTGGACCTGGACTCGCTGAATACATCCTGATAATCAGACAAATACTCAGGAACTTCCGAAGGAGTAGAGGAAGCAATAGACACCGGTGGGGAATCACCATGAATTCCCTGACAGCCCCAACTTGACACAGACATTGCCTTCCAATCCAAGACTGGATTATGGGTCTGTAACCATGGCAGACCCAAAACGACCAAATCATGCATTTTATGCAGAACAAGAAAATGAATCACCTCCCGATGTTCAGGAGTCATGCACATGGTTACCTGTGTCCAAAACTGCGGTTTATTTTCCGCCAATGGCGTAGCATCAATACCTCTAAGAGGGATAGGATTTACCAATGGCTCAAGAACAAAACCACAGCGCTTGGCAAACGACAGATCCATAAGGGTATGTGCACACGTTGCGGATTTCTTGCAGAAATTTCCTGAAGAAAACCGGAAATTTTCTGCAAGAAATCCGCATTTTTTTTTTGCGTTTTTTTTCCGTTTTTTTCGCGTTTTTTTAGCATTCTGCAAGCGTAATTAGCTTGCAGAATGCTAAAGTTTTCCAAGCGATCTGTAGCATCGCTTGGAAAACTGACTGACAAGTTGGTCACACTTGTCAAACATACTGTTTGACAAGTGTGACCAACTTTTTACTATAGATGCAGCTTATGCAGCATCTATAGTAAAAGATAGAATGTTTAAAAATAATAAAAAAAATAAAAAAATGCTTATACTCACCCAGACATCTCATCAGCGGCGTCCGTTCGACTTCCTATAGCTGGTCTGTGCGCACAGGACCTAGCGTGACGTCACGGTCACGTGAGCGGTCACGTGAGCGGTCACATGACCGCTCACGACCAATCACAGGACAGTGACGTCATCGGCAAGGTCCTTCGCCGCACATCAGCTACAGGAACCGAACGGCAGCGTGCATCGGTGAGGCGGGAACACTGCGCGGGACATCGAGGGTGAGTATAGGACTATTTTTTATTTTATTTCTTATTTTTTGACCACTTATATGGTGCCCAGTGCGTGGAGGAGAGTCTCCTCTCCTCCACCCTGGGTACCAATCGCACATAATCTGCTTACTTCCCGCATGGTGTGCACAGCTCCGTGCGGGAAGTAAGCAGATCAATGGACTCCTAGGTGTGCGGAATCCCTGCAATTCTGCATTTTTAATGAACATGTTGCTTTTTTTTCCGCTATGCGATTTTTTCGCGGAAAAAATCGCAACATTTGCACAAAAAATGCGGAATACCTTGTAAATAATAGGAGGCATATGTTAGCGTTTTTTTCGCGTTTTTATCACGTTTTTATAGCGAAAAAACGCGAAAAAAACGCTAAAAATCCTGAACGTGTGCACATGGCCTAAGACTCAGGGCAGCACCTGAATCCACAAACGCCATAACAGGGTAGGAAGACAATGAGCAAATTAAAGTCACAGACAAAATAAATTTAGGTTGCAAATTACCAATGGCGACAGGGCTAACAACCCTTGTAAGGAGTTTAGAGCATGCTGATATAACATGTGTAGAATCACCACAGTAAAAACACAACCCATTCTGCCGTCTATGATTTTTCCGTTCATTTCTAGTCTGAATTCTATCACATTGCATTAAATCAGGTGTTTGTTCAGACAACACCACCAGAGGATTAGCAGTTTTGCGCTCCCGCAAACGCCGGTCAATTTGAATAGCCAGCGCCATGGAATCATTCAGACTTGTAGGAATGGAGAAACCCACCATCACATTCTTAACCCCTTCACCACCAAGGGTGGTTTGCACGTTAATGACCGGGCCAATTTTTACAATTCTGACCACTGTCCCTTTATGAGGTTATAACTCTGGAACGCTTCAACGGATCTTGGCGATTCAGACATTGTTTTCTCGTGACATATTGTACTTCATGATAGTGGTAAAATTTCTTTGATATCACTTGCGTTTATTTGTGAAAAAAAAGGAAAATTGGCGAAAATTTTGAAAATTTCGCAATTTTCCAACTTTGAATTTTTATTCTGTTAAACCAGAGAGTTATGTGACACAAAATAGTTAATAAATAACATTTCCCACATATCTACTTTACATCAGCGCAATTTTGGAAACAAAATTTTTTTTTTTTAGGAAGTTATAAGGGTTAAAATTTGAACAGCAATTTCTCATTTTTACAACAAAATTTACAAAACCATTTTTTTTAGGGACCACCTCACATTTGAAGTCATTTTGAGGGGTCTATATGGCAGAAAATACCAAAAAGTGACACCATTCTGAAAATTGAACCCCTCAAGGTGCTCAAAACCACATTCAAGAAGTTTATTAACCCTTCAGATGTTTCACAGCAGCAGAAGCAACATGGAAGGAAAAAATTAACATTTTACTTTTTAGTCACAAAAATGATCTTTCAGCAATAATTTTTTTAATTTCCCAAGGGTAAAAAGAGAAAATGGACCTTAAAAGTTGTTGCCCAATTTGTCCTGAGTACGCTGATACCCCACATGTGAGGGAGAACCACTTTTTGGGCGCACGGCAGAGCTCAGAAGGAAAGGAGCGTCGTTTGACATTTTCAAGCTAAAATTGGCTGCAATTGAAATCGGACGCCATGTCGTATTTGGCCAGCCCCTGATGTGCCTAAACAGTGGAAACCCCCCATAAGTGACCCCATTTTGGAAACTAGACCCCCTAAGGAACTTATCTAGATGTGTCGTGAGCACTTTTATCCCCCAAGTGCTTCACGAAAGTTTATAACGCCCGGGTGTGAAAATAAAAAATCCTATTTTTTCTACAAACATGATCGTTTAGTCCCCAATTGTTTATTTTCTCAAGGGTAGCAGGAGAAATTGGACCCCAAAAGTTGTTGTCCAATTTGTCCTGAGTACGCTGATACCCCATATGTGGGGGGTAACCACTGTTTGGGCGCATGGCAGGGCTCAGAAGGAAAGGAGCGCCCTTTGACATTTTCAAGCTAAAATTGGCTGGAATTGAGATCGGATGCCATGTCGTGTTTGGCGAGCCCCTGATGTGCCTAAACAGTGGAAACCCCCCATAAGTGACCCCATTTTGGAAACTAGACCCCCTAAGGAACTTATCTAGATGTGTCGTGACCACTTTTATCCCCCAAGTGCTTCACGAAAGTTTATAACGCCCGGGTGTGAAAATAAAAAATCCTATTTTTTCTACAAACATGATCGTTTAGTCCCCAATTGTTTATTTTCTCAAGGGTAGCAGGAGAAATTGGACCCCAAAAGTTGTTGTCCAATTTGTCCTGAGTATGCTGATACCCCATATGTGGGGGGTAACCACTGTTTGGGCGCATGGCAGGGCTCAGAAGGAAAGGAGCGCCCTTTGACATTTTTAAGCTAAAATTGGCTGGAATTGAGATCGGATGCCATGTCGTGTTTGGCGAGCCCCTGATGTGCCTAAACAGTGGAAACCCCCCATAAGTGACCGCATTTTGGAAACTAGACCCCCTAAGGAACTTATCTAGATGTGTCGTGAGCACTTTTATCCCCCAAGTGCTTCACGAAAGTTTATAACGCCCGGGTGTGAAAATAAAAAATCCTATTTTTTCTACAAACATGATCGTTTAGTCCCCAATTGTTTATTTTCTCAAGGGTAGCAGGAGAAATTGGACCCCAAAAGTTGTTGTCCAATTTGTCCTGAGTACGCTGATACCCCATATGTGGGGGGTAACCACTGTTTGGGCGCATGGCAGGGCTCAGAAGGAAAGGAGCGCCCTTTGACATTTTCAAGCTAAAATTGGCTGGAATTGAGATCGGATGCCATGTCGTGTTTGGCGAGCCCCTGATGTACCTAAACAGTGGAAACCCCCCATAAGTGACCCCATTTTGGAAACTAGACCCCCTAAGGAACTTATCTAGATGTGTCGTGAGCACTTTTATCCCCCAAGTGCTTCACGAAAGTTTATAACGCCCGGGTGTGAAAATAAAAAATCCTATTTTTTCTACAAACATGATCGTTTAGTCCCCAATTGTTTATTTTCTCAAGGGTAGCAGGAGAAATTGGACCCCAAAAGTTGTTGTCCAATTTGTCCTGAGTATGCTGATACCCCATATGTGGGGGGTAACCACTGTTTGGGCGCATGGCAGGGCTCAGAAGGAAAGGAGCGCCCTTTGACATTTTCAAGCTAAAATTGGCTGGAATTGAGATCGGATGCCATGTCGTGTTTGGCGAGCCCCTGATGTGCCTAAACAGTGGAAACCCCCCATAAGTGACCGCATTTTGGAAACTAGACCCCCTAAGGAACTTATCTAGATGTGTCGTGAGCACTTTTATCCCCCAAGTGCTTCACGAAAGTTTATAACGCCCGGGTGTGAAAATAAAAAATCCTATTTTTTCTACAAACATGATCGTTTAGTCCCCAATTGTTTATTTTCTCAAGGGTAGCAGGAGAAATTGGACCCCAAAAGTTGTTGTCCAATTTGTCCTGAGTACGCTGATACCCCATATGTGGGGGGTAACCACTGTTTGGGCGCATGGCAGGGCTCAGAAGGAAAGGAGCGCCCTTTGACATTTTCAAGCTAAAATTGGCTGGAATTGAGATCGGATGCCATGTCGTGTTTGGCGAGCCCCTGATGTACCTAAACAGTGGAAACCCCCCATAAGTGACCCCATTTTGGAAACTAGACCCCCTAAGGAACTTATCTAGATGTGTCGTGAGCACTTTTATCCCCCAAGTGCTTCACGAAAGTTTATAACGCCCGGGTGTGAAAATAAAAAATCCTATTTTTTCTACAAACATGATCGTTTAGTCCCCAATTGTTTATTTTCCCAAGGGTAACAGGAGAAATTGGACCCCAAAGTTGTTGTCCAATTTGTCCTGGGTACGCTGGTACCACATATGTGGGAGAAAACTACTGTTTGGGCACACTTCGGGGCTCGGAAGGGAAGTAGTGACGTTTTGGAATGCAGACTTTGATGGAATTGTCTGCGGGCATCATGTTCCATTTGGTGAGCCCCTGATGTGCCTAAACAGTGGAAACCCCCCATAAGTGACCCCATTTTGGAAACTAGACCCCCTAAGGAACTTATCTAGATGTGTCGTGAGCACTTTTATCCCCCAAGTGCTTCACAAAAGTTTATAACGCCCGGGCGTGAAAATAAAAAATCCTATTTTTTCCCCACAAAAATGATCTTTCAGTCCCCAATTTTTTATTTTCCCAAGGGTAACAGGAGAAATTGGACCCCAAAAGTTGTTGTCCAATTTGTCCTGGGTACGCTGGTACCACATATGTGGGAGAAAACTACTGTTTGGGCACACTTCGGGGCTCGGAAGGGAAGTAGTGACGTTTTGGAATGCAGACTTTGATGGAATTGTCTGCGGGCATCATGTTCCATTTGGTGAGCCCCTGATGTGCCTAAACAGTGGAAACCCCCCATAAGTGACCCTATTTTGGAAACTAGACCCCCTAAGGAACTTATCTAGATGTATCATGAGCACTTTTATCCCCCAAGTGCTTCACGAAAGTTTATAACGCCTGGGCGTGAAAATAAAAAATCCTATTTTTTCCCCACAAAAATGATCTTTCAGTCCCCAATTTTTTATTTTCCCAAGGGTAACAGGAGAAATTGGACCCCAAAAGTTGTTGTCCAATTTGTCCTGGGTACGCTGGTACCACATATGTGGGAGAAAACTACTGTTTGGGCACACTTCGGGGCTCGGAAGGGAAGTAGTGACGTTTTGGAATGCAGACTTTGATGGAATTGTCTGCGGGCATCATGTTCCATTTGGTGAGCCCCTGATGTGCCTAAACAGTGGAAACCCCCCATAAGTGACCCCATTTTGGAAACTAGACCCCCTAAGGAACTTATCTAGATGTGTCATGAGCACTTTTATCCCCCAAGTGCTTCACGAAAGTTTATAACGCCCGGGCGTGAAAATAAAAAATCCTATTTTTTCCCCACAAAAATGATCTTTCAGTCCCCAATTTTTTATTTTCCCAAGGGTAACAAGAGAAATTGGACCCCAAAAGTTGCTGTCCATTTTGTTCTGAGTACGCTGGTACCCCATATGTGGGAAAAAACTGTTTGGGCACTTCAGGACTCAGAAGGGAAGCAGTGACGATTTGGAATGCAGACTTTGATGGACTGGTTCTGAGGGCGTCATGTTCCGTTTGCAGAGCCCCTGATGTGCCTAAACAGTAAAAAAAACCCACAAGTGACATCATTTTGGAACCTAGACCCCCATGGAACTTACTTAGATGTGCCCCCTCTTTGGAACTAATCTACTGGTTCCTAATTAGTAGTGCATGGAGGTGTGGTACAATTTGAAGCAGTCCTTCATACACAGGCCAGGTTTGTCGGGGCAGGTGTCGCATTGATAGATGGTGTCCTTGCGTACTCCTCGTTTGTAGCACACTCGGCACCTTTTTTGTGGCTTACCTTTTCTACCAGTTGGCGGGACCACCCCCGGAAAATGCTGACCTGGTACAATACGAGCACCCTCAGTTCCGGAAGTACTGGGGCCCGCTACTTCCCTCGTGCCAAACATCAGGGCCTTAATCACTACCTCCTGGAACTGAAGGTACGTCGTATCGGTGTGGCGTGCACATCGTGACAGCAGGAAAGCGTTAAGCATTGCCATTTGTACGATGTACACCGACAGCTTTTTGTACCACACCTTGGCCTTCCTCAAAGCACTGTACGGTTGGAGGAGTTGATCGGAGAGATCAACGCCCCCCATGTTTTTGTTGTACCCCAGTACACAGTCCGGTTTGCAGACCTGTGTAGAGGTACCCCGTACAGTGCTGAGGGCGCTGCCATCACCGTGTATGGTGGTCAACAGAAGGACATCCCTCTTGTCCTTGTACTTGACCACCAGCAGGTGGTCGCTACATTGGGCTTTGCTCTCACCTTTTCTGAGCATCTGCCCAAGTAGCGTCTTCGGGAGGCCTCTCTGATTTTTGCGGACAGTACCGCAGGCTGTGGTACCTCGCGCAGAGAGGGATTTGTAGAGTGGGATGCTGGAATAAAAGTTATCGGTGTAGAGGTGATAACCTTTATCCAGCAGTGGGTGCACCAAATCGCACACTATTTTCCCACTCACTCCCAAGACAGGGGGACACTCAGGCGGTTCAATCCTGCTGTCCTTCCCTTCGTAAACTCTAAAGCTGTGGGTGTACCCTGAGGTACTCTCACACAGCTTGTAGAGTTTGATTCCGTACCTGGCCCTTTTGCTGGGCAGGTATTGACGGAATCTGAGCCGCCCCTTAAAATGAACCAAGGACTCATCCACACAGATGTCCCTTTTGGGCACGTACACTTCAGCAAACTTTTTCCTGAAGTGTTCGATGACCGGCCGAACTTTGAACAGACGGTCAAAATTGGGGTCATCTCGTGCGGGACACTGTGCATTATCGGAATAATGCAGGAATTTGTGGATGGCCTCAAAACGCGTCCGAGCCATGACCATTCGGAACACTGGAGTGTTATATAAAATATCCACACTCCAATATTGCCGAAGGTCTGGCTTCTTCACGATCCCCATGTGGAGGACCAGGCCCCAAAACTGCATCATTTCTACTGCGTCTACAGGAGACCAGTTAGAAAATGATGAACTGGGGTTTTGCTCCAAAAATTGCCGAGCGTACAAATTAGTTTGCTCCACCATGAGGTTAATAAAATCCTCAGAGAAAAAGACTTTGAAAAAGTCTATTTCTGTGAGGCCGGTGGTGTCAAACCTGATTCCTGATTCTGCCACAAAATCAGGAATCAGTGGCTCGTAATTTTCGGGGGGCGAGGTCCATATGGGGTCCGAAGAAGGGCGCGCTGGTTCATCTTCAGGAGTGGGTGCTGCGTCATCTTCTCTCCTGGGGCGTCTGCGAGGCGGTTCCGCAGGACCCGAGGAGGAAGATGAGGAGGAGGAGGAGGAGGAGGAGGAAGAGGATGAAGAATCTGAAGAGTAAAGGAATGTGGGATCCTCTCCCTCGCTATCAGTGTCGGAGGCAAGAAAAGAATATGCCTCCTCTGCTGAATAGCGCTGCTGGGACGAACGGGACGAACGGGACATTTTTTGTGTGAGTATGGTGTTTGGGTGCAATTTATTGGAACTATGTGTACGTGTGGGGGGGGGGGATAGTGTTTGGTGCAAACTTCTGAAAAGTAAAAGAAAAAAAGCAAATAGGGAAAAAAAATACCTGTGAAAGGAAAAGTCTAAAACAGCAGGCCCTAGCTCTGATAAGTGAACTGCGTCACTTATCAAAGTTCGGCGCCTGCTGGGTGTGTGAATGGGGATGTGGAAAAAACACCAGGCACGAGAGCTCTGATCAGTGAACCGAGTCACTTATCAAAGTTCGGCGGCGGAGGCTGGGTGCGCGGACGGGGATGTGGAAAAAAAAAAAAGAAACGAAAGGCACGGGTTCAGACGCAGTGGCGGGGTGCGCGGACGGGGATGTGAAAAAAAAAAAAAAGAAACGAAAGGCACGGGTTCAGACGCAGTGGCGGGGTGCGCGGACGGGGATGTGGAAAAAAAAAAAAAGAAACGAAAGGCACGGGTTCAGACGTAGTGGCGGGGTGCGCGGACGGGGATGTGGAAAAAAAAAAAAAGAAACGAAAGGCACGGGTTCAGACGCAGTGGCGGGGTGCGCGGACGGGGATGTGGAAAAAAAAAAAAAAGAAACGAAAGGCACGGGTTCAGACGCAGTGGCGGGGTGCGCGGACGGGCATGTGGAAAAAAAAAAAAGAAACGAAAGGCACGGGTTCAGACGCAGTGGCGGGGTGCGCGGACGGGGATGTGGAAAAAAAAAAAAAGAAACGAAAGGCACGGGTTCAGACGCAGTGGCGGGGTGCGCGGACGGGGATGTGGAAAAAAAAAAAAAAGAAACGAAAGGCACGGGTTCAGACGCAGTGGCGGGGTGCGCGGACGGGGATGTGGAAAAAAAAAAAAGAAACGAAAGGCACGGGTTCAGACGCAGTGGCGGGGTGCGCGGACGGGGATGTGGAAAAAAAAAAAAAGAAACGAAAGGCACGGGTTCAGACGCAGTGGCGGGGTGCGCGGACGGGGATGTGGAAAAAAAAAAAAAGAAACGAAAGGCACGGGTTCAGACGCAGTGGCGGGGTGCGCGGACGGGGATGTGGAAAAAAAAAAAAAGAAACGAAAGGCACGGGTTCAGACGCAGTGGCGGGGTGCGCGGACGGGGATGTGGAAAAAAAAAAGAAACGAAAGGCACGGGTTCAGACGCAGTGGCGGGGTGCGCGGACGGGGATGTGGAAAAAAAAAAAAAGAAACGAAAGGCACGGGTTCAGACGCAGTGGCGGGGTGCGCGGACGGGGATGTGGAAAAAAAAAAAAAGAAACAAAAGGCACGGGTTCAGACGCAGTGGCGGGGTGCGCGGACGGGGATGTGGAAAAAAAAAAAAAGAAACGAAAGGCACGGGTTCAGACGCAGTGGCGGGGTGCGCGGACGGGGATGTGGAAAAAAAAAAAAAGAAACGAAAGGCACGGGTTCAGACGCAGTGGCGGGGTGCGCGGACGGGGATGTGGAAAAAAAAAAAAGAAACGAAAGGCACGGGTTCAGACGCAGTGGCGGGGTGCGCGGACGGGGATGTGGAAAAAAAAAAAAAGAAACGAAAGGCACGGGTTCAGACGCAGTGGCGGGGTGCGCGGACGGAGATGTGGAAAAAAAAAAAAGAAACGAAAGGCACGGGTTCAGACGCAGTGGCGGGGTGCGCGGACGGGGATGTGGAAAAAAAAAAAAAAGAAACGAAAGGCACGGGTTCAGACGCAGTGGCGGGGTGCGCGGACGGAGATGTGGAAAAAAAAAAAAGAAACGAAAGGCACGGGTTCAGACGCAGCGGCGGGGTGCGTGGACGGGGATATGGAGGAGAAAAGTGAGCATGAGTGTTGATCGGTGAACTGCGTCACCAATCAACGCTCGGCGGCACTAAGGGGGGTGAAAAAGAAAAGCGAGCACGAGTGTTGATCGGTGAACTGCGTCACCAATCAACGCTCGGCGGTTGCTAAATTTGGGCACGGACGGACGCGGCGCAAAGTGAGGGTGGAGGGGGAAGGGGGGATGGGGGGGGTAAGGGGGGATGGGGGGAGGGTAAGGGGGGGATGGGGGGGTAAGAAAGATCGGGCCGGGATCGGGGTATCAACACTTACGGTTGTAGTCTCTCTTCTTTCTTCTGTCTTCTTTCTTCTGTCTTCTTTCTTTCTGTTTTTTCAGCGAGAATTATGGTGTCACAGGCTACTGTGGCACCACAAGTCTCAGCACAGGAGGGGGATCTGACAGCGTGACCGCTCTGCAGGAACCCTCACCAAGTGTGAGGATTCCTGAAGAGCGGTCAGACAGGTCAGGGACAGGTGACACAGGTCACAGAGCGGTCACACCGCTGCTGTGACCTGTGATTGGTGGGATCGATGATCACATCGATCCCACCAATCAGGGGAGGCCCTGGTGACGCCGGTGTTGCTAGGCACCAGCCTATGATCGGAGCTCACAGCTCCGGTCATAGGCAGGTTACCGGCAGGTCACCAGCAAGTGACCGGCAGGTGACCAGCAGGTCATCGGCAGGTCACTATCAGGGCACAGCGCGGTCATACCGCTGCTGTGCCCTGTGATTGGCGCGATCGACGATCACATCGATCGCGCCAATCACACCTGCAGGATCCGGAGCACAAGGAGGCAGGGCACAGGAGAGCAGAGGGGGCTGCGGAGCGCGTTACATGCAGGGCACAGCGCGGTAACACCGCCGCTGTGCCCTGCGATTGGCGCGATCGATATGATCGTCGATCGCGCCAATCCCAGGGGTTCTGGCCAGTGCCTGGCGTTGCCAGGCACCGGCCCCAGGATCGAGTACATCGGTACTCGATCCTAGCCTGGGACCTCACTGTTTCAGCCAATCTGATTGGCTGAAACAGTGAGAAAGGCTGTGATTCGCTGTTCAGAATTGAACAGCCAATCACAGCGATCGGGAGGCCGGGGGGGCGGTGCCATACCCCGAAATGCCGAGGCCATCTTCCGTACGGTAAGATGGCATCGGAATTTTAATGCGATCACTGCGACTTAAGTCGCGGTGTCGCATTAAAGGGCATGACGTACTATCCCGTCGGCGGTCATACGGGCCCACCCCACCTCGACGGGATAGTACGTCAAATGTCGGGAAGGGGTTAATGGCTTCAGAAAGGCCATTTCTGAAATTTGCGGCCAGAGCACACTCATTCCACTGAGTAAGCACGGACCATTTCCGAAATTTTTGGCAATACACTTCAGCTTCATCCTGGCCCTGAGAAATAGCCAGCAAGGCTTTTTCTGCCTGAATTTCAAGATTGGGTTCCTCGTAAAGCAATCCGAGCGCCAGAAAAAACGCATCAATATTCGCCAATGCCGGATCTCCTTGCGCTAGCGAGAAAGCCCAATCCTGAGGGTCGCCCCGCAAGAAAGAGATAACAATTTTAACTTGCTGAGCTGAGTCTCCAGACGAACGGGGTCTCAGAGAAAGAAACAATTTACAATTATTCCTGAAATTCCTAAACTTAAATCGATCTCCAGAGAACAGTTCAGGAATAGGTATTTTAGGTTCAGACATAGGACTACTGGTAACAAAATCTTGTATGCCCTGCACACGAGCAGCAAGCTGATCCACACTTGTAATCAGAGTCTGGACATTCATGTCTGCAGCAAGCTTAAGCCACTCAGAGGTAAAGGGGAGGAAGAAAGAGAGGAAAAAAAAAAAAAAAACTCAAAATTTCCTTTCTTATTATCCCACTTCTGCAATGCATTAAACATTCAACTTTGGCCTGGCATACTGTTATGACCCCAATGGCAGAGGGTCTCTGCAATAAATACCAAGTCTGCAAACACAAAAAACCAGCTCATAGGGCAGTGGTAACTGGGCTGACCGTATATCTAATCCTAGCACCACAAATAGCAGCAGCCGGGGAACGTGCCTACGTTGGTTCTAGACGTCTCGCGCCAGCCGGAGAACTAACTAACCCTAGAAGGGAAAAGATAGACCTTTCTTGCCTCCAGAGAAAAGACCCCAAAAGTTGGATACAAGCCCCCAACAAATAATAACGGTGAGGTAAGAAGAAAAGACAAACGTAAGAATGAACTAGGTATTTAGCAAAGAGAGGCCCACTGACTAATAGCAGAATATAGAAAGATGACTTATACGGTCAGCAAAAACCCTATCAAAAATATCCACGCTGGATATTCAAGAACCCCCGAACCGTCTAACGGTCCGGGGGGAGAATACCAGCCCCCTAGAGCTTCCAGCAAAATCAGGAATCACATTTAGTACAAGCTGGACAAAAAATAAGAGCAATACAAATAACCAAAAAACAAGGAAGCAGAACTTAGCTTAATTTTGCATGAACCAGGACCAGCAGACAGGAGCAAACAGAAAGGACTGATAACAGCGATGCCAGGCGCCAGACTAAGAATTCAGGAAGTTCATATAGCAACACCCCTGGACTAACGACCCAGGTGGGTGCCAAACTAGGGAAAGACAATCTCAGAGTCATACCACTAGTGACCACAAGAGGGAGCCAAAAAAGTCTAATTCACAACAGGTGGGCCCTTGGCACCCCAGTCCGACACTGAACATAGGAAAAACCACATACATTGAAAATGCAGAAATAATGTAATAACAAAAATATTTCTATATCAGAAACTTTATGTGATTGAACAAAACTACGCATATTTTTGGAATCAGCACATGAAACTCCATAAAACAGACATATAACCTTTGCTGATGATTTTTTTGTGTTGGTCAGTGTTATAGGACATTATGTAATGTATATGGTTTAATTCCATCTTTTATTTGTTGTACTTTGCTGCCATCTACTGGCCGTAGTTATATTATGTTGTTCATGTATTATTACTGCGCTTTACCCATAATACCTTTCTTTCTGCAACTCCTCCTATCTTTATCTCACTTCCTTCTTCTTGGTCAGTGCCATCTTGGACAACACATGCTTTAGGACTGGAGAAAGGATTCTCTTGTTACCTCTAACTTTGTGCTTCTAATATCAGCTCTAACTTCTACCTCATCTTCATCCCATCATCTGTTGAATTCATCACTGCATCATCCTTCCGGATTAATCACGTGCAGCTCATCAGGATTAGAGGCACAAATTAGCGAGTTAATGCTATCTGCTATTGGCCCCCTCCTCTTCTCTCTATACACTTCCCCTATTGGACAAACAATCAGCAGATTTGGGTTCCAGTACCATCTCTATGCTGACGACACCCAATTATACACTTCTTCCCCTGACATCACCCCTACCCTAATTCAAAATACCAAGCATTGTCTGTCTGCTGTCTCTAACATCATGTCCTCCCTCTATCTGAAACTAAATCTCTCCAAAACGGAACTACTTGTGTTTCTCCCTTCTACTAACCTCTCTCTACCCAACATCGAAATTATCCTGGAGGGTTCAACCATAACTCCGAAGCAGCATGCCCGCTGTCTTGGGGTCATATTCGACACCGAACGTTCCTTTACTCCCTATATCCGATCACTCACTCGCTCTTGTCACCTGCATCTTAAGACTGAGTCACACATAACGATATCGTTAACGATATCGTTGCAACGTCACACTTTTGGTGACGTAGCCAACGATCCCGCTAACGATCTCGTTATGTGTGACAGCGACCAACGATCAGGCCCCTGCTGGGAGGTCGTTGGTCGATGGGAATGATCAGGACCTTTTTTTCGTCGCTGATCACCCGCTGTCATCGCTGGATCGGTGTGTGTGACGCCGATCCAGCGATGTGTTCACTTGTAACCAGGGTAAATATCGGGTTACTAAGCGCAGGGCCGCGCTTAGTAACCGGATATTTACCCTGGCTACCATTGTAAAACTAAAAAAAAAAACAGTACATACTCACATTCTGATGTCTGTCACGTCCCCCGGCGTCCACAGGGTTAAAACTGCTTTCGGCAAGAGCTCTGCTAATATGCACGCGCTGCTGCCGAGAGCTTCCCTGCACTGACTGTGTCAGCGCCAGCCGTAAAGCAGAGCACAGCGGTGACGTCACCGCTGTTACTGCCGGCGCTGACACATTCAGTGCATGCCGGTGGACGCCGGCGGGGGACGTGACAGACATCAGAATGTGAGTATGTAGTGTTTTTTTTTTTAACTTTTACAATGGTAACCAGGTTACTAAGCGTGGCCCTGCACTTAGTAACCCGATGTTTACCCTGGTTACCCGGGTGCTGCAGGGGGACTTCGGCATCGTTGAAGACAGTTTCAACGATGCCAAAGTCGTTCCCCTGATCGTTGGTCGCTGGAGAGAGCTGTCTGTGTGACAGCTCCCCAGCGACCACACAACGACTTACCAACGATCACGGCCAGGTCGTATCGCTGGTCGTGATCGTTGGTAAGTCGTTTAGTGTAACGGTACCTTTAAAAACATCTCCAGAATCCGACCTTTTCTCACCTTTGAAACTGCTAAGACTCTTGCTGTCGCTCTTATTCATTCTCGTCTGGACTACTGCAACTCTCTTCTGATCGGTCTCCCTCTTACCAAACTTTCTCCTCTCCAATCCATCTTGAATGCGGCAGCCAGGGTCATATTTCTGTCCAGCCGCGTCACCGATGCCTCCATCTTGTGCCAGTCATTACACTGGCTACCCATTCGCTACAGGGTCCAGTATAAACTCATCTCTCTCACCCACAAAGCTCTCCACAGTTCTGCACCACCTTATATCTCCTCTCTCATCTCTGTCTATCGCCCTACACGTGCCCTCTGTTCTACAAATGACCTAAGACTAACATCCCCTGTAATCCGAACCTCGCACCTCCGTCTCCAAGACTTCTCTCATGCTGCGCCAGCTCTCTGGAATGCACTTCCCCAGACGATGAGACTGATACCTAGCCCCGACCTATTCAAGTGTGCTTTAAAAACCCATCTCTTCAAACAAGCCTACCACATCAACTACTCAGTAAACAAACTTTGCCCTGTTCCCTCCTTCCAAATATTATTCTGAATCTGCACCCTACTATTCATCTGTCTCCACACCCTCCATGCACATGATAACTGCACTTGATACTTGACTATTGCACCTTTCCCCTTCCCGACCTGTGACGCCACGTAGGCGTCATGAAAGTCTGTGCCAATCCGACCTGTGACGCCTATGTGGCGTCATGGAGGAATCGCGTCCCTGCAGATCGGGTGAAAGAGTAAACTCCAATTTCACCCGATCTGCAGGGACAGGGGAGTGGTACTTCAGCCCAGGGGGGGTGGCTTCGCCCGCCCGTGGCTACGATCGCTCTGATTGGCTGTTGAAAGTGAAACAGCCAATCAGAGCAATTTGTAATATTTCACCTATGAAAAGTGGTGAAATATTACAATCCAGCCATGGCCGATGCTGCAATATCATCGGCCATTGCTGGAAACCCTGATCTGCCCCCTGCCACCGCCACCGATCTCCTCCCCAGGCCTCCTTTCTGCCCCGTACTGTGGTCCGCTCCCCTCCGTCCTCCTGTCCGCTCCCCCGTCCTCCTGTCTGCTCCCCCTGTGCTCCGATCCACCCCCCGTGCTCCGATCCCCCCCCTTGCTCCGATCTCCCCCCCATACTTACCGAGCCTCCCGGTGTCCATCCGTCTTCTTCATGGGCGCCGCCATCTTCCAAAATGGCAGGCGCATGCGCAGTGCGCCCGCCGAATCTGCCAGCCGGCAGATTCGTTCCAGGTACATTTTGATCACTGTGATAAAACCTATCACAGTGATCAAAATAAAAAAATAGTAAATGAACCCCCCCTTTATCACCCCCATAGGTAGGGACAATAATAAAATAAAGATAATATTTTTTTTTTTTTCCCCCACTAGGGTTAGGGTTAGGGCTAGGGTTAGGGGTGTGTTGGGGTTAGGGTTGTGATTAGGGTTATATCTAGAGTTGGGATTAGGGTTTGGGGTGTGTTGGGGTTAGTGTTGGAGTTAGAATTGAGGGGTTTCCACTGTTTAGGGTCTCCAAACGCAACATGGCACCACCATTGAATCCAGCCAATCTTGCGTTCAAAAAGTCAAATGGTGCTCCCTCCCTTCCGAGCCCCGACGTGCGCCCAAACAGTGGTTTACCCCCACATATAGGGTACCGACATACTCAGGACAAACTGGGAAACAATTATTGGGGTTCAATTTCTCCTGTTACCCTTGCGAAAATAAAAAATTGCTTACTAAAACATAATTTTTGAGGAATGAAAAATTATTTTTTATTTTCACGGCTCTGCGTTATAAACTTCTGTGAAGCACTTTGGGGTTCAAAGTGCTCACCACACATCTAGATAAGTTCTTTGGGGGGTCTAGTTTCCAAAATGGGGTCACTTGTGGGGGGTTTCTACTGTTTAGGCACATCAGGGGCTCTGCAAATGCAACGTGATGCCCGCAGACCATTCCATCAAATTCTGCATTTCAAAACATCACTGCTTCCCTTCCAAGCCCCGACGTGTGCCCAAACAGTGATTTACCCCCACATATGGGGTACCAGCGTACTCAGGACAAACTGGGCAACAACTATTGGGGTCCAATTTCTCCTGTTACCCTTGTGAAAATAAAAAATTGCTTGCTAAAACATCATTTTTGAGGAAAGAAAAATGATTTTTATTTTCACGGCTCTGCGTTGTAAACTTCTGTGAAGCACTTGGGGGTTCAAAGTGCTCACCACATATCTAGATAAGTTCCTTGGGGGGTCTGGTTTTCAAAATGGGGTCACTTGTGGGGGGTTTCTACTGTTTGGGCACATCAGGGGCTCTGCAAACGTAACATGATGCCCGCAGACCATTCCATCAAAGTCTGCATTCCAAAACGTCACTACTTCCCTTCCGAGCCCCAACGTGTGCCCAAACAGTGGTTGCCCCCCACATATGGGGTATCAGCGTACTCAGCACAAACTGGACAACAAATTTTCGGGTCCAATTTCTCCTGTTACTCTTGTGAAAATAAAAAATTGCGGGCTAAAAAATAATTTTTGAGGAAAGAAAAATGAGTTCCATGGGAGGTCTAGTTTCCAAAATGGGGTCACATGTGGGGGAGCTCCAATGTTTAGGCACACAGGGGCTCTCCAAACGCGACATGGTGTCCGCTAACGATTGGAGCTAATTTTTCATTAAAAAAGTCAAATGGCGCTCCTTCCCTTCCGAGCCATGCCGTGTGCGCAAACAGTAGTTTACCCCCACATGTGAGGTATTGGTGTACTCAGGAGAAATTGCCCAATAAATTTTAGGATACATTTTATCCTGTTGCCCATGTGGAAATGAACAAATTGAGGCTAAAAAATTTTTTGTGCAAAAAAACCGTACTTTTTCATTTTTACAGATCAATTTGTGAAGCACCTGGGGGTTCAAAGTGCTCACTATGCATCTAGATAAGTTCCTTGGAGGGTCTAGTTTCCAAAATGCAGTAACTTGTGGGGGAGATCCAATGTTTAGGCACACAGGGGCTCTCCAAACGCGACATGGTGTCCACTAACGATTGGAGCCAATTTTTCATTCAAAAGTCAAATGGCGCTCTTTCCCTTCTGAGCCTTGCCGTGTGCACAAACAGTGGTTTATGACCATATATGAGGTATCGGTGTACTCAGGAGAAATTGCCCAACACATTTTAGGATTCATTTATCCTGTTGCCCATGTGGAAATGAACAAATTGAGGGTAAAAAAAATTTTGTGCAAAAAAACCGTACTTTTTCATTTTTACGGATCAATTTGTGAAGCACCTGGGGGTTCAAAGTGCTCACTATGCATCTAGATAAGTTCCTTGGGGGGTCTAGTTTCCAAAATGGGGTCGCTTGTGGGGGAGCTCCAATGTTTAGGCACACAGGGGCTCTCCAAACGCGACATGGTGTCCGCTAAAGATTGGAACCAATTTTTCATTGAAATAGTCAAATGGCGCTCCTTCCGTTCCGAGCCCTGTTGTGCGCCCAAACAGTGGTTCCCCCCCACATATGGGGTATCGGCGTACTCAGGACAAATTGTACAATAACTTTTCGGGTCCAGTTTCTCTTTTTACCCTTGGGAAAATAAAAAAATTGTTGCTAAAAGATCATTTTTGTGACTAAAAAGTTAAATGTTAATTTTTTCCTTCCATGTTGCTTCTGCTGCTGTGAAGCACCTGAAGGGTTAATAAACTTCTTGAATGTGGTTTTGAGTACCTTGAGGGGTGCAGTTTTTAGAATGGTGTCACTTTTGGGTATTTTCAGCCATATTGACCCCTCAAACTGACTTCAAATGTGAGGTGGTCCCTAAAAAAAATGGTTTTGTAAATTTTCGTTCTATTTTGTGTCACATAACTCTCTCGTTTACCAGAATAAAAATTCAAAATTTTAAAATTGCGAAATTTTTTAAATTTTAGCCAAATTTCCATTTTTTCACAAATAAACACAAAAATTATGAACCTAAATTTACAACTAACATGAAGCCCAATATGTCACGAAAAAACAAACTCAGAACCGCAAGGATCCGTTGAAGCGTTCCTGAGTTATTACCTCATAAAGGGACACTGGTCAGAATTGCAAAAAACGGCCAGGTCATTAAGGTCAAAATAGGCTGGGTCATGAAGGGGTTAAACACACGGGCTGATGACCGGATCATGCAGCTTTATATGAAAATCCCTATTTATTATAATTGCCAGGCCTGAAATGACAAGCGCTTTTCACCTATTGTGTCCCCCCATTTCCTTGTAGATTGTAAGCTTTGCGAACAGGGACCTCTCTCCTAATGTCACTGTTTAAATTGTCTTAACTTGTATTGAATTTATTGTCTGTACATGTCCCCGCTTAATTGTAAAGTGCTGCGGAATATGTTGGCACCATATAAATAAAAATTATTATTATTATTATTATTATACAGAGAACAATGTTCACACCGCTCAGACACATGTCACCCATGTACATAGATAGGTGGCAGAATACTGCACTATGCATTACTCACATTGTACACTTTACATTACTTATACACTGTACATTACAATCATACAATGTAAACAAATAAAAGACGCATGTCACTATTCACATTACATGTAAAACCGTATGACACGGTACACATAGCGCGATTCTTGTCTTCGGAGGAAGGTGTTGTGATCCGCTTTTTGGGCTCCCCTAGTGGTGGCTGGTGGTACTGGAGACTTGTGTGTTCTTTTCTGCCTCAGCTCACCTGCTTCCATCAGTTTTGGGAGTTCCCTATTTAGCCTTGCTCTCCAGTCCCTTCCTTGCCGGTCATCATTGTAACCTGAGTCTTTCAGTTGCATGTTCCTGCTACCAGTCTGCTGATCAGCTAAGTGGACTCTTGTCCTTTTTGTTTTGTATTTTTTGTCCAGTTTACAGTTTTCATTTCCTGTTACTGGAAGCTCTTGTGGACTGAAATTGCCACTCCTGTGTCATGAGTTGACACAGGAGTCTTAAAGTAATTTCAGGATGGGTTTTTGAAAGGGTTTTTCAGCTGACCGTGAAGTCCTCTTTTGTATCCTTCCTCTATCTAGTAAGTGGACCTCGCTTTGCTAAATCTACCTTCATACTGTGTATGTCTTTTCCTCTGAACTCACCGTTAATATATGTGGGGGCTACTATCATCTTTGGGGAATTTCACTAGAGGTAAGCCAGGTCTGTTCCTTCCTCTTCCAGGCGTAGTTAGTTCTCCGGCTGGCGCATGGCATCTAGGCAGCCGTAGGAATGCTTCCTGGCTACTGTTAGTTGTGTGGTAGATTTAGGTCACGGTCAGCTTGAGTTTCCATCACCCGAGGGCTAGTCTGTTATTTTGTGGTTCTGATGTTCCCATGCCATTGGGGAATCATGACAGTATGACCGGCCACTGTTAAAGTAATTGGCAGAAGAAAGGAGAGTAAAAGAAGTCTGTAGATTTTTTTTTTTTTTTTCCTCTTATGTTTGCTACTTAGTTGGCTCAGTTGTATTTCTGCTCTATTTACAGCCTTGCCTTTCTCTCCTTCTAATCCTTGAATGGCTCTGATCTCTCCGGTTTAAGGATGGACTCTCAGAGTTTGGCTGCAGGTTTAAATAATCTTGCTACGAAGGTTCAGAATTTACAAGATTATGTTATACGTACTCCTATTTCTGAACCTAAGATTCCTACACCAGAGGTATTTTCCGGAGAGAGATCTCGGTTTCTGAATTTCAAATGTAATTGTAAATTATTCCTTTCTCTCAGACCTCACTCCTCTGGAGATCCTGTTCAGCAGGTTAAGATTGTGATTTCTTTGCTGCGAGGTGACCCTCAAAATTGGGCATTTTCATTGACACCAGGGGATCCTGCGTTGCTCAATGTGAATGCGTTTTTTCTGGCTTTAGGGTTGCTGTATGAGGAACCTAATTTGGAGATTCAAGCTGAAAAAGCTTTAATAGCCCTGTCTCAAGGGCAAGATGAAGCTGAGATATACTGCCAAAAATTTCGTAAATGGTCTGTGCTTACTCAGTGGAATGAGTGTGCCCTAGCGGCAATTTTCAGAGAAGGCCTTTCTGATGCCGTTAAGGATGTCATGGTGGGGTTTCCTACGCCCACAGGTCTGAATGAGTCCATCACAATGGCGATTCAGATTGATCGGCGTTTGCGGGAGCGCAAACCCGTGCACCATTTGGCGGTATCTTCTGAAGGGACGCCAGAGAAAATGCAATGTGACAGAATTCTGTCAAGAAGCGAGCGGCAGAATTATAGGCGCAAAAATGGCTTGTGCTTCTACTGTGGTGATTCCGCGCATGTTATATCAGCATGCTCTAAACGTACTAGGAAGGTTGACAAGTCTGTTTCTATTGGCACTTTACAGTCTAAATTTCTTCTGTCTGTAACTCTGATTTGTTCATTATCAGTTATTACCGTGGATGCCTATGTGGACTCTGGCGCCGCTCTGAGTCTCATGGATTGGTCCTTCGCCAGGCGCTGTGGGTTTGATTTGGAGCCTCTGGAAGTTCCTATACCTCTGAAGGGTATTGATTCTACACCTCTGGCTTGTAATAGACCACAGTTCTGGACGCAAGTGACTATGCGTATGACTCCAGACCATCAGGAGATGATTCGCTTCCTCGTGTTGCATAATTTACATGATGTGTTAGTGCTTGGATTACCATGGTTGCAATCTCATAACCCAGTACTGGACTGGAAAACTATGTCTGTGTTAAGCTGGGGATGTCGGGGGGCTCATGGGGACATACCTTTGGTTTCTATCTCGTCATCTATTCCCTCTGAGGTTCCGGCATTTTTGTCGGATTTTGGGGATATTTTTGAAGAGCCTAAAATTGGTTCTCTCCCTCCCCACAGAGAGTGTGATTGCGCCATAGATCTGATTCCAGGCAGTAAATTTCCAAAGGGTCGTTTGTTTAACCTATCTGTACCTGAGCATGCTGCCATGCGAGAGTATGTTAAGGAGTCCCTGGAAAAGGGACATATTCGTCCTTCTTCATCACCTTTAGGAGCTGGGTTTTTCTTTGTCTCTAAAAAGGATGGCTCGCTGAGGCCTTGTACTGATTATCGACTCCTGAATAAAATTACTGTCAAATATCAGTATCCGTTGCCGCTGCTTACTGATTTGTTTGCTCGCATAAGGGGGGCTAAGTGGTTCTCCAAGATTGATCTCCGTGGGGCGTATAATTTGGTGCGAATTAAGCAAGGGGATGAGTGGAAAACCGCATTTAATACGCCTGAGGGCCACTTTGAGTATTTAGTAATGCCTTTCGGCCTTTCTAATTCACCTTCAGTTTTTCAGTCCTTTATGCATGATATTTTCCGTGAATATCTGGATAAATTTATGATTGTGATTTTTTCTGAGGACTGGGAGTCTCATGTTCAGCAGGTCAGGAGGGTTTTTCAGGTCTTGCGGGAGAATTCTCTGTGTGTAAAGGGTTCTAAGTGTGTTTTTGGGGTTCAAAAGATTTCCTTTTTGGGGTACATTTTTTCCCCTTCTTCTGTTGAGATGGACCCTGTCAAGGTTCGGGCTATTTGTGACTGGACGCAGCCTACTTCTCTAAAGGGTCTTCAGAAGTTCTTGGGCTTTGCTAATTTTTATCGTCGATTTATAACTGGTTTTTCTGGTGTTGCTAAGCCTCTTACGGATTTGACTAAGAAGGGTGCTGATGTTGCCAATTGGTCCTCTGCCGCTGTGGAGGCCTTTCGGGAACTTAAGCGCCGCTTTTCGTCTGCCCCTGTGTTGCGCCAGCCTGATGTCTCTCTCCCCTTTCAGGTTGAGGTCGATGCTTCCGAGATCGGAGCGGGGGCGGTTTTGTCGCAGAAAAGTTCCGATTGCTCAGTGATGAGACCTTGTGCGTTCTTTTCTCGAAAATTTTCTGCCGCCGAAAGAAATTATGATGTCGGTAATCGGGAGCTTTTGGCCATGAAGTGGGCATTTGAGGAGTGGCGTCATTGGCTTGAGGGTGCTAGACATCAGGTGGTGGTTTTGACTGATCACAAGAATCTGATTTATCTTGAGTCTGCCAGGCGCCTGAATCCTAGACAGGCGCGCTGGTCGTTGTTTTTCTCTCGGTTTAATTTTGTGGTCTCATATCTACCAGGTTCTAAGAATGTGAAGGCAGATGCCCTTTCTAGGAGTTTTGAGCCTGATTCCCCTGGTGATTCGGAACCTACAGGTATCCTTAAGGACGGGGTGATATTATCCGCTATTTCCCCAGATCTGCGACGTGCTTTGCAAGAGTTTCAGGCGGATAGACCTGATCGCTGTCCACCTGGTAGACTGTTTGTTCCTGATGATTGGACCAGTAGAGTCATCTCGGAGGTTCATTCTTCTACGCTGGCGGGTCATCCTGGAATTTTTGGTACCAGGGATTTGGTGGCTAGATCCTTCTGGTGGCCATCTCTGTCTCGAGATGTGCGTGTTTTTGTGCAGTCTTGTGATGTGTGTGCTCGGGCCAAGCCTTGTTGTTCTAGGGCTAGCGGGTTGTTGTTGCCCTTGCCTATTCCGAAGAGGCCTTGGACGCACATCTCGATGGACTTTATTTCTGATCTTCCTGTCTCTCAGAGGATGTCTGTTATCTGGGTGGTGTGTGACCGTTTTTCTAAGATGGTTCATTTGGTGCCATTGCCGAAGTTGCCTTCCTCGTCTGAGTTGGTTCCTTTGTTTTTTCAAAATGTGGTTCGCTTGCATGGTATTCCTGAAAATATCGTTTCTGATAGGGGTACCCAGTTCGTTTCTAGATTTTGGCGGGCATTCTGTGCCAGGTTGGGCATTGATTTGTCTTTTTCGTCTGCCTTCCATCCTCAGACTAATGGCCAGACGGAGCGAACTAATCAGACTTTGGAGACGTATTTGAGGTGTTTTGTGTCTGCGGATCAGGATGATTGGGTTGCCTTTTTGCCGTTGGCGGAGTTTGCTCTTAATAATCGGGCTAATTCGGCCACTTTGGTTTCCCCTTTCTTTTGCAATTCGGGGTTTCATCCCCGTTTTTCTTCTGGTCAGGCGGAGTCTTCGGATTGTCCTGGAGTAGATGCTGTGGTGGATCGGTTGTATCGGATTTGGGAACAAGTGGTGGACAATTTGAATTTGTCCCAGGAGAGGACTCAGCGGTTTGCTAACCGCCAGCGTCGGGTTGGTCCTCGCCTTCGTGTTGGGGACTTGGTGTGGTTGTCTTCCCGTTTTGTCCCAATGAGGGTTTCTTCTCCTAAATTTAAGCCTCGGTTCATCGGTCCCTATAGGATTTTGGAGATTATTAACCCTGTTTCCTTTCGTTTGGACCTCCCGCCATCTTTCGCTATCCATAATGTGTTCCATCGGTCGTTGTTGTGGAGATACGAGGTGCCGGTGGTTCCTTCTGCTGAGCCTCCTGCTCCTGTGCTGGTTGAGGGTGAATTGGAGTACGTTATAGAGAAGATCTTGGACTCCCGTATTTCCAGGCGGAGACTCCAGTATCTGGTTAAATGGAAGGGCTATGGTCAGGAAGATAATTCTTGGGTAACTGCCTCTGATGTTCATGCCTCGGATTTGGTTCGTGCCTTTCATAGGGCTCATCCAGGTCGCCCTGGCGGTTCTTGTGAGGGTTCGGTGCCCCCTCCTTAAGGGGGGGTACTGTTGTGATCCGCTTTTTGGGCTCCCCTAGTGGTGGCTGGTGGTACTGGAGACTTGTGTGTTCTTTTCTGCCTCAGCTCACCTGCTTCCATCAGTTTTGGGAGTTCCCTATTTAGCCTTGCTCTCCAGTCCCTTCCTTGCCGGTCATCATTGTAACCTGAGTCTTTCAGTTGCATGTTCCTGCTACCAGTCTGCTGATCAGCTAAGTGGACTCTTGTCCTTTTTGTTTTGTATTTTTTGTCCAGTTTACAGTTTGTCATTTCCTGTTACTGGAAGCTCTTGTGGACTGAAATTGCCACTCCTGTGTCATGAGTTGACACAGGAGTCTTAAAGTAATTTCAGGATGGGTTTTTGAAAGGGTTTTTCAGCTGACCGTGAAGTCCTCTTTTGTATCCTTCCTCTATCTAGTAAGTGGACCTCGCTTTGCTAAATCTACCTTCATACTGTGTATGTCTTTTCCTCTGAACTCACCGTTAATATATGTGGGGGCTACTATCATCTTTGGGGAATTTCACTAGAGGTAAGCCAGGTCTGTTCCTTCCTCTTCCAGGCGTAGTCAGTTCTCCGGCTGGCGCATGGCATCTAGGCAGCCGTAGGAATGCTTCCTGGCTACTGTTAGTTGTGTGGTAGATTTAGGTCACGGTCAGCTTGAGTTTCCATCACCCGAGGGCTAGTCTGTTATTTTGTGGTTCTGATGTTCCCATGCCATTGGGGAATCATGACAGGAAGGAATGCAGCTGAACAGTCCATCAATCCTACAGTGCTCCAAGCTGTAATAGTAAGAAGTTAAGCATCGTTGTTTTATATTCATATGACATAGAGCTTGTAAACATGAAAATGCTATTTTTTACTTACTTTTTAAGCTATTCGTATATAAACTAAGGTTTTGACGAGATACTTATTAACTTTTGTAGTACAAACTGTATTGTTGTCCTTTGTATTTCAGATACTTCTATCTACTAGCTGGAGGAGTGATTTTAGCCAGTATGTCAATGGGTCGTTATGCCATATTGGTGTTCACCCCTGCCCTGGGTGCTACAGTGATATTTCACACAGTCAGCTACCATTTCGTACACAGATGGGCCTTTCTGCTGCAGATGGCATGGCAAACTGTGTGCCACCTATGGATGATATACAGACAATACTATTTAGAGGAAATAATGACTGTAGAGTAAGTATAACAGACCAGAAAAGATACAATATCCAGATATCAGAAAACAAAAGGGGACTGATCCTGGCAAGATGTATATAGTTTATAAATCAGTGATGGCACATCGCTAGGACATGCCATTAATTGTAATTGTTTTTTTTGTTTTTTTTTCTTTACATGTACAGTAGGGGAAATAAATACTTGATCCCTTGCTGATTTTGTAAGTTTGCCCACTGACAAAGACATGAACAGTCTATAATTTTAAAGGTAGGTTACTTTTAACATTGAGAGAATATCAAAAATAAAATCTAGACAATCACATTGTATGAATTATATACATGTATTTGCATTTGCAGGGAGAAATAAGTATTTGATCCCTCTGGCAAACAAGACTTAATACTTGGTGGCAAAACCCTTGTTGGCAAGCACAGCAGTCAGACTTTTTTGTAATGGATGATGAGGTTTGTGCACATGTTAGCAATTCGGAGCTTCAACTCCCTCTGGCTAGGCCACACCATGACCTTAATGTGCTTCTTTTTTGAGCCACTCCTTTGTTGCCTTGGCTATATGTTTTGGGTCATTGTCTTGCTGGAAGACCCAGCCACAACCCATTTTTAATGTCCTGGTGGAGGGAATGAGGTTGTCACTCAGGATTTTACGGTACATGGCTCCATCCATTCTCCCATTGATGAGGTGAAGTAGTCCTGTGCCCTTAGCAGAGAAACACCCCCAAAACATAATGTTTCCACCTCCATGCTTGACAGTGGGGTGGGTGTTCTTTGGGTCATAGGCAGCATTTCTCTTCCTCCAAGCACGGCGAGTTGAGTTAATGCCAGAGACCTCAATTTTTGTCTCATCTGACCACAGCACCTTCTCCCAATCACTCTCAGAATCATCCAGGTGTTCATTGGTAAACTTCAGATGGGCCTGCATATGTGCCTTCTTGAGCAGGGGGACCTTGCGGCCACTGTAGGATTTTAAACCTTTACGATGTAAAGTGTTACCAATGGTGTTCTTGGTGACTGTGGTCCCAGCTGCCTTGAGATCCTTAACAAGTTCCCCCCGTGTAGTTATAGGCTGATCTCTCACCTTCCTCATGATCAAGGATACCCAACAAGTTAAATTTTGAATGGTACCTCAGATCAATGTTGATTGTCAGTCATTTTGTATTTCTTCCATTTTCTTACTATTGCACCAACAGTTGTCTCCTTCTCGCCCTTATTTATGGTTTTGTAGCCCATTCCAGCTTTGTGCAATTCTATAATCTTGTCCCTGACATCCTTATAAGGCTGCCGTCACACTAGCAGTATTTGGTCAGTATTTTACATCAGTATTTGTAAGTCAAAACCAGGAGTGGGTGATAAATGCAGAAGTGGTGATTATGTTTCTATTATACTTTTCCTCTATTTGTTCCACTCCTGGTTTTGGCTTACAAATACTTATGTAAAATACTGATCAAATACTGCTAGTGTGACGGCAGCCTAAAGCTCTTTGGTCTTGGCCTTGTTGTAGAGGTTACAGTCTGACTAATTAATTGAATCTGTGGACAGGAGTCTTTGATAAAGGTGACTATGTAAGACAGCTGTCTTTAATGCAGGTAACGAGTTGATTAGGAGCATCTAACTGATCTGTAGGAGTCAGAACTCTAAATGGTTAGTAGGGGATCAAAGACTTATTTCTCACTGCAACATGCAAATAAATTTATATAATGTATACAATGTGGTTTTCTGGATTTTATTTTTGATATTCTTGTCTCTCAATGTTAAAATTAACCTACCCTTAAAATTATAGACTGTTCATGTCTTTGTCAGTGGGCAAACGTACAAAATCAGCAAGGGATCAAATACTTATTTCCCCCACTGTAGTTGCTGCCAACCACTGGTTGTGCAGGAAATCCAACTGCAGGACGTCTCTATGTAGTGGATTTGAGGTGTGCTGAAGTTGGTGGCCAGCCCCACACTTTGTGATGGGAACAACCCTTCTAAAGGCCCCGTCACACTTAGCGAGATCGCTAGCGAGATCGCTGCTGAGTCACAAGTTTTGTGACGCAACAGCGACCTCAGTAGCGATCTCGCTATGTTTGACATGTACCAGCGACCAGGCCCCTGCTGTGAGATCGCTGGTCGTGTCGGAATGGCCTGGACCTTTTTTTGATCGTTGAGGTCCCGCTGACATCGCTGAATCGGTGTGTGCGACACGGATTCAGCGATGTCTTCACTGGTAACCAGGGTAAACATCGGGTTACTAAGCGCAGGGCCGCGCTTAGTAACCCGATGTTTACCCTGGTTACCATCGTAAATGTAAAAAAAAACAAACAGTACATACTCACATTCCGGTGTCCGTCAGGTCCCTTGCCGTCTGCTTCCCGCACTGACTGACTGCCGGCCGTAAAGTGAATGTACAGCACAGCGGTGACGTCACCGCTCTGCTGTTATGGCCAGCGCTCAGTCAGTGCAGGAAGCGGACGCCGGGGGACGCGAAGGTGAGTATGTACTGTTTGTTTTTTTACATTTTACACTGGTAACCAGGGTAAACATCGGGTTACTAAGCGCGGCCCTGCGCTTAGCAACCCGATGTTTACCCTGGTTATCCGGGGACCTCGGCATCGTTGGTCGCTGGAGAGTGGTCTGTGTGACAGCTCCCCAGCGACCACACAGCGACTAAACAGCGACGCTGCAGCGATCGGCATCGTTGTCTGTATCGCTGCAGCGTCTCTAAGTGTGACGGGGCCTTAAGGATGGGCGCTGAATAGAACAGGCATTTACATAGCATCTATCTGCCTGTTAGTTTTAGACTTGTAGTAAAAAAAAAAAAAGTCCTAGATACAGCATTTAATACAGGCCTCACATCTACACTAGAGTCAATATTATAGTGAAACCACCTATCAGTTGTTTTTGGAGTTTGTGAGGAAACCCACATAAACTTCATGTCGAGGTTGCCCTTGGTCGCATTCGAACCCAAAATATCAGAACTCCAATCTACCATGCTATTTACTGAGCCACCATACTATTTATAATCAGTTTTCAATTTTTGGTGGAAATACTTTTTACTTGTACCTGTCGTTTCAGGAGAACTTACAGCAGAATATCTGTATCTGCTTCCAGCTCCACCCGCCTCCTGCCTCTTTGTGTCTCCAACGAATTTTATGAGAACCATCTGTCATCTCTGTAATAAGGAAATCCGTCTTCACTGAACACAGATTTTACTCATGATTTGAGAATGACAGATCAGCTCAGGAGGAGAAATAAGCATTTTTTTCTGATAATATTATTTTTTTTAATTTTAATGTGTATTATTCATTTATTTAAAAAAAACAACCTTAAAACTACAGTATCTTTATTTTACTCACTTCTACAGCGCTTTACAGCCATTATCGGCACTGTCCCCATTGGGGCTCACAATCTAGATTCCCTATCAGTAAGTATTCAGAGTTTGGGAGAAAACCCACAAACTCCTTTAAGATGTTATCCTTGGTGGGATTTGAATCCAGGACCCCAGTGCTGCAAAGCACTGAGCCACCATGATTCCTCAGTACTCTAACCATGAACTGTGCACCTACCCCTTCCCCACAAATTAATGGCATGGGTAATCTGCTTAAAAGGGTTTATCCCACAATTACAACTTATCTCTTATCCATAGGATAGGTGTCATGTATTTGATCCTGTCCCAGAGACCTATGGGCAGATGATAAGTTTCAATCGTCGGATTTCCCCTTAGAAAACGTGTTAACTAGTCAAACTAATTTCTTGCATTTTCATGATATACTTTCTATAGGGTGTTCATCATGATTTCTTCTCTCATGCTGCTGACCCAAAAGATCACATCTCTAGCCTTGGATATCCATGAAAAGAAAGTGACGGTGAACATAGACGAGGCGAAGAAGAATGGTCTTCATCATCTGTCAGCGTGCTCCAAACTAGCGGTCCTCTCCTACTTACTGTTCTTCCCAGCACTTCTGGGTGGGCCGCTATGTTCATTTGTGGAATTCCAGAAGCAGATCAGTAACTGTAAAGTATGCGATATCCGGACTGTAATTAAAGCCTGCACCTTATTCTTCTTCTTCCATGCATTACAAAGTATATTGTTTGCCTACATAACCTTTCCATACGACCTCACAAACTGCAGGCGATGGGAATGTGTATGTGTAATGTGGAGCATGGCGTTGCTATTTAG
The DNA here is from genome assembly GCF_051348905.1 of Ranitomeya variabilis. Classification (NCBI taxonomy): domain Eukaryota; kingdom Metazoa; phylum Chordata; class Amphibia; order Anura; family Dendrobatidae; genus Ranitomeya; species Ranitomeya variabilis. The sequence continues at coordinate 825,890,763 of NC_135232.1, read as the reverse complement.
ACTGACCTACTACTCCCAGTGGCTGCTGGATGAAGCCTTATTATGCAGCGCAGGCTTTTACATAGGAGAAAGCTCCTACGGAGATTTTACTGACGGTAACATCTATACCTTAGAAACAACTCACAGAATCTCAGCTTTTGCCAGGACTTGGAATAAAAGCACGGCAAAGTGGCTCAGAAGACTCATATTCCAAAACTGCTCGAAGCAACCGTTACTGAGCACCTTCGCCTTTTCTGCTTGGTGGCATGGACTGTACCCCGGACAGATCTTTGGCTTCATGTGTTGGGCTTTGATGGTAGAAGCCGATTACCGGATCCATGCCAAGTTAGGCGTTATTTTAAAGTCACCTATTATCAGATTTTTATACAAAGTAATAACTTGGGTCGAGACACAAATGATTATTGCTTTTATCATGTTAGCTGTAGAAATGAGGAGCTTGACAATGCTGTTGGCACTCCTCCGCTCCTTCAATAGTTTATTTCCTTTTTTCTACTGTGTATTATTGATAGTCCTGGTAAAAATAAAAGCATAACATCATAAACCCTGTTACTATGCCAAGCTAAGTACACAGCTATGAGCCAGAATAGAGATCGGCAATGTAAGAACACCTCGTACTAGACCCTGCTTGCTTTATGTAGATAAAGGCCTAAAAAAAAGGATTGACAGTAGAAGTTCCTAAAATAAAGGATCACTGAAGCCTTCTGGACATAAAGCTACAAAGAAGTGTTCCTGCATCGTAATCTGTGACTTGGAGTAAGCTTTCTGTTTTGCACCAATATTGATCCCCATGCACATCTGTTGTAATCTGAGGAAAATACTGATTTAACTATCGTTTACACTTTGATCACCAATTTTTTCATTTTTTTTTTCAAAAATGTTAATAAAAATATATTTTTTTGCTTTTTTATTTGTTTTATGTAACAATTGTATTACCCTAGTCCTAACCTCAACCCCAACCCCAACCCTAACCCAACTCTTAAGCCTAACCCTAGCCCTAGTTCTAACTCTACACAATCCCTAACCCTAGTTAAGGTTAGAAAAAGTGTAACAATATAAAAGTAATTCCTAGTAATAACTGAAGAGAGTAATTTTCTGCACTGCACTTGATTCAATCCCGTCTTTGTTCATTACATGCTAATCTTCTGCTGTCATCTCCGTCACTGATTATGTAAAGCGCAGCAATGGACATAAATTTGTCATCAGTTGCTGTGCTCACTTCACTATAATGATCGTTGTCATTTTGGTTACTACCTATGCAGAGCGCAGCAACAATGACAAACTCATCTCACCTGTTATGCTCTGCATAATCAGTTCCATGCGGGCACTCACTTGCACGTCGCGTGGGGAAGGGGCAAAATTTTGCCCCCTTAGACACTATGGCAACCAGGGCAGTTGCTCCTTTGCTAGACCTCATGCTACTCCACTGCCTGGGCCTCACTTTACATGCATGGACGACTGAAGAATCCTATTCTGTTTTGAAGCTTTAGTTTTGAGCCATAGGGAAGGGGCAACATTTTGAACTCCCAGGGTAGCCGCCCCCCTGCCCCAATCCATGCTACGTTACCGCTCACTTTTCAGGCATGAGTGACTGAAACATCTTATTGTCCACCAAATTACATACACCGACTGCAAGAGCAGTTTGTAACCTACAGGATCTATGGAAGGCAGCCATGTCACCACATCATTAATAAAAGTAGCAACAATCAAGAGGATTTTATGTATTCATTTCTGCACTCTGGGACAGAATGCATCCAAAAATGTAGTTAAAAGACCCCCATCAAAAATGTAGTTAAAAGACCCCCATGCAGGTATTATGTATGTATTCATACCACCAGGGGGAGATGTGTACATCTCAAAAACCAGACAGCAAATGAACAAGGCTTGAAGAATTACGGTAAACCTAAGTGTACATTGCATTCATGCTGTTAGCCCAGAGTATATGTAAACTGGCCTCCTGGTTGCCTGAACTAGTTTCATGTACTCTGGCCATTGTTAGTGTAAGCATTACTATATACTTATCTTCCAGTTGCATAAACAGAACACAGTGATCCATACAATGCGTCTGGGCTCATACTGAATATAAGTGTATGGCCACATAGACATATTTCTCCTGACACAGCATAGGATGGAAGGATTTCACCATGTTTGGATTAAAAAAGCTCTTCAGCTTAATGAACAATGTAAAAATGAGAAGTGAGGTCCATAGAATGTAAAATAATTTATATTAAGAGGGGATCTTCCACTAGGTTTATTCTTAGGTAAACATGAAGAGTGACAGAGACCCTGATTCCAGTGTAGGGTCTCTTGCTGGGCTTCTTGCTATAGTGTTGTAGTTTTGCTTTATCACTGTTTTTTCTGGTAGAATAACCTCACCTCCACCATTAATTGACAGTTTTCTCTCTACGCTGTGCATCATTGAAGGGATTAGCAGGAATGCAGTAGGTAAGATTACTTTTCACCAAAACTACAGCAACAGGCCCAGTATGTGACATACTGCTCATACACCCTACTTCATGCTACTGTCAGGGGCAAGAAAACTGATGACAGATTCCTTTCATTATATTTACGGCTCTGAGGGAATCCGTCACCCCTTAAGCGACAAACAAATCAAATGGTCGTGTAGGGTACGCAGCCCCTATACAAATCCTACCTTTATGGTATAAATCCCTCCAAGTTCCACCCTCTGAATTCGGACACCCCTACCTCCCACTCTGGTGATGGACAGCGTTGTCTCGCCCAGAGCTAGGTGAAGCTCATGTATTCCTCTCTGATGACTGTCTCTCTCCTCTCTGCTGCGGCCCAAGGATACACAGTGTAGTGAGTGGCTCCAATCTACAAACTTGGACAGTGAGAGCAGGAACCAACTTTCTTCTGGCAAGCCGGCCCTGTCCATAACCAGAGAGGGAGGCAGGGGTATCCAAACTCCGGGTGCCGAATGAGGCACTGAAGCTGCGCTGCCGCACCAAGGGTAAACTGAGCACCCTAATTAGCATATGGGAATAGAAAGGCATTTTTACGCAAATGTTTTAGGAGCCTATAATTTTGTCCACTTGCACATGGATTCATCTAGAAAATCGTTTCATCCAGAAAAGTTGATGATATTTTTCTCACTTGTCATCCATATAAAATCTGTTTTTTTTTACAGCAGATATTAATCACTTACAGTTTCCAGTGTTACAGAATGGTATCGTGTCCATAAATTTCGGATGCTATACTGTGTCTTTGTGCGAAATCCGATATTTTTCTGACCTGAATGGGAGCGTCTCATCCCATTTACGGAGGAATGTCGTGCATGCTGGGATTTCTTTTCACCTGCAGATTTGGTCAGTGAATAAATCGTTCATCTCTGCTCTGCCCCATTGAATAACATTGGACAAAGTGTTGATTTATTGACGGATATCACTCGGACTGAAAATTCTCCCTTATGATCAGGTGAATTGTGGAAAGTGTAATAAACCATTGTTAATCACATTCAAAGATATCAGGCATGAAAATCAGTCTCTGAAATAAATAGCCCGATTCCTCAAGGTGTTTTCACTCGTTTTCTGATGTAAAATACTGATACATCGCAAACTTTTTGCACAGCTTAAAGTTGCGCAAACATCTCGAGACTATTGGTGTTTTTACACCAGTCCCGGCCAGCTACGCCGAACTGGGCCGAGCTAGGGCAGGGTGTGGCGAGACCCGCCGGCAAATTCATCAAAATTGACACAACTTTAATGGCATAAATTACCCCAGAAATGTGTCCTGAGCAGCATTCACATTAAGAATGAAGCCACAGTGCGCATGTTCGACTCTTGCGCCATTCACATGATATCTTCGGAGTCTCGGATCATGGGATTGGTGGGAGTCCCAGCACTCGGACCCCAGCGATTGGGAAATTATTCCCTATCCTGTTGATAGGAGATAACTTCCAAACTTTAAATTCGATATTAGTAGTTTCATAATGGGAATGAAAAAGTTGTCAAGGAAAAGCTGATCCCTTTAATTTGGTCAAACTAATATTTCCCCATTGGAAGAGAGTGGAGGAAACGTTTCCGCATGTGATTAGTAAACCAGACGCTTTTTGTTATTTCACCTCCGACTCTATAATGGCTGTCAGAATTTCATTGTTACTCATCGTCCTCCTAGACCGATCGGCATGTATGAGTCTGACAGTGTTTCCGCAAATCTTGGCTTAACAAAGGCTTATTGTAACCTCACGGATATGGTAAGTGAACTTACAAGATCGCTATTTTCTTGTTCATTGTTTTGGGTGATAGCAGATACTCATTGATAGAGAAATGCCAAGGGTGTCCTTACACTGGCATAGAAAGCCCTTAATGGCTTCCTTCAATGAGAGTGGCGGAATGATTGGCTGCATGCCAGTAAAATTCAGTTTTAAGGCCCCCAAATATTCTGGAGAAAGAAGGTCAAAATGGGTAAATGTATCTGTAATCCTATGTACATAAGGTAGAATACACAATATAATATGGTTGAATGGACAGCTATGCCACAGTTACGTAGGGAAGAACTTACTAAGTGTAAAATGGCAGAACTTTTACATTTATATTGGTTAGACCCTACCATGTGTGAAATGGGGAAGTGTTGACCCTTAAGAGCCAGTAGACCATAAATTAGCCATTAGTCCTTTTATGAGCAGGCCTGTTTGGGCCCTAAGGACCAGGCATTTTGCCCAGATATTTTCCTTGCCACATTATACCTTTTTCATTGACATACCACATGATAGCTTGTTTTTTTTTGCTGAATACATTGGGTTTTTTAATGGAACCATTTTCAACAGTGTAAATATATTTATTAACCCCTTCCTGTCAAAGTCAGGTTTGACCTTTATGATAATTCAATTGTTAAAAAAAACTTTTTTATTGTTACATTTCAGGAGACACAACTATTCAGTTTTTTGTTAACATAGTTGTATTTGGGCTTGGTTTTTTACCTATTTTTCAGGAGTATAAACAAAAAAGTTATTATTATTACTATTTATTATTATAGCGCCATTTATTCCATGGCGCTGTACATGTGAAAAGGGGTATACATAATTCTGCCATGTTTTTTTTTCCTTGTTAAAATATTCACTAATTACTGTCCTGTACAAATATTTTTCATCTGTTATTACTTTTGTACTACATATATACTCGGTTTTTTAATACCATTCGCCATGAGGGATAAATAATAATATAGTTTTATATTTCTGGATTTTACAAATGTGGCAATACCAAATATGAAATATGCATAATTTTTTGCAGGAATTGGAGATTTTTTTAAAAAACATAAACCATTTCTTATCATCAAACTGGGATTTTGGTGTTTTTTTTTAATATTTAATTTTTTTTTTTTCAAAATCTTATTAGCCTCACAAGGGTATTGGTCTTTTAATCACATACACGGTGTTCCAAAATATTATGCAAATTGGATTTAAGTGTCCTACAGATTTAATTGTTTTGTTTTTCAAATAAACTCATGGATGGTATTGTGTCTCAGGGCTCAATGGATCAATGAAATCAATCTTATATATTAAATAGACCCAGCACTCAACTTAAGTGATCAAACAGGATATTTAATGTGATTCACTGTAGTAATAAAACGTTTCGGTCTTGCTTCAGACCTTTATCAGTTACAATGTGAGATGATGCGAGGTCACTGAAAAAACATCAGTGGTATTCAGTAAGATCACAAATTCTTTTAAGGAGGTAGAATGTGGCTGTATTTTTTTCAGTGACCTCGCATCATCTCACATTGTAACTGATAAAGGTCTGAAGCAAGACCGAAACGTTTTATTACTACAGTGAATCACATTAAATATCCTGTTTGATCACTTAAGTTGAGTGCTGGGTCTATTTAATATATACCTATGGTGTGGGATCCTACCCAAGCACCCTTATATAGTTGTGTATGCGGTACCCTTTATTAGTACTGAAATCAATCTTAAACACACGTGATAATTAGTTTTCCAGGTGATTCTAATTAAAGGAAACTACTTAAAAATGATGTTCCACATTATTAAGCAGGCCACAGTTTTCAAGTAACGTGGGAAAGAAAAAGGATCTCTCTGCTGCTGAAAAGCATCAAATAGTGCAATGCTTTGGTCAAGGGATGAAAACATTAGATATTTCCCAAAAACTTAAGTGTGATCATTGTACTGCTAAGGCTACGTTCACATTAGCGTTGTGCGACGCAGCGTCGGGCGCCGCTGCGGCGACGCATGCGTCATGCGCCCCTATATTTAACATGGGGGCGCATGGACATGCGTTGCACTTGTGTTTTGTGACGCATGCGTCACTGCGGCGCACGCGTCAGGGTGCAGAGGACGCAGCAAGATGCATTTTTTGTGCGTCCAAAATCAAGCAAAAAATGGATGCATGCGTCACAAAACAATGCGTTTTGCATGCGTTTTGCATGCATTGTGCGTTGCGTCACTGATGCGTCGCCGACGCAACACACAACAACGCAAATCTGTACGTAGCCTAAGAGATTTGTGGCTGAATCTGAGCACAGACGTGTTCATGCTGATAAAGGCATAATGAGGAAGGTTTCTGCCAGGCAATCGTATTAAGAGAGAAGCTGCTAAAAAGCCATTACAAACCAGCAAACAGTTATTTGAAGCTGCTGGTGCCTCTGGAGTCCCTCGAACCTCAAGGAGTAGGATCCTTCAAAGGCTTGCTTTGGTTCATAAACCTACTATTCGGCCACCCCTATACAGTGTTCACAAGCAGAAACTGTTGCAGTGGGCCCAGACATACATGAAGACTAATTTTCAAACAGTCTTGTTTACTGATGAGTGTCGAGCAACCCTGGATGGTCCAGATAGATGGAGTAGTGGATGGTTGGTGGATGGCCACCATGTCCCATCAAGGCTGCGACGTCAGCAAGGAGGAGGAGGAGTCACGTTTTGGGCCGGAATCATGGGGAAACAGCTGGTAGGGCCCTTTAAGATTCCTGAAGGTGTGAAAATGACCTCTGCAAAGTATATAGTGTTTCTGACTGACAACTTTCTTCCATGGTATAAAAAGCAGAAACGTGCCTTCAGGAGCAAAATCATCTTGCATGACAATGCACCATCTCATGCTACAAAGAATCCCTCTGAGTCATTGGCTGCTATTGGCATAAAAGGAGATAAACTCATGGTGTGGTCACCATCTTCCCCTGACCTCAACCCTATAGAGAACCTTTGGAGTATCATCAAGCAAAAGATCTATGAGGGTGGGAGGCAGTTCATATCAAAACAGCAGCTCTGGGGGGCTATTCTGACTTCATGCAAAGAAATACAAGTAGAAACTCTCCAAAAACTCACAAGTTCAATGGATGCAAGAATTGTGAAGGTGATATCAAAGAAGGGGTCCTATGTTAACATGTAACTTGGCCTGTTAGGATGTTTTGGAGTTAAATAGTTTTTTTGTTCAGTAAATGTGACCTCCTAATGCCGCAAATTCCATAAATGAGCATTTTCAGTTCTTTAAAACATATCAAATGTTTAGAAATTCTACTGTGCCTAATAATTTGGAACAGTGCATTTTGAGTTTTTATTCATTTTGGAGATTATACTGTCATCATTGGGAGGTTTCTTCAATAAAATTCGATGTATACTCTAACGGGTGATGACTTTTATTAGACTGACTGTCATTTGCACCGGCCATTTAGGAAAATCCGAGAAAAATATAATTTGCATAATAATTTGGAGCATGGTGTAGATAATACACTGCACTATCCAACCAGTCAGCGTCAGTGTAGCTCTAGTGGGATCTAATGGGCTCTAGTTTATAGCAGAACAGGAGGCAACTGTTAGACCTCTCCAGACCTTAACAACCCATTGGCACCCTGTGATCGGATCCCGTTCTCCCTCTGTCAAGCTTGACAGTGATATCTGAGGAGTTAAAGCAAGAAGACGTTGTGTCAAGCAGTTTAAAAATGCTAAAAGTTGCTTTTGTGTGATGACAGTATTTGCATATATTATACAGTATATAAAAGTGTATTTTATCCTCATAGCCAGTGTGTTTCAGGTTCTTGGAGCGTTAAACTCAAGGCCGTCCCCTGGAAGGGGGGAGGGCAGTCCAATAGGGGAGCCAGTGGGAAGGCTATAGGGATATGGAATTAGTCAGTGATGAGATGGCTGTGTGAAAGAGAGTAGGTGACAGCAGGAGGACAGGTTTAGTGTTTGTGGAACCACAAATCTCAGCATGGAAAGAAGCTAGTTACAGAGGTGGCAGGACACCACAGGCAAGTGGGGACCCTGCATTAAGGAGAAAAGAGCTTAGAAATCTGAGAAAAGTACGGTCCAACGGAAGAGGAGGACCTTAGGAAAAGGTAGCGCCATGCTGTAAGTACTAAAAACAGGGAGCTTAGTCTCAGTGAGCCGCCCCTGGGACTCTTAGCTAAGGTTCCAGGTATCAGTATCATAGCGTTACACATCGACATGTATGACCTTACCCCTAAGGAAACACAGGCAAATCACACATCTCCCCATGTCCCCTGTGGTACCTGTTTCCGGGAACAAAGTGCAGACTATAACTCTGAGAATGTAAGCCCCCCCGCTCAGACAGCAGAAATATAGCAGGGGTCCCATGTCCACATAGGCCTGGCACATGCATTTATGCCATGGATATTAGGGGTCAAATTGAGGTCAAGGTATTTACTGTTACTCTATGTAAAGCAGCCAGATCTGGTTCTGACTGGCTTTTTGCCCGCCTAAATTTTTGATGGATGATTGGTTGTCAATCAGTTGCTGGGCAGATTTGGTTATGACATATACCTGAGCGCCGGCGTTGGATACTCAGTTCGCCGGCGCTTGAAGAAAAGAAGAGACATTACCGAACAATGGAGAAGCTCCTGCAGGAACTCCTATCAAGAGCCAGCGGGGAGGACGGGGAGGATTGGCTGAGGAGCTGCTTGGCTATAAAACCTCCATTAGCAGCCTCCAAAGCCGTCGCTCCTCCTCCTGTTCCGGAACCTGTGGTGCCAGCTGCGGGGCAAGAAATGGGAGCTCCGGCTGCTGCGAACCCTCCGGCGAGGACCAGAAGACATAAGGCGGCTTCTCCCCCTGCTCCGTCTCCTGCGGTGTCCAGGCCCGGTCTGTCGGAAGCAAGCAGGAAGTCACGCCGCCACTGCGCGTCGAGGTCTCGCAGCCCTTCGCGAGATTTCGGCAACCATCAGCTGGGTGAGCCGTCCACGTCATCGGGAGCGGCCGGAAGAGCCAAAAGGGGCACCGGCCGTAAAAGCGCTGTGGTGCCCCTATCCGCTGGCGACCGGTCGGCTCCTGCAGCTGCTGCACGGGGCTCGAGGTCAGCTCCGCCCCCCTTGTCATCTGATGAAGAGGAGGATCGTGACCCAAGACCTGCCAGGCAGCTGCGCTCGCCCCATTCTGCTGGCTGGAGCGCAGGCTGTGAAGGAGGAAGAAGACCGGACGATCGACCTGCGAGGGGTGAGACTTGTAATATCCCCTTGTCTGTCCCTCAGAACCAGTTAAAAGACTTAATTAAATCCGTAGTAGCCGAAGCATTAAGCGAGGCTAATATCTCATCTCGGGCAACAGCTTCTCCTGCTCCTTTTCGCTCAGAAGCTCCTGCCCTTAGTACTCCTCCTTTGAATCCTTTCAAGGAGGCTTTAACTTGTGAGCTTTCTCCACTGGGATTCCATTTGAGCCCCTCAGTTAAGGAGCTCATTTGGAATAATCAATTTGTCGATCTGTTTTCATTGTTACCAAGTAGGGATCACCCCCCTAAATCAGAGAAGAAAGATGACAAATCTGACCATGATGACCCTAGGCGTAGTATTAGGTCCTTTAATAACTGGGTCCAAGCGTTTGCCATCTATGCTGCCGTCTTGGGAGAGAAATCACCTAACCTTTGTAGTAGTCTCTTCCAACACGTTGACATTATCTTAGAGGCTTATAAAAATTTTGGTGGCTCCGCATGGCTCAGTTATGTGTTGTGAACTATACTCCTTGGCTCCCTCTTGTGGTCACTAGTGATTTGGCACTTGGATTGTCTTTTACCAGGTTGGTACTCACCTGCTTCGTTAGGCCTGGGGTGTTGCTATTTAAACTTCCTGGATTCTCAGTCCAGTGCCTGGCATCGTTGTAATCAGTTCATTTCTGTTTGCTCCTGTCTTCAGGTCCTGGTTCTTTGCAAGATAAGCTAAGTCCTGCTTTCTTATTTTTGATCATTTGCATTGTTTATATTTTTGTCCAGCTTGTACAAAATGTGATTCCTGATATCGCTGGAAGCTCTAGGGGGCTGATATTCTCCCCCCACACCGTTAGTCAGTTTTGGGGTTCTTGGATATTCAGCGTGGATATTTTGCAGGGTTTTTGCTGACCATATAAGTCATCTTACTATATTCTGCTATTAGTCAGTGGGCCTCTCTTTGCTAAAATCTAGTTCATTCTTACGTTTGTCTTTTCTTCTTACCTCACCGTTATTATTTGTTGGGGGCTTGTATTACTTTGGGGTCTTTTCTCTGGAGGCAAGAGAGGTCTTATTTTCCCTTATAGGGTTAGTTAGTTCTCCGGCTGGCGCGAGACGTCTAGGATCAACGTAGGCACGTTCCCCGGCTACTGTTAGTGTTTGTGCTAGGATCAGGTATATGGTCAGCCTAGTTACCACGTCCCTATGAGCTGGTATTTATGTTTGCAGACTTTGCTGTAATCTCTGAGATCCTTTGCCATTGGGATCATAACAGTATGCCAGGCCTATGAATAGTTAATGCATTGCAGAAGTGGGATTAAAAGAAAAGGAGTTCTGAGTTTTTTTTTTCTCCTCTTTCTTCCTTCCCCTTTTTCTCAGAGTGGCTGTAAGCTTTGCTGCAGACATGAATGTTCAGACCTTGATTACTAGTGTGGATCAGCTTGCTGCACGAGTGCAGAGCATTCAGGATTTTGTTGTTAGCAGTCCTATGTCTGAGCCTAAGATACCTATTCCTGAGCTGTTCTCTGGAGATCGATTTAAATTTAGGAATTTTAGGAATAATTGTAAATTGTTTCTATCTTTGAAACCTCGTTCGTCTGGAGATTCAGCTCAGCAAGTTAAAATTGTTATCTCCTTTTTGCGTGGCGACCCTCAGGATTGGGCTTTCTCGTTAGCGCCAGGAGATCCGGCATTGGCGGATGTTGATGCGTTTTTTCTGGCGCTCGGATTGCTTTATGAGGAGCCTAATCTTGAAATTCAGGCAGAAAAAGCTCTACTGGCTATCTCTCAGGGCCAGGATGAAGCCGAAGTGTATTGCCAAAAATTTCGGAAATGGTCCGTGCTTACTCAATGGAATGAATGTGCTCTGGCCGCAAATTTCAGAAATGGTCTTTCTGAAGCCATTAAGAATGTGCTGGTGGGTTTCACAATTCCTACAAGTCTGAATGATTCTATGGCGCTGGCTATTCAGATTGATCGACGTTTGCGGGAGCTCAAATCCGCTAATCCTCTGGCGGTGTTGTCTGAACAGACACCTGTTTCAATGCAATGTGATAGAAACCCCGATCCAGCAATGCAATGTGATAGAATCCTGACTAGAACCGAACGACAAAATCATAGACGACAGAATGGGCTGTGTTTTTACTGTGGTGATTCTACACATGTTATATCAGCATGCTCTAAACGCCTAACCAAGGTTGTCAGTCCTGTCTCCAATGGTAATTTGCAGCCTAAACTTATTTTGTCTGTGACTTTAATTTGTTCATTGTCTTCCTACCCTGTTATGGCGTTTGTGGATTCAGGTGCTGCCCTGAGTCTTATGGACTTGTCGTTTGCCAAGCGCTGTGGTTTTGTCCTGGAGCCTTTAAAAGTTCCTATTCCTCTCAGAGGAATTGATGCTACACCATTGGCGGAAAATAAACCGCAGTATTGGACACAAGTGACCATGTGCATGACTCCTGAACATCGGGAGGTGATTCGTTTTCTTGTTCTGCATAAAATGAATGATTTGGTCGTGTTAGGTCTGCCATGGTTACAGACCCATAATCCTGTTTTGGATTGGAAGGCTATGTCGGTGTCGAGTTGGGGTTGTCAGGGAATTCATTACGATTCTCCACCGGTGTCTATTGCTACTTCTACTCCTTCAGAGGTTCCTGAGTATTTGTGTGACTATCAGGATGTATTCAGTGAGTCCAGGTCCAGTGCTCTTCCTCCTCATAGGGACTGTGACTGCGCTATAGATTTGATTCCTGGCAGTAAATTTCCTAAGGGACGATTATTTAATTTGTCTGTACCCGAGCATGCCGCGATGCGTTCTTATGTCAAGGAGTCTTTGGAGAAGGGGCATATTCGTCCATCCTCTTCCCCTCTTGGTGCGGGATTCTTTTTTTGTGGCCAAGAAGGACGGGTCTTTGAGACCTTGTATAGACTATCGGCTTCTGAATAAAATCACTGTTAAGTTTCAGTATCCTTTGCCACTATTGTCAGACTTGTTTGCTCGGATTAAGGGTGCCAAGTGGTTCACGAAGATAGATCTTCGTGGTGCGTACAACCTTGTGTGCATTAGGCAGGGAGATGAATGGAAAACTGCATTCAATACGCCCGAAGGTCATTTTGAATACTTGGTGATGCCCTTTGGGCTCTCTAATGCTCCTTCAGTGTTTCAGTCCTTTGTGCATGATATCTTCCGGAAGTATCTGGATAAATTTATGATTGTTTTTCTGGATGATATTCTGGTTTTCTCGGATGATTGGGATTCTCATGTAAAGCAGGTCAGGATGGTGTTTCAGGTTTTGCGTGATAATGCTTTGTTTGTGAAGGGCTCAAAGTGTCTCTTTGGAGTGCAGAAGGTTTCCTTTTTGGGTTTTATTTTCTCCCCTTCTGCTGTGGAGATGGACCCAGTCAAGGTCCGAGCTATTCATGATTGGACTCAGCCCACGTCTGTTAAGAGTCTTCAGAAGTTCTTGGGGTTTGCTAATTTCTACCGTCGCTTTATCGCTAACTTTTCTAGCGTTGTTAAACCTTTGACGGATATGACCAAGAAAGGTTCTGATGTGACTAGTTGGGCCCCTGCAGCCGTGGAGGCCTTCCAGGAGCTGAAGCGCCGGTTTACTTCGGCGCCTGTTTTGTGCCAGCCTGATGTCTCACTTCCCTTTCAGGTTGAAGTGGATGCTTCTGAGATCGGTGCTGGGGCTGTTTTGTCGCAGAGAGGCTCTGGTTGCTCTGTGATGAGACCATGTGCTTTTTTCTCTAGGAAGTTTTCGCCTGCTGAGCGGAACTATGATGTTGGTAATCGGGAGTTGTTGGCCATGAAGTGGGCATTTGAGGAGTGGCATCATTGGCTCGAGGGTGCTAAGCATCGTGTGGTGGTCTTGACTGATCACAAAAATCTGATGTATCTCGAGTCTGCTAAGCGCCTGAATCCTAGACAGGCTCGTTGGTCATTGTTTTTCTCTCGTTTTGACTTTGTGGTCTCGTACCTGCCTGGTTCGAAGAATGTTAAGGCTGATGCTCTTTCTAGGAGCTTTGTGCCTGACTCTCCTGGAGTCTCGGAGCCAGCTGGTATTCTTAAAGAGGGAGTAATCGTGTCGGCCATATCTCCTGATTTGCGACATGTGTTGCAGAGATTTAAGGCTGGTAGACCTGACTCTTGTCCACCCGACAGACTGTTTGTTCCTGATAAATGGACCAGCAAAGTCATTTCCGAGGTTCATTCCTCGGTGTTGGCAGGGCATCCGGGAATTTTTGGTACCCGAGATTTGGTGGCTAGGTCCTTTTGGTGGCCTTCCTTGTCACGGGATGTGTGGTCATTTGTGCAGTCCTGTGGGACTTGTGCTCGGGCTAAGCCTTGTTGTTCTCGTGCTAGCGGGTTGCTTCTGCCCTTGCCCGTCCCGAAGAGGCCTTGGACACACATTTCCATGGATTTAATTTCTGATCTTCCGGTGTCTCAAGGAATGTCTGTCATCTGGGTGGTGTGTGATCGTTTTTCCAAGATGGTCCATTTGGTACCCTTGCCTAAGTTGCCTTCCTCTTCCGATCTGGTTCCTTTGTTTTTTCAGAATGTGGTTCGTTTACACGGCATTCCGGAGAATATCGTGTCCGACAGAGGATCCCAGTTTGTGTCCAGATTCTGGCGATCTTTTTGTGCTAAAGTGGGCATTGATTTGTCGTTTTCATCTGCCTTCCATCCTCAGACTAATGGTCAAACGGAGCGAACTAATCAGACACTGGAGGCTTATTTGAGATGTTTTGTTTCTGCGGACCAGGATGATTGGGTGACCTTCTTGCCATTGGCGGAGTTTGCCCTTAATAATCGGGCTAGTTCCGCTACTTTGGTTTCGCCATTCTTCTGCAACTCTGGTTTTCATCCTCGTTTCTCCTCGGGTCATGTTGAGTCTTCTGACTGTCCTGGGGTGGATTCCGTGGTGGATAGGTTGCAGCGGATTTGGAATCTTGTGGTGGACAACTTGAAGTTGTCACAGGAGAAGGCTCAGCGTTTTGCCAACCGCCGCCGCGGTGTGGGTCCCCGACTTCGTGTTGGGGATTTGGTTTGGTTGTCTTCTCGATATGTCCCTCTGAAGGTTTCCTCTCCTAAGTTTAAGCCTCGCTTTATTGGTCCTTATAAAATTTTGGAAGTTCTTAACCCGGTTTCTTTTCGTTTGGATCTTCCGGTGTCGTTTGCCATTCACAACGTGTTCCATAGGTCTTTGTTGCGGCGGTACGTTGTGCCTGTGGTTCCTGCTGTTGAGCCTCCTGCTCCGGTGTTGGTTGAGGGCGAGTTGGAGTACGTGGTAGAGAAGATCTTGGATTCTCGTCTCTCTAGACGGAGGCTTCAGTATTTGGTCAAATGGAAGGGCTATGGTCAGGAGGATAATTCCTGGGTGGCCGCCTCTGATGTTCATGCGGCCGATTTGGTTCGTGCCTTCCATGCTGCTCATCGTGGTCGCCCTGGTGGCCTTGGTGAGGGTTCGGTGACCTCTCCTTAAAGGGGGGGTACTGTTGTGAACTATACTCCTTGGCTCCCTCTTGTGGTCACTAGTGATTTGGCACTTGGATTGTCTTTTACCAGGTTGGTACTCACCTGCTTCGTTAGGCCTGGGGTGTTGCTATTTAAACTTCCTGGATTCTCAGTCCAGTGCCTGGCATCGTTGTAATCAGTTCATTTCTGTTTGCTCCTGTCTTCAGGTCCTGGTTCTTTGCAAGATAAGCTAAGTCCTGCTTTCTTATTTTTGATCATTTGCATTGTTTATATTTTTGTCCAGCTTGTACAAAATGTGATTCCTGATATCGCTGGAAGCTCTAGGGGGCTGATATTCTCCCCCCACACCGTTAGTCGGTTTGGGGGTTCTTGGATATTCAGCGTGGAAATTTTGCAGGGTTTTTGCTGACCATATAAGTCATCTTACTATATTCTGCTATTAGTCAGTGGGCCTCTCTTTGCTAAAATCTAGTTCATTCTTACGTTTGTCTTTTCTTCTTACCTCACCGTTATTATTTGTTGGGGGCTTGTATTACTTTGGGGTCTTTTCTCTGGAGGCAAGAGAGGTCTTATTTTCCCTTATAGGGTTAGTTAGTTCTCCGGCTGGCGCGAGACGTCTAGGATCAACGTAGGCACGTTCCCCGGCTACTGTTAGTGTTTGTGCTAGGATCAGGTATATGGTCAGCCTAGTTACCACGTCCCTATGAGCTGGTATTTATGTTTGCAGACTTTGCTGTAATCTCTGAGATCCTTTGCCATTGGGATCATAACAGTTATGATGAGGCATTTCGTCATAAGCTGTCAGTTCATCCCGAAGTAAAATGGGGCTCTAAAGACATTGGTTTATGGATCAATCTCATGCTTCCTATGAGGAATGCTGTTACTAGGCAGCCTTCTGTTTCTGTCAGCAAAAAAGGTGTTTGTTTTGCTTACAATGATTCTTTCTGTAAGTGGAATAATAGTTGCCGTTTTCAGCATGAATGTTCTTTCTGTGGGAATTCCCACCCTATGTCCAAATGCTTTAAGAAGCAGGCTGCCCAGCAATCCTCTAAGGAATCAATTTCAAAGGGCTCTATCGCCAGTGAGGCTGGAAAAAATGGTCCACTGGCTAAGCAAATACCCAGACAGGGAGATCAGTAGTTTACTATATGACGGTTTTTCTCTAGGTTTTCGTGTTCCCCAATTCAAAGGTTCTGGTTGTGTTTTAGTTAAAAATCTCCCGTCCATTACCGAATTCCCTGATGTCGCTAGGGAAAAAATTTTATCTGAATTTGAGCTAGGCAGAGTCGCCGACCCCTTTTTGTCCCCCCCATATTCAAATTTTCGCTTATCCCCCCCTGGGTATTGTTCCCAAAAAGGAGCTGGGTTCTTTCCGGATGATTCACCATTTATCTTATCCAGTCGGCCAATCGTTGAATGATGAGGTAGACAAGACAATGTGTTCTGTTGCCTACTCCTCCTTTGATGGCGCTCTGGATATGCTTAGAAAATTCGGTCCTAATGCCCTTTTATCCAAATCAGACATTAAATCTGCCTTCAGACTTCTCCCAGTTCATCCGGAGGGGTTTAATTCATTGGGTTTTCAGTTTGGTAACTGCTTCTTTTTTGACAAATGCCTTCCTATGGGTTTTTCCTTCTCCTGTTTTTATTTTGAGAATTTTTCCCGTTTTTTGCATTGGGTTTTGGAATCTAGCGGTTGTGAAGCAGGTATTCTGCATTATTTAGATTACTTCCTTTTTGTTGGCCCATCCCAATCTATGTCTTGTGAAAATACTCTTTCTAGGTTTCTTGAATTGTGCGCATTTTTTGGAGTCCCAATTGCCCACGAGAAAACAGTAGGCCCTTCTTGTCGCATTGAATTTTTGGGCATCATGATCGATTCGGTCAGAATGGAAACCGTCCTGCCCCAAGAAAAAATTGACAAACTTCGTAATTCTCTTGAAAACTTGCTACCAAAAGACAAAATCACTCTTAAGGAGCTTCAGTCCCTGCTGGGGCTATTGAATTTTTCCTTAAGGGTCATTCCAATTGGCAGGGTTTTTTCCAGGTCACTTTACGAAGCTACTAAAGGGCATTCTTCCCCCAATTCTCATATCAGATTGTGTTCTGAAGTGAAAGAGGACGCCAGAATCTGGCTAGCATTTTTAGCGGGTTTTAATGGCAGATCAATAATCCAATCCCCTTTTGTATCTTCGGATTCTATTCCCCTTGTTTTTTCTGCAGACGCCACTCTAGGAGTGGCTTGCTTGTTTCAATCTCACTGGGTATCCCTGAACTGGCCTGTCAGTTGGGTTGCTAGAGAATTAAACAAGAACCCTTTTATTACTGAGCTTTTGTCAATCCTTCTGTGTATTTGCTTATGGGGCCATGGATTACAAAATTCCAGGGTTTTATTACATTCCAGGAATCAGGCAGTTATTTTTTCAATCAATACCCTATCATCCAAGAATGCGAATGCAGCAAAAATTCTGAGAAAATTGGTGTTGGAATGTTTGAACTGCAATATTTGGTTAAAAGCAGTCTCGGGAGGTGGTAACGTTAGTCATTTAACTGATCTTATATTGCATCGTCAGTGGTTTGATTTTTATCTACAGGTCCCATTGGCAGACAAAGAGGCGTACGATTGCCCCCTTTCAATTCAGGACATGATTCCGATATAATTCCTTATTTTATTCGGAATTCTTTATCAAACAGATCATGGGCTGATTACTCAGCTGCATGGAAAAAATGGGTTGATTTTTCTGTTCTTTTCGGTTTTGACGTCTCTGCTCCTGACCCGAATTCGGCTTTGAAATTCGCTGAGTCTCTGGTCAAACAGGGCTTATCTTACTCCGCAGTAGCCAAATGCTTTGCGGGAGTCTCTTTCTTTTTAAAATTACATGGCGGTACTGCGTTAACGGACTTTTTCTCGGTGAAGCAATTTTTGAAGGGCCTGAAAAGGGAAAGTTTTTTTCCGGATTCAAGGTGCCCTATTTCTATTTCTTTGTTAATTGACATTTGTTCTGCCCTTGTGCACGTTTGTAAGAACTTTGAGGAAGCGTTTTTGTTTAATTCCATATTTTCTATCTCCTTTTTTGGGGCACTGAGGGTCGGTGAGGTAGTGTCAGCCAAGAAAGCTGTTTCATCCGGGCTTATGCTTTCGGACGTCAGAATTTTTGAATCGTTTCTTCTCTTGTTTATCAGGAAGTCTAAAACAGATCAGCTGGGGAGAGGATCTGAGCTAAGATTGAATTCGTTCCCTGAATCTAAAATTTGTCCTGTGGCTAATCTGTCTAAATGGATTACGTTTAGGCCTCCAGCTGAAGGCTCCCTATTTATTCATAGAGATTCTTCCCCGGTGACGGTTTTCCAATTCAAATTTATTTTAAAGAAGTGTTTAGCATTTTTGGGTAAAAGTCATCTCAAAATTACTTCCCATTCTTTCAGAATAGGTGCGGCTACAGAAGCCTCAAGAGCTGGCCTATCTGACGATAGAATCAAAAGAATGGGAAGATGGGAGTCGAAAAGATTCAAAATTTATATTCGGCCTGATTTATATCCCGATTAATTTTTATTTCTCTTATACCCTGCAGTTATTTGGATCGTTGGGCATTCATTTGTCTGCTGGGCCCAGAGGAGGGCCGGCCTTCGATCATATTCTGAAAATCTGTCGTTCCATTCTTCTAAAGTTCAAGTTTTTTGTCACGGCATTCGCGGCCTGCAATGGCTTTCTTTGATCTCCGAGGTAAAGAGTTGTCTGGAGAGGTTCCCTTACCCGGATTTAATTGTAGTGCATCTCGCTGGGAATGACTTAGGAAGAATCAACACGTTGAATCTACTGGCCATTATGCGGTCAGATCTTACTTATTTAAGACAGATTTTTCCATTATCTGGTGTCGTTTTTTCAGAAATCATTCCCAGGCGTGCTTGGCATTGTAATCAACTTTCATTTTTGGATAAGATCCGGAAGAGGGTTCATTTCTCCATGAAGAAGTTCTTACCTCTTATTTCTGGGTTTTCTTTTAGACATACAGACTTAGAAGGCTTTTTACCAGGGATGTTCAGAAATGATTTAGTTCATTTGTCCGATATCGGACTTGATATATTTAATCTTAACATGGGCAATATAATCGAAAAATGGCTGTGTGGTTTGGGGGGGGCCTCGGCTCTTTGAACCTTGGCCTTTTGGGTAAAAATCACTCAACTTTGGGTGGATTTGGTTTATGGAAGTTTATGGAAATTTGGACTTATGAACTTATGGATATTATTTATTGGTTATTTAGTTAATTATTTGGATTTTGTAACTCAAAATAAAACCTCACGGCCATTTATTCCAACCTTTAAAAGGTGTCTTGTGATTATTATAATTATAGTTATAGGCCTTATGGGGACATGTAAGCCCCCCCGCTCAGACAGCAGAAATATAGCGGGGGTCCCATGTCCACATAGGCCTGGCACATGCATTTATGCCATGGATATTAGGGGTCAAATTGAGGTCAAGGTATTTACTGTTACTCTATGTAAAGCAGCCAGATCTGGTTCTGACTGGCTTTTTGCCCGCCTAAATTTTTGATGGATGATTGGTTGTCAATCAGTTGCTGGGCAGATTTGGTTATGATATATACCTGAGCGCCGGCGTTGGATACTCAGTTCGCCGGCGCTTGAAGAAAAGAAGAGCCCGCCCTCCCTCCCTTTATGTTGTCATTTCTCCTGTCGTTTGGTTTTATTTGTGGGTAAAAATCACTCAACTTTGGGTGGATTTGGTTTATGGAAGTTTATGGAAATTTGGACTTATGAACTTATGGATATTATTTATTGGTTATTTAGTTAATTATTTGGATTTTGTAACTCAAAATAAAACCTCACGGCCATTTATTCCAACCTTTAAAGGTGTCTTGTGATTATTATAATTATAGTTATAGGCCTTATGGGGACATGGAGTCGGTGTATTGTGTAGAAGATGGAGAAGAAGAATGTGTAACCTGTAGTCCCTTGTTCACCAGTTTGGCCGAATATAAAATGGACATTATTTTTAAGGACTGGTCTAGCTTATTGAAAGAAACGATTAACGAGAGCGGAACTGCACTAAGTGTAATGGAACCAGAAGATCCAGGTACAATGTCGCACCCCCAATCCCCCCCCCCCCACAACACAAAATTTCCTGTAGCTGGCATCGATGAGGAAATGGAGGACCACTCATGTGACTACTGCTAGAGGCCAGTTTACATGTGTATATAGGTTTTCCAGCACCCGGGCCAAGAATTTAGTTTGGTACCCCCCTCCATCCCAAGCACATATGTGATTTCAACACTTAGTCAGGTGCCCACTAGCTGTTCTCCATAAAAACTGAGAGAAGCGGGAAGAAAAACTAGTTGTAATGTGACCATAAGTATTAAAATCACATGAGTTAAGTGGCCATGTGATGACTGATGGAACCAGCAAGCAGACCTTAATCTTGACAGTGAGTATATTACACAGTGTTAGGATTGACATGCTACAGGGCTTCATTTTATAATTAAAGGGCTTGTCCAAGTTTGAGATGAAAGTCTGCAATCACTCTACACTATGTTCCAAATTATTATGCAAATTACATTTTTATCAGATTTTCCTAAATGGTCGGTGCAAATGACAGTCAGTCTAATAAAAGTAATCACCCGTTAGACTATACATCGAATTTTATTGAAGAAACCTCCCAATGATAACAGTATAATCTCCAAAATGAATAAAAACTCAAAATGCACTGTTCCAAATTATTATGCACAGTAGAATTTCTAAACATTTGATATGTTTTAAAGAACTGAAAATGCTCATTTGTGGAATTTGCAGCATTAGGAGGTCACATTCACTGAACAAAAAAGCTATTTAACGCCAAAACATCCCAACAGGCCAAGTTATATGTTAACATAGGAACCCTTCTTTGATATCACCTTCACAATTCTTGCATCCATTGAACTTGTGAGTTTTTGGAGAGTTTCTGCTTGTATTTCTTTGCATGAAGTTGGAATAGCCTCCCAGAGCTGCTGTTTGGATGTGAACTGCCTCCCACCCTCATAGATCTTTTGCTTGATGATCCTCTAAAGGTTCTCTATAGGGTTGAGGTCAGGGGAAGATGGTGGCCACACCATGAGTTTATCTCCTTTTATGCCCATAGCAGCCAATGACTCAGAGGTATTCTTTGCAGCATGAGATGGGGCATTGTCAGCATGAAGATGATTTTGCTCCTGAAGGCACGTTTCTGCTTTTTAGGCCATAGAAGAAAGTTGTCAGTCAGAAACTCTATATACTTTGCAGAGGTCATTTTCACACCTTCAGGAACCTTAAAGGGCCTTACCAGCTGTTTCCCATGATTCTGGCCCAAAACATGACTCCTCCACCTCCTCGCTGACGTTGCAGCCTTGTTGGGACATGGTGGCCATCCACCAACAATCCACTACTCCATCCATCTGGACCATCCAGGGTTGCTCAACACTTATCAGTAAACAAGACTGTTTGGAAATTAGTCTTCATGTATGTTTGGGCCCAATACAACCATTTCTGCTTGTGAACACTGTTTAAGGGTGGCCGAATAGTAGGTTTATGCACCACAGCAAGCCTTTGAAGGAGCCTACACCTTGAGGTTCGAGGGACTCCAGAGGCACCAGCAGCTTCAAATAACTGTTTGCTGCTTTGTAATGGCTTTTTAGCAGCTGCTCTCTTAATCCGATGAACTTGCCTGGCAGAAATCTTCCTCATTATGCCTTTATCAGCACAAACACATTTGTGCTCAGATACAGCCACAAATCTCTTAACAGTACGATGATCACGCTTATGTTTTTGGAAAATGTCTAATGTTTTCATCCCTTCACCAAGGCATTGCACTATTTGATGCTTTTCAGCAGCAGAGAGATCCTTTTTCTTTCCCATGTTACTTGAAAACTGTGATGTGCTTAATAATGTGGAACATCATTTTTAAGTAGTTTTCCTTTAATTAGAATCACCTGAAAAAACAATTATCACATGTGTTTAAGATTGATTTCAGTGATCCATTGAGCCCTGAGACACAATACCATCCACGAGTTTATTTGAAAAACAAAACAATTAAATCTTTATGACACTTAAATCCAATTTGCATAATAATTTGGAACACAGTGTATGTGACTAGTGATGAGCGAATATACTTGTTACTCGAGATTTCTCGAGCATGCTCGGGGGTCCTCCGAGTATTTTTTAGTGCTTGGAGTTTTAGTTTTTCTTGCTGCAGCTGAATGATTTACATCTGATAGCCAGCATAAGTACATGTGGGGATACCCTAGCAACCAGGCAACCCCCACATGTACTTCCCATTCATTCCCCACTTTTTACAGGCAGGAGCACAGCTGCATTAGTAGGCTCCTTGCTGTAAAATTATTTAACCCCTTCTGATGGATTTACTTCGTGGGACTTGACTGTAACGCCGGAGAGGTATGGGATATTGTTGTTTTTTTATTTTAACTTTGTTTCAGGTGACAAGGGTCTTCAATTGGATTGAGCGTTTAATAAACTATTACAACACAATGTGTATTTATTTCATTAAAATACTTTTTTCCTAATGTGTGTGTGTGTATTTTTAGCCCTTTATTACTATTGGATTAATAATGGATAGGTGTCTTATTGACACATCTCCATAATTAACCTGGCCTAATGTCACCTTACAATAGCAAGGTGACATTAACCCCTTATTACCCCATATCCCACAGCTACTCGGGAGTGGGAAGAGAGAGGCTAAGTTCCAGAATTGCCGCATCTAACAGATGTGTCTTTTCTGAGGTGGCTGGGAGCAGATGTTTTAGCCGGGGGGGGGGGGGCAATAACCATGTTCCCTCTCTAGGCTATTAATATCTGCCCTCAGTCACTGGCTTTCCCACTCTGGCGGAGAAAATTGCATGGGAGCCTACGCCAGTTTTTTTCTGCGATTTAACCCTTTATTTTAACAGCTAGAGCCACCAAATTTTACACACAGACTTCTAACATTACTAGTGAGGAATATGCAAAAAAATAAGGGATATGAAATGGTTTACTGTATGTAAACCATGTCTCATATCCTGTCGGGTTTGGGAAGGAGATAGAAAAAGCCGGCAATTGAATTACCGGCTTTTCTGCTATCTAGCGCTATATGAAATATAAATATATGTATATATATGTGTCTCACGGATATATATATATATATATATATATATATATATATATATATATATATACAGTGCCTACAAGTAGTATTCAACCCCCTGCAGATTTAGCAGGTTTACACATTTGGAATTAACTTGGCATTGTGACATTTGGACTGTAGATCAGCCTGGAAGTGTGAAATGCACTGCAGCAAAAAAGAATGTTATTTCTTTGTTTATTTTTTTTTTAAATTGGGAAAAGTTTTTTCAGAGGGTCATTTATTATTCAACCCCTCAACCCACCAGAATTCTGTTTGGTTCCCCTAAAGTATTAAGAAGTAGTTCAGGCACAAAGAACAATGAGCTTCACATGTTTGGATTAATTATCTCTTTTTCCAGCCTTTTCTGACTATTTAAGACCCTCCCCAAACTTGTGAACAGCACTCAAACATGGTCAACATGGGAAAGACAAAGGAGCATTCCAAGGCCATCAGAGACAAGATCGTGGAGGGTCACAAGGCTGGCAAGGGGTACAAAACCCTTTCCAAGGAGTTGGGCCTACCTGTCTCCACTGTTGGGAGCATCATCCGGAAGTGGAAGGCTTATGGAACTACTGTTAGCCTTCCACGGCCTGGACAGCCTTTGAAAGTTTCCTCCCGTGCCGAGGCCAGGCTTGTCTGAAGAGTCAAGGCTAACCCAAGGACAACAAGGAAGGAGCTCCGGGAAGATCTCATGGCAGTGGGGACATTGGTTTCAGTCAATACCATAAGTAATGTACTCCACCGCAATGGTCTCCATTCCAGACGAGCCCGTAAGGTACCTTTACTTTCAAAGCGTCATGTCAAGGCTAGTCTACAGTTTGCTCATGATCACTTGGAGGACTCTGAGACTGACTGGTTCAAGGTTCTCTGGTCTGATTAGACCAAGAACGAGATCTTTGGTGCCAACCACACACGTGACGTTTGGAGACTGGATGGCACTGCATACGACCCCAAGAATACCATCCCTACAGTCAAGCATGGTGGTGGCAGCATCATGCTGTGGGGCTGTTTCTCAGCCAAGGGGCCTGGCCATCTGGTCTGCATCCATGGGAAGATGGATAGCATGGCCTACCTGTAGATTTTGGCCAAGAACCTCCGCTCCTCCATCAAGGATCTTAAGATGGGTCGTCATTTCATCTTCCAACAAGACAACGACCCAAAGCACACAGCCAAGAAAACCAAGGCCTGGTTCAAGAGGCAAAAAATCAAGGTGTTGCAGTGGCCTAGTCAGTCTCCTGACCTTAACCCAATTGAAAACTTGTGGAAGGAGCTCAAGATTAAAGTCCACATGAGACACCCAAAGAACCTAGATAACTTGGAGAAGATCTGCATGGAGGAGTGGGCCAAGATAACTCCAGAGACCTGTGCCGGCCTGATCAGGTCTTATAAAAGACGATTGTTAGCTGTAAATGCAAACAAAGGTGATTCCACAAAATATTAAACCTAGGGGTTGAATAATAATTGACCCACACTTTTATGTTTAAAATTTATAAAAATTTAACTGAGCAACAAAACTTTTTGGTTTGTAAGATTTATGCATCTGTTAATAAATCCTGCTCTTGTTTGAAATTTGAAGGCTCTAACTTATTTGCATCTTATTAAACCTGCTAAATCTGCAGTGGGTTGAATACTACTTGTAGGCACTGTATATATATATATATATATATTATACATATACAGTGCCTAAAAGTAGTATTCAACCCCCTGCAGATTTAGCAGGTTTAATAAGATGCAAATAAGTTAGAGCCTTCAAACTTCAAACAAGAGCAGGATTTATTAACAGATGCATAAATCTTACAAACCAAAAAGTTTTGTTGCTCAGTTAAATTTTTATAAATTTTAAACATAAAAGTGTGGGTCAATTATTCTTCAACCTCTAGGTTTTATATTTTGTGGAATAACCTTTGTTTGCAATTACAGCTAATAATCGTCTTTTATAAGACCTGATCAGGCCGGCACAGGTCTCTGGAGTTATCTTGGCCCACTCCTCCATGCAGATCTTCTCCAAGTTATCTAGGTTCTTTGGGTGTCTCATGTGGACTTTAATCTTGAGCTCCTTCCACAAGTTTTCAATTGGGTTAAGGTCAGGAGACTGACTAGGCCACTGCAACACCTTGATTTTTTGCCTCTTGAACCAGGCCTTGGTTTTCTTGGCTGTGTGCTTTGGGTCGTTGTCTTGTTGGAAGATGAAATGACGACCCATCTTAAGATCCTTGATGGAGGAGCGGAGGTTCTTGGCCAAAATCTCCAGGCAGTCCGTGCTATCCATCTTCCCATGGATACGGACCAGATGGCCAGGCCCCTTGGCTGAGAAACAGCCCCACAGCATGATGCTGCCACCACCATGCTTGACTGTAGGGATGGTATTCTTGGGGTCGTATGCAGTGCCATCCAGTCTCCAAACGTCACGTGTGTGGTTGGCACCAAAGATCTCGATCTTGGTCTCATCAGACCAGAGAACCTTGAACCAGTCAGTCTCAGAGTCCTCCAAGTGATCATGAGCAAACTGTAGACGAGCCTTGACATGACACTTTGAAAGTAAAGGTACCTTACAGGCTCGTCTGGAACGGAGACCATTGCGGTGGAGTACGTTACTTATGGTATTGACTGAAACCAATGTCCCCACTGCCATGAGATCTTCCCAGAGCTCCTTCCTTGTTGTCCTTGGGTTAGCCTTGACTCTTTGGACAAGCCTGGCCTCGGCACGGGAGGAAGCTTTCAAAGGCTGTCCAGGCCGTGGAAGGCTAACAGTAGTTCCATAAGCCTTCCACTTCCGGATGATGCTCCCAACAGTGGACAGGTAGGCCCAACTCCTTGGAAAGGGTTTTGTACCCCTTGCCAGCCTTGTGACCCTCCACGATCTTGTCTCTGATGGCCTTGGAATGCTCCTTTGTCTTTCCCATGTTGACCATGTATGAGTGCTGTTCACAAGTTTGGGGAGGGTCTTAAATAGTCAGAAAAGGCTGGAAAAAGAGATAATTAATCCAAACATGTGAAGCTCATTGTTCTTTGTGCCTGAACTACTTCTTAATACTTAGGGGAACCAAACAGAATTCTGGTGGGTTGAGGGGTTGAATAATAAATGACCCTCTGAAAGAACTTTTCACAATTTAAAAAAAAACAAACAAAGAAATAACATTCTTTTTTGCTGCAGTGCATTTCACACTTCCAGGCTGATCTACAGTCCAAATGTCACAATGCCAAGTTAATTCCAAATGTGTAAACCTGCTAAATCTGCAGGGGGTTGAATACTACTTGTAGGCACTGTATATATATATATATATATATATATATATATATATATATATATATATATATATATATATATATATATATATATATATACTAGACTGTGGCCCGATTCTAATGCATCGGGTATTCTAGAATATGCATGTCCCCGTAGTATATTGACAATGATGATTCAAGAATTCGCGGAAGACTGAGCCCGTTGCTGATTGGTCGAGGCAACCTTTATGACATCATCGTCGCCATGGCAACCATTATGACATCTACGTCGATACTGTGCCCGTCGCTGATTGGTCGAGGCCTGGCGGCCTTGACCAATTAGAGACGCGGGATTTCCATTATGACATCATCGTCGCCATGCTGTGCCCGTCTCTGATTGGTCGAGGCCTGGCGGCCTCGACCAATCAGAGACGCGGGATTTCCAGGACAGACAGACAGACAGACAGAAAGACAGACAGACAGACAGACGGAAAAACCCTTAGACAATTATATATATAGATAGATATATATATATATATATATATATATATATATATATGTATATATATATATAGACTGTATATATGTTTTTACGAATATTTGAGGCTATGGATCCATTCTATGTCCATTTTGCAAGCCGGTGAGAAAATCTCGCCATACGGATGTCATACGGATGACACACGGATAATTTTTGGAGAAAAAAATCGCATCCTCGCATTGAATACGGATTACTGTTCAGGAAATTTTCTGCGTATCTCGGCCATCAAAAACGGACCGTATTTTTATACGTTGTGTGTGACTCTGGCCTAATACTGAATATCTGCACATACCCTAAGTGTGCTTTGTTTTATTTAAGAAGTATCATTTCTCCTTGCTGAGAGTGACATGTTAAGCATGTCGAGATGAGGAGACTTAAAGCCGCAATGCTCCTCTGGGAAATATGCAAATTGTCTCTTCAGAAAGGAAGAGGACTAGAACTCTAGTGCCACCTATTGGAAGTAGCAATCCTAACAGTCAATGTTGACCCTTTAATGACCCTTGTCACATGACTTAGGATAATAGCCAAACCAGAATCTCAATTTGCAGACACTGTTTCGGGGTACTGCTCCTCGTCAGTGCAAAGTGGAGATCTGGTCGACATTGACTGTTAGGATTGCTACTTCCAATAGGTGGCACTAGAGTTCTAGTCTTCTTCCTCTCTGAAGAGACAATTTGATTTATTTAACCTTCCTCTAGTGTTAGCTTTCTGTTATTCTTTCTTATGTTAACGGGTCGGTTTTGACCCGTGTCTTAAATCACCCCTAGGATACCCTAAAACAGTTATTTATGATCCAATTTGTTTCTTACATCTTAGTTACCTTGTTAGGGTTTCTCATCCATGGAAGGATTGATTTTAATATTTTTGTTGTGGCCCCCTGGGCCTTTCATTTGAGAGCATACCCCTCATTTTCAATATAAAAATATTGTCAAATGAACCTCACGAGAATAATATAAACTTAAAAAAGTTTGTTATATTACCTGACTATTACTGAAGGGTTTTAGAACACATTTCTTAAATGTAAAAAAAATATACATATATATATTTTATATTATTAACTCTAGTAACATCTATGGTGTTACGGGTCAATTTTGACCCATATCTAACTACTTTATGAAAAAGGCAAAAAAACAGATTTTTTTTTTTATAGAACTTTAATACAAATAAAAGATGAAAATTATATTAACATTAATAGCAATAATAATAAAAAACAGAAGTAGCATGTCAATCCTAACACTGTGTAATATACTCACTGTCAAGATTAAGGTCTGCTTGCTGGTTCCATCAGTCATCACATGGCCACTTCACTCATGTGATTTTAATACTTATGGTCACATTACAACTAGTTTTTCTATTTTTTTTTCTATAAAAAAGTATTAGTTTTTAGATGCATTAGTATTTAGATGCATGTGTGGCAAAAAGTGACACTTTTTGTGTGTTCTTTGCAGAGGTATTTTTTGCAGGCGAAGCACGATGTGTTTGTCTTTCTGTCCTTATTGCTAGGGCAGACCTGACACCTCTTTCTTTTAGAATCAGGTGGTCTCACTGGGGTTGTGGCTGTTGTGGTTGATGTTGAGGCAGGGTTGGTTGAGGAGGATGCTGGTGATGATGCTCTTTGTGTTGCTGTGGGTGTGGACGAAGCACTTGTTGAGCTCTGGAGTTGTCGGACCAAGGCTGCAGTGGCTGGGTCTCGGGGCACTCGCTCCCTTTGGTCAATGTGCGCCTTGACAAGGGATCTTCCTAGTTCCTCAAGAAACATCCTCCGCTTGTTTTTTTTTCTTTGAATTCCATCCTTGGTGAATGTGGGTCCACAACACAAATGAATTGCATGCTGACACATCAAGGATGTTGTAAAATACAACCATTGGCCATCTCCTAGTCATTCGCTGGCAAGTGTAGGTGGCAGTCAGCTTGTCCAGGTTGTCCACTCCTCCTTTGTTTTTGTTATAGTCCAGGATGATTCTGGGCTTTTTGTCACTTCCTGATGACACAGCTGCATCTTTGTGAAGTGTGGACATCAGTACCACATTCCGTCGTTTTTTGGGGCAGTATGAAACAGCAGTGGTGGTGTCTGTAAAAACAAACTTTGAGGAAAGTGGAGCCCTGTCCTTCATCTGCAACAATTCAGCGGGCAGCTCAGGTTTGTTTTTTTTCACTGTGCCCACCATGGTGATTTTCCTCCTGAGAAGTTCTTGTCCAAGGTCATAGCTGGTAAAAAAATTGTCACAAGTAATGTTGTGACCCTGCAGTCCAGTAGTCATATTGAGGACTTGTTTTTTTTCAGGGATGCCGCTTGCAGACTTGCCTGTGTAAATCTGTAGATTCCATCCATAGCTAGTTTTTGCATCACAGGCTGCCCAGATTTTTATGCCGTATTTGCCTGGCTTACTTGGCATGTATTGCCGGAAGGGGCACTTTCCGTGGAAAGGGAGAAAACGTTCGTCTACTGTCACCTCTGGCCCCGGGTTGAACATCAGTGGAAGGAGCTGCACCCATTTCTCCCAAACATCCCTGATGGGAGCAAGTTTGTCAGATTTTGTTCTGGTGTCTCTGCTGTCAAATCTGAGGACTCTTGATATCATTTGAAACTTTTGAAGTGACATTGTTGCCCGGAAAATATTCCTGCCTGTCGATGCGTCCCAGAGACGATCAGTGGCCTCATTGCAGGATTTGTACACTCCAGCAAGGAGAAGAACACCAATGTAGGCATCCAGGACATCATCATGAAGGTCATTCCACATGTTGCCGTGGACTTTTTTTCCTTCAAGGTTTGTCATAGCATTTTTTTTATTGACAATGGCATAAACAGATCAAAACATGTCTTGATGTCACTTACTCTTGTCACAGCAAACCTTGTGATCCCAGGGGTCATTTTGATGACATTTGCAGCATCTGCCCTGTCATGTACATCTGGAGGTACTGAGCTCCAAATGATCTTGCCACTTTTGGATTTGAATCTTTCAGTGGGAGCAGCTTCAGCACCAGTGACCTCCTCATCAGACTGATCAGAACTGTCTGTGTCTTCCGGTTGATACTCCACATCATCTTCCTCCTCAGAAACCTGTTCATCTGTATCAGTTTGCTGCTGTGTGTCCTCTGATTCATTATCATCTAAGATATAATCCAGAATTTGGCTTACATCAAATCTTCTCCTCATTGTTGCATGTGTAAACTGGAGATGTATACTCTGCAAAGTACCAACTCTAAGCTGATTTGGCCATACATGCCTGGACATATCCCTAACTCAAGTTGTTGGAGGTAGAGCTGGCTGTGGGCTGTTGGTTTATATTGTGTTTATGAGTTCAGTTTTGGGACTTATTATTGTTTTTTTACTCTTATATTAGACCTGGGTCGAAATTGACCCAAATGTTATAATTTTAATAAGAGCATTTTACAATTTAGTAAAATAGTTTTATTTTATTGTATTTTATTTTAAAATAAGTTCCTGAAAAAGTCAAAAAGTCTTGATGCAATAAACAAATGTATGTAGAATTTGTATGCATTTAAAACCTAAAACGGGTCGGTCACGACCCTAACACTAGAGGAATGCAATTTAGCATTTTTACAATGTGTACTAGCTTTGGAAGTTACTTTTGAAACTAGATTTTAACATTTAAACTATAATGAATTAAAAAATGCTTTAAAAAATAACATTCAAATATATCATTGCCTTCCATGTATCCTGGAAGTGTGTTGTTTCCTCTTTTTATTTATTTTTTTAAGTCAGCAGCCTGCGTAATTCCTCCTATGATTCATATGTCGCTTATCCAGCCCAACATAGCTGAACTCATGAATCACATGTAGTGATTTGTCACCTGGGCTCTGAACTCAGCTGTTACACTACAGCTCTTTCATTTTTCCCCACTTACAGACCTTTTTTAAGACTTTCAATACATATTCACTTGAGTATTCAAACTAACGTCGAGGATTTCTCTGTTCATTTAGTCTGTCCTGCATTTTAGGGTATGCGCACAAGCTGTCTTTTAGACGCCGGTGTACTCGCATCATTTTTGAGGCAGACGACGCTTTAGGAAAGTGATCGCGGTGTTTTCCCTGATGCATGTTCTTTGCCTCTTGCCTCAATCTGCAGATACGTCGTGTGCACATAATCGTACAGCAGCAAAGCTTGCGTTCCATTGCTACAGTTCTACAGTCATATTGCTCATAGATACTGGATAGTTGCTGCCTACACTATTTGAAAAACCCCTTCTCAGTTGCTATATTCCCCCATACTGGCAGACACAGACAGAAGGGGGTCCCTTTGCAAGAATAGTATATGGGCCCTTTACTGTTCAATAGCTCATCATAATGCACAATTCCATCTGTTTTAGAGGTACAAATGGACCCTGTTACCTCTTCGGCCCCTGTGCTGTTGCAGAGATCGCACCAATGATATGTCCGCCTCTGGAATCCCGCTGGTAAAATAAAAACAGCCTATGCACACCTCCGTTGCTAAGTGTGCACCATGGCTCACGTGATATTGCTATGCCCAGTGAGCGCTGCAGCCAGTCCACAGACATTTTACACGCATTTCCTTCAGATAAGACTGATATCCTGAAGATGTAAGAGCGGCCGCTGCTCTCTAACATCCCCGAAATATCAATTCCGTCCAAAGGAAGTGAGACTGAAGCAGCTGCTGATTGGCTGCAGGGCTCAAATGGTATAACAAGGCCAACCGTTCCCCGAGAGACCATGTGCACACATCGCTGGCACCGGAGGTGAGTGCAGATTGTTTGGTAGAGAATGTAAACATGCGTGCTTATACAGGCTGCTTCTGCAATGGAATAAGCAGCACAGGTCACGCATTCATAGCACTAAGGGAGAGACAGCTAAGAAGAACTAAATCGATGTGATAACATTTTATACTTGTGGCCACCAATGGCGAGTGGTCATTTCATATAAATTGTTATTGCTAGCAGGAGAACTATAAAAATCCATTTTCAGTAAATTCAATCTAGTTGTGCCTGCAGGCCACTCTGTGTATTAAAGCAGGACATATGTAAGTCTGAAATAGAAACATGGAGTACTGCCCACCATTAGGCCTCATTTACATGTCAGTGTTTAAACACGTACGTGAAAAAATGGTACCTGTGTTCATCAGTGTTTTCCATCAGTGTGTGATCCATTTTTACCATCAGCGTGTCATCCGTGTTTTCATGGATGAATATATATATATATATATTACAAAGCTTCTCTTATCCTTTGCAATGTTCAATATATACTATCCGTTTGCTGGACGTGTTTTTTACGGACCCATACACTTGTATAGGCCCTTGTCATTTGTGCTGCCAGAGAAAAACAGACATGTCTCCGTGTTTTGAACAAAAACACAGTCCATGTAAAAGCACGGACTTGTGCATAGCATTATAGGTCTAATGGGTACGTATTGTATCTGTGAAAAAAAAAATTAATAGAATAAGTACATGCAGATGTCTGAATGATGTATTATGAAATTAACCAATTATTTGTACTAATTTAAAGAGCCCAAAATGATATGTTGTGATAATGACCCCCTTCTTGTACATTGCATAGAGAACAAAAGAGGGAGAAGCATGTATAACCTTGGGGTACACGGCAATATATAGATGTAGCAGTTCTCAACCCATGGTGAGGAAGGGCTTACTTTTTAAAACATATAACAAGTAAGCTCTTATACTCTTTGTAAAGAAATTAGTAGATGGAAAAAAGCCCAGAAAACTTCTATTAAAGGGGTTGTCTTCTATCTTCAGGAGTACCTCTGTAGATTGATGATTTGGACCAGAGGTATGGCCTGAACTGTGTGCTCCCCAGTGCTGCAACCTGAAGAAGCTTTTCCTTTGCAGCATCAGAGGAGCTCAGGGGGACAGATGCTGGCTGGTTCTAGAGATCTGGCCAGCTACGGAGCGAGGGTTGCAGGATCAATAGCAAGGACAGAGGGCCAAAATGGGCCTCCTAAAGTCCTCCATACACAACAATGAGCCCCACATAGTTCTCCATACAGAATAATGGGCTCCACATAGTCCTCTATACAGTATTATGGGCCCCACATAGTTCTCCATGTAGATTAATGGGCCCCACATAGTTCTCCATGCAGTATTATAGGCCCCACATAGTTCTCCTTTCAGAATAATGGGTCCCACATAGTCTTCCATGCAATATTATGGGCCCCACATAGTCCTCCATACAGTATTATAGGCACCACATAGTCCTCCATACAGAATAATAAGCCTTACATAGTCCTAAATACATAATAATGTACCACACATAGTCCTCCATACCGAATAATGGCCCCTCATAGCGGTTGTGGTTCTGGTGTCACAGGCTAAAGAAAATCATCCTGGGGGCCAGAGTTTGGCATGTATGCTCTATATAAAAGAGCCAATTCTGGTAGACTACTAAGGTATCTGGTAACCTAAGTGGTGTACAGTACACAAAATAATTAAATATTCATTCGTACTTGAGAGCTGAGAGGATTTTTAAATCTAAAGTAAATTTTATAATTTTTGTAAGCACTTTGCAATTCTACTCACACAATAAGGTGACACATCCCTTCTAAAGTGAATCTAACAACTGAGACATGCTGTCCGATCAGGACAGAGAAGAACATAGTTTAAAATCCGACCGTGGACCGAGACCACTCTGAAGGCTAGTCAGACAGGCGGGTCTCCGATCTGAAGCCAAAAACTGGTTTGTTCTGTATCTGTTATTTCAATAAAGAAGTGACTAACAACCACACTGGCACTTGGATTCATCTTATTTCCTAACATGGACAGCGCATTGTTTCACTTTGCCCAGCCATTTGTACTTACACCGGATCTAAGAAATGATCAGGAAGAAGTAAGGAACAGCAGTCCATTGATAGAATCGAGTGTGATCCTACTCGGACCATTGTACCTACAATCCATAACTAATAAGCTCCACCGCTCATCTTCCTTAATAATCTCTGCTGTGGACACAGATTATTATGGAAATCTTACCTGTCTTACTAGAGAAAAATTACAACATTTTTATGATCTTATTAAATAACTTAAAACAGACTACAATCAATAATGCACTTATCTGCTAAATTCTGTCATTTTTGTACCAACGTCTTCATTTCTCTGAAACGCCAAAACCTTTCTCAGTTCTGCTAGAGGTGATTAACAGCCCATAAGGTGAGATATGTCAATCGCCTACAACAGCGCCTGGAAGAGCCAAAAAGGGGCAGTGCCAAACTGCTTTGTGAAAACATGAAAAGTTACAGGCTGATCCAACTTCAGTGGAAATGCCTCAAGACAAGGAAATTATGTTCAGTAGTGTGTGTGACCTCCATGTGTCTGTATGACCTCCCTAAAATCCCTGGGCATGCTCCAATTGATGTGGCGGATGGTCTCCTGAGGGATCTCCTCCCAGACCTGGACTAAAGCATCCGCCAACTCCTGGACAGTCTGTGGTGCAACGTGACGTTGGTGGATGGTGCGAGACATGATGTCCCAGATGTGTTCAATTGGATTCAGATCTGGGGAACGGGCAGGCCAGTCCATAGCTTCAATGCCTTCATCTTGCAGGAACTGCTGACAGACTCCAGCCACATGAGGTCTGGCATTGTCCTGCATTAGGAGGAACCCAGGGCCAACCGCACCAGCATATGTTCTCACAAGGGGTCTGAGGATCTCATCTCGGTACCTAATGGCAGTCAGGCTACCTCTGTCGAGCACATGGAGGGCTGTGCGGCCCTCCAAAGAAATGCCACCCCACACCATTACTGACCCACTGCCAAGCAGGTCATGCTGAAGGATGTTGCAGGCAGCATATCGCTCTCCATGGCGTCTCCAGACTCTGTCACATATGCTCAGTGTGAACCTGCTTTCATCTGTGAAGAGCACAGGGTGCCAGTGGTGAATTTGCCAATCCTGGTGTTCTGTGGCAAATGCCAAGCGTCCTGCACGGTGTTGGGCTGTGAGCACAACCATCTGTGGACATCTGGTACTCAGACCATCCTCATGGAGTCAGTTTCTAACCATTTGTGCAGCCACATGCACATTTGTGGCCTGCTGGAGGTCATTTTGCAGGGCTCTGGCAGTTCTCCTCCTGTTCCTCCTTGCACAAATGCTGAGGTAGCGGTTCTGCTGCGGGGTTGTTGCCCTCCTACGACCCCTCCACGTCTCCTGGTATACTGGCCTGTCTCCTGTTAGCGCCTCCAGCCTCTGGCCACTACGCTGACAGACACAGTAAACCTTCTTGCCACAGCTCGCATTGATGTGTCATCCTGGATGAGCTGCATTACCTGAGCCACTTGTGTGGGTTGTAAAGTCCGTCTCATGCTACCGCGAGTGTGAAAGCACAACTAACATTCAAAAGTGACCAAAACATCAGCCAGAAAGCATTGGTACTGAGATGTGGCCTGTGGTCCCCAACTACAGAACCATTCCTTTATCGAGTGTGTCTTGATAAATGCCAACAATTTCCATCTGTTGTCTATTCCATTTGCACAACAGCATGTGAAATTGATTGTCAAACAGTGTTGCTTCCTAAGTGGACAGTTTGATTTCACAGAAGTTTGATTTACTTGGGAGTTATATTCTGTTGTTTAAGTGTTCCCTTTATTTTTTGAGCAGTGTATATTTTATTGAAAACACTGGAGTGTTTTAGAGAACTTATACCCTTCTGCAATTTTATAGCTAGTCTTGGATTCATGGTGCCCATGGTTTAGGCAGTTTTAACCCCTTTGAGACGAAGCCTGTTTTTACCTTCGTGACCAGGCCAATTTTTACAATTCTGACCATTGTCACTTTATGAAGTTATAACTCTGGAACGCTTCAAAGGATCCCGATGATTCGGACATTGTTTTCTTGTGACATATTGTACTTTTTGATAGTGGTAAAATTTCTTCAATATGACTTGCGTTTATTTGTGAAAATTTTTTTAGGTTTTATGTCCTTAATTTAGAGAATCATATCACACAAAATAGTTAATAAATAACATTTCCCATATATCTGCTTAACATCAGCACAATTTTGGAAACAATTTTTTTGGCTAGGACATTATAATGGTTAAAAGTTGGTAAAACCATTTTCTTAGTGACCACCTCACACTTGAAGTGACTCTGAGGGGCCTATATGATAGAAAATGCCCCTAAAAACTAAAAACTGCACACCTCAAGGTACTCAAAACCACATTCAAGAAGTTTGTTAACCCTTCAGGTGCTTAACAGGAATTTTTGGAATGTTTAAAAAAAAATTAACATTTAAATTTGACAAAAAAATTACTTCAGATCCAATTTGTTTTATATTATTAAGGGTAACAGGAGAAATTGGACCCCAAAAGTTGTTGCACAATTTATCCTGAGTACACTGATACTCCTTATGTGGGGGGAACCACTGTTTGGGCGCACGCCAGAGCTCGGAAGGGAAGGAGCGCCGTTTGACTTTTCAATGCAAAATTGGCTGGAATTGAGATTGGATGCAATGTTGCATTTGGAGAGCCCATGATGTGCCTAAACAGTGAAAACCCCCACAAATGGCACTATTTTGGAAAGTAGACCCCCTAAGGAACTTATCTAGATGTGTAGTGAGAGCTTTGAACCCCCAAGTGCTTCACAGAAGTTTATAATGTAGAGCCGTAAAAATAAAAAATCATTTTTTTCCCACAAAAAAGATTTTTTCGCTCCCAATTTTTTATTTTACCAAGGGTAGCAAGAGAAATTGGACCCCAAATGTTGTTGTGCAATTTGTCCTGAGTATGCTGATACTCTATATGTGGGGGTAAACCACTGTTTGAGCACATGCCAGAGCCTGGAAGGGAAGGAGCACAGTTTTGGAATGCAGACTTTGATGGTATGGTCTGCGGGCATCACGTTGTGTTTGCAGAGCCCCTGATGCACCTAAACAGTAGAAACCCTCCATAAGTGACCCCATTTTGGAAACTAGACCTCCAAGGAACTAATCTAGATGTGTTGTGAGAACTTTGAATCCCCAAGTGTTTCACTAAAGTTTATAACGCAGAGCCGTGAAAATAAAAAATATTTTTTTACCACAAAAATGATTTTTTAGTCCCCAAATGTTTAGATTGAAGTGACGGCTGTTTGGCGTCTGCAGCAGGGGGGGAAAGGCCTGACTCCTTGACTGAAGAAAAGGTATTTTGGACAAATTACAAAACTGATTATTTCGGCAGTTACAGCACCCAGAACTTAAAAAGAGCCACCTTGTCAGAATGCAGCATTACTGCTGCACAAGGTGGCGTTTTTTTGTTTAAAATGCCTGGGGGGGGGGGGGGGGTGACAGGTTCCCTTTAAAACAATATCTCACTGCATACAAGAATTATGTCCAAAATTTCGAGAAGACAAATTTCATAGAACATTTTTTTACTCAAATTAGTTGATGCAAAACTGAATACACCCAACATCAAAAACTACTACATTTAGTGTTTTGTATGACCCCCATGATTTTTAAGTACAGCAATAAGTCTTCAAGGCACAGAATAAACAAACAGGTTACATATTGCGACATCTATCTTTTTCCATTCTTCAAGAACAACCTCTTTTAAGGCCTGGATGCAGATGGATGTTCAACTTGTCTCTTCAGAATTTCCCATAGATGTTCAATTGGGTTCAGATCAAGAGACAAACTTGGCCAATGATATCATTTTCAACCTGTTCTTCTTTAAAAATGCAACAGTGGCTTTACATGTGTGTTATGGGACATTGTCAGGTTGGAAATGTGCAGGTCTACCAAGGGCACGGAGTGATGGTAGCATCTTCTCTTTCAATATGGAGCAGTACATCTGTCAATTAATGATACCAGCAATGATAAGCCGGATTACTCACCGGTAATGCTCTTTTAGTGAGTCCACGACAGCACCCTACTGGAGAGAGGGATCCACCTTTCCTCCTCAGTTTTGATTTCAGAGTACCCGGAGGACCGCCAGTGTTAGGCAAAATATCATTATTTAAATTTTAAACTTATTTGCTCTATGTTTGGTAAGAGGAATTTTACTCATTAGTATATACTATATTAACCTAGGGAGGGATGTGAGATGGTGCTGTCGTGGACTCATTAAAAGAGCATTACCGGCGAGTAATCCGGCTTTTTACTCTTCGCAATGACAGCACCCTACTGGAGATTTTCCAGAGACCATCACCTAGGGAGGGACCACCGTGCTGAGGACAGTCCTGCCAAAGTCTAGGTCAGAAGTTGAGGATAGGTCAAGCCTATAGTGGTTATAGAAAGTAGAAGGATCTCACCAAGTTGCCGCCTTACATATAGTTTCAATTGGGACGTCTCCTCTTTCGGCCCAGGAGGATGCCATAACTCTTGTAGAGTGCGCTGCTATGCCTTCCGGAGGGTTTTCTTTCCTCGCGGAATAAGCCAATCTGATAGACTCCCTGATCCACCGGGATAAGGTGCTTTTTTTGACTCCATGACCTTTCTTGTGACCCTGGAAGGATATGAACAGAGCCCTACACTGTCGCCAGCTTCTGGTCCTTTCAATGTATTTTAAAACTACTCTCCTAACTAGTGTTGAGCGATACCGTCCGATACTTGAAAGTATCGGTATCGGAAAGTATCGGCCGATACCGGCAAAGTATCGGATCCAATCCGATACCGATACCCGATACCAATACAAGTCAATGGGACTCAAGTATCGGACGGTATCCCTGATGGTTCCCAGGGTCTGAAGGAGAGGAAACTCTCCTTCAGGCCCTGGGATCCATATTAATGTGTAAAAGAAAGAATTAAAATAAAAAATATTGCTATACTCACCTCTCCGACGCAGCCTGGACCTCAGCGAGGGAACCGGCAGCGTTTTTTGCTTAAAATTCGCGCGTTTACTTCCTTACTTGAAGTCCCGGCTTGTGATTGGTCGCGTGCCGCCCATGTGGCCGCGACGCGACCAATCACAGCAAGAACGTAATTTTAAAATCCTGAAGGACCTAAAATTACGCCACGGCTTGCTGTGATTGGTCGCGTCGCGGCCACATGGGCGACGCGACCAATCACAAGCCGGGACATCACGGGAGGCAGGACAAGCGCGCATTTTAAAATGCGCGCATGTCCAGCCTCCCGTGACGTCACGGCTTGTGATTGGTCGCGTCGCCCATGTGACCGCGACGCGACCAATCACAAGCCAGAACGTAATTTTAAAATCCTGAAGGACCTAAAATTACGTCACGGCTTGCTGTGATTGGTCGCGTCGCGGCCACATGGGCGGCACGCGACCAATCACAAGCCGGGACTTCAAGTAAGGAAGTAAACGCGCGAATTTTAAGCAAACAACGCTGCCGGTTCCCTCGCTGAGGTCCAGGCTGCGTCGGAGAGGTGAGTATAGCAATATTTTTTATTTTAATTCTCTCTTTTACACATTATTACATTAATGTTGTTTCGATACCGATACCCCAAAAGTATCGGATCTCGGTATCGGAATTCCGATACCCGCAAGTATCGGCCGATACCCGATACTTGCGGTATCGGAATGCTCAACACTACTCCTAACATCTAGAGTGATACTTCTGTTCTTCAGGAGTAGAGGGATTACTGAAGAAGGTGGGCAGGAGTATTTCTTGTGATCTATGAAATTTCTTTGCTACCTTGGGAAGGTAGGAGGGGTCTGGTTTAAGAATCAACTTATCCTGAAAGGTCAGTAGGAAAGGTGGATCTATAGAAAGAGCTTGGATGTCACAGATTCTCCTAGCCGAAGTCAGTGCTACAAAGAGGGCCGTTTTGAGTGATAGGTATTTAATGAGTATTGAGTCTATTGGTTCAAACGAGGAGTCTGTTAGGTCTTGTAAAACTAAATTTAGATCCCAAGGTGGAATTCTAAATATGTTAATGGGATTTATCTGTTCGCAAGCTGTGATAAATCGGGACACCCATTTATTTCCTGCAATG
The DNA here is from genome assembly GCF_051348905.1 of Ranitomeya variabilis. Lineage (NCBI taxonomy): Eukaryota > Metazoa > Chordata > Amphibia > Anura > Dendrobatidae > Ranitomeya > Ranitomeya variabilis. Next base: position 825,851,135 of record NC_135232.1, on the reverse strand, counting down.
TTATAGCCATAGAGGGCCCCTAGTGCGGATACGTGAACTTTTAGCGTATTTACAGATAAACCTAGTTCCCTCCCTTTTTGAAGGAATTCCAAGATCGATTGTATTGGAATTTCTGATGTGTTGGGAGATGTATGGAATTGTAAGAAATTCTTCCATATTTTTGTAAATATTTTTGTGGTAGAATGTTTTCTACTTTGGAGGAGTGTGTCAATCAATCCCTCCGAGAACCCTCTTAATTTTAGCATTTGCCTTTCAAATCCCACGCAGTCAGATGGAGATTGTCCACCTGAGGGTGGAAAAATGGTCCCTGGAAGAGAAGGTTGGGTATTGAGGGGAGGACCCAAGGGTCTGAGACCGACATGGTTTGTAGCCACGAGAACCACGGCCTCTTGGGCCAAAATGGAGCTATCAGTATAATTCTCGCTCCATCTTCTCTGATTTTCCGTATGATCTGTGGTAATAATATTATCGGAGGGAAGAATCCTTAAAAGGGGAACAGCACTAGGTCCGCGTGGATCGCAGCCAGAGGACTGTTAATCACAACGGATCATTCAGGTGCGGTCAAGCGTGGAGCAACTGGATTTATGGTGCACAACTACCTATAAATGTTGCAATGCGAAGATTCATAAAGGAAGTTTCAGAAAGTAGTGGCACTCACCAGTTTGCTGTTCCGAAGTGTTTAATTCATGTGCAGCTTAATACAGGCACATACTTGGAAGTGCGGAGGGTGCGGGGAGTGCAGGAGGACGACGGCCGTTTTGTGCAAATTGCACTTCTACGGGTCCATGTGTCCATTATCGGAGGGAAGGCGTATGCCAGAGTGAATTGCCAAGGGGCTTAGAGAGCGTCTAGAATGTCCGGATGATCTGCTAAAGATAGGGAGGCAAATCTCCGGACTTGCCTATTTCTTCTTGTGGCGAAGAAATCTATTTGAGGACGACCCCATAGGGATACTATCTCTTGGAAGATATGATGGTTTAGGCACCATTCCCCCTGCCTCAAGGTGTGTCGACTTAAGAAGTCTGCCCGCTGGTTGTTTTCCCCCCTTATGTGAAGCGCAGTAAGGGATAATAGATGTTTTTCTGCTAGATTGAAGATTTTCCCAGCTGAAGACATCAGAGTCTCTGATCGAGTACCTCCTTGTCTGTTTAGATATGCCACTGTGGTGGTGTTGTCGGAAAGGATTCTGACGTCTTTTCCCCGGAGCTGTGGGAGAAAATGATATAAGGCGTATTTTACTGCATTTAATTCTTTAAGGTTAGATGAGTTGTGGCATTCTTCCGTGTCCCATAACCCTTGGCAAAATTTATTTCCTATATGGGCGCCCCATCCGTGAGGACTGGCATCAGTGGTTATAGTGTGAGATGGTGTTATCATCCATGGAACACCATTCATCAAATGGTTACAATCTAACCACCACGTTAAGGAAGTTAAAACTTCCTGGGACAAAGTTATTTTTTCATTCAGGTGACCAAGTAGTCATCTTTCCTCTTGGAGGATTTGGTGTTGCAGTGTCCGGGTATGGTATTGTGCCCATTGGACTGCAGGGGTACATGAAATAAGAGATCCCAGTAACGACATAGCTCTCCTTAGGGAGATGTGTGGGTTATCCATCGCAGCTGTGACTGTCTGATGAGTGATATTTTTACCTGAGGGAGAAGACATTTTTGGGTTATAGAGTCTAGATGGAACCTCAGAAACACTTGGAGTGACAGTGGAGTAAGTCTGGATTTGTTGATATTGATGATCCAACCTAGATCCTGTAGAGATGAAATTGCATGAGCTAAACGGTCAGCACATTGAGAAACTGAATTTCCGATGACCAAAAGTCATCTAAGTAGGGCACAATTAACGTCTCTTTTTGGCGAAGATAGGCCATCACCTCTAGAATTACTTTGGTGAAGATCCTTGGCGCTGTAGAGAGGCCGAAGGGCATAGCTGCATACTGGAAATGACGAATCTTGCCTTTGATTGTCACCGCTACCCTGAAGAATTTCTGGTATCAGTCATGGATAGGGAGATGGTAATAAGCATCCTTTAGATCATTGCCCCCCATCATACAGTTTGGAAAAAGTAGCTTTATGGTGGATCTAATAGACTCCATTTTAAACGTATTATTTTTAATAAATGAATTAAGCTTTTTAAGGTTTATAATTGTTCTGAATGAACCATCGGGTTTGGAAATCAAGAATAGGGGAGAATAGAATCCCCTACCTTCCTGTTCTTCAGGAACTTGGACTAAAACCAGTTTTGATAATAGGGTTTGAATTTCAACCTCAAGGGCCTCTTGTTGTATAGGCGAGCTGTGGGATGTTATAATACATGATTCGTGGGGAAAGTGAGAGAATTGTAATTTTATTCCGTCTCTGATTATATTTAAAATCCACGAACGGGTTGTTATTTTTTCCCACTGAGTGGGAAGTCTGCCCCCTACTGGAATGGTTAGATCATCAGTAGTGTTGAGCATTCCGATACCGCAAGTATCGGGTATCGGCCGATATTTGCTGTATCGGAATTCCGATACCGGTATTCCGATAATTTTGTGGTATCGGGTATCGGTATCGAAACAACATTAATGTGTACAATAAAGAATTAAAATAAAAAATATTGCTATACTCACCTCTCCGACGCAGCCTGCACCTTACCGAGGGAACCGGCAGCGTTGTTTGCTTAAAATTCGCGCTTTAACTTCCTTACGCGAAGTCCCGGCTTGTGATTGGTCGCGCGCCGCCCATGTGGCCGGGACGCAACCAATCACAGCAAGCCGTGACGTAATTTCAGGTCCTTCAGGATTTTAAAATTACGTTCCGGCGTTGTGATTGGTTGCGTCGCGGTCACATGGGCGACGCAACCAATCACAAGCCGTGACGTCACGGGAGGCTGGACACGCGCGCATTTTAAAAATATGGGATCCATATTCATGTGTAAAATAAAGAATAAAAATAAAAAATAGGGATATACTCACCCTCTGACGCGCCCTGGTTGAAACCGCTGCAACCGGCAGCCTCCGTTCCTTAGAATGAGCGAGTTTAGGACCTTCGATGACGTCGCGGCTTGTGATTGGTCGTGTGACCACTCATGTGACCGCTCACGCGACCAATCACAAGCCGCGACGTCATTGCAGGTCCTAAACTCGGAATTCTTAGGAACGTAGGCACCGCTAAAAGCAGGGGCCGCCGGAGGGGTGAGTATATCTATTATTTATTTTTATTCTTTATTTTATACATGAATATGGATCCCAGGGCCTGAAGGAGAGTCTCCTCTCTCCCAGACCCTGGGAACGATTCCGATTTCGCAAAAATATCGGAACTCGGTATCGGAATTCCGATACCGCAAATATCGGCCGATACCTGATACTTGCGGTATCGGAATGCTCAACACTATTCACCATCCAACCTGATGGAACTGGAGAGGATCTGCAAGGAAGAATGGCAGAGGATTGCCACTAGTGTTGAGCATTCCGATACCGCAAGTATCGGGTATCGGCCGATACTTGCGGGTATCGGAATTCCAATACCGAGATCCGATACTTTTGTGGTATCGGGAATCGGTATCGGGATCCATATCAATGTGTAAAAGAAAGAATTAAAATAAAAAATAGGGATATACTCACCTCTCCGACGCAGCCTGGACTTTACCGCCGTAACCGGGAGCCGTTGTACCTAAGAATGTGCGCTTGAAGGGCCTTAGATGACGTCACGGCGCTCTAATTGGTCCGTAGCGGTCGCGTGACCGCTACGCGACCAATCACAAAGCAGTGACGTCACCTAAGGTCTTTCAAGCGCTTGAAATACCTTAGAAGACGTCCGCAGCTTCTGATTGGTCGCGTAGCGGTCGCGTAGCGGTCGCGTGACCGCTACGCGACCAATCACAAAGCAGTGACGTCACCTAAGGTTTTTCAAGCGCTTGAAAGACCTTAGGTCTAAGGCCCTTCAAGCGCGCATTTTTAGGTACAACGGCTCCCGGTTACGGCGGTAAAGTCCAGGCTGCGTCGGAGAGGTGAGTATATCCCTATTTTTTATTTTAATTCTTTTTACACATTGATATTAATCCCGATACCGATTCCCGATACCACAAAAGTATCGGATCTCGGTATTGGAATTCCGATACCCGCAAGTATCGGCCGATACCCGATACTTGCGGTATCGGAATGCTCAACACTAGTGGCAATCCGTCGCAATGCGCCACTAACGCAAGTCTATGGAGAATAAACGCATCTTGCGGGCAACTTTGCAGGATACGTTTTTTCTCCAAAACGACTCATTGAGACGTGCGTCACACGACGCTAATGTGAAAGTAGCCTAATGGACACTACTGCTGCTCCCTGTGTTGTTTCCGTTATACAGTCCTTGCAAAGTTTTTTAGGGTATGTGTCTGGCAGGGACTGGCTACATAAGGAGCATTCCTTACGTTTAGTCTTTTGTCGTTTTTTAATCTGACCAGAATAAGACATAGCGAGTGAAGGAGAAAGAAAAAAAGAAGGGAGATGGCATCAGCTTAATAGGCAGAGTTAAAAACTCACCCAGTGAAGCTATTAGTACCGGATCAGAAGGCCGGGGTCCTGTCCTGGATCTGTCCACGTCGCTTTTACGACCGGTATCTGAAGATCCCCTGCTGGAGCGATCCTTGGCGGAGGGTACTGGGTCTCCTGCAGTAGGGTCCATGGCACCTGGGGATGACATCTTGCATCTCCGAATTACAGTGGCTTACTGATTTATATAGTGCGCCTTTTTTGCTGCCCTTTTTTTTTGTGCGGCACTGCGCATGCGCGAACCCGCGCTTTCCCCCGCCGCTGAGCTCAGCCTGGACGCCCCGGAAGTTCACTGTCTACTTCCGGGGCAAATGGACTTATGGCGGTCGGCGCATGTGCGGTCCGGGATTTTAACACTGGACCGCAAATTGAACACTGCCCTCACTCACCCGACTCCTGTCGGCCAGGGCTCCTCCAGCGCCACGGCAGCCGCATAATGCAGATTATGCTGGGCGGCCTTCCCCAGACCCGGCCATCTGCATGCTTCCCCAGACGAGGAGGGAGCAGTCTAACGGAACTCCCCCGACGCTGCTTCCAGGCTGCAGCCCCTGCCGTTCCGAGCACACTGCACAGGCAGCGTGCCTAGCCCAGGTATCTTTCCATAGTTCTAAAAGTCCTGTCGTTCCCGCAGGAACAGGGAACCTAAACTGAGGAGGAAAGGCGGACCGCCCCCTTTTATCTTTTTGTAGGTTTCCTGTTCCTGTGGGGCAGATCCCTCTCTCCAGTAGGGTGCTGTCGTGGCGAAGGGTAAAATGTAGCTTCCTGGCACCAGGAGCACCCATGCAGCTACCATCATGTTTTTCTGTAGGCGCCATGCATTTTTTCCTTGTACTTCTCACCTATGCAACACCATACTGTTTTGAAGCCAAGTACTCTTCATATTTTTCAGCATTGGCTCTGTCAAATTAGATGCTGGCTTTTTTGTGCATGGGTTTTAGGAGAGGCTTTCTTCGTGGGTGACACTCATGCATGCCAATTCTCTGCAGTGAACGCAGTATTGTGTCATGGGAAACACTCACCCCGGTTTGGCTTTCTATTTCTTTAATGAACTTATAGGTCGATGTTCTTGTTAGGTGTTAACGTCTATGGTTGGCTTTGAAGTCTCTGTGAGATGGTTGCCGTTCCATTTTTGTATCAATTTTGTTACAGTATTCTGAATAAAGTAAAGCTTTTCTGATCTTCTTGTAACCTTCACCTTTCTTGTGTAAAGAAACTGTTTTCTTTCTCAAGACTCAAGACATTTCTCTTCCATGTGGTGCCATTGCGGACAGCATGAAATTGTAAGGGGTTTCTTAGTTAACCCTATTCCGACATTCGGCATAACAGTACGCAGATGTCGGACTCCCTTCATTTGATGTGGGCTCCGGCGCTGAGCCCACATCTTTTCCGGCACATGTCAGCTGTTTTGAACAGCTGACATGTGCCTCTAACAGCCGCGGGTTGAATTGCGATCCACCCATGGCTGTTAACTAGTTAAATGCCGCTGTCAATCTCTGAAAGTGGCATTTAAGTCGTGCTTCTGGCAAGCGCGCCGGAAATCCCGTTGATCGGTGACCCCGTCACGTGATCGCGGGTCATTGATGGATTGGCATGACAACCAGAGTTCTCCTGCAGATCTCTGTTGTTGTCATTGCTGGATTTCTATGAGCGCCGCCAGGTGGTCGGTGCTCATAGCAAGTGAGCATTTCTGCTGCATACAGGCGATCTGATCATCGCCTGTATGTAGCAGAGCCGATCAAAGTACTTAAGCTTCTAGTCTCCCACTATTGAAGCATGCCAAAAGTGATTATATATATATATATTTATTTATTTCGAATCACCCCCCTTTCAAAATAAAACAAACAAAAGAAACAAACAAAACACACATTTGGTATCGCCGCATTCAGAATCGCCCGATCAATATAAAAAAAATTAACCTGACGACAAAATGGCGTAATGAGAAAAAGTCAAAACACCAGAATTAAGTTTGTTTGGTTGTCACATTGCATTAAAATGCAATTACGGGTGATCAAAAGATCGTATCTGCCCCAAAATGGTATCATTAAAAACATCAGCTCGGTGCACAAAAAATAAGCCCTCACAACCCGAGAGCATGAAAAATGGAGACACTATGGATAACAGAAAATGGCGTAATTTTTTTTTTACCACTTAAATAAAAAAAAAAAGAACCTAGACATGTTTAGTGTCTGTGAACTCAATGACCTGGAGAATCATAATGGCAGGTCAGTTTTAGCATTTAGTGAACATGGTAAAAAAAACAAACCCCAAAACAACTGTGGGATTGCGCTTTTTTTGCAATTTCACCACGCTTGGAATTTTTCTCCCCGTTTTCCAGTACACAATATTTTAAAACCAATGGTGTCGTTCAAAAGTACAACTCATCCTGCAAAAGACAAGCCCCCATATGACCATTTTGACCCAAAAAAATGAAAAAAAAAAAAAAGGTATGGTTCTGGGAAGAAGGGGAGCAAAAAAATGAAAATGCAAAACCAAAAATACCTCGTCGTTAAGGGGTTAAGTAACACCCTTTTATAGTTAACTGTCTGCTGGACACCTGTTTAATGAGTAGTTAGACTTGACTGTAGTTGACTTCTCAATTAGAATTTTCTAGCCTGAACATTCGCTTGGCACCTGAAACTCATTGAGATGTACTCACTTTTGCAACACGGTCTTGCATGAAATGGTTTGGAAAATTACTTTTTTTAGGTTTACAAAATAACAAACCTTATTTGCAATCAATGGCTCATGGTTGTGGGAGTATTTTGAGTATGGTATCCTGTAGGAAATGTCGATTTTGAGGGGAAGCTAAAGGTTTTCTGACAAATCTGTTGGAGTGTACTCCTTTCCGTTCAGCACATTAGTGCAATCTGGAATTCAAACATGAATTGTGAACCGGTCATAGAGTTCAGCAATGATAAATCTGCTAATTTATCCCCTTTATCTTTTTATGTTAATTTTACTTTGCTGTTAATAGCTGTTAATAATTGAGCAGTTTTACACGTCCAGATGGACACTCCTATAAACGCTAGCGCCAGAACCACCAAGTGCACTGTATTTGTTCTGCGCTGTGATTCACCAAGGAATTTGTGTAGGAGTGGAAAGATGTGGAAAGGGTGAAATGTGTCCTGTGGAAACACCAGGACAAGCGTATAGCACAATGATAAAACACTTCAGAGAATGTACAAGTAGTTTAGACTCGTCTTTCTACACTTTCAATGACTTTGCATATGTACAATGAACTGGAAGGAAATGTATTCAGCTGTTACTATAGGGCTATTACACCCACGGGAAGCTCATTTCCAGAACTTTCTATCTCAGCATCCTGCTGTGGTATTCACAGTCCATATTTCCCACAGGATGTAGACAAATAATTTGTCACAAGATAGAATTCCTTATTAGCCGATTAACACTAATAAGCTGGTATTTCAGGAGAGTTCGTGGACAGATATGCTGATCAAGCTCTTTTGAAGAAGCACAAAGAAAGCAATGTTGGAGGACACTGGTCAGCCTAGGAAACGTAAAGCAGCTGATATAAATCAAATCATACTTTCTTGTAAAATTAGACAATGTCTAGCAGTGCAAGACCGCAACCAATGGAACCTAGCTAGATCCATCTAATGTTTAGAGAAATATGGCCAGAAGTGGACATTATGGAAGTATTTCGGCCAAAAAGCAAATGTCTTTGAAGGCCAAGATACTCAACTGGGGGGGACAGAAAAATGGCAGTCAGGTGCTTTGGACTGGAGTCAAAATGTGAAACATTTGGATAGAACAGAAGGCAGTTTGTTTGCTGAAGGGATGGAAAGTGCCACAATAATGAATGTCTGCAAGCACCAGTGAAGCATGGAGGAGGTTCTTTGTAAGTTTCGGGATGAATTTCAGCAAATGCAGTTGATGATTTGAACAGGATCAATGGTGTCCTCAAAGATGAAAAATACAGGAAGATACACAACAGTTTGGATTTAACAAGTAGTTTATTTTACAATATTTTAAAAATTAACACATGAACGTACAAAACGATTCATCTTCCATATGCGAAAAATGGGATTTGTAAACAGTATTAAAGCACACAAAAATAAACCATAGCATGTGAAGCTAATAAACCATTGCACTGCAACGTGATTAGGCTTCCACAAAAATGTTTTAAATGGTAATTGTATAGAACAAATGTACATCTATAATACAGAAATGCTGGATCACAACCCAGCGACTTCTACTACTATCTCTCGTTATTCAAATAGAAGCTATATGTAGCAATCCAGGCTACTTTAGCCTGTGTTATATACATATTTACGAAGATCAGCGTGGCACTCTTGGCATTCAGCAGCCTTTTTAGTGTAGGGGAATGTACAGTCAGTAACAAAAAAAACAAGTCAAGTATTTAAAAGTAGTGGTAAGGATATACAGCAACTCAAGTACAAAATCACCCAAAGGAGCATCAATCTCTTAAAAAAAAAAAGTACATTATTTGAATTAGAATTACCCTATCCTTTGATGGTAAGTGTCTGATCACTGGGGATGTGACTACTGAACCCCCCAATCATGAGAACAAGGATCCAAGAGCTCATTGTGTGAATGGAGCAGCACTGAGCATGTGCAACCACTGCTGCTAGAGATCGTTTATGGAGCTGTAGTCACACATGCTCACTACAGCTTCATTAACACAATCTATAGCAGCAGTCACACAAGCTCACTACGGCTCTATTCCCACAATTAGTAGGAGCAGTAGTCACATGCTCACTACAGCTCCATACACACAATCTATAGCAGCAGTATTCACACATGCTCACTACGGCTCCATTCACACAATTAGTAGCAGCAGCAGTCACACATGCTCACTACAGCTCCATTTACACAATCTATAGCAGCAGCAGTCACACATGCTCACTACAGCTCCATTTACACAATCTATAGCAGCAGCAGTCACACATGCTCACTACAGCTCCATTTACACAATCTATAGCAGCAGCAGTCACACATGCTCACTACAGCTCCATTTACACAATCTATAGCAGCAGCAGTCACACATGCTCACTACAGCTCCATTTACACAAAACCCCTGTAATCAGAATTAGTGGGAGTCGTATTTATTATCTATCTTGTACATAAATGTTATTTATGGCATAATACCTTTAAGCCAGCCATATATTTAAGATTAGCGTTCAATCAGTAGATATTTCTCTAAAATGTTACCAATTTGTTCTAATGGAGAGAGGAGTCTAGTAGTTGCTTATGTCATTTATGTCATGCAATAACAAAGATTAAGATGCATGATATAGCCCCTGTTTCCCCCATAAAGCCACCAGGACTCTATACACAACAGTGCATGCTTCTCCTGATGGAATCATCAGATTTGTCTATCTTTTATTCCAAGTGTTGGCTCGCTTTTAGGCCATGTGCACACGTTCAGTATTTTTCGCGTTTTTCGCTATAAAAACGCGAAAAAAACGCTTACATATGCCTCCCATTATTTTCAGTGTATTCCGCATATCTTGTGCAAATGTTGCATTTTTTTCCGCGAAAAAAATCGCATTGCGGAAAAAAAAAATTCGCGGAATTGCGGGGATTCCGCACACCTGGTAATGCATTCATCTGCTTACTTTCCGCATGTGGCTATGCCCACCATGCGGGAAGTAAGCAGATCATGTGCGGTTGGTACCCAGGGTGGAGGAGAGGAGACTCTCCTCCACGGACTGGGCACCGTATAATTGGTAAAAAAAAAAAAAGAATTAAAATAAAAAATAAATAGTCATATACTCACCTTCGATGGCCCCCGCAGTCTTCCCGCCTCTCAGCGGTGCACACTGCCGCTTTCCTTTCCTATAGCTGGTGTGTGTGAAGGACCTGCGATGACGTCGCGGTCACGTGACCGCGACGTCATCGAAGGTCCTGCACACACCATCTATAGGAACGGAAGCCGCTGAGGATATCGGCTGTTTGCGGAAGGTGAGTATAACCATTTTTTAAATTTTTTTAAATTATTTTTAACATTCTATCTTTTACTATTGATGCTGCATAGGCTGCATCTATACTAAAAAGTTGGTCACACTTGTCAAACACTATGTTTGACAAGTGTGACCAACCTGTCAATCAGTTTTCCAAGCGATGCTACAGATCGCTTGGGAAACTTTAGCATTCTGCAAGCTAATTACGCTTGCAAAATGCTAAAAAAAACGGGAAAAAAACGGGAAAAAAAGGCAAAAAGAAACATGCGGATTTCTTGCAGAAAATTTCCGGTTTTCTTCAGGAAATTTCTGCAAGAAATCCTGTCGTGTGCACATACCCTTAATTTTTTTTTTTTTAAAAACACAAAAGAAATAAATTTGCACATTAAATGTGGGAGATTTATGGAAAATTTGCTTTCATTCTTCAACAACCTGTGCTATAAAATGAACATTTTACTATTCCGGTCAGGACAACACCACCATTCTGTATTTGTCTTAGAAATTATAGATCTCCACAGAGGTGTGTGGTGCCAAGCTGAGAAGTGTATACTGGGCAGGTTACGGAGACCACAGCCTTGTTTTACTGCTCAATTTATACAGTACAAATGCAATATTCAAGTACGGGTCAGAGTGCTCTGGGAGGGATTTCCTCTATAACGCGTAGAACAATAGGTAATGTATATCGGGAACCGCGTAATGGAAAAGTTAAAAAAAAAAAAGTCTGTGCTAAAGATAAGACAATTGCCAAGTAATAACACTATTTACTAAATAAGTCACATTTTGGATTTAATATGCAAATTTCTGTGGTGAACAAAATATTGAAAAGGGATAGGAAAAAATTATATCTAGGTTGCTTAATGAGGACCTGTCACCAGGTCTAAAGTGGACAGTTTTCTCTCTTAAAGTAAACCTGTCACCTGTAAAAAAAAAAAAAAAAAATTGCTATTAACCAGCAGATGTGTGGTCAATCTGCAGGTTAGAAGCATTGTGAACCTGCCTGGAGCTTGTACTTGGATCCTTTATTCCTCCCGGCAGCATTCCAGTTTCAGTCATGGGGGAAGCGCTGGCACAGGTTCAATGACCGTTCTGTATCGACTGACAGCTGACTAATGGTGATCCGGCTGTCAGTCGGTGTCAGAGGCGCAGTTACAAAAACCGCTCTCTATACACAGAGCGGTGACTGAACGTGCACCGGCGCCACCCCTGTTACTGAAACCGGAATGCTGCCAGGGGAATAAAGTTAATTTCCTCCTGGCAACAATTTTTTTTTTTTCCCAATTCCATATACGGTTTCAGAATTATGGGATTTTTTACTATGTACAAAGTTTTCTGTGCTTTCCAAGCAGACATAGCTCACAGGATTCTTTGGGGTCATGTCTTTTGGCTGATCTGCATAATTACCCTGTGAGTTTTGCCTCCTTTGGTAAAGACTATAAAAAGCACTAAGTAAAAAAGATCTGTAGATCGATTTAGAAAAGCAGGAACAAAATTAGAGCATAAAATGGCAACTTTGGACCTGGCGACAGCTCCACCTGAAAGCCACTGTCATTGAAAACTCTGGCAGTGGATTGTTGCCAAGAGTCAGAAAATCATATTTGCTACAAAAAATATCTCACTACTAATTTTTATCATTCACAGCATTGGATTAAAGATATATTTAGTGTTCCCAGATGGAAATGAGTAATGAGATAGATCATTGCAGTGTAATGTCACCAATGAAATGTCTATGCTGAAACAGGGGAATCACAGGTCCATTAGGCGTTTCATGCCAGGTAAAAAATGCAACATCATTGCAATAAACTGCTCTACTATGATTTCAAAAGATAGAGTGTTACACTACAGATCATGTAATAAGTTTGATAAGTTTCAGTGTTTTATAAAGGTAGCATGGATCTGCAGATGCCAAGTATTGACAGCATAACCAGTCCTCGAGAGAAATGTTATGTTCAGGCTCTAAAGCGCGCTCTGCAAACTTCATCATGAGAAGGGCTCGCTTCATGTCAATCCAGTTCTGAAGGGCACAGTGTAACGCCTCTTCATGGCTAAATGGTTGATCTGTTAAATCTTTCCTTGGGCCCCACAATAGACACTGAAGTATACGCTTTGCCTCAGAAATGCGAATGCGTTTAATTGGATCAGCTTCCAAGAGTAAGTGGGCAAGATGTTGAAGGCCACGAGAATAAACCGATAAGTTACGGAGTGGGGGCAAGTCTTTCTGACTATACTCATGCTCATGAAGACTTGTACGGACCTGAAATGGGTTTGGCTGGTGGAGTAATTCATAAATAAGGATCCCTGTCTGAAACTCATCAAACTTTTTGTACTGGGAAGCAGCCATGATTTCCGGCGCCAGTCTGGTCTTATCTCTCTTGAGTTTAGAGTCCTCAGAACCAGGTCTTTGTTTGGCTTTAGAAAAATTGCTCACTATAAGTCTTGGGACATACTTTCCATCTTTAAGTTTATCAGCTGTGGTATGACAGTGAACAAGAAGCAGATTTTCCAAGCAGAGGTCTCGATGAATAATGGCATGTTCTTTTAAGTGCTCTAAGCCATTACAGAGTTGAAGAAGAAGGAGGCAGACTTGACGCTCATAGATCTCTGGCTGGGTTTTATGCGTGGACGTGGACTCTTTGACAAAGTCTGCAGCTGTACGGTAGGGCACTTCGCGAGTGATCACCACCACACAATCTTCCTCAGAGGATAGGCCAACAGCCTGGGACGTCTCATTTGTTAAACTGCCTTTTGATGTATCAGAGGGATGTAACAAGCTTGAAGGGACAGTGGCCAAGAAGTGCCCACAATCTTGCTGTATGTTGAAATGGACAGGTAAAGAGAGGTTGGAATAAAATGGAGCTTTCGTGTCTTCTGTTCTACATAGCTGTAAATAAAAAAGGAGATTCACCATTATGTTATGAATACATTGGTTAATATTTCTTACTAGCTAGGATTATATCTTGATCTGCCGGGTTCACATAAACGTATGCCCCGGCTTATCGTGGGTCACCCGACCCGAACTTACAGCCTCAGCCTAGACACAGACTGCAAGTTCAGGTCAGGAGACCCGCTGCTAGCTCAGGGAATTGCAGTCTGTGTATGGACATGGAAAGACGCTTGCGTGAACTTGGCTTTAGGCCTAGTTACACCAATAATCCCCATTTGAGTTAAAGAGGTTGTCCCTTTTCAAAAAACTTTTGCCTGCTAATAAAACAAACAACTGCACTTTACTCACCCTCCTTAGGTCCAGCAATTAGTCTCTGGTGCTGCTCGTTTAAGTGTATGGGCCACATTATTGTTAACAGCACAAGCAGAGCAGCTCAGCTCAGTGATTGGCTGCAGAACTGTCAATGGGACGTTACGACTGTAGCCAAACAGAGGCTGGGGCATTGCCGGAAACACAGCACTGGAACCGGAGAGGGTAACATACACCCGGCAGGCAAACGTTTTCGGAAAGGAGAAACCCCTTTAAAAGTCTTAAATATGAGAATTTGTAGCTGCTGCTTATATCATATTACCAAAACTGTGCAGACTGCATGGGCAACATCAGACAGCCAAGTTCACCTGATCTTAGGGTTAATGTGTTGAAAATTTTCTCCAGATGCCAGCGAAGAATTATTGGTCACATTTGAGATATTTTCAAGAAATTACCAGTGAAAATCTGCCTAAACCAAATTACTTTTAATGGGATCTGTCAGGGTTTCAGTGTGTTTGATGGCAAGCTATTGTTTTCTTAATATAAACTGTGCTACAACCTTAGCTGTAATCATCTGTTGTTAGGCAGTAATTGCACAAGCCGCTGCACGTTCACCTAAGTAATCAAATTAAGAGGCCAATGTATTAAATGAGGGTGGCAAAAGGTAACTAAAGTTTATTTCCATGAACGTTTAATAAATGCTGAAGTTCAAACCAGACATTGTTTCAGAGGCTTACAAGGGTGCCCCATTTTTAGGTTTTGTATTGCCCCTACTATACCTCTATAGGCCTGGAATTTCATTTTGATGCATAGAGATTTTTTCTATCAGATTCTGTAGAAATCCTTTAAAAATACATAGTGACATTTTATACGACACCTGACGAATCATACAACGGCACATGCCGTCCCTAGGACACAGATGATTATGTGCACAGCTTTGCCGGTGCATGTGGCCTAAAAATAAAGTTATAAAGTTTTCCTTTCTGACAAAGCTATATTTTCTACTACAGCTCTCAAATATAGCTATTTACTCAGAGGGGATAGATTATAATATATATATATATATATATATATATATATATATATATATATATATATATATATATATATATATATATATATATATATATATATATATATATATATATATATATATATACATACACACACACACACACATATATATACACACACCGTATATACTCGAGTGTAAGCCGACCCCCCTAATTTTGCCACAAAAATCTGGGAAAACTTAATGACTCGAGTATAAGCCTAGGGTGGAAAATGCAGCAGCTACCGGTAAATGTCCAAAGTAAAAATAGATACCAATAAAAGTAAAATTAATTGAGACATCGGTAGGTTAAGTGTTTTGAATATCCATATTGAATCAGGAGCCCCATATAATGCTCCATGCAGTTTATGATGACCCCATAAGATGTTCCATATTAAAATATGCCCCATATAATCCTGCATAAAGGTTAATAAATGCCCCATAAGATGCTCCATAGACACATTTGCCCAATATAATGCTGCACAAATGCTGATTATGGCCCCATAAGATGCTCTATAAAGATATTTGCCCCATATAGTGCTGCACAAACCTTGATTATGGCTCTATAAGATGCTCCATACAGACACTTGCCCCATATACCGTTGTGCTCCACAAACGTTAATTATGGCCCCATACAGACACTTGCCCCATATAGTGCTGCACAAACGTTATGGCCCCATATAGTGCTGCACAAACATTATGGCCCCATATAGTGCTGCACAAACGTTATGGCCCCATATAGTCCTGCACAAACATTATGGCCCCATATAGTGCTGCCTGCACAAACGTTATGGCCCCATATAGTGCTGCACAAACATTATGGCCCCATATAGTGCTGCACAAACATTATGGCCCCATATAGTGCTGCACAAACATTATGGCCCAATATAGTGCTGCACAAACGTTATGGCCCCATAGATGCTCCATACAGACACTTGCCCCATTTGCTGCGATAAAAAAAAAAAAATACTCACCTCTCCGTTGCTCAGGACCCCCGACACTTTCAATAGTCACCTGCTCCTCGTTACGGCGCCACTCCATGCTCAGCACTGACGTTCAGCAGAGGGCGCGCACTAACCACGTCACCGCGCCCTCTGACCTGAGCGTCACTGCAGAAGACAGAGCGGCGCCCGGAACGAGGAAAGGTGAATATCGCGCAGCGCTCCTCTCCCCGTATACTCACCTGGTCCTGGCGCTGTGCAGACCCTGCTTCCCCGACGCCGCAGCTTCATCCTGTACTGAGCGGTCACCGTTACCGTTCATTACACAGTAATGAATATGCAGCTCCACCTCTATGGGAGGTGGAGCCGCATATTCATTACTGTAATGAGCGGTACCATGTGACCGCTAAGTACAGGAAGAAGCTGAAGCTGCTGCTGCCGGCGCCCGGGACCTGCAGGGACTGCGCCTGGACTAGGACAGCCCCCGCTCCCCCTCCCCTGCCGACCCCTGGGTATGACTCGAGTATAAGCCGAGAGGGGGACTTTCAGCCCCAAAAAAAAGAGATTAGAGATCAGAGACAGAGACAGATATCACAAGTACTGAGTACGCACTGGTGAACCTTCTACAAACAGTTGTCAGTGGCAGCAGCTTCTTAAAGAGGACCGATCACCAGGTCAAAAGTGGACCGTTTTTCCTCTTATTTTATTCCCACTGATTATTCCTTTTTTGGTTTTATTAAAATCCGCCATTTGGTCCCAAAGATATGGGCCTTAAAATTTGCTGCAAGTCAGGGAATCCTGTGAGCCACGTCTCCTTACTAAAGTACTAAATATAAAGGCCCATATCTCTGGAATTAAATGGCAAACAAAAAAAAAAAGCTCATACTCCTGAGCAGTGGGAAAAAATGTGCAAAAACAGGCTGCTTTTGATCTGGTGATAGGTCCTCTTTAAATGGGACCTTTCACTAGTTTAAGCAGCTACTATGATGTAGCCAGTTTAACATGCTCGGTAAGGGAATAGATGACAAGATGGGCAACACAACTATTGCTTGGTTAGCAGGAAAACAAAGCATTCTTCCTAGATAATATAGATCACAGATAGAAAAAAATTTGGATCTGAAATGTCATTAAAAATCAAATTTACCTTCACGGCATAATTATTTAGAGGGTCCTTAGCACAAGTGGCACAGTAGTAGATTGCATCCCCAGCGTTGCAGCATGGCTTGTTGCTCGTCAGCTTGAAGAGCGACCAGTTATTTTCATTGAAATGCAGTTCCTTCTTTTGGTCCCGCATGAAGTAATCTTCACATTTGTTCATTAAACGTCTTGTTGACTGTGCATAAAGCCCACTGAGCTTGGCATACATGCCCTCTTTGCTGTCTATGTTACTGAGAAGGTGGTGCAGCTGAAGACTAGATGCTGACGAAGTTTGACTAGAAACACTTAGCTGGGACATTGACAGGGCTGGTGTTCCTCGGCTTTGAAGACAATTTCTGCTCCTCACTTCATTTCTGTGGCCAGGGCCTTTACAGCATGTTTCCAAGGACTCCGATGAAGAAAACATGGCATGTCTATCGACTGGACTTAATGGATGGCTATGCAGTGTGGATTCCTCTCCACAGACATTGTTTTCTGACTGACTAAGATTAGACCTTGGACTATTTGGATTAACTCCAGTTCTTGATGGGAAAGCCCGGCCCCATGCGGAGTTATCCGGTGCCGATACAGCTCTATTCATAGACTTCTTTACAGGCAATGGAGGTGGCTGCCCAAGTCCATTCTGAGCTTCCATTCCAGAGTCCACAGAGAATGAAACTTGGGCAAAATGCTTCTTCTCAGTAGCAGATGAAAGACTTGGAGAAATGACAGCTTCACATGATTGACCTACAAAAACAAAGCACCAATTAAACCGGAGCCTTCATGTTAAAATCACACTTTTTTCTTTTTTACATAGATTTCTGTAAACTATGATACCAATCATTTTATATGCATGAAACAAAAACATTTTGTTCTACACGGAGCATGGTGGCTCAGTGGTTAGCACTGGGTTCAAATCCCATCAAGGACAATATCTGCAAGGAGTTTGTATGGTCTCCCTGTGTTTGTGTAGGTTTCCTTCCAAATGGTATGTGCACATGTAATCTTTTCAAAATCCATCTGAAAAAGCGCTTACAAAAAAAATGTTAAAGGGGTTGTCCACTGTTTGGACAATCCCTTCGGAATTCCTATTTTTCCCCCAAGTAAAGTAATACTTATGCTAACCTCTGATGCCGATGCTGTTCCAGCGGTGTCAGTACTGGCTCTCCCGGAACTAGCGTGACATTATGTCATGTAATCCCTGCAGCCAAGCACTGGCTTCATTTTATTCTCCTATGGATGTAATTGACATCCAGAGGACGTGAGAGCTGCAGCTGCTTTCTCACTTCTTTTGGATGTCTTTATTTGTCTGAAGGAGGGGAGCATGAAGTAAGCGCTAATTGGCCGCAGGGACAGCATGGAATAATGTCACGCTGGCCCCAGGAGACCTACAGTTGACACGACCAACATGGCGCCAGCATTGGAGGTAAATATAGGCGTTATTTTACTGAGGGGAAAACATAGCGATTCAGAAGGAATTTTAACAAATAGTAGACAACCCCCTTAAAATAATTAATACATGTACTAATGTCAAGTTGATCATATGGTCAGACATAGCTTTAAAAAAAAAAAGATGCAGGAAGCAAAAACAACAAGAACGCCAAGGAACGCCCTTCAGGAAAAATACTGCTGGCATTTTCCTAAAGAGTCTTGAGGTTCAAAAACTCATTGGGTAACCTGGCGTCTAAAAGACATCATATGGATGTTTCTGTATTCTGAAAGGCATACTGAATTATAATGTCTGTAAGCGCTGTGGAATATGTTGGCACTATAGAAGCAAGCATAATAAAGAAATATTTTTAGTTGCCATTGCCAATGTGTCCCAATCTGTATTTAGTACAACAGCACAGGTTTCGTATGCCCTGTATGTGTAATAACTGGTAAACCTGCTGCAAACAGATGATTTTGGTGCCAGCAGAGCATATAAAGGTTGTTTGCATTGCTCAGGTGGAAAGAATAAAGCACATTCCATGGCTGCCCTGTGACAAGAGGCTCATAGCAATCGGATTATAAATAGAGACAGGGAGTGGCGCCTTACCGAACACTGATCTGGCAAGCTTATTTTATTTTAAGTACATATTCTGAGTAGAGGGCAGATGTTGAAATAGCCTTAAAGGAGGCTTAGGGGGATCTTAAAAAGCAATGATAACTCCTTGCATTACCTTAACCATGTCAGCTTTCCAACATGCCCTTCTTTATCCAAGCTTCTAAAACCACCAAAGGCCTCATTGACACATCAGTATTTGTATGCCAAAACCATGAGTGTCTCCAAAAGACGTCCATCTTTGAATTACAGTTTCCCTCTGTAAGTTCCACTCCTGACTTGGCTTACAAACACTGATACAAAAATACTGATGTGTGAAGGAGAATGTTGGCATATCTGAACAAATGAGCAGTAGAAGAACAGGCGAGAAGTCTGCATTCAATACTCACATGGCAAACCGATGAACCAGCTACATGCAAAAGCCAACAAGTCCGGAAAGCAAAAGTCCCTAGAACTATACTGGATCCAAGATAATTTTTCTTGAACGTACCGCCACGACCGCTGATAATCCTGCTCCTCTTACATGGTGGTCAAAGAGCAATATTGGTACCAAGTCCATATTGCAATGCTGACTCCGAAGCAAGCGGAAAAATTCAGAGTCAGTCCCGGCATATTTGCATACACATATCCACCAGATATGAACACAGACTGTAGAAACTGGAGATCTGGTGGACTTTGCTCCTTCCACAAGAGTTATGCAGAAATCTTAGAAGAGAGAATGTTTATAGACGCCCTCACGCTGGTAGAAAAATTTCATGGAAACAAACTTACTGCAAGCAGAAATGTCATTAGATAGGGCTAGGTTTAGGTCACGGTGACCAGCTACTTTATGGGCTTTGCTATACAATGAAATTATTTGACTTCCTGATAATATTAAATCTAAATGTAGTAGATCAGATTTCCGTAATTTCCCCCCGGAATCGTATCGTAGATAACAAGTAATTTTAACATTTCTCCAAGTTCCAGAAATAATTTTAGAAATAATTTTAGAACTAATTTTATTGGCTTTGGCTCTCCTCGGAAAGGCTTACAAAAATAAATAGTATATACAATGAAAATACTCTATCAAGATCAGTTGAATAAAACTGATCAATGACAGTCAGTGTAAGAACCCCCTACTACCAAAATTTCTGACTGTAACCTCGTTGATGGGCCGTGGTCGGAACTCGTCAGAAGAACATTGGGCCTCTTCAGCCCTTGCCAATTATCCATCAGCCTTGATAGCTCTGTGAACTTCAAAAGGCTCCTTCTATTATCCCGGATGTATACAATACGTCCAAAGTCGGGAAGAGCGAAGAGGCTGCCGATTGGCAGCAGGGATTGCATAACGTAACAATATCAAGCAATCCCCGGGAGAGCCAGTGCCAACATTGCCTGATTGGCGCTGGCAACTGAGGTGAGTATAAGCATTATTATTTTACTGAGGGCAACATAGGTATTGAGAAGGGGTTGTTCAGGTAGGGAACAACCCCTTTAATGGCAGGACCACAAACATTAAAGTGAACCCCCCCATGCATCACATGATTTGTAAGAGTCAGCCCACTACAATTCTCGCGCATGACCGTGACTTATGCTTCGTTGTCTGGAAGCAGAGAAGAAGCCTCAAGTCAATGGAGGAGCTGGAGAAGAAGCCTATTTTTTGCTTCTGGACATGTGTGGTGCATCCCAGAAGGAGAGAAGCATACACCCGGCATCAGAGACACAATGACTCGTATGAAAGAAAGTCGCGGTCACTTTGGGAGAATTGCAGGGAGCTGGCGATGACCCTGGCTTCTACAAATGATGGTATCATGTCCAGAGGGAGTGATAATAGTCTGAGAAAACAAGAGTCACATCGAATAGTTAAAGGGTTAATTTGCATATGATAAATGGACTTTAGAACTACATAACCAGATTTTTTGCAAAAGCGTCAAATGTAATAAATGGTCTGTCAGGCAGGGTGTTTATAAAGGAAGCTATAAATGCTGGTGATATGGGGGACCAGTCAACAGAAAAATTGCTATTAACCTGCAGATGGGGTTAATCTGCATGCTAATAGCATTGCTAATCTGTCTGGTGGGTGCACATAGCCGGATGCTATAAAACTTTATTTCCCCCTGCCGGGTCCGGGTTTCAGTCACAGGGGCAGCACCAGATCAGTCACCGCTCTGAGTATACTTAGCTGCAGCTGTAACTACAACCCTGGCACAGACTGACAGCTAAGCCCCAATGCAGAGCGTCAGTCAGGGCGGAGGGCATGGTGAGATTGATCTCTTAGACCTGATGAGGCTGGTGAACTAAACTAACTTTGAATATCCATGTCAGAATGGCTGTATGATTCCCGTTTGTACGAGAAATTGGGAGATAATACAATTTAAGCTTCTCAGATATTAATTATTGAGCCAGATATCTGGCAAAGTTTAATTATAATTGATATTCTATGATCTCAAAACAACTTAATCAGTTTACGGATATATCCTTTATATTGCAATGGGTTTTTTAGTCTTTAAGTGACAGCTATCAAAAGGATTAAATGAAGTAGGTAAACAAAAAGCACTTCAAAGATTTCTAGGAATTTCCCAGCGAGGGTCTCTTTTCTGTAACATGACCTTAGGGTACCGTCACACAGTGCAATTTTGATCGCTACGACGGTACGATTCGTGACGTTCTAGCGATATCGTTACGATATCGCAGTGTCTGACACGCAGCAGCGATCAGGGATCCTGCTGAGAATCGTACGTCGTAGCAGATCGTTTGGAACTTTCTTTCGTCGCTTGATCACCCGCTGACATCGCTGGATCGTTGTGTGTGACAGCGATCCAGCGATGCGTTCGCTGGTAACCAGGATAAACATCGGGTAACTAAGCGCAGGGCCGCGCTTAGTAACCCGATGTTTACCGTGGTTACCAGCGTAAAAGTAAAAAAAAACAAACCGTACATGCTCACCATCTGATGTCCGTCCGGTCCCTTGCCGTCCGCTTCCCGCTCTGACTGTCTGCCGGCCGGAAAGTGAGAGCAGATCACAGCGGTGACGTCACCGCTGCACTCTGCTCTCACTGTACGGCCGGATCTGTCAGAGCAGGAAGCAGACGGCAAGGGACCGGACGGACATCAGATGGTGAGCATGTACGGTTTGTTTTTTTTTACTTTTACGCTGGTAACCACGGTAAACATCGGGTTACTAAGCGCGGCCCTGCGCTTAGTAACCCGATGTTTACCCTGGTTACCCGGGGACTTCGGCATCACTCCAGCGCCGTGATTGCAACGTGTGACCGCAGTCTACAACGCTGGAGCGATAATCATACGATCGCTGCGATGTCACGGATCGTGCAGTCATAGCGATCAAAATTGCACTGTGTGACGGTACCCTTACTCTTCTGCCACAAAGATGGCTTAGAATTTGTATGCTTCATTAAATACTGGTATTTCCCATTTCGGCCACTTACCTAGCATGCCGACCAATTTTGTATATATAGTTGAAATCGAAACTCCATTATTAAAGCATATATTCAGTGTATTTATGTATGCATCTATGCTTTTCATGAATTTCATCGTTCTAGAAATATAGACGTGCACATATTCACCAATAAAAAGGCAAAACCCCTTTTCCTGTGCCCTATCAGGACATATATGGGATCCTGCAAAAATGGTCCTATAATGCTACATATCATCTGCAATACATCAGGTCTGCACGCAAATGATAGCAAGGGCTTAGGGAAAAAATGTTCCAGCTCGCAGGGAACGAAACATCAAAGTTTATTGTCACATCACTAAAAATTCCATTATTCAAATATGTATATGTTTTTATTACCAGGCACAACTTTCTTATTTAGTAAGGACGCCTGATCATAGTGAGTTCCCTGCATCCTGGAACAAACACTATAGAACAGGAGATGAGCTGGCTTTATCGCCAAGGGATTTAGAGAACACGGACGTGTGATATTCAGCTAATTGCCCACTTCTGTTGAAACACAGGTGGTCTTCATGAGAAACTCCTTTAAATTGGCTATGCCCATCTTGGAATGTGATGCCATGACTTAAAGGGGTTTTCCCCGCAAACATAAGTTCATTTTAATCAATACATCTTTGAATAATAATAATTTCCACAATAGGATGTGTGTAAATGAAATGTTCCTGTGCGAAGATAATCTTATAAATGTGCCCTGCTGTGTACTGTGTAATGGCAGTGTCTGACCGTACAGGGATATGGTCTGATCATACCTCAGCTCCTGGGCAGGGGAGGAAGCAAAAGAGTATACACACAGAACAGAAGGAGATCACAGCTGATTGTTTCTGTGAAGTAAAACGTTTCACTGCCCGTTTTTAAACAATGTTTTACTTCAAAGAAAGAATTAGCTGGGATCCCCTTCTGTCCTGCCTGTATATACTCTTGCTTCCTCCCCTGCCCAGGCACATTTATAAGATTATCTCAGCACAGGAACATTTTAAATTAAACACATTCAATTGTGGAAGTTCTTATTCCAATATTTATTGATTAAACTGTGCGTTTATGTGAAAACCCCTTTAATGAACACTGGAGGTCTGATCTCTGGGAATCCACTAATCCTGAGAATGAAGGAACTGCAAAACTATCTATCTCCATGCTGTATTCTTAAGGATTTTCGCTGCAGCAGTGCTCCCATTCACTTGTATGGAGGTGTGCAGTAGAGAGGACTTAGGTTTTAAGCCTCATGTTAAGGATCACGTATGCCCCAGAGGTCTGATACCAAGTGATAAAGAAATGCCATCAATTATGTGAATACCCATTTAAATTCCTTCAATGCTTATTTCTAATAAAGGTACCTTCACATGAAGCGACGCTGCAGCGATAGCGACAACGATGCTGATCGCTGCAGCGTCGCTGTTTGGTCGCTGGAGAGCTGTCACACAGACCGCTCTCCAGCGACCAACGATGCCGAGGTCCCCGGGTAACCAGGGTAAACATCGGGTTGCTAAGTGCAGGGCCGCGCTTAGTAACCCGATGTTTACCCTGGTTACCAGTGTAAATGTAAAAAAAAAAACAAAAAAAAAAAAACAGTACATACTTACATTCGCGTCCCCCGGCGTCCGCTTCCTGCACTGACTGAGCGCCTGCCCTAACAGCAGAGCGGTGACGTCACCGCTGTGCTTTCACTTTCACTTTGCGGCGCTCAGTCAGTGTGGGAAGCGGACGCCGGGGGATGCATGTAAGTATGTTTTTTTTTACATTTTATGCTGGTAACCAGGGTAAACATCGGGTTACTAAGCGCGGCCCTGCGCTTAGTAACCCGATGTTTACCCTGGTTTCCAGTGTAAAATATCGCTGGTATCGTTGCTTTTGCTGTCAAACACAACGATACACGGCGATCGGACGACCAAATAAAGTTCTGAACTTTATTCAGCGACCAGCGACATCACAGCAGGATCCTGATCGCTGCTGCGTGTCAAACTAAACGATATCGCTAGCCAGGACGCTGCAACGTCACGGATCGCTAGCGATATCGTTACAAAGTCGTTTCGTGTGAAGGTACCTTTAGAAAGTGATATAATGTGCTCATCAGTGGGGGTCCAACTGTTGGCACCACCACTGATCCTGAGAACGCAGCTCTGCAGAGCTCAGTCTGAATGTAGGGATGGCTCGATATCCACACTACCACTCCGTTCATTCTCTATAGGACTGTCACCGAGTATCCTGCTCAGCTTTTTCCACCGGTCCCTTACAGCCCCGCTCTTGGACTTGGTGCGGGTCCCAGCCGTTGGTCACCCCCCGACATATCCTGTAGATAGCGTCTAAACAAGGGTAAAACCCTTTACTATACAGAAAAGCAAAACATCAGACTGTCTGTCTATGCTCATGGAATAGAGTAAGCTCAAGTAGATGTCTACCTGCCATTAGTGGCTACTTTAAATCCTAGTCTAATTTTTTAATGAAGCAACATGCAACTAAAAAGACCAGTAAACAAATGAGCTGCAGAAGCAGTTTGATCTCATTACCTCCTTCACTACACGTCCTGGAGTCCAGGCTGTCCATAGAGTCGGTACTGAAGCTGACATTAATGTTCACATTTGAGCTGCTGATGTTCGTCGCCTTAAATGATTCTCCGAGACTCTCCACCGAGCCAAGACTCATTTTCTCCAGTTCACCGCTACTTTTGTTCATTTTCAGATGCCTTGGGACAGCAATAAAGCACAAAAGAGTCATGAGTAACAATTTTATTATTTTTTTCCTTGAACTTTACTTTGGAAAACGAGCGACTTTAAAAGTTTAGAAATGAGCAGTCAGATTTTAAGTCAGTCAGATTTTAAGTATCGCAAAACACAAATTAGTGCTGGCAAACCAGGATGCACAAATTGACACGTCCTGTTCTCTATCCTTAACAGATGAATTAGGGAGCAGTAAAACAGGTTTCTCTTTCCACAAAAATGCGCTTTTGAAATGGAGCAGAACGATCAGTATTGTGCCTCCCTAACACAAGCCATCATTGGAACTACTGTAGTCACACAGGAGCGTATACCGCACCTACACGACAAGAACCGGACACACAGGAATACTGATGGCTGCTCTGCACAAGAGACCCCCTTCCCTGGTTCATTTGTACCTTGTTCCAGTTCTATCTGACCATAAATGTGGAGTCATTTACTATGGTTGTCCAGAATCATCTGTATTTTCCCGAGATCGGACATGTCCGATTGACATCTTACCCTAAATTCAGTTGGTTGGTGTTCTCAAATAGATTAGCTACTCGTCCTAATCCGTCAATATCGGAAAATGTGCCTGACATTAATCTAAATGTATATGGGAGACTTAAGGCCTAATTCAGACATTTGTGAAAGAGTCCATGTACAGCTCCATGGTGGTGAGACTTGCGACAGGTCTCCTGACCCATACTGGACACCCTGATAGGCATATATGAGGCTGTCACGTTCAGGTTGGGAAACCCATGGACAGTCCATGCATCGTGGTCCAAACTTGATCAGTGTTTCACAGACGTCTTAATTATGTTTTATGGGCCCATCATGCAGAGTCAAAGCTCCAGCCCCATCATTGTCAGGGTTTACGAGGACCTCACCATTCACAAAATACATATCCTAGACTTATCCTTTATGATTACTACTTTATAGCATGGGATTAACCCTTTAAAGATCCAGGCAATGGAGGCCAAATTCCAATTGAATCTGGAGTAAAATACATACATATGTACACTTCCCTACTGGCATCCTAACACCATCATACATGGCAGCGTACAGGTGAGGATCAGCAGACACAACACCTTTCATAACCGTCAGATCTTCCACTAAACTGAAGCTGTGCTTGGCTAACGATGTACATATTTCTGGGTGATTAGACTTGGAACAGGTACAAAACAAAAAGATAAAAGCTCTGCACAAATATGTGGAAAGGCAACCTCGTCCAGGCATAATTAACAGGAATATTTCTGAAAGAAGACATTGTGATGGTGAATGTTTGCTCTCCTTGGAACATTAACAATCATTAACCCCATTCTTCTCCTTTCTATATTAATATGTGGGGTATTGAATGCACCAAAATTACTAGAAAACCAGTCAAAGCTTAGTTGAATTTGCACTCGTGTTACCTCGGGGTCTTCTCTTTAGCTTTTGAGCTGTAAAGCTGATGGCTTAAGCTGCAAACTGAATGGCAATCAAAGCGCAGAGTGGATTGCGACTAGGCCAATCTACAAGTCCTCGCCATGGAGGCTGTGGGAAGAGGTGGCCAGTGCATAGAAGGTAGCAGGTCATTGTGAGACCGTCTCCGGATTCAAGGACACAAGGAATTCTTTGCATAACTCCAAGCTCCTCCAAGCAGCTCTGCTACTGGGAATTAGCAAACAAATGCCATGTAAGGCTTTGAAGTCTTCTGGAACAAAAACACAGCCTGAACCCTATAACTGGAACAGGTTCTGCCTTTGATAAATGTTACTCAGTCCGTGCCAGGAAGAGTGTGTACAAGACACATACCATCTCCATAGCAGCCCATCGTGTCTCAATACCACTCATATGATTGATGAGAGTGAAACACAAGGCGAAAGGATGCTTAACCATCTGCAAATTCTTCTGCAAACTGTGGCCCATACAGTGCCAGTCTACCAGGTCCTAATAGTCAACACCACCAAGTGTCCCAATAAAGGGGTTGTGCAGGATGGCATATCTTTTAGTGAGTTTAATGATACTTTGTGAATTTATTTTAATTTTTTGTTTACATTATCCTGGCCTCTAAAATTGAAATCCAGTGGGGTAACGATCGTGGTCATAGAAGGTGGAGTCAGGGGGCTCTCCAACCTTAGCGTGGTTTTCACCACGATAGCTATACATGACTCCAGCCAAGCAGTAGCTGACATCGGCGAGCCCCTGCGATGGCTATAGAGGAGGAAAAGACGCCGCTTGTCATGGGAGAGGGTAGAAGAAGAATATATTTTTTCCCCCAAAGATGTGCATGAGAAGAGTGCCATTACTACAAGATAGGTGCCAAGACAGGGGACATTACTACAGGACAAGTGCCAGGAAGGGAGACATTAATACAGGTTGGGCGTCTGGACGAAGGACATTATTACAGGGGCCCGTATATATGACCAACATGTTGGTGGGGTCCGAGGTCAAAATTTTGCACTTGGGCCCCTAGGACTCTAGATACGTCACTGTTGAAAGCTTTGTTTTTTTTCTTTTTTCTAATTTAGGATGCACCATCAGCATAAGGTTATGTGTACACATCTTTTTCAGATAGGTCTGCTCCAAAACCACCTGAAAAAGCACTTGGAATATGCTTGAGGCGCGTATGTAAAGTCTTGAGCACCTTAATGGCTTCAGGTTTCCGAAGACTCCAAGCAGCTACAAGAAGCTAGCTGAAAATTCTTCAGGCATTTTCCGCTCTGATGACAGGTGGTCAAAAACTTTGAACAAGTGCTCAGGAAACGTCCAAAAAAGACATTTCAGGAGAAAAAAAAAATGCTGACATGCCCTGAAGAGTCTTTCTATTGGAAAAACAAGGGGGTTTCGCCCACAAATAAAAGACGTTGTGTCCAGATACCCCAATATTGGTGGGGATTAGAAGCTCAACACCTCAGCAACATCAAGCATAGTCACAATTAGAAGTATGGCACTGTGCTGTACAGAGCAATGTATGCCTTAAGGTGGGCACAGTGATCCCTTAAAGGAATTGTCCATCATTGGATAATTCGTTATAAAGGTCCAGGGTGTCGCAAATAAAAAAGGATCTACTGTATACTTGCCTCAGACTGGAACTGCCCCATTGTTTTCAGCCCAGTGTCCTCTGCTAGTTTCCTGCAAATTTCACATTTATGTTCAAAAAGAAGGACAGTGTTTCTTCAGCACAAACCCAACTGTGAAGGCTGCAGCCGATCAGTGACCTAATGACAATGTCAGGAGACCGGCGGGTGACAAACAACTGATCCAATAAACAATTATGGATTTCCTGCAGCACCCAAGGGCCATCAATAAGGGGTCCACAGTAGTGGACAACCCCTCTAAGCATCACCGTCCAGATCTCTGGGAGTGCAAAGAGTTGGAGCCATGGAAAATCACATTATTTGATACGTTGCAGTGAAATTAGATGTCTTTCAATGTAATGTACATATATCCCTGGTTTTTCCAGAGTAAAGCCCAACCTTTTAGTGGCTATCTGTTCTAACAAATGAGAAAATGTGTCCACCATCCCCCATAGGAGTAAGTCATTAGCATATAGAGGCACACATGTAAGAATCCATAGCCATGACTGGCCACACGTCATCAATAAAAGTAAATGCTGTGACCAGGATTAACAAATCAGTATATATTCTTTGTCCGCCAGCGGCAATGCGTGTACATTAGGCATAATCACATCAAACAAGTGAAGGATCATATAAATTGAAAGCACGTTTTGTCTTCATATAATGTGATTTTTAAGACAGGTAGTGGAATTTGGAAGGGGGTATCACCATCTTGGCTGGAAGGGATGTGAGAAATGGAGATAATGTTCACAGTCATGTGTTGATCTAACATAACAGACAACCTTTTGTGTGTCCAGAGTCAATGATCCCATTCATCTTATGACACAGGTCAGTGACAGGAGCTATCAAGTCACACACTTGTATGTGGTGTGTAGATGGAAAGTCATCTTGCTGCACAATGCCTTTAAGGAATGTTGTGATGAGTGCTGGGAGGAGGGTGATGATAATTGCTATCAGACAAAGTCAGGCACATCATTATGGTGAAGTGACCTTTTCCCAATTACACAGCATTATAGAGTTAAGCGGCATGAAGTTTCTGGCGGAAAGGAAAAGTGGAGCACGATTAGAAATAAACGGGTTACATAACTGGCATTACATGCGCTCTACTCATCCGACTGCACAAAGTGCAAAGCTGAAGCCAGAAGGGATTTATGGGCAAATGCCGACTTAACTAACCCATAGATTAAGAGGAAAAATAAATGGACCAAGGACACCGTTTGGATGTTTAGGCCTTGGCTACACTGCAACAGCTGCGGTCCACCCAATCGCATACAGATCTTATGTATTGCTTCGGACTAAAGCTGGAGCTAAATAGTTAAAATCAATTAGTAGCGCTACAAAAAGTTGCAATGCAGCCAGGGCCTAAATTTTACCTCCAAAATGGAAGCACCGGGTCTTAAACAGATCATAATCTGTTTGTCTGAAAACCCCTATAGCCTTAAAAATCATCCAAAATCACCTTACATACGATGTGCATAATGGGGCTTCCCAACCGATGATTAAAGGATATAAGAAAAGAAAAATGTCTCATTTTGTGAAAATCGGACTGCACTCAGATGTCATACAAGTGCAGCTTGATTTTTTTCCATGGACCCATTGACTTGTATGGCAAAGTGCGATTCAATTTTTTCCACGGACCTATTGACTTGCATGGCCGAAACAGATCCGAAAATTGGATGCAAATTGTGCATGCTGTATTTTTCTTCTCGGACAGACTCAGTCCGAGGGAAAAAATAAAAATTGCATATGTGCACAGATCTAAAGACCAACATCGGTCGTGTTGGGATCCGATGTTTTGTCGTTTGTCTGCATGAGCCCTTAGGATAAGTTATTAATATCAAATCACAGGGGAATTCCACGCCTGGCACCCCGCCTATCGGCTGTTAGTAGCTCTGGCAGTGACAGGAGGTGATACATCAGCACTTACTGAGTGAGTAGCAGGTAATAAGAGGTGATCAGTGAGGGCGCCGAGTGTTGTACCAATGCCATCTGATATTGATGACCTATCCTAAAGACACATCACCAATATCATAGGAGTGGAAAACTGAAGATTTCAAAACTTGCTTTCCAGAGATGAGGCTTTTATGTAGTGCTGATATTTATGGTCTTCAGGCCGCTTTGCATAATTACCTTGTGATCATCGGCCCCTTTGTAAAGACCATAAAAATAGTCACTAAATAAAACGGCTCATATCTCAGGAACCGTATGGTGGACTTTATATAAAAAGACAAAACAAAACAAACAAAAAACAAAAAAAACAACACACACCTCAAGTAATAAGCGCAAACAAAATACTTTTGACCTGGTGACAGGTCCCTTCAACTTCCATAAACATTAATAGTAAACTGAAAAATATAGATGGCAGCACTGACTACCTGGTTCATGAGGATCCTTCTGCCACAAGGTGTGTCAGATATCAGTGCCCCATGGTATAAACAGTGTATTGGGAGCGCTCCCAATAGGCACACATAAGAGAATACGGATTACATAGAGCCGAGCGCACCTCGTTTCACAGTGTAGCTTCCAGACTCTTGGCACACCCGGAACTTTAGTTAGACTAGTATGTTCTTGTAATTAGGGAAAAAAAACAAAAAAAAACACTAAAGCATCTTCCAACCGCAGGCTATGAGCAAAGCAGAATAGTATAGAGGACATTCCAGTGCACTGAACTTTCATCTAAACCACTTACTAGCAAAGACCGGAAAAACCCTTTATAATTAATAACGTGAGGGAAAACAACAGCACACAGATCCCATGTATATTCTCCAGAATTCTGAAAGCGAACACTTTAAAAGGGTTTTCTGAGCCCACATTATTAAAGGGAATCTGTCAGCAGGGTTTTGCTACCCCATGTGAGACCCTGATTCCAGCGATGTATCACTTACTGAGCTTCTTGCTGTCATTTTGATAAAATCAGTTGTGTCTGCTGCAGACCTAGCAGTTCTCTGAATACGGAGCTCTATATAACCCCGCCCACACTACTGATTGGCAGCTTTCTGGGTACACTGTGCATGGGCAGAAAGCTGCCAATGAGTGGAGGGGGCGGGGTTATATAGAGCTTCTGAATATGCTTGACTACCTGGCAGCAGGTTTAATAGTCCTGATAAAAATCACCGTTTTATCAGCAGGGGATGATCAAAACTAGAGCAAGCAGCCCAGTATGTTACACATCGCTAGAATTAGGGTCTCGGTCTCAGATTAGGCAGCACAAACCTGCTGACAGATTTCCTGCAATAATTTTTTTTTTGAGGGGTGCAATCACACTGCTCACTACAGTATAAAAGCCCCTCATATACATTTGTCTGTACCTTTTTGGTTTCCGTACAGAATAGGATAGTTGGTAAAGCCCCCCATTAAGGCTGGTATATGTGGGTATACGGAGCATGAGCTATTTCTCCAGCAGTGTTGCTAATAAAATCCTAGCCAATGTTAGACCAGGTGAAAGGGTCCTGATATAGTGTAAGGGTGGGGGTGATGGTCAGGCATTTAAATAATACATTTGGACATTTTTATACCTAGGCCATGCATTTACCCTACTGGGCCACACTGACATACAGATGTGCCAAATGGGAGCTCTATGCCATAAATATACGCTGCTTACATAGCGCGCCATTTATTCCCTATAGTGTTAGAGCGGTATCACTGTGTAAAGCACCGTGGCGTGCTATGCTAATAGTGTAGCACACAGGCAGACAGTTTAGTGTTTGCTATATTTGTAGCATATCATTTATATTCAAAACCTCTTATTTATGACCGCACTATAATTTCCCTTCCTTGCTGACGGGATTACTTCATCTTAATAATCGCTGTGATCTGGCTGATGAGTATCCTGTGCCAAATCCTGTAAGTATCCGATCTAATGATTGCATCCTGTATTACCGAACCGATTCAGGAATTTTAGAATTAAAGAGTGCAATTAAGCCACAAATGGCTCATACCTGGTCTGTTTTTTTGGCGGCGGAGGCGGCGGCTCAGAAGAGTCTTCAATGTCGGTGCTTGCTTTTAACAGTTCAACCGGACAGGACACAGATTTGCTCATGCCTTTTTGGCCTCTCTGATCATCCAAGGTGTCCCTTTCCTTAGAAATAGAGCTGGGAGCACAAGGCTGTCCATTGCTTATGGCACTTGTACGTGGATGTGATGGAGGTGGCGAGGTCTCCTCCTCTTCTTCTTCATCAATCCTGCACTGCTGGCTCCATGTTGTGTGTGTGATCCTCTGCCTACGGTCTCCAGTCAGCAGACATCTGTCATTCAATTCCAAGGGTTCCTTTTTATGGGACGTTGAGGAAAATATCCCAGTAGTGTGTGTTGGCGATGAGAACTTGGAAGTAGAAACATTCTCAAATTTGGTAGTTTTAGCTGGCAGTACCAGACTGGAGCTACACTGGAATTTCTGGGATAATGAAGACTGGTACTTTTTATTGACATCAAAACCTTTTCCGTGGTTCCTTTCTGACCAGAGAAACGTAGGCGAGAGATTTACATTCTCCACAGATGATGGACTACCGCATGTCCACTCAACCCCAACTGCAGAGTCAGGGCTGCTCAAATAGATTGTCCTGTTGTCTTCTTCTGTGTGTGCAGCCATGACTGTTATCCTAGCTGCCACATGTGTGGTAGAATCCTGCAATACGCTCTCAACGCCCACACATTGCTTCTCTTTGGGGCCATTTTCTTCTTGCTTAGAATTCGTTTTCTCTGCTTGCATTACAGTTTTCATGCTCTTGTTCACACCTTTTCTTTTAGTACTTTCAGCGTAAATTGGTTCATTGTTCCTTCTATCCACTGGTAATACAGACGACTGAAGCGGAGTTTGGGAATCTGTAAAAGTTGGAGATTTAAGAGGGCTGGTCTTCATATTAGCACACGAGAGTGTCTCGGAGACGTTATGTGACTCAGAATGAAGAGATACATTGGTTCTGCTGAAGAACATGCTCTTACTAGATGCAGGTTGTGAGTTATGGCATGGTTTGCGTTCATTCGCAGACATTGCTTGATTGCACAATTCTTGACCGGTTTTGACGAATAACTCACTAGCTGAACCTGAATTAGGGCTTTCTTTGGGAGATGATGCAAATTCAGGTGGGAGGACGTTCAGCTTCTTCGTTTCTCCATCTATTTTTTGTTTTGATAACAGGGTACATCCGTCGGAAGGTGATGGCAACTTTTCTTTGAGAAACACAGCTTTGTCAAGCTGACCACCAAAGTGGCTCACGTACGTTAAATTCTGCACTGCATTGAACTCGATCTTGTCATGATTTGACAATCCATTAAAAACATATTGAGGTGCATTGTTGGACAAGTTGAAATTGTGAGGGAAAGGCTTTGCAAATTTATCCAAAAGATCATTTGAAATATCCCCAGACTTCAGGATAGGACTGACGGTTGAGGATTCTTTCCAGCTAACCTGAAAATATAAAGAAAAATACTACATTAAAAGTAAAAATCATATTACAAAAAATAAAGATAGAAGATCTGTTCAAAGTAATTAAAACTAATTAGATTGATAGCATTTTTGTCCAGTACACAGTCTGGGTAAACAAGAATTTGGTCTATGACTTCGGGATACTTATCGGAGATCATTCAGTCAATTGGTACTCAAAGTCTTGGTTGAAAGACCACAAGGGAAACAAAAAGTCAAAAAGGGTTAAACAAAATAAGTAATCATAAAGGCCATCTTAAAAAGAGGAATAAGAGTATTAATTCTATCGATTGTTATCTAGCCATAGTTTCTCACAGTCTCAGTCAGCTATCAATTCAGAGCTGGCCCAAATTGTTCTTAAGATCTTCCAGAATATACCACGCAGTCGATACGAAAGGTTGTAGAATTTTATTTTTCTCCTCATTATTGTAGTATTTTCCAATAAACGGTTTCTATTTTAGTAGAAATTTACCTGCTTGTGATTTTTTATTTGTAATGGTATCACCTTGTTCAATCTCCATGTAATGCTTAAGTTGAGTTATCAGTTCAGGTATAGAGGGGTTTTAACCTTTGTAGAAAGGGGTTTTAGAGAGGTAGAGGGGTTTTAACCTTTGTTTAAGAATTAATTTCTTCAATAATAATACTATGGTATGTAAAAGTTTTGGAGCAGCTTTGCAGACACTATTATCTAATTCTGAGTCTTCCCAGTAGTGTAGGAGATAGGGGACGTAATGAGTTATAAAGTGCGCTTGCTAAATTTGAGACCGATTTCCAAAAAGAAGAAGTTTTGGGGCACAGGCAAATGCCATGATTAAGATCAGAATTAAGCAGTTGGCATTTGGGGAAAGCAGTTAACCTATCTGTTGTTGGGTTCGTTTTAGAAATATTGATTGCGAAAATAGCCCCATGCATAAGCTTAAATTGAGTTTCCCTCCAAGCTTCATTGATCATGTTCTTTCAGAATGTAGACCACCTTGTTCCAATTTTAGATTAGATATCAACATAGTGCAAATGTAGCTTCCAATAGTAGGTGTCGGGATCTACTCCCAGTAGATTAGGTTTCATCATGGAATAGAGTAGTGATATTGATGGGGTACCCATTGGGTAAAGAAGAATGTTACAGTACCAAGGTCGTTTTGTTTAGGTTCAAAAGTAGCATCATGCCAACTGGACATAATTGAGAGTCTACCCTGTTCGTACTGTAAGTAAGGGGAGGGATGGAGGTGGTATTTTTCAAGGCACTTGGCGTTTGTCAGCCATCTAAATTCCATTTTATAGAAAAGATGGGAAGCATTAAAAATACCTGCCTTACGCCACATGGAATAGAGCTTATTGTCCAAGCCCTGGGTAAATTCAGGATTTTTCCACAAAGGAAGATATTTTGAGATTCTTAAGGAAAGGCCGGACTTTTTTCTGACCATCTTCCAGGCTGCTATCGTATCCCTAAAAACTAGCGAGTGCTTAATTGCCATGGGTAGGGCGGCAAGGCATGAATACAATATTGTTGTAAGATTAAAGGAATAGGCGAAGTCTTATTCTAGGGTAGAGTCAGTAAGTGTGTCTGTGGTGAATCCAATCCACTATATACTGTGCAAGACAGGCCAAATTGTAAATTTCTAGTGCTAGGGAGGTTTATACCGCCATCATCCCTAGAAGCCATGAGTTTAGGCAAACAAATTCAGGGACGTTTCCCCCTCCAAAGTAATTGGCTAAAGGCTTTATTAAGTGAATTAATGTCAGAGTGTTTGAGTAGCAGCGGAAGGAGTTGCAGTTGGTACATCGACTTGGCCATGCTTATTTTAATAATGTGGGCTCTGCCCGTAAATGATAGCGCAATGTCTTGCTGGGATTTTAGTTGAGCAATAATTTTATTTATATAATTCATCCAATTCTAATCCCCAGGTATGTTATGAATGATGGCACAAGGCTATGCCCCCGAGAGGAGTATTTTGAGGACAGATCTCCCTCTTTCGGTTAAGGGGAGTATTTCACACTTAACATTAATTTTAAATCCCAAATATAAGCCAAAATCCTTGAGAAGGCTGATAACTGCTGCTAGATGGGTTTTAGGGTTAGCTAGGAACAGAATAATATCATCTGCAAAGAAAGATGCCCGTTTTGTCTTCTTATTAATCTTTAGGCTATGTGCACACGTTGCGGATTTTGCTGCGGAACTGCAGCAGCTTTCCATGTGTTTACAGTACAATGTAAACCTATGGAAACTGCAATCTGCAGTGCCCATGCTGCGGAAAAAAACGCACGGAAACGCTGCGGGTTACATTCCGCTGCGGGTCACATTCCGCTGCGGGTCACATTCCGCTGCGGGTCACATTCCGCAGCATGTCAATTCTTTGTGCGGATTCCGCTGTGGTTTACATTGTACTGTAAATGCATGGAAAGCTGCTGCGGACCCGCAGCTGCAGATCCGCAGCAAAATCCGCAACGTGTGCACATAGCCTTATACCTGAAAAAAAGTGTTTGGGTTCAATAAGATACGTACTAGTGGTTCTATGGCTGGGTTAAAGAGAAAGGGAGAGGAGACAAGGCTGTGCATTGTTCCTTTTTCCAAAGGGAAAGGCTTTGACAATAAGCCTGAGGTACAGACTTGTGCCTTTGGGGAGGAATACATGTTGGAAGTTGGGTAAATAACTGAAGGGGCCCGACAAAGTCATGTTAGTTAGTACCATATATAGCCAATCCCAATTAATATTGTCAAAGGCTTTTTCTGCATCGATAGATACTGTAGCTGGTGCTTCTTTACTACAACTCTGATCTTAACAAGATTGGATTTTGTCTAATAATAAAAACACCTTCCTAATAAGTGTCGCTGATTGGCCTTTAAGAAAGCCTGCCAGTGAAAGTGAGATAAGGTTAGGGAGGACACAGGGCAATCTGTTAGCCATTATTTTATACCCGCATCATTTTTTAAGACGCTTCAGGAAAATGCTGGTGGCGCTGTCCCCGAAATGTCTTCTCAGACGTCTTTTCAGATGTTGTTTGTGATGACTTTGCCATTTTCTTTCCTTTTATGAGGTGTATATAAAATAGTGGCGGCTTCCAAACAGAAGCCGCTAGAACAGTGTTCCCCAACTCCAGTGCTCAAGAGCCACCAACAGGACATGTTTTCAGGATTTCCTCAGCATTGCCCAGGTGATAATTGCATTAGGCTACTTTCACACTAGCGTCGTACGACGCACGACGAATTGCGTCGTTGCGACGTACCGACGCAAGCAGTGAAAGCGCTGCACAACGGGGGCAGCGGATGCTGTTTTACAACGCATCCGCTGCCCCATTGTGATGTGCAGGGAGGCGGGGGTGGAGTTCCGGCCGCGCATGCGCGGTCGGAAAAGACGGTCTCGACGCACCAAAAAACATTACATGCAACGTTTTTTGGTGGCGACGGACAGACGCAACACGACGCAACCGTCGGACGGTTGCGACGTGTGGCAATGTGTCGCTAATGCAAGTCTATGGAGAAAATACGCATCCTGCAAGCACTTTTGCAGGATGCGTTTTTTCTACAAAACGACGCATAGCGACGTGCAGTGCACGACGCTAGTGTGAAAGTAGCCTCACCTGGAAAGGCAAGAATTCCATCACCTGTGCAATGTTAAGGAAATCCTGAATACCTGACCTGTTGGTGGCTCTTGAGGATCGGAGTTGAGGAGCACTGCGCTAGAACAATGGACAGGGTACTTTTTTTAGCGGCTTAACAGCTTTCAAAGCCTAAAGAAGTTCAGAAATTAGAAGAGACAGAACATATACACAGCAAGTCATTCTGACATTGCTGTACATATGATCAAACTTCTTGATGTTTTTAGTACCATTTCAGGCAGGTTCCAGGCAGAATCCTCCTGAAGATGTTGTGTGGGAAAAGTAAAGTAAGCCACAGTCAGACACCACGGATAGTGGCGGCTTATCTTTCCTGGGCTTGGAATAAAAAAGGATGAGGCATTGAGATATAACATGCTGATGTTGGCTGACAATCAGGAGACCACACATCACCTGGTCGACCAAGTTGTGTGGAGATTAAAGTTGTAATGAAAAATCTGTTCCTCACATCTGTATTTTAATGTCCTGTTTACATAGTTGACTTCGATATATTTAGGATCCAATGTTTGGCAACTATGTGATTCTTTGATATATTAACTCCAGGATTCCCATTACCTGAGTGAGCGTCTCGGTGCTGTTTAGCTGTGCCCATTCCTCCGCAGTCTCTGATGTAATCATTGTGGGTTTCACTGCTATAGTTGGCTTTGAATACAGAGCAGCAATTATAATGTCATCATCTTGGTTTGTGCTCTCCTGCTTGATCCTAATCCCATTAAGACTTGGCAGGACTGGCAAGCTGCTGGTTTTCCCATCTGAGGGTGCTTGATGTTTTCGGTGATCACTTTTTGGGTGAAAGCAATTTTTACAGGATCCAGGTTTCCAAATATGTTCAACAAAATCATTGCAGGCAGACATCATCAAGCCTTGACTGGTCATTGGGATGGCTCTGTGCATGTTGGGATCAGAATTTCTGCTCTCATCTTGTGCACACAAATATACAGGGCAAGAATGGAGGCTTCTTTCTGCAAGTAGAAAAAAAGACAGCATATTATATTTATAGAACCGCACTGGAATACAACCTCCATTTTATCATGTAGATGACCCTCAAGAAAAGGGAACCTTTGGAATAATTCCAAAATGTATAGTTAAGAAAGCATACAAATTAGCAATAAGACATCACTTCATATAATAGGCACCTTCTTCAATGGTCAGGTAAGCATTTTTTTTCTTTTTATGCCTTCTTTGAGCAAAAAGAGAACATCAAGTCTAAAACTGAATAAGATCCAAGTGGTTTGGTTGTTTTGGAAAACTACTCCACTTTTAGTCTAGATTAGTTTATACATCATGAGCAGTAGTCTTTCCTTGTTGGACTCTTCTTTAAACTGAACCTGTCTGTCCAATATACAGATGTTATGGTATAGTGAAGGAGAAGCTTCGCAAAATGATATATAGCTTTTTAGGAAAAGTTTCAATAGGACTTGTATTTTATTCATAGTGAGACCGCCCACTGGATTCATATGTATACAATCACCTGGGATATCAACCAACACAAGTTTTGTTGATTTGTTTCCTCAACTAATATATTTCAATCTCATCATCTCTTCCTTCTCTATAACATTCTACATGCAGATCTGATATCTTTGTCAACATGACAGGTTCCCCTTAAATCTGCCCAAAGACTTAATTTAGATTGGCAGAAAAGTCAAGCAGATGCACTTGGTAGAGCAAGACTGTTAGGGTATGTGCACACGTTGCAGATTTTGCTGCGGATTTTTCCGCAGCGGATTTTGAAAATCCGCAGTGCAAAACCACTGCGGATTTTCACGCGGTTTCTTCTGCGGATTCCTCTGCGGGTTTTCAACTGCACTTTCCTATTGGTGCAGCTTGAAAACCGCTGCGGAATCCGCAGAAAGAAGTGACATGCTACTTCTTTTTTTCCGCAGCTTTTCCGCAGCATGTGCACTGCGGTTTTTGTTTTCCATAGGTTAACATTGTACTGTACACCGCATGGAAAACTGCTGCGGATCCGCAGCTTCAAATCCGCTGCGGATCTGCAGCAAAAACCGCAACGTGTGCACATAGCCTTACTGTGGACAGGTGGGTGCCAAATCTCAACCCTCACCCACTTCCACTTTCAGAAAAGCCTCTGATAATGTTAAAGCTACTGAACGCACCTCACAGTAATAATACTGGTCCGTTAGTGGTCATGAAGACAGGCTTGTGAACGAGGGTTCGCTTGGGAAAACATGCAAGGTCGAGAATCTCTTCAATCAAACTAGTTTATGGATTCCACTGACAATAGGTCAACGTGATTCAGAGTTGTACAGACCCCTTTGTCAGGTCAAATGGTCTATATACTAAATAAAATTATCAATATTGTATTAAGACAAATGTGGAATCAATAAACTACTTTGAAGGAAAAGGTTCTCGACCTAGCGTGTTTGATGGAAGCAGCGGGGCCAAGTGAACCTCGTTTTGACAAGCCTGCGTTTTATGCCTCAAATACTATTAAAGGTTATATCCGGCAGTAAATGCCCAAAAGCTTCATCTGATTAAACGTGATTAACTATATCAAGGTGATTCATCAAGCATTGACTAGAACAAATCCACTTAGGTCAGCACCAATAACTATGTGCTGAATGACATACAATGAATCACCAGTATAACCTACATGTCTTTTGACAGATATGTTACTCAGTATTTGGCAGGAGCCCGAATCCTCCTTGTGATCATGCCTGCAGTAGTCATGAAACAGAGATTCTGATACTGTGAGATAACTAGATTTCCTGCAATTCCTGAATAATCTGGTGACTCCCAACCCCAATATCCAGTTCTAACAGAAAACTCATTCCTCCCTGGTTTGGAATATGCATTTCCTTTCTCAGCTCAATGACAATTGAAAGTGACACCTTAAATCTTTACCATATCAAAAGGTTCTCATTGCCATTTCACAGCTGCCTCAAACTGTTTGATTTTGAGAAGACATCTCCCACCAACTGGTGATGCCTAGGGCTACTTGTTACACCATTGACTGGGGCATCATTATTTCCATATCCTAAAGTTTCCTGGCTCAAAATATTAGCATTACTGCAGTTACCATGAAACGTCATCGATATCACAGATCTTCGGGTGATCAGGATCTCGAGAGTAACAACATTTTCTATAGGTATTGTCAGACAACCCTAGTCAACTAATCACGAAGATTACAGCAATTCATTACCCCTCTGCAAATAGGATTACTACCATAGAAAATAGTTTTACTAAATATAATTTTTTGCTAAATATTAGTATTAAACTAACTCATATTAAATCAAAACAGGTTTACTGATTTATTCTTGATTTACAGATGTGAGATAATAAGTCACTTTGTCCAAAACTTATCCTGCAGTTAAACGATTTCAGGCGGACATTTTTTTTATCCCATATTATGGATACCACACTTATAGCCTCCCATGTTTTATTAGAACTAAAATTAGAAAATCATGGCCAAGATAGTATGAAGGCCCCCTATACACATTAGACTAAAGTCTCCTCCCCATACACTAAATAGTTGCTGGCCTAACAATGGTTGTCAGCCATCTCTTCCGACTACCATATGAAGGTGGGCTCGCACTGCTGTGTTCTCCACTAGTGAGTAGTGATGAGCGAGTATACTCGTTGCTCGGGTTTTCCCCAGCACGCTCGGGTGACCTCCGAGTATTTATGACTGATCGGAGATTTAGTTTTCATCACGGCAGCTGAATGATTTGCGGCTACTAGCCTGCTTGATTACATGTGGGGATTCCCTAGCAACCAGGCAATCCCCCCACATGTACTCAGCCTGGCTAGTAGCTGTAAATCATTCAGCTGGGGCGATGAAAACAATCTCCGAACACTAACAAATACTCGGAGGTCACCCGAGCGTGCTCGGGGAAAACCCCAGCAACGAGTATACTCGCTCATCACTACTAGTGAGCCAACTTGAGACATCTCCAGTGGCAGCTAATCA
Source organism: Ranitomeya variabilis (assembly GCF_051348905.1). NCBI lineage: Eukaryota > Metazoa > Chordata > Amphibia > Anura > Dendrobatidae > Ranitomeya > Ranitomeya variabilis. The sequence goes on along the minus strand of NC_135232.1, from coordinate 825,810,134 downwards.
CAGAGAACAAAAAAGGATCAGCAATCCAAAAATCAGACATGAGGGATCCTTATCTTCTCCAAACGATGTCAGGAGCCCTCTACACAGTAGACTGTTGACCAAACCAATTCATATCGGCATAAACCCTCCAATATTACTGGTATTGGCCAATAGTCTAATCTACAGTACATGTGAACCCCCCAACTCACAAATTGGTGTCTGGGTGGGGGCAGACTGAACTTTAACACAACACCCGACCTTTATGATCTTCAGGAGATAAGCCACTAACATGTACATTTCACATCTTTTTCCATGACCTCCAAGAACCTTCAACCAAGCCAGTTCTTGTGTATGAGGTAGTCAGAAGGGATAGTTGATGGTCATCTTAATTCCTGTTCTGATGAAGTGAAACTTCATGGTGTTGCTAGGTGCAATAAGACCGTCTCATCTTAATGCTTCATAGTCCGAAATCAAATTTAAAAAATTACTTTACGCAACTCAGTGATGGGATTCCACAGGCGACTCCCTCCCCGCACCTTTCACCAAAAAAGGGTCTTCAATGGTATTTTCAACAAGGCAGATAATGTTATCTCTGAATCACAAACACATTGCTTAGATTACCAGTCATTAGGGTCATATGTCACGTAAACTATCGCACCTTGAGACTTTTGCTGAGGAACTGCATGATCCATCCTTCTGTGACAGGTTTAAAACAAATAAATCAGATAACAGAAACAGACTGGGATTTCTGTTTGGGCTTAGCAACATGACACTTGTGTTCTTGAACATCACTCGCTGGTACTCCCATCCGTGGGAATAGTTTCCCTGTTTCAAGCGAAGATCACTTTATCATCCTGGGAGAGGTCCCTCTGTCTAGCCACAGGTGGGAATTACAGTAGAACTACCACTGATCTACCATTTATCATCTGCATGTTATCTACTGCTCTTAAAAAGGAATCTGTCAATAGGTTTTGCCACCTAATCTAAGAGCAGCATAATATAGGGGCAGAGACACTGATTCCAGCAATGTATCACTTACTGGGCTGCTTGCTGTAGTTGTGATAAAAATCACTTAGATCATCACTAGAGGACTAGTAAACCCACTGCCATGTAGTCCTCCGTATTCATGAACTCTATATTACCCCGCCCCAAACACTGATTGGCAATTTCCTGCCTATGCAGAAGTGTACACAGTAAGCTGCCAATCAGTGGTGTGTGCGGGGTTTACAGGGTTGAACATTCAGAGAACTAATAGATCTACAGCAAACAGTGATATCTGTAATCTGTATGTAACCCCTTCTCATGTACAGCACCATGGAATCAATGGTGCTATATAAATAAATAATAATTAAATAATAAAAACAATTCATGATTTTATCAAAGTGACAGGAAGCAACCCAGTAAATGACACATCGCTAAAATTAAGGTATCTGCTGTTACATTATGCGGCTCTCAGATGTGGTAGCACAAACCTGGTGACAGATTCGCTTTAAATAAAAGAACACTGATTTTTAAAGCGGTAACGAGTAAGGCTTCTTTCACACTAGCGTCGGGCTCGGCCCGTCGCCGTGCGTCGGGCCGAGGTCCCCGACGCTAGCGTTGTCCCCGCCGCACAACGGGGGCAGCGGATGCATTTTTCCAGCGCATCCGCTGCCCCATTGTGAGGTGCGGGGAGGTGGGGGCGGAGTTCCGGCGGAGTTCCGGCCGCGCATGCGCGGTCGGAAAAAGCGGACCGTCGGGAGCAAAAAACGTTACATGTAACGTTTTTTGCTCCCGACGGTCCGCCACAGCACGGCGCAACCGTCGCAGGACGGTTGCGACGTGTGTCATTGCGTCGCAAATGCGTCGCTAATGTTAGTTAATGCAGAAAAAAACGCATCCTGCAAGCACTTTTGCAGGATGCGTTTTTTTCGGCAAAACGACGCATTTGCGACGTAATGCAGTTAACGCTAGTGTGAAAGTAGCCTAAATGAAAGTGCATGAGGACATTTTGTAAAATATGACTTATGTGGAAAAGTGCTGTCCAATGACTGAAAACTGGCCCAAATCAATTTGAAAAGTTTAAGTTGGAGTTGTGCAAAACATAAGCAATTGTTGGCGTTTCACGCCAATTTAAAGCAGCTCTGCCAAAATGAGTGAAGTTGGGGTGGGACAGGGAGTGGCCACCCATCAAATTAATAGTGTCAGCATTTTCTACGCAATAAATGTTACTCCAGTCTGATGTCTGGTATTGGCTGCAGGGCTGTGGAGTCGATAAGCCAAACCTCAGACTCCTCAAATTCCCCGACTCCGACTCCACAGCACTGGTCACTACTGATCATGTGCATAAAGTGCAGCACAGACTCATCTCAACTAAAAGCCGAGATCCTCAGATCAGGAACAGAACAGACATTTATAGGACATTTCATAACTTTCCCAAATTATGAAAATATGTACAGCACGTCCTGCATTTTACTACTGTACCCAATGTATTATATATTTTAGGAGTTGGTTCATTTTATACCAATTTTTCAAAAAACTGACCGTCACATCCAAACATAGATCAAGTGTGAACAGGTGCTGAACCTAGAGTCACCAACTCGTATACAGTTAAATAAACAAGGCAGCACACTGCGGCGCCAAAACATGCAAACATGAAAATTGAACTGCATTACTGCATTAGAAATATGAAAAAAATGAGAGCGTTTAGCGCCTTAATGTAGCTACCACGTACACATGAATTTGCCAATTTATGCGCTAAACGCTCTCATTTTTTCATATTTCTAATGCAGTAATGTAGTTCAATTTTCATGTTTCATGTTTGCATGTTTTAGCGCCGCAGTGTGCTGCCTTATTTATTTGACTTGGTGACTCTAGGTTAGCACCTGTTCACACTTAGGTTATGTTTGGATATGACGGTCAGTTTTTTTGAAATTTGTATTCAGTAGCCTTCTGACTGAGCACACCACCTCTTAGCTAGCCACAGGTGTTTTAATCGTAGCAGGTCCATTACCCCTCCACAGAGAGAGAATTTTAGTCTAAGAAGAGGTTTCACAGGTACCCATTCAGATGAAGACGCCTATTCTCAGCGAGGAAAGGAAAGTGTAGGACCTGGTATACGAGAGATGCCCTAATGTGGCTACCAGGTACACATAAATTGGCCAACTTATGCGCTAAACGCTCAAATTTTTTCATATTTCTAGTGCAATAATGCAGTTCAATTTTCATGTTTGCATGTTTTAGCGCTGCAGTGTGCTGCCTTATTTATTTGACTATGCGAGTTGGTGACTCGGTTCAGCACCTGTTCACACTTGTTCTATGTTTGGATGGGACGGTCAGTTTTTTTGAAATTTGTATTCAGTAGCCTTCTAACTGAGCACTCCGCCTCTTAGCCACAGGTGTTTTAATCGCAGCAGGACCATGAGAGAGAGAGAGAGAGAGAGAGAGAGAGAGAGAGAGAGAGAGAGAGAGAGAGAGAGAGAGAGAGAGAGAGAGAGAGAGAGAGAGAGAGAGAGAGAGAGAGAGAGAGAGAGAGAGAGAGAGAGAGAGAGAGAGAGAGAGAGATTTTAGTCTAAGAAGAGGATTTACAGGTTCCCATTCAGATGAAGACGTTTATTTTCAGCGAGGAAAGGAAAGTCTAGGTCCTGGTACACGAGAAATGTCTTAATGTGGCTATCAGGTACACATGAATTGGCCAAATTATGCGCTAAACGCTCTCATTTTTTTCATATTTCTAATGCAGTTCATGTTTGCATGTTTTGGCGCCACAGTGTGCTGCCTTGTTTATTTAACGGTTCATTTTAGGCCTGTCCCACACGTCCAGATAATTCCGGTACCGGAAAAAATCGGTACCGGAGTTTTATCCGTGTCCGTGTGTCTGTGAGCTCACATAGGCCATCCGTGTGGCACACGTGCGGCAGCCGTGTGGCACACGTGCGGCAGCCGTGTGCCGCCTGGGTACCACACGGACCGTGCAGGAGAGACAGCGCTACAGTAAGCGCTGTCCCCCCAGCATGGTGCTGAAGCCACCATTCATCCGTTCTCTCCAGCGCTCGCTGGGGAGAAGGGATGAAAAATCTTTTTTTTTGTTTTTGTTTTTAGGTGTTTAAAATAAACTTTAGCGCATCCTCCCCCCTCCTGTGCGCCCGGCCGCCGGCATTAAAATACTCACCCGCCTCCCTCAACGCTTGCTCTCCGCCCCGCAGCTTCTCCTGCACTGAGCGGTCACGTGGTGCCGCCCATTATAGTTGATGAATATGCGGTTCCACCTCCCATAGGGGTGGAGCCGCATATTCATCACTGTAATGGGCGGCACCACGTGACCGCTCATACAGGAGAAGCTGCGGGGCGGAGAGCAAGAGTCGAGAGAGGCGGGTGAGTATTTTAATGCCGGCGGCCGGGCGCACAGGGGGTGGGAGGATGCCCTAAAGTTTATTTTAAACACAAAAACAAAAAAAGATTTTTCATCCCTTCTCCCCAGCGAGCGCTGGAGAGAACGGATGAATGGCGGCTTCAGCACCATGCTGGGGGGACAGCGCTTACTGTAAGCGCTGTCTCCAGCACGGCACACGGACTCCACACGGAAAACATCCGTGTGCGTTACGTGTTTTACACGGACCCATTTACTTTAATGGGTCCGTGTAATACGTGCGCTCCCACGAACACTGACATGTCTCCGTGTTTGGCACACGGAGACACGGTCCGCAAAAAATCAATGACATCTGCACAGATGCATTGATTTCAATGTGTCTACGTGTGTCAGTGGCTCCGGTACGTGAGGAAACTGTCACCTCACGTACCGGAGCCACTGACGTGTGAAACCGGCCTTATACAGACTGACTCCACAGCCCTGATGCTGACGTCAAGATGACAGTGAGGCAGCTGGTGAGCTCAGTGGCTCCGACAGTGTAGATAGAACGCCCCACTCGGAGCCGCTCAACTCAGCGATTAGTTGCTGTGAGTGACCTTGACATGACGTCAACGCAGCAGTCAATTGCTAGACATCACGAGCAAAGTCTTAAACTGGTGGAACCCAGGAAGGCGCGTTTCACGCAATATGATTTTCCCTATAGCAAACTGTGCTGAGGTACAAATTTTAACTGAAAGGAGGGTAGTCACTTTAAGATGAATTTACACTGAAAGATTATAGTGAATGAGTGTTCCTAGCAATGCTCGCTTCACAAGAATCCTTTACTGTAAACAGGCTCGTTTATTGGGCGAGATGTCCCGCGCAAACATCAATGTGATGCCAAGAACACTGGTAGTCTAGATCGTTCAGTGCCCATTTCAAAGAGCAGTCTCCTGTGTAAACAGGCTATTAAAGGACCGCTCATTTGGAAATATTTACCGATCAGCAGTCGTTTAGTGCCGCTGGTCGGTCTGTATAAACCAACCTTTAAGGTACCTTCACACGAAACGACATTATAACGATATCGCTAGCAATCCGTGACGTTGCAGCGTCCTCGCTAGCGATATCGTTTCGTTTGACACGCAGCAGCGATCAGGATCCTGCTGTGATGTCGCTGGTCGCTGAATAAAGTCCAGAACTTTATTTGGTCGTCCGATCGCTGTGTATCGTTGTGTTTGAAAGCAAAAGCAACGATACCAGCGATATTTTACACTGGTAACCAGGGTAAACATCGGGTAACTAAGCGCAGGGCCGCGCTTAGTTACCCGATGTTTACCCTGGTTACTAGCGTAAAATGTAAAAAAAACAAACAGCACATACTCACATTGCGTCCCCTGCAGTCTGCTTCCTCCTCTGACTCAGCGCCGCAAAGTGAAAGTGAAAGCAGCACAGCGGTGACGTCACCGCTCTGCTCTCACTGTACGGCGCTCAGTCAGTCAGGAAGTGGACGCAGGGGGACGTGAATGTAAGTATGTGCTGTTTGTTTTTTTTAGATTTTACGCTGGTAACCAGGGTAAACATCGGGTTACTAAGCGCGGCCCTGCGCTTAGTTACCCGATGTTTACCCTGGTTACCAGGGGACCTCGGCATAGTTGATCGCTGGAGAGCGGTCTGTGTGACAGCTCTCCAGCGATCGACATCGTTGTCGCTATCGCTGCAGCGTCGCTTCGTGTGAAGGTACCTTTAGGTCAGAGATTTAAATTAGTTTGTACTATAAAGTTTGACAGAAAATCAGATTATTCCTTGTAGCTATTGTATGCTAATGAAAAGCTCCTTTACCTACAAAAGGAACGGAAACAGGCGTAAATACTCAGGAAATAAGTTGAAACTCATCAGTAAAACCTGGATTTCAGCTTCATGTCCCGAAACTAAAACCTGCCATTCATGTTCCTGTGCTATCCCATTTCACCCGAGATAAGCCGTTATGCAACATGCTTTGTTTTACTTTCCTGAAAAGCTTGCTGTAAAACACATTGGTGAAATGGAATGAATGGTGTTCCACTGTGTTTGTGAGCTCGCTTTTCTATAGTAAGCTTTAAAATTGAGAAAATAACTGAAGCATCAGTAGTTCACACAACAGTCCATGGACCGACCAGTGGCACCACACGGACGCTATGCTGTAAACGTTTACCCATCGGCAGTTGTTTGATTGCTCATTTACAGTGGAAGAGCAAGCACATAGGCAGCTATGGTTCTCGGCAGCACAAGTCCTGTTTACACAGGACGATGCACCTGCTGAGAGTGATGATCTTTTATGCTGTGCAAAAGATCATTTTACCGGATGAATGAGCATTTTGCTTGTCCATCAGGTGATCTGCAGCCTGTCTACAGGGCAAGATAATCGTGAAATGAGCTTTTTAAAGAAATTTTTGTTCGTCGATCATCTTAGGGTAAGTTCTCACGATCAGGAATTGCTGCGGTTTTGGTGCTGTGTATTTATGCAGCGTCCAACCCGCAGCGGCCAGCTGTTACAGCATAGTGAATGGGATTTGTAGAAATCCCATGTCCACCATGTGTGTATATGCGCCTGCGGATCACCTGTGGAAACTGACATACGTCCGTGTTTCAGGAACGCAGCATGTCAATTTCTCTTGCGGAGACGCAAAAGAAATTTAATCAATAGAATGTATTGAACGCAACAAAAATACGCTGCGTCCAAAGCGCTGCTACTCCTTGATCGTGGGCACATAGCCTTACAGTCTAAAATACCTTTTATTGTAGTTTTAATCAGCATGGTAGGTTCAGATTATACAGCAGGGTATTTGCATTTTTTTGCACATAATTATCAGCAGTTATGATATTTACGACCTATCCTAGGTCATCAGTATCGGATTTTTTAATTTTTTACATTTTTGCCTCTATAAAATGCACCCTCCTCCACCCCCACATGGTTAATAAAGGAAAGAATACCTTCCACCAAGACCCGTTGGTTATTACGTATGTATCTATACGGCAGGTTAAAGAGAACGATAGCTGGGACCTGATCATTAGCAGTTCATTGTACATTCCTAAAGAAGCAGTCCCTCAGGGGGTAAAGTCTGACTCATTTAGTCACCAATATGTTGAAACAAACAACCAGACTTGAAATGACGTGCAATGATGGAAAAACTGAATCCAATAGTAAAAGCAAAATACTCATAGCCCTATCCATTTGGCCTAAGCAGTTTAAATACCCATGAAAAAAAAAATCTGACATATAAAATGGTAAATAAAATTAAAATTTCAAACCCGATCTCTATATAATGGGTCAATCAGTGGTAACCCAAGATACCTCCAGATTAGTCCTAATATTGTAATCACAGGCGGTTTATTTCAGACACTGGCTTGCTGTGAAAACAGCCTGGAATTCCTGTGAAGCCCTATCTGCATGGCCTGATCAGTTCACATTCCTGCCTTCTTTATGGACGGCTAGCATTGCCTTTGTTATGGAGCGGAGGGGAGATTCCCATTCTAGAGAGATCCTGCATTCCACACCAGAAATAGGCCAAACCACAATATTCCCAAGCAAAGCTCCAGTAATCTATCTTTGAAGTAAAAGGTTTAACTGAATTCCAGTCAACACGGCAGTTACATGTCCGGAATTTTAATTAGAATTGCAAAAATGCAAACTTTCATTGATAAAAAACGCCGTGACAATTTTTAATGACCAAATGTTATATGTGGTCAAGAAATGTGCAAATACCATTGTTCACTAGTAAGCCTGATCACACGTTTTATGGTCCATTAGGCCGGTTGCACGTGTCCAATATTCGTGGTCCAGGCACGAACCACAATGTCCTAACCTGGACTCAACATGTGTACACGAGGCTGTTGAGTTCTGGTCAGGAGAAGTGCAGTTGGTTCAGACATCCCGTTCCCCACTCTGTTAGGTGAATTCAGCCTCATCTACAAGACCACCAACACCGAACAAAGGCTTGGCCAATCGTTTGGACGGATGCTATCTCACCCGACTCTCCGGTTCACAGGAGTTCCTCTGACTGCGGCTTACCTCACCAAGAGCAAAAGGATGGGCAGTCCAGTCAGACATGCCAAATTCCCATCTCCTCTGACATCATCAGTTGGGGAAGAGTTGTGGGCTTCCATACACATTGGACTAGTGACCAAACCTATCGATATCATCAAGATCAAACGATGATAGTCTAATGTGTGTGGGGGCCTTAAGACTGCCTTTAAACCTCTATACAAGATATATTACACTATGTATCTTCACCTCAGTATCTTCAAATAACCGGTCTGTAAATACGTTGTCAGCTTTCTTCTAGCAATGCAATACAACCATATAATCTGCTTAAAGTGACTGTGGGCACAGACTGTTCAAACCAAGTACCGCTGTACGAGGAATCATGGCGGGGCCAAATATTTAACGGGCACCTTCCTACCTGCTTGTTTTCCATTTATCTTTACCCTTCTCTAGCTCTATGAAGTCAAGGCTGTTAAAGAGAGGGTGGGGGTGGAAATTGAGGGAAAACAAGCAGGTGGAAAAGTGCACCGAACTGTTCGGCCATTTTGCACCGAGCGCCTGTATTTGGTTTGAACAGTCATTCTGTGTCGACAGAGTCCCAATAATCGTATAGGTACATTAATTTTATGTAACCTCTTTTGATTGATAGAAGCAATATGGCACCTGTAGTGGCAACAAATAAATGCCATATGAAAGGAAACCGTGTGCCTGCCTCTGATGTCCTCATTACAGCCACATAACAGCATGCTAGTAATAAATGTGTCCAGGTAATTCCCACAGTGTGTACCAGTCACAGATACCCTACTATCCCCTAATATCTGTAGAATCTTTTGCAGACCATGTTCCTGCATGTACAGACACGGCCATTACAAAGTAAACAACAGGGGCACATTATATAAGATTTTCTCAGCACAGGAACATTTTGTTTTAAGTCATCCAATTGTGAAATTTATTTTTATTCCAAGATCTATTCATTAAAGTCTACGGTACTTTTTAAGCAAGACAACTCCTTTAAGAAATAGCTGGCTAACTACAGGCCTTGTGGTAATATCACATTAGGTTTGGTGCCCGGCTATAGATTTATTTAGGATCCATCATTTAAAAGGGATCCGTACCATGTTTGGAAGTTACTCCCTTATCTATACAGTATAGAGATCATCTATCTCTGGCAGTGCAACAAAAAATGCGTGGAGCAGAGGTGCGTATGCCCAACCTCTGCTTCATTCACATGGGGGCTCTACATAGCCCCATTCTCAAGATCGGTGGGGGTTCCAGAAGTCTGATTTCCAGGAGAGCAGGAATTTATACCCTAGCCTATCATACAAAAAAACCTTGATACAGCCATTTTAAAGGGAACCTATCACCAAGTTTTCCCCATATCAAATACTGCCAGGATTTTTAAGCCATCTTTATACAGCATTCTAGTATGGTTCTTGTTTATACTCAATGCACTATGCAAGGCTATATTCACCCACGGGGCGGTCTGGTCCCATGGGCATCTCTGGTCTTGATCTGGCACTGCCCCTCTTCTTGCAATCGCGGTCCTCCTTCCCTGCTTCGTGTGGATGACATCTTACAGTGTCCCCCCATCATGCTCCTGGGCAAACAAATTTCTATCTGCCCTGCCGAGGGCGGAGCAAAGTACTGTAGTGCGCATGTGCTGGGAAAAGCCAAAGAGCGCCAACGACAGGCAGGTATGCCCAATACAGTGCTTTGCTCTGCCCTCGGCAGCGCAGATTGAAGTGTGGTTGCACAGGAGTGCGATGGTGGACACTGTGTGGATGACGTAAGGCGAGTCATCCACACGAAGCAGGACGGCGATCACGAGATGAGAGGAGGCACCAGATCAAGACCAGTGATGCCCATCGGCCGGACCATGCCATCTGTGAATATAATAAATGCTCTTTTTGTGCCTCGCCTAGTGGATTGGGGACAGACATACAGCACACTAAAATGCTGTCCGTACTTTATATGGGGAAAACCGAGTGACAGGTTCCCTTTGATAATCATAATAATCTGCTGATCATTGGTTAACCAGTATAATATTATTAATTATCATTATTAATATTACACATTTTTATAGCCCCATTTATTATATGGCGCTTTACATGTGAAAAGGGGGCAAATATAGACAAATACAATAAACATGAGCAAAAACAAGGCACTAACAGGTACAGAAGGAGGGAGGACCCTGCCCACGAGGGCTCACAGTCTGAGATAAAATGTATACTAATGAGTGTTTGTTCCCAGAAGGGCCACATATGCATTTGCTGGGGAGTTTCTATGATCCATTCCCAGTTTAGGCTAACATCACCCCTTGTTCCAAAAAAATAAAAAATATACTGTACAGAAATTTAAAAAAAGTAAACACCGCATCAAAAAGTACCAAAAGAAATATACGGTAGTTAACGCCAAAAAATTTGTTAAAAGACTTGCACACAAACTTTTGGTGTATAGGTAGCCAGCCACTCTATTCCTAAGTATATACCCCATTAATAAACACATCACTACTGACATTTTCAATATTTTATGTGTTCATAAGTAAAACCAAGCACTGGGCCCGATTTACGAGTTGTGATTTTTTTAAGTGACTTTTCGATTTTTCCCTTGTGGCTTTCGCTGCCGTTTCTGCACAACGTTCATCAACATTGTGCACATGCTTCATGAATCTTACACAGGACCAAAAATGCTCTTTATTCTTATCTTAAAATCTGTTTTGTGACTTTTTAACTCAGGAGTGTTGTGTTCAGTTAAAAAATCTCAGGCAATCATAAAATAACTCAAGGCAGTAAAGAGGGACTGGAGTACATCTGCAAAAATATGTGGGGACTTTTCTGAAAAGTGGCAAATAATGAATCAGGCGATAACATCTTGAAACTCTAAACTCTACCCAGCATGGCAAAAAAAGGTGACTTTAAAAGGCAGCAACTGAAAAGTTTTATGAGGCTCAAAAACAAAAAAACAACAACAAAAAAAACGCAACACTAACAAAAAAATGGCACAAACGCAATAATGAATCGGGCACTAGAAGTCCAACAATATCCAAAATGACGTTGCTTCTGCACCATCACCTGCGTAAAAACTATTGAGCAATTATGCAGCACCTTGGGAGATATGAAGCAACAGATGAATTGGTGCCACCTGCCTTCTGGGACGTCTTCTGTACATACTGTAGGTCTCAAAGCAAAGTAGCAGAGTGACAATAGCTGGGATTATTGCCCCTTCTCAAGCACCCTTAAGCCTGCCATACACATTAGGTGGCAGTCGGGTCTCCCATACACAGTCGGCTCTTTCGGTCGAGCACTCATGTGTCCTCTATGAGCAAGCCGCTGCCAACCATCTCTGACAGTGGCTCATCTCAGGGAGATTGAGTATTGCACAGTCCAAAAATCGGACATGCCCAACTGACATCTCCAATGATCAGGTGTCCGGGGCCTCCATATACATTCAGGCTCGGACTGGCCCATAGGGTACCAGGGGAATCCCCCAGAGGGCCCCTGCGCAGATCTTGGCCCCCAACCCCACTGTATGGGCACTTCTTGGTATCATTCAATTGATTCACTCTGTAAAGAAAAAAGCAGCATCTCATCATTCATTAACCAAACTACCCAGTTTATTATTATATAGAGATATAGGTAAATTTGTGAACGAGGGTAGTGTAATATTTGTATGCAGGTGATAAGTGGGCCCCCAAATGTCAGTTAATGGTGGACCCTTAGCCCCCCAGTCCAACACTGTATACATTAGACTATCAGCCGAAACCACTTAATATTGGTGACAAAAGTCTAATGTGTATGGGAGCCTTTAGGCTACATTCACACAACCGTGTTTTCCGGCCGAGCGCGGTCCATAGGAAAATCACTAGGACCAACGTCATTCCATTGGACTGTTCAGATGACAGCTTTTTACACGGACTGACTGTCAGCATGAAAATAATTGAAGCATGCACTAGTATCTTCCTTATTTCGGATCAGACTCATCTATTTAAAGACTACGGTATTTTATTTTTGGTGGATTTATAAAAAAAATAAATAAACATACTGTACGTAGGACAATGAAAAAAAAAATTCTGGATAAAAATTGGATGACTTTATACACTTGTGTGAACTTAGCCACATAGTCAGACTCCGACAACATGAGCAACCTACAACTACCCATTGTTTAGCCATCCTGTGAAATTTGCAAGCCATTGACAATGAGGATAGATTCCCATGGAATGTAGCAGTAGGAACATATCTTAAAACAATAAAACCATTAAAAAAAAACCTGTTGATTTGTACACAAAATAGGAAAAGCACGCATTCCATAATCATTTCGGGAAAGTACACGTCGCCTCCATGATAGTGGCAAGGCTTTCAATCTTGAAAACAAGATAAGTGTCAAGGTCGCCCTTGGTGAACGTTCGATACGTTATTAATAAATGACTGTTCCAAGTTCACAGGTCAGGTCCTTTGGCGATAAAAGCCCAGTACCCACCAATTTCCCATACCATACCAATCGTCATTCCACGATCCATCAACATTTATGGCTTTGAGGGTATGTGCATACATTGTGCACAGCATTTTTTTTTTCCATTGATTTACATTGTACTGTAAATCCCTTCCGGATCTGCAGCGTTTCTGCGCAGAAATAAACGCTGCGGATCCGCAGTAAATCCACAATGTGTGCACATAGCCTTAACAGAATTCCTATTTTTTAACCACTTATATGGACAAGTGAGCCTCCCAATCAATGAGTTGACATCCACGCAGCTCGGCGTAGGTCTAAGTGCACCTTTTCATCGTAAAAATGTTCTGTAGACGCCTTCATCTCATTATCAGGATCTCGTCCGCTCTGAACTATAGTCCTCCCAGCTAAGATTTCTACAAATGTACCTGTTGAGTAAACCATGACCCAGAGTATAAAGCACTTCCCCACCTCTACGGTCACAGAGATCCCTTTACAAAAGTGCTCGTTAACAACAGAAAAGTCTGATTTGGGCTGAAATGCAATACACTCCCCCCAAAAAAAAAACTCTCTACCATGGCTTGTGTTGCTCCTATCCCTTGGGATAGATGGCAAACATGCCCTGCAACCCTGCTCTGTCAGAAGCCTGGAGGAAGAAGGGGTGGGTAGCACTACACTTTTCGAAAGTGGGAAAGTAAACTTTGCCCAGGCAAGTCCTCCATGCTCCATAAAACAAAGTCTGAAAACAACCAGAAAACTTTTTTTAATGCATTGTAAAGGGAAACCAGTATGGAACAGACATGAGATTATATATACATATATACACACACATTGTAACATGTTTGGTTACTTACTATGGAGTTTTTGTATTACCTGAGCCTGCAGCTCCTTGAGGTTTCTTGTAGCATATAGTAATCCTACAATGATCAGGATGCCAGGGTAGATGGTGGTGCCAGTCACACAGGCAGCAGGATGCCAGTCTCCCAGTGAGGGCTCGGTGCACACAGGCAGCAGGATTGCTACTGGAGTGAGGGGAGAGGAGCAGCACAGAGGTGGAGGAGGCGCTGGGTGGAGCTGTGTGTGTTGTAGTCCTCCACACTCTCCACCCACAGGGCATGGATTGTTACTTTTGTTCTCCTTAACTATTTCAGTACTTGAGGAGACACCTATTAACAGGAAAATGACAAACAGACTGAGGAGGCGCAATACGTCCCCACCTCTAGAATCACATTACACCTTGTAAAACTTGGGCTAGATGTTTGTCACCGAGTGCGAGACTTCAGCTGTGTGGTAAAGAAATAAATGGCAGCCTGCTCCTCCTAATATGATGGTGTTATCCAAATTGGACACGTTCGCACATAGTATTTGGTCAGTGTTTACCTCAGTATTTCTAAGCCAAAACCAGGAGTGGGTGATAAACACAGCAGTGGTGACGTGTTTCTATTATACCTTGATTTTATTATTGTGAGACATGCCTATGAAAGCAGAAAATATCAGAACTATCTCTAAGGGCTCGTTCACACAAGCGAATATATTGGACGCGTGCTATCCAGTTTTTATCACATCGCACTCAGACCAATGTTATTCAATGGGGCAGGGCTGATGACTGATTTTATTTCACTGACACAAATCTGTGTGCAAAAAAAATAGCAGCAGCAGCGATTTCACTGACAAATGAGGAAAAATCGCCCCACTTGTTTGGATGAAAATCGGACTGATTTTTTTATACACTTGGGTGACCCTGGTCTTAGGCTGCGTTCAGACTTTCTGACGTACGAGGAAAACGGACCGAGTTTCATCAGTGTCATCAGATTTTCAGAGTTTGGTCAGTTTCATCAGTTTTTTTCATCAGTTTCGTTAGTTTCTCCATCTTCTCTAATCAGTTAATGAAAAATGGACACCACACGGGCCACATCCGAACGCTGTCAGATTTTTTAACAGACCCATGGACTTGCATTGTCAATTTTGATCTGACACTTGGATCAAAATCGGATCTGTCTCCATGACTCTGTGACTTTGCACTGACTACTTGGTCCGAGGAAAAAATCTGACATGTGAACAGCCCCATAAACTGTTATAGGTACAAATGCCATTGTACCCGTAAAACTCAGATGTTATATGGTTGATTCATATAGGATTCCATTTTATTTGAATCCTATACAATGAGTCTCATCCGAAATACGGAATACACTAGAACATGTTGCAATTTTTGTCACGCAGGCATTCGGTCACGCAGGCATTTTCTCTCTGAAAAGCCCTATTGAATAACATTGGTCCGACTGCTGTCTGTCTTTTCCACGGACAGCACTCAGACCAAATCCACAGTCAGGTGAACATAACCTTGCCATCTGATTTTTTTTCTTTCTTTTTTTTCAAAGAAGCAGGTAGACAGTCTAAGGCCGGTTTCACACGTCAGTGGCTCCGGTACGTGTGGTGACAGTTTTCTCACGTACCGGAGACACTAACTCACGTAGACACATTAAAATCAATGTGTCTCTGCACATGTCAGCGTGTTTTCACGGACCGTGTGTCCGTTTGAAAAACACGGAGACATGTCAGTGTTCGTGGGAGCACACAGATCACACGGACCCATTAAAGTCAATGGGTCCGTGTAAACACGTACCGCACACGGATGCTGTCCGTGTGCCGTCCGTGTGCCGTGCAGGAGACAGCGCTACAGTAAGCGCTGTCCCCCCAGCTTGTGCTGAAGCCGCCATTCATCCCTTCTGCAGCGCCCCAGAGTCCTGGTCGTTGCAGTAATGTCGCTCTTCCACCAGGGGGAGTGATATTACTTCTGATGGTACTAAAGGAGTTCACCTTGCCAGGTATCACAGTCACACACTACACTTTACACTCCAGTCCACCAGGGGGAGCAAAGCTTCTATCTACTAGGGCACTCCTCACACACGGGTAAAACTGGTGGGTTGGATAGAAAGTCAGGGAGAGAAGCAGACCGGGCTTCGACCAGATAAAATCGAGGGAGAAGCAGCCTGGGTTTGACCCAGAGAGGTCCTGTCAGGGGTGGGATCCTGACAGAGGCCTAGCAAGAGATAGAACGTTACGGAGCTGCGCCTGCACATCATTGCGGCAGCATCCTAAGAAAGGACACGAAGCGAAGTATATTGTGGAGAGTGAGAACCGAAATCACAGCACAAGGAGATAATACCGGGAGATCGTCAGCCTCCTTCCGAGGCGCATAGCCGGTGGCCGGAACACCGAGGGAGTACTGACTCTACGCATTACTCCAGACAACGGCAGGACAGTCAATTCCAAGTTAGCTGCCCAACCTAAATACCTAAGAAGACACGGAGGCACAGAGAGAGAACATGAGAAATATCTACAAAGGTTGTGAGGACTTTCCCGTGGTGCTCAGCAGGGAGGTACTACAACACACAGGCGCTAGTAGGAAGGCTACTGATTTCCTCCTGGCTAAGGGAACTCTGGATGTGCCTTCGGACCGGCCGGATTCAGCCAGCCCCGTGAGCGGTACTCTGGACTGCGGACGCTGAAGTCTACAGTAAAAGGTAAAGAGACTGCACCTTTGTGTCCTCGTTATTCATCGCGCCTTACAACGTCCACTATCATCATCCGCACACTTTGGGAAGCCCTGGGGACATACTTCAACTGTGGGAAGGTATACCATCTGGCTGCTATTTCATCACCCCAGCGGACCCCCAGCAGCGTCGGTCACCCTGACCGAATACCACAGGTGGCGTCACGAACACCAGACAAACTTACACCTTTAATTGGGCGCCCCTCAGCAGGGCCACGGACCGGGTTGGGCCACCGTGACATCCCCAGAACCGAGACCGAGGACCCGGTGCCGAGTACCCCATTGCTTACTGTAGCGCTGTCTCCTGCACGGTCCGTGTGGTACCCAGTCGGCACACGGGCGGCACACGGCTGCCGCACGTGTGCCACACTGATGTGCCACGTGAGCTCACGGACACACGGACACGGATAACTCCGGTACCGATTTTTCCGGTACCGGAATTATCTGGACGTGTGAGACTGGCCTAAACTTGTTTGATTAATTGACTCCATTTATAAATGGATGAAACACAGAAGTAACTGTTAGGGTATGTGCACACGTTCAGGATTTCTTGCAGAAATTTCCTGACAAAAACCGGACATTTCTTTTTTTTCCAGAGCTTTCCCAATGCATTAGATAGCGAAAAATCCGCAAAATTAATGAACATGATGCTTTTTTTTACCACGATGCGGTTTTTTTCACGGAAAAAAATGCATCATGTGCACAAAAACTGCAGAATGCATTCTAAATGATAGGATGCATATGTATGCGTTTTTATGCATTTTTATAGTGAAAAAACGTGAAAAAATGCGAAAAATCCTGAACGTGTGCACATACCCTAAGGCCGGGGTCACACTTGCGAGTTCACTGTGAGAAACTAGTGCGAGTCTCTCATATCAATTCCCGGCACTGCCGGCGGCGGTTCGGACCGGAGCGCGTGGCTGCATAGAAATACATGCAGCCGCAAACTCCGGTCCCGAGTGCCGGCGGCGGTGCCGGGAATTGATGTCAGAGACTCTCACTAGTTTCTAGCATTGAACTCGCAAGTGTGACCCGGCCAGGGCCGGCGTTAGGGGCAGGCAGACCCTGCTCCTCCAGGGGCCCCCAGCTAGCGTCAAGTCACGCAGCCGCTATGGGGCCCCTGTGAGGCAGGGGGGCCCGCCTGCCGCCAGCGCTGACTCCCCCGCCGCATTTAACTATACTGGCGTCTGCCGGTACAGTTCAAAGCAATGATGGAGGAGAGAGCATCACCTGATGCTCCCTCTCCCATCATTCCCCGCTCTGCCACTGACACAGCGGGTGCGCGTCATCGCGCACTCGCTGTGTGTTAGGCAGTGCGGTGGCAGCCGCCGACACAGGAGCAGGGAGCAGTGCGGGCTTGAGGAGAGGTAAGGAGCTTGTGTTTTTTTTTTTGTTTTTTTTTTTACTGGGCTGTGCGGCCATTCTCGGGAGGAGAGAGGCAGGGAGGGAAGGGGGGATGTGGGCAGTGCTGTATACTACTGTATGGGCAGTGCTGTATACTACTGTGGGCAGTGCTGTATACTACTGTATGGGCAGTGCTGTATACTACTGTGTGGGCAGTGCTGTATACTACTGTGGGCAGTGCTGTATACTACTGTGGGCAGTGCTGTATACTACTGTATGGGCAGTGCTGTATACTACTGTGGGCAGTGCTGTATACTACTGTGTGGGCAGTGCTGTATACTACTGTGGGCAGTGATGTGTACTACTGTATGGGCAGTGCTGTATACTACTGTATGGGCAGTGCTGTATACTACTGTGGGCAGTGCTGTATACTACTGTGGGCAGTGCTGTATACTACTGTGGGCAGTGCTGTATACTACTGTGTGGGCAGTGCTGTATAGTACTGTGGGCAGTGCTGTATACTACTGTGGGCAGTGCTGTATACTACTGTATGGACAGTGCTGTATACTACTGTATGGACAGTGCTGTATACTACTGTGGGCAGTGCTGTATACTACTGTATGGGCTGTGCTATACACTACTGTGTGGGCTCTGCTGTATACTACTGTGGGCAGTGCTGTATACTACTGTGGGCAGTGCTATATACTACTGTGGGCAGTGCTATATACTACTCTGTGGGCTGTGCTGTATACTACTGTGTGGGCAGTGCTGTATACTACTGTGTGGGCAGTGCTATATACCACTCTGTGGGCTGTGCTGTATACTACTGTGTGGGCAGTGCTTTATACTACTGCGTGGGCTGTTCTATAAACTACTGCGTGGGCTGTTCTGTAAACTACTGTGTGGGCTGTGCTATATACTACTGTGTGGGCTGTGCTATATACTAAGTGGCTGTGCTATATACTACTATATGGGCTGTGCTATATACTACTATGTGGGCTGTGCTATATACTATTGGGGTATATTATATTCTATGGGGGAGGCTGTGTTATATACTATGTGGCTGTGTTATATATTTGGGGGGTACATTATACATTATATTCTATGGAGGAGACTTATATACTATGGGGGGCTGCATTATATTCTGTGGGGGGCTTTATTAGATTTTATGATTGCATCATACCCTTTGATGGGGCTACATTATATTCTATGGAGAGGTGGGCTGTATTATATCTTGTTCGGGGCTACATTATGGGGGGCTGTATTATATTTATATTCTATGAGGGGTGATTGCATCATATTCTATGAGGGGGCTACATTATAATATATGGGGGGCTTTATTATACTCTTTGAGGAGGTTACATTATACTCTGGGGGGGTTACATTATACTCTGGGGTGGCTGCATTATACTCTGTGGGGTGGCTGCATTATACTCTGTGGGGTGGTGGCTGCATTATACTATTTGTGGGCTGAATTATACTGTATCGAGGACTATGGGGAATACATTATACTATATGAAGAACTATGGGGTGCATTATACTATGGGAAGTGAATTGTACTACATGGATGACTATGGCGGTGCATTATACTGTATGGAGCACTGTGAGGAGTGTATTATGCTATATGGACGACTGAGGAGTATATTTTAATATATGGAGGACTATGAGGAGTGTATTATACTATATGGAGGACTATGGGAAGTGTATAATACTATATGGAGGACTATGAGGAGTGTATTATACTATATGGAGGACTATGGGGTGTGCATTTTACAATATGGAGGACTGTGGTGCACATTATAATATATGGAGGGCTATGGGGTGTATTATACTAAACAAGGGGTGTATGGGGTGGGGTGTATTATACTAAACAAGCAAAATGCTGCATATTCATTGGATTGTTTATGCCGGAATAAAAATCATTGTTCTCCGCAGCACATCGCCGGTATAAACTGTAGATGTACTGCTGATAACATGATACTGTATGGTGATCTGTTAGTGATCTATTAGTGATCGTTCTGTCCCCTTCATTCTTTCTCAGACGGTGGAAAGAGGCCGGGAAACAAGCGTCCAACGACTTCAGTATTGTCGATCACACTCGTTTAGCGGCCTGAGATCAGCGCATGTAAATTCAACCGAAATGCTTCTGTATGATGTGCAATATGTTAGCATTTGGGGCCCCATTTTAAACTTTGCCTAGGGCCCCACTTTGCCTAAAACCGGCCCTGGACCCGGCCTAAAGGACAATGCATGTCTTCTGTGCTTCATCTGTTTATTACAGATCCCCAGAGACTTTCCTTGTCCATTCTTATCCACAAAATGGATGATTACAGGACATGCTGTGAGATTTACTAATCACACACATAGATCCGTTTTTAAAAATGTGTGTATGGATCAATGAAACAATATGGGTCAGTGTGCAGTCTGAAAAAATAATGGACAGAGTTAGGAAGTGTCACACAGATGTGTGAACAATCCTAGTTTGCATTCACACATCCGTGAGCATTACCATCCCATAGAAACAGAACAATGTTTTTTCAGATGTCATCCTAGTAGTTGTATCCTAGTTGTGAGACAAGGACACAAACTGGAAGCGTTCTGTGTCTCACGGATCCCCATAGACTTCAATGGCTGATTCTGATCAGCGCAAATGGATCAGACTAGGACTTGCTCTTAATTACACGGATCTCACTCTTGAATTTAACAGATATGTGAATACATCCATTCCACTCTATGAGTCTAAGTGCTCTCCGAGAAAAAAAAACAGACAGCACCCAGAAATTTCACACGGATGTGATTGCAGCCTTAGGGCGCAGTCAGATGGCTGTATAAATCGGACGGAGATCGGAACACAATGCACAGACCGGCCAGCGGCTGTCCTGACCTGAGCATGGCAGGCCAAACATTGCGTTCAGATCTCAGTCTGGTTTATATGGCCATAAAAAATTAATGGAATACATAGTTCTCATATTATAAATTGTTTTAGCCAATGTAATGGTAAGACAGGACAGGACCGTAATGAACAAACTGCAGTTTCAATAAGAATAAATAAACACCAAGAAAGCAGCCATGAAGTCTAAAATATACAAACGTGCAAAAACTTTATTTTCTAATGACAGGTATAGAACATAGCAGATGGGAAATCCCCTGCGCCAAACTCAGCACATAAAAAAGGACAGGTGGAGGTACATATCTCTCAAAGACCCATAATAACATGCAGAGTTGTAGATGTAAATAAATCCCACATGCTTATACTCATAGTAGACTAGTGCCATGGATCCTTGTGGCATATATACAAATATAAGTATGGTTAGTATACATACCAAAATAGGAAATTTTTTGTTTTCAAGGGGTCCTTCTACCTGCTCCAAGGGACCGCAATGGGAGCAGCCTATGCACCCTCCTATGCAAATTTGTTCCTGGGGCTGTGGGAGAGGGACCTCCTCCTGTCAAGCGAACAGGGAACAATGGACCGTGTTCCCTTCTGGACACGGTACACTGATGATATCTTCTTCGTTTGGCAGGGCACATCCGTTGACCTTGCGCAATATATTTCTCTTTTGAACAGCAATGATTTGAATATCCATCTTACATTTGTATGGAGTAGTGAGTCCATTGATTTCTTGGATGTGACTATTAAGAGAGACCCCTCAGGTACAATACACACGGATATTTTCCGCAAAGCAACATCTACCAACACTTTGTTGCACGCATCCTCTGGTCATCCTCATCATATGATTAGATCCATTCCGGTGGGACAGTTCCTTCATTTGCGTCCAATCTGTTCTACCGATGATGATTTTGAAAAGAGAGCAAATGAACTGAGAATGCGTTTCCTAGCACAAGGATATAGTGGTAGATCCATCAAGAAGGCATATCAGAGAGCTAAACACACTTCACGTCAGAGTTTACCATACAAGAGTCAGTATAGACAGAAAACTCATGGTGAAAATAAAATATGGTTCATCACCACCTTTAACTCCCAATCTGATTGGGTATGTGCAACACTCGAAAAACCCGTGTGGACCCTATAGTTAAAAAATTAATTTCAAACAGACCCTCGCTAACGTTTAACTCAGCCAAATGTGCTGAGTTTGGCACAGGGGATTTCCCATCTTCTATGTTCTATACCTGTCATTAGAAAATAAAGTTTTTGCACGATTGTATATTTTGGACGTCATGACTGCTTTCTTGGTGTTTATTTATTCTTGGTTTATATGGCCGTATGACAGTACTCTTACGGTATGTGCACACGTTGCGGATTTCCTGTGGATCCGCAGCGTTTTTTGCGGTGCAGAAACGCTGCAGATCCGCAAGCGATTTACAGTACAATGTAAATCAATGGTAAAAAAAATGCTGTGCTAATAGTGCGGAAAATTCCGTCCGGAAACGCTGCGGATTAAAAGAAGTAGCATGTCACTTCTTTTTTCCAGATCTGCAGCGTTTTTGTACCCATTCCATTATAGAAATCCGCAGGGTTTAAAACCGCAGTAAATCCGCAAGAAATCCGCAGCAAATCTGCACAAAAAACGCGTCAAATCCGCACCTGCGTTTTCTGCCAAGAGATGCAGAATCCGCACCAGAAATTCCTAAGCCTAATCCGCAACATGTGCACATAGCCTTACAGACAGGTAAACTCACCCTGGTTTACAGCCTTTTCCATCCAGTCACCCTGTGAAATATTGCCATCAGCCAGGTTCTGGGTCTTGGCCACACAGCAGGAACCTCCTCCCATCTGCCAGTATCCCCGGTGCCTCTTCTGGTTAGTAACCCCGGGCGATCTCATCATTACATGCAGGACATCACACCAGGCCCACTATGCGGAAGAGGGTTGCTGGCAGGTAGGAGGAGGTTTTTACATATTTCTAATTTCTATTTGGTAAAATAATTGTGTATGTGTGTGTGTGTATATATATATATATATATATATATATATATATATATATATATATATATATATATATATATAGTACTTATACCAACTGCTTTGTCTTTAGTTGTAAGGCTATGTGCACACGTCAGGATTATTTGCAGAAATTTCCTGAACAAAACCCGACTTTTTCCACAGGAAATCCGCATGCGTTTTTTGTGCGCTTTTAATGCGTTTTTTGTGGATTTTTTTAATATGGATTTTTCGCGTTTTTTGACGGAGCTTCACAATGCAATAAATAGCAGGAAATCCGCAAAAAATCCGCAAAATTAATTAACATGCTGCGTTTTTTCCCATGATGCATTTTTATCGCGGAAAAAGACGCAACATGTGCACAAAAATTGCAGTATGCATTAAAAATGATGGGATGCTTAATGTATGCTTTTTTTAAGCGTTTTTGCGGCGGAAAAAACTCGCGAAAAATCCGGAACGTGTGCACATAGCCTAAAACTACATTTCCCAGAATAAACAAGGCATGCTGTCTCTAGTAGATGAAAAACAAAATTTGGATAGGATTAACTGTGTTGTCCTGACCACAATACACCCCAAATTACAGAGTGGTCGACCGTTTAATTTTCAAAAACTGGAATTTTCAAAAACGGTGCGGAATAATCTGCACACGAATCCGCAACGTGTGCACATAGCCTAAAAGCACTGTCATCTCCTATCTTGGGAATATCTATCTTCACTGAATACTGATTTTACAGATCTGCATTGAGAGTGAATGATCAGTTCAGGAGGAGAAAGAAGCAGATTTCTCTGATAATATACATTACAAAGTTTCTTATTTTCATGTGCATTTTAAATTTATCACATAAATATTAAAACTCTTCAATAGATGTGTGTCCTCTCATCCTGGGTCGCGAAATAGAGTGACTTCTATCAGAGCGCGATATCTATGTGTGTGTAAAGCCTGGAGAGAAGAAGATAACTATATTGTCTGGCCTGATTATTTTAGGGGCTTTTATGTAAACCATGCCGTTCAAAAAAGCAACCATCATTTTAGCTGAGACCTGCTGCTCATGATCACCCTGTGAAGAGCTCTCCCTGGTTGACATCTCTAATACTGGAGAATGTGTGTCAAGTATGACCTGTTTTACATGCACAACACTTTCTTAAAGGGTTTGTCCACTATGAG
Organism: Ranitomeya variabilis; assembly: GCF_051348905.1. Lineage (NCBI taxonomy): Eukaryota > Metazoa > Chordata > Amphibia > Anura > Dendrobatidae > Ranitomeya > Ranitomeya variabilis. The sequence continues at coordinate 825,786,396 of NC_135232.1, read as the reverse complement.
GACAAACCCTTCTCATTCTGCATTTTTGCTAATTCAAAATACCAAGGATTGTCTGTCTGCTGTCTCTAACATCATGTCCTCCCTCTATCTGAAACTAAATCTCTCCAAAACGGAACTTCTTGTGTTTCTCCCTTCTACTAACCTCTCTCTACCCAACATCGAAATTACCCTGGAGGGTTCAACCATAACTCCCAAGCAGCATGCCCGCTGTCTTGGGGTCATATTCGACACCGAACTTTCCTTTACTCCCTATATCCGATCACTCACTCGCTCTTGTCACCTGCATCTTAAAAACATTTCCAGAATCCGACCTTTTCTCACCTTTGAAACTGCTAAGACTCTTACTGTCGCTCTTATTCATTCTCGTCTGGACTACTGCAACTCTCTTCTGATCGGTCTCCCTCTTACCAAACTTTCTCCTCTCCAATCCATCTTGAATGCGGCAGCCAGGGTCATATTTCTGTCCAGCCGCTTCACCGATGCCTCCATCTTGTGCCAGTCATTACACTTGCTACCCTGTCATGATTCTCAATGGCGAGAGAACATAGCCCAGCATATATGAGAACTAGCTCTTGGAAGATGGAAACTATACTGACCATGAACTAAAACCTGCCGCACAACTAGAAGTAGCCGGGTAGCATGCCTACGTTTTTTTTATCCCTAGATGCCCAGCGCCAGCCGGAGAACTAACTAATCCTGGCAGAGGAAAATACAGTCCTGGCTCACCTCTAGAGAAATTTCCCCAAAAGGCAGACAGAGGCCCCCACATATATTGGCGGTGATTTAAGATGAAATGACAAACGTAGTATGAAAATAGGTTTAGCAAAATCGAGGTCCGCTTACTAGATAGCAGAAAGACAGAAAGGGCTCTTTCATGGCCAGCTGAAAACCCTATCAAAACACCATCCAGAAATTACTTTAAGACTCTAGCATTAACTCATAACACCAGAGTGGCAATTTCCGATCACAAAAGCTTTCCAGACACAGTAACGAAACAGCAGCTGTGAACTGGAACAAAAAGCAAAAACAAACAAGGACAAAAGTCCAACTTAGCTGAGAGTTGTCTGGTAGCAGGAACATGCACAGAAAGGCTTCTGATTACATTGTTGACCGGCATGAAACTGACAGAGGAGCAAGGTTATATAGCGACTCCCACATCCTGATGGGAGCAGGTGAACAGAGGGGATGATGCACACAAGTTCAATTCCACCAGTGGCCACCGGGGGAGCCCAGAATCCAATTTCACAACAGTACCCCCCCCTCAAGGAGGGGGCACCGAACCCTCACCAGAACCACCAGGGCGATCAGAATGAGCCCTATGAAAGGCACGGACAAGATCGGAGGCATGAACATCAGAGGCAGTGACCCAAGAATTATCCTCCTGACCGTATCCCTTCCATTTGACCAGATACTGGAGTTTCCGTCTGGAAACACGAGAGTCTAAGATCTTTTCCACAACGTACTCCAACTCACCCTCAACCAACACCGGAGCAGGAGGCTCAACGGAAGGCACAACCGGTACCTCATACCTGCGCAATAATGACCGATGAAAAACATTATGAATAGAAAAGGATGCAGGGAGGTCCAAACGGAAGGACACAGGGTTAAGAATCTCCAATATCTTGTACGGGCCGATGAACCGAGGCTTAAACTTAGGAGAAGAGACCCTCATAGGGACAAAACGAGAAGACAACCACACCAAGTCCCCAACACAGAGCCGAGGACCAACACGACGACGGCGGTTGGCAAAAAGCTGAGTCTTCTCCTGGGACAACTTCAAATTGTCCACCACCTGCCCCCAAATCTGATGCAACCTCTCCACCACAGCATCCACTCCAGGACAATCCGAAGATTCCACTTGACCGGAGGAAAATCGAGGATGAAACCCCGAATTACAGAAAAACGGGGACACCAAGGTGGCAGAGCTGGCCCGATTATTGAGGGCGAACTCCGCCAAAGGCAAAAAAGCAACCCAATCATCCTGATCCGCAGACACAAAACACCTCAAATATGTCTCCAAGGTCTGATTAGTCCGCTCGGTCTGGCCATTAGTCTGAGGATGGAAAGCAGACGAAAAAGACAAATCTATGCCCATCCTAGCACAGAATGCCCGCCAAAATCTAGACACGAATTGGGTTCCTCTGTCAGAAACGATATTCTCCGGAATACCATGCAAACGAACAACATCTTGAAAAAACAGAGGAACCAACTCGGAAGAAGAAGGCAACTTAGGCAAGGGAACCAGATGGACCATCTTAGAGAAACGGTCACACACCACCCAGATGACAGACATCTTCCGAGAAACAGGCAGATCCGAAATAAAATCCATCGAGATGTGCGTCCAAGGTCTCTTCGGGATAGGCAAGGGTAACAACAATCCACTAGCCCGAGAACAACAAGGCTTGGCCCGAGCACAAACGTCACAAGACTGCACAAAGCCTCGCACATCTCGTGACAGGGAAGGCCACCAGAAGGACCTTGCCACCAAATCCCTGGTACCAAAAATTCCAGGATGACCTGCCAACGCAGAAGAATGAACCTCAGAGATGACTCTACTGGTCCAATCATCAGGAACAAACAGTCTACCAGGTGGGCAACGATCAGGTCTATCCGCCTGAAACTCCTGCAAGGCCCGCCGCAGGTCTGGAGAAACGGCAGACAATATCACTCCATCCTTAAGGATACCTGTGGTCTCAGAATTACCAGGGGAGTCAGGCTCAAAACTCCTAGAAAGGGCATCCGCCTTAACATTCTTAGAACCCGGTAGGTATGACACCACAAAATTAAACCGAGAGAAAAACAACGACCAGCGCGCCTGTCTAGGATTCAGGCGCCTGGCAGACTCAAGGTAAATTAAATTTTTGTGGTCAGTCAATACCACCACCTGATGTCTGGCCCCCTCAAGCCAGTGACGCCACTCCTCAAAAGCCCACTTCATGGCCAAAAGCTCCCGATTCCCAATATCATAATTCCGCTCGGCGGGCGAAAATTTACGGGAAAAAAAAGCACAAGGTCTCATCACGGAGCAGTCGGAACTTCTCTGCGACAACACCGCCCCAGCTCCGATTTCAGAAGCGTCGACCTCAACCTGAAAAGGAAGAGCAACATCAGGCTGACGTAACACTGGGGCGGAAGAAAAGCGGCGCTTAAGCTCCCGAAAGGCCTCCACAGCATCAGGGGACCAATCAGCAACATCAGCACCCTTCTTAGTCAAATCAGTCAATGGTTTAACAACATCAGAAAAACCAGCAATAAATCGGCGATAAAAGTTAGCAAAGCCCAAAAATTTCTGCAGACTCTTAAGAGAAGAGGGTTGCGTCCAATCACAAATAGCCTGAACCTTGACAGGATCCATCTCGATGGAAGAGGGGGAAAAAATGTATCCCAAGAAGGAAATCTTTTGAACCCCAAAAACGCATTTAGAACCCTTCACACACAAGGAATTAGACCGCAAAACCTGAAAAACCCTCCTGACCTGCTGGACATGAGAGTCCCAGTCATCCGAAAAAATCAGAATATCATCCAGATACACAATCATAAATTTATCCAAATAATCGCGGAAAATGTCATGCATAAAGGACTGGAAGACTGAAGGGGCATTTGAAAGACCAAAAGGCATCACCAAATACTCAAAATGGCCCTCGGGCGTATTAAATGCGGTTTTCCACTCATCCCCTTGCTTGATTCGCACCAAATTATACGCCCCACGGAGATCAATCTTAGAGAACCACTTGGCCCCCTTTATACGAGCAAACAAATCAGTAAGCAGTGGTAACGGATATTGATATTTAACCGTGATTTTATTCAAAAGTCGATAATCAATACACGGCCTCAAAGAGCCGTCTTTCTTAGACACAAAGAAAAAACCGGCTCCTAAGGGAGATGACGAAGGACGAATATGTCCCTTTTCCAAGGACTCCTTTATATATTCTCGCATAGCAGCGTGTTCAGGCACAGACAGATTAAATAAACGACCCTTAGGGTATTTACTACCCGGAATCAAGTCTATGGCACAATCGCACTCCCGGTGCGGAGGTAGTGAACCAAGCTTGGGTTCTTCAAAAACGTCACGAAAGTCAGACAAGAATTCAGGAATCTCAGAGGGAATAGATGATGAAATGGAAACCAAAGGTACGTCCCCATGAGTCCCTTTACATCCCCAGCTTAACACAGACATAGCTTTCCAGTCGAGGACTGGGTTATGAGATTGCAGCCATGGCAATCCTAGCACCAAAACATCATGTAGATTATACAGCACCAGAAAGCGAATAATCTCCTGGTGATCCGGATTAACACGCATAGTCACTTGTGTCCAGTATTGTGGTTTATTACTAGCCAATGGGGTGGAGTCAATCCCTTTCAGAGGTATCGGAGCCTCCAATGGCTCCAAATCATACCCACAGCGTTTGGCAAAGGACCAATCCATAAGACTCAAAGCGGCGCCAGAGTCGACATAGGCGTCCGCGGTAATAGATGATAAAGAACAAATCAGGGTCACAGATAGAATAAACTTAGACTGTAAAGTGCTAATTGAAACAGACTTGTCAGGCTTCTTAGTACGCTTAGAGCATGCTGATATAACATGAGTTGAATCACCACAATAGAAGCACAACCCATTTTTTCGTCTAAAATTCTGCCGCTCGCTTCTGGACAGAATTCTATCACATTGCATATTTTCTGGCGTTTTCTCAGTAGACACCGCCAAATGGTGCACAGGTTTGCGCTCCCGCAGACGCCTATCGATCTGAATAGCCATCGTCATGGACTCATTCAGACCCGCAGGCACAGGGAACCCCACCATAACATCCTTAATGGCATCAGAGAGACCTTCTCTGAAAATCGCCGCCAGGGCGCACTCATTCCACTGAGTAAGCACAGACCATTTGCGGAATTTTTGGCAGTATATTTCAGCTTCATCTTGCCCCTGAGATAGGGACATCAAGGCCTTTTCCGCCTGGAGCTCTAAATGAGGTTCCTCATAAAGCAACCCCAAGGCCAGAAAAAACGCATCCACATTGAGCAACGCAGGATCCCCTGGTGCCAATGCAAAAGCCCAGTCTTGAGGGTCGCCCCGGAGCAAAGAAATTACAATCCTGACCTGCTGTGCAGGGTCTCCGGCAGAGCGAGACCTCAGGGACAAAAACAATTTGCAATTATTTTTAAAATTTTGAAAGTGAGATCTATTCCCTGAGAAGAATTCGGGCAAAGGAATTCTAGGCTCAGACATAGGTGCATAAACAACAAAATCTTGCAAATTTTGTACTTTCGTGGCAAGATTATTCAAACCTGTAGCTACACTCTGAAGATCCATTTCAAACAGGTGAACACAGAGCCATTCAAGGATTAGAAGGAGAGAAAAAGAGGGAGGCTGCAGTATAGGCAGACTAGCAAGTGATTCAATTATGAGCACACTCAGAACTAGAGGGGAAAAAAAAAAAAATTGTAGCAGACTTCTTTTTTCTCTCCTTTCTCAGCAGTAATTTAACCCTTTTTGGGCCGGTCAAACTGTCATGATTCTCAATGGCGAGAGAACATAGCCCAGCATATATGAGAACTAGCTCTTGGAAGATGGAAACTATACTGACCATGAACTAAAACCTGCCGCACAACTAGAAGTAGCCGGGTAGCATGCCTACGTTTTTTTTATCCCTAGATGCCCAGCGCCAGCCGGAGAACTAACTAATCCTGGCAGAGGAAAATACAGTCCTGGCTCACCTCTAGAGAAATTTCCCCAAAAGGCAGACAGAGGCCCCCACATATATTGGCGGTGATTTAAGACGAAATGACAAACGTAGTATGAAAATAGGTTTAGCAAAATCGAGGTCCGCTTACTAGATAGCAGAAAGACAGAAAGGGCTCTTTCATGGCCAGCTGAAAACCCTATCAAAACACCATCCAGAAATTACTTTAAGACTCTAGCATTAACTCATAACACCAGAGTGGCAATTTCCGATCACAAAAGCTTTCCAGACACAGTAACGAAACAGCAGCTGTGAACTGGAACAAAAAGCAAAAACAAACAAGGACAAAAGTCCAACTTAGCTGAGAGTTGTCTGGTAGCTGGAACATGCACAGAAAGGCTTCTGATTACATTGTTGACCGGCATGAAACTGACAGAGGAGCAAGGTTATATAGCGACTCCCACATCCTGATGGGAGCAGGTGAACAGAGGGGATGATGCACACAAGTTCAATTCCACCAGTGGCCACCGGGGGAGCCCAGAATCCAATTTCACAACACTACCCACTCGCTACAGGGTCCAGTATAAACTCATCTCTCTCACCCACAAAGCCCTCCACAGTTCTGCACCACCTTATATCTCCTCTCTCATCTCTGTCTATCGCCCTACACGTGCCCTCCGTTCTACAAATGACCTAAGGCTAACATCCCCCATAATCCGAACCTCGCACCTCCGTCTACAAGACTTCTCTCCTGCTGCGCCAGCTCTCTGGAGTGCACTTCCCCAGACAATCAGACTGATACCTAGCCCCGACCTATTCAAGCGCCCTAAAAACCCATCTCTTCAAACAAGCCTACCACATCAACTACTCAGTAAACTAACTTTGCCCTGTTCCCTCCTTCCAAATATTATTCTAAATCTGCACCCTACTATTCATCTGTCTCCACACCCTCCATGCACATGATAACTGCACTTGATACTTGACTATTGCACTTAAGCACACGGGCTGATGACCGGATCATGCAGCTTTGTATGAAAATCCCTATGTATTATAATTGCCAGACCTGAAATAACAAGCACTTTTCACCTATTGTAGATTGTAAGCTCGCGAGCAGGGACCTCACTCCTAATGTCACTGTTTAATTTGTCTTAACTTGTATTGAATTTGTCTGTATATGTCCCCGCTTAATTGTAAAGTGCTGCGGAATATGTTGGCCCTATATAAATAAAGATTATTAATATATTATTATTATTTGCCCCTGGTAAAAAAACAAACACCTATACTCAACTCCTGTGCCAGCGCGGTTCCATTCCAATGTCAGCACTTGAGTTTCCGGGGTTCATGTGAGATTGTTAGGACTTCAGCTGGCATCAGGCCCAGGGGTTAGTAAAGGAGAGGCGTCCATTAGACAACCCCATTACTAACCCGTTAATAAATTAAAAACACACACATACACACAGAAAAAAATACTTTATTTGAATAAAGACTCCCCCACACTATCCCTTGCTCACCAATTTATAAAAAATAGTTCCAACATGTGTCCTCCATGGACACCATCGGAATCCTTGGACTACTTTGAGCCGGCATGGCTTTTTTGTATATTAATAAATTGGTGAACCAGGGAGTCAGGGAGTGTTTTTTACAGTAAAAATATCTTGTGTTGTGTTTTTTTTCCTTTTAACTAACTGGGTTAGTAATGGGGGTGTTTGGTAGGTGCCTCTACATTACTAACCCCTGGGCTTGATGTCAGCTCACATCAACCCCCAAAAAGATAGCCCGAATGACAGCGCACTAGGGCAATCAGGAAAAGCCGGGCAAGGTGCCAAATTTGGCGCATCTAATGTGATGCGCCAATTCTGGAGAGGCTGCGGAATGGTATTTTTAGGCTGTGAAGGGCCCAACAACTAAATAAATTTATCCCACAGTTTTCTTCTTTACCTTTGCTGATTATCAAAAAATAGGGGCGACAACACGTAATTTTTTTCATTTATTTATTATCAAGTTGTTAAAAAATAAATTAATGAATTAAAAAAAATATGCAGCATCTAAAACTCACCAAAAACTTATCATGGACACAGCCTTAGTGTATCCTCACATATGGAAGATGAGGTGTATACATTTCTACTTGTGGAAATAACCCCATTGAATACAACTGTTCAGTTGCAGAAACTTACAATTTATTTATATTTTATTATGCATGCTTATATAGCACCATCACATTCCACAGCTTTTTACAGACATTATTATTTACTATTTTATACCATATTAAAAAAGGTTGTCCACTACCTGAAGAACCCCTTTTTTAAATGGAGTACCTTTTGTAAAATGAAAAATAAAATCATACCTCCCACATTAGAGCCATTTACGCCATGTCGCCATTGGGTTTACAGCAGTTCTCCTTCAGATGAATGTCAGAGATGCAGAAGAGTGAGAGAGTGACAGCTGATTGGCTGCAAGGCCAAATGGCATATGCCGTGGGAGACCCAGAAGTGACGTCACTAGAATGGCCCAGGTACGCAACGTGAGTTTATGGGTTTTCTTTTATTTTACAAGGGGGACTTGTTCATTTAATAAAGGGTTGTCTAGGTAGTGGACAAACATTTAAATTTTTTGATGCTTTAGATATGCAAACAATGCAGTTTTTGGATGAGTCACGTATGAAAATTGAGTATGTGACAAGATCCATTTGCATCTCCATGCGCTCATGCACATAAAGGACATGTGCAGGAGAAATATGCCTTGAGATTAGCACTACACAAATGAGGTATACTGCTGCATGCTACGATTTTGTCACGTACAGAAAATTGCTCATATACATTAGCACATTGTCTTTTATTGTTCACTGTATTTACTGTACGTTACACACATTTGAACATTGCCTTAGTGTATGAGCCTATCACATACAGACTACATCCCTGTTATAGGAAAGGTTATATAGTGAACAGTGATATTTAACCCCTTCATGCCTGGAGCTGTTTTCGGTTTTGCGTTTTCGTTTTTTGCTCCCCTTCTTCTCAGAGGCATAACTTTTTTATTTTTCCATCAATGTGGCCATGTGAGGGCTTGTTTTTTTGCGAGACGAGTTGTACTTTTGAACGACACCATCTGTTTCACCATGTCGCGTACTAGAAAACGGGAAAAAAATTCCAAGTGTGGTGAAATTGCAAAAAAGTGCAATTCCACACCTCTTAATCCATCTATAAGGGCATTAAAGTCAAAAGAAGCTGAATAAAATGATACCTTAATATCAGCAATCTGATGTTTTATTAAAGCGAAATACATGTTTTTCTTATGTGTAACTGAGCTGTCAACCTCTTCACCCTTCCCCCCTGCCTGTTTTCACCTTCATGACCAGGCCAAATTTTACAGATAGGGGCGTTTTACTCAAGTCGTCCTTCCAAGAGATGTACAGCTTCAGGTGGGGCCATGCACTTTGAGGTTTTAGACTGTAATGTGCTAGGGGTTTTGATACTGGGACTTACTTGGCTCGCTCTGCACAATCCTGTAGTAGATTGGCAGACTAAGGAAGAAGTAAAATTGAGTGGGTATTGTCAAGGACACTGCTTGTGTACCCGGATTGCTAGAGTGGATACCCAATCTTTGCCTAGTTACCTGCTCGATTATGGGGATGTATTCTCGGTGCAGGGGTGCCCAGAACTCCCTACCCATCGTCCTTATGATTGCACCATTAATCTCGTTTCCGGTGCCAAGCTGCCCAAGAGCAGACTCTATAATATCTCTGGTCTAGAGAGACAGGCCATGAAGGACTACATCGCGGACAGTACACCTCAACAGGCAAGATGGGCATTGTTCTTTACAGGTTTAACTTTTTGTCACATATAAGCCTAGAAAAAAACCATTAAGGCAGATGCCTTATCCCGATGCTTTCCTGGGGGAGGAGATAAGTGTGAATCGGTGCTTATTCATCAAAAAGGGTTGGTTATGGCGTCTATATGCTCTGATCTGGAAAGAGTTTGTTGGCGCTCAGGGTGATGCCCCTTCTGCCTGTACACTTGGTAAACTGTTGGTTCCTGTTAATCTCCGTCTTAGAGTCCTTAGCGAACATCACTATTCAGTGTTGGTAGGACACCCTGGGAATAAAGCCGCCGCTGACCTACTTGCGTTTTTGGTGGCCAGGTGTTCATCAGGATGTCTGGGAGTATGTAGCTGTCTGCAGTGTCTGTGCATCTTATAAGAGCTCTCATATTCGTCCGCTGGGGGCACTCCAACCATTGGAGATTCCCAGTAGACCTTGGATTCACTTCTCGGTAGATTTTATCATGGATCTTCCAGTGTCAGAAGGAAATACTGTAATACTGGTGGTGGTAGATAGATCCAGTAAAATGTCTCTTTTTATCACTTTACCAGCTTTACTGAACACACAAATCCGTGGCGCAAGTTTTCGTTAGGGAAATAATTACATTGCGTGAGATCACAACCGATATTGTTTCTGATCGGGGAGTGCAGTTTGTCTCCAAGTTTTGGAGAGAATTTTGCATCCGCCTGGGATCCACTTGTCATTTTCTTCCGCTTTTCACCCGTAGCCTAATGTGCAGACTGAATGGGTTAACCAGAATCTAGAGACATACCTCAAGTGTTTCGTATCTGAAAATCTGGAGGACTGGGTTACCTATTTACCGTTAGCCGAATTTGTTGTAAATAATCGTTGTCAGGAATCGACCGGTAAGTCCCTGTTTTTCAGGGCATATGGGTTCCATCCTCAATTTAGTTAGTTTAATAGTAATCACCCTTCTGGATTACTGGAAGAAGAATGGTTTTCATCTTCTATTACTACCATATGGCAGGGGGTTATGAATAATTTGAGAAAGCTGGGATCCAAAATTAAGAGTGTGGCTGATAAGAGACGTTTGGTGGGTCCGGACCTCTGTGTTGGTGACTTGGTGTGGCTATCCTCTAGAAACATAAAGCTGAAGATTCTGTCTTGGAAACTGGATCCCAGGTTTATCGGCCCTTATAAGATCATGGCCATCGTCAATCCCTTAGCATTTCACCTTGCTTTACCGCCTACTAGTGATGAGCGAGTATGCGAGTATGCTTGCGTTTCTCCCAGCATGCTCGGGTGGTCTCCAAGTATTTCGGCATGCTCGGAGATTTAGTTTATGTCGATGCAGCTGCATGATTTGCGGCTGCTAGACCGCTTAAATACTTGTGGGGGTTGCTTAACAAACAGGCAATCCCCACATGTATTCAAGCTGTGTAGCAGCCGCAAATCATGCAGCTGCGTCAACATAAACTCAAATCTCCGAGCACGCCGAAATACTCGGAGAACACCCGAGCATGCTCGGAGAAACCCGAGTAACGAGCATACTTGCTCATCACTAGTGCCTACCTTAAGGATCCATAATGTATTCCTGAAAAAATGTGTTGCATCTTCAGTACCATCACCTTTACCATCGTCTCCTGTCATTGTTGATGGAAACTTCGAGTTTCAGATTGCGAAGATCTTTGATTCTCGTATTGTTCGTCTGTCAATTCAGTATCTGGTACATTGGAGGAGGTACAGTCCTGAAGAGATGATATGGGTACCAGCATCTGATGTTCATGTGGCCAGACTGGTCCGGGCTTTCATGTGGCACACACCAATAGGCCACGTCCCGAGATTCCGGTGGTCCCTCGTAGAAGAGGGGGTACTGTCACAGAGGTACCGCGACAGTGTGGTGCCAGAAGACTGCAGCATCTGATTGCTCCTACTCCTGCACTGAGAAGAAGCACTTCTCCATCATTTTAAATGTGTTTATTTCTTCTGGCAGAATAGGGGTTAATTGGCCATGATGGAGATCCCTGTGCTCACAGCTGAGCTCGGTTAGCCACTCCTTCCCCCTTTATAATATGGGCTCTGTTACAAATCCTTGTCAGACCAAGCATTTGCTGCATGGCTTATGGAGGGAGAGGAGTTCATATGAGAAGGAGAGTTGGAGGAGTAATCTGCGATTGTTGCTTGGTTTGTATGTGTGATAATTCCCTATCCGTCTCTATTTCGGTTTATTCCCCTACCTCCATGCCCCACTGCATTCCTCTGTTATATGTGAGTGAATATTTTGCATGTTTGGAGTTTTCTGTTAACCCTTGTTTGTGTTGCCATGTTTGTTGGGTTGGTGTACTACGGTGCAGAGTAGTGCCCTTCTTCCCTGGTTGGGGAAGAGAACAGATGGAGGGCTAAGTCAGGAGATAAGGCAAGGGTGGAGGCCCCGGTATCTTCACCTTCAGAAGTATCCCGAGAAGTAGGGCGAGTTATGGTGCCCCCTAGAGACAGGAAAGGAGCCCCTGGTCCCTGGTCACCAGACAGCTGTGTCATGATACTAGCCCTATCAACTAATCTAAATAACTTTTTAAAATTCTTTTTCACACAAAAAAAATAATCAGATGCTGATCAGTGGTGGTTATCACCGATTAGCGCTCGACATCTGTAAGACACACACATGGATGTGATCCTTTTTTTCCGCTTTTCTATCGGATAATAACCCTGACAATATTCAGTAAAAAATACTGAAATAGACGCCGATTGCTACTATATATTTTTACTCTTTTATTTTTATTCTTTTTTCACTCACATACAAAAAAACAACAGGATGCTGATCAGTGATTTGTACAGCATTTTAGCCAAGGTCGAGAAGTCTTTCCCTTCCATGATGTACTGGGATCGTCCAAGGTTGGGAAGGTGCCAACACTGATTGTGGCTGATACAGCAAGTTGTCAGCCACAGTGTACAGCCGACAGCTGCTGGATTGTCACCTGTATGGGAGTGCTATTCTCTTACATCTCAGTTCAGTATAAAGACGTATTGGCTGTCATTAAGGGTTAACCAGAGGACAGGAAAATATATTACTATCTTGTGCATTTATGATATACTGACAGGAATAGGATGAGCCTGTATGTCAAGAATGGGGTCCTGTTTAATTTCTTCTGTCAGTGGTGGTGGTTAGAATTTGATCTTCTCTATTACTGGTATGCATCTGGCCACCGTTTGCATGGTAGATGTAGATGCCAATGGTATCTTCTCAAGGGCTAGCTAATATACCACGTTCTCTAGAGTCTTTCAGAGTTAGTGGCTGTGCAGCATGCAATGGTCAGTCATACACTCCATCTGCCCAACAGATAACCTTTCTTGTGCTAATGCCTAATGACAGAGGTCAGCACTAGGAGAGGAAGTGACATACAAATGACTACTTGTTGGCTTCTCACATGTCATTTTCTGGCAGTGAAAGAGAGTAGTATGGGAGCAAGGAGGTGATTTTTTTTCTATTTTGCGGTAGATACTATTGCGTCTGTTTTTTAAGTTTATTGCTATAAAAACAGATTGTTATTCATACTGATTTCTGAATCTAGTTTAGCATTATCATATTGTTACAGACACCATTGATAATCTTTGTAGTTCTTTTGAGTGTAAACATTTTTTTTCTCATTTGCCATAATGCTTGGTGGTCCACTTTAAAAGGGGAGGGTAAGATGTAAAGTACACAATTTCTATCTTCCAAAAACAGCAACATTTTTTTTTATCTATGGGCTTTTTCTGATAGTTCAAGTCAAAGATTCAACCCATGAAAAAGATCCATGGATTATATATAGAAAGGAGCTATATTTTCAAATCTTTTGCAACCTATTGAATGGGCAATAACAAATTGAAAAGAAGGTTTGTACATCATATGAATAAAAGCATATAATGGGTATGAAGAATATGTCACGCATCATGGATTCTGTTCCCCAATGGAACCATTGAGTACAATGAGGCAAACAAGTTCGGGTGGAATGTGAACCTAGCTTAAAAGGGCACTTAAGTGAGTTATCTACAGTGTCTTGAGATTATAAATTTTGCAAAGGTGCCCTCAGCTACTGTGACATCGCAGAAGAGTTTCAGTGAATCAGGTGGGCTGCTGTGATAGCTTGTGTAAGTTTCAGTCAGTTAGGCCGGTGTCACACTAGCGTAGAATACGGACGAGTGCTATGTGAGAAAACATCGCATAGCACGCACCACTGTTAATCTATGGGGCAGCTCACGTCACCATATTTTTTTTCTCCGGCGTATTCAACGTGCATGTAAAATTGCAGCATGCTGCGATTTTATGCATATATCGGCCAAGTCTCGCCAATGTAAGCCTATAGGTGCGAGAAAAAATCGGACACCACACGGACCATGCTAGTGCTGTCCAATGTTTACGTACCCGTGTCCGTTGAAAAGCCAGCAATTCATGTGCTGTGTACAGTAAAATCACAATGACAGGTTAGAATAGAATAGATATATTATTATTATTTATTATTATAGCACCATTTATTCCATGGCGCTTTACATGTGAGGAGGGGTATACATAATAAAAACAAGTACAATATCCTTGAACAATACAAGTCACAACTGGTACAGGAGGAGAGAGGACCCTGCCCGCGATGGCTCACAATCTACAAATATATACACATAGAATACATAGATATCTACATGTCAGTGACACACATATGTATATGTATTTATATTGCATAGATAGATAGATACAAGAAAAGCTGGCAAATCATCTGCCGCGTACAGTAAAATCACACTGACAGGTTAGAATAGAATAGATAGAATAGATATACAGTATACACATAGAATACATAGATATATAGCTGTCAGTGACACACACATACAGTGGGTATGGAAAGTATTCAGACCCCTTTAAATTTTTCACTCTTTGTTGCATTGCAGCCATTTGCTAAATTAATAAAAAATGCATTTTTTTCACATCAATGTACACTCTGCACCGGATGAAAAAAACAGAAATTAAGACATTTTTCCAAATTTAATTAAAAAAAGGAAAACTGAAATATCACATGGTCATAAGTATTCAGACCCTTTGCTCAGACACTCTTATTTAAGTCACATGCTGTCCATTTCCTTGTGATCCTCCTTGAGATCGTTCTACTCCTTCATTGGAGTCCAGCTGTGTTTAATTAAACTGTTAGGACATGATTTGGAAAGGCAGACACCTGTCTATAGAAGACCTCACAGTGCATGTCAGACCAAATGAGAATCATGAGGTCAAATGAACTGGTCAAGGAGCTCAGAGACAGAATTGCGGCAAGGCACAGATCTGGCCAAGGTTACAACAGAATTTCTACAGTACTCAAGGTTTCTAAGAGCACAGTGGCCTCCATAATCCATAAATGGAAGAAGTTTAGAACCACCATAAGTCTTCCTACACCTAACCGTCCAGCCAAACAGAGCAAACGTGGGAGAAGAGCCTTGGTGAGAGAGGTAAAGAAGAACCCCAAGATCACTGTGGCTGAGCTCCGGAGAAGCAGTAGGGAGAGGGGAGAAAGTTCCACAAAGTCAACTATCACTGCAGCCCTCCACCATTTGGAGACATATGAAAGCCCTCAGAGAGTTTTCTAAAAAACACATGTACGACTAGCAGACTATGAGAAATAAAATTTTCTGGTCTGATGAGACGAAGATAGAACTTTTTGGTGATAATTCTAAGAGGTATGTGTGGAGAAAACCAGGCACTGCTCATCAGCTGCCCAATACAATCCCAACAGTGAAACATGATGATGGCAGCATCATGCTATGTGGTGTTTTTCAGCTGCAGGGACAGGACGACTGGTTGTTATTGAAGGAAACATGAATGCGGCCAAGTACAGAGATATCCTGGATGAAAACCTCTTCCAAAGTGCTCTGGACCTCAGACTTGGCTGAAGGTTCACCTTCCAACAAGACAATGACCCTAAGCACACAGCTAAAATAACAAAGGAGTGGCTTCAAAACAACTCTGTGACCATTTTTGACAGGCCCAGCCAGAGCCCTGACCTAAACCCAATTGCGCATCTCTGGAGAGACCAGAAAATGGCTGTCCACCAAGGTTCACCATTAGTGTTGAGCGATACCTTCCGATATTTGAAAGCATCGGTATCGGATTGTATCGGCTGATATCCGAAAAATATCGGATATTGCCGATACCGATACCCGATAACAATACAAGTCAATGGGACACAAATATCGGAAGTGATCCTGGATGGTTCCCAGGGTCTGAAGGAGAGGAAACTCTCCTTCAGGCCCTGGGATCCATATTCATGTGTAAAATAAAGAATAATAATAAAAAATAGGTATATACTCACCCTCTGACGCGCCCTGGTTGAAACCGCTGCAACCGGCAGCCTCCGTTCCTAAGAATGAGCGAGTTTAGGACCTTCGATGACGTCGCGGCTTGTGATTGGTCGCGTAACCACTCATGTGACCGCTCACGCGACCAATCACAAGCCGCGACGTCATCGCAGGTCCTAAACTCAGCATTCTTAGGAATGGAGGCACCGCTAAGAGCAGGGGCCGCCGGAGGGGTGAGTATATCTATTATTTATTCTTATTCTTTATTTTATACATGAATATGGATCCCAGGGCCTGAAGGAGAGTCTCCTCTCCCCCAGACCCTGGGAAACATACGCACCGCACACTTCCGATTCCGATATCGCAAAAATATCGGAACTCGGTATCGGAATTCCGATACCGCAAATATCGGCCAATACCCAATACTTGCGGTATCGGAATGCTCAACACTATTCACCATACAACCTGATGGAACTGGAAAGGATCTGCAAGGAAGAATGGCAGAGGATCCCCAAATTCAGGTGTGAAAAACTTGTTGCATCATTCCCAAGACGACTCATGGTTGTTCTAGCTCAAAAGGGTGCTTCTACTCAATACTGAGCAAAGGGTCTGAATACCTATAACCATGTGATATTTCAGTTCCGTTTTTATACATTTAATACACTTGCAAAAATTACTACATTTATGTTTCTTTTTTCAGTCAAGATGGGGTGTAAAGTGTACATTAATACATTAATGAGAAAAAAATGAACTTTTTTGAATTTACCAAATGGCTGCAATGAAACAGAGTGAAAAATTTACAGGGGTTTGAATAATTTCCGTACCCACTGTGTGTGTGTGTGTGTATATATATATATATATATATATATATATATATATATATATATATATATATATATATATATATATATATACACTCACCGGCCACTTTATTAGGTACACCATGCTAGTAACGGGTTGGACCCCCTTTTGCCTTCAGAACTGCCTCAATTCTTCGTGGCATAGATTCAACAAGGTGCTGGAAGCATTCCTCAGAGATTTTGGTCCATATTGACATGATGGCATCACACAGTTGCCGCAGATTTGTCGGCTGCACATCCCAAAGATGCTCCATACAAGGCAGGATGGATCCATGCTTTCATGTTGTTTACGCCAAATTCTGACCCTACCATCCGAATGTCGCAGCAGAAATCGAGACTCATCAGACCAAGTAACGTTTTTCCAATCTTCTACTGTCCAATTTCGATGAGCTTGTACAAATTGTAGCCTCAGTTTCCTGTTCTTAGCTGAAAGGAGTGGTACCCGGTGTGGTCTTCTGCTGCTGTAGCCCATCTGCCTCAAAGTTCGACGCACTGTGCTTTCAGAGATGCTCTTAGGCCTACCTTGGTTGTAACGGGTGGCGATTTGAGTCACTGTTGCCTTTCTATCAGCTCGAACCAGTCTGCCCATTCTCCTCTGACCTCTGGCATCAACAAGGCATTTCCGCCCACAGAACTGCCGCTCACTGGATTTTTTTTCTTTTTCGGACCATTCTCTGTAAACCCTAGAGATGGTTGTGCGTGAAAATCCCAGTAGATCAGCAGTTTCTGAAATACTCAGACCAGCCCTTCTGGCACCAACAACCATGCCACGTTCAAAGGCACTCAAATCACCTTTCTTCCCCATACTGATGCTCGGTTTGAACTGCAGGAGATTGTCTTGACCATGTCTACATGCCTAAATGCACTGAGTTGCCGCCATGTGATTGGCTGATTAGAAATTAAGTGTTAACAAGAAGTTGGACAGGTGTACCTAATAAAGTGGCCAGTGAGAGTATATATATATATATATACTAGATGGTGGCCCGATTCTAACGCATCGGGTATTCTAGAATCTGTATGTAGTTTATTTATGAAGTTTTCAGAATAATGCAATTTACACACAGGATTTGGCTGGCCGGCCGCGACTAATTAGCGAAGCGTGTTTCAAATTGCCACGTAGTATATTGCCCAGCCACATAGTATATTGCCCAGCCATGTAGTATATTGCCCATCCACGTAGTATATAGCACAGACACGTAGTATATAGCACAGAGACGTAGTATATAACACTGCCTATGCAGTATATAACACAGGCCATGTAGTATAGAGCACAGCGATGTAGTATATAACACAGCCCACATAATATATACCACAGCCACGTAGTACATAACACAGCCCACGTAGTATATAGCCCAGAGACGTAGTATATACCACAGCCCATGCAGTAGCTAACACAGCTCACGTAGTATATAGCAATGTGGGCACCATATCCCTGTTAAAAAAGAATTAAAATAAAAAATAGTTATATACTCACCCTCCGTCGGCCCCCCAGATCCAGCCGAGGCGTTTACCGATGCTCCTCGCGACGCTCCGGTCCCAAGAGTGCATTGCGGTCTCACGAAATGATGACGTAGCGGTCTCGTGAGACCGCTACGTCATTATCTCGCGAGACCGCAATGCATGGACTGGTCACCGGAGTGTCGCGAGGAGCGGGAAAGGCCTCAGCTGGATGCAGGGGGCCAACGGAGGGTGAGTATATAATGATTTTTTTTTTTTTATTATTTATAACATTAGATCTTTTTACTATTGATGCTGCATAGGCAGGGCCGTATTTAGAGTTTCTGCTGCCCTAGGCACTTTTAGTGCTGCCTCCCCCTTTGGTGAGTATGACACTATCGGCAGTGACTTTGGCAAGAATCGCTGATGTGAAAGTCGCCTTTTGCAGCAGATCCGGCGGTTTTTCTGCATCTGCCGCGTAACGGATCACTTACGGCAATGCTGCGTTCGGCCTCATTCATTCCCTATGGGATTTGCGGCACTTGCCATGATCTGGCAAATGCAGTACCATACCTCCCAACTTTTGTAGAAGGGAAGGAGGTATAAAGTTTGCGGTGCACAATGCGTGCCGCGGCAAATTTTAGGCCACGCCTCTGACCACACCCATTTCACAACTAGTCACACCCATATCCACGTCCCAACCACAGCCATTTAGCACTGCTGATCACACTGTTTTATATATAATAATTATAAACAAAAAAATATGGCCACACAGTGCTCCATACAGTATAATGGCCCCACATGATGCTCCATACTGTATAATGGCCCCACATGATGCTCAATACTGTATAATGACCACACATGATGCTCCATACTGTATAATGGCCACACATGATGCTCCATACTGTATAATGGCCACACACAGTTCTCCATACTGTATAATGGCCACACAGTGCTCCATACTGTATAATGGCCACACCTGATGCTCCATACTGTATAATGGCCACACAGTGCTCCATACTGTATAATGGCCACACAGTGTTCCATACTGTATAATGGCCACACATAGTGCTCCATACTGTGTAACGGCCACACAAAGTTCTCCATACTGTATAATGATCCCACATGATGCTCAATACTGTATAATGGCCACACATGATGCTCCATACTGTATAATGACCACACATGATGCTCCATACTGTATAATGGCCATTGGCCACACATGATGCTCCATACTGTATAACGGCCACACATGATGCTCCATACTGTATAACGGCCACACATGATGCTCAATACTGTATAATGGCCACACACAGTTCTCCATACTGTATAATGATCCCACATGATGCTCAATACTGTATAATGACCCCCCTCCTGTATGCATGGCTCATCTCCCTCCCATCCCATATGCATGGCTCATATCCCCCCTCCTGTATGGTTGGCTGATATTCCCCTTCTGTATGCATGGCTCATATTCCCCCCCTGTGTGCATGGCTCATATCCCCCCCCCTGTATGCATGGCTCATATTCCCCCCCTGTATGCATGGCTCATATTCCCCCCTGAATGCATGGCTCATATTCCCCCTCCTGTATGCATGGCTCATATTCCCCCCCTGAATGCATGGCTCATATTCCCCCCCTGTATGCATGGCTCATATTCCCCCCCTGTATGCATGGCTCATATTCCCCCCTGTATGCATGGCTCATATTCCCCCCCTGAATGCATGGCTCATATTCCCCCCCTGAATGCATGGCTCATATTCCCCCCTGTATGCATGGCTCATATTCCCATCTGAATGCATGGCTCATATTCCCCCCCTGTATGCATGGCTCATATTCCCCCCCTGTATGCTTGGCTCATATTCCCCCCCCTGTATGCATGGCTTATATTCCCCCCCGTATGCATGGCTCATATTCCCCCCTGAATGCATGGCTCATATTCCCCCCCTGTATGCATGGCTCATATTCCCCTCTGTATGCTTGGCTCATATTCCCCCCCTGTATACATGGCTCATATTCCCCCCTGAATGCATGGCTCATATTCCCCCCTGTATGCATGGCTCATATTCCCCCCTGTATGCATGGCTCATATTCCCCCCCTGAATGCATGGCTCATATTCCCCCCCTGAATGCATGGCTCATATTCCCCCCTGTATGCATGGCTCATATTCCCATCTGAATGCATGGCTCATATTCCCCCCCTGTATGCATGGCTCATATTCCCCCCCTGTATGCTTGGCTCATATTCCCCCCCCTGTATGCATGGCTTATATTCCCCCTGTATGCATGGCTCATATTCCCCCCTGAATGCATGGCTCATATTCCCCCCCTGTATGCATGGCTCATATTCCCCTCTGTATGCTTGGCTCATATTCCCCCCCTGTATACATGGCTCATATTCCCCCCTGAATGCATGGCTCATATTCCCCCCTGAATGCATGGCTCATATTCCCCCCCCCCGAATGCATGGCTCATATACCCCCCTGTATGCATGGCTCATATTCCCCCCATGTGTGCATGGCTCATATTCCCCCCCCTGTATGCATGGCTCATATTCCCCGCTGTATGCATGGCTCATATTCCCCCCCTGTATGCATGGCTCATATTCCCCCCCCTGAATGCATGGCTCATATCCCCCCCTGAATGCATGGCTTATATTCCCCCCCTGAATGCATGGCTTATCTCTCCACCACCCCCACTCCCGCTCCTGCTCCCATCTTGCATGGCACGCCGGCTTATGTCCTCCTTCATCCCCCGTCCCTCATACTTACCTGTTCCTCACCGACATCCCTCTCGCTCTGTCCCAACTCCCAGCGCAGCACCTTCTTCCTGCGTGAGCGGTCAGGTGATACCGCTCATTAAGGTCATGAATATGCACATATTCATGACCTTAATGAGCGGTACCACGTGACCGCTCATTCAGGACGAGCTGTGTACGCCGAGACAGGCATCGCTGGAGCAGGGTGAGTATCGTCTTCAAGGAGGGTGGGTGGGAGGCAGGCGGGCGGGGGGAGGGCGCGAGGGGGCGGGGGGGTTGGTTGGTCAGGAGGTGACCCAGGAAAAAAAAAAAAAAAAAACAACAAACCTTGCTCAGGTGCCGCCCCCTGCATTGTCCCCGCCCTAGGCACGTGCCCTCAAGTGCCTAGTGGCAAATACGGCCCTGTGCATAGGCATCATCAATAGTAAAAAGTTGATCACACAGGGTTAATAGCAGCGTTAACGGAGTGCGTTACACCGCAGCATAACGCGGTCCGTTAACGCTGCCATTAACCCTTTGTGAGCACTGACTGCGGGAAGTAAGGAGCGGCCATTTTACTGCCGGGCTGTGCCCGTCGCTGATTGGACGTGGCCGTTTTGCCGCGACCAATCAGCGACTTGGGATTTCCGTGACAGACAGAAAGACAGACAGACAGAAAGGACAGACAGAAAGACTGAAGTGACCCTTAG
Organism: Ranitomeya variabilis; assembly: GCF_051348905.1. Taxonomy (NCBI): domain Eukaryota; kingdom Metazoa; phylum Chordata; class Amphibia; order Anura; family Dendrobatidae; genus Ranitomeya; species Ranitomeya variabilis. The sequence continues at coordinate 825,764,884 of NC_135232.1, read as the reverse complement.
TCAATTATATAGTAGATACACTTGGAAAGGATTGTATCTGAAACGTCGCCACGCCGTTTGGGCATTAAACTTCACTTTTTTTGGAAGTCTGCTGTTCTGTTTCCCCTCTTTTTTTCATTATCCTGAGGAGCCTTCTGTGACTGCTGGCTGGGGATGCGTGCATATTGTAAAGGTATTCTGTCTGGTGCTGTACCAAATTTTTATCACTATATATATATATATATATATATATATATATATACGTATATTATATATATAATTGTCTAAGGGTTTTTCTGTCTGTCTGTCCTGGAAATCCCGCGTCTCTGATTGGTCGAGGCCGCCAGGCATCGACCAATCAGCGACAGGCACAGCATGGCGACGATGATGTCATAAAGGTTGCCTCGACCAATCAGCGACGGGCACAGTCTGCCGCAAATTCCCCTCGACCAATCAGCGATGGGCACAGTATCGACGTAGATGTCATAATGGTTGCCATGGCGATGATGATGTCATAAAGGTTGCCTCGACCAATCAGCGACGGGCACAGTGTGCCGCGAATTCTGGAATCATCATTGTCCATATACTACGGGGACATGCATATTCTAGAATACCCGATGCGTTAGAATCGGGCCACAATCTAGTATATATATATTATAGAAGAAAAGCCGGCAATTCCTCTGCCATGTTCTGTAAAATCACTGCAGATGCTGACAGGATAGAAGGGATGGATTACATACAGTAAATACAAATGGAATAGGTAGATATATGGATGTCAGTGACAAATACAATTAGTGTGTGTGCAAATTACTGGACATGTATTTAATTAGTAAAAGTCTGTGACTAGCGGTGACGTCACTGAGGCTCAGGTTGAAAACTATTTCTCCCCCAGACATGGAATATGGCACGGGAAACAACGACGGACAGGTATGGTATATTGTTGCTTTTTAATTTTAGTTTTATTACAGAAGATTAAGGGCTTCTGTGGAATTAGGCGAGGTCGTAAGTATGGTTTAATTGAGATAATGAAAGGAGTCTGTCATTTTTTCAATTAAAGGACTTTATTCTGGGTGTCTGTGTTTTCTTACAATGGGAATATGGGGTTAGTAATGGGTGCATCTTACTAACACCTCTCCATTACTAACCTCGGGGATTGATGTCACCGGACAATACAAAGGTGACATTAACCGCCCCCAACTATCACCCCACTTGTCACCGCTCCAGGGCAAGTGGGAAGAAGGAGGCTAAGGGCTAGAATTGGTATCGCTGTAATCGTACTGACCTGAAAAATAAAGATGCTTTACCAATTTTACCACACACAGAACGGTATAAAAAAAAACAAAAAAAGCAATTCCTAAATTGCTGGTTTTTGTTCATTGTCTCCCAGAAATCAGTATAGAAAGCCATCAAAAAATGTCATGTGCCCAATAATGTACCAATAAAAACGTCAAGCCCTCACATGACTTTGTCAGACGACATATGGAAAAATTATAGCTCTCAAAATATGGTGATGCAAAAATTAGTTTTCGCAATAAAAAGCATCCTTTAGTGTGTGACAGCAGCCGAACATAAAAACCCAACACAAATCTGGTATCACTGTAATTGCAATCATTCATAATATCTGTCGTGGCATTTTTATTGTCACACAACTATTTCATGTTTGACAAAAAGTTTTTCATTCAGAGCAGGGGAGTTTCTATGGGGGCCAAATTTTCCCCTTCTGTAGCTAATTTGGTGATGGCGAGGTGGGAAGAAAGTTACATATATTCTACCAATAACCCTTTTTTTGAACATATAAAATATTATTCCAGATATATTGATGATTTACTCATTGTCTGGTCTGGTGATCATATTTCTTTATCACATTTTATTTTTTACATTAACCCCTTCACCCCCAAGGGTGGTTTGCACGTTAATGACCGGGCCAATTTTTACAATTCTGACCACTGTCCCTTTATGAGGTTATAACTCTGGAACGCTTCAACGGATCTTGGCGATTCTGACATTGTTTTCTCGTGACATATTGTACTTCATGATAGTGGTAAAATTTCTTCGATATAACTTGCATTTATTTGTGAAAAAAACGAATATTTGGCGAAAATTTTGAAAATTTTGCAATTTTCCAACTTTGAATTTTTATGCCCTTAAATCACAGACATATGTCACGCAAAATACTTAATAAGTAACATTTCCCACATGTCTACTTTACATCAGCACAATTTTGGAACCACAATTTTTTTTTTGTGACGGAGTTATAAGGGTTAAAAGTTGACCAGCAATTTCTCATTTTTACAACACCATTTTTTTTTAGGGACCACATCTCATTTGAAGTCATTTTGAGGGGTCTATATGATAGAAAATACCCAAGTGTGACACCATTCTAAAAACTGCACCCCTCAAGGTACTCAAAACTACTTTTAAGAAGTTTATTAACCCTTCAGGTGTTTCACAGGAATTTTTGGAATGTTTAAATAAAAATAAACATTTAACTTTTTTTCACACAAAATTTATTTCAGCTCCAATTTGTTTTATTTTACCAAGGGTAACAGGAGAAAATAGACCCCAAAATTTGTTGTACAATTTGTCCTGAGTACGCTGATACCCCATATGTGGGGGTAAACCACTGTTTGGGCGCATGGCAGAGCTCGGAGGGAAAGGAGCGCCATTTGACTTTTCAATGCAAAATTGACTGGAATTGAGATGGGACGCCATGTTGCATTTGGAGAGCCCCTGATGTGCCTAAACATTGAAACCCCCCACAAGTGACACCATTTTGGAAAGTAGACCCCCTAAAGATCTTATCTAGATGTGTGGTGAGCACTTTGACCCAACAAGTGCTTCACAGAAGTTTATAATGCAGAGCCGTAAAAATAAAAAATCATATTTTTTCACAAAAATGATCTTTTCGCCCCCAATTTTTTATTTTCCCAAGGGTAAGAGAAGAAATTGGACCCCAAAAATTGTTGTGCAATTTGTCCTGAGTACGCTGATACCCCATATGTGGGTGTAAACCATTGTTTGGGCGCAGGGCAGAGCTCGGAAGGGAAGGAGCGCCATTTGACTTTTCAATGCAAAATTGACTGGAATTGAGATGGGACGCCATGTTGCATTTGGAGAGCCCCTGATGTGCCTAAACATTGAAACCCCCCACAAGTGACACCATTTTGGAAAGTAGACCCCCTAAAGATCTTATCTAGATGTGTGGTGAGCACTTTGACCCAACAAGTGCTTCACAGAAGTTTATAATGCAGAGCCGTAAAAATAAAAAATCATATTTTTTCACAAAAATGATCTTTTCGCCCCCAATTTTTTATTTTCCCAAGGGTAAGAGAAGAAATTGGACCCCAAAAATTGTTGTGCAATTTGTCCTGAGTACGCTGATACCCCATATGTGGGTGTAAACCATTGTTTGGGCGCAGGGCAGAGCTCGGAAGGGAAGGAGCGCCATTTGACTTTTCAATGCAAAATTGACTGGAATTGAGATGGGACGCCATGTTGCATTTGGAGAGCAAGTAACCAACAAGGGAACTAACTGACCCCTGTCAAATACCCTACTCCTGTCCACTACCTATTTGCGGGGGTAGGCACCCTAAGTTTCTGCGGTTGGTGCCCCCGCTCCACGAAGACTGGCCCTGTTGGCCCTACAAATACCCTATAGTCCCTAAAAGGTAATGTCACAAATACCAATAAACCCAAAAACCCAAAATTATTATAAAAAATTAGCAAAAATAGTATAAATAAATGAGAAAAAATTAGAAAAAACAAACTAAGCAAAAGAACTCAGAAAATAAAAGAGACACCCCCCTGGCTCGACATGTGAATACAGCGCATGGGGGTGACCCTGGGTCCCTGGCGTTTATGGCTATGGAGGTCATCTCCCCTTCTGTTAGATTGGGGGATTAGGATCAGAGGATTGTTCAACGTGAGACAAGGTGGATCTATTTGATGGGGTCGGTGAGTCCTTCTGGCCTCAATGAACAGCTGTCCTTCGTAAGCTTCATCTAACACGGTCTAAGTTATGTATTGTTAACTGCCCGGGTCGATTGGGGCCCTTTTGTTAATATTTTCCATAATTGATATATTATAGTTCTTTTTTTGTTTTTATGCTTTATGTTTTTTGTTTTCATTCACTTCATGTATTTGACTATAGGGAGGGCGTATATTGACATATTTGTGGTGGTGTCATTGTTTACTTTTTTTGAGCCAATATTGGATATATTGAAATCCTTGGAGGTACATGTTACCTGCCGGATACATCTCTAACTATGAACCGGCACAGACCTCATATGCCATGTGAGTATGTGGGAAGTGGTACTGCCAGGCTCCTTCCTTTTATGTTTGACCTCCGGGTTTTTGTTTATGCTTGCTAGCGGTCCAGCAGGGGTGTATACTATACATTCTCTCCTGATGTAGGAGGGTCGGAATTTGATTTTTTTCTGCCGATATAGTAAAAGTGTCTCCCTGCTGTGCTGAAGCACAGTTGCGGTCCATCTTACGCATGCGCTATCCGGTGTATCCTCGCACAGTATTGATCGTTTACGTCATCTTTGTGGGCTGGAGCGCATTTGCGTTCCAGCTAGAGGTATGGCGGCGCTTAGAATGGTGGGCGGAGTTTAGTCCCACATGAACGCTGGCAGCTTTTACGTCATCTATGTGGGCTGCAGCGTGCGTTCCAGAGAGATGGACGGCGGCGCACAATACCGGTGGGTGGAGATTGGTCCCACGTGGAAATGTAGCCGGTAAGAGGCTATTTATATGAAGTGTGAATGAGCGGTGTGTTACTATCTCTGCATCGTTTGGACGGTTATTACCCCCTGATGAACCCCCGGTATTCCCACGGGGGGGAAACGCGTTGGGTATTGTAAGGGATGTTATCCTGTATGGAGATGTTTCGATGGCTGGACTGATATCTGCAGCGCTGCTGAAGGACTCTTTTGTATCAGATGAGTAAAGTGCTTGATATGGCCTTATGAGTTATGACTACTCTATGGAGACGTCTGTTGGTGGCTGGACCGATATCCGCAGCACTGGTGAAAGGATTCCTGTGAATCAGATGAGTAAAGCGCCTAATATGGTTTAATGACTATTTTTGCTGCATATGATATGGCCATCTAAACTATTTCTGCACCGATATCCACAGTGCTTGATATGGCTTAATGACTATTTTTTGCTGCATGAGATGTGGCTATTTATATGACTGTTGGACCCATATTTACAACGGGATTCAAGGACCTCGATGTATTGGACGGGCCATATCCTCATTTCTTCTCTGTGTGAAAACGCTTTATTTGGTTCAAACTGCATATGATATGGCCATCAGAATGACTTTTTTGATACACTATATATACATCTCTTTGGGATAGGACTACTGCATCATACTCTGGTGTCTCCACTCTTTGAAATGACTCTTTTTGGAACTAGCCGATGTATTAAGGAGGCTTTTTTGTATCTAGCTTTTGCTGACTTCACCATTGTGTGAGAACCACGTATGGGCATTATTGTCATTTGAGTGGTTTCCCATAACTGAGTTTTGTGCATAAATGTGACATTAATATTTTCCCTCTCTATCGGCCCAAAAAAAGCTATATTTTGTTTATATACCTTATTAGGGCATCCAAGCTGTTGGTTACAAAACTACTTTTCAGTTTTTTTGTTTAGTTTGTTTTTGATTATTTTTTCTATTATGTTTTTCATACAGTTTTTTGCTAATTTTTTATAATACTTTTGCTTATGGATAAACTAACAGGCCATTGTAACTACAGATGTGGCGGTTGGGGTTTTCTACTCTATGTAGTTAGTGAGATATGATGGTATCATTGTGATCTGAGGGGCTCTCTTTTTTTGAGTTGTTCTGTTTAAGGCGATATTAATATCTCTCTTGTTAGATACCCCATAAAAGAAGAAAAAATGTATGATATGTGAATACCCTATTTAGGGTCTTCAGCTTGGGCTATAAAACTATTTTCTGAGTTCTTTTGCTTAGTTTGTTTTTTCTAATTTTTTCTCATTTATTTATACTATTTTTGCTAATTTTTTATAATAATTTTGGGTTTTTGGGTTTATTGGTATTTGTGACATTACCTTTTAGGGACTATAGGGTATTTGTAGGGCCAACAGGGCCAGTCTTCGTGGAGCGGGGGCACCAACCACAGAAACTTAGGGTGCCTACCCCCGCAAATAGGTAGTGGACAGGAGTAGGGTATTTGACAGGGGTCAGTTAGTTCCCTTGTTGGTTACTTATTTTCATTGTATTGTCCTCAATTTTAGAACTTTGTATTTTAACTTTGTTTATTAAAAGTTATATTTTAGGAATCCTTGTGTTTTGGTTTGTTTTTGTAGTCTAGGATTCCATTGGTACTTGCTTTTTGTTTTTTTCTGCATTTGGAGAGCCCCTGATGTGCCTAAACATTGAAACCCCCCACAAGTGACACCATTTTGGAAAGTAGACCCCCTAAGGATCTTATCTAGATGTGTGGTGAGCACTTTGACCCAACAAGTGCTTCACAGAAGTTTATAATGCAGAGCCGTAAAAAGAAAAAATCATATTTTTTCACAAAAATGATCTTTTCGCCCCCAATTTTTTATTTTCCCAAGGGTAAGAGAAGAAATTGGACCCCAAAAATTGTTGTGCAATTTGTCCTGAGTACGCTGATACCCCATATGTGGGTGTAAACCATTGTTTGGGCGCAGGGCAGAGCTCGGAAGGGAAGGAGCGCCATTTGACTTTTCAATGCAAAATTGACTGGAATTGAGATGGGACGCCATGTTGCGTTTGGAGAGCCCCTGATGTGCCTAAACATTGAAACCCCCCACAAGTGACACCATTTTGGAAAGTAGACCCCTTATGGAACTTATCTAGATGTGTGTTGAGCACTTTGACCCAACAAGTGCTTCACAGAAGTTTATAATGCAGAGCCGTAAAAATAATAAATCATATTTTTTCACAAAAATGATCTTTTCGCCCCCATTTTTTTATTTCCCCAAGGGTAAGAGAAGAAATTAGACCACAAAAGTTGTTGTGCAATTTGTCCTGAGTACGACGATACCCCATATGTGGGGGTAAACCACTGTTTGGGCGCATAGCAGAGCTCGGAAGGGAAGGAGCGCTATTTTACTTTTCAATGCAAAATTGACTGGAATTAAGATGGGATGCCATGTTGCGTTTGGAGAGCCCCTGATGTGCCTAAACATTAAAAACCCCCACAAGTGACACCATTTTGGAAAGTAGACCCCCTAAGGAACTTATCTAGATGTGTTTTTATAGCTTTGAACCCCCAAGTGTTTCACTACAGTTTATAACGCAGAGCCGTGAAAATAAAAAATCTTTTTTTTTTCACAAAAATGATATTTTAGCCCCCAGTTTTGTATTTTCACAAGGGTATCAGGATAAATTGGACCCCAAAAGTTGTTGCTCAATTTGTCCTGAGTACGCTGATACCCCATATGTGGGGGAGAACCACTGTTTGGGCGCATGACAGAGCTCGGAAGGGAAGGAGCGCCATTTGGAATGCAGACTTAAATGGATTGGTCTGCAGGCATCACTTTGCATTTGCAGAGCCCCTGATGTACCCAAACAGTACAAACCCCCCACAAGTGACCCCATATCAGAAACTAGACCCCCCAAGGAACTTATCTAGATGTGTTGTGAGAACTTTGAACCCCCAAGTGTTTCACTACAGTTTACAACGCAGAGCCGTGAAAATAAAAAATCCTTTTTTTCCCACAAAACTTATTTTTTGGCCCCCAGTTTTGTATTTTCCCAAGGGTAGCAGGATAAATTGGACCCCAAAAGATGATGTCCAATTTGTCCTGAGTACGCTGATACCCCATATGTTGGGGTAAACCCCTGTTTGGGCACACGGGAGAGCTCTGAAGGGAAGGAGCACTGTTTTCCTTTTTCAACGCAGAATTGGCTGGAATTCAGATCGGATGCCATGTCCCGTTTGGAGAGCCCCTGATGTGCCTAAACAGTGGAAACCCCCCAATTATAACTGAAACCCTAATCCAAACACACCCCTTACCCTAATCCCAACAGTAACCCTAACCACTCCTCTAACCCAGACACACCCAACCCTATTCCCAACCGTAAATGTAATCCAAACCCTAACCCTATCTTTAGCCCCAACCCTAACTGTAGCCCCAACCCTAGCCCCAACCCTAGCCCTAACCCTAGCCCTAACCCTAGCAATAACCCTAGCCCTATCACTAGCCCTAACACTAGCCGTAACACTAGCCCTAGCCCTAACCCTAACCCTAGCCCCAACCCTAGCCCTAACCCTAGCCCTAACCCTAACCCTAGCCCCAACCCTAGCCCTAACCCTAGCCCTAACCCTAACCCTAGCCCCAACCCTAGCCCTAACCCTAGCCCTAATCCTAGCCCCAACCCTAGCCCTAACCCTAACCCTAGCCCTAACCCTTGCCCTAACCCTAACCCTAGCCCTAACTCTAGTCCTAACTCTAGCCCTAACCCTAACCCTAACCCTAATGGGAAAATGGAAATAAATACATTTTTTAATTTTTTTATTTTTCCCTAACTAAGGGGGTGATGAAGGGGGGTTTGATTTACTTTTATAGCGGGTTATTTAGCGGATTTTTATGATTGGCAGCTGTCACACACTGAAAGACGCTTTTCATTGCAAAAAATATTTTTTGCGTTACCACATTTTGAGAGCTGTAATTTTTCCATATTTGAGTCCACAGAGTCATGTGAGATCTTGTTTTTTGCGGGACGAGTTGACGTTTTTATTGGTAACATTTTTGGACACGTGACATTTTTTGATCGCTTTTTATTCCGATTTTTGTGAGGCAGAGTGATCAAAAACCAGCTATTCATGAATTTCTTTTGGGGGAGGCGTTTATACCGTTCCGCGTTTGGTAAAATTGATAAAGCAGTTTTATTCGTCGGGTCAGTACGATTACAGCGATATCTCATTTATATCATTTTTTTATGTTTTGGCGCTTTTATACGATAAAAACTATTTTATAGAAAAAATAATTATTTTGGTATCGCTTTATTCTCAGGACTATAACTTTTTTATTTTTTTGCTGATGATGCTGTATGGCGGCTTGTTTTTTGCGGGACAAGATGACGTTTTCAGCGGTACCATGGTTATTTATATCAGTCTTTTTGATCGCGTGTTATTCCACTTTTTGTTTGGCGGTATGATAATAAAGCGTTGTTTTTTGCCTCTTTTTTTTTTTTTTTCTTACGGTGTTTACTGAAGAGGTTAACTAGTGGGGCAGTTTTATAGGTTGGGTCGTTACGGACGCGGCGATACTAAATATGTGTATTTTTATTGTTTTTTTATTTTATTTAGCTAAAGAAATGTATTTATGGGAATAATATATATATTTTTTTCTTTATTTAGGATATTTTTTTTATTTTTTTTTTTACACACATGTGGGGAATTTTTTCTTACTTTTTTACTTTGTCCCAGGGGGGGACATCACAGATCATTGATCTGGCAATGTGCACAGCACTCTGCCAGATCTGCGATCTGCTGTGCAGGGCTGCAGGCTTACCAAGTGTCTGCTCTGAGCAGACACTCGGTAAGCCACCTCCCTCCCTGCAGGACCCGGATGCCGCGGCCATCTTGGATCCGGGACCTGCAGCGAGGATGGAGGTAGGAGACCCTCGGAGCAACGCAATCACATCGCGATGCTCCGGGGGTCTCAGGGAAGCCCGCAGGGAGCCCCCTCCCTGCGCGATGCTTCCCTATACCGCCGGTACACCGCGATCATGTTTGATCGCGGTGTGCCGGGGGTTAATGTGCCGGGGGCGGTCCGTGACCGCTCCTGGCACATAGTGCCGGATGTCAGCTGCGATATGCAGCTGACACCCGGCCGCGATCGGCCGCGCTCCCCCCGTGAGCGCCGCTGATCGGTGATGACGTACTATCCCGTCGGTGGTCATACGGGCCCACCCCACCTCGACGGGATAGTACGTCAGATGTCAGAAAGGGGTTAATAATAATCCGTTCAACTTAAAATTTACTTATACTCATAATGATAGATGCATACATTTTTTGGATCTGACTCTTACAGGTACTCATGAGCAAATTATTCAAAGCCAAACTTATCGCAAAAAAACTGCAGGCAATACAATCTTACACGCTCAGGGCTTCCACCCTCCTCATACCATACAATCTATTCCATTGGGGGAAGCACTTAGAGCCAAAAGAAACTGCAGCAATAATTCAGCTTTTAATCGTGAAAAAACCATCATTAAAAAACGTCTGACCACCAGACATCCCAATTGGAGCATTAAACGTGCTTTTGATATTGCGGACACCAAACATAGATCGGATCTTATTAATATTTTATCCTAAGTCATATTGCACGACTCGTTAAAGGGTTGATTGTGACTTGTAGGATTGCTACTTCCAACAGGTGGCGCTATAGAGTTAAGTCCTCTTTTTCTCAGAAGAGGCAATTTGCATATTAATATTAATGTCATTTCTGAAACACAAAACATCACTAACAAAAATTCTAATGATCAACCAGTACTGGTATTAACCTATAGTACTTTCTTTAAATCTGTTTCTAATATTGTTTACAAAAATCTGAACATATTAAGGGACGACCATATTATGGATATAATTCTCCAGGATGGTATAAAAATAGTATCAAGACGTGTTCCCACTTTGGGTAATGTTTTATACCCTAGCCATTTAGAGTCCATGAGTACCAGGAATCCAACTGGATGGTTATCTACCATAGGGTTTTTTAAATGCGGGTTACACCCTTGCAAAACCTGTCCCTATACCAAAAAAAACTCTAATTTCTCCTGTTCTGAAAATCAGAAAAAATGTTTTGTTAAGAGTTTTTTGAACTGCAATACAAATTACATAATTTATATCATTGAGTGCACAGATTGCAAACTTTTTTTATGTCGGATCTACTATAAGAAGATTAAAAGATCGTTTCCGTGAACATCTTTATGACATATTACAACCATCAATCAGACACGTTTCCAATATTTCTAATCACTTTATCAGAACACATAACAGACAAACAACTAATTTAAGAGTTTTTGCAATTGAACAGATATATCGAGAGGGGGGGAGATAGAGAGAAAAAACTACGTGACAGAGAAGCATTCTGGATCTATTTGCTAAATACTCGTTTTCTATTAGGGTTAAATCTCAGAAAAGAAGCTATGTTGCATTATTATGTGGGGGTTTTTTTTTTTTTTTTTACATGTCTTGTTGTTATCGCAGCTTTGCTTTGGTTCTCTCCCTCCTGCAAAGTCGACATGGTATTGACCCAAAGTATTTAGCTGAATTATTTTCACCTGCTTTTAGTGGTTATATATTGGGTTCATTTGTTTAGTCTCATGCTGAAGTCTAAGAGCGCCGTTTGTGCTCGAAACGCATCCAGCGACCACATGGTAGCTTCCATCCAAATGAAGTAATTTTTCGCTTGTCAGCAGTATTCCAAATTTTAATATGTTTAAATAAATTTTTGATACTTTTTATTCCTGGAGCTGGATTTTTCTTTCCATGTGCACAAGTTTCAACGTCAGACAGAGATGTTTTTTCCTTGCTCGGACATTATGTGGACTACAGACGAATGTTTCTACTGGGTGAGCTGAAAAGTTTTTCTGTTTTTCTATCACTGTAATTGTACCGATCCGAAGAAAAAAAGTCGCCTAATCACTTATACCACATGAGGAACGGCATAAAAAAATAAATAAAACCAATTGTTCACATGCTGTAGATTTTTTCATTCTGCCTCCCAAATATCGCAGTAAGGCTCGGTACACATTTATCCTAGGCTCTACGCTGAGCACTTATACCAGGCTTTACGTGTAAATCTCTGAAATATGTGATTCAGACAGAACCTCCGGCGGAAGGTTCCCTATAATGAGGCAGATGGAGGCACTGTGGACGTCATAGGACCTGTGATCCGGTGGTGTCCTTCTTTTTAGGATTGCATAAAAGTGCCGTCAGCCACAATTTTGTGCACTTCTGAAAAGGTCATCGCTTAACAGAGACCAGAGAGAGTCCAGAGTAACTCTGCTGCCTCATTATAGTGAATGGATCCCTCGGGGGTTTCATCTGAATCACACCTCTCAAAGATTTAGATAGAAACCCCAAAGTAAGTGCTCAGCGTAGAGCGCCAGATGAATGTGATCCCAAACGTTATGTAAAAGCTTAAACTCAATCCCCAAAAAAAGCAAAAAAAAGTAGTGAAATATGTATACGTATATATGTGTGTAGTGAAATATGTATAGGTTTATATGTGTAACCAGCAATAGTTTAACATCTGCCCTGAAACTGCAGGTCTCACAAAGGTCACAACATATGTATCTTGAGAAGGCAGTCTACTGTCTCCTATCTCGCCAGGGGGTCTTGTTGGGAACCAGGAAGAAGGGGAAATATTTCACACCTTCTAGCTCTTTTCAACAGAGATGTCAATTACAGCCTGACACTATCTATCTGTGGGAAACTTTACACCAAGAATTTCAGAGAAAATAATATATTCATTGGTGGAGTGGCCATGGGCCAATGAAAAAGCAAGCAATTATAATATTAACCTGAGAGGCTGGTCTAGAAATCTGACCTCCAGGGTGACTCTATAAATCAGGCCTGTATACGTAGAATCGTGCTCACAGATCGAGGGCAACCAAGCTGATGTGATCCAGTCCATCCATTTCCCCCTCAGGGAGCAGAAAGCAGACTATAAGTTAGCTATTTCTGTAAGTTTTCTCCTGTTTACTTTTATAACTGTTTTGCATATTTGTGTGTCTTTTTATTACCATATTTTTATACCTTTTTCTTTATTATAAGCACTGTACCTTTTTGTATTAAAGCATAAAACTTTAACAAGTTGAACCTTGTATGTTCAAAAGAATCCATAGACTTAAACTGTGTGAGCCTTATGATTGGCAGACAGTGGTAGTAATATTTCCGGGACTCATCACCCGTGTGTTCGGTGAGTGGTGGCAGCGTGTATGAGCGGGTGTGTGGCCTGGGTCAGTGTGTGATATATGCTCCCATTACAGCATAGGAAAGAGGTTGAATGCTGGACTGAGAGAGAGGAGATAGATTAACCCTTGCAGGCGCAACCCCAAGTCGCGTGCTGAGAGTGGGATCCGTGACAATTGGTGGCAGAGCGGTGGGATAGAATTATTTCTAGTAGAGCATTAGTGCATGCTTTAAGCAATTATTCCCTGTACTAAAGAATTGGTATCCTTGCGAGGAGTGCACTAGTTCTCCAAGGTTCAACTCAGTGCTTACTTAGACATACTTGCAAACAGTTTCCCTTCCCCGTTTTTCTTTTTCTATCTTTTATTTGGCAAAGGCTGTTCATTTGAACGGCAACCCTGTACAAGAAGCAGAGCAAAGAGGCTCTGACCGACCTCTGTGAACAGAAAGGAATAAGGACAGCCGACAAATCCGAGGAATTGCTGATACGCGCCTTGGTCGAGCAGGACATAGAGCAAAGTACTGGAACGTCTGGGCAAGGAGAGAGTCCACCTCGGAGAGACCCAGCAATGCCTGCTCTTGCACCAGAGATACTTGATGGAAGTGCCAGTGCTGAGGAGCGTATGGACTTTACTTTACAAATGGCCTTATAAGAGCTAGGAACAAGTGATCCCAACTTATTCTACAGTACCGAGAGGCTGCTTCTGCAGAACGCCGGGAGGAGAGAGCTTTCAAGCTTCAGATGGCTCAAATAGAGAGGGGTATCAGTCCTCAGCTAACCCCCTCCCAGGACATAAATCCAAGGAGACCATGTGCGGAAAATTTCCCTGTGATGGAGAAGGATACGAACTTAGATACTTTACTTCGGGGGTTTGAAAAAACCTGCAGGCAATACCATCTACCCCATGACCAGTGGGTGCAGTATCTAACCCCAGGGTTGAGAGGCAAAGCCCTGGAAATTTTTGCTGGCCTCCCACCAGAGCTAGATGGGAACTATGAGGCCATAAAAGAGGCCCTGATCAGGAAATACAACCTAACATCAGAAGTGTATCGGAGAAAGTTCCGGAACCTACAATGTGGATCAACTGATCAACTGACAGCTATGCGGATGTTGTGGGCACCTTGTGGGCCACGTTCCAACAATGGATCAGGGGAATTTCTGTTAACAGTTTTGAGGACTTAACGAATCTTATGGTCAAAGATCAATTTCTTCACATGTGCCCCACGGATGTATGACAATTTGTGTGTGATCAGGAGCCACAAACGGCGTATCAGGCTGCAAAGATTGTGGACTGCTATGCGGCTAACAGAATGCCTGAGGTGTGGAAGCCATCGGGATTTGGCTGGAAGGGAAGTAAGCCAAACGGGGACCCTTCTCCTTCTGCTGGCCGATCACCAGTGCTGCCCAAGCCCACCTCCTATGGGATCCTGGGGAATAGACATTCTTTAGGTGATGCACGCCGGTGCTTCTCCTGCAACAAAGTGGGACAGGTTAGCGCTGTCTGCCCTGATAGGGAGAAATGCCCAACTACAATGACAAAGCCGTCTGTGTCCCCACAGTCTGTCCTCTTTGTGGCCGGTTCTGATGCGAGAGCTAATGAGAACAGTGTCAATCTGTCACTGTTGGCAATAAAGTCACCATTGGACTCTGAGACACTGGAGCAGAGGTGACTCTGGTGCATCCATCAATGGTAACCCCTGCTGATATCATACCAGGAAAGGACTGAGAGAAGTGGGAGTATCAGAGGCTATTCCCACCAATGTGTTTCTAGGTACGGACCTGGGGAGGATGGTGTCCCACTATATTTCTCCCCTGAAAGTAAATGCTACAGAGAAGGTGGAAGCAAGTGACCCACCTGAGATCCCATGTGAGGAGGGAGAATGTACCAATGCACAGGACTTATGTATGTGGCCGCTGTGACCCGGAGTCAGGCTGCGGCTCAGACTCAACCCCAGAGATTCGGGGATGAGTCTCAGACAGAACTGCCCGAACAAGAGGCCCATACTGTGGCTCCGGAGCCTCCTCACATGGCACACCCAACAAGGTCCCTGATAACCGACACTGAAGACTCAGCTTCAGACCAGGGCCTGGCATTCACACTAGGCTAGGGCCTGCAGACTGACAGTCAGAGCTTCCAGGAGGCCCTGTGGACAGATGTCAGTCTGGAGAAGCTCAGATGTCTTGCAGACCGACCCCCTACTGCTTCTGACAAAGAGAGAGTATACTGGGACAAGGGCAGACTGTACAGAGAGACTCTCCCTACGGATACTACAGAACCTTGGGACTGTGAAAAGTGGCTTGTCGTTCCTTTTTTCTATTTAGGAAACAATTATTGAGAATCGCTCATGAAATTCCTCTGGCCGGACACCTTAGAATACAAAAGACTAAAGCTCTCCTGACATATAACTTCCATTGGCCCAAGATGGGGACAGATATTACCAATTACTGTCGATCATGTGTAGTTTGTCAGACAGTTGGAAAGTCCGGGAATATGACAGAAAGCTCCATTGATACTACTGCCTGTGGTTGATGAGCCTTTCCAGCGAGTGGCTGTGGATATCATAGGGCCACTTGCAATCCCTAGCAGCTCTGGCAAAAAGTACATCCTCATAGGAGTGGACTATGCTACACAATACCGGTAAGCTGTGGCACTGTCCTCCATCTGAGCAGACAAAGTGGCGGATGCTTTACTGACTGTTTTCTCTCATGTGGGGTTCCCGAGGGAGATGTTAACCAATCAAGGAACCCAATTCATGTCCGATCTGATGGAAAGCCCCTGCGAGAAAATACAAGTGCAGCATTTTGTGGCCAGCGCCTATCATCCCCAAACCAACGGACTCTGTGAGCATTTTAACGGAACATTAAAACAAATGTTTAAAATGCTGGTGGAGACTGAAGAGAGCGGTACCTCCCCCATCTGTTGTTTGCGTTCAGAGAGGTAACCCAGGCATCTACAGGATTCTCGCCCTTTGAACTGGTTTATGGGAGGAGGGTCAGGGGGCCACTTGATTTGATTAAGGACTGTTGGGAGGACGACCCCAAAACTACGGGAGTCTCAGTGGTTGAATATGTACTGCAGCTCAGAGAAAGAATGCAAAAACTGAGCAACCTGGCCCATGAGAACATGACTCAGGCCCAAATCAACCAGAAGGTCTGGTATGACCGTAATGCCAGGCTGAGGGCTTACGAGGAGGGGCAGAAGGTTTGGGTGTTGGTCCCTATGTTAGAGAATAAATTACAGGCCGCATGGGAGGGAACATACACTGTACACAAGCGGCTAAATGATGTTAATTATGTGGTGACCCTAGATGAGCATGCAAAGCATCAGAAAGTATTTCATGTAAATATGTTGAAGGCGCATCATGACAGGGAGACCTGTGTCTTACTTGTCTGTAGCCTGCCTGAAGAGGGGGAGGCTGATCTGTTACTAGATTTGGGGGCTAGGCTCAGTACATGGAGTCCCTGGAGTCAGCAGAGTTTAAGCCTGAGCTATCCCACAGTCAGAGGTCTGAGCTCTGCGAGTTCACCGAAGTCTTCACAGGGGAGCCTGGGAGGATGCACTTAGCAACTCACCATGTGGACACTGGTACTAATCCCCCAGTACGGTAGTCTGCATACTGGGTGTCAACAGAGGTGAAAGCACACATGAGGGAACAGGTAGAGGAGATGCTGATCCTCAAGGTAATACAAGAATCACAGAGTTATACAAACAGGAGGAAAAAATGAGTCAAAACTAGCCCAAATTAATATAAAGAAGGTTTGTAATTTATTGATTTTAAACAATAATAACTGAAACATACATTAATCATATAATAAATAGAATTGTGCACAGTGATCAATTCCTGGGTGCAACCAGGAACCAGGTATGCAGATAGGACAACAGGTATATCCAATTATTAGGGTTATCCAAAATTATCCCCTTATATCATAAGGTTAGCATCTAGCACATGGTATAAATATCAGTGGTTAAAGGGCTATACAAGCAAAAGCCATAGCATACCATGCGCCCGATCTATACTGACCATATCAAATCCAAAGGAAAAAAGGTAAAGGATAAGGGGAATGGACATGTTTATTTACCCATATTCCACAAAGTGCCGAGTCTGCGTCCTGGTGCCGTACCCCTACGGTACCCCTACCCCCTGGGGTACGGCACCAGGACGCAGACTCGGCACTTTGTGGAATATGGGTAAATAAACATGTCCATTCCCCTTACCCTTTACCTTTTTTCCTTTGGATTTGATATGGTCAGTATAGATCGGGCGCATGGTATGCTATGGCTTTTGCTTGTATAGCCCTTTAACCACTGATATTTATACCATGTGCTAGATGCTAACCTTATGATATAAGGGGATAATTTTGGATAACCCTAATAATTGGATATACCTGTTGTCCTATCTGCATACCTGGTTCCTGGTTGCACCCAGGAATTGATCACTGTGCACAATTCTATTTATTATATGATTAATGTATGTTTCAGTTATTATTGTTTAAAATCAATAAATTACAAACCTTCTTTATATTAATTTGGGCTAGTTTTGACTCATTTTTTCCTCCTGTTTGTATAATTATGCGATTGAGTCGCCATATATTTATTATTTGTCTGACATTTGTTTTATATAAGAATCACAGAGTGTCTGGGCCTCGCCTGTGGTTCTGGTCACAAAAAAGAACTGTACTACCCGGTTCTGTGTAGACTGCAGGAAATTAAATGTACTGACTACATGTGAGGTCTATCCCATGCCGAGGATAGACGAGCTGTTAGTGCAGCTAGCTAAAGAATCGTACCTCACCATCATGGACCTAAGTAGGGGATATTGGCAGATACCCCTGACCAGAAAAGCCCAGGAGAGGTCTGCCTTTATAACGCCATTTGGGCTGTTGTTTGAGTTTCTGGTGATGCCATTTGGTAAGAAGAATGTCCCTGCCACCTTCCAGAGGTTGGTCAATCACTTATTGGAAGGATGTGATGGTTTTGCTGTTGCTTATCTCGATGATATAGCCATTTTTAGTAATTCTTGGGAGGAACATATCGTACATCTTTCTTAGGTGTTGCAAAGGCTGAAAACTGCAGGTCTTACTGTTAAGCCAGGGAAGTGTCAGGTAGCCATGCGGGAAGTACAATACCTAGGACACCGGGTGGGGGGAGGACTGTTAAAACCTGAGCCAGGGAAGGTAGAAGCCATTACAGCCTGGTCCACCTCATGAACCAAGAAGCAGGTACTGTCCTTCCTTGGTATAGCTGGCTACTATAGGAAGTTTGTACCAAACTACAGTGCTCTGGCCAAACCGTTAACTGATCTGACCAGGAGGAAACTTCCCCAAATCAGCAAATACTGGAAGCAAATTTGCACTCATCAGCCCGGAAGCTGCACATTGGATGTACTTAGACGTTCCAACATGACAACGATCCAAAACACAAGGCCAAGTTGACCTGTTATTGGCCACAGCAGAACAAAGTGAAGGTTCTGGAGTGGCCAGCTCAGTCTCCTGACCACAATATCATTGAGCCACTCTGGGGAGAACTCAAGCGCCCAGTTCATGCTAGACAGCATGACAAGGAACAGACAAGGAATTTACAGAAACTGGAGGCTTTTTGCCAAGAAGAGTGGGCAGCTTTACCATCTGAGAAAATAAAGAACCTCATCCACAACTACCACAAAAGACTTCAAGCTGTCAGTGATATTAGAGGGGGCAATACATGGTATTAAGAAATGGGGTATGTAAACTTTTGATCAGGCTCACTTGGATGTTTTGGGTTGATATTATTATTTAAAAAGAGAAAACACAGTAGTTTGACAATAAATGGTTTCACCCAACCACTACCCATGAGTGGATAAAAGGTTTTGGTGTTATCATTCATATTCTCTGAATATGCCAGGGCATGTAAACTTTTGAGCACAATTGTAGAGTCATTACAAACAGAGTGATCTGTTTCAAGTGCTTAATTTTGTTAATGTTGATGATTATTGCTTACAGCCAATGAAAACAGTTTCTTCAGCAATTACCTTCTGTGGCTTACCCTTCTTGTGGAATGTGTCAATGACTGCCTTCTGAACACCTGTCAAGTCAGCAGTCTTCCCCATGATTGTGGAGCCTACTGAAACAGACCAAGGAACCTTTTTAAACGCTTAGGAAGCCTTTGCAGGTGTTTTTTTGTTAATTATTCCAATTTACTGAGATAACGACTTTTGTGTTTTCATTGGCTGTAAGACATAATCATCAACATTAACAGAAATAAACGCTTGAAATAGTTCACTAGATGTTTGTAATGATTCTATATAATATGAGTTTCACTTTTTGTATTGAAGAACTGAAATAAATTAACTTTTTGAGGATATTCTAATTTTGTGAGAAGCACCTGTATATATATATACAGTACAGACCAAAAGTTTGAACACACCTTCTCATTTAAAGATTTTTCTGTATTTTCATGACTATGAAAATTGTAAATTCACACTGAAGGCATCAAAACTATGAATTAACACATGTGGAATTATATACTTAACAAAAAAGTGTGAAACAACTGAAAATATGTCTTATATTCTAGGTTCTTCAAAGTAGCCACCTTTTGCTTTGATGACTGCTTTGCACACTCTTGGCATCAACTCCTGAATAGTGTTGAGCATTCCGATACCGCAAGTATCAGGTATCGGCCGATATTTGCGGTATCGGAATTCCGATACCGAGTTCCGATATTTTTGCGATATCGGGAATCGGGATCGGAATGCATATTCATGTGTAAAATAAAGAATAAAAATAAAAAATAGGGATATACTCACCCTCTGACGCGCCCAGGTTGTAACCGCTGCAACCGGCAGCCTCCGTTCCTAAGAATGAGCGAGTGAAGGACCTGCGATGACGTCGCGGTCTTGTGATTGGTCGCGTGAGCGGTCACATGAGCGGTCACGCGACCAATCACAAGCCGCCACGTCATCGAAGGTCCTTCACTCGCTCATTCTTAGGAACGGAGGCTGCCGATTAACACCGCTAGGTCCAGGGTCCGCCGGAGGGGTGAGTATATCCATATTTTTTATTTTTATTCTTTATTTTTTACATGAATATGGATCCCAGGGCCTGAAGGAGAGTTTCCTCTCCTTCAGACCCTGGGAACCATCCAGGATAGCTTCCGATACTTGTGTCCCATTGACTTGTATTGGTATCGGGTATCGCTATCGGCGATAATTTTTCGGATATCGGCCGATACTATCCGATACCGATACTTTCAAGTATCGGAAGGTATCGCTCAACACTACTCCTGAACAGTCTGTGGTGCAACGTGACGTTGGTGGATGGTGTGAGACATGATGTCCCAGATGTGTTCAATCGGATTCAGGTCTGGAGAATGAGCCGGCCAGTCAATAGCTTCAATGCCTTCATCTTGCAGGAACTGCTGACACACTCCAGCCACATGAGGTCTGGCATTGTCCTGCATTAGGAGGAACCCAGGGCTAACCGCACCAGCATATGGTCTCACAAGGGGTCTGAGGATCTCATCTCGGTACCTAATGGCAGTCAGGCTACCTCTGGCGAGCACATAGAAGGCTGTGCGGCCCTCCAAAGAAATGCCACCCCACACCATTACTGACCCACTACCAAACCGGTCATGCTGAAGGATGTTGCAGACAGCAGATCGCTTTCCATGGCATCTCCAGACTCCAGTCACATCTGTCACATGTGCTCAGTGTGAACATGCTTTCATCTGTGAAGAGCACAGGGTGCCAGTGGCGAATTTGCTAATCCTGGTGTTCTGTGGCAAATGCCAAGCGTCCTGCACGGTGTTGGACTGTGAGCACAACCCCCATCTCTGGATGTTGGGCACTTAGGCCTTCCTCATGGAGTCGGTTTCTAACCGTTTGTGCAGACACATGCACATGTGTAGCCTGCTGGAGGTCATTTTGCAGGGCTCTGGCAGTGCTCCTCCTGTTCCTCCTTGCACAAAGGCTGAGGTAGCGGTTGTGTTACTGGGTTGTTGCCCTCCTACGGCCCCCTCCACATCTCCTGGTGTACTGGCCTGTCTCTTGGTAGCGCCTCAAGCCTCTGGACACTACGCTGACAGACACAGCAAACCTTCTTGCCACAACTCACATTGATGTGCCATCCTGGATGAGCTGCACTACCTGAACCACTTGTGTGGCTTGTAGAGTCCATCTCATGCTACCACGAGTGTGAAAGCACAACCAACATTCAAAAGTGACCAAAACATCAGCAAGAAAGCATTGGTACTGAGATTTGGTCTGCGGTCCCCACCTGCAGAACCACTCCTTTATTGAGTGTATCTTGATAATTGCCAACAATTTCCATTTGTTGTCTATTCCATTTGCACAACAGCATGTGAAATTGATTGACAAACAGTTTTGCTTCCTAAGTGGACAGTTTGATTTCACAGAAGTTTGACTTACTTGGAGTTATATGTGTGTGTATATATATATATATATATATATATATATATATATATATATATATATATATATATATGTACACATTTACATCATGCTCTCAAATGTATGTGTAAATCACATTTGGAGTTCAACCACTTTAGTGTCTTATACTGAAGTAAACAGGAACTAATTTCCATAGTAAGCTCTGTACTTTCTATCCGGGAAGGGAAGTTGTGTCAGCATTTCCCCAGGGAATGAGTGTAATATCTGGATATTTACTAATGCTTCCTCTTTCTTTTTGCGCCTTTTCCGTTTCCTTCTTTCAAGGCCACAGCACAGAAGCCTAATATGCAACATTCCAACGTAAGGTAACCCTTTGCATTCCATCTTTCTAGTTACTACACTTATTAGTTATGTATGTTATCTTCTGAAATAGTGCAAACACTATCAGCTGAGAACAAATCAAGTTTTTCTAGGCACCTTGACTACCTTACCTTTACAGATTACCATAGAAAGAAATTACAAAAGCTTAATGCATGAATTTCATGGTTTTTTTTTACAAACGCCGTCATAATATGGCTTGGAAAACCTCTTTTACAAGGCATCTATGATGATGTATGTATATGCGTTAACTGTACCAACTTATGGTTATTTACATAGGTTTCTATTCATGCTCTATATAAGAACTGGGCAAATTGTGTCCCATGAGCCACATCCGGCCCTATGGTTGTCCCTGTCAAGCCCATAGACAGGGATGGCCAAATGGACTGAAATTTGAATTCACATGTTACTGTAGTTCTAGGTCACAATGGGTACCTGACTCGTGTGGATGTGTACAGAAGTTCATCAGATGCTGCATAGAATATAGAGAATTGAAACGGTACTTACCTCCTGTTCGGTTGTTTTGAGTACTGTGTACCCGGTCATTCTTGTTGCATAACCAAAAATGGTAATTAAAGTCTGCAGTGGTCACGTGACATTGTTTATGTCACAGGACTGGGGGAGCACAGATCTCAGAGCAGCCGAACTGCACAGGTGCAGGAGGAAAGTATACTTTTTTCTAAAAAGTTGTTTTCATGTTTTAGATTTTGGGCCAATCTCACACTTGTTTTTTGCTTCGCTTTTTAACTAGGTTCAATAAATGCTAAAACTGACCTGACATTATGATTCTCTAGGTCATTAGGAGTTCACGATATCTAAGTGGTGAAAAAAATTTCCAAACTTTGCACCATTTTCCGATACCCGTAGGGTCTCCATTTTTTGTGATCTCAAGCTGGTTGGGCTTATTTTTTGCGCTGACCAAATATGTGTATGTTTGATTTTATTTTTATTGTTTTATTTTGAATGGGGCGAAAGGGGGGTGATTTTAATTTTATATTTTTTTTTTTTTTGTATATTTTTTAAAACTTTTTTTTTTGGCATGCTTCAATAGTCTCCATGCCACAACCCGATTGGCTTTGCTACATAGAGGCGATGATCAGATCGCCTCTTTATTGCAGATTTACTCACTTGCTATTAGCGCCGACCACTGGGTGGCGCTCACAGCAAGCAGCACTGACAACCATAGAGGTCTCTAGGAGGCCTCCGGTTGTCATGCCAAAACACCGGTGATCCGTGATCACGTGACGGGGTCACTGGTGTGCGTATTTCTGCCGCTATTGCCAGAATCACTATTTAAATGCTGCTGTCAGCATTAGTGTTGAGCGATACCGTCCGATACTTGAAAGTATCGGTATCGGAAAGTATCGGCCGATACCGGCAAAGTATCGGATCTGATCCGATACCGATACCCGATACCAATACAAGTCAATAGGACTCAAGTATCGGAAGGTATCCCTGATGGTTCCCAGGGTCTGAAGGAGAGGAAACTCTCCTTCAGGCCCTGGGATCCATATTAATGTGTAAAATAAAGAATTAAAATAAAAAATATTGATATACTCACCTCTCCGACGCAGCCTGGACCTTACCGCTGTGAACTGGCAGCCTTCTTTGCTTAAAATGGGCGCGTTCAGCACCTTCCATGACGTCACGGCTTCTGATTGGTCGCGTGCCGCTCATGTGACCGCCACGCGACCAATCAGAAGCCGTGACGTCATCCCTCAGGTCCCAAATTCCTAGAAGGGAATTTAGGACCTGAGGGATGACGTCGCGGCTTGTGATTGGCCGCGTGGCGGTCACATGAGCGGCACGCGACCAATCAGAAGCCGTGACGTCATGGAAGGTGCTGAACGCGCTCATTTTAAACAAAGAAGGCTGCCGGTTACCAGCGGTGATGTCCAGGGGCCTCCGGACAGGTGAGTATATCAATATTTTTTATTTTAATTCTTTATTTTACAGATTCATATGGATCCCAGGGCCTGAAGGAGAGTTTCCTCTCCTTCAGACCCTGGGAACCATACACTGGAAACTTCCGATTCCCGATACCACAAAAGTATCGGATCTCGGTATCGGAATTCCGATACCGCAAGTATCGGCCGATACCCGATACTTGCGGTATCGGAATGCTCAACACTAGTCAGCATTTGACAGGGGCATTTAAGGGTCAATAGCCGCAGGTGGATCGCGATTCCACCTGCGGCTTTTCCGGGGGCATGTCAGCTGTTCAAAACAGCTGATGTGTGCCGGGAAAGATGTGGGCTCACAATATCGGTAGGGATCCCATGCAATTTTACAATCTCTCTGATGAAAATTTGTACCAAGATCTTGGTGTTAGCTAAAGCAGGTAGCTCAGTAAAATGTGACATTTTACTGACTCTGTCCACCACCACCAAAATTACAATATTACCTGCTGACAAGGGTAGATCACTGATACATGAGTCCAAAGTCTACTTGGACAATGGTTAGAGAGACCCAGATGGATGAGTAGTAGAGGTTTTAGAATGCGCACAGACACTGCAGGCAGCTACATACTCCAGGACATCCAAAAACGAGGAGTAAGGCTAGGTTCACATTGCGTTAGGGCAATCCGCTTAGTGCTAGCGGATTGCGCTAACGCAATGTATTTGTAGTGGCCGCGTTTAGGGGTTGCGCCAACGTCCCCGCTCTCGCAGATCCCCGATCTGCGAGAGCGGGGAACGGACCTCGGGCGCGCCGTGGACGCTGCTTGCAGCGTCCGAGGCACGCTACAAAAGAACGGCACATCGCTAGCGCGAGCCGAAAAAGGCACACGCTAGCGATGCGCTGCAGGCGAAATTTACATTGCTGTCAATGGGTGCGCTAACGGACCCATTGCACGGCGTTAATTGCGACATTTTTGCCGTGCAACGCTGTCCGTTAGCGACCACCCACTAACGCAATGTGAACCTAGCCTAAGAAGATCTGTGGTGGCTTTATTACTGGAATTTCTGGCCAACACCGAATCATGATGTTTAGTAAGAACTCTCAGATTGAGATTCAAAGGCACAAAGAGTTTACAACCTCTTTATCAAGACTGGAGCATATAGATGCAATAACCACCCCTTTTTGTAGTATAGGAACCATTTCACAATTATCTCCACCCCCCATGAAAACAGCGAGATAAGGCATCGGCCTGTCATGCAGCTGCGGTGCAGTACAACGCAACCTCCACCAGGGGGAGCTTGATAGGGAAGCGAGACTGCACCTACAGAGCAGCTGAACAGCTGAACAGATGCCACCTAGTGGCAAGAAGGGGGTCAGGAAAGCCAAGTCAGAGCACAAGACAGCACAACAGTACAAAAGGATTTAGACAGAATGGATAATGAGGTCGTAGCAAGGGATCAGTAAACCAGGACGGACAAAATACGGTGCAATAGGGACACACTGAAACGGAGTCAAAAACCAAGCCAGGAGGTCAGAACCAGAGAGTCAAGCAGATCTACAGACAAACAAAGACGCTGGGAAAGGGTAGGTAGGGGGAGACAGACACAGGACAAGTCAGGGTTCACCGTAGGACAAATCAAGGACTTCCAGAGTCAGGTTCACGCTCCGAAGACAGAGCTATACCTGACACCACCCTCAGGATACCTGGGAGCTAAATAGCAAACCCGAGCCCAGAATAAGGCAGAGCAAAGTTAACCCTTGACATGATCCACCCAGAGAAAGAGCAGACAGGACTAAACTCTGGAATGGATCATGACACAGCCTTATTGTTCTAGTTCCTTGGCCTATATGTAAAAAAAAGTTAAACCTGGTGAAGAACAATGCCCATCTTGCCTGTCTAGGCGTTAGATACTGTATCTCGCAGACTCTAGAAATACCTGATTCTTATGATCCGTGATTACATTAACAGATGACTGTTTTTGAAAAAAGTTATGCACATAGATACCATTTAAGGGAGACGCACCCTACGACAATACAGCCCCTATCCCCATTTCAGATGCGTCTATATGTCACAGCCATGTAGGGAGACATGGCCGTGACATAGAAGGAAACAGTCCATATAAAGGAAACATGGGTTTGGGGAGTGGGAGTGATGAGTCCCACTACCAAATACTACTCATCACTCCAATAAAAACCAGCGCAGAACTACCATGAATAAAATGGCTCAGCACCTAAGCTGCTGCACCAACCAGTACTACCCGGCTTTTAATATCTCATCCAGCTTAACTTTCTGGTAGACATATACACTCCGTCGAGTATCCTTCCTATCAGCCGCCTACGCAGGCTGTAGGATTTTCTAAGGCTAGGTTCACATTGCGTTAGGGCAATCCGTTTAGCGCTAGCGCTAGCGGATTGCGCTAACGCAATGTTTTTTTAGGGGCCGCGTTAGGGGTCGCGTTAACGTCCCCGCTCTCGCAGATCCCCGATCTGCGAGAGCGGGGAATGGACCTCGGGCGCGCCGCGGACGCTGCAAGCAGCGTCCGAGGCGCGCTACAAAAGAACGGCACATCGCTAGCGCGAGCCGAAAAAAGGCACGCGCTTGCGATGCGCTAGAGGGAAACTTCACATTGCTGTCAATGGGCACGCTAACGGACCCGTTGCACGGCGTTAATTGCGACATTTTCGCCGTGCAACGCTGTCCGTTAGCGTGCACACATTAACGCAATGTGAACCTAGCCTAAGACATGTTTTTAGGTTGCATCTGAAGGTTCCAAATGTGTAAGACAATTGGACGTGTAGAAGCAGTGAATTACAGATAATGGGGCATGCTTGGGAAAAATATTAAAGGCGTTGGGTGAGGAACGGAGATTACGGAAGATTAGTTTAGAGTTGTATGAAAAAGACAAATTATGGACAGCCTTATTTTTGGCAATATAAACTAGATTCTTTGGAGAATTAGAGGCCAGTGAAGGGATTTGCAGAGGAGCGAAGAGATAGGTGGATCAATTGGGCAGAAAAAGTTAAGGATAGACAGGAGAGGTGTGAATGAATTACTTAGTGGGCTACATACAAGTGTATTTCAGCAGTAGTCAAGGTGGGAGATAAGAGGGCATGCATTAACATTTTAGTAGAGTAAAGGTACCTTCACACTAAACGACTTTGCAACGAGAACGACAACGATCCGTGACGTTGCAGCGTCCTGGATAGCGATATCGTTGTGTTTGACACGCAGCAGCGATCTGGATCCCGCTGTGATATCGCTGGTCGTTGCTGAAAGTCCAGAACTTTATTTGGTCGTCAGATCGGCGTGTATCGTCGTGTTTGACAGCAAAAGCAACGATGCCAGCAATGTTTTACAATGGTAACCAGGGTAAATATCGGGTTACTAAGCGCAGGGCCGCGCTTAGTAACCCGATATTTACCCTGGTTACCATTGTAAAAGTAAAAAAAAAACCACTACATACTCACCCTCTCACGTCCCCCGGCGTCCGCGCTGCTGCTCAGAGCTTCCTGCACTGAATGTGTCAGTGCCGGCCGTAAAGCAAAGCACAGCGGTGAGGTCACCGCTGTGCTTTAGGGCCGGCGCTTACACAGTGCAGGGAAGCTGAAGGCGAGGGATGCGACAGACACGGCAATGTAAGTATGTAGTGTTTTTTTTTTTTTTACATTTACACTGGTAACCAGGGTAAACATCGGGTTACTAAGCGCGGCCCTGCGCTTAGTAACCCGATGTTTACCCTGGTTACCCGGGGACTTCGGCATCGTTGGTCGCTGGAGAGCTGTCTGTGTGACAGCTCTCCAGCGACCACACAGCGATGCTGCAGCGATCGGCATCGTTGTCGATATCGCTGCAGCATCGCTTAATGTGACGGTACCTTAAGGGTTGAGTAAAGAATGGATTCTAGTAATATCTTTGAGTTGGAGGCAGGAGGAGGTGGTAAGAGTAGACAATAGTTACTCTGAGGCAATGAAGTTGTGACCCAGGGTAAAGCGTTATGCTGTTTATTGTGATAGATAGTTTGGTGGGGGGTTGGGTGAGATGAAGAAAAGATGATAATTTCAGTTTTGTCAAAATTGAGTTATAGATGAAAATAAGGAGGATATGGGTAAAAGACCTGGATCCTGGACAGCAGAGAAGTGACATTTGGCCCAGAGACGTAGATCTGAGTGTCATCAGCATATACTTAGTACTGAAAGCCATGGAACTTTATCAGCTGTTCCAGGCCAAAGGTATAGATGGAAAACAGTGAGGCCATGTGCACACGTTCAGTATTTTTCGCGTTTTTTTCGCTATAAAAACGTGATAAAAACGCGAAAAAAACGTGAAAAACATGCTTACATATGCCTCCCATTATTTTAAGTGTATTCCGCATTTTTTGTGCAAATGTTGCATTTTTTTCCACGAAAAAATCGCATCGCGGAAAAAAAAGCAACATGTTCATTAAATATGCGGAATTGCGGGGATTCCGCACACCTAGGAGTGCATTGATCTGCTTACTTCCCGCACGGGGCTGTGCACACCATGCGGGAAGTAAGCGGATCATGTGGAGACTCTCCTCCACGGACTGGGCACCATATAATTGGTAAAAAAAAAGAATTGAAATAAAAAATAGTCATATACTCACCTTCGATGGCCCCCGGAGTGTTCCCGCCTCTCTGCGCTGCATGCTGCCGCTTCCGTTCCTATAGATGGTGTGGTCACTGTGGTGAAGGACCTGCGATGACATCGCTGTCTTGTGATTGGTCGCATGACCGCTCATGTGACCGCTCACGTGACCGCGACGTCATCGAAGGTCCTGCACACACACACCATCTATAGGAACGGACGCCGCTGAGGAGATCGGCTGTCTGCAGTGGGTGAGTATAACCATTTTTTAATTTTTTTATTATTTTTAACATGATATCTTTTTACTATTGATGCTGCATAAGCAGCATCTATAGTAAAAAGTTGGTCACACTTGTCAAACAGTATGTTTGACAAGTGTGACCAACCTGTCAGTCAGTTTTCCAGTTTGCTACAGATCGCTTGGAAAACTTTAGCATTCTGCAAGCTAATTACGCTTGCAAAATGCTAAAAAAACGGGAAAAAAACGGGAAAAAAACGCAAAAAAAAAAAATGTGGATTTCTTGCAGAAAATTTCCGGTTTTCTTCAGGAAATTTCTGCAAGAAATCCTGACGTATGCACATACCCTAATGGTCCCAGGACAGAGCCTTGAGGGACACCAGCAGAGATAGGGTGAGATGTTGAGGTAGTATGGGAATGGGAGATGCTAAATGTGCGGTTAATGAGGTATCAGGAGATCCAGGAGAGGGCAAAGTCTTTGATGGAAGATATGATCTGTAGCAGGAGTGAGTTGTCCGCTCTGCCCAAAGCAGAGGACAGGTCTAGAAGGAGGTCTGTTGTCAAAGAGTGTGTTGGATAAGAGGTGTGAGGAAAATTCTTTGTAAATATGCTACGCAAGGAGTTTGAGGCATGTAGGAGTAGTAATACTGTTTAGGGCGGTAGCTGAATGTAAAGGTTGGTGCAAGGGATGGCGTCTTTAGCATATGTGTGACTGTTGGTGTTTGAAAAAAGAAGCAAGACATCATATGAAGAGAACGTCGTTTTACATAGAAATAAATATGAAGACCCTTTTGAGCATTTTGTGAATGCTTCTTTCAGCATTTTTAAAAGTGGTGCAGCTCATAAAAAGCCTGAAAAAGAAACAGTGTGAACATGCCCTAAAGAATAGTGGATGAAGCAATGTATTATATTTCAACCAATTCTTGCATTTTTTCTATTTCCCTTTCTTTTACCTGTTCTAATAAATGTATGTGACACTGAAAAAAAGTGTAAAGTGCAGTGAACACATAAAGCAGATGCGAGAGGCAGAACATTCCAGTCAGCACCTGCTGCCTGTTTTACAAGAATACGGCTAAACAGTTAACGGATATACCAAGAGGGATACCTGACTCCAGGGGCTTTCTCTCCTAAACAAAGACTTCTTTTCAAAGCTCCCTAGGCCAAATATGCATTATATCAAAGCACTAACTAGGTGTGAAATATAGTTTTATAAGATGCAAGTCATTTACATACCATAGAATGTGGAATGTGGGGAATTTCACAATGGGGATAAATGAGACAACTTTTCCACCCATACTTTATAAGTTGCAAATCAATAGACCATCTGCTACCATGCCTATTATGAATGCGGCATAAATGTAGGTGCTCCAGAGTAGCTGCCAATTAATTTGAATAACAGTATAGCTCCCAAGGAGAACTTATATGTGCCAAATACTGACACTGGATCTAAACACCCTAAATCATTCAACAGACAAGTTCTGGGGCTATTATACTATATATATATATATATATATATATATATATATATATATATATATATATATATATATATATATATATATATATATATATATATATATACATATATATATACATATATATATATATATATATATATATATATATATATATATATATATATATATATGTAGGGATAACTGGGGCCATCATACTATATATAGGCAACTGGTGCCACCGTACTACTATATATGGGGATGCTGGGGTCATCGCTAGTGTTGAGCGATACTTTCCGATATCGGAAAGTATCGGTATCGGAAAGTATCGGCCGATACCGTAAAAATATCGGATCTAATCCGATACCGATACCCGATCCCAATGCAAGTCAATGGGACGAAAATATCGGAATTAAAATAAACCCTTTATAAACTTGTAGGTTCATTCTACATGAAGGAAAACAAGTAAGAATAATGTAGGATGTATTGGGGGACGTGGCGGAGACATTAAAGGCACAGAGGTTTAGCCCAATGTAATAGAATAGCAGGTTTTTTTTTTTTTTTATGACGTTCGGCGGTAGAAAGATTTTGACTATGTTAATTTTTTTTTATTTTGTCAGATATTGATGTTTCACTACTTCCACGCCCTTCACCTTCTTTTTTACTTCTCCCACACTTTCTTCTTCGTTATCCTCATCATCAGCTTCTTTGACATCAACTTCTTCACCTTATTCATCTTCATCTTCTACCTATTATTTTTTTTCTTACATTGTTCATATTCTTTTTATTTTACTATTATCTTCATCATATTCTACTTCATCATATTCTTATTTGTGACAGGCATTCCCGTAGTTGTTATCTATAAAAGTTTGAAGATTACACCTTCTGTTCTGCCTGTCACAAAACAGTTACATTTGTCCGCGTTAAGTTTGGCCTGCAGCATCAGGCTTTATCCAGGGGCACCACGAGGAGGAACGGACTCACCCCCATACACTGCTTAGTCTTCTTCTGCTTATAATTTAGATAATATTTTTTGCTCTGATATTTAGTGTTATGCTTAATGTTCTTCTGCTCTTTGTTCTGCAGCCTCTTGTTCTTCTGCTTCTCGGTCTTCCAGGTCATCGTCGTCTCCAGGGTCGTCGTCTCCGGGGTCGTCGTCATCGGGGTGGTCTTCAGGGTCGTCGTCTCCGGGGTCGTCGTCATCGGGGTGGTCTTCGGGGTCATCGTCTCCAGGGTCGTCGTCATCACGGTGGTTGTCGTCTCTGGTGTCGTCGTCATCTTAGGGGTGGTCTTCCGGGTCATGGTGTTTAGTCTCTTGAACTTGGAAATGTAGCAGAAGGTACAAGAAGGCTGAGAAAATGCCGAGAACCAGCTGATGGAACTGGAACTCGGATGGCTACCCGAAGGTCCAAGAGCCAATGGAACTACCGAGGACCAGCTGACGTTACTGGAACCCGGTTACTAAGCAGGAGGTACCCGTGCCTGAAAGCACTACCAAGGACCACCTGACGTTGGTGGAACTCGGATACCCAGAGGGAGGCACCTAAGCCAAAGGCTCTGCCCGGAACCAGCTGACGGTACTGGAACCAGGATGGGGAGCAGAAGGTACAAGAGCAAAAGACACTGCCGAGAACCAGCTGACGGTGTTGGAACCCGGATGGGTAGCCGAAGGTCCAAGAGCCAATGGAACTACCGAAGACCAGCTGACGTTACTGGAACCCGGTTACTAAGCAGGAGGTACCCGTGCCTGAAAGCACTACCAAGGACCACCTGACGTTGGTGGAACTCGGATACCCAGAGGGAGGCACCTAAGCCAAAGGCTCTGCCCGGAACCAGCTGACGGTACTGGAACCAGGATGGGGAGCAGAAGGTACAAGAGCAAGTGTCTGCGTGGCTTTTGCAGGACACGATGCCGGCTGCACAGCAGGGGAACAGCTGGCGGTGCTGAACCCCACTGACACATTGGCTGGTGTTTTTCTCTGTGCAGCTGGCAGTACCGGGCCCCAACTGGCGGTGTTAGAGCCCGGGGTGAGCAGGAGGAGGAGATGGAGCAGAGTGTAGGCCGAAGCCTGCACTGGCGGCAGCTTTGGGTCTGTTGTGCCTGCGTGGCTGTTGCAGGACACGTTGCCGGCTGCACAGCAGGGGAACAGCTGGCGGTGCTGAACCCCACTGACACATTGGCTGGTGTTTGGCTCTGTGCAGCTAGCAGTACCGGGCCCCAACTGGCGGTGTTGGAGCCCGGGCTCTGCAGGGGGAGCAGAGTGTAGGCCGAAGCCTACTTGAACCAATTTCAAAGGTAACCTTTAACCCCCCCTCAGGGGTTACAAAGTAGAAGAGCCACAGCTTATGCAGCAGTAGTGCTGCACAAGTCAAAGGTTGCTCTTTTAATTTTGCTCCTTGCACACGCTGAATGAAACACGTATAACATTTAGCCCTTTATACAGTCAAACTGTGTTGGAGGCGCGAGTTCCCTTTGTAATGAGACGCAGCACAGATGTCAAGAATCCCACCTTGGTGCTGGGTGCAGCCTCCTGAGCGTTGTTATTTGCTGTACAGGAGTCTGCGCTGTCGTGTTATCCCCTGGCCTAGCGCTGTTAGCGCTGCCCATCTTCTGACCTCATTTAATGTCGGCCGCTGCGGTTCGCGATGACCATGAATCCCAGCCCCGCGGTGTCTTAACATTGTTAAAACACTGCGGGGCTGTGATTCATGGCCTGGCGCAGCACATATGTTCGCCTCTCGCACTCGGGTCCTTACACCCGCTGCAGACTGTGCGGCGTCAGCTGATCCCTTATCGCATGCCACGGCCATGAAGCCGCACAGTCTGAAGAAGGCGGAAGGAGATGAGGGACAGGCGAACTGATGCACTGCTCATGCCCATCAATCACACCCTCGCAGTCCCAAGAAATAAGACACCGAGGGGCGTTGTGTGGGTCAGGGCGGCCGCAGAGGCGCAGGCAGCCAAACAATGATGCCAGAAGACGGGCAGCGCTACCAAGGGGGTTGCAGCGTGTCATTACAAAGGAAAGTCACACCACCGGGACGGTTAAATGGTCACACAGA
Organism: Ranitomeya variabilis; assembly: GCF_051348905.1. NCBI lineage: Eukaryota > Metazoa > Chordata > Amphibia > Anura > Dendrobatidae > Ranitomeya > Ranitomeya variabilis. The sequence continues at coordinate 825,731,953 of NC_135232.1, read as the reverse complement.
GGACACATTTCAGACGTGTTTTCAGTTCCACATGTGCGAGGAGAATACGTTTATGAGCCACCTTGCACACATGCAGCATTACCACTGTACAAGGTGGCCTTAAAAACGTACAAACGCCTGGGGGAGGGGGGACAGGTTCCCTTCAATTTCAGTTCTTGTGTCTGCGTGGCTTTTGCAGGACACGATGCCGGCTGCACAGCAGGGGAACAGCTGGCGGTGCTGAACCCCACTGACACATTGGCTGGTGTTTTTCTCTGTGCAGCTGGCAGTACCGGGCCCCAACTGGCGGTGTTAGAGCCCGGGGTGAGCAGGAGGAGGAGATGGAGCAGAGTGTAGGCCGAAGCCTGCACTGGCGGCAGCTTTGGATCTGTTGTGCCTGCGTGGCTGTTGCAGGACACGTTGCCGGCTGCACAGCAGGGGAACAGCTGGCGGTACTGAACCCCACTGACACATTGGCTGGTGTTTGGCTCTGTGCAGCTAGCACATCTGGGCCCCAACTGGCGGTGTTAGAGCCCAGGGTCAGGAGGAGAGGGAGCAGAGTGTAGGCCGAAGCCTGCACTGGAGCAAGTTGAAAGGGAAACTTTAACCCCCCACCCAGGCGTTTGTAGCTGAAAGAGCCATTGTGTACAGCACTAATGCTGGAAAAGGTAAACTTAGCTCTTTTAATTATGGTCCTTGCACATGCTGAACCTAACACTTATAAAAAGTGTCCCCTCCTACCGTGATACCGTCCGGTAGGTGGAACTTTCCTTTGTGATGTGACGCAGCACAGCCGTCATTCTTACCCCCTTGGCGCCGTGCGCCGCCTCCTCAGCGTTGTTTGAATCAGTCCCGGAGCCTGCGCTGTTAGGTTAGCCCTTGGCCATGCACATATTTTGCGCTGCCCGTCTTCTGACATCATTTGGTGTCAGGCTGGCTGCAACTGTGCGGCCGCGCTGGCAGAGAGCCCGCCTCGTACTGTCTTCTGATTTAATCCCACTGGGGGCCTGAGATCCATGGACATGCGCAGTGCATATCTGAACCTCCACCTCTCACTCATCTCCCTACGGCTTCTTCTGACTGTGCGGTGTCACGGCCGTGGCATGCTATTAGGGACCAGCTGACACCGCACAGTTTGAAGAAGCCGTAGGGAGATGAGTGAGAGGTGGAGGTTCAGATATGCACTGCGCATGTCCATGGATCTCAGGCCCCCAGTGGGATTAAATCAGAAGACAGTACGAGGCGGGCTCTCTGCCAGCGCGGCCGCACAGGCGCAGCCAGCCTGACACCAAATGATGTCAGAAGACGGGCAGCGCAAAATATGTGCATGGCCAAGGGCTAACCTAACAGCGCAGGCTCCGGGACTGATTCAAACAACGCTGAGGAGGCGGCGCACGGCGCCAAGGGGGTAAGAATGACGGCTGTGCTGCGTCACATCACAAAGGAAAGTTCCACCTACCGGACGGTATCACGGTAGGAGGGGACACTTTTCATAAGTCTTAGGATCAGCATGTGCAAGGAGCACCACGAAAAGAGGCACTTTTTCCCTTTGCATCATTACTGCTGCACAAGGTGGCTCCTTCAGTAACAAACGCCTGGGGGGGGGGGGGGACAGGTTCCCTTAAATTTAACTTGTTGTGCCTGCGTGGCGGTCGCAGTACACGTTGCCGGCTGCACAGCAGGGGAACAGCTGGCGGTGCTGAACCCCACTAACACATTGGCGAGGTGTTTTGCTCTGTGCGGACAGCACTTCTGGACGGCAACTGGCGGTGTTGGAGCCCAGGGACAGGTGGAGGAGGTGGAGGAGGTAGGAGGAGGTAGGAGGGATTGCCACACACACAGCAGGGGAACAGCTGACGTTACTGAACCCCAATAACAGAGGAGCGACTGTTGACTGTGCGTACAGCACTTCTGGACGGTAACTGGCGGTGTTGGAGCCCATGGACAGGTGGAGGAGGAGGAGGTGGAGGAGGTAGGAGGGATTGCCACACACACAGCAGGGGAACAGCTGACGTTACTGAACCCCAATAACAGAGGAGCGACTGTTGACTGTGCGTACAGCACTTCTGGACGGCAACTGGCGGTGTTGGAGCCCAGGGACAGGTGGAGGAGGAGGAGGTGGAGGAGGTAGGAGGGATTGCCACACACACAGCAGGGGAACAGCTGACGTTTCTGAACCCCAATAACAGAGGAGCGACTGTTGACTGTGCGTACAGCACTTCTGGACGGCAACTGGTGGTGTTGGAGCCCAGGGACAGGTGGAGGAGGAGGTGGTGGAGGAGGTAGGAGGGATTGCCACACACACAGCAGGGGAACAGCTGACGTTACTGAACCCCAATAACAGAGGAGGGACTGTTGACTATGCGTACAGCACTTCTGGACGGCAACTGGCGGTGTTGGAGCCCAGCCAGGGACAGGTGGAGGAGGAGGAGGAGGTGGAGGAGGTAGGAGGGATTGCCACACACACAGCAGGGGAACAGCTGACGTTACTGAACCCCAATAACAGAGGAGGGACTGTTGACTGTGCGTACAGCACTTCTGGATGGCAACTGGCGGTGTTGGAGCCCAGGGACAGGTGGAGGAGGAGGTGGTGGAGGAGGTAGGAGGGATTGCCACACACACAGCAGGGGAACAGCTGACGTTACTGAACCCCAATAACAGAGGAGGGACTGTTGACTGTGCGTACAGCACTTCTGGACGGCAACTGGCGGTGTTGGAGCCCAGGGACAGGTGGAGGAGGAGGAGGAGGTGGAGGAGGTAGGAGGGATTGCCACACACACAGCAGGGGAACAGCTGACGTTACTGAACCCCAATAACAGAGGAGGGACTGTTGACTGTGCGTACAGCACTTCTGGACGGCAACTGGCGGTGTTGGAGCCCAGGGACAGGTGGAGGAGGAGGAGGTGGAGGAGGTAGGAGGGATTGCCACACACACAGCAGGGGAACAGCTGACGTTACTGAACCCCAATAACAGAGGAGGGACTGTTGACTGTGCGTACAGCACTTCTGGACGGCAACTGGCAGTGTTGGAGCCCAGGGACAGGTGGAGGAGGAGGAGGTAGGAGGGATTGCCACACACACAGCAGGGGAACAGCTGACGTTACTGAACCCCAATAACAGAGGAGGGACTGTTGACTGTGCGTACAGCACTTCTGGACGGCAACTGGCGGTGTTGGAGCCCAGGGACAGGTGGAGGAGGAGGTGGTGGAGGAGGTAGGAGGGATTGCCACACACACAGCAGGGGAACAGCTGACGTTACTGAACCCCAATAACAGAGGAGGGACTGTTGACTGTGCGTACAGCACTTCTGGACGGCAACTGGCGGTGTTGGAGCCCAGGGACAGGTGGAGGAGGAGGAGGTGGAGGAGGTAGGAGGGATTGCCACACACACAGCAGGGGAACAGCTGACGTTACTGAACCCCAATAACAGAGGAGCGACTGTTGACTGTGCGTACAGCACTTCTGGACGGCAACTGGCGGTGTTGGAGCCCAGGGACAGGTGGAGGAGGAGGTGGTGGAGGAGGTAGGAGGGATTGCCACACACACAGCAGGGGAACAGCTGACGTTACTGAACCCCAATAACAGAGGAGGGACTGTTGACTGTGCGTACAGCACTTCTGGACGGCAACTGGCAGTGTTGGAGCCCAGGGACAGGTGGAGGAGGAGGAGGTGGAGGAGGTAGGAGGGATTGCCACACACACAGCAGGGGAACAGCTGACGTTACTGAACCCCAATAACAGAGGAGGGACTGTTGACTGTGCGTACAGCACTTCTGGACGGCAACTGGCAGTGTTGGAGCCCAGGGACAGGTGGAGGAGGAGGAGGTAGGAGGGATTGCCACACACACAGCAGGGGAACAGCTGACATTACTGAACCGCAATAACAGAGGAGGGACTGTTGACTGTGCGTACAGCACTTCTGGACGGCAACTGGCGGTGTTGGAGCCCAGGGACAGGTGGAGGAGGAGGTGGTGGAGGAGGTAGGAGGGATTGCCACACACACAGCAGGGGAACAGCTGACATTACTGAACCCCAATAACAGAGGAGGGACTGTTGACTGTGCGTACAGCACTTCTGGACGGCAACTGGCGGTGTTGGAGCCCAGGGACAGGTGGAGGAGGAGGAGGTGGAGGAGGTAGGAGGGATTGCCACACACACAGCAGGGGAACAGCTGACGTTACTGAACCCCAATAACAGAGGAGGGACTGTTGACTGTGCGTACAGCACTTCTGGACGGCAACTGGCGGTGTTGGAGCCCAGGGACAGGTGGAGGAGGAGGAGGTGGAGGAGGTAGGAGGGATTGCCACACACACAGCAGGGGAACAGCTGACGTTACTGAACCCCAATAACAGAGGAGGGACTGTTGACTGTGCGTACAGCACTTCTGGACGGCAACTGGCGGTGTTGGAGCCCAGGGACAGGTGGAGGAGGAGGAGGTAGGAGGGATTGCCACACACACAGCAGGGGAACAGCTGACGTTACTGAACCCCAATAACAGAGGAGGGACTGTTGACTGTGCGTACAGCACTTCTGGACGGCAACTGGCGGTGTTGGAGCCCAGGGACAGGTGGAGGAGGAGGTGGTGGAGGAGGTAGGAGGGATTGCCACACACACAGCAGGGGAACAGCTGACGTTACTGAACCCCAATAACAGAGGAGGGACTGTTGACTGTGCGTACAGCACTTCTGGACGGCAACTGGCGGTGTTGGAGCCCAGGGACAGGTGGAGGAGGAGGAGGTGGAGGAGGTAGGAGGGATTGCCACACACACAGCAGGGGAACAGCTGACGTTACTGAACCCCAATAACAGAGGAGCGACTGTTGACTGTGCGTACAGCACTTCTGGACGGCAACTGGCGGTGTTGGAGCCCAGGGACAGGTGGAGGAGGAGGTGGTGGAGGAGGTAGGAGGGATTGCCACACACACAGCAGGGGAACAGCTGACATTACTGAACCCCAATAACAGAGGAGGGACTGTTGACTGTGCGTACAGCACTTCTGGACGGCAACTGGCGGTGTTGGAGCCCAGGGACAGGTGGAAAAGCAGAGGAACACAATGTAGGCCGAAGCCTGAGAAAGTCGAAAGGGAACCTTTAACCCTCCCCCAAGGCGTTTGTAGCTGAAAGAGCCAGCTTGTGCAGCACAAAAGATGCAAAAGGAAAAGGTGGCTCTTTTCATCACGCTCCTTGCAAACACAGAACTAAACACTTATAAAATGTGTCCCCTGAAACCGTGAAACCGTCCTGGAGGTGGGACTTTCCTTCGTAATATGACACAGCACACCCGTCATTCCTACCCCCCCGGCGCCGCGCCCCGGCTCCTCAGCGTTGTTTGATTCCGTCCCGGAGCCTGCGCTGTTAAGTTATCCCTTGGCCAGGCACACTTAGCGCTGCCCATCTTCTGACATCATTTGGTGTCAGGCTGGCTGCGCCTGTGCGGCCGCGCTGGCCGAGAGCCCGCCTCGCAGTGTCTTCTGATTTTATCCCACTGGGGGCCTGGGATCCATGGCCATGCGCAGTGCATATCCTCGCCTCTCACTCCCCTCCCTACGGCTTCTTAAGACTGTGCGGTGTCACGACCGTGGCATGCTATTAGGGACCAGCTGACACCGAACAGTCTGAAGAAGCCATAGGGAGATGAGTGAGAGGTGGAGGTTCAGATATGCAATGCGCATGTCCATGGATCCCAGGCCCCCAGTGGGATTAAATCAGAAGACACTGCGAGGCGGGCTCTCGGCCAGCGCGGCCGCACAGGCGCAGCCATCCTGACACCAAATGATGCCAGAAGACGGGCAGCGCTAAGTGTGCCTGGCCACGGGATAACATAACAGCGCAGGCTCCGGGACGGAATCAAACAACGCTGAGGAGCCGGGGCGCGGCGCCGGGGGGGTAGGAATGACGGCTGTGCTGCGTCATATTACGAAGGAAAGTCCCACCTCCAGGACGGTTTTACGGTATCAGTGGACACATTTTATAAGTGTTAAGTTCTGCGTGTGCAAGGAGCTAAACCAAAATAGCTACCTTTTCCTTGTGCAGCATTACTGCTGCACAAGGTGGCTCTTTCAGTAACAAACGCCTTGGGGGGGGGGGGACAGATTCCCTTACATTTCAGTTGTTGTGTCAGCGTGGCGGTCGCATGACACATTGCCGGCTACACAGCTGGGGATCAGCTGACGTTACTGAAACCCAATAACACTGGGTCGTATGTTTTGACTGTGCAGACGGCACTTCTGAGCCTCAACTGGCGGTGTTGGAGCCCAGGAATTTAAGTTCAGGTGGTAGAAAGATGAACACAACAGGAGACCTGGATACTGTAGACAGTCACCTAATTATTTAATCAGGAGGAGGAGTGGCAAATTCCTGCGAGATCCAGGCCTTGTTCATTTTCAGGAAAGTAAGCCGGTCAACGTTATCGGAGGATAGTCGCATGCGACGGTCAGTTAGTACACCACCTGCAGCACTAAAGACACGTTCCGATAATACACTGGCCGCAGGGCAAGACAGCACCTCCAATGCATACTGGCTTAGCTCTGGCCATGTATCCAGCTTTGAGACCCAAAACTTGAAAGGGGAAGAGCCGTCTGGGAGTACAGCAAGAGGGCAAGACATGTAGTCTGTCACCATCTGACGGAACCGTTGCCTCCTGCTGACTGGAGCCGTCTGTGATGGTGTAGACTTTTGTGGGGGGCACAGAAAACTGTGCCACAGTTGGGCCATACTGGTCTTGCCTTGGGCAGAGGCACTGCTTCTGCTCCCTCTTTGTGCAGAGCCTCCACCACTGCCTGGACGCACTGAGCTGCTTTGGAATGCACTAGCAGCACTTCTCTCAGTTGGAATGGAGAAGATGATGGAATTGACCAGTGTGTCTTGGTACTCCCGCATTTTTCGCTCCCGGTTCAACGGTGTGATGAGGCTTTCTACGTTGTCCCGGTAGCGAGGATCGAGGAGGGTGAACACCCAATAATCAGACATGTTGAGAATGTGGGCGATGCGGCGGTCGTTTCTCAGGCACTGCAGCATGTAATCCACCATGTGCTGCAGACTGCCAACTGCCCAAGAAACGCTGTCCCCTGCTGGAGGCGTGGTCTCTGCCCGCTCGTCATCACCCCACCCTCGCTGTACACACTGAGTACTGGACAATTCGGTAACTCCCTCCTCTGGACGGATGTCTTCCTCCTCCATTGACTCCTCCTCATCCTCCTCACAAACTGTCCCCTGCCTACGCGTTTGTGAGGAACCACGTGGCGCTGACTGTCCAGAAGATGATGGAAATGGTGAATCCTCATCCTCCACCTCTTCCACAACATCATCCCTTAGCGCTTGCAGTGATTTTTCAAGCAGGCAGATAAGGGGGACAGTCATGCTGACTAGTGCATCATCTGCACTCGCCATCCGCGTGGAATAATCAAAGGGACGCAAAACCTGGCAGACGTCATTCATAGTGGCCCACTCTGTGGTTGTGAAGTCTGTACGGCGCTGAGTGCGACTTCTTTGCGCCTGAAGCAGCTGGTACTCCATTACAGCTTGCTGCTGCTCACACAACCGCTCCAACATATGTAACGTGGAATTCCACCTGGTAGGTAGGTCACATATTATGCGATGTTCCGGCAGGCGGTGTCGGCGCTGCAGAGCCGCAATGCGCGCTTTTGCCGTGCTGGAACGCCGCAAGTGAGCACACTCTAGGCGGACCTTGTGCAGCAGTGCATCAAGATCCGGATAGTCCCTCAAAAAGCTCTGCACGACCAAATTGAGCACATGTGCCAGACATGGGATGTGAGTGAGGTTGCCGAGGCCCAGAGCTGCCACCAGATTTCGGCCATTATCACACACTACCATGCCTGGCTGGAGATTCGCTGGCACAAACCACACATCGCTCTCCTGCTTGATGGCATTCCAGAGCTCCTGCGCTGTGTGGCTACGATTCCCCAAAAAAATTAATTTCAACACGGCCTGTTGACGTTTGGCCACGGCTGTGCTCATGTCGGTCGTAACAGGTACACGTTCATCACGGGTCCATGTGGAGGTGGACTGTGACGGCTCCTGCAGCGATGATTCTGAGGAACTGGTGTAAGAGGAGGAGTCAATGCGTACAGAATGGATTCCTGCAATCCTTGGAGTGGGCAGGACACGTCCTGCGCCACTCGCACGGTCTGTACCCGGCTCAACGACATTAACCCAATGGGCAGTGAGGGAAAGGTATCGCCCCTGTCCATGTTGACTGGTCCACGCATCAGTGGTGAGGTGGACCTTGCTACTGACGGCGTTCAGTAGCGCGTGTTTTATGTGTCCCTCCACATGCTTGTGCAGGGCAGGGACGGCTTGCCTGCTGAAGTAAAAGCGGCTGGGCACATTGTACTGTGGGACTGCCAATGACATCAAGTCACGGAAGCTGTCAGTCTCCACCAGCCTGAATGACAGCATTTCCAGTGAAAGAAGTTTGGCAATGCCTGCAGTCAGAGCCTGTGCTCGTGGGTGGTTTGACGAGAAAGGCCGCCTTTTCTCCCATGCCTGTACTACCGATGGCTGTAGACTGGGCTGGGAGTGTGTGGATGACTGGGAAAGTGGTGCTGCGGGTGGAATTACAGCGGGTCTCTGGACAACAGGGCCAGAGGTTCTTCCACGGCGATCCTGGGAGGAAGCCGAACCAGCTGCGTGTGAGCTAGAGGAAGAGGCAACACGAGCTGAAGAGGTGGTAGCTGCCGCTGTTGGTTGGCCTAGCTCTTCAGTGTGTTTTTCTAACTCCGCCGGGTGCCTGTTGCGCACATGTTTCCACATGTTGGAGGTATTGAGGTTGCTGACATTTTTCCCTCTTTTGACTTTTTGATGACACACCTTGCATCTGACATAGCAAATGTCATCTGCAACTGTGTCAAAAAAGGACCAGGCACTGCAAGTCTTGGGAGCGCCCTTTTTGGCTTTTGGAAGAGACATGCTCCTAACGGGTGCCAAAGCGGAGGCTGCAGGATCCGCAGTCTTCCCCCTCCCTCTCCCTCTTTGGGCCGTACGGGGAATCTCTTCCTCAGAGCTGCTCCCACCACCTTCCTGTCCCTCACGCCAAGATGGGTCAAGGACCTCATCATCTACACTACCCTCTGCCCCCAACTGCTCCTCCTGGGTAGTCTCAGCAGCAGAGCACGCACCAGTAAGTGGCACCTGAGTGTCATCATCAGCTGATGCGGCCTGCGATGTGGTGACCGGAGCCACTGGCCCACCCGCCTCTTCAGACGAAGAGAGAAAAAGCTGTTGGGCATCACTGCACCCTGCCTCTTCTTCCATTTCTCCAATGCTGCTTGGCTGGCCCCCTGTTTCCAAGCCAAGAGATTCAGAGAACAGAAGTAGAGACGGCTCCTGTCCTGGGCTCTCTGTCTGCCTGGGCAATTTGGCAGGTGGTGAAGAGACAGATGGCTGCTCTCCAGTGCTCTGTGTCTGAGAGGATGTGGCACTAATTGAAGTTGATGCATTAGCTGCCATCCATCCGACAACGGCTTCAATTTGTTCTTCACGCAGCAGCGGTGTACGGCGCTCTGACACAAAGCTGCGCATGAACGACTGTTGCCTGGTGAATGTGGGTGCTGATGAGTCACCGGTGCCCGCAGCAGGCACAGAATCCCCACGTCCCCTCCCTGCTCCGCGCCCACGCCCACGCCCACGTGCCTTACTCACTGCCTTCTTCATCTTGGTTGACTGATAAAGATAAGCAGAAAAGTACTAACGGCTTTGTGTGCTTATTCCTGAACAACTCCTAACAGGTATAAGAAACACTAATTTTCTAAAGTGTGGACTAGACTTTAATATGAGCTAAAGTAATGGCTGGAGCAGGGCCGCCCAACCCCCTCAACCAAGGCCTGAGCGGAGGCCAGCATGACAAGGGGTTGGAGGTGGGTATTTAGGGTAATTGGGAGGAGGAACTAGGGATGGGGGGTTATATGGAGTAGTTAGGGGTGGGGCCTGTCAGTTCCCGCTCTTCAAACCCCCGGAGCATATCTCTCACCATGTCGGCGTTGGACCGGGTCTTGGAGAGCCTCAGGGCAGCGGCTGCTGTACACCCTGATGGCTGGCTGGAGGCGCAGGTGGCAGGAATCCTCGGCGGGAGCACGGTGGCTGCAGCGGCGTCCCCGCCGGAGCGGCGTGCGCGGAGATGCAGGCCTCCTGAAAGATTGTCCCCAGATATGGCTCCCCGGGCCTCCCGCAGGCGCAGGAGCCCCTCCAGGGACCCTCCAGGCCGGGCGCCGGTGAGTACCGTTGCCAGCAGGCCCCGGCCTGGGAGGAATCCTATCGCCGGGCAGGCCTCATCGGCGGCTGCTGGGCCTCAGTCTCGTGCGAGAAGGGGGGCGGAGCCAGCGCGCGCCAGGCAGCGAGGGAGGCTTAGCAGTGCGGGGGGCCGCAGCGGCGATGCTCCTGTCGCACGGCCTGTCCCTCTTCAAGTGAGCAGCGGTGGAGCCAGCGTGGGGGCGGACGGTGATGGGCGGCCCAGCCAGGTGCCGGTCCGGTCATCGGGAGCAGGGAGCTATCCTGCACAACCGGACAACAGCGGGGGCGCAGTAGCGCTGCCTGATCGTGCGTGTGTCACACAGTGGGACTCGGCAGGAGCACCAGGACCAGCGAGCGTGTCGTCCAGAAGCGGAGGGACACCCTATTCGTCAGCGGCGGCACCGGGTCCTTCGTACGAGGTGCAACGATCACAGCAAGTTCCGCCGAGGCAGGAGTGCGGGCAGCAGGGACGTCAGGAGACCGGCATTCCGGCTGGAGGAGTCACAGCCTCCTCGCAGCCTGGTGAGTATATGTCTGTGTCTAGTCCAAGTATTTCAAATGTGTCCGTACCGGTTGTTGGTGGTACGCGGGGTAGTATGGCTGGTGCAGATGTAGTGCATGGGGCTGCTGTTGCAGGGGGCGTTGGGGTGCAGGAGGTGTTAGAAAGCGTTCAGGCTTTATTGACTAGGTTGGATAGGGGTTTATTGGAGCAGAGGCAGTTAGCTGCTTGGGTAGCCCCTTGCGGGCCCACAGTTGGTGTGGTGGCGACAGCACAGGTGCAGGCGTCTCCGGTTTCCGTGTCGGTGCAGACAGAAAAGGAGAAGGAATGCAGGGTGCATCTGGATGATAGGGCTCACGGGGAAGTCTATGTATGTTTTGAGGGTCCTTTGGGGGCCCATCTTAAAAAGGAAGTGAAAGAGAAAATTGGTAAGGATGAATACGTTGAGATTTTTTCGTTGCTTCCGCTTGAGAAGTTTCATTTGGATAAGGGGAAAAAGGAAGAAAGCAAGAAAGATGATGAGGAAAAGCGGAGGTGGCGGCTGATTCCGCAGACGTTTTCGAACTGGCTGCAGGCGTTTGCGATCTTCGCCAGCGTGATTGCCGAAAAAGCTCCGGAAAACGGCGCTGGGTTGTTTTGTTATATGGATGCCATTGGTGAGGCTTATCGGGTTTACGGGGGGCAGGCATGGCTCAGGTACGATGAGCAATTTCGGCAGCGGAAAGCTATCCGGCCTGCTATAAGGTGGGATCAGAAGGATATCGGTTTGTGGCTGCGGGTCATGGCGCAGTACAAATTCGGGCATTCCTTTCATGGGGGATCCGGATCCTCGGGTCAGGCCGGTGGGTCAGGTTCCGGGACACAGTCGGGTAATTCGGGAGAGCGTAAGCCGGGACTATGCTGGCAGTTCAATGAGGGGCAGTGCAGGTTTGGGTCCAACTGCAAATTTAAGCACCTCTGCTCCCATTGTAGCGGCTCTTCCCATGGGGCCGCAAAATGTTTTAAAAAAGGCAAGCCTAAGTCAGGGGCTGGTAATACCCAAGGGGGCGACTCCAGTGAGTTTGGAAAAGATGGCCCCTTATCTAAGTAGATACCCGGATAGGGTGAAGGCCGAATTAATATTTTCAGGTTTTAGGGATGGCTTTGTGATACCGGCACCTAATTTTGTGGTACCACAAGGGGTTAAGAATTTACGTTCTGCTTTGTTGCACGGTGCGGTGGTCACTGAAAAGTTAGGGAAGGAAGTGTTGTTGGGGCATATGGCGGGCCCGTTTGAGGCGCCACCTTTGCCTGATTTAGTGGTGTCACCACTGGGGGTGGTGCCTAAGAAAGAGCCGGGTAAATTTCGTCTGATTCATCATTTGTCCTACCCGCGGGGGTTGTCCGTTAACGATGGTATAGCACCAGAGCTTTGCTCGGTGGTATACGTATCTTTTGATGAAGCGGTGGCGTGGGTGCGCAGGTGTGGAAAAGGGGCGCTGTTGGCAAAAACGGACATTGAATCAGCTTTTCGTTTGTTGCCAGTTCACCCCTCCAGTGTTAGATTGTTAGGTTGTTTTTGGAATGGGGGGTTTTTTGTGGACAGGTGTTTACCAATGGGTTGTTCCTTGTCATGCGCCTTATTCGAATCGTTTAGTTCATTTTTGGAGTGGGTGGTCCGTGATGTGTCCGGCTGTGATTCTATCATCCACTACCTGGACGATTTTTTGTGCGTCGGCCCAGCAGGGTCCGATTGTTGCCGGAGGTTGTTGAGCGCGGTTCAGTGGGTGGCTGATTTGTTCGGTGTCCCGCTGGCACCGGGAAAGACTGAGGGTCCGGACACGTGTCTTTCTTTTTTGGGCATTGTGATCGACACGGTGCGGTGGGAGTTTCGTTTGCCGATGGAGAAGGTGGAAGGTCTTCGGGCTGACGTGGCCAGGGCCTGTCGTTTAAAGAAGTTATCTTTGCGGGAGGTGCAGTCATTATTGGGGAAACTTAATTTTGCATGTCGGGTTTTGCCCATGGGGAGAGTTTTTTCCAGAAGGTTAGCTAATGCGACGGCTGGAGTTCGTGCCCCTCATCATTTCATCAGATTGTCTGCAGAGGTGAGGGAGGATTTGGTAGTCTGGAACAAGTTTTTGAAGGACTATAATGGGCGCTCATTGATCATGGATGAGGTGATGGATAGCGACACGCTGGAGTTGTTTACGGACGCCGCAGGGGGGATTGGTTTTGGAGCGTATTTTCGCGGGCAGTGGTGTGCGGAACAATGGCCTGAGGCTTGGATTGCTGCCGGCTTGGTTAGGAATATCGCGTTGTTGGAGATTTTTCCCATCCTTGTGGCGGTCCATTTATGGCAAAAAGATTTCCGTGACAGGCGTGTGCGCTTTAATTGTGATAACATGGGGGTCGTTTGCGCTATCAACGGGCTTTCAGCGTCATCGCCGCCTGTGGTGCGCGTGCTGAGGCAGTTGGTTTTGTCATGCTTAGCGTTGAATGCGCATGTGACAGCATCCCATGTGCCAGGTTCTCACAATTCTATTGCTGATTCTCTTTCTCGTTCGCAGTTCGACCGTTTCCGTTTGTTGGTCCCGGAGGCAGAAGTCGTCGGCTTGAGATGCCCTGCGGAGCTTTGGCAGGTGGTGTTCGAGACGCAGAAGGTTTGATTAGGTCGTCGCTTGCGCCTAGAACGTGGGATGCCTATCAGACAGTGTGGTCGTCTTGGGAGGGTTTTTTGGCAGCAAGGCACTTTGAGGCGAGCACAGAGGATCAGGTGGGGGCATTATTATCTTGGCTAAGTGTTTGGGCATCTGAAGGTTGGTCTGCGGCTAAGGTGTCACGTACTTTGGCGGCGCTAGCCTTTGGTTTTAAATTAAGGGGGCAACGAGATCTGTCCAAGGTCTTTTTGGTCAGGCAGGCGGTAAAAGGTTTTCGGAGGCGGCAAGGTCAGGTGGACTCTAGGCGCCCGGTTTCGTTTGCCCTGTTGGAGCGATTGGGGGAGATTTTGCCTTCGGTGTGTTCGTCGGAGTTTGAATGCAGTCTTTTCAGGTTGGCATTTTCGTTGGCATTTTTCGGGGCGCTTAGACTTGGGGAGCTGGTGTCTCCCAGTAAACATGTATCGGGGGGCATTCTAGCGAAGGATGTGTTATTGTCTCCTGGGAGGGTGGAATTTTGGTTGCGAAGGTCTAAAACGGATCAGGAAGGTCGGGGTCAGCAAGTGGTATTGGGGAAGGTTGCGAGTTCGGTTATATGTCCAGTGAGTTGTTTAGCTAATTTTTGTAGGCTGCGGCCGATGGGGGAAGGTGCTTTATTGTGTCATGCGGATGGTACGTTTCTGTCCAGATATCAATTTACGGTGATTTTCAGGAAGGCGGTGCGATTGTTGGGGCTGGACAGTTCATGCTTTGCTCCTCACTCTTTTCGTATCGGGGCGGCAACTGAGGCCGCTTTGGGTGGTTTGGGTAGTGAGGACATTCGTCGAATTGGACGGTGGCGGTCCATTCGGTATCGTAGTTATGTTAGGCCTCAGTGGGTGACCGCAGAATAGTTATGCCTCGTGGTTTAGGGGTATTTGCTTGCCTTTCTGTTTTGTTTAGTGTTGTTTTTTGTTGTTTCAGGGTCTCCGCCGGTATTGGTGTGGATCTTTGGTCACTCGTTCGTTCACTGGGGAGCCTTGCGTGCGGACGTACGGAGAGAGGGGAGACAACTGGGTTTCGAGCGAGCGGTGGCTGTGGTCCGGTGGTTGGGTTTCCGGGGTATGCTCTGGAACGGAGTTTTGAAAGAAGTGCACAACAGCGTGAGTTTGGACAGGGCACCGGATATTTTGGTGTTGCACGCCGGGGGAAACGACCTTGGAGTACGACCTTTCAGGGAATTGGTGAGGGACATCAAGCAGGATTTGTTGCGGTTGTGGGTGTTGTATCCTGGCCTTACTGTTGTTTGGTCGGAAATTGTGCCACGTTCTCGTTGGCGGAATATGCGATCTTGTGTTAAAATTAACAAGGCCAGGGTGAAGGTGAACAGGGCTGTGTCAGCGTTTGTGTCACGGAACGGGGGCGTGGCGGTGCGCCATTTTGAATTAGAGAAGGCTGAAGGGAGTTTTTGGTTGGGGGACGGTGTGCATTTAAATGCGGTGGGTAGTGATCTGTGGGCTTTGGGCCTGCAAGAAGGGATTGAAAGGGCCATGGCTTTTCGGTCTGGGGGGGTCTCGGGCCTTTGAGGTGGTCATCGGCCCTCGTGGTGGCGGCTGGGGGGAGTCCTTGGAGTTGGTGTAAATTGGTTCTGGGGATCCATCGGTATATGGGTCCCCTGTTTTCGGAGTTTAACAGGTGTTGGATCTGGTGAATTGTGGTGGGGACTTTCGGCCGGGGTGGCCGAATCCCCGTGAAGTTTTGGTGAACAGTTAAACCTTTGGGTTTATTGGTGCTCCCGAGCCAGAGTGGTAACGGCTGGGAGTAACTATGTGTTTATGGTTATGTTCACGGTTATGTTTTTGGATATTCGCCAGATCCTTTGTAGCTTCAAGGACTCCTCCTAGTACAAGAGTAATATTTACATTGTTGTTATTTATTTTATGTGTTAAATAAAAGGCTGCTGTGGCCAAATTATTCCAAAGATAATTCTTGTCACGTGTTTTTTGTGTGAATGGGAGTGTGGAGGGGTAACGGAGGAAAAGAGAGGTGATCAAGGGGTAGGTCATGTGGTGAGAGGCGCTCACCCGGTATACCCAGGGTCTCGACAATACCAATGTCAAGTAATGGCTGGAGCAGGGCCGCCCAACCCCCTCAACCAAGGCCTGAGCGGAGGCCAGCATGACAAGGGGTTGGAGGTGGGTATTTAGGGTAATTGGGAGGAGGAACTAAGGATGGGGGGTTATATGGGGTAGTTAGGGGTGGGGCCTGTCAGTTCCCGCTCTTCAAACCCCCGGAGCATCCCGCCCTCCCGCCCTTTGTTTCTATTTGCAATATGGGGGTACAGTTTGACAGGGTCTTTAATGTTTTGCTTTGACGGGTCATTGCGGCTGAGGCGGCTGGGGGGAGTCCTTGGAGTTGGTGTAAATTGGTTCTGGGGATCCATCGGTATATGGGTCCCCTGTTTTTGGAGTTTAACAGGTGTTGGATCTGGTGAATTGTGGTGGGGACTTTCGGCCGGGGTGGCCGAATCCCCGTGAAGTTTTGGTGAACAGTTAAACCTTTGGGTTTATTGGTGCTCCCGAGCCAGAGTGGTAACGGCTGGGAGTAACTATGTGTTTATGGTTATGTTCACGGTTATGTTTTTGGATATTCGCCAGATCCTTTGTAGCTTCAAGGACTCCTCCTAGTACAAGAGTAATATTTACATTGTTGTTATTTATTTTATGTGTTAAATAAAAGGCTGCTGTGGCCAAATTATTCCAAAGATAATTCTTGTCACGTGTTTTTTGTGTGAATGGGAGTGTGGAGGGGTAACGGAGGAAAAGAGAGGTGATCAAGGGGTAGGTCATGTGGTGAGAGGCGCTCACCCGGTATACCCAGGGTCTCGACAATACCAATGTCATGTGGCCTACACAAATGTAAAGTGGTGTAACTGGTGTGTTTGGTGAACTTTATTATTTATTTATTTTTTGGGGGCTGAACTGACAACGGATAGAGCTGCAGTCACACGGAGACCGTGCAGACAGACGTAAACGGCGCTGCAAGGCCCAAAAACCCTCCTCTACGTTATCCTATGTAGTGTTTTTCCACAAGTTAGCTGGAGACGGGTGGAAAGACACTAATAGGAATTTTATGAAAAAATGTACAGCAGCCTGCACTACTTAAAACAAAATGAAAATTGATTTGGCGGTATGACGCAGTGAACAACCCTGAGCTGGAGACAACCAGGCTACGGCTGCTCACAGACTACAGGGCGAGCTGCAGTCACACGGAGACCGTGCAGACAGCCGTAAACGGCGCTGCAAGGCCCAAAAACCCTCCTCTACGTTATCCTATGTAGTGTTTTTCCACAAATTAGCTGGAGACGGGTGGAAAGACACTAATAGGAATTTTTTGAATAAATTAGCAGCAGACTACACTACTTGAAAAAAAAAAAAAAAAAGAACAGTATGAGGCAATGAACCACCCTCCCTGAACTGAATACAACCAGCTATGGATGGCCTATGTGGCTGCACTCAGACTAGAGAGTGGGCTGCACTCACACACACACACACACACACAGACCTTGCAGATCGCTGTGAAAACAGCGCTACAAGGCAAAAGCAAGGTGACTAGTAGGTGAACACAGCGGTTGCTAAATTAGCCTTTGGAAACCACAAAGAAGCAAATCGCTATCTCTAAACTGTCCCTCAGTCAGCAAACAGCATCCTGTCACTAACTGAATTCACAGCAGAGTGATCGCAAAATGGCGCCAGCGACTTTTAAACTGCATCATGACATCATTTCAGCAGCCAATCACAGCCTTGCCAGTAGTTTCATGCCCTCCATGCTAAACAGGATGTGCCCACACTTGGAATCATTCTCATTGGCTGAATTTCTGCATTTTGAATCTGGGAACTTCCGATTCCGGTATCCGATACGCGGCAAGTATCGGAATCCCGGTATCGGAATTCCGATACCGCAAGTATCGGCCGATACCCGATACTTGCGGTATCGGAATGCTCAACACTAGTCATCGCACTATGTACACTATAAATATGGGGCTGTGGGGACCATCATACTATATATAATATATATAAATAAAAGAAACCATGGGGACAATCATATGGGGGCTATAGGGACATGATACTATATATAGAGGGGATGCGGGATCATCATACTATATATAGGAAGCTGTGAGGTACACTATATATTTATATGTATATATATATATATATATATATATATATGTATATATATATATATATATATATATATATATATATATATATATATATATATATATATATATACATACACAATATTATATCCTTCAAAGGACCATACAGGTCTTTGCACAGTAGGGGCATTAATACTTTCTGTGGGACACTGATTTTTTTTGGGAGGGAGTAATCCTAGTAATGACACAATTGATTAAATATTGGGGTCAGTGGTCCACACTGCAGGTGCACACAGAGTGGGGAGTTTTTGTAGGTAAGGAATAGATGGAGACGGCGCTGGAAAAGTCAAATAATAATAATAATATAATAATAATTTTTTATTTATATAGCGCCAACATATTCCGCAGCGCTTTACAACTTATAGAGGGGACTTGTACAGACAATAGACATTACAGCATAACAGAAATCACAGTTCAAAATAGATACCAGGAGGAATGAGGGCCCTGCTCGCAAGCTTACAAACTATGAGGAAAAGGGGAGACACGAGAGGTGGATGGTAACAATTGCTTTAGTTATTTGGACCAGCCATAGTGTAAGGCTCGGGTGTTCATGTAAAGCTGCATGAACCAGTTAACAGCCTAAGTATGTAGCAGTACAGACACAGAGGGCTATTAACTGCATAAAGTGTATGAGAACACGATGCAAGGAACCTGATTATGTGTTTTGTTTTTTTTTCTATTTTTAATAGGCCACACAGGGATAGTTAGGTTAATGCGTTGAGGCGGTAGGCCAGTCTGAACAAATGCGTTTTTAGGGCACGCTTAAAACTGTGGGGATTGGGGATTAATCGTATTAACCTAGGTAGTGCATTCCAAAGAATCGGCGCAGCACGTGTAAAGTCTTGGAGACGGGAGTGGGAGGTTCTGATTATTGAGGATGCTAACCTGAGGTCATTAGCGGAGCGGAGGGCACGGGTAGGGTGGTAGACTGAGACCAGAGAGGAGATGTAGGGTGGTGCTGAGCCATGGAGTGCTTTGTGGATGAGGGTAGTAGTTTTGTACTGGATTCTGGAGTGGATGGGTAGCCAGTGTAATGACTGGCACAAGGTAGAGGCATCGGTGTAACGGTTGGTGAGGAATATGATCCTGGCAGCAGCATTCAGTACAGATTGGAGTGGGGAGAGTTTGGTAAGAGGGAGGCCGATTAGTAGAGAGTTACAATAGTCCAGACGGGAATGAATAAGAGTAACAGTAAGAGTTTTTGCAGAGTCGAAAGTAAGAAAAGTTTTTGAGATGCAGATAAGAAGAGCGAACCAGTGATCGGATGTGGGGGGTGAATGAAAGCTCGGAATCAAGGATGACCCCAAGGTAGCGGGCATGTTGCTTTGGAGTAATGATTGAACCGCACACGGAGATGACAATGTCAGGCAAAGGTAGGTTAGTAGAGGGAGAGAACACGAGGAGTTCAGTTTTTGACAGGTTCAGTTTCAGATAGAGGGAGGACATGATGTTAGAGACAGCGGTAAGACAATCACTGGTGTTTTCTAAGAAGGTCGGAGTGAAAGCAGGAGAAGAGGTGTATAATTGGGTGTCATCAGCATAGAGATGGTACTGGAACCCAAATCTACTGATTGTTTGTCCAATAGGGGCAGTATACAAAGAGAAGAGGAGGGGGCCTAGGACTGATCATTGAGGAACCCCAACAGTAAGGGTACTGTCACACTCTGCAACTTTCCAACGATCACGACCAGCGATACGACCTGGCCGTGATCGTTGGAAAGTCGTCGTGTGGTCGCTGGAGAGCTGTCACACAGACCGCTCTCCAGCGACCAACGATGCCGAAGGCCCCGGGTAACCAGGGTAAACATCGGGTTACTAAGCGCAGGGCCGCACT
This sequence comes from Ranitomeya variabilis, assembly GCF_051348905.1. Lineage (NCBI taxonomy): Eukaryota > Metazoa > Chordata > Amphibia > Anura > Dendrobatidae > Ranitomeya > Ranitomeya variabilis. The sequence continues at coordinate 825,712,564 of NC_135232.1, read as the reverse complement.
TAGTAACCCGATGTTTACCCTGGTTACCATCGTAAAAGTAAAAAAAAACAAACAGTACATACTCACATTCCGGTGTCCGTCAAGTCCCTTGCCGTCTGCTTCCCGCTCTGACTGAGTGCCGCCGTAAAGTGAAAGCAGATCACAGCGGTGACGTCACCGCTGTGCTCTGCTCTTACATTCCGGCCGGCAGTCAATCAGTGCGGGAAGCAGACTGCAAGGGACCTGACGGACACTGGAATGTGAGTATGTACGTTTTTTTTTTTTACTTTTACGATGGTAACCAGGGTAAACATCGGGTTACTAAGCGCGGCCCTGCGCTTAGTAACCCGATGTTTACCCTGGTTACAAGCGATCGCATCGTTGGATCGGTGTCACACACACCGATCCAACCATGACAGCGGGAGATCCAGCGACGAAAGAAAGTTCCAAACGATCTGCTACGACGTACGATTCTCAGCAGGGTCCCTGATCGCTGCTGTGTGTCAGACACAGCGATATCGTATGGATATCGCTGGAACGTCACGGATCGTACCGTCGTAGCGACAAAAGTGCCACTGTGTGACAGTACCCTTAGGGGAAGGTGAGAGGAGGAGGAACCAGCAAAACATACAGTGAAGGATCGGTCAGAGAGATAGGAGGAGAACCAAGAGAGAACGGTGTCCTTGATGCCGATGGAGCGGAGCATAGTGAGGAGGAGCTGATGATCCACAGTGTCGAATGCTGCGGAAAGATCCAATAGAATTAGCATGGAGTAGTGACCATTAGATTTAGCTGTTAGTAGGTCATTAGAGACTTTAGTGAGGGCAGTTTCAGTAGAGTGTAAAGAGCGGAAGCCAGATTGAAGAGGGTCGAGAAGAGAGTTATCTGAGAGATAGCGGGTAAGACGGGAGAGGACCAGGCGTTCCAGGAGTTTAGAGATGAAGGGAAGATTAGAGACAGGTCTATAATTAGCGGCACAGTTTTGGTCGAGGGAGGGTTTTTTAAGTAATGGATGTATGATGGCATGCTTAAATGAGGAGGGAAAAATACCGGAAGTGAGGGAAAGGTTGAATATTTTTGTTATGTGAGAGGTGACAGCCGGGGAAAGGGACTGGAGGAGATGTGACGGAATGGGGTCACTGGTGCAAGTGGTCGGGCGAGAAGATGCAAGGAGCCTGCTTACTTCTTCTTCAGTAACTGGTTCAAAGTCAGAGAGTGAACTAGATGCAGTGGGGGAGGGAGGACAGTGCCTGGTATGAAGAGATTGGGAGATGATTTCCTGTCGAATGTGGTCAATTTTTTCTTTGAAGTAATTGGCCAGATCGTCAGCGCGGAGATCTGTGGTTGGGGCCTGCTCTCTTGGGTTGAGTAGGGACTGGAAAGTGTCGAAGAGACGTTTAGGGTTATTGGACAGTGAGGTGATGAGGGTGTTGAAATAGGTTTGTTTGGAGAGGTGAAGGGCAGAGTTGTATGTTTTTAGCATGAACTTATAATGGATGAAATCTTCGGGTAGATTAGATTTTCTCCACAGACATTCGGCGCACCTGGAGCATCGCTGCAGGAAGCGTGTTTGCAGCGTGTGCCACGGTTGTCACCGTCTGTGTCGAGTTGCTCTATGTATAGGAGGAGCAGCTTCATCCAGGGCACTTTGCAGGGTTTCATTGTAATGGTTCAGAGCAGAATCAGGACATGAGATGGAGGAGATTGGGGCCAATGAGGACTGCAAGTTCTTCATAAGTTTCTGGGTGTTAATGGCCTGCATGTTTCTATAAGTGTGGAAAGTGGGGGTGACCTGAGCGGGATGGCAGTTCTTGATAGAGAATGAAAGAAGGTTGTGGTCAGAGAGCGGGAGAGGGGTGTTTGTGAAATCATCCACTGAGCAAAGCCGGGAGAAGACCAAGTCAAGGGAGTTTCCATCTTCATGCGTTGGAGAGTTAGTATGCTGCGAGAGGCCGAAAGAGGAGGTTAGAGATAAAAGGTGAGAAGCAGACGGGGAAAGGGGAGAAGCAATGGGGATGTTGAAATCACCCATGATAAGGGTGGGGGTGTCACAGGAGAGAACGTGTGGAAGCCAGGTGGCAAAGTGATCCAGGAACTGATGAGAGGGGCCAGGAGGACGATACACCACCGCCACTCGCATGGAGAAGGGGACGTAGAGTCTGACAGCATGGACCTCAAAGGAAGGGAATACAAGTGAGGGTACTTGGGGGATAACTTGGAAGGTACATTTGGGTGAAAGGAGTAGCCCAACGCCTCCACCTGCTCTGTTGTCTGATCTTGGGGTATGAGAAAAGTGTAGTCCACCATAGGAGAGAGCAGCAGCAGCGGTTGTGTCTGACTGCTGGATCCAGGTTTCAGTAAGAGCCAGGAGTAGTGTTGAGCGATACCGTCCGATACTTGAAAGTATCGGTATCGGAAAGTATCGGCCGATACCGTCACAGTATCGGAATCCAATCCGATACCGATACCCGATACCAATACAAGTCAATGGGACTCATGTATCGGACGGTATTCCTGATGGTTCCCAGGGTCTGAAGGAGAGGAAACTCTCCTTCAGGCCCTGGGAACCATATAAATGTGTAAAAGAAAGAATTAAAATAAAAAATATCGCTATACTCACCTGTCCGACGCAGCCGGGACTTCAGCGAGGGAACCGGCAGCGTTGTTTGTTTAAAAATCGCGCTATTACTTGGTTACGTGAATTCCCGGCTTGTGATTGGTCAGGTCGGCCATGTTGCCGGGACGCGGACCAATCACAGCAAGCCGTGACGAAATTACGTCACGGCTTGCTGTGATTGGTCCGCGTCCCGGCAATATGGCCGCCCTGACCAATCACAAGCCGGGACGTCACGGGAGGCTGGACACGCGCTCATTTTAAAATGGGCGCGTGTCCAGCCTCCCGTGACGTCACGGCTTGTGATTGGTTGCGCCGCGATCAACCAATCACAAGCCGGGAGGCTGGACGCGCTCATTTTGAAATGGGCGCGTGTCCAGCCTCCCGTGACGTCACGGCTTGTGATTGGTTGCGCCGCGATCAACCAATCACAAGCCGGGAGGCTGGACGCGCTCATTTTGAAATGGGCGCGTGTCCAGCCTCCCGGCTTGTGATTGGTTGACCGCGACGCAACCAATCACAAGCCGTGACGTCACGGGAGGCTGGACACGCGCCCTTTTTAAAATGAGCGCGTTTCCAGCCTCCCGTGACGTCACGGCTTGTGATTGGTTAATGGCGGCCATGTTGCCGGGACGCGGACCAATCACAGCAAGCCGTGACGTATTTTCGTCACGGCTTGCTGTGATTGGTCCGCGGCCCGGCAACATGGCCGCCCTGACCAATCACAAGCCGGGACTTCGCGTAACCATGTAAAAGCGGGAATTTTAAACAAACAACGCTGCCGGTTCCTGCGCTGAGGTCCCGGCTGCGTCGGACAGGTGAGTATAGCGATATTTTTTATTTTAATTCTCTATTTTACACATTTTAACATTAATGTTGTTCCGATACCCGATACCCGATACCACAAGAGTATCGGAATCCCGGTATCGGAATTCCGATACAGCAAGTATCGGCCGATACCCGATACTTGCAGCATCGGAATGCTCAACACTAGCCAGGAGATTAAAAGCCTTAGAAAGGAAGTAATCATGGGTGAAGGAGAGTTTATTACACACAGAGCGAGAATTTCAAAGAGCACAATTGCTCCATGTACCTTTGTTGTAATCTGTGCAGATGAGTCCTGGCTGGAGAAGTTGTCATGTCGATCTGGGCCTGATAGAAAAGTGAACAACCCGAATCAGAAAGAACGTTATGTGTAAGTTACTATATATAACTGTACTGTAATCACTTGTTCTGTGGAATTGGTTTCCACCAATATACAGTTACTGTAAGGATGTAATATTGCTCTTTTTAGGTAGCATTTTTTTTTTAAATTTAGCAGCAGCTTAATGTAATTCAGTCATTATTGTAAAAGGTGTATGGTGGTATCATTGGTCTTTGTATAGAATGTAGTTTCATGTAGAGGTAATGGTGATATAATAATATGTATTCACTGTGTAGTGGTGGTAGTAGTAGTAAGCACTGTGTAGCCGTATTGTTGTATGTATGTTTGTAAGTAAGCTTTGTTATGGCACCATATCTAAGCAGTAAGCTTGGTTCTGGTACTGTATCAATGTAATAATCTAGATTATGGTACCGTATGTATGCCGTAATCTCGATTCTGCTCCAGTTTCTATGTAGCAGGCTTGGTTCCATGTAGTAGACTTATTAAGCTCTACTCTGCTCCCATATCCCTGCAGTAAGCTCGGTTCTGCTCCCATAGCTCTTTAGTAAGCTCGGTTCTGCTCCCATAGCTCTTTAGTAAGCTCTGTTCTGCTCCCATATCTCTGTAGTAAGTTCGGTTCTACTCCCATATCTCTGTAGTAAGCTCCGTTCTGCTCCCATATCTCCGGAGGAAGCTCCGTTCTGCTCCCATATCTCTGTAGTAAGCTCGGTTCTGCTCCCATATCTCTGTATTAAGCTTGTTCTGCTCCCATATCTCCAGAGTAAGCTCTGTTCTGCTCCCATATCTCTGGAGTAAGCTTGGTTCTGCTCTCATATCTATGCAGCAAGCTCTGTTCTATTCCCATATCTATGTACCAGCCTGTTTTTAAAGCCTGCTATCTCTGCTGCTTTAATGCAATGGACAGAGATAAGCAGGGAAAAGGAGGGCCACCGCAACTCAAGGGCCACTGCTTTGTGATTGCCCCCCAGGCTGAAAAGTGCCAGCTAGCCCCTAACTATGACCCATAATGCCATTATCCTCTCATTCCACCTTAGCTCCAGCCACTTTGGACAAAAATGGCATGAAAACCCCAAAAGTCACTATTTTTTTTATTCAACCTTGTGTTGTGCATACATATTGCAACACTTCAGAGCTTTGATGATTCGTGTTCCCACATATGGATTTTGTGCATTGTTAATGCTTTAAAAAATGGGAGCAGAATTTTGGGATTTATAACGTCTAGATTTGAACACTTATTCTTTCAGAGATGGAATAATTTAATGCACTTTAGTACATGGTTGAGATCTATAGACTGATATGGATCAATAGACTGGCTTATGGGGAAAACTGGTGAGTTTTGTAGGTTATTATTGCAAATGGTAAAGGGAACCTGTCAGCAAGATTATGCACAGTAACCTATAGACAGTGTCAGGTTGGCTCTGTTATACTGATTAGGATAATACCTTAGTTGATGAAATCTGTCTTGTGGTTATGTTTAATCTTTATTTGTAGTTTTTAGCTAATGAGATTCTCGTACTCCGGTGTGGCCTGTGTGTGTGTGTGTGTGGGGGGTCTTTATATGGTGCCCTGCTTACATATTCATCTGTATGGCTCATGACAGGTTATTGATCCTTTTTTTGCTCTAGCAAAATGGCAGTGGTGCCTATTCAATAGCATTTATCGTGTTCAGAATGATGCTACTGCACAGGCGTGGCCAGCACCGTTTTGACAAAGACTTTTTTTTTTCTAAAGAAATGTATATGACTAAATAAAATGAAAATATGGATATTAAAGGGAACCTATCACCCCCAAAATGGCTGGTGAGGTAAGCTCACCGGCATCAGGGGCTTATCTACAGCATTCTGTAATGCTGTAGATAAGCCCCCGATGTTACCTGAAAGAGGAGAAAAAGATGTTGCGGTCAGGTCAGATGGGTGTCTCCGGTCCGCTCCGGCGCCTCCCATCTTCATTCCATGACGTCCTCTTCGGGTCTTTACGCCGCGGCTCCGGCGCAGGCGTACTTTGTCTGCCCTGTTGAGGGCACAGCAAAGTACTGCAGTGCGCAGGCGCCGGAAAGGTCAGAGAGGCCCGGCGCCTGCGCACTGCAGTACTTTGCTCTGCCCTGAACAGGGCAGACAAAGTACGCCTGCGCCAGAGCCGCGGCGTAAAGACCCGAAGAGGACGTCATGGAATGAAGATGGGAGGCGCCGGAGCGGACCGGAGACACCCATCCGACCTGACCGCACCGGGACTGCCCCTGGGTGAGTATAATCTAACATCTTTTTCTCCTCTTTCAGGTAACATCGGGGGTTTATCTACAGCATTACAGAATGCTGTAGATAAGCCCCTGATGCCGGTGAGCTTACCTCACCAGCCATTTTGGGGGTGATAGGTTCCCTTTAAAGATCCGATCATGCTACAGGGCAAGCGCTGCCGTCGGCGCCTGCATGATGAATGTCATTATTTTTCTGTCTGTAGATTACTGAGCACAATCCTACTGTCAGGTTCATTTTCATGGAAGTCAGGTGATCTAGCAGTTGACCAGGAAGCCTAGATGAGAAGTCAAATGACATTAGACTGACTAGCACTACCAAGCTAATGTGAACAGGTACATACTAGCTATAACAATAAATAATAATAATAATAATAATAATAATAATAATAATAATAATACTAGGAGCAGCCATCTCCAAATACAATAAACAAAAAAAGTTGCACTCTGTAGTGCTAAAGAATGTCAATATGAAATATCTGAAATATGAATAGCAATACTGCTTCCGGATACTAGGAAAAAATGAGACGCTTAGCACATAATTTGTCCAGTTTATGCATGCCCAGCAGCCAACGACAAGGCTATCTTAAATCTGCTGGGTCCTAACGTGTCTAGTGTGAATACCTCCCTAAGACTGAAGTCTGAATTTCTGTGTAGATGTGAATACCTCTCTTCAAAGTCTTATTGTATGTGTAGGTAGGACCCTGTTGCAATTAAAATCCACCACATGCTGGACGGTGGAGTGCTCGGTCATATATGCAAATGACAAAAGACTGACTGGCGCTTCCAAGCTAATCTGAACAGGTGCATACTAGGAGCAGCAATCTCCATATACAATAAACAAAAAAGTTGCACTGTGTAGTGCTAATGTAGCGCCCCCACTGTCGCAGGGCCGATGGGTACCCGGTACCGGGCCTCTGAGTCTCTGTCCTGGGGTTGTCACGGTGGCTAGACCCGGTCCGTGACCCTGCTGAGGGGCGTACAATGATAGGTGTGCGTGATGGTGATGATGTTGTGGTGGGGCGGTGCAGGTTGCAGTAAATAACGAGGACACCAGGTTGCAGTCTCTTTACCTCTTTACTGAAGGCTTCAGGATCCTCAATCCGGAATACGGTTAACCGGGCTGCGCAAGCCTGGCCGGTCCGATGGCACCTCCAGAGTTCCCTTTGCAGGTGGAAATCTGTGCCTACCTTCTAGCGCTTGTGTGTTGTAGTCCTTCCCTGCTAAGCACCACGGGATAGTCCTCACAACTGTTGTGTCTGTTTCTCGTGTTCCCTCACAACTCGATTCTGATGTTCTTCCACGTCCCCCAGATCTTATGGTTAGGACGCACCCGTATGACGGGGAGGCTCGGAGCTCTTCCGGGACTCTAGCGTCGCCTCACTCCTGTTGTTACCCCCCTGTGTCTTCCTAGGTCAATTGGGTGAGACAGCCCGCCTATAACTGACTGTCCTGCCGTAGGTTTGAAGTTTGGCTTGGAGCTCTATACTTCCTCGGCATTCCGGCCACCGGTTATGCGCCTCAATAGGATGTTGCCTCGTCTTACAGCACGACTCCTACTGGTATTCTCCTTGTTGCGTTGATCTCGTTTCTCACTCAGCACAATATACCTCGCTTCTTGTCCTTTCTTAGGGTACCGCCGCTATATCGTGCAGGCGCGGTCCCGTAACATTCTCTCTGGTTGCTGGGCCTCTGTCAGGATCCCACCCCTGAGAGGGACCCCTCTGAATCTTCCCCTACAACACCCTCTGCCACAAGGTGTTGCCTGGTTCCAACCCAGTCAGCTTTCTCTCCTAACTTCCTGCCTAACCCCCAGTTTTACCAGATTGTGAGGAGTGGCCTAATGAATAGAACCCTTAGCTCCCCCTGGAGGCCAGACTGTGAAATGTATTGGTGTCTGTGATACCTGGTCAGATGAACTCCTTCAGTGCCATCAGACGTACCATAGCCCCCCTTAGCGGCGGAGCATCAGTACTGCAACGACCAGGACTCTGGGGCGCTGCACTCCCCCCCGGTTAAATCCAGTACTCCTGGACTGGGAAGAAAACAACAATACATGTCAGCAAAAAGACATACAATTTTGAAATGCAATAACAAGTAAACTTTTTAACAGAGCTTCCCTTTATGGGAGGTGAGGACATTTGAACGTTACAAACATGGTTAAATATTTTAAATAACTTTTCTTACCCAACTGGGTATTCTACTAAGTGCAAAATCTTTGAACAATAATTTAACATTGCCTTTAATGACGTACTCGCTGGATCCACTAAAGACCTTCTTATAACACATTATAAGGCCAATCAACTTTTATGCATTCTCCTTCTTTACATCTGCAGGACCGCCTGTCCTAACTGCTCCAGACCTACTGCCTCTCCTTTCTGTTACAGGACCGCCCCTTTCTGCCCGGGCCTACTGCCTTTCTACTACTATACACAGTATAGAACATATCATCCATCTTTCGGTTCAGGATTACTGAGCCATCTCTGTATGGCTCCTAGGAGGACTCACTGACTAACCCCGTACGGGTTCACTTTCTGTCCTCATTCTTTTATCAACATTATTAAACATCTCTTACAATTAACTAGCTTTCTACATATAACTTTTACATATCAGCATTATTACTTCTTCTTTTAAAGCATCATCATTCCTTAAGTGCTATTGATGAACATCCCCTTTAAGAGGGGACCAAGTCTCTATGAGGTAGTGCAACTTCTCAAGCTGCAAGTCCGTATGCAGCAAGGACTCCAGTACTGCTTCCAGGAACAGTTTCTTCGCAAAGAGTCCTTTCCTTTATAAAACCAGTAGAGAGCACCTTTAAGAAGGTGCAAACTATTTACAACATCAGTTTTTGAATCATTCACCGTCCATGATTCAGCAGTCTCTTGATAACTGAGGCAACAAGTAGAAAACAAGCAAAAGGCAATAGGGATCCCGGGTCAACAAAGGGATCCCTTTAAGAGTTAACCCTGGACGGGTTTTAGCTGCAAAACAGCAGAAAACAATGAACTATTTACAATCAATAAAGCATTTTTGCTTACTCAGTTTTCTTGCAGTGCAGGGGGTGGTCTCCTTTAAGGCCTCACCCGGCCAACGGGCCGCATTGGTGCAGCAAGGGCCGGTCCCGGCTCCAGCAATGACAGGATCCCTCTGCGGGATGCCCTCCTTACTCGTGGGCAAGCGCGACCCAGGGGCACACGGTGAGCCCGGACTTCCGGAGGTTCCACGGAGACAGGTTCCATCGCCTTCTCTGCAGGGGGCTCGTCCTCAGATGTCCCGGTATCGGCCTGGAGTGCGACACACCGCTGGACGCCCCGAGCTATCCAGCCGACCTCCCTCCTCCACCGGGTGTAGGTCACTGCGTCGCCAGGCTCCAGGTCGGAATCGTACCTTCCCCCGCAGGGCTCCACTTCTTCTCGATCGACACAGACCTGTAGTGGCTCCCCGATCTCCTGGATATCTCCCCTGCCCTTCCGGGAGTTGAAGGACACCACAACACCCCAGTGTGACGGTGGAGTCTCCGCGACGCTTGTCAGATCGACCTGGGCCGCAGGTTGGGGTCTGTTCCGCCAAGCCGTCATCAAGCGTCGAAGGTGTTCTGCCTCCGTTAGGATCCTCAAGCCCTGTACCTGCAGCTCACACTCCGCCGCGGTCGGGATGAAAGAAGCGGGGGACACCGGAGACAGGCGGACCTCCGTAGGTTGGCCCAGCCGAGCGATCACACGGGCGTCGGCCTCCAGGCGGTAGGCTATCTGCCGGGCCTCGGCTGCAGCCACACACTCCTCGGACGGCGGCCACGGGGGTCGGCCCATTGGTAGCTCCGCAAGGGTCAGTTCCCGCAACGATGGCGTGTCCGGGGCTGTGTCGGGTTGTGCAGCCTCTCGCTGAGTCGGGTCATTCCCACGCGGTGCTCCCGGCGTCGCCATCTTCACTTCCTCTCCAGTGTCTTCATCCCGCGGCCTCTTTCGTGGGCGGCCCCGTCTCCATGGTCTCCATCCTCCAAAGAGAATGAGAAGGCAGACCTCGGCTGCTGACGGGCACGTCCTCAGGACGCAGAAAAATTTAGACTGGGTGGCCATTGTCTTTCGCGCTCTTCAGCTGGTCCACGCCTACTCTACGCCCCTCTTCTTCTTCTGCGCTCTCCTCAGCGCAGTAATGGCGGATTTTGGCGGTAAATGGCAATACACAGTCCTTGCAATAAATCACAGTCCAAGTATAATAAATCACAGATCCAAGGCACACATGACCTGATTCTTCAGGCTTAAGTAGATCCTGTTCGTGACGCCAAGTTGTAGCGCCCCCACTGTCGCAGGGCCGAGGGGTACCTGGTACCGGGCCTCTGAGTCTCTGTCCTGGGGTTGTCACGGTGGCTAGACCCGGTCCGTGACCCTTCTGAGGGGCGTACAATGATAGGTGTGCGTGATGGTGATGATGTTGTGGTGGGGCGGTGCAGGTTGCAGTAAATAACGAGGACACCAGGTTGCAGTCTCTTTACTGAAGGCTTCAGGATCCTCAATCCGGAATACGGTCAACCGGGCTGCGCAAGCCTGGCCGGTCCGATGGCACCTCCAGAGTTCCCTTTGCAGGTGGAAATCTGTGCCTACCTTCTAGCGCTTGTGTGTTGTAGTCCTTCCCTGCTAAGCACCACGGGATAGTCCTCACAGCTGTTGTGTCTGTTTCTCGTGTTCCCTCACAACTGCATTCTGATGTTCTTCCACGTCCCCCAGATCTTATGGTTAGGACGCACCCGTATGACGGGGAGGCTCGGAGCTCTTCCGGGACTCTAGCGTCGCCCCACTCCTGTTGTTACCCCCCTGTGTCTTCCTAGGTCAATTGGGTGAGACAGCCCGCCTATAACTGACTGTCCTGCCGTAGGTTTGAAGTTTGGCTTGGAGCTCTATACTTCCTCGGCGTTCCGGCCACCGGTTACGCGCCTCAATAGGATGTTGCCTCGTCTTACAGCACGACTCCTACTGGTATTCTCCTTGTTGCGTTGATCTCGTTTCTCACTCAGCACAATATACTTCGCTTCTTGTCCTTTCTTAGGGTACCGCCGCTATATCGTGCAGGCGCGGTCCCGTAACATTCTCTCTGGTTGCTGGGCCTCTGTCAGGATCCCACCCCTGACAGGGACCCCTCTGAATCTTCCCCTACAACACCCTCTGCCACAAGGTGTTGCCTGGTTCCAACCCAGTCAGCTTTCTCTCCTAACTTCCTGCCTAACCCCCAGTTTTACCAGATTGTGAGGAGTGGCCTAATGAATAGAACCCTTAGCTCCCCCTGGAGGCCAGACTGTGAAATGTATTGGTGTCTGTGATACCTGGTCAGATGAACTCCTTCAGTGCCATCAGACGTACCATAGCCCCCCTTAGCGGCGGAGCATCAGTACTGCAACGACCAGGACTCTGGGGCGCTGCACTAAAGGATGTCAATATGAAATATATGAAATATGTCAATATGAAATATATGAAATATGAATAGCAATGCTGCTTCTGGATACTAGAAACAGATTGAGACCAAGATAGAGCTTTTTGGTAAAGGACATCATTCTACTGTTTACCAAAAATAGAATGAGGCCAATACAGTCAAATATAGTGGAGGTTCAAAGATGTTTTGTGGTTGTTTTGCTGCATCTGGCCCTGGGTGCCTTGACTGTGTATAAGACATTATGAAATCTGAAGATTACTAAATGATTTTGGGTTGTAATGTAGTGCCCCGTATCAGAAAGTATGCCAAAACATACATCAAGAAGCACCCAGAAATGGATGGAAACAGAGGGCTAGAGAATTCTGAATTGACCAGCAATGAGTCCGAATCTAAATCTCAGTGAACACCTGTGGAGAGATCATAAAATTGCTGTTGGGAAAAGGCACCCTTCAAATACGAGAGACCTAGAGCAGTTTGCAAAAGAAGAGATGTCCAAAATTCCAGTTGAGAGGTGTATGAAGCTTGCTGATGATTATAGGAAATGATTGTAGTTATTTATTCCAAAGGGTGTGCAACCGAATATTAAGTTGAGGGTGCCAACAATTTTGTCAGGTCCATTTTGGGGTTTTGTGTGAAATTATGTCCAATTTGCCTTTTTTGTGCGTATAACAAAACATGTTTAATTGCAATAATTTTCTGAGAGAAATACTTCATTTTCTGGAACGATTTCAACGGTGTCAACACTTTTGGCCATGACTATATATATATATATATATATATATATATATATATATATATATAGTGATGCAGTGACCCCTGTTACAGCTAGGGGGCATTGTATGTGCTCCCCAAGACACGCATGGAGGCGTAATAGGGATAGTGAGACAGTGTCTGGCATTGTTGTGAACGGCCAGTATGTGTCGCAGAGGAGGGGGTCTTCTGCGCTGTAAGTTTCACTTTATATGGGGAGCTGCTCCCTGCAATGCAACCCGGAGTATTTGGTCTTTGGTGCTCATGAGCACTAAGATGTTGATTGGTGAATCTGGGTCCGGCTTGCGGGTAGCTATGAGAGATGGGAGGGTCTGGTTACCCACATACCTCACCACTGGGTGAGGGTGCTCACTGTACCTTTTTGTTCCTGCGGGAAGTGCGGGTGTTTGATGATCTGCAGTGATGTCAGGATCACGTGACCAGCCCATGTGATCCATACCTCACCTGTGGGTGTGGTTACAAGGTACATAATGTGACCAGGGTCTGGGTCACAGGTTCCTGTGTGCTCTCTGAGTGTGGACCTGAATGGTTCTGTGCTGGAAGGTCCTGGAAGCCTAAGTGTTAGGAGTGTTGTCTCCCTGTAGAGCACGTGGTGGGACTCTGGTACTGGTGGCCTGGGGTGTTGGACGGTCCCAGCCGGGGACGGACGTCCTGAATAGCACCCGAACAGGTCACCTGTGGTGAGAACCTTGGACTGACGAGGAGTGAGCTTGTGGAGCAGGAGTTCCTGAGAGGTAACCCCGGGTATGGAGAAAGGACTATGTGCCCTGATAAAGAACAGTTACTGAAATGTGCAGTCACCCATGGCAACTGGTCAAAGTAAGGTCCAGCATGTTTACTGACTGTGCTTCAAAGCCGTATATTATGAAGTGCTAAGTATTATGTGAGGTCTGTGATGTGTAACATGGCCTACAGTGGTTTATGCTGAGTGGATAATAAACCACATGGACTGTTTATGTGAAAAACCGTGCCTGTCTATGTTTATCCTGCTGCCAAACGAGTATTCCCCAATAAGCTAGTGAGCGCTATCTCACTATATATATATATATATATATATATATATATATATATATATATATATTTGTTTAAATTAAAGTTATAGAGATGAAGTGTGAAAGAAAGAATTTACTTTTGTGCTTTTGGACCCATTATCACAACTGAATTGTGCAAACCCAGCCCTGATAGGGTGAGACCATATGGTGTGATTGGTCATGTGGTCAGACCTCGACCCACCTGCAGTGGCCATTGACTGCACAATACTGAAACACAATACAGCCAGGAGCACAGTGTGGTCCCATCCTTACAAAGAAATGTTCTTGTAGTCAAGCAACTGTATTATCAGACCTTTCAATGATCAATATCTGCCAGGTGTTTATTTCTACAGTAGATTTCTGCACAATTAGCCTGGCATGAGTGGTATGTCACTTCTATTCATTCAGAGAGATTGGAATGCATATGCTACTTCACTTCTACACATTCCACATCCAGACCTTGATGAGATAAGTATTGTGCACACATCTGTCTGGGCTATCACGTGACAATATGGGAGACATTTCTATCACATAGGTCCCCGATTAATCAAGGTGTTTCCATAATAAAAGTGTGTGAAATGTCACTATGTTTTCTCCCCCAAAATGTGTGACTTTTGGCTTTTTGTATGCCAGTCCTGGCAATCTCTGACAAGTTTTTGAAAAGTGGATAGCACTTGAGCAGTATGGATCATTGCTAGGAGTGATTGATGAATTAATCGTAATTTATGCCACTTTTGACAGAAATGTGTAACAGCCTCTAGCTAGAGTATATTTCTGGAAAAGGTGGCCGGAAGTTAAAAAGTGCGCAAAATTCATTAAGAGATGCAAGGCTTTTAATGAACTAGGCACGTCTTACTGCAGCGCTCTCTTCTTCAAGACTGGCATACAAAATGCCAGTCTTGATGACTCAGGGCCATAGAATTTATATGCAGGCCTGTTCACTTCTCCGCTAAGAACTTCTATTGTTCTTGGAGCAAAAAAAAACAAATTAATTAGAGTGTCAGATCGCCATTCGCCACCAATCGCGTCCAGTTTTCTGTCTTGGTTTCTGGTATATTACTATGCTGGCCATCCGTCGCTAATACAAGTCTATGGGAAAATGCAGGATCCTGCAAAATTTTTTGCAGGATCCTGCATTCTCAAAAATCGACGGATTGTGACGGAAGCTGAAAAACGCAAGTGTGAAAGTAGCCTAAGTCAAAAACTTTCAACAAATATGACACAGGATTTTCCAGCAGTGATTAGAGACTTAACTGTTGCCAAAGAAATACCCTTGCCAATCGTTTTTCATTATGAATTTGCTCAACCTCTCCATTGCTGTTTCTGCTCTTGTGCACTTATTTAGAAACACTTGTGTCGGCTTTAACCTGGAGGAGATCATTCCAGGGAAACCCCAGGTTTCATGTTTCATACTTTGAATTTGGCATTATTATGATTTCTGAGTTTATGATTATCCATTAATCATGTATTTTAAACATCATTTTTCATCTTTTTATGTTAGTGTATGGAGGTTGCTTTCCCTGCTCCTTACCTGGAACCACTTAGTCAGACAGCTGGGTTGTTGGGGGGAAGACTTTCTACCCTGGACAGAAGGGACCATGTGACTGCTGGGGGCAGAGAGGAAGAGAGAGGGGTGTGGTCAGAAAAGAGCGTGAGAGCAGAGCGCGAGACAGAGGGGACAGCGTGCCAGAGAGAGAGAGCAGGCTGCAGCGCCATGCTCCCCGAAAGAGAGTGCTCCCCGCGAGGGCACTGAGGCTGAGATACCAGACATAGTGAAGGCTGGATGTGAGAGTGTGGACTTGGAAGCCTCCGTAATCAGAGAAGACGTATCCCCTGACAGTGACCTGAGCGCGCAGCCCCGGTGACTGCAGTGACAACCCAGGACCCCTGAGTGTGACAAGTAAACTGCTCAGTGTGTGTGTAGCATTGCTACTACAGAAAGCCTGCCAGCCTGATATACAGAGACTCGCAGCAGAGTGGCTGAGTTACTTCCTGCTTCCAGCTTCACTGGGAGAAAAGACTGCAAAGACTTAACCCCGGAGTCTCCAGTTCCCAGGAGACAGATGAGAGACTTCAGGATCTCAAGCGCTGCTGGTGACTGTACCCACATTGGAATTAGGACCCTCCAGGACCTCCCTGGACTAATAAGTTACAAGAACACTCGTTAACCCTTTCGATTCCGCTTAAGGCTGCTTTCACACTAGCGTCGGCCCGACGTACCGACGCATACTGTGCAAAAAACGCCTGACGTGGGCAGCGGAAGCAGTCTTAAGACACTCCAGCTGCCCCATTGCAAGGTCTGGGGAGGAGAGGGCGGAGTTTTGGCCGCACATGCGCAGTCGAAAATGGCGGTCTCTATGCACAGAAAAAGTTACATGTAACTTTTTTTGTGGCGGCGGTGCGCCAAAACATGACACAACCGTCGCAATGCGTCGGTAATGTAAGTCTATGGGGAAAAAACGCATCCTGCAGACAACTTTGCAGGATGCGTTTTTTCTCCTAAACGACGCATTGCGACGTCCGCCGAAAAACACTAGTGTGAAAGTAGCTTAAGTGTTTACTGTTTGATTTATCTCTATTAACCCCCTGTTTACTCCCTGCGAGGAGAATCTTAGGGTACTGTCACACAGTGCCATTTTGATCGCTACGACGGCACGATCCGTGACGTCGCAGCGATCGTATGAATATCGCTCCAGCGTCGTAGACTGCGGTCACACGTTGCAATCACGGCGCTGGAGCGATGCCGAAGTCCCCGGTAACCAGGGTAAACATCGGGTAACTAAGCGCAGGGCCGCGCTTAGTAACCCGATGTTTACCGTGGTTACCAGCGTAAAAGTAATAAAAAAAACAAACAGTACATACTTACATTCCGGTGTCTGTCCCCGGCGTTCTGCTTCTCTCCACTGTGTAAGCGCCATAGCCGGCAAGCACAGCGGTGACGTCAGACGTCACCGCTGTGCTCGCTTTCCGGCTGGCAGGCGCTCACACAGTGGAGAGAAGCTGAGACGCCGGAGGACAGACACCGGAATGTGAGTATGTACTGTTTGTTTTTTTTACGTTTACGCTGGTAACCACGGTAAACATCGGGTTACTAAGCGCGGCCCTGCGCTTAGTTACCCGATGTTTACCCTGGTTACAAGCGAACACATCGCTGGATCGCTGTCACACACAACGATCCAGCGATGTCAGCGGGTGATCAAGCGACGAAAGAAAGTTCCACACGATCTGCTACGACGTACGATTCTCAGCAGGGTCCCTGATCGCTGCTGCGTGTCAGACACTGCGATATCGTAACGATATCGCTAGAACGTCATGAATCGTACCGTCGTAGCGATCAAAATGGTACTGTGTGACAGTACCATAACTCCTGTTAATAAATTCCCCTCAAAAGTTGGTCTGTCTGTTCCGTGGTGACATACTTAACCCTGCACCCTATTACATTAGCACCACGCCTGAATCCTTCTCTGCCAAGCAAGGTCTCCGGCGTGTCACTTCACTCACCCATGCTGCTGTCAGTTCTTCCCTTCCCCATCCTCTGCATGCTTCCAGACGGTCCTCTAGCCATGTCCTTAGGGCATGCACGTGCACTCCCGCCCTCTTAATGGGTCAGCGCGTGCACTTGCTATTTCTTCCCAGCCAATAGCTGTGGGAAATTATGTATATATTGCTTCCTCCCCACTGAGGAGGTGCCTGCGCAAACTTCTGTTTTGCAGTCTAAGTTGTGTAAGGTTGCATACCTGTCCCTGCTGCACTTCAGTGCAAATCCTGCCTGCTGCATTCTGATGCACATCCTTCATGCTGCACTCTGATGCAGATCCTGCCTGCTGCACTCTGGTGCAAATCCTGCCTGCTGCACTCTGATGTGAACTCTGTCTGCTGCACTCTGATACGAACTCTGCTGCACTCTGATGCGAACTCTGTCTACTGCATTCTAAATAAAACTCTGCCAGCTGCTCCCTAAAGTCTGTCCTTTGGGTCCATCTGCACATCCGTTGGTCTGTCCTAGAGTCTAGAGTAGCACCTGGAGTTCATCAGGAGCCAAGTCTAACCTAACCATCAGAGGCTCTAGTGAACAGTCAGGTGTTCACTTAGTCACGCCTCTCCAGGCTCTCCATGGTCCATGGCACAGTGATTCCACAAACCACGTCCGTGAAATTTATTGCACAGTTTTTATTTTTATGCAGGATGCAACCAGGCACTTTGCTGTTGGTTGGGTGAATTGGGGTGTCTGTCCCTGTGGGGTACACTTATACAGTGTTGGACAGCTTGCCTGATCTACTGTAAATATATGGGCGTCACCAATAGGTTGTGAGCCAGACATTGTGCATCACACATACTGTCCTGCTCATTGTTACTGGCACCCCTTCATTTTTTTTATAGACTGCACAATATCTTCAGAAATAAAAGGAAATGTACCAAAGTTTTATCCTTTTTGATTAGTGGTCCAATGTAATACAGCAATAAAACATTGTTTTTCAACTTACATGTTGAAATGTCAAAGAATAAACAGCTTGTGCAGCAATAAAGGCACACCTAATTAATACTTGGTTGCACACCCTTTGAGATTGATGACAGCCTCCAAACATTTCTTGTAGCCATCAATAAGATTCTTGAACTGCTCAGCTGGTATTTTCTCCCACTCTCTCTTTGCTGTTTGTTCAACTGAATATCTTGAATATTTGCAAGATTCTTTTCCCCAATGGTAGATTTCAGCTCACCCCAAAGTTTTCCAATGAGATTGAGGTCAGGACTCATTGCTGGCCATTTTAAAACAGACCATTTTTCTTTTTTAACCATTCATGTGTACTTTTGGATGTGTGCTTTGGGTCATTGTCACCCATGATCTTCGACTCAAATCTGTGACACTAGTCACTACTCACGGACAGACCATGAGGCAGAAGAGTCAGATGTACCAGGGTCAATACCAAGAGAGTACGTATATAGCCAAAGGAAAGACGAAGGCATAAGTCAGGTCACAGTCCAGAGTCCATAGCAAGAGATAGAGGATCAAAAGCCAAAGGACAAGACAAAGGTATAGTCAGAACACTGTCCAAAGGGTCAGGCAGCAGAAGATCAGAACTCAGCAACAGAATCAGGCTAACACTCACCAAGAAGCTCAAACTACGTCTAGCAGGGATAAGGGGCAGACAGCTCAGTTAAGTAGCTGGGCAATCACCAGAACACCGAACACCTGTAGAAAGGCCCGCACCTCCCAGTCACAGATTGGACAGCTAAGCTGTCAATCAAAGCACCATCAGCCCAACATGCCCATCACAAGATTGGACAGCCGAGCTGTTAATCAAGACACAGACAACTCAGCAAAATAGTTTCCAAAGAACAGCGCTGTCTGTAAACAAATGGTTCCTTTGCATAGCCAAAAAGCTCTATTTTTGTTTCATCTACCCACAGAACATTTTCCCAGAAGGATTATGGTTTGTCAAGATACACTTTGGCAAAGATGAGTTGTTCCTTCTTATGTCTTTTCTTCAGCAATGGTTTCTTCCTTGGCCTTCGCTCATAAAGCTCTGCTTGGTTTAGTGTACGGAGTATGGTACTTGTTGAAACCATGACCCCAGACTGTTCTAAGATGACCTCCAGGTCTTTTGATGTTTGACGTGTTGCTTTTTTCACCATTCGCACCAACCTTCGAAGACATCTCTTGCCAATTTTCCTCATTCCCCCACATCCAGGTAGATTCTTGACTGTTCCATGCTTGGCAAACTTCTTAATAACATTGTACTGTTGATAGTGGGACACCACGGTCTTTGGAGATGGCCTTATACGCTTTGGAAGTCTTTTGTTTGCTAATAATAGCAGTTCTGTCAGACAGTTCCTTTGTCTTCACCATTCTGACAAAGGAACAGGGCCTTCCATGTGGATTATTAAAACACTGAAGTCCTCATTTATTGACTAATTCATGTCACATGGGCACCGACATTTAATCACAGGTGATTCTCATTTGTGATTTACCACAGGCGAGTCAAAATGTGTTTCCGTACTAATTTAATGTAAAGGGTTCCAATATCAGTATTACAGCAAGCTTTAGATTTTTCTATTTTTCCCTCCCAATTTTTTTTGTTTTAAATTATTGTTTATCATTTGCTCTTTTGTTTTTAACATGAGTGCTCTATACAAAAAACTGCTTCACTCGATTCATTTTCTTCAGGAGATATTTGACATGATGTACTTAAACTTCATGGCTGCCAATAATAATGAGCAGTTGGTTACCTGTGTGACTGGTGTCCTATGCAAGCCTCATTTGTGCGCAATTTTAATACTATGTATTCACCCCCTCCATGAATTGGTAGGTTTGTGAGTGATTACTTCAGTATTGCACCTGTACTGTCCCCTCCTTTATTATGGGGGTCTACTGCATCCTGCTAGGACATTGGTAATCTGATCTGTTGTTGGTAATCTGTTTCTTTCTCTGTGATGCTTTCTGAATTTTTGTCCTTTTGTGAGCCATGTGAGTTTATCAGTATCCAGTAATCTCAACTCTAGCTACCTGTGATTGGCTGCAGTGACACTGCCAAAAGCGCACCAGTAAAACATTGATTCTGAGTGCCCACTGTTCAGCTTCATGGAAACATTACATTACCCCCATTCACAAGTTTTACCTTTATGAATCTATATAATAAACTGGGTGATTTGTTAACTGAATGATGAGATGCATTCCTTGTCTGTACATAGTAACACGAGTAAATTGTGCTAGCTACTTTTTATATAAGTGAGATGCTAACTCCTATACAGAGGCCCACCAGAGGACTCACCTGTACACCTGTGGGCCAGTCCGAGCTTGACTGGCTGGATATATTTGATTATGTTTTTTTTTTTTATATCAATTAACACTAAAAGATAACAGGCATATAAGGTATACCATTCTAACCTTTGCTTATCCACTTTGTCAGGTAGTTTTGTGGCTGAAGAAGAAGGCTGTTCATAATTAGCACTGAGACATTAGTAGATCACAACAATTGGAAAATTCAGCCATTGTTAGAGATCATTTTATCTGACAAGGAAGGAATCTGCAAGCTTTGTAGGCAACTTTAGTCAAAGTCTCTACTACATATTATATTAATATTAGCTTATAAGTTGTGGGATCTCCTGTTGTGAATTCTGCTCTTGGGCTCCCTCCGGTGGTTGTTGGTGGTAGTGCAGTTGTCTTGGGGTTGTAATCCTGGGCAGGTATTTCTGCTGATTGCAGCTCTATTAGGTATTTAGGTGTGCAGGATCCATGAGTCCGTGCCAGTTGTCCATTGTACTTGGAGGGATTGCATCTCTCTCTGGCTCCTCATGCCCTGCTGCCAATTCAGCGAAGATAAGTGTCTGTTTTTTTGTCTCTGTGCACACATGCAGTGTGCTTTGCAATTTAGTGCAATTCATTGTGTTTTTGTCCAGCTTAGACTTTGTTTGGATTTTTCAGTCATGCTGGATTCTCAGGAGATGCAGATTGTTGTGAATTGGATTTTTTGGCTCCCTCTTGTGGTCACTAGCGACATGACACTTTGAGTTTCTTTCCTCAGCTTGGTACCCACCTGGCTCGTTAGTCCAGGGGTGTTGCTATTTAAGCTTCCTGGATTTTCAGTCTGGTGCCTGGCATCGTTGTAACAGTTCCTTTCTGTTTGCTCCTGTCTGCTGGTCCTGGTTCTTGCAAAATAAGCTAAGTCCTGCTTCCTTATTTTTTGGTTATTTGCATTGCTCTTATTTTTGTCCAGCTTGTACTAAATGTGATTCCTGATTTTGCTGGAAGCTCTAGGGGGCTGATATTCTCCCCCCGGGCCGTTAGACGGTTCGGGGGTTCATGAATATTCAGCGTGGAAATTTTGATAGGGTTTTTGCTGACCGTATAAGTCATCTTCCTATATTCTGCTATTAGTCAGTGGGCCTCTCTTTGCTAAAAACCTAGTTCATTCTTACGTTTGTCTTTTCTTCTTACCTCACCGTTATTATTTGTTGGGGGCTTGTAACCAACTTTTGGGGTCTTTTCTCTGGAGGCAAGAAAGGTCTATCTTTTCCCTTCTAGGGTTAGTTAGTTCTCCGGCTGGCGCGAGACGTCTAGAACCAACGTAGGTACGTTCCCCGGCTGCTGCTATTTGTGGTGCTAGGATCAGGTATACGGTCAGCCTAGTTACCACTGCCCTATGAGCTGGTTTTTGTGTTTGCAGACTTGGTAATAACTTCTGAGACCCTCTGCCATTGGGGTCATAACAGCAGATATACTTTCTATGTCTTTAGTTAGATGTAGAATATTTGTATTATCTGCTGTGGATATTTTTAGGATTTTAATACTGACCGCATAGAATTCTGTCCTATCCTTTTCTATTTAGCTAGAAGTGCCTCTTTTGCTAAATCCTGTTTTTCTGCCTGCGTGTGTTTTTCCTCTTATACTCACAGTCAATATTTGCGGGGGGCTGCCTATCCTTTGGGGTTCTGCTCTGAGGCAAGATAGAATTCCCATTTCCATCTATAGGGGTATTTAGTCCTCCGGCTGTGTCGAGGTGTCTAGGACGTGTTAGGTACATCCCACGGCTACTTCTAGTTGCGGTGTTAGTTCAGGGTTTGCGGTCAGTACAGGTACCACCTACTCCTGAGAAAGTCTCTCATGCGGCTCCAAGGTAACCGGATCATAACAGTACAACTGGCCAACAATGAGTTAAATGCATCTCTGAAGAAAGAGCCATTTTTTTTCTGTAGCCTGCTTGGTCTTTTCTTCCCTCTTTTCCTCTGGGTGACTGAGGAGTCTTGTGCTAGCATGGATGTTCAGGGATTAGTTTCTCGTATAGACCAGCTTGCTGCTAGGGTACAGGGTATTTCTGATTATATTGTTCAGACTCCGCTTTTAGAGCCTAGGATTCCTACTCCTGATTTGTTTTTTGGGGACAGGTCCAAATTTTTGAGTTTTAAAAACAATTGTAAACTGTTTTTTGCTCTGAAGCCTCGTTCCTCTGGTGATCCCATTCAGCAGGTTAAAATTGTCATCTCCCTGCTGCGTGGCAACCCTCAGGATTGGGCATTTTCCCTGGAATCTGGGAATCCGGCCTTGCTTAATGTAGATGCCTTTCTTCAGGCTCTAGGATTATTATATGATGAACCAAATTCTGTGGATCAAGCGGAGAAGACCTTGTTGGCCCTGTCTCAGGGTCAAGAAGCGGCAGAATTGTATTGTCAGAAATTTAGAAAATGGTCTGTGCTGACTAAATGGAATGAGGATGCTTTGGCAACAATTTTCAGAAAATGTCTTTCTGAATCTGTTAAAGATGTTATGGTGGGGTTTCCCACGCCTGTTGGTCTGAGTGATTCTATGTCTCTGGCCATTCAGATTGATCGGCGCTTGCGGGAGCGCAGAACTGTTCGCGCTGTGGCGTTGTCCTCAGAGCAGATGCCTGAGCCTATGCAGTGTGATAGGATTCTGTCTAGAACGGAACAACAAGGATTCAGACGTCAGAATAGGTTGTGTTTTTATTGTGGCGATGCTTCTCATGTCATTTCAGTCTGCCCAAAGCGTACAAAGAGAATCGCTAGTTCAGTTACCATCGGATCTGTACAACCTAAATTTCTGTTATCTGTGACCTTGATCTGCTCATTGTCGTCATATTCTGTCATGGTGTTATTGGATTCAGGCGCCGCTTTGAACTTAATGGACTTTGAATTTGCCAGGCATTGTGGTTTCCCCTTGCAGTCTTTGCAGAACCCTATTCCTTTAAGGGGCATTGATGCTACACCTTTGGCTAAAAATAAACCCCAGTTTTGGACACAGGTGACCATGTGCATGGCGCCAGCCCATCAGGAAGATTGTCGTTTTCTGGTGTTGCATAATTTGCATGATGCTATTGTGCTGGGTTTTCCATGGTTGCAGATACATAATCCTGTGTTGGATTGGAAGTCTATGTCTGTGACTAGTTGGGGTTGTCAGGGGGTTCATAATGATGTTCCTGTGATGTCAATCTCCTCTTCCTCCTTCTTCTGAAGTTCCAGAGTTTTTGTCTGATTTACATGATGTATTCGATGAGCCCAAGTCCAGTTCCCTTCCACCGCATAGGGACTGTGATTGTGCTATTGACTTGATTCCAGGCTGTAAGTTTCCTAAGGGCCGACTTTTCAACCTGTCTGTGCCAGAACATACCGCCATGCGGAGTTATGTTAAGGAGTCTTTGGAGAAAGGGCATATTCGGCCATCTTCTTCACCGTTGGGAGCAGGTTTTTTTTTTTTGTTGCTAAGAAGGATGGCTCCTTGAGACCCTGTATTGATTATCGCCTCTTGAATAAGATCACGGTCAAGTTTCAATACCCTTTACCTTTGCTTTCCGATTTGTTTGCCAGGATTAAGGGGGCTAGTTGGTTTACTAAAATTGACCTTCGGGGGGGCATATAATCTTGTTCGTATTAAGCAGGGTGACGAATGGAAAACTGCGTTTAATACGCCTGAAGGCCATTTTGAATACCTTGTGATGCCATTCGGGCTCTCTAATGCTCCATCTGTTTTTCAGTCCTTCATGCATGATATCTTCCGGAATTATCTTGATAAATTCATGATTGTATATTTTGGATGACCTCTTAATTTTTTCCGATGATTGGGAGTCTCATGTGAAACAGGTCAGGATGGTATTTCAGATCCTTCGTGATAATGCTTTGTTTGTGAAGGGGTCTAAGTGTCTCTTTGGAGTGCAGAAGGTTTCTTTTTTGGGCTTCATTTTTTTTCTCCCTCATCTATAGAGATGGATCCGGTTAAGGTTCAGGCCATTCATGATTGGATTCAGCCCACATCTGTGAAGAGCCTTCAGAAATTTTTGGGGTTTGCTAATTTTTATCGCCGTTTCATTGCTAACTTCTCCAGTGTGGTTAAACCCCTGACCGATTTGACGAAGAAAGGCGCTGATGTAACAAATTGGTCCCCTGTGGCTGTCTGTGCCTTTCAGGAGCTTAAACGCCGATTTACTTCTGCCCCAGTGTTGCGTCAGCCAGATGTTTCTCTTCCATTTCAGGTTGAGGTTGACGCTTCTGAGATTGGGGCTGGGGCCGTTTTGTCTCAGAGGGATTCTGATGGTTCCTTGATGAAACCGTGTGCCTTCTTTTCCCGTAAGTTTTCGCCTGCTGAACGCAATTATGATGTCGGCAATCGGGAGTTGTTGGCTATGAAGTGGGCGTTTGAGGAATGGTGACATTTGCTTGAGGGAGCCAAGCACCGTATTGTGGTCTTGACCGATCATAAAAATCTGATTTTCCTCGAATCTGCCAAACAGCTGAATCCTAGACAGGCTCGATGGTCCCTGTTTTTCTCCCGTTTTGATTTCGTGGTCTCGTATCTTCCGGGTTCTAAGAATGTTAAGGCTGATGCACTCTCTAGGAGTTTTTTGCCTGTTTCTCCTGAGGTATTTGAGCCGGTCGGCATTCTGAAGGAAGGGGTGGTCCTTTCTGCCATTTCCCCTGATTTGCGACGGGTTCTGCAGGAATTTCAGGCTGACAAACCTGACCACTGTCCAGTGGGGAAACTGTTTGTTCCTGATAGATGGACTAGTAGAGTGATTTCTGAGGTTCATTGTTCTGTGTTGGCTGGCCATCCTGGTATTTTTGGTACCAGAGATTTGGTTGGTAGGTCCTTTTGGTGGCCTTCTTTGTCGCGTGATGTGCGTTCTCTTGTGCAGTCCTGTGGGACTTGTGCGCGGGCCAAGCCTTGTTGTTCCCGTGCTAGTGAATTGCTTTTGCCGGTCCCTGAGAGGCCCTGGACGCATATTTCTATGGATTTTATTTCAGATCTTCCGGTTTCCCAGAGGATGTCGGTTATCTGGGTGGTTTGTGACCGGTTTTCTAAGATGGTTCATTTGGTGCCTTTGCCTAAATTGCCTTCCTCTTCTGATTTGGTTCCGTTGTTTTTTCTGCATGTGGTTTGTTTGCACGGTATTCCGGAGAATATTGTGTCCGACAGAGGTTCCCAGTTTGTTTCTAGGTTTTGGCGGGCCTTTTGTGCTAGGCTGGGCATTGATTTGTCTTTTTCTTCCGCATTTCATCCTCAGACAAATGGCCAGACCGAGCGAACTAATCAGACTTTGGAAACTTATTTGAGATGCTTTGTGTCTGCTGATCAGGATGATTGGGTGGCTTTCTTGCCATTGGCCGAGTTTGCCCTTAATAATCGGGCTAGTTCGGCTACCTTGGTTTCGCCCTTCTTTTGTAATTTTGGTTTTCATCCTCGTTTTTCTTCAGGGCAAGTTGAACCTTCTGATTGTCCTGGTGTGGATTCTGTGGTTGACAGGTTGCAGCAGATTTGGGCTCATGTGGTGGACAATTTGGTGTTGTCTCAGGAGGAGGCTCAGCGTTTTGCTAACCGTTGTCGGTGTGTTGGTTCCCGTCTTCGGGTTGGGGATTTGGTCTGGTTGTCTTCCCGTCATGTTCCTATGAAGGTTTCTTCCCCTAAGTTTAAGCCTCGGTTTATTGGTCCTTATAGGATTTCTGAGATTATCAATCCGGTTTCTTTTCGTTTGGCCCTTCCGGCCTCTTTTGCCATCCATAATGTTTTCCATAGATCTTTATTGCGGAAATATGTAGTGCCCGTTGTTCCCTCGGTTGATCCTCCTGCTCCTGTGCTGGTTGATGGGGAGTTGGAGTATGTGGTTGAGAAGATTTTGGATTCTCGCTTTTCGAGGCGGAGGCTTCAGTACCTTGTCAAATGGAAGGGTTATGGCCAGGAGGATGATTCTTGTGTTTTTGCCTCTGATGTCCATGCTGCTGATTTGGTCCGTGCCTTTCATCTGGCTCGTCCTGATCGGCCTGGGGACTCTGGTGAGGGTTCGGTGACTCCTCTTCAAGGGGGGGTACTGTTGTGAATTCTGCTCTTGGGCTCCCTCCGGTGGTTGTTGGTGGTAGTGCAGTTGTCTTTGGGTTGTAATCCTGGGCAGGTGTTTCTGCTGATTGCAGCTCTATTAGGTATTTAGGTGTGCAGGATCCATGAGTCCGTGCCAGTTGTCCGTTGTACTTGGAGAGATTGCATCTCTCTCAGGCTCCTCATGCCCTGCTGCCAATTCAGCTAAGATAAGTGTCTGGTTTTTTGTCTCTGTGCACACATGCAGTGTGCTTTGCAATTTAGTGCAATTCATTGTGTTTTTGTCCAGCTTAGACTTTGTTTGGATTTTTCAGTCATGCTGGATTCTCAGGAGATGCAGATATACTTTCTATGTCTTTAGTTAGATGTAGAATATTTGTATTATCTGCTGTGGATATTTTTAGGATTTTAATACTGATCGCTTAGAAGTCTGTCCTATCCTTTTCTATTTAGCTAGAAGTGCCTCTTTTGCTAAATCCTGTTTTTCTGCCTGCGTGTGTTTTTCCTCTTATACTCAGTCAATATTTGTGGGGGGCTGCCTATCCTTTGGGGTTCTGCTCTGAGGCAAGATAGAATTCCCATTTCCATCTATAGGGGTATTTAGTCCTCCGGCTGTGTCGAGGTGTCTAGTACGTGTTAGGTACATCCCACGGCTACTTCTAGTTGCTGTGTTAGTTCAGGGATTGCGGTCAGTACAGGTACCACCTACTCCTGAGAAAGTCTCATGTGGCTCCAAGGTCACCGGATCATAACAATCTCCGTCCGCCCCAATACAGATGTCTGGAGAAAAATGATCAGACATATTCGATATCAACATGCCGGACCTTTGAGAAAATATATTCCATAGGGCAGCATGATGGCTCTGTGGTTATCCCTGTTGTTTGCAGCACTGGGGTCCTGGAGTCAAATACCCATACAGTGGGGAAAAAAAGTATTTAGTCAACCACCAATTGTGCAAGTTCTCCCACTTAAAAAGATGAGAGAGGTCTGTAATTGACATCATAGGCAGACCACAGCTATGAGAGTCAAAATGAGAAAACAAATTCAGAAAATCACCTTGTCTGATTTGGCAAGATTTATTTTGCAAATT
This sequence comes from Ranitomeya variabilis, assembly GCF_051348905.1. Classification (NCBI taxonomy): domain Eukaryota; kingdom Metazoa; phylum Chordata; class Amphibia; order Anura; family Dendrobatidae; genus Ranitomeya; species Ranitomeya variabilis. Next base: position 825,685,422 of record NC_135232.1, on the reverse strand, counting down.
ATGGTAGAAAATAAGTATTTGGTCATTAAGAAAAGTTCATCTCAATATTTTGTTATATATCCTTTGTTGGCAATGACAGTAGTCAAATGTTTTCTGTATGTCTTCACAAGGTTGGCACACACTGTTGGTGGTATGTTGGCCCATTCCTCCATACAGATCTCCTCTAGAGCAGTGATGTTTTGGGCCTGTCGCTGGGCAACACAGACTTTCAACTCCCTCCAAAGGTTTTCTATCGGGTTGAGATCTGGAGACTGGCTAGGCCACTCTAGGACCTTCATATGCTTCTTACGAAGCCACTCCTTCATTGCCCTGGCGGTGTGCTTGGGATAACTATCATGCTGAAAGACCCATCCATGTTTCATCTTCAATGCCCTTGCTTATGGAAGGAGGTTTGTACTCAAAATCTCACAATGCATGGCCCCATTCATTCTTTTATGTACATGGATCAGTTGTCCTGGTCCCTTTGCAGAGAAACAGCCCCAAAGCATGATGTCGCCACCCTCATGCTTCACAGTAGGTATGGTGTTCTTTGGATGCAACTCAGCATTCCATCTCCTCCAAACACGATGAGTTTTGTTTCTACCAAACAGTTCTACTTTGGTTTCATCAGACCATATAGCATTCTCCAAATGCTCTCTAACAAACTTCAGACGGGTCCGGACATGTACTGGCTTAAACAGGGGGGCACGCCTGTCACTGCAGGATCTGACTCCCTGGAGGCATAGTGTTATACTGATGGTAGCCTTTGTTACAGTGGTCCCAGCTATATGTAGGTCATTCACTAGGTCCCCCCATGTGGTTCTGGGATTTTTGCTCACTGTTCTTGTGATCATTTTGACCCCACGGGGTGAGATCTTGCGTGGAACCCCAGATCGAGGGAAATTATCAGTGGTCTTGTATGTCTTCCATTTTCTTATTATTACTCCCACAGTTAATTTCATCACACCAAGCTGCTTGCCTATTGCAAATTCAGTCTTCCCAGCCTGGTGCAGGGCTACAATTTTGTTTCTGGTGTTCTTCGACAGCTCTTTGGTCTTCTTTACCATAGTGGAGTTTGGAGTGTGACTGTTTGAGGTTGTGGACAGGTGTCTTTTATACGGATAAGTTCAAATAGGTGCCATTACTACAGGTAATGAGTGGAGGACAGAGGAGCCTCTTAAAGAAGTTACAGGTCTGTTAGTGCCAGAAATCTTGCGTGTTTTTAGGTGACCAAATACTTATTTTCCACCATAATTTGCAAAATAAATCTTGCCAAATCAGACAAGGTGATTTTCTGGATTTGTTTTCTCATTTTGACTCTCATAGTTGTGGTCTACCTATGATGTAAATTACAGGCCTCTCTCATCTTTTTAAGTGGGAGAACTTGCACAATTGGTGGCTGACTAAATACTTTTTTCCCCACTGTAATAAATGAAGAGCATAGCTAATAGCACAGGCTAGAAGAGACCACATATTTTCCACTTTTCATTGGATTGAGGTTAGATTAGTATTATGTTTGGGGAAATAAACTAAAGCATTAATATGACGTGGCGATTAGGGTTGAGCGAAACGGGTCGTTCATTTTCAAAAGTCGCCGACTTTTGGCTAAGTCAGCGTCTCATGAAACCCGATCCGACCCCTGTGCTTGTCGGCCATGCGGTACGCGACTTTCGCGCCAAAGTCGCATTTCAATGACGCGAAAAGCGCCATTTCTCAGCCAATGAAGGTGAACGCAGAGTGTGGGCAGCGTGATGACATAGGTCCTGGTCCCCACCATCTTAGAGAAGGGCATTGCAGTGATTGGCTTGCTGTCTGCGGCGTCACAGGGGCTATAAAGGGGCGTTCCCGCCGACCGCCATCTTACTGCTGCTGATCTGAGCTTAGGGAGAGGTTGCTGCCGCTTCGTCAGAAGCAGGGATAGCGTTAGGCAGGGTCCACTAACCACCAAACCGCTTGTGCTGTAGCGATTTCCACTGTCCAACACCACCTTCGGTGTGCAGGGACACTGGAAGCTACATTTTTTTTTTTTTCCCTCAGCGCTGTAGCTCATTGGGCTGCCCTAGAAGGCTCTGTGATAGCTGTATTGCTGTGTGTACGCCACTGTGCAAACCAACTGCTTTTTTCAAAGCACATATCCTCTTGTTCCTTCCTTTCTGCACAGCTATCTTTTTTGTTTGTCCACACTTTTTATTTAATTTGTGCATCAGTCCACTCCTATTGCTGCCTGCCATACCTGGCTTACATTACTGCAGGGAGATAGTAATTGTAGGACAGTCCCTGTTTTTTTTTTTTTTTTTTTTGTGGAAGATTAAGATTGACATTTCTGCTACAGTGCCATCCCTGTGTGTGCCATCTCTCACTGAGTGGGCCATAGAAAGTCTATTTATTTTTTTCCTTGATTTGTGTTCTAAAATCTACCTCAACACAAAAACACTACATCAATCAGTGGGAGAAAAATATTGGCCTCAGTCAGGGCTTGTGTGCCACTCCTGTGTGTGCCATCTCTCATTCAGTGGGCCATACAAAGCCTATTTATTTTTTTGTTTTTTTTAATATTAGTGGGTTTCTAAAGTCTCCGTGAAAAAAAAAAAAAAAACATAAAAAAAACAGTGGGAGAGTAATATTGCCCTTTCAGCTTGTGTGCCAGTCTTGACTCCTGGGTGTGCCACCTCTCTCTCTCTAATTGTGGGCCATAGAAAGCCTATTTATTTTTTTTGCTTTTTTTAATATTATTTGGTTTCTAAAGTCTCCCTGAAAAAAAAAAAATACATAAAAAAACAGTGGGAGAGTAATATTGCCGTTTCAGCTTGTGTGCCAGTCTTGACTCCTGGGTGTGCCACCTCTCTCTCTCTAATTGTGGGCCATAGAAAGCCTATTTATTTTTTTGCTTTTTTTAATATTATTTGGTTTCTAAAGTCTCCCTGAAAAAAAAAAATACATAAAAAAACAGTGGGAGAGTAATATTGCCCTTTCAGCTTGTGTGCCAGTCTTGACTCCTGGGTGTGCCACCTCTCTCTCTCTAATTGTGGGCCATAGAAAGCCTATTTATTTTTTTGCTTTGTTTAATATTATTTGGTTTCTAAAGTCTCCCTGAAAAAAAAAAAAAAACATAAAAAAACAGTGGGAGAGTAATATTGCCCTTTCAGCTTGTGTGCCAGTCTTGACTCCTGGGTGTGCCACCTCTCTCTCTCTAATTGTGGGCCATAGAAAGCCTATTTATTTTTTTGCTTTTTTTAATATTATTTGGTTTCTAAAGTCTCCCTGAAAAAAAAAAAAAAAACATAAAAAAACAGTGGGAGAGTAATATTGCCCTTTCAGCTTGTGTGCCAGTCTTGACTCCTGGGTGTGCCACCTCTCTCTCTCTAATTGTGGGCCATAGAAAGGCTATTTTATTTTTTTATTTTTTTTATTAGTATTTGGTTTCTAAATTGTCCCTGAAAAAAACATTTTATCTTATTTGGTTTCTAAAGTCTCCCTGAGAAAAAAAAAAAAAAAAAATTAGGTGGGAGAATAATATTGACATTAGTGCTTGAGTGACAGTCCTGCGTGTGTGTCATCTCTGTGATTTTGTGCCACAGAAAACAGAGTGTGTAACATTGTGCCTGATTTTCCTTGTGGTCTCACCAACCTGTTAAGGGATATAGAAATCATACTGAAGTTATAGCTCACCGTGTAAGTTGTTTGACAGCAACAAATAAAGTTACTTTGGTTAATTTTTTAAAACAATGAGGAAGTCTGGTGCAAGAGGTCGTGGCCGTGGGCGTTCATTGTCAGCTGGTAATGATGGTAGTGGTAGTGGAGCATCAGGTGGTCGTGGGGATAAAAATATTCCACCTAAGTCTGGAGCTGTGGAGCCAGTTTCGTCGTCTGGCTACACAAGGCCTCAAACGCTCTCTTTTCTGGGAGTAGGAAAAACGCTTTTAAAGCCGGAGCAGCAACAGCAAGTTTTGGCTTACATTGCAGACTCAGCCTCTAGCTCTTTTGCCTCCTCTTCTGAAACTGGTAAATGTAAAAGCAGCGCGTCGCTTGTGGATGTTCACGGTCAGGGACAAGTCGCTTCCTTGTCCTCCTCAGCAAAAACTACAACAAGAGAGAAGGATGCAGCAGGCGACACAACGGGTCACTCCATGGAGCTCTTTACACATACCGTCCCTGGCTTAGAAAGTGAAACACTTAACAGGCCATGCCCATTACAAGTAGATTCTGACATGGAGTGCACTGATGCACAGCCACAGCCAGAGTACTATGCTGCTCCTTTGACTCAGACCACCACATTGCCCTCTCAGGGTACAGATCCACAATCAGACCCTGATGAGACTATGTTGCCCCGCCACGAACGCTATACCACAGACCGACACAGTGACACAGACGAAGTTGCACACGAGCTCGAAGAGGAGGTAATAGATGACCCGGTTGTTGACCCCGATTGGCAGCCATTGGGGGAACAGGGTGCAGGCAGCAGTAGTTCAGAAGCGGAGGTGGAGGAGGGGCCGCAGCAGGCATCAACATCGCAACAGGTTCCATCTGCCGGGCCCCTATCTGGCCCAAAACGCGTGTCAAAGCCAAAACCTGTTGGAGCACAGCGTTGCCATCCGGTTAAAGCTCAGTCTGCAATCCCTGAAAAGGGATCCGATGCTAGGAAGAGTGCAGTCTGGCATTTTTTTAAACAACATCCAATTGATCAGCGCAAAGTCATCTGTCAAAAATGTTCTACTAGCTTAAGCAGAGGTCAGAATCTGAAAAGTCTCAATACTAGTTGCATGCATAGACACTTAACCACCATGCATTTTCAAGCCTGGACTGTCATGATCTCAATGGCAAGAGAACATAGCATCAGCATATATAGGAACTAGCTCTTGGAAGATGGGAACTGAGCTGACCATGAACTAAACCTAACGCACAACTAGCAGTGGCCGGGTAGCATGCCTACGTTGATTCTAGATGCCCAGCACCAGCCGGAGGACTAAATAATGCTAGCAGAGGAAAATATTAGTCCTAGCTCACCTCTAGAGAAATACCCCGAAAGGAGACAGAGGCCCCCCACATGTATTGGCGGTGAGTTAAGATGAAATAACAAACGTAGTAAGAAAATAGGTTTAGCAAATTTGAGGTCCACTTACTACATAGCAGAAGACAGAAAGGACACTTTCATGGTCAGCTGAAAACCCTATCAAAACACCATCCAGAAATTACTTTAAGACTCTGGCCTTAACTCATAACACCAGAGTGGCAATTCCTGTTCACAAGAGCTTTCCAGACACAGTAACGAAACTACAGCTGTGAACTGGAACAAAAATGCAAAAACAAACATGGACAAGAGTCCAACTTATCTAGTAGTTGTCTAGGAGCAGGAACAAGCACAGAGAGGCTTCTGATAACATTGTTGACCGGCAAGCAACTAACAGAGAAGCAAGGTTATATAGCGACTCCCACATCTTGATGGGAACAGGTGAACAGAGAAGATGAAGACACCAGTTCAATTCCACCAGTAGCCACCGGGGGAGCCCAGAATCCAAATTCACAACAGTACCCCCCCCTCAAGGAGGGGGCACCGAACCCTCACCAGAACCACCAGGGCGATCAGGATGGGCCCTATGAAAGGCACGAACCAGATCAGAGGCATGAACATCAGATGCATTCACCCAAGAATTATCCTCCTGGCCGTATCCCTTCCACTTGACCAGATACTGGAGTCTCCGTCTGGAAACACGGGAGTCTAAGATTTTCTCCACAACGTACTCCAACTCACCCTCAACCAACACCGGAGCAGGAGGCTCAACGGAAGGCACAACCGGTACCTCATACCTGCGCAATAATGACCGATGAAAAACGTTATGAATAGAAAAGGATGCAGGGAGGTCCAAACGGAAGGAAACAGGGTTAAGGATCTCCAATATCTTATACGGGCCGATGAACCGAGGCTTAAACTTAGGAGAAGAGACCCTCATAGGGACAAAACGAGAAGACAACCACACCAAATCCCCAACACAAAGCCGAGGACCAACACGACGGTGGCGGTTGGCAAAAAGCTGAGTCTTCTCCTGGGACAACCTCAAATTGTCCACCACCTGCCCCCAGATCTGATGCAATCTCTCCACCACAGCATCCACTCCAGGACAATCCGAAGATTCCACCTGACCAGAGGAAAATCGAGGATGAAACCCCGAATTACAGAAAAACGGGGACACCAAAGTGGCAGAGCTGGCCCGATTATTGAGAGCGAACTCCGCCAATGGCAAAAAAGCAACCCAATCATCCTGGTCAGCAGACACAAAACACCTCAGATATGTCTCCAGGGTCTGATTAGTCCGCTCGGTCTGGCCATTCGTCTGAGGATGGAAAGCGGACGAAAAAGATAAATCTATGCCCATCCTAGCACAGAATGCCCGCCAAAATCTAGACACGAATTGGGTCCCTCTGTCAGAAATGATATTCTCTGGAATACCATGCAAACGAACAACATTTTGAAAAAACAGAGGAACCAACTCGGAAGAAGAAGGCAACTTGGGCAGAGGAACCAAATGGACCATCTTAGAGAAACGGTCACACACCACCCAGATGACAGACATCTTCTGAGAAACAGGCAGATCTGAAATAAAATCCATCGAGATGTGCGTCCAAGGCCTCTTAGGAATAGGCAAGGGCAACAATAATCCACTAGCCCGAGAACAACAAGGCTTGGCCCGAGCACAAACGTCACAAGACTGCACAAAGCCTCGTACATCTCGTGACAGGGAAGGCCACCAGAAGGACCTTGCCACCAAATCCCTGGTACCAAAAATGCCAGGATGACCTGCCAACGCAGAAGAATGAACCTCAGAGATGACTCTACTGGTCCAATCATCAGGAACAAACAGTTTATCAGGTGGGCAACGATCCGGTCTATCCGCCTGAAACTCCTGCAAGGCCCGCCGCAGGTCTGGAGAAACGGCTGACAATACCACTCCATCCTTAAGGATACCTGTGGGCTCAGAGTTACCAGGCGAGTCAGGCTCAAAACTCCTAGAAAGGGCATCCGCCTTAACATTCTTAGAACCCGGTAGGTATGACACCACAAAATTAAACCGAGAGAAAAATAATGACCAGCGCGCCTGTCTAGGATTCAGGCGCCTGGCGGTCTCAAGATAAATCAAATTTTTGTGGTCAGTCAATACCACCACCTGATGTCTGGCCCCCTCCAGCCAATGGCGCCACTCCTCAAAAGCCCACTTCATGGCCAAAAGCTCCCGATTCCCAACATCATAATTCCGCTCAGCGGGCGAAAATTTACGGGAAAAGAAGGCACAAGGCCTCATCACGGAGCAGTCAGAACTTTTCTGCGACAACACTGCCCCAGCTCCGATCTCAGAAGCGTCGACCTCAACCTGAAAAGGTAGAGCAACATCAGGCTGACGCAACACAGGGGCAGAGGAAAAACGGCGCTTAAGCTCCCGAAAGGCCTCCACAGCATCAGGGGACCAATCAGCAACATCAGCACCCTTCTTAGTCAAATCGGTCAATGGCTTAGCAATATCCGAAAAACCAGCAATAAATCGACGATAAAAGTTAGCAAAGCCCAAAAATTTCTGAAGACTCTTAAGAGAAGAGGGCTGCGTCCAATCACAAATAGCTTGAACCTTGACAGGATCCATTTCAATGGAAGAGGGAGAAAAAATATATCCCAAAAAGGAAATCCTCTGTACCCCAAAAACACACTTAGAACCCTTCACACACAAAGAATTAGACCGCAAAACCTGAAAAACCCTCCTGACTTGTTGGACATGAGAGTCCCAGTCATTCGAAAAAATCAGAATATCATCCAGATACACAATCATAAATTTATCCAAATAATCGCGAAAAATATCATGCATAAAGGACTGGAAAACTGACGGAGCATTTGAAAGACCAAAAGGCATCACTAAATACTCAAAGTGGCCCTCGGGCGTATTAAATGCGGTTTTCCACTCATCCCCCTGCCTGATTCGCACCAAATTATACGCCCCACGAAGGTCAATCTTAGAGAACCACTTGGCCCCCTTTATGCGAGCAAACAAATCAGTCAGCAACGGCAATGGGTATTGGTATTTAACAGTGATTTTATTCAAAAGCCGATAATCAATACATGGTCTCAAAGAGCCGTCTTTTTTTGACACAAAGAAAAAACCGGCTCCTAAGGGAGATGACGATGGACGAATATGTCCCTTTTCCAAGGACTCCTTTATATATTCTCGCATAGCAGCATGTTCAGGCACAGACAGATTAAATAAACGACCCTTTGGGTATTTACTACCCGGGATTAAATCTATGGCACAATCGCACTCTCGGTGCGGAGGTAACGAACCAAGCTTGGATTCTTCAAAGACGTCACGATAGTCAGACAGGAACTCAGGAATTTCAGAGGGAATAGATGATGAAATGGAAACCATAGGTACATCCCCATGAGCCCCCTTACATCCCCAGCTCAACACAGACATAGCTCTCCAGTCGAGGACTGGGTTGTGAGATTGCAGCCAAGGCAATCCTAGCACCAAATCATCATGTAGATTATACAGCACCAGAAAGCGAATAATCTCCTGGTGATCCGGATTAATACGCATAGTTACTTGTGTCCAGTATTGTGGTTTATTATTAGCCAATGGGGTGGAGTCAATCCCCTTCAGAGGAATAGAAGTCTCCAAAGGCTCTAAATCATACCCACAGCGTTTGGCAAAGGACCAATCCATAAGACTCAAAGCGGCGCCAGAGTCGACATAGGCGTCCGTGGTAATAGATGACAAAGAGCAAATCAGGGTTACAGATAGAATAAACTTAGACGGTAAGGTGCAAATGGAAACAGATTTATCAAGCTTTTTAGTGCGCTTAGAGCATGCTGATATAACATGAGTAGAATCACCACAATAGAAACACAACCCATTTTTCCGTCTAAAATTCTGCCGCTCGCTTCGGGACAGAATTCTATCACACTGCATACTCTCTGGCGACTTCTCAGTGGACACCGCCAGATGGTGCACTGGTTTGCGCTCCCGCAAACGCCTATCGATCTGAATAGCCATTGTCATGGACTCATTCAGACCCGCAGGCACAGGGAACCCCACCATAACATCCTTAATGGCATCAGAGAGACCCTCTCTGAAAGTCGCCGCCAGGGCGCACTCATTCCACTGAGTAAGCACAGACCATTTACGGAATCTTTGGCAGTAAATTTCCGCTTCATCTTGCCCCTGAGATAGGGACATCAAAGTTTTTTCTGCCTGAAGCTCTAAATGAGGTTCGTCATAAAGCAACCCCAAGGCCAGAAAAAACGCATCCACATTGAGCAACGCAGGATCCCCTGGTGTCAATGAAAAAGCCCAGTCTTGAGGGTCGCCCCGGAGCAAGGAAATCACAATCCTGACCTGCTGTGCAGGGTCTCCGGCAGAGCGAAATTTCAAGGACAAAAATAATTTGCAATTATTTCGAAAATTCTGAAACCCAGATCTATTCCCCGAGAAAAATTCCGGCAAAGGAATTCTCGGCTCAGATACAGGTGCATGACAAACAAAATCTTGCAAATTTTGTACCTTCGTGGCGAGATTATTCAAACCTGCAGTTACACTCTGAAGATCCATTACAAACAGGTGGACACAGAGCCATTCAAAGATTAGGAGAGAAAAAAAAAAAAAAAAATTTCAGCAGACTTCTTATTTCTCTCCTTTCTCAGCCAAGGATTTTAACCCTTTAGTGGGCCGGTCAAACTGTCATGATCTCAATGGCAAGAGAACATAGCATCAGCATATATAGGAACTAGCTCTTGGAAGATGGGAACTGAGCTGACCATGAACTAAACCTAACGCACAACTAGCAGTGGCCGGGTAGCATGCCTACGTTGATTCTAGATGCCCAGCACCAGCCGGAGGACTAAATAATGCTAGCAGAGGAAAATATTAGTCCTAGCTCACCTCTAGAGAAATACCCCGAAAGGAGACAGAGGCCCCCCACATGTATTGGCGGTGAGTTAAGATGAAATAACAAACGTAGTAAGAAAATAGGTTTAGCAAATTTGAGGTCCACTTACTACATAGCAGAAGACAGAAAGGACACTTTCATGGTCAGCTGAAAACCCTATCAAAACACCATCCAGAAATTACTTTAAGACTCTGGCCTTAACTCATAACACCAGAGTGGCAATTCCTGTTCACAAGAGCTTTCCAGACACCGTAACGAAACTACAGCTGTGAACTGGAACAAAAATGCAAAAACAAACATGGACAAGAGTCCAACTTATCTAGTAGTTGTCTAGGAGCAGGAACAAGCACAGAGAGGCTTCTGATAACATTGTTGACCGGCAAGCAACTAACAGAGAAGCAAGGTTATATAGCGACTCCCACATCTTGATGGGAACAGGTGAACAGAGAAGATGAAGACACCAGTTCAATTCCACCAGTAGCCACCGGGGGAGCCCAGAATCCAAATTCACAACACTGGACTAACTACCAAACGTCCCTTAAGGTTGTAGCACCCTCGGCCAATGAAGCTAGTCATCAACGCAACATCCCTTCCGTCACTGTAAGGCCACCATTTTCCGCACCACCGGCAGTATCTGTGCAGGTTTCTTTGCCAGCCAAAAGCAGTCAGGGTCAGGGAATCACCAGTTTTGTAGGCGGAAATATTGCATCTAGGGCACCGGCGGAAACAATACCGTCTCCAACCGTCTCTCAGTCTGCCATGTCCACCGGCACACCCGCAAGTTCCACGATCTCCATCTCTCCAGTTCAGCTCACACTACATGAGACTCTGGTTAGAAAAAGGAAGTACTTATCCTCGCATCCGCGTACACAGGGTTTTAACGCCCACATAGCTAGACTAATCTCGTTAGAGATGATGCCCTACCGGTTAGTTGAAAGCGAAGCTTTCAAAGCCCTGATGGAGTACGCTGAACCACGATACGAGCTACCCAGTCGACACTTTTTTTTCCAGAAAAGCCATCCCAGCCCTGCACCAGCATGTTAAACAGCGCATCGTCCATGCACTCAGGCAATCTGTGAGTACAAAGGTGCACCTGACTACAGATGCATGGACCAGTAGGCATGGCCAGGGACGTTATGTGTCCATCACGGCACACTGGGTGAATGTGGTGGATGCAGGGTCCACAGGGGACATCAATTTCGGGACAGTTGTGCCTAGCCCACGGTCTAGGAAACAGTTGGCTGTAGGCGTTCGCACCCCCTCCTCCTCCTCCTCCTCGTCCTCCTGCAGAAGCTACAGCTCTTCCACAGACCGCAGTCGGCCAACCACTCCATCGGCAGATGACACTGTTGCACACCAGTTGTCCCATTATGGGCCAGCTACTGGCAAGCGTCAGCAGGCTGTATTGGCTATGAAGTGTTTGGGCGACAACAGACACACCGCGGAAGTTCTGTCCGAGTTCTTGCAACAAGAAACGCAGTCGTGGCTGGGCACAGTAGATCTTGAGGCAGGCAAGGTAGTTAGTGATAACGGAAGGAATTTCATGGCTGCCATCTCCCTTTCCCAACTGAAACACATTCCTTGCCTGGCTCACACCTTAAACCTGGTGGTGCAGTGCTTATTGAAAACTTATCCTGGGTTCTCCGACCTGCTCCTCAAAGTGCGTGGACTTTGCTCACATATCCGACGTTCGCCTGTACACGCCAGCCGTATGCAGACCTATCAGCGGTCTTTGAACCTTCCCCAGCATCGCCTAATCATAGACGTTGCAACAAGGTGGAACTCAACACTGCACATGCTTCAGAGACTGTGCCAACAGAGGCGGGCTGTTATGTTTTTGTGGGAGGATACACATACACGGGCAGGCAGTAGGATGGCAGACATGGAGTTGTCAGGTGTGCAGTGGTCGAAGATACAAGACATGTGTCAAGTCCTTCAGTGTTTTGAGGAATGCACACGGCTGGTTAGTGCAGACAACGCCGTAATAAGCATGAGCATCCCCCTAATGCGTCTGCTGATGCAAAGTTTGACGCACATAAAGGAGCAGGCGTCTGCACCAGAGGAAGAGGAAAGCCTTGATGACAGTCAGCCATTGTCTGGTCAGGGCAGTGTACAGGACGAGGTAGCGGGCGAAGAGGAGGTGGAGGACGAGGAGGATGATGGGGATGAGTATATTTTTAATGCGGAACCTTTCCCGGGGGCACTGGAAATTGGTTGCGTGTCAAGGCCGGGTTCTGGTTTTTTGAGGGACACAAGTGACGTACATTTGCCTGCAACTGCCCCTCACCCAATCACAACCGGAGATTTGACAACTGGAACTTTGGCCCACATGGCGGATTATGCCTTACGTATCCTAAAAAGGGACACACGCATAACGAAAATGATGAACGATGACGATTACTGGTTGGCCTGCCTCCTTGATCCACGCTATAAAGGCAAATTGCAAAATATTATGCCACATGAGAACTTGGAACTAATATTAGCAACCAAACAATCAACTCTTGTTGACCGTTTGCTTCAGGCATTCCCAGCACACAGCGCACGTGATCGTTCTCACACGAGCTCAAGGGGGCAACAGACTAGGAGTGTTAGGGGTGCACACATCAGAAGTGGCGTTGGACAGAGGGGTTTTCTGACCAGGTTGTGGAGTGATTTTGCTATGACCGCAGACAGGACAGGTACTGCTGCATCAATTGAAAGTGACAGGAGACAACATTTGTCCAGTATGGTTACTAACTATTTTTCATCCCTTATCGATGTTCTCCCTCAACCGTCATTCCCATTTGATTACTGGGCATCAAAATTAGACACCTGGCCAGAATTGGCAGAATATGCATTGCAGGAGCTTGCTTGCCCGGCAGCAAGTGTCCTATCAGAAAGAGTATTCAGTGCTGCAGGTTCAATATTAACCGAAAAAAGGACTCGTCTGGCTACCCAAAATGTTGACGATCTAACATTCATTAAAATGAACCACAACTGGATTTCGAAATCTTTTGCCCCACCTTGCCCGGCCGACACCTAGCTTTCCTATGAAAAGCTCTTGCCTGTGGACTACTGTGAATTACTTTTCTAATGTCTAATTTGCTGCAGCTGATTGTCCAGCATACGACATGTTTACACCTCCCTAAATGGCCAAACTCCCCACACGGGGCCGTGGTATCGCGACTTGGCGCAAGCACCCGTGAGACTGCTGTTTGTCTGAAGAGGTGGGTGTACTCGCTTTTGGTCGACGGCATTGCTACTGGGTTCCTCATAGTACAATAAAGTGTCTCTGGCGGTGGTGGTGCGCACCCAACGTCAGACACACTGTTGTAACATGAGGGGCCTTGGGCCTGTAACGCCGGCCACAAGAGAGTTCACCCACCCCCAGGTCAAACATTGCTCTACCACTTCCACAGTTATCTCTCACACTTCCACCAATGTTAAGTCTATGCGCTGACATCCTTCCATACCTGCCACTGACAATACCATTGTGTTGACATGTATGATGGTACTTAACATAGTCAGGGGCAGTGTCCTCTATTTACCACAGTAAATACTTTGCGCAAAATTAGTAGGTCTGAAACAACGCAGAGGATCCCACCCCTGAACCTAATGATTGCACCCTTTAGTGTTTTTGTTTTGTTTTAATGCGAGACATTCACATTTAGTTGTTGTTTTGGACTACTAACTGGCAGACACTCATTACAATCGGCCTCCATTGACCAGACCACTGCTGCCCGTGTACCCCTGTAACTAATAATAAAGTGCCTACAGCCAGCCCAATTTAATTATGTTAGGCCTTCGAAGCCTGTCTGCGGTCCCTCCTTCCACTAGGCCTCCACTGACCAGACCACTGCTGCCCGTGTACCCCTGTAACTAATAATAAAGTGCCTACAGCCAGCCCAATTTAATTATGTTAGGCCTTCGAAGCCTGTCTGCGGTCCCTCCTTCCACTAGGCCTCCACTGACCAGACCACTGCTGCCCGTGTACCCCTGTAACTAATAATAAAGTGCCTACAGCCAGCCCAATTTAATTATGTTAGGCCTTCGAAGCCTGTCTGCGGTCCCTCCTTCCACTAGGCCTCCACTGACCAGACCACTGCTGCCCGTGTACCCCTGTAACTAATAATAAAGTGCCTACAGCCAGCCCAATTTAATTATGTTAGGCCTTCGAAGCCTGTCTGCGGTCCCTCCTTCCACTAGGCCTCCACTGACCAGACCACTGCTGCCCGTGTACCCCTGGAACCAATTATAAAGTGCCTACAGCCAGCCCAATTTAATTATGTTAGGCCTTCGAAGCCTGTCTGCGGTCCCTCCTTCCACTAGGCCTCCACTGACCAGACCACTGCTGCCCGTGTACCCCTGTAACTAATAATAAAGTGCCTACAGCCAGCCCAATTTAATTATGTTAGGCCTTCGAAGCCTGTCTGCGGTCCCTCCTTCCACTAGGCCTCCACTGACCAGACCACTGCTGCCCGTGTACCCCTGGAACCAATTATAAAGTGCCTACAGCCAGCCCAATTTAATTATGTTAGGCCTTCGAAGCCTGTCTGCGGTCCCTCCTTCCACTAGGCCTCCACTGACCAGACCACTGCTGCCCGTGTACCCCTTTAACTAATAATAAAGTGCCTACAGCCAGCCCAATTTAATTATGTTAGGCCTTCGAAGCCTGTCTGCGGTCCCTCCTTCCACTAGGCCTCCACTGACCAGACCACTGCTGCCCGTGTACCCCTGTAACTAATAATAAAGTGCCTACAGCCAGCCCAATTTAATTATGTTAGGCCTTCGAAGCCTGTCTGCGGTCCCTCCTTCCACTAGGCCTCCACTGACCAGACCACTGCTGCCCGTGTACCCCTGGAACCAATTATAAAGTGCATAGAGCCTATTTTTTAATTTAATTTAATATTAATAAAGCCAGGATGAACTACGATATACCACGCTATGAGCTACCCAGTTGAAAATTCTTTTGCGAGAAAAGCCATCCCACCCCTCCACCTGCATGTTAAAGACCGCATTGTCCTTGCATTCTGTCAATTTGTCAGTCCAAAGGTATACCTGACAACAGACACATGGACCTGTAGGCCTGGCCACGGAAGGTTACGTGTCCTTTGTGGCTCAATGGGTTAATGTATTGGATGCATGGTCCACACAAGGGACAGCCTGCAAAGTCTGTCTGCAGTCCCTAATTCAAGTTGGCCTCAACTGAATAAAGCTGAGCTTCTACCTTCTGGCTCAGATTAACTGCTGTTTTTAAAAAAATTGGCTTTTCCGTCCTTCTAAAGGTGTCTGCCCCTGCCTGGTGTTGTCCTCAACTGAATAAAGCTGAGCTTCAACCTTCAGTTCCAAACATACAACAAAAAACTGGTACAATACAAAAAGTGGCCTCCAGCTACAAAAACTTTCTCCTACAAGTAGTTAACTGACAGTTTTTTTTCCAGTGAAAACACAGATATGGCATCCAACGAGTGTTGTCCTGTCTCGTCTTCTTTATATTATTGCCAAGAAGCTGCAACTGAATAAAGCTGTGCTTCAACCTTCTGTTCCAAATTACCATTTTTAAAAATGCAATTGGCTGTTCCGGCCTACTAAAGGGGTCTGCCCCTGCCTGGTGTTGTCCTCAACTGAATAAAGCTGAGCTTCAACCTTCAGTTCCAAATTACCATTTTTAAAAATGCAATTGGCTGTTCCGGCCTACTAAAGGTGTCTGTCTGCCCCTGCCTGGTGTTGTCCTCAACTGAATAAAGCTGAGCTTCAACCTTCAGTTCCAAACATACAACCAAAAACTGGTACAATACAAAAAGTGGCCTCCAGCTACAAAAACTTTCTCCTACAAGTAGTTAAATGACAGTTTTTTTTCCAGTGAAAACACAGATATGGCATCCAACGAGTGTTGTCCTGTCTCGTCTTCTTTATATTATTGCCAAGAAGCTGCAACTGAATAAAGCTGTGCTTCAACCTTCAGTTCCAAATTACCATTTTTAAAAATGCAATTGGCTGTTCCGGCCTACTAAAGGTGTCTGTCTGCCCCTGCCTGGTGTTGTCCTCAACTGAATAAAGCTGAGCTTCAACCTTCAGTTCCAAATTACCATTTTTAAAAATGCAATTGGCTGTTCCGGCCTACTAAAGGTGTCTGTCTGCCCCTGCCTGGTGTTGTCCTCAACTGAATAAAGCTGTGCTTCAACCTTCTGTTCCAAATTACCATTTTTAAAAATGCAATTGGCTGTTCCGGCCTACTAAAGGTGTCTGTCTGCCCCTGCCTGGTGTTGTCCTCAACTGAATAAAGCTGAGCTTCAACCTTCAGTTCCAAATTACCATTTTTAAAAATGCAATTGGCTGTTCCGGCCTACTAAAGGTGTCTGTCTGCCCCTGCCTGGTGTTGTCCTCAACTGAATAAAGCTGAGCTTCAACCTTCAGTTCCAAATTACCATTTTTAAAAATGCAATTGGCTGTTCCGGCCTACTAAAGGGGTCTGCCCCTGCCTGGTGTTGTCCTCAACTGAATAAAGCTGAGCTTCTACCTTCTGCCTCTTACTAACTGCTGTTTTTTTAAAAAAATTGGCTGTTCCGGCCTACTAAAGGTGTCTGTCTGCCCCTGCCTGGTGTTGTCCTCAACTGAACAAAGCTGTGCTTCAACCTTCTGTTCCAAATTACCATTTTTAAAAATGCCATTGGCTGTTCCGGCCTACTAAAGGGGTCTGCCCCTGCCTGGTGTTGTCCTCAACTGAATAAAGCTGAGCTTCTACCTTCTGCCTCTTACTAACTGCTGTTTTTTTTAAAAAATTGGCTGTTCCGGCCTACTAAAGGTGTCTGTCTGCCCCTGCCTGGTGTTGTCCTCAACTGAATAAAGCTGAGCTTCAACCTTCAGTTCCAAATTACCATTTTTAACCCCTTCCCGACATTTGACGTACTATCCCGTCGAGGTGGGGTGGGCCCGTATGACCGCCGACGGGATAGTACGTCATCACCGATCAGCGGCGCTCACGGGGGGAGCGCGGCCGATCGCGGCCGGGTGTCAGCTGCATATCGCAGCTGACATCCGGCACTATGTGCCAGGAGCGGTCATGGACCGCCCCCGGCACATTAACCCCCGGCACACCGCGATCAAACATGATCGCAGTGTACCGGCGGTATAGGGAAGCATCGCGCAGGGAGGGGGCTCCCTGCGGGCTTCCCTGAGACCCCCGGAGCAACGCGATGTGATCGCGTTGCTGCGAGGGTCTCCTACCTCCTTCCTGGCTGCAGGTCCCGGATCCAAGATGGCCGCGGCATCCGGGTCCTGCAGGGAAGGAGGTGGCTTACCGAGTGTCTGCTCAGAGCAGACACTTGGTAAGCCTGCAGCCCTGCACAGCAGATCGTCGATCTGGCAGAGTGCTGTGCACACTGCCAGATCAATGATCTGTGATGTCCCCCCCTGGGACAAAGTAAAAAAGTAAAAAAAAAATTTTTCCACATGTGTAAAAAAAAAATAAAAAAATTCCTAAATAAATAATAAAAAAAAAATATATATTATTCCCATAAATACATTTCTTTATCTAAATTAAAAAAACAAAACAATAAAAGTACACATATTTAGTATCGCCGCGTCCGTAACGACCCAACCTATAAAACTGCCCCACTAGTTAACCCCTTCAGTAAACACCGTAAGAAAAAAAAAAAAAACGAGGCAAAAAACAACGCTTTATTACCATACTGCCGAACAAAAAGTGGAATAACACGTGATCAAAAAGACTGATATAAATATCCATGGTACCGCTGAAAACGTCATCTTGTCCCGCAAAAAACAAGCTGCGATACAGCATCATCAGCAAAAAAATAAAAAAGTTATAGTCCTGAGAATAAAGCGATACCAAAATAATTATTTTTTCTATATTTTAGTTTTTATCGTATAAAAGCGCCAAAACATAAAAAAATGATATAAATGAGATATCGCTGTAATCGTACTGACCCGAAGAATAAAACTGCTTTATCAATTTTACCAAACGCGGAACGGTATAAACGCATCCCCCAAAAGAAATTCATGAATAGCTGGTTTTTGGTCATTCTGCCTCACAAAAATCGGAATAAAAAGCGATCAAAAACGGTCACGTGTCCGAAAATGTTACCAATAAAAACGTCAACTCGTCCCGCAAAAAACAAGACCTCACATGACTCTGTGGAGCAAAATGTGGAAAAATTATAGGTCTCAAAATGTGGAGACGCAAAAACTTTTTTGCTATAAAAAGCGTCGCTGGTTTCACACTTGCGTTTTTGTCTGCAGCGTTTTTTGCACAAAAAAACGCATGCGTTTTTTCCCTATATTTAACATTGAAAACGCATGCGGTTTTTTTGTACGCGTTTGGTCGCGTTTTCAAACGCATGCGTTTTTTTTCTGCATGCGTTCATTTTCAGAAATACAACCTGCAGTATTTTCTTGCGTTTTTAAGCACATGCGTTTGTTTGCGTTAAAAACGCATGCATTTTTTCGAAAAAAAACAGAAAACACACTGAAAAGCCACCCACCACCATCAAGGTGACAAAGGGATCCAAACCCTAACCCTAACTCTACCCCTAACCTCACCCCTAACCGTTTAATGAACATTTTCTGACAGTCATAGTGCCACGTATTTCAGTGCCACGTATTTCAGTGCCACGTATTTCAGTGCCACGTATTTCAGTGCCACGTGTTTCAGTGCCACGTATTTCAGTGCCACGTATCACGTATTTCAGTGCCACGTATCACGTATTTCAGTGCCACGTATCACGTATTTCAGTGCCACATATTTTAGTACCACGTATTTCAGTTGCACGTATTTCAGTGCCACGTATTTCAGTGCCACGTATTTCAGTGCCACGTATTTCAGTGCCACGTATCACGTATTTCAGTGCCACGTGTTTCAGTGCCATGTATTTAAGTGCCACGTATCACATATTTCAGTGCCACGTATTTCAGTGCCACGTATTTCAGTGCCACGTATTTCAGTGCCACGTATTTCAGTGCCACGTATCACATATTTCAGTGCCACGTATTTCAGTGCCACGTATTTCAGTGCCACGTATTTCAGTGCCACGTATTTCAGTGCCACGTATCACGTATTTCAGTGCCACGTGTTTCAGTGCCACGTATTTAAGTGCCACGTATCACGTATTTCAGTGCCACGTATTTCAGTGCCACGTATTTCAGTGCCACGTATTTCAGTCACGTTTAGGGTTAGGGGTAGGGTTAGGGTTAGGGCTAGGGTTGGAGGTAAAGTTAGGGTTGGGGCTAAAGTTAGGGTTGGGGCTAAAGTTAGGGTTAGGGTTTGGATTACATTTACGTTTGGATTAGGGTTGGGATTAGAATTATGGGTGTGTCAGGGCTAGGGGTGTGGTTAGGGTTACCGTTGGGATTAGGGTTAGGGGTGTGTTTGGGTTAGGGTTTCAGGTAGAATTGGGGAGTTTCCACTGTCCAGGCACATCAGGGGCTCTCCAAGCGCGACATGGCGTCCAATCTCAATTCCAGCCAATTCTGCGTTGAAAAAGTAAAACAGTGCTCCTTCCCTTCCGAGCTCTCCCGTGCGCCCAAAAAAGGGTTTACCCCAACATATGTGTTATCAGCGTACTCGGGACAAATTGAACAACAACTTCTGGGGTCCAAGTTCTCTTGTTATCCTTAGGAAAATAAAAATTTGGGGGGCTAAAAATCATTTTTGTGGGAAAAAAAAGATGTTTTATTTTCACGGCTCTGCGTTATAAACTGTAGTGAAACACTTGGGGGTTCAAAGTTCTCACAACACATCTAGATAAGTTCCTTGGGAGGTCTAGTTTCCAATATGGGGTCACTTGTGGGGGGTTTGTACTGTTTGGGTACATCAGGGGCTCTGCAAATGCAACGTGACGCCTGCAGACCAATCCATTTAAGGCTGCATTCCAAATGGCGCTCCTTCCCTTCCGAGCTCTGTCATGCACCCAAACAGTGGTTCCCCCCCACATATGGGGTATCAGCGTACTCAGGACAAATTGGAAAACAAATTTTGGGGTCCAATTTATTCTGTTACCCTTGTAAAAATACAAAGCTGGGTGCTAAAAAATCATTTTTGAGAAAAAAAATAAAAATTATTTTCACGGCTCTGCGTTATAATCTGTAGTGAAACACTTGGGGGTTCAAAGCTCTCAAAACACATCTAGATAAGTTCCTTAGGGGGTCTACTTTCCAAAATGGTTTCACTTGTAGGGAGTTTCAATGTTTAGGCACATCAGGGGCTCTCCAAACGCAACATGGCGTCCCATCTCAATTCCAGTCAATTTTGCATTGAAAAGTCAAATGGCGCTCCTTCCCTTCCAAGCTCTGCCATGCGCCCAAACAATGGTTTACACCCACATATGGGGTATCATCGTACTCAGGACAAATTGCACAACATTTTTTGGGGTCCAATTTCTTCTCTTACCCTTGGGAAAATAAAAAATTGGGGGCAAAAAGATCATTTTTGTGAAAAAATATGATTTTTTATTTTTACGGCTCTGCATTATAAACTTCTGTGAAGCACTTGGTGGGTCAAAGTGCTCACCACACATCTAGATAAGTTCCTTAGGGGGTCTACTTTCCAAAATGGTGTCACTTGTAGGGAGTTTCAATGTTTAGGCACATCAGGGGCTCTCCAAACGCAACATGGCGTCCCATCTCAATTCCAGTCAATTTTGCATTGAAAAGTCAAATGGCGCTCCTTCCCTTCCAAGCTCTGCCATGCGCCCAAACAATGGTTTACACCCACATATGGGGTATCATCGTACTCAGGACAAATTGCACAACATTTTTTGGGGTCCAATTTCTTCTCTTACCCTTGGGAAAATAAAAAATTGGCGGCAAAAAGATCATTTTTGTGAAAAAATATGATTTTTTATTTTTACGGCTCTGCATTATAAACTTCTGTGAAGCACTTGGTGGGTCAAAGTGCTCACCACACATCTAGATAAGTTCCTTAGGGGGTCTACTTTCCAAAATGGTGTCACTTGTAGGGAGTTTCAATGTTTAGTCACATCAGGGGCTCTCCAAACGCAACATGGCGTCCCATCTCAATTCCAGTCAATTTTGCATTGAAAAGTCAAATGGCGCTCCTTCCCTTCCAAGCTCTGCCATGCGCCCAAACAATGGTTTACACCCACATATGGGGTATCAGCGTACTCAGGACAAATTGCACAACATTTTTTGGGGTCCAATTTCTTCTCTTACCCTTGGGAAAATAAAAAATTGGGGGCAAAAAGATCATTTTTGTGAAAAAATATGATTTTTTATTTTTACGGCTCTGCATTATAAACTTCTGTGAAGCACTTGGTGGGTCAAAGTGCTCACCACACATCAAGATAAGTTCCTTAGGGGGTCTACTTTCCAAAATGGTGTCACTTGTAGGGGGTTTCAGTGTTTAGGCACATCAGGGGCTCTCCAAACGCAACATGGCGTCCCACCTCAATTCCAGTCAATTTTGCATTGAAAAGTCAAATGGCGCTCCTTCCCTTCCAAGCTCTGCCATACGCCCAAACAGTGGTTTACCCTCACATATGGGGTATCAGCGTACTCAGGACAAATTGTACAACAACTTTGGGGGTCCATTTTCTCCTGTTACCCTTGGTAAAATAAAACAAATTGGAGCTGAAATAAATTGTGTGTGAAAAAAAGTTAAATGCTCATTTTTATTTAAACATTCCAAAAATTCCTGTGAAACACCTGAAGGGTTAATAAACTTCTTGAATGTGGTTTTGAGCACCTTGAGAGGTGCAGTTTTTAGAATGGTGTCACACTTGAGTATTTTCTATCATATAGACCCCTCAAAATGACTTCAAATGAGATGTGATCCCTAAAAAAAAATGGTGTTGTAAAAATGAGAAATTGCTGGTCAACTTTTAACCCTTATAACTCCGTCACAAAAAAAAATTTTGGTTCCAAAATTGTACTGATGTAAAGTAGACATGTGGGAAATGTTACTTATTAAGTATTTTGCGTGACATATGTCTGTGATTTAAGGGCATAAAAATTCAAAGTTGGAAAATTGCAAAATTTTCAAAATTTTCGCCAAATTTCCATTTTTTTCACAAATAAACGCAAGTTATATCGAATAAATTTTACCACTAACATGAAGTACAATATGTCACGAGAAAACAGTGTCAGAATCGCCAAGATCCGTCAAAGCGTTCCAGAGTTATAGCCTCATAAAGGGACAGTGGTCAGAATTGTAAAAATTGGCCCGGTCATTAACGTGCAAACCACCCTTGGGGGTGAAGGGGTTAAAAATGCAATTGGCTGTTCCGGCCTACTAAAGGGGTCTGCCCCTGCCTGGTGTTGTCCTCAACTGAATAAAGCTGTGCTTCAACCTTCTGTTCCAAATTACCATTTTTAAAAATGCCATTGGCTGTTCCGGCCTACTAAAGGTGTCTGTCTGCCCCTGCCTGGTGTTGTCCTCAACTGAATAAAGCTGAGCTTCAACCTTCAGTTCCAAATTACCATTTTTAAAAATGCAATTGGCTGTTCCGGCCTACTAAAGGTGTCTGTCTGCCCCTGCCTGGTGTTGTCCTCAACTGAATAAAGCTGAGCTTCAACCTTCAGTTCCAAATTACCATTTTTAAAAATGCAATTGGCTGTTCCGGCCTACTAAAGGGGTCTGCCCCTGCCTGGTGTTGTCCTCAACTGAATAAAGCTAAGCTTCTACCTTCTGCCTCTTACTAACTGCTGTTTTTTAAAAAAAATTGGCTGTTCCGGCCTACTAAAGGTGTCTGTCTGCCCCTGCCTGGTGTTGTCCTCAACTGAACAAAGCTGTGCTTCAACCTTCTGTTCCAAATTACCATTTTTAAAAATGCCATTGGCTGTTCCGGCCTACTAAAGGTGTCTGTCTGCCCCTGCCTGGTGTTGTCCTCAACTGAATAAAGCTGAGCTTCAACCTTCAGTTCCAAATTACCATTTTTAAAAATGCAATTGGCTGTTCCGGCCTACTAAAGGTGTCTGTCTGCCCCTGCCTGGTGTTGTCCTCAACTGAATAAAGCTGAGCTTCAACCTTCAGTTCCAAATTACCATTTTTAACCCCTTCCCGACATTTGACGTACTATCCCGTCGAGGTGGGGTGGGCCCGTATGACCGCCGACGGGATAGTACGTCATCACCGATCAGCGGCGCTCACGGGGGGAGCGCGGCCGATCGCGGCCGGGTGTCAGCTGCATATCGCAGCTGACATCCGGCACTATGTGCCAGGAGCGGTCATGGACCGCCCCCGGCACATTAACCCCCGGCACACCGCGATCAAACATGATCGCAGTGTACCGGCGGTATAGGGAAGCATCGCGCAGGGAGGGGGCTCCCTGCGGGCTTCCCTGAGACCCCCGGAGCAACGCGATGTGATCGCGTTGCTGCGAGGGTCTCCTACCTCCTTCCTGGCTGCAGGTCCCGGATCCAAGATGGCCGCGGCATCCGGGTCCTGCAGGGAAGGAGGTGGCTTACCGAGTGTCTGCTCAGAGCAGACACTTGGTAAGCCTGCAGCCCTGCACAGCAGATCGTCGATCTGGCAGAGTGCTGTGCACACTGCCAGATCAATGATCTGTGATGTCCCCCCCTGGGACAAAGTAAAAAAGTAAAAAAAAATTTTTTCCACATGTGTAAAAAAAAAAAAAAAAAAAAAAAAATCCTAAATAAATAATAATAATAAAATATATATTATTCCCATAAATACATTTCTTTATCTAAATTAAAAAAACAAAACAATAAAAGTACACATATTTAGTATCGCCGCGTCCGTAACGACCCAACCTATAAAACTGCCCCACTAGTTAACCCCTTCAGTAAACACCGTAAGAAAAAAAAAAAAAAAACGAGGCAAAAAACAACGCTTTATTACCATACCGCCGAACAAAAAGTGGAATAACACGCGATCAAAAAGACTGATATAAATATCCATGGTACCGCTGAAAACGTCATCTTGTCCCGCAAAAAACAAGCCGCGATATAGCATCATCAGCAAAAAAATAAAAAAGTTATAGTCCTGAGAATAAAGCGATACCAAAATAATTATTTTTTCTATATTTTAGTTTTTATCGTATAAAAGCGCCAAAACATAAAAAAATGATATAAATGAGATATCGCTGTAATCGTACTGACCCGAAGAATAAAACTGCTTTATCAATTTTACCAAACGCGGAACGGTATAAACGCCTCCCCCAAAAGAAATTCATGAATAGCTGGTTTTTGGTCATTCTGCCTCACAAAAATCGGAATAAAAAGCGATCAAAAACGGTCACGTGTCCGAAAATGTTACCAATAAAAACGTCAACTCGTCCCGCAAAAAACAAGACCTCACATGACTCTGTGGAGCAAAATGTGGAAAAATTATAGGTCTCAAAATGTGGAGACGCAAAAACTTTTTTGCTATAAAAAGCGTCGCTGGTTTCACACTTGCGTTTTTGTCTGCAGCGTTTTTTGCACAAAAAAACGCATGCGTTTTTTCCCTATATTTAACATTGAAAATGCATGCGGTTTTTTTGTACGCGTTTGGTCGCGTTTTCAAACGCATGCGTTTTTTTTCTGCATGCGTTCATTTTCAGAAATACAACCTGCAGTATTTTCTTGCGTTTTTAAGCACATGCGTTTGTTTGCGTTAAAAACGCATGCATTTTTTCGAAAAAAAACAGAAAACACACTGAAAAGCCACCCACCACCATCAAGGTGACAAAGGGATCCAAACCCTAACCCTAACTCTACCCCTAACCTCACCCCTAACCGTTTAATGAACATTTTCTGACAGTCATAGTGCCACGTATTTCAGTGCCACGTGTTTCAGTGCCACGTATTTCAGTGCCACGTATCACGTATTTCAGTGCCACGTATCACGTATTTCAGTGCCACGTATCACGTATTTCAGTGCCACATATTTTAGTACCACGTATTTCAGTTGCACGTATTTCAGTGCCACGTATTTCAGTGCCACGTATTTCAGTGCCACGTATTTCAGTGCCACGTATCACGTATTTCAGTGCCATGTATTTAAGTGCCACGTATCACATATTTCAGTGCCACGTATTTCAGTGCCACGTATTTCAGTGCCACGTATTTCAGTGCCACGTATTTCAGTGCCACGTATCACATATTTCAGTGCCACGTATTTCAGTGCCACGTATTTCAGTGCCACGTATTTCAGTGCCACGTATTTCAGTGCCACGTATCACGTATTTCAGTGCCACGTGTTTCAGTGCCACGTATTTAAGTGCCACGTATCACGTATTTCAGTGCCACGTATTTCAGTGCCACGTATTTCAGTGCCACGTATTTCAGTCACGTTTAGGGTTAGGGGTAGGGTTAGGGTTAGGGCTAGGGTTGGAGGTAAAGTTAGGGTTGGGGCTAAAGTTAGGGTTGGGGCTAAAGTTAGGGTTAGGGTTTGGATTACATTTACGTTTGGATTAGGGTTGGGATTAGAATTATGGGTGTGTCAGGGCTAGGGGTGTGGTTAGGGTTACCGTTGGGATTAGGGTTAGGGGTGTGTTTGGGTTAGGGTTTCAGGTAGAATTGGGGAGTTTCCACTGTCCAGGCACATCAGGGGCTCTCCAAGCGCGACATGGCGTCCAATCTCAATTCCAGCCAATTCTGCGTTGAAAAAGTAAAACAGTGCTCCTTCCCTTCCGAGCTCTCCCGTGCGCCCAAAAAGGGGTTTACCCCAACATATGTGTTATCAGCGTACTCGGGACAAATTGAACAACAACTTCTGGGGTCCAAGTTCTCTTGTTATCCTTAGGAAAATAAAAATTTGGGGGGCTAAAAATCATTTTTGTGGGAAAAAAAAGATGTTTTATTTTCACGGCTCTGCGTTATAAACTGTAGTGAAACACTTGGGGGTTCAAAGTTCTCACAACACATCTAGATAAGTTCCTTGGGAGGTCTAGTTTCCAATATGGGGTCACTTGTGGGGGGTTTGTACTGTTTGGGTACATCAGGGGCTCTGCAAATGCAACGTGACGCCTGCAGACCAATCCATTTAAGGCTGCATTCCAAATGGCGCTCCTTCCCTTCCGAGCTCTGTCATGCACCCAAACAGTGGTTCCCCCCCACATATGGGGTATCAGCGTACTCAGGACAAATTGGAAAACAAATTTTGGGGTCCAATTTATTCTGTTACCCTTGTAAAAATACAAAGCTGGGTGCTAAAAAATCATTTTTGAGAAAAAAAATAAAAATTATTTTCACGGCTCTGCGTTATAATCTGTAGTGAAACACTTGGGGGTTCAAAGCTCTCAAAACACATCTAGATAAGTTCCTTAGGGGGTCTACTTTCCAAAATGGTTTCACTTGTAGGGAGTTTCAATGTTTAGGCACATCAGGGGCTCTCCAAACGCAACATGGCGTCCCATCTCAATTCCAGTCAATTTTGCATTGAAAAGTCAAATGGCGCTCCTTCCCTTCCAAGCTCTGCCATGCGCCCAAACAATGGTTTACACCCACATATGGGGTATCATCGTACTCAGGACAAATTGCACAACATTTTTTGGGGTCCAATTTCTTCTCTTACCCTTGGGAAAATAAAAAATTGGGGGCAAAAAGATCATTTTTGTGAAAAAATATGATTTTTTATTTTTACGGCTCTGCATTATAAACTTCTGTGAAGCACTTGGTGGGTCAAAGTGCTCACCACACATCTAGATAAGTTCCTTAGGGGGTCTACTTTCCAAAATGGTGTCACTTGTAGGGAGTTTCAATGTTTAGGCACATCAGGGGCTCTCCAAACGCAACATGGCGTCCCATCTCAATTCCAGTCAATTTTGCATTGAAAAGTCAAATGGCGCTCCTTCCCTTCCAAGCTCTGCCATGCGCCCAAACAATGGTTTACACCCACATATGGGGTATCATCGTACTCAGGACAAATTGCACAACATTTTTTGGGGTCCAATTTCTTCTCTTACCCTTGGGAAAATAAAAAATTGGCGGCAAAAAGATCATTTTTGTGAAAAAATATGATTTTTTATTTTTACGGCTCTGCATTATAAACTTCTGTGAAGCACTTGGTGGGTCAAAGTGCTCACCACACATCTAGATAAGTTCCTTAGGGGGTCTACTTTCCAAAATGGTGTCACTTGTAGGGAGTTTCAATGTTTAGTCACATCAGGGGCTCTCCAAACGCAACATGGCGTCCCATCTCAATTCCAGTCAATTTTGCATTGAAAAGTCAAATGGCGCTCCTTCCCTTCCAAGCTCTGCCATGCGCCCAAACAATGGTTTACACCCACATATGGGGTATCAGCGTACTCAGGACAAATTGCACAACATTTTTTGGGGTCAAATTTCTTCTCTTACCCTTGGGAAAATAAAAAATTGGGGGCAAAAAGATCATTTTTGTGAAAAAATATGATTTTTTATTTTTACGGCTCTGCATTATAAACTTCTGTGAAGCACTTGGTGGGTCAAAGTGCTCACCACACATCAAGATAAGTTCCTTAGGGGGTCTACTTTCCAAAATGGTGTCACTTGTAGGGGGTTTCAGTGTTTAGGCACATCAGGGGCTCTCCAAACGCAACATGGCGTCCCACCTCAATTCCAGTCAATTTTGCATTGAAAAGTCAAATGGCGCTCCTTCCCTTCCAAGCTCTGCCATACGCCCAAACAGTGGTTTACCCTCACATATGGGGTATCAGCGTACTCAGGACAAATTGTACAACAACTTTGGGGGTCCATTTTCTCCTGTTACCCTTGGTAAAATAAAACAAATTGGAGCTGAAATAAATTGTGTGTGAAAAAAAGTTAAATGCTCATTTTTATTTAAACATTCCAAAAATTCCTGTGAAACACCTGAAGGGTTAATAAACTTCTTGAATGTGGTTTTGAGCACCTTGAGGGGTACAGTTTTTAGAATGGTGTCACACTTGAGTATTTTCTATCATATAGACCCCTCAAAATGACTTCAAATGAGATGTGATCCCTAAAAAAAAATGGTGTTGTAAAAATGAGAAATTGCTGGTCAACTTTTAACCCTTATAACTCCGTCACAAAAAAAAATTTTGGTTCCAAAATTGTACTGATGTAAAGTAGACATGTGGGAAATGTTACTTATTAAGTATTTTGCGTGACATATGTCTGTGATTTAAGGGCATAAAAATTCAAAGTTGGAAAATTGCAAAATTTTCAAAATTTTCGCCAAATTTCCATTTTTTTCACAAATAAACGCAAGTTATATCGAATAAATTTTACCACTAACATGAAGTACAATATGTCACGAGAAAACAGTGTCAGAATCGCCAAGATCCGTCAAAGCGTTCCAGAGTTATAGCCTCATAAAGGGACAGTGGTCAGAATTGTAAAAATTGGCCCGGTCATTAACGTGCAAACCACCCTTGGGGGTGAAGGGGTTAAAAATGCAATTGGCTGTTCCGGCCTACTAAAGGGGTCTGCCCCTGCCTGGTGTTGTCCTCAACTGAATAAAGCTGTGCTTCAACCTTCTGTTCCAAATTACCATTTTTAAAAATGCCATTGGCTGTTCCGGCCTACTAAAGGTGTCTGTCTGCCCCTGCCTGGTGTTGTCCTCAACTGAATAAAGCTGAGCTTCAACCTTCAGTTCCAAATTACCATTTTTAAAAATGCAATTGGCTGTTCCGGCCTACTAAAGGTGTCTGTCTGCCCCTGCCTGGTGTTGTCCTCAACTGAATAAAGCTGAGCTTCAACCTTCAGTTCCAAATTACCATTTTTAAAAATGCAATTGGCTGTTCCGGCCTACTAAAGGGGTCTGCCCCTGCCTGGTGTTGTCCTCAACTGAATAAAGCTAAGCTTCTACCTTCTGCCTCTTACTAACTGCTGTTTTTTAAAAAAAATTGGCTGTTCCGGCCTACTAAAGGTGTCTGTCTGCCCCTGCCTGGTGTTGTCCTCAACTGAACAAAGCTGTGCTTCAACCTTCTGTTCCAAATTACCATTTTTAAAAATGCCATTGGCTGTTCCGGCCTACTAAAGGTGTCTGTCTGCCCCTGCCTGGTGTTGTCCTCAACTGAATAAAGCTGAGCTTCAACCTTCAGTTCCAAATTACCATTTTTAAAAATGCAATTGGCTGTTCCGGCCTACTAAAGGTGTCTGTCTGCCCCTGCCTGGTGTTGTCCTCAACTGAATAAAGCTGAGCTTCAACCTTCAGTTCCAAATTACCATTTTTAACCCCTTCCCGACATTTGACGTACTATCCCGTCGAGGTGGGGTGGGCCCGTATGACCGCCGACGGGATAGTACGTCATCACCGATCAGCGGCGCTCACGGGGGGAGCGCGGCCGATCGCGGCCGGGTGTCAGCTGCATATCGCAGCTGACATCCGGCACTATGTGCCAGGAGCGGTCATGGACCGCCCCCGGCACATTAACCCCCGGCACACCGCGATCAAACATGATCGCAGTGTACCGGCGGTATAGGGAAGCATCGCGCAGGGAGGGGGCTCCCTGCGGGCTTCCCTGAGACCCCCGGAGCAACGCGATGTGATCGCGTTGCTGCGAGGGTCTCCTACCTCCTTCCTGGCTGCAGGTCCCGGATCCAAGATGGCCGCGGCATCCGGGTCCTGCAGGGAAGGAGGTGGCTTACCGAGTGTCTGCTCAGAGCAGACACTTGGTAAGCCTGCAGCCCTGCACAGCAGATCGTCGATCTGGCAGAGTGCTGTGCACACTGCCAGATCAATGATCTGTGATGTCCCCCCCTGGGACAAAGTAAAAAAGTAAAAAAAAATTTTTTCCACATGTGTAAAAAAAAAAAAAAAAAAAAAAATCCTAAATAAATAATAATAATAAAATATATATTATTCCCATAAATACATTTCTTTATCTAAATTAAAAAAACAAAACAATAAAAGTACACATATTTAGTATCGCCGCGTCCGTAACGACCCAACCTATAAAACTGCCCCACTAGTTAACCCCTTCAGTAAACACCGTAAGAAAAAAAAAAAAAAAACGAGGCAAAAAACAACGCTTTATTACCATACCGCCGAACAAAAAGTGGAATAACACGCGATCAAAAAGACTGATATAAATATCCATGGTACCGCTGAAAACGTCATCTTGTCCCGCAAAAAACAAGCCGCCATACAGCATCATCAGCAAAAAAATAAAAAAGTTATAGTCCTGAGAATAAAGCGATACCAAAATAATTATTTTTTCTATATTTTAGTTTTTATCGTATAAAAGCGCCAAAACATAAAAAAATGATATAAATGAGATATCGCTGTAATCGTACTGACCCGAAGAATAAAACTGCTTTATCAATTTTACCAAACGCGGAACGGTATAAACGCCTCCCCCAAAAGAAATTCATGAATAGCTGGTTTTTGGTCATTCTGCCTCACAAAAATCGGAATAAAAAGCGATCAAAAACGGTCACGTGTCCGAAAATGTTACCAATAAAAACGTCAACTCGTCCCGCAAAAAACAAGACCTCACATGACTCTGTGGAGCAAAATGTGGAAAAATTATAGGTCTCAAAATGTGGAGACGCAAAAACTTTTTTGCTATAAAAAGCGTCGCTGGTTTCACACTTGCGTTTTTGTCTGCAGCGTTTTTTGCACAAAAAAACGCATGCGTTTTTTCCCTATATTTAACATTGAAAACGCATGCGGTTTTTTTGTACGCGTTTGGTCGCGTTTTCAAACGCATGCGTTTTTTTTCTGCATGCGTTCATTTTCTGAAATACAACCTGCAGTATTTTCTTGCGTTTTTAAGCACATGCGTTTGTTTGCGTTAAAAACGCATGCATTTTTTCGAAAAAAAACAGAAAACACACTGAAAAGCCACCCACCACCATCAAGGTGACAAAGGGATCCAAACCCTAACCCTAACTCTACCCCTAACCTCACCCCTAACCGTTTAATGAACATTTTCTGACAGTCATAGTGCCACGTATTTCAGTGCCACGTATTTCAGTGCCACGTATTTCAGTGCCACGTGTTTCAGTGCCACGTATTTCAGTGCCACGTATCACGTATTTCAGTGCCACGTATCACGTATTTCAGTGCCACGTATCACGTATTTCAGTGCCACATATTTTAGTACCACGTATTTCAGTTGCACGTATTTCAGTGCCACGTATTTCAGTGCCACGTATTTCAGTGCCACGTATTTCAGTGCCACGTATCACGTATTTCAGTGCCACGTGTTTCAGTGCCATGTATTTAAGTGCCACGTATCACATATTTCAGTGCCACGTATTTCAGTGCCACGTATTTCAGTGCCACGTATTTCAGTGCCACGTATTTCAGTGCCACGTATCACATATTTCAGTGCCACGTATTTCAGTGCCACGTATTTCAGTGCCACGTATTTCAGTGCCACGTATTTCAGTGCCACGTATCACGTATTTCAGTGCCACGTGTTTCAGTGCCACGTATTTAAGTGCCACGTATCACGTATTTCAGTGCCACGTATTTCAGTGCCACGTATTTCAGTGCCACGTATTTCAGTCACGTTTAGGGTTAGGGGTAGGGTTAGGGTTAGGGCTAGGGTTGGAGGTAAAGTTAGGGTTGGGGCTAAAGTTAGGGTTGGGGCTAAAGTTAGGGTTAGGGTTTGGATTACATTTACGTTTGGATTAGGGTTGGGATTAGAATTATGGGTGTGTCAGGGCTAGGGGTGTGGTTAGGGTTACCGTTGGGATTAGGGTTAGGGGTGTGTTTGGGTTAGGGTTTCAGGTAGAATTGGGGAGTTTCCACTGTCCAGGCACATCAGGGGCTCTCCAAGCGCGACATGGCGTCCAATCTCAATTCCAGCCAATTCTGCGTTGAAAAAGTAAAACAGTGCTCCTTCCCTTCCGAGCTCTCCCGTGCGCCCAAAAAGGGGTTTACCCCAACATATGTGTTATCAGCGTACTCGGGACAAATTGAACAACAACTTCTGGGGTCCAAGTTCTCTTGTTATCCTTAGGAAAATAAAAATTTGGGGGGCTAAAAATCATTTTTGTGGGAAAAAAAAGATGTTTTATTTTCACGGCTCTGCGTTATAAACTGTAGTGAAACACTTGGGGGTTCAAAGTTCTCACAACACATCTAGATAAGTTCCTTGGGAGGTCTAGTTTCCAATATGGGGTCACTTGTGGGGGGTTTGTACTGTTTGGGTACATCAGGGGCTCTGCAAATGCAACGTGACGCCTGCAGACCAATCCATTTAAGGCTGCATTCCAAATGGCGCTCCTTCCCTTCCGAGCTCTGTCATGCACCCAAACAGTGGTTCCCCCCCACATATGGGGTATCAGCGTACTCAGGACAAATTGGAAAACAAATTTTGGGGTCCAATTTATTCTGTTACCCTTGTAAAAATACAAAGCTGGGTGCTAAAAAATCATTTTTGAGAAAAAAAATAAAAATTATTTTCACGGCTCTGCGTTATAATCTGTAGTGAAACACTTGGGGGTTCAAAGCTCTCAAAACACATCTAGATAAGTTCCTTAGGGGGTCTACTTTCCAAAATGGTTTCACTTGTAGGGAGTTTCAATGTTTAGGCACATCAGGGGCTCTCCAAACGCAACATGGCGTCCCATCTCAATTCCAGTCAATTTTGCATTGAAAAGTCAAATGGCGCTCCTTCCCTTCCAAGCTCTGCCATGCGCCCAAACAATGGTTTACACCCACATATGGGGTATCATCGTACTCAGGACAAATTGCACAACATTTTTTGGGGTCCAATTTCTTCTCTTACCCTTGGGAAAATAAAAAATTGGGGGCAAAAAGATCATTTTTGTGAAAAAATATGATTTTTTATTTTTACGGCTCTGCATTATAAACTTCTGTGAAGCACTTGGTGGGTCAAAGTGCTCACCACACATCTAGATAAGTTCCTTAGGGGGTCTACTTTCCAAAATGGTGTCACTTGTAGGGAGTTTCAATGTTTAGGCACATCAGGGGCTCTCCAAACGCAACATGGCGTCCCATCTCAATTCCAGTCAATTTTGCATTGAAAAGTCAAATGGCGCTCCTTCCCTTCCAAGCTCTGCCATGCGCCCAAACAATGGTTTACACCCACATATGGGGTATCATCGTACTCAGGACAAATTGCACAACATTTTTTGGGGTCCAATTTCTTCTCTTACCCTTGGGAAAATAAAAAATTGGCGGCAAAAAGATCATTTTTGTGAAAAAATATGATTTTTTATTTTTACGGCTCTGCATTATAAACTTCTGTGAAGCACTTGGTGGGTCAAAGTGCTCACCACACATCTAGATAAGTTCCTTAGGGGGTCTACTTTCCAAAATGGTGTCACTTGTAGGGAGTTTCAATGTTTAGTCACATCAGGGGCTCTCCAAACGCAACATGGCGTCCCATCTCAATTCCAGTCAATTTTGCATTGAAAAGTCAAATGGCGCTCCTTCCCTTCCAAGCTCTGCCATGCGCCCAAACAATGGTTTACACCCACATATGGGGTATCAGCGTACTCAGGACAAATTGCACAACATTTTTTGGGGTCAAATTTCTTCTCTTACCCTTGGGAAAATAAAAAATTGGGGGCAAAAAGATCATTTTTGTGAAAAAATATGATTTTTTATTTTTACGGCTCTGCATTATAAACTTCTGTGAAGCACTTGGTGGGTCAAAGTGCTCACCACACATCAAGATAAGTTCCTTAGGGGGTCTACTTTCCAAAATGGTGTCACTTGTAGGGGGTTTCAGTGTTTAGGCACATCAGGGGCTCTCCAAACGCAACATGGCGTCCCACCTCAATTCCAGTCAATTTTGCATTGAAAAGTCAAATGGCGCTCCTTCCCTTCCAAGCTCTGCCATACGCCCAAACAGTGGTTTACCCTCACATATGGGGTATCAGCGTACTCAGGACAAATTGTACAACAACTTTGGGGGTCCATTTTCTCCTGTTACCCTTGGTAAAATAAAACAAATTGGAGCTGAAATAAATTGTGTGTGAAAAAAAGTTAAATGCTCATTTTTATTTAAACATTCCAAAAATTCCTGTGAAACACCTGAAGGGTTAATAAACTTCTTGAATGTGGTTTTGAGCACCTTGAGGGGTACAGTTTTTAGAATGGTGTCACACTTGAGTATTTTCTATCATATAGACCCCTCAAAATGACTTCAAATGAGATGTGATCCCTAAAAAAAAATGGTGTTGTAAAAATGAGAAATTGCTGGTCAACTTTTAACCCTTATAACTCCGTCACAAAAAAAAATTTTGGTTCCAAAATTGTACTGATGTAAAGTAGACATGTGGGAAATGTTACTTATTAAG
Source organism: Ranitomeya variabilis (assembly GCF_051348905.1). NCBI lineage: Eukaryota > Metazoa > Chordata > Amphibia > Anura > Dendrobatidae > Ranitomeya > Ranitomeya variabilis. Next base: position 825,651,378 of record NC_135232.1, on the reverse strand, counting down.
TATTTTGCGTGACATATGTCTGTGATTTAAGGGCATAAAAATTCAAAGTTGGAAAATTGCAAAATTTTCAAAATTTTCGCCAAATTTCCATTTTTTTCACAAATAAACGCAAGTTATATCGAATAAATTTTACCACTAACATGAAGTACAATATGTCACGAGAAAACAGTGTCAGAATCGCCAAGATCCGTCAAAGCGTTCCAGAGTTATAGCCTCATAAAGGGACAGTGGTCAGAATTGTAAAAATTGGCCCGGTCATTAACGTGCAAACCACCCTTGGGGGTGAAGGGGTTAAAAATGCAATTGGCTGTTCCGGCCTACTAAAGGGGTCTGCCCCTGCCTGGTGTTGTCCTCAACTGAATAAAGCTGTGCTTCAACCTTCTGTTCCAAATTACCATTTTTAAAAATGCCATTGGCTGTTCCGGCCTACTAAAGGTGTCTGTCTGCCCCTGCCTGGTGTTGTCCTCAACTGAATAAAGCTGAGCTTCAACCTTCAGTTCCAAATTACCATTTTTAAAAATGCAATTGGCTGTTCCGGCCTACTAAAGGTGTCTGTCTGCCCCTGCCTGGTGTTGTCCTCAACTGAATAAAGCTGAGCTTCAACCTTCAGTTCCAAATTACCATTTTTAAAAATGCAATTGGCTGTTCCGGCCTACTAAAGGGGTCTGCCCCTGCCTGGTGTTGTCCTCAACTGAATAAAGCTAAGCTTCTACCTTCTGCCTCTTACTAACTGCTGTTTTTTAAAAAAAATTGGCTGTTCCGGCCTACTAAAGGTGTCTGTCTGCCCCTGCCTGGTGTTGTCCTCAACTGAACAAAGCTGTGCTTCAACCTTCTGTTCCAAATTACCATTTTTAAAAATGCCATTGGCTGTTCCGGCCTACTAAAGGTGTCTGTCTGCCCCTGCCTGGTGTTGTCCTCAACTGAATAAAGCTGAGCTTCAACCTTCAGTTCCAAATTACCATTTTTAAAAATGCAATTGGCTGTTCCGGCCTACTAAAGGTGTCTGTCTGCCCCTGCCTGGTGTTGTCCTCAACTGAATAAAGCTGAGCTTCAACCTTCAGTTCCAAATTACCATTTTTAACCCCTTCCCGACATTTGACGTACTATCCCGTCGAGGTGGGGTGGGCCCGTATGACCGCCGACGGGATAGTACGTCATCACCGATCAGCGGCGCTCACGGGGGGAGCGCGGCCGATCGCGGCCGGGTGTCAGCTGCATATCGCAGCTGACATCCGGCACTATGTGCCAGGAGCGGTCATGGACCGCCCCCGGCACATTAACCCCCGGCACACCGCGATCAAACATGATCGCAGTGTACCGGCGGTATAGGGAAGCATCGCGCAGGGAGGGGGCTCCCTGCGGGCTTCCCTGAGACCCCCGGAGCAACGCGATGTGATCGCGTTGCTGCGAGGGTCTCCTACCTCCTTCCTGGCTGCAGGTCCCGGATCCAAGATGGCCGCGGCATCCGGGTCCTGCAGGGAAGGAGGTGGCTTACCGAGTGTCTGCTCAGAGCAGACACTTGGTAAGCCTGCAGCCCTGCACAGCAGATCGTCGATCTGGCAGAGTGCTGTGCACACTGCCAGATCAATGATCTGTGATGTCCCCCCCTGGGACAAAGTAAAAAAGTAAAAAAAAATTTTTTCCACATGTGTAAAAAAAAAAAAAAAAAAAAAATCCTAAATAAATAATAATAATAAAATATATATTATTCCCATAAATACATTTCTTTATCTAAATTAAAAAAACAAAACAATAAAAGTACACATATTTAGTATCGCCGCGTCCGTAACGACCCAACCTATAAAACTGCCCCACTAGTTAACCCCTTCAGTAAACACCGTAAGAAAAAAAAAAAAAAAACGAGGCAAAAAACAACGCTTTATTACCATACCGCCGAACAAAAAGTGGAATAACACGCGATCAAAAAGACTGATATAAATATCCATGGTACCGCTGAAAACGTCATCTTGTCCCGCAAAAAACAAGCCGCCATACAGCATCATCAGCAAAAAAATAAAAAAGTTATAGTCCTGAGAATAAAGCGATACCAAAATAATTATTTTTTCTATATTTTAGTTTTTATCGTATAAAAGCGCCAAAACATAAAAAAATGATATAAATGAGATATCGCTGTAATCGTACTGACCCGAAGAATAAAACTGCTTTATCAATTTTACCAAACGCGGAACGGTATAAACGCCTCCCCCAAAAGAAATTCATGAATAGCTGGTTTTTGGTCATTCTGCCTCACAAAAATCGGAATAAAAAGCGATCAAAAACGGTCACGTGTCCGAAAATGTTACCAATAAAAACGTCAACTCGTCCCGCAAAAAACAAGACCTCACATGACTCTGTGGAGCAAAATGTGGAAAAATTATAGGTCTCAAAATGTGGAGACGCAAAAACTTTTTTGCTATAAAAAGCGTCGCTGGTTTCACACTTGCGTTTTTGTCTGCAGCGTTTTTTGCACAAAAAAACGCATGCGTTTTTTCCCTATATTTAACATTGAAAACGCATGCGGTTTTTTTGTACGCGTTTGGTCGCGTTTTCAAACGCATGCGTTTTTTTTCTGCATGCGTTCATTTTCAGAAATACAACCTGCAGTATTTTCTTGCGTTTTTAAGCACATGCGTTTGTTTGCGTTAAAAACGCATGCATTTTTTCGAAAAAAAACAGAAAACACACTGAAAAGCCACCCACCACCATCAAGGTGACAAAGGGATCCAAACCCTAACCCTAACTCTACCCCTAACCTCACCCCTAACCGTTTAATGAACATTTTCTGACAGTCATAGTGCCACGTATTTCAGTGCCACGTATTTCAGTGCCACGTATTTCAGTGCCACGTGTTTCAGTGCCACGTATTTCAGTGCCACGTATCACGTATTTCAGTGCCACGTATCACGTATTTCAGTGCCACGTATCACGTATTTCAGTGCCACATATTTTAGTACCACGTATTTCAGTTGCACGTATTTCAGTGCCACGTATTTCAGTGCCACGTATTTCAGTGCCACGTATTTCAGTGCCACGTATCACGTATTTCAGTGCCACGTGTTTCAGTGCCATGTATTTAAGTGCCACGTATCACATATTTCAGTGCCACGTATTTCAGTGCCACGTATTTCAGTGCCACGTATTTCAGTGCCACGTATTTCAGTGCCACGTATCACATATTTCAGTGCCACGTATTTCAGTGCCACGTATTTCAGTGCCACGTATTTCAGTGCCACGTATTTCAGTGCCACGTATCACGTATTTCAGTGCCACGTGTTTCAGTGCCACGTATTTAAGTGCCACGTATCACGTATTTCAGTGCCACGTATTTCAGTGCCACGTATTTCAGTGCCACGTATTTCAGTCACGTTTAGGGTTAGGGGTAGGGTTAGGGTTAGGGCTAGGGTTGGAGGTAAAGTTAGGGTTGGGGCTAAAGTTAGGGTTGGGGCTAAAGTTAGGGTTAGGGTTTGGATTACATTTACGTTTGGATTAGGGTTGGGATTAGAATTATGGGTGTGTCAGGGCTAGGGGTGTGGTTAGGGTTACCGTTGGGATTAGGGTTAGGGGTGTGTTTGGGTTAGGGTTTCAGGTAGAATTGGGGAGTTTCCACTGTCCAGGCACATCAGGGGCTCTCCAAGCGCGACATGGCGTCCAATCTCAATTCCAGCCAATTCTGCGTTGAAAAAGTAAAACAGTGCTCCTTCCCTTCCGAGCTCTCCCGTGCGCCCAAAAAGGGGTTTACCCCAACATATGTGTTATCAGCGTACTCGGGACAAATTGAACAACAACTTCTGGGGTCCAAGTTCTCTTGTTATCCTTAGGAAAATAAAAATTTGGGGGGCTAAAAATCATTTTTGTGGGAAAAAAAAGATGTTTTATTTTCACGGCTCTGCGTTATAAACTGTAGTGAAACACTTGGGGGTTCAAAGTTCTCACAACACATCTAGATAAGTTCCTTGGGAGGTCTAGTTTCCAATATGGGGTCACTTGTGGGGGGTTTGTACTGTTTGGGTACATCAGGGGCTCTGCAAATGCAACGTGACGCCTGCAGACCAATCCATTTAAGGCTGCATTCCAAATGGCGCTCCTTCCCTTCCGAGCTCTGTCATGCACCCAAACAGTGGTTCCCCCCCACATATGGGGTATCAGCGTACTCAGGACAAATTGGAAAACAAATTTTGGGGTCCAATTTATTCTGTTACCCTTGTAAAAATACAAAGCTGGGTGCTAAAAAATCATTTTTGAGAAAAAAAATAAAAATTATTTTCACGGCTCTGCGTTATAATCTGTAGTGAAACACTTGGGGGTTCAAAGCTCTCAAAACACATCTAGATAAGTTCCTTAGGGGGTCTACTTTCCAAAATGGTTTCACTTGTAGGGAGTTTCAATGTTTAGGCACATCAGGGGCTCTCCAAACGCAACATGGCGTCCCATCTCAATTCCAGTCAATTTTGCATTGAAAAGTCAAATGGCGCTCCTTCCCTTCCAAGCTCTGCCATGCGCCCAAACAATGGTTTACACCCACATATGGGGTATCATCGTACTCAGGACAAATTGCACAACATTTTTTGGGGTCCAATTTCTTCTCTTACCCTTGGGAAAATAAAAAATTGGGGGCAAAAAGATCATTTTTGTGAAAAAATATGATTTTTTATTTTTACGGCTCTGCATTATAAACTTCTGTGAAGCACTTGGTGGGTCAAAGTGCTCACCACACATCTAGATAAGTTCCTTAGGGGGTCTACTTTCCAAAATGGTGTCACTTGTAGGGAGTTTCAATGTTTAGGCACATCAGGGGCTCTCCAAACGCAACATGGCGTCCCATCTCAATTCCAGTCAATTTTGCATTGAAAAGTCAAATGGCGCTCCTTCCCTTCCAAGCTCTGCCATGCGCCCAAACAATGGTTTACACCCACATATGGGGTATCATCGTACTCAGGACAAATTGCACAACATTTTTTGGGGTCCAATTTCTTCTCTTACCCTTGGGAAAATAAAAAATTGGCGGCAAAAAGATCATTTTTGTGAAAAAATATGATTTTTTATTTTTACGGCTCTGCATTATAAACTTCTGTGAAGCACTTGGTGGGTCAAAGTGCTCACCACACATCTAGATAAGTTCCTTAGGGGGTCTACTTTCCAAAATGGTGTCACTTGTAGGGAGTTTCAATGTTTAGTCACATCAGGGGCTCTCCAAACGCAACATGGCGTCCCATCTCAATTCCAGTCAATTTTGCATTGAAAAGTCAAATGGCGCTCCTTCCCTTCCAAGCTCTGCCATACGCCCAAACAGTGGTTTACCCTCACATATGGGGTATCAGCGTACTCAGGACAAATTGTACAACAACTTTGGGGGTCCATTTTCTCCTGTTACCCTTGGTAAAATAAAACAAATTGGAGCTGAAATAAATTGTGTGTGAAAAAAAGTTAAATGCTCATTTTTATTTAAACATTCCAAAAATTCCTGTGAAACACCTGAAGGGTTAATAAACTTCTTGAATGTGGTTTTGAGCACCTTGAGGGGTACAGTTTTTAGAATGGTGTCACACTTGAGTATTTTCTATCATATAGACCCCTCAAAATGACTTCAAATGAGATGTGATCCCTAAAAAAAAATGGTGTTGTAAAAATGAGAAATTGCTGGTCAACTTTTAACCCTTATAACTCCGTCACAAAAAAAAATTTTGGTTCCAAAATTGTACTGATGTAAAGTAGACATGTGGGAAATGTTACTTATTAAGTATTTTGCGTGACATATGTCTGTGATTTAAGGGCATAAAAATTCAAAGTTGGAAAATTGCAAAATTTTCAAAATTTTCGCCAAATTTCCATTTTTTTCACAAATAAACGCAAGTTATATCGAATAAATTTTACCACTAACATGAAGTACAATATGTCACGAGAAAACAGTGTCAGAATCGCCAAGATCCGTCAAAGCGTTCCAGAGTTATAGCCTCATAAAGGGACAGTGGTCAGAATTGTAAAAATTGGCCCGGTCATTAACGTGCAAACCACCCTTGGGGGTGAAGGGGTTAAAAATGCAATTGGCTGTTCCGGCCTACTAAAGGGGTCTGCCCCTGCCTGGTGTTGTCCTCAACTGAATAAAGCTGAGCTTCTACCTTCTGCCTCTTACTAACTGCTGTTTTTTAAAAAAAATTGGCTGTTCCGGCCTACTAAAGGTGTCTGTCTGCCCCTGCCTGGTGTTGTCCTCAACTGAACAAAGCTGTGCTTCAACCTTCTGTTCCAAATTACCATTTTTAAAAATGCCATTGGCTGTTCCGGCCTACTAAAGGTGTCTGTCTGCCCCTGCCTGGTGTTGTCCTCAACTGAATAAAGCTGAGCTTCAACCTTCAGTTCCAAATTACCATTTTTAAAAATGCAATTGGCTGTTCCGGCCTACTAAAGGTGTCTGTCTGCCCCTGCCTGGTGTTGTCCTCAACTGAATAAAGCTGAGCTTCAACCTTCAGTTCCAAATTACCATTTTTAAAAATGCAATTGGCTGTTCCGGCCTACTAAAGGGGTCTGCCCCTGCCTGGTGTTGTCCTCAACTGAATAAAGCTAAGCTTCTACCTTCTGCCTCTTACTAACTGCTGTTTTTTAAAAAAAATTGGCTGTTCCGGCCTACTAAAGGTGTCTGTCTGCCCCTGCCTGGTGTTGTCCTCAACTGAACAAAGCTGTGCTTCAACCTTCTGTTCCAAATTACCATTTTTAAAAATGCCATTGGCTGTTCCGGCCTACTAAAGGTGTCTGTCTGCCCCTGCCTGGTGTTGTCCTCAACTGAATAAAGCTGAGCTTCAACCTTCAGTTCCAAATTACCATTTTTAAAAATGCAATTGGCTGTTCCGGCCTACTAAAGGTGTCTGTCTGCCCCTGCCTGGTGTTGTCCTCAACTGAATAAAGCTGAGCTTCAACCTTCAGTTCCAAATTACCATTTTTAACCCCTTCCCGACATTTGACGTACTATCCCGTCGAGGTGGGGTGGGCCCGTATGACCGCCGACGGGATAGTACGTCATCACCGATCAGCGGCGCTCACGGGGGGAGCGCGGCCGATCGCGGCCGGGTGTCAGCTGCATATCGCAGCTGACATCCGGCACTATGTGCCAGGAGCGGTCATGGACCGCCCCCGGCACATTAACCCCCGGCACACCGCGATCAAACATGATCGCAGTGTACCGGCGGTATAGGGAAGCATCGCGCAGGGAGGGGGCTCCCTGCGGGCTTCCCTGAGACCCCCGGAGCAACGCGATGTGATCGCGTTGCTGCGAGGGTCTCCTACCTCCTTCCTGGCTGCAGGTCCCGGATCCAAGATGGCCGCGGCATCCGGGTCCTGCAGGGAAGGAGGTGGCTTACCGAGTGTCTGCTCAGAGCAGACACTTGGTAAGCCTGCAGCCCTGCACAGCAGATCGTCGATCTGGCAGAGTGCTGTGCACACTGCCAGATCAATGATCTGTGATGTCCCCCCCTGGGACAAAGTAAAAAAGTAAAAAAAAATTTTTTCCACATGTGTAAAAAAAAAAAAAAAAAAAATCCTAAATAAATAATAATAATAAAATATATATTATTCCCATAAATACATTTCTTTATCTAAATTAAAAAAACAAAACAATAAAAGTACACATATTTAGTATCGCCACGTCCGTAACGACCCAACCTATAAAACTGCCCCACTAGTTAACCCCTTCAGTAAACACCGTAAGAAAAAAAAAAAAAAAACGAGGCAAAAAACAACGCTTTATTACCATACCGCCGAACAAAAAGTGGAATAACACGCGATCAAAAAGACTGATATAAATATCCATGGTACCGCTGAAAACGTCATCTTGTCCCGCAAAAAACAAGCCGCCATACAGCATCATCAGCAAAAAAATAAAAAAGTTATAGTCCTGAGAATAAAGCGATACCAAAATAATTATTTTTTCTATATTTTAGTTTTTATCCTATAAAAGCGCCAAAACATAAAAAAATGATATAAATGAGATATCGCTGTAATCGTACTGACCCGAAGAATAAAACTGCTTTATCAATTTTACCAAACGCGGAACGGTATAAACGCCTCCCCCAAAAGAAATTCATGAATAGCTGGTTTTTGGTCATTCTGCCTCACAAAAATCGGAATAAAAAGCGATCAAAAACGGTCACGTGTCCGAAAATGTTACCAATAAAAACGTCAACTCGTCCCGCAAAAAACAAGACCTCACATGACTCTGTGGAGCAAAATGTGGAAAAATTATAGGTCTCAAAATGTGGAGACGCAAAAACTTTTTTGCTATAAAAAGCGTCGCTGGTTTCACACTTGCGTTTTTGTCTGCAGCGTTTTTTGCACAAAAAAACGCATGCGTTTTTTCCCTATATTTAACATTGAAAACGCATGCGGTTTTTTTGTACGCGTTTGGTCGCGTTTTCAAACGCATGCGTTTTTTTTCTGCATGCGTTCATTTTCAGAAATACAACCTGCAGTATTTTCTTGCGTTTTTAAGCACATGCGTTTGTTTGCGTTAAAAACGCATGCATTTTTTCGAAAAAAAACAGAAAACACACTGAAAAGCCACCCACCACCATCAAGGTGACAAAGGGATCCAAACCCTAACCCTAACTCTACCCCTAACCTCACCCCTAACCGTTTAATGAACATTTTCTGACAGTCATAGTGCCACGTATTTCAGTGCCACGTATTTCAGTGCCACGTATTTCAGTGCCACGTGTTTCAGTGCCACGTATTTCAGTGCCACGTATCACGTATTTCAGTGCCACATATTTTAGTACCACGTATTTCAGTTGCACGTATTTCAGTTGCACGTATTTCAGTGCCACGTATTTCAGTGCCACGTATTTCAGTGCCACGTATTTCAGTGCCACGTATTTCAGTGCCACGTATCACGTATTTCAGTGCCACGTGTTTCAGTGCCATGTATTTAAGTGCCACGTATCACATATTTCAGTGCCACGTATTTCAGTGCCACGTATTTCAGTGCCACGTATTTCAGTGCCACGTATTTCAGTGCCACGTATTTAAGTGCCACGTATCACATATTTCAGTGCCACGTATTTCAGTGCCACGTATTTCAGTGCCACGTATTTCAGTGCCACGTATTTCAGTGCCACGTATTTCAGTGCCACGTATCACGTATTTCAGTGCCACGTGTTTCAGTGCCACGTATTTAAGTGCCACGTATCACGTATTTCAGTGCCACGTATTTCAGTGCCACGTATTTCAGTGCCACGTATTTCAGTCACGTTTAGGGTTAGGGTTAGGGGTAGGGTTAGGGTTAGGGCTAGGGTTGGAGGTAAAGTTAGGGTTGGGGCTAAAGTTAGGGTTGGGGCTAAAGTTAGGGTTAGGGTTTGGATTACATTTACGTTTGGATTAGGGTTGGGATTAGAATTATGGGTGTGTCAGGGCTAGGGGTGTGGTTAGGGTTACCGTTGGGATTAGGGTTAGGGGTGTGTTTGGGTTAGGGTTTCAGGTAGAATTGGGGAGTTTCCACTGTCCAGGCACATCAGGGGCTCTCCAAGCGCGACATGGCGTCCAATCTCAATTCCAGCCAATTCTGCGTTGAAAAAGTAAAACAGTGCTCCTTCCCTTCCGAGCTCTCCCGTGCAACCAAAAAGGGGTTTACCCCAACATATGTGTTATCAGCGTACTTGGGACAAATTGAACAACAACTTCTGGGGTCCAAGTTCTCTTGTTATCCTTAGGAAAATAAAAATTTGGGGGGCTAAAAATCATTTTTGTGGGAAAAAAAAGATGTTTTATTTTCACGGCTCTGCGTTATAAACTGTAGTGAAACACTTGGGGGTTCAAAGTTCTCACAACACATCTAGATAAGTTCCTTGGGAGGTCTAGTTTCCAATATGGGGTCACTTGTAGGGAGTTTCAATGTTTAGGCACATCAGGGGCTCTCCAAACGCAACATGGCGTCCCATCTCAATTCCAGTCAATTTTGCATTGAAAAGTCAAATGGCGCTCCTTCCCTTCCAAGCTCTGCCATGCGCCCAAACAATGGTTTACACCCACATATGGGGTATCATCGTACTCAGGACAAATTGCACAACATTTTTTGGGGTCCAATTTCTTCTCTTACCCTTGGGAAAATAAAAAATTGGGGGCAAAAAGATCATTTTTGTGAAAAAATATGATTTTTTATTTTTATGGCTCTGCATTATAAACTTCTGTGAAGCACTTGGTGGGTCAAAGTGCTCACCACACATCTAGATAAGTTCCTTAGGGGGTCTACTTTCCAAAATGGTGTCACTTGTAGGGAGTTTCAATGTTTAGGCACATCAGGGGCTCTCCAAACGCAACATGGCGTCCCATCTCAATTCCAGTCAATTTTGCATTGAAAAGTCAAATGGCGCTCCTTCCCTTCCAAGCTCTGCCATGCGCCCAAACAATGGTTTACACCCACATATGGGGTATCATCGTACTCAGGACAAATTGCACAACATTTTTTGTGGTCCAATTTCTTCTCTTACCCTTGGGAAAATAAAAAATTGGGGGCAAAAAGATCATTTTTGTGAAAAAATATGATTTTTTATTTTTACGGCTCTGCATTATAAACTTCTGTGAAGCACTTGGTGGGTCAAAGTGCTCACCACACATCTAGATAAGTTCCTTAGGGGGTCTACTTTCCAAAATGGTGTCACTTGTAGGGAGTTTCAATGTTTAGGCACATCAGGGGCTCTCCAAACGCAACATGGCGTCCCATCTCAATTCCAGTCAATTTTGCATTGAAAAGTCAAATGGCGCTCCTTCCCTTCCAAGCTCTGCCATGCGCCCAAACAATGGTTTACACCCACATATGGGGTATCATTGTACTCAGGACAAATTGCACAACATTTTTTGGGGTCCAATTTCTTCTCTTACCCTTGGGAAAATAAAAAATTGGGGGCAAAAAGATCATTTTTGTGAAAAAATATGATTTTTTATTTTTATGGCTCTGCATTATAAACTTCTGTGAAGCACTTGGTGGGTCAAAGTGCTCACCACACATCTAGATAAGTTCCTTAGGGGGTCTACTTTCCAAAATGGTGTCACTTGTAGGGAGTTTCAATGTTTAGGCACATCAGGGGCTCTCCAAACGCAACATGGCGTCCCATCTCAATTCCAGTCAATTTTGCATTGAAAAGTCAAATGGCGCTCCTTCCCTTCCAAGCTCTGCCATGCGCCCAAACAATGGTTTACACCCACATATGGGGTATCAGCGTACTCAGGACAAATTGCACAACATTTTTTGGGGTCCAATTTCTTCTCTTACCCTTGGGAAAATAAAAAATTGGGGGCAAAAATATCATTTTTGTGAAAAAATATGATTTTTTATTTTTACGGCTCTGCATTATAAACTTCTGTGAAGCACTTGGTGGGTCAAAGTGCTCACCACACATCTAGATAAGTTCCTTAGGGGGTCTACTTTCCAAAATGGTGTCACTTGTAGGGAGTTTCAATGTTTAGGCACATCAGGGGCTCTCCAAACGCAACATGGTGTCCCATCTCAATTCCAGTCAATTTTGCATTGAAAAGTCAAATGGCGCTCCTTCCCTTCCAAGCTCTGCCATGCGCCCAAACAATGGTTTACACCCACATATGGGGTATCATCGTACTCAGGACAAATTGCACAACATTTTTTGGGGTCCAATTTCTTCTCTTACCCTTGGGAAAATAAAAAATTGGGGGTGAAAAGATCATTTTTGTGAAAAAATATGATTTTTTATTTTTACGGCTCTGCATTATAAACTTCTGTGAAGCACTTGGTGGGTCAAAGTGCTCACCACACATCAAGATAAGTTCCTTAGGGGGTCTACTTTCCAAAATGGTGTCACTTGTAGGGGGTTTCAGTGTTTAGGCACATCAGGGGCTCTCCAAACGCAACATGGCGTCCCACCTCAATTCCAGTCAATTTTGCATTGAAAAGTCAAATGGCGCTCCTTCCCTTCCAAGCTCTGCCATACGCCCAAACAGTGGTTTACCCTCACATATGGGGTATCAGCGTACTCAGGACAAATTGTACAACAACTTTGGGGGTCCATTTTCTCCTGTTACCCTTGGTAAAATAAAACAAATTGGAGCTGAAATAAATTGTGTGTGAAAAAAAGTTAAATGCTCATTTTTATTTAAACATTCCAAAAATTCCTGTGAAACACCTGAAGGGTTAATAAACTTCTTGAATGTGGTTTTGAGCACCTTGAGGGGTGCAGTTTTTAGAATGGTGTCACACTTGAGTATTTTCTATCATATAGACCCCTCAAAATGACTTCAAATGAGATGTGATCCCTAAAAAAAAATGGTGTTGTAAAAATGAGAAATTGCTGGTCAACTTTTAACCCTTATAACTCCGTCACAAAAAAAAATTTTGGTTCCAAAATTGTACTGATGTAAAGTAGACATGTGGGAAATGTTACTTATTAAGTATTTTGCGTGACATATGTCTGTGATTTAAGGGCATAAAAATTCAAAGTTGGAAAATTGCAAAATTTTCAAAATTTTCGCCAAATTTCCATTTTTTTCACAAATAAATGCAAGTTATATCGAATAAATTTTACCACTAACATGAAGTACAATATGTCACGAGAAAACAGTGTCAGAATCGCCAAGATCCGTCAAAGCGTTCCAGAGTTATAGCCTCATAAAGGGACAGTGGTCAGAATTGTAAAAATTGGCCCGGTCATTAACGTGCAAACCACCCTTGGGGGTGAAGGGGTTAAAAATGCAATTGGCTGTTCCGGCCTACTAAAGGGGTCTGCCCCTGCCTGGTGTTGTCCTCAACTGAATAAAGCTGAGCTTCTACCTTCTGCCTCTTACTAACTGCTGTTTTTTAAAAAAAATTGGCTGTTCCGGCCTACTAAAGGTGTCTGTCTGCCCCTGCCTGGTGTTGTCCTCAACTGAACAAAGCTGTGCTTCAACCTTCTGTTCCAAATTACCATTTTTAAAAATGCCATTGGCTGTTCCGGCCTACTAAAGGTGTCTGTCTGCCCCTGCCTGGTGTTGTCCTCAACTGAATAAAGCTGAGCTTCAACCTTCAGTTCCAAATTACCATTTTTAAAAATGCAATTGGCTGTTCCGGCCTACTAAAGGTGTCTGTCTGCCCCTGCCTGGTGTTGTCCTCAACTGAATAAAGCTGAGCTTCAACCTTCAGTTCCAAATTACCATTTTTAAAAATGCAATTGGCTGTTCCGGCCTACTAAAGGTGTCTGTCTGCCCCTGCCTGGTGTTGTCCTCAACTGAATAAAGCTGAGCTTCAACCTTCAGTTCCAAATTACCATTTTTAAAAATGCAATTGGCTGTTCCGGCCTACTAAAGGTGTCTGTCTGCCCCTGCCTGGTGTTGTCCTCAACTGAATAAAGCTGAGCTTCAACCTTCAGTTCCAAATTACCATTTTTAAAAATGCAATTGGCTGTTCCGGCCTACTAAAGGGGTCTGCCCCTGCCTGGTGTTGTCCTCAACTGAATAAAGCTGAGCTTCTACCTTCTGCCTCTTACTAACTGCTGTTTTTTAAAAAAATTGGCTCTTCCGGCCTACTAAAGGTGTCTGTCTGCCCCTGCCTGGTGTTGTCCTCAACTGAACAAAGCTGAGCTTCCACATTCTGGCTTTCGCCCTATACTATCAGATATTAAACTGCATTTGGCCTACTAGTGTGGTTAGGCCCTTGAAACAGTGTCTGCTGCTCTTGGGTTTGCTACTCCACTGAACAAAGCAATGCCGCCTGTTTAGTCCTGTTACCAATTTTGAACTGCATTTAGCCTACTTTATTCTTTGGCCCTATATCTGTTTCCTCCTCATCCTGCCCATTGCCCAGCCACTGCTAGATGAGTCTGCTGGTACATTGACCTAGACCACTACATTCCCCTTATACTCTACACAGCCAGAATCTGACCCTGCTGAAAGTAAGGTTCCCCTTCCCGCATGTTATACCACCTTACACAGGGACAGAGAGGAAGGTGCAGATGAAAGTGCAGGTTCCTTCATCAGGTGGGGGGGGCATACTCGTTGGCGACGTCACTGGCACAGGGCCCCTCAGAGTACGCAAAAGTGTCGCTGCTGGTGGGAGGCGCCCCCGCCATGCAAACACACCGCTGTACTTTGAGGGGCCCTGTGCCAGTGCCAATGCGAACGAGTGGGCCCCCCCTGCTTGCTCAGGATCACAGCACTTGCAACGTTGAAATACTTACCTTTCCCTGCAACACCGCCGTGACGTAGTCCGCATTTCCTGGGCCCACGAAAAACTTGAGCCAGCCCTACTCCCCCCACAACTTTTGCCAAATGACCCCCAATTCCCTATGCCCAACTATTATTATAAAGTTAATTAAGATTGACAAGCTTCAGAAACAAGAATGGATGTTTTTGGCATTAAAATGGGCACTGTAGGTGTTTTCCTGGCCTCCACTCACTGCCGACTATGCTTCCCCATTGACTTGCATTGGGTTTCGTGTTTCGGTCGATCCCCGACTTTTAGCGATAATCGGCCGACTGCACTCGACTCGACTCTGGACAAAATCGGGTTTCACAAAACCCGACTCGATCTTAAAAAAATGAAAGTCGCTCAACTCTAGTGGCGATATGTACGGGGCCATATTATTGAGAAAATATAGAAATTTGGTAATCTATTTTATAGTCCATATTGAAATGCATGATCTGTCCACTATACAGCATGAGACTCAAGCTTTTATGCCCTGATTAATTAATTTACATTTTTATGTCACTTTCATTTTTTGTCTTGCGTTATTAGTTTAGGGTTGATAGATTCTTTAAAATGACGCACACAATTCTTGCATTGTGGATAAAGTAAAAAATTGTCTTTTTCTTCTGTCTTAAACCATTTTGCGACTTTTTGGCTTCAAAAATTGCGTGGTTAGCAAAACGTCACAAAAAATTACTTCACAATGTTAGTGTACTTAAAAATATATCAGTGGCGGACTATAGAAGAGTTGAGCCAAATTTTGCGACTTTTTATAAAGTCACAATTGATCAATCGTTAAATTTCATCCCACAGAGCCAAAACGAGCACATGTAAAATAGACTTCAAAATAAGAATGAACTGGGTGCAACAATTAAAGGTGCAAAACACACAAAACTAGATAAAAAATGAGCGCGAGTGACAACAATGAATTTTGCCCTTTGTCCATCTGGAACCCATCAGAAAATGTGCTAAAAAGTAAAAAAGAATGAACATGTACAAAGCAGTGTCAAAATGACTTTTGTCACTTCTTTTCATCAACACTTCAGACTTTGAAAGCCGTGAAGCAGCTAAAAAATGTTACGGGTCCTTTCTTCCAAGTGGAAACTGCTACTATTTTATATATAGAGAAAAAGGAGTATAGACAGAGCAGAAGAATGATGCAAATATAATTTATTAATTTACAGGCATATAGTGCATAAATACATACTAGTAATACAAAAAGGATGGTAAAAATAGGGTGAGTCTCCACCAGTAAACACACTGCCCCAATCAATATCCCACATAAAAGATGGCAATAGGGAAGCGACCAAATGTGCACACCAAGTTACGTCTGGGGAAAACTAGTATACCCTCCACAGTGTAAAATACCAGTAACCAAGCGGCGCTTACCAAAGAAATATGCAGAGGCAGTGTGTACCAGGCAGGATTCAGTCCATAAAAGTCCCCGACGCGCGTTTCGCTGACGCGGGTGTTCGGCTTTCTCAAAGGGAAGTGCCCCAGGACAAGAAAGGACCCTTCAAATAGCGCGGACTCTATAACATGTGACCAATCACATGTAATGCTTCCACCAATGGCAGCTGTGGTTGCGGCGCATGCGTGCCTGGGATACCCCGTCCCGCCTCAGAGCCGGCGTCAGGCATCACTCAGACGCAGTGGGGAAAAGAAGCCCCACCGCGCGTGCGCGAGGCAAGCAAGACGCCGCCCAGACCGGGAACAAAGGAAACCGAAGGCGACGCATGCGCACCTTGGCCTGCCACACTTTGGTGAGTAGATGGAACAAATACACATAAATATGGGCCGTAATGTATAACCCCCGTAGGGGAGAGATACTCCCTTGTCGGGCATGTTGTGCCATACATAAATACATCTTGTAAGAAACAAGTGACAGAATACATGAATTAACTCAATGGTTGCCATACACAAGGTACATGTAATATAACATAAGCTGGAAGAACGACGTATTTGACGTTTCCAAAATGCGACAGAGTCTGTCCATAGGGGGTGTCCTAAAGGTCGGAGCAGAGTAGATGCACGATATAAAAACTAAAGATAATGGAAGAGAAAAATAAAGTAAATAAAAACATAATAAAAAGAACAAAAGAATCCAACCAGGGGACCCACACATTTAGGGACCCGGATAAAGGCACAGGTCTTAAAGTAATATCTAACATAAAAGAGCACTCAGAGGATAGGAGAAAGGGGTTATGATATATGTGAATTTTTTCACTTTATCCCAAAAATGAAGAGAAACTGAGGGACTCGTTGAGTCCACTTGGGGTCAGGGTATTAAGGCGCACAATCCAGGCGGCTTCTCGTTGTGCTAACACCTTTTTATAATTACCGCCTCTGACCCCAAGATGCACACATTCGATGCCCCTGACCTGAAGAGTCCCCGCGTCACAATTATGAAATTGTTTAAAGTGACGGGGGAGTGTCTTCAGATCAGAGTCATCAGTGGCCGTACGTGCAGCGTGGATGTCCCTGACATGTTCCCGGACACGCATCCGGAGTTCTCTGAATGTGAGTCCCACGTAAATCAGAGAACATCCACACGTGGCATAATATATGACATTAGACGTACCACATGTAATGTGTTGTCTAATGTCATATACCTTGGATCCGTCCGATGACTTAAAGGACGAGATCCGTATTATGTTGGTACAAGCCACACAATGGCCACACTTAAATGAGCCCAACAATGGGCCCCTGGTACCAAATGGATTCACAATAGGAGGGACGTAGTGGCTCCGGACCAACAGATTGCCTAAATTGGGAGATCTTCTGGCAGTCATTGATGGCTGATCCCCCAAAACAGAGGCGAGTGCAGGTTCTGTTAACAGGACCGGCCAATGTTTATTTAAAATCTCCCGCATATTTGACCACTCGTGATTGTATGTGGTGATGAACCGGACCCTGTCTCCCTCTGTTTGTGTTGTCCGTTTATTATTCTTTGGGTACAGAAGGTCCCTCCGTGGCATCCTCCTGGCTCTTTCGAACCCCTGCCTAATGGTCCTACGGCTGTATCCCCGTGCCTCAAAACATCCCCTAAGGTCCTCCGCCTGTGCGAGGAATCTGTTATCAGTGGAGCATATCCACCTCATCCTCAGGAATTGTCCGACCGGGACGGCCCAAATCGTATTATGATTGTGGGCTGAGCCGGCATGCAACAGAGCATTGACTGATGTCGACTTCCTGTAGACGTCCGTCTGAATACGACGGGCATCATCAATCTCAAATGTAACATCCAGGAAGTCGATACGTTTGTGATGGAATTGATATGTCAGTTTAATATTTAGCTGGTTATCATTAAGCCGGCTCATAAATTCCCCGAGCTGCTGCGCCATTCCCCCCCACAAAAACAAAATATCATCTATATAGCGCATCCAGCACAGCACATGGTCCGCGGCCCGCGCACCCCCGTCGCCAAAAATCGATCTCTCCCATACCCCCAGGAAGAGATTGGCGTACGAGGGCGCACAGGCCGCGCCCATGGCCGTGCCGCGCCTCTGCAGATAAAAATTATCCTTGAAAACAAAGAAATTGTGGGTGAGAACAAAGCGCAGCAGCCCGAGGACTAGTTCACACATATGGCCGCCCAGGTCGGAAGCCCCAAGGAAGAGGCCGACTGCAGCCAAACCGTGCTCGTGGCCTATGCACGTATAGAGTGTTTGGACATCAGCGGTGACCAAAAGGACACCGGGGTCGACAAGGACACCGTCAACACGTGATAGAACGTCCGTTGTGTCTCTGATATACGACGGCAGGACCTCCACAAGTGGCTTAAGAAAAAAATCTATAAATTTGCACACTGGGTCACATAAGCCGTCGATACCTGACACAATCGGACGCCCCGGTGGGTTGACGGCGTCCTTGTGAACTTTTGGTAAAAGGTAAAAGGTCGGTGTCCTTGGTGATCTCACCGTGAGTCCCTCCAACACTTTTTTGTCAATGATCCCTTCGTCTAGCGCCCTCCCAAGAATGGTCTGTAACTTAGAGGAGAAGGAGGCCATCGGGTTATAAGATAATTTGGTGTAAGTTGAGGAGTCCCTCAGTTGTCGGAAAACCTCCTTCTCATATTTGTCACATGGCCAGACAACGATGTTCCCCCCCTTGTCTGTGGGCTTAAATACTACATCTTTATAAGATTTTAACTCGTTGATGGCCACTCTTTGCTTATATGTGAGGTTATCAAACCTGCGTCTCGAGGATAAATGCTTTAAATCCTCGGTAACTAGATGTGTAAATATATCAACCGCTGGACATAAAGCCAAGGGGGAACCTCGTCGATCTGGGCATGATAGCAGATGGGAACCTACCTTGGGGTGCGGTGGTTTGCTCCTCCAAGAGGTCCTCCAAGGCCCGTAAGGCCTCCATCTCCATCCCAGTCACAGACCCATGAGGTGAGTAATTCTTGGAGTGTAGTTTTTTTAAAACTAGCTTCCGGGAAAAAAGATGAAGATCCTTCATAGCTACAAAGAAATCGAAAGGGTTAGTTGGGGAAAAACTCAAACCCCTACCAAGCACCTCAATCTGATCTTTAGTAAAGGTATGTGAAGACAAATTTAATACCTGCAGGCCACCACTAGCGCCAGCCCCTTGTTGTTTTCAAGATAAATTCTTGGTTTTAGAGGTCTGGCGTGTCACGATCTTGTTAGACTGTGGCTTTGGCCCAGATTGATTTCTGGAAGGCTCAGAATATGACATATTACCATCTGATGGAGCATTAGAGGCAGTGGATCTAGATCTGGATCGGGAGGTTGAATCATTTTTTTCTTAAGCCACTTGTGGAGGTCCTGCCGTCGTATATCAGAGACACAACGGACGTTCTATCACGTGTTGACGGTGTCCTTGTCGACCCCGGTGTCCTTTTGGTCACCGCTGATGTCCAAACACTCTATACGTGCATAGGCCACGAGCACGGTTTGGCTGCAGTCCGCCTCTTCCTTGGGGCTTCCGACCTGGGCGGCCCTATGTGTTAACTAGTCCTCGGGCTGCTGCGCTTTGTTCTCACCCACAATTTCTTTGTTTTCAAGGATAATTTTTATCTGCAGAGGCGCGGCACGGCCATGGGCGCGGCCTGTGCGCCCTCGTACGCCAATCTCTTCCTAGGGGTATGGGAGAGATCGATTTTTGGCGACGGGGGCGCGCGGGCCGCGGACCATGTGCTGTGCTGGATGCGCTATATAGATGATATTTTGTTTTTGTGGGGGGGAACGGCGCAGCAGCTCGGGGAATTTATGAGCCGGCTTAATGATAACCAGCTGAATATTAAACTTGACATATCAATTCCATCACCAACGTATCGACTTCCTGGATGTTACATTTGAGATTGATGATGCCCGTCGTATTCAGACGGACGTCTACAGGAAGTCGACATCAGTCAATGCTCTGTTGCATGCCGGCTCAGCCCACAATCATAATACGATTGGGGCTGTCCCGGTCGGACAATTCCTGAGGATGAGGCGGATATGCTCCACTGATAACAGATTCCTCGCACAGGCGGAGGACCTTAGGGGACGATTTGAGGCACGGGGATACAGCCGTAGGACCATTAGGCGGGGGTTCGAAAGCCAGGAGGACGCCACGGAGGGACCTTCTGTACCCAAAGAATAATAAACGGACAACACAAACAGAGGGAGACAGGGTCCGGTTCATTACCACATACAATCACGAGTGGTCAAATATGCGGGAGATTTTAAATAAACATTGGCCGGTCCTGTTAACAGAACCTGCACTTGCCTCTGTTTTGGGGGATCTTCCATCAATGACTACCAGAAGATCTCCCAATTTAGGCAATCTGTTGGTCCGGAGCCACTACATCCCTCCTATTGTGAATCCTGTCATGATTCTCAATGGCGAGAGAACATAGCCCAGCATATATGAGAACTAGCTCTTGGAAGATGGAAACTATACTGACCATGAACTAAACCTGCCGCACAACTAGAAGTGGCCGGGTAGCATGCCTACGTTTTTTAACCCTAGATGCCCAGCGCCAGCCGGAGAACTACCTAATCCTAGCAGAGGAAAAGACAGTCCTGGCTCACCTCTAGAGAAATTTTCCCAAAAGGCAGACAGAGGCCCCCACATATATTGGCGGTGATTTTAGATGAAATGACAAACGTAGTATGAAAATAGGTTTAGCAAAATCGAGGTCCGCTTTCTAGATAGCAGGAAGACAGAAAGGACACTTTCATGGTCAGCAGAAAACTCTATCAAAACACCATCCAGAAATTCCTTTAAGACTCTAGCATTAACTCATAACACCAGAGTGGCAATTTCCGATCACAAGAGCTTTCCAGACACAGTAACGAAACAGCAGCTGTGAACAGGAACAAAATGCAAAAACACACAAGGACAAAAGTCCAACTTAGCTGGGAGTTGTCTAGTAGCAGGAACAAGCACAGAAGGCTTCTGATTACATTGTTGACCGGCAAGAAACTGACAGAGGAGCAAGGTTATATAGCGACTCCCACATCCTGATAGGAGCAGGTGAACAGAGGGGATGATGCACACAAGTTCAATTCCACAAGTGGCCACCGGGGGAGCCCAGAATCCAATTTCACAACAGTACCCCCCCCTCAAGGAGGGGGCACCGAACCCTCACCAGAACCACCAGGGCGATCAGGATGAGCCCTATGAAAGGCACGGACAAGATCGGAGGCATGAACATCAGAGGCAGTGACCCAAGAATTATCCTCCTGACCGTATCCCTTCCATTTGACCAGATACTGGAGTCTCCGTCTGGAAACACGAGAGTCTAAGATCTTTTCCACAACGTACTCCAACTCACCCTCAACCAACACCGGAGCAGGAGGCTCAACGGAAGGCACAACCGGTACCTCATACCTGCGCAACAATGACCGATGAAAAACATTATGAATCGAAAAGGATGCAGGGAGGTCCAAACGGAAGGACACAGGGTTAAGAATCTCCAATATCTTGTACGGGCCGATGAACCGAGGCTTAAACTTAGGAGAAGAAACCCTCATAGGGACAAAACGAGAAGACAACCACACCAAGTCCCCAACACAAAGCCGAGGACCAACACGACGACGGCGGTTGGCAAAAAGCTGAGTCTTCTCCTGGGACAACTTCAAATTGTCCACCACCTGCCCCCAAATCTGATGCAACCTCTCCACCACAGCATCCACTCCAGGACAATCCGAAGATTCCACTTGACCGGAGGAAAATCGAGGATGAAACCCCAAATTACAGAAAAACGGGGACACCAAGGTGGCAGAGCTGGCCCGATTATTGAGGGCGAACTCCGCCAAAGGCAAAAAAGCAACCCAATCATCCTGATCCGCAGACACAAAACACCTCAAATATGTCTCCAAGGTCTGATTAGTCCGCTCGGTCTGGCCATTAGTCTGAGGATGGAAAGCAGACGAAAAAGACAAATCTATGCCCATCCTAGCACAGAATGCCCGCCAAAATCTAGACACGAATTGGGTCCCTCTGTCAGAAACGATATTCTCAGGAATACCATGCAAACGAACAACATTTTGAAAAAACAGAGGAACCAACTCGGAAGAAGAAGGCAACTTAGGCAAGGGAAACAGATGGACCATCTTAGAGAAACGGTCACACACCACCCAGATGACAGACATCTTCTGAGAAACAGGCAGATCCGAAATAAAATCCATCGAGATGTGCGTCCAAGGCCTCTTCGGGATAGGCAAGGGCAACAACAATCCACTAGCCCGAGAACAACAAGGCTTGGCCCGAGCACAAACGTCACAAGACTGCACAAAGCCTCGCACATCTCGTGACAGGGAAGGCCACCGGAAGGACCTTGCCACCAAATCCCTGGTACCAAAGATTCCAGGATGACCTGCCAACGCAGAAGAATGAACCTCAGAGATGACTCTACTGGTCCAATCATCAGGAACAAACAGTCTACCAGGTGGGCAACGATCAGGTCTATCCGCCTGAAACTCCTGCAAGGCCCGCCTGGAGAAACGGCAGACAATATCACTCCATCTTTAAGGATACCTGTGGGCTCAGAATTACCAGGGGAGTCAGGCTCAAAACTCCTAGAAAGGGCATCCGCCTTAACATTCTTAGAACCCGGTAGGTACGACACCACAAAATTAAACCGAGAGAAAAACAACGACCAGCGCGCCTGTCTAGGATTCAGGCGCCTGGCAGACTGAAGGTAAATTAAATTTTTGTGGTCAGTCAATACCACCACCTGATGTCTGACCCCCTCAAGCCAGTGATGCCACTCCTCAAAAGCCCACTTCATGGCCAAAAGCTCCCGATTCCCAATATCATAATTCCGCTCGGCGGGCGAAAATTTACGGGAAAAAAAAGCACAAGGTCTCATCACGGAGCAGTCGGAACTTCTCTGCGACAACACCGCCCCAGCTCCGATTTCAGAAGCGTCGACCTCAACCTGAAAAGGAAGAGCAACATCAGGCTGACGCAACACTGGGGCGGAAGAAAAGCGGCGCTTGAGCTCCCGAAAGGCCTCCACAGCATCAGGGGACCAATCAGCAACATCAGCACCCTTCTTAGTCAAATCAGTCAATGGTTTTACAACATCAGAAAAACCAGCAATAAATCGACGATAAAAGTTAGCAAAGCCCAAAAATTTCTGAAGACTCTTAAGAGAAGAGGGTTGCGTCCAATCACCAATAGCCTGAACCTTGACAGGATCCATCTCGATGGAAGAGGGGGAAAAAATGTATCCCAAGAAAGAAATCTTTTGAACCCCAAAAACACACTTAGAACCCTTCACACACAAGGAATTAGACCGCAAAACCTGAAAAACCCTCCTGACCTGCTGGACATGAGAGTCCCAGTCATCCGAAAAAATCAGAATATCATCCAGATACACAATCATAAATTTATCCAAATAATCGCGGAAAATGTCATGCATAAAGGACTGGAAGACTGAAGGGGCATTTGAAAGACCAAAAGGCATCACCAAATACTCAAAATGGCCCTCGGGCGTATTAAATGCGGTTTTCCACTCATCCCCCTGCTTGATTCGCACCAAATTATACGCCCCACGGAGATCAATCTTAGAGAACCACTTGGCCCCCTTTATACGAGCAAACAAATCAGTAAGCAGTGGTAACGGATATTGATATTTAACCGTGATTTTATTCAAAAGTCGATAATCAATACACGGCCTCAAAGAGCCGTCTTTCTTAGACACAAAGAAGAAACCGGCTCCTAAGGGAGATGACGAAGGACGAATATGTCCCTTTTCCAAGGACTCCTTTATATATTCTCGCATAGCAGCGTGTTCAGGCACAGACAGATTAAATAAACGACCCTTAGGGTATTTACTACCCGGAATCAAGTCTATGGCACAATCGCACTCCCGGTGCGGAGGTAGTGAACCAACCTTGGGTTCTTCAAAAACGTCACGAAAGTCAGACAAGAATTCAGGAATCTCAGAGGGAATAGATGATGAAATGGAAACCAAAGGTACGTCCCCATGAGTTCCTTTACATCCCCAGCTTAACACAGACATAGCTCTCCAGTCGAGGACTGGGTTATGAGATTGCAGCCATGGCAATCCCAGCACCAAAACATCATGTAGATTATACAGCACCAGAAAGCGAATAACCTCCTGGTGATCCGGATTAACACGCATAGTCACTTGTGTCCAGTATTGTGGTTTATTACTAGCCAATGGGGTGGAGTCAATCCCTTTCAGAGGTATCGGAGCCTCCAGTGGCTCCAAATCATACCCACAGCGTTTGGCAAAGGACCAATCCATAAGACTCAAAGCAGCGCCAGAGTCGACATAGGCGTCCGCGGTAATAGATGACAAAGAACAAATCAGGGTCACAGATAGAATAAACTTAGACTGTAAAGTGCTAATTGAAACAGACTTGTCAGGCTTCTTAGTACGCTTAAAGCATGCTGATATAACATGAGTTGAATCACCACAATAGAAGCACAACCCATTTTTTCGTCTAAAATTCTGCCGCTCGCTTCTGGACAGAATTCTATCACATTGCATATTTTCTGGCGTTTTCTCAGTAGACACCGCCAAATGGTGCACAGGTTTGCGCTCCCGCAGACGCCTATCGATCTGAATAGCCATCGTCATGGACTCATTCAGACTCGCAGGCACAGGGAACCCCACCATAACATCCTTAATGGCATCAGAGAGACCTTCTCTGAAAATCGCCGCCAGGGCGCACTCATTCCACTGAGTAAGCACAGACCATTTGCGGAATTTTTGGCAGTATATTTCAGCTTCATCTTGCCCCTGAGACAAGGACATCAAGGCCTTTTCCGCCTGAAGCTCTAAATGAGGTTCCTCATAAAGCAACCCCAAGGCCAGAAAAAACACATCCACATTGAGCAACGCAGGATCCCCTGGTGCCAATGCAAAAGCCCAGTCCTGAGGGTCGCCCCGGAGCAAGGAAATTACAATCCTGACCTGCTGTGCAGGGTCTCCGGCAGAGCGAGACTTCAGGGACAAAAACAATTTGCAATTATTTTTAAAATTTTGAAAGTGAGATCTATTCCCCGAGAAGAATTCAGGCAAAGGAATTCTAGGCTCAGACATAGGTGCATGAACAACAAAATCTTGCAAATTTTGTACCTTTGTGGCGAGATTATTCAAACCTGTAGCTACACTCTGAAGATCCATTTGAAACAGGTGAACACAGAGCCATTCAAGGATTAGAAGGAGAGAAAGAGAGGAAGGCTGCAGTATAGGCAGACTAGCAAGTGATTCAATTAAGAGCACACTCAGAACTAGAGGAAAAAAAAAAAAAATTGTAGCAGACTTCTTTTTTCTCTCCTTTCTCAGCCAGTAATTTAACCCTTTTTTGGGCCGGTCAAACTGTCATGATTCTCAATGGCGAGAGAACATAGCCCAGCATATATGAGAACTAGCTCTTGGAAGATGGAAACTATACTGACCATGAACTAAACCTGCCGCACAACTAGAAGTGGCTGGGTAGCATGCCTACGTTTTTTAACCCTAGATGCCCAGCGCCAGCCGGAGAACTACCTAATCCTAGCAGAGGAAAAGACAGTCCTGGCTCACCTCTAGAGAAATTTTCCCAAAAGGCAGACAGAGGCCCCCACATATATTGGCGGTGATTTTAGATGAAATGACAAACGTAGTATGAAAATAGGTTTAGCAAAATCGAGGTCCGCTTTCTAGATAGCAGGAAGACAGAAAGGACACTTTCATGGTCAGCAGAAAACTCTATCAAAACACCATCCAGAAATTCCTTTAAGACTCTAGCATTAACTCATAACACCAGAGTGGCAATTTCCGATCACAAGAGCTTTCCAGACACAGTAACAAAACAGCAGCTGTGAACAGGAACAAAATGCAAAAACACACAAGGACAAAAGTCTAACTTAGCTGGGAGTTGTCTAGTAGCAGGAACAAGCACAGAAGGCTTCTGATTACATTGTTGACCGGCAAGAAACTGACAGAGGAGCAAGGTTATATAGCGACTCCCACATCCTGATAGGAGCAGGTGAACAGAGGGGATGATGCACACAAGTTCAATTCCACAAGTGGCCACCGGGGGAGCCCAGAATCCAATTTCACAACAGAATCCATTTGGTACCAGGGGCCCATTGTTGGGCTCATTTAAGTGTGGCCATTGTGTGGCTTGTACCAACATAATACGGATCTCGTCCTTTAAGTCATCGGACGGATCCAAGGTATATGACATTAGACAACACATTACATGTGGTACGTCTAATGTCATATATTATGCCACGTGTGAATGTTCTCTGATTTACGTGGGACTCACATCCAGAGAACTCCGGATGCGTGTCCGGGAACATGTCAGGGACATCCACGCTGCACGTACGGCCACTGATGACTCTGATCTGAAGACACTCCCCCGTCACTTTAAACAATTTCATAATTGTGACGCGGGGACTCTTCAGGTCAGGGGCATCGAATGTGTGCATCTTGGGGTCAGAGGCGGTAATTATAAAAAGGTGTTAGCACAACGAGAAGCCGCCTGGATTATGCACCTTAATACCCTGACCCCAAGTGGACTCAACGAGTCCCTCAGTTTCTCTTCATTTTTGGGATAAAGTGAAAAAATTCACATATATCATAACCCCTTTCTCCTATCCTCTGAGTGCTCTTTTATGTTAGATATTACTTTAAGACCTGTGCCTTTATCCGGGTCCCTAAATGTGTGGGTCCCCTGGTTGGATTCTTTTGTTCTTTTTATTATGTTTTTATTTACTTTATTTTTATCTTCCATTATCTTTAGTTTTTATATCGTGCATCTACTCTGCTCCGACCTTTAGGACACCCCCTATGGACGGACTCTGTCGCATTTTGGAAACGTCAAATACGTCGTTCTTCCAGCTTATGTTATATTACATGTACCTTGTGTATGGCAACCATTGAGTTAATTCATGTATTCTGTCACATGTATGTTTCTTACAAGATGTATTTATGTATGGCACAACATGCCCGACAAGGGAGTATCTCTCCCCTACGGGGGTTATACATTACGGCCCATATTTATGTGTATTTGTTCCATCTACTCACCAAAGTGTGGCAGGCCAAGGTGCGCATGCGTCGCCTTCGGTTTCCTTTGTTCCCGGTCCGGGCGGCGTCTTGCTTGCCTCGCACACGCGCGGTGGGGCTTCTTTTCCTCACTGCGTCTGAGCGATGCCTGACGCCGGATCTGACGCGGGACGGGGTATCCCAGGCACGCATGCGCCGCAACCACGGCTGCCATTGGTGGAAGCATTACATGTGATTGGTCACATGTTATAGAGTCCGCACTATTTGAAGGGTCCTTTCCTGTCCTGGGGCACTTCCCCTTGAGAAAGCCAAACACCCGCGTCAGCGAAACGCGCGTCGGGGACTTTTATGGACTGAATCCTGCCTGGTACACACTGCCTCTGAATATTTCTTTGGTAAGCGCCGCTTGGTTACTGGTATTTTACACTGTGGAGGGTATACTAGTTTTCCCCAGACGTAACTTGGTGTGCACATTTGGTCGCTTCCCTATTGCCATCTTTTATGTGGGATATTGATTGGGGCAGTGTATTTACTGGTGAAGACTCACCATATTTTTACCATCCTTTTTGTATTACTAGTATGTATTTATGCACTATATGCTTGTAAATTAATAAATTATATTTGCATCATTCTTCTGCTCTGTCTATACTCCTTTTTCTCAATGGTTCTTATGGAGTTAGTTTGTCCTTGTGACTTTGCGTTCTTGCAGCACGACTCAGTGCTTTAATTTCCCTGTGAATATGTTGCCTAGTTCTGTTATTATTTTATATATAGAATGTAAAAAAAGATCCTGATATCAAAGCCGATACAAAAGTCCATAAAGACGACAAAAAATTTTCAGGAAAACCCCACCGGCATATGTGTGAAGTGTCTTTGACTTCAAAGATGCCATGAGCATGCATCCTAATAACTAATATTTTTATCATATTCTATTGCTCTGTATAGGCAAATAAAGCAATATAAAAATTGTTTAAAACTGTATTACCACATTGAGAAAAACATCAGCGAACATTAAAAAAAACCCAGACCAACTAATTACTCTTTATTATCTTGTAATCCACTAGTCAGGCATGACCCTCCCAGTGATTTACAGGCAGTTAGGGTGGCACTTTTGTCGCTACGACGGTACGATCCGTGACGTTCCAGCGATATCCATACGATATCGCTGTGTCTGACACGCAGCAGCGATCAGGGACCCTGCTGAGAATCGTACGTCGTAGCAGATCGTTTGGAACTTTCTTTCGTCGCTGGATCTCCCGCTGTCATCGCTGGATCGTTGTGTGTGACAGCGATCCAGCGATGCGTTCGCTTGTAACCAGGGTAAACATCGGGTTACTAAGCGCAGGGCCGCGCTTAGTAACCCGATGTTTACCGTGGTTACCAGCGTAAAAGTAAAAAAAAAAAAAAAAAACAGTACATACTTACATTCCGGTGTCTGTCCCCCGGCGTTCTGCTTCTCTGCACTGTGAGCCCCGGCCGGCCAGAAAGCGAGCACAGCGGTGACGTCACCGCTGTGCTTTCCGGCTGTCGCAGACACAGTGCAGAGAAGCAGAACGCCGGGGGACAGACACCGGAATGTAAGTATGTACTGTTTGTTTTTTTTTTACTTTTACGCTGGTAACCACGGTAAACATCGGGTTACTAAGCACGGCCCTGCGCTTAGTAACCCGATGTTTACCCTGGTTACCCGGGGCCTTCGGCATCGTTGGTCGCTGGAGAGCTGACTGTGTGACAGCTCCCCAGCGACCACACAACCACTTACCAACGATCACGGCCAGGTCGTATCGCTGGTCGTGATCGTTGGTAAATCGTTTAGTGTGACAGTACCCTTAGGGCTAAAGTGATCCCACTAATTGTATTGTGTATAGTTGCCAATGTATAAGCAAACATCTCATTAGAAGAAGCCATGAGGTCTTTTCATTGTGATGGCTGCAATTAAAAAATGCATTTCAAAAACAACAGCTAAAGGCAATGAAGTCTCAGGGCTTCAGGACCATGTTTACATTGTGTAGCGAAATAAGTTTAGAGTGAATAAAAACTTGATTTTGTTCATGTTCTCTCTTTTTGTTTAGCAGATCCCCAATTATTTTCTTCTTCCTGAGAAGAGTCCTTTATCCAAGCCATATTGTAACACAGGATTCAAATATAAGACAAAGCCCTGGATGACTTCAAATGACAGACAATTATGGACCTGTAGGTTTTCCGGTGGCACTGTATGGCCTGTGCCTTGCTTCTATGAATGAATGCCGCCACAATATGGCAAGCATTGGGATATGGCTCAAGTTTTTTTTTATGGGTTTATATGAAATCTATGAGAAAAATCGATTACAGCGCATATCCATATTACATAACACCATATTAAACACAAAAATCCTTAGTTTATCAAGAAAAGAACAAAGCTTTTGGGAAAAAATGTAAAAAAGCTAAAACCTTCAAGGAAAAATATGTGGAAACTGGTTCTGTCTCGGACATGGTAAGAATATATGCACATGGCATTCTTTCAAGCAGATACAATCTGGAATCCAGCTGAAAAAAGTGCCACAAAACAGTCATATACAATCAATATGCTGCACAGCGATATCAAAATGACATTGATGTGCATATGTTCCATCTTATGTCACTTCAGCAACACTCTTTTTTACGTTAGCGTTAGGATAAATCAGTCCAATTAAATCAGTCTGATTATGATCAGAGTATGATCATAGTGTGATCCGATATTATGGATGTGGAGAAAAAAAAAAGTCTTTCTCCATCTTCTACTTGCAGTGTGAGGCCGGAGACAAATGTTTTTAAAATCAGTCCAATTTTGATGCAGGAGAGTCGGACGAGTGTTTGGCGATTTTGTTTACGATTTTTTTTCCATTGCAATGTGATTGTGTAATTTTTTTTCCTAGTCTGAGCATATGTGATGCAAATGACATCCATTTTTCACAATTTTTTATATCTGTTTTCACTACAAACCTTAAGTAATTCTTGGGTCCAAACCTATAAAAGGCTTCTTCCCCTTCTTTGATACTGGGAGCACCTATCCAAACAAGTTCAAGCTGCCCTGCAGTCTGAGGGTACAACAGTGTCAACCCGTACTATCCGTCAGCATCTGAATGAAAAGGGACTGTATGGTAGGAGTCCCAGGAAGACCCCACTTCTTACCCCGAGACATAAAAAAGCCAGGCTGGAGTTTGCCAAAACTTACCTGAAAAAGCCTAAAACGTTTTGGAAGAATGTTCTCTGGTCAGATGAGACAAAAGTAGAGCTTTTTGGGCAAAGGCATCAACATAAAGTTTACAGGAGAAAAAAAGAGGCATTCAAAGAAAAGAAAACGGTCCCTACAGTCAAACATGGCCGAGGTTCCCTGATGTTTTGGCGTTGCTTTGCTGCCTCTGGCACTGGACTGCTTGACCGTGTGCATGGCATTATGAAGTCTGAAGACTACCAACAAATTTTGCAGCATAATGTAGGGCCCAGTGTGAGAAAGCTGGGTCTCCCTCAGAGGTCATGGGTCTTCCAGCAGGACAATGACCCAAAACGCACTTCAAAAAGCACTAGAAAATGGTTTGAGAGAAAGCACTGGAGACTTCTAAGGTGGCCAGCAATGAGTCCAGACCTGAACCCCATAAAACACCTGTGGAGAGATCTAAAATGGCAGTTTGGAAAAGGCACCCTTCAAATATCAGGGACCTGGAGCAGTTTGCCAAAGAAGAATGGTCTAAAATTCCAGCAGAGCATTGTAAGAAACTCATTGATGGTTACCGGAATCGGTTGGCCGCAGTTATTTTGGCTAAAGGTTGTGCAACCAAGTATTAGTCTGAGGGTGCCAATACTTTTGTCTGGCCCATTTTTGGAGTTTTGTGTGAAACGATCAATGTTTTGCTTTTTGCTTCATTCTCTTTTGTGTTTTTTCATTTAAGACAAATTAAATGAAGATAATAATACCAAACAATTTATGTTTGCAATCATTTTCAGGAAGAAACTGAGTATTATCTGACAGAATTGCAGGGGTGTCAATACTTTTGGCCACAACTGTATGTTTTTGTCTAAATTTATTTTAGCTTTTTTGGATGATTATGCAGCAGATTCTCATTCTGTAATTTGTGTCCATTAGGTTCCTAGCTACTGGTGTTTCGTTTGCTGCCCTTCATTTCAAATTCTCCTGGGCAAGTCTACGATATCAGCAATTGTCAAGAACACTTGTAAACAGATATGGCTGAAACTGCTGTCATGTCGAAGCCTGGCCAACTAAACTGGGAGCAAATCTCACATGGGATTCATGAACAAACACAATTTCCAAACTGCATTAGAGCCTTAGATGGGAAACACATCAGGGTCAAGAAGCCATTAAACACTGGGTCCCAATATTTTAACTATAAACAGTATTTTCTGGTTGTACTGTTAGCATTATTGGACCATGATTACATGTTTCATATAGTTGATATTGGAGCCTATGAGGGAACAGATGATTCC
Source organism: Ranitomeya variabilis (assembly GCF_051348905.1). NCBI lineage: Eukaryota > Metazoa > Chordata > Amphibia > Anura > Dendrobatidae > Ranitomeya > Ranitomeya variabilis. Next base: position 825,620,260 of record NC_135232.1, on the reverse strand, counting down.
AGAATATTTAACACATCAGTTATGGGTCGCCGGCTTCACAATAATGACCTTGCTCTGTCACCACCATGTGTTCTTCCAGGGTCAAGAGGTGAGCCAACACCATATGTGTTGGTTGCAGATGAGGCCTTTCAATTAACTAGACATGTGATGCACCCTTACCCACCTAAAAGCCTTAATTACCAGAGGAGGATTTTCAACTACCACCCTGCATGTGCATGCAGAATGGTGGAGTGTGCCTTTGGCATCTTTTGTGCCAAATGACGTGTCCCTCTGGGGGCCCTACAACTAATTTAACATAATGTTAATGGTATCATCAGGGCATGTGTGGTGTTACACAACTTTACCCGAAATCATAAATGTGATTATGATGCAGGTCTTGAAACAGAAGAGGATGCTTTCATTCCCTTACTTGCTCCATCTGGCCCGATGACAGCCTTCCGGGCTTAAGATTCAAGTTATTTTCACATAATATTTCATGACTCCTGAAGGAGAAACTGCATGGCAGAATGCGCAAGTTCTTGCTCCATCGAATTATAATGTCTGGCAGTCTTATTTTTGGACTTTATCCTCGTTCTTGTATGTGTGTAACATAAACTTAGGTTGTTTAATGTATTTTTTTTGCAAAAATAAATTGTGTTTTTCATTACTTTGCAATTATGAAACATGACTACAATGTTATAACAATGATTATTAACAAAAGAGCCTCATAAATACTATCCAACATATTTCTTCATATGCATATGTAACAAAAAAAAAATAAAAAAATATGACATAACTACAATTGACACCATAGCAACAAACCACAATAACTGCACGAGAACACTACCTTTATAAATTGTGGTATGTTGGAGACCTTGGCTGTGATGAGGGAAGATGGCCAGACCTAGATGATGGTGTTGATGACATGGTTGGACCCATTACCAGTGAGGTGAAATAACCTTGCAGGGTGAGGGTAAGCTTGCCTCATTGTTTGGTGCACCTGTGGAAATGGTAAGGGCTAGCATGGACAGCAAATTTCTCCCCCTCAGTAGGGTCATGCTTCGACCAAGGATACGTCCCTTTCAGAGTGATAAAAAGTGGGCACTTGTGTTGTGAATTTGGATTCTGGGCTCCCCCGGTGGCCGCTTGTGGAATTGGACTTGTCATCCTCTTTCCTGTTTCACCTGGTTCCATCAGTAGTGGGTGTCGCTATTTAAGCTCATTTCTCTGGTGGTTTCTTGCCGGTCAACAATGTTATCTGATGCCTCTCAGTGCTTGTTCCTGCTTCTGACAACTACTAGATAAGTTGGACTTTTGTCCATGTTTCGTTTTGCCTATTTGTTCCAGTTCACAGCTGAAGTTTTGTTACTGTGTCTGGAAAGCTCTCGTTGATCAGGGATTGCTACTCTGGCGTTATGAGTTAATGCCAGAGTTTAAGGTAATCTCTGGATGGTGTTTTGTTAGTGTTTTTCTGCTGACCATGAAAGTATACTATCTGTCTTCTGCTATCTAGTAAGCGGACCTCAAATTTGCTAAGACTATTTTCCTGCTGCGTTTGTTGTTTCATCTGAACTCACCGTCATTATATGTGGGGGGCTACTGTCTTCTTTGGAATATTTCTCTAGAGGTGAGCCAGGTCTTATATTTCCCTCTGCTAGCTATTTAGGTCTTAGGCCAGAGCTGGGCATCTAGCGATAAATAGGAAATGCTACCTGGCTATTTCTAGTTGCGCGGCAGGCTTAGTTCATGGTCAGTATAGTTCCATCTTCCGAGAGCTTGTCCCTCTATAGGCTTGCTATGATCTCTGCCTGCAGAGATCATGACAGTTTGACCGGCCCATAAAGTGTTAAAGACCCAGGTTGAGAAAGGAGAGTTATAAGAAGTCTGCTGGAATTTTTTTTTTTTTTTTTTTCCCTCCAGTTTGCCTTGCTGCAGTCTTTTTTCTCTCTCTCCTCCTAATCTCTGTATGGCTCTGTGTGCACCTGACAATAATGGATCTTCAGAGTGTAACTGCGGGTTTGAATAATCTCATCACGAAAGTACAAAATTTACAAGATTTTGTGGTACATGCTCCAGTATCTGAGCCGAGAATTCCTTTGCCGGAGTTCTTCACAGGGAATAGAGCTAGCTTCCAGAATTTCCGAAATAATTGTAAGCTTTATTTGTCCCTGAAGTCTCGTTCAGCTGGAGACCCTGCTCAGCAGGTTAGGATTGTGATTTCCTTGCTCAGGGGTGACCCTCAAGATTGGGCCTTCTCATTGCCAGCAGGGGATCCTGCGTTGCGCGATGTGGATGCGTTTTTTCTGGCCTTGGGCTTGCTTTATGAGGAACCTCATTTGGAACTTCAGGCAGAAAAAACTTTGATGGCACTATCTCAGGGGCAAGACGAAGCTGAGGTTTACTGCCAAAAATTCCGTAAATGGTCTGTGCTTACTCAGTGGAATGAGTGCGCCTTGGCGGCAACTTTCAGAGAAGGTCTCTCTTATGCCGTTAAGGATGTTATGGTGGGGTTCCCTGTGCCTGCAGGTCTGAATGAGTCCATGACAATGGCTATTCAGATTGATAGGCGTCTGCGGGAGCGCAAACCGGTGCACCATCTGGCGGTGTCTATGGAAAAGACGCCAGAAAGTATGCAGTGTGATAGAATTCTGTCCAGGAGCGAGCGACAGAATTTTAGACGGAAGAATGGATTGTGCTTCTATTGTGGGGATTCTACTCATGTTATATCAGCATGCTCTAGGCGTACAAAGAAGCTTGATAAGTCTGTTTCCATTGGCACCATTCAGTCTAAGTTTATTTTGTCTGTAACCCTGATTTGCTCTTTGTCATCCATTGCCACGGACGCCTATGTTGACTCTGGCGCCGCTCTGAGTCTTATGGATTGGTCCTTTGCCAATCGTTGTGGTTTTGATTTAGAGCCTTTGGAGACTCTTATTCCTCTGAAGGGAATTGACTCCACCCCATTGGCTAATAATAAACCACAATACTGGACACAAGTAACCATGCGTATCAATCCGGATCACCAGGAGATTATTCGTTTCCTGGTGCTGTATAATTTACATGACGATTTGGTACTGGGATTGCCATGGTTGCAGTCTCACAATCCAGTCTTGGACTGGAGAGCTATGTCTGTGTTGAGCTGGGGATGTAAGGGTATTCATGGGGACTTACCTTTGGTTTCTATTTCGTCGTCCATTCCCTCTGAAGTCCCTGAGTTCCTCTCTGATTATCAAGACGTCTTTGACGAACCCAAGCTTGGGTCGTTACCTCCGCACCGTGAGTGCGATTGTGCCATAGATTTGATACCGGGTTGCAAATATCCAAAGGGTCGTTTGTTTAATCTGTCTGTGCCGGAACATGCTGCTATGCGGGAATATATAAAGGAGTCTTTGGAAAAGGGACATATTCGTCCATCTTCTTCTCCCTTGGGAGCTGGGTTTTTCTTTGTCTCAAAAAAGGACGGCTCTTTGAGACCATGTATTGATTATCGGCTTTTGAATAAGATCACTGTTAAGTACCAATACCCATTGCCATTGCTTACTGATTTGTTTGCTCGTATAGAGGGTGCTAGGTGGTTCTCTAAAATTGATCTTCGTGGGGCGTATAATTTGGTGCGGATCAGGCAGGGGGATGAGTGGAAGACCGCATTTAATACGCCCGAGGGCCACTTTGAGTATTTGGTCATGCCTTTTGGTCTTTCTAATGCCCCTTCAGTTTTCCAGTCTTTTATGCATGATATTTTCCGCGATTTTCTGGATAAATTTATGATAATATATCTGGATGATATTCTGATTTTTTCTGATGACTGGGACTCTCATGTCCAGCAGGTCAGGAGAGTTTTTCAGGTTCTGCGGTCTAATTCTTTATGTGTGAAGGGGTCTAAGTGCGTTTTTGGGGTCCAGAAAATTTCCTTTTTGGGGTATATTTTTTCTCCCTCTTCCATTGAGATGGATCCCGTCAAGGTGCAAGCTATTTGTGACTGGACTCAGCCCTCCTCTCTTAAGGGTCTTCAGAGATTTTTGGGCTTTGCCAACTTTTACCGCCGATTTATTGCTGGTTTTTCGGATGTCGTTAAACCACTGACTGATTTGACCAGACATGGCGCTGATGTTGCTAATTGGTCCCCTCATGCTGTAGAGGCCTTTCAGGAGCTTAAGCACCGTTTTGCCTCTGCCCCTGTGTTACGTCAGCCTGATGTGAATCTGCCTTTTCAGGTTGAGGTTGACGCTTCGGAGATCGGAGCTGGGGCAGTGTTGTCGCAGAAAGGTTCCGACTGCTCCGTCATTAGGCCTTGTGCCTTCTTTTCTCGCAAATTTTCGCCCGCAGAGCGGAATTATGATGTTGGGAATAGGGAGCTTTTGGCCATGAAGTGGGCGTTTGAGGAGTGGCGCCATTGGCTAGAGGGGGCTAAGCATCAGGTGGTGGTATTGACTGACCACAAAAATTTGATTTATCTTGAGACTGCCAGGCGCCTGAATCCTAGACAGGCGCGCTGGTCTTTATTTTTTTCTCGCTTTAATTTTGTGGTGTCATACCTACCGGGTTCTAAGAATGTTAAGGCAGATGCCCTTTCTAGGAGTTTTGACCCGGACTCTCCTGGTAATGCTGAACCCACAGGTATCCTTAGGGAGGGAGTAATTTTGTCGGCCGTTTCTCCTGATCTGCGGCGGTCCTTGCAAGAGTTTCAGGCGGATAGACCGGATCGTTGTCCGCCTGATAGACTGTTTGTTCCGGATGATTGGACCAGTAGAGTCATCTCTGAGGTACATTCTTCTGCATTGGCAGGTCATCCCGGAATTTTTGGTACCAGGGATTTGGTGGCAAGATCCTTCTGGTGGCCTTCCCTGTCACGAGATGTGCGAGTCTTTGTGCAGTCATGTGACATTTGTGCTCGGGCCAAGTCTTGTAGTTCTCGGGCTAGCGGACTGCTGTTGCCCTTGCCTATTCCTAAGAGGCCTTGGACACACATCTCGATGGATTTTATTTCAGATCTGCCTGTTTCCCAGAAGATGTCTGTCATCTGGGTGGTCTGTGACCGTTTCTCTAAAATGGTCCATTTGGTTCCTCTGCCCAAGTTGCCTTCTTCTTCTGAGTTGGTTCCTCTGTTTTTTCAGAATGTTGTCCGATTGCACGGTATTCCTGAGAATATTGTTTCTGACAGAGGTACCCAATTTGTGTCTAGATTTTGGCGGGCATTCTGTGCTAGGATGGGCATAGATTTGTCTTTTTCATCTGCTTTTCACCCTCAGACTAATGGCCAGACCGAGCGGACTAATCAGACCCTGGAGACATATCTGAGGTGTTTTGTCTCTGCTGACCAGGATGATTGGGTTGCTTTTTTGCCATTGGCAGAGTTCGCCCTCAATAATCGGGCCAGCTCTTCCACCTTGGTGTCCCCGTTTTTCTGTAATTCGGGGTTTCACCCTCGATTTTCCTCCGGTCAGGTGGAATCCTCGGATTGTCCTGGAGTGGATGCGGTGGTGGAGAGATTGCATCACATCTGGGGGCAGGTTATGGACAATTTGAAGTTGTCCCAGGAGAAGACTCAGCGTTTTGCCAACCGTCATCGTCGTGTTGGTTCTCGGCTTTGTGTTGGAGATTTGGTGTGGTTGTCTTCTCGTTTTGTCCCTATGAGGGTCTCTTCTCCTAAGTTTAAACCTCGGTTCATCGGCCCTTATAGAATATTGGAGATTCTTAATCCTGTTTCTTTCCGTTTGGACCTCCCTGCGTCCTTTTCCATTCATAACGTTTTTCATCGGTCGTTATTGCGCAGGTATGAGGTACCTGTTGTGCCTTCAGTTGAGCCTCCTGCTCCGGTGTTGGTTGAGGGTGAGTTGGAGTACGTTGTGGAGAAAATTTTGGACTCTCGTGTTTCCAGACGGAGACTCCAGTATCTGGTCAACTGGAAGGGTTACGGCCAGGAGGATAATTCTTGGGTCAATGCATCTGATGTTCATGCTTCTGATCTTGTTCGTGCCTTCCATAGGGCTCATCCTGGTCGCCCTGGTGGATCTGGTGAGGGTTCGGTGCCCCCTCCTTGAGGGGGGGGTACTGTTGTGAATTTGGATTCTGGGCTCCCCCGGTGGCCGCTTGTGGAATTGGACTTGTCATCCTCTTTCCTGTTTCACCTGGTTCCATCAGTAGTGGGTGTCGCTATTTAAGCTCATTTCTCTGGTGGTTTCTTGCCGGTCAACAATGTTATCTGATGCCTCTCAGTGCTTGTTCCTGCTTCTGACAACTACTAGATAAGTTGGACTTTTGTCCATGTTTCGTTTTGCCTATTTGTTCCAGTTCACAGCTGAAGTTTTGTTACTGTGTCTGGAAAGCTCTCGTTGATCAGGGATTGCTACTCTGGCGTTATGAGTTAATGCCAGAGTTTAAGGTAATCTCTGGATGGTGTTTTGTTAGTGTTTTTCTGCTGACCATGAAAGTATACTATCTGTCTTCTGCTATCTAGTAAGCGGACCTCAAATTTGCTAAGACTATTTTCCTGCTGCGTTTGTTGTTTCATCTGAACTCACCGTCATTATATGTGGGGGGCTACTGTCTTCTTTGGAATATTTCTCTAGAGGTGAGCCAGGTCTTATATTTCCCTCTGCTAGTAATTTAGGTCTTAGGCCAGAGCTGGGCATCTAGCAATAAATAGGAAATGCTACCTGGCTATTTCTAGTTGCGCGGCAGGTTTAGTTCATGGTCAGTATAGTTCCATCTTCCGAGAGCTTGTCCCTCTATAGGCTTGCTATGATCTCTGCCTGCAGAGATCATGACACACTTGCCTTCCAGGACCAGATGAATCCCCATGCCTATGACCACTCATCTGGTCTGAGACAATGGGCTGCTGTCTGGACCCTGTTGTGAATTCTGCTTTTGGGTTCCCTCCGGTGGTAGTAGGTGGTAATGCAGTTGCAGTCCAGGAGGATAATTCTTGGGTTTTTGCTTCTGATGTCCATGCTGCTGATCTGGTTCGTGCCTTTCATCTGGCTCGTCCTGATCGGCCTGGGGGCGCTGGTGAGGGTTCGGTGACCCCTCCTCAAGGGGAGGGTACTATTGTGAATTCTGCTTTTGGGTTCCCTCCGGTGGTAGTAGGTGGTAATGCAGTTGTCCCTGGGTTGCAGTCCTGGTCAGGTGTGTCTGCTGATTGCAGTTCTGACTGGGGTATTTAGGTGTGCAGGATTCATTAGTCCTTGCCAGTTGTCAATTGTTGTTGGGAGGTGTTGGACCTCTGCCTGGTTCCTCCTGCCTATCTGCCAAATCAGCAAAGATAAGTGTCTGTTTTTCTTTCCTGTGGCACACATGCTGTGTGCTTCACAATTCAGTGCTCTTTTTTGTGTTTTCTTGTCCAGCTTAGACTGTGTCAGTATTTTCTCAGTCTTGTTGGATTCTCTGGAGTGGCAGATATATATTCCATGTCTTTAGTTAGATTGTGGAACTTTTTGTATTATCTGCTGTGGATATTTTTGGAAGGGTTTTAATACTAACCGCCTAGTAATCTGTCCTATCCTTTCCTATTTAGCTAGAGTGGCCTCTTTTGCTAAATCCTGTTTTCTACCTGCGTGTGTCTATTCTTCTCCTACTCACAGTCATTATTCGTGGGGGGCTGCCTATCCTTTGGGGGTCTGCTCTGAGGCAAGATAGCATTCCTATTTCCATCTATAGGGGTATTTAGTCCTCCGGCTGTGTCGAGGTGTCTAGGGTTTGTTAGGCACACCCCACGGCTACTTCTAGTTGCGGTGTTAGTTCAGGATTTGCGGTCAGTACAGGTTCCACTGACTCCAGAGACAGTTTTCATGCGGCTCCAAGGTCACCAGATCATAACAGTACAACTGGCCCATAATGAGTTAAATGCATCTCAGAAGAAGGGAAAAAAGGTGTTGAGCCATTTTTTTTCTGCAGTCTGTTTTGTCTTTTCTTCCCTCTTTATTTATGGGTGGCTGAGGAGTCTTGTGCCAGCATGGATGTTCAGGAATTAGCTTCTCGTGTAGACCAGCTTGCTGCTAGGGTACAGGGTATTTCTGATTATATTGTTCAGACTCCTGCTTTAGAGCCGAAGATTCCTACTCCTGATTTGTTTTTTGGTGATAGGTCCAAATTTTGGGGTTTTAAAAACAATTGTAAACGGTTTTTTGCTCTGAGACCGCGATCCTCCGGTGATTCCATTCAGCAGGTTAAAATTGTCATCTCCCTGCTGCGTGGCGATCCACAGGATTGGGCATTTTCCCTGGAATCTGGCAATCCGGCCTTGCTTAATGTAGATTCCTTTTTTCAGGCTTTAGGATTATTATATGATGAACCGAATTCTGTGGATCAAGCAAAGAAAACCTTGCTGGCCCTGTCTCAGGGTCAAGAGGCGGCAGAATTGTATTGTCAGAAATTCAGAAAATGGTCTGTGTTGACTAAATGGAATGATGATGCTTTGGCGGCAATTTTCAGAAAGGGTCTTTCTGAATCCGTTAAAGATGTTATGGTGGGGTTTCCCACGCCTTCCGGTCTGAGTGATTCTATGTCTCTGGCCATTCAGATTGATCGGCGCTTGCGGGAGCGTCAAACTGTGCGCGCCGTGGCGTCGTCCTTAGAGCAAAGTCCTGAGCCAATGCAGTGTGATAGGATTTTGTCTAGAACGGAACGACAAGGATTCAGACGTCAGAAAAGGTTGTGTTATTATTGTGGCGACGCTTCTCATGTCATTTCAGTCTGCCCTAAGCGGACAAAAAGGATCGCTAGTTCATTTACTATCAGTACTGTACAACCTAAATTTCTGTTATCGGTGTCCTTGATCTGCTCATTGTCATCATTTTCTGTCATGGCGTTTGTGGATTCAGGTGCCGCCTTCAACTTAATGGATTTTGAGTTTGCCAGGCGTTGTGGTTTTCCCTTGCAGCCTTTGCAGAACCCTATTCCTTTAAGGGGGATTGATGCTACACCTTTGGCTAAAAATAAGCCCCAGTTTTGGACACAGGTGACCATGTGCATGGCGCCAGCCCATCAGGAAGATTGTCGATTTCTGGTGTTGCATAATTTGCATGATGTTATCGTGCTGGGTTTTCCGTGGTTGCAGGTACATAATCCTGTGTTGGATTGGAAATCTATGTCTGTGACTAGTTGGGGATGTCAGGGGGTTCATAATGATGTTCCTTTGATGTCAATCTCCTCTTCTTCCTCTTCTGAAATTCCACAGTTTTTGTCTGATTTTCAGGATGTATTCGATGAGCCCAGGTCCAGTTCCCTTCCACCGCACAGGGACTGTGATTGTGCTATTGACTTGATTCCAGGCGGTAAGTTTCCTAAGGTCCGACTTTTCAACCTGTCTGTGCCTGAACATACCGCCATGCGGAGTTATGTTAAGGAGTCTTTGGAGAAAGGGCATATTCGGCCATCTTCTTCACCGTTGGGAGCAGGTTTTTTTTTTTTTGTTGCTAAGGATGGCTTCTTGAGACCTTGTATTGATTATCGCCTCTTGAATAAGATCACGGTCAAGTTTCAATACCCTTTACCTTTGCTTTCTGATTTGTTTGCTAGGATTAAGGGGGCTAGTTGGTTTACGAAGATTGACCTTCGGGGGGCATATAATTTGGTTCGTATTAAGCAGGGTGATGAATGGAAAACTGCGTTTAATACGCCCGAAGGCCATTTTGAATACCTTATGATGCCATTCGGGCTCACTAACGCTCCATCTGTTTTTCAATCCTTCATGCATGATATCTTCCGGACTTATATTGATAAATTCTTGATTGTATATTTGGACGATATTTTGATTTTTTCCGATGATTGGAAGTCTCATGTGGAACAGGTCAGGATGGTATTTCAGATCCTCGTGACAATGCTTTGTTTGTGAAGGGGTCTAAGTGTCTCTTTGGGGTGCAGAAGGTTTCTTTTTTGGGCTTTATTTTTTCTCCCTCATCTATGGAGATGGATCCGGTTAAGGTTCAGGCCATTCATGATTGGATTCAACCCACATCCGTGAAGAGCCTTCAGAAATTTTTATGCTTTGCTAATTTTTATCGCCGGTTCATTGCTTACTTCTCCAGCGTGGTTAAACCCTTGACTGATTTGATGAAAAAAGGCGATGATGTGGCGAATTGGTCCTCTGTGGCTGTCTCTGGCTTTCAGGAGCTTAAACGCCGATTTACTTCTGCTCCGGTATTGCGCCAACCAGATGTTTCTCTTCCGTTTCAGGTTGAGATTGATGCTTCTGAGATTGGGGCAGGGGCCGTTTTGTCTCAGAGGGATTCTGTTGGTTCTTTGATGAAACCGTGTGCCTTCTTCTTCCGCAAGTTTTCACCTGCTGAACGCAATTATGATGTCGGCAATCGGGAGTTGTTGGCTATGAAGTGGGCTTTTGGGGAGTGGCGACATTGGCTTGAGGGAGCTAAGCACCGTATTGTGGTCCTGACCGATCATAAGAATTGGATTTACCTCAAGTCTGCCAAACGGCTGAGTCCTAGACAGGCTCGATGGTCCTTGTTTTTTTCCCGTTTTGATTTCGTGGTTTTGTATCTTCCGGGTTCTAAGAATATTAAGGCTGATGCCCTTTCTAGGAGTTTTTTGCCTGATTCTCCTGAGGTCCTTGAACCGGTTGGCATTCTGAAAGAAGGGGTGGTCCTTTCTGCCATTTCCCCTGATTTACGGCGGGTTCTTCAGGAATTTCAGGCTGATAGACCTGACCGCTGACCTGTGGGGAAATTGTTTGTTCCTGACAGATGGACTAGTAGAGTGATTTCTGAGGTTCACTGTTCCGTGTTGGCTGGTCATCCTGGTATTTTTGGTACCAGAGATTTGGTTGGTAGGTCCTTTTGGTGGCCTTTGTTGTCACGTGATGTGTGTTCTTTTGTGCAGTCCTGTGGGACTTGTGCGCGGGTCAAGCCTTGTTGTTCCCGTGCTAGTGGGTTACTTTTGCCATTGCCGGTCCCTGAGAGGCCCTGGACGCATATTTCTATGGATTTTATTTCTGATCTTCCGGTTTCCCAGAGGATGTCGGTTATCTGGGTTGTTTGTGACCGGTTTTCTAAGATGGTTCATTTGGTGCCTTTGCCTAAATTGCCTTCCTCTTCAGAGTTGGTTCCGTTGTTTTTTCAGCATGTGGTTCGTTTGCATGGTATTCCGGAGAATATTGTGTCCGACAGAGGTTCCCAGTTTGTTTCTAGGTTTTGGCGGGCCTTTTGTGCTAGGCTGGGCATTGATTTGTCTTTTTCTTCCGCATTTCATCCTCAGACAAATGGCCAGACCGAGCGAACTAATCAGACTTTGGAGACTTATTTGAGATGCTTTGTGTCTGCCGATCAGGATGATTGGGTGGCCTTTTTGCCATTGGCCGAGTTTGCCCTTAATAATCGGGCTAGTTCGGCTATTTTGGTTTCGCCTTTTTTTTGTAATTTTGGTTTTCATCCTCGTTTTTCTTCTGGGCAGGTTGAGCCTTCTGACTGTCCTGGTGTGGATTCTGTGGTTGACAGGTTGCAGCAGATTTGGGCTCATGTGGTGGACAATTTGGTGTTGTCTCAGGAGGAGGCTCAACGTTTTGCTAACCGTCGTCGGTGTGTTGGTTCCCGGCTTCGGGTTGGGGATTTGGTTTGGTTGTCTTCCCGTCATGTTCCTATGAAGGTCTCTTCCCCTAAGTTTAAGCCTCGGTTTATTGGTCCTTATAGGATTTCTGAGATTATTAATCCGGTGTCTTTTCGATTGGCGCTTCCGGCCTCTTTTGCTATCCATAATGTCTTCCATAGATCTTTATTGCGGAAATATGTGGTGCCCGTTGTTCCCTCTGTTGATCCTCCGGCCCCTGTTTTGGTTGATGGGGAGTTGGAGTATGTGGTTGAGAAGATTTTGGATTCTCGTTTTTCGAGGCGGAGGCTTCAGTACCTTGTCAAATGGAAGGGTTATGGCTAGGAGGATAATTCTTGGGTTTTTGCTTCTGATGTCCATGCTGCTGATCTGGTTCGTGCCTTTCATCTGGCTCGTCCTGATCGGCCTGGGGGCGCTGGTGAGGGTTCGGTGACCCCTCCTCAAGGGGAGGGTACTGTTGTGAATTCTGCTTTTGGGTTCCCTCCGGTGGTAGTAGGTGGTAATGCAGTTGTCCCTGGGTTGCAGTCCTGGTCAGGTGTGTCTGCTGATTGCAGTTCTGACTGGGGTATTTAGGTGTGCAGAATTCATTAGTCCTTGCCAGTTGTCAATTGTTGTTGGGAGGTGTTGGACCTCTGCCTGGTTCCTCCTGCCTATCTGCCAAATCAGCAAAGATAAGTGTTTTTTTTTTCCTGTGGCACACATGCTGTGTGCACAATTCAGTGCTCTTCTTTGTGTTTTCTTGTCCAGCTTAGACTGTGTCAGTATTTTCTCAGTCTTGTTGGATTCTCTGGAGTGGCAGATATACATTCCATGTCTTTAGTTAGATTGTGGAACTTTTTGTATTATCTGCTGTGGATATTTTTGGAAGGGTTTTAATACTGACTGCCTAGTAATCTGTCCTATCCTTTCCTATTTAGCTAGAGTGGCCTCTTTTGCTAAATCCTGTTTTCTACCTGCGTGTGTCTATTCTTCTCCTACTCAGTCATTATTCGTGGGGGGCTGCCTATCCTTTGGGGGTCTGCTCTGAGGCAAGATAGCATTCCTATTTCCATCTATAGGGGTATTTAGTCCTCCGGCTGTGTCGAGGTGTCTAGGGTTTGTCAGGCACACCCCACAGCTACTTCTAGTTGCGGTGTTAGTTCAGGATTTGCGGTCAGTAAAGGTTCCACCGACTCCAGAGACAGTTTTCATGCGGCTCCAAGGTCACCAGATCATAACAGGACCCCACAAAAGGGTGTTGATGTAGGGGGGGTCTGATGTGTTGGTGGCATTCGTGTGGGGTCACAGTAGTTTCATCCTCGTCTGCCGGTCACAGACAGTAATGAGACGACCGGTACCAATCCTCCAGAAAATCAAACACCTCCCTTGGGTTGTTCAGTATGGTGCAGGCATCCAAAATAATATGTATGGCATTGTGAGTGCAGCGCCCCAGGGTCCTGGTCGTTGCAGTAATGTCGCTCTTCCACCAGGGGGAGTGATGTTATGTCTGAAGGCAATAAAGGAGATCTCTTTACCAGGTATCACAAACCACATGACACACTTCACACTCCAGTCCACCAGGGGGAGCTATGCTCCTATCTATTAGGGCACTCTTCACAATTAGGTAAAACTGGTGGTCTGGATAGGAAGTTAGTCAGAAGCTGACTGGGCTTCACCCAAGCAGCACCTGTCAGGCAGCCAGAGGGGAAGGAGGAACATCTAAGAGCTGCAGGCAGAGTGGTCCCTGACAAGGGTGGGATCCTGTCAGAGGCCTAGAAAGAAGGCCACAAAGTCATAGCAAAAGGAGAGGAAACCAGAAGGAGTTCTGCCCTGCAAAAGGCTGCCTCCTTCTGAGGTGCAGGATCCGGTAGCCGGAACACTGAGGGAGCAACAGTCTCCAAGCTTTGCTCCAGAGACCGGCAGGACAGATAATTCCATGTTACCTGCCCGACCTATACCCAGGAGGCATGGTGTCAACTTGTGGGGGCTGGGGCGTGCTAAAGTCCCTGTAAAAAGCCTCAGGCCACCAGTCATATGGGTTTGTCCTATCCTTACCATCAGGGGGACAGAGAAAGAGACATAACATCTAGAACACCAACATCAGTTGTAAGGACCTTACAGAGACGCTCAGCAGGGAGGTACTACAACATCCAGGCGCTAGAGGAAGGCTACTCATTTCCACCTGGATAAGGGGACTCTGGATTTGCCTTCAGACCGGCCGGACTCTGCCTACCTTGTGGTCTGTAGCCTGGACTGTGGATGCTGAAGCCATCAGTAAAAAGGTAAAGAGACTGCAACCTTGTGTCCTCGTTCTTCACTGTGCCTCACACCATCCACCATCTACACTCTGGGATGCCCTGGGGATACACGTCACCTGTGGGAAGGTATACCATCTAGCTGCCATCACATCACCCCAGCGGACCCCTAAGAAGCTTCGGTCACCCTGACCGAATACCACAGGTGGCGTCACGAACATATCCCTTTAAAGACCTTTCCCCATTTATCAACGGATGTCCCTAGGGCCACGGACCGGGTCAGCCACCGTGACATCCCTCTTGAGAACCGAAGGGCCCGGTACCGATTGCCCCACTCCCCTACTGGGGGTGCTCCATGAGCATGGAGCCGCAGAGGTCTCTCAATGTCCCGCATACACCGTGATAGGCTACGTGCAAATGCCTTCTCCCCATCATTGACCATGCGCGAGAAATAGTCCAAGACCCCACTATCAACCTTGCACCTGGTGTTGATGACCCCCAGCTTCCTCCTGCTCCTAACTCTTCAGAAGATGGGGGCTACAACAGGGGAATTATCATACAGAAGTGTTGGGCTTCTTTTCCGCTATTCTTCCACCTCCTCCACGCCTGCTGCTGGTACTGTTGATGGTGCTGCTTGTCCTGTGATTGCTGATGCGGGTGCCATATCAAAGGATTGGCCTGCTGCTGCTCCTGCATCCTCTCCAGAATCTCCCACAGGCTCCAAGAGGGCGACATCTGACTCTCATTCCATCTCCCTGTTGCGTATGTTGGAATCCTTTCTGCAAAAAAACATACCTTATTTACTATACCTTTTAACAAAATTGTTTAAGCTTTCATATAACAAATAAAACAATGGTTAAAAAATCGTGATTGGATTGTACTGTGCTTTGAGGGCAGAAAGAGGTGTATGGTAAGTTTCAGGGCGAGGAATGGGAGAACAGAGAGAATGATGATTAGGTTGTAGATCCCACAAAGGATGACCCTTCTCACTGCCAACTTTGTAAAAAACAACTGAGTAGAGGCAAAAAAAATCCGTGTACAGTCGTGGTGAGAGCACATCAGCTTTTACAGTAGTGGAAATGCCTGCTGTTTTTGACCGATCTCAGAAGCACATCACATCTTTCTCATCCTACTATAATATCCTCTCTCTTCTCTCACAGTCCAGGAACTTGTCTTGTTCACCATACTCCACCCTCTGTCAGCACAGCAGCAAGCCATTGTTCATGCATTTGTGGTGTCAGGATTCAAACCTAGCAGCTCCTGTGCACCAGATGGTAGCTCTTCCTTCTGAGCTATTCAGCTCGCTGGACTGTTTCGTGTTAATCCAAATACTTGTATCTATGTTGTTGCTGATGTCTCCACACTGAGATTTCTGTTTGTTACCACCCTGAGTTCCTGATTGTCTCATCCTGATTGCAAACCCTATTTAAACCTGGCCTTGCTCTCATTTCCTTGCGTGATTATTGAGCTACTTCTAGTCAAGCTCCCTTCACCTGCTATTCCCTGAAACACCACTACTGCTCCTGGTAAATGACCTCTGGCTCCCTTGACTACAATTCCTGCTTATTCCTTCAAACTACATTGCTGTTCCTGTGTACTGACTCCTTTGCTATTCCAGACAATGCTACCTGCCAGTGCTGCCACTAGTGGTTGCAATATCACTACTCCAACCAGGTCAGTCCATAACATGTGGTCACATAAAAGGTTGTTTCCTCCTACATATGGCAAAGCTAAGAGCTTGGACTTCACCATCTTTAATCAATTAATAATATCTTTTATTTACATAGTAAATGTAAAGTGCTGCGGAATATGTTGGCGCTATAGAAATAAAAGTATTGTTATCTGTTAGTTTATTGTTATCTATTAGTGCAAACATATTCCGCAGAGCTTTACAAGTCAGCAGTTCATATAAAACAGCCATAAGTTGCAAAGTTAACAATAATTTAATAATTAAAGGAAAAATAATGACGACCCTGCTCGTAAGAGCTTACAATGAGGTGGGGGTGACACAAAGTACAGGTGCTTATTTACAATGATGGCCCAGCAATATTGAGGAAATGAGGGATAGATAAAGGCTGTATGAGGTAGTCAGCACTATCCAATAGTTTTAAATACACAACAGCAACAAGCTCCACGTGATCCACGATCTCTTTACTTCCTGCCACCTTTCCTTCCTGGCCCTCACTGAGACCTGGCTGATGCCTGATGACATGGCCTCCCCTGCTGCACTGAGTTATGGTGGCCTCCAATTTACCCACACTCCTTGCTCTGGCAACAGACATGTGGGTTTCCTTCTTTCTAAAAACTGCTCTTTCAACCCGATCCAACCCCCACCCCCTTATCCTCCCTTCTTTCGAGGTTCACTCTGTCCGTATCTACTCTCCCTCTAATCTAATATACCGACCACCGGGCTCAGCCACTGCCTTCATTGACCAATTCTCCACCTGGCTTCTTCACTTTCTCACTGCTGACATCCCCACCATCATAATGGGTGACTTTGATATCCCTACTGACACCCGCGAGTCAGCAGCCTCCAAGCTCCTGGCCTTTACATCATCATTTGGACTTACACAGTCACCCACACAGACGGACATACACTAGACCTCATCTTCACCCGCCTCTGTTCCTTATCTAATCTCACAACCTCTCCCTTCCCCCTATCTGACCACCATCTACTCACCTTCTCATCCTTGTCCTCACCCGCCCCCCCATGTCCAGCCACTACGATATCCTCGCAGAAACCTTGCACACCTAGACATTCACAGACTCTCAGACTCTCTTCTACCCCTGTCCTCCATATCTTCACTCCACAACACAGATAGCGCCACCGCTTTCTATAACTCCACCCTCACATTAGCCATAGACTCAGTCGCCCCTCTGATGCATGGCAAAGTGAGACAAATCAATAGGCAACCCTGGCACAACAATCTCACAAAAAAACTTTGACAAGCATCAAGGGTCGCGGAGCGGTGTTGGAAGAAAACGCGCCTTCCAGACGACTTCACTGCTTTCAAACAAACAAGCTACACTTGCCTTCAAATTAGCCCTCACCTCTGCTAAACAGACCTATTTCACAAACCTTGTATCTTCATTATCCTACAACCCAAAACAACTATTCAGCACATTTAACTCTTTCCTCCCCCACCACTGCCAAGATCGACCAAACAAGGCAAACCTCTACTGTTCCACCACCCCAATCACTCCGTATACCAGACCTCTGCCCTTCTCTAATAACCTCCCTCTCCAACATCACTGAAGGAGAGCTTACTCACCTCCTTTCCAAATCACACCTCACCACCTGTGCACTTGACCCCATCCCTTCCCACCTGCTCCCCAACCTCACTAACATGCTCATTCCAGCCCTAACCCATCCCTTCAACCTATCGCTATCTTCTGATACCTTCCCCTCTGCCTTCAAACATGCTACCATCACACCCATCCTCAAAAAAACTAACCTTGACCCAGCTGCTATGCCCAACTATTACCCCATATCACTGCTCCCATTTGCTTCAAAACTCATTGAGCAGCATGTCCATGCACAACTTTCCTCCCACCTCTCATCTAACTCTCTCCTTGACAACCTCCAATCTGGCTTCCGCCCCCACCACTCCACTGAAACTGCCCTGACTTTTCCTTGCAAACAGAAAAAATGTTTAACCTGTCCCTTCATAATGACCACGGATAAGATAAAGATCCCTAATTCACATCAGGACTACAAGATACCAGGAACTTTCAGCTGCGTCACTTCTAATGTGGTATACGTAATTATTTGTACTAAATGTCCAACTGAGGGTCTGTATGTAAGGGAGACAGGGCAGAAACAGAGAACAAGGATGAACTCTCATCGCCATACAAGAGAAAAAAGAATGGATCTACCTGTGGCAATACATTTTTGTCTCCCCGATCCTAGCATTATGGACATGAAAAAACTTGTATTAAAAGGTAACTTCAAATCTCAGCTAGACAAAGGATCTGGGAATATAAGCTGATGATGACCTTTGACACTCTCAGTGCAGGAATTAATGTTTTGCATGGATTTATGTCTTTTTACATCAACTAAGGAATTTGCTCCTCAGACCATGTGGGGACACCATAACATAGAACCATACCCCAGTCAGAGGACAATAAAACAGTCACAATCCTTATCTATTAACTGCTTCAATATTTATGGATATAACTGTTTATCACTCACATAATGGTAATTCTGCTTAAAGTCACCTGTCTTATCTATGGCATTTTTCTGTGCTGTGTTGTGCATAAATATGTGATTCTTCAAAATTTGTATTAGTCTATGCCTGATGAAGAGACCTGAGTAGTCTCGAAAGCTTGCAATTTGTTACCATCTTTTCAGTTAGCCATTAAAAGGTATCAACCACTGAGGACTCTCAATTCTAAATATTTTTCTATCCACTGGCTAACACGGTACCAAGATATATATCTTTCCTGTAGCAAAATGGAGGATACCAGAATGTACTGCATCTTTATGGAACTAAAGCCAAGAAGAAGAAACGTGCACAAATGGACAGCGACATTTTTTTTCCTATCTACATGCAAATAAGAGAATTTAATTCCCAAAGGACTCTTGATTACAAACCCAATTCTTCAATACCCATTATGCGAAAAACTTTTGTCACAGGGCTTTTGAGAGATTAAGGAATCACCTTCTGCATGTCTGCTACAGCATAAAGAGTAAAGTCCAAGGTCAATTTGAAACTCTGAGGAAAACACAGAAGACACAGAGCAAAAATAACAACAATACTACAACAAACTACGGACCCTTCTGATTCATAATAAGGAAAAGAAACTGCACAGATTGCGCCTCAATTCAGGACTCTATACAAACAGTTACAAAACAAAGCCAAAACCTGACAACTTGGACAACCACTCCATTCCAGACACAAAAGCATCTAACTGTGTCATTAATCTTTCAGATTATAAAACCAACAAAGTGGAGCTGGCCGTGCTTTCCAGAGGACTCTCATTTTGTCCTACTAAGGCCCTGGATAAAACTGAACTCTGCAGTGATATGGAACATTTTTTCTGGAGACTGCGCCTGAGGGAATATTTCAATGATACAGAGAATTCAGAAAACACTCGGACTGAAGGGAAAGGGATCCTAACAACCAAGAAGAGGTAAGACTGGACACCTCCACCTGGATGCAACCCTCATTTGGATAAATATATAGACTCCTTCAGACATTTGATAAAATCCACCATCATAGATACTAACAGGAGACAAGCATCCAACATCAGTGCCCAGGAGAGAAAGGCCATACAGTCTTTGAAACCAACAAAGAAATCGTCATTAAACCTGCTGACAAGGGTGGTGCAATAGTCATGATGAACACATCAGACTATATGAAGGAAGCAAACAGACAACTTATGGACACACGCTACTACGAAAAATTGGAGTCGGATCAAACACAGGTCTATTACATGGAACTAAACAAGTTAGTATCTTGTCTGCCTGATGAATTCATAAGAGCCTATGACCTGATACCAGAAAGTCCAAGAATAGGGACATTCTACATGCTTCCCAAAATCCACAAAACGGGAAATCCAGGATGACCAATTATTTCATGTGTGGGCACCCTTACTGAGCAGGTATCTGGATGGGTAGACGGTATTCTTAAACCCCTGGTAAAGGATACCTCCAGCTTCATTCAGGACACAACTGACCTATTGAATAAACTATCAGCAATTGGTCCTCTACCAGAAGGAACCATCCTGGCCACCATGGATGTAGAATCTTTGTACTCTAATATCCCACACCAGAATGTAATGCCTGCAAATTATTCCTGGAAAACACAGGGACTGATGCTGCTTCTGTGGTGAAACTTATAAAATTCATCCTCACCCGCAATTACTTGACAACAAGATATATCTACAGGAGACTGGAACAGCAATGGGAAATAAAATGGCCCCAAAGTATGCAAATCTCTTCATGGCCAAGCTTGAAAGCGACTTTGTCCTCATGTCCCATCAGGTCTCTGGCCTACTACCGCTATATTGATGATATTTTAATCATCTGGATGGAGTCTGAGTCACAGCTAAAGACGCTCCAAGAACAGTTTAATCAATTTCATCCTACCATCAACTTAACACTCAACTACTCCTGCACTGAAATTAACTTCTTGGACACCATCATTATGCTGCAGAATAATGAAATAGAGACATCCCTGTATCAGTAGCCAATCGACCATCCAACAGACCTTAAGTGGGACGATTTCCATCCAAAACACATAAAAATTCTATTGTCTACAGCCAAGCCATCAGACACAATCAGATATGTTCCAACCCCATGGATAGGGATGAACACCTTGGTCACTTCAGAAAGACCTTTTTGAATCAGGGCTACCATCCAAGAACAATTCAAAACCAAATTACAAGAGCAACTAGAATATCAAGGATTCACTTTCTACATTATAAAGCTAAAGAAGAAAATAATCGGGTGCCTCTAGTAGTCACCTACAATCCAAATCTGGAGGTGCTAAGGGGAGCTGCACGGAAATTACAATCTTTACTACGAAAAGAGGCCCGCTTAAAATCCATTTTTCCAGACTCCCCCACTACTGTGTGCAGGAACCTTTCCTTGCTGCCAGAAAAAATGTAAAACCTGTCCATTTATAATTACCATGGACAAAATAAAGATCCCCAATTCATATCAGGACTACAAGATCCCAGGTACTTTCAGCTGCGTCACTTCTAATGTGGTGTACTTAATTATTTATGCTAAATGTCCAACTGGGGGTCTGTATGTAGTGGAGACAGGGCAGAAACTGAGAACAAGGATGAACTCTCATCGCCATACAATAAGCGAAAAAAGAATGGATCTACCTATGGCAATACATGTTTTGTCTCCCCGATCATAGCATTATGGACATGAAATTACTTGTATTAAAAGGTAACTTCAAATCTCAGCTAGACAAAGGATCTGGGAATATAAGCTGATGATGACCTTTGACACTCTCAGTGCAGGAATGAATGTTTCGCATGGATTTATTTCTTTTTACATCAACTAAGGAATTTGCTCCTCAGACCATGTGGGGTCACCAAAACATAGAACCAGACCCCAATCAGAGGACAATAAAACATTCACAATCCTTATCTATGAACTTCTCCAATATTTATGGACATAAGCAGAATTAGCATTATGTGAGTGATAAACAGTTAATGTCACCTGTCTTATCTATGGCATTTTTCTGTGCTGTGTTGTGCATAAATATGTGATTCTTCAGAATTTGTATTTGTCTATGCCTGATGAAGAGACCTGAGTAGTCTCGAAAGCTTGCAATTTGTTATCAAATCTACACTGTGTTCCAAATTATTATGCAAATTGGATTTAAGTGTCTCAAAGATTTAACTGTTTTGTTTTTAAAATAAACTTGTGGATGGTATTGTGTCTCAGGGCTCAATGGATCACTGAAATCAATCTTAAACACATGTGATAATTAGTTTTCCAGGTGATTCTAATTAAAGGAAAACTACTTAAAAATGATGTTCCACATTATTAAGCAGGCCACAGGTTTCAAGCAATATGGGAAATAAAAAGGATCTCTCTGCTGCTGAAAAGAGTTAAGTAGTGCAATGCCTTGGACAAGGTATGAAAACATTAGATATTTCACGAAAACTTAAAGAGTGATCATCATCATACTGTGAAGAGATTTGTGACTGAAACAGAGCAGATAATGGCATAATGAGGAAGGTTTCTGCTAGACAAATTCATTGGATTAAGAGAACAGCTGCCAAAATACCATTACAAAGCAGCAAACAGTTATTTGAAGCTGCTGGTGCCTCTGGAGTCCCTTGAACCTCAAGGTGTAGGATCCTTCAAAGGCTTGCTGTGGTGCATAAACCTACTATTTGGCCACCCCTAAACAATATTCACAAGCAGAAACGGTTGCAGTGGCCCCAGACATACATGAAGACTAATTTTCAAACAGTCTGGTTTATTGATAAGTGTTGAGCAACCCTGGATGGTCCAGATGGATGGAGTAGTGAATAGTTGGTGGATGGCCACCATGTCCCAACAAGGCTGCAACGTCAGCAAGGAGGTGGAGGAGTCATGTTTTGGGCTGGAATCATGGGGAAACAGCTGGTAGGGCCCTTTAAGGTTCCTGAAGGTGTGAAAATGACCTCTGCCAAGTATATAGAGTTTCTGACTGACAACTTTCTTCCATAGTATAAAAAGCAGAAATGTGCCTTCAGGAGCAAAATCATCTTCATGTATGACAATGCACCATCTCATGCTGCAAAGAATACCTCTGAGTCATTGGCTGCTATGGGCACAAAAGGAGATAAACTCATGGTGTTGCCACCATCTTCCCCTGACCTCAACCCTATAGAGAATTCCACACCTCAACACATCCGATTATCCACCACCCTCGAATCCTTCAGACGGAACCTGAAAACCCATCTCTTCAGGAAAGCCTACAGCCTGCAAAAACCATTCTGCCACCTCACCACCACCCGAGATGCCACCTCACCACCTCCAGAGCTGCCGCCTCACCACCACCAGAGCTGCTGCACCCCCAACCTTCTGTCTCTTCCCCATTATCGCATGAAGATGGGAGGTGCCGGACCCGGACCGCGATGCCCATCGGATGGGACCGCATCGGACCGCCCCCCAGGTGAGTAACTTGTTTTTCTTATCTTTTAGGTTATGTCAGGGGCTTATCTACAACATTACAGAATGCTGTAGATAAGCCCCTGATGGCGGTGGCCAAAGCATATATACAAAAAAGTAGGTGACTGATTCTCTGTATATGGAGTCTGCAGGAAAATCTGTGTTCCAAGACTCAAACAGCGCTCCGTCCCTCCCGAGTCTGTGGCTAAGGAGTACAATACAGTCACATATGGGATATTCCCTTCTGAGCATTGCACTTTGTCTGAAAATTAGTTCCTGATTACGTGTAAGGTATTGGCACACTCAGGAGAAGTTGCACAACAAACTGTCAGGTCAAATTTTTTACAATTTGCCCTTATAAAAATTAAACATTTAATGCTAAAACATTTTAATCTTTGACAAAAACCGACCTCGCGGATACATTCATGTGTATACCCATCCCTTTTGCAATACGTGCCCATAGAACTTGGAGGGAAAAAAGGGGGGGCAAACTCCCACAATACTATAATCCTTATAAGCTTATCAAGAGCATGATGCCCCATAATAGACATAACGTCACCAATTACGTATAAAAGATTTAACTTTATTGATGTAATACAATAAAATAAGACAACAATAATTACATAAATATATGATGAGGGTCGATGAGTGATAAGATGGACAAAAACAGCAAATAAATCCACATTATAAAATGTACAGGTGCACCACTATACAGCACATAGTATTATACAGAGTTAAATGGGGCATGCAAAAATACTTAGGGGTGGGTAAGATAGCCCATAAAAACCATGATTCGGTTCCACTACCAAATAACCGGCTAATCCACCCTATGACTTCCCTCCATTATTGCACGTAGCCCGATTTGAATTAGAAAAACACACGTCAGTGTTGCTAACTCATGTGTGGTTTTTTGCAGATTAGTCCACCACGAGCCCCGATGCATGTTTCGCGTGCTGAGCTTCCTCGGGGGGCTTTAATGCTAAAACAACATTTTAGTGGTAAAAATGTGATTTTTTTTTTCTTCTACCCAATGGTATAAAATTCTGTGAGCCACATGTGGCATCAAATGCTCACTGCACCCTTACATGAATTAATTGGGGTGCAGTTTTTAAAATGTGATCACTTATGGGGGGCTCTGCTGTTCTGACACCTCAGGAGCTCTGCCACTGTGGCATAGCACCCTCAAACCATTCCAGCAAAATCTGAACTATAGTATGGTGCTCTTTCCCTTCTGAGCTTTGTACTGTCCCTTAAAAGTAGTTTTTGACCACATATGGGGTTTTGGTGTACTCAGTACAAATTGCACAACAAATTGTGCCTTTCATTTTCTTCTTCTATTCCTATTGTAAATTAAAAACTTGGGGCCAAAGCAGCATTTTAGTAGAGAAAATGGTAATTTTTTAATGGCTCAGTCCAATTCTGTGAATCGCCTAGAGCATTAACATGCTCATTACACCCCTAGGTGAATTCCTTAAGAGGTGTAGCTTCCAAAATAAGGTCACTGTTTGGGGTTTCTGCTGTTTTTTTTTTATATTATTATTATTATTATTATTTATTTATATAGCACCATTAATTCCATGGTGCTGTACATGAGAAGGGGTTACATCAAAATACAAATATCACTTAAAGTAAACAAAACTAACAACGACAAACTGTTACAGAGGGAAGAGGACCCTGTCCTTGCGGGCTTATATTCTACAGGATTATGGGGAAGGAGACAGTAGGTTGAGGGTTGCAGTAGCTCCAATGGTGTTGGGGTGGCTCTTCAAATGTGACTTGGCATCTGCAATCTATTCCAGCCAAAATTGTGCTCCAGAATTCAATTGGTACTCCTTCTCTTCCAAGCCCTGCCATTCACCCAAACACTAGTTTGCTATCCCATATGGAGTATCGGTGTACTCAGGAGAGATTGAAAAACATATTGCATGGTCAATTTTCTCTTGTCAGGCTTATGAAAACGAAAACTTTGGGGCTGAAACATTTTTGTTGAGAAAATGTATTTTTTCATTTTCACCGCTCAACATTCTAAAATTCTGTGAACCACATGAGGGTTTAATGTGCTCACCACACCTTTAAATAAATTCAGTGAGGGGGTGTAGTTTCCAAAATGGGGAGTTTCCACTATTTATGGACATCGGAGGCTCTGCCAACTTGATTTGGCATCCCCTATCTCTTCCAGTCAATTTTGCATTTCAAAAGTCAAATGGTGCTCCTTCCCTTCCGAGCCCTGCTATGTGCCCAAACAGTAGTTTACCACCACATTTGGGGTTTTTGCATACTCAGAAGAATTTGCAAAAGTTTTGGGGTACATTTTTTCCTGTTACCCTTGAGAAAATACAAAATTTTGGTTCTAAACCGTTCTTGTGGGAAAAGTTAGATTTTTTTATTTTCACAGTTCAGCGTTATAAAATTTTGTGAAGCACCTGTGGGTCCAAGGTGTTCACCACACCTCTAAATAAATTACTTGAGGGGCTTAGTTTTCAAAATGGGGCCACTTGAGGGGCTCTGCCAATTTGACATGGTATGCGCTATCTATTCCAGTCAATTTTGCGTTCCAAAAGTCAAATTGGGCTTTTTTTCTTGCACAGCAAATTGTATGGTCCATTTTCTCCTCCTACCCTTGTGAAAATGCAACATTTGGGGCAAAAGCAATGATGTTTGTGGGAAAAAGTATTTTTTTTCTTGCTCATTGCTTTAATTCCTATTATGCACCTGAAGAGTTAATAAACTTTTTGAATGTGGTTTTGAGCAGTGTGAGATGTGCAGTTTTAAAATAGTGTTACTTTTAGGTATTTTCAGTCATACAGGCCATTCAAAGTCACTGCAAACGTGATGTGGCCCCCACAAAAATTGGCTTTGAAAATTTGGGTGGAAAAATTAGAAATTGCTGATAAACTTTTATCCCTTCTATTTTACTTACAAAAAAATGTTTAAAAAAGTTTCTGTTTTAAAATATATGTGTGGTAAATGTTATTTATTAACTATTTTGTGTGATATAACTATCTTGTTTAAGGGAATAAAATTTAAAAGTTTTAAAATTGTGACATTTTCAAAATTTTCACAAAAATTCTATATTTTCACAAATAAATGCAAAAAATAGTCTTTAGCTATTTTTTTCCTATGGGGCTAAGAATTTAGAGGTAGGTAGTTGCTAACTATCTGCTGGCTATGCCTGGTGGTGACTCTTGATTTCAACTCACATTAAGGCCAGAGTCACACTACCGTATAATACGGACGAGTGCTATGCGATAAAAAATGCATAGCACTCGTACCAGTATTCCTCTATGGGGCAGCTCACATCACCTATGAAACTCGGCTCCTGCTCACAGCAGAGCAGGAGCCGAGGGTCATTAGTGTATCGCATCGGATGCAATATGCTAGTGTGAATCCAGCCTAATAGATCCTTCTCTTCAGGTTTGCTCTATCAATGGTCGTCACTGCTGATGTCATGCTGATTGACAGTCAGCTTACCGCAGTTAGGCTGTGGGGAGCCGGCTATCAATTATGATGTCATCGGCAGTGATGTCATGTCAGCAGAGCAGAGAAGAAACTGTTCTGATATCACCGAATGCTGCAGAATCGCTGGCATGAGCAATCCGTGGCCATTCTAAGCTGAGATCGGCACTGGGCAGCACAAGCAGGTAGAGAATAGAGATGAGCGAACATCATCGGCTTCCACCTTATTTGGCAAGCTATAACTCTTACCAAAGAAGCTGCATCAGGAACCTGGATATCTGGATCGCTCCCAATAATCAGCTGTTTGGCGCCGCAGCTGCATGTGTCACGGCTGTGTGACAGTCACAATACAGGCATGGAGAGCCTGTGTGTTGTGACAGTCACACAGCTGCAACACATGCAGCAGCGGCGCTGGATAGCTGATCATCGGGAGCTCTCTAGATATCCAGGTTGCTGATGCAGCTTCTTTGGAAAATGCTATAGCTTGCCGAATAAAGAGGGAGCCGACGATGTTCACTCATCTCTAGTAGAGAGCAACACTGTCTAATATTAGACCTTACCATGCGTCCCCAGTCTGGTGTTCCCTGCTTGGGCCCAGTCCTTTTGTCTGCCCTTATTCACACTGAGGTCAACATTGACACATGTTAAGGTTTTAATATTAGACAGTGTAGGACTGTCCTGATCAGAGTTACCTTGACGCGGTGGGATGGCTTTTGTGCTATTTTTTGATCAAAAAACAGTATTACTAAAAACTCTGTGTTATTTAAATGCACTTTTGCTTTTTTACTTAGTTACATCAGGGTTTTTGCTTACTTTTTTTTTTCTGCCGGTAAGTTATTACTACCATATTAAGAATAACCAAAGTCCTGGAAAACCCTTTTAAATATTCAACTGCTGCTGTTGCTCTTATCACTGTAATCAAAATTTTTTTCTTTCTTTCTTTCATTCGATAAATATATATTCCTCGTGATTTTGACGTAATTATTCTCATGTCAAAGGAATAGTTGAGTAGAGATCACAAATTCACAGCTATATCCCATGCATTTTCTTATCCATACTGGCAAATGTACAAATGTGTCAGGAAAGCATGACAGTGTTCTTGGGGCTGGACATGATAAGACCTGCACAGCAGGTGAATGATGAAAATCCAAGCAACACAGCCCCCAATAGAAGGGAAACCACTGTTACGCAATTAAAAGTTTTCCTACTTAGTGACCAACTGTTTCCTTTTTGTTAAATCTCATTACCAGAGTGAATTGTGGAGAGAGGGTGGGAGAGAAGATTAGTGTAGCGTGATAAACAAGAGCTTTGTCTTAGCTACTAAACAAACATATAACCAAAGATTGTTAGTTTAAACCTCACTGATGTGCGGCTCATTGACGTCCCCACTTGTACGAGGCTTTGTCTTGCCAAGTTTAAAATATCAAATGATATAAATGCATCAATATTATTTTTCTGAATGGAACAAGTCCAAACATAAAAACTAACTCCCCACTGATTTTTCCCTGCCCGCCACACAAGGGTTTACTTAGCCCCAACCATCTACTTTGTGAATTGCCAAAGCTTGTGTTTACCAAACACCTGGGGTGATTGCTTACAAAGACATGCATTATTTTCAGATACCCCCTTGGTCTAAATTCTCTTTCCCTTTTAACTCAGCATGATTAAAATGATGCATAGGAAAAGAAAACAAAGAAGAAGGACAGAAAAGAAAACATCCCAGCAAGAGCTTCTTTTACTATCATGAGCTATTTGTATTCTATGGGCAATACCATGTAAATGCCAAACTGTTATGTTGCCCATACACATTGGATACATGCCAAAAATGAGCTTGTTCAACTCTCCCTTGACATCTGTTGTTATGAATCCGGAAATTATTTCAACATGGCCTATCCTTTGTTACCTTGGAAGAAAAGCAATAATATGTAAAAAGTGGACAAAATAATGTTCTTCCAACAGCCATATTTCAGTTACAAGATTTCTTTAGAATGATAGCCATAGGTATGGCAACTTCAATAGTCAATTACAGAACAAACAGACTATTTATAATAATATTATTTAAACCAGTAGGAAGATATGATGCATGTAATGATTATATACACTCACTGGCCACTTTATTAGGTACACCTGTCCAACTTCTTGTTAACACTTAATTTCTAATCAGCCAATCACATGGCGGCAACTCAGTGCATTTAGGCATGTAGACATGGTCAAGACAATCTCCTGCAGTTCAAACCGAGCATCAGTATGGGGAAGAAAGGTGATTTGAGTGCCTTTGAACGTGGCATGGTTGTTGGTGCCAGAAGGGCTGGTCTGAGTATTTCAGAAACTGCTGATCTACTGGGATTTTCACGCACAACCATCTCTAGGGTTTACAGAGAATGGTCCGAAAAAGAAAAAAAATCCAGTGAGCGGCAGTTCTGTGGGCGGAAATGCCTTGTTGATGCCAGAGGTCAGAGGAGAATGGGCAGACTGGTTCGAGCTGATAGAAAGGCAACAGTGACTCAAATCGCCACCCGTTACAACCAAGGTAGGCCTAAGAGCATCTCTGAACGCACAGTGCGTCGAACTTTGAGGCAGATGGGCTACAGCAGCAGAAGACCACACCGGGTACCACTCCATTCAGCTAAGAACAGGAAACTGAGGCTACAATTTGTACAAGATCATCGAAATTGGACAGTAGAAGATTGGAAAAACGTTGCTTGGTCTGATGAGTCTCGATTTCTGCTGCGACATTCGGATGGTAGGGTCAGAATTTGGCGTAAACAACATGAAAGCATGGATCCATCCTGCCTTGTATGGAGCATCTTTGGGATGTGCAGCCGACAAATCTGCGGCAACTGTGTGATGCCATCATGTCAATATGGACCAAAATCTCTGAGGAATGCTTCCAGCACCTTGTTGAATCTATGCCACGAAGAATTGAGGCAGTTCTGAAGGCAAAAGGGGGTCCAACCCGTTACTAGCATGGTGTACCTAATAAAGTGGCCGGTGAGTGTATATACAGTGCCATAAAAAAGTATTCATACCCTGTGAACTTTTCCACATTTTTTCATGTTACAGGAAACGTAAAAAATAATATGTTATGTTATTGCCATTGTGTGTGATATACAGTACCAACACAAAGTAGCAAGTAGGGTTGAGCGACTTTTATTTTTATAGGATCGGGTCGGGTTTCACGAAACCCGACTTTCTCAAAAGTCGGGTCGAGTGAAATCGGCCGATCCTATAAAAAAGTCGGGGTCGGCCGAAACACGAAACCCAATGCAGTGCAATGGGATACTATGGTTCCCAGGGTCTGAAGGAGAGGAAACTCTCCTTCAGGCCCTGGGATCTATATTAATGTGTAAAATAAAGAATCAAAATAAAAAATATTGATATACTCACCCTCGGACGCGCCCTGGTACTAACCGGCAGCCTTCCTTCCTAAGAATGAGCGCGTGAATGACCTGCGGTGACGTCGCGGCTTGTGATTGGTCGCGAGCGGTCACATGGACAAGCCGCGACGTCATCTAAGGTCCTTCACGTGCTCATTCTTAGGAAGGAAGGCTGCCGGAAAGAAGCAGGGCGCGTCCGAGGGTGTGTATATCCCTATTAGGTATATTCTCACCCTCGGACGCGCCCTGCTTCTTTCCGGCAGCCTTCCTTCCTAAGAATGAGCGCGTGAAGGACCTTAGATGACGTCGCGGCTTGTGATTGGTCGCGACCAATCAGAAGCCGTGACGTCACCGCAGGTCATTCACGCGCTCATTCTTAGGAAGGAAGGCTGCCGGTTAGTACCAGGGCGCGTCCGAGGGTGAGTATATCAATATTTTTTATTTTGATTCTTTATTTAACACTTAAATATGGATTCCGATACCGATTCCCGATATCGCAAACATATCGGAACTCGGTATCGGAATTCCGATACCAGATTCAGAAGATCGCCGACCTCATGGCCGACCCCACACAGGGGTCGGGTCGGGTTTCATGAAACCCGACTTTGCCAAAAGTTGGCGACTTCTGAAAATGGCCGACCCGTTTCGCTCAACCCTAGTAGCAAGTATTTGTGAAGTGTAAAAGAAATAATACATGTTTTTATAATTATTTTAAAAAATATAAATCTGAAAATTGTGATGTGCATTTGTATTCAGTCCCTGTAGTTTGATACCCTTAAATAAAATCCTGAGAAACTAATTGCCTTCAAAAATCAAATAATTGAGTCTACACGTTTGTAATTTATTCTCAGTATAACTAAAGCTGATCTGTGAAGGTCTCTGAGGTTTGTTTGAGAATATTAGGTATCAAACAGCATCATGAAAACCAAGGAACACATCAACAGGTCAGGGAAAAATTTGTGGAGAAGAGAAAAGCAGGGTTAGATTATAAAAAATAGCCCAGGCGCTGAACAGGTATCTCACAGAGCACTGCTCAATCCATCATCCAAAAATGGAACCAGTATGGCAAACCTACCAAGACATGGCTGTCCACCTAAAATAAAATCCCAAACAAGCACTAATTAGAAAATCAGCCAAAAGGCCCATGGTCGCTTTGGAGGAGCTTTAGAGATCCTCAGCTAAGTATCCACAGGACCCTCATTAGTCACATACTCCACAAATCTGGCCTTTATGTAATAGTGGCAAGAAGAAAGCCATATTATAAAGCAAGCCATAAGTAGTCCTGTTTGCAAAAAGCCATGTAGGGGACATCGTGAAAACACCATCACCACCTTCAAACATGGTGGTGGCAGTCTCATACTGTGGGGATGCTTTTCTTCCATAGGGGCAGGGATGGGAAGATGGATGGAGCTAAATACAGGTGAATCCTGGAGGAAAAACTGTTAGAGGCTACAAAAGACTTGAGACTGGGGTGTAGGTTAAATTTCCAGCAGGACAATGACCCTACACATACTGCCAGAGTTACAATGGAATTGAGAATCTGTGGCAAGACTTGAAAATTGCTGTTCACAGACACGCTTCATTCAATCTCATTGAGCTAGAGCTAGTGTGCAAAGGAGGTTGTGCAAAAATGTTAGCCCCTAGATGTGCAAAGCTATTAGAGACATACCTCAAAAGAATAATTGCAGTAATTGCAGCAAAAGGTAGCACTAGAAAGTATTGACTCACGGGGGGCTACATACAAATCCACGTCACAATTTTCAGATTTTTTATTTTTTAAATATTTAGAAAACTATGTACAATTTCTTTTCACAAATACTTGCTACTTTGTGTGGGTATAGCACATAAAATCATTACAAATCACATTTAAGTTTGAAAGTGAATAAATGCAAAAAAGTTCACAAGATATGAATATTTTTTCAAGGCACAATGTGATGCTAGTCACTTCTCACAGCCAAGCCGTGAGTCAGAATGGTCAAGGAGTCCAAAGTCAGAAGCCAGGAGAGTACATCATAAACAGAAGAAGGAGACAAAAGTGTAGTCAGGTTGTAACATCCCTGCCGGCATCACTGCATGGCTTCCCATCTCCCATCTTACTCACCACTCCAGGCCACACTGTGAGTTCTGTCCTCTGCCGGCTCCTTGCTGTGGGCCTCATATCCTTGCTTGCTGCATTGTTCCTGGCTGTATGCTTAGGGCGGTGGCCCCTGCACTTCCTGAGTCTTATAGGGACTATGTGCACACTCCTAATTTGCCCCCAGCCTATTGCCAAGATATCAGGTACTTAAGTCATCTCCACCCATAGGGAGATGCCTGAGCAACAAACTTTCTCAGTGTGTATTCTGCTACTGAGTTGCCAGGTCCTGTCTTCCGCCTCCCCGGGGGCTGCATACCCAGGCCCGTTTCTGTACTCTTGGTGTCCTGTTTTTGTCATCCTGGGGACTGCATACCCAGGCCTGCACCCATATTCTGTGTGTCTTGCTTTCGTCACCCTGGGGGCTGTATACCCAGGCCTGAATCCTTTGTTCTGAACTTGTTCCCATGTCTGAAGTTTGTCCTATACCTGTACCTGTTTGTATCTTTGTCTGTTGCCTTCCCTACTCAGTTGTGTGTATCCTTGTGTCCACTCCTTCTGCTCTGCTCGCCACAACCTGCAGCTCTGTTCTCCGCCTTCTGCAGCTCTGCTCTGCTCGCCGCATCCTGCGATTCTGTTCTGCTCTGCTCACCGGATCCTGCGGTTCTGCTCTGTTCTGCTCGCTGCATCCTGCGGTTCTGCTCAGCTTGCCGCATCCTGCAGTTCTGCGCTGCTCACCGCATCCTGCAGCTCTGCTCTGCTCGCCTGCATCCTGCGGTTCTGCTCTGCTCGCCGCATCCTGTGGTTCTGCTCTGCTTGCCGCATCCTGCAGTTTTGCATTGCTCACCGCATCCTGCAGCTCTGCTATGCTCGCCGCATCCTGCAGGTTCTGCTCTGCACTGCATACTGTGGCTCTGCTTGCCGCATCCTGCGGCTCTGCTCTGCTCACCACAACCTGAGGCTCTGCTCTCCAACTCCTTTGGCTCTGCTCTGCTCCCGTCCCACCTCATGCGGCTCTGCTCTGCTTCTGTCCCATCTCCTGCAGCTCTGCTCTGCTCTCCGCATCGTGCGGCTTTGCTCTGCTCCCGCTCCACACCCTGTGTTTCTTTGTCCTTCTAGTCTGAACTGGTTCCTTACAGTCTGTACTGTTTCCTACCTGCTCCTTATCCTACTTGTACCTGCCTGTGTTCCTGCCCTACCCATCACCATCTCGACTCCTCCAGTGTGTTCCAAGCCCGCCAGAGTGCCAGCCGTACCTGCCTGCCAGTGTCACGGAGTTACCGCGACAGAGCAGTACCAGAAGACCACAGCATCTGATGACTTCTGCTTCATCTCTGAGAAGAAGCACTTCTCCTGTGTATTAATGGTGTTTTGTTTTCTTTCAGCAGGACAGGGGTTAATAGGCCATGTGGAAATTCCTGCTTTCAGCTGTGCTCGGTTAGCCACTCCTCTCTCCTATAAAAGCTAGGCCTTCTGATCAGACCTTTGTCTGAGATAGCACTTGCTTGATAGGCCTGGAGTAGTGAGGAGCTGGTGTTTGGAGAGCTGGAGGAATTTATTGTGCCACAGTTGTATAGTTTGTATGCTTGGAATATTCTTCATCCTTAAGCTGGAGTCACATTAAACGACTTACCAACGATCACGACCAGCGATACGACCTGGCCGTGATCGTTGGTAAGTCGTTGTGTGGTCGCTGGGGAGCTGTCACACAGACAGCTCTCTCCAGCGACCAACGATCAGGGGAACGACTTCGGCATCGTTGAAACTGTCTTCAACGATGCCGAAGTCCCCCTGCAGCACCCGGGTAACCAGGGTAAACATCGGGTTACTAAGTGCAGGGCCGCGCTTAGTAACCCGATATTTACCCTGGTTACCATTGTAAAAAAAAAAAAAAAAAAGTACATACTCACATTCTGATGTCTGTCACGTCCCCCGGCGTCCACAGGGTTAAAACTGCTTTCGGCAGGAGCGCTGCTAATGCACGCGCTGCTGCTGAGAGCTTCCCTGCACTGAATGTGTCAGCGCCGGCAGTAACAGCGGTGATGTCACCGCTGTGCTCTGCTTTATGGCCGGCGCTGACACAGTCAGTGCAGGGAAGCTCTTGGCAGCAGCGCGTCCATTAGCAGCGCTCCTGCCGAAAGCCGTTTTAACCCTGTGGACGCCGGGGGATGTGACAGACGTAAGAATGTGAGTATGTACTGTTTTTTTTTAACTTTTACAATGAGAACCAGGGTAAATATCGGGTTACTAAGTGTGGCCCTGCACTTAGTAACCCGATATTTACCCTGGTTACAAGTGAACACATCGCTGGATCGGCGTCACACACACCGATCCAGCGATGACAGCGGGTGATCAGCGACCAAAAAATGGTCCTGATCATTCCCCAACGACCAACGATCTCCCAGCAGGGGCCTGATCTTTGGTCGCTGTCACACATAACGAGATCGTTAGCGGGATCGTTGCTACGTCACCAAAAGTGTGACATTGTAACGATATCGTTAACGATATTGTTACAGTGTGACTTAGCCTTTACCTGCCTTATTTACTCTCCCCATCCTTCACACCCTGGTGGTTACCCCTGTTATTTGTGAGAGCATATTTTGTGTGAGTGGAGTTTTCTTTTTACCCTTGTCTTTGTTCCCCTGTTTGTCGGGTTGGTGTACTGTTGTACACGGTAGCGCCTCTCTTCCCCGGGTGGGGAGGGGGACAGACGCAGGGCGGCAGTCAGGAGACAGGGCAAGGGCGGAGGCCCCGGCATCCTCGCCATCTGAGGTATCCCGGGGAACAGGGCCAGGAAAGGTGCCCCTGGTCCCAGTTTACTCGCTAGTCCAATCGTGACATTATCTCTGACCCGAAAGCATTTTCTGATCCGTTATGGATCCTACTACAGTGCTGACAGGGCAGTTGCAACAGCTCAGTCTGGAGGTGGCGGATTTATGCACAGTGGTTTCACAGCACTCTGTTACGTCTGGTGTGGGGATCTCACTTTCCAAACAAACCATTGTGGAGCCCAAGGTCGCGCTGCCAGACAGGTTCTCCGGAGGGCGGGACAAGTTTGTTGTGTTCCGGGAGGCCTGCAAACTTTATTTCCGGCTGCGTCCGGTATCCTCTGGTACAGAGGAGCAATGGGTGGGGATTGTTATCTCGCTCCTACAGGGGGACCCGCAACCATAGGCATTTTCTCTTCCATCTGACTCAGTCACTTCAGTCAGTAGAGGGCTTCTTCCAGGCTTTGGGCTTAGTGTATGATGACTCTGATCGTGTCTCCTTGGCTGAGTCGTCTCTGCGCCAACTTCAGCAAGGAGACCGTCTAGCGGAGGAATACTGCTTCGAGTTCCGGCGGTGGGCCACTGACACTAGGTGGAATGACCCGGCCCTCCGTAGTCAGCTCTGCGAGGGTCTCTCCGTAAGAGTAAGGGATGCTTTAGCTCTCTATGAGACTCCGGATTCCCTTGAGGCAGCCATGTCTCTGGCGATCCAGGTTGATTGCCGTCTTCGCCAGAGGCATAAGGAGACACCTCTGGGGGCAGGAGGTCCAAGTTTGAGCGTGACCAGTACTAATTCTACTGTGGAACCCATGCAAGTGGGTGCAGCGTCCCAACCTAGCAAACTTGCATTTATTCGGCGTAAGGAGGAGTGTGCTTTTGTTGTGGCAAGAAAGGTCATGTTGTGGGCACATGTCCTACCCGTCACTTGTTTAAACAACCGCCTGAAAACTAGAGAGCCCGGGTTGCGGGGAGGTAGGCAACCCGGGTGTACTCATAACCTCTATGGGAAAGACTCATTTTTTCCTTCCAGCTATTTTATATGTGGGTGAAAATAAGGTTGACGTGTCCGCCTTCTTGGACAGTGGGGCAGGGTTTAATTTGGTCGACGCAGGGTTCGTCCGGGACCAAGGCCTTGTCTCACAAACCTTGTCCAGACCTATACCCATAATAGCTATCGATTCCGGTCCTTTAAGACAGGGGCAGTTCACGCAGGTAGTTCATGACATACGGTTACAGGTAGGGGCCATACACTCTGAAGTGTTAAAATGTTATGTGCTTGAGGGCCTGCCCTCACCTGTGGTACTGGGACTTCCTTGGCTCGCTCTGCACAATCCAGTAATTGATTGGCAGACACAGGAAGTGGTAAAGTGGAGTACATACTGTCAAGGACACTGTTTGGGTACCCGGTTGGCAAGGGTGGATACCCAGTCTGTGCCCCATTACCTGTCAGACTGTGGATGTGTTTTCTTAGCAGGGGAGCCAAGAGCTTCCCCCACATCGTCTTTATGATTGTGCCATCAATCTGGTTCCTGGTGCCAAGCTGCCCAAGAGCAGACTCTATAACATCTCAGGTCCAGAAAGGCAGGCCATGAAGGACTATATTACAGAAAGTCTGGCTGAGGGCTATATCCGACCTTCCTCTTCTCCCCTTGCTGCAGGGTTCTTTTTCGTAAAGAAGAAGGATGGCGGGTTACGTCCTTGCCTGGATTTCCGGGAACTTAATGCTATCACGGTCCGTGATCCGTATCCGCTACCTCTTATACCTGACCTTTTAAATCAAATTGTTGGGGCAAAATGGTTCTCTAAAATGGACCTCAGGGGGGCGTACAATCTCATCCGCATTAAGGAGGGTGATGAGTGGAAGACTGCGTTCAATACGCCAGAAGGACACTACGAGAATCTAGTGATGCCTTTTGGGTTAACGAACGCGTCCGCCGTCTTCCAGCACTTTATTAATGACATCTTTAGTCACCTTGTAGGCAGGTTTGTTGTTATCTACCTGGATGACATTTTTGTGTACTCACCTGACCTTGAGTCACACCAGCAACATGTAAGACAAGTCCTACAGATACTTCGTGACAATAAATTGTATGTCAAACCTGAAAAGTGCATGTTCTCGGTTAAGGAGATCCCTTTCCTTGGATATGTATTATCTGCCACCGGTTTTCGCATGGATCCGGCGAAAGTCCGGGCGGTATTGGAATGGGATCGTCCTGAGGATTTGAAGGCCTTACAAAGGTTTTTGGGTTTTGCCAACTACTACCACAAGTTCATAAAAAACTTTTCAGTAGTAGCTAAACCGCTCACTGATATGACTAAAAAGGGGACGGACTTCTCCAAGTGGGAGGCATTTGACACTTTGAAAGGGTGTTTTGCTTCTGCGCCGATTCTTATTCAGCCTGATGTCACTGAGCCATTCATTGTGGAGGTGGATGCATCCGAGGTGGGAGTGGGGGCTGTATTATCGCAAGGTGCGTCTCCTGGTAAATGGCAACCATGCGCTTACTTTTCTAAAAAACTGTCACCAGCTGAGAGAAACTATGATATTGGAAATAGGGAACTCTTAGCTATCAAATGGGCATTTGAGGAGTGGCATCATTTCTTGGAAGGAGCGGTTCACCCTGTGATGGTGATCACTGACCATAAGAATCTGGTTTATTTGGAGTCAGCAAAACGTCTTACACCTCGTCAGGCAAGATGGGCTTTGGTCTTTACCAGATTTAACTTTTTTGTTACTTTTAGGCCGGGAAGCAAAAATGTTAAGGCAGATGCTTTGTCCCGTTGCTTTCCTGGGGGAGGCGATAAGTGCAAGCCAGTACCTATACTATAAAAAGGGGTAGTGATGGCATCCATATGCTCCAATCTTGAAAGAGAGGTGGCGGACGCTCAGGGGGACGCCCCTGCTACCTGTCCTCTTGGTAATCTGTTTGTACCAGTCAATCTCCGTCTTAGAATCCTCAGTGAACATCATGATACGGTGCTGGCTGGACATCCAGGGATTAAGGCTACCGCGGATCTACTTACTCGGCATTTTTGGTGGCCAGGTGCTTTTAAGGATGTTCAGGAGTATGTCGCCTGTTGTGAATTCTGCTCTTGGGTTCCCTCTGGTGGTTGTTGGTAGTAATTCAGTTGTCCCTGGGTTGCAATCCTGGGCAGGTGTCCCTGCTGATTGCAGCTCTGACTGGGATATTTAGGTGTGCAGGATTCATTAGCCCTTGCCAGTTGTCCATTGTTCTTGGAGGTTTTGCATCTCTGTCTGGTTCCTCCTGCCCTGCTGCCAAATCAGCAAAGATAAGTGTCTGGATTTTGTTTCTGCAGCACACATGTTGTGTGCTTTACAATTCAGTACTATTCAATGTTTTTTCTTGTCCAGCTTAGATCGTGTTTGGATATTTCAGTCAAGTTGGATTCTCAGGAGATGCAGATATACATTCCATGTCTTTAGTTAGATGGTGGAATTTTTGTATTATCTGCTGTGGATATTTTTAGGGTTTTAATACTGACCGCTTAGTATTCTGTCCTATCCTTTCCTATTTAGCTAGTGTGGCCTCTTTTGCTAAATCCTGATTTCTGCCTGCGTGTGTCTTTCCTCTAATACTCACAGTCAATATTTGTGGGGGGCTGCCTATCCTTTGGGGTTCTGCTCTGAGGCAAGATAGAATTCCCATTTCCATCTATAGGGGTATTTAGTCCTCCGGCTGTGTCGAGGTGTCTAGGATGTGTTAGGTACACCCCACGGCTACTTCTAGTTGCGGTTACAGTTTAGGGTTTGCGGTCAGTACAGGTTCCACCTACTCCTGAGAAAGCCTCATGCGGCTCCAGGGTCACCGGATCATAACAGTCGCCGCCTGCAATATCTGTGCGCGTTCTAAGACTTCACATACTCGTCCGTCAGGGGCTCTCCTACCATTGGAGATTCCCAGCAGACCTTGGACTCATTTGTCGGTCGATTTTATTTCGGATCTACCTGTGTCTGCAGGGAACACTGTAATCCGGGTGGTGGTGGTGGACAGGTTCAGTAAAATGTCTCATTTTATTGCTTTGCCAGCTTTGCCTAATGCCAAAACTCTGGCGCAAATTTTCATCAGGGAAATAATAAGACTGCATGGGATTCCTACGGATATTGTTTCTGATTGGGTTGTGCAGTTTATCTCCAAATTCTGGAGGGCGTTTTGCACCCGTCTGGGGATCCATTTGTCTTTTTCTTTGGCGTTTCACCCACAGTCTAACGGGCAGACTGAACGGGTTAATCAGAATTTAGAGACATATCTTAGATGTTTTGTATCTGAGAATCAGGAGGACTGGGTGACCTACTTACCGTTGGCTGAATTTGCAGTTAATAATCGCTGTCAGGAATCAACAGGTAAGTCCCCGTTTTTCAGGAATATGGGTTTCATCCGCAGTTTAGTTCGATCAATTGTGATCGCCCTTCTGGTTTATCGGAGGAGGAACGGTTCTCTTCTTCTATTTCTACGATTTGGCAGGGGGTGATTAATAATTTGCAAAAAATGGGCTCCAAATATAAGAGTGTGGCTGATCGGAGACGTTTGGTGGGTCCGGACCTGAGTGTTGGTGACTTGGTGTGGCTGTCCTCAAGGAACATTAAGCTAAAGGTTCCATCTTGGAAATTGGGTCCCAGGTTTATTGGTCCCTATAAGATCCTAGCCGTCGTCAATCCGGTAGCATTCCGCCTTGCTCTGCCATCTACTTTTAAAATCCACAATGTGTTTCACTGTTCTCTTCTCAAGAAGTACGTGGCATCTGCAGGATCTTCACCTCTGCCACCTTCTCATGTCATTGTCGATGGTAATCTGGAGTTCCAGATAGCAAAGGTCTTAGATTCTCGTCTTGTTCGTCGGTCACTTCAATACATGGTGCATTGGAAGGGGTACGGTCCTGAGGAGAGGATGTGGGTTCCAGCTTCCGACGTTCATGCGACCTCACTGGTTCGGGCCTTTCATGCGGCCCACCCAGATAAACCAGGTCCTGAGGTTCCGGAGGTCCCTCATAGAAGGGGGGTACTGTCACGGAGTTACCGTGACAGAGCAGTACCAGAAGACCACGGCGTCTGATGGCTTCTGCTTCATCTCTGAGAAGAAGCACTTCTCCTGTGTATTAATGGTGTTTTGTTTTCTTTCAGCAGGACAGGGGTTAATAGGCCATGTGGAAATTCCTGCTTTCAGCTGTGCTCGGTTAGCCACTCCTCTCTCCTATAAAAGCTAGGCCTTCTGATCAGACCTTTGTCTGAGATAGCACTTGCTTGATAGATCTGGAGTAGTGAGGAGCTGGTGTTTGGAGAGCTGGAGGAATTTATTGTGCGACAGTTGTATGGTTTGTACGCTTGGAATATTCCTCATCCTTACCTGCCTTATTTACTCTCCCCGTCCTTCACACCCTGGTGGTTACCCCTGTTATTTGTGAGAGCATATTTTGTGTGAGTGGAGTTTTCTTTTTACCCTTGTCTTCGTTCCCCTGCTTGTCGGGTTGGTGTACTGTTGTACACGGTAGCGCCTCTCTTCCCCGGGTGGGGAGGGGGACAGACGCAGGGCGGCAGTCAGGAGACAGGGCAAGGGCGGAGGCCCCGGCATCCTCGCCATCTGAAGTATCCCGGGGAACAGGGCAAGTTAGGGCGCCCCCCCTAGAGCTAGGGCCAGGAAAGGTGCCCCTGGTCTCAGTTTACTCACTAGTCCAATCGTGACAGTCAGAGTGCCAGCCATGCCCATCTGCCTGCCAGAGTGCCAGCCGTGCCTGCCAGAGTACCAGTCGTGCCCATCTGTACTTGGTCGCACCTGTCACTAGTGTTCCATCCTCCAGTGGGACCAGCTGCTATGGCCATACACCGCCCTGGAGTGGTACCTGGCAGCTAACTGCCACACAAGCATGACCTCACCACTAGAGGCTCAAGTGAACACCAAGGTAGCTGCTTAGTCACTCCCCTCCAGGGTAGTCTGGTTTGTGGCACAGTGGGGCCACAATCCTCGCTCGCACCATCCAGTCTGGTAATACAGGTAATGTTCTAAGGTCAGAGTACTGGGAGGACAATGGATCAGAGCTGAAGGGGTTAAACAGGAAGATGGTCAGAACGAAGTCCAAGGTCAGGCAACAGATCAAGCATACAGAACTCAAGGCACAGGAGAACAAACCTCACAAGCTGAATGTAAGTCTGGCAGAGTTCTGGGAGACACAGCCAAGTTAAGTAGCATGGCAATTACCAGGAATAAGGAACACTTGAAGACAGCCAACGCCTCACAGTCTCAGATTAGATAGTCAAGCTGTGAATCAACCAACTGATAGCTCAGCACACCCCTGAACCAGATTGGATGGCCAAGCTGTCAATCAAGATACTGACAGCTTCAGCACACCACTATACCAGATTGGACAGCCAAGTTGTCAGTAACTGCATCCCAGACACACTGAGGAGTGGAACCGTGACACACTACATATACAGTTGAAACCAGAAGTTTTCATACAGTGTATAAAAAGACAGATATGCATGTTTTTCTCAATATCTCAATAACATGAAATCAGAATAAACCTTTCACAAGTTACTTACAATAGTTTAATTCAATGTTGTGAACCTATAAACTAGGGCTCCCTACATACATTATAACAAGGTGCCAGGGGTGAACCTAGCCACACTGCTGCCTGAGGCGAACTTCAAAACAGCGCCCCCCAAACACATATACAGTACAGCCCCACTATAGGGCTCCCATCTCATATACAGTCCCTCCATACATTACATGAGTGATAACTATTGTACGTTCTAAAATAGGTCATAAATCAGACAGTATAGTCCTCCATACAGTATTCTGGGCACCACAGTGCTCCTTACAGAATAATGAGCCCCATATATTGCTCCATACAGTATAATGAGCCCCATATATTGCTCCATACAGTATAATGAGCCCCACATGATGCTCCATACTATATAATGGCCACACAGTGCTCCATACTGTATAATGGCCACACATGATGCTCCATAGTGTATAATGGCCACACAGTGCTCCATACTGTATAATGGCCACACATGATGCTCCATAATTATAATGGCCACACAGTGCTCCATACTGTATAATGGCCACACATGATGCTCCATACTGTATAATAGCCACACAGTGCTCCATACTGTATAATGGCCACACATGATGCTACATACTGTATAATGGCCACACAGTGCTCCATACTGTATAATGGTCACACATGATGCTCCATACTGTATAATGGCCACACAGTGCTCCATACTGTATAATGGCCACACATGATGCTCCATACTGTAGAATAGCCACACATGATGCTCCATACTGTACAATAGCCACACAGTGCTCCATACTGTAGAATGGCCACACATGATGCTCTATACTGTATAATGGCCACACATGATGCTATATACTGTATAATGGCCACACAATGCTCCATACTGTATAATAGCCACACATGATGTTCCATACTGTATAATGGCCACACAGTGCTCCATACTGTATAATGGCCACACATGATGCTCCATACTGTATAATGGCCACACAGTGCTCCATACTGTATAATGGCCACACATGATGCTCCATACTGTATAATGGCCACACAGTGCTCCATACTGTATAATGGCCACACATGATGCTCCATACTGTATAATAGCCACACAGTGCTCCATACTGTATAATGGCTACACATGATGCTACATACTGTATAATGGCCACACAGTGCTCCATACTGTATAATGGTCACACATGATGCTCCATACTGTATAATGGCCACACAGTGCTCCATACTGTAGAATGGCCACACAGTGCTCCATACTGTATAATGGCCACACATGATGTTCCATACTGTATAATGGCCACACAGTGCTCCATACTGTATAATGGCCACACATGATGCTCCAAACTGTATAATAGCCACACAGTGCTCCATACTGTATAATGGCCACACATGATGCTACATACTGTATAATGGCCACACAGTGCTCCATACTGTATAATGGCCACACATGATGCTCCATACTGTATAATAGCCACACAGTGCTCCATTCTGTATAATGGCCACACAGTGCTCCATACTGTATAATGGCCACACATGATGTTCCATACTGTATAATGGCCACACAGTGCTCCATACTGTATAATGGCCACACATGATGCTCCATACTGTATAATGGCCACACAGTGCTCCATACTGTATAATGGCCATACATGATGCTCCATACTGTATAATGGCCACACAGTGCTCCATACTGTATAATGGTCACACATAATGCTCCATAGAGTATAATGGCCACACATGAAGCTATATACTGTATAATGGCCACACAGTGCTCCATACTGTATAATGGCCACACATGATGTTCCATACTGTATAATGGCCACACAGTGCTCCATACTGTACAATGGCCACACGTGATGCTCCATACTGTATAATGGCCACACAGTGCTCCATACTGTATAATGGCCACACATGATGCTCCCTACTGTATAATGGCCACACAGTGCTCCATACTGTATAATGGTCACACATAATGCTCCATACTGTATAATGTTCACACATGATGCTCCATACTGTATAATGGCCACACAGTTCTCCATACTGTATAATGGCCACACATGATGCTCCATACTGTATAATGGCCTCACAT
The DNA here is from genome assembly GCF_051348905.1 of Ranitomeya variabilis. Taxonomy (NCBI): domain Eukaryota; kingdom Metazoa; phylum Chordata; class Amphibia; order Anura; family Dendrobatidae; genus Ranitomeya; species Ranitomeya variabilis. The sequence goes on along the minus strand of NC_135232.1, from coordinate 825,577,564 downwards.
GATGCTCCATACTGTATAATGGGCCCAAATGATGCTCCATACTGTATAATGGGCCCAAATGATGCTCCATACTGTATAATGGCCACACATAGTTACTCCTACACACGCGGCTGCGCTCCGTACACCTTGCATGCACGGCTCCACTCCGTACTCATGCGGCTCCGCTCCATACACCTCGCACACACCCGGCTCTGCTCCATACACCTCATACACATGCAGCTCCGCTCCGTACACTGAATACACACCCGGCTCCGCTCCGTACACCTCATACACACCCGGCTCCGCTCCGTACACCTCATAGACACCCAGCTCCGCTCTGTACACCTCATAAACACCTGGCTATGCTCCATACACCTCATACACACGCGGCTCCACTCCGTACACCTCATATACATGCGCCTCCCTCCATACACCTCAGACACTTGTGGCTCCGCTCCATACACCTCGTACACATTTAGCTCCGCTCCATACACCTCATACACACACGGCTCCACTCCGTACACCTCATACACATTCAGCTCCGCTCCATACACTTCATACACACACGGCTCTGCTCCATACACCTCGTACACATTCAGCTCCTCTCCATACACCTCATACACACACGGCTCTGCTCCATACACCTCATGCACACATGGCTCCGCTCTGTACACCTCATACACACACGGCTCTGCTCTGTACACCTCATACACACACGGCTCTGCTCCATACACCTCGTACACACTCAGCTCTGCTCCATACACCTCATACACACACGACTCCACTCCATACACCTCATACACATTCAGCTCCACTCCATACAACTCATACACACACGGCTCTGCTCCATACACCTCATACACATTCAGCTCCGCTCCATACACCTCATACACACATGGCTCCGCTCCATACACCTCATACACACACGGCTCCGCTCCATACACCTCGAACACACTCAGCTCCACTCCATACACCTCATACACACACAGCTCTGCTTCGTACACCTCATATACACATTCAGCTCCGCTCCATACACCTCATACACACACGGCTCCGCTCCATACACCTCATACACATACGGCTCCGCTCCAAACACCTCATACACACATGGCTCCACTCCATACACCACATACACACTCAGTTCTGCTCCGTACACCTCATACACACACGGCTCCGCTCCATACACCTCATGCACACATGGCTCCGCTCCATACACCTCATACACACACGGCTCCGCTCCATACACCTCATACACACATGGCTTCTCTCCATACACCTCATACACACTTACCATGGCAACCAGCACAGCAGAGTCCTGCAATCCAGGGAGGTCCCGATCATGTGACCTCTGACTCCTCCCCTCCTGTGACTTCATCACAGGTCCTGTTTGCACAGAGCAGCCAATATGTGGTGTGCTGCTCTGCGGGTGCAGGGTTGACCGGCTGATATTGCACACTGTGGGTTGTGAGCAGGGGCACGTGCACTGCACTAGTGACAGCAAATGTCAGGGATTATGGAGAGTCGGCACAAGGTGTTCTGACCACCGCTCTGCCGCCCCCTGTCTTTCAGTGAGGACTGCCGCCTGAAGCAAAGGGCTCAACTTGCCCCATGATAGCGGTGCCCTTGCAAGGGGCTTACACACCACTGACCTCGGACTCACAAAGAATCATCCTACAGTGCTCAGGAGAGGAAAAAACCCCATGTGGAGGAAACCTCTAGGGAACCATGACTGAAGGGTTGCTCTTCCCTTGGGCTAAGGAGGGTTTAGCAATAGTTGGTCCAAATTTGGGCCAAGTCCTGACAAAACTGGTGTAACTGATCCAGGTTTGTAGGTCGCCTGGCTCGCACCTAATTTTTCAGCTTTGCCCATACATTTTAAATACAAGTGAGATCAGTGCTTTGTGATAACCACTCCAAAACATTGACTTTTTTATCCTTAAGTTACTTCGTTACCATTTTGGCAGTATGTTTCGGGTCATTGTCCATTTGGAAGACCCATTTCCGCTCAAGCTTTATCTTCCTGGCTGATGTCTTGAGATGTTGTTTCGGTATTGCCACATAATCTTCTTTCCTCATGATGCCATCTATTTGTGAAGTGCACCAGTCCCTCCTGCAGCAAAACAACCCCACAACTTGATGCTGCCACCCCCTTGTTTCACAGTTGGGATGGTGCTCTTAGGCTTCCCAGCTTCTCCCTTTTTCCTCCAAATGGTCATTATGCCCTCAAAGTTAAATTTTAGTTTCATCAGACCACATGACATGTCTCCAAAATTAAGCTCTTTGTTCATGTGTGCTTTTGGAAACATTTATCTGGCTTATTTATGTTTCTTTTGGAGTGATGGCTTCTTCCTGGCAGAGTGGCCTTTCAGCTTATGTTGATACAGTACTTGTTTCACTGTGGATATTGACAATCTTACCAGCTTCCACCATCATCTTCACAAACTCTTTTGCTTTTGTCTCTGGGTTGATATGCACTTGTTGGACCAAAGCAGGTTTAGCTTTGGGACACAGAACCAGTCTCATTCCTGAGCGGTATGATGGCTGAACATTCCCATCTTGTCTGTACTTGCATATAATTGTTTGTACAGATGAATGAGGCATCTTCAGTTATCTTGAAATTGTAACCAAGGATGAGCCAGACTTGTGCAAGTCCACAATTCTCTTCCTGTTATCTTGGCTGATTTCTTTAGACTTTCCCATGATGCTACATAAAGAAGCAGTGTGCTTCAGGTGTGCATTAAAATACCTCCACAGGTGTGTCTCTACTTAACTCAGATGTTGCTAAAAAAAAACAGAAGCTTCCAAACATATGACATCATCATATGGGCAGTCCAGTATTGTTTGAAGGCATAGTATTCTTAGGCTAGGTTCACATTGCGTTAGGGCAATCCGTTTAGCGCATACGCTAGCGGATTGCGCTAACGCAATGTCCCAAAAGGGATCGCGTTTGGCAATCCCGCTAGCGCAGATGCCCGATCTGCGCTAGTGAGGAACGGACCTCGGACGCTGCAAGCAGCGTTCGAGGTCCGTTCGAAAATAACGGGACATCGCTAGCGCATGCCAAAAATGGCATGCGTCAGCGATGCGTTAGCAACCTGTTAGCACATTGCGGTCAATGGGTGCGCTAACGGACCTGTTACATAGCGTTAATTGCGACAATTGCGCCATGTAACGGAGTCTGCTAGCAGACACCCATTAACGCAATGTGAACCTAGCCTTAGTGTATGTAAACTTTTGACTTTTCTGTAAGTAATAAAAATGCCTTAAAACACTATCTCTCTCATTATTCTGGCATTTGGTAAATATTAATAATTAATCTTAATGTAATTGACCTTAAACGGGAAAGGTTTATACTGATTTCATGTCAGATATGTCAGAAAAACATGCATACTGTATGTGTCTTTTTATATAGTGTATGTAAACTTCTGGTTACAACTGTATACAGTATGTATATATACAGTCATGACCAAAAGTGTTGGCACCCTTGAAATTGTTCCAGAAAATGAAGTATTTATCCCAGACAATTATTAAAAATACAAATATTTTGTTATACACATGTTTATTTCTTTTGTGTATTGGAATAACACACAAAAATGAGAAAAAAAGAAAACTGGACACAAATTCTGAAAAAAAACCCAAAATGGGCAGGACAAAATTGTTGGCACCCTCAACTTAATATTTTGTTGCACACTCTTTGAAATAAAAAAATGCAATCAATTGCTTCCTATAACCATTAACAAGCTTCTTACACCTCTTAAAGCGAACCTGTCAGCAGGATTTTGCTAAGTAAACTACAGTCATCGTCAGGTTGGTGCTGTTACACAGCTTAAAATTATACCTGGAGTGAAGAAATCCGTCTTGTGGTTCTTGTGTAATCAGTGTTAGAAGTATTTAGTTAATTAGATGCCCTGCTCCAGGGTGGGACCGTAGGCAGAGTCTTATCTTTGTGCTCAAGGCAAGAGAAACCAAAGAGAGACCTGCCCACTGGCCTGTCCCGAAGCACAAACAGTCAAGCAGTCTGACTCTCTGTCTCTATCATGAGGAACATGTGCTTCGGGGTGGGTCTGTGGGCAGGCCTCTTCTTGATTTCTCCTGTGTATCAGTAGAAAAGGACACTGTGGGAAAAATTGTTAGAGGGGGTACAGTATAGAGCAAGGAGTAGTGTGTAGGGGGAAATATGTCCAGGGGCAATATAGGGGGACAGTATGGAGAGGGGAAGCTTGTGGAGAGAGTATGGCAAGGAGCAGTGAGGGGGAGAGTATGGAGAGGTGGAAGCATGGGGGACAGTATGGAGAGGGTCAGCATGGTCATGCAGTATGTAGATGGGCAGTGTTAGGGAACAGTATGTATAGGGGCAGTGTGTGGTGACAATCTGGAGAGTTGGGAGCATAGGATGGACAATATGGAGAGGATGAAGAATGGAAAACAGTATAGAGAGGTGAAAGCATAGAGGCAATGTAAGGAGCAGGACAAAGAAGGCCGGACCAGGCATTCCTTTTCCATGACGGATCCGGAACTGTCGGGGCTGTCACCCGTGTTGTATGGGGGTGTAAGAAGGTAAAACACAAGAAGAGTCTGGGGGCGGTTACCTTCTCGGCTCTGTGCCTGGAACCATTGAACTGTGCTGCAGGTTCCCCAAGGGGCAGACTTAGAGACTGGGACAGGAAGGAAGCGGGCAGAGAGCGGGAAAGACACACGCGCAGGGGACAGAGCAGCGTGAGCAGCGGTCAGAGCAGGGTGCAGCTGCGCTCCGGGAGAGAGAGAGAGCTCCCGGTCTGAGGACAAATAGAGGGAGACTGCCCAGAAAGACTGCATCTTGTGAGTACATGAAAGCAGACTCTGCTGTGACTGGAGAGGGGCGCTTTGAGACCCGTGTAGAGACATTGGCCTGTGCAGAGACTTCGACCCCCTAGTCCCCGCGGTATCAGTACAGAGACTGTGATTCCTGGTACAGTGACTTAACAGTGCAGAGCCCCTGATTCCTGGCTGTGCTGTAAAACCTAAAGACTCAGAGCCTGTGCATACCACATTAACTCCCGAAACCCCAGGCAGCAGGCTCTTAGAGACTACTCAGCCCACGGACAACAGAGGGACGACAAGTGCCACTGTTTGTCGGCGCCTACGCTGGAGAAGACGACCCTTCAAGCAAGTCCTCATCAGACTGATAAGTGTTCTTTTCTCAAGAAATCTTGCTTACTTCGGTTACATTGTTTCACTCCCATATTTTTGCACTGTTTTATTGCTAGTTATTTTCCATTCCTCCCTGCGAGGAGAACCTGATTCCTGTTATTAAACCCCTCAACTGTTGGTCTGTCTGTTCCATGGTGACATACTCAGTACCTGCTTACTATTACAGGGGAAAGCTTAAAACCCCGGACCAACCTTTGCACTCAGCGGCAGGGGGGGGGGCAGCTAAGCTTAAAAAGCCACAGCGCGTGGGATACCAGTCAGAGTTGGCAGGAATGCATGGCACACAGACAGACAGTTTTTCTGCTCTGTCCTCTGAGCATCCAGATGGAGCAGGCCCATTCCACAGGGGCCCAGTATTCTCACACAGAGACTGTCGACAGAGTCTTGTTAGGTGCCCGCTGGCACCCATGACTGGAAGTGACAAAATCCCTAGTCAGAGACTAGATGCGCGTGCTGAGACAGAGAACCCAGGTGACCCACTGTGAACTGTGTCCTGATTCACCGGTATACAGCTGCTGAGAAACTTTAAACTCCGGGAGAGCCAGAGACTACCGATGTTCCTACACTGCAGCCTCTGTACCCAGGACTTCTTTCAGGACACCGAGGACTCAACACCGCCACTGGAAACCGGATCCTCATCTGCTTCAGGACCACGCCAGACCCCTCATGAGTCACTGCCTCGGCACCACCGTTTTAACCTGTTATTCCACATTCTGGACATCGTCGCACTGACAAGTTTATTGTTACTGAACTTCTCTCTAAAATTCCCTATTCCTATTGTACCCCATTTTGCATAATCCATTACTCTCCTGTGTTACAATACCTCTCTCTGCATGGCGTATTCCCTGTTATAATAAATTGCCCATTAGCCCTTGCTCTGCCTCCTGCTCGTAACTGCATCTTGCAACCTGCTCACAGCAGTATGGAAAGGGCCAATGTGGGAATACAGTATGGAGAGGTGGGAGCATGGGTGGACAGTATATAGAGGTGGTAGCATGGGGAAGAGTGTGGAGAAGTACAGTATGTACTGTAGAGGGGCAGTTTTAGGGAGCAGTATGTATAGGGTCAGTGTGTGGGGACAATATGGAGAGCTTGGAGAATGAGATGGACAGTATAGAGAGGTGGAAGTATGCGGAATAGTATAGAGAGGTGGGAGCATGGGGGCAGCTAGGGTAGTGCAAGCGGGGATCTCACCGAGGTCACGTCAGTTTAGGCTAGCTGGTAACGTAGCCTCAGTGACCGGAGGTAACCTCGATGATGTCACCATCAGTCACTGAGGCTGCGTTGGCAGCAGTTCAGTCACCAGTAGTTCTCAGCCTGAACGGTCGCACCTTGGCACTGTCCAGGTTGAAAACTATTAGTGATGAGCGAGTGTACTCGTTGCTCGGGTTTTCCCAAGCACTTTCGGGTGACCTCCGAGTATTTGTTAGTGTTCGGAGATTTCGTTTTCATCACGGCAGCTGAATGATTTACAGCTATCAGCCAGGCTGAGTACATGTGGGAGTTGCCTGTTTGCTAGGTAATCCCCACATGTAATCAAGCTGGCTAATAGCTGTAAATCATGCTGCTGAGGCTGCTGAGGCGATGAAAACTTAACCTCCGAGCAGTCATAAATACTCGGAGACCACCCGAGCGTGTTCTGGAAAACCCGAGCAACGAGTACACTCACTCATCACTAAAAACTATTTCTCCCCCAGACATGGATTACGGCGTGGGACAGAACGACCGACAGGTGAGGGATATTGTTGTTTTTTTTCATTTAGGTTTAGTACAGGAGAACAAGTGCTTCGGTGGAATAGGCGTTAGGTGAGTATAACTTTGTTATTTTTAAATAAAAAAGTAAAACTGTGTTTTGTTTTATTTCTAAAAAAGACTTTATTCTGGCTTTGCCTTTATTTACCATACAACTATATGATTTGTAATGGATAGGTGTCTTATAGAAGCCTCTCCATTACTAAGCCGTGGGCTTGATGTCACCTGACAATACAAAGGTGACATCAACCCCACTGATATTAACCCCCACTTTTCACCGCTACAGAGCAAATGGGAAGAGCCAGACAAAGCACAAGAATTGGTGCATCTAATAGATATGCCTTTTCTGGGAAGCTGCAGGTTGCTATTTTTAGGCTTGGGGGCAATATCCATGACCCCTTACCAGCCTGAAAATACCAACCCCCAGCTGTCTGCTTTAGCAAGACTGGTTGTCAAAAATGTGGGGGACCCCATGCTGTTTTTTTAAATGATTTATTTAAATAATTAGAAAATACGGTGTGGGGACCCCTCTAATCTTGATAACTAACCTTGCTGAAGCTGACAGCTGAGGTTTGCAGCCCCCAACTGTGAGCTTTGCCTGGCTGGTTAACAAAAATACAGGGGAACCCACGCCATTTTTTTTTAAATTATCTATTTACAATGCAGGAGCCGGCTAATAAATACACCCATCAGCCGCTTCTGCTCTTGCTGTTATTAGCAGCAGCAGGTGTCAGATGATGGGAGCAGTTGTCCCATCAGTTGACACCAAGGACCAGAGGTAAACTTTATACCTCTGATCACAGCTGAGTGTTCACGCTGTCTTTTGACAGCTTGGGAACTGCTGCTCTCTGACCTGTGGGGATGATTTCACTGCCGATCAGAAGTGGTGCTTGCCGCGCTGTCATGCACATGACAGCATGACAAACATCCGGTGTTCGGTACGGACACCGAACTTTACTGTTTGTGTTCGTCCATCTCTAGCTGGCATTGGTGTCAGCATGTAATCTGTTGTGAACTCCGTTTTCAGGCTCCCTCTTGTGGTCACAGATGGTATTGTGTGACTTTGGTTTTTTGGCTCCCCCTGGTGGTTTGGTTTATTATCCTGCGGGTCTGCTGGATCAGCTGCCTCGTTATTCACCAGGGAGGCTCCTATTTAGCTCTGCTTCACTTCCACTTGTTGCCGGCTGTCAATGTATTCAGTGCTATTCTGATTACTCCTGATTATCTCGTTTTCTGCCTCTTCAGGATAAGCTAAGTTCTGTTTGAATATTTTTTGCTCATCTGCCTGCAATTTGATTTCTGTGTATGATGAGTCTAGTCCAGCTTGCTAACATGTGATTTCTTTTTGCTGGTAAGCTCTGGGGTACGGAGTTGCTTCCCCCGCACCGTTAGTTGGTGCGGGGGCTCGAGCAATCTCTGCGTGGATATTTTGAATAGGGTTTTTTATTGACCGCACAGTTTCCTTCCTATTTTCTGCTATCTAGTATTAGCGGGCCTCATTTGCTAAATCTGATTTCATCTCTGCGTTTGTGCTTTCCCCTTAACTCACCGTTAATATTTGTGGGGGGCTATTCTATATCTTTGGGGGCATTCCAATGAGGCAAGTGAGGACTTACTTTCCCTCCAGGAATAGTCAGTTTCTCAGGCCGTGACGAGACGTCTAGGATTTTTAGGTAACGTTCCACGGCTGCCTATAGTTGTTTGCGGATAGGATCAGGTTGCGGTCAATCTAGTTACCACTTCCCCAGAGCTAGTAGTCTGTTCAGTTACTTAGTTAGTCCGACCTGCGATCCTTGCCACTAGGATCATAACAGTACAGCCGGCCTATAAAGTGTTAATTGCATGGCAGAAGCAGGAGAAAAGAAGCTTGGAGATATTTTTTTTTTTTTTTTTGCTGCTGTGTGTCTAGCTGCTGTGTGTCTGGCTTCTCTCCTCCTCTTAATCTTGGTGTGGCTCTGAGTTCAGCTGCTGATATGGATATCCAGAGTTTAGCCTCCAGTGTAGATCATCTTGCTGCAAGGGTACAAAGTATTCAGGATTTTGTTGTGCACAGTCCTATGTCAGAGCCTAGAATACCTATTCCGGAGTTGTTTTCTGGAGATAGATCTAGGTTCCTGAATTTTAAGAACAATTGCAAGTTGTTTCTTTCTTTGAAACCTCGTTCCTCTGGGGATTCTGTTCAGCAAGTTAAGATTATTATTTCTTTCTTGCGTGGCGATCCTCAAGATTGGGCTTTCGCATTGGCTCCAGGGGATCCTGCATTGCTCAGTGTGGATGCGTTTTTTCTGGCCCTTGGATTGCTCTATGAGGAACCTAATCTTGAGAACCAGGCTGAAAAAGCGTTGTTGGCCCTCTCTCAGGGGCAAGATGATGCAGAGGTGTACTGCCAGAAATTTCGGAAATGGTCGGTGCTTACTCAATGGAATGAGTGTGACCTGGCTGCAAATTTCAGAAAAGGTCTTTCTGAAGCCATTAAGAATGTCATCTCGTTTTCTGCCTCTTCAGGATAAGCTGAGTTCTGTTTGAATATTTTTTGCTCATCTGCCTGCAATATGATTTCTGTGTATGATGAGTCTAGGGTTTTTTATTGACCGCACAGTTTCCTTCCTATTTTCTGCTATCTAGTATTAGCGGGCCTCATTTGCTAAATCTGATTTCATCTCTGCGTTTGTGCTTTCCCCTTAACTCACCGTTAATATTTGTGGGGGGCTATTCTATATCTTTGGGGGCATTCCACTGAGGCAAGTGAGGACTTACTTTCCCTCCAGGAATAGTCAGTTTCTCAGGCCGTGACGAGACGTCTAGGATTTTTAGGTAACGTTCCACGGCTGCCTATAGTTGTTTGCGGATAGGATCAGGTCGCGGTCAATCTAGTTACCACTTCCCCAGAGCTAGTAGTCTGTTCAGTTACTTAGCTAGTCCGACCTGCGATCCACTAGGATCATAACAGTAATCTTTCATTGCGTGTGCCTCAGCACTCAGTAGTGAACACTGCATGCATGTGTTCACAGAGCAAGAAGAAATTAATGGGCCATCAAAATACAGCTGCCAGCCCAAGTACTGCAGACCCCAGGAAACTGCCTGGGGGCTGGATAATAAGTCATTGAAGGCAGTAAATGGCCCACGGGCCTGAGGTTCCCTACCCCTGCTTTAAGGTATCTAGAGGTAAATTGTTTAAGTTTATTTGTGATAATGACTGTGTCTATGTACTATGGTTACTGTAAGATCCACAGTCTGATAATGGCTGGTAACAAAGACTTTCAGCATCTCCTTACTATTGTTAAGGACACACTAAAGGTACCGTCACATTAAGCGACGCTGCAGCGATATCGACAACGATGCCGATCGCTGCAGCGTCGCTATGTGGTCGCTGGAGAGCTGTCACACAGACAGCTCTCCAGTGACCAATGATGCCGGTCCCCGGGTAACCAGGGTAAACAACGGGCACTGACTGTGAGCGCCGGCCGGCCGTAAAGTAAAAGCAGAGCACAGCGGTGACGTCACCGCTGTGCTGTGCTTTACGGCCGGCCGGCGCTCACAGTCAGTGCGGGAAGCAGACGGCCAGGGACCTGACGGACATCAGAAGGTGAGTATGTACTGTTTTTTTTTTACATTTACAATGGTAACAAGGGTAAACATCGGGTTACTAAGCGCGGCCCTGCGCTTAGTAACCCGATGTTTACCCTGCTTACCATTGTAAAACTTTGCTGGCATCGTTGCTTTTGCTGTCAAACATGACGATACACGCCGATCTGACGACCAAATAAAGTTCTGGACTTTCAGCAACGACCAGCGATATCACAGCAGGATCCAGATCGCTGCTGCGTGTCAAACACAACGATAACGCTATCCAGGATGCTGCAACGTCACGGATCGCTATCGTTATCGTTGCAAAGTCGTTTAGTGTGAAGGTACCTTAAGAGTTGCAGGTTCATGCTACACAAGTGTATATGGTGGGTGCTGACTCAACATTGCAGTTAACCACTGTACTAAGCTTGGTACTGCATACAGGAACTGATGATGTTCTGGTGCTCTATTCATGTACTGATGGTGGTTCTGTTGCTGTATTCATGTACTTATGTTGGTTCTGGTGATGCATTCATGTACTGATGGTGGTTCTGGTTCCGAATTTATTTATTAATGGTGGTTATAGTACTTTATACATATACTGAAGGTAGTTCTGATGATGCATTCATGTACTAACAATAGTTCTGGTGATGCGTTCATGTTTTGACATTGGTTCTGGTGCTGGATTCCTGTGCTGAGGTTATCTAGAAGCAGTGCATAAATGAATGCCTTATTAGGTCCATTGATTATTATTATTATGCATTTTTTTAGCGCCATTTATTCCATGGAGCTTTACATGTGAAAAGGGGGCAAATATAGACAAATACATTAAACATGAGCAAAAAACAAGGCACACAGGTACATAATGAGGGAGGACCCTGCCCGCAAGGGCTCACAGTCTGCAAGGGATGGGTGACGATACACTAGGAGAGGGTATAGCTAGTTGTGCGGCCGTTCAGTAGGTTGAGGATCACTGCAGGCTGTAGGCTTGTCAGAAGAGGTGAGTCTTCAGGTTCTTTTTGAAGGTTTCTATGGTAGGTGAGAGTCTGATGTGTTGTGGTAGAGAGTTCCAGATTATGGGGGAAGCACGGGAGAAGTCTTGGATACAGTTATGGGAAGAAGAGATGAGAGGGGAGTAGAGAAGGAGATCTTGAGAGGATCAGATGTTGTAGGTAAGTGTTAGGTGTCGAGTTCCAGCCGCTGCACAGGGGGAATCTCGAACCATGTCTGCTGCGGTCTCCCATTCTCCTCCAGCTGCAGTGGAACCTGCTCAGCGGAGACGTCGGTCCCAGCATCTGGCTCAGCCTGATACTGAGCGAATGGTTACTATTGCCTTTCCAGGCTCTGCCCTTGTAGCCAGCACTGGTCAGTGGCGAGCAGGCTTTTCTGGGACTAAGTCCTGCTTTTCACGCGCTGAGCATGCCCACGGAAGGACCTCTCATTGGAGGTCAGGGGTCACACGCTCAGGCCCTGCTGCAGCTCATATTGGTCCACCAGGAAGGTCCTGTAGAGCTGCAACTTTAAAAGGTTCGCATGGCCGCACGGCCATGCGCTTGTATCAAATGTGTTTAGCTTATGCCAGTGGATACTATACCACTCTATTCATATGTGGTGTGAGGCTGTAGCTTTGAGACTCTACACACAGGCAGGCAGCTAGCATCAGTGGGGGGCAATTAGCCTTGGCTTAGCATCTGGTTCCTTCATGTGTGCGGTTAGCACAGAAGAGTTCCAGAGCTAGCACAACCCTTAGTTAGGGTAATAGTTTTGTGTACAACGCAACTCTGTGAGTCAACAGAGATAGCTTCCAGTTCACACGGGGTGAAGCTTAACCCACGTGTGAGCTTAGAGATTATCCGCCATTACTGTGCAGCAGATATCTCTGCACGGTGGACCCCGGGCTGCGAACGCACCTTGTAGCTACCTATCTATACTTGGTGCATTCCGCTGCCCTAACAGGCAAGTACCGGGAGACCATGTCACAGATGTATGGAGGAGACAGGTTGTGGAGGGCTTTGTATGTTGTTGTAAGGGTTTTGAACTGGAGTCACTGGGTGATAGGAAGCCAGTGAAGGGCTTGGCATAGGGGAGAGGCTGGGGAACAGCGGGGAGACAGGTAGATTAGTTGGGCAGCAGAGTGTAGGATGGATTGGAGTGGTGCTAGAGTGCTAGAGGGGAGGCCAGAGAGTAGAATGTTGCAGTAGTCAAGGCAGGAGATGATAAGGGCATGCACTAATGTTTTTTGTGGTGCCGCGGTCAAGAAATGCGCGGATCCTGGAACTATTTTTGAGTTTGAGATGGCAGGAGGAGGCAAGGGCTTGGATGTGTGGCTTGAAAGAGATGGCAGAGTCGAGGATCACCTGAGGCACCGGGCGTGTGGAACTGGGGAAAGTGAGCAGCAATTAACATTGATGGATAGGTCTGGTGGAGGGGTAGAGTGAGATGGGGGAAAGATGATGAATTCTGTTTTGTCCATGTTCAGTTTTAGAAAGCGAGCAGAAAAGAAGGCCGAGATAGTAGACAGACAGTGTGGGATTTTGGTAAGTAAGGAGGTGAGGTCAGGCCCGGATAGGTAGATCTGCGTGTCATCGGCATAGAGATGGTACTGCATACCATGAGTTTCAATGAGCTGTCCCAGGCCGAAGGTGTAGATGGAGAAGAGTAGGGGTCCTAGAATAGAGCCTTGAGGAACACCGACAGACAAGGGGTGAAGTGAGGAGGTGGTGTGGGGGAGGGAGACACTGAATGTTCGGTCTGTCAGATATGACGAGATCCAGGATAGGGCCAAGTCTGTGATGCCAAGAGATGAGAGGATCTGTAGCAGAATGGTCCACAGTGTCAAAGGCAGAAGACAGGTCCACGAGAAGGAGGACAAACTAGTGTTGCTTGCTCTTGGCAGTTAGTAGTTCATTGGTGACTTTAGTTAGGGCAGTTTCAGTTGAGTGATGGGGTCGGAAGCCAGATTGTAACCAGTCAAAGAGGGAGCATGAGGAGAGGTGGGAGGACAGTTCAAGATGGATGTGTTGTTCCAGTAATTTGGAGGCATAAGGGAGAAGAGATATCGGGCGACAGCTAGACACAGAGGAAGGTCATTGTGGTGCTCAAAAGACTAGACAGAAACATATTTAATTCAATAACTAAAAGGCAATAACTGTGCTTTCAGTGTGAATATGGTCATAATTTAGTTTTATTCCATCTGTTATCTTCAATGTTGTGGCATTGTAATGCTGGTGGGTGTGAACTCACTGTGCCACAGGCTGGGTTTACCTTTGAGAGGCATAGCTAAGTGACTACTGGGTATTCACTAGAGCATCTGATGGTGAGGATAGGCTTTGCCACCGGAAGTCACCAGATACCACTCCAGGGCATTCCTTGGGTCTGCAGCAACTGACCGGAGTTTCAGAGGCCCAGGTTCGATGTACAGAGGGGCAAAACAAAGGCGTTATCGGATGGTCCGAGGTCAGGGCAAGCAGCACAGCATCAGTAAACATAGCCTAGGTCAGCAACAGAGAGGTCAGATAGGACAGGTAAACAAGCTTGTTCATTAACGGGAAGCAAAATATAGAGGGATGCATAAACGGGTGCTATCAGATAAACAACCAACATTTGGGAGTGGAGTGGTAGGAGGAGGTGACTAATAAAAGCCCTACTAGCACGGGATAGGCTGGGAAACCTACTCTCTGCAGGACACTGTAGAATCAAATTCCTACAGAGACCAGCCATGCCCCCCAATACTAAATGATTGCCATGTGCAAAAGCAGCAGTGCTGCAAGAAGCAGACTCAGTGGAATGGCCTGACATGGGGAGAAACCACACAGTGAGTATAGGAGCGCTGTTTAGGTATGTGAGTTACTTCCATGACAGACATTTTGTCAGCTTAGAATTTTCCATTTAAGTTGGTGTCAATGCTAAATTGGGATAATCTGTACTTGTATGATGCAGGTGCCTCTCACTAAATTAGAATAACATCAAAAAGTGAATTTATTTCAGTTGTTCAATAGAAAAAGTGAAACCCATATATTATATAGAGTCATTACAAACAGAGTGATCTATTTCTAGTGTTTATTCCTGTTAATGTTGATGATTTTGGCTTACAGCCAATGAAAACCCAAAGATCATTATCTCAGTAAATTAGAATACTTTATAACACCAGCTTGAAAAATTATTTTAAAATCCGAAATGTTGGCCTACTGAAATGTATGTTCAGTAAATTAACTCAATACTTGGTCAGGGCTCATTTTGCATTAATTACTGCATCAATGCGGCATGGCATGTAGGCGATCAGCCTGTGGCACTGCTGAGGTGTTATGGAAACCAGTCCAGGTTGCTTTGATAGCAGCCTTCAGCTTGTATGCATTGTTGGGTCTGATGTCTGTCATCTTCCTTTTGACAATACCACATTGATTCCCTATGGGGTTAAGGTCAGGTGAGTTTGCTCGCCAATTAAGCACAGTGATACTGTTGATTATAAACCAGGTATTGGTACTTTTGGCAGTATGGACAGGTGCCAAGTCATGCTGGAGAATGAAATTTACATCTCCAAAAAGTTTGTCGGCAGAAGGAAGCATGAAGTGCTCTAAAATTTCCTGGTAGACTGCTGCGTTGACTTTGGTCTTGATAAAATACAGTGGACCTACATCAGAAGATGACTGGCTCCCCAAACTATCACTGATTGTGGAAACTTTACAAGCAGCTTGGATTATGTGCCTCTCCACTCTTCCTCCAGACTTTGGAACCTTGCTTTCCAAATGAAATGCAAAATTTACTTTCATCTGAAAACAACACATTGCACCACTGAGCAACAGTCCAGTTCTTTTTCTCCTTGGCCCAGGTAAGATGCTTCTGGCATTGTCTATTGGTCATGAGTGGCTCGACAAAAGGAATTTAACACTTATAACTAGTGTTGAGCGATACCGTCCGATATTTGAAAGTATTGGTATCGGAAAGTATCAGCCGATACCGGCAAAGTATCGGATCCAATCCGATACCGATACCCGATACCAATACAAGTCAATGGGACTCAAGTATCGGACGGTATCCCTGATGGTTCCCAGGGTCTGAAGGAGAGGAAACTCTCCTTCAGGCCCTGGGAACCATATTAATGTGTAAAATAAAGAATTAAAATAAAAAATATTGCTATACTCACCTCTCCGACGCAGCCTGGACCTCACCGATGGAACTGGCAGCGTTGTTTGCTTAAAATGCGCGCTTTTCCTTCCTTCCGTGACGTCACGGCTTCTGATTGGTCGCGTGCCGCCCATGTGGCCGCGACGCGACCAATCACAACAAGCCGTGACGTAATTTTCAGGTCCTTCTAGGCATTCAGTATTTTAAAATTACGTTCCGGCTTTGTGATTGGTCGCGTCGCGGTCACATGGGCGACGCGACCAATCACAAGCCGTGACGTCACGGGAGGCAGGAGACGCGCGCATTTTAAAATGCGCACGTGTCCAGCCTCCCGTGACGTCACGGCTTGTGATTGGTCGCGTCGCCCATGTGACCGCGACGCGACCAATCACAAAGCCGGAACGTAATTTTAAAATACTGAATGCCTAGAAGGACCTGAAAATTACGTCACGGCTTGCTGTGATTGGTCGCGTCGCGGCCACATGGGCGGCACGCGACCAATCAGAAGCCGTGACGTCACGGAAGGAAGGAAAAGCGCGCATTTTAAGCAAACAACGCTGCCGGTTCCCTCGGTGAGGTCCAGGCTGCGTCGGAGAGGTGAGTATAGCAATATTTTTAATTTTAATTCTTTATTTTACACATTAATGTTGTTTCGATACCGATACCCGATACCACAAAAGTATCGGATCTCGGTATCGGAATTCCGATACAGCAAATATCGGCCGATACCCGATACTTGCGGTATCGGAATGCTCAACACTACTTATAACCCATGTCCTGGTTATGTCTATGTTTGGTGGCTCTTGAAGCAGTAAC
The DNA here is from genome assembly GCF_051348905.1 of Ranitomeya variabilis. Taxonomy (NCBI): domain Eukaryota; kingdom Metazoa; phylum Chordata; class Amphibia; order Anura; family Dendrobatidae; genus Ranitomeya; species Ranitomeya variabilis. The sequence goes on along the minus strand of NC_135232.1, from coordinate 825,561,136 downwards.
TCCAGTAGCAGTCCACTCCTTGTGAATCTCTCCAAAATTTTTGAATGGTCTTTTCTTAACAATCCTTTTAAGGCTGCCATTATCCCGGATGTTTTTGCAACTTTTTCTACAACACTTTTTCCTTCCACTTAACTTTCCATTAATCTGCTTGGACAGTGGACACATCACTCTATGAACAGCCAGCTTCTTTAGCAAGGACCTTTTGTGGCTTACCCTCCTTGTGGAGTGTGTCAATGACTGCCTTCTGGACATCTGTCAATTCAGTCAATTACTGAGTATTGACTTTTGGGTTTTCATTGGCTGTAAGCCATAATCATCAACATTAACATAAATAAACACTTGAAATAGATCAATCTGAATGTAATTAACTTTTGATAATATTCTAATTTTGTCAGAAGCATCTGTAAAATATGCTCTCACTTTGGTGCTTTGATCAAAAGGAGTGTCAAACCATTACACGAGAAAATCTCTAAAAGAAACAGGTCATTAGGGGGTTTCTGCACCTATATGAACACCCTTTTCCTCCAATTTCTACTCGAGGCAACACAACATATTGCACCGTATATAGAAAATGAGTATAGGTGAAAATACAGTACCTTAGTGTGTAAGGTGCCATGAATGCTCGGCATGTCACCTAGCTGGACACTCAATATACTATTTTCTATGGCCTATACATGAAGTTTCTAAATGGGAACTCCAGTCTAATCTGGGCTTAAAAAGATGCATTTCTTCACTGCGGGTCACTCACAAGTCATGACCCTACATTACCCCTCTAGGCAGCTGCTGACACATGACTGACCAACTAAACAGATTTGGGAACTGATGGTTCAAAGTCAGAATACAAGTCAAAGGTCATAAGAAATGGAGATGTTCAGGAAACCTAGTAAGGAAGCCAAATAATGAACTTCACATTCGCTTGCCTTTATCGTAGCATGGTACATAAAATGGACCTCATGACGTGGGTATACTTATATATATATATATACACAGTACAGACCAAAAGTTTGGACACACCTTCTCATTTAAAGATTTTTCTGTATTTTCAGGACTATGAAAATTGTCCGGTTTACGTTTATTTGGACCATCATTTATTTTTCAACAGGACAATGATCCCAAACACACCTCCAGGCTGTGTAAGGGCTATTTGACCTAGAAGGAGAGTGATGGGGTGGTACGCCAGATGACCTGGCCTCCACAGTCACCAGACCTGAACCCAATGGAGATGGTTTGGGTCGAGCTGGACAGCAGAGTGAAGGCAAAAGGGCCAACAAGTGCTAAGCATCTCTGGGAACTCCTTCAAGATTGTTGTGCGGCGCCCCAGGGTCCTGGTCGTCGCAGTGGTATTGCTTTCCTCTCGGGGAGGCTGATGCTACGTTTGGAGGCAAAGAAGGATAACTGCATCCAGGTATCACAAACATGCAACACATTTCACACTCCAGACCACCAGGGGGAGCTTCCATTCCCAATAATGCCTAGCAGCAATTACCCCAGATGACATAGTGGTCTCGCGAGACTACTACGTCATCACAGGTCATTGCCGCAAAGCATCAATGGGAACGGCAGCATTGCGAGGAGCGGAAACACTGTGAGGGACGCTGGAAAGTGAGAATATCATGATTTATTATTTTAATTCTTTTTTATTAACAATTATATGGTTCCCATGGCCTGGAGGAGAGTCTCCTCTCCTCCACCCTGGGTACCATCCGCACATGATCCGCTTACTTCCTGCATGGTAGGCATAGCCACATGCGGAAAGTAAGTGGATCAATGCATTCCTATGCGTGCGGAATCTCCGCGATTCCGCACAAAGAATGAACATGCTGCGTTTTTTTCCGGAATGCGATTCCGCTGCGGAAAAAAACGCAACATGTGCACAAAAATTGTGGATTGCATTCTAATAATAGGATGCTTAATGTATGCATTTTTTTGTCGCAGTTTTATCACAGTTTTATAGCAAAAAAACGCAAAAAAAAAAAAACGCAAAAAACCCTGAACGTGTGCACACAGCCTAAGAGCTTACACTCTACAGGAAATCAAACAGAAAAAATTAGAGACAAAAAAGCACAAATAGGGCCTTATCTGATTTTCAAGTGGTATAAAATATTATAGGTATGCTCACCTGATGGGGTTGTGACAGTCAAAACTCCTATAGAAGCAAGCAAAGGCTGCAGCAAGGTGTCACGGGGAGACTAGGTGAGTGAGAGCTAATAACCCGGGCCCCTGCAATTTCCCTCAGACTAGGGAAATCCTGACTGACCCTCTACCTGAAGTTTACACTGATGGTGTGCATGTCCAGGCCTCAAACCTCACCCTGTCTCCTGTTTCAACCCTAGGCTGAAACCTCCGCCCACCACCCAGTGAAAAGATCATACACCAATACCCACAGTTAGCACAGACAAGGATAAAGGAAAATATACACCACGCCGCAGTCACTCAGGAATACACTATAAATATGCAGGGCAAAATAAATACAAATATAGGAAGGAGTAAATAAGACTAAGGAAAATACATCACCAGCAACGAATCTCCAACAACCAGCTCTCCACTCCAGACCGAGATAACAACGCACAAGACAGAAGCTATAATCGGCGTCGCCCAATGATCAGGAGAACTATTTAAAGGCAATGGGCATGGCCCAGCTTCCAATCCGAGGATCAGGTAAATTAACCCCGGAACAGCTAGATAAAATGTAGCCGACGCCAATGAGCAAATAGTGGTCAAAAGCGGAATTACCGCTGTCTGTCGAACAACCTGGTCTGAACAGTGTCCGACATGACACAAGGCCACCAATGAAATATGATTAAATAAATGAGGAATATGGTGCTTCAGAATCCGCGCTGCCCAAGGTTCAAAAGTATGCTCTTACACAGAGGTGAAGCATGAATGCGGTTTATTACGTCAACGCGTTTCAAGGACCAAATCACAATGAACATTGTGTTTTGGTCCTAATGAAGAGGTTTGAAAACTTTGAAACATGTTGGCATAATAAACCGCATTTGTGGGGGTAAGACCGAGAAGACCGAGGTTGCTGGTAAGGAAGGATAAAGAGGAGAAAAATGTCGAGGAATGCAGTTTAAATAGTCAATCTGTTTCGAAGATTCAATCTTCCTCATCAGGACAAAACCACATTGTAAGATACAATGAAACAATGCAGGTATAAATAAACATGGCACATAGGTTTAACAGACTTTGGATGGCATATGATCAGAAGTAACATGTTATTTTTGATCATATGACATCCAAAGTCTGTAAAACCTATCAAACTATCAAAACCACATTCCTGGACATTTTTCTCCTTTTTATCGTTCCTTACCGGCAGCACTCATGTAGCCCTTTATTCCATTTAGTTTTTCTCCAAGCCTTGGAAATACAGCAGCCTTGAACCTTTCAGTGGTTGTGGATACACATCCAAACCAGGTGAGTACCATCACCTATGGTCTACTTTTGTTCTCAGGTAAAACCATATTGTGCTTTTTGTTATTCCACTTTTGTCAAACTGTATCCCACAGTCAATGCCAAATACAATAAACTGAGCCCCAATAAAATGATAGGAGTGATTTTTAGTTCTGAATATCCCACTTTAAAGGGAAACGGTCACCCCCTCCCCCCCCCCCCAGTCGTTTCAAACAAAAAGAGCCACCTTGTGCAGCAGTAATGCTGCATTCTGACAAGGTGGCTCTTTTGGTTCTGGGTGCTGTAACTAGGGAAATAATCAGTTTTATAATTTGTCTGAAATACCTGGTCCTCAGTCAAGGAGGGCAGGGTTCGTGTAACCGCGCCCGTGCATAGCGCATGTGCGGGATTACAGCTCCGAACAGCTCAGTGTGACACTGATGAGTGGGGGCATACCATTATAATTATTAACATATAACATTATGAACGCATTTCTCAAGATCTACATAGCAGCTATGAGGCATACAGGTAACATTGGTTTAACCAGTCTGTTACCTGTATGCCCATAGTAATAGATTAAAATCATCCAGGGGTGACAGATTCCATCAATTTTAATATACAAAACCCAGGAAAAAAATCACTAAAAAAGCAGCATATACACTACAGCAAGTAAAAAGTAATAGTGCATATAAATTTTCGTTGAACCCCTTTCTGAGCTAAGCATTTCATCTTTATAGCTTCCCATGGATGGATGTCTTAGTCGGGCCGTGTTCTGCTCTGCCCTTATTCACATTGACATCTTTTGACACTTGGTAAGGTTTTAATTAGTGATGAGCGAATATATTCGTTACTCGAGATTTCCCGAGCATGCTTGGGTGTCCTCCGAGTATTTTTTTAGTGCTCGGAGATTTAGTTTTTATTGCCGCAGCTGAATGATTTACATCTGTTAACCAGCATAAGTACATGTGGGGGTTGCCTGGTTGCTAGGGAATCCCCACATGTACTTATGCTGGCTAACAGATGTAAATCATTCAGCTGCGGCAATAAAAACTAAATTTCCAAGCACTGAAAAATACTTGGAGGACCCCCAAGCGTGCCCGAGAAATCTCGAGTAACGAGTATATTCGCTCATCACTAGTTTTAATACTAGAGTCAGGTTAGGACCTTCCTGATGGGTACACGTTGTTGTGGTGGGATGGTTTTATGTTTTTGATCAAAATATATTATTTACATGTACTATTTACTTATTTACTTGCTTGAGGGTACATGCTCATTTTTTTGGTCTGTGAAAATGGCGACGGTGTGAACGTGTTTGTACACTTTGTACATATACCAGCTTATAGTCCAGCTCAGTTTTTTTGGTTTTGATGGATTTAACTATGCTGCAATAAAAGTGTTTTTTAAGTTGTTTTTTTTTGCTGGAGTCTCACTTTCTTCTAGATCTTGCAGTGCTACCAGCCACACTGATATCATTAAGATCATTTAGCGCAAAGGAGACCAATGAATCCTGGAAGTGAAAATTTGGCCTGCAGAAGGCAGGAGTCAAAAGGATCTGCACACACCTACATCTACACAAGATTAATGGTTAGTTCTCCAAGATGTTTGGAACAACCTCCTTGTCGGACGAGTTTTGTGTCAAACTTTGTACAAATGTACCTAGAAAAATTGATGCAGTTTTGGTGGTCACACCAAAATACTGATTTCATTTAGATTATGCTTTTGTTCACTTACTATGAATTTTGTTAATGGATTTAAATAAATTATTAACATTTCTATTTTTTAAAGCATTATTTACACACCTGCCTAATACTTTTGCACAATGCTATACGTAATGGATGTAACTATGAGCACCCGTTCTATATCCACAGTATTGGATCAGTGTTCTCACTTACTCCAGCTCTCTGCACCTGTCTTTCTCCTGACCATTTCTTGTAGGTACTTACTATCCAATTTACCTATTACAACAATGTCTCCTTGAACAATCCACAATCTACATCCTGTTCCTTTGGGCCTTGACATCAACAGGATATTCCGTGCCTGTTTGGTTTATGTGTTCAGTGGGTAGATGTTTGCATACGCAGACAATACATCGTTGCATGGTGTCAGATAACATCATTACTCTGCTTTGTTAGGAGTTAAAATATTTATTCATCTACTCGTGTATTGTTCTATTGGGATTTAATTGTTAAAGGATATGTTTCAGAGGTTTATGGGGTCCATTTTTTTTACTAACCTGTGCACAGAAAAGCGATCTTACCCTTCCTTTCTTGTATACTGTGCACATACAGTAACCACATCCTTATACAGAGTACATATGGAGGTGGAGAGAATACTATTGTTTTATCAATGATCTCATTCTTATATAGACAGAGTGTAAATTGGAATAATATTGAGTTAAGATTAAAGTTCATACTTTACAGGTTCAGCCCTGGCTATTTTAAAGTTAGGGTTGAAATATTTTTCTAAGTAATAAAAAATAAAAATAGAAATAAGCTACTCGAAATAATATATTAACACTGATAACTCAATCTTTATTGTGCTTTTAGTTACTTTACCCTGCGACGTTGTAGTATATTTTGTCTTCTAATAATTTATTAGCACATAGAGACATAAAATTACACCCCCAGCAGGTGTATGTCAAGACAAGAATACTATTGAGGTTTTAATGGGAATTTGTCTCCATGTTTCTTCCACATGAGCAGTATGATGTAGAGTCAAAGCACCTGATTCCTGAGATACGTCACTTCCTAATCTGTAATTTTGATAATATCCCTGTTTTGTCAGTGGGAATTTATTTATCTCAAAAGGACTAATGAACTTGTGGCCATGTAGTCCTCCATATTCATGACCTCCATATAACCACACCCCTAACACTGATTGGCAGATTTCTGCCTATGCACAGTGTACACAGAAAGATGCAAATTAGTGCTGTGGGTGGCGATATACAGAGCTCAGCATTCAAAGAACTGCTACATGTGCAGCAGATAAAACTGCAGCAGGCATCCCAGTACATGATTCATCACAGGAATCAGGGTCTCTGTTGCTACATTATGTTGCTCTCTGATGAGGGAGCAAAAATCTGCTGACAGATTCCCTTTAAAGAGGTTTTCCCACAAACAAAGTATATTTTAATAAATAGGTCTTGGAATAATAATAATTTCCACAATTGGATGTATTTAAAAAAAATGTTCCTGTGCTGAGATAATCTTATAAATGTGCCGCTGCTGTGTACTGTGTAATGGCAGTGTCTGACCATACCGGACAATGGTCTGATCATATCATGGCTCCTGGGCAGGGGAGGAAGCAAAAGACTATACAGACAGGACAGCACAGAATCGCAAATTCTTACTTTGAGGTAAAACATTTTTTTAAAACTGGCAGGGAAAAGCTTTATCTCTCAAAAAGAATCAGCTGTGATCCCATCTTGTGCTATCTGTATACTCTCCGCTTCCTCCCCTGCCCAGGAGCTGAGGTATGATCAGACCATGTTCCTGTACGGTCCAGACACAGCCATTGCACAGTACACAGCAGGAACACTGTTGTGGATTCTGTTTTTGGGCTCCCTCTGGTGGTTACAACTGGTACTGGGTGACTTTGGTGGGTTGCGGTCTCTGGTTTCCACCTGTCCATCTGAGGCTGGGTGTTTCCTATTTAACCTGGCTTTCCTGTCATTCCCTTGCCGGCTATCAATGTATCAGATGTGCTCAGTTTGGTTCTGACTACCTGCTTCCAGATCTCTCAGGATAAGCTAAGTTATGCTTTTCAGTTGTTTTGTTTTTTGTCCAGCTTGCTAAATATTACTCTATGCTAGTTGGAAGCTCTAGTGGGCTGAGGTGCTCCCCATGTGCCATGAGTTGGCACATGGGTGCTTGTAATCTCAGGATGTTTTTTGATTAGGGTTTTTTGCTGACCGCTCAGACCCCTTTTGTATCCTTCTGCTTTCTAGTTATAGCGGGCCTCGTTTTGCTAACTCTATTTTCATATCTATGTGCGTTCCTTCCTCTCATTTTCACCGTCAATACATGTGGGGGGCAACTATACCTTTGGGGTTTATTTCTCTGGAGGCAAGTTAGGTCTTTATTTTCTCTGCAGTGCTAGTTAGCTCTTAGGCTGGCGCGAGGCGTCTAGAATCAACGTAGGCACGCTCCCTGGCTATTTCTAGTTGTGTTTGTCAGGAGTAGGGCAGCGGTCAGCCCAGGTTCCATCACCCTAGAGCTCGTCCGTTATTTGAGTTATTTTTTGCTTGTCCAGTGCGATCCCCTAGCCATTGGGATCCATAACAGAACACGTTTAGCACAGGAACATGTTTTTCTTTTAAACACATCCAATTGTGGAAGTTATTATTATTCCAAGATGTATTGATTAAAATCAACTTTAAAATTAACTTTGTGGGGAAACCCCTTTAAGTCAGAAAAAAACCCTCCACACAACACCGTGCAGACTTTGGCTGTTGCCTTCTATGCAGCAGGTCCTATGTTTCATTTCGGGTAGAGATGTGGTTGAGAATTTAGTGTGTTGAGGCATCTCAGGAGCAATGTCAGAGTTCTAGAACAGCCACATCCATTAATGTACTGTGCTGGAGGAGAATCTACATGGAGGTAAGAACATTGCTGGTGTCAAGTGTGGTGTCTCCTACAATCCTGTGTAGATGCACTACACAGAGCACCAAGATTCATAGTACAGTACCAGAGTGGTTGAACAGTGACATCTGTGTGACCTTGCTGACTCTGGTCCTTGATATCTGAATGATAGGGTCTGACTATTGGTACCACCACTAATCAGGCATTTGGGTGCCCTCCTGCAGTCCCTTATGCAATGTAAAAGCCACTGTTCTTTACATAACATTACAGCACCTTTTTATATATTTTGCTATTTGTATCAAAGTTGATTACTTTTTTATTTTAGATGCATTGGCTTAGTAAAAATTTTGCAAACGTGTATGCTCTATTTACATTCGTCTGACATTTCCTTTCAATCCCAGCAAACTCCAGACTAATTTTTCCATAATAGTCAGAACACGGTGTTCCTTTAATAGAGGAATATGTCAGTGTTAATGAAATCCCAATTTCCGTATATATTAAAGGGAACCTATCAGCAAAAAAACAAAACAAAACAGTATTTTCTTGCAGCGATAGTGATAATCTACATTAAATATTGGAAGCCCGGACTCTCAGTCATAGTGGCTGTAAGCACGTCCTGGCACTTTGACAGCTTGCTCTGCAGCACATATGTGCAAACTGTCAATCAAGGTCTCGGGGTCCATGACACTGCCCACCACTGCTCACAATGCTATGATTGAGAAATGCTTCCTCCCTGGAGGAACAGAGTTCAGATTCTCTCGGTAGCCGTGCTTTCAGTGTGGCAGCCTCACAGCATTATAACGCTATTAACCTGCAGATTAGCCCTGTGCCATTTGGGGACATAATAGCAGACTGACATTTTAGTAATTCCCTATGTATAGTATTTATGTTGGAGTGACTAGAGGTTAAAGCTAAGTGTATTATCTTATGATCAATACATACATGCCTACCGGAGTCAGTGCCTGATTTTCCCACACCCCCGCTCTATAATTGTATAGGGCCTGTGTTCTCATGACAAAATAATCTTTACATTGTTCTTAGTCACACAGCTCAGCTTCACTGTGTAATAAATTGTCATGTTTTCCTCTTTGTAAAGCTTGTGGGATGAGGTCTTGTTCAGGTTTGTTTTCAGGGCAGGACAGTGGCCTTCTTGTGACAGTGAACGTTTCGGTTGTCTGCCAGTTATTATGGGCGTGTTAAGGCATTGTTGATAAAAGTAGTCTTGAAGAATGCTGAACTGCCACAAATTGCTGAGAATCAGTACTGAAGACTATTCCCAGAAAGTTAAGAGTTTATCTCTTATTCTCTGCGGGACTTATTTTTATGGTGGATGAAAGAAGCATGGCATATAAATAAGAAGTGATGAGCCATGAGATAACAATGAAGTTTATGGAATCAAATTTAAAGAGATCATATCAAGAAATATGATATTAGACTAGAATGTGCATATTGCTATAGCTGACAGGTATATTGTTTTGGGCTCAACTAGTGAGTTGGATTCCCGAAGCTGTAGGTCAGGGTAAGCAGCACAGACCCAAGGTGATGGCACAGCAGGCATGAGTTGCTGGACAGCACATGGGGCAGCATGGACACAAGGGTATGCAATATGGAAGGCAGATAAGCAGATCACAATATACCAGAAGACACAGAGCCAGGGGTGTAGATATACTCAGGAACCGTTAATTTATGGTCAGTCTAGAACTTGCAGCAAACCAGTGGTTAATGGCAGGTGTATGCTATTGGGAAACAGAGGGTAAGTGACACAGACGTAGGCAATCAGCAAACAAATAGTTAATGCTGACCAAAGTGATTAACAGACAAAATGGAAACTTGCTAGTAGAAAGATTCAGGGGACATATCGCTGATGCAGCGCATCGGAGCCCAGAGGTGGAGAGGGGTCCACTGAACCAGCGACTGTTTCAGCTGGAAGTATGTCTGAGGATGTACATTCAACTGAACTGTATTGCAGCGCAAGGGACCCGCCCGCTCCCTGCGCTGTAATACCCGCCATCGGCCACTCAGAGGCCAGCAGCTGATATTGGTGTGCCTGTGACTGGGGGCACATAGCAATGACATCATGCACAATGGCGGGCACTCCAAAGTCAGCTGCCGGCTCCTGTAATGGATGCAGAAGAGGACATTGCACAGAAGAAGGTGAGTAGTATCATTTTTTTTTTAAATGTATTGGAGAATAGAACAGGGCACATTATCCCAGGAAGGGGACCAAGATGTGACACATTATACGAGGCTGAGGCACATTACACCAGGAAAGGAACCAGGATGGGCACATTATTGCAGGAAAAAGACCAGGATGTGGTACATTATCCCAGGATGGTGTACATTATCAAAGGAAGGGGACCAAGACAGGGCATATTATACCAGGATGGTGCACATTATCAAAGCAATGGGACCAGGATTGGGTACATTGTCCCAGGAAGGGGATCAGGATGGGGCACAAGGCAATAAGAGACAGTAATATACATAATTAGAGGAGTAATATATACGATCATGGCTGAATGTGATGACACCCTTTAAATTGTTCCAGAAAATTACGTATTTCTCCCAGAAATGTATTGCAATTACACATGTTTTGTTATACATGTTGATTTCCTTTGTGTGTATTGGAACAACACAAAAAAAACAGAAAAAAAGGCAAAATGGACTTAAAATTGTTGGCACCTTTGCAAAATTATGGACAAACAACTTTGAAGCATGTGATGCTCATTCAAACTCACCTGTGGCAAGTAACAGGTATGGGCTATCTGAAAATCACACCTGAAGCCATATGAAAAGGTGAGAAGTTACCACAACTTAATCTTTTTTATTGTTTGTCTGCATGTTCCATACTAAGAATTCACAACAAAAAGAGGATGTAAGAACTGACAGAGGACTTGAAAACCAACAATATCAACAATCTTCACATTATGCATCCATCTCCAGAGATCTTGAGGTTCCTTTGTCCATGGTGCACAACAAAATTAAGAAGTTTACAACCCATGGTATTGTAGCTTACCTCCCTGGACACAAACGGGGGGGAAAAATTTATGAAAGATTGCAATACAGGATAGTCTGCGTTGGTGTAAAAGCAGCCCCAATGAAGTTTCAAATCCTGTGACAGATTCTGTTTTTTTTTAACTGAGCATGCTCCGATCTAATTAGCCAGATCCGCTAGTCAGATGCGTTCAGAAAACGGATCCGTCGCATCAGTTTTTCACAGTCTGCGACGGAGCCGTTGATCCGTCGAGCCAACGGATGGTGACTGACGGCAAAAAACTGATGTGTGAAATGGGCCTTAGGGTGCATCAGTGTCATTGTGAACTGTCAACATTTGAATTAAATGAAACACTATGGCAGGAGACCCAGGAGGACTCACTACTGATACAGAGACATGAGCCAATAAGGACAAAAAAAAAAAAACACGAATATAGGTCACAATACATTAGGCAGGAAATGGAGATAAAACACCTTTATTGAGATACATGGTGAAACGGTGGCACAACTACGGAGGAGTCCGCACACATTAACAAATAAATATATCAATTTGAAATTACATTAAAAAGTATAGTACCATCAGCACATAGACTCAGAGGTAACAAATAATTATCAGTAGAGATAATCACCAAAAGAGTAAAGAATAAATGGTTCAAATAATCAAATAACCAGTGTGTATCAAGGTGGAATCAATATACTAAAAATTGGTAATGTATATCATTATACCATAAAAGTGATTAAAAGCTGTATGCTGTGATTCAGTCTGATGTGTACACCAGGGAAACATGGGAAATGTTATTAGGAGGATGCACATAGTCCAAAGAGTATCAATGTGTATGCAGATAAAGCACTAAAGGTAAAGGTGTAAGTATAAAGGATGCTACTGCATGCGTCTCACACAAGTGTGTAGATAGGGGGTACAATCCAAAGGTAGGACATCATGTGCAGATATATAGAAATCATGTTACCTGGTGGCGTGCTGTGAAGATGTGGACATGTACCCCAAATATACAGAGACATAAAAAAGCTAGAATTCAGTTTGCCAAAATGTACATAAGCTAAAATTCTTTTAGGAAAGCGTCTTGTGAACAGATGAGCTTTTTGGTAAAGCACAATATTCTACTGTTTCCCGAAAATGTAATGAGGCTTTCAAAGAAAAGAACACAGTACCTACAATAAACTATGGTGGAGGTTCAAAGATGCTTTAGCGTTGTTTTACTGACTCTGGCACTGGGCGCTTTGAGTGTGTGCAAGGCATCATGAAATCTGAAGATTACCAATGGTTTTTGGATCGTAATGTAATGAACAGTGTCAGAAAGCTGGGTTTGCGTCCTTGGTAATGGAACTTCCAGCAGAACAATGACCCAAAACATACTTCAAGATGCACCCAGAAATGGACACAAAAAAAGTGCTGGAGAATTCTGAAGTGGCCAACAATGAGTCTGGATCTGAATCCCATTCATGAACATCTGTGGATAGATTTTAAACTTACCATTGGGAGAAGGCAATCTTCAAATATGAGAGACCTGCAGCAGCTTTCAAAATTCTAGTTGAGAGGTATAAGAAGCTTGTTGGTGGTTATAGGAAGTGATTGATTGCAGTTATTTATTCCAAAGGGTGTGCAACCAACTATTAAGTTGATGGTGCCAACAATTGTGTCTGGACCATTTTGGGAGTTTTGTGTGAAATTATGTCCAATTTGCCTTTTTTTCCTCTATTTTTTTTGCGTTGTTCCAACACACACAAAGGAAATAAACTTTATATGAAAAACATGTAATTGCAATAATTTTCCAGGAGAAATACTTCATTTTCTGGAACAATTTCAAGGATGTCAACACTTTTGGCCATGACTATATGTGGGCCTGTAAGGTGGTGCACTGTGGAAAATGAGGTTCTTCAGCATTGTGCAGTATTTGTGACGAGGGATCGCCACCTACTGTCCAAACTGAACCCAGCAGAACCAAAGGATGGGTGAAGGGTTTCAGGAAGGAGGTATCAAAAGAGAGCACCGGGTCAGGTGACATCTGTGGCATACTTACCTGTATAAAAAGCTGGAGTGACAAGGCAGGAAGTCAGTTGGCGCCAGCAAGTGAAACCAATGGGATGTCTGCATAAAGGGATGCTGTGGCTGAGTCACCAGGATGCAAAGTTAAGGCTTGGGATCCAGACTAAACTGGTCAAGACCGGAGACCCACTCTTTATCCGTCATGGCCCGATAATTGACCTTCAGAAGAGGATATTCCCTGTTGTGATCCGTAGGCATGAGTGAAATAGGTCACTAATTCCAATGCTGACATACAGCACAGGGTTTTTTCCGGGGCTGTGCGGCAGATGGGACAGGGACCGGCCAGTGTGGAGGAGAACCCATAGAGCATTACTTCACTTTGTAAGGAGGACTTGCAGCCTAGCGGGAAATACCATTAGTGCCTATAACCTAAGTGGAAACGTCTTGAAGAGACATTCTCTTGCGACTCTATAGTTGTGATCAGCGACCTTGAGTGTTATCACACAAAGGACATTAGGGCATCGCTCCTACAGGGAAATAGGATAGAGAATCTGTACTGCAACTGTTAAAGTGTGTTTATTTAATTTTTGCTTATATAGTTTTACATAACATCCTGTACTTGAAAGATTGATGGCTTGCAAAATTATAATAAATAGGTTAGTTGGTAATGGTTACCTCCGCCTTGTCCTTGTCTGCGTCCGGCATCCTAGTAACCTGGTTACAGGCAGAACACCTTTCTTGAACAGGGTCCTCAAGCTGTCAGTGTCCACTCCTGGAAATATTACACACCGTTGCACCAGTGTAATAATATAAACACCACCAGTGTAGCAGAGAATAGCTTGTTATGCTTACAGCTAATGAGGGGATCACTGCAGGTCTGAGACCGGAAGTAAATGCCAATGGTTAATATAGAAGCAGGAGTTTCTGCAAAGATGATTAACCAGCTGAGAGCAATGGATGTGGACTTGTGGAGACAAACTCCAAATGTCCACATGGAACAGAATGCAAAGCTAACTGAATATTAACAAGGAACATGGCTGTTTGAGTCAACCTTAAAATTCCTTGGGTAATGATGAAAAAGGATTGTGCTGAGATAGTGCTTGTTCACACGTTTTCTTCCCATGCATTTTTGACATCAGTATTGTGGCAAAAAAAAACATGCTTTCAGTGCATCTGGTGGCTATACTAGAATTTGGGCTGGGGGGACTTGATGAAGTCTTGATAAATCGGGTCCATTACGTTAATCTTTTTAGATAAAATGAGTGTGGCTCCAATTCCTCATTACCTTTGCACATGTGTTTTGTCTCGTTTTGTGCCTTTTTTTGTTTGCATCCAATCATTATTTTAATTGTGCTTATTGATTTGAATAGGAGACAGGTGTGCAGTACCCTGCCTTGGCCACTATCAGAAGACGAAGCAGCTCCGCAGTTGAGCATTTCCTTCTGGCAGCCATTGCTGCCAGGATTGGGAACGGCTGATCGGCTGGGGTGCCTGGAGTTGGACACTGACCGATCAGACATTGATGACCTCTCCTAAGGATAGGTAATCAATGATAAAATAGTGGACAACCTCTTTACGTTTACGATTTATGTTCTCACTTGTTTTTTTTTTCCAGTTTGTGGGCGTAGTCCAGCAATTTCAAATGTCTTAACCTGATTCATCAAATGCGCCTTTTTAAAAGTTGCCAAATCATTTATTGTTGGAAGAAAAGGAATTCAAATATTCTGTTTAACCAAGAACTCGTGACTATGTCTTTAAGGGGGAACCTTCATCCTCTACCTCACAGCCTTTCACCAGTTCTCACGTGGTCGGAGTGGTGCTGTGAGGGAAAGAACTGACCACTGTGGCCTGTCTATCTTCATTTTGGCAATCAGACATTGGTGGCATGTTTTGCAGCGCTGGGGTCCTAGGCTCAAATCTCTCCAAGGACAACATCTGTAAGGAGTTTGTACGTTCTCTCCATGGGTTTACTGGCACAGTCCAAAGACATACAGATAGGGAACTTAGATTGCGAGACCCAATGGGGACCAGGGTAGGAATTGACAAAGAACCCAGCGGCATACTTATCCAACACACTGCAGAAATCAATATCTGAATCATCTTTATATTCATCTCCATGCAAAAATTATTACAAATTTCTGGAGAATAATTTAACAGAAATCTGTACCGTATGAACAAAGTCTAAGTCAAGATTTCCACATAAGCAGAGAACATGGAAATGGCACAAGAAAGCATAGCCTAGGGTCTACTTGTGATGTATTATCTGTCAGATTGGTATTGGGTTTCTTACACCTGTCCTCAGATTTCTCTATTGTTAGACTACGTAAATGAAATTCCTTCTGATAAATCTCCCCAGGGGCCATTTAGAAGAATTCTGATATATGTATTGTAGATCTCATTCCCCAAGTGTTGGTGTCAACCAGTTGGTACATCTATATTGATGTTGTGGCACTTTTGCTGGCTCCTTCATGCCCGTTTCGTTAAAAATCTGCCAGTCTCAAGAATATAAGGCATTTTTTTAGATGTGTCATGTTCTCAAAATGATGCATTACAATGCAAAAATTTGGCACAATTAGTGTTTAAAAACTAGTAGCTACAATAATCCATGTATGAACAATAACAAACTTGTAAACGCTTAATATATAAGATAGAGGTATTAGTTAGGGAAAGAAAATATTACAGATAATGTGGACTAGAATGCCATAGATAAGAATATACCTTTTCCTGCTTGTCAGTTGAGGTTGGCACCTTTAGTTTCCATGGTATGGCGCCCCCATTCGTCGGCGAATAACCCTAATACACCCCTATCATAGAGTGTGAGTCCGAAATATTAGTCCCAGTAACCCCCCCTAATAACATATATACATATACTGTATATTGTGTGTCGCCAAAAATATTAGGACTATAAAAATCAAGGTTTTATAAATGTTGGAATTAGATGACAGTTCAACTCGCAAGGACACTTTAGGAGATGACTTTAACCTCCTCACCACCGGGCCATTTTCCATTTTCCATTTTTGAATTTTTGTTTTTTTTGCTCCCCTTCTTCCCAGAGCCATAACTCATTATTTTTTGGTCAAAATGGCCATGTGAGGGCTTGTTTTTTGTGGGACGAGTTGTACTTTTGAACAACGCCATTGGTTTTAACATATCATGTACTGGAAAACAGGAATAAAATTCCAAGTGCGATGAAATTGCAAAAAAAGTGCAATTCCACAGTTGATTTTTTTTTTTTTTTTTACCATGCTCATTAAAATGCTAAAACTGAGCTGCCACTATGATTCTCCCAGTCATTAGGAGTTCATAGCAAACCAAACATGTCTAGGTTATTTTTTATCTACATGGTGAAAAAAAATCCAAATTTTCTTTAAAAAAAAAAAAAAAAAAGGAATTGTGAACATTTTCCGAGACCCATACCGTCTCCATTTTTCATGATCTTGGGTTGGGTGTTTTTGCGCTCCGAGCTGACATTTTTAGTAATACCATTTTGGTGCAGTTGCGATCTTTTGATCATACATTATTGCATTTTAATGCAATGTTATGGTGACCAAAAAAAAGTAATTTTGGCATTTTTATTTTTTTCTCATTACGCCGTTTAACGATCGGGTTAATTTTTTTATGTTGATTGAGCGATTTTAACTTTTTTCTTACTTTTGGAATGCTTCAATAGTCTCCATGGGAGATGAGAAGCTGCCCTAATCCGATCAATTCTGCTACATACAGGCGATGATCAGATCGCCTATATGTATAAGAAATGCCCACCTGCTATGAGCGCCGACCATCGGGTGGCTGGAGACCTCTGGTTGTCATACCAACCCATCGGTGAACTGCGATCACGTGATAGGGTCACCGATGGGTGGGATTGTCGGCGCGCTCGCCGGAAGAGTGAGTTAAATGCCGCTGTCAGAAATTGACAGCGACATTTAGCTAGTAAACAGCCACGGGTGGATCACGATTCCACCCATGGCTGTTGCGGGCACAAGTCAGCTGTATATATCAGCTGTCATGTGCCCGGAAAGGTGCGGGCTGAGCGCCAGAGCCTGCACTAAACAGGGGGAGTCCAACATCGGCGTACTATTACATCCAATGTTGGAAAGGGGTTAAATAATATGGTAACCATGGGTATTTAAAATTGTCCTATCCACCTTGTGGTAGCAAGGTATAATGTTGACAAATTGAATTTTAACAAACTGCCACGCATCAGTAAATATACGCTCAGGGCAAAACACATAATAGTCAAATAATTGCCTTTCCGTGTAACAAAATCTCCAAATGAAGAGATTTAGATAATTATACAGTAATGAGGTCCAATGGATGAAAATACTGAATCACAGATCACCATGGAGAATATCATATATAGAACAAACCTGTAGTGAAAGTCATAAATAACATTATCACGCACCAATAGCCAATAATGTTGTTCTAGAGAAATTCACCCTGGTGGCACAGAAAGTGAAGGTTATGGAAAGATAAAGGTACCGTCACACTAAGCGACGCTGCAGCGATATAGACAACGATCCGATCGCTGCAGCGTCGCTGTTTAGGTCGCTGTAGAGATGTCAAACACAGCAGCTCCAGAACGATGCAGGAGCGATCCTGTGACGTAACGGTGACTCACTTATCGTTCTCACAGGTCGTTAGCTCCATGTTTAACATTGCTGGCATCGTTGCTTTTACTGTCAAACACGACGATACACGCCGACCTGACGACCAAATAAAGTTCTGGACTTCTAGCTCCGACCAGCGATATCACAGCAGGATCCTGATCGCTGCTGCGTGTCAAACTAAACGATATCGCTAGCGAGGACGCTGCAACGTCACGGATCGCTAGCGATATCGTTATAAAGTCGTTTAGTGTGACGGTACCTTAAGGTAAAGGCTCAAAAAATGATGGATAGGATGACTTCCTAAAACCTTGTATGTGAGGCATCATGGGATGGTACAGGGGAACACAAAATACAGTGTATATATTAAATGGTATGATAACCATAATAGCAAATACACACAGAAGATATGTGGGTCAAGTAAAAAAAATCTATTATTCTCTTCTGGTTTTTGGTGTTGATCTGGACTTTCTCGTTGTATTGTTTTTTTCTGGCTAGTTTTTAAAAATTCGTATTGGCCAATGGCCAACATCCATCACGCACCAATCTGAGAACATAATGCACTGAAAGTAGGTGGCAATAACATAAAAAGGTAATAAAGAAGTGTTCTGACAATTCTGACTGATCAAGATGAACATTTTCATAAGTACGCCAAATGCAACTACAGTATTATATTATTTGCTTGCAATGGCCATGTCCAACATTTAAACCTTTAGAAAATCCTTCAATGCTTTGTCAGGTCTGATCTAGTGTTAGGTATTATGGAGTAGTAATATTCTAAGATGGATTTGCAGGTGTAGCAGATTAGTAGGGGATTCAGTAACAGATGATGGCAACACATGCTGAGCTGATTTTTACTGTTGTCAGATGTCTTGGACTATTCCCTCTTAGTACAGAGAAATAAGGGATATACTGCCAGGCAGCGCTCTGTTTCACTGTGCTCCTGAGATGTGAGTCCTCACAAGTATCAGCTTCTAATGAGTCTCCTATGCAAGTCACACTTCAAGTCTAGGCAGAAAATGAAGATGGCGACATTGTCCAAAGTACAAAAATGTTATTTGATTATATCATCACAAGTACAGGGAGATAGCAACATTGATTGGGAAGGGGCAATATGGAGAAGAGTAGCACGACACTTGACTGTTTTTCTCCTATAGTTACAGCTGTGCTCAAAAGTTTACATACCCCAGCAGAATTTTTGCTTTCTTGGCCTTTTTTTCAGAGAATATGAATGATAAAACCAAAACTTTTTCTCCACTCATGGTTAGTGGTTGGGTGAAGCCATTTATTGCCAAACTACTGTATTTTCTCTTTTTAAATCATAATGACAACCCAAAACATCTAAATGACCCTGATCAAAAGTTCACATACCCCATTTCTTAATACCGTGTATTGCCCCCTCCAGGGCCGTATTTGCCACTAGGCACTTGAGGGCACGTGCCTAGGGCAGCACGATGCGGGGGGGGGGGGGGCACCTGAGCAAGTTTTTAGTTCTGTTCAGTTTTTTTTAAATTTAAGTCCAGGGTCTCCTCCCCGCTTGTGCCCACCCGCCTCCCACCTCACAACCCCCCCCGCTTGAGGACGTCATACTCACCTACTCCAGCGATGCCTGGTCTCAGCGCCTGCAGCTTGTCCTGTGAGCGGTCACGTGGTACCGCTCATTAAGGTGATGAATATGCATCCATTCATATAAGGGGGGAAAGCTGGGCCATTCATACAAGGGGGAGGAAACTGAGCCATTCATACAAGGGGGGGAAAGCTGGGCCATTCATACAAGGGGGAAAGCTGAACCATTCATACAAGGGGGAAGCTGGGCCTTTCAAACAAGGGGCGGAAAGCTGAGCCGTTCATACAAGGGGGGGGAAGCTGGGCTATTCATACAAGCGGGGGGAAAGCTGGGCCATTCATACAAGGGGGGGAGCATGGCCATTCATACAAGGGGGAGGAAAGCTGAGCCATTCATACAAGGGGGGAGAGCTGAGCCATTCATACAAGGGGAGAGAACTGAGCCATTCACACAAGGGGGGAAAGCTGGGCAATTCATACAAGGGGGGGAAAGCTGGGCCATTCATACAAGGGGGAGGAAAGCTGAGCCATTCATACAAGGGGGGAGAGCTGAGCCATTCATACAAGGGGAGATATCTGAGCCATTCACACAAGGGGGAAAGCTGGGCCATTCATACAAGGGGGGGAAAGCTCAGCCATTCATTCAAGGGGGAGGAAAGCTGAGCCATTCATGCAAGGGGGAGAGCTGAGCCATTCATACAAGGGGGGAAAGCTGTGCCATTCATACAAGCGGGGCAGGAAAGATGGGCCATTCATACAGGGGAGGGAAAGCTGAGCCATTCATACAAGGGGGAGGAAAGCTGAGCCATTTATGCAAGGTGGGGAGAGCTGAGCCATTCATACCAGGGAGAGGAAAGCTGAGCCATTCATACAAGGGGGGAAAGATGAGCCATGCATACAAGGGGGGGAAGCTGAGCCATTCATACAAGCGGGAGGAAAGCTGAGCCATTCATACAAGGGGGAGAGCTGAGCCATTCATACAAGGGGGAAAAGCTGGGCCATTCATACAAGGGGGAAGCTGGGCCATTCATACAAGGGGGGAAAGCTGAGCCATTGATACAAGGGGGAGGAAAGCTGAGCCATTCATACAAAGGGGAGGAAGGCTGAGCTATTCATACAAGGGGGGAGAGCTGAGCCATTCATACAAGGGGGAAAGCTGGGCCATTCATACAAGTGGGGGGAAGCTGAGCCATTCATACAAGATGGGAGGGGGGAAGCTGAGCCATTCATACAAGATGGGAGGAGGGGAACAATTTGAGTGGGGATGGGGGGATTTATTATGTGTGTGGTGAGTTTGAGTGGGGATGAGGGGATTTATTATGTGTGGGGACAATTGGAGTGGGGATGGAGTGATTTATTATGTGTGGGGACAATTTGAGTGAGGATAGGGGGATTTATTATGTGTGGGGAGAATTGGAGTGGGGATGGGGGATTTAATGTGTGGGGGGATATTTGAGGACACAAAATGAAGAGCAAAGGGGGAGATGGGGAAACAGTATGGGGGAATGGGGGGCATGTATGAGGAAACAGTACTGGGGAATGGGGGGCATGTATGAAGAAACAGTACTAGGCAATGGGGCATGTATGAGGAAACAGTACGGGGGAATGGGGGGCATGTATGAGGAAACAGTACTAGGCAATGGGGGGCATGTATGGGGAAACAGTACGGGGGAATCGGGGCATGTATGAGGAAACAGTACTGGGGAATGGGGGGCATGTATGGGCAATGGGGGCATGTATGAGGAAACAGTACGGGGGGATGGGTGCAGACAGTATGGGGAGCGAACGGGGGAATGTATGTGGGCACAGTATGAGTAGCGATGTGAAAAATGTTTGCGGACAGAGTACGGAGAGGGAGGGTGATGGGATGTGTGCAGACACAGTATGGGGAGTCATGTGCTCAGGCAGTATAGAAAGCGAGGGGGTAAATATATGAGGAGACAGTATGGTGAACAGGAGGGATGTGAGAGGAGACAGTATTTGGAGGGAGGGGAATAGTGTGATGAGACAGTATGGGGAGAAAAGTGAGTGGGCACAGAATAGAAACTGAGTAGTGGGTTCTTAGCATGGGGGACAGTGCAGCTGTGCCCCCAGGAGCGGACAGTATACCAAGGAGGGGGGGTGTGATGAGAGAGTACAGTATAAATACTGGGCCCTATAGGGGGGACACAGTGTGAGTGGACAGTGTGAAGAGGGGGCCGGTATGGAAAGGAGAGGTCAGTGTAGAGAACATGTACCATAAGAGGGAAAGTGTGGGGGCATGTTTTGTGCAGACAATATAGTGAGGGGCAATTTTTCATCCAGGAGCATTATAATGACACTTGTATCTTTAAAGGCATCATGTGGAGATTTTCTGCAAAAGAGCGGAGAAGATGGAGGTCTGCAGAGATGGCTGTGGATGAGAAAACTCATCATGGCGTCTGGACAAGATGAAGAAAAGAAGAACGGCTCCAGAGGTGACGTCATCTATCAGGTACCTGGATGTAAATGTTATTTGTGATACTGACTAACTCTCATGTTTTATTTATGTTAGGAGCATTAAAGGGGATGTCCAGGTTTGTAATGAGTCTGCAGTCATTCTTTGTGACTGCAGATTTCTGACTTCTCACAGTGCGCACTGCACGCTGTCAGGATTCTCTCGTGCTGGCGATTTACATACATGCGGTCACGTGCTGACTAGACATGTGTGGCCTCACTCTATGAAAATAAACTGAGTGAGGCCGGAAACGTCTAGTCAGAATGTGGTCAGAAGTATACAAATCACATGCTTGTGCTGACATGACTGTCCACCGGCAAGGGAGAATCCTAAAAGTGTGCAGTGCATGCGTTGTGAGAATTCAGAAGCTGCAATGTCAGGATTCAGCTCTGCAGGTTCCAGTAGTTGTCACATGGGCACTTCACTCACATGCGACTTTCACACTTATGGTCCTGTGACAACAAGCTTCTCTTCTGCTTCTCTCTGTTTTTCACTGAACATTGAGAGTATTAGGAAAAGAAGCTCGTCGGTACATGACTAAGTGTGCAAATCGCATGTGTGCTGTGGGGGGGGGGGCGCCAAAATGAATTCTTTCCCCGGGTGCCAGAAAACCGACATACACCTCTGCCGGTATGCTACTGCGAGCGGTGATTACTGGGTCCAGTGGAGGGATGTCTATGCACAGGCAGTGAGGCAGGGACTGAGGGTGTGCACAGAAAGAGAATGGAGACCCGGAGACTGCCCATCCTAGTCAACGCCGTAGCCTGGAGCCCTCATTATCATAGGAATATGTCAGTTAATAAATTGTTTTTCTAAAGCTTTATAGTGTAGTTTTAGGTCAGAAAGGGATGGTTAGGGATGATCTAGCAAGGTGCAGGGACAGGTAGTGATGTCTATTTGCGGACATGTGCAGCACTTGCGGTTTTGCACTTGCAGTAAGACAAAACAACACTGCCAGCAGCGTTTTTTTCCATTGCTGCAAGTACCGCATTTGCCTGATCGCGGCAAAACCGCAAGTGCCGCACATTTCTGCAAGTCCCATAGGGAATGAATGAGGCCGAATGCAGTGTTGCAGTAAGTGATCCGTTACGCGGCAGATGCCGAAAAACTGCCGGATCTGCTGCAAAAGGCTACTTTCCCATCAGCGATTTTTGCCAAAGTCACTGCCGATAGTGTCATACTCACCAAAGGGGGAGGCAGCACTAAAAGTGCCTAGGGCAGCAGAAACTCTAAATACGGCCCTGGCCCCCTCTAACATCAATGACAGCTTGAATTATTTTGGGGTAGTTGTGGATGAGGTTCTTTATTTTCTCAGATGGTAAAGCTGCCCACTCTTCTTGACAAAAAGCCTCCAGTTCCTGTAAATTCCTGGGCTGTGGTATAAAACTTGATCAAAAAGTCAAATGGAAATTAAAATGGTATTGCTCAAAACGTCATCTTGTCTAGCAAAAAACAAGCCACCACACAGCTCCATCAGTTGAAAAATAAAAAACTATTGCTCTCAAAACAGAGTGATGTTGAAACATTCTAAAATAGTATTCAATGTGTCAGAGCGGCAAAACATAAACAAAATATAAATGTGTTATTGCCGTAATAGTACTGACCCTAAGAATAAAGCTGCCTTATCAATTTTACCACACAGTGAACAGCATAAAAGAAAACCAAAAAACAATTCCTGAATTACTGGTTTTTGTTCTGCTTCTCAAAAATCAGAATAGAAAGAGATAAAAAAGTTATGTGCCCGGAAATGGTACCAATAAGAGTGACAACTCATCCCGCAAAAAACAAGCCCTCACATGACTATGCCGGCAAAAATGCAGAAAAATTATAGCTTCTAAAATTATTGCTATGCAAAAACTTGTTTTTGCAAAAAAAGTGTTTTTTAGTGTGATAATAGCCAAACATAAAAAAATATATAAGTCTGGTATTGTTGACCCAAATAATAAAGTTGTCTAATCACTTATACTGCGGGAGAAATGGCAAAAATAATAAAAAATCCAATTCTTGTCCTGCTGTTGATCTGTTTATTCTTCCTCCCAGTAAGGCTTGGCGCACATTGATCGTGTGCTCTGTGCTGAGCACTTAGATCGGATTTTCTGTGTAAATATCTGAAATACATGATTCAGATGCAATACCCAGCAGAAGATTCCCTATAACGAGGCAGATGAAGGCACTGTGGATGTTTTCTGGCCTATGATCCAGAGGTGTCTGTCTTTTTAAGCGTGCAGTCAGCCACAGTTTTGTGCACCTCTGAACAGTGGCCAGATGAAGTCCAGAGTAACTATGCTGGTTCATTATACTAAATGGAATCTTCAGGAGTTTCATCTAAATTATGTAATTTGGAGATTTTGATGGAAACCCCGATATAAGTGCTCAGCGTAATGCACAGGATAATTGTGATCCAAAATGTTATGCAAAATGTTCCCAATAAAGCTTAAAATCAATCCACAAAATAATTCCCCACTCAGGCCCATCTTTCAGTGGAAATAGATGGGGCTTCCACATAATTGGTTGCACAAAGACTCTAGGAAAAATGCTATAGCTCTTCGTCCCCCAAAAGGGATCCAGCAAATTCTGTGCTCCTAAATCCAAACGTTCCCCTCCAATCTCAGACCCACCATGAACCTTAACCACATTTAGCGTCCACATGTTTGGCTTTTCTGTAGCGATGTGAGCCTGCTTAATTTATGGGGTGCATGCCTACAGAAATATGACCTGGGCTCAATGTATTTGCGCTACAGTGTATGGACACTACAATTTACTGGGTACTACAACATTCTGGTTATTGCAGCACTACAATGGCAGACTTGCAATTCTCACTCATCAACATCCACTGCTGCTTGTTTCTGGAAAACACCCATAGAGTCAAAATCGTCACTATACATGTAGATAAATTGCCAGAGGGGTGTAATTTCCAAAATTGAGTCACCTGAAAGGGGTTCTGCTCTTCTGGCACTTAGGGGCTCTATATATGGAGCTTGCAAACTATTATTTGATAATTCATCCTCCAAAATAGTATTTTTCTAATGAGTCAGCCCAATGTTATACAATTGTGGGATTCGCCTGAAAGATGAAAATGCTCACTACACCCCAAGATGAATTCCTCAAGAAATGTAGTTTCCAAGTTAGGGTCACTTGTGGGTGTTTCTGCTGTTTTGGCATGTGTGAGGCTTTTCAAATGTGCCTTGGCATCCGCAATTTATTCCAGCCAAAATTGCACTCCAGAATTCAATTGGCGCTCCTTCCCTTCCAAGCTCTGCCGTGAGCCTTAACAGTAGGTTTCCACCACACATGGTGTATTGGCATACTCAGGAGAAACCTGCACAACAGACTTTTGGGGTCCATTTTCTTTTTTTTCCCTTGTGGAAAGGAAAAATTTGGGGTTAAAACAACATTTTTCATTGCAAAAATTATTTTTCATTTTCACAGCTTCACGTTATAAAATTCTGTGAACCACCTGCAGTTTAAAGGTGCTCACCACACCTCTAGATATGTGCCTTCATGTGTGTTGTTTCCAAAATGGAGTGACTTGTGGGGGGTTTCCACTGTTTTGGCACATCACAGGCTCTGCAAACGAGATATGGCGTCCGCTATATAGCCCATTAAGTAAGGTGCTCCTTCCCTTCCAAGCCCTGCCGCGCACCCAAACAGTAATTTTCCATCACATATAGGGTATCAGTGTACTCAGGAGAAATTACACAACAAATTTTATGGTCAATTTTTTCTTGTTACCTTTATGAAAATGAAAAGTTTGGGCTAAACATTTTTGTGTGAAAAATTAGATTTTTTATTTTCATGGCTCAACGTTTTAAAATTCTATGAAGCACATGTGAGGACAAGGTACCCACCACACCACTAGATATATTCCTTAAGGGGTGTATTTTCCAAAATAGGGATCACTTGTGGGAGGTCTAAACTGTTTAAGTGTCATGGGGTTACTGCAACAGAGAGGAGCCAGAAGCTCAGCGTCTGATTGCTTCTACTCCTTCGCTGAATAGAAGCACTTCACCTTCTTATTAAATGGTGTAAATTTTTTTGGGCAATGCAGGGGCTAATTTGCTCTGCTAAGAGGTCTGGGAGCTAGGCTCTCAGCTTAGCACTGTTAGCCACTCCTTTCCCTTATATAATCTGTGTCCTGACTGACACACATCATCAGAGCTAGCTTTTGCTGCATGGCTGGGAGGATAGTAGTTGGTGATTATTGGAGGAGGCGTTTGGTGGATTTATCTGTGACTGTTGCTTGGTTTTGTGAGTGTGATAATCCCCTTTCTTCTCCTACTGTGGTTTTACCCCATGCTCCACTCTGCATATCTCTGTTATACGTGAGTGTATATTTGTATACCTGGTATTTTACGTTCATGTTACCTTGTTCGTCTGGTTGGTGTACTGCGGTGCACTGCTGCTCCCCTTTTCCCTAGTTGGGGGAAGGGTACAGAAGGAGGGTGGATTCAGAAGGAAAGGCAAGGTATGTGGCCCTAGCATATTCACCTTTAGAAGTAACCCAGGGAACAGGGCGAACTAGGGAGCTCCCTAGTGTTAGGGACAGGGAAGAAGCCCCTGGTCCCGGGTTACCAGCAACAGAGTCATGACATTAGGCACATCAGGGACTTTGCAAACGTGACATTGCATCCATTATGTATTCCAGCCAAATTTTTGCTCCAAAAGTCGAATAGTGCTCCTTCCCTTGCGAGTCCTGCCGTGCACCCAAGCACCACATTTGGGGTATTGGTGTACTCAGGAGAAACTGCACAACAAATTCTGTTGCCTGTTTTCTCCTGTTACCCTTTTGAAAATGCAAAATTTTGCACTAAATATTTTTGTGGCAAAAGTAAATTTTTCATTTCTTCTTCCACAGTGCTTTAATTCCGGTGAAGCCCCTAAAGGGTTAATAAACTTATTGACTGTGATTTTGAGCACTTTGAGGGGTGCAGTTTGGGGCATTTTCTGTCACATAAGTCCCCCAAAGTTACTTAAAATGTGATGTGGTCCATAAAAAATATTGTATTTGCTATTTTTTTTGGAAAAATGAGAAATTGCTGATAAACTTTTAACCCTTATAACTTCCTAATAAAAAAAAAATATTATGTTTAAGAAGGGATGACAATGTAAAGTAGACATGTGGTAAATGTTATTTTAAAGCATTTTTTGTGATATAACTCTCTGCTTAAAAGCACAAAAATAAAAAATTTGAGAATTGCAAAAATGTCACATCTTTATTTAGTAAAATATTGGATATTTTCACAAATCAACGCAAGTCATATTGACCAAAATTTACCACTAACATGAAGTATATTGTGTCACAAGAAAACAATCTCAGAATCAGTGGGATCCGTTGAAGAGTTATTACCTCATAAAGTGACACTGGTCAGAATTGAAAAAATTTGCCTGGTCAGAAAGGTGAAAACAAGCTTCGGGATGTAGGATTAATGGGTTTATATAACATACAGTATATTGGGCATAGCATAGAGTAGAATGTACTATTTTTCATTATATTCACCAGATTTCTTAAACCATCACTCTTCTAGATTTATATTCCTCAGAGTGGAACAGTAACAGTCGCATGGCCAGCATTGTAGGAACTCACCTACTCGTGACTCTGACACCCCACTCACTCTCCTGACCTTCCCACCTGATGTCACGTTTCCTGGCATTCTCAGTCCAGCACAGCCCAGCACCAGTCTGTCTTCCATGCTTCCTCTTCTGCGCTGCCTCCTCTTTTCCACAACTTGGCCTATCATACACTTTCCATAGTGTGTGCTGTAGGGAGGTGAAGCTGGTGTCAGTCTGCTCCTCTTTTTAATATATGCCACAATGTTACCCTGGGCATCAGAGATTCGGATGATTAGTGGTAGAATGCCAATAGGAAGCATTTTGATAAAAAGATTCAAGTTTTGGCTCAGAAGCCCATCAGAGGATCAGCTACAGTATTAATAAAGACTGGCCATTAGGCCTCTAGTTTTTAAGCCCAATCTATCTGAACTATGCAATTCAGTCCAATGTAATTCCTGCACTTTAAAACATTGAATAGAACAATGACTTAAAAAGGTTTCTGTGCTCACTATGGTCAATGCGTGATATAAAATTCTCCTTGTCACAATGCTGGCCACTTCCTTCCCCAGCTGGTTCCTGTTTATCAGGTTTGGAACCTTGAGGTTAATTTCATTCATTATTTTAGGCTTCACATATGAGGTCAGCTTTTTTCATCAGTTGTCCTTGTGTTGACATGATTATGAACAATTTAGTAATTTGGCTTCAACATAAAAAAGCAACATAAATTATAATATGCAGTATTTGTATTTCCTTAATACAAAGAAACAGCTAATAGGACACATTCACATGTTCAGTATTTGGTCAGTATTTTACCACATTATCTGTATGCCAAAACCAGGAGTGGGGGATAAATACAGAAGTGGTGGTCTGGACATATTTAGCAGCATCTGTTTTTCTCTTTAATTACACATGTTGCCATCCACAGGAAAGGAAGTAAAGTATTATCATAGTATGGTATGCTAGTACACTTAATAGACATGTGGCTTCTTGCATTGCTTGTTATGACAGGAAAAACAAGTAGTACGACAGATGGTATATTGAACTTCCCCAAAGACCCCAGACCTGAGATTTTCAGTGGCACGTAAAAGTTTGGGCAACCCTGGTCAAAATTACTATTATTGTAAACAGTTAAGCAAGTTGAATATTACATTAACTCTAAAAGATGACATATGTCCTTTGCATTTTAGGGAAAACAAAATGTATTTTCATCTTTTGCATTTTAAAAATTGCAAAAAGGAAAATGGGCAAATGCAAACGCATGGGCACCCTTGGAGATTTGTGTGCTCAAATAACTTTTGAGCACAAAAACAGGAGAAGACTACTAAAAGATAGCAAAGTGTTTTCAAGATGCCCTTTCCTCAGTTTGAAATGTAATTAAGAAATAGCAGTTAACAGAAACAGTGGAGGTCAAGATAAGGTCTGGAGGACCAAGCAAAATTTCAGTGAGAGCTGGTCATAGGATTGCTAGAGAGGCAAATCAGAACCTTCGCTTTACTGCAAAAGACCTCCAGAAAGATTTAGCAGACTCTGGAGTTGTGGTACTTTGTTCTACTGTTCAGAGACACCTAAACATATTTTGCTTTCATTGAAGAGTCATCAGAAGAAAACCTCTTAAGCATCCTCACTATAAAATTCAGCTTCAGAAGTATTTAAAAGATCATCTAAACAAGCCTTGTGTATTTTGGAAACAAGTCCTGTGGACCGATGAGGTTAAAATAGAACTCTTTGACCCCAATAATCAAAGGTATGTGTGGAGAAAAAAAGGCACAGAATTTCAGGAAAAGAACATCTTGCCAACCAGTAAGCATAGGGTGGATCAAGAATGCATTGGGTTTGTGTTGCAGCCAATGGCATGGGGAACATTTCACGGATAGGGGAAAGAATAAATTCAATGAAATTTCAACAAATTTTTGATGCAAACATAAAACCAGCTGTAAAAAAAGCAGAAGTTGAAAAGAGTATGGCTTCTACAAATGAATATTGATCCTTAACACACATCAAAATCCACAATAGACTACTTCAAAAGATGCAAGCTGAGGGTTTTACAATGGCCCTCACAGTCCCTTCATCTGAACATCATTGAAAATTTGTGGCTAGACCTCAAAAGAGCAGTGAATGCAAGACGACCCAGGAATCTCACAAAACTGGAAGAATTTCCCAAGGAAGAATGGATGAAAATACCTCAATTAAGAATTGAAAAACTCTTGGCTACACAAAGCGTTTACAAGCTCTGATGCTTGAAAAAGGGGTGTTACTAGGTACTAACCATGCAGAGTGCCCAAACTTTTGCACTGGCTCATTTTCCTTTTTGTAATTTTTTTTAACTAAAATATGAAGGAAATGTGTCATCTCTAACGTCAAGTATTTTAGAGATAATTTCATCTTGTGCTTAACTATTAACAATAACATTAATTTCAATCAGGGGTGCCCAAAATTTTCCATGCCTCTGTATGGTGTAATAATGAGGTACCACTTACATACCGTTTTTGAAGATTGTATATGCCATAAAGTGTTATGGGACTGCCAGAAATTGCAGAGCACAGTACTCACCTATCTCTGGCTGTTCCATAGAGAATGTATGGATTGGAAGTGTGCATGCTTGACTTCTGCTTCATTCAGACAGGCCTCTGTAATGTTCATAGAATTGCTGAGGGTTCGGACCCTCAGTGGTTAATAAGTTATTCCTTATTCTATCAATAGGAGATATGTTGTATTTTTATTACAACCAATTCAAAGAAGCACTCCCATCAAAGTTATTATGCTCTTAATATATTGCAATCGTCAAATTTTATAACACTATATACTTAAAATTGCTTATTTTTACCTTTGTACCCAGATAATTATTCTCTCTTGTCTCTTCTTTATGTAGCAACAGGAAGTCTCTTATTCCCGTCTTCAACTCCTTACCCTGCTTCTCCCTCCCCCCGTAGAGAATTTTGTACTGACTCATAGCCTGTGCAGAGAAAATTAACCTCCAGTTTCTACATAGAGCTTAGAAGAATTCAGCTAGTCAGATTTTATTCTGGTGATGTCATAGATCTAATGGAAAACAGAAGAATTAGCAGGGTAGAAAGGGAAAATGAGCAATTGTAAGTACACAGTGCTGTATAATATGATAATTGCAATATACTAAGAGGATAAAAACTTTGATGGGAGTGCTTCTTTAAAAGCCAAAAACATGTTCAGTGGTGTCAAAATAAGACATCTTACTAACATACTCTCAATTTGAAAACAACAGAGATCGCTGGATTGCATTCATTCTCAGTAAGTGATAATGTGTTGTTAAAAGCCTTGGGCAAGGAGCTTCCTCCATATGTCAGCACATGACCAATGACATGTATAAAAGAGGAGGACTGTTTGCCAAAAACAATTTCTGGATGAAGAAAGCTATGGTGGAAATGTGTTGCTGGCTCAGCTAATAAATTGATTCAGCCCCATGTTTCATCATAGCTGCCTCCATTGGGAAAATAATAATGCAGAAATAGCAACAGTGTTTATCCGCCATGCTAAGAGCAAGCATTGTACTTTAAGTAGAGAAGTTGAACTGGACTTGGCCTTCACATCCTGGTCCATATGATTGTAACAGGATGTTTTGGTATCTGTTCATCCTATTCAGGCCATATGGCCAATCACTGTTTGCAGCGGTAATGTGTTGGTCACTGCTTTGACCAGTGATTGGCTGCAAACTTCGTGTCAGTGCCCACATCTAGAGGACGCATGGAAAAGGGTGGACCCAGTCAGAAGTATGAGAGGAGAGGAGTGGCAGAGGATTGGGAGGTGAATATATATTATTTTATTAGTCCAATAAAATGAAAAAATATCGTCACTCTATAAGGGGGTCATAAAAATGGTCTTGTGCCCCAAACACGTCCCGGTTAACTGTATGCATTTTGCTGCCTTGTAATGCAGTTAAACTGTGTATTTATTGTTGTATATAAGATTATATATATATAATGTTCTTCATGTTGCTATGTACATATATGTATATATTGTGTAGATAGGAAAAGTACAGTACCTCAAGGTGGACATTAGATGGGGTTCAACAGTGTACATAGGAGGAGCCAACCATTGATAAGATAGAGGGTTTTCCTGTTTCTAGTCAGTAGGGGCCATAGAGCCCAGTCAGGGCAGTCTGCTCCGTAACATTACAAGACAAAGAGCCCAGCCATCCAGGGCTAGTGGGCCAGAAGTGAAGCAGAATAAGTAAGCAGGTCGCTCCAAGATGTGGTAGCTTTCTACATGGGCATAGATCAATCTGAGGACAGACGAAAAAATGTAGAATATACAATTTTTATTTGATAGTTTCTTCAAAATATAGGTATCTTCAACCAGACAAGCAAAATGCCAAATGCCAACGTTTCGGCCTCACAAACGGCCTTTTTCACGGCAATTTATCTATAGACATATCATAATAATCATCAATCGAACGAATAACATAATTTTATAACATAATACAGGTATTAAATCCAAGGTGTATATCAATTCATGTTGTCATTGATATATATACAAATTAATAATAACTAAGATAATCTCTTCTGGATCTAGTAGATCACTCTCCAGTATCTTCTATTATTAAGGTGGATACAAAAAAGGAAAAAGAAAAAACGGAAAAAGAAAAAGACATAGATTTGCATGTTACAATATAGTATGTGAAAGAGACCAATATTGCAGCTGGAAAGAACATTCAGAGTAAGTCCAGTGAACAAGATAGAGGAGAAACACCATCCAAGATTTTACCTGCATGTCGGTACAGGAAATGTGCTGTGAAAGATAAAATATAGCAATAAGTGCCTGCAGCAGAAAGAATCCTGAGAGAAGCATGTGAGCAGAGCAGAACGCATACCTGGAGGTAGGAAATATTGCATGTGGCCATCCGGATACCGCCGGCGAGGTGCGTGGTGTGTAGTGGAGCTAATGTGACGCCTATTTATGGCGTCACCAGTAAGTGCGACCGGAAGAAGGGAAAACGCCGAATTGACAAACTGCGCATGCGAAAATGTACCATACCGCGCTTGCGCAATGGTAAAAAGCCGATAGCGGAAGTGGGGCAATACCGAAGCCACTGGCTAACTAAGGCGCCTGCATTATAAAGAAAAGGGAAGGGGGAAGGACTAACAAGCAGTCGCATATGCGCAATAGGAGGATACACTAACAGGAAAAGCAATCCTATACCGATGTGTTTGCTACGTATTGGGGATAATAAACAAAATATGTAAAAGGCAACTGTATTCATATGTATGTATATATAAAAAGAGGAAATGAAAAGAAAAAAGAAAAAGAAGGAAAGAACGCACAAAGAACCCACAAACCTGTATGAAATCAGGAAGTACCGCAAGTGAAAGAACACTGGACTACATCTGAAACAAAAGGAAAAGATCTACAATAAATAAGGTTAATAAGCCTAAAATGAGGCTATATACAAATCATGAATATTTCATAATAAATAATAAAGTACCACATACCCTCACTATAAGGTACTGGTATTAAGGTCAGTATCGTATACTTTAGAGACCCACTCTTGCGAATACATTGCTAATGAAAAATATGTTACTAATAGAAGAGCTCATACTCCCTATTAAGGCCATTGGGTTCTAAGGTTTGGAGAGTATATATCCAATAGGCCTCTTTTTCTTTTAATTTAGAAATCCTATTTCCTCCTCTTCGCGCCAAAGGTATACTGTCAATAATTTGATATTTTAACTGTGATATATTATGATTATGTGAAATGAAATGGGCTGGTATGGGTAGCATGAGTCTCTTGCACCTAATAGTAGACTTATGTTGTGAGATACGGTCTCGGATATGTTGGGTAGTTTCTCCAACATATCCGAGACTGCATGGACATTTAATAAAATAAATAACAAAAGAAGAATCACAGCTACATGGGCAGATGCCCTCATGTGTGGTGCAAAATGGACAAGGGAACACCTGAATGTAGTGAAGCCGAACAGGGAAGACGCTGTGGTATCGGTCGAGATGGGATGAACCAGGTACAAACTGAAAGACATAGGCAAGAGCACAGGGAAAGTGAAGGATGTGAACGGTGCAGAATTCTACGTTTAAGGTTGGAATTGGACTCTTTATGTGCCAGATCAAAGGAAGGAGGGTCTCTGCATCTAAGGGAGGCATAGGAGACCCAGGCAAGTGAGACAGTGGAACTGTATATATGTGAATGTGAGTGTCAGGGCACACTAAAGCAACACCTATGCAGGCCATGACTACGGCCCTGGCTGCCGCTCACAACTCCACAAAAACATGTAATCCCGTTCACTTTTGATGGTGCTCAGCAATGACTATACAGAAAGTCTAATAATATTGTAGAAGAAACCAAACTGCGGCACTCACCGTGCAAACAATTCAGAGACTTAATTTCCAGATAGATAAAAGTAACAGCGTGGTAGTGAATGGCAGACTCATATTTATGGGCAACAGTCGTTTCATGCTGAGCTGGCGCTTCATTGTTGTCCAACACACCAGGAAGAAGCCATTGCTCGGCATTTACCCATTCATAGGAGTATGCCATTCACTACCACGCTGTCACTTTTACCTACCTGGAAATGAAACCTTTGAATTTTATGCACAGGTGAGTGCAGCAATGTCTTTTCTTCTACAACACATTATTTTTTTTATTTAACATATTGCATTACTTCTTTTTTTAATCAAGATTCAAAAACTCCATTATCATGATGACTTTTTTCTCCGTAGCATACATATTCGTGAACATGCACTTATTTCATTTAATTCCGACTAATTGTCCTACACTCTTACATAGAAGTCTTTTTTCAGAAGTAAAACACATTTCATGGGAAACTGCAAGGCTTTTCGGCAGCTGCATTTTAGTACTTGCATGCTCTATTACTTTTCAATGGCTGACTGACAATACACATGTACCTTGTCTTTTGTGGATCTTGTTTTGCCCGATGTAGAAAGGATTATCTGCAGTATGTGACAGCATGTCTGTCCATGTATATATATTAACACTTGCATTTGTGACATGTCAAAATCAACCTTATAAGTGAAATAATGGAGAAAATGCTCATTATACTAATAAAAAGACAGTGTCCTTTGTGTGATTTTAAATAATGCTGCCATGCGAGGTTGGATAATGGACAGAAAGGGACTGCTGATTTGGGACAGAAGTGTTTGGATTTGATTTCTGTTGATGCAGAACATTTTATTCAGGACCACTGAGAACAATGTCAAGGGGAGGACACAATGGCATTATTGTTACAGTTTGCAGTTATACAAACAAAAACAAACTACGGTATTTGCCAGGAGTGTATAAAGTAAGATTAACCACAAAGTTGGATGGCGCTCCAGCTTTGTCAGTAATTGCTATTTAATTACTGTGACTTAGCAGTAGGAATCAATGGAAGATGAGGACACATCTGGAGGTCCAAATTCATGTGAGGACAATGGACTCGATTCATCATTTGCAGGTTATTTTTAAGTCACTTTTCTTTTTTTGTCTTGTGGTAGTCACTGATTTTTTTTGCATCAAATTCATTACTATGGAGAACAAGTTTCTTGACATTTGTACCAAGTCAAATATGGCCTTTTTTTGCTTTTTTTTAAACTGTTCTTACAACTTTTTAGTGCAAAAAGTCACATATTTTGTAAAATGTTGCAAAAATGTAGCATTTCTGGGTTAGGACTGGAGAACATTTTCAACAAATTTTGTGAATTTTTGAAAAGTTACAAATGATGAACCATCTACCCACAGAGGTGAACGAAAAAAACAACAACAAAAACATACATAAAAGAAACTTAAAAAAAAAGGTACAAATAGAAAGATGAATTTGGTGCAAACCAAAAGGAGGCAGAAAACACCAAAAACTGTTCAGAAAACAAGCACAAGAATTGTTCATATCCATCATTTAAGTCCTTTTACAAAGGCCATTGTTAGGACAAACAAATACTCATTCCAAATCATTGCTTTGTGTAAACATGTCCATAGATCAATTTCAAATTTTCGGATGTTAAAATCGTTGTCAACAGTCATCGATCCATGAAGATAAGAGTGTGCAGCTAACAAAAACAAAACTATATGTGAACAAATACTAACAATCATTTAACCATAGATTGGTATTGATTGATCGTTAAGATTGGTGCTAGTTGATCTAAGGGTACCGTCACACAGTGCCATTTTCATCGCTACGACGGCACGATTCGTGACGTTCTAGCGATATCGTTACGATATCGTAGTGTCTGACACGCTACTGCGATCCGGAACCCCGCTGAGAATCGTACGTCGTAGCAGATCGTTTGAAACTTTCTTTCGTCGTCTAGTGTCCCGCTGTGGCGGCATGATTGCATCGTGTGACACAGGTTGTATACGATGTGCGCACAGTAACCAACGGCTTCTACATCACAAATACGTCATGAAATTATCGCTCCAGCGCCGTGTATTGCAACGTGTGACCGCAGTCTACGACGCTGGAGCGATAATCATACGACGCTGCAACGTCACGAATCGTGCCATCGTAGCGATGAAAATGGCACTGTGTGACGGTACCCTAAGTCAATCTCGCAATTTAAGTCTACATAGACTTGGCCTCCTGTTGCACCTGGGGATTTCTCCAAACCCACCTGAGTGAACCTCCAAACATTTTTGGGCCTTTTTTGGACCAGAACAGGCATAAATTTGTTAGACCCTTTCTCAAAATTTGAGACAGTCTCAGGAAATCTATGACTTATCAACTATTATCATTTCTCATGAATGTAAGAAGAAAAATTACATTTACAAATGACTGTAGGATCAAACAGGTTTATAAACTTTAGCTATGTAAACACATAGCTCTGCATATGATTTGCATATAGAAAATGGTATGATACTATTTATTTTAAGTGACCAGTGTAATCACATATCCCAATACAGATGTAAAAGTAATGATGAAAAATGCAGCAGGGACAGCATTCGGCTGATTAGTAGATGCCAAGGTCACGCGCAGTATAAGTACTCCTCTCACCTTCACTTTTTAACTTCTGGTGGAAGAGGTAGCTGCACTTATAACTGGAGATACCCTTTAAAGGGAATCTGTCACCTGGTTTTTGCTACCTCATCCATGAGTAGCATAATTATTATTATTTATGTATATAGCACCATTGATTCCATGGTGCTGTACATGAGAATGGGTTACATACAAATTACAGATATCACTTACAGTAAGCAAACTAACAATTACAGACTGATACAGAGGGGCGAGAACCCTGCCCTTGCGGGCTTACATTCTACAGGATGGTGGGGATGGAGACAATAGGTTGAGGGTTGTAGGAGCTCCGGTGTTGGTGAGGCGGTAGCTTCGGTAGTGGTGAGGAGGCAGCAGGGTCAGTGCAGGCTGTAGGCTTTCCTGAAGAGGTGGGTTTTCGGGTTCCATCTGAAGGATCCGAATGTGGTTGATAGTCGGATGTGTTGGGGTAAAGAATTCCAGAGGATGGGGGATATTCGGGAGAAGTCTTGGAGGCGGTTGGGTGAGGAGCGGATAAGTGTGGAGGTGAGAAGGAGGTCTTGGGAGGACCGGAGATTATGTGAGGGAAGATATCGGGAGATTAGTTCAGAGATATATGGAGGAGACAGGTTATGGATGGCTTTGTAGGTCAGTGTTAGTAATTTGAACTGGATACGCTGAGGGAATGGGAGCCAGTGAAGAGATTTGCAGAGGGGGAAGCGGAGGAGTAGCGAGGAGAGAGATGAATTAGTCGGGCAGCAGAGTTAAGGATGGACTGGAGAGGTGCAAAGCTGTTAGCAGGGAGGCCACAGAAAAGGATGTTGCAGTAGTCAAGGCGGGTGATGATGAGAGCATGCACAAGCATTTAGTAGATTGACGTTTGAGGAAAGGACAGATTCTGGAGATATTTTTGAGCTGGAGGCGACAGGAGGTGGAAAGAGCTTGGATGTGTGGTTTGAAGGACAGAGTCAAGGGTTACTCCGAGGCAGCGGACTTAAGGTATGGGGGAAAGCGTAGTGTCGTTAATTGCAATAGATAGGTCAGGTATGGAAGATCTATGAGATGGAGGAAAGATGAGGAGTTCAGATTTGTCCACATTGAGTTTGAGGAAGCGAGAGGAGAAGAAGGAGGATATGGCTGATAGACACTCTGGGATTCTGGACAGCAGAGAGGTAATGTCTGGGCCAGAAAGGTAGATCTAAGTATCATCAGCATAAAGGTGGTACTGGAATCCATGGGACTTTATGAGTTGTCCCAGGCCAAGTGTATAGATTGAGAAGATTAGGGGTCCTAGAACAGAGCCTTGGGGACTCCAACAGAGAGAGGGTGGGATGAGGAGGTAGTGTGGGAGTGGGAGACGCTGAATGTGCGGTTGGAAAGGTATGAGGAGATCCAGGATAGGGTGAAGTCTTTGATGCCAAAGGAGGAGAGGATCTGTAGTAGGAGGCAGTGGTCAATTGTGTCGAAAGCAGAGGACAGGTCTAGAAGGAGGAGTACAGAGTACTGTCCGTTAACTTTGGCTGTAAGTAGGTCATTAGTGATTTTGGTCAGGGCTATCTCAGTTGAGTGATGAGGGTGGAAACCAGATTGTAGATTGTCAAAGAGCAAGTTAGATGAGAGGTGGGAGGAAAGTTCAGCATGGACGTGCTGCTCCAGGATTTTGGAAGCGAATGGAAGCAGCGATATTGGGCGATAGCTGGATATAGCTGTTGGGTCGGGGGTTGGCTTTTTAAGGATAGGCGTGATTGTGGCATGTTTGAAAGCAGAAGGGAAGGTGCCAGAAGTTAGTGATAGGTTGAAGAGGTGGGTTAGGGATGGGATAAGTGTGGTGATAAGGTTGGGGAGGAGGTGGGATGGGATGGGGTCAAGCGCACAGGTGGTGAGGTGCGATTTGGAGAGGAGACAATTAAGTCCCCCTTCAGTGATCTTGGAGAGGGAGGTTAACCTCTTTTCAACTTAAGCTTTTTTTAACAGATGGTGTTATGTTTGCATCAAACAATTTCATTGAATCCATTTCTTACCTGTGACATGTTCCCTGTGCCATTGGCTGCAACACAACCCCAAAGTATGATTGAACCTCCCTCATAGTTAATGGTTGACAAGCTATTCTTTTCCTGAAATTGTGTGCCTTTTTTTCTCCACACATACCTTTAGATGTTCTTTTGCATACTTCTGACTCTGAATTTTATGGTACCAACCAGCAGTTTTTTTTAGGGCTAATTCGTGGGTCCCGATATTGCAGCACTAGGTAGGCAGGGCACAGCATATCCACATCAGTGCAAGGCCTGCAGGCACTGAATCCATTGCTCCCACTGCATCCCTCCCAAAGCTCCATAACCGTCTGCTGCTGCAGCTTCTTTTCTATATACCTAGTTGCATTATTTTTTTCCCAAAAATTCACCCCCCAAAAAAAAATATACAGTGTGTTTTGTCAGACTGAGGTCTGTTTAAAAATCATAGTTTGTCAGGCATACGTAGTATAGTTGTGTGTGCTAGCCTTGTGCCACTTTTTTTTTTGTTGTTTTAAATTCACCAAAAGAGGCCTCATATATCTGCGTGCTCCAAGTTTTTGCATTTCAGGCCGTTTTGCCACTGTTTTTGCTGTCTGTTACTCTAATTATATACAGCACTATTTAGCCTAACAAAATATAAAAAGGCCACATATTTGCCAGTGTGGTATTTCCGTTACAGCACTCATATCTGCGTGCTCCAAGTTTGGGCATTGTAGGCCGGTGTACCCCTTTTTTTGCTGTTACTCTACTTATATACAGCACTATTTTGCATAAATTAACTTCACAAAAAAGCCCCCAAAAGTTGAATACAGTCTGTTATGTCAGGCTGAGGCCTGCCTGGTGTTTAGGTTTGAAAAATCATAGATTTGCAGGCATACTTATCAGATATTATTTTGCTACTAATAAATATATTTGTGTTGAGCATTTGAAATAGTGCAGTATTCCATTTAAAATGGGCAAGGCAAGGGGCAAGGGATGGGGAAGTGGACGTGATGATGAGCATGCAGAGGACGAGGCCGTGACCAAGGTGAAAGTGGGCCACAACAAAGACCCACATCTTCTCGCTCGACCTTCCTGTCTCAGTTTCTAGGGGACCGCAGCACACCACTATTGAAGCCAGAGCAGTGTGAAATGGTTGTTGGTTGGATAGCAGATAATGCTTCCAGTCACTTAGCCACCACCACCAACACCACCATGTCTTCCACACGGTGAAGTCTGAGTAGCCGTGAGTGTGGCCTAGATATTCCTCACCCTGATCCTACTTCCTCCCACCATGCCGAGTGCCCTGGACAACTGATCCCACACTTGGGCACTCTGAAGAGCTGTTCAGTTTTCCATTTCATGATTCAGAACTCTCGGCAGGTCAGCTTGAAGTGGGGACAGATGAGATCGCATGTAGAGATGCCGAAAGCTTTGACCAGCCCCGGTCACACGAAGGCAATGTTGGGAAAGTGTCAGAAGAGGTGGACAATGAAGAGACACAATTGCCAGAAAGTCAGGAGGAGCAGGGTGCGGATGTGGAAGACTATGTGACTGACCCAACCTGGCAGGAGGACATGCAGAGCAAGGGCAGCAGCACACATGGGGAAAGAGGCATATCACCCCAACAGGCAAGAAGAAGCAGTGTGGTGGCCACAGACAGAAGGCGTGCATCCGTTCCCCATAACACCAACATGAGGGAAGTTGCCATTCCAACTGTTAGATCTTCCCAAGTCTGGTTATTTTTTAAAGACTCTACCGATAACCCCAAACAGGCCATTTGCAGCATCTGCCATGCCCGCATCAGCAGGGGTAGCAAAACAACTAGCCTGACCACCACCAGCATGATCAGTCACATGGCAGTAAAGCACCCAACTTTGTAGGCCGAACCCCAGGCTCCAGGACCACTGCATGCAGGTCACACCTCTGCTTCTTCCACTGTTTTGCATAGAAGCCAATCCCCAGTACACCGTGCATGTGAAGATGCCTCTAGCCCTGCACCTGTTGTGGCCCACAGTCAAGCAGCACCATTATCAAGCCCGTCCATGTCCTTGTCCCTGCACAGCCTTCAGTTATCTATAACCTAGTCTTTGGAACGTAAGCGGAAATACCCAGCCAACGCCCCAAAGTCTTAAATTCTAATATTTCTCTTCTGCTTGCGCTAGAAATGCTGCCTTTTAGGCTCATTGAGACAGAAGCTTTCCACAAACTAATGGCAGCGGCCATCCCAAGGTACTCGGTCCCCAGTCGCCACTATTTCTCCCGGTGTGCCGTACCGGCATTACACCAGCATGTGTCCCACAACATTACCCATGCACTCAACAATGCTGTTACAGGGAAAGTCCACCTAACCACGGACACATGGACAAGTGCTTGTGGGCAGGAATGGTACATCTCACTGACGGCACACTGGGTTAACATAGTGGAAGGCAGGACCCAGTCGGACCTTGGGATGGAACACATCCTCCCAACACCAAGGATTGCTGGCCCTACGTCA
Organism: Ranitomeya variabilis; assembly: GCF_051348905.1. Lineage (NCBI taxonomy): Eukaryota > Metazoa > Chordata > Amphibia > Anura > Dendrobatidae > Ranitomeya > Ranitomeya variabilis. The sequence continues at coordinate 825,520,535 of NC_135232.1, read as the reverse complement.
ATCAGGGTTACCCCCACAGTCTACAGCTGCTGCACCTCCTCCTCCTCCTCTTCATTCTCCATCTCTGAAATCAACACATCAGTCAGAAGCTGGAAGCACTGCAGCACTGCCTCAGCCAAGCGGCAACAGGATGTGCTGAAGCTAATCTGCATAGGTGACAAACCGCACAATGCAGAAGAGTTGTGGACAGCGCTGAAAGAGCAGTCAGGTGTTTAGGTGACCCCGCTGAACCTACAGCCAGGCATCATGTGTGACAATAGCTGTAACCTGGTGGCGGGTCTGAGGCATGGTGAGCTCGCACATGTACCTTGCTTGGCCCATGTGCTTAACCTCGTGGTTCAACGTTTTCTGAAAAGCTACCCGGAGCTGCTAGTGAAAGTACGCCCTCTGTCTGCCCATTTTAGAAAGTTAGCTACAGCTTCAGCCGCCCTTGACGTGCTTCAGAAGCGTTTGCAGCTTCCAGCTCACCGGCTGGTGTGTGATGTCCCCATGAGCTGGAACTCTACGCTGCATATGTTGGAAAGGATTTGTGAGTAGAAGAGGGCAGTTGTTGACTGCCAACATCAACAAGGCCGTCGATATTCAGTTCAGACTCCACAGATAAGACCTCAGGAGTGGACATGGATGTCCAACATGTGTACCATCCTCCAAAACTTTGAGGACTGCACCAAGATGGTGAGCGGCGATGATGCCATAATTAGCGTCACCATTAGTGTTGAGCGATACCGTCCGATACTTGAAAGTATCGGTATCGGAAAGTATCGGCCGATACCGGCAAAGTATCGGATCTAATCCGATACCGATACCCGATACCAATACAAGTCAATGGGACTCAAGTATCGGACGGTATTCCTGATGGTTCCCAGGGTCTGAAGGAGAGGAAACTCTCCTTCAGGCCCTGGGATCCATATTAATGTGTAAAATAAAGAATTATAATAAAAAATATTGCTATACTCACCTCTCCGACGCAGCCTGGACCTCACCGAGGGAACCGGCAGCGTTGTTTGCTTAAAATGCGCGCGTTTCCTGCCTCCCGCGACGTCACGGCTTCTAATTGGTCGCGTGCCGCCCATGTGGCCACGACGCGACCAATCACAGCAAGCCGTGACGTAATTTTGAGGTCCTGGAAGCTTAATTCTAGGCATTCAGAATTTTAAAATTACGTTCCGGCTTGTGATTGGTCGCGTCGCGGTCACATGGGCGACGCGACCAATCACAAGCCGTGACGTCACGGGAGGCAGGACACGCGCGCATTTTAAAATTACGTCACGGCTTGTGATTGGTCACGTCGCCCATGTGACCGCGACGCGACCAATCACAAGCCGGAACGTAATTTTAAAATTCTGAATGCCTAGAATTAAGCTTCCAGGACCTCAAAATTACGTCACGGCTTGCTGTGATTGGTCGCGTCGCGGCCACATGGGCAGCACGCGACCAATCAGAAGCCGTGACGTCGCGGGAGGCAGGAAACGCACGCATTTTAAGCAAACAATGCTGCCGGTTCCCTCGGTGAGGTCCAGGCTGCGTCGGAGAGGTGAGTATAGCAATATTTTTTATTTTAATTCTTTATTTTACACATTAATGTTGTATTTTACACATTAATGTTGTTTCGATACCGATACCCGATACCACAAAAGTATCGGATCTCGGTATCGGAATTCCGATACCCGCTAGTATCGGCCGATACCCGATACTTGCGGTATCGGAATGCTCAACACTAGTCACCATCCCTCTTCTCAGCATTCTGAAAACCTCTCTGCTCACAATTAAAGAGGATGCATTGCAGGCGCAGCACGAGGACATGGAGCAAGGAAACATACAGGGGGATTACACTCAGCCCAGCCTCATGTCTTCTCAATGTGGATTGGTAGGCAATGAGGAGGAGGAAGAACAGGAGCTACTTTCATGCGCTATAGACGGTACTACAAACACACCTGTCATACCGTCTGTTCAGCGGGGATGGCCTGAGGACAGGGAGGAGGAGGATGAGGAGGAGAGCATGGTCAGTCATCCTGTTGGTGAGGACACGGAAGTTTTTCCTGTTAGCAGTCTGGCACGCATGGCTGACTTTATGTTGTGCTGTGTTTCACGTGACCCTCGCATTCTAAAAATTTTGGGTGACACTTATTACTGGTTGGTGACACTTCTAGATCCATGCTACAAGGAGAACTTTCAATCTCTTCTACCAGAAGCAGAGAGGTGTACTAAAATGTTGCAGTACCAGAGGGCCCTTGTAGCGGAATTACTTAGAAAATTCCCATGTGAGAACGCTGGCAGCAGACGTAAGAGTTTGTTGTAGAACCAAGGAGTCCAAGCGAGAGAGACAGAAGTTCAATCCAGCTCAGGCAGGGGAACAATGGCAAAGATCTGGCACAGTTTTCTCAGACCTTCCCATCGTGATGGCACAGAGGCAAGGGGTGCTGTCACAAGAAGTGCAATGTTTGAGAAGATGGTGAGGGAGTACCTTGCAGATCGCGCAAACGTCCTCCGTGATTCCTCTGTGCCTTTTAATTATTGGGTATCCAAGCTGGAAACATGGCATGAACTGGCTCTCTACGCCTTGGAGGTCCTGGCCTGCCCTGCTGCTAGCGTTCTGTCAGAGCGGGTTTTTAGTGCCACTGGTGGAATTATAACAGATAAGTGCATCCGCCTGTCAAGTGAAAATGCTGACAGGCTGACTCTTATAAAAATGAACAAGGGCTGGATTGGGAAAGACTTCTGTACACCACCAAGTGAAAACAGCGAAACATAACCTCAAATTCATTCTCTCTTTTGGGGAGGTGTATTCTCATGCACCTCTTCACAACCACACATGGGTATACGTTTCCAGATTTGGTCTGTTTGCTGTTATCCTCCTCCTTATCCTCATCATCCAGAACCACTAGATGACCAGGGTGAACGTGCCCTGTACGGTTATAGGCTGATGCATTTTGGGCAAGGGGGCTGTGATGGCACTATTTTAATTTGCAAAAAAGCGGACCCCAAATTGGGGAATTGGGCATAACATTACATTGGGCCTACTTGTTAATTCTGTCTCCAGCAATGTGTCCTTTAACTGCCACTAGATCACCAGGGTGAACGTGTTCTGTACGGTGAATTTTGGGTAAGGGGGCTGTGATGGCACTATTTTAATTTTTTTTTAAAAGACCCCACATTGGGGAATTGGGCATGACATTACATTGGGCCTACTTCTTCATTCTGTCTCCTGCAATGTGTCACTTAACTGCCTCTAGATGACCAGTGTGAACGTGCTCTGTACGGTGCATTTTGGGCAAGGGGGCTGTGATGGCACTATTTTATTTTGTACAAAAAAGGACCCCACATTGGGGAATTGGGCATGACATAACATTGGGCCTACTTGTTAATTCTGTCTCCTGCAATGTGTCCTTTAACTGCCACTAGATCACTAGGGTGAACGTGCTAAATATGGTGCATTTTGGGCAAGGGGACTGTGATGGCACTATTTTATTTTTTTTAAAAAGGAACCCACATTGGGGAATTGGGTATGAATTGGGAATTGGGCACACACCACATGGCCAGCTAGGGTTGTTAAATGTTACAATGACATTTCCCAGTGAACGCATTTGTAGTGGTTGAAAGCAATGTTAACGTTGAAAAACGTTTGAAAAACCCTGCGTCTGAACTAAGCCTAAGCGGGGGAGGAAATTTTCATTCTGGGGTTAATAATTTGGCCTTACAGGCAAGTCATTAACCTGCAAAGGATGTACCTTAACATATTTCCCAGCAAAATCCGTTTTGGTTTCGTTTTATTGTGTTTTTGGTAGCTGTGAACTAGGAGTCAGGAATGATTCCAGGGGCGATCCTCATGATGTTCCTGTGTCATTTGAGCAGTGTTTCCATCATTTTCAGATGTTTTTAGACCTTAAAAGGACCCCTGGGTGGGATCGCGGTAAAAATACTCAGGTCTCCCATAGACTTACATTGGGCTTGTTGTACTGGCCGAGTACCCGAGTATTCCAATCTGCTTGACCCGAGCAACTAACACCCGAGCATTTTAGTGCTCACTCATCACTAGTGATAATGTCTTGCTGTTAAAACACTCATTATATTGAAACAACAGCACAAGCCTAATAAGTAACACATCACCGAAATCAGTGTCTCAGCCTCTGCCTCATGCTGCCCTCAGATTATAAAATCCTTCTCACAAATTCCCTTTAAGGCAAGGTTCAGATAAGAGGGGAACCCTGTATTTTCGGCCTGGACCTTCTGTTTAGTCATGTGTGGCTTGCTTTTAAGTGCAGACAATCATATTATAAAAAATGGATTTTGTGAGCAGATCTTGTCCCATAGTCCTATTTACCGTATATGCATTGATTATAATTATTTCTCCTTGGAATGCCCTAATGCTTTGATGTAGGAATTAAGCATAGCTCATTTTCTCAGCATGATTACATAAGATGCAAGCATACTTAGACTCGACTGTCTTTCTTTACTCACTCTAAAACTATGTGCACTAAGGCTAAGGGAGTTAGCTTCTGCATGATTACATCAGCGTTGCCTTCAGCTATAATACTAGTCATATGTTACAAGGTTTGTACTTCATGTAAGGGTACCGTCACACAGTGCAATTTTGATCGCTACGACGGCACGATCCGTGACGTCGCAGCGATCGTATGATTATCGCTCCAGCGTCGTAGACTGCAGTCACACGTTGCAATCACGGCGCTGGAGCGATGCCGAAGTCCCCGGGTAACCAGGGTAAACATCGGGTTACTAAGCGCAGGGCCGCGCTTAGTAACCCGATGTTTACCCTGGTTACCAGCGTAAAAGTAAAAAAAAACAAACCGTACATGCTCACCATCTGATGTCCGTCCGGTCCCTAATCTAAAAAAACACCATTGGAGGAAAACCTCCACTAAACTAAACAAAAAAACACCAGAACACAGGCAGGGATGCTTACCTGTTCAAGGCCTCCAACAATTGCACTACCCAGGGTGCACCAGGCCCAAGTAAAGATAGCAAACAACACAGGTGCAAATAATACCGATGCAGCCAACCTACAATCAGGAATAGGCTGCTTGGAGCACCCGTGCAAAAAAATAGTCTGTATGTGGCATGTTCACACAGGACTGCAAAGTATATGGTGAAAAGCCTATTAATGACGCCATAAATATAGCGGGCTAACCATGATGCATCCTGTGTGAGCAGAGGCCACAGTGTACAGAGCCATCTAGGGCCCAGGCGCACCCTGGAAAAATGTACAGTGCACCAAAAACATAACAATGTATGCAAGGTATTGGTTGATATTATGGCCACAATATTGAAGCTGCCAACCCACGTCAAGGGTCCTTGTATCTTGGCAGTCCTAATCTAAAAAAACAATTGGGTAGTGCATACCTCCCAACCGTCCCGATTTCAGCGGGACAGTCCCGCTTTGGCACCGGGGTCCCGCTGTCCCGCTTCGGGCATTTAAAATCCCGAATTTGCGGCCGCCGGTGAAGCCCCGCCCACTTCCGGGACGTAGAGAGAGCCAGCCTGTTTTTTTTTTTTTTTTTTATAAAAGCTGCCTCCTGACCGCCCGCGCAACACCCCCCCCCCTCCCGCCCCCTGTGCGGCGCTGCCACGCTGAAGGAGAGAGCCTGCAGCAATCAAGAAGAAAGGTCAGCGATTCACTACCTCTGGCTGTGTGTGCACGGAGATCCGGCTTCTGCTCTTAGCTGCTATCCCGGCAGAGAAGGAGAGACGGGGGAGGTGCCGGGATAGTGCAGAGCTGTGAGCAGGAGACTGAAGACTTCAGCAGAGAGCTGCACATGGACATCAGCCGCCCCTGCATCACAGAGGAGATTGTGTGTGTGTGATGTGTGTGATGGCTGCGTGTGTGTGTGTGATGGCTGCGTGTGTGTGTGATGGCTGCGTGTGTGTGTGTGTGATGGCTGCGTGTGTGTGTGTGATGGCTGTGTGTGTGTGATGGCTGTGTGTGTGTGATGGCTGTGTGTGTGTGTCATGGCTGTGTGTGTGTCATGGCTGTGTGTGTGTCATGGCTGTGTGTGTGTGATGGCTGTGTGTGTGTGATGGCTGTGTGTGTGTGTGATGGCTGCGTGTGTGTGTGATGGCTGCGTGTGTGTGTGATGGCTGCGTGTGTGTGTGTGTGTGTGTGATGGCTGCGTGTGTGTGTGTGTGATGGCTGTGTGTGTGTGTGTGATGGCTGTGTGTGTGTGATGGCTGTGTGTGTGTGATGGCTGTGTGTGTGTGATGGCTGTGTGTGTGTGATGGCTGTGTGTGTGTGATGGCTGCGTGTGTGTGATGGCTGTGTGTGTGTGTGTGTGTGATGGCTGCGTGTGTGTGTGTGTGATGGCTGCGTGTGTGTGTGTGTGTGTGTGTGATGGCTGCGTGTGTGTGTGTGATGGCTGCGTGTGTGTGTGTGATGGCTGCGTGTGTGTGTGATGGCTGCGTGTGTGTGTGATGGCTGCGTGTGTGTGTGTGTGATGGCTGCGTGTGTGTGTGTGTGATGGCTGCGTGTGTGTGTGTGTGTGATGGCTGCGTGTGTGTGTGTGATGGCTGCGTGTGTGTGTGATGGCTGCGTGTGTGATGCATTTGTGTCAAAGCTGCATGTGTTTGTGAGCTGCGTGCGTGTGTGAGCTGCGTGCGTGTGAGCTGCGTGCCTGTGTGTGAGCTGCGTGCCTGTATGTCATTATACAGTATGGAGCATCATGTGTGGTCATTATACAATATGGAGCATCATGTGCGGTCATTATACAGTATGGAGCATCATGTGCGGCCATTATACAGTATGGAGCATCATGTGCGGCCATTATACAGTATGGAGCATCATGTGCGGTCATTATACAGTCTGGAGCATCATGTGCGGTCATTATACAGTCTGGAGCATCATGTGCGGTCATTATACAGTCTGGAGCATCATGTGCGGTCATTATACAGTCTGGAGCATCATGTGCGGTCATTATACAGTATGGAGCATCATTTGCGGTCATACAGTATGGAGCATCATGTGCGGTCATTATACAGTATGGAGCATCATGTGCGGTCATACAGTATGGAGCATCATGTGCGGTCATTATACACTATGGAGCATCATGTGCGGTCATACAGTATGGAGCATCATGTGTGTTCATTATACAGTATGGAGCATCATGTGCGGTCATTATACAGTCTGGAGCATCATGTGCGGTCATTATACACTATGGAGCATCATGTGCGGTCATACAGTATGGAGCATCATGTGTGTTCATTATACAGTATGGAGCGTCATGTGTGTTCATTATATATTATGGAGCGTCATGTGTGGTCATTATATATTATGGAGCGTCATGTGTGGTCATCGTACAGTATGGAGCATCATGTGTGGCCATTATACAGTATGGGGCACTGTGTGGCCATATTTTTTTGTTTATAATTATTGTATATGAAACTGTGATCGGCAGTGCTAAATGGGTGTGGTTGGGATGTGGATATGGGTGTGACTAATTATGAATGGGTGTGGTCAGAGGCGTGGCCTAAAATTTGCCGCGGCGCGCAAAGCGCGCCGCAAACTTTGTCCCTCTTTCCCATCTTCAAAAGTTGGGAGGTATGGGGTAGTGCAATTGTTGGAGGCCTTGAACAGGTAAGCATCCCTGCCTGTGTTCTGGTGTTTTTTTGTTTAGTTTAGTGGAGGTTTTCCTCCAATGGTGTTTTTTTAGATTAGGACTGCCAAGATACAAGGACCCTTGACGTGGGTTGGCAGCTTCAATATTGTGGCCATAATATCAACCAATACCTTGCATACATTGTTATGTTTTTGGTGCACTGTACATTTTTCCAGGGTGCGCCTGGGCCCTAGATGGCTCTGTACACTGTGGCCTCAGTTCACACAGGATGCATCATGGTTAGCCCGCTATACATATGGTGTCATTAATAGGCTTTTCACCATATACTTTGCAGTCCTGTGTGAACATGCCACATACAGACTATTTTTTTGCACGGGTGCTCCAAGCAGCCTATTCCTGATTGTAGGTTGGCTGCATCGGTATTATTTGCACCTGTGTTGTTTGCTATCTTTACTTAGGCCTGGTGCACCCTGGGTAGTGCAATTGTTGGAGGCCTTGAACAGGTAAGCATCCCTGCCTGTGTTCTGGTGTTTTTTTGTTTAGTTTAGTGGAGGTTTTCCTCCAATGGTGTTTTTGTAGGTACAGACTGCAATGACTTTCAGTCCTAAATTACTTCAGCATATCAAAGTGTCCTCAAATCTCAAATGTTCCCAGATAGTTCTAATTTTAGCATATTTTATGTCTTACAAATCAACGGTTTATATAAAAACATTGACAGAATCTAAAAATGTAACAATCTTCAATCTTCTTTTCATTCGTTTTATCCCACATTTTGGTAAAAACCTACAGACAAGTTTAATTCATGATCATGAAGTGACCACATTATCGCGAAACCTAATTCTGTCTCTCAGAAAATCATTAGTATTTTTTACAAATTTAACTGATTCTCCTTTAGAAATACCCATATTTATACTGTATATTAATTTAATGCCATGATCCAATCCGAACTGGAAAATAAAATGCAGATGAACACACAATCATAGAATAAGATTGATCTGAATTCAATCCGATTTTTTTATCGGATTGCATTCATCCGATTTAATCGCAAGTGGGAATGAGCCCTAATGCAAAAAAAGCCACAGCATTCCACTTTTAAAAGATTGACACCATTACAAACAGAAGCCGTGCAACCGCCCTTGGCATGACTATTTTCTGACACAATAATGAGCATTAGGGCTTGTACCCACCACTGTGAGGAAAAAATGTTCTAATTTCGGTCCAGGAAAGTAGGACTAGTGTCATGCAAGTGCCATGTGATTTTCATGCAAGTATAATTCAATTTTTCACATCTAGAATCTAATTGACCAGGGCTGCCACTAGGAATTTTGGGGCCCCATACTGGCAAAATTTTCGGGGCCCCCTTGAGACTCCGCCCAGGCTCCACCCCAGCCCCGCCTCCACCCCTCGAACTGTCCACAGCCCCACCGCTCACCGCTCTCTCTTGGAAAAACTCCACTTCTCACCAATCACACATTAACAGTTCCCATCACCAGATCACACATATAACCAGCAGCCTTTGTTTTGGCCAAAAGATTTTTTAAGCCGCCACCACGACACGGTAGACTCTTTTGGTCGGGCCATACTCTATTCTAACCTATTAAACATTTGTTAAAATATGCAATGCAATTTAGGTGTATTTTTAAATCTTTAAATTGACCAATGATATCACACACAAGGGACAAATACCACCGTACCATGACCAGACCACATATTACCATCACATGGTGACCAATAATACCACATACAAGGAACAAATACCGCCACACCATGGCTGGATAACATAGTACCACCACTTTGTGACTGAATACTACAACACTGATCAGTAATAAAAAAAACCCACAATACTAATATCACCATATGTGCCATTATACACGGGAGATCTGTGCTTAGTATGCAGTGTCAGTGTAAAGATAATACAGTGATCACTGGTGACATTATACACAGGACCGCTGTATACTGTATACAGTGTATAGTGTCAGTGTATAGGTAACACACTGACTCACCAGAGACGCCTGTAGGTGAAGTCTTTCATCTTCATCCAGCATAGATCGACATCATTTCTTCGAGCCAGGACACATCTCTGCAGGAAATAACAGTTATCTAGAGCATCTTTTTTCCCCCAACTACACTACACCAAATTAAGAAAAAAAAGGCAACATAGTGTCCCTCTGCACAGTAACAGGACTGCCTCCCCATTTAAAACAGTATCCTCAAAAAATAAAATAAATACATCACTGCAGTAATAATATCCTTTAATTAGCCCCTATGGTAATAATATTCCCCATCCTGGCCATCATGTGTCTCATTCCTGGCTCCAGCCATATGTTCTCCCATCCGGCCCTCATGAGTATCCATTCTGCCCCATATGGTCTCCCAATCCTGCCCCATCTGTCCCATGATCCTGTCCCATCTGTCCCATTATCCTGCCCCATCTGTCCTCATTATCCTGTCCCATCTGTCCCATGATCCTGCCCCATGAACATGCACCATCTGTTTCCATCCTGCCCGATCTGTCTCCATCCCACACCATGTCTCCAATCCTGCCCTCTGTGTCTCCAATCCTGCCCCCATATCTTTCATCCTGCCACCATGTCTCCAATTTTGCCACCATATCTTTCATCCTGCCACCATGTCTCCCATCCTGCCCCCATATCTTTCATCCTGCCCCCATATGTTTCATTCTGCCCCTGTGTCTCCAATCATGCCCCCTGTGTCTCCAATCCTGCCCCCTGTGTCTCCAATCCTGCCCCCTGTGTCTCCAATCCTGCCCCCTGTGTCTCCAATCCTGCCCCCTGTGTCTCCAATCCTGCCCCGTGTCTCCAATCGTGCCCCATGTCTCCAATCATGCCCAGTGTCTCCAGTCATGCCCCCTTTGTCTCCATTCTTGCCCCTCTGTCTCCTTTCTTGCCCCTGTCTCCAATCATGCCCCATGTCTCCAATTATGCCTCGTGTCTCCATTCTGCCCTGTGTCTCCAATCATGCCCCGTGTCTCCCATCGTGCCCAGTGTCTCCAATCATGCCCAGTGTCTCCAATCATGCCCTCTGTGTCTCCATTCTTGCCCCTCTGTCTCCATTCTTTCCCCTGTGTCTCCAATCATGCCCCATGTCTCCAATCATGCCTCGTGTCTCCATTCTGCCCTGTGTCTCCAATCATGCCCCATGTCTCCAATCATGCCCCGTGTCTCCAATCATGCCACATGTCTCCATTCTGCCCCATATATCTAATCATGCTCCCTGTGTCTCACATCCTGCCCCGTCACAAATTCTGCCCCTATGTCTCACATTTTGCCCCCTGTGTCTCACATTTTGCCCCCTGTGTCTCAGATTCTGCCCCCTGTGTCACAGATTCTGCTCCCTTTGTCACACATCCTGCGCCCGTGTCTCACATTCTGCCCCCCTGTGTAGTTTCCATCCTGCCTCCTGTGTTGTTTTCATTCCTGCCCCCAGTGTTGTTTTCATTCCTGCCCCCAGTGTTGTTTTCATTCCTGCCCCATGTGTGCCATCCTGACCTCATGTCTTCATCAGGCCCCCGAGCTTGCCGCATTCAGTAAAAGTAAAAAAAAATCTTTCTTACCTGGCCGCTGTCCAGCGCCGACGTCCATCCCATGCATTTCAGCGCGGACTCACCGGTGAATGACAATGACATCATACGCCGGCGACATGTGTGCTGACACAGCTGCCAGCCTCTGATTGGCTGGCGGCTTTAACTATTGCCTTTAATTATTAATTAATAAATTATTTTTCTGAAAAAAAAGGCATGGGCTCCAACATAACCAGCAAAGGGAAAGCCAACGGCTGGGGGCTGATGTTTATATCCTGGGAATGGGGTAATACCCATGGAGGTTTCCAGGCTATTAATATCATCTCTCAGCTCTTAGCCTTTACTGGTTATAAAAATGGAGGACCCTAAAAAAAATAATTAAGTAGGGTCCCCCTATCATTAGACAGCTGCAGGTTGATATTAATAGGGTAGGAAGGGGCCATGGATATTGGCCCCATCCCAGATTAAAAACATCAGCTCTCAACCACCCCAGAAAAGGCACATCCATAGGATGCCTATTCTGGCACTTAGCCTTGCTCTTTCGACTTGCCCTGGTACTGTGGCAAGTGGGGTGATAGTTGGGGGGGTTGATGTCATCTTTGTATTGTCAGGTGACATCAAACCCAGCAGTTAGGTTAAGACTCCCCCAACCCCATAGTGATATTGTACAAAAAAACACACTCGGAATAAAATCCTTTAGTTAAAAGAATGATGCAGACTCCTTTAATGAATCTAAATTAAACCATACTCACGTCATGGCTTAGTCCACTGAAGCCATTGTCCTCTGTAACAAAATTAAAATAATAAACAAGAATATTCCTCACCTGTCTGCCGAGAAGATAATAATCCATTTAGAAATCTTCCCATAATGCACTCGTGCTGCCATCAGTTAGTTGAGCGGAGATCATTGGCTGTGAACTACCAGGACCTTTCTGAGGGCATTGTGAGCATGTGAACCTTCTCACACCATTGGTGAAATCAGTGAGGTGAAAGGATTTCACTGCGAGACACTCAGTGTCTCTACTGGATGGCAGGCTGTATAGTCACATCATGCAACAATGCAGCCTGCTGTTTAGATGTAGCAGCGCTAGACCCATCGTGGGACAAATAAATTATTATCTTCTCGAAGGACAGGTGAGGAATATTGTTGCATATTATTTTAATTCTGTTGCAGGGGCTTCAGTGGACTGGGCAATGATGTGAGTATGGTTTAATATAGATTCATTACTTTATTCTGGGTGTATTTTTTTTATACAATATTACTATAGGATTAGCAATGGTGGCGTCTTATAGAAATATGGTAACATCAATGGTGTTGTTCAAAAGTACAACTCATCCCACAAAAAAAAGACTCAAACAGCTGTACTGATGGAAAAATAAGAAAGTTATGGCTCTGGGAAGAAGGGGAGCAAAAAACGGAAATGCAAAAACAGAAAATCCCAAGGTCACGAAGGGGGTTAATGTGACACACCAACAAGAGATAAAAATGCATGTTAAAAAAACGCACACAAAAATGTGATGAAAAAATGTAAGTGAGCTAATTTAAATTGTAGGTAGAGAAATGGTGCAGATGTTATGCAACATCAAAAGCTTATAGTGGGAACGTAGCCTAAAGCTGTTTTTTACAGTCCAGCAAAAGCTAGCAGATTTCAAAAATCTCATGCAGATGTTTTTTTTCCCTGATTAAATTAGAAAACTGCTGCTTTTTAAAATCTACAGTACAGCATGTCACTTCTTTCAGCATTTTTTCAGTGTTTTTTTTGCCTTTTTTCACTATAGAAAGCAATGATAAAGTGCAAAAATGCTAGCAAAACCAAGACCCTGTGATTTTGCTGCATTTTGGTGAATTAAACTGACTTTATTAAACATGAACTGTAGATAAATGACTCATATCATCTGCACCAATAATACAGCAGAAATGCACCAAAACCTGCTTTTTGTAAGCAGCTTCTTTACTGCCAAGAGAGCAGGTTTTGCCTGCAGATCCCGGACTTCCTCTTCGTGTTCAGTTTGTACAAATGCGGAGACAGTGAAGCCAGCACTGATTGGGCGCCATGGAATCACGTGTCATTCCACCGCATCACAGCCCCGGGACCGCGAGTGCCAAAACCGCTGGAACGGAGTCGGCACGGGAGGTGAGTATTGGCTTTATTATGTTATTGGGGTGTAACATTTAGTTTAAGAAGGGGTTGTCCTAGTAGTGGACAACTTCTTTAATGAGTATGGTGCCTTTTCTGAGTGACTGAAGTACCATTTCTGGTGTAAAAAACACTGCCACTTTTCATGAATCGGACGGGCATGTGTGACCACGTGGCCTGTCACGCCCTGGCTTCTCCCAGTTCCACCCATTAGGCAGAGCTTATCCAAAGTGGCGTAAAAACAACAAAATGTCGCAGATTTTTTACACAACTTCGTGCTGTGCAAAAAAATAGTGATTTTTGTGGTGTAAAAGCTTTGATTATTTGGCCCCATTGAGTTGAACATTTGACAGATTCAGTTTCAGATAGAGGGAGGACGTGATGTTAGAGACACCAGGTAGACCATCACTGGTATTTTGTATTAAGGTGGAGGTGATGTCGAGGGAAAATGTTTCTCTATTATTTTTAACTCACAATGAGGATGCAGCTCCCAGATGTTGTCTGACTAGTCAGGTGTTTTTTTCTGTAACGGAAGGAAATTGAACCTCCGAGACAAAAATCAGACAACAAAGAAATGTTTGAAATCTTTTGGTTCTTTTACATTTTTATGTACTGTACATTATATCAATTATTATTCCCTTCAGTCTTATTTTCAAAGCTATTACAAATTACAAAGATATAAATATTGGATAAGCCATGTGTTTTGTCATTGTTTATATTATTTTAGAAGTGTTTATTCTACTCATATAAATTGTTTTGTCTCTTTTGCTGTTTTGCTTTTCTAAAAGCTTGAAATTTGAGAAAATTCTTGAAAATAGAAGGCAGCCAAGCCGTACTCTATTCACTTCAGCGTCAGCAGATGAATAAATAGGCACAAAATCTTTTCACGTTTCCTGTAGCCACAAAGAAGAACTATGCTGTGCTGATACAGGAAAGATATATATCTTATACCATGTTAGCCAGTAGATAGAAAAATATTTAGAATTGAGAGTCCTCAGTGGTTGATACCTTTTAATGGCTAACTGAAAAGATGGTAACAAATTGCAAGCTTTCCAGACTACTCAGGTCTCTTCATCAGGCATAGACTAATAGAAATTCTGAAGAATCACATATTTATACAAAACACAGCACAGAGAGAAAGAAGGCAATAGATAAGACAAGTGATGTGAAGCAGAATTATCATAATTTTGTCTAATGTATATGCAGCAGAGCTAGGTCTTCAGCTCTGTGTATTACCCTGCCACAACCGACTTGCAGCTTCCTGTGTACACTGTGTTATCAAACTGCTAATCAGTTGTTGGGGCGGGGTTACACAGATTAGCCTGACTGGCCTGCACCAGAGATCTAGTCCTGTAGTGATAATCTCCTGCTGATAAAACACTGATTGTATTGAAACTACAACATACAGCCTAATAAGTGACACACCTCTGGAATCAGTGTCTCATGCACTATATAATGGTACTCTGAGATTAAATAACAAAACCTGCTGACAGATTCCCTATAATAATGAGCATTCAATGCAAAAATTGATTTATGAAATGCAAATAAATTATATGGGGTTTAGACTATGGAATTTCCATACATTTTCCAATAAACTAAATGCCAGGACATCCATGGCACCAATGAGTGGATCAGTCTTTCCAGCATGTGATTATTTGAAATAGAGAAATGTCACGACTCTGTTGTCAGGTGTCCCAGGGTCTCCTTCTTTGTCCCTAACGTTAGGGGTGCCTTAGCTCACCATGTTCCCCAGATTACTTCTGATGGTGAAGATGCCACATACCTTGCTTTAACTTCTGAATCCAGCCTAAGTCTGTACCCTCCCCCCACCCTGGGAAGAGGGAAGTAGTAGTATACCGTAGTACACCAACCAGACTAACAAGGTAATACAAACAGAAGTAACGAAAAATACCGAACATATAAAAAACTTGCACATATAACAGAGGACTGCATCGTGGAGTGGAGGATGGGGTTAAAACAAAGTAGGAGAAGAAAGGAATTATCACACACTCAAAACCTAGCAACAGTCACAAAGAAACCCACCATCCCCTTTCTCCTATAATAACCAACAACCTCCAGCCATACAGCATAAGCTATCTCTGACAATGAGTGCTAGCCAGGGTCTAGTTTATATATATATATATATATGAGTTGGGAGTGGCTAACAGTGCACAGCTGAGAATCTTAATGCTCCAGGTGCTCTCAAAAGAGAAGATTAACCCCTGCACTGCCAAAAGAAATTTACACTGTTTAATAAGAAGTAGGAGAAATCAGACACTCCGGTCTCCTGGCTCCCTTCTGTTGTGGTAAAACCGTGACAAGGAATAAATGTGCTAAACAGACTACAAAATTCCTCACATGACATCCTTGGCTTTTTTGCTCTAAGTATGGCTCTGTGATGAGCACATTTAATTTTATGTTGGGTTTGTAGGTTTAAATCTTACCAAGGACAACATCTGCAAGAAATTTGCATTTTATCCCCATGTTTTCATGTTTTTTTCCCATGATACTACAGTTTCCTCCAACACTCCAAAGACATATTGATAGGGTGATTAGTTTGTAAGCCTCAGTGGGGATAGTGATTATAATGTCTGTGAAGCGCTGTGGAATATGATTGTGCTGTGTATAAGCAAGTTAATTTAATAATAAATTAGTCTTAATTGTCAGGTGAAGCTGGATTTCTAGGTGTCATAAATCCACATGGGACAAATATGTCCAGGCAGACATCACTCTAACCACCAGCAGGGAGGAGCAGGTGCATAGCCCTAACCTCTCCTGCACCAAGCAGCTGGTCAGCCTTCCCACACAGGCTGGGAGACCAGACTGCAGCATCATACTCACCCCCACTGCAGTCCCAGTAGAAATCACATCAAATTCTCTTTTTGGAAGACACAGTGCCAAGGACTGCCCTAGTCTAATAATTGGCTCACAGAGGCCAAGCACTGCCCTAGTCTAATAATTGCCTCATGGAGGCTAATCATTGCCCTAGTCTAATAATTGGCTCAAGGTGGCACAGTGCCGCTTACTCCCCTCCCGATCCAACTGTCAGTCCTCCTATCGATATAATAGAAAGCAGCACTAAGCAAAGTCCTGGCCATATTACTATTGTCCAGATTTGCACAACTATCTCCTTCCTGCTAAGTGCACATAACTCTTCAAATGTATATCTTCAGCCCATCCCTTTTCAGTGCACACCAATGATAATTCATTATTAATTCATATAATGAAAAAGTACCCCCCAAAATCTGCATTATATACATTTTTTTTCAGTGGTCCACTGCATGGGAAAATACTTTCTTATACAGTACAAATTTGGTTTTGTTCATAAAGTTAAAGAAGAGCAACCAGAAAAAAAAAACAACTTGGGAGAAACACTTATGATTAACAACAGTTTATATGTTTTACTTATGTATCATGACCCTTGTTGGCCGTTGGGTTAACACATGATGTGTGAGTCAAAACAATTAGCAATCCAGCAGATTTTCGAGAAGTAGAACAAAGGGCTATTCTTTTGTGCAACAGTGGTTAAGTAGTGTTAATTGACTATTTCAAACCACAGTCAGACAAAAAGTCGTTCTGCAGGTCACAACATTCTGTTAAAATAGTCCTCAACTTTCATTTTTGTAATTATATCTGAGTTAGAACTTTTTTGGCCAAAAATAGAAGAGTTAAGGTTTTTTTTTTTTTAAGTAGATTTTTGTAAAGTAATAAATCATAAAAAAAAAATATTTTTGTACCATTGTAATAGTACTGACCCACAAAAGAAAGTGAACATGTCATTTTTACTATTTTTCTGCACAATTTAATCGTGTCAATAAGAATTAAAACGTGTGCTACAAAAACAAGCCCTTTTAAGGCTATGCTAATTAAAAACTAAAAACGTTATGGCCTTAGGAAGTTGCAGATAAAAAGTAAAGCAAAAAAAAGGCTGAGATGGGAAAGGGCTATCCCAGGCATTTAACTCTTTACATGCTCTAGTACAATGACACACTACTCACCCTGCCAGAGATGAGCACAAAGAGGACAGGATGAGTTGGGTGTCTTTGTACTAAAGCCTTAGTGGCTGGTTTTGCCTTTTAATATGGATATGAGTCTCTCATGTTTATATTACTTCTTTACATGCTGTGACAATTGTATAGTGGCCGCGGCCGGGTACTGCACGTCCTACCCCTATACAGGAGAGATTCGGTTGACATCACTTTTCTCATCCTTAAAGCCACGTTCACACGTTCAGTATTTGGTCAGTATTTTACCTCAGTATTTTTAAACCAAAATCAGGAGTGGAACAATCAGAGGAAAAGTATAATAGAAACACATCACTATTTCTGTGTTTATCACCCACTCCTGATTTTAGCTTACAAATACTGAGGTAAAATACTGACTAAACAGTGAACATGTGAATGTGGCCTAACAGAATCTGTCTTTGTCCACTCAGTATCCCTTACTAAGGTGCAGTACGCCCTGTTCCTTCCTGGGCAGATAAAGGTTCGCTTAGTCCTTCAGTACCGGTTTGACATGTCAGCAGCCCACTCCACACTATGGCAATCACACCTCCGTCAGCTCCATTTAAAGCCACTGTGGGCACTCACTGTCAGTGAAGAAACCTCTTGCATATTAGTCACATGGATCAATGTTTGTTGCTGTGACTTCCTTTCCTGTCTCTGTGCTCCGGCCGTTAGATGGTAACTATTTTCTGTGCACCGTTCTTCCCTTTCGATTCTTTATGGCAGCACACTTTGATTTGTGGCCTGTAGCTGTTTAATGCTTCTTATTACTTCAATAACTCTTTCTTATCTGACTATCACACTATTACAGGCGCTATCTTCCTGTACAAAATTCCCATGTACCTTTTCACCACTTCGGCTAACACTATCTGTTAACCCTGTCCTAGGCTATCAAGCTGCTTGCAGACTAATGAATGTAAAATCACATAACTATGTCACATAAAGCAGCAAATCCATGTGACAACATTCGAGAAATCTTCAAAGAAGGTGTTTGGACAACTTCTCCATCTTTACACCCCTATTCGAATCAATAGGAGCGAATGTGCATAGGGTTCAAGTTTGCAGTCAGCCTATGTGTTCTGTCTTCATATACATTGATACGGTGTGTGATCCAACATACAGCATAAACCACTTCTGTCTTCCAAATAAGCAGACTGTTCTCTGTAGTCTAACTTGTTTATTGGTAACAGGTATTGAAAATGCGGTAAAACTAAAGGAATAAAAATGACATATATAAGTTTTGGGCTAAACAATCACACAGCTGATACTTTACAACTGACAAAGAAAGTATACAGTATGATGCAACCTATGTACATAACTACATACAGTAAGTCCCTGGTAATCACATTTCCTGTGTACTGGCTGCTATACAGTTAATCACATTCTGTACAACACTACATTGCAAGAACAGGGATAATGATCTTACCGGATAAACTTTACCAGGATGGCAACTAAGTAAGGTATTTCCAGCACAGCAGAAGAACACGTGTGTCCAGGAAGAACACAGAGGGAAAATGGAGGTTCCTCATCCCAAAATGCCTTGGTGCAATCCCACAATGCAACACTCTAATTATTACTAAAAAACACAGGTAATTAATTTAACCACCACTGGGTGGTGCTATAACACAGCAAACCCAAAACACTAAAAGTAGTGAAACTTTTTAATGGATAATTGGAACCATACTGTCCTTGTTAAAATGGACAGAACACTATGTGACTGCAGACTTGTGAATCCTCACAGCACGCGCACTGCGAGCTGTGAAGATTCTTTACCGCTGGGGCTAGGAGCGGCTGGTCATGTGATCACAAGTAAATGATTTCCTTACTACCGACCACATTCCGGTCAGACGTGTTTGTCCTCTCTCAGTACACCACACACACGTGACCTCATGCATGCAAATCATATACCCGCAGCTGTGTGCGTTCTGTGAGGATTCACAAGTCTGCAGTCACATAAAGTGACAGCAGACTTGTAGCCTAAGGCTGGACATCCCCTGTAAATACAGTTATACCCGTAATGGTACTAATATAGCCATAGGACAATTTCTGAATACAGGCAAAGAAATGTTACTTTTTTAACCAATAAATATCAATAAAGATAATCTTTCTTATTGTGTTAAACATTTAAGGTAATTGAAATGACTATCCAGTGCTGTAAGGGTTTGAACAATGTATTGAAGAGAATCTATCACCAAGTTTGCAAGAAAAGGAACCTACATTTCAGCAGTGTGTTACTTACTGGGCTTCTTGCTGTAGTTTTGATAACACTCCTTTCATCTGTGATATCTCTGCTAGTTCTTTATGTGATGAGCTCCTGCTATGCAGTCCTCAGAGTGGCCCCAACACCCCGCTGTTCAATAGTTTTTTGCCTATGCACAGTGTAGACAGAAATCTGTCAATCAATTTTGCTTTTTGAGTTACACAGTCTTTCCATTCTGAGATTTGTTTGGGTCTGATGTCAGAACATGTCAGGAACTGTTATACAGTGACATGATTATAGTGAGACACAGCATGCATACATATAGATTTCAGTACAAGAAAGTGTAAGATGACACATTGTGTGATGAAACAAGGAGCTTTTTCATAATCGTATATGCAGTACATGTGCTTGTCCTGGGGCAGATTGCTTTATCATAGCTATACACTTTACACATCTAGCTTAAGTTTTAAGTTGCTGTCTACAGGATAATTCTGCGTAATCTCTTCCCCGAGGCAGTAAAGAAAATGCTTGACTGCTCACAGCACAAAACAAAATAAAATGTATATTCATATAAAATATTATACTAATATCAGGTATTAGATCTGGGCAAGAAACTGGAAAATGATAATGTATCTTAGGAATTTTTTTTTTTTTAAATAATGACAGCACTACAACATACACTCACTGGCCACTTTATTAGGTACACCTGTCCAACTTCTTGTTAACACTTAATTTCTAATCAGCCAATCACATGGCGGCAACTCAGTGCATTTAGGCATGTAGACATGGTCAAGACAATCTCCTGCAGTTCAAACCGAGCATCAGTATGGGGAAGAAAGGTGATTTGAGTGCCTTTGAACGTGGCATGGTTGTTGGTGCCAGAAGGGCTGGTCTGAGTATTTCAGAAACTGCTGATCTACTGGGATTTTCACGCACAACCATCTCTAGGGTTTACAGAGAATGGTCCGAAAAAGAAAAAAAATCCAGTGAGCGGCAGTTCTGTGGGCGGAAATGCCTTGTTGATGCCAGAGGTCAGAGGAGAATGGGCAGACTGGTTCGAGCTGATAGAAAGGCAACAGTGACTCAAATCGCCACCCGTTACAACCAAGGTAGGCCTAAGAGCATCTCTGAACGCACAGTGCGTCGAACTTTGAGGCAGATGGGCTACAGCAGCAGAAGACCACACCGGGTACCACTCCTTTCAGCTAAGAACAGGAAACTGAGGCTACAATTTGTACAAGCTCATCGAAATTGGACAGTAGAAGATTGGAAAAACGTTGCTTGGTCTGATGAGTCTCGATTTCTGCTGCGACATTCGGATGGTAGGGTCAGAATTTGGCGTAAACAACATGAAAGCATGGATCCATCCTGCCTTGTATGGAGCATCTTTGGGATGTGCAGCCGACAAATCTGCGGCAACTGTGTGATGCCATCATGTCAATATGGACCAAAATCTCTGAGGAATGCTTCCAGCACCTTGTTGAATCTATGCCACGAAGAATTGAGGCAGTTCTGAAGGCAAAAGGGGGTCCAACCCGTTACTAGCATGGTGTACCTAATAAAGTGGCCGGTGAGTGTAGATTCACAATACTACATTGTCACAAACAGTGCTACAAGGTAACTCTAATAATCATTACAATAAACAGGTAGCATATTCATAATACTACAACCTAACCCCAGGTATGGACTGGGGCTGATATTCAGCCCTGGCATTTGAAATCACACAAGCCCATGCGGTCCCCGTCTAGATGGGATATATTACTACTAATATTGCCCTGGATGAAGGAGAGCAAGATTTACTACCAGACCTATATTTCTAATGATGCCTGTGGCCTGCTGGGGTAAGTGATGGAGTCAGCGAATTTGTGTTCCATCACAACTCTTAACAGTATGGGTGTCTTGAGAACACAGATTCTATTAACAATTTCAACAAGGCAGCCCATGACCTGACAGGCCCTTCTGGCATTTGCCTGAATTGCCAGATGGCCAGTCCGGCCCTGCCTAACCCTATATATCATATACACAGCATAACAGAGATAACTATAGGGGGGGGGGGTATCTGGACCCCAGTATTTTTGAACCCTCTCCTATGACTTATGTCTATGCTAGGCTGTGCACTTGCAACTACTTTGGAAAATCCAGGCTTATTCCAGTTTTATAGACACACGGGCCATGTAACTCTACTTGAAAAAAAGAAGTTGCATGGATGGGATATCACTAGGGATGAGCAAACCTGTGGATGTTCGGGTTTGCTGGATTCGGCCGAACTCTGGTCAATAATTCGGTTCGGCATCCGAACTTGACCCCAAACTTCACCCTGAACTGGAACCCAATAGAAGTCAATGGGGACTCGAACTTCAGAGCTTTAAAATGGCTGTAAAATTGTCATAGTGAGGGCTAGGCGTCTGCAAAGGGAAGTTAAATGGGGGTACGAGCAGGAAAATTGCCCTGCAAACAAATGTAGATAGGAAAATGACTTAAAATAACAGAATAAAAAAATAAAAAAATATATAATCTTAAACCAGGAGGTTTAGGTCCAAGTAGAGGAGGAGGAGCTGGACATGGCAGAGTAGGTGGAAGAGGATGAGGAGGAGGTTGCCAAGACTGTTTTGTGTTTTTTTGTTTATTTATTTTTGGGGTGGTACTCTGAAAACAGGCTCTGTGGGGGCGCTCTGAGTACAGGCAGTAAATACTCTGCACTATTTTGCGTGCAAAGACTGAGGAGAACATCAAATAGGGCATGTGGCCGTGTTGCTACTGGTGTTAGCGTAGTTGTTTCAGGGAGAGATGGAACGTGGCTGATCTGTGCCCAAATGAAACGCCTTCCTCTGATGCATGCTGGCGAGAATGATGTTATGCATAATTTCGTTTGTCTGAGTACCGCTGGACGAATGGTCAGGCCAGGACAAGTAGAGGGTATTTGATTGGATGGCTGAAAGTGTCTTTAGCTCCTTCACTTTATCTTCCACCAGGTCCTGTGCTGAAAGCGCAGATTTTGCACCTGCTGCCCATGGCCTTCTGTCCTCCACCTCACCCCCTTGCAAATTAGTCAAACAGTCTGAGCCCTAAGTCATGCAACAGTTGCTTCTGCTTTTTGATGACTCTGCTGGCTGTGGTTCCGTGGACCATCCACCTGGCCTTGCCCCACAAGTGGAAGACATTTTGTGCACTGATGCCCAACCACTTATTCTGTTTCAGGATAAGTACGTGAGAGGGGTAGTGCAAACAGACAGCAGACCTCCATAGCACATCTCCGATCATGATTATGATGAAACACAGGTGCAAACTGCTGCAGCTTTCTGCTGTGTGTAGACCGGCAAGGAAGGCAGGGGCGAGGAGTGTGTGGAACATCATGCAAGGGATTATTAAAATTAATTGATTCTATGGGGCTGTATATGAGGAGAGGTTACATACAAAACACCAATATAAATCACAATGAACAAATTAACAGTGACAGACAGGTAGAGAGTAGTGTTGAGCATTCCGATACCGCAAGTATCGGGTATCGGCCGATACTTGCGGTATCGGATTTCCGATACCGAGATCCGATACTTTTGTGGTATCGGGAATCGGTATCGGGATTAATATCAATGTGTAAAAGAAAGAATTAAAATAAAAAATAGGGATATACTCACCTCTCCGGCGGCCCCTGGACTTTACCGCCGTAACCGGGAGCCGTTGTACCTAAGAATGCGCGCTTGAAGGGCCTTAGATGACGTCACGGCGCTCTGATTGGTCCGTAGCGGTCGCGTGACCGCTACGCGACCAATCACAAAGCCGTGACGTCACCTAAAGTCTTTCAAGCGCTTGAAAGACCTTAGGTGACGTGACGGCTTTGTGATTGGTCGCGTAGCGGTCGCGCGACCGCTACGCGACCAATCAGAAGCTGCAGACGTCTTCTAAGGTATTTCAAGCGCTTGAAAGACCTTAGGTGACGTCACGGCTTTGTGATTGGTCGCGTAGCGGTCACGCGACCGCTACGGACCAATCAGAGCGCCGTGACGTCATCTAAGGCCCTTCAAGCGCGCATTCTTAGGTACAACGGCTCCCGGTTACGGCGGTAAAGTCCAGGGCGCGTCAGAGGGTGAGTATATCCCTATTTTTTATTTTAATTCTTTCTTTTACACATTGATATGGATCCCAGGGCCTGAAGGAGAGTTTCCGCTCCTTCAGACCCTGGGAACCATACAGGATACCGTCCGATACTTGGTGTCCCATTGACTTGTATTGGTATCGGGTATCGGTATCGGATTAGATCCGATACTTTGCCGGTATCGGCCGATACTTTCCGATACCGATACTTTCAAGTATCGGATGGTATCGCTCAACACTAGTAGAGAGGTGAGAGGACCCAACCCTTGTCGTCTTATCTTCTAAAGGATAATGGGGAAGGAGACAGTTGGATCCGGAGGTGCAGCAGCTCCAGTGTTGGTCAGGCGGCATCTCTGGTAATGGTGAGATGGGTCATTGCAGGCTGTAAGCTCTTCTGAAAATATAGTTTTTCATGTTCTGCTTGAAAGTTCCAAGTGTAGGGTATGTGTTGGGCTAAAGAATTCTAGAGGATGGGGGATACTTTGTAGAAATATTGCAGGCTATTGGTTGAGGAAAGGACTATTGTGGAGGAGGAAATGAGGTCTTGGGATCACCAGAGATTATTGGAAGATATCGGGAAATTAGTTCAGAGATAATGGAATATTTTGTAGGTCAGTGTTAGCATCTTAAAGTAGATACGTTGTGGAATTGGGAGACAATGAAGAGATTTGTAGAGGGGAGAAACAGAGAAGTGTCAGAAAAGCCAGAGGTGGTTTATCCTGGCAGCAGAGTTAGGGGCAGACTGGAGAGGTGCCATGATGTGATGGGGGATGATGAGGTCCTAGACCCCACATGGAGTCATGGTCATCAGAATTGTGTGGGCAATTCGGAGTAAGAAGTGGTGATCATGCTGACCCAGCTGCACAGCAAAAGAAGACGCAGGGTGCAAAAGCCTCTAGCCAGTACGTCGGCTGCTACTGGCTACCGCAAAGGAGCTCCCTGACAAGACATGGATGGCTTGCATGATGTGCTGGCAGAAACTGAATAGAGGCATAAATGTTCTTAACCTGAGCTGAGTACCACTTGCATGAAGAGGCATCTCACCTGAAAAAGCAGGAAAAATCTGAGCCTCCTCCTGCTCCCTCGTCTACTGCTGTGTCGGCCTTTTCCTCCCACTTCTGTGCAATAGCACCACCTGGCTCCCCGCAAAGAGAGGATGTGACAACACCATCACCAGCAGTAATAGCGAGCATCTTCAGAATCTGAAGACCCACCTCTTCCGACAAGCCTACAACCTGCAGTAACCACCGATCGACCAAACCGCTGCATGACCAGCTCTACCCTCACCTACTGTATCCTCACCCATCCCTTGTAGATTGTGAGCCTTCGCGGGCAGGGTCCTCTCTCCTACTGTACCAGTTATTACTTGTATTGTTCAAGATTATTGTACTTGTTTTTATTATGTATACCCTTCCTCACTTGTAAAGCGCCATGGAATAAATGGCGCTATAACAATAAATAATAATAATAATAATAATAATAATAATAATAATAATAATCTTCACGCCATTCCATTGAAGTGTTTAGTTGTACATCCCCCAAACACTGGATCCCATATTCTACATGTGGCCTCACAAGTGATTTCTAAAGGACTAACAATATGTTGGGATCATAAGAACCACAGTACGTGGTTCCCAGCTGCCATTATTTTTCCAAGTGGGCTATCCCTGCCCTGCACACATATGTTGCAGACAAAATCAGGTGTGCACTGCACAACACCATTAGTGTAACCACAGATACATGGGCCAGTAAGCATAGGGAGGCATGTTATATCTCTCCAACTGCCCATTGGGTAAATGTTGTGGCGGTTGGGCTTGAGGCAGAAAGTGTTTTGATGCATGTCCTACAACAACCAAGGATTGCCGGATGTTTTTTGGATGCTTCTCTGTCCCAGTTGCCTCCTCCTTCTACTGTGCTTCCTTCACCACCTCCTCATCCGGTTAGTGTAACACCTGCACCACCAACTTCAGCACAGCCAGGGGGAACAACGTCAGGTTCTGAAACTAATCTGTTTGACCGAAAAATCCCACACCGCACAAGATCTGTGGATGGGAATCAAAGAACAGACAGAGTGGTTAGTGCCACTTAACCTCAAGGCCGACCTGATGGTGTGCGATATCGGAAGAAATCTCGTAGCAGCTCTGGGCCTAGCCAGTTTGACACACATCCCTTGAGTGGCGCATGTGCTGAATTTGGTGGTGCAAAGCTTCTTTAAAAATGATGCTGCTGCTGAAAGTGCAGGCCGCCTGTGCGCACTTTCAGCATTCTCACCCTGCTGCTGCTCAACTGTCTACTCTGCTGCTGCTCAACTGTCTACTCTGCAGCATCATTTCTGCCTTTCCACTCACTGCCTCATGTGCAATGTATCCACAAAGTGGAACTACACCTTTCAAATTCTGGAGAGACTGTGTGAGCAGCAGCAGGCGATATTGGAATTTGAGGTGCAACAGGCACCGCTGAGTTGCTCAGCGGAACACCACTTCATGACCAACGAGTGGACCTCCATGAGGGACATGTGTGCACTGCTGTGTTGCGCTGCTTCGAGTACTCCGCAAACATGGCCAGGGCTATGACACATTACTTTCCTACTTCTATGCCTCCTAGAAAAATGCTGCAAGCGATGATGGTCGAGGTGGTGCCACAGGTGGAAGAGGTGGAGAAACAGGGGGATGAGGTGGTGCCACAGGTGGAAGAGGTGGAGAAACAGGGCTCAGAGGATGGGTTCTTGTAGCAACAGTGGTCAGGTACATGTGGCAGCCCAGGAGTCTGGTTGCCACAGTGGCATTCCCTCCCTCGCAGGGGGCGATGTCATACCTGGAAGCAAGGAGGGATCCCCTTAACAGGTAACACTGGCATGCAACACTTTCCTGACTCCAGACCAGAAGGGGGAACTCTAAACCCAGTTTTAGGAGAGCTTCCCTATAAGTTCTAGCCTGGGGCGGGGTTAGTTAGTCTTAGTGTGAGAGTCTGAGAGGAAGGAAGAGGAGGCAAGTGAGGAGAACCTGGGGGATTAGAGCTTTGACTGAGCGCCAAAGACCAGACACTGGAGTATGTGGTTGTGTGGAGACTGCATGCCCAGCAACTAAACCTGGAGGGCAGGAGATTGCAGGTCTCCTGGCCCCAGCTGATACCCTGAAGAACAGCAGCATATGAGAGCATGGAGTCACCACGAGGG
Source organism: Ranitomeya variabilis (assembly GCF_051348905.1). Classification (NCBI taxonomy): domain Eukaryota; kingdom Metazoa; phylum Chordata; class Amphibia; order Anura; family Dendrobatidae; genus Ranitomeya; species Ranitomeya variabilis. Next base: position 825,493,820 of record NC_135232.1, on the reverse strand, counting down.
AGTGACACCTGGAACAGGCTCAAGCTGCCTGCCATGCAGGGAATGTTCTTTTTCATGGACAGACAGTAATAGGGACTTGGAGAGCTTAAGGCATCAAGGACCTAGGGATCAGCGCAGAGGAAAGGAATTCCAAATCCACTTAGCTAGGTGGATCCTGAAATGCTTCCAGGCTGCCCAGACTTCCATGACCACCTGTCACCAATTAAAAGGTAAAGAAACTACAGTCCTTGTGTCAGCCAATCATTTCCTACACCCTCATTCCTGCACCCCAATGTACACTATCCCTAATAAACTTTTCTGGTAGCCCTGGGGCTCCGCTCCACCTGTGGGGAGCAGAACCATCTCAGCTACAACACCATTGGCCCCAGCGGTCCCCTTAAGTAGTGTCGACCACCCATTGCCGAACACCACAGGTGGCATCAGGTGAAATCCCCCAACAAACAATCCTTCATCACTTTTGTTGCACGCCCAGGGCCACGGACCGGGTCACCGCTGCCGTGACCACCCCTTTAAGAACTGTCTGACTCGGTTCCGAGTACCCCACGGTCCTTGCAGGCATCGCATCCACAGCCAGGGGACATTTTTTGAGGAGAAACCGTGTTCACAGCAGGGTGGCACTCAAAGCAGCTCATGAGCATCACTGGAGCATATATAGGGTGTCTCTTGGCAGCCTGGCACACAAGAGCCTATACATGCTGCTGTGCCTGCGCAATGACCACCAAGTTGCATGGATTGTTACAAGTGCTGATTCCTGGGTGGTCACCCTGCTGGATCTCCACTAGAAGCACAACATGCCATCCTTATTTCCATCACTGGAGTGTAATCAGAATATGTAATAAAAGCAAACTCTGGTAGATGCAATGCTGACAGCATCCTTACCTAACAACAGGGGTCAGTTAAACCACAAATAGTGTTGAGCGATACCGTCCGATACTTGAAAGTATCGGTATCAGATAGTATCGGCCGATACCCGAAAAATATCGGATATCGCCGATACCGATACTCGATACCAATGCATTTCAATGGGACGCAAAGTATCGGAATGGTTCCCAGGGTCTGAAGGAGAGGAAACTCTCCTTCAGGCCCTGGGATCCATATTCATGTGTAAAATAAAGAATTAAAATAAAAAATATGGATATACTAACCTCTCCGGTGGCCCCTGGATCTTACCGCTGTAACCGGGAGCCTTTGTTCCTAAGAATGAGCGCGTGAAGGGCCTTCGATGACGTCGCGGCTTCTGATTGGTCGCGTGACCGCTCATGTGACCGCTCACGTGACCAATCAGAAGCCGCGACGTCATCGAAAGTCCTTCATGGGCTCATTCTTAGGAACGGAGGCTCCCGGTTACAGCGGTAAGATCCAGGGGCCACCGGAGAGGTGAGTATATCCATATATATCCATATACTCACCTCTCCGGCGGCCCCTGGACCTTACCACTGTAACCGGGAGCCTCCATTCCTAAGAATGAGCCCGTGAAGGACCTTCGATGACGTCACGGCTGACATCGCGGCTGACGTCGCGGCTTCTGATTGGTCGCGTGAGCGGTCACATGAGCGGTCACGCGACCAATCAGAGGCCGTGACGTCATCGAAGGCCCTTCACGCGCTCATTCTTAGGAACAAAGGCTCCCGGTTACAGCGGTAAGATCCAGGGGCCACCGGAGAGGTGAGTATATCCATATTTTTTATTTTAATTCTTTATTTTACACATGAATATGGTTCCGATACCGATTCACGATACTACAAAAGTATAGGAACTCGGTATTGGAATTCCGATACCACAAGTATCAACCGATACCCGATACTTGCGGTATCGGAATGCTCAACACTAACCACAAAGCATAGGAGCAGGAAGTCACCAACACAGATAGGGCACTGGCACCACCTTGAAAGGGAGGGTTAGCATGGCCGAAATGTGTAAAACCTTCCTCAGCACACCATAACATCCAGCCAGGGCCGGACTGGGACTAAAATTCAGCCCTGGCATTTGAAGTCACACAGGCCCACTTGTCACATGGTGACTGTATAATATCTTTGTACACTTGTAGGCTACAAGAAGTGAGGGGAGTGTAACACGACTATATAACATATAATTACAGCTGTATCCAGCATTACAGCTCAGTCCCCATAGAATGTAATACAGCTCAGTCCCCATAGAATGTAATACAGCACAGCCCCCATAGACTGTAATACAGCACAGCCCCCATAGACTGTAATACAGCACAGCCCCCATAGAATGTAATACAGCACAGCCCCCATAGAATGTAATACAGCACAGCCCCATAGAATGTAATGCTGCACAGCCCCCATAGACTATAATACAGCACAGCCCCCATAGAATGTAATACAGCACAGCCCCCATAGAATGTAATACAGCACAGCCCCCATAGAATGTAATGCAGCACAGCCCCATAGAATGTAATGCAGCACAGCCCCCATAGAATGTAATGCAGCACAGCCCCCATAGAATGTAATGCAGCACAGCCCCCATAGAATGTAATGCAGCACAGCCCCCATAGAATGTAATGCAGCACAGCCCCCATAGAATGTAATGCAGCACAGCCCCCATAGAATGTAATACAGCACAGCCCCCATAGAATGTAATACAGCACAGCCCCCATAGAATGTAATGCAGCCCAGCCCCCATAGAATGTAATGCAGCCCAGCCCCCATAGAATGTAATGCAGCACAGCCCCCATAGAATGTAATGCAGCACAGCCCCCATAGAATGTAATGCAGCACAGCCCCATAGAATGTCATGCAGCACAGCCCCATAGAATATAATGCAGCACAGGCCCATGGAATGGAATGCAGCCAGCCCCATAGAATATAATGCAGCACAGGCCCATAGAATGGAATGCAGCCAGCCCCATAGAATATAATGCAGCACAGGCCCATGGAATGGAATGCAGCCAGCCCCATAGAATATAATGCAGCACAGGCCCATGGAATGGAATGCAGCCAGCCCCATAGAATATAATGCAGGCAGCCACCATACAATATAATGCAGCACAGCCCCCATAGAATGTAATGCAGGCAGCCCCCATAGAATGTAATGCAGGCAGCCCCCATAGAATGTAATACAGGCAGGCAGCCCCCCCCTCAATAGCTCCACAATCCAGTCATCACTCATTGATAAAAAAACAAACAAACACTCTACTCACCTCTCTCCTCATGCCCTGCGCTGCTCCTGGCTCCGGTCTCAGCAGCTGCAGTCTGCCTGCCCGGTCACACAGCAGGTGCGCGATGATATGACGTCATCGCGCACCCGCAGTGTCAGCGCCGCGGCAGGCAGAGCGGGGAATGATGGGAGAGGGAGCGCAGGAGAAGCACTCTCCTCCATCATTGCATTCAACTGTACCGGCGTTTATGACGCCGGTATAGTTGAATGCGGAGCCGGGAGTGTGCCGCGACAGCGGGGGGAGTGTGCCGACAGCGGCACACTCGAGCGGCCCACTACTGCCATCGGCCCTTCTGGCATTTGCCAGAACTGCCCGATGGCCAGTCCGGCCCTGCATCCAGCCCCCACAAACTGATATGGTCCATATTAGCAGGAGGCAGCATTTCTGTTATGTCTGTGTGACAACACACTCAAGTTTACTAGCTTATAAACTGAAAAACACAACTGAAAATGCCGTTTCCTTTACAGACTAGATATTCTGACACCACAGTCCTTAGTGGTGCCTGCTATTACAGAGATAGCCCTAACAACAGTAATCACAGAACTAGGAGATGGCAACTCGGACCTAACCTGCCTAAACAGCCGTCAAGTTCCTTCAAGTCTCTCCTAAAGAATTGTAGGGCAGAGCAGAGTGTGAATTGTACAAGAGGAGAATTGTGTAGAACAAAGGAAAGATTATAGAGTGAGTAAAGTAAATAAGAAAATACCAAACAAAGAATGAAGCAAATACTCTTAACAAATATACAGCCTACTTACTATAAAGATAAACAGAAAATAGGTACAAAGTATAGTAAAGAAACAGCAAGGCAAAAATCTTTAGCTGAAAGCTCAAACTGGCTCCAAACATCAATAGAATATCAGAACATCTAAATGAATCTATCATCAGCAGGAAACACCCTCTGAGGGGTATACACAGGTGCAGAGTAGCAAAATTAGTCTTTAGGCACGTTATTATTATTATTTATTTATATAGCACCATTGATTCCATGGTGCTGTACATGAGGAGGGGTTACATACAAGTTACAGATATCACTTACAGTAAGGGTACCGTCACACAGTACCATTTTGATCGCTACGACGGTACGATTCGTGACGTTCTAGCGATATCGTTACGATATCGCAGTGTCTGACACGCAGCAGCGATCAGGGATCCTGCTGAGAATCGTACGTCGTAGCAGATCGTATGGAACTTTCTTTCGTCGCTTGATCACCCGCTGACATCGCTGGATCGTTGTGTGTGACAGCGATCCAGCGATGTGTTCGCTTGTAACCAGGGTAAACATCGGGTAACTAAGCGCAGGGCCGCGCTTAGTAACCCGATGTTTACCGTGGTTACCAGCGTAAACGTAAAAAAAACAAACAGTACATACTTACATTCCGGTGTCTGTCCCCGGCGTCTCAGCTTCTCTGCACTGTGTGAGCGTCTGCCAGCCGGAAAGCGAGCACAGCGGTGACGTCTGACGTCACCGCTGTGCTTTCCGGCTATGGCGCTTACACAGTGGAGAGAAGCAGAACGCCAGGGACAGACACCGGAATGTAAGTATGTACTGTTTGTTTTTTTTACGTTTACGCTGGTAACCAGGGTAAACATCGGGTTACTAAGCGCGGCCCTGCGCTTAGTTACCCGATGTTTACCCTGGTTACCGGGGACTTCGGCATCGCTCCAGCGCCGTGATTGCAACGTGTGACCGCAGTCTACGACGCTGGAGCGATAATCATACGATCGCTGCGACGTCACGGATCGTGCCGTCGTAGCGATTAAAATGGTACTGTGTGACGGTACCCTAAACAAACTAACAATGACAGACTGATACAGAGGGGCGAGGACCCTGCCCTTGCGGGCTTACATTCTACAGGATTATGGGGAAGGAGACAATAGGTTGAGGGTTGCAGGAGCTCTGGTGTTGGTGAGGCAATATCTCCGGTAGTGATGAGGAGGCAGCAGGGTCAGTGCAGGCTGTAGGCTTTCCTGAAGAGATGGGTTTTCAAGATCCATCTGAAGGATCTGAATGTGGTTGATAGTCGGAGGTGTTGGGGCAAAGAATTCCAGAGGATGGGGGATATTCTGGAGAAGTCTTGGAGGCGGTTGGATGAGAAGCGAATAAGTGTGGAGGAGAGAAGGAGGTCTTGGGAAGACCGGATATTATGTGAGCGAAGATATTGGGAGTGTCAGGACTCTGAACATTTTTTATTACCTTTTTGTGCATTACTGCCCTTTTCCAAGATGGCGTCTTTGGTCTCATGTGCACTGTATCTTCCTGCTATAAAACTCCACCCCAGCCTTCAGTCTGTGCTAGAGTATTCTGCCTTGCATCCAGCTCCTGACCTCTGGTGACTCCCTGGCTATATACCTGCTCCTGTGAACCTGTGGGGTTATCCTGCTACTCTGCTCTGAGTTCCTGCTGCATACACCAGTTCCAGTAATCCTCCCTCATCTGCTGCTTGTGTTTACTTCCATCTGCATTTGCTGGACATGTAAGCTGTTGCTGCGCTGCAAGAACCTGAGACTATTACCCAGACCTCCCTGGTTGAGCTAAGATATTATTTGAACTGCCTTATAGCATATCTATCTGTGTTTTGGACTAAGCAAGGACTTATTCGTGTCAAGTATCCTCAAGAATAATTGTGCTTCATAGACTTTCTGCGTGATTGCATTATCCTCTGAAGTTTCCTATAGACTGCTGAGCTGCATTTGATATTTGCACCAAGTGTTGTGGACTTGAGTTTCTCTCTGGGACAGTTATGCACAATTGCCTATTTTTAAAAGGGGTCTGTGTAGTATTGTAAAAGATGAACTAGCTCGCTCTGAGTCACCACAAGAGCTAGAGACATTTATACAGCATTGTGTGCGCATTGACATTCGCCTTACTGAGCGTAGGCAGGAGAAGTTTGCTGCATATAATCGTATTTCTAACTTTTCCCTTCCTTCCAAAGAGCCTGCAGGTAAAACATCTCGGGAGGTGGAGGAGGTGTCCATGCAAATTGATTCCGTTCAGAGGCGTGAGATCAATGAGCGCCGGGAGCATTGCCTTTGTGAAAGTCTATGTTTCTACTGCGGCCAGTCTGACCACTTCTTGATCAATTGTCCTAAGTGTCCTAGACGGCCTAACAAGGTGCTAGCAGCAGTAGGAGAGTTTGACAACTGTGATGATGAATCTGACATCTCTGAATGTAGCCTGCCTTTAAACGCTGTATTCCATTCACTTTCTATGACTTCACCCCCCAAGGAGCTGAAGGAAAAGAACTCTCACTGTTCTCTCCCTATTAAGATCCTGTGTTCATGACAGTGGATTTCCAGTGCAGCTATGATTGACTCTGGTGCAGGTGGCAATTTCATGGATATCGCATTTGCCAAGGAACATGGTATTGGAATTCAGCAAAGAGCCTCTCCAATTACCATGGAAACAGTGGATGGGTCACCTTTAATCTCTGGGCCTGTGGATCAGGAGACCGTACCCCTTGAAATTTTGTTGGAGCCTAATCATCAGGAGCAACTTTCTTTCTTGCTAATTTCTTCTCCTCATTTTCCTGTGATTTTAGGCATTCCTTGGTTGCGTTCTCAGAACCCAATTATCAACTGGGAGACCAAGGAGATTATCTTTCCAACAAGGAGCAACTCAGCGTTAACAGAAGCTGTCCCTGAGTCCACGGCTACGGAACCACATGTACAGGTACCTTCTTAACCTCCTGCATATAAAGAGTTCTCTGACCTCTGTGACAAGAAGAATGCAGATCAACTTCCTCCACACAGGCATTATGACTGTTCCATTGAGTTGCTTCCTGGGGCAGATATTCCTTTTGGTAACGTATACCCTTTGGCGGCACCTGAGCTTCAAGCCTTAAAGAAGTATATTGATGAAAATCTGGCCAAAGGCTTCATACGTCCTTCTTCCTCACCAGCAGGGGCACCTATCTTTTTTGTAAAGAAGAAGGATGGGACCCTGAGACCCTGTGTTGACTATCGGGAACTCAATAAGGTAACCGTACGAAACCGTTACCCTTTGCCTCTGATTCCCGAATTACTGGAAAGAGTCCGCCATGCTAAGTTGTTCTCTAAACTGGATCTTCGTGGGGCTTATAATTTGGTGCGTATTCGTCCAGGGCATGAGTGGAAGACAGCATTCAGATGCCGGTATGGACACTTTGAATCTCTTGTGATGCCCTTCGGGCTTTGTAACCCCCCTGCAATGTTTCAACACCTTGCTAATGACATTTTCAGAGATTTGTTGGACCAGTTTGTAGTGATCTATTTGGACGATATACTAATCTTTTCTGACTCTCTACAGGAACATGAAGAACATGTCAAAACTGTTTTAAGACGTCTGAAAGAGAACCATCTGTATAGTAAGCCGGAGAAATGCGAGTTCCATCGTTCTGAGATACAGTTCTTAGGTTACATCATCTCTCCCCAGGGGCTGAACATGGATTCTGGTAAGATTCAGGCTATCCTTGACTGGCCGATACCCAAGAATGTTAAGGAGGTCCAACGTTTTATTGGTTTTGCAAATTTCTACAGATGCTTCATTCGAAATTTTTCTGATATTGTCCGTCCCATTACTTCCTTGAAAAAGAAGGAAAAGCCCTTTAAGTGGTCTTCACAGGCTCAAGAAGCTTTTGATCGGCTTAAGATCTGTTTCACATCAGCACCACAACAACACCCAGATCCAACACTTTCTTTCATTGTGGAGGTGGACGCTTCTGATAATGCTTTGGGGGCTATTCTCTCCCAAAGAACTGGAGTGAAGGGTCTGCTACATCCTTGTGCTTTCTTTTCCCATAGACTAACCTCAGCAGAGAAGAATTACGACATGGGAGACAAGGAATTGCTGGCTATTATTGCGGCTTTCAAAGAATGGAGGCATCATCTGCAAGGAGCTGCACAAGAGATCATAGTGCTATCTGACCATCGCAATTTAGAGTTCCTTAGATCCGCTAGATGTCTTTCTCCTCGTCAGGCTCGTTGGAACTTATTTTTAAATCAATTTAACTTTGTTATCTCGTACCATCCAGGTTCTCATTTTGGGAAGGCTGATGCTTTATCCCGAATCCATGCTGCGGATTCCGTACCTGGAGCCCCGTCCAAGACCATTCTATCTGATGCCAATTTCATCGGAGTTATCCACGATCAGGACTTGTGGAAGGAGTGCAGGGAGGCCTATGATGGTGATGTATTTCTGGCCAACCCACCTGTGGATATTAATCTTGTCTTTAAGGGTGGCATGTGGTTCAGAGATAGACTTATCTACGTCCATGAGGTTGTCCGTCTGCAGATCCTCAAGTTGGTACATGACTCCAAGTTGGCTGGTCACAGGGGGGTACAGAAGACACAAGAGTTCCACTAAATTTACACCTTTCTTTGCCAATCTGGGTTATCATCCATGTATCTTACCTAGGTCTCCAATTAATTCTCTGGTTCCGGCAGTGGAGGAAAGGCTGACTGCGATGAGGCAAAATCTGGAAGTTCTGAAGGAATCCCTGACTACAGCTCAAGAACGTTATAAGAGATCGGCTGATAGATTCCGTAAACCTGCACCCATGTTCAAGGTAGGAGATTCCGTGTGGTTAGCAACTAAGAATCTGAAGTTAAACGTTCCTTCACAAAAACTTGGACAGAAATTCATTGGCCCTTTCAAGATCAACGGTATTGTGAGCTCTGTGGCCTGCCGGCTGAAGCTGCCTAGGACTATGAAGGTACACCCACTTTTTCATGTATTTTTACATAGCCTGTATCTCCTAATACCTTCCAGGGACGTGTTGTGCCACCTCGGCAGCCTGTGGTGATTGATGGGCAAGAACAATTCGTGGTGGAGGAAATTGTTGATTCCAGAATTCGCAGGAATCGGCTCCAATATCTGATAAGATGGCAGGGATATCCCCCTGAGGAAGACTCTTGGGAACCTGTGGAAAACATCAATGCCCAACAGAAAATTTCTCGTTTTCATCAGAGATTCCCTGAGTAACCAGGTCCAGGATCGTCCTGAGGCCGCTTCTAAGGAGGGAGTAATGTCAGGACTCTGAACATTTTTTATTACCTTTTTGTGCATTACTTCCCTTTTCCAAGATGGCGTCTTTGGTCTCATGTGCACTGTGTCTTCCTGCTATAAAACTCCACCCCAGCCTTCAGTCTGTGCTAGAGTATTCTGCCTTGCATCCAGCTCCTGACCTCTGGTGACTCCCTGGCTATATACCTGCTCCTGTGAACCTGTGGGGTTATCCTGCTACCCTGCTCTGAGTTCCTGCTGCATACACCAGTTCCAGTAATCCTCTTTCATCTGCTGCTCGTGTTTACTTCCATCTGCATTTGCTGGACATGTAAGCTGTTGCTGCTCTGCAAGAACCTGAGACTATTACCCAGACCTCCCTGGTTGAGCTAAGATATTATTTGAACTGCCTTATAGCATATCTATCTGTGTTTTGGACTAAGCAAGGACTTATTCGTGTCAAGTATCCTCAAGAATAATTGTGCTTCATAGACTTTCTGCGTGATTGCATTTTCCTCTGAAGTTTCCTATAGACTGCTGAGCTGCATTTGATATTTGCATCAAGTGTTGTGGACTTGAGTTTCTCTCTGCACCTGTTTGAATCACCGTGTGATAATATAGACTTTACCACTTATAAAACTGTGTCCTGTAGTTGTCTTGTTCCACGCAAAGAGTCTCCTGAGTTATCCCCTATAATTATTACAGGGAGATTAGTTCAGAGATATATGGAGGAGACAGGTTATGGATGGCTTTGTAGGTCAGTATTAGTAATTTGAACTGGATATGCTGAGGGAATTGGAGCCAGTGAAGAGATTTGCAGAGGGGGGAAGCGGAAGAGTAGAGAGGAGAGATGAATTAGTCGGGCAGCAGAGTTAAGGATGGACTGGAGAGTTGCAAGGGTGTTACCAGGGAGGCCACAGAAAAGAATGTTGCAGTAGTCAAGGCGGGAGATGATGAGGGCATGGACAAACATTTTAGTAGATTGACGGTTGAGGACAGGACAGATTCTGGAGATCTTTTTGAGCTGGAGGCGACAGGAGGTGGTCAGAGCTTGGATGTGCGGTTTGAAGGACAGGGCAGAGTCAAAGGTTACTCCGAGGCAGCGGACTTACGGCATGATGCCGTTAATTGCGATAGATAGGTCAGGTAAGGAAGATCTATGGGATGGAGGGAAGATGATAAGTTCAGATTTGTCCACATTGAGTTTGAGGAAGCGAGAGGAGAAGAAGGAAGATATAGCTGATAGACACTCCGGGATTCTGGACAGCAGCGAGATGACGTCTGGGCCAGAAAGGTAGATCTGAGTGTCATCAGCATAAAGGTGGTGCTTGAAACCATGAGACTTTATGAGTTGTCCCAGGCCAAGTGTATAGATTGAGAAGAGTAGGGGTCCTAGAACAGAGCCTTGGGGGATTCCAACAGAGAGAGGGTGGGATGAGGAGGTAGTGTATATTCCCATATACATAGGTGCAGAGTATCACATTTTTTTACTCACATTACTCCCACAGACATGGGTGCAGAGTAGCAAAATTTGTTTTAAGGCACATTACTCACACAGGCATGGCTGCAGATTATTATTATTTTTTTTTTATTTAAAGCACATTACTACCACAGACACGCATGTAGAGTAGCAAAATTTGTTTTTATGCTCATTACTCCCACAGACACGGCTGCAGATTTAAAATTTGTTTTTTTTACACACATTATTGCCACAAACACATGTACAGAGTAGCAAAATTAGTTTTTAGGCACACTACTTCCACAGATGCAGCAGCAGAGTAGAAAAAATTATATTTACATTACTTCGATGCATTCGGCAGTAATGTACATTACTGAGCCAGATATTCTTTTTCCATTGTGCTGCATACATCTACTCCTTTACAGTGCTTTGCATTACTATGATGAAGGTCTTGTTTGACAGAAACATTAAGTAAAGTAAAATTGATGCTTTGGACCACTAACATCTATCTATGTCATCATTTAATTTTCGAAAGGAGTGCCATCAGTCTGGTTTTCATACCTCCCAACTTTTTCCAGGAACAAAAGAGGGACAAATCATGTGGTGCATCAAGCCAAACCCTCAAGCATGACCACACCCCTAGTCAGACCCAAACTAACACCCATTTTCCGATTTCCTTCTGCCCTTCAGACGGTATTCTCATAGGGGCAGCAGCATTGAGTGACTTTCAGCAGATGCCTGGGACTGCAGGGCATAGACCCAAATACAGGACTGTTCTGCTGTATCCAGTATGGTCAGACTTGAGATGAGCGGTTCAATTCTCAAGTCATTGTTCCCATGCCCAGGCCAGCGACACCTGGCAGCCGGACAGGGAGTCTGCAAATCTCTTACCTTCCAGCGTCCCTGGCTTTTGGTAAGCCAGAGCTGTCATGACTTAATCTGTGTGTCATGCTCATCTCTAGTTGGGACCTGTGAATTTATTTTTTGTTCTTTGATTCTTTGTCAAAGCAGCCAGAACTCGCTAATTTTTATGTAGCTTCACTATATGACATCTGGCTTTTTGGTGTCTTTAACCCCTTACTGACCTCGGACGTACTATACCGTCCGAGGTCAGCTCCCCTGCTTTGATGCAGGGCTCCGCGGTGAGCCCGCATCAAAGCCGGGACATGTCAGCTGTTTTGAACAGCTGACATGTGCCCGCAATAGGCGCGGGCAGAATCGCGATCTGCCCGCGCCTATTAACTAGTTAAATGCCGCTGTCAATCGCAGACAGCGGCATTTAACTACCGCATCCGGGCGGCCGGATATGACGTCATCGCCGACCCCCGTCACATGATCGGGGGTCGGCGATGCTTCTGAATGGTAACCATAGAGGTCCTTGAGACCTCTATGGTTACTGATCGCCGGTGGCTGTGAGCGCCACCATGTGGTCGGCGCTCACAGCACACCTGCAATTCTCCTACATAACAGCGATCTGATGATCGCTGTTATGTAGCAGAGCCGATCGGGCTGTGCCTGCTTCTAGCCTCCCATGGAGGCTATAGAAGCATGGCAAAAGTGAAAAAAAAAAGTTTTTAAAAATGTGAAAAAAATAAAAAAAACATAAAAGTTTAAATCACCCCCCTTTCGCCCCAATCAAAATAAATCAATAAAAAAAAAAATCAAACCTACACATATTTGTTATCGCCGCGTTCAGAATCGCCCGATCTATCAATAAAAAAAAAGCATTAACCTGATCGCTAAATGGCGTAATGAGAAAAAAAATCGAAACGCCAGAAATACGTTTTTTTGGTCGCCACGACATTGCATTAAAATGTAATAACGGGCGATCAAAAGAACGTATCTGCACCAAAATGCTATAATTAAAAACGCCAGCTCGGCACGCAAAAAATAAGCCCTCACCTGACCCCAGATCACGAAAAATGGAGACGCTACGAGTATCGGAAAATGGCGCAATTTTTTTTTTTTTGCAAAGTTTGGAATTTTTTTTTCACCACTTAGGTAAAACATAACCTAAACATGTGAGGTGTCTATGAACTCGTACTGACCTGGAGAATCATAATGGCAGGTCAGTTTTAGCATTTAGTGAACCTAGCAAAATAGGCAAGCAAAAACAAGTGTGGGATTGCACTTTTTTTGCAATTTCACTGCACTTGGAATTTTTTTCCCGTTTTCTAGTACACGACATGGTAAAACCAATGATGTCGTTCAAAAGTACAACTCGTCCCGCAAAAAATAAGCCCTCACATGGCCAAATTGACGGAAAAATAAAAAAGTTATGGCTCTGTGAAGGAGGGGAGCGAAAAACGAAAACGGAAAATCCCAAGGTCATGAAGGGGTTAAGGCCTCCTTTTAGTTAAAAGTAAAAAAGGAGTTTGCACCGTGTTAGCCAGTTGAAAAAAAGAATGCTCTCAGTCGGAAAAACAAGATAACCTAGGGAGAGTATTCTATGGCCTCCTTCACATGTCCTTGTGATTCCTGTACGTGTGTGTGTGTGTGTGTGTGTGTGTGTGTGTGTGTGTGTGTGTGTGTGTGTGTGTGTGTGTGTGTGTGTGTGTGTGTGTGTGTGTGTGTGTGTGTGTGTGTGTGTGTGTGTGTGCGTGTGCATTTTTAACCCTTTCATACTATTGGATTAATAATGGAGAGGTGTCTTATTGACACCTCTCCATTATTAACCAGGCTTTATGTCACCTTACAATTGCAAGGTGACATTAACCCCTTATTACCCCATATTCCACCGCCACAGGGCAATGGGAAGAGAGAGGCTAAGTGCCGGAATAGGCGCATCTTACAGATGCGCCTTTTCTGGGGTGGCTGAGGGCAGATTTTTTTAGCCAGTGGGGGGGACAATAACCATGGCCCCTCTCCATGCTATTAATATCTGCCCTCAGTCACTGGCTTTCCCTCTCTGGTGGAGAAAATTGTGCGGCAGCCCACGCCAGTTTTTTTCCGTGAATTAATCCTTTAATTTAACACAGCTCCAAAATTTTACACACACACCCCCCTAACATTATTAGTGAGGGACATATATAAATCTAACAAATATACAATGGTTTACTGTATGTAAACCATGTATCATATCCTGTCAGCTTCTGCAATGATTTTACAGAAGCTGACAATTGAATTATCGGCTATTCTGCTACCTAACTCTCTATGAAATATAAGTATATATATATATATATATATATATATATATATATATATATATATATATATATATATATATATATATATATATATATATATATATATATAGTAATGCAGCGGTAGGACCATACGCAGTGGAACAGCAGTGACCCAAGCAAGTTCAAACAAAACCTTCCTTTATTGTGTTACTTCACACAGTCTATTAGCAATACACAGTAAACGGCTTCTTCATCCAGGAAAAGGAAAATACACAGTACATGGATTCTTCACACAGTCCATCAGAAATACACAGTAACTGGCTTTAATTTGCAGTCCCTACACAGGTCAGACTTCCCTCTGTCCAGTTTCCCTGGGGCGACCACCCGCTGATACCAAGTCTCTTTACTCACACCGTGCACTCCTCCGGATTGCAGCCTGGCAAACACAAGACAGCCCAGGACGCAGGGTGTCAGTCTCTTTGGTTCCTTCAACCCCTGTGTTGCTCCACACAGAAAGAGCTCTGCAGACAACTGCTCTGTCTGCTTCCAAACCAATACTGACACACCTCCTCCTCTACTACAGGGCTTTTAATCAGTCACTGCTTCACCAGTCTAATTACAGCCACACCTGTGTCTGTATTACACCCTCATGGCCTCACTGGGCCTCCGTGCTCTTTCTGGAGAGCACAAACAGGCACCCCCTAGCTGTAACAGGGGTCAGTGCCATATATATATATATATATATATATATATATATATATATATATATATATATATATATATGTATACACACCTATACTATATACTATGTGTAGACATTTATTTTATCTATTCTATTTTAACCTGTCAGTGTGATTTAACATTACACCGAATTGCCGGCTTTTCTAAAGGACACCGCTGCATATTTCTCGCAAGTCACACTGATGGTTCATTTGGTGTGCGAGTTTTTCTTGCACCCATAGACTTTCATTGGCGAGTCTCGTTCATAATACAGTGCAAATCGCAGCATGCTGCGATTTCTCTCGCACGTATAATACGGCCGAGAAAACAACAGATGATAGGAACTGTCCCATAGATTAACATTGCTCCAAGTGCTATGCAATATTTTTCTCGCATAGCACTCGTCCATATTCCTCTCTAGAGTGACTCTGGGCTAATTGTAAAACACTAGGCAAAACTGTCACTGAAAAAGACCTGGATGCATGGGTGGCTGACAAACTCACATTTAGTGGCCAGTGTCAGGCAGCTGCTGCAAAGGCAAATAAAATAATGGAATGCATTAAAAGAGGCATAGATGCTCATGAGGAGAACATAATTTTACCTCTATACAAGTCACTAGTGCGACCACACTTAGAATACTGTGTACAGTTCCGGTCTCCGGTGTATAAGAAAGACATAGCTGAACTAGAGCTGCGGGTGCAAAGAAGAGCGACCAAGGTTATTAGAGGACTGGGGGGTCTGCAATACCAATATAGATTATTACACTTGGGGCTATTTAGTTTGGAGAAATGAAGGCATAGTGGTGATCTTATTACTATGTATATATTTATGAGAGGACAGAACAAAGACCTTTCTAATGATTTTTTTACTTTCAGAACAGAGACGGGGACAAGGGGGCATCCTCTACGTCTGGAGGAAAGAAGGTTTAAGCATAATAACAGACGCAGATTCTTTACTGTAAGAGCAGTGAGACTATGGAACTCTCTGCCGTACGATGTTATAATGAGTGATTCATTACTTAAATTTAAGAGGGGACTGGATGCCTTTCTGGAAAAGTATAATGTTACAGGATATATACACTAGATTCCTTGATAGGGCGTTGATCCAGGGAACTAGTCTGATTGCCGCATGTGGAGTCAGGAAGGAATTTTTTTCCCCAATTTGGAGCTTAGTGTTTGCCGCATAGGTTTTTTGGCCTTCCTCTGGATCAACATGTTAGGCTATGGGTTGAACTAAATGGAATAAAAGTCTTCCTTTTCAACCTTAAATACTATGTTACTATGTTATAATGTAGAGGTGTGAAAATAAAAAAAAAATCATATTTTTTTCACAAACATGATCTTTTTGCCCCATTTTTTTATTTTCCCAAGGGTAACAGAAGAAATTGAACCCCAAAAGTTGTTGTGCAATTTATCTTGAGTATGCTGATACCCCGCGATATGTGGGGGTAAACCACTGTTTGGGGGCATGGCAGACCTCAGAAGGGAAAGAGCGCATTTGACTTTTTCAATGCAATATAGGCAGGAATTGAGATCTGACTCCATGTCGCGTTTGGAGAGCCACTGATGTGCCTAAACAGTGGAAACCTCCTACAAGTAACCCCATTTTGGAAATTAGACCCCTTAGGAAACTTGCGCACTTTCAACTCCCAAGTGCTTCACAGAAGTTTATAACGTATAGCCGTGAAAATAAAAAATCATATTTTCACAAACATGATCTTTCTGCCCCCAATTTTTTATTTTACCAAGGGTAACAGGAGAAATTGAACCTCCAAAGTTGTTGTGCAATTTGTCCTGAGTATGCTGATACCCCATATGCGAGGGAAAATCACTGTTTGTGTGCATGGCAGAGTGTAAGGGCTCATTCTCACATGCGAGAAACTCGGATGAGTCTCGCACGTCAATACCCGACACTGCACCCGGCACTCAGGAGCGGAGCCTGCGGCTGCATGTATTGCTACACGGATGCACCCTCCGATCCTGAGTGCCAGGTGCAGTGCTGGGTATTGACTTGCGAGACTCATCCGAGTTTCTCGCATGTGAGAGTGAGCCCTAACGCTCATGCCTAGACAGGTTGGTGTGGGCGTGCGGGGGTGTGGCCCCACTGGACCACTGACCAGACTACCCTGGAAGGGGCGTAACTAAGTAGCTTCCTAGGTATTCGCTGGAGCCTCTGATGGTGAAGTCAGGCTTGTGCAGCAGGTAACTACCAGGTACCACTCCAGGGTGGTGTCTGGCTGTGGATGCTGATCCCACCGGGGGACAGGACACAGGCAGGCAGCAACGGCTGTGACACTGGCTGGCGGACAGGTACGGCAGAGGCCCTGATGGGCAGACGGGCTTGACGGAGACACAGGCAGGCACGGCTGGCACTCTGGCAGGTCAGACAGACAGGGCTGATACTCTGGTAGGAACTGGTACACAGGTGGGTGTATGGAAACAGGTAAGATCCCATTCAGACTGAAGGGTATATGGGAACAGGTAGGGACCTGTTCAGACTGGTGAATATAAAGAAACAGGTAGAGACCTGTGCGGCAAGTTGCAGAACGGAGATAGAGCAAGACCGCAAGAGCGGATGCAAAGCAGAACCACAGGAGGCGTAGTTAAGAGCAGGAGGTGGAGACACCAGAAACGCAGGAGGCAGAGCCAAGAACAGAAATGCAGGAGGCGGAGCCAAGAACAGAAATGCAGGAGGCGGAGCCAGGAACAGAAACGCAGCTAAGAGCAGGGAAGGAAAAGACGGAGCTAAGAGCAGAGAAGAGGAAGGTGGAGCGGAGACGCTGGAGGCGGAGCCAATAGCAGATACGTTGGAGGCGGAGCCAAGAGCAGATACGCCGGAGGCAGAGCCAAGAGCCAGAAGACGCAGAGCCATAGGTCGTGGTGAGTAGAGCAGAGAGGTGCAGAGCCACTGGTAGTGGCGAGCAGAGCAGAGAGATGCAGAGCCATTGGTAGTGGCAAACAGAGCAGAGAGATAAGGCAGAGGTACACACAGGAGAGTGGGAATGGCAAACAAACAAAGAAGGAACAGGAACGGACATAGACCAGAGCTCAGAAAGGAATGGATACACAAACAGAACACGGATAAAGGCCTGCGTATTGCAGCCCTCAGAGACAGGACACGACCTGGCAGCTCAGTAGGAAATACTGAGTGAAATAGTTTGCTCAGGCATCCTCTAATGGGTGAGAACGCCTTAAGAATCAGAGGCCTCTAGGCAATTGGCCGGGGACACCATAGGGAGGTGCACACAGTCTCAATAAGAATCTGGATTTGCCAGCGCCGCCCCTCTATGCACACAGCCAGGAAGTGTACACAGAGCAAGCGGTCATGAAGCACATGGCATGGGGCCGGCAGCAGACAGATCTCACAGCATGGCACAGGGTGAGTGAGTTGATGTAACAGGCAGGTGGGGGATGGAAGGCCATGCAGTGATGCCGGCAGGGTTGTTACACAGAACTCAGAAGGGAAGGAGCGCCGTTTGACTTTTTCAACGCAAAATTGATTGGAATTGAGATCGGACTCCATATCATGTTTGGAGAGCCCCTAATGTGCCTAAACAGTGGAAACCCCCCACAATTGACCCCATTTTGGAAACTAG
Organism: Ranitomeya variabilis; assembly: GCF_051348905.1. Taxonomy (NCBI): domain Eukaryota; kingdom Metazoa; phylum Chordata; class Amphibia; order Anura; family Dendrobatidae; genus Ranitomeya; species Ranitomeya variabilis. The sequence continues at coordinate 825,475,760 of NC_135232.1, read as the reverse complement.
ACCCCCAAAGGAACTTATCTAGATGTGTGGTGAGCACTTTGAACCCCCAAGTGCTTCACAGAAATTCATAACGTATAGGCGTGAATATAAAAAAATCATATTTTTTTTCCACAAAAATGATCTTTTCGCCCCCAATTTTTATTTTCCCAAGGGCAACAGGAGAAATTGGACCCCAAAGTTGTTGTGCAATTTGTCCTGAGTATGCTTATACCCCATATGTGGGGGTAAACCATTGTTTGGGCGCATGGCAGAGCTCGGAAGGGAAGGAGCGCCGTTTGACTTTTTCATCTCAAAATTGGCTGGAATTGAGGTCATACGCCATGTCGCATTTGGAGAGCCCCTGATGTGCATAAACAGTGGAAACCCCCCACATGTGACCCCATTTTGGAAACTAGACCCCTCAAGAAAAGTTTTTAGATGCATGGTGACCACCTTGAACCCCTAGGTGCTTCACAGAAATTTATAACGTTGAGCAGTGAAAATAATAAAAATCACATTTTCCCCACAAAAATGTTATTTTAGCCCCAAATTTAGCATTTTCATAAGGGTAACAAGAAATGGCACCATACAATTTGTTATGCAATTTCTCTTGAGTACACCGATACCTCATATGCAGGGGAATGCTACTTTTAAGGCACAGTTACATAAACACAGTCTTACAAAATTAAAATGACAAAAAGCGTCTAATTTTCAACATGACTATACAGGCAATGAAGTGAAGAAAGACGATAAATCACAAATTTCTAACCTTAAAAAACAAATCTTTATTGATATTATTAGGCTATGTGCCCACTTTTGCAGATTTGTGTGCAAATTTTTCCGTTTTTGCAAAATCTGCAGGTAAAACGCACTGCGTTTAACCTGAGGATTTACCGCGGAATTCCTGCGGTTTTTGTGCGGATTTCACCTGCGGTTTTACACCTGCGGATTCCTATTGAGGAGCAGGTGTAAAACGCTGCGGAATCCGCACAAACAATTGACATGCACCCTAATCTATATATGTACTCCCAGCACAAGTTCACACAACTATCCAGGATCACCTTCTTCATGTAACATGCCGGCACACAACAGACGAGTACCTCGTCCACGGCTACCGCCCCGTGCCACGTTACGCAGCCGACAGTGGATCTTGATAATTTGTGTGTCCAAGTGCATTCAGAGTAGCAAAACATTCCTTGGACAACTGTTATGATCTGGTGACCTTGGAGCCGCATGGGACTTTCTCAGGAGTAGGTGGAACCTGTACTGACCGCAAACCATAAACTGACACCGCAACTAGAAGTAGCCGTGGGGTGTATCTAACACATCCTAGACACCTCGACACAGCCGGAGGACTAAATACCCCTATAGATGGAAATGGGAATTCTATCTTGCCTCAGAGCAGAACCCCAAAGGATAGGCAGCCCCCCACAAATATTGACTGTGAGTATTAGAGGAAAAGACACACGCAGGTAGAAATCAGGATTTAGCAAAAGAGGCCACGCTAGCTAAATAGGAAAGGATAGGACAAAATACTAAGCGGTCAGTATTAAAACCCTAAAAATATCCACAGCAGATAATACAAAAATTCCACATCTAACTAAAGACATGGAATGTATATCTGCTTCTCTTGAGATTCCAACTTGACTGAAAATATCCAAACACAGTCTAAGCTGGACAAGAAAAAACCATGAATAGCACTGAATTGTAAAGCACACAGCATGTGTGCTGTAGAAACAAAAACCAGACACTTATCTTTGCTGAATTAGCAGCAGGGCAAGAGGAACCAGACAGAGATGCAAAACCTCCAAGAACAATGGACAACTGGCAAGGGCTAATGAATCCTGCACACCTAAATATCCCAGTCAGAGCTGCAATCAGCAGGGACACCTGCCCAGGATTGCAACCCAGGAACAACTGCATTACTATCAACAACCACCGGAGGGAAACCAAGAGCAGAATTCACAACAGTACCCCCCCTTGAGGAGGGGTCACCGAACCCTCACCAGAGCCCCCAGGCCGATCAGGACGAGCCAGATGAAAGGCACGGAACAAATCAGCAGCATGGACATCAGAGGCAAAAACCCAAGAATTATCCTCCTGGCCATAACCCTTCCATTTGACAAGGTACTGAAGCCTCCGCCTCGAAAAGCGAGAATCCAAAATCTTCTCAACCACATACTCCAACTCCCCATCAACCAACACAGGGGCCAGAGGAGCAACAGAGGGAACAACGGGCACCACATATTTCCACAATAAAGATCTATGGAAGACATTATGGATAGCAAAAGAAGCCGGAAGGGCCAATCGAAAAGACACCGGATTAATAATCTCAGAAATCCGATAAGGACCAATAAAGCGAGGCTTAAACTTAGGGGAAGAAACCTTCATAGGAACATGACGGGAAGATAACCAGACCAAATCCCCAACCCGAAGCCGGGAACCAATACACCGACGACGGTTAGCAAAATGTTGAGCCTCCTCCTGAGACAATACCAAATTGTCCACCACATGAGCCCAAATCTGCTGCAACCTGTGAACCACAGAATCCACACCAGGAAAGTCAGAAGGCTCAACCTGCCCCGAAGAAAAACGAGGATGAAAACCAAAATTACAAAAGAAGGGCGAAACCAAGGTAGCCGAACTAGCCCGATTATTAAGGGCAAACTCGGCCAATGGCAAGAAAGCCACCCAATCATCCTGATCAGCAGACACAAAGCATCTCAGATACGTTTCTAAAGTCTGATTAGTTCGCTCGGTCTGGCCATTTGTCTGAGGATGAAATGCGGAAGAAAAAGACAAATCAATGCCCAGCCTAGCACAAAAGGCCCGCCAAAACCTAGAAACACACTGGGAACCTCTGTCGGACACAATATTCTCCGGAATACCATGCAAACGAACCACATGCTGAAAAAACAACGGAACCAAATCAGAAGAGGAAGGCAATTTAGGCAAAGGCACCAAATGGACCATCTTAGAGAACCGGTCACAAACAACCCATATGACCGACATCTTCTGGGAAACCGGAAGATCAGAAATAAAATCCATAGAAATATGCGTCCAGGGCCTCTCAGGGACCGGCAAGGGCAAAAGCAACCCACTAGCACAGCAACAACAAGGCTTGGCCCGCGCACAAGTCCCACATGACTGCACAAAAGAACGCACATCACGTGACAAAGAAGGCCACCAAAAGGACCTACCAACCAATTCTCTGGTACCAAAAATACCAGGATGGCCAGCCAACACAGAAGAATGAACCTCAGAAATCACTCTACTAGTCAATCTATCAGGAACAAACAGTTTTCCCACTGGACAGCGGTCAGGTTTGTCAGCCTGAAATTCCTGAAGAACCCGTCGTAAATCAGGGGAAATGGCAGAAAGGACCACCCCTTCTTTCAGAATGCTGACCGGTTCAAGGACCTCAGGAGAATCAGGCAAAAAACTCCTAGAGAGGGCATCAGCCTTAATATTCTTAGAACCCGGAAGATACGAGACCACGAAATCAAAACGGGAAAAAAACAAGGACCATCGAGCCTGTCTAGGATTCAGCCGTCTGGCAGATTCGAGGTAAATCAGATTTTTATGATCGGTCAAGACCACAATACGGTGCTTAGCTCCCTCAAGCCAATGTCGCCACTCCTCAAACACCCACTTCATAGCCAACAACTCCCGATTGCCGACATCATATTTGCGTTCAGCAGGCGAAAACTTACAGGAAAAGAAGGCACACGGTTTCATCAAGGAATCAACAGGATCCCTCTGAGACAAAACGGCCCCTGCCCCTATCTCAGAAGCCGGGGCAGAAGTAAATCGGCGTTTAAGCTCCTGAAAGGCAGAGACAGCCGCAGAGGACCAATTCGTCACATCAGCGCCTTTCTTCGTCAAATCGGTCAAGGGTTTAACCACACACTGGAGAAGTTAGCAATGAAACGGCGATAAAAATTAGCAAAGCCCCAAAATTTCTGAAGGCTCTTCACGGATGTGGGTTGAATCCAGATAATACAAAAATTCCACATCTAACTAAAGACATGGAATGTATATCTGCTTCTCCTGAGATTCCAACTTGACTGAAAATATCCAAACACATTCTAAGCTGGGCAAGAAAAAACCATGAATAGCACTGAATTGTAAAGCACACAGCATGTGTGCTGTAGAAACAAAAACCAGACACTTATCTTTGCTGAAATAGCAGCAGGGCAGGAGGAACCAGACAGAGATGCAAAACCTCCAAGAACAATGGACAACTGGCAAGGGCTAATGAATCCTGCACACCTAAATATCCCAGTCAGAGCTGCAATCAGCAGGGACACCTGCCCAGGATTGCAACCCAGGGACAACTGCATTACTATCAACAACCACCGGAGGGAACCCAAGAGCAGAATTCACAACAGACAACCTCATTTATGCCATGATGTGTAAGTGTGAGTATTTCTGCACAATACGCTAATAATCCATACTGACTAAATGTTTCCATTTTTTCATCATTTGCATACCATATCTATTGATTCTGTGATTTGATTCTGTGATTTCCATGACTTTTGCTCCCTGCTGTTGCAATTGCAATGCTTAGATGTGTATAATATACATATTTTATTCACAGCCAATGCTTGGTACAGCAGTTTATTAATCCATCTAATAGGATCCTTGCATCTCCAACATACTGAAATCCTGGGTGTCATATATGCCATTCTACATGCTACTACCATATATTTGCAATACTACATCCTACTACTATACATTTGCAATATTACATCCTAAAATACATTTGCAATATTACATGGTACTACTATATATTTACAATACTATATCCTACTACTATATATTTGCAATACTACATCCTACTACCCCACATTTGTAATATTACATCCTACTACAATACATTTGCAATATTACATCCTACTACAATACATTTGCAATACTATATCCTACTACTATACATTTGTAATATTACATCCTACTACTATATATTTGCAATACTACATCCTACTAACACACATTTGTAATATTACATCCTATGTTATGAACTGGTGGCCTAGGAGCAGCCCATATGGACGAGCTCTGGAGTAGGTGGCCTCTATACTGACCGCAGACCCTGAACTTAACACATCAACTAGAAGTAGCCGTGGGATGTTCCTGTCACTCCCTACACACCTCGTCACGGCCGGAGGACTAATTTTTCCTAAAGAAAGAAACAGGAATACTATCTTGCCTCAGAGAAAATTCCCAAAGGAAAGGCAGCCCCCAACAAATAATGACTGTGAGAGGAGAAGGAAATTACAAACGCAGACTGAAAACAGAATTTAGCAAAGGAGGCCACGCTACCTAGAAAGGAAAGACAGGACAGAGTACTGTGTGGTCAGTATAAAAAATACTACAAAATCCACCACAGAGAATACAAAAATCTCCACACCTAACTAAAGGCATGGAGGGTAACTCTGTGACTCCAGAGCTTCCAACTTGGCTGAATAAATCTTTACACAGACAAAGCTGGACAAGAAAAAACATAGCAATTCACAGAACTATTAAGTCCACCGCATGTGGACTGCAAAAACTGAGCCAGGACGTATCTTTGATGATTTGGACATTCCAGAAGGAGAAACCAAGCAGAGATGTGGATCCCTAGAAAACAATGGACAACTGGCACTCACTAAAGGAAGGAGCCAGACTAAATAGCCCCGTCCAAAGTGGAAGCAGCTGATGACTGTTGTGAAGGACAAACAGCAGCACTACCACTTATAACCACCGGAGGGAGCCCAAGAGCAGAACCCATAACAGAATTCACAACAATCCTACTACTATACATTTACAATATTACATCCTACTACAATACATTTGCAATATTACATCCTGCTACAATACATTTGCAATACTATATCCTACTACTATACATTTGTAATATTACATCCTACTACTATATATTTGCAATACTACATCCTACTAACACACATTTGTAATATTACATCCTACTACTATATATTTGCAATATTACATCCTACTACTCTACATTTGCAATATTACATCCTACTACAAAACATTTGTAATATTACATCCTACTGCTATATATTTACAATACTACATGCTACTACAATACATTTGTAATATTACATCCTACTACTATATATTTGCAATACTACATGCTACTACCACACATTTGTAATATTACATCCTACTACAATACATTTGCAATATTACATCCTACTACTATACATTTGCAATATTACATCCTACTACAATACATTTGCAATACTACATGCTACAGTCTACTATATATTTGCAATACTGCATCCTACTACTATACAATTGCAATACTACATGCTACTAATATATTTGCAATACTACATGCTACTACTATATATATACAATACTACATGCTACTAATATATTTGCAATACTACATCCTACTACTATATACCGTATATACTTGTGTATAAGCCAAGCTTTTCAGCACCTTTTTTTTTGCTGAAAAAGACCCCCCTCGGCTTATACCCGAGGCACGGTCCCACTTTCCTGTTCTCCGATACAGTGCTGAGGTCCCAGTGTCTCCGGACTGTCTGCGCGCTCCCCTGCAGCCTCGGTAAGTATTCTGGTTGCTGCTGACAGGGCCGTTGGTCAGCTTTGCAGCGGGACAAGTGCTGGGGTCCTGCACAGGCGGGGACATCGGTGCTCTATTGGGGCCAGGTGCCTGTGCCGCTGCTTGCTCAGGCCCCTGGCACTTGCGATATTCACCTGTCCCCGTTCCACTGCTGCGCTGTCTCTTAGGCATCCTCTGGCTGTGACATTCAGGTCAGAGGGAGCGATGACATGATTAGTGTGCGCCCTCTGCCTGAACAATCACTGCAGAGAGCAGGCGACGTTGAGGAGCGCCGTCCAGTGACGAGAGGTGAGTATGTATTATTGCAGCAATATAGGGAATAGAATCAGCATAAACTGCATTATTGAGCATTATATGAACATCTTATGGGGCCATCATCAACTTTATGGAGCATTATATGGGGCATATTTTTGTATGTAGCATCTTATGGGGCCATCATCAACTTTATGGAGCATTATATGGGGCATATTTTTGTATGGAGCATCTTATGGGGCCATCATCATCTTTATGGAACATTATATGGGGCATATTTTTGTATGGAGCATCTTATGGGGCCATCATCATCTGTATGGAGCATTATATGGGGTATATTTTTGCATGGAACATCTTATGGGGCCCATTATGAACTGTATGGGGCATATTTTTGCATGTATGGAGCATCTTATGGGGCCATAATCAACTTTATGGAGCATTATATGGGGCATATTTTTGTATGGAGCATCTTATGGGGCCATCATCAACTTTATGGAGCATTATATGGGGCATATTTTTGTATGGAGCATCTTATGGGGCCATCATCATATTAATGAAGCATTATATGGGCCATATTTTTGTATGGATTATCTTATGGGGCCATCATCATCTTTATGGAACATTATATGGGGCATATTTTTGTATGGAGCATCTTATGGGGCCATCATCATCTTTATGGAGCATTATATAGAGTATATTTTTGTATGGAGCATCTTATGGGGCCCATCATGAACTGTATGGGGCATATTTTTGTTTTGAGCATCTTATGGGGCCCATCAACAACTTTATGGAGCATTATATGAGGCATATTTCTGTATGGAGCATCTTATGGGGCCATCATCATATTAATGAAGCATTATACGGGCCATATTTTTGTATGGATCATCTTATGGGGCCATCATCATCTTTATGGAGCATTATATGGGGCATATTTTTGCATGGAGCATCTTTATGGGCCATCATCAACTTTATGGAGCATTATATGGGGGATATTCTTGTATAGAGCATCTTATGGGGCCCATCATCAACTTTATGGAGTATTATATGGGGCATATTTTTGTATGGAGCATCTTAAGGGGCCATCATCATCTTTATGCAGCATTATACGAGGCATATTTTTGTATGGTGCATCTTATGGGGCAATCATCATCTTTATGCAGCATTATATGGGGCATATTTTTGTATGGAGCATCTTATGGGGCCATCATAATTTTTATGGAGCAATATATGAGGCATATTTTTGTATGGAACATCTTATGGGGCCCATCATGAACTGTATGGGGCATATTTTTGTATGTATGGAGCATCTTATGGGGCCATAATCAACTTTATGGAGCATTATATGGGGCATATTTTTGTATGGAGCATCTTATGGGGCCCATCATGAACTGTATGGGGCATATATTTGTATGGAGCATCTTATGGGACCCATCATCAACTTTTTGGAGCTTTATATAGGGCATATTTTTGTATAGAGCAGCTTATGGGCCATCATCATCTTTAAGGAGCATTATATGGGGCATATTTTTGTATAGAGCATCTTATGGGGCCATCATCAACTTTATGGAGCATTATATGGGGCATATTTTTGTATGGAGCATCTTATGGGACCCATCATCAACTTTATGGAGCATTATATGGGGCATATTTTTGTATGGAGCATCTTATGGGGCCATCATCAACTTTATGGAGCATTATATGGGGCATATGTTTGTATGGAGCATCTTATGGGGCCATCATCCTCTTTATGCAGCATTATATGGGGCATATTTTTGTATGGTGCATCTTATGGGGCAATCATCATCTTTATGGAGCATTATATGGGGCATATTTTTGTATGGAGCATCTTATGGGGCCCATAATCAACCTTATGGAGCATTATATGGGGCATATTTTTGTATGGAGCATCTTATGGGGCCATCATCATCTTTATGCAGCATTATATGGGCCATATTTTTGCATGGATCATCTTATGGGGCCATCATCATCTTTATGGAGCATTATATGGGGCATATTTTTGTATGGAGCATCTTTTGGGCCATCATCATCTTTATGGAGCATTGTATGGGGCATATTTTTGTATGGAGCGTCCTATAGGGCCCATCATCAACTTTATGGAGCATTATATGGGGCATATTTTTGTATGGAGCATCTTATGGGGCCATCATCATCTTTATGGAGCATTATATGGGGCATATTTTTGCATGGAGCATCTTTATGGGCCATCATCAACTTTATGGAGCATTATATGGGGGATATTCTTGTATAGAGCATCTTATGGGGCCCATCATCAACTTTATGGAGTATTATATGGGGCATATTTTTGTATGGAGCATCTTAAGGGGCCATCATCATCTTTATGCAGCATTATACAAGGCATATTTTTGTATGGTGCATCTTATGGGGCAATCATCATCTTTATGCAGCATTATATGGGGCATATTTTTGTATGGAGCATCTTATGGGGCCATCATAATTTTTATGGAGCAATATATGAGGCATATTTTTGTATGGAACATCTTATGGGGCCCATCATGAACTGTATGGGGCATATTTTTGTATGTATGGAGCATCTTATGGGGCCATAATCAACTTTATGGAGCATTATATGGGGCATATTTTTGTATGGAGCATCTTATGGGGCCCATCATGAACTGTATGGGGCATATTTTTGTATGGAGCATCTTATGGGACCCATCATCAACTTTTTGGAGCTTTATATAGGGCATATTTTTGTATAGAGCAGCTTATGGGCCATCATCATCTTTAAGGAGCATTATATGGGGCATATTTTTGTATAGAGCATCTTATGGGGCCATCATCAACTTTATGGAGCATTATATGGGGCATATTTTTGTATGGAGCATCTTATGGGACCCATCATCAACTTTATGGAGCATTATATGGGGCATATTTTTGTATGGAGCATCTTATGGGGCCATCATCAACTTTATGGAGCATTATATGGGGCATATGTTTGTATGGAGCATCTTATGGGGCCATCATCCTCTTTATGCAGCATTATATGGGGCATATTTTTGTATGGAGCATCCTATGGGGCCATCATCCTCTTTATGCAGCATTATATGGGGCATATTTTTATATGGAGCATCCTAGGGGGCCATCATCAACTTTATGCAGCATTATATGAGGCATATTTTTGTATGGTGCATCTAATGGGGCAATCATCATCTTTATGGAGCATTATATGGGGCATATTTTTGTATGGAGCATCTTATGGGGCCCATCATCAACCTTATGGAGCATTATATGGGACATATTTTTGTATGGAGCATCTTATGGGGCCATCATCATCTTTATGCAGCATTATATGGGCCATATTTTTGCATGGATCATCTTATGGGGCCATCATCATCTTTATGGAGCATTATATGGGGCATATTTTTGTATGGAACATCTTTTGGGCCATCATCATCTTTATGGAGCATTGTATGGGGCATATTTTTGTATGGAGCATCTTATGGGGCCCATCATGAACTGTATGGGGCATATTTTTGTATGGAGCGTCCTATAGGGCCCATCATCAACTTTATGGAGCATTATATGGGGCATATTTTTGTATGGAGGATCTGATGGGGCCATCATCATCTTTATGCAGCATTATATGGGGCATATTGTTGTATGGAGCATCTTAAGGGGGCAACATCATCTTTATGGAGCATTATATGGGGCATATTTTTGTATGGAGCATCTTATGAGGCCCATCATGAACTGTATGGGGCATATTTTTGTATGGAACATCTTATGGGGCCCATCATCAACTTTATGGAGCATTATATGGGGCATATTTTTGTATGGAGCATCTTATGGGGCCATCATCATCTTAATGCAGCATTATATGGGGCATTTTTTGTATGGAGCATCTTATGGGGCCATCATCATCTTTATGCAGCATTATATGGGTCATTTTTTGTATGGAGCATCTTATGGGGCCTATCATGAACTGTCAGGGGCATTTTTTGTATGGAGCATTTTATGGGGCCCATCATCAACTTTATGGAGCATTATATGGGGCATATTTTTGTATGGAGCATCTTATTGGGTCATCATCATCTTTATGCAGCATTATATGGGGCATATTGTTGTATGGAGCATCTTATGGGGCCAACATCATCTTTATGGAGCATTATTGGGGCATATTTTTGTATGGAACATCTTATGGGGCCCATGATGAACTTTATGGGGCATATTTTGTATGGTGCATCTTATGGGGCCTATCTTCAACTTTATGGAGCATTATATGGGGCATATTTTTGCATGGAGAATCTTATGGGGCCATCATCATCTTAATGCAGCATTATATAGGGCATTTTTTGTATGGAGCATCTTATGGGGCCATCATCAACTTTATGCAGCATTATATGGGGCATTTTTTGTATGGAGCATCTCATAGGGCCATCATCATCTTTATGCAGCATTATATGGGGCATATTTTTGTATGGAGCATCTTATGGGCCATCATCATCTTTATGGAGCATTATATTGTGCCATATTTTTGTATGGAGCATCTTATGGGGCCATCATCAACTTTATGGAGCATTATATGGGGTATATTTTTGTATGGAGCATCTTATGGGGCCATCATCAACTTTATGGAGCATTATATGAGTCATATTTTTGTATGGAGCATCTTATGGGGCCCATCATCAACTTTTTTGACCATTATATGGGACATTACACTCATATGTCACAGAGAGTTATGTCAATACAAAGATGTTTAAATTCCTTCAAAAGGTGCACCAAAATCTGTTGTCACCCCACAAACACAAATGCAGGAAAACACATAGAACTAAAATATTCAATAAGATATTAATGTGAAGTGATAGTGCAGATAATTGTATCTCAAATTATTTAGATAATGAAAGATTCATCATCATCACCAAAAAGGTACTTAAAGTGCCATAAATTTCATAAGGTCAGTGACCATTTAAAATCAATTCAATAACAATGGTAGTAAAGCAAATCATATCACTATAGGTTCTTACCCATATTTTGAATGTGAGTGGGACACACGCCCCTACGCACGTTTCGTGATGGCTTCCTCAGGGGGCCGAGATATATATTTGCAATACTACATCCTACTACTATATATTTGCAATACTACATGCTATTATTATTTATTTGCAATACTACATGCTATTATTATGTATTTGCTGTACTACATGCTACTACTATATATTTGCAATACTATATGCTATTATTATATATTTGCAATGCTACATGCTATTATTATATATTTGTTGTACTACATGCTATTACTATATATTTGCAATACTACATGCTATTATTATATATTTGCAATACTACACGCTATCTACTATATAATTGTCTAAGGGTCACTTCCGTCTGTCCTTCTGTCTGTCTGTCTTTCTGTCTGTCACGGATATTTATTAGTCGCGGCCTCTGTCTGTCATGGAAATCTAAGTCACTGATTGGTCGCGGCAAAACGGCCACGACCAATCAGCGACGGGCACAGTCCGGCGGCAAAATGGCCGCTCCTTCCTCCCCGCAGTCAGTGTCCGCTCCATAATCCCCTCCACTCAGCGCTCACAAGGGGTTAATGGCAGCAGTAATGGGCCGCGGTGTAACGCAGTCCGTTACCGCTGCTATTAACCCTGTGTGACCAACTTTTTACTATTGATGCTGCCTATGCGGCATCAATAGTTAAAAGATCTAATGTTAAAAATAATTAAAAAAATAAAAAATCGTTATATACTCACCGTCCGTCGGCCCCCGCATCCAAAACAGGCCTTTCCCTCTCCTCGTGTCTCGCTCCATGCATTGCGGTCTCACGAGATGATGACGTAGTGGTCTCGCGAGACCGCTACGTCATCATCTCGCAAGACCACAATGCACTCTTGGGACCGGAGCACGCGAGAAGCGTCGGTAAACGCTTTGCCTGGATCCGGGGCCAACGGAAGGTGAGTATATAACTATTTTTTATTTTAATTCTTTTTTTTTAACAGGGATATGATGCCCACATTGCTATATACTGCATGGACTGTGCAATATACTACATGGGCTGTGCAATATACTACGTGGGCTGTGCAATATAATATGTGGGCTGTGCAATATACTACATGGGCTGTGCAATATAATACGTGGGCTGTGCAATATAATACGTGGGCTGTGTTATATACTACATGGGCTGTGAAATATACTACGTGGGCTGCTATATACTATGTGGGCTGTGCTATATACTACATGGGCTGTGCAATATACTACATGTATCCAGAGAAAAAGAAAAAAGATCACGTCCGCACAGCTGCAGCCAAACTAACCACCTAGCATAACAGTCAAAATAATGCTGAGAGTCCCACACGGCAGCTCCAGTGGTGCAGTATCCAAGGAAAACAAGACGATAAATATCCAAATGTATAAGAAGAGAGGAACGCACTCACCGGACAGGTAAAATCCAATCCTTTATTGCAGCATGGATAAACTTAGCAGGGAGGGGAGTGGAGGATGACGGACGACGGCCGTTTCACGCTGACGAGCGCTTCTACGGGTCCTGACAACAGGAAGCGGGGAGATCCCTTTTCACCTGTGTTAGCTCAAGGTAAACTCCCACACGTCCTGTGTCATAGCCATCAGCTCCGCCTAACAGAGCAAAATACATGTGACTTAAAATGCATAAAAACAATGATACAAAAGACCTATTATTTAAAATACAAAAGGACCTTCATAATAATCACCTTATTTCACAAACCCTTTTTACAAAAAAATATGATATGCCGTCCTTTGTAAAAGACACAAAGTATTTTTTAAGAGTTATCCGAGGCTTTGAGTGGCAGGAGGGGTTTTGTTTAACATCAATCGACATTGAGAGTTTATACACCAGAATACCACAGGTGCAAGGGGTTGACGCGGTCAGAAAAATTCTAGTAAATACACCCACTGACTAGTGTTGAGCATTCCGATACCGCAAGTATCGGGTATAGGCCGATACTTGCGGGTATCGGAATTCCGATACCGAGATCCGATACTTTTGTGGTATCGGGTATCGGTATCGAAACAACATTAATGTGTAAAATAAAGAATTAAAATAAAAAATATTGCTATTCTCACCTCTCCGACGCAGCCTGGACCTCACCGAGGGAACCGGCAGCGTTCTTTGCTTAAAATGCGCGCGTTTCCTGCCTCCCGTGACGTCACGGCTTGTGATTGGTCGCGTGCCGCCCATGTGGCCGCGACGCGACCAATCACAGCAAGCCGTGATGTAATTTTCAGGTCCTGAATGCCTAATTCTAGGCATTCAGGATTTTAAAATTACGTTACGGCTTGTGATTGGTCGCGTCGCGGTCACATGGGCGACGCGACCAATCACAAGCCGTGACGTCACGGGAGGCAGGAAACGCGCGCATTTTAAAATTACGTCACGGCTTGTGATTGGTTGCGTGCCGCCCATGTGACCGCGACGCGACCAATCACAGCAAGCCGTGACGTAATTTTCAGGTCCTGAATGCAGAATTAGGCTGCTAAATACTATGTGGGCTGTGCTATATACTACATGGGCTGTGCAATATACTACATGGGCTGTGCAATATACTACGTGGGCTGTGCAATATACTACGTGGGCTGTGCAATGTACTATGTGGGCTGTGCAATGTGGGCTGTTATATACTACGTGGCTGTGTTATATGCTATGTGGGTTGTTATAAACTACGTGGCTGTGTTATATGCTATGTGGGCTGTTATAAACTCCGTGGGCTGTGCTATATACTACGTGGCTGTGCTATACACTCCGTGGGCTGTGTTATATACTACGTGGCTGTGCTATATACTCCGAGGGCTGTGCTATATACTCCGTGGGCTGTGCTATATACTACGTGGCTGAGCTATATACTACGTGGCTGTGCTATATACTACGTGGCTGTGCAATATACTACGTGGCTGTGCTATTTACTACGTGGGCTGTTATATACTACATGGCCGGCCGCGAACAATCAGCGACAGGCGCAGTCCGCCCGTGAATTGGCGCGGGATTTGAACCACGCTTTGCTAATTGATTGCGGCTGGCCGAATCCTGTGTATTCAATGTATTATTCTAAAATCTTCATAAATAAACTACATACATATTCTAGAATACCCGATGCGTTAGAATCGGGGCACCATCTAGTTATTATATATTTACTGTACTACATGCTATTACTATATATTTGTAATACTACATGCTACATTTATCGGTGGGGTCTAGCTGTCATTTCAACCCATAGCCAGCATACAGTAATAGTAAAATGGCTCTAGTCATGACTTTCTTATTTTTGTGTTTACCCAGACCTGTTTATCTCAGAATACAAGGGGACATTTATTTGGTCCTCTGCCTTTGTCACACACTCCAGACTAGGTTCCATTGTAGTGAAGTGATTTATTGGCCATGTTTGACACTGGCAGTAAGAAAAGTCCTTTATCTTCAACATGAGTCAATGCAATAGATGACACTATATTCTGTTGTTCAGCAGCATGATGCAAGTAGAGAATAAATGTGCCTGGGGCCAGAGTCTGTGACAATTATACAATTAAAAGAACATTTCAGAAGGTTGTGTATTGGGTGTAAGGGATACTTCTGTAGTTCAGCACGAACTATCCAGAGCATAATACAGGCTTTCTGCATATAGTATGTGTTCATATGATAAAATAACCTATGCATGCTTTTTACTGTTTCTACATGAGAAATGATTACAGATACCTTAGATGTCTATCTAGACCATTCATACCTCTGTTGTGTTATGCTGCTAAGATACAGCTTCCAGACCTGACATTTATACCAGTCAGAATGGAAGGAAACTTGATAACAATCAGTAGTGATTTGATAGGATGGGCTGAGAAATATTCCTTAGTTCAGAGGGTGATAGGAAATCCTTTCAATTCCTTTAGGCACTATATCATTATTTCCATTCAGCTTAATGTGATTTTTGGTGTAGATGACTTGGTTGCATTTATAGTACAATAATTAGACATGAGTAAACCTTTTGAAATTCAAAGTCACGAGTAGTGTTGAGCATTCCGATACTGCAAATATCGAGTATCGGCCGTCCAATTAATAACGAGTGTCCCACGACGATCTCCCCTATAGAACAGTGACATCGGGTGATGTCACTGCTCTATAGGACCCTCAGTGACACACTGACAAGAGACAATGGCTCCTGCAGTGCATCACTGAGGTTACCTTAGGACAAATCTCACTTTATGACAATTGCTGCCTGGGAAAATTTCTCATACAGCAATGCCATAAAGTTAGACTAGGGACTTTTTTTTTACAGCGGCGCAGGAATACCTTCCTCAGTCATTGTGTTTCTGGAGCCCCTAGAAAGCGGTTGCAACAGCTGTTGCTGCCGTTCTCTATGGGAGATCATCGTGGGACACTCGTGGATTTCTGCGGACAGGGAGTATATTGGTTGTTTGTTTTTTTCATATTTTTTACAGATGACACTGGCTTCGGGGAACAAAGTGACAAGTAATGGTGAGTATGTAATCTATGTTTAATGTACTGTATGTCTATATGTATGTCATGTATGTAATGTATGAATGTATTGTATGTAGTATGTATGTATGTAGTATGTAGCATGTATGTAGCATGTATGTAGCATGTATGTATGTAGTATGTATGTATGTATGTATGTAGTATGTATGTAGCATGTATGTATGTAGCATGTATGTAGCATGTATGTAGTATGTATGTAGTATGTATGTATATATGTAGCATGTATGTATGTAGCATGTATGTAGCATGTATGTAGCATGTATGTATGTAGCATGTATGTATGTAGCTTGTATGTATGTTGTATGTAGCATGTATGTAGCATGTATGTAGCATGTATGTAACATGTAGGGAGTATTGTTTTTTTTTCATTCAACACATTAGCCGGATGATGGGACTACTACTGTCCCATCATTGGCTAATGCGTCAATCACTGTCAGTGTAGCAGGCATCGTCCGATGGGACTTGTAGTCCCATCGGACGATGCCTGCACACAGGCCGCAGAGACCCCGCACGCCACACAGACCCCCCCACGCCGCACAGAGACCCCCCCACGCCGCAGAGAGACCCCCCCACGCCGCACAGAGACCCCCCCACGCCGCAAAGAGACCCCCCCATGCCACACAGAGACCCCCCATGCCGCATAGAGCCTGGGCAGCCCACATACAGCCCGGCACGCTGCATAGATCCCCTGCATGCTGCATACAGCCCCGGAAGGCACGTACACATCCCTGGCAGGCCCGCACAGACCCCACCCGCACACACAGACACTCAGTGTCCGCCCATGCACCGCCCATGCACCGCCCACACTCTTCCCCCCTCCGGAACAGCATATAGAAGGACAAAAAGGGCTTATTTACGTTCTGATATTTGTGTCCCATTGACTTGCATTGGTATCGGGTATCGGTATCGGCGATATCCGATATTTTTGGGATATCGGCCGATCCAATCTGATACCGATACTTTTGAATATCGGAAGGTATCGCTCAACACTAGTCATGAGGTTTTCCCTAATTTTTCCTAAAAATATGATTTGTGTCAAATCAAATAGTGGCAAATCGCAAGTACTTCAAAAGCACTGATAAAAAAGTGTATAACATTCTGAGGTCTCCTAAGAGTGTATCCAACCCATTGCATGTTGAGATGGCAGACACCTGGATGTTCGGGTCTGTCGGGTTCAGCTGACCAGTTATAAAAAGTTTGGGTTCGGGTACCAAAGCAGTACCCGGACCTGAACCTGGACCCCATTCAATTGAATGGGGGGCCCAAACAGCCAGTGTTTGCTGGCTGTGTGACAGTATGACTATGAGGTTAGTAATGGGGGCATCTGATTGACGCCTCTCCATTACTAACCTTGGGGATTCTGATCGGCAGTGAAATCATCCCTGCTGGTCAGAGAGCCGCGGTTTCCACGCTGTCAAAAGACAGCGGAAGTGCTCAGCTGTGATCGTAGGTATAAAGTTTACCTCAGGTCACTGGTGTCAGTTGATGGGACAACTGCTCCCATCATCCGACACCTGCTGCCGCTAATATCAGCGGGAGCAGGAGTGATGGTTGGGAGTATTCATCTGCACCTCCTGCGCTGTAAATAAATAATTAAAAAAAAAAACAGTGTGGGGTCCCTTGCATTTTTGTTTACCACCCAGTCACAACTCACAGCTGGGGGCTGCAACCCCCAGCTGTCAGCTTCAGCAAGGCTAGTTATCAAGAATAGAGGGATCCTCATGCCATATTTTTTAATTATTTAAATAAATAATTTAAAAAATGGCATTGAGTCCCCCCATTTTTGACAACCAGCCTTGCTAAAGAAGACAGCTGGGGGCTGGTATTCTCAGGCTGGTAAGGGGCCAAGGATATTGGCCCCCCAGCCTAAAAATATAGCCCGCAGCTGCCCAGAAAAGGCACATCTATTAGATGCACCAATTCTAGCGCTTTGCCCGGCTCTTCCCACTTGCCCTATAGCGGTGGCAAGTGGGGTGATAGTTGGGTGGGTTGATGTCACCTATGTATTGTCTGGTGACATCAAACCCCAAGGATAGTAATGGAGAGGCATCAATAAGATGCCCCCATTACTAACCCCATAGTCACACTGTATGAAAACACAGACACCAAGAATAAAGTCCTTTAATTGAAAAAATGATAGACTGCTTTAATAATCTCAATTAAACCTTACTTATGACCTCGCCTAATTCCTCCAAAGCCCTCATTCTCCTGTAACAAACCAAAAATAAAAAACAGCAATATCCCTCAACTGTCAGTTGTTCTGTCCCACGCCATAATCCATGTCTGGGGAAAAACAGTTTTCAGCCTGGATGGTTGTGCGACCATCCAGGAGAACCACTGGGGAGGTGACTGAACTGCTGTGAGCACAGCCTCAGTGACTGGATGTGACGTCATCGAGGTTACCTAGGTCACTGAGTGTCTGATCCCAGCCAGGCTGTAACGCCGTGACCTCGGTGACATCCCCACTAGCACCGTGAACCCTCAATGTAACAATTTATCCACTCAGCAAAAAGAATTAACCTTTTATTCACTTGCCTCACCCATGATGTAAAATATTATACAATCAAGACCCTAATATTTAATATTAGATGTTACTTATAATATGCTGGGTATCAAATACCAATTCATAAAGTGGGACAACCAAGCCCACTAAAAGTATATACATACTAGAATTTACAATTAAATCTTCATTCATATAGATGCCAATAGTATATCCCATATTCCACGATATAAACAAAGGGGGAGGGGGGACTAACTATTCATTAGTAACAAAGTGAACAATGCCAATATTCTTAAAAATAATATTTAATGATAAAATATTATTAAGGGTTCATTACAAGGTCCCCACTAAATATATAACTGTTACCCTACTTTACAAAGGGATGATAATGTATTTCCCTCCATCATATTTAGGCTATAGATATGCCAACATATTAATTCTCTCCCATAAATTGATACACCTATTTTCCTTCATCTCAACCAATAGAATCTATAATTAACTGATACCACCAAAGTCCAACATAGCATAAAAAGCAAAAATTCCCAATAGTTACATATTATGGCAGGAACCAAGTACAGCCATCCCATTAGTTATTAATTGTTAATCACCATTTATTATAGTCTGGACGGGTTATCGGGAGGTCTACCACAGGGTTTCACCAAAAGAAGAGGGTCCCAACTAATCAGAGCCTGCTTCATCACAAAGCCTCAAGAAAGGCAGCAAAGGAAAACCCTTCATTAAGCCCAAAGGGGCTAAGTGATTTCAATCTAAATATCCATCTACACTCTTCCTGCAATAACAGCTGCTCAAGATTGCCTTAACGGGGTCCCAGGACCAGATACCTAATCCTCCATACCTGAATATCAAGGGGGTTACTGGGATGTACCTTCCTCATGTGTACGGATAGAGGAGTATCGGTGTCCGTATTTATGGAACTGATATGTTTAGATAGTCATCTCCTCAGTTCCTGTATCGCTTTCCCTACAAACAATATAGGGCATGGGTATCTAATCACATAAACTACACCTCGGGTCTTACAATTGATGTCATCCTTTACAAAATACTCTCTATTATCCGCAGGGTTTATAAAGTTATTCATTTTTGGTAAAAATTTATAAAAAAAAAATAATGACCTACAAGGATGTGATCCATTTCTGTTCACTTGTCCACCTTTCTTAGATCCATCCTCTTCTGTAGAGAGATGCCTATGTGTTAGATGATCCCTCAAATTTTTTCCCCTACGGTAAGTTACGGATGGATATCATCCGAGGATATCCCACAAGTCCGGATCAGCGCCTAATAATCGACCAGTACTGACGTTGGATATTATAAGCTCCTGTCGCCTTCTCATC
Organism: Ranitomeya variabilis; assembly: GCF_051348905.1. NCBI lineage: Eukaryota > Metazoa > Chordata > Amphibia > Anura > Dendrobatidae > Ranitomeya > Ranitomeya variabilis. Next base: position 825,455,580 of record NC_135232.1, on the reverse strand, counting down.
ATATGACCCTATAAATCTTATCAGTGATAGGGTCTCCACCCTCCTAGGAGCCACATCCGGCAATCTCTCTCTATTGGTCATTTTAGCCCTGTTAAATGCCTTATGAAGCACCTTCTTAGGATAGCCTCTTGACTTAAATCTCTGAAATAAATTCTGACTCTCTCTACCAAACAGAAAATCACTAGAGCAGTTATACCTTTCCCTAAGGTACTGCCCAACTGGTATGCTGGCTTTCAAAGATGGAGGGTGCCAGCTTTCTCAATGTAAAAAGTTATTGGTTGATGTGGGTTTTCTTATATACATTGGTATGCATATTACCCTCCGTGTCAATCAAAAAATTAATTTCTCTATATCCAACCTCCATGGTAAAATGCATACCAATTTTATTTTTATTGAGGATATAAACAAATTAAAAAATTACTGTACTTCTCCTTCTCACAAAATCAACACATCATCAAGATATTTCCCCCAAAATAAAATGTGACTTTTGTAAAAAGATAAGTCTTCACAGAAAACGTGAATATCTTCCCACCACCCTAAAAATAAATTAGCAAAAGACGGTGCGCAAGAAGTACCCATAGTGGTACCCCTTATCTGATGAAAGAAGGTACTGCTAAAGGTAAAATAATTGTGAGTGAGAACAAAACGTAAAAGTGCATACAAAAAATTACTATGTGCCAAAAATTGCCTGCCTTTGGTGGAAAGAAAATTTGACACTGCCGTAAACCCAGTTCATTGTCTATATTGCTGTATAACGCCCCTATGTTCAAGCTCATAAGCTTAAGGTACCGTTACACTAAACGACTTACCAACGATCACGACCAGCGATACGACCTGGCCGTGATCGTTGGTAAGTCGTTGTGTGGTCGCTGGGGAGTTGTCACACAGACAGCTCTCTCCAGCGACCAACGATCAGGGGAACGACTTTGGCATCGGTGAAACTGTCTTCATCGATGCCGAAGTCCCCCTGCAGCACCTGGGTAACCAGGGTAAGCATCGGGTTACTAAGTGCAGGGCCGCGCTTAGTAACCCGATATTTACCCTGGTTACCATTGTAAAAGTAAAAAAAAAACACTACATACTCACATTCTGATGTCTGTCACGTCCCCCGGCGTCCACAGGGTTAAAACTGCTTTTGGCAGGAGCGCTGGTAATATGCACGCGCTGCTGCCGAGAGCTTCCCTGCACTGAATGTCTCAGCGCCGGCAGTAACAGCGGTGATGTCACCGCTGTGCTCTGCTTTACGGCCGGCGCTGAGACATTCAGTGCAGGGAAGCTCTCGGCAGCAGCGAGTGCATACACATCGACCAAAAAAAGGTCCTGATCATTCCCATCGACCAACGATCTCCCAGCAGGGGCCTGATCGTTGGTCGCTGTCACACATAACGAGATTGTTAGCGGGATCGTTGCTACGTCACCAAAAGCGTGACGTTGCAACGATATCGTTAACGATATCGTTATGTGTGACTCAGCCTTTAGTACTATCAGGGACATTGAGGTCTTTCAATTTTAGGACCATATCCTTTGTATCTCGGATACAAATTTCTAAAACTTAACATGGGCAAAACAGAATTCATCATCTTTCCCCCATCTCATGCGACCCCACCAATGGACCTATCCATTAAAGTAAAAGGCTGCCCACTCACCCCAGTCCCACAAACTCGCTGCCTTGGGGTAATCCTTGACACTGATCTCTCTTTCAAACCACATATACAAGCTCTTTCCACTTCCTGACGACTTCAACTCAAAAATATATCACGGATCCGTACATTCCTCAACCAAGAATTTGCAAAAACCCTAGTCCATGCCCTCATCATCTCCTGCCTTGACTACGGCAACCTCCTGCTCTGTGGCCTCCCCTCTAACACTCTTGCACCCCTCCAATCTATTCTAAACTCTGCTGCCTGACTAATCCACCTGTTCCCCCGCTATTCCCCGGCCTCTTCCCTCTGTCAATCCCTGCACTGGCTCCCCACTACCCAAAGACTCCAGTTCAAAACCCTAACCATGACATACAAAGCCATCCACAACCTGTCTCCTCCATACATCTGTGACCTTGTCTCCCAGTACTTACCTGCATGCAACCTCCGATCCTCACAAGATCTCCTTCTCTACTCCCCTCTTATCTCCTCTTCCCACAATCGCATACAAGATTTCTCTCGCGCATCACCCCTACTCTGGAACTCTCTACCACAACATAGCTGACTCTCACCTACCATCGAAACCTTCAAAAAGAACCTCAAGACCCACCTCTTCCGGCAAGCCTACAACCTGCAGTAACCACCGATCGACCAAACCGCTGCACAACCAGCTCTATCCTCACCTACTGTATTCTCACCCATCCCTTGTAGATTGTGAGCCCTCGCGGGCAGGGTCCTCTCTCCTCCTGTACCAGTTGTGAATTGTATTTTTTAATATTATTTTACTTGTTTTTATTATGTATACCCCTCCTCACATGTAAAGTGCCATGTAATAAATGGAGCTATAATAATAATAAATAATAATATCATCTGTTGTGCAAAATCCACTCTCTGGTACAAAGTCGAGGGGCCAAAGAAGGATGAAGACATGTTCCAGAGATATATGTACTTCTTTTTGGATGTGGATTTCCCACTGCTAAATTCATCCATGATTTAGAAGTATTCTTTCTCTGTTTATAATTTCTATTAAGGTCACTCTTCCACTTAGTGCCCCCCTAAGCATTAAAGGTGCCCCCAGTAGAACTATCTGACTCAGTGTGATCAGTCTCAGATATATCTGTCGATGTGAGATTATTAAATTTTGGTCCTCTATAGTTGTTACATCCGGGACCTCTTGCTCTCTGTCTATATATCTGCCCTGTTTTAAAGTCCGCCAGATCTCTAATATATTTCTTATGTTTACACTCTTTAATTTCCCTTTTTAGATTTTCTATATGTCTCTGTAAATTCGCCTCAAGTTTGCCAAAATCAGGGTGTGCAGAGAATTGACGTATCTCATTCACTTCCTTATCCAATTATATACTGATTTTATTTAGATTTTGTTTCTCGTAATCTAATAAATAATTCATTGATCTCAAGGAGCAATCAGTGAACAAATTCTCCCACCCTTGAACAAACGTTGGGTCCTCCCTATGTGCGTTAGGGTAGATTGGAATTCTCAGACCTCTATATATGATTTTTCTCTGCAGACATATTTCCAGACTAGCAATCTCCCACCAACTTCTTGTCTGTTATTTAAAAGTCTTTAAGAGGTTACTAAAGGAGATTTTAATATCACTCTGCGCCAATGATGTACTTGTAAAAAATATAAATAGTCAGCTCACCTGACTATTTATATTTTTTGCATTATATTAGAGCGGTTTTTTTTTTGGTCTTGCTCACGTAGGCTATATATTGTCCCATCTGAATACTTTTTGGTAACCACTCATAACAGCATAAAAAAACCGGTTCCAATATATATATAATGGCCTCACAATATAACAGTTTCCATGATATTAATGATTGTTCAACAAGAATAAGCAAACTGGCTACAGTATTTGGTAATCAACCCAATGTGGATATGGAAACGCTGGATGAATTAAAACATCTGATGATGACATTAGAAAATAAAATGTCAAAAGAGATGAAAATTTGGTGGGACTACACAACCCTAAAAACATATCTGGATAAAGAAATGATACCAAGGGGGTTGTGTATAAAAAAAGATAGCCACCACTATTTATAGTGAAGAATTCCAGATAGAGTGGAATACAATTCTAAGCCAATGCTCTCTCAAACTTATTCAGTTGATAATTAAAAATGAAGACATGGAACTGAACAAAGTGAAGGAAGAAATAAAAGAAACACAAAAATTGTTGGAACCACATGCACAAATGAAAGAAATTAAAATCTTAAATGAAGGACTAACTACTAATCTAGCAAAATTAGAGAAGAATATAATGGACATTAAAAAGAAAAAAATTTCTAGCGATATGGAAGATTACACCAATAATCAAGTATATGAATGGAAAAATAACCCTTTTCCATCCTGAAAAAAAGAATTAATAAAATAAATAATAGAGTGACATTTGACAATATAAATTATGTCTCAGATACATCATTTGCTACAACTACTGATGATCTCTCAGATTCATCTATGGAAATGCAACAAACATTACAAAAGAAAAACAACTTTGGGACTACAAAAAACATGAATAACTTCTCAAAAACCGGAGAAAAGGTGCGGGGAGGAAGCACAAGAGGAACGCGTTATCCAGTCAGAAACAGGACTCACCGCCGCTAAGCATACCAATATGGAATCTGTCTAGTTATATCATCTCTGAGGAACAACTAAACGTATTGAGTAAAGGATTGGGGTTCAAGCCCACAAATGAGTTTGACATCTTTAAAACCATATTAGATGTCAATAAGTTAGTACTTAATATAACATTGAAAAATCATTTTTTTGAGGAAAACTTTGAACAGAACAAAGAGATTCAAAATATGAATGACCAAAATATGCCTGAGAATGAATTTTTTTATAGAGATTTTGAAGAACAACGAGTATATTTATGATTCAGACATTTACAGATGGAATTGCAAGATAACGTCAGGAAATTGTAGAAAAAGAACTTATTGAACTTAAAAAGAACACGGAAAAACAAAAAAAGACATCCTATAGTAATTTGTCAATAGGTGAAAGAAAAGCCATATCAGAAATTAAGAACAATCAATATCTTCTTGTACGTCAGGCGGACAAAGGCTGAACAATAGTCTTAATAAATGCGGGCTTATACAAAAAACTTGTTCTAGAGGATTTGGAAAACAAAAATGTTTATATGGAGTTGAAAAATGATCCAATGCATAACTATAACAAATGTTTATATGACTTGATACAAGAAGGCTTATATATGGGAGTGATTGACAAAAAAATGGCAGAATATTTACATGTCGAATATCCTATAACTCCCATATATCATGCCCTCCCAAAAGTACACAAAAATATATTTCCCCCTCCACTGAGACCCATAGTGGCAGCTGGCAGGCATAGGGGCTTTGGGAGAGAGATTAGGATCTTGGGTAGAAAACCAAAGCAAGCCCCTCTTCAACTGCAGCAGAGCTCTAACAGGCCTGGTCACCTCAAGTAACTGTGTCAACTAGAACAGTTTGTAGGATTCTGTCTTGAAATGGCCTCCATGGTCGAATCAGTGCCCAGAACCCAACACTAATCAAAAGGCAAATAAAAAACCGTGTGGCATTTGTAAAGTCCCACAGCCTGCTAAACAGATGGACGCTGGAAAAGTGGTAGAAGGTGGATTTCTCTGATGAATCTTCAGTAGAATTACACCACAGCCGCCGCAAATATGGCATGAGACCTACTGGAGCCCGTATGGATCCAAAATACACCCAGAAAATAGTTAAATTTGGTGGTGGAAAGATCATGGTCTGGGGTTACATTCAGTATGGGGGTGTGCAAAACATTTGCAAGGTGGAAGGGAATATCAATATCCTAAAATATCAAGAAGTATTAGCTACCTCTTATATTCCAAATCATAAAAGGGGTCAAATTCTGCAGCAGGATGGTGCTCCATCTCACACATCCATCTCTACAACAAAGTTCCTCCAGGCAAAAATGATCAAGGTGCTCAAAGACTGGCCAGCCCAGTCACCAGACATGAAGATCATTGAGCATGTTTGGGGTAGGATGAAAGAGGAAGCTTGGAAGACAAAACCAAAGAATCTAGATGAACTCTGGGAGGCATGTAAGACTGCATTCTTTGCTATTCCTGATGACTTCATTAGTAAATTGTATGAATCATTGTTGAACCGCATGGATGCAGTCCTTCAAGCTCATGGAAGTCACACAAAATATTAAATATGACTCTAATATCACCACAACTTCATTCACTAATGTTATGCAACATATATTTGTATTTTAAGTTAATCATTTGTTTGAATATCACATTACATTCTGTGGGCGACAAAACTTTTGTCTTGCCAAAATCTGACCATTCTGTGTCCATTAACTGATCAATATTTCTGCATTGATACCAATTTATTTTCTTAACCTAAACCACATTTCTGAGGGTTTCAGCTTTCAAAAGAATCATTTATACATGCAATGGATGAATTTAACGTCAGGTTCTAAGCTTTTATTTACATAACATGGATAAGCGACATAACTTCTGTCAGTGAGTGTAGAGGCAAAAATTGCAATCGTTTGACTGCTACATGCATGAACCAGAATATGCACAATCAACATGCCTTAGTCTAGGAAACACACTCCTCTAAAAGCGGATAATTGGGCCTCGCCAACCACCAGCCATCCCATCAACCGCATCTGCTGCTTCTTACTCCTTTGTCACCATGGCAAGTCTTCTCATACAGGTCTCTGGCAGCAGAATATCCTCTTGTTTACACCCTATAGTTGAAGTGAGTGAGAACTGTTATGGAAGTGGAGGTGTCTGCTGTTTTTATTTCACCAAGCACACCACATCTTTCTCAATCCACATCTTGCGCCTGACAAACAGTCCAGCAGTTTGTCAGTGTTCATCCCACCCCATCCTCTCTCAGCACAGCAGCAAGCCCTCATTTCCCAGTTGTTGTCATGTCAAATAATGTTTTCCTTCTACACATGCCAAAGATATAAGCTTGAACTCCACTCTCTCCCATCTATTGGCCATGGTAATGGTCTGGTGGATATAGACAGTTTCTGAAAGATGATGGCCGATGCAGTCCTCCAATACCAGCTGCCCAGTCACCATTACTTCTATAAGAAAGCTGTGCCTGCGCTACACTAGCATGTCACAGACAACGTCATCCATTCCATGAATCAAATCTATGTCTGCCAGGGTGTATTTCGTCACCTGAATAAGCATTACAGCTTGCTGATTGGATATTGTCTGACTTTGGTGGCTGTGGGGGCAGGCGGGCAAGGGGCTGCTCCACAAGTCATTGAATCCCAAAGGCTTGCAGGACAAGCCTTTGTAGCTAACACTTCCTCCACTGCTTCTGGCTCCTCCACCTCCTGTAGGGCCTCCACCCGCTTTCTCAACTCCCTTAATGAGACACACGTTCCAACAGTGCAAAGAGAATTCCTTCCACCACTGTACTGGGCAGCCAGGGCTCACCAAAATCAGGCAGTATTTAAATTAATATGCCTTGGAGATTGCAGACACACATCTCAAGAGTTGTGGAAAGCTATCTAAGCTGAATTTGAGCAATGGCTGTCTCTCCTGGGAAGGCCATGTGTGACAACGTTATGGACCTGGTGGCAGCCCCATGCCAGGGCAACCTCACACATGTGCCTTGCAAGGCTCACATTCTCAATTTCTCCTCCACTATCCCGGCCTGAATATCCTGCAGCTGAAAACACGGTCGCTGTGTGATCACTTCTGCCAATCGCACCCCACAGTTCATCAACTTGCATTGCTACAGATGTCGTTCTACCGGATAACCATTTGATTTGCGATGTGTCAACATGGTGGAATTCCACTCTGCACATGTTGCAGTGACTATTGAAGCAGCATCGAGCCCTGGTGCAGTATATTCTTTTGCATAGCTTGGGCTAACACAGTACAGACATTTTGCAAATAAAGCTTGCAGAGTGGGCACAGGTGAAGGACCTGTGCATCCTTTTGCACAGCTTCAAAATGGCTACTAAGATGGTTAGTCATCAGCATCACTGGTCATCTACATGCTCGAGCACACTTTCAATAGCCTGTGTGAGGAGGTGGTGGTCCCAGATGAAGAGGTGGCAGCAGATGAGGATGCGGAAGGGATAACAATATCTCTAAGTCTTAAAGGGGTGCAATGGGAGGGTGGATTACAGCGATCAAGGGGTGTTCATGGTACCATACAAACTGTTACTGAAGGTGCAGCAATGGAGGAACAAATGGAGGAGGATGTGGAGGAAGAGGTGATGGTCGCATAACAGTCAGGAGATGAAGATGATAATGATTCCCTCTCTATTGTCTGTGGTTGGTGGGAGGGGATGGAGGAAGCAAGCTTGAGTGTTACCCTGCCACCAACACACCTTGGACTTGGATGTCATGAAAGGGCTGACACATGAGTGCCTTCTTGCTGCACTATCTGCAACATGATGTCCATATTGTTAGGATTAGAAATACTGCTGACTACTGATTTTGCACTCTGTTAGATCCACGGTGCATGAGTCAATTTTGCCAGATGCTTCCCCCCAGCAAAGGGACGCGGTCATGCTGGAATATCGAAACAGGCTTGTAGACAATCTTAAGAGTGCTTTTCCCCAAGACAGCAGTGAGGCACACAGTGTGCATCATAGTTATAGGCTTCCAACCTAGGGAACGTCGAGTCATCAACTCAAAAACATTGGCATCAGCAACAGCAGTGGAAGTGTCAGAAACAATTTCTGTGAGTCGTTTCACACTTTTCTTAGCAGAACAGAGTACAAGTCTGACATGTTGTGATTGACTGATGAGGGTGGTGCATCATTAGCTTGAGCTCAGTATAATGTCATCAGGGGGAATTTGGACCCTTTCACATTTTGGTCTTCAATAATGGAAGATTGAGCTCGCCTGTCATGCCTTGGATGTTTTGTTATGCCTGGCAGCCAGTGATCTCTCAGAAAGTGTCTTCAGCGCTGCTGGTGGTGTCTCGATGGATAAGCGCATTCGGCTGTCCTTTGAAAGTGTAGAGCGCCTATCTTTCATCAAGATGAACAAGTCATGAATCTCCAATGACTATTGCACCCCAGTCGCAGACTGGGCAGACTAGGCAACGGTGTAGTTTTTAGTGTCCTGCATTAAACTTGTGTTATTGCAATATGTGACACCTTTGTGGTGTCTTCTGTGCCTGCTGTTGCTACTGCTGCTGATGTTACAAACAATTTCTTGAAATATGGAGACTCCAAATTGGGTCTCCATCTGGTGGGTTGCCTGTAGTGGCAGGGGTGTCAGAGGCCCATCATACTATTTCTACTCAGGTGAAATTGATGGCACTTTAGTAGTGTGTGGCAATATTGTTTTTAACTGTTTGCGCTTCAAGTTGGGTATTCTTCATGTGTGTTGCCTGTAGCAGAAGGGCTCCCAGACCTGCAGGCTTGCACTTAATTTCAGTCAACTACCTGTGTATTTATAACATTTATGGTCTAACAAAGTGATACTTGTGCCACCTGAGTGTCTCTGAGCAAAAAAAGCAGTTTGAGCTGTTGCATGAGGTATCAGGGCTCCCAGCACAGCAGACTTACATCTATCCCTCACCCACCTCTGCCAGTGTCAAATTTTTACTGTGGGTCAATTGTTGCCACTTTTCCTGGTGTCTGACTGTAATATTTTGAAATATTTGGACTCCAAGTTGGGTCTCCTTTATGTGTGTTGCTTTAATTTGGCAGCCTTCTCAGAGCCCCAGGCCTACACCTGTCACTTATACACCTGTTACTGATCAATGTTTCAGCTAGAAATGCTGGTCCAAGCCCTGCCCCATGCATTCATGTTGAGAAATTATATTACTTGTGCTCTGGGTCAATTGATGCCACTTTTTCTGGTGTTTTGCCCTAATTTGAGCTCTTTGGGAAACTTTTTGGCCCCCTTTAGCGTGTTGTCTATGCATTTGGTTTGCCTCCAATTGAATTCAATGGGTTTTGGGTACGTTTGGGGAACATGTTAGGCGAACATCGGGACTTTAGCTGAACCGAACTGAACCTTGAAAGGTTTGCTTATCTATATTCTTGACCACCAGCATGTTGTCACTACATTGGGCTCTGTTCTCACTCTTTCTGAGCAGCTGCCCAATTAGCGACCTAGGGAGGCCTCTCTCATTTCTGCTTGCAGCATCGAATGATGTGGTAGCTCTGACACAGAGGGATCTGATGAGTGGAATGTTGGTGCAGAAGATATCAAAGTAGAATTGATAATCCTGATTTAGCAGTGCGTGCATCAAATCCCACACAGATTTCCCACTTGCTCCCTGGACAGGGGGGGGCATTCAGGGGTTTGAATCCAGATGTCCTTCCTTTCATAAACCATAAATTTCAGGTTGTGCTCTGAGGTACTCTCGCACAGCTTGTAAATTTTAATTCCATAAGTGGTGTCACGGGGATACTTTGACAGAGAGAGGTCAGAAGATCACAGTGTCTAGTTTCACGAACTCCTGCACTGGTTAGAAGTGCTTCACCATCTTATTAAGCAGTGCAGGTTTTTTCCTTGCTGGCAGTGCAAGGGTCAATATATTCTGTTGAAGCTTCTGGCGCTTTCCTACCAGGATTGTCTCAGCTGTTCAGTGTTTGCCACTCCCCTGTGCTATACATGTTTGCCCCTGGCACATAGGATTTGCCAGTGTTCATTCTTACTGCCTGGTTTGGAGCTTGAGGTGCGGTTCATGATTGGAGTTGGCATTTGGAGATTTGTTCATGAGTTTGTTGCTTGGAGTTTTGATTGTGTGCACATCCTCATCCTTTTGTTTCTCCTTCCTTTTACTCCCCAGTGTTACACTCTGTTGTTTGAAGAGTGTATTTTGTATAATTGTTATTTTCATTTATCCCTGTCTGTCTTCCCTTGTTTATCTGGTTAGTGTTATACTATACACTTTGGCTTCCTACCTCCCTGAGTGGGGGACAGGACAGAAAAAGGTTGCTATAGAGGCATAGCAAGGCACGTGGACCCGGCATCTCTACTTTCAGGAGTAATTGGGGGGCACTTGTCCTTTTGGGGAATGTACACCTCAACAAATTTGTTGCTGAAGTTATCAATGACCGGCCTAACTTTGAAAAATCTGTCAAAGTTGGAGTCATCTTGGGGTGGACACTGTGCATGATCGTTGTAGTGCAAAAACTTGAGAATGGCCTCAAAGTGTGTTGGGGACATAGCCATGTGGAAAATTTGAGTCTTATTTAAAATATCCACACTCAAATATTGCCAAATATCTGGTTTCTTTACTATCATTATGTGAAGGACAAGGCACCAAAATGTCATTATTTCAATTGCATGTACAGTTGTCCAATTAACATATGATGAAGTGAGGTTTTGATTGGACCACTGTGAGATTTATAAAATCTAGTGATGAGCGAACGTGCTTGGATAATGTCTTATCCAAGCATGCTCTGGTGTTATCTGAGCATTTGGGCGTGCTTGCATATTATGTTCGAGTCTCTGCTGCTGCATTTGGTCGGTATGCTCAGATCGACCAATTAGCACTGTCCATCAATGTTAACCCCTTCACCCCCGGAGCTTTTTCCGTTTTTTCATTTTCGTTTTTCGCTCCCCTCCTTCCCAGAGCCATAACGTTTTTATTTTTCAGTCAATATGGCCATGTGAGGGCTTATTTTTTGCGGGACGAGATGTACTTTTGAACGATACCATTGGTTTTACCATGCCGTGTAACAGAAAACAGGAAAAAAATTCCAAGTGTGATGAAATTGCAAAAAAAGTGCAATATCACACTTGTTTTTTGTTTGGCTTTTTTGCTAGCTTCACTTAATGCTAAATCTGACTTGCTATTATGATTCTCCAGGTCATTACGAGTTCATAGACACCTAACATATTTAGGCTATTTTTTATCTAAGTGGTGAAAAAAAATTCCAAATTTTGCTAAAAAAAAAATTAAAAAAAAATTGCGCGATTCTCCGATACCCGTAGCGTCTCCAATTTTCATGATCTGGGGTCGGGTGAGGGCTTATTTTTTGCGTGCCGAGCTGGCGTTTTTAATGATACCATTTTGGTGTAGATACATTCTTTTGATCGCCCGTTATTGCATTTTAATGCAATGTCGCGGCGACCAAAAAAACATAATTTTGGCGTTTCGATTTTTTTTCTCGCTACGCCATTTAGCGGTCAGGTTAATCCTTTGTTTTTGTTGATAGATCGGGTGATTCTGAACGCGGCAATACCAAATATGTGTATGTTTAATTTTTTTCTAATTGTTTTATTTTGATTGGAGCGAAAGGGGGGTGATTTGAACTTTTATATATTTTTTATTTTTTATTTTTTTTATATTTTTAAACTTTTTTATTTTTATTTTGGCATGCTTCAATAGCCTCCATAGGAGGCTAGAAGCATGCACTACATGATCGGCTCTGCTACATAGAGGTGAAATACAGATCACCTCTATGCAGCAGAAAGCCTGCAGGTGTACTTTGAGCGCCGACCACAAGGTGGCGCTCAAAGCAATCGGCCATCAACAACCATAGAGGTCTCAAGGAGACCTCTGGTTGTTATGGCAATGCACCGCTGACCCCCGATCATGTGACGGGGGTCAGCAGTGCGAGCACTTCCGGCCGCGTGGCCGGGAGCGCTAGTTAAATGCCGCTGTCAGCGCTTGACAGCGGCATTTAACTAGTTAATGGGCGCGGGCGGATCGCGATTCCGCTCGCGCTCATTGCGCGCACATGTCAGCTGTACAAAACAGCTGACATGTCGCGGCTTTAAGGTGGGCTCACCGCCGGAGCCCACCTTAAAGCAGGGGATCTGCCAGCTGACGTTCTATTCCGTCAGCTGGCAGAAAGGGGTTAAAAGCATTTTCATCTGTTTTAAATTGCTTACTGCTGCAATTGGCTGGCCGCACTTGACCAGGCAATAAGGGTGAATTGCGGAAGTCTTGAAAAATAAGAGTCAAAACTGAAAATATTACGTCTTTACAAAAACTTGATGCATTTGTCAATAAAACTTGAAGAAAAATATAAACATCAGCTTCTTGGCCAAATCCGGATTGACGACAATCCATTCTTGCCTAATCAGTGCTTAGATTTTATCACAATGTCTGTTTTTTTTTTGTCATCCCTCTTTTTGAGGATTTACCATAGCTTCTTAATTTCTTAGTTTCTTGAAAAAAATTACAATGTTTTGTTCTCTGAGTCATTTTATTATCACTTTTGCCTTCTGTCAAGGTGTTTCTTCATAATGGAACAAACATTGTTTCTCACGGAATTGCTCCTAGATCGCTGAGAAGAGTTGGTCTTGGAGGATGTTTAGATACTATTCTTTATTCTTGGCAGTGGTCTCAGTTAAAATTGTGAGTCCACTTCCTCAGATGAAAAGCAGCTCTATGTATATGAATGGTCTTCAGATGCTAAAGTGTTGGCATGACACGGAATCATGGTAGAGCTCACCTTTTCTTCTCCAGACAGTCATTCTTCCAGATGCCCCAAATAGTCTGGAGGAGGCTTCATCAGAGAAATTACCTTTATCCCAATCTTCTGCAGTCCAGTCCCTGTACGTTGTGCAGAATGTCAGCCTGTCCTTTTTTTCTTGGAGAGAAGGGACTTCTTTGCTGCCATTCTTGACATAAGGTCCCTTTCAAAAGCCTCCATATGACACCTGCCAGCTGCCATTCCTGGGAAAGCTTAGCACTGGTGATGAAGCAATCACATAGCTGAATTCTCTTTCGGACTTTATTAGGCTCCCTAAAGCCTTCTCCACAGCACTTGAACTTTTCTCTTTGAAGTTCTTGATGATCCAACAAATTGTTGATTTACATTTCATCTTATCTCTCTCCATAACAATATAAATTTATGTAAACTGCTATTTTAAAAATTGAAGCAGCAAGCTTTGTGAAAACTAAAATTTGTCTCACTTTCAAAACTTATGGCAATGACTATGTAAAAACTCATGAGTAGCAGGGAGAGGGTGTTTATGTGAAGTTATTATTATTTGGTTTTATAGCACCATTTATTCCATGGTGCTTTACATGTGAGGAGGTGTATATATAATAAAAAAACAGGTACAATAATCTTAATCAATACAAGTCATGAGTGGTACAGGAGGAGAGAGGACCCTGTCCACGACGGCTCACAATCTACAAGTTGTGTTTAATTTTATCTCCTCTGCTTCTCATTTTCAAATTGACTCCAGAAATTCATGACAATATTCTCCAGAGGATATAAAGAACCAGGAAACCACTGACTAATTGCATGAGAAAAAAATACAAATTCTTGAATTTAAAAGTTTCATGGAAAATTTCCTATTTGGTTATCCTGTGAGGAAGCAGAATTCTCCAGAGGAACGTTGATTCATAGTGACATGCAGCCAGCCAGTGTTTATCTCGTTCTTTCTCCTTTTTTAATAAAATGTAAATTTAGAATAAACAGGCAGACGTCAAACTTGAAACTAAGGAATTTCTGATATTCATAGCACCAGGGTATAAAAAGCTCACCAAAGCAAATGAGTATTCTTCAAAGGTCCATGGTTCAGACTTGACAATTTAGTTCTAACAAAACAGGGTTCATGAGCATCATCTATAATAAAATACATCTGGGATGACTTGCTGCAGTCAGTTTGGGGGGTAAAATTCTCTGCAATTATGGGAAATTTATGTTGTAGACATGTATGGCAAATTTTTGAAGAAATATGCTTCCTGTTGATCAAAAGATATTTACAGATATCTAAGCCAGTAAGTTCTATAACACTTTGTATGACTGCATGAGATTACAGATTTTTCATACATTTCTCTATGAAGTCATAGCTGTCTTTCATAAATGTACTTACAGAAAAGATTGTTTTGCTCCCACCTGGATTTTTTTAAATCCACATTTCATCAACAGATCATGTTTTTAGGTATGAAATCTGTGAGTGAAGTAGGATTAATCTATGTGTGGGTAACCTTCCAGGCTACACCCACAACTGGCACAGGGGAATGGAATGTGCAGGTTAAAACCTGATAAAAACACGTTTCTTGTCTTTTATCAGTCAGACATATCATATACATGTCATTTTACCAAGTCATGTTCATGGAGAAAAAATAAAAAGAGAACACAAGACAAGTCTGTACAACTGTCATATTACGCAATCTGCTTCCAAATATGTGATTTTCTAAAGAACTGATGTACTATTGCTGCTATGTATATATATATATATATATATTGAGCAAATTCTAGTAATTTAGGATGCATTTTTCTAGGCATCTAGAAATAAGCATGAATTGACGCATAGTGATATGCCTATAAGTTTATATGGTACATAAAAATGATATAATTGTAATTTAAATAGTATTTTTACCAATAGTATCCTTCAGTCAAATGGAGTGGGTTGAACATGGGCAGTACGGTGGCTCAGTGTTTAGCATTATTGCGTTGCAGCACTGGGGTACTGTGTTCAAATTCCATCAATGACAACATTTACAAGGAGCTTGTATGTTCTCCCCATATTTGCGTGGGCTTCGTCCAGATTCTGCAGTTTTCTCCCACACTCTAAGGGTACGTGCACACGGTCAGTAAATGCTGCAGGTTAGACGCTGCGTACATCCACAGCGTCCAACCCGCAGTGTCCAGATGTTACAGCACAGTGGATGAGATTTCAAGAAATCCCATGTCCACTACGCGTGCACTGACGCCTGCAGCTTACCTGCGGAGACGGACATGCGGCACATTTTTCGAGACCACAGCATGTCAATTTATCTTGCGGAGACATGAGGCTCCATGAGATAAATATCACCCGTGAAATGTACATTGCTCAAAAAAATAAAGGGAACACTTAAACAACAGAATATAACTCCAAGTTAATCAAACTTCAGTGAAATCAAACTGTCCACTAAGGAAGCAACACTGATTGACAATCAATTTCACATGCTGTTGTGCAAATGGAATAGACAACAGATGGAATTTATTGGCAATTATCAAGACACCCCCTATAAAGGAGTGGTTCTGCAGTTGGGGACCACAGACATCATCTCAGTACCAATGCTTTCTGGCTGATGTTTTGGTCACTTTTGAATGTTGGTTGAGCTTTCACACTTGTGGTAGCATGAGACGGACTCTACAACCCACACAAGTGGCTCAGGTAGTGCAGCTCATCCAGGTTGGCATATCAATGCGAGCTGTTGCAAGAAGGTTTTCTGTGTCTGTCAGCGTAGGGTCCAGAGGCTGGAGGCGCTACCAGGAGACAGGCCAGTACACCAGGAGACGTGGAGGGGGCCGTAGGAGGGCAACAATCCAGCAGCAGGACCGCTACCTCAGCCTTTGTGCAAGGAGGAACAGGAGGACCACTGCTAGAGCCCTGCAAAATGACCTCCAGCAGGCCACAAATATGCATGTGTCTGCACAAACGGTTAGAAACCGACTCCTTGAGGATGGCCTGAGTGCCCGACATCCACAGATGGGGTTGTGCTCACAGCCCAACACCGTGCAGAATGCTTGCAGGTATCTTATCCATCCATCCACTTGTGTGCTGACTGCAAGTGTGAACTGAATCATATTTAGCAAGACATTGTGAATGGTATTTTATCCATCACTCCTGTGTTGTTTTCTTTTTTTTCTGTTTTTGTTTTCAGATTAAGGCCATGTGCACACGTTCAGTATTTTTCGTGTTTTTTTCGCGTTTTTTCGCTATAAAAACGCGAAAAAAACGCTTACATATGCCTCCCATTATTTTCAGTGTATTCCGCATTTTTTGTGCAAATGTAGCCTTTTTTTCCGCGAAGAAATCGCATCGCGGAAAAAAAAGCAACATGTTCATTAAAATGCGGAATTGCAGGGATTCCGCACACCTAGGAGTCCATTGATCTGCTTACTTCCCGCACGGGGCTGTGCACACCATGCGGGAAGTAAGCAGATTGTGTGTGGTTGGTACCCAGGGTGGAGGAGAGGAGACTCTCCTCCACGGACTGGGCACCATATAATTGGTAAAAAAAAAAGGATTAAAATAAAAAATAGTCCTATACTCACCTTCGATGTCTTCCCGCCTCTCCACTGCACGCTGTCGCTTCGGTTCCTGTAGCTGGTGTGCGGTGAAGGACCTGCCGATGACGTCGCCGTCTTGTGATTGGTCGAGACCGGTCATGTGACCGCTCACGTGACCGCGACGTCATGGAAGGTCCTGGGCGCACACACCATCTATACGGAACGGATGCCGGTGAGGAGATCAGCTGTCTGCGGGTGAGTATAAGCATTTTTTTTAATTATTTTTAAACATTCTATCTTTTACTATACAGGTCCTTCTCAAAAAATTAGCATATAGTGTTAAATTTCATTATTTACCATAATGTAATGATTACAATTAAACTTTCATATACTATAGATTCATTATCCACCAACTGAAATTTGTCAGGTCTTTTATTGTTTTAATACTGATGATTTTGGCATACAACTCCTGATAACCCAAAAAACCTGTCTCAATAAATTAGCATATTTCACCCGACCAATCAAATAAAAGTGTTTTTTAATACCAAACAAAAAAACCATCAAATAATAATGTTCAGTTATGCACTCAATACTTGGTCGGGAATCCTTTGGCAGAAATGACTGCTTCAATGCGGCGTGGCATGGAGGCAATCAGCCTGTGACACTGCTGAGATGTTATGGAGACCCAGGATGCTTCAATAGCGGCCTTAAGCTCATCCAGAGTGTTGGGTCTTGCGTCTCTCAACTTTCTCTTCACAATATCCCACAGATTCTCTATGGGGTTCAGGTCAGGAGAGTTGGCAGGCCAATTGAGCACAGTAATACCATGGTCAGTAAACCATTTACCAGTGGTTTTGGCACTGTGAGCAGGTGCCAGGTCGTGCTGAAAAATGAAATCTTCATCTCCATAAAGCATTTCAGCCGATGGAAGCATGAAGTGCTCCAAAATCTCCTGATAGCTAGCTGCATTGACCCTGCCCTTGATGAAACACAGTGGACCAACACCAGCAGCTGACATGGCACCCCACACCATCACTGACTGTGGGTACTTGACACTGGACTTCAGGCATTTTGGCATTTCCTTCTCCCCAGTCTTCCTCCAGACTCTGGCACCTTGATTTCCGAATGACATGCAAAATTTGCTTTCATCAGAAAAAAGTACTTGGGACCACTTAGCAACAGTCCAGTGCTGCTTCTCTGTAGCCCAGGTCAGGCGCTTCTGCCGCTGTTTATGGTTCAAGAGTGGCTTTACCTGGGGAATGCGGCACCTGTAGCCCATTTCCTGCACACGCCTGTGCACGGTGGCTCTGGATGTTTCCACACCAGACTCAGTCCACTGCTTCCTCAGGTTCCGGTCACCTCTTCTCGTTGTACAGCGTTTTCTGCCACATTGTTTCCTTCCAACAGACTTACCATTGAGGTGCCTTGATACAGCACTCTGGGAACAGCCTATTTGTTGAGAAATTTCTTTCTGGGTCTTACCCTCTTGCTTGAGGGTGTCAATGATGGCCTTCTTGACATCTGTCAGTTCGCTAGTCTTACCCATGATGGGGGTTTTGAGTAATGAACCAGGCAGGGAGTTTTTAAAAGCCTCAGGTATCTTTTGCATGTGTTTAGAGTTAATTAGTTGATTCAGAAGATTAGGGTAATAGGTCATTTAGAGAACCTTTTCTTGATATGCTAATTTATTGAGACAGGTTTTTTGGGTTATCAGGAGTTGTATGCCAAAATCATCAGTATTAAAACAATAAAAGACCTGACAAATTTCAGTTGGTGGATAATGAATCTATAGTATATGAAAGTTTAATTGTAATCATTACATTATGGTAAATAATGAAATTTAACACTATATGCTAATTTTTTGAGAAGGACCTGTAGATGCTGCAAAAGCAGCATCTATAGTAAAAAGTTGGTCACACTTGTCAAACGCTATGTTTGACAAGTGTGACCAACCTGTCAGTCAGTTTTCCAAGCGATGCTACAGATCGCTTGGAAAACTTTAGCATTCTACAAGCTAATTACGCTTGCAGAATGCTAAAAAAACCGTGAAAAAAACGGAAAAAAAACGCAAAAAAAAATTGGGATTTCTTGCAGAAAATTTCCGGTTTTCTTCAGGAAATTTCTGCAAGAAATCCGGACGTGTGCACATACCCTTAAAGTGTTCAAAGCTATCTTTTTTTTCTCCTTTTGTCCCACTGCTTTATGGCCTTCCTCAGCATTGATTGTTTGCCATGCATAGTAACGCCTGCTAGGGCCTTATGCTAATTGGCTAATTGCTGATTGTGGCCATTTGGTTCCTGATGCTAGCAGTCACTCCATTCATATATATTTAGTATGTCTTGGATAGGACGCGTGCGGGTTCACGTGTGCAACAGATTTTAAGTGCAACAGTTTAAAGTGCTTGGCAGTTAGACAATGGCAGTTGGACAGGGCAGGAGACAGGTAAGGTGCATAAGTTTTCCAAACAAGCATGATTCTTGGTCAGTCATGCTACATTATGCATTAATCATATCAATCTGCTTCTTACTTGTTTTTACTTCTGCTTTCTCACAACTCGCCCGCCCTTTAACACATTCTGGGCACTCTCTCTATATCCACCCCTCCCTCCTCCCCTCACCCATGTATAACTCTGAGGCTCTACTGACATTTCTTACCCACTCAAAACCAGCCACTACCGCCATGCAGCACTCAAAACGTTCATACAAATCATCCCACCACCTGCTCTTTCTGTTTTTTCTCCTTCTACTAGTTGCAGGTGACATCTCCCCGAATCCTGGCCCCCCCTTCCACCAGCATACATTACTCTCCTCCAGCTACACATAGAAACCCTGCTAATCTTATTAACATTCAGTGCATGCCTTTTCCTATCGCTTTCCACTGTGCTCTCTGGAATGCACGATCTGTGCGCAACAAACTAACTTACATTCATGATCTATTCCTCTCTAATTCCCTTAACCTTCTGGCTATTACAGAAACCTGGATCCAGGACTCAGACACCACCGTTGCTGCCGCTCTCTCGTTTGGTGGGCTGAAATTTTCACATACCACCAGACCTGAGAACAGACAGGGTTGAGGTATTGGTTTGCTCCTCTCATCACAATGTGCTTTCCAGGTCATCCCCCCGGTTCCCTCACTCACATTTCCTTCCTTTGAAGTCCACGCCGTCAGACTCTTTAAGCCCTTCTCCTTGCGAGTAGCGGTTATTTATCGCCCTCCAGGCTCCTCCTGCCAGTTTCTAGACCACTTTGCCACCTGGCTTACTCACTTTCTATCCTGTGACATCTCTGCCCTCATCATGGGAGACTTTAACATCCCCATCAATGATCCCCTCTCCCAATCTGCCGCTCATCTTCTTTCTCTAACTTCTTCATTCGGCCTCTCACAGTTTGCTAATTCTCCTACGCATGAGGACGGGAATACTCTGGACCTGGTCTTCTCCCGTCCCGGCTCGCTGCATGACTTTACGAACTCCCCTCTCCCGCTCTCGGACCACAACCTTCTTTCCTTCTCTGTCAAGAATTGTCTCCTCACTCGGGACACCCCCACTTACCACACTTATCGGAATACACGTTCCATTAATACCCAGCAGCTTGTGGACAATCTCCACACATCTCTAGCCCCCATCTCCTCCTTCTCCTGTCCAGACTTAGCATTGTCACACTTCAATAATACACTGAAGAATGGCCTAGATGAAGCAGCACCTTCTACACGTAGAAAGACCCGACCCAGACAACGGCAGCCCTGGCACACTATGCAAACACGCTTCCTGCAGCGTTGCTCAAGGTGTGCAGAGCGGCAGTGGAGAAAATCTCTCTTAGCAGAAGACTTCATCCACTATAAGTTCATGCTCAAAACCTATAACTATGCCCATTATCTGGCCAAACAGTCCTACTTCACTACCCTCATCACCTCTCTATTCAACAACCCAAAATGACTTTTTGAAACCTTAAACTCCCTCCTGAAACCTAAAGTACAGGCCCCCATCACCAACCTCAGCGGTGAGGATCTGGCCACTTATTTCTTAGAAAAAATCAACCACATCCATCAGGATATCTCAGCGCAATCTCCTCAGTGCCTGGATCCCCTTCCCTACCTCAAGCTCACTAGACATCTTTGAGCCTGTTTCAGAAGAAGAAGTCTCCAAGCTCCTCGCTTCTGCTCGGCCTACAACCTGCAACAGTGACCCCATTCCTTCACATATCCTGCAGTATCTCTCACCAGTGGTCACCACTCACCTGACTAAAATATTTAACCTCTCTCTTTCTTCGGGTATCTTTCCCTCCTCATTAAAAACATGCCATCATAACCCCTTTACTTAAAAAGCCATCCCTGAACCAGAACTGCACTGCTAACTACAGACCTGTCTCTAACCTTTCCTTCATCTCTAAACTCCTGGAACGCTTGGTCCACTCCCATCAAATCTGCTATCTCTCGGATAACTCTCTTCTTGACCCCTTACAATCTGGTTTCCACTCTTTACACTCCACTGAAACTGCCCTCACTAAAGTCTCTAATGATCTAATAACAGCTAAATCTAAAGGTCATTGCTCTCTGCTGATTCTCCTGGATCTATCTGCCGCATTCGACACTGTGGATCACCAGCTCCTTCTCACTATGCTCCGCTCCATAGGCCTCAAGGACACAGCCCTCTCCTGGTTCTCCTCCTACCTCTCTGACCACTCCTTCACTGTATCCTTTGCCGTCTCCCCTTCCTCTCCTCGTCCCCTTACTATTGGGGTTCCGCAGGGCTCAGTCCTAGGCCCCCTCCTCTTCTCTCTATACACGGCCCCTATTGGTCAAACAATCAGCAGATTTGGGTTCCAGTATCATCTCTATGCTGATGACACCCAATTATACACTTCTTCCCCTGTCATCACCCCTACCCTAATTAAAAATACCAAGGATTGTTTGTCTGCTGTCTCTAACATCATGTCCTCCCTCTATCTGAAACTAAATCTCTCCAAAACGGAACTTCTTGTGTTTCTCCCTTCTACTAACCTCACTCTTCCCAACATTGAAATTACCCTGGAGGGTTCAACCATAACTCCCAAGCAGCATGCGTGCTGTCTTGGGGTCATATTCGACTCCGAACTTTCCTTTACTCCCTATATCCGATCACTCACTCGCTCTTGTCACCTGCATCTTAAAAACATCTCCAGAATCTGACCTTTTCTCACCGTTGAAACTGCTAAGACTCTTACTGTCGCTCTTATTCATTCTCGTCTGGACTACTGCAACTCTCTTCTAATCGGTCTCCCTCTTACCAAACTTTCTCCTCTCCAATGCATCTTGAATGCTGCAGCCAGAGTCATATTTCTGTCCAGCCGCTTCACCGATGCCTCTACTTTGTGCCAGTCATTACACTGGCTACCCATTCGCTACAGGGTCCAGTATAAACTCATCTCTCTCACCCACAAAGCTCTCCACAGTTCTGCACCACCTTATATCTCCTCTCTCATCTCTGTCTATTGCCCTACACGTGCCCTCCATTGTTATGACCCCAATGGCAGAGGGTCTCAGGAATAACTGCTAAGTCTGCAAACACAGAAAACCAGCTCATAGGGCAGTGGTAACTGGGCTGACCATATATCTAATCCTAGCACCACAAATACCAGCAGCCGGGGAACGTTCCTACGTTGATCCTAGACGTCTCGCGCCAGCCGGAGAACTACCTAACCCTAGAAGGAAAAAGAAAGACCTTTCTTGCCTCCAGAGAAAATACCCCAAAAGTTGGATAGAAGCCCCCAACAAATAATAACGGTGAGGTAAGAGGAAAAGACAAACATAAGAATGAGCTAGGTATTTAGCAAAGAGAGGCCCACTAGCTAATAGCAGAATATAGAAAGATAACTTATATGGTCAGCAAAAAATCCTATCAAAAATATCCACACTGGAAATTCAAGAACCCCCGAACCGTCTAACGGCCCGGGGGGAGAACACCAGTCCCCTAGAGCTTCCAGCAAGGTCAGGAATCACATTTAGTACAAGCTGGACAAAAATGAGAGCAAGCAAATAACCCAAAAAACAAAGAAGCAGGACTTAGCTTAATTTTGCACGAACCAGGACCAGCAGATAGGAGCAAACAGAATGTGTCTGATAACACCGATGCCAGGCACTGGACTAAGGTTCCAGGAGGTTTATTGTTGTGAATTTGCTTTTTGCTCCCTCTAGTGGTTACTAGTTTTTTGACTCTGGTTTTTCTGTCTTTCCTTTTATCCGCACCTGGGTCGTTAGTTAGGGGTGTTGCTATATAAGCTCTCTGGACCTTCAGTTCTATGCCTGGCAACGTAGTTATCAGAGCTAGTCTGCTGTGCTCTTGTCTACTGATCCTGGTTCCAGTTATACCAGCTAAGTCTGCCTTTTGCTTTTTGCTATTTGTTTTGGTTTTGTATTTTTGTCCAGCTTGTTCCAAATATATATCCTGACCTTTGATGGAAGCTCTAGGGGGCTGGTGTTCTTCCCCCGGACCGTTAGACGGTTCGGGGGTTCTTGAATTTCCAGTGTGGATTTTGATAGGGTTTTTGTTGACCATATAAGTTACCTTTCTTTATTCTGCTATCAGTAAGCGGGCCTCTCTGTGCTAAACCTGGTTCATTTCTGTGTTTGTCATTTCCTCTTACCTCACCGTTATTATTTGTGGGGGGCTTCTATCCAGCTTTGGGGTCCCCTTCTCTGGAGGCAAGAAAGGTCTTTGTTTTCCTCTACTAGGGGTAGCTAGATTCTCCGGCTGGCGCGTGTCATCTAGAATCAACGTAGGAATGATCCCCGGCTACTTCTAGTGTTGGCGTTAGGAGTAGATATATGGTCAACCCAGTTACCACTGCCCTATGAGCTGGATTTTTGTATTCTGCAGACTTCCACGTTCCTCTGAGACCCTCGCCATTGGGGTCATAACAGTTTGCCAGGCCCGTATTAAATGTTTAATGCATTGCAGAAGAGGGATTATAAGAAAGAAGATTCTGAGTTTTTTTTTTTTTTTTCTTCTTCCCCTTTACCTCAGAGTGGCTATGCTTGCTGCAGACATGAATGTCCAGACCTTGATTACAAGTGTGGACCAGCTGGCTACTCGTGTGCAGGGCATACAAGACTATGTTATCAGAAATCCTAGGTCAGAACCTAAAATACCGATTCCTGAACTGTTTTCCGGAGACAGGTTTAAGTTTAGGAATTTCATGAATAATTGTAAATTGTTTTTGTCCCTGAGACCCTGTTCATCTGGAGACTCTGCTCAGCAAGTAAAAATTGTTATTTCGTTCTTACGGGGCGACCCTCAGGATTGGGCTTTTTCGCTGGCGCCAGGAGATCCGGCATTGGCTGATATTGATGCGTTTTTTCTGGCGCTCGGTTTACTTTATGAGGAACCCAATCTTGAGATTCAGGCAGAAAAGGCCTTGCTGGCTATGTCTCAGGGGCAGGACGAGGCTGAAGTGTATTGCCAAAAATTTCGGAAATGGTCCGTGCTGACACATTGGAACGAGTGTGCACTGGCCGCTAATTTTAGAAATGGCCTTTCTGAAGCCATTAAGAATGTTATGGTGGGTTTTCCCATTCCCACAGGTCTGAATGATACTATGGCACTGGCTATTCAAATTGACCGGCGGTTGCGGGAGCGCAAAACCGCAAATTCCCTCATGGTGTTGTCTGAACAGACACCTAATTCGGTGCAATGTGATAGAAAAACCGCAAATTCCCTCATGGTGTTGTCTGAACAGACACCTGATTTAATGCAATGTGATAGAATCCTGACTAGAAATGAGCGGAAAATTCATAGACGCCGGAATGGCTTGTGCTACTACTGTGGTGATTCTACACATGTTATCTCAGCATGCTCTAAACGTATAGCTAAGGTTGTTAGTCCTGTCACCGTTGGTAATTTGCAACCTAAATTTATTCTGTCTGTAACTTTGATTTGCTCACTGTCGTCTTATCCTGTCATGGCGTTTGTAGATTCAGGTGCTGCCCTGAGTCTTATGGATCTGTCATTTGCTAAGCGCTGTGGTTTTACTCTTGAACCATTAGTAAATCCTATTCCTCTTAGGGGTATTGATGCTACGCCATTGGCAGCAAATAAACCGCAGTATTGGACACAGGTTACCATGTGCATGACTCCTGAACACCGCGAGGTGATACGTTTCCTGGTTTTACATAAAATGCATGATTTGGTGGTTTTAGGGCTGCCATGGTTACAGACCCATAATCCAGTCCTGGACTGGAAGGCTATGTCAGTCTCAAGTTGGGGCTGTCGTGGTATTCATGGGGATTCCCTGCCTGTGTCTATTGCTTCTTCTACGCCTTCGGAAGTTCCTGAGTATTTGTCTGATTATCAGGATGTCTTCAGTGAGTCTGAGTCCAGTGCACTGCCTCCTCATAGGGACTGTGACTGTGCTATAGATTTGATCCCAGGCAGTAAATTTCCTAAGGGAAGACTGTTTAATCTGTCGGTACCTGAACATACCGCTATGCGTTCATATATCAAGGAGTCTCTGGAGAAAGGACATATTCGTCCGTCTTCTTCCCCTCTTGGTGCGGGATTCTTTTTTGTGGCAAAAAAGGACGGATCTTTGAGGCCTTGTATTGATTATCGGCTTTTAAATAAGATCACTGTCAAATTTCAGTATCCTTTACCGCTGTTGTCTGACTTGTTTGCCCGGATTAAAGGTGCCAAGTGGTTCACCAAGATAGACCTTCGTGGTGCGTACAACCTTGTGCGCATTAAGCAAGGTGATGAATGGAAAACCGCATTCAATACGCCCGAGGGTCATTTTGAGTACTTGGTGATGCCTTTTGGGCTCTCCAATACGCCTTCAGTTTTTCAGTCCTTTATGCATGACATTTTCCGGAAGTATCTGGATAAATTTTTGATTGTTTATCTGGATGATATTTTGGTTTTTTCTGAGAATTGGGATTCGCATGTGGAGCAGGTCAGGTTGGTCTTTAAAATTTTGCGTGAAAATTCTTTGTTTGTCAAGGGCTCAAAATGTCTCTTTGGTGTACAGAAGGTTCCCTTTTTGGGGTTCATTTTTTCCCCTTCTGCTGTGGAGATGGACCCAGTCAAGGTCCGAGCTATTCTTGATTGGACTCAGCCCTCGTCAGTTAAGAGTCTTCAGAAGTTCTTGGGTTTCGCTAACTTCTACCGTCGTTTTATCGCTAATTTTTCTAGCATTGTGAAACCTTTGACGGATATGACCAAGAAGGGCTCCGATGTAGCTAACTGGGCTCCTGCTGCCGTGGAGGCTTTCCAGGAGTTGAAACGCCGGTTTACTTCGGCGCCTGTTTTGTGCCAGCCCGATGTCTCACTTCCCTTTCAGGTTGAGGTGGATGCTTCAGAGATTGGAGCAGGGGCCGTTTTGTCGCAGAGAGGTCCTGGTTGCTCTGTTATGAAACCTTGTGCCTTTTTCTCTAGGAAGTTTTCGCCTGCCGAGCGAAATTATGATGTGGGCAATCGGGAGTTGTTGGCCATGAAATGGGCATTTGAGGAGTGGCGTCATTGGCTCGAGGGTGCTAAGCATCGTGTGGTGGTCTTGACTGATCACAAAAATCTGATGTATCTCGAGTCTGCTAAACGCCTTAATCCGAGACAGGCCCGCTGGTCATTGTTTTTCTCCCGCTTTGATTTTGTTGTCTCGTATTTACCAGGTTCAAAGAATGTGAAGGCCGATGCTCTTTCTAGGAGCTTTGTGCCTGATGCTCCTGAAGTCGCTGATCCTGTTGGTATTCTTAAAGATGGAGTTATCTTGTCAGCTATTTCTCCGGATCTGCGACGTGTGTTGCAGAGATTTCAGGCTGATAGGCCTGAGTCTTGTCCACCTGACAGACTGTTTGTCCCGGATAAGTGGACCAGCAGAGTCATTTCTGAGGTTCATTCCTCGGTGTTGGCAGGTCACCCGGGAATTTTTGGCACCAGAGATCTGGTGGCCAGGTCCTTTTGGTGGCCTTCCTTGTCAAGGGATGTGCGGTCATTTGTGCAGTCCTGTGGGACTTGTGCTCGAGCTAAGCCTTGCTGTTCTCGTGCCAGCGGTTTGCTCTTGCCCTTGCCTGTCCCGAAGAGACCTTGGACACATATCTCCATGGATTTCATTTCTGATCTTCCGCTGTCTCAGGGCATGTCCGTTATCTGGGTGATATGTGATCGCTTCTCCAAGATGGTCCATTTGGTTCCTTTGCCTAAGCTGCCTTCCTCTTCCGATCTGGTTCCTGTGTTTTTCCAGAACGTGGTTCGTTTGCACGGCATCCCTGAGAATATTGTGTCAGATAGAGGATCCCAGTTCGTTTCCAGGTTCTGGCGATCCTTTTGTAGTAGGATGGGCATTGATTTGTCGTTTTCGTCTGCTTTCCATCCTCAGACTAATGGACAGACGGAGCGAACCAATCAGACTTTGGAGGCTTATTTGAGGTGTTTTGTCTCTGCTGATCAGGACGATTGGGTGACATTCTTGCCGTTGGCTGAGTTTGCCCTTAATAATCGGGCTAGTTCCGCCACCTTGGCTTCGCCTTTTTTCTGCAACTCTGGTTTCCATCCTCGCTTTTCTTCGGGTCATGTGGAACCTTCTGACTGTCCTGGGGTGGATTCTGTGGTGGATAGGTTGCAGCGGATCTGGAATCATGTGGTGGACAACTTGAAGTTGTCACAGGAGAGGGCTCAGCGCTTTGCCAACCGCCGCCGCGGTGTGGGTCCCCGACTACGCGTTGGGGATTTGGTATGGCTTTCTTCCCGCTTTGTTCCTATGAAGGTCTCCTCTCCCAAATTTAAACCTCGTTTTATTGGGCCTTACAAGATATTGGAAATCCTTAATCCTGTATCTTTTCGTCTGGATCTTCCTGTGTCGTTTGCTATTCACAATGTATTTCATAGGTCCTTGTTGCGGCGGTACATTGTGCCTGTAGTTCCTTCTGCTGAGCCTCCTGCTCCGGTGTTGGTTGAGGGCGAGTTGGAGTACGTGGTGGAGAAGATCTTGGATTCTCGCCTCTCCAGGCGGAGGCTTCAGTACCTGGTTAAGTGGAAGGGCTATGGTCAGGAGGATAATTCCTGGGTGGTCGCCTCTGATGTTCATGCGGCCGATTTAGTTCGTGCCTTTCATGCCGCTCATCCTGATCGCCCTGGTGGTCGTGGTGAGGGTTCGGTGACCCCTCACTAAGGGGGGGGTACTGTTGTGAATTTGCTTTTTGCTCCCTCTAGTGGTTACTAGTTTTTTGACTCTGGTTTTTCTGTCTTTCCTTTTATCCGCACCTGGGTCGTTAGTTAGGGGTGTTGCTATATAAGCTCTCTGGACCTTCAGTTCTATGCCTGGCAACGTAGTTATCAGAGCTAGTCTGCTGTGCTCTTGTCTACTGATCCTGGTTCCAGTTATACCAGCTAAGTCTGCCTTTTGCTTTTTGCTATTTGTTTTGGTTTTGTATTTTTGTCCAGCTTGTTCCAAATATATATCCTGACCTTTGCTGGAAGCTCTAGGGGGCTGGTGTTCTTCCCCCGGACCGTTAGACGGTTCGGGGGTTCTTGAATTTCCAGTGTGGATTTTGATAGGGTTTTTGTTGACCATATAAGTTACCTTTCTTTATTCTGCTATCAGTAAGCGGGCCTCTCTGTGCTAAACCTGGTTCATTTCTGTGTTTGTCATTTCCTCTTACCTCACCGTTATTATTTGTGGGGGGCTTCTATCCAGCTTTGGGGTCCCCTTCTCTGGAGGCAAGAAAGGTCTTTGTTTTCCTCTACTAGGGGTAGCTAGATTCTCCGGCTGGCGCGTGTCATCTAGAATCAACGTAGGAATGATCCCCGGCTACTTCTAGTGTTGGCGTTAGGAGTAGATATATGGTCAACCCAGTTACCACTGCCCTATGAGCTGGATTTTTGTATTCTGCAGACTTCCACATTCCTCTGAGACCCTCGCCATTGGGGTCATAACAGTTTATATAGCAACGCCCCTGAAGTAACGACCCAGCTGGGTGCAAACTGAGGGAAAGAAATCCCAGAGTCATATCACTAGTAACCACAAGAGGGAGCCAAAAAGTCTAATTCACAACACTCCATTCTACAAACGACCTAAGATTAAGGGTACCGTCTCACAAAACGATTTACCAACGATCACGACCAGCGATATGACCTGGCCGTGATCGTTGGTAAGTCGTTGTGTGGTCGCTGGGGAGCTGTCACACAGACAGCTCTCCAGCGACCAACGATGCCGAGGTCCCCGGGTAACCAGGGTAAACATCGGGTTACTAAGCGCAGGGCCGCGCTTAGTAATCCGATGTTTACCCTGGTTACCTGACGGACACCGGAATGTAAATATGTACTGTTTTTTTTTTTTTTACATTTACGACGGTAACCAGGGTAAACATCGGGTTACTAAGCGCGGCCCTGCGCTTAGTAGCCCGATGTTTACCCTGGTTACAAGCGAACGCATCGTTGGATCGGTGTCACACACACCGATCCAACGATGACAGCGGGAGATCCAGCGACGAAAGAAAGTTCCAAACAATCTCCTACGACGTACGATTCTCAGCAGGGTCCCTGATCGCTGCTGCGTGTCAGACAGCGATATCGTATGGATATCGCTGGAACGTCACGGATCGTACCGTCGTAGCGACAAAAGTGCCACTGTGAGACGGTACCCTAACATCTCCTGTAATCCGAACCTCACACCTCCGTCTCCAAGACTTCTCTCGTGCTGCACCAGCTCTCTGGAATGCACTTCCCCAGACGATCAGACTGATACCTAGCCCCGACCTATTCAAGCGCGCTCTAAAAACCCATCTCTTCAAACAAGCCTACCACACCAACTACTCAGTAAACTAACTTTGCCCTGTTCCCTCCCTCCAAATATTACTCTGAATCTGCACCCTACTATTCATCTGTCTTCACACCCTCCATGCACACGATTAACTGCACTTGATACTTGACTATTGCACTTAAACACACGGGCTGATGACCAGATCATGCAGCTTTGTATGAAAATCCCTATGTATTATAATTGCCAGACCTGAAATAACAAGCACTTTTCACCTATTGTGTCCCCCCCATTTCCTTGTAGATTGTAAGCTTGCGAGCAGGGACCTCACTCCTAATGTCAATGTTTAAATTGTCTTAACTCGTACCGAATTTATTGTTTGTACATGTCCCCGCTTAATTGTAAAGTGCTGCGGAATATGTTGGCGCTATATAAATAAAAATTATTATTATTTTATTATTATTGGCATTTGCAACAGAACACACGCATTGGCAAATTCACCACTGGTGCCCTGTGTTCTTCACAGATGAAAGCAGGTTCACACTGAGCACATGTGATAGATGTGACAGAGTCTGGAGACGTCATGGAGAGTGATCTGCTGCCTGCAACATCCTTCAGCATGACTGGTTTGGCAGTGGGTCAGTAATGGTGTGGGGTGGCATTTCTTTGGAGGGTCACACAGCCCTCCATGTGCTCGCCAGATGTAGCCTGACTGCCATTAGGTACTGAGATGAGATCCTCAGACCCCTTGTGAGACAATATGCTGGTGTGGTTGGTCCTGGGTTCCTCCTAATGCAGGACAATGCCAGACCTCATGTGGCTGGAGTGTGTCAGCAGTTCCTGCAAGATGAAGGCATTGAAGCTATGGACTGGCCCGCCTGTTCCCCAGACCTGAATCCGATTGAACACATCAGAGACATCATGCATCATCATCTACCAACCATATTTGTTGTGAATTCTGTTGTGGGTTCTGCTCTTGGGCTCCCTCCGGTGGTTATAAGTGGTAGTGCTGCTGTTTGTCCTTCACAGCAGTCATCAGGTGCGTCCATTTCGGACGGGGCTATTTAGTCTGGCCTCACCCTTTGGTGAGTGCCAGTTGTTCATTGTTCCTTGGTGGAGTCACTTCTCCTCCTGGATTCTCCTGCTTATCTGCTCAAGTCATCAAAGATAAGTCCTGGCTTGGTTTTTGCAGTCCACATACTGTGGACTTTATTGTTCAGTGCATTTCTATGTTTTTCTTGTCCAGCTTTGTCAGTGTGGATTTATTCAGTCTAGCTGGAAGCTCTGGAGAAGCAAATTTTCCCTCCATGCCTTTAGTTAGGTGTGGAGATTTTTGTATTATCTGTGGTGGATTTTTCTAGGGTTTTTTAATACTGACCGCATAGTTCTCTGTCCTATCTTTTCTATCTAGCTAGATTGGCCTCCTTTGCTAAATTCTGTTTTCAGCCTGTGTATGTTCCTTCCTCTCCTCTCACAGTCAATATTTGTGGGGGGCTGCCTATCCTTTGGGAATTTTCTCTGAGGCAAGATAGTTTTCCCTTTTCTATCTATAGGGTTAATTAGTCCTCCGGCTGTGACGAGGTGTCTAGGATTGGTAGGTACATCCCATGGCTACTTCTAGTTGCGGTGTTAAGTCCAGGGTCTGCGGTCAGTACAGGTACCACATTCTCCAGAGTAAGTCTCATACCGCTCTTAGGCCACCAGATCATAACACATATTGCATCATCTACCAACGTCACATTGCACCACAGACTGTCCAGGAGTTGGTGGATGCTTTAGTCCAGGTCTGGGAGAAGATCCCTCAGGAGACCATCAGTAGCATGCCCAGGCATTGTAGGCAGGTCATACAGGCACGTGGAGGCCACACACAAACACTACTGAGCATCCTTTTCTTGTTTTGAGGCATTTCCACTGAAGTTGGACCAGCCTGTAATTTGATTTTCCACGTTGATTTTGAGTATCGTTCTAAATCCAGGCCTCCATTGGTTAATAAATTTGATTTCCATTGATGAATTTTGTGTGATTTTGTTGTCAGCACATTCAACTTTGTACAGAACAAAGTATTCAATGATAATATTTCATTCATTCAGATCTAGGATGTGTTATTTGAGTGTTCCCTTTATTTTTTTGAGCAGTGTATCAGACGGTGTGATTCCGAACGGTTCAGTGAACACATGCGGTTTCACCTGCGTTCAAAAGCCGGCAGCGCTTTGGATGCAGTGGACATGTGCTGCATTCAAAGCACTGCCAATTACTGAACATGTGCACCTACCCTAAAAGGCATAGGGATAGGGAATTTAGATTATGAGCCCCAATAAGGACAGTGATGTTGCTTTGTGGAAAGTGTTGTGCACTACAAAAGGTCTATCCATTAGTTTTTCTGTGTGCAGGTTCTACCCCATCTGTTTTGGGGGAAAGATCCCACACTGCACAAGAGCTGTGGCAAGAAATAAAAAAACAGATCAATAAGTGGTTGGTGACACTAAACATCATGCCCGGCCTGGTGTGCCATAAGGGGCGAAATCACATAGCAGATCTGGGCCTAGCCAGTTTGACTCACAAACTTGTCTGGCATTTATGCTGTAGTTGGTGGTGCAGAGCTTCCTTAAAAATTACCCTGACATATCAGAGCTGCTGCTGAACTGGGGGCCCTCTGTGTTCACTTTCCATGTTTTCACCCTGCTGCTGCTTGCCTGTCTGTGCTGCAGCATCACTCCTGCTTTCTTGCTCATCACCTCATATCGGATGTACTCACAAGGTGGAATTCCACATTGCATATGCTGGAGAGACCGAGAGCAGCAGCAGGCAATAATGGAGTTTCAGCTGCAGCATTCATGGGTGAACAACACCACTTAACCAACAACGAGTGGTCCTCCATGCGGGATGTGTGTGCCGAGTTGTGCTGCTTTGAGTACTCCACCATCATGGCCAGCACTGATGACATCATCATTAGCATTACTATCCCACTTCTAGGTCTGCTTGAAATAAAGCTTCAGGCGGTGATGGATGAGATGGTGGACAGGAGGCAGAGGAGAAGGAATAGTGAACATTCACACCATTAACAGGCCAGTCATTCGCACATGGCTCAGAGGGTGAGTTCCTGTATTAACAGCGGACAGGGACACATCTGTCCAGCAAGGGGACAATTTTTGATGATGATGATGATGATGATGATGAAAAGTGTTCACAGAAGAGTGGTACTCAAAGCAGTGCATGGGCATCACTGGAGCGTGGCTTGGGGGATACAGAGGACATTGATGATACACCTCCCACTGATGACAGCTTGCCATTGTCTCTGAGCAGCCTGGCACACATGAGTCAATACATGCTGCTGTGTCTCCCAACGACTGCCGTGTTGTCCGGATTGTTACCAGTGCTGATTACTGGGTGGCTACTTTGCTGGATCCCCGCTACAAGGACAATGTACCATCCTTACTTCCATCACTGGAGCAGGATCGGAAAATGCGGGAATACAAGAGCACACAGGTAGGTGTTCCCACCTGACAGTGGGGGCTCAGTGGAAGAATAATGAAGAGGAGGAGGAAGTCGCTATACTAACTGGGGCAGCAGCACCACCTCAGAAGGGAGGATTAGCTTGGCAGAAATGGGAAAACATTCCTCAGCATACCACAACATCTGGCACCACCATCTGATATGGTTTGTTTTAGCAAGAAGCAGTGTTTCAACAACATGGTGGAAGAGTAAGTGTTCACACATCTCCACATACTGAGTGATGTGACTGCCCCAGTTAACTTCTGGGTCTCCAAATTGGACACATGGCCTAAGCTTGCCCTTTACGTCTGAGAGGTGCTGTAAGTAAGTGCACTGTCGGAACGTGTGTTTAGCACGGCAGGCATGTGATCACAGATAGGCCTATCTGGCTGTCCACAACCAATGTGGGCAAGCTCACATTCATTAAAATGAACCAAGTGTGCATCTCACAGGTCTTGTCTGCACCTTTTGCTGACTAGACAAGTAGACCAGCCACACCCAGCCATTGTTATACTCCACTGCAGTTTGTTCATTCTATTTGCTATTCCCAATGTTTTGGAGCCTCCTCAAGTTTAAAAAACACGAACAAAAAACCCATAAACATTGTTCGCTACCTCCTCCTCTTCTTCCACCTAAACTGTCACGTGCACCTCCTCCTCAACCTCTTCCTCCACTTGGACTTCCACCTCCTAGTTCAAGATTGTTATTGTTTTTTTTTACACTATATTATTTTTAGTAATTTCTTTAAAAATATTGAAAAAACTCCAGAAAATACAAAAACAGTGTTGACTACCGCCTCATCCACCTACAATACCACGTTCATGTCCACCTCCTTCTCAACCGCCTCCGAAAAAAAATATATAAATTTGGTTTGGCATAAACAGAGTGACTGCAGACATGTAGTTTTAGGCATGAAATCCCTTTTAACCCCTTAGTGACAGAGCCAATTTGGTACTTAATGACCGAGCCAATTTTTACAATTCTGACCACTGTCACTTTAAGAGGTTATAACTCTGGAACGCTTTATCGGATCCCGCTGATTCTGAGATTGTTTTTTCGTGACATATTGTACTTCAAGTTAGTGGTAACATTTCTTCGATATTACTTGCGATTATTTATGAAAAAAATGGAAATATGGCGAAAATTTTTAAAATTTTGCAATTTTCAAATTTGAATTTTTATGCCCTTAAATCAGAGGGATATGTCACGAAAAATAGTTAATAAATAATATTTCCCACATGTCTACTTTACATCAGCACAATTTTGGAAACAAATTTTTTTTTCTTAGGGAGTTATAAGGGTTAAAAGTTGACCAGCAATTTCTCATTTTTACAACACCATGTTTTTTTTAGGGACCACATCACCTTTGAAGTCATTTTGAGGGGTCTATATGATAGAAAATAACCAAGTGTGACACCATTCTAAAAACTGCACCCCTCAAGCTGCTCAAAACCACATTCAAGAAGTTTATTAACCCTTTACATACTTCACAGGAACTGAAACAATGTGGAAGAAAAAAATGAACATTTAACTTTTTTTTGCAAACATTTTACTTCAGAACCATTTTTTTTAATTTTCACAAGTGTAAAAACAGAAATTTAACCACAAATTTTGTTGTGCAATTTCTCCTGAGTACGCCGATACCCCATATGTGGAGGTAAACCACTGTTTGGGCGCACCGCAGAGCTTGGAAGAGAAGGAGTGCCGTTTGACTGTTTCAATGCAGAATTGGCTGGAATTGAGATCGGACGCCATGTCGCGTTTGGAGAGCCCCTAATGTGCCTAAACAGTGGAAACCCCCCACAAGTGACACCATTTTGGAAACTAGACCCCTTAAGGAACTTATCTAGATGTGTGGTGAGCACTTTGAACCTCCAAGTGCTTCACAGAAGTTTATAATGTAGAACCGTGAAAATAAAAAATCGCATTTGTTTTCACAAAAATGATATTTTTGCCCCCAAATTTTTATTTTCACAAGGGTAAAAGGAGAAATTAGACCACAAAAGTTATTGTGCAATTTCTCCTGAGTACGTCAATACCCCATATGTGGGGGTAAACCACTGTTTGGGCGCACCGCAGAGCTTGGAAGAGAAGGAGTGTCGTTTTACTTTTTCAATGTAGAATTGGCTGGAATTGAGATCGGACGCCATGTCACGTTTGGAGAGCCCCTGATGTGCCTAAACAGTGGAAACCCCTCACAAATGACACCATTTTGGAAACTAGACCCCTTAAGGAACTTATCTAGATGTGTGGTGAGCACTTTAAACCCCCAGATGCTTCACAGAAGTTTATAACGTAGAGCCGTGAAAATAAAAAAATCGCATTTTTTCTACAAAAATGATCTTTTTGCTTCCAAAATTTTATTTTACCAAGGGTAACAGGAGAAAATGGACCCCAGAAGTTGTTGTACAATTTGTCCTGAGTACGCCGACACCCCATATGTGGGGGTAAACCACTGTTTGGGTGCATGGCTGAGCTCGGAAGCAAAGGAGCGCCATTTGACTTTTCAATGCAAAATTGACTGGAATTGAGATCGGACGCCATGTCGCGTTTGGAGAGCCTATGATGTGCCTAAACAGTAGAAACCCCCCAAAAGTGACCCCATATTGGAAACTAGACCCCCCATGGAACTTATCTAGATGTGTAGTGAGAACTTTGAATGCCCAAGTGCATCACAGAAGTTTATAATGCAGAGTCGTGAAAATAAAAAATATTTTTTTTTTTACAAAAAAGATTATTTAGCCCCCAAGTTTTTATTTTCACAAAGGTAACAAGAGAAATTGGACCGCAAAAGTTGTTGTCCAATTTGTCCTGAGTATGCTGGTACCCCATATGTGGGGGTAAACCACTGTTTGGGCGCATGGCTGAGCTCGGAAGAGAAGGAGCGCCGTTTTGGAATGCAGACTTTGATAGAATTGTCTGCGGGCGTTATGTTGCGTTTGCAGACCCCTGATGTACCTAAACAGTAGAAACCCCCAACAAGTGACCCCATTTTGGAAAACAGACCCGCCAAAGAACTTATCTAGATATGTGGTGAGAACTTTGAATGCCCAAGTGCTTCACAGAAGTTTATAATGCAGAGTAGTGAAAATAAAAAATATATTTTTTTCCCACAAAAAATATTTTTTAGCCCCCAAATTTTTATTTTCACAAGGGTAACAAGAGAAATTGGACCCCAAAAGTTGTTGTCCAATTTGTCCTGAGTATGCTGGTACC
Organism: Ranitomeya variabilis; assembly: GCF_051348905.1. Taxonomy (NCBI): domain Eukaryota; kingdom Metazoa; phylum Chordata; class Amphibia; order Anura; family Dendrobatidae; genus Ranitomeya; species Ranitomeya variabilis. Next base: position 825,419,605 of record NC_135232.1, on the reverse strand, counting down.
CAATATGTGGGGGTAAACCACTGTTTGGGCGCACGGCAGAGCTCGGAAGGAGCGCCATTTTGGAATTCAGACTTTGATAGAATTGTCTGTGGGTGTTATGTTGCGTTTGCAGAGCCCCTGATGTACCTAAACAGTATAAACCCCCCACAAGTGACCAAATTTTGGAAACTAGACCCCCTAAGGAACTTATCTAGATATGTGGTGAGAACTTTGAATGCTCAAGTGCTTCACAGAAGTTTATAATGCAGAGTAGTGAAAATAAAAAAAAATAAAAAAATTTTTTTTTTCCCACAAAAAAGATTTTTAGCCCCCAAGTTTTTATTTTCACAAGGGTAACAGGAGAAATTGGACCCCAAAAGTTGTTGTCCAATTTATCCCGAGTACGCTGATGCCCCATATGTGGGGGTAAACCACTATTTGGGCGCACGGCAGAGCTCAGAAGGGAGGGAGCACCATTTGACTTTTTTAGCGCAAAATTGGCTGTCGTGTTTGGAGACCCCCTGATGTACCTAAACAGTGGAAATCCCCCAATTCTAACTCCAACCCTAACTCCAACACACCCCTAACCCTAATCTCAACCCGATCCATAGTCCTAATCACAACCCTAACGATAATCAAAACCCTAACCCCAAAACAGCCCTAATCTCAACCCTAACCATAACCCTAATCAAAACCCTAAATCCAACACACCCCTAACCCTAATCTCAACCCTAACCTCAAACCTAACCCTAATCCCAATACACCCCTAACCCTAATCCCAACCCTAACCCTAATCCCAACCCTAATCCCAAACGTAACCCTAATCCCAACCCTAATCCAAACCCTAACCCTAATCCCATCTCTAACCCTAACTTTAGCCCCAAACCTAACCCTAACTTTAGCCCCAACCCTAACCATAACTTTAGCCCCAACCCTAACCCTAATTTTAGCCCCAACCCTAGCCCTAACCCTAACTTTAGCCCCAACCCTAACCCTAAATTTAACCCTAACCCTAGCCCTAACTTTAGCCCCAACCCTAAGGCTACTTTCACACTGGCATCCGTCGCAATCCGTCGTTTTGGACAAAAAACAGATCCTGCAAATGTGCCCACAGGATGCCTTTTTTGCCCATAGACTTGTATTACCGATGGATGGCCACACGTCGCGTCCATCGTGCACTGGATCCGTTGTGTTTTGGCGGACTGTCATCACAAAAAAAGGTCAATGTAACATTTTTTTTGTACGTCGCGTCCGCCATTTCCACGCATGCATGGCCGTAACTCAGCCCCCTCCTCCCCAGGACATAGACTGGGCAGCGGATGCGTTGAAAAACTGCATCCGCTGCCCACGTTGTGCACAATTTTCACAACGTGCGTCGGTACTTCGGGCCGGCGCATTGCAACCTCCCCGTACCGACGCAAGTGTGAAAGAAGCCTAAGGCTACTTTCACACTAGCGTCGTACTCGGCCCATCGCGGTGTGTCGGGCTGACGTACCGATGCTAGCGTTGTAAGCGCCGCACAACAGGTGCAGCGGATGCTGTTTTTTCAACGCATCCGCTGCCCCATTGTGAGGTGCGGGGAGGCGGGGGCGGAGTTCCGGCCGCGCATGCGCGGTCGGAAATGTCGGACACGTCGCACAAAAAAAGTTACATGTAGCGTTTTTTTGTGCCGACGGTCCGCCAAAGCACGTGTGGCAATCCGTCGGAATGTGTCGCTAATGCAAGTCAATGGAGAAAAAACGCATCCTGCAAGCACTTTTGCAGGATGCGTTTTTCTCCAACGACGCATTACGACGGAAGCCAAAAAACGCTAGTGTGAAAGTAGCCTAACCCTAACCCTAGACCTAACCCTAAATTTAGCCCCAACCCTAAATTTAGCCCCAACCCTAGCCCTAACCCTAGCCCTAGCCCTAGCCCTAACCCTAGCCCTAGCCCTAACCCTTACCCTAACCCTAGCCCTAACCCTAACCCTAGCCCTAACCCTAACCCTAATTTTAGCCCCAACCCGTCTCTCCTGCCGGCCGGCAGATGGCAGCAGATGGCGGGCGCACTGCGCATGCGCCCGCCATTTTCTTTCCCGAGGAAGAAGCCGGCCGGCAAGAGGAGACACAGGAGGACCCAGGGACACCGGGTGAGTATGATAGGGTCCCCGAATCCCCCTATTTCTCTGTCCTCTGATGTGCGATCACATCAGAGGACAGAGAATTACAGATCGCTTTTTTTTTTTTTTGCGGTCGCCGGTAAACAGTTAATTACCGGCGATCGCAAAACGGGTCGGTAAAAACCGACCCCGATCATGTTCTTTGAGGTCTCGGCTACCCCCGGCAGCCGAGACCCCAAAGATCTTCCGGGTGCCGGGCAGCGGGCGCACTGCGCATGCGCCCGCCATTTTTTCCCGGAAAAAAGATGGCGGCGCCCATCGGGAGCCACGAAGAGCACCGGGGGAGATAGGTGAGTATTGGGGGGCTATTGGGGGCTATCGGGGACCCTATTTCTCTGTCCTCCGATGTGCGATCACATCGGAGGACAGAGAAATTAAATGGCAAATCGCGTTTTTTTTTTGTTGCGACCGCCGGTAAACGGTTAATTACCGGCGATCGCAACTCGGGGGTCAGTACAAACCTCCCGAATCATGTTCTCTGGGGTCTCGGCTACCCTCGGCAACCGAGACCCCAGAGAAAATCCGACTCTGGGGGGCGCTATTCACTTTTTCCACAGCGCCGTTAATTAACGGCGCTGTGGTTTAAGTACCCTTAGCGGCCGCCGTTAAAAGGCGTATCGGCGGTCGTTAAGGGGTTAAGGGTGAAGGATAGCCTATTCCTGAGATATGGTAAACAGAGTGGCTAGCGACAAGCATGTTCATGGTAGCCATATTTTAGAGCTGATAGGTGACCACGAACAGTGCCCCCAGTTATATGGTGCCACAACACAATGGAAAAAAATCTGCATAATACAAATGAAGAAAGTGTAAAAATAAGTTTAACGCCAACATTCAAACTCTCTTTCCTCCCTTTATTATCTATATTAGTAATTAAAAGAAGATATGAGCAAGACACTAAATCAAACCAATTACAAAATGCTGAAAGATTTGCAGACTTCACTTTACACGTTGATCTTGAGTCTTCCTTTTTAATTATTATAAATTGTAGCCTTTAGTGGTATCTAGTAAATAAAAAGACTGCGTGCTTAGTAGTTAATTATGTGAGTTATGAAGATAATGATTTACAAGTATGTAATAGACTTGGGGTTTATGTAAATGTTAATGCACAGTGATAAAATGTAAGAGTGAAAATATGCATCAAATAACAGATAAGGATGTTAGAATGAATCCCCATGGAGCCCTGCCGAGGCTTCTCTTCACCCATGATCTTCCGGATAGTTGTGGGAAAATTACATTTTAGCTAAGTATCTAGTCTGACTAATAAATCACTCTTAAAGTAGCTTTATTAATATTATTTTATGCAGTGAATTACATTTATGATGATATAACTATTGTTTTTACTATTCTCTACATGTATAGTTTGCTTATGAATTCTACATTATCATTTCAGTGTAATTACTTTTTTAAACTTTTTTTTATTCATTTTGAACAAATATTGATAGCACAGAAAAAAAGGGAATTGGGATTCAATTGTTATTGAAATATCAATATATGAATAGTCACTTGACAGATCAAGATAACATCATGAGATCTCTAGGAACTGATAATTTTACAAAAAAAGGGGGAAAAAGAAAAAAAAAGAAGTTTTCCCTTTTATATTGGCAGTCACGGTCTACGAAAACAAAAGCTATAAGGAGATCCCATTAGAAGTTTAGGAATATGAAAATACATTAAATAGTTTGGGGGTGAAAAAAGGGTTGGAAAGGGGAGAAAAGGTGAGTTACACTTGACAGAGCAATCAATAGGCAGAGGCTTGGTAAGCAATGGGTGGCAAAGATGATATTTAATGAAAATTGTGTATATGAAATCCAGCATTAACATATACAATGTGATTTATCTATCTTGCTTAAAGGAATAGAAATAAGTTTCTTGTTCACCATATACCAAAAAAGCACCTTTTGACTTTTTTTAATGCAATCCTATTGCACTTCCTGCAGTATGGGCATACAGGTAATGGAAATGTTAAACTAGTCCTACCTGTTTGCCTTATATTAACAGTTTTCTTGCTGAGAAATGTTATATTCTTTCTGCATGCTACTGATTTCTCCCAGGCTCCATGGTGTGCGGTGCCTGGAAGAAACCCCTGCTTTCTGTTTTTCTGTTTTCATTGTAATATTCTTCCCCTCCCATGCATGTCAGATATGTTGTCGGAATACTGCGCCTTGTACTCCCTCAAAAATCACTATACAAAAAAGGTTGCACTCTATCGTGCCAAAGCATGTCTAATATGGAATACATGAAATTTGAATAGCAAAATGGCTTTTGAACATTAGAAAAATATTTATTTAAGAGACGCTTTGCACAGAATTTGATATAAATCAAATAGTGTGAGCCCATCAACTTCGTCAAAGTGGTCTCAGACTGATGGGTCCCTGACCTCCCTGTCCAAATGTGAACACTTACCAAAGGCCAATATCTGTATTTATATCAAATTCTGTGCAAAGCGTCTCTTAAATATTTTTCTAATGTTCAAAAGCCATTTTGCTATTCAAATTTCATGTATTCCATATTAGACATGCTTTGGCACGATAGAGTGCAACCTTTTTTGTATATTTATGTATGGAGGTAGCTGCTCCTGGTATGCACCTATTCACACTGGTTAGGATGTGCGAGCCGTTTTTCTGTTAATTCCATGTTAGCTTACTGGCTGAGCACTCCTCCCATCACCATGTGGTTTTTAATTGCATCTCATCACACTTGGTCCCGGCTAACTCATATGTAGGCTTTGCTGAATAGAGGTGTCCACATTCACCCAGGCATACAGATATTGGCCTTTGTTAAGTGTTCACATTTGGACAGGGAGGTCAGGGACCCATCAGTCTGAGACCACTTTGACGAAGTTGATGGGCTCACACTATTTGATTTATATCAAATTCTGTGCAAAGCGTCTCTTAAATAAATATTTTTCTAATGTTCAAAAGCCATTTTGCTATTCAAATTTCATGTATTCCATATTAGACATGCTTTGGCACGATAGAGTGCAACCTTTTTTGTATATTTATGTATGGAGGTAGCTGCTCCTGGTATGCACCTATTCACACTGGTTAGGATGTGCGAGCCGTTTTTCTGTTAACCCTCAAAAATCACTGTGACCTCCATTGTGCACAATGATAAGGTGCTCTTCCCACTTCTTCCCTGCATAGTCATCGATAGCAACCATGTGTACATTGCGATGACTATGCAGGGAGGTATTGGGGAGAGCACCTTATTGTCATGCAGGCCGGAGGTCACTGGAGTGTAAGTCGCTGGCACCTGCTCAGAAGATTCCTGACTGCAGTGCCCATAGAAAGGAGGTGTCACGGGGATACAAGGAGGGCGAGAGCTAATAACCCAGGCCCTTGCAATTTCCCTCAGACTAGGGAAACCCTGTCTGACCCTCTACCTGAAGTTTACACTGAAGGTGTGCATGTTCAGGCCTCCACCCTCACCCTGACTCCTGATTCAGCCCTAGCCTGAACACCACCGCCCACCACCCAGTGAATGCAATAGACCAATACCCACAGTTATAGCAAACAAGGATAAAGGAAAATATATACCACGCCGCAGTCAATCAGGAATACACTATAAAGGTGCAGGGCAAAACAAATACAAATATAGGAAGGAGTAAACAAGACAAAGGAAAATACACCACCAGCAACGATTCTCCAACAACCAGCTCTCCACTCCGGACCGAGATAACCACGGATAAGACAGAAGCTATAATCGGCGACGCCCAAAGATCAGGAGAACCATTTAAAGGAAATGAGCAATATCCCAGCTTCCAATCCGAGGATCAGATAAATTAACCCCGGAGCAGCCAGACGAAAACTAGCCGACGCCAATGAGCAAACAGTGGTCAAACGCGGAATTACCGCTGTCTGTCAGACGACCTGGTCTGAACAGTGTCCGACATGACAGTACCCCACCTTCTACGAGGGACCCCAGGGCCCTCACGGCTTATAGGACCCGGCTTGTCCGGATGGCGACGATGAAAACACCTGACCAGCCGATCCGCATGAATGTCCGAGACTGGTACCCAGGACCTCTCCTCAGGCCCATAACCACGCCAGTGTACCAAATATTGTAAAGTGCGGCGCACCACACGAGGGTCAGCCACCCTGGAGACTTCAAATTCTAGGTTACCATCCACCAAAACTGGAGGTGGCATAGGCGCCGCGTCCACAGCACCCACCACCTTCTTAAGAAGAGACCTGTGGAACACGTTGTGTATTTTATACACCGTAGGGAGCTCCAGTCGGTACGCTACTGGGTTAATTACGGCGGTGACCCTAAATGGACCAATAAACCGTGGACCCAATTTAAGGGATGGTATCTTGAGTCTTATGTTTTTTGTGGATAACCACACCAAGTCATCCACACTCAGGTCCGGACCTGGCAAACGCCTACTGTCAGCCACACGTTTGTACCTAGCACCCACACTCAACAGGCGCTGTTTCACTCTCCTCCAGACTGATGACAATTGTGTTCCTAACTGGTCTTCCTCTGGAACGCCGGAAGAGCCTCTCTGACTTAATGTACAAAACTGAGGATGTAGCCCGTAAACACAAAAAACGGAGACTCCCCAGACGACTCCTGGTGGTGATTATTGATAGCAAACTCAGCCAAAGGAAGAAAGGTAGACCACTCCTCCTGGTTATCAGAGACAAAGCAGCGCAAGTACTGCTCCAAATTTTGGTTCATACGCTCGGTTTGACCATTTGACTGGGGATGAAATGCAGACGAATGAGACAACTTGATCCCCAGCCGTGAGCAAAATGCTTTCCAAAATTTTGCTACAAACTGAGTACCCCTATCTGATACGATGTCAGACGGAACTCCATGAAGCCTGACCACCTCCTGCACAAACACCTGAGCAAGAGTCTTAGCATTAGGTAAAGAAGGCAAAGACACAAAGTGCGACATTTTTGAAAACCGATCCACAATCACCAAAATGACCGTGTTCCCAGCTGAAGGAGGCAAATCCGTGATGAAATCCATGGAGATTTCCATCCATGGCTTACTAGGTACCTCCAGAGGAAGTAGTGTGCCAACAGGACGGGAGCGGGGCGTCTTCGCCCTAGCGCACGTGGTGCAAGCTGACACATATGAGACCACGTCCTGTCGGATTTTGGGCCACCAAAACCGACGTGACACCAACTCCAAAGTACCTCTAACCCCTGGGTGGCCAGCCAGGACAGTATCATGATGCTCCGCCAACACCTTTAGGCGGAGATGAAGTGGTACAAAAGATTTGTTGATGGGAAGCTCAGATGGTACCTCCTCCTGAGCCTTGGCAATCTCAGCCTCAACCTTGGTAGTGAGGGCTGAAACCACAACACCCTTTTGGAGAATGGGTACTGGGTCTTCCCGAGGCTCTCCCCCCGGAAAACACCTGGACAGAGCATCCGCCTTAGTGTTTTTAGACCCTGGTCTGTAAGTGACAACAAAGTTGAACAGCGTGAAAAACAATGCCCAGCGAGCCTGCCTGGGAGACAGACGCTTGGCAGACTCCAAATACAGCAGATTCTTATGGTCGGTAATAACAGTGACCTGATGTACCGACCCCTCCAAGAAGTGTCGCCATTCCTCAAAGGCCAACTTAATAGCCAACAACTCCCTGTTGCGATATCGTAGTTACGTTCAGCGGACGACAGTTTTTTTGAGAAATAGGCGCACGGACGCAAACCACTCAAGGATGAGCCTTGAGGTAGTACCGCCCCCACACCAACCTCAGACGCATCGACTTCCACGACAAAGGGTTTAGATATGTCTGGCTGCACAAGAATGGGGGCTGAAACAAAACTGTTCTTGAGAAATTCAAATGCGCGAACAGCAGCCTCAGGCCAAACGGAGAAATTGGTACCCTTTTTAGTCATGTCAGTTAGCGGTTTAGCAATGATAGAAAAATCCTTGATAAATTTCCTATAGTAGTTAGAAAACCCAAGGAACCGCTGAAGTGCTTTCAGGTTATCAGGACGTTCCCAATGCAGCACCGCTTGCACCTTAGCGGCGTCCATTTTAAAACCAGAGGCAGACACAGTATAACCCAAGAACGGCAACTCTTGAGCAAAAAATACACATTTCTCAAGTTTAGCATACAGCTTATTCTCTCTGAGAAGCTGTAACACCTGCCTGACATGACCTAAATGAGCATCACGGTCGCAAGAATATATGAGGATGTCATCTAGGTACACGATAACAAATTTCCCCAAAACATGCGAGAACACATCATTGATGAAATGTTGGAACACTGCAGGTGCGTTAGTTAACCCAAAAGGCATCACCAAATTTTCAAAATGACCCTCAGGGGTATTAAAAGCCATCTTCCACTCATCACCTTGACGGACTCTTATGAGGTTGTACGCCCCCCTGAGGTCAAGCTTGGTAAACCACTTAGCACCTGCCACCTGGTTGAACAAGTCAGGTATCAGTGGCATAGGGTATGGATCACAAACCGTAATCTGGTTCAACTCCCTGAAATCCAAACACAGGCGTAATCCGCCATCTTTCTTCTTCACGAAGAAGAACCCTGCTGCCACCGGCGAGGATGACGGCCTGATGTGCCCTTTGCTCAAACTTTCAGAAATGTAATCCTTGAGCGCTTGTCTCTCCGGACCGGAGATGTTGAACATCCTTGCTTTAGGCAACTTGGCCCCTGGTTTAAACCTGATAGAACAGTCATAGGAGCTGTGTGGCGGCAACTCTGAACAACCCTTCTCAGAGAACACATCCGCATATTCCTGAAGTGACTCCGGAACGCTTGAAGTCACATTGGACACACATGTGGCCAGGCAATTCTCCTGACAGAAATCACTCCACTGGATTATGTCCTAAGTTTTCCAGTCAATCACCGGGTTGTGTGTAGACAACCATGGAAAACCCAGAACCAATTGTGCTGGAAGACTCTTGAGCACCTTACATGTGACCTGCTCGAAATGAAGAACCCCAATGTGGAGTTTAACCTCAGCCACGAACTCAGTAATCTCCCCCTGTGGAAGAGGAGCAGAATTGATGGTGACCACACGGATAGGATGAGGCAGTTTTTAAATCTTAAAACCAGCAGTGCGTGCAAACTCCTCATCAATGAGATTTGTGGCAGAACCACTATCCACAAAAATAGTGATTAGTTTCTCTCTGCCAGCGACAACAACTTTGGCAGGGAGCATGCACTGAGAAATCATCATGGAGGATATACATAAGCTCAGATTGGACTCCTCCACTCCCTCTGAGCTCAGAAGTTTTCTGCCGTTGCGTTTTTCTTTAACAGCAGAGGACAGATATTAATAAAATGACCAGTTTTACCGCAGAAAAAACAGGCTCCCTGCTTCCTGAGTACAGGGGTACGATTCTTAACATGTGACACCCCTGTGATTTGCATAGATTCCGTGGGCTCACCTGCAGCAACCTCATGTGAACCTAAACCTTCATCCACAGGCAGCGTCTCATGATTCCCCTGACACAAACGGCGATCAATGCGGACAACAAGACTCATAGCAGAATCTAGTGAAGCAGAAGTCTCGTACATCAGGAGGGCTTTTTTAACCCTATAAGAAACTCCATGAATAAAGTGACTCCGCAATGCTGGCTCATTCCACTGAGTGTCAACCGCCCAGCGGCGAAATTCAGAACAGTAATCCTCTGCAACACGCTCCCCCTGGCAAATAGTGCGTAACTTAGATTCTGCTAGAGCCATTCTGTCTGGATCGTCGTAAATGTGTCCTAGAGCAGAAAAGAAACCCTCCACTGAGTTAAATGCAGCAGAATCAGACGGCAACGAAAATGCCCATGCTTGGGGATCCCCGCTTAATAATGATAACACCAGGCCCACACGTTGAGCCTCATTACCAGAGGAGATCGGGCGCATACAGAAATACAGTTTGCAAGCTTCACGAAAAGAAACAAATTTACTGCGTTCCCCAGCAAATTTTTCAGGCAAAGGAAACTTGGGCTCATTAACTCCTGTCTCTCCAGCCTGTATATTAGATACTGCTAGTCCCTGTTGCTGCACTGCTCCCCTCAACTCAGTGACCAGTAGGGACAGCGCCTCCAACTGGCGGGTTATGGAAGTCATGGGATCCATGACAAAACACAGAGAAGAAAAAAAAAAAAAGGAACCCCTTTTTTTTTTGTTAGGCCGATTATAATGTCACGGGGATACAAGGAGGGTGAGGGCTAATAACCCGGGCCCCTGCAATTTCCCTCAGACTAGGGAAACCCTGTCTGACCCTCTACCTGAAGTTTACACTGAAGGTGTGCATGTTCAAGCCTCCACCCTCACCCTGACTCCTGATTCAGCCCTAGCCTGAACACCACCGCCCACCACCCAGTGAATGCAATAGACCAATACCCACAGTTATAACAAACAAGGATAAAGGAAAATACATACCATGCCGCAGTCAATCAGGAATACACTATAAAGGTGCAGGGCAAAACAAATACAAATATAGGAAGGAGTAAACAAGACAAAGGAAAATACACCACCAGCAACGATTCTCCAACAACCACTCCGGACCGAGATAACCACGGATAAGACAGAAGCTATAATCGGCGACGCCCAAAGATCAGGAGAACCATTTAAAGGAAATGGGCATGGCCCAGCTTCCAATCCGAGGATCAGATAAATTAACCCCGGAGCAGCCAGACGAAAACTAGTCGACGCCAATGAGCAAACAGTGGTCAAACGCGGAATTACTGCGGTCTGTCAGACGACCTGGTCTGAACAGTGTCCGACATGACAGGAGGAAGAGGTATGGATTTTTCTGGGAATGCAGGGCGCAGGTTTGGGATTCTGAAGCCACAACTAACGTGCATGAGAGGTGGGTAGTAATATGATGAAGATAGTAGGCAGGTATTTCTTCCAGAAACCTCACGCCCTGAATCCTGGAAAAAATCCTTAGTATACAGAAAGAATATAACATTTCTCAACAAGACCATTAATATGAGGCATAAAGGTAGGACTAGCTTAACATTTCTATTACATGTATGCCCATATTAATAGGTTATATACGATCCCAGGAGTGACAGATTCCTTTTAAGCAGACCATTTTCCTTTGCAGGAAGTGGATATTGTACATCATGATATTGGTAAAATATCTTTGATATGGCGCTCATCTGTGAAAATATTGTAAATTTGTTGAAAATGTTGAAATTTTCAAAATTTAATGTTAATGCTCTTAAATAAGAGAGTTGTATCACACAAAGTAGTTAATAAATAACATTTCCCATGTGTCTACTTTACATCAGCACAATTTTTGAAACCTCATTTTTTTTCGGTAGGAAGTTAGAAGGGTTAAAAATTGACCAGTAATTTCTCATTTTTAGAACAAAATTTACAAAACCATTTTTTTAGGCCTCACACTGCATTTGAAGTGACTTTGAGCAGCCTAAATGACAGAAACCACCCCAAAATGACACCATTCTAAAACTGCACCCCTCAAGGTGCTCAAAACTACATTCAAGAAGTTTATTAACCCATCAGGTGCTTCACAGGAATTAATAGAATGTGAGAAGAAAAAATAAACATTTATTTTTTACAAAAATTTTCTTTTAGACCTTTTTTTTTTTCTTCACAAGAGTAACAGGAGAAAATGAACCATGAAATCTATTGTGCAGTTTCTACTGAGCAAGGTGATGCCCTATATGTGGGGAAAAGCCACTGTTTAGGCGCACGTCAGGGATTGGAATGAAAGGAGCGCACTTTAACATTTTCTGACATAATTAGCGGACACCATGTCGCATTTAGAGAGCCCCTGTTGTGCCTAAACAGTGGAACCCCCCCACAAGTGACACTATTTTGGAAATTAGACCCCTTGTGGAAATTATCTAGATGTACTGTGAGCACCTTTAACCCACAGGTGCTTCACAGAAGTTTGCAATGTTGAGCCGTGAAAATAAAAAAAAATGACATTTTTCCCACAAAAATGTTTTTTAGTCCCAAATTTTGTAGTTTCATAAGGATAAAAGGAGAAAATGGACCCCAAAATTAGCAATTTCTCCTGAGTTCACGATACCTCATATGTGGTTGAAAACTACTTTTGAGGCACAGTGCAAAGCTGAGAAGGGAAGGAGCACCATGTTACAGTGCAAAATTTACTGCAATGTTTTGAGAGTGCTATGTCACATAGGTAAATGTCCCAGAACTGCAAAGCCCCCATAAGCTACCCTATTTTACAAACTACACCTCTCAATGAATTCATTCAGGTGTGCAGTGATCATATTGACACCACAGGTGTGTCATACAATTTCTGCTGAATGTGGAAATACCCTATATATGGCTGTACAGTACTCCTTAGCCACAAGGCAAGACTCAGGAGGAACGGAGCACTATTTGCCTCCTGGAGCATAGATTTTCCTAGAATAGTGTGCAGACTCCATATACAGAGCCCCTTAGCACTAGAAAAGCAGAATTCCCCCTCACCTGGCCCCATTGTGGAAAATATACCCTTTTGGGAATTTATTTACAGGTGTAGTGATGATTTTGACTCCATGGGTGTTTTCCAGAAACAAGCAATAGAGGATGTTGATGAGTGAAAATTGCAAACTGACATTTTAGTGACCAGTATGTTGAAGTGACCAGTATGCTGTAGTGACCAGGACATTGTAGTCACCAGTACATTATGCCCAGCTTAAGCTTCTGGAGACATGCACCTGTAAATTAGGCAGGCTCTCATCACTAGAGAAATACCAAACATCTGGGCCTACAGCTGTGCCACGATATATTTCACTAAATGTGGTTTAGACACACTGGGGCTCAGAAGGGAGGGGGTATTTGGATTTGGAAGCACAGAATTTGCAGAATTTTTGAGGTGAGGAGCCATAACACTTTTCCAGAGCCTTTGTTCTACCAGTAATGTGGAAGCCCCCTATATTTCCATTGATAGATGATGGACCTGAGTGGAGACTTTTTTTGTGGATTCAGTTAAAAGTTTTATTGAGAACATTTTACATAACATTCAGGAACACATTTAGCTGGCGCTCTACGCTGAGCAGTTACTTTGGGGTTTCCATCAAAATCTTCAAGTGATGGACAGATGAAACCCCCGAGGGATCCATTCACTATAATGAGGCAGCAGAGTTACTGTGGATTCCATCTGGCCTCTGTTTACCATTGTCCTTCTTTTAAGAAGTGCACAAAACTGTAGTTGACTGCTGTTTTTTGCTCATCTAAAAAGATGGACACCGCTGGGTAACAGGTCCTATGGCGTCCACAGTGCCTCCATCTGCCTCATTATAGGGAATCTTCCACCGGGGTTTCCATCTGAATCACGTATTTCAGAGATTTACACAGAAACTCCGGTGTAGGCGCTCAGTGTAGAATGCAGGTTAAATGTGAGACAAGCCTTACTGCGAATTAATAAACAAATCAACAGCAGGTGGAAAATTGGTTTCATTTATTTTTTTGCGCCGTTCCTCGTGTGATATAAGTTATTAGACTAATTTATTCTTTGGGTCAGTGCGATTACAGCGATACCAGATTTATATCAGGTTTTTATGTTTGGCTGCTGTCACACACTAAAAGTCGCTTTTTGGTTTAAATACTAGTTTTAGCATCGAAATATTTAGGCAGCTAGAGTCACGTGGCAGCTTCTTTTTTGTGGGACAAGTTGACGTTTTCATTAGTACCAATTTTTAGGCACAAGACATTTTTTGAGTGCTTTCTTTTCTTATTTTTGCGAAGTAGAATGAACAAAAAACAGCAATTCAAGAATTGTTTTTTTTTGTTCTTTTTTATACCATTCCGAGTGTGGTAAAATTGATAATGCAGCTTTATTCTTGAGGTCAATACAATTACAGCTGGAGCCCAAGCCACCTAAGACTCCGCTCACACATAATGCCATAGGAAGTGGAGTCCAAAAAACACATTTAGGCTATGTGCACACGTTCGGATTTCTTGCAGAAATTTTCCTGACAAAATCCGGAAATTTCTGCCAGAAATCCGCATGCGTTTTTTGCGCGTTTTTTACACGGTTTTTTTGCGGAAAATTTGCGGATTTTTTGCGTTTTTCACCTGTCACTCAAAAATTAATGGAAATCAGCAAAAAATCCGCAAAAAGAATGAACATGTCCGTTTTTTTCCGGACATGCGTTTTTTAAGCGGAAAAAAACGCAACATCTGCACAAAAATTGCGGAATGCATTCTAAAAGATAGGATGCATTATGCAAGCGTTTTTTGTGCAGATTTATAGCGTTTTTATGGAGAAAATCCGCAAAAAAAATGCTAAAAATACGCATCGTGTGCACATAGCCTCAGGGTTAGCGTGATAGGCAGAAGTGTAGGGTGTTTTATAATAAAACTAATTACAAAAGTGGTTAGGGTGTAAAGATATTTTATTTTACAAGAACATTTCAGGTAATGATGAACTATTCCTTTCCTATTTCTATTGATCCTGTGATTTCCAATAATCCATGAGTTTAACTTCTTGGTGTCATAATTTCAATATTATCTGAGCAATGTTTTCAGTTTCTCAAGCAGTGCAAATATGCACAATAAATTACACATTATTGATATGGTGAAAATTTTCACTGCTTGATAACAGTTCATGTGTTGAAAGCCGAAACATGCCTCACCTTTTTCATGGCGCTCGCCGCTCACCATTACCACAGTACTGCTTCCTTTATTCTTCTTTTGTATACGGATGGAGATTCACTTTTTGCCCTGCAGTGGGCATCGCAGAGTGTTATGACTTGGAGCAATAATAATAAATTATTCTGTCTGCTAAAAAGCTATAATAATAATAATAATAATTTTTTATTTATATAGCGCCAACATATTCCGCAGCACTTTACAATTAAGCAGGGACATGTACAAACAATAAGGGTATGTGCACACGTTCAGGATTTCTTGCAGAAATTTCCTGAAGAAAACCGGAAATTTTCTGCAAGAAATCCGCATTTTTTTTTTTGCGTTTTCTTCCGTTTTTTTCGCGTTTTTTTAGCATTCTGCAAGCGTAATTAGCTTGCAGAATGCTATAGTTTTCCAAACGATCTGTAGCATCGCTTGGAAAACTGACTGACAGGTTGGTCACACTTGTCAAACATAGCGTTTGACAAGTGTGACCAACTTTTTACTATAGATGCTGCTTTTGCAGCATCTATAGTAAAAGATAGAATGTTTAAAAATAATAAAAAAAATAAAAAAATGCTTATACTCACCCAGACATCTCCTCAGCGGCGTCCGGCTCCTCTTCCTATAGCTGGTCTGTGCGCACAGGACCTTCCGTGACGTCACGGTCACGTGAGCGGTCACATGACCGCTCACGACCAATCACAGGACAGTGACGTCATCGGCAGGTCTTTCGCCGCACACCAGCTACAGGAACCGAACGGCAGCGTGCAGTGGAGGCGGGAAGACATCGAGGGTGAGTATAGGACTGTTTTTTATTTTAATTCTTATTTTTTTGACCACTTATATGGTGCCCAGTGCGTGGAGGAGAGTCTCCTCTCCTCCACCCTGGGTACCAACCGCACATAATCTGCTTACTTCCCGCATCGTGGGCACAGCCCCGTGCGGGAAGTAAGCAGATCAATGGACCCCTAGGTGTGCGGAATCCCCTGCAATTCCGCATTTTAATGAACATGTTGCTTTTTTTTCCGCGATGCGATTTTTTCACGGAAAAAAAGGCTACATTTGCACAAAAAATGTGGAATACACTTAAAATAATAGGAGGCATACGTAAGCGTTTTTTTCGCGTTTTTATCACGTTTTTATAGCGAAAAAACGCGAAAAAAACGCGAAAAATACTGAACGTGTGCACATGGCCTAAATTCAGTACAAGTTAAGACAATTTAAACAGTGACATTAGGGGTGAGGTCCCTGCTCGCAAGCTTACAATCTACAAGGAAATGGGGGGGACACAATAGGTGAAAAGTGCTTGTTATTTCAGGTCTGGCAATTATAATACATAGGGATTTTCATATAAAGCTGCATGATCCGGTCATCAGCCCGTGTGTTTAAAGGGAACCTGTCACCATGTTTTTGGAAGATGGGATAAAAATAGCGTTAAATAGGGGCAGAGGTGGGCGTTACATTAGTGTGTTTGTTATGCGTTTATTACCCACCTAAGTTGCCGAAATACCTTTGCAAAGTCTCCGTTTTCGCCTGTCAATCAGGCTAGTCTGGTCAGATGGGCGTTGTCTTCCCCCAGATTTTGCGTAGTTTTCCGTTGGTGGCGTAGTGGTGTGCGCATGCCCAAGGTCCCGAATCCTCTGCCAGGGGATTTCAAAGAGCGCGGTGTCCGTTATTGCATTGGTGATCGGTGGGCGCGGCCATCTTCCTTTGGCCGCGCGTGCGCAGAAGCGGCGCTCTGCTGGCCGCGGCATCAGGAAAATGGCCGCGGGATGCCGCGCGTGCGCAGATGGATATCGCGGCGGCCATTTTCCTGAAGCCGCGGCCAGCAGAGCGCCGCGGCAAGCAGAGCGCCGCTTCTGCGCACGCGCGGCCAAAGGAAGATGGCCGCGCCCACCGATCACCAATGCAATAACGGACACCGCGCTCTTTGAAATCCCCTGGCAGAGGATTCGGGACCTTGGGCATGCGCACACCACTACGCCACCAACGGAAAACTAAACAAGATCTGGGGGAAGACAACGCCCATCTGACCAGACTAGCCTGATTGACAGGCGAAAACGGAGACTTTGCAAAGGTATTTCGGCAACTTAGGTGGGTAATAAACGCATAACAAACACTCTAATGTAACGCCCACCTCTGCCCCTATTTAACGCTATTTTTATCCCATCTTCCAAAAACGTGGTGACAGGTTCCCTTTAAGTGCAATAGTCAAGTACCAAGTGCAGTTTTCATGTGCATGGGGGGTGTCGAGACAACAATTCCACACATTTCAACTCAAATGAAACAGAATATAACCCATCTACAATTTTGTTTCTGGTGTTCTTTGACAGCTCTTTGGTCTTCATCATAGTGGAGTTTGGAGTGTGACTGTTTGAGGTTGTGGACAGGTGTTTTATACTGATAACAAGTTCAGGTGCCATTACTACAGGCTATGGGCACACGATGCGGATTTTGCTGCTGGTCCGCAGCAGTTTCTCATGAGTTTACAGTACAATGTAAACCTATGGGAAACCAAAAACGCTGTGCCCATGCTGCGGAAAAAAACATGTGGAAACGCAGCGGTTTACATTCCGCAACATGTCAATTCTTTGTGCGGAATCCGCATCGGTTTTACACCTGCTCCATAATAGAAAACCGCAGGTCTAAAACCGCAGTGGAATCCGCACAAAAACCACGGTAAATCCGCAGTAAATCCGTGATAAATCCGCAGGAAAAACGCAGTGTTTTTGCCCTGCGGATTTATTAAATCCGCTGTGGAAAAATCCGCAATGGACCATTCTACGTGTGCACATACCCTTAAAGAAGTTACAGGTCTGTGAGAGCCAGAAATCTTGCATGTTGTTACGTGAACAAATACTTATTTTCCACCATATTTTGCAAAACAAATCTTGCCAAATCAGACAAGATGATTTTCTGGATTTGAATAGTTTTTGCATCACCACATTTTGAGAGCTATAATTTTTCCATATATTGGTCCACAGTCATGAGAGGTCTTGTTTTTGGCGGGACAAATTGACATTTTTATTGATACCATTTTCGGGCACATGACATTTTTGATCACCTTTTATTCAGATTTTTGTGAGGTAGAATGAACAAAAACCAGCAATTCATGAATTTCTATGGGGGGGGGGATTTATATCTTTTTTCATATTTTGGCACTTTTAAACAATAAAAACTATTTTATAGAAAAAATAATTATTTTTGCATCTCTTTATTCTGAGACCTATAACTTTATTATTTTTCTGCTGATGGAGCTATATGGCAGCTTGTTTATTGCGTGACAAGATGACGTTTTCAGCAGTAACACTATTATTTATATCCGTCTTTTTGATCGCGTGTTATTCCACTTTTTGTTCGGTGGTATGATGATAAAGCATTGTTTTTTTGCCTTTTTTTAATGGTGTTCACTAAAGGGGTTAACTAGTGGGACAGTTTTATAGGTCGGGTAGTTGCGGATGCGGCGATACTAAATATGTGTACTTTTATTGTTTTGATTTTTTTTTATTCAAATATTTATTTATTAATAGAATAAATATTTTTTATATATATATATATATATATATATATATATATTTTTACAATTATTAAAACATTAAAAAAGAAAAAAAACAAAACTTTTAGGCCTTGTTCACACGATCCTTTTTTCACTGCGGATTTTTCAGGTCCTGATTTGTGAAAACCGCAGTGCAAAACCTGCGGTGGTTTTCACTGCGGTTTTCAGTCCTTTTTCTTCTGCGGATTCCACTGCGGGTTTCCAGCTGCATTTTCCTATTGGTGCAGGTGGAAAACAGCAGCGGAATCCACAGAAAGAATTGACATGGTGCTTCTTTTTTTCCGCAGAAAATCAGCGCGGATTTTCCGGTGGAAAAAAGGATCGTGGGAACAGCGTTTTTTTTTTCCATTGGGTAACATTGTACTGTACCCTGCATGGAAAAAGGATGCGGATCCGCAGCTGCAAATCCGCTGCGGATCCGCAGTAAAAACCGCATCGTGTGAACATAGCCTTACACTGTCTCCCACTATGGGACACTCATTTTGTGCCAGCTGATCGCTTATATGGCGTGCAGATCTGCATGCCATATAAGCTGTCAGCGCTGCACTCTGTGCACACTGACCTCAGAGACTTCCTGACATGCACTGAGCATGACAGGAAGACTCTCAGCTCAGGTAAGCCGGATGTCGTCATGATGACATCGGGTTACCATGGGAACGTGGCTGATCGCATGCAATGTACTATTCCGTCCATGGGAATTACGTTCCAGGTCACATGGATGGAATAGTACGTCGGATGGCAGAGAGGTTAAGGGATTTTTCCCATCTTAGGCCGGGGTAACACTTGCGAGTGCAATGTGAAAAACTCTCCTCATTATGCGGCACTGCCGCCGATACTCGGGACCGGAGCGTGCGGCTGCATGTATTTCTATGCAGCTGAAAAAGAAAAACAAAACACACTTATCCTTTTTTATTTAAAAATTACAAACACAGTTATACTAACCTAACGCCCATTACATTGCAGCCCTCATCTCATGTAATGAAACCAAATTTTATATCTTTATCCCTCATCTCTCCGTCGTTCTGTCCCACACCATAATCCATGTCTGGGGATAAATAGTTTTCAACCTGGACAGTGCCAAGATGCGACTATACAGGCTGAGAATTACTGATGAATGACATGGTGTGAGCGCAACATCAGTGAGCAGTGGTGACCTCATCGAGGTTACTGCAGGTCACTGAGGCTGCATTCCCTGCTGGGCTGAACTGCGGTGACCTCAGCACTGTGAGAAAAAAGTCAGTGAGTTCACCACAGTTCAGCTCAGTGAGTTCACCGCATATCACCGTGAGAATTCGCGGTAATCTGCGGTGAACTCACTGAATTTTATCCAGGTGCTGAGGTCACCGTGAGAAAATCAGTGAGTTTGCGGCCCATTGTTCAAGCTTATTAGTCGCTGCCATTTGTTCAAGGTATTTACATATGAGGAAAAGAGAACTTAAATCATTTCCATTAAAATTTTCACTTTAAATCAGTTTTCATAATTTCCAGGATGGGAGTAAGCTTTTTGATAAATTCCCAAAAGGGAAGTTGCATTACTGGCCACACGTTAAAATTAACTTTTGGTTTTCTGTTCCCTTTCTCTATTGAGGTTAGTCCAGTGTCTCCCTGTATTTGAGTCCACTTCCACTACTTCTTAAATATTATACATAAAATCAATACAACTAGACCATGAAGTCATGATGCTAGTATTATTATTATTATTATTTATTGCTATAGCGCCATTTATTCCATGGCGCTTTACATGTGAGGAGGGGTATACATAATAAAAACAAGTACAATAATCTTAAACAATACAAGTCATAACTGGTACAGGAGGAGAGAGGACCCTGCCCGCGAAGGCTCACAATCTACAAGGGATGGGTGAGATAGTATACCTATCAGTGAGTTGTTTAGAGACAATTTGGATATTTCCCATTGTGGCATAAAATTCTCCTCGGAATGTCAAGCTTGATATGTCACTCTCCAAAGGAGAAACGTTATCCTTTGGATGTCGGTCAGACGCCTCTCACCCAGCCAAACCAGATATCACACTTTGCACTGACAAGGGGCAGTACCCTAGAACACAATGTCTGCAAATTGAGATTTTGTTTTTGACTTTCATCTTAAGTCATGTGGCAAGGTTCGTTGGAGAGTCGATTTGTTGTCCTCTTGCTCTCTAAAAAGACAATTTGTTTAGTGTCTCTAATTTACATAGAAATGACTGTTCACTACACAACTGTCAATCATTTATTTATCTTTCCTTGACTCCCTCACTAGGTATTTTGTAGATTAGATAAACACTGATGACTTTAGCTAACTTAGGGTATGTGCACACTTTGCGGATTCTTCTGTGGATTTTTCCGCTGCGGATTTGGAAAATCCGCAGTGCAAAACCGCAGCGGTTTTCACTGCGGATTTTCCTGCGGTTTCTTCTGCGGATTCCTCTGCGGGTTTTCAACAGCACTTTCCTATTGGTGCATGTTGAAAACCGCTGCGGAATCCGCAGAAAGAAGTGACATGCTCCTTCTTTTTTTCTGCAGCGGTTCCGCAATGAATTTTACGCATCGTGGGCACAGCGGTTTTTGTTTTCCATAGGGTAACATTGTACTGTACCCTGCATGGAAAACTGCTGCGGATCCGCAGCATCAAATCCGCTGCGGATCCGCAGCAAAAACCGCAAAGTGTGCACGAGCCCTTATAGTGAATGTCTAATCATTGTGATGGAAAGTTTACTACAACTGATTGGCAGGCGTTAGGCCAGATGCACACGTTCAGTATTTTTCGCGTTTTTTTCGCGTTTTTTTGCTATAAAAACATGATAAAAACGCGAAAAAAGTGTGAAAAAAACGCTAACATATGCCTCCCATTATTTTCAGGGTATTCCGCATTTTTTGTGCAAATGTTGCATTTTTTTCCACAAAAAAATCGCATTGCGGAAAAAAAAGCAACATGTTCATTAAATTTGCAGAATTGCGGGGTTAGGCACACCTAGGAATGCATTGATCTGCTTACTTCCCGCACGGGGCTATGCCCACCATGCGGGAAGTAAGCAGATTATGTGCGGTTGGTACCCAGGGTGGAGGAGAGGAGACTCTCCTCCACGGACTGGGCACCATATAATTGGTAAAAAAAAAAGAATTAAAATAAAAAATAGTGATATACTCACCTTCGATGGCCCCCGCAGTCTTCCCGCCTCTCAGGTGCATGCTGCCGCTTCGGTTCCTATAGCTGGTGTGTGGTGAAGGACCTGCGATGACGTCGCATTCTTGTGATTGGTCGCGAGACCGGTCATGTGACTGCTCACGTGACCGCGACGTCATCGAAGGTCCTGCACACACACATCATCTATAGGAACGGACGCCGCTGAGGAGATCAGCTGTCTGCAGGTGAGTATAACCTTTTTTTTTATTTTTTTTATTATTTTTAAACATTCTATCTTTACTATTGATGCTGCATAGGCAGCATCTATAGTAAAAAGTTGGTCACACTTGTCAAACACTATGTTTGACAAGTGTGACCAACCTGTCAGTCAGTTTTCCAAGCGATGCTACAGATCGCTTGGAAAACTTTAGCATTCTGCAAGCTAATTTCACTTGCAAAATGCTAAAAAAAACGCGAAAAAAACGGGAAAAAAAACGCAAAAAAAAAATTGCGGATTTCTTGCAGAAAATTTCCGGTTTTCTTCAGGAAATTTCTGCAAGAAATCCTGACGTGTGCACATACCCTTAGATTAAAAAAAAAAAAAAAAAAAAAGTGCAGTCCCACAATTGTTTTTGTTCTTAATTTACCATGTTCAGTATATGGTAATACTGACCTGTAGGTATTATTCTCCAGGTCAGTATGAGTACACATATATCAAACACTAGATGTTTCCAGCCAGCTAAGGGTACCGTCACACAGTGCCATTTTCATCGCTACGACGGCACGATTCGTGACGTTGCAGCGTCGTATAATTATCGCTCCAGCGTCGTATACTGCGGTCACCCGTTGCAATACACGGCGCTGGAGCGATAATTTCATGACGTATTTGCGATGTAGAAGCCGTTGGTTACTGTGCGCACATCGTATACAACCTGTGTCACACGATGCAATCATGCCGCCACAGCGGGACACTAGACGACGAAAGAAAGTTTCAAACGATCTGCTACGACGTACGATTCTCAGCGGGGATCCGGATCGCAGTAGCGTGTCAGACACAACGATATCGTAACGATATCGCTAGAACGTCACGAATCGTGCCGTCATAGCGATCAAAATTGCACTGTGTGACGGTACCCTAACACTCATTGCTATCTAATTAACGCTGCTGGTGATTAAACTAAAGTAAATAATGACAACATTCAATAGCGCTTACGCAGGTGGTAATTTAACTTAAAATGAAGTTAATAACAATAATACTCATTAAAAATCTGAATAATACTAAAAATACATTTCATTCACAGTGTAAAATCAAAAACAAACTGGATTCAGTAAGATGTGTGTTTTTTATTCATTCCATCATCTAAACAAATTTCATAACGAAACATAAAGTAAGTAAAAATTTCTCTTTAAACACAATTATATGTATAGTCATTTTCATCATTTTCAAAGATCTTTCCTTGACTTCTACCAGGTACAATTTAATGTGTGGGGACGGGATTGTGTGTCATAATGTGGTGGGGGGGCGGGATTATGTGTGGTAATGTGGTGGGGGGCGGAATTATGGGTGGTAATGTGGTGGGGGCGGGATTATGTGTGGTAATGTGGTGGGGGGCGGAATTATGGGTGGTAATGTGGTGGGGGCGGGATTATGTGTGGTAATGTGGTGGGGCAGGATTATGTGTGGTAATGTGGATGGAGGTGGGATTATGTGTGGTAATGTGGTGTGGGGACGGGATTGTGTGTGGTAATATGGTGGGGCGGGATTATGTGTGGTAATGTGGTGGGGCAGAAATATGTGTGGTAATGTGGTGGGAGGCGGGATTATGTCTGGTAATGTGGATGGAGGCGGGATTATGTATGGTAATGTGGTGGGGGGCGGGATTATGTGTGGTAATGTGGTGTGGGGACGGGATTGTGTATGCTAATATGGTGGGGCGGGATTATGTGTGGCAATGTGGTGGGGCGGGATTATGTGTAGTAATGTGGAGGGGGGCGGGATTATGTGTGGTAATGTGGTGAGGGGCGAGATTATGTGTGGCAATATAGTGGGGGGATTATGTGTGGTAATGTGGTGGGGGGCGGGATTATGTGTGGTGATGTGGTGGGGGGCGGGATTATGTGTGGTGATGTGGTGGGGGCGGGATTATGTGTGGAGATGTGGTGGGGTGGGATTATGTGTGGTGATGTGGTGGGGGCGGGATTGTGTGGTAATGTGGTGTGGGGGCGGGATTGTGTGTGGTGATGTGTTGGGGGTTGGAATTATGTGTGGTAATGTGGTGGGGGGTGGGATTGTGTGGTAATGTTGTGGGGGGCGGGATTATCTGTGGTGATGTGGTGGGGGCAGGATTATGCGTGGTGATGTGGGGGGAGCGGGATTATGCATGGTGATATGGTGGGGGGCGGGATTATGTGTGGTAATGTGGTGGGGGGGTGGAATTGTGTGGTAATGTGGTGGGGCGGGATTATGCGTAGTAATGTGGCGGGGGGCAGGATTATGTGTGGTAGTGTGGTGAGGGGCGAGATTATGTGTGGTAATATAGTGGGGGGATTATGTGTGGTAATGTGGTGGGGGGCGGGATTATGTGTGGTGATGTGGTGGGGGGCGGGATTATGTGTGGTGATGTGGTGGGGGCGGGATTATGTGTGGTGATGTGGTGGGGCGGGATTATATGTGGTGATGTGGTGGGGGCGGGATTGTGTGTGGTAATGTGGTGTGGGGGCGGGATTGTGTGTGGTGATGTGTTGGGGTCGGAATTACGTGTGGTAATGTGGTGGGGGGTGGGATTGTGTGGTAATGTTGTGGGGGGCGGGATTATCTGTGGTGATGTGGTGGGGGCAGGATTATGCGTGGTGATGTGGGGGGAGCGGGATTATGCATGGTGATGTGGTGGGGGGCGGGATTATGTGTGGTAATGTGGTGGGGGGGTGGAATTGTGTGGTAATGTGGTGGGGCGGGATTATGCGGGGTGATGGGTGGGGGTGGGATTATGCATGATGATGGGGTGGGGGTGGGATTGTGTGTGGTGATGGGGTGGGGGGGCAGAATTATGTGTGGTGATCTGTTGGGGGGCGGGATTATGTAATGATGTGGTGGGGGGTGGGATTATGTGTGGTGATGTGGTGGGGGCAGGATTTTGTGTGGTAATGGGGTAGGAGGGCGGGATTGTGTGCGGTGATGGGGTGGGAGGGCGGTATTGTGTGCGGTGATGGGGTGGGAGGGCGGGATTGTGTGCGGTGATGGGGTGGGAGGGCGGGATTGTGTGCGGTGATGGGGTGGGAGGGCGGGATTGTGTGTGGTGATGGGTGGGAGGGCGGAATTGTGTGCGGTGATGGGGTGGGATGGCGGGTTTTGTGTGCGGTGATGGGGTGGGAGGGCGGGTTTTGTGTGCGGTGATGGGGTGGGAGGGCGGGATTGTGTGCGGTGATGGGGTGGGAGGGCGGGATTGTGTGCGGTGATATTGTGTGCGGTGATGGGGTGGGAGGGCGGGATTGTGTGCGGTGATGGGGTGGGAGAACGGGATTGTGTGCGGTGATGGGGTGGGAGGGCGGGATTGTGTGCGGTGATGGGGTGGGAGGGCAGGATTGTGTGCGTGATGGGGTGGGGATTGGGATTGTGTGCGGTGATGGGTTGGGGGGTGAGATTGCGTGCGGTGATGGGTTGGGGGTGAGATTGTGTGCGGTGATGGGTTGGGGGGTGAGATTGTGTGCGGTAATGGTTTGGGGGGCGAGATTGTGTGCGGTGATGGGGTGGGGGGAGGGATTGTGTGCGGTGATGGGGTGGGGGGCGGGATTGTGTGCGGTGATGGGTTGGGGGGCGGGATTGTGTGCGGTGATGGGTTGGGGGGCGAGATTGTGTGCGGTGATGTGTTGGGGGGCGGGATTGTGTGCGGTGATGTGGTGGGGGGCGGGATTGTGTGCGGTGATGGGGTGGGGGTCGTGATTGTGTGCGGTGATGGGTTGGGGGGCGTGATTGTGTGCGGTGATGGGTTGGGTTGCGAGATTGTGTGCGGTGATGTGTTGGGGGTGGGATTGTGTGTGGTAATGAGATGGAGGGCGGGATTGTGTGTGGTGATGTGGTGGGAGGCGGAGTTACTGTGCAGGGGCGGGATTAGCGAGTAATCACGATGCCTCTTATATATATAGATGTAAAGTTTCTTTATTATTTAAGGGGTGAAAAAAATTCGGAAATTTGTAAAAAAAACAAATTGCTTGTGTTGCCATTTTCTGAGAACCATAATGTTTTACATTTTCAGGATATGGGGCTGTGTGAAGGCTTATTTTTTTGCGCCCTGAGCTGTTGTTTTTAATTATATTATTTTGGGGTAGATACAATGTTTTGATCACCTCTTACTGCAAAGTAGCGGGGTACCCTGGCCAACATGGCAAAGATTGAAAGCGGCATTTTAAATGTTACAGCCATGGGTGGAACGCGGCTTCACCCGTGGCTGTTAGAAGCAGAGAATGGTTAAAAAAATTCATCCATTATCTGCCGGGAAGTATATGGGCTCAGCTTGTTTGCCTGTAACAAAGTCAGGAACCCGTAACTGTACATCATGTCGGGCAGGATTTAATAACCTATTTAGACGGGCAGACTGTGCTTCACATGAGCACAGAATGATCAGTAATCATTCTGTGTGCATAAGCAGTAATTGTTCTCCACAGCACATGACCTGTTTAAATAGGATGATGTCCTGCCAAGATCAATGATCTTTTCAGCAAGCATAAAGATCTTTTTACCCAGCGATTGAGAATTTTTCTCGCTTGTTAATAAATAATAATAATTGTATTTCTATAGCGCCAGCATATTCTGCAGCACTTTACATTTTAGGGAGGACTTGTACAGACAATAAAAGACATTATAGAATAACAAAAATCACATAAATCAACAGATATCAAGAGGAATGAGGCCCTTCTCGCAAGCTAACAATCTATGAGGAAATAAGGGAGACTTGAAAGGTGGATGGTAACAATTGCTTTCATTGTTCTGACCAGCCATAATGTAAGAAATTGGGTGTTCATGTAATGCTGCATGAACCGGTTATCAACAAGCATATGTGAAAGTACAGACACACGAAGGCTATTAAATGCTTAAAGCGTGTGAGAACATGATACGAGAAACCTGGTTATGAAGAAAATTTTGAATGGGCAGCACAGTTAATTAAGTGTGTTTTTAGGGCACGCTTAGGCTAGGGTCACATTGCGTTATGTGACCGCGTTTAACGGACTACGTTACACCGCGGCATAACGCGGTGTTAACATAGTCCGTTAACGCCGCCATAGCCTGTAATGGAGAACGCGTCGCTAGCGCCCGCCCACATTGGGCGTGCGCTAGCGATGTGGCGTCATTTGAGTGACGGACCT
The DNA here is from genome assembly GCF_051348905.1 of Ranitomeya variabilis. Taxonomy (NCBI): domain Eukaryota; kingdom Metazoa; phylum Chordata; class Amphibia; order Anura; family Dendrobatidae; genus Ranitomeya; species Ranitomeya variabilis. Next base: position 825,392,884 of record NC_135232.1, on the reverse strand, counting down.
CGGACGCTGCTTGCAGCGTCCGCGGCGCGCCCGAGGTCCATTCCTCGCTAGTGCAGATCGGGGATCTGCGCTAGCGGGGACGCCGAACGCGGACCCTAGAGAAGCATTGCGTTAGCACAATCCGCTAGCGCTATGCGCTTAACGGATTGCCCTAACGCAATGTGACCCTAGCCTTAAAACTGTGGGTATAGGGGATTAATCAAATTATCCTATGTAGTGCATTCCAAAGAATTGGCGCAGCACATGATAAGTCTTGGAAACGGTAGTGGGAGGTTCTGATTATTGAGGATGTTAGTCTTAGGTCATTAGCAGATCAAGGGGCATGGGTAGGGAGGTAGACTGAGAGGATGGAGGAGATATAGGGTGGTTCTGAACCGTGGAGCAATTTGTGGGTGAGAGTGATAAGTTTATATTGAATTCTGGAGTGGATGGGTAACCAGTGCAATGACTGGCACAAGGTAAATGCATCGGTGTAATGGTTGGTGAAGAATTTGATCCTGGCTGCAGCATTCAAGACAGATTGGAGATGGGAGAGTTTAGTAAGCGGGAGACCGATTAGTAGAGAGTTACAATAGTCCTGATGAGAATGAATGAGTGAAACAGTTAGAGTTTTTGTAGAGTCGAAAGTAAGAAAAGGTCAAATTCTAGAAATGTTTTTGAGGTGCAGATAACAAGAGCGAGCCAGTGATTGGATGTGGGGGTGAATGATAGCTCTGAATCAAGTATTATCCCAAGACAGCAGGCATGCCGCATGCGGATTACCCGCAGATTTCCCATGGATTTCCAGCGATTTTTGTGCGGATTTCACTTGCGTTTTTACACGTGCGGATTCCTATTGAGGAGCAGGTGTAAAACACTGCAGAATCCGCACAAAGAATTGACATGCTGCGGAAAATACAATGCAGCGTTTCCGCGTGGAATTTTCCGCAACATGTGCACTGCGGATTTTGTTTTCCATAGGTTTACATGGTACTGTAAACCGGATGGAAAACTGCTGCGAATCTGCAGCTGCCAATCCACTGGGGATCCGCAGGCAAATCCGCAACATGTGCACATACCCATAGGGCTTTCTCTTCTTATATCTATTGTTGAGCTGTGAGCTCTGACTTCTGTTCATTATAAGGGATGAGCAAACCCATGGAACTTCAGGTTCTGGTACTCGCCCCGAGAGAGAGAGAGAAGTTTGAGTATTGTTCTGGTGACTGAACCAAACTTTGAAGTAAAGTTTGGGCTGGTGCCAGTACCCGAACCTCACGGGTCTGCTCACCCTACTCACAATTCTTAAATTTCCATAAAATGGCTGCAGCATTCCCTGCTTTGGCTTTTATATTGTCTATAATAGTACCTCCTGATTAGCTATTGTAGCATAATGCAGTCAATGTGATTCTTGCAAAGCATTATTTGAGAGCCCAAGTGGTCACACCTAAGGCCATACCAGCATTCTGTGGCTGGTGCAATATTTGGCAATACATAAAATGGATGCAGGCATTTTTTTTGCAAATTGAATTGCAAATTATTTGCATTTACGGAGTATTCAAATTTCATAGAGTTCATGACAAACTTGTTTTGCTCATCTGTAGCTATAAAGAATTTTGGCGATTATATTGTTTATACCTTGTTTCAGACATTAAAAGGACTGAATGAGGTCACAACATGTAGTCCAGAGACATAGCATTTTTTTCATTGGACACATGTAACATACTTTGAAATAAAAAAAAATGGCTTGTATATGATAGGAGGACAAGATTCGCATTCCTTCTTGATCTCATAGCTTTTTGCGAAAGCTCTTCCTATTCTGATATGCCATCTGAGAGCCTTGGAGCACATCCTGCAGCTGTGAGGAAGAAAGGGGTTACAGAACAGTATGTCTGCTGTTTTCAGTGTCTATAGGAATTTGTGACTGTGGCAAAACAGTCCTAGTAGAAAAATCTAGAATATAAAGACAAAAATTAGTAGACGTGTAAATGAGAGGGGCACTTAGCAACTGAACAAAGAAGCTATGTTAGTCACGAGAACTTGCAGGATAAAATGTGCTAATCAGCCTTTTCCGTCGGATGAACACATTGTATGTTCAAAAAAGACGAGTAGAGCTGTAACTTAGGAACAGAATGACAAAGGAACCCCATTCCGATTGACGTATCATTGATCGCTGTTCCTTCCAGTAATCAGCTGAAAAAGTGCTGTTCTCTGCATTTTCCTTCTCTTCAGTCTTGACATTCTTTATAGTCTCTTTTTTTAAGTAGCCCCTCTATTTTTGTACCTGGTCGGTTAGATTGTGTTGAACATAAAATCATTATTTATATTAAATATGTAGGACAGTTTTAGAAACATTATTTTGAAATGTTATAATATGAGGAGTACAATATCCTCTACTTGAGGAGAAAGTTTTTTTTATAATGCACCATAGGACATGGATTAATATGGATTAAAGTTCAATACATACAGAAAGGGGCGTAGCTAGAGCTTTTGCCGCCCGGGGCTGTTCCCGAGTTTGGCGCCCATGCAGTGCAGGGCACACACAGGGCTGGGCACTACAGGGGCGAGCGCCTGACCCCATGGCCACCCCTATGTATGCTGGCACATCTGTACTGCAGTGCACACACAGGACTGGGCACTACAGGGACGATCGCCTCACCCCATGGCGGCTCCTATGTATGCTGGCACATCTGTACTGCAGGGCACACACAGGAATGGGCACTACAGGGGCAAGCGCCTCACCCCATGGCGGCCCCTATGTATGCTGGCACATCTGTAGTGCAGGGCACACACAGAACTGGGCACTACACACACAGAGTGTAATACCGCCTGTATCACCCCATCACTCTCTTACCTCCCCACTTTCGTGGCTCCCTCGCTCTCCCCCGGAAGTGTGGCTGAACTACCCGGATATGACATCACCTTCACATAACTTTATTTCACGGAGCAGAACGTACAGTTCCGGCTGCAGGCTGTGCCCGGCGTGTAGTGTGAATATGGGCGGTAACGGCCAGTGAGTGCCCGCTCGGCCCGGGCTATGTGCTCAGGATGCGCTACAACGAGAAGGAGCTGCTGTCCCTCTCCCGGCAGAGAATGGAGCAGGTGGCGGAGCTGCACATGAGGGGCGTGCACTCGCTGGCGACTGAAAATGACGTCAGACGCCGGCGACATGCACGCTGGGACTGACGTCAGCTGCCAGCCTCAGATTGGCTGGCGGCTGTTAACTATTGACATGCGGGCGCGGGCCCGCACGTCAATAGCGTTAAACAGCTGCAGCCTGCAGCGCAGGCCGCGGCCCGGTGACCCACCCCCGCATTGTGCCGCCTAGGGCAGCCCGCCCCCCCGCACCCCCCTTCCTATGCCACTGCATACAGAGGTAAAAGAATATCATCTGTACAGTCTCCAGTGCCAGGCTCTACACTGAGCTTCATCGGTGGCAGGCTCTCTGTGATCTCTTGCATGTTGGGTTACTGTAGTAATATGGCGGGCACCTTTGATGCAATTCTCCTTGGCCATTTTAGGTTGGCATGACTACATACTCTGCTCTTCTGTTCCAAGGTGCCTGTCCGCACACTCAGTTCTGCCATATCAAGGTGCCTCTCTGCTTCCCTGCTCTTCTGTTCCAAAGTGGCTGTCCACATACTTGGCTCTGCAGTATCAAGGTGCCTGCCCGTATATTAGGCTATGTGCACACAATGCGGATTTACTGCGGATCAGCAGCATTTTTTCCACGCAGAAAGGCTGCAGATCCACAAAGTGATTTACAGTACAATGTAAATCAATAGGAAAAAAAATATGCTGTGCTAATGGCGCAGAAAATTCCGCATGGAAAACACTGCGGATCAAAAGAAGGAGCATGTCACTTTTTTTGTGCAGATATGCAGCTTTTCTGCACCCTTCCATTATAGAAATCCGTAGGGGTAAAAGACCCATGAAATCCTCATCAAATCCACAACAAAAACGCACAAAATCCTCATAGAAAATGCATCAAATCTGCACCTACGTTTTCTGCCAGGAGATGCAGATTTTGTGCAGAAAATTCTGCACCCCAATCCGCAACGTGTGCACATAGCTTTAAGCTCCACTGGTCCATGCTGTTCCACATGACATCCAGTTTATTCAGCTCCACCGTTTCTTGTCTCTCCCAGCATTTCCAGGTTCATTATTCCACAATATTCCATGTGCTGTTCAGCATATTCAGCTCTGCTGGTCTTCGTGCCATCCTACTTATCCAGCTCCACGCTGTTCAATGTGCGGAATAGTAAACACAACTCTTCAGTTCCATGCTGCTCTAGTTGCCAGCTTGCACATCTAGCTCTGCTGTTCCATGTGCTATCCAGCTTGACTACCTCCTCTGTATCTCAGTGCTTCGAATCAACCATTCTGGGCTGCTTGTCCAGATTTATGATTTGGCAAATCCACCTTAAAAGGAACTTGTCAGCAAGATTCTGCTGAGTTAAGGCCCCGTCTCACATAGCGAGATCGCTAGCGAGATTGCTGCTGAGTCACAAGTTTTGTGACGCAACAGCGACCTCAGTAGCGATCTCGCTATGTGTGACACGTACCAGCGATCAGGCCCCTGCTGTGAGATCGCTGGTCGTGTCGGAATGGCCTGGACCTTTTTTCGGTCGTTGAGGTCCCGCTGACATCGCTGAATCGGTGTGTGTGACACCGATCCAGCGATGTCTTCACTGGTAACCAGGGTAAACATCGGGTTACTAAGCGCAGGGCCGCGCTTAGTAACCCGATGTTTACCCTGGTTACCAGCGTAAATGTAAAAAAAACCAAACAATACATACTCGCCTTCTGATGTCCGTCAGGTCCCTTGCCGTCTGCTTCCTGCTCTCACTGACTGCCGGCCGTACAGTGAGAAGTGAGAGCACAGCAGTGACGTCACCGCTGCGCTCTGCTCTCACTGTACGGCGGCTCAGTCAGAGCAGGAAGCAGACGGCAAGGGACCTGACGGACATCAGAAGGCGAGTATGTACTGTTTGTTTTTTTTGGTAACCAGGGTAAACATCGGGTTACTAAGCGCGGCCCTGCGCTTAGTAACCCGATGTTTACCCTGGTTACCCGGGTGCTGCAGGGGGACTTCGGCATCGTTGAAGACAGTTTCAACGATGCCGAAGTCGTTCCCCTGATCGTTGGTCGCTGGAGAGAGCTGTCTGTGTGACAGCTCCCCAGCGACCACACAACGACTTACCAACGATCACGGCCAGGTCGTATCGCTGGTCGTGATCGTTGGTAAATCGCTTAGTGAGACGGGGCCTTAACCTACAGACAGTGTCAGGTTGGTGCCATTATACTGATTATAAATTATACCTTGGTTGTTGAAATCCTTCTCATGGTTGTTGTTTAATCTTTATTTTCAGTTTTAACTTAATTAAATGCTCCTGTTATGGGGCGGGCCTGTGGGGGCCTTCATGTGGAGCTCTGAATAGGTAATCATCTGTATGACTTCTGACAGGTAATGATCCCTCAGTGAGCTGCCCCATATTTTACATAATGAATAATATATATGTATCTTGAAAAAAAAAATCCCCTACTGCAGGCAGGCACTGGTGGCGCTGCAGAGGGATCACATCTATTATGTGTATTTAAGTGTTTTCTTTGAAAGTATCCAAAAATTCATTAAAAAACAATCATTTTGAAAATGGTGTTGGCTGCACCTGCTCAGTAGCAGCTATCAGTTATCCGATAGATAGTGCCGCTGGCACCTGTGCAGTAGCATCTTGGATGAGGCCGCCTGCAGAAGGGGATTTTTTTTTTCAATACATATATAATATTCATTATGTAAAACAGAGAGCAGGTCACTGAGGGATCAGTGACCTGTCAGAAGACATTAACGTTAAAGGGAACCTGTCACCCCCCTCTGGCCTTTTTAACTAAAAGAGCCACCTTGTGTAGCACTAATGCTGCATTCTGTGAAGGTGGCTCTTCTTTTTGTGCTCCCTTAATAAATAATAATAATAATAATAATTTTATTTATATAGCGCCAACATATTCCGCAGCGCTTTACAACTTATAGAGGGGACTTATACAGACAATAGACATTACAGCATAACAGAAATCACAGTTCAAAACAGATACCAGTAGGAATGAGGGCCCTGCTCGCAAGCTTACAATCTATGAGGAAAAGGGGAGACACGAGAGGTGGATGGTAACAATTGCTTTAGTTATTTGGACCAGCCATAGTGTAAGGCTCGGGTGTTCATGGAAAGCTGCATGAACCAGTTAACTACCTAAGTATGTAACAGTACAGACACAGAGGCTATTAACTGCATAAAGTGTATGAGAACATGATGGAGGAACGTGATTATGTTGTTGTTTTTTTACAACTCCCTTCCAACGCAGCAATATTAATTTTTATAATTTTGGCGCCTTTAGTCTGTCCGGGGGGCACCTCTTTTCCCCCGGACACAACTGCCTCCCAGCCATCAGTCAGCCCCTCCGTTTGCTTGGCGCCGCCTCCTCTGTCTTCAGTAACGTACCCGACGCCTGCACTGTGCTTTTCTTTTTTGGGCATGCGCCGTTTGCACTGCCTTTCGACTCCCATCACATTATGGAATTCATCTCATGACTGCGTGTGCCCGATTTCCCACCCAGCAGTGTGAATAAGTCAGAACACACTGCGGAGCGGGATCTCGGACCTCGGGTACACGAGATAAATTTCTAATCATGTTCTCTGGGGTCTCAGCTACCCCTAGATAATTTCTGATGCTGAGGGGCGCTATACACTTATTTCTCAGTGCCATTAAAAAGCGACACTGAGGAATAAGTACCCTTAACTGCCGCTGTTTAAAGGCATATCGGCGGTAGTTAAGGGGTTAACTGAAAACTGAAAATAAAGATTAAACAACAACCAGAAGAAGGATTTCATCAACTAAGGTATCATTTTAATCAGTATAACAGTGCCGACCTGACACTGTGTGTAGGTTACTCAGCACAATCCTGCTGACAGGTTCCATTTAACAGGTTAGCCATAACAGACCATAAACTTCTATGATTACCATTTTACAGCTCAGCACACTTACGATTAAAATTTCCAATGTTTATCTGGCTCCATCATTGGATTGCTCATTATATGATGTTGGAATCTTTAGCTCTGTTATATACATTTGCCTATTGTCCCAAACCATTTGTTAACAATGTAAAGCATAAAAGTTGACATACACCTTTGAATTAGAAATGCTTGATTTTTCTTGTATCATTTGATTCGTTCTATAAAGGTACATTATGTTAATACATCATATGCCAACTGCCTGACTTTGACGCGACTTGCACATGATGGCACTGCCCTCAGATATTAGCCTGTTAAATCCTGTTGTTAATCTCTGACAGGGACATTTAATGCTCGTCGGCAGGGGGGCACATCATTCCACCTGCCCATCAGGAAGCGCCGATGGGTTGCCATGATAACCGTAAGCCTGTTGAAGATCCCCATGCCTGTAATTGCTAGAGATGAGCAAATATTTCAATATGCCTCACCTGTTGGTCATTCTGTCCCACGCCATAATCCATGCCTGAGGTATTAATAGTTTTCAACCTGGACACTGCCAAGATGCGACTGTCCAAGCTGAGAACCACTGGTGACTGAACTACTGCGAAAGCAGTGTCAGTGACCGGAGGTAACCTCGATGAAGTCACCGCCGGTCACTGATGCTGTGCTGGCAGCAGCTCATTCACAAGTGGTTCTCAGCCTGGATAGTTGCATCTTGGCACCTTCCAGGTTGAAACCTATTAATCCCCCAGACATGGATTGTGGTGTGGGACAGAATGACAGACAGGTGAGGATATTGTTTTTTTTTAATTTTAGTTTTATTACAGGAAAACGAGGGCTTCAGTGGAATTAGGCGTATAACTGTGTTTGTTATACGCTGCTCAGTGTCTCTGCTGGATGACAGGTTGCATGGTCGCATCATGCAACCATGCAACCTGCCATCTAGATGTAGCAGAGCTGGACCCATCGTGGATTTTCAAATGGATTAGCAGCATCTCTGTGGAAAGGTGAGGAATATTGTTGTTTGTTTTTTTAAAACTCTTTTGCAAATGACGAGGGCATCGGGGGAATGGGCCAGATCATAAATGTGGTTTATTAAAGATTATTAAAGGAATCTGTGTCATTCTTTCAATTAAAGGACTTTATTCTGGGTGTCTATGTTTTCTTACTATCTGACTATGGGGTTAATAATGGGGCATCTTATTGACGCCTCTCCATTACTAACCTCGGGGCTTGATGTCATGTACAGTAATTTGCACACACCCTGCACTAATTGTATTTGTCACTGACATCTAAATATCTATCTATTCTATATGTATGTACTGTATGTAATCCATCTATTCTATCCTGTCGGCTCCTGTTGTGATTTTACAGTACATGGCAGAAGAATTGCCGACTTTTATTCTATCTTTGTCATAGATATATATATATATATATATATATATATAGATATATATATAGATATATATATATGTGTGTGTGCGTGTGTCACTGACATCTATTTATCTATGTAGTCTATGTATATATATCTATTCTATTCTAACCTGTCACTCTGTGATTTTACTGAACGCAGCACATGAATTGCCGACTTTTATTCTATCTTTTACCGAATGTTATTGACTTTTTCCGATTTTAAGAAAAATGCTTTTGTGTCACGAATCCAAATTTGGCGATCATTTTCCAAACATATTCACTCATCTCTAATCATTACGATCCTCATGTGAAAGCCAGCATTTAGTCAGCATTCATAGGAGCTTGTGATTTTCTCTATTCATAGCAGTGATAATGCATTGCTATGTATAGTACAAGCGATCAGACAATCACAGCATTAACTACCCTAAGGGGACTATTAACAACAGTTAAAAGTAAAAAGAAATGTCTTTAAAATATAAAAAAATAGAAAACAAAAGTTCAAATCACCCCCATTTTGTCTCATTAAAAATAAAACAATAAAAAAAATACATATATTTGGTATCACTGCGTTCGTATAAGTCCAATGCATCAAAATATAAAAAAAATGTATCCGATTGATATACGGTATAATGAGGAAAAAATAAAAATGCCTTTAATTATTTTTTTTGGCCACCACATTAAAATACAATAAGACGTGATAAAAGCATCGTATCTACCCAAAAATGGTATTAGTAAAAACGTATGCTCAGCGTACAGAAAAGTAAGCCCACACACAGCTCCATTTCCCCCAAAAATAAAAACATTACATTTCTCAAAAAATGTTAACACAAACATTTTTTTATTTTTTACGAATTTCAATTTTTTTTTTCGCGAGTTAAATAATAAAAAAAGAAGCATGTTTAGTATCAGTGTACTCTTACTGACTTAGGGAATCATATTGCCTGGTTAGTTTTACTGTATAGTGAACATAGTAAATAAAAAACGCAAACATTAATTGTGAAATTGCACTTTTTTTGCAATTTCAATGCACTTGGAAATTGTTTCCCGCTTTCCAGTGCATCACATGATAAAATTATATTTTGAAGGAAAAACAAAAAAATGTATGGCTCTTAGAAGAAGGGGAGAAAAAAACAAAAACAAAAAAAGGCCACAGCATGAAGGAGTTAATTCTCTAGACATTTTTATGCATATTTACCACAGGTTGTCATTTATGATTCTGCTGGCACATGGTTATTTTCTGTTGATATCAGAAATTGCTATTTATTAAATTAAATAATATAAATTTACCAAAGACTTATCTATACATATGAGGTCTGTAGAGCATGTCAAACATTACAGTAGAGTTAATCATTTTTGGTGTATTAAAAAGTACATACATGATGATGACTACTTTAAGTAATGTTTTTCTTATTTTTTCAAACTTTTGCCATTTCTGCAGCTAATCTTTAGAATTTTTTAGGACATCCAACTTTTCCCATCTTTGGTCACTGGTTTGAAGATTTCCAGTAATTGTAGTGCACACTGCATAGACACAAGGGACAAAAGACAGGAGACTAGTGCTCAGAACTAGTGACATCACCAGACATTGTCTTGTTCCTGCTATTTCACAGATAACTGATGCAGCAATTAGTCAGACTCTGTAAATATGTGTTATGGCTCACCTGGTGAGGGGGATTCGCTTAAGGTACCGTTACACTAAACAACTTACCAACGATCACGACCAGCGATACGACCTGGCCGTGATCGTTGGTAAGTCATTGTGTGGTCGCTGGGGAGCTGTCACACAGACAGCTCTCTCCAGCGACCAACGATCAGGGGAACGACTTCGGCATCGTTGAATCTGTCTTCAAAGATGCCGAGGTCCCCCTGCAGCACCCTGGTAACCAGGGTAAATATCGGGTTACTAAGTGCAGGGCCGTCACCGCAGTGCTCTGCTTTATGGCCGGCGCTGACACAGTCAGTGCAGGAAGCTCTGAGCAGCAGCGCGTAACTCTGTGGACGCCGGGGGACGTGACAGACATCAGAATGTGAGTATGTACTGTTTTTTTTTTACTTTTACAATGGTAACCAGGGTAAATATCGGGTTACTAAGCGCGGCCCTGCGCTTAGTAACCCGATATTTACCCTTTTTACAAGTGAACACATCGCTGGATCGGTGTCACACACGCCGATCCAGCGATGGACAGTGGGTGATCAGCGACGAAATAAAGTTCGGGACTTCTAGCTCCGACCAGCGATATCGCAGCGGGATCCAGATCGCTGCTGCGTGTCAAACACAACGAGATCGCTATCCAGGATGCTGCAACGTCACGGATCGTCGTCGTTCTCGCTGCAAAGTCGCTTAGTGTGAAGGTACCTTAAGCCATAGGTCTGAATGGACCGCTCAGACCAGGGGCATTGATGCAGAGATACAGTGAAGCAGGGTAACTAGATGGACTGGTGGAACTGGAGAGCAGGGTAACTAGATGGACTGGTGGAACTGGAGAGCAGGGTAACTAGATGGACTGGTGGAACTGAAGAGCAGGGTAACTAGATGGACTGGTGGAACTGGAGAACATTGTAACTAGATGGACTGGTGGAACTGGAGAGCAGGGTAACTAGATGGACTGGTGGAACTGAAGAGCAGGGTAACTATATGGACTGGTGGAACTGGAGAGCAGGGTAACTAGATGGACTGGTGAAACTGAAGGAGTGGGTCATACCGGCAGGTGTTTTTTTGGTGCAGAGCCAATTATTCAAACATAGTAACTGCAGAGCCAGTTTGGCTTTTTATTTTACTTCTCATTGTATTATGCTCTATGCACACAGGTATTATTTTTGTATGGTTGGCTGCTTCTGGCTGTTAGGGATTCAGTATTTTGCTGATGGAGCACCCCCACTGCCGCAGGGCCGAGGGGTACCCGGCACCGGGCCTCAGAGTCTCTGTTCTGGGGGGTTGTCACGGCGGCTAAGCTCGGTCCGTGGCCCTGCCTGTCAGGGGGGATGTCCGGTAAAAGTGTGGTGAATGATGGTGAAGTTGTGAAGTGCCGGTCGCAATAAATAACGAGGCCACCAGGTTGCAGTCTCTTTACCTCTTTACTGAAGATCTCTGGGTCCTCAGTCCGGAGTCCGGATAACCAGGCTTCGCAAGTCCGGCCGGTCTAATGGCACCTCCAGAGTTCTCTTAACAGGTGGAAATCTGTGCCTTCCTTCTAGCGCTATGTGTTGCGGTCCTTCCCTGCTGTGCTTACGGAAAGTCCCCACAACTGTTGTGTCTGTTTCTTAAGTTCCCTCACAACTCGATTAGATGATGTTCTGCTAATCCTCCGTCCCTCCCTGATGTTACGGTTAGGACGGCACCCGTATGATGGGTAGGCTCGGAGCTCTTCCGGGACCCTAGAGTCGCCCCTCTCCACAAGTTGCCCCCCAAGACTGCATAGGTGATTTAGATGAGACAGCCCGCCTTTGACTGACTGTCCTGCCGTTGGTTTAGAGTATTGCTTGAAGCTGAATATTGTAATACTCCCTCGGCGTTCCGGCCGCCGGTTAGGCGCCTCAGTAGGATGTTGCCTCGGTCTTACAGCACGACTCCTACTGGTATTCTCCTTCTTGCTTTGATCTCGTTTCTCACTCAGCACAATCTATCTCGCTTCCAATCCCTCCTTGGGCACCGCCGCTATGCTGAGCAGGCACGGCCCCGTTACGTTCGCTCAAGTTGCCAAGTCTCTGTCAGGATCCCACCCCTGACAGGGACCCTACCGAATCTTCCCCTGCAACACCCTCTGCCACAAGGTGTTGCATGGTTCCCATCCAGTCGGCTTTCTCCCTAACTTCCTGCCTGACCCCCAGTTTTACCAGTATGTGAGGAGTGGCCTAATGAATAGAACCCTTAGCTCCCCCTGGTGGCCCGACGGTGAAATATATTGGTGTCTGTGATACCTGGTCAGATGAACTCCTTCAGTGCCATCAGATGTACCATAGCTCCCCTTAGTGGCAGAGCCACAGTACTGCAATGACCAGGACTCTGGGGCGCTGCACTCCCCCCCGGTTAAATCCAGTACTCCGGGACTGGGAAGAAAACAATAATACAGGTTAGCAAAAAGACATACAATTTTGTTGAGTGCAATAACAATAAGTATACTTGAACAGAGCTTCCCTTTATGGGAGGTGAGGACACTTGAACGTTACAAACATGGTTAAATATTATAAATTACAGGCTATAAACAACTCCTGTTACCCAACCGGGTATTCTACTGAGTGCAAATTTTTGAACAATAATTTAACATCGCCTTTAAGGACGTACACTCTGAATCCACTAAAGACCTTCTTATAACACATTATAAGGCTTGAGCAACTGTGCTACATTCTCCTTCGTTATATCTGCAGGACCGCCTGTCCTAACGGCACCAGACCTACTGCCTCTCCTTTCTTACAGGACCGCTCCTTTCAGCCCGAGCCTTCTGTCTTTTCAACTACTATACATAGTATAGAACATAACATACTTTCAGTTTAAGAGCACTGAGCCATCTCTATATGGCTCCTAGGAGGACTCACCACTAACCCCTACGGGTTCACTTCCTGTCCTCTATTTGTAACACATTATTAAACACTTTCTTTACAATAGACCAGTTTTCTACATTTAACTTCTTCATGCCAGTAGGGAGCACCTTTAAGAAGGTGCAAACTACGTACAAGAAGTTTGTATCATGCACTGTTCATGATTGCGGCAGTTCTGGAAACTTGTGCAAAACTTAGAAGAAGTAAACAAAACAATAGGGATCCCGGGTCAACAAAGGGATCCCTTTAAGAGTTAACCCTGGACGGGTTTAGCAGCAAAACAGTAGAACAATTAACTATTTACATTTCCATGGTAAAGCGTTTAGATATTTACTTAAACCAATCAGGGGGCAGCACCGGCGGAGGCAACCCCTTTGGATATTGCCCGCCGCCTGGTACTGCGTAAGGTGGAGCACTGTCCCATCTGGGGGTTTGTGTACCCACTGTCTTCAGTGCTGGAGCAGTAGACATGAGGGTCACCTGAGGAGGCACCTGCGTGGCCACGACTGCGGTGGAGGCCACGACTGCGGTGGAGGTCACGACGCGGCAAGTCGTGGTCTTCACGATCGTGCCCGTTGGGGTGACCATGGTGGTCTCAGTGGTGATCGTGGGCCGACCACAAGGGGTCACCTTAGCTACAGGAGATATCTTCTCCGGCACCTTAGTCGGGGGTTCCATCAGCTTTTTCTTGTGGACATTCAAAGCAAACCATCCATTCTCCCCAAAGTGCCGGGTGTAGGTGACTTCATCCCCTGGGTGGAGGTCCCGGTCCGGGTGACCCTCCCGCAAGTGAGATTCAACATCCCTCCGATTAACAAACACTTCCGCATACAGGCCCGGTTCTTTGATGAAGCCCCAACCTCCGCGGAGCCTGAAGGTGACGATGGTGCCCTGCCTGCGCGGGGCCTGGTGAGCGGTGGGGTCCTTGCGGGCCCGATCCTTGACTGCCAGATCTTTCCGGTGGTAGGCCTCTAGCCCGGCCTGGTATTCTTTCTGTTTCTCCTCCCATTGCTGCTCTAGCTGGACCTGGTATTCCTCCCAGCTTAGGGCCTGTACCATCTCTCCCTCCTGGGTCTTCACCCTGGGGAACCCCATAAGGTTGGATCCTGGGTTCACCCAGCGGCACACTGTGCGCTCTGCACGGACTTCACACAGCAGAGCAGTGGGTCGAAGCGGGGCCTTCAGGCGGTGTTCCATACCCGTGGGCTCCTCCCATGGCAACAGGCGCTGGAGTCTATGGGCCCCGGGGAGAGGGGGTGCCGCAACGGGGCCTACTAGCAAACCCTCGGCCGGTGGGACAGGGTCGGCGGACTCACCAGCCGATGCAGGCTCCTCCTCCGCGGCGAATTCCTCTGGCGGTGTCAGCGAGGACCTCGGCAGCAGTATCGGATCCGATGCTGGAAGACTGCTGTCCGGTGCCACCTGGTGCGGAGCCTGGGCCTTCACATTCAGCTGAAGGAGCTGGTCGAGCAAGCTCTCCATCTCGACCCGCAGGAGTTCGGTGCTGTCCTCGGAGAACGGGCTGCTGTGCTCATCCGGGTAGTTGGGGGAGACTTCCACTTCAACCCCACTTTCGGGTTCAGAGCTGCTGGCCATGGCGTCCTCCACGTGGGTCGCTTCCTGGTCTTTTTCCCGCTCTCTCCTTCGTGGGCGGTGTCGTTTTCTCGGTCTCCGCCCTCCATTGAGGATCAGGAGGCGGATCTCCGCTGCTGACGGACACGTCCTCACAGTGCAGAAATATTTAGACTGGGCGGCCATTGTCTTTCACGCTCTTCAGCTTGTCTACGCCCACTCCACGCCCCTCTTCTTCTCCTGCGCTCTCCTCAGCGCTGTAATGGCGGCGGATTTTGGCGGTAAATGGCGTAGCACAGTCCTTGCAATAAAGTACAGTCCGAGCACAGTAAATCACAGTTCCAAGGCACACATGACCTGATTCTTCAGGCTTAAGTAGATCCTGTTCGTGACACCAAAATGGAGCGCCCCCACTGCCGCAGGGCCGAGGGGTACCCGGCACCGGGCCTCAGAGTCTCTGTTCTGGGGGGTTGTCACGGCGGCTAAGCTCGGTCCGTGGCCCTGCCTGTCAGGGGGGACGTCCGGTAAAAGAGTGGTGAATGATGGTGAAGTTGTGAAGTGCCGGTCGCAATAAATAACGAGGACACCAGGTTGCAGTCTCTTTACCTCTTTACTGAAGATCTCTGGGTCCTCAGTCCGGAGTCCGGATAACCAGGCTTCGCAAGTCCGGCCGGTCTAATGGCACCTCCAGAGTTCTCTTAACAGGTGGAAATCTGTGCCTTCCTTCTAGCGCTATGTGTTGCGGTCCTTCCCTGCTGTGCTTACGGAAAGTCCCCACAACTGTTGTGTCTGTTTCTTAAGTTCCCTCACAACTCGATTAGATGATGTTCTGCTAATCCTCCGTCCCTCCCTGATGTTACGGTTAGGACGGCACCCGTATGACGGGTAGGCTCGGAGCTCTTCCGGGACCCTAGAGTCGCCCCTCTCCACAAGTTGCCCCCCAAGACTGCATAGGTGATTTAGATGAGACAGCCCGCCTTTGACTGACTGTCCTGCCGTTGGTTTAGAGTATTGCTTGAAGCTGAATATTGTAATACTCCCTCGGCGTTCCGGCCGCCGGTTAGGCGCCTCAGTAGGATGTTGCCTCGGTCTTACAGCACGACTCCTACTGGTATTCTCCTTCTTGCTTTGATCTCGTTTCTCACTCAGCACAATCTATCTTGCTTCCAATCCCTCCTTGGGCACCGCCGCTATGCTGAGCAGGCACGGCCCCGTTACGTTCGCTCAAGTTGCCAAGTCTCTGTCAGGATCCCACCCCTGACAGGGACCCTACCGAATCTTCCCCTGCAACACCCTCTGCCACAAGGTGTTGCCTGGTTCCCATCCAGTCGGCTTTCTCCCTAACTTCCTGCCTGACCCCCAGTTTTACCAGTATGTGAGGAGTGGCCTAATGAATAGAACCCTTAGCTCCCCCTGGTGGCCCGACGGTGAAATATATTGGTGTCTGTGATACCTGGTCAGATGAACTCCTTCAGTGCCATCAGACGTACCATAGCTCCCCTTAGTGGCGGAGCCACATTACTGCAACGACCAGGACTCTGGGGCGCTACACTGAAGACTCTAGACCTGACTGATGGATGCATACCCACCAAAAGACTTAGGGACTCATTCATTAAATTGTTTACCCTAGTTTTCTGACATTTTGAAAAGTCACAACATTTTTGTTGTGACTTTTGGGCTTTTCAAGTCAAGGACAGCTTGGCCAAAGTGTGCGGACCATGGGCGGGATGGGGGTATGGTCAACATGCCTAGTTCATATTCAGCTGTGGCATTACTTACGCCAGAAATTTTACTTCATAATAAACTTTCTGGCGAGGTGCACAGAAGCACGCGACAATTGTAAGATGCACCTGATTCATTATGTGGCGTCATGGACTGGAAAACATCCCTGGATTGAGCTACACCACTAAAGTGACCTAACTTATAATGAATTTGAGAGGCAAGGGTAGACATCCTTTTTCGTCCATGCTCCACCTATATTGGCGTAGCTGTATGGAACTGGATTGAAAACATCAAAAGTTGCAACATTTTTGTGCCACTTCCAAGTTTTGCAAAAATATTATAACTTAATAAAGGGGTTATGTGCTACTTCAACAAACCCTTCTAAATTACTATATTCCCCTATGTAAAATAAAAACAGCCTATGCTTACCTCCAAAGCAGTCATTTTTCCAGTGACTTTGGAGCTGGCACTACTGGAGCTCGTGTGATCTTATTCTGTCACATGGACCCTGCAGCAAGTCAGCAGCCACTTCACTTTCACTTCCTTTGCACGAACCTGACATCGAGAAGAACTAAAAACTGCTACTGCTTTCTGACAGCCTCTGGATGTCAGTTACAAATGTTATTGGAATAATAACAGTGCACGGTGGCTCAGTGGTTAGCACTGCAGGGGTGTTGAGTTAAAATCCAACAGTGTATCCCTGTGTTTGAGTGGGTATCCTCTCACACTCCAAAGATATACTGATAGGGAATTTAAATTGTGAGCCCAAGTTGGGACAGTGCTGATAATGTCTGTAAAATGATATAGAATTAAAGGAATTATACAAGTAAATAAGTACTTATCGACTAATATACTTGTACTAATGTCTATAAGAATTCTTAAAAATAAGGATATTCAAATTGCCTCTGCTGAAAAAAAGAGGACTTAACTCTATAGCGCCACCTATTGGAAGTAGCAATCCTACAAGTCACAATCAACCCTTTAACGAGTCGTGCAATATGACTTAGGATAAAAGCCAAATCAGTATCTCAATTCGCAGACACGGTGTTTCGGGCTGTTGGCCCTCGTCAGTGCGAAGCATGAGAACTGATTTGGCTAGGTGAGAGGCTCTGGACTGGGGTCTAAGGGGTAACTTTTCTCCTTATTGAGAGTGACATACCAGCTGGCTTGTCAAGGTAAGGAGGCTTATTTGCCGTGCAATGCTCCTCTGGGAATTTAAATATGCAAATTGCCTCTGCTGAAAAAAAGAGGACTTAACTCTATAGCGCCACCTATTGGAAGTAGCGATCCTACAAGTCACAATCAACCCTTTAACGAGTGTTGCAATATGACTTAGGATAAAAGCCAAATCAGTATCTCAATTCGCAGACACGGTGTTTCGGGCTGTTGGCCCTCGTCAGTGCGAAGCATGAGAACTGATTTGGCTAGGTGAGAGGCTCTGGACTGGGGTCTAAGGGGTAACTTTTCTCCTTATTGAGAGTGACATACCAGCTGGCTTGTCAAGGTAAGGAGGCTTATTTGCCGTGCAATGCTCCTCTGGGAATTTAAATATGCAAATTGCCTCTGCTGAAAAAAAGAGGACTTAACTCTATAGCGCCACCTATTGGAAGTAGCGATCCTACAAGTCACAATCAACCCTTTAACGAGTCGTGCAATATGACTTAGGATAAAAGCCAAATCAGTATCTCAATTCGCAGACACGGTGTTTTGGGCTGTTGGCCCTCATCAGTGCGAAGCATGAGAACTGATTTGGCTAGGTGAGAGGCTCTGGACTGGGGTCTAAGGGGTAACGTTTCTCCTTATGGAGAGTGACATACCAGCTGGCTTGTCAAGGTAAGGAGGCTTATTCGCCGTGCAGTGCTCCTCTGGAAATTTAAATATGCAAATTGCCTCTGCTGAAAAAAAGAGGACTTAACTCTATAGTGCCACCTATTGGAAGTAGCGATCCTACAAGTCACAATCAACCCTTTAACGAGTGTTGCAATATGACTTAGGATAAAAGCCAAATCAGTACCTCAATTCGCAGACACGGTGTTTCGGGCTGTTGGCCCTCGTCAGTGCGAAGCATGAGAACTGATTTGGCTAGGTGAGAGGCTCTGGAGTGGGGTCTAAGGGGTAACGTTTCTCCTTATGGAGAGTGACATACCAGCTGGCTTGTCAAGGTAAGGAGGCTTATTCGCCGTGCAATGCTCCTCTGGAAATTTAAATATGCAAATTGCCTCTGCTGAAAAAAAGAGGACTTAACTCTATAGCGCCACCTATTGGAAGTAGCGATCCTACAAGTCACAATCAACCCTTTAACGAGTCGTGCAATATGACTTAGGATAAAAGCCAAATCTGTATCTCAATTCGCAGACACGGTGTTTTGGGCTGTTGGCCCTCATCAGTGCGAAGCATGAGAACTGATTTGGCTAGGTGAGAGGCTCTGGAGTGGGGTCTAAGGGGTAACGTTTCTCCTTATTGAGAGTGACATACCAGCTGGCTTGTCAAGGTAAGGAGGCTTATTTGCCGTGCAATGCTCCTCTGGGAATTTAAATATGCAAATTGCCTCTGCTGAAAAAAAGAGGACTTAACTCTATAGCGCCACCTATTGGAAGTAGCGATCCTACAAGTCACAATCAACCCTTTAACGAGTGTTGCAATATGACTTAGGATAAAAGCCAAATCAGTATCTCAATTCGCAGACACGGTGTTTCGGGCTGTTGGCCCTCGTCAGTGCGAAGCATGAGAACTGATTTGGCTAGGTGAGAGGCTCTGGACTGGGGTCTAAGGGGTAACTTTTCTCCTTATTGAGAGTGACATACCAGCTGGCTTGTCAAGGTAAGGAGGCTTATTTGCCGTGCAATGCTCCTCTGGGAATTTAAATATACAAATTGCCTCTGCTGAAAAAAAGAGGACTTAACTCTATAGCGCCACCTATTGGAAGTAGCGATCCTACAAGTCACAATCAACCCTTTAACGAGTCGTGCAATATGACTTAGGATAAAAGCCAAATCAGTATCTCAATTCGCAGACACGGTGTTTTGGGCTGTTGGCCCTCATCAGTGCGAAGCATGAGAACTGATTTGGCTAGGTGAGAGGCTCTGGACTGGGGTCTAAGGGGTAACGTTTCTCCTTATGGAGAGTGACATACCAGCTGGCTTGTCAAGGTAAGGAGGCTTATTCGCCGTGCAGTGCTCCTCTGGAAATTTAAATATGCAAATTGCCTCTGCTGAAAAAAAGAGGACTTAACTCTATAGCGCCACCTATTGGAAGTAGCGATCCTACAAGTCACAATCAACCCTTTAACGAGTGTTGCAATATGACTTAGGATAAAAGCCAAATCAGTACCTCAATTCGCAGACACGGTGTTTCGGGCTGTTGGCCCTCGTCAGTGCGAAGCATGAGAACTGATTTGGCTAGGTGAGAGGCTCTGGACTGGGGTCTAAGGGGTAACGTTTCTCCTTATGGAGAGTGACATACCAGCTGGCTTGTCAAGGTAAGGAGGCTTATTCGCCGTGCAATGCTCCTCTGGAAATTTAAATATGCAAATTGCCTCTGCTGAAAAAAAGAGGACTTAACTCTATAGCGCCACCTATTGGAAGTAGCGATCCTACAAGTCACAATCAACCCTTTAACGAGTCGTGCAATATGACTTAGGATAAAAGCCAAATCAGTATCTCAAATCGCAGACACGGTGTTTTGGGCTGTTGGCCCTCATCAGTGCGAAGCATGAGAACTGATTTGGCTAGGTGAGAGGCTCTGGAGTGGGGTCTAAGGGGTAACGTTTCTCCTTATGGAGAGTGACATACCAGCTGGCTTGTCAAGGTAAGGAGGCTTATTCGCCATGCAATGCTCCTCTGGAAATTTAAATATGCAAATTGCCTCTGCTGAAAAAAAGAGGACTTAACTCTATAGCGCCACCTATTGGAAGTAGCGATCCTACAAGTCACAATCAACCCTTTAACGAGTGTTGCAATATGACTTAGGATAAAAGCCAAATCAGTATCTCAATTCGCAGTCACGGTGTTTCGGGCTGTTGGCCCTCATCAGTGCGAAGCATGAGAACTGATTTGGCTAGGTGAGAGGCTCTGGAGTGGGGTCTAAGGGGTAACGTTTCTCCTTATGGAGAGTGACATACCAGCTGGCTTGTCAAGGTAAGGAGGCTTATTCGCCGTGCAATGCTCCTCTGGAAATTTAAATATGCAAATTGCCTCTGCTGAAAAATAGAGGACTTAACTCTATAGCGCCACCTATTGGAAGTAGCGATCCTACAAGTCACAATCAACCCTTTAACGAGTCGTGCAATATGACTTAGGATAAAAGCCAAATCAGTATCTCAATTCGCAGACACGGTGTTTTGGGCTGTTGGCCCTCATCAGTGCGAAGCATGAGAACTGATTTGGCTAGGTGAGAGGCTCTGGACTGGGGTCTAAGGGGTAACGTTTCTCCTTATGGAGAGTGATATACCAGCTGGCTTGTCAAGGTAAGGAGGCTTATTCGCCGTGCAATGCTCCTCTGGAAATTTAAATATGCAAATTGCCTCTGCTGAAAAAAAGAGGACTTAACTCTATAGCGCCACCTATTGGAAGTAGCGATCCTACAAGTCACAATCAACCCTTTAACGAGTCGTGCAATATGACTTAGGATAAAAGCCAAATCAGTATCTCAATTCGCAGACACAGTGTTTCGGGCTGTTGGCCCTCGTCAGTGTGAAGCATGAGAACTGATTTGGCTAGGTGAGAGGCTCTGGACTGGGGTCTAAGGGGTAACGTTTCTCCTTATGGAGAGTGACATACCAGCTGGCTTGTCAAAAAATAAGGAGACAGCCATCTGAGAGTATAAAGGGAAAAAGTACAGTAGGGTCAGTGTTCCTCATTCAGTATGAGAGACCAGATCAAATAAATGGGATCTTCTAGCATTTAATTGTTCCTAGCCTTTATAAGACTATGGCAGAAAGGAATGAGAAGAATTTAAATCCTTTAATTCATGAAAACTAGTACAAGAAATGCCTCATCTATTTCAAAACAATTGACCGCTTGAGCAGTATTTTACTAAATGTCAGTGATGTCAATTCTTCAGTAGACCTGATGTTTGTTATATGCCGTAAATTGGAAATACAAACTATACTTTGCTGGGAAAGTACAAATAAGGAGATAGAGAAAGACATTTGCACAGTTATAGTCCATTTACAATGGATGATTATTGTTCATATGAGTGTTCGTATTACGGTAATCGTGCAGTCCAAACAAGTTGCCCATCACCTGACAAGCGAGCAAAGCACTCATCTCAAAAGTCACTTTTCATGTACATTCATATACATGGAGTACAAGGCTACTGTATGTTCCCATGATGTGTATTTGATGAGTTTTTAGGTGTTGCAATTTTCCACACCATTTCTGCACTTGTTGTATAAAATCAGGTTATTTTTTTACTGCGTTTTTTAGTGCATTTTTTACATACATTTTTATCATGTTTTTGATTTTTTTAAATTTCTTATTGGACTCAGAAGTAAGCGTATGTTAGGAGATAACATACACTGGAGATTTTGTATTTGACAGTACACCTGTGCACCTTCTATCTTGTTACTTAACATATTATGCATTATTATGACGTGTAGTTTATTGGTTACATAGCAAAGCATGAAAAATATGCACTCAAAATCCAACTATTTATAGAAACCAGCCTGAAGCAAAATAATCTTCAATTGTGTTCACAGATAATTATTGTATGGTTCCTCCTAGGACAATCACAAGGGCAAAAGATTAAAACACATATGCTGATGACTGTATGTGTTAACATGAGACCCATCATGTTATTAGATTTACACCTACACAGGCACACATGTAAGACATTTTTGTAAATTCCTTTGCAGTGAAATAGTCATTTCATTCACTTGATTCACTGACATTTGCAGACAAATTTAGACTTCATTCATGTCATGTCCTTTTAAGTTTTGTATCACAATGCTTCTTAATAGTTAGTGTAAGTCAATGCAGCTGTTCTTATGTAGTCCAAATGTCTACAACATGTCAGTACTGACATACAGATCTTTGCACACAAATGCAAAGCACTGGCCAAAACTTAACTTTGTGTATGGCGCCGGTTCGCAAGATGTGAATGTCCTAAATGGAGAGATCATCAAGTAGCAACATTTGGGGTTGAAAGCCAAAATATGAAACAAAAATGTTATCAAATCTTATTTGCCAGAATTATGGAGTAAAAAATCAATGAAAAGTTGCATTATTTTTTGTGTAACGCAAGCCTGTGCAAACATTTTGCAACTTTTTCCATTTCCATGCCATTTTCCCCATTTGATAAGTGTATTTGGCAACACCCTTTCTTGCCCCAGTTCTGTCGGAACTAGGGCAGCATAGAAAAATATGGGGTTTGGCAGCCTCCAATTTTCATATCCATGACTGAAGTAAGATTTGTGGCAAGGAGCACA
Organism: Ranitomeya variabilis; assembly: GCF_051348905.1. Classification (NCBI taxonomy): domain Eukaryota; kingdom Metazoa; phylum Chordata; class Amphibia; order Anura; family Dendrobatidae; genus Ranitomeya; species Ranitomeya variabilis. Next base: position 825,370,238 of record NC_135232.1, on the reverse strand, counting down.
TGGAGTCAAATGCCATTTCTCGTCTCACCTGATTCATTAAGAGGCATGCGCCTCTTAATGAATCAGGCACCTTGGCCTCCGCTCGGCCCCCTGATCAAGACTAGCGTAAAAAATGACAGTCTGTTAATGAATTGAGACCATTATTTCAAAACATTTTGCCCACCTATAAGAGTGGTGGGCTATGATGTCGCATCCCTACCTCTAAAAACCCTAATCGAGTCATTTGTATTATGTCAAGCGTCTTTCTATACATGACATGTGAATTGTATTACATTGCGGTGTTCACCTGTGTGATGTATAGATTGTGACAAATATTGTTAGTATAATATGCATAGTGTGTAGTGTAAGGAAGTTCTGCCCAGCAACAGACAGCAGGGTCAGAAGTAGTTAAGTGTTGGGACTCGTCCACAGGGGGAGGGCTTAGTTATAGGGACAGGACTGTGATTCATGGATAGAATTAGTTAGGAGTTCGAGAGTAACATGAGCAGTGCTGCTGTTGGGATGATCCACAGCATGAAGAGACATATGGACAGGGATAGTGAGAGCCTGAAGAGAATTACTGATGAGGATGAGTGACCTTCCATTAGGCGTTATTGGATAAGATACCAAGCCACGAGAAACCTGAGAGCTTGCTAGTGCCAAAGGTAACGGACCTAAACAGGACTGAGGAAGTGGGACTAGTGGGGGTCCTGAGTGCTGAATCCAGGGCATCCATAGTGATAGGACGAGCAGCCGCCTAGTGATAGGATGAGCAGCCACTGAGCAAGTGGATCTACTCATTGATCAGGACTGTGGCATAGAAGCTGGGTTGTGGTGACACAGGATGAAACAGATAAGCTGCAGGGACCAGGTTTCGCCTACAGAAGAAGGATAGAGAAGGAAACGATGTATGTGAAAAGGCTTCTAACTGTGAAGGAAACATGGTTAATGCTGTGTTCCTGCTACCCCTTGTACATAACCCTTACCAAGTTCAGTGAAGACCCATGTTTGAACGGAAGTCTCTTTTATTAATATGTGGAACTCATGGTCCTGGCCAGCCAACACTATCGGCCACAAGCAGCCTGCACGGGCACAAGGCCCTCACAGCCCCAACACTCATCCAGGACCAACACTTTCATGTTGCACGGCTAGGCATGACACGGGAAGATGAGTGCCTTGCCCTAAGCTACCGCTCTGTGTCGCGTTACACACCGATTGTGTGTAGTACTGTAGCTTAACACCTTTGTTATGCTTAGTTTCCTATGCTGTGGATTTGGAAACGATTATTGGTTTGGCACATACTACACTGTGGGCTTGATGTCAGCTGACATTACAAAGCTGACATTAACCCCACAAATATTACACAACTTGCCACTGCAACAGGGCAAGTGGTAAGAGCTGGGCAAAGCTCCCGAATTGGGTCATCTAATAGAGGCACCTTTTCTGGGGCGGCTGTCGGCTTTTATTTTTAGGCTGGGGAGAGCCAATAAACAAGGCCCCTTCCCAGTCTGAGAATATCAGCCCCCAACTGTTACTTTCATATTGTTTATGTTGTGTCCTGGAACACAGAAATGTTTTACCCCTGGTAAACATTTCTGTGGTCTAGTACACAACATAAACAATATGAAAGATGGCATATTAAAAGGTAACTTTAAATCACAAACACATTGAAGGGTTTGGGAATACAAACTTATTACAGTCTTTGATTCCATCCACACAGGACTAAATCTGTCATGAGAATTTATGATTCACTACTAGTGTTGAACGATACCTTCCAATATCGAAAGTATCGGTATCGGAAAGTATCGGCCGATACCGTCAAAGTATCGGATCTAATCCGATACCGATACCCGATCCCAATGCAAGTCAATGGGACGAAAATATCGGAATTAAAATAAACCCTTTCTTAACTTGTAGGTTCATTCTACATGAAGGAAAACAACTAAGAATAATGTAGGATGTATTGGGGGACTTGGCGGAGACATTAAAGGCACAGAGGTTTAGCCCAATCTAATAGAATAGCAGGATTTTGTTTTGTTTTTTATGACGTTCAGCGTTAGAAAGATTTTGACTATGTTAATTTTTTTTTTATTTTGTCAGATATTGATGTTTCACTACTTCCACACCCTTCACCTTCTTTTTTACTTCTCCCACACTTTCTTCTTCATTATCCTCATCATCAGCTTCTTTGACATCAACTTCTTCACCTTATTCATCTTCTTCTTCATCTTCTACCTATTATTTTTTTGGTTACATTGTTCATATTCTTTTTATTTTACTATTATCTTCTTCATATTCAACTTCTTCATCATATTCTTATTTGTGACAGGCATTCCCGTAGTTGTTATCTATAAAAGTTTGAAGATTACACCTTCCGTTCTGCCTGTCACAAAACAGTTACATTTGTCCGCGTTCAGTTTGGCCTGCAGCATCAGGCTTTATCCAGGGGCACCACGAGGAGGAACGGACTCACCCCCATACACTGCTTAGTCTTCTTCTGCTTATAATTTAGATAATATCTTTTGCTCTGATATTTAATCTTATGCTTAATGTTCTTCTGCTCTTTGTTCTGCAGCCTCTTGTTCTTCTGCTTCTCGGTCTTCCAGGTCGTCGTCGTCTCCAGGGTCGTCGTCTCCGGGGTCGTCGTCATCGGGGTGGTCTTCAGGGTCATCGTCTCCAGGGTCATCGTCATCTCAGTGGTTGTCGTCTCTGGTGTCGTCGTCATCTTAGGGGTGGTCTTCCGGGTCGTCGTCGTTAGGGTCTTGAACTTGGAAATGTAGCAGAAGGTACAAGTAGGCTGAGAAAATGCCGAGAAACAGCTGATGGAACTGGAACTCGGATGGCTACCCGAAGGTCCAAGAGCCAATGGAACTACCGAGGACCAGCTGACGTTACTGGAACCCGGTTACTAAGCAGGAGGTACCCGTGCTGAAAGCACTACCAAGGACCACCTGACGTTGGTGGAACTCAGATACCCATAGGGAGGCACCTAAGCCAAAGGCTCTGCCCAGAACCAGCTGACGGTACTGGAACCAGGATGGGGAGCAGAAGGTACAAGAGCAAAAGACACTGCCGAGAACCAGCTGACGGTACTGGAACCCGGATGGGTAGCCGAAGGTCCAAGAGCCAATGGAACTACCGAGGACCAGCTGACGTTACTGGAACCCGGTTACTAAGCAGGAGGTACCCGTGCTGAAAGCACTACCAAGGACCACCTGACGTTGGTGGAACTCAGATACCCAGAGGGAGGCACCTAAGCCAAAGGCTCTGCCTGGAACCAGCTGACGGTACTGGAACCAGGATGGGGAGCAGAAGGTACAAGAGCAAAAGACACTGCCGAGAACCAGCTGACGGTACTGGAACCCGGATGGGTAGCCGAAGGTCCAAGAGCCAATGGAACTACCGAGGACCAGCTGACGTTACTGGAACCCGGTTACTAAGCAGGAGGTACCCATGCCTGAAAGCACTACCAAGGACCACCTGACGTTGGTGGAACTCGGATACCCAGAGGGAGGCACCTAAGCCAAAGGCTATGCCCGGAAACAGCTGACGGTGCTGGAACCAGGATGGGGACCTATTCAAGCTTGTCTTCCTAGAGCCCCAACTAGCGGTGTTGGAGCAAAGGGTCAGCAGGGGGAGCAGAATGTAGGCCGAAGCCTGCACTGGAGGCATTTGTAGGTCTGTTGTGTCTGCGTGGCATTTGCAGGACACGTTGCCGGCTACACAGCAGGGGAACAGCTGGCGGTGCTGAACCCCACTGACACATTGGCTGGTGTTTTTCTCTGTGCAGCTAGCAGTACCGGGCCCCAACTGGCGGTGTTAGAGCCCAGGGTCAGCAGGAGGAGAGGGAGCAGAGTGTAGGCCGAAGCCTGCACTGGCGGCAGCTTTGTGTCTGCGTGGCTGTTGCAGGACACGATGCCGGCTACACAGCAGGGGAACAGCTGGCGGTGCTGAACCCCACTGACACATTGGCTGGTGTTTTTCTCTGTGCAGCTAGCAGTACCGGGCCCCAACTGGCTGTGTTAGAGCCCAGGGTCAGCAGGAGGAGAGGAAGCAGAGTGTAGGCCGAAGCTTAATTGAACCAATTTTAAAGGTATCCTTTAACCCCCCCTCAGGTGTTACAAAGTAGAAGAGCCACGCCTTATGCAGCAGTAGTGCTGCACAAGTCAAAGGTTGCTCTTTTAATTTTGTTCCTTGCACAAGCTGAATGAAACACGTACAACATTTTGGCCCTTATAGAGTCAATCTGTCTTGGAGGCGGGAGTTCCCTTTGTAATGAGACGCAGCACAGCTGGCAAAAATACCAACTTGGTGCTTAGCGCGGCCTCCTGAGCATCGCATTTTGCTGTACAGGAGTCTGCATTGTTGCGTTATCCCTTGGCCATGCGCTGCCCGTCTTCTGACATCATTTCAATGTCGGCTGGTGCGGTTCGCGATGCCCATGAATCCCAGCCCCGCAGTGTCTTTACAGTGTTTCACACTGCGGGGCTGGGATTCATGGCCTGGCGCAGTACATATGTTCGCCTCTCGCTCGTGTCCTTACACCTGCTACAGACTGTGCGGCATCAGCTGATCCCTTATCGCATGCCACGGCCATGAAGCCGCACAGTCTGAAGAAGGCGGAAGGAGCTGAGTGACAGCCTGGCGAAGATATGCACTGCTCATGCCCGTCAATCACACCCTCGCAGTCAAAATAAATAAGACACCGAGGGGCGTTGTGTCGGGCAGGGCGGCCGCAGAGGCGCAGCCAGCCAAACAATGATGTCAGAAGAAGGGCTGTGCTACCAAGGGGGTTGTTGCGTGTCATTACAAAGGAAAGTCACACCTCAGGGACGTTTTAATGGTCTCAGGGGACACATTGTAGACGTGTTCTGTTCCACGTGTGCAAGGAGAATAAGTTTATGAGCCACCTTGCACACATGCAGCATTACTGCTGTACAAGGTGGCTGTAAAACATACAAACACCTGGGGGAGGGGGGACAGGTTCCCTTCAATTTCAGTTATTGTGTCTGCGTGGCTGTTGCAGGACACATTGCCGGCTACACAGCAGGGGAACAGCTGGCGGTGCTGAACCCCACTGACACATTGGCTGGTGTTTTTCTCTGTGCAGCTAGCAGTACCGGGCCCCAACTGGCTGTGTTAGAGCCCAGGGTCAGCAGGAGGAGAGGGAGCAGAGTGTAGGCCGAAGCCTGCACTGGCGGCAGCTTTGTGTCTGCGTGGCTGTTGCAGGACACGTTGCCGGCTACACAGCAGGGGAACAGCTGGCGGTGCTGAACCCCACTGACACATTGGCTGGTGTTTTTCTCTGTGCAGCTAGCAGTACCGGGCCCCAACTGGCGGTGTTAGAGCCCAGGGTCAGCAGGAGGAGAGGGAGCAGAGTGTAGGCCGAAGCCTGCACTGGCGGCAGCTTTGTGTCTGCGTGGCTGTTGCAGGACACGATGCCGGCTACACAGCAGGGGAACAGCTGGCGGTGCTGAACCCCACTGACACATTGGCTGGTGTTTTTCTCTGTGCAGCTAGCAGTACCGGGCCCCAACTGGCGGTGTTAGAGCCCAGGGTCAGCAGGAGGAGTAGAGGGAGCGGAGTGTAGGCCGAAGCCTGCACTGGCGGCAGCTTTAGGTCTGTTGTGTCTGCGTGGCTGTTGCAGGACACGATGCCGGCTACACAGCAGGGGAACAGCTGGCAGTGCTGAACCCCACTGACAGAGTGGCGTGTGTTTTGCTCTGTGCAGCCAGCACTTCCGGACAGCAACTAGCGGTGTTGGAGCCTGGGCTCTGCAGATGGAGGAAAGTGTAGGCCGAAGCCTAATTGAACCAATTTTAAAGGTAACCTTTAACCCCCCCTCAGGGGTTACAAACCACAAGAGCCACAGCTTGGGCAGCAGTAATGCTGCACAAGTCAAAGGTTGCTCTTTTATTTTTGCTCCTTGCACACGCAGAAAGAAACACGTATAACATTTAGGCCCTTAAGCAGTCAAACTGTTTTGGAGGCGTGAGTTCCCTTTGTAATGAGACGCAGCCCAGCTGTCAAAAATCCCACCTTGGTGCTGGGCGCGGCATCCTGAGCGTCGTTATTTGCTGCACAGGAGTCTGCGCTGTCGTGTTATCCCTTGGCCTTACGCTGTTAGCGCTGCCCATCTTCTGACATCATTTAATGTTGGCCGGTGGGGTTCGCGATGACCATGAATCCCAGCCCCGCAGTGTCTACATTGTTAAAACACTGCAGGGCTGTGATTCATGGCCTGGCGCAGTACATATGTTCGCCTCTCACACTCGGGTCCTTACACCTGCTTCAGACTGTGCGGCGTCAGCTGATCCCTTGTCGCATGCCACGGCCATGAAGCCGCACAGTCTGAAGAAGGCCGAAGGAGATGAGGGACAGGCGAACATATGCACTGCTCATGCCCAACAATCACACCCTCGCAGTCAAAATAAATAAGACACCGAGGGGCGCTTTGTGGGCCAGGGCGGCCGCAGGGGCGCAGCCAGCCAAACAATGATGCCAGAAGACGGGCAGCGCTACCAAGGGGGTTGCAGCGTGTCATTACAAAGGAAAGTCACACCTCAGGGACGGTTTAATGGTCACAGAGGACACATTTTAGACCTGTTCAGTTCCACGTGTGCAAGGGGAATAAGTTTCTGAGCCACCTTGCACACATGCAGCATTACTGCTGTACAAGGTGGCTGTGAAACATACAAACGCCTGGGGGACAAGTTCCCTTCAATTTCAGTTCTTGTGTCTGCGTGGCTGTTGCAGGACACGATGCCGGCTACACAGCAGGGGAACAGCTGGCGGTGCTGAACCCCACTGACACATTAGCGAGGTGTTTGGCTCTGTGCAGCCAGCACTTCTGGGCCCCAACTGGCGGTGTTAGAGCCCAGGGTCAGCAGGAGGAGTAGAAGGAGCGGAGTGTAGGCCAAAGCCTGCACTGGCGGCAGCTTTAGGTCTGTTGTGTCTGTGTGGCTGTTGCAGGACACGTTGCCAGCTACACAGCAGGGGAACAGCTGGCGTTGCTGAACCCCACTGACACATTGGCTGGTGTTTTTCTCTGTGCAGCTAGCACATCTGGGCGCCAACTGGTGGTGTTAGAGCCCAGGGTCAGCAGGAGGAGCATAGTGTAGGCCGAAGCCTGCACTGGAGCAAGTTGAAAGGGAACCCTTAAACCCCCCCTCCAGGGGTTTGTAGCTGAAAGAGGCATATTGTACAGCACTAATGCTGGAAAAGGTAAACTTAGCTCTTTTAGTTATGGTCCTTGCACACGCTGAACTTGACACTTATGAAATGTGTCCCCTCACACCGTTAAACCGTCCGGTCGGATGGACTTTCCTTTGTTATGTGACGCAGCACAGCTGTCATTCTTACCCCCTTGGCGCCGTGCGCCGCCTCCTCAGCGTTGTTTGAATCTGTCCGGGAGCCGGCGCTGTTATGTTAGCCCTTGTCCATGCACACATTTAGCGCTGCCCATCTTCTGACATCATTTGGTGTCAGGCTGGCTGCGCCTGTGCGTCTGCGCTGGCCAAGATCCCGCCTCACTGTGTCATCTAATGTAATCACTCTGCGGACCTGTGATCCATGGGCATGCACAGTGCATATCCTTGCCTCTCACTCCCCTCCTTACGGCTTCTTCAGACTGTGCGGCGTCATGGCCGTGGCTGTTATGACCCCAATGGCGAGGGTCTCAGAGATATCAGCAAGTCTGCAAAGTACAAAAATCCAGCTCATAGGGCAGTGGTAACTGGGTTGACCATATATCTACTCCTAACACCAACCCTAGAAGTAGCCGGGGAACATGCCTACGTTGGTCGCTAGATGTCTCGCGCCAGCCGGAGAGCTAACTACCCCCAGAAGAGGAAAACAAAGACCTCTCTTGCCTCCAGAGAAAGGACCCCAAAAGTAGGATACAAGCCCCCCACAAATAATAACGGTGAGGTAAGAGGAAATGACAAACACAGAGATGAACTAGGTTTAGCACAGAGAGGCCCACTTACTAATAGCAGAATATAGTAAGATAACTTATATGGTCAACAAAAACCCTATCAAAAATCCACGCTGGAGATTCAAGAACCCCCGAACCGTCTAACGGCCCGGGGGGAGAACACCAGCCGCCCTAGAGCTTCCAGCAAGGTCAGGATACAGATAATATACAAGCTGGACAAAAAAATGCAAACAATAACGAATTGCAAAAAGCAAAAAAGCAGACTTAGCTTAATCAAGCAGGAACCAGGATCAGTAGACAAGAGCACTACAGATTAGCTCTGATATCAACGTTGCCAGGCATTGAACTGAAGGTCCAGGGAGCTTATATAGCAACACCCCTGACCTAACGACCCAGGTGAGCATAAAAGGAATGACTGACAAACCCAGAGTCAAATCACTAGTAGCCACTAGAGGGAGCCAAAAAGTAAATTCACAACAGTACCCCCCCCTTAGTGAGGGGTCACCGAACCCTCACCAAGACCACCAGGGCGATCAGGATGAGCGGCGTGAAAGGCACGAACTAAATCGGCCGCATGCACATCAGAGGCGACCACCCAGGAATTATCCTCCTGACCATAGCCCTTCCACTTGACCAGGTACTGAAGCCTCCGCCTGGAGAGACGAGAATCTAAGATCTTCTCCACCACGTACTCCAACTCGCCCTCAACCAACACCGGAGCAGGAGGCTCAGCAGAAGGAACCACAGGCACAACGTACCGCCGCAACAAGGACCTATGAAATACGTTGTGAATGGCAAACGACACCGGAAGATCCAGGCGAAAGGATACAGGATTAAGGATCTCCAATATCTTGTAAGGACCAATGAATCGAGGCTTAAATTTGGGAGAGGAGACCTTCATAGGAACAAATCGAGAAGACAGCCATACCAAATCCCCAACACGAAGTCGGGGACCCACACCGCGGCGGCGGTTGGCAAAACGCTGAGCCTTCTCCTGTGACAACTTCAAGTTGTCCACCACATGATTCCAGATCCGCTGCAACCTATCCACCACAGAATCCACCCCAGGACAGTCAGAAGGCTCCACATGTCCCGAGGAAAAACGAGGGTGGAAACCAGAGTTGCAGAAAAATGGCGAAACCAAGGTGGCAGAACTAGCCCGATTATTAAGGGCAAATTCAGCCAACGGCAAGAAGGTCACCCAATCATCCTGATCAGAAGAGACAAAACACCTCAAATACGCCTCCAGAGTCTGATTAGTTCGTTCCGTTTGTCCGTTAGTCTGTGGATGAAAAGCGGACGAAAACGACAAATCTATGCCCATCCTACCACAAAAGGATCGCCAGAACCTGGAAACAAACTGGGATCCTCTGTCCGACACAATATTCTCAGGAATGCCGTGCAAACGAACCACGTTCTGGAAGAACACAGGAACCAGATCAGAAGAGGAAGGCAGTTTGGGAAAAGGAACCAGATGGACCATCTTGGAGAAACGATCACATATCACCCAGATGACAGACATGCCCTGAGACACCGGAAGATCCGAAATGAAATCCATAGAGATGTGTGTCCAAGGTCTCTTCGGGACAGGCAAGGGCAAGAGCAACCCTCTGGCACGAGAACAGCAAGGCTTAGCTCGAGCACAAGTACCACAGGACTGCACAAATGACCGCACATCTCTTGACAAGGAAGGCCACCAAAAGGACCTGGCCACCAGATCTCTGGTGCCAAAAATTCCCGGGTGCCCTGCCAACACTGAGGAATGAACCTCGGAAATGACTCTGCTGGTCCATTTAGCAGGCACAAACAATCTGTCAGGTGGACAAGAGTCAGGCCTACCAGCCTGAAATCTCTGCAACACACGTCGCAGATCTGGAGAAATAGCTGACAGGATAACTCCTTCCTTAAGAATACCCACAGGTTCAGCGACTCCAGGAGCATCAGGCACAAAGCTCCTAGACAGAGCATCGGCCTTCACATTCTTAGAACCTGGTAAATACGAAACCACAAAGTCAAAACGGGAGAAAAACAATGACCAGCGGGCCTGTCTAGGATTCAGGCATTTAGCAGACTCGAGGTACATCAGATTTTTGTGATCAGTCAAGACCACCACACGATGCTTAGCACCCTCGAGCCAATGACGCCACTCCTCAAATGCCCACTTCATGGCCAACAACTCCCGATTGCCCACATCATAATTTCGCTCTGCCGGCGAAAACTTCCTAGAGAAAAAGGCACAAGGTCTCATAGTAGAGCAACCAGGGCCTCTCTGCGACAAAACGGCCCCTGCCCCAATCTCCGAAGCATCCACTTCAACCTGAAAGGGAAGTGAGACATCAGGCTGGCACAAAACAGGCGCTGAAGTAAACCGGCGCTTCAACTCCTGGAAAGCCTCCACGGCAGCAGGAGCCCAGTTAGCCACATCAGAGCCTTTCTTGGTCATATCCGTCAACGGTTTAACAACGCTAGAAAAATTAGCGATAAAACGACGGTAGAAGTTAGCAAAACTCAAGAACTTCTGAAGACTCTTAACTGACGAGGGTTGAGTCCAATCATGAATAGCTCGAACCTTGACTGGGTCCATCTCCACAGCAGAAGGGGAAAAAATGAACCCCAAAAAGGGAACCTTCTGTACACCAAAGAGACACTTTGAGCCTTTAACAAACAAAGAATTTTCACGCAAAATCTTGAAAACCATCCTGACCTGTTCCACATGCGAGTCCCAATCATCAGAAAAAAACAGAATATCATCCAGATAAACGATCAAAAATTTATCCAGATACTTCCGGAAAATGTCATGCATAAAGGACTGAAAAACTGAAGGTGCATTAGAGAGCCCAAATGGCATCACCAAGTACTCAAAATGACCTTCGGGCGTATTGAATGCGGTTTTCCATTCATCTCCTTGCTTAATGCGCACAAGGTTGTACGCACCACGAAGGTCTATCTTGGTGAACCACTTGGCACCTTTAATCCGGGCAAACAAGTCTGACAACAACGGCAAAGGATACTGAAATTTGACAGTGATCTTATTCAAAAGCCGATAGTCAATACAAGGCCTCAAAGATCCGTCCTTTTTAGCCACAAAAAAGAATCCCGCACCAAGAGGGGAAGAAGAAGGACGGATATGCCCCTTCTCCAGAGACTCCTTGATATATGAACGCATCGCGGTATGTTCAGGTACCGACAGATTAAACAGTCTTCCCTTAGGAAACTTACTGCCTGGAATCAAATCTATTGCACAGTCACATTCCCTATGAGGAGGCAATGCACTTGACCTAGACTCGCTGAAGACATCCTGATAATCAGACAAATACGCCGGAACTTCCGAAGGCGTAGAAGTAGCAATAGACATGGGCAGGGAATCTCCATGAATTCCATGACAGCCCCAACTTGACACTGACATTGCCTTCCAGTCCAAGACTGGATTATGGGTCTGTAACCATGGCAACCCCAAAACAACCAAATCATGCATCTTATGCAGAACAAGAAAACGTATCACCTCCCGATGTTCAGGAGTCATGCACATGGTAACCTGTGTCCAAAACTGCGGCTTATTTTCTGCCAATGGCGTAGCGTCAATACCCCTAAGAGGGATAGGATTTTCTAATGGCTCAAGAACAAAACCGCAACGCTTGGCAAATGACAGATCCATAAGACTCAGGGCAGCACCTGAATCTAAAAACGCCACGACAGGATACGATGACAGTGAGCAAATCAAAGTTACAGATAGAATGAACTTAGGTTGCAAATTACCAATGGCGACAGGACTAACAACCTTAGTAAGACGCTTAGAGCATGCTGAGATAACATGTGCAGAATCACCACAGTAGTAACACAAGCCATTCTGGCGTCTATGAATTTTCCGCTCATTTCTAGTCAGGATTCTATCACATTGCATTAAATCAGGTGCCTGTTCAGATAACACCATGAGGGAATTTGCGGTTTTGCGCTCCCGCAACCGCCGGTCAATTTGAATCGCCAGGGCCATGGAATCATTCAGACCTGTGGGAAAGGGAAAACCCACCATCACATTCTTAATGGCTTCAGAAAGGCCATTTCTAAAATTTGCAGCCAATGCACACTCCTTCCACTGGGTCAGCACGGACCATTTCCGAAATTTTTGACAATACACCTCAGCCTCGTCCTGGCCCTGAGACATAGCCAGCAAGGCTTTTTCTGCCTGAATCTCAAGATTGGGTTCCTCATAAAGCAAACCGAGCGCCAGAAAAAACGCATCAATATCAGCCAATGCCGGATCTCCTGGCGCCAGCGAGAAAGCCCAATCCTGAGGGTCGCCCCGTAAAAAAGAAATAACAATTTTCACTTGCTGAGCGGAGTCTCCAGAGGAACAGGGTCTCAGGGACAAAAACAATTTACAATTATTCCTGAAATTTCTAAACTTAAATCGGTCTCCGGAAAACAGTTCAGGAATCGGTATCTTAGGTTCTGACATAGGATTTCTGGTAACATAATCTTGTATGCCCTGCACACGAGCAGCAAGCTGGTCCACACTTGTAATCAAGGTCTGGACATTCATGTCTGCAGCAATCACAAGCCACTCAAAGGTAAAGGGGAAAAGAAAAAAAAAAATGAGAGAGAGAAAAAAAAACTCAGAACTTTCTTTCTTATAATCCCACTTCTGCAATGCATTTAACATTTAGTACTGGCCTGGCAAACTGTTATGACCCCAATGGCGAGGGTCTCAGAGATATCAGCAAGTCTGCAAAGTACAAAAATCCAGCTCATAGGGCAGTGGTAACTGGGTTGACCATATATCTACTCCTAACGCCAACCCTAGAAGTAGCCGGGGAACATGCCTACGTTGGTCGCTAGATGTCTCGCGCCAGCCGGAGAGCTAACTACCCCCAGAAGAGGAAAACAAAGACCTCTCTTGCCTCCAGAGAAAGGACCCCAAAAGTAGGATACAAGCCCCCCACAAATAATAACGGTGAGGTAAGAGGAAATGACAAACACAGAGATGAACTAGGTTTAGCACAGAGAGGCCCACTTACTAATAGCAGAATATAGTAAGATAACTTATATGGTCAACAAAAACCCTATCAAAAATCCACGCTGGAGATTCAAGAACCCCCGAACCGTCTAACGGCCCGGGGGGAGAACACCAGCCGCCCTAGAGCTTCCAGCAAGGTCAGGATACAGATAATATACAAGCTGGACAAAAAAATGCAAACAATAACGAATTGCAAAAAGCAAAAAAGCAGACTTAGCTTAATCAAGCAGGAACCAGGATCAGTAGACAAGAGCACTACAGATTAGCTCTGATATCAACGTTGCCAGGCATTGAACTGAAGGTCCAGGGAGCTTATATAGCAACACCCCTGACCTAACGACCCAGGTGAGCATAAAAGGAATGACTGACAAACCCAGAGTCAAATCACTAGTAGCCACTAGAGGGAGCCAAAAAGTAAATTCACAACACGTGGCATGCTATTAGGGATCAGCTGACGGCGCACAGTCTGAAGAATGCTGAGGGAGATGAGAGAGAGGCGGAGGTTAAGATTTGCACTGCGCATGTCCATGGATCACAGGCCCGCAGTGGGATTAAATCAGAAGACACTACGAGGCGGGATCTCGTCCAGCGCGGCCGCACAGGCGCAGCCAGCCTGACACCAAATGATGTCAGAAGATGGGCAGCGCAAAATGTGTGCATGGACAAGGGCTAACATAACAGCGCAGGCTCCGGGACAGATTCAAACAACGCTGAGGAGGCGGCGCACGGTGCCAAGGGGGTAAGAATGACAGCTGTGCTGCATCACATAACAAAGGAAAGTCCATCCGACCGGACGGTTTAACGGTGTGAGGGGACACACTTCATAAGTGTCAAGTTCAGCATGTGCAAGGAGCACCACAAAAACAGCCACTTTTTCCTTTTGCATCATTATTACTGCTGCACAAGGTGGCTCTTTCAGTAACAAACGCCTTGGGGGGAGGGGGGGACAGGTTCCCTTAAATTTAAGTTGTTGTGCCTGCGTGGCGGTCGCATGACACGTTGCCGTATACACAGCAGGGGAGCAGCAGGCATTACTGAACCCCACTAACACATTGGCGAGGTGTTTGGCTCTGTGCGGACAGCACTTCTGGACAGCAACTAGCGGTGTTGGAGCCCAGGGACAGCAGGAGGAGGAGGTGGAGGAGAGAGGAGGGATTGCCACACACACAGCTGGGGAACAGCTGACGTTACTGAACCCCAATAACAGAGGAGCGACTGTTGACTATTCGGACAGCACTACCAGGCAACAACTAGCGGTGTTGTAGCCCAGGGACAGCAGGAGGAGGAGGTGGAGGAGAGAGGAGGGATTGCCACACACACAGCTGGGGAACAGCTGACGTTACTGAACCCCAATAACAGAGGAGTGACTGTTGACTGTGCGGACAGCACTTCTGGACAGCAACTAGCGGTGTTGGAGACCAGGGACAGCAGGAGGAGGAGGTGGAGGAGAGAGGAGGGATTGCCACACACACAGCTGGGGAACAGCTGACGTTACTGAACCCCAATAACAGAGGAGCGACTGTTGACTGTGCGGACAGCACTTCTGGACAGCAACTAGCGGTGTTGGAGCCCAGGGACAGCAGGAGGAGGAGGTGGAGGAGAGAGGAGGGATTGCCACACACACAGCTGGGAACAGCTGACGTTACTGAACCCCTATAACAGAGGAGCGACTGTTGACTGTGCGTACTGCACTACCAGGCAACAACTAGCGGTGTTGGAGCCCAGGGACAGCAGGAGGAGGAGGTGGAGGAGAAAGGAGGGATTGCCACACACACAGCTGGGGAACAGCTGACGTTACTGAACCCCAATAACAGAGGAGCGACTGTTGACTGTGCGTACTGCACTACCAGGCAACAACTAGCGGTGTTGGAGCCCAGGGACCGCAGGAGGAGCAGAGGAACACAGTGTAGGCCGAAGCCTGATTGGAGAAAGTCGAAAGGGAACCTTTAACCCCCCCCAAGGCGTTTGTAGCTGAAAGAGCCAGCTTGTACAGCACAAAGGATGCAAAAGGAAAAGGTGGCTCTTTTCATTATGCTCCTTGCAAACACAGAACTAAACACTTATAAAATGTGTCCCCTGATACCGTGAGACCGTCCCGGAGGTGGGACTTTCCTTTGTAATATGACGCAGCACAGCTGTCATTCCTACCCCCTTGGTGCCGTGCCCCGGCTCCTCAGCGTTGTTTGATTCCGTCCCGGAGCCTGCGCTGTTATGTTATCCCTTGGCCAGGCACACTTAGCGCTGCCCATCTTCTGACATCATTTGGTGTCAGGCTGGCTGCGCCTGTGCGGCCGCGCTGGCCGAGAGCCCGCTTCGCAGTGTCGTCTAATGTAATCCCACCGCGGGCCTGGGATCCGTGGCCATGCGCAGTGCATATCCTCGCCTCTCACTCCCCTCCCTACGGCTTCTTCAGACTGTGCAGCGTCACGGCCGTGGCATGCTATTAGGGATCAGCTGACGGCGCACAGTCTGAAGAAGGCGTAGGGAGATGAGTGAGAGGCGGAGGTTCAGATATGCACTGCGCATGTCCATGGATCTCAGGCCCCCAGTGGGATTAAATCAGAAGACACTGCAAGGCGGGCTCTCGGCCAGCGCGGCCGCACAGGCGCAGTCAGTCTGACACCAAATGATGTCAGAAGAGGGGCAGCGCTGTGTGCCTGGCCAAGGGATAACATAACAGCGCAGGCTCCGGGACGGAATCAAACAACGCTGAGGAGCCGGGGCATGGCGCCAAGGGGGTAGGAATGACAGCTGTGCTGCGTCATATTACGAAGGAAAGTCCCACCTCCGGGACGGTTTTACGGTATCAGTGGACACATTTTACAAGTGTTAAGTTCTGCGTGTGCAAGGAGCTAAACAAAAATAGCTACCTTTTCCTTGTGCAGCATTACTGCTGCACAAGGTGGCTCTTTCAGTAACAAACGCCTTGGGGGGGGGGGGACAGGTTCCCTTACATTTCAGTTGTTGTGTCAGCGTGGCGGTCGCAGGACACATTGCCGGCTACACAGCTGGGGATCAGCTGACGTTACTGAAACCCAATAACACTGGGTCGTATGTTTTGACTGTGCAGACGGCACTTCTGAGCCTCAACTGGCGGTGTTGGAGCCCAGGAATTAAAGTTCAGGTGGTAGAAAGATGAACACAACAGGAGACCTGGATACTGTAGACAGTCACCTAATTATTTAATCAGGAAGAGGAGTGGCAAATTCCTGCGAGATCCAGGCCTTGTTCATTTTCAGGAAAGTAAGCCGGTCAACGTTATCGGAGGATAGTCGCATGCGACGGTCAGTTAGTACACCACCTGCAGCACTAAAGACGCGTTCCGATAATACACTAGCCGCAGGGCAAGCCAGCACCTCCAATGCATACTGGCTTAGCTCTGGCCATGTATCCAGCTTTGAGACCCAAAACTTGAAAGGGGAAGAGCCGTCTGGGAGTACAGCAAGAGGGCAAGACATGTAGTCTGTCACCATCTGACGGAACCGTTGCCTCCTGCTGACTGGAGCCGTCTGTGATGGTGTAGACTTTTGTGGCGGGCACAAAAAACTGTGCCACAGTTGGGTCATACTGGTCTTGCCTTGGGCAGAGGCACTGCTTCTGCTCCCTCTTTGTGCAGAGCCTCCTCCACTGCCTGGATGCACTGAGCTGCTTTGTAATGCACTAGCAGCACTTCTCTCACTTGGAATGGAGAAGATGATGGAATTCACCAGTGTGTCTTGGTACTCCCGCATTTTTCGCTCCCAGTTCAACGGTGTGATGAGGCTTTCTACGTTGTCCCGGTAGCGAGGATCGAGGAGGGTGAACACCCAATAATCAGACATGTTGAGAATGTGGGCGATGCGGCGGTCGTTTCTCAGGCACTGCAGCATGCAATCCACCATGTGCTGCAGACTGCCAACTGGCCAAGAAACGCTGTCCCCTGCTGGAGGTGTGATCTCTGCCCGCTCGTCATCACCCCACCCTCGCTGTACACACTGAGTACTGGACAATTGTGTAACTCCCTCCTCTGGACGGATGTCTTCCTCCTCCATTGACTCCTCCTCATCCTCCTCACAAAGTGCCCCTGCCTACGCGTTTGTGAGGAACCACGTGGCGCTGACTGTCCAGAAGATGATGGAAATAGTGAATCCTCATCCTCCACCTATTCCACAACATCATCCCTTAGCACTTGCAGTGATTTTTCAAGCAGGCAGATAAGGGGGACAGTCATGCTGACTAGTGCATCATCTGCACTCGCCATCCGCGTGGAATAATCGAAGGGACGCAAAACCTGGCAGACGTCCTTCATAGTGGCCCACTCTGTGGTTGTGAAGTCTGAACGGCGTGGAGTGCGACTTCTTTGCACCTGATGCAGCTGGTACTCCATTACAGCTTGCTGCTGCTCACACAACCGCTCCAACATATGTAACGTGGAATTCCACCTGGTAGGTAGGTCACATATGATGCGATGTTCCGGCAGGCGGTGTTGGCGCTGCAGAGCCGCAATGTGCGATTTTGCCGTGCTGGAACGCCGCAAGTGAGCACACTCTAGGCGGACCTTGTGCAGCAGTGCATCAAGATCCGGATAGTCCCTCAAAAAACTCTGCACGACCAAATTGAGCACATGTGCCAGACATGGGATGTGAGTGAGGTTGCCGAGGCCCAGAGCTGCCACCAGATTTCGGCCATTATCACACACTACCATGCCTGGCTGGAGATTCGCTGGCACAAACCACACATCGCTCTCCTGCTTGATGGCATTCCAGAGCTCCTGCGCTGTGTGGCTTCAATTCCCCAAAGAAATTAATTTCAAGACGGCCTGTTGACGTTTGGCCATGGCTGTGCTCATGTCGGTCGTAACGGGTAAACGTTCATCACGGGTCCATGTGGAGGTGGACTGTGACGGCTCCTGCAGCGATGATTCTGAGGAACTGGTGTAAGAGGAGGAGTCAATGCGTACAGAATGGATTCCTGCAATCCTTGGAGTGGGCAGGACACGTCCTGCGCCACTCGCACGATCTGTACCTGGCTCAACGACATTAACCCAATGGGCAGTGAGGGAAAGGTATCGCCCCTGTCCATGTTGACTGGTCCACGCATCGGTGGTGAGGTGGACCTTGCTACTGACGGCGTTCAGTAGCGCGTGTTTTATGTGTCCCTCCACATGCTTGTGCAGGGCAGGGACAGCTTGCCTGCTGAAGTAAAAGCAGCTGGGCACATTGTACTGTGGGACTGCCAATGACATCAAGTCACGGAAGCTGTCAGTCTCCACCAGCCTGAATGACAGCATTTCCAGTGACAGAAGTTTGGCAATGCCTGCAGTCAGAGCCTGTGCTCGTGGGTGGTTTGACGAGAAAGGCCGCCTTTTCTCCCATGCCTGTACTACCGATGGCTGTAGACTGGGCTGGAAGTGTGTGGATGACTGGGAAAGTGGTGCTGCGGGTGGAAATACAGTGGGTCTCTGGACAACAGGGCCAGAGGTTCTTCCACGGCGATCCTGGGAGGAAGCCGAACCAGCTGCATGTGAGCTGGAGGAAGAGGCAACACGAGCTGAAGAGGTGGTAGCTGCCGCTGTTGGTTGGCCAAGCTCTTCAGTGTGTTTTTCTAACTCCACTGCGTGCCTGTTGCGCACATGTTTCCACATGTTGGAGGTATTGAGGTTGCTGACATTTCGACCTCTTTTGACTTTGTGATGACACACCTTGCATTTGACATAGCAAATGTCATCTGCAACTGTGTCAAAAAAGGGCCAGACACTGCAAGTTTTGGGAGCGCCCTTTTTGGCTTTTGGAACAGACATGCTCTTAACGGGTGCCAAAGTGGAGGCTACAGGCTGCGCAGTCTTCCCCCTCCCTCTACCTCTTTGGCCCGTTCTAGGAATCTCTTCCTCGGAGCTGCTCCCACCACCTTCCTGTCCCTCACGCCATGATGGGTCAAGGACCTCATCATCTACACTACCCTCTGCCACCAACTGCTCCTCCTGGGTAGTCTCAGCAGCAGAGCACGCACCAGAAAGTGGCACCTGAGTGTCATCATCAGCAGATGCGGCCTGCGATGTGGTGACCGAAGGCACTGGCCCACCCACCTCTTCAGACTCAGAGAGAAAAAGCTGTTGGGCATCACTGCACCCTGCCTCTTCTTCCATTTCTCCAATGCTGCTTGGCTGGCCCCCTGTTTCCAAGCCAAGAGATTCAGAGAACAGAAGTAGAGACGGCTCCTGTCCTGGGCTCTCTGTCTGCCTGGCCAATTTGGCAGGTGGTGAAGAGACAGATGACTGCTCTCCAGTGCTCTGTGTCTGTGAGGATGTGGCACTAATTGAAGTCGATGCGTTAGCTGCCATCCATCCGACAACGGCTTCAATTTGGTCTTCACGCTGCAGCGGTGTACGGCGCTCTGCGACAAAGCTGCGCATGAAAGACTGTTCCCTGGTGAAACTGGGTGCTGAGGAGTCACCGGTGCCCGCAGCAGGCACAGAATCCCCACGTCCTCTCCCTGCTCCGCGCCCACGCCCACGTGCCTTACTCCCTGCCTTCTTCATCTTGGTTGACTGATAAAGATAAGCAGAAAAGTACTAACGGCTTTGTGTGCTTATTCCTGAACAGCTCCGAGTCCTAACAGGTATAGGAAACACAAATTTTCTAAAGTGTGGACTAGACTTTAATAAGTGCTAATGTGGCCTACAGAAATGTAAAGTGGTGTGTTTGGTGAACTTTATTATTTATTTATTTTTTGGGGGGCTGAACTGACAACAGAGAGAGCTGCAGTCACAAGGAGACCGTGCAGACAGCCGTAAACGGCGCTGCAAGGCCCAAAAAACCTCCTCTACTTTATGTAGTGTTTTTCCACAAGTTAGCTGGATACGGGTGGAAAGACACTAATAGGAATTTTTTGAAAAAATGTGCAGCAGCCTGCACTACTTAAAACAAAAGGAAAATTGATTTTACGGTATGACGCAGTGAAGAACCCTGAGCTGGATACAACCAGGCTATGGCTGCTCACAGACTACAGGGCGAGCTGCAGTCACACGGAGACCGTGCAGGCAGCCGTTAACGGCGCTGCAAGGCCCAAAAAACCTCCTCTACTTTATCCTATGTAGTGTTTTTCCACAAGTTAGCTGGATACGGGTGGAAAGACACTAATAGGAATTTTTTGAAAAAATGTGCAGCAGCCTGCACTACTTAAGACAAAAGGAAAATTGATTTGACGGTATGACGCAGTGAACAACCCTGAGCTGGATACAACCAGGCTATGGCTGCTCATAGACTACAGGGCGAGCTGCAGTCACACGGAGACCATGGAGACAGCCGTAAACGGCGCTGCAAGGCCCAAAAAACCTCCTCTAATTTATCCTATGTAGTGTTTTTCCACAAGTTAGCTGGATACGGGTGGAAAGACAATAATAGGAATTTTTTGAAAAAATGTGCAGCAGCCAGAACTACTTAAAACAAAAGGAAAATTGATTTGACGGTATGACGCAGTGAACAACCCTGAGCTGGATACAACCAGGCTATGGCTGCTCACAGACTACAGGGCGAGCTGCAGTCACACGGAGACCGTGCAGACAGCTGTAAACGGTGCTGCAAGGCCCAAAAAACCTCCTCTACTTTATCCTATGCAGTGTTTTTCCACAAGTTAGCTGGATAGGGGTGGAAAGACACTAATAGGAATTTTTGGAAAAAATGTGCAGCAGCCTGCACTACTTAAAACAAAAGGAAAATTGATTTGATGGTATGACGCAGTGAACAACCCTGAGCTGGATACAACCAGGCTATGGCTGCTCACAGACTACAGGGCGAGCTGCAGTCACACGGAGATCGTGCAGACAGCCGTAAATGGCGCTGCAAGGCCCAAAAAACCTCCTCTACTTTATCCTATGTAGTGTTTTTCCACAAGTTAGCTGGATACGGGTGGAAAGACACTAATAGGAATTTTTTGAAAAAATGTGCAGCAGCCAGAACTACTTAAAACAAAAGGAAAATTGATTTGACGGTATGACGCAGTGAACAACCCTGAGCTGGATACAACCAGCCTATGGCTGCTCACAGACTACAGGGCGAGCTGCAGTCACACGGAGACCGTGCAGACAGCTGTAAACGGCGCTGCAAGGCCCAAAAAACCTCCTCTACTTTATCCTATGCAGTGTTTTTCCACAAGTTAGCTGGATACGGGTGGAAAGACACTAATAGGAATTTTTGGAAAAAATGTGCAGCAGCCTGCACTACTTAAAACAAAAGGAAAATTGATTTGACGGTATGACGCAGTGAACAACCCTGAGCTGGATACAACCAGGCTATGGCTGCTCACAGACTACAGGGCGAGCTGCAGTCACACGGAGACCGTGCAGACAGCCGTAAACGGCGCTGCAAGGCCCAAAAAACCTCCTCTACTTTATCCTATGTAGTGTTTTTCCACAAGTTAGCTGGATACGGGTGGAAAGTCACTAATAGGAATTATTAGAAAAAATGAGCAGCAGACTACACTACTTGAAAAAAAAAAAAAAAAAAGAACAGTATGAGGCAATGAACCACCCTCCCTGAACTGAATACAACCAGCTATGGATGGCCTATGGCTGCACACAGACTAGAGAGTGGGCTGCACTCACACACACACACAGACCTTGCAGATCGCTGTGAAAAAAGCGCTGCAAGGCAAAAGCAAGGTGATTAGTAGGTGAACACAGCAGTTGCTAAATTAGCCTTGGAAAAGCACAAAGAAGCAAATCGCTATCTCTAAACTGGCCCTCAGTCAGCAAACAGCGTCCTGTCACTAACTGAATTCACAGCAGAGTGAGCGAAAAATGGCGCCAGCGACTTTTAAACTGCATCATGACATAATTTCAGCAGCCAATCACAGCCTTGCCAGTAGTTTCATGCCCTCCATGCTGAACAGGATGTGCCCACACTTGGAATCATTCTCACTGGCTGATTTCGTGCAAATTTGTGCAGTTTGAATCCTGGGAACTTCCAATTCCGGTATCCAATACGCGGCAAGTATCGGATCTCGGTATCGGAATTCCGATACCGCTAAGTATCGGCCGATACCCGATACTTGCGGTATCGGAATGCTCAACACTATTCACTACAAAATCTGAAGAATCTGCTCCAGAGACACCGAGGGCACCAGGCCTCTGAGCTTACATAGATATTGGGACTATAAAACTTTCACACCACTAATTTAATCCAATTTAGTTTCAATGTTTGTTCAAATGTCTTTTTATTAAGCCATGACTAGTGTTGAGCATTCCGATACCGCAAGTATCGGGTATCGGCCGATACTTGCGGTATCGGAATTCCGATACCGGTATTCCGATACTTGCCGCGTATCGGATACCGGAATCGGAAGTTCCAAGATTCAAAATTCAGAAATTCAGCCAATGAGAATGATTCCAAGTGTGGGCACATCCTGTTTAGCATGGAGGGCATGAAACTACTGGCAAGGCTGTGATTGGCTGCTGAAATGATGTCATGATGCAGTTTAAAAGTCGCTGGCGCCATTTTCCGATCACTCTGCTGTGAATTCAGTTAGTGACAGGACGCTGTTTGCTGACTGAGGGACAGTTTAGAGATAGCGATTTGCTTCTTTGTGCTTTCCAAAGGCTAATTTAGCAACCGCTGTGTTCACCTACTATTCACCTTGCTTTTGCCTTGTAGCGCTGTTTTCACAGCGATCTGCAAGGTCTGTGTGTGTGTGTGTGTGAGTGCAGCCCACTCTCTAGTCTGAGTGCAGCCACATAGGCCATCCATAGCTGGTTGTATTCAGTTCAGGGAGGGTGGTTCATTGCCTCATACTGTTCTTTTTTTTTTTTTTTTTTTTCAAGTAGTGTAGTCTGCTGCTAATTTATTCAAAAAAATCCTATTAGTGTCTTTCCACCCGTCTCCAGCTAATTTGTGGAAAAACACTACATAGGATAAAGTAGAGGAGGGTTTTTGGGCCTTGCAGCGCCGTTTACGGCTGTCTGCACGGTCTCCGTGTGACTGCAGCTCGCCCTGTAGTCTGTGAGCAGCCGTAGCCTGGTTGTCTGCAGCTCAGGGTTGTTCACTGCGTCATACCGCCAAATCAATTTTTATTTTTTTTCAAGTAGTGTAGTCTGCTGCTAATTAATTTAAAAAAATCCTATTAGTGTCTTTCCACCCGTCTCCAGCTAATTTGTGGAAAAACACTACATAGGATAAAGTACAGGAGGGTTTTTGGGCCTTGCAGCGCCGTTTACGGCTGTCTGCACGGTCTCCGTGTGACTGCAGCTCGCCCTGTAGTCTGTGAGCAGCCGTAGCCTGGTTGTCTGCAGCTCAGGGTTGTTCACTGCGTCATACCGCCAAATCAATTTTTATTTTTTTTCAAGTAGTGTAGTCTGCTGCTAATTAATTTAAAAAAATCCTATTAGTGTCTTTCCACCCGTCTCCAGCTAATTTGTGGAAAAACACTACATAGGATAAAGTAGAGGAGGGTTTTTGGGCCTTGCAGCGCCGTTTACGGCTGTCTGCACGGTCTCCGTGTGACTGCAGCTCGCCCTGTAGTCTGTGAGCAGCCGTAGCCTGGTTGTCTCCAGCTCAGGGTTGTTCACTGCGTCATACCGCCAAATCAATTTTTATTTTTTTTCAAGTAGTGTAGTCTGCTGCTAATTAATTTAAAAAAATCCTATTAGTGTCTTTCCACCCGTCTCCAGCTAATTTGTGGAAAAACACTACATAGGATAAAGTAGAGGAGGGTTTTTGGGCCTTGCAGCGCCGTTTACGTCTGTCTGCACGGTCTCTGTGTGACTGCAGCTCTATCTGTTGTCAGTTCAGCCCCCAAAAAAGAAATAAATAATAAAGTTCACCAAACACACCAGTTACACCACTTTACATTTGTGTAGGCCACATTAGCTCATATTAAAGTCTAGTCCACACTTTAGAAAATTAGTGTTTCTTATACCTGTTAGGAGGAGTTGCTCAGGAATAAGCACACAAATCCGTTAGTACTTTTCTGCTTATCTTTATCAGTCAACCAAGATGAAGAAGGCAGTGAGTAAGGCACGTGGGCGTGGGCGCGGAGCAGGGAGGGGACGTGGGGATTCTGTGCCTGCTGCGGGCACCGGTGACTCATCAGCACCCACTTTCACCAGGCAACAGTCGTTCATGCGCTGCTTTGTGTCAGAGCGCCGTACACCGCTGCTGCGTGAAGACCAAATTGAAGCCGTTGTCGGATGGATGGCAGCTAATGCATCAACTTCCATTAGTGCCACATCCTCTCAGACACAGAGCACTGGAGAGCAGCCATCTGTCTCTTCACCACCTGCCAAATTGCCCAGGCAGACAGAGAGCCCAGGACAGGAGCCGTCTCTACTTCTGTTCTCTGAATCTCTTGGCTTGGAAACAGGGGGCCAGCCAAGCAGCATTGGAGAAATGGAAGAAGAGGCAGGGTGCAGTGATGCCCAACAGCTTTTTCTGTCTTCCTCTGAAGAGGCGGGTGGGCCAGTGGCTCCGGTCACCACATCGCAGGCCGCATCAGCTGATGATGACACTCAGGTGCCACTTACTGGTGCGTGCTCTGCTGCTGAGACTACCCAGGAGGAGCAGTTGGGGGCAGAGGGTAGTGTAGATGATGAGGTCCTCGACCCATCTTGGCGTGAGGGACAGGAAGGTGGTGGGAGCAGCTCTGAGGAAGAGATTCCCCGTACGGCCCAAAGAGGGAGAGGGAGGGGGAAGACTGCGGATCCTGCAGCCTCCGCTTTGGCACCCGTTAGGAGCATGTCTCTTCCAAAAGCCAAAAAGGGCGCTCCCAAGACTTGCAGTGCCTGGTCCTTTTTTGACACAGTTGCAGATGACATTTGCTATGTCAGATGCAACGTGTGTCATCACAAAGTCAAAAGAGGTCGAAATGTCAGCAGCCTCAATACCTCCAACATGTGGAAACATGTGCGCACCAGGCACCCGGCGTTGTTAGAAAAACACACTGAAGAGGTAGGCCAACCAACAGCGGCAGCTACCACCTCTTCAGCTCGTGTTGCCTCTTCCTCTAGCTCACACGCAGCTGGTTCGGCTTCCTCCCAGGATCGCCGTGGAAGAACCTCTGGCCCTGTTGTCCAGAGACCCGCTGTAATTCCACCCGCAGCACCACTTTCCCAGTCATCCACACACTCCCAGCCCAGTCTACAGCCATTGGTAGTACAGGCATGGGAGAAAAGGCGGCCTTTCTCGTCAAACCACCCACGAGCACAGGCTCTGACTGCAGGCATTGCCAAACTTCTGTCACTGGAAATGTTGTCATTCAGGCTGGTGGAGACTGACAGCTTCCATGACTTGATGTCATTGGCAGTCCCACAGTACAATGTGCCCAGCCGCTTTTACTTCAGCAGGCAAGCCGTCCCTGCCCTGCACAAGCATGTGGAGGGACACATAAAACACGCGCTACTGAACGCCGTCAGTAGCAAGGTCCACCTCACCACCGATGCGTGGACCAGTCAACATGGACAGGGGCGATACCTTTCCCTCACTGCCCATTGGGTTAATGTCATTGAGCCGGGTACAGACCGTGCGAGTGGCGCAGGACGTGTCCTGCCCACTCCAAGGATTGCAGGAATCCATTCTGTACGCATTGACTCCTCCTCTTACACCAGTTCCTCAGAATCATCGCTGCAGGAGCCGTCACAGTCCACCTCCACATGGACCCGTGATGAACGTGTACCTGTTACGACCGACATGAGCACAGCCGTGGCCAAACGTCAACAGGCCGTGTTGAAATTAATTTTTTTGGGGAATCGTAGCCACACAGCGCAGGAGCTCTGGAATGCCATCAAGCAGGAGAGCGATGTGTGGTTTGTGCCAGCGAATCTCCAGCCAGGCATGGTAGTGTGTGATAATGGCCGAAATCTGGTGGCAGCTCTGGGCCTCGGCAACCTCACTCACATCCCATGTCTGGCACATGTGCTCAATTTGGTCGTGCAGAGCTTTTTGAGGGACTATCCGGATCTTGATGCACTGCTGCACAAGGTCCGCCTAGAGTGTGCTCACTTGCGGCGTTCCAGCACGGCAAAAGCGCGCATTGCGGCTCTGCAGCGCCGACACCGCCTGCCGGAACATCGCATCATATGTGACCTACCTACCAGGTGGAATTCCACGTTACATACGTTGGAGCGGTTGTGTGAGCAGCAGCAAGCTGTAATGGAGTACCAGCTGCTTCAGGCGCAAAGACGTCGCACTCAGCGCCGTACAGACTTCACAACCACAGAGTGGGCCACTATGAATGACGTCTGCCAGGTTTTGCGTCCCTTTGATTATTCCACGCGGATGGCGAGTGCAGATGATGCACTAGTCAGCATGACTGTCCCCCTTATCTGCCTGCTTGAAAAATCACTGCAAGCGCTAAGGGATGATGTTGTGGAAGAGGTGGAGGATGAGGATTCACCATTTCCATCATCTTCTGGACAGTCAGCGCCACGTGGTTCCTCACAAACGTTTAGGCAGGGGACAGTTTGTGAGGAGGATGAGGAGGAGTCAATGGAGGAGGAAGACGTCCGTCCAGAGGAGGGAGTTACCGAATTGTCCAGTACTCAGTGTGTACAGCGAGGGTGGGGTGATGACGAGCGGGCAGAGATCACGCCTCCAGCAGGGGACAGCGTTTCTTGGGCAGTTGGCAGTCTGCAGCACATGGTGGATTACATGCTGCAGTGCCTGAGAAACGACCGCCGCATCGCCCACATTCTCAACATGTCTGATTATTGGGTGTTCACCCTCCTCGATCCTCGCTACCGGGACAACGTAGAAAGCCTCATCACACCGTTGAACCGTGAGCGAAAAATGCGGGAGTACCAAGACACACTGGTCAATTCCATCATCTTCTCCATTCCAACTGAGAGAAGTGCTGCTAGTGCATTCCAAAGCAGCTCAGTGCGTCCAGGCAGTGGTGGAGGCTCTGCACTAAGAGGGAGCAGAAGCAGTGCCTCTGCCCAAGGCAAGACCAGTATGGCCCAACTGTGGCACAGTTTTCTGTGCCCCCCACAAAAGTCTACACCATCACAGACGGCTCCAGTCAGCAGGAGGCAACGGTTCCGTCAGATGGTGACAGACTACATGTCTTGCCCTCTTGCTGTACTCCCAGACGGCTCTTCCCCTTTCAAGTTTTGGGTCTCAAAGCTGGATACATGGCCAGAGCTAAGCCAGTATGCATTGGAGGTGCTGGCTTGCCCTGCGGCCAGTGTATTATCGGAACGTGTCTTTAGTGCTGCAGGTGGTGTACTAACTGACCGTCGCATGCGACTATCCTCCGATAACGTTGACCGGCTTACTTTCCTGAAAATGAACAAGGCCTGGATCTCGCAGGAATTTGCCACTCCTCCTCCTGATTAAATAATTAGGTCACTGTATACGTTATCCAGGTCTCCTGTTGTGTTCATCTTTCTACCACCTGAACTTAAATTCCTGTGCTCCAACACCGCCAGTTGAGGCTCAGAAGTGCCGTCTGCACAGTCAAAACATACGACCCAGTGTTATTGGGTTTCAGTAACGTCAGCTGATCCCCAGCTGTGTAGCCGGCAATGTGTCATGCGACCGCCACGCTGACACAACAACTGAAATGTAAGGGAATCTGTCCCCCCCCCCCCAAGGCGTTTGTTACTGAAAGAGCCACCTTGTGCAGCAGTAATGCTGCACAAGGAAAAGGTAGCTATTTTTGTTTAGCTCCTTGCACACGCAGAACTTAACACTTATAAAATGTGTCCCCTGCAACCGTAAAACTGTCCCGGAGGTGGGACTTTCCTTCGTAATGTGACGCAGCACAGCCGTCATTCCTACCCCCCCGGCGCCGCGCACCGGCTCCTCAGCGTTGTTTTATTCCGTCCCGGAGCCTGCGCTGTTATGTTATCCCGTGGCCAGGCACACTTAGCGCTGCCCATCTTCTGACATCATTTGGTGTCAGGCTGGCTGCGCCTGTGCGGCCGCGCTGGCAGAGAGCCCGCCTCGCAGTGTCTTCTGATTTAATCCCACTGGGGGCCTGGGATCCATGGACATGCGCAGTGCATATCTGAACCTCCACCTCTCACTCATTTCCCTATGGCTTCTTCAGACTGTTCGGTGTCAGCTGGTCCCTAATAGCATGCCACGGCCGTGACACCGCACAGTCTTAAGAAGCCGTAGGGAGGGGAGTGAGAGGCGAGGATATGCACTGCGCATGTCCATGGATCCCAGGCCCCCAGTGGGATTAAATCAGAAGACACTGCGAGGCGGGCTCTCTGCCAGCGCGGCCGCACAGGCGCAGCCAGCCTGACACCAAATGATGTCAGAAGATGGGCAGCGCTAAGTGTGCCTGGCCACGGGATAACATAACAGCGCAGGCTCCGGGACGGAATAAAACAACGCTGAGGAGCCGGTGCGCGGCGCCGGGGGGGTAGGAATGACGGCTGTGCTGCGTCACATTACGAAGGAAAGTCCCACCTCCGGGACGGTTTTACGGTTGCAGGGGACACATTTTATAAGTGTTTAGTTCTGCGTGTGCAAGGAGCATGATGAAAAGAGCCACCTTTTCCTTTTGCATCTTTTGTGCTGCACAAGCTGGCTCTTTCAGCTACAAACGCCTTGGGGGGGGGTTAAAGGTTCCCTTTCGACTTTCTCAGGCTTCGGCCTACATTGTGTTCCTCTGCTTTTCCACCTGTCCCTGGGCTCCAACACCGCCAGTTGCCGTCCAGAAGTGCTGTACGCACAGTCAACAGTCCCTCCTCTGTTATTGGGGTTCAGTAACGTCAGCTGTTCCCCTGCTGTGTGTGTGGCAATCCCTCCTACCTCCTCCAACCTCCTCCAACCTCCTCCTCCTCCACCTGTCCCTGGGCTCCAACACCGCCAGTTGCCGTCCAGAAGTGCTGTACGCACAGTCAACAGTCCCTCCTCTGTTATTGGGGTTCAGTAACGTCAGCTGTTCCCCTGCTGTGTGTGTGGCAATCCCTCCTACCTCCTCCAACCTCCTCCTCCTCCACCTGTCCCTGGGCTCCAACACCGCCAGTTGCCGTCCAGAAGTGCTGTACGCACAGTCAACAGTCCCTCCTCTGTTATTGGGGTTCAGTAACGTCAGCTGTTCCCCTGCTGTGTGTGTGGCAATCCCTCCTACCTCCTCCAACCTCCTCCTCCTCCACCTGTCCCTGGGCTCCAACACCGCCAGTTGCCGTCCAGAAGTGCTGTACGCACAGTCAACAGTCCCTCCTCTGTTATTGGGGTTCAGTAACGTCAGCTGTTCCCCTGCTGTGTGTGTGGCAATCCCTCCTACCTCCTCCAACCTCCTCCAACCTCCTCCTTCTCCACCTGTCCCTGGGCTCCAACACCGCCAGTTGCCATCCAGAAGTGCTGTACGCACAGTCAACAGTCCCTCCTCTGTTATTGGGGTTCAGTAACGTCAGCTGTTCCCCTGCTGTGTGTGTGGCAATCCCTCCTACCTCCTCCAACCTCCTCCTCCTCCACCTGTCCCTGGGCTCCAACACCGCCAGTTGCCGTCCAGAAGTGCTGTACGCACAGTCAACAGTCCCTCCTCTGTTATTGGGGTTCAGTAACGTCAGCTGTTCCCCTGCTGTGTGTGTGGCAATCCCTCCTACCTCCTCCAACCTCCTCCAACCTCCTCCTCCTCCACCTGTCCCTGGGCTCCAACACCGCCAGTTGCCGTCCAGAAGTGCTGTACGCACAGTCAACAGTCCCTCCTCTGTTATTGGGGTTCAGTAACGTCAGCTGTTCCCCTGCTGTGTGTGTGGCAATCCCTCCTACCTCCTCCAACCTCCTCCAACCTCCTCCTCCTCCACCTGTCCCTTGGCTCCAACACCGCCAGTTGCCGTCCAGAAGTGCTGTACGCACAGTCAACAGTCCCTCCTCTGTTATTGGGGTTCAGTAACGTCAGCTGTTCCCCTGCTGTGTGTGTGGCAATCCCTCCTACCTCCTCCAACCTCCTCCTCCTCCACCTGTCCCTGGGCTCCAACACCGCCAGTTGCCGTCCAGAAGTGCTGTACGCACAGTCAACAGTCCCTCCTCTGTTATTGGGGTTCAGTAACGTCAGCTGTTCCCCTGCTGTGTGTGTGGCAATCCCTCCTACCTCCTCCAACCTCCTCCAACCTCCTCCTCCTCCACCTGTCCCTGGGCTCCAACACCGCCAGTTGCCGTCCAGAAGTGCTGTACGCACAGTCAACAGTCCCTCCTCTGTTATTGGGGTTCAGTAACGTCAGCTGTTCCCCTGCTGTGTGTGTGGCAATCCCTCCTACCTCCTCCAATCTCCTCCTCCTCCACCTGTCCCTGGGCTCCAACACCGCCAGTTGCCGTCCAGAAGTGCTGTACGCACAGTCAACAGTCCCTCCTCTGTTATTGGGGTTCAGTAACGTCAGCTGTTCCCCTGCTGTGTGTGTGGCAATCCCTCCTACCTCCTCCAACCTCCTCCAACCTCCTCCTCCTCCACCTGTCCCTGGGCTCCAACACCGCCAGTTGCCGTCCAGAAGTGCTGTACGCACAGTCAACAGTCCCTCCTCTGTTATTGGGGTTCAGTAACGTCAGCTGTTCCCCTGCTGTGTGTGTGGCAATCCCTCCTACCTCCTCCAATCTCCTCCTCCTCCACCTGTCCCTGGGCTCCAACACCGCCAGTTGCCGTCCAGAAGTGCTGTACGCACAGTCAACAGTCCCTCCTCTGTTATTGGGGTTCAGTAACGTCAGCTGTTCCCCTGCTGTGTGTGTGGCAATCCCTCCTACCTCCTCCAACCTCCTCCAACCTCCTCCTCCTCCACCTGTCCCTGGGCTCCAACACCGCCAGTTGCCGTCCAGAAGTGCTGTACGCACAGTCAACAGTCCCTCCTCTGTTATTGGGGTTCAGTAACGTCAGCTGTTCCCCTGCTGTGTGTGTGGCAATCCCTCCTACCTCCTCCAATCTCCTCCTCCTCCACCTGTCCCTGGGCTCCAACACCGCCAGTTGCCGTCCAGAAGTGCTGTACGCACAGTCAACAGTCCCTCCTCTGTTATTGGGGTTCAGTAACGTCAGCTGTTCCCCTGCTGTGTGTGTGGCAATCCCTCCTACCTCCTCCAACCTCCTCCAACCTCCTCCTCCTCCACCTGTCCCTGGGCTCCAACACCGCCAGTTGCCGTCCAGAAGTGCTGTACGCACAGTCAACAGTCCCTCCTCTGTTATTGGGGTTCAGTAACGTCAGCTGTTCCCCTGCTGTGTGTGTGGCAATCCCTCCTACCTCCTCCAACCTCCTCCTCCTCCACCTGTCCCTGGGCTCCAACACCGCCAGTTGCTGTCCAGAAGTGCTGTACGCACAGTCAACAGTCCCTCCTCTGTTATTGGGGTTCAGTAACGTCAGCTGTTCCCCTGCTGTGTGTGTGGCAATCCCTCCTACCTCCTCCAACCTCCTCCAACCTCCTCCTCCTCCACCTGTCCCTGGGCTCCAACACCGCCAGTTGCCGTCCAGAAGTGCTGTACGCACAGTCAACAGTCCCTCCTCTGTTATTGGGGTTCAGTAACGTCAGCTGTTCCCCTGCTGTGTGTGTGGCAATCCCTCCTACCTCCTCCAACCTCCTCCAACCTCCTCCTCCTCCACCTGTCCCTGGGCTCCAACACCGCCAGTTGCCGTCCAGAAGTGCTGTACGCACAGTCAACAGTCCCTCCTCTGTTATTGGGGTTCAGTAACGTCAGCTGTTCCCCTGCTGTGTGTGTGGCAATCCCTCCTACCTCCTCCAACCTCCTCCTCCTCCACCTGTCCCTGGGCTCCAACACCGCCAGTTGCCGTCCAGAAGTGCTGTACGCACAGTCAACAGTCCCTCCTCTGTTATTGGGGTTCAGTAACGTCAGCTGTTCCCCTGCTGTGTGTGTGGCAATCCCTCCTACCTCCTCCTACCTCCTCCAACCTCCTCCTCCTCCACCTGTCCCTGGGCTCCAACACCGCCAGTTGCCGTCCAGAAGTGCTGTACGCACAGTCAACAGTCCCTCCTCTGTTATTGGGGTTCAGTAACGTCAGCTGTTCCCCTGCTGTGTGTGTGGCAATCCCTCCTACCTCCTCCAACCTCCTCCTCCTCCACCTGTCCCTGGGCTCCAACACCGCCAGTTGCCGTCCAGAAGTGCTGTACGCACAGTCAACAGTCCCTCCTCTGTTATTGGGGTTCAGTAACGTCAGCTGTTCCCCTGCTGTGTGTGTGGCAATCCCTCCTACCTCCTCCAACCTCCTCCAACCTCCTCCTCCTCCACCTGTCCCTGGGCTCCAACACCGCCAGTTGCCGTCCAGAAGTGCTGTACGCACAGTCAACAGTCCCTCCTCTGTTATTGGGGTTCAGTAACGTCAGCTGTTCCCCTGATGTGTGTGTGGCAATCCCTCCTACCTCCTCCAACCTCCTCCAACCTCCTCCTCCTCCACCTGTCCCTGGGCTCCAACACCGCCAGTTGCCGTCCAGAAGTGCTGTACGCACAGTCAACAGTCCCTCCTCTGTTATTGGGGTTCAGTAACGTCAGCTGTTCCCCTGCTGTGTGTGTGGCAATCCCTCCTACCTCCTCCAACCTCCTCCTCCTCCACCTGTCCCTGGGCTCCAACACCGCCAGTTGCCGTCCAGAAGTGCTGTACGCACAGTCAACAGTCCCTCCTCTGTTATTGGGGTTCAGTAACGTCAGCTGTTCCCCTGCTGTGTGTGTGGCAATCCCTCCTACCTCCTCCAACCTCCTCCAACCTCCTCCTCCTCCACCTGTCCCTGGGCTCCAACACCGCCAGTTGCCGTCCAGAAGTGCTGTATGCACAGTCAACAGTCCCTCCTCTGTTATTGGGGTTCAGTAACGTCAGCTGTTCCCCTGCTGTGTGTGTGGCAATCCCTCCTACCTCCTCCTACCTCCTCCAACCTCCTCCTCCTCCACCTGTCCCTGGGCTCCAACACCGCCAGTTGCCGTCCAGAAGTGCTGTACGCACAGTCAACAGTCCCTCCTCTGTTATTGGGGTTCAGTAACGTCAGCTGTTCCCCTGCTGTGTGTGTGGCAATCCCTCCTACCTCCTCCAACCTCCTCCTCCTCCACCTGTCCCTGGGCTCCAACACCGCCAGTTGCCGTCCAGAAGTGCTGTACGCACAGTCAACAGTCCCTCCTCTGTTATTGGGGTTCAGTAACGTCAGCTGTTCCCCTGCTGTGTGTGTGGCAATCCCTCCTACCTCCTCCAACCTCCTCCTCCTCCACCTGTCCCTGGGCTCCAACACCGCCAGTTGCCGTCCAGAAGTGCTGTACGCACAGTCAACAGTCCCTCCTCTGTTATTGGGGTTCAGTAACGTCAGCTGTTCCCCTGCTGTGTGTGTGGCAATCCCTCCTACCTCCTCCAACCTCCTCCTCCTCCACCTGTCCCTGGGCTCCAACACCGCCAGTTGCCGTCCAGAAGTGCTGTACGCACAGAGCCAAACACCTCGCCAATGTGTTAGTGGGGTTCAGCACCGCCAGCTGTTCCCCTGCTGTGTATACGGCAACGTGTACTGCGACCGCCACGCAGTCACAACAAGTTTACTTTAAGGGAACCTGTCCCCCCCCCCCCCCCAGGCGTTTGTTACTGAAGGAGCCACCTTGTGCAGCAGTAATGATGCAAAGGGAAAAAGTGCCTCTTTTCGTGGTGCTCCTTGCACATGCGGAACCTAACAGTTATGAAATGTGTCCCATCACAGCGTTAAACCGTCCGGTAGGTGGAACTTTCC
This sequence comes from Ranitomeya variabilis, assembly GCF_051348905.1. Classification (NCBI taxonomy): domain Eukaryota; kingdom Metazoa; phylum Chordata; class Amphibia; order Anura; family Dendrobatidae; genus Ranitomeya; species Ranitomeya variabilis. The sequence continues at coordinate 825,336,688 of NC_135232.1, read as the reverse complement.
TTTGTCGTGTGACGCAGCACAGCCATCATTTTTACCCCCTTGGCGCCGTGCGCCGCCTCCTCAGCGTTGTTTGAATCTGTCCCGGAGCCTGCGCTGTTAGGTTAGCCCTTGGCCATGCACACATTTTGCGCTGCCCGTCTTCTGACATCATTTGTTGTCAGGCTGGCTGCGCCTGTGCGGGTGCGCTGGCCGAGATCCCGCCTCGCAGTGTCGTCTAATGTAATCCCACCGCGGGCCTGTGATCCGTGCCCGTGCGCAGTGCATATCCTCGCCTCTCACTCCCCTCCCTACGGCTTCTTCAGACTGTGCGATGTCAGCTGGTCCCTAATAGCATGCCACGGCCGTGACACCGCACAGTCTGAAAAAGCCGTAGGGAGGGGAGTGAGAGGCGAGGATATGCACTGCGCACGGGCACGGATCACAGGCCCGCGGTGGGATTACATTAGACGACACTGCGAGGCGGGATCTCGGCCAGCGCACCCGCACAGGCGCAGCCAGCCTGACACCAAATGATGTCAGAAGACGGGCAGCGCAAAATGTGTGCATGGCCAAGGGCTAACTTAACAGCGCAGGCTCCGGGACAGATTCAAACAACGCTGAGGAGGCGGCGCACGGCGCCAAGGGGGTAAAAATGATGGCTGTGCTGCGTCACACGACAAAGGAAAGTTCCACCTACCGGACGGTTTAACGCTGTGAGGGGACACATTTCATAACTGTTAGGTTCCGCATGTGCAAGGACCATAATTAAAAGAGCTAAGTTTACCTTTTCCAGCATTAGTGCTGTACACAATGGCTCTTTCAGCTACAAATGCCTGGGGGGGGGGGGGTTAAACGTTTCCTTTCAACTTGCTCGAGTGCAGGCTTCGGCCTACACTCCGCTCCCCCTGCTCCTCCTGCTGACCCTGGGCTCTAACACCGCCAGTTGGGGCCCGGTACTGCTAGCTGCACAGAGAAAAACACCAGCCAATGTGTCAGTGGGGTTCAGCACCGCCAGCTGTTCCCCTGCTGTGCAGCCGGCATCGTGTCCTGCAAAAGCCACGCAGACACAAGAACTGAAATTGAAGGGAACCTGTCCCCCCTCCCCCAGGCGTTTTTACGTTATCCAGCCACCTTGTACAGCGGTAATGCTGCATGTGTGCAAGGTGGCTCAGAAACGTATTCTACTCGCACATGTGGAACTGAAAACACGTCTGCAATGTGTCCTCTGTGTGACCATTTAACCGTCCCGGTGGTGTGACTTTCCTTTGTAATGACACGCTGCAACCCCCTTGGTAGCGCTGCCCGTCTTCTGGCATCATTGTTTGGCTGGCTGCGCCTCTGCGGCCGCCCTGACCCACACAACGCCCCTCGGTGTCTTATTTATTGGGACTGCGAGGGTGTGATTGATGGGCAGGATCAGTGCATCAGTTCGCCTGTCCCTCCTCTCCTTCCGCCTTCTTCGGACTGTGCGGCTTCATGGCCGTGGCATGCGATAAGGGATCAGATGACGCCGCACAGTCTGAAGCGGGTGTAAGGACCCGAGTGTGAGAGGCCAACATATGTGCTGCGCCAGGCCCTGAATCCCAGCCCCGCAGTGTTTTGACAATGTTAAGACACTGCGGGGCTGGGATTCATGGTCATCGCGAAACGCACCGGCCGACATTACATGATGTCAGAAGATGGGCAGCGCTAACAGCGCTAGGCCAGGGGATAACACGACAGCGCAGACTCCTGTACAGCAAATAACAACGCTCAGGAGGCTGCACCCAGCACCAAGGTGGGATTCTTGACATCTGTGCTGCGTCTCATTACAAAGGGAACTCGCGCCTCCAACACAGTTTGACTGTATAAAGGGCTAAATGTTATACGTGTTTCATTCAGCGTGTGCAAGGAGCGAAATTAAAAGAGCAACCTTTGACTTGTGCAGCACTACTGCTGCATAAGCTGTGGCTCTTCTACTTTCTAACCCCTGAGGGGGGGTTAAAGGTTACCTTTGAAATTGGTTCAAGTAGGCTTCGGCCTACACTCTGCTCCCCCTGCAGAGCCCGGGCTCCAACACCGCTAGTTGCTGTCCGGAAGTGCTGGCTGCACAGAGCCAAACACCTCGCCAATGTGTCAGTGGGGTCCAGCACCGCCAGCTGTTCCCCTGCTGTGTAGCCGGCAACGTGTCCTGCGACCGCCACGCAGACACAACAGACCCAAAGCTGCCGCCAGTGCAGGCTTCGGCCTACACTCCCCTCCCCCTGCTCCTGCTCCTCCTCCTCCTGCTGACCCTGGGCTCTAACAAACCGCCAGTTGGGGCCCAGATGTGCTAGCTGCACAGAGAAAAACACCAGCCAATGTGTCAGTGGGGTCCAGCACCGCCAGCTGTTCCCCTGCTGTGCAGCCGGCAACGTGTCCTGCAAAAGCCACGCAGACACAAGAACTGAAATTGAAGGGAACCTGTCCCCCCTCCCCTAGGCGTTTTTACGTTATCCAGCCACCTTGTACAGCGGTAATGCTGCATGTGTGCAAGGTGGCTCAGAAACGTATTCTCCTCGCACATGTGGAACTGAAAACACGTCTGCAATGTGTCCTCTGTGTGACCATTTAACTGTCCCGGTGGTGTGACTTTCCTTTGTAATGACACGCTGCAACCCCCTTGGTAGCGCTGCCCGTCTTCTGGCATCATTGTTTGGCTGGCTGCGCCTCTGCGGCCGCCCTGACCCACACAACGCCCCTCGGTGTCTTATTTATTGGGACTGCGAGGGTGTGATTGATGGGCAGGATCAGTGCATCAGTTCGCCTGTCCCTCCTCTCCTTCCGCCTTCTTCGGACTGTGCGGCTTCATGGCCGTGGCATGCGATAAGGGATCAGATTACGCCGCACAGTCTGAAGCGGGTGTAAGGACCCGAGTGTGAGAGGCCAACATATGTGCTGCGCCAGGCCCTGAATCCCAGCCCCGCAGTGTTTTGACAATGTTAAGACACTGCGGGGCTGGGATTCATGGTCATCGCGAAACGCACCGGCCGACATTACATGATGTCAGAAGATGGGCAGCGCTAACAGCGCTAGGCCAGGGGATAACACGACAGCGCAGACTCCTGTACAGCAAATAACAACGCTCAGGAGGCTGCACCCAGCACCAAGGTGGGATTCTTGACATCTGTGCTGCGTCTCATTACAAAGGGAACTCGCGCCTCCAACACAGTTTGACTGTATAAAGGGCTAAATGTTATACGTGTTTCATTCAGCGTGTGCAAGGAGCGAAATTAAAAGAGCAACCTTTGACTTGTGCAGCACTACTGCTGCATAAGCTGTGGCTCTTCTACTTTCTAACCCCTGAGGGGGGGTTAAAGGTTACCTTTGAAATTGGTTCAAGTAGGCTTCGGCCTACACTCTGCTCCCCCTGCAGAGCCCGGGCTCCAACACCGCTAGTTGCTGTCCGGAAGTGCTGGCTGCACAGAGCCAAACACCTCGCCAATGTGTCAGTGGGGTCCAGCACCGCCAGCTGTTCCCCTGCTGTGTAGCCGGCAACGTGTCCTGCGACCGCCACGCAGACACAACAGACCCAAAGCTGCCGCCAGTGCAGGCTTCGGCCTACACTCCCCTCCCCCTGCTCCTCCTCCTCCTGCTGACCCTGGGCTCTAACAAACCGCCAGTTGGGGCCCAGATGTGCTAGCTGCACAGAGAAAAACACCAGCCAATGTGTCAGTGGGGTCCAGCACCGCCAGCTGTTCCCCTGCTGTGCAGCCGGCAACGTGTCCTGCAAAAGCCACGCAGACACAAGAACTGAAATTGAAGGGAACCTGTCCCCCCTCCCCCAGGCGTTTTTACGTTATCCAGCCACCTTGTACAGCGGTAATGCTGCATGTGTGCAAGGTGGCTCAGAAACGTATTCTCCTCGCACATGTGGAACTGAAAACACGTCTGCAATGTGTCCTCTGTGTGACCATTTAACCGTCCCGGTGGTGTGACTTTCCTTTGTAATGACACGCTGCAACCCCCTTGGTAGCGCTGCCCGTCTTCTGGCATCATTGTTTGGCTGGCTGCGCCTCTGCGGCCGCCCTGACCCACACAACGCCCCTCGGTGTCTTATTTATTGGGACTGCGAGGGTGTGATTGATGGGCAGGATCAGTGCATCAGTTCGCCTGTCCCTCCTCTCCTTCCGCCTTCTTCGGACTGTGCGGCCTCATGGCCGTGGCATGCGATAAGGGATCAGATGACGCCGCACAGTCTGAAGCGGGTGTAAGGACCCGAGTGTGAGAGGCCAACATATGTGCTGCGCCAGGCCCTGAATCCCAGCCCCGCAGTGTTTTGACAATGTTAAGACACTGCGGGGCTGGGATTCATGGTCATCGCGAAACGCACCGGCCGACATTACATGATGTCAGAAGATGGGCAGCGCTAACAGCGCTAGGCCAGGGGATAACACGACAGCGCAGACTCCTGTACAGCAAATAACAACGCTCAGGAGGCTGCACCCAGCACCAAGGTGGGATTCTTGACATCTGTGCTGCGTCTCATTACAAAGGGAACTCGCGCCTCCAACACAGTTTGACTGTATAAAGGGCTAAATGTTATACGTGTTTCATTCAGCGTGTGCAAGGAGCGAAATTAAAAGAGCAACCTTTGACTTGTGCAGCACTACTGCTGCATAAGCTGTGGCTCTTCTACTTTCTAACCCCTGAGGGGGGGTTAAAGGTTACCTTTGAAATTGGTTCAAGTAGGCTTCGGCCTACACTCTGCTCCCCCTGCAGAGCCCGGGCTCCAACACCGCTAGTTGCTGTCCGGAAGTGCTGGCTGCACAGAGCCAAACACCTCGCCAATGTGTCAGTGGGGTCCAGCACCGCCAGCTGTTCCCCTGCTGTGTAGCCGGCAACGTGTCCTGCGACCGCCACGCAGACACAACAGACCCAAAGCTGCCGCCAGTGCAGGCTTCGGCCTACACTCCCCTCCCCCTGCTCCTGCTCCTCCTCCTCCTGCTGACCCTGGGCTCTAACAAACCGCCAGTTGGGGCCCAGATGTGCTAGCTGCACAGAGAAAAACACCAGCCAATGTGTCAGTGGGGTCCAGCACCGCCAGCTGTTCCCCTGCTGTGCAGCCGGCAACGTGTCCTGCAAAAGCCACGCAGACACTTGCTCTTGGACCTTCTGCTCCCCATCCTGGTTCCAGTACCGTCAGCTGGTTCCGGGCAGAGCCTTTGGCTTAGGTGCCTCCCTTTGGTATCCGAGTTCCACCAACGTCAGGTGGTCCTTGGTAGTGCTTTCAGGCACGGGTACCTCCTGCTTAGTAACCGGGTTCCAGTAACGTCAGCTGGTCCTCGGTAGTTCCATTGGCTCTTGGACCTTCGGCTACCCATCCGGGTTCCAGCACCGTCAGCTGGTTCTCGGCAGTGTCTTTTGCTCTTGTACCTTCTGCTCCCCATCCTGGTTCCAGTACCGTCAGCTGGTTCCGGGCAGAGCCTTTGGCTTAGGTGCCTCCCTTTGGGTATCTGAGTTCCACCAACGTCAGGTGGTCCTTGGTAGTGCTTTCAGCACAGGTACCTCCTGCTTAGTAACCGGGTTCCAGTAACGTCAGCTGGTCCTCGGTCGTTCCATTGGCTCTTGGACCTTCGGGTAGCCATCCGAGTTCCAGTTCCATCAGCTGGTTCTCGGCATTTTCTCAGCCTTCTTGTACCTTCTGCTACATTTCCAAGTTCAAGAGACTAAACACGATGACCCGGAAGACCACCCCTAAGATGACGACGACACCAGAGACGACAACCACCGTGATGACGACGACCCTGGAGACGATGACCCTGAAGACCACCCCGATGACGACGACCCCGGAGACCACCCCGATGACGACGACCCCGGAGACGACGACCCTGGAGACGACGACGACCTGGAAGACCGAGAAGCAGAAGAACAAGAGGCTGCAGAACAAAGAGCAGAAGGACATTAAGCATAACACAAAATATCAGAGCAAAAAATATTATGTAAATTATAAGCAGAAGAAGACTAAGCAGTGTATGGGGGTGAGTCCGTTCCTCCTCGTGGTGCCCCTGGATAAAGCCTGATGCTGCAGGCCAAACTGAACGCGGACAAATGTAACTGTTTTGTGACAGGCAGAACGGAAGGTGTAATCTTCAAACTTTTATAGATAACAACTACGGGAATGCCTGTCACAAATAAGAATATGATGAAGAAGTAGAATATGATGAAGATAATAGTAGACTAAAAACAATATGAACAATGTAACCCAAAAAATAATAGGTAGAAGATGAAGAAGAAGATGAATAAGGTGAAGAAGTTGATGTCAAAGAAGCTGATGATGAGGATAATTAAGAAGAAAGCGTGGGAGAAGTAAACAAAAAGGTGAAGGGCGTGGAAGCAGTGAAACATCAATATCTGACATTAAAAAAAAAATTAACATAGTCAAATTCTTTCTAACGCCGAACGTCATAAAAAAAAACGCAAAATCCTGCTATTCTATTACATTGGGCTAAACCTCTGTGCCTTTAATATCTACGCCACGTCCCCCAATACATCCTACATTATTCTTAGTTGTTTTCCTTCATGTAGAATGAACCTACAAGTGTATAAAGGGTTTATTTTAATTCCGATATTTTCGTCCCATTGACTTGCATTGGGATCGGGTATCGGTATCGGATTAGATCCGATACTTTGACGGTATCGGCCGATACTTTCCGATACCGATACTTTCCGATATCGGAAGGTATCGCTCAACACTAGCCATGACTGTTTTTTTGTTCATATATTTGTGTTCTTCAGATACTTTGTCATACCATGCCTGAGGAAGAGACCTAAGAAGTCTCCAAAGCTTGATTTGTTGCATCATTTATTTCATTTTTATTAGCCATTAAAAGGCATCATTCATAACTACAAGATTATCTTGTTTTCACACTGAGAGCATTGTTTTTCAACTAGCTAACATGGTACCAAACTTTTTTTATTTTAATTAAATGGAGGATACCAGAATGTACCGCACCTTTATGGAACTAAAAGATCTTCTGAAGAAACTGGCACAACTGGATAGTGAAATTTTTTTAACCAGATGTAAAAAGGAACATTTAATACCCAAAGAACTGAGATCCATATCACATCACATCACATTAGGAACACTTACAGTACTCATTATTCACAACACCCCTGCTACAGAAATTCAGAGAGACTATGGAATCGCCTTATCCATGTTTTCTACAGCACCAAGAAAAATTTCCAAATGGAAATACAAACTTTAAGTAGTACACTTACTGGAGGCGTACAGCAGAAAATACAGCATTATTATACAACGCTGCAGTCATACCTAATAAACAACAAGAAAAAGAAACTCCATAGACTTCAACTGAAAGCAGGTTTCTTCTCCAGCACCAGCTGTATTATTAACCCCTTTCTGACATTAGGCCGGTTTCACACATCAGTGGCTCTGGTACGTGAGGTATCAGTTTTCTCACTTACCGGAGACACTGACTCACGTAGACACATTAAAATCAATGTGTCTCTGCACATGTCAGCGTGTTTTCACGGACCGTGTGTCCTTTTGAATAAGGAGACATGTCAGTGTTCGTGGGAGCACACGGATCACACAGACCCATTAAAGTCAGTGGGTCAGTGTAAAACATGTACCGCACACGGATGCTGTCCGTGCGCCATCCGTGTGCCATGCAGGAGACAGTGCTACAGTAAGCGCTGTCCCCCTAGCATGGTGCTGAAGCCACCATTCATTTCTTCTCTCCAGCAGCGTTCGCTGGAGTGAAGAATTGAAAAATCATTGTTTTTTGGTTTTTTTTGCGGTTGAAATAAAGAGCTTTGTCACCCATAGGGGTGGAGCCGCATATTCATCACTGTAATGAGCGGCACCATGTGACCGCTCATACAGGAGAAGCTGCGGTGCTGAGAGGACGTATCGAGGGAGCTGGGTGAGTATTTTCTTTCCAGCGGGCGGGCGCATAGGGGGTGGGAGGGGGGTGGTGACAAAGATCTTTATTTCAACCGCAAAAAAACCCCAAAACAATGATTTTTAATTTCTTCACTCCAGCGAACACTGCTGGAGAGAAGAAATTAATGGCGGCTTCAGCACCCAAAGCAGGGGACAGCGCTTACTGTAACGCTGTCTCCTGCACGGTCCGTGTGGTACTTAGTCAGCACACGGGTGGCACACGGCTGCCGCACATGTGCCACACTGATGTGCCACGTGAGCTCATGGACACACGGACACGGATAACTCCGGTACCGATTTTTCTGGTACCGGAATTATCTGGACGTGTGAGACTGGCCTAAGACGTACTATACCGTCGAGGTGACCTGGGACTTAATTTCCAGGGACGAGATAGTACGTCATAGGCAATCGGCCGCGCTCATGGGTGGAGCGCGGCCGATCACGGCAAGTTGTCAGCCGATTATTACAGCTGACATCCAGCACATACGGCAGCATAGGGAAGCATCGAGCAGGGAGGGGGCTCTATGCGTCCTTCCCTGAGACCCTTGGAACAGCGCGATGTGATCGTGAGAGAAGGTGCCGGCAAGCATGCAGCACTGCCTGTCAGATCGCTGATCAGCGATCTGACACTATACCATGATGACCCACCCTGGGACAAAGTAAAAAAGTTAAAAAAAAATACATGTGTAAAAAATAAATAAATAAATAAATGAAAAAAATATATATATTGTTCCAATAAATACATTTCTTTATGTAAATAAAAAAAAAACAATAAGGCTGTCGTCACACTAGCAGTATTTGGTCAGTATTTTACATCAGTATTTGTAAGCCAAAACCAGGAGTGGGTGATAAATACAGAAGTGGTGCATATGTATCTGTTATACTTTTCCTCTATTTGTTCCACTCCTGGTTTTGGCTTACAAATACTGATGTATAATACTGACCAAATACTGCTAGTGTGACGGCAGCCTAAGGGTACGTGTCCACGTTCAGGAAACGCTGCGTGTTTGACACTGCGTGGGGCCGCAGCGTCAAACACGCAGTGTCCAGATGTTCCAGCATAGTGGAGGGGATTTTATGAAATCCCGTGTCCACTATGCGTGGTAACACGCATCCGACGGCCCTGCGACTCCGGACATGCTGCGAGTCTTTTAAGATCGCAGCATGTCCGTGTTCCTTGCGGCGACGCTGCGCCACCGCAAGGAATAACACAGGGCCCTATGCGAGGGGTGCGATGATGCTGGATGTGTGCAATGAACACATCCGGCATCATCGCATCCCAGGAGGGGGCGGGGCTTAGCGCCGAGCGGGTTTGCCGCTCCGACGATACCGCCGGCCATCCTGATCGTGGACACGTACCCTAAGAGTACACATATTTAGTGTCGCCGCGTCCGTAACGACCCGACCTATAAAACTGTCTCACTAGTTAATCCCTGCAGTGAACACCGTTTAAAAAAAAAAAAACGAGGCAAAAAACAATGCATTATCATCATACCGCCGAACAAAAAGTGGAATAACACGCTATCAAAAAAACGGATACAAATAAACATGATACCGCCGAAAATGTCATCTTGTCCTGCAAAAAATGAGATGCCATACGGTGTCATCAGCAAAAAAAAAAAAGTTATAGCCCTCAGAATAAAGCGATGCAAAAATAATTATTTTTTCTATAAAATAGGTTTTATTGTATAAAAGCGCCAAAACATAAAAAAGATATAAATGAGGTATCGCTGTACTTTTACTGACCTGAAGAATAATACTGTTTTATCAATTTTACCAAATGCGGAACGGTATAAACGCCCCCCCAAGAGAAACTCACAAATTGCTGGTTTTTGTTCATTCTGCCTAACAAAAATCGGAATAAAAAGCGATTAAAAAATGTCATGTGCCAGAATATGGTACCAATAAAAACGGCAACTCGTCCCGCAAAAAACAAAACCTCACGTGACTCTGTAGACCAAAGTATGGAAAAATTATAGCTCGCAGAATGTGGTAACGCAAAAAATATTTTTTGCAATAAAAAACGTCTTTTAGTGTGTTACAGCTGACAAACATAAAACCCGCTATAAAATGCCGCTATAAATAGTAAATCAAACACCCCTTTATCATCACCTTAGTTAGGGAAAAATAACAAAATAAAAAAATGTATTTATTTCCATTTTCCCATTAGGGTTAGGGTTGGGGCTAGTTAGGCTTGGGGCAAAAGTTAGGGTTAGGGTTGGGGCTAGAGTTAGGGTTAGGGTTGGGGCTAGAGTTGGGGTCAGGGTTTGGATTACGTTTACAGCTGAGTTAGGGGTGTGTCAGGGTAAGGGATATGGTTAGGGTTGGGATTAGGGTTAGGGGTGTGTTGGGGTTAGGGGTGTGTTCAGATTGGGATTATGGTTAGGGATGTGTTGGGGTTAGGGGCGTGGTTAGGGTTGGGATTAGGGTTAGGGGTGTGTTGGGGTTAGGGTTGGAATTAGATTTGGGAGGTTTCCACTGTTTAGACACACCAGGGGCTCTACAAACGCAACATGACATCTGATCTCAATTTCATCCAATTCTGCGTTGAAAAAGTAAAACGGTGCTCCTTTCATTCCGAACTCTGCCATGCACCCAAACAGTAGTTTTCTCCCACATATGGAGTATAAGCATATTCAGGACAAATTGGACAACAACTTTTGGGGTCCAATTTCTCCTGTTACCCTTGGAAAAATATAAAACTGGGGGCTAAAAAATAATTTTTGTGAAAAAAAAAGACTTTTTATTTTCACAGCTCTGCGTTATTAACTTTAGCAAAACACTTGGGGGTTTGAAGTTCTCACAACACATCTAGATAAGTTCCTTGGGGGTCTAGTTTCCAATATGGGGTCACTTGTGGGGGGTTTCTACTGTTTAGGTACATCAGGGGCTCTGCAAACACAATGTGACACCCGCAGACCATTCCATCAAAGTCTGCATTCCAAAATGCCACTTCTTCCCTTCCAAGCTCTGCCATGCGCCTAAACAGTAGTTTTCTCCCACGTATGGGGTATCAGTGTACTCAGGACAAATTGCATAACAACTTTTGGGGTCCAATTTCTCCAGATACCCTTGGGAAAATACAAACTTGGGGGCTAAAAGATCATTTTTGTGGAAAAAAAATATTTTTTTTTATTTTCATGGCTCTACATTATAAACTTCTGTGAAGCTGTTGGGGGTTCAAAGTGCTCACCACACATCTAGATAAGTTCCATAGGGGGTCTACTTTCCAAAATGAGGTCACTTTTGGGGGGGTTCCACTGTTTTGGCACATCAGGGGCTCTCCAAACGAGACATGGCATCCGATCTCAATTCCAGCCAATTTTGCATTGAAAAGTCAAATGGCGCTCCTAGCCTTCTGAGCTCTGCCATGTGCCCAAACAGTGGTTTACTCCCACATATGGGGTATCGGCGTACTCAGGACAAACTGTACAATGACTTTTGGGGTCCAATTTCTCCTGTTACCCTTGGTAAAATAAAACAGATTGGATCTGAAATAACATTTTTTGTGAAAAAAAGTTAAATGTTCATATTTTTTTTTAAATTCCCGTGAAACACCTGAAGGGTTAATAAACTTCTGGAATGTGGTATTGAGCTCCTTAAAGGGTGCAGTTTTTTGAATGGTGTCACACTTGGGTATTTTCTATCATATAGACCCCTCAAAGTGACTTCAAATGTGATGTTGTTCCTAAAATAAAAATGTTGCTGCAAAAGTGAGAAATTGCTGGTCAACGTTTAATCCTTATAACTCCCTAGCAAAAACAAATTTTGGTTCCAAAATTGTGCTGATGTAAAGTAGACATGTGGTAAATGTTACCTATTAAGTATTTTATGTGACATATTTCTGTGATTTAAGGGCATGAAAATTCAAAGTTGGAAAATTGCAAAATTTTCAAAATTTTCATTTTTTTCACAAATAAACACAAGTAATGTCAAGGAAATTTTACAACTATCATGAAGTACAATATGTCACAAGAAAACAGTGTCAGAATCACCGGTATCCATGCAAGCATTCCAGAGTTATAACCTCATAAAGGGACAGTGGTCAGAATTGTAAAATTTGGCCCGGTCATTAACATGCAAACCACCCTTGGGGGTTAAGGGGTTAATCTCACAAACCTCACAAACCCACCAATGTAGAACTCAGTGTCCTTTCATATTTTGTCCTACAAAACCTCTAGACAAAACAAAGCTTTGTAGAGACCTGGAACAATACTTCAGGAGAATGAGACAGAAGGAGTTCCTTGATGGTAAAGAAGACATGAGGCTTCTAAGCAGCCAAACACAAGTCAGACTAGAGGACTAGTGGAAAAACAGCATCCGCTGCCCCGTTGTGCGGCGCTTGCACAGTATGCGTTGGTACGTCGGGCCGACGCAGCGAGACGGCCCCATACCGCCGCTAGTGTGAAAGTAGCCTTAGACTCATATTTTTCATTTAATCCAAACATTCATTATTTATTGTAATAACATTAGTTCTGATTTAGATATTTCTATAAAACAAACTTATTTTATATTATGAAATTACAAAAATGCCGAAAATAAATAATATTGTGTTGTGAAAAAGTCAATAATCAGCTGAACCTTTGTAGGAAATAGCGAACCCCAGTTAGCCAGTTTTTCTCCTTTGTTTCCATTCAGTCATACAATTCAAGACGGCTTTATCCATTTTAATAAAATACCAAACACCACAAAAGATGACTATTTTAGGAGTGCTAATGTATAAGCCATTTCACAGAAGGGCATTGTACAAATGTAAAGCTACTATTTGGTTTGCTGCTCACTGCACTACAGGAAACGTAGGGCTCAAGAAAGCGATGCTGAGGAAGCCTGCTTCTATTACTGACAATACCTCTAATTCAAAGCAGTTTTAATCTGCCACTGATACATAGGGAATTTTGCCAATGGCAAAGAAAATGAAAAAGTTGGAAAAAGTCGTGAATAGTCGCCTTTGTTATTTCATAGTGCCAAAGATTAGCAGTAACTGTACAAACCTTAAATGAATTAACCCCTTTGAAGTTGGAGTTGGTCACACTGTCCTGCTTAGCGTCTTATTGAACTGGTAAAGATGTTGGTTTTTGTTCTGTTTTTGTTCTGTTCCTTAGTAAACCATAATATCCTTCAGATAAGCCTTATTCTGACAAATAGATTTAAGAGGCCATGCTCAGAAACTTATTTAGTGAAATATTATTTACGGACGTTCAATGATTGTTGTAATTGGGGTTGACATTACCTTGAAAACCTGTTTGGTGGCATATTTTTCTGGACATCCGAAACACTTAAGCTTTGGCACAATGACAATAATGAATGCAGAGTACAACTGTGCTTCACAATAATTTATCTATGAATGAGTAAAACTAAGCTGCCTTAGTCCACAGTAAAGGGTGATAAAGTTTGAAATACAAAAAATTTAGAAAAATTTATAGTTTAAAGGGAACCTGTCAGTCTAAAAATGCCATCTGATATGTGGACAGCATGCTTTAAAGTAAAATGATCAGACCAGATTGATATGCAATTTCATGGGAAAAGATTAAATGACTACTAATTTATGCATGTAAACCTTGCTCATTTAAAGCTTAAGGCCGGGGTCACACTTATGAGAACAATGCGAGAAACTCGAACAAGTCTCTCGCATCAATACCCGGCACTGCCGCCGGCACTCAGGACCGTAGCATTCAGCTGCATAGAAATACATGTTGGCGCATGCTTCCCATAGGGGTGGAGCCGCATATTCATCACTGTAATGAGCGGTACCACGTGACCGCTCATACAGGAAGAAGCTGCGGCGCTGAGAGGAAGCATCGAGGGAGCTGGGTGAGTATTTTATTTCCAGCGGGCGGGCGCACAGGGGGTGGAAGGGGGATGGTGACAAGGATCTTTATTTTAAACACAAAAAAATAAACAATGATTTTTCAATCCTTCTCTCCAGCGAACGCTGCTGGAGAGAAGAAATGAATGGCGGCTTCAGCACCACAAGCTGGGGGGACAGCGCTTACTGTAGCGCTGTCTCCTGCACGGCACACGGACGGCATCCGTGTGCGGTACGTGTTTTACACGGACCCATTGACTTTAATATGTCCATGTGATACGTGCGCTCCCACGAACACTGACATGTCTCTGTGTTTTTCAAACAGACACACGGTCTGTGAAAACACGCTGACATGTGCAGAGACACATTGATTTTAATGTGTCTACGTGAGTCAGTGTCTCCGGTACGTGAGAAAACTGTCACCACACATACCGGAGCCAATGACGTGTGAAACAGCCCTAAGTGTGACCACGGCCTAAGAGTCAATGTATGCATACTCAGTGAAAGTTGTCAGTTACTGAGTAAGACTATGTGCACATGAATATTTGCAGCTGATTTTTCTACAGCAACAGCCAGAGAGTTGGCAAAACAATTGACGTAAAAAATGTGCATTTTGTACACAGGTATTTAAAAAAGGCACTTTGATGGTTCCTGCAAGGAAAAGGTGGATGAGATTTCAGAAATCTCACTTACTTAGCTGGCTTTTTTTTTGCACAAACGCACAGAAAAAATTCAAAAACAATGTGTGAACAAGACCACCGACTGAACTATTAAACAAGTATGAACAAGAATATAAAATGAATAAATTAATAGTCATATTGGATACCTGACTTTGATTTGCAGCACTTTGGAATCTTTATGGAAGTATGATTAAAATAGCCTTAGTTAAAATAGCTATCAACAAGTATTTGATCTATATAGACAGATATATTAAATACACAGTATAAGTCATTATTTTTTTTAATTTTCATTAAATTTTACATGTAGGACTGGACACACGATGTAATAATGGCTGCAGAGTGGAATAACATTTTTTTGCTTTGTTTATAATTTCATCTCCCTTTGCAGAGATATTAGCATTCAATGTAGTTGGCACCTAATGAGTTAATTTTAGTTAAGTCTCTGAGGGTGTTATCAGATACTTTTCACTAGGGGCATGTGCACTTCTGCCTTCAGTATGAGCTGCTATCCTATAACACTCACTTGGACTTACAGCTAAATCATTAGGTGCCAAATACTTTAGAAAAAAATTTCCACAATGGAGAGGCAAAATAATAATAAAAAAAATAATACAGTTTTATTCCGCTCTGCAGTCACTATTACATTGTGTGTCCAGCTCAACAGGAAAAATCTGGTGGAAAGACTTCTTTAAGGCCGGCCTCACACTCAGCGTATGTAAATACGGTCCGTTTTTTACGGCCGTAATACGCAGAGAAGACCCCAAAATAGTGATCCGTATGTCATCCGTAGGCAGGGTGTGTCAGCGTATTTTGCGCATGGCATCCTCCGTATGTAATCCGTATGGCATCCGTACTGCGATATTTTCTCGCAGGCTTGCAATATACATAACTTCAGATGATCTGTCACATCCCACGAAGTAAATCGATCTGAAGGGGTTAAATCATTTTACAGCCAGGAGCTGTGCTAAAGCACTCGCTCGTGCCTGTAAACCCCAGGTGCTGAAAGGAAAGCAGGATGATCTGTACTTACCTTGAGTTGCGGTGATGCGCCCTCTGCTGGATGTCCTCATATGAACTCGAGCGTGGGAACTTTTCCAAGGCGCCAAATACGCTGACACACCCTGCCTACGGATGACATACGGATCACTATTTTGGGGACTTTTCTGCGTATTACGGCCGTAAAAAACGGACCGTATTTACATACGCTGAGTGTGAGGCCGGCCAAACGCAGCATGCTGCGATTTTCTACGGCCGTACAAGACCGTATATTACGGATGCGTAATATACGGCAGATAGGAGCTGGGCCATAGAGAATCATTGGGCCGTGTGTAATGCGTATTTTAGGGACGTAGTTTATGCGCTCATACGTCCGTAAAACTCGCTAGTGTGAGGCCAGCCTAATACTGGAAAAATATATATCTTGGTACCGTGTTAGCCAGTAGATAGAAAAATATTTAGAATTGAGAGTCCTCAGTGGTTGATACCTTTGAGAAATATGTGATTCTTCAGAATTTCTTTTAGTCTTTGCCTGATGAAGAGGCCTGAGTAGTCTGGAAATCTTGCAATTTGTTACCATCTTTTCAGTTAGCCATTAAAATGTATCAACCACTGAGGACTCTCAATTCTAAATATTTTTCTTTAATACTGGCACTATTTTGAGCATAATGCCAGAGCACCTTTATTATTTAGGAGTGAGATTGGCTCACAAAATGTGTCTCTTGCTCTAGCAGACCTATGCCATCCATATATTAAATGGACAATCATTGCCGATCATTTAAATACAATATTTTATAAAACAGATGGACCAGGGGCCAAGCCCATGGATTGTCTCCTAGAGACAGTCCCATTAAACGTCACAATTAAATAAAAATACAAAACAATTTACGGAAATTAGGCCTAGCAAAGATGAAAGGTTTTTTACAAAAAAAAAAAAAAGTTTAAAAAATCTTGTTTAACAGTAGCTTAGGGTACGTGCCCACAATCAGGAACTGCTGTAGGTTTAATGCTGCGTATTTATGCAGCGTCAAACCCACAGTGGCCAGCTCTTACAGCATAGTGGATGGGATTTCAAGATTTCCTATGTCCACTATGCGTCCACAGACACTGACATGCAGCGTGTCTTTCCAGACCTCAACATGTCAATTTCTCGTGCGGAAGAGCGAAATTACATCAATTTCAGAGAGAAAGTACATCAAGAGAAAGTTCAGTGAACACATGCGGATTTACCTGCATTCAATAGAAGGCAGAGCTTTGGACGCAGTGCGATCAACATGAGGTAGATGCTGAGACACAGTTTTCGGGGATGTGACACTTATTAGGCTGTGTGCTGTTGCTTTCATACAATGAATGCTTTATCACCATGAGATTATCACTGCCTGCACTACAGTTCAAGTGAGCCCTGATCCAACCACGCCCCCTCCTCTGATAAGCAGCTTAGTAGCAATAGACAATGTACACATAAAGCTGTGATGTTGGTGTGAACAGCTTTCTGAGCTCTGGTACATTCTACATTTACAAACTCTGATTGTGTCAGAACGGCTGCACCCAGTAAGCCAAGTGATACATCATTGGAATGAGGGTCTCTTTTCCTACATTATGCTGCTCTCAGATGAGGTAGCAAAAACCTGCTCACAGATTTTATTTAATTAGAATCAGACAATGTTAAAATGGATTATGCTGCCATAAAACTTAACATAAAACATAAAACTCCAACTAAGACACCAAGTGGAACAAAATAGTTGCCAAATGTATTAGTGCCTTGGCAATGTAGCAAGTAAATGTCAAACGCTGATAAATACACATCCAGCAAAATGTTAAAAAGACAAACTACACATTATTTAAGCCTAATGAGGTCTTTGGAAGGAAGAAAAATTGCAATAAAACTTCTGCCTGATCACATAGAGCTTTATGTGTCCCCAGTGAGAATTACAGAAAACGCAGCTCTCTTTCCCATTGTTTTTATACATAATAAAGTTAATTGCTGGTGTCTTGCTGTTGACATTAGTAAATTGTTCTTCAATTATTAATTACTTCAGCAGCTGTAAAGCGGAGCAGACAGATCCTATTTCAGTTCACATTAGATGGTCCAGAAGGATAGCAGCATGATCACGGAATGTGTTTATGCCATACCTGAATGCTGTAGTGACCATATGAGCCGTTTTTATTTCGAAAAGGGCATTAACCCCTTCCCACGTCATTTGTCGGGTCTCATTCTTTGATGCAGGCTCTAGAACTGCCTCTAACAATTTTTCCTGTTTAATCCCATTTATTGTTAACTTGATCTTTTTATCTGCATCTATCTGTTTTAACTGATAACTGACCACCATACCTTATTCAGATTTGTTTTCTTGCCTCAGCTAACATGGCATTTTGACCTCATGAAATAATTTTGTTTCCATTTGTACTTCTTCACTCAAGCAAGATGTTCAATATATTCCTGACAAATCTTTTGAAGCTTACCAATTAGCCATCTATGAGACTTACATTATTACTAGCTACTAGTGATGAGCGAGTGTGCTCATTACTCAAGTTTTCCGAGCATGCTCGGGTGTTCTCCGAGTATTATGGGCGTGCTCGTAGATTATGTTTGTGTCCCCGCAGCTGCATGATTTGCGGCTGCTAAACAGCCAGAATACATGTGGGGATTCCCTAACAAACAGGCAATCCCTGCATGTGTTCAGGTTGTCTAACAGCCACAAATCATGCAGCTACAGGGACACAAACATAATCTACGAGCACGCCCATAATACTCGGAGAACACCCAAGCATGCTCGGAAAACTCAAGTAACGAGTATACTCGCTCATCACTACTAGCTACCACTCATTCCACATCATCTGTCTGTCTTGGCGCTATCTGTTACAACAGATAGATACAACAACAGCAAGCTGATTGTTAAGCCTGTGTCTAAACCCTCTTCTACAACCTCTGTCTCTGTCTAGGTGGTGCCGCACATGAACCGCTGATGGTGTTGGGGATGAAGACATTGCAGTGCTTTCCATTATTTTGATTGGGACTTGTGCTCCTGCCCACATAGTCTATGACTTGCAGCAGGCTGCCTGTTTTCTGTTGTAATTGACTCCTTGCAGCATAGGCAAGGACATTCTCTATTTAAAACCACCCAACAGCTACTTTTAGCTGCCAGTTATATGTTATACACCATGTTCCAAATTATTATGCAAATTATATTTTTCTCGGATTTTCCTAAATGGTCGGTGCAAATGACAGTCAGACAGTTTCTGCTTTTTAGACCATGGAAGAAAGTTGTCAGTCAGAAACCCTATTTACTTTGCAGAGATCATTTTCACACCTTCAGGAACCTTAAAGGGCCCTAACTGCTGTTTCCCCATGATTCCGGCCCAAAACATGACTCCTCCACCTCCTTGCTGACGTCGCAGCCTTGTTGCGACATGGTGGCCATCCACCAACCATCCACTACTCCATCCATCTGGACCATCCATTGTTGCTCGACACTCATCAGTAAACAAGACTGTTTGAAAATTAGTCTTGATAAACGTCTGGGCCCACTGCAACCGTTTCTGCTTGTGAACACTGTTTAGGGGTGGCCGAATAGTAGGTTTTTGCACCACAGCAAGCCTTTGAAGGATCCTACACCTTGAGGTTCGAGGGACTCCAGAGGCACCAGCAGCTTCAAATAACTGTTTGCTGCTTTGTAATGGTATTTTAGCAGCTGCTCTCTTAATCCAATGAATTTGTCTGGCAGAAACCTTCCTCATTATGCCTTTATCTGCATGAACTCTGTCTGTGCTCTGTTTCAGTCACAAATCTCTTCACAGTATGATGATCACTCTTAAGTTTTTGTGAAATATCTAATGTTTTCATACCTTGTCCAAGGCATTGCACTGTTTAATGCTATTCAGCAGGAGAGAGATCCTTTTTATTTCCCATATTGCTTGAAACCTGTGGCCTGCTTAATAATTTGGAACATAATTTTTAAGTAGTTTTCCTTTAAGTAGAATCACCTGGAAAACTAATTATCACATGTGTTTACAATTGATTTCAGTGATCCATTGAGCCCTGAGACAAAATACCAACCATGAGTTTATTTGAAAAACAAAACAATTAAATCTTTATGACTCTTAAATCCAATTTGCATAATAATTTGGAACCCAGTGTACTTACCCTGGTTCACAATCCTGTTACCATACTCCTGCTCATCTTGTTTTATTTCCATTACTGATATCAGAAGCTTCTTGGCCATGCCTGTCCAATGAATTTGTCCCTGACTTAAGTTCTTTGATACTACACTTCTTTCTGCCAGCTCACTCCAGCAGCCATCCCAAAGACATAATTTATGGGCCCTGTCTAAGTTCAGATTCCTGTACAAGGATTCCTGTGAGACCTGTTAAACATAGTAGCTTGTTCATAGCATGTCTATGACAGCCCTATTAGGAGCTATCAGCATTCCTCAGACAGTGCACCATTATACTTATGCTACCGAGGGATTCTCTTTAGCAGACAGCAGATAATGCTATGTTCTAGACAATGTTGTATGACATCTATTGATTTTCTTGTTCTCTTCCTGTAATCATTTATATTGTGACGATAAATGCAATGGTTGTTATGTGAATCAATTAAAACAATTAATTCTTCCACCGTGTCTGAGTGCTGAATGATTGTGCTTGTTATGATAGCACTGTTCATGGAAGCCTGATAGCTGTTAATAGAGCTTCCACATACTGGCTTACTGAAAGCCACTTGTTCATGCATCTGGTATTACACAAGGACCCCTGGTAGAGAAGGTTGGCTGCAATAAGCGTGACCATGTGGGGTCCATTCCAAGAGGTCACATCAGAGACAAAATCAGGAAGCAAGTGGGTGGTCAAAATACAAGCTGATAGTCAGAGAACGCTCTAAATCAGGATGACACAAGAGCACATATCAGATGTATAGGGTAGGTAAACAGAACTATTAACTCTTAAGGTACCTTCGCACGAAACGACTTTGTAACGATATCGCTAGCGATCCGTGACGTTGCAGCGTCCTCGCTAGCGATATCGTTTAGTTTGACACGCAGCAGCGATCAGGATCCTGCTGTGATGTCGCTGGTCGCTGAATAAAGTCCAGAACTTTATTTGGTCGTCCGATCACCGTGTATCGTTGTGTTTGAAAGCAAAAGCAACGATACCAGCGATATTTTACACTGGTAACCAGGGTAAACATCGGGTTACCAAGCGCAGGGCCGCGCTTAGTAACCCGATGTTTACCCTGGTTACCAGCGTAAAAGTAAAAAAAACAAACAGTACATGCTCACCTGCGCGTCCCCCAGCGTCTGCTTCCTGCACTGACTGAGCCCGGCCCTAAAGTGAAAGTGAAAGCACAGCGGTGACGTCACCGCTCTGCTGTTAGGGCCGGAGCTCAGTCAGTGTCAGGAAGCAGACGTTGGGGGACGCGCAGGTGAGCATGTACTGTTTGTTTTTTTTACTTTTACGCTGGTAACCAGGGTAAACATCGGGTTACTAAGCGCGGCCCTGCGCTTAGCAACCCGATGTTTACCCTGGTTACCCGGGGACCTCGGCATCGTTGGTCGCTGGAGAGCGGTCTGTGTGACAGCTCCCCAGCGATCAAACAGCGACGCTGCAGCGATCGGCATCGTTGTCGCTATCGCTGCAGCGTCGCTTCGTGTGAAGGTACCGTTATTGCACGTCAGAGCTTCAGGGGTTTAAATAGCTGACAACCACACTGATGACTTTCTGGAAGGAGTTATCACGATTCCTCCACTCACTAAGTGACTGTTTTGCTGCCCTGGGTCATGCTGAGTTATTGGTGTTAGAATGACATCTCAGCCTTGCAATCTTGTGACAGGCTGTCATTATTTTGATTGACAGCTTGGCCATCCAAACTGTGAACAGGAGGTGCTGGACTTTCTCCAGATGTTCTATGTTCTGGAAATTGCCCAGCTACTTAACTGAGCTGTCTGCCTCTGATCCCTGCCAGACATAGTTTGTGTTACCTGATGAGTGTTTTCCTGATTCTATTGTGCTGAGTTCTGATCTTCTGCTGCCTGACCCTTTGGACTGTGTTTTGACTATCCCTTTGTCTTATCCTTTTGCATTGATTTGCTATCCCCTGGTATTTTGACACCAAACCGTGGCCTGACTTACGCCTTTGTCTTTCCCCATGGTTTTTTACCTGCTGTCACGCTCGACAGTGGCGCACATAGTTCCTAGACCCACTGAGCCCTGGAACTGGGCTTGTCTAGGAGGGGTGTAGCTAAGCAGCTACTTGGTGTTTACTGGAGCTCCTGATGATGGAGTCAGGCTTGAGCTGCAGGTAGCCACCAGGCTGCCGATTTCAGAGGTCGGGTTCGCTGGACAGGAACACAGGAGCTGAATCACTGACAGTAAGGATTCAAACAATGACAGACAGTACGGACAACGTGGACTTTGGAGATAGGTACTCATTCAGACACACAGGTCTCAGGAAACGGTTAAAGTCCTGCTGATGCAGCTATTGGATTCACATACAAACTATAAGGGACTACAGCAACAGTACAGAATAGGGAAATAACTATATTAGACTAAGGCTCACGGCTCACGGAACACCAGGCCGGATTCGCTCAGACCGCCACAATTGTTGTCTGTGATGTTATTTTACTATTTTTTTGAGCAGAGTGTATCATGCGTATATTTATACTGTGCATCATGGATTTTGTCTAAAAATCTCTTTTTGTTCCTTTGTATATGTATTTCAGTACTCAAAACTGTTTCTGATGAAGGTCTTGTGATTAGACCGAAAACGTTTAATTTTGAACTGGATGCACTGAATAAACAAATTTATTTTCTTGCAAAAAGATCTCCTGAGTGCCAAGTAATTTATTGCTTATATTAGACTAAGAACTAGAGACCTGGCAACATATACAGTTGTGGCCAAAAGTATTAACACCCCTGCAATTCTGTCAGATAATACTCAGTTTCTTCCTGAAAATGATTGCAAACACAAATTCTATGTTATTATTATCTTCATTTAATTTGTCTTCAATGAAAAAACACAAAAAGAATTGTCCTAAAGCCAAATTGGATATAATTCCAAACATAAAAAAGGGGTGGACAAAAGTATTGGCACTGTTCGAAAAATCATGTGATGCTTCTCTAATTTGCATAATTAACAGCACCTGTAACTTACCTGTGGCACCTAACAGGTGTTGGCAATAACTAAATCACACTTGCAGCCAATTGACATGGATTAAAGTTGACTCAACCTCTGTCCTGTGTCATTGTGTGTACCACATTGAGCATGGAGAAAAGAAAGAAGACCAAAGAACTGTCTGAGGGGGGGGGCGTGGCTATGTAGTCCAGGAGAGAGGACGCACCTCGGGAGAGCTCCGGTCATCCTGAACTAAATCCTGCCATAAATCCCCTGACTTACCGACAGCAACGGCTGGAACGGTGCTCTTAGGACCCCAGGAGACCGGCGATCCCCAAAAGTGGTAATTTCGGAGCCCTGAGACGCCGGGAGGTGAAGTGGCCTGGACGGGCGGTAAAATCCCTGGGCTGCGGCGGCCATTTTGGGCACGTGTTCCAGCATACAGGACACAGCGACGACGGTTGCTGGAGCCGGATACATCTCCCCTGGAGGAGGTAGACACCTACGCTGAAGCGGGAGCGCTGTGGAACGCTGATATACAGGTGCTGGGTCTGGGGCAGCGGGCGGCACCTGGGGGGACAGCAGCCATCATTACAGCGCGCTCTCCAGCAGTAAAGAGAGCGGCGCTGTACAGCATGAATGCGGTATAACCCAGGAGGTGAGCACATCATTACAATAATAAAGGGGCAGTGCGGTGTGTGCCCTGGAAGATTGGGCCCTGCACCCCCCTTGTCTAACAAGCTCCTGTTTGTGCCATAAACTTTGGAGGGATTAACCCCTCCCTCCCTGCTGTGCTGCCTGTGGAGGCTGTGGGCTGCTCTGGGACGTAGTGCCTGGGTGAATCCTGAGTTGCTGCTTCTACGAATATCTGCCAATCCCCTTATCTAGCTGGTGGTCTCCCTAGGATCTATTCCAGAACTTAACTTTGCCAGATCAGCTATTGGGGAATAGACCAGCTATAACTATATGCGTGATCCTTCTGAAGGATCCTTCTGTTAACCGCCATGCAGCACTCCAAGGGAGCAGGGGCTGCTGAAAAATTAAAGAAATATGCCAGAGAAGACGCCTCTGATAATGTACGCACTCTCAGGAATAATCCCACGCAGAACCAACGCAAAAATCGTCTTTCTGACAGTAATGAGGAGGGAGAACAGGGCGAACTGACTCTTAAACAAGCGTCTGAGCAACTGATGCAGGCTATATCCCTCACCAGATCTTCTCTTACTGAGAAAATAGAAGACGTACATACTATAGTGGGTCGTTTGCGACATGATATGCAAGCTATGAGAGGACGCATCTCGGAGGTTGAAACAAGAGTGTCTCAGATAGAAGACACCATCACCCCTATGGAAACTAAGTTGTCAAAAGCCGCCGGGTCCGTGAATGCCTGGAAACAAAAAGCAGACGACCTGGAAAATAGACTGCGCCGTAATAATATTCGAATTATTGGCTTGCCGGAGCGCTCGGAGGGTCAGCAACCTGAGCAATTCCTAGAGGATTGGCTAAAAACCTCCCTGGGAGATGGATTCTCCTCAACATTTTCCGTGGAAAGGGCCCATAGAGTACCGACGAGGCCTCTTCCCCCCGGAGCTCCGCCTCGGCCCTTCTTGGCGCGTCTTCTTAACAGCAGAGACAGAGATGCGATACTCCGCCTGGCAAGGCAGAAGGGCCCTATTAAATTCAATAACGCTACTATATCGGTTTTCCCGGATTTCTCCATGGAGCTCCAAAAACAGCGAGTTCGATTTGTGGAAGTCAAGAAGCGGCTCAGGGATAAAAACATAATTTATTCCATGCTTTACCCAGCTCGACTCCGCATTGTCCATGAAGGCTCTTCCCTGTTTTTTACAGATCCGGCGGAGGTAACCGAATGGTTACGAACATACAAGGTGTCTAATGTGCCGGACTCCTGAGCAATCTTCCTTATCCAATGGCAATACAAAAATGGAGCTCTCCGTACAGGTGTTGACTGAGCTTATCAACAATACTGAACGCTGATTCCAGTGAGGGTATCCCCTTTTCAATTTGACTGTAGGAGTGTAGGATTATACTCCTCCACTGTTCGAGCTTTGTTTTGTTTGGGTTTTTACGCCAGTTTTGACTGTTTGATATGTTTGATAATCGCCATTGATAATTCTGTGCTCTGCGTGGTGTTCCTGATCTCTACACGAGCTATGGTGTATATTATTCCTTTTCTTAAATGCAGGTATGGGGTCTGAGATTATATGTATGACTTGGAATATACGGGGTATTAAGACTCCCCATAAAAAAATCAAGGTATTTTCACAGATTAAACGGTATCATCCCCATGTTGTAGCACTTGTAGAGACACATCTGACCAGGGACACAGCTAAATGTACACAAAAGCCTTGGGTGCAGTGGTCCCTTCATGCATTCCATACCAGCTATTCAAGAGGGGTCTCTCTGCTAATCCATAGAAATGTTAGATGTGAGGCCAGGGAGGCAAGATGAGATCCCGAAGGTCGCTTTGTTTTTGTACACGTGCAGCGCCCCAGAGTCCTGGTCGTTGCAGTAACGTCGCTCTGCCGCTAAGGGGAGTGATGTTGCATCTGATTGCACTAGGGGAGTTCACCTGACCAGGTATCACACACTACACTTCACACTCCGGCCACCAGAGGGGGTGGTTCTATCTAGTAGGCCACTCCTCACACTCTGGTAAAACTGGGGGTTGGACAGGAAGACAGACAGAGAAGTAACTGGGAAGAGCTAGAGAGAGGACCTTTCAGGGATGGGATCCTGGCAGACTCCTAAGAGAACAACGCAACAAGTGAGCAACGGGAATACAGCAAAGAGGCAATAGGACCAGAAGGAGTCGTGCTGTAAGATCGAGGCAACATCCTTCTGAGGCGCAAACAGTCGGTGGCCGGAATGCCGAGAAAGTAAGAGACTAGAAGGTTGGAGGAGTGTTTAAACTAGGGATTGGGGGGGAGGGTATTCATTTTATAGGAGGGGAAGATAGTGCAGATAGAGACCTGGGCACAAATAAGGAAGTTGGGGGTGGCGGTGGCATGGGGGGTGGGGTTAGAACAGTTAGTAATTTAAGAAAGAATAGAGGTACAGAGAGGAACATCAAGTGCATGTATACTAATGCCAGAAGCCTCGCCAACAAAATGGAAGAATTAGAATTAATGTTGTTGGAGCATAATTATGACATGGTGGGGATATCTGAAATATGGCTGGATGAGAGCCATGACTGGGCTGTTAACTTGCAGGGCTATAGCCTTTTCAGAAATGACCGTACAGATAAGCGAGGGGGTGGGGTGTGTCTGTATGTAAAATCGACCTTAAAACCCATCCTGTGTGATAATATAGGTGAATCTAATGAAAATGTAGAGTCCCTGTGGGTGGAGATAAGGGGAGGGGGAAAAAATAATAAATTACTGATAGGGGTTTGTTATAAATCTCCAAAAATAATGGAAGCAATGGAGAATATCCTCGTAAAGCAAATAGATGAAGCTGCGACTCAAGGAGAAGTCATTATTATGGGGGACTTCAACTACCCTGAAATAGATTGGGGAACAGAAACCTGCAGTTCCAGTAAAGGTAATCGGTTTTTGACAACTATGAGAGACAATTACCTTTCACAACTGGTTCAGGACCCAACAAGGGGGTGCACTGCTAGACCTAATATTAACCAACAGGCCAGACCGCATATCAAATATAAGGGTTGGGGGTCACTTGGGGAATAGTGATCACAAAATAATAAGTTTTCATGTCTCCTTTAATAAGATGTGTAGTAGAGGGGTGACAAGGACACTAAACTTCAGGAGGGCAAATTTCCAACGGATGAGAGAGGATCTTGGTGCAATTAACTGGGACGATATCCTGAGGCATAAAAGTACACAAAGAAAATGGGAGACATTTATTAGCATCATGGATAGGACCTGTGCACAGTATATACCGTATGGGAATAAACATACTAGAAATAGGAGGAAACCAATATGGCTAAATAGAGCTGTAAGGGGCGCAATAAGGGACAAAAATAAAGCATTTAGAGAATTAAAGGAAGTAGGTAGTGAGGAGGCATTAAATAAATACAGAAAATTAAATAAATTCTGCAAAAAGCAAATCAAGGCAGCAAAAATTGAGACAGAGAGACTCATTGCCAGAGAGAGCAAAAATAATCCCAAAATATTCTTTAACTACATAAATAGTAAGAAACTAAAAAATGATAGTGTTGGCCCCCTTAAAAATAGTCTGGGTGAAATGGTGGATGAGGATGAGGAAAAAGCCAATATGCTAAATGGCTTTTTTTCATCAGTATTTACAAAAGAAAATCCCATGGCAGCCAATATGACTAGTGATAAAAATTCCCAATTAAAGGTTACCTGCTTAACCCAGCAGGAAGTACGGCGGCGTCTAAAAATCACTAAAATTGACAAATCTCCGGGCCTGGATGGGATACACCCCCGAGTACTGCAGGAATTAAGTACAGTCATTGATAGACCATTATTTTTAATCTTTAAAGAGTCCATAATAACAGGGTCTGTACCACAGGACTGGCGTATAGCAAATGTGGTGCCAATATTCAAAAAAGGGGACAAAAACTGAACTCGGAAATTATAGGCCAGTAAGTTTAACCTCTACTGTGGGTAAAATCCTGGAGGGCATTCTAAGGGATGCTATACTGGAGAATCTGAAGAGGAATAACCTCATGACCCAATATCAGCACGGGTTTACTAGGGACCGTTCATGTCAGACTAATTTGATCAGCTTCTATGAAGAGGTAAGTTCCGGACTGGACCAAGGGAGCCCAGTGGATGTAGTGTATATGGACTTTTCAAAAGCTTTTGATACAGTGCCACACAAAAGGTTGTTACATAAAATGAGAATAATGGGGATAGGGGAAAATATGTGTAAGTGGATTGAGAGCTGGCTCAGGGATAGGAAACAAAGGGTGGTAATTAATGGAGCAGATTCGGACTGGATCGCGGTTAGCAGTGGGGTACCACAGGGGTCAGTATTAGGCCCTCTTCTTTTTAACATATTTATTAATGACCTTGTAGGGGGCATTCAGAGTAGAATTTCAATATTTGCAGATGACACTAAACTCTGCAGGGTAATCAATACAGAGGAGGACAATTTTATAATACAGGATGATTTATGTAAACTAGAAGCTTGGGCTGATAAATGGCAAATGAGCTTTAATGGGGATAAATGTAAGGTCATGCACTTGGGTAGAAGGAATAAGATGTATAACTATGTGCTTAATTCTAAAACTCTGGGCAAAACCGTCAATGAAAAAGACCTGGGTGTATGGGTGGATGATAAACTCATATTCAGTGGCCAGTGTCAGGCAGCTGCTACAAAGGCAAATAAAATAATGGGATGCATTAAAAGAGGAATAGATGCTCATGAGGAGAACATAATTTTACCTCTATACAAGTCACTAGTTCGACCACACTTAGAATACTGTGCACAGTTCTGGTCTCCGGTGTATAAGAAAGACGTAGCTGAACTGGAGCGGGTGCAGAGAAGAGCGACCAAGGTTATTAGAGGACTGGGGGGTCTGCAATTCCAAGATAGGTTATTACACTTGGGGCTATTTAGTTTGGAAAAACGAAGGCTAAGGGGTGATCTTATGTTAATGTATAAATATATGAGGGGACAGTACAAAGACCTTTCTGATGATCTTTTTAATCATAGACCGGTGACAGGGACAAGGGGGCATCCTCTACGTCTGGAGGAAAAAAGGTTTAAGCATAATAACAGACGCGGATTCTTTACTGTAAGAGCAGTGAGACTATGGAACTCTCTGCCGTATGATGTTGTAATGAGTGAGTCATTACTTAAATTTAAGAGGGGACTGGATACCTTCCTGGAAAAGTATAATGTTACAGGGTATATATATTAGATTCTTTGATAGGGCGTTGATCCAGGGAACTAGTCTGATTGCCGTATGTGGGGTCGGGAAGGAATTTTTTTCCCCATGGTGGAGCTTAGGCTACTTTCACACTAGCGTCGGGAACAACCCGTCGCTGCGCGTCGGGCCGACGTTCCCGACGCTAGTGTGTTCTCCGCCGCACAACGGGGGCAGCGGATGCATATTTCCCACGCATCCGCTGCCCCATTGTGATGTGCGGGGAAGTGCGGGGAGGTGGGGGCGGAGTTCCGACTGCGCATGCGCGGTCGGAAAAAGCGGACCGTCGGGAGCAAAAAACGTTACATGTAACGTTTTTTTCTCCCGACGGACCGCTACCATACGCCCAAACGCCGCCAAACGCATTCACCGTTTGGAAATGCGTCGCAAATGCGTCGCTAATGTTACTCTATGACGAAACAACGTATCCAGCAAAAACTTTTGCTGGATGCGGCGTTTCGCAAAAACGACGTATTTGCGACGTATTGCAGTTAACGCTAGTGTGAAAGTAGCCTTACTCTTACCACATGGGTTTTTTTTGCCTTCCCCTGGATCAACATGTTAGGGCATGTTAGGCTATGAGTTGAACTAGATGGACTTAAAGTCTTCCTTCAACCTTAATAACTATGTTACTATGTTACTATGTTTAAGCATTACTTCAAACCACGGCAGGACACCCAATTATAGGTTGGCTGTCTCACCTAAACACCTAAGCAGACAACGGAGGCAGCTGTGGGAGAGGGGCGACTCTAGAGTCCCGGAAGAACTCCAGGCCTACCCCGTCATACGGGTGCGTCCTAGCCATATCACCTGGGGGACGGAGAGAGAACGAACATCAGAGGCAGACAGAATCAGTTGTGAGGACTATCCCGGGGAGCTCAGCAGGGAAGGACTACAACACATAGGCGCTAGCAGGTAGACGCTGATTCTCACTTGTCAAGGGAACTCCTAATGTGCCTTTGGACCGGCCGGTCTCAGACAGCCCTGTTAACAGTGCTCTGGATTGACTATCTCGAAGCCTTCAGTAAAGAGGTAAAGAGACTGCAACCTGGTGTCCTCGTTATTTACTGCGACCTGCACCGCACCACCACAACATCATCACCATCCACACCTTTCATTGGACGCCCCTCAGCAGGGTCACGGACCGGGTCTAGCCACCGTGACAACCCCAGAGCAGAGACTCAGAGGCCCAGTACCGGGTACCCCTCGGCCCTGCGGCAGTGGGGGCGCTCCAACTTAAGCAGAGACTCAGGGCCGAGGGGTCAGTCAAATAGTACTATACCCTGGAAATTAAATCCCTTTTGGCTGAAATTAATAGATTCTAGCGATAGAACGGTGGATCAGCTGAACTGCTTTATCTGTACCCACCCAGACCCCTCAAATCTTAGTCTGTTTTGGGATACTCTAAAAGCATATCTAAGGGGATGTCTGTCCTCCACAATTTCCTGTATTAAAAGGATGACGGCGGGAGAGGATGACGAGATGGAGCGACGGTTGAAGGAATCCGAGACCGCTTATGTAACCGATCAAACTAGTGGCAACAGGGTGGCATGGCTTACTTCCCAAAGGTTATATACCCAACATATAGACACAAAATCAAAACGTAAATTGTTTTTTACTCGTCAATCCTATTTCGAATTGGGGAACCAGGCCAGTAAACTATTGGCTTTTTTAGTATGCCAACACAACACATCTAAAACAGTATTACAGATCCGGGCACTTGATGGTTCATTGGTATCCTCTACTGAGGAGATTCTCCAGTGTTTTCATGATTACTATAGATTTTTATACAAGTCTGGTAGTGGTTTTGGTGTTCCTGAATGTGTAGACTATTTATTGGACATAACATTCCCCTCATTGAGTCCAGCTCAGCAAGCCTTTATGGAGGCTGAGTTCACTTTGGAAGAGGTGGAGCAAGCTATAATGGATATGGCCACCGGGAAGGCCCCTGGACCTGATGGGTTTCCTATTGAGCTGTATAAGAAATATCGGGGTCAACTGGACCACTTTTATTGAAGGTACTTCGGAGTATATGGGAGGGAGAATCCATGCCTGAAACATTTTATGATGCAAACATCATTGTACTTAAAAAAGAAGGGAAGGATCCTCTGGAATGTGGATCGTATCGCCCCATATCACTAGTAAACGTAGATTACAAAATCTTCACTAAAATATTGGCCACTAGACTAAATACGCTCATATTAGACCTTATACACCCAGATCAAACCGGCTTTATGCCTGGGAAAAGTAATTCTATCAATATCAGGCGGGTCCAATCGGTGATTCAATATAGCTCTCTAGAGCCGGATAATAGTTGGGCGCTGGCATCGCTGGATATGGCCAAGGCATTCGACTCTCTCGAATGGCCTTTCCTCTCTGTGTGTCTACAGAAATACGGTTTTGGAGAGAAATTATTAGGGGGATAGACACGCTGTATAAGAATCCCAGGGCGCGTGTAACTGTAAATATCTCCACCTCTGATTCTTTTACCTTACGCAGGGGAACTCGTCAGGGATGTCCTCTGTCCCCGGCTCTCTTTGCCCTTGCGATAGAGGCTTTAGCAATACGCATAAGATCCTCCACGGATGTCAAGGGAATAAATATTGCGGATCGTGTGGATACCATTGGCCTTTATGCTGATGACATGATAATATTTATGGATAAAATAGAAGAAACTCTACCACAAGTAATAGCAACTATAGATACATTTAGCAAATTCTCCGGTCTATATATAAACCGGGATAAATCTGCCCTGATGCCTTTATCTCCTGCTTCGGCTCCCTGTCTCGGGACTCTCACGTCGCTACCTGTGGTTTCCAACTTCAAATATCTGGGTATTCATATGTCTCAATATAGTCGGTTGGACCTACAACTTAACATCTATCCACTGTTGGATTTGGTCAAATCTAAATTTATGACCTGGAGCAAACTCCCTCTCTCTGTTGCAGGCCGCATTAATCTAATTAAAATGATACTGCTTCCCAAACTTAATTACTGCTTTCAAAATAGTGCTGTACCAATACCCAAGTCATTTTTTGCAAATTTAAACTCCTTAATCACATCCTTTATATGGGGGAAGACCAGGCCCAAACTCAAATTATCTATTCTACAGAGACCAAAAAAGGGGGGTGGGGCGGCTTTACCAGATCTCTATCTGTACTACCTTGCTGGGTAGGCTAAGGCGATAAGCAAGTGGATGCCTGATAGCTCCCTACCTAATTCCGAGAGTCATTTAATTCATTCTGCCCGGATTGATTGCCCACTGAGATTCTTGGAGATGGAGAAAGTTGGTGCTTGTCGTCTGTTGCCTATGCTCCGACTAGCGAGATTGGTATGGAGACAAATTAAAAGAGTTATTAAATTTGTGGATGTCATAGCTGAAATGCCACTGTGGAATAATAGTTACCTACCAGAATTACTAAATCACCCATCCACTGATTTCTGGATCTCCTGTGGTGTTATCTCGGTGAGCGATATACATGACCAGGGGTTTTTTGTAACCTTTGAACAACTACAGGATAATTACAACATCCCGAGGTCTCAATTCTCAATTCTTCCGTTATTTACAACTTAGGTCAGCTTTCCAATCGCACATACGAAATGTAGGTACGGGTCAGGCGATCTCTTCTTTACCTTTGATAGGTATCCTCAACTCACAGGGACCTCAAGGACTCATTTCCTCTCTATATACATATTTATTATCCGTTGGAGATGGGTCTGTCATCAATTCTGTTAAAGGGAAGTGGGAGGAACTCCTTCCAGATGTACTGGGAGAGGAATGGGAAGATATTCTAGAATCTCCAACTAAAGTTTCCCCTTCAGTCAATAATAGGATGACCCAGTTATATATCGTATATCAGACCTATTTGACCCCGACACGACTCTTTAAAATGGGTCGCCTATAGGGTTGAGCGAAACGGGTCGGCAATTTTCAGAAGTCGCCGACTTTTGGCAAAGTCGGGTTTCATGAAACCCGACCCCTGTGTGGGGTCGGCCATGAAGTCGGCGATCTTCTGAATCTGGAATCGGAATGCCGATACCGATTCCCGATATGTTTAAGATATCGGGAATTGGTATCGGAATTCAGATTTAAGTGTAAAATAAAGAATTAAAATAAAAAATATCGCTATACTTACCATCTGATGCGCCCTGGTACTAAGCGGGAACCTTCCTTCCTTAGAATCAGCCTTCCAGGACCTTGCGGTGACGTCGCGGTGACGTCGCGGCTTGTGATTGGTCGCGCGGCCGCCCATGTGACCGCTCGCGCAACCAATCACAAGCCGCGACGTCACCGTGACGTCACCGAGGGTCCTGGAAGGGCTGATTCTTAGGAAGGAAGGCTGCCGGAAAGAAGCAGGGCGCGTCCGAGGGTGAGTATATACCTAATAGGAATATACTCACCCTCGGCTTCTTTCCGGCAGCCTTCCTTCCTAAGAATCAGCCCTTCCAGGACCCTCGGTGACGTCACGGTGACATCGCGGCTTGTGATTGGTCGCGCGAGCGGTCACATGGGCGGCCGCGCGACCAATCACAAGCCGCGACGTCACCGCGACGTCACCGCAAGGTCCTGGAAGGCTGATTCTAAGGAAGGTTCCCGCTTAGTACCAGGGCGCATCAGATGGTAAGTATGGCGATATTTTTTATTTTAATTCTTTATTTTATACTTAAATATGGATCCCAGGGCCTGAAGGAGAGTTTCCGCTCCTTCAGACCCTGGGAACCATTGGAAACCCAATGCACTGCATTGGGTTTCTAGTTTCGGCCGACCCCGACCCCGACTTTTTTATAGGATCGGCCGATTTCACTCGACCCGACTTTTGAAAAAGTCGGGTTTCGTGAAACCCGACCCGATCCTATAAATGTAAAGGTCGCTCAACCCTAGTCGCCTACATTCGTCAGATTGCTTACGGTGTCATACACCTGATGCAGATTTTGTCCATATGATTTGGAAGTGCCCTGTAGTTGTTCATTACTGGAAAGAGGTAACGACATTACTAACATCTTTACTGTCGATCCCTGTCCCGCTCGAACCATTGACCTGTTTGTTCGGGGTGTGGGATGCGGAGACTTTGGATCATTATACTGGGATCTTTCTCCGAGAGACGCTCTGTTTGGCACGGAAGGTATTGGCGTTAAGATGGATGGGTGGTTCCCCCCGACCCTTAAAGTTTGGATTGATCTGGTGAATTCGATTATCCCATATGAAAGAACAATGTATCAAAATAGAGGTTGTCCAGGTAAATTTGAAAAGATATGGGGCGGATGGAATTCCTCTTATCGTACCCTATAGTCTGCACTGACTAGACATCTACATAGAAAGGTGGGCTTGAGGATTTTCGGGGGCATCACTTATAGAGCAGGATTTAAATCTGTTTTTCTTTTGGCGATTCACTATTAATGGTTAAAGTTGTTAAAGTTGTATAATAGATATTTTCTTATAAGGAACTAATGCTTTAACATGCACAGTCCATTACCTTTGTAACCTCTGGATATGGTGATAATTTGTAACTATTTGTATTCCATGGTATAATTAATGATGATAATTGTAAATGTGTGCAATGTTTGTTTTATTCTGAACTAATAAACGAATTTAAAAAAAAAAGAACTGTCTGAGGACTTGAGAAACCAAATTGTGAGGAAGCATGAGCAATCTCAAGGTTACAAGTCCATCTCCAAAGACCTGAATGTTCCTGTGTCTACCGTGCGCAGTGTCATCAAGAAGTTTAAAGCCCATGGCACTGTGGCTAACCTCCCTAGACGTGGACGGAAAAGAAAAATTGATAAGAGATTTCAACGCAAGATTGTGTGGATGTTGGATAAAGAACCTCGACTAACATCCAAACAAGTTCAAGCTGCCCTGCAGTCTGAGGGTACAACAGTGTCAACCCGTACTATCCGTCGGCATCTGAATGAAAAGGGACTGTACGGTAGGAGACCCAGGAAGACCCCACTTCTTACCCCGAGACATAAAAAAGCCAGGCTGGAGTCTGCCAAAACTTACCTGAAAAAGCCTAAAACATTTTGGAAGAATGTTCTCTGGTCAGATGAGACAAAAGTAGAGCTTTTTGGGCAAAGGCATCAACATAGAGTTTACAGGAGAAAAAAAGAGGCATTCAAAGAAAAGAACACGGTCCCTACAGTCAAACATGGCGAAGGTTCCCTGATGTTTTTGGGTGGCTTTGCTGCCTCTGGCACTGGACTGCTTGACCGTGTGCATGGTATTATGAAGTCTGAAGACTACCAACAAATTTTGCAGCATAATGTAGGGCCCAGTGTGAGAAAGCTGGGTCTCCCTCAGAGGTCATGGGTCTTCCAGCAGGACAATGACCCAAAACACACTTCAAAAAGCACTAGAAAATGGTTTGAGAGAAAGCACTGGAGACTTTTAAGGTGGCCACTGGCCAGCAATGAGTCCAGACCTGAATCCCATAGAACACCTGTGGAGAGATCTAAAAATGGCAGTTTGGAGAAGGCACCCTTCAAATATCAGGGACCTGGAGCAGTTTGCCAAAGAAGAATTGGCAAATTCCAGCAGAGCATTGTAAGAAACTCATTGATGGTTACCGGAAGCGGTTGGTCGCAGTTATTTTGGCTAAAGGTTGTGCAACCAAATATTAGGCTGAGGGTGCCAATACTTTTGTCTGGCCCATTTTTGGAGTTTTGTGTGAAATGATCAATGTTTTGCTTTTTGCTTCATTCTCTTTTGTGTTTTTTCATTTAAGACAAATTAAATGAAGATAATAATACCAAAGAATTTGTGATTGCAATCATTTTCAGGAAGAAACGGAGTATTATCTGACAGAATTGCAGGGGTGTCAATACTTTTGGCCACAACTGCAGTTGCACACACAAACTACAACTATAGGGGTTGCATAGGCACCTCCCTCTAGGGGAGGGTGCCTTTTATTCCAGCTAGGTGCATATTTTGATTTAAGATTAGGGGAGCATGTGCACTGGAAGTCGCAGCAGCATGCACAGTAGAAGGATGGAAAGGAGCTTGAGGATGCTGCCACAGCCGGGGTGGTAAGTATGCTGGTGTCCCCGCATGCAGGGAGGAGTAGAACCATGCGGGGGGAGCTGGTAATGGAAGTCACAGTACCCCCACTTGAAGCCCCCTTTTCTTCAGGCCTGTGAGGACTTCCAGCAGAAAAGATTGAGCCAGATTATTATTCTTGAACTCCCCCAATGTCTTATCAGTACCTCGTACTCTCCAAGCCCCTAGAAGAAATGTTACATCTACCACCTTTTACTTGGCTAGGATGCTTCTCATCGACTGGACACCCTTGGAGCAGAACAGAGTGGGTTTGGAAACAGGATCCCTAATAACGATATTAAGGGTTTGTGTCTGCTTGTGAAGTTTGCACATACACTAAAGTTTGTCATAACCGGCCGACTGGGAAATTGGCACCACTGCCTGTTCCAGGAAGACAGTGGACTCATATGTCCATGGATTTCATTACTGATTTTCCTTTCTTTAGTGTGAAAACTGTTATTTGGGTAATAATTGACCAATTCAGTAAACACCTCACTTTGTTCTGTTATTGGAGTTACCTAATGAGGAGATGCTTTCCAGGTAATTTATCAATCATGTGGTGAGATAGCATGGCATTCCCTTAAACATTGTATCTGATATAGGGTACAGTTTTGTCTCCAATTATGAACAGCATTTTGTAAGAAATTGGGGATTGACTTTTCCTCTGCTTACCACTTTGAAACCAACAGTCAGACAAAGAGGACAAATCAGTCGTTGGATAAAATTCTAAAGTGTTTATTTGCAGCTCAGCAGGAGAACTGGTCCTCTTTCTTGCCTCTTGCTGAGTTCGCTTTTAACAGTCGGGAAAACCAGTCTACTGGAATTTCGCCATTCTGTTGTAATTATGGATTTCATCCTCATTTTGATGAATTCTCAGGATGAATTCTGGTTATCCGGGAGTAGATGTAGACATACAGAGACTTGAGTATGTCTGGAGGGAGGTTCAAAAGAATATTGGGGTGGCTGAGCATTGTCAGAAATGGTAGACAGATAAAAGACTTTCGAGTGGTCCCAACGTCTTCAGAAATGGAAGACAGATAAAAGACTTTCGGGTGGTCCCATATTCAAAGTTCTGGGTATCTTCCGAAAATATTAAATTGAAAGTGCCATCAGCGAAGTTGGGTCCTAAATTTATTGATCCAAATGAGATTTTGGAGGTAGTTAACCTGTTTGCTTTCCGATTAAAACTCCCTCCATCTTTTCGTATTCCAAATGTATTCCATAAATTACTGCTAAAAGAGTTTGTCCCTTCAGTTTTCTTTCCTTCATCTCCTCCTCCACAAGTTTCTGTCAATGACTGTTTTGAGTTTGAAGTGCAAAAGATTGTTCATTCTCGAAATGTCTATATTTCCCTCCAGTACCTCATTCATTGGAGATGTTACGGACTGGAGGAGAGATCCTGTTTGAGCAGTAAGTGTGGATTGTCTGGTCAGGGCCTTCCATATCAGGTTTCCTGGGAAACCTGGAGGTTCGGTGGCCCCTTTTAGAAGAGGGGGTACTGTCATGATTCCTCTGCTCAGTGAGTGACTGTTTTGCTGCCTTATGTAATCTGGGTCATGCTGAGTTGTGGATGTTTTGATTGGTGTCCAATCTTGTGATGGGCATGCTCAGCTTGGCTGTCAAGTCTATGACTGGGAGCTGCTGGACTGTCTCCCGGTGTTCTCTGTTCTGGAGATTGCCCAGCTACTTAGCGGAGTTGTCTGTCTCTCATCCCTGAAATACATAGCTTGTGCTTCCTTTCGTGTTTTCCTGATTCTGTTGTGCTGAGTTCTGATTTTCCGCTGCCTGACTGTCACGGGGAGACTAGGTGGGTGAGAGCTAATAACCCGGGCCCCTGCAATTTCCCTCAACTAGGGAAATGCTGACTGACCCTCTACCTGAAGTTTACACTGATGGTGTGCATGTCCAGGCCTCGAACCTCACCCTGCCTCCTGTTACAACCCTAAGCTGAAAACCTCTGCCCTCCACCCAGTGAATGTAATACACCTATACCCACAGTTAGCACAGACAAGGATAAAGGAAAATATACACCACGCCGCAGTCACTCAGGAATACACTATAAATGTGCAGGGCAAAATAAACATAAATATAGGAAGGAGTAAATAAGACAAAGGAAAATACACCACCAGCAACGATTCTCCAACAACCAGCTCTCCACTCCAGACCGAGATAACAACGCAAGACAGAAGCTATAATCGGCGACGCCCAATGATCCAGAGAACTATTTAAAGGCCATGGGCATGGCCCAGCTTCCAATCCGAGGATCAGGTAAATTAACCCTGGAACAGCTGGACAAAACCTAGCCGACGCCAATGAGCAAATAGTGGTCAAAAGCGGAATTACCGCTGTCTGTCGAACGACCTGGTCTGAACAGCGTCCGACATGACACTGACCCTTTGGATCATGTTCTGACTATCCCTTTGTCTTGTCCTTTTGCTTTGATCTGCTCTGTCCTGGTATTTTGACCCTGGACTGTAACCTGACTTACACCTTTGTTTTTCCCCTTGGTTTTTTACATGCTCTCATCATATCGAACCTGGAAAGTCTGACTTCTCTGCCTCATGGTCTGTGCATGAGCAGTGACTAGCACCACAGGAGTGATCAAAAATTAACTCCTTAGATTACTGATTAAGCAGCACCAAAACTTTCAGGAAAAAAACAGCACTATATCTGTCACAAGTCGCCAGCAACAAAATCGCGTTGCTGGTCAGAGGCCAAAGTGGAAACAGACGAGACATGATTACAGTGCTAAAGGCTAAATTCTGCAACACTGCCAACATAATGCAGATAATTGGTTTCCAGATTTCACCCTCATACTAAACTTCTGAGGCCACAGGCATGCAATTTGGTCTAACTTTACTCTGGTTATTACAGATCGAGATTTTTTAATGAGGCTACCTAAAATATATTTTATTTGTGGTTTATTTGCTTATTTTAATAAAACGTTCTCCCATTTCTATAAACTAAATAAAACTGAAATGAATATTTCAAGGTAGTTTGGCATGTTTTATTGCATATCCTGAATGAGGATTTGCTCAGATTCTGAAAAGTGTCAATCAGCAGGTCTGTCATTTCCAATTGACATATTGATTATTAACGGCATTGATTGTCTTAAACTGTGACCTAGCGTGACCCTGAGGAGCATTGCAGCTTCATGTGTCATCATTCACTGCACATTTGTTAACAACAGATAAGGAAGAGATGGGTTCAACCATGACATATAAGTTTAAAGGTCTTGTATGCCTGGAATAAAGTGCATGAACTGTTGAAAAGGTTTTAGTAGATATGTAAAACCTTTCAACTTGCATAATTTATGGTTCTTTGCACAGATGTTGAAAAACAACAGATTAAAAATATCAAATGTTGTAAGGCCATTAATGTACATTATACCATATATACATTTATCACTTAAGTACAGGTCGTGTGTCTAGAATGGCAGATTGCAGGGGAGTGGGGGGTGAACCGACATGAAGGAAGATAAAAAAAAATATATATATTTTTTAAATCTCCACTTCTTCTTACCTCCACTGGACTGGGGAGCAAGACTGCCATCTTTGTTTGGGGGGAGGGGTGGGCGTGCCCTTTTCCGATGGAGGAAAATAAATGCTAGAGGTGAAGGACCTGCGATGTCATCATGCCCATGTGACTCTTATGGACAAAGCTATGCAACAGTTTGCAAGTGAAATGTTTTCCCGTGCAGGAAACAGCAGAAGAGGCACTGTTGACAGGTAATTAGGGAGCAGGGGTGCATGGGATACAAGCTGTGTGGGGGTACATGAGGTGCAGGATACATATGGGGGATCTAGATTGTATGTGGGGGTACATATGGGGTGCAGACTACACTCACTGGCCACTTTATTAGGTACACCTGTCCAACTTCTTGTTAACACTTAATTTCTAATCAGCCAATCACATGGCGGCAACTCAGTGCATTTAGGCATGTAGACATGGTCAAGACAATCTCCTGCAGTTCAAACCGAGCATCAGTATGGGGAAGAAAGGTGATTTGAGTGCCTTTGAACGTGGCATGGTTGTTGGTGCCAGAAGGGCTGGTCTGAGTATTTCAGAAACTGCTGATCTACTGGGATTTTCACGCACAACCATCTCTAGGGTTTACAGAGAATGGTCCGAAAAAGAAAAAAAATCCAGTGAGCGGCAGTTCTGTGGGCGGAAATGCCTTGTTGATGCCAGAGGTCAGAGGAGAATGGGCAGACTGGTTCGAGCTGATAGAAAGGCAACAGTGACTCAAATCGCCACCCGTTACAACCAAGGTAGGCCTAAGAGCATCTCTGAACGCACAGTGCGTCGAACTTTGAGGCAGATGGGCTACAGCAGCAGAAGACCACACCGGGTACCACTCCTTTCAGCTAAGAACAGGAAACTGAGGCTACAATTTGTACAAGCTCATCGAAATTGGACAGTAGAAGATTGGAAAAACGTTGCTTGGTCTGATGAGTCTCGATTTCTGCTGCGACATTCGGATGGTAGGGTCAGAATTTGGCGTAAACAACATGAAAGCATGGATCCATCCTGCCTTGTATGGAGCATCTTTGGGATGTGCAGCCGACAAATCTGTGGCAACTGTGTGATGCCATCATGTCTATATGGACCAAAATCTCTGAGGAATGCTTCCAGCACCTTGTTGAATCTATGCCACGAAGAATTGAGGCAGTTCTGAAGGCAAAAGGGGGTCCAACCCGTTACTAGCATGGTGTACCTAATAAAGTGGCCGGTGAGTGTATATGTGGGGGCACATGGGAGTATAGGCTACATGTGGGGGTTACATATGGTGGTGCAGGCAATATGTGGGGGTACATATGGGGGTGCAGGCTATATGTGGGGACACATGGGGTGCAGGCTATATGTGGGGACACATGGGGTGCAGGATATATGTGAGGGTACATATGGAGTGCAGAATATATGTGAGGGTATATATGGGGGTTCAGGCTATATGTGAGGATACATATGGGGTTCAGGCTATATGTGGGGGATATTTTGGGGTGCAGGCTATATGGGCAGCATGGTGGCTCGGTGGGCACTGGGGTCCTAGATTAAAATCCCACCAGGCACAACATCTGCAAGGAGTTTGTATGTTCTCCCTGTGTTTGTGTGGGATTACTATGGGTTGTTCTCTTTTTTCCCCCACTCCAAAGACTGCTAAGCAATGTAGATTGTCAGCCCCTTTGGGGACAGCAATGATGATGTGTGTAAAGCACTGCGGAAAATGATGATGCTGTATAAGCAATGCATAATAAATACAATATATGTGAGGATTCAGGCTATTTGTGGGTGTGCATATGGGGATGCAGGCTGTATATGGGGGTACATTTGGGAGTGAACACTGTATATGGAGGTTACATGGGGTGCAAGAAGTATGTGGTGGTGCAAGCTGTATGCTGGAGGGTATATGGGGGGGGTGCATGCTGTATGTGGGGGGTACATGGGGTCCAGGTTGTACATGGAGGGTGCATAGGTGTGCAGGTTTTATGAGAGTGGTGCATGGGGTGTGGACTGTATGTAGGGGGTGTGTAGTGGCCCAGGGTCCTGGTCATCGCAGTGGTATTGCTTTCCTCTCGGGGAGAGTGAGGCTACGTTTGGAGGCAGTGAAGGATAACTGCATCCAGGTAACACAATGCATGCAACATGTTCACACTCCAGAACAGAAGGGGGAGCTCTAAGCCTGTTTTAGGTGAACTCCCCTATAAGAACATCCTGATCTGGAGGGAAATAGTTCAGTTCCTGTCAGAAAGACAGAGGGAAAGGAAGCAAAGGAGCTGTGCATGCCCTCAGAGCTGCAGCTCCCAGAAAGAGACATTCAGAAGGCAGAACTGTATTGCAGCGAGCGTGAAGTAAGTTGTAGCAAAGGAGAGGATACCAGAAGGGGACCAGCCCTACACAGGCTGCCTCCTTCTGAGGTGCAGAATCCCGGTAGCCGGAACACCGAGGAAGTAATGACCTTTATGCTTTGCTCCAGAGACCGGCAGGACAGTTAACCCCTTCCCGACATTTGACGTACTATCCCGTCGAGGTGGGGTGGGCCCGTATGACCGCCGACGGGATAGTACGTCATCACCGATCAGCGGCACTCACGGGGGGAGCGCGGCCGATCGCGGCCGGGTGTCAGCTGCATATCGCAGCTGACATCCGGCACTATGTGCCAGGAGCTGTCACGGACCGCCCCCGGCACATTAACCCCCGGCACACCGCGATCAAACATGATCGCGGTGCACCGGCGGTATAGGGAAGCATCGCGCAGGGAGGGGGCTCCCTGCGGGCTTCCCTGAGACCCCCGGAGCAACGCGATGTGATCGCGTTGCTCTGAGGGTCTCCTACCTCCCTCCTCGCCGCAGGTCCCGGATCCAAGATGGCCGCGGCATCCGGGTCCTGCAGGGAGGGAGGTGGCTTACCGAGTGTCTGCTCAGAGCAGACACTTGGTAAGCCTGCAGCCCTGCACAGCAGATCGCAGATCTGGCAGAGTGCTGTGCACACTGCCAGATCAATGATCTGTGATGTCCCCCCCTGGGACAAAGTAAAAAAGTTAAAAAAAATTCCCCACATTGTGTGTAAAAAAAAAAATAAAAAAAATATCCTAAATAAAGAAAAAAAAATATATATATTATTCCAATAAATACATTTCTTTAGCTAAATAAAATAAAAAAAACAATAAAAGTACACATATTTAGTATTGCCGCGTCCGTAACCACCCAACCTATAAAACTGCCCCACTAGTTAACCCCTTCAGTAAACACCGTAAGAAAAAAAAAAAAAAAAACGAGGCAAAAAACAACGCTTTATTATCATACCGCCAAACAAAAAGTGGAATAACACGCGATCAAAAAGACTGATATAAATAACCATGGTGCCGCTGAAAACGTCATCTTGTCCCGCAAAAAACGAGCCACGATACAGCATCATCAGCAAAAAAATAAAAAAGTTATAGTCCTGAGAATAAAGCAATACCAAAATAATTATTTTTTCTATAAAATAGTTTTTATCGTATAAAAGCGCCAAAACATAAAAAAAATGATATAAATGAGATATCGCTGTAATCGTACTGACCCGACGAATAAAACTGCTTTATCAATTTTACCAAACGCGGAACGGTATAAACGCCTCCCCCAAAAGAAATTCATGAATAGCTGGTTTTTGATCACTCTGCCTCACAAAAATCGGAATAAAAAGCGATCAAAAAATGTCACGTGTCCGAACATGTTACCAGTAAAAACGTCAACTCGTCCCGCAAAAAACAAGATCTCACATGACTCTGTGGACTCAAATATGGAAAAATTACAGCTCTCAAAATGTGGTAACGCAAAAATTATTTTTTGCAATGAAAAGCGTCTTTCAGTGTGTGACAGCTGCCAATCATAAAAATCCGCTAAATAACCCGCTATAAAAGTAAATCAAACCCCCCTTCATCACCCCCTTAGTTAGGGAAAAATAAAAAAATTAAAAAATGTATTTATTTCCATTTTCCCATTAGGGTTAGGGTTAGGGCTAGGGTTGGGGCTAGGGTTGGGGCTACAGTTAGGGTTGGGGCTAAAGATAGGGTTAGGGTTTGGATTACATTTACGGTTGGGAATAGAGTTGGGTGTGTCTGGGTTAGAGGAGTGGTTAGGGTTACTGTTGGGATTAGGGTAAGGGGTGTGTTTGGATTAGGGTTTCAGTTATAATTGGGGGGTTTCCACTGT
Organism: Ranitomeya variabilis; assembly: GCF_051348905.1. Classification (NCBI taxonomy): domain Eukaryota; kingdom Metazoa; phylum Chordata; class Amphibia; order Anura; family Dendrobatidae; genus Ranitomeya; species Ranitomeya variabilis. Next base: position 825,293,590 of record NC_135232.1, on the reverse strand, counting down.
TTAGGCACATCAGGGGCTCTCCAAACGGGACATGGCATCCGATCTGAATTCCAGCCAATTCTGCGTTGAAAAAGGAAAACAGTGCTCCTTCCCTTCAGAGCTCTCCCGTGTGCCCAAACAGGGGTTTACCCCAACATATGGGGTATCAGCGTACTCAGGACAAATTGGACATCATCTTTTGGGGTCCAATTTATCCTGATACCCTTGTGAAAATACAAAACTGGGGGCTAAAAAATCATTTTTGTGAAGAAAAAAAAAAGAATTTTTATTTTCACGGCTCTGCGTTATAAACTGTAGTGAAACACTTGGGGGTTCAAAGTTCTCACAACACATCTAGATAAGTTCCTTGGGGGGTCTAGTTTCCAATATGGGGTCACTTGTGGTGGGTTTGTACTGTTTGGGTACATCAGGGGCTCTGCAAATGCAACGTGACACCTGCAGACCAATCCATTTAAGTCTGCATTCCAAATGGCGCTCCTTCCCTTCCGAGCTCTGTCATGCGCCCAAACAGTGATTCCCCCCCACATATGGGGTATCAGCGTACTCAGGACAAATTGAACAACAACTTTTGGGGTCCAATTTATCCTGATACCCTTGTGAAAATACAAAACTGGGGGCTAAAAAATCATTTTTGTGAAGAAAAAAAAAAGAATTTTTATTTTCACGGCTCTGCGTTATAAACTGTAGTGAAACACTTGGGGGTTCAAAGTTCTCACAACACATCTAGATAAGTTCCTTGGGGGGTCTAGTTTCCAATATGGGGTCACTTGTGGGGGGTTTGTACTGTTTGGGTACATCAGGGGCTCTGCAAATGCAACGTGACGCCTGCAGACCAATCCATTTAAGTCTGCATTCCAAATGGCGCTCCTTCCCTTCCGAGCTCTGTCATGCGCCCAAACAGTGATTCCCCCCCACATATGGGGTATCAGCGTACTCAGGACAAATTGAACAACAACTTTTGTGGTCCAATTTATCCTGATACCCTTGTGAAAATACAAAACTGGGGGCTAAAAAATCATTTTTGTGAAGAAAAAAAAAAGAATTTTTATTTTCACGGCTCTGCGTTATAAACTGTAGTGAAACACTTGGGGGTTCAAAGTTCTCACAACACATCTAGATAAGTTCCTTGGGGGGTCTAGTTTCCAATATGGGGTCACTTGTGGGGGGTTTGTACTGTTTGGGTACATCAGGGGCTCTGCAAATGCAACGTGACGCCTGCAGACCAATCCATTTAAGTCTGCATTCCAAATGGCACTCCTTCCCTTCCGAGCTCTGTCATGCGCCCAAACAGTGATTCCCCCCCACATATGGGGTATCAGCGTACTCAGGACAAATTGAACAACAACTTTTGGGGTCCAATTTATCCTGATACCCTTGTGAAAATACAAAACTGGGGGCTAAAAAATCATTTTTGTGAAGAAAAAAAAAGAATTTTTATTTTCACGGCTCTGCGTTTTAAACTGTAGTGAAACACTTGGGGGTTCAAAGTTCTCACAACACATCTAGATAAGTTCCTTGGGGGGTCTAGTTTCCAATATGGGGTCACTTGTGGGGGGTTTGTACTGTTTGGGTACATCAGGGGCTCTGCAAATGCAACGTGACGCCTGCAGACCAATCCATTTAAGTCTGCATTCCAAATGGCGCTCCTTCCCTTCCGAGCTCTGTCATGCGCCCAAACAGTGATTCCCCCCCACATATGGGGTATCAGCGTACTCAGGACAAATTGAACAACAACTTTTGGGGTCCAATTTATCCTGATACCCTTGTGAAAATACAAAACTGGGGGCTAAAAAATCATTTTTGTGAAGAAAAAAAAAAGAATTTTTATTTTCATGGCTCTGCGTTATAAACTGTAGTGAAACACTTGGGGGTTCAAAGTTCTCACAACACATCTAGATAAGTTCCTTGGGGGGTCTAGTTTCCAATATGGGGTCACTTGTGGGGGGTTTGTACTGTTTGGGTACATCAGGGGCTCTGCAAATGCAACGTGACGCCTGCAGACCAATCCATTTAAGTCTGCATTCCAAATGGCGCTCTTTCCCTTCCGAGCTCTGTCATGCGCCCAAACAGTGATTCCCCCCCACATATGGGGTATCAGCGTACTCAGGACAAATTGAACAACAACTTTTGGGGTCCAATTTATCCTGATACCCTTGTGAAAATACAAAACTGGGGGCTAAAAATCATTTTTGTGAAAAAAAAAAAGAATTTTTATTTTCACGGCTCTGCGTTATAAACTGTAGTGAAACACTTGGGGGTTCAAAGCTATCAAAACACATCTAGATAAGTTCCTTAGGGGGTCTACTTTCCAAAATGTTGTCACTTGTGGGGGTTTTTAATGTTTAGGCACATCAGGGGCTCTCCAAACGCAACATGGCATCCCATCTTAATTCCAGTCAATTTTGCATTGAAAAGTAAAATAGCGCTCCTTCCCTTCTGAGCTCTGCTATGCACCCAAACAGTGGTTTACCCCCACATATGGGGTATCGTCGTACTCAGGACAAATTGCACAACAACTTTTGTGGTCTAATTTCTTCTCTTACCCTTGGGGAAATAAAAAAATGGGGGCGAAAAGATCATTTTTGTGAAAAAATATGATTTTTTATTTTTACGGCTCTGCATTATAAACTTCTGTGAAGCACTTGTTGGGTCAAAGTGCTCAACACACATCTAGATAAGTTCCTTAAGGGGTCTACTTTCCAAAATGGTGTCACTTGTGGGGGGTTTCAATGTTTAGGCACATCAGGGGCTCTCCAAACGCAACATGGCGTCCCATCTCAATTCCAGTCAATTTTGCATTGAAAAGTCAAATGGCGCTCCTTCGCTTCCGAGCTCTGTCATGCGCCCAAACAGTGGTTTACCCCCACATATGGGGTATCGGCGTACTCAGGACAAATTGTACAACATATTTTGCGGTCCATTTTCTCCTGTTACCCTTGGTAAAATAAAAAATTGGGGGCGAAAAGATCATTTTTGTGAAAAAATATGATTTTTTATTTTTACGGCTCTGCATTATAAACTTCTGTGAAGCACTTGTTGGGTCAAAGTGCTCACCACACATCTAGATAAGATCCTTAGGGGGTCTACTTTCCAAAATGGTGTCACTTGTGGGGGTTTCAATGTTTAGGCACATCAGGGGCTCTCCAAATGCAACATGGCGTCCCATCTCAATTCCAGTCAATTTTGCATTGAAAAGTCAAATGGCGCTCCTTCCCTTCCGAGCTCTGCCCTGCGCCCAAACAATGGTTTACACCCACATATGGGGTATCAGTGTACTCAGGACAAATTGCACAACAATTTTTGGGGTCCAATTTCTTCTCTTACCCTTGGGAAAATAAAAAATTTGGGGCGAAAAATCATTTTTGTGAAAAAATATGATTTTTTATTTTTACGGCTCTGCATTATAAACTTCTGTGAAGCACTTGTTGGGTCAAAGTGCTCACCACACATCTAGATAAGATCCTTAGGGGTTCTACTTTCCAAAATGGTGTCACTTGTGGGGGGTTTCAATGTTTAGGCACATCAGGGGCTCTCCAAATGCAACATGGCGTCCCATCTCAATTCCAGTCAATTTTGCATTGAAAAGTCAAATGGCGCTCCTTTCCTTCCGAGCTCTGCCATGCGCCCAAACAGTGGTTTACCCCCACATTTGGGGTATCAGCGTACTCAGGACAAATTGTACAACAAACTTTGGGGTCTATTTTCTCCTGTTACCCTTGGTAAAATAAAACAAATTGGAGCTGAAATAAATTTTGTGTGAAAAAAAGTTAAATGTTTATTTTTATTTAAACATTCCAAAAATTCCTGTGAAACACCTGAAGGGTTATTAAACTTATTGAAAGTGGTTTTGAGTACCTTGAGGGGTGCAGTTTTTAGAATGGTGTCACACTTGGGTATTTTCTATCATATAGACCCCTCAAAATGACTTCAAATGAGATGTGGTCCCTAAAAAAAAATGGTGTTGTAAAAATGAGAAATTGCTGGTCAACTTTTAACCCTTATAACTCCGTCACAAAAAAAAATTTTGGTTCCAAAATTGTGCTGATGTAAAGTAGACATGTGGGAAATGTTACTTATTAAGTATTTTGCGTGACATATGTCTGTGATTTAAGGGCATAAAAATTCAAAGTTGGAAAATTGCGAAATTTTCAAAATTTTCGCCAAATATTCGTTTTTTTCACAAATAAACGCAAGTTATATCGAAGAAATTTTACCACTATCATGAAGTACAATATGTCTCGAGAAAACAGTGTCAGAATCGCCAAGATCCGTTGAAGCGTTCCAGAGTTATAACCTCATAAAGGGACAGTGGTCAGAATTGTAAAAATTGGCCCGGTCATTAACGTGCAAACCACCCTTGGGGGTGAAGGGGTTAATTACAAGTTATCTGTCTGTGCCCTACACCCAGGAGCCACGGCGGCAACCCATGGAGGCCGGGGCGTGCTAGAGTCCCTATAAACAGCCTCAAGCCAGCAGTTATATGGGTTTGTCCTATCCTATATGGGGGACAGAGAGAGAGAAACACCACATTTGTGAGACCCTTATGTGAAGCCATAGACAGTAAGGGACTAAACCACTGAAGCGCAAGGGAAGGCTACTGATTTCCCCCTGGACAAGGGGACTCTGGACTTGCCTCCAAACCGGCCGGACTCTGCCTGCCCTGTGATCTGGTGTCAGGGACTGTGGATGCTGAAGTCTTCAGTAAAGGTAAAGAGACTGCAACCTTGTGACCTCGTTCTTCTCTGTGCCTCTCACCATACCACCATCTAGACACCGGGAAGCCCTGGGGAAACACTTCACCTGTGGGAAGGTATACCATCTAGCTGCCATAACATCACCCCAGCGGACCCCTTAAAGCAGCGTTGGTCACCCTGACCGAATACCACAGGTGGCGTCACAAACATTCCCCTTAAAGACCTTTCTCCTTTTTCACGGACGTCCCAGGGCCACGGACCTGGTCAGGCACCGTGACATCCCCCTGTGAACCGAAGGACCCAGTACCGAGTACCCCACGGCCCCATGGGGGCTCTCTAGGTGTATGCTGTATCTGTGCCGTACATGGGGTGTACAAGGACAGTGTGGTTGCCATAGTTCATGGGGGGGTTGGGATAGGTTGGCATTTTAATATATAAGGGGGGACAGTGTGGAGGCAATATTTTATAGAAGAGGAGGCCAAATAAAGAGGCACAGAGTTGTGTCACTTTTTTGAGGTAGAGAGCACAGTGAGGAGCAATTTATTTAGGGCACAGCAGAGACAGCTATTTTATTCATGCTGCTTTACAATGACACTTTTTATTGTTAAAGGCACTGTCAGGATGTGCTGCAGAAGACTGGAAAAGATGGGTGTCTGTGGAGATGAGCTACAGCATCAGGACCAGATAAAGAAGAAAAGGCTGAGAAGAACTTCAGAGATGTCACCCATAAAGTACCTGGATCTAAGGGTCCATTTACACTGGTCAATCGTGGAGCTTAAATGACCACTGACTGGTTTTATGAAGCCGATCGGCAGTCGTTTATTAGCATGTTTAGACTGGCCAAGTGCACTTTCATGTGCACAATGCAATCCTTAATATGATAGCTCTCTGTGCATAAAGTAAAAATGTCCTCGGCAGCACATGTTTACACAGGATGATCTGCTGCCGAGAACAATGATATTTATTGTACATACAACATAAACACTCATAGTTACTCCTTAAAATGTATAGACACAAACATAAGCAGCTTATTTATTCAGACACACAAAAATACGTACATTCACAGGCATATACACAGAAACAAGTATAAAGGGGTGCGTCTACTCTTATTTGATTACTTGCTTTGTCATTTTTTGACCACCAGAGTTTTCCATTGTTACATAGTTACATAGTTATTAAGGTTGAAGGAAGACTTTAAGTCCATCTAGTTCAACCCATAGCCTAACCTAACATGCCCTACCATTGTGTTTGGGTTGTTTATTTTATAGTGTTTTCCGCTAATTTTTTTCCCTCTATTCAACAAGAAAGAAACCGCTAGTGGTTTCTGTAGCAAAAAGGCTGGAAAATAGCTAAAAAAGAGGACATGTTGTCTTCTGAGCCTTCCCAATAAACTGTTTGCAAAGTACAGAGCGTTTTCAGAGTGGAAAACAACAGAAGAATGGACTGGTTGTTTCTTTGACATCTTAAAACCTAAAGCTGTTGGGACACTCATAAGACAGAACATATGAACAGCGAGCTTTTTTTACATAGAAATTCATATGTTCATTTTTTGAGCTTACTGAAGCAGGTTTTGGGGCGGAGCGGTCTGAAAGAGACATTGTGTGGTGTGCACAAACCATAAAGCCAAATTCACATGTACCGGTATGTGTTTTAAAGGCCTCATTTAGAGTGTGTGTTGTATTCATAAAAAAAGTTATTATATTTTATGGTGCTGTTCATATTGCCATTTTTTCCGACAGCACAGATGAACAGGCCAATACATGCCTATGGGTCAGGGAAAACAAGTACGGATGACATTAGTGTGTGATCTGTGTGCCTCCCATGTTTAAAATTGCAAATACTTATGACCCTGGTACCATTTTCTTCACATATGTGTTTAGACTGCTGTGACCCAAAAACCTTTCCTCCCATAAAGTGACGCCAAGACATACTTATTCAAATATAACTGGTTTATTTTAGGAAAGATTTATTTAACAAAACTTTCATCTTTTCTTTGGCTTAAAATTATGGTCGCAGCTTAACACAGGCAATATTTGCCAACAACTCGGGTGTAGGGAGATTATCTGCCTTCCAGTCTCGCGGTGCAGGTATCTTCACCACCAAAATCTCCACCCATTCCGCCACGGAGTAGCGCGGGACCCAAGCTACGACCCCCCCAAAGAAAGAAGCGCCTGAACCACCCCTTCACGAAGACCATTCAGAAAAATATCCAAACCAGCATTGTTGAGATGCACACCATCTGGAAGGAGAAAACCCGCATTATCCCCCTCTAACCGATGGTGTCTTACCACCACACCATTCTTAAATCTGATAAAACGAGATATTCCCTGGTTCAAAGTACGTCTAGATCTTTCCATGGCGTTCAGCTCCCTAGCGCCTCACCATACCAACCTAGTAATCAGCCCAGGCCAAACCAGCTGCATTACTGGAAAGAAACCTGGAAATTTATCCAAGTCAGATCTCATAAGGGTCAATAGCTCGGCAAGGGGAGATGTTGTGAATTCTGCTTTTGGGTTCCCTCCGGTGGTAGTAGGTGGTAATGCAGTTGTCCCTGGGTTGCAGTCCTGGTCAGGTGTGTCTGCTGATTGCAGTTCTGACTGGGGTATTTAGGTGTGCAGGATTCATTAGTCCTTGCCAGTTGTCAATTGTTGTTGGGAGGTGTTGGACCTCTGCCTGGTTCCTCCTGTCATTCCGCCAAATCAGCAAAGATAAGTGTCTGTTTTTTTTTTCCTGTGGCAGACATGCTGTGTGCTTCACAATTCAGTGCTATTCTTTGTGTTTTCTTGTCCAGCTTAGATTGTGTCAGTATTTTCTCAGTCTTGCTGGATTCTCTGGAGTGGCAGATATACATTCCATGTCTTTAGTTAGATTGTGGAACTTTTTGTATTATCTGTTGTGGATATTTTTGGAAGGGTTTTAATACTGACCACCTAGTAATCTGTCCTATCCTTTCCTATTTAGCTAGAGTGGCCTCTTTTGCTAAATCCTGTTTTCTACCTGCGTGTGTCTATTCTTCTCCTACTCACAGTCATTATTCGTGGGGGGCTGCCTATCCTTTGGGGGTCTGCTCTGTGGCAAGATAGCATTCCTATTTCCATCTATAGGGGTATTTAGTCCTCCGGCTGTGTCGAGGTGTCTAGGGTTTGTTAGGCACACCCCACGGCTACTTCTAGTTGCGGTGTTAGTTCAGGATTTGCGGTCAGTACAGGTTCCACCGACTCCAGAGAAAGTTTTCATGCGGCTCCAAGGTCACCGGATCATAACAGGGAGATGAAGCCAGGTCGCTTCTCCGGCATGTATGAATACCACTGTTGGGGAAGACGCGACTCTCGCGATACGAACCACCTCCGGAAGGAGTTGTGACCAGGTAAGACCCCTCGTGCTGCGCCAAATAACGTCCATTCCTGTGAAACGAAGCAACCGTCCTCCTGGGCACAATTCGGCTCGCCGAGCTGCCCAGTATATGTATGAATGTCCCACGAACCACAAGCTGGGCCGCATACCATCTGAAACAAATTAAAGCTGTTATCTAAAGAAAACAGAGTATGAGTCAGGAAACAGAACAGAAAACTTGTTGAAAAGGTATATCCCGAAATACAGCTGCGGTCTACTCAATGTGCAAAAAAACCTTTCCTAAAGGAATGAGTCCCAAAATCTGTTGCGGGAAGGCCTAAAATGGACAACATGCGCCTTAGGACAGCGAGAAACTGTCCTTAAACCAAAGGGGAGCCGTTCTCATGAATAAAAAATTGAACCCCAGTGCTCCTGACCTGCATATAACTGTTAATTAAAGCCAACGGGCAAATTGTTTCTTTTATGGCAAACAGTGGGAACTAGGTACCCCTACCCTCGCGGTCGGTTTTGAATCTGCGTACTCTAACCCTCAAGCCGTCGTCGCAAATTACAATGTCGTCATGTTGCAGGCCACCTGCTTTGTTAAGAGACGATGGGAGAATCTCGCTGACCCGCATCGCCCCGAAAAATGCCAAACCGAAAGCCACTGGACATCTTGTTTTAGCGCCATTTTGACCCTGTAACAGTGCAGAGAGGCTGCTCCTGACACTGGCACTGTTAGCAGCAAGATTTTAGCTATTTAGCTAGGTGGTTGTATATCAGTCAGGTAGTGTAGCTAGCTACTGTCCAGTGTGGCTGTTGAATTTACCTGCCAGCAATCTTTTTTTTTGGCCATTACTGAAGTCCACAGACAAAGCCAGGAGGGCAAATGTCCTACAAGTGCACTGCTTCTATTGTGATCCATGCACAAGTATAGCGTTCTAAATAATATTTTTTTTCACTAGCTAAATGTGAAACAGCCTGCTGTATCCCACCTTGTCATTTAGTGCTGTGGTGATATGAAACTGTCTGCAGACCTAAAGCACATTAAAAAAAAATTAAAATTAGTTGTAAAAAGTTAGACAGCCAGCCTTATCACACTTTGTCATTTTGTTGGGTTGAAATTAAGCTTTCTGCAGATCTCACGCACATAACCAAACATTTTTTTCTGTTGCTAAATGTCATACACTAGTGTGTTACAGCAGCCTGATCCAGAGGCCACAAAAAATTATTCTGTTTCTAGTGTAATACAGTAGGGGACCTGACTTTAAAACAGTTTGTAGCATCTAGTGTGTGATAGTGGCCTGATCCAGAGGCCACCAAATACTTTTGTTCCTAGTGTCATACAGTAGGGGACCTGACTTTAAAATAGTTTGTAGCATCTAGTGTAGTCACCATTACTTTTCTAAGAAAGCTGTGCCTGCACTACACCAGCATGTCACAGACAACATCACCCGTTCCTTGACTAAATCTATGTCTGGCAGGGGGTATCTTATCACAGACACTTGGACAAGGAAGTATGGCCAAGGGTGTTACATCTCACTGACTGGGCATTGGGTGACTCTGGTGGCTGTGGGTGCAGGCGCTGCTCCACAAAAGTCTTTGAATCTCCAAGGCTTGCAGGACAAACCTCTACATTTAACACTTCATCCATTGTTTCTGCCTCTATCTCCTCTAGAGCCTCCACCTGCACTCTCAGGCTCTGCCTTAATGAGACACGCGTTTCAACAATGCAGAGCAAATCCCCACCTCCTGCGTACTGCACAGCAAGTGCTCACCGCAATTAGGCAGTTTTAAAGTTGATTTGCCTTGGAGATCGCAGTTATACAGCTGAATAGTTGTGGAGAGCTCTCCAGGCTGAGTTTGATCAATGACTGTCTCCGCTGAATTTGCATCCAGGGAAGGACGCGTCCGATAATGGTGCAAACCTGTTGGCGGCCCTACGGTGAGGCAGGCTGACACACATGCTTTGCATGACTCACATCCTCAATCTGGTGGTACAGCATTTTCTCTGCCACTATACTGACTTGGGTGAGCTGCTCCAGAAAGCACGTAAGCTGTGTGCTCATTTCTGCCGTTTGCTCCCCTCAAGTCATCAACTTGCATCGATACAGAGGTCTTTATCCATGCCAGTTAACAGGTTCATATGCGATGTGATGACACAGTGGAATTCCACTCTTCCCATGTTGCAGTGACTGTGGCAGCAGCAATTATTACTATTATTTATTTATATAGCACCATTAGTTCCATGGTGCTGTACATGAGAAAGGGGTTACATACAGAGCTATAGATATCGTTTACAGTAAACAAATTTACAATGACAGACTGGTACAGAGGGGAGAGGACCCTGTCCCTGCAGAGTTACATTCTATGGGATAATGGGGAAGAGACAGAAGTTCGGGGGTGCAGCAGCTCTGGTGGTGGTGAGGGGGCAGCTCGGGTGGTGGTGAGGCAGCAGAATGGTTATTGTAGGCTGTAGGCTTTCCTGAAGAGATGGGTTTTCATGTTCCGTCTGAAGGATCCGAGGGTGGTGGATAGTGTTGAGCGATACCTTCCGATATCCAGAAGTATCGGTATCGGATTGGATCGGCCGATATCCAAAAAATATCGGATATCGATACCAATGCAAGTCAATGGGATACAACTATCGGAATGTAAATAAGCCCTTTCTGTGCTTCTACATCCTGTTCCGGAGGGGGGAAGAGTGTGGGCGGTGCGTGGATGGACACTTTGCGTGTCTGTGTGTGCAGGCGGGGTCTGTTCAGGCCTACCGAGGATCTGTACGGGCGTCTCGGGGCTATGTGCGGGCTGCTGGGGCTCTGTGCGGGCCTGTCGGGGCTCTGTGCTGCCTGCCGGGGCTATGTGTGGGCTGCCGGGGCTCTGTGCGGGACTGCCGGGGCTCTGTGCTGCCTGCTGGGGCTATGTGTGCGCTGCCAGGGCTCTGTGTGGGCCTGCCGGGGCTCTGTGCTGCCTGCTGGGGCTATGTGCGGGCTGCCGGGGCTCTGTGTGGGCCTGCCGAGGGCTCTGTGCTGCCTGCCAGGGCTCTGTGCGGGCTGCCGGGGCTCTGTGCGGGCTGCCGGGGCTCTGTGCATGTGTGAAGGCATCGTCCGATGGGACTACAAGTCCCATTGGACGATGCCTGCTACAGTGACAGTGATTGACACATTAGCCAATGATGGGACAGTAGTAGTCCCATCATCTGGCTAATGTGTTAAATGTAAAAAAAATACTACATACATACATACATACATACATATTACATACATACTACATACATACATACCACATACATACTACACACATACCACATACAGACATACTACATACATACATACTACATAAATACATACTACATACTACATACATACTACATACTACATACATACTACATACACACATACTACATACCACATACATACTACATACATGCTACATACATTCATACTACATACATACGACACACTACATACATACTACATACATACTACATACATACATACATACTACATACATACTACATACAATACATTCATACATTACATACAATACATACATATAGACATACAGTACATTAAACATAGATTACTCCCTGTCCGCAGAAATCCACGAGTGTCCCACGACAATCTCCCATGGAGAACGGCAGCATCAGCTGATGCGACAGCTCTCCAGGGGCTCCAGGAACACAATGACGGGAGGAAGGTATCCTTCCGCACTGTATTCCTCCGCCGCTGAAAAAAAATAGTCCCTAGTCTCACTTTATGCCATTGCTGTGTGAGAAACTTTCCCACGCAGCAATTGCCATAAAGTGAGACTGAGAGGTTACTTTAGTTCAGTAATGCACTGCAGGAGCCATTGTCTCCTGTCAGTGTCACTGAAGGTCCTATAGAGCAGTGACATCACCCGATGTCACTGTTCTATAGGGGAGATCGTCGTGGGACACTCGTTATTAATTGGACTACGGCGGACAGGGAGTATACGGTTTATTATTTTACAGTTTTGCAGGCACTGCAAAGAATATTAAAATACTTTTTTCCTAATGTGTGTGTGTTTTATTAACCCTTTACTAGTATTGGATTAATAATGGATAGGCATCTTATTGGCGCTTCTCCGTTATTAACCCAGCTTAATGTCACCTTATGATAGCAAGGTGACATTAACCCCTTATTACCCCGTATCCCACCGCTACACGGGAGTGGGAAGAGAGGGGCTAAGTGCCGAATTGGCGCATCTGACAGATGCACCATTTTCGGGGCGGCTGCGGACTGGTATTTGTAGCCGGGGGGTGCAATATCCATGGCCCCTCTCTAGGCTATGAATATCAGCCCACAGCTGTCTGCGTAGCCTTTCTGGCTATAAAATATAGGGGGACCCCACGTCATTTTTTGGGGGGGTCCCCCTATTTTAATAGCCAGTAAAGCCTATGCAGACAGCTGTGGGCTGATATTCATAACAGGCTACAAATATTGGCCCCCGACCATCGACTTTCCCCCTCTGGTGCAGAAAATTGCGCGGGAGCCCACGCCGTTTTTTTCCATTTTTTAAAAATTAAACGCTCACTAAGGCCTCTTTCATACTTGCGTCAGTACAGGTCCACCGCTATGCGTCGGGCCAACGTACCGACGCACGTTGTGAAATTTGTGCACGACGTGGGCAGCGGATGCAGTTTTTCAATGCATCCGCTGCCCATTCTGAAGTCCGGGGAGGAGGGGGGGAGTTTCGTCCGCGCATGCGCGGTAGAAAAATGGCGGACGCGACGGACAAAAAAACGTTCACATGAACATTTTTTCATGCCGATGGTCTGCCAAAATACGACGGATCCGTTGCACAATGGACATGACGTGTGGCCATCCGTCGCGATCTGTCGCTAGTACAAGTCTATGTGTAAAAAACGCATCCTGCGAGAACATTTGCAGGATCTGTTTTTTTCCTGCCGGATCCATTATTTTCTCATAGAGTTTCATCCGTTTTTTGCAGGATCCGTCAAAAAAGCTGTTTCCCCTGGACAGAAAACACATACGAAAAAATGCACAGCGACGGATCCGGCAAAAAATGTATGAAACTGAGATGCGAAATGATGAATCCGGCCTCCGAATCTGTTTTTTCATGCATGTTTCCATTCAAATCATGCACATTTTCTGTTTATATATTTCCAAAAACTGCTTCAAAACCGCGCAAAAACCGCACCAAAAACTGCATCAAAATGGCACCAAACTGTATCAAAACCTGCATAAAAAACTGCACCAAAAACTGCATCAAAAGCCGCACCAAAAACTGCATCAAAAACAGCATCAAAAACCGCATCAAAAGCCGCACCAAAAACCTGCATCAAAAACCGCACCAAAAACCAGCATCAAAACTGCACCAAAAACTGCATCAAAAACCGCATCAAAAGCCGCACCAAAAACTGCATCAAAAACAGCATAAGGCCATGTTCACACTTTGCGGGTGACCTCTGCGGGTTCTCCCGCAGCGGATTTGATAAATCTGCAGGGCAAAACCGCTTCGGTTATCCCTGCAGATTTATCGCGGTTTGTTCCGCGGTTTCTGCTGCGGGTTTCCGCCTATACTATTGATGCTGCATATGCAGCAATATGCAGCATCAACAGTAATGTTAAAAATAATAAAAATTGGTTATACTCACCCTCTGATGTCCGGATCTCCTCAGCGCTGCATGCGACGCTCCGGTTCCAAAGATGCTGTGCCGAGAAGGACCTTCGTGACGTCACGGTCATGTGACCGCGGCGTCACCACAGGTCCTGCTCGCTCAGCAACTGAGATGGGACGGCCGCGTGCAGCGCTGAGAGGTGAGTACAGCATTATTTTTTATTTTAATTCTTTTTTTTTTACACTATTTATGCTTCCCAGGGCCTGGAGGAGAGTCTCCTCTCCTCCACCCCAGGTAGCAACCGCACATTATCCGCTTACTTCCCGCATCGTGGGCACAGCCCCATGCGGGAAGTGAGCGGAACAATGCATTTCTATGGGTGCAGAATCGCTGCGATTCTGCAAAAAGAAGTGAAATGCTGCGGGTTGTAAACCGCTGCATTTCTGCGCGGTTTTTCCAGCATGTGCACAGCGATTTGCGGTTTCCATAGGGTTTACATGTTAATGTAAACGCTATGGAAACTGCTGCGGACCCGCAGCATCAAAATCGCCGTGGATCCACGGTAAAAACCGCAAAGTGTGAACATGGCCTAAAAAAGCGCACCAAAAACTGCATCAAAACCTGCATAAAAAACTGCACCAAAAACTGCATCAAAAACCACACCAAAAACTTCACCAAAACTGCATCAAAACGGCACCAAAAACTGCATCAAAACCTGCATCAAAAACTGGTGCAGTTTTGATGCAGTTTTTGATGATGTTTTTTATGTAGTTTTTGGTGCAGTTTTTGGTGCGGTTTTTGATGCAGTTTTTGGTGCAGATTTTTATACAGATTTTGATGCTGTTTTTGGTGTGGTTTTTGATGCTGTTTTTGATGCAGTTTTTGGTGCAGGTTTCTGGTGCGTTTTTTGATGCAGTTTTTGGTGCAGTTTTTGATGTAGTTTTTTGTGCAGTTTTTGATGCAGGTTTTTGGTGCGGTTTTTGATGCCGGATTTTGGTGCGGTTTTTGATGTGGTTTTTAATGCCTTTTTTGATGCAGTTTTTGGTGCAGTTTTTGATGCAGGTCTTTGGTGCAGTTTTTGATGCGGTTTTTGTGCAGTTTTTGGAAATAAATAAATAAACGGAAAATGTGCATGATTTGAATGGAAACATGCATGAATAAACGGATATGGAGGCTGGATTCATCATTTCACATCTCAGTTTCACATGTTTTTTGCCGGATCCGTCGCTGTACATTTTTTTGTATGTGTTTTCCATCCGGCGGAAACAGCTTTTTTGACGGAACCTGCAAAAAACGGATGAAATGTGTGGCCATCAGGCGCAATCTGGTGCTAATACAACTCTATGAGAAAAAACCAGACCCGGCAGAAAAAACAGATCTGGCGAAAAAAACGGATCCAGTGGAATAAAAAAAACATCTGGCGGAATAAAAAAAGGATTTGGCGTAAAAAAACGGATCCTGCAAATGTGCTTGTAGGATGTGTTTTTTAACCCATAGACTTGTACTAGCGACGGATCGCGATAGATGGCCACACGTCACATCCGTCGTGCAACGGATCCGTCGTGTTTTGGCGGACCGTCGGCACGAAAAAACGTTCAAGTGAACTTTTTTTGTCCATTGCGTCTGCCATTTTCTCCCACGCATGCGCGGACGAAACTCTGCCCCCTCCTCCCCGGTCTTCAGAATGGGCAGCGGATGCCCACGTCATGCACAAATTTCACAACGTGTGTCGGTACGTCGGACCGACGCATAGCGACAGACCCGTACCGACGCAAGTATGAAAGAGGCCTTAATGAGCGTTTAATAAAAAAAGCGGAAAAAAAACGGCGTGGGCTCCTGCGCAATTTTCAGCCCCAGAGGGGGAAAGCCGACGGCCGGGGGCCAATATTTGTAGCCTGCTATGAATATCAGCCCGCAGCTGTCTGCGTAGCCTTTACTGGCTATTAAAATAGGGGGACCCCCATATAAAATGACGTGGGGTCCCCCTATATTTTATAGCCAGAAGGGCTATGCAGACAGCTGCGGGCTGATATTCATAGCCTAGAGAGGGGCCATGGATATTGGCCCTCAAGGCTGCAAATACCAGTCCACAGCCGCCCCGGAAATGGCGCATCTGTAAGATGCACCAATTCCGGCACTTAGCCCCTCTCTTCCAACTCCCGTTTAGCGGTGGGATATGGGGTAATAAGGGGTTAATGTCACCTTGCTATCGTAAGGTGACATTAAGCCGGGTTAATAACGGAGAGGCATCAATAAGAGGCCTATCCATTATTAATCCAATACTAGTACAGGGTTAATAAAACACACACACATTAGGAAAAAAGTATTTTAATATTCTTCATTTCACCATACTTACCATACTTCAGCGCCTGCAAAAAACGTAAAATAATAAACCGAATACTCCCTGTCCACCATAGTCCAATTAATAACGAATGTCCCACGACGATCTCCCCTATAGAACAGTGACATCGGGTGATGTCACTGCTCTAGGACCTTCAGTGACATACTGACAGGAGACAATGGCTCCTGCAGTGCATCACTGAACTATAGTAACCTCTGAGTCTCACTTTATGGCAATTGCAGGGTGGGAAAATTTCTCACACAGCAATGGCATAAAGTGAGACTAGGGACTATTTTTTTACAGTGGCGGAGGAATACAGTGCGGAAGGATACCTTCCTCCCATCATTGTGTTCCTGGAACCCCTGGAGAGCGGTCGCATCAGCTGTTGCTGCCGTTCTCCACGGGAGATCATCGTGGGACACTCGTGGATTTCTGCGGACAGGGAGTATATTGGTTGTTTGTTATTTTAATCTTTTTTACAGGTGACACTGGCTTCGGGGAACAAAGGGACAAGTAATGTACTGTATGTCTATATGAATGTATTGTATGTAATGTATGAATGTATTGTATGTAGTATGTATGTAGTATGTATATATGTATGTAGTATGCATGTATGTATGTAGTATGTATGTTTGTAGCATGTATGTAGCATGTAGTATGTATGTAATATGTAGCATGTATGTAGCATGTATGCAGCATGTAGTATGTATGTAGTATGTATGTAGCATGTATGTAGTATGTATGTAGCATGTATGTAGGTTGTATGTAGCATGTAGTATGTATGTAGTATGTATGCAGTATGCATGTAGTATGTATGTAGCATGTATGTAGCATGTATGTAGCATGTAGTATGTATGTAGTATGTATGCAGTATGTATGTAGCATGTATGTAGCATGTAGTATGTGTATAGTATGTAGCATCTATGTAGCATGTATGTAGTATGAATGTAGTATGTATGTAGCATGTATGTAGCATGTATGTAGCATGTAGTATGTATGCAGCATGTATGTAGCATGTATGTAGCATGTATGCAGCATGTATGGTTACCTGCTGAAGCCTCCAAACAAATGCACCAGCAGGGCGCATCGGACCCGATTAATGATGGCAACAACACAGGTGCAAAAAATACCGATGAAACAACCACTTTCAATCCAGTATTGGTTGTTTGGCATTAGTGCACAAAAAGATAAGCGATAATAGTCTGTGTGTGGCATTGTTCACACAAGCAATGCAGAGCATCTGGTCTACAGCCTATTACTAACGCACATACAGGCGGGTTGCCCAGTGCTACAAAATGCATGCTGTGTGAATAGAGGCCTACAGTTTACAGAGCCATCTTGGTCCGACTGCGCCCTGCAAGATAAAGTGCAAAAAAACCACATATCAATGTATGTAAGGTATTAGTTTATATTGGGGCCTCAATACGTAAGCCGGCAACCCACGTCAAGGGTCCTTACATTTTTTGCCGGTCCTAATGCTAAACATTGAGTAAAAGCTCACAGACGCACAAAGAGGACTTAAAAATCCTCCAGAAAATTGATAAAAAAATCACAGAGAAAAAGGAGAGATGGTTACCTGCTGAAGCCTCCAAACAAATGCACCAGCAGGGCGCATCGGACCCAATAAATGATGGCAACAACACAGGTGCAAAAAATACCGATGAAACAACCACTTTCAATCCAGTATTGGTTGTTTGGCATTAGTGCACAAAAAGATAAGCGATAATAGTCTGTATGTGGCATTGTTCACACAAGCAATGCAGGGCATCTGGTCTACAGCCTATTACTAACGCACATACAGGCGGGCCCCAATATAAACTAATACCTTACATACATTGATATGTGTTTTTTTTGCACTTTATCTTGCAGGGCGCCGTCGGACCAAGATGGCTCTGTAAACTGTAGGCCTTTTTTGCATTTTGTAGCACTGGGCAGCCCGCCTGTATGTGCGTTAGTAATAGGCTGTAGACCAGATGCTCTGCATTGCTTGTGTGAACAATGCCACATACAGACTATTATCGCTTATCTTTTGTGCACTAATGCCAAACAACCAATACTGGATTGAAAGTGGTTGTTTCATTGGTATTTTTTGCACCTGTGTTGTTGCCATCATTAATCGGGTCCGATGCGCCCTGCTGGTGCATTTGTTTGGAGGCTTCAGCAGGTAACCATCTCTGCTTTTTTCTCTGTGATTTTTTTGTCAATTTTCTGGAGGATTTTTAAGTCCTCTTTGTGCGTCTGTGAGCTTTTACTCAATGTTTAGCGTTAGGACCGGCAAAAATGTAAGGACCCTTGACGTGGGTTGCCGGCTTACGTATTGAGGCCCCAATGTAAACTAATACCTTACATACATTGATATGTGGTTTTTTTGCACTTTATCTTGCAGGGCGCAGTAAAAGGTAAAGATACTGCAACCTTGTGTCCTCGTTCTTCACTGCGCCTCTTACCATCCACCATCTACACACTGGAAAGCCCTGGGGACATACTTCACCTGTGGGAAGGTATACCATCTAGCTGCCATAATATCACCCCAGCAGACCCCTTAAAGCAGCATCGGTCACACTGACCGAATACCACAGGTGGCATCATGAACATTCTCTTTAAAGACCTTTCCCTTTTACACAGACGTCCCAGGGCCACGGACCGCGTCAGCCACCGTGACATCCCCCTGTGAACCGAAGGACCCCACGGCCCCATGGGGGCGATCCATATACCTTCCCACAGGTGAAGTGTATCCCCAGGGCTTCCCAGTATGTAGATGGTGAATGGTGAGTGGCGCAGAGAAGAACGAGGACACAGGGTTGCAGTCTCTTTACCTTTACTCAAGACTTCAGCATCCACAGTCCAGAGCACCAGACCACAGGGCAGGCAGAGTCCGGCCGGTTTGGAGGCAAGTCCAGAGTCCCCTTGTCCAGGTGGAGAATAAAAGCCTTTCCTCTAGCCCCGTGGTGGTGTAGTCCCTTACTGCTAAGCTTCTCACAAGGTCCTCACAGATGTTATCTCTCTCTGTCCCCCGGATTGGATAGGACATACCCGTATGACTGGTGACTTGAGGCGGTTTATAGGGACTCTAGCATGCCCCAGCCTCTAAGGTTTTCACGGTGCCTCCTGGGTGTTAGGTCGGACAGGTAACGTAGAGTTCAGCTGTACGGCCGGTTTCTGATGTAAGCCATAGAGGTCCTTACAACCTCGGTGTTCCAGCTACCGGTCTCTGCTCCTCAGAAGGAGGCAGCCTGCTCAGGCTGGTTCCCTTCTGATATCCTCTCCTGTGCTCCTTCTCCTGCATGCTCGCTGCAAACAATTCGGCCTTCAAAATGTCTCTTTCTGGGAGCTGCAGCTCTGAGGGAATGCACAGCTCCGTGGACCCTCTGTCCTCCTCAGACTGATGTCTGGAACTAACTAACTTTCCCTACAGTTCCCTACAGACTACCCGTTATATATATATATGGGGAGTCACCTAGTAAATAGCATCAGAAGCTCCCCCTGGTGGCCTGGAGTGTGAAGTGTTGCATGTTTGTGGTACCTGGATGCAGTTATTCTTCCTTGCCTCCAAACGTAGCATCACTCTCCCCGGGAGGAAAGCGACACTACTGCGATGACCAGGACCCTGGGGAGCCGAACATGCACAAGAGTTTTAGTAGATTGAGGGCTGAGGAAGGCAGATTCTGGCAAATATTTTTGAGTTGGAGGCGACATGAGGTGGCAAGAGTCGAGAGTTACTCCGAGGCAGCGGATTACAGGTGCATGAGAGAGCGTGATGCCGTTTACCATAATAGATAGAACGGGTAGGGTAGATACGATAGGTGGAGGAAAGATGATGAGTTCAGTTTTGTCTACATTGAGTTTTAGGAAGTGAGAGGTGAAGGAGGATATGGCGGATAGACACTTTGGGATTCTGGACTGCAGGGAGGTGACATATGGGCCAGAGAGGTAGATCGGAGAGTTGTCCGCATAGAGGTGTTACTGGAAGCCATAGGACTTTATAAGTTGTCCTAGGCCAAGGGTATAGATGGAAAAAAGTAGGGGCCCCAGGACAAAGCATTGAGGGACACCAACAGAGAGAGGGCAGGATGAAGAGGTAGTGTGGGAGTGGGAAACACTAAATGTGCGGTCAGAAAGGTATGAGGAACTCCAGGACAGGGCAAGGTCTTTGATGCCATGGCAAGAAAGAATCTGTAGCAGTAGACAGTGGTTGACTGTGTCAAAGGCAGAGGGCAGGTCGAGAAGGAGGAGGATGGAGAACTGTCTGTTGGCTTTGGCTGTAAGTAAGTCATTAGTAATTTTGGTCAGGGCAGTTTCGGTGGAGTGGTGGGTAGGGTTTAGCAACTTTTATTTTTATAGGATCGGGTCGGGTTTCACGAAACCTGACTTTCTCAAAAGTCGGGTCGAGTGAAATCGGCCGATCCTATAAAAAAGTCGGGGTCGGGGTCGGCCGAAACACGAAACCCAATGCAGTGCAATGGGATACTATGGTTCCCAGGGTCTGAAGGAGAGGAAACTTTCCTTCAGGCCCTGGGATCCATATTAATGTGTAAAATAAAGAATCAAAATAAAAAATATTGATATACTCACCCTCGGACGCGCCCTGGTACTAACCGGCAGCCTTCCTTCCTAAGAATGAGCGCGTGAAGGACCTTAGATGACGTCGCGCTTGTGATTGGTCGCGTGACCGCCCATGTGACCGCTCGCGACCAATCACAAGCCGCGATGTCACCGCAGGTCATTCACGCGCTCATTCTTAGGAAGGAAGGCTGCCGGTTAGTACCAGGGTGCGTCCGAGGGTGAGTATATCAATATTTTTTATTTTGATTCTTTATTTAACACTTAAATATTGATTCCGATACCGATTCCTGATATCGCAAACATATCGGAACTCGGTATCGGAATTCCGATACCAGATTCAGAAGATCGCCGACCTCATGGCCGACCCCACACAGGGGTCGGGTCGGGTTTCATGAAACCCGACTTTGCCAAAAGTCGGCGACTTCTGAAAATGGCCGACCCGTTTCGCTCAACCCTAGTGATGGGGGTGGAAGCCAGACTGGAGATTGTCAAAGAGAGAGTTAGATGAGAGTTGGGAGGAAAGTTGAGCATGGACATGCTGTTCAAGGAGTTTTGAAGCAAACGGGAGCAGTGATAAGGGGCGATAGCTGGGCATAGCACTTGGGTCAAGGTTTGTTTTTTTGAGGATGGCTGTGATGGTGGCATGTTTGAAGGCAGAGGGGAAGATAGCAGAAGATAGCGATAGGTTGAAAAGATGGGTTAGGGCTGGAATGAGCATGCTAGTGAGGTTGGGGAGCAGGTGGGAAGGGATGGCGTCAAGTGCACAGGTGGTGAGGTGTGATTTGGAAACGAGGTGAGTAATAATAATAATAATCTTTATTTTTATATAGCGCTAGCATATTCTGCAGCACTTTACAGCTTTGCACACAATATTATCACTGTCCCCAATGGGGATCACAATCTAAATTCCCCGTCAGTATGTCTTAGGAATGTGGGAGGAAACTGGGGTGCCCGGAGGAAACCCATGCAAACACAGGGAAAACATACAAACTCCTTGCAGATGTTGTCCTTGGTGGTATTTGAACTCAAGACCGCACAGCTGCAAGGCTGCAGTGCTAACCACTGTTAGCTCTCCTTTAGTGATGTTGGAGAGGGAGGTAAAGGAGAATAGCAGAGATCTGGTATATGGAGCGGTTGGGGTGCTGGAACAGTAAAGGTTTGCCTTGTTTCGTCGATCTTATTTGTGAAGTAGGTGACAAAATCCTCGGAAGAGATGAGGGGAGTTGGAGGTGGCAGTGGTGGGCGGAGGAGAGAGTTGAAGGTGCTGAACAGTTGTTTTGGGTTGTAGGAAAATGAAGATACAAGGTTTGTGAAATAGGTCTGTTTAGCAGAGGTGAGGGCTAATTTAATCTTTTTTACAGGTGACACTGGCTTCGGGGAACAAAGTGACAAGTAATGGTGAGTATGAACTCTATGTTTAATGTACTGTATGTCTATATGTATGTATTGTATGTCATGTATGAATGTATTGTATGTAGTATGTATGTAGTGTGTATATGTATGTATGTATATAGTATGTATGTATGTAGTATGTATGTATGTAGCATGTATGTAGCATGTTTGTAGCATGTAGTATGTATGTAGTATGTAGCATGTATGTAGCATGTAGTATGTATGTAGTATGTATGTAGCATGTATGTAGCATGTATCTAGTATGTATGTAGCATGTAGTATGTATGTAGCATGTATGTAGCATGTAGTATGTATGTAGTATGTATGTAGCATGTTTGTAGCATGTAGTATGTGTGTAGTATGTAGCATGTATGTAGCATGTATGTAGCATGTAGTATGTATGTAGTATGTAGCATGTATGTAGCATGTATGTAGTATGTATGTAGCATGTATGTAGTATGTAGTATTTTTTTTTTCTTACATTCAACACGTTAGCCGGATGATGAGACTATTACTGTTCCATCATTGGCTAATGTGTCAATCACTGTATTTGTAGCAGGCATCGTCCGATGGGACTTATAGTTCCATCGGACGATGCCTGCACAGATACAAAGACCGCCTGGCAGGCTGCACAGACCCCCGGCAGGCCACACAGACCCCCCCGGCAGGCTGCACAGCCCCCCGATAGGCCGCACAGACCCCCGGAAGGCCGCACAGACCCCCCCGGCAGCCGGCACACTGCATACTACATACAGTGCCTACAAGTAGTATTCAACCCCCTGCAGATTTAGCAGGTTTACACATTTGGAATTAACTTGGCATTGTGACATTTGGACTGTAGATCAGCCTGGAAGTGTGAAATGCACTGCAGCAAAAAAGAATGTTATTTCTTTGTTTATTTTTTTTTTAAATTGTGAAAAGTCTTTTCAGAGGGTCATTTATTATTCAACCCCTCAACCCACCAGAATTCTGTTTGGTTCCCCTAAAGTATTAAGAAGCAGTTCAGGCACAAAGAACAATGAGCTTCACATGTTTGGATTAATTACGTATCTCATTTTCCAGCCTTTTCTGACTATTTAAGACCCTCCCCAAACTTGTGAACAGCACTCATACATGGTCAACATGGGAAAGACAAAGGAGCATTCCAAGGCCATCAGAGACAAGATCGTGGAGGGTCACAAGGCTGGCAAGCGGTACAAAACCCTTTCCAAGGAGTTGGGCCTACCTGTCTCCACTGTTGGGAGCATCATCCGGAAGTGGAAGGCTTATGGAACTACTGTTAGCCTTCCACGGCCTGGACAGCGTTTGAAAGTTTCCTCCCGTGCCGAGGCCAGGCTTGTCCGAAGAGTCAAGGCTAACCCAAGGACAACAAGGAAGGAGCTCCGGGAAGATCTCATGGCAGTGGGGACATTGGTTTCAGTCAATACCATAAGTAACGTACTCCACCGCAATGGTCTCCGTTCCAGACGAGCCCGTAAGGTACCTTTACTTTCAAAGCGTCATGTCAAGGCTCGTCTACAGTTTGCTCATGATCACTTGGAGGACTCTGAGACTGACTGGTTCAAGGTTCTCTGGTCTGATGACACCAAGATCGAGATCTTTGGTGCCAACCACACACGTGACGTTTGGAGACTGGATGGCACTGCATACGACCCCAAGAATACCATCCCTACAGTCAAGCATGGTGGTGGCAGCATCATGCTGTGGGGCTGTTTCTCAGCCAAGGGGCCTGGCCATCTGGTCCGAATCCATGGGAAGATGGATAGCACGGCCTACCTGGAGATTTTGGCCAAGAACCTCCGCTCCTCCATTAAGGATCTTAAGATGGGTCGTCATTTCATCTTCCAACAAGACAACGACCCAAAGCACACAGCCAAGAAAACCAAGGCCTGGTTCAAGAGGCAAAAAATCAAGGTGTTGCAGTGGCCTAGTCAGTCTCCTGACCTTAACCCAATTGAAAACTTGTGGAAGGAGCTCAAGATTAAAGTCCACATGAGACACCCAAAGAACCTAGATAACTTGGAGAAGATCTGCATGGAGGAGTGGGCCAAGATAACTCCAGAGACCTGTGCCGGCCTGATCAGGTCTTAGAAAAGACGATTATTAGCTGTAATTGCAAACAAAGGTTATTCCACAAAATATTAAACCTAGGGGTTGAATAATAATTGACCCACACTTTTATGTTTAAAATTTATAAAAATTTAACTGAGCAACAAACCTTTTTGGTTTGTAAGATTTATGCATCTGTTAATAAATCCTGCTCTTGTTTGAAGTTTGAAGGCTCTAACTTATTTGCATCTTATTAAACCTGCTAAATCTGCAGGGGGTTGAATACTACTTGTAGGCACTGTACATACTACATGCATACTACATGCTACATACATGCTACATACATGCTACATACATACTACATACATACTGCATCACAGAGAAAAAAGCAGAGATGGTTACCTGCTGAAGCCTCCAAACAAATGCACCACCAGGGCGCATCAGACCCGATTAATGATGGCAACAACACAGGTGCAAAAAATACCGATGAAACAACCACTTTCAATCCAGTATTGGTTGTTTGGCATTAGTGCACAAAAAGATAAGCGATATTAGTCTGTATGTGGCATTATTCACACAAGCAATGCAGAGCATCTGGTCTACAGCCTATTACTAACGCACATACAGGCGGGCCCCAATATAAACTAATACCTTACATACATTGATATGTGGTTTTTTTGCACTTTATCTTGCAGGGTGCAGTCGGACCAAGATGGCTCTGTAAACTGTAGGCCTCTATTCACACAGCATGCATTTTGTAGCACTGGGCAGCCCACCTGTATGTGCGTTAGTAATAGGCTGTAGACCAGATGCTCTGCATTGCTTGTGTGAACAATGCCACATACAGACTATTATCGCTTATCTTTTTGTGCACTAATGCCAAACAACCAATACTGGATTGAAAGTGGTTGTTTCATCGGTATTTTTTGCACCTGTGTTGTTGCCATCATTAATCGGGTCCGATGCGCCCTGCTGGTGCATTTGTTTGGAGGCTTCAGCAGGTAACCATCTCTGCTTTTTTCTCTGTGATTTTTTTGTCAATTTTCTGGAGGATTTTTAAGTCCTCTTTGTGCGTCTGTGAGCTTATGTAGCATGTAGTATGTAAGTAGCATGTATGTAGCATGTATGTAGTATGTATGTAGCATGTATGTAGTATGTAGTATTTTTTTTTCTCACATTCAACACATTAGCCGGATGATGAGACTATTACTGTCCCGTCATTGGCTAATGTGTCAATCACTGTAATTGTAGCAGGCATCGTCCGATGGGACTTATCGTTCCATCGGACGATGCCTACACAGATACAAGGACCCCCCGGCAGGTCACACAGACCCCCCGGCAGTCCGCACAGACCCCCCGGCAGGCCACACAGACCCCCCGAGAGGCCGCACAGACCCCCGGCAGGCCGCACAGACCCCCCGGCAGCCCGTACGCAGCCCGAGCAGGCACGCACAGACCCCCCACGGTCCGGCACAGACCCCATCCGCACAGAGACACGCAGTCTCCGCCCGCGCACCACCCACACTCCATTATAGTGCATAATTGCACTATGGGAACTTCCGATTCCGGTATCCGATATCGCAAAAGTATCGGAACTCGGTATCGGAATTCCGATACAGCGAATATCGGCGATACCCGATATTTGCAGTATCGGAATGCTCAACACTAGTGGTGGATAATCGGACGTGTTGAGGCATGGAATTCAAGAGGATGGGGATATTCGGGAGAAATCTTGGAGGCAGTTGTGTGAGGAACGAATAAGTGTAGGGGAGAGTAGGAGGTCTTGGGAGGATCGAAGATTACGTGAGGGAAGATATTGGGAGATTAGTTCAGAGATATAGGGAGTGGACAGGTTCTGGATGGCTTTGTAGATCAATGTTAGTAGTTTGAACTGGATTTGTTGGGGAATTGGGAGCCAATGGAGGGATTTGCAGAGGGGAGAAAAAGGGGAGTAGCGAGGAGAGATGTGGATTAGGCAGGCAGCAGAGTTGAGGACAGACTGGAGTGGTGCAAGAGAGTTAGCAGGGAGGCCACAGAGGAGGGTGTTGCAGTAGTCGAGGCAGGAGATCATGAGGGCATATGGGTCGCCCCGTCTGGGCAGTGGGGTACTCGTTACCGGGTCCGATGTTCACAGGGGGATGTCACGGTAGCTGCGACAAGGTCTGTGGCCCTGGGCGCCCATGTAAAAGGGGAAAGGTCTTTAAAGGGATAAAGTTTATGTTCGTGACGCCACCTGTGGTATTCGGTCAGGGTGACCAACGCTGCCTTAAGGGGTCCAATGGGGTGATGTTATGGCAGCTAGATGGTATATGCAGTGCCCCAGGGTCCTGGTCGTTGCAGTAATATCATTCTCCTCTAGGGGGGAGTGATGTTACGTTTGGAGGCAAAGAAGGACAACCGAATCCAGGTATCACAAACATGCAACACATTTCGCACTCCAGGCCACCAGGGGGAGCTCTGCTCCTATTTATTAGGGCACTCCTCACACTTAGGTAAAAGCTGGTTGCCTGGGGAGGAAGTTAGTCAGATGCTGGCTGAGCTTCGCTCAGTTAGTTGGTCCCTGACAGGGTTGGGATCCTGTCAGAGGCTGAGACAGGACACGGAGCTGTGCCTGCCCTAAGTGCGGCAGCTTCTAGAAAGAGACACTGAAGGAGGACTGTATTGTAGAGAGGGTGAAGAAGTCGTAGAAAAGGAGTGGATATCAGAGGAGTTCTGCCCTACACAGGCTGCCTCCTTCTGAGGCGCAGGATCCCGGTAGCTGGTACACCGAGGGAGCAACAGTCCTTTATGCCTTGCTCCAGAGACCGGCAGGACAGCTAATTTCATGTTACCTGCCTGCCCTATACCCAGGAGGCAAGGTGGCACAGCTTAGAGGCTGGGGCATGATAGAGTCCCTGTAAAACGCCTCAAGCCACCGGTCATACGGGTTTGTCCTATCCATCTGGGGGACAGAGAGAGACATAACATCTGCAACATCTTCAACAGTTGTGAGGACTAGGGTTGAGCTACTTTCATTTTTTAAAGATCGAGTCGGGTTTTGTGAAACCCGACTTTGTCCAGAGTCGAGTCGAGTGCAGTCGGCCTATTATCGCTAAAAGTCGGGGATCGACCGAAACACGAAACCCAATGCAAGTCAATGGGGAAGCATAGTCGGCAGTGAGTGGAGGCCAGGAAAACACCTACAGTGCCCATTTTAATGCCAAAAACACCCATTCTTGTTTCTGAAGCTTGTCAATCTTAATTAACTTTATAATAATAGTTGTTCATTGGAACTTGGGGGTCATTTGGCAAAAGTTGTGGGGGGTAGGGCTGGTTCAAGGTTTTAGTGGGCCCAGGACTCGTGGACCAATTCACGGCGGTGGAGCAGGGAGAGGTAAGTATTTCAACGTTGCAAGTGCTGTGATCCTGAGCAAGCAGGGGGGGCCCACTCGTTCGCATTGGCACTGGCACAGGGCCCCTCAAAGTACAGCGGTGTGTTTGCATGGCGGGGGCGCCTCCCACCAGCAGCGACACTTTTGCGTACTCTGAGGGGCCCTGTGCCAGTGACGTCGCCAACGAGTATGCCCCCCCACCTGATGAAGGAACCTGCACTTTCATCTGCACCTTCCTCTTTGTCCCTGTGTAAGGTGGTATAACATGCGGGAAGGGGAACCTTACTTTCAGCAGGGTCAGATTCTGGCTGTGTAGAGTGCAAGGGGAATGTAGTGGTCTAGGTCAATGTACCAGCAGACTCATCTAGCAGTGGCTGGGCAATGGGCAGGATGAGGAGGAAACAGATATAGGGCCAAAGAATAAAGTAGGCTAAATGCAGTTCAAAATTGGTAACAGGACTAAACAGGCGGCATTGCTTTGTTCAGTGGAGTAGCAAACCCAGGAGCAGCAGACACTGTTTTAAGGGCCCAAACACACTAATAGGCCAAATGCAGTTTAATATCTGATACTTTAGGCCAAAAGCCTAAAGACTGAAGCTCAGCTTTATACAGTGGAGGACAACACCAGGGAGGGGCAGACACCGTTAGTAGGCCCTAACCACCAAGTTTTTAAAAAACAGCACTTAATGAGAGCCAGAAGGTAGAAGCTCAGCTTTATTCAGTGGAGGACAAACACCAGGGAGGGGCAGACACCGTTAGTAGGCTGTAACCACCAAGTTTTTTAAAAAACAGCACTTAATGAGAGCCAGAAGGTTGAAGCTCAGCTTTATACAGTGGAGGTCAACACCAGGGAGGGGCAGACACCGTTAGTAGGCCGTAACCAAAGTTGAAGGCCAAATGCAGTTTAATATCTGATACTATAGGCCGAAAGCCAGAAGGTTGAAGCTCAGCTTTATTCAGTTGAGGACAAACACCAGGGAGCGGCAGACACCGTTAGTAGGCCCTAACCACCAAGTTTTTAAAAAACAGCACTTAATGAGAGCCAGAAGGTTGAAGCTCAGCTTTATACAGTGGAGGTCAACACCAGGGAGGGGCAGACACCGTTAGTAGGCCGTAACCAAAGTTGAAGGCCAAATGCAGTTTAATATCTGATACTATAGGCCGAAAGCCAGAAGGTTGAAGCTCAGCTTTATTCAGTTGAGGACAAACACCAGGGAGCGGCAGACACCGTTAGTAGGCCCTAACCACCAAGTTTTTAAAAAACAGCACTTAATGAGAGCCAGAAGGTTGAAGCTCAGATTTAGACAGTGGAGGACAATTTGAATTAGGGACTGCAGACAGACTTAGTAGGCTGTCCCCTGTGGACCATGCATCCACCACATTAACCCATTGCGCCGTAATGGACACGTAATCTTCTGTGGCCATGCCTACAGGTCCATGCGTCTGTTGTCAGGTGCACCTTTGTACTCACAGATTGCCAGAGTGCATGGACAATGCGGTCTTTTACATGCTGGTGGAGGGTTGGGATGGCTTTTCTCGCAAAAGAAGTGTCGACTGGTTAGCTTGTAGCGTGGTACAGCGTACTCCATCATGGCCTTATTAATAGTAAATTAAATATATAACTAGGCTCTATGAACTTTTAAATAGGTTCCAGGGGTACACGGGCAGCATTGGTGTGGTCAGTGGAGGAGTATTGCAAGAAGGGACCGCAGACAGGCTAACGAAGGCCTAAAATAACAAACAATAGGCTCATGGCAGTTTTAAATCGGTTACATGGATACACAGGCAGCATTGTGGTCAGTGGAGGAGTATTGCAAGGAGTGTCTGACACATTTTGTACTCCCAAAAAATGAATAGATGTTAATGTCTCGCAAAACAACAATAAATTAAAAAAGGGTGGCATGCTTAGGTACAGGGGTGGGCTCATCTGCAGAGTTTATGACAAAGTAATTTGGCAGTAAATTACTATTTACTGGTGTCAATATAGGACACTGACCCAGACTACTTTAACTAGCATCATAGATGTCAACAAATTGGTATTGTTTGTCAGGGCCAGGCATTGAATGATGTCAGCGCATAGACTAAACATTGGTGGAGCTGTGCGAGATAATTTTGAACGTGGTAGAGCACAGTTTGAGCTGGGGGGGGAACTCTCTTGTGGCCGGCGGTACCGCCCCAGGGCCCCTCATGTTACAACGGTGTGTCTGACGTTGGGTGCGCACCACCACCGCCAGAGACACTACATTGTACTATGAGGGACCCAGTGGCAGTGCCGTCGACCAAAAGCGGGCACACCCACCTCTTCAGACAAACAGCACTGTAACGGGTGCTTGCGCCAAGTGGCGAGACCACGGCCCCGTGGAGGGAGTTTTCCCATTGGGGGAGGTGTAAACATGTCGTATGCTGGACAAACAGCTGCTGCAAATTAAGAGATTGGAACACTCAGTAAGACCAGTCCACAAGCAAGCAATTTTTATAGGAAAGCTAGGTGTCAGCCGGGAAAGGTGGGGCAAAATAATTTGAAATCCAGGAGTGGTTCATTTTAATGAAGGTGAGATCATCCACATTTTGGGTAGCCAGACGAGTCCTTTTTTCGGTTAATATTGAACCAGCAGCACTGAATACTCTTTCTGATAGCACACTAGCTGCTGGGCAAGCAAGCTCCTGCAATGCATATTCTGCCAATTCAGGCCAGGTGTCTAATTTGGATGCCCAGTAATCAAATGGGAATGACGGTTGAGGGAGAACATCGATAAGGGATGAAAAATAGTTAGTAACCATGCTGGACAAATGTTGTCTCCTGTCACTTTGAATAGATGCTGCAGTACCTGTCCTGTCTGCGGTCATTGCGAAATCACTCCACAACCTGGTCAGAAAACCCCTCTGTCCAACGCCACTTCTGATCTGTGCACCTCTAACACCTCTGCCATGTAGCCCCCTGCAGCTTGTGTGAGAACCATCACCGGCGCTGTGTGCTGGGAATGCCTGAATCAAACGGTCTACAAGAGTAGCTTGTTTGGTTGCTAATATTTGTTCGAGGTTCTCATGTGGCATAATATTTTGCAATTTGCCTTTATAGCGAGGGTCAAGGATGCAGGCCAACCAGTAATCATCATCGCTCATCATTTTAATAATGCATGTGTCCCTTTTGAGGATACGTAAGGCATAATCCGCCATGTGGGCCAAAGTTCCAGTTGTCAAATCTGCGGTTGTGCTGGTTGGAGGGGCAGTTACAGGCAAATCTACGTCACTTGTCTCCCTTAAAAAAACAGAACCCGGCCTTGCAATGCCACTAATTTCTGTTGGCCCAGGAGAAGCTTCCTCATTCAAAAAGTACTCATCCCCATCATCCTCCTCGTCCTCCTCCTCCTCTTCGCCCGCTACCGCGTCCTCTACACGGCCCTGACCAGACAATGGCTGACTGTCATCAAGGCTTTCCTCTTCCTCGGCTGCAGACGCCTGCTCCTTTATGTGCGTCAAACTTTGCATCAGCAGACGCATTAGGGGGATGCTCATGCTTATTATGGCGTTGTCTGCACTAACAGCCGTGTGCATTCCTCAAAACACTGAAGGACTTGACACAGGTCTTGTAGCTTCGACCACTGCACACCTGACAACTCCATGTCTGCCATCCAACTGCCTGCCCGTGTATGTGTATCCTCCCACAAAAACATAACAGCACGCCTCTGTTCGCACAGTCTCTGAAGCATGTGCAGTGTGGAGTTCCACCTTGTTGCAACGTCGATGATTAGGCAATGCTGGGGAAGGTTCAAAGACCGCTGATAGTTCTGCATACGGCTGGAGTGTACGGGCGAATGGCGGATATGCGAGCAAAGTCTGCGCACTTTGAGGAGCAGGTCGGGTAACCCCGGGTAACTTTTCAGGAAGCACTGCACCACCAGGTTTAAGGTGTGAGCCAGGCAAGGAATGTGTTTCAGTTGGGAAAGGGCTATGGCAGCCATGAAATTCCTTCCGTTATCACTCACTACCTTGCCTGCCTCAAGATGTACAGCGCACAGCCATGACTGAGTTTCATTCTGCAAGAACTCGGACAGAACTTCCGCGGTGTGTCTGTTGTCGCCCAAACACTTCATTGCCAATACAGCCTGCTGATGCTTGCCACTAGCTGTCCCATAATGGCACACCTGGTGTGCAACAGTGGCAGCTGCGGATGGAGTGGATGTGCGACTGCGGTCTGTGGACGAGCTCTCGCTTCTGCATGAGGAGGAGGAAGAGGAGGAGGGGGGGCGAACGCCTACAGCCAACTCTTTCCTTGACCGTGGGCTAGGCAGAACTGTCCCAATATTGCTGTCCCCTGCGGAGCCTGCATCCACCACATTCACCCAGTGTGCCGTGATGGACACGTAACGTCCCTGGCCATGCCTACTGGTCCATGCATCTGTTGTCAGGTGCACCTTTGTAGTCACAGACTGCCTGAGTGCATGGACGATGCAGTCTTTAACATGCTGTTGGAGGGCTGGGATGGCTTTTCTAGAAAAGAAGTGCCGACTGGGTAGCTCGTAGCGTGGTACAGCGTAGTCCATCAGCGCTTTGAAAGCTTCGCTTTTAACTAACCGGTAGGGCATCATCTCTAATGAGATTAGTCTAGCAATGTGGGCGTTCAAACCCTGTGTACGCGGATGCGAGGATGAGTACTTCCTTTTCCTAACAAGAGTCTCATGTAGGGTGAGCTGGACTGGAGAGCTGGAGATCGTGGAAATAGCGGTGGTGCCGGTGGACATGGGTGAGTGAGAGAGGGTTGGAGATGGTATTCTTGACGGTGCCCTACATGCAGTGTTTCCTACTACTAACCTGGTGATTCCCTGACTGGTTTGGCCTGGCGACGAAAGCTGCACAGATACTGCAGGTGGTGTGGGAAATGGTCGGCTTACAGGGAGGGAAGGGATGTAGCGTTGCTGACTAGCTTCATTGGCCGAGGGTGCTGCAACCTTTAGGGACGTTTGGTAGTTAGTCCAGGCTTGCAAATGCATGGTGGATAAATGTCTATGCATGCAACTTGTATTTAGACTTTTAAGATTCTGACCTCTGCTTAAGGTAGTTGAACATTTTTGACAGATGACTTTGCGCTGATCATTTGGATGTTGCTTTAAAAAATGCCAGACTGCACTCTTTCTACTATTGGATACCTTTTCAGGCATTGCAGACTGAGCTTCTTTAACCGGATGGCCACGCTGTTCTCCAACTGGTTTTGGTTTTGCCACGCGTTTTTGGCCAGATACGGGCCCGGTAGATGGAACCTGTTGTGATGTTGATGCCTCCTGCGGCTCCTCCTCCTCCGCTTCAGAACTACTGCCGCCTGCACCCTGTTCCCCCAATGGCTGCCAATCGGGGTCCACAACTGGGTCATCTATGACCTCCTCTTCTACGTTGTGTGCAACTTCGTCTGTGTCACCGTGTAAGCCGGTGGTATTGCGTTCGTGATGGAGCACCATAGTCTCCGCTGGTTTTGATTCTGCCTCAGTACACTGCGAGGGCAATGTTCTGGTCTGAGTCAAAGGAACAGCATAGTAATCTGGCTGTGGCTGTGCATCTGTGCACTCCATGTCCAATTCAACTTCTAATGGGCATGGCCTGTTAACTGTTTCACTGTGTAACCCAGGAACGGTATGTGTAAAGAGCTCCATGGAGTAACCTGTTGTGTCAACTGACACATCCTTCACTGTTGTTTTTAGTGAAGGACACAAGGAAGCGACTTGTTCCTGACCGGGAGCATCCACTGACGATGCACTGCTCTGACATTTGGCACTTTCCGAGGAGGAGGCGAAAGAGCTAGAGGCAGAGTCAGCAATGAAAGCCAATACTTGTTCCTCCTGCTCCGGCTTCAAAAGTGGTTTTCCTACTCCCAGAAAAGAGAGCGTTCGAGGCCTTGTGTAGCCAGACAACGAACCTGGCTCAACAACTCGAGACTTAGGTGCTGTACTGCTTTTACCACGACCACCTGATGCTCCACCACCACTACCATCATTACCAGCTGACAATGACCACCCACGGCCACGACCTCTTCCACTAGACTTCCTCATTGTTTGCAAAACGTAACCAAAGTAACGCTATTTGTTACTGTAAAACAACTTAAAAGGTGAACTCAAACTTCTGTAGGATTTATATATACCTTTATAGGTGCCTGACACTGAAAGGAAAATCAGGCCCAATGTTACACACTAGGTTTTCTGTGCCCCAATAATTTGAGACAGATGGCACACACAGGACCAGCACTCAAGCAGAAATGCCAATCTTAATCTCCCACTATTATTTTTTTTTAAAAGGGAGAATTTACCCCCCCCCCCAAAAAATGGCCAAGTATTACACAGTGGTTTTCGGTGGCACACAATGAGAGACAGATGCCACACACAGGACTGGCACAGAGGCAGAGTTGCCAATATTTATCTCCCACTAATAATTTTTTTTTGAAAAGGGAGAATGTACCCACAAAAAGAAAAAAAATGGCCAAGTATTACACAGTGGTTTTCGGTGGCACACAATGAGAGACAGATGCCACACACAGGACTGGCACAGAGGCAGAGTTGCCAATATTTATCTCCCACTAATTATTTTTTTTTAAAAGGGAGAATGTACCCACAAAAAAAAAAAGGCCATGTATTACACAGTGGTTTTCGGTGGCACACAATGAGAGACAGATGCCACACACAGGACTGGCACAGAGGCAGAGTTGCCAATATTTATCTCCCACTAATTATTTTTTTTTGAAAAGGGAGAATGTACCCACAAAAAAAAAATGGCCAAGTATTACACAGTGGTTTTCGGTGGCACACAATGAGAGACAGATGCCACACACAGGACTGGCACAGAGGCAGAGTTGCCAATATTTATCTCCCACTAATTATTTTTTTTTGAAAAGGGAGAATGTACCCACAAAAAGAAAAAAAATGGCCAAGTATTACACAGTGGTTTTCGGTGGCACACAATGAGAGACAGATGCCACACACAGGACTGGCACAGAGGCAGAGTTGCCAATATTTATCCCCCACTAATTATTTTTTTTGAAAAGGGAGAATGTACCCACAAAAAAAATGGCCAAGTATTACACAGTGGTTTTCGGTGGCACACAATGAGAGACAGATGCCACACACAGGACTGGCACAGAGGCAGAGTTGCCAATATTTATCTCCCACTAATTATTTTTTTTGAAAAAGGAGAATGTACCCACAAAAAAAAATGGCCAAGTATTACACAGTGGTTTTCGGTGGCGCACAATGAGAGACAGATGCCACACACAGGACTGGCACAGAGGCAGAGTTGCCAATATTTATCTCCCACTAATTATTTTTTTTTGAAAAGGGAGAATGTACCCACAAAAAGAAAAAATGTACAAGTATTGCACAGTGGTTTTCGGTGGCACACAATGAGAGACAGATGCCACACACAGGACTGGCACAGAGGCAGAGTTGCCAATATTTATCTCCCACTAATTATTTTTTTTTGAAAAGGGAGAATGTACCCACAAAAAAAAATGTCCAAGTATTACACAGTGGTTTTCGGTGGCACACAATGAGAGACAGATGCCACACACAGGACTGGCACAGAGGCAGAGTTGCCAATATTTTTCTCCCACTAATTATTTTTTTTTGAAAAGGGAGAATGTACCCACAAAAAAAAAAAATGTACAAGTATTACACAGTGGTTTTCGGTGGCACACAATGAGAGACAGATGCCACACACAGGACTGGCACAGAGGCAGAGTTGCCAATATTTATCTCCCACTAATTATTTTTTTTTGAAAAGGGAGAATGTACCCACAAAAAAAAATGTCCAAGTATTACACAGTGGTTTTCGGTGGCACACAATGAGAGACAGATGCCACACACAGGACTGGCACAGAGGCAGAGTTGCCAATATTTATCTCCCACTAATTATTTTTTTTGAAAAGGGAGAATGTACCCACAAAAAGAAAAAAAATGGCCAAGTATTACACAGTGGTTTTCGGTGGCACACAATGAGAGACAGATGCCACACACAGGACTGGCACAGAGGCAGAGTTGCCAATATTTATCCCCCACTAATTATTTTTTTTGAAAAGGGAGAATGTACCCACAAAAAAAATGGCCAAGTATTACACAGTGGTTTTCGGTGGCACACAATGAGAGACAGATGCCACACACAGGACTGGCACAGAGGCAGAGTTGCCAATATTTATCTCCCACTAATTATTTTTTTTGAAAAAGGAGAATGTACCCACAAAAAAAAAATGGCCAAGTATTACACAGTGGTTTTCGGTGGCGCACAATGAGAGACAGATGCCACACACAGGACTGGCACAGAGGCAGAGTTGCCAATATTTATCTCCCACTAATTATTTTTTTTTGAAAAGGGAGAATGTACCCACAAAAAGAAAAAATGTACAAGTATTGCACAGTGGTTTTCGGTGGCACACAATGAGAGACAGATGCCACACACAGGACTGGCACAGAGGCAGAGTTGCCAATATTTATCTCCCACTAATTATTTTTTTTTGAAAAGGGAGAATGTACCCACAAAAAAAAATGTCCAAGTATTACACAGTGGTTTTCGGTGGCACACAATGAGAGACAGATGCCACACACAGGACTGGCACAGAGGCAGAGTTGCCAATATTTATCTCCCACTAATTATTTTTTTTTGAAAAGGGAGAATGTACCCACAAAAAGAAAAAAAATGGCCAAGTATTACACAGTGGTTTTCGGTGGCACACAATGAGAGACAGATGCCACACACAGGACTGGCACAGAGGCAGAGTTGCCAATATTTATCTCCCACTAATTATTTTTTTTTGAAAAGGGAGAATGTACCCACAAAAAAAAATGGCCAAGTATTACACAGTGGTTTTCGGTGACGCACAATGAGAGACAGATGCCACACACAGGACTGGCACAGAGGCAGAGTTGCCAATATTTATCTCCCACTAATTATTTTTTTTGAAAAGGGAGAATGTACCCACAAAAAAAAAAATGTCCAAGTATTACACAGTGGTTTTCGGTGGCACACAATGAGAGACAGATGCCACACACAGGACTGGCACAAAGGCAGAGTTGCCAATATTTATCTCCCACTAATTATTTTTTTTTGAAAAGGGAGAATGTACCCACAAAAAAAAAAATGTCCAAGTATTACACAGTGGTTTTCGGTGGCACACAATGAGAGACAGATGCCACACACAGGACTGGCACAGAGGCAGAGTTGCCAATATTTATCTCCCACTAATTATTTTTTTTTGAAAAGGGAGAATGTACCCACAAAAAAAAAATGGCCAAGTATTACACAGTGGTTTTCGGTGGCACACAATGAGAGACAGATGCCACACACAGGACTGGCGCAGAGGCAGAGTTGCCAATATTTATCTCCCACTAATTAATTTTTTTTTGAAAAGGGAGAATGTACCCACAAAAAAAAAATGGCCAAGTATTACACAGTGGTTTTCGGTGCCACACAATGAGAGACAGATGCCACCCACAGCAATGGCACGGAGGCAGACTTGCCAATATTTATCTCCCACTAATTATTTTTTTTTGAAAAGGGAGAATGTACCCCAAAAAAAAAAAATGGCCAAGTATTACACAGTGGTTTTCGGTGCCACAAAATGAGAGGCAGATGCCACCCACAGCAATGGCACGGAGGCAGACTTGCCAATATTTATCTCCCACTAATTTTTTTTTTGAAAAAGGGAGAATGTACCCACAAAAAAAAAAAAAATGGCCAAGTATTACACAGTGGTTTTCGGTGCCACACAATGAGAGACAGATGCCACCCACAGCAATGGCACGGAGGCAGACTTGCCAATATTTATCTCCCACTAATTTTTTTTTTTTGAAAAGGGAGAATGTACCCCAAAAAAAAAAAAATGGCCAAGTATTACACAGTGGTTTTCGGTGCCACACAATGAGAGACAGATGCCACCCACAGCAATGGCACGGAGGCAGACTTGCCAATATTTATCTCCCACTAATTTTTTTTTTTGAAAAGGGAGAATGTACCCACAAAAAAAAAAATGGCCAAGTATTACACAGTGGTTCTCGGTGGCACACAATGAGAGACAGATGCCACACACAGCAATGGCACGGAGGCAGACTTGCCAATATTTATCTCCCACTAATTTTTTTTTTTGAAAAGGGAGAATGTACCCCCCCCAAAAAAAATGGACAAGTATTACACAGTGGTTTTCGGTGGCACACAATGAGAGACAGATGCCACACACAGCAATGGCACGGAGGCAGACTTGCCAATATTTATCTCCCACTAATTTT
This sequence comes from Ranitomeya variabilis, assembly GCF_051348905.1. Lineage (NCBI taxonomy): Eukaryota > Metazoa > Chordata > Amphibia > Anura > Dendrobatidae > Ranitomeya > Ranitomeya variabilis. The sequence goes on along the minus strand of NC_135232.1, from coordinate 825,255,986 downwards.
TTTTTTTTAAAAGGGAGAATGTACCCCAAAAAAAAAAAATGGCCAAGTATTACACAGTGGTTTTCGGTGGCACACAATGAGAGACAGATGCCACACACAGCAATGGCACGGAGGCAGACTTGCCAATATTTATCTCCCTGCAGTTATCTCAGAAAAGTATGGCAGGCAGCTATAAAAAGGACTGCTGCACACAAAAGTGTGGACAAACACACAAGATAGCTGTGCAGAAAGGAAGGAAAAACAGGATTTGTGCTTTGAAAAAAGCAGTTGGTTTGCACAGCGGCGTACACACAGGCACAGCAACGCAGCTATCAGGGTCAGGGAGCCTTCTAGTGCAGCCCAATGAGCTACAGCGCTGAGGAAAAAAAATGTAGCTTCCACTGTCCTTGCAAACAAAAGGTGGTGTTAGACAGTGGAAATCGCTACAGCACAAGCGGTTTGTAGCTTTATGTACCCTGCCTATCACTATCCCTGCTTCTGAAGAAGCGGCAGCAACCTCTCCCTAAAGTCAGATCAGCAGCAGTAAGATGGCAGTCGGCGGGAACGCCCCTTTATAGCCCCTGTGACGCCGCAGAAAGCAAGCCAATCACTGTAATGCCCTTCTCTAAGATGGTGGGGACTGAGATCTATGTCATCACGCTGTCCACACTCTGCATCCACCTTCATTGGCTGAGAAATGGCGCTTTTAGCGTCACTGAAACTCGACTTTGGAGCGAAAGTCGCGTACCGCATGGCAGACCCCACACAGGGATCGGCTCGGTTTCATGAGACGCCGACTTTGCGAAAAGTCGGCGACTTATGAAAATGAACGATCCGTTTCGCTCAACCCTAGTGAGGACCTTATGAGACGCTTAGCAGTAAAGTACTACAACACCACGGTGCTAGAGGAAGGCTACTGATTTCTACCTGGACAAGGGGACTCTAGATTTGCCTCCAAATCGGCCGGACTCTGCCTGCCTTGTGGTCTGGTACCCTGGACTGTGGATGCTGAAGCCTTCAGTAAAAGGTAAAGATACTGCAACCTTGTGTCCTCGTTCTTCACTGCGCCTCTCACCATCCACCATCTACACACTGGAAAGCCCTGGGGACATACTTCACCTGTGGGAAGGTATACCATCTAGTTGCCATAATATCACCCCAGCGGACCCCTTAAAGCAGCATCGGTCACCCTGACCAAATACCACAGGTGGCGTCACGAACATTCCCTTTAAAGACCTTTCCCTTTTACACAGACGTCCCAGGGCCACGGACCGCGTCAGCCACAGTGACATCCCCCTGTGAACCGAAGGACCCCATGGCCCCATCAGGGCGATCCATATACCTTCCCACAGGTGAAGTGTATCCCCAGGGCTTCCCAGTATGTAGATGGTGAATGCTGAGTGGCGCAGAGAAGAACGAGGACACAGGGTTGCAGTCTCTTTACCTTTACTCAAGACTTCAGCATCCACAGTCCAGAGCACCAGACAGGGTAGGCAGAGTCTGGCCGGTTTGGAGGCAAGTCCAGAGTCCCCTTGTCCAGGTGGAGAATAAAAGCCTTTCCTCTAGCACTGTGGTGGTGTAGTCCCTTACTGCTAAGCTTCTCACAAGGTCCTCACAGATGTTATCTCTCTCTGTCCCCCGGATTGGATAGGACATACCTGTATGACTGGTGACTTGAGGCGGTTTATAGGGACTCTAGCATGCCCCAGCCTCTAAGGTTGTCACCGTGCCTCCTGGGTGTTAGGTCGGACAGGTAACATAGAGTTCAGCTGTTCAGCCGGTCTCTGATGTAAGCCATAGAGGTCCTTACAACCTCGGTGTTCTGGCTACCGGTCTCTGCTCCTCAGAAGGAGGCAGCCTGCTCAGGCTGGTCCCCTTGTGATATCCTCTCCTGTGCTCCTTCTCCTGCATGCTCGCTGCAAACAATTCGGCCTTCAAAATGTCCCTTTCTGGGAGCTGCAGCTCTGAGGGAATGCACAGCTCCATGGACCCTCTGTCCTCCTCAGACTGATGTCTGGAACTAACTAACTTTCCCTACAGTTCCCTACAGACTACCAGTTATATATATGTATGGGGAGTCACCTAGTAAATAGGATCAGAAGCTCCCCCTGGTGGCCTGGAGTGTGAAGTGTTGCATGTTTGTGGTACCTGGATGCAGTTATTCTTCCTTGCCTCCAAACGTAGCATCACTCTCCCCGGGAGGAAAGCGACACTACTGCAATGACCAGGACCCTGGGGAGCCGCACATGCACAGGAGTTTTAGTAGATTGAGGTCTGAGGAAGGGACAGATTCTGGCAATATTTTTGAGTTGGAGGCGATATGAGGTGGCAAGAGTCGAGAGTTACTCCAAAGCAGCGGATTACAGGTGCATGAGAGAGCGTGATGCCGTTTACCATAATAGATAGAAAGGGTAGGGGAGATACGATAGGTGGAGGAAAGCTGATGAGTTCAGTTTTGTCTACATTGAGTTTTAGGAAGCGAGAGGTGAAGGAGAATATGGCTGATAGACACTTTGGGATTCTGGACAGCAGGGAGGTGACATATGGGCCAGAGAGGTGGATCTGAGAGTTGTCTGCATAGAGGTGTTACTGGAAGCCATAGGACTTTATAAGTTGTCCTAGGCCAAGGGTATAGATGGAAAAAAGTAGGGGCCCCAGGACAAAGCCTTGAGGGACACCAACAGAGAGAGGGCAGGATGAAGAGGTAGTGTGGGAGTGGGAAACACTAAATGTGTGGTCAGAAAGGTATGAGGAAATCCAGGACAGGGCAAGTTCTTTGATGCCATGGCAAGAAAGAAACTGTAGCAGTAGACAGAGGTCAACTGTGTCGAAGGCAGAGGGCAGGTCAAGAAGGAGGAGGATGGAGAACTGTCTGTTGGCTTTGGCTGTAAGTAAGTCATTAGTAATTTTGGTCAGGCAGTTTCGGTGGAGTGGTGGGGCGGAAGCCAGACTGGAGGTTGTCAAAGAGAAAGTTAGATGAGAGGTGGGAGGAAAGTTGGCATGGACATGCTGTTCAAGGAGCTTTGAAGCAAACGGGAGCAGTGATATGGGGCGATAGCTGGGCATAGCACTTGGGTCAAGGGTTTGTTTTTTTAAGGATGGCTGTGATGGTGGCATGTTTGAAGGCAGAGGGGAAGATAGCAGAAGATAGCGGTAGGTTGAAGAGATGGGTTAGGGCTGGAATGAGCATGCTAGTGAGGTTGGGGAGCAGGTGGGAAGGGATGGCGTCAAGTGCACAGGTGGTGAGGTGTGATTTGGAAACAAGGTGAGTAATAATAATAATAATAATCTTTATTTTTATATAGCGCTAGCATATTCTGCAGCACTTTACAGCTTTGCACACAATATTATCACTGTCCCCGATGGGGATCACAATCTAAATTCCCTGTCAGTATGTCTTTGGAATGTGGGAGGAAACCGGAGTGCCCGGAGGAAACCTATGCAAACACAGGGAGAACATACAAACCCCTTGCAGATGTTGTCTTTGGTGGTATTTGAACTCAGGACCGCACAGCTGCAAGGCTGCAGTGCTAACCACTGTTAGCTCTCCTTTAGTGATGTTGGAGAGGGAGGTAAAGGAGAAGAGCAGAGGTCTGTTATATGGAGTGGTTGGGGTGGTGGAACAGTAAAAGTTTGCCTTGTTTGGTCGATCTTATTTTTGAAGTAGGTGACAAAGTCCTCGGAAGAGATGAGGGGAGTTGGAGGTGGCAGTGGTGGGCGGAGGAGAGAGTTGAAGGTGCTGAACAGTTGTTTTGGGTTGTAGGATAAAGAAGATACAAGGTTTGTGAAATAGGTCTGTTTAGCAGAGGTGAGGGCTAATTTGAAGGCAAGTGTAGCTTGTTTGAAAGCAGTGAAGTCGTCTGGCGGGCGTGTTTTCTTCCAACGCCGCTCCGCGACCCTGGATGGTTGTCGAAGTTTTTTAGTGAGATTCTTATGCCAGGGTTGCCTATTGATTCATTGCACTTTGCCATGCATGAGAGGGGCGACTGAATCTATCGCTGATGTGAGGGTGGCGTTATAGAAAGCGGTGGTGCTGTCCGTGTCGTGGAGTGAAGATATGGAGGACAGAGGTCGAAGAAAGTCAGAGAGACTGTGAATGTCTAGGTGAGCGAGGTTTCAGTGTGCTAGTGGTTGGACATGGGGGGCCGGTGAGGAGGAAAAGGATGAGAAGGTGAGTAGATGGTGGTCAGATAGGGGGAGGGAGAAGTTGTGAGATTAGATAGGGAACAGAGGCGGTGAAGATGAGGTCTAGTGTATGTCCGTCTGTGTGGGTGGCTGTGGAGGACCACTGAGTAAGTGCAAAGGATGAGGTAAGAGACAGGAGTTTGGAGGCTGATGGCTGGCAGATGTCAGTAGGGATATTAAAGTCACGACAAAAGAAAAAATCCAGCTCACCATAGTTGTAGTCCCTGGAGGCTCGGAGCACGGAAACACTGTGTCAAGGCGTGAGGAATGCAGGAAATAGAAAAAAATCCAGCTCAACGAGGTGGTGAAAAAGCAAAGTCTTGGTACTTTATTCACTTCATATCAAAAAATAGAGGATAAAACAACAGCACAATATAATTAAAAACACTATCTACGCGTTTCTGGTGACATGGCACCCTTAGTCATGACTAAGGGTGCCATGTCACCAGAAACGCGTAGATAGTGTTTTTAATTATATTGTGCTGTTGTTTTATCCTCTATTTTTTGATATGAAGTGAATAAAGTACCAAGACTTTGCTTTTTCACCACCTCGTTGAGCTGGATTTTTTTCTATTTCCTATATTAAAGTCACCCATGATGATGGTGGGGATGTCAGCAGAGAGAAAGTGAAGAAGCCAGGTGTAGAATTGGTCAATGAAGTCAGTAGCTGAGCCCAGTGGTCGGTATATGACAGCCATTTGGAGATTAGAGGGAGAGCAGATACGGACAGAGTGAACCTCGAAAGAGAGGATATGGGATGGTGGAGGTTGGATAGGGTTGAAGGAGCAGTTTTTAGAAAGAAGGAAACCCACTCCTCTGCCAAGTCTATTGCCAGAGCGAGGAGTGTGGGTAAATTGGAGGCCACAGTAACTCAGTGCAGCAAGGGAGACCATGTCATCGGGCGTCAGCTAGGTCTCAGTGAGGGCCAGGAAGGAAAGGTTGCGGGAAGTAAAGAGATCATGGATCATGTGGAGCTTGTTGCAGATGGAGCGGGCATTCCAAAGTGCCCTAGAGAGAGGAAGCAGGGGGTGGGGGGCAGTGGCACAGATTTTAAATGTGAGAGATTGCGGTAGTTTCTCTTAGTGTGAGAAGGATAGGGGTGAGGATTAGCGGGATGTATGAGGTGGGGGGAGGCAGGATTGTGGGATATGTTGCAAGCAGTGAGAAGGAGCAAAGAAAGGGAAAGAAGGTGGGTGAAGGAGAGTGATCGGCTTATATTATATTTTTGTAGGAGAGGTCTTAAGTTAAGGAGCAGGTCTGCAGATGAAGCAAGGTGGGAGGTAAGAGAGAGGGGGAGATAGTTATTTGGTTCTAGGGTGCAGGGGTTTGAGGATAGCAAAGAAGAGTGAGGTTTAGTGGAGCAAAAGCAGTGGGGGCAAATGTGAGCATGATTAAAGAGCAGGGGAAGAAAAGAAAGGCAAGTAAAATTAGAAGACAGTGATTAGTCTTACCTTCTGGCCGATTTCTGGTATATTTCTGATGATAAACTTAAAAGATGTCACTTCAAATGACGTCACATCTGACCAAGGTCATATCTGACTGCTCCATTCAACTTATACCATTCAAGTGTCCATGAAATGAAGCCAGGTGAAAGGGAGAGGGGAGGAGGAAGGGGATGGAGGACAGTTCACAGCAGGGAACAATTATCAAATTGCAGTTAATAGAACATTTGATTACGTGTAAGTGGAAGAAGCAATTTCTATGAGTGCTTTGACACTTTTTTAGACCAGCTCGTGCACCAGTACAACAGAGTCCAAGTCTTACATGTGGTGAATGAATGCAGGAGTAGGTACAGGAGCAGGAGTAGCTAGAACTGAATATCAATACCATCGGGGAGGGTTTGGACCCTTTCACATTTTGGTCTTTGGTTTTATCGTGCCAGGCAGCTAGCGTTCTCTCATAACGTGTCTTCTGGTGGTGTCCTGATGGATAAACACAGACGGCTGTCCTCTGAAAAGTGTAGACTGCCTATCTTTCATCAAGATGAACAAGTCATGGCTCTCCAAGGACATTTGCACCCCAATCGCAGACTGTACAGACTAGGTGATATTGCATTTTTTTAGTGTGATGCATTAAAGGGAATCTGTCACCCCAAAATCTGCCTGTAAGCTAAGGCCACCAGCATCATGGGCTTATCTACAGCATTCTGTAATGCTGTAGATAAGAAAAACAAGTTAGATTGTGCTCACCCAGGGGCGGTCCCGGTGCGGTCCGGTCCAATGGGTGTCACGGTCCGGGTCCGGTACCTCCCATCTTCATAAGATGATGTCCTCTTCTTTGCTTCATGCCACGGCTCCTGTGCAGGCGTACTTTATCTGCCCTGTTGAGGGCAGAGCAAAGTACTGCTGTGCGCCGGCACTGGGCCTCTCTGACCCTTCCCGGCGCCTGTGCACTGCAGTACTTTGCTCTGCCCTCAACAGGGCAGATAAAGAACACCTGCACAGAAGCCACGACAGGAAGCAAAGAAGAGGACACCATCATATGAAGAAGGGAGGTGCTGGAGCCAGACCGCGATGCCCATCGGACCAGACCGCACCGGGACTGCCCCTGGGTGAGTATAATGTAACTTGTTTTTCTTATCTTTCAGGTTACATCTGGAACTTATCTACAGCATTACAAAATGCTGTAGATAAGCCCCTGATGCCGGTGGCCTTACCTTATAGGCGTTTTTTGGGGTAACAGATTCCCTTTAATCTCACGTAACTGCACTCTGTAATATATTTAGTGTTACTTCTGTGCCAGCTGTGGCTACTGCTGCTGCTGATGGTAACATATATTTGTGGAAATGTGAACAGTCATGGTTGGTCTACATCTGCTGGGTTAGCTGTAGTGGAAGACATGTCGGTCCCAATGAAACTATTTCTATTCTCGTGACAGTTATTCCACTTCGGTGGTGTCATGCCCTCATTTCTTAAAATGTGAAAACTCCAGGTTGGGTGTCAATCTGCTGGATTGGGTGTAGTGGAAGACCTGTCCGTCCTAATTATAGTATTTCTACTGTGGTGAAATTGATGCCACTTCTGTGGGGTAAGGCCCTCATTTGTTTAAATGTGATCACTCCTGGTTGGGTGTCCATATGCTGGATTGGGTATAGTGGAAGACCTGTTGATCCCTGTTACACAATTTCAACTGTGGTGAAATTGATGCCACTTTGTTGTGTCTGTTAGTAATTTTTGGAAATGTGAACACTCCTGGTTGGGTGCCCATCTGCTGGATTGAGTGTAGTGGATGACCTGTCGGTCCCTATTATACTATTTTGACTGTGATGAAATTGATGCCACTTCTGTGGTGTAAGGCCCTCATTTGTTTAAATACGAGCACTCTTGGTTGGGTGTCCATCTGATGGATTGGGTGTAGTGGAAGACCTGTCGGTCCCTATTATACTATCTAAACTGTGGTGAAATTGATGCCACTTTGGTATTGTCTACCAATAATTTTTGGAAATGTGAACACTCCTGGTTGGGTCTCCTTCATGCGTGTTGCCTGTAGCAGTAGGTCTCTGAGACCATCAGGCCTCCACTTCCTTTTAGTCAGCTACCCTGTTACTATCCTTAAATTTTTCTGACAATGGTAGTCTACACAACTGATATTTGTGACTCCTGAGTGTGGCTCAGTATGAAAGCAGGTAGAGGTGTTGCATGTGGTATCAGGGCTCCCAGGAAAGGAGGTCTACACCGATCCCTCACCCACCTCGTCTTACTGTGACGTTCAGCTGAAAGCTGTAAATGCTGTCCCAGACCCCAATACCTCATGCCTGGCTGATTGCTGCAGTGCCATGCTACAATTTGTACTGTGGTTGAAATGAGGCCACTTTACTGGTATCTGTCCCTCATTTGATGTGTTTTGGTAGCATTTGGGGCCGTTATAAGGGGTTGTGCATGCGTTTGTTTTTGCCTCCCATTGACCTGAATGGCGTTTGGTATGTTCAGCAATTATTCAACAAGTTGGCGGATAATGCACATTCGGCAATAGTAATCTGAACCGAACATTGAAATATTCGCTCATCTCTACTTATGTTTTGTTTAATGAATTGGTTATAATTACTTAGTACCTTACTACTTTTATTATCATTCATGAGTTCAGATTACTTGCTTTTAATTTGTTTATATTATTACTAATAAAGTTTGATATACTCGTTACATTATTTGTTAACATACATTTTTTTTGTTTCTAGGACATATCCCTTTAGACACAAACCTTTGCACCTCACACTGTTGACACCAAATCAAAATGAATGTGGCTATCTTATCCAATAAAAACTCGTTGGGAAAAAAACAGATTTTTTTCATCAAAAATTATACACAGGCATATTTGGAGGTATAGTATAATACAGGTATATGTTAAAACTATACTCCTTAATTCTGCCAAACATAGGTCAATGCATGGCATATTTTTGCACATGTTTTTGTCTTTTACATCCAAGTTGTATATCATATGTCTGCAGACAAATATGTGTGCGCCTACCATAATCCCATATTTATGTGAATGGAATATAATGACCATTACTCCATTGTGGTCTTAGAAATGTACACTAAGACAAAGTTCACATGAAACATCTGTTTTCTCCATATGTTGCTTTTAATATCCTATAAATACTGAGAGAAAAAAAACGTAACATAGGAGTCACTAATTAGAGAAATTACTTCTAAATCTCATGAGGACTTGTTAGATATTATAAACTTTGTCTTTTTCTCGGACACTGTTGACAAGCCAGACACCAGCTGCTATTCCTTACATGGCATTCCACTTTGAAGTCCCTAAATCTTGTGTCAAAGGTGATGGTAAAGTAGTAAAGAAGACAAAGCACTCCATTAGCAATGCAGGACCTTTTCCTTCATCAACTCCTACTTTTTCACTGCACTGCGTGATTGATTCAAAACAACTTGTCATCTCATCTGATTTAATGATAGAGTGTACTGATATCACATTGTAATCCTGTCATTGTGCTGGGATGTTATATGCCAACTTGCCTTATCTGTCTGGCTGGGACAGCAATCTGTGGCCATTTGGCTGGTATTTCGGACAGCTTGTTAGAGCTCATACCAATTTGCGAGATAAACGGAGCAATGTTATTCAATGGGTGACATCTCATCTGCGATTTATTTCTCAGCTGAAATCGGACTGAGAATAAAATCACAGCATTATGCGATTTGCTGCGTATATCAGACGAGACTCACTAATGCAAGTCAATAAAGGCAAGAAAAAAAATCGCACAGCAGTCGTACCATGCGATAATTTTTTAACTACTTGTTGACAAGCCTATGCTTCTTTAACTGAAAATAGCTATTCTGTTCTTGTTCCCTTAAAAAGCAGCTTTTGATGGCTTGATAAAAAGCCTTTGCAATTGTTTTATAATTTTTAGAATGGTAAACCTACTGCGGATCCCCAAAAAGGGATATTTTTTCCATTCCTTGTTGAAAAACCATTGCTTCTTCACTTTCATAACAGCACACATGTTTTGCGCCATAATTAAAGGGATATTTCCACAGTTTGAAAAAGCTATCACTTCTTCATTTACATAGTGAGAATGGGCTCTTACACTTTGCATGTATACCACTTTATAGTTTCACTTCTTCATTTAGCAAACAGAAAAGCTTTTGATACTCCCAAAAGAGGGATAATTTTTGCACTACTGCAGCGCCCCAGAGTCCTGGTCATTGCAGTAATGTCATTCTTCCACCAGGGGGAGTGATATTACGTCTGATGGCAATAAAGGAGATCTTCCTACCAAGTATCACAAACCATACACCACACTTCACACTCCAGACCACCAGGGGGGAGCCTTGCTCCTATCTACTAGGGCACTCCTCACAGATGGGTAAAACTAGTGGGCTGCATAGAAAGTTAGAGAGAAGCTGGCTGGGCTTTGCCCAGGCAACACCTGTCAGGCAGACAGGGGGAAAGGAGGAACATCGGAGCTGCAGACAGAGGGCCCCAGGCAGGGGTGGGATCCTGTCGGAGGTCTAGCTAGAACAGAAAGACACGGAGCTGTGCCTGCCCCACGTGTGGCAGCATCCTAAGAACGGACACGAAGAGAACTGTGTTGTAGAGGGTGAGAAACGAAGTCATAGCACAAGGAGAAAACACCAGGAGGAGTTCTGCCCTGAAATAGGCTGCCTCCTTCTGAGGCGTGTAACTGGTGGCCGGAACACCGAGGGAGTAATTGTCTCTATGTTTTACTTCAGAGACCGGCAGGACAGTTAATTCCAAGTTGGCTGCGTGACCTTAATACCGAAGAAGACACAGTGGCAACTTGTGGGGGTCGGGGCGTCTCTAGGGTCCCTATAAACAAGCCTCAGGCCATCAGTCATAAGGGTTTATCCTATCCACACCATCTCGGGGACACAGAGGAAGTAATAACATCTAGAATATCTACAAGAGTTGTGAGGACCTTACCGGGAAGCTCAGCAGGGAGGTACTACAACACAGAGGCGCTAGTAGGAAGGCTACTGATTTCCACCTGGATAAGGGGACTCTGGATTTGCCTTCGGACCGGCCAGACTCTACTTACCCTGTGGTCTGTACCCTGGACTGTGGATGCTGAAGCCTCCAGTAAAGGTAAAGAGACTGCAACCTTGTGTCCTCATTATTCTCTGCACCTTACATCATCCACCATCACTATCTACCCTGACCGAATACCACAGTTGGCGTCACAAACTATCCCTTTAAAGACCTTTCCCAAAACCATAAAAACTCTCTTCTTTATTGGACGCCCCTCAAAGGGCCACGGACCGGGTCGGGCCACCGTGACATCCCCGCAGAGCATGAAGAACCCGGTGCCGAGTACCCAATTGCCCTAATATGTGTGTGGGGGGGGGGGCGCTCCACTACCCCATGTGAATAAGTCTCAGGTTAGAACCACCTGGGTATAATCACAAGCAAGGCAGACATCTTCCCTCAAAATGGGATAATTTATGGATAGTTTTTCAAAGTCTGTCAATAAGTTGGGTTGTTAAATAGGTTGAGGTTGTGTTTGTGTTATGGAACGCATAAGAGGTTCCTTACAATACTAGAAGACCTTTACACATCTTTTCTAGGCAATTGTCAGCTTTTAACCATTGAGATGCGGGGCAGATTTAGTCTTCACTAGTCAAATGTTTAGGGAAAATTTGACAAAGCTTGTGAATTCAGATTTCAAGAGATCCACTCAACTCTACTTTAGAAGAAATAGAGCAGACATAAATGGCACATACAGTATACATGCGTTTAGGGAAATGCATCATGCCAGTGTAGGTACATAGAACCTATACATATAGCTCAATACAAAGAGGAACAATAGTCTATAAATCAATTTTGAATAGAGGACCAAAAGATAAAAAAGTAAAGTTTTATTGTAAATTACAAAATCCAAAATGTTACAGGAAAGAAATATATCTTGGTACCGTGTTAGCCAGTAGATAGAAAAATATTTAGAATTGAGAGTCCTCAGTGGTTGATACCTTTTAATGGCTAACTGAAAAGATGGTAACAAATTGCAAGCTTTCGAGACTACATACGTCTCTTCATCAGGCAAAGACAGAGTCTTTGCCTGATGAAGAGACGTATGTAGTCTCGAAAGCTTGCAATTTGTTACCATCTTTTCAGTTAGCCATTAAAAGGTATCAGCCACTGAGGACTCTCAATTCTAAATATTTTAAAATCCAAAATATAATAGTTAAAAAATGTGGGAAACCTATAAATGGCACTGCAGCACCTAAAATATCGCAGGAGTTAAATATATGATCATACAATGGCCCCAAAATTGACAAAAAAGCAGAACAAAAGATACTACCTACATGTATACTGTTACAACTCTGCATTTATTCTAATTATGCCAGACATATTATTCAGTAGACCCAAGGACATGAGCTATTATTCATATGAGGCTGGACGTTGATTCTTATTGTAGACTGAATGGATGTTCATTGATTTGTTGAATGGCTGCTGATTGTATCAGCCCCTATAGCTTATTGTTCAGCTGTTTTTGGGGAACAAAGGTACAGGTTAATTGAACAATCAATGTTTGCTAATTTGGTGAATGCCTGCTGACTACCTATTGTATCAGTCCATGCAGCTTTCTGTTCCGCAAACATTGAAAGACAATATATGCAGGTTTTTTGAACACTCAAACAATGAGAGATGACCTCCTCCCACCTTCCCCCAAAACTGTGAATATTGGTCTGAAGGACAGCTCTGGGTATAAAAGTTACCTCTCTCCTTCCACAGGAATACTCTAGAAGACAGTAGCTAAGACACCATGGCTACAACTGGAGGAATACAGATTTGATCCACTGCCTATCACTGAACCCATGGAGTTGTGGAGATGGGGTAATCAGGTCAACTGGCCACTTAGGCCACTTAGCTCAATGGACTCTGTCAGCTATCTAAGCTTTCTGCTACATCCTATCTGTGGGTGCTCACCAAAAGCAGAGTGCTACTGGTTGGGCTAGTTGGGCCTGGAAGCCCTGAAGTCGCAGATGTTCTAATTCCTGGCAAGCCAGTGGAAGGGTGAGATTCTGTCACTTGCACCATCTTATGAACTTGTTGGAAGTGTACTATAAGATATTGACTGTTCGTGATCCAATAAAGTATCACCCAATTATTTTACCCTCACTCTATATTATCTGAGTAGTATTTTGGTCATGGGGAAGAAGAACTGGCGTTCAATGGGATGAGCCCTGGTCCATGCAGCCTTTCTAAAAAACAGCCAGACCAGCGGATGAGAGCACCCACTGACCCTCGTCTCTCCACATATACATTTCAAGATCTACTGTAAGTCATATATTTATTACTTAATTACATGTTTATTACATGTATATCACTTAAATGTATGCAGTATGATCTAAAATAGTTTTTCAAATAGGGTTCCATTTAAAATTTTGCACAGTTTGCCTTCTATAGCCTTTGTTTGTCTATTTTTGGGTGATGAATTAGTCAAAGCGGTTGTCTCATTATATGAAATAGGTAAAAGAGCAAAAAAGCATAATGCTTATAAAAACAAGCAACTTTGCAATTTACCGCTAATTGAAAATCTTTTCCGTTTTCCAGAATGGAAGAACTTATTGCCAAGATTACTGGCCACCTCAGAGTGCCGCTATGAAAAAGGCTGGATTTATGGATTTCTCCCACACTGGAAAAGCAAAGCTATCTGTGCTATCACCATGGGAAAGTGCTTGGTTTGGGCCAGTGGCTCAACCATGCCAATGACTTGAAAATTCAATCATCTGGAGTGTAGTGCCCATCAGCAGGAAGGATGCTGGGAAGCAGGGGATGTTAGGTGTCGAGTTCCCGCCGCTGCACAGGGGGAATCTTGAGCCACCTCTGCTGCTGTCTCCCATTCTTCTTCAGCCACAGTGGAGCCTGCTCAGTGGAGACATCGGTCCCAGTGTCTGGCTCAGTCAGATACTGTGTGCTTGGTTACTGCTGATCTTCCAGGCTCAGCCATTGTAACCAGCACTGTTCAGCAGTGAGCAGGGGTTCCTGGGACTAAGTCCTGCTTTTCCTTTTCTGAGCATGCCCAAGGGATGACCTCTCATTGGAGGCCGGGGGTCACATGCTCAGGTCCTGAAGCAGTTGCTTTTGGACCACTAGGAAGGTCCTGGAGAGCTTCCTCTATAAAAGGTTCGCATGGCCGCAGGGCCATGCGCTAGTATCAACTTATGTTCTTGTGTATGAGCTTAGCTACTTTGTGGTCTGTGTCAGCATGTGCTCAGGGTCGGCTGTATAGCCACTAGAATTCCGGCACCTCTGGAGAGGAGTTTGTGTGTGTGAATTTAGGGCTGGCATATAGCCACTAGAATTCCGACACCCCCGGAGAGGAGTTGTTGTGTGCTGTTGCTGACTGTATGACCACTGTATGCTACCTGCTCCGTTAGTGAGCTGTGATCCTCTGTGAGGTTAACAGAGCACAGCGTTACCTTTAATCCCGGCGACTCTGTGAAGCAATAGAGTTCATTCCTATACAGACCAGGTGACGGAACCCGTGTCTATTCAGGCATAGTACCGCCATATAGTGCCGCCTTTTACTAGCAGCAGGTTCCACTCCTGCAAGGTGGACCCCGGGCTGTGAAAGCACCTATCTCCATATTTACTCGGTGCGTTCTGCCAGCCCTAACAGGGGAGCAGTGTGCTCCTGAAGATAAGAACAAGAGACAACTCCTTTAACTGAGAAATCAGTAGGCCAATTTTGACATTAGAGTTTATAAGTCCTATCTGTTTTTGTTGAACCTCTATCAACTGATTTATGATCAGATGAGAGCTCAGCTTTCCTTGGATGTGATTTGTTATTATAAATCAGATGAAAAGAGCTCAGTAAAAGATCGATTAAAGAGTTACAACAATCTCACTGTCGAAATCTTCGTTATTCTCATTCTGCATCCAGCAATGAGCAAAGAAACATACAGTCTTAAAATCCAAACTGTCCAAAAGTTTTAATGAAACCCAATGGGAAAAATAATTTTTAGCCCAAAATAAATACATTTAAGCAATAAAAATGGATTGTTCCCAAAGGAGTGCAAATCCTTTAAAGTAATATCTTGTAAGAGACTGGCATGTATCTTTTGTGATGTGTGTTACTTTTAAAAGCCTAAGATTTACCAAGAGACAGCTCCTTGTGCACAGATGCGCTACAAAGCAAGATGTCAAAGTCTCAGGGCGTGGTGCCAGCCACCAATCACAGTATAGTGAACAGTGCAATGTGTGGTGGCTGTAGCAGCCCTGTAGCATGCCTCAATGACTGAAAGCTAGTTGTGTCTAGGAAAAAATAGGATCATTTTCTTCAGACACTTTCACTAAAGCGACTTGGCAGCATTGTTAAGCTATTTACCTCCTGATTTACCATATATCTTCAGGTAAATAGTGTTTTCTGAGATGACAGGTTCCCTCTAAGGAGGTGTGGAGTGCGCTAGACCACAAAATTGTAGGTTGGAGCTGGTAATAGACCCACACCTTGATCATTGGAAGTGAAAGCTTCTCCATCAGCAGTGAGACAGAGAGCAGCTGGAAAGTTGATGAATAGAATTGATAGATCAGGTGCTAACATTTGAAATACCAGGGTCTGTGAGGAGCTGTGTGAAGAGAATGCTTGTACCATGCAATAAAATCTAAGATTAAGATGGTTTGGTTATTTTTCCAAGGAAGGTATAGTCAGTTAGCATTAAAGTGAATAGTGAGCTTGCATTTGACAATTGATGATTTTGGACTAATAGAGTTGTACCAAGTAAAAAAGGAACGAGGCCTTCAAGAGCTCTAAATGAGCTTCCAACTGAATTTTGATGGCTATGTTTAGTTCTGTTTAGGTACCTTCACACGAAACGACATTATAACGATATCGCTAGCAATCCGTGACGTTGCAGCGTCCTCGCTAGCGATATCGTTTCGTTTGACACGCAGCAGCGATCAGGATCCTGCTGTGATGTCGCTGGTCGCTGAATAAAGTCCAGAACTTTATTTGGTCGTCCGATCGCTGTGTATCGTTGTGTTTGAAAGCAAAAGCAACGATACCAGCGATATTTTACACTGGTAACCAGGGTAAACATCGGGTTACTAAGCGCAGGGCCGCAGGATGTTTACCCTGGTTACTAGCGTAAAATGTAAAAAAAACAAACAGCACATACTCACATTGCGTCCCCTGCAGTCTGCTTCCTCCTCTGACTCAGCGCCGCAAAGTGAAAGTGAAAGCAGCACAGCGGTGACGTCACCGCTCTGCTCTCACTGTACGGCGCTCAGTCAGTCAGGAAGTGGACGCAGGGGGACGTGAATGTAAGTATGTGCTGTTTGTTTTTTTTAGATTTTACGCTGGTAACCAGGGTAAACATCGGGTTACTAAGCGCGGCCCTGCGCTTAGTTACCCGATGTTTACCCTGGTTACCAGGGGACCTCGGCATAGTTGATCGCTGGAGAGCGGTCTGTGTGACAGCTCTCCAGCGACCAAACAGCGACGCTGCAGCGATCGACATCGTTGTCGCTATCGCTGCAGCGTCGCTTCGTGTGAAGGTACCCTTAGTCTTCTGTGACTGCCGTAATGAACAGCCAGTGGAGAACAAGTGTGAATGAAAGTGGTAAGCCTAAACCCAGGAAACACTGTACTGGGGTTAGGAGAACCTTTGCAGTCTGATAAGGATCATTGAGGTCTTCTGGTTGCCATGTTATCTTGAAATGTTGCCTAGAGGCACAAGCATTAATTGATATAGTCTGTGGAGTGTACATTTTAGGTGATTGACCAAGCTAGAGAGCTTGTAAGAGTGGAAAGCTGCTTTGATCACAGGAGACCTCAAGGGTGGTTTGGATTAACTGTGGCAAGAATGAATAGGACAGGTGTTTGATACCTGGCTCTCCGGAATGCAGTCAGGCAGGTATTTGCAGACGATAGGTCATAAGTGAGTACAGCTGGAATACCCGTTTTCAAGAAACAGGGAGTACAAACTGCAGGAAACAAAAAGGTAACAAAAAAACCATTAATGTAATAATCACACATACACTGAATCTTTTGGAATGTAGGAGCATAGATAGACTGCTATACATGTCTGCTTCTTCTCTTAGCTATAACAGAAGACCGGTATAGCTGAAAATGTTTTATTGTATTGTTCTTAGAAAAACAGAGATGCAATTTTATAATAAATATTGTCATTGTGGCTAATAGAGCCAGTAGTTTGCATTGATATTCTTCAAATGCTACAACTGTCTGAGCTTACAAAGCATTTTTACCTTGCATAAGTGACGGTACTTATACGATCACTCAAATTGTTCTTTATGTTTAGTAAGACAATTGTGTAAGCATCTCATGAGATTACAGCATTTGGTTTGGAATGTAGGGAGGTAAGGAATGCAATAGGTCAGAGATGCCTTTCTTACAAAATACTGAATAACCACTTGACATTCCACACTGTGGTTTTGAGATATTTCAAGGTTGAAGAAATTAAAAATCTTTCAAATGGAAATGTCACTTTAAATTAATTGAACTTCTGTAAGAATGTTTTGTAATATTCACTCCTAATTTGAAAAAATAATCTCTCTGTCGTTGTGATATGCTAGTAAAAATATTTATCCTCTAATGGGAATCTGTCAGCAAGTTCAAAGCCCCTCCTAATCTTCATATGTGGAAATTCGAGTCTTTGAAAACTAAATGCATTAACACCTTTATAACTTCTATCTGTTTCTGCAATTCTGAGAAATAAGTGTTTTCATTTATACGCATAGGAGGCGTTAAGTGCTGTGGATCTTACAGGGCATGTCACAAGCCTTTGCCTCCATAGGTGATTTCCCCATGTAGCACCAGTCTCTTTAGCTTGATTAGTAATTCTGTGTCTGTGTCTTCATGTGCCATGCAATGGAGTCATACACTGAGCTATCAATCAAGCTAAAGAAACTGTTGCTGGATGTTGAAACAACCTTGGGAGGCAAAGGCTTGGTGAGATCTTTGTCACACACATAGCACTTAACACCTCATTTTCAAATGCAGATTTCTCGGATATGCAGCAACAGATAAATAATATAAAGGTATGTATGGACTTACATTTCCAAGAAATGCATTTTCATATATGCTGCTTTGGGGGTCGATCTTATTGACAGATTCCCTCTAAAAATCTTCTGGTATAGCAATCCTCTAATATTTCAGTCTTCTAAAGCAGTGATTTTCAACCAGTGTTCCGCGGCACACTAGTGTGCCGTGACACATGGTCGGGTGTGCCGCGGGGAAAGTTCCCCAAACTATGGTGCCCCCCTTTCTTTTGTTCCCCGGCAATGCGCAGCGATGCGCAGCGATGCGCAGTCACGGAATAACACATGCGCAAGCTTTGAACGCTCGCACGACTTAATGACGTCACTGAGGCCGGCGCGTCATCCTGAGAGCAGAGAGACTCTCGCATTTGCCCGCCGCCAAGGTAATGCCCGCCAATAATGCTGTGTATAATCATTAAGCCAGCAACAGCTCATTAACCCCTTCCCGACCTTTGACGCCACGTAGGCATCATGAAAGTCGGTGCCAATCTGACCCATGACGCCTATGTGGCGTCATGGAATGATCGCGTCCCTGAAGATCGGGTGAAAGGGTTAACTCCAATTTCACCCAATCTGCAGGGACAGGGGGAGTGGTACTTCACCCAAGGGGGGGTGGCTTCACCCCCTCGTGGCTACGATCGCTCTGATTGGCTGTTGAAAGTGAAACTGCCAATCAGAGCGATTTGTAATATTTCACCCAGAAAACTGGTGAAATATTACAATCCAGCCATGGCCGATGCTGCAATATCATCAGCCATGGCTGGAAACACTTATGTACCCCCCCACCACCACCGATCTCCTCTCCGGTCCTCCGTCCGGTGCTCCGCTCCCCTCCGTCATCCTGTCCGCTCCCCCGTCCTCCTGCCCGCTCCCCCGTGCTCCGATGCCACCCCCCCGTCCTCCGATCCATCCCCCATGCTCAGATCCCCCCCCCTCATACTTACCGGGCCTCCCGGTGTCCGTCCGTCTTCTCCATGGGCGCCGCCATCTTCCAAAATGGCGGGCGCATGCGCAGTGCGCCCGCCGAATCTGCCGGCTGCCAGATTCGTTCCAGGTATGTTTTGATCACTGAGATATAACCTATCACAGTGATCAAAATAAAAAAAATAGTAAATGACCCCCCCCTTATCACCCCCATAGGTAGGGACAATAATAAAAAAAAAGAAAATATTTTTTTTTCTTTTTCCACTAGGGTTAGGGTTAGAACTAGGGTTAGAACTAGGGTTAGGGGTAGGGTTAGGGTTAGGGTTAGGGGTAGGGTTAGGGGTAGGGTTAGGGGTAGGGTTAGGGTTAGGGCATGTGCACAAAAAAACCCTAAAAACAGGGAGAGACTGAGAACTGTTGAGGAAGAGCTTCGTGTGTGTCTTTCCACCATTCCTGCCAGGATATCCCTTTTGTGTTTATCGAAACAGGCCCAGGTTTCACACTGAGTGAGTATAAATACATTTAGAATCTATATTATTAACTATATGTAGAATATGTACTGTTTTAGTGTCATTTTGTGCCATTTTGGTTGGTGGTGTGCCCCGGGATTTTTTAAGTATAAAAAGTGTGCCGCAGCTCAAAAAAGGTTGAAAATCACTGTTCTAAAGCATCATGTTTGTCAGTGTTGGGCATGACCTAATAGCCTCAAAGATATGGCAGGCCTGGGGGGGAGGACACTGATGGGCAATCTTTATGCAGTGAACAACCATAGCACAGGTATCCAAAGGGTATAATTGAGAAATTCTCCTCCTCTTGTCAAAATACATACAGTTATATGAAAAAGTTTGGGCACCCCTATTAATCTTAAGCTTAATGTTTTATAAAAATTGTTTTTTTTGTTGCAACAGCTATTTCAGTTTCATATATGTAATAACTGTTGGACACAGTAATGTTTCTGCCTTGAAATGAGGTTTATTGTACTAACAGAAAATGTGCAATCTGTATTCAAACAAAATTTGACAGGTGCATAAGTATGGGCACCCTTATCATTTTCTTGTTTTAAATACTCAACCTCATTGAGTTTGAACTTCATAGCCAGGTGTATGCAATTATGAGAAAAGCTACTTAAGGCTATGTGCACACGTTGCGGATTCGGCTTAGGAATTTCTGGTGCGTATTCTGTCTCTCCTGGCAGAAAACGCACCTGCAGTTTTTTGTGCGGTTCCGCAGCGTTTTTTTGTGCGTTTTTGCTGCGGTTTTCTTGCGGATTTGCTGCGTTTTTTACCCCTGCAGTTTTCTATAATGGAATGGGTACAAAAATGCTGCCGATTCACAAAAAATAATTGACATGCTATTTCTTTAAAACCGCAGCGTTTCCGCAGCGGATTTTCCGCAAAGTGTGCACAGCATTTTTTTTCTCATTGATTTACATTGTACGGATCTGCAGCGTTTCTGCACTGCAAAAAACGCTGCGGATCCGCAGAGAATCCACAACGTGTGCACATACCCTAAAGTGGCCACTTGCAAGTTGTTCTCCTGTTTGAATCTCCTCTCAAGAGTGGCATCAAGGGCTCCTCAAAACAACTGTCAAATGATCTGAAAACAAAGATTATTTAACATAGTTGTTCAGGGGAAGGAAACAAAAAGCTGTCTAAGAGATTTAACCTGTCAATTTCCACTGTGAGGAACATAGTAAGGAAATGGAAGAACACAGGTACAGTTCTTGTTAAGGCCAGAAGTGGCAGGCCAAGAAAAACATCAGAAAGGCAGAGAAGAAGAATGGTGAGATCAGTCAAGGACAATCCTCAGACCACCTCCAGAGAGCTGCAGCATCAACTTGCTGCAGATGGTGTCACTGTGCATCGGTCAACTATACAACGCACTTTGCACAAGGAGAAGCTGTATGGGAGAGTGATGCGAAAGAAGCCGTTTCTGCAAGCACGCCACAAACAGAGTCGGCTGAGGTATGCAAAAGCACATTTGGAGAAGCCAATTTGTTTTTGGAAGAAGGTCCTGTGGACTGATTAAACCAAGATTGAGTTGTTTGGTCATACAAAAAGGCATTATGCATGGCGGCAAAAAACACAGCATTCCAAGAAAAACACTTGCTACCCACAGTAAAATTTGGTGGAGGTTCCATCATGCTTTGGGGCTGTGTGGCCAATGCCGGCACCGGGAATCTTGTTAAAGCTGAGGGATGCATGGATTCCTCTCAGTATCAGCAGATTCTTGACAATAATGTTCATGAATCAGTGACAAAGTTGAAGTTACGCAGGGGATGGATCTTTCAGCAAGACAATGATCCAAAACACCGCTCCAAATCTACTCAGGCATTCATGCAGAGGAACAATTACACTGTTCTGGAATGGCCATCCAAGTCCCCAGACCTGAATATCATTGAACATCTGTGGGATCATTTGAAGAGGGCTGTCCATGCTCGGCGACCATCAAACTTAACTGAACTGGAATTGTTTTATAAAGAGGAATGGTCAAAAATACCTTCATCCAGGAACCAGGAACTCATTAAAAGCTATAGGAAGCGACTAGAGGCTGTTATTTTTGCAAAAGGAGGATCTACAAAATTTTAATGTCACTTTTCTGGTGAGGTGCCCATACTTATGCACCTGTCAAATTTTGTTTGAATTCAGATTGCACATTTTCTGTTAGTACAATAAACCTCATTTCAAGGCAGAAACATGACTGTGTCCAACAGTTATTAGATATATGAAACTGAAATAGCTGTTGCAAAAAAACCTATTTTTATAAAACATTAAGCTTAAGATTAATAGGGGTGCCCAAACTTACTAACTTTCATATAACTGTACATATGTAGCACATGGCAAATCAGAAATCAACATTTGTGGTACACTGCCATGTTAATATAGCACAAACATATAATGTAACGCATCGCAGCATATGTTTAATTCAAAGAAACCAATGTCATATTTTTACAAGAATTGCCTTTTTCAGAAAAAATATGTAAGTTGCAAACAGGTCATGATTGTTGGATACACTGATGACAACTTTTGGCTAGAGCTCTGTCTGCTATGGATAAGTTAATAACACAGACCATTATCCATCGATTCGGAAAATGTGTAATATTAATATGCAAATTGCCTCTTTAGGGAAAAAGAGGACTTGAACTCTATAGCGCCACCTATTGGAAGTAGCGATCCAAGGAGAAACCTTATCCCTGTGTAATATTAAGAAATAAATACAAGCAGATATGTAAAAAAATATAGCCTAATATTCTCACATCACCCTTAACCTTCCTGGCAGCCGTCAGACGCAGCACACCAAAAGACGGAAAGAAGAGCACGGGAAGGTGAGCAGCGGGGCTGTCGGAGTGGTCAGCAGTGAGGTGATCATTAGTTTTATTTTTTTCCAACCCTCTTCCAACTTGTATACATATCGGGGTTATGAACAAAGCTTCAGAATGTATCTAGTACATAACTCGGGATCTGCCTGTATGTCTATATACACTTGAGACAATAAGGTAAATGGAACCTCAGGGTTACAGATTACAGCAGACCTTAAAAAGATTTTATAAATGCATATTATGGGATGTCTGCCATTACATCTTATATGTGATTATCTCCTATTTTCTGAAAATGTGACATACATGATAATCCTCTCATCACTCATCAAATGTTTAATGCATTAAAAGCAATTATTAGCTCATTAGTCACAGTAAAATATTCACCCTCTTCGCGTATAAAGACAGGTTTTATGTCAACTTCAAAGCAAAATGCAATTTGACAAAAATCGGAATTAAAGACTGATGTGAGGATTATGTTACCTTTTAGCTGATGCATCAATGTGTGTGGCGTGACTATCCCTACTGTCTTCTGTGAGATAATATCCGCCATGGGTCAGTTCGGGAGCCTGGGATAGCTTCGCTAGTAGTCTGTACATTAAGATAAATTACCAAAAAAAAATAATCATAAAATCTAATCAGCTACCTTGAAAAAAATAAAAGTAATAATAAATGAAAGAGGTTTCCTGACTCCCAACTAAATTGTTTTTCATAAACTAATCTGTGGTGTACTGTGATTAAAAAGAGCATCATATTTTTTTCCCTATACCTACCCTTCCTTTGGATTTATGTTTCAGTGCGGAATTTTGGATGTTTACAGGCTCCTCTTCTTCTACAAGTAGATTCCGGTGCTTCTTTCTACCATTGTCCTCATAGAGAGTTGTATCTTTACCCTACCTACGTTACTGTACTCCTTTCTACCCCTGCACTCCATTCTTAGTGGCCACCTTATAGTATACATAGGAATGGATTGTGTCAGTGTAGATATATTATTGATGCCACCAGGGCCCCAAATGTTAAAGGGCCAAGAGGCAGGTGGAGTTGTGCATTATGATGAGCTATTGGACTGCAATAGGCCCAAATAATATTCTTGCACAGGGTCCCTCTATTGTCTGTGTTTGCCAGTGGATTGGATGATACGTGACTACATGGCTCACACTTGAGCAATCCTTTATATAAAGGTGAATGCGTCTTTCTGTCTGAAGCTGAGATGAGCGGCACCTGTGCACTGTGGTAACGGATACAGTGAGTGCTCATACTGCACTAAGTGACATTTTTTTTAAGACACTGTGTTTGCAAATTTGCAGACAGAGTGTCTTCAACAAAATGGCACCACGGTATGTGCACGTGTTTACTGCAGCGCCATTTTATTAAAAAATTGTCCCACAACAAGTGCGCAAGCGCCAGCCGTTGCCATTATCCCTATGGCTGGCACATGCTATGTTGACTCCAATTAAATGGCATCGGAGTCAACGAGTGAGCATATCGCAATGCATTGCAATTTAATTGAAGACACTTTATAAATACACCAATAAAAATGGAGTAAAATGGGTTCATTAGCTAGTCTATATATATAGTTGTCTAAGGGTCTGTTTGTCTGTAACCGAAATCCTGCATCGCAGAGTGTGTTTGAGAGAATAACATGGAAGACAGTCTGTGAGGGAGAGAATAACATGGAGGACAGTCTGTGAGGGCTAAAATAACATGAAGAACAGTCTGTCAGGGAGAGAATAACATGGAGGACAGTCTGTGAAGGAGAGAATAACATGGATGACAGTCTGTGAAGGAGAAAATAACATGGAGGACAGTGTGTGAGGGAGAGAATAACATGGAAAACAGTGTGTGAGGGAGAGAATAATATGGAGGACAGTCTGTGAGGGAGAAAATAACATGGAGGACAGTCTGTGAGGGAGAGAATAACATGAAGGACAGTCTGTGAGGGAGAGAATAACATGGAGGACAGTGTGTGAGGGAGAGAATAACATGGAGGACAGTCTGTGAGGGAGAGAACAACATGGAGGACAGTGTGTAAGGGAGAGAATAAAATTTTTCCCAGTTATTAAGTTTATCATATGGTAAAATAAATGGTGTCTTTGAAAACTATAAGTCATCCAGTAGAAAACAAGCTGTCATACAGCAATAGATGACTAATAAAGTTTTGACTCTTAAAATAAAGAAAGGAGAAAAACAATGGCAGTGTGTCCAATGGGTTAAAACATAAATGTAAGCACCATTGTTTATATGAATACTAGATGGTGGCGCGATTCTAACGCATCGGGTATCTACTATATAATCGTCTAATTCTTTCTGTTTGTCTGTAATGGAAATCCCGAGTTGCTGATTGGTCTTGCCAGCTGCCCATGACCAATCAGCGACTGGCTCAGTTCGGCCGCGAATTGGCACGGAATTTGAACCACGCTTCACTGATTGATCATGCCCGGCCAGCCGCAACCAATCAGCAATATTGGCGCAGTCCAGCTGTGAATTGGCATGGGACTTGAACCACGCTTCGCTGTTTGGTTGTGCCCGGCTGGCCACGACCAATCAGCGACAGGTGCAGTCCAGCTGCGAATTGGCCCGGGATTTGAACTACGCTTTGCTGATTGGTCGCGCCTGGCCCGCCACGACCAATCAGTGATATTGGCTGAGGATTTAAACCTCGCTGCACTGGTTGGTCGTGCTTGGCCGGACGCGACCAATCAGCAATATTGGTGCGTGATTTAAACACTGCTTCATTGATATAGCTGTGCTATATACTATGTGGCTGTGCTATATACTACGTGGCTGTGCTATATACTACGTGGGCTGTGTTATATGCTACGTGGGCTGTGAGACTCTTTCGCCCAGGGCCCTCAAAAGCCTGGAGCTTGCCTTGGCATCACTGATTGGTCGCGCCCAGCCGGCCGTGACCAATCAGCGACAGGTGCAGTCTGGCCGCAAATTAGCGCTGGATTTGAACCACACTTCCCTGATTGGTCGCGTACGGCCAGCCACGACCAATCAGCGATATTGGCTCGAGATTTAAACTCCGCTGCGCTGATTGGTAGCGCCCGTCCGGCCGCGACCAATCAGTGATATTGGCGCGGGATTTAAACACTGCTTCACTGATAATGTATATATTTTACCCGGAAAATCCTGTGTATTCATTGCATTATTCTTAAATCTTCATAAATAAACTACATACATATTCTAGAATACCTGATGCGTTAGAATCGGGCCACCACCTTGTATTAATATAAACAGGCTCGCTAACATCATGCGAGACCTGATTCTTCTATTGCACAGGCATGGGAGGCAGAATTTGAGTTGCATGATTGCGCTGTAGAGGAAGCAGAGAGGCTGACAAGATGCTTTGTCTCTAAATAGTCATTATGTCACTTGTCACGTTGCAGCCATTTTCGGTACTGGAAAAAATTAGCCTGCCTCTTGTTGGCCTGAGATCAGACTTAGTGAAATTCGTAAGGGAGTTGGTCACATAATGATGGCTGGTAGCGAAGCAATGGAATGGAATATTGAAAGTGCACATATGACATACTGTTAAGATTCTGCAGCTGTATTGCCATATGAAATTCAAGAATGTTCTGGCCAACCCCTTTAAAATTATTAAGCAAAATATAAGGTAAAATCAGGACCCTCCTTTAATGTTTAAATCTTCATCTCTCTTGGAATGTTTGCTTTTTAAAATACTTTTATTCCTTATAATATAACAATTTTGGACCATTCCTCTTTTACTCCTTCTACAAGCTTCTGAATAAATTGACAACTGAGTATTACCATTAACCATGTCAAAGGAATGTGTTCCTACGGCTGTCTGCCATTATAAATACTGATTGGACTGTGTCAAATGTCTAGTGAGACGCCACCATCTGGTAAAATACACTTGTCAATTTACTTATACATTTTAAAGAGGCATAACAGAGAAACAGCACAACACAGAATTTTAAGACAAGTTCCTAACTTGTTACATTATAGGGATTGCAATTATTTACTGAAACATAGATGCCCTCTTTAATAACCTAACGTTCCTATTTTTACAGATTTTAAAATATTTTTATATTTGCTGTTATGGAAGAAGCAGTTGAATTTCTAGGGTTCCATTTATCATGGGGTTTACACTGACATACCCAACGTTTTGTATACTGTATGTTTGCAAGACTGACCTTCTTATTGTGAAGAATAAGGCTGCCATCACACTAGCAGTATTTGGTCAGTATTTTACATCAGTATTTGTAAGCCAAAACCAGGAGTGGAACAAATAGAGGAAAAGTATAATAGAAACATATGCACCACTTCTGCATTTATCACCCACTCCTGGTTTTGGCTTGCAAATACTGATATAAAATACTGACCAAATTCTGCTAGTGTGACGGCAGCCTAATTGTGTTGTAGAGAAAAATTTAAATCTATAAATAAACATCTACACAGAATGGTCATATCAAACTCAGACTGAACATATGGGATTATTTATAACTAGGGAAGAGAGAAACTAGTCATAATTGGGGAATTGAGAGAGATCTGACACTTCAACCTCCATTGAAGTAGAACCTGCTGCAGTGACCAGGTAAGCAAAGCAGGAGATCTACACTGAGAACCAGACACTAAGACTAGGATTCATATATTTGAGGCAAGAGCTTCTTCTGTTCAAAGCACTGGTTACAAACTTCCTGAAGCCAGTGGTCATTCATGAATATTAGGGTTTGCATCTATGTGATATTTTTGGGAGATATATTTTTGGTATCGTAGCAAAGGGACGAACATAACGCATTCACTCACATCACCGTAAGGCCAGCCGAACGCCTCCAACTTAATATCAGATGGATGATGCTGTCCATACCATATTTTTTCCTTAAAGAAAGGTAAAATCGTGATTGAAAACGGCAACAATATCTCCCACCAACAACTTCCTGGGGTGAAGATATCCTGAAAGTTGGGGATCTCATAATCTGGTAAAAGACCTGGCACACCCTACAACCAGCCCTCATATGAGCTCACCGAGGGAAGGTATGCGGGCGTAACCTTGATCTAATAAAAATCAGAATTCGGGCTTCTGTTATGGTTCATTTCTGGAAGGCACAGTTCTCTGTGAGAGTGTTCCATTTTCCCAATCGGAGTTTTTCCCTCCATAAAGATAAGAATCATTCCTGCAACACCAGGATTAAAGCTTCTCTTTCGTTAGCTGTTTTTATGCCTTGTAAATGTATATACCATATTGTTTGTTCCGGTTTTGTAACATCTTTGGTGTATTTTTATAAACATTGCTTACCTTTCTGGATTAAATATATAACCTTTAATAGCTCTGATGCTCTTGCTCTGAAAACAGCGCAGCTGGAAAGCCATACACTACCGGTAGCAGTTGTCCAATCAGCCTGTATAAACGATTGCACAAGGTTGGTATTTCCTTTTGTTATTGTGGAGTTGGCAGTTATCATATATGCATTGTATGCTGTCGTGTCGGAGGTGTATGTACCAAACACTCACTGCGAGTTCCCCAATAACCAGCCTGGTAGTGGAAGCAGCGGTGACCTCATCCATCACTCATCAGTCAATTGCGTAATTGTCCTGACAATTGGAAGCAGAGGAGTTACGTCTCCCTGACAATTGGTTACAGCGGTGGAATCTCTCCGATGTTACCCGTGACAAATAGTGCCTTTTCGTTTGGTATAACTCTAAACTATAACTCTATATCTAGTGGAAATAGATTTCAAGAATCTTTTACACTGGTACATGGTCCGATTTAGTTTGGCAAAGTTTGCCCACAGGCCTCTCTCAATGGCCATGGCCAGTTGGGAAATATCTAACAGAGAGCCAAATGATGGCACATCTTAGCAATCGATTTGGAATTAGTCAGACTCAACAGACTTTTTTGTGTAATCTAATTTTGGGCTGGACTTTCTACAGAATACATGTGGGATCTTGCTTCTCAACTTATTATTCCCTTTAATCAGGGCCGGACTGGCCATAGGGCACTTCTGGCAAATGCCAGAAGGGCCGGTGCCAGTGGTGGGCCGCTCAATCCGCCGCCCCCGCCGTCGCATTCAACTATACCGGCGTATAGACGCCGGTACAGTTGAATGCAATGATGGAGGAGAGAGCGTCTACAGACGCTCCTCTCCCATCATTCCCCGCTCTGCCTCTGACACTGCGGGTGCGCGATGACGTCATATCATCGCGCACCTGCTGTGTCCTGGGCAGACTGCAGCCGCTGAGACAGGAGCAGGAACCAGGAAGCAACGCTGGGCACGAGGAGAGGTGAGGAGAGTTTTTTTTTTTCTGGACTGTGGGGCCATTCTCGGAGGAGGTGAGGGGAGGAAGAGAAGAGATGTGGGCTGTATATAGCTCTCTGTGGGCTGTGCTCTGTGCTGTATACTGCTGTGGGCTGTATATAGTTCTCTGTGGGCTGTGCTCTGTGCTGTATACTGCTGTGGGCTGTATATAGTTCTCTGTGGGCTGTGCTCTGTGCTGTATACTGCTGTGGGCTGTATATAGCTCTCTGTGGGCTGTGCTCTGTGCTGTATACTACTGTGGGCTGTATATAGTTCTCTGTGGGCTGTGCTCTGTGCTGTATACTGCTGTGGGCTGTATATAGCTCTCTGTGGGCTGTGCTCTGTGCTGTATACTACTGTGTGCTCTGTGCTATATATAGTTCTCTGTGGGCTGTGCTCTGTGCTGTATACTGCTGTGGGCTGTATATAGTTCTCTGTGGGCTGTGCTCTGTGCTGTATACTGCTGTGGGCTGTATATAGCTCTCTGTGGGCTGTGCTCTGTGCTGTATACTACTGTGTGCTCTGTGCTATATATAGTTCTCTGTGGGCTGTGCTCTGTGCTGTATACTGCTGTGGGCTGTATATAGTTCTCTGTGGGCTGTGCTCTGCTGTATACTGCTGTGGGCTGTATATAGCTCTCTGTGGGCTGTGCTCTGTGCTGTATACTACTGTGTGCTCTGTGCTATATATAGTTCTCTGTGGGCTGTGCTCTGTGCTGTTATACTGCTGTGGGCTGTATATAGTTCTCTGTGGGCTGTGCTCTGTGCTGTATACTACTGTGGGCTGTATATAGCTCTCTGTGGGCTGTGCTCTGTGCTGTATACTACTGTGGGCTGTATATAGTTATCTGTGGGCTGTGCTCTGTGCTGTATGCTACTGTGGGCTGTATATAGTTCTCTGTGGGCTGTGCTCTGTGCTGTATATAGTTCTCTGTGGGCTGTGCTCTGTGCTGTATACTACTGTGGGCTGTATATAGCTCTCTGTGGCTGTGCTCTGTGCTGTATACTACTGTGGGCTGTATATAGTTCTCTGTGGGCTGTGCTCTGTGCTGTATACTGCTGTGGGCTGTATATAGTTCTCTGTGGGCTGTGCTCTGTGCTGTATACTGCTGTGGGCTGTATATAGTTCTCTGTGGGCTGTGCTCTGTGCTGTATACTACTGTGGGCTGTATATAGTTCTCTGTGGGCTGTGCTCTGTGCTGTATATAGTTCTCTGTGGGCTGTGCTCTGCTGTATACTACTGTGGGCTGTATATAGTTCTCTGTGGGCTGTGCTCTGTGCTGTATACTACTGTGTGCTGTATATAGTTCTCTGTGGGCTGTGCTGTATATAGTACTCTGTGGGCTGTGCTGTATATAGTACTCTGTGGGCTGTGCTGTATATAGTACTCTGTGGGCTGTGCTGTATATAGTACTCTGTGGGCTGTGCTGTATATAGTACTCTGTGGACTGTGCTGTGTATAGTACTCTGTGGGCTGTGCTGTATATAGTACTCTGTGGGCTGTGCTGTATATAGTACTCTGTGGGCTGTGCTGTATATAGTACTCTCTGGGCTGTGCTGTATATAGTACTCTCTGGGCTGTGCTGTATATAGTACTCTCTGGGCTGTGCTTTATATAGTACTCTGGGCTGTGCTGTATATAGTACTCTGGGCTGTGCTTTATATAGTTCTCTGTGGGCTGTGCTGTATATAGTTCTCTGTGGGCTGTGCTGTATATAGTTCTCTGTGGGCTGTGCTGTATATATTACTTTGTGGGCTGTGCTGTATATATTACTTTGTGGGCTGTGCTGTATATATTACTCTGTGGGCTGTGCTGTATACTACTGTGT
This sequence comes from Ranitomeya variabilis, assembly GCF_051348905.1. Taxonomy (NCBI): domain Eukaryota; kingdom Metazoa; phylum Chordata; class Amphibia; order Anura; family Dendrobatidae; genus Ranitomeya; species Ranitomeya variabilis. Next base: position 825,226,015 of record NC_135232.1, on the reverse strand, counting down.
GGACTGTGCTGTATACTTCTACGTGGGCTGTGCTGTATACTACTGTGTGGTATGTGCTGTATACTACTGTGTGGTCTGTGCTGAATACTGCTGTGTGGGCTGTGTTATCTACTACGCGAGCTGTGCTATAGTATGCAGGCTGTGCTGTATACTATGCGGTTTGTGCTATATAATATGCGGGCTTTGCTATATACTATGGGGAGTATATTATATTCTATGGGGGAGGCCATGTTATGTACTATGTGGCTGTGTTATATACTATTGTGGGGGTATATTATATTCTATGGGGGAGGCTGCGTTATATACTATGGGGGGCTGCATTATATTCTATGGGGGGCTACATTATATATTATGGGGAGGTGGGCTGTATTATATTCTATGGGGGTTACATACTCTGGGGTGGCTGCATTATACTCTGTGGGGTGGCTGCATTATACTCTGGGGTGGCTGCATTATACTCTGGGGTGGCTGCATTATACTCTGGGGTGGCTGCATTATACTATATGTGGGCTGCATTATACTGTATCGAGGACTATGGGGAATACGTTATACTATATGAAGAACTATGGGGTGCATTATACTATGGGAAGTGAATTGTACTACATGGATGACTGTGGCGGTGCATTATACTATATGGAGCACTATGAGGATTGTATTATGCTATATGGAGGACTATGAGGATTGTATTATGCTATATGGAGGACTATGAGGAGTGTATTATACTATGTGGAGGACTGAGCAGTGTATTTTAATATATGGAGGACTATAGGGAGTGTATTATACTATATGGAGGACTATGGAGCACATTATAATATATGGAGGACTATGGGGTGTATTTTACTAAACAAGTAAAATGCTGCATATTCGGATTGTTTTTGCTGGAACAAAAAGCCTTGTTGTCAGCAGCACATTGCCAGTGTAAACTGTAGATGTGCTGCTGAAAACATGATACTGTATGGTGATCTATTAGTGATCGTTCTGTCTCATCATTATTCCTCAGCTGGTGGAAAGAGGCCGGGAAACAAGCGTTGAACAACTTCAGTATTGTCGATCAAACTCGTTTAGCGGCCTGAACTCTGCGCACGTAAATACAACAGAAAGGCTTCTGTGTGATGTGCAATATGTTAGCATTTGGGGACCCATTTTAAACTTTGCCTAGGGCCCCACTTTGCCTAAAACCGGCCCTGCCTACAAGTGTACAAAGATATTATACAGTCACCATGTGACAAGTGGGCCTGTGTAACTTCAAATGCCAGGGCTGAATTTTAGTCCCAGTCCGGCCCTGCCTTTAATTGTCCTGTTTTTGTTCTCTCTCTCTTTTTTCAATTTATATGTGTAATGTTCCTTTCATAAGCTTCCAGATTGGACATATCACTTGGAGTTGTATATGCTTACATTCATGGGTGTACATAAAAGTCACGTTGGCCCTATAGAGGCCACATAATATAATATTGACCACAATTAAGTCAAATTCTTCACAACATATTGCAAAATGAGGCCTCAATTTGTCAAGTTTGACATTTTAAACTAAAACGTGATCCTGTTGTGATCGTTAGACCTCAATCAGTGATTTTTCACATAAGCCAATAAGGGCATCATCAATGTTTTTCATCCAATTTTCATCAGTATTTACCATTAGGGTTTTATCAGTTATTTTTTATGTATGTAAAAATAAATGGCCAATAATTCTTTCTTTCTCTTTCTTTCTTTCTTTCTTTCTTTCTTTCTTTCTTTCTTTCTTTCTTTCTTTCTTTCTTTCTTTCTTTCTTTCTTTCTTTCTTTTAGCTCAGGGTGCAAAATATAAACCCATACACACCCCTATATCCTGAAAAGTATAAATGCTACAGGTCTCAGAAAATGGTGACAAAAGCACTTTTTTTTTTTTGACAAAGTTTATCTTCAACTCGCTTGAATGCTGCATATACCTAAGTCAATATCTGGAGATTTTCAGCATCAGATTCTGATTACAATTATTAACTATTATCACTGCTAGAGATTGCATGGGCTCTTGAACTCTATAAATTTGTGAATGCAGCAGAGAGTGAGAAAAGGTCTTATTGTTTAGTTCTGATGAGCGTAAGACACCTGCTCTATATAAATCAAGATGAGTATTTAGTTCGAGACATGTTTTATTGCCTGATATCCTATTCAGGATTGTAGAGATGACCTGTAGACAAGCATATCATGTTCAGTAATGCAAGATTAGCTTTGAAGTCAGTGAGTGACTAGCATGTGTATTAACCAGCAGGGTTCTTATTGTTACATCTTTGTTTTCTAATGTGAATAATAAGCGAGTAGAGATCTCATCTTGACTGCAATTTCTTAAAAAAAAATAACTCCATTGCCTACATCCAAGTGGATGATGTTATATGCCAGGTGGACATTAGTATACTAGATGGTCATTATCAGGTTGGCAGTGGTCTGTTTCCTATCTCTGATGGACAATGTTGAAGAAGAAAGTTTTCTGTAATTCTGCTTAGAGTTGTTCTTGTTCAAAAAGTAGCATTTGCTTGGATATTCCTTATTTTTAGATTGTTTATGGCCTTGAAGTAATGTGCTTTACATTTCATCTGTCAATCCCATTTAATGCCAAAGATTTTGCTCTAATTCCTCTGCTCTTGTCATTAAAGAGTTTGTATAGTCAATCCCAGATTAAAGACAACAGACTGCAAAGAAACAAAAATAGTAAAGTGCAAGGGTTCAATCCTCTTTAGTTTACTCCTTTTTTCATAGAATTCATACTTTGTGTGACTATGGGAACAGTAAGTTGCTTCTCTTATTGAGAAGGGAACACATGGGTAAAAGAAATACCCATAATATGCAGTATAGCTAAACAAATTACCTGAAAGAGTATTTCTAAATATAAAATCTATCAGATATGTCTTGTTGCTTACTTTATTTATAAAGTGGGATAAACGTAAATATATGGTAACTAATGGCCCAACAAGATTTGCTTTATTTCCATATACATTTTATAGGTAGTAAAAATTCTTTTAACAGTTATTATTACTAGAGATGAACAAACTTGTTCAGAAAACGTTCCCCAATCTCAAATTCGTCACGAATGTAGCACATTCGGATTCGTGTTTGGTTCCCCAAGCATTTATCCTCAAAGTTGGCAAAATTTGGTCATAGTTCGGTAAATGATCGTGCTTCCACTAACGCTTTTGTTTTCACTTTGTCTAGGATAGTGGTGCTGTATGATGAGCAGGGGAGATGGGGCAACGTGTTTTATAAGGGGAGGGTGTATGTCTAGGTCAGAGGAGATGCGGAGTGTAATTTTTTTTTCTTTAATAACTTAGTGTGTGTACATTTCCTCAGCCAATCAGGGAGCAGAAACCATCCACTTCACCGTGACACAAGGTCATCTGTGATCGGCTGCCAAAGTCACATGTCCCTGTCCATATAAAAAAGTGAACATCTTGTTTTGCTGTCATCATTTTCTCACTGTCACAGTGCAGAGAAGCCGCTCCTGCTAGTGCTGCTGAAAGTGAACTTGTCAACTAGCTAGATGGAATCCTGTCCCATGTAAAATTGATCTTCCAGCATCTAACTAGGTTGTGCTAAAACTGTGCTTCAGTCTCAGTAGGCCCCATTTGCTAATTGAAATTGAAAACTGTGTTGCAGTGAGGAATCAGAAGGCCACATTTCCTCTTAAAAATCGTTAGGCCTAATACAAAGGTTTAGCCAGGAGGTCGTATTTGTTAATCCAAATTGTTTGGGATAAAACTGTGTTGCAGTAAGGAATTAGAAAGCCACATTTCCTCTTAAAATCGTTAGGCCTAATATAGGGGTACAGCCAGGAAGCTGTATTTGCTACTCCAAATAGTTTGTGATAAAACAGTTGCAGTGAGGAATCAGAAGGCCACATTACCTCTTAAAAATCATTAGGCCTAATATAGGTGTTCAGCCAGGAGGACATATTTGCTAATCCAAATCATTTGGGCTAAAACTGTGTTGCAGTCAGGAATCTGGAGGTTCTTTTTGCTAATCAAAATCATTAGGCCTAATATTGGGGTTCAGACAGGAGGTGTCATTTGCTAATCCAAATTGTTTGACCTAAAACTGTGTTGCAGTCAGTAATCAGGATGCCCCATTTGCTAATCAAAATAATTAAGCCTAAAGCTGGAGTTACACTAAACGACTTACCAACGATCACGACCAGCGATACGACCTGGCCATGATCGTTGGTAAGTCGTTGTGTGGTCGCTGGGGAGCTGCCACACAGACAGCTCTCTCCAGCGACCAACGATCAGGGGAACGACTTCGGCATCGTTGAAACTGTCTTCAACGATGCCGAAGTCCCCCTGCAGCACCAGGGTAACCAGGGTAAACATCGGGTTACTAAGTGCAGGGCCACGCTTAGTAACCCAATATTTACCCTGGTTACCATTGTAAAAGTAAAAAAAAAAAACACTACATACTCACATTCTGATATCTGCTTTCGGCAAGAGCGCTGCTTATGCACGCGCTGCTGCCGAGAGCTTCCCTGCACTGAATGTGTCAGCGCCGGCAGTAACAGCAGTGACGTCATCAGAATGTGAGTATGTAGTGGTTTTTTTTACTTTTACAATGGTAACCAGGGTAAATATCTGGTTAGTAAGCGCGGCCCTGCGCTTAGTAACCCGATATTTACCCTGGTTACAAGTGAACACATCGCTGGATCGGCGTCACACACACGCCGATCCAGCGATGACAGCGGGTGATCAGCAACCAAAAAATGGTCCTGATCATTCCCCAAAGACCAACAATCTCCCAGCAGGGGCCTGATCGTTGGTCACTGTCACACATAACGAGATCGTTAGAGGGATCGTTGCTACGTCACCAAAAGCGTGACGTTGCAACGATATCGTTAACGATATTGTTATGTGTGACTCAGCCTTAATATTAGGGTTCAGCCAGGAGATCCCATTTGCTAATCCAAAGCTTTAGGGCTAATAGTGTTCTTCAGGCAAAATATCTATGAAAATAAATATTGATTGTTCATTTAGTAACAGATGACTAACAGGTATGAGCCTAAGGTTGTGAAACAGCTAGTGAAAAGAGGGGACAGGTACATACAACATGAGTGGGGTAAAAAACAAGTCGTGGTGGAAGGGGGGGAATAGGCTTCGTGTTCGACATGTTCATGTGTTAGGTGGTAATGTTGCTGAAAGCTCAACTGAACAAACTCCGTCTCATCCTATCCCTTTCTTTGGAAGCCGCACATTGGTATGCCTTGTAGATTAGGCTTAGAAAGAGCATGTGCTCCAGAGGATGGCAAGCGCTGCATTACGTGACCTCTCCTCTTCTTCCCCCACCTTAACATCACACACAGTACAATCCTCAGAGGTGGCACCCCAATCACCCTTGATTCTCACCGCCTCACAAATTTCCAACAGCTCAACTGACTGTGGGGAACCCCAGATTGGCCAGTCTGCAGAGCTGTTAACACATTCTATTCCATGGGCATCAGAGATCTGCTCCAAAGATTCATAAAATCCAGAGGAGGAAAGCATCTGCACTGATGCCCACATTTTTTTCCTGTTGGATCTGGGGTTGGACGAAGTAGAGTCTGAGGAGAATCTATATGCTTGTCACAGATGTTAAGCACCGGGGTGGGGGGTGGGGGGGTGGAGGTGATACTGATGAGACTCAGATACCAGAGGAGCAAGCATTCTGTACTGTGCTGTCAGGGCAAGAAGAAGAGGAGGGTGACTTTCAGGTCAAAGAGTGGGATAACAGAGGATGATGATGATGGAAGAGTGGCTTGAGCTTGGCTGTCGCGCTTTGGAGATTTTGTCATTCCCAGCAGCCAGTTTTCTCTCAGAACATGTCTTCAGCGCTGCTGTTGGTGTCCTGAGAGATAAGCGCATCCGGCTGTCCCCTGAAAGTGCAGACCACCTAACTTACCTCAAAATGAACAATCATGGATCTTCTGTGACTTTTGCACCCCAGTCGCAGACTGGGCAGACTAGGCGATGGTATCATTTTTAGTGTCATGCATTGATCTCGCATTATAGCAGTATGTGACCCCTTTGTCTTTGCTTCTATGCCTGCTGTTGCTATTGCTGCTGATTTTACAATACAAACAATTTTATTGAAAAGTCGTGTGACAATAATTTTTTGAAATGTAGAAACTCCATATTGGGTCTCCATCTGGGTTGCCTGTTGTGGAAGGGGTGTCAGAGGCCCATTATACTGTTTCATCTTTATGGAAATTTATGTTAAATATGCTTATTTTGTATATTTATTTATTCAGGACTCTTACAGGATGTTATACTCCAAAGAAATCATGACAAAATTTCTTATAAAAAATGTAGTAGTTTACTGGATTGTCCACCAAAAAGAATCGTTGCAGCAAAACATAAAATAAGCAAAATAGTTACAAAGAGAATGTCCATGTCAAAGTTTGTTCCCCATCTTTCCTGGGATCCTGTAGGTTGTGTCTGGCTGTGTCAATAGCATAGCTGAATGAAGAACCATGTGGTTAACTCACATGTCATCTGTTCAGCTTTGTACAACCTGTTGCCAGTGTTAAGTGAAGCCCCCTTCCTATGGGTTACGTGTTACCATCTACCCTGAGCTAAATGTACAGGAATAACACATGTAATGCCAGCTAATCCTTCCATGGGACAATGTACTGAGTACAGAATTAAGAGTACCCATAATTAATTTAACAATCTGGCGGGTTGCCTGTTGTGGAAGGGTTGTCAGAGGCCCATTATACTGTTTCTACTCTGTAGAAGTTGATGCCACTTTAGTGGTGTGTGGCAATATTTGTTTGAAATATTTGCACCCCAAGTTGGGTAACAGTAGGGCTCCCAGACCGACAGGCCTGTACTTACATTCAGTCAACTAACTGGGCTACAATCCTTACATTTTTCTAACATTAGTGCTCTACCAAGCTAATATTTTTGCCACCTGAGTGTGGCTGGGTAAAATATGAGCTGTTACATGAAGTATCAGGGCTCCCAGAAAAGCAGTCTTACTTCACTCCCTTACCCACCTCGTCTTAATTGAAACTGCAATTCAAAGCTCTAAATACTAGCCCAGACCCTGATTGCATCTGCATGTAGAAAAGCCGCGGAGACACCATCACGTGTTTCTCAACGCAAGCAATGAATAGCCAGGTCTTTCACCGGGAAGGAACAACCACGGGAAGGGCAGCATCCAAGAAAGGAAAACCACCTATGCCAAAACATGGTATCCATCCACAGACAGCTGTTTCAGGGTATTTGCCCCTCATCAGTGTGGAGTAGGATTGCATTGCATCTGTGTCCTTACAAAATGTTCTACTGTGGTTGAATTGATCAGTCAACTACCTGTGTTACTATCCTTACATTTTTCTATCAATAGTAGTCTATGAAACTGATATTTGTGCCAGCGGAGTGTAGATGGGGTCCCAGCAAAGAAGGCTTACACAGCTCCATCTCGCCTTGATTGAAACCCCAATTCAAAGCTCTAAATGCTGGCCCAGACATTGATATCTTATGCATGGCTCCTGTCTGACTGCTGCTGTGCCATTATCAAATTTCTACTGTGGGTCAATTGATGCCACTCTTCCTGGTGTCTGCCCCTAATTTGAGCTGTTTGGGAAGCTTTTCCCCCCTTAAGGTGTTGTGTATATGTTTAGTTTTGCCTTCCATTGAATTCAATGGGTATCAGGTATGCTTGACGAACCGTTTGGCAAATATCGGGATGTTCGCCAAGCCTAACCGAACCGAACCTTGAAAGGTTCAATCTCTATTCCCAACCCCATTTCCCACCTCCCACCTCCCACCTTAAAAAAAACAAATAAGTTATGGGTCTCAGAAATCGGTGAGAGTATAAACATAGTACGTACATTTGGTACTGTCACCATTGTATTGGCTGAATAAAGATAACATACATAACATGTCAGTTATATCTAGTGGCAAGCTGCATTAAAGCGGCACTCTGGTGTTTCTTTTATTTCACCGCTGGAGTAGTGCTACAAATCTAAGTTCCCTGCTTCTAGCATTACACTTTTCAATCTCCAGCTTCAGATTTTCCTGGCGCCGCTCCATCTCACACCACCATCTTTTGACTGTAACTACTGACTGACCTTAACTCAGAGGTATAATCACAAGCTATCAGTGTAAGTCTATGAGAGTCTCTTTCTGCCATCATTCTGGCTTTCATAGACATACACTGAGTAGTGACCAACCTCTCACCTAGCAAAAGTGGAGTGATCTGGAAGGTCACAAACTGCTGCAACTGACCGGAGTCGTACTGAGAACAGATGAAGATGGCGGATGGTGATTATACTACTAGGAGCAGGGAACTTAAGGTACCGTCACATTAAGCGACGCTGCAGCGATAGCGACAACGATGGCGATCGCTGCAGCGTCGCTGTTTGATCGCTGGGGAGCTGTCACACAGACCGCTCTCCAGCGACCAACGATGCCGAGGTCCCCGGGTAACCAGGGTAAACATCGGGTTGCTAAGCGCAGGGCCGCGCTTAGTAACCCGATGTTTACCCTGGTTACCAGCGTAAAAGTAAAAAAAACAAACAGTACATACTCACCTGCGCGTCCCCCAGCCTCTGCTTCCTGACACTGACTGAGCTCCGGCCCTAACAGCACAGCGGTGACGTCACTGCTGTGCTTTCACTTTCACTTTAGGGCCGGCGCTCAGTCAGTGTCAGGAAGCAGACGCTGGGGGACGCATGTGAGTATGTACTGTTTGTTTTTTTTACTTTTACGCTGATAACCAGGGTAAACATCGGGTTACTAAGCGCGGCCCTGCGCTTAGCAACCCGATGTTTACCCTGGTTACCAGTGTAAAATATCGCTGGTATCGTTGCTTTTGGTGTCAAACACAACGATACACGGCGATCGGACGACCAAATAAAGTTCTGGACTTTATTCAGCGACCAGCGACATCACAGCAGGATCCTGATCGCTGCTGCGTGTCAAACTAAACGATATCGCTAGCCAGGACGCTGCAACGTCACGGATCGCTAGCGATATCGTTTAGTGTGACGGTACCTTTAGATTACTGCGACTGCTATAGCAATATAATTAACCAAAAATCCACTTGAGTGGTGCTTTAATTTTCATTGCAGTGAAAATTTTAATTTATAACTGTTTTTTGCTCTGTTGTGCTTTTCATGTTAACTTATTAGGCTGGGTTCACATTTCGCTATGGCAGTCAATTAGACAGACTACGTTACACCGCGGCATAACGCAGTGTAACGTAGTCCTCTAACACCGCCATAGACTCCAATGTCGGACGCATTGCTAGCGCACGCCCACAATGGGCTTGTGCTAGCCATGTGCAGTCATTGAGTGACGGACCCTGAGACGCGGGCTGCAGCATTTCCGGGTCCGTCACTGCTAGTGCAGATAGAGCTAGCAGATGCTCTATCTGCGCTAGCAATGTGCCAAAGTCGGCACTTGCATTACAGCAGCCCGTTTAACGTATGTGTTGAACGGGCTGCTGTAACGTAGTGTGAACCCAGCCTTACTTTGTAAAACAATAAAAAGATGTTATTATTTTCTGGGGTATTTTAGATGCATTCAATTATTATATTTTATGAAATTACTCTGACCTGTAAAGTGATGATCAAGGCCTTGAAACTAATTGCCTATCTGTAGAATAGGCCATCAATATTAGCTCAGTGGGTATCTGACTCTTTGCATCTTTGCCCATCAGCTGTAATGCTGAATGCATCTGTGACTATATGTTATATAGTCGTGTTACACTCACCCCACTTATTGTGACATACAGGTGCACAGAGATATTTCACGTTCACCACAAGACAAGTGTACCTTCAAATGCCAGGGCTGAACTTTAGTCCCAGTCAGGCCCTGGTGGTGGGAGTCCATTTCCGAAACAAGGAGCTGATCATTCACACACTAATGACAATCTTTTTTTAGATAGACTTATGGGTATGTCAAAACAAGATCTACATGCAAGAGGTGGTAGACAACATCGCAGAAGATAAAAGAGACAAAGGACAAAAGGGCAGAGTGCAGAATCAGATGAGAATCAGACGTCAAAATTTGTGGTAAATTTATCTAGAAGGACCTAATTTGACCAAGAGATTAAACTTCTGAGCAAAGGTGTATCATTCAGCCCAAGTTGTCAGGCTAATTGGTTTAATTTAGAAGTAGAATTGCAGAAATTTTCTATATCTGAGACATTGAAATATTGGTTTGATAAAAATCCCACAACAACAAAGCGTAAATTGTCTGAACTATGTTTACATTAGTCAGTGTTCCAGTGTTTCAGGCATTTATTTCTGTGGTTAATAAGAATATTTTTTTGAAAAACACTTTTACTGAAACATACAAAAAGCCAAATTTGACAAAGACTGAATGTACTGCATTGTGTGAGTTGGTCCATGACGATAACATCATCATCAAGTCAGCTGACAAGGGTGGTACTATTGTCATGGATACTAGCAATTACATTACAGAGATTAAAAGACAATTATCTGATGAAGATGTTTATTGCAAATTAAATAAGGATCTCAAATTTGATATTATTAATAAGAGCAAAATTCTTTTAGATGAAGCTATGTTTTTATGTATTATTGATGGGTATTTATGTCAATTTCTTCTAATAGAGTATGCAGTCACTCTGGTGATCTACACTGTGTTCCAAATTATTATGCACATAGAGTTTAGGAGTGGTAAGGTTAGAATTTTGTTGTTTGTCATTTAAACTCTTTGATGGTGATGTGTGTCAGGGCTCTTTATATCACTGAAAGCAATTGCAGATACCTGTGCAAATTAGTTTGGCAGGTGTGTCCAAATAAAGGCAAGACTACTTAAGAAGGCTGTTCCACATTATTAAGCAGCCTACATTTTTTGCCAAAATGGGAAAGAAAAAGGATGTGTCGGCTGCTGAGAAGCAACAAATTGTGGCGTATTTAGGTCAAGGCATGACTACAATCAACATTGCCAAGACACTTCATCGTGATCATCGCACAATCAAGAAGTATGTAGTTGATTCCCAGCACACATGTGGCACGATAAGGAAAAATTGAGGACTCTTTCCAACAGGCAATTGCGTAAGGTTAAAAGAACAGCTGCAAAAATGCCTTGTCATAGCAGCAGACAAGTTTTTGAAGCTGCTGGTGCCTCCAACGTCCCCAGAACAACAAGATGCAGGGTCCTTCAGAGGTTTGCAGCTGTGCGTAAGCCATCCTGTCGACCACCTCTATCCACTGCAACAAGCAGAAACGGCTCCAGTGGGCCAAACGATACATGAAGACTGACTTCCAAACTGTTTTGTTCACCGATGAGTGCCGTGCAACGCTCGATGGTCCAGATGGATGGAGTGGAGGATGGACACCCCATGAAAACACGGCTAAGGCACCAACAAGGAGGAGGTGGAGTAATGTTTTGGGCTGGAATCATGGGGAGAGAGATTGTCAGCCCCTTTATGATCCCTGAAGGGGTAAAGATGAACTCCATAATCTATGTGGAATTTCTAAAACAACACTTCCTGCCATGGTTCAAGAGGAAGAACCGTGCTTTCCGCAGCAAGATCATTTTCATACATGATAATGCACCGTCTCATGCTGCAAAAAACACATCTGCATCTCTGGCTGCTATGGGCATAAAAGAGGACAAACTTATGGTGTGGCCACCATCTTCCCCTGACCTCAACCCCATTGAGAACCTCTGGAGCATCATCAAAAGGAGTGTCTATGATGGTGGGAGGCAGTTCACATCTAAGCAACAGCTCTGGGAGGATATTCTGTCCACATGCAAAACAATTGAAGCAGAAACCATCCAAAAACTGACAAATTCAATGGACGAGAGAGTTCAGAAGCTTCTTTCGAACAAGGGGTCCTATGTGCAAATGTAACATCACTTAGAATAAAGTTTTCACTTGAAAACTGTTTGATTTCATTTTGTAATAAGCTGATAATGCTTATAACTTCACAATTGACCATTTTTTTGTTCAAAATAAAAAAAAAGGTTGAAAACTCTGCTGTGCATAATAATTTGGAACATGCATTTTGAGTGTTTATTTTTTTTAAAAAGATACTCTTTTCATAGGCAGTTTTTTCCAAAACATTGCAATTATACTAGAATAGTAGATGACTGGAAAATAACAATGACTGCAATTCAGATAGGTAATTTAGAGAAATTATGAGGAAATATTATTTGCATAATAATTTGGAACACAGTGTATATACTCCCTAAGATACATAAATCTTTAATAAATCCCCTGGTCGCCCCATGATTTCGGGTAGTGGTTCAGTTTTCAACAACATAGGAATTGTTTTAGATAAAATTTTGGGCCCCACAGCAAAACAGACAGCATCATTTACTCCAGACACTTCTGATTTTTTTATGCAAATTAAATTAGGTGGATTTAAATAAAGAAGTTGTTTTGGCATCTTTTGATGTTATATCACTATACACTTCCATAGACAATGAGAGACCAAAAGCTTGACAAAACAGACTTTTCACCGGAATGTGTCACATTTTTACTTAACTTATTGGATTTAGTATTAAGAAATAATTATTTCCTTTCTGTAGATGATTATTATGCACAAAAACGAGGGACCACAATGGGCACGAATATGGCACCTGTTAATGTAAATTTCATGATGGCAGCATTATCTCTCTGTCCCACCACTTTGCACATGTATTAAAGTGGTGGAGATACATAGATGATCTCCTCCTTTGGAATGGTTCAGTAATTGAGCAACTGGAATTTAAGACATGTCCTAATACTTTGGATGATGACATTAAATTTACCTTGACATTCTCAGACAAAGAAGTTCAGTTTCTATATTAATCTCATAAATAAAATACTTTCTACAAAACTTAATATGAAACCATAGAATAAAAATAATCTTCTGAAATACGAAAGTCAGCACCCTAGAAAGATGTCAGAATATTTTCCTTTTTATTTTTTCCCAATAATTGAGAATAAAAAGGATTGTCAGTGATGAGGATTGTGTTCAATCCACAATTAACTCTATGACAAAGAAATCTGATGAGAGAAATTAGCCACAAAAACTGTTAAAAAATGGATGAATAAAAGCATGGCAAGAGAACAAGCTACAATTATTTTATTTTATTATGTAGGTAATATTAAGAAAGTGTCAGGACTGAACATTTTTTACCTTTTGTGCATTACTGCCCTTTTCCAAGATGGCGTCTTTGGTCTCATGTGCACTGTGTCTTCCTGCTATAAAACTCCACCCCAGCCTTCAGTCTGTGCTAGAGTATTCTGCCTTGCATCCAGCTCCTGACCTCTGATTACTCCCTGGCTATACACCTGCTCCGGTGAACCTTTATGGTGATCCTGCTACTCTGCTCTGAGTTCCTGCTGCATACACAAGTTCCAGTAATCCTCCTTCATCTGCTGTTTACTTCCATCTGCATTTGCTGGACATGTAAGCTGTTTCTGCTTTGTAATAACCTGAGACTATTAACCAGGCCTCCCTGGTTGAGTTAAGATATGATTTGAACTGCCTAATAAGCATATCTATCTGTGCCCGGACTAAGACAAGGATTTATTTGTGTCAAGTATCCTCAAGAATAACTTGCTTTATAGACTTTCTGCTTGATTGCATTTTCCTCTGAAGTTTCCTATAGACTGCTAAGCTGCATTTATTATTTGCACCAAGTGTTGTGGACTTGAGTTTCTCCCTGCACCTGTTTGAATCACCATGTTCTAATATAGACTTTACCACTTATAAAACTGAGTCCTGCAGTTGTCTTGTTCCACGCAAAGAGTCTCCTAAGTTATCCCCTATAATTATTACAGGATACTCTAGCCTAAAAAAAAAAGGAGACTGCTGGAACAATGACTGCAGAAAGCAAATTAGAGCAGGTGTTTTCCATAATTAGATCACTGCAGAAAGATGTGGAAGGTCTGCAAAAGAAGTTTGAAAGCTTTGAACACAATCAACAAGTGTTTGGACAAACTTTGCAGGACTTGAGCAACCGCATGGTAGCCCAGGAAAACAAACTTGCTGGCATAGAGTCTGTTGTGAATTCTGCTCTTGGGCTCCCTCCGGTGGTTATAAGTGGTAGCGCTGCTGTCTTTGGATCGCTGCATTCATCAGATGTGTCCACTCATTGCAATTCGGACTGGGCTATTTAGTCTTGCTTGACCCTTTAGTCAGTGCCAGTTGTCCATTGTTCCTGGAGGATTGACATCCCTGCCTGGTCTCTCCTGCTTTGCTGTTCATTTCAACAAAGATAAGTTCTGACTTTGTTTTTTGCAGTCCACATGCTGTGGGCTTTATTGTTCAGTTCTTTTCCATGTTTTTGTCTTGTCCAGCTTGGTCTGCATAAGGATTTGTTCAGCCAAGCTGGTATCTCTGGAGATGCAGATATACCCTCCATATCTTTAGTTAGATGTGGAGATTTTGTATTTTCTGTGGTGGATATTTTCTAGGGTTTTAATACTGACCGCATAGTACTCTGTCCTATCCTTTCTATTTAGCTAGATTGGCCTCCTTTGCTAAATCCTGATTTCAGTCTGCGTATGTTATTTCCCTCTCCTCTCACAGTCAATATTTGTGGGGGGCTGTCTATCCTTTGGGGATTTTCTCTGAGGCAAGATAGTTTTCCCTTTTCTATCTCTAGGGGTATTTAGTCCTCCGGCTGTGTCGAGATGTCTAGGGAGTGTTAGGTACATTCCACGGCTACTTCTAGTTGCGGTGTTAAGTTCAGGGTCTGTGGTCAGTACAGGTACCACCTTCTCCAGAGTACGTCTCATGCTGCTCCTAGGCCACCAGATCATAACAGTACAACTGGCCAACAATGAGTGTTATGATCTGGTGGCAGAGACATAAAATCACTCAGACCAGCAGGCGTGGGGAACCCCACCATAACATCTTTAACAGATTCAGAAAGACCCTTTCTGAAGATTGCCGCCAAGGCATCCTCATTCCATTTAGTCAGTACAGACCATTTTCTAAACATCTGGCAATATGATTCTGCCACTTCTTGACCCTGAGACAGGGCCAACAAGGTCTTCTCAGCATGATCCACTGAATTAGGTTCGTCATACAATAACCCAAGTGCCTGAAAAAAGGTGTCTACATTAAACAATGCCGGATTCCCAGGTTCCAGGGCAAATGCCCAATCCTGGGGGTCACCACGCAGCAGAGATATAATAATTTTAACCTGCTGGATGGAATCACCAGAGGAACGGGGTTTCAGAGCAAAAAATAGTTTACAGTTATTTTTAAATCTCAGAAATTTGGACCTGTCCCCAAAAAACAAATCAGGAGTTGGAATTCTAGGCTCTAAAACTGGAGTCTGAACGATATAATCAGAAATACCCTGTACTCTAGCAGCAAGTTGATCCACACGAGAAGCCAATCCCTGAACATCCATACCAGCGCCGAACTCCTGAGCCACCCAGAGGTAAAGAGGGAAGAGAAAAAAAAAACACAACAGACTACAGAAAAAAAAATGGCTCAGCACTTTCCTTCCCTTCTTCTGAGATGCGGTTAACTCATTGTTGGCCAGTTGTACTGTTATGATCTGGTGGCCTAGGAGCAGCATGAGACGTACTCTGGAGAAGGTGGTACCTGTACTGACCGCAGACCCTGAACCTAACACCGCAACAAGAAGTAGCCGTGGAATGTACCTAGCGCTCCCTAGACATCTCGACACAGCCGGAGGACTAATTACCCCTAGAGATAGAAAAGGGAAAACTATCTTGCCTCAGAGAAAATCCCCAAAGGATAGGCAGCCCCCCACAAATATTGACTGTGAGAGGAGAGGGAAAAAACATACACAGACTGAAATCAGAATTTAGCAAAGGAGGCCACTTCTAGCTAAATAGAAAGGATAGGACAGAGTACTATGCGGTCAATATTAAAACACTAGAAAATATCCACCACAGAAAATGCAAAAACTCCACAGCTAACTAAAGATATGGAGGGTATATCTGCATCTCCAGAGATACCAGCTTGGCTAAACAAATCCTTATACAGACCAAGCTGGACAAGACAAAAACATGGAAAAGAACTGAACAATAAGGCCACAGCATGTGGACAGCAAAAAATCAAGGCCAAAACTTATCTTTGTTGAAAAGAACTACAAAGCAGGAGAGACCAGGCAGAGATGTGAATCCTCCAGGAACAATGGACAACTGGCACTGACTAAAGGGTGAAGCAAGACTAAATAGCCCAGTCAAAATTGCACAAAGTGAACACACCTGATAAATGCTGCGATTCAGAGACAGCAGCGCTACCACTTACAACCACCGGAGGGAGCCCAAGAGCAGAATTCACAACAGTACCCCCCCTTGAGGAGGGGTCACCGAACCCTCACCAGAGCCCCCAGGCCGATCCAGACGAGCCAAATGAAAGGCACGAACCAAATCATCAGCATGAACATCGGAGGCAACAACCCAAGAATTATCCTCCTGGCCATAACCCTTCCATTTGACAAGATACTGAAGCCTCCGCCTCGAAAAACGAGAATCCAAAATCTTCTCAACCACATACTCCAACTCCCCATCAATCAACACTGGGGCAGGAGGAGCAACAGAGGGAACAACGGGCACCAAATATTTCCGCAACAAAGATCTATGAAAAACATTATGGATGGAAAAAGAGGCTGGAAGGGCCAAACGAAAAGACACTGGATTGATAATCTCAGAAATCCTATAAGGGCCAATAAACCGAGGCTTAAACTTAGGGGAAGAAACCTTCATAGGGACATGACGGGAAGACAACCAGACCAAATCCCCAACCCAAAGCCGGGAACCAACACACCGATGACGGTTTGCAAAACGCTGAGCCCCCTCCTGAGACAACACCAAATTGTCAACAACATGCGCCCAAATTTGCTGCAACCTGTCAACCACAGAGTCCACCCCAGGACAATCAGAAGGCTCAACCTGCCCTGAAGAAAAACGAGGATGAAAACCAGAGTTACAAAAGAAGAGTGAAACCAAGGTAGCAGAACTAGCCCGATTATTAAGGGCAAACTCGGCCAATGGCAAGAAAGCCACCCAATCCTCCTGATCAGCAGACACAAAGCATCTCAAATAAGTTTCCAAAGTCTGATTAGTTCGCTCGGTTTGGCCATTTGTCTGAGAATGGAACGCGGAAGAAAAAGACAAATCAATGCCCAGCCTAGCACAAAAGGCCCGCCACAACCTAGAAACAAACTGGGAACCTCTATCGGACACAATGTTCTCCGGAATGCCATGCAAACGAACCACATGCTGAAAAAACGACGGAACCAAATCAGAAGAGGAAGGCAACTTAGGCAAAGGTACCAAATGAACCATCTTAGAAAACCGGTCACAAACCACCCAGATAACTGACATTCTCTGGGAAACCGGAAGATCCGAAATAAAATCCATAGAAATATGCGTCCAAGGCCTCTCAGGGACCGGCAAAGGCAAAAGCAACCCACTAGCGCGGGAACAGCAAGGCTTGGCCCACGCACAAGTCCCACAGGACTGCACAAAAGAACGCACATCCCGTGACAAAGAAGGCCACCAAAAGGACCTACCAACCAAATCTCTGGTACCAAAAATCCCAGGATAACCAGCTAACACAGAACAATGAACCTCCGAAATCACTTTACTAGTCCATCTGTCAGGAACACACAATTTCCCCACTGGACAGCGGTCAGGTTTATCAGCCTGAAATTTCTGAAGAACCCGTCGTAAATCAGGGGAGATGGCAGAAAGAATCACCCCTTCCTTCAGAATACCGACCGGCTCAAGGACCCCAGGAGAATCAGGCAAAAAGCTCCTAGAGAGGGCATCAGCCTTAACATTCTTAGAACCCGGAAGATACGAGACCACAAAATCAAAACGGGAGAAAAACAGGGACCATCGGGCCTGTCTAGGATTCAGCCGTTTGGCAGACTCGAGATAAATCAGATTCTTATGATCGGTCAAGACCACAATACGGTGCTTGGCCCCCTCAAGCCAATGTCGCCACTCCTCAAATGCCCACTTCATAGCCAACAACTCACGATTGCCGACATCATAATTGCGTTCCGCAGGCGAAAACTTTCGAGAAAAGAAGGCACACGGTTTCATCAAGGAACCATCAGAATTCCTCTGAGACAAAACGGCCCCTGCCCCAATCTCAGAAGCGTCAACCTCAACCTTAAAAGGAAGAGAAACATCCGGCTGACGCAACACAGGGGCAGAAGTAAATCGGCGTTTAAGCTCCTGAAAGGCAGAAACAGCCGCAGAAGACCAATTCGTCACATCAGTGCCTTTCTTCGTCAAATCGGTCAGGGGTTTAACCACACTGGAGAAGTTGGCAATGAAACGGCGATAAAAATTAGCAAAGCCAAAAATTTCTGAAGGCTCTTCACGGATGTTGGCTGGATCCAATCATGAATGGCCTGAACCTTAACCGGATCCATTTCTGTAGATGAGGGAGAAAAAATGAAACCCAAAAAAGAAATCTTCTGTACTCCAAAGAGGCACTTAGACCCCTTCACAAACAAGGCATTATCACGAAGGATATGAAATACCATCCTGACCTGCTTCACATGAGACTCCCAATCATCTGAAAAAATCAAAATATCATCCAAATATACAATCATGAATTTATCAAGATAATTCCGAAATATATCATGCATGAAGGACTGAAACACAGATGGAGCATTAGAGAGTCCGAATGGCATCACAAGGTATTCAAAATGGCCTTCGGGCATATTAAATGCAGTTTTTCATTCGTCACCCTGCTTAATACGAACAAGATTATATGCCCCTCGAAGGTCATTCTTAGTAAACCAACTAGCCCCCTTAATCCTGGCAAACAAATCAGAAAGCAAAGGCAAAGGGTATTGGAATATGACCGTGATCTTATTCAAGAGGCGATAATCAATACAGGGTCTCAAGGAGCCATCTTTTTTGGCAACAAAAAAAAAGCCTGCTCCCAATGGTGAAGAAGATGGCCGAATATGCCCCTTCTCCAAGGACTCCTTAACATAGCTCCGCATGGCGGTATGTTCCGGCA
This sequence comes from Ranitomeya variabilis, assembly GCF_051348905.1. Taxonomy (NCBI): domain Eukaryota; kingdom Metazoa; phylum Chordata; class Amphibia; order Anura; family Dendrobatidae; genus Ranitomeya; species Ranitomeya variabilis. The sequence continues at coordinate 825,207,078 of NC_135232.1, read as the reverse complement.
CAGACAGGTTGAAAAGTCGGCCCTTAGGGAACTTATAGCCTGGAATCAAGTCAATAGCACAATCACAGTCCCTATGCGGTGGAAGGGAACTGGACTTGGGCTCATTGAATACATCCTGGAAATCTGACAAAAACTCAGGAATTTCAGAAGAGGGGGAGGAGACAATTGACATCACAGGAACGTCACCATGAACCCCCGGACAACCCCAACTAGTCACAGACATAGATTTCCAATCTAATACCGGATTATGCACCTGTAACCATTGGAAACCCAGCACAATAGCATCATGCAAATTATGCAACACCAGAAAACGACAATCTTCCTGATGGGCTGGCGCCATGCACATGGTCAGCTGTGTCCAAAACTGAGGTTTATTTTTAGCCAACGGTGTAGCATCAATGCCCCTCAAAGGAATAGGACTCTGCAAAGGCTGCAAGGGGAAACCACAACGTCTGGCAAAATCTAAGTCCATTAAGTTTAGAGCGGCGCCTGAATCCACAAATCCCATGACAGAAAATGACGATAATGAGCAGATCAGGGTCACAGATAACAGAAATTTAGGTTGTACAGTACTGATGGTAACAGAACTAGCGATTCTCTTGGTTCGCTTAGGGCAATCAGAAATAACATGAGCAGAATCGCCTCAGTAAAAACACAACCTATTCTGACGTCTGAATCCTTGTCGTTCACCCTTCTTTTGTAATTCTGGTTTTCATCCTCGTTTTTCTTCAGGGCAGGTTGAGCCTTCTGATTGTCCTGGGGTGGACTCTGTGGTTGACAGGTTGCAGCAAATTTGGGCTCATGTTGTGGACAATTTGGTGTTGTCTCAGGAGGAGGCTCAGCGTTTTGCTAACTGTCGTCGGTGTGTTGGTTCCCGGCTTCGGGTTGGGGATTTGGTCTAGTTGTCTTCCCGTCATGTTCCTATGAAGGTTTCTTCCCCTAAGTTCAAGCCTCGGTTTATTGGTCCTTATAGGATTTCTGAGATTATCAATCCTGTGTCTTTTCGTTTGGCCCTTCCAGCATCTTTTTCCATCCATAATGTTTTTCATAGATCTTTGTTGCGGAAATATGTGGTGCCCGTTATTCCCTCTGTTGATCCTCCTGCCCCGGTGTTGATTGATGGGGAGTTGGAGTATGTGGTTGAGAAGATTTTGGATTCTCGTATTTCGAGTCGGAAGCTTCAGTATCTTGTCAAATGGAAGGGTTATGGCCAGGAGGATAATTCTTGGATTGTTGCCTCCGATGTTCATGCTGACGATTTGGTTCGTGCCTTTCATTTGGCTCGTCCTGATCGGCCTGGGGGCTCTGGTGAGGGTTCGGTGACCCCTCCTCAAGGGGGGGGGGGTACTGTTGTGAATTCTGCTCTTGGGCTCCCTCCGGTGGTTATAAGTGGTAGCGCTGCTGTCTTTGGATCGCTGCATTCATCAGGTGTGTCCACTCATTGCAATTCGGACTGGGCTATTTCGTCTTGCTTGACCCTTTAATCAGTGCCAGTTGTCCATTGTTCCTGGAGTATTCACATCCCTGCCTGGTCTCTCCTGCTTTGCTGTTCATTTCAACAAAGATAAGTTCTGGCTTTGTTTTTTGCAGTCCACATGCTGTGGGCTTTATTGTTCAGTTCTTTCCCATGTTTTTGTCTTGTCCAGCTTGGTCTGCATAAGGATTTGTTCAGCCAAGCTGGTATCTCTGGAGATGCAGATATACCCTCCATATCTTTAGTTAGATGTGGAGATTTTGTATTTTCTGTGGTGGATATTTTCTAGGGTTTTAATACTGACCGCATAGTACTCTGTCCTATCCTTTCTATTTAGCTAGATTGGCCTCCTTTGCTAAATCCTGATTTCAGTCTGCGTATGTTATTTCCCTCTCCTCTCACAGTCAATATTTGTGGGGGGCTGTCTATCCTTTGGGGATTTTCTCTGAGGCAAGATAGTTTTCCCTTTTCTATCTCTAGGGGTATTTAGTCCTCCGGCTGTGTCGAGATGTCTAGGGAGTGTTAGGTACATTCCACGGCTACTTCTAGTTGCGGTGTTAAGTTCAGGGTCTGCGGTCAGTACAGGTACCACCTTCTCCAGAGTACGTCTCATGCTGCTCCTAGGCCACCAGATCATATCAAGAGTCCCAGTATGGACGGGCTTTTCAGGACATAAGCACACACATAGCTGCACAAGTGACTTTACCCTCTGGGCAACCGCCACCAGCTGGCCCACCTAAGTTGCCCCCATTCAGATTTAATGGTGATCGCGACAAATTTTGTGGCTTTGTGAATCAATGTATGCTATATTTTGATGTGCATGCTGACCGTTTTCCTACTGATAGATCCAAAGTATTGTGTGCAATAATGCTACTGACCTCACGAGCGCTCGCCTGGGCGAATCTGATGATTGAGTCTCGTGACCCATGGTTAAATGACTTGGATGATTAATTGGCCACTATGGCATTAATATTTGATGACCCTAATCACCGTGCAACCGCTGAATCTGCTTTGTTGTCTTTACGCCAGGCTAAACGTTCTGTTACTGAGTATGCCACTGAATTCAGGAGATTGGCGGTAGATACCAATTGAGACAATTATGCACAATTGCCTATTTTTAAAAGGGGTCTGTCTAGTATTGTAAAAGATGAACTAGCCCGCTCTGAGTCACCACAAGAGCTAGAGACATTTATACAGCATTGTGTGCGCATAGACATTCGCCTTACTGAGCGTAGGCAGGAGAAATTTGCTGCATATAACCGTGTTTCTAACTTATCCCTCACTTCCAAAGAGCCTGCAGATAAAACCTCTCGGGAGGTGGAGCAGGTGCCCATGCAAATTGATTCCGTTCAGAGGCGCGAGATCAATGAGCGCCGGGAGCATCGCCTTCGTGAAAGTCTATGTTTCTACTGCGGCCAGTCTGACCACTTCTTGATCAATTGTCCTAAGTGTCCGAGATGGCCTAACAAGGTGCTAGCAGCAGTAGGGGAGTATGACAACTGTGATGATGAATCTGACATCTCTGAATGTAGCCTGCCTTTAAACACTGTATTCCATTCACTTTCTATGACTTCACCCCCCAAGGAGCTGAAGGAAAAGAACTCTCACTGTTCTCTCCCTATTAAGATCCTGTGTTCAGGACAGTGGATTTCCAGTTCAGCTATGATTGACTCTGGTGCAGGTGGCAATTTCATGGATATTGCATTTTCCAAGGAACATGGTATTAAAATTCAGCAAAGAGCCTCTCCAATTACCATGGAAACAGTGGATGGGTCACCTTTAATCTCTAGGCCTGTGGATCAGGAGACCATACCCCTTGAAATTTTGTTGGAGCCTAATCATCAGGAGCAACTTTCTTTCTTGCTAATTTCTTCTCCTCATTTTCCTGTGATTTTAGGCATTCCTTGGTTGCGTTCTCAGAACCCAATTATCAACTGGGAGACCAAGGAGATTATCTTCCCAACAAGGAGCAACTCAGCGTTAACAGAAGCTGTCCCTGAGTCCACGGCTACAGAACCACATGTACAGGTATTTTCTTTACCTCCAGCTTATAAAGAGTTCTCTGACATCTGTGACAAGAAGAATGCAGATCAGCTTCCTCCACACAGGCATTATGACTGTCCCATTGAGCTGCTTCCCGGGGCAGCCATTCCTTTTGGTAACATATACCCTTTGGCGGCACCTGAGCTTCAAGCCTTACAAGAGTATATTGATGAAATTCTGGCCAAAGGCTTCATACGTCCTTCTTACTCACCAGCAGGGGCACCTATCTTTTTTGTAAAGAAGAAGGATGGGACCCTGAGACCCTGTGTTGACTATCGAGAACTCAATAAGGTAACCGTACAAAACCGTTACCCTTTGCCTCTGATTCCCGAATTACTGGAAAGAGTCCGCCATGCTAAGGTGTTCTCTAAACTGGATCTTCATGGGGCTTATAATTTGGTGCGTATTCGTCCAGGAGATGATTGGAAGACAGCATTCAGATGCCGGTATGGACACTTTGAATCTCTTGTGATGCCCTTTGGGCTTTGTAAAGCCCCTGCAACATTCAACACCTTGCTAATTACATTTTCAGAGATTTGTTGGACCATTTTGTAGTGATCTATTTGGACGATATACTAATCTTTTCTGACTCTCTACAGGAACATGAAGAACATGTCAAAACTGTTTTAAGACGTCTGAAAGAGAACCATCTGTATATTAAGCCAGAGAAATGCGAGTTCCATCGTTCTGAGATACAGTTCTTAGGTTATATCATCTCTCCCCAGGGGCTAAACATGGAATCTGGTAAGATTCAGGCTATACTTGACTGGCCGGCACCCAAGAACGTTAAGGAGGTCCAACGTTTTATTGGTTTTGCAAATTTCTACAGACGCTTCATTCGAAATTTTTCTGATATTGTCCGTCCCATTACTTCCTTGACAAAGAAGAAAAAGCCCTTTAAGTTGTCATCACAGGCTCAAGAAGCTTTTGATCGGCTTAAGATCTGTTTCACATCAGCACCGCTGTTGATACACCCAGATCCTACACTTCCTTTCATTGTGGAGGTGGACACTTCTGATAATGCTTTGGGGGCTATTCTCTCCCAAAGAACTGGAGAGAAGGGTCTGCTACATTCTTGTGCTTTCTTTTCCCATAGACTAACCTCAGCAGAGAAGAATTACGATGTGGGAGACAAGGAATTGCTGGCTATTATTGCGGCTTTCAAATAATGGAGGCATCATCTGCAAGGAGCTGCACAACAGATCATAGTGCTAACTGACCATCGCCATCTAGGATTCCTTAGATCCGCTAGATGTCTTTCTCCTCGTCAGGCTCGTTGGAACTTATTTTTAAATCAATTTAACTTTGTTATCTCGTACCATCCAGGTTCTTGTAATGGGAAGGCTGATGCTTTATCCCGAATCCATGCTGCGGATTCCGTACCTGGAGCCCCATCCAAGACCATTCTATCTGATGCCAATTTCATCGGAGTTATCCATGATCAGGACTTGTGGAAGGAGTGCAGGGAGGCCTCTGAAGGTGATGTATTTCTGGCCAACCCACCTGTGGATATTAATATTGTCTTTAAGGGTGGCATGTGGTTCAGAGATCGATGTATCTACATTCAAGAGGTCGTCCGTCTGCAGATTCTCAAGTTGGTACATGACTCCAAGTTGGCTGGTCACAGGGGGGTACAGAAGACACAAGAGTTCCTGAGCCGATTCTTCTGGTGGCCAACTTGCCTGAAGGATACCAAGGACTATGTTCTCTCTTGCAAGGTATGTGCCCATTACAAGACTCCTCATGTGGCACCTACGGGTCTTCTACAACCATTACCTGTTCCGTCCTGCCCTTGGGGGTCTATATCAATGGACTTTATTGTGGAGCTGCCTACATGGGGGGGGCATGAATACCATCATGGTGGTAGTTGATTGCCTGACTAAAGCTGCTCATTTTGTTCCATGCACCGGCCTCCTCTCAGCTAAAGATACAGTGAACTTGGTTATACAGAATGTCTTTTGGTTGCATGGGGTTCTGGATGAGATCATCTCTGACCGTGGAGTACAGTTCACTTCAAGATTCTGGAAGGGGTTTTGCTCTGCACTCAATATTAATGTCTGTCTCTCTTCTGCTTACCATCCCCAGACAAATGGTCAGACTGAGTACCAACCAGACACTGGAACAATATCTAAGATGTTATGTCAGCCATCTCCAGGATGATTGGTTGGAGTTGTTGCCGTTAGCCGAATTTTCATATTTTCTCAGAGCGCCTCCACTAAATTTACACCTTTCTTTGCCAATCTGGGTTATCATCCGTGTATTTTACCTAGGTCTCTAATTAATTCTCCAGTTCCGGCAGTGGAGGAAAGGCTGACTGCGATGAGACAGAATCTGGAGGTTCTGAAAGAATCCCTGACCACAGCTCAAGAACGTTATAAGAGATCGGCTGATAGATTCCGTAAACCTGCACCCATGTTCAAGGTAGGAGATTCCGTGTGGTTAGCAACTAAGAATCTGAAGTTAAACGTTCCTTCAGAAAAACTTGGACAGAAATTCATTGGCCCTTTCAAGATCAACGGTATTATGAGCTCTGTGGCCTGCCGGCTGAAGCTGCCTAGGACAATGAAGGTACACCCAGTTTTTCATGTATCTTTACTAAAGCCTGTATCTCCTAATACCTTCCAGGGACGTGTTGTGCCACCTCCGCAGCCTGTGGTGATTGATGGGCAAGAACAATTCGTGGTGGAGGAAATTATAGATTCCAGGATTCGCAGGAATCGGCTCCAATATCTGATAAGATGGCAGGGATATCCCCCTGAGGAAGACTCTTGGGAACCTGTGGAAAACATCAATGCCCAACAGAAGATTTCTCATTTTCATCAGAGATTCCCTGAGAAACCAGGTCCAGGATCGTCCTGAGGCCGCTTCTAAGGAGGGACTCTGAACATTATTTACCTTTTGTGCATTACTGCCCTTTTCCAAGATGGCATCTTTGGTCTCATGTGCACTGTGTCTTCATGCTATAAAACTCCAACCCAGCCTTCAGTCTGTGCTAGAGTATTCTGCCTTGCATCCAGCTCCTGACCTCTGATTACTCCCTGGCTATACACCTGCTCCTGTGAACCTGTGTGGTGATCCTGCTACTCTGCTCTGAGTTCCTGCTGCATACACAAGTTCGGGTAATCCTCCTTCATCTGCTGTTCGTGTTTACTTCCATCTGCATTTGCTGGACATGTAAGCTGTTTCTGCTTTGCAATAACCTGAGACTATTAACCAGGCCTCCCTGGTTGAGCTAAGATATGATTTGAACTGCCTAATAAGCATATCTATCTGTGCCTGGACTAAGACAAGGATTTATTTGTGTCAAGTATCCTCAAGAATAACTGTGCTTCATAGACTTTCTGCTTGATTGCATTTTCCTCTGAAGTTTCCTATAGACTACTAAGCTGCGTTTATTATTTACACCAAGTGTTGTGGACTTGAGTTTCTCTTTGCACCTGTTTGAATCACTGTGTGATAATATAGACTTTACCACTTATAAAACTGTGTCCTGTAGTTGTCTTGTTCCATGCAAAGAGTCTCCTGAGTTATCCCCTATAATTATTACAGAAAGGAGTAGGATACCGCTAGTATCCACATATCGTCAGGAGAGTCAGGACACAGGTAATATTATTAGCAAACATTAGCCCATGTTGGGTGTTTGCCAGAAGTGGAAGAATTTAAATTACCTCCATTATTTTCCTTTAGAAGGGCCAGAAATCTTAAAGATAAACTTGTCCATTCTGATATAGGTTCCTTCAAATGAACATCACAACGTACAATGACTGGTAAACAACGTACATGATGTTATCCCTGTTTGAGTTGCATTAATTACTCATTAATTTTAAAAGTAAATTTATTTAAACATCCTATTTCTCATGACACATCTAACATTAAGCATTATTTGACTTGTGATTCTGAATAGATAATTTATATATTACAATGTCCCTGTAAAATGCTATATGTGGGAGAAACATCCTAGGACTTAAGACTTGCATCATTCATCATAGGTACATAATTAAAAATAAGGCTCGATTTACCGGTATCTAAGATTTCTTCGAACTTGGACATAAAGAACGAGATTTGAGATGTTGTATTGTAGATCACCTGCCCCTTGTGAAGAGGAGGAATAAGGGTTTAAATGTAGACTTTAAGATACATACCAATTTATAATTCAAATTATTTGTGCTTTGCCTTTATTTCTGGGTTTATGTTCTTTCATTACAGTGCCTTACGAAAGTATTCGGCTCCCTGGAACTTTTCAACCTTTCCCCACATATCATGCTTCAAACATAAAGATACCAAATGTAAATTTTTGGTGAAGAATCAACAACAAGTGGAACGCTATTGTGAAGTTGAACGATATTTATTGGTTATTTTACTTTTTTGTGGAAATTCAAAAACTGAAAAGTGGGGCGTGCAATATTATTTGGCCCCTTTAAGTTAATACTTTGTTGCACCACCTTTTGCTTGGATTACAGCTGCAAGTCGCTTGGGGTATGTCTCTATCAGTTTTGTACATCGAGAGCCTGAAATTCTTGCCCATTCTTCCTTGGCAAACAGCTCGAGCTCAGTGAGGTTTGATGGAGATCGTTTGTGAACAGCAGCTTTCAGCTCTTTCCACAAATTATCGATTGGATTGAGGTCTGGACTTTGACTTGGCCATTCTAACACCTGAATACATTTATTTGTGAACCATTCCATTGTAGATTTTGCTTTATGTTTGGGATCATTGTCTTGTTGGAAGACAAATCTCCGTCCCAGTCTCAGGTCTTTCGCAGACTCAAACAGGTTTTCTTCAAGAATGGTCCTGTATTTGGCTCCATCCATCTTCCCATCAATTTTATCCATCTTTCCTGTCTCTGCTGAAGAAAAGCAGGCCCAAACCATGATGCTGCCACCACCATGTTTGACAGTAGGGATGGTGTGTTCAGGGTGATGAACTGTGTTGCCTTTACGCCAAACATATTGTTTGGCATTGTTGCCAAAAAGTTCGATTTTGGTTTCATCTGACCAGAGCACCTTCGTCCACATGTTTGGTGTGTCGCCCAGGTGGCTTGTTGCAAACTTTAAATGACACTTTTTATGGATATCTTTGAGAAATGGCTTTCTTCTTGCCACTCTTCCATAAAGGCCAGATTTGTGCAGTGTATGACTGATTGTTGTCCTATGGACAGACTGTGCCACCTCAGCTGTAGATCTCTGCAGTTCATCCAGAGAGATCATGGGCCTCTTGGCTGCATCTCTGATCAGTCTTCTCCTTGTTTGAGATGAAAGTTTAGAGGGACGGCCGGGTCTTGGTAGATTTGCAGTGGTATGATACTCCTTCTATTTCAATATGATCGGTAGCACAGTGCTCCTTGGGATGTTTAAAGTTTTGGAAATCATTTTGTATCCAAATCTGGCTTTAAACTTCTCCACAATGGTATCACGGACCTGCCTGTTGTGTTCCTTGGTCTTCATGATGCTCTCTGTGCTTCAAACAGAACCCTGAGACTATCACAGAGCAGCTGCATTTATACAGAAACTTGATTACACACAGGTGGATTATATTTCTCATCATTAGGGTTTTAGGACAACATTGAATCAATCAGAGATCCACAATGAACTTCTGGAGTGAGTTTGCTGCACTGAAAGTAAAGGGGCCAAGTAATATTGCACGCCCTGTTGTGAATTCTGTTGTGGGTTCTGCTCTTGGGCTCCCTCCGGTGGTTATAAGTGGTAGTGCTGCTGTTTGTCCTTCACAGCAGTCATCAGGTGCTTCCACTCTGGACGGGGCTATTTAGTCTGGCTTCACCCTTTAGTGAGTGCCAGTTGTCCATTGTTTTTCTGGAGGATTCACATCTCTGCTTGGTTTCTCCTGCTGGATTGTCCAAATCATCAAAGATAAGTCCTGGCTTTGTTTTTGCAGTCCACATGCAGTGGACTTTATAGTTCAGTGAATTGCTATGTTTTTTCTTGTCCAGCTTTGTCTGTGTAAGGATTTATTCAGCCAAGTTGGAAGCTCTGGAGTCGCAGAGTTACCCTCCATGCCTTTAGTTAGGTGTGGAGATTTTTGTATTCTCTGTGGTGGATTTTTGTAGTAATTTAATACTGACCGCACAGTACTCTGTCTTTTCTTTCTAGGTAGCGTGGCCTCCTTTGCTAAATTCTGTTTTCAGTCTGCTTTTGTAATTTCCCTCTCCTCCCACAGTCAATATTTGTGGAGGGCTGTCTTTCCTTTGGGGATTTTCTCTGAGGCAAGATAGTTTTCCTGTTTCTTTCTTTAGGGGTAATTAGTCCTCCGGCTGTGACGAGGTGTCGAGGGAGTGACAGGAACATCCCACGGCTACTTATAGTTGCGGAGTTAAGTTCAGGGTCTGCGGTCAGTATAGAGGCCACCTACTCCAGAGCTCATCCATGCTGCTCCTAGGCCACCAGATCATAACAGTACAACTGGCCAACAATGAGTTAACCGCATCTCAAAAGAAGGGAAAGAAAGTGCTGAGCCATTTTTTTTTCTGTACTCTGTTGTGTGTTTTTTTTTTTTCCCTTTTCACCTCTGGGTGGCTCAAGAGTTAGGCACTGACATGGATGTTCAGGGACTTGCTTCTCGGGTGGATCAACTTGCTGCTAGAGTACAGGGTATTTCTGATTATATCGTGCAGACGCCTGTTTTAAAGCCTAGAATTCCTACCCCCGATCTGTTTTTTGGGGACAGGTCCAAATTTTTGAGCTTTAAAAATAACTGTAAACTGTTTTTTGCTCTGAAGCCCCGTTCCTCTGGTGATCCCATCCAGCAGGTAAAAATTGTAATTTCTCTGTTGCGTGGCGACCCGCAGGATTGGGCATTTTCCCTGGAACCTGGGAATCCGGCCTTGCTTAATGTAGACGCCCTTTTTCAGGCGCTTGGGTTATTGTATGATGAACCTAATTCTGTGGATCATGCTGAGAAAACCTTGTTGGCCCTGAGTCAGGGTCAAGAAGCGGCAGAATCATATTGCCAGAAATTTAGAAAATGGTCTGTGCTTACTAAGTGGAATGAGGATGCTTTGGCGGCAATTTTCAGAAAGGGTCTTTCTGAATCTGTTAAATATGTTATGGTGGGCTTCCCCACACCTGCAGGTCTGAGTGACTCTATGTCTCTGGCCATTCAAATTGATTGGCGCTTGCGTGAGCGCAGAGTTGTGCACACTATGGCATTGTCTTCTGAGCGGAGTCCTGAGCCAATGCAGTGTGATAGGATTGTGTCTAGAGCTGAACGCCAAGGATTCAGACGTCAGAATAGGTTGTGCTTTTACTGCGGCGATTCTGCTCATGTTATTTCTGATTGCCCTAAGCGTGCCAAGAGAATCGCTAATTCTGTTACCATCAGTACTGTACAACCTAAATTTCTGTTATCTGTGACCCTGATCTGCTCATTATCGTCATTCTCTGTCATGGCATTTGTGGATTCAGGCGCCGCTTTAAATTTGATGACTTAGAATTTGCCAGACATTGTGGTTTTCCCTTACAGCCTTTGCGGAGTCCTATCCCTTTGAGGGGTATTGATGCTACACCATTGGCTAAAAATAAACCTCAGTTTTGGACACAGTTAACCATGTGCATGGCGCCAGCCCATCAGGAAGATTGTCGTTTCCTGGTGTTGCATAATTTGCATGATGCTATTGTGCTGGGGTTTCCATGGTTACAGGTACATAATCTGGTGTTGGATTGGAAATCTATGTCTGTGACTAGTTGGGTTGTCAGGGGGTTCATGATGACGTTCCTTTGATGTCAATTTCCTCCTCCCCCTCTTCTGAAATTCCTGAGTTTCTGTCAGATTTCCAGGATGTTTTCGATGAGCCCAAGTCCAGTTCCCTTCCACCGCATAGGGACTGTGATTGTGCTATTGACTTGATTCCAGGCTGTAAGTTTCCTAAGGGCCGACTTTTCAACCTGTCTGTGCCTGAACATGCCGCCATGCGGAGCTATGTGTTATGACCCCAATGGCGAGGGTCTCAGAGGTACGTGGAAGTCTGCAGAATACAAAAATCCAGCTCATAGGGCAGTGGTAACTGGGTTGACCATATATCTACTCCTAACGCCAACACTAGAAGTAGCCGGGGATCATTCCTACGTTGATTCTAGATGACACGCTCCAGCCGGAGAATCTAGCTACCCCTAGTAGAGGAAAACAAAAGACCTTTCTTGCCTCCAGAGAAGGGGACCCCAAAGCTGGATAGAAGCCCCCCACAAATAATAACGGTGAGGTAAGAGGAAATGACAAACACAGAAATGAACCAGGTTTAGCACAGAGAGGCCCGCTTACTGATAGCAGAATAAAGAAAGGTAACTTATATGGTCAACAAAAACCCTATCAAAATCCACACTGGAAATTCAAGAACCCCCGAACCGTCTAACGGTCCGGGGGGAGAACACCAGCCCCCTAGAGCTTCCAGCAAAGGTCAGGATATAGATTTGGAACAAGCTGGACAAAAATACAAAACCAAAACAAATAGCAAAAAGCAAAAGGCAGACTTAGCTGATATAACTGGAACCAGGATCAGTAGACAAGAGCACAGCAGACTAGCTCTGATAACTACGTTGCCAGGCATTGAACTGAAGGTCTAGGGAGCTTATATAGCAACACCCCTAACTAACGACCCAGGTGCGGATAAAAGGAATGACAGAAAAACCAGAGTCAAAAAACTAGTAACCACTAGAGGGAGCAAAAAGCAAATTCACAACAGTACCCCCCCCTTAGTGAGGGGTCACCGAACCCTCACCACGACCACCAGGGCGATCAGGATGAGCGGCATGAAAGGCACGAACTAAATCGGCCGCATGAACATCAGAGGCGACCACCCAGGAATTATCCTCCTGACCATAGCCCTTCCACTTGACCAGGTACTGAAGCCTCCGCCTGGAGAGGCGAGAATCCAAGATCTTCTCCACCACGTACTCCAACTCGCCCTCAACCAACACCGGAGCAGGAGGCTCAGCAGAAGGAACTACAGGCACAATGTACCGCCGCAACAAGGACCTATGAAATACATTGTGAATAGCAAACGACACAGGAAGATCCAGACGAAAAGATACAGGATTAAGGATTTCCAATATCTTGTAAGGCCCAATAAAACGAGGTTTAAATTTGGGAGAGGAGACCTTCATAGGAACAAAGCGGGAAGAAAGCCATACCAAATCCCCAACGCGTAGTCGGGGACCCACACCGCGGCGGCGGTTGGCAAAGCGCTGAGCCCTCTCCTGTGACAACTTCAAGTTGTCCACCACATGATTCCAGATCCGCTGCAACCTATCTACCACAGAATCCACCCCAGGACAGTCAGAAGGCTCCACATGACCCGAAGAAAAGCGAGGATGGAAACCAGAGTTGCAGAAAAAAGGCGAAACCAAGGTGGCGGAACTAGCCTGATTATTAAGGGCAAACTCAGCCAACGGCAAGAATGTCACCCAATCGTCCTGATCAGCAGAGACAAAACACCTCAAATAAGCCTCCAAAGTCTGATTGGTTCGCTCCGTCTGTCCATTAGTCTGAGGATGGAAAGCAGACGAAAACGACAAATCAATGCCCATCATACTACAAAAGGATCGCCAGAACCTAGAAACGAACTGGGATCCTCTGTCTGACACAATATTCTCAGGGATGCCGTGCAAACGAACCACGTTCTGGAAAAACACAGGAACCAGATCGGAAGAGGAAGGCAGCTTAGGCAAAGGAACCAAATGGACCATCTTGGAGAAGCGATCACATATCACCCAGATAACGGACATGCCCTGAGATAGCGGAAGATCAGAAATGAAATCCATGGAGATATGTGTCCAAGGTCTCTTCGGGACAGGCAAGGGCAAGAGCAAACCGCTGGCACGAGAACAGCAAGGCTTAGCTCGAGCACAAGTCCCACAGGACTGCACAAATGACCGCACATCCCTTGACAAGGAAGGCCACCAAAAGGACCTGGCCACCAGATCTCTGGTGCCAAAAATTCCCGGGTGACCTGCCAACACCGAGGAATGAACCTCGGAAATGACTCTGCTGGTCCATTTATCCGGGACAAACAGTCTGTCAGGTGGACAAGACTCAGGCCTATCAGCCTGAAATCTCTGCAACACACGTCGCAGATCCGGAGAAATAGCTGACAAGATAACTCCATCTTTAAGAATACCAACAGGATCAGCGACTCCAGGAGCATCAGGCACAAAGCTCCTAGAAAGAGCATCGGCCTTCACATTCTTTGAACCTGGTAAATACGAGACAACAAAATCAAAGCGGGAGAAAAACAATGACCAGCGGGCCTGTCTCGGATTAAGGCGTTTAGCAGACTCGAGATACATCAGATTTTTGTGATCAGTCAAGACCACCACACGATGCTTAGCACCCTCGAGCCAATGACGCCACTCCTCAAATGCCCATTTCATGGCCAACAACTCCCGATTGCCCACATCATAATTTCGCTCGGCAGGCGAAAACTTCCTGGAGAAAAAGGCACAAGGTTTCATAACAGAGCAACCAGGGCCTCTCTGCGACAAAACGGCCCCTGCTCCAATCTCTGAAGCATCCACCTCAACCTGAAAGGGAAGTGAGACATCGGGCTGGCACAAAACAGGCGCCGAAGTAAACCGGCGCTTCAACTCCTGGAAAGCCTCCACGGCAGCAGGAGCCCAGTTAGCTACATCGGAGCCCTTCTTGGTCATATCCATCAACGGTTTCACAATGCTAGAAAAATTAGCGATAAAACGACGGTAGAAGTTAGCGAAACCCAAGAACTTCTGAAGACTCTTAACCGACGAGGGCTGAGTCCAATCAAGAATAGCTCGGACCTTGACTGGGTCCATCTCCACAGCAGAAGGGGAAAAAATGAACCCCAAAAAGGGAACCTTCTGTACACCAAAGAGACACTTTGAGCCCTTGACAAACAAAGAATTTTCACGCAAAATTTTAAAGACCAACCTGACCTGCTCCACATGCGAATCCCAATCATCAGAAAAAACCAAAATATCATCCAGATAAACAATCAAAAATTTATCCAGATACTTCCGGAAAATGTCATGCATAAAGGACTGAAAAACTGAAGGCGCATTGGAGAGCCCAAAAGGCATCACCAAGTACTCAAAATGACCTTCGGGCGTATTGAATGCGGTTTTCCATTCATCACCTTGCTTAATGCGCACAAGGTTGTACGCACCACGAAGGTCTATCTTGGTGAACCACTTGGCACCTTTAATCCGGGCAAACAAGTCAGACAACAGCGGTAAAGGATACTGAAATTTGACAGTGATCTTATTTAAAAGCCGATAATCAATACAAGGTCTCAAAGATCCGTCCTTTTTTGCCACAAAAAAGAATCCCGCACCAAGGGGGGAAGAAGACGGACGAATATGTCCTTTCTCCAGAGACTCCTTGATATATGAACGCATAGCGGTATGTTCAGGTACCGACAGATTAAACAGTCTTCCCTTAGGAAACTTACTGCCTGGGATCAAATCTATAGCACAGTCACAGTCCCTATGAGGAGGCAGTGCACTGGACTCAGACTCACTGAAGACATCCTGATAATCAGACAAATACTCCGGAACTTCCGAAGGCGTAGAAGAAGCAATAGACACAGGCAGGGAATCCCCATGAATACCACGACAGCCCCAACTTGAGACTGACATAGCCTTCCAGTCCAGGACTGGATTATTGGTCTGTAACCATGGCAGCCCTAAAACAACCAAATCATGCATTTTATGTAAAACCAGGAAACGTATCACCTCGCGGTGTTCAGGAGTCATGCACATGATAACCTGTGTCCAATACTGCGGTTTATTTGCTGCCAATGGCGTAGCATCAATACCCCTAAGAGGAATAGGATTTTCTAATGGTTCAAGAGTAAAACCACAGTGCTTAGCAAATGACAGATCCATAAGACTCAGGGCAGCACCTGAATCTACAAACGCCATGACAGGATAAGACGACAGTGAGCAAATCAAAGTTACAGACAGAATAAATTTAGGTTGCAAATTACCAACGGTGACAGGACTAACAACCTTAGCTATACGTTTAGAGCATGCTGAGATAACATGTGTAGAATCACCACAGTAGTAGCACAAGCCATTCCGGCGTCTATGAATTTTCCGCTCATTTCTAGTCAGGATTCTATCACATTGCATTAAATCAGGTGTCTGTTCAGACAACACCATGAGGGAATTTGCGGTTTTTCTATCACATTGCACCGAATTAGGTGTCTGTTCAGACAACACCATGAGGGAATTTGCGGTTTTGCGCTCCCGCAACCGCCGGTCAATTTGAATAGCCAGTGCCATAGTATCATTGAGACCTGTGGGAATGGGAAAACCCACCATAACATTCTTAATGGCTTCAGATAGGCCATTTCTAAAATTAGCGGCCAGTGCACACTCGTTCCAATGTGTCAGCACGGACCATTTCCGAAATTTTTGGCAATACACTTCAGCCTCGTCCTGCCCCTGAGACATAGCCAGCAAGGCCTTTTCTGCCTGAATCTCAAGATTGGGTTCCTCATAAAGTAAACCGAGCGCCAGAAAAAACGCATCAATATCAGCCAATGCCGGATCTCCTGGCGCCAGCGAAAAAGCCCAATCCTGAGGGTCGCCCCGTAAGAACGAAATAACTATTTTTACTTGCTGAGCAGAGTCTCCAGATGAACAGGGTCTCAGGGACAAAAACAATTTACAATTATTCACAAAATTCCTAAACTTAAACCTGTCTCCGGAAAACAGTTCAGGAATCGGTATTTTAGGTTCTGACCTAGGATTTCTGATAACATAGTCTTGTATGCCCTGCACACGAGTAGCCAGCTGGTCCACACTTGTAATCAAGGTCTGGACATTCATGTCTGCAGCAAGCATAGCCACTCTGAGGTAAAGGGGAAGAAGAAAGAAAAAAAAAAAAAACCTCAGAATCTTCTTTCTTATAATCCCTCTTCTGCAACGCATTAAACATTTAATACTGGCCTGGCAAACTGTTATGACCCCAATGGCGAGGGTCTCAGAGGTACGTGGAAGTCTGCAGAATACAAAAATCCAGCTCATAGGGCAGTGGTAACTGGGTTGACCATATATCTACTCCTAACGCCAACACTAGAAGTAGCCGGGGATCATTCCTACGTTGATTCTAGATGACACGCTCCAGCCGGAGAATCTAGCTACCCCTAGTAGAGGAAAACAAAAGACCTTTCTTGCCTCCAGAGAAGGGGACCCCAAAGCTGGATAGAAGCCCCCCACAAATAATAACGGTGAGGTAAGAGGAAATGACAAACACAGAAATGAACCAGGTTTAGCACAGAGAGGCCCGCTTACTGATAGCAGAATAAAGAAAGGTAACTTATATGGTCAACAAAAACCCTATCAAAATCCACACTGGAAATTCAAGAACCCCCGAACCGTCTAACGGTCCGGGGGGAGAACACCAGCCCCCTAGAGCTTCCAGCAAAGGTCAGGATATAGATTTGGAACAAGCTGGACAAAAATACAAAACCAAAACAAATAGCAAAAAGCAAAAGGCAGACTTAGCTGATATAACTGGAACCAGGATCAGTAGACAAGAGCACAGCAGACTAGCTCTGATAACTACGTTGCCAGGCATTGAACTGAAGGTCTAGGGAGCTTATATAGCAACACCCCTAACTAACGACCCAGGTGCGGATAAAAGGAATGACAGAAAAACCAGAGTCAAAAAACTAGTAACCACTAGAGGGAGCAAAAAGCAAATTCACAACAGCTATGTAAAGGAGTCTTTGGAGAAGGGGCATATTCGGCCATCCTCTTCTCCATTGGGAGCAGGTTTTTTTTTGTTGCCAAGAAGGATGGCTCCTTGAGACCCTGTATTGATTATCGCCTCTTGAATAAGATCACGGACAAATTCCAATACCCTTTGCCTTTGCTTTCTGATTTGTTTGCCAGGATTAAGGGGGCTAGTTGGTTTACTAAGATTGACCTTCGAGGGGCATATAATCTTGTTCGTATTAAGCAGGGTAACGAATGGAAAACTGCGTTTAATACGCCTGAGGGCCATTTTGAATATCTTGTGATGCCATTCGGACTCTCTAATGCCCCATCTGTGTTTCAGTCCTTCATGCATGATATTTTTCGGAATTATCTTGATAAATTCATGATTGTATATTTGGATGATATTTTGATTTTTGAAACAAGTCAGGATGGTATTTCAGGTCCTTCGTGATAATGCCTTGTTTGTGAAGGGGTCTAAGTGCCTCTTTGGAGTACAGAAGGTTTCTTTTTTGGGCTTCATTTTTTCTCCATCATCTATAGAAATGGATCCGGTTAAGGTTCAGGCCATTCATGATTGGATCCAGCCCACATCCGTGAAGAGCCTTCAGAAATTTTTGGGCTTTGCTAATTTTTATCGCCGTTTCATTACCAACTTCTCCAGTGTGGTTAAAACCCCTGACCGATTTGACGAGGAAGGGCGCTGATGTGGCTAATTGGTCCTCTGAGGCTGTTTCTGCCTTTCAGGAGCTTAAGCGCCAATTTACTTCTGCCCCTGTGTTGCGTCAGCCGGATGTTTCTCTTCCTTTTCAGGTTGAGGTTGACGCTTCTGAGATTGGGGCAGGGGCCGTTTTGTCTCAGAGGAATTCTGTTGGTTCCTTGATGAAACCGTGTGCCTTCTTTTCTCGAAAGTTTTCGCCTGCGGAACGCAATTATGATGTCGGCAATCGTGAGTTGTTGGCTATGAAGTGGGCATTTGAGGAGTGGTGACATTGGCTTGAGGGGGCCAAGCACCGTATTGTGGTCTTGACCGATCATAAGAATCTGATTTACCTCGAGTCTGCCAAACGGCTGAATCCTAGACAGGCCCGATGGTCCCTGTTTTTCTCCCGTTTTGATTTTGTTGTCTCGTATCTTCCGGGTTCTAAGAATGTTAAGGCTGATGCCCTCTCTAGGAGTTTTTTGCCTGATTCCCCTGGGGTCCTTGAGCTGGTCGGCATTCTGAAGGAGGGGGTGATTCTTTCTGCCATCTCCCCTTCAGGAGTTTCAGGCTGATAAACCTGATCACTGTCCAGCGGGGAAACTGTTTGTTTCTGACAGATGGACTAGTAAAGTGATTTCTGAGGTTCACTGTTCTGTGTTGGCTGGCCATCCTGGGATTTTTGGTACCAGAGATTTGGTTAGTAGGTCCTTTTGGTGACCTTCTTTGTCACGGGATGTGCGTTCTTTTGTGCAGTCCTGTGGGACTTGTGCGCGGGCCAAACCTTGCTGCTCCCGCGCCAGTGGTTTTTTTTTTCTTTGGTTCCCAATGCCAGGGGAACATCAGGAGCATAGAAAAATGGGCAAGCTCTCGGGTGATGGAAACTAGAGCTGACCACGATGGTAAACCTATCACACAACTAATAGTAGCCAGGGAACGTATCTGCGTTTTTGCTAGACGTCTCGCACCAGCCGGAGAACTAACTACCCCTGGTAGATGAAATATAGTCCTGGCTTGCCTCCAGAGAAAATCCCCACAGGAGATAGTAGCCCCCCACATATAATAACGGTGAGTTCAGATGAAAAGACACACGTAGTATGAAAGCAGATTTAGCACAGCGAGGCCCACTAACTAGATAGCAGAAGGATACAATAGTGGACTTCGCGGTCAGCTACAAAACCCTATCAAATACCATCCTGAAGTTACCTTAAACTCATGTGCCAACTCATGACACCGGAGTGGTAACTTCAGCCCACAAGAGCTTCCAGCTGCAGAGAATCACATAACTGCAAACTGGACAAAACATACAAAAATAGACTAAGGACAAAAGTGTCCAACTTAGCTGGTCAGCAGACTGGGAGCAGGTACATGCAACAGAATGACTCTGGTTACATTGATGGCCGGCACTGGAAAGACTGAGGAGCAAGGCTAAATAGGAAACTCCCATATCCTGATAGAAACAGGTGGAAAGCACACAAGACACCAGTACCACCAGTGACCACTGGGGGAGCCAAATAACCGAATCACAACAGCTTTTGCCTTTGCCGGTCCCTGAGAGGCCTTGGACGCATATTTCTATGGATTTTATTTCGGATCTTCCTGTTTCCCAGAGGATGTCTGTTATCTGGGTGGTCTGTGATTAGTTTTCTATGATGGTTCATTTGGTACCTTTGCCTAAATTGCCTTCCTCTTCTGAGTTGGTTCCGTTGTTTTTTCAGCATGTGGTTCGTTTGCATGGCATTCCGGAGAATATTGTGTCCGATAGAGGTTCCCAGTTTGTTTCTAGGTTTTGGCGGTCCTTTTGTGCTAAGCTGGGCATTGATTTGTCTTTTTCTTCTGCATTTCATCATCAGACAAACGGCCAAACCGAGCGAACTATCCAGACTTTGGAAACTTATTTGAGATGCTTTGTGTCTGCCGATCAGGATGATTGGGTGGCTTTCTTGCCATTGGCCGAGTTTGCCCTTTATAATCAGGCTAGTTCTGCTACCTTGGTTTCACCATTTTTTTGTAATTCTGGGTTTCATCCTCGTTTTTCTTCAGGGCAGGTTGAGTCTTCTGATTGTCCTGGGGTGGACTCTGTGGTTGACAGGTTGCAGCAGATTTGGGCTCATGTTGTGGACAATTTGGTGTTGTCTCAGGAGGAGGCTCAGCATTTTGCCAACCGTCGTCGACTTGTGGGTTCCCGGCTTCGGGTTGGGGATTTGGTCTGGTTGTCTTCTCGTCATGTTCCTATGAAGGTTTCTTCCCCGAAGTTCAAGCCTCGGTTTATGGGTCCTTATAGGATTTCTGAGATTATCAATCCAGTGTCTTTTCGTTTGGCCCTTCCAGCCTCTTTTTCCATCCATAATGTTTTTCATAGATCTTTGTTGCGGAAATATGTGGTGCCCGTGGTTCCCTCTGTTGATCCTCCTGCCCCGGTGTTGATTGATGGGGAGTTGGAGTATGTTGTGGAGAAGATCTTGGATTCTCGTTTTTCAAGACGGAGGCTTCAGTATCTTGTCAAGTGGAAGGGTTATGGCCAGGAGGATAATTCTTGGGTTGTTGCCTCCGATGTTCATGCTGACTAGGGTTGAGCGAAACGCGTCGGCAATTTTCAGAAGTCGCCGACTTTTGGCAAAGTCGGGTTTCATGAAACCCGACCCGGCCCCTGTGTGGGGTCGGCCATGAAGTCGGCGATCTTATGAATCTGGAATCGGAATTCCGATACCGATTCCCGATATGTTTAAGATATCGGGAATTGGTATCGGAATTCAGATTTAAGTGTAAAATAAAGAATTAAAATAAAAAAATATCGCTATACTTACCATCTGATGCGCCCTGGTACTAAGCGGGAACCTTCCTTCCTTAGAATCAGCCTTCCAGGACCTTGCGGTGACGTCGCGGTGACGTCGCGGCTTGTGATTGGTCGCGCGGCCGCCCATGTGACCGCTCGCGCGACCAATCACAAGCCGCGACGTCACCGTGACGTCACCGAGGGTCCTGGAAGGGCTGATTCTTAGGAAGGAAGGCTGCCGGAAAGAAGCAGGGCGCGTCCGAGGATGAGTATATAACTAATAGGAATATACTCACCCTCGGCTTCTTTCCGGCAGCCTTCCTTCCTAAGAATCAGCCCTTCCAGGACCCTCGGTGACGTCACGGTGACGTCGCGGCTTGTGATTGGTCGCGCGAGCGGTCACATGGGCGGCCGCGCGACCAATCACAAGCCGCGACGTCACCGCGACGTCACCGCAAGGTCCTGGAAGGCTGATTCTAAGGAAGGAAGGTTCCCGCTTAGTACCAGGGCGCATCAGATGGTAAGTATAGCGATATTTTTTATTTAATTCTTTATTTTACACTTAAATATGGATCGCAGGGCCTGAAGGAGAGTTTCCGCTCCTTCAGACCCTGGGAACCATTGGAAACCCAATGCACTGCATTGGGTTTCGAGTTTCGGCCGACCCCGACCCCGACTTTTTTATAGGATCGGCCGATTTCACTCGACCCGACTTTTGAAAAAGTCGCGTTTCGTGAAACCCGACCCGATCCTATAAATGTAAAGGTCGCTCAACCCTAATGCTGACGATTTGGTTTGTGCCTTCCATTTGGCTCGTCCGGATCGGCCTGAGGGCTCTGGTGAGGGTTCGGTGACCCCTCCTCAAGGGGGGGGGGGTACTGTTGTGAATTCTGTTGTGGGTTCTGCTCTTGGGCTCCCTCCGGTGGTTATAAGTGGTAGTGCTGCTGTTTGTCCTTCACAGCAGTCATCAGGTGCTTCCACTTTGGACGGGGCTATTTAGTCTGGCTTCACCCTTTAGTGAGTGCCAGTTGTCCATTGTTTTTCTGGAGGATTCACATCTCTGCTTGGTTTATCCTACTGGATTGTCCAAATCATCAAAGATAAGTCCTGGCTTTGTTTTTGCAGTCCACATGCGGTGGACTTTATAGTTCAGTGAATTGCTATGTTTTTTCTTGTCCAGCTTTGTCTGTGTAAGGATTTATTCAGCCAAGTTGGAAGCTCTGGAGTCGCAGAGTTACCCTCCATGCCTTTAGTTAGGTGTGGAGATTTTTGTATTCTCTGTGGTGGATTTTTGTAGTAATTTAATACTGACCGCACAGTACTCTGTCCTGTCTTTTCTTTCTAGGTAGCGTGGCCTCCTTTGCTAAATTCTGTTTTCAGTCTGCGTTTGTAATTTCCCTCTCCTCTCACAGTCAATATTTGTGGGGGGCTGTCTTTCCTTTGGGGATTTTCTCTGAGGCAAGATAGTTTTCCTGTTTCTTTCTTTAGGGGTAATTAGTCCTCCGGCTGTGACGAGGTGTCGAGGGAGTGACAGGAACATCCCACAGCTACTTATAGTTGCGGTGTTAAGTTCAGGGTCTGCGGTCAGTATAGAGGCCACCTACTCCAGAGCTTGTCCATGCTGCTCCTAGGCTGTTGTGAACTCTATTTTTGGGCTCCCTCTAGTGGTCACAAGTGGTACTGTGTAGTGTTGTCTTTCTGCAGGTTGGCTTCATCAGCTGGTTCATTATCCTTGGTTGGTTTCCTATTTAGCTCACCTGGATACTCAGTTCCTTGCCTGCTATCAATGTATTCAGTGCTCTTCAGATTCCTGGTGACTGCCTTGCTCACAGTCTCCCAGTCTCTCCAAGACAAGCTAATTTTTTGTTTGTTCAGTTTCTGATTATCAGCGTTCATCATGTTTTTTGTCCAGCTTGTTAAAATGTGATTTCTTACTTGCTGGTTGCTCTAGGGGACTGAGTTTCTCCCCCCACACCGTTAGTTGGTGTGGGGGTTCTTGAAATCTCAGTGTGGATATTTTGTAAGGGTTTTTTACTGACCGCATAGACCCCTTTTGTATTTTCTGCTATCTAGAATTAGTGGGCCTCTTTTGCTGAATCTGCTTTCACCCCTATGTATGTGCCTTCCTCTTACCTCACCGTTATTATCTGTTGGGGGCTTCTATATCTTTGGGGATTATTTCTCTGGAGGCAAGAGAGGTCTTTCTTTCTCTCTAGGGGTAGTTAGTTCCTCAGGCTGGCTCGAGACGTCTAGGATTTTAGACACGTTCACCGGCTACCTCTAGTGTGGTTGGATAGGTTCAGTTTTGCGGTCAGTCCAGTTTTCCACCTCCCTAGAGCTTGTCCTATGTTTAGTCACCTTGCTGGAGTAATTTGTGATCCTCAACCACTAAGGATCATAACACTAGGCCACCAGATCATAACAACGCCCCACTTTTCAGTTTTTGAATTTCCCCAAAAATTTAAAATAAACAATAAATTTCGCTCAACTTCACAATTGTGTTCCACTTGTTGTTGATTCTTTACCAAAAAGGATGGCCGTAATATGGGCAGGAACCTCCCCTTTTACCCATAGTTTGGGTGATTCTCCAGAAATGGGTTTCCTATCCCCTTACCTTATGACTTGGTCTGATTTGTGATTATCCCATATATGCTGAATGTATTTCCTTGCTTCTTATTCCTGAATGTGTCCCATTTTTAAAAGTGCACCATAAGTCCTTACGTTTTATGAATACAGATACTATTCAAAGACTGCAAAGCTACTTTCAAGTGTGTTTAATGCATGTGCAAAATCCAGATGCTGATGATATGTGCACGAACATACATTATCGATTGGGGCATGAGAAGATGGCTGCTAGTCTCCAATATGGCAGACATGCATGCACAAACCTGTTTCAGTCTTCTGTTTTCTCGTGTATTTTTACAGTATGGCTGAACCACATGTACAGACAAGCTAGACCCATTCCTTTTTCCCTCTAGTACTTTGAGCATGCGCAGTTTCAAATTCCTGGATGCTCATTTCAGCAGTGATTTTGATAGCTTTAATTGTGTAGTGTGTGTCTTTTCATGAATATAGTCATTGACACATGAGTAGTGTTGAGCATTCCGATACCGCAAGTATCGGGTATCGGCCGATACTTGCGGTATCGGAATTCCGATACCGGGATTCCGATACTTGCCGCGTATCGGATACCGGAATTGGAAGTTCCCAGATTCAAACTGCACAAATTCAGCCAATGACAATGATTCCAAGTGTGGGCACATCCTGTTCAGCATGGAGGGCATGAAACTACTGGCATGGCTGTGATTGGCTGCTGAAATGATGTCATGATGCAGTTTAAAAGTCGCTGGCGCCATTTTGCGCTCACTCTGCTGTAAATTCAGTTAGTGACAGGACGCTGTTTGCTGACTGAGGGCCAGTTTAGAGATAGCGATTTGCTTTTTTGTGCTTTTCAAAGGCTAATTTAGCAACCGCTGTGTTCACCTACTATTCACCTTGCTTTTGCCTTGTAGCGCTGTTTTCACAGCGATCTGCAAGGTCTGTGTGTGTGTGTGTGTGAGTGCAGCCCACTCTCTAGTCTGAGTGCAGCCACATAGGCCATCCATAGCTGGTTGTATTCAGTTCAGGGAGGGTGGTTCATTGCCTCATACTGTTTTTTTTTTTTTTTTTTTCCAAGTAGTGTAGTCTGCTGCTAATTTTTTCAAAAAAATCCTATTAGTGTCTTTCCACCCGTCTCCAGCTAATTTGTGGAAAAACACTACATAGGATAACGTAGAGGAGGGTTTTTGGGCCTTGCAGCGCCGTTTACGGCTGTCTGCACGGTCTCCGTGTGACTGCAGCTCGCCCTGTAGTCTGTGAGCAGCCATAGCCTGGTTGTCTCCAGCTCAGGGTTCTTCACTGCGTCATACCGTAAAATCAATTTTCCTTTTCTTTTAAGTAGTGCAGGCTGCTGCACATTTTTTCAAAAAAATCCTATTAGTGTCTTTCCACCCGTCTCCAGCTAATTTGTGGAAAAACACTACATAGGATAACGTAGAGGAGGGTTTTCTGGCCTTGCAGCGCCGTTTACGGCTGTCTGCACGGTCTCCGTGTGACTGCAGCTCTCTCTGTTGTCAGTTCAGCCCCCCCCAAAAAAATAAATAATAAAGTTCACCAAACACACCAGTGACACCACTTTACATTTGTGTAGGCCACATTAGCTCATATTAAAGTCTAGTCCACACTTTATAAAATTAGTGTTTCTTATACCTGTTAGGAGTTGTTCAGGAATAAGCACACAAAGCCGTTAGTACTTTTCTGCTTATCTTTATCAGTCAACCAAGATGAAGAAGGCAGTGAGTAAGGCACGTGGGCGTGGGCGTAGGCGCGGAGCAGGGAGGGGACGTGGGGATTCTGTGCCTGCTGCGGGCACCGGTGACTCATCAGCACCCACTTTCACCAGGGAACAGTCATTCATGCGCAGCTTTGACGCAGAGCGCCGTACACCGCTGCTGCATGAAGAACAAATTGAAGCCGTTGTCGGATGGATGGCAGCTAATGCATCAACTTCAATTAGTGCCACATCCTCTCAGACACAGAGCACTGGAGAGCAGCCATCTGTCTCTTCACCACCTGCCAAATTGCCCAGGCAGACAGAGAGCCCAGGACAGGAGCCGTCTCTTCTTCTGTTCTCTGAATCTCTTGGCTTGGAAACAGGGGGCCAGCCAAGCAGCATTGGAGAAATGGAAGAAGATGCAGGGTGCAGTGATGCCCAACAGCTTTTTCTCTCTGAGTCTGAAGAGGCGGGTGGGCCAGTGCCTCCGGTCACCACATCGCAGGCCGCATCCGCTGATGATGACACTCAGGTGCCACTTACTGGTGCGTGCTCTGCTGCTGAGACTACCCAGGAGGAGCAGTTGGGGGCAGAGGGTAGTGTAGATGATGAGGTCCTTGACCCATCTTGGCGTGAGGGACAGGAAGGTGGTGGGAGCAGCTCTGAGGAAGAGATTCCCCGTGCGGCCCAAAGAGAGAGAGGGAGGGGGAAGACTGCGGATCCTGCAGCCTCCGCTTTGGCACCCGTTAGGAGCATGTCTCTTCCAAAAGCCAAAAAGGGCACTCCCAAGACTTGCAGTGCCTGGGCCTTTTTTGACACAGTTGCAGATGACATTTGCTATGTCAAATGCAATGTGTGTCATCACAAAGTCAAAAGAGGTCGAAATGTCAGCAGCCTCAATACCTCCAACATGTGGAAACATGTGCGGACCAGGCATGCGGCGTTGTTAGAAAAACACACTGAAGAGCTAGGCCAACCAACAGCGGCAGCTACCACCTCTTCAGCTCGTGTTGCCTCTTCCTCCAGCTCACACGCAGCTGGTTCGGCTTCCTCCCAGGATCGCCGTGGAAGAACCTCTGGCCCTGTTGTCCAGAGACCCGCTGTAATTCCACTCGCAGCACCACTTTCCCAGTCGTCCACACACTCCCAGCCCAGTCTACAGCCATCGGTAGTACAGGCATGGGAGAAAAGGCGGCCTTTCTCGTCAAACCACCCATGAGCACAGGCTCTGACTGCAGGCATTGCCAAACTTCTGTCACTGGAAATGCTGTCATTCAGGCTGGTGGAGACTGACAGCTTCCGTGACTTGATGTCATTGGCAGTCCCCCAGTACAATGTGCCCAGCCGCTTTTACTTCAGCAGGCAAGCCGTCCCTGCCCTGCACAAGCATGTGGAGGGACACATAAAACACGCGCTACTGAATGCCGTCAGTAGCAAGGTCCACCTCACCACCGATGCGTGGACCAGTCAACATGGACAGGGGCGATACCTTTCCCTCACTGCCCATTGGGTTAATGTCATTGAGCCGGGTACAAATCGTGCGAGTGGCACAGGACGTGTCCTGCCCACTCCAAGGATTGCAGGAATCCATTCTGTACGCATTGACTCCTCCTCTTACACCAGTTCCTCAGAATCATCGCTGCAGGAGCCGTCACAGTCCCCCTCCACATGGACCCGTGATGAACGTTTACCTGTTACGACCGACATGAGCACAGCCGTGGCCAAACGTCAACAGGCCGTCTTGAAATTAATTTCTTTGGGGAATCGAAGCCACACAGCGCAGGAGCTCTGGAATGCCATCAAGCAGGAGAGCGATGTGTGGTTTGTGCCAGCGAATCTCCAACCAGGCATGGTAGTGTGTGATAATGGCCGAAATCTGGTGGCAGCTCTGGGCCTCAGCAACCTCACTCACATTCCATGTCTGGCACATGTGCTCAATTTGGTCGTGCAGAGTTTTTTGAGGGACTATCCGGATCTTGATGCGCTGCTGCACAAGGTCCGCCTAGAGTGTGCTCACTTGCGGCGTTCCAGCACGGCAAAAGCGCGCATTGCGGCTCTGCAGCGCCGACACCACCTGCAGGAACATCGCATCATATGTGACCTACCTACCAGGTGGAATTCCACGTTACATATGTTGGAGCGGTTGTGTGAGCAGCAGCAAGCTGTAATGGAGTACCAGCTGTATCAGGCGCAAAGAAGTCGCACTCCGCGCCGTACAGACTTCACAACCACAGAGTGGGCCACTATGAATGACGTCTGCCAGGTTTTGCGTCCCTTTGATTATTCCACGCGGATGGCGAGTGCAGATGATGCACTAGTCAGCATGACTGTCCCCCTTATCTGCCTGCTTGAAAAATCACTGCAAGCGCTAAGGGATGATGTTGTGGAAGAGGTGGAGGATGAGGATTCACCACTTCCATCATCTTCTGGACAGTCAGCGCCACGTGGTTCCTCACAAACGCGTAGGCAGGGGACAGTTTGTGAGGAGGATGAGGAGGAGTCAATGGAGGAGGAAGACATCCATCCAGAGGAGGGAGTTACACAATTGTCCAGTACTCAGTGTGTACAGCGAGGGTGGGGTGATGACGAGCGGGCAGAGATCACGCCTCCAGCAGGGGACAGCGTTTCTTGGGCAGTTGGCAGTCTGCAGCACATGGTGGATTACATGCTGCAGTGCCTGAGAAACGACCGCCGCATCGCCCACATTCTCAACATGTCTGATTATTGGGTGTTCACCCTCCTCGATCCTCACTACCGGCACAACGTAGAAAGCCTCATCACACCGTTGAACCGGGAGCGAAAAATGCGGGAGTACCAAGACACACTGGTGAATTCCATCATCTTCTCCATTCCAAGTGAGAGAAGTGCTGCTAGTGCATTACAAAGCAGCTCAGTGCGTCCAGGCAGTGGTGGAGGCTCTGCACAAAGAGGGAGCAGAAGCAGTGCCTCTGCCCAAGGCAAGACCAGTATGGCCCAACTGTGGCACAGTTTTCTGTGCCCGCCACAAAAGTCTGCACCATCACAGACGGCTCCAGTCAGCAGGAGGCAACGGTTCCGTCAGATGGTGACAGACTACATGTCTTGCCCTCTTGCTGTACTCCCAGACGGCTCTTCCCCTTTCAAGTTTTGGGTCTCAAAGCTGGATACATGGCCAGAGCTAAGCCAGTATGCATTGGAGGTGCTGGCTTGCCCTGCGGCTAGTGTATTATCGGAACGCGTCTTTAGTGCTGCAGGTGGTGTACTAACTGACCGTCGCATGCGACTATCCTCCGATAACGTTGACCGGCTTACTTTCCTGAAAATGAACAAGGCCTGGATCTCGAAGGAATTTGCCACTCGTCTTCCTGATTAAATAATTAGGTGACTGTCTACGTTATCCAGGTCTCCTGTTGTGTTCATCTTTCTACCACCTGAACTTAAATTCCTGGGCTCCAACACTGCCAGTTGAGGCTCAGAAGTGCCGTCTGCACAGTCAAAACATACGACCCAGTGTTATTGGGTTTCAGTAACGTCAGCTGATCCCCAGCTGTGTAGCCGGCAACGTGTCCTGCGACCGCCACGCTGACACAACAACTGAAATGTAAGGGAACCTGTCCCCCCCCCCCCAAGGCGTTTGTTACTGAAAGAGCGACCTTGTGCAGCAGTAATGCTGCACAAGGAAAAGGTAGCTATTTTCATTATGCTCCTTGCACACGCAGAACTTAACACTTATAAAATGTGTCCACTGATACCGTAAAACCGTCCCGGAGGTGGGACTTTCCTTCGTAATATGACGCAGCACAGCTGTCATTCCTACACCCTCGGCGCCGTGCCCCGGCTCCTCAGCGTTGTTTGATTCCGTCCCGGAGCCTGCGCTGTTATGTTATCCCATGGCCAGGCACACTTAGCGCTGCCCATCTTCTGACATCATTTGGTGTCAGGCTGGCTGCGCCTGTGCGGCCGCGCTGGCCGAGAGCCCGCCTCGCATTGTCTTCTGATTTAATCCCACTGGGGGCCTGAGATCCATGGACATGCGCAGTGCATATCTGAACCTCCGCCTCTCACTCATCTCCCTACACCTTCTTCAGACTGTGCGCCGTCAGCTGATCCCTAATAGCATGCCACGGCCGTGACGCCGCACAGTCTGAAGAAGCCGTAGGGAGGGGAGTGAGAGGCGAGGATATGCACTGCGCATGGCCACGGATCCCAGGCCCGCGGTGGGATTACATTAGACGACACTGCGAGGCGGGCTCTCGGCCAGCGCGGCCGCACAGGCGCAGCCAGCCTGACACCAAATGATGTCAGAAGATGGGCAGCGCTAAGTGTGCCTGGCCAAGGGATAACATAACAGCGCAGGCTCCGGGACGGAATCAAACAACGCTGAGGAGCCGGGGCACGGCGCCGAGGGGGTAGGAATGACAGCTGTGCTGCGTCATATTACGAAGGAAAGTCCCACCTCCGGGACGGTCTCACGGTTTCAGGGGACACATTTTATAAGTGTTTAGTTCTGTGTTTGCAAGGAGCATAATGAAAAGAGCCACCTTTTCCTTTTGCATCTTTTGTGCTGCACAAGCTGGCTCTTTCAGCTACAAACGCCTTGGGGGGGGAGTTAAAGGTTCCCTTTCGACTTTCTCCAATCAGGCTTCGGCCTACATTGTGTTCCTCTGCTTCTCCCCCTGTCCCTGGGCTCCAACACCGCTAGTTGTTGCCTGGTAGTGCTGTACGCACAGTCCCAACAGTCGCTCCTCTGTTATTGGGGTTCAGTAACGTCAGCTGTTCCCCAGCTGTGTGTGTGGCAATCCCTCCTATCTCCTCCACCTCCTCCTCCTCCTGTCCCTGGGCTCCAACACCGCTAGTTGTTGCCTGGTAGTGCTGTACGCACAGTCCCAACAGTCGCTCCTCTGTTATTGGGGTTCAGTAACGTCAGCTGCTCCCCTGCTGTGTGTGTGGCAATCCCTCCTATCTCCTCCACCTCCTCCTCCCCCTGTCCCTGGGCTCCAACACCACTAGTTGTTGCCTGGTAGTGCTGTACGCACAGTCCCAACAGTCGCTCCTCTGTTATTGGGGTTCAGTAACGTCAGCTGTTCCCCAGCTGTGTGTGTGGCAATCTCTCCTATCTCCTCCACCTCCTCCTCCTCCTGTCCCTGGGCTCCAACACCACTAGTTGCTGTCCAGAAGTGCTGTACACACAGAGCCAAACACCTCGCCAATGTGTTACTGGGGTTCAGCACCGCCAGCTGTTCCCCTGCTGTGTATACGGCAACGTGTACTGCGACCGCCACGCAGGCACAACAAGTTAATTTTAAGGGAACCTGTCCCCCCCCCCAGGCGTTTGTTACTGAAGGAGCCACCTTGTGCAGCAGTAATGATGCAAAGGGAAAAGGTGCCTCTTTTCGTGGTGCTCCTTGCACATGCTGAACCTAACACTTATGAAATGTGTCCCCTCCTACCGTTATACCGTCCGGTAGGTGGCACTTTCCTTTTTCATGTGACGCAGCACAGCCGTCATTCTTACCCCCTTGGCACCGTGCGCCGCCTCCTCAGCGTTGTTTGAATCTGTCCCGGAGCCTGCGCTGTTAGGTTAGCCCTTGGCCATGCACACATTTTGCGCTGCCCGTCTTCTGACATCATTTGGTGTCAGGCTGGCTGCGCCTGTGCGGCCGCGCTGGCCGAGAGCCCGCCTCGCTTTGTCTTCTGATTTAATCCCACTGGGGGCCTGAGATCCATGGACATGCGCAGTGCATATCTGAACCTCCGCCTCTCACTCATCTCCCTACGGCTTCTTCAGACTGTGCGGTGTCAGCTGATCCCTAATAGCATGCCACGTCCGTGACACCGCACAGTCTGAAGAAGCCATAGGGAGGGGAGTGAGAGGCGAGGATATGCACTGCGCATGGCCACGGATCCCAGGCCCGCGGTGGGATTACATTAGATGACACAGCGAGGCGGGCTCTCGGCCAGCGCGGCCGCACAGGCGCAGCCAGCCTGACACCAAATGATGTCAGAAGACGGGCAGCGCAAAATGTGTGCATGGCCAAGGGCTAACGTAACAGCGCAGGATCCGGGACAGATTCAAACAACGCTGAGGAGGCGGCGCACGGCTCCAAGGGGGTAAGAATGACGGCTGTGCTGCGTCACATGACAAAGGAAAGTGCCACCTACCGGACGGTTTAACGGTGTGAGGGGACACATTTCATAAGTGTTAGGTTCAGCATGTGCAAGGATCATAATTAAAAGAGCTAAGTTTACCTTTTCCAGCATTAGTGCTGTACACGATGGCTCTTTCAGCTACAAACGCCTGGGGGGGGGGGTTAAAGGTTCCCTTTCAACTTGCTCCAGTGCAGGCTTCGGCCTACACTCTGCTCCCTCTCCTCCTCCTGCTGACCCTGGGCTCTAACACCGCCAGTTGGGGCCCAGATGTGCTAGCTGCACAGAGAAAAACACCAGCCAATGTGTCAGTGGGGTCCAGCACCGCCAGCTGTTCCCCTGCTGTGTAGCCGGCAACGTGTCCTGCGACCGCCATGCAGACACAAGAACTGAAATTGAAGGGAACCTGTCCCCCCTCCCCCAGGTGTTTCTATGTTTTACAGCCACCTTGTACAGCAGTAATGCTGCATGTGTGCAAGGTGGCTCGGAAACTTATTCTCCTTGCCCATGGGGAACTGAACACGTCTAAAATGTGTCCTCTGTGACCATTTAACCGTCCCGGAGGTGTGACTTTCCTTTGTAATGACACGCTGCAACCCCCTTGGTAGCGCTGCCCGTCTTCTGGCATCATTGTTTGGCTGGCTGCGCCTCTGCGGCCGCCCTGACCCACACAACGCCCCTCGGTGTCTTATTTATTTGGACTGCGAGGGTGTGATTGATGGGCATGAGCAGTGCCTATGTTCGCCTGTCCCTCATCTCCTTCCGCCTTCTTCAGACTGTGCGGCTTCATGGCCGTGGCATGCGATAAGGGATCAGCTGACGCCGCACAGTCTGTAGCGGGTGTAAGGACCCGAGTGTGAGAGGCGAACATATGTACTGCACCAGGCCATGAATCCCAGCCCCGCAGTGTTTTAACTATGTAAAGACACTGCGGGGCTGGGATTCATGGTCATCGCAAAGTGCAACGGCCAACATTAAATGATGTCAGAAGATGGGCAGCGCTAACAGCGCAAGGCCAAGGGATAACACGACAGCGCAGACTCCTGTACAGCAAATAACAACGTTCAGGAGGCTGCGCTCAGCACCAAGGTGGGATTCTTGACATCTGTGCTGCGTCTCATTACGAAGGGAACTCTCGCCTCCAACACAGTTTGACTGTATAAAGGGCTAAATGTTATACGTGTTTCATTCAGCGTGTGCAAGGAGAAAAATTAAAAGAGCAACCTTTGACTTGTGCAGCACTACTGCTGCATAAGCTGTGGCTCTTCTAGTTTGTAACCCCTGAGGGGGGGTTAAAGGTTACTTTTAAAATCGGTTCAATTAGGCTTCGGCCTACACTCTGCTCCACCTGCAGAGCCCGGGCTCCAACACCGCTAGTTGCTGTCCGGAAGTGCTGGCTGCACAGAGCCAAACACCTCGCCAATGTGTCAGTGGGGTCCAGCACCGCCAGCTGTTCCCCTGCTGTGTAGCCGGCAACGTGTCCTGCGACCGCCACGCAGACACAACAGACCCAAAGCTGCCGCCAGTGCAGGCTTCGGCCTACACTCCCCTCCCCCTGCTCCTCCTCCTGCTCCTCCTCCTGCTGACCCTGGGCTCTAACACCGCCAGTTGGGGCCCAGATGTGCTAGCTGCACAGAGAAAAACACCAGCCAATGTGTCAGTGGGGTCCAGCACCGCCAGCTGTTCCCCTGCTGTGTAGCCGGCAACGTGTCCTGCGACCGCCACGGAGACACAAGAACTGAAATTGAAGGGAACCTGTCCCCCCTCCCCCAGGTGTTTCTATGTTTTACAGCCACCTTGTACAGCAGTAATGCTGCATGTGTGCAAGGTGGCTCGGAAACTTATTCTCCTTGCCCATGGGGAACTGAACACGTCTAAAATGTGTCCTCTGTGACCATTTAACCGTCCCGGAGGTGTGACTTTCCTTTGTAATGACACGCTGCAACCCCCTTGGTAGCGCTGCCCGTCTTCTGGCATCATTGTTTGGCTGGCTGCGCCTCTGCGGCCGCCCTGACCCACACAACGCCCCTCGGTGTCTTATTTATTTGGACTGCGAGGGTGTGATTGATGGGCATGAGCAGTGCCTATGTTCGCCTGTCCCTCATCTCCTTCCGCCTTCTTCAGACTGTGCGGCTTCATGGCCGTGGCATGCGATAAGGGATCAGCTGACGCCGCACAGTCTGAAGCGGGTGTAAGGACCCGAGTGTGAGAGGCGAACATATGTACTGCGCCAGGCCATGAATCCCAGCCCCGCAGTGTTTTAACTATGTAAAGACACTGCGGGGCTGGGATTCATGGTCATCGCAAAGCGCAACGGCCGACATTAAATGATGTCAGAAGATGGGCAGCGCTAACAGCGCAAGGCCAAGGGATAACACGACAGCGCAGACTCCTGTACAGCAAATAACAACGCTCAGGAGGCTGCGCTCAGCACCAAGGTGGGATTCTTGACATCTGTGCTGCGTCTCATTACGAAGGGAACTCTCGCCTCCAACACAGTTTGACTGTATAAAGGGCTAAATGTTATACGTGTTTCATTCAGCGTGTGCAAGGAGAAAAATTAAAAGAGCAACCTTTGACTTGTGCAGCACTACTGCTGCATAAGCTGTGGCTCTTCTAGTTTGTAACCCCTGAGGGGGGGTTAAAGGTTACTTTTAAAATTGGTTCAATTAGGCTTCGGCCTACACTCTGCTCCACCTGCAGAGCCCGGGCTCCAACACCGCTAGTTGCTGTCCGGAAGTGCTGGCTGCACAGAGCCAAACACCTCGCCAATGTGTCAGTGGGGTCCAGCACCGCCAGCTGTTCCCCTGCTGTGTAGCCGGCAACGTGTCCTGCGACCGCCACGCAGACACAACAGACCCAAAGCTGCCGCCAGTGCAGGCTTTCGCCTACACTCCCCTCCCCCTGCTCCTCCTCCTGCTCCTCCTCCTGCTGACCCTGGGCTCTAACACCGCCAGTTGGGGCTCTAGGAATACAAGCTTGAATAGGTCCCCATCCTGGTTCCAGTACCGTCAGCTGGTTCCGGGCAGAGCCTTTGGCTTAGGTGCCTCCCTCTGGGTATCCGAGTTCCACCAATGTCAGGTGGTCCTTGGTAGTGCTTTCAGGCACGGGTACCTCCTGCTTAGTAACCGGGTTCCAGTAACGTCAGCTGGTCCTCGGTAGTTCCATTGGCTCTTGGACCTTCGGCTACCCATCCGGGTTCCAGTACCGTCAGCTGGTTCTCGGCAGTGTCTTTTGCTCTTGTACCTTCTGCTCCCCATCCTGGTTCCAGTACCGTCAGCTGGTTCCGGGCAGAGCCTTTGGCTTAGGTGCCTCCCTCTGGGTATCCGAGTTCCACCAACGTCAGGTGGTCCTTGGTAGTGCTTTCAGGCACGGGTACCTCCTGCTTAGTAACCGGGTTCCAGTAACGTCAGCTGGTCCTCGGTAGTTCCATTGGCTCTTGGACCTTCGGCTACCCATCCGAGTTCCAGTTCCATCAGCTGTTTCTCGGCATTTTCTCAGCCTTCTTGTACCTTCTGCTACATTTCCAAGTTCAAGACCCTAAAGACGATGACCAGGAAGACCACCCCTAAGATGACGACGACACCAGAGACGACAACCACTGAGATGACGACGACCCTGGAGACGACTACGACATGGGAGACCGAGAAGCAGAAGAACAAGAGGCTGCAGAACAAAGAGCAGAAGAACATTAAGCATAAGACTAAATATCAGAGCAAAAGATATTATCTAAATTATAAGCAGAAGAAGACTAAGCAGTGTATGGGGGTGAGTCCGTTCCTCCTCGTGGTGCCCCTGGATAAAGCCTGATGCTGCAGGCCAAACTGAACGCGGACAAATGTAACTCTTTTGTGACAGGCAGAACGGAAGGTGTAATCTTCAAACTTTTATAGATAACAACTACGGGAATGCCTGTCACAAATAAGAATATGATGAAGAAGTTGAATATGAAAAAGATAATAGTTAAATAAAAAGAATATGAACAATGTAAAAAAAAAAAATTATAGGTAGAAGAAGAAGAAGATGAATAAGGTGAAGATAGTTGATGTCAAAGAAGCTGATGATGAGGATAATGAAGAAGAAAGTGTGGGAGAAGTAAAAAAGAAGGTGAAGGACGTGGAAGTAGTGAAACATCAATATCTGACAAAATAAAAAAAAAAAATAGTCAAAATCTTTCTAACGCCGAACGTCATAAAAAAACCCAAAAAAACCTGCTATTCTATTTGTTTGGGCTAAACCTCTGTGCCTTTAATGTCTCCGCCACCTCCCCCAATACATCCTACATTATTCTTAGTTGTTTTCCTTCATGTAGAATGAACCTACAAGGAAAGAAAGGGTTTATTTTAATTCCGATATTTTCGTCCCATTGACTTGCATTGGGATCGGGTATCGGTATCGGATTAGATCCGATACTTTTACGGTATCGGCCGATACTTTCCGATACCGATACTTTCCGATATCGGAAGATATCGCTCAACACTACACATGAGGAGTTTTTGAACAATTAAGCTACTTGCATCATGAATTACGATCTGCAAATGATGCATTTTGTCCTGTATGGATTTATGTACAGTTGTGCTCAAAAGTTTACATACCCTGGCAGAATTTTTGCTTTCTTGGCCTTTTTTCAGAGAATCTGAATGATAGCACCAAAACTTTTTCTCCACTAATGGTTAGTGGTTGGGTGAAGCCATTTATTATCAAACGACTGTGTTTTCTCTTTTTAAATCATAATGATAACCCAAAAGATCTAAATGACCCTGATCAAAAGTTTACATACCCCATTTCTTAATGCCGTCTATTGCACCCTCTAACATCAATGACAGCTTGAAGTCTTTTGTGGCAATTGTGGATGAGGATCTTTATTTTCTCAGATGGTAAAGCTACCCACTCTTCTTGGCAAAAAGCCTCCAGTTCCTGTAATTTCCTGTGCTGTCTAGCATAAACTGCACTCTTGAGATCTCCCCAGAGTGATATTGATGTCAGGAGACTGAGATGGCCACTCCAGAACCTTCACTTTGTTCTGCTGTAGCCAATGACAGGTCGACTTGGCCTTGTGTTTTGGGTCATTGTCATGTTGGAACGTCCAAGTACGTCCCATTCGCAGCTTCCGGGCTGATGAGTGCACATTTGTCTCCAGTATATGCTGATAACATGCTGCATTCATTTTTCCTTCAACTTTGACCAAGTTTCCTGTTCCTTTGTTGCTCACACATCCCCAAACATCAGCGATCCACCTCCGTGTTTTACAGTAGGAATGGTGTTCCTTTCATAATAGGCTTTGTTGACCTTTCTCTAAATGTAACATTTGTGGTTGTGGCCAAAAAGTTCAATTTTGGTCTCATCACTCCAAATTACATTGTTCCAGAAGTTTTGAGGCTTGTCTCTGTTCTGCTTTGCGTATTGTAGGCGAGATACTTTGTTGCATTTGTGCAGTAAGGGCTTTCTTCTGATGACTCGACCATGCAGCCCATTTTTTTTCAAGTGCCTCCTTATTGTGCATCTTGAAACAGCCACACCGATAGTTCTCAGAGAGTCCTGTATTTCAGCTGATGTTATTTGTGGGTTTTTCTTTGCATTCCTAACAATTTTCCTGGCAGTGGCAGTTGTGGATGACATTTTTGTCTGGTGGTTTTGTTTTTACAGAGCCCCTGATTTTCCATTTGTTAATCACAGTTTGAATGTTGCTGACTGGCATTATCAATTCCTTGGATATCTTTTTGTATCCCTTTCCTGTTTTATACAGTTCAACTTCCATTTCCTGTAGATCTGTTGACAATTCTTTTGCTTTCCCCATGACTCACAATCCAGAAATGTCAGTGGCTGGATGAAAGATGCAAGAGTCTGTCTGGATCCCAGAAACTCACCCAGCTATTATTCACACACACTGATTACAAGCAAACAGGCCACAGGTGAGGATGTTACCTTTAGTAGCCATTCAAACTCATTTCTGTCAACTTCTGTGCATTTTATGAGGCCAAAATCACCAGGGCATGTAAACTTTTGATCAGGGTCATTTGGATGTTTTGAGTTGTCATTATGATTTAAAAAGGGAAACACAGTAGTTTGACAATAGATGGCTTCACCCAACCACTAACCAGGAATGGAGAAAAAGTTTTGGTGTTATCATTCATATTCTCTAAAAAAAAGGCCAACAAAGCAAAAATTCTGCCAGGTATGTAAACTTTTGAGCACAACTGTATATATAAATGTAAACATGCAATGTGTTCACTACTCTTTATATAATTCATCTATTATATTTATGAATTATGGATATTGTATGTAATTAAAATATTGATTCAAGTACCTTTAAATAATTTGGCATAGGCACCTTAACACTGGTTGAGAAAAGTCCTCAATTGGACTGAAACGTTGCTGTTCCTATGGGCTATTACATTTTTCTAATTTTCTATTTTGTGAGAGGTGTCATCATTTTTGTATGTATATTTGATGTGGGGAAAATAAGTATTTGATACATGCCGATTTTGCAAGTTTTCCCACCTAGAAAGAATTGAGAGGTCTGTAATTTTTATCATAGGTACACTTCAACTATGAGAGACAGAATTATAAAAAAAATCCAGAAAATCTGATTGTATCATTTTTCTATAATAAATTTTTATTTTATTACATGCAATAAGTATTTGTTAGAATAGAAAAACAGAATTAATATTTGGCACAGAAACCTTTGTTTGCAATTACAGAGGTCAGACGTTTCTTGTAGTTCTTGAGCAAGTTTGCACACACCGCAGCAGGTATTATGTCCCACTCCATACAGATCATCTTCAGATCTTTAAGATTTCAGGGCTGTCGCTGAGCAATATTGAGTTTTAGCTCCCTCCAAAGATTTTCTATTGGGTTCAGGTCTGGAGAGTGGCTAGACCACTCCAAGACCTTGAAATGCTTCTTAAGGAGCCCATTCTTACAGGTGCTTCTCACGAAATTAGCATATCATCAACAATTTAATTTATTTCATTTCTTCAATACATAAAGTGAAACTCATATATTATATAGAGTCATTACAAACAGAGTGATCTATTTCAAGTGTCTATTTCTGTTAATGTTGATGAATATGGCTTATGGCCAATGAAAACCCAAAAGTCATTAACTGAGTAAATTAGAATAATTAACAAAAAAACCTGCAAAGGCTTCCTAAGCATTTAAAAAGGTCATTTAGTTTGTTTCAGTAGGTTCCACAATCATGGGGAAGACTGCTGACTTGACAGATGTCCAGAAGGCAGTCATTGACACACTCCACAAAGAGGGTAAGCCACAAAAGGTCATTGCTAATGAAGATGGTTGTTCATAGAGTGCCGTATCCAAGCATATTAATGGAAAGTTGAGTGGAAGGAAAAAGTGTGGTAGAAAAAGGTGCACAAGCAACCGCGATAACCCCAACCTTGATAGGATTGCTAAGAAAAGGCCATTCAAAAATTTGGGGGAGATTCAAATGCTGTGCTGCTAGAGTCATTGCTTCAAGAGCCACTGCACACAGACGTATCCAGGACATGGGTACAAGTCTTGCATTCCTTGTGTCAAGCCACTCATGAAAAATAGATAATGCCAGAAGCGTCTTACCTGGGCCAAGGAGAAAAAAAATTTGGACTGTTGCTGAGAGGTCCAAGGTCTAGTGTGAAGTTTCCACAATCAGTGATGGTTTGGGGAGCCATGTCATCTGCTGGTGTAGGTCCACTGTGTTTTATCAATACCAAAGTCAGTGCAGCCGCCTACCAGGAAATTTTAGAGCACTTCATGCTTCCCTCTGCAACAAGCTTTTTGGAGATGGAAATTCCACTCTCCAGCACGACTTGGCACCTGTCTACACTGCCAAAAGTATCATTACCTGGTTGAAAAACAACAGTATCACTGTACTTGATTGGCCTGCAATCTCGCCTGACCTTAACCCCATTGAGAATCTATGGGATATTGTCATGAGGAAGATGAGACACACCAAACAACAATGCAGATAAGCTGAAGGCTGCTATCAAAGCATCCTGGGCTTCCATAACACTTGAGCAGTGCCACAGGCTGTTCACCTACATGCCACACTGTATTGATGCAGTAATTGATGCAAAAGGAGCCCCGAACAAGTATGGAGTGCATTTACTGAACATAAAATTCAGTATGCCAACACGTCAGACTTTAAAATAATTTTTCAAGCTGGCATTATTAATTAATCATCAGCATTAACAGAAATGAACACTTGAAATAGATCACTCTGTTTGTAATGACTCTATATAATATATGAGCTTCACTTTTTGTATTGAAGAACTGAAATAAATTAACTTTTTGATGATATTCTAATTTTGTGAGAAGCACCTGTACCTTTGATCATTGTGGCTAAAGAGTTCTAGTTTAACATCATCGGTAGACAGGACTTGTTTCCAAAATGTATCAAGTTTGTATAGATGTTCTTTTGCATACTTTTGATGCTGAATTTTATGGTGAGTATGCAGGAGAGTTTTCTTCTGATCACGTTTCATCAATGCTACATTCCTGCAGGTGTCTCTGAACAGAAGAACATTGTACCACCACGCCATAGTCTTCTAAATCTTTCTGAAGGTCTTTAGCAGTCAAGCTTAACTGACTTGGGCTAAGTTCACATTAGCATCTCTGTGTACAGCGTTTCATCTGCATGCACAAACGAATGCCAAAACACATTCAGATACATGGTAATGCTGCATTTTTTATCCTCATCAGCTTACGCATGAGGACAATAATCGCTGCGTGTGCATGCATTTGTATGCGTTTCTGCATGCGTTTTTTCTGCGCATGCATTTAAATTTTCAATTAATTTTGTTATGCGGCAAATGCTGTTCCAGGAGAATTACCTTCACAAAAGCCACACCCAATGGGCGTGTCTCATGTGGATTCTGTATATATAGACCCTACACCGATGAAATCCTCATCTTTTGCTGCTGTATCCAGCTGCAAAATGGATCTTGGCATGGAAAGCTTCTATAGTATTCTGGATTTGGAATTGAAATTGACTTTTGCCTTTGCTGCGGCTTGTGAAGAAGAAATAGGAAGAGCAAGATGGAGAATACGTCGTCGTCACTACTAGCAACACCCCATTGTTGGAGTCCGAGAGAGCCATGGAGCCTACCACTCATTGTACACCGAGCTGCGTGAAAACCCAAAGAAGTTTTTCAAATACACGAGGATGTCAGAACAGAGCTTCGGTGAATTGCTGCAACGTGTCAGAGGATCCATCACCAGGCAGGACATACAACTATGTTGAGCAATTCCTGCAGAGGAACGTCTGTTGGTGACCCTGAGGTATGTAATTTTAAAAAATAAACACATGTCGTTTGTGTTATTGTTATAACAGCCATGTACTGATTTTTTTTCTTTCCATTTTCTGTTCGGCAGATTCCTGGCTACCGGAGAGACCTTAAGATCTCTACATTTTCAATTCCGGATTGGAGTGTCTACCCTTTCTGGGATTGTTGGAGACACCTGCCGTGCTTTATGTGATGTTTTGCATGCAGAATTCCTCCCCAACCCACAACTGAACTCTGGCTGAAAAATGCAGCAAAATTCAATGAAATTTGAAATTTTACAAACTGTGTGGGGGCTGTGGATGGCAAACACATTCGGATTCTGAAACCTGCTGGAAATGGATATGAGTATTTTAATTACAAAAAATATTTTTTGATTGTTCTCATGGTGATTGCAGATGCTGAGTGTCGATTTGTTGCCGTTGATGTTGGCTCATTTGGACAAGGAAATGACTCACAGATTTTCAAAAACTCTGACATGGGCCAACGTTTGTATGGTAATAATTTAAATTTTCCACTGCCAAAACCTCTTACGAACACTGAAGGACCACCAATGCCATTTGTTGTGGTTGGGGATGAGGCGTTTCAATTGTGTACAACCTCATAAAACCGTACTCGAGTCGGAACTTGAATCACACCAAAAGGATTTTCAACTACCGACTGACAAGGACACAAAAAACTGTGGAGTGTGCCTTTGGTTTGCTGGCATCTAAATGGCCCATTTTGAGAACATTAATCATTCTAAAA
Source organism: Ranitomeya variabilis (assembly GCF_051348905.1). Taxonomy (NCBI): domain Eukaryota; kingdom Metazoa; phylum Chordata; class Amphibia; order Anura; family Dendrobatidae; genus Ranitomeya; species Ranitomeya variabilis. Next base: position 825,165,918 of record NC_135232.1, on the reverse strand, counting down.
ACTGACACAATTGATGATGTGGTCAAAGCATATGTCCTGGCAAAAGAGCGACAACAATTAGAACTTGACAAACCTGTTGATAGCACTTTGCAGGATTACCGTGATCACCCTCTGAGGACTACAGTGGAAGTTGCCCAGATGAGGGATAAGTTTTCTGCTTACTTTGTTTCTGATATTGGACATCTTGCATGGCAAGACGATATGGTTTAATACACTTTAAGTAAATGTTATATGTTTGCTTTCTTTACTACTAAAAAAACACCTCCAGTTAAACACCTATTACAACTTGACTCAACAAATACAATACACACGTGTGTGTTTTCACATAAAGAGACAAAGAAAACACAGGGATTGTACAAACAAAATAAATATTTTAGTTAACAACAACCATAACCATCTGTTTATTTTGCATTAAACGCAACTGGGTTTACGTTCAGGGTTTGTACGACAGTGAGATATTGTGGACCTTGGGGGTGTTGAGCTGTTATGATTGGGTAACATTCGATGATGAAGGGGTTGCAGGGGAAGGGGCAATAAATTGAAGGATTGGCTCCTGGACGGGACTGGACACATTGGGAGTAGACGACACATTAGGAGTTGAACTGTTGGAAGGGATAGACAAATTGGAAAGGATAGAACCAAGGGAAGGTAGGGACATATTAGGCAACAGATGAACAAAAAAGAAGAAAGGAACGCCACCATATAGAATGCACACCTCTACTAGATATTAAATATAAAAAGGTACACTTTATTTGACAAAGAACATAAAACCAATTAAAAAGCAAAAACATGAACACACCCATCCCTCCCGCACATAATGCATGTGACAGCCTAATGCATAAATAATCCGTAAATACAAGGTCAATACATATGGCAACAATAGTGATAATGCACAACTACCCCCATACAAACCCTTCAACCATCTAATAATGAAGATGAGATCCAAACCCAATTAGGGGAAGGAAAAGGGAATAACTAAGCAGGTGTGCAATAGTTACACAGGAGACACAAAGGCACAAACTGCAGCAATGTGCTAATAATATAAAAAGCACAAACCATGGCCAATTATGTGCCAGCCATGTAAAGACAATGAAAACTGCAGAGCCAGAAATAGTCAGCACGCACAAAGATGAAACTCAAAAGCTGCCTGAAAACTATGTATATACCACCATGAAAAAGGCTCACATCTGTGCCAGACAGCCAGCGCAGGAAACTCCCATGTAAAAGAGCCAAAGAAGGGGAAGTGGAGGAGCGTGGGGGGAAGGAGCCCAACGCGTGTCGCCATTACACGGACGGCTTCATCAGGGGCAGTGTATACTGCAATGTCAAACACACAGTTTAAATACCTTGGGACAATCAGAGATCAATCGACACAGGTGAGCGGAAAGGCATGGCCAACACAGTAAGGAACCGGAAATTATGTAAGAAGACCAAAGTAAGGGCAGACGTCTCTGCCCATACGATCAAATGCGCACGCACCAAAAAATCAGCGCTGTGCATCTGATAGAATGAATGAATGAAAAGGGCGCATGCGCATATCAAAGCAGAGTAAAGTAAATCGCTATAATAGATAGAATAATGTAGGTATGAAAAAAAAATAAAATAAAATAACATAAAGAAAGAAAAAAAAAAAAACACATTAAGACATGCAACAATTGAATATATAAAGAGGATAATTTATCCACAAATAAATCAAACATACAAAAAAAAAAAATTATAAATAAATAAATAAAAAATAAAAATTAAATAAATAAAAATACTTTGCTCTTCTTACATCATTTCCGGTTCCTTACTGTGTCGGCCATGCCTTTCCGCTCACCTGTGTCAATTGATCTCTGATTGTCCCAAGGTATTTAAACTGTGTGTTTGACATTGCAGTATACACTGCCCCTGATGAAGCCGTCCGTGTAACGGCGACACGCGTTGGGCTCCTTCCCCCCACTCCTCCACTTCCCCTTCTTTGGCTCTTTTACATGGGAGTTTCCTGCGCTGGCTGTCTGTCACAGATGTGAGCCTTTTTCATGGTGATATATATATACATGGTTTTCAGGCAGCTTTTGAGTTTCATCTTTGTGCGTGCTGACTATTTCTGGCTCTGCAGTTTTCATTGTCTTTACATGGCTGGCACATAATTGGCCATGGTTTGTGCTTTTTATATTATTAGCACATTGCTGCAGTTTGTGCCTTTGTGTCTCCTGTGTAACTATTGCACACCTGCTTAGTTATTCCCTTTTCCTTCCCCTAATTGGGTTTGGATCTCATCTTCATTATTAGATGGTTGAAGGGTTTGTATGGGGGTAGTTGTGCATTATCACTATTGTTGCCATATGTATTGACCTTGTATTTACGGATTATTTATGCATTAGGCTGTCACATGCATTATGTGCGGGGGGATGGGTGTGTTCATGTTTTTGCTTTTTAATTGGTTTTATGTTCTTTGTCAAATAAAGTGTGCCTTTTTATATTTAATATCTAGTAGAGGTGTGCATTCTATATGGTGGCGTTCCTTTCTTCTTTTTTGTTCATACATTGCTCATATAGCCACTAGTTTGCACCCTTGTTATTTTTCCACATTGGGTAGTGCGCCAATTCTTTTCATGTTAATAGTAGGCAACAGAGACACATTGGGAGGTGAGGGTGGAGGTGGTAGGACCATTTTTGGGTGAAGTTTCTTGCTCCGGGTCTTCATTTTACGGGGCGGCGCAGAGTCACTAGTGGGAGTCTATCTGTGTTTCTTTATTGGATGAGTGGGAGTTTTGGCCTCAGTAGCAGTGTGCTGGCTTGGTGCTGGACTGTGCAGTGTGGTGGATGCTGCTTGCTGCAGGGGTGCTGCACTCGAGCATTGTGGATGCTGCTGGCTGCAGGGGTGCTGCACTCTTCAGCGTGGTGGATGCCGCTTGCTCCAGGGGTGCTGCACTCTGAAGTGTGTTGGATGCTACTTGCTGCAGGGCTCCTGCATTCTGGTGCATGGTGTAGCTGTGAACTGGGGGAACAGGCCAGTGATGCTGTGCTTGTTGATGCTGGCAAAATCCAGCCTTCAGATGATTGCTTCGGGACTGCTGCTGTAATGCCTGGCTGTAAGCAGCCTGGAAGGCCTGCATGAAGTTCAGCTGGAGTTCAGGTGTAAGGTTTTCCAACACGCCCCACTCTATTGCTGAAAAAGATGTCTCGCCCATCTCTGAAGGTCGGCTTCCAGGCAGTCAAGGCGTCTGTGGACATCCTGGAAAAGTGTGTTCACCTGCATGAACCCACTGTCCAGTCTATCTCCAATCACCTTCATCCCATCCTGGAAGACCGAGCTTAAGTGAATAAACTCGGGCATGACTGTCCTCTCCCAGGCCCTCTGCCGCTGAGGAGAAGTCCCAACAAAAGCAGTGGCAGAGGGCTGGGAGAGGGGAAAACCTGATGGACTGACTGCCTGTTCCCAGCCTGTGAAGCCTGCCTGGTTGCTACATCGCTGGTGGATGATTGGGACAGTTTGATGGCTGGTCGATGAGGGGCCGCTCCAACAGAGGAAGATCCTGGTTGTATAGTGCTGCTCCAGGTTCTGTGTGGAAAATAAAAGAAAAACATTACTACATTTTTTTTATCTACTATATAATTCTCTAAGGGTCACTTTCGTCTGTCTGTCTGTACTTCTGTCTGTCTTTCTGTCTGTCACGGATATTCATTGGTCGCAGCCTCTGTCTGTCATGGCATCCAAGTCGCTGATTGGTCGTGGCAAAATGCCCACGACCATTGCCACGACCAATCAGCGACGCGCACAATCCGGAAGAAAATGGCCGCCGCTCCTTAGTCCCCGCACTCAGTGCCCGGCGCCCGCATACACCCCTCCGGTCACCGCTCATACAGGATTAATGCCAGCGGTAACGGACCGCGTTATGCCACGGGTAACACACTCCGTTACCGCCGCTATTAACCCTGTGTGACCAAGTTTTTACTATTGACGCCTATGCAGCGTCAATAGTAAAAACATCTAATGTTAAAAATAATTAAAAAAATAAAAAATCATTAGATACTCACCTTCCGCCGCCTTTCCCGCTTCTTACGATGCTCCGGCCGGTCCATGCAAGCGGCACGTTCTGGTGGTCTGGGAGAAGGACCTGCCATGACATCACGGTCATGTGACCGCGACGTCATCACAAGTCCTGCGCGCCTGCGTGAGAAGGACCTGCCGTGACGTCACGGTCATGTGACCGCGACACGGTCATGTGACCTCGACGTCATCACAGGTCCTGTGCGCCTGCGCGAAAAGGACCTGCCATGACGTCACGGTCACGTGACCGCGACATCATCACACCCTGGGACCGGAAGCTGCCGCCTGCACCCCACACAGGCGACAGAACTAAAACGCACCTGCGGAAGGTGAGTATATGTTTATTTTTTGGTTTTTTAACCTGTGACATACGTGGCTGGGCAATATAGTACGTAGCTGGGCAATATACTACGTGACTGCCCAATATACTACGTGGCTGGGCAATATACTACGTGGGTCTGTGCTGTATACTACATCACTGGGCAATATACTACGTGGCTCTGTGCTGTATACTACGTCACTGGGCAATATACTACGTCGCTGGGCAATATACTACGTCGCTGGGCAATATACTATGTCGCTGGGCAATATACTACATCGCTGGGCAATATACTACGTGGGTGGGCAATATACTACGTCACTGGGCAATATACTACATGGCTGGGCAATATACTACGTGGACATACATATTCTAGAATACCCGATGCGTTAGAATCGGGCCACCAGCTAGTAGTTTATATAATAGTAAGACAACAGAAAAGATACTCATGTTCACTGAGCAACTCCAGGCCTCAGAAAAGAAAGCATATGGTTGTATTTATATTTCGAGAGCTTTGGAGCAGCATCACTTTTAACCCGAATCTCCTATCTGATATCCTTATTGAAGCGATCCTTCATCGAATGCCAACGAACTTTTACTCTCTTTACTGTGAAGGGGGAAGAAAAAAAATTAATTGTTAAAAAAGACACCAACATTTACAGCAAAACAGATGCGTCACACCACATTCTGACTTTTGGCCTTGCATGGTCCCAATCATCTAACAGCGATCTGGTCACTTCTTCCCAGAGTCGTCGAATCAATACTGAGTTGGGATGATTGCGATCACAGGGGTCCCACAACGCTACATACTCTTGCACCAGTGTGATAAGTAGGTCATTGTCATTGATATGTTGACCTTCCTCACTTTGTCGAACCTATAGGTCAAATAAATTAAGAAAAAAAAATAATAACTCATAGAGTTTTAAAGATACAAATCTGAAAAAAAATCCAATTACAAGTCTGATAATGAAAAGAATACTTACACCGTTTTTGTGTAGTATTGCCAGTCAATACATACCAATCTGTATATCAACTGTGATTACATAATCTGTGTCATGTCCACCCTGGGAAGCATTAAGTTCTTTACTGGAGGAGATGTTTGAAGAGCAGGCAGCAGTCAAGTGAAACACTATACAAAAGAACAGATAAGAAAAATTTAACTTGTTTAAAAGAGCCAAACACAATGTAGCCAATGCAAAAAAAAAATTGAAAGCCAATACTTACATTACAGGCAGGCCCGGATTTAGGAGGGGGCCCAAGGGGCCCAGGCCCTGGGCCACCCACCAAGTGGGGTCCTCCCACCAATATAGGGATAAATATCTCAAAACATGTAAAATACACATCTCTTTGCTGTGAACCGTTTCTAATGATAAGGAACATTTAACAAGAGAGAAACTATTGAAAGTGACCTGGCTGGCCTAGCCAGATTTCCAGTAACCTCCCTGAACCTACTGCTTAGCTTATGGCATGCGGCAGCCTTCTGTGATCCCAACAGAAGGTTCTAGGCGCTACCTATTCAGCTATGCGATCGCTCCCTCGGACTAGATCAGATGAGAGTTTGTTCAGCTACCTTCGAGGAAGGAGGCGGAGCCGTTCAGCTACCTTCGAGGAAGGAGGCAGAGCCACGATGTCGGTGTGCGAAGAGGCTTCTCCACCGCAGAGCGCGGCAGGACTTCACTTTGGATCTTCAGTCACTGAAGATCCAGAGGTGAAGTGGTTCAGTCTTCACAGTGTCGCGATGGGTGAGTATGATCTCTATCTGTGTGTATGTCTGTATGTTTGTCTGTATGTGTATCTTTGTTGCAGCTGCTGTCCTACTCAGTACCATACTGTATAGACAGGCCCACACTGTATCCTGCATTACAGTGTGTCTGTGTATACTGTATGTATATAGTTTGGACCTGTTTACAGTATAGTGCTGTGTATACACTTTATACAGCCCCTCAGCCTCTATTCTATATACAGCCAGCACAGCAACAGCCTCTGATATATACAGCAAATATTGAGATAGCTCTAAGGATATATCTAATTGTGATGGTAACAAACTGTAGTGGTGAGCGTTCCTTCTCAAAACTCAAATTAGTTGAAAACCGATTAAGGACATCCATGAAGCAGGAACAACTTGTAAATTTGGCTATCATGAGCATAGAGTCAGATATACTGCGTGAATTGGACTTTAATGACATCATTAGTGATTTTGCAGCACGAAAATCAAGGAAAGTGCCTGGATTGTAAAAAATGAATGATTTCACCTGATATACTCTGCGTAAATGATTTTTGTAAATAAACTTGAGTTCGTTTCATTTTGTGTTTTTGCATTACATATTGCAACACCTTGAAAAATGGGCCTCCCTTCAAAATGGGCCCCGGGCCACCCACCTCTTAAATCCAGCCCGGATTACAGGCAGTAGTCCAAGAGCACAGCAGGCAGCACAGAAGCATGACAGCAGCACAGCAGCAGGACAACAGCACAGCACCAGAACAGCAGCACAGCACCGGAACAGCAGCACAGCACCGGAACAGCAGCACAGCACAGGGACAGCAGCACCACACGGTCTACAAGGAAAAAAAGGAAAACATAAGACACAAAGTGACGAAGGGTGTGAAACTGGGCTGAGTGTGAGACTGGGCAGAAAAACATAGTAATTGAAAAGTACACACTCATAATTACAGGGCCACAGGAGCAATCCACAACAGGTAATCCCAGACAGGAAGAGGCAATCCAGGAAAGGAGTCCAGGACAGGAAAACCACACAGTCTAGAAGGAACAGAAAACAAAACATAAGTTCAAAGTAAAGAATGCTGTGAGAGACAGACAGACATTTTCAAAGCTTCTATACTTACATCCAGAGTCTTATGCTTGCATCCAGAGTCTTGAGAGTCCTGTCTCCAGACCCCGTTTTATGCAGCATGAATTTTGCAGGTGGTGAAATCATTTCCTGGACATGATTAGTGTGAAGTATGCATGCGTATCAAACACATGTGTATCGAACGCATGAGTATGCATGTCCTTGCGTACCAATGCATTCCCATAGACAGTAATGGGTTGTTTTGATGCACTCATTCGCATGCGTATGTCTGCGCTAAATTGACGCCTCAAAAAATGCAAGATGTTGTGTTCGCCGCACACCACGAAACGACGCATGCCTACCCATCCGCATGCGAATGCATGCTAACGCATGTCCCTGCATACACAATGTTAAATATATGTATGCAAGACGCATGCGGATCGGTACAGAGTGCACACACATGCGCGGTGTGCACACATACGCTAATGTGAACCCGGCTTTAACTACATAACTGACTAAGTCTGATGATGGCTGTTAATAAAAACTTCTGGTATCTCTCTACAATTGTTAAGGACACACTGGGAGTTGTAGGGTTGTAGGTTCATGCGATATAATTGTTTGTGGGGCTGACTTGATGTTACAATTGATTTCTGTACTAAGATTGATTCTTGAATTCAAGTACTTTTGGTTCTGGTCATGTATTCATGTATGGAGGTTGCCATATTGTGTGGAAGCTGTCATGTTTTGTGGGAGCCTTCATACTGTATCTGGGTCAATGTGTGGGGTTCATATTATGTGGGGGTCACTTATTTTTAGTTAGGCATTATTTTTTATCATTATTTTAATTATCAAAGGCTAACAAGGTACAAAGTTTTTTCCTGATGTCATCCATCATTATTATAGGTTTTATGTAGATCTGTCTGTGCATAATGCATATTACAAGCTAGTGATGTTATCTGACCACTAAGAAAGCTCAGGTTCCATGCCCCGAAGCACAAATAGTTAAGTGATACACATGGATTTTTTTTCACAGGCAATTTGTCTCAAGATCTCAATCACATGAATGTGATCTCTATTTCTGTGAGCAGCTTGAGTTCTTTGAGATTTTTTGAATGCTGTGAAACCTAGTAAAGATTTCGAAGACAGCAAAAATTCAACATGCATTCAACACACTATATTAATGGGGTCGTCCTCTTTCAAAAAGTTCCAGTCTCCAGGTACAGTTTGTTATAAAATAAGACAATTGAGCTTTATTAACCATCACCAGGTCCAGGGTAATCACTGAGGTCTGTGAGTGACATTCTGTCTACACGGGCAGAGCCTCTAAGCTCAGTGATTGGATGCCATGCTGTCAACATTACGTCAGCACTGTAGCCACTGTGAACAAGACAATGCAGGAACCATGGTCAAGATTTCCATCAGTGATCAATAAAACCTTCACACTCCTTTGATCTGCTCTAATATTTACTCATACAATTGTTTCTCCCTATCCCATACTGGTAGTTGTGCTTCACATCACTTGTCTTATTAACGGCACTATTCCTACGTCCCAATATGTATAAATATGAGATGCTTCAAATATTGAGACCTAGGTAGTCCGAAAAGCTTGCCATTTGCAATCACTGTCTTAGTAAGCCATTAAAAGTTATTACATCAGATAATGCTGCCCAGTAGTATGAACAAATGCTGCCTGGAATTAGTTTGCATCTAAAATAGTAAAACAGCACCATCTCCTGGAAAATAAAATAATACCACATGTTTTACAAAATAATGTACCGTTATAGATGATTTAATTCATTTATGCAATGTGTGACTTTTTTTCTGTTACTGTTTCTAAAGTCATTTCTCCTAGAGAGGAGAAAATTGTTTAGATATGAATGGAGTTTGCATCTGTCAAAGTCAAATAATTTATTATTCGATTTGTGCAAATCTCCAAAATATCACCCATCCTTATTTTACACAATGCAGAAGATTGCATCATGCAATGTAATTCTGGCGCAGTACAGTCTTCTCTGTAATGACTTACAGCTATCAAATAGTATAGCGCAACCCAGGTGAATGTACTATCAATGCCTGTATAAAAGTTAGGGCAGGGAATGCAGCAGCTATTTTGCTCAGGGCTTAGCAATAGAGTTAGGGAGAGAAAGCCATAAAACAGGGAATAAGCATTATAGATAGTGTGTGACAGATGCCTCTCCCTTCCTAATTTTATAGTTATATTGTAAATAAACACAAAGCCAGAATAAAGTCCTTTATTTGAAGTAAAAAGAAAATACACTTTTACTTTTTTATTTTAAAATAACAAACACAGTTATACTCATATAATGCCCATTACATTGAAGCCATCATCTCCTGTAATAAAACAAAAATAAAAATCAACCATATCCTTCACTGTCTGTCATTCTGTCCCACATGGTAATCCATGTGTGAGGATAAACAGTTTTCAGCCTGATGCAACAGTCTAGGCTGAGAACCACTACAGAATGAGCTGCTGCAAGTTCAGTCTCAGTAACTAGTGGTGAAGATGTCATCGAGGTTACCACTGGTCACTGAGGCTGCATTCCTGTTATGACCCGGTGACTTTGGAGCCGCATGAACTTTCTCTGGAGTAGGTGGAAACTGTACTGACCGCAAAACCTGAACTAACACCGCAACTAGAAGTAGCCGTGGGGTGTACCTAACAAACCCTAGACACCTCGACACAGCCGGAGGACTAAATACCCCTATAGATGGAAATAGGAATACTACCTTGCCTCAGAGCAGAACCCCAAAGGATAGGCAGCCCCCCACGAATATTGACTGTGAGTAGGAGAGGAAAGACACACGCAGGCAGAAAACAGGATTCAGCAAAAGAGGCCACTCTAGCTAAATAGGGAAAGATAGGACAGAATACTAAGCGGTCACTATTAAAACCCTTCCAAAAATATCCACAGCAGATAATACAAAAAGTTCCACAATCTAACTAAAGACATGGAATGTATATCTGCCACTCCAGAGAATCCAACAAGACTGAGAAAATACTGACACAATCTAAGCTGGACAAAAAAGAACACTGAATAGCACAGAATTATTAAGCACACAGCATGTGTGCCACAGAAACCAAAACCAGACACTTATCTTTGCTGATTTGGCAGAAGGCAGAAGGAACCAAACCAGGACCAAAACCTCCCAACAACCATGGACAACTGGTAAGGACTAATGAATCCTGCATACCTAAATACCCCAGTCAGAACTGCAATCAGCAGACACACCTGACCAGGACTGCAACTCAGGGACACATCATTACCAACTACAACCACCGGGGGTAGCCCAAAAGCAGAATTCACAACAAGGCTTGGCCCGCGCACAAGTCCCACAGGACTGCACAAAAGAACATACATCACGTGATAAAGAAGGCCACCAAAAGGACCTACCAACCAAGTCTCTGGTACCAAAAATACCAGGATAACCAGCCAACACAGAACAGTGAACCTCAGAAATCACTCTACTAGTCCATCTGTCAGGAACAAACAGTTTCCCCACTGGACAACGATCAGGTCTGTCAGCCTGAAATTCCTGAAGAACCTGTCGTAAATCAGGGGAAATAGCAGAAAGAACCACCCCTTCTTTCAGAATGCTGACCGGTTCAAGGACCTCAGGAGAATCAGGCAAAAAACTCCTAGAAAGGGCATCAGCCTTAATATTCTTGGAACCCGGAAGATACGAGACCACAAAATCAAAACAGGAAAAAAACAAGGACCATCGAGCCTGTCTAGGATTCAGCCGCTTGGCAGACTCGAGGTAAATCAAATTCTTATGATCGGTCAAGACCACAACACGGTGCTTAGCTCCCTCAAGCCATTGTCGCCACTCCTCAAATGCCCACTTTATAGCCAACAACTCCCGATTGCCGACATAATAATTGCGTTCAGCAGGCGAAAATTTACGGGAAAAGAATGCACACGGTTTCGTCAAGGAACCAACATGATCCCTCTGGGACAAAACGGCCCCTGCGCCAATCTCAGAAGCGTCAATCTCAACCTGAAACGGAAGGGAAACATCCGGTTGGCGCAACACCGGAACAGAAGTAAATCGACGTTTAAGCTCCTGAAAGGCAGAAACAGCCGCAGAGGACCAATTCGCCACATCCGCGCCTTTTTTCGTCAAATCGGTCAAGGGTTTAACCACGCTGGAAAAGTTAGCAATGAAACGGCGATAAAAATTAGCAAAACCCGAAAATTTCTGAAGGCTCTTTACGGACGTGGGTTGAATCCAATCATGAATGGCCTGAACCTTAACCGGATCCATCTCAATAGATGAAGGAGAAAAAATAAAACCCAAAAAAGAAACCCTCTGCACCCCAAAGAGACACTTAGACCCCTTCACAAACAAAGCATTGTTACGAAGGATCTGAAATACCATCCTGACCTGTTCCACATGAGACTCCCAATCATCAGAAAAAATCAAAATATCGTCCAAATATACAATCAAGAATTTATCAATATAAGTCCGGAAGATATCATGCATGAAAGATTGAAAAACAGATGGAGCATTAGTGAGCCCGAACGGCATCACAAGGTATTCAAAATGGCCTTCAGGCGTATTGAACGCAGTTTTCCATTCATCACCCTGCTTAATATGAACAAGATTATACGCCCCCCGAAGGTCAAACTTCATAAACCAACTAGCCCCCTTAATCCTAGCAAACAAATCGGAAAGCAAAGGTAAAGGGTATTGAAACTTGACCGTGATCTTATTCAAGAGGCGATAATCAGTACAGGGTCTCAAGGAGCCATCCTTCTTAGCAACAAAAAAAAATCCTGCTCCCATCGGTGAAGAAGATGGCTGAATATGCCCTTTCTCCAAAGACTCCTTAACATAACTCCGCATAGCGGTATGTTCCGGCACAGACAGGTTGAAGAGTCGGCCCTTAGGAAACTTACAGCCTGGAATCAAATCAATAGCACAATCACAGTCCCTGTGTGGTGGAAGAGAACTGGACTTGGGCTCATCGAATACATCCTGAAAATTAGACAAAAACTCTGGAATTTCGGAAGAGGAAGAAGAGGAGATGGACATTAAAGGAACATCATTATGAACCCCCTGACAACCCCAACTAGTCACAGACATAGACTTCCAATCCAACACAGGATTATGTACCTGCAACCACGGAAAACCCAACATGATAGCATCATGTAAATTATGCAATACCAGAAATCGACAATCTTCCTGATGGGCTGGCGCCATGCGCATGGTCACCTGTGTCCAAAACTGGGGCTTATTTTTAGCCAAAGGTGTAGCATCAATGCCCCTTAAAGGAATAAGGTTCTGCAAGGGCTGCAAGGGGAAACCACAACGCCTGGCAAACTCAAGGTCCATTAAATTCAAAGCGGCGCCTGAATCCACAAACGCCAAGACAGAAAATTATGACAATGAGCAGATCAGGGACACCGATAACAGAAATTTAGGTTGTACAGTACTGATGGTAAATGAACTAGTGATCCTCTTTGTCCGTTTAGGGCAGACTGAAATGACATGAAAAGTGTCGCCACAATAATAACACAACCTATTCTGATGTCTGAGTCCTTGTCGTTCTGTCCTAGACAGAATCCTATCACACTGCATTGGCTCAGGACTCTGCTCTAAGGACACCACCACAGCACGCACAGTTCTGCGCTCCCGCAAGCGCCGATCAATCTGAATGGCCAAAGACATAGAATCACTCAGACTGACGGGCATGGGAAACCCCACCATAACATCTTTAACGGATTCAGAAAGACCTTTTCTGAAAATTGCAGCCAAAGCATCATCATTCCATTTAGTCAACACAGACCATTTTTTAAATTTCTGACAATACAATTCTGCCGCTCTTGACCCTGAGATAGGGCCAACAAGGTCTTCTCTGCTTGATCCACAGAATTAGGTTCATCATATAATAGTCCTAAAGCCTGAAAAAAGGAATCTACAAAGCAAAGCCGGATTCCCCGATTCCAGGGAAAATGCCCAATCCTGTGGATCACCACGCAGCAGGGAAATGACGATTTTAGATTAAAAGAAAAACTATCTGCGCTGGAATCAAAAAGTAAGGGAACCATATATAAGGAGCAAGCAATAAATACAATTAAGCTGCTGCGAACAAGTATATAAAAACATAGATATATGTTACCCGGAAACGCCCACTGATTACCTGCTAGCAGCTGTATTGGCTTCCGCATGTAAACCTTGAACTGAGATGCTGTGTACTGCTCAATTCTTTGTGTAATGGCTGCTCCTAAGCACTGTAAAACTGCTGAACAACAGTACCTGGTAGTAGCAGCAACGCATTGCATTGAGTTGCACAGTATGGTTGGTAGCAGCTAATTAGTGAGGTGTCAGGTGTTGGACCCTCAAAGATCTGATATTAATTACCTATTTTAAGGCTAGGTCATAAATATTTTGTTATCTCCTTCTATGAAGAATAGCCTGATTAATCTAAAGGACCCAGAAATGTGCCATGACAATGCTTCAATAACATCTAGATATACCTAAATGGTCACTGTTGTTTAAAAAATCTAATGCTTATCACATTGACAATATAGCAACTATCAAAAGTGCAGTATACTTTCATTTCAAAACATTTTCCTGGTCACTATGTGTCTCCCTTCTGAGCTACTTGTTGTTCAATGCTTGTTATAAAGACAGATCTGTCTATAATTACAGACAAGCAAGACAGATTGCAGTTAGTAAAAGTGTGTTACAAGCCTGATTACAAGACTGATGCTTCACCTGGATCTTAAAGGGAATATCCACGTTATGTCACGTGAGCCCTGCAGCCAATCAGCGGCCCAATCAGCGGACCCTACTGAGCCAATGGGAGACCTGACATCAGGGGTGGATTAAGGGTAGCCAGGGCCCCGGGCTGTTCAGACACTGTGGGCCCCCCCCGGTCATGTGATGGGGTTATGTGTTGGGGTCATGTGACGGGGTCATGTGACAAAGATTTTGTAAGCTGCCACCATAACACGGTAGACACTTTTGGCCGGGCCCTACTCTACTGTAACCTATTAAATATTTGTTAAAATATGCAATATAATTTAGGTATATTTTGATTTATTTTTCAATTTTTAAAATGACCAATAATATCACATACAAGGAACAAATACCACCGCACCATGACCAGACCACATATTACAACCACAGTGATCGAATAATATCACATACAAGGAACAAATACCGCTACACCATGTTAAGACCACATATTACCATCACATGGTGACCAAATAGCACATACAAGGGACAAATGCCGCAACACCATTTCCAGACCACATGTTACCACCACATAGCGACTGAATACTACAATACTGATCAGTGATAAAAAAACAAAAAAACACAATACTATCACCATAAGTGCCAGTATTCACAGGAGATCTATACTTAGTATGCAGTGTCTGTGTAGAGGTTATACAGTGATCACCGGTGACATTATATACAGGACCTCTGTATATAGTATACAGTGTATAGTGTCAGTGTATAGGTAACACTGACTCACCAGTGACGTCTCTAGGTGAAGTCCTTCATCTTTCATCCAACACATCAATAAATAGACTCGTGCACTGCCTTAATCTTAGTGGTGCTCAGGTACGTTCCAACACCATAACCATATGTAAAAAAACCTGGCACTCAACTTTTTTTATCTGGAAATATATTTTATTGTCAGCCCTTAGAGGCTTTGCCCACACAGCCTCACACAGATCTAAGAAATTATTTATCATCTGCCTACACGGGCACATCTTTCTCAAATCCTCTGCTTATCACGTAACTGAGGAAGGTCCGGTTTGGGACCGAATCGTTTTGTTGCTGACAATAAAATATATTTCCAGATAAAAAAGTTGAGTGCCAAGTTTTCTTTCATCCAGCACAGACCGCCATCATTTCTTCCAGCCAGGGCTCATTTCTGCAGGAAATAACACAGTTATCTAGATCTCCGCTTGCAGAACACATTACTTAATTTTTCCCAACTTCTACATTACACCACATGAAGAAAAAAAGGCGACATAGTGTCACTCTGCACAGTAACAGGACCGCCCCCCATTTAAAACAATGTACTCAAAAAATAAAATAAATACATCACTGCAGTAATAATATCCCTTAATTAGCCCCTATGGTAATAATATTCCCCATCCTGCTCCGTGTGTCTCATTCCTGGCTCCAGCCATATGTTCTTGCATCCTGCCCTCATGAGTATCCATTTTACCCCATATGATCTCCCCATCCTGCCCTATCTGTCTCCATCGTATCCATCCTGTCCCATGATCCTATCCTGCCCCGTCTTTCATTCTGCCCCGTGTCTCCAATCATGCCCCATATCTACATTCTGCCCATGTCTCCAGTCCTGCCCTGTTGTGAATTCCGTCTGGGCTCCCTCTGGTGGCCTTTAGCGATACTGCGGGTCTGGAGATGGGCTCAGCTGCCTCATTTCCTACTTTGCTGGTTCCTATTTAACTCCACCTGCACCTTTGTTTGTTGCCTGCTGTCGTTGTATTCAGTACTGGTTCTGATCTCTCTGGACTTCCTTGTGACCTGTCTCCATCCGGAGAAGCTAAGTCTTGCTAGTTCATGTTTGCTCATTTTTCTCTTGAAAATATGTTTCATTATATGATGAGTTCAGTCCAGCTTGCTTATATGTGATTTTTTGCTTGCTGGAAGTTCTGGGTGCAGAGTGCGCCCCTCACATCGTGAGTCGGTGTGGGGGTTCTTTTATTTTCTGCGTGGATAGTTTTTGATAGTTTTTGTGCTGACCGCACAGATCCCTTGCTATCTTCAGTCTATTTAGCGTTAGCGGGCCTCATTTGCTTAAACCTGTTTTTCATTACTACGTTTGTATTTTCCCCTTAACTCACCGTTTTTTATTTGTGGGGGCTGTCTAAACTTTGGGGTCATTTCTCTGAGGCAAGTGAGGCTTGGCTTTCTCTCTAGGGGTAGTTAGTTCCTCAGGCTGTGACGAGGCATCTAGGTTTTTAGGTAACGCTCCACGGCTGCCTTTAGTGTGTTTTGGATAGGTTCAGTGTTGCGGTCAGTATATTTTCTACATCCCCAGAGCTCGTCCTAATATTCTGGTTTACCTATCAGGTCAGTTTGGTGATCCTACCACCGGATCATAACACTGCCCCCAGTGTGTCCAGCATATTGCCCCCAGTGTGTTCAACAATCTGCCCCAGTGTCTCCATCATATTGCCCCAGTGTGTCCAGCATTCTGCCCCAGTGTCTCCAATATTGCCCCCAGTCTGTCCAGCAATCTGCCCCAGTGTGTCCAGCATTCTGCTTCAGTGTCTCCAGCATATTGCCCCCAGTGTGTCCAGCATATTGCCCCCAGTGTCCAGCATATTGCCCCAGTGTGTCCAGCATATTGCCCCAGTGTGTCCAGCATATTGTCCTTAGTGTGTCCAGCATATTGTCCCCAGTGTGTCCAGCAATCTGCCCCAGTGTGTCCAGCAATCTGCCCCAGTGTGTCCAGCATTCTGCCCCAGTGTGTCCAGCATTCTGCCCCAGTGTGTCCAGCATTCTGCCCCAGTGTCTCCAATATTGCCCCCAGTCTGTCCAGCAATCTGCCCCAGTGTCTCCAGCATATTGCCCCCAGTCTGTCCAGCATATTACCCGCAGTGCATGATCCAGCAATCTGCCCCAGTGTGTCCAGCATTCTGCCCCAGTGTCTCCAACATTGCCCCCAGTCTGTCCAGCAATCTGCCCCAGTGTCTCCTCTCCAGCATTGCCCCCAGTATGTCCAGCAATCTGGCCGTTCGCAAAGAAAAAAAAAGAACGAGTTCTCCTCACCTGACAGGCTGTGCGCTCCAGCGGCGAGCTCCCTCCAGCAGCTCGCAGTCGCCGACGACTGACAATGACATCAGACGCCGTCGACGTGTGTGCTGTGCCTGCAGCCGACTTCAGCTGCCAGCCTCCAATTGGCTGGCAGCTGTTGTTAACTATTGACATGCGGGCGCGTGCCCGCACGTCAATAGGTGAAGCTGCCGCAGCGCCGGTGGGGACCTGGTGAGCAGATGAGATGGGGCCCAATGCGGGCCCCCTCTCTGCCCACCGGGCCCATACGCCAGTCAGTGCAGTAATGCCCTGACTGGTGGTGGGCAATCTGAGCGGTAGCCGAGGGCCCCCCCACACCACTGGGCCCTGGGCTACCGCCCAGATTGACCCTATTATAATCCGCCCCTGCCTGGCATTGATGTCACTGGAATGGCTCTGACACTGGAAATGAGTACAGGCTGTTTTTATTTTACATGCGGGAATATAGAATAACATTAGTCCAAGTGTGTTAAATTAATAAAAAACTTGGCACTCAAGAGTTCTTTTTGAAAAATGAAGAAATAATTGTTCGTTTATTGGTGCAACCAGTTCAGTAATTGATGATGTATAAACGTTTTCGGTCACAAGACCTTCATCAGAAACATCATATATGAAACTGAAATACATAATTTACAGAGAACGCCATATGTTACACAATATGGATCACATACAGAGGACCAGTATATGCACACAAGTAAAACGAGATAAAAAATCAAATGGGTGCTGGTTCTAGAGAAGTATATAAATGACAAAATTAATAATGATAATAGAGGGTGACAACCGTGGCGGTTGGAACGAATCCAGACGTGCTGCGTGAGTCGTGGAATTTCTCAAGCTAAAGAAAAAGCTGTGAGCGTGGATAAGGAGAGAATACAAGGCATGGTATAACTACTGTATAAAATCACAAAATTGCACCTAAATGACCAACAAAGGATACTAAGTAGCAGGTGATGATGGGTGCTGGGCCGTGGTATTGGGGACGGAAGTGCACAGTGAGCACCTAAAAGAAGAAAGTAAGATCGTGAGTCTGTCAGACTATCCCAATCAAAACCATATAGCACAGTAACAGTATATACAAGTGAAAATGTATGTAGATATATCCGCAATAGAATGAATGTTGTCCAGACCTGCTGATACCACAGTGTAGAGAAAGGTGGACCTAGGCATGCCCCTGAGTTGACCCCTGACTGTATACCAGTATATGCATATCAATATAGTACCTGGAAGCAGGGCTGCAATAATGTATAGGCACAAAAGGCCTGCGTACAGGTGTTACCGGGCAGATGAACCTGAGGAATATGATGAGGGCAGATGATTATTGCCCACAAGAAAAACGCAGGATGTGGGTAATGGTAACCTGTATGGAGGGGTAGAACTAGTTACCTGGAGGCTCCTGGGGAGACTGTGAGGTGGGGCGCACTGGGGAAGCAAGGTCCCGCTGTAAAGGACTAGCGCTGGAAGAGAAATGCACAGTGGGAGATACCCCTTAGAAATGTGCATATAACAAAGAGGGAATGGAGAGAAAGGCCCCATGTATTTACCTTATGTATCCAGGTCCAGGGAACGCTGTGTAGCTGGAAGAACCAGAAGACGCTGTTTGCCAGCGTTACTTCCGGGTTTAAAAGCTCCTAGCAAGCAGGTCATGTGACCCGCCGCATCATAGACCATGTGACCGCAGCAGCAAGCTGCAGTTGCGCAGAGCTGATGAATGCTATGAGACAGGAGTAAGGGCTTTATTGCTATTGCGCCTGCGTGGATACTGCAGAGCTAAATGAATGATAGAAGGCAGGAGAGAGGGCAAGACTGCGCATGCGTGGATGCCATATAGGCAGCGATGGCATGCAATAGTGTGATGAAAACATGGACACTATGGTGAATGGCAGCAGGCATAGAGGTTTGCACAGGACTCATAATAAGGTGCCAATAGCAATAGCATGGTATGTGTAGATAAACTAGAGGAATAGCAGTGCATATCTACCACAAGTGGTGACACCGGTGCCCAGTGAGGTGTTAGCGATTCTAAGAGAAATAAAAGAAAACAGTATTAGACATGAATACATAATAAACTAAAAGGTACATATTACAGGAATGCAAATTACAAGAATACAAAAGAGCTCTAATACATTAGACAATTGGTATCATAAAAAAGCTGAGACATCATAGTCCCTATTGAGTCCCTTGGGTTCCAAGGTCTGCAGCGTGAAAATCCAAAAAGCCTCCCTTCTTTTGAGTATCTTAACACGGTTCTGGCCCCGCCTGGGGGGATCAATTTGCTCCAGAACCTGAAATCTGAGTTGGGAAATATTATGATTTTTTTCGACAAAATGGTGAGGGAGTGGGAGATGGGTCTTCTTACAACGAATGGTTGATTTGTGTTGGGACACCCTGTCCCGAACTGTTTGTGTGGTCTCTCCCACATAGGCCAGACCACACGGGCATTTGATGACGTATACTACAAATGAAGATTCACACGTATAGAAGCCACGGATGGGTATGGCCCTACCTGTGTGGGGATGAAACACTGAGGGGCCTTTCTGCACATGACTACACTGAAGACAATTGAGGCAGGGGAAAGTACCGCACTTTTGGGTTTGTAGGAAGGACTGCCTGGGAATGATAATGTCTGAGCCCACATCTGCTCTGACCAATCTGTCCTTAAGATTTTTAGCACGTCTGAAACAAGACAGGAAGGGTACTTTAAATTCTGGAATTTGTGGATAACTTTTTGAAAGTAAATTCCAATGTCTCCTAATAGTGGATTGTACCAGGCGAGAGAATGGATGAAAGGTCGTGACAAAAGGGATTCTTTTACATCCATCGGTAGATTTTCTAGATGTCAAATCTTGTTTGGCCTCTGTAAGGATCCCCTTTGGATAACCCCTAGCTGTAAACTTATGCTCCATTTCAATCAGTCTCACTCTCTTGGTATCCTCATTGGAAACAATCCTATTGACCCTAAGAAATTGTGACTTGGGGATGGAGTTTTTTATGGATGGAGGATGACAGCTGCTAAAGTGTAGTAGCCCATTCCTGTCAGTGGGTTTGGTAAATAAATCAATACCGAGGGAGCCCCCTCTGTCTCGAAAAATCAAAGTATCCAAGAAGCTGATCTTATTAGTATCGTGCTGGATGGTGAATTTGAGCTCAGGCCAGATGTGATTGATGTGGTCATCAAATAGTAAGAGTGACTCAAGGGGTCCATCCCATATGCAAAAGATGTCATCTATATATCTCCGCCAGATTTTACAGTGAGATATAAATAAGGGGTGGCTGTAGACGAAATCATTTTCGAAAGCTGCCATGTACGCGATAGCGTATGGAGGCGCCACGTGTGAGCCCATTGCTGTGCCCTGCTGTTGAACATAAAAAGTATCTTGGAACATGAAATAGTTCTCTGTGAGAACTAGATTCAGGAGATCGGCACAGAGGTGCCTGATTTTCATGTCCACCCTGGCTTCACTCAAAAGCCTATCAGTGGCTGCTAAGCCTTTTTCATGGACTATGGCCGTATATAGGCTATTAACATCCCAAGTTATAAGGAAGCATGTGGGGGGTAGTGGGCCCAGAGCTCTGATTGTTTGAATAAAGTCATTAGTATCCAGCAGGAAAGAACGGGTAGTTTTAACCAGTGGAGTGAGAATTTTTTCCAGCACAATAGCTAAAGGTGACAGGATGGAATCTGTTAGTGAAACAATTGGACGTCCCGGTGGTTTCACCAGTCGCTTGTGTATTTTGGGCAAAATGTAAAAAATTGGTGTGATCGGGTCTGTTTTGATTAGAAAATCCCTTATTTTATTATCAATAGTGCCCGCCTGGAAGTGATATTCCACCACTGGTTTGATTTTTTGGACTAACTGATTAAGTGGATTGTGGGTTACTTTTTTGTAAACTGATGTATCATGAAGTTGCCTAAAGACCTCCTCTAAATAATCAGATTTGTCCATAATCACTGTCGCCCCGCCCTTGTCTGCTGGTTTTATTATGAGTGAGTTATCCGATGTAAGTCGCTCCAAGGATAGCTTTTCTGACTGTGAGAGATTGTGTTGGAAATGAAATTTCCCCCGCTCCACATCTCGAGTGAATGTATGGATGTCTTTTTCCACTAGAGACACAAAGGTCTCCACTGGTGGATTTCCCCGTGGAGGCATGAAAGAACTGGAGGTTCGTAGTCCCAGCTTCCGAAGTTCAAGAAGGGGGACATCCCCCTCAGCTGGTAAAGTCAATGTGGGTGGTTTGTCCGAGAAGTGGACCCGTAGCCGAAGGTTCCGAAAAAACCTCTGTAGGTCCATATTTAGTTCAAAAGAATTAAACTTGTACATGGGGCTGAAGGATAGGCCCTTTTGAAGTAGTGACAACTGATGTGTGTCCAGATTCTTAGAAGATATGTTGATTACCAGTGGGAGATCCTTACCTGGGATCGGGTCGACATCTGGTTTCTGGAATCCCCTGCGGCATTGCCCCCCCCGCCTCGTCTTCCTCTTTGGCGACCGTGGCTGTTCCCTAAAAAAGAAAGGGAGGTAGAAGTGTTGGAAGTGCCAGGCCTGCTGTCGGTGGAGCCAGAAGAGCTGAGGGAGCTGTGTCGTCTGGTGGAACGCCGAGAATCTCGCCACTGGTAGACGCGGTTTTGAAGGTAATCCTCCGCATCCCTCAGGAACTTTGATCTTTTCTTCTTTTCTAATTCCACCCTGTGAGTGCGTAGTAGCTCTTGGTTTTTCTTTTTGAGTTCTTGATATTCCTCCTGGGGCATTGTGCTGGTAAGTTGGTTTTCGATGGCACATATTTGAGCGTTCACGGTGTCCAAATTCTTTTGTAAATAAGAGAGGGTTAATGTCATCAAATCTGCAGAGCACTTATTCAAAATATGTTCAAATTTATTACAATAGTCCTTGTCGTCCCGGAAGAATGTGGGTTGTAGAGAAACCCGCAATCCCCTCGGAATTCTTTGAACCCGAAGGTATTCAGCCAATGTAATAATGTGGAGCTCCAAATTAATAGCTCTTCTAGACTCACGTTCTAGGTCTCGGTTCTTTAATTCCTGGGTGGGAATTTGAAGAAAGTCGCTTGGTGCGGTCACTTTTGAAAGAATTTCCGCCACTTCTGTTGCGTTGAAGGAGAACGTCTCGCTAGACATTGTCCAGGGTGCACGTGTAAAGGAGGAGTCAGATACAAGAATTATACACGGCACTCGAGGCTCCTGGGTGGTGCTCAAGTAAGGTTTCCAACCCGTCAATAAATTAATAAAAAACTTGGCACTCAAGAGTTCTTTTTGAAAAATGAAGAAATAATTGTTCGTTTATTGGTGCAACCAGTTCAGTAATTGATGATGTATAAACGTTTTCAGTCACAAGACCTTCATCAGAAACATCATATATGAAACTGAAATACATAATTTACAGAGAACGCCATATGTTACACAATATGGATCACATACAGAGGACCAGTATATGCACACAAGTAAAACGAGATAAAAAATCAAATGGGTGCTGGTTCTAGAGAAGTATATAAATGACAAAATTAATAATGATAATAGAGGGTGACAACCGTGGCGGTTGGAACGAATCCAGACGTGCTGCGTGAGTCGTGGAATTTCTCAAGCTAAAGAAAAAGCTGTGAGCGTGGATAAGGAGAGAATACAAGGCATGGTATAACTACTGTATAAAATCACAAAATTGCACCTAAATGACCAACAAAGGATACTAAGTAGCAGGTGATGATGGGTGCTGGGCCGTGGTATTGGGGACGGAAGTGCACAGTGAGCACCTAAAAGAAGAAAGTAAGATCGTGAGTCTGTCAGACTATCCCAATCAAAACCATATAGCACAGTAACAGTATATACAAGTGAAAATGTATGTAGATATATCCGCAATAGAATGAATGTTGTCCAGACCTGCTGATACCACAGTGTAGAGAAAGGTGGACCTAGGCATGCCCCTGAGTTGACCCCTGACTGTATACCAGTATATGCATATCAATATAGTACCTGGAAGCAGGGCTGCAATAATGTATAGGCACAAAAGGCCTGCGTACAGGTGTTACCGGGCAGATGAACCTGAGGAATATGATGAGGGCAGATGATTATTGCCCACAAGAAAAACGCAGGATGTGGGTAATGGTAACCTGTATGGAGGGGTAGAACTAGTTACCTGGAGGCTCCTGGGGAGACTGTGAGGTGGGGCGCACTGGGGAAGCAAGGTCCCGCTGTAAAGGACTAGCGCTGGAAGAGAAATGCACAGTGGGAGATACCCCTTAGAAATGTGCATATAACAAAGAGGGAATGGAGAGAAAGGCCCCATGTATTTACCTTATGTATCCAGGTCCAGGGAACGCTGTGTAGCTGGAAGAACCAGAAGACGCTGTTTGCCAGCGTTACTTCCGGGTTTAAAAGCTCCTAGCAAGCAGGTCATGTGACCCGCCGCATCATAGACCATGTGACCGCAGCAGCAAGCTGCAGTTGCGCAGAGCTGATGAATGCTATGAGACAGGAGTAAGGGCTTTATTGCTATTGCGCCTGCGTGGATACTGCAGAGCTAAATGAATGATAGAAGGCAGGAGAGAGGGCAAGACTGCGCATGCGTGGATGCCATATAGGCAGCGATGGCATGCAATAGTGTGATGAAAACATGGACACTATGGTGAATGGCAGCAGGCATAGAGGTTTGCACAGGACTCATAATAAGGTGCCAATAGCAATAGCATGGTATGTGTAGATAAACTAGAGGAATAGCAGTGCATATCTACCACAAGTGGTGACACCGGTGCCCAGTGAGGTGTTAGCGATTCTAAGAGAAATAAAAGAAAACAGTATTAGTCCAAGTGTGATCCAATGTTTTTGTACTCGGATCGAAAATATGGTCATGTTTTCATACTCAGATCGAAAAATATGGTAATGTGCATGAGACCTAATACAGGAGCTTTTGAAGTGTGAGCAAGTCCAGATAACAGTTCCCTGTAGGTTGTAGAAATCACAAAAGTTTGTAGAGACTATGTGGCACCCCAGGAGTCCGGTTGCCACAGTGGCTTTGCCTCAGGGCGGGGGGGGGGGGGGTGATGACATGCCTGGAAGCAGGAGGGATCCCCTTAGCAGGTAATACAATCAGATTACAACACCTTTCCTGACTCCAGACCAGAAGGGGGAGCTCTAACACCTGTTTTAGGGGAACTTCCCTAGAAATTCTGGCCTGGAGGCGGAGTTAGTCAGTTCAGTGTGAGAGAGCAGACAGTAAAGGAGGAAGAGGCAAGAAGTGAGGAGAATCTAGAGGATAGGAGCTGCGACTGAGCTCACCCCAGGACACCAGACTGGACAATGGAGTCCATGTTTGTGAGGGAACTTCAGGCCCCGCAATCAAATCCGGAGAACAGGAGATTGCAGGTCTCCTGCCCCCAGCCGACACCTGAAGGCAGAGCAGCGTACGAGAGCCTGGAGTCACCACTTCGGAGTGACACCTGGAACAGGCTCAAGTTGCCTGCCATGCGGGTAGTGTTTCACTTAGTGGACAGACTGAGAGAGGGACTTCAGGAGCACTAAAAGTACCAAGCACCCAGAGAACAGCGCAGTAGGAAAGCCTCCAACCTCACCTGGCTAAGGGGACTCTGAATTGCTTCCAGGCTGCCCAGATCTCCATCACCAGCTGTGACTTGTGCCCCATGCTGCACCTTCAGCCTGAAATTAAAGGCAAAGAAACTGCAACCCTTGTGTCCTCTAGTTATTCCCGCACCCTCAGTCCTGGACCCTCAGTCATGCACCCCAACATCCACAATTCCCTTACAGAACTGCACAGATAGCCCTGGGGCTCCGCTGCACCTGTGGGGAGCAGAACCATCCCAGCTAAATCACCATCTGCCCCAGCGGTCTCCTTAAGCAACGTCGGCCATTTATAGCCGAACACCACAGGTGGCGTCACGAACAATCCTCCATTCTCTATACCAACTTTATTCCCATTTCCACCATCATCCATTATCTATTCCCTCATCACATTTATTGCGTGCTCAGGGCCACGGACCGGGTCACCGCTGCTGTGACCACCCATTTAAGAGCCGTGCGCGGTTCCAAGTACCCCACGGCCCTAGCGGGTGTTGCAATTACAGCTGACATAACTGGATGGTGGCAAACTCCAAAGCACATGGTAATGAAAAAAATAGCTTGTCAATGCTCAAACACACATTTGTGTAGAATTCAGCTTTAAACGGCCTTGGGTAATGATATTATTGACATTTTCTGGGCAATTCGTGAAATTCAAAAGGAGTAGAGCTCATCAAGACAAATACATAATGCCAATTCTCTTCAGAGAAATAAAAGAAGTGCTTCCAGCTTATAGTCTGACTGGGGGAACAACTAGGAGTATCAAAAAGTGGAAGAATACCACAGGCATCATGTACTTCAGTTTATATATATATATATATATATATATATATATATATATATATATATATGATTATTGAATCATATTACATTTTCCTCTAAATGAAAGGTGCACATTAGGAGAGTGCCATAAATAAATGTCTTGATAAATGCTCTCTGCCCTTTGTTTGCTGAACCCTGAGCTTGCTCACATGAGCTTATAAATTGGACAAGTGCAAATTGGTAAAAAATTGGATTGTGTGCAGACCAATGTTATTGTAACGATATTGCAGTAGGATTTCTATGGGCAATGGGCTCCTATCTTGTTCCTCAAGTTTGGGGAATCATAGGCTATCCCTGTCCCTTAGATTACCCATGATGGTGGGGATGTCAGACTCTCGTATCTTGCTATGCTACTATATCTGTTTCCTTCCCCCACCCAGCGAGGTATGGGACAGAAGCGTATGGAATAACACAAACCTGACAGACAAAGGAAAACAGACGGGATAAAATAAAACCACAATCATACAAATACACTCACAAAACAACCGAGTGGGAATCAAGGAAGGGATAGGTGGAACAAACCAAATGAAAAGAGGATTAGGAGAAACACACACAAACCCAAACCCATGCAGAAATCTCCTGTAAACAACTCTAACTGCCGGCTCCGAACTCTGAACTTTCCTTCAACGCCAAACCAGGAATTTGTAAGCTATCACTAGCAAAAAAAGAAGAAAGGAGGAGGGTTCTTAAACCTGCGGTAAGTAACCAACTCCAAAAAGCTGATACAAAAACACAGATAACTCCTGGAGTCCCAATAAACAACTGCTAACAGAACTATTAAGAAGAGTTCAGCCACCTCCCTAGTGTTCGGTTCGGTTAGTCGAACAGGGACGTGTTCAACGAACTGTTCGTCGAACGTTCGACGAACACCGTCGAACCCCATTGAAACCAATGGCAGGCAAACACAAACACATACAAACACATGGAAAACACATAGAAAACACTTTAAAAGATGTCCAAAAGCTGACAAACTGCTCAGAAGACACAACAAACACATGGAAAAGTCACAACTACATATAGTCATGCGAAAAGAAAAGAGGTGGAGGAGTAAAAGGAGGAGGAGACACAGATATAGGCATGTCATGCCCTTCTAAAATCAAGAAAGGCTGGAGTAAAAATCTAAACTCACTCTACCCACACCCAGACGTCTTGACAAAAAAAATAAAAAAAGAAATATCTTTAGGTAGAATGGTGGCGGGTCCATTCAGAACACTTTCCTTAGAAGATGTAGTGGTACCCCCATTGGGAGTTGTGCCAAAAAATGAACCCAACACATTCAGACTAATCCACCATTTGTCATATCCAAGGGGCAGGTCAGTAAACGACAACATCGACGCGGAACCAAGTACAGTACTATGTACTGTACCTCCTGTTCCTGTACTGTACAATCAGGCGGGTCAAGAAGATGGTAAGGGGCACCCTAATGGCCAAAACAGACATTGAGGGGGCGTTCCGGCTGCTTCTGTCAAGGAGCATACTACATAGATCGCTGTTTGCCCATGGGGTGCTCCATATCCTGCTCACTATTTGAGGCGTTTAGTTGCTTCCTCGAATGCGTCGTCATGGACGTTTGTAAGGTGGCACATATTATCCATTACCTTGACGACTTTTTATGCCTGGGCCTAAAAGATTGCCACAGTGTGAAAACACGCGGTAGTCCACCTGTGAGAAGGAGAGAGCTGGAGGGAGAGTGGACACCCCAGAGCTGAGGGGTTAGATTGAGAAAGAAAGAAGGCGGGGTAGCTTGCTTCATGGGTGGGGTACTCTGCTGAGTAGCAGAAATTGCTACTAGGCCTAAAAGGATTTCCTGGGCCAGATGCCATTACAAAATAGTAGTTAGGTAAACAGGTGGTGTAGCTTGCTTCATGGGTCGGGTACGCTGCTGAGTAGCACCAAATTCTACTAGGCGCAAAAGGATTTCCAGGGCTAGATGCCGTTACAAAATAGTAGTTAGGTAAACAGGCGGTGTAGCTTGCATCATGGGTGGGGTACGCTGCTGAGTAGCACTAAATTCTACTAGTATAGTAGTAAAGCACGGCACTCTGGGTATCTTGGAGGTGCTCAAGTTAGGTATCCAACCCGAAGTACATCAGCAATAATATACTTGGCACTCAGGAGAATTTTGTAGTGAAGTAAAACATCATTTATTCAGTGCATCCAGTTCAACATGAACGTTTTCGGTCCAAACATAGGACCTTCATCAGACAAGGTTTTTGAATACTGGAATACACAGTTTGTCTGTATGGGCCCACGAATGGTGCCAGTGTCAGACAGAATCCAGGAGGTGAAGTATCGCCTTATGCAGTAAATGAAAATGCGCTGCAGAGTGGCGAGGTAATCGCTGGTGCAGGGAGCGCTGATGCTGCTGCGGAGAATGGCGCCGTACTGCAGGGAGCCCTCCCGGAGATGCTGCTCATCCCATCTCCGGGAGGCCCAAAACTATTAACTGGATTACATGCAGTAAAAATTGAGATACACAGGCGGTATAGTTAGTTTCACAGGCGGGCTACTCTGCTGATGTGCAGACACTGCTACTAAGCCCAAAACGATTTACTGGGTTAGATGCAGTAAAAATTGAGGTACACAGGCGGTGTAGCTAGCTTCACAGGCGGGCTACTCAGATGACTATCAGACAATGCTACTAGCCCAAAAGGACTGGCTGAGCTAGATTACACCAAATACTGTGACTAATACTTGCACAGCACTGGCTCAGACCTGCCTGGCAAACAGTGCTATGAACTGCTGTAACTCAACCTGAAAAGGGCTGATATTACAACTAGTCCCGACTCCTCCCTACTCCCTAAACCTATCTCTCTGACAATTCGCTCCAAAAATTTGGCGATGGGGCAAATGGCTGGTTCTTATAGGGCAAGGACATGTGACATACACAGCCAATGACACATGCCCTTGCTTGTGTGCATCACATGCACATTGATGTGTGTGTTCGCACTGCTGATAGGCTGAGAGACTGCACCGCCCCTCTGTAAATGTGGGAAAGAAAAAAAAATGGAGATCGGCGTTATTTCAGCACAGATCTATCCCCCGCCCACTATACACTGAAACAGTCCATTAACAATGATAAACAGTTTCAATGTGCAAATCAAGCTAGGCTTTTAGTGAACGAACAGTTATTGAACAGAAACTTGAACAGCCGAATTTTAAGCAAATTGTTCGGGTTCGTCGAACGACTCGAACGCCGCCCAAAACAGCTCGAATTTGAAATTGGCGAACAGTTCGACTCGAACACCGCTCATCTCTACTATTAAGCTGTTATAACAACTGCAGGTGCATGTGTCACCAGAGGCTGCAATCGTTTTACCTCACTCCGTCTCAGTATTCCCATGACAGTAATTCAAAGATGCAGTGCAGATCTGCAATTTATTTCTCAGCTGTATTAAACGTGAGGAAAAAAATGGCAGCAAGCTGCGCGTTCACATGTACAGTGGGCATGGAAAGTATTCAGACCCCTTTAAATTTTTCACTCTTTCTTTCATTGCAGCCATTTGGTAAATTCAAAAAAGTTCATTTTTTCACAAAATAATGTACACCCTGCACTCTAAAATGTTTGCAAATTTAATAAAAAAGAAAAACTGAAATATCACATGGTCATAAATATTCAGACCCTTTGCTCAGACACTCATATTTAAGTCACATGATGTTCATTTCCTTGTGATCCTCCTTGAGATGGTTCTACTCCTACATTGGAGACCAGCTTGGTTTATTTCAACTGATAGAACTTGATTTGGAAAGGCAAACACCTGTCTTTATAAAACCTCACAGCTCACAGTGCATGTCAGACCAAATGAGAATCATGAGGTCAAAGGAACTGGCCAAGGAGCACAGAGACAGAATTGTGGCAAGGCACAGATCTGGCCAAGGTTACAACAGAATTTCTGCAGTACTCAAGGTTCAAAAGAGCACAGTGGCCTCCATAATCCTTAAATGGAAGAAGTTTGGGACCCAGGGATGCCACTAGGAATTTCGGGGCCCCATACTGGCAACATTTTCGGGCCCCCTTAAGACTCTGCCCAGGCTCCACTCCAGCCCCGCCTCCACCCCTTGAACTGTCCACTGCCCCACCGCAGTTCCCATCACCAGATCACACACATAGCCAGCAGATTTTGTTTTGGCCAAAAAAATCTGCCACAACGACAAGGTAGACTCTTTTGGCCGGGCCCTACTCTACTATAACTTATTAAACATTTGTTAAAATATGCAATACAATTTAGGCATATTTTTATTTATTTTTCAATTTTTTAAATGACCAATAATACCACATACAAGGGACAAATACCACAACACCATGACCAGACACCATATTATCACCACGTAGTGACCTATAATACTATCTACAAGGAACAAATACCACCACACCATGTGCAAACCACATATTACCATCACAGTGACCGAACAATATCACATACAAGGGACAAATACCACCACAGCATGTACAGACCACATATTACCTCCACATGGTGACCAACTACATACAAGGAACAAATACCAACACAACATGACCAGACCACATATTACCACCACAAAATGACTGAATAATAGCACGTACAAGGAACAAATACCACCACACCATGACCAGACCACATATTACCACCACATAGTGACCAAATAATAGCACATACAAGGAACAAATACCGCCACACCATGGCCAGACAACATATTACCACCACATTGTGACTGAATTGTACAATACTGATCATTAATAAAAAAAATACTATCACCATGAGTGCCATTATACACAGGAGCTCTGTACTTAGTATGCAGTGTCTGTGTACAGGTAATACAGTGGTCACCAGTGACATTATACACAGGAGCTCTGTATATAGTGTATAGTGTACATGGAATACAGGGATCACCAGTGACATTATACACAGGAGCTCTGTATATAGGGCACAGTGTACATGGAATACAGGGATCACCAGTGACATTATACACAGGAGCTCTGTATATAGTATACAGTGTACAGGTAACATACTGACTCACCAGTGACGTCTCTAGCTGAAGTCCTTCATCTTTTAATCCAGCGCAGACCGCCATCACTTCTTTCAGCCAGGACTCGTCTCTGCATAAAATAACACCGTTATCTGGAGAACCACTTCCAGAGCACATTTCCCACTTTTTCCCTTTCTTGTACACTACACATCTGAATACAGACGTTCACCCACCATTAATATATAATTGGTTATTATGCAACCCACCATTCCAAATATAACTCATAATCCGCCACTGTGCCCCCACTATCTGTACATAGCCACTTTCCCTATTTAATATATAAATTAATTAGCACCTGTACTCTTTCCCCCAGTTTATTTCCTGTCACATTATCCTCAATGACCCCACTATGTACCTCCCGCTCTAACCCTTACCCCGATTCAATATAGTTACATGCCCTTCTGCCTCAATTCATTGTCATGTCTTTTCTCTCTCCCACCCTCTATTCATTATCAACTGCTCTTCCCCACCCTCAAAATTTATTATTTGCTCTCCCCACCTTCAATACACCATTTGCTCTCCCCACCCCCACCTTCAATTCAATTGCTGTCCACCGTCCCTCACACTCACTTGATGTGCAGTCCCCATCACCCTCACTCCATCATTTGCAGTCCACCTTACTTTATCATTTAGTCCCCTATCCCTTCTTCACTTCATCTGCAGTCCCCCTTACTTCATCATTTGCAGCCCCCTATCATTTCATCATGTGCAGTACCCCCTCAAACACAATTTATCATCTGCAGTCTCCATCACTCCCACTTCATCATTTGCAGTCCCCATCATTTGCAATCCCCATCACCCCCAACTCATCATTTCCAGTCCCCATCACCCCTGCATCACTTGCAGTCCACATCACCTCCACTTCATCATTTGCAGTCCCCATGATCATTTGCAATCCTCATCACCCCCACATCCTCATTTGCAATCCCCATCACCCCAGCATCATCATTTTCAGTCCACATCACCCCTGCATCATCATTTGCAGTCCCCATCACCCCCGCATCATCATTTGCAGTCCCCATCACCCCCACATCATCATTTGCAGTCCCCATCACCCCCACATAATCATTTGCAGTCCCCATCACCCCCACTTCATCATTTGCAGTCCACCTTACTTCATTATTTAGTCCCCTATCCCCTTCACTTCATCTGCAGTCCCCCTTACTTCATCATTTGCAGCCCCCTATCATTTCATCATGTGTAGTACCCCCTCAAACACAATTCATCATCTGCAGTCTCCATCACTCCCACATCATCATTTGCAATCCCCATCACCACTGCATCATCATTTGCAGTCCCCATCACCCCCACATCATCATTTGCAATCCCCATCACCCGCACATCATCATTTGCAGCCACCATCACCTCTATATCATCATTTGCAGTCCCCATCACCCCCATTTCATTTGCAGTCCCCATCACCCCCACATCATCATTTGCAGTTCCCATCACCCCCACTTCATCATTTGTAGTCCCCATCACCCCACTTCATCATTTGCAGTAACCTATCCCCCTTCACTTCATCTGCAGTCCCCCTTACTTCATCATTTGCAGAGCCCTATCATTTCATCATGTGCAGTACCCCCTCAAACACACTTCATCATCTGTAGTCTCACTCCCCCCCACCTCACCCATTTAAAAAAACAAAAATGTTTTTTATACTTACCTCAGTCGTTCCTGGGGCATCTAGTGTTTTCAGCAGTGAAGCAGAAGCTAGAATGTATGGGCTGTAGTCAGGACCTGCAGGGATCCCATTCCTTCTAGCTACAGCCGAGCAGGAGCTGCGCAGCCGACTAGGTAAGATGGCCATGCACAGCTCCAAAAAGGCTCCTGGGCCCCAGCGCCGATGTGTACGCCGCAGTGCACAGTATTTTAGTGCACGATAGGGCCGATCAGTAGAAGCACAACAGTGGGGCCCTGATCTGCGGGCCCCTCTGTGTACTGCTGCTGACCGGGCCCCATACAGCAGTAAGGGCAGTAATGCCCTGATGGCAGCCCTGGCAGGAATTACCCAAAAGAAATGCGTAGAGCAAGCCAGGAAGGGGGAGAGATGGACAATAAGCCCCGCCCATCGGACCGGACAGAGCAGATTTACATACACTGTGGGAGGAATATAAACGGTATCTATGGATCATAGGTGGGGTATCAAAAGTACTGGTATAGTGCATAGGTGACACCAAATTTATTGATATTTTTACATGGTATCACAAAAAAGTGGTGACAGATTCCCTTTATGGGCTCCTTCTCACTTGCGAGAAATACGTCTGAGTCTCGCAGGTTAAAACCCTGCTCTGGCGCCGGCACTCCAGAGCGGAGCGTGCAGCCGCACAGCAATACATGGAACTGCACGCTCCACTCTGGAGTGCTGGCGCCAGAGCAGGGTTGTAACCTGCGAGACTCGGACGTATTTCTCGCAAGTGAGAAGGAGCCCTAAAGATGAGACTCTTCGAGGGCAATAATTGATGAACATGCACATGTTGTGTGCTGGCTTTAGGGTACAGAGCGCAGCACTCACCTGCCAGCATGGCCGATCTACAGTCACTCTACACTGATAGCACCACATATACCAGCACCCTGCAGGGGATCATTTATCAGGGGGGTCTATTAAACCAGGGGTCCAATGGGTATCTGCCAGGAGGGCTAATTATGACTTCGGGTCTGATCACACATACACTATAACCATAGGCAGGATAGGCTCACACACTTATTTATCAACAGGAAAATACATTTACTGTACACTATACATTTCTTACAACTTATACTACAGAAACACTATTACATATACAAGAATCATATATATATATTGTATTATATGTATCTATATATATAATTGTCTAAGGGTTTTTCTATCTGTCTGTCTGTCCTGGAAATCCCGCGTCTCTGATTGGTCGAGGCCGCCAGGCCTCGACCAATCAGCGACGGGCACAGCATGGCGACGATGATGTCATAAAGGTTGCCTCGACCAATCAGCGACGGGCACAGTCTGCCGCGAATTCGCCTCAACCAATCAGCGACGGGCACAGTATCGACGTAGATGTCTTAATGGTTGCCATGGCGACGATGATGTCACAAAGGTTGCCTTGACCAATCAGCGACGGGCACAGTCTGCCGCGAATTCTGGAATCATCATTGTCCATATACTACGGGGACATGCATATTCTAGAATACCCGATGCGTTAGAATCGGGCCACAATCTAGTATATATATATATATATATATATATATATATATATATATATATATATACTGTATATACACACACACACTATACATTGCATACAACATACACTACAGATACACTACTACATATAGAAGGTTCATCTGCAGTATACCCATACACACTCATTTACAAAGAAGAGAATACGTGTACTGTACACTACATATTACATGCTATCATACACTATTTTATATACTTACCTATGCTGCAGGGCCTTCACCACCTGCCCCATCATCCCAGGACAGCAGACAGCCAGGGCAGACATCAGTAGGAAGAATCCACAGCACAGCAGAAGACTATGAGCGGCTGCTTCCTCTTTCAGGGCAGACACTGTCACCTCCTCCCCTTCCTCTGGTCCCGACTGCGGCTGGTGATGGGAGTACAAGGAGACTTGTACACTGCAGTTTCCTCACCAGTATTTGTGTTAATAAGGGACAGTGTAGTGTAGGGCAGAGCTGGCAGGTTGTTCCCACAGGAATAGTGTGGGCTGGGGGTCCCTGCTGCAGCCCAGTGAGAACTTGAAGCCACTAGGAGGCAGCATCACAGAATTGCTGACCTTTCCTGGCTCCAATCTTTTGCTGCTGCTGTCATGTTCAGGAATTGGTGGAGGGTGAGAGAAGACGGAGGCGGAGCCAGTGCTGGAGGCGGCACCGAGCTCTGCACACTCAGTGCACAGGTCCTTGTGCATCACGTCTGCTGCAGTGAGTGCTGCCACATCAGACAGGAGCGATGCAGTCACCTCATAATGCCTCCAGACCAGCAGGAAAGTGCCACCCCTGTCCCTGGGGCCTGGTTATCTGGAGGAGAAGAGGTGGGGCCCGAAGTGTGTGAGACATGCTGCCAGCGTGTCTCAGTCAGTCCGGGCCCTCCCTCCTTGCCTCTGCTCACCGGGCCCCTTACACAAGTAAGGGTAGTAATGCCCTGATGGCGGCCCTGTCAGGGCTGCCACTAGGAAGTTTGGGGTCCCATACTGGCAAAATTTTCTGGGCCCCCTTGAGACTCTGCCCAGGATCCACCCCAGTCCCGCCACCACCTCGAACTGTCCACAGTCAAAAGATTTTTTAAGCCGCCACCATGACAAGGTAGACTCTTTTGGCCGGGCCCTACTCTACTATACTCTAACCTATTGAACATTTGTTAAAATATCCAATACAATTTAGGTATATTTTTATTTATTTTTCAATTTTTAAAATGACCAATAATATCACATACAAGGAACAAATACCACCACACCATGTACAGACCACATATTACCACCACATGGTGACCAATAATACCACATACAAGGAACAAATACCACCACACCATGACCAGACCACATATTACCACCACATAGTGACCAAATAATAGCACATACAAGGAACAAATACCGGCACACCATGGCCGGACAACATATTATCACCACATAGTGACTGAATACTACAATACTGATCAGTAATAAAAAAACCCACAATACTATTATCACCATGAGTGACAGTATACACAGGAGATCTGTACTTAGTATGAAATGTCTGTGTACATGTAATACAGTGATCACCGGTGACATTATACACAGGAGATCTGTATATAGTGTATAATGTAAAAGTAATAAAGTGATCACTGGTGACATTGTACACAGGACCACTGTATATAGTATACAGTGTATAGTGTCAGTGTACAGGTAACACACTGACTTGTTATCTGACATAACAACTGTATTATGTTTAAATAACCATCTATTTTGTAATACAAAGACAACAGTCAGATAAGCAAACATCATGGACCAATCGCAAACATCACTTTCCAAACTAAAGGCACCTATACATTACCACCAATTATTCATAACACAACCAAAGTGCCTACCCTTTCATACAACAACAAAAC
Source organism: Ranitomeya variabilis (assembly GCF_051348905.1). NCBI lineage: Eukaryota > Metazoa > Chordata > Amphibia > Anura > Dendrobatidae > Ranitomeya > Ranitomeya variabilis. The sequence continues at coordinate 825,130,473 of NC_135232.1, read as the reverse complement.
TCTAATCAAGGTTTGACACACTGTCTAATTCTTCGAGGTAGCACATAATACCTGATGTTGCAACTGTAATTTGGCAATGGCACCACGGCAATACAAAAAAATTGCACAATATACTTGTAACGGGGTCTACTGTGCTGTAGTACCTCTTTAGGTACCACCCCGTGTTTCAGGAGGTCCACTCTGCCTTGGCTGGATTCTGAATGAAGGACGCTGGCTGGAATTCCTTGGTTACATGGGTGCATATAAAATCTCACTGCTTCTCCACGTATTTCCGGTCTAACAACACTTTATTCACAGCACACAGAATATATAACACAGATACAGAGGGCAGGCCAATAGAAAAACAGCAGGCCAGACATACATTAAAATAGCCGCAGGTGGCCGGAGCCTGCCGATATTTACTGTGGGAATTTTAAAGGTGGGGGAGGTCAGAAGGAGAATATCTTGTCCAGAGGCGCAGCCTGTGGACTGATGCATTTCACATGGAACCTTGTTATGTTCTCAATGGCAAGAGAACATAGCATCAGCATATATAGGAACTAGCTCTTGGAAGATGGGAACTGAGCTGTGAACTGGAACAAAAATGCAAAAACAAACATGGACAAGAGTCCAACTTATCTAGTAGTTGTCTAGGAGCAGGAACAAGCACAGAGAGGCTTCTGATAACATTGTTGACCGGCAAGCAACTAACAGAGCAGCAAGGTTATATAGCGACTCCCACATCTTGATGGGAACAGGTGAACAGAGAAGATGACAACACCAGTTCAATTCCACCAGTAGCCACCGGGGGAGCCCAGAATCCAAATTCACAACAGTACCCCCCCCTCAAGGAGGGGGCACCGAACCCTCACCAGAACCACCAGGGCGATCAGGATGGGCCCTATGAAAGGCACGAACCAGATCAGAGGCATGAACATCAGATGCATTCACCCAAGAATTATCCTCCTGGCCGTATCCCTTCCACTTGACCAGATACTGGAGTCTCCGTCTGGAAACACGAGAGTCTAAGATTTTCTCCACAACGTACTCCAACTCACCCTCAACCAACACCGGAGCAGGAGGCTCAACGGAAGGCACAACCGGTACCTCATACCTGCGCAATAATGACCGATGAAAAACGTTATGAATAGAAAAGGATGCAGGGAGGTCCAAACGGAAGGAAACAGGGTTAAGAATCTCCAATATCTTATACGGGCCGATGAACCGAGGCTTAAACTTAGGAGAAGAGACCCTCATAGGGACAAAACGAGAAGACAACCACACCAAATCCCCAACACAAAGCCGAGGACCAACACGACGGTGGCGGTTGGCAAAAAGCTGAGTCTTCTCCTGGGACAACCTCAAATTGTCCACCACCTGCCCCCAGATCTGATGCAATCTCTCCACCACAGCATCCACTCCAGGACAATCCGAAGTTTCCACCTGACCAGAGGAAAATCGAGGATGAAACCCCGAATTACAGAAAAACGGGGACACCAAAGTGGCAGAGCTGGCCCGATTATTGAGAGCGAACTCCGCCAATGGCAAAAAAGCAACCCAATCATCCTGGTCAGCAGACACAAAACACCTCAGATATGTCTCCAGGGTCTGATTAGTCCGCTCGGTCTGGCCATTCGTCTGAGGATGGAAAGCGGACGAAAAAGATAAATCTATGCCCATCCTAGCACAGAATGCCCGCCAAAATCTAGACACGAATTGGGTCCCTCTGTCAGAAATGATATTCTCAGGAATACCATGCAAACGAACAACATTTTGAAAAAACAGAGGAACCAACTCGGAAGAAGAAGGCAACTTGGGCAGAGGAACCAAATGGACCATCTTAGAGAAACGGTCACACACCACCCAGATGACAGACATCTTCTGAGAAACAGGCAGATCCGAAATAAAATCCATCGAGATGTGCGTCCAAGGCCTCTTAGGAATAGGCAAGGGCAACAATAATCCACTAGCCCGAGAGCAACAAGGCTTGGCCCGAGCACAAACGTCACAAGACTGCACAAAGCCTCGCACATCTCGTGACAGGGAAGGCCACCAGAAGGACCTTGCCACCAAATCCCTGGTACCAAAAATGCCAGGATGACCTGCCAACGCAGAAGAATGAACCTCAGAGATGACTCTACTGGTCCAATCATCAGGAACAAACAGTTTATCAGGTGGGCAACGATCCGGTCTATCCGCCTGAAACTCCTGCAAGGCCCGCCGCAGGTCTGGAGAAACGGCTAACAATACCACTCCATCCTTAAGGATACCTGTGGGCTCAGAGTTACCAGGCGAGTCAGGCTCAAAACTCCTAGAAAGGGCATCCGCCTTAACATTCTTAGAACCCGGTAGGTATGACACCACAAAATTAAACCGAGAGAAAAATAATGACCAGCGCGCCTGTCTAGGATTCAGGCGCCTGGCGGTCTCAAGATAAATCAAGTTTTTGTGGTCAGTCAATACCACCACCTGATGTCTGGCCCCCTCAAGCCAATGGCGCCACTCCTCAAAAGCCCACTTCATGGCCAAAAGCTCCCGATTCCCAACATCATAATTCCGCTCAGCGGGCGAAAATTTACGGGAAAAGAAGGCACAAGGCCTCATCACGGAGCAGTCAGAACTTTTCTGCGACAACACTGCCCCAGCTCCGATCTCAGAAGCGTCGACCTCAACCTGAAAAGGTAGAGCAACATCAGGCTGACGCAACACAGGGGCAGAGGAAAAACGGCGCTTAAGCTCCCGAAAGGCCTCCACAGCGTCAGGGGACCAATCAGCAACATCAGCACCCTTCTTAGTCAAATCGGTCAATGGCTTAGCAATATCCGAAAAACCAGCAATAAATCGACGATAAAAGTTAGCAAAGCCCAAAAATTTCTGAAGACTCTTAAGAGAAGAGGGCTGCGTCCAATCACAAATAGCTTGAACCTTGACAGGATCCATTTCAATGGAAGAGGGAGAAAAAATATATCCCAAAAAGGAAATCCTCTGTACCCCAAAAACACACTTAGAACCCTTCACACACAAAGAATTAGACCGCAAAACCTGGAAAACCCTCCTGACTTGCTGGACATGAGAGTCCCAGTCATCCGAAAAAATCAGAATATCATCCAGATACACAATCATAAATTTATCCAAATAATCGCGAAAAATATCATGCATAAAGGACTGGAAAACTGACGGAGCATTTGAAAGACCAAAAGGCATCACTAAATACTCAAAGTGGCCCTCGGGCGTATTAAATGCGGTTTTCCACTCATCCCCCTGCCTGATTCGCACCAAATTATACGCCCCACGAAGGTCAATCTTAGAGAACCACTTGGCCCCCTTTATGCGAGCAAACAAATCAGTCAGCAACGGCAATGGGTATTGATATTTTACAGTGATTTTATTCAAAAGCCGATAATCGATACATGGTCTCAAAGAGCCGTCTTTTTTTGACACAAAGAAAAAAGCGGCTCCTAAGGGAGATGACGATGGACGAATATGTCCCTTTTCCAAGGACTCCTTTATATATTCTCGCATAGCAGCATGTTCAGGCACAGACAGATTAAATAAACGACCCTTTGGGTATTTACTACCCGGAATTAAATCTATGGCACAATCGCACTCTCGGTGCGGAGGTAATGAACCAAGCTTGGATTCTTCAAAGACGTCACGATAGTCAGACAGGAACTCAGGAATTTCAGAGGGAATAGATGATGAAATGGAAACCACAGGTACATCCCCATGAGCCCCCTTACATCCCCAGCTCAACACAGACATAGCTTTCCAGTCGAGGACTGGGTTGTGAGATTGCAGCCAAGGCAATCCTAGCACCAAATCATCATGTAGATTATGCAGCACCAGAAAGCGAATAATCTCCTGGTGATCCGGATTAATACGCATAGTTACTTGTGTCCAGTATTGTGGTTTATTATTAGCCAATGGGGTGGAGTCAATCCCCTTCAGAGGAATAAGAGTCTCCAAAGGCTCTAAATCATACCCACAGCGTTTGGCAAAGGACCAATCCATAAGACTCAAAGCGGCGCCAGAGTCGACATAGGCGTCCGTGGTAATAGATGACAAAGAGCAAATCAGGGTCACAGATAGAATAAACTTAGACGGTAAGGTGCAAATGGAAACAGATTTATCAAGCTTTTTAGTGCGCTTAGAGCATGCTGATATAACATGAGTAGAATCACCACAATAGAAACACAACCCATTTTTCCGTCTAAAATTCTGCCGCTCGCTTCGGGACAGAATTCTATCACACTGCATACTCTCTGGCGACTTCTCAGTGGACACCGCCAGATGGTGCACTGGTTTGCGCTCCCGCAAACGCCTATCGATCTGAATAGCCATTGTCATGGACTCATTCAGACCCGCAGGCACAGGGAACCCCACCATAACATCCTTAATGGCATCAGAGAGACCCTCTCTGAAAGTCGCCGCCAGGGCGCACTCATTCCACTGAGTAAGCACAGACCATTTACGGAATCTTTGACAGTAAATTTCCGCTTCATCTTGCCCCTGAGATAGGGACATCAAAGTTTTTTCTGCCTGAAGCTCCAAATGAGGTTCGTCATAAAGCAACCCCAAGGCCAGAAAAAAACGCATCCACATTGAGCAACGCAGGATCCCCTGGTGTCAATGAAAAAGCCCAGTCTTGAGGGTCGCCCCGGAGCAAGGAAATCACAATCCTGACCTGCTGTGCAGGGTCTCCGGCAGAGCGAAATTTCAGGGACAAAAATAATTTGCAATTATTTCGAAAATTCTGAAACCCAGATCTATTCCCCGAGAAAAATTCCGGCAAAGGAATTCTCGGCTCAGATACAGGTGCATGACAAACAAAATCTTGCAAATTTTGTACCTTCGTGGCGAGATTATTCAAACCTGCAGTTACACTCTGAAGATCCATTACAAACAGGTGGACACAGAGCCATTCAAAGATTAGAAAGAGAAAAAAAAAAAAAAAAATTCTCAGCAGACTTCTTATTTCTCTCCTTTCTCAGCCAAGGATTTTAACCCTTTAGTGGGCCGGTCAAACTGTTATGTTCTCAATGGCAAGAGAACATAGCATCAGCATATATAGGAACTAGCTCTTGGAAGATGGGAACTGAGCTGTGAACTGGAACAAAAATGCAAAAACAAACATGGACAAGAGTCCAACTTATCTAGTAGTTGTCTAGGAGCAGGAACAAGCACAGAGAGGCTTCTGATAACATTGTTGACCGGCAAGCAACTAACAGAGCAGCAAGGTTATATAGCGACTCCCACATCTTGATGGGAACAGGTGAACAGAGAAGATGACAACACCAGTTCAATTCCACCAGTAGCCACCGGGGGAGCCCAGAATCCAAATTCACAACAGAACCTATTATACATATACTGCATAACATATTCTTGGTGCTGGGGGGTTCCGTAACACGGCTCCCCTTTTCAGCGACGCGATCGGCATACACAGTCTGATCTTTAACGGATCGGTTTGGGGATGACCGAAGTTTATGGGGTTGGTACAAGTTCTGTTTGTCGACTTAGTCCATCGGCGTTACCGTTTTTTTTGCCGGGTCTGTAGTGGATGGTGAAATCCAGAGGTTGTAGGGCTAAACTCCACCGCAATAATCTGGCGTTGTCTCCGGAGACCCGATTAAGCCAGACTAGGGGATTATGGTCCGTTAGAAGGGAAAACTGTCGTCCATACAAATATGGTTGTAACTTTTTGAGTGCCCATACTATTGCCAGGCACTCCTTCTCGATGGCCGCATAGCTCACTTCACTGAGCAGTAGTTTCTGACTCAGGTAAGTTACCGGGTGTTCTTGGCCGTATGGCCCGACTTGGCTTAGTACTGCCCCCAATCCAAACATAGAAGCGTCCATGTGAACAAGGAAACGTTTAGTTGGATCGGGTGCGGCCAATACATCCATCACTGTTTTCTCATTGAGCTTACGATAGTCTACACAAAACCGTGTAGTCCCATCCTTCTTGGGCACTAACACTACGGGGGATGCCCAGGGACTATCTGGCTCTTCAATGACCCCTAAACGCAACATCTCTTGTATCTCTTGTCGCATCCCTTCTTGTACAGACTCAGGGACGCGGAAGGGGGGTTGTCGCAGGGGGGTCGGATCCTGGGTCTCAACCTTGTGTTGTGCCAGGCGAGTGTACCCTGGTCTCCCTGATAACATCCTCTGTTGCTGCCTCAACGCCTCTGCCTGCTGTCTCTTCCCGGGGACCTAGGTCTTCACCCAAGTGTACCTGGTCCCATGTTTTAGACTGAGTCCTTTCCCCTAAAACATCAGGCAAGGGAAGACTGGCTAAATCCTCTGCTTTAGGTGCACAGATGGCCACTACCTCTTCAGGGCGCTCCCTTTAGGGCTTCAGCATATTCACGTGGAACATGCGGATAACCCTGGGGTCGACACAATCGGCGACATTATAGGTGGTGTCGGCTATTTTCCCCACTACCTGGTAGGGCCCCTGCCATGCAGCTTGGAACTTGTTCTGCCTATTGGGCTCTAACACCAGGACCTTCTGTCCTATTTCCAAGGTGCGCTCTCTGGCCTTCCGATCATACCATACGCGCTGGCGCCGCTGAGCCTCCTGCATGTTCCCATGTACAGCTTGGGTCAGCTCCTGTAGTCGGTCCCGGAATTCCAGCACATAGGGTACAATAGGTACCCCTTCTATGATGCACTCCCCTTCCCAGTGTTCTAGCACTAAGTCTAGGGGTCCCCTTACCCGTCTTCAGTATACCAGTTCGAACAGGGAGAACCCCGTGGATTCTTGGGGCACCTCCCGATAGGCAAACAGGAGGTGAGGCAAGAATTTCTCCCAGTCCCTGTAGGTCCTGGTAAAAGTCCCAATGAGTTGTTTTAACTTCCCGTTAAAGCATTAAAAACTTATTTGTTCAGACTGGCCTACCGCCTCAATGCATTAACCTAACCATCCCTGTGTGGCCCATTCAAAAAAACCAAAAAAAACCCCACATAATCAGGTTCCTCTCATCATGTTCTCATACACTTTATGCAGTTAATAGCACTCTATGTCTGTACTGCTACATACTTAGGCAGTTAACTGGTTCATGCAACTTTACATGAACACCCGAGCCTTACAGTATGGCTGGTCCAAATAACTAAAGCAATTGTTACCATCCACCTCTCGTGTCTCCCCTTTTCCTCATAGTTTGTAAGTTTGTGAGCAGGGCCCTCATTCCTACTGGTATCTGTTTTGAACTGTGATTTCTGTTATGCTGTAATGTCTATTTTCTGTACAAGTCCCCTCTATAATTTGTAAAGCGCTGCGGAATATGTTGGCGCTATATAAATAAAAATTATTATTATTATTATTATTATTATTAAAGCGTTCACATCTCATTGGTTTGCGGATGGTACGGGGCGCTTCTAATGGACTTTACGCCGCACAGCTTCCACAGTTGGTTGGTCACCTCTGCTGTAAACTGGGTACCCTGGTCCGAGATAATCTCCCGGGGAAATCCAACCCGTGAGAAAACCTGGAGCAGGGCAGCCGCCACCATCTGTGCCAGTATGTTAGGTAACGCAACCGCCTCTGGATACCGTGTGGCATAATCTACCACTGTCAATATATACCTTTTCCCTAACAGACTGGGTTTGGCTAACGGCCCTATCAGATCGACCGCTACTCGGCTAAATGGTTCCTCCACAATGGGGAGGGGGCATAATTTGGCCTTGCATCGATCTCCCCTCTTGCCAATGCGCTGGCAACTGTCACAGGTCTGGCAGTACTGACGAACCCCCGGCCAAAAGAAGTTTTGTGTCAGACGATGCTTGGTGTGACTGACGCCGAAGTGCCTGGCCAAGGGTATGTCATGAGAGATTCGCAGTAACTCCTGCCTGTACTTCTTGGGAACTACCAGCTGTCGTTTTATAGTGGGGCTCGTCCCTGTGTGGTGCTGCTCTATGATCCGGTAGAGGAGTCCCTGCTTCCATATAAACTGTTCCCCTTCCAGTACCCCTCTCCCCTCTTGTGCCTTCCCACGATATACCTCCAATGAAGGATCCTCAAGTAACTCCCTCTTAAATTCATCTGGTGTGGCCCAAGAAATGTGCCTGGCTATGGGAATACGTGTAGGGCTGGGATGTCTTACCTGGGCCTCCTCTGAGTGTGATTTCGCCTCCACAGCTCGAGCTTGTCTCCGGGTGGTCACAGGATATGTCTCAGCCAGAGGGGCAACCAAGAAGGCAGACAACATGGGCCCCAAGTCATTTCCCAGCAAGACATCTGTGGGCAAATCCTCCATCAAGCCGACCTCAACAAGGCCATCCCCGACTCCCCAGTTGAGGTGAATCCGGGCAGTGGGCAGTCGATGTATGGATCCCCCTGCTACACGGACTGCCACTGTCCGGTCCGTCTTCTCTTGGTCCCGGACGAGATTAGGCTTCACAAGGGTCAAAGTTGCCCCAGAATCTCTTAGTCCCTGCATACATTTCCCATTAACCCACACGACCTGTTGATGCTGTTGTCGATTATCTGCCCGGGCTGCCTGCACGGGGTCCACTTCATGTAGCATTTCTTCCATCTCTTCCAAACCTTGGTTAGTCGTAGCCCCCAATGTCGGGTCAACTTTGCCTTGGTAGCAGTGTACAGCGGCCCGGCTGAAGGTAGCTGTTCCCGCCTTTGGCCACTGGGTATGCTGAGTCCGGTTGGGACATTATCTTTGCAGGTGGCCCAGCTGATGGCAGGTGTGGCATCGCGCCCCAGGGGAACTGTGGTAGGCCGGGTTTCTAGCTGGTCCCCGTACAATCTTCGGTGGTTTGGGGCCCTCCAGGTCCATGGGCGGACCCCTAGTGACCATCTTTGATCCGGACAACTGAGGCCTCCTGGCATCATGATGTTCATTGGCCAGATGAGCGGATTCCTCAAGAGTCGTTGGCAGCCTGTCCCGAAGCCATTCCTGTGTCTCGGGGGTTAGTCCATTAACGAATCGTTCTAACAAGACAAGCTGGAGGACGTCCTCCTTAGTGGTTGCTTGGCTCCCTTGTACCCACTGTAGCAGTGACCACCGTAATTTACAGGCCCATTCAGCGTGGGTATCGATTACTCATTTTATAAGTCCGCGGAACTTTTGGCGGTATGCCTCTGGTGTCAGCGCATACCGGGCCAAGATCACTTCTTTGATCCACTCATAGTCCATACAGTCCTCATCAGGTACCGTGCGATAGGCGTCCGCTGCCCGGCCTGTCAGCTTGCTGGCCAGAATCTGAACCCATTCCTCTGGCTTCACTTGATGAAGGGCACACTGCCGCTCAAAGTCCTGCAGAAAGCCATCAATGTCTTCCTCTGCCTCCCCCAACTGTTGGAAGGCATTATACTGGATCTTTTTGTGGCTTACTGTTAAAGGTACCTGGGCGGAGGCCAGAGCTCCCCCTGCTCGCTTACTCTCCTCTCTCCGCTCTGCCATCTCCATCTTGGCCAGCTCCACTTTGGTCCGCTCTGCGATTTCCATCTTGGCTAGCTCTATCCTGGTCTGCTCTGCCATCTTTTCCTTCAGATCAGTACGCACATCAGCCATCACCTCTCGTATGATCTCTACTGCAGGGTTTGGGCCATAGAACGCCAGTCTGTTCTTTACCTCCCTCTGGAATTCAGTCTCCTCCACGTTCACATTGGGGGGCGCTGCACTGTCGTGTTCCATGATGGCTGCTATCAAATCCGCTTTTGTTTTGTTGCTGGCGATTAACCCTCGGGCTTCCACCAGATCTTTAAATGTAGTCCTCTTTAACTTCTGGTAGTTGTTTTCCATTCATTCCTTTCCTCCTGTAGAAGGGGTCTCACATCCCGCTGTCTGCCACCAGTGTAACGGGGTCTTCTGTGCTGTAGTACCTCTTTAGGTACCACCCCGTGTTTCAGGAGGTCCACTCTGCCTTTGGCTGGATTCTGAATGAAGGACGCTGGCTGGAATTCCTTGGTTACATGGGTGCATATAAAATCTCACTGCTTCTCCACGTATTTCCAGTCTAACAACACTTTATTCACAGCACACAGAATATATAACACAGATACAGAGGGCAGGCCAATAGAAAAATAGCAGGCCAGACATACATTACTATAGCCGCAGGTGGCCGGAGCCTGACAATATTTACTGTGGGAATTACAAAGGTGGGGGAGGTCAGAAGGAGATTATCTTGTCCAGAGGCGCAGCCTGTGGACTGATGCATTTCACATGGAACCTATTATACATACATATACTGCATAACATATTCTTGGTGCTGGGTGGTTCTGTAACAATACTTATATGTTGCCATATTGAAAACATGTTTTTTAGGGATACAGTTTATTGGGGTTATTCTTTTCTCCAATGGCCTTACACATATTTTTGTGATCATACACAATACTCTTGGCCAAAATACAGTATTTGAATGAAGTTGCAAGCTACTTTTTGTTTGATCTTTCTATTTCCAGTGACTGATGTTACAAGACGCTGGCATAGCTACTGAGATCAACATTGCATACGAGTAGATCCGTGACCTTCAAAAAGCGGATATACTTCTATATGGAGCATCTAAATTTCTCGGTCACAAGGATCTGAGTCCATAAGTGTGTGGTTTATGCCCTCTTTGAAAATGTATGATTTAATGTATTTCCAATTGTCTAGGTTTTGCAGAACATGTTTGCTATTGCAGAATGGAATTCAGCAAACGAGAGAGGGAGATGGAATCAGAATCTGATGTCATCTTGTTTCTTGTCAAAGAGTTTGAAGAGGAGGCAAGGCCAGCACCTGCCCTAGCATCAGCACCAGTGATAACAGTGATACCTGATGAGATTAGGGCAGATGAAGCAGCACAGAACCAGCACCCTTGACCAAGCCATTCACAGTTGGAAGCTGCTTATATGTACCAAAGTCAGCATAACCATCTGCCCCAAAACGCACAACTAAGCAATCCTGGCTTAAATCCTCTTCCCTGCACCTCATCCTTAGTCTACGAACCTCTTCCAGCAACCCAATCTCATGTTACCACCAATCCAGGCCCTATCTCCATCCATCTACCATAATTTGTAATATTTATTTTTGTACCCCTATTTGTGATAACATTGTTGTTTTTTTTCTAATTTTACACACATTTGTAATGCGTATATATTCAGAATATGCTACAGTGTGCCGTGTTGGCTAATGTTTTGTTAAAATAAAATGTTAAGGAAAAGTAGCGTGTGTATACATTTGCAGGTGACGATTATGGTCTGGATTCCAAAACTCATAAAGATGACTTAACACAACTTTAGTTGTTATGAAATATTTACTTGTTTATAAGGCAAAAAAACATAAAAATATGGCAAAGCAACAGCTACATAAAATGCAGACCAGCGGACCTCAACAACCATCAGCAGCCCCATCAATCGCATCTGCTGCTCTGTTCTACTCCACTATTACTGTGCCCACTGTTGAGATGAGGGTCTCCGACCGCAGAATCTCAGATTCTTTACCCGCTCCAGTCACGCTGACTGAGAGTCCGCCATCAGCTGTAAAGGAAGTGGACGTGTCTGCTGTTTTTGACAGACCTCAGAGAATGCGCCTTGGAGATCGCACAGCTGAAGAGGTGTGAACAGCTCTCCAGGATGAGTTTGAGCAATGGCTGTCTCCGCTGACCCTGCATCCTGGGAAGACCATGTCCGATAACGATGCGAACCTGGTGACTACCTTACGGTAAGGGAAGCTCACACATGTGCCTTGCATGGCTCACTTCCTCAACCTGGTGGTACAGCATTTCCTTCGCCACTATCCTGGCCTGGGTGAGCTGCTGCAAAAAGCACAGAAGCTGTGTGCTCACTTCCGCCATTCGCACCCCTCAGGTCATCGACTTGCATTGATACAGAGGTCTTTGTCCATGCCAGTTAGCAGGTTGATATGCGATGTGCTGATACGGTGGAAATCCACTCTGCACATGTTGTAGCGACTGTGGCAGCAGCAACGAGCCCTGACGCTGTATGTCATGTCATATAGCCTGCGCCAATGCAGTATGGAGGTGGCGCATATCATGCTTACAGAGTGGGCACAGATTAAGGACCTCTGCACTCTTCTGCACAGCATCAAAATGGCTACTAAGATGGTTAACGCTGTCGATACCATCATCAGAATCACTATTCCGGTCATCTATATGCTGGAGCAGACTTTGAATAGCCTGCAGGAGGAGGTGGTGGCCCCAGAGGAACAGGAGGAAGCAAAGGAGGATGCAGAAATGATAACATTGGCTCAAAGTCCCAGACTGTCATCACAAAGGCGGATGTCAAGGGAGGGTAGATTACTGCTTTGGAGGGGTGTTGCTGATAACAGACAATCTGTTAGCATAGGTGCAATATCCGAAGAACAAATGGAGGAGGAAGAGGTGATGGGCGATCAACAGTCAGGAGATTAAGAGGATAATCATACCCTCTCAGATGTTTGTGGTTGGCGGGAGAGGACAGAGGAATTAAGCATCAGTGTTACCCAGCCACCAACACAGCATGGGTTTGGACCTCTTGGTAGAGCCTGACATATGAGTGCCTTCTTGCTGCACTATCTGCAACATGATCCCCATATAGTTATGATTTGGAATACTGCTGAGTGCTGACTACTGGGTTGCCACTCTGTTAGATCCATGTTATAAAAATAAATTTTGCTAGAACTCTGGAAAGGGACCCGCGAATGCTTGAGTATCGAAACATGTTTTTACACAACCTTAAGATAGGTTTTCCCCAAGACAGTAGTGAAGCCCACAGTGTGTATCGGAGTTCTATACTTTCAACATCCGGCACGTCAATTTGTCAACGCCAAAACATTAGCATCAGCAGTAGTGTAAGTGGAAGAAGCAATTTCTGTGAGTCCTTTGACACTTTTTTTAGACCAGCTCGTGAACAAGAACAACAGAGTCCGAGTTTTACAGGTGGTGAACGAATGGAGAGGATCGTGCAGGACTGTTTAGAACTGAATATCAATACCATCAGGGAGGCTTTGGACCCTTTCACATTTTGGTCTTCCAAAATGGATGAGTGGCCTGAGCTCACCTCACATGCCTTGGAGGTTTTATTATGCTCGGCAGCCAGTGTTTTCTCAGAATGGGATTTCACCACTGCTGGTGGTATACTGACGGATAATTTTCATCAAGATGAATAAGTCATTGATCTCCAAGGACTTTTGCACCCCAATTGCAGACTTTACAAACTGCACTCTGTGATATCTTTAGGGTGGCTTCTGTGCCTGCCGCTGCTGCAGATATTAACACACACATTTGTGCAATGTGAACAGTCATGGTTGGTTTACATTTAATGGGTTGCCTGTAGTGGAAGACGTGTCAGTCCCTATTACACTATTTCTACTCTCGTGAAATTTATGCCACTTTGGTGGTGTCAGGCCCTCATTTTTTAAAATTTGACAACTTCTGGTTGGGTGTCCATCTGCTGGGTTGGGTATAGTGAAAGACCTGTCAGTCCCTAATATACTATTTATACTGTGGCGAAAATGATGCCGCCTTGTTGGTCTCTGCCACTAATTTTTGTAAATGTGTAGACTCCTGGTTGGGTCTCCTTCATGTGTGTTGCCTGTAGCAGTAGGCCTCCAAAACCGTCAGGCGTCCACTTCATTGGAGTCAACTATCTGTGTTACTACTATCCTTAGATTTTTCTGACAATGGTATTCTAGGAAACTGATATTTGTGTCACCTGAGTATGGCTCAGCATGAAAGCAGGTTGGGCTCTTGCATGTGTTATCAGGGCTCCCAGCACAGCACTCCTACACCGATCCCTCACCCACTTCAACTTACTTTGATGGTCAGATGAAAGCTGCAAATGCTGGTCCAGACCACAATACATCATGCATGGCTGATTTCTGAAGTGCCATGCTTCAATTTGTACTGTGGGTGAATTGAGGCCACTTTCCTGGTAGCTGTCCCTCATTTGAGGTGTTTTGGCAGCTTTTGGGGCAGTTATAAGGTGCATGCATTTGTTTTTGGCCTCCCATTGACTTGAGTGGTGTTCAGCTACAGTATGTTCAGCGAATATTCGACAAATAAGTCTTCAAATATTGCAAGTTTGGCGATCATAATCTGAACCGTACATTGAAACATTCGCTCATCTCTATTCACGACCAACGAGTAGGCCTCCATGCTGGATGTGTGCCGTGCTGCCATGCTTTGAGTACCCCATGAACATGGCCAGCAGTGGTGATGCCATCATCAGCATTACTATCCCACTTCTATGCCTCAAATCTTCAGGCAGCGTTGGATGAGGTGGTGGCACAGGAGCAAAAGGAGGAGAAATAGGGAGCATACACAACATCATCAGGCTGGTCATCCACATATGGCTTTGAGGGTTGGTTCTTGTACCAATAGCAGCCAGGAGCACAACTGTCCAGCCAAGGGACAGTTTTAGAGGATGAGGAGTAAGGGAAGGATGAACTGTGTTCACAGCAAGGTGGCATACAAAGTAGCTCATGGGGATACAGAGGACACAGACCATACACTTCCCACCGTGGACAGTTTGTCGTTGCCTCTGGGCAGTCTGGAACACATGAGCCAATACATGTTGCTGTGCCTGCACAATGACCGCTGAGTTGCTCAGATTGTTACCAGTGCTGATTACTGGGTGGCCACCTTGCTGGATCCCACCTGACATCAGGGGCTCGGTGGAAGCACAAGACAGAGGAGGAGAAAGAAGTTGCCAACACAGCTGGATCACTAGCAACAGCTCAGAAGGGAGGGTTAGCATGCTTGGAAAAGGAAAACCTTTTTTAGCATGCCACAGCATCCAGCACCACCATCTGATGTTATCTGTATTAGCAGGAGGCAGCTTTGCAACAACATGGTGAAAGAATATGTGTCCACAGGTCTCCATGTACTGAGTGATAGTTCTACTCCATTTAACTTCTTATTCTCCAAATTGGACACATGGCCTGAACTTGTCCTTTATGCCTTGGAGGTGCTGGCCTGCCATGCGGCAAGTGTACTGTGTGTTTACTAAGGCAGGGGGCATGAGGACAGACAGGCGCATCCGCCTGTCCACAGCCAACATGGGCAGCTCACTTTCATTAAAATGAACCAGGCATGGATCCCACAGGACTTGTCCATACCTTTGGCTGAATAGAGAAGTAGACCAGCCGCACTCAGCCATTGTTATACTCCATCGCAGTTTGTACATTCCATTTGGATTCCTAATGTTTTGAGACGTCCAAAAATTGCAAAAAGAAGCAAACAAGAAAATCCACCAAAGCTGTTTTGGAGAGTACCCCAACGAGGCTGTTTTGCAGAGTACCCTTACAGAGGCTGTTTTGCAGAGTACCCCCACAGAGGCTGTTTTGCAGAGTACACATGCACAGAACCCAACACTGTCCCTCACTCAAACTTCATCCTGTCCCTACACCAGTAAGAGCAGAATAGTGGCACCACCCGTGATCTGGCGAATATACAGACTGGGTCACGTGATGCGCCGGGCAATCACAGCCATGTCTGTACTCGGCAGGATTGTTGTGACTGCAGAAGTGCCATGAGCCAAAAAGATTGTTCATTGACTGTGCTGCAGCCTATCAACAAGCTTTATTGAGCATCTAAACTCAAAACACTAAAACGGGAGAAGTTAGTGTTTTGAGTTTTTGCAATAAAAGGAAATAAAACTGGTATTGCTGTGATCACACCAACCCAAAGAATAAAGTTGTCACTTACACTGCATGAGGAACGGCTCAATGAAAATAAATATAACCAATTCTTGACCTCATATTTACGCTGAGTGCTTTCTCCGAAGTTTCTATGTAAATCTCTGAAATACATGATTTAGACAGAACCCAGGACGGAAGATGCCATATAATGAGACCAGATGTTGACACTGGCCTACGATTCGCCGCTGTTTGTCTCTTTGAGCAAACATAAGAGCGTGGTCGACCACAGTTACATGCACATCTGAAAAGAAGTAGACCTTTGAATAGAAGCCAAATGGAGTCCAGAGTAACTCTACTGCCTCAGTATAATGAATGGATCACTCTGGTTTTCATCTAATTCACCTCATTCGGAGATTTAGATGGAAACCTCGATGAAGTGCTCAGCGTAGAGCACAGGATAAACATGATCCAAAAAGTTATGTAAAATGTTCCCAACAAAAGCTTCAACTTAATCCAGAACATAAGCAAGTCCCCACTCAGATCCATCATCTGTCAATGGAAATATTAGGGGCTTTCACATTACTGGTAACACAAAGGTTTTTGGAAAAGCACTATATCTTCGCACACTGCAAAATAAAACTATTGGTTGTCCTTGTCATTTTAAGACCAGCTCAGGCTTCCTCCCATTACCTGAGTATTCAGGAAATATTGCATTCTGCCACCATGTGCTTGTCCTGAAGCTATCCTCATCTATCTGACCCTCGATGGGATAGTACGTCATAGCGATCGGCCGCGCTCACGGGGGGAGCGCGGCCGATCGTGGCTGGGTGTCAGCTGACTATCACAGCTGACATCCGGCACTATGTGCCAGGAGCGGTCATGGACCGCCCCAGCACATTAACCCCCGGCACACTGCGATCAAACATGATCGCAGTGTTACAGCGGTATAGGGAAGCATCGCGCAGGGAGGGGGCTCCCTGCGTGCTTCCCTGAGACCCTCGGAGCAACGCGATGTGATCACGTTGCTCCGAGGGTCTCTTACCTCCTCCTCCCTGCAGGCCCGGATCCAAAATGGCCACGGCATCCGGGTCCTGCAGGGAGGTGGCTTCACAGCGCCTGCTCAGAGCAGGCGCCAGGAAGCCTGGAGGAGCTGTGCACGTCACATCGCCGATCTGACAGAGTGCTGTGCAAACTGTCAGATCAGCGATTTTACACTATAACATGATGTCCCCCTGGGACAATGTTATAGTGTAAAAAAAAAATATTCACATGTGTAAAAAAAATTAAAAAAAATTCCCCCAAAAAAAAGAAAAAAAAAAAATCTTGTTCTTATAAATACATTTATTTATCTAAATAAAAAAAAAAACAATAAAAGTACACATATTTAGTATTGCTGAGTCTGTAGTGAACCAACCTATAAAACTAGTTAACCTTTTCAGTGAACACCGTAAAAAAATAAAAATAAACGAGGCAAAAAACGCTTTATTATCATTCCGTCAAACAAAAAGTGGAATAACACGCGAACAGAAAGACGGATATAAATAACCATGGTACTGATGAAAACATCATCTTGTCCTGCAAAAAACGAGCCACCACACAACATCATCAAAGAAAAAATAAAAAAGTTATAGTCCTCAGAATAAAGTGATGCAAAAATAATTATTTTTTCTATAAAATAGTTTTTATCGTATCAAAGCGCCAAAACATAAAAAAAATATAAATGTGGTATTGCTGTAATCGTACTGACACGACGAATAAAACTGCTTTATCCATTTTACCAAACGCGGAACGGCATAAACGCCTCCCCCAAAAGAAATTCATGAATAGCTGGTTTTTGGTCATTCTGCCTCACAAAAATCGGAATAAAAAGCAATCAAAAAATGTCACGTGCCAGACAATGTTACCAATAAAATCATCCAGCAAAAAACAAGACCTCACGTGACTCTGTGGACCAAAATATGGAAAAATTAGAGCTCTCAAAATTTGGTATGCAAAAAATATTTTTTGCAATAAAAAGCGTCTTTCAGTGTGTGACGGCTGCCAATCACAAAAATCCGCTAAAAAAAGGGTTAGGGTTAGGGCTAGGGTTAGGGTTAGGGCAAGGTTAGAGTTAGGGCTAGGGTTAGGGTTAGGGTTGGGGCTAGGGTTAAGGCTACAGTTAGGGTTAGGGCTAAAGTTAGGGTTAGGGTTTGGATTACATTTACGGTTGGGAATAGGGTTGAGATTAGGGTTAGGGGTGTGTCAGGGTTAGAGGTGTGGTTGGGGTTACCGGTGGTATTAGGGTTAGGGATGTGTTTGGATTAGGGTTTCAGTTATAATTGGGAGGTTTCCACTGTTTAGGCACATCAGGGGCTCTCCAAACGCGACATGGCGTCCGATCTCAATTCCAGCCAATTCTGCATTGAAAAAGTAAAACAGTGCTTCTTCCCTTCCGAGCTGTCCCGTGCGCCCAAACAGGGGTTTACCCCAACATATGGGGTATCAGCCTACTCAGGACACATTGGACAATAACTTTTGGGGTCCAATTGCTCCTGTTACCCTTGGGAAAATAAAAAACTGGAGGCTAAAAAATAATTTTTGTGGAAAAAAAGGATTTTTTATTTTCACGGCTCTGCGTTATAAACTGTAGTGAAACATTTGGGGTTTCAAAGTTCTCACAACGCATCTAGATAAGTTCCTTGGGGGTCTCTTTTCCAATATGGGGTCACTTGTGGGGGGTTTCTACTGTTTAGGTACATTAGGGGTTCTGCAAACGCAATGTGACGCCTGCAGACCAATCCATCTAAGTCTGCATTCCAAATGACGCTCCTTCCCTTCCGAGCTCTGCCATGCGCTCAAACGGTGGTTCCCCCCACATATGGGGTATCAGCGTACTCAGGACAAATTGGACAACAGCTTTTGTGGTCTAATTTCAACTGTTACCCTTGGAAAAATACAAAACTGGGGGCTAAAAAATAATTTTTGTGGAAAAAAATAATTTTTATTTTCACGGCTCTGCGTTATGAACTGTAGTGAAACACTTGGGGGTTCAAAGCTCTCACAACAGATCTAGATGAGTTCCTTAGGGGGCCTACTTTCCAAAATGGTGTCACTTGTGGGGGGTTTCAATGTTTAGGCACATCAGTCGCTCTCCAAAGGCAACATGGCGTCCCATCTCAATTCCTGTCAATTTTGCATTGAAAAGTAAAATGGCGCTCCTTCCCTTCTGAGCTCCCCCATGCGCCCAAACAGTGGTTTACCCCCACATATGGGGTATCAGCGTACTCAGGACAAATTGTACAACAAATATTGTGGTCCAATTTCTTCTGTTACCCTTGGGAAAATAAAAAATTGGGGGCCAAAATATCATTTTTTAAAAAAAATATGATCTTTTATTTTTACGGCTCTGCATTATAAACTTCTGTGAATCACTTAATGGGTCAAAGTGCTCACCACACATCTATATAAGTTCCTTAGGGGGTCTACTTTCCAAAATGGTGTTACTTGTGGGGGGTTTCAATGTTTAGGCACATCAGGGGCTCTCAAAACGCAACATGGCGTCCCATCTCAATTCCAGTCAATTTTGCATTGAAAAGTCAAATTGCGCTCCTTCACTTCCGAGCTCTGCCATGCACCCAAAGAGTGGTTTACCCCCACATATGGGGTATTGGCGTACTCAGGACAAATTGTTCAACAACTTTTCAGGTCCATTTTCTCCGTTACCCTTGGTAAAATAAAACAAATTGGAGCTGAAGTAATTTTTTTGTGAAAAAAAGTTAAATGCATTTTTATTTAAACATTCCAAAAATTCCTGTGAAACACCTGAAGGGTTAATAAACTTTTTGAATGTGGTGTTGAGCACCTTGAGGGGTGCAGTTTTTAGAATGGTGTCACACTTGGTTATTTTCTATCATATAGACCCCTCAAAATGACTTCAAATGAGATGTGGTCCCTAAAAAAAATGGTGTTGTAAAAATGAGAAATTGCTGGTGGACTTTTAACCCTTATAACTCCCTAACAAAAAAATTTTGGTTCCAAAATTGTGCTGATGTAAAGTAGACATGTGGGAAATGTTACTTATTGTGACACATCTCTGTGATTTAATTGCATAAAAATTCACATTTGGAAAATTGCGAAATTTTCAAAGTTTTTGCCAAATTTCCGTTTTTTTTCACAAATAAACGCAGGTAATATCAAAGAAATTTTATAACTATCATGAAGTACAATATGTTACGAGAAAACAGTGTCAGAATCACAGGGATCCTTTGAAGCGTTCCAGAGTTATAACCTCATAAAGGGACAGTGGTCAGAATTGTAAAAATTGGCCCGGTCATTAACGTGCAAACCACCCTTGGGGGTAAAGGGGTTAACAAGCTTGTCTCTGCTATCCTGATGGTATCCACATTTGCCCTCTTGTTATTCCATTCAGTAACTTCATCTCAGCTAGCAAGTTACCAGTTTGCCTATATATTTCTTTGTCAATCTGCATAACTGGTTCTGCTGCAATTAGCACTTCCAGCTCCACTTGCAAATCTACTATCCTCCATACTGTGCTGTGCTAGTTTTTGCTGATACATTTGTGATCTGAAAAGTCCACTGCATCATCACCTACGGTCCATGCTGCTTACCCAGAACTATGGGTTGAACTTGAGCCCATAATGCAATTTGTTTTTGAGCATTTATTGTACAAAAGTAATAAAATGTAAATAAAACTATATAATTGTACTGACCTACAGTACAAAATGAAAGTAATTCTTCATTTGTGCACCACAGTAAATGGATTAAAATATATAATGTAAAAAAAAGACAGTAGCAGAATGCTGTTTTTTTCCGTTCCTTCTGTCATGGAATTAAAGGGGGAGAGTCTGTCAGCATAAAATGACAGTTCAAACTAAGCACAGCACCATGTAGTTGACATACACATGTGGTCAAAATTGTTGGTACCCCTCGTTTAAGTTACAGAAAAACCCACAATGGTCACAGAAATAACTTGAATCTGACAAAAGTAATAATAAATAAAAGAGCTATGAAAATAAACAAATGAAAGTCAGACATTTCTTTTCAGCCATGCTTCCTCAGAATTAAAAAAAACAAGAAAACTCATGAAGTAGGCCTGGACAGAAATGATGGTACCCCTGAAAATAATGTGACAAAAGGGACATGTTAAAACAACGTGTGTCCACTAACTAACATCACAGGTGTCTATAATCTTGGAATCAGTGAGTGGGCCTGTATATAGGGCTACAGATACTCACTGTGCTGTTTGATGACATGGTGTGTGCATCACAGGTGCCTACAATCTTGGAATCAGTGAGTGGGCCTGTATATAGGGCTACAGATACTCACTGTGCTATTTGATGACATGGTGTGTTTCACACTCAACATGGATCAGAGGAATTAAAGGAAAAAGTTGTCTCAGGAGATTAGAAAGAAAATTATAGACAAACATGCTAAAGGGAAAAGTTATAAGACCATCTCCAAGCAGCTTGATGTTCCTGTGACTACTAGGGTTGAGCGACTTTGACCTTTTTAGGGTCGAGTCATGTTTTGCAAGTCGAGTCGGGCGAAATCGGCCGATTACTGCGAAAAGTCGAGGATCGGCCGGAACACGAAACCCTATGCACGTCAGAGGGGTTTGTTTTTTTTCTTCTCTCTCTCTCTCTCTCTCTCTCTCTCTCTCTCTCTCCCCCCTCCGTCCCATATTCCCCTCCGTCCCAGCACAGAAAATCTCGTGTTACACATTGCAAATCCCTACTGCGCACAAGCGATAAAATGATGATAGCCGTGCACGCCCCTAACCCCACTCCTTCATTGGCTGAAAAAATGGCGCTAAACGCGTCATACGAAATGCGACTTTGGCGCCAAGATCGCGTACCGCATGGCCGACCCCACACAGGGATCGGGTCGGGTTTCATGAGACGCCGACTTTGCCAAAAGTCGGCGACTTATGAAAATGAACGATCCGTTTCGCTCAACCCTAGTGACTACAGTTGCACAAATTAGTCGGAAATTTAAGATCCATGGGACTGTGTCCAACCTCCCTGGACTTGGCCGCAAAAGGAAAATTGATGACAGATCAAAGAGACAGATAATACGAATGGCAACAAAAAAGCCCAGAAAAACTTCTAAACAGATTAACCCCTTCACCCCCAAGGGTGGTTTGCACGTTAATGAACAGGCCAATTTTTACAATTGTGACCACTGTCCCTTTATGAGGTTATAACTCTGGAACGCTTCAACAGATCCTGGTGATTCTGACAATGTTTTCTCGCGACATATCGTACTTAATGATAGTGGTAAAATTTCTTTGATATTACCTGCGTTTATTTGTGAAAAAAATGGAAATTTGGCGAACATTTTGAAAATTTCGCAATTTTCCAAATTTGAATTTTTATGCAATTAAATCACAGTGATATGTCACACAAAATACTTAATAAGTAACATTTCCCACATGTCTACTTTACATCAGCACAATTTTGGAACCAAAATTTCTTTTTGCTAGGGAGTTATAATGGTTAAAAGTTGACCAGCAATTTCTCATTTTTACAACACCATTTTTTTTAGGGACTACATCTCATTTGAAGTCATTTTGAGGGGTCTATATGAAAATACCCAAGTGTGACACCATTCTAACAACTGCACCCCTCAAGGTGCTCAAAACCACATTCAAGAAGTTTATTAACCCTTCAGGTGTTTCACAGGAATTTTTGGAATGTTTAAATAAAAATAAACATTTAACTTTTTTTCACAAAAAATTTACTTCAGCTCCAATTTGTTTTATTTTACCAAGGGTAACAGGAGAAAATGGACCGCAAAATATGTTGTACAATTTGTCCTGAGTACGCCGATACCCCATATGTGGGGGTAAACCACTGTTTGGGCGCATGACAGAGCTCGGAAGCGAAGGAGCGCCATTTGACTTTTCAATGCAAAATTGACTGGAATTGAGATGGGACGCCATGTTGCGTTTGGAGAGCCCCTGATGTGCCTAAACATTAAAACCCCCCACAAGTGACACCATTTTGGAAAGTAGACGCCCTAAGGAACTTATCTAGAGGTGAGGTGAGCACTTTGACCCACCAAGTGCTTCACAGAATTTTATAATGCAGAGCTGTAAAAATAAAACAAAAATTTTTTCCCACAAAAATTATTTTTTAGCCCCCAGTTTTGTATTTTTCCAAGGGTAACAGGAGAAATTGGACCCTAAATATTGTTGTCCAATTTGTCCTGAGTACGCTGATACCTGATATGTGGGGGGAACCACCATTTGAGCACATGGCAGAGCTCGGAAGGGAAGGAGTATCATTTGGAATGCAGACTTAGATGGATTGGTCTGCAGGCGTCACATTGCGTTTGCAGAGCCCCTAATGTACCTAAACAGTAGAAACCCCACACAAGTGACCCAATATTGGAAACTAGACCCCCCAAGGATCTTATCTAGTTGTGTTGTGAGAACTTTGAACCCCCAAGTGTTTCACTACAGTTTATAAAGCAGAGCTGTGAAAATAAGAAAAAAAAAATTCTCCCAAAAATTATATTTTAGCCCGCAGTTTTGTATTTTGCCAAGGGTAACAGGAGAAATTGGACCCCAAAAGTTGTTGTCCAATTTGTCTTGAGTAGGCTGATACCCCATATGTGGGGGGAACCACCATTTGGGTGCATGGGAGGGCTCGGAAGGGAAGTAGCATCATTTGGAATGCAGACTTAGATGGAATGGTCTGCAGGCGTCACATTGCGTTTGCAGAGCCCCTAATGTACCTAAACAGTAGAAACCCCCCACAAGTGACACCATTTTGGAAAGTAGACCCCCTAAGGAACTCATCTAGATGTGTTGTGAGAGCTTTGAGTCCCCAAGTGTTTCACTACAGTTTATAACGCAGAGCCGTGCAAATAAAAAATATTTTTTTTCCACAAAAATTATTTTTTAGCCCCCAGTTTTGTATTTTCCCAAGGGTAACAGGAGAAATTGGACCCCAATAGTTGTTCTAAAATGTGTTGCGAGTACGCTGATACCCCATATGTTGGGGTAAACCCCTGTTTGGGCGCACGGGAGAGCTCGGAAGGGAAGGAGCAGTTTTACTTTTTCAACGCAGAATTGGCTGGAATTGAGATCGGATGCCATGTCGCGTTTGGAGAGCCCCTGATGTGCCTAAACAGAGGAAACCCCCCAATTATAACTGAAACCCTAATCCAAACACACCCCTAACCCTAATCCCAATGGTAACCCTAACCACACCTCTAACCCAGACACACCCCTAACCCTAATCCCAACCCTATTCCCAACCGTAAATGTAATCCAAACTCTAGCCCTAACTTTAGCCCCTACCCTAACTGTAGCCTTAACCCTAGCCCCAACCCTAACCCTTGCCCTAACCCTAACCCTAGCCCTAACCCTAGCCCTAACACTAGCCCTAACCATAACCCTAACCCTAGCCCTAACCCTAGCCCTAACCCTAACCCTAGCCCTAACCCTAACCCTAGCCTAAACCCTAACCCTAATGGGAAAATGGAAATAAATACATTTTTTCAATTTTTTTATTTTTCCCTAACTAAGCGGGTGATGAAGGGGGGTTTGATTTACTTTTATAGCGGGTTTTTTAGCGGATTTTTGTCATTGGCAGCCGTCACACACTGAAAGACGCTTTTTATTGCAAAAAATATTTTTTGCGTTACCACATTTTGAGAGCTATAATTTTTCCACATTTGAGTCCACAGAGTCATGTGAGGTCTTGTTTTTTGCGGGACGAGTTGACGTTTTTATTGGTAACATGTTCAGGCAAGGGAGATTTTTTGATTGCTTTTTATTCCGATTTTTATGAGGCAGAATGACAAAAAAACAGCTATTCATGAATTTCTTTTGGGGGAGGCGTTTATACCGTTCCGCGTTTGGTAAAATTGATAAAGCAGTTTTATTCTTCGGGTCAGTACGATTACAGCGAAACCTCATTTATATCATATATTTATGTTTTGGCGCTTTTATACGATAAAAACTGTTTTATAGAAAAAATAATTATTTTGGCATCGCTTTATTCTGAGGACTATAACTTTTTAATTTTTTCGCTGATGATGCTGTATCATGGCTTGTTTTTTGCGGGACAAGATGACGTTTTCAGCGGTACCATGGTTTTTTTATATCCGTCCTTTTGATCGTGTGTGATTCCACTTTTTGTTTGGCGGTATGAGAATAAAGCGTTGTTTTTTGCCTCGTTTTCTTTTTTTTACGGTGTTCACTGAAGGGGTTAACCAGTGATATAATTTTATAGGTGGGGTCGTTGCGGATGCAGCGATACTAAATATGTGTACTTTTATTGTTTTATTTTTTTTTTATTTAGATAAAGAAATGTATTTATGGGAATAATATTTTTTTTTTCTTTATTTAGGAATTATTTTTTTTTATTTTTTTTTACACATGTGGATTTCTTTTTTTTTTTACTGTTTTACTTTGTCCCAGGGGGGTACATTACAGATCGCTGATCTGACAGTTTGCACAGCACTCTGTCAGATCGGCGATCTGACTCACAATGCTGCAGGCTTACCAGCGCCTGCTCTGAGCAGGCACTCAGTAAGCCACCTCCCTCCCTGCAGGACCCGGATGCCGCGGCCATTTTGGATCCGGTCCTGCTGCAGGGAGGAGAGGTAAGAGACCCTCGCAGCAACGCGATCACATCGCGTTGCTCCGGGGGTCTCAGGGAAGCACGCAGGGAGCCCCCTCCCTGCGCGATGCTTTCCTGTACTGCCGGCACACCGCAATCATGTTTGATCGCGGTGTGCCGGGGGTTAATGTGCCAGGGGCGGTCCGTGACCACTCCTGGCACATAGTACCGGATGTCAGCTGTGATAGGCAGCTGACACCCGGCCGCGATCGGCCGCGCCCCCCCCGGGAGCGCGGCCGATCGCGCTGGAAGTACTATTCCGTCCTTGGGAATTAGGGCCCACCCCACATGGACGGAATAGTACGTCCAATGGCAGAAAGGGGTTAAAGGTGAACTTCAAGCTCAAGAAACATCAGTGTCAGATCGCACCATCTGTCTTTGTATGAACCAAAGTGGACTTTATGGGAGACGACCAAGGAAGACACCATTGTTGAAAAAAAATCATAAAAAAGCCAGACTGGAATTTGCCAAACTACATGTTGACAAGCCACAAAGCTTCTGGGAGAATTTCCTATGGACAGATGGGACAAAAATTGAACTTTTTGGCAAGGCACATCAGCTCTATGTTCACAGATGAAAAATAAAACATATCAAGAAAAGAAAATTGTCCCTACTGTGAAACATGGAGGAGGCTCTGTTATGTTCTGTGGCTGCTTTGCTGCATCTGGCACAAGTTGTCTAGAATCTGTGCAGGGTACAATGAAATCTCAAGACTATCAAGGAATTCTAGAGAAAAATGTGCTGCCCAGTGTCAGAAAGTTTGGTCTCAGTCACAGGTCATAGGTCTTGCAACAGGATAATGACCCAAAACCAGTACCAGGGTACCAGTATGGCAGGAATATGGCAAATTCAGATTTAGCCACAAATTCCATACATATTCCCTCAACTCTAATAATAATGCTAGTAATTAAGAAATCATAAATGCTGAAGAAATAAATGTATAAAGTGGAACAATTGAACTAAAAATCAGATTTCACTTGGACCAATGCTATCCAATGAGGCATTCACCCTCCGGACAAAGGCTTGTGCCAAAACTCACGTTGGGGAAGACACCATTTCAGCAGGAGGAATTTATGGGTAATGTGGTCTTTTACCTTTGTTTTTATTGACCTTCCTATGCTGTTTTACTTTGCTAAACACTTTTTTTGTGGCGCCTTCATAATTATTAGATTTATTAATTAATTTGTATTTATCTATATGGATGCACCAACCATTTCACTTCTGCCCTTTTTGTTAACATCAATGAGGCTGTCTAGTATTTGGCATAAGAAAAAAATCACAGCATGCTACGATTTCGCTCTGAAATCTGATGGGTGTGAGAAAAAAATTGGATGCCTTACGGTCCATAATTGTGACATCCGATTTTTACAGATACATTACAATTCAGTAGCATAGGAAACTGTAAATTGTCTTGTAAAAGATTAATGGCTGCTGAGTAAAAAAAACAGATTGTACATGGATGGCAAGTGTGGAAAATCATGCCACTTTTCTGGACAAGCGCACAAAAACCTGTTGTAAATTTGTGCACACATCTTCCTGTGCTGTAACAGTGACATTTGTTAGATATAATCCAAAAATCCACAAGAGGGCACCATTGTATCCTTAAATTCTCTTTGCGTAAATCAGACCATATCTACATTTCATACATACATATTATATACTACAAGAAGCTAAACATTATATACGTAATAAATGTATGACATTCACATCTTTACACAGATCCATAAACTAAACATTTCTGCTAAACCCTTCGACACCAAACAATTTTTATTTTCTTCCTCCATTTCTTCGAAGAGCCATAACTTTTTTATATTTATGTCAATGTAGCTGTAGGAGCGCTAGTTTTTTGTGGGAAGAGTTGTAGGTTTGAGTCAATCCATTCATTTTACTAAATTAGTACTGAGAAATGGGAAACAGTTGCAAGTGGGTGATATTGTGAAAAAACTATAATTTCATGATTTTTTGGGATTGTGTTTTTATAGCATTAATTGTGCAGTGAAAATTGACCTGATTGTGTATTTTACAGGCCAGTATGATTACACCAATGCTAAACTTAAATTTTTTTATATATATATATAAGTAGTGAAAAAAAATCTGAAATGTGTAGAAAAAAAAATTGTGTTGTAATATTCTGAGACCAGTAGTCACGCCCTCCAGGATAAGCGCGGCCTGTCGGCTGTGGGTCCACATCCACCTTCATCACAGTGATAGAAGAAAGCTAATTTTGAAATCAGCATGCCTGAAGTTTAATTGATTTGTATATTTGCAGTTATAAAGGATAAGATAGGTCAAGGTCAACAGTATATAGTAATAATAATAATCTTTATTTTTATATAGCGCTAACATATTCTGCAGCGCTTTACAGTTTTGCACACATTATCGTCGCTGTCCCCGTTGGGGCTCACAATCTAAATTCCCTATCAGTATGTCTTTGGAATGTGGGAGGAAACTGGAGAACCCAGAGGAAACCCATGCAAACACGGGGAAAACATACACACTCTTTGCAGATGTTGAGGAAACCGGAGTACCCGGAGGAAACCCACGCAATCACAGAGAGAACATACAAACTCTTTGCAGATGTTGTCCTTAGTGGGGCTTGAACCCAGGACGCCAGCGCTGCAAGGCTGCTGTGCTATCCACTGCGCCACCGTGCTGCCTAGTACAGTCAAGAGCTTGGACTTACGTGGCCATGCAATGATTTTCCTTATTGTGCAACCTTCGAAAAAGTGTTTGTGAATGTGAGGTTTGTTTTGCACAGGCAGTGTTGGTCCACAGTACCAAATAGTGCTGAGCACTATTCCAAAGCTATTCTAAGCCTGAATATGGCAAGGACCACTCAACTAAGCAAAGAATAACGACCAATGGCAGATTAAGGGTAGCTCGGGCCATGGGCAGTTTAGAGAGCATAGGCCCCCCAGTGCCGGATGTATCACGTGACATGTCACATGATATTTTTGGAAAGTCATGTGATAGGTCACATGATCAACTGTTATGATCCTAGTGGCTTAGGATCACAAATCTAACCAGCTAAGTAGAAAATAATAGGACAAGCTCTGGGGATGTGGTAACTGGACTAACCGCAAACCTGATCCTAACCGCACACACTATAGGCAGCCGTGGAATGTTTCCTGAAATCCTAGACATCTCTTCACGGCCTGAGAAACTGACTACCCCTAAAGAGAAAGTAAAGACCTCACTTGCCTCAGAGAAATCCCCCAGAGATATAGAAGCCCCCCACAAATAACAACGGTGAGTTAAGAGGAAAAGACAAACGCAGAGATGAAACAGGTTAAGCAAATGAGGCCCGCTAACGCTAGATAGCAGAAAATAGCATGGGATCTGTGCGGTCAGTAAAAAACCCTATGCAAAAATATCCACGCAGAGAATGCGAGAACCCCCACACCAACTAACGATGTGGGGGGAGCAACTCAGCACCCCAGAGCACCAGCAAGCAGGGAAATCACATATTAGCAAGCTGAACAAAAACTCATCATATACTAGGAAACATCTTGAACACAGATGAGCAAAAATAAGCAAACAGAACTTAGCTTCTCTTGGACAGACTGATAACGGATGTAGACAGGAGCAATCAGAATAGCACTGAATACAACGGCAACAGGCAAGGAATGAAGGACCAGGTGGATTAAATAGGAAACCTAACTAGCAGACGACGAGACAGCTGATCCTGCCAGAAACCTGCAAAATAACAAAAAGAGCCACCAGGAGGAGCCCAAAGAGAGAACTCACACAGTACCACTCATGACCACAGGAGGGAGCCCGGAAACAGAGTTCACAACAGTACCCCCCCTTGAGGAGGGGTCACCGAACCCTCACCAGAACCCCCAGGGCGATCAGGGTGAGCCACATGGAAGGCACGAACCAAATCGGCCGCATGAACATCAGAGGCGACAACCCAGGAATTATCCTCCTGACCATAGCCCTTCCACTTAACCAAATACTGAAGCCTCCGTCTTGAAATACGAGAATCCAAGATCTTCTCCACTACGTATTCCAATTCTCCCTCAACCAGCACCGGAGCAGGAGGCTCAACAGAAGGAACCACAGGCACCACATACCTCCGCAACAAAGACCTATGGAACACATTATGGATGGTAAACGATGCCGGGAGGTCCAAGCGAAATGAAACAGGGTTGAGGATTTCCAAAATTTTATAAGGACCGATAAAACGAGGTTTAAACTTAGGAGAAGAAACCTTCATAGGAACATAATGAGAAGACAACCACACCAAATCCCCCACACGAAGTCGGGGACCCACACAGCGACGACGGTTAGCAAAGCGCTGAGCCTTCTCTTAGCAAAGCGCTGAGCCTTCTCTTGTGACAACATCAAATTGTCCACCACATGGTTCCAAATCTGCTGCAACCTATCCACCACAGAATCCACCCCAGGACAGTCCGAAGACTCAACCTGACCCGAGGAAAAACAAGGATGAAAACCAGAAATACAAAAAAAAGGCGAAACCAAAGTAGCCGAACTAGCCCGATTATTAAGGGCAAACTCGGCCAATGGCAAAAAAGTCACCCAATCATCCTGGTCAGCAGAAACAAAACATCTCAAATAAGTTTCCAAGGTCTGGTTAGTTCGCTTGGTTTGGCCATTCGTCTGAGGATGGAAGGCCGACGAAAAAGACAAATCAATGCCCATCTTAGCACAAAAGGACCGCCAAAATCTGGACACAAACTGGGATCCTCTGTCAGACACAATGTTTTCAGGGATGCCGTGCAGACGAACCACATTCTGAAAAAATAACGGAACCAAATCGGAGGAAGAAGGCAACTTAAGCAAGGGCACCAAATGGACCATTTTAGAAAAACGATCACAAACCACCCAGATGACAGACATTCTCTGAGAGACCGGAAGATCCGAAATAAAATCCATGGAAATATGCGTCCAAGGCCTCTTAGGAACCGGCAAAGGCAAAAGCAAACCACTGGCACGAGAACAGCAAGGCTTAGCCCGAGCACAAATCCCACAGGACTGCACAAAGGAACGCACATCCCGTGACAAGGAAGGCCACCAGAAGGATCTAGCCACCAAATCTCTGGTACCAAAAATCCCAGGATGACCCGCCAACACTGAAGAATGGACCTCGGAAATAACTCTGCTGGTCCATCTATCTGGGACAAACAGTCTCTCTGATGGACAACGGTCAGGTCTATCCGCCTGAAATTCCTGTAACACCCGTCGCAAATCTGGGGAAATGGCAGACAAAATTACCCCCTCTTTGAGGATACCAACCGACTCAGAAACTCCAGGGGAGTCAGGCACAAAACTCCTAGAAAGAGCATCAGCCTTCACGTTCTTCAAACCAGGAAGGTACGAGACCACGAAATCGAAACGTGAGAAAAACAACGACCAACGAGCCTGTCTAGGATTCAACCGCTTGGCCGACTCAAGATAAATTAAATTATTATGATCAGTCAAGACCACCACACGATGCTTAGCTCCCTCTAGCCAGTGTCGCCACTCCTCAAATGCCCACTTCATTGCCAACAACTCCCGATTACCAACATCATAATTTCGTTCAGCCGGCGAAAATTTTCTTGAAAAGAAGGCACATGGCTTCATCACAGAGCAATTAGAGCTTCTCTGTGACAAAACAGCCCCTGCTCCAATTTCAGAAGCATCAACCTCGACCTGGAAGGGAAGAGAGACATCTGGCTGACATAAAACTGGAGCCGAAGAAAACCGGCGCTTCAGCTCCTGAAAGGCCTCAACGGCCGCAGGAGACCAGTTAGTCACATCATAACCCTTCTTGGTCAAATCCGTGAAAGGTTTAACCACACCAGAAAAATTAGCAAAGAAGCGACGGTAAAAATGAGCAAAACCCAAGAACTTCTGAAGACTCTTAACCGATGTAGGTTGAGTCCAATCATGAATAGCCTGGACCTTGACTGGGTCCATCTCAATAGAAGAAGGAGAAAAAATAAAGCCCAAAAAGGAAACTTTCTGGACTCCGAAGAGACATTTGGAACCCTTCACAAACAAGGCATTGGCACGCAGGACCTGAAATACCATCCTGACCTGCTTCACATGGGATTCCCAATCATCTGAAAAGACCAAAATATCATCCAGATACACAATCAAAAATTTATCCAGATATTCTCGGAAGATATCGTGCATGAAGGACTGAAACACAGAAGGGGCATTAGAAAGTCCAAAAGGCATCACCAAGTACTCAAAATGGCCTTCGGGCGTATTAAATGCTGTTTTCCATTCATCGCCCTGTTTTATATGCACAAGATTATACGCACCGCGAAGATCTATCTTGGTGAACCAACTAGACCCCCTAATCCGAGCAAACAGATCAGACAACAATGGCAAGGGATACTGGAATTTGACCGTGATTTTATTTAGAAGGCGATAATCTATACAGGGTCTCAACGAACCATCCTTCTTGGCCACAAAAAAGAATCCCGCACCAAGAGGGGACGAGGAGGGGTGAATATGTCCCTTCTCCAAAGACTCCTTTACATAGCTCCGCATAGCGGCATGCTCTGGTACAGACAAATTAAACAGTCATCCCTTAGGGAACTTACTACCAGGAATCAAATTTATAGCACAATCACAATCCCTATGAGGAGGTAGGGCACTGGATTTGGGCTCATCAAATACATCCTGGTAGTCTGACAAAAACTCAGGGACTTCAGAAGGAGTAGAGGAAGCAATTGATACCAAGGGAGCATCGCCATGAATTCCCTGGCAACCCCAACTCAACACAGACATAGCTTTCCAATACAGGACTGGATTATGAGCCTGCAACCATGGCAGACCCAACACGACAACGTCATGCAAATTATATAACACAAGAAAGCGAATCACCTCCTGATGTGCAGGAGTCATACACATGGTCACTTGAGTCCAGTATTGAGGTTTATTCTTGGCCAATGGTGTAGCATCAATTCCCTTCAATGGAATAGGGAACTGTAATGGCTCAAGGATAAAACCACAGCGCTTGGCAAATGACAAATCCATCAGATTCAGGGCGGCACCTGAATCTACAAAAGCCATAACTGAGTAGGATGACAGAGAGCAAATCAAAGTAACAGACAAAATGAATTTAGGCTGTACAGTACCAATGGTGACAGATCTAGCAAAGTTTTTTGTGCGCTTAGAGCATGCTGAGATAACATGAGCTGAATCACCACAGTAAAAGCACAACCCATTCTGACGTCTATGATTTTGCCGTTCCATTCTGGTCAGAATCCTATCACATTGCATAGACTCAGGTTTCTGTTCAGAAAACACAGCCAGATGGTGCGCAGGTTTGCGCTCCCGCAAACGCCGATCAATCTGAATGGCCAAAGCCATTGACTCATTCAGACTCGCAGGCGTGGGGAACCCCACCATAACATTCTTAATGGCTTCAGAAAGACCTTCTCTGAAATTTGCAGCCAGGGCACACTCATTCCATTGAGTAAGCACCGACCATTTCCGAAATTTTTGACAATACACCTCAGCTTCATCCTGACCCTGAGAGAGAGCCAGCAAGGCCTTTTCTGCCTGGTTCTCCAGATTAGGTTCCTCATAAAGCAATCCAAGCGCCAGAAAAAACGCATCCACATTCAGCAATGCAGGATCTCCTGGCGCCAGGGAGAAGGCCCAATCTTGAGGGTCGCCGCGTAACAGAGAGATAACAATTCTTACTTGCTGAGCGGAATCACCACAGGAACGAGGTCTCAAAGAAAGAAATAATTTACAATTATTCTTAAAATTCAGAAACCTAGATCTATCTCCAGAAAAAAAACTCAGGAATAGGTACTTTTGGCTCAGACATAGGACTGTGAACAACAAAATCCTGAATGCTTTGCACCCTTGCAGCAAGATGATCCACACTAGAAGTCAGACTCTGAATATCCATGTCTGCAGCAGAACTCAAAGCCACCCAGAGATTAAGGGGAGGAGAGAAGCAGGACAGACTGCAGAGCAGAAAAAAAAATTGAACTCAGGATTTCAACTATAACCAGCTAAGTAGAAAATAATAGGACGAGCTCTGGGGATGTGGTAACTGGACTAACCGCAAACCTGATCCTAACCGCACACACTATAGGCAGCCGTGGAACGTTTCCTGAAATCCTAGACGTCTCTTCACGGCCTGAGAAACTGACTACCCCTAAAGAGAAAGTAAAGACCTCACTTGCCTCAGAGAAATCCCCCAGAGATATAGAAGCCCCCCACAAATAATAACGGTGAGTTAAGAGGAAAAGACAAACGCAGAGATGAAACAGGTTAAGCAAATGAGGCCCGCTAACGCTAGATAGCAGAAAATAGCATGGGATCTGTGCGGTCAGTAAAAAACCCTATGCAAAAATATCCACGCAGAGAATGCGAGAACCCCCACACCAACTAACGATGTGGGGGGAGCAACTCAGCACCCCAGAGCACCAGCAAGCAGGGAAATCACATATTAGCAAGCTGGACAAAAACTCATCATATACTAGGAAACATCTTGAACACAGATGAGCAAAAATAAGCAAACAGAACTTAGCTTCTCTTGGAGAGACTGATAACGGATGTAGACAGGAGCAATCAGAATAGCACTGAATACAACGGCAACAGGCAAGGAATGAAGGACCAGGTGGATTAAATAGGAAACCTAACTAGCAGATGACGAGACAGCTGATCCTGCCAGAAACCTGCAAAATAACAAAAAGAGCCACCAGGAGGAGCCCAAAGAGAGAACTCACACAGTACCACTCATGACCACAGGAGGGAGCCCGGAAACAGAGTTCACAACAATCAACACACAGGTGCAGTGGTGCACATGTGTAGACATCAATTTTTTTCCCTTAAGTACAGCGCTAAACATAAAAATAGAGGATACAGTGTAATAATAGACAGGGCTATACATTACAAGAGGGAGGAAGGGAAAATGTTTTCCCCTATATACAGCACTTAATACAACAAGAGAAGACCCTATATACTAAGGGATGGTGCTTCATTATGCCATGCTGTGCTCTCACCCATCTCTCATCCCAATTAACCCCTTAATCCCATATGACGTACTATCCCATCGAAGTGACCAGGTTCTTAATTCTCAGTGACGGGATAGTACGTCATATGCGATCGGCCGCGATCACGGACCGCCCCCGGCACATTAACCCCTTGCACACTGCGATCAAACATGATCGCAGTGTTCCGGCGGTATAGGGAAGCATCGCGCAGGGACGGGGCTCCCTGCATGCTTCCCTGAGACCTCCGGAGCAACGCGATGTGATCGCATTGCTCCGAGCGTCTCTTACCTCCTATCCCTGCAGGCCCCGGATCCAAAATGGCCACGGGGCTGCATCCGGGTCCTGCAGGGATTACTTCCGGGTCCAGTGCAGGCGCTGGTAAGCCTGCAGCGCTGTCAGTCAGATCGCTGATCTGACAGAGTGCTGTGCAAACTGTCAGATCAGCGATCTGTGATGTCCCCCCCGGGACAAAGTAAAAAAGTAAAAAAAAAAAAATTCCACATGTGTAAAAAAATAAATAAATTCCTAAATAAAGAAAAAAAATATATATATTATTCCCATAAATACATTTCTTTATCTAAATAAAAAAAACACAATAAAAGTACACATATTTAGTATCGCCGCGTCCGTAACGACATAACCTATAAAACTGTCCCACTAGTTAACCCCTTCAGTGAACACAGTAAGAAAAAAAAAACGAGCCAAAAAACAACGCTTTATTATCATACCGCTCAACAAAAAGTGGAATAACACACGATCAAAAAAATGGATATAAATAACCGTGGTACCGCTGAAAACGTCATCTTCTCCCGCAAAAAACAAGCCACAATACAGCATCATAAGCAAAAAATAAAAAAGTTATAGTCCTCAGAATAAAGCGATGCCAAAATAATTATTTTTTCTATAAAATAGCTTTTATCGTATAAAAGCGCCAAAACATAAAAAAAGATATAAATGAGATATCGCTGTAATTGTACTGACCCGACGAAAAACTGCTTTATCAATTTTACCAAACGTGGAACGATTTAAATGCCTCCCCCAAAAGAAATTCATGAATAGCTGGTTTTTGGTCATTCTGCCTCACATAAATCAGAATAAAAAGCGATCAAAAAATGTCATGTGCCCGAAAATGTTACCAATAAAAACGTCAACTCGTCCCACAAAAAACAAGACCTCACATGACTCTGTGGACCAAAATATGGAAAAATTATAGGTCTCAAAATGTGGAGACACAAAAACTTTTTTGCTATAAAAAGCGTCTTTTAGTGTGTGACAGCTGCCAATCATAAAAATCAGATATAAAAAAACGCTATAAAAGTAAATCAAACCCCCTTCATCACCCCCTTAGTTAGGGAAAAATAATAAAATTAAAAAAAATTATGTATTTATTTCCATTTTCCCATTAGGATTAGGGTTAGGGTTAGGGCTAGGGTTAGGGTTAGGGCTAGGGTTAGGGTTAGGGCTAGGGTTAGGGCTAGGGTTAGGGCTAGGGTTAGGGTTAGGGTTAGGGTTAGGGTTAGGGCTAGGGTTAGGGTTAGGGTTAGGGCTAGGGTTAGGGTTGGGGCTAGGGTTGGAGCTAAAGTTAGGGTTAGGGTTGGGGCTAAAGTTAGGGTTAGGGTTTGGATTACATTTACGGTTGGGATTAGGGTTAGGGGTGTGTCAGGGTTAGGGGTGTGGTTAGGGTTACTGTTGGGATTAGGGTTAGAGATGTGTTTGGATTAGGGTTTCAGGTAGAATTGGGGAGTTTCCACTGTTCAGGCACATTAGGGGCTCTCCAAACGTGACATGGCGTCCAATCTCAGTTCCAGCCAATTCTGCGTTGAAAAAGTAAAACAGTGCTCCTTCCCTTCCAAGCTCTCCCGTGCGCCCAAACAGGGGTTTACCCCAACATATCAGCGTACTTGGGACAAATTGGACAACAACTTTTGGGGTCCAAGTTCGCTTGTTATCCTTGGGAAAATAAAAAATTGGGGGGCTAAAAATCATTTTTGTGGGAAAAAAAAAGATTTTTTATTTTCACGGCTCTGCGTTGTAAACTGTAGTGAAACACTTGGGGTTCAAAGTAGGGTTGAGTGACTTTTGCTTTTTTAGGATCGAGTTGGGTTTTGTGAAACCCGACCTTCTCGAAAGTCGGATCGCGTGAAATCGGCCGATTCTACTGTAAAGTTGGGTTCCGGACCGGAAAACGAAACCCAATGCAAGTCAATGTGGATTATTTTTTACATTTACTTAATCTCTCTCTCTCTCCCCTCCGTGCAAAGCATATGTTGTGTTTGACTGCGGAAATCACTGCAGCCCAAACGGTAATATGGCTCTATGACGCCGCAGAAACCAGGCCGGAACCTATGTCATCACGCTGCCCACACTCCTTAATTGGCTGAAAAAATGGCGGGGAAGGCGTCATACAAAACGTGACTTTGGCGCCAAGATCGCCGACCACGTGGCCAATCCCACGCTGGAGTCGGGTCGGGTTTCACGAAAGTCAGCGACTTTTGAAAATGAACGATCCGTTTCGCTCAACCCTAGTTCAAAGTTCTCACAACATATCTAGATAAGTTCCGTGGGAGGTCTAGTTTCCAATATGGGGTCATTTGTGGGGGGTTTCTACTGTTTGGGTACATCAGGGGCTCTACAAATGCAACGTGACGCCTGCAGACCAATCCATCTAAGTCTGCATTCCAAATGGCGCTCCTTCCCTTCCGAGCTCTACCATGCGCCCAAACAGTGGTTCCCCCCCACATATGGGGTATCGGCGTACTCAGGACAAATTGGACAACAACTTTTGGGGTCCAATTTATACTGTAACCCTTGTGAAAATACAAAACTGGGGGCTAAAAAATAATTTTTGTGAAAAAAAAGGATTTTTTATTTTCACGGCTCTGCGTTATAAACTGTAGTGAAACACTTGGGGGTTCAAAGTTCTCACAACACATCTAGATATGTTCCTTGGGAGGTCTGATTTCCAATATGGGGTCACTTGTGGGGGGTTTCTACTGTTTGGGTACATCAGGGGCTCTGCAAATGCAACGTGACGCCTGCAGACCAATCCATCTAAGTCTGCATTCCAAATGGCGCTCCTTCCCTTCTGAGCTCTGCTATGCACCCAAACAGTGGTTCCCCCCACATACGAGGTATCAGCGTACTCAGGACAAATTGGACAACAACTTTTGGGGTCCAATTTCTCCTGTTACCCTTGGGAAAATACACAATTGGGGGCTAATAAATAATTTTTGTGGAAAAAAAAATATTTTTTATTTTCACGGCTCTGGGTTATAAACTGGAGTGAAACAGTTGGGGGTTCAAAGTTCTCACAACACATCTAGATAAGTTCCTTGGGAGGTCTAGTTTCCAATATGAGGTCACTTCTTGGGGGTTTCTACTGTTTGGGTACATCAGGGGCTCTGCAAATGCAGTGTGACGCCTGCAGACCAATCCATCTAAGTCTGCATTCCAAATGGCGCTCCTTCCCTTCCGAGCTCTGCCATGCGCCCAAACAGTGGTTACCCCCCACATACAGGGTATCAGCGTACTCAGGACAAATTGCACAACAATTTTTGGGGTCCAATTTCTTCTCTTACCCTTGGGGAAAAAAAATTGGGGGCGAAAAAATCATTTTTGTGAAAAAATATGATTTTTTATTTTTACGGCTCTGCATTATAAACGTCTGTGAAGCACTTGGTGGGTCAAAGTGCTCACCACACATCTAGATAAGTTCCTTAGGGGGTCTAATTTCCAAAATGGTGTCATCTCTTGGGGGTTTCAATGTTTAGGCACATCGGGGGCTCTCCAAACGCAACATGGCGTCCCATCTCAATTCCAGTCAATTTTGCATTGAAAAGTAAAATGGCGCTCCTTTCCTTCCGAGCTCTCCCATGCGCCCAAACAGTGGTTTACCCCCACATATGGGGTATCAGCGTACTCAGGACAAATTGTAAAACAACTTTTGGGGTCCACTTTCTCCTGTTACCCTTGGTAAAATAAAACAAATTGGAGCTGAAATTAATTAATTAATTTTGTGTGAAAAAAAGTTAAATGTTCATTTTTATTTAAACATTCCAAAAATTCCTGTGAAACACCTGAAGGGTTAATAAACTTCTTGAATGTGGTTTTGAGCACCTTGAGGGGTGCAGTTTTTAGAATGGTGTCACACTTGGGTATTTTCCATCATATAGACCCCTCAAAATGACTTCAAATGAGATGTGGTCCCTAAAAAAAAATGGTGTTGTAAAAATGAGAAATTGCTGGTCAACTTTTAACCCTTATAACTCCCTAACAAAAAAAAATTTTGGTTCCAAAATTGTGCTGATGTAAAGTAGACATGTGGGAAATGTTACTTATTAAGTATTTTGCGTGACATATCTCTGTGATTTAAGGGCATAAAAAATCAAATTTGGAAAATTGCAAAATTTTCAAAATTTTTGCAAAATTTCCATTTTTTTCACAAATAAACGCAAGTTATATTGAATAAATTTTACCACTATCATAAATTACAATATGTCACGAGAAAACAATGTCAGAATCGCCAAGATCCATTGAAGCGGTCCAGAGTTATAACCTCATAAAAAGACAGTGGTCAGAATTGTAAAAATTGGCCCGGTAATTAACGTGCAAACCACCCTTAGGGCTTAAGGGGTTAAGTATAACATACTGTACTCTCATGTTATGGTTCTGGTGGTAAGAACACATGAACTGACCTGATAGGTAAACCAACAAATAGGACAAGCTCTGGGGATGTGGGAACTTTACTGACCGTGATCCTGATCCTATCAACACACACTATAGGCAGCCGTGGAACATTCCTAACTCGGCCTAGACGCCTCTGCACAGCCTGAGAAACTAGCTACCCCTAGAGAGAAACAAAGCCTCACTTGCCTCAGAGAAATTTTCCCCAAAGTGAGAGCAGCCCCCACAAATAATGACGGTGAGTTAAGAGGAAAACACAAACATAGAAATGAAAATAGGTTTTAGCAAATGAGGCCCGCTAATAAATAATAGACAGAGGATAGCAAGGAATCTGTGCGGTCAGTATAAAATACTACAAAAATTATCCACGCAGAGAATACAAAAAGACCCCCACACCGACTCACGATGTGAGGGGCGCAACTCTGCACCCCAGAGCTTCCAGCTAGCAATCAAATAGCATATAAGCAAGCTGGACTGAACTCATCATATACTGAGAAACATTTTCAAATAGCAATGAGCAAAAATAGACTAGCATGAACTTAGCTTCTCCATGAGGAGACAGGTCACAAGGGAAGTCCCAGAGAGATCTGAACCAGTACTGAATACAACGACAGCAGGCAACAAGTAAAGGTCCAGGTGGAGTTAAATAGGCAGCAAGCCTAGCAGGAAACGAGGCAGCTGGAGTCCAGCTACAGACCAGCCGTAACACTCAAAGCCACCAGAGGGAGCCCAAGAACAGAACTCACAAAGTACCACTCATGACCACAGGAGGGAGCCTGAGAACAGAACTCACAACAGTACCCCCCCCCTTGAGGGGGGTCACCGAACCTTCACCAGAGCCCCCAGGCCGATCAAGACAAGCCAAATGAAAGGCACAAACCAAATCGGCAGCATGGACATCAGAGGCAACAACCCAGGAATTATACTCCTGACCATAGCCCTTCCATTTAACCAAGTACTGAAGCTTCCGTCTCGAAATACGAGAATCCAAGATCTTCTCCACCACATACTCCAATTCTCCCTCGACCAACACCGGAGCAGGAGGATCAACAGAAGGAACCACAGGCACCACATACCTCCGCAACAATGACCTATGGAACACATTATGAATGGCAAAAGATGCTGGGAGGTCCAAACGAAATGACACAGGATTGAGGATTTCTGAAATCTTATAAGGACCGATGAAACGAGGTTTAAATTTAGGAGAGGAAACCTTCATAGGAACGTAACGAGATGACAACCATACCAAATCCCCCACACGAAGTCGGGGACCCACAAAGCGACGGTGATTAGCAAAGCGCTGAGCCTTCTCCTGTGACAACGTCAAATTGTCCACTACGTGGTTCCAAATCTGCTGCAACCTATCCACCACAGAATCCACCCCAGGACAGTCAGAAGGCTCAACCTGACCTGAGGGAAAAAAAGGATGAAAACCAGAATTACAAAAAAAAGGCGAAACCAAAGTAGCAGAACTAGCCCGATTATTGAGGGCGAACTCAGCCAATGGCAAAAAAGTCACCCAATCATCCTGATCAGCAGAAACAAAACATCTCAGATAAGCTTCCAAGGTCTGATTAGTTCGTTCAGTTTGGCCATTTGTCTGAGGATGGAAGGCCGAAGAAAAAGACAAATCAATGCCCATCTTAGCACAAAAGGACCGCCAAAATCTGGACACAAACTGGGATCCTCTGTCAGACACAATGTTCTCCGGAATACCATGCAAACGAACCACATTCTGAAAAAACAGCGGAACCAAATCAGAGGAGGAGGGCAACTTAGGCAAGGGCACCAAATGGGCCATTTTAGAAAAACGATCACGAACCACCCAGATGGCAGACATCCTCTGAGAGACTGGAAGATCCTAAATAAAATCCATGGAAATATGCGTCCAAGGCCTCTTCGGGACAGGCAAAGGCAAAAGCAATCCACTGGCACGAGAACAGCAAGGCTTGGCCCGAGCACAAATCCCACAGGACTGCACAAAGGAACGCACATCCCGCGACAAGGAAGGCCACCAAAAGGATCTGGCCACCAGATCCCTGGTACCAAAAATCCCAGGATGACCCGCCAACACCGAAGAATGAACCTCAGAAATAACTCTACTGGTCCATCTATCCGGGACAAACAGTATCTCCGGTGGACAAGGGTCAGGTCTATCGGCCTGAAACTCCTGCAGCACCCGCCGCAAATCAGGGGAGATGGCAGACAAAATCACCCCCTCTCTGAGGATACCAGCCGGCTCAGAAACTCCCGGAGAGTCAGGCACAAATCTCATAGAAAGGGCATCAGCCTTCACATTCTCTGAGCCCGGAAGGTATGAAACCACGAAATCAAAACGGGAGAAAAACAGCGACCAACGAGCTTGTCTAGGATTTAACCACTTGGCAGACTCGAGATAAATCAAATTCTTGTGATCCGTCAAGACCACCACGCGATGCTTGGCTCCCTCAAGCCAATGTCGCCACTCCTCGAATGCCCACTTCATTGCCAACAACTCCCGATTACCAACATCATAATTCCGCTCGGTAGGCGAAAACTTTCTAGAAAAGAAAGCACATGGTCTCATCACCGAGCCATCAGAGCTTCTCTGTGACAAGACAGTCCCTGCTCCAATCTCAGAAGCATCAACCTCGACCTGAAAGGGAAGAGAGACATCAGGCTGACGCAAGACAGGAGCTGAAGAAAACCGACATTTCAGCTCCTGAAAGGCCTCAACGGCCGCAGAAGACCAATTCGTCACATCAGCACCCTTTCTAGTCAAATCCGTCAAAGGTTTAACCACACTAGAAAAATTAGTGATGAAGCGACGGTAAAAATTAGCAAAGCCCAAGAACTTCTGAAGACTCTTCACTGATGTAGGTTGAGTCCAGTCATAGATGGCCTGGACTTTAGCTGGATCCATCTCGATAGTAGAAGGGGAAAAAATGAAGCCCAAAAAGGAAACCTTCTGGACTCCAAAGAGACATTTAGAGCCCTTCACAAACAAGGCATTGGCACGCAGGACCTGAAACACCATCCTGACCTGCTTCACATGAGACTCCCAATCATCAGAAAAGACCAAAATATCATCCAGGTACACAATCATAAATCTATCCAGATACTCTCGGAAGATGTCGTGCATGAAGGACTGAAACACGGAAGGGGCATTAGAAAGCCCAAAAGGCATCAACAAGTACTCAAAATGACCTTCGGGCGTATTAAATGCTGTTTTCCATTCATCGCTCTGCTTTATACGCACAAGATTATAAGCTCCTCGAAGATCTATCTTGGTGAACCAACTAGCCCCCCTAATCCGAGCAAACAGATCGGACAGCAGAGGCAAGGGGTA
This sequence comes from Ranitomeya variabilis, assembly GCF_051348905.1. NCBI lineage: Eukaryota > Metazoa > Chordata > Amphibia > Anura > Dendrobatidae > Ranitomeya > Ranitomeya variabilis. Next base: position 825,088,298 of record NC_135232.1, on the reverse strand, counting down.
CTGGAATTTGACCGTGATTTTATTTAGAAGGCGATAATCTATACAGGGTCTCAGAGAACCATCCTTCTTGGCCACAAAAAAGAACCCTGCACCCAAAGGTGACGAGGACGGACGAATATGTCCTTTCTCCAAAGACTAGTGTTGAGCGATACCGTCCGATACTTGAAAGTATCGGTATCGGAAAGTATCGGCCGATACCGGCAAAGTATCGGATCTAATCCGATACCGATACCCGATACCAATACAAGTCAATGGGACTCAAGTATCGGACGGTATCCCTGATGGTTCCCAGGGTCTGAAGGAGAGGAAACTCTCATTCAGGCCCTGGGAACCATATTAATGTGTAAAATAAAGAATTAAAATAAAAAAATATTGCTATACTCACCTCTCCGACGCAGCCTGGACCTTACCGAGGGAACCGGCAGCGTTGTTTGCTTAAAATGCGCGCTTTTCCTTCCTTCCGTGACGTCACGGCTTCTGATTGGTCGCGTGCCGCCCATGTGGCCGCGACGCGACCAATCACAGCAAGCCGTGACGTAATTTTCAGGTCCTTCTAGACATTCAGTATTTTAAAATTACGTTCCGGCTTTGTGATTGGTCGCGTCGCGGTCACATGGGCGACGCGACCAATCAGAAGCCGTGACGTCACGGGAGGCAGGAGACGCGCGCATTTTAAGCAAACAACGCTGCCGGTTCCCTCGGTGAGGTCCAGGCTGCGTCGGAGAGGTGAGTATAGCAATATTTTTTATTTTAATTCTTTATTTTACACATTAATGTTGTTTCGATACCGATACCCGATACCACAAAAGTATCGGATCTCGGTATCGGAATTCCGATACAGCAAATATCGGCCGATACCCGATACTTGCGGTATCGGAATGCTCAACACTACCAAAGACTCCTTTATATAAGTCCGCATAGCGGTATGTTCTGGTACAGATAAATTAAAAAGTCGACCCTTAGGGAACTTACTACCAGGAATCAAATTTATAGCACAATCACAATCCCTATGAGGAGGTAGGGCACTGGATTTGGGCTCATCAAATACATCCTGGTAATCCAACAAAAATTCAGGGACTTCAGAAGGAGTAGAAGAAGCAATTGACACCAAAGGAACATCGCCATGTACCCCTTGACAACCCCAACTTGACACAGACATTGCTTTCCAATCCAGGACTGGATTATGAACCTGCAGCCATGGCAGACCCAACACGACAACATCATGCAAATTATGTAACACCAAAAAGCGAATAACCTCCTGATGTACAGGAGTCATGCACATAGTCACTTGAGTCCAGTACTGAGGCTTATTCTTGGCCAATGGCGTAGCATCAATTCCCTTTAGTGGAATAGGGAATTGCAATGGCTCCAAGATAAAACCACCTGGCAAATGACAAATCCATCAAATTCAGGGCAGCCCCGGAATCCACAAAAGCCATAACAGAGTAGGATGACAGAGAGCAAATCAAAGTAACAGACAAAATGAATTTAGGCTGTACAGTACCAATGGTGACAGACTTAGCGAACCTTTTTGTGCGCTTAGAACAGTCAGAGATGAGTGGAGTCACCACAGTAAAAGCACAACCCATTCTGATGTCTGAGATTTTGCCATTCAATTCTGGTCAGAATCCTGTCACATTGCATAGACTCAGGCTTCTGTTCAGATAACACCGCCAGATGGTGCACAGGTTTGCGCTCCTGCAAACGCCGATCAATCTGAATGGCCAAAGACATTGACTCATTCAGACCCGCAGCCGTGGGGAACCCCACCATAACATCCTTAAGGGCTTCAGAAAGACCCTTTCTGAAAATCGCTGCCAGGGCACACTCATTCCACTGAGTGAGCACAGACCACTTCCTAAACTTCTGACAGTAAACCTCTGCTTCATCCTGACCCTGAGAGAGAGCCAGCAAAACCTTTTCTGCCTGGTCCACTAGATTAGGTTCCTCATAAAGCAATCCAAGCGCCAGAAAAAACGCTTCCACATTTAGCAATGCAGGATCTCCTGGCGCCAGGGAGAATGCCCAATCTTGAGGGTCACCACGTAACAAAGAAATAATAATTTTAACTTGCTGAGCAGGGTCACCAGAGGAACGATGTCTCAGAGAAAGAAACAATTTGCAATTATTTTTGAAATTCAAAAACCTAGACCTATCTCCAGAGAACAGCTCAGGAATTGGTATTTTAGGTTCTGACATAGGACTGTGAATTACATAATCCTGAATGCTTTGTATCCTTGTAGCGAGCTGATCCACACAAGAGGACAGACCTTGAATGTCCATATCTGCAGCTGAGTCCTGAACCACCCAGAGATTAAGGGGAGGAGAGAGGCTAAACACACTGCAGAGGAAAAAAAAAAACCTCAGAGCTTCTCTTATCCCTCTTTTGCGATGCATTAACACTTTACTGGCCTGCTGTTCTGTTATGGTTCTGGTGGTAAGAACACATGAACTGACCTGATAGGTAAACCAACAAATAGGACAAGCTCTGGGGATGTGGGAACTTTACTGACCGCGATCCTGATCCTATCAACACACACTATAGGCAGCCGTGGAGCGTTCCTAACTCGGCCTAGATGCCTCTGCACAGCCTGAGAAACTAGCTACCCCTAGAGAGAAACAAAGCCTCACTTGCCACAGAGAACTTTTCCCCAAAGTGAGAGCAGCCCCCACAAATAATGACGGTGAGTTAAGAGGAAAACACAAACATAGAAATGAAAATAGGTTTTAGCAAATGAGGCCCGCTAATAACTAATAGTCAGAGGATAGCAAGGAATTTGTGCGGTCAGTATAAAATACTACAAAAATTATCCACGCAGAGAATACAAAAAGACCCCCACACCGACTCACGATGTGAGGGGCGCAACTCTGCACCCCAGAGCTTCCAGCTAGCAATCAAATAGCATATAAGCAAGCTGGACTGAACTCATCATATACTGAGAAACATTTTCAAATAGCAATGAGCAAAAATAGACTAGCATGAACTTAGCTTCTCCACGAGGAGACAGGTCACAAGGGAAGTCCCAGAGAGATCTGAACCAGTACTGAATACAACGACAGCAGGCAACAAGTAAAGGTCCAGGTGGAGTTAAATAGGCAGCAAGCCTAGCAGGAAACGAGGCAGCTGGAGTCCAGCTACAGACCAGCCATAACACTCAAAGCCACCAGAGGGAGCCCAAGAACAGAACTCACAAAGTACCACTCATGACCACAGGAGGGAGCCCGAGAACGGAACTCACAACACTCTCACCCATCCCAATTCATCATACCATACTGCGCTCTTACCCATCCCCACCCCAATTCATTATGCCATGCTGTGCTCTCACCCATCTCTCATCCCAATTAAGTATAACATACTGTACTCTCACCCATCCCCATCTCAATTCATCATACCATACTGGCTCTTACCCATCCCCATGCCAATTCATTATACCATGCTGTGCTCTCACCCATCACCCATCCCAATTCATTGTAGACAAGAAAAAGAAGGTAATGCCATCTCACCATTGAAGTAAATGAGGATCCAGTATGCATGGAACCACCAGCTGACCACTCGTGTTGGCAATGTAGAAAAAGGAAGAGTTGCAGCTTCTGATAAAATATCAAATGTTGTCTTTATTCCATCAAAGTTAAAAAAAAAATCTAAAACAGAATGGTTGGCAAGCAACATGCTTCGAACATGATTTCTCTTTGTCAAGCTCGACAAAGAACACCTGTGTTCAAAACGCATTGCTTGCTGACCATCCTGTCTTTGATTTTTTTTAACTTTGATGGAACAAAGATAACATTTGATATTTTACCAGAAGCTGGAACTCCTTCTTCCAATTCATTATACCATGCTGTGCTCTCACCCATCACCCATCCAAATTCATTATAACGTACATTTCAGTCACCTATCCCGTTCCCAATTCAATCACTTTAAAGAAAAAAATAATTAAGAGGTTATACAAAATGACTTTAGCTTTCTCTATGATGTCAAATGGTGACAGGGAAGTTTTTTTTCTCAATAGGTTCAAATTTGCATGAAACCACGAATTTCAGTAAATTCATCTCAAAGTCGATCCGCTCATCTCTTGCCTTCATACTTGAAGGGAGGGTGTACTTTGAGGAGTCTAAGGTTTAAGACATATTCCTGTTTGTTTTATGTGTTTCTTTTCTAATTATTTCCATATTTGTTCCTTTTACTAATTGTTTCCATATTTGATCCTTTGTTGTTTTGCGGTCTTCAGTCTGATTCTACAATGTGCACATTAAAATCATGGAAAATCATTGCTTGAACAGGTGTGTCTAAACTTTGGACAGGTACTGTTGGAGGATTTCGAGACCCAGCACCCCCACAGATCAGATGACATCAGCTTTGGCAGTGGATGAATATAAACAATGTATGTATTGGAACACTGTGGCTCTGTACATTGATTATTAGTTTATTAGTTCCTGCCCAGTACTACAGTTTATTCTCCTTTCACTTGCAGATTCTGCAGGTTCCAGCATTTGAATGAGCACTCCAAAATGATTAAAAAACCAACAGATTTTAAAGCAGATAGTGATTGTAAAAAAAAATAACGGACAAGAAATCTCTAGAGGAGAATTTGTTTTTTTCAAGATTTGCAGCATGGCAAGAATTGTGTGCTTGTTTTCCTCTACTAAAGAATAAGGTTTTCAGAACCCCATGTACATGTGTTACACAGTTAATTCCTCACCAATGAACTGCAATAAATTGGAATATACTGTTATCTTTTCCTAAACACACTTGCATCCAGTTGTGGTCATGATGGAGAAAGCCTTCTTGCATGTTTTTTGGTACTTTGGAAATAATAGGGTTAAAAAGTCTAAACCCCTGCAGATAAGTAGAACTACTTTTCAGATATGGTAGTTGTTTTACTATATTGGAATTCCAGAGGGCACAGTTTAGGTATGTGCACACGACATCTGGTGGATCCGTTCCATAGCCCTCCTGAAAAAGCACTAAATAAACACACAAAAAAATGAACATGTGCATTATAAAGTAAAAACGGCTCAGTCATTTGAGCTTCTTTTAACAGCGTCAGGTTTTCAAAGACACAAAGCAGTTAAAAGAAGTGACTTGATCATTCTTTAGACGCCACTCAGCTTATTCAATACAAGTTTAAATAAAAAGCCTCCAGCCAAAGGCATTGCAAATAGCAACTATAGAACATCCCCAAAAATGCATGCATTTCCTTATGCATCTTCCTCTGGAATAATTCACCAGATACCCACTCAACTGGAAGATGCTGTTGTGACGCCCCAGGGTCCTGGTCATCACAGTGGCATTGCTTTCCCCATGGGGGGAGTGATGTCACGCTTGGAAGCAAAGGAAAATATCTTTTATCAGGTAACCACAATGCATACAACATGTTCACACTCCAGGCCAGAAGGGGGAGCTCTGAACCTGGTTTTCAGGGGAACTCCCCTATTTATACATTCTGGTCTGGAGAGAAAGCAGACAGTTCATGCCAGACGGCAGACTGGAGCAGTCTGAGGCAGAGAGACGTGCTTGCTGCAGGTCCAGGATTGAGAGATACCGAGGGAAGAACAGTGTTAGTGAACGTGTAGGAGAGCGAAGCACAGGCAAGTGACAACTAGGGAGGACAGCTGCGATTGGGCTACCTCCCTGCAAAAGTGCAGATACAGTTAGCCAGAAGACCGAGGTTGTGTAGGACTCTAAGTTGCACAGCAGAAACCGGCAGGACAGCAGACTACACATAACCTGTCTGCCATAACACCCAGGAGACACAGTGGCATGTAGAGCCTGGGTCGTGATAGAGACCCTACAAAAAGACTCGAGCCACCTGTCATACTGGTTTGTGTCCCACTTCTGTGAGGGACAGAGAGAGAACTGTGAGGACCTTGCCAGAAGCTACAGGCAGTAAGGACTACAACATCACTGTGCTAATAGGAAGGCTTCTAACTCCACCTGTTAAAGGGGACTCTGAATTTGCTTTCAAGCTGGCCAGACCCTGCCTGTACCTGTGATCTGGTGACCTGGACTGCGGCTGCCTGAAGCCTACAGCAAACCATGTAAAGAGACTCACCATCCTCATATATACACCAAGAGCCCTGGGGACATACTTCACCTGTGGGAAGTTATACCATCTCAGCTGCCTTAACATCACCCCAGTGGACCCCTTTACGCAGCGTCGGTCCCCACTGACCGAATACCACAGGTGGTGTCACGAACACAAACTTTATTTGAAATCCCTTTAAAGACATTCATTTTAATATGGGTGCCCAGGGCCACGGACCAGGTCACCGCCACCGTGACATCCCCCTTTGAGTCCCGGACCAGGTACCGAGTACCCCACGGCCCTTGCGGGCGGCTCACTGTGTGTGCATATTTTTAGATGGACCACTATTCTTGTGTGAGTGGGACTTATTTCTGGGACCCCTCCTGTTCAAGTGTTATCAGTAGACATCATAAAATTATACATTTCTAAACAGATCCACATATCCCTTTATCACTTTGTTAAAAAATATATATTTTTGACTGTATTTACTTAGTTCTTTAATTGCCATATCTCTTCTAGGGTGTAAGTATATCTTTATACCCAGGACAAGTTTTAATTGTGAGTCCTGTTTTGCGCTTCTTCTAATTAAACATTTGCTAACGTTAATCCACTTTGGTTATGGGAGGACCTGACCCTTGGATAACCTCTAGTATGCCAGAAATGAAATACAAAATCTGTCAGAATGATTGAAAGAGAAGCTTAATAGCAGCAGTAGACTACTAGGATGAAAGAGAAAATGTACCAGAAGCCTCAGGGTAAAACAGCTCAAACTACAGATACTTTATTTAATGCAAGACGAGGGACTAGAGAAACGCTTCTTGGATGAAGGAACTTCTGCTGATTACCAGTGAACTGCTAAATAATTAGGAAGTCGGGGATAGCATAGGGTATGTACGCTTTATAGCTGTGTTCTACAACTATAAATTATTAAAGCATACATTTCAAACTATAACGTAGCAATATGGAAATAGTATCAAGCAAAAATATATCTTATTAAAGTGAGACATAAAGGAATACTCCTCACTTGTGGAAGCTTTAAGTATGTAATTTCATTACTGAAAAAGTGATACTTCATTCAGCCTGAAATACCAGCCGTGGCTGCCAATACATGCCTGTCTGTGAATCAGCTGTGCCAGTCAGTACACCTGCAGTACCTGCTTGCACTTGTTATTATAGTGTCCTGTCAGCTGCCATGCATTCAAGGTCTGTCATGGAGTAGCACCTGGTGTCCATCATGAGCCAAGTCTAACCCCACCAACAGGGGCTCTAAAAAAGTCGGATGTTCAGTTAGCCACACCTCTCCTCTGTTCATGTCACAGTGCGTCTATGAACCACGTGTGCCACCTGCGCCAGTAACAAACATTTGTATTTTCTTGATCGTGTGAGCATGTGTGTGTATTTTTCTGTGTATATTCAAGCATGACACAATATCGTCAAAACAGAAACCATATTCACAATTATTAGTGTGTTTAACGCCTTCACGCCGCAGCTCATTTTCATTTCTGCGTTTGTTTTTAGCTCCCCTTCATCCCAGAGCCGAAACTTTTTTTATTTTTCCATCAATATGGCCATGTGAGGGCTTGTTTTTTGTGGGACGAGCTGTACTTTTGAACTACACCACTGGTTTTACTATGTCGTGTACTGAAAAATGGGAAAAAATTCTAAGTGCGGTGAAATTGCAAAAAAAGTGCAGTTCCACAACTTTTTTTTTATTATGTTCATCAAATGCTAAAACTGACCTACCATTATGATTCTCCAGGTCATTACAAGTTCACAAATACCAAACATGTATAGGTTCTTTTTTATTTAAGTGGTGAAAAAAATTCAAAGTTTGTAAAACAAAAAAAAAATTGTGTCATATTCCGAGACCCGTTGTGTCTCAGTTTTTCGAGATTTGTGGCTGGGTGAGGGCTTATTGTTTGCATGCCGTTCAGACATTTTAAATGATACCATTTTGGTGCAGATACGATCACCTGTTATTGCATTTTAATGCAATGTTGTGGCGACCAGAAAAGCGCAATTCTGTTTTTTTGACTTTTTTTCGCTATGCAGTTTGGATTAATTCTATTTATGTCATGATAAATTGGGTGATTCTGAACTCGTCGATAACAAATATGTGTATTTTTAATTTTTTTTAACTGTTTTATTTTGAATGGGGCGAAAGGGGGTGATTTGAACTTTTATATATTTTTGAATTTTTTTATATTTTTAAAAACATTTTTTTACTTTTCACTTGCGTCAATAGTCTCCTTAGGAGACTAGAAGCTGCGATCTTCTCATTGCCTCTGCTATACACAGGCAATGATCAAGGATTAAGAACCGCAAAGTTCAAAACGCGTTTGCCCACATAACATTCCCTTTCTTGGAAGTTGTGACATTTATACTGTACAGAATGCTTTTAGCTAAATTTTCTCAATAAAGTGAACTAATTTTTTACAGGACCATTATGCTGGACTTTCACAATTATTTGATTGCTTTTCCTGCTGCACTGCAGATCTCCATGCTCTGAGACCTGGACGTGGACGTCTGGATGGGTGAACTGACTTTCTTTGTATCTTATGCTAACATAATAAGGATGCATGAAAAGATGCTGGGGAAATGCCTAAGAATTGTAGTATGTTTTATTGAAATACACTCTTTTGCCTGCAGGCATCTGCTCTCAGTTCTCCATACTCAGGAATAGGGATGAGCGAACGTGTTCGGAAAACAATCGCCAATCTCAAATTCAGCATGAGCGTAGCACATTTGATTTCGTCTTCGCTTTCACGAGAATTTTTACTCAAAGTTGTCAAAAGTCGGTCACAGTTAGGTAAATCATCGCGTTTCCACTAATGCCTTTGTATGACTATGGCTTGGATAGTGGTGGTGTATGATGAACGGGGTGGACGGGGGACGGGTTTGATGATGGGAAGGGTTGTGGAGAGGTTAAAGGAGAGTCTGAAGAAATTACAGGAGTGTCGCGCGCTTTGTTTTTTTCACTCACCTTTATGTGTGTTGATTCCGGCAAGCAATCCGGGCGCAAAAACTATCCACAACGTCATGACACATAGTCTTCTGTGATTGGCTGCAGAATAAACATGTCCCTAGCCATATACAACGAAGACATCTTGTCTTTCTGGCGCCATTTGCTCAGTGTCACAGTACAGAAAGGTCGCTCCTGCACTAGTGCTGCTGCTGAAACTGAACTTGTATTGTATGAAATCTATCTTCCAGCATCGAAGTAGATTGGGCAAAAACTGAGTGGCAGTCTTCGGAGCCCCATTTGCTACTTCAAATCGTTTGTGCTAATACTGTGTTTCAGTGGCAAATCAGAAGGCCAGATTTCCACATAAAAATTGCTAGACAAATATTGGGATACAGCCATGAGGTCCAATTAGCTACTCCAAATTGTTTGTGCTAAAAGTGTGCTTCAGTGGCAAATGAGAAGGCCAGATTTCCATTTAAAATTGTTAGCCCTAATATAGTGTTACAGCCACGAGGTCCAATTAACTGCTCCAAATCATTTGTGCTAAAACTGTTCTACAATGGCAAATCAGAAGGCCAGATTTCCACTTAAAAATAATAGGCATAATATAGTGTTGCAGCCACAAGGCATAATTAGCTACTCCAAATCGTTTGTGCTAAAAATGTGTTTCAGTGGCAAATGAGGTCAGATTCCCACTTAAAAATTGCTAGGCCTAATATAGTGGTGCAGCCACGAGGCCCAATTAGCTACTCCAAATCATTTGTGCTAAAACGGTATTTCAGTGGCAAATCAGAAGACCATATTTCCACGTAAAAATCATTAGGCCTATTATAGTGGTGCAGCAACGAGGCCCAATTAGCTTCTTCAAATCATTTGTGCTAAAACTGTGTTTCAGTGGCAAATCAGGAGGCTAGATTTCCACTTAAAACTCGTTATGCATAACAGTGTTGTTCAGGCACACTATCTAAGAAAATACAGTGAAGGAAATAATTTTTTGATCCCTTCCTGATTCTGTAAGTTTGCCCACTGACAAAGACATGAACAGTCTATAGTTTTAAGGGTAGGTTAATTGTAACAATGAGAGATAGAATATCCAAAATAAAATCCAGAAAATCACATTGTATAAATTATATAAATTTGTTTACATTTTGTAGTGAGAAATAAGTATTTGATTCCTCTGGTACTTGGTGGCAAAGTCCTTGTTGGCAAGCACAGCGTCAGAATTTTTGTAGTTGATGATGAGATGTGCGCACATGTCAGGAGGAATTTTGGTCCACTCCTCTTTGCAGATGATCTGTAAATCATTAAGATTTTGAGGTTGTCGCTTGGCAACTCGGGGCTTCAACTCCCTTCATAAGTTTTCTATGGGATTAAGGTCTGGAGACTGGCTAGGCCACTCCATGACCTTAATGTGTTTCTTTTTGAGCCACTCTTTTGTTGATTTTGTATGTTTTGGTTCATTGTCTTGCTGGAAGATCCAGCCTCAGCCCATTTTTAATGTCCTGGCGGAGAAAAGGAGGTTGTCACTCAGGATTTTGCGGTACATGGCTCTATCCATTCTCCCACTGATGCGGTGAAGTAGTCCTGTGCCCTTAGAAGAGAAACACCCCAAAACATAATGTCTCCACCTCCATGTTTGACAGTGGGGATGGTGTTCTTTGGGTCATAGGCAGCATTTTTCTTCCTCCAAACACGGCGAGTTGATGTAATGCCAAAGAGCTCAATTTTTGTCTAATCTGACTACAGTACCTTCTCCCAATCACTCACAGAATCATCCAAGTGTTTATTGGCAAACTTCAGATGGACCTGCACATGTGACTTCTTGAGCGGGGGACCTTGCGGGCACTGCAGGATTTTAAACCTTTACGGTATAATGTGTTAGCAATGGTTTTCTTGGTGATTGTGGTCCCAGCTGCCTTGAGATCATTAACAAGTTTCCCCTGTGTAGTTTTAGGCTGATCTCTCACCTTCCTCATGATCAATGATACTCCTCGAGGTGAGATTTTGCATGGTGCCCCAGATCGATGTCAATTGACAGTCATTTTGTATTTCTTCCATTTTCCTACTATTGCACCAACAATTGTCTCCTTTTCACCCAGCATCTTGCGTATGGTTTTGTAGCCCATTCCAACTTTGTGCAGGTCTATGATCTTGTCCCTGACATCCTTATAAAGCGCTTTGGCCTTGCCCATTTTGTAGAGGTTAGAATCTGACTGATTAATTGAGTCTGAGAACAGGAGTCTTTGATAAAGGTGACTATGTAAGACAGCTGTCTTCAATGCAGGTAACGAGTTGATTAGGAGTGTCTAACTGGTCTGTAGGAGATAGAACTCTTAATGGTTTGTAGGAGGTCAAATACTTATTTCTCATTGCAAAATGCAAATAAATTTATATAATTTATATAATGTGATTTTCTTGATTTTATTTTTGATATTCTATCTCTAAATGTTAAAATTAACCTACCCTTAAAATTATAGACTGTTCATGTCTTTGTCAGTGGGCAAACTTACAAAATCAGCAAGGGATCACATAATTATTTCCTTCAATGTAAATACTGATTGTTCAATTAATGACAGGTGTACCCGAGTGCCTAAGCTTGTGAAACAGCAGGGTACAAGAGGGGAAGGTTACTTACAACATGAGTGGGAAAAGCGAGGTCATGGTGGAAGGGGGAATAGGCTTGGTGTTCAATGTGTACTTAGGTTAGGTGTCAATGTGAATGAAAACTCAAATGAACGGACACCATCTTGTCCTATCCAAAGACCACTGACAACATCTGCTACAGTCCGGCCTACTCGACTCCCTTTTTTTGGCAGCTGCACAGCGGTACAACTTGTAGATGAGGCTCAGAAAAAGCATGTGCTCAAGTGGATGGCAAGCACTGCATCAAGTGACCTCTCCTCCTCTTCCTCCACCTTAACATTACACACAGTACAATCCTCAGAGGTGGCATCCCAATCACCCTTGTTTCCCCTCTGTCAAAAATTTCCAATCACTCAACTAACTGTGGGGAACCTCACATGGGCCATTCTGGAGAGCTGTTCACACATTGTATTCCATAGGCATTAGACGTCTCCTCCAAAGAATCACAGAATCCAGAGGAGGAAAGAATCTGCACCGATGCCCAAAATTTTTTCATGTTGGTTCCTGGGCTGGATGAATTAGGGTCCGAGCAGAATCCAGACCCTCTTCACCAGATGTTAACCACCAAGGCTGGAGGTGATCCTCCTGATGAGGCTCAGACACCAAAGGTGCATGCAGACTGAACTGTGGTGTCAGGGCAGGAAGACTGCAAAGAAATACCCAACACACGTTATCTATCAAATTTGAGAACAAAAACTCAGTAGAGGTAAAATTGCAATAATTGAAAACTACATGCATGAACTGGCACATGAACGATCCTTATTGTGGGAATCTCACTCCACCAAAATGTGGACTAGTGGGCCTCGCCAACCACCAGACATCCCATCAACCCTATCTGCTGCTTCCTCTTGCTCCTCCATCACCATGCCATGTCTTCTCACACAAGTCTCAGGCCACAGAAACTAAACTTGTTTACTCCCTATAGTCGGGGTAAGTGAGAGTCCGACAGTTGCTATGGAAACAGACATGACTGCTGCTTTTGTGTCGCCAAGCACAACGCATCTTTCTCAATCCATCATAACATCTCTGCTTGCATCTCACTCACAATCCAGCAGTTTGTCATGTTCTCCCTCCGTACTCTACCCTCTCTCAGAACAGCAGCCAGCCCTCAGTCCCACAGTTGTGGTCATGTAAAAGAATGTTTTCTCCTACACATGCCAAAGCTAAGAGCTTGAACTCCACCATCTTCAATCTGTAGGACACCAAAATCCAGCCTTTCCACCTGGTGGACACAGAAAATTTCAGAAAGTTGATGGCCGTCACAGTCCCCCAGTACCAGTTGCCCAGTTGCCATTACTTCTCAAAGAAAGCTGTGCCTGGGCTACATCAACATATTGCCAACAATATCACCCATTCTCTGAAAAATTCCATGTCTGCCAGGGTGCATTTCACCACTAGCACATGGATAAGTAAATATGGGCAGGGGCGTTACATCTCACTCACTGGGCACTGGGTGACTCTGGTGGCTTTGGGAGCAGGCTGCTCCAAAAGTCTTTGAATCCCTATGGTTTGTGGGACAAACCTCTGCATCTAACACTTCCTCCACTGCTTCTGGCTCCTCCACATCCTCTAGGGCCTCCACCTGTGCCCTCAACCTCTACCTTAATCCGACAGGGATTCCAACATTGCAGATATAATCCCACCCACCTCCATGCTGCACCGCCATGGCTCATTGCTAGTAATGAGCGAGCACTAAAATGCTCGGGTGCTCGTTGCTCAGGTTGAGCAAATTGGAATACTCGGGTACTCAACCCGGGTAACGAGCCCAATGTAAGTCTATGGGAGACCCAAGTATTTTTACCGCAATCCCCCCGGGGGTCCTTTTAAGGTCTAAAAACGTCTGAAAATGATGGAAACACTGCTCAAATGACATGGGAACATCATGGGGATCGCACCTGGAAGCATTTCTGACTCCTAGTTCACAGCTGTAAGCAATGCTGTCAGAGTTTCACAACATTTTTACAGGTGCACCAAAAAACATAAAAAAACTAAACCAAAATGGTTTTGCTGGGAAATATGTTAAGGTACATCCTTTGCAGGTTAATGACTTGCCTGTAAGGCCAAATAATTAGCTCCAGACCAAAAATTTCCTCCACCACTTGGGCTTAGTTCAGATGCAGCGTTTTTTAAGCGTTTTTCAACTTTTTTATAGCATTGCTTTCAACCACTACAAATGCATTCAATAGGAAATGTCATTGTAAAATTTAACAACCCTAGCTGGCCATGTGGTGTGTGACACATAATCAGACCCATCTTGTTTCATTTATAAAGGAGAGACTCTTAAAGTCACAGAGCCTATTTGTACTGGTGCATGAGGCGGCATTAATCTTCTTAAAGGGCCATTATTAAGGAAGTAATAGTAAGTTGGCAGCAGTAATACCACTTTTATCCAAATGTATTTTTAATATTAACAAAAGGGCTTATATTCTGCCCGACTTAAGGAGTTGAACCATTGAACTTGACATGGACTTACAGTGCTTTTCTAGATCGTTAAGATTGAAATTACATTTTTATAAAAGTGGATTTCTTAACCAACAAAGTATGTCTTTTTTTATTTATATGTACAACTGGCATGGTATAAATGCAATGGATTATATACGGCACTCAAAGTCATTGGAATAGGTGCTCAAGTAGGGTATCCATCCCAAAAACAATATAAGTGAAAAAACTCAGCACTCAAAATGTATCGTGTTGAAAAAAAGGGGTTCCAATTTATTTTGCATACAGTGATCAATCAAACATTTTGTCTCGGTATAGACCTTCATCAGAAACTATGGAGATACACAAAAGAAATATGTGTCAAAGAAGTGACAATTGCAAATACATCAAAATAAAGTGGTGGTGATGAACATAAAAAATGTTTGACATCATTGAATAGAGAATAGTAGAATGTCATATCTTCAATACAGTATGAGCCCTAATGAACCTACTTTTTTGCATAATAAGTCTCTTTCCAAAATAGGGCACGATACCTATGCTGCATGACAAATGCTATTGCCAAGGGCAATATAACCAAAGCAATCAGTGCGTACACACTATCTGGTTTCAGGACCTTACAATGGACCTTGTGATTGGTCGCGTGGCGGTCACATGGGCGGCCGCGACCAATCACAAGCTGTGACGTCATCTAAGGCCCTGAACACGCTCATTCTTAAGAAGGAAGGCTGCCGGAAAGAAGCAGGGTGCGTCCGAGGGTGAGTATATACCTAATAGGAATATACTCACCCTCGGCTTCTTTCCGGCAGGCTTCCTTCCTAAGAATGAGCGCGTTCAGGGCCTTAGATGACGCCACGGCTTGTGATTGGTCGTGGCCGCCCATGTGACCGCCACGCGACCAATCACAAGCCTTGACGTAATTCCAGTGAAGAATGCTGAAGCTGTTAAAACCCTCATGGACTCAATCAAATTACCTACCCAGGTGGCCATTATCAAAGTTAAGGAGCACGGTCCTAGGAACAGTCCACACACTGTTGATAACGCCTTTGCGGATATGTAAGCAAAAGCTGCTGCTCTCCTACCCGTTGAACTGACCATGCCAACTATGGTGACCACACGCTCTGAGCGTAAACAGTTACAAGAAACACTGACTCTACAGGAAGCTGATGATCTACGCCAGACTGAGGTTTTCTGTTGGACCCCGCGAGACCACTTAATGATGATGCAGAGAATGTCCCCAAAGGAAGAAGTGAAGCAGTGGAAGGCAGATGGAGCACGTATGGACATGGTCTCTGGAAGAGGACCAACTTGTGTGTCTCCCTAAGCGGATATACCCTGCTATTGCTATGTGGGCACATGGGCCGCCCACACATCGAGGAAAAAAACCAGGCCCTAGCCCTGGTACAAAAATTCTACTGGGCTCCAGGTATTTCTACAGTCCTGACAGCACTCAACCGTGCATGTAATATGTGTCAGACCTGCAATCCCGGTCAACTTCAACGTGTACCCCCAAAGCATCTTGCTAAGCCCGACTATCCTTTCCAAAGGCTCCAGGTGGACCACATCACGTTGCCTAAGTCTGGAAGGTATGAATATTGTCTGGTGATTGTCGACATGTTCTCCAGTTGGCCAGAAGCATTTTCCGTTACCAATATGACTGCAAAAACCACAGCAAAGAAACTGGTGATGGAAGTTATATGCAGATATGGTGTTCTAGAAGTTGTCGAAAGTGACCAAGGCCCGGCCTTTTCTTCTCATGTGTATCAGGAGGTTTTGATAATGCTTGGATCCACTGTAGCCCTCCATACTCCGTACCATCCACAATCCAGTGGGAAAGTTGAGAGGCTGAACGGCACACTGAAGGGACAATTGACCAAAATGATGCAGGAGACTACGGCTCCATGGCCAGAGCTCCTACCCATAGTACTGCACCATATTCGTACTACCCCTAAGGCAAAACATGGCCTGTCCCCATATGAGATATTGTTTGGTGCTAGGCCCCCAGTTGCAAATTTCCAGTCTCAGTAGTTATCAGAAGAAACTGACCGTGCTGTTCAATATGTTATTCAGTTTAGTAAAAATCTTGCTAACATCTATGTTTTAGTTTTTTCCTTGCCTTCCAGATTCAGCAGAAACCGACACTTGTCACAATTTAATGTTTGGTAGTTTCGTGGTCGTGAAAAGCCATGTCAGAAAATATGGACTAGAACCCTTGTATGACGGTCCCTACCAAGTCCTCAGTATCATTCCTATGTCAGTAAAGCTGGAAGGAAGGCCGACGTGAATCTACGCATCGCACTGCAAGCTGGTCAAACAGACTAGTAGCAAATAAGGGGACATAATGTTTTGGTTTTTCGTATTTCTATATAATAATATTGGTAACCACATGGGATAGCCTAATTTCCCCAATATCCTTGAATAATAAGTTTGTCCAATATTATGAAAGATTAGTAGTACAGCTGGGTATAGCCAATAAAATTGTCAGTCCTATCTCCATTTACCCTATGATTACACAAATGTGGGATACATTGGTTAGGGCCACAGACTATCTAGATGATCAAATTTGGGATATATTGTATATACTTAATATTACTGTTGTTGTCCAAAACCAACTTATTATAGTCACTAATCAATACACTGTAGTACTGGATTACTTAACAGCAGCACAGGGTGGTATGTGTCAGTTTATTGGACCCGCTTGCTGTCATTATACAGATCCCAATAGCACTATGAAGTTAAAGTTAGAGGATATTCAAAGACTGAGAGATCAATATAATAAAGACAATGATCGTAATAAGGACAGTTGGTGGGCAGACACCTTCTCCTTTTTTAATCCAGCAAATTGGTTTAAGGGATATGGGGGCTGGATAGCTGGAATCTTGCAAAGTTTGTTATATATTGTTGCCTTTATCCTTGTTATGTATGTAATACTAAAACTTGTTCTTTGGTGTATTTCTGTATGTATTAGGAAATTCTGCACTAAGACAACTAATGATGAAACCAAAAGCGTTGCCACTAGTGTTGAGCATTCCGATACCGCAAGTATCGGGTATCGGCCGATACTTGCGGGTATTGGAATTCCGATACCGAGATCCGATACTTTTGTGGTATCGGGTATCGGTATCGAAACAACATTAATGTAATAATGTGTAAAAGAAAGAATTAAAATAAAAAATATTGCTATACTCACCTCTCCGACGCAGCCTGGACCTCACCAAGGGAACCGGCAGCGTTCTTTGCTTAAAATTCGCGCGTTTACTTCATTCCGTGAAGTCCCGGCTTGTGATTGGTCGCGTGCCGCCCATGTGGCCGCGACGCGACCAATCACAGCAAGCCGTGACGTAATTTCAGGTCCTTCAGGATTTTAAAATTACGTTCTGGCTTGTGATTGGTCGCGTCGCGGTCACATGGGCGACGCGACCAATCACAAGCCGTGACGTCACGGGAGGCAGGAAACGCGCGCATTTTAAAATGCGCGCGTGTCCTGCCTCCCGTGACGTCCCGGCTTGTGATTGGTCGCGTCGCCCATGTGGCCGCGACGCGACCAATCACAGCAAGCCGTGACGTAATTTCAGGTCCTTCAGGATTTTAAAATTACGTTCTGGCTTGTGATTGGTCGCGTCGCGGTCACATGGGCGACGCGACCAATCACAAGCCGTGACGTCACGGGAGGCAGGATACACGCGCATTTTAAAATGCGCGCGTGTCCTGCCTCCCATGACGTCACGGCTTGTGATTGGTCGCGTCGCCCATGTGACCGCGACGCGACCAATCACAAGCCAGAACGTAATTTTAAAATCCTGAAGGACCTGAAATTACGTCACGGCTTGCTGTGATTGGTCGCGTCTCGGCCACATGGGCGGCACGCGACCAATCACAAGCCGGGACTTCACGGAAGGAAGTAAACGCGCAAATTTTAAGCAAAGAACACTGCCGGTTCCCTCGGTGAGGTCCAGGCTGCGTCGGAGAGGTGAGTATAGCAATATTTTTTATTTTAATTCTTTCTTTTACACATTAATATGGATCCCAGGGCCTGAAGGAGAGTTTCCTCTCCTTCAGACCCTGGGAACCATCAGGGATACCATCCGATACTTGAGTCCCATTGACTTGTATTGGTATCGGGTATCGGTATCGGATTGGATCCGATACTTTGCCGGTATCGGCCGATACTTTCCGATACCGATACTTTCAAGTATCGGACGGTATCGCTCAACACTAGTTGCCACCCCTGCTCTTCTCTACACCGATTTCACAAAGTTACCTGATGAAGATGTTGAAGCCAAGCGCATGGCTATCTTCAAAAGATCCCCACTACTGTTATCAATAATTGTTATTCGTAAATTCTAGTATACAGGGGGGACGGGTACGCCGCAACAGCCATGACTGCTAACATGGCACCAGCCATGTGAAGACCAGTACCCCTCGAGCTTATAGCTTGGGATAGTACCTCTGATGCTGGACATTAATTAACAAAAATTTATCTAGGGGGGAATGTGAAGGAAGAAATTAAGAAAGATTCTCCATTTTGTGCTTTTCGACTCCATTTTGTTGTTTTGATATAAATTTTGTTAGTAGGCTAAAGTTTACAGCTGTTATGAGACCTTGATTGTTGCAATCTAAATAGAACATGAGACTGAGGGTGTATTGTTCTACAAAACTTTGACGCACAGACTGTTCCTGTATTCTTATAGGT
Organism: Ranitomeya variabilis; assembly: GCF_051348905.1. Taxonomy (NCBI): domain Eukaryota; kingdom Metazoa; phylum Chordata; class Amphibia; order Anura; family Dendrobatidae; genus Ranitomeya; species Ranitomeya variabilis. Next base: position 825,069,535 of record NC_135232.1, on the reverse strand, counting down.
TAAGAACTGTGAGCGTGTTCTTATGCTGATTGGTTGAAGTATAATTTCTATGACTATGAAAAGTCATGCAGAATAAACAGGGGCCAGAGAGATCAGGTCATTTTCAGTTGCCGGCAACACCTTTTAGATTAATTTGGAAATCACTGAGTTAACTGTGAAGGATCAATTTAGATCCTCCCTCAACAGTATGAAAGCGCAAAAACATAAAAAAATATATCAATGAGGTATCACTGTAATCGTTCTGACCCGAAGAATAAAATTGCTTTATCCATTTTACCAAATGCGGAACGGTATAAACGCCTCCCCCAAAAGAAATTCATGAATAGCTGGTTTTGGGTCATTCTGCCTCACAAAAATAGGAATAAAAAGCGATCAAATAAAGTCACGTGCCCAACAGTGTTACCAATAAAAACGTCAACTCGTCCCGCAAAAAACAAGACCTCACATGACTCTGTGGACCAAAATATGGAAAAATTATAGCTCTCAAAATGTTGTAACGCAAAAAATATTTTTTGCAATAAAAAGCATCTTTCAGTGTGTGATGGCTGCCAATCATAAAAATCCGCTAAAAAACCTGCTATAAAAGTAAATCAAACCCTCCTTCATCACCCCCTTAGTTATCAAAAAATAAAAAAATTAAAAAAATATATTTATTTCCATTTTCCCGTTAGGGTTAGGGCTAAGGTTAGGGCTAAGGTTAAGGTTAGGGCTAGGGTTAGGGCTAGGGTTAGGGTTAGGGATAGGGTTAGGACTAGGGTTAGGGTTAGGGCTAGAGTTAGGGCTAGGGTTAGGGTTAGGGCTAGGGTTAAGGCAAGGGTTAGGGTTGGGGCTAAAGTTAGGGTTAGGGTTGGGGCTAAAGTTAGGGTTAGGTTTTGGATTACATTTATGGTTGGGAATAGGGTTGGGATTAGGGTTAGGGGTGTGTCTGGGTTAGAGGTGTGGTTAGGGTTACCGTTGGGATTAGGGTTAGGGATGTGTTTGGATTAGGATTTCAGTTATAATTGGGAGGTTTCCACTGTCTAGGCACATCAGGGGCTCTCCAAATGCGACATGGGGTCCGATCTCAATTCCAGCCAATTCTGCGTTGAAAAAGTAAAACAGTGCTCCTTCCCTTCCGAGCTCTCCCGTGCGCACAAACAGGGGTTTACCCCAACATATGGGGTATCAGCGTACTCAGGACACATTGGACAACAACTGTTGATGTCCAATTGCTCCTGTTACCCTTGGGAAAATACAAAACTGGGGGCTAAAAAATAATTTTTGTGGAAAAAAAAAGGATTTTTTTATTTTCACGGCTCTGCATTATAAACTGTAGTGAAACACTTGGGGGTTCAAAGTTCTCACAACACATCTAGATAAGTTCCTTGGGGGAGTCTAGTTTCCAATATGGGCTCACTTGTGGGGGGTTTCTACTGTTTAGGTACATTAGGGGCTCTGCAAATGCAATGTGATGCCTGCAGACCAATCCATCTAAGTCTGCATTCCAAATGACGCTCCTTCCCTTCTGAGCTCTGCCATGCGCTCAAACGGTGGTTCCCCTCCACATATGGGGTATCAGCGTACTCAGGACAAATTGGACAACAACTTTTGGGGTCTAATTTCAACTGTTACCCTTGGAAAAATACAAAACTGGGGGCTAAAAAATAATTTTTGTGGAAAAAAAATGAATTTTTATTTTCACGGCTCTGCGTTATGAACTGTAGTGAAACACTTGGGGGTTTAAAGATCTCACAACACATCTAGATGAGTTCCTTAGGGGGTCTACTTTCCAAAATGGTGTCACTTGTGGGGGGTTTCAATGTTTAGGCACATCAGGGGCTCTCCAAACGCAACATGGCATCCCATCTCAATTCCAGTCAATTTTGCATTGAAAAGTCAAATGGCGCTCCTTCGCTTCCGAGCTCTGCCATGCGCACAAACAGTGGTTTACCCCCACATATGGGGTATCGGCGTACTCAGGACAAATTGTACAACAACTTTTCAGGTCCATTTTCTCCTGTTACCCTTGGTAAAATAAAACAAATTGGAGCTGAAGTAAATTTTTTGTGAAAAAAAGTTAAATGTTCATTTTTATTTAAACATTCCAAAAATTCCTGTGAAACACGTGAAGGGTTAATAAACTTCTTGAATGTGGTTTTGAGCACCTTGAGGGGTGCAGTTTTTAGAATGTTGTCACACTTGGTTATTTTCTATCATACAGACCCCTCAAAATGACTTCAAATGAGATGTGGTCCCTAAAAAAAATGGTGTTGTAAAAATGAGAAATTGCTGGTCAAATTTTAACCCTTATAACTCACTAACAAAAAAAAAATTTTGTTCCAAAATGGTGCTGATGTAAAGTAGACATGTGGGAAATGTTACTTATTAAGTATTTTGTGTGACATATCTCTGTGATTTAATTGCATAAAAATTCAAATTTGGAAAATTGCAAAATTTTCAAAATTTTTGCCAAATTTCCATTTTTTTCACAAATAAGCGCAGGTAATATCAAATAAATTTTATCACTATCATGAACTACAATATGTCTCGAGAAAACAGTGTCAAAATCACCAGGATCCGTTGAAGCGTTCCAGAGTTATAACCTCATAAATGGACAGTGGTCAGAATTGTAAAAAATTGGCCCGGTCATTAACGTGCAAACCACCCTTGGGGGTAGAGGGGTTAATACACAACTGGCACAGTGTAAATGACGTACATTTCCCTGCTTAAAATAATTAGCAGGAATACTACCGCAGGAAAATTTGCCCACCTTTGATGGACTTGTTACAGTGCTGAAGCAATATAGCGCTGCTTTTTGTAACCAACAAATTCTGTCTTTTTTTACTTTGATGCACAACTGCTGCAGTGTAAATGGCATATATTATTTACCTACTTAAAAAAATTGTAGGATTAGTATAGCTGTAAAATTTGCCCACCTCAGATGGACTTTTTACAGTGCCAGAGCAATATAGCAATGCTATTTCTAACTAACCAACTCTAGCTTTGCTATTTAGATGTACAAATGCTGCAGTTTAAATGGTGTATAATATTTACCTGCTAAAAAATATTTGCAGGATTACTCTTGCAGGAACATTTGCCCACCACTGATGGACTTGTTACACTGCAGTATCATTATAACAATGCTATTAACAATCAACCAAGTCTAGCTGTATGCATTCAATGCAGAAATGGCACAGTGTAAATGCCGTATAATATTTCACTGCTGAAAATTTTTTGTAGGAAAATGGGCCCACTTCAGATGAACTTCTCACATTGCAGGAGCAATATAGCAATGCTATTGATAACCAACCAAGTCTGGCTGTATGTTTTTGATGCACAACTGGAGCAGTATAAATGGCATATAATATAAGAAAATTATTATCCCTAAGAAGGGGTTTTGGTAAGAGTTGCAGCAGAAAAGAAGTGAAATTAACCCTACACTTTCCCTTCAGCACAATCTCTCCCTAAGTGCTTCTAGCAGCAGTATGAATATTGCTAATTATTAGCCCTAATAAAGGCTGTTGTTGCAGTTTAAAAAAATATAATTGTTGTGTAATCCCTGCCTATATGTAGCTAAAATGATCACCCTAATTCACCAGCACCTCTCCCTCTTCTGCTTGTTTCTGAGTTAGTGTGCCGAGCATGGCTTCATGCGTCTTACATAGACTCGATGACTCTGTGCAGCCAGCCAATCACAGTAATATCACAACCAAGATGGCTACGGCATTACAGTGGCTGGTAGGCAATCCCAGCATGTTTATTGGCTATCTTAAAAGCACCAGACATGCAGAGACTAGAGCTTGACCTCGAGCATTCAGATAATACTCGCCAAGTAACGAGCATCTCTGATGCTCGAGTGAGCAACTAGTATTTTTTTGTACTACCCATCACATATGCTGTTTACAGTATAAACACCATTCCTTTCAGTCATATATTGTTTTACACCAAATTTATCATGTATAATAATAATAACAATAATAATCTTTATATAGCGCTAACATATTCCGCAGCGCTTTACAGACATTATCATCGCTGTCCCCTATGGGGCTCACAATCTAAATTTCCTATCACTATGTCTTTGGAATGGAAACCAGAGTGCCTGGAGGAAACCCACGCAAACACGGAGAGACCATACAGACTCCTTGCAGATGTTGTCCTTGGTGGGAATTGAACCCAAGACTCCAACACTGCAGTGCTAACCACTAAGCCACCGTGCTGCCCCATATGTATGTATTCTTCCCCAGTCAATTATGCCTTTCTTCTGGCATTAATTTTTTTAAAATATTTTATTATTCATATGCAAATAAAGATTTACACATATTGTTGTTTACTTTTGTGTAATAATGTATGCAAGGATTTTATTTGTGAACTCGATATGTACTTTGAAAGTGGGTTGAATACAGCACATGGTGATTTTGGTTTTTGGTATATAGTCCTTTTTCCTTTTCTATTCATCTATCACCATCTATTTTAGGAACAACCAAAAACACCTGACACGTTAACCCCTTTTCCCCCCAAGGCTGTTTGCACCTTTCTGACCATGCAAAATTTTACAATTCTGAACAATAACTGTCATTTTGTGAGGTTATAACTCTGGAATGCTTCAACAGATCCCACTGGTTCTGAGAATTTTTTTTCATGACAAATAGTACTTCATAATAGTGGTAATATTTATTTGATATGACTTTCGTTTATTTGTGAAAAAGACAAAAACAAAAAGTCAAATTTTTCCCACAAAAATATTATTTTAGCCCCAATTATTTTATTTTCACAATTTTAACAGGAGAAATTGCACCATGTAATTTGTTGTGCAATTTCTCCTGAGCACGCAGATACACGATATATGGGTAAAAACTACGGTTTGGGTGCACGTCAGAGCTCAGAAAGGAAGGCGTGATGTTTTGGAATACAGAATTTGATGTAATTTTGTGCAGGTGTCGTGTCTTATTTGGAGAGCCCCTGGTGCACAGACAGTGAAAATCCCCCACAAGTGACCCCATTTTGGAAACTTGACCCCGCAAAGAACTTATCAACATGTCATGTGAGCACCTTGAACCCCCAGGTGCTTCACAAAATTTTACAACGTTGATCTGTGAAAATGGAAAAAAAAAATCACAGTAAATTATTGTTTAAGCCCCAATTTTTTTTCATTCTCACAAGGATAGCAGATAAAAATGAACCAAAAAATGTGTTTTGCAATTTCTTCCTAGGAGGCTGATACCCTATATGTGGTTGAAAACTACTTTTAAGGCACAGTGGAAAGCTCAGAAAGGAAGAGGCACCATATTAGAGTTCAGGTTTTACTGGAATGGTTTGAGGGTGCCATGTCACAGTGGCAAAGCCCCTAAAGTGCCAGAACAGCAGATTCTCCCATAAGAGACTAAATTTTACAAACTAAACCTCTCAATTAATTCATCTAGGGGTGAAGTGATCATATTGACACCACAGGTGCCTCACAGATTTTTTCATGTTATTGGCCGGTGAAGAAAGAATAATTACATTTTTACCACTAAAATGCTGTTTTAGCCCCAGATTTTACATTTTTAGAAGGAGAAATGGATACAAAATGGCAACAAAATTTGTCCCCCAATTTCTGCTGAATGTAGAAATACCCCAAATGTGGCTGTACAGTACTGCTTAGCCATATGACGAGACTCAGGAGTAGTGTTGAGCGATACCGTCCGATACTTGAAAGTATCGGTATCGGAAAGTATCGGCTGATACCGGCAAAGTATCGGATCTAATCCGATACTGATACCCGATACCAATACAAGTCAATGGGACTCAAGTATCGGACGGTATCCCTGATGGTTCCCAGGGTCTGAAGGAGAGGAAACTCTCCTTCAGGCCCTGGGATCCATATTAATGTGTAAAATAAAGAATTAAAATAAAAAATATTGCTATACTCACCTCTCCGACGCAGCCTGCACCTTACCGAGGAAACCGGCAGCCTTGTTTGCTTAAAATGCGCGCGTTTACTGCCTTCCGTGACGTCATGGCTTCTGATTGGTCGTGTGCCGCCCATGTGACCGCGACGCGACCAATCACAACAAGCCGTGACGTAATTTTCAGGTCCTGAATGCCAGCTTGTGCTTTTGGAGACACCCACCAAGTACAGAACTGCCAAACGTAGTGGATGCTAAATGTGGCTCAGAACAAATGAGGCATTTGGACTTGGGAGCTCAGAATTCACTGCATTTCTTTTGAAGTGCAAGGAGCATTAGCCCTTTTCCATAGCCTTTGTACTTCCAATAATGTGGATGCCCCATCTATTTCCATTGACAGGTGATGGACCTGATTGGGGAGTTGATATTTTTGTGGATTGAGGTGAAGCTTTTATTGGGAACATTTTATATAATGTTTGGGATCACATTAATCCTACGCTCTACGCTGAGCACTTATTTTGGGGTTCCCATCTAAATCTTCCAGTGATATGATTCAGATGGAACCCCTGAGAGATCCCTTTACTAAAATGAGGCAGCAAAGTTACTCTGGACTGTGTCTGGCCTCTGTTCAGCTGTTTCCTTTTTTTTTTCAGAAGTGCACAAAACTGTGGCGGCAGTGCTTTTATGCAGTCCTAAAAAGATGGACACCACTGGATCACAGCCCAGACAGTGTCCACAGTGATTCCATTTGTCTTATTATAGGGAATTTTCAGCCGGGGGTTCCATCTGAATCACGTATTTCAGAGATTTACACAGAAACACCAGTGTAACAGTCAGCGCAGAGCGCAGGATATTTGTAAGTCTAGCCTTACTGCGATCTTTGGGAGGAACAATGAGAAAATCAACATTAGGGGAAGAATTGGCTTTATTTTTTTTTTACACCATTCCATGTGCAGTATAAGTGATTAGACAACTTTTTTCTTCAGGTCAGTGTGACTACAGTGATACCAGTTTTATCTCGGGTTTTTCTGTATAGCTGTTGTCACACAATGGAAAACGCTTTTCATTGCAAAAACAAGTTTTTGCATCCCCATATTTTGAGAGCTATAATATTTCCGACAAATTCATGTGACAGCTTGTTTTCTGCGGGTAGAGTTGTCGTTTTTATTGGTACTCTTTTTGGTCACATATTGTATTTTGATCGCTTTCTGTTCCGATTTTTGGGAAGCAGAAGGAATAGAAACCAGCAATTCAGAGATTGTATGTTGAGTTTTATTTTATGCTTGTGGTGCTGAAGCCGCCATTCATTTCTTCTCTCCAGCAGCGTTCGCTGGAGAGAAGTAATGAAAAATCATAGTTTTTTGTTTTTTTGTGTGTTTAAAATAAAGATCTTTGTCACGTCCCATAGGGGTGGAGCTGCATATTCATCACTGTAATGAGCGGTACCACGTGACCGCTCATACAGGAAGAAGCTGCGGCGCTGAGAGGAAGCATCGAGGGAGCCGGGTGAGTATTTTATTTCCAGCGGGTGGGCACACAGGGGGTGGGAGGGGGGTGGTGAAAAGGATCTTTATTTTAAACACAAAAAAACAAAAAAAACAATGATTTTTCATTCCTTCTCTCCAGCGAACGCTGCTGGGAAGAAGGAATGAATTCCGGCTTCAGCACCAGATGCAGGGGACAGCGCTTATCTCTAGCGCTGTCTCCTGCACGGTCCGTGTGGTACCCAGTCGGCACACGGGTGGCACACGGCTGCCGCACGTGTGCCACACTGATGTGCCACGTGAGCACACGGACACGGATAACTCCGCTACTGATTTTTCCGGTACCGGAATTATCTGGACATGTGAGACTGGCCTTATACAGTTTTTAAGTTTTGGCACTTTTACACAGTAAAAACTATTTTATAGAAAAAATATTATTTTGGCATCTCTTCATTCTGAGATCTGTAACTCTTTTATTTTTCTGCTGATGGAGCTGTATGGTGCATTTGTTTTTTACAGGAAAGCTCCATTGATACCATTTTTATGTACATTTGTCTTTGTGATTGCATTTTATTCCACTTTTTGTTCAGCGATATGATGAAAAAACATTGTTTTTTGCCGTTTTTTATTTATTTGTATTATTGTTTTCACTGAGGGGGTTAACTAGTGAGACAGTTTTATGACGCAGGTTGTGCCTGATGCAGCAATACCAAACATGTGTACGTTTAAAAAAAAAATTTTACATAGAAAATAGAAATTTATCATTACAATATATATATATTTTTTTATTTTCTGATATTGTAATTTTTTTTCCCTTTTTTAACTTTTTTAGTTTGTCCCACCATGGGACTTTCAGTTTCAGCAGCTTGATCGCTGTTATAAACCATTGCAATGCATGATCATTGCAGTGGCTTCTGTTAGTGCTGCACTGAAACAAGCCCCTTTACCTTATTCTGCGTATTGTGCTCTTGTCTCAGTCATTCATTTGTAAACCTGCCTGATGAAGAAACTTCTATACTTTGAAAGCTTACAAATATAATTTTTCTGGTTAGCCAATAAAAGTATCACTCCTAGAGTACTTTCGTCCTTTTTTGGCATAAAAATATTTACATTTTAGAATACTATAGCTGTAACTATTGTAGAGGACCAACAGATGGTGCTGTGCTGCTAGAGTTGCTAAATACTGTAATGTGTAATCTCCTTCATTTGTTAGTGTTTTTCATACTGAAATCCTTAATTGTGTTTAGAAGATAATAGTTATTGTATGTTCCAAGTATTATTTAGTTTGCTTACTTGCAGTAGATAAAAAAGTCTACAAACCCTTACTAAAATTCCAGGTATTAGTCATGAAAAAAATCATACCTAGAAGAATCAGTGCAGAACTTTTTTCTATCTTTGATTTCACCTATAATCTGTAGACTTCAATTGAAAAATTAACTGAAATCTTTTCTGGTGGAAAAAATAGAGAACTAAAGTAATTTGGGTGAATAAATATGCACACTAGTGATGAGAGAGCGTGATCGTCACTACTCGTTACTCGTTCGAGCATCAGTGTGCTCGGGATGCTCGCTACGCGATGAGTATTTTTTGAATGTTCGAGTAGGAGCTTGAGTCCACGTTCCGCTTTTTAGACAGCCAATGAACATGTGGGGATTGCCTGACAATCACTGTAATGCCGTAGTCATCTTGGTTGTGGCGTTACTGTGATTGGCTGTCCGCATAATGTCATCAGGTCTTTATAATACCCGTGACGCTATGCTCGGCACACTGTACCCCTAACACAGTCAGAGTAGGGAGAGGTGCTGATGGGAGAGGTGGACAGAATTTAAGCTGCGTATTAGCTAGGGATTCAACTGCATTTATATTTCTGTTAATTACATCAAAGAGTCCTTCTTAGTGCTAATTATAATACATATTAATACTGCTGGTAGCAGCACTTAGGGAAAGATTATGCTGAAGGGATCATGTAGGACAGGACAGGTTGAATTGTACATTCTTTTTGCTGCAGCATGCAACTGGTACCAAAACCCCTTCTCAGGGCTAATAATATTCTTTTTGCTCTTAATCATGCAAATTGCTCAGAGCAGGGATATATTATGCACCATTTTTACTGTGGCAGTTGTGCATCAAAACCATACAGCCATACTTGCGTGGATCTCAATAGCCTTGCTATATTGATACTCCAGTCTCAAACGTCCATCTCAACAGGGCAAATTCGCCTGGCATTGTAATACTGCCATTTTTTTGAGCAATTACATTTTATATGGCTTTTATCATGCTACAGTTGTGCCTCAAAACCCTCCCCAAAAAGAAATTGTTTGTTGAAAAAAAAATTGCATTGCTATATTTACACTGCAATGTCATAAGTCCATCTGAGGAGTGCAAATTTGCCTGGCATTGTAATACTGTCATTTTTTTGAGCAGGGAAGTTTTAGATGACATTTAGTGGGCTACATTTGTGTCTCAAAATCCCCCTAAAAAATTGTTTGCTAAAAAAATCCCATTGCTATATCTATATTGCAGTCTGATACATCTGTCTAAGGTGTGCAAATTTGCCTGGCATTAAAATGCTGCCTTTTTTGAGCTGTGAAATTTTATACAGCATTTAGCATGCTACAGTTAGGCCTCAAAATCCCACAAAAGATAAATTGTTAATAAAATCGCATTGCCACATTTATACTGAAGTCTCATACGTGCGGAGGTGTGTAAATTTTGATGCCACTGTAATACAACCTTTTTTTTTTAACTGTGACACTTTATACGGCATCTATCGTGCTAGAGTTGGGCCTCACAATCCCCCCAAAAACTTTGCAAAAAAATCACATTGCTATATTGATACTGCAGTCTTATATATCCATCTGAAGTTGGCATGTTTTGCTGCCATTAAAATACTACATTTTTTTCACTAGTAACAGTTTATACCAAAGTTATCATGCTAGACTTGAGCCTCAAAACACACACACAAAAGCTTTGATTTCAAATAGCATTGCCTTATTGATACTACAGTCTTGTACGTCTATGTGTAGTGGAAAAATTAAGACAATCCAGTTAACCCCAAAATGGCCATTTGCAACATCTGCCATGCCAGCATCAGCTGGGGCAGCACAACTACCAGCCTGACCACCACCAGCAAGCTCTGGCACAGCAAAGCATACGATTACTTGGGCCAAACACCAGGGTCCAGAATCAGTGTCTGCGGGTGACACCTTCCCCTTTTCTATGTGCGCACCAATCCCTTGTCCATGATGTAGGCAAATAAGCCTCCCCCATGCACCTGTCATTGCACACTTGCAACCACGTCAGCAACCACCTCCATGTCCCAGCTCAGAATTCAGTTGTCTCTACCCCAGTCCTTGGAACGCAAGCATAAATAAACAGTGACTCACCAACAGGCTACAATGCTAAATGGCCATATTTCCAGACTACTTGCCCTAGAAATGTTGCAATTTAGGCTTGTATAGACAGAACCGTTCCACAACCTCATGGCGGCGGCCATCCCATGGAACTTGGTCCCCAGCCGCCACTATTTCTTCCAGTGTGTCATCCTCTCCTTACATAAGCATGTGTCCCATAATATCAGCCGTGCCCTGACCAACGCTGTGACTGGGAAGGTCCACTTAACCATGGACACCTGGACAAATGATAGAAAGGCCAGAGCTGAGATGCACCCCCCGCGGCGTGGGTGGAGGCCGACATGATAATGGTTTGGAGGTGAGGGGTAGGGGTTAATTAATTACGGGGCTGTCTTAAGGGGGGGCATATTTAAAGAAGGAATGTGGGTGGACTGGTCAATTCCCACTCTTGCGGGGTCAGTTCTGGTCTCGCCCTCCCTCCCCTTTTTTATCAGTTGGTCTGGCACGGGGTTGTTTTGGTATTTTGTATTTTTTGGGGGTCAAGGTGGCTAAAGCGGTTGGGGGAGTCCTTGAAGTTGGTTTAAATTGGGTTGGGGGATCCATGAGCATATGGTTTCCTCTTTTTGGAGTTTTAACATGGTTGGGAACTGGTGAAATGTGGATGGGGGTTTCGGCAACGGTGGTCAAACCCCCAGGAATTATAGTGAACATGGGACCCTTTTGGGGTATGGGGCTCCCAAGCCAGTGGGGTAATGGCTGGGAGTAATTGATAGTGTTTTATGTTCACTGCTTATTTTGGTAATCACCAGATTTTATTAGCTTCAAGGACTCCTCTCAGCGAGTAAACTATTATTAATATTTCAATGTTTATTTGGTATATAAATATATAACAGTATTCACCGCACTGAGTAAAAAAAACTATATAATGTGATGTAAATATCAAAAAGTAAGGTATACTCACTGTTGCAGTGGAGTTAGTTGGAAAATATTCACAGAGTCATAAGAGGATGAAATATCCGATGGTAGAAGGTAGTGAGATGATATGGTAATTAGTACCTGGTATCAGTATAATTATAGTGACATGCAGACTGGTTCCGAACAGTAGATAATTACTTAGTCCAATAAACAGATGAAAAAGTATGGAAACTAGTCCAAAAAAAGATAAGTGCTGGTATGCGTGAGTATTTTGTAAGATGGCTGGGGTTTTAGAGGCACTTGCCTACGGGTCCAAGGGTAAAAAATTGCTGGAAATAAAAATAAAAATTATTATTTTCCATCGCAAATACTGCCTCCCTTATATGTGGGTCTATCTCCAGAGTATAGCACATGAATTCAATTAAAAAAAACAAAAAAAAAAACACCTTTTTGCTTTGCAAGTGGATATTCACCCTCGACAGCCTAGCCCCGGACGGCCTTAACCAAGAACTAGAACTATATGCATTTTAACGTATAATACATTTTAATTGATAATCCACTTCATATTTTAATCTTTATTCCATGTATCAGGAATTCCTTTGCTAATGGTGCAATTATTCATACATCTATTTATCTGATATTTTAAATGTTTTTATTTCCCTTTATGCACTCTATTCAACCCTTGGGGTCATCCCCAATATCGTGAGGGTACTACTACATGCACCCTCACGATGATTCTAACCCTATTTGCACTACACTTCCAGTTTTTATTTTTATATATCTTAATAAAGGTTATTTCTTTTTTTATTATCAATCATATTCATGTGATCCATTTTAGGGGCCTGGATTTTTTTTTCTTGACACACATGACTGGGGTAAGACATTTTGGCTAAATCAAGCAGACAATCATTGAATTTACACTCATGTCATCTTTAATATATACCATTTTATTTATACAAAACAATTTTTGTTATACTTATATAATTTCTTACTCAGCCAGCCCATTATGCATTTTCCAAGCAAGGGTGCCACAATAACATCTCATTATACAGTCTAGGGTAGATGACCTGTGATTTGCCCAGCAAAAAGGTTTTTTTTTTGGGAACTGAATTCAGGTGCTATACTCTGCAGATAGACCCACATATATGGGAGGCACTATTTGCGATGGACATAACCCTGATGAAGAGGGGAGTTACCTCTTGAAATGCGTAGGAAAACTGTCCCTTTTTTACTCTTCGCCACGACAGCACCCCACTGGAGAGAGGGATCCGCCCCACAGGAACAGGAAACCTACAGAAAATAAAATGGGGCGGTCCACCTCTCCTCCTCAGTTTAGGTTTCCTGTTTCTGCGGGAATGACAGGACTTCTACAAGGGAACATACCTGGGCTAAGCATGCCGCCTGTGCAGTATCCGCGAGAACGGCAGGGGCTGCAGCCTAGAAGCAGCGTCAGGGGAGTTCCGCTAGATGGCTCCCTCCTCGTCTGGGAATCGTGCAGAGGGCCGGGTCTGGGGAGGGCCACCCGGCATCATCTGCAGCATGCGGGCGGCAGTACGGGAGGAAGCCTTGGCCGGGTAAGAAGACGTCAGCGTTCCCATTGGGGTCCGGTGTTAATCCCGGACCACGCGTGCGCCGACCGCTGTAAGTTAGACTACCTCGGAAGTGAAGTGGTAAAGTTCCGAGGTGTCCAGGGCGGATCTGCAGCGCGGGGGCGTAAGCGTCGACTCGCGCATGCGCACTGCGCACAGAAAGGGCGCACTATTTAAATCACTGAACGAGGGTAATTCGGCGATGCAAGATGTCATCCCCAGGTGCCATGGACCCCACAGCAGGAGATCCAGTACCCCCCCCCTAAAGATCACGCTAGAGGATCCTCTGAGACCGCTCGTAAAAGCGACGGATCCAGGACAGGATCTCGGCCTTCTGATCCGGTACTAATTGCTTCACTTGGTGAGTTTTTAACTCTGCCTATTAAGCTGACGTTGTCTCCCTCTTTTCTCTCTTTTCTCCTTCTCTCGCTACGTCTTATTATGACCAGGCTAAAAAACGACAAAAAATGAAACATAAGGAATGTGCCTTGTGTAGCCAGCCCCTTCCAGACTCATATCCCAAAAAACTTTGTAAAGACTGTTTCAAGGAAATGACACAGGGAGCGGCAGTGTCCATTATGGACTTACGTGCCATTATTAGGGAGGAACTAAAAACTATGACCCAGGATAAACCGCATAAAAGTAAATCTAATATATCAACACCTGTGTCAGATTCTGAAAGTGACCAAGCGGTACTTTCAGACGCCTCCCTATCATCATCACCATCATCGTCTTATTCAGAGATCGAGGGACGCTCATGTTTTCCCTTAGACAGTGTGGACAATTTGGTAAAAATCCATCAGGAATACCATGGGGTGTGAGGAGACAAAGGGTGCGCATACCACGCAAGACATAATGTTTGCAGGTTTAGGAGAGAGAAAGAGGAGATGTTTTCCAGTCATACCAGCAGTGAAAGCATTAATTAAAAGAGAATGGGAGAAACAGGATCAGAGAAGTTTTCTACCCTCGGCGTCAAAACGAAAATATCCGTTCAGTGACGAGGAACTTCTTACGTGGACCAAAATCCCTAAGGTCGACGCAGCCGTAGCCTCTACTTCTAAGCAGTCCACTCTACCTGTGGAGGATGCGGGACTACTTGTCGATCCTTTGGATCGTAAAGCTGAGTCATCCCTTAAGCGATCTTGGGAAGCGACTACAGGAATATTCAAACCTGCAGTAGCCAGCACTTGCCCTGCCAGGTCAATGCTCATTTGGATTGACCAGTTAGACCAGCAGATTGAGAATAAAGTTTCAAGAGAAAAACTGCGGGCGGTCATCCCCTTAATACGAGGGGTGGCAGCTTTTATGGCGGACGCATCCGCCGACTCTCTCCGTTTGGCAGCAAGATCTGCAGGCCTCGTAAATAATGCAAGATGAGCGCTATGGATGAAAAGCTGGAAAGGGGATGCGCAGTCAAAATCTAAAATATGCGCAATCCCATGTGAGGGTGAGTACCTCTTTGGTACGACCTTAGAGGAAATACTCAAAAAGGCTAAAGACAGGAAAAAGGCTTTTCCTGACTCCTCTATTCCCTTTTACAGGAGAGCCTTTAAGAGGAGACCGTTTGGCAAAAGAAGGCAAACGGATAGGTCTACAACATGGACCGCTAAAGAGGATAAACAGAGAGGTACCATGTTCAGAAGACCTAACCCCCAAGACAGAACAAATACTGATGATATACCGGTAGGGGGTAGATTGAAATTTTTCACCACCCAGTGGGAAAAGATAACATCTAGTTCGCGGGTTTTAAATATCGTCCGAGATGGAATTAAGTTACAATTCTCTCGCTTTCCCCACAAATTATATATTATAACATCCCTCAGCTCGTCTTCACAACAACAGGCACTAGAGCTTGAAATTCAAACCTTGTTATCAAAACGGGTTTTAGTCCAGGTTCCTGAAGGACAGGAAAAAAGGGGATTCTACTCTCCCTTATTTCTGATTTCCAAACCCGATGGTTCTTTCAGGACAATCATAAACCTTAAAAAACATATCATTCATTGAAAACCCTACGATCAAAATGGAATCCATTAGATCCACTATAAAACTCCTTTTTCCAAACTGTATGATGGGGGGCATTGATCTAAAAGATGCTTATTACCATCTCCCTATTCATAACAGATACCAGAAATTCTTCAGAGTAGCAGTAACGATCAACAGCAAGGTCCGTCATTTCCAGTATGCAGCCATGCCCTTCGGCCTTTCTACAGCGCCAAGGATCTTCACCAAACTAATGCTAGAGGTGATGGCCTATCTTCGCCAGAAAGAAACATTAATTGTGCCCTACCTGGATGACTTTTTGGCCATAGGAAATTCAATTACTCAATGTGCTGACCGCTTGGCTCACACAATTTCCTCTCTACAGGACCTAGGCTGGATCATCAATACCAACAAATCCAGACTTACTCCACTTTCCCGTCAAGCATTCTTGGGGTTCCATCTAGACTCCATAACCCAAAAGTGCCTTCTACCTCAGGTAAAAATATTACTCATCAAACACAAGGTCACAGCTGCAATAAATAGTCCATGTTTATCCCTAAGACAAGCTATGTCATTGCTGGAATCCCTTATTTCTTGTATACCAGCAGTGAGATGGGCCCAATATCATACCCGAACACTGCAACACCACATCCTACAAGAGGAAAGACAGTTACTTGGTCGCCTAAATGCAAAAATAACCTTGTCCCAGGAGGTTTTAACTTCCTTAATGTGGTGACTAGATTCAGACCATCTGATGAGTAATGTTCCATGGGTAATAACGCCATCTCATACTATAACCACTGACGCCAGTCCTTACGGATGGGGTGCTCATATGGGGAATGATTTTTGCCAAGGGTTATGGGACATGGAAGAATGCTACAACTCATCTAACCTCAAAGAACTAAATGCAGTAAAATACGCCTTATACCATTTTCTCCCACAGCTTCGGGGAAAAGACGTCAGAATCCTTTCCGACAACACCACCATAGTGGCGTATCTAAACAGGCAAGGAGGCACTCGATCAGAGACTCTGATGTCTTCTGCTGGAGAAATCTTGGATCTAGCAGAGAGTCACCTGACATCCCTTACTGCGCTTCACATAAGAGGGGAAAGCAACCAGCAGGCAGACTTCTTAAGCCAACACACCTTGAGACAGGGGGAGTGGTGCCTAAATCATCACATCTTTCAAGATATAGTATCCCTATGGGGTCGGCCTCAAATAGATCTCTTTGCCACAGGAAAAAACAAAAAAGTCCGGAGATTTGCCTCCTTATCTCCAGCGGATCATCCGGACATTCTGGATGCTCTCCAAGCCCCTTGGCACTTCACTCTGGCATACGCCTTTCCTCCGATGATATTACTACCACAGGTTATACGCAAAATCAGAGAAGAAGGAGCTAGGGTTATACTTATAGCTCCATTCTGGCCCAAGAGACCATGGTTCTCGTGGCTGCAAACCATGTCGATCTCAGACCCTTGGGTCCTCCCCTCGACACCCAACCTTCTCTTCCAGGGACCGTTTTTCCACCCTCAGGTGGACACTCTCCATCTGACGGCCTGGAATTTGAGAGGCAGATGCTAAAATTAAGAGGGTTCTCAGTGTGATAGAAATATATATATCATGTAGATCTCACTTGCATGTATACTCCTCTATAATCATATATACTTATATGCTCACAGCTAATATATACATTATAATCAATAGTTTAAAATGGCTGACAAACTGATATAACCCAGACAGATCATATGGGGTTTTCCATCCCAAAAAAGCAGAAGAGTGTCAGATGTTTGGTGACTGCTGATCAGATGTCTCCACTTTGTCCTAGACACAGAACTCAAGTTTAGTTGCTTAATCAGCAGTCATATGAGCATTAATCACAATATTCCATATATGTTTAGATAACCAATGACAGAGGAGCTAGACAGTATGGTAATTAACTAACCACCCCTGACAACCCCTAACCACTCCTTTCTATGTGAAAATATAAAACTATGTATGTACAATAAAGTTTCAGTATTGATGGAATGTTGTTCTGTCACAGTTGTGTACAGTCCATTCTTGATGAGCGCTCAAAATACTCAGTCTAATTGGGAGCGGCCGCAGCACACACAGGGATATATTTATCCAACCCTAATATTTCCATAACATTAATGGCGCCCAACAGCGAGGCACGGATGAAATGCACGGGATCCTTCTAACCGGAGATACGGAAGTTGTGGCCGTGGCCTTGGCACAGGGGCAGGAGACTGCGCAGCTCCATAAGTAAGGTAAGAAAATGTTATCATCTTACCTGAAAGTCCCCTGTGCCCAGTCCTTGTCTATGCCTCTTGCCGGTCAGGTGTGGTCTGGTCACAAATTCCCAGGTAGTGTAAAAAATCCGTAGCCACGAATCCACCCTGGGAGGTGTCTGCTGTGTGCCGTGTATATGTTTTGTGTAAAATCCGAGAGAGGAAGGAAAAAGTGACTTTTGTTTATGGTGGCTGGGTAACAGACAGCAGGAGGTCAAATCGCTGAGTAAGCTATCACAGATTCCCGTGCAAGAGGAAAGGAACAGGTAGTTCCGGAGCAGGTGGCTCCAGGATCCAGGCTCGGATGGTGATAGCTTTCAGGGGCTGCCACAGATTCCCGTAGCCGGCGGCCAGTCAGGACGACCGGATCGGAGGGTGGTAGATTCCCGGTATATGCGTGCCAGTGCGATTGACAGTTGTCTGTTCCCAGAACGGCCTGCACGTGTCACAGAATTAAAAAGGGCATCTCTCGGATTGTCTATCTGTTTCTGTTTGTGTCATGTACTATTGCCGCTTTAAGGGCATATAACTGTAAAAGAAAGTTTTTTTTTCTCTCTCTCTCTTCTCCGAACTTCCTCTTTCTCCGTGCTGTTTAGCAGAGAGATATGCATTGTAAATCAAACTGTCACATCTGTTTTTTTCTGACTGTTTTCAGCTGCAATGCTGGCTATGTGTAGTTTTTTTGTGAAGAAGTGAAATTTAAATTGTATCTATCATTTTTTGATGTGACATAAGTGTTTTCAGATACGTGATTTTAGTGACATTTGATATTATTGCAATGGCATACGGAATAAAAAGAGGAAGTGTGTCTCTGACTGCATTTGAGCGCAGGGATTCTAAAAGAAAAAAAAAAGAGAAGAGAAAAGCCGTTTTAATTTTTAATTTTTTTTTTACTCTCTTAAAGGGTCTTTTTCTTTTTGCGGCATTTTAAAGTTTTTAATTACGTTTTCCTCAATCTTCAATCTCTTTACCTTTTTATTTTTTTATTTATTCTATTTTTGAAAAAAGTTTTTTTCTTTACTCTTGTATCAAAGTTTTGAGTTTTTGGTTGTGAACTAAGTTTTTGACGGTTTTTCTTATCGTTTTGGGTTTTTCTTAGAGTTTTATATACTCATTTTTAGAAGTTTTTTTTTTTTAGTACTGTTTTCTTTTTTTCATTTTTGTGTGTTTTTCATTTTCATTTTTTGCTTTTGCCATGGGGAATAAAGTGGCCGAGCAACAGGAAAGTCTTTTTACTTCCTGATGAGAAAACAGCCCCTAGATAGTGGCAGAACACGAAGGTGTTAAGTATGTGAAGATTTTGGAAGGTATAAAGTACGTGAAATTCATTAGAATGGCAGATTTCAAGCTGCGGATTGGCATGACGTAGAAAGGAAAATAAGGGAAGTTAGCTGATGTTAGATTGCTGAATGCCAATACATGGTATGAAGTGGCAGCAGAGCTTACATCGTTTAGGCTAGGTTCACATTGCGTTAGGGCAATCCGTTTAGCGCTAGCGCTAGCGGATTGCGCTAACGCAATGTTTATTTAGGGGCCGTGTTAGGGGTCGCATTAACGTCCCCACTCTCGCAGATCCCCGATCTGCGAGAGCGGGGAACGGACCTTGGGCGCGCCGCGGACGCTGCAAGCAGCGTCCGAGGCGCGTCACAGAAGAACGGCACATCACTAGCGCGAGCCGAAAAAGGCACGCGCTAGTGATGCGCTGCAGGAGAAATTGACATTGCTGTCAATGGGCACGCTAACGGCCCCGTTGCACGGCGTTAATTGCGACATTTTCGCCGTGCAACGCTGTCTGTTAGCGTGCACACATTAACGCAATGTGAACCCAGCCTTAGGTGGTACAGAAAGTTATGTGAGCAAACCAGGAAGTGATTTTTGTGGGTATGAGACGGGAGAATCTGCGCAGTCTGCTTTTAGCAGAATCCATGGTATAGGTAGTTATTTTTGCACAGTATGTGGTGCGCCCCGTCTCTCCCTACAGGGAGCAGGCATAATTGCTCCTCTCTATTATTCTTGTTGTTCTCCTCTATCCTTTTTTTTTTCTCTGTCAGTCTTTTCTCTCCGCATTCTCTCTCCTTTCCTCTCCTCTTCCTCCACATTTTTTCTCTTCTCTCTCTTCCCCTCCTTCTCCACTCCTCTCTTCTCCTCCCTCTCTCTCTCTTCCATACCCTCCATCTTCTCCTCCCTCCTTCTCCACTCCCCCACCACACCTTTCTCCTCTCTCTCTCCTCCCTCTTCTCCTCACCCTCTCACTCTCCTCCTTCTCCACTCCTCTCTTCTCCTCCCTCTCTCTCCACATTCTCTCTCTCTCTCCCCTCCTACTATTCCTTTGTCTCACTCCTCAACCCCTCCCCCTTCTTCTTCCTCTTTTTCCCTCCTTGTTGCCGGCTGGGCCAACGCCCAATTCAAATAATATGGTGCTTACAGCACAAGGTTTCCCTCTATGCCCCTGGCACAGTCCAGCCATTGCCATTTGTGATATCGGGGAAAGAAGGTGAAAGCCCCCCCCACAGTGGGCAGCCCCAGACACATCAGGTAGCAGACAGCTCAGCCCTGGGTGCAGAGGGGGGAGGAATGATATCAGAACGAGCTCACTGACAGATCCTCCGTTACCTCATTTCACAGTCAACAATATTGTAACCCTTAAGGTTTTACGTGAACTTTGATATCACCATGTATTGATAATGTACAGCTTCAGCACCGGTCAGAGCTGCCTACATTCACACCAACATGAAACTATAAGCCTAATCCATCATAGCTTCACCAAGGGGGGAGACATCCTCACACAAAAAGGCAACTTCTAAGTCCAATATCAGTCAGTGTACGACCCCAGTACAAGCTATCACAACTATTCTTCTGATGAAGATGAAGAGGGAACATCATACATGCTGTCCAGTACTAGAAAAGAAACCCACAGGCACCAAGAATGCAGGGGCAGATAGAGGCACCACCATTACACTATGTGCACTGCACTTCAAGTCAGGTGACAATCTTCCAGACCCAGGGATGCATCCCATGCCATTTTACCGAAGAATGTAGCAGAAGC
The DNA here is from genome assembly GCF_051348905.1 of Ranitomeya variabilis. Lineage (NCBI taxonomy): Eukaryota > Metazoa > Chordata > Amphibia > Anura > Dendrobatidae > Ranitomeya > Ranitomeya variabilis. Next base: position 825,049,015 of record NC_135232.1, on the reverse strand, counting down.
AGTAAACATATGCAGCCACCTGGAATGATCTCTGGGCCATGAATGAAAATTGAAGCAGGTGATGCACTCTGGCCAATCATGAAGGAACAATTCAAACTTCCAGCAGAATCAGACGTACACGCTTGGGAGTCAGGGCCACAGCTAATTGAACAGCTCAGAGAGTGGGCCAAAGGCAGATTGGCAGGACAAGCCATGACATGAGCCAAGATAAGACAGAGTCTGTAAAGAAGTTTCATTGCAGAGTAATGCAAGTATTCCAAGACTTGGGCTTCACCATTCATGACCAGATACACAGGCAAATGTTGGCACAGGCCTTTGGGCATGGACTTAGACAGCCAATCAGGAAACCACTGATAGTGGTTAGGCCTAGGAACAGGTCAATAGCAGTGGACTGACCCAGAAAAAATGTTTTATGTGCGCCTAGGAGACTGTTTATTGCCGATTGTCACCAAAATTGCCACCATTATAGCACCACAAAAGAGTGCAAAGAAGGAAAAGGGTGCCGTGCTGCTGAGAACACCAGAAGGGAAGCCAGAGGTGAAGATGCTGCAAAGTGCCGATCAACACACCGGAAGAACCACTGCAGACTCCAGAGAGGAGACACCGATCTCAATAAGGTTAGCAAAGGGGAGAAGCTATGTTGGAGCAGGGGGGAAGAAGTGATGGCAGATGCAGCCACAGCCCCTGTAATGCCCCAAGACCTTGGGTTGGATGCAGCCGCCGGTCTCATGGCACCCCCGGGCCTTGCCACGAATGCACCTGCAGGCCCCGTCTTACCACCGCAGCTTCAATCAGCAGGCCGGACCCCGCTGCCGCTACAGTACCCATCATGTTGTCCACAGTAGCCAAAGGGATTGAGTCCCAACCAGGGGTGCAGAAGACAGCCCCTCTCATGGTTACCACTGACCTGAAAGCGCAACCACCCTACAAAGACAGAAAAAGTGTCAAGTGTTACATCTGTGGCAAGTTTGGCCATTTCCAGAACCAGTGCAAAGCACCCACGCCCCCGAAAAGACTGGACCCATGCCACTCAAGAGTTGGTCCAGAGAAACAGGTCAAGGAGGAAGTGCAGAAAGCAGTGAAGTACCCTGTCCATAGGACAGAGGCAAGCAAGCCAGGTCCGCAAGACACTACGCTCCTGACATGTAAAACTTCATCTGCAAGACCAGTACCTCAAATTACCCTTAAAATGGATGGCGTTGTCAGATCCAAAGTGGTGCAGCCAGAAGTGTGATGACACCTGTGGAACTCGCTGATCCCACCTGCCTATCAGAATTCTCTGTGTCTCACATGGGCATTGGTGGTCAAGTCAGACATTCTCAGCTTACAAAGTCACTGAGCGGGTGCACTCAGCCAGGACACTCTATCCTGTCCCAGTTTGTGGTGTAAAGGACCTGCCACTCAACCTGCTGGGAGCGAACCTACTGCAGAAGCTGAAGGCAACCACAGTGTTCCAGGAAGATGGGACAGTGACATTTTCTTCATCCCTGACCCGAGAAGAGTCATGCTGGCGGCCCTACAAGAACATTAAACAATCAATGAGGCCTACCCAAGGAGGTACTGGACGTAGTACCAGAAAGTCTATGGTCTAAGGGTCCCCAGCACATGAGAAAACCTCAAGTTGCCCCAGTACGGGTGTCACTCAAGCCATGTACCCTGTACCCTCGTAAGGCCCAGGCCAGGCCTAGAGTCAAGCTGCCTCTGACCAACTGAAGGTCTACCTGGAAATAGGAATCATTGTTCCTCGCACATCGCCTTGCAATACCCCGCTTTTCCCCATCAAGAAAAAGGCTGTGAAAGGAGAGCCAGCCAAGTTCAGAATGGTATATGACCTGAGAGCTGTGAATGACGCCACAGTGTTTGAAACTGCATTTATGCCGAATCCGCACACTCTGCTCTCAAATGTGCCTGCCACAGCAAAAGTGTTCACAGTGAACAACCTGGCTAATGTTTTCTCCAGTGTTCCCCTTCATCTGGGAGACCAGTTCCTGTTTGCCTTAATGCACCAGGGGGGACACCACACATGGACAGTGATGCCACAGTGGGCCCAGAACAGCCCTCCACAGTTCACCAGAGCAATGTCCACAGTCCTCACCAACTGGGTCACAGAACATGCAGAAGTAACCCTGCTACAATACATGGACAATCTACTCCTTTGTGCAGTTGACTTTGACACGTGTAAAGCCCTTTCCTTGTATCTCCTACTCTACCTGGCGGAGCAGCACTGCAAGATCTCAAAGAACAAAGTCCAGTGGTGTCAGGAAGCGAGTTACGTTCCAGAGACACTGTATTGCTCACCAGGTGAAATACCTGACAGATGACCGGAAGACCACAGTAGAGAAGATGGTTCCTCCAACAACTCAAAAGGTGCTACAGGCCTCCCTTGGTCTAGTTTCATAATTGCAGAGCCTGGATCCCTGATGCTTCCGTCCTAATGCAGCCTCTGTGTGAATACGTCAGCATGACCCCGTTCCTCCAGAGAGATGTGGCCTTCAGTTCGTTCAAGAAGTTAAAAGGCTCTGTAGTCTCTGCCAGCACTAGGCCTATCCGACTACGAGAAGCCATTCCATCTCTACTTGATGAGAAAAGAAGGCCTTGCTACTGGAGTCCTGACACAGCTTCAGGGGGGAAAGCAGAGACTTTCGGACTACTTTTCAGCTTGCCTGGATCCAGTTGCAAGGGAAGCCTCTTCCTCCCGCATGAGAGCAGCAGTTGCAGCACATGCCCTCCTGGACAGGACTACTGACATCAGTGGAAAAACCATTGGAAATCCTGGCTCCGCATGACATCTCGGCAATCCTCAACCAAACCCAGCTAAAACATCTCTCCACCGCCAGGCATCTTCGCCTCCAGTGCTCTCTACTCCTGCCCAACAATGTCACCATCTCCAGATGCACAGTCCTCAACCCGTCCACTCTACTCCCACTCCCAAGGGGGGATACAGATATGGACCCTCAGATAAAAAGTCTGCATGGGATCTGAATTTGCTCCGGACGGATGACCATGATTGCTTCAGCATCATGCAACAGGAAACAGCAGGACTACCCAAGGTGGCAGAAGAGCCACTGACCAACCCAGAGTTGATCCTCTATGTGGATGGCTCTAGATTTGCAGATGATGAAGGAAGATTCCACACGGGAGGTGCAGCGACCAGCAATCAAGAGATCCTGTGGTCCAGAAGTCTGCCGCCCAGTCTGTCAGCCCAGGAAGCAGAACTGATAGCGCTGATGAAGGCCTACCAGATGGCAGAAGACAAGACTGAGAAAATGTATACCGATTCAAGGTACTTGCATGGCATAGCACACGACTTCGGACCCATCTGGGCTGCAAGGGACTTCCTCACAGCAACCGGAACAACCGTGAAGCATAATGGAGCCATTAAGGACCTGCTGAACACACTTCATCTTCCAAAAGTGGTGACAATGCTAAAAGTCAAAGCGCATGGAAAACTGAACACAGTAGGGGCACGAGGCAACAACATGGCGGATATGGCAGCCAAAGAAACAGTCAAGGGAAGACAATATGGACAAGTGGAAGAGGTCGTAGAGCCGGACGGCTAAAGACAGGAAACCTGACAAGATGACATCCTGGGATCTGCTCAAAAAAGTTGCAAGAGCAAGCCCCAAAGGACAAGAAGGAATGCTGGATGCAGAAGTGAGCAACACATGAAGAAGGAAGGGTATACTAAATGGACTACAAACCCTGTTTACCCCGAAGCATGTACCCTATGGTGGTCCAGTTGGCACATGGGCCCACACACAGATTAAAGACACAGATGAATGATCCGATTGGTGCTTACTGGTTCGCTCCAGAAATCTCCACCCTAACAGCCAAGTTCATAAACAGCTGTCTGACCTGTGGCAAATGCAACCCTGGAAGAATGAAGAAAGTTCCCACACATCGTCTTGCCAGACCATTGTACCCCTTCCAGAGGATCCAGATAGACCACATCCAGATGCCGCCAAGTGGAGGATTCGAATATGCCCTTGTGGTCGTGGACGTGTTCTCAGGATGGCAGCCAGAAGCTTTCCCAGTGAAGAACCAGTCAGCAAAGACTACTGCAAAGAAGCTACTCTCAGAGACGAGATATGCAGCTATGGGGTCCCAGAAGTGATAGAGAGTGACCAGGGACCCGCATTCACAGCAAATCTCACACGAGAGATCTAGTCAGCAGTAGGGTCAGACTTAGGCCTACACACTCCCAATCACACTACTCAGTGTTAGGCACACTCCCAGAGGCCCAGAAAAGCTGTCATTATATGAAATTTTGTTTGTGTCTAGTCCCAGGTTAGGGGTATCCTTTCCCTCAGCAGCTGACTATGTAATATGATACTTTGTCTGCTTATGTAATTGAAATCACCAAGAAACTTGCTAACATCCATTCTCGAGTTTTTTTCTTCATTGCCAGATCCAGATTCAGTGTCCGGTATGCACTCCTAGAAGCCAGGAGACTGGGTGTTGGTGAAAAAGTTTGAAAGGAGAACACCACTCGATCCCAGATTTGATGATCCTGCTCAAGTGCTGCTGATGACACCAAACTCTGTGAAACTGGAGGGAAGACCCACTTGGGTCCACTCATCGCATGGCAAGAAAGCTCCCCTACCAGAAGATGACACCCAAGCCAGAATGATGTCGTGGATGCCCTGCCTGACCGAACAGATGACCTACCTGATAAAGACTACACATCGCTCACTACATATGCTATTGACTAAGAGACTGATTGCAAGAACCCCCGTTAGGGACAGATCTCCTGACCGCCCATTTGCGAAAAGTCTGTACGGAGTGGGGCACAGGCGTTAGGCTTGTGTCAGTTCGCCGACAGCACAAAAGAGTTGCAGCGCTTTGGGACAGGAGGCTAGGATTAGGGCAAGTGATATCTAAGGGGGGCTTGTGATAGAAATATATATATCATGTAGATCTCACTTGCATGTATACTCCTCTATAATCATATATACTTATATGCTCACAGCTAATATATACATTATAATCAATGGTTTAAAATGGCTGACAAACTGATATAACCCAGACAGATCATATGGGGTTTTCCATCCCAAAAAAAGCAGAAGAGTGTCAGATGTTTGGTGACTGCTGATCAGATGTCTCCACTTTGTCCTAGACACAGAACTCAAGTTTAGTTGCTTAATCAGCAGTCATATGAGCATTAATCACAATATTCCGTATATGTTTAGATAACCAATGACAGAGGAGCTAGACAATATGGTAATTAACTAACCACCCCTGACAACCCCTAACCACTCCTTTCTATGTGAAAATATAAAACTATGTATGTACAATAAAGTTTCAGTATTGATGGAATGTTGTTCTGTCACAGTTGTGTACAGTCCATTCTTGATGAGCGCTCAAAATACTCAGTCTAATTGGGAGCGGCCGCAGCACACACAGGGATATATTTATCCAACCCTAATATTTCCATAACATCAGAGGGATTGGTTGACACACTCCTCCAAAGTAGGAAACAGTCCACCACAAAAATTTATACAAGAGTATGGAAGAAATTCCTACAATTCCATACATCTCCCAACACATCAGAAATTCTGATACAATCTATCCTGGAATTTCTTCAAAAAGGGAGAGAACTAGGTTTAACTGTAAACACCTTAAAGGTTCATGTTTCAGCACTAGGAGCCCTCTATGGCCATAATGTAGCGGGAAATAGATGGGTATCCCGATTTATCACAGCCTGCGAAAGAACGAATCCAGTTAACATACCTAGAATTCCACCCTGGGATCTAAATTTAGTTTTACAAGCCCTAACAGACTCTCCATTCGAACCAATAGACTCAATACCCATTAAATGCCTATCACTAAAAACGGCCCTCTTGGTAGCACTGACTTCAGCTAGAAGAATCAGTGACATCCAAGCTCTCTCTATAGATCCACCTTTCCTGTTAACTTTTCAGGATAAGTTGATTCTTAAACCAGACCCTTCCTACCTTCCCAAAGTAGCAAAGAAATTCCATAGGTCACAAGAAATAATCTTGCCCACTTTCTTCAATAATCCCTCTACTCCTGATGAACAGAAGTACCACACTCTAGATGTTAAAAAAGTAGTGTTGAAGTACATTGAAAGGAACAGCAGCTGGCGACAGTGTAGGGCTCTGTTTATATCCTTCCAGGGTCACAAGAAGGGTCATGGAGTAACAAAAAGCACCTTATCCCGGTGGATCAGAGAGTCTATCAGACTGGCTTATTCCGCGAGGAAAGAAAACCCTCCGGAAGGCATAACAGTGCACTCTACCAGAGCTATGGCATCCTCCTGGGCAGAAAGGGGAGAGGTCCCAATTGAAACTATATGTAAGCGGCAACTTGGTCAAATCCTTCTACTTTCTATAACCACTATAGGCTTGACCTATCGTCAACTTCTGACCTAGACTTTGGCAGGACTGTCCTCAGCACGGTGGTCCCCCCCCTAGGTGATGGTCTCTGAAAGATCTCCAGTGGGGTTCTGTCGTGGCGAAGAGTAAAAAGCCGGATTACTCACCGGTAATGCTCTTTTAGTGAGTCCATGACAGCACCCTCTTATGGAGCGCCCCCAGATGCAGGGCCATGGGGTACTCGATACCGGGCCTCTCTGTCTCTGTCCTGGAGTTGTCACGGTGGCCTGACCCAGTCCGTGACCCTGCTAAGGGATGTCCAATTAAAGCCAACCTATGGTTAACTGCCCGGCCATAGTTTAAAGTAATGCGTGGAGTCTCTTACTTTCTCGGCGTTCCGGCCGCCGGCTACATGCATCAGAAGGATGTTGCTGATCTTGAGGCACGACTCCTTCTGGTATTATCTCCTTTTTGCTTTATTCCTGTTTCTCACTTCTCCACAATAAACCTCGCTTCTTGTCCTTTCTTAGGAGTCTGCCACTGTAAGGCACAGGCACAACTCCGTAACGATCTGTCCCGTTCTAGGACTCTGCCAGGATCCCACCCCTGACAGGTCCTCTCTCTAGCTCTTCCCAGCTACTTTCTCCCTGACTTCCTATCCAACCCCCAGTTTTACCCAAGTGTGAGGAGTGGCCTAGTAGATAGGGCCTTTTGCTCCCCCTGGCGGCCGGAGTGTGAAGTGTATTGTGTGTCTGTGATACCTGGTCAGGTGAACTCCTTTAGTGCAATCGGACGTACCATCACTCCCCTTAGTGGCAGAGCAACGTTACTGCAACGACCAGGTCTCCGGGGTGCTGCACTTACATCCCTCCCTAGATTAATATACCATGTACTATTGAGTAAAATTCTTTTAATCATATATGAGCAAATAAGTTTGAAAATGAAATAAATAATATTTGCCTAATACTGGCGGTCCTCCGGGTACTCTGAAATCAAAACTGAGGAGGAGAGGCGGACCGCCCCCTTTTATTTTCTGTAGGTTTCGTGTTTCTGCGGGGCGGATCCCTCTCTCCAGTGGGGTGCTGTCGTGGACTCACTGAAAGAGCATTACCGGTGAGTAATCCGGCTTTTCCCAATGATGTCACAGTAGTCGCGCCTCCCTATTCCACCACGTCCTCAGTGTCTGCTTCTGGCCGGGGCACACTAGATGCTGGCGTCTCTCGTCTTCCTGCTTTTCCCGCTGGGAACCTATCTACAGCAGAGATCAGCACCTGCTAGCAGTGTCAGGCATCTGCTCGCACCAGACAGCCACTTTGGCACCAATCTTTACACTCCAGTAAGTATACCTCAGGCATAAAACTTCTACAGTCGCCAATGCCAGTCCCCTGACGGTAACACTTTACATTTATTAACTGCTTCCAGTTGCTGTATCACCGCTTTTAAAAGCAGTACTGGGCAGACTACAGTTAAAGGGCATCTCTAGATGACTTGCAGGACCTAGGACCCTAGGTCCCACTCACAAACAGCGGTTTAACCCAGTAAGTGCCATTATACAATTCGCAAACGTCAACATCAGTTGTAAGCTGGAATCACTGCAGCACTGCCTCGGCCAAGCAGCAACCAGCTGTGCTGAAGCAAATCTGCTTGAGTGACAAACCACTCACCGCCGCAGAGTTGTTGAAAGGTCGAACAGACCAGACTGATCTGTGGCTATCGCAACTGAACCTACAACCAAGCATGGTCATGTGTGACAATGGCCGTAATGTGGTGGCAGCTCTGAAGCTTGGTAACCTCGCACACGTACCATGCCTGGCCCCCGCGCTCAACTTAGTGGATCTACCTGAGCTACTTGTGAAAATACGCCATGTTTGTGCAAATTGCCGCAAGTCGGCTACAGCTGCCGCCACCTCCCTAGCAGTGCTGCAGCAGAATTTGCAACTTCCAGCTCACCAACTGGTGTGTGATATCGCCATGCGTTGACATTCAACTTTACATGTTTTGGCAAGGCTTTAAGAGCAGCAGATGGCATTCATTGAATACCAGCTACACCATGCATGTTGGTATTCCAGTCAGCCTCCACACATAAGAGCTGATGAGTGGGTATAGATGTCTGAAATCTATGTGGTCCTACAAAAGTCTGAAGACTTAACCAAGATGTTGAGCGGCGATAATGCCATAATCATCATCACTATCTCGTTTCTCTATCTACTGAAACGCTTGCTGTTCACAATTAAAGAGGAGGCTTACACAGCCCAGCCTCATCTAATCTTCGCAATGTGTATTGGGTGATAATGAGAAGGAGGATCATCAAGAGCTGGTTGCTTGCGCTACAGATGGTTGCACCCACACTACCTTCATCACGTCTTTTCAGCGTGCATGGCCTGAGGATGAGGAGGACAACATGGACAGTCGTCCTCTTGGTGGAGACAGGCAAGTCTTGGCTGTTAGCAGTCTGGCACACATGGCTGAGTTTATTTTCTGCTGTCTTTCCCGTGACTCTTGTGTTGTACGCATTTTGGCCAACACTAATTATTGATTGGTCACCCTTCTAGACCCACTCTACAAGGAGAAATTTACATCTCTCCTTCCTGTGGCAAAGAGGCCTAATAAAATGTTGCAGTACCAGAAGGCACTAGTTGAAGAATTATTTAAAAAAAATTCCCATCTGACAATGCTTGCGGCAGAGGTCACAGTTCCTTGCACAACCAAGGAATAGAGCCTAGGGAGACCCACACCAGATGCAGCAGAGGCAGGGGAACACTCTCAAAGGTCTGGGACAGTTTTCTTAGACTCTCCCAGTGCCTAGACCCTGATAATGAGGTACTCAGACAAAGAGGGAAAAGTTTTGGAAGATGCTGAAAGAGTAACTTGCTGACCGTACCAGCATCATCCGTGCTTCCCCTGTGACTTACAACAATTTGGTATCTAAGATAGATGTGTGGTATGAACTGTCTCTTTATGCCTTTGTCAGAGCGGAATTGTAGTTAGGACCTGTGGAAGAGCGGTAGCGTGAAACAGCTGTCGTCCGTTCTTTGTTCACATTGCTCCCCTGCTGAAGACTTTTATGTTGCAATAAAGTTTGGAATTTTAGGAAGGTGAGTGTCATTGCTTTTATTTATATCTGGAATTGTAGTTCTCCTCATTGTCCACCACCATATTACCAGGGTGACTGTGGTATGTGATGCAACATCCACATAATTTTTTTAAAGGGTGTTCATGATACCCGTAAAAAAACTGGTTATACAGTATATTCATGTATACCCCCAGGGGTAAATGTTTGTCAGCCCATACACTTAATGCATGGGTGTTATAAGTATAGGAGACCATCACCTTTCTAGTGGAAACATTTTTTTTATGAGGCCCTCCTGTACTTCTCTTCCAATGGGCATTAGAGAGCCTCCATATTTTTGGCAGCCCCTGCATTCACTGCATAGGCAAACAGTATGCGAGACCCACTTCCTAATAATGGGTACATTGTTTTAAGGAGGTCCTCCTGTATGTCTCTTCAAAGGGGCATTGGAGTGCCTCCAAATTTTTGGCAGCCCTTGCATTCACTGCATAGGCAAACAGTATGGGAGACCCACTTCCTAATAATGGGAATATTTTTTGATGAGGCCCTGCTGAATGTCTCTTCAAATGGGCATTGGAGTGCCTCCACTCACTGCATGCGCAATAACAGTATAGGAGACCCACACAGTTGGTTCCGACCTTCCTATAAATGCAGGCTTTACCATGTTATTAGCCATAGGTAAGTGTTCACACTAAGCAGTCAGGTCAGGGACCCATCTGATCTGAGATTACCTTGACGTTTGGTGGATGGACTCACATTTTTTGGCAAAATCTTGTGCTAAGCATCTCATGTGTTTTTTCATAGATTTCACAAGCCATTATGCTATTCACATTTCATGTATCACACATTTCCTTGCTTTAGTACAGTTGAGTGCAGCCATTGATCTATTTGCTATGTAAGTCTTTTTTGGTTTTGCACCAGTTCAGACTAGATTGCTGTTCAGTCAGTTTACCTATATTTACTATGTACTAAATTATTTTTTGGCAGCTAAATATTTTTTTTGGCAGGAAAATGGTGTCAAGAAATTGTATAAAACACTCCCAAAAAATGTTTCAGTACGACAAAAATGACATTTTATGCGCACTCAGATGTGACCGCTGGGACAGACAAACTCGTTTAAAATAGCTGGATTTTCACACTGTACTATGAAAAGGATCTGGCTGTATTCTGCAGTCCCAACAAGCAAATGGAACTCAATATTCTTTTAAGGAAGGAAGTGCAGTGTCAGGTTTAAAGAGAAGGTGCCATTTTTTATAGCAATTGAGAAAATGTAAAGAATTAATGTTTCAATTTTCTTAAAAAATATTATTTGCTTATAATTTAGAAAAATCTGAAAAATAATTTTAAAAGGTTTGTTATTTCCCTTTTAAACACTAGGGGGAGCAGCTATTGAAATTTAACAAAAACCTAGTGTACAACTAGCTAACATTACTGCACTGCAGTAATTATGGGTGGAGTCTGCTGATATGGGTGTGATGTCTCCTCTCCTTCCCTTCTGCGTGTTTGCTAAGTGATAAGAGAGGATGATATTTAGGAACACAATGAGCAGCCATTTTGTTGGTGACTGCAAAGCTATACCGACAAGTAGACAGTCACCGAGGATGGCAGGCAGCAAGGATTCTGGGAGATATATGTTGGAGGGAACAGGGTGACAGCAGCACAGAGCATTTCAGGAGAGCAGTGTGCTGGTCTATGGGGGGCACCATGTTCCGTGCGCAGCCAGGGATTGTACATAGAGCGCTGTCTGTTATACACATGGATGGACCGTCTGCTTGTCTGCTCTACAGAAATCCAGGAAACATTTCTGCGGATTGATGGCCTGTTCTGATCCAGACTTTGCATGCAAAGACCCCATTCCCCTCCTCAGATCCTGTCTTCTCCATCCTGTCCTGGCGATGTGTGAAAGCGAGGCGACAGGTGCAGTCCGGGGTGACACTGGGAAGCAGGCTGACTTTGGCGGGAATGGGTTAAAAATATTTTGCCTTCATTTTAGGGCACCAATCAACTTGGCAAACCCGTTGTTAGGGCTAGCGGAACGCAACGAGGAAAATAGTTTTTATTGTTATTGGTGCGTTCGCAGCCCGGGGTCCACCGTGCAGGAGAACCTTCTGCTAGACAAATGGCAGCACTATATGGCGGTATTTGCTAGCTCGGTTAACTCACAGAGCAGCCGTGAAAGCAAAGCTCTGCGCCCTGTTAACTTCACAGGAGCACAGGCTAACTACCCAAGAGAGAGCAGTCAGTGGTCATGCATGCACACAAAACTCCTCGCCGGAGGTGCCAGCATTCTAGGGGCTTATTTCAGCCAGGTCCCTGAATACACTCAGACACACAAACTCCTTGCCGGAGGTGCCAGCATTCTAGGGGCTTATTTCAGCCGGGTCCCTGAACACAATCACACATGACTAGGGTTGAGCTAAACGGATCGGTCATTTTCATAAGTCGCCGACTTTTGGCAAAGTCGGGTTTCATGAAACCCGACCCGATCCCAGCGTGGGATCGGCCATGCGGTACACGATCTTCGCGCCAAAGTTGCATTTCATATGATGCTTAAAGCGCCATTTTTCAGCCAATGAAGGTGCACGCAGAGTGTGGGCAGCGTGATGACATAGGTCCTGGTCCCCACCATCTTAGAGAAGGGCATGGCAGTGATTGGCTTGCTTTCTGCGGCGTCACAGGGGCTATAAAGGGGCGTTCCCGCCGACCGTCATCTTACTGCTGCTGATCTGAGCATAGGGAGAGGATGCTGTCGCTTCGTCAGAAGCAGGGATAGCGTTAGGCAGGGTAAATTGACCCCAAAACCACTTGTGCTGTAGCAATTTCCACTGTCCAACACCACCTTTTCTTTGCAGGGACAGTGGAGGCTAGATTTCTCTTCATCAGCTCTGTAGGTTATAAGGCTCCCTGATAGCTGGGTTGCTGTGTGTATGCCGCTGTGCAAAGCAACTGCTTTTTTCAAAGCACAAATCCTGTTGCTCCTTCCTTTCTGCATAGCTATCTTGTTTGTTTGTCCACACTTTTGACTTTTGTGTGCAGCACTCCTTTTTATTGCTGCCTGCCACACTTTTCTGAGATTACTGTAGGGAGATAGTAATTGTAGTACTTTTTTTTTTTTGTTATATCTCTTCAAGCCACTTTCTGCCACAGAAAACCTACTGTATAACAGTGTGCCTGATTTCTTCCTAATTCTCCCATAAAACAAAAAAAAAAAGTGGGAGATTAAGACTGGCAAATCTGCATTAGTGCCAGTCCTGTGTGTGGCTTCTGTCTTTTTTTCTGCCACAGAAAACCTACTGTATAACAGTGTGCCAGATTTCTTCCTAATTCTCCCATAAAACAAAAAAAAAGTGGGAGATTAAGACTGGCAAATCTGCATTAGTGCCAGTCCTGTGTGTGGCATCTGTCTTTTTTTTCTGCCACAGAAAACCTACTGTGTAGCAGTGGGCCTGATTTCTTCACAATTCTCCCAGAAAAAAAAATAAAAGTGGGAGATTAAGATTGGCAAATCTGCATTAGTGCCAGTCCTGTGTGTGGCTTCTGTCTTTTTTTTCTGCCACAGAAAACCTACTGTATAACAGTGTGCCTGATTTCTTCCTAATTCTCCCATAAAACAAAAAAAAAAGTGGGAGATTAAGACTGGCAAATCTGCATTAGTGCCAGTCCTGTGTGTGGCTTCTGTCTTTTTTTTCTGCCACAGAAAACGTACTGTATAACAGTGTGCCTGATTTCTTCCTAATTCTCCCAGAAAAAAAAATTTGGGAGATTAAGACTGGCAAATCTGCATTAGTGCCAGTCCTGTGTGTGGCATCTGTCTTTTTTTTCTGCCACAGAAAACCTACTGTGTAGCAGTGGGCCTGATTTCTTCACAATTCTCCCAGAAAAAAAAATAAAAGTGGGAGATTAAGATTGGCAAATCTGCATTAGTGCCAGTCCTGTGTGTGGCTTCTGTCTTTTTTTTCTGCCACAGAAAACCTACTGTATAACAGTGTGCCTGATTTCTTCCTAATTCTCCCATAAAACAAAAAAAAAAGTGGGAGATTAAGACTGGCAAATCTGCATTAGTGCCAGTCCTGTGTGTGGCTTCTGTCTTTTTTTTCTGCCACAGAAAACCTACTGTATAACAGTGTGCCTGATTTCTTCCTAATTCTCCCAGAAAAAAAAAATTTGGGAGATTAAGACTGGCAAATCTGCATTAGTGCCAGTCCTGTGTGTGGCATCTGTCTTTTTTTTTTCTGCCACAGAAAACCTACTGTGTAGCAGTGGGCCTGATTTCTTCACAATTCTCCCAGAAAAAAAAATAAAAGTGGGAGATTAAGATTGGCAAATCTGCATTAGTGCCAGTCCTGTGTGTGGCATTTATTTATTTTTTTTCTGCCACAGAAAACCTACTGTGTAACAGTGGGCCAGATTAAATCACTTGTCTCACATATCCCCCCAAAAAATTAAAATAAAGGGAGAATAATCTTGCCAAACCTATGCATGTGTGCGAGTGCTGTCTGTGGTATCTGTCAGTCATTTTGTGCCACAGGAACTATACCGTGATATAGTGGGCCTGATTCAATCCCTTGTCTCCTGTTATGATCTGGTGGCCTAGGAGCAGCATGGACGAGCTCTGGAGTAGGTGGCCTCTATACTGGCCGGAGACCCTGAACTTAACACCGCAACTATAAGTAGCCGTGGGATGTTCCTGTCACTCCCTCGACACCTCGTCACAGCCGGAGGACTAATTACCCCTAAAGAAAGAAACAGGAAAACTATCTTGCCTCAGAGAAAATCCCTAAAGGAAAGACAGCCCCCCACAAATATTGACTGTGAGAGGAGAGGGAAATTACAAACGCAGACTGAAAACAGAATTTAGCAAAGGAGGCCACGCTACCAATAAAGAAAAGACAGGACAGAGTACTGTGCGGTCAGTATTAGAATACTACAAAAATCCACCACAGAGAATACAAAAATCTCCACACCTAACTAAAGGCATGGAGGGTAACTCTGCGACTCCCGAGCTTCCAGCTTGGCTGAATAAATCCTTACACAGACAAAGCTGGAGAAGAAAAAACATAGCAATTCACTGAACTATAAAGTCCACCGCATGTGGACTGCAAAAACAAAGCCAGGACTTATCTTTGATGATTTGGACAATCCAGCAGGAGAAACCAAGCAGAGAAGTGAATCCTCCAGAAAAACAATGGACAACTGGCACTCACTAAAGGGTGAAGCCAGACTAAATAGCCCCGTCCAAAGTGGAAGCACCTGATGACTGCTGTGAAGGACAAACAGCAGCACTACCACTTATAACCACCGGAGGGAGCCCAAGAGCAGAACCCACAACAGAATTCATAACAGTACCCCCCCTTGAGGAGGGGTCACCGAACCCTCACCAGAGCCCCCAGGCCGATCCGGACGAGCCAAATGGAAGGCACGAACAAAATAGTCAGCATGAACATCGGAGGCAACAACCCAAGAATTATCCTCCTGGCCATAACCCTTCCACTTGACAAGATATTGAAGCCTCCGTCTTGAAGAATCCAAGATCTTCTCCACAACATACTCCAACTCCCCATCAATCAACACCGGGGCAGGAGGATAAACAGAAGGAACCACGGGCACCACATATTTCCGCAACAAAGATCTATGAAAAACATTATGGATGGAAAAAGAGGCTGGAAGGGCCAAACGAAGACACTGGATTGATAATCTCAGAAATCCTATAAGGACCAATAAACCGAGGCTTGAACTTCGGGGAAGAAACCTTCATAGGAACATGACGAGAAGACAACCAGACCAAATCCCCAACCCAAAGCCGGGAACCCACACGCCGACGACGGTTGGCAAAACGCTGAGCCTCCTCCTGAGACAACACCAAATTGTCCACAACATGAGCCCAAATCTGCTGCAACCTGTCCACCACAGAGTCCACCCCAGGACAATCAGAAGACTCAACTTACCCTGAAGAAAAACAAGCATGAAACCCAGAATTACAAAAGAATGGTGAAACCAAGGTAGCCAAACTAGCCCGATTATTGAGGGCAAACTCGGCCAATGGCAAGAAAGCCACCCAATCATCCTGATCGGCAGACACAAAGCATCTCAAATAAGTTTCCAAAGTCTGGTTAGTTCGCTCGGTTTGGCCGTTTGTCTGAGGATGAAATGCGGAAGAAAAAGACAAATCAATGCCCAGCTTAGCACAAAAGGACCGCCAAAACCTAGAAACAAACTGGGAACCTCTATCGGACACAATATTCTCCGGAATGCCATGCAAACGAACCACATGCTGAAAAAACAACGGAACCAACTCAGAAGAGGAAGGCAATTTAGGCAAAGGTACCAAATGAACCATCTTAGAAAACCGGTCACAGACCACCCAGATAACAGACATCCTCTGGGAAACAGGAAGATCCGAAATAAAATCCATAGAAATATGCGTCCAAGGCCTCTCAGGGACCGGCAAAGGCAAAAGCAACCCACTGGCGCGAGAGCAGCAAGGTTTGGCCCGCGCACAAGTCCCACAGGACTGCACAAAAGAACGCACATCCCGTGACAAAGAAGGCCACCAAAAGGACCTACTAACCAAATCTCTGGTACCAAAAATCCCAGGATGGCCAGCCAACACAGAACAGTGAACCTCAGAAATCACTTTACTAGTCCATCTGTCAGGAACAAACAGTTTCCCCGCTGGACAGCGATCAGGTTTATCAGCCTGAAACTCCTGAAGAACCCGTCGCAAATCAGGGGAGATGGCAGAAAGAATCACCCCCTCCTTCAGAATACCAACCGGCTCAAGAATCCCAGGGGAATCAGGCAAAAAACTCCTAGAGAGGGCATCAGCCTTAACATTCTTAGAACCCGGAAGATACGAGACAACAAAATCAAAACGGGAGAAAAACAGGGACCATCGGGCCTGTCTAGGATTCAGCCGTTTGGCAGACTCGAGGTAAATCAGATTCTTATGATCGGTCAAGACCACAATACGGTGCTTGGCCCCCTCAAGCCAATGTCGCCACTCCTCAAATGCCCACTTCATAGCCAACAACTCTTGATTGCCGACATCATAATTGCGTTCCGCAGGCGAAAACTTTCGAGAAAAGAAGGCACACGGTTTCATCAAGGAACCATCAGAATTCCTCTGAGACAAAACGGCCCCTGCCCCAATCTCAGAAGCGTCAACCTCAACCTGAAAAGGAAGAGAAACATCCGGCTGATGCAACACAGGGGCAGAAGTAAATCGGCGCTTAAGCTCCTGAAAGGCAGAAACAGCCTCAGAGGACCAATTAGCTACATCAGCGCCCTTCCTCGTCAAATCGGTCAGGGGTTTAACCACACTGGAAAAGTTGGCAATGAAACGGCGATAAAAATTAGCACAGCCCAAAAATTTCTGAAGGCTCTTCACGGATGTGGGCTGGATCCAATCATGAATGGCCTGAACCTTAACCGGATCCATTTCTATAGATGATGGAGAAAAAATGAAGCCCAAAAAAGAAACCTTCTGTACTCCAAAGAGGCACTTAGACCCCTTCACAAACAAGGCATTATCACGAAGGACCTGAAATACCATCCTGACTTGTTTCACATGAGACTCCCAATCATCTGAAAAATTCAAAATATCATCCAAATATACAATCATGAATTTATCAAGATAATTCCGAAAAATATCATGCATGAAGGACTGAAACACAGATGGGGCATTAGAGAGTCCGAATGGCATCACAAGATATTCAAAATGGCCCTCGGGCGTATTAAACGCAGTTTTCCATTCGTCACCCTGCTTAATACGAACAAGATTATATGCCCCTCGAAGGTCAATCTTAGTAAACCAACTAGCCCTCTTAATCCTGGCAAACAAATCAGAAAGCAAAGGCAAAGGGTATTGGAATTTGACCGTGATCTTATTCAAGAGGCGATAATCAATACAGGGTCTCAAGGAGCCATCCTTCTTGGCAACAAAAAAAAAACCTGCTCCCAATGGAGAAGAAGATGGCCGAATATGCCCCTTCTCCAAAGACTCCTTTACATAGCTCCGCATGGCGGCATGTACAGGCACAGACAGGTTGAAAAGTCGGCCCTTAGGAAACTTAGAGCCTGGAATCAAGTCAATAGCACAATCACAGTCCCTATGCGGTGGAAGGGAACTGGACTTGGGCTCATCGAAAACATCCTGGAAATCTGACAGAAACTCAGGAATTTCAGAAGAGGGGGAGAAGGAAATTGACATCAGAGGAACGTCATCATGAACCCCCTGACAACCCCAACTAGTCACAGACATAGATTTCCAATCCAACACCGGATTATGTACCTGTAACCATGGAAACCCCAGCACAATTGCATCATGCAAATTATGCAACACCAGGAAACGACAATCTTCCTGATGGGCTGGCGCCATGCACATGGTTAACTGAGTCCAAAACTGAGGTTTATTTTTAGCCAATGGAGTAGCATCAATACCCCTCAAAGGGATAGGACTCCGCAAAGGCTGTAAGGGAAAACCACAACGTCTGGCAAATTCTAAGTCCATCAAATTTAAAGCGGCGCCTGAATCCACAAATGCCATGACAGAGAATGACGATAATGAGCAGATCAGGGTCACAGATAGAAATTTAGGTTGTACAGTACTGATGGTAACGGAATTAGCGATTCTCTTGGCACGCTTAGGGCAATCAGAAATAACATGAGCAGAATCGCCGCAGTAAAAGCACAACCTATTCTGACGTCTGAATCCTTGGCGTTCAGCTCTAGACACAATCCTATCACACTGCATTGGCTCAGGACTCCGCTCGGAAGACAATGCCATAGTGTGCACAACTCTGCGCTCACGCAAGCGCCGATCAATTTGAATGGCCAGAGACATAGAATCACTCAGACCTGCAGGCGTGGGGAAGCCCACCATAACATCTTTAACAGATTCAGAAAGACCCTTTCTGAAAATTGCCACCAAAGCATCCTCATTCCACTTAGTAAGCACAGACCATTTTCTAAATTTCTGGCAATATGATTCTGCCGCTTCTTGACCCTGACACAGGGCCAACAAGGTTTTCTCAGCATGATCCACAGAATTAGGTTCATCATACAATAACCCAAGTGCCTGAAAAAAGGTGTCTACATTAAGCAAGGCCGGATTCCCAGATTCCAGGGAAAATGCCCAATCCTGCGGGTCGCCACGCAACAGAGAAATGACAATTTTTACCTGCTGGATGGGATCACCAGAGGATTGGGGCTTCAGAGCAAAAAACAGTTTACAGTTATTTTTAAAGCTCAAAAATTTGGACCTGTCCCCAAAAAACAGATCGGGGGTAGGAATTCTAGGCTCTAAAACAGGAGTCTGCATGACATAATCAGAAATACCCTGTACTCTAGCAGCAAGTTGATCCACCCGAGAAGCAAGTCCCTGAACATCCATGTCAGCGCCTAACTCTTGAGCCACCCAGAGGTGAAGAGGGAAAAAAAAAACACAACAGAGTACAGAAAATAAAATGGCTCTGCACTTTCTTTCCCTTCTTTTGAGATGCGGTTAACTCATTGTAGGCCAGTTGTACTGTTATGATCTGGTGGCCTAGGAGCAGCACGGACGAGCTCTGGAGTAGGTGGCCTCTATACTGACCGCAGACCCTGAACTTAACACCGCAACTATAAGTAGCCGTGGGATGTTCCTGTCACTCCCTCGACACCTCGTCACAGCCGGAGGACTAATTACCCCTAAAGAAAGAAACAGGAAAACTATCTTGCCTCAGAGAAAATCCCTAAAGGAAAGACAGCCCCCCACAAATATTGACTGTGAGAGGAGAGGGAAATTACAAACGCAGACTGAAAACAGAATTTAGCAAAGGAGGCCACGCTACCTAGAAAGAAAAGACAGGACAGAGTACTGTGCGGTCAGTATTAGAATACTACAAAAATCCACCACAGAGAATACAAAAATCTCCACACCTAACTAAAGGCATGAAGGGTAACTCTGCGACTCCCGAGCTTCCAGCTCGGCTGAATAAATCCTTACACAGACAAAGCTGGAGAAGAAAAAACATAGCAATTCACTGAACTATAAAGTCCACCGCATGTGGACTGCAAAAACAAAGCCAGGACTTATCTTTGATGATTTGGACAATCTAGCAGGAGAAACCAAGCAGAGATGTGAATCCTCCAGAAAAACAATGGACAACTGGCACTCACTAAAGGGTGAAGCCAGGCTAAATAGCCCCGTCCAAAGTGGAAGCACCTGATGACTGCTGTGAAGGACAAACAGCAGCACTACCACTTATAACCACCGGAGGGAGCCCAAGAGCAGAACCCACAACAGAATTCACAACAGTCTCCCATGTCAAATAAAAGAGGGACATTTCTTTTGCCAGTGTGTGCATCTGCGTCAGTCCGGCTAGTGCCATATCTGCCAGCCTCTTTCTGCTAATCAAACTGTGTATTGTGTAATACAGTGGGCCTGATTTTTCCCTGCATTCTCCCACACATAAAGAGGGACATTTGTATTGCCAGTGTTTTTATCTGCGTCACTCCTGTTAGTGCCATATCTGCCAGCCTCTTTCTGCTAATCAAACTGTGTTGTTGTGTAATACAGTGGGCCTGATTTTTCCCTGCATTCTCCCACACATAAAGAGGGACATTTGTATTGCCAGTGTTTTTATCTGCGTCACTCCTGTTAGTGCCATATCTGCCAGCCTCTTTCTGCTAATCATACTGTGTTGTTGTGTAATACAATGGGCCTGATTTTTCCCTGGATTCTCCCACACATAAAGAGGGACATTTCTATTGCCAGTGTGTGCATCTGCGTCACTCCTGTTAGTGCCATATCTGCCAGCCTCTTTCTGCCAATCAAACTGTCTACTGTAATATAGTGGGCCTCATTTTTCACTGCATTCTCCCACACATAAAAAAGGGAGATTTACATTCCCAACAAGTTCACGCACACCTTGTACCTGGTTTTACAGGACCACATAATGGTTGTTAGTTTGGTAACATTTTTCCAAGAATGAGGAAGTCTGGTGGAAGAGGTCGTGGCCGTGGGCGGTCATTGGCAGCTGATAATGATGGTAGTGGTGGTGGTCGTGGAGCATCAGGTGGTCGTGGGAAAAGCAGTATAGCCCCTAAGTCTCGAGTTGTTGAGCCAGCGTCATCGTCTGGCTGCATAAGGCCTCGAAGGCTCCCTTTTCTGGGAGTAGGAAAACCGCTTTTGAAGCCGGAGCAGCAGGAACAAGTATTGGCTTTCATTGCTGACTCTGCCTCTAGCTCTTTCGCCTCCTCCTCGGAAAGTGCCAAATGTCAGAGCAGTGCGTTGTCAGTGGATGCTCCCGGTCAGGAACAAGTCACTTCCTTGTGTCCTTCACCCAGAACAACAGTGAAGGATGCGTCAGGCGACACAACTGGTTACTCCATGGAGCTCTTTACACATACCGTGCCTGGGTAAGTAAGGGAAATTGTTAGGCCATGCCCATTACAAGATGAATTGGACATGGAGTGCACAGATGCACAGCCACAGCCAGATTATTATGCTGTTCCTTTGACTCAGATCAGAACATTGCCCTCGCAGTGTACTGATCAAGAATCTGACCCCGATGAGACTATGGAGCCCCGTCACGAACGCTATAGCACCGGCTTACACGGTGACCCAGAGGAAGGTGCACAGAACATAGAAGAGGAGGTCATAGATGACCCAGTTGTTGACCCCGATTGGCAGCCATTGGGGAACAGGGTGCAGGCGGCAGTAGCTCTGAAGCGGAGGAGGAGGAGCCGCAGCAGACATCAACATCGCAACAGGTTCCATCTGGCAGGCCCGTATCTGGCCAAAAACGTGTGGCAAAACCAAAACCAGTTGTAGGACAGCGTGGCCATCAGGTTAAAGTAGCTCAGTGTGCAATGCCTGAAAAGGTATCCGATAGGAAGAGTGCAGTATGGAATTTTTTTAACCAAGATCCCAATGATCAGCGCAAAGTCATCTGTAAGAAATGCTCAAGGACCTTCAGCAGAGGTCAGAATGTTAAAAATTTAAATACAGGTTGCATGCATAGACATTTATCCACCATGCACTTGCAAGCCTGGACAAACTACCAAACGTCCCTTAACGTTGTAGCACCCTCTCACAATGAAGCTAATCAGCAAGGCGACATCCCTTCCCTCACTGTAAGCCCACCGTTTACCACACCACCTGCAGGTAATGTTGCGGTTTCGTCGCAAGGCCAAAGCAGTCAGGGAATCACCAGGTTCATGGTCGGAAAAACTGTATGTAGGGCACCATCAAGAATACCATCACCAACCCTCTCTCAGTCACCCATGTCCACCGGCACCCCCGCTAGTTCCACCGTATGCAGCTCTCCAGTCCAGCTCACCCTACATGAGACTCTCGTTAGGAAAAGGAAGTACTCATCCATCCGCGTACACAGGGTTTGAACACCCACATTGCTAGACTAATCTCGTTAGAGATGATGCCCTACTGGTTAGTTGAAACCGAATCTTTCAAAGCCCTGATGGACTGCGCTGTACCATGCTACGAGCTACCCAGTCGACACTTCTTTTCGAGAAAAGCCATCCCAGCCCTCCACCAGCATGTAAAAGACCGCATTGTCTATGCGCTCAGGCAATCTGTGAGTAGAAAGATGCACCTGACAACAGATGCATGGACCAGTAGGCATGGCCAGGGGCGTTACGTCTCCATCACGGCACACTGGGTTAATGTGGTGGATGCAGGGTCCACAGGGGACAGTAATATTGGGACAGTTCTGCCTAGCCCACGGTCTAGGAAACAGTTGGCTGTAGGCGTTCGTCCCCCCTCCTCCTCCTCGTCCTCCAGCAGAAGCGAGAGCTCGTCCACAGACCGCAGTCGCACGACCACTCCATCCGCAGCTGCCACTGTTGCACACGAGGTGTCCAATTATGGAACAGCTAGTGGCAAGCGTCAGCAGGCTGTATTGGCAATTAAATGTTTGGGCGACAACAGACACACCGCGGAAGTTCTGTCCGAGTTCTTGCAGCAAGAAACTTGGTCATGGCTGGGCACTGTACATCTTGAGGCAGGCAAGGTAGTGAGTGATAACGGAAGGAATTTTATGGCTGCCATAGCCCTTTCACAACTGAAACACATTCCTTGCCTGGCTCACACCTTAAACCTGGTGGTGCAGTGCTTCCTGAAAAGTTATCCGGGGTTACCTGACCTGCTGCTGAAAGTGTGCAGACTTTGCTCTCACATCCGCCGTTCATCCGTACACTCCAGCCGTATGCAGAACCATCAGCGGTCTTTGAACCTTCCCCAGCATCACCTAATCATCGACGTTGCAACAAGGTATTTGTGGGAGGATACACATACACGGGCAGGCAGTTGGATGGCAGACATGGAGTTGTCAGCTGTGCAGTGGTCGAAGCTCCAATACCTGTGTCAAGTCCTTCAGTGTTTTGAGGAATGCACACGGCTGGTTAGTGCAGACAACGAGCATCCCCCTAATGCGTCTGCTGATGCAAAGTTTGATGCACATAAAGGAACAGGCGTCTGCAGCCGATGAGGAGGGAAGCCTTGATGACAGTCAGCCATTGTCTGCTCAGGGAAGTCTACAGGACGAGGTGGCGGGCGAAGAGGAGGAGGATGAGGAGGATGATGGGGATGACTATTTTTTGGATGAGGAAGCTTCTCAGGGGGCAATAGAAACTGCTGGCGGTGCAAGGCCGGGTTCAGGGTTTTTGAGGGAGACAAGTGACGTTGATTTGCCAGAAAGTGCTCCTCAACCCAGCATATGCACTGACTTGACAACTGGAACATTGGCCCACATGGCGGATTATGCCTTGCGTATCCTCAAAAGGGAGCCACGCATTATAAAAATGATGACAGATGACGATTACTGGTTGGCCTGCCTCCTTGATCCTCGCTATAAAGGCAAATTGCAAAATATCATGCCACATGGGAACCTCGAACAGATATTGGCAACCAAACAAGCTACTCTTGTAGACCGTTTGATTCAGGCATTTCCAGCACACAGCGCCGGTGATGGTTCTCACATGAGCTGCAGGGGGCAACAGGGCAGAGGTGTTAGAGGTGCACAGATCAGAAGTGGCATAGGTCAGAGGGGTTTTCTGACCAGGTTGTGGAGTGATTTCGCAATGAACGCAGACACGACAGGTACAGCAGCATCCATTCAAAGTGACAGGAGACAACATTTGTCCAGTATGGTTACTAACTATTTTTCCTCCATTACCGATGTTCTCCCTCAACCGTCATTCCCCTTTGATTACTGGGCATTGAAAATAGACACCTGGCCTGAATTGGCCGAATATGCATTGCAGGAGCTTGCTTGCCCAGCAGCTAGTGTGCTATCAGAAAGAGTATTCAGTGCTGCTTGTTCAATACTGACCGAAAAAAGGCCTCGTTTGGCTACCCAAAATGTTGATAATCTAACCTTCATTAAAATGAACCACTCATAGATTTCAAATTATTTTGCCCCACCTTTCCCGGCTGACACCTAGCTTTCCTGTAAAAAGGTCTTGCTTTGGAACTGGTGTTACTGTCTGTTCCAATCTCGTAATTTGCAGCTGCTGTTTGTCCAGCATATGACATCTTTACACCTCCCTAAATGCCCTAACTCCCCCCACGGGGCCATGGTCTCTGTTGTGAATTCTGTTTTTGGCTCCCTCTGGTGGCTACTGGTGGTACTGGTTGACTTTGGTCTTGTGTTTCCAGTGCACCTGTTTTCATCAGGAAATTGGGAGTTTCCTATTTAGTCTGGCTTCTGAGTCACTCTAGTGCCGGCAATCAATGTTACCAGAACATCTCTGTTGCTTGCTACCTGCTCCAAGTCTGCAATTCAGCTAAGTTGAAATCTTTGGCTTTTTGTGTTTTTTTGGTCCAGCATGCATTTTTATTTCTCGTGCTGCTGGAAGCTCTAGTGATCTGAAATTACTACTCCGGTGTCATGAGTTGATAACGGAGTTAAGGTGGTTTCAGGATGGCTGCTTAGGGTTTTGAGGTAACCGCGAAGTCCTCTTTTGTATTTTCATCTATCTAGTCAGAGGGCCTCACTTTGCTGAATCTATATTCATATTGCGTTTGTGTTTTCCTCTTACCTGAGATACCATCTTCCTAGAGCTAGTCCGTTTTTGCCCATGTCCCTGCCATTGGGAATCATGACAGTATTGCCGGCCATAATGTATTAAAGGTATTGGCTAAAGAAGGAGAAAAAAAAGAAGTTTCTGACCCTTTTTTTTTTTTTTACTCAGAGGTTCTGTCTAGCTATAATTGCAATCTGCTGTTTTTTTCTCTCCTCTTAACCCCTGAATGGCTCAGATCTCTGCTGTTGAGAAATGGATATCCAGAGTTTAGCTTCTAATCTTAATACTCTTGCCTCTAAGGTTCAAAATATCCAAGACTATGTGATACATGCTCCTATGTCTGAACCCAAGATCCCTATACCTGAGTTCTTTTCTGGAGATAGATCTCGCTTTTTGAATTTTAAGCACAATTGTAAATTGTATCTTTCTCTGAGATCTCGTTCCGCTGGAGACCCCGCTCAGCAGGTTAAAATTGTTATTGCCTTGTTGCGGGGTGACCCCCAGAATTGGGCATTTGCATTGGCACCAGGGGATCCTGCGCTGCTCAATGTGGATGCGTTTTTTCTGGCACTGGGGTTGCTCTATGAGGAACCTAATTTGGAGATTCAGGCTGAAAAGGCCTTGCTAGCCCTCTCTCAAGGGCATGATGAAGCTGAAGTATATTGTCAAAAATTTCGAAAATGGTCTGTGCTTACTCAGTGGAATGAGTGCGCCCTGGCGGCGAATTTCAGAGAAGGTCTCTCTGACGCCGTTAAAGATGTCATGGTGGGGTTTCCTACGCCCACAGGTCTGAATGAATCCATGACTATGGCTATTCAGATTGATCGGCGTTTGCGGGAGCGCAAACCTGTGCACCATTTGGCGGTGTCTTCTGAGCAGGCATCGGAGATTATGCAATGTGATAGAATTCTGTCCAGAAGTGAACGGCAGAATTATAGGCGTAAAAATGGGTTGTGCTTCTACTGTGGTGATTCTGCTCATGTTATATCAGCATGCTCTAAACGCACAAAAAAGGTTGATAAGTCTTTTGCAATTGGCACCTTACAGTCTAAGTTTATTTTGTCTGTAACTTTGATCTGTTCATTATCAACTATTACTGTGGATGCCTATGTGGATTCTGGTGCTTCCTTGAGTCTTATGGATTGGTCCTTTGCCAGACGTTGTGGGTTTAGCCTAGAGCCTTTGGAAGTTCCTATCCCTCTGAAGGGTATCGGCTCCACACCTTTGGCTAGGAATAAACCACAGTTCTGGACACAAGTGACTATGTGTATGACTCCTGACCATCGGGAGGTGATTCGCTTCCTTGTGTTGCATAACTTGCATGATGTCTTAGTGCTTGGATTGCCATGGTTGCAAACTCATAATCCAGTCCTTGACTGGAAAACAATGTCTGTGTTAAGCTGGGGATGTCAGGGGGCTCATGGGGAAGTACCTTTGGTTTCCATTGCTTCATCTACTCCCTCTGAAATTCCGGCATTTTTGTCTGATTATGGTGATGTTTTTGAGGAGCCTAAACTTAGTTCTCTCCCCCCTCACCGGGATTGCGATTGTGCTATAGACTTGATTCCGGGCACCAAGTTTCCCAAGGGTCGTTTGTTCAATCTATCTGTGCCTGAGCATGCTGCTATGCGAGAGTATATTAAGGAGTCCTTGGAAAAGGGACATATCCGTCCATCCTCATCCCCTTTAGGAGCAGGTTTTTTTTTCGTGGGTAAAAAAGATGGCTCCCTGAGGCCCTGTATTGATTATCGCCTGTTGAATAAGATTACAGTCAAATACCAGTATCCTTTGCCACTACTGACTGATTTATTTGCTCGTATTAAAGGGGCAAAGTGGTTCTCTAAGGTTGATCTTCGGGGTGCGTATAATTTGGTGCGGATCAAGCAGGGAGATGAGTGGAAAACTGCATTTAATACGCCCGAGGGCCATTTTGAGTATTTGGTAATGCCTTTTGGTCTTTCTAATGCTCCTTCAGTCTTTCAGTCCTTTATGCACGATATTTTCCGTAAATACCTGGATAAATTTATGATTGTGTATTTGGATGATATTTTGATTTTTTCAGATGACTGGGAGTCACATGTTCAACAGGTTAGGAAGGTTTTTCAGGTTTTGCGGTCCAATTCTCTGTTTGTAAAGGGTTCAAAGTGTATCTTTGGGGTTCAGAAGATCTCCTTTTTGGGGTATATTTTTTCCCCTTCTTCTGTTGAGATGGATCCTGTCAAGGTTCGGGCTATTTGTGATTGGACGCAGCCTACTTCCCTGAAGAGTCTTCAGAAGTTCTTGGGCTTTGCTAATTTCTATCGTCGATTTATAACTGGGTTTTCAAGTGTTGCTAAACCTCTGACTGATTTGACTAAGAAGGGTGCTGATGTTGCCAATTGGTCCTCTGCGGCTGTGGAGGCCTTTCGGGAGCTTAAGCGCCGCTTTTCTTCTGCCCCTGTGTTGCGCCAGCCTGATGTTTCACTCCCTTTTCAGGTTGAGGTTGATGCTTCCGAGATTGGAGCGGGGGCGGTTTTGTCGCAGAAAAGTCCCGATTGCTCAGTGATGAGACCATGTGCATTTTTCTCTCGAAAGTTTTCGCCCGCCGAGCGAAATTATGATGTCGGTAATCGGGAGCTCTTGGCTATGAAGTGGGCATTTGAGGAGTGGCGTCATTGGCTTGAGGGTGCTAGACATCAGGTGGTGGTCTTGACTGATCACAAGAATCTGATTTACCTTGAGTCCGCCAGGCGTCTGAATCCTAGACAGGTGCGCTGGTCATTGTTTTTCTCTCAGTTTAATTTTGTGGTTTCATACTTGCCGGGCTCGAAAAATGTGAAGGCAGATGCTCTTTCTAGGAGTTTTGAGCCTGACTCCTCTGGTGATTCTGAGCCTACGGGTATCCTTAAGGATGGAGTGATTTTGTCTGCTGTCTCCCCAGACTTGCGACGTGCTTTGCAGGAGTTTCAGACTGATAGGCCTGATCGTTGTCCGTCTGGGAGATTGTTTGTTCCAGATGAGTGGATCAGTAGAGTCACCTCAGAGGTTCATTCTTCTGTGTTGGCGGGCCACCCTGGAATTTTTGGTACCAGAGATTTGGTGGCCAGGTCCTTCTGGTGGCCTTCCCTGTCTCGGGATGTGCGTACCTTTGTACAGTCTTGTGATGTTTGTGCTCGGGCCAAGCCTTGCTGTTCTCGGGCTAGTGGATTGTTGTTGTCCTTGCCTATTCCGAAGAGGCCGTGGACGCACATCTCTATGGACTTTATCTCGGATCTCCCGGTTTCTCAGAAAATGTCCGTCATTTGGGTGGTGTGTGACCGTTTTTCTAAGATGGTTCATTTGGTACCCTTGCCCAAATTGCCTTCTTCATCGGAGTTGGTTCCTTTATTTTTTCAGAATGTGGTTCGCTTACATGGTATCCCGGAAAACATCGTGTCTGACAGAGGATCTCAATTTGTGTCTAGATTCTGGCGAGCCAGGATGGGCATTGATTTGTCTTTTCATCTTTTTCATCTGCGTTCCATCCTCAGACTAATGGCCAGACGGAGCGAACTAATCAGACCTTGGAGACGTATTTGAGGTGTTTTGTGTCTGCTGATCAGGATGATTGGGTCGCCTTTTTGCCGTTGGCAGAGTTTGCCCTCAATAATCGGGCCAGTTCTGCTACTCTGGTTTCTCCTTTCTTTTGCAATTCAGGGTTTCACCCTCGTTTTTCGTCTGGTCAGGTGGAGTCTTCGGATTGTCCTGGAGTGGATTCTGTGGTGGATAGACTGCACCGGATTTGGAGTCATGTGGTGGACAATTTGAAGTTGTCTCAGGAGAAGACTCAGCAGTTTGCTAATCGTCATCGTCGTGTGGGTCATCATCTCCGTGTTGGAGACTTGGTGTGGTTGTCTTCTCGTTTTGTCCCTATGAAGGTCTCTTCTCCTAAGTTCAAGCCTCGGTTCATAGGTCCTTATAGGATTTTGGAGATTCTTAATCCTGTATCTTTTCGTTTGGACCTTCCAGCATCTTTCACCATTCATAATGTTTTCCATAGGTCGTTGTTGCGGAGGTACCTCTGATGTTCATGCCTCTGATTTGGTTCGCGCCTTTCATAGGGCGCATCCAGATCGCCCTGGTGGTTCTCATGAGGGTTCAGTGCCCCCTCCTTAAGGGGGGGTACTGTTGTGAATTCTGTTTTTGGCTCCCTCTGGTGGCTACTAGTGGTACTGGTTGACTTTGGTCTTGTGTTTCCAGTGCACCTGTTTTCATCAGGAAATTACGCGTTTCCTATTTAGTCTGGCTTCTCAGTCACTCTAGTGCCGGCAATCAATGTTACCAGATCATCTCTGTTGTTTGCTACCTGCTCCAAGTCTGCAATTCAGCTAAGTTGAAATCTTTGGCTTTTTGTGTTTTTTTGGTCCAGCATGCATTTATATTTCTCGTGCTGCTGGAAGCTCTAGTGATCTGAAATTACTACTCCGGTGTCATGAGTTGATAACGGAGTTAAGGTGGTTTCAGGATGGCTGCTTAGGGTTTTGAGGTAACCGCGAAGTCCTCTTTTGTATTTTCATCTATCTAGTCAGAGGGCCTCACTTTGCTGAATCTATATTCATACTGCGTTTGTGTTTTCCTCTTACCTGAGATACCATCTTCCTAGAGCTAGTCCGTTTTTGCCCATGTCCCTGCCATTGGGAATCATGACAGGTCTCGCCACTTGTGGCAAGCACCCGTCAGAGTGCCGTTTGTCTGAAGAGGTGGGTGTGCCCACTTTTGGTCGACGGCACTGGCACTGGGTCCCTCATAGTACAATGAAGTGTCTCTGGCGGTGGTGGCGCGCACCCAACGTCAGACACACCATTGTAACATGAGGGGCCCTGGGCTTGTACCGCCAGCCAGGAGAGAGTGTCCCCCCCCAAGGTAAAACAGTGCTCTACCACTTGCAAAATTATCTGTTGCTGCTCCACCACTGTTTAGTCTATGCGCTGAAATCCTTCCATGCCTGGCACAGACAATAACAATTTGTTGACATGTACACCAGTAAATACTTTGCGCAAAAATTACAATGTCTGAAAGTCAGCATAGGAGCACACCCCTGTACCTAAGTATGCCACCCTTTTTTTTGGGGGGGGTTGGATTTTTTTTTGGGAGACATTAACATCTAGTTTGTTTTTGGGAGTACTTACTGTGTCAGACACTCCTTCCAATTGTCCTCCACTGACCACACCAATGCTGCCTGTGTACCCCTGTTACCAATTTAAAACTGCATAGAGTCTATTTTATTATTTTAGGCCTAGGAAGTCTGTCTGCGGTCCCTCCTTCCAATTGTCCTCCACTGACCAAACCAATGCTGCCTGTGTACCCCTGTAACAAATTTAAAACTGCATAGAGCCTATTTTATTATTTTAGGCCTAGGAAGTCAGTCTGCGGTCCCTCCTTTCAATTGTCCTCCACTGACCACACCAATGCTGCCTGTGTACCCCTGTTGCCAAATTTAAGCTGCATAGAGCCTATTTTATTATTGTAGGCCTAGGAAGTCTGTCTGCGGTCCCTCCTTCCAATTGTACTCCACTGACCACACCAATGCTGCCTGTGTACCCCTGTAACCAATTTAAAACTGCATAGAGCCAACTTTTTTAGTTAACACATACTACCTTTGTCTGTCTGCGCCACTAAATCACGCTGTCCTCCACTGAAAAAGCTGAGCTTCAACCTTCAGGCTCTCATTAAGTATTTTTAAATGTAACACTGCAATTGCCCTACTACTCGGGTTGGGGCCTAGTAACGGTGTCTGCCGCTCCTTGGTGTTCTCCTCCTCCTAGGTGTTCTCCTCCAGGTTTCCTTGTCTGAGCTTCAACCTTCAGGCTCTCATTAAGTATTTTTAAATGTAACACTTTTGTTGCCCTACTACTTGGGTTGGGGCCTAGTAACGGTGTCTGCCGCTCCTTGGTGTTCTCCTCCTCCTTGGTGTTCTCCTCCAGGTTTCCTTGTCTGAGCTTCAACCTTCTGGATCTCATTAAGTATTTTTAACTGTAACACTTTTGTTGCCCTACTACTTGGGTTGGGGCCTAGTAACGGTGTCTGCCGCTGCTTGGTTTCTCCACTGAACAAAGCAGTGCCGCCTGTTTCCTACTGTTAGCAATTTAGAACTGCATTTAGCCTAGTTACTTATTTGGCCCTACTCACTGTGTCAGCCTCTCATTCCATTTGTCCTCCACTGAACAAAGCAATGCCGCCTGGTTAGTCCTGTTACCAATTTTGAACTGCATTTATTATTTGGGCCTAGATCTGTGTTTCCTCCTCATCCTGCCCATTGCCCAGCCACTGCTAGATTAGCCCTCTCGTACATTGACCCAGACCACTACATTCCCCTTGCACTCTACACAGCCTGAATCTGACCCTGCTGAAAAGTCTGGTTCCTCTTCCCGCATACTATACCACCTTACACAGGGACAAAGAGGAAGGTGCAGGTGAAAGTGCAGGTTCCTTCATCAGGTGGGGGGGCCAACTCGTTGGCGACGTCACTGGCACAGGGCCCCTCATAGTATGCAAAAGTGTCGCTGGGAGGCGCCCCCGCCGTGCAAACACACCGCCGTACTGTGAGGGGCCCTGTTCCAGTGCCAATGCGAAGGAGTGGGACCCCCTGCTTGCTCAGGATCACAGCACTTGCAACGTTGCAATACTTACCTCTAACTGCTCCACCGCCGTGACGTAGTCCACGTTTCCTGGGCCCACTAAAAACTTGAACCAGCCCTACCCCCCACAACTTTAGCCAAATGACCCCCCAATTTTCAATGGCTAAGTATTATTGTAAGGTAAATTAAGATTGACAAGCTTAAAGGGAAGGTGCCACCAGTTTTCTTGTAGTTTGTTTTTTTGTGAAATCAAGCTTAAAATAGTAAATAAAATGTACTAAGGCAATGTTTGCAAACATTTCTATATGAAAAATATTATATATTTTCTTACAAATATATATATTGACCACTAGGGGGAGCATTTTCCATTTTAGACCTCAAGCAGCTATAGTAAGACTTACCAGCTTTACTGTTAGCTGGAAAATTGGGGCAGTAACTGCTGACATCAGCATTTCCCTCCCCTTTTTGGTGGTCTAATATTCCTGGGGCAGAATGAAGAGCAGCATCACAGGGCAGAGCCATTTTGTGTGTGACTGCCCTGTGATCTGCTATCACCAGCAGTTACTGCATCAGAAGCACAGTTAGTTTATGTGGTGTGTATGGAGCAGCATTGTCTGTGCAGAGCTGTCTGTGACTCATCCATCAGTAAGATAAGAAGGAGCTCCAGGTCTGCAGTGAATGGCCAGGCATTGTGGAGGGAGGGGAGAGATACATTGTATGGCTGAGAGAGGTGTCAGGTGTCACCTCTCTCTGCAGGCTGTGAATGCAGCTTAATGGAGTGAATGGAGCTCCTGTGATAGAGAGTAAGTGGAGCTGGGCAGAGAGCACTGGGCTATAGTAAAATGGCTGCTAGTCACACCTACAGCAGTGAGTTGTGCAGCCCACAGAGGCGTGCCCAGCTCACTGCTAACACCTCTCCAATGTTAAAGATAGGGTCAGCGCCGGTCTATTATCTCCTATGTCCATAGGGTGCTGTAAAATGACACTGTTAGTGTTGTGAACTGCTGTGGAACCAAGATGTCAGCCCCCAGCGCCTTCTTTAAACACATATAACACACGAAATCTGTTTCACATGCATTTAAAACTTGGTTATAGCAGCATGTTATGCTACATTACAGTGATTTATTAATGATCTACAAACGCGGTACCTTACCTTTAAGTAACAAGAATTGATGTTTTGGGCATTAAAATGGGCACTGTAGGTGTTTTCCTGTCCTCCACTCACTGCCGACTATGCTTCCCCATTGACTTGCATTGGGTTTCGTGTTTCGGCTGAACAACGACCCCGACTTTTCAAGAAGATCGGCCGATTTCACTCGACTCAACTTTTGACAAATTCGGGTTCCGCAAAACCCGACTCGACCCCCAAAAAGTAAAAGTCGCTCAACCCTACACATGACCACACTGGCGCAAAGCACATAATTTAGAAAGACACTAGCGCATGGCCATGCGGCCATGCGAGCCTTTTATAGCTGCAGCCCAAACAGGACCTTCCAAGAAGGACCAATGAGAAGCTGCCGCAAAGCCTGAGCACTAGTGTTGAGCGATACCTTCCGATATTCAAAAGTATCGGTATCGGATTGGATCGGCCGATATCCAAAAAATATCGGATATCGCCGATACCGATACCAATACAAATCAATGGGACACAAATATCGGAAGGTATCCTGGATGGTTCCCAGGGTCTGAAGGAGAGGAAACTCTCCTTCAGGCCCTGGGATCCTTATTCATGTAAAAAATAAAGAATTAAAATAAAAAATATGGATATACTCACCCTCGGACGGCCCCTGGCTGTCACCGCTGCAAGCGTCTGCCTCTGTTCCTAAGAATGCAGAGTGAAGGACCTTCGATGACGTCGCGGCTTGTGATTGGTCGCGTGACCGCTCATGTGACCACTCACGCGACCAATCACAAGCCGCGACGTCATCGCAGGTCCTACACTCACTGCATTCTTAGGAATGGAGGCTGCCGGTTACACCGCTAAGGTCCAGGGTCCGCCGGAGGGGTGAGTATATCCATATTTTTTATTTTTAGTCTTTATTTTTTACATGAATATGGATCCCAGGGCCTGAAGGAGAGTCTCCTGTCCTCCAGACCCTGGGAACCACACACTGGGAATTTCCGATTCCGATTTCCGATATCACAAAAATATCGGAACTCGGTATCGGAATTCCGATACAGTGAATATCGGCCGATACCCGATATTTGCAGTATCGGAATGCTCAACACTACTGAGCACCTTCAGGACCTTCCTGGAGGACCAATGGGCTTTGCTGCAGTATTCAAGCATGTGACCCTCGATCTCCAATGAGAGATCTTACCCTGGGCATGCTCAGAAGGAGAAAAGCAAGAATTAGTCCCAAAAGCATCTGCTCGCCGCTGCCCAGCACTGACTACAATAGCAGAAGCTGGAAGAGCAGCAGTAATCCTCCTCACAGAGTCAGATTGAGCGAGATGCTGAGACCGACATCTCTGCTGAGCAGCCTCCACTGCGGCAGGAGAAGAATGAGAGATTGCAGTGAAGATGGCCTGAGATTCCCCCTGTGCAGAGGTGGGAACTCGACCTCTAACACCCGTTCAGACTCTTGAGTTCCTGACCAATCATTAATTACTCCATCTATCTGTTCTTTCTTTAGACTGAAGTATTCTTAATGAACATCTTTTTCAGGAAAGACATTTTATTTTAATTTCACCATTTATGTTCATAATATTTTTCCAAGTTCTTTGCCCTTTGTTCAGAGAAGTTAGAATAAACATCCTGCCCCAAGATACAGAGTGAATCATTGAGATTATTGAATGACATATAGTCAATCAGCAGATAATGTGCACAAATATGTTGGCACTTCATCTCTCTGGTGGCATTATAAACATCACTTTAGGACAGCTATTAGAAATTGAAGTGAGAAATGAATATAATTCAAAATAAAAAAAAATCAATTCTAGTTTCTGCAGTGGTGTATGTCAAATGGCCATTTAATTTTTTCTCTGCATACTGTGAATGAAAAAAAAAAATAGGAAAGCTTACATAGCTGCTGGGAAGTGGCCTCTATTAACCGATGATCCCCAAGGCATTCCTCACTATTAAAATAATAGAACCTAAGCAACATTTTGCAGCTAGACAATTAGAAACTCTGTGTACCCAGATGCCTTACTGAAACCAATATGGCACAGGAATGACTTACACAGTAATTTCAATCTTTTCAAGCATATGGGGATTTAAATGCAAATCTACACATTTTATCAGACCTGAGGGTATATATAGTTTTTGATTCCAAAGACAAGCTTATCATTTCTGCAAATTTAATTCAAATTGCTCAATACAATTAAAAAATAAATATATCCATCTTCCAGAACCGGCACCAAAGATGCATTCCTTAAGACACCATACATCCGCTACCTGTCTGTTTTTCAATTTTCATTCCACTATTAAGATGTAAACTTTAAAAAGATCACTGAGGGCATTAAATACCTAGTTCAGCAAGTCAGAAAGTAAAATGTCATTAATTTCAATTTCTTGACATGCAATCAAATGTCATACTAGACATGTCATATGGTCACATAGTACTGATTCTCATATTCAACCTTTAAAAAAAGAGTTAATGGAGGTTATGTGCACAAGGACAGACATTTGTTATGATAATGTTGGTGATTTGCATTGTCGTGGGTTCAGCTATATACAATGGATACAAAAAAAGTAAATGTGCAAATTTTTTATAGACATTGAATCCTAAAATATTGTATATTAGATACAAAAGCAGGACATAAAATTTGCAACCCCCATACCATTTGAAAACATAAAAAAATATTATTCTAGGCATCATTGGATGGATTTCTTCCTACATTTCTTCACATCTTTTCCATGTTTATACACCCAGTAGTACTAACTTGCAGTAAATAACAATGTCTGTGCCTCTACCTGTACATATAATATATATATATATATATATATATATATATATATATATATATATATATATATATATATAATCTATATATTTATAACTACAGAATAGAGATGGGGAAACCCGAGCAGTACTGTAAAGTTCAGCATCCATACCGAACATCTTCTGTTCGAGCACGGACACCTAACATGGACTACACCAGGAAGTCTGTGTTAGGCTGTGTGCAAATGTAGCAGATTTTTCGCATTTTTTTCGCGGTTTTTCGCTATAAAAATGCTATAAAACCGCAAAAAAAACGCTCACATTAAGCATCCTATTTAATAGAATGCAATCCGCATTTTTTGTGCACATGCTGCGTTGTTTTCCTGAGTGGAATCGCATTCCAGAAAAAAACGCAGCATGTTCATTAAATTTACGGAATTGCGGGGATTCCGCACACCTAGGAATGCATTGATCAGCGGGAAGTAAGCAGATCATGTGCGGTTGGTACCCAGGGTGGAGGAGAGGAGACCCTCCTCCACGGACTGGGCACCATAAAATTGTTCAAAAAAAAAGAATTAAAATAAAAAATAGTGATCTACTCACCTTCTGATGGCCCCGGAGTCTTCCCGCCTCTTAGCGGTGCATGCTGCTGCTTCCGTTCCCAGGGATGCTGTGTGTGAAGGACCTGCGATGATGTCGCGGTCACGTGACCGCGATGACGTCACGGTCACGTCACCGTGACGTCATCGCAGGTCCTGCACACAAAGCATCTATAGGAACGGAAGCCGCTGAGGAGATTGGCTGCCTACGGAAGGTGAGAATAACCATTTTTTTTTTAATTATTATTTTTAACATTCTATCTTTTACTATTGATGCTGCATAGGCAGCAGCAATAGTAAAAAGTTGGTCACACTTGTCAAACACTATGTTTGACAAGTGTGACCAACCTGTCAATCAGTTTTCCAAGCGATGCTACAGATCGCTTGGAAAACGCTAGCATTCTGCAAGTTAATTATGCTTGCAAAACGCTATTTTTTAGCAGGAATATGCATGCCAATTCCGCATGCGATATACCCGCGGCAGGAGTTGCAGAGTTGCGGAAATTTCCGCGGCAATTTTGCGACGTGTGCACTTAGCCTTACTGTTCGGGTTCGTCTCCTTGAACAGCGGGTGTTTGTCGCGCTCTCATGTGCATGACAGTGTGGCAAATACTGATTCTGATCGGTGGTAAAATCATCACCGCAGGTCAGACAGCCGCGGATCCCATGCTGTCAGATGACAGCATGAGCCCACAGCTGTGATCGGAGTTATAAAGTTTACTACCAGTATGGTTCCTGTGTCTACATGGTGAAGCAGCGGAATGGAGTGAGTCTATTCCTTACATGAGTTACTAAAGGAACAAAAATATGATTATATGTGTAGGACTATATTTAAACCATTGACAGCATATTTGTAGGGAATAACATGGGTTTAATACTTAGTTACATGGTGTGGATATATACAGGATCTTCTCACTAAATTATAATATCAAAAATGTAATTTATTTCATTTATTCAATACAAAAAGTGAAACTCATATATTATATAGAGTCATATAGCACTCTGTGAGCAGCCAGCTTCTTTAGCAATGACTAGGGTTGATCAATCACCCTAAAAATCGGATCGGAAAGGATCGGTCCAATCACACTTTAAAATCAGCGATCGGGAATTCCGATTTCTGATCTTCATTGAAGTCAATGGGGATAAAAAATCAGAGACTGTGCGTGTCTGTGTGTGCGGGCAGGGTCTGTTTGGGACCTTCGGGGGACTTTGCGGGCTGCTGGGGGTCTGTACGGGCCTGCCGGGGATCTGGATGGGCTCCCGGGGGTCTGTGAGGGCTTGTCGGGGGTCTGTGCGAGCTGCTGGGGGTCTGTGCGGGCCTGTCAGGGGTCTGTGCAGGCCTGCCGGGGGTCTGAGCGGGCTGCCGGGGGTCTGTGCAGGCCTGTCGGGGGTCTGTGCGGGCCTGACGGGGGTCTGTGCGGGCCTGACGGGGGTCTGTGCGGGCCTGTCGGGGGTCTGTGCTGGCCTGTCGGGGGTCTGTGCGGGCCTCTTGGGGGTCTGTGCGGGCCTCTCGAGGGTCTGTGCGGGTTGCAGGGGGTCTGTGCGGGCCTCTCGGGGGTCTTTGTGTGTGTGTGCAGGCATCGCCCCATCGGGCGATGCCTGCTACAATGACAGTGATTGACACACTAGCCAATGATGGGACAGTAGTAGTCCCATCATCTGGCTAATGTGTTGAATGTAAAAAAAGCACAAACATACATACTACATACAACATACTACATACATATAACATACATACTACATACATACAACATACTAAATACATACTACATACATACAACATACTACATACTACATACATACAACATACATACTACATACATACATACTACATGCATACTACATACACACTACACACAAACAACATACATACAACATACATACATACTACATACATACAACATACAAACTTCATACATACAACATACTGCATACATACAACATACATACTACATACATACTACATACAATACATTCATACATTACATACAATACATGCATATAACATACAGTACATATAACATAGAGTACGTACTCACCATCACTTTTCACTTTGATCCCCGAAGCCAGTGTCACCTGTAAAAAATATTAAAATAACAAACAAACAATATACTCCCTGATCCGCAGGAATCCATGAGTGTCCCATGACAAGCTCCCGTGGAGAGCAGCAGCATCAGCTGATGCGACTGCTCTCTAGGGGCTCCAGGAATACAATGATGGGAGGGAGGTATCCTTCCGCAGTGTATTCCTCTGCCACTGTAAAAAATAGTCCCTAGTCTCACTTTTGGCACTGCTGTGTGAGAAAGTTCCCATGCAGCTTTTGCCATAAAGTGAGACCAGTGAAATACAGTAACCTCTCAGTGATGCACTGCAGGAGCCATTGTCTCCTGTCGGTGTGTCACTATCCATGCCCCTCTCTAGGCTATGAATATCAGCCTGTAGCTGTCTGCATAGCCTTTCTGGCTATAAAATATAGGGGGACCACACGTCATTTTTGGGGGGGGTCCCCCTATTTTAATAGCCAGTAAAGGCTACGCAGACTGCGGCTGAAATTCATAGCCTGGGAGGGGCCATGGGTATTACTCCCTTCCCAGGCTACAATTAGTGGCCCCTGGCCATCGGCTTTCCCCCTCTGGCGCAGAAAATTGAGCGGGAGCCCACGCCATTTTTTTCTATTTTTTTTTAATGAAACGCTCATTAAGAAACATTGGCCTTTCTATATCTATGGATATATTGATCTATGGATATATTTATACATAGATATATCTATAGATACATAGAAGCATCTATCCATATATCTGGCTGCTTTCACACATCAGGTTTTTGCCGTCAGGCACAATTCAGCGAGTTTTGAAAAAAACGGATTGTTTTTTTCCACCGGATCCGTTTTTTTCTCATAGAGTTGTATCAGCGTCGGATTACGCCTAATGGCCACACGTTTCATCTGTTTTTTGCCGGATCGTTCAGAAAAGCTGTTTCTGGCAGACGGAGAAAACATACAGAAGAACTGTTTTTCTGTCTGGCGAAAAAACGAACAGCGACGGATGCGGCGAAAAATGTATGAAACCGAGATCTGAAATGATGAGTCTAGCCTCCGAATCCGGTTTTTCTTGCATTTTTTCCATTGAAATCATGCACATCTTTCATTCTCTCTCTAAAAAAACCAAACGGATCAGTTGCATCAGTTTTTCACTATTTGTAACTGATCCGTTTTTTCACAAATTCACCGGATCCTGCCTGATGGATAGATGTAGATGGATATATGGATAGTTAGGCTACTTTCACACATCAGTTTGTTTCCGTCAGGCAGGATCCGGTGAATTTTTAAAAAAGCGGATCCCTTGCAAATAGTGAAAAACTGATGCAACTGATCCGTTTTTGTTTTTTTTTAGAGTTACTGCCCCATTTCTCTCCCCTTTTGGGTATTCTAGTATCCCTGGGGCTGAATGAAAAGTAGCATCACAGGGCAGCGCCATTTGTGGGTGACTGCCCTGTGATCTGCTATCACCAGCAGTTACTGTCTCTCTCTCCCATCAGTCTTCATATGTCTCTCTCACCCAGACTACATGGATCTAACCCCCCTCCACAAGTTCACTGCAGACCTGCAGCTCCTTATCTTTACTGAGGGATGAGTCACAGCTCTTGCTGACAGCTCTTGCTGACAGCTCCTGCTGGGATAATGCTGATGTACACTGTTCCTCCTTGATATCTTTGCAGTCTGATACTCTGCCTGAGCTTTTCTTCTGCATTTTACTCCTGTTAATCTATGATCTGTTCTGCTGGAAACAGTACTGTTTATGTTAGCAGATCCTAATGACAGGAGATGAGAATCGAGCACAGTTGACAGCCGAAGGCTCCATGAAAATGGCAGCAGAATACTGCCACTACTGTGAACTGTGCAGCCCACAGAGGCATGCCCAGTTTACAACAGTGACAGTTCTATTACAAAAGATAGGATCGGCCTCCGTCTGTTATCTCCTATGACCATTGGGTGCCATATGATGACACTGAAAGTGTCGTGCTGCTACTGTGAAAGCAAGATAGCCTCCAGTGCCTTATTTAAACTCCTATAACACACAAAATATGTTTAAAATGCAATCAAAACATGGTTATAACAGCATGTTATGCTACATTACATTGATTTATTATCTACAAACGTGGTACCTTCCCTTTAAGAAGGGCCTCAAGAGAGCTACCAGAGCAAGACGAACGGACCTATTAATGCCTAAAACTAAAATCATGGGAGAACAAAAGGTGAGATTTATATCCACCTATAAAGAGAAATGGTCTGAGGTAAGGAATTCCCTCAAAAAATACTGGATCCTGTTACTAACAGATAAGACACTGGGGAAATATATTAACAGCCAACCTTCCATTACCTATAGGAGATCGAGTAACCTTAAGGACCAACTTGTCCAGAAAAAGCATTTGGATCTAAGGGCCAAAAGTGGAGTTTCTTCCCTTGCAACAATTGCATTGTGTGCCCTAACATGCTACGTGCATCCACCTTTGAATCGAGTGATGGTGAAAAGACATTCAGTATTACCCAACATACTACTTGCAGTACTATGGGGGTAATATATTATGCAACATGCCTGTGCATAAAGATTTATGCAGGTCTGACCTCCAGACCTTTGAAAAATCGAGTAAGGGAACATCATAGGGGTATCATTAATGTACGGGAAACTGAGGAAACTGCTTCCCTGAAACCAATACTGAGACATTTCAAACAATTTCATGAATGTAATGCCAACCTATTAACCCCTTCCTGACCTGTGACGCCACGTAGGCGTCATGGAAGTTGGTGCCAATCCGACCTGTGACGCCTATGTGGCGTCATGGAGGGATCGCGTCCCTGCAGATCGGGTGAAAGGGTTAACTCCAATTTCACCCAATCTGCAGGGACAGGGGGGAGTGGTACTTTAGCCCAGGGGGGGTGGCTTTGCCCCCACATGGCTACGATCGCTCTGATTGGCTGTTGAAAGTGCAACAGCCAATCAGAGCAATTTGTAATATTTCACCTATGAAAAGTGGTGAAATATTACAATCCAGCCATGGCCGATGCTGCAATATCATGGGCCATGGCTGGAAACCCTGATCTGCCCCCCCACCACCACTGATCTCCTCCCCAGTCCTCCGCCCTGTGCTCCGCTCCCCTCCGTCCGCCTGTCCGCTCCCCCGTCCTCCTGTCCGCTCCCCCAATGCTCCGATCCCACCCCTGTGCTCTGATTCCCCCTGTGCTCCGATCCCAACCCTCATACTTACCGAGCCTCCCGGTGTCCGTCCATCTGTTCCATGGGCGCCGCCATCTTCCAAAATGGCGGGCGCATGCGCAGTGCTCCCGCCGAATCTGCCGGCCGGCAGATTCATTTCATGTACATTTTGATCACTGTGATAAAACCTATCACAGTGATCAAAATAAAAAAAATAGTAAATGAACCCCCACGTTATCACCCCCATAGGTAGGGACAATAATAAAATTAAGAAAATATATTTACTTTTATTTTTCCACTAGGGTTAGGGTTAGAACTACGGTTAGAACTAGGGTTAGAGTTAGGGTTAGGGCTAGGGCTAAGGTTAGGGTTAAGGTTAGGGTTAGGGCTAGGGTTAGAATTAGGGTTAGGGTAAGGCTATGTGCACACGTATTCTGGTCCTCTGCGGATTTTTCCGCAGCGGATTTGATAAATCCGCAGTGCAAAACCGCTGCGGATTTATTGCGGATTTACCGTGGTTTTTCTGTGGTTTTTCTGCGGATTTCACTGCGGTTTTACAACTGCGGTTTTCTATAGGAGCAGCTGTAAAACCGCTGCGGAATCCGCAGAAAGAAGTGACATGCTGCGTTATGTAAACCGCTGCATTTCCGCGCAGTTTTTTCCGCAGCATGTGCACAGCGTTTTTTGTTTCCCATAGGTTTACATTGAACTGTAAACTCATGGGAAACTGCTGCGGACCCACAGCTGCGAAAACGCTGCAGATCCACAGCGTTTTCCGCAGCATGTGCACATACCCTTAGAATTAGGCTATGTGCACATGGTGTGGATTTGGCTGCGGATTCATAGCAGTTTTCCATCAGGTTTACAGTACCATGTAAACCTATGGAAAACCAAGTTCCCTGTGCCCATGGTGCGGAAAATACTGCGCGGAAACGATGCGTTGTATTTTCCGCAGCACGTCAATTCTTTGTGCGGATTCCGCAGCATTTTACACCTGTTCCTCAATAGGAATCCGCAGGTGAAATCCGCACAAAAAACACTGGAAATCCGCGGTAAATCCTCAGGTAAAACGCAGTGCCTTTTACCTGCGGATTTTTCAAAAATGCTGCGGAAAAATCTCACATGAATCCGCAACGTGGGCACATAGCCTTAGGTTTAGGGTTGGAATTAGAGTTAGGGTTGGATTTAGGGCTAGGGTTGGAAATAGGGTTAAGATTATGCTTGTGGTTAGGGTTATGGTTAGGGATAGGGGTGTGTTGGGGTTAGGGTTGTGGTTAGGGGTGTGTTGGGGTTAGGGTTGTGGTTAGGGTTGGGTTTTTGGTTTAGGGGTGTGTTGGGGTTAGGGTTGTGGTTAGGGGTGTGTTGGGGTTAGGGTTGTGATCAGGGTTATGGCTAGAGTTGGGATTAGGGTTAGGGGTGTGTTTGGGTTAGTGTTGGAGTTAGAATTGAGGGGGTTCCACTGTTTAGGCACATCAGGGGTCTCCAAACGCAACATGGCGCCACCATTGATTCCAGCCAATCTTGCGTTCAAAAAGTCAAATGGTGCTCCCTCCCTTCCGAGCCCCGACGTGCGCAC
The DNA here is from genome assembly GCF_051348905.1 of Ranitomeya variabilis. Lineage (NCBI taxonomy): Eukaryota > Metazoa > Chordata > Amphibia > Anura > Dendrobatidae > Ranitomeya > Ranitomeya variabilis. Next base: position 825,006,715 of record NC_135232.1, on the reverse strand, counting down.
AAACAGTGGTTTACCCCCACATATGGGGTTCCAGCATACTCAGGACAAACTGGGCAACAATTATTGGGGTCCAGTTTCTCCTGTTACCCTTGAAAAAATAAAAAATTGCTTGCTAAAACATCATTTTTGAGGAAAGAAAAATATTTTTTTATTTTCAAGGCTCTGCATTGTAAACTTCTGTGAAGCACTTGGGGGTTCTAAGTGCTCACCACACATCTAGATAAGTTCCTTGGGGGGTCTAGTTTCCAAAAAGGGGTCACTTGTGGGGGGTTTCTACTGTTTAGGCACATCAGGGGCTCTGCAAATGCAACGTGACTCCCGCAGACCATTCCATTAAAGTCTGCATTTCAAAATGTCACTACTTCCTTTCCGAGCCCCGACGTGTACCCAAACAGTGGTTTCCCCCCACATATGGGGTATCAGCGTACTCAGGACAAACTGGACAACAACTTTTCGGGTCAAATTTCTCCAGTTACCCTTGTGACAATACAAAATAGCAGACTAAAAAATCATTTTTGAGGAAAGAAAAATGATTTTTTATTTTCGTGGCTCTGCGTTATAAACTTCTGTGAAGCACTTGGGGGTTTAAAGTGGTCACCACACATCTAGATTAGTTCCATGGGAGGTCTAGTTTCCAAAATGTGGTCACATATGGGGGAGCTCCAATGTTTAGGCACACAGGGGCTCTCCAAACGCGACATGGTGTCAGCTAATGAATGGAGCTAATTTTTCATTAAAAAAGTCAAATGGCACTCCTTCCCTTCCGAGCCCTGCCATTTGCACAAACAGTGGTTTACCCCCACATGTGAGGTATCAGTGTACTCAGGAGAAATTGCCCAACACATTTTAGGATCCATTTTATCTTTTTGCCTATGTGGAAATGAACAAATTGAGGCTAAATTAATTTTTTTGTGAAAAAAAAGTACTTTTTCATATTTACAGATCAATTTGTGAAGCACCTGGGGGTTCAAAGTGCTCACTATGCATCTAGATAAGTTCCTTGGGGGGTCTAGTTTCCAAAAAGGGGTCACTTGTGGGGGAGCTACAATGTTTAGGCACACAGGGGCTCTCCAAACGCGACATGGTGTCCGCTAAAGATTGGAGCCAATTTTTCATTGAAAAAGTCAAATGGCGCTCCTTCCCTTCCGAGCCCTGTCGTGCACCCAAACAGTGGTTCCCCCCACATATGGGGTATCGGCGTACTCAAGACAAATTGTACAATAACTTTTGGGGTCCAGTTTTTCTTTTTACCATTGGGAAAATAAAAAAATTGTTGCTAAAATATCATTTTTGTGACTAAAAAGTTAAATGTTCATTTTTTCCTTCCATGTTGCTTCTGCTGCTGTGAAGCACCTGAAGGGTTAATAAACTTCTTGAATGTAGTTTTGAGCACCTTGAGGGGTGCAGTTTTTAGAATAGTGTCACTTTTGGGTATTTTCAGCCATATAGACCCCTCAAACTGACTTCAAATGTGAGGTGGTCCCTAAAAAAAATGGTTTTGTAAATTTCGTTGTAAAAATGAGAAATCGCTGGTCAAATTTTAACCCTTATAACTTCCTAGCAAAAAAAAATTTGCATCCAAAATTGTGCTGATGTAAAGTAGACATGTGGTAGTGTTATTTATTAACTATTTTGTGTCACATAACTCTCTCGTTTAACAGAATAAAAATTCAAAATTTGAAAATTGCAAAATTTTCAAAATTTTTGCCAAATTTCCATTTTTTTCACAAATAAAGGCAAAAATTATCGACCTAAATTTACCACTAACGTGAAGCCCAATATGTCACGAAAAAACAGTCTCAGAACCGTTAGGATCCATTGAAGCATTCCTGAGTTATTATCTCATAAAGGGACACTGGTCAGAATTGCAAAAAACGGCCAGGTCAAAATAGGCTGGGTCATGAAGGGGTTAAAGGTGATAGGTATTGACAAGGTGTACATAGATCTGAGAGGTGGCAATTGGAAAAGGAGATTAGCCCAACTGGAGGCCCGGTGGATCTCCAAGATAGGTTCTGTTCAGCCATATGGATTAAATGAGGTTCTAAGTTTTGCCCCATTCCTATAATATGGTTCTAGTGTTTTTAATTTTATATGTATTATTTAATATGTTTTAATAATACTTGTTGTTTTTATTATTCTTTTTAGTTCTATACCTTTCATCTATACCATATCCATGAGTCGGTGATGTGGTCCTACTTGGGCGCAGCTTAAGGTACCGTCACATTAAGCGACGCTGCAGCGATATCGACAACGATGCCGATCGCTGCAGCGTCGCTGTGTGGTTGCTGGAGAGCTGTCACACAGACAGCTCTCCAGCGACCAACGATGCCGAAGTCCCCGGGTAACCAGGGTAAACATCGGGTTACTAAGCGCAGGGCCGCGCTTAGTAACCCGATGTTTACCCTGGTTTCCATTGTAAATGTAAAAAAACCCCAGAACATACTCACCTTCTGATGTCCGTCAGGTCCCTGGCCGTCTGCTTCCCACACTGACTGTGAGCGCCGGCCGGCCGTAAAGTAAAAGCAGAGCACAGTGGTGACGTCACCGCTGTGCTGAGCTTTACGGCCGGCCGGCGCTCACAGTTTTTACATTTACAATGGTAACCAGGGTAAATATCGGGTTACTAAGCGCGGCCCTGCGCTTAGTAACCCGATATTTACCCTGGTTACCATTGTAAAACATTGCTGGCATCGTTGCTTTTGCTGTCAAACACGACGATACACGCCGATCTGACGACCAAATAAAGTTCTGGACTTTCAGCAACGACCAGCGATATCACAGCAGGATCCAGATCGCTGCTGCGTGTCAAACACAACGATATCGCTATTCAGGACGCTGCAATGCCACGGATCGCTATCGTTATCGTTGCAAAGTCGTTTAGTGTGAAGGTACCTTTACTAGGACACTGTCATTCTGGAAAACCCGGGAGCTGCTTGTTTCCTTGATATCTTCTCATCTAGACTGTCTTTGTCGTCTGAATTCCCTTTATGTACCCTCACTCGACAAGTGTTGAATCTGCTGTCTGTAACGCAGATTGATATCCCTGTCATCTTCTATATAGGATTTACCATGTCTAGCAGTGTATTATAATATACACTGTGTGCAGAAGTATTAGGCAAGTTGTATTTTAGAGGATTATTTTATTATTGATCAACAACTATGTTCTCAATCAACCCAAAAGACTCATAAATATCAGAGCTTAATATTTTTGGAAGTTGGAGTGGGTTTTTTTTAGATTTGGCTATCTTAGGAGGATATCTGTTTGTGCAGGTAATTATTACTGTGCAGAATTATTAGGCAACTTAATAAAACCCAAATATATTCCCATCTCAATTGTTTATTTTCACCATGTAAACTAATATAACTGCACGAAATTTAGAAATAAACATTTCTGACATGCAAAAACAATCTTCTAAAAAATTAGTGACCAATACAGCCACCTTTCTTCATGATGACACTCAGCAGGCCTTCCATCCATAGATTCTGTCAGTTGCTTGATCTGTTTATGATCAACATTGCGTGCAGCAGCCACCACAGCCTCCCAGACACTGTTCCGAGAGGTGGACTGTTTTCCCTCCCTGTAGATCTCACATTTAATGAGGGACCACGGGTTCTCTATGGGGTTTAGATCAGGTGAACAAGGGGGCCATGTCATTTTTTTCTTCTTTGAGACCTTTACTGGCCAGCCACGCTGTGGAATAGTTGGAGGCATGTGATGGAGCATTGTTCTGCATGAAAATCATGTTTTTCTTGAACAATACCGACTTCTTCCTGTACCACTGCTTGAAGAAGTTGTCTTCCAGAAACTGGCAGTAGGTCTGGGAGTTGAGCTTCACTCCATCAACCCGAAAAGGTCCCACAAGTTCATTTTTGATGATACCAGCCCATACCAGTACCCCACCTCCACTTTGCTGGCGTCTGAGTCGGAGTGGAGCTCTCTGCCCTTTACTGATCCAGCCTCTGACCCATCCATCTGGCCCATCAAGAGTCACTCTCATTTCATCAGTCCATAAAACCTTTGAAAAGTCAGTCTTAATATATTTCTTGGCCCAGTCTTGACGTTTTATCTTATGTTTCTTGCTCACAGGTTAGCGTTTTTCAGCCTTCCTTACCTTGGCCATGTCCCTGAGTATCGCACACCTTGTGATTTTTGTTACTCCAGTAACGTTGCAGCTCTGAAATATGGCAAAACTGGTGGCAAATGGCATCTTGGCAGCTTCATACTTGATTTTCCTCAATTCATGGGCAGTTATTTTGTGCCTTTTTTGGCCAACATGCTTGTTGCGACCCTATTGGCTATTTGCCATGAAATACTTGATTGTTCGGTGTTCACGCTTCAAAAGTTTGGCAATTTCAAGACTGCTGCTTCCCTCTGCAAGACATCTGACAATTTTGGCCATTTCAGAGCCTGTCAAATCTCTCTTCTGACCCATTTTGCCAAAGGAAACGAAGTTGCCTAAAAATGAAGCACACCTTATATAGGGTTTTGATGTCATTAGACAACATCCCTCCTCATTACAGAGATGCACATCACCTGATTTACTTAATTGGTAGTTGGCTCTTAAGCCTGAACAGCTTGGAGTAGGACAACATGTGATCAAAATACAACTTGCCTAATAATTCTGCACACAGTGTACATAACTGGCGTATTGCATTCAACAAGAATTCTGTATGCATATAGTTCAGGTTGGTATAGCTATAACTTTATTTTAGTACATTTGTATCCTTTGTATGTATTAAGCAGGGTTTATAGTAATTTTTAATAATACACTATTTTTGTGTGGCTTATGTATATAGGTTTTTCTTACGGAATAACCGTTTTTACCTTATACGCATTAGCACATTAAGTTAAAGGGGTTTGCTTGCCATTTACAAAAGCTTGTCCCCAAGCTTCCCTCATATTTGAAGGATAGTACACATTTATTGAGGATCCTTGAGGGGGTGGAATGGAAAGACTATTACATCTTAGGAACATTGGACATTACATCCCTATATACAGTCATTCAACACGATAAGGGGTGCAAAGCTACACAATTCTTTTTGGAGAGTCATGGGGATCTCCCAAAGGAACAAGTTTTGTTCATTTTAGATTGCATGAGATTTATTTTAACCCACAATTATTTTAAACATAATGTGCACTACTATTCCTAGCAATGGGGTACTGCTATGGGTACCAGGTTCGCACCCAGTTACGCCAATCTCTATGTGGGGGAGTGGGAGCACCACACAATCTATGATGGGGGCTCCCTGGGTGCGAACCTGGTACTCTGGCAACGATTTATCGATGATATTGTTTTTATCTGGTCTGGTGGTGCTCATTTATTGTCGGATTTTATTACTAATTTAAATAAAAATTTGCATTTTTTAAATTTCACTGCTACCACCAGCACCACCTCTATTGACTTTTTGGATCTTACTATTTTTATTGAGAATGGCAAAATTTGCACTAAAACTTTTCATAAGCCTACGGATGTGAACAATTACATATCCCTAGGGAGTTGTCATCTCCTGAGTTGGTTGATAAATGTGCCAAAGAGTCAATTCATACGTGCACACAGAAATTGCTCTAGAGCACAAGATTTCAATCAGGAAGTCGACATTCTGACAGAGAAGTTTATACATAAGGGGTATTGCCACAGCTCCCTATCTAATACAAAGGAGATAATTAGTGGGATACCCAGATCCCAACTTCTTAAAAATAAAATTAAAACAGATAAGCAATCTCCATTTGAAATGGTCCCTATTACTACACAGTTCAATGCCAATACCTATCTGCTTAGGCGGAGAGTAAGTAAGCATTGGGACATTTTAAAAGAAGACAAGATTATAGGAGAGACAATCCCTGAACGTCCAGTATTCATTTATAGAAAAGCCAATAACTTGGGAAACAAAATAGCCCCTACAGTGCCACATCTTTATCGGGAAAAATCGTATCCTTTTTTCTGTAAACAGCCAGGCTTTTACCCGTGTCTGAGATGCAAACCTTGTAGATCATTAAATACAAAAAAACAATTTCTATTTTCCAACTCCACCGGGGATTGGCAAATCAGGGATTATATATCATGTAACACAGTAGGGGTTATTTATGCCATAAGGTGTCCTTGTGACAAGATATATGTGGGGAGGACCAAGCGTCCCCTTCATGTAAGGATAAATGAACATCTGAGGAACATCAATAAAAAATTCCAAGGCCATCCGTTGTCTAAACATTTCTTAACCCATCATGGTGGCTCATTTAGGGACACCTGTGTCACAGGCTTGAAAGTTGTACATAGGAGCTGGAGAAAAGGAGACTACATCAGACAGATGTCCAGAGAAGAAACTAAAATTATATTTGAACTGGACACTCTAGCTCCGAGGGGTCTTAACAGCGAGATAGAGCTTTTTGCCTTTAACTAATATCAATGATGTATGAGCGCTGTTGGCTATTTAAAGCATGGGACTGCTACTACGGACCATCCCTGAGGAAGGAACGCGGCAGTTCCGAAACGCGTTGGATTTGGTCCATTTCGCTCTCCCTAGCCTAGTCACGTGATTACTCACGTGATCGTGACATCACGGAAGGTCCTGCTTCAGCAGAGAACCTAACGGCTCTACGAGCGCTCATTCATTACATGTGGTAGGCGAGCCTGGAGCGGTCTGCTACCGGCCAGGGCAGCGCCCACAGCCTGCCTACCTAAAGATCCTCCATCGGACATTTGGCTAAAAAGCTGCACCCTCTACAAAAGCTGTGTGGAAGATTCCATGTCATTGTTGCGGACTAGTGAGGTAAAAGTTTATCATCCTCAAATCGATACACATTGGTCCGGTCTGTTTCAGCTTTATAGTTTTCTGTTGTGAAAGATTACGTTCTGGTATAGAACTTAAGTGGAGGTTTTTTTCTAGCGCGGGTATTTTATTTTATTTATTATCTTTTAGAGACTACGATACAAATAGGGTGGTTTTGTATCATTACCTGCGGCTATTGCTAGTTATAGGCGCTACTGGTTTCCTAAGAGCTTTTTATTCTATTCAAAATACAACTTGCCTAATAATTCTGCACACAGTGTACATAACTGGCGTATTGCATTCAACAAGAATTCTGTATGCATATAGTTCAGGTTGGTATAGCTATAACTTTATTTTAGTACATTTGTATCCTTTGTATGTATTAAGCAGGGTTTATAGTAATTTTTAGTAATACACTATTTTTGTGTGGCTTATGTATATAGGTTTTTCTTACGGAATAACCGTTTTTACCTTATACGCATTAGCACATTAAGTTAAAGGGGTTTGCACTTATATAATGAATCTTCTACATTATGCTTACTTGCTCACTCGTATTTTTTAACCTGCTTACTTTTTAAAGGGGTTTATATTTATATAACAGATATGATGGCACTTTTTTCATATCTAATATATAAAGCTGAATGTGTGTCTGTATGTATGTGTGTATGTCCGGGATTGGCATCTGCACCGTCGCAACTACAGCCACAAACTTTTGCACAGTCACACGTCTGGACTAGTGATGAGCAAATATACTCGTTACTCGAGATTTCTCGAGCATGCTTGGGGGTCCTCTGAGTAGTTTTTAGTGCTCGGAGACTTAGTTTTTCCTGCCGCAGCTGAATGATTTACTTCTGTTAGCCAACATAAGTACATGTGGGGGTTGCCTGGTTGCTAGAGAATCCCCACATGTACTTATGCTGGCTAACAGATGTAAATCATTCAGCTCCGGCAAGAAAAACTAAATCTCCAAGCACTACAAAATACTCGGAGGACCCCCGAGCATGCTTGAGAAATCTCAAGTAACGAGTATATTCGCTCATCACTAGTCTGGACCCCAAGAGCGTCATAGGCAATGTTGTGAGGCGAAATTTTAACCCCGTGCATTCCAATTCACCAAACAATTTTGCCCCTATCTACATAATGGGGAAAAAGTGAAAGGAGAAATGTTGGAGGCAAATTAACAGCTGCCAGATGTGAACAAGGGGGACTTAAAGAATGAGAGCGATGGCGCCAAAGAGTATATACCATACAGTTGCTAAGGTGGGGCCCCGACATGGGATACTCCCCACACACGGGGATTTGAACACACACACAAAATGCGTCACACACTACCACGCAGAGTTGAGCGACTTTTACTTTTTTAGGATTGAGTCGGGTTTCGCGAAACCTGACTTTCTCAAAAGTCGGGTCGGGTGAAATCGGCCGATTATTGCGAAAAGTCGGGGGCCGACTGAAACACGAAACCCAATGCAAGTCAATGGGGAATCAAAGTCGGCAGAGAGTGGAGGACAGGAAAACACCTACAGTGCCTATTTTATTGCCAAAAACATCAATTCTTATTACTGAAGCTTGTCAATCTTAATTTACTTTATAATAATAGTTAGGCATTAAAAATTGGGGTAATTTGGCTAAAGTTGTGGGGGGAGAAGTGCTGGTTCAAGTTTTTCGTGGGCCCAGGAAACGCGGACTACGTCACGGCGGTGGAGCAGGGAGAGGTAAGTATTTCAACTTTGCAAGTGCTGTGATCCTGAGCAAGCAGGGGGGGCCCACTCGTTCGCAATGGTGCTGGCACAGGGCCCCTCAAAGTATAGCGGTGTGTTTGACGGCGGGGGCGCCTCCCACCGGCGGAGACACTTTTCTGTACTATGAGGGGCCCTGTGCCAGTGACATTGCCAACGAGTATGCCCCCCACCTGATGAAGGAACCTGCACTTTCATCTGCACCTTCCTGTTTGTCCCCGTGTAAGGTGGTATAGTATGCGGGTAGGGGAACCTGACTCTCAGCAGGGTCAGATTCTGGCTGTGTAGAGAGCAAGGGGAATGTAGTGGTCTGGGTCAATGTACCAGAAGACTCATCTAGCAGTGGCTGGGCAATGGGCAGGATGAGGAGGAAACACAGATATAGGCCCAAATAATAAAGTGGGCTAAATGCAGTTCCAAATTGGTAACAGGAATAAACTGGCGGCATAGCTTTGTTCAGCAGTGGACAATTGCAAGGAGTGGCAGACACAGTTAGTAGGCCCAAAAAGTACGTAGGCTAAATGCAGTTCAAAATTGGTAACAGGAGTACACTGGCGGCATAGCTTTGTTCAGTGGAGGACAATTGTAAGGAGTGGCAGACACAGTTAATAGGCCCAAAAAAGTAAGTAGGCTAAATGCAGTTCAAAATTGGTAACAGGAGTAAACTGGCGGCATAGCTTTGTTCAGTGGAGGACAACTGTAAGGAGTGGCAGACACAGTTAGTAGGGCCAAGTAATAAAGTGGGCCAAATGCAGTTTAATAATTTATATAGGCTGAAAATTGAAGCTCAGCTTTGTTCAGTGGAGGAGAAAAGCAAGGAGCGGCAGACACCGTTAGTAGACCAAACCAAACAAGTAGGCCAAATTGTTGTGAATTCCATTGTCGGGCTCCCTCCTGTGGTCGTGAATGGTACTTTGGTGAGTTCTGTCGTTGGACACCCTCTGGTGGCTTTGAGTGGAACTGCTGATCTTTGAGGTTGGCTTTCTCAGCTGCCCTCGTTTATTGCTTCTGCTCCCTTCCCTATTTAACTCTGCCCAGGTCGTTAGTCCATGCCAGCTGTCAATGTCTCAGTACTGGTTCAAATCTCTCTTGGAATTCTCAGATGACCTGACAACTCCAGCAGAAGCTAAGTCCTTGCTAATCATTTGCTGTTCATTGGTTTTTTGAATATATTTTTCAGTACATGTTATGTTTCAGTCCAGCCTGCTATTATGATATTTCCTTGCTAGCTGGAAGCTCTGTGGGTGCAGAGCTGCACCTCCACACCGTGAGTCGGTGTGGAGGTCTTTTTGCACACTCTGCATGGTTTTTGTAGTTTTTTATACTGACCGCATAGTTCCCTTTCCTATTCTCTGTCTTTCTAGAGAAGATTCGGTCTCCTTTGCTAAAATCTGTTTCATTCCTGTGTTTGTCACTTCCCTCTTAACTCACAGTTAATATTTGTGGGGGGCTACCTGTTATGGTTCTCAATGGCAAGAGAACATAGCCCAGCATACATATGAACTAGCTCTTGGAAGGATGGAAACTTAAACTGACCATGAACTAAACCTGCCGCACAACTAACAGTAGCCGGGTAGCGTAGCCTGCGTTTTATCCCTAGATGCTCAGCGCCGGCCGGAGGACTAACTAATCCTGGCAGAGGAAAATACAGTCCTGGCTCACCTCTAGAGAAATTTCCCCGAAAGGCAGACAGAGGCCCCCACATATATTGGCGGTGATTTTAGATGAAAATGACAAACGTAGTATGAAAATAGGTTTAGCAAAATCGAGGTCCGCTTACTAGATAGCAGGAAGACAGAAAGGGCACTTTCATGGTCAGCTGAAAACCCTATCAAAATACCATCCTGAAATTACTTTAAGACTCTAGTATTAACTCATAACATCAGAGTGGCAATTTCAGATCACAAGAGCTTTCCAGACACAGAAACGAAACTGCAGCTGTGAACTGGAACAAAATGCAAAAAACAAACAAGGACAAAAGTCCGACTTAGCTGGGAGTTGTCTAGAAGCAGGAACATGCACAGAAAGGCTTCTGATTACAATGTTGACCGGCATGGAAGTGACAGAGGAGCAAGGTAAAATAGCGACTCCCACATCCTCATACCTGCGCAATAATGACCGATGAAAAACATTATGAATAGAAAAAGATGCAGGGAGGTCCAAACGGAAGGACACAGGGTTAAGAATCTCCAATATCTTGTACGGGCCGATGAACCGAGGCTTAAACTTAGGAGAAGAAACCCTCATAGGGACAAAACGAGAAGACAACCACACCAAGTCCCCGACACAAAGCCGAGGACCAACCCGATGCCGGCGGTTGGCAAAAAGCTGAGTCTTCTCCTGGGACAACTTCAAATTGTCCACTACCTGCCCCCAAATCTGATGCAACCTCTCCACCACAGCATCCACTCCAGGACAATCCGAAGATTCCACCTGACCGGAGGAAAATCGAGGATGAAACCCCGAATTACAGAAAAAAGGAGACACCAAGGTGGCAGAGCTGGCCCGATTATTGAGGGCAAACTCCGCTAAAGGCAAAAAAGCAACCCAATCATCCTGATCTGCAGACACAAAACACCTCAAATATGTCTCCAAAGTCTGATTCGTCCGCTCGGTCTGGCCATTAGTCTGAGGATGGAAAGCAGACGAGAAAGACAAATCTATGCCCATCCTAGCACAGAATGCCCGCCAAAATCTAGACACGAATTGGGTTCCTCTGTCAGAAACGATATTCTCCGTAATACCATGCAAACGAACCACATTTTGAAAAAACAGAGGAACCAACTCGGAAGAAGAAGGCAACTTAGGCAGGGGAACCAAATGGACCATCTTAGAGAAACGGTCACACACCACCCAGATGACAGACATCTTCTGAGAAACAGGAAGATCCGAAATAAAATCCATCGAGATGTGCGTCCAAGGCCTCTTCGGGATAGGCAAGGGCAACAACAATCCACTAGCCCGAGAACAACAAGGCTTGGCCCGAGCACAAACGCCACAAGACTGCACAAAGCCTCGTACATCTCGTGACAGGGAAGGCCACCAGAAGGACCTTGCCACCAAATCCCTGGTACCAAAGATTCCAGGATGACCTGCCAACGCAGAAGAATGAACCTCAGAAATGACTTTACTGGTCCAATCATCAGGAACAAACAGTCTACCAGGTGGGCAACGATCAGGTCTATCCGCCTGAAACTCCTGCAAGGCCCGCCGCAGGTCTGGAGAAACGGCAGACAATATCACTCCATCCTTAAGGATACCTGTAGGTTCAGAATTACCAGGGGAGTCAGGCTCAAAACTCCTAGAAAGGGCATCCGCCTTAACATTCTTAGAACCCGGTAGGTATGACACCACAAAATTAAACCGAGAGAAAAACAACGACCAGCGCGCCTGTCTAGGATTCAGGCGTCTGGCGGACTCAAGATAAATTAAATTTTTGTGGTCGGTCAATACCACCACCTGATGTCTAGCCCCCTCAAGCCAATGACGCCACTCCTCAAAAGCCCACTTCATGGCCAAAAGCTCCCGATTCCCAATATCATAATTCCGCTTGGCGGGCGAAAATTTACGAGAAAAAAAAGCACAAGGTTTCATCACGGAGCAGTCGGAACTTCTCTGCGACAAAACCGCCCCAGCTCCGATTTCAGAAGCGTCGACCTCAACCTGAAAAGGAAGAGCAACATCAGGCTGACGCAACACAGGGGCGGAAGAAAAGCGGCGCTTAAGCTCCCGAAAGGCCTCCACAGCAGCAGGGGACCAATCAGCAACATCAGCACCCTTCTTAGTCAAATCAGTCAATGGTTTAACAACATCAGAAAAACCAGCAATAAATCGACGATAAAAGTTAGCAAAGCCCAAAAATTTCTGAAGACTCTTAAGAGAAGAGGGTTGCGTCCAATCACAAATAGCCTGAACCTTGACAGGATCCATCTCGATGGAAGAGGGGGAAAAAATGTATCCCAAGAAGGAAATCTTTTGAACCCCAAAAACGCACTTAGAACCCTTCACACACAAGGAATTAGACCGCAAAACCTGAAAAACCCTCCTGACCTGCTGGACATGAGAGTCCCAGTCATCCGAAAAAATCAGAATATCATCCAGATACACAATCATAAATTTATCCAAATAATCACGGAAAATGTCATGCATAAAGGACTGAAAGACTGAAGGGGCATTTGAAAGGCCAAAAGGCATCACCAAATACTCAAAGTGGCCCTCGGGCGTATTAAATGCGGTTTTCCACTCATCCCCCTGCTTAATTCGCACCAAATTATACGCCCCACAGAGATCTATCTTAGAGAACCACTTGGCCCCCTTTATGCGAGCAAACAAATCAGTCAGCAGTGGCAACGGATATTGATATTTAACCGTGATTTTATTCAAAAGCCGATAATCAATACACGGCCTCAAAGAGCCATCTTTCTTAGACACAAAGAAAAAACCAGCTCCTAAGGGAGATGACGAAGGACGAATATGTCCCTTTTCCAAGGACTCCTTTATATATTCTCGCATAGCAGCATGTTCAGGCACAGACAGATTAAATAAACGACCCTTAGGGTATTTACTACCCGGAATCAAATCTATGGCACAATCGCACTCCCGGTGCGGAGGTAATGAACCAAGCTTAGGTTCTTCAAAAACGTCACGATAGTCAGACAAGAATTCAGGAATCTCAGAGGGAATAGATGATGAAATGGAAACCAAAGGTACGTCCCCATGCATCCCCTTACATCCCCAGCTTAACACAGACATAGCTTTCCAGTCGAGGACTGGGTTATGAGATTGCAGCCATGGCAATCCAAGCACCAACACATCATGTAGATTATACAGCACAAGAAAGCGAATAATCTCCTGATGATCCGGATTAATTCGCATAGTTACTTGTGTCCAGTATTGTGGTTTATTACTAGCCAATGGGGTGGAGTCAATCCCCTTCAGAGGTATAGGAGTTTCAAGAGGCTCTAAATCATACCCACAGCGTTTGGCAAAGGACCAATCCATAAGACTCAAAGCGGCGCCAGAGTCGACATAGGCGTCCGCGGTAATAGATGATAAAGAACAAATCAGGGTCACAGATAGAATAAACTTAGACTGAAAGGTGCCAATTGAAACTGACTTATCAAGCTTCTTAGTGCGCTTAGAGCATGCTGATATAACATGAGTTGAATCACCACAATAAAAGCACAACCCATTTTTTCGTCTAAAATTCTGCCGTTCGCTTCTGGACAGAATTCTATCACATTGCATATTCTCTGGCGTCTTCTCAGTAAACACCGCCAAATGGTGCACAGGTTTGCGCTCCCGCAGACGTCTATCGATCTGGATAGCCATTGTCATGGACTCATTCAGACCCGCAGGCACAGGGAACCCCACCATAACATCCTTAATGGCATCAGAGAGACCCTCTCTGAAATTCGCCGCCAGGGCGCACTCATTCCACTGAGTAAGCACAGACCATTTACGGAATTTTTGGCAGTATATTTCAACTTCATCTTGCCCCTGAGATAGGGACATCAAGGCTTTTTCCGCCTGAAGCTCTAAATGAGGTTCCTCATAAAGCAACCCCAAGGCCAGAAAAAACGCATCCACATTGAGCAACGCAGGATCCCCTGGAGCCAATGCAAAAGCCCAATCTTGAGGGTCGCCCTGGAGCAAGGAAATCACAATCCTGACCTGCTGTGCAGGATCTCCAGCAGAGCGAGATTTCAGGGACAAAAACAACTTGCAATTATTTTTGAAATTTTGAAAGCAAGATCTATTCCCCGAGAAAAATTCAGGCAAAGGAATTCTAGGTTCAGATATAGGAACATGAACAACAAAATCTTGTAAATTTTGAACCTTCGTGGTGAGATTATTCAAACCTGCAGCTAAACTCTGAATATCCATTTTAAACAGGTGAACACAGAGCCATTCCAGGATTAGAAGGAGAGAGAGAGAGGAAGGCTGCAATATAGGCAGACTTGCAAGTGATTCAATTGAAAGCACACTCAGAACTGAAGGAAAAAAAAAAAAAAAAAATTTTCAGCAGACTTCTTTTTTCTCTCCTTTCTCTGCCAATTAATTTAACCCTTTGTGGTCCGGTCAAACTGTTATGGTTCTCAATGGCAAGAGAACATAGCCCAGCATACATATGAACTAGCTCTTGGAAGGATGGAAACTTAAACTGACCATGAACTAAACCTGCCGCACAACTAACAGTAGCCGGGTAGCGTAGCCTGCGTTTTATCCCTAGACGCTCAGCGCCAGCCGGAGGACTAACTAATCCTGGCAGAGGAAAATACAGTCCTGGCTCACCTCTAGAGAAATTTCCCCGAAAGGCAGACAGAGGCCCCCACATATATTGGCGGTGATTTTAGATGAAAATGACAAACGTAGTATGAAAATAGGTTTAGCAAAATCGAGGTCCGCTTACTAGATAGCAGGAAGACAGAAAGGGCACTTTCATGGTCAGCTGAAAACCCTATCAAAATACCATCCTGAAATTACTTTAAGACTCTAGTATTAACTCATAACATCAGAGTGGCAATTTCAGATCACAAGAGCTTTCCAGACACAGAAACGAAACTGCAGCTGTGAACTGGAACAAAATGCAAAAAACAAACAAGGACAAAAGTCCGACTTAGCTGGGAGTTGTCTAGAAGCAGGAACATGCACAGAAAGGCTTCTGATTACAATGTTGACCGGCATGGAAGTGACAGAGGAGCAAGGTAAAATAGCGACTCCCACATCCTGATGGGAACAGGTGAACAGAGGGGATGATGCACACAAGTTCAATTCCACCAGTGGCCACCGGGGGAGCCCAAAATCCAATTTCACAACAGCTACCTTTACTTTGGAGAATTTCTCTGAGGCAAGGTAGGCTATTCTTTCTATCTTTAGGGGTAGTTAGCTCTTAGGCTCTGAAGAGGCGTCTAGGGAGAGTTAGGTACGCTCCACGGCTATTTCTAGTGTGTGTGATAGGATTAGGGATTGCGGTCAGTAGAGTTACCACTCCCTCAGAGCTCGTCCCAGGTTTTCTGTTTTAACCATCAGGTCACTTCGGGTGCTCCTAACCACCAGGTCATAACAGTACAGCTGGCACACAAAGTGTTAATGCATCTCAAAAGAGGGATAAGAGAAGTTCTGAGTCAATTTTTTTTTCTTTGCAGCCTGTTTTGTCTTTCTTTTCCCCTTAACCTCTGGGTGGTTCAGGACTCAGGTGTAGATATGGATACTCAAGGTTTGTCCTCTTGTGTGGATCAACTCACTGCTAGGGTACAGAGTATTCAAGATTATGTAGTTCAGAATCCGATTTTAGAGCCTAGAATTCCAATTCCTGATTTGTTTTCTGGGGATAGATCTAAATTTTTGAATTTCAAAAATAATTGCAGACTGTTTCTTGCTCTGAAACCCAGCTCCTCTGGTGATCCCATTCAGCAAGTAAAGATTATCATTTCTTTGTTGCGTGGTGACCCGCAAGACTGGGCATTCTCCCTTGAGCCAGGAAATCCTGCATTGCTTAATGTGGATGCATTTTTTCTAGCGCTTGGATTGCTTTATGATGTACCTAATTCTGTGGATCAGGCGGAAAAGATCTTGCTGACTCTATGTCAGGGTCAGGATGAGGCAGAAGTATATTGCCAGAAGTTTAGAAAGTGGTCTGTGCTTACTCAATGGAATGAGTGTGCCCTGGCGGCAATTTTCAGAAAGGGTCTTTCTGAAGCCCTTAAGGATGTTATGGTGGGGTTCCCCATGCCTGCTGGTCTGAATGAGTCAATGTCTTTGGCCATTCAGGTTGATCGGCGTTTGCACGAGCGCAAAGTTGTGCACCATTTGGTGGTGTCCTCTGAGTGGAGGCCTGAGCCTATGCAATGTGATAGGACTTTGACCAGAGCTGAACGGCAAGAACACAGACTTCAGAATGGGCTGTGTTTTTACTGTGGTGAGGTGACTCCTCTCATGCTATCTCTGATTGTCCTAAGCGCACTAAAAGGTTTGCTAGGTCTGTCAGCATTAGTACTTTGCAGCCTAAATTTCTCTTATCTCTTACCCTGATTTGCTCACTGTCATCCTACTCTGTTATGGCATTTGTGGATTCAGGCGCTGCCCTGAATTGATGGACTTGGAGTTTGCCAGGCGCTGTGGTTTTTCCTTGGAGCCTTTGCAGAGTCCTATTCCCTTAAGGGGGATTGATGCTACGCCATTGGCCAAGAATAAACCTCAGTACTGGACTCAGCTGACCATGTACATGGCTCCCGCACATCAGGAAAATATCCGCTTTTTGGTGTTGCATAATTTGCATGATGTTGTCGTGTTGGGTTTGCCTTGGTTACAGGTTCATAATCCAGTACTGGATTGGAAATCAATGTCTGTGTCTAGTTGGGGTTGTCAAGGGATACATGGTGATGTTCCTTTGATGTCAATTTCTTTTTCCACTCCTTCTGAAGTCCCTGAGTTTTTGTCGGATTACCAGGATGTATTTGATGAGCCCAAGTCCAGTGCCCTACCTCCTCATAGGGACTGTGATTGCGCTATTAATTTGATTCCTGGTAGTAAGTTCCCTAAGGGCCGACTGTTCAATTTATTTGTGCCAGAACATGCCGCTATGCGGAGTTATGTAAAGGAGTCCTTGGAAAAAGGGCATATTCGCCCGTCTTCGTCGCCGTTGGGAGCAGGGTTCTTTTTTGTGGCCAAGAAGGATGGCTCTCTGAGACCCTGTATAGATTACCGCCTTCTCAATAAAATCACGGTCAAATTTCAGTACCCTTTGCCTCTGTTGTCTGATTTGTTTGCTCGGATTAAGGGGGCTAGTTGGTTTACCAAGATTGACCTTCGAGGGGCGTATAATCTTGTGCGTATTAAACAGGGCGATGAATGGAAAACAGCATTTAATACGCCCGAAGGCCATTTTGAGTACCTGGTGATGCCATTCGGGCTTTCTAATGCTCCATCTGTGTTTCAGTCCTTTATGCATGACATCTTCCGGAAGTATCTGGATAGGTTCACGATCGTGTATTTGGATGATATTTTGGTCTTTTCGGATGATTGGGAGTCTCATGTAAGGCAGGTCAGGATGGTGTTCCAGGTCCTTCGTGCTAATGCGTTGTTTGTGAAGGGCTCTAAATGCCTCTTTGGAGTTCAGAAGGTTTCCTTTTTGGGCTTCATTTTTTCCCCTTCTACTATCGAGATGGATCCTGTCAAAGTTCAGGCCATTTATGATTGGACTCAACCTACATCTGTGAAGAGTCTTCAGAAGTTCCTGGGCTTTGCTAATTTTTACCGTCGCTTCATCGCTAATTTTTCTAGTGTGGTTAAGCCTTTGACTGATTTGACGAAGAAAGGCGCTGATGTGGTGAATTGGTCCCCTGCAGCCATTGAGGCCTTTCAGGAGCTTAAACGTCGTTTCACTTCGGCCCCTGTGTTGCGTCAGCCAGATGTTTTGCTCCCTTTTCAGGTCGAGGTTGATGCTTCTGAGATTGGGGCAGGGGCTGTTTTGTCTCAGAGAAGTTCTGATGGCTCCTTGATGAAGCCGTGTGCTTTCTTTTCAAGAAAGTTTTCGCCTGCCGAGCGTAAATATGATGTCGGCAATCGGGAGTTGTTGGCTATGAAGTGGGCATTTGAGGAGTGGCAACATTGGCTTGAGGGAGCCAAACATCGCGTGGTGGTCCTGACTATCACAAGAATCTGACTTACCTCGAGTCCGCCATGCGGTTGAACCCTAGACAGGCTCGATGGTCACTGTTTTTCTCCCGTTTCGATTTTGTGGTCTCATACCTTCCGGGATCTAAGAATGTGAAGGCTGATGCCCTTTCTAGGAGTTTTTTACCTGATTCTCCGGGAATCCCTGAGCCGGCTGGTATTCTTAAAGAGGGGGTGATTCTGTCTGCCATCTCCCCTGATTTGCGGCGGGTGCTGCAGGAGTTTCAGGCTGATAGACCTGACCGCTGCCCAGTGGAGAAACTGTTTGTCCCTGATAGATGGACAAGTAGGGTTATTTCTGAGGTTCATTGTTCAGTGTTGGCTGGTCATCCTGGGATTTTTGGTACCAGAGATTTGGTTGCCAGGTCCTTTTGGTGGCCTTCCTTGTCACGGGATGTGTGTTCTTTTGTGCAGTCCTGTGGGACTTGTGCTCGGGCCAAACCTTGCTGTTCTCGTGCCAGTGGGTTGCTTTTGCCTTTGCCTGTCCCGAAGAGGCCCAGGACACATATTTCCATGGATTTTATTTCTGATCTTCCTGTCTCTCAAAGGATGTCTGTCATCTGGGTGGTTTGTGATCGGTTTTCTAAGATGGTCCATTTGGTACCCTTGCCTAAATTGCCTTCCTCCTCTGATTTGGTTCCATTATTTTTTCAGCATGTGGTTCGTTTGCATGGCATTCCGGAGAACATTGTGTCGGACAGAGGTTCCCAATTTGTTTCTAGGTTTTGGCGGTCCTTTTGTACTAAGATGGGCATTGATTTGTCTTTTTCTTCAGCGTTCCATCCTCAGACAAATGGCCAAACCGAACGAACCAATCAGACCTTGGAAACCTATCTGAGATGCTTTGTTTCTGCTGATCAGGATGATTGGGTGACCTTCTTGCCATTGGCCGAGTTCGCCCTTAATAATCGGGCTAGGTCTGCTACTTTGGTTTCGCCTTTTTTTTTGTAATTCTGGTTTTCATCCTCGTTTTTCTTCAGGGCAGGTTGAGTCTTCTGACTGTCCTGGTGTGGATTCTGTGGTGGACAGGTTGCAACAAATTTGGACTCACGTGGTGGACAATTTGACGTTGTCTCAGGAGAAGGCGCAACGTTTTGCTAACCGCCGTCGCTGTGTTGGTCCTCGACTTCGTGTTGGGGATTTGGTTTGGTTGTCTTCTCGTTATGTTCCTATGAAGGTTTCTTCTCCTAAGTTCAAGCCTCGTTTCATTGGTCCTTATAAGATTTCTGAAATTATCAATCCTGTGTCATTTCGTTTGGCCCTTCCAACTTCTTTTGCCATCCACAATGTGTTCCATAGGTCGTTGTTGCGGAGATATGTGGCGCCTATGGTTCCTTCCGTTGATCCTCCTGCTCCGGTGTTGGTTGAGGGGGAGTTGGAGTATGTGGTGGAGAAGATTTTAGATTCTCGTATTTCGAGACGGAAGCTGCAGTACCTGGTTAAATGGAAGGGCTATGGTCAGGAGGATAATTCCTGGGTTGTTGCCTCCGATGTCCATGCTGCCAATTTGGTTCGTGCCTTTCATTTGGGTCGCCCTGATCGGCCTGGGGGCTCTGGTGAGGGTTCGGTGACCCCTCCTCAAGGGGGGGTACTGTTGTGAATTCCGTTCTCGGGCTCCCTCCTGTCGTCGTGAATGGTACTTACGCCTAACGGCTCTACGAGCGCTCATTCATTACATGTGGTAGGCGAGCCTGGAGCGGTCTGCTACCTTCCAGGGCAGTGCCCACAGCCTGCCTACCTGAAGATCCTCCATCGGAAATTTGGCTAAAAAGCTGCACCCTCTACAAAAGCTGTGTGGAAGATTCCATGTCATTGTTGCCGACTAGTGAGGTAAAAGTTTATCATCCTCAAATCGATACACATTGGTCCGGTCTGTTTCAGCTTTATAGTTTTCTGTTGTGAAAGATTACGTTCTGGTATAGAACTTAAGTGGAGGTTTTTTTCTAGCGCGGGTATTTTATTTTATTTATTATCTTTTAGAGACTACGATACAAATAGGGTGGTTTTGTATCATTACCTGCGGCTATTGCTAGTTATAGGCGCTACTGGTTTCCTAAGAGCTTTTTATTCTATTCAAAATACAACTTGCCTAATAATTCTGCACACAGTGTACATAACTGGCGTATTGCATTCAACAAGAATTCTGTATGCATATAGTTCAGGTTGGTATAGCTATAACTTTATTTTAGTACATTTGTATCCTTTGTATGTATTAAGCAGGGTTTATAGTAATTTTTAATAATACACTATTTTTGTGTGGCTTATGTATATAGGTTTTTCTTACGGAATAACCGTTTTTACCTTATACGCATTAGCACATTAAGTTAAAGGGGTTTGCACTTATATAATGAATCTTCTACATTATGCTTACTTGCTCACTCGTATTTTTTAACCTGCTTACTTTTTAAAGGGGTTTGTATTTATATAACAGATATGATGGCACTTTTTTCATATCTAATATATAAAGCTGAATGTGTGTCTGTATGTATGTGTGTATGTCCGGGATTGGCATCTGCACCGTCGCAACTACAGCCACAAACTTTTGCACAGTCACACGTCTGGACTAGTGATGAGCAAATATACTCGTTACTCGAGATTTCTCGAGCATGCTTGGGGGTCCTCTGAGTAGTTTTTAGTGCTCGGAGACTTAGTTTTTCCTGCCGCAGCTGAATGATTTACTTCTGTTAGCCAACATAAGTACATGTGGGGGTTGCCTGGTTGCTAGAGAATCCCCACATGTACTTATGCTGGCTAACAGATGTAAATCATTCAGCTCCGGCAAGAAAAACTAAATCTCCAAGCACTACAAAATACTCGGAGGACCCCCGAGCATGCTTGAGAAATCTCAAGTAACGAGTATATTCGCTCATCACTAGTCTGGACCCCGAGAGCGTCATAGGCAATGTTGTGAGGCGAAATTTTAACCCCGTGCATTCCAATTCACCAAACAATTTTGCCCCTATCTACATAATGGGGAAAAAGTGAAAGGAGAAGTGTTGGAGGCAAATTGACAGCTGCCAGATGTGAACAAGGGGGACTTAAAGAATGAGAGCGATGGCGCCAAAGAGTATATACCATACAGTTGCTAAGGTGGGGCCCCGACATGGGATACTCCCCACACACGGGGATTTGAACACACACACAAAATGTGTCACACACTACCACGCAGAGTTGAGCGACTTTTACTTTTTTAGGATTGAGTCGTGTTTCGCGAAACCCGACTTTCTCAAAAGTCGGGTCGGGTGAAATCGGCTGATTATTGCGAAAAGTTGGGGGCCGACTGAAACACGAAACCCAATGCAAGTCAAAGGGGAATCAAAGTCGGCAGAGAGTGGAGGACAGGAAAACACCTACAGTGCCTATTTTAATGCCAAAAACATCAATTCTTATTACTGAAGCTTGTCAATCTTAATTTACTTTATAATAATAGTTAGGCATTGAAAATTGGGGTCATTTGGCTAAAGTTGTGGGGGGAGAAGTGCTGGTTCAAGTTTTTCGTGGGCCCAGGAAACGCGGACTACGTCACGGCGGTGGAGCAGGGAGAGGTAAGTATTTCAACTTTGCAAGTGCTGTGATCCTGAGCAAGCAGGGGGGGCCCACTCGTTCGCAATGGTGCTGGCACAGGGCCCCTCAAAGTATAGCGGTGTGTTTGACGGCGGGGGCGCCTCCCACCGGCGGAGACACTTTTCCATACTATGAGGGGCCCTGTGCCAGTGACATTGCCAACGAGTATGCCCCCCACCTGATGAAGGAACCTGCACTTTCATCTGCACCTTCCTGTTTGTCCCCGTGTAAGGTGGTATAGTATGCAGGTAGGGGAACCTGACTCTCAGCAGGGTCAGATTCTGGCTGTGTAGAGAGCAAGGGGAATGTAGTGGTCTGGGTCAATGTACCAGAAGACTCATCTAGCAGTGGCTGGGCAATGGGCAGGATGAGGAGGAAACACAGATATAGGCCCAAATAATAAAGTGGGCTAAATGCAGTTCCAAATTGGTAACAGGAATAAACTGGCGGCAAAGCTTTGTTCAGCAGTGGACAATTGTAAGGAGTGGCAGACACAGTTAGTAGGCCAAATGCAGTTTAATATGTGATATAGGCTGAAAATTGAAGCTCAGCTTTGTTCAGTGGTGGAGAAAAGCAAGGAGCGGCAGACACCGTTAGTAGGCCCAACCAAACAAGTAGGCCAAATGCAGTTTAATATGTGATATAGGCTGAAAATTGAAGCTCAGCTTTGTTCAGTGGAGGAGAAAAGCAAGGAGCGGCAGACACCGTTAGTAGGCCCAACCAAACAAGTAGGCCAAATATAGTTTAATATTTGATATAGGCTAAAAATTGAAGCTCAGCTTTGTTCAGTGGAGGAGAAAAGCAAGGAGCGGCAGACACCGTTAGTAGGCCTACCAAACAAGTAGGCCAAATTAAGTTTAATATCCGAAACAGGATGAAAATTGAGGCTCAGCTTTGTTCAGTGGAGGTGAAAAGCAAGGAGCGGCAGACACCGTTAGTAGGCCCAACCAAACAAGTAGGCCAAATGCAGTTTAATATTCGAAACAGGAGTAAACAGGTGGCATAGCTTTGTACAATGGAGGACAGCTGTAATGAGTGGCGCAGACACAGGTTGTAGGCCCACATTTAAAAAGTAGGCTCCAAGCAGTTCAAAAATGGTAACAGGAGTAAACAGGCGGCATAGCTTTGTTCAATGGAGGACAGCTGTATTGAGTGGTGCAGACAGACACAGGTAGTAGGCATGTAGTAGGCCTAAAATAAAAAGTAGGCTCAATGCAGTTTAAAATTGGTTACAGGGGTACACAGGCGGCATAGCGTTGTTCAGCGGAGGATGATTGTAATAAGTGGCGCAGACAGACTTAGTAGGCCTAAAATAAAAAAGTAGGCTCAATGCAGTTTAAAATTGGTTACAGGGGTACACAGGCGGCACAGCAATGTTCAGCGGTGGACAATTGTAAGGAGTGGCGTAGACAGACTCATGTAGTAGGCCTAAAATAAAAAAGTAGGCTCAATGTAGTTTAAAATTGGTTACAGGGGTACACAGGCGGCATAGCGTTGTTCAGCGGAGGACAACTGTAAGGAGTGGCAGACACAGTTAGTAGGCCCAAAAAATTCAGTAGGCTAAATACAGTTCAAAATTGGTAACAGCAGTAAACTGGCGGCATAGCTTTGTTCAGTGGAGGACAACTGTAAGGAGTGGCTGACACAGTTAGTAGGCCAAAATAATAAAGTGAGGTAAATGTCTGCCAAAATTTTTTTCAAAAATAAACAGGTGGCATAGCTACGTACAGGGGTGGGCTTCTCTGCTGAGTAGCAGACAGTGGTAGTTGGCGCAAAGTATTAAATGGTCTAAATGGAGGCAAGGGCCCCTGTATATTTTAACTATCATCTATCATTTCAACAAATTTGTACTGGCAGTGCCATTGAAGGATTTATCAGCACAGACTACACTGTGGTGGAGCAGGGAGAGGTAAGTATTACAAGTGGTAGAGCACTGTTCGACCAGGGGGGAACACTCTCTCGTGGGCGGCGGTACTGGCACAGGGCCCCTCATATTACGATGATGTGTCTGACGTTGGTTGTGCATCACCACCATCAGAGACACTTCATTGTACTATGAGGGACCCAGTGCCAGTGCCGTCGCCCAAGAGTGGGCACACCCACCTGTCCAGGCAAACGGCACTCGCACGGGTGCTTGCGCTAGGTGGTGACCACGGCCCTGTGGGGGGGGTCAGCCCATTTAGGGAGGTAAAAAAATGGCCTATGGTGGACATTCAGCAGCTGCAAATGGAGGAATTGGAGCAGTCAGTAAGAGAAGGCCAAAAGCAAGACATTTTTCAGGCAAGCTACACGTCAGCAGGGGAAGGTGGGGCAAAATAATTAGAAATCCATGATTGGTTCATTTTAATGAAGATTAGATCATCAACATTTTGGGTAGCCAGACGAGTCCTTTTTTCGGTCAGTATTGAACCAGCAGCACTGAATACTCTTTCTGATAGCACACTAGCAACTGGGCAAGCGAGCTCCTGTAATGCATATTCTGCCAATTCAGGCCAGGTGTCTATTTTAGATGCCCAGTAATCAAAGGGGAATGATGTGTGAGGGAGAACATCGATAAGGGAGGAAAAATAGTTTGTAACCATACTGGACAAATGTTGTCTCCTGTCACTTTGAATTCACGCAGCAGTACCTGTCGTGTCTGCGGTCATTGCGAAATCACTCCACAACCTGGTCATAAAACCCCTCTGTCCAATGCCACTTCTGATTTGTGCACCTCTAACACCTCTGCCATGTTGCCCCCTGCAGCTCGTGTGAGACCCATCACCGCCGCTGTGTGCTGGGAATGACTGAACCAAACGGTCTACAAGAGTTGCTTGTTTGGTAGCCAATATTTGCTCAAGGTTCTCATGTGGCATGATATTTTGTAATTTCCCCTTATAGCGTGGATCCAGGAGGCAGGCCAACCAGTAATCGTCATCGGTCATCATTTTTATAATGCGAGGGTCCCTTTTTAGGATATGCAAGGCATAATCAGCCATGTGGGCCAATGTTCCAGGTGTCAATTCACTGCTTGCGATGGGTTGAGGAGCACTTTCTTGCAAATCAACATCACTTGTCTCCTGCAAAAACCCTGTACCTGACCTTGCAACGCCACTAGTTTCTTTTGCCCCCTGAGAAGCATCTTCCTCCCATATATATTCATCCCCATCACCCTCCTCCTCCTCCTCTTCGTCCGCCACCTCGTCCAGGAGAGTTCCCTGAGCAGACAATGGCTGACTGTCATCAAGGCTTCCCTCATCCTCGGCTGTAGACGCCTGCTCCTTAATGTGCGTCAAACTTTGCATCAGCAGATGCATTATTGGGATTCTCATGCTTATGATGGCATCGTCTGCACTTACCAGCTGTGTGCATTCCTCAAAACCCTGAAGGACTTGACAGAGGTCTTGTAGCTTCGACTACTGCACACCTGACAACTCCATGTCTGCCATCCAACTGCCTGCCCGTGTATGTGTATCCTCCCACAAAGACATTACAGCACGCCTCTGTTCGCACAGCCTCTGAAGCATGTGCAGTGTGGAGTTCCACCTTGTTGCAACGTCGATTATTAGGCAGTGCTGGGGAAGCTTCAGCAATCGCTGATGGTTCTGCATACGGCTGGAGTGTACGGGCGACCGGCGGATGTGCGAGCAAAGTCTTCGCACCTTCAGGAGCAGGGCTCGTAACCCCGGATAACTTTTCAGGAAGCCCTGCACCACCAGGTTCAAGGTGTGAGCCAGGCAAGGTATGTGTTTTAGTTATGAAAGGGCTACGGCAGCCATAAAATTCCTTCCGTTATCACTGACTACCTTGCCTGCCTCAAGATGTACACTGCCCAGCCATGACTGAGTTTCTTGCTGCAAGTACTCGGCCAGTACTTCCGCCGTGTGTCTGTTGTAGCCCAAACACTTCATTTCCAACACAGCCTGCTGATGCTTACCACTAGCTGTTCCATAATGTGACACCTCATGTGCAACAACGAGCTTTCGCTTCTGGAGGAGGAGGAGGAGGAGGAGGAAGAGGAGGGGTGTCGAATGCCTACTGCCAACTGTTTCCTAGACCGTGGGCTAGGCAGAACTGTCCCACTATTGCTGTCCCCTGTTGACCCTGCATCCACCACATTAACCCAGTGCACTGTGATGGACACGTAACGTCCCTGCCCATGCTTACTGGTCCATGCATCTGTTGTGAGGTGCACCTTTCTATTGACTGATTGCCTCAGTGCATGGACAATGCCGTGTTTGACATGCTGGTGGAGGGCTGGGATGGCTTTTCTCGCAAAGAAGTGTTGACTGGGTAGGTCATAGCGTGGTACTGCGTAGGCCATCAGGGCTTTGAAAGCTTCGCTTTCAACCAACCGGTAGGGCATCATCTCTAACGAGATTAGTCTACAATGTGGGCATTCAAACCCTGTGTACGCGGATGAGAGGATGAGTACTTACTTTTCCTAATGAGAGTCTCTTGTAGGGTGAGCTGGACTGAAGAGCTGCATATGGTGGAACTAGCGGTGGTGGACATGGTGGATTGAGAGAGGGTTGGTGATGGTGTTCTCGATGTTGGCCTACATACAGTGTTTCCTACCAATAAACTTGTGATTCCCTGACTGCTTTGGCCTGGCGACGATACCTCTACATTTGCTGCTGGTGGTGTCCTAACTGGTGGGCTTACAGTGAGGGAAGCAATGTAGCGTTGCTGACTACCTTCATTCTGAGCGGGTGCACCAACGGTACTTGACATTTGGTAGTTAGTCCAGACTTGCAAGTGCATGCTGGTTAAATGTCTACGCATGCACGTTGTATTTAAATTTTGGACATTCTTCCCTCTGCTAAAGGTCTTTGAGCATTTCTTACAGATAACTTTGCACTGATCATTCGGATCTTGGTTAAAAAGCTCCCACACTGCACTCTTCCTATTATCGAATACCTTTTCAGGCATTGCACACTGTGCTACTTTAACCGGATGGCCACGCTGTCCTAAAAGTGTTTTTGGTTTTGTCAAACGTTTTTGGCCAGATACGGGCCTGCCAGATGAAAGCTGTTGCAATGTAGATGCCTGCTGTGGATCATCCTCCTCCGCTTCAGAGCTACTGCCAGCGGCACCCGGTTCCCCCAATGGCTGCCAATCTGGGTCAACAACTGGGTCATCTATCACCTCCTCTTCAATGTCATGTGCACCTTCCTCTGTGTCGCCGTGTAAGGTGCTATAGCGTTCGGGATGGGGCACCATTGTCACATCAGGGTCACATTCTGGCTCAGTACACTGCGAGGGCAATGTAGTGATCTGAGTCAATGGAGCAGCATAATAATCTAGCTGTGGCTGTGCATCTGTGCACTCCATGTCCGATTCATCTTCTAATGGGCTGTTAACTTTTTCCCTTTCTAACCCTGGCACCCTGTAAATAGCTCCATGGAGTAAACTGTAGTGTCGCCTGCCGCATCCTTCACTTTTGCTTTGGGTGAAGGACACAAGGAAGCAACTTGTTCCTGACAAGGAGCATCCACTGACAACTCGCTGCTTTTATATTTCGAACTTTCTGAAGAGGAGGCGAAAGAGCTAGAGGCTCAGTCAGCAATGAAATCCAAAACTTGTTCCTGCTGCTCCGGCTTTAAAAGCGGTTTTCCTACTCCCAGATAAGGGAGCCTTCGAGGCCTTGTGTAGCCAGACGATGACGCTGTCTGAACAACTCGAGCCTTAGGTGCGATTTTGCTTTTCCCACTACTACCAGATGCTCCACCACCACCACCACCACCATCATTACCAGCTGGCAATGACAGCCCACGGCCTCTTCCACCAGACTTCCTCATTTTTGGGAAAATGTAACCAAACTAACAACCGTTATATGGTACTGTAAAACAAGGTAGAAGGTGTACATAAACTTGTTGAGAATTTAAATCTCCCTTTTTTGTGTGGGAGACTGCTGCAAAAACCAGGCCCACTGTATTACACTACACAATGTAAGTGGCAGAACGTGGCTGGCAGATGTACGACAAACAGAACTGAGGCAGATCCACTTAGTGGCAATTTAAATCTCCCTTTTTTGTGTGGGAGACTGCTGCAAAAACCAGGCCCACTGTATTACACTACACAATGTAAGTGGCAGAACGTGGCTGGCAGATGTATGACAAACAGAACTGACGCAGATCCACTTAGTGGCAATTTAAATCTCCCTTTTTTGTGTGGGAGACTGCTGCAAAAACCAGACCCACTGTATTACACTACACAATGTAAGGGGCAGAACGTGGCTGGCAGATATACGACAAACAGAACTGACGCAGATCCACTTAGTGGCAAATTAAATCTCCCTTTTTTGTGTGGGAGACTGCTGCAAAAACCAGGCCCACTGTATTACACTACACAATGTAAGTGGCAGAAAGTGGCTGGCAGATATACGACAAACAGAACTGACGCAGATCCACTTAGTGGCAATTTAAATCTCCTTTTTTGTGTGGGAGACTGCTGCAAAAATCAGGCCCAGTGTATTACACTACACAATGTAAGTGGCAGAACGTGGCTGGAAGATGTATATAAAAAAAGGGACTGTACTACAATAACAATCTCCCTACAATGATCTCAGGACAAGTATGGCAGCCAGCAATAAAAAGGACTGCTGCACAGAAAAGTGTGGACAAATAAACAATAGAACTGTGCAGAAAGGAGCAATAGGATTTTTGCTTTTAAAAAAGCAGTTGGTTTGAACAGCAGCGTACAAACAGCAATGCAGCTATCAGGGAGCCTTATAAGGCAGCCTAATAAGCTACAGAGCCGATGCAAAAAAATCTAGCCTCCACTGTCCCTGCAAAGAAAAGGTGGTGTTGGACAGTGGAAATCGCTACAGCACAAGCGGTTTGGGAGTTAATCTTCCCTCTCTAACTATATCCCTGCTTCTGACGAAGCTGCAGCAACCTCTCCCTATGCTCAGATCGGCAGAAGTAAGATGGTGGTCGGCGTGCACGCCCCTTTGTAGCCCCTGTGACACCGCAGAAAGCAAGCCAATCACTGTCATGCCCTTCTCTAAGATGGTGGGGACCGAGACCTAAGACCTATGTCATCACGCTGCCCACACTCTGCGTCCTCCTTCATTCGCTGAGAAATGGCGCTGAACGCATCATACGAAACGCGACTTTGGCGCAAAGATCGCCGACGGCATGGCCGATCCCACACTGGGATCGGGTTGGGTTTCATAAAAACCGACTTTGTCAAAAGTCGGCAATTTTTCAATTTGTCCGATCCGTTTCGCTCAACCCTACTACCACGTGCTTGAACATATACCACCCTCGGCACACATTTCACCACACATACACCAACCTTGCCACATAAAAGTCAAAACACAAAACTCACCACTCAAAACTCGCCACGCACAAAATTCGCGACATGCAAAACTCGCCACATGCACAAAAGTTGCAACACATGCAAAAGTTGCCTCACACAAAACTTGCACATACTCAAAACGCACCACACATAAAACTTGCCACGCGCAAAACTCGCCATGCGTAAAACTTACTTCACACAACTTGCTACACTAACCTGTCACATGCAACTCGACACACAAAAAGTTGCTACACGCATGTCGCCACACAAAACTCATCTCCCAAAAGTCGCTACATGCATGTCGCCACACGCAACTCAACACACACAACGTGACACATGAAACTCGCCCTAAAACACACACAAGTCTGGTATTATCCTTCAAAAATAAAAATCTGATTAATAACCAGACAAACTACAAGAGCAACAAATGTACCATATAGGAAATACTGCAGCTGTCAGTCACATGACCTGTCTGTTATGTGTATGTGTGAGCTAATATATACTGTCAGGGGGGAGGGCTTCCTGTTGGCTGGGGATTTATCAGGCTGCCAATAGCAACCAATCACAGCTTAGCTTCTATTTTGCTACACTTAATTAATCTGAGCTCTTATTGGTTAATATAGGCAACAAAGGACATTCTCAGTATAACAAAGCTTGTGTGAGGTAATAGCATTTTGTTAGGGTGTGTTGGTGGAAAGGCTGATGTCACATTACCTATATGTGAGAGGATATAGAAATTGCCAGTTGCAGACTATTTTTACCACAATAATGCCTAATAAGAAAAGGAATTCCATGGCACGAATGTCAGCTGATGCGAAAAGAAAAGCTGCATTACGGGCCAATGAAAAATGTGAAGACCGAGAAACAAGGCTGACACACATGAGAACAGCAGCTGCTTCCTCAAGAGCCAATGAACTTTCTGAGCAGAGGGAAGTGAGGCTTGCAGACAAGAGAACAAGAGCTGCTTCCTCAAGGGCCAATGAACTTTCTGAAGAGAGGGAAGCAAGGCTTGCAGACATGAAAACAAGAGCTGCTTCCTCAAGAGCCAATGAACTTTCTGAGGAGAGGGAAGCAAGGCTTGCAGATAAAAGAAGAGCTGCTTCCTCAAGGGCCAATGAGTCATCTCAGCAGAGAAAAGGCTGACTTGCCACTAAGAGAATTGTTATTTCTTCCACCAGGGCACAGGAAATGGTTGGAGATTTGAAACATGCTGCCTTTTGTTACTAGTCAGACATAAACTATCAGGATAATCCTAAAGTTCAGATAGGAAAAATGGATGTGGTCTGCATGTACTGCAGTGCCCTAAAATGGAAAGATGAGCCGCCAGGTTTATGCTGTGCAAATGGCAAGATAAAACTTCCACCTCTCCTGTCACCACCAGATCTCCTAAAGTCTCTGATGACAGGTACCAGTACAATATAAAAGCATTTCTTGGACAACAACAGGAAGTACAACTCCTGCTTCCAAATGACATCATTTGGTGAAACATAAGAAATGTTTACAACAGGATTTATGCCGACATTAAACGTTCAAGGACAGGTTTACCACTCAATTGGCCCACTGATTCCATTACAAGGAGAAGAATCTCAATTTCTTCAACTCTTCTTCATGGGAAATGCAGAAGCAGAGGCTCAGCGGAGATGCTCTTTAATTCCTAACACTCGCCTTGATATTGTCACTATTTTGCAGCAGTTCCTTCACTCCAGCAATCCATATGTTAAGCTTTTAAAGACTGCACTTGAATGCATGCCAAATGACAATTACAAGGTTGTCATTCGAGCTGACAAAACAACACAAGGTGAAAATCAGAGACGTTTCAATGCTCCCACATTTGATGAGGTAGCCATCTTGATTGTAGGTAATGATTTTCAAAGCCATGACATTGTGCTTCAGAAAAGGAACAATAGTTTGCAACGAGTAGCTGAAACTCACAGGTCCTATGATGGTCTGCAATATATAATCATCTTTTGGCAGGGACAGGATGGCTACAGTTATATGAAAAAGTTTGGGCACCCCTATTAATCTTAAGCTTAATGTTTAATAAAAATTGTTTTTTTTTGCAACAGCTATTTCAGTTTCATATATCTAATAACTGTTGGACACAGTAATGTTTCTGTTAGGGTTGGCGGAACTCACCGAATATATTTATTAATGAGATAGGTGCGTTCGCAACCCGGGATCCATCGTGCAGGAAAAAACCTGCTGCTAAGTAAGGCGGTGAAGTAAATTAGAATAAACGAACTCTGTTACTTCACAGAGCCCGTAGTAAAGAGAATGCTGTGCCCTGTTTAGCTCACAGGGAACACAGCTACTGAGCAGAGCCGACAGTGGTCATGCAGTCCCAACCAAACACGCTGCTCCTCTCCGGTGGAGCCGGAAATCTAATGGCTATTAGCCAGCCCTGAATTCACTCATGAGAAACTCCTCGCCGGAGGTGCCAGCATTCTAGGGGCTTATTTCAGCCGGGTCCCTGACTGCATACACAGAAAAACTCCTCGCCGGAGGTGCCAGCATTCTAGTGGCTTATTTCAGCTGGGTCCCTGACCACACACACGACCACACTGGCGCTGAGCTCGTACATATTTGATACTAGCGCATGGCCGTGCAGTCATGAGAACCCCTTATAGTCGCAGCACCTACAGGACCTTCCAAGAAGGACCAATGGAAATTGCTGCAGTACCTGAGCATGTGACCCTAGACCTCCACTGAGAGATCTTGCCCTGGGCATGCTCAGTGTGTGCAAAGCAGGACTTAGTCCCAGAAAACCCTGCTCACCGCAGAACTGTGCGGGGTACAATAGTAAAGCCTGGAGAGACAGCAGTAACCCTTTGCACAGTATCAGATTCAGTGAGACGCTGGGACCGACGTCTCCGCTGAGCAGGCTCCACTGCGGCCGATGCAGAATGGGAGACTGCAGCAGACATGGCTCAAGATTCCCCCTGTGCAGCGGCGGGAACTCAACTCCTAACAGTTTCTGCCTTGAAATGATGTTTATTGTAAATACAGAAAAAGTGCAATCTGCATTCAAACAAAATTTGACAGGTGCATAAGTATGGGCACCTCACCAGAAAAGTGACATTAATATTTATTAGATCCTCCTTTTGCAAAAATAACAGCCTCTAGTCGCTTCCTGTAGCTTTTAATGAGTTCCTGGATCCTGGATGAAGGTATTTTTGACCATTCCTCTTTACAAAACAATTCCAGTTCAGTTAAGTTTGATGGTCGCCGAGCATGGACAGCCCTCTTCAAATGATCCCACAGATGTCCAATGATATTCAGGTCTGGGGACTGGGATGGCCATTCCAGAACAGTGTAATTGCTCCTCTGCATGAATGCCTGTGTAGATTTGGAGCGGTGTTTTGGATCATTGTCTTGCTGAAAGATCCATCCCCTGCGTAACTTCAACTTTGTCACTGATTCATGAACATTATTGTCAAGAATCTGCTGATACTGAGAGGAATCCATGCGTCCCTCAACTTTAGCAAGATTCCCGGTGCCGGCATTGGCCACACAGCCCCAAAGCATGATGGAACCTCCACCAAATTTTACTGTGGGTAGCAAGTGTTTTTCTTGGAATGCTGTGTTTTTTTGCCGCCATGCATAACGCCTTTTTGTATGACCAAACAACTCAATCTTGGTTTCATTAGTACACAAGACCGTCTTCCAGAAAGAAATTGGCTTCTCCAAATGTGCTTTTGCATACCTCAGCCGACTCTGTGGCGTGCTTGCAGAAACGGCTTCTTTCGCATCACTCTCCCATACAGCTTCTCCTTGTGTTTTTTTCTCTTAATGTTTATATATTTTGTATATTATGTTGTATCATTGGGGTGCTATATGTGGTATTGTCACTGTATATATATATATATATATATATATATATATATATTTGTATTATTTATTGCTTTTGCGTTCTATTACTGTTCACTTAGTACTTTGTTCGGTGTCTAACACGTTTTTTACCCTTTTTCATATTATAGCATATTTTAATACCATGTTTTAGCTCTTGTAATATTTTATGAGCTAGTATCTGATATGCTTCTATCGTCACTTGCTCTATTTATAGTTAAATTATAATGTACACTTGTTCACTAGCACTGCTGCACTTTCGTTTCTGTGGCTCTGTCTTTTACCTTCTGCCTGATTATTTAGTTTACGGCCAGTGCGCATGCCCGCTGGGGGTGGGTGGCTCACAATCACAGACCGCGTCTCTATCGCTACCATCGTGTATGGGCGGTACCTGCTCACGTTTCTGTGGGCGGTCCCAGCTCATTCACTCCAGCGATGACGCACTCTGGGATCAGTGCCCCACCGCTCTCAACTGAGCATGCGCCGCTTATGGTCGGCACTTCGGTGCTATTATAGGAGTTAATCCCCATTGGCTGGGCACATGTATATCTGCTACACCTGACCTGACGACGCCACTCCCCCGGAAGAAGGCACGCACGCCGAAACGCGCGTAGGGGTGGCGCCGCAGGTCGGAGGTTTCCATGCTTCATTTTCGTAAGTTATTTCCTTATATTTAATGTGTTTGTGCTGAACTGGATATTCGTTACCAGTCGGGCTCTTTATATCCCGTGTTACATCAGCACACATGTCTCTTTTTGGTATGATTCTTATCATTGTAGTTTACTAGCATATCCTCTGGCCTGCGGCCAAGGTGCAGCGTCACCTTCTTAGCATCCTTTTCTATAGATTTTCCTTGTTTGTTGTTGGTATTTTAAATTTCAATAAAGATGATCATTTGATATAATAGTTGTCCAATTGTGCATAATCTTCTTTGTAGGTTCTATATATTGTTTTCTGCATGGATTTTTTTTTACTTTTCTCGTATAATATCTCCGTATGTGGACACAGATATATGTATGCTGTATTCTGTGTATTGCCTACCAGTATTGGTTGATAGCTTCTCCTTGTGCAAAGTGTGTTGTATAGTTGACCGATGCACAGTGACACCATCTGCAGCAAGTTTATGCTGCAGCTCACTGGAGGTGGTCTGAGGATTGTCCTTGACTGATCTCACCATTCTTCTTCTCTGCCTTTCTGATGTTTTTCTTGGCCTGCCACTTCTGGCTTTAACAAGAACTGTACCTGTGTTCTTCCATTTCCTTACTATGTTCCTCACAGTGGAAATTGACAGGTTAAATCTCTGAGACAGCTTTTTGTATCCTTCCCCTGAACAACTATGTTGAATAACCTTTATTTTCAGATCATTTGACAGTTGTTTTGAGGAGCCCATGATGCCACTCTTCAGAGGAGATTCAAACACGAGAACAACTTGCAAGTGGCCACTTTAGGTAGCTTTTCTCATGATTGCATACACCTGGCTATGAAGTTCTAAGCTCAATGAGGTTACAAAACCAAAAAAAGTGCTTTAGTAAGTCAGTAAAAAGTAGGTAGGAGTATTTAAAACAAGAAAATGATAAGGGTGCCCATACTTATGCACCTGTCAAATTTTGTTTGAATGCAGAATGCACATTTTCTGTTAGTACAATAAACCTCATTTCAAGGCAGAAACATTACTGTGTCCAACAGTTATTAGATATATGAAACTGAAATAGCTGTTGCAAAAAAAACAATTTTTATAAAACATTAAGCTTAAGGTTAATAGGGGTGCCCACACTTTTTCATATAACTGTATCACTTTGGAATACCTCAGATCCTACAACAGGCAACCCTTCAGGAAAAAAAGTGTCTGCCATGGACTTCTATGCATATAGGATCATGACAATATTTGCAGAGGAAAATCACATCTTGAAATGCAAACATCTCTTCCACCAATTTATTGTTGCCATGTATGCAAAGATTGAGAGTGAACATCTTTTATATAGCCGACTAAATAAAAAAAAGCTCAGGGCAGAGGAATATATTCACCTTAGAGATGCTGTAGCAAATGGTGCTGATCCAAAAGAGTTGGGGAAAATGGTTATTCTTTCATCAACTGTCACTGGAAGCCCACGACACATGCATGAATACACACAGGATGCAATGACGTATGTGAGAAAGTATGGCCGTCCAGATCTTTTCATCACCTTTACTTGCAATCCTGCCTGGGAGGAAATTGGAAGGCACCTGTTGCCAGGCCAAAAAACAGTGAATCGCCATGGCCTTATTGCTCGGATTGTCAAACAGAAACTTTCAGAAATGACTAATCTCATCACAAAATCACATATTTATGGTGAGACGCAGTGCTGGATGTATTCAGTTGAATGGCAAAAAAGAGGCCTTCCTCACGCCCACATCTTGATCTGGCTGAAGCAAAAAATAAAGCCTACCGAAATTGACAATATCATCAGTGCCGAATTGCCAGACCTTCAGATTGACCCATTGCTGTTTGACACCATCACAAAAAAATGATTCATGGTCCGTGTGGGAGTCTCAACAAAAATTCTCCCTGTATGATTGATGGCAGGTGTTCAAAGCATTACCCACGAACTCTGGTCCAAGAAACCCAAACAGGACAAGATGGATATCCAGTCTACCGATGAAGAAAGCCAGGGGATGGTGGTTTCACAGCAAAGCTCCAAATACGTGTTGGATCATCACTCCAAGAGATAAAAATTGACAACAGGTGGGTAGTGCCTTACAACCCTTTGCTCTCAAAAATCTTCCAGGCTCATATAAATGTCGAATCTTGCCACTCTGTGAAATCAATCAAGTATACCTGCAAATATGTCCACAAAGGAAGTGATCAAGCAGTTTTTGAACTCCAGAAAATTGGACCTATTATTGATGAAGTGGAGGCATTCCAGATGGGCAGGTACATAAGCAGCAATGAAGCTGTTTGGAGAATACTAGGATTCTCCATTCATGAGCACTACCAACCAGTTGTGCATCTGAGTGTGCACTTGGAAAATGGACAGAGAATTTTCTTTAACCCAGCAAACTTGCAGCAGCAGCTCCTAACACCACCTAAGACCACGCTCTTGGCATTTTTTGAGCTGTGTCAACAAGACCCTTTTTCAAAAACAATTCTGTGCTGTGATTTTAAAAAGTACTACACTTGGAATGCCTCCAGAAAAACACTGTAACAGACGAAACTATGGCTTGATATTGAAGTTATCCAGGGGTGAAAGCAACTGATACTCTTGGTCGCGTCTACACTAATCATCTGTCAAATGCAGAGTGCTTCTACCTGTGCATGTTACTTCATGTTGTCAAAGGCCCTACATCATTTTGTGACCTGAAGACCGTTGGAGGCCATGTGTGTGAAACATTCAGGGAAGCTTGCCAAAGAAAAGGACTTCTGGAAAATGATAGACACTTTGACATGACCCTCAGTGAAGCAGCAGCCACACAAACCCCAAAGCGACTAAGACACCTCTTTGCTATTATTCTAACAACCTGTAGCATTTCAAATCCTTTTGAGATTTGGAAAAAGTACAAAACTGATCTCAGTGAGGACATCCTCATGCAGATTAGAAGGGGAAATCCTCAGCAACTCATCAACTTTTCTGAGGAAATGTTCAATGAAACTTTAATGCTCCTTGAAGATCAGTGCATAGCAATATCAGGAAAAGCCTTATAGTTGCTTGGTTTGCCTGCTCCAGTAAGAAATCCAGAAGGCATCCAAATGAGTAGGGAAATTTTCATAGAAATAAACTACAATATTGATGAACTGACAGCATTTGTGTCTCAGAACGAGCCAATATTGGTACCAGATCAAAGGGATGCCTATAACTAAGTTTCAGTGAAACCAATAAAGGTGGGATTGTCTTCCTTGATGCTCCAGGTGGAACAGGAAAGACATTTGTAATCAACTTGTTCCTGGCAAAATTTTGACAACAAAAAAAGATTGCACTTGCAGTGGCATCTTCTGGAATTGCAGCTACGCTTTTAAAAGGTGGCAGGACAGCACATTTGACATTCAAACTACCACTTAACCTGTCTCATATTAACAGCCCCGTGTGTAATATTGCCAAGGGATCAGGACTGGCCAAATAGCTTCAAAACTGCAGTGCCATCATTTGGGATGAATGCACCATGTCACACAAAAGGGCTCTGGAAGCAGTGGACAGACTGCTGCAAGACCTGCGTAGCAACAAATATATCATGGGAGGAGTAGTTGTTGTTTTGGCAGGTGACTTCCGCCAAACACTACTTGTTATTCCAAGATCAACCCCTGCAGATGAACTCAATGCCTGTCTCAAAGCATCTTACCTTTGGAGAAAAGTAAAGAAAATGTCACTCAACACAAACATGAGGGTCTACATGACAGGCGATGTTTCTGCTGGACTGTTTTCAAGCCAGCTTTTGACTATTGGAGATGGCAAGGCACCAATAAACTCAACCACTGGACAGATCACCTTCCCAAGCAACTTTTGTTGCACTGTGACATCCATGGTGGAGTTGAAAGCAAAGGTTTATCCAAACATTCAACTCCACTTCAAAAATTTTGGCTGGCTGTGTGAAAGGGCTATTCTAGCTCCCAAAAATGACAGCGTCAACAAGATCAATCTTCAAATTCTAAATCTCCTTCCAGGTGTGTGCACAACCTACAAGTCAGTGGATACAGTAATAGACCCTGCTCAAGCATTATTTTATCCAACTGAGTTCCTCAATTCCTTGGAGCCAGAAGGACTTCCTCCTCACAACCTCTTTCTAAAACCTGAAGCACCTATTCTGCTATTGAGAAATTTGAATCGACCAAAGTAATGGAACAAGACTCCTGATTAAGAACCTGTTTCCACATGTACCGTATTTTTCGGACTATAAGGCGCACCGGACTATAAGACGCGCCCAGGTTTTAGAGGTGGAAAATAGGAAAAAAATATTTGAAGCAAAAAAGTGGCAAAATATTTAGTAACATAAATAGCATACTATTATATGTGATGTTATTATATATAATAGTATGTTATTATGTTGGAAGCTACGGGTAGAGGATGGTGCTGCGGGACCAGTGTGGTATCTGTAAAGTACTAGTGAAGACACTGGAGGGTGAGTATAAGAATGGGGGCACAGGGCTTCTATTTAAAGCACCACTCCAGCACTGAAAAAATGATGCTGGAGTGCTGCTTTAAGAACCCATGGGAGAACTATAACTCCCAGCAAGTACTGCAGATGCTATGGCATGCTGGGAGTTATAGTTCACCACAGGAGTGGCAGAGTGCTTTATTGTGTGTTGTAAAGACTAACCTTTTAATTGTGGCAGCCAGCCATGCTGTGGTGAGGTAAAAAGCTGGAGCATCCCATGACTGTACACACAGAGCCCTCCCACTTGTTGCCTCTCCACAGCACAGGTCATAAGAGGAAGCTTGCAGATTCTAGTGGGTGTCTGAAGGACCTGTGATGACGTCAAGAAGAGGGAGGGCTCTGTGCTGCCATGTGAAGCTCCAGCCTGCCCACTTCATGACATCACACAGGTCCTTATGCCTCAGCATCCAGCACAGCCCAGGCAGGTATGCAGCGATCTTGTCTCCCTTGGCCCCTGCTGCTGCCCCCTCCTCCACCAGACACAGATCGAGATTCTGCAGTGGGGACATTTTTCTGCCTCCTGCAAGTGGGATAACAGTGCGATCCCACTCTGCCTCTGCCCCCTCCCCACGTTACATCCGTATCATAAGACGCACCCACACTTTCCTCCCAAATTTGGAGGAAAAAAAGTGCGTCTTATGGTCGGAAAAATACCATAATTGAGGCAACCATTTTGACAGGATGTGCCACAAGAGAAGATGTTTTCATTCCAACAATTCCTCTCATTCCATCTGATTTGCCTTTTTGATTTTAAATGCCTCCAGTTTCCTGTTCGACTGCATTTGCTATGTCCATCAACAAGGCTCAGGGACAGTCCTTGAAAGTAGTTGGAATCGATTTACAATCTCCATGTTTTTCTCATGGTCAACTTTATGTGGCCTGTTCAAGAGTTGGAACAGCCAAAAATCTGTTCGTCTTTGCACCTGAAGGAAAAACTAAGAATGTCATTTATCAAAAGGCTCTCGAATAAGTAGTAGAAGATTACTTCACATTACTTGGCCAATTTAGTTAAATCTGTGTGGATTATCTCTGGTTTTGAAATATATGTTGTGAAATGCTTCTATTAGCTTAGTCTTTGCCTTTTAATAATTACATTTCTATCTATTTGTTTTGTGGTTTTTGTGTGCAGAATAAATTTTTGTTAACACATTCTATTTTGCTAACAGCAGTTATGAACCCGGGTGAAGCCAGGTAGTACAGCTAGTTTATTAATAAATACACTTTTATATATTATGCTTATTTGTCTCTATGACGGGGTGTACGGCAGAGAAGGAAGGGACAACAGCCGAGGGACGATCCAACGAGATTTATTAAAGCAAGGAGCATACAAAATCAAATATCCATAATGTCCTTCAAGTTCACGAGAAGTCCACAATAAGTCCAAGTAAAGAAACAGATCTGGAGGTGCTTTCCAGTAATCCCGCACCCGATAAACGAAACAATAGTCCTTCCACGAGTCCAACAGATCCCAAAACAATCTCACAAATGACGAGATATGTCCTCAGCTCAAGTCTCGCCCCGTTCGCTTCCGCAGACACAGATGGACGTGGGGTCTTGCCTCAGCTAAGAATCCCCACTCCTTCTCCTTTTAGGATCAACTCACATCTGATCTCAAAATAAGAATGGATTGTCTGAGCTCCTGGGATCCGCCCATGAAGGGGGGTAGGGGTCACACCTAGTGTTGAGCATTCCGATGCTGCAAGTATCGGGTATTGGCCGATACTTGCTGTATCGGAATTCCGATACTGGGCATTTTAAAATGAGCGCGTCCAGCCTCCCGGCTTGTGATTGGTTGACCGCGGCGCAACCAATCACAAGCTGTGACGTCACGGGAGGCTGAACACGCGCCCATTTTAAAATGAGCGCGTGTCCAGCCTCCCGTGACGTCACGGCTTGTGATTGGTCAGGGCGGCCATATTGCCGGGACGCGGACCAATCACAGCAAGCCGTGACGTAATTTCGTCACGGCTTGCTGTGATTGGTCCGCGTCCCGGCAACATGGCCGACCTGACCAATCACAAGCCGGGAATTCACGTAACCAAGTAATAGCGCGAATTTTAAACAAACAACGCTGCCGGTTCCCTCGCTGAAGTCCCGGCTGCGTCGGAGAGGTGAGTATAGCGATATTTTTTATTTTAATTCTTTCTTTTACACATTTATATGGTTCCCAGGGCCTGAAGGAGAGTTTCCTCTCCTTCAGACCCTGGGAACCATCAGGAATACCGTCCGATACATGAGTCCCATTGACTTGTATTGGTATCGGGTATCGGTATCGGATTGGATCCGATATTTTGCCGGTATCGGCCGATACTTTCCGATACCGATACTTTCAAGTATCGGACGGTATCGCTCAACACTAGTCACACCTTCTATTCAATGGTTGGGTCCATCAGAAGATTCTACACTGGTTGGCTCCGCTTAGTCTAGGTAGTATGTACATTTGACTAGCCACCTGCTGTGAGGAAGAATGGCTATTCCTTCACTAGTTGACAAAGCTTAATTACATTATAGCTTAGGGCTGCAAGTATTGGGGGAAGGAGACATTGTTACAGGTAAACTCCCAGCACAAGAAAATACATAAACTACAGCTAATAGAAACCAGAGAACAGTTACATACATCAAATGGCATATTATTCAAATACAGGACAGGGCAAAAGTACATATCATGACAGTCTCACTCACATTTTTTCACCTCCTCACCTGTATTTTATTCTATATATTTTTTATTTAAGCACTGTTTTTATGCATAATTACTTTTTCTCTCCATGCACTTTTAGTTTATTGTCACCTTATTACATATAGCGTACGTAATTGTGCGTTTACTGATTATGAACAATGCGACTATCGATATTTCACAGATTTTTTCTATATGCACTTTATGTTGGGATTTTTATATTCTTTTTTTCTACTGTGGTTTTTATTTATTTTGTATTATTTATTATGTTTTATACATTTTTTAATTCACTCTTTGTATATATGTATGTATGTGTATACATATATATATATACACAGTTATATTTGTTATGTATCTATGTATCTTGCACATTATAGAAATGTATGCTTCACTTTTTTATAATATATTATTCACTTTTAGTACCCATTAATACTACTATATTTTGATATGTATATCTGCCTTTTTACTCTCAAGATGATCTATTATTCTATTATGTACTTAGTATGCATAATACATGCTGAATACATACGATGCGATTTATATAGATATGCATAGACAGCATTGGACTGGAGCACCTTGGGCCCACCAGAGAAAATCATTCTTGGGGCTCACTATGTAGCTACATAGAAATAAATTCAAGACCATCAATTGTGTGATAAAACACACTAATATCAGGGTATAGTATAAGGTAGTACACGTCTTAATTATGTAGCAGGGGTTGGGATAGCCCCCTCATAGAACATAATATAGCCCCCTCATAGAATATAATGTAGCCTCCGTCATGGAATATAATGCAGCCCCCCTCATAGGGTATAATACAGCACCCTGTTGTGAATTAGACTTTTTTGGCTCCCTCTAGTGGTTACTAGTGATATGACTCTGGGATTTCCTTCCCTCTGTTTGCACCCAGCTGGGTCGTTACTTCAGGGGTGTTGCTATATAAACCTCCTGGAACCTTAGTCCAGTGCCTGGCATCGGTGTTATCAGACACATTCTGTTTGCTCCTGTTTGCTGGTCCTGGTTCGTGCTAAATTAAGCTAAGTCTTGCTTCTTTGTTTTTTGGGTTATTTGTTTGCTATCATTTTTGTCCAGCTTGTACAAAATGTGATTCCTGACCTTGCTGGAAGCTCTAGGGGGCTGGTGTTCTCCCCCCGGGCCGTTAGACGGTTCGGGGGTTCTTGAATTTCCAGTGTGGATATTTTTGATAGGATTTTTTGCTGACCATATAAGTTATCTTTCTATATTCTGCTATTAGCTAGTGGGCCTCTCTTTGCTAAATTCCTAGCTCATTCTTATGTTTGTCTTTTCCTCTTACCTCCCCGTTATTATTTGTGGGGGGCTTCTATCCAACTTTTTGGGGTATTTCCTCTGAAGGCAAGAAAGGTCTTTCTTTTCCCTTCTAGGGGTAGTTAGCTCTCCGGCTGGCGCGAGACATCTAGGATCAACGTAGGAACGTTCCCCGGCTGCTGGTATTTGTGGTGCTAGGATTAGTTATATGGTCAGCCCAGTTACCACTGCCCTATGAGCTGGTTTTCTGTATTTACTGACTTAGCATTATTCCTGAGACCCTCTGCC
Source organism: Ranitomeya variabilis (assembly GCF_051348905.1). NCBI lineage: Eukaryota > Metazoa > Chordata > Amphibia > Anura > Dendrobatidae > Ranitomeya > Ranitomeya variabilis. The sequence continues at coordinate 824,964,463 of NC_135232.1, read as the reverse complement.
ATTGGGGTCATAACAGTATGCCAGGCCGATATTGAATGTTTAAAGCATTGCAGAAGTGGGATAATAAGAAAGGAAATTCTGAGGTTTTTTTTTTTCCTTCCTTCTCTTCCTCCCCTTTACCTTTGAGTGGCGTGTGCTTGCTGCAGACATGAATGTGCAGACCTTGATTACAAGTGTTGACCAGCTGGCAGCTCGTGTGCAGGGTATACAAGATTTTGTTACCAGTAGTCCTATGTCTGAACCTAAAATACCTATTCCGGAATTGTTTTCTGGAGATCGATTTAGGTTTAAGAATTTCAAGAGTAATTGTAAATTGTTTCTTTCTCTGAGACCCCGTTCATCTGGAGATTCTGCTCAGCAAGTTAAAATTGTTATTTCTTTTTTACGGGGCGACCCTCAGGATTGGGCTTTCTCGCTAGCGCCAGGAGATCTGGCATTGGCGAATATTGATGCGTTTTTTCTGGCGCTCGGATTGCTTTACGAGGAACCCAATCTTGAAATTCAGGCAGAAAAAGCCTTGCTGGCTATTTCTCAGGGTCAGGATGAAGCTTAAGTGTATTGCCAAAAATTTCGGAAATGGTCCGTGCTTACTCAGTGGAATGAGTGTGCTCTGGCCGCAAATTTCAGAAATGGCCTTTCTGAAGCCATTAAGAATATGATGGTGGGTTTCCCCATTCCTACAAGTCTGAATGATTCTATGGCGCTTGCTATTCAAATTGACCGGCGTTTGCGGGAGCGCAAAACCGCTAATCCTCTGGTGGTGTTGTCTGAACAAACACCTGATTTAATGCAATGTGATAGAATTCAGACTAGAAATGAACGGAAAAATCATAGACGTCAGAATGGGTTGTGTTTTTACTGTGGTGATTCTACACATGTTATATCAGCATGCTCTAAACGCCTAACAAGGGTTGTTAGTCCTGTCGCCATTGGTAATTTGCAACCTAAATTTATTTTGTCTGTGACTTTAATTTGCTCTTTCAATAGTATACTAGTCTAGCCGCACCCATATAAATAAGTTTAAAAACTACATATCTCTATGGATATAGGGGTGCACGTCCTTACCAGGGGATCCATCCCGGTATCCAAGTCCAAATCATATATAAAAGAGGGACAGCACCACAGCAGTTGTGAAGAAAAGAAAATCACGTTTTTATTCCACCTCCTGCAACGTTTCGGTCCGCAGACCGATGCTTGAAAAAGGTCTGCGGACCGAAACGTTGCAGGAGGTGGAATAAAAACGTGATTTTCTTTTCTTCACAACTGCTGTGGTGCTGTCCCTCTTTTATATATGATTTAATTTGCTCTTTGTCTTCTTACCCTGTTATGGCGTTTGTGGATTCAGGTGCCGCCCTGAGTCTTATGGATCTGTCATTTGCCAAGCGCTGTGGTTTTGTTCTTGAACCGTTAGTAAATCTTATTCCTCTTAGAGGTATTGATGCTACCCCATTGGCGGAAAATAAACCGCAGTTTTGGACGCAGGTGACCATGTGCATGACTCCTGAACATCGGGAGGTGATTCGTTTTCTTGTTCTGCATAAAATGCATGATTTGGTCGTTTTGGGTCTGCCATGGTTACAGACCCACAATCCAGTCCTGGATTGGAAGGCAATGTCTGTGTCAAGTTGGGGCTGTCAGGGAATTCATGCTGATTCCCCGCCGGTGTCTATTGCTTCCTCTACTCCTTCGGAAGTTCCTGAGTATTTGTCTGATTATCAGGATGTATTCAGTGAGTCCAGATCCAGTGCTCTGCCTCCTCATAGGGACTGTGACTGCGCCATAGATTTGATTCCAGGTAGTAAATTTCCTAAGGGAAGATTATTTAATCTGTCAGTACCTGAGCATGCCGCAATGCGTTCATATATCAAGGAGTCTCTGGAGAAGGGGCATATCCGTCCATCCTCTTCCCCTCTTGGTGCGGGATTCTTTTTTGTGGCTAAGAAGGACGGATCTTTGAGACCTTGTATTGACTATCGGCTACTGAATAAAATCACTGTAAAATTTCAGTATCCTTTGCCTCTCTTGTCGGACTTGTTTGCCCGGATTAAGGGTGCCAAGTGGTTCACCAAGAAAGATCTTCGTGGTGCATACAACCTTGTGCGCATTAAGCAAGGTGATGAATGGAAGACTGCATTTAATACGCCCGAAGGTCATTTTGAGTACTTGGTGATGCCTTTTGGGCTTTCTAATGCTCCCTCAGTATTTCAGTCCTTTATGCATGATATTTTCCGGAAGTATCTGGATAAATTTATGATTGTTTATCTGGACGATATTCTGGTTTTCTCTGAAGATTGGGACTCACATGTGGAGCAGGTCAGGATGGTGTTTCAGGTTTTGCGTGAGAATGCCTTGTTTGTTAAAGGCTCAAAGTGTCTCTTTGGAGTACAGAAAGTTCCCTTTTTGGGGTTTATTTTTTCCCCTTCTGCTGTGGGGATGGACCCAGTCAAGGTCCGAGCTATTCATGAGTGGACTCAACCCACGTCAGTTAAGAGTCTTCAGAAGTTCTTGGGTTTTGCTAACTTCTACCGTCGTTTTATCGCTAATTTTTCTAGCGTTGTTAAACCTTTGACGGATATGACCAAGAAAGGTTCTGATGTTGCTAACTGGGCTCCTGCAGCCGTGGAGGCGTTCCAGGAGTTGAAGCGCCGGTTTACTTCGGCGCCTGTTTTGTGCCAGCCTGATGTCTCACTTCCCTTTCAGGTTGAGGTGGATGCTTCTGAGATTGGGGCAGGGGCCGTTTTTTCACAGAGAGGCCCTGGTTGCTCGGTAATGAGACCATGTGCTTTCTTCTCTAGGAAGTTTTCGCCTGCTGAGCGGAATTATGATGTGGGCAATCGGGAATTACTGGCCATGAAGTGGGCATTTGAGGAGTGGCGTCATTGGCTCGAGGGTGCTAAGCATCGTGTGGTGGTCTTGACTGATCACAAAAATTTGATGTATCTCGAGTCTGCTAAACGCTTGAATCCTAGACAGGCCCGCTGGTCATTGTTTTTCTCCCGTTTTGACTTTGTGGTCTCGTATTTACCAGGTTCAAAGAATGTGAAGGCTGATGCTCTTTCAAGGAGCTTTGTGCCTGACTCTCCTGGAGTCACAGAACCTGTTGGTATTCTTAAAGAAGGAGTTATTTTGTCAGCCATTTCTCCTGATTTGCGACGTGTGTTGCAGAGATTTCAAGCTGGTAGACCTGACTCTTGTCCACCTGACAGACTGTTTGTTCCTGATAAGTGGACCAGCAGAGTCATTTCCGAGGTTCATTCCTCGGTGTTGGCAGGTCATCCGGGAATTTTTGGCACCAGAGATCTGGTGGCTAGGTCATTTTGGTGGCCTTCCTTGTCACGGGATGTACGGTCATTTGTGCAGTCCTGTGGGACTTGTGCTCGAGCTAAGCCTTGCTGTTCCCGTGCCAGCGGGTTGCTCTTGCCCTTGCCTGTCCCGAAGAGGCCTTGGACACATATTTCCATGGATTTCATTTCTGATCTCCCGGTGTCTTGGGGTATGTCTGTCATCTGGGTGGTATGTGATCGCTTTTCAAAAATGGTCCATTTGGTGCCTTTGCCTAATCTGCCTTCCTCTTCCGATCTGGTTCCTGTGTTCCTTCAGAATGTGGTTCGTTTACACGGCATTCCTGAGAATATTGTGTCTGACAGAGGATCCCAGTTTGTTTCCAGGTTCTGGCGATTCTTTTGTGCTAGGATGGGCATTGATTTATCGTTCTCGTCTGCCTTTCATCCTCAGACTAATGGACAAACTGAGCGAACTAATCAGACTCTGGAAGCTTACTTGAGGTGTTTTGTTTCGGCAGATCAGGATGATTGGGTGACCTTCTTGCCGTTGGCTGAGTTTGCCCTAAATAATCGGGCTAGTTCCGCTACTTTGGTTTCGCCATTTTTCTGCAACTCTGGTTTCCATCCTCGTTTTTCCTCGGGACATGTGGAGCCTTCTGACTGTCCTGGAGTAGATTCTGTGGTGGATAGGTTGCAGCAGATCTGGAATCATGTGGTGGACAACTTGAAGTTGTCACATGAGAAGGCTCAGCGTTTTGCCAACCGCCGCCGCGGTGTGGGTCCCCGACTTCGTGTTGGGGATTTGGTGTGGCTGTCTTCTCGATTTGTTCCTATGAAGGTCTCCTCTCCTAAATTTAAGCCTCGCTTCATCGGTCCTTACAAGATATTGGAAATCCTTAATCCTGTGTCCTTTCGCTTGGATCTTCCGGTTTCGTTTGCCATTCACAACGTGTTCCATAGGTCTTTGTTACAACGCTACGTTTTGCCTGTGGTTCCTTCTGCTGAGCCTCCTGCTCCGGTGTTGGTTGAGGGCGAGTTGGAGTATGTGGTGGAGAAGATCTTGGATTCTCGTCTCTCCAGGCGGAGGCTTCAGTATTTGGTCAAGTGGAAGGGTTATGGTCAGGAGGATAATTCCTGGGTGGTTGCCTCTGATGTGCATGCGGCCGATTTGGTTCGTGCCTTTCACGCTGCTCATCCTGATCGCCCTGGTGGTCTTGGTGAGGGTTCGGTGACCCCTCCTTAAGGGGGGGGTACTGTTGTGAATTAGACTTTTTTGGCTCCCTCTAGTGGTTACTAGTGATATGACTCTGGGATTTCCTTCCCTCTGTTTGCACCCAGCTGGGTCGTTACTTCAGGGGTGTTGCTATATAAACCTCCTGGAACCTTAGTCCAGTGCCTGGCATCGGTGTTATCAGACACATTCTGTTTGCTCCTGTTTGCTGGTCCTGGTTCGTGCTAAATTAAGCTAAGTCTTGCTTCTTTGTTTTTTGGGTTATTTGTTTGCTATCATTTATCATTTATAGGTATAATGCAGCCACCCATAGAATATAATGTAGCACCCTCATATGGCATAATGCAGCCCCCCTCATATAGCATAATGCAGCCCCTCTACAGAATATAATGTATCCCCCTTAGATTATAATGCAACACTGTCATAAGGCAGCCCCCCATAGAATTTACTGTAGCCCCTTCATAGGGTGTAATGCAGCTCCCCTCATATAGTAGGATGTAGCCCCCTGAGAGAATAATGCGGCCCCCCAAATATAATATAATGCAGCCCCTTCACAAAATATAATGTAGCCCCTTCAGAGTATAAAGCAACCCCCTCATAAGGCAGCCCCCCATAGAATATACTGTAGCACCCTCATAGGGCATAATGCAGCCCCCCTCCACCACCATCATTATTCTCCCCCTCCACCCCATCATTGTACTCATCACCACCTCCATCTTTGCCTTCTCACCCACCACCTCCATCATTGCCTCCTCCCCCACCACCATTGTCCTTTTCACCACTGCCATCTTTGTTCTTTACACCACAACCATCTGAAATAATTATAGGGGATAACTCAGGAGACTTTTTGCGTGGAACAAGACAACTACAGGACACAGTTTTATAAGTGGTAAAGTCTATATTATCACACGGTGATTCAAACAGGTGCAGAGAGAAACTCAAGTCCACAACACTTGGAGTAAATATTAAATGCAGCTTAGCAGTGTCGTAGCTGTTTTTCGTTCTGACCCAATGTCAGCTGACAGATCACCAGTGAGACCAAATTGTGGAATTACGCCCGTTATTTTACAAGCGCGCTTGGAGACAAAAAGACACCTCACACATATCCTGTGAGCAAGTCACTTTTATCTGATGTAATGCAGCAAAAGGCAGTATTTTATACCATTTACAACAAATGTAGCACACAATGTAATTCATGTAGTCCCCACCATCACCCAGGGTCATACTGACCTTTATTCTTCACAACGTACCAAAAACATGTTGTGACTGACTATTGAGAACATACATGATAAGAAGTGTAGTCTCCTTGAAGGGGAGACCATCAGACTACTGCGTTAACAGATTCTAGTAATTCTAGCAATTAAAGGCAAGAGGCACTTAAAGGCAACCTATTAACCCTTCTATAACAATTTCCCCCTTTTGTAAATGGTATAACCTCTGTCACAAGGTCAGCTGATGTCCACAAAGGAGCTACTGTCTCATGGGTCTAGTACCCACAAGGGGGCTTTCTACCTGCTTCGCCCATCCACCCTCAGTGTGGACACTCACCTCCACCATCAGCAGTGGCCATACGGGGCCTATGATATACTACAGAAGGTTCAGCCTTAAGGTACCTTCACACTAAACGATATCGCTAGCGATCCGTGACATTGCAGCATCCTGGCTAGCGATATCGTTTAGTTTGACACGCAGCAGCGATCAGGATCCTGCTGAGATATCGCTGGTCATTGAACAAAGTTCAGAACTTTATTTGGTCGTCAGACCGGCGTGTATCGTCGTGTTTGACACCAAAAGCAACGATACCAGCGATGTTTTACACTGGTAACCAGGGTAAACATCGGGTTACTAAGCGCAGGGCCGCGCTTAGTAACCCGATGTTTACCCTGGTTACCAGCGTAAAAGTAAAAAAAACAAACAGTACACACTCACCTGCGCGTCCCCTGCCATCCGCTTCCTGCTCTGACTGAGCGCCGGCCCTAAAGTGAAAGTAAAAGCACAGCGGTGACGTCACCGCTCTGCTGTTAGGGCCGGCGCTCACACAGTACAGGAAGCGGATGCCGGGGGACGCGCAGGTGAGCATGTACTGTTTGTTATTTTTACTTTTACGCTGGTAACCAGGGTAAACATCGGGTTACTAAGCGCGGCCCTGCGCTTAGCAACCCGATGTTTACCCTGGTTACCCGGGGACCTCGGCATCGTTGGTCGCTGGAGAGCGGTCTGTGTGACAGCTCTCCAGCGACCAAACAGCGACGCTGCAGCGATCGGCATCGTTGTCGCTATCGCTGCAGCGTCGCTTCGTGTGAAGGTACCTTAAGGCCGGGGTTGACACAATGAGCAGCTTCAGAGAATTAAAGGAATCAATTGCTTCTTGAGTGAGATTGTAGGGGTCTGATAACAACCTGTCATAGAGTGGTTCCATCATTTGTGAAGCAGACCTTATCCAAGGCCTACAGTAGGTCACCAAACCTAGGAAAATGCGTAGATGCTGGTGTGACCTGGGTAAAGGGAGATTTTGTATTGCCTGTTTTCTGTCTTCAGTCAGGTGTCTTGTACCTTCAGCAATACAATGTCCTAAAAATGTCACCTTTTGTTTGCAATACTGTAATTTGTCACGTGAGACCTTGCAACCCTTCTCTGCCAAAAAAACACAGCAAGGGAACTGTAGCTTCCTTGCAGGACATCTGGTCCGGCAGCAGAGCAAGAGGTCATCCACGTACTGCAATAGTACAGTCTGTGGATGAGGTGGTTGCCGCTGCTCAAGAATCCCTGCCATCGCTGTTGAATAGATGGTTGGGGAGTTCTTTCCCCCTTTTGGGAGGACCGTACAACAGTATTGTTTACATTCATGAGTAAAAGAGGAAAGATACTGACAGTCAGAGTGCAGGGGTACAGAGAAGAATGCATTTGCCAAATTAATGACTGTGAAACATTTTGTGACCGTACGGTGTGTGTATTAGGGACAATTGAGATCACACTCACTGCAACATTATTAATAGCCTGTAAGTCATGAACTATTCTGTGTCAGGGGAACCCTTGGGTCCTTTTTCTTCTTAATGGGATACAAAGGGGTGTTGCAGGGGGAAGATCTTTGCACCTGAACCCCTGCATAAACATACTCTTTAATATACCTGCTCAGGGCTATTGATTTGACTAGGGTCAAAGGGGTATTGCTTTAACCAAAGAGGAGTGGTTCCTTCTTTTAATTTATCATGACAGGCGGAATGGGCAGCTGACCCACATCAGGTTTTTCACCTTGCCCAAACGGTGTCTGGTACCTGACTCTTTTCCCTGTCCTCAGATATTCTGGTGTCAGGTGTTACTTTCACTACTCTTGCCATATACACCATTTCTGCAATATTACACAAGTGTTTATATAAATCACACATTAATGACCAAATATTATTTATACCCGTATTTGATTGGGTAGAGTACCCCTTAAGAAAACTAAATTTGATTCACAAAATATGTTACCAACAGAAAATTATATATATGAAAATATATAATTACGAAAGATACTGAGTCATAAAATGGGGGAGCACAATGCCATAGGCCACAGCAAAGCACATGCTTATTCTAAGAAAGTAGCAACCCTATAAAAATCCATAACTAACAGTTCCAAATACAAAAAGAAGGGATTTGAAAAATGCCAAATATCAATGCCAGTTGCTTGCGATAAGGTATAAGAAGTGGAAAAGACAAATAAACAGTGACTATGGTTTGAGCCAATATAATGAATGGCTAAAAAACCATATATCATATGAAGACAACCTAGAAATACACGGTAACTATACCATCTTGTGTAAGGAAAACTACTAAGCTGGCAAATTAATGGAATTAAGTGTAACTATGATAGGGCATGATTTACCTGTGGTATAATGTGCACGTGGAAGACCCTGGCGTCCCTCTGCCCCAAGTGTTTATATGAAAGGGGACTTGTGACTGTAATACCCTCAGGAGAGTACTGTATAGTGGCCTAGACAGCACTCATCTCTGCTCCCAGCAAATTTATAGGGGTATTGTCACTAACAATAAGTTTGTAAGCGCCTCTTGGCTGTCTCGTGATTCTAGTCTTATTTGTTAAATCATAGGGGCTTCAGTCACTTGTCCCTCTACCCTCACGCATTCCACAGTCTCGTCAGTAATCATGTCTGGCGTTATCAAGTCTTTGTGTAACACAGTCCCGGCTGCCCCAATGTCAATCAAGAATTCTGTCTCCTTCCCTCCCGGCATTGTTATGGTGGCCATCAAGGCAGGACCAGGTCCGAAGGGGACAAGAACAGGGCACACATTTGTCACTGGGTTGTCAGTTTCCTAGTCTGAAGGTGATGGAGGTGGAAGATTGGTCTGAGTGTCCATTTTCTCCACAATTCCAGCACTTCACTGTTTCTAAGTCCTTAGGTCCCTTACTACGTCTCTACTGTTTTCCTTGTACTCCAGCATACATGACACGTCATCTTATTGTCCTAGTTTGTTCAACTCCTTTAGGAACCTTTCAGGAGGTCTTTGGATCTACATTTCTCCATTCAGGTCTGGCTGTCTGTACTGCGTCTCATAAGCCTTTGGTCATACCGTCAATGAATGCATTTACCAACATTTTAGCATCGAGTGGGTTTATGGGACTGTACCCCATGTCTGCCCATTTCAGCTGTAACCGTCCAAAGTACATCTCTACACTCACTCCTTTTGTCACATCTGTAAAAGTCTTAATTTGCATCCTAGTACGTCACCTGCTTTTGTGCTCACTAACTCCCTAGGTCTACCCAGGTGCACTTATACATCCATCATATTGTCTTTATTTGTCTGTAAAATGGAAAAGGTTGGTTCTCAGGATCAGCCAACTGTTTTAGCATAGCTAGCTAGTCAGAGGGCCTCCAGGGATAATACTCCTGTATCTGTTTCACCCTACCTGATGTGGTTGGTTCTCTGGTTATACAAAGGTATGACCAAAGCAGTAATGTGTCAGTCATAGTCGAACTTTTAAGCATCAAAACATTCATAATACACCTTACTTTCGTCCTGCTGCACTCTCTCAGACGCCATTTATTCACTTGCTATTTTCCTCCTTTGTCTGTGCCTTTTTGAACATCCAAACATCCACTCACTGGCATTTTTGCCTTTTTCAATCTCGGTTCTCACATCTTTCACTGCTTCCTATTTCCAATCTGTACAGCGGTTTTTGGATCCCATTGGGGGCCCTGACTGCACACAGAATATGTTGCCCATGGCTTCAACTTATCCACTCAACAACACCGAGCAGGTTACACCACCAACCACTCGGTGGACTTAAAGGATTTTACCGAGCAGGTTACACCACCTACCACTCGGTAAATCAGCTGGCTAGCACAGCTCCATGGAACGGCAAGGTTACACCACCTAATGCCGTAGACTGACTGTAGCAGATTACTCCACCTACTACATCAGCCGTGCAGTTGGCTACCTCCTCTGTTGATCCTCAATTTGCTATATCAATTACTCAACTTGAAGCAGGTGAATCTTTTACCAATCTTTCAATCACTTACAAGTTTCCTCTAAAATAGGCACAGTTCTTTTTCACTTTCAATTTCCAACTTCAACTTACAACATTCCCTTCTACTTCAATACATACAGTACTTATTGCTTTAAACACAAATCTCTCAGCGTGTACTAAACCAAGGACAGAGAAACTTAGAATGCAGCTACGTACCCCCCTTCCTCTGGCCCACAGCACAGAGGGGAGGAATTACAAGCAATTCACGCAGGGGTTCGACTCCCCCCTCCCATCAGGCATTCAGTAGAGATAAGAGCTTGGTGCCTCACACACACAGAAACAGAATGCAGCAGTTTTCAGACTTAATCTCTATAAAACATTCATCCTCTTGGAATTAAAAACAGTTTCTCTATACAGGCAAATCACTGCACAACTTGAATAAGCTGATTCTGACCGCGTCCAGCCAAACCACATATAGAAACCTATCCAATGCCAAACCATATATAACACAGGTTTCACTGATTCTAAGATGTAAATTAAATGTACATTAAAAATATCCACAACTCATTCATCCTGGACCTTCAACAACAGTTAGATAAGTAATGATACTTATGTGATAACTCATTCATACGTGCTCATTCAGGGATTGTTTTGTTTTTTTTTCCTTTCTCCTTTCACTTTTCAGTTGATTTTTACAAGAAGAAAATCCCTTAGCTCAATCACTCCACCTAATTCAGCTCAAACTGAGTTGAATAATGTCTCCTGTCACATACAGAGAACCACACCTAATGGAACCCCTCATCAATCAGGGATTTATCTATCCCTTATACTTATTTACTCACCTCTCCTCTCATTCAGAGGTTCTCATAGACATACATTCAAGGTTCACACAGCCTGCCTATTTTGCACTTTGGAATTAACACAACTCTATATAAATAAAACTGCAGCAGTTTTCAGACTTAATCTCTATAAAACATTCATCCTCTCAGAATTAAAAACAGTTTCTAACCCTTCTATAACAGCAGTCTATAGGAAACATCAGAAGAAAATGCAATCACGCAGAAAGTCTATGAAGCACAATTATTCTTGAGGATATTTGACACGAATAAGTCTTTGCTTAGTCCAAAACACAGATAGATATGCTTATAAGGCAGTTAAAATAATATCTTAGCTCAACTAGGGAGGCCTGGGTAATAGTCTCAGGTACTTGCAGAGCAGAAACAGCTTACATGTCCAGCAAATGCAGATGGAAGTAAACACGAGCAGCAGATGAAGGAGGATTACTGGAACTGGTGAATGCAGCAGGAACTCAGAGCAGAGTAGCAGGATAACCCCACAGGTTCACAGGAGCAGGTATATAGCCAGGGAGTCACCAGAGGTCAGGAGCTGGATGCAAGGCAGAATACTCTAGCACAGACTGAAGGCTGGGGTGGAGTTTTATAGCAGGAAGACACAGTGCACATGAGACCAAAGATGCCATCTTGGAAAAGGGCAGTAATGCACAAAAGGAAATAAAAAATGTTCAGAGTCCTGACACCATCATTGCCTTCTCCCCCACCACCCTATCATTGCCCATTCCACCTCCTCCATCATTGCCTCCTCCGCCACCATCATCATTGCCTCCCCCACCACCATCATCATTGCCTCCCCCCATCACCATCATCTTTGCCTCCCCCATCACCATCATTGCCTTCTCCCCACCACCCCATCACCTGCATCATTGCCAATCTCCAATATCTCCAATACACAACACCACTATCACACAAACAGCACCACACACAGACAGCACCGCACCACTCTTTCATACACACACGCACATACACGCACCACATACACACAACTGCACACACGCAGGCAGGCAGAGACACACACAGCACCACACTCACCTCTCTGCACGCTCCCAGCAGCCGCAGGACATCCCGGCAGCTTCCTCTCTGAAACAGCCGTGCTGAATGGTGACATCATCCAGCTGTGCTGAATCAGACAGGAAGTGCTGGGCAGGCAGGCAGGAAGGAGGATGGTGTTGCAGCTCCGCTCTGGTCCCAAGCTGCAGGGATTGCAATTAGGGATTGCCACCCTTTAGGGGCCCACCTCCAGTGCCCCGATTCAGCAGCACTGGCAGGCACTGTTAGCCTCAGCCTGCTGCTTGCACTGCCTGCTATTAAAGTGAAATGGTAGTCACTCCTCTCCATGCCCATGGCCATGAGGGCGTGGAAAGCATGAATATTCATTTCTCTTTAGCAGCGGGGACAGGCTCCTGTCTCCAACTGCTGCTCTCTGGCACTGGGAGGACACCCCTGTAGTGCATTTGTTCAGAGACCTGGACAGGTAAGCAGTGCTGCCCCTTTTTTTGGCTGAATTTTTGGAGGATTTTTAGTCCTCTTTTTGTTGTGAATTCTGCTTTTGGGCTCCCTCCGGTGGTTGTAGGTGGTAATGCAGTTGCCCCTGAGTTGCAGTCCTGGTCAGGTGTATCTACTGATTGCAGTTCTGACTGGGTTATTTAGGCGTGCAGGATTCATTAGTCCTTGCCAGTTGTCAATTGTTGTTGGGAGGTGTAGGACCTCTGCCTGGTTCCTCCTGCCTTTCTGCCAAATCAGCAAAGATAAGTGTCTGGGTTTTTTTCCCTGTGGCACACATGTTGTGTGCTTCACAATTCAGTGCTATTCTTTGTGTTTTCTTGTCCAGCTTAGATTGTGTCAGTATTTTCTCAGTCTTGTTGGATTCTCTGGAGTGGCAGATATACATTCCATGTCTTTAGTTAGATTGTGGAACTTTTTGTATTATCTGCTGTGGATATTTTTGGAAGGGTTTTAATACTGACCGCCTAGTAATCTGTCCTATCCTTTCCTATTTAGCTAGAGTGGCCTCTTTTGCTAAATCCTGTTTTCTACCTGCGTGTGTCTATTCTTCTCCTACTCAGTCATTATTCGTGGGGGGCTGACTATCCTTTGGGGGTCTGCTCTGAGGCAAGGTAGCATTCCTATTTCCATCTATGGGGGTATTTAGTCCTCCGGCTGTGTCGAGGTGTCTAGGGTTTGTTAGGCACACCCCACGGCTACTTCTAGTTGCGGTGTTAGTTCAGGATTTGCGGTCAGTACAGGTTCCACCGACTCCAGAGAAAGTTTCATGCGGCTCCAAGGTCAACAGATCATAACACTTTTGTGGCTTTGCTACTAGTTTAGTGATAGGACTCGCAAGCATGAGGACCCTTTATGTTGGGTTGCAAACTTGCATATCTTGGCCAAAATATCGACCAATACCTCACATATTGTACTTTATTTTTCATGGTGCAGCCAAGCCCATCAAGTAGGGTCTTGTACACAGGAGTGTTCACATTGGGATGCATTGAGTGAGTGCTGGCCAGCCCGCCTAATTGAATATTATAACAAGCAGCGGACGCTGCATCTTTCTCCAGGCACGTGTACACATACAGGTCCCATGGCTTGTTTACCATTGGGTTTTTCCTCTTTAAACGCCCCATACCCTTATGAAAGTGACCATACCGAGACGTGCCTCACTAAAAATCCACTGGATTCCCACGAATCCCTGACACTCCTGTATAGTTTGTAATTGATAAAGGCCAAATGTGGCCGAAACGTTTTGCCTTGACTCAGGGCCGTATTTGCCACTAGGCACTTAAGGGCATGTGCCTAGGGCGCCACGATGCCGGGGGGCAGCAGCGGCAGCTGAGCAAGGTTGTATTTTTTTTTTTAAAGACCTTTTTTCCCATGGAAGCAGGATGCTCCGCCCTCATATGTGGTGCTGGAGGACCGTGCGCCTCTCGTTGGTGGCTGCAGGGATAGAGCAGCCCCAGAAGCAGGAAGCTCTGCCCTCATCTCAGTGGTGCTGGAGGACTGGGCGCCTCTCGTTGGTGGCTGCAGGGATAGAGTGGCCCTGGAAGCAGGACGCTCTGCCCTCATCTCAGTGGTGCTGGAGGACCAGGCGCCTCTCATAGGTGGCTGCAGGGATAGAGTGGCTGTGCCAGGGGCGGCGCTCTCTGCTGCTCAGAGGACTGATGTTATGAGAGGAGTGGGTGGAGGAAGAGAAAAATGGCGGAGGCCCCGTGAGTATCAAGCGCCCTTCTCTGATCTGTGTAGTGACCAGGGGACAAGTGCTGCTGTGCCCTGTACCCCCTATGCTACTGTACCTTGTGATACTGTGCCCCCTACAATGCTGTACCCTGTGTCCCATGTGCTGCTGTCCCCCTACACTACTGTATCCTGTGCCCTACCCTACTGTACTCTGTTGCTGTGCCCCCTACACTACTGTACCCTGTGCACATGTGCTGCTGTACCCCTACACTACTGTACCCTGTGCCCCATGTTCTACTGTGCCCCCTACACTACTGTATCCTGTGCTGCTGTGCCACTTACACTAGTGTACCCTTTTACCCATGTGCTGCTGTGCCCCTTACACTACTGTACCCTGTGCCCCATGTGCTGCTGTGCCTCCTACACTACTGTACCCTGTGCCCCCTACACTATTGTACCCTGTGCCCCATGTGCTGCTGTGCCCCCTACACTACTGTACCATGTGCCCCCTACACTGTTGTACCCTGTGCCCCATGTTCTGCTCTGCCCCTACACTACTGTACCCTGTGCCCCCTACACTATTGTACCCTGTGCCCCATGTGCTGCTGTGCCCTCTACACTACTGTACCCTGTGCCCCTACACTACTGTACCCTGTGCCCCATGTGCTGCTCTGCCCCTACACTACTGTACCCTGTGCCCCATGTTCTGCTCTGCCCCTACACTACTGTACCTTGTGCCCCCTACACTACTGTACCCTGTGCCCCATGTGCTGCTGTGCCCTCTACACTACTGTACCCTGTGCCCCTACACTACTGTACCCTGTGCCCCATGTGCTGCTCTGCCCCCTACACTACTGTACCCTGTGCCCCATGTTCTGCTCTGCCCCTACACTACTGTACCTTGTGCCCCCTACACTACTGTACCCTGTGCCCCATGTGCTGATGTGCCCCCTACACTACTGTACCCTGTGCCCCCTACACTACTGTACCCTGTGCCCCCTACACTACTGTACCCTGTGCCCCATGTGCTACTGTGCCCTCTACATTAGTGTACCCTGTGCCCCATGTTCTGCTCTGCCCCTACACTACTGTACCTTGTGCCCCCTACACTACTGTACCCTGTGCCCCATGTGCTGCTGTGCCCCCTACACTACTGTACCCTGTGCCCCCTACACTACTGTACCCTGTGCCCCCTACACTACTGTAGCCTGTGCCTCATGTGCTGCTGTGCCCTCTACACCACTGCACCCTGTGCCCCCTACACTACAGTACTGTGCTCCATGTGCTGCTGTATCCTCTCCTCATGCACCTTTGTGCCTTCTGCTTCATGCACTGCTGTGCCCCGTGTGTTGTGCTGCCCTGTGCCTCCTGCATTGCTGCACCCCTAGTGTTGTGGTACCCTGTGCCTCCTGCACTGCAGTGCCCCATGTGTTGTGGTGCCCTGTGCCTCTTGCATTGTTGTGCCCCGTGTGTTCTGGTGCCCTGTGCCTCCTGCACTGCTGTGCCCCATGTGCAGTGCCATATTTGTCACTATGCACTTGAGGGCACCAGGATGCGGGGTGGGGGGGCACCTGAGCAAGGTTTTTTTTTTATGCGGAAAAACTGCCGGTTCTACCGCGAATGGCAAAAATCGCTGATGTGAAAGTAGCCTAAGTCACTGCCGACAGTGTCTGTATTAGTCAGGGATCACACATGCGTGAGATACGGCCGAATCCCGCAGGTGAAATCCCTCCTCTGGCACCATCACTTGGGAGCGGAGCGTGCAGCTCCGTGTGTTGCTGTGCGGCTGCATGCTCCGCTCGGGAGTGCCGGCACCAGAGGAGGGATTTCACCTGCGAGACTCGGCCGTATCTCGCTTATGTGTGATCCCGGCCTTAGTCATGCTCACCAATGGGGAGGTGGCACGAAAAGTGCCTAGGGCAGCATAAACTCTAAATACGGCCCTGCCTTGACTACATTAAAAGTAAAAAAATTCATCTTTAAGATGAGTGCCTAGTTTATTTTTACTAGTGACTAATTTTTACGGAGTGACTAATAGGCTGTGAACCAGACACTATGCATTACCTGCATGTGAATAGAGCCCTCTACAGGCCTTTATTGTGCAAACATACACTAAGCAGTCACCCCCTCCATTAATTGGCAGGCTGAGAGTGGCTGTCTATTTAGTATTTTGCACCTGTGTTGCCAACATCTTTGCTATATGGGCTGGCTGCATCCTGTAGTGCATTTGTTCAGAGACCTGGGCAGGTAAGCTGTGCTGCCCCTTTTTCAGCTGTATTTTTGAGTTTTTGGAGGATATTTAGTCCTCTTTTTGCCCTAATTCATCATTTGCGACTTTTCAAAAAATCATAACATGGAATGGTTCTATGTAAGTCAGCAAATGTTTACAATATTTTTTAAAACATTCAACTTTTTGCACTAAGAAGACACAAAAATGATTAAAGACAGAAAAAGACAATTTTTTTTTATTTTGTGCAAAAATTCATGAAGGAAATGTGCCGTATGGATGAATTTAGGCAAAAAAAATTCAAAAAGTACTACTAGACAAAAAAAAAAGATTGACTAAAAAATCCCACAAATGATGAATCAGGCCCGTAGTTTTCTACATTGTAAAGTGTGGGCACAAAATGTGCTGACTTTTATTTTACATTCTTTGTTTAAAAGTACAATAACTCTTGAAATTGAGTTTATAGTGATAAAATGTGTACATATTATTTACCATTTTATATTCGATCAAAGCTTTTCATCATCTTTGACAAAAAATATTATGTAAATTCCGTGAAATTAAATGATTACACATATAAAAAAATAGGGAAAAAAGCTAAATAATTGACACAAGCTGTTCTAATAAAAACAGTGTACTTCAGTGTTACATTGTTTTTATTTACTTGGAGATTTAAAGGTGCAGTTAAATCATCATGTGAAAGTCAAAGACTAAAATGCATTAATGCCCTTAAGATTGAGATGAAGGTCATGTCATTAACGCTGCTTGAACAAGAACTTGAGCCGAAAAGCCCTCAGGCTTTCACTGTACAAATGACATCACTAATTCTCATTTTCCATTTTGACACTTCTCAGTGTGCCTTCTCCGAGAAGATTGGATGTATAACGAGTTCAAAGGTAACATTTCTCCTCTATTCAGTCTGTGATCTTGGGTAGATAAGGCACACCTTCCATAAGGGCATCAGTGATACACTCAAGATTGTCGCCTCAATCAATAAAAATGCGTTATATCTAATAGAGACTTTTTTTGCTTGGTGGTACAAATATCTAGATCTTAGACTGTAAAACATAAAATGGCTCTAAAAAATGTGATGCTTCATCTCTGTACGGTAATATATGTAAAAAACGATCTATATTTTAAACATCACAGATATGGTATTTTTACCATGTCTGATAACAAAGAAAAAAAAAAAAAAAATAAAAAAAAATATATATATATATATATATATATATATATATATATATATATATATATATATATATATATATATATATATATATATATATATATATATAATATAATATTTAATTTTTACTACAGTCATGGCTGAAACTACTGGCACCCTTGAAATTGTTCCAAAAACCTCTCCAAGGAAACTATTAAACTAATCAAATATGTTTATTTCCTATGTGTGTATTGGAACAACACAATAAACAGAGAAAAAAGGCAAATTGGACATAATTTCACACTACACACCAAAAATGGTCCAGACAAGATTGTTGGAATCTTTATAAAATTGTGGGTTAACAACTTTCGAAAACCTTGTCAGATGACAAATGCACTCGCAGGGTGCAGCAGGCCCCTGATAATAAATGCTAAAGCAGCACAGGTGCAAGCTACTGATGAGAGCAACCACCAACTCGCCCAAACATTGGAGAGGTTGGCTCCCTAGTAGCAAAAATGCACACAGGTAAGGCTTGCATAAGACACTATTCACACAGATAAATGTGATGCACAGTGTCTGGACAACCTATTGATCACGCCCATAGTTTTAGCAGGCGGGCCGTCCAGCACTATATATATATATACATGCAACACACAAGGAACAACATAAAGGGCCATCAGTAGCTTGCACCTGTGCTGCTTTAGCATTTATTATCAGGGGCCTGCTGCACCCTGCGAGTGTATTTGTCATCTGACAAGGCTTTGGTGAGTTTGCTCTTCATGTTGTGTTTTTTTGAATTTTTCTGTTAGCTGTTTTTGATATTAGAGTAGGACTCACAAGTTTATGAGGACCCTTGACGTTGGGTTGCGGGCTTGTCCATTTTGGCCAAAATTGTAACTAATACCTCATCTAATGTATTATATACATTATTTAATTTTTCATCTTTTTTGCACTTTTTATCATCTTTTTGCAGATTGCGGCAGGGCCCCTTTATGTTGTTCCCTGTGTGTTGCATGTGTATATACACTCACTGGCCACTTTATTAGGTACACCTGTCCAACTTCTTGTTAACACTTAATTTCTAATCAGCCAATCACATGGCAGCAACTCAGTGCATTTAGGCATGTAGACATGGTCAAGACAATCTCCTGCAGTTCAAACCGAGCATCAGTATGGGGAAGAAAGGTGATTTGAGTGCCTTTGAACGTGGCATGGTTGTTGATGCCAGAAGGGCTGGTCTGAGTATTTCAGAAACTGCTGATCTACTGGGATTTTCACGCACAACCATCTCTAGGGTTTACAGAGAATGGTCCGAAAAAGAAAAAAAATCCAGTGAGCGGCAGTTCTGTGGGCGGAAATGCCTTGTTGATGCCAGAGGTCAGAGGAGAATGGGCAGACTGGTTCGAGCTGATAGAAAGGCAACAGTGACTCAAATCGCCACCCGTTACAACCAAGGTAGGCCTAAGAGCATCTCTGAATGCACAGTGCGTCGAACTTTGAGGCAGATGGGCTACAGCAGCAGAAGACCACACCGGGTACCACTCCTTTCAGCTAAGAACAGGAAACTGAGGCTACAATTTGTACAAGCTCATCGAAATTGGACAGTAGAAGATTTGAAAAACGTTGCTTGGTCTGATGAGTCTCGATTTCTGCTGCGACATTCGGATGGTAGGGTCAGAATTTGGCGTAAACAACATGAAAGCATGGATCCATCCTGCCTTGTATGGAGCATCTTTGGGATGTGCAGCCGACAAATCTGCGGCAACTGTGTGATGCCATCATGTCAATATGGACCAAAATCTCTGAGGAATGCTTCCAGCACCTTGTTGAATCTATGCCACGAAGAATTGAGGCAGTTCTGAAGGCAAAAGGGGGTCCAACCCGTTACTAGCATGGTGTACCTAATAAAGTGGCCGGTGAGTGTATATAGTGCTGGATGGCCCGCTTGCTAATACTATGGGCGTGATCAATAGGTTGTTCAGACACTGTGCATCACATTTATTTGTGTGACTAGTGTCTTATGCAAGCCTTACCTATGTGCATTTTTGCTACTAGGCAGCCAACCCCTCTAATGTTTGTGCGAGTGGGTGGTTGCTCTCATCAGTAGCTTGCACCTGTGCTGCTTTAGCATTTATTATCAGGGGCCTGCTGCACCATGCGAGTGCATTTGTCATCTGTCAAGGTTTTGGTGAGTTTGCTCTTCATGTTGGGTTAACAACTTTGTTTCAAGCATGTGATACTCGTTCAAACGCGCCTGTGGCTAGTAACAGTTGTGGGCAATATGAAAATCACACCTGAAACCAGGTGGAAAAAGAAGAAGTTTACTCAAACTTTACAATGTGTGTCTGTGTGTGCCACACTAGGCATGGAAAAGAGAAAGAAGAGAAGAGAACAGTCTGAGGACTTAAGAACCAAAACTGTTGAAAAATAACAACAATATCCAGGTTACAAGTCCATCTCCAAAGATCTTGATGTTCCTTTAGCCACGGTGTGAAATATAATCAAGACTAGAGATGAGCGAATCTTTCATGGCTTGGCTTGACTCAGTGAACGTCCCGATGTTCGCCAAACAATGGGGGGGGGCAAATTAATTCAATGGGGGGAGCAAAACCAAAAGCTGCTGAAACAGCTCAAATTATGGGCAGAGACCAGGAAGAGTGGCATCAATTAAGCCAGTGTACAAATAATAGAATTATTATTATTTATTATTATAGCGCCATTTATTCCATGGCACTTCACATGTGAAAAGAGGTATACATGGCAAGCAACAAGTACAATAATCTTGAACAAAAATGAGTCACCATCTGGGACACAAGGACAGAGGATCCTGCCTGTGTGGCTCACAATCTACAACAGATGGGTGAGGATACAGCAGTCAATTATAGAGCTGTTCATACAGCCGTATGGTGGAGCGAGGGTTATAGCAATTTGCACTCTTGTCAGAATAGGTAGGTCTTCAGGTTGATTTTGAAGGTTTCCATGGTAGGCGAGAGTCTGATATGTTGGGGTAAGGAGTTCCAGAGTAGGAGAGATGCATGGGACAAATCTTATATGCGATTGTGGGAAGAGAAGATAAGAGGGCAGTAGAGAAAGAGATCTTGTGAAGATCGAAGGTTTCATGCAGGTAAGTATCAGTAGACTAGGTCACAGATGTATGGAGGAGACAGGTTTTGGATGGCTTTGTATGCCAAAGTTAGGGTCTTGAACAGGAGACTCTGGGCAATGGGGAGCCAGTGCAGGGGGTGACAGAAGGGAAAAGCCGGGGAACAGCGGAGAGACAGCTGGATTAGTCGGCCAGCAGGTGTTTTCACATAGAATCTCTGATTGTTTACCTGCTACATTGTGGTTAGGTAGAGCCCGTCAGCTGTTATGGAAGTGAACAAGCCTGCTGTTTTTGACCGATCTCAGACACCGAGCACATCACTTCTTTCTCAATCCACCATAACATCCCTGCCTGCACCTCACAGTACAGCAGTTTGTCGTGTTCACCCTACTGAATCCTCGGTTAGCACAACAGATAGCACTCATTCGTGCAGTTGTGTTCATGTAAAAGTGTTTCCTCCTGCACATGTGAAGTCTAAGAGTCTGAAATTCACCTTCTCAATCTAATAATACTAATAATCTTTATTTATTTATTAATAGTTTGATATGCACTGTGCTGACACAGTGGAATTACACTCGGCACATGTTGCAGTGACTGTGGCAGTAGCAACGACCCCTGGTAAAGTATGACATTTGGTATAGCCTGGCCCAAAGCAGTACCAACGTGCAGCAAATCATGCTTGCGGAGTGGGCACATATGAAGGACCTCTGCACTCTTCTGCACAGCTTCAAAATGGCTACTAAGATGGTTAGTGCTGCCCTTGCATTGCTATTCCGGTCATCTACATGCTGGACCACACTCTGAGTAGTCTGCGGGAGGAGGTGGTGGTCCCAAAAAAAGAGGAGATAAGTGATAAAAATATATCTAAGTTCTTTTCTGTCGTCGCACAAGCAGATGTCATGGAAGAGTGGATAACTGCGATTGAGGGGGGCTTATGGTACCAGGCAAACTGTTATTGAAAGTGCAGGAGCCAAGGAACACATGGAGGAGGATGAAGAGGAAGAGGTGATCAGCGCGCAACAATCAGGAGATGAAGAGGATAATGATCCCCTCTCTGTTGTCCATGGTTGGTGGGAGGGGATGGAGGACGCAAGCTTGAATGTTACCTCACCACCAACACACCATGTACTTGGAACTCATTGAAGCTCCCAACACATGAGATCATTCTTGCTGCATTATGCAACATGACTGTTAGCCGTATTGTTTTGAATAGAAATAGTGCTGACTACTGGCTTGCCACTCTGTTACATTCAAGGTAAAAGAGTAAATTTTGCCATATGGTTCACCCCTTGAAAGGAACGCACACATGCTGGCGTATTGAAACAAACTTGCAGACAATCTTAAGAGTGAGTTTTCCAAAGACAGCAGTGAGGCACACAGTGCGCATTGCAGTTAAAGACTTTCAACTCTGGGAATGTCGAGAAAATAGCAGAGGCAGCATAGTGGCTTAGTGGTTAGCACTGTTTTCTTGCTGCCCAGGTGTCCTAGGTTTATAACCCCACCAAGGACAACATCTGCAATGAATTTGTATATTCTCCCCGTGTTTGCGGGGGTTCCACAGTCCAAAACCATACTGAAAGTAAATTTAGATTGTGAGCCACACACTGGGGACAGTGCAGAAAATGTATGTGAAGCGCTATGTAATTAATGGCACTATGTAAGTGAGTAAAACAAACAATTTCTTTGAGTCGTTTCACACATTTTTTAGTCCAGCCCGTGCATCAGAATAGAGTGCAAGTCTGACACGTAGTGAACGACTGGAGAAGATGGTGCACGAGTATCTCAAGCTCAATATCAATGCCATCAGAGGAGGTTTGGAATCTTTTAGATTTTAATCTTCAAAAATATTAGAGAGTGGCCGTAGCTCGCCTGTCATGCCTTGAAGGTTTTGTCATGCTCTGCAGCCAGGGTTCTCTCAAAATGTGTCTTCAGCATTGCTGATGGTGTCCTGATGGATAAGCACATCTGGCTGTCCCCTGAAAGTGTAGAACACCTAACTTTCATCAAGATAAACAAGTCATGGATATTCAATGGGCAGACTAGGCAATGGTGGTGTTTTTATTGTGCTGCATTGATCTCGCGCTATTGCAGTTTGTGACACCTTTGTCGTGGCTCCTGTGCCTGCTGTTGCTTTTCTTGTTGATGTTACTAACAATTTTATGAAATGTGGAGACTCCAAGTTGGGTCTCCATCTGGTGGGCTGCCTTTAGTGGAAGGAGTGTCAGAGCCCCACTATACTATTTCTACTGTGGGGAAATTGATAATGCCTGTGAAGTGCTATGGAATTAATGGCGCTTTATACATGAGTAAAATAAAAAAATAAAATGAATTGATGCTATTTAGTGGTGTCTGCCCCTAATTTTTGGAAATGTTTGGACGTCACCACAGACCGGCCCCATTCGACGAGTTAAAACGGGGGAGTGGAGCAAGTGGCATCTGAGACGCGTCTCCAGGCGACGCCAAGCCAGAAGCCAACAAGAGCACTCACCACTGTGAATGTTCACAGTGGATATTCCAGCCAGATACATACAAAAGTGCATAGTGACCGGACGGGATGAGCAAATTGCTTGCCTTCAGGTGTAAGTAGCGCTAGGTAAAGAGAGTAGCATGCAAAACACAATCTAGGAGCATTATAAAGATGAATAAGGCACAATAATAAAAGAGAAAAGAAATGAGATTGATAAAAGGTATATTATTAAAACATCTAGGTCCAACCTATAACTTGTTAATATGGTAACAGTCTCTACTATAGATTAAAGTGATAACGTGCAGTTATATATAAAGTTAATACAGTGCATAAAAGTGCATAGGGGATGATTGTTTATATTAATATTGGATTCTTCTGCAAGAATCAGAGACTCTGTACAAAACTACAGCCAGGAATAATCTAGAGGAAAGCCAGGACATCATGGCTTTTTCACAAGGGAAACAGATGTGACATCCTACAGGATGCCGGCTTAAGGGACCACAGCCCTGGCTGAAAGAATACAGATCTGCCCAATTGACCAATACAGAACCGATGGAGATGTTCGGAGAAGCTAGATTCGGACCATCCAGTCACCTGGCTCCATGGATACGTTTGCGGAAGCCAGTTTGGGACCATCCGGTAACCTGACTCCATGGAGACATTTGGAAAAGCTAGGTTGGGACCATCCGGGTACATGGCATCTTGGATACATTTGGGGAAACCAGGTTAGGACTCTCTGGACACCTGGTTTCAAGGAGAAGTTTGAGGAAGCCAGGTTGGGCCATCCAGTTGCCTTGCCATGTGCCTCAATGGACTGTCAGCTTCCTATGCTCATCATTACATCCTCTCTGAGGGTGATGAAGGTGGGGTAGTCGGCCCTGGAAGCCCTGAATTCACAGCTGCTCTAATGTCGGTGAGTCAGTGGAAGGATGAGACTTTGCAATTGTGCACCATCGTGACACCAGATCTCACTCCTGTCTCCTCTGACAAACAGCTTATGCCTGAATGTAAGAGGTAAACAAAATAAGAATGCAATGATTTATAAATCTTCTTTCATCCATAATTTATTCACAACAGAACACTTATCATCAGGTGAAAGTTAGACATGTTTCCATTTAATTTAAAAAAAATAAATAACTAATTTAGAAATAAATGTCAACACAACATCTCAAAAAAGTTGGGACAGGACTAGATCTACTATTGTGTAGCGTCCCCTCTTAATTTTACAACAGTCAGTATACAGTTATATGAAAAAGTTTGGGCACCCCTATTTATCTTAAGCTTAATGTTTTATAAAAATTGTTGTTTTTGCAACAGCTATTTTAGTTTCATATATCTAATAACTGTTGGAGACAGTAATGTTTCTGCCTTGAAATGAGGTTTATTGTACTAACAGAAAATGTGCAATCTGCATTCAAACAAAATTTGACAGGTGCATAAGTATGGGCACCTCACCAGAAAAGTGACATTAATATTTAGTAGATCCTCCTTTTTCAAAAATAACAGCCTCTAGTTGCTTCCTGTAGCTTTTAATGAGTTCCTGGATCCTGGATGAAGGTATTTTTGACCATTCCTCTTTACAAAACAATTCCAGTTCAGTTAAGTTTGATGGTCGCCGAGCATGGACAGCTGTGTGCTGTGTTTTTTGCCGCCATGCATAACGCCTTTTTGTATGACCAAACAACTCAATCTTGGTTTCATCAGTCCACAGGACCTTCTTCCAAAAAGAAATTGGCTTGTCCAAATGTGCTTTTGCATACCTCAGCCGACTCTGTTTGTGGTGTGCTTGCAGAAACGGCTTCTTTCGCATCACTCTCCCATACAGCTTCTCCTTGTGCAAGGTGCGTTGTATAGTTGACCAATGCACAGTGACACCATCTGCAGCAAGTTGATGCTGCAGCTCTCTGGAGGTGGTCTGAGGATTGTCCTTGACTGATCTCACCATTCTTCTTCTCTGCCTTTCTGATGTTTTTCTTGGCCTGCCACTTCTGGCCTTAACAAGAACTGTACCTGTGTTCTTCCATTTCCTTACTATGTTCCTCACAGTGGAAATTGACAGGTTAAATCTCTTAGACAGCTTTTTGTATCCTTCCCCTGAACAACTATGTTGAATAATCTTTGTTTTCAGATCATTTGACAGTTGTTTTGAGGAGCCCATGATGCCACTCTTCAGAGGAGATTCAAACAGGAGAACAACTTGCAAGTGGCCACTTTACGTAGCTTTTCTCATGATTGCATACACCTGGCTATGAAGTTCAAAGCTCAATGAGGTTAGAAAACAAAAAAAGTGCTTTAGTAAGTCAGTAAAAAGTAAGTAGGAGTATTTAAAACAAGAAAATGATAAGGGTGCCCATACTTATGCACCTGTCAAATTTTGTTTGAATGCAGATTGCACATTTTCTGTTAGTACAATAAACCTCATTTCAAGGCAGAAACATTACTGTGCCAACAGTTATTAGATTTATGAAACTGAAATAGCTGTTGCTAAGATTAAAATTAATAGTGGTGCCCAAACTTTTTCATATAACTGTATGTCTGTGAAATGAGATCAGTTGCTGGAATTTAGAGAATGGAAAGTTATCCTACTGCTGTCTGATGTAGGATTCTAGCTTCTCAACAATCCTGGGTCTTTGCTGTTTTTTTCATTTCATAATGCACCAATTCTATTGGTGAAAAGTCTGATTGTAGGCAGCCAGTTCATTATCTAAACTCTTCGTCTGTGTAATCAGACTGTTGTGATAGATGCAGTATGTGGCTTAGCATAGTCTTGCTGAAATATGTGAGGCCTTCCCTTAAATAGATGTCTGGATGGGAGCATTTGTTCTTCTAATACCTCTGTGCAATACTAAGCTAGCATTTTTTTGCGTTCAGGTAGTCTTAACTTCTTTTTGTTTGTTCAGTAGAGACATGATTTGGTAAATACACGTACAATTTGTGCAATTGTTTTTAATGCAGAATAAATAAGAATTCCACTGTACTTTTTATTAATAATTTCAAATTTTAGCAGCATACACTGATCATTGTGAAAATTATAATTTTATAAGTGTAATAATCTGTCCAATAAATGTAATCAAATGTATGTATATTATTTTTATTAGGACATGTATGTAAAAAAAAATATTATCGTAATTTTTTTGACTGGCTTTGATTAAGAAGTATGTCATAATATAATGTCAGATAGCCGTGGGAATCTCTGCAGTTGGAGCAAGGCTGAAGCTGCGTGGGTTGCCCCACTCAGGGTCACACAGGCCCAGTGGAATTGATCTACAAGAACATTTAGCATGACTAGTATGCTTGTCATAATGTGACTACTGCCTGTTTCTCATAATGAGCATATTCATAATTAGCCTGTAAGTATAAAATGGAATATATAATAAGATTAGTCTCCTGGAATAGAAAAAAACTAAACAAACAGTCTGTAAAGTAATGGTGAGAAGCATAACGTCTGAAATTAATTTATTATTACATATACCAGAAAATCTCATTCTTCCATATTTTCTTCAGCAGAAACTTTGAAAACTTTTCAGATTCGAACTACATGTCATTCATCAGTCTGCTAACTAGTAAAATACAATACAGTGTTGGGCAGACCACAGTGTAATTTTATCAGCTCTGAGACATTATAAATCTTGTGTGTAACCATCAATATTACACAGATTATGGCTTCAAAATAACAAGTATTTTAGCCTATTAATGAAAACAATAAGCCTAGGGCAATACTTGTTCTAGGACAGCAAAATAACTGATGAGCATGGCTATTGCCTATGGGAGACTGTCAAAGATTGGTATTAATCTATATGACCTTGTCAGGTTCACTAGGGAAAGTCCATAATCTCCTCTGGCCTAGCAAAGGACAGTCCTTGAACTTGAATTCACGCATGTTAACTTGAAAAATTGGCTTGTATCTACAAACCCCAATTGAGAGCTAAAACACTGCACACACTTTTTCATTCATTCTGATTTGTTCATTTTTTATCATGTGCGTTTGACAAATATGTGTGTGTTCTCTTCTTGTCATCATGTTCTAATAATAAATGCACAATTCGTCCTTCCCATGGGGACAGATGTCCTAGTTTATGTCCACTTGCTGGATCTAATGAAATCTAGCCTCTAATTTTTTGGCTTAGCACTACATGTGAATAAAATAAAAAAGGTACAATAAAACATTGCTACTGTTCAAAGCAAAATCAATTATGGATAAAATAAATGTTACTTCTCAATTAAAAGGAATCATCACTATTAGTGGAGCAAAAGTCCTTTGGCCCCAATGGTAAATTTTGAAGATGCTATACAAGGCTACTTTTCACACTCTCCCTAGTTCTTTTCTGCAATTTGGGGATGAGTGAAAGTGATCGGTGATACTCGGTTATAACTCGCGTGATGTAAAACTCGAATCCCCGCCTCGCATCTTTGGTGCCTGTTATGCAGCCAATAAGCATGCAGGGATTGCATGTGAATTGCTGTAATGGCAGGCACGGTACTGATTAAGGAATGTGCCTCTGACTGCGGAGCCCTTAGGGTTAAAACTAGAAGTAAACTCTGTGCAATGCCCAATTCCCCCTCCCAATACTCCCCAGGTGACGCCAAAATTGGGACACCCAACTGACCAATGGGAAGGAAGAGGAAGGAGCATCCGGCCACACTCTCGAGGGTTAAATTAGGGTGCTTAAATTAGGGTGCTAGGGTCAGTGCCTTCTTCTTTCTCCCCAGCTGACAATGGAAGCTGTTGTCCCACCCTCCCTCCCTTATATACTCTTGAATCTACTGTGCTATGGTTGTTAAAACATTAAAATATATATATATATAATAATAATAATTCTTATTACGTCACAGCGGTAGTGTAGAGGGGGTAAAGGTTTGTAACCGCTCATCGGCTTGCTCGCCTGGCGGTCACTGACTGGGCCTTCAGCGATGAGTCCGTTATGACTTGTAATTGCCCTTCTCTGCTTATCAAATTAATAAACTGTGACCGACCTGTTCAACCCATCCAAGCCTGTCTGTGTTTCATTACGGGATTGGTGGGAAGGGGGAAAGGCACTGTTTATGACACACGGGTCTCTGCAGCCTGCCATAACCATCTTGATTGGCTTGCTGTTTGACATCATTAAGGATTATAAAAGGCCTGTGTGCACAGTATAACGAATCAGAGGCCTGTAGTGTTGATACTGGTGCTGAAGCTGAGTCATGACACTAACAGTCCTTCTATGGGCTAATAGTTTGCTTTGCTTTTGCAGGAAGAGCAAAATAAATGATGAGCATGGCTATTGCCTGTGGAAGACTGTTAATCTCTGTTAAGATTGGTATGATTAATCCTTATCATCTTGCAGGTTTCACTAGGGTGCTTTGAGGTCCTTTTTGTGTTATGTAACACACCCAAAATTTGTTGAAACATTTTCCTGGGCTACATTTCTCAGCCATATACTAGTCCGTAGTGTGGAATAAACTTCTCTGATTTCTAAAACTGCTAAAAAGCTTTTAAAAATGTTGTAGCCCTCCATTTCTCAGAATTACAGTGTTAAGTTCTGTGATCTGTAAAACTGTTAAAAAGCTTTTTGAGACATAAATATCATTATCCTTATGGCCGGCATGTGTGCATTGCTATGCTGACTGCGCAGACTGGTGCCGAAATCAGCATATGCACGCATCACACTACATTGCCATTTTATTGAAGGCACTGTGTATGCAAATTTGCCGACATACTGTCTTCAAAAAAATGGCTCTGGATATCGAAGAATGAACATGTGTTGACTCTGGCATCATTTTATTGATGAATTGTACTGCAACATCAACATAGCACTGTGCACGCGCTGGCTATTGCTATTATCTCTATGACCAGCGCATGTGCACTGCTATGTTAACGTTGTAGTACATTACCTCTTATAGGTAATGGTGGATGCATTCTTCTGTTCAAAGCCAGGATAGGTGGCACCTGGGCAGTGTGGCTGTGATAAACCAGCACCTCGCCACCCCGCCTGACATCACTATTATGTTGGAGCGATCACGTCTTCATACTTGCACCAATCTGTTGTTCTGCACCTCCTTTGGACAAATAAGGTCAGCTTAGCACAGTTTTACAATAGGGACAGTCAGTGGCAGTGGTAGGTCAGCATTGGTAAGGGTTAAGGCATTGTAGTTACAGGTTAGTGTTAAGGGGGCACTGTAGAGTAGGAGATTAGATTGTGATGAGAACTGGTTTCAGTCAGAGTAGTGACTGTTGAGAAAGGGGGCGAAGCCAGTGTAGTGGCAGGGAGAGTGCCTTCCTGAGGTAATTTTCAGTTAGTGGGAGGAGCTAAAGCTGTGTGAGGTGAATTGTTCTTGAAGGGGTTGTGACAGAAAGCTGAACAGAGAGTGTAGAGTTAAGAGAGCGAGGCAGCCTGGAAGAATCAGTGGCTAGTCTGTGGGTTACCTGCCGTGACGTCCGGGACTGACGGTCCGAACAGGAATTGCGGAGGCAACCTGAATTTTCACCCAAAATGGGAAAAGTGGACAGGGAGCACTCAGTATCAGCTAGCTGGATGGTTCAGGAAGCTGCGGGCCTGGGAGCCACGGTGCAGGAAGAAAAGCTGAGGGAGCAGACCAGGGAAAACGCAGGAGATGGATTACTCGTGTATTGGGAAAATGGATGGACTGTAACTGTTATGAAGATGAACGAGTTAAGTAAAGTTTTATTGAAAATGAACTTGTACTTTGAGAACCTTTGTGTGTGTCTGCGACGGATTGGAGCCCTGTATGCTTTGAAGGATTCTGACCCACAGGTGGGTGAAATACGTGACACACACAGCACACCACAAAATGGACATGATATTTCTGTAGTGGAGCGTTGGGGTGTGATGAGGAAGCAGCAGCAATCCCTCGGTACGGCTACCACCCTGGCCCCCATTACACAACAGAAACATACAGTCTAGATGACACAAAGTCATTATTGCCCTCTACTCCTCTTTGGCTAGACCTCATCTGGAATACTGTGTCCAGTTTTGGGCACCGCATTTTAAAAAATCCAAAAAATCACTGCACTCGTATGGTTTTCAAATGCATTATTCCAAAAGTTTATTAAATTTGTATCAGTGGAAAAAGGTACTTTGGCGAGTTGACGTTTCGGCCAACCCGTGGCCTTGTTCACAAAATCGCTGTAACAAGTAAAAGATAAAACAATATCACTAACAAGTAAGTATATACAGTACATATTTACAATTGTACACAAAAGGAAGAAATCCATATCACGATGATTATACTGCCGATAATTGGACATATTCTGTGAAGATTAACGACTAGACATTGTATACTTCAAAATGAAAAAAATTAAAAAAATGGAGAGGAGTTGAGAGAAGGAATTAATGTTGGATCTTTAGCGAACAGTTATGGAGGAAGAACATACCCTGTTAGAACTGTGTTGCATACAAAGAAAGGACCCTTTATGATTGGTGAGTCAAATAAAAAGATGAAGAAGCATAACCTGAAAAGAACAATATAGCATAAGGAGGCAGCAGAGACCCTAGGTCCACAACAAAAGGGGACCTGCATCAGACACATACAGTTAGGTCCATATATATTTGGACAGAGACAACATTTTTCTTATTTTGGTTATAGACAATACCACAATGAATTTTAAACAAAACAATTCAGATGCAGTTGAAGTTCAGAATTTCAGCTTTCATTTGAGGGTATCCACATTAAAATTGGATGAAGGGTTTAGAAGTTTCAGCTTCTTAACATGTGCCACCCTGTTTTTAAAGGGACCAAAAGTAATTGGACAGATTCAATAATTTTAAATAAAATGTTTATTTTTAGTGCTTGTTTGAAAACCCTTTGTTGGCAATGACTGCCTGAAGTCTTGAACTCATGGACATCACCAGACGCTGTGTTTCCTCCTTTTTGATGCTCTGCCAGGCCTTCACTGCGGTGGTTTTCAGTTGCTGTTTGTTTGTGGGCCTTTCTGTCTGAAGTTTAGTCTTTAACAAGTGAAATGCATGCTCAATTGGGTTGAGATCAGGTGACTGACTTGGCCATTCAGGAATATTCCACTTCTTTGCTTTAATAAACTCCTGGGTTTCTTTGGCTTTATGTTTTGGGTCATTGTCCATCTGTAGTATGAAACGACGACCAATCAGTTTGGCTGCATTTGGCTGGATCTGAGCACACAGTATGGCGGCTCTGAAGACCTCAGAATTCATTCGGCTCCTTCTGTCCTGTGTCATATCATCAATAAACACTAGTGACCCAGTGCCACTGGCAGCCATGCATGCCCAAGCCATCACACCGCCTCTGCTGTGTTTTACAGATGATGTGGTATGCTTTGGATCATGAGCTGTACCACGCCTTTGCCATACTTTTCTCTTTCCATCATTCTGGTAGAGGTTGATCTTGGTTTCATCTGTCCAAAAAATGTTCTTCCAGAACTGTGCTGGCTTTTTTAGATGTTTTTTAGCAAATTCCAGTCTAGCCTTTTTATTCTTGATGCTTATGAGTTGCTTGCACCGTGCAGTGAACCCTCTGTACTTACTTTCATGCAGTCTTCTCTTTATGGTAGATTTGGATATTGATATGCCGACCTCCTGGAGAGTGTTGGTCACTTGGTTGGCTGTTGTGAAGGGGTTTCTCTTCACCATGGAGATTATTCTGCGATCATCCACCACTGTTGTCTTCCGTGGGCGCCCAGGTCTTTTTACATTGATGAGTTCACCAGTGCTTTCTTTCTTTCTCAGGATGTACCAAACTGTAGATTTTGCCACTCCTAATATTGTAGCAATTTCTCGGATGGGTTTTTTCTGTTTTCGCAGCTTAAGGATGGCTTGTTTCACCTGCATGGAGAGCTCCTTTGACCGCATGTTTACTTCACAGCAAAACCTTCCAAATGCAGCACCACACCTCAAATCAACGCCAGGCCTTTTATCTGCTTAATTGAGAATGACATAACGAAGGGATTGCCCACACCTGTCCATGAAATAGCCTTGGAGTCAATTGTCCAATTACTTTTGGTCCCTTTAAAAACAGGGTGGCACATGTTAAGGAGCTGAAACTCCTAAACCCTTCTGTTGTGAACTATACTTCTTGGCTCCCTCTTGTGGTCACTAGTGTTTTGGCACTTGGATTGTCTTTTACCAGGTTGGTACTCACCTGCTTTGTTAGGCCTGGGGTGTTGCTATTTAAACTTCCTGGATTCTCAGTCCAGTGCCTGGCATCATTGTAATCAGTTCATTTCTGTTTGCTCCTGTCTTCAGGTCCTGGTTCTTTGCAAGATAAGCTAAGTCCTGCTTTCTTATTTTTGATCATTTGCTTTGTTTATATTTTTGTCCAGCTTGTACAATTGTGATTCCTGTAATCGCTGGAAGCTCTAGGGGGCTGATATTCTCCCCCCACACCGTTAGTCGGTTTGGGGGTTCTTGGATATTCAGCGTGGATATTTTGCAGGGTTTTTGCTGACCATATAAGTCATCTTACTATATCCTGCTATTAGTCAGTGGGCCTCTCTTTGCTAAAATCTAGTTCATTCTTACGTTTGTCTTTTCTTCTTACCTCACCGTTATTATTTGTTGGGGGCTTGTATTACTTTGGGGTCTCTTCTCTGGAGGCAAGCGAGGTCTTATTTTCCCTTATAGGGTTAGTTAGTTCTCCGGCTGGCGCGAGACATCTAGAATCAACGTAGGCACGTTCCCCGGCTACTATTAGTGTTTGTGCTAGGATCAGGTATATGGTCAGCCTAGTTACCACGTCCCTATGAGCTGGTATTTATGTTTGCAGACTTTGCTGTAATCTCTGAGATTCTTTGCCATGGGAATCATAACAGTATGCCAGGCCTATGAATAGTTAATGCATTGCAGAAGTGGGATTAAAAGAAAAGGAGTTCTGAGTTTTTTTTTTCTTGTTTTTTTTTCTCCTCTTTCTTCCTTCCCCTTTTTCCCAGTGTGGCTGTAAGCTTTGCTGCAGACATGAATGTTCAGACCTTGATTACTAGTGTGGATCAGCTTGCTGCACGAGTGCAGAGCATTCAGGATTTTGTTGTTAGCAGTCCTATGTCTGAGCCTAAGATACCTATTCCTGAGCTGTTCTCTGGAGATCGATTTAAATTTAGGAATTTTAGGAATAATTGTAAATTGTTTCTATCTTTGAAACCTCGTTCGTCTGGAGATTCAGCTCAACAAGTTAAAATTGTTATCTCCTTTTTGCGTGGCGACCCTCAGGATTGGGCTTTCTCGTTCGCGCCAGGAGATCCGGCATTGGTGGATGTTGATGCGTTTTTTCTGGCGCTCGGATTGCTTTATGAGGAGCCTAATCTTGAAATTCAGGCAGAAAAAGCTCTACTGGCTATCTCTCAGGGCCAGGATGAAGCCGAAGTGTATTGCCAAAAATTTCGGAAATGGTCCGTGCTTACTCAATGGAATGAATGTGCTCTGGCCGCAAATTTTAGAAATGGTCTTTCTGAAGCCATTAAGAATGTGATGGTGGGTTTCACAATTCCTACAAGTCTGAATGATTCTATGGCGCTGGCTATTCAGATTGATCGGCGTTTGCGGGAGCGCAAATCCGCTAATCCTCTGGCTGTGTTGTCTGAACAGACACCTGTTTCAATGCAATGTGACAGAATGGGCTGTGTTTTTACTGTGGTGATTCTACACATGTTATATCAGCATGCTCTAAACGCCTAACCAAGGTTGTCAGTCCTGTCTCCATTGGTAATTTGCAGCCTAAATTTATTTTGTCTGTGACTTTAATTTGTTCATTGTCTTCCTACTCTGTTATGGCGTTTGTGGATTCAGGTGCTGCCCTGAGTCTTATGGACTTGTCGTTTGCCAAGCGCTGTGGTTTTGTCCTGGAGCCTTTAAAAATTCCTATTCCTCTCAGAGGAATTGATGCTACGCCACTGGCGGAAAATAAACCGCAGTATTGGACACAAGTGACCATGTGCATGACTCCTGAACATCGGGAAGTGATTCGTTTTCTTGTTCTGCATAAAATGAATGATTTGGTCATGTTGGGTCTGCCATGGTTACAGACCCATAATCCTGTTTTGGATTGGAAGGCTATGTCGGTGTCGAGTTGGGGTTGTCAGGGAATTCATTGCGATTCTCCGCCGGTGTCTATTGCTACTTCTACTCCTTCAGAGGTTCCTGAATATTTGTGTGACTATCAGGATGTATTCAGTGAGTCCAGGTCCAGTGCTCTTCCTCCTCATAGGAGGACTGCGCAATAGATTTGATTCCTGGCAGTAAATTTCCTAAGGGACGATTATTTAATTTGTCTGTACCCGAGCATGCCGCAATGCGCTCTTATGTCAAGGAGTCTTTGGAGAAGGGGCATATTCGTCCATCCTCTTCCCCTCTTGGTGCGGGATTCTTTTTTGTGGCCAAGAAGGACGGGTCTTTGAGACCTTGTATAGACTATCGGCTTCTGAATAAAATCACTGTTAAGTTTCAGTATCCTTTGCCACTATTGTCAGACTTGTTTGCTCGGATTAAGGGTGCCAAGTGGTTCACCAAGATAGATCTTCGTGGTGCGTACAACCTTGTGCGCATTAGGCAGGGAGATGAATGGAAAACTGCATTCAATACGCCCGAAGGTCATTTTGAATACTTGGTGATGCCCTTTGGGCTCTCTAATGCTCCTTCAGTGTTTCAGTCCTTTATGCATGATATTTTCCGGAAGTATCTGGATAAATTTATGATTGTTTATCTGGATGATATTCTGGTTTTCTCGGATGATTGGGATTCTCATGTAAAGCAGGTCAGGATGGTGTTTCAGGTTTTGCGTGATAATGCTTTGTTTGTGAAGGGCTCAAAGTGTCTCTTTGGAGTGCAGAAGGTTTCCTTTTTGGGTTTTATTTTCTCCCCTTCTGCTGTGGAGATGGACCCAGTCAAGGTCCGAGCTATTCATGATTGGACTCAGCCCACGTCTGTTAAAAGTCTTCAGAAGTTCTTGGGGTTTGCTAATTTCTACCGTCGCTTTATCGCTAACTTTTCTAGCGTTGTTAAGCCTTTGACGGATATGACCAAGAAAGGTTCTGATGTGGCTAATTGGGCTCCTGCAGCCGTGGAGGCCTTCCAGGAGCTGAAGCGCCGGTTTACTTCGGCGCCTGTTTTGTGCCAGCCTGATGTCTCACTTCCCTTTCAGGTTGAAGTGGATGCTTCTGAGATCGGTGCTGGGGCTGTTTTGTCGCAGAGAGGCTCTGGTTGCTCTGTGATGAGACCATGTGCTTTTTTCTCTAGGAAGTTTTCGCCTGCTGAGCGGAACTATGATGTTGGTAATCGGGAGTTGTTGGCCATGAAGTGGGCATTTGAGGAGTGGCGTCATTGGCTCGAGGGTGCTAAGCATCGTGTGGTGGTCTTGACTGATCACAAAAATCTGATGTATCTCGAGTCTGCTAAGTGCCTGAATCCTAGACAGGCTCGTTGGTCATTGTTTTTCTCTCGTTTTGACTTTGTGGTCTCGTACCTGCCTGGTTCGAAGAATGTTAAGGCTGATGCTCTTTCTAGGAGTTTTGTGCCTGACTCTCCTGGAGTCTCGGAGCCAGCTGGTATTCTTAAAGAGGGAGTAATCGTGTCGGCCATATCTCCTGATTTGCGACGTGTGTTGCAGAGATTTCAGGCTGGTAGACCTGACTCTTGTCCACCCGACAGACTGTTTGTTCCTGATAAATGGACCAGTAAAGTCATTTCCGAGGTTCATTCCTCTGTGTTGGCAGGGCATCCGGGAATTTTTGGTACCCGAGATCTGGTGGCTAGGTCCTTTTGGTGGCCTTCCTTGTCATGGGATGTGCGGTCATTTGTGCAGTCCTGTGGGACTTGTGCTCGGGCTAAGCCTTGTTGTTCTCGTGCTAGCGGGTTGCTTCTGCCCTTGCCCATCCCGAAGAGGCCTTGGACACACATTTCCATGGATTTCATTTCTGATCTCCCGGTGTCTCAAGGAATGTCTGTCATTTGGGTGGTGTGTGATCGTTTTTCCAAGATGGTCCATTTGGTACCCTTGCCTAAGTTGCCTTCCTCTTCCGATCTGGTTCCTTTGTTTTTTCAGAATGTGGTTCGTTTGCACGGCATTCCGGAGAATATCGTGTCCGACAGAGGATCCCAGTTTGTGTCCAGATTCTGGCGATCTTTTTGTGCTAAAATGGGCATTGATTTGTCGTTTTCATCTGCCTTCCATCCTCAGACTAATGGTCAAACGGAGCGAACTAATCAGACACTGGAGGCTTATTTGAGATGTTTTGTTTCTGTGGACCAGGATGATTGGGTGACCTTCTTGCCATTGGCGGAGTTTGCCCTTAATAATCGGGCTAGTTCCACTACTTTGGTTTCGCCATTCTTCTGCAACTCTGGTTTTCATCCTCGTTTCTCCTCGGGTCATGTTGAGTCTTCTGACTGTCCTGGGGTGGATTCCGTGGTGGATAGGTTGCAGCGGATTTGGAGTCTTGTGGTGGACAACTTGAAGTTGTCACAGGAGAAGGCTCAGCGTTTTGCCAACCGCCGCCGCGGTGTGGGCCCCCGACTTCGTGTTGGGGATTTGGTTTGGTTGTCTTCTCGGTATGTCCCTCTGAAGGTTTCCTCTCCTAAGTTTAAGCCTCGCTTTATTGGTCCTTATAAAATTTTGGAAGTTCTTAACCCGGTTTCTTTTTGTTTGGATCTTCCGGTGTCGTTTGCCATCCACAACGTGTTCCATAGGTCTTTGTTGCGGCGGTACGTTGTGCCTGTGGTTCCTGCTGTTGAGCCTCCTGCTCCGGTGTTGGTTGAGGGCGAGTTGGAGTACGTGGTAGAGAAGATCTTGGATTCTCGTCTCTCTAGACGGAGGCTTCAGTATTTGGTCAAATGGAAGGGCTATGGTCAGGAGGATAATTCCTGGGTGGCCGCCTCTGATGTTCATGCGGCCGATTTGGTTCGTGCCTTCCACGCTGCTCATCCTGGTCGCCCTGGTGGTCTTGGTGAGGGTTCGGTGACCCCTCCTTAAAGGGGGGGTACTGTTGTGATCTATACTTCTTGGCTCCCTCTTGTGGTCACTAGTGTTTTGGCACTTGGATTGTCTTTTACCAGGTTGGTACTCACCTGCTTCGTTAGGCCTGGGGTGTTGCTATTTAAACTTCCTGGATTCTCAGTCCAGTGCCTGGCATCGTTGTAATCAGTTCATTTCTGTTTGCTCCTGTCTTCAGGTCCTGGTTCTTTGCAAGATAAGCTAAGTCCTGCTTTCTTATTTTTGATCATTTGCTTTGTTTATATTTTTGTCCAGCTTGTACAATTGTGATTCCTGTAATCGCTGGAAGCTCTAGGGGGCTGATATTCTCCCCCCACACCGTTAGTTGGTTTGGGGGTTCTTGGATATTCAGCGTGGATATTTTGCAGGGTTTTTGCTGACCATATAAGTCATCTTACTATATCCTGCTATTAGTCAGTGGGCCTCTCTTTGCTAAAATCTAGTTCATTCTTACGTTTGTCTTTTCTTCTTACCTCACCATTATTATTTGTTGGGGGCTTGTATTACTTTGGGGTCTCTTCTCTGGAGGCAAGCGAGGTCTTATTTTCCCTTATAGGGTTAGTTAGTTTTCCGGCTGGCGCGAGACGTCTAGAATCAACGTAGGCACGTTCCCCGGCTACTGTTAGTGTTTGTGCTAGGATCAGGTATATGGTCAGCCTAGTTACCACGTCCCTATGAGCTGGTATTTATGTTTGCAGACTTTGCTGTAATCTCTGAGATTCTTTGCCATGGGAATCATAACACCCTTCATCCAATTTTAATGTGGATACCCTCAAATGAAAGCTGAAAGTCTGAACTTCAACTGCATCTGAATTGTTTTGTTTAAAATTCATTGTGGTAAT
Source organism: Ranitomeya variabilis (assembly GCF_051348905.1). Taxonomy (NCBI): domain Eukaryota; kingdom Metazoa; phylum Chordata; class Amphibia; order Anura; family Dendrobatidae; genus Ranitomeya; species Ranitomeya variabilis. Next base: position 824,926,696 of record NC_135232.1, on the reverse strand, counting down.
GTCTTTAACCAAAATAAGAAAAATGTTGTCTCTGTCCAAATATATATGGACCTAACTGTATATAATATAATATAGTGTTGACAGTAATTCCCTCTTTGGAGCCTGGTTACATTTACCTCCACCCCAGATTGAGTAGTGCATCATAGAGATACTGACCTAGCAGGAGTGCTAGAGAACATAAGCCCATGCACAAAAACCGTATCAGCGGCTGGACCGAGACTTGTGACTGAAATATATACATATACATATAAGAAAATGAGGCCCAATGGTGTGGACTGGTTGAACTATGAAGTATACGGAGCTATTGGAATACCTGTCCTGTGGATGCAGTAAATGATAAATTTCAGACTGTGTCCGTTCTGTATATTTTGCAGTGTCCCAGAAGTAACATGAGGGTATAGTGCTATGGGCAAGGAAAGAGAAGGGGGGAGCAATTATAAATGAGACCATGTCTCATATGGGAATTAGTAAGATGGACACCATATAGTACATATATGGTACATATATATAGTGCCCTTGCGGGTTACTTTATGTGGGGGAGACCACCCAAGCGGTTAGAGATCGTATCTCTAACCATAAATCAACTATCCGTTGTGGTAAAATATGGCTCCCCCTCCCTCTTCATTTCAAAGAAGCTAACCACAACGTAGCACAATTAAGGTTTCAACTTATAGAGCGAGTCCCCCGACCCAGGCGAGGAGGTAATCACATAAAATTATTAAAACAGCGAGAGACCTTTTGGATTTACACGCTCGACACCTTACATCCACGTGGCTTGAACCGTGAGATGGACTGGCTAATTTAATTTTTCTCCTATATAGGCCAACTGACCACTTGCACAACCGTCTTCAATGATAAACACGTTGTGGCTGGTAAGATACATACCCCAGTAGTCTTTTTATAAGTTTCCTTACATTAGTCCCTCATTTTTTCATTTTTTCATTTTTTTCATTTTTTCATTTTTATTTTCTTTAGTTGCCAGTTTATTGCATAGTATTTTTCAGTTTTCATTTTCAATTACAAAAAGTTTGGTTTCATTTTTTCAGCTTTTTTCATTTTTATTAATTTTTATTTTTCATTTTATGAGTTCATTTCATTTCTTTTATTTCATTTCTTTTCTTTGACTTTTTCCTTATTTCCTTTATTGAAGTTTGGACTCCTACCATTACATATGTCATTGTACTGTATCTCATGTGATCTTTTTTGTATATATATTACTGTGATGTGTTCACTTGTGCAGCTTTGGGCCCTCTAAGGCTAGCATCTTTCTGCACTCCCATATAATACCTATCTGTATTTAGTGATTTCCTGCTTTTGGGTAGGAGGCTACTCCTATACTATTGGGGGTACACCGGGAGTCATTTAATAACAGGCGCTGATGTCCTCTTATATTACGCAGCATGCTAGCGCAGATCAGTGGGGCCACGTAATACAATGCACTAGCGCCGAGCATCCATGCTCACACACAAACATTCTACACACTACCCTGTGCGCAGGCGCCGGTCTGATCGCATACACAGCACGATGAATGAACAGACGCAGGCGCTGTAAACTAGCGCCCAGCCAGGTGTGATGTGCGCAGGCGCCGCTTTGCCTGCCCACACACACTAAGGGAACTCTCGTGCGCAGGCGCCGGAGTCCCCTTGCACTTCCGGTCACAGGACCGGCTGGGGAATCAGATAAAATGCCGGGCGCCATTAAGCACGCCGAGCTGCTTCACCGCCGTGACACAGGACTGTGTCGGCTTCCTCCACTACGCCACCAACGCTTGCCCCTTACCTGCACACAGGACTGAGACGTGAGACTACAGCACAATGAATAGATAAGTATACCATCATCCTGATAAACTATTTAGCCTATATCAACAATCCTTTTTACACAGGCATATTATTCCTGTATCTACTGGCAGCATACCCCATTATACAGAGGAGACACCTTTACAACTAGTTGCCAGAACTTTTTTGGTCCCCTGCATAAAATAGTGACACAGGTACATAGTAATACCTTAAATATGTACTATATGGTGTCCATCTTACTAATTCCCATATGAGACATGGTCTCATTTATAATTGCTCCCCCCTTCTCTTTCCTTGCCCATAGCACTATACCCTCATGTTACTTCTGGGACACTGCAAAATATACAGAACGGACACAGTCTGAAATTTATCATTTACTGCATCCACAGGACAGGTATTCCAATAGCTCCGTATACTTCATAGTTCAACCAGTCCACACCATTTGGCCTCATTTTCTTATATGTATATGTATATATTTCAGCCACAAGTCTCGGTCCAGCCGCTGATACGGTTTTTGTGCATGGGCTTATGTTCTCTAGCACTCCTGCTAGGTCAGTATCTCTATGATGCACTACTCAATCTGGGGTGGAGGTAAACGTAACCAGGCTCCAAAGAGGGAATTACTGTCAACTAGTGTTGAGCATTCCGATACTGCAAGTATCGGGTATCGGCCGATACTTGCTGTATCGGAATTTCCGATACCGAGATCTGATACTTTTGTGGTATCGGGTATCGGGTATCGCAACAACATTAATGTAATAATGTGTAAAAAAGAGAATTAAAATAAAAAATATCGCTATACTCACCTGTCCGACGCAGCCTGGACTTCAGCGAGGGAACCGGCAGCGTTGTTTGTTTAAATTTCGCGCTTTTACTTGGTTACGTGAAGTCCCGGCTTGTGATTGGTCAGGGCGGCCATGTTGCCGGGACGCGGACCAATCACAGCAAGCCGTGACGAAATTACGTCACGGCTTGCTGTGATTGGTCCGCGTCCCGGCAACATGGCCGCCATTAACCAATCACAAGCCGTGACGTCACGGGAGGCTGGACATGCGCGTATTTTGAAAAGCACGCGTGTCCAGCCTCCAGTGACGTCCCGGCAACATGGCCGCCATTAACCAATCACAAGCCGTGACGTCACGGGAGGCTGGACATGCGCGTATTTTGAAAAGCGCGCGTATCCAGCCTCCAGTGACGTCCCGGCAACATGGCCGCCATTAACCAATCACAAGCCGTGACGTCACGGGAGGCTGGACATGCGCGTATTTTGAAAAGCGCGCGTGTCCAGCCTCCAGTGACGTCCCGGCAACATGGCCGCCATTAACCAATCACAAGCCGTGACGTCACGGGAGGCTGGACATGCGCGTATTTTGAAAAGCGCGCGTGTCCAGCCTCCAGTGACGTCCCGGCAACATGGCCGCCATTAACCAATCACAAGCCGTGACGTCACGGGAGGCTGGACATGCGCGTATTTTGAAAAGCGTGCGTGTCCAGCCTCCCGTGACGTCACGGCTTGTGATTGGTTAATGGCGGCCATGTTGCCGGGACGCGGACCAATCACAGCAAGCCGTGACGTAATTTCGTCACGGCTTGCTGTGATTGGTCCGCGTCCCGGCAACATGGCCGCCCTGACCAATCACAAGCTGGGACTTCACGTAACCAAGTAAAAGCGCGAATTTTAAACAAACAACGCTGCCGGTTCCCTCGCTGAGGTCCCGGCTGCGTCGGACAGGTGAGTATAGCGATATTTTTTATTTTAATTCTTTATTTTACACATTTATATGGATCCCAGGGTCTGAAGGAGAGTTTCCTCTCCTTCAGACCCTGGGAACCATCAGGAATACCGTCCGATACTTGAGTCCCATTGACTTGTATTGGTATCGGGTATCGGTATCGGATTGGATCCGATACTTTGCCGGTATCGGCCGATACTTTCCGATACCGATACTTTCAAGTATCGGACGGTATCGCTCAACACTACTGTCAACACTATATTATATTATATATGTGTCTGATGCAGGCCCCCTTTTGTTGTGGACCTAGGGTCTCTGCTGCCTCCTTACGCTATATTGTTGTTTTCAGGTTATGCTTCTTCATCTTTTTATTTGACTCACCAAACGTAAAGGGTCCTTTCTTTGTATGCAACACAGTTCTAACAGGGTATGTTCTTCCTCCATAACTGTTCGCTAAAGATCCAACATTAATTCCTTCTCTCAACTCCTCTCCATTTTTTTCATTTTTTTCATTTTGAAGTATACAATGTCTAGTCGTTAATCTTCACAGAATATGTCCAATTATCGGCAGTATAATCATCGTGATATGGATTTCTTCCTTTTGTGTACAATTGTAAATATGTATATACTTACTTGTTAGTGATATTGTTTTATCTTTTACTTGTTACAGCGATTTTGTGAACAAGGCCACGGGTTGGCTGAAACGTCAACTCGCCAAGTACCTTTTTCCACTGATACAAATTTAATAAACTTTTGGAATAATGCATTTGAAAACCATACGAGTGCAGTGGTTTTTTGGATTTGATGACGCGTGGGATTGAATATCCCGTTCTCTGGCACCGTGAACTGTATTGACTGAGTGCTAGCTTTTCATTACTTTCTACAGTTATTTGCTTTGTAAGCTATAAGCACCAATCGAATCCATGTCAGCCGAGACATATGTGTACGACGAGTCAACAGGTTCTACCATTCTATCGAAGATAAAGACTAATACTGATTTTCTACATCTACCAAGCAAAGATGTGAAATCAAGGGATTGGGAGAAGGAGAGAAAGAAGCTCATCAGCTATGACCTACATTGTGCAACGTTGGGAGAATACCATCGACAGGCCAGGATACCTCGTGGTCTACGCTGCAATTTACGTCCCACCTTATTCTCAGATAATGAGAAATATTGTGCCACATTTCAAAAAATTCTAAACAAATGCTCCTTCGACATAATACTATTGACCATTGAATACCTGCAAGAGGCTATTAAAAGTACTGAAGAAAAAATTGAGAGCATTGAAACCCAGCTAACCGCTACCCTTAACTCCACCGAACTTTCTACTCTCAAAAGTAAAATAGACTCTAGCCTAATTTCCTATCAACGGTCCTTAGAAGAAAGGAAACGCACAAAGTTTCAAAGGGACACTGAGGACTATATATCTAACAAAGTGTACCGATGGGAGGATACAGCTCCCCGCCGACAGAGACCAAGATACCGACGCACACCAGGGGGCAACTACCCCTCAGGGGGCTCCTCACCGGCCGGGGGATCGTCTGCGGGATCCGGCAGCGAAACTGGTGGTGCTCAAGCAGTAGGGCTGCATTTTTTAGGACAAATCGCGCGCCCACAAGGAGGGGAAGGAAGAAGAAACGTGGATCGACACATGACGCTGAGATCTCAGGTAGGAGTCCAAACTCTGTGGTAAATATCTCTGATTACACCCTTTCTCCTCTAGAACTCAAAGTCTTGAATATGGGCTTATCCTTCTGCCCTACTCCCAAATGGGATTCTTTTCAATTAGAAAAGGATCGTCAACGGTTTTATAGAAATATAAGACTTAAGGTACATTTCAACGAACTTCCTATTCCAGTAATCAATAGGTTGGGCACTACACCTAGCCAGAGGGAAGAAGCCAGTATTACCATAGGTACACTAGGCTTGAGGAACCCTAGCACTTTCACCCCACCCAAATCAAATCATGCAGTAGAAACCTTCATCGACCTCCTTGACAGGGATATCAGGGAAACTATACATGATCAACGTCTTGGTCTCCTCCCAGTCAGACATAACCTTAACTCCTCAGAAAAACAAGCACTAGATACACTGAGCGAGAATAGGGACATCATAATCAAACCAGCAGACAAGGGGGGAGCCATTGTCATCATGAACAAACACAACTATGTCACAGAGGTGAGACGCCAACTATCCGATACAGGTACCTACAAAAAGCTCCAGGGTGATCCCACATACTCTATACAGCGAAAGATCACTAGTGTAATTGATAAATATATGAGCCTTGGTACCATAGACAGTAAAACCAAAACCTACCTCATTAATCATCATCCAGTTACTCCAGTATTGTATATTCTCCCGAAAATACACAAAAACCTTCAGAATCCCCCTGGCCGCCCTATCGTAGCCTCAACTGACTCAGTACTCAATCCCCTTTCTACATTTTTGGAAAAAGTACTTACACCATACACTCGGCTGACCAGATCCTTTATACTGGATACCAGTGACTTTTTATCCAAAATTCGCAATATCTCTAATATTCCTCCCGACAGCCTCCTATGTACTTTGGATGTCAACAGCTTGTATACCTCTATCGTACACGATAGAGGGATTACAGCTGTTTCACTCACTTTGCATGAAGCGGGCTTAGACAAGAACACGCATGATCTCTGCATAGATCTTCTGAACCTGGTGCTCAGAGAAAACTTCTTCCTCTTTGAAGATGACTTCTTTGTACAGACATGCGGCACCGCTATGGGGTCCAACGTGGCCCCGGCATACACTAATCTGTACATGGACCACTTCGAGAGTGAGCATGTATACGCCAACCCCATTTTTCAACAAAATGCTTTAATTTGGTACAGATATATTGACAATATATTCGGTATCTGGCAGGGGAACCGCACCAGCCTTCAGGCATTCTATAATACCATTAACACCACCCGACCGGAACTTACCTTCACACTTGCATATCATGATAGTGAAGTCACGTTTTTGGACACCAAAGTCCTTAAGAATGCCCTGGGGAATCTAAATACAGATTTATATTCCAAACCAACTGATTGTAATAGCCTTCTGCTCTACAACAGCTGTCACCCTAAATCCACGAAAAATAGTCTCCCAAGATCTCAGTTCAAGAGAGTGTCAAGAATTGTCTCCGATACCGACTTGAAGGTCACCAGATTACAGGAAATGTCTAATAAGTTCAGGGCCCGCAATTACCCAGCCGACCTTCTTAATACCGAGTCCACCAGGGTTCTTAATGAAACAGAGAATGGGACAATAAAAACTCAAAAAAACCCAAGACTCCCATTCGTGCATAGCCATCACCCTACAATGCGTAGAGTACATAACCTGATCAGGGCACACTGGCCACTCTTAACTAGAGCATATCCCACCATTCCTGTATTCAAGGAACCTCCCCTGATGTGTACTAGAAGGCCGAAGAACATAAGGGACAGGGTCGTCAAAGCGGACTTGGGCACACAGAGAACATTGGCACATAGAACACTTTCCGGCCAAAAACGTACAGGGACTTTTCCGTGTTTGGGCTGCATGAGCTGCTCAAACGTAATCAAGGGCAGTGAAGTAGTACACCCAAGAACAGGCAAATCGTACAAAATCAAGGACTACTATACTTGTGAAACAAATTTTGTGGTCTATATCATAAAATGCCCTTGCGGGTTACTTTATGTGGGGGAGACCACCCAAGCGGTTAGAGATCGTATCTCTAACCATAAATCAACTATCCACTGTGGTAAAATATGGCTCCCCCTCCCTCTTCATTTCAAAGAAGCTAACCACAACGTAGCACAATTAAGGTTTCAAGTTATAGAGCGAGTCCCCCGACCCAGGCGAGGAGGTAATCACATAAAATTATTAAAACAGCGAGAGACCTTTTGGATTTACACGCTCGACACCTTACATCCACGTGGCTTGAACCGTGAGATGGACTGGCTAATTTAATTTTTCTCCTATATAGGCCAACTGAACACTTGCACAACCGTCTTCAATGATAAACGCGTTGTGGCTGGTAAGATACATACCCCAGTAGTCTTTTTATAAGTTTCCTTACATTAGTCCCTAATTTTTTCATTTTTTTCATTTTTTTCATTTTTTTCATTTTTTCATTTTTATTTTCTTCAGTTGCCAGTTTATTGCATAGTATTTTTCAGTTTTCATTTTCAATTACAAAAAGTTTGGTTTCATTTTTTCAGCTTTTTTCATTATTATTAATTTTTATTTTTCATTTTATGAGTTCATTTCATTTCTTTTATTTCATTTCTTTTCTTTGACTTTTTCCTTATTTCCTTTATTGAAGTTTGGTCTCCTACCATTACATATGTCATTGTACTGTATCTCATGTGATCTTTTTTGTATATATATTACTGTGATGTGTGTACTTATGACCCCAATGGCGAGGGTCTCAGAGGAACGTGGAAGTCTGCAGAATACAAAAATCCAGCTCATAGGGCAGTGGTAACTGGGTTGACCATATATCTACTCCTAACGCCAACACTAGAAGTAGCCGGGGATCATTCCTACGTTGATTCTAGATGACACGCGCCAGCCGGAGAATCTAGCTACCCCTAGTAGAGGAAAACAAAGACCTTTCTTGCCTCCAGAGAAGGGGACCCCAAAGCTGGATAGAAGCCCCCCACAAATAATGACGGTGAGGTAAGAGGAAATGACAAACACAGAAATGAACCAGGTTTAGCACAGAGAGGCCCGCTTACTGATAGCAGAATAAAGAAAGGTAACTTATATGGTCAACAAAAACCCTATCAAAATCCACACTGGAAATTCAAGAACCCCCGAACCGTCTAACGGTCCGGGGGGAGAACACCAGCCCCCTAGAGCTTCCTACAAAGGTCAGGATATAGATTTGGAACAAGCTGGACAAAAATACAAAACCAAAACAAATAGCAAAAAGCAAAAGGCAGACTTAGCTGATATAACTGGAACCAGGATCAGTAGACAAGAGCACAGCAGACTAGCTCTGATAACTACGTTGCCAGGCATTGAACTGAAGGTCCAGGGAGCTTATATAGCAACACCCCTAACAACGACCCAGGTGCGGATAAAAGGAAAGACAGAAAAACCAGAGTCAAAAAACTAGTAACCACTAGAGGGAGCAAAAGCAAATTCACAACAGTACCCCCCCCTTAGTGAGGGGTCACCGAACCCTCACCACGACCACCAGGGCGATCAGGACGAGCGGCATGAAAGGCACGAACTAAATCGGCCGCATGAACATCAGAGGCGACCACCCAGGAATTATCCTCCTGACCATAGCCCTTCCACTTGACCAGGTACTGAAGCCTCCGCCTGGAGAGGCGAGAATCCAAGATCTTCTCCACCACGTACTCCAACTCGCCCTCAACCAACACCGGAGCAGGAGGCTCAGCAGAAGGAACTACAGGCACAATGTACCGCCGCAACAAGGACCTATGAAATACATTGTGAATAGCAAACGACACAGGAAGATCCAGACGAAAAGATACAGGATTAAGGATTTCCAATATCTTGTAAGGCCCAATAAAACAAGGTTTAAATTTGGGAGAGGAGACCTTCATAGGAACAAAGCGGGAAGAAAGCCATACCAAATCCCCAACGCGTAGTCGGGGACCCACACCGCGGCGGCGGTTGGCAAAGCGCTGAGCCTTCTCCTGTGACAACTTCAAGTTGTCCACCACATGATTCCAGATCTGCTGCAACCTATCCACCACAGAATCCACCCCAGGACAGTCAGAAGGCTCCACATGACCCGAAGAAAAGCGAGGATGGAAACCAGAGTTGCAGAAAAAAGGCGAAACCAAGGTGGCGGAACTAGCCCGATTATTAAGGGCAAACTCAGCCAACGGCAAGAATGTCACCCAATCGTCCTGATCAGCAGAGACAAAACACCTCAAATAAGCCTCCAAAGTCTGATTGGTTCGCTCCGTCTGTCCATTAGTCTGAGGATGGAAAGCAGACGAAAACGACAAATCAATGCCCATCCTACTACAAAAGGATCGCCAGAACCTGGAAACGAACTGGGATCCTCTGTCTGACACAATATTCTCAGGGATGCCGTGCAAACGAACCACGTTCTGGAAAAACACAGGAACCAGATCGGAAGAGGAAGGCAGCTTAGGCAAAGGAACCAAATGGACCATCTTGGAGAAGCGATCACATATCACCCAGATAACGGACATGCCCTGAGATAGCGGAAGATCAGAAATGAAATCCATGGAGATATGTGTCCAAGGTCTCTTCGGGACAGGCAAGGGCAAGAGCAAACCGCTGGCACGAGAACAGCAAGGCTTAGCTCGAGCACAAATCCCACAGGACTGCACAAATGACCGCACATCCCTTGACAAGGAAGGCCACCAAAAGGACCTGGCCACCAGATCTCTGGTGCCAAAGATTCCCGGGTGACCTGCCAACACCGAGGAATGAACCTCGGAAATGACTCTGCTGGTCCACTTATCCGGGACAAACAGTCTGTCAGGTGGACAAGACTCAGGCCTATCAGCCTGAAATCTCTGCAACACACGTCGCAGATCCGGAGAAATAGCTGACAAGATAACTCCATCTTTAAGAATACCAACAGGATCCGCGACTCCAGGAGCATCAGGCACAAAGCTCCTAGAAAGAGCATCGGCCTTCACATTCTTTGAACCTGGTAAATACGAGACAACAAAATCAAAGCGGGAGAAAAACAATGACCAGCGGGCCTGTCTCGGATTAAGGCGTTTAGCAGACTCGAGATACATCAGATTTTTGTGATCAGTCAAGACCACCACACGATGCTTAGCACCCTCGAGCCAATGACGCCACTCCTCAAATGCCCATTTCATGGCCAACAACTCCCGATTGCCCACATCATAATTTCGCTCGGCAGGCGAAAACTTCCTAGAGAAAAAGGCACAAGGTTTCATAACAGAGCAACCAGGGCCTCTCTGCGACAAAACGGCCCCTGCCCCAATCTCCGAAGCATCCACCTCAACCTGAAAGGGAAGTGAGACGTCAGGCTGGCACAAAACAGGCGCCGAAGTAAACCGGCGTTTCAACTCCTGGAAAGCCTCCACGGCAGCAGGAGCCCAGTTAGCTACATCGGAGCCCTTCTTGGTCATATCCGTCAAAGGTTTCACAATGCTAGAAAAATTAGCGATAAAACGACGGTAGAAGTTAGCGAAGCCCAAGAACTTCTGAAGACTCTTAACTGACGAGGGCTGAGTCCAATCAAGAATAGCTCGGACCTTGACTGGGTCCATCTCCACAGCAGAAGGGGAAAAAATGAACCCCAAAAAGGGAACCTTCTGTACACCAAAGAGACACTTTGAGCCCTTGACAAACAAAGAATTTTCACGCAAAATTTTAAAGACCAACCTGACCTGCTCCACATGCGAATCCCAATTATCAGAAAAAACCAAAATATCATCCAGATAAACAATCAAAAATTTATCCAGATACTTCCGGAAAATGTCATGCATAAAGGACTGAAAAACTGAAGGCGCATTGGAGAGCCCAAAAGGCATCACCAAGTACTCAAAATGACCTTCGGGCATATTGAATGCGGTTTTCCATTCATCACCTTGCTTAATGCGCACAAGGTTGTACGCACCACGAAGGTCTATCTTGGTGAACCACTTGGCACCCTTAATCCGGGCAAACAAGTCAGACAACAGCGGTAAAGGATACTGAAATTTGACAGTGATCTTATTTAAAAGCCGATAATCAATACAAGGTCTCAAAGATCCGTCCTTTTTTGCCACAAAAAAGAATCCCGCACCAAGAGGGGAAGAAGACGGACGAATATGTCCTTTCTCCAGAGACTCCTTGATATATGAACGCATAGCGGTATGTTCAGGTACCGACAGATTAAACAGTCTTCCCTTAGGAAATTTACTGCCTGGGATCAAATCTATAGCACAGTCACAGTCCCTATGAGGAGGCAGTGCACTGGACTCAGACTCACTGAAGACATCCTGATAATCAGACAAATACTCCGGAACTTCCGAAGGCGTAGAAGAAGCAATAGACACAGGCAGGGAATCCCCATGAATACCACAACAGCCCCAACTTGAGACTGACATAGCCTTCCAGTCCAGGACTGGATTATGGGTCTGTAACCATGGCAGCCCTAAAACAACCAAATCATGCATTTTATGTAAAACCAGGAAACGTATCACCTCGCGGTGTTCAGGAGTCATGCACATGGTAACCTGTGTCCAATACTGCGGTTTATTTGCTGCCAATGGTGTAGCATCAATACCCCTAAGAGGAATAGGATTTTCTAATGGTTCAAGAGTAAAACCACAGCGCTTAGCAAATGAGAGATCCATGAGACTCAGGGCAGCACCTGAATCTACAAACGCCATGACAGGATAAGATGACAGTGAGCAAATCAAAGTTACAGACAGAATAAATTTAGGTTGCAAATTACCAACGGTGACAGGACTAACAACCTTAGCTATACGTTTAGAGCATGCTGAGATAACATGTGTAGAATCACCACAGTAGTAGCACAAGCCATTCCGGCGTCTATGAATTTTCCGCTCATTTCTAGTCAGGATTCTATCACATTGCATTAAATCAGGTGTCTGTTCAGACAACACCATGAGGGAATTTGCGGTTTTTCTATCACATTGCACCGAATTAGGTGTCTGTTCAGACAACACCATGAGGGAATTTGCGGTTTTGCGCTCCCGCAACCGCCGGTCAATTTGAATAGCCAGTGCCATAGAATCATTCAGACCTGTGGGAATGGGAAAACCCACCATAACATTCTTAATGGCTTCAGAAAGGCCATTTCTAAAATTAGCGGCCAGTGCACACTCGTTCCAATGTGTCAGCACGGACCATTTCCGAAATTTTTGGCAATACACTTCAGCCTCGTCCTGCCCCTGAGACATAGCCAGCAAGGCCTTTTCTGCCTGAATCTCAAGATTGGGTTCCTCATAAAGTAAACCGAGCGCCAGAAAAAACGCATCAAGATCAGCCAATGCCGGATCTCCTGGCGCCAGCGAAAAAGCCCAATCCTGAGGGTCGCCCCGTAAGAACGAAATAACAATTTTTACTTGCTGAGCAGAATCTCCAGATGAACAGGGTCTCAGGGACAAAAACAATTTACAATTATTCACGAAATTCCTAAACTTAAACCTGTCTCCGGAAAACAGTTCAGGAATCGGTATTTTAGGTTCGGACCTAGGATTTCTGATAACATAGTCTTGTATGCCCTGCACACGAGTAGCCAGCTGGTCCACACTTGTAATCAAGGTCTGGACATTCATGTCTGCAGCAAGCATAGCCACTCTGAGGTAAAGGGGAAAAAGAAAAAAAAAACTCAGAATCTTCTTTCTTATAATCCCTCTTCTGCAATGCATTAAACATTTAATACTGGCCTGGCAAACTGTTATGACCCCAATGGCGAGGGTCTCAGAGGAACGTGGAAGTCTGCAGAATACAAAAATCCAGCTCATAGGGCAGTGGTAACTGGGTTGACCATATATCTACTCCTAACGCCAACACTAGAAGTAGCCGGGGATCATTCCTACGTTGATTCTAGATGACACGCGCCAGCCGGAGAATCTAGCTACCCCTAGTAGAGGAAAACAAAGACCTTTCTTGCCTCCAGAGAAGGGGACCCCAAAGCTGGATAGAAGCCCCCCACAAATAATGACGGTGAGGTAAGAGGAAATGACAAACACAGAAATGAACCAGGTTTAGCACAGAGAGGCCCGCTTACTGATAGCAGAATAAAGAAAGGTAACTTATATGGTCAACAAAAACCCTATCAAAATCCACACTGGAAATTCAAGAACCCCCGAACCGTCTAACGGTCCGGGGGGAGAACACCAGCCCCCTAGAGCTTCCTACAAAGGTCAGGATATAGATTTGGAACAAGCTGGACAAAAATACAAAACCAAAACAAATAGCAAAAAGCAAAAGGCAGACTTAGCTGATATAACTGGAACCAGGATCAGTAGACAAGAGCACAGCAGACTAGCTCTGATAACTACGTTGCCAGGCATTGAACTGAAGGTCCAGGGAGCTTATATAGCAACACCCCTAACAACGACCCAGGTGCGGATAAAAGGAAAGACAGAAAAACCAGAGTCAAAAAACTAGTAACCACTAGAGGGAGCAAAAGCAAATTCACAACAGATGTGTTCACTTGTGCAGCTTTGGGCCCTCTAAGGCTAGCATCTTTCTGCACTCCCATATAATACCTATCTGTATTTAGTGATTTCCTGCTTTTGGGTAGGAGGCTACTCCTATACTATTGGGGGTACACCGGGAGTCATTTAATAACAGGCGCTGATGTCCTCTTATATTACGCAGCATGCTAGCGCAGATCAGTGGGGCCATGTAATACAATGCACTAGCGCCAAGCATCCATGTTCACACACAAACATTCTACACACTACCCTGTGCGCAGGCGCCGGTCTGATCGCATACACAGCACGATGAATGAACAGACGCAGGCGCTGTAAACTAGCGCCCAGCCAGGTGTGATGTGCGCAGGCGCCGCTTTGCCTGCCCACACACACTAAGGGAACTCTCGTGCGCTGGCGCCGGCGTCCCCTTGCACTTCTGGTCACAGGACCAGCTGGGGAATCAGATAAAACGCCGGGTGCCATTAAGCACGCCGAGCTGCTTCACCGCCATGACACAGGACTGTGTCGGCTTCCTCCACTACGCCACCAACGCTTGCCCCTTACCTGCACACAGCACTGAGACGTGAGACTACAGCACAATGAATAGATAAGTATACCATCATCCTGATAAACTATTTAGCCTATATCAACAATCCTTTTTACACAGGCATATTATTCCTGTATCTACTGGCAGCATACCCCATTATACAGAGGAGACACCTTTACAACTACCGTATTTTCCGGCGTATAAGACGACTTTTTAACCCCTGAAAATCTTCTTAAAAGTCGGGGGTCATCTTATACGCCGGGTATCGCCTTGTACGCCGGTGTATATGGTGGGGGGGGGAGTGGTCCTGATGACGACGAGGCGGCGTCTCACAGGAAAGTGCGTGGACTATCCCCCATTACCTGATCGTAGCGCTGCAGCGTGGGGTCTCTGTGCTGGGAGCGGCGGCGGCTGTGCTGTGGGGCGGCGGCGGCTCCTCTTCTGCAGTGTGGGGCCTCTGTGCTGTGGGGCGGCTGGGCGGCGTATCTTCATGCAGTCGGGGCTCCTCCGGCATCTCCTTAAAGCCCGGAGGCCCCGCCGGCAGCTCAATCGGTGCAATGCGGTGGCCTCTGGGAAAATGGCCGCTGCCCAGATTCAGATCTTGTGTCCCGAGATCTCAGGACGAGATCTGAGTCTAAGCATGCGCCGCCCCCAGCGGCCATTTTCCCGGAGGCCACCGCATAACACCTATTGAGCTGCCTCCGGGAAAAGGGCCGCTGCTCAGATTCAGATCTCGTCTCCTGAGATTTCGGGACGAGATCTAAATCTGAGCAGCGACCATTTTCCCGGAGGCCACCGTATTACACCGATGGAGCTGCCGGCGGGGCCTCCGGGCTTTAAGGAGATGCCGGAGGAGCCCCGACTGCATGAAGATACACCGCCGCCGCCCCACAGTGCAGAGGCCCCACACTGCAGAAGAGGGGAGCCGCCGCCCCACAGCACCCACGCGGCACAAAGCGGAGAAGAAGCCGCCGCTCCCGGCACAGAGACCCCACGCTGCAGCGCTACGATCAGGTAATGGGGGATACTCACTTTCCTGTGAGATGCCCCCTCGTTGTCATCAGGACTAGAGTTGAGCGACTTTCATTTTTTTAAGATCTAGTAGGGTTTTGGGAAACCCGATTTTGTCCAGAGTCGAGTCGAGTGCAGTCGGCCGATTGTCGCTAAAAGTCGGGGATCGACCGAAACACGAAACCCAATGCAAGTCAATGGGGAAGCATAGTCGGCAGTGAGTGGAGGCCAGGAAAACACCTACAGTGCCCATTTTAATGCCAAAAACATCCATTCTTGTTTCTGAAGCTTGTCAATCTTAATTAACTTTATAATAATAGTTGGGCATAGGAAATTGGGGGTCATTTGGCAAAAGTTGTGGGGGGAGTAGGGCTGGCTCAAGTTTTTCGTGGGCCCAGGAAATGCGGACTACGTCACGGCGGTGTTGCAGGGAGAGGTAAGTATTTCAACGTTGCAAGTGCTGTGATCCTGAGCAAGCAGGGGGGGCCCACTCGTTCGCATTGGCACTGGCACAGGGCCCCTCAAAGTACGGCGGTGTGTTTGCATGGCGGGGGCGCCTCCCACCAGCAGCGACACTTTTGCGTACTCTGAGTGGCCCTGTGCCAGTGACGTCGCCAACGAGTATGCCCCCCGCACCTGATGAAGGAACCTGCACTTTCATCTGCACCTTCCTCTTTGTCCCTGTGTAAGGTGGTATAACATGCGGGAAGGGGAACCTTACTTTCAGCAGGGTCAGATTCTGGCTGTGTAGAGTACAAGGGGAATGTAGTGGTCTAGGTCAATGTACCAGCAGACTCATCTAGCAGTGGCTGGGCAATGGGCAGGATGAGGAGGAAACAGATATAGGGCCAAAGAATAAAGTAGGCTAAATGCAGATCAAAATTGGTAACAGGACTGTTGTGTATCCGCTTTTTGGGCTCCCCTGGTGGTTGCTGGTGGTACTGGTGACTTGTTTGCACTTTGCTGCTTCTGTTCACCTGCTTCCATCAGTGTTTGGGAGTTTCCTATTTAGCCTTGCTCTCCAGTCATTTCCTTGCCGGTCATCATTGTAACCAGAGCCTTCGGTTGCATGTTCCTGCTACTAGTCTGCTGATCAGCTAAGTGGACTTTGTCCTTTTGTTTTGTACCTTTTGTCCAGTTTGCAGTTTTTGTAATTCTCTGTAGCTGGAAGCTCTTGCGGGCTGAAATTGCCACTCCTGTGTCATGAGTTGACACAGGAGTCTTAAAGTAATTTCAGGATGGTTTTTGAAAGGGTTTTCAGTTGACCGTGAAGTCCTCTTTTGTATCCTTCTGCTATCTAGTAAGTGGACCTCTCTTTGCTAAATCTACTTTCATACTGTGTATGTCTTTTCCTCTTAATTCACCGTTATTACATGTGGGGGGCTGCTATCATCTTTTGGGGTATTTCCCTAGAGGTAAGCCAGGTCTGTTTCTTCCTCTACCAGGCGTAGTTAGTCCTCCGGCTGGCGCGTGGCATATAGGAAGCCGTAGGTATGCTCCCTGGCTACTGTTAGTTGTGTGGTAGATTTAGCTCACGGTCAACTCGAGTTTCCATCACCCGAGAGCTCGTTCGTTACTTATATGTTTCTTACGTTCCCTTGCCATTGGGAACCATGACACAGGACTAAACAGGCGGCATTGCTTTGTTCAGTGGAGTAGCAAACCCAAGAGCAGCAGACACTGTTTCAAGGGCCTAACCACACTAGCAGGCCAAAGGCAGTTTAATATCTGATAGTATAGGCCGAAAGCCAGAATGTGGAAGCTCAGCTTTGTTCAGTTGAAGACAACACCAGGGAGGGGCAGACACCGTTAGTAGGCCGGAACAGCCAATTTTAAAAAAAAACAGCAGTTAATAAGAGGCAGAAGGTAGAAGCTCAGCTTTATTCAGTTGAGGACAACACCAGGCAGGGGCAGACACCTTTAGTAGGCCGGAACAGCCAATTTTTTTTAAAAAAAGCAGTTAATAAGAGGCAGAAGGTAGAAGCTCAGCTTTATTCAGTTGCAGCTTCTTGGCAATAATATAAAGAAGACGCGACAGGACAACACTCGGTGGATGCCATATCTGTGTTTTCAATGGAAAAAAACCTTTCAGTTAACTACTTGCAGGAGAAAGTTTTTGTAGCTGGTGGCCAATTTTTTTTACAAAAAGCAGTTAATAAGAGGCAGAAGGTAGAAGCTCAGCTTTATTCAGTTGAGGACAACACCAGGCAGGGGCAGACACCTTTAGTAGGCCGGAACAGCCAATTTTTTAAAAAAACAGCAGTTAATAAGAGGCAGAAGGTAGAAGCTCAGCTTTATTCAGTTGAGGACAACACCAGGCAGGGGCAGACACCTTTAGTAGGCCGGAACAGCCAATTTTTTTTTAAAAAAAGCAGTTAATAAGAGGCAGAAGGTAGAAGCTCAGCTTTATTCAGTTGCAGCTTCTTGGCAATAATATAAAGAAGACGCGACAGGACAACACTCGGTGGATGCCATATCTGTGTTTTCAATGGAAAAAAACCTTTCAGTTAACTACTTGCAGGAGAAAGTTTTTGTAGCTGGTGGCCAATTTTTGTACTGTACCAGTTTTTTGTTGTATGTGTTTTTGTTTTTAATGTTAAAATGTCTGCATTTGATATCTCTCCAGTATTTTCTTTTTTATAAGCAAAATACTGCAGTTTTACATCGGTTACATGGATACACAGGCAGCATTGTTGTCAGCGGGGGAGTATTTAAAGTAGGGACCGCAGACAGGCTATCAAAGGCCTAAAATAACAAACAATAGGCTCATGGCAGTTTTACATCGGTTACATGGATACACAGGCAGCTTGGTGGTCAGTGGAGGAGTATTTAAAGTAGGGACCGCAGACAGGCTATCAAAGGCCTAAAATAACAAACAATAGGCTCATGGCAGTTTTACATCGGTTACATGGATACACAGGCAGCTTGGTGGTCAGTGGAGGAGTATTTAAAGTAGGGACCGCAGACAGGCTATCAAAGGCCTAAAATAACAAACAATAGGCTCATGGCAGTTTTACATCGGTTACATGGATACACAGGCAGGCAACTTGGTGGTCAGTGGAGGAGTATTTAAAGTAGGGACCGCAGACAGGCTATCAAAGGCCTAAAATAACAAACAATAGGCTCAAGGCAGTTTTACATCGGTTACATGGATACACAGGCAGCTTGGTGGTCAGTGGAGGAGTATTTAAAGTAGGGACCGCAGACAGGCTATCAAAGGCCTAAAATAACAAACAATAGGCTCATGGCAGTTTTACATCGGTTACATGGATACACAGGCAGGCAGCTTGGTGGTCAGTGGAGGAGTATTTAAAGTAGGGACCACAGACAGGCTATCAAAGGCCTAAAATAACAAACAATAGGCTCATGGCAGTTTTACATCAGTTACATGGATACACAGGCAGGCAGCTTGGTGGTCAGTGGAGGAGTATTTAAAGTAGGAACCGCAGACAGGCTATCAAAGGCCTAAAATAACAAACAATAGGCTCATGGCAGTTTTACATCGGTTACATGGATACACAGGCAGCTTGGTGGTCAGTGGAGGAGTATTTAAAGTAGGGACCGCAGACAGGCTATCAAAGGCCTAAAATAACAAACAATAGGCTCATGGCAGTTTTACATCGGTTACATGGATACACAGGCAGCTTGGTGGTCAGTGGAGGAGTATTTAAAGTAGGGACCGCAGACAGGCTATCAAAGGCCTAAAATAACAAACAATAGGCTCATGGCAGTTTTACATCGGTTACATGGATACACAGGCAGCTTGGTGGTCAGTGGAGGAGTATTTAAAGTAGGGACCGCAGACAGGCTATCAAAGGCCTAAAATAACAAACAATAGGCTCATGGCAGTTTTACATCGGTTACATGGATACACAGGCAGGCAGCATGGTGGTCAGTGGAGGAGTATTTAAAGTAGGGACTGCAGACACGCTATCAAAGGCCTAAAATAACAAACAATAGGCTCATGGCAGTTTTACATCGGTTACATGGATACACAGGCAGGCAGCTTGGTGGTCAGTGGAGGAGTATTTAAAGTAGGGACCGCAGACAGGCTATCAAAGGCCTAAAATAACAAACAATAGGCTCATGGCAGTTTTACATCGGTTACATGGATACACAGGCAGGCAGCTTGGTGGTCAGTGGAGGAGTATTTAAAGTAGGGACCGCAGACAGGCTATCAAAGGCCTAAAATAACAAACAATAGGCTCATGGCAGTTTTACATCGGTTACATGGATACACAGGCAGGCAGCTTGGTGGTCAGTGGAGGAGTATTTAAAGTAGGGACCGCAGACAGGCTATCAAAGGCCTAAAATAACAAACAATAGGCTCATGGCAGTTTTACATCGGTTACATGGATACACAGGCAGCTTGGTGGTCAGTGGAGGAGTATTTAAAGTGGGGACCGCAGACAGGCTATCAAAGGCCTAAAATAACAAACAATAGGCTCATGGCAGTTTTACATCGGTTACATGGATACACAGGCAGGCAGCTTGGTGGTCAGTGGAGGAGTATTTAAAGTAGGGACCGCAGACAGGCTATCAAAGGCCTAAAATAACAAACAATAGGCTCATGGCAGTTTTACATCGGTTACATGGATACACAGGCAGGCAGCTTGGTGGTCAGTGGAGGAGTATTTAAAGTAGGGACCGCAGACAGGCTATCAAAGGCCTAAAATAACAAACAATAGGCTCATGGCAGTTTTACATCGGTTACATGGATACACAGGCAGCTTGGTGGTCAGTGGAGGAGTATTTAAAGTAGGGACCGCAGACAGGCTATCAAAGGCCTAAAATAACAAACAATAGGCTCATGGCAGTTTTACATCGGTTACATGGATACACAGGCAGCTTGGTGGTCAGTGGAGGAGTATTTAAAGTAGGGACCGCAGACAGGCTATCAAAGGCCTAAAATAACAAACAATAGGCTCATGGCAGTTTTACATCAGTTACATGGATACACAGGCAGGCAGCTTGGTGGTCAGTGGAGGAGTATTGCAAGGAGTGTCTGTCCCAGTACTCCCAAAATATAAATAGATGTTAATGTCTCGCAAAACAACCAAAAAAAAAAAGGTGGCATACTTAGGTACAGGGGAGGGCTCATCTGCTGAGTTTCTGACATAGTAATTTGGCAGTAACTATTTAATGGTGCCAATATAGGACACAGACACAGACTACTTTAAGTTGCATCATAGATGTCTACAGATTTGTATTGTCAGTGCCAGACATTGAATGATGTCAGCGAATAGACTAAAGATTGGTGGAGCTGTGCGACATAATTTTGCACGTGGTAGAGCACAGTTTGAGCTGGGGGAGGGGGGAACTCTCTTGAGGCCGGCGGGACCGCCCCAGGGCCCCTCATGTTGCAACGGTGTGTCTGACGTTGGGTGCGCACCACCACCGCCAGAGACACTACATTGTACTATGAGGGACCCAGTGGCAGTGCCGTCGACCAAAAGCGGCCACACCCACCTCTTCAGACAAACAGCAGTCTCACGGGTGCTTGCGCCAAGTCGCGATACCACGGCCCCGTGTGGGGAGTTTGGCCATTTAGGGAGGTGTAAACATGTCATATGCTGGACAATCAGCTGCAGCAAATTATACATTAGAAAAGTAATTCACAGTAGTCCACAGGCAAGAGCTTTTCATAGGAAAGCTAGGTGTCGGCCGGGCAAGGTGGGGCAAAAGATTTCGAAATCCAGTTGTGGTTCATTTTAATGAATGTTAGATCGTCAACATTTTGGTTAGCCAGACGAGTCCTTTTTTCGGTTAATATTGAACCTGCAGCACTGAATACTCTTTCTGATAGGACACTTGCTGCCGGGCAAGCAAGCTCCTGCAATGCATATTCTGCCAATTCTGGCCAGGTGTCTAATTTTGATGCCCAGTAATCAACTGGGAATGACGGTTGAGGGAGAACATCGATATGGGCTGAAAAATAGTTAGTAACCATACTGGACAAATGTTGTCTCCTGTCACTTTCAATTGATGCAGCAGTACCTGTCCTGTCTACGGTCATAGCAAAATCACTCCACAACCTGGTCAGAAAACCCCTCTGTCCAACGCCACTTCTGATGTGTGCACCCCTAACACTCCTAGTCTGCTGCCCCCTGGAGCTCGTGTGAGAACGATCACGTGCGCTGTGTGCTGGGAATGCCTGAAGCAAACGGTCAACAAGAGTTGATTGTTTGGTTGCTAATATTAGTTCCAAGTTCTCATGTGGCATAATATTTTGCAATTTGCCTTTATAGCGTGGATCAAGGAGGCAGGCCAACCAGTAATCGTCATCGTTCATCATTTTCGTAATGCGTGTGTCCCTTTTTAGGATACGTAAGGCATAATCCACCATGTGGGCCAAAGTCCCAGTTGTCAAATCTCCGGTTGTGATTGGTTGAGGGGCAGTTTCAGGCAAATCTACGTCACTTGTGTCCCTCAAAAAACCAGAACCCGGCCTTGCCACGCAACCAATTTCCAGTGCCCCCGGGAAAGCTTCCGCATTAAAAATATACTCATCCCCATCATCCTCCTCGTCCTCCACCTCCTCTTCGCCCGCTACCTCGTCCTGTACACTGCCCTGACCAGACAATGGCTGACTGTCATCAAGGCTTTCCTCTTCCTCTGGTGCAGACGCCTGCTCCTTTATGTGCGTCAAACTTTGCATCAGCAGACGCATTAGGGGGATGCTCATGCTTATTACGGCGTTGTCTGCACTAACCAGCCGTGTGCATTCCTCAAAACACTGAAGGACTTGACACATGTCTTGTATCTTGGACCACTGCACACCTGACAACTCCATGTCTGCCATCCTACTGCCTGCCCGTGTATGTGTATCCTCCCACAAAAACATAACAGCCCGCCTCTGTTGGCACAGTCTCTGAAGCATGTGCAGTGTTGAGTTCCACCTTGTTGCAACGTCTATGATTAGGCGATGCTGGGGAAGGTTCAAAGACCGCTGATAGGTCTGCATACGGCTGGCGTGTACAGGCGAACGTCGGATATGTGAGCAAAGTCCACGCACTTTGAGGAGCAGGTCGGAGAACCCAGGATAAGTTTTCAATAAGCACTGCACCACCAGGTTTAAGGTGTGAGCCAGGCAAGGAATGTGTTTCAGTTGGGAAAGGGAGATGGCAGCCATGAAATTCCTTCCGTTATCACTCACTACCTTGCCTGCCTCAAGATCTACTGTGCCCAGCCACGACTGCGTTTCTTGTTGCAAGAACTCGGACAGAACTTCCACGGTGTGTCTGTTGTCGCCCAAACACTTCATAGCCAATACAGCCTGCTGACGCTTGCCAGTAGCTGGCCCATAATGGGACAACTGGTGTGCAACAGTGTCATCTGCCGATGGAGTGGTTGGCCGACTGCGGTCTGTGGAAGAGCTGTAGCTTCTGCAGGAGGACGAGGAGGAGGAGGAGGAGGAGGAGGGGGTGCGAACGCCTACAGCCAACTGTTTCCTAGACCGTGGGCTAGGCACAACTGTCCCGAAATTGATGTCCCCTGTGGACCCTGCATCCACCACATTCACCCAGTGTGCCGTGATGGACACATAACGTCCCTGGCCATGCCTACTGGTCCATGCATCTGTAGTCAGGTGCACCTTTGTACTCACAGATTGCCTGAGTGCATGGACGATGCGCTGTTTAACATGCTGGTGCAGGGCTGGGATGGCTTTTCTTGAAAAAAAGTGTCGAAAAAAAAAAAGTGGTTCAGCGTACTCCATCAGGGCTTTGAAAGCTTCGCTTTCAACTAACCGGTAGGGCATCATCTCTAACGAGATTAGTCTAGCTATGTGGGCGTTAAAACCCTGTGTACGCGGATGCGAGGATAAGTACTTCCTTTTTCTAACCAGAGTCTCATGTAGTGTGAGCTGAACTGGAGAGATGGAGTTCGTGGAACTTGCGGGTGTGCCGGTGGACATGGCAGACTGAGAGACGGTTGGAGACGGTATTGTTTCCGCCGGTGCCCTAGATGCAATATTTCCTCCTACAAAACTGGTGATTCCCTGACCCTGACTGCTTTTGGCTGTCAAAGAAACCTGCACAGATACTGCCGGTGGTGCGGAAAATGGTGGCCTTACAGTGACGGAAGGGATGTTGCGTTGCTGACTAGCTTCATTGGCCGAGGGTGCTACAACCTTAAGGGACGTTTGGTAGTTAGTCCAGGCTTGAAAATGCATGGTGGTTAAGTGTCTATGCATGCAACTAGTATTGAGACTTTTCAGATTCTGACCTCTGCTTAAGCTAGTTAAACATTTTTGACAGATGACTTTGCGCTGATCAATTGGATGTTGTTTAAAAAAATGCCAGACTGCACTCTTCCTAGCATCGGATCCCTTTTCAGGGATTGCAGACTGAGCTTTAACCGGATGGCCACGCTGTCCTCCAACAGGTTTTGGCTTTGACACGCGTTTTGGGCCAGATACGGGCCCGGCAGATGGAACCTGTTGCGATGTTGATGCCTGCTGCGGCCCCTCCTCCACCTCCGCTTCGGAACTACTGCCGCCTGCACCCTGTTCCCCCAATGGCTGCCAATCGGGGTCAACAACTGGGTCATCTATTACCTCCTCTTCGAGCTCGTGTGCAACTTCGTCTGTGTCACTGTGTCGGTCAGTGGTATAGCGTTCGTGGCGGGGCAACATAGTCTCATCAGGGTCTGATTGCGGATCAGTACCCTGAGAGGGCAATGTTGTGGTCTCAGTCAAAGGAGCAGCATAGTACTCTGGCTGTGGCTGTGCATCAGTGCACTCCATGTCAGAATCTACTTGTAATGGGCATGGCCTGTTAAGTGTTTCACTTTCTAAGCCAGGGACGGTATGTGTAAAGAGCTCCATGGAGTAACCCGTTGTGTCGCCTGCTGCATCCTTCTCTCTTGTTGTTGTTTTTGCTGAGGAGGACAAGGAAGCGACTTGTCCCTGACCGTGAACATCCAAAAGCGACGCGCTGCTTTTACATTTACCAGTTTCAGAAGAGGAGGCAAAAGAGCTAGAGGCTGAGTCTGCAATGTAAGCCAAAACTTGCTGTTGTTGCTCCGGCTTTAAAAGCGGTTTTCCTACTCCCAGAAAAGAAAGCTTTCGAGGCCTTGTGTAGCCAGACGACGAAACAGGCTCCACAGCTCCAGACTTAGGTGGAATATTTTTATCCCCACGACCACCTGATGCTCCACTACCACTACCATCATTACCAGCTGACAATGAACGCCCACGGCCACGACCTCTTGCACCAGACTTCCTCATTGTTTGAAAAACTTAACCAAATTAACTTTATTTGTTGCTGTCAAACAACTTACACGGTGAGCTATAACTTCAGTATGATTTCAATATCCCTTAACAGGTTGGTGAGACCACAAGGAAAATCAGGCACAATGTTACACACTCTGTTTTCTGTGGCACCAAATCACAGAGATGACACACACGCAGGACTGTCACTCAAGCACAAATGTCAATATTAATCTCCCACCTATTTTTTTTTTTTCTCAGGGAGACTTTAGAAACCAAATAAGATAAAATGTTTTTTTCAGGGACAATTTAGAAACCAAATAATAAAAAAAAAAAAAAAAAAAAAAGGCTTTCTATGGCCCACTGAATGAGAGATGGCACACACAGGAGTGGCACACAAGCCCTGACTGAGGCCAATATTTTTCTCCCACTGATTGATGTAGTGTTTTTTTTTAAGGTAGATTTTAGAACCCAAATCAAGCAAAAAAATAAATAGGCTTTCTATGGCCCACTGAGTGAGAGATGGCACACACAGGAGTGGCACACAAGCCCTGACTGAGGCCAATATTTTTCTCCCACTGATTGATGGAGTGTTTTTTTTTAAGGTAGATTTTAGAACCCAAATCAAGCAAAAAAATAAATAGGCTTTCTATGGCCCACTGAGTGAGAGATGGCACACACAGGAGTGGCACACAAGCCCTGACTGAGGCCAATATTTTTCTCCCACTGATTGATGGAGTGTTTTTTTTTAAGGTAAATTTTAGAACCCAAATCAAGCAAAAAAATAAATAGGCTTTCTATGGCCCACTGAGTGAGAGATGGCACACACAGGAGTGGCACACAAGCCCTGACTGAGGCCAATATTTTTCTCCCACCGATTGATGGAGTGTTTTTTTTAAGGTACATTTTAGAACCCAAATCAAACAAAAAAAAAATAGGCTTTCTATGGCCCACTGAGTGAGAGATGGCACACACAGGAGTGGCACACAAGCCCTGACTGAGGCCAATATTTTTCTCCCACTGATTGATGGAGTGTTTTTTTTTAAGGTAGATTTTAGAACCCAAATCAAGCAAAAAAATAAATAGGCTTTCTATGGCCCACTGAGTGAGAGATGGCACACACAGGAGTGGCACACAAGCCCTGACTGAGGCCAATATTTTTCTCCCACTGATTGATGTAGTGTTTTTTTTTAAGGTAAATTTTAGAACCCAAATCAAGCAAAAAAATAAATAGGCTTTCTATGGCCCACTGAGTGAGAGATGGCACACACAGGAGTGGCACACAAGCCCTGACTGAGGCCAATATTTTTCTCCCACCGATTGATGGAGTGTTTTTTTTAAGGTACATTTTAGAACCCAAATCAAACAAAAAAAAAATAGGCTTTCTATGGCCCACTGAGTGAGAGATGGCACACACAGGAGTGGCACACAAGCCCTGACTGAGGCCAATATTTTTCTCCCACTGATTGATGGAGTGTTTTTTTTAAAGGTAGATTTTAGAACCCAAATCAAGCAAAAAAATAAATAGGCTTTCTATGGCCCACTGAGTGAGAGATGGCACACACAGGAGTGGCACACAAGCCCTGACTGAGGCCAATATTTTTCTCCCACTGATTGATGGAGTTTTTTTTTTTTAAGGTAGATTTTCGAACCCAAATCAAGGAAAAAAATAAATAGGCTTTCTATGGCCCACAATTTGAGAGAGAGAGGTGGCACACCCAGGAGTCAAGACTGGCACACAAGCTGAAAGGGCAATATTAATCTCCCACTGTTTTTTTTTTAATTTATTTATTTTTCAGGGAGACTTTAGAAACCAAATAATAAAATAAAAAAATAAAAAAAGGCTTTCTATGGCCCTCTGAATGAGAGATGGCACACACAGGAGTGGCACACAAGCCCTGACTGAGGCCAATATTTTTCTCCCACTGATTGATGTAGTGTTTTTTTGTTAAGGTAGATTTTAAAACCCAAATCAAGGAAAAAAATAAATAGGCTTTCTATGGCCCACTCAGTGAGAGATGGCACACACAGGGATGGCACTCTAGCAGAAATGCCAATCTTAATCTCCCACAAAAAAACAAACAAAAAAAAACAGGGACTGTCCTACAATTACTATCTCCCTGCAGTAATCTCAGCCAGGTATGGCAGGCAGCAATAGGAGTGGACTGATGCACAAATTAAATAAAAAGTGTGGACAAACAAAAAAGATAGCTGTGCAGAAAGGAAGGAACAAGAGGATATGTGCTTTGAAAAAAGCAGTTGGTTTCCACAGTGGCGTACACACAGCAATACAGCTATCAGGGAGCCTTCTAGGGCAGCCCAATGAGCTACAGCGCTGAGAGAAAAAAAAAAATGTAGCTTCCACTGTCCCTGCACACCGAAGGTGGTGTTGGACAGTGGAAATCGCTACAGCACAAGCGGTTTGGTGGTTAGTGGACCCTGCCTAACGCTATCCCTGCTTCTGACGAAGCGGCAGCAACCTCTCCCTAAGCTCAGATCAGCAGCAGTGAGATGGCGGTCGGCGGGAACGCCCCTTTATAGCCCCTGTGACACCGCAGACAGCAAGCCAATCACTGCAATGCCCTTCTCTAAGATGGTGGGGACCAGGACCTATGTCATCACGCTGCCCACACTCTGCGTTCACCTTCATTGGCTGAGAAATGGCGCTTTTCGCGTCATTGAAATGCGACTTTAGCGCGAAAGTCGCGTACCGCATGGCCGATGCAACGCTGGGATCGGCTCGGTTTCATGAGACGTCGACTTTGCCAAAAGTCGGCGACTTTTGAAAATGAACGACCCGTTTCGCTCAACCCTAATCAGGACCACTCCCCCCCTTCCCAAAAGGCACATTAGTCACGGCCCTATAAGACGACATACGGTGTATAAGAAGACCCCCGACTTTTAAGAAGATTTTATATTTTAACTGGAAAAGTTGGGGGGTCGTCTTATACGCCCAGTCGTCTTATACGCCGGAAAATACGGTAGTTGCCAGAACTTTTTTGGTCCCCTGCATAAAATAGTGACACAGGTACATAGTAATACCTTAAATATGTACTATATGGTGTCCATCTTACTAATTCCCATATGAGACATGGTCTCATTTATAATTGCTCCCCCCTTCTCTTTCCTTGCCCATAGCACTATACCCTCATGTTACTTCTGGGACACTGCAAAATATACAGAACGGACACAGTCTGAAATGTATCATTTACTTTACATCTGTGACCTCACCTTACATCTGTGACCTCATCTCCCGGTACTTTCCTACACGCAACCTCCGATCCTCACAAGATCTCCTTCTCTACTCCCCTCTTATCTCCTCTTCCCACAATCGTATACAAGATTTCTCTCGCGTATCACCCCTACTCTGGAACCCTCTACCACAACACATCAGACTCTCGCCCACCATCGAAACCTTCAAAAAGAATCTGAAGACCCACCTCTTCCGACAAGCCTACAACCTGCAGTAACCACCGATCGACCAAACCGCTGCATGACCAGCTCTACCCTCACCTACTGTATCCTCACCCATCCCTTGTAGATTGTGAGCCTTCGCGGGCAGGGTCCTCTCTCCTACTGTACCTATTATGACTTGTATTGTTCAAGATTATTGTACTTGTTTTTATGTATACCCCTCCTCACTTGTAAAGCGCCATGGAATAAATGGCGCTATAACAATAAATAATAATAATAATAATAATTTACTGCATCCACAGGACAGGTACTGTATTCCAATAGCTCCGTATACTTCATAGTTCAACCAGTCCACACTATTGGGCCTCATTTTCTTATATGTATATATATATATTTCAGCCACAAGTCTCGGTCCAGCCGCTGATACGGTTTTTGTGCATGGGCTTATGTTCTCTAGCACTCCTGCTAGGTCAGTATCTCTATGATGCACTACTCAATCTGGGGTGGAGGTAAATGTAACCAGGCTCCAAAGAGGGAATTACTGTCAACACTATATTATATTATATATGTGTCTGATGCAGGCCCCCTTTTGTTGTGGACCTAGGGTTTCTGCTGCCTCCTTACGCTATATTGTTCTTTTCAGGTTATGCTTCTTCATCTTTTTATTTTACTCACCAAACGTAAAGGGTCCTTTCTTTGTATGCAACACAGTTCTAACAGGGTATGTTCTTCCTCCATAACTGTTCGCTAAAGATCCAACATTAATTCCTTCTCTCAACTCCTCTCCATTTTTTTCATTTTTTTCATTTTGAAGTATACAATGTCTAGTCGTTAATCTTCACAGAATATGTCCAATTATCGGCAATATAATCATCGTGATATGGATTTCTTCCTTTTGTGTACAATTGTAAATATGTATATACTTACTTGTTAGTGATATTGTTTTATCTTTTACTTGTTACAGCGATTTTGTGAACAAGGCCACGGGTTGGCCGAAACGTCAACTCGCCAAGTACCTTTTTCCACTGATACAAATTTAATAAACTTTTGGAATAATGCATTTGAAAACCATACGAGTGCAGGGATTTTTTGAATTTGATGACGTGTGGCATTGAATATCCCATTCACTGGCACCGTCAACTGTATTGATTGAGTGCTAGCTTTTCATTACTTTCTACATTTTAAAAAAGACATCAACAAACTGGAGCAAGTTCAGCGAAGAGTGACCAGAATGGTGACCGGAATGCAAACCATGTCCTATGAGGAATGGTTACAAGATTTGGGAATATTGAGCTTGCAAAAAAGAAGACTGAGAGGAGACTTAATAGCTGTTTACAAATATCTCAAGGGCAGTCACATCGTAGAAGGATCATCTTTATTCTCATTTGCACAAGTAAAGACTAAAAGCAATAGGATGAAACTGAATGGGAGGAGACACAGATTAGATATTAGAAAAAACTTTTTGACAGTGATGGTGATCAATGAGTAGAACAGGCTGCCATAAGTGGTGGTGACTGGTGAGTTTTCCTTCCATGGAAGTTTTCAAACAGAGGCTGGACAGACACCGGTCTGGGATGATTTAGTGAATCCTGCTTTGAGCAGGGGGTTGGAGCGGATGACCCAGGAGGTTCCTTCCAACTCTACCATTCTATGATTCTATGAGAAATAAGCCCGGTTCATGAATGGGATTATATCTGTCCAGAAACTATCCCCGATAGCATGGAAAGTACAGCCGAGAACACGGACAGATGTCCTGTTACAGGTACACATACTTTCAGGAGGATTGTAAGCTGCCATTAAGTTCACCCATCCTTCACAGTGGCGCCTGAGTCAGAACGTGTGCATACCGCACTACGGCATCAGAGCCAGTGAGTGTGCACACCGCACTATGGCACTATTTTATTGAAGACACAATGTCTGCGAATTTGCAGACACATGGCCTTCAGCAAAATGGCGCTGGATATTGCAGGGTGCGCACTTGTTCACCCCAGCACCATTTTATTAAAGAATTATACTACAATGTCAACATAGCAGTGCGCACGTTTCGACAGTCACTATTATTCCTATAGCCAGTGTTTGCTATGTTTACTATGTAGTGTGGAGCCGGATTCAGCACGCACGTATGCCACACTATGGCTCCATTTTATTGAAGACAATGCGTATGCAAATTCACAAACACAAAATGGCGCTGGATATCGCAGAATGCATATGCGTTGGCTCTGGCATTATTTTATTGAAGAATTCTACTACAACATCAACATGGCAGTGTGTATTCTCCGGCCATCACCATTATCCCTATGACTGAAGAGTGTGCATTGCTGTGTTGACATTGTAGTACTTTACTTCAATAAAATGAAGCCGGAGTTAGCACTTGCGCATACTGCTATATCCAGTGCCATTTTATTGAAGATACTGTATAAATGTACCAATTAAAAAGCTCGCCATCCGGGCGTAGAACGGGTTCAATAGCTAGACCATGTAATATAATGCACAGCCCAGTCATACATGTAATTTAATGTACAGCCCATAATCATACAGGTAATATAATGCACAGCCCATAGTCATACATGAAATATAGTGCATATATAATAAGATTTTCTGGTATTGTAGTATATTGTATAAGCGATAAGACTATTGCAGGATCAAATCCCCTGACGGAACCAAAAAACAAGATCAAATATGTATATAAAAATATGTGTTTTATTAAAAATCCAATCTACTAAAATATAAAATTGATTAAATTATTTTTTGTCATCTCAGTCACACCAAAAAAATATTATAAGCAATCAAAATGTCCTATCTGTCGTTAAATGGTATCAATAAACATGTCAGCTTGCCACATACAGTTGTGCTGAAAAGTTTGCATACACGGCAGAACTTTTGCTTTCTTGGCCTTTTTTCAGAAAATATGAATGATAACACCAAAACTTTTTCTCCACTCATGGATAGTGGTTGGGTGGAGTCATTTATTGCTAAACTACTGTATTTTCTCTTTTTAAATCATAATTACAACCCAAAGCATCCAAATGATTATGATCAAAAGATCACATAGCCCATTTTTAATACCATGTATTACCCCCTCTAACATCAACGACTGCTTGAAGTCTTTTGTGGTAGTTCTGGGTGAGGTTCTTTATTTTGTCAGATGGTAAAGCAACTGTAAATAAAACAAGCCCTCACACAGCTATATCAGTGTCAAAATAAAAACATTATGGTTCTCGGAAAATGTCAGCAACATATCTCTTTTAGTCCACAAAAAAAGAAAAAAATAGAACGGCACTAGGTAAGGCGATATTCGATGGATGGTAGGACAAAATGCTGCACAAGCCAATATCTTATGTGACCATGAAGCGGTGGTGGTTTCAACCAAAAAGTAATCCATAATGAGAAATATGAAGAAAAAGAAATAGTGGCACTCACCAAGCGATGCGTTTAAAAGTCCTTTTATTCTCCCACTTAGTGGGGTGAGGACATACCTCTAGGGCGGTGGGTGTGCACAAAGGTGCAAGGAGCGAACAGTCCTGTTTGTTCCTTGCACCTTCGTGTACACCCGCTGCCCTAGAGGTATGGAGAATAAAAGAACTTTTAAATGCATCGCTTGGTGAGTGCCACTATTTTTTTTTCTTCATATTTCTCACATATCTCTTTTGTTTTACAATTTCCCCAGTTTATTTTCACTACTAGCGTTAAAACAAACCCCAAAAACAAATGCAGAATTGTGCATTTTGTGTAATTTCAGAGATGTGCATGACAATACTTTGCACAGTAACAGAGGAGGAAGCAGAAGCAGCAGATGTGATTGATGGGGCGGCTGATGGTTGTTGAGGTCCACTGGTCTGCATTTTAGTGCAGTGGGATTCCCCGAGTAACGAATGTTGATTGCGCATACGAAGGATCATGCATGTAGATCATGCATGTAGTAGTCAAATTTTCACCCTTTTTCCCTCTACTCATTTTTTTCCCAAAGTTAGCAGATAAGGTGAATTAACTAATCCTTTGCGGTGTCACAAAAAGGCCCTGGCTAGGCAACACTTGCTGCCCCTCCAAGCTGAAAACGCTTGAACGCTACTGGCTACAGCCACAGTTGAGGCTGATGATGCATTGCTCTTTGTGACTGCATCACAATGTGTCTGCACCATGGGGCACAATGTAATCACCTTGTCTTCTTTCTTCTCAGTTGATCTATTCAGCTGTGTGGCTCTATTCAGCTGTTCACGCCATCTGGGGTCTACCACCTCATCATCATCCTCTGTGTTATCATATTCCTCTCCCAGAGAGTCACCCTCCTCCTCTTCCTGCCCTGACAGCACAGTACAGTCCACGTGAGTCTCATATATTTGAGTCTCATCAGGATCACCTCCCCACCCGGGGGTTAACGTTTCCTGAGGAGGGTCAGGATGCTGCTCGGACCCTACTTTGTCCTGCCCCAGATCTAAGCTAAAACAATTTTAGGCATCGGTGCAGATGAATTCCTCCTCTTGACTCTGTGAAGCTATTAAGCACACTTCTGATGCCCATAGCATAGAATGTGTGAACAACTCTGCAGACTCACCCATCTGTGGTTCCCTACAGTCAGTTGGGAGGTCAGAGAGTTGTGACATAGTGGAAAGCAATGATAATTGGGGTGGTACCTCTGTGGACTGTACTGGGTGTGATGTTGAATTAAGTAAAAGAGGAGAGACCACTTGAAGCTGTGCTTGCCATCCTCTCGAGCATCTGCTCTTTATGAGCCTCATCAAAAAGGTGTACTGCTGTGCGACTGCCAAAGAAATGTAGTGGAGTAGCCGTCCAGTAACAGAAAATGTCAATTGTCTTTGTATAGGACATGACGATGTTGGTTCACTAGTGCTTTCACAAACACTACCACTTAATGCATGTTCACTTTGAACACCAAGCCTAATCCCCCTTCCACTACAACCTCGCTTTTCCCCAGTCATGTTGCTCAGATAGTGTAGTAGGTACACACTATTAGCAACAAAAATATACATTTTTTACTCTGCTACTGCACTGTACACAGCTGAATTTCACAGTAACTAAATGACAAGGTGAAATATGCCGTGCTGAATTAGTCACAGAAGAAAGATCTGTTTGAGTGTGGATATGGCCTGTATGACAAAGAAGATATGCTCTAAGCAATTTGAAACTGAGATCTCCCCTACTAGAGAATGTTAATAACAGAAGAAATTTTTTTTTTGGTGTGGATGAGGCCTGCATAACATAGACTAGATGCTCTAAAAAAATTCAAAATGAGATCTCCCCTACTGTATCACATTAGTGACAGAAGAAAGAATTGTTTCAGTGTGGATGACGCTGTATGACAAAGAAAATATGCTCCAAACAATCTCAAAATGAGCACTCCCCTACTGTATTACGTTAGCAACAGAACATTTTTTTGTGTGTGTGGATCAGGCATGCATAACATAGACTAGATGCTCCAAACAATTTGAAACTGAGATCTCTCCTACTGTAGAATGTTAGTAACAGAAGAATTTTTTTGTGTGTGGATGAGGCCTGCATTACATAGACTAGATGCTCCAAACAATTGCAAACTGAGGTCTTCCCTACTGTATAACGTTAGTAACAGAAGAATTTTTTTGTGTGGATGAGGCCTGTGTAACATAGATTAGATGCTCCAAATAATTTCAAAGTGCGATCTCTCCTACTGTATCATGTTAGTAACAGAATTTATTTTACTGTGCAACAGCTGTGCAGAAAGATAAATTTCACTGTCTCTAAATTACACGATGGGATATGGCAGCCTGTATTACATTTAGCTACAGATAAAAACTTTTTTTTTTACTGTGCAACAGCTGTACAGAAATAATTATTTTACTGCCGCTAAATGACAAGGTAAAATATAGTTCTGAATCACGTTAGCAACTGTTAAAAATTTTTTTTTGCTGCCCAAAAGCTCAAATCACAGAACAATGTCACCAGCTCTAAATTATAATGTGGGATATGGCATGCTATTTCACATTTAGCAACTGAAAAAATAAGATTAAGAAAGGTCTACTTGTGCATGGAACACAATAGAAGGAGTGCACAACACTTCTATGAAATGTGCACTGCTGTCTTTCTCTGTAAACCTCAGTAATGGCATAAAGAAATGCTGGAAGCTCAATTTCACAGCCACACAGGACACTATCTAAACTATCTGACTTAGAAACAACCACCTAGCTAACTAGCTAAAATCTATCTGCACCTAAGATCAATGTCAGAAGCAGCCTCTCTGCACTGTTATATTGACAAAATGGTGGTAAATCAAGATGGCTGCTCTTTACATAGAGAGGTACATGTGATTTCAGCAGCCAATGACACAACACGTTGTAAGGACAATGTGCACGCATAAAGTTAGAAAAAAAAGTTTACAAGCAAGCCGCTCCTCTGAGCTCTTCCCATCCCTTACCCTCACCAAACACAAGCCCCACACTCATCATACACCACCACTATACTAGCCAAAGTGCTCAAAATATTTTAGTGGCAACGCAAATATTTTTGCAAACATTTTACCGAATGTTACCGATTTTTCCCAACGTTATAATTAAAATTTGCTCGCATTTCCGATCACAAATCCGAATTTGCCATATTTGTGCCCATGGCGATCGGTTTTCAAAACATATTCTCTACTTGTAACAATCTGGGCAAATCAACTGTCATTCTGCAGGCATGACAGCATGTATTGCCTCATCCGTGCCAGGTTGCCCAAAGGCAATGGCAATTTGTCGTCGGTGGGACATGTATCATCTGGGTCCTCTGTATCGTCGGTATCCTCTGTATGCCCTTAGCCACATGATGTTTAGTGATGTTCATGAGCTGCTTTGAGTGTCACCCTCCAAAACTGTTTCCTGGCTGGACAGTTATATTCGTACAGGAACCCATCCTCAAAGACATGTGTGGATGCCTGGACAGATAATGGTGTGAATGATCCATGTTCCTCCTACTCTTCCTCCTGTGCCACCAACTCATACACCATCGCCTGAAGCTTTTTTTTCTAGGAGGCATAGAAGTGGGATAGTAATGCTGATAATGGTGTCATCAGCGCTGGCCATGTCCATGGAGTGCATGAAGCAGCGCAAGATGGCACACACATCCTGTATGGAGGCCCAAACTATGGTGGTTAAGTGGTGTTGTTCCACAGAGCGACTCACCCGTGCGTGCTTCATCTCAAGCTCAAGTATCACTTGCTCCTGGTGGCCCAGTGTCTCCAACATGTGCAAGGAGGAGTTCCACCTTGTTGGTACATATGAGGCGATGAGTGTAAAGGCAGAAGTGAAGCTGCAGCAGGGTGAGAGCGCCTAAAGCACGCACAGATGGCCTGCACTTCAGCAGTAGCTCTGACATTTTTGTGTAATTAAGGAAACTCTGCACCACCAAACTCAGCACATACGCAAGGCGTTGGATGCATATCAAGCCGGCTAGGCTCAGAGCTACTACAAGATTTTGCCCATTTTCGTACACAACCAGGTTGTGCTTGAGGTTCACTGGCTCCAACCACATATTTGTCTTTTCTTTGACCCTCATGCACAGCTCCTGTGCAATGAGGGATTTTTTCCAACAAACAGATGAGTTTCAGAACAGTCTGCTGTGCTGAAGTTGGTGATGAAGGTGTTACCAAAGGAGGCATTAGAGGAAGCGGAGTAGATTGAAGAGATAACATGGACAAAGAAACATCCTAAAAACATCCTGCAATCCTCTGTGGTCGTAGGTCATGCATCAAAATGCTTTCTGCCTCAGGCTCAGGCTAATAACACTAATCAACAAAGCTGTCCATAATCTGTCTCCCCATATATCTCAGAACTAATCTTCCTCCTCCTCCTCTGCCTCCTGTGAAACCACCTGATCAGTCATTGCCTGAAACATTTTTTCAAGGAGGTATAGAAGTGGGATAGTAATACCGATGATGGCATCATCAACGCTGGCCATGTTCGTGGAGTACTCAAAGTAGAGCAACACGGCGCATACGTCCCATATGGAAGCCAACTCATGCACATGCAAAGTGGAGTTCCATCTTGTGGGTATGTTGCATGCGAAGCGGGGAGCAGGAAAGCAGAAGTGACACTGCCCCGCAGACTGGCGAGCCTAAGGATGAGAATGCCAAAAGCGCGCACACTTCACTCGGATGGCCTTGACTCCTCATGCAGTCGCCTGCAAGACTTCTCCCAAGTATCCCCCATCCTGTAGAGTTCTGTGGCCCACCACATCCAATTATTCCTTACATTTGGAACTCTCATCAACACCAGAGCTGCTGCAACCCCCGAACTGCCTGTCTCCTTCCCCATTATCTTATAGAATGTAAGGCCGCAAGGGTAGGGTTCTCACCCCTCTGTACCTATCTGTCACTATTAATTTGTTAATTGTAATTTCTATTTGGGTTTTGTATGTAAACCCTCACCATGTACAGCACCACGGAATCAATGGTGCTCAAAAATAACTGTGTTGCAGGGTCAGGTGGATGACCCACGGAACCACAGCCAGCAGAGTCAAAAAGCAAAAAAGACTGCTGCATGACTTGGGGCTCAGATTGCAAGGGGGTAAGGTTGAAGACAGAAGCTCATATGGCCACCGGTGCAAAATCTGTGCTTTCAGCAGGAGACCAGGTTGAAGACAAAGCGAAGATACTGAAGGCACTATCAACCATACAATCTAAAACCACATCTACTTGTTCAGGTCTCAACATTCATCCAGCAGTTCCTGGGCCTATACAGAACATTCTGCTGCCTGCTTGTACCAGAGGAAGGTGTTTCATTTGGGAGCATAGCAGGCACAGATCGACCATGGCCTCATTTTTTCTGCAGAAACTGCACTACCACGAACTGCAACATGGCCACAAGCCCATTTGATGCACTCCTCATTGTTTTCACCCCCAAAAAAACTGCAGAGTATTACACGCCCTGTATGCAGAGAGAAAGTGGCCAGCAGATAGTTATACTGTCTGGTTTCAGAGTACCCCCTAAAAATCAATAAAATAAAAAAACAATGTTGGCTACCTCCTCCTTGCTTCTTCCACCTCCACCTTCTTCTCCACTTGGACCTCTGCCTCCTGGTTCAAGAATATTATTATTATTATTTTTAAATTCTGTGTTCTTTTAAGTAATTTCCCTTTCTACATTTGTTTGAATGTCCCTTACCCTGCTCTTACCACCATTTAGGCTAAGTTCACACGTTGCAGAATTGCCGCGGAAATTTCCGCGGCAATTCTGCGCCTCCTGCCACGGGTATATCGCATGCAGAATTAGCATGCATATACCCGCAGAAACCTAGCGTTTTGCAAGCATAATTAGCTTGCAGAATGCTAGAGTTTTCCAAGCGATCTGTAGCATCGCTTGGAAAACTAACTGACAGGTTGGTCGCACTTGTCAAACAGTGTTTGACAAGTGTGACCAACTTTTTACTATAGATGCAGCCTATGCAGCATCTATAGTAAAAGATTGAATGTTTAAAAATAATAAAAAAAATAAAAAAATGGTTATACACACCTGCAGACCTCAGCGGCGTCCGTTCCTATAGCTGTTGTGCGGTGAAGGGTCTGTGATGACGTCACGGTCTTGTGATTGGTCGCGTGACCGGTCACATGCGGTCTCACGACCAATCACAAGACCGTGACGTCATCGCAGGTCCTTCACCGCCCAGCAGCTATAGGAACCGAAGCGGCAGCGTGCAGCGGAGAGGCCGGAAGACTGCGGGGGACATCGAGGGTGAGTATATCGCTATTTTTTATTTTAATTCTTTTTTTTACCAATTATATGGTGCCCAGTCCGTGGAGGAGAGTCTCCTCTCCTCCACCCTGGGTACCAACCGCACATGATCTGCTTACTTCCCGCATGGTGTGCACAGCCCCGCGCAGGAAGTAAGCAGATCAATGCACTCCTATGGGTGCAGAATCGCCGCAATTCCGCAATTTTAATGAACATGCTGCGTTTCTTTCTGGAATGCGATTCCGCTCAGGAAAAAAATGCAGTATGTGCACAAAAATGCGGAATGCATTCTATTACATAGGATGCTTAATGGTAGCGTTTTTTTCGCGGTTTTATAGCGAAAAACCGCGAAAAAAACGTGAAAAATATGCTACGTGTGCACACAGTCTTAGGGTATGTGCACACGTTGCGGAATTTGCTGTGGATCTGCAGTGGATTGGCCACTGCGGATTCGCAGTAGTTTTCCATGAGTTTACAGTACCATGTAGACCCATGGAAAACAAAATCCTCAGTGCACATGCTGTGGAAAAAAACGCGAGTAAACGTAGCATTGTTTATTCCACAGCATGTTAATTTTTTGTGCGGATTCCGCAGGTGTAAAACCGCAGGTGGAATCTGCACTAAATCCGCAAATAAATAGTGGTATATCCACCGTAATTCTGCAGGAAATCTGCAGTGCGGATTACCTGCGGATTTACTAAAATCACCATCATCCGCACCACTTTCCGCAATGTGTGCATGTGGCCTTAGTTTCCTTTCCAGCCCCCTAGACATTATTATGACCATTTTACAGCCATTTTAAAGCACCAAAGTTAAATGCTTAGGAAACCTTTGCAGGTGTTTTTTGTTAATTATTCTAATTTACTGAGATAATGACTTTTGGGTTTTCATTGTATGCAAGCCATAATGATCAACATAAACAGAAATAAATACTTGAAATAGACATAATATATGAGTTTCACTTTTTCCATTGAATAACTGAAATAAATTAACTTTTTGATGATATTCTTGTGAGAAGCACCTGTATTTACATCCAGGTGTCTTACAGGTGAAATTTTCTCTGATTGTATAGTATTTATCATTCTTTTCTTCTGTTCTCCATCTTGACCAGATGTCAGGATGACTTTTCACATCCAAAGCTAGTTTCTTCAGACTTTTGTATTCTCCGGTTTTCTGTATCACATCTCAACATGGTGTCATTATTATTAACAGTACCCTTATAATGTTCCTGAATAAAAATATCTGCCCTGTGTTGTATCCCTGAACATGTGTCCCACACTGGGCTTTCTGCATAAAATATGACCTCCATATTGCCTAGCTTATGGTACATGAACTCTATACTTTTCATACTGGGACACCGCTTTACTTTACACTGTGCCCTCATATTGTGTCCTGCCTATACTGCCAAGTCTCATACTGTGCCTATCCCTCACATTCCCCCACTCTGCATACTGTCCCCTCCATATTTTACACCTACACTGTTGTCCATGCTGTCCACCATGATTCCACCTCTCTATATGGCCCATCACACTACCCAGTCTCTTTACTACGCTTTCACATACTTTTCTCCTCATATGTTGCCCTCATACATTTCTTCCCCCACAGGCTGCCATCACACTAGCAGTATTTGGTCAGTATCTTACATCAGCATTTGTAAGCCAAAACCAGGAGTGGAACAATTCGAGAAAAAGTATAATAGAAACATATGCACCACTTCTGCATTTATCACCCACTCCTGGTTTTGGCTTGCAAATTCTGATGTACAATACTGACCAAATACTGCTAGTGTGACGGCAGCCATACTGTTCCCACATTCTTTCCCTCCCTATACCATCTCCTTACACAGTCTGCCCTTACCTATACATTCTCATCATCACACATTGTAAAAAGGGAAAATTTGGATGATTTTAACTTTTACATATGTATGTAGATTTTTCAACTTTTTCCTCATTTTGTAAATTTTTTTTAGTTCTTTTAAGAAATGTTATCCTGTAATGATTTGTTCATTTACATTATATAATGCAACATCAGAGTATTGCAGAATATTGTGAAAGTCTCCATCTTCTAAGGAGTTTCACAGGAAGATGAAGATGACAGTGAAGGAGATCTTCAGTAGAGTAGACGTCATAGTAACTAGTCATGAGTGAGTGTGCTCCTTACTCAAGTTTTCCGAGCATACCCAGGTGTGCTTCAAGTATTTTGGGCGTGATCAGAAATTATGCTTCAGTTGCCGCAGATGCATGATTTGCGGCTGCTAGATAGCCTGAATACATGTGGGGATTCCCTAACCAACGGGTAATCCCTGCATGTGTTCAGGTTGTCTAACAGCCAAAAGTCATGCAGGAGCGGAGACAAAAACATAATCTACGAGCATGTCCAAAATACTCGGAGAACACCCGAGCATGCACACTCGTTCATCACTCAGGCAGAGCCCCCGGACGCACTGCAGAAGCGCAGTGTGAACAAGGCTTAATATACTATTGGATGGCATATTTCAGTCTACTATTCCGTGCTTTCCCAGTACCCCAGGGAGACATGGACACCAGCCAGACATGGACAGCGGCCAGAAGACACTTTTAAAAAAAAAATCTGTTGCTCTCGTCTTTCAGTGTTTTTTCCCTATTCAAATGAACGGGACACAAAAATGCAAGTGAATAGGCTGCAAAAAAGCAGAATATTTCCTGCCAACACTGTAGATCAATCTACAGAAAAATAGTGGATGTGAACAGTGTCTACAGGGCTTTTCTGAGAATGTAAAAATAATTAGCATGAAATGATAAATCCCCCGTGGCTTCAGTACTGATGCTCCGGGTGTCTCTGCCAGTCTCCGCACTAGGCTGCAGGAGTTTTGTGGCTCCGGGGGGTCTCTGCCAGTCTCAGCACTGGACTTCAGTGGTCTTCTGGAAGCACCTTATAGTATAGCTGCAAAGTGAATAATGACCATCAGGGACCCTGAACCATCGGCCACAGAGCCAGAGGGGGTTTAGCAGAGTAGGTTGCGGGATATGTAGGACTTTTTTTTAATCGCTTTTTATTCTGCTGTTTGTGAGGTAAGATGCAGAAAAAGATGGCAATTCCGCTAATGTTTTCTATTATGTGACTGTACAGGCCCTTCACACAACCGTGTATTATGTTTTTTACAGACACCACATGTGCCCTATTCAACCTATGGTGCTGCACTCAAATCCATGTTTTCCCAGCAGCACAGATGACAAGGGCCAACACAAGTCTATGGAT
This sequence comes from Ranitomeya variabilis, assembly GCF_051348905.1. NCBI lineage: Eukaryota > Metazoa > Chordata > Amphibia > Anura > Dendrobatidae > Ranitomeya > Ranitomeya variabilis. The sequence continues at coordinate 824,885,906 of NC_135232.1, read as the reverse complement.
CCATGATAAGATGCCGTCTGTGTGCCGTCCGTGAGCCGTCTGTGAGTTGTCCGTGAGCAGTACATGTGCTGTGCGTGTGCCATCTGTGAGCCGTATGTGTGCTGTGCGTGTGCCTTCTGTGTATCATCCATGAGCCGTACGTGTGCTGTACGTGTGCCGTACGTGTGCTGTACGCGTGCCCTCCGTGGGCCGTATGTGTGCTGCATGTGTGCCATCCGTGTACCGTCTGTGAGCCGTACATGTGCTGTACGTGTGCCGTACGTGTGCTGTACACATGCCCTCCATGAGCTGTACGTGTGCTGTATGCATGCCCTCCATGAGCCGTACGTGTGCTGTACGTGTGCCATCCGTGAGTCATACGTGTGCCGTACGTGTACTGTACGTATGCCATCCATGTACCGTCCGTGAGCCGTACATGTTTTGAAGGAAGGGGTTAAATTTAAAAAATCAGTCAGCGGGCAGTGATAGGTACTAGGGTTGAGCGAAACGGATCGGACAAATTCAAAAATCGCCGACTTTCGGCAAAGTTGGGTTTCATGAAACCCGACCCGATCCTAGTGTGGGATCGGCCATGAGGTCGGCGATCTTCACGCCAAAGTCGCGTTTCATATGACGCATTCAGCGCCATTATTCAGCCAATGAAGGAGGACGCAGAGTGTGGGCAGCATGATGACATAGGTCTCGGTCCCCACCATCTTAGAGAAGGGCATGACAGTGATTGGCTTGCTTTCTGCGGCGTCACAGGGGGTATAAAGGGGTGTGCACACCGACCGCTGTTATGACCTGGTGGTAACGGAGCAGCACTGATATGACCTGGTGGGAACGGAGCAGCGCTGATATGACCTGGTGGGTACGGAACAGCACTGATATGCCCTGGTGGGTAAAATAGATCATGGACAAGCTCTGAGGAGGTGGTAGCTTTACTGACCGCAATCCCTAATCCTAACACAAACACTAGAAATAGCCATGGGACATTCCTGTCACTCCCTAGACGCCTCTTCACAGCCTAAGAACTAACTACCCCTGAAGATGGAAATAGAAAACTATCTCGCCTCAGAGAAATTCCCCAAATGGAAAGATAGCCCCCCACATATATTGACTGTGAGTGAAGAGGGAAAAGACAAACGCAGGGATGAAAACAGATTTTAGCAAAGGAGGCCAACTTTGACTAGATAGACAGAAAATAAGAAAGGGCACTGTGCGGTCAGTATATAAAACCTAAAAATCCACGCAGAGATTACAAAAATAACCTCCACACCGACTCACGGTGTGGAGGGGCAATTCTGCTTCCCCAGAGCTTCCAGCTAGCCTGAATATTTCATAATGACAAGCTGGACAAAAAGAGACATAACTTTAACTGAACAGTAAGTACAAGAACTAGCAAGAACTTATCTTATGCTGACATGGCCAGGCCATCAGGGAAATCCAAGGAGAGGACTGAGTCTAACCTAGAAAAACATTGACAGCTGGCATGAATTACAGACCAGAGCCCTGTTAAATAACAAGGCCAAGGGAGCCGATTAGTGAAGTCAGCTGCCAGGCCAAACTCCAGGAGCAGCAGCTCCACTCGAAACCACCAGAGGGAGCCCAAGGGCAGAACTCCCAAAAGTACCATTCATAACCACAGGAGGGAGCCCAAGAACGGAATTCACAACTGTATTCCCCCCTTGAGGAGGGGTCACCGAACACTCACCAGAGCCCCCAGGCCGATCAGGATGAGCCAGATGAAAAGCACGAACCAAATCGGCCGCATGGACATCGGAGGCAAAAACCCAAGAATTATCCTCCTGGCCATAACCCTTCCACTTGACCAGATACTGAAGTTTCCGCCTCGAAAGACGAGAATACAAAATCTTCTCCACCACATATTCCAACTCCCCGTCAACCAACACCAGAGCAGGAGGGTCAATGGAGGGAACCATGGGCACCACATATCTCCGCAACAAAGATCTATGGAACACATTATGAATGGAAAAAGAAGCAGGAAGGGCCAAACGAAAAGACACCGGATTAATAATTTCAGGAATCTTATAAGGACCAATAAAATGAGGCTTGAACTTAGGGGAAGAAACCTTCATAGGAACATGACGAGAAGACAACCAGACCAAATCCCCAACACGAAGCCGGGGACCAACGCACCGACGGCGGTTAGCAAAACGTTGAGCCTTTTCCTGAGACAACGTTAAATTGTCCACCACTTGAGTCCAAATCCGCTGCAACCTGTCAACCACAGAATCCACACCAGGACAGTCCGAAGGCTCAACCTGCCCCGAAGAAAAACGAGGATGAAAACCGAAGTTACAAAAAAAAGGCGAAACCAAGGTAGCCGAACTGGCCCGATTATTAAGGGCAAACTCGGCCAACGGCAAGAAGGCCACCCAATCATCCTGATCCGCGGACATAAAGCATCTCAAATAGGTTTCCAAGGTCTGATTGGTTCGCTCAGTTTGGCCATTTGTCTGAGGATGAAATGCCGAAGAAAAAGACAACTCAATGCCCATTCTAGCACAAAAGGACCGCCAAAACCTAGACACAGGAGGGAGCCCAAGAACGGAATTCACAACAGACCGCCATCTTACTTCTGCTGATCTTAGCATAGGGAGAAGTTGCTGCAGGTTCATCAGAAGAAGTGATATAGTTAGGGAGGGAAGATTAACCCACAAACCGCTTGTGCTGTAGCAATTTCCACTGTCCAACACCACCTTTTTTTTGCAGGGACAGTGGAGGGTATATTTTTGTGCATCAGCTCTGTAGCTTATTAGGCTGCCTTATAAGGCTCCCTGATAGCTGCATTGCTGTTTGCACGCTGCTGTGCAAACCAACTGCTTTTTTAAAAGCAAAAATCCTGTTGCTCCTTTCTGCACAGTTATCTTGTTTATTTATCCACACTTTTGTGTGCAGCAGTCCTTTGTATTGCTGCCATACTTGTCCTGAGATCATGGTAGGGAGATTGAAATTGTACTACAGTCCTTGTATTTTTTCATATATCTTCCAGCCACGTTCTGCCACTTACATTGTGTTGTGTTATACACTGGGCCTGAGTTTTGGTGCAGTCTCCCCCCAAAAAAGGGAGGTTCAAATTGTCACAAAGTGGATATACGTCAGTTCTGTTAGTTTGTCGTATATCAGCCAGCCACGTTCTGCCACTTACTGTACATTGTGTTGTGTTATACACTGGGTCTGAGTTTTGGTGCAATCTCCCCCAAAAAAAGGGAGATTTAAATTCTCAACAAGTTTATATACACCTTCTACCTTGTTTTACTGTACCATATAACGGTTGTTATTTTGGTTAGATTTTCCCAAAAATGAGGAAGTCTGGTGGAAGAGGCCATGGGCCAGCTGGTACTGATGGTGGTGGTGGTGGTGGTGGAGCATCTGGTGGTAGTGGGAAAAGCAAAATAGCACCTAAGGCTGGAGGTGTTGAGCCAGCGTCATCGTCTGGCTACACAAGGCCTCGAAGGCTCCCTTATCTTGGAGTAGGAAAACCGCTTTTAAAGCCGGAGCAGCAGGAAAAAGTTTTGGCTTTCCTTGCTGACTCAGCCTCTAGCTCTTTCGCCTCCTCTTCAGAAAGTTCAAAATATAAAAGCAGCGAGTCGTCAGTGGATGCTCCCGGTCAGAAACAAGACGTTTCCTTGTATCCTTCACCCAAACCAAAAATGAAGGATGCATCAGGCGACACTACAGGTTACTCCATGGAGCTCTTTACGCATACTGTGCCTGGGTTAGAAAGGGAAATTGTTAACTGCCCATTACAAGATGAATTGGACATGGAGTGCACTGATGCACAGCCACAGCTAGATTATTATGCTGTTCCATTTACTCAGATCACTACATTGCCCCTGCAGTGTACTGAGCCAGAATCTGACCCTGATGAAACTATGGTGCCCCGTCCCGAACGCTATAGCACCTTACACGGTGACACAGAGGAAGGTGCACATGATATTGAAGAGGAGGTGATATATGACCCAGTTGTTGACCCAGATTGGCAGCCATTGGGGGAAGAGGATGCTGCTGCCAGCAGCTCAGAAGTGGAGGAGGATGATCCGCAGCAGCCATCTACATCGCAACAGCTGTCATCTGGCAGGCCCGTATCAGGCCAAAAACGTGTGTCAAAAGCAAAAACAGTTTTAGGACAGTGTGGCCATCCAGTGAAAGTAGCACAGCGTGCAATGCCTGAAAAGGTATTCGATAGTAGGAAGAGTGCAATGTGGCAATTTTTTAACCAAGATCCGAATGATCTGTCAAAAGTTATCTGTAAGAAATGCTCAAAGACCTTTAGCAGAGGGAAGAATCTTCAAAATTTAAATACAACGTGCATGCGTAGACATTTAACCTGCATGCACTTGCAAGCCAGGACTAACTACAAAACGTCATGTACCATTGGTGCACCTGCTCAGAATGAAGGTAGTCAGCAACGCTACATTGCTTCCCTCACTGTAAGCCCACCGGTTAGGACACCACCAGCAGCAAATGTGGAGGTATCGCCGCAAGGTCAAAGCAGTCAGGGAATCACAAGGTTATTAGTAGGAAACACTGTATGTAGGCCAACATCAAGAATACCATCACCAACCCTTTCTCAATCCGCCATGTCCACCACCACCACCATTGCTATTTCCACCATATGCAGCTCTCCAGTCCAGCTCACCCTACAAGAGACTCTCGTTAGGAAAAGAAAGTACTCATCCTCTCATCTGCATTCACACGGTTTGAATGCCCACATTGCTATACTAATCTCATTAGAGATGATGCCCTACTGGTTGGTTGAAAGCGAAGCTTTCAAAGACCTGATGGCCTACGCAGTACCACGATATGACCTACCCAGTTGGCACTTCTTTGCAAGAAAAGCCATCCCAGCCCTCCACCAGCATGTCAAAGACCACATTGTCCATGCACTGAGGCAATCAGTCAGTGGAAAGGTGCACCTCACAACAGATGCATGGACCAGTAGGCATGGCCAGGGACATTACGTGTCCATCACGGCGCACTGGGTTAATGTGGTGGATGCAGGGTCCACTGGGGACAGCCATAGTGGGACAGTTCTGCCTAGCACACGGTCTAGGAAACAGTTGGCTGTAGGCTTTCACCACCCTCCTCCTCCTCCTCCTCCTCCTCCTCCAGAAGCGAAAGCTCATCCACACAGCTCAGTCACACGACCACTCCATCCACAGCTGCCAGTGTTGCACATGAGGTGTCCCACTATCGAACAGCTAGTGGTGTCAGCAGGCTGTGTTACACATGAAGTGTTTGGGCAACAACAGACACACTGCGGAAGTACTGGCTGAGTACTTGCAGCAAGAAACTCAGTCATGGCTGGGCAGTGTACATCTTGAGGCAGGCAAGGTAGTCAGTGATAATGGAAGGAATTTTATGGCTGCCATAGCCCTTTCAGAACTGAAACACATACCTTGCCTTGCTCACACCTTGAACCTGGTGGTGCAGTGCTTCCTGAAAAATTATCCGGGGTTACCAGCCCTGCTCCTGAATGTGTGAAGACTTTGCTCGCACATCCACCGGTCACCCGTACACTCCAGCCGTATGCTGAACCATCAGCGATCGCTGAATCTTCCCCAGCACCGCCTAATAATCGATGTTGCAACAAGGTGGAACTCCACACTGCACATGCTTCAGAGGCTGTGCGAACAGAGGCGTGCTGTAATTTATTTGTGGGAGGATACACATACACGGGTAGGCACTTGGATGGCAGACATGGAGTTGTATGGTGTGCAGTGGTCAAAGCTACAAGACCTCTTTCAAGTCCTTTAGTGTTTTAAGGAATGCACACGGCTGGTAAGTGCAGACGACGCCATCATAAGCATGAGCATCCCACTAATGCGTCTGCTGATGCAAAGTTTGATGCACATTAAGGAGCAGGCGTCTGCAGCCAAGGAGGAGGGAAGCCTTGATGACAGTCAGCCATTGTCTGCTTAGGGAACTCTCCTGGACAAGGTGGTGGATGAAGAGGAGGAGGAGGAGGATGATGGGGATGAATATTTATGGGAGGAAGATGCTTCTCAGGGGGCAATAGAAACCGGTGGCATTGCAATGTCAGGTACAGGGTTTTTGTGGGACACAAGTGATGTTGATTTGCAAGAAAGTGCACCTCAACCAAGCACAAGCAGTGAATTGACACCTGGAACATTGGCCCACATGGCTGAGTATGCCTTCCGTATCCTAAAAAGGGACCCCCGCATTATAAAAATGATGACCGATGACGATTACTGGTTGGCCTGCATCCTGGATCCACGATATAAAGGAAAATTTCAAAATATCATGCCACATGAGAACCTTGAGCAAATATTGGCTACCAAACAAGCAACTCTTGTAGACCGTTTGGTTCAGGCATTCGCAGCACACAGCGGCGGTGATGGTTCTCACACTAGCCATAGGGGGGCAACATGGCAGAGGTGTTAGAGGTGCACAAATCCAAAGTGGCATTGGACAGAGGGGTTTTACGACCAGGTTGTGGAGTGATTTCGCAATGACCGCTGACACGACAGGTACTGCTGCATTCAAAGTGACAGGAGACATCATTTTTCCAGTATGGTTACGAACTACTTTTCCTCCCTCATCGATGTTCTCCCTCACAGGTCATTCCCCTTTGATTACTGGGCATCTAAAATAGACACCTGGCCTGAATTGGCAGAATATGCATTATAGGAGCTTGCTTGCCCTGCTGCTAGTGTGCTATCAGAAAGAGTCTTCAGTGCTGCTGGTTCAATACTGACCAAAAAAAGGACACGTCTGGCTACCCGAAGTGTCGATTTAACCTTCATGAAAATGAACCAATCATGGATTTCAAATTATTTGGCCCCACCTTCCCCTGCTGACACGTAGCTTGCCTGAAAAATGTCTTGCTTTTGTCCTCCTCTTACTGACTGCTCCAATTCCTCCATTTGCAGCTGCTGAATGTCCCCCATAGGCCATTTTTTTACCTCCCTAAATGGGCTGACTCCCCCCACAGGGCCGTGGTCTCCACCCGTGCGAGTGCCGTTTGCCTGGACGGGTGGGTGTGCCCACTCTTGGGCGACGGCACTGGCACAAGGTCCCTCATAGTACAATGAAGTGTCTCTGATGGTGGTGGTGCACAACCAACGTCAGACACACCGTCGTAATATGAGGGGCAATGTGCCAGTACCGCCGCCCACGAGAGAGTGTTCCCCCCAGCTCGAACAGTGCTCTACCACTTGCAATACTTACCTCTCCCTGCTCCACCACTGTGTAGTCTGTGCTGTTAAAACCTTCAGTGGCACTGCCGATACAAATTTGTTGAAATGATAGATGATAGTTAAAATATAAAGGGACCCTGGCCTCCATTTAGACCAGTTAATACTTTGCGCCTACTACCACTGTCTGCTACTCAGCAGAGGAGCCCACCCCTGTACCTAGCTATGCCACCTGTTTATTTATGAACAATTTTTTGGCAGACATTTAGCCTACTTTATTATTAGGGCCTACTAACTGTGTCTGCCGCTCATTACAGTTGTCCTCCGCTGAACAAAGCAATACTGCCAGTTTAGTCCTGTTACCAATTTTGAACTGCATTTAGCCCACTTATTTATTTGGGCCTACTAACTGTGTCTGCCACTCCTTACAGTTATCCTCCGCTGAAGAAAGCAATGCCGCCAGTTTAGTCCTGTTACCAATTTTGAACTGCATTTAGCCTACTTAATTATTTGGGCCTACTAACTGTGTCTGCCACTCCTTACAGTTGTCCTCTGCTGAACAATGCAATGCTGCCTATTTAGTCCTGTTAGCAATTTTGAACTGCATTTAGCCCACTTTATTATTTGAGCCTACTACTGTGTCTGTCACTCTTTACAGTTGTCCTCCGCTGAAGAAAGCAATGCCGCCAGTTTAGTCCTGTTACCAATTTTGAACTGCATTTAGCCTACTTAATTATTTGGGCCTACTAACTGTGTCTGCCCCTCATTACAGTTGTCCTATATCTGTTGGGCCTATATCTGTGTTTCCTCCTCATCCTGCCCATTGCCCAGCCACTGCTAGATGAATCTGCTGGTACAGTGACCCAGACCACTACATTCCCCTTTCCCTCTACACAGCCAGAATCTGACCCTGCTGAAAGTCAGGTTCCCCTTCCCGCATACTATACCACCTTACACGGGGACAAAGAGGAAGGTGCAGATGAAAGTGCAGGTTCCTTCACCAGGTAGGGGGGGCATACTCGCTGGCGACGTCACTGGCACAGGGCCCCTCATAGTACGCAAAAGTGTCTCTGCCGGTGGGAGGCGCCACCCGCCGTCAAACACACCGCCATACTATGAGTGGCCCTGTGCCAGTGCCAATGCCAACGAGTGGGCCCCACTGCTTGCTCAGGATCACAGCACTTGCAAAGTTTAAATACTTACCTCTCCCTGCTCCACCGCCGTGATGTGTTCCGCGTTTCCTGGGCCCACGAAAATCTTAAGCCAGCCCTAACCCCCCATAACTTTAGCCAAATGACCCCCAGTTTTCAATGCCTAACTATTATTATAAAGTAAATTAAGATTGACAAGATTCAGTAATAAGAATTGATGTTTTTGGCATTCAAATGGGCACTGTAGGTGTTTTCCTGTCCTCCACTCACTGCCGACTGTGATTCCCAATTGGCTTGCATTGGGTTTCGTGTTTCAGTTGGCCCCCAACTTTTCGCAATAATCAGCCAATTTTACGAAACTTGACTCGAAACTTGACTTCGCGAAACTTGACTCGATCCGAAAAAAGTAAAAGTCGCTCAACTCTAATAGGTACACTTTAAAATAAGGCCAAATTACTATCTGCAATTGAATACTTAACAGCAGTAGAAATCCACTGGCTCTTCATGAAGATATTGGGAATACTCACTACTGTAATATTACTTTTAATATTATTGAATACAAAATTTGCCCAAAAGACCTTATGTCCTCTTTTTATTAGATAAGCCCATGTGGCTTGCTGAACCTTTGCTCAGACAAAAGGGAAATATATTATATGAATATAAAATATTCAGTGTAATATGAAAAGACTATTACCATTGCTGGGAAAATTTCTTACAGTTTTATAATGAGGTTAATAAGCTCCCTTGAAACCTACTTCAAATATGTTTTTCTTTTCAGCCAAATAGGATTCCAGTCTCTCATTTTTCCTTTCTATGTATTAAGAGAGGTTGCATTGCACACTTGAATTTTAACTGCATTTGACCATCGTGCTTTTGTGTATGTTAATATGTTTACTTTAGTATATAAACATAAAATTAATGGAAAGCACACTGTTCTCTTTTTAGACTATAATTAAGACTACAGAAAATAATATCAAAGTATTTGAAAACTCATATATCTGAGAACTGCTTTATATGAAATTCCCTAATGTTAGAAAAATTGTTCTTGCTGTACTCAAAAGCAATGCACAGCTACAGCAGACTATGAGAAAATTATATTTTTGCAGGTATAGTATCTTGCAGTTTTTAGTTTTGAAATGCTGGCTGCTGGAGCACCTACAAAGTTTTTTTTCCACAGCATTTCCTTGCCAACTGTAAAATTTAAAGAAGCACTAAACCTGAATGTTTGAATGAAATGGTAACTACACATTTTTGTTCATTAATTAACAGTGCAAATGAAGATAAGAAACCTTGTAATATCAACACATTTTAAAAACGATATTCAGAAGTTAGACAGCTCAAAGGCGTGCAACTGGATTATTACAAGGGATGGAAGGCCTCTCATATGATGAGAGGTTGGAAAAGTTGGGCTTGTTTAGCTTAGAAAAAAGACTCCTCAAATGAGATCTCATTTACATGCATAAATATATATGTGGTCAGTACAGGGGACTTGCACATGACTTATTCCTTCCAAAGACCATACCAAGGACCAGGGGTCACTCATTACAGGTGGAAGAAAGGAGGTTCCTGCAGCTAAATAGGAAAGGGTTCTTTACAGTTAGAGCAGTCAGACTTTGGAAAGCCTTATCACAAGAGGTAGTGGCAGACACTATGACAGCTTTTATAAAAGGGATGAATCATTTCCTCAATACATATAACATTGTGGGTTATAGTTAAATTAGGGACACAATGTACAATTGGTGGAGAAAGGTTGAACTTGATGGACCTATGTCTTTGTTCAATCTATGTATCTATGTAAACCTTTTTGTCTCCTGCACTGATAATTCAGAATCAATTTTTTTTCAATTCGTTCTGCAAATCTGTCTGTAGAGAGGGATCAATTACACTGGTCAACAGCATTTTTGGTGCCAAAGATATTTCATCGAATTTAGGGTATTTTTGGGGTGCTGATTCTGAATATGTCATCAGTTTTGCCAGATTGGCTCAAGTTTTTGAGATTTTTGGTATCTTATTTATAGCACTTGTTGGTAAATGCGACGCATCATCTCATTAATTTCTTTGGATTAGTACTTGAACTGAGCAGTTCTCAATATAGTTTTGTGTTAATTAGTGTTCTAAAAGTTTGTTCATAGCTTGATTTTTGCACTAACTTTATGTTGTTGTCTGTTTTCCAGTGAAAAGCATGAACTCATCAAGAAGAAGTTGTCTTAACGATCCAGACTCATTCTGTTACATTTGTGGTGAATACACACTGCCAAAACATAGAAGAAACATAACAGACTTTGTAAAAAAAGTGTATTTTGCCTATTTTGGGGTTATGCTTGGGGACCAAGACAAGTTTTGGGCACCACACATAGTGTGCAAAGCATGTATCGAATTATTACGAAAATGGAGCAAAGGACAAAGAAAAAGCTTCAAATTTGGTGTTCCAATGGTGTGGAGAGAGCCAAAAAATCATCATGATGACTGTTATTTATGGTAAACACAGGTACAGGCACATCTTCACAATGAGGGACAGGCCTTCTTGCAGATTCCATGTTACTCCCATTTTCGTTTCTTATGCTTATTGAATCCTTGCACTTGCACTGCACAGAAATAACAGTCATCATGATGATTTTTTGGCTCTCTCCACACCATTGGAACACAAAATTTGAAGCTTTTTCTTTGTCCTTTGCTCCATTTTCGTAATAATTCGATACATGCTTTGCACACTATGTGTGGTGCCCAAAACTTGTCTTGGTCCCCAAGCATAACCCCAAAATAGGCAAAATACACTTTTTTTACGAAGTCTGTTATGTTTCTTCTATGTTTTGGCAGTGTGTATTCACCACAAATGTAACAGAATGAGTCTGGATCGTTAAGACAACTTCTTCTTGATGAGTTCATGCTTTTCACTGGAAAACAGACAACAACATAAAGTTGATGCAAAAATCAAGCTATGAACAAACTTTTAGAACACTAATTAACACAAAACTATATTGAGAACTGCTCAGTTCAAGTACTAATCCAAAGAAATTAATGAGATGATGCGTCGCATTTACCAACAAGTGCTATAAATAAGATACCAAAAATCTCAAAAACTTGAGCCAATCTGGCAAAACTGATAGCATATTCAGAATCAGCACCCCAAAAATACCCTAAATTCATTAAAATATTTTGGACACCAGAAAAAAATTTTTTTTTTGTTGACCTGTGTTATTACTGCAGAAATATAAGGAGATTGATAGGTATGGAGGGTATTTTGGGAAAGAAAATCATAAAGACAAAAGTAGTGTGAAGAATGTGGGGGATATCATTTAATTCAAATCAACTATATTATATCCAATCTGAGATCCAGTCTGAGATTATAGACCCCTTTCTTCCATGCACATGAAGCTGAGACAGGACATCTGTCTTGACAGGTAGTTCAGTTTCAACAGCTCCAAGTGGAAAAGCTCACACCTCCAGCAGCCTAGCTGGCACCAAGACCTTCCTGGCAGGATGGACCCCTGCAGAGAGCCCAAGCTAATTAACTAATTGAAAGAATTCAGACAGACAGATGGGAGCCAAAATTTTATAGGGAGTTATGGAGTTATCGTACATCCTAGTTGTATATCGGGTACATTTTCGAGATCTCTGAGATGGGCAGAATACCTTTCTCGGCGTCTCGATCCATTATAGCACCCCATGTTGCTTGGTATCAAAGCATAATGGGGGCACGACTGCATCTGCAAAAACCGCTGCCGTATTACCGTCCGTAAAGTAGTTATGATCCATCACAGGTTTTGAAGTTTAAGTTATCAAGACCGACCAATAGGTTTAGTGCTAATATAAGGCCATGTGGCTTTTGTTCACAGTATCGTGTTGAAAGTAATTGGAAACATCTGGCACTCCCACACCTCACATGTGGTCTTCACAATCAGGGCCGATCATCAAGCAGGTAACTGACTTGTTTCATCTGCTTATACTTATTGCACTACCACCTGTATTTGCATATCTAACCATTGTATATGTATATCCATTGTGCATATAGTGTTTTGTCTATTGTGCCCTTAAGGTGATTAACCCCTTTACCCCCCAAAGTGGATTGCACGTTAATGAAAGGGCCAATTTTGACCACTATCACTTTATGCTATAATAACTCTGGAATGCTTCAATGGATCCCACTGATTGAGAATGTTTTTTCATGACATATTATACTTCATGATAGTGGTAAAATTTATTTGATATAACGAGCGTTTATTTGTGAAAAAAATAGAAATTTGGCAAAATTTAAAAATAAAAAACACTTCCCACATGTCTACTTTACATCAGCCAAATGTTTGAATCAAAATTCTTTATGTTAAGAAGTTATAAGTAGTGTTGAGCGATACCTTCCGATATTTGAAAGTATCGGTATCGGATTGGATCTGCCGATATCCAAAAAATATCGGATATCGCCGATACCGATACCCGATACCAATACAAGTCAATGGGACACAAATATCGGAAGCTATCCTGGATGGTTCCCAGGGTCTGAAGGAGAGGAAACTCTCCTTCAGGCCCTGGGATCCATATTCATGTGAAAAATAAAGAATAAAAATAAAAAATATGGATATACTCACCCCTCCGACGAACCCTGGCTGTCACCGCTGCATCCGTCTGCGTCCGTTCCTAGGAATGCAGAGAGTGAAGGACCTTCGATGACGTCGCGGTCATGTGAGCGGTCACATGAGCGGTCACGCGACCAATCACAAGACCGCGACATCATCGCAGGTCCTACACTCACTGCATTCTTAGGAACGGAGGCTTTCAGTTGCACCGCTGAGAGCCAGGGGCCGTCGGTGGGTGAGTATATCCATATTTTTTATTTTTATTCTTTATTTTTTACATGAATATGGATCCCGATTCTGATTTCCGATATCCCAAAAATATCGGAACTCGGTATCGGAATTCCGATACAGCGAATATCGGCCGATACCCGATATTTGCAGTATCAGAATGCTCAACACTAGTTATAAGAGGTAAAATTTGACCAGCACTTTCTAATTTTAGCAACCAAATTTGCAAAACCATTTTTTGGGGACATTTAAAGTAACTTTGAGGGGTCTATATGACAGAAAGTACCCAAAATTTACATAGTTCTAAAAACTGCACCCCTCAATGTACTCAAAACTACATTAAATAAGTTTACTAACCCTTCAGGTGCTTCACAGGAATTTTTGGAATGTGGAAAAACAAATGAACTTTAAGTTTTTTCACAAAAAAAATTACTTTAGACCCAATTTTTTTTAGTTTCACAAGGGTAACAGGAAATATGGACCATACAATTTGTTATGCATTTTCTCCTGAGTATGATGATACCCCATATGTGAGGGAAAACCACTGTTTGGGCACACAGCAGAGCTCGGAAGTGAATGAGCGCCATTTGACTTTTTGAATGAAAAATTTGCTGGAACAATTAGTGGACGCCATGTCGCATTTGGAGGGCCCCTGCTATGCCTAAACAGTGAAATTCTTCCACAAGTGATACTATTTTGGAAGCTAGACCCCTCAGGGAAATGATCTAGATATGTGATGAGCACATTGAATCCAAGATACTTCACAGAAGTTTATAACTTTGAGCCATGAAAATACAAAAAAAAATCACATTTTTCCCAATATGCTGCTAAAAAAATAAAGGGAACACTTAAACAACAGAATATAACTCCAAGTAGATCAAACTTCTGTGAAATCAAACTGTCCACTTAGGAAGCAACACTGACAATCAATTTCACATGCTGTTGTGCAAATGGAATAGACAACAGATGGAAATTATTGGCAATTATCAAGACACACTCAATAAAATAGTAGTTCTGCAGGAGGGGACCACAGACCACATCTCAGTACCAATGCTTTCTGGCTGATGTTTTGGTCACTTTTGAATGTTGGTTGTGCTTTCACACTTGTGGTAGCATGATATGGACTCTAAAACCCACACAAGTGGCTCAGGTATTGCAGCTAATCCAGGATGGCACACCAATGCGAGCTGTGGCAAGAAGGTTTGTTGTGTCTGTCAGCATAGTGTCCAGAGGCTGGAGGCACTACCAGAAGACAGGATAGTACACCAGGAGATGTGGAGGGGGGCCGTAGGAGGGCAACAACCCAGCAGCAGGACTGATACCTCAGCCTTTGTGCAAGGACAAACAGGAGGAGCACTGCCAGAGCCCTGCAAAATGACCTCCATCAGGCCACAAATGTGCATGTGTCCACACAAATGGTTAGGAACTGACTCCATGAGGATGGTCTGAATGCCCGATGTCCACAGATGGGGGTTGTGCTCACAGCTCAACACCATGCAGGACGCTTGGCATTTGCCACAGAACACCTGGATTGGCAAATTCGCCACTGGCATCCTGTGTTCTTCACAGATGAAAGCAGGTTCACACTGAGCACATGTGACAGACATGACAGAGTCTGGAGATGCAATGGAGAATGATCTGCTGCCTGCAACATCCTTCAGCATGATTGGTTTGGCAGTGGGTCAGTAATGGTGTGGGGTGGCATTTCTTTGGAAGGCCTCACAGCCCTCCATGTGCTTGCCAGAGGTAGCCTGACTGCCATTAGGTATCGAGATGAGATCCTCAGCCCCCTTTGTTAGACCATATGCTGGTGCGGTTGGCCCTGGGTTCCTTCTAATGCAGGACAATGCCAGACCTCATGTGGCTGGAGTGTGTCAGCAGTTACTGCAAGATGAAGGCATTGAAGCTATGGACTGGCCCACCCATTCCCCAGACCTGATTCCGATTGAACACATCTGAGACATCATGTCTCACACCATCCACCAACATCGCACCACAGACTGTCCAGGAGTTGGCAGATGCTTTAGTCCAGGTCTGGGAGGAGGTCCATCAGGAGACCATCATTTCTTTGTCTTAAGGCATTTCCACTGAAGTTGGATCAGCCTGTAACTTCATTTTCCACTTTGATTTTGAGCATCATTTCAACTCCAGACCTCCGTGGGATATTAGTTGTGATTTACGTTGATCATTTTTACGTTTTATTGTTTTCAACACATTCCACTATGTAATGAATAAAGTTTTACAACAGGAATATTTCATTCAATGATATCTAGGATGTGGGATTTTAGTGTTCCCTTTATTTTTTTAGCAGTGTATATTTTTAGCCCCAAAGTTAGCATTTTCATAAGGGTAACAGTAGAAATTGCACCATACAATTTGTAACATTAAAACAAGTTTCAATACATTATTGGATCTTACCTGATTGGAAAGTGATTAAATATCCAATTTAGCTGTGGATTGCTCTTTTATCTCGATCTACGAATCCACACATCCATGTTCTCGACTTAACATCACATGCTAAAAGGGCTGGTTTCTGGACAAATATAATCCTGGTAAAGGACCAAGCCTATGTCTATCAAGGAATTGGTGGCAACCCTACTGGGCTGGCAAGGCTTTCTTTCACAGATGTTAGTGAAAGGGATCTATTAGCCTATCATAGTTGTGATTGAGTGTTGTGCCACGCCAGCAGCTGTGTGGGTCACCCTCTCTCATTCCCCTTGCCTTTATGTGCCCGTGTAGACAGGAGGAGTCTGTGTAAAACTGTGCCAAGCTAGCCTTGCATATCTCCGAGGGGAACTCCACATTGTTGAAAGTGGGAAGACAGTAATGCGTGACCTTTAATCGTATTAGTGACATCAGCTGGGGTTGAGAGTTGCAGGTCCGTCACATGTTGGTGGCAACGCAGTGGGATCTAGATAATAGTTTATGTGAGTGTAGGACCCATAGTCCCAAACACTGAAGACTATCGGAAGTAGCTTTTGCCACTGGGGCTTTTAAGATCAGCTTCGCACTCGACAGTCTGAGTGCAAATATTGTAAGGTGTGTGGCTGCATGTTGCAGCTCTGTGTCACTGACAAAGGTTTCAAGGATGGCTAGCAGCACAAGGGATAGAGCTAAGGAGATGGCCAATGCTACAGATAGAGGGGAGGTGGAAGGTGATGTTGTTAAAAATGTGGGGAAGTCCAGACAAGGCTCACAAGCAGCCAGTTGCTGGTGGTCAGTCCCACAGTGAGAATCTCACCACCTGCCTGTTCCCCCAGTCAGGTAGGCTCTGATGCCCTCCAGTAAGCTGCCTTGGCCAGACTCCAAGCAAGGGACAAGGTCACCTATGAGACCCTCATGGCAGCAGCTGAATGTCATTGTGAGTGTGAACACCAGCTACAAATGCTCATGCTCCTACTCCAGCTCCAGCTGCAGACCTCAGCCAGTCTGAGACTAGGGTCCCAAAGCTACCGCTGGAGAATTTTCCCTTGCTTAACAAAGGAGGGAATTTGAGCACTTTCTAGCTGGCATTTGAAAAGACTTGCCATGAATACAATTTGCTTGAGGACGAGTGGGTCTGGTTCTTGAACTGTCACCTCAGGCGCAAGGTCTTGGAAATCTTTAGGTACCTGCCCAGGGTGACCACCCTGAGCTATGAGGATATCAAGCAGGCTCTGGTCTGACAGTGCAACTTGAACCCTAAGATGCACCATAAGAATGTTTGGGGTATGCAGCAGGGTCCAGCAGACAGCTGGGACAATTGGATGCGGGCCCCACTGAGAGCAGTCGACCAATGGACCATGGAATTGGAGCTCTCTATGGTCTAGCAGCTGAAGGAGCTTATTGCACCCAAACACCTTTTGCGGAACTTCCCGTAGGACCTCCAGCAGTATATCTATGACCAGAAGCCAAATTGGGCCTCCGCAACAGCGACACTTGCTGACAAGTACTGCAACAACAGGACTCCAGAGGCCAAGAAACCTGCAGGCTGGAGAGGGGGTAGGCGAAAGTGGTGCCTTCTGTTCCTTCCCCCAAGCTCAAAGGGGCAAGTGCCCATGTCTCTCTCTCCATGTCAGCGGGGGAACTCCGATTATGCCACCTCTGCAAACAGGTGATCTCAGCACCAGAAGGGCGTCCCAGAAACTATCCACTCTTTTGTGTGTTGGGGGTGGTAGGAGGTTCCTTTACAACTTTCAGCCCGTGGTCATGGGACTGTGGGACATCAACCCTGAAATGACTCTTGTGCAGCCTGAACTGGAGTCCCCCATAATTGGGTGCCCAGGAAAACCCTTGCTGTCTCCGGGATTGCCAAGGCGTATCTGGACTAGGGCACTGAGCTGGGAGTTCAGGAGGTGGGGGTGTCCCCGAATATTCCTGCAATTTTCTTGAGACAGACTTGGGGCAGCTAGTGTCTCAGTATGTGGCCACTAAACCCTAAGGTCTGATCATCCAGACAGCAATATGATATCCACTCCTGTTATTGTCAATGTGATTAACATGTTTACTGATGGGGATGTGTCGTTGGGTCATATACTATATCCCTTATCCCTTTCGAGATAAAGCAAGCAAACTACTAATGACTTATTTTGGGGCCAGCAACGTTGCTGGAACCTTTTGTCATGAAGAGGACAAACAGAGGGTACAGATCTATGGAAGAGGAAATCAATCAGACAGATGAGTGGGGGGAGCATGCAGTTGAGAGTGGGGCTGTCCCAGGAGAGGTAGGGCTTCCAAGTAAGGCCTAATTGCAAGTTCCTCCACAACCGGGATGTCAGAGGACTGGGTTAGTCAGTCTGGACCAGCAACTTGGTCAAAAGCAGAGGGAAAGAGGGCACTACCTGTGGTTACATATGCCATGATGCTGGGGTCCCACGGGGTCCGAATGCTTCCCTTTTTCCATCCAAGTGGCTGCCATGTCAGATGGAGACCTGGAGTCATGTCCCAAGGAATTGACAGATGACGTGACGGTCTCATCTATTCTGGCCACGTCCAGTTAAGGGTTTCAAGAAGCAATGAAAACTGATGACACCCTGAAAGCGCTCAAGGAGCAGGAATCACAGACTCCCTCGGATGCAGACCTCAAGCGGCTATTCTGGGACAAAGGATGGCTGTACCTGGTGACAGTCCAGCAGGGTTCACCTGAGGCTTGGGCCAGGAGCCGACGGTTAGTCATACCCTATCCATTCAGGGCAGAGTTGTTGCAGATTATACACAAGATTCTGATGGCCAGAAATCTGGGGATCACTAAGACAAAGGCCAGACTAGGCCAGCATTTCTTGTGACCAAAGATGGGGGCCAATGTGTCTGCCTACTGGTGTTTGTGCGATACCTCTCAGAGGGTAGGGAAAGCAGGGTAGCACCCCAAGCCCCACTGGTAACTCTGCCCATTATTGAAGAGCCTTTCAGAAAGGTGGCTGTGGATCTGGTTGGACAGCTGTCCCCTCTCAAGCTCTAGGAAACCCTACGTGCTGACAGTGGTAGACTATGCCACACAGTATCTGAAAGCGGGACTCTTGTTGACAATTTGGGCCACCGCTTTACTGAAGATTTTCTCCAGAGTGGGTTTTCCCAAGGTAAAGCTCATTGACTGGGTGATTCAGTTCATGCCGCAGCTGATGGAGTCCCTCTGTAACTAGATACTTGTTATAATATACCTAAAGACCCCTCAAGATATTATATAGGCCACAAAATGTTTAGTTCAAAAATATAAAGTTTATTTTTCATCCATAAAATTATTACATCTCTTTAGTATCCATAATTATATAATGTGCAAAGTACCTCCAATCCAAAAAACTGGTCATATAAGCTTAAAACATAATTGTAGCAATCTGACCACCTATTGCATATATTACATACATTTCTTATGTGTCAGATCAATGCTTTGCTATATCTTCAGGTAAATGTACTTCAATTCCAAAAATGCCAATATACATAAATGAATAACAATGTGCAAAAGCTTTTGCAGCCTAGCTGAGATAATGCCTTTGTGTCATCAATATCAATATATCGGTAAATAGAGTAAGACTATAACATGATATTTTGGCATTTTTTCCACTCAAAGGTGAAGCCTATACCCGATTTAACCTGTACACTATGGAAGAGAAGGAAAGAAATAACTGAATATGATATAAATTATCTAAACATTTACCTTACAAGCACATATGAACCAGGAACCCCTACGCGCGTTTCAATATTTTCTTCTTCCGGGGGCGTATACTCAAGAGCGGAAGGTGGGTCTATTTAAGCTTGCCGCCAGCAAATCCCTGCTACGCTACAATTATCCAATTGCTATCCATGTATCAAAGGTTCGTCTCCACCTATAGTTAAAGCCGAATCTCAATGTCGTACATACTTCCAGTTTTTAAGGATACGTTGCCATGGTCACACGATCACATGCAGTGTGTCATGCATATTACCAAAATTACAACCCAGTGTCGCACTCACCTTTCCAACCTAATATGAGAGGCGCTGTATAATTACATAATTCTTCTAATAAGTAGCTTTATTTTTGTGTGGAGGTGCGTTGCTTAGCAACCTATTACACGCCAATACGCAGCTACACAAAAGGAAAGAAGTTCCATGTTAAAAAAGGGGGGCGTTTCTATGGTGGCCAAAAGATCACATGGAGGTGCATTGCTTAGTAACCCGTTACACGCGAGTGCGCAGCTGTAAAAGTAAAAAAGGTTTATATTTAAGAGCGTGCGTTTCTACGGTGGCCAGAAGGCCACATAACACATACACGCAAATGCGCAACACCGGAAACAAAGAGGACTCCATACTAGTTTTTGTAAGCACGTTCCCATAGTAACCAAGACGGCCAAGTAACACACACAACACGCAACTTCGATAAATAGACTAAACAATACTGAGTGACAGAGTTCCAATAAGTATCCAAATCTAGATCCAAATGAAGGGTCGTATAAAACGGCACTCTGGCCCTATATCAATAATCACAGGATCAATAATCATTTCTGGCTAGCTGACTAAAATTGGGATGATGGAAATGTGAGTGCAAACCACATGGACGTGTGATAAAAGACACCAGGTTGTAGCAGACGGACCAAGTGGCGCATGCGCGCATGGGATCGGGGCCAATGGATCCACGCACCCACGGTCATGGCATGACCCGCACCCTGGCCCAACTAGTTGGGAGAGGATGAGAGCCCAGCCCGTGCCGCCGGCGAGAGGGTCCGGCGCCGATGCCACCGCGCATGCGCACTACCGCTGCCAACCATAGTGAGTGTCTGATTGTCCTGTGCATAAAATATATAAAATCAAATTGGCAATACATACACATAAGGCACCTATGCACCGTGCTCTACATACTAACATGCTTAACCACTAAACCAATATACGTTGCATAATCAAATGCAACAATTATGCATGATATTAGTGCAAATGACAATTATGTATATACTTCTTGATAAATAAAGTGAGAAAAATCAAAAAATATCAAAGGGATGTGAAAGACTATGAGGAAAATAAAATCTATAGATGGCAATGGAAAAAGTACAATACAGATACCAACAGACAACGACAATCGTCATTTAGCTCCACATCATCTATATCTGAGACAAGCACTACTGGTAATGACCGGGGTACAAGAATGACCACCAGATTTGGGGCACGTAAAAACAACTATAAGGGACAGGCTGACATTTTCCCCAGGACACCGAGATATAGGGAAGACAACTTTAAGGTAATTAATTTATCTAATCATTCTCTTACAGAGATTCAGAAGGGTGTTTTGGCAAAGGGATTTACTTTCTCTCCCTCCCAATATCTTGACCCATTTACAGTGATCAAGGATCTCCACCTGTTCTCCAGGAAAATGATCCTGAGAAGAATGCATTACAAAGCTGAATTGGATGATCTCTTTCCATCTAAACAAGAAAAAGAAGCATTGGCCAATCTAGAAGCCCTTGCTGAGGAAAGTAACCCCACATCGGTAGGTCAAAAATTTCCAACATCCCTTTTGGGAAAATCGAAGAAATTTCCATCTCTCAGTCTCTGTCCTGCAGTTGAGGTGTTCACCAAACTGGTTACTACTGGGATTGAAGAACTAAGCCAGCAAGGTTATGGGGGCTCCAACTGCAGCAGAGATGAGAGAGAGGCAATTAAAACCTTGTCCAAACTCACTGATGTGGTTTTCAAGCCCTCAGACAAGGGTGGAAATATAGTCATCTGGCCTAATGTCATGAGAGACAGGCAATGAAACTGTTAAATGACAAAAACTGTTATCGAAAATTGTCAAGTAACCCTATGCACTCTTTTCAGGATCAATTGGTCAAGATATTGGAGGACGCCTTTTTTAAGGGAATAATCCCCAAAAAATTTGTTGATGTCATTAGGGAAATGCACCCACGATTGCCAACTCTATACTTGCTTCCAAAAACTCATAAGAATATTGTCGACCCGCCCGGTAGACCAATAATCTCCGGCAATGGAGGTTTATGCGAGATGGTCACTAAGATCATTGACTATTATTTGAAACCCCTGGTGAGTGAATTACCATCTTACATTCAAGATACGAATTCAGCATTACGTAGAATTGAGGGTGTTCAACTAAATGATACAGCAGTAATGGTGACAGCAGATGTGGAAGCGCTGTACACCTCAATTCGACATGAAGATGGTCTTAGAGCAGTACGGTGGTTCTTAAGTTCCAGCAATATGGATAGGGATATGGTACATCTGTTAATGCAACTATTGGAATATGCATTGACACATAACATCTTTATTTTTAGGAACAATACGTACCTACAAACACAGGGAACGGCCATGGGGGCCAGCTGTGCCCCCTCATATGCCAATCTGTTCCTTGGAGCCTGGGAACGTGAGATTTTTGTCAGCGAACCAATACCTCAGTCCAGCCTAGTTACAGGCTGGATGAGGTATATAGACAACATTTGGTTCATTTGGGAAGGCTCCAGGGACGGATTGGACACATTTATGAATGGCCTTAATAACAACAATGTTAATGTGAAACTTACCTTTACAGCGGGTAGAAAGGTTGAATTTTTGGACCTTAGTGTTGGGGTACACCAAGATGGGTATCTCTATACCAATTTATATAGAAAACCAACTGCCACAAATTCTTTTCTATATGCAACATCGTCCCACCCGCAGGCAACCATAAGGGGCATTCCGGTGGGGCAGTTTTTAAGAGCTAAAAGGATATGTTCTAGACCGGAAGATTTCCTGGATCAATCTAGGGATCTTGCTGAGTGTTTTCAGGAAAGAGGGTATAGTAAGAGAAACATCAGGAGTGGATATATGAGGGCAACCCAATGTACCAGATCAGATTTACTATATGGGAGAACTAAACAAGATATTGCCCCCCAAAAAAGTGATGTGGATGAGATCAGGATGATCACCACTTACCATAATAAATGGCATAAGTTCAGGGAAATCATTAATGAACATTGGAGTGTACTCCTTACTGATCCAATCCTTAAAAAAGTGTTACCAAAAAAACCCCAGATAACAGCAAGAAGGTCTAAGAATCTGGCGGATACATTGGTACATAGTTTTTACAATCCGAATATTAAGTCCATCAACGTCAGTAATGCTGGTTTTTATCCTTGTGGCTTGTGTAAAGCATGTGCCAATACAGTTAAAACTAAGACTTTTACAAATTTTGATGGCACTAAAAAATACAGCATTAGAAAATTTATTACATGCTCAACCCGAGGAGTGATATATCATGCAACTTGTCCTTGTGGCAAAATCTATATCGGTCGGACCACCCGTGAACTGAAAATACGCACAAGGGAACACTGCAGAGATATCGAAAAAGCTAAAACCACGGAGGATGAAACAATCCTCAAAACCCTACCCAGACACTTCAAAAAATATCATGCTTGTAGTGCTCTGGGATTAAAGGTGAGGGGAATAGACTCTGTTACAATGGGTATACGGGAAGGTGACTTGAAACAGATTTTGTCACAAATTGAGAGTCGATGGATATATAGATTAGGTACTATGGCTCCTCAAGGGTTGAATGAAAGCTTCGGCTTTGGAGCTTTCTTGTAATAGCATTAAGAAAGCATACTGTCTTGAATTTATCTCTACTACGGTACAGTTTTATGGGTGATGTGGGTTGTTGTTTGTTCTTTATCTCATGTTTTTAACCTTATTCATTTATTTATATCCATATATCAGCCAGCATCCCGTAATTAGATTTTACCATCTATTGCTGCAATTGCCCTCATCATGGAATGGAAGTCTCAGTCGTTATTCTGGAATACGGTTTTGAAAATCAGTGGCCATCAAGTCCAGTGAAAATCGGAATCTATGAACATTTTACTGATCTAGTAATCATTTATATGGCTCTTCTGTCTTGTATTCATGTTATCTTAGCACGTTTAGCACTTTTTATCTTGCATTTTATATAAAAAATTTTTTTTTTTTTTTGATATTTATAGTATGTTCATTGCACAATTGTTATATCTTAACACATATGTCACTTTAGCACGTTAGCACTTTTTAACTTGCACTTTATTTATCAAGAAGTATATACATAATTGTCATTTGCACTAATATCATGCATAATTGTTGCATTTGATTATGCAACGTATATTGGTTTTCTGGTTAAGCATGTTAGTATGTAGCGCACGGTACATAGGTGCCTTATGTGTATGTATTGCCAATTTGATTTTATATGTTTTATGCACAGGACAATCAGTCACTCACTATGGTTGGCAGCGGTAGTGCGCATGCGCGGTGGCATCGGCGCCGGACCCTCTCGCCGGCGGCACGGGCTGGGCTCTCATCCTCTCCCAACTAGTTGGGCCAGGGTGCGGGTCATGCCATGACCGCGGGTGCGTGGATCCATTGGCCCCGATCCCATGCGCGCATGCGCCACTTGGTCCGTCTGCTACAACCTGGTGTCTTTTATCACACGTCCATGTGGTTTGCACTCACATTTCCATCATCCCAATTTTAGTCAGCTAGCCAGAAATGATTATTGATCCTGTGATTATTGATATAGGGCCAGAGTGCCGTTTTATACGACCCTTCATTTGGATCTAGATTTGGATACTTATTGGAACTCTGTCACTCAGTATTGTTTAGTCTATTTATCGAAGTTGCATGTTGTGTGTGTTTCTTGGCCGTCTTGGTTACTATGGGAACGTGCTTACAAAAACTAGTATGGAGTCCTCTTTGTTTCCGGTGTTGCGCATTTGCGTGTATGTGTTATGTGGCCTTCTGGCCACCGTAGAAACGCACGCTCTTAAATATAAACCTTTTTTACTTTTACAGCTGCGCACTCGCGTGTAACGGGTTACTAAGCAATGCACCTCCATGTGATCTTTTGGCCACCATAGAAACGCCCCCCTTTTTTAACATGGAACTTCTTTCCTTTTGTGTAGCTGCGTATTGGCGTGTAATAGGTTGCTAAGCAACGCACCTCCACACAAAAATAAAGCTACTTAATTAGAAGAATTATGTAATTATACAGCGCCTCTCATATTAGGTTGGAAAGGTGAGTGCGACACTGGGTTGTAATTTTGGTAATATGCATGACACACTGCATGTGATCGTGTGACCATGGCAACGTATCCTTAAAAACCGGAAGTATGTACGACATTGAGATTCGGCTTTAACTATAGGTGGAGACGAACCTTTGATACATGGATAGCAATTGGATAATTGTAGCGTAGCAGGGATTTGCTGGCGGCGAGCTTAAATAGACCCACCTTCCGCTCTTGAGTATACGCCCCCGGAAGAAGAAAATATTGAAACGCGCGTAGGGGTTCCTGGTTCATATGTGCTTGTAAGGTAAATGTTTAGATAATTTATGTCATATTCAGTTATTTCTTTCCTTCTCTTCCATAGTGTACTGGTTAAATCGGGTATAGGCTTCACCTTTGAGTGGAAAAAATGCCAAAATATCATGTTATAGTCTTACTCTATTTACCGATATATTGATATTGATGACACAAAGGCATTATCTCAGCTAGGCTGCAAAAGCTTTTGCACATTGTTATTCATTTATGTATATTGGCATTTTTGGAATTGAAGTACATTTACCTGAAGATATAGCAAAGCATTGATCTGACACATAAGAAATTTATGTAATATATGCAATAGGTGGTCAGATTGCTACAATTATGTTTTAAGCTTATATGACCAGTTTTTTGGATTGGAGGTACTTTGCACATTATATAATTATGGATACTAAAGAGATGTAATAATTTTATGGATGAAAAATAAACTTTATATTTTTGAACTAAACATTCTGTGGCCTATATAATATCTTGAGGGGTCTTTAGGTATATTGAATCTTTGAATGTGTTCTTTTTGAATTTGTATGGACTAATATGTATAAATAAACTAGATACTTGTGCAGCATTTGGTGACCAGCCTGTGCCACCCACAGACTAATGGCATGTGTGAATGGTTTAATGGCATCCTGAAGCAGATGCTTAAGATGTTGGTCTTTTCCCATGAGCATCACTGGGAATGATATCTCCCACACCAGCTATTTGCCTACCTAATGGGGTTCTCCCCCTTTGAGCTACTGTATGGGCAATGTGTGCGGTTGATTCTGGCTCTGGTGAAAGAGGCATGGAAAGAAGACTTAGCCACCCCTGGAGTCTTGGCCATCAAGTATGTCATGCATTGCAGATACAAGATCCAGACCTTGACGCAGCTGGTGTATAAAAACAACGCACAAGCCCAGGCCAAAGAGAAGCAACAGTTCTACCAGAATGCTTGTGAGAAGACTTACCAGGTGGGTGAAAATGTGTGGGTACTGGTTCCAGTATCCCAGGACAAGCTTCAGGCAACCTGGAAAGGGCCAAACCTCATGAACTAGCAGCTCAATGCTGTAACGTAACTGGTTACCCTTGACCACGCCCAGGGAAGGCCTTCCACATGAACATGATGAAGGCACATCATGAGCAGGAGGCCTGTGCCATCACCGTATGTACCTGCCAAAAAATGGAGAGATGGAGAACCTCCCAGATATACTCTCCCAGGTTAGGGCAGACAGGACCATCAAGGATGTGGAGGTTTGCAACCAGCTATTGTTGGACCAATGATCCCGGCTATGAAAAACTCTACACCCCTTCCAGGAGTTGTTGAGCAATTAAAGAGTCGCCCATCCATTACACGGACAAAGGTGATCACCCCTCGATCCGGCGTTCAGCATATTGGATCTCCCTGAAAATGCTGCTGCACATGCTCCAGGACATTGACGAGATGCTGAAGCTCGGGGTCATCAAAGCATCCAGCAGTGCTTGGGCCTCCCCTGTAGTCCCAAAGAGGGACTAGATAACCTGGTTCTGTGTGGACTACAGGGGCTCAATGCTGTCACTGTCACTGTCACTGTTGCATAACCAATTCTGCACATCAATAACCTGCTTGATCAGTGGGCTGGAGTAGGTTACCCGACCATCCTGGATCTGAGCCGGGGATATTGGCAGATTCACCTTACTCGCGAGGCTTGGAAATGCTCTGCCTTATTCACCAAATTCGGCTTCGTTCGGCATGAAGAATGACGCTGTCACTTTTCAGCGGATAGTCAACATGCTGCTCAAGGGATTTGAAAGGTAAGCGTACGCATACCTGGACTACATTGCTATCCTACCTGGGAAGATCACCTAGAGCATGTAATGCAAGGTGGATCCTCCAGGCAGGCTTGACTATTAAGCCAGAAAACTGCCAGTTGAGCATGAGCGAGGTCCTCTACCTGGGACACCAGTTAGGTGTAGCGTCTCTGAAACTGGGACTTGGGAATGTGTATGTCATTACATTGTGACCCACCCACAGGACCAAGAAACAGATGATATACTTCCTGGGCACAACCAAGTACTATAGGAGGTTCGTTCACCACTATGGTAATGTGATGCTAGTCACTTCTCACAGTCAAGTTGTGAGTCAGAGTTGTCAAGGAACCCAAGGTCAGAAGCCAAGAGGGTATATCATAAACAGAAGGAAGAGACAAAGGCATAGTCAGGAAACGTTTCTGAGGTCAGAGTAATGGGAGGATCGAAGCAGAAGGTGTTAAACAGGTGGATGGTCAAAGCAAAGTCCAAGGTCAAGCAACATATCAAGCACACAGAACTCAAGGCACAGGGAGCACAAACCTCACTTGTTGGCAATGGTCTGGGAGAACGTATGGCAGTGGTCTGGGAGAAGCTGCTCAGTTAAGTAGGCATGGCACTCACCCAGCATAGTGAACGTTTGGAGACAGCCGACACCTCCCAGTCACAGATTAACTAGTTGAGCTGTCAAACAACACATTGACAGCTCAGCACGCCCCTGAATCAGATTGGATGGCCATGCTGTCAATCTAAGTAGTGACAGCTTCAGCACGCCCCTGTACCAGATTGGATGGCCGAGCTGTCAGTAACTGCATCCCAGGTATGAAGATCACTGCACACGTACAAGTTGAAGGTATGCTTCAAGTGGAAATTTATTTATAGTGGTTTTTAGACAAAGCGACTGGTAAGTGTTGACGTTTCGGCTAATACATAGCCTTGGTCACAACATCGCTAGAAAAGATACAAATATTTACAATTAGGTATATACAATGATTGGTGCACATACATATATCAAAAGATGTACATTTATATACAATATATACAATTGTGGTGTTCATGTACAGAGAAATAGCTCTGTGTGACCTTGTAACGAGATGTCCTAGGATAAAATATGCAGATAATGAAGCATTAAGACATATGTAATCAGAGAGATTAGTCTAAGGAAATGCATATAGTGATGTATGTACATCGATGTATGTGCTTAGAATAGTCTATATAGTATGAATGAGGCAATGAGGTGGCCTACCTAATATATGAAGAGTCTGTCTTGATTTGAGATAATGATGATGTAGAACTGTAGAATGTTGTATCCTGTCAGAATTGAAAAAAAGCATGTATACGTGGATGCCCCAGGGGGTCAAATGATGTATGTATACACGTGAAGGGGTAACTAAGACCTACCCTGACAATATGGTTGATTGTCGTGTGTCATGGGATATTCTTTGCCTCGTGGGGCAAGATCCATGCAATGGTTAGTAAGGATGAGGATAGCAATCCTGTGCCAGGGGCCTGTTGGAAGGTATAATGATAAGATCACCTAAAACCAGTAGAATCAGAATACATATTATATCGTATAGGGTATGGTAAGAACCTACCCTGGTGGTGTATTTAATGGTAATATGCCATGGAGACTTCTATGTCTAATGATGTGGAGTCCAGACACCAGTAGGCGTGGTACTACAATGCCCAGCGTTTATCCGGCATTAGCTGTGAAATTTAGGAGTATCATGTTAGCAACCGTGAGATACAATTAGCTGGAGGTAATGTAGGTATAGTTAGCTTATGGTCGTGACCTACGTCCATAGGTGGCGCAGAGGTGCGAGGCTGACACTCCCGTGTCTAAGCTGAGACTGGCGCTGAGTAACCGTGGGCGCTTCTAGTCATAGAGCGCTGCGGGGTAATGTGACCGGAAGTACTGATGACGCTGGCGCATGCGCCGTTCGGATCACAGTTATGTGTGGCCGGCAAAGTTTATGTGTTGTTATGGGGATGGAATGAGGAAACCGGCGCCTGCGCAATTGTGTCCTACTGTGGACGTTGAATGTGGGTGAATGGAATCTGGAGATAAAGGTGGAGATGGAAAGGGGAGGCAATACCCTGAAAGCATTGCAATAGTGTGCAAGGTAAACATGAGAGTACATCAATATACATGGAATTAGACAAGTCCAGGTCATGTTAGAAAAATTACAATTGGAATTGCCAAATAAAGGATATATTTGAGAACTAGTAATGTACTCTGTCATAGAAATATGATGCATCTGTATTCAAAGAGTAATTGCAAAAATATATGTTATAACAATATATACTGCTGACAAATGATACAAATAAGTAGGAGTCCAAACCATAAGAGGAAAAAAAGGAAAGGAAACTTAGACAGACTCTATACTATGGTAGGGGATCTTATCGACTCCACCGGGGGGATTGCCGAGTGGATGCGTGCAACTATTCAGTGGGTCTAGGGAGAGAAATGCTTTATGTTAGCCAGTCTATTTCTCGATTGAGGCCTCTTGGGCTGAGTGTGTCCAACGTGTAGATCCAGTAAGTTTCACGCTGTTTTAATTGTTGGGTGTGATTCCCACCCCGCCTCGGTCTAGGAACTTTTTCAAGGACCTGGAATCGTAATTGGGATATGTTGTGCCTGGCTTCCTGGAAGTGTGCAGGTAGAGGTAGCCAGGTCTTGCCACATCTGATAGTGGATTTGTGGCTTGAGATTCGATCTCTGATAGCCTGGATGGTTTCGCCTACATACAGTAAGCCACAAGGGCATTTGATGATATACACCACATAATTAGATTCACAGGTATGATAGTCCCTAATGGGGTAGGTTTTTCCCGTGCGTGGATGAACTACCTCACTTCCTTTGATGATGTTTGAGCAGCACATGCAATTTAAGCATGGGAACATGCCCCTTCTTTTTTGTCCACTTAATGTACGAGTTAGTGCTTGTTTATGTGATCCAATGTCAGCCCTGACTAATTTGTCCCTGATGTTCGGTGGTCTTTGTAGGCACATTAGGGGGGGATTTCTGAAGATCTCGACTATGGGATAAGCTTTGGTAAGTAGGGGCCATTGTCTATGGATCAAGTTGTGAATTCTTTGTATGGAGGGATGGTGGCCATGGACAAAAGGTAATCTCGATGGTTTATGTGGGGGAATTGCTGCAGAGTCAATGTCTGACATTATCTTAGTCATTTCCGTATTGAGAAGTGTGCATGGGTATTCTCTGTCTTCGAACTTTTTGGACATTTCATTCAGTCTGGTTTGTCTGACAGTGGGACTTGATACGATTCTAGAGACTCTTCTAAATTGAAATCGGGGAAGGCTATTTCTAGTTGATTTGGGATGACAGCTATTGTACAATAAGAGGTTGTTACGGTCGGTAGGTTTGCTATAAATATCGGTAGTAAGGAAACCTTGGATGTCTTTGCATATTTTGGTATCCAGGAAAGTAATGGTCTCCATGTGATGTGAATTTGAAAATTTGAGTTCCGGTCTGACCCCGTTTATGGTATTGTAGAATGTGGTTAGAGAGGTGTGGTCACCTTGCCAGATACAAAAAATATCATCTATGTAGCGATACCATAGAAGAGCATGTTGTTGAAATAGCGTGTTGGAATAAATAAAGTCCTGCTCAAAGCGGTCCATGTATAGATTAGCGTACGCAGGGGCTACGTTTGAGCCCATTGCGGTCCCGCACGTTTGGACGTAGAAGTCATCCTCAAAAAGGAAATAGTTTTCCCTGAGTACCAGATTGAGTAGTTCCAGACAGAAATCGTGGGAGCGTGTGTCAATATTGGCTTCAGTTAATGTTAGGGAGACAGCCTCAATCCCCTTGTCATGTGAGATTGAGGTATATAAACTGTTAACATCTAAGGTGTATAAGATGCTGTTGGCTGGGACTGTGTTGATGTCATGAATTTTTTTCAGAAAGTCGCTAGTGTCCAGGATGAAAGATTTAGTTTTGTGAGTATATGGCGTGAACAATTTTTCTAGATAGATAGATATGGGATTGAGAATTGAATCGGCGGATGCTACAATGGGGCGTCCCGGTGGATTATGCAGATTTTTATGGATTTTTGGGAGGATGTATAATACTGGGGTTACTGGATGTTCATTTATCAGGTATGTTTTGGTTTTAGCATCAATAGTTTTTAATTGTGAATGTTTAGTAAGAATGGCATCAATCTTTCTTCGAATGTTGTAGACAGGGTCTGATTGGATTTTTTTGTATGTGGTGGTGTCCGATAACTGTCTTTTGACCTCAGCTGTGTATTGGTTTTTATTCATCACTACGACAGCCCCTCCCTTATCCGCGGGTTTGATAATAATGTTGCTGTTGTTTTTGAGTGAAGAGAGTGCCTGTTTTTCAGGTGGTGTTAAATTGTGTCGGACTGGGAGAAGACCTACACGTTGATCAAGGATGGTCTCCTTAATGTCTTTATCCAAGAGGTCAATGAAGGTCTCTACTGCATGGTTTGTCTTGGGAGGCATAAAATTACTGGGATTTCTCAATCCTAGTTGGTCCAATGTGATTAGTGGCCCTCCGTCTCGATTAGGTAATGTCCCTAGTGTGTTACCAGTGAAATGTGAATTGACCTCAAAATGTACTTTTAGTCTTATGTTGCGGTAGAAACTTTGTAAATCTTTTTCTAACTGGGACTCCTTCCAAAGTTGTCCTCGCTCCGCTCCCGCACCCTCCTATATGACCTGATGTCCAGACGGATGTTTTTTATGATGTTTTCCTAATAAAGAGACATGAATTTCACAGAAAATACAAGGGTGAGTGCCGCACTTTTCTTTTACATTTTTATATACATTGGACTAGCACATTCCAGTGCAGAGCACCATATACCCGGTTCATGTTCGTGTCAGCTGCATACAAAGTCAGTTAATTAAAAGAGTCCCAGTCCTGAAGCAAGTTGTATCGATTGAAATCCTTAGTCCAGTGCCGTCCTCTCCTATTTCTCTTTTCTACAATATTACCATTAAATACACCACCAGGGTAGGTTCTTACCATACCCTATACGATATAATATGTATTCTGATTCTACTGGTTTTAGGTGATCTTATCATTATACCTTCCAACAGGCCCCTGGCACAGGATTGCTATCCTCATCCTTACTAACCATTGCATGGATCTTGCCCCACGAGGCAAAGAATATCCCATGACACACGACAATCAACCATATTGTCAGGGTAGGTCTTAGTTACCCCTTCACGTGTATACATACATCATTTGACCCCCTGGGGCATCCACGTATACATGCTTTTTTTCAATTCTGACAGGATACAACATTCTACAGTTCTACATCATCATTATCTCAAATCAAGACAGACTCTTCATATATTAGGTAGGCCACCTCATTGCCTCATTCATACTATATAGACTATTCTAAGCACATACATCGATGTACATACATCACTATATGCATTTCCTTAGACTAATCTCTCTGATTACATATGTCTTAATGCTTCATTATCTGCATATTTTATCCTAGGACATCTCGTTACAAGGTCACACAGAGCTATTTCTCTGTACATGAACACCACAATTGTATATATTGTATATAAATGTACATCTTTTGATATATGTATGTGCACTAGTGTTGAGCGATACCGTCCGATACTTGAAAGTATCGGTATCGGAAAGTATCGGCCGATACCGGCAAAGTATCGGATCTAACCCGATACCGATACCCGATACCAATACAAGTCAATGGGACTCATGTATCGGACGGTATTCCTGATGGTTCCCAGGGTCTGAAGGAGAGGAAACTCTCCTTCAGGCCCTGGGAACCATATTAATGTGTAAAATAAAGAATTAAAATAAAAAATATTGCTATACTCACCTCTCCGACGCAGCCTGCACCTTACCGAGGGAACCGGCAGCGTTGTTTGCTTAAAATTCGCGCTTTAACTTCCTTACTTGAAGTCCCGGCTTGTGATTGGTCGCGCGCCGCCCATGTGACCGCGGCGCGACCAATCACAGCAAGCCGTGACGTAATTTTAGGTCCTTCAGGATTTTAAAATTACGTTCCGGCGTTGTGATTGGTTGCGTCGCGGTCACATGGGCGACGCGACCAATCACAAGCCGTGACGTCACGGGAGGCAGGAGACGCGCGCATTTTAAAATGCGCGCGTGTCCTGCCTCCCGTGACGTCACGGCTTGTGATTGGTCGCGTCGCCCATGTGACCGCGACGCAACCAATCACAACGCCGGAACGTAATTTTAAAATCCTGAAGGACCTAAAATTACGTCACGGCTTGCTGTGATTGGTCGCGTCGCGGTCACATGGGCGGCGCGCGACCAATCACAAGCCGGGACTTCAAGTAAGGAAGTTAAAGCGCGAATTTTAAGCAAACAACGCTGCCGGTTCCCTCGGTAAGGTGCAGGCTGCGTCGGAGAGGTGAGTATAGCAATATTTTTTATTTTAATTCTTTATTTTACACATTAATGTTGTTTCGATACCGATACCCGATACCACAAAAGTATCGGATCTCGGTATCGGAATTCCGATACAGCAAATATCGGCCGATACCCGATACTTGCGGTATCGGAATGCTCAACACTAATGTGCACCAATCATTGTATATACCTAATTGTAAATATTTGTATCTTTTCTAGCGACGTTGTGACCAAGGCTATGTATTAGCTGAAACGTCAACACTTACCAGTCGCTTTGTCTAAAAACCACTATAAATAAATTTCCACTTGAAGCATACCTTCAACTTGTACGTGTGCAGTGATCTTCATACCTAGTATATTCGGAACCTTGGGTTCCTTTCACTAGCACCGTCACTCCAACTTTTGTCGAGTGCGAGCCATCACAGCCTTCTAGTAACTGCATCCCAGACACCCTGAAGGGTGGAACCATGACAGTACCCCTTCTTCTAGGGGGGCCACCGGACCCCCAGGCTTCCCAGGAAATTTTAGATGACCGATTGGCCTTCACATCTTGAGCAGTGACTCAGGATCTCTCCTCAGGTCCGTTTCCCCTTCAGTGGATGAGGTACTGGAAGGAATTACAGACCCCCCAAGAATCCACAACCCTCTGAACCTCATACTCCAGGCCACCGTCTCCTGAAAGTGGAGAAGGCGGGGATGAGGGGGACAATGCAGAAGGGACATACTCCTTTAATAGGGATTTATGGAATATGTTAGAGATGCAAAGGGATGGAGGAAGCTTTAATCTAAATGCCACAGGGTTGACCACCTCTAAGATCTCATATGGACCAATAAACTTTGGACTCAACTTCGCTGTTGGCACTTTAAGTTTAATGTTCCTAGATGACAACCAAACCTTATCCACAATCTTAAAAACAGGACCCATCGACCGTGTCTCTGGATGGCGACCACCACCCCAGGGCATTCAGAATTAATCCTACAAAATTCGCCAAAATGGGGATGAAAACCACAATTACAGAAGAAAGGTAAGATTCTGGTAGAATGATTTACTCGACTGTTAAAAGCAAACTCAGCGAGAGGTAAAAATGAAGACCGGTCCTCCTGTCGCGCTGCCACAAAGCATCTTAAAATCTGTTCCAAAGATTGATTTGTCCTCAGTCTGACTATTGGTTTCAGGGTAATAAGCAGATGAAAATGACAAGTCAATCCCTTGTTTATTGCAAAAAGCTCTCCAAAATTTAGATTCAAATTGTACTCATTTATCAGATACAATGTTTAGAGGGATCCCATGTAATCTTACAATATGAGAAATAAACAACCTAGAGAGCAGGGCCGGCGTCAGCACCCGGCGCACTCGGGCAAGTGACGGAGCCCTGGCGAGCCCACTTACGCTGTCATAGATACAGTTGGCACAAGCATCTTTTCACTCAGTCAGTGCAGCCAGGCAGGCAGGCAGGCACATAGGGGTTAAGAGAACGCAGCCAGCGTGACTGTTTGTGGGCGGAGAGAGCACGTTCTCCTGCTTCTGGCTGCAGTGTTGAACTTATCAGGCAGATTCCGGAGGAGCTCCTACCGGCACCTGAGTGAGTGCAATGGTATCGCTGTATTCTGGGGTTCTGGGTGAGCTGGGCGGCTGCAGGTTGTAGCTGAGATGCTGAAGTATATACACTGTACAGTACCACTCCCCCTGTATATATACACTGCACAGCACCTCTCCTGTATATATACACTGCACAGCACCTTTCCTCCAGTATATATACACTGCACAGCACCTCTCCTGTATATATACACTGCACAGTACCGCTCCTCCTGTCCTGTATATATACACTGCAGAATTTACAATAGCTGTCACTCATGTAAGAAGTGAAATCTGGCATTGTACTATATCTATATTTCTCTGCCGTATCTGTGCATCATAAATCGGGATATGTGTTAAAAGGGGGGGGGGGCACTGAGACTTTCGCCCTGGGCAATCAAAAACCTGGAGCCGGCCCTGCTGGAGAGTGTCTCTGCATTAGATAATCCTGACAAAGGAACAAACCTTGTTTACTGAATCAATCGGCTACCACCCAAATAGCAGTCTTCCCAGCAGCCAGAGGCAAATTTGTAATGAAATCCATGGTCAAATGAGTCCATGGTCTTTCTGGAATAGGCAATGGAGCCAATTCCCCAGCTGTCCGGCTATGACTGACTTTGGTGCGTGTGCAGACTTCACAAGCAGATACAAAATCTTTAATATCCTTATGCATGGATGATCACCAAAAAAGTATAGCAACGGTTTCCTTGTGGCAGTAACCCCAGGATGACCACTTAAGACAGAATCATGAAATTCCTGCAACACCCACAATCTTAGGTACAGAGGAACAAATAATTTGGACCCTGGGGAAGTAGTAGGAGCCAACATCTGGGCTTTATGAATCTCCTCTTCTAGCTCCGAGGTTACCATAGATGCCACAATACCCTGAGGAACAATGGAGGATGGAGGTTCTGGAGGAGAAATCGAATCTAGACTACGAGATAAAGCATCAGCTTTCACATTCTTAGACCCTGGCCTGAATGTAATAGGAAAATCAAAATGTGAGAAAAACAAGGACCATCTGGTCTGTCTAGGAGTTAACCTTTTAGCTGATTCAATGCAAGCTAAATTAATGTCATCCGTGATCACCGTAACTGGATGAACCACCTCCTCCCAAAAATGCCTCCATTCCTTAAAGGCCAATTTGACAGCAAGTAACTCCCGATTCCCAACATCATAATTTCTCTCTGCTGGTGAAAACTTTTTAGAAAGAAAAGCACATGGAGGCAGGTTAGCCAGAGTTTTGGGCCAATTCGGTAAGACTGCTCTCACTCTGATCTCCGAAGCATTCCACATTGAACGGTTCTTGGAGATCAGGTTGTATCAGAATGGGTGTGGACATAAAACATTCTTTTAATCTTTCAAAAGCCCTGATAGCACCCGGCGATCAAACCTTGAGATTTGCCCCTAAAGTCCCCGTTACACTTAGCGACGCTAAAGCAATCCTGAGAACGATACGACCTGTCAGGGATCGTTGCTGCGTCGCTATGTGGTCGCTGGTGAGATGTCAAACAGTGAGATCTTCCCAATGACGCAGCAGTGATGCGGAGACCTGTAGCGACCTGTACAACGATGTCGTTGGTCGTTGTGACCCTGTCACATGGCAGCTATTATGACGATTCAGACCTCAATGAGGGACGTCCTGTGTGACGTTGTAGTCAACGAGGTCGTTGGTAAGGTTTCAAACACAGCGATGAGTGCTACCCAGCGGGACCTCAACGATCAAAAAAAGGTCGTGGCCATTCCGACATGACCAGCGATCTCACAGCAAGGGCCTGGTCGCTGCTACGTGTCAAACATAGCGAGATCGCTACTGAGGTCGCTGTTGCATCACAAAACTTGTGACTCAGCAGCGATCTCGCTAGCGACCTCGCTTAGTGTGACGGGGGCTTTAGGTGTAAGGCCAGTAAGTGGTTTAACAATGTGTGAAAACCCCTTAATAAATTTTCTGTAATAGTTGGGTGCAAATCCTTAAGATCTCGAGGTTGCACCCAATCAATTATGGCCTGCACCTTCCCAGGGTCCATATTAAACCCCTGTGCTGATAAGTAGTGTTGAGCATTCCGATACCGCAAGTATCGGGTATCGGCCGATACTTGCGGTATCGGAATTCCGATACCGGGATTCCGATACTTGCCGCGTATCGGATACCGGAATCGGAAGTTCCAAGATTCAAAATGCAGAAATTCAGCCAATGAGAATGATTCCAAGTGTGGGCACATCCTGTTTAGTATGGAGGGCATGAAACTACTGGCAAGGCTGTGATTGGCTGCTGAAATGATGTCATGATGCAGTTTAAAAGTCGCTGGCGCCATTTTGCGATCACTCTGCTGTGAATTCAGTTAGTGACAGGACGCTGTTTGCTGACTGAGGGACAGTTTAGAGATAGCGATTTGCTTCTTTGTGCTTTCCAAAGGCTAATTTAGCAACCGCTGTGTTCACCTACTATTCACCTTGCTTTTGCCTTGTAGCGCTGTTTTCACAGCGATCTGCAAGGTCTGTGTGTGTGTGTGTGTGTGAGTGCAGCCCACTCTCTAGTCTGAGTGCAGCCACATAGGCCATCCATAGCTGGTTGTATTCAGTTCAGGGAGGGTGGTTCATTGCCTCATACTGTTCTTTTTTTTTTTTTTTTTTTCAAGTAGTGTAGTCTGCTGCTAATTTATTCAAAAAAATCCTATTAGTGTCTTTCCACCCGTCTCCAGCTAATTTGTGGAAAAACACTACATAGGATAACGTAGAGGAGGGTTTTTGGGCCTTGCAGCGCCGTTTACGGCTGTCTGCACGGTCTCCGTGTGACTGCAGCTCGCCCTGTAGTCTGTGAGCAGCCGTAGCCTGGTTGTCTCCAGCTCAGGGTTGTTCACTGCGTCATACCGCCAAATCAATTTTCATTTTGTTTTAAGTAGTGCAGGCTGCTGCACATTTTTTCAAAAAATTCCTATTAGTGTCTTTCCACCCGTCTCCAGCTAATTTGTGGAAAAACACTACATAGGATAACGTAGAGGAGGGTTTTTGGGCCTTGCAGCGCCGTTTACGGCTGTCTGCACGGTCTCCGTGTGACTGCAGCTCGCCCTGTAGTCTGTGAGCAGCCGTAGCCTGGTTGTCTCCAGCTCAGGGTTGTTCACTGCGTCATACCGCCAAATCAATTTTCATTTTGTTTTAAGTAGTGCAGGCTGCTGCACATTTTTTCAAAAAATTCCTATTAGTGTCTTTCCACCCGTCTCCAGCTAACTTGTGGAAAAACACTACATAGGATAACGTAGAGGAGGGTTTTTGGGCCTTGCAGCGCCGTTTACGTCTGTCTGCACGGTCTCCGTGTGACTGCAGCTCTATCCGTTGTCAGTTCAGCCCCCAAAAAATAAATAAATAATAAAGTTCACCAAACACACCAGTTACACCACTTTACATTTGTGTAGGCCACATTAGGTCATATTAAAGTCTAGTCCACACTTTAGAAAATTAGTGTTTCTTATACCTGTTAGGAGGAGTTGCTCAGGAATAAGCACACAAAGCCGTTAGTACTTTTCTGCTTATCTTTATCAGTCAACCAAGATGAAGAAGGCAGTGAGTAAGGCACGTGGGCGCGGAGCAGGGAGGGGACATGGGGATTCTGTGCCTGCTGCGGGCACCGGTGACTCATCAGCACCCACATTCACCAGGCAACAGTCGTTCATGCGCAGCTTTGTGTCAGAGCGCCGTACACCGCTGCTGCGTGAAGAACAAATTGAAGCCGTTGTCGGATGGATGGCAGCTAATGCATCAACTTCAATTAGTGCCACATCCTCTCAGACACAGAGCACTGGAGAGCAGCCATCTGTCTCTTCACCACCTGCCAAATTGCCCAGGCAGACAGAGAGCCCAGGACAGGAGCCGTCTCTACTTCTGTTCTCTGAATATCTTGGCTTGGAAACAGGGGGCCAGCCAAGCAGCATTGGAGAAATGGAAGAAGAGGCAGGGTGCAGTGATGCCCAACAGCTTTTTCTCTCTTCCTCTGAAGAGGCGGGTGGGCCAGTGGCTCCGGTCACCACATCGCAGGCCGCATCAGCTGATGATGACACTCAGGTGCCACTTACTGGTGCGTGCTCTGCTGCTGAGACTACCCAGGAGGAGCAGTTGGCGGCAGAGGGTAGTGTAGATGATGAGGTCCTTGACCCATCTTGGCGTGAGGGACAGGAAGGTGGTGGGAGCAGCTCTGAGGAAGAGATTCCCCGTACGGCCCAAAGAGGGAGAGGGAGGGGGAAGACTGCGGATCATGCAGCCTCCGCTTTGGCACCCGTTAGGAGCATGTCTCTTCCAAAAGCCAAAAAGGGCGCTCCCAAGACTTGCAGTGCCTGGTCCTTTTTTGACACAGTTGCAGATGACATTTGCTATGTCAGATGCAAGGTGTGTCATCAAAAAGTCAAAAGAGGGAAAAATGTCAGCAACCTCAATACCTCCAACATGTGGAAACATGTGCGCAACAGGCACCCGGCGGAGTTAGACAAACACACTGAAGAGCTAGGCCAACCAACAGCGGCAGCTACCACCTCTTCAGCTCGTGTTGCCTCTTCCTCTAGCTCACACGCAGCTGGTTCGGCTTCCTCCCAGGATCGCCGTGGAAGAACCTCTGGCCCTGTTGTCCAGAGACCCGCTGTAATTCCACCCGCAGCACCACTTTCCCAGTCATCCACACACTCCCAGCCCACTCTACAGCCATCGGTAGTACAGGCATGGGAGAAAAGGCGGCCTTTCTCGTCAAATCACCCACGAGCACAGGCTCTGACTGCAGGCATTGCCAAACTTCTTTCACTGGAAATGCTGTCATTCAGGCTGGTGGAGACTGACAGCTTCCGTGACTTGATGTCATTGGCAGTCCCACAGTACAATGTGCCCAGCCGCTTTTACTTCAGCAGGCAAGCCGTCCCTGCCCTGCACAAGCATGTGGAGGGACACATAAAACACGCGCTACTGAACGCCGTCAGTAGCAAGGTCCACCTCACCACCGATGCGTGGACCAGTCAACATGGACAGGGGCGATACCTGTCCCTCACTGCACATTGGGTTAATGTCGTTGAGCCGGGTACAGACCGTGCGAGTGGCGTAGGACGTGTCCTGCCCACTTCAAGGATTGCAGGAATCCATTCTGTACGCATTGACTCCTCCTCTTACACCAGTTCCTCAGAATCATCACTGCAGGAGCCGTCACAGTCCACCTCCACATGGACCCGTGATGAACGTGTACCTGTTACGACCGACATGAGCACAGCCGTGGCCAAACGTCAACAGGCCGTGTTGAAATTAATTTTTTTGGGGAATCGTAGCCACACAGCGCAGGAGCTCTGGAATGCCATCAAGCAGGAGAGCGATGTGTGGTTTGTGCCAGCGAATCTCCAGCCAGGCATGTGTTGTGATTTTGCTTTTTGCTCCCTCTAGTGGTCATTAGTGACTTGACTCTGGAGCGTCTGTCTTTTCCTATATCCTCACCTGGGCCGTTAGTTCAGGGGCGTTGCTATATAAGCTCCCTGGACCTTCAGTTCAATGCCTGGCATCGTTGAAATCAGAGCTAATCTGTTGTGCTCTTGTCCTCTGATCCTGGTTCCTGTTTTTCAAGCTAAGTCTGCTTCTTTGCTTTTTGCTTTTGTTTTGTTTGGTATTTTTGTCCAGCTTGTTCCTATCTGTATCCTGACCTTTGCTGGAAGCTCTAGGGGGCTGGTGTTCTCCCCCCGGACCGTTAGACGGTTCGGGGGTTCTTGAATCTCCAGCGTGGATTTTTATAGGGTTTTTGTTGACCAGATAAGTTATCTTGCTTTATTCTGCTATTAGTAAGCTGGCCTCTCTTTGCTGAACCTGGTTCATTTCTGTGTTTGTCATTTCCTCTTACCTCACCGTTATTATTTGTGGGGGGCTTGTATCTTGCTTTGGGGTCCCTTTCTCTGGAGGCAAGAGAGGTCTTTGTTTTCTTCTCCTAGGGGTAGTTAGATTCTCCGGCTGGCGCGAGTCATCTAGCGATCACCGTAGGCATGATCCCCGGCTACTTCTAGTGTTGGCGTTAGGAGTAGCTATTTGGTCAACCCAGTTACCACAGCCCTATGAGCTGGATTTTTGTATCTTGCAGACTTACACGTTCCTCTGAGACCCTGTCCACTGGGGTCATAACAGGCATGGTAGTGTGTGATAATGGCCGAAATCTGGTGGCAGCTCTGGGCCTCGGCAACCTCACTCACATCCCATGTCTGGCACATGTGCTCAATTTGGTCGTGCAGAGCTTTTTGAGGGACTATCCGGATCTTGATGCACTGCTGCACAAGGTCCGCCTAGAGTGTGCTCACTTGCGGCGTTCCAGCACGGCAAAAGCGCGCATTGCGGCTCTGCAGCGCCGACACCGCCTGCCGGAACATCGCATCATATGTGACCTACCTACCAGGTGGAATTCCACGTTACATATGTTGGAGCGGTTGTGTGAGCAGCAGCAAGCTGTAATGGAGTACCAGCTGCTTCAGGCGCAAAGAAGTCGCAGTCAGCGCCGTACAGACTTCACAACCACAGAGTGGGCCACTATGAATGACGTCTGCCAGGTTTTGCGTCCCTTTGATTATTCCACGCGGATGGCGAGTGCAGATGATGCACTAGTCAGCATGACTGTCCCCCTTATCTGCCTGCTTGAAAAATCACTGCAAGCACTAAGGGATGATGTTGTGGAAGAGGTGGAGGATGAGGATTCACCATTTCCATCATCTTCTGGACAGTCAGCGCCACGTGGTTCCTCACAAATGCGTAGGCAGGGGACAGTTTGTGAGGAGGATGAGGAGGAGTCAATGGAGGAGGAAGACATCCGTCCAGAGGAGGGAGTTACACAATTGTCCAGTACTCAGTGTGTACAGCGAGGGTGGGGTGATGACGAGCGGGCAGAGACCACACCTCCAGCAGGGGACAGCGTTTCTTGGGCAGTTGGCAGTCTGCAGCACATGGTGGATTACATGCTGCAGTGCCTGAGAAACGACCGCCGCATCGCCCACATTCTCAACATGTCTGATTATTGGGTGTTCACCCTCCTCGATCCTCGCTACCGGGACAACGTAGAAAGCCTCATCACACCGTTGAACCGGGAGCGAAAAATGCGGGAGTACCAAGACACACTGGTCAATTCCATCATCTTCTCCATTCCAACTGAGAGAAGTGCTGCTAGTGCATTCCAAAGCAGCTCAGTGCGTCCAGGCAGTGGTGGAGGCTCTGCACAAAGAGGGAGCAGAAGCAGTGCCTCTGCCCAAGGCAAGACCAGTATGGCCCAACTGTGGCACAGTTTTCTGTGCCCCCCACAAAAGTCTACACCATCACAGACGGCTCCAGTCAGCAGGAGGCAACGGTTCCGTCAGATGGTGACAGACTACATGTCTTGCCCTCTTGCTGTACTCCCAGATGGCTCTTCCCCTTTCAAGTTTTGGGTCTCAAAGCTGGATACATGGCCAGAGCTAAGCCAGTATGCATTGGAGGTGCTGTCTTGCCCTGCGGCCAGTGTATTATCGGAACGTGTCTTTAGTGCTGCAGGTGGTGTACTAACTGACCGTCGCATGCGACTATCCTCCGATAACGTTGACCGGCTTACTTTCCTGAAAATGAACAAGGCCTGGATCTCGCAGGAATTTGCCACTCCTCCTGATTAAATAATTAGGTCACTGTATACGTTATCCAGGTCTCCTGTTGTGTTCATCTTTCTACCACCTGAACTTAAATTCCTGGGCTCCAACACCGCCAGTTGAGGCTCAGAAGTGCCGTCTGCACAGTCAAAACATACGACCCAGTGTTATTGGGTTTCAGTAATGTCAGCTGATCCCCAGCTGTGTAGCCGGCAATGTGTCATGCGACCGCCACGCTGACACAACAACTGAAATGTAAGGGAATCTGTCCCCCCCCCCCAAGGCGTTTGTTACTGAAAGAGCCACCTTGTGCAGCAGTAATGCTGCACAAGGAAAAGGTAGCTATTTTGGTTTAGCTCCTTGCACACGCAGAACTTAACACTTATAAAATGTGTCCACTGATACCGTAAAACCGTCCCGGAGGTGGGACTTTCCTTCGTAATATGACGCAGCACAGCCGTCATTCCTACCCCCCCGGCGCTGCGCCCCGGCTCCTCAGCGTTGTTTGATTCCGTCCCGGAGCCTGCGCTGTTATGTTATCCCATGGCCAGGCACACTTAGCGCTGCCCGTCTTCTGGCATCATTTGGTGTCAGGATGGCTGCGCCTGTGCGGCCGCGCTGGCCGAGAGCCTGCCTCGCAGTGTCTTCTGATTTAATCCCACTGGGGGCCTGGGATCCATGGACATGCGCATTGCATATCTGAACCTCCACCTCTCACTCATCTCCCTATGGCTTCTTCAGACTGTTCGGTGTCAGCTGGTCCCTAATAGCATGCCACGGTCGTGACACCGCACAGTCTTAAGAAGCCGTAGGGAGGGGAGTGAGAGGCGAGGATATGCACTGCGCATGGCCATGGATCCCAGGCCCCCAGTGGGATAAAATCAGAAGACACTGCGAGGCGGGCTCTCGTCCAGCGCGGCCGCACAGGCGCAGCCAGCCTGACACCAAATGATGTCAGAAGATGGGCAGCGCTAAGTGTGCCTGGCCAAGGGATAACTTAACAGTGCAGGCTCCGGGACAGAATCAAACAACGCTGAGGAGCCGGGGCGCGGCGCCGGGGGGGTAGGAATGACGGCTGTGCTGCGTCATATTACGAAGGAAAGTCCCACCTCCGGGACGGTTTCACGGTTTCAGGGGACACATTTTATAAGTGTTTAGTTCTGTGTTTGCAAGGAGCGTGATGAAAAGAGCCACCTTTTCCTTTTGCATCTTTTGTGCTGCACAAGCTGGCTCTTTCAGCTACAAACGCCTTGGGGGGGGTTAAAGGTTCCCTTTCGACTTTCTCAGGCTTCGGCCTACATTGTGTTCCTCTGCTTTTCCACCTGTCCCTGGGCTCCAACACCGCCAGTTGCCATCCAGAAGTGCTGTCCGCACAGTCCCAACAGTCGCTCCTCTGTTATTGGGGTTCAGTAATGTCAGCTGTTCCCCAGCTGTGTGTGTGGCAATCCCTCCTACCTCCTCCACCTCCCCCTCCTGTCCCTGGGCTCCAACACCGCCAGTTGCCGTCCAGAAGTGCTGTACGCACAGTCAACAGTCCCTCCTCTGTTATTGGGGTTCAGTAACGTCAGCTGTTCCCCTGCTGTGTGTGTGGCAATCCCTCCTACCTCCTCCTCCTCCACCTGTCCCTGGGCTCCAACACCGCCAGTTGCCGTCCAGAAGTGCTGTACGCACAGTCAACAGTCCCTCCTCTGTTATTGGGGTTCAGTAACGTCAGCTGTTCCCCAGCTGTGTGTGTGGCAATCCCTCCTACCTCCTCCTACCTCCTCCTCCTCCACCTGTCCCTGGGCTCCAACACCGCCAGTTGCTGTCCAGAAGTGCTGTACGCACAGTCAACAGTCCCTCCTCTGTTATTGGGGTTCAGTAACGTCAGCTGTTCCCCAGCTGTGTGTGTGGCAATCCCTCCTACCTCCTCCTACCTCCTCCTCCTCCATCTGTCCCTGGGCTCCAACACCGCCAGTTTCTGTCCAGAAGTGCTGTACGCACAGTCAACAGTCCCTCCTCTGTTATTGGGGTTCAGTAACGTCAGCTGTTCCCCTGCTGTGTGTGTGGCAATCCCTCCTACCTCCTCCTCCTCCACCTGTCCCTGGGCTCCAACACCGCCAGTTGCCGTCCAGAAGTGCTGTACGCACAGTCAACAGTCCCTCCTCTGTTATTGGGGTTCAGTAACGTCAGCTGTTCCCCTGCTGTGTGTGTGGCAATCCCTCCTACCTCCTCCTACC
Source organism: Ranitomeya variabilis (assembly GCF_051348905.1). NCBI lineage: Eukaryota > Metazoa > Chordata > Amphibia > Anura > Dendrobatidae > Ranitomeya > Ranitomeya variabilis. Next base: position 824,841,447 of record NC_135232.1, on the reverse strand, counting down.
TCCTCCTACCTCCTCCTCCTCCACCTGTCCCTGGGCTCCAACACCGCCAGTTGCCGTCCAGAAGTGCTGTACGCACAGTCAACAGTCCCTCCTCTGTTATTGGGGTTCAGTAACGTCAGCTGTTCCCATGCTGTGTGTGTGGCAATCCCTCCTACCTCCTCCACCTCCCCCTCCTGTCCCTGGGCTCCAACACCGCCAGTTGCCGTCCAGAAGTGCTGTACGCACAGTCAACAGTCCCTCCTCTGTTATTGGGGTTCAGTAACGTCAGCTGTTCCCCTGCTGTGTGTGTGGCAATCCCTCCTACCTCCTCCTCCTCCATCTGTCCCTGGGCTCCAACACCGCCAGTTGCCGTCCAGAAGTGCTGTACGCACAGTCAACAGTCCCTCCTCTGTTATTGGGGTTCAGTAACGTCAGCTGTTCCCCAGCTGTGTGTGTGGCAATCCCTCCTACCTCCTACTACCTCCTCCTCCTCCACCTGTCCCTGGGCTCCAACACCGCCAGTTGCTGTCCAGAAGTGCTGTACGCACAGTCAACAGTCCCTCCTCTGTTATTGGGGTTCAGTAACGTCAGCTGTTCCCCAGCTGTGTGTGTGGCAATCCCTCCTACCTCCTCCTACCTCCTCCTCCTCCACCTGTCCCTGGGCTCCAACACCGCCAGTTGCTGTCCAGAAGTGCTGTACGCACAGTCAACAGTCCCTCCTCTGTTATTGGGGTTCAGTAACGTCAGCTGTTCCCCTGCTGTGTGTGTGGCAATCCCTCCTACCTCCTCCTCCTCCACCTGTCCCTGGGCTCCAACACCGCCAGTTGCCGTCCAGAAGTGCTGTACGCACAGTCAACAGTCCCTCCTCTGTTATTGGGGTTCAGTAACGTCAGCTGTTCCCCTGCTGTGTGTGTGGCAATCCCTCCTACCTCCTCCTACCTCCTCCTCCTCCACCTGTCCCTGGGCTCCAACACCGCCAGTTGCCGTCCAGAAGTGCTGTACGCACAGTCAACAGTCCCTCCTGTTGTGAATTTGGATTCTGGGCTCCCCCGGTGGCTACTGGTGGAATTGAACTGGTGTTTTCATCTTCTCTGTTCACCTGTTCCCATCAAGATGTGGGAGTCGCTATATAACCTTGCTGCTCTGTTAGTTGCTTGCCGGTCATCAATGTTATCAGAAGCCTCTCTGTGCTTGTTCCTGCTCCTAGACAACTACTAGATAAGTTGGACTCTTGTCCATGTTTGTTTTTGCATTTTTGTTCCAGTTCACAGCTGTAGTTTCGTTACTGTGTCTGGAAAGCTCTTGTGAACAGGAATTGCCACTCTGGTGTTATGAGTTAATGCCAGAGTTTTAAAGTAATTCCTGGATGGTGTTTTGATAGGGTTTTCAGCTGACCATGAAAGTGTCCTTTCTGTCTTCTGCTATGTAGTAAGTGGACCTCAAATTTGCTAAACCTATTTTCATACTACGTTTGTTATTTCATCTTAATTCACCGCCAATACATGTGGGGGGCCTCTGTCTCCTTTCGGGGTATTTCTCTAGAGGTGAGCTAGGACTAATATTTTCCTCTGCTAGCATTATTTAGTCCTCCGGCTGGTGCTGGGCATCTAGAATCAACGTAGGCATGCTACCCGGCCACTGCTAGTTGTGCGTTAGGTTTAGTTCATGGTCAGCTCAGTTCCCATCTTCCAAGAGCTAGTTCCTATATATGCTGATGCTATGTTCTCTTGCCATTGAGAACATGACAGTTTGACCGGCCCACAAAGTGTTAATTGTTTGGGCTGAAGCAGGAGAAAAAGAAGTGTTTAAGGGAATTTTTTTTTTTTTTTTTTTCCCCTCAGAGTTTTGCTGCCTAGCCCTTAATTGCTGTCTAGCTGCTTCTTACCTCCTCTTAACCCTTGAATGGCTCTGTGTCCACCTGTTTGTAATGGATCTTCAGAGTGTAACTGCAGGTTTGAATAATCTCGCCACGAAGGTACAAAATTTGCAAGACTTTGTTTGTCATGCACCTGTATCTGAGCCGAGAATTCCTTGGCCGGAATTTTTCTCGGGGAATAGATCTGGGTTTCAGAATTTTCGAAATAATTGCAAATTATTTTTTTCCCTGAAATTTCGCTCTGCCGGAGACCCTGCACAGCAGGTCAGGATTGTGATTTCCTTGCTCCGGGGCGACCCTCAAGACTGGGCTTTTTCATTGACACCAGGGGATCCTGCGTTGCTCAATGTGGATGCGTTTTTTCTGGCCTTGGGGTTGCTTTATGACGAACCTCATTTGGAGCTTCAGGCAGAAAAAACTTTGATGTCCCTATCTCAGGGGCAAGATGAAGCGGAAATTTACTGTCAAAGATTCCGTAAATGGTCTGTGCTTACTCAGTGGAATGAGTGCGCCCTGGCGGCGACTTTCAGAGAGGGTCTCTCTGATGCCATTAAGGATGTTATGGTGGGGTTCCCTGTGCCTGCGGGTCTGAATGAGTCCATGACAATGGCTATTCAGATCGATAGGCGTTTGCGGGAGCGCAAACCAGTGCACCATCTGGCGGTGTCCACTGAGAAGTCGCCAGAGAGTATGCAGTGTGATAGAATTCTGTCCCGAAGCGAGCGGCAGAATTTTAGACGGAAAAATGGGTTGTGTTTCTATTGTGGTGATTCTACTCATGTTATATCAGCATGCTCTAAGCGCACTAAAAAGCTTGATAAATCTGTTTCCATTTGCACCTTACCGTCTAAGTTTATTCTATCTGTGACCTTGATTTGCTCTTTGTCATCTATTACCACGGACGCCTATGTCGACTCTGGCGCCGCTTTGAGTCTTATGGATTGGTCCTTTGCCAAACGCTGTGGGTATGATTTAGAGCCTTTGGAGACTCTTATTCCTCTGAAGGGGATTGACTCCACCCCATTGGCTAATAATAAACCACAATACTGGACACAAGTAACTATGCGTATTAATCCGGATCACCAGGAGATTATTCGCTTTCTGGTGCTGTATAATCTACATGATGATTTGGTGCTAGGATTGCCTTGGCTGCAATCTCACAACCCAGTCCTCGACTGGAGAGCTATGTCTGTGTTGAGCTGGGGATGTAAGGGGGCTCATGGGGATGTACCTGTGGTTTCCATTTCATCATCTATTCCCTCTGAAATTCCTGAGTTCCTGTCTGACTATCGTGACGTCTTTGAAGAATCCAAGCTTGGTTCATTACCTCCGCACCGAGAGTGCGATTGTGCCATAGATTTAATCCCGGGTAGTAAATACCCAAAGGGTCGTTTATTTAATCTGTCTGTGCCTGAACATGCTGCTATGCGAGAATATATAAAGGAGTCCTTGGAAAAGGGACATATTCGTCCATCGTCATCTCCCTTAGGAGCCGGTTTTTTCTTTGTGTCAAAAAAAGACGGCTCTTTGAGACCATGTATCGATTATCGGCTTTTGAATAAAATCACTGTAAAATATCAATACCCATTGCCGTTGCTGACTGATTTGTTTGCTCGCATAAAGGGGGCCAAGTGGTTCTCTAAGATTGACCTTCGTGGGGCGTATAATTTGGTGCGAATCAGGCAGGGGGATGAGTGGAAAACCGCATTTAATACGCCCGAGGGCCACTTTGAGTATTTAGTGATGCCTTTTGGTCTTTCAAATGCTCCGTCAGTTTTCCAGTCCTTTATGCATGATATTTTTCGCGATTATTTGGATAAATTTATGATTGTGTATCTGGATGATATTCTGATTTTTTCGGATGACTGGGACTCTCATGTCCAGCAAGTCAGGAGGGTTTTCCAGGTTTTGCGGTCTAATTCTTTGTGTGTGAAGGGTTCTAAGTGTGTTTTTGGGGTACAGAGGATTTCCTTTTTGGGATATATTTTTTCTCCCTCTTCCATTGAAATGGATCCTGTCAAGGTTCAAGCTATTTGTGATTGGACGCAGCCCTCTTCTCTTAAGAGTCTTCAGAAATTTTTGGGCTTTGCTAACTTTTATCGTCGATTTATTGCTGGTTTTTCGGATATTGCTAAGCCATTGACCGATTTGACTAAGAAGGGTGCTGATGTTGCTGATTGGTCCCCTGACGCTGTGGAGGCCTTTCGGGAGCTTAAGCGCCGTTTTTCCTCTGCCCCTGTGTTGCGTCAGCCTGATGTTGCTCTACCTTTTCAGGTTGAGGTTGACGCTTCTGAGATCGGAGCTGGGGCAGTGTTGTCGCAGAAAAGTTCTGACTGCTCCGTGATGAGGCCTTGTGCCTTCTTTTCCCGTAAATTTTCGCCCGCTGAGCGGAATTATGATGTTGGGAATCGGGAGCTTTTGGCCATGAAGTGGGCTTTTGAGGAGTGGCGCCATTGGCTTGAGGGGGCCAGACATCAGGTGGTGGTATTGACTGACCACAAAAACTTGATTTATCTTGAGACCGCCAGGCGCCTGAATCCTAGACAGGCGCGCTGGTCATTATTTTTCTCTCGGTTTAATTTTGTGGTGTCATACCTACCGGGTTCTAAGAATGTTAAGGCGGATGCCCTTTCTAGGAGTTTTGAGCCTGACTCGCCTGGTAACTCTGAGCCCACAGGTATCCTTAAGGATGGAGTGGTATTGTCAGCCGTTTCTCCAGACCTGCGGCGGGCCTTGCAGGAGTTTCAGGCGGATAGACCGGATCGTTGCCCACCTGATAAACTGTTTGTTCCTGATGATTGGACCAGTAGAGTCATCTCTGAGGTTCATTCTTCTGCGTTGGCAGGTCATCCTGGCATTTTTGGTACCAGGGATTTGGTGGCAAGGTCCTTCTGGTGGCCTTCCCTGTCACGAGATGTGCGAGGCTTTGTGCAGTCTTGTGACGTTTGTGCTCGGGCCAAGCCTTGTTGCTCTCGGGCTAGTGGATTATTGTTGCCCTTGCCCATTCCTAAGAGGCCTTGGACGCACATCTCGATGGATTTTATTTCAGATCTGCCTGTTTCTCAGAAGATGTCTGTCATCTGGGTGGTGTGTGACCGTTTCTCTAAGATGGTCCATTTGGTTCCTCTGCCCAAGTTGCCTTCTTCTTCCGAGTTGGTTCCTCTGTTTTTTCAAAATGTTGTTCGTTTGCATGGTATTCCTGAGAATATCATTTCTGACAGAGGGACCCAATTCGTGTCTAGATTTTGGCGGGCATTCTGTGCTAGGATGGGCATAGATTTATCTTTTTCGTCCGCTTTCCATCCTCAGACGAATGGCCAGACCGAGCGGACTAATCAGACCCTGGAGACATATCTGAGGTGTTTTGTGTCTGCTGACCAGGATGATTGGGTTGCTTTTTTGCCATTGGCAGAGTTCGCTCTCAATAATCGGGCCAGCTCTGCCACTTTGGTGTCCCCGTTTTTCTGTAATTCGGGGTTTCATCCTCGATTTTCCTCTGGTCAGGTGGAATCTTCGGATTGTCCTGGAGTGGATGCTGTGGTGGAGAGATTGCATCAGATCTGGGGGCAGGTGGTGGACAATTTGAGGTTGTCCCAGGAGAAGACTCAGCTTTTTGCCAACCGCCACCGTCGTGTTGGTCCTCAGCTTTGTGTTGGGGATTTGGTGTGGTTGTCTTCTCGTTTTGTCCCTATGAGGGTCTCTTCTCCTAAGTTTAAGCCTCGGTTCATCGACCCGTATAAGATATTGGAGATTCTTAACCCTGTTTCCTTCCGTTTGGACCTCCCTGCATCCTTCTCTATTCATAACGTTTTTCATCGGTCATTATTGCGCAGGTATGAGGTACCGGTTGTGCCTTCCGTTGAGCCTCCTGCTCCGGTGTTGGTTGAGAGTGAGTTGGAGTACGTTGTGGAGAAAATCTTGGACTCTCGTGTTTCCAGACGGAGACTCCAGTATCTGGTCAAGTGGAAGGGATACGGCCAGGAGGATAATTCTTGGGTGAATGCATCTGATGTTCATGCCTCTGATCTGGTTCGTGCCTTTCATAGGGCCCATCCTGATCGCCCTGGTGGTTCTGGTGAGGGTTCGGTGCCCCCTCCTTGAGGGGGGGGTACTGTTGTGAATTTGGATTCTGGGCTCCCCCGGTGGCTACTGGTGGAATTGAACTGGTGTTTTCATCTTCTCTGTTCACCTGTTCCCATCAAGATGTGGGAGTCGCTATATAACCTTGCTGCTCTGTTAGTTGCTTGCCGGTCATCAATGTTATCAGAAGCCTCTCTGTGCTTGTTCCTGCTCCTAGACAACTACTAGATAAGTTGGACTCTTGTCCATGTTTGTTTTTGCATTTTTGTTCCAGTTCACAGCTGTAGTTTCGTTACTGTGTCTGGAAAGCTCTTGTGAACAGGAATTGCCACTCTGGTGTTATGAGTTAATGCCAGAGTTTTAAAGTAATTCCTGGATGGTGTTTTGATAGGGTTTTCAGCTGACCATGAAAGTGTCCTTTCTGTCTTCTGCTATGTAGTAAGTGGACCTCAAATTTGCTAAACCTATTTTCATACTACGTTTGTTATTTCATCTTAATTCACCGCCAATACATGTGGGGGGCCTCTGTCTCCTTTCGGGGTATTTCTCTAGAGGTGAGCTAGGACTAATATTTTCCTCTGCTAGCATTATTTAGTCCTCTGGCTGGTGCTGGGCATCTAGAATCAACGTAGGCATGCTACCCGGCCACTGCTAGTTGTGCGTTAGGTTTAGTTCATGGTCAGCTCAGTTCCCATCTTCCAAGAGCTAGTTCCTATATATGCTGATGCTATGTTCTCTTGCCATTGAGAACATGACACCCTCCTCTGTTATTGGGGTTCAGTAACGTCAGCTGTTCCCCTGCTGTGTGTGTGGCAATCCCTCCTACCTCCTCCTCCTCCACCTGTCCCTGGGCTCCAACACCGCCAGTTGCCGTCCAGAAGTGCTGTACGCACAGTCAACAGTCCCTCCTCTGTTATTGGGGTTCAGTAACGTCAGCTGTTCCCCTGCTGTGTGTGTGGCAATCCCTCCTACCTCCTCCTACCTCCTCCTCCTCCACCTGTCCCTGGGCTCCAACACCGCCAGTTGCCGTCCAGAAGTGCTGTACGCACAGTCAACAGTCCCTCCTCTGTTATTGGGGTTCAGTAACGTCAGCTGTTCCCCAGCTGTGTGTGTGGCAATCCCTCCTACCTCCTCCACCTCCCCCTCCTGTCCCTGGGCTCCAACACCGCCAGTTGCCGTCCAGAAGTGCTGTACGCACAGTCAACAGTCCCTCCTCTGTTATTGGGGTTCAGTAACGTCAGCTGTTCCCCTGCTGTGTGTGTGGCAATCCCTCCTACCTCCTCCTCCTCCACCTGTCCCTGGGCTCCAACACCGCCAGTTGCCGTCCAGAAGTGCTGTACGCACAGTCAACAGTCCCTCCTCTGTTATTGGGGTTCAGTAACGTCAGCTGTTCCCCAGCTGTGTGTGTGGCAATCCCTCCTACCTCCTCCTACCTCCTCCTACCTCCTCCTCCTCCACCTGTTCCTGGGCTCCAACACCGCCAGTTGCTGTCCAGAAGTGCTGTACGCACAGTCAACAGTCCCTCCTCTGTTATTGGGGTTCAGTAACGTCAGCTGTTCCCCAGCTGTGTGTGTGGCAATCCCTCCTACCTCCTCCTACCTCCTCCTCCTCCACCTGTCCCTGGGCTCCAACACCGCCAGTTGCTGTCCAGAAGTGCTGTACGCACAGTCAACAGTCCCTCCTCTGTTATTGGGGTTCAGTAACGTCAGCTGTTCCCCTGCTGTGTGTGTGGCAATCCCTCCTACCTCCTCCTCCTCCACCTGTCCCTGGGCTCCAACACCGCCAGTTGCCGTCCAGAAGTGCTGTACGCACAGTCAACAGTCCCTCCTCTGTTATTGGGGTTCAGTAACGTCAGCTGTTCCCCTGCTGTGTGTGTGGCAATCCCTCCTACCTCCTCCTACCTCCTCCTCCTCCACCTGTCCCTGGGCTCCAACACCGCCAGTTGCCATCCAGAAGTGCTGTACGCACAGTCAACAGTCCCTCCTCTGTTATTGGGGTTCAGTAACGTCAGCTGTTCCCCTGCTGTGTGTGTGGCAATCCCTCCTACCTCCTCCTCCTCCACCTGTCCCTGGGCTCCAACACCGCCAGTTGCCGTCCAGAAGTGCTGTACGCACAGTCAACAGTCCCTCCTCTGTTATTGGGATTCAGTAACGTCAGCTGTTCCCCTGCTGTGTGTGTGGCAATCCCTCCTACCTCCTCCTACCTCCTCCTCCTCCACCTGTCCCTGGGCTCCAACACCGCCAGTTGCCGTCCAGAAGTGCTGTCCGCACAGAGCCAAACACCTCGCCAATGTGTTAGTGGGGTTCAGCACCACCAGCTGTTCCCCTGCTGTGCAGCCGGCAACGTGTACTGCGACCGCCACGCAGGCACAACAAGTTAAATTTAAGGGAACCTGTCCCCCCCCCCCCAGGCGTTTGTTACTGAAGGAGCCACCTTGTGCAGCAGTAATGATGCAAAGGGAAAAAGTGCCTCTTTTCGTGGTGCTCCTTGCACATGCTGATCCTAACACTTATGAAAAGTGTCCCCTCCTACCGTGATACCGTCCGGTTGGTGGAACTTTCCTTTGTGATGTGACGCAGCACAGCCGTCATTCTTACCCCCTTGGCGCCGTGCGACGCCTCCTCAGCGTTGTTTGAATCAGTCCCGGAGCCTGCGCTGTTAGGTTAGCCCTTGGCCATGCACACATTTTGCGCTGCCCGTCTTCTGACATCATTTGGTGTCAGGCTGGCTGCGCCTGTGCAGCCGCGCTGGCCGAGAGCCCGCCTCGTACTGTCTTCTGATTTAATCCCACTGGGGGCCAGAGATCCATGGACATGCGCAGTGCATATCTGAACCTCCACCTCTCACTCATCTCCCTACGGCTTATTCAAACTGTGCGGTGTCAGCTGGTCCCTAATAGCATGCCACGGCCGTGACACCGCACAGTCAGAAGAAGCCTCCTCCTGCTGACCCTGGGCTCTAACACCGCCAGTTGGGGCCCAGATGTGCTAGCTGCACAGAGCCAAACACCAGCCAATGTGTCAGTGGGGTTCAGCACCGCCAGCTGTTCCCCTGCTGTGCAGCCGGCATCGTGTCCTGCAAAAGCCACGCAGACACAAGAACTGAAATTGAAGGGAACCTGTCCCCCCTCCCCCAGGCGTTTGTACGTTTTTAAGGCCACCTTGTACAGCGGTAATGCTGCATGTGTGCAAGGTGGCTCATAAACGTATTCTCCTCGCACATGTGGAACTGAAAACACGTCTGAAATGTGTCCTCTGTGTGACCATTTAACCATCCCGGGGGTGTGACTTTCCTTTGTAATGACACGCTGCAACCCCCTTGGTAGCGCTGCCCGTCTTCTGGCATCATTGTTTGGCTGCCTGCGCCTCTGCGGCCGCCCTGACCCACACAACGCCCCTCGGTGTCTTATTTCTTGGGACTGCGAGGGTGTGATTGATGGGCATGAGCAGTGCATCAGTTCGCCTTTCCCTCATCTCCTTCCGCCTTCTTTAGACTGTGCGGCTTCATGGCCGTGGCATGCGATAAGGGATCAGCTGACGCCGCACAGTCTGCAGCGGGTGTAAGGACCCGAGTGCGAGAGGCGAACATATGTGCTGCGCCAGGCCATGAATCCCAGCCCCGCAGTGTTTTAACAATGTTAAGACACCGCGGGGCTGGGATTCATGGTCATCGCGAACCGCAGCGGCCGACATTAAATGAGGTCAGAAGATGGGCAGCGCTAACAGCGCTAGGCCAGGGGATAACACGACAGCGCAGACTCCTGTACAGCAAATAACAACGCTCAGGAGGCTGCACCCAGCACCAAGGTGGGATTCTTGACATCTGTGCTGCGTCTCATTACAAAGGGAACTCGCGCCTCCAACACAGTTTGACTGTATAAAGGGCTAAATGTTATACGTGTTCCATTCAGCGTGTGCAAGGAGCCAAATTAAAAGAGCAACCTTTGACTTGTGCACCACTACTGCTGCATACGCTGTGGCTCTTCTACTTTGTAACCCCTGAGGGGGGGTTAAAGGTTACCTTTGAAATTGGTTCGATTAGGCTTCGGCCTACACTCTGCTCCCCCTGCAGAGCCCTGGGCTCCAACACCGCCAGTTGGGGCCCGGTACTGCTAGCTGCACAGAGAAAAACACCAGCCAATGTGTCAGTGGGGTTCAGCACCGCCAGCTGTTCCCCTGCTGTGCAGCCGGCAACGTGTCCTGCAACAGCCACGCAGGCACAACAGACCCAAAGCTGCCGCCAGTGCAGGCTTCGGCCTACACTCTGCTCCATCTCCTCCTCCTGCTGACCCCGGGCTCCAACACCGCCAGTTGGGGCCCGGTACTGCTAGCTGCACAGAGAAAAACACCAGCCAATGTGTCAGTGGGGTTCAGCACCGCCAGCTGTTCCCCTGCTGTGCAGCCGGCATCGTGTCCTGCAAAAGCCACGCAGACACAAGAACTGAAATTGAAGGGAACCTGTCCCCCCTCCCCCAGGCGTTTGTACGTTTTTAAGGCCACCTTGTACAGCGGTAATGCTGCATGTGTGCAAGGTGGCTCATAAACGTATTCTCCTCGCACATGTGGAACTGAAAACACGTCTGAAATGTGTCCTCTGTGTGACCATTTAACCGTCCCGGGGGTGTGACTTTCCTTTGTAATGACACGCTGCAACCCCCTTGGTAGCGCTGCCCGTCTTCTGGCATCATTGTTTGGCTGCCTACGCCTCTGCGGCCGCCCTGACCCACACAACGCCCCTCGGTGTCTTATTTCTTGGGACTGCGAGGGTGTGATTGATGGGCATGAGCAGTGCATCAGTTCGCGTGTCCCTCATCTCCTTCCGCCTTCTTCAGACTGTGCGGCTTCATGGCCGTGGCATGCGATAAGGGATCAGCTGACGCCGCACAGTCTGCAGCGGGTGTAAGGACCCGAGTGCGAGAGGCGAACATATGTGCTGCGCCAGGCCATGAATCCCAGCCCCGCAGTGTTTTAACAATGTTAAGACACCGCGGGGCTGGGATTCATGGTCATCGCGAACCGCAGCGGCCGACATTAAATGAGGTCAGAAGATGGGCAGCGCTAACAGCGCTAGGCCAGGGGATAACACGACAGCGCAGACTCCTGTACAGCAAATAACAACGCTCAGGAGGCTGCACCCAGCACCAAGGTGGGATTCTTGACATCTGTGCTGCGTCTCATTACAAAGGGAACTCGCGCCTCCAACACAGTTTGACTGTATAAAGGGCTAAATGTTATACGTGTTTCATTCAGCGTGTGCAAGGAGCAAAATTAAAAGAGCAACCTTTGACTTGTGCAGCACTACTGCTGCATAAGCTGTGGCTCTTCTACTTTGTAACCCCTGAGGGGGGGTTAAAGGTTACCTTTGAAATTGGTTCAAGTAGGCTTCGGCCTACACTCTGCTCCCCCTGCAGAGCCCGGGCTCCAACACCGCCAGTTGGGGCCCGGTACTGCTAGCTGCACAGAGAAAAACACCAGCCAATGTGTCAGTGGGGTTCAGCACCGCCAGCTGTTCCCCTGCTGTGCAGCCGGCATCGTGTCCTGCAAAAGCCACGCAGACACTTGCTCTTGTACCTTCTGCTCCCCATCCTGGTTCCAGTACCGTCAGCTGGTTCCGGGCAGAGCCTTTGGCTTAGGTGCCTCCCTCTGGGTATCCGAGTTCCACCAACGTCAGGTGGTCCTTGGTAGTGCTTTCAGGCACGGGTACCTCCTGCTTAGTAACCGGGTTCCAGTAACGTCAGCTGGTCTTCGGTAGTTCCATTGGCTCTTGGACCTTCGGCTACCCATCCGGGTTCCAGCACCGTCAGCTGGTTCTCGGCAGTGTCTTTTGCTCTTGTACCTTCTGCTCCCCATCCTGGTTCCAGTACCGTCAGCTGGTTCCGGGCAGAGCCTTTGGCTTAGGTGCCTCCCTCTGGGTATCCGAGTTCCACCAACGTCAGGTGGTCCTTGGTAGTGCTTTCAGGCACGGGTACCTCCTGCTTAGTAACCGGGTTCCAGTAACGTCAGCTGGTCCTCGGTAGTTCCATTGGCTCTTGGACCTTCGGGTAGCCATCCGAGTTCCAGTTCCATCAGCTGGTTCTCGGCATTTTCTCAGCCTTCTTGTACCTTCTGCTACATTTCCAAGTTCAAGAGACTAAACACGATGACCCGGAAGACCACCCCTAAGATGACGACGACACCAGAGACGACAACCACCGTGATGACGACGACCCTGGAGACGATGACCCCGAAGACCACCCCGATGACGACGACCCCGGAGACGACGACCCTGAAGACCACCCCGATGACGACGACCCCGGAGACGACGACCCTGGAGACGACGATGACCTGGAAGACCGAGAAGCAGAAGAACAAGAGGCTGCAGAACAAAGAGCAGAAGAACATTAAGCATAACACTAAATATCAGAGCAAAAAATATTATCTAAATTATAAGCAGAAGAAAACTAAGCAGTGTATGGGGGTGAGTCCGTTCCTCCTCGTGGTGCCCCTGGATAAAGCCTGATGCTGCAGGCCAAACTGAACGCGGACAAATGTAACTCTTTTGTGACAGGCAGAACGGAAGGTGTAATCTTCAAACTTTTATAGATAACAACTACGGGAATGCCTGTCACAAATAAGAATATGATGAAGAAGTAGAATATGATGAAGATAATAGTAAAATAAAAAGAATATGAACAATGTAAGAAAAAAAATAATAGGTAGAAGATGAAGAAGAAGATGAATAAGGTGAAGAAGTTGATGTCAAAGAAGCTGATGATGAGGATAATGAAGAAGAAAGTGTGGGAGAAGTAAAAAAGAAGGTGAAGGGCGTGGAAGTAGTGAAACATCAATATCTGACAAAATAAAAAAAAATTAACATAGTCAAAATCTTTCTACCGCCGAACGTCATAAAAAAAAAAAAAAACCTGCTATTCCATTACATTGGGCTAAACCTCTGTGCCTTTAATGTCTCCGCCACGTCCCCCAATACATCCTACATTATTCTTAGTTGTTTTCCTTCATGTAGAATGAACCTACAAGTTTATAAAGGGTTTATTTTAATTCCGATATTTTCGTCCCATTGACTTGCATTGGGATCGGGTATCGGTATCGGATTAGATCCGATATTTTGACGGTATCGGCCGATACTTTCCGATACCGATACTTTCCGATATCGGAAAGTATCGCTCAACACTACTGATAAGATAAACCCAAGAAAGAGATCTCCTGCTCAGAAAAAAACACATTTCTCTAATTTAGCAAACAGACAGTTCTCCCTCAATCTCTGTAACACAACACAGATATGTTCCTGGTGAGTGTGCAAGTCTGGTGAGAGAAAATAGAATGTCATCGAGGTATATTACAACAAATCTTCCTATGCATTCAGAGAAAAAATCATTCATAACATTTTGAAACACAGCAGGTCCATTAGATAGGCATGATAAGATTTTAAAACAGACCCTCAAACGTTAAAAATGCCGTTTTCCACTCATCACCAGTCCTGATGAGTATTAAAATGTAAGCCCCTCTAAGATCAAGTTTAGAAAACACCCTGACCTCCAGAAGCTGATTATATAGGTCAGAGATGAATGGAAGTGGGTACGTATTTTTAACCATGATCTTATTTAGTTCTCGGAAATCAAGGCAAAGACCACCATCTTTCTTTTTAACAAAGAAAAATCCAGCAGCTATAGGGGTGGAGGAAGGACGGATATGACCCTTCCGTAAACTTTCTTTACCATATTCTTTCATGGTGGTCCGCTCTGTAGGGTTGAGCGAAACGGGTCGATCATTTTCAAAAGTCGCCGACTTTTGGCTAAGTCGGCGTCTCATGAAACCCGATCCGACCCCTGTGCTTGTCGGCCATGCGGTACGCGACTTTCGCGCCAAAGTCGCGTTTCAATGACGCGAAAAGCGCCATTTCTCAGCCAATGAAGGTGAACGCAGAGTGTGGGCAGCGTGATGACATAGATCCTGGTCCCCACCATCTTAGAGAAGGGCATTGCAGTGATTGGCTTGCTGTCTGCGGCGTCACAGGGGCTATAAAGGGGCGTTCCCGCCGACCGCCATCTTACTGCTGCTGATCTGAGCTTAGGGACAGGTTGCTGCCGCTTCATCAGAAGCAGGGAGAGCGTTAGGCAGGGTCCACTAACCACCAAACCGCTTGTGCTGCAGCGATTTCCACTGTCCAACACCACCTTCGGTGTGCAGGGACTGTGGAAGCTATTTTTTTTTTTTTTTCCCCTCAGCGCTGTAGCTCATTGGGCTGCCCTAGAAGGCTCCGTGATAGCTGTATTGCTGTGTGTACGCCACTGTGGAAACCAACTGCTTTTTTCAAAGCACATATCCTCTTGTTCCTTCCTTTCTGCACAGCTATCTTTTCTGTTTGTCCACACTTTTTATTTAATTTGTGCATCAGTCCACTCCTATTGCTGCCTGCCATACCTGGCTTACATTACTGCAGGGAGATAGTAATTGTAGGACAGTTTTTTTTTTTTTTTTGTTTTTTTTTTGTGGGAGATTAAGATTGGCATTTCTGCTACAGTGCCATCCCTGTGTGTGCCATCTCTCACTGAGTGGGCCATAGAAAGCCTATTTATTTTTTCCGTGATTTGTGTTCTAAAATCTACCTCAACACAAAAACACTACATCAATCAGTGGGAGAAAAATATTGGCCTCAGTCAGGGCTTGTGTGCCACTGCTGTGTGTGCTATCTCTCATTCAGTGGGCTATAGCAAGCCTATTTTTTTTTTTTTTTTTTAAATATTATTTGGTTTCTAATTCTCCCTGAAAAAAAAAAAAAAAACCTAAAAAAACAGTGGGAGAATAATATTGCCCTTTCAGCTTGTGTGCCAGTCTTGACTCCTGGGTGTGCCACCTCTCTCCCTCTCATTCAGTGGGCCATAGAAAGCCTATTTATTTTTTTTTTTAATATTATTGGGTTTCTAAAGTCTCCCTGAAAAAACAAAAAATACATAAAAAAACAGTGGGAGAGTAATATTGCCCTTTCAGCTTGTGTGCCAGTCTTGACTCCTGGGTGTGCCTCCTCTCTCCCTTTCATTCAGTGGGCCATAGAAAGCCTATTTATTTTTTCCGTGATTTGTGTTCTAAAATCTACCTCAACACAAAAACACTACATCAATCAGTGGGAGAAAAATATTGGCCTCAGTCAGGGCTTGTGTGCCACTGCTGTGTGTGCTATCTCTCATTCAGTGGGCTATAGCAAGCCTATTTTTTTTTTTTTTTTTTTTTTTTTTTAATATTATTTGGTTTCTAAAGTCTCCCTGAAAAAAAAAAAAAACCTAAAAAAACAGTGGGAGAGTAATATTGCCCTTTCAGCTTGTGTGCCAGTCTTGACTCCTGGGTGTGCCACCTCTCTCCCTCTCATTCAGTGGGCCATAGAAAGCCTATTTATTTTTTTTTTTAAATATTATTGGGTTTCTAAAGTCTCCCTGAAAAAACAAAAAATACATAAAAAAACAGTGGGAGAGTAATATTGCCCTTTCAGCTTGTGTGCCAGTCTTGACTCCTGGGTGTGCCACCTCTCTCCCTTTCATTCAGTGGGCCATAGAAAGCCTATTTATTTTTTTTTTTTAATATTATTTGGTTTCTAATTCTCCCTGAAAAAAAAAAAAAAAACCTAAAAAAACAGTGGGAGAATAATATTGCCCTTTCAGCTTGTGTGCCAGTCTTGACTCCTGGGTGTGCCACCTCTCTCCCTCTCATTCAGTGGGCCATAGAAAGCCTATTTATTTATTTTTTTAAATATTATTGGGTTTCTAAAGTCTCCCTGAAAAAACAAAAAATACATAAAAAAACAGTGGGAGAGTAATATTGCCCTTTCAGCTTGTGTGCCAGTCTTGACTCCTGGGTGTGCCACCTCTCTCCCTTTCATTCAGTGGGCCATAGAAAGCCTATTTATTTTTTCCGTGATTTGTGTTCTAAAATCTACCTCAACACAAAAACACTACATCAATCAGTGGGAGAAAAATATTGGCCTCAGTCAGGGCTTGTGTGCCACTGCTGTGTGTGCTATCTCTCATTCAGTGGGCTATAGCAAGCCTATTTTTTTTTTTTTTTTTTTTTTTTTAATATTATTTGGTTTCTAAAGTCTCCCTGAAAAAAAAAAAAAAACTAAAAAAACAGTGGGAGAGTAATATTGCCCTTTCAGCTTGTGTGCCAGTCTTGACTCCTGGGTGTGCCACCTCTCTCCCTCTCATTCAGTGGGCCATAGAAAGCCTATTTATTTATTTTTTTAAATATTATTGGGTTTCTAAAGTCTCCCTGAAAAAACAAAAAATACATAAAAAAACAGTGGGAGAGTAATATTGCCCTTTCAGCTTGTGTGCCAGTCTTGACTCCTGGGTGTGCCACCTCTCTCCCTTTCATTCAGTGGGCCATAGAAAGCCTATTTATTTTTTTTTTTTAATATTATTTGGTTTCTAATTCTCCCTGAAAAAAAAAAAAAAAACCTAAAAAAACAGTGGGAGAATAATATTGCCCTTTCAGCTTGTGTGCCAGTCTTGACTCCTGGGTGTGCCACCTCTCTCCCTCTCATTCAGTGGGCCATAGAAAGCCTATTTATTTTTTTTTTTAAATATTATTGGGTTTCTAAAGTCTCCCTGAAAAAACAAAAAATACATAAAAAAACTGGGAGAGTAATATTGCCCTTTCAGCTTGTGTGCCAGTCTTGACTCCTGGGTGTGCCACCTCTCTCCCTTTCATTCAGTGGGCCATAGAAAGCCTATTTATTTTTTCCGTGATTTGTGTTCTAAAATCTACCTCAACACAAAAACACTACATCAATCAGTGGGAGAAAAATATTGGCCTCAGTCAGGGCTTGTGTGCCACTGCTGTGTGTGCTATCTCTCATTCAGTGGGCTATAGCAAGCCTATTTTTTTTTTTTTTTTTTTTTTTTAATATTATTTGGTTTCTAAAGTCTCCCTGAAAAAAAAAAAAACCTAAAAAAACAGTGGGAGAGTAATATTGCCCTTTCAGCTTGTGTGCCAGTCTTGACTCCTGGGTGTGCCACCTCTCTCCCTCTCATTCAGTGGGCCATAGAAAGCCTATTTATTTTTTTTTTTAAATATTATTGGGTTTCTAAAGTCTCCCTGAAAAAACAAAAAATACATAAAAAAACAGTGGGAGAGTAATATTGCCCTTTCAGCTTGTGTGCCAGTCTTGACTCCTGGGTGTGCCACCTCTCTCCCTTTCATTCAGTGGGCCATAGAAAGCCTATTTATTTTTTTTTTTTAATATTATTGGGTTTCTAATTCTCCCTGAAAAAAAAAAAAAAAACCTAAAAAAACAGTGGGAGAGTAATATTGCCCTTTCAGCTTGTGTGCCAGTCTTGACTCCTGGGTGTGCCACCTCTGTCCCTCTCATTCAGTGGGCCATAGAAAGCCTTGTTTTTTTTTTTTTTTTTAATATTATTTGGTTTCTAAAGTCTCCCTGAAAATAAAAAAAAATACATAAAAAAACAGTGGGAGAGTAATATTGCCATTTCAGCTTGTGTGCCAGTCTTGACTCCTGGGTGTGCCACCTCTGTCCCTCTCATTCAGTGGGCCATAGAAAGCCTTGTTTTTTTGTTTTTTTTTTAATATTATTTGGTTTCTAAAGTCTCCCTGAAAATAAAAAAAAAAAAAACATAAAAAAACAGTGGGAGAGTAATATTGCCCTTTCAGCTTGTGTGCCAGTCTTGACTCCTGGGTGTGCCACCTCTGTCCCTCTCATTCAGTGGGCCATAGAAAGCCTTGTTTTTTTTTTTTTTTTAATATTATTTGGTTTCTAAAGTCTCCCTGAAAATAAAAAAAAATACATAAAAAAACAGTGGGAGAGTAATATTGCCATTTCAGCTTGTGTGCCAGTCTTGACTCCTGGGTGTGCCACCTCTGTCCCTCTCATTCAGTGGGCCATAGAAAGCCTTGTTTTTTTGTTTTTTTTTTAATATTATTTGGTTTCTAAAGTCTCCCTGAAAATAAAAAAAAAATACATAAAAAAACAGTGGGAGAGTAATATTGCCATTTCAGCTTGTGTGCCAGTCTTGACTCCTGGGTGTGCCACCTCTCTCTCTAATTGTGGGCCATAGAAAGCCTTTTTATTTTTTTCCTTCATTTGTGTTTTAAAATCAACCTCAACACAAAAACACTACATCAATCAGTGGGAGAAAAATATTGGCCTCAGTCAGGGCTTGTGTGCCACTCCTGTGCGTGCCATCTCTCATTCAGTGGGCCATAGAAAGCCTTGTTTTTTTGTTTTTTTTTAAATATTATTTGGTTTCTAAAGTCTCACAGAGAAAAAAAAAAAAAAAAATTAGGTGGGAGATTAATATTGACATTAGTGCTTGAGTGACAGTCCTGCGTGTGTGTCATCTCTGTGATTTGGTGTCACAGAAAACAGAGTGTGTAACATTGTGCCTGATTTTCCTTGTGGTCTCACCAACCTGTTAAGGGATATTGAAATCATACTGAAGTTATAGCTCACCGTGTAAGTTGTTTGACAGCAACAAATAAAGTTAGTTTGGTTACGATTTTTAAACAATGAGGAAGTCTGGTGCAAGAGGTCGTCGTGGGCGTTCATTGTCAGCTGGTAATGATGGTAGTGGTAGTGGAGCATCAGGTGGTCGTGGGGATAAAAATATTCCACCTAAGTCTGGAGCTGTGGAGCCAGTTTCGTCGTCAGGCTACACAAGGCCTCGAACGCTCTCTTTTCTGGGAGTAGGAAAACCGCTTTTAAAGGCTGAGCAGCAACAGCAAGTTTTGGCTTACATTGCAGACTCAGCCTCTAGCTCTTTTGCCTCCTCTTCCGAAACTGGTAAATGTAAAAGCAGCGCGTCGCTTGTGGATGTTCACGGTCAGGGACAAGTCGCTTCCTTGTCCTCCTCAGCAAAAACTACAACAAGAGAGAAGGATGCAGCAGGCGACACAACGGGTCACTCCATGGAGCTCTTTACACATACCGTCCCTGGCTTAGAAAGTGAAACATTTAACAGGCCATGCCCATTACAAGTAGATTCTGACATGGAGTGCACTGATGCACAGCCACAGCCAGAGTACTATGCTGCTCCTTTGACTCAGACCACCACATTGCCCTCTCAGGGTACAGATCCACAATCAGACCCTGATGAGACTATGTTGCCCCGCCACGAACGCTATACCACCGACCGACACAGTGACACAGACGAAGTTGCACACGAGCTCGAAGAGGAGGTAATAGATGACCCAGTTATTGACCCCGATTGGCAGCCATTGGGGGAACAGGGTGCAGGCGGCAGTAGTTCAGAAGCGGAGGTGGAGGAGGGGCCGCAGCAGGCATCAACATCGCAACAGGTTCCATCTGCCGGGCCCGTATCTGGCCCAAAACGCGTGTCAAAGCCAAAACCTGTTGGAGGACAGCGTGGCCATCCGGTTAAAGCTCAGTCTGCAATCCCTGAAAAGGGATCCGAGTCTAGGAAGAGTGCAGTCTGGCATTTTTTTAAACAACATCCAACTGATCAGCGCAAAGTCATCTGTCAAAAATGTTCAACTAGCTTAAGCAGAGGTCAGAATCTGAAAAGTCTAAATACTAGTTGCATGCATAGACACTTAACCACCATGCATTTTCAAGCCTGGACTAACTACCAAACGTCCCTTAAGGTTGTAGCACCCTCGGCCAATGAAGCTAGTCAGCAACGCAACATCCCTTCCGTCACTGTAAGGCCACCATTTTCCGCACCACCGGCAGTATCTGTGCAGGTTTCTTTGCCAGCCAAAAGCAGTCAGGGTCAGGGAATCACCAGTTTAGTAGGAGGAAATATTGCATCTAGGGCACCGGCGGAAACAATACCGTCTCCAACCGTCTCTCAGTCTGCCATGTACACCGGCACACCCGAAAGTTCCACGATCTCCTGCTCTCCAGTCCAGCTCACCCTACATGAGACTCTGGTTAGAAAAAGGAAGTACTTATCCTCGCATCCGCGTACACAGGGTTTTAACGCCCACATAGCTAGACTAATCTCGTTAGAGATGATGCCCTACCGTTTAGTTGAAAGCGAAGCTTTTAAAGCCCTGATGGAGTACGCTGAACCACGATACGAGCTACCTAGTCGACACTTTTTTTCCAGAAAAGCCATCCCAGCCCTGCACCAGCATGTTAAACAGCGCATCGTCCATGCACTTAGGCAATCTGTGAGTACAAAGGTGCACCTGACTACAGATGCATGGACCAGTAGGCATGGCCAGGGACGTTATGTGTCCATAACGGCACACTGGGTGAATGTGGTGGATGCAGGGTCCACAGGCGACATCAATTTAGGGACAGTTGTGCCTAGCCCACGGTCTAGGAAACAGTTGGCTGTAGGCGTTCGCACCCCCTCCTCCTCCTCCTCGTCCTCCTGCAGAAGCTACAGCTCTTCCACAGAACGCAGTCGGCCAACCACTCCATCGGCAGATGACACTGTTGCACACCAGTTGTCCCATTATGGGCCAGCTACTGCCAAGCGTCAGCAGGCTGTATTGGCTATGAAGTGTTTGGGCGACAACAGACACACCGCGGAAGTTCTGTCCGAGTTCTTGCAACAAGAAACGCAGTCGTGGCTGGGCACAGTAGATCTTGAGGCAGGCAAGGTAGTGAGTGATAACGGAAGGAATTTCATGGCTGCCATCTCCCTTTCCCAACTGAAACACATTCCTTGCCTGGCTCACACCTTAAACCTGGTGGTGCAGTGCTTATTGAAAACTTATCCTGGGTTCTCCGACCTGCTCCTCAAAGTGCGTGCACTTTGCTCACATATCCGACGTTCGCCTGTACACGCCAGCCGTATGCAGACCTATCAGCGGTCTTTGAACCTTCCCCAGCATCGCCTAATCATAGACGTTGCAACAAGGTGGAACTCAACACTGCACATGCTTCAGAGACTGTGCGAACAGAGGCGTGCTGTTATTTATTTGTGGGAGGATACACGGGCAGGCAGTAGGATGGCAGACATGGAGTTGTCAGGTGTGCAGTGGTCGAAGATACAAGACATGTGTCAAGTCCTTCAGTGTTTTGAGGAATGCACACGGCTGGTTAGTGCAGACAACGCCGTAATAAGCATGAGCATCCCCCTAATGCGTCTGCTGATGCAAAGTTTGACGCACATAAAGGAGCAGGCGTCTGCACCAGAGGAAGAGGGAAGCCTTGATGACAGTCAGCCATTGTCTGGTCAGGGCAGTGTACAGGACGAGGTAGCGGGCGAAGAGGAGGTGGAGGACGAGGAGGATGATGGGGATGAGTATATTTTTAATGCGGAAACTTTCACGGGGGCACAGGAAATTGGTTGCGTGTCACGGCCGGGTTCTGGTTTTTTGAGGGACACAAGTGACGTAGATTTGCCTGCAACTGCCCCTCAACCAATCACAACCGGAGATTTGACAACTGGAACTTTGGCCCACATGGCGGATTATGCCTTACGTATCCTAAAAAGGGACACACGCATTACGAAAATGATGAACGATGACGATTACTGGTTGGCCTGCCTCCTTGATCCACGCTATAAAGGCAAATTGCAAAATATTATGCCACATGAGAACTTGGAACTAATATTAGCAACCAAACAATCAACTCTTGTTGACCGTTTGCTTCAGGCATTCCCAGCACACAGCGCACGTGATCGTTCTCACACAAGCTCCAGGGGGCAGCAGACTAGGAGTGTTAGGGGTGCACACATCAGAAGTGGCGTTGGACAGAGGGGTTTTCTGACCAGGTTGTGGAGTGATTTTGCTATGACCGCAGACAGGACAGGTACTGCTGCATCAATTGAAAGTGACAGGAGACAACATTTGTCCAGTATGGTTACTAACTATTTTTCATCCCTTATCGATGTTCTCCCTCAACCGTCATTCCCATTTGATTACTGGGCCTCCAAATTAGACACCTGGCCAGAATTGGCAGAATATGCATTGCAGGAGCTTGCTTGCCCGGCAGCAAGTGTCCTATCAGAAAGAGTATTCAGTGCTGCAGGTTCAATATTAACCGAAAAAAGGACTCGTCTGGCTACCCAAAATGTTGACGATCTAACATTCATTAAAATGAACCACAACTGGATTTCGAAATCTTTTGCCCCACCTTGCCCGGCCGACACCTAGCTTTCCTATGAAAAGCTCTTGCCTGTGAATTACTTTTCTAATGTCTAATTTGCTGCAGCTGATTGTACAGCATACGACATGTTTACACCTCCCTAAATGGCAAAACTCCCCACACGGGGCCGTGGTATCGCGACTTGGCGCAAGCACCCGTGAGACTGCTGTTTGTCTGAAGAGGTGGGTGTGCTCGCTTTTGGTTGACGGCATTGCTACTGGGTCCCTCATAGTACAATGTAGTGTCTCTGGCGGTGGTGGTGCGCACCCAACGTCAGACACACCGTTGTAACATGAGGGGCCCTGGGGCGGTCCCGCCGGCCTCAAGAGAGTTCCCCCCTACCCCAGCTCAAAATGTGCTCTACCACGTGCAAAATTATGTCGCACAGCTCCACCAATCTTTAGTCTATTCGCTGACATCATTCAATGTCTGGCACTGACAATACAAATTTGTAGACATCTATGATGCAACTTAAAGTAGTCTGTGTCTGTGTCCTATATTGGCACCATTAAATAGTTACTGCCAAATTACTATGTCAGAAACTCAGTAGATGAGCCCACCCCTGTACCTAAGTATGCCACCTTTTTTTTTTGTTTTGGTTGTTTTGCGAGACATTAACATCTATTTATATTTTGGGAGTACTGGGACAGACACTCCTTGCACTACTCCTCCACTCACCACCAAGCTGCCTGTGTATCCATGTAACCGCTGTAAAACTGCCATGAGCCTATTGTTTGTTATTTTAGGCCTTTGATAGCCTGTCTGCGGTCCCTACTTTAAATACTCCTCCACTGACCACCAAGCTGCCTGCCCGTGTATCCATGTAACCGCTGTGAAACTGCCATGAGCCTATTGTTTGTTATGTTAGGCCTTTGATAGCCTGTCTGCGGTCCCTACTTTAAATACTCCTCCACTGACCAGACCACTGCTGCCCGTGTACCCCTGGAACCAATTATAAAGTGCCTACAGCCAGCCCATTTTCTTATGTTAGGCCTTTGAAGCCTGTCTGCGGTCCCTACTTTAAATACTCCTCCACTGACCAGACCACTGCTGCCCGTGTACCCCTGGAACCAATTATAAAGTGCCTACAGCCAGCCCATTTTCTTATGTTAGGCCTTTGAAGCCTGTCTGCGGTCCCTACTTTAAATACTCCTCCACTCACCACCACCAAGCTGCCTGCCCGTGTATCCATGTAACCGCTGTGAAACTGCCATGAGCCTATTGTTTGTTATTTTAGGCCTTTGATAGCCTGTCTGCGGTCCCTACTTTAAATACTCCTCCACTCACCACCAAGCTGCCTGTGTATCCATGTAACCGCTGTAAAACTGCCATGAGCCTATTGTTTGTTATTTTAGGCCTTTGATAGCCTGTCTGCGGTCCCTACTTTAAATACTCCTCCACTGACCAGACCACTGCTGCCCGTGTACCCCTGGAACCAATTATAAAGTGCCTACAGCCAGCCCATTTTCTTATGTTAGGCCTTTGAAGCCTGTCTGCGGTCCCTACTTTAAATACTCCTCCACTGACCAGACCACTGCTGCCCGTGTACCCCTGGAACCAATTATAAAGTGCCTACAGCCAGCCCATTTTCTTATGTTAGGCCTTTGAAGCCTGTCTGCGGTCCCTACTTTAAATACTCCTCCACTGACCAGACCACTGCTGCCCGTGTACCCCTGGAACCAATTATAAAGTGCCTACAGCCAGCCCATTTTCTTATGTTAGGCCTTTGAAGCCTGTCTGCGGTCCCTACTTTAAATACTCCTCCACTCACCACCACCAAGCTGCCTGCCCGTGTATCCATGTAACCGCTGTGAAACTGCCATGAGCCTATTGTTTGTTATTTTAGGCCCTTGATAGCCTGTCTGCGGTCCCTACTTTAAATACTCCTCCACTCACCACCAAGCTGCCTGTGTATCCATGTAACCGCTGTAAAACTGCCATGAGCCTATTGTTTGTTATTTTAGGCCTTTGATAGCCTGTCTGCGGTCCCTACTTTAAATACTCCTCCACTGACCACCAAGCTGCCTGCCCGTGTATCCATGTAACCGCTGTGAAACTGCCATGAGCCTATTGTTTGTTATGTTAGGCCTTTGATAGCCTGTCTGCGGTCCCTACTTTAAATACTCCTCCACTGACCAGACCACTGCTGCCCGTGTACCCCTGGAACCAATTATAAAGTGCCTACAGCCAGCCCATTTTCTTATGTTAGGCCTTTGAAGCCTGTCTGCGGTCCCTACTTTAAATACTCCTCCACTGACCAGACCACTGCTGCCCGTGTACCCCTGGAACCAATTATAAAGTGCCTACAGCCAGCCCATTTTCTTATGTTAGGCCTTTGAAGCCTGTCTGCGGTCCCTACTTTAAATACTCCTCCACTCACCACCACCAAGCTGCCTGCCCGTGTATCCATGTAACCGCTGTGAAACTGCCATGAGCCTATTGTTTGTTATTTTAGGCCTTTGATAGCCTGTCTGCGGCCCCTACTTGCAATACTCCTCCACTGACCACAATGCTGCCTGGAGTGCCTGCCTGTGTATCCATGTAACCGATGTAAAACTGCCATGACTGCCTACTGTTTGTTATTTTAGGCCTTTGATAGCCTGTCTGCAGCCCCTACTTGCAATACTCCTCCACTGACCACACCAATGCTGCCCGTGTACCCCTGGAACCTATTTAAAAGTTCATAGAGCCTAGTTATATATTTTATTTACTATTAATAAGGCCATGATGGACTACGCTGTACCACGCTACAAGCTAACCAGTCGACACTTCTTTTGCGAGAAAAGCCATCCCAACCCTCCACCAGCATGTAGAAGACCGCATTGTCCATGCACTCTGGCAATCTGTGAGTACAAAGGTGCACCTGACAACAGACGCATGGACCTGTAGGCATGGCCACGGAAGATTACGTGTCCATTACGGCGCAATGGGTTAATGTGGTGGATGCATGGTCCACAGGGGACAGCCTACTAAGTCTGTCTGCAGTCCCTAATTCAAATTGTCCTCCACTGTCTAAATCGGAACTTCCACCTTCTGGCTTTCGGCCTATAGTATCAGAAATTAAACTGCATTTGGCCTTCAACTTTGGTTAGGGCCTACTAACGGCTTCTGCCCCTCCCTGGTGTTGTCCTCAACTAAATAAAGCTGAGCTTCAACCTTCCGGCTCTCATTATGTGGTTTTAAAAAAAAAAATGGTGGTTAGGGCCTACTAACGGCTTCTGCCCCTCCCTGGTGTTGTCCTCAACTAAATAAAGCTGAGCTTCAACCTTCCGGCTCTCATTAAGTGGTTTTAAAAAAAAAATGGTGGTTAGGGCCTACTAACGGCTTCTGCCCCTCCCTGGTGTTGTCCTCAACTAAATAAAGCTGAGCTTCAACCTTCCGGCTCTCATTAAGTGGTTTTAAAACAAAAATGGTGGTTAGGGCCTACTAACGGCTTCTGCCCCTCCCTGGTGTTGTCCTCAACTAAATAAAGCTGAGCTTCAACCTTCCGGCTCTCATTAAGTGGTTTTAAAACAAAAATGGTGGTTAGGGCCTACTAACGGCTTCTGCCCCTCCCTGGTGTTGTCCTCAACTAAATAAAGCTGAGCTTCAACCTTCCGGCTCTCATTAAGTGGTTTTAAAACAAAAATGGTGGTTAGGGCCTACTAACGGCTTCTGCCCCTCCCTGGTGTTGTCCTCAACTAAATAAAGCTGAGCTTCAACCTTCCGGCTCTCATTAAGTGGTTTTAAAACAAAAATGGTGGTTAGGGCCTACTAACGGCTTCTGCCCCTCCCTGGTGTTGTCCTCAACTAAATAAAGCTGAGCTTCAACCTTCCGGCTCTCATTATGTGGTTTTAAAAAAAAAAATGGTGGTTAGGGCCTACTAACGGCTTCTGCCCCTCCCTGGTGTTGTCCTCAACTAAATAAAGCTGAGCTTCAACCTTCCGGCTCTCATTAAGTGGTTTTAAAACAAAAATGGTGGTTAGGGCCTACTAACGGCTTCTGCCCCTCCCTGGTGTTGTCCTCAACTAAATAAAGCTGAGCTTCAACCTTCCGGCTCTCATTATGTGGTTTTAAAAAAAAAAATGGTGGTTAGGGCCTACTAACGGCTTCTGCCCCTCCCTGGTGTTGTCCTCAACTAAATAAAGCTGAGCTTCAACCTTCCGGCTCTCATTAAGTGGTTTTAAAACAAAAATGGTGGTTAGGGCCTACTAACGGCTTCTGCCCCTCCCTGGTGTTGTCCTCAACTAAATAAAGCTGAGCTTCAACCTTCCGGCTCTCATTATGTGGTTTTAAAAAAAAAAATGGTGGTTAGGGCCTACTAACGGCTTCTGCCCCTCCCTGGTGTTGTCCTCAACTAAATAAAGCTGAGCTTCAACCTTCCGGCTCTCATTAAGTGGTTTTAAAACAAAAATGGTGGTTAGGGCCTACTAACGGCTTCTGCCCCTCCCTGGTGTTGTCCTCAACTAAATAAAGCTGAGCTTCAACCTTCCGGCTCTCATTAAGTGGTTTTAAAACAAAAATGGTGGTTAGGGCCTACTAACGGCTTCTGCCCCTCCCTGGTGTTGTCCTCAACTAAATAAAGCTGAGCTTCAACCTTCCGGCTCTCATTATGTGGTTTTAAAAAAAAAAATGGTGGTTAGGGCCTACTAACGGCTTCTGCCCCTCCCTGGTGTTGTCCTCAACTAAATAAAGCTGAGCTTCAACCTTCCGGCTCTCATTATGTGGTTTTAAAAAAAAAAATGGTGGTTAGGGCCTACTAACGGCTTCTGCCCCTCCCTGGTGTTGTCCTCAACTAAATAAAGCTGAGCTTCAACCTTCCGGCTCTCATTATGTGGTTTTAAAAAAAAAAATGGTGGTTAGGGCCTACTAACGGCTTCTGCCCCTCCCTGGTGTTGTCCTCAACTAAATAAAGCTGAGCTTCAACCTTCCGGCTCTCATTAAGTGGTTTTAAAAAAAAAATGGTGGTTAGGGCCTACTAACGGCTTCTGCCCCTCCCTGGTGTTGCCCTCAACTAAATAAAGCTGAGCTTCAACCTTCTGCTCCAAATTACCATTTTAAAAAATGCAATAGGCTTTTCCGGCCTACTAAAGGTGTCTGCCACTCCCTGGTGTTGTCCTCAACTGAACAAAGCTGAGCTTCCACATTCTGGCTTTCGCCCTATACTATCAGATATTAAACTGCATTTGGCCTACTAGTGTGGTTAGGCCCTTGAAACAGTGTCTGCTGCTCTTGGGTTTGCTACTCCACTGAACAAAGCAATGCCGCCTGTTTAGTCCTGTTACCAATTTTGAACTGCATGTAGCCTACTTTATTCTTTGGCCCTATATCTGTTTCCTCCTCATCCTGCCCATTGCCCAGCCACTGCTAAATGAGTCTGCTGGTACATTGACCTAGACCACTACATTCCCCTTGTACTCTACACAGCCAGAATCTGTCCCTGCTGAAAGTAAGGTTCCCCTTCCCGCATGTTATACCACCTTACACAGGGACAAAGAGGAAGGTGCAGATGAAAGTGCAGGTTCCTTCATCAGGTGGGGGGGCATACTCGTTGGCGACGTCACTGGCACAGGGCCCCTCAGAGTACGCAAAAGTGTCGCTGCTGGTGGGAGGCGCCCCCGCCATGCAAACACACCGCCGTACTTTGAGGGGCCCTGTGCCAGTGGCAATGCGAACGAGTGGGCCCCCCCCCTGCTTGCTCAGGATCACAGCACTTGCAACTTTTAAATACTTACCTTTCCCTGCAACACCGCCGTGACGTAGTCCGCATTTCCTGGGCCCACGAAAAACTTGAGCCGGCCCTACTCCCCCCACAACTTTTGCCAAATGACCCCCAATTCCCTATGCCCAACTATTATTATAAAGTTAATTAAGATTGACAAGCTTCAGAAACAAGAATGGATGTTTTTGGCATTAAAATGGGCACTGTAGGTGTTTTCCTGGCCTCCACTCACTGCCGACTATGCTTCCCCATTGACTTGCATTGGGTTTCGTGTTTCGGTCGATCCCCGACTTTTAGCGATAATCGGCCGACTGCACTCGACTCGACTCTGGACAAAATCGGGTTTCCCAAAACCCTACTCGATCTTAAAAAAATGAAAGTCGCTCAACCCTACCGCTCTGGCCACGACAAATTGTAAAGGTGAGCTTTTGACAGCTTGGCGCTAGGAATAAGGTCAATAGCACAATCATAGGGTTGATAGGGAGGTAGTATTTCTGCCTCTTTTTCCGGGAACACATTTCCAAAGTCCTTCAGGTACCCATGAAGACCCTCCATATTAGCGGAGCATTTTTATACATTATTTAGACATTTCTTGTAACAATTGGAGCTCTATTTCACAATCAACTACTGACACCAATCAATAATTGGATTGTGAATCTGCAACCATGGAAACCCCTGTAATAATCCAGCAGGTAAATAGTCCAACATAAAACAGGAGATGGATTCAAAATGGAGAGCTCCCACTTAGAGAGTGAAATCCACCATTGCTCTCTTGACTAAATTGTGAGCTAATGGTGTCTTATCAAGTGTGATGAAGATTTGAATGGGTCTTTCTAAACTAACTGTTCCTAACCTAACTTCAGAATGAATACCAAACCAATAAAGTTAGCAGCGGTCAATAAACACCAATGTTGATAACACCTGATTCTCAAAGGAAATCATCGTATTTATCAGTGCTTTATCAGAGGAAGGAAAAGGTACCTGGGAGTCTGGGTGACTTCCTCGTCCATCACCCAGACTCAGATGTTCTCCCAATGGTTTAATAGCTTGAGGACGAATTGGGCAATTCTTACAAAAATGTCCAGAGAGACCACAGTATAGATATAGTCTGAAATTTTGTCTCCGTCTTCTCTACGCAATGTGAAGAATGGCAACTCTAACCGCGAGTAAATGGACATGCTCCGGGAAAGTATAACCTGCAGACTGCTGTTCACCATGTCTCTCACGGATTCGGCGGTCCATTCGTATGGCCTGAGTCATGGGCTCCAACAAAGAACAAGGGGTGTCATGGAGGACCAGCGCATCCTTGAGAGTCTCAGAATGTCCTCTTTGAACTGGCACCTGAGAGCAGCATCATTCCATAGAACTTCGGTGGACCACTGCAGAAGCTCAGTTCAGTAGGCCTCAGCTGTACGACCACCCTGTGCCAGGTTCATGATCTTAGCCTCAGGGACATGAAATCTGTCGGGTTTGCCATAGATCAGATCTAAACTGTCAAAAAAGGCATAAACAGAAAACCGTTCTGGGGCTTGTGTGGACAAAGAAAATGCCCAGGTCTGAGGACCCCTTCGCAGTAGGGACATGACTATTCCCACCCGGTGGAACTCCTCCCCTGATGACCGGGGATGCAGGGTAAAAAAGCTCTCCCTGAATACCCGAAACTGGTCTTTCTCTCCTGAAAACTAATCTGGGAGGGCTATCACAGGTTTGGGAGAGACCAACTGTACATCAGAGGTTACTGATTTCACAGCCATTGTCAGCAGTGGGGGACTATGAGGGGTCTTCATCAAGTTATTTATCTGACCCTGCAACTGATATTGCAATGACTCCAAACTCTGGCAATCCTTCGTCCGATCCTGAGTCATCTGCATCAAATTCGCCACCTGTTCAAAAAGCGTGTGAACAGGATCCATTACTGCGAAAAAGAAAAAAGTATGGGCCAGACGTAATATGACGCTAGTCACTTCCCATGGTCAAGCCGTGAGTCAGAGTGGTCAAGGAGTCCAAGGTCAGAAGCCAGGAGGGTACAGAAGGAAGAGACAAAATTGTAGTCAGGTAACGTTTCCGAGGTCAGAGTACCAGGAGAATAATGGATTGGAGCAGAATGGTTTAAACAGGCAGATGGTCAGAAAGAAGTCCAAGGTCAGGCATACAGAACTCAAGGCACAGGGAGCACAAACCTCACTTGTTGAATGTACACCTGGCAGTGGTTTGTATATATACAGTCCATGGAAATAATTGGCCTTGAGATTATACCTCAGCATTGGAGGAGGGGCAATTATATAAAGACAATGTCCCGTGCTGAAAGTAAATAGATATTCACTCTGGATACCCTAATTCTAAAAGGACTTAACAGTGATATAGAATTGTTTGGTTTTTATTGATATCAGGTGCAACAACAATGGACCTATATAAGCACCTTCATCATGAAAGAGAGACCATCCCTGAAGAAGGAAAGCAAACGCATTGGATTTTGGCTCTCTCTGCTACCCATAGCACTGGCACTGGTCATGCAGTCACGCGGCACCACCTGACTAGCATGTCACCCAGGTCCTGCTCTAACCGCTCATGGCCAGCACACAGTCACTGACCCCAGTGACAGAATCTCAGTTGATCCCTGGCAACATGGTATCAGGCGATCTCCACGTTACACAAGTCCTGCTCCCACTCTTCACTACCAAGATGCAGTTACTGACCAGAGTGACCGGATCACTGCCAATCACTGGAGCGCAGGAGCGCTGGTTCTACGGCAGAACACCGCATGCCAACACTATCAAGGTAACTGGACCATCTGCTGAAAATGGGAGGTACCGTACATGTACTAACTGTTCCACTCAGCATGCCACGTTTGAGCACAAACAGTTGTTTTCTACAGGAAATTCTATTTAGAGTGGTTGCTAGTGTTGAGCGATACCGTCCGATACTTGAAAGTATCGGTATCGGATAGTATCGGCCGATACCCGAAAAGTATCGGATATCGCCGATACCGATACCCGATACCAATACAAGTCAATGGGACACCAAGTATCGGAAGGTATCCTGATGGTTCCCAGGGTCTGAAGGAGAGGAAACTCTTCTTCAGGCCATGTGATCCATATTACTGTGTAAAATAAAGAATTAAAATAAAAAATATTGATATCCTCACCTCTCCGGAGGCCCCTGGACATCACTGCTGGTAACCGGCAGCCTTCTTTGCTTAAAATGAGCGCGTTTAGGGCCTTCCATGATGTCACAGCTTCTGATTGGTCGCGTGCCGCTCATATGACCGCCACGCGACCAATCACAAGCCGCGACGTCATTCTCAGGTCCTAAATTCCTAGAATGAGGAGTTTAGGGCCTGAGAATGACGTCACGGCTTGTGATTGGTCGCGTGGCGGTCACATGAGCGGCACGCGACCAATCAGAAGCCGTGACGTCATGGAAGGCCCTAAACGCGCTCATTATAAGCAAAGAAGGCTGCCGATTACCAGCGGTGATGTCCAGGGGCCTCCGGAGAGGTGAGTATATCAATATTTTTCATTTTAATTCTTTATTTTACACAGTAATATGGATCCGATACCGATTCCCGATACCACAAAAGTATCGGATCTTGGTATCGGAATTCCGATACCGCAAGTATCGGCCGATACCCGATACTTGTGGTATCGGAATGCTCAACACTAGTGGTTGCCACTGGCCAGGGTAACACTCTATAAGGACTACAGATTTGGTTATTAGCTATAGCCACATCTCTTCAAAGGACTATTAAGGACTTATTTGGACCCCTGTTTGGACATATCATTTGCCAAACGCATGAACCTGTTCACATTTATGCTCACTAACATTCCCCTCTTTTCCCTTTTTTCCTTTTTTTCCTTCTAGTGCAGCCACATCAAGGAGAACTGTAATCATCCTTTTTCCCTTTATTAACCATAAAATGTTTTTTACAGCATTTTCTTTTCAGACTGTCATGGGCATAGTGCAATAAATGTTGAGTATTGCACACTCAAGTTAGGTATCATATCCCCATGCCTACAACCTGCTATGGGCATAACACAATACTAATAACAAGTGTGGATTTCAGAAGTATTTGCATTAATTCTATTGATTACTTTTATATGTGTGTGTATTTAAGTATCAGTAGAAATCCTATTTCTCCCTTCAGTGCAAGTCTACTTTAATTTACTTAATTAAATCCTATTGCTATTTTTGGTCATTTATTTAACCAATATTATTTTGATTAGTCACATGTGTGATTTAAATAATATCTAATTAAAATTAAAGTTTTTAGTAGGGTTTTGTCCTAGTTGATGGCATGTTGTTATACCCGGTCCGGTCTCTGTACCTTCGCGGGGTCCCCATCGGGACTCCCGCTCTGTGTCGGCTACATGCTGTCCTGAGTCAGCCTCTGCTTCCCCTTACTCCTCTGCTTCCTGGCACGCAGCCAGCATGTTCTTGGGCTGTGTGCTTAGGTTGTGTGCGCTCGCTTCCGGTCTCTTAAAGAGACAGCGCACATTTTTAAAAAAATGCTTCTGACCAATGGCGTGTTAATAATCACTATTTCTAACCCCTCCACCAAGTATCTTCTGTTGCTACTTCCAGTTCCTGCTAGCATGTGCTTCTGTTTCTGAAGTTCTCTGACAGTGCTCCGCTTACACTGTTTGTCTCCACAGACTATCTGCTATCCGTTACCTGGCTTTCCTGGACAACCTCCGATCTGCCTACTCCAGTTCCATCTCATCCCGCCATTCTGTTACCCGTACCTCTGGACAACATCAGTATCGCCAGAACCGGCTTCTACCCATACACCCAGTATCCACTGGTTAGCTCTATGTCACCTGCTAACCCTGCTTGTCCATCTGTCCCGCTGGGTCAGCTACCACGAGTCCGGGGTCTAACTGGAGGTAGCACCCGTGTCCCCCAGGCATCCAATTCTGACCCTGTTCGAGGAGTCTTACCACAGGCTTTTGGGGCTCACGTAGTCACGCCCCCTTTCGAGGGGTCTTACCATGGGCATCTGGGGCTCACGTAGTCACGCCCCCTTCAGAGGCCCCCAGACCGTGGTTCCAAGGTTCCACGTTAAACTACAATAAAAACGAATGTAAACTTCACCCATCAGACCAGAACCGGACCGGGACTGCCCCTCGGTGAATATAACCTAACCTCTTTTTCTCATCTTTCGGGATACATCGGGGGCTTATCTACAGCATTACAGAATGCTGTTGATAAGCCCCTGATGCTGGTGGGCTTAGCTCACCTTCGATTTTGGGGGTGACAGGTTCCATTTAAGAAATAGCAATTAACAGGAACAGTGGAGGTAAAAAAAAAAGTCTGGAAAACCAAGCTAAATTTCATAGAGAGCTGCTCATAGGATTGCTAGAGAGGCAAACTGGGACCCCCTCTTGATTGCAAAAGACCTTCAGAAAGACTCAAATTGTTGTACATTGTTCTACTGTTCAGAGACACCTGCACAAATATGGCCTTCATGAAAGAATCATCAGAAGAAAACTTCTCCTGCATCCTCACCATAAAATTAAGAGTCATAAGTAGTGTTGAGCATTCCGATACCACAAGTATCGGGTATCGGCCGATATTTGCGGTATCGGGATTCCGATACCGAGTTCCGATACTTTCAGTATATCGGATACCAGAATCAGAAGTTACCATAATTCAAAGAGCCAGAATTCAGCCAATGAGTAATCCTTAGAAGTGTGGGCACATCCTGTTCTACATGGTAGGCATGTAACTACTGGCATGGCTCTGATTGGCTGCTGGAATGATGTCATGATGCACTATAAAAATCGCCGCCGCCATTTTGGGTTCACTCTGCTGTGAATTCAGTTAGGGACAGGACACTGTGTTCAGACTAAGGGCGAGTTTTGAGATAGCGATTTGCTTCATTGTGCTTTACCCAGGCTAATTTAGCAACCGCTGTGTGAGAACTTTGTTTTTGCCTTGCAGCACTGTTCACGGCTGTCTGCAAGGTGTCTGTGTGAGTGCAGCTCACTCTGTAGTCTGGTCTGCAGCCACCGCTGGTTGTAGTCAGCTCAGGGTGCGTCACTGCCTCATACTGTTCCATTGTCCGTTTCTCAATTAGTGCAGCCTGCTGCACATTTTTTCAAATTTATCCTATTAGTGGCTATCCATCCGTATCCTGCTAGATTGTGGAAAAACACTATATAGGATTACATAGAGGAGCTTTTTTTGGCCTTGCAGCGCCATTTACGGCTGTCTGCACGGTCTCTGTGTGAGTGCAGCTCACTCTGTAGTCTGTTCTGCGGAAAAAAAGGTTTATAAAGTTCACCAAACACTCCACTTTAGAGCTGTGTAGGCCACATTAGCTCATATTAAAGTCTAGTCCACACTTGATAAAATTAGTGTTCCTTATACCTGTTAGCAGCTGTTCAGGAATAAGCACACTAAGCCCTTAAGGCCCCATCTCACATAGCGATCTCGCTAGCGAGATCGCTGCTGAGTCACTAGTTTTGTGACGCAACAGCGACCTCAGTAGCGATCTCGCTATGTGTGACACGTACCAGCGATCAGGCCCCTGCTGCGAGATCGCTGGTCGTGTCGGAATGGCCTGGACCTTTTTTTGGTCGCTGAGGTCCCGCTGACATCGCTGAATCGGTGTATGTGACACCGATCCAGCGATGTCTTCACTGGTAACCAGGGTAAACATCGGGTTACTAAGCGCAGGGCCGCGCTTAGTAACCCGATGTTTACCCTGGTTACCAAAAAAAACAAACAGTACATACTCGCCTTTCGGTGTCCCTTGCCGTCTGCTTCCTGCTCTGACTGAGCCGCCGTACAGTGAGAGCGCAGCGGTGACGTCACTGCTGTGATCTGCTCTCACTGTACGGCGGCTCAGTCAGAGCAGGAAGCAGATGGCAAGGGACACCGAAAGGCGAGTATGTACTGTTTGTTTTTTTTGGTAACCAGGGTAAACATCGGGTTACTAAGCGCGGCCCTACGCTTAGTAACCCGATGTTTACCCTGGTTACCCGGCTGCTGCAGGGGGACTTCGGCATCGTTGAAGACAGTTTCAACGATGCCGAAGTCGTTCCCCTGATCGTTGGTCGCTGGAGAGAGCTGTCTGTGTGACAGCTCCCCAGCGACCACACAGCGACTTACCAACGATCACGGCCAGGTCGTATCGCTGGTCGTGATCGTTGGTAAATCGCTATGTGAGACGGGGCCTTAAGTACTTTTCTGCCTATCTTTATCAGTCTACCAAGATGAAGAAGGCAGGGAGTAAGGCACGTGGGCATGGGCATGGATGTTCTACAGGGAGAGGACGTGGGGATTCTGTGCCTGCTGTGGGCACCAGTGTCTCATCATCCCCCAGTTTTAGCAGGGAACAGTCCTTCATGTGCAGCTTTGTAGGAGCTCGCCGTGCCTTGCTGCTACGGGATGAACAAATTGAAGCCGTTGTCTGATGGAGGCAGTTAACGCATCAACTTCAATTAGTGCCACATCCTCTCAGGCACAGAGCACTGAAGAGCACCCATCTGTGTCTTCACCACCTGCCAAATTGCCTCGGCAGCCAGAGAGCCCAGGACAGGAGCCATCTCTACTTCTGTTCTCTGAATCTCTTGGCTTGGAAAGAGGGGGGCCAGCCAGGCAGCATTGGAGAAATGGAAGAAGAGGCAGTATGCAGTGATGCCCAACAGCTTTGTCTCTCTGACTCTGAAGAGACGGGTGGGCCAGTGCCTCCGGTCAGCACACCTCAGTACGCATCTGATGATGAGACTCAGGTGCCACTTTCAGGTGCTTACTGTGCTGCCAAGACTACCCAGGAGAAGCAGTTGGTGGAAGAGGGTAGTGTAGATGATCAGTTCTTTGACCCATCATGGCGTGAGGTACAGGAAGGTGGTGGGAGCAGCTCTGAGGAAGAGATTCCCTGAACGGCCCAAAGAGGGAGAGGGAGGGGGAAGACTGCGGTACCTGTAGCCTCCACTTCGGCACCTGTTAGGAGCATGCCTCTTCCAAAAGCCAAAATGGGCGCTCCGAAGACTTGCAGTGCCTGGTCCTTTTTTGACACAGTTGCAGATGACATTTGCTTAGTCAAATGCAAGGTGTGTCATCAGAAAGTCAAAAGAGGGAAAAGTGTCAGCAACCTCAATACCACAAATCTGTGGAAACATGTGCGGACCAAGCATGCGGTGGAGTTACAAAAACACACTGAAGACCTAGGCCAACCTACAGCGGCACCTACCACCCCTTCAGCTCGTGTTTTTGCCTCTTTCTCCAGCTCACACACAGCTGGTTCGGCTTCCTCACAGGATCGCCATGGAAGAACCTCTGGCACTGTTGTCCAGAGACCCAGTGTAATTCCACCCACAGCACCACATTCCCAGTAATCCTCACACTCCCAGCCCAGTCTACAGCCATCGGTAGCACAGGCATGGGAGAAAAGGTGGCCATTCTCGGCAAACCACCCCCGAGCACAGGCTCTGAATGCTGGCATTACAAAACTACTGTCCCTTGAAATGCTGTCATACAGGCTGGTGGAGACTGACAGCTTCCTTAACTTGATGGCATTGGTGGTCCCACAATACAATGTGCCCAGCCGCTTTTATTTCAGCAGGCAAGCCATCCCTGCCCTGCAAAAGCATGTGGAGGGAAACATTAAACATGCGCTATGAACGCCGTCAGTAGCAAGGTCCACCTCACCACCGATGCGTGGACCAGTCACCATGGACAGGGGCGATACCTTTCCCTCACTGCCCATTGGGTAAATGTTGTGGAGCTGGGTACAGATTGTGCGAGTGGCACAGGACGTGTTCTGCCAACTCCAAGGATTGCAGGAATCCAGTCAGTTCACATTGACTCCTCCTCATACTCAAGTTACTCTGAATCAGCGCTGCAGGAGCTGTCACAGTCCACCTCCACATGGACCCGTGAATGCTTACCTGTTACGACCGATATGAGCACAGCCATGGCCAAACGTCAACAGGCCGTATTGAAATTAATTTCTTTGGGGAATCGAAGCCACACAGTGCAGGAGCTCTGGAATGCCATCAAGCAGGAGAGTGACGTGTGGTTTGTGCCAGCAAATCTCCAGCCAGGCATGGTACTGTGTGACAATGGCCGAAATCTGGTGGCAGCTCTGGGCATAGGCAACCTCACTCACATCCCATGTCTGGCACATGTGCTCATCTTGGTCGTGCAGAGTTTTTTGAGGGACTATCCGGATCTTGATGCACTGCTGCACAAGGTCCGCCTAGAGTGTGCTCACTTGCGGCGTTCCAGCATGGCAAGATCGTGCATTGCAGCTCTGCAGCGCCGATTCCGCCTTCCGGAACATCGCATCATATGTGACCTACCCACCAGGTGGAATTCCACGTTACATATGTTGAAGCAGTTGTGTGAGCAGCCAGCAGTAATGGAGTACCAGCTGCATCAGGCGCAAAAAAGTCGCACTGCGCGCCGTTCAGACTTCACAACCACTGAGTGGGCCATTATGAAGGACGTCTGCCAGGTTTTGCGTGCCTTCGATGATTCCACGCGGATGGCAAGTGCAGATGATGCACTAGTCAGCATGACTGTCCCCCTTATATGCCTGCTTGAAAGAACACTGCAAGTGCTAAGGGATGATGTTGTGGAAGAGGTGGAGGATGAGGAGTCACCAATTCCATCTGCTTCTGGACAGTCAGCGCAACGTGGTTCCCCACAAAGGCCTAGGCAGGGGACACTTTGTGAGGAGGATGAGGAGGAGTCAATGGGGGAGGAATACATCTGTCTAGAGGAGGGAGTTGCACAATTCTCCAATAGTCAGTGTGTAGAGCGAGGGTGGGGTGATGCAGAGCAGGCAGAGATCACACCTCAAGCAGGGGACAGTGTTTCTTTGCCAGTTGGCAGTCTGCAGCACAAGGTTGATTTCATGCTGCAGTGCCTGAGAAATGACCGCCGCATCGCCCACATTCTCAACATGGCTGATTATTGGGTGTACACCCTCCTAGATCCCCACTACTGGGACAACTTTCAAAGCTTCCTTACACCGTTGAACCGGGAGCGTAAAATGCAGGAGTACCAAGACACACTGGTGCAGTCCATCATCTTCTCCAGTCCCATTGAGAGCAGTGCTGCTAGTGCTTTACAAAGCAGCTCAGTGCATCGAGACAGTGGAGAAAGCTCTGCACAAAGAGGGAGCAGAAGCTGTGCCTCAGCACAAGGCAAGACCAGTATTGCCCAACTATGACAAAGTTTTGTGTGCCCGCCACAAATGTCTACACCATCACAGACGGTTCCAGTCTGCAGGAGGCAACGTTTCCATCAGATGTTGACAGACTACATGTCCTGCCCTCTCAGTGTACTCCCAGACGGCTCTTCCCCCTTTAAGTTTTGGGTCTCTATGCTCGATACATGGCCAGAGCTTAGCCAGTATGCATTGGAGGTGCTGACTTGCCCTGCTGCTAATGTATTATCGGAACACGTCTTTAGTGCCGCAGGTGATGTACTAACAGACCGTCGCATGCGACTATCCTCCGATAACGTTGACCTGCTGACTTTTCTGAAAATGATCAAGGCCTAGATCTTGCAGGAATTTGCCACTCCTCTTCCAGATTAAATAATTGGTTGGCTACAGTATCCAGGTCTCCAGTTGTGTTCATGCTTCTACCACCTGAACTGTAATCCCTGGGCTCCAACACCGCCAGTTGCTGCTCAGAAGTGCCGTCTGCACAGTCAACACATGACCCAGTGTTATTGGGTTTCAGTAACGTCAGCTGATCCCCAGCTGTGTATCCGGCAATGTGTCCTGCTGCCTCCACGCTGACACTACAACAGAAATTTAAGGGAACCTGTCCCCCCCAGGCGTTTGTTACTGAAAGAGCCACCTTGTGCAGCAGTAATGCTGCACAAGGAAAAGGTGGCTCTTTTAGTTATGCTCCTTGCACCCGCTGAACTTAACACTTATGAAATGTGTCCCCTGATACCGTGAAACCTGTCATGGTTCCCAATGGCAAGGGAACGTAAGAAACATATAAATAACGAACGAGCTCTCGGGTGATGGAAACTCGAGTTGACCGTGAGCTAAATCTACCACACAACTAATAGTAGCCAGGGAGCATACCTACGGCTTCCTATATGCCACGTGCCAGCCGGAGGACTAACTACGCCTGGTAGAGGAAGAAACAGACCTGGCTTACCTCTAGGGAAATACCCCAAAAGATGATAGCAGCCCCCCACATGTAATAACGGTGAATTAAGAGGAAAAGACATACACAGTATGAAAGTAGATTTAGCAAAGAGAGGTCCACTTACTAGATAGCAAAAAGATACAAAAGAGGACTTCACGGTCAACTGAAAACCCTTTCAAAAACCATCCTGAAATTACTTTAAGACTCCTGTGTCAACTCATGACACAGGAGTGGCAATTTCAGCCCGCAAGAGCTTCCAGCTACAGAGAATTACAAAAACTGCAAACTGGACAAAAGATACAAAACAAAAGGACAAAGTCCACTTAGCTGATCAGCAGACTAGTAGCAGGAACATGCAACTGAAGGCTCTGGTTACAATGATGACCGGCAAGGAAATGACTGGAGAGCAAGGCTAAATAGGAAACTCCCAAACGCTGATGGAAGCAGGTGAACAGAAGCAGCAAAGTGCAAACAAGTCACCAATACCACCAGCAACCACCAGGGGAGCCCAAAAAGCGGATACACAACAGTACCCTCCCCTTAAGGAGGGGGCACCGAACCCTCACAAGAACCGCCAGGGCGATCTGGATGAGCCCTATGAAAGGCACGAACCAAATCCGAGGCATGAACATCAGAGGCAGTTACCCAAGAATTATCTTCCTGACCATAGCCCTTCCATTTAACCAGATATTGAAGTCTCCGTCTGGAAATACGGGAGTCTAAGATCTTTTCTACCACGTACTCCAATTCACCCTCCACCAGCACAGGAGCAGGAGGTTCAGTAGAAGGAACCACCGGTACCTCATATCTCCGCAACAGCGACCGATGGAACACATTATGGATAGCGAAAGATGCCGGGAGGTCCAAACGAAAGGAGACAGGGTTAAGAATCTCCAAAATCCTATAAGGACCGATGAACCGAGGCTTAAATTTAGGAGAAGAAACCCTCATAGGGACAAAACGGGAAGACAACCACACCAAGTCCCCAACACGAAGGCGAGGACCAACACGACGACGGCGGTTAGCAAACTGCTGAGTCCTCTCCTGGGACAATTCCAAATTATCCACCACTTGTCCCCAAATCTGATGCAACCGATCCACTACCGCATCCACTCCAGGACAATCCGAAGATTCAACCTGACCAGATGAAAAACGCGGATGAAACCCTGAATTGCAAAAGAAAGGAGAAACCAAAGTGGCAGAACTAGCCCGATTATTAAGAGCAAACTCCGCCAACGGCAGAAAGGCAACCCAATCATCCTGATCCGCAGACACAAAACACCTCAAATAAGTCTCCAAAGTTTGATTAGTTCGTTCCGTCTGGCCATTGGTTTGAGGATGGAATGCAGACGAAAAAGAAAAATCAATGCCCAACCTGGCACAGACTGCCCGCCAAAATCTAGACACGAACTGGGTACCCCTGTCAGAAACGATGTTTTCCGGAATACCATGCATCGAACCACATTTTGAAAAAACAGAGGGACCAACTCAGATGAGGAAGGCAACTTAGGCAATGGCACCAAATGAACCATTTTAGAAAAACGGTCACACACCACCCAGATGACAGACATCTTCTGAGAAACAGGGAGGTCCGAGATAAAGTCCATAGAGATGTGCGTCCAAGGCCTCTTCGGAATAGGCAAGGGCAACAACAACCCACTAGCCCTAGAACAACAAGGCTTGGCCCGAGCACACACATCGCAAGACTGCACAAAAACACGCACATCTCGAGACAGGGAAGGCCACCAGAAGGATCTAGCCACCAAATCTCTGGTGCCAAAAATTCCCGGATGACCTGCCAGAGTAGAAGAATGAACTTCCGAGATGACTCTAGTGGTCCACTCGTCAGGAACAAACAGTCTACCAGACGGACAACGATCAGGTCTATCTGCCTGAAATTCTTGCAAAGCACGTCGCAAATCTGGAGAGACAGCAGACAAAACCACTCCATCCTTAAGGACACCAGCAGGTTCAGAATTCCCAGGAGAGTCAGGCTCAAAACTCCTAGAAAGAGCATCTGCCTTCACATTCCTAGAACCCGGTAAGTACGAGACCACAAAATTAAACCGGGAAAAGAACAACGACCAACGTGCCTGTCTAGGATTCAGGCGCCTGGCAGACTCCAAATAAATTAAATTCTTGTGATCAGTCAAAACTACCACCTGATGTTTGGCACCCTCAAGCCAATGACGCCACTCCTCAAATGCCCACTTCATGGCCAAAAGCTCCCGATTACCAACATCATAGTTTCGCTCGGCGGCCGAAAATTTTCGCGAAAAGAACGCACAAGGTCTCATCACTGAGCAGTCGGAACTTTTCTGCGACAAAACCGCCCCCGCTCCGATCTCGGAAGCATCAACCTCAACCTGAAAGGGAAGAGAAACATCAGGCTGACGCAACACAGGTGCAGACAAAAAGCGGCGCTTAAGCTCCCGAAAGGCCTCCACGGCAGCAGGGGACCAATTGGCAACATCAGCACCCTTTTTAGTCAAATCCGTCAGAGGTTTAGCAACGCCAGAAAAAACAGCTATAAATCGACGATAAAAATTAGCAAAGCCCAAGAATTTCTGGAGACTCTTCAGAGAAGTAGGCTGCGTCCAGTCGTAAATAGCCCGAACCTTGACAGGGTCCATCTTAATAGAAGAAGGGGAAAAAATGTACCCCAAAAAGGAAATTTTTTGAACCCCAAAAACACACTTTGAACCCTTTACACACAAAGAATTCTCCCGCAAAACCTGAAAAACCCTCCTGACCTGCTGAACATGAGACTCCCAGTCATCAGAAAAAATCAAAATATCATCCAAGTACACTATCATAAATTTATCCAAATATTCACGGAAAATATCATGCATTAAGGACTGAAAGACAGAAGGTGCATTAGAAAGGCCGAAAGGCATTACCAAATACTCAAAATGGCCCTCAGACGTATTAAATGCGGTTTTCCACTCATCCCCCTGCTTATTTCGCACCAAATTATACGCCCCACGAAGATCAATCTTAGAGAACCACTTAGCCCCCCTTATGCGAGCAAACAAATCAGTCAGCAAAGGCAACGGATACTGATATTTGACTGTAATTTTATTCAGGAGTCGATAATCAATACAAGGCCTCAGAGAGCCATCCTTTTTAGAGACAAAGAAAAAACCGGCTCCTAAAGGTGATGAAGAAGGACGAATATGTCCCTTTTCCAGGGACTCCTTAATATACTCGCGCATAGCAGCATGTTCAGGTACAGATAGGTTAAACAAACGACCCTTTGGAAATTTACTGCCAGGAATCAGATCTATGGCGCAATCACAATCCCTGTGAGGAGGGAGTGAACCAATTTTAGGCTCTTCAAAAATATCACGATAATCAGACAAAAATGCCGGAATCTCAGATGGAATAGATGACGAAATGGACACCAAAGGAGTGTCCCCATGAGCCCCCCGACATCCCCAGCTTAACACAGACATAGCTTTCCAGTCAAGGACTGGGTTATGAGACTGTAACCATGGTAATCCAAGCACCAAAACATCATGTAAATTGTACAACACAAGGAAGCGAATCACCTCCTGATGGTCTGGAGTCATACGCATAGTCACTTGCGTCCAGAACTGTGGTTTATTACAAGCCAAAGGTGTAGAATCAATACCCTTCAGAGGTATAGGGACTTCCAGAGGCTCTAAATCAAACCCACAGCACCTGGCAAAGGACCAGTCCATAAGACTCAGAGCGGCGCCAGAGTCCACATAGGCATCCACGGTAATAACTGATAATGAACAAATCAAGGTTACAGACAAAATAAATTTGGACTGTAAAGTGCCAATTGAAATAGACTTGTCAACCTTCCTAGTACGTTTAGAGCATGCCGATATAACATGAGCAGAATCACCACAATAGAAGCATAACCAATTTTTACGCCTATAATTCTGCCGCTCGCTTCTGGACATAATTCTGTCACATTGCATTTTCTCTGGCGTCTCTTCAGAAGATACCGCCAAATGGTGCACGGGTTTGCGCTCCCGCAAACGCCGATCAATCTGAATTGCCAATGTCATGGACTCATTCAGACCTGTAGGCGCA
Source organism: Ranitomeya variabilis (assembly GCF_051348905.1). Taxonomy (NCBI): domain Eukaryota; kingdom Metazoa; phylum Chordata; class Amphibia; order Anura; family Dendrobatidae; genus Ranitomeya; species Ranitomeya variabilis. The sequence goes on along the minus strand of NC_135232.1, from coordinate 824,798,551 downwards.
GGGAACCCGACCATAACATCTTTAACGGCATCAGAAAGGCCCTCTCTGAAATTTGCCGCTAAGGCGCACTCATTCCACTGAGTAAGCACAGACCATTTACGAAATTTTTGGCAGTATATCTCAGCTTCATCTTGCCCTTGAGATAGGGCTATCAAAGCTTTTTCAGCTTGAATCTCCAAATTAGGTTCCTCATAAAGCAACCCTAAAGCCAGGAAAAACGCATCCACATTGAGCAACGCAGGATCCCCTGGTGCCAATGAAAATGCCCAATTTTGAGGGTCACCTCGCAGCAAAGAAATTACAATCTTAACCTGCTGGACAGGATCTCCTGAGGAGTGAGGTCTGAGAGAAAGGAACAATTTACAATTATATTTGAAATTCAGAAACCGAGATCTACCTCCGGAAAACACCTCTGGTGTAGGGATTTTAGGTTCAGAAATAGGAGTATGCATAACAAAATCTTGTAAATTTTGAACCTTCGTAGCAAGATTATTTAAACCTGCAGCCAAACTCTGAGGATCCATCTTTAAACAGGTGAGCTCAGAGCCATTCAAGGATTATAAGGAGAGAAAGGCAAAGGCAGTAATTAGAGCTGAAATACAACTGATCCAACTATGGAGCAAGCATAGGGAAAAAGAAGAAAAAAAAAAAAATTTACAGACTTCTTTTTTCTCTCCTTTCTTCTGCCAATAAGTTTTAACTCGGGCCGGTCATACTGTCATGGTTCCCAATGGCAAGGGAACATAAGAAACATATAAATAACGAACGAGCTCTCGGGTGATGGAAACTCGAGTTGACCGTGAGCTAAATCTACCACACAACTAATAGTAGCCAGGGAGCATACCTACGGCTTCCTATATGCCACGCGCCAGCCGGAGGACTAACTACGCCTGGTAGAGGAAGAAACAGACCTGGCTTACCTCTAAGGAAATACCCCAAAAGATGATAGCAGCCCCCCACATGTAATAACGGTGAATTAAGAGGAAAAGACATACACAGTATGAAAGTAGATTTAGCAAAGAGAGGTCCACTTACTAGATAGCAGAAAGATACAAAAGAGGACTTCACGGTCAACTGAAAACCCTTTCAAAAACCATCCTGAAATTACTTTAAGACTCCTGTGTCAACTCATGACACAGGAGTGGCAATTTCAGCCCGCAAGAGCTTCCAGCTACAGAGAATTACAAAAACTGCAAACTGGACAAAAGATACAAAACAAAAGGACAAAGTTTACTTAGCTGATCAGCAGACTAGTAGCAGGAACATGCAACCGAAGGCTCTGGTTACAATGATGACCGGCAAGGAAATGACTGGAGAGCAAGGCTAAATAGGAAACTCCCAAACGCTGATGGAAGCAGGTGAACAGAAGCAGCAAAGTGCAAACAAGTCACCAATACCACCAGCAACCACCAGGGGAGCCCAAAAAGCGGATACACAACAGAAACCGTCCCGGAGGTGGGACTTTCCTTCGTAATGAGATGCAACACAGCCATCATACCTACCCCCTTGGCGCCGGGCGCCACCTCCTCAGCGTTGTTTGAATCTGTCCCGGAGCCTGCACTGTTATGTTAAACCTTGGGCATGCGCAGTTAGCGCTGCCCGTCTTCTGACATCATTTGGTGTCAGGATGACTGCGCCTGTGCGGCCGCTCTGCCACAGTTCCTGCCTCACAGTATCTTCTGATTTATTCACAATGCGGGGCTGGGATTCATGGGCATGCGCTGTGCATATCTTTGCCTCAGGCTCTCACTCATCTCCCTCCGCCTTCTTGAGGCTGTGCGGCGGCAGCTGATTCCTAATCGAATGCCACGGCCATGATGCCGTACAGTCTGAAGAAGCCGGAAGGAGATGAGTGAGAGGCGAAGATATGCACTGTGCATGCCCATGAATCCCAGGCCCGCAGTGTGATTAAATCAGAAGACACTGCGAGGCAGGATCTCGGGCAGCGCAGCCGCACAGGCGCAGTCAGCCTGACACCAAATGATGTCAGAAGAGGGGCAGCGCTAACTGCGCATGGCCAAGGTTTAACATAACAGCACAGGCTACGGGACAGTTTCAAACAACGCTGAGGAGGTGGCGCCCGGCGCCAAGGGGGTAGGAATGACAGCTGTCTGCGTGTCATTACGAAAGAAAGTCCCACCTCCGGGACGGTTTCACGGTATCAGGGGACACATTTTATAAGTGTTTAGTTCTGCATTTGCAAGGAGCATAATTAAATGAGCCACCTTTTCCTTGTGCAGCATTAGTGCTGCACAAAGTGGCTCTTTCAGTTACAAACGCCTAGGGGGGTTAAAGGTTTCCTTTCAACTCGCTCCAATTAGGCCTCTGCCTACACTCTGCTTCTCCTGCATTCCCTGAGCTCCAACACTGCCAGTTGCTGCTCGGAAGTGCTGTCTGCACAGTCAACAGTTGCTCCTCTATTATTGGGGTTCAGTAACGCCAGCTGCTCCCCTGCTGTGTGTGTGGCAATAACTCAAGTCTGCTAATCCTGCTGTCCCTGGGCTCCAAAACCTCCAGTTGCTGCTCGGAAGTGCTGTCTGCACAGTCAACAGTTGCTCCTCTGTTATTGGGGTTCAGTAATACCAGCTGCTCCCCTGCTGTGTGTGCGGCAATCACTCTACTCTGCTCCTCCTGCTGTCCCTGGGCCCCAACACTGCCAGTTGCTGCTCGGAAGTGCTGTCTGCACAGTTAACAGTTGCTCCTCTGTTATTGGGGTTCAGTAACGCCAGCTGCTCCCCTGCTGTGTGTGCGGCAATTTCGCCTGCTCCCTCCACATTCACACTACTACAGATTTGAAACTTGCTCAAATTAGGCCTCGGCCTACACTGTGTTTCTCATGTAATCCCTGGGCTCCAACACTGCCAGTTGCTGCCCAGAAGTGCCGTTTGCACAGTCAACACTTCCTGCCATGTTATTGGGGTTCAGTAACGTCAGCTGCTCCCCTGCTGTGTATCCGGCAATGTGTCCTGCGACCTCCACGCTGACACAACAGAAATTAAAAGGAATCTGTCCACTCCCCAGGCGTTTGTAACTAGAAGAGCCACCTTGTGCAGCACTAATGCTGCTTTTGGACAAGGTGGCTCTTTTAGTTATTCTCCTTGCACACGATGAAGTTAACACTTATAAAATGTGTCCCCTCGTACCTTCAAACCGTCCCGGAAGTAGGACTTTCCTTCTTAATGAGACGCAGCACAGCCGTCACTCCTACCCCCTTGGCGCCGGGCGCCGCCTCCTCAGCGTTGTTTGAATCTGTCCCAGAGCCTGCGCTGTTATGTTATACTTTGGCCATGCGCAGTTAGCGCTGCCCGTCTTCTGACATCATTTGGTGTCAGGATGACTGCGCCTGTGCGGCCGCTCTGCCACAGTTCCTGCCTCACAGTATCTTCTGATTTATTCACACTGCGGGGCTGGGATTCATGGGCATGCGCTGTGCATATCTTTGCTTCAGGCTCTCACTCATCTCCCTCCGCCTTCTTGAGGCTGTGCGGCGGCAGCTGATTCCTAATGGAATGCCACGGCCGTGACGCCGTACAGTCTGAAGAAGCCGGAAGGAGATGAGTGAGAGGCGAAGATATGCACTGTGCATGCCCATGAATCCCAGGCCCGCAGTGTGATTAAATCAGAAGACACTGCGAGGCAGGATCTCGGGCAGCGCAGCCGCACAGGCGCAGTCAGCCTGACACCAAATGATGTCAGAAGAGGGGCAGCGCTAACTGCGCATGGCCAAAGTTTAACATAACAGCACAGGCTACGGGACAGTTTCAAACAACGCTGAGGAGGTGGCGCCCGGCGCCAAGGGGGTAGGAATGACAGCTGTCTGCGTGTCATTACGAAAGAAAGTCCCACCTCCGGGACGGTTTCACGGTATCAGGGGACACATTTTATAAGTGTTTAGTTCTGCATTTGCAAGGAGCATAATTAAATGAGCCACCTTTTCCTTGTGCAGCATTAGTGCTGCACAAGGTGGCTCTTTCAGTTACAAACGCCTAGGGGGGTTAAAGGTTTCCTTTCAACTCGCTCCAATTAGGCCTCTGCCTACACTCTGCTTCTCCTGCATTCCCTGAGCTCCAACACCGCCAGTTGCTGCTCGGAAGTGCTGTCTGCACAGTCAACAGTTGCTCCTCTATTATTGGGGTTCAGTAACGCCAGCTGCTCCCCTGCTGTGTGTGCGGCAATTTAGCCTGCTCCCTCCACATTCACACTACTACAGATTTGAAACTTGCTCAAATTAGGCCTCGGCCTACACTGTGTTTCTCATGTAATCCCTGGGCTCCAACACTGCCAGTTGCTGCCCAGAAGTGCCGTTTGCACAGTCAACACTTCCTGCCATGTTATTGGGGTTCAGTAACGTCAGCTGCTCCCCTGCTGTGTATCCGGCAATGTGTCCTGCGACCTCCACGCTGACACAACAACAGAAATTAAAAGGAACCTGTCCACTCCCCAGGCGTTTGTAACTAGAAGAGCCACCTTGTGCAGCACTAATGCTGCTTTTGGACAAGGTGGCTCTTTTAGTTATTCTCCTTGCACACGCTGAAGTTAACACTTATAAAATGTGTCCCCTCGTACCTTCAAACCGTCCCGGAAGTAGGACTTTCCTTCTTAATGAGACGCAGCACAGCCGTCACTCCTACCCCCTTGGCGCCGGGCGCCGCCTCCTCAGCGTTGTTTGAATCTGTCCCAGAGCCTGCGCTGTTATGTTATACTTTGGCCATGCGCAGTTAGCGCTGCCCGTCTTCTGACATCATTTGTTGTCAGGCTGGCTGCACCTGTGCGGCTGCCCTGCCCGAGATCACGCCCCGCAGTGTCTTATTTATTCACACTGCGGGGCTGGGATTCATGGGCATGCGCAGTGTATATCTTCACCTCTCACTCATCTCCTTCCACCTTTTTCAGACTGTGCAGCGTCACGGCTGTGGCATGTGATTAGGGATCAGCTGACGCCACACAGTCTGAAGAAGCTGGAAGGAGATGAGTGAGAGGCAAAGATATGCACTGTGCAAGGCCATGAATCCCAGCCCCGCAGTGTGAATAAATCAGAAGACACTGTGGGGCTGGGATTCATGGGCATGCACAGTGCATATCTTCGCCTCTCACTCATCTCCTTCCGACTTCTTCAGACTGTGCGGCGTCATGGCCGTGGCATGTGATTAGGGATCAGCTGTCGCCGCACAGTCTGAAGAAGGCAGAAAGAGATGAGTGAGAGGCGAAGATATGCATTGCGCAAGGCAATGAATCCCAGCCCCGCAGTGTGAATGAATCAGAAGACACTGTGGGGCGTGATCTCGGGCAGCGCGACCGCACAGGCGCAGTCAGGCTGATATCAAATGGTGTTAGAAGACGGGCAGCGCTAACTGCGCATGGCCAAGGAATAACATAACAGCACAGACTCCGGTACATAAACAAACAACGCTCAGGAGGCTGCGCCCGGTGCCAAGGGGGTATGAATGACAGCTGTGCTGTGTCTCATTAAGTAGGAAAGTCCCTCCTCTGGGACAGTTTCATGATATTAGGGGCAAAATTTTATAAGTGTTTCGTTCAGCGTGTGCAAGGAGCTTAATTAAAAGAGCCACCTTTTCCTTGTGCAGCATTACTGCTGCACAAGGTGGCTCTTCTAGTTGCTAACGCCTGGGGAGGTTAAAGTTTCCCTTTCAACTTGCTCCAATTAGGCCTCAGCCTACACTCTGTTTGTCATGTAATCCCTGGGCTCCAGCACTGCCAGTTGCTGCTCTGAAGTGTTTTTGGCACGGGTACTCCCTCCTGCCCAGCCTGGTTCCAGCACGCCAGCTGTTTCCGGGTAGTGTCAAGGTCACTTTGCCTCCAATACGTTGTCCTGTCATGTTGCGGTCAGGTTAGCCGACTCTATGGTGCATGCAGTTTAGGTGCTTCCTATGTGGGCTGCGGGAACTGGCAATCAAGGCTGGTTCCGTAGTGCCAATAGGACAAGCTCCCCCTTTAGGACTGTGGATTTTCGGTAACTACGGCCGGCTCGCGGCCTAGCAACTGTTTTTCCTGTGGACCTTCTGCTGCCTATCTTAATTCCAGCACCATTAGCTGGTTCTTAGGAAGGCAATCTTGAATAGGTCCCCCTGGTTCCAGTACCGTCAGCGGGTTCTGGGCAGAGCCTTTGGCTTAGGTGCCTCCTTCTGGGTATCTGAGTTCCACCGTCTGGTGGTCCTTGGTAGTGCTTTCTGGCATGGGTACCTCCTGCTTAGTAACCGGGTTCCAGTAACATCAGCTGGTCCTTGGTTGTTCCATTGGCTCTTGTACCTTCTGCTACCCATCCGGGTCCAGTACCGTCAGCTGGTTCTCGGCAGTGTCTTTTGCTCTTGTACCTTCTGCTCCCCATCCTGGTTCCAGTACCGTCAGCTGGTTCCGGGCAGAGCCTTTGGCTTAGGTGCCTCCTTCTGGGTATCCGAGTTCCACCAACATCAGGTGGTCCTTGGTAGTGCTTTCTGGCATGGGTACCTCCTGCTTAGTAACCGGGTTCCAGTAACGTCAGCTGGTCCTCGGTAGTTCCATTGGCTCTTGTACCTTTGGCTACCCATCCGGGTTCCAGTACCGTCAGCTGGTTCTCGGCATTTCCTCAGCCTTCTTGTACCTTCTGCTACATTTCCAAGTTCAAGACCCTAAAGGCGACGACCCTGAAGACCACTCCTAAGACGATGACCCAAGAGACGAAGACCCCTGAGACGAAGACCCTGGAGATGATGACCCTGATGACCACCCCAAAGACGACGACCCCGGAGACGATGACCCTGGAGATGACGACCCTGAAGACCAAGAAGCAGAAGAACAAGAAGCTGCAGAACAAAGAGCTGAAGAACATTAAGCATAAGACTAAAAATCTGAGCAAAATATATTATCTAATTTATAAGCAGAAGAAGACTAAGCAGTGTATGGTGATGAGTCCATTCCTCCTCGTGGTGCCCCTGGAAAAAGCCTGCTGCTGCAGGCCAAACTGAACACGGACAAATCCTGTTGTAACTCTTTTGTGACAGGCAGAGCGGAAGGTGTAATCTTCAAACTTTTATAGATAACAACTACAGGAATGCCTGTCACAAATAAGAATATCATGAAGAAGTAGAATATGAAGAAGAATAATAGTTTAATAAAAAGAATATGAAGAATGTAACAAAAAAGAATAATAGGAAGAAGGTGAAGAAAAAGATGAATAAGGTGAAGAAGAAGTTGATGTAAAAGATGCTGCTGCTGAAGATGATGAAGAAGAAAGTGTCGGAGAAGTAAAAAAGAAGGTGAAGTGCATGGAATTAGAGAAACATCAATATCTGACAAAATATAAAAAATCTTAACATAGTCAATGTCTTAGCAACTCCGAACGTCTTAAAAAAAAAAAAATTTCCTGCTATTCCATTTGATTGGGCTAAACCTCTATGCCTTTAACCCCTTTCTGCCAGCTGACGGAATAGTACGTCAGCTGGCAGATCCCCCGCTTTGAGGTGGGCTCCGGCGGTGAACCCACCTCAAAGCCGCGACATGTCAGCTGTTTTGTACAGCTGACATGTGCGCGCAATGAGCACGAGCGGAATCGCGATCCGCCCGCGCCCATTAACTAGTTAAATGCCGCCGTCAAGTGCTGACAGCGGCATTTAACTAGCGCTCCCGGCCGCGCGGCCGGAGGTGCTCGCACCGCTGACTCCCGTCACATGATTGGGGGTCAGCGGTGCATTGCCATAACAACCAGAGGTCTCCTTGAGACCTCTATGGTTGTTGATGGCCGATTGCTTTGAGCGCCACCCTGTGGTCGAAGTTCAAAGTACACCACCATTTCTACTACATAGAGGTGATCTGTACTTCACCTCTATGTAGCAGAGGCGATCGTGTAGTGCATGCTTCTAGCATCCTATGGAGGCTATTGAAGCATGCCAAAATTAAAAAAAAAAGTGTTTAAAAATATAAAAAAAAATTAAAAAAATATAAAGGTTCAAATCACCCCCCTTTCGCCCCAATCAAAATAAAACAATCAAAAAATCAAACCTACACATATTTGGTATTGCCGCATTCAGAATCACCCGATCTATCAATAAAAACAAAGGATTAACCTGATCGCTAAATGGCGTAGCGAGAAAAAAAATCAAACCCCCCAAATTACGTTTTTTTGGTCGCCGCGACATTGCATTAAAATGTAATAACGGGCAATCAAAAAAACGTATCTGCACCAAAATGGTATCAATAAAAATGCCAGCTTGGCACACAAAAAATAAGCCCTCACCCGACCCCAGATCACGAAAATTGGTATCGGAAAATCGCGCAATTTTTTTTTTTTTTTTAGCAAAGTTTGGAATTTTTTTTCACCACTTAGATAAAAAATAACCTAGACATGTTAGGTGTCTATAAACTCGGAATGACCTGGAGAATCATAATGGTATGTTAGTTTTGGTGAACCTAGCAAAAAAGCCAAACAAAAAACAAGTGTGAGATTGCACTTTTTTTGCAATTTCATCACACTTGGAATTTTTTTCCCGTTTTCTGTTACATGGCATGGTAAAACCAATGGTATCGTTCAAAAGTACATCTCGTCCCGCAAAAAATAAGCCCTCACATGGCCATATTAATGGAAAAATAAAAAAGTTATGGCTCTGGGAAGGAGGGGAGCAAAAACCGAAAACGAAAAAATGGAAAAAGCTCCTGGGGTGAAGGGGTTAATGTCTTCTCCACCTCCCCCAATACATCCTACATTATTCTTAGTTGTTTTCCTTCATGTAGAATGAACCTACAAGGAAAGAAAGGGTTTATTTTAATTCCGATATTTTGGTCCCATTAACTTGCATTGGTATCGGGTATCGGTATCTGCGATATCCGATATTTTTCGAATATCGGCCGATCCAATCCGATACCGATATTTTAAAAAATCGTAAGGTATCGCTCAACACTAGTCAGAAGTATGCAAAAGAACATCTGAATAAGCCTGATGCTTTTTGGAAACAAGTCATGTGAACCGATAAGCTAGATAGAGGTCTTTGGCCACAATGATCAAAGGTATGTGTAGAGAAAAAAGGGCACAGAATTTCAGGAAAAGAACATTTCACCAACCATTAAGAAAGGGGTCGATCAATCATGCTTTGGGGTTGTGTTGCAGCCAATGGCACTGGGAACAATTCACTGGCAGAGGGGAGAATGGATTCAATGAAATTTCAGCAAATTTTTGATGCAAACATAACATCATCTGTATAAAATCTTAAGAGGGGATGGCTTCCACAACTGGATAATGATTCTAAACACATAATAGACTACCTCAAAAGGTGCAGACTGAAGATTTTACAATGGCCCTCACAGTCCACTGATCAGAGCATTATTGAAAATTCTGTGGCTAGTCCTCTAAAAAGCAGTGCATGCAAGACGATACAGAAATCTCACAGAACAAGAATTGAAAGACTCTTGGCTGGCTACAAAAAGCATTCTTAATCTGTGATACTTGCAAAAGGGGGTGCTACTTGGTACTAACCATGCAGGGTGATAAGAGTTTGCATTGGCCCATTTTCCTTTTTGTAATTTTAAAATTATAAAATATGAAAATACATATATATATTTTTTTCAGTGGTGCCAAACTTTCACCTGCCATTGTATTATTGGTGTCCTAGCATTGTGTTATTGGTGTCCTAGCATTGTGTATACACTGACATACCTGGAGACTTTAATAAGTAGTGGCATTTGCCAAAAAGTGCAGTGAAATGAACATTTCAATATACCGCATATACTCAAGTTTAAGCCGACCCGAGAATAAGCCGAGGCACCTAGTTTTGCCACAAAAAACTGGGAAAACTTATTGACTCAAGTATTAGCCTAGGGTGGGAAATGCAGCAGCTACTGATAAATTTCAAAAATAAAAATAGATACCAATAAAAGTAAAATTAATTGAGACATCAGTAGGTTAAATGCTTTTGAATATCCATATTGAATCAGGAGCCCCATAAGATGCTCCATACAAAATACGCCCCATATAATTGTCATGGTCTGTATGCGAATTCTGGTATTGTGCAAGAGGGGTTAATGCTTTTGGCCTCTCTCTGGTTCTGGGAGGGCTTTAAACAGCCTCAATTGGGCTCTGTCTGTTGTCAGTGATACTTTTGACCTCGGCTTAGTTCCTGACCCCTGTGAACTTGTGGTTACTGTCTGCCTGTGTATGCTTGCTCGTGTATGATCCTATCCGTTCCTGTTTCTGATATTTCTGCCTGACTCTGTACTTGTTTTGCCTCTCTGTTATGACCTTTGCCTGTCCTTGACCTTCCGTTCGGTGCTCCAGCCTGTACCCCGCTGCTATCCCTGGTTTCCAGACTCCGCTTTGTGACTGACCTCGTCCCTGCCTTGCCCCTCCTGTACCGTGCCATCTCCTGGTTTAGACTTGCATCTGTCTGACTACTCTCTGGGCATCTCTAGCCCAAGCGCCATTCTCCAGAGTTCTGGGGCTTGTCTCCACCCCCAGACACTCCCCCAGCAGTTATGTGCTTCAGGTCCTGTTGTCCTGAAGCACGCATCTCCATCGCTGCTGCCCCCACTCCACAGGTATCTTTGAGCATAGTTTGTTCAACTCAGGACACACGCACTGGCTCAGTGAGCAAGTGCAGTGTGGTGTTTCTGACAATAATGCTCCATAAAGTTTATGATGGGCCTCATAAGATGCTCCATACAAAAATATGACCCATATAATGCTGCATAATGGTTAATAATGGCCCCATAAGATGCTCTATATTAAAATATGCCCCATATAACGCTGCACAAAGGTTAGTGATAGCCCCATAAGATGTTCCATATTAAAATATGCCCCATATAATGCTGCATAATGGTTAATGATGGCCCCATAAGATGCTCCATGCAAAAATATGCACCATATAATGCTGCACAAAGTATAATGATGGCCCCATAAGATGCTCCATATTAAAATATGCTTCATATATTGCTGCTGCAGCTGCGTTTTATAAAAAAATAAAAAAAACGGCATACTCACCTCTCGTCACTGCCCGCTGCTCCTCAGTAATGCCGGCTCTCTGCAGTGATTGTTCAGGCAGATGGCGCGCACTAACCACATCATCGCGCTCTCTGACCTGAATGTCACAGCCAGAGGACCTGGAAGACACAGCGCGGTGGTGGAATGCGGACAGGTGAATATCACATGGCTCACACTCCCCCAGACCTACTCACCCTCCTGGCACTGCGTATCAGTCCCTGCATCTCGGGCGCTGGCATCTCTCTTCCTGTCTTTCTTCCTGTGCTGAGCGGTCAGTGATACCACTCATTAAAGTAATGAATATGCGCTCCACACCTATGGGAGTGGAGATGAGTGCATATTCATTACTTTAATGAGCAGTATAACTTGATGGCTCAGCACAGGAAGGAAGACAGGAAGAGAGATGCCTTGTATGTGAAACAACACAGTGAGCACAGCTACAAAATGGTGCTATAGTTAGGCTCCCACGCCATATACTTAATCAACATAAAACTTAGCAATCTATGAAGGGGAAAACACATCCGTGGTATGCGAAGAGAGGTACTTTAGGAGAACGTGGTGTAGGCGTGCATACCGCCAGACGCGGAGTCCACCAGTGGTGGCTGTGTTTCCCCCTTCATAGATTTATTTTGGCCCGCTGATTTCCGGGCTCATTCATCACATGAATTCCATATACATAACTGAAGAAAGTTCATGTTGAACCGAAATGTTTTGAGTATACTGCAAAATAAATTATTCTGTTCAAGCATCCCAAGTTGAGTGCTAAGTTTTATGTTGATTAGGAAGAGAGATGCCGGCGCCCAAGATGCAGGGACTGATATGCAGTGATGACACCAGGAGGGTGAGTATGATGTCTTCTGTTCCCCCACCCCCCTCCCCTGCCTGCAATGACTCGTCTATAAGCTGAGAGGGGCATTTTCAGCAGGAAAAAATGTGCTGAAAATCTCAGCTTATACACGAGTATATACGGTAATTGTCTACAAAAATATGGACCGGGACATGTATGAGAAGGTACGGATTCTACATTTCTATATGAGGGTACACTAATTAAATTTTCTGATGACACAAAGCTAGATGGGATAGCTAATGCTAGAGAAGAGAGAGAGGATTCAAAAAGATATAAATAAAATGGAGCAATGGGCAGCAACTAACAGAATGGTTTTTAGCAAGGAAAAATGCAAAGTACTACATCTGGGCAATAAAAATGAAAAAAGCATATACAGAATAGGAGGAATAGGGCTAAGCAACAGCACATGTGAAAAAGACTTGGGTATACTAATAGATCATAAACTGAACATGAGTCAACAGTGTGATGCAGCAGCAAAAAAGGCAAATACAATTATGGGATGTATTAACAGAAGCATACAGTCTAGATCGTACAAAGTCATTATTGCCCTCTACTCCTCTTTGGTCAGACCTCATCTGTGTCTGGACTGTGTCCAGTTTTGGGCACCACATTTTAAAAAAGACATCAACAAACTGGAGCAAGTTCAGAGAAGAGCAACAAGAATGATGACCGGTCTGCAAACCATGTCCTATGAGGAACGTTTACAGGATTTGGAAATGTTTAGCTTGCAAAAAAGAAGGCTGAGAGGAGACTTAATAGCGGTCTACAAATATCTCAAGGGCTGTCAGCTTGCAGAAGGATTATCTTTATTCTCATTTCCACAAGGAAAGACTAGAAGCAATGGGATGAAACTGAATGGGAGAAGACACAGATTAGATATTAGAAAAAACTTTTTGACAGTTAGGGTGATCAATGAGTGGAACAGGCTGCCACGAGAGGTGGCGAGTTCTTCTTCCATGGAAGTCTTCAAACAGAGGCTGGACAGACATCTGTCTGGGATGATTTAGTGAATCTTGCTTTGAGCAGGGGATTGAACCAGATGACCCAGGAGGTCCCTTCCAACTCTACCATTCTATGATATTTTGCTATCATTTTAGTGTTCATTGGAAATCAGAGGCAGCCTTACTTTTTACTTCTCTTTTTTTTCTTGAAGCTTTTTTCTATATCAAAAGTAGAAGAAAATCAGTTTTATAAATTAGAACGCTATTTTTTATTTAATCTTTCCTAGGATCCTACCTCTCGATGGTACACATCTGCTTCCAAGTGGTGTCTGAAAGTTACAAATATATAAGGTGGAAAAAACAATTAAGATGCCATATCTGGATATTGCTTTTTGTTAGAAACTTTAAAAGACAGAGACGCACCCGTAACAAACAAACAATTACTGCAGGTCTAAGAGGTCATCCAGCTGAATTTGAGATATGTGCTGAAAGATATTTCCCCTTATTATAAAGCTTATGAAACTGCCACAGAAGTAACTTCTAATGCCAGATAAAATATATTTGTCACATTTTGCTCTTGCAAATCTCGGCTTAACCACATCAGTATCAGAGGGATTTCTCTACTCATATTTTCTAAGTTCAGTATGTTAGTTCACAACTGCACATTTCTTTGTTCTGCTTTTAGATGTATTCTATCTTTTTGGATACATGTACCCTTGTTATTAATGAAAAAATAAAAATGAAAATTAATAATAAAGAAGTAGAGGTGTTTATAATGAGTACATAGAAACCAATGGGACTTTCATGTTTTAGTATGGTGGTAGTTCTCTGCTCTGGCTTATCGAAGATAACCTATAACATATACTGTAGAAGGGATTGTTCAGCATGTACAAGGCTTATACAAGAGCAGTGTTTCCCAAACTATGTCTTCATTGTCAACTAACACATAATTTTTTCAGAATCTCCTTATTATTTGCACCCTGAGTAGTGTTGAGCGATACCTTCCGATATTCAAAAGTATCGGTATCGGATTGGATCGGCCGATATCCCAAAAATATCGGCTATCGCCGATACCGATACCCGATACCAATACAAGTCAATGGGACACAAATATCGGAAGCGATCCTGGATGGTTCCCAGGGTCTGAAGGAGAGGAAACTCTCCTTCAGGCCCTGAGATCCATATTCATGTAAAAAATAAAGAATAAAAATAAAAAATATGGATATACTCACCCGTCCGACGGACCCTGGCTCTCAGCGGTGCAACCGGCAGCCTCCGTTCCTAAGAATGCAGTGAGTGTAGGACCTGCGATGACATCGCGGTCAATCACAAGTCTCCTCTCCTCCAGACCCTGGGAACCATACGCACCGCACACGCCAAAAATGACTGGGAACTCATAGGAACTTCCGATTCCGATTTCCGATATCACAAAAATATCGTAACTCGGTATCAGAATTCCGATAGAGCGCGTATCGGCCGATACCCGATATTTGCAGTATCGGAATGCTCAACACTAACCCTGAGTGAATATTTTTACTGATACCATTTTGGGGTAAATACATATGCTTTGATCACCTTGCATTGCATTTTATTCTGGAGTTTTTATTTTTTTCTCTTTAAGCCATTTACCAATCAAATTAATTTCATTTTTTAATTTGATAGCTCAGACATTTCTGAAAATGTCGATACCAAATATATGTATTTTTGATTTGCTTTATTTTTAAAAGGGGGATGATTTGAACTGTTTTATCTTCTTAATATTTTTAAAACTTTTTTTTTAAGTTTACTGTTTTTTTAATAGTGCCCTTAGGAGATTTGAAGTTGCGATCGTCTGTTCGCCTGTGCTATACATATCAGTGCTTTAGAAGAAATCACGATCTCTGTTTCTTCAGCAGTCCCTGGCTGTCATGAAAACTCATCAGAGACTCGCGTTCACACAACTGACACCAATGTGCAGGATCAATGACGTGCGTCCTGTCTGTATGTTAAATACCGCTGTCAGTAATTGGCAGCGGCATGTAACTGGTTCACAGCTGTGGATGGAACTTTGTGTTAGCCTGCATCAAAGGCAAGGACACGGCCGATGATGTACATGCACGTCAATGGTGGTGAAGGGGTTAACAACTACCTGCCTGTAAATTCTTAGCCTCACAGGGAAAAATAAGGAAAGTCCAGGATAATCCATTTACAATTTGTTGACATGTAGTAGTTCCTCTGTAGAGTTCATTGTATGTCATTTCAAGTTTTTGTTTGTGTCAGTTCTTTCCTGAAATCCTCCATGTTGTGATGATACAGATATTTCCTGCTGGATATTTCCCAAGTAAAACACTTTATTCTTCCATAATGTCTAAATGCTGAATGATTCTGCTGAAAGCTGAAATCTGCCACATAGACATCACTATGACATCAGTATATTATACAGTACTTAGAGAAAACCTTCAAAGGGACTTTGTCACAATGAACATGCCATTTTATTTGTGGGTGTAGAGCTTGAAAAACCAAACAGATTGATAGATAGCTTTGTGGGAAAAGGTTCATTATAACTTGCAATTTATTTAAATCCCTGCTTATTTCATGCTCAGGAGTCCAGTGGGCGGTCCTACATAGTAAATGATAGCTATTTGTGTATAAACAGACAAATACTGAATAGGATAGCCAAATGGACTTTTTCCTTCCAGAAGAAACCAATTAGGCATGTCTCCTCAGTAATGGGTCTAGAACCGTCAGGGCTGTCACCTAAATTACAGGGGAGAAAGCTTAAAGTGTGGGACCACTCCCTGTACTCGAGAAAAGGGGGCATGGTCAAGCTGAGAGAACGTTCGTGCGTGAGGATTCATACAGTTTGGGTGGGAACGTCGAGCGCGCGAGATGCCTGTGAGGTAAAATCAGCTGTGAGGCAGCTGGGCAGAGTAGAGCAGAGCCTGGGATGGAAAAGCGCTTGGACAGGTGACTACCGACGGAGTACCGCACAGATGCCGTTGTCCCCGCTGACAACTAGTGTTGAGCGATACCGTCCGATACTTGAAAGTATTGGTATCGGAAAGTATCGGCCGATACCGGCAAAGTATCGGATCCAATCCGATACCGATACCCGATACCAATACAAGTCAATGGGACTCAAGTATCGGACGGTATTCCTGATGGTTCCCAGGGTCTGAAGGAGAGGAAACTCTCCTTCAGACCCTGGGATCCATATAAATGTGTAAAATAAAGAATTAAAATAAAAAATATTGCTATACTCACCTGTCCGACGCAGCCTGGACCTCAGCGAGGGAACCGGCAGCGTTGTTTGTTTAAAATTCGCGCTTTTACTTGGTTACGTGAAGTCCCGACTTGTGATTGGTCAGGGCGGCCATGTTGCCGGGACGCGGACCAATCACAGCAAGCCGTGACGAAATTACGTCACGGCTTACTGTGATTGGTCCGCGTCCCGGCAACATGGCCGCCGTTAACCAATCACAAGCCGTGACGTCACGGGAGGCTGGACACGCGCGCTTTTTAAAATACGCGCATGTCCAGCCTCCCGTGACGTCACGGCTTGTGATTGGTTAATGGCGGCCATGTTGCCGGGACGCGGACCAATCACAGCAAGCCGTGACGTAATTTCGTCACGGCTTGCTGTGATTGGTCCGCGTCCCGGCAACATGGCGCCGTGACCAATCATAAGCCGGGACGTCACTGGAGGCTGGACACGCGCACTTTTTAAAATACGCGCATGTCCAGCCTCCCGTGACGTCACGGCTTGTGATTGGTTAATGGCGGCCATGTTGCCGGGACGCGGACCAATCACAGCAAGCCGTGACGTAATTTCGTCACGGCTTGCTGTGATTGGTCCGCGTCCCGGCAACATGGCGCCGTGACCAATCATAAGCCGGGACGTCACTGGAGGCTGGACACGCGCGCTTTTTAAAATACGCGCATGTCCAGCCTCCCGTGACGTCACGGCTTGTGATTGGTTAATGGCGGCCATGTTGCCGGGACGCGGACCAATCACAGCAAGCCGTGACGTAATTTCGTCACGGCTTGCTGTGATTGGTCCGCGTCCCGGCAACATGGCCGCCCTGACCAATCACAAGCCGGGACTTCACATAACCAAGTAAAAGCGCGAAATTTAAACAAACAACGCTGCCGGTTCCCTCGCTGAGGTCCAGGCTGCGTCGGAGAGGTGAGTATAGCAATATTTTTTATTTTAATTCTCTCTTTTACACATTATTACATTAATGTTGTTGCGATACCCGATACCACAAAAGTATCGGATCTCGGTATCGGAAATTCCGATACAGCAAATATCGGCCGATACCCGATACTTGCAGTATCGGAATGCTCAACACTACTGACAACGCTTCCCTCGCTGAGACCGCTGTCACAGCTGCCCCCGCTGACAGCACTGACCGTGAGAGACAAAGTCTGTGAACGGGACTTAAGGTACCTTCACACTAAGCGACTTTACAATGATAACGATAGCGATCCGTGACGTTGCAGCGTCCTGGATAGCGATATCATTGTGTTTGACACGCAGCAGCGATCTGGATCCTGCTGTGATATCGCTGGTCGTTGCTGAAAGTTCAGAACTTTATTTGGTCGTCAGATCGGCGTGTATCGTCGTGTTTGACAGCAAAAGCAACGATGCCAGCGATGTTTTACAATGGTAACCAGGGTAAATATCGGGTTACTAAGCGCAGGGCCGCGCTTAGTAACCCGATATTTACCCTGGTTACCATTGTAAAAGTAAAAAAAAAAAAACAGTACATACTCACCCTCTGATGTCTGTCACGTCCACCAGCGTCCGTGCTGCTGCTCAGAGCTTCCTGCACTGAGTGTGTCAGTGCCGGCCGGAAAGCAAAGCACAGCGGTGATGTCACCGCTCTGCTGTTAGGGCCGGCGCTCACACAGTGCAGGAAAGCAGGCCCTGGGGGACGCGAATGTAAGTATGTAGTGTTTGTTTTTTTACATTTAACACTGGTAACAAGGGTAAACATCGGGTTACTAAGCGCGGCCCTGCGCTTAGCAACCCGATGTTTACCCTGGTTACCCGGGGACTTCGGCATCGTTGGTCGCTGGAGAGCTGTCTGTGTGACAGCTCTCCAGCGACCAAACAGCGACGCTGCAGCGATCGGCATCGTTGTCTATATCGCTGCAGTGTCGCTTAGTGTGAAGGTACCTTTAGGAATGCAACAAAACGACATAGTGAACCCGGCTGCCCGTTGTAAACTGTGTTTGGGCACTGCTGCAGGTCTCTGTAGTGTTAGGACACTACCTGCTGAGGATAAGGATGTTTCCCCCTTCATCGCCTCATCTACTGGACCCAAGACCCGAGTCAGGATCCCGAGGAGTCGCCGCCATTGTCAGGACTACGAGAGGACACCACCAATGTCAGGAAATATTACCCCATCTTTCTCAGGACTGTGACAAACTCCCACTGTGATGCAATCTAAGCAGCCCCAGTAACAGACAGGAGTTCAGCCGTGACTGGCGTCTGAGTGATAACTTATTATTAATTGAATTGTCTGTTTATTTGTCCTTGTTTCTTTAATTTAACCCCATTAGCCATTTGCTGTATTGGGAATATTGTACCTCCGTTTTCTCCCTGTGTGGAGTTTTTTTGTTTAATAAATGCCTACCACCCTTGGTCTGTGTACAGTTCGTTACTGCATCCTTCGTACCTGCTATCTTACAATAACTTGCAATTTATATATTTAAATCTCTGCTTATTTCATGCTCAGGAGTAGTGTTGAGCGATACTTTCCGATATCGGAAAGTATCGGTATCGGAAAGTATCGGCCGATACCGTCAAAATATCGGATCCAATCCGATACCGATACCCGATCCCAATGCAAGTCAATGGGACGAAAATATCGGAATTAAAATAAACCCTTTATAAACTTGTAGGTTCATTCTACATGAAGGAAAACAACTAAGAATAATGTAGGATGTATTGGGGGACGTGGCGGAGACATTAAAGGCACAGAGGTTTAGCCCAATGTAATAGAATAGCAGGATTTTGGGGGTTTTTTATGACGTTCGGCAGTAGAAAGATTTTGACTATGTTAATTTTTTTTTTTATTTTGTCAGATATTGATGTTTCACTACTTCCACGCCCTTCACCTTCTTTTTTACTTCTCCCACACTTTCTTCTTCATTATCCTCATCATCAGCTTCTTTGACATCAACTTCTTCACCTTATTCATCTTCTTCTTCATCTTCTACCTATTATTTTTTTGGTTACATTGTTCATATTCTTTTTATTTTACTATTATCATCATATTCTACTTCTTCATCATATTCTTATTTGTGACAGGCATTCCCGTAGTTGTTATCTATAAAACTTTGAAGATTACACCTTCCGTTCTGCCTGTCACAAAAGAGTTACATTTGTCCGCGTTCAGTTTGGCCTGCAGCATCAGGCTTTATCCAGGGGCACCACGAAGAGGAACGGACTCACCCCCATACACTGCTTAGTCTTCTTCTGCTTATAATTTAGATAATATTTTTTGCTCTGATATTTAGTGTTATGCTTAATGTTCTTCTGCTCTTTGTTCTGCAGCCTCTTGTTCTTCTGCTTCTCGGTCTTCCAGGTCGTTGTCGTCTCCAGGGTCGTCGTCTCCGGGGTCGTCGTCATCGGGGTGGTCTTCAGGGTCGTCGTCTCCGGGGTCGTCGTCATCGGGGTGGTCTTCGGGGTCATCGTCTCCAGGGTCGTCGTCATCACGGTGGTTGTCGTCTCTGGTGTCGTCGTCATCTTAGGGGTGGTCTTCCGGGTCATCGTGTTTAGTCTCTTGAACTTGGAAATGTAGCAGAAGGTACAAGAAGGCTGAGAAAATGCCGAGAACCAGCTGATGGAACTGGAACTCGGATGGCTACCCGAAGGTCCAAGAGCCAATGGAACTACCGAGGACCAGCTGACGTTACTGGAACCCAGTTACTAAGCAGGAGGTACCCGTGCCTGAAAGCACTACCAAGGACCACCTGACGTTGGTGGAACTCGGATACCCAGAGGGAGGCACCTAAGCCAAAGGCTCTGCCCGGAACCAGCTGACGGTACTGGAACCAGGATGGGGAGCAGAAGGTACAAGAGCAAAAGACACTGCCGAGAACCAGCTGACGGTGCTGGAACCCGGATGGGTAGCCGAAGGTCCAAGAGCCAATGGAACTACCGAGGACCAGCTGACGTTACTGGAACCCGGTTACTAAGCAGGAGGTACCCGTGCCTGAAAGCACTACCAAGGACCACCTGACGTTGGTGGAACTCGGATACCCAGAGGGAGGCACCTAAGCCAAAGGCTCTGCCCGGAACCAGCTGACGGTACTGGAACCAGGATGGGGAGCAGAAGGTACAAGAGCAAGTGTCTGCGTGGCTTTTGCAGGACACGATGCCGGCTGCACAGCAGGGGAACAGCTGGCGGTGCTGAACCCCACTGACACATTGGCTGGTGTTTTTCTCTGTGCAGCTAGCAGTACCGGGCCCCAACTGGCGGTGTTGGAGCCCGGGGTCAGCAGGAGGAGGAGATGGAGCAGAGTGTAGGCCGAAGCCTGCACTGGCGGCAGCTTTGGGTCTGTTGTGCCTGCGTGGCTGTTGCAGGACACGTTGCCGGCTGCACAGCAGGGGAACAGCTGGCGGTGCTGAACCCCACTGACACATTGGCTGGTGTTTTTCTCTGTGCAGCTAGCAGTACCGGGCCCCAACTGGCGGTGTTGGAGCCCAGGGCTCTGCAGGGGGAGCAGAGTGTAGGCCGAAGCCTAATCGAACCAATTTCAAAGGTAACCTTTAACCCCCCCTCAGGGGTTACAAAGTAGAAGAGCCACAGCTTATGCAGCAGTAGTGGTGCACAAGTCAAAGGTTGCTCTTTTAATTTGGCTCCTTGCACACGCTGAATGGAACACGTATAACATTTAGCCCTTTATACAGTCAAACTGTGTTGGAGGCGCGAGTTCCCTTTGTAATGAGACGCAGCACAGATGTCAAGAATCCCACCTTGGTGCTGGGTGCAGCCTCCTGAGCATTGTTATTTGCTGTACAGGAGTCTGCGCTGTCGTGTTATCCCCTGGCCTAACGCTGTTAGCGCTGCCCATCTTCTGACCTCATTTAATGTTGGCTGGTGCGGTTCGCGATGCCCATGAATCACAGCCCCGCAGTGTATTGACATAGTTAAAACACTGCGGGGCTGGGATTCATGGCCTGGCGCAGTACATATGTTCGCCTCTCGCTTGGGTTCTTACACCTGCTTCAGACTATGTGGCGTCAGCTGATCCCTTATCGCATGCCACGGCCATGAAGCCGCACAGTCTGAAGAAGGCGGAAGGAGATGAGGGACAGGCGAACTGATGCACTGCTCATGCCCATCAAACACACCCTCGCAGTCCCAAGAAATAAGACACCGAGGGGCGTTGTGTGGGTCAGGGCGGCCGCAGAGGCGCAGGCAGCCAAACAATGATGCCAGAAGACGGGCAGCGCTACCAAGGGGGTTGCAGCGTGTCATTACAAAGGAAAGTCACACCACCGGGACGGTTAAATGGTCACACAGAGGACACATTTTAGACGTGTTTTCCGTTCCACATGTGCGAGGAGAATACGTTTATGAGCCACCTTGCACACATGCAGCATTACCGCTGTACAAGGTGGCCTTAAAAACGTACAAACGCCTGGGGGAGGGGGGACAGGTTCCCTTCAATTTCAGTTCTTGTGTCTGCGTGGCTTTTGCAGGACACGATGCCGGCTGCACAGCAGGGGAACAGCTGGCGGTGCTGAACCCCACTGACACATTGGCTGGTGTTTTTCTCTGTGCAGCTAGCAGTACCGGGCCCCAACTGGCGGTGTTGGAGCCCGGGGTCAGCAGGAGGAGGAGATGGAGCAGAGTGTAGGCCGAAGCCTGCACTGGCGGCAGCTTTGGGTCTGTTGTGCCTGCGTGGCTGTTGCAGGACACGTTGCCGGCTGCACAGCAGGGGAACAGCTGGCGGTGCTGAACCCCACTGACACATTGGCTGGTGTTTTTCTCTGTGCAGCTAGCAGTACCGGGCCCCAACTGGCGGTGTTGGAGCCCAGGGCTCTGCAGGGGGAGCAGAGTGTAGGCCGAAGCCTAATCGAACCAATTTCAAAGGTAACCTTTAACCCCCCCTCAGGGGTTACAAAGTAGAAGAGCCACAGCGTATGCAGCAGTAGTGGTGCACAAGTCAAAGGTTGCTCTTTTAATTTGGCTCCTTGCACACGCTGAATGGAACACGTATAACATTTAGCCCTTTATACAGTCAAACTGTGTTGGAGGCGCGAGTTCCCTTTGTAATGAGACGCAGCACAGATGTCAAGAATCCCACCTTGGTGCTGGGTGCAGCCTCCTGAGCGTTGTTATTTGCTGTACAGGAGTCTGCGCTGTCGTGTTATCCCCTGGCCTAGCGCTGTTAGCGCTGCCCATCTTCTGACCTCATTTAATGTTGGCTGGTGCGGTTCGCGATGCCCATGAATCACAGCCCCGCAGTGTATTGACATAGTTAAAACACTGCGGGGCTGGGATTCATGGCCTGGCGCAGTACATATGTTCGCCTCTCGCTTGGGTTCTTACACCTGCTTCAGACTATGTGGCGTCAGCTGATCCCTTATCGCATGCCACGGCCATGAAGCCGCACAGTCTGAAGAAGGCGGAAGGAGATGAGGGACAGGCGAACTGATGCACTGCTCATGCCCATCAAACACACCCTCGCAGTCCCAAGAAATAAGACACCGAGGGGCGTTGTGTGGGTCAGGGCGGCCGCAGAGGCGCAGGCAGCCAAACAATGATGCCAGAAGACGGGCAGCGCTACCAAGGGGGTTGCAGCGTGTCATTACAAAGGAAAGTCACACCACCGGGACGGTTAAATGGTCACACAGAGGACACATTTTAGACGTGTTTTCCGTTCCACATGTGCGAGGAGAATACGTTTATGAGCCACCTTGCACACATGCAGCATTACCGCTGTACAAGGTGGCCTTAAAAACGTACAAACGCCTGGGGGAGGGGGGACAGGTTCCCTTCAATTTCAGTTCTTGTGTCTGCGTGGCTTTTGCAGGACACGATGCCGGCTGCACAGCAGGGGAACAGCTGGCGGTGCTGAACCCCACTGACACATTGGCTGGTGTTTTTCTCTGTGCAGCTAGCAGTACCGGGCCCCAACTGGCGGTGTTGGAGCCCGGGGTCAGCAGGAGGAGGAGATGGAGCAGAGTGTAGGCCGAAGCCTGCACTGGCGGCAGCTTTGGGTCTGTTGTGCCTGCGTGGCTGTTGCAGGACACGTTGCCGGCTGCACAGCAGGGGAACAGCTGGCGGTGCTGAACCCCACTGACACATTGGCTGGTGTTTTTCTCTGTGCAGCTAGCAGTACCGGGCCCCAACTGGCGGTGTTGGAGCCCAGGGCTCTGCAGGGGGAGCAGAGTGTAGGCCGAAGCCTAATCGAACCAATTTCAAAGGTAACCTTTAACCCCCCCTCAGGGGTTACAAAGTAGAAGAGCCACAGCTTATGCAGCAGTAGTGGTGCACAAGTCAAAGGTTGCTCTTTTAATTTGGCTCCTTGCACACGCTGAATGGAACACGTATAACATTTAGCCCTTTATACAGTCAAACTGTGTTGGAGGCGCGAGTTCCCTTTGTAATGAGACGCAGCACAGATGTCAAGAATCCCACCTTGGTGCTGGGTGCAGCCTCCTGAGCGTTGTTATTTGCTGTACAGGAGTCTGCGCTGTCGTGTTATCCCCTGGCCTAGCGCTGTTAGCGCTGCCCATCTTCTGACCTCATTTAATGTTGGCTGGTGCGGTTCGCGATGCCCATGAATCACAGCCCCGCAGTGTATTGACAAAGTTAAAACACTGCGGGGCTGGGATTCATGGCCTGGCGCAGTACATATGTTCGCCTCTCGCTTGGGTTCTTACACCTGCTTCAGACTATGTGGCGTCAGCTGATCCCTTATCGCATGCCACGGCCATGAAGCCGCACAGTCTGAAGAAGGCGGAAGGAGATGAGGGACAGGCGAACTGATGCACTGCTCATGCCCATCAAACACACCCTCGCAGTCCCAAGAAATAAGACACCGAGGGGCGTTGTGTGGGTCAGGGCGGCCGCAGAGGTGCAGGCAGCCAAACAATGATGCCAGAAGACGGGCAGCGCTACCAAGGGGGTTGCAGCGTGTCATTACAAAGGAAAGTCACACCACCGGGACGGTTAAATGGTCACACAGAGGACACATTTTAGACGTGTTTTCCGTTCCACATGTGCGAGGAGAATACGTTTATGAGCCACCTTGCACACATGCAGCATTACCGCTGTACAAGGTGGCCTTAAAAACGTACAAACGCCTGGGGGAGGGGGGACAGGTTCCCTTCAATTTCAGTTCTTGTGTCTGCGTGGCTTTTGCAGGACACGATGCCGGCTGCACAGCAGGGGAACAGCTGGCGGTGCTGAACCCCACTGACACATTGGCTGGTGTTTTTCTCTGTGCAGCTAGCAGTACCGGGCCCCAACTGGCGGTGTTGGAGCCCGGGGTCAGCAGGAGGAGGAGATGGAGCAGAGTGTAGGCCGAAGCCTGCACTGGCGGCAGCTTTGGGTCTGTTGTGCCTGCGTGGCTGTTGCAGGACACGTTGCCGGCTGCACAGCAGGGGAACAGCTGGCGGTGCTGAACCCCACTGACACATTGGCTGGTGTTTTTCTCTGTGCAGCTAGCAGTACCGGGCCCCAACTGGCGGTGTTGGAGCCCAGGGCTCTGCAGGGGGAGCAGAGTGTAGGCCGAAGCCTAATCGAACCAATTTCAAAGGTAACCTTTAACCCCCCCTCAGGGGTTACAAAGTAGAAGAGCCACAGCTTATGCAGCAGTAGTGGTGCACAAGTCAAAGGTTGCTCTTTTAATTTGGCTCCTTGCACACGCTGAATGGAACACGTATAACATTTAGCCCTTTATACAGTCAAACTGTGTTGGAGGAGCGAGTTCCCTTTGTAATGAGACGCAGCACAGATGTCAAGAATCCCACCTTGGTGCTGGGTGCAGCCTCCTGAGCGTTGTTATTTGCTGTACAGGAGTCTGCGCTGTCGTGTTATCCCCTGGCCTAGCGCTGTTAGCGCTGCCCATCTTCTGACCTCATTTAATGTTGGCTGGTGCGGTTCGCGATGCCCATGAATCACAGCCCCGCAGTGTATTGACATAGTTAAAACACTGCGGGGCTGGGATTCATGGCCTGGCGCAGTACATATGTTCGCCTCTCGCTTGGGTTCTTACACCTGCTTCAGACTATGTGGCGTCAGCTGATCCCTTATCGCATGCCACGGCCATGAAGCCGCACAGTCTGAAGAAGGCGGAAGGAGATGAGGGACAGGCGAACTGATGCACTGCTCATGCCCATCAAACACACCCTCGCAGTCCCAAGAAATAAGACACCGAGGGGCGTTGTGTGGGTCAGGGCGGCCGCAGAGGTGCAGGCAGCCAAACAATGATGCCAGAAGACGGGCAGCGCTACCAAGGGGGTTGCAGCGTGTCATTACAAAGGAAAGTCACACCACCGGGACGGTTAAATGGTCACACAGAGGACACATTTTAGACGTGTTTTCCGTTCCACATGTGCGAGGAGAATACGTTTATGAGCCACCTTGCACACATGCAGCATTACCGCTGTACAAGGTGGCCTTAAAAACGTACAAACGCCTGGGGGAGGGGGGACAGGTTCCCTTCAATTTCAGTTCTTGTGTCTGCGTGGCTTTTGCAGGACACGATGCCGGCTGCACAGCAGGGGAACAGCTGGCGGTGCTGAACCCCACTGACACATTGGCTGGTGTTTTTCTCTGTGCAGCTAGCAGTACCGGGCCCCAACTGGCGGTGTTGGAGCCCGGGGTCAGCAGGAGGAGGAGATGGAGCAGAGTGTAGGCCGAAGCCTGCACTGGCGGCAGCTTTGGGTCTGTTGTGCCTGCGTGGCTGTTGCAGGACACGTTGCCGGCTGCACAGCAGGGGAACAGCTGGCGGTGCTGAACCCCACTGACACATTGGCTGGTGTTTTTCTCTGTGCAGCTAGCAGTACCGGGCCCCAACTGGCGGTGTTGGAGCCCAGGGCTCTGCAGGGGGAGCAGAGTGTAGGCCGAAGCCTAATCGAACCAATTTCAAAGGTAACCTTTAACCCCCCCTCAGGGGTTACAAAGTAGAAGAGCCACAGCTTATGCAGCAGTAGTGGTGCACAAGTCAAAGGTTGCTCTTTTAATTTGGCTCCTTGCACACGCTGAATGGAACACGTATAACATTTAGCCCTTTATACAGTCAAACTGTGTTGGAGGCGCGAGTTCCCTTTGTAATGAGACGCAGCACAGATGTCAAGAATCCCACCTTGGTGCTGGGTGCAGCCTCCTGAGCGTTGTTATTTGCTGTACAGGAGTCTGCGCTGTCGTGTTATCCCCTGGCCTAGCGCTGTTAGCGCTGCCCATCTTCTGACCTCATTTAATGTTGGCTGGTGCGGTTCGCGATGCCCATGAATCACAGCCCCGCAGTGTATTGACATAGTTAAAACACTGCGGGGCTGGGATTCATGGCCTGGCGCAGTACATATGTTCGCCTCTCGCTTGGGTTCTTACACCTGCTTCAGACTATGTGGCGTCAGCTGATCCCTTATCGCATGCCACGGCCATGAAGCCGCACAGTCTGAAGAAGGCGGAAGGAGATGAGGGACAGGCGAACTGATGCACTGCTCATGCCCATCAAACACACCCTCGCAGTCCCAAGAAATAAGACACCGAGGGGCGTTGTGTGGGTCAGGGCGGCCGCAGAGGCGCAGGCAGCCAAACAATGATGCCAGAAGACGGGCAGCGCTACCAAGGGGGTTGCAGCGTGTCATTACAAAGGAAAGTCACACCACCGGGACGGTTAAATGGTCACACAGAGGACACATTTTAGACGTGTTTTCCGTTCCACATGTGCGAGGAGAATACGTTTATGAGCCACCTTGCACACATGCAGCATTACCGCTGTACAAGGTGGCCTTAAAAACGTACAAACGCCTGGGGGAGGGGGGACAGGTTCCCTTCAATTTCAGTTCTTGTGTCTGCGTGGCTTTTGCAGGACACGATGCCGGCTGCACAGCAGGGGAACAGCTGGCGGTGCTGAACCCCACTGACACATTGGCTGGTGTTTTTCTCTGTGCAGCTAGCAGTACCGGGCCCCAACTGGCGGTGTTGGAGCCCGGGGTCAGCAGGAGGAGGAGATGGAGCAGAGTGTAGGCCGAAGCCTGCACTGGCGGCAGCTTTGGGTCTGTTGTGCCTGCGTGGCTGTTGCAGGACACGTTGCCGGCTGCACAGCAGGGGAACAGCTGGCGGTGCTGAACCCCACTGACACATTGGCTGGTGTTTTTCTCTGTGCAGCTAGCAGTACCGGGCCCCAACTGGCGGTGTTGGAGCCCAGGGCTCTGCAGGGGGAGCAGAGTGTAGGCCGAAGCCTAATCGAACCAATTTCAAAGGTAACCTTTAACCCCCCCTCAGGGGTTACAAAGTAGAAGAGCCACAGCTTATGCAGCAGTAGTGGTGCACAAGTCAAAGGTTGCTCTTTTAATTTGGCTCCTTGCACACGCTGAATGGAACACGTATAACATTTAGCCCTTTATACAGTCAAACTGTGTTGGAGGCGCGAGTTCCCTTTGTAATGAGACGCAGCACAGATGTCAAGAATCCCACCTTGGTGCTGGGTGCAGCCTCCTGAGCGTTGTTATTTGCTGTACAGGAGTCTGCGCTGTCGTGTTATCCCCTGGCCTAGCGCTGTTAGCGCTGCCCATCTTCTGACCTCATTTAATGTTGGCTGGTGCGGTTCGCGATGCCCATGAATCACAGCCCCGCAGTGTATTGACATAGTTAAAACACTGCGGGGCTGGGATTCATGGCCTGGCGCAGTACATATGTTCGCCTCTCGCTTGGGTTCTTACACCTGCTTCAGACTATGTGGCGTCAGCTGATCCCTTATCGCATGCCATGGCCATGAAGCCGCACAGTCTGAAGAAGGCGGAAGGAGATGAGGGACAGGCGAACTGATGCACTGCTCATGCCCATCAAACACACCCTCGCAGTCCCAAGAAATAAGACACCGAGGGGCGTTGTGTGGGTCAGGGCGGCCGCAGAGGCGCAGGCAGCCAAACAATGATGCCAGAAGACGGGCAGCGCTACCAAGGGGGTTGCAGCGTGTCATTACAAAGGAAAGTCACACCACCGGGACGGTTAAATGGTCACACAGAGGACACATTTTAGACGTGTTTTCCGTTCCACATGTGCGAGGAGAATACGTTTATGAGCCACCTTGCACACATGCAGCATTACCGCTGTACAAGGTGGCCTTAAAAACGTACAAACGCCTGGGGGAGGGGGGACAGGTTCCCTTCAATTTCAGTTCTTGTGTCTGCGTGGCTTTTGCAGGACACGATGCCGGCTGCACAGCAGGGGAACAGCTGGCGGTGCTGAACCCCACTGACACATTGGCTGGTGTTTTTCTCTGTGCAGCTAGCAGTACCGGGCCCCAACTGGCGGTGTTGGAGCCCGGGGTCAGCAGGAGGAGGAGATGGAGCAGAGTGTAGGCCAAAGCCTGCACTGGCGGCAGCTTTGGGTCTGTTGTGCCTGCGTGGCTGTTGCAGGACACGTTGCCGGCTGCACAGCAGGGGAACAGCTGGCGGTGCTGAACCCCACTGACACATTGGCTGGTGTTTTTCTCTGTGCAGCTAGCAGTACCGGGCCCCAACTGGCGGTGTTGGAGCCCGGGCTCTGCAGGGGGAGCAGAGTGTAGGCCGAAGCCTGCACTGGAGCAAGTTGAAAGGAAACCTTTAACCCCCCCCCCAGGCGTTTGTAGCTGGAAGAGCCATCGTGTACAGCACTAATGCTGGAAAAGGTAAACTTAGCTCTTTTAATTATGGTCCTTGCAGATGCTGAACCTAACACTTATGAAATGTGTCCCCTCACAGCGTTCAACCGTCCGGTAGGTGGAACTTTCCTTTGTCATGTGACGCAGCACAGCCGTCATTTTTACCCCCTTGTCGCCGTGCGCCGCCTCCTCAGCGTTGTTTGAATCTGTCCCGGAGCCTGCGCTGTTAGGTTACCCATTGGCCATGCACACATTTTGCGCTGCCCGTCTTCTGACATCATTTGCTGTCAGGCTGGCTGCGCCTGTGCGGGTGCGCTGTCCGAGATTCAGCCTCGCGGTGTCGTCTAATGTAATCCCACCGCGGGCCTGGGATCCGTGTCCATGCGCAGTGCATATCCTCGCCTCTCACACCCCTCCCAACGGCTTCTTAAGACTGTGCGGTGTCACGGCCATGGCATGCTATTAGGGATCAGCTGACACCGAACAGTCTGAAGAAGCCGTAGGGAGGGGAGTGAGAGGCGAGGATATGCACTGCGCATGGACACGGATCCCAGGCCCGCGGTGGGATTACATTAGACGACACCGCGAGGCTGAATCTCGGACAGCGCACCCGCACAGGCGCAGCCAGCCTGACAGCAAATGATGTCAGAAGACGGGCAGCGCAAAATGTGTGCATGGCCAAGGGGTAACCTAACAGCGCAGGCTCCGGGACAGATTCAAACAACGCTGAGGAGGCGGCGCACGGCGACAAGGGGGTAAAAATGACGGCTGTGCTGCGTCACATGACAAAGGAAAGTTCCACCTACCGGACGGTTGAACGCTGTGAGGGGACACATTTCATAAGTGTTAGGTTCAGCATCTGCAAGGAGCACCACGAAAAGAGGCACTTTTTCCCTTTGCATCATTACTGCTGCACAAGGTGGCTCCTTCAGTAACAAACGCCTGGGGGGGGGGGACAGGTTCCCTTAAATTTAACTTGTTGTGCCTGCGTGGCGGTCGCAGTACACGTTGCCGTATACACAGCAGGGGAACAGCTGGCGGTGCTGAACCCCACTAACACATTGGCGAGGTGTTTGGCTCTGTGCGTACAGCACTTCTGGACGGCAACTGGCGGTGTTGGAGCCCAGGGACAGGTGGAGGAGGAGGAGGTTGGAGGAGGTTGGAGGAGGTAGGAGGGATTGCCACACACACAGCAGGGGAACAGCTGACGTTACTGAACCCCAATAACAGAGGAGGGACTGTTGACTGTGCGTACAGCACTTCTGGACGGCAACTGGCGGTGTTGGAGCCCAGGGACAGGTGGAGGAGGAGGAGGTTGGAGGAGCTAGGAGGGATTGCCACACACACAGCAGGGGAACAGCTGACGTTACTGAACCCCAATAACAGAGGAGGGACTGTTGACTGTGCGTACAGCACTTCTGGACGGCAACTGGCGGTGTTGGAGCCCAGGGACAGGTGGAGGAGGAGGTAGGAGGAGGTAGGAGGGATTGCCACACACACAGCTGGGGAACAGCTGACGTTACTGAACCCCAATAACAGAGGAGGGACTGTTGACTGTGCGTACAGCACTTCTGGACGGCAACTGGCGGTGTTGGAGCCCAGGGACAGGTGGAGGAGGAGGAGGTTGGAGGAGGTAGGAGGGATTGCCACACACACAGCAGGGGAACAGCTGACGTTACTGAACCCCAATAACAGAGGAGGGACTGTTGACTGTGCGTACAGCACTTCTGGACGGCAACTGGTGGTGTTGGAGCCCAGGGACAGGTGGAGGAGGAGGAGGTTGGAGGAGGTTGGAGGAGGTAGGAGGGATTGCCACACACACAGCAGGGGAACAGCTGACGTTACTGAACCCCAATAACAGAGGAGGGACTGTTGACTGTGCGTACAGCACTTCTGGACGGCAACTGGCGGTGTTGGAGCCCAGGGACAGGTGGAGGAGGAGGAGGTTGGAGGAGGTTGAAGGAGGTAGGAGGGATTGCCACACACACAGCAGGGGAACAGCTGACGTTACTGAACCCCAATAACAGAGGAGGGACTGTTGACTGTGCGTACAGCACTTCTGGACGGCAACTGGCGGTGTTGGAGCCCAGGGACAGGTGGAGGAGGAGGTAGGAGGAGGTAGGAGGGATTGCCACACACACAGCTGGGGAACAGCTGACGTTACTGAACCCCAATAACAGAGGAGGGACTGTTGACTGTGCGTACAGCACTTCTGGACGGCAACTGGCGGTGTTGGAGCCCAGGGACAGGTGGAGGAGGAGGAGGTTGGAGGAGGTTGGAGGAGGTAGGAGGGATTGCCACACACACAGCTGGGGAACAGCTGACGTTACTGAACCCCAATAACAGAGGAGGGACTGTTGACTGTGCGTACAGCACTTCTGGACGGCAACTGGCGGTGTTGGAGCCCAGGGACAGGTGGAGGAGGAGGTAGGAGGAGGTAGGAGGGATTGCCACACACACAGCTGGGGAACAGCTGACGTTACTGAACCCCAATAACAGAGGAGGGACTGTTGACTGTGCGTACAGCACTTCTGGACGGCAACTGGCGGTG
This sequence comes from Ranitomeya variabilis, assembly GCF_051348905.1. NCBI lineage: Eukaryota > Metazoa > Chordata > Amphibia > Anura > Dendrobatidae > Ranitomeya > Ranitomeya variabilis. Next base: position 824,767,427 of record NC_135232.1, on the reverse strand, counting down.
TTGGAGCCCAGGGACAGGTGGAGGAGGAGGAGGTTGGAGGAGGTTGGAGGAGGTAGGAGGGATTGCCACACACACAGCTGGGGAACAGCTGACGTTACTGAACCCCAATAACAGAGGAGGGACTGTTGACTGTGCGTACAGCACTTCTGGACGGCAACTGGCGGTGTTGGAGCCCAGGGACAGGTGGAGGAGGAGGAGGTTGGAGGAGGTTGGAGGAGGTAGGAGGGATTGCCACACACACAGCAGGGGAACAGCTGACGTTACTGAACCCCAATAACAGAGGAGGGACTGTTGACTGTGCGTACAGCACTTCTGGACGGCAACTGGCGGTGTTGGAGCCCAGGGACAGGTGGAGGAGGAGGTAGGAGGAGGTAGGAGGGATTGCCACACACACAGCAGGGGAACAGCTGACGTTACTGAACCCCAATAACAGAGGAGGGACTGTTGACTGTGCGTACAGCACTTCTGGACGGCAACTGGCGGTGTTGGAGCCCAGGGACAGGTGGAGGAGGAGGAGGTTGGAGGAGGTTGGAGGAGGTTGGAGGAGGGATTGCCACACACACAGCAGGGGAACAGCTGACGTTACTGAACCCCAATAACAGAGGAGGGACTGTTGACTGTGCGTACAGCACTTCTGGACGGCAACTGGCGGTGTTGGAGCCCAGGGACAGGTGGAGGAGGAGGAGGTTGGAGGAGGTTGGAGGAGGTAGGAGGGATTGCCACACACACAGCAGGGGAACAGCTGACGTTACTGAACCCCAATAACAGAGGAGGGACTGTTGACTGTGCGTACAGCACTTCTGGACGGCAACTGGCGGTGTTGGAGCCCAGGGACAGGTGGAAAAGCAGAGGAACACAATGTAGGCCGAAGCCTGAGAAAGTCGAAAGGGAACCTTTAACCCCCCCCCAAGGCGTTTGTAGCTGAAAGAGCCAGCTTGTGCAGCACAAAAGATGCAAAAGGAAAAGGTGGCTCTTTTCATCATGCTCCTTGCAAACACAGAACTAAACACTTATAAAATGTGTCCCCTGCAGCCGTAAAACCGTCCCGGAGGTGGGACTTTCCTTCGTAATGTGACGCAGCACAGCCGTCATTCCTACCCCCCCGGCGCCGCGCACCGGCTCCTCAGCGTTGGTTTATTCCGTCCCGGAGCCTGCGCTGTTATGTTATCCCGTGGCCAGGCACACTTAGCGCTGCCCGTCTTCTGGCATCATTTGGTGTCAGGATGGCTGCGCCTGTGCGGCCGCGCTGGCAGAGAGCCCGCCTCGCAGTGTCTTCTGATTTAATCCCACTGGGGGCCTGGGATCCATGGACATGCGCAGTGCATATCCTCGCCTCTCACTCCCCTCCCTACGGCTTCTTAAGACTGTGCGGTGTCACGGCCGTGGCATGCTATTAGGGACCAGCTGACACCGAACAGTCTGAAGAAGCCATAGGGAAATGAGTGAGAGGTGGAGGTTCAGATATGCACTGCGCATGTCCATGGATCCCAGGCCCCCAGTGGGATTAAATCAGAAGACACTGCGAGGCGGTCTCTCTGCCAGCGCGGCCGCACAGGCGCAGCCATCCTGACACCAAATGATGCCAGAAGACGGGCAGCGCTAAGTGTGCCTGGCCACGGGATAACATAACAGCGCAGGCTCCGGGACGGAATAAAACAACGCTGAGGAGCCGGTGCGCGGCGCCGTGGGGGTAGGAATGACGGCTGTGCTGCGTCACATTACGAAGGAAAGTCCCACCTCCGGGACGGTTTTACGGTATCAGTGGACACATTTTATAAGTGTTAAGTTCTGCGTGTGCAAGGAGCTAAACAAAAATAGCTACCTTTTCCTTGTGCAGCATTACTGCTGCACAAGGTGGCTCTTTCAGTAACAAACGCCTTGGGGGGGGGGGACAGATTCCCTTACATTTCAGTTGTTGTGTCAGCGTGGCGGTCGCATGACACATTGCCGGCTACACAGCTGGGGATCAGCTGACGTTACTGAAACCCAATAACACTGGGTCGTATGTTTTGACTGTGCAGACGGCACTTCTGAGCCTCAACTGGCGGTGTTGGAGCACAGGAATTTAAGTTCAGGTGGTAGAAAGATGAACACAACAGGAGACCTGGATAACGTATACAGTGACCTAATTATTTAATCAAGAGGAGGAGTGGCAAATTCCTGCGAGATCCAGGCCTTGTTCATTTTCAGGAAAGTAAGCCGGTCAACGTTATCGGAGGATAGTCGCATGCGACGGTCAGTTAGTACACCACCTGCAGCACTAAAGACACGTTCCGATAATACACTGGCCGCAGGGCAAGACAGCACCTCCAATGCATACTGGCTTAGCTCTGGCCATGTATCCAGCTTTGAGACCCAAAACTTGAAAGGGGAAGAGCCGTCTGGGAGTACAGCAAGAGGGCAAGACATGTAGTCTGTCACCATCTGACGGAACCGTTGCCTCCTGCTGACTGGAGCCGTCTGTGATGGTGTAGACTTTTGTGGGGGGCTGTTGTGAATTTGGATTCTGGGCTCCCCCGGTGGCTACTGGTGGAATTGAACTGGTGTTTTCATCTTCTCTGTTCACCTGTTCCCATCAAGATGTGGGAGTCGCTATATAACCTTGCTGCTCTGTTAGTTGCTTGCCGGTCAACAATGTTATCAGAAGCCTCTCTGTGCTTGTTCCTGCTCCTAGACAACTACTAGATAAGTTGGACTCTTGTCCATGTTTGTTTTTGCATTTTTGTTCCAGTTCACAGCTGTAGTTTCGTTACTGTGTCTGGAAAGCTCTTGTGAACAGGAATTGCCACTCTGGTGTTATGAGTTAATGCCAGAGTTTTAAAGTAATTCCTGGATGGTGTTTTGATAGGGTTTTCAGCTGACCATGAAAGTGTCCTTTCTGTCTTCTGCTATGTAGTAAGTGGACCTCAAATTTGCTAAACCTATTTTCATACTACGTTTGTTATTTCATCTTAATTCACCGCCAATACATGTGGGGGGCCTCTGTCTCCTTTCGGGGTATTTCTCTAGAGGTGAGCTAGGACTAATATTTTCCTCTGCTAGCATTATTTAGTCCTCCGGCTGGTGCTGGGCATCTAGAATCAACGTAGGCATGCTACCCGGCCACTGCTAGTTGTGCGTTAGGTTTAGTTCATGGTCAGCTCAGTTCCCATCTTCCAAGAGCTAGTTCCTATATATGCTGATGCTATGTTCTCTTGCCATTGAGAACATGACAGTTTGACCGGCCCACAAAGTGTTAATTGTTTGGGCTGAAGCAGGAGAAAAAGAAGTGTTTAAGGGAATTTTTTTTTTTTTTTCCCCTCAGAGTTTTGCTGCCTAGCCCTTAATTGCTGTCTAGCTGCTTCTTACCTCCTCTTAACCCTTGAATGGCTCTGTGTCCACCTGTTTGTAATGGATCTTCAGAGTGTAACTGCAGGTTTGAATAATCTCGCCACGAAGGTACAAAATTTGCAAGACTTTGTTTGTCATGCACCTGTATCTGAGCCGAGAATTCCTTGGCCGGAATTTTTCTCGGGGAATAGATCTGGGTTTCAGAGTTTTCGAAATTATTGCAAATTATTTTTGTCCCTGAAATTTCGCTCTGCCGGAGACCCTGCACAGCAGGTCAGGATTGTGATTTCCTTGCTCCGGGGCGACCCTCAAGACTGGGCCTTTTCATTGACACCAGGGGATCCTGCGTTGCTCAATGTGGATGCGTTTTTTCTGGCCTTGGGGTTGCTTTATGACGAACCTCATTTGGAGCTTCAGGCAGAAAAAACTTTGATGTCCCTATCTCAGGGGCAAGATGAAGCGGAAATTTACTGTCAAAGATTCCGTAAATGGTCTGTGCTTACTCAGTGGAATGAGTGCGCCCTGGCGGCGACTTTCAGAGAGGGTCTCTCTGATGCCATTAAGGATGTTATGGTGGGGTTCCCTGTGCCTGCGGGTCTGAATGAGTCCATGACAATGGCTATTCAGATCGATAGGCGTTTGCGGGAGCGCAAACCAGTGCACCATCTGGCGGTGTCCACTGAGAAGTCGCCAGAGAGTATGCAGTGTGATAGAATTCTGTCCCGAAGCGAGCGGCAGAATTTTAGACGGAAAAATGGGTTGTGTTTCTATTGTGGTGATTCTACTCATGTTATATCAGCATGCTCTAAGCGCACTAAAAAGCTTGATAAATCTGTTTCCATTTGCACCTTACCGTCTAAGTTTATTCTATCTGTGACCTTGATTTGCTCTTTGTCATCTATTACCACGGACGCCTATGTCGACTCTGGCGCCGCTTTGAGTCTTATGGATTGGTCCTTTGCCAAACGCTGTGGGTATGATTTAGAGCCTTTGGAGACTCTTATTCCTCTGAAGGGGATTGACTCCACCCCATTGGCTAATAATAAACCACAATACTGGACACAAGTAACTATGCGTATTAATCCGGATCACCAGGAGATTATTCGCTTTCTGGTGCTGTATAATCTACATGATGATTTGGTGCTAGGATTGCCTTGGCTGCAATCTCACAACCCAGTCCTCGACTGGAGAGCTATGTCTGTGTTGAGCTGGGGATGTAAGGGGGCTCATGGGGATGTACCTGTGGTTTCCATTTCATCATCTATTCCCTCTGAAATTCCTGAGTTCCTGTCTGACTATCGTGACGTCTTTGAAGAATCCAAGCTTGGTTCATTACCTCCGCACCGAGAGTGCGATTGTGCCATAGATTTAATCCCGGGTAGTAAATACCCAAAGGGTCGTTTATTTAATCTGTCTGTGCCTGAACATGCTGCTATGCGAGAATATATAAAGGAGTCCTTGGAAAAGGGACATATTCGTCCATCGTCATCTCCCTTAGGAGCCGGTTTTTTCTTTGTGTCAAAAAAAGACGGCTCTTTGAGACCATGTATCGATTATTGGCTTTTGAATAAAATCACTGTAAAATATCAATACCCATTGCCGTTGCTGACTGATTTGTTTGCTCGCATAAAGGGGGCCAAGTGGTTCTCTAAGATTGACCTTCGTGGGGCGTATAATTTGGTGCGAATCAGGCAGGGGGATGAGTGGAAAACCGCATTTAATACGCTCGAGGGCCACTTTGAGTATTTAGTGATGCCTTTTGGTCTTTCAAATGCTCCGTCAGTTTTCCAGTCCTTTATGCATGATATTTTTCGCGATTATTTGGATAAATTTATGATTGTGTATCTGGATGATATTCTGATTTTTTCGGATGACTGGGACTCTCATGTCCAGCAAGTCAGGAGGGTTTTCCAGGTTTTGCGGTCTAATTCTTTGTGTGTGAAGGGTTCTAAGTGTGTTTTTGGGGTACAGAGGATTTCCTTTTTGGGATATATTTTTTCTCCCTCTTCCATTGAAATGGATCCTGTCAAGGTTCAAGCTATTTGTGATTGGACGCAGCCCTCTTCTCTTAAGAGTCTTCAGAAATTTTTGGGCTTTGCTAACTTTTATCGTCGATTTATTGCTGGTTTTTCGGATATTGCTAAGCCATTGACCGATTTGACTAAGAAGGGTGCTGATGTTGCTGATTGGTCCCCTGACGCTGTGGAGGCCTTTCGGGAGCTTAAGCGCCGTTTTTCCTCTGCCCCTGTGTTGCGTCAGCCTGATGTTGCTCTACCTTTTCAGGTTGAGGTCGACGCTTCTGAGATCGGAGCTGGGGCAGTGTTGTCGCAGAAAAGTTCTGACTGCTCCGTGATGAGGCCTTGTGCCTTCTTTTCCCGTAAATTTTCGCCCGCTGAGCGGAATTATGATGTTGGGAATCGGGAGCTTTTGGCCATGAAGTGGGCTTTTGAGGAGTGGCGCCATTGGCTTGAGGGGGCCAGACATCAGGTGGTGGTATTGACTGACCACAAAAACTTGATTTATCTTGAGACCGCCAGGCGCCTGAATCCTAGACAGGCGCGCTGGTCATTATTTTTCTCTCGGTTTAATTTTGTGGTGTCATACCTACCGGGTTCTAAGAATGTTAAGGCGGATGCCCTTTCTAGGAGTTTTGAGCCTGACTCGCCTGGTAACTCTGAGCCCACAGGTATCCTTAAGGATGGAGTGGTATTGTCTGCCGTTTCTCCAGACCTGCGGCGGGCCTTGCAGGAGTTTCAGGCGGATAGACCGGATCGTTGCCCACCTGATAAACTGTTTGTTCCTGATGATTGGACCAGTAGAGTCATCTCTGAGGTTCATTCTTCTGCGTTGGCAGGTCATCCTGGCATTTTTGGTACCAGGGATTTGGTGGCAAGGTCCTTCTGGTGGCCTTCCCTGTCACGAGATGTGCGAGGCTTTGTGCAGTCTTGTGACGTTTGTGCTCGGGCCAAGCCTTGTTGCTCTCGGGCTAGTGGATTATTGTTGCCCTTGCCCATTCCTAAGAGGCCTTGGACGCACATCTCGATGGATTTTATTTCAGATCTGCCTGTTTCTCAGAAGATGTCTGTCATCTGGGTGGTGTGTGACCGTTTCTCTAAGATGGTCCATTTGGTTCCTCTGCCCAAGTTGCCTTCTTCTTCCGAGTTGGTTCCTCTGTTTTTTCAAAATGTTGTTCGTTTGCATGGTATTCCTGAGAATATCATTTCTGACAGAGGGACCCAATTCGTGTCTAGATTTTGGCGGGCATTCTGTGCTAGGATGGGCATAGATTTATCTTTTTCGTCCGCTTTCCATCCTCAGACGAATGGCCAGACCGAGCGGACTAATCAGACCCTGGAGACATATCTGAGGTGTTTTGTGTCTGCTGACCAGGATGATTGGGTTGCTTTTTTGCCATTGGCAGAGTTCGCTCTCAATAATCGGGCCAGCTCTGCCACTTTGGTGTCCCCGTTTTTCTGTAATTCGGGGTTTCATCCTCGATTTTCCTCTGGTCAGGTGGAATCTTCGGATTGTCCTGGAGTGGATGCTGTGGTGGAGAGATTGCATCAGATCTGGGGGCAGGTGGTGGACAATTTGAGGTTGTCCCAGGAGAAGACTCAGCTTTTTGCCAACCGCCACCGTCGTGTTGGTCCTCGGCTTTGTGTTGGGGATTTGGTGTGGTTGTCTTCTCGTTTTGTCCCTATGAGGGTCTCTTCTCCTAAGTTTAAGCCTCGGTTCATCGGCCCGTATAAGATATTGGAGATTCTTAACCCTGTTTCCTTCCGTTTGGACCTCCCTGCATCCTTCTCTATTCATAACGTTTTTCATCGGTCATTATTGCGCAGGTATGAGGTACCGGTTGTGCCTTCCGTTGAGCCTCCTGCTCCGGTGTTGGTTGAGGGTGAGTTGGAGTACGTTGTGGAGAAAATCTTAGACTCTCGTGTTTCCAGACGGAGACTCCAGTATCTGGTCAAGTGGAAGGGATACGGCCAGGAGGATAATTCTTGGGTGAATGCATCTGATGTTCATGCCTCTGATCTGGTTCGTGCCTTTCATAGGGCCCATCCTGATCGCCCTGGTGGTTCTGGTGAGGGTTCGGTGCCCCCTCCTTGAGGGGGGGGTACTGTTGTGAATTTGGATTCTGGGCTCCCCCGGTGGCTACTGGTGGAATTGAACTGGTGTTTTCATCTTCTCTGTTCACCTGTTCCCATCAAGATGTGGGAGTCGCTATATAACCTTGCTGCTCTGTTAGTTGCTTGCCGGTCAACAATGTTATCAGAAGCCTCTCTGTGCTTGTTCCTGCTCCTAGACAACTACTAGATAAGTTGGACTCTTGTCCATGTTTGTTTTTGCATTTTTGTTCCAGTTCACAGCTGTAGTTTCGTTACTGTGTCTGGAAAGCTTTTGTGAACAGGAATTGCCACTCTGGTGTTATGAGTTAATGCCAGAGTTTTAAAGTAATTCCTGGATGGTGTTTTGATAGGGTTTTCAGCTGACCATGAAAGTGTCCTTTCTGTCTTCTGCTATGTAGTAAGTGGACCTCAAATTTGCTAAACCTATTTTCATACTACGTTTGTTATTTCATCTTAATTCACCGCCAATACATGTGGGGGGCCTCTGTCTCCTTTCGGGGTATTTCTCTAGAGGTGAGCTAGGACTAATATTTTCCTCTGCTAGCATTATTTAGTCCTCCGGCTGGTGCTGGGCATCTAGAATCAACGTAGGCATGCTACCCGGCCACTGCTAGTTGTGCGTTAGGTTTAGTTCATGGTCAGCTCAGTTCCCATCTTCCAAGAGCTAGTTCCTATATATGCTGATGCTATGTTCTCTTGCCATTGAGAACATGACAGGGGGCACAGAAAACTGTGCCACAGTTGGGCCATACTGGTCTTGCCTTGGGCAGAGGCACTGCTTCTGCTCCCTCTTTGTGCAGAGCCTCCTCCACTGCCTGGACGCACTGAGCTGCTTTGTAATGCACTAGCAGCACTTCTCTCAGTTGGAATGGAGAAGATGATGGAATTGACCAGTGTGTCTTGGTACTCCCGCATTTTTCGCTCCCGGTTCAACGGTGTGATGAGGCTTTCTACGTTGTCCCGGTAGCGAGGATCGAGGAGGGTGAACACCCAATAATCAGACATGTTGAGAATGTGGGCGATGCGGCGGTCGTTTCTCAGGCACTGCAGCATGTAATCCACCATGTGCTGCAGACTGCCAACTGCCCAAGAAACGCTGTCCCCTGCTGGAGGCGTGATCTCTGCCTGCTCGTCATCACCCCACCCTCGCTGTACACACTGAGTACTGGACAATTCGGTAACTCCCTCCTCTGGACGGACGTCTTCCTCCTCCATTGACTCCTCCTCATCCTCCTCACAAACTGTCCCCTGCCTACGCGTTTGTGAGGAACCACGTGGCGCTGACTGTCCAGAAGATGATGGAAATGGTGAATCCTCATCCTCCACCTCTTCCACAACATCATCCCTTAGCGCTTGCAGTGATTTTTCAAGCAGGCAGATAAGGGGGACAGTCATGCTGACTAGTGCATCATCTGCACTCGCCATCCGCGTGGAATAATCAAAGGGACGCAAAACCTGGCAGACGTCATTCATAGTGGCCCACTCTGTGGTTGTGAAGTCTGTACGGCGCTGACTGCGACTTTTTTGCGCCTGAAGCAGCTGGTACTCCATTACAGCTTGCTGCTGCTCACACAACCGCTCCAACATATGTAACGTGGAATTCCACCTGGTAGGTAGGTCACATATGATGCGATGTTCCGGCAGGCGGTGTCGGCGCTGCAGAGCCGCAATGCGCGCTTTTGCCGTGCTGGAACGCCGCAAGTGAGCACACTCTAGGCGGACCTTGTGCAGCAGTGCATCAAGATCCGGATAGTCCCTCAAAAAGCTCTGCACGACCAAATTGAGCACATGTGCCAGACATGGGATGTGAGTGAGGTTGCCGAGGCCCAGAGCTGCCACCAGATTTCGGCCATTATCACACACTACCATGCCTGGCTGGAGATTCGCTGGCACAAACCACACATCGCTCTCCTGCTTGATGGCATTCCAGAGCTCCTGCGCTGTGTGGCTACGATTCCCCAAAAAAATTAATTTCAACACGGCCTGTTGACGTTTGGCCACGGCTGTGCTCATGTCGGTCGTAACAGGTACACGTTCATCACGGGTCCATGTGGAGGTGGACTGTGACGGCTCCTGCAGCGATGATTCTGAGGAACTGGTGTAAGAGGAGGAGTCAATGCGTACAGAATGGATTCCTGCAATCCTTGGAGTGGGCAGGACACGTCCTGCGCCACTCGCACGGTCTGTACCTGGCTCAACGACATTAACCCAATGGGCAGTGAGGGAAAGGTATCGCCCCTGTCCATGTTGACTGGTCCACGCATCGGTGGTGAGGTGGACCTTGCTACTGACGGCGTTCAGAAGCGCGTGTTTTATGTGTCCCTCCACATGCTTGTGCAGGGCAGGGACGGCTTGCCTGCTGAAGTAAAAGCGGCTGGGCACATTGTACTGTGGGACTGCCAATGACATCAAGTCACGGAAGCTGTCAGTCTCCACCAGCCTGAATGACAGCATTTCCAGTGACAGCAGTTTGGCAATGCCTGCAGTCAGAGCCTGTGCTCGTGGGTGGTTTGACGAGAAAGGCCGCCTTTTCTCCCATGCCTGTACTACCGATGGCTGTAGACTGGGCTGGGAGTGTGTGGATGACTGGGAAAGTGGTGCTGCGGGTGGAATTACAGTGGGTCTCTGGACAACAGGGCCAGAGGTTCTTCCACGGCGATCCTGGGAGGAAGCCGAACCAGCTGCGTGTGAGCTAGAGGAAGAGGCAACACGAGCTGAAGAGGTGGTAGCTGCCGCTGTTGGTTGGCCTACCTCTTCAGTGTGTTTTTCTAACTCCGCCGGGTGCCTGTTGCGCACATGTTTCCACATGTTGGAGGTATTGAGGTTGCTGACATTTCGACCTCTTTTGACTTTTTGATGACACACCTTGCATCTGACATAGCAAATGTCATCTGCAACTGTGTCAAAAAAGGACCAGGCACTGCAAGTCTTGGGAGCGCCCTTTTTGGCTTTTGGAAGAGACATGCTCCTAACGGGTGCCAAAGCGGAGGCTGCAGGATCCGCGGTCTTCCCCCTCCCTCTCCCTCTTTGGGCCGTACGGGGAATCTCTTCCTCAGAGCTGCTCCCACCACCTTCCTGTCCCTCACGCCAAGATGGGTCGAGGACCTCATCATCTACACTACCCTCTGCCCCCAACTGCTCCTCCTGGGTAGTCTCAGCAGCAGAGCACGCACCAGTAAGTGGCACCTGAGTGTCATCATCAGCTGATGCGGCCTGCGATGTGGTGACCGGAGCCACTGGCCCACCCGCCTCTTCAGAGGAAGACAGAAAAAGCTGTTGGGCATCACTGCACCCTGCCTCTTCTTCCATTTCTCCAATGCTGCTTGGCTGGCCCCCTGTTTCCAAGCCAAGAGATTCAGAGAACAGAAGTAGAGACGGCTCCTGTCCTGGGCTCTCTGTCTGCCTGGGCAATTTGGCAGGTGGTGAAGAGACAGATGGCTGCTCTCCAGTGCTCTGTGTCTGAGAGGATGTGGCACTAATGGAAGTTGATGCATTAGCTGCCATCCATCCGACAACAGCTTCAATTTGGTCTTGACGCAGCAGCGGTGTACGACGCTCTGACACAAAGCTGCGCATGAACGACTGTTGCCTGGTGAAAGTGGGTGCTGATGAGTCACCGGTGCCCGCAGCAGGCACAGAATCCCCACGTCCCCTCCCTGCTCCGCGCCCACGCCCACGCCCACGTGCCTTACTCACTGCCTTCTTCATCTTGGTTGACTGATAAAGATAAGCAGAAAAGTACTAACGGATTTGTGTGCTTATTCCTGAGCAACTCCTCCTAACAGGTATAAGAAACACTAATTTTCTAAAGTGTGGACTAGACTTTAATATGAGCTAATGTGGCCTACAGAAATGTAAAGTGGTGTCACTGGTGTGTTTGGTGAACTTTATTATTTATTTCTTTTTTGGGGGCTGAACTGACAACAGATAGAGCTGCAGTCACACAGAGACCGTGCAGACAGCCGTAAACGGCGCTGCAAGGCCCAAAAACCCTCCTCTACTTTATCCTATGTAGTGTTTTTCCACAAATTAGCTGGAGACGGGTGGAAAGACACTAATAGGATTTTTTTAAATTAATTAGCAGCAGATTACACTACTTGAAAAAAAATTTAAAATTGATTTGGCGGTATGACGCAGTGAACAACCCTGAGCTGGAGACAACCAGGCTACGGCTGCTCACAGACTACAGGGCGAGCTGCAGTCACACGGAGACCGTGCAGACAGCCGTAAACGGCGCTGCAAGGCCCAAAAACCCTCCTCTACTTTATCCTATGTAGTGTTTTTCCACAAATTAGCTGGAGACGGGTGGAAAGACACTAATAGGATTTTTTTAAATTAATTAGCAGCAGACTACACTACTTGAAAAAAAATTAAAATTGATTTGGCGGTATGACGCAGTGAACAACCCTGAGCTGGAGACAACCAGGCTACGGCTGCTCACAGACTACAGGGCGAGCTGCAGTCACACGGAGACCGTGCAGACAGCCGTAAACGGCGCTGCAAGGCCCAAAAACCCTCCTCTACTTTATCCTATGTAGTGTTTTTCCACAAATTAGCTGGAGACGGGTGGAAAGACACTAATAGGATTTTTTTAAATTAATTAGCAGCAGACTACACTACTTGAAAAAAAATTAAAATTGATTTGGCGGTATGACGCAGTGAACAACCCTGAGCTGGAGACAACCAGGCTACGGCTGCTCACAGACTACAGGGCGAGCTGCAGTCACACGGAGACCGTGCAGACAGCCGTAAACGGCGCTGCAAGGCCCAAAAACCCTCCTCTACTTTATCCTATGTAGTGTTTTTCCACAAATTAGCTGGAGACGGGTGGAAAGACACTAATAGGATTTTTTTGAATAAATTAGCAGCAGACTACACTACTTGAAAAAAAAAAAAAAAAAAGAACAGTATGAGGCAATGAACCACCCTCCCTGAACTGAATACAACCAGCTATGGATGGCCTATGTGGCTGCACTCAGACTAGAGAGTGGGCTGCACTCACACACACACACACACACAGACCTTGCAGATCGCTGTGAAAACAGCGCTACAAGGCAAAAGCAAGGTGAATAGTAGGTGAACACAGCGGTTGCTAAATTAGCCTTTGGAAAGCACAAAGAAGCAAATCGCTATCTCTAAACTGTCCCTCAGTCAGCAAACAGCGTCCTGTCACTAACTGAATTCACAGCAGAGTGATCGGAAAATGGCGCCAGCGACTTTTAAACTGCATCATGACATCATTTCAGCAGCCAATCACAGCCTTGCCAGTAGTTTCATGCCCTCCATGCTAAACAGGATGTGCCCACACTTGGAATCATTCTCATTGGCTGAATTTCGGAATTTTGAATCTGGGAACTTCCGATTCCGGTATCCGATACGCGGCAAGTATCGGAATCCCGGTATCGGAATTCCGATACCGCAAGTATCGGCCGATACCCGATACTTGCGGTATCGGAATGCTCAACACTACTCAGGAGTCCAGTGTGCGGTCCTACATAGTAAATGATAGCTATTTATATTTATAGCTTACCCGATGCCTTGTGTGGACAAACTCATTGAAAGACTTGGACCCGCGAGGAACATTACAACTCTGTACCTGACAAAGGGCTAATGGCTGATCCTCATGTTACAGAGTGCCAAGGAGAAGACAGCCTTCTTGATACCTGATGGGTGTTTTCAATACACCATGATGCCCTTCGGTCTTCAGGGGGCCCCAGCCGCCTTCCAGAGGGCGATGAATCGGACCCTGGCTCTGCATAAGAAGTATTCCACAGCGCATTTTGATGACATTATGGTCTTTAGCCCAGACTGGGCTAGTCATCTGCAAAAGGTACAGGCAGGTCTGGATGCTTTAAGAAATGCGGGGTTCACGATAAATCTGAAATAATGTGGCATAGGGAAGGAAGAGGCCAAGTACCTAGGCTATGTCATTGGGAGAGGTAAAATTAAGCCGCAAATCAACAAGATCAAGGAGATTCAAGAGTCGCCACAACCACTTTCCAAGAAGCAAGTGAGGGCGTTTCTTGGAATTGTGGGGTACTATTGGCGATTCTTTCTGAGTTTTGCTATAATCGCAACGTGGTCGATAGATCTTCTTAAAGGAACCAAATCGATGATAGTTAAATGGACTAATGACACCAAGATGGCGTTCCAGGAAATGAAGAGAACTCTGTGCAAACATTCAGTTCTGGTCACACCAGACTTCAGCAAAAAGTTCAGAAGTTGGCGAGGAGAAGAACGGAGAATGGAGAAGAACATCTCATCCTGTATTTGAGCCGGAAGCTCTTGTCATGCGAGAAAAACTACTCCATCATCAAGAAGGAGTGTCTAGCCATAAAATGGGCTGTGGATACATTGAGGTATTATCTACTAGATCGGAGGTACAAACTTGTGTCCAAACATGCCCCTCTGAGATGGTTAAGGGAGAAAAAAGGGTAAGAATGCCCGGGTGACTACATGATTATTAGGAGTCCATAATTTCAAGTTCCATGTAGAACACAGGCCCGGAAAGTCAGACAGAAATGAAGATGCCCTCTTCCAAATTCCATTTGGTGTCTGAAGGTGCCAAAGGCCCCGGCGGCTTTGGGCAGAGGGTGAGAATATGTGACAGGGTCACTGGCACTGTATGCGAGGGGAGATACAGTGGGGCAAAAAAGTATTTAGTCAGTCAGCAATAGTGCAAGTTCCACCACTTAAAAAGATGAGAGGCGTCTGTAATTTACATCATAGGTAGACCTCAACTATGGGAGACAAACTGAGAAAAAAAAATCCAGAAAATCACATTGTCTGTTTTTTTAATCATTTTATTTGCATATTATGGTGGAAAATAAGTATTTGGTCAGAAACAAACAATCAAGATTTCTGGCTCTCACAGACCTGTAACTTCTTCTTTAAGAGTCTCCTCTTTCCTCCACTCATTACCTGTAGTAATGGCACCTGTTTAAACATGTTATCAGTATAAAAAGACACCTGTGCACACCCTCAAACAGTCTGACTCCAAACTCCACTATGGTGAAGACCAAAGAGCTGTCAAAGGACACCAGAAACAAAATTGTAGCCCTGCACCAGGCTAAGAAGACTGAATCTGCAATAGCCAACCAGCTTGGAGTGAAGAAATCAACAGTGGGAGCAATAATTAGAAAATGGAAGACATTTAAGACCACTGATAATCTCCCTCGATCTGGGGCTCCGCGCAAAATCCCACCATAATGATCACAAGAACGGTGAGCAAAAATCCCAGAACCACGCGGGGGGACCTAGTGAATGAACTGCAGAGAGCTGGGACCAATGTAACAAGGCCTACCATAAGTAACACACTACGCCACCATGGACTCAGATCTTGCAGTGCCAGACATGTCCCACTGCTTAAGCCAGTACATGTCCGGGCCCGTCTGAAGTTTGCTAGAGAGCATTTGGATGATCCAGAGGAGTTTTTGGAGAATGTCCTATGGTCTGATGAAACCAAACTGGAACTGTTTGGTAGAAACACAACTTGTCGTGTTTGGAGGAAAAAGAATACTAAGTTGCATCCATCAAACACCATACCTACTGTAAAGCATGGTGGTGGAAACATCATGCTTTGGGGCTGTTTCTCTGCAAAGGGGCCAGGACGACTGATCCGGGTACATGAAAGAATGAATGGGGCCATGTATCGTGAGATTTTGAGTGCAAACCTCCTTCCATCAGCAAGGGCATTGAAGATGAAACGTGGCTGGGTCTTTCAACATGACAATGATCCAAAGCACACCACCAGGGCAATGAAGGAGTGGCTTCGTAAGAAGCATTTCAAGGTCCTGGAGTGGCCTAGCCAGTCTCCAGATCTCAACCCTATAGAAAACCTTTGGAGGGAGTTGAAAGTCCGTGTTGCCAAGCGAAAAGCCAAAATCATCACTGCTCTAGAGGAGATCTGCATGGAGGAATGGGCCAACATACCAACAACAGTGTGTGGCAACCTTGTGAAGACTTACAGAAAACGTTTGACCTCTGTCATTGCCAACAAAGGATATATTACAAAGTATTGAGATGAAATTTTGTTTCTGACCAAATACTTATTTTCCACCATAATATGCAAATAAAATGATAAAAAAACAGACAATGTGATTTTCTGGATTTTTTTTTCTCAGTTTGTCTCCCATAGTTGAGGTCTACCTATGATGTAAATTACAGACGCCTCTCATCTTTTTAAGTGGTGGAACTTGCACTATTGCTGAATGACTAAATACTTTTTTGCCCCACTGTATGTGTCACTGAGATTGCTTTCCTCCTTGACCCATAAGTTTCTTTTCAACATGCTATGTGTTGAAAGAGTTAAGCGGTCAAGTTATGGGTGGGTTTTAAGGTGAGTAGGTAGGAAATGGGTGGGACGCCTACTCACCATATCTCCACTTCAAGTGTGTGGCTGGGGAAATTCATGTCCAGCCATTTTTTTTTTTCTGGTCTGCGTTGTGTGGAGGTAGGAAGCCTTCTGTCTGCTAGCTCCTGCAAGAGCTGTCATACAGTGTGGAAGATAAGTATTTAGTCAACCACCAATTGTGCAAGTTCTCCCTTTTAAAAAAGATGAGAGAGGCCTGTTAATGACATCATAAGTAGACCACAACTATGAGAGTCAAAATGAGACAACAAATCTAGAAAATCATCTCGTCTGATTTTGCAAGATCTATTTTTGCAAATTATGGTGGAAAATATGTATTTGGTCATTAAGAAAAGTTCATCTCAAAATTTTGGTATATACAGTATACTTTGTTGGCAATGACAGACAAACATTTTCTGTAAGTCTTCACAAGGCTGGTACACACCGTTTTTGGAATGTTAGCCCATTCCTCCATGCAGATCTCCTCTAGAGCAGTGATGTTTTGGGCCTGTCGCTGGGCAACACGAACTTTCACCTCCCTCTAAATGTTTTCTATGGGGTTGAGATCAGGAGACAAGCTAGGCCACTCCAGGACCTTCATATACTTCTTATGAAGCCACTCCTTCGTTGCCCTGGCTTTGTGCTTGGAATCATTATCATGCTGAAAGACCCATCCACGTTTCATCTTCAATGCCCTTGCTGATGGAAGGTTTGCACACAAAATCTCACGATACATGGCCCCATTCATTCTTTCATGTACATGGTCTCTTTGCAGAGAAACAGCTCAAAAGCATGATGTTGCCACCCCCATGTTTCACAGTAGGTATGGCGTTCTTTGGATGCAACTCAGCATTCTGTCTCCTCCAAACACGACGAGTTTTGTTTCTACCAAACAGTTCTACTTTGGTTTCATCAGACCATATGACATTCTCCCAAAACTTTTATGGATAATCCAAATGCTTTCTAGCAAACTTCAGACAGGCCTGGACATTTACTGGTTTAAGCAGGAAGACACGTCTGGCACTGCAGGATCTGAGTCCCTGGCTGCGTAGTGTGTTACTGATGGTAGCCTTTGTTATGGTGGTCCCAGCTTTATGAAGGTCATTCACTAGGTGATCATTTTAACCCCACGGGGTGAGATCTTGCGAAGAGCCCCAAATTGAGGGAGATTATCAGTGGTCTTGTATGTGTGGTGCCCCTGGGGACCAGTCACTACAGAGTACTGCAACTTATCCAGAGGTGTGGTTTTACACTCTCAGGGGGCATGGCACAGAACCCAACACCTGCATCCAACACTAGAAACTTCAGTCAGGGCACCTGGGCATACCATAAGAGAGGATGGCCTCATCTGAGGCTGGATAGGAAAGGGTGTTGGAGGAGTAGGTGGGGTAAGTAGAGTAAGGGAGATAATTAGGCGGGAACGTTAGTGAGATTGTGAAAGGAGGGGAGCTGAGCAGACATGAGGATCTGCAGCTCCTGACAAACAGAACAGAGAAGTGAGATGGAGAAGCAGAAGGAAGCACCCAGAAGGACAAAAGGGGTCCTAGAGGCAGGGGTAGTGAGAAGTCCATCCGTGGGGCTCGTATTCACACTGACCAGAGTCAGGTAGAGGGACCAGTTTGCAGGCAAGGGTACCAGCCCCATTCAAGTGGAGAATCTAAGGACTGAGTTAAATAACCAGAGACTGTGCTTTTGCAGGAAGCACAGTCACATCTGCACACATTCGCTGAAAAGGCAGCCATATAGGATCCAGGGGAACTTGGAGCTCACCACCCAACAAGATCCGAGGCTCCTGGCTTGAAGCATTGTGTGGCGGCAGGCGCAGCGCAGGAGAGACGAAGCCAGCGCAGAGATGGCCAGAGAAAGGAGCATAGAAAGAGGGTTCTGGAAAGTGCATCCAAATTGCTTGAGAGCTGGCTGGACAACAAACCTGGAGGACACAGCACCCCGGCTGGGGCAACTAAGAACTGTGAGTAAAGCATTGGAAACTGCACCACACTGTGTCCTCACTTTTATTTACTACGCCATACACCCTGCACCACATCCACCATCAGCATCACCATCATTTACAACCTAAGTGCCTTGGGACTAAAGCTCTACTTGTGGAGAGCTATACCAACTCTGCTGCATCACCATCAGCCCCAGCTGATTCTTCAAGAAGCATCGACTAACATCTTTATTGCCGAGTACCACAGGTTGCGTCAAGAACATTTATTCCATAAACTTTATTTTCCCCTTCATTTCACTTTTATTGGACACCCAGGGCCATGGACTGGGTCACTGCTGCCATGACACATCCCCTTTAAGACCCGGCCCGGTACCGAGTACCCCACAGCCCTTGGGGGTACTCCAATTTTGTCGTCATGAACAGGATGGACTGACCCAACAAACTGGGTCCTGTGCGCCATTGACTTAGTTGAACTGTGCAAAACTTGCCACCATTACAGAGCCATGAGGCACACAGGAAAAGAAAGGCATGCCATCGTGGGCAGAATCCAGATGTGAGGTGCAAAGATCATGCCCGCCCACTGCCAGCATTACTATGTGATGAGGAGGTGTCCGTCAACAAAAGAGATCCACCTTCAGATCTGGTATGGTGGGAAAAGAGGGATGAAGAAAGACCACCCATGAAAGAGGGGGCGGAAGAAGACTGCAGACTGGAAGCAGCACATGGAGTGGCGTGCAGGCAGGCGAGCTGCAAACATGGCAGCGAAGAAACCGGGGGACATCGGGGAAGTGGAGACTGCAGGGCGCATGAGTGTGGGATGGAAGCAGAGGGCTGCCCTGGCCCAAGAGATAACAACCCAGATCCGCTACCTATGGTGGACTCAGTGCTGCTCGGTGCGGAGGTAGAGGAGATGACCCGCCAACTGCTGCAGCTGCAGCTAGTAGCGGTAACCAAGTGGAAGGAGACTTTGATGAAAAGGGTGACTGGACAGCAGTCAGCCTCACATCCCGTGGCCTCGATTCCTGAAATGGGAGCAAGAACAGCCGGTATAGGAAGATCAGGTACAGTCACCCCCCATTAGCTGAGGAGACCCTGCTAGGTCCCTTTGAACCCCCGCCAGCCCCAAAACCTGGTCAGCTGTTAAACTACACAGTCTGGGACCGGATAGCAGACATTAAAGACAGACTAGCTGACCCACTGCTGCCTGCATCAACATCACAGGTGGACATAATGGGGCTTGCAGAGCAGACACGGGTGCGGGAAGCCCAAAGAGGGATCCTCAGAAAGAGGAAATATGCCAGCAGCAGATACTGAAGCTGGAGGCAGAGGAATGGGGGTGGGAAGTCCAGCAAAAGGAGCTAGAGGAGCACAATTTAGCAACTAAACCCAGGGTCCGAAAAAAATCAGACCCACTGACTGGGGCCCAAGGAAACAGGGAACTGTGGTCTCCTTTGACCTTAATAAGGGTTGGGGGTTCATTAAGGAGCCCGGGATGACTAAGGACCTTTTTGTGACTCGCGGTGATGTAGAGTCACATCTCCTGGAAGGGTACCCATATTGGGACCTACACCCAGGGGATAAAGTGTCCTTCACATGGCACAAGGGAGAGAGGGGGTGGTATGCCCTCAATGTCCGCAAGTGCAAAGCCACACGGGCTTCTATGCCAGAAGCTGCATCTGCTCCTGAAACAGTAAGTGAACAGTCCATGAGGACACAGGCCACCCAAACCCCGATGGTGGGACTAGTTTTATATGAACCAATTGGAGTAACCCCAGAGCAGGAATTTCCTCAGCCAGGGAGAAGCAGAAGGAAGCTCTCAGAAGGACAGAAGGGGTCCTAGAGGCACGAGTAGTGAGAAGTCCACCCGTGGGGCTCGTATTCACGTTGACCAGAGTCAGGTGGAGGGACCAGGTCACAGGCAAGGGGACTGGCCCCATTCTAGTGGAGAAACTAAGGACTCAGCTAAATAACCGGAGACTTTGGCTTTTTCAGGAAGCACAGTCACATCTGCCCACATTCGTTGAAAAGGCAGCCATATAGGATCCAGGAGGACTTAGAGCTCGCCGCCCAACAAGATCCGAGGCTGCTGACTGGGGACACTGTGTGGCAGGCGCAGGGCAGGAGAGGCGAAGCCAGTGCAGAGAGATGGCCAGAGAAAGGAACATAGAAAGAGGGTTCTGGAAAGTGCATCCAAATTGCTTGAGAGCTCGCTGTATCACAAACCTGGAGGACACAGCACCCACGTTGGGGCAACTAAGAACTATGAGTAAAGCATTGGAAACTGCATCACGCTGTGTCCTCACAATTATTTACTGCGCCATCCACCCTGCACCACATCCACCATCACCATCAATTACAACCTAAGCGCCCTGGGACTAAAGCTCTACCTATGGAGAGCTGTACCAACTCTGCTGCATCACCATCAGCCCCAGCTGATTCTTCAGGCAGCGTCGGCTAACATCTTTATTGCTGAGTACCACAGGTGGCATAACAAAACATTTATCCCATAAACTTTATTTTCCCCTTTATTTCACTTTTATTTGATGCCCAGGGCCACGAAACGGGTCACTGCTGCCGTGACACATCCCCTTCCAGAACTGGTAGCGAGTACCCCACGGCCCTTGAGGGCGCTCCATATGTCTTCTATTTTCTTATTATTGCTCCCACAGTCGATTCCATCACATCAAGCTGCTTGCCTAATGCAGATTCAGTCTTCTCAGCCTGGTGCAGGGCTGCAATTTTATTTCTGGTATCCTTCAACAGCTCTTTGGTCTTCACCATAGTGGAGTTTGGAGTGTGACTGTTTGAGGTTGTGGACAGATGTCTTTTATGCTGATAACAAGCGCAAACAGTGCTATTACTACAGGTAATGAGTGGAGGACAGAGGAGGCTCATAAAGAAGAAGTTACAGGTCTGTGAGAGCCAGAAATCTTGCATGTTTTTAGGTGACCAAATGCTTATTTTCCACCATAATTTGCAAAATAAATCTTGCAAAATCAGACAAGGTGATTTTCTGGATTTGTTTTCTCATATTGACTCCCATAGTTGTGATCTACCTATGGTGTCAATTACAGACCTCTCATCTTTTTTAGTGAGAGAACTTGCACAATTAGTGGCTGACTAAATACTTTTTTCCCCACTGTATGTATTGCCCCAGAGGACCTGGGCAGGACAGTATATGAACTTTTTATTTTCATTTGAGTTGGACAGGCTGTTTTCGGTTACCAGTTTGATTTTTTTTGGTTTATAATTAGTGTTGAGCATTCCGATACTGCAAATATCGGGTATCGGCCGATATTCGCTGTATCGGAATTCCGATACCGAGTTCCGATACTTTTGCGATATTGGATACCAGAATCGGAAGTTCCCATAGTAATAGTAATATAGTGCAATGATGCACTATAATGGAGTGTGGGCAGTGCGTGGGCGGAGACTGCGTGTGTGTGTGCAGGTGGGGTCTGTGCGTGACTGTGGGGGGTCTGTGCGTGCCTGCCGGGGGTCTGAGCAGGCTGCCAGGGGTCAGTGTGGGCCTGCCGGGGGTCTATGTGGGCTGCCGGGGGTCTGTGCGGGCTGCCGAGGGTCTGTGCGGGTCTGCCGGGGGTCTGTGCGGGCTGCCGGGGGTCTGTGCGGGCTGCCGAGGGTCTGTGCGGGCCTGCCGGGGGTCTGTGCGGGCTGCCGGGGGTCTGTGCGGGCCTGCCTGGGGTCTGTGCAGGAGGCTGGGGGTCTGTGCAGGCCTGCCGGGGTTCTGTGCGGGCTGCCGGGGGTCTGTGTTGGCCTGCCGGGGGTCTGTGCGGGCTAGCGGGGGTCTGTGCGGGCCTGCCGGGGTTCTGTGCAGGCTGCCGGGGGTCTGTGCGGGCTGCCGGGGGTCTGTGCATGTGGACAGGCATTGTCTGATGGGACTACAAGTCCCATCGGACGATGCCTGCTACAGTGATTGACACATTAGCCAATGATGGGACAGTAGTAGTCCCATCATCCGGCTAATGTGTTGAATATAAAAAAAAAAAATATTACATACATACTACATACTACATACATACTACATACATACTACATACAATACATTCATACATTACATACAATACATACATACAGTACATATAACATAGGGGACATACTCACCATTACGTGTCATTTTGATCCCCGAAGCCAGTGTCATCTGTAGTGTTGAGCGATACCATCCGATACTTGAAAGTATCGGTATCGGAAAGTATCGGCCGATACCGGCAAAGTATCGGATCTAATCCGATACCGATACCCGATACCAATACAAGTCAATGGGACTCAAGTATCGGATGGTATTCCTGATGGTTCCCAGGGTCTGAAGGAGAAGAAACTCTCCTTCAGGCCCTGGGATCCATATTAATGTGTAAAATAAAGAATTAAAATAAAAAATATTGCTATACTCACCTCTCCGACGCAGCCTGGACCTCACCGAGGGAACCGGCAGCGTTCTTTGCTTAAAATGCGCGCTTTTACTTCCTTCCGTGACGTCACGGCTTGTGATTGGTCGCGTGCCGCCCATGTGGCCGCGACGCGACCAATCACAGCAAGCCGTGACGTAATTTTCAGGTCCTCAATGCCTAATTCTAGGCATTCAGGAATTTAAAATTACGTTCCGGCTTGTGATTGGTCGCGTCGCGGTCACATGGGTGACGCGACCAATCACAAGCCGTGACGTCACGGGAGGCAGGAGACGCACGCATTTTTAAAAATACGTCACGGCTTGTGATTGGTTGCGTGCCGCCCATGTGACCGCGACGCGACCAATCACAGCAAGCCGTGACGTAATTTCAGGTCCTGATGCCTATTTCTGCATTGAGGACCTGAAATTAGGTCACGGCTTGCTGTGATTGGTCGCGTCGCGGTCACATGGGCGGCACGCAACCAATCACAAGCCGTGACGTATTTTTAAAAATGCGCGCGTCTCCTGCCTCCCGTGACGTCACGGCTTGTGATTGGTCGCGTCGCCCATGTGACCGCGACGCGACCAATCACAAGCCGGAACGTAATTTTAAATTCCTGAATGCCTAGAATTAGGCATTGAGGACCTGAAAATTACGTCACGGCTTGCTGTGATTGGTCGCGTCGCGGCCACATGGGCGGCACGCGACCAATCACAAGCCGTGACGTCACGGAAGGAAGTAAAAGAGCGCATTTTAAGCAAAGAACGCTGCCGGTTCCCTCGGTGAGGTCCAGGCTGCGTCGGAGAGGTGAGTATAGCAATATTTTTTATTTTAATTCTTAATTTTACACATTAATGTTGTTTCGATACCGATACCCGATACCACAAAAGTATCGGATCTCGGTATCGGAATTCCGATACCCGCAAGTATCGGCCGATACCCGATACTTGCGGTATCGGAATGCTCAACACTAGTCATCTGTAAAAAATATTAAAATAACAAACAACCAATATACTCCCTGATCCGCAGAAATCCACGAGTGTCCCACGACGATCTCCCGTGAAGAACGGCAGCATCAGCTGATGCGACCGCTCTCCAGGGGCTCCAGGAACACAATGAGGGGAGGAAGGTATCCTTCCACACTGTATTCCTCCGCCGCTGTAAAAAAATAGTCCCTAGTCTCACTTTTGGCATTGCTGTGTGAGAAATTTTCCCACGCAGCAATTGCCATAAAGTGAGACTTTGAACTATATTAACCTTAGTGATGCACTGCAGGAGCCATTGTCTCCTGTCAGTGTGTCACTGAGGGTCCTATAGAGCAGTGACATCACCCGAAACCTATCTGAGATGCTTTGTTTCTGCGGATCAGGATGATTGGGTGACCTTCTTGCCATTGGCTGAGTTCGCCCTTAATAATCGGGCCAGTTCGGCTACTTTGGTTTCGCCTTTTTTTTGTAATGCTGGTTTTCATCCTCGTTTTTCTTCAGGGCAGGTTCAGCCTTCGGACTGTCCTGGTGTGGATTCTGTGGTGGACAGGTTGCAGCAAATTTGGACTCATGTGGTGGACAATTTGACCTTGTCCCAAGAGAAGGCTCAATGTTTCGCTAACCGCCGTCACCGTGTTGGTCCCCGACTTCGTGTTGGGGATTTGGTTTGGTTATCATCTCGTTATGTTCCTATGAAGGTTTCTTCTCCTAAGTTTAAGCCTCGTTTCATTGGTCCGTATAAGATTTCTGAAATTCTTAATCCTTTTGCCATCCATAATGTGTTCCATAGGTCGTTGCTGCAGAGATATGTGGCGCCTATGGTTCCCTCCGTTGATCCTCCTGCTCCGGTCTTGGTCGAGGGGGAGTTGGAGTATGTGGTAGAGAAGATTTTGGATTCTCGTATTTTGAGACGAAAACTTCAGTACTTGGTCAAATGGAAGGGCTATGGTCAGGAAGATAATTCCTGGGTTGTTGCCTCTGATGTCCATGCTGCCGATTTAGTTCGTGCCTTTCATTTGGCTCGTCCTGATTGGCCGGGGGGCTCTGGTGAGGGTTCGGTGACCCCTCCTCAAGGGGGGGTACTGTTATGAATTCCGTTCTCGAACTCCCTCCTGTGGTCATGAATGGTACTTCGGTGAGTTCTGTCCGTGGACTCCCTCTGGTGGCTGTGAGTGGAGCTGCTGGTTCTGAGATTCCTTCCCCACCTGCCCTCGTTTAGGGCTAGGCTGGATTCTCTATTTAACTCCACTCAGATCATTACTCCATGCCAGCTGTCAATGTTCTAGTACTGGTTCAGATCTCTCCTGGATCTTTCTGAGGACCTGACTACTCCAGCAAAAGCTAAGTTCTGGCTTGTTCATTTGTTACTTATGGTTTTACTTGCTAAGTTCTAGTCCAGCTTGCTATCATTAAACTGCCTGGCTAGCTGGAAGCTCTGGGGGTGCAGAGTGGCACCACCGCCCCGTGAGTCGGTGCGGGGGTATTTTTTGCACACTCTGCGTGGTTTTTGTAGTTTGTTGTGTTGACCGCAAAGATCCCTTTTCTATCCTCTATCTGTTTAGTTAGACTGGCCTCTCTTTGCGAAAGCCTATTTCATCCTGTGTTTGTGATTTCCTCTTAACTCAAAGTCAATACTTGTGGGGGGCTGCTTTTACCTTTGGGGAAATTTCTCTGAGGCAAGTGAGGCTTTGTTTCCATTCTTTAGGGGTAGTTAGCTCTTAGGCTGTGAAGAGGCGTCTAGGCAGAGTCAGGCACGCTCCACGGCTATTTCTAGTTGTGTTTATAGGAGTGGGGTTTGCGGTCAGCAGAGTTCCCATTTCCCCAGAGCTCGTCCCGATTCCGTGTTTAACTATCAGGTCATTCCTGGTGCACCTAACCACCAGGTCCATAACAGAGATCGTCGTGGGACACTCGTTATTAATTGGACTACGGCGAACAGGTAGTATATGGTTTATTATTTTACGTTTTTTGCAGGCACTGAAGTATGGTAAGTATGGTTAAATGAAGAATATTAAAATAATTTTTACCTAATGTGTGTGTTTTATTAACCCTTTATTACTATTGGATTAATAATGGATAGGCGTCTTATTGATGCCTCTCCATTATTAACCCAGCTTAATGTCACCTTACAATAGCAAGGTGACATTAACCCCTTATTAACCCATATCCCACCGCTACACAGGGGTGGGAAGAGAGGGGCTAAGTGCCGGAATTGGCGCATCTTACAGATGCGCCATTTCTGGGATGGCTGCCGACTGGTATTTGTAGCCGGGGGGAGCCAATATCCATGGCCCCTCTCTAGGCTATGAATATCAGCCCACAGCTGTCTGCGTAGCCTTTCTGGCTATAAAATATAGGGGGACCCCACGTCATTTTTTTGGGGGACCCCTATTTTAATAGCCAGTAAAGGCTACGCAGACAGCTGCGGGCTGATATTCATAGCAGGCTACAAATATTGGCCCCCGGCCGTTGGCTTTACCCCTCTGGTGCAGAAAATTGCACGGGAGCCCACACTGTCTTTTTCCGTTTTTTTATTTAAAATGAAACACTCATTAAGGCCTCTTTCACACTTGCGTCGGTACGGGTCCGTCGCTATGCGTTGGGCCGACGTATCGACGCATGTTGTGAAATTTGTGCCCCGACGTGGGCAGCGGATGCAGTTTTTCAACGCATCCGCTGCCCATTCTGAAGTCTGGGGAGGAAGGGGCGGAGATTCGTTCACGCATGCGCGGTAGAAAATGGCAGATGCGACGGACAAAAAACCATTCACTTGAACGTTTTTTCGTGCCGACGGTCCGCCAAGACACGACGGATCCGTTGCATGATGGACGCGACTTGTGGCCATCCATCGTGATGTGATCCGCCGCTAATACAAGTCTATGGGTAAAAAACGCATCCTGTGAGCACATTTGCAGGATCCACTTTTTTCCCAAACCAACGGATTGCGATGGATTGCTAAAAACGCAATTGTGAAAGTAGCCTTAGAAACATCGGCCTTTCTATTATATATCTATGGATATATCTATCTCTAGATATGTTTATAAATAGATATATCTATAGATACATAGAAGTATCTATCCATATATTTGGCTGTTTTCACACATCAGGTTTTTGCCGTCAGGCACAATCCGGCGAGTTTTGAAAAAAAACCGGATCCGGCGGAAAAAAACGGATCCGGTGGGAAAAACGGATTCGGTGGAAAAAAACGGATTCGGCAGAAAAAAATGGATCCAGTGGAAAAAACGGATCCAGCAGAATAAAACGGATCTGGCGGAAAAAAAGGATCCAGCGAACAAAACGGATCTGGTGGAAAAAAATGGATCCATCGAAAAAAACGGATCCGTTTTTTTTCAAAGGTCACCAGATTGTGCCTGACGGCAAAAACCTGATGTGTGAAAGCAGCCAGATATATGGATAGATAGAGCTATGTATCTATAGATGCATCTAACTATAAATATATCTATATCTATAGATAGATATATCCATAGATATATAATAGAAAGGCCGATGTTTCTAAGGCTACTTTCACACTTGCGTTTTTAGCAATCCGTCGCAATCCGTCGTTTTGGGAAAAAACAGATCCTGCAAAAGTGCTTGCAGGATGCGTTTTTTACCCATAGACTTGTATTAGCGGTGGATCAAGACGGATGGTCACACGTCGCGTCCGTCGTGCAACGGATCCGTCATGTTTTGGCGGACCGTCGGCACGAAAAAACATTCAAGTGAACGTTTTTTTGTCCGTCGCATCCGCCATTTTCAACCTCGCATGCGCGGTCGAAACTTAGCCCCATCCTCCCCAGACTTCAGAATGGGCAGCGGATGCGTTGAACAACTGCATCCGCTGCCCACGTCGGGGCACAAATTTCACAACGGGCGTCGGTACGTCGGCCCGACGCATAGCGACGGACCCCTACCAACGTAAGTGTGAAAGAGGCCTTAATGAGCATTTCATTTAAAAAAATATTGGAAAAAAACAGCGTGGGCTCCCGTGCAATTTTCTGCGCCAGAGGGGGAAAGCCAACGGCCGGGGGCCAATATTTGTAGCCTGCTATGAATATCAGCCCACAGCTGTCTGCGTAGCCTTTACTGGCTATTAAAATAGGGGGACCCCACAAAAAATGACGTGGGGCCCCCCTATATTTTATAGCCAGAAAGGCTATGCAGACAGCTGCGGGCTGATATTCATAGCCTAGAGAGGGGCCATGGATATTGCCCCCCGGCTACAAATACTGGTCCGCAGCCGCCCCAGAAATGGCGCATCTGTAAGATGTTAGCCCCTCTCTTCCCACTCCCGTGTAGCAGTGGGATATGGGGTAATAAGGGGTTAATGTTACCTTGCTATTGTAAGGTAACATTAAGCCGGGTTAATAATGGAGAGGCGTCAATAAGACGCCTATCCATTATTAATCCAATAGTAATAAAGGGTTAATAAAACACACACATTAGGAAAAAAGTATTTTAATATTCTTCATTCAACCATACTTACCGTACTTCAGCGCCTGCAAAAAACGTAAAATAATAAACCGTATACTACCTGTCCTTCGTAGTCCAATTAATAACGAGTGTCCAATGATGATCTCCTCTATAGAACAGTGACATCGGGTGATGTCACTACTCTATAGGACCCTCAGTGGTGCACTGACAGGAGACAATGGCTCCTGCAGTGCATCACTGAGGTTAATATAGTTCAAAGTCTCACTTTATGGCAATTGCTGCGTGGGAAAATTTCTCACACAGCAATGCCAAAAGTGAGACTAGGGACTATTTTTTTTACAGCGGCGGAGGAATACAGTGCGGAAGGATACCTTCCACCCGTCATTGTACTGTATGTCTATATGTATGTATTGTATGCAATGTATGAATGTATTGTATGTAGTATGTATGTAGTATGTATGTATGTATGTAGCATGTTGTATGTAGTATGTATGTTTTATGTTGTATGTATGTAGTATGTATCTAGTATGCATGTAGCATGTATGTTTTTGGTTTTTTACATTCAACACATTAACCGGATGTTGCGACTACTACTGTCCCATCATTGGCTAATGTGTCAATCACTGTCACTGTAGCAGGCATTGTCCGATGGGACTTGTAGTCCCATCGGACGATGCCTGCACGCACGCACAGAGCCCCGGCAGCCCGCACAGACCCTCAGCAGCCCGCACAGAGCCCCGGCAGCCCGCACAGAGCCCCAGCAGCCCACACAGAGCCCTGGCAGCCCGCACAGAGCCCCGGCAGGCTCGCACAGACCCCCGGCAGCCCGCACAAACCCCCGGTAGCCCGCACAAACCCCCGGCAGCCCGCACGGATCCCCAGCAGGCCAGCACAGACCCCCGGCAGCCTGCACAGACCCCCAGCAGGCCCATACAGACCCCCAGCAGGCCCACACAGACCCCTGGCAGGCACGCACAGACCCCCGGCAGCCCGCACAGACCCCCGGCAGCCCGCACAGATCCCCGGCAGGCCCGCACACACAGACCTGCACAGTGTCCGCCCACGCACCGCCCACACTCTTCCCCCCTCCGAAACAGGATGTAGAAGGACAGAAAGGGCTTATTTACATTCCGATATTTGTGTCCCATTGACTTGCATTGGTATCGGTATCGGCGATATCCGATATTTTTTGGATATCGTCCGATCCAATCCGATACCAATATTTCTGGATATCGGAAGGTATCGCTCAACACTATTTATCATGCAATAAACCACCCAGAGACTTTAACCACACGTGTACCTGTGTTTACTTCAAGGAGCAGCTAAGTGAGCCGACCTTCCACAATATAAACAGTATTCCCACTTCTTTCCACAGTCTTGTTAATTGTTATTCTGACATTTTTTTTCATTAAAAACAGCATCCAGTTAATTTTATGGTATTTAGTGCATCATATTAATGTGAAAATGATCAATAGCTCAGCCACCAAAGCTTTCTCTTATAGATATTTTACGAAGTTTTTCCATATTTGAACATAAATCAGTGTGAGTGTAAATCCAGCCTCTTGATTGAGCTGTATCATTAACTCTATGAGATGAGACAAGCAAAACACTTGGGATAGAAATGAGATTTAGAACCACAGAGAAAATTCAAAGAGATGATTTGAAGGTTATGCTGTAAAATACTCTGTTTCTGCAGCTAATTAGGGCTGCAGGGACAGTTGGGTAATACAGTTTCTAGGTCATAATAAGTTTAGAGACTTCTCATTTAACCAATGACAGAACAAAAGAGGTTCAGCAGAGCAATTTTACAATGCAATTATTTCCTTCCTCAAATTTTTTTCATATACTCCTGGTATAAGCAGCCTATTGGGGTTTCAACTTTAATTCTTTTTTCATTCTAGATAATTTGAGTTAAAGTACAAACTTTGCACAATTGCCTCTAGCAGAGCTGAATTTTGTTTCTTTGCTTTAATAAGGAGTGGACTTCAGCAACTGTGCTATCTATGACAACCATACTGTTACAGAACAGTTTTTCTAAATATTAAAAGGTATGAGTTCTATAAACATTGACATTGCGAAGCCCTTTAAGCAAAAACATTTGAAAGCCTATAATAGAGTTAATGGTTTTCAACAAACTACCTAATTTAACATTTGGTTAAAGCTTGGTACTAGGATTTCCCTTGCTATGTACTCTCACAACACAAATAAATCAGTGTGCGGACTGAAGTATAAGAATTGCTTAAATTAGTCCCCAAAAAGTAAAACTTGAATGTAGAGTAATTAGAGCTCGACATTAGTGATGAGCAAATTTGTTCGGAAAACGATCGCTAAACATAAATTCAGCACGAATATGGTACATTCGGATTCGTGATCGGAAACACGAGCAAAATGTTCTAAAATTGGAAAATATTGGCAACATTGGGAAAATATTTGCTTTGCCACATCAGTATTTTCAGGACTTCATGAATGATAAGGGTGGTGTACCATCAGCATTTGGCATGTGTTTGATGGGGGGGGGGTTTGCAGAGCTCAGAGGCTCGACGTTCTTGCAAGCAGTAATTTTTTTTCCCCTAACTTTGTGTGCACATTGTGGCTAGACAATCAGGGCACGGGAAACAATGTCCTGACACAACTGCTTCTGTCATTGGCTGCTGAAATTACAAGTCCCTCTCCATATAAAGAGCAAACATCTTGTTTTAGTTCCATTTTGACACAGTAACAGCCCAGAGAGACTGTCCCTGACGATGGCACTGTTAGCAGCAAGATTTTAGCTAGTTAGCTAGGCGGCGGTATATCAGTCAGAGAGTGTAGCTAGTGTATAGTGTGGCTGTTAAATTTACCTTCCAACATTTTTTTTGTCATTACTGAGGTCCACATACAAAACCAGCAGGGCACATGTACTCAAAAGTGTGTTGTGCACTGCTACTATTGTGCTCCATGCACGAGAATAGCATTCTAAATCTTATTTTTTCACTAGCTAAATGTAAAACAGCCTGTTGTATCCCACCATGTCATTTAGTTCTGTGGTGATATGAAACTTTCTGCAGATCTAAGGCACATAAAAAAAGATATAATTTTTCCTGTAGTTGAATAATATACAGCCCACCGTATCCCACATTGTCATTTTGTGGTGGGAATATGAACATGTCTGCAGACCTAACGTGCATTGAAAAAAATTATAATTTTTTCTGTTGCTGAATGTGATAGAGCCCGCCATATTCCACGTTGTCATTTTCCGGCAGTGATACGAACCTGTCTGCAGACCTAACACGCATTAAAAAATTCTGATTTTTTTCTGCTGCTAAATGTGATGCAGCCCACCGCATCCCATGTTGTCATGCTGTGGCGGTGATATGAACCAGTCTGCAGACCTAACATGCATTAAAAAAATTATAATTTTTTCTGTTGCTAGATTTGATACAGCCTGCCATATCCCATGTTGTCATTTTGTGGCATTGATATTAACCTGTCTGCAGACCTAATGCGCATTATAAAAAATATATAATTTTTTCTATTGCTGGATGTGATACAGCCCGCGGCATCCCATGTTGTCATTTTGTGAAAGTGATATGAACCTGTCTGCAGACCTAATGTGCATTTAAAAAAATATAATTTTTTCTGTTGCTGAATGTGATACAGCCCACCGTATCCCATGTTGTCATGCTCTGGCGGTGATATGTACTTTCCTGCAGACCTAATGCGCATACAAAAATTATAATTTTTTCTATTTCTGAATGTCATAGAGCCCACCTTATCCCACATTGTCATTTTGTGGCGGTGATATGAACCTGTCTGCAGACCTAATGCGCATTAAAAAAAGTAAAAAAAAAATTCTGTTGCTGAATGTGATACAGCCCGCAATATTCCACGTTGTCATTTTGTGGCGGTGATATGAACCTGTCTGCAGACCTAACACACATTAAAAAAATTTGAATTTTTTCTATTGCTGAATGTGATACAGACCACCATATTACACGTTGTGATTTTATGACAGTGATATTTAGCTGTCTGCAGACCTCAAGCACATTAAAATACTTTTTTTTTCTGTTGATAAACATGATACAGCTCACTATATCCAACTTTTTCATTTAGTGGCTTTGAAATTGTTCTGTGTGCAGAGCTTTTGTACATTAAAATTATTTAATTTTATTTTTTTTACAAATTTGATGCAGCAGCCGAGATCTGAGCTTGAAATTGTTTTTACACTGACCCGTAGAAGCGCCAGGTAGGCGTGAAACGGCCGTCGTCAGGCCTGCAGCACTCTGTGGGAATGTACCCCCGGCCATGAAGACTTTTATGTGAGTTAATAAAGAAACTGCTTTGGAAGATCGGTGAGTGCAGCCTTTTCTTACTCTTCAGCGCTGGTTGAAATTGTTTTTAGCCTATCTTCTAGATTATGTGCATCTTTGGCATCCAATTTCTCACGGGCATCTTTTATGCCTAGCTTGAGACGAACATCTGTTACACCTATCTTCTAACAAGTATCAAATGGTGTTGGGTAAATGAATAATCGTTGTAGGATGGATCCTGGATCTCGCAGCTCCCATAGCCACCCTGTTATTGATCCTGTTGTCCTATCCCATTCCCGTTGTCGTCATGGCTCTTTTCCTGATCAGTTCATTTAACGACATGTTTGACATATTTCTGAGGAAAACCTGTACCTTACCAGCAGCAAATGTAGGAAAGAGGGATTTCCAATGCCACGGACAATCTTCTAGATTATGCAGGCCTCATCCACTCTAAAAAAAAATTTTACGTTACTAACATGATTCAATAGGAGAGATCTCAGTTTGCAATTGTTTTGAGCATCTAGTCTATGTTATACAGGCCTCATCGACAGGCCCCGAAAAATTTTCTGTTACTAATATTATACAGTAGGGGACATCTCACAGGGCAGCACCTAGTGCCACCTCTTTGTCCCTCTTTGGGTCGCAGTTTTTGCCTGCTGCCTCTTATAAGAGTAGAGATTTGTTAGGTTACCTAGTTACGCCCCTTCCAGGCTTTCAGAGGGATGCAGAACAGTAATTCCACCACCTTGCCCATTACAGTCTCTATCTGCTGGGTTTGCTGTAATGGAAGAGGTGTCGGTCCCCACTATGCTAGTTCTACTCTATTGCAATTGATGCCACTTTGTTGGTGTCTGCCACTAATTTTTGTAAATGTGTAAACTCCTGGTTGGGTCTCCTTCCTGCGCTTTGCCTGTAGCAGTAGGCCTCCAAGACCGTTAGGCCTACACTTCGTTGGAGTCAACTACCCGTATTACTATCCTGCTGCATGCAGTAACAGGGCTCGCAGCACAGTAGGCATACACCGATCCCTCACCCACCTCGTCTTATTGTGACATTCAATTGAAAGCTGTAAATGCTGTCCCTGACCCCGATACGTCATGCCTGGCTGATTGCTGCAGTGCCATGCTACAACTGTACTGTGGGTAAATTGAGGCCACTTTCCTGGAGTCTGTCCTTAATTTGATGTGTTTTGGCAGCATTTGGGGCCATTTTAAGGTGCTGTCCATGCGTTTGTTTTTGCCTTCCATTGACATGAATGGTGTTTGGTTATTTTCTGTGAATATTCAACAAATTAGTTAGTGAATATTGCAAATTCAGCGATGGTAATCCAAACCAAACATTGAAATAGTCGCTCATCTCTAATAGAGATGAGTGGAGGAGAGAGAAAAAGTCGCTGACCGGGAAAGAAAGAGGTCTCTGCTGATCATAAGCGTTTTAATGCTACAGAAAAGAGAGGACCTTCCTGTTCATAAGAGCTTACATTTTACAGGACAGAGGACTCCAGTGCCCATCCCATAACAGCTTACACTTTACTGGAGATGATGACCCCACTGACCATAAGAGCTTGCAATCTACCTGAAAGAGAGGATACCTCTGATCATAAGAGCTTTCACTTTACAGGACAGAGAAGACCCCAATTACTACAGAAGTTACACTCTACAACACACTGTATAGAGAGGTGCAGGCTCATCATAAGAGCTAACATATTAGAGGAGAGATGGGACATCGCTTGCCATAAGAGCTTACACTTCATGGGATAGAAAGAGAGCACCCTGATAGCCATAAGAAATTACACTTTATAGGCAAGACAGAGAGAGAGGACCCCACTGACCATAAGAGTTTATAATCTACAGGAGATAGAGAGAGGACATGGCTGACCGTAAGAGCTTACACTTTACAGCTGAGAGATAACCCAACTGACCATGCAAGCTTAGACTTTACAGGCAAGAGAGAACGAACCCTGCTGACCATAAGAGCTTACATACTACTTGAGAGAGAGAGAGAGAGGACCCTGCTGACCATAAGAACTTACACTCTACAGAGGAAAGAGACTTATCCAGTGACTCTGGAGATAAAAAACGACTGCCATACAAATGGTGCTCCTCTGGGAACAACTGACTTGTGGTAACCCAGGTACTGACCACCACTGCAAAAGGTACAATGATCCGTAAGATGTCATAGTTGCAGGACATTATGTGGAAGCCTACATGGTCATGCAGAATGATATTTGCACACTGTCTGATGCTTCAGCAGTGTGGGAAATGATTCTGAGCAATAATTTTTATTTTTTCTGCGCACTGTAAATCAAATTTTAAAATATTCAAATTCAAGTGAAACCAAATCTTATGTGAATCGATCTGCTCATCTCTTAGTAAGGGGTTCAACCACTTCACAACAGGTGCCATATTTATACAGGTGCTTCTCAGAAAATTAGAATATCACCAAAAAGTTATTTCAGTTCTTCATTACAAAAAGTGAATCTTTTATATTATATAGAGACATTACAAACAGGGTGATCTATGTCAAGCGTTTATTTCTGTTTATGTTGATGATTATGGCTTACAGCCAATGAAAACTCAAAAGTCATTATCTCAGTAAATTGGAATACTTTATAATGCAAGCTTGAAAATGATTTTAAAATCCAAAATGTTGGCCTACTGAAATATATGTTCAGTAAATGCACTCAATACTTAGTCAGGGCTCCTTTTGCATCAATTACCCCATCAATGTGGCATGGCATGGTGGCGATCAGCCTTTGGCAATGCTGAGGCATATGGATGCCTGGTTGCTTTGATGGCAGCCTTCTGCTCCTCTGCATTGTTGGGTCTGGTGTCCCTCATCTTCCTCTTGACAATAACCCATAGATTCTCTATGGGGTTAAGGTCAGGCAAGTTTGCTGGCCAATCAAGCACAGTGATACTGTTGTTTTTAAACCAGATATTGGTACTTTTGTCAGTGAGGACAGGTGTCAGGTCCTGCTGGAGAGTGAAATTTACATCTCCAAACATCTTGTCTGCAGAGTGAAGCATGAAGTGGTCTCAAATTTCCTGGTAAACGGCTATACTGACTTTGGTCTTGATAAAACACAGTGGACTTACACCAGCAGATGACATGGCTCCCCAAATCACAATTGATTGTGGAAATTTCAAACTTGACATCCAGCAGCTTGGATTGTGTGCTTCTCCACTCTTCCTCCGGATTATGGGACCTTGATTTCCAAATGAAGTGCAAAATTTACTTTAATTTGAAAAGAACATATTGGACCACTGAGCAACAGACCAGTTGTTTTTCTCCTTGGCCCAGGTAAGATGCTTCTGGCGTTGTCAATTGATCATGAGTGGCTTGACACAAGGAAAGAGAGACCATGTCCATGTCTTGTATACGTCTGTGTGTGGTGACTCTTGAAGCAATGACTCCAGCAGCAGTCCACTGCATGTGAATCTCCCCCAAATTTTTGAATGGCCTTTTCTTAACAATCCTTTCAATGCTGCGGTTAACTCCTTCCACTCAACTTTCCATTTATATGCTTGGCTATAGCACTCTATGAACAGCCAGCTTCTTTAGCAATGACGCTTTGTAGCTCACCCTCCTTGTGGATTGTGTCAATGGCTGCCTTCTGGACATCTGTCAAGTCAGAAGTTTTCCTCATGATTGTGGAGCCTACTGTTAGGGCTGGCGGAATGCACCGAGTAAATTGAGAGATATTATTTGGTGTGTTCGCAGCCCGGGGTCCACCGTGCAGGAGAGGACCTGCTGCTGGCAAATGGCGGCCCTTTATGGCCGTAGAAGCAAACTCTGTTACTTCACAGAGATGCTGTGCCAGATCTCACTCTGATCCTCGGTGGCTATAGTGCCCGCGCCTGAGGACGCCCCGAGTCAGCAGCTGAGACCTTGGCAACTAAGGAATGTGGAACCCTGTTGACTTCACAGGAGTATCCAGCAACTGCCGAGCTGATGGCAGTGTGTGACAACACAAACATACAATCTCCTCACCGGAGGAGCCGGTATTCTAGGGGCTTATTTCAGCCGGGACCCTAAATCCACGCACACAATCTCCTCGCCGCAGGTGCCGGCATTCTAGGGGCTTATTTCAGCTGAGTCCCTGAACACACATAAATGTGACCACACTGGCGCATGCACATAACTGATTCAATACTAGCGCATGGCTGTGCGGTCATGAGAGCCTTAAATAGCTGCAGCAAGTACAGGACCTTCCTAGAAGGACCAATGAGAGGCTGCTACAGAGCCTGAGCACCTTCAGGACCTTCCTGGAGGACCAATGGATTTAGCTGCAGTATCTGAACATGTGACCCTCGATCTCCACTGAGAGATCTTACTCTGGGCATGCTCAGAATGAGAAAAGCAGGACTTAGTCCCAGAAGCATCTGCTCGCCGCTGCCCAGCACTGGCTTTAATGGCAGAAGCTGGAAAAGCAGCAGTAACCCTTTGTACAGAGTCAGACTGAGCGAGACGCTGGGACTGGCATCTCTGCTGAGAAGGCTCCACTGTGGCAGGAGAAGAATGGGAGACCGCAGCGGAGATGGCCCGAGATTCCCCCTGTGCAGAGGCGGGAACTCGACCCCTAACACCTACTGAAACAGACTAAGGCTGGTTTTACTTTTGCGTATCTGTGCACAGATTACATGTGGTGATTCCCTAGGAACCAGGCAACCCCCACATGTACTTATGCTGGCTAACAGATGTAAATCATTCAGCTGCGGCGCTGAAAACTAAATCTCCGAGTACTTACAAATACTCAGAGGACACCCGAGCATGCTCAGGAAATCTTGAGTACTGAGTATATTTGTTATCACTAATCATCAATATAAGCAGAAATAAACACTTGAAATAGATCACTCTGTAATGACTCTATATAATAGGAGTTTCACTTTTAATATCGAAGAGCTGAAATAAATTAACTTTTTGATGATGTTCTAATTTAGTGAGAAGTGGATACACCTAAATAAAGTGGGAATGGTTGGTGATATCAGCTCCCTGTTTGTGGCAGATTAGTATATTGGAGGGGGAAAACTTTTCAAGATGGGTGGTGAACATGGCGGCCATTTTGAAGTCGGACATTTTGAATCCAACTTTATTTTTTCCAATGGGAAGAGGGTCAAGTGACACAAACTTATTGAGAATGTCACAAGAAAAACAATGGTGTGCTTAGTTTTAACGTAACTTTATTCTTTCTTGAGTTATTTACAAGTTTATTACCACTTATAAAATGTGTTCAAAGTGCTGCCCATTGTGTTGGATTGTGAATGCAATCCTCTTCTCCCACTCTTGACACACTGTTACCAACAACGCAGAAGAAATGCTAGCACAGGGTTCCAGTGTCCATTGTTTCAGATGCTGCACATCTTGCTTCTTCACAGCATAGACAATTGCCTTCAGGGGTACAAAGATAGTGGGGCCATTCTTCATCAATGGAAACCTCTATGCCACTGGATATCTGAAATTGCTACATGATGATGTGTTGCCCTCTTTATGCACTGAAGGTGGCATGTTCCCTGAGTTCTTCCAGCAAGATGGTGCATCACCATATTATGGGTGTCAGGTCTGAGCATTCCTACATGAACAGTTTCCTGGAAAGTGAATTGGTTGTCGTGGGCCAGTTGAATGGCCACCAAGGTCTCCCGATCTGACCCCTTTAAACTTTTATCTTTGGGGTCATCTTAAGGCAATTGTCTATGCTGTGAAGATAGGAGATGGATACGGAAAGTAATCAGACCCCTTTAAATTTTACACTCTTTGTTTTGTTGCAGCCATTTAGTAAATTCAAAAAGTTCATTTTTTTTCTCATTAATGTACACTCTGCACCCCATCTTGACTGAAATGAAAACAGAAATGTAGAAATTTTTGCAAATTTATTAAAAAAGAAAAACTGAAATATCACATGGTCATAAGTATTCAGACCTTTTGCTCAGTATTGAGTAGAAGCACCTAGAGCTAGTACAGCCATGAGTCTTCTTGGGAATGATGCAAGAAGTTTTTCACAACTGGATTTGGGGATCCTCTGCCATGCTTCCTTGCAGATCATCTCCAGTTTCATCAGGTTGGATGGTGAACATTGGTGGACAGCTATTTTCAGGTCTCTCCAAGATGCTCAATTGGATTTAAGTCAGGGCTCTGGCTGGGCCAGTCAAGAATGGTCACAGAGTTGTTCTGAAGCCACTCCTTTGTTATTTTAGCTGTGTGCTTAGGGTCATTGTTTATTTGTAAGGTGAACCTTCGGCCAAGTTTGAGGTCCAAAGCACTTTGGAGGAGATTTCCATCCAGGATATCTCTGTACTTGGCCGCATCCATGTTTCCTTCAATGGCAACCAGTTGTCCTGTCTCTGCAGCTGAAAAACACCCCCACAAGCATGATGCTGCCACCACCATGTTTCACTGTTGGGATTTTATTGGGCAGGTGATGAGCAGTGCCTGGTTTTCTCTACACATGCCACTTAGAATTATCAACAAAAGGTCTATCTTCATCTCATCAGACCAGAGAATCTTTTTTCTCATAGTCTGGGAGTCCTTCATGTGTTTTTTAGCAAACTCTATTCTCTAGCTTTCATATGTTTTGCACTGAGGAGAGGCTTCTGTCAGGCCACTCTGTCATAAAGGCCTGACTGGTGGAGGGCCGCAATGATAATTGACTTTGTGAAACTTTCTCCCATCTCCCTACTGCATCTCTGGAGCTCAGCCACAGCGATCTTGGGGTTCTTCTTTACCTCTCTCACCAAGGCTCATCTCCCACGATTGCTCAATTTGGCTGGATGGCCAGGTCTAGGGAGACGTCTGGCGGTCCCAAACTGCTTCCATTTAAGGATTATGGAGGCCACTGTGCTCTTAGGAACCTTGACTACTGTAGAAATTCTGTTGTAACCTTGGCCAGATGTGTGCATTGCCACAATTCTGTCTTTGAGCTCCTT
This sequence comes from Ranitomeya variabilis, assembly GCF_051348905.1. Taxonomy (NCBI): domain Eukaryota; kingdom Metazoa; phylum Chordata; class Amphibia; order Anura; family Dendrobatidae; genus Ranitomeya; species Ranitomeya variabilis. The sequence continues at coordinate 824,728,631 of NC_135232.1, read as the reverse complement.
GGCCAGTTCCTTTGACCTCATGATTCTCATTTGGTCTGACATACACTGTGAGCTGTGACATCTTATATAGATAGGTGTGTGCCTTTCCAAATCTATTCCTATCAGTTTATTTAAACACAGCTGGACTCCAATGAAGAAGTAGAACAATCTCAAGGAAGATCACAAGGAAATGGACATGTGACTTAAATATAAGTGTCTGAGCAAAGGGTCTGAATACTTATGGCCATGTGATATTTAAATTTTTCTATTTTAATAAATATGCAAAAATTTCTTCATTTCTGTGTTCTTTTCAGTCAAGATGGGGTACATAGTGTACATTAATGAGAAAAAAAATGAACTTTTTTGAATTTACTAAATGGCTGCAATGAAACAAAGAGTGAAAAATGTAAAGGGGTCTAAATACTTTCTGTACCCTCTGTAAAGTCCCTCTTCTAGTCAGTACATTCATTGTAGAGACCTATCAATGGTAAGTACATTCAGTGTAGAGACCCCTTAACAGTCAGTACATTCAATGTGGAGAGACCTTTGCAGTCAGTAAATTCAGTGTTAAAGCTTTTCAGCAGTCAGTACTTTGCACAAGTACTTACTGCTAGCAGCATTAGATTCAGTATTGTAAAATAGAAGCAGTAAATATGAGAGAATAAATTCAATTGGAACTGAATTTATTCTATTTGAATCAGCATTCACCAAAATGCATAATTTTTGCAATTCTCTTCTGTGTGGATTTAGCAAAACGTAAAAAAATAAATCATTATCTTACCGCTCACCTTTCTGGCTCCTCACCATCACCTATCCTTGCCTTTAGATCTCCATCTGGCTTTGATAGATTCTGGGAATATTCAAAAGTGTGAAAGGTCATAATGTCATGATGTCACTCAGGACAAGTGCCATGACCTTGCACGCACATGCACAGAATCTTCCTAGGCCCCATCAAAGATGGAAATTCTGGCATCCTCCATGACAGACCTGGGGAATTGAGCATGAGTGACAGTGATCTGAAGATGCATCAAGGATTGCATGCTGGACGATAAAGAGTGCGGTGAGTTTAAGGATTTTTTTTTTATTCTTTAATTCTTTCATTTATAATGCTCTGAGGCCTGGAGAGATTCAAAAGAATAATAAAGTATATTACGTTTGCAGAGAATTGCTTCTCCGTGAATTGGTTATCCTGTTAATATACAAAAAAAATAGGCAAATTTGCCTGTTCCGTGCACTCCTGTCTAGTAAAATAAACAATTATTGGAGGGAGTATTACTTTAAAAAGCTATCCGAATGCTATGTATTTCACTGAATAATAAGATTCAGTCCCTGACTTCTCCCTGCCCATCTCCAGTTGACTGAAATGTTGCTCCTTAAGTGTGTACACAGTCAAAAAAATTGGGTTGAGGAGAAGCCAGGGACTGCATCTGACATTTCAGCAGAACACCGTCTTTGGATAGCTTTTCAAAGTAATATTTCTAGTGCTCAATTTTCCAATCTACTGTCTGTGAGAAAATTCTACATTTTTAGTCACTTGTACTTTTTGTTAAAATTATTTTTCATATTGATTAACGATATCCATGACCATGCATAATGTAGATGATGATATACAGTATGTCTACATAAAATGTTTTTATGAAATAAGATTGGAGTCCATCATCCAATATGGTAGAACAAGTCAGCACATCCGTATCTCTAGCTGTTCTGGCCCGTGGACTGAGACAGCCAAAGGGCTGAAAACAGTGTCTCACAAGCTGTACTATGCAGCCACCTGCCCTCTTCTGGTGTCCCAACTTCATAACTATGTGCATCCTCAGGATCGAGAGAGTGGAGAATACAATAGTAGAGGAAGGAGCTAGTAGACGAGATGACGCCATTACATTACATCTGCTGTGCGGAGCACCTGTACACACCAGAGATCGGAGCAGAGCACCGGAGAACGGGAGCAACTTGTTTTTTTTAATATGTAGGAGGAATATGTGTGGATTCATACCACACATAGGAGGGATGAGTGGCTGTGTATGGGCTAATACTGCATATTGCTGTGCTGATTGTGCACTCATACTGCATATGTGCGGCTGTGTGTGTGTGTGAGCTATTACTGCATATGGGGGAATGTGTGAGCTCACCCGGCATATAGTAAGGCGAGTATGGACTTATACTGCATATGGGTGTGTATGTGGGTGAAGATCATATTGCAAATAGGTGGGGCTGTGTGTAGGCTCATACTGCACATAAGTGGGGTTGTGTGTCGGCTCATACTGCATATAGGAAGCTGTGTGTGGGCTCATGCTGCATATAGGGGAATGTGTGGGGGCTCACACTGCATACATGGGGCTGTGTGTGGGCTCATACTGTATCTGGGAGGCTGTATGTGGCTTCATACTGCATATATGGGAAGCTGTGTGTGGACTCTTTCTGTATATAAGAAAGGACTGTGTGTGGACTCATTCTGTCTATGGTGGGCTGTGTGGTGGATCACAATGTATATAGTGGTTGATGTGTGGAGCATCATACTGTATATGTCTGTGTGGGATATCAAACTGTATATGCAGCGCCCCAGAGTCCTGGTCATTGCAGTACTGACGCTCCGCCGCTAAGGGGAGTGATGGTACGTCTGATGGCACTTAAGGAGTTCACCTGACCAGGTATCACAGTCACACTTTACACTTCACATTCTGGCCACCAGGGGGAGCAAAGGGTTCTATGTATTAGGCCACTTCTCACAATCTGGTAAAACTGGGGGCTGGATAGGAAGTTAGTCAGAAGCTGACTGGGTTGGATCCAGGCAACATCCTGTGGCAGAGGGTGTTGCAGGGGAAGATTCAGGGGGGTCTCTGTCAGGGGTGGGATCCTGACAGTGGCCTAGCGAACACAACAGAACGTTATGGAGCTGCGCCTGCACCCATTGCGGTGGCATCCTTAGAAAGGAAACAAAGCGAGGTTTATTGTGAAGAAGTGAGAAACGAGATCGCAGCAAAAAGGAGATAAAGCCAGTAGGAGTCGTGCCGTAAGATTGAGGCAACATCCTACTGAGGCGCGTTGCCGGTGGCCGGAATGCCGAGGAAGTATTAGGCTCCAAGCAATACTTCAAACAGCGGCAGGACAGTTAATTTTAGGTTGGCTGTCTCACCTAAATCACCTAAGCAGACATAGGGGGCAATTGTGGGAGAGGGGCGACGCTAGGGTCCCGGAAGAACTCCAGGCCTACCCGTCATACGGGTGCGTCCTATCCATATCATCTGGGGGATGGAGAAGAACATCAGAATAGATACAAGTTGTGAGAGAAGAACATCAGAAACAGACACAACAGTTGTGAGGACTATCCCGTGGTGCTCAGCAGGGAGGTACTACAACACACAGGCGCTAGAAGGTAGGCACTGATTTCCACCTGCAAAGGGAACTCGGGATGTGCCTTCGGACCGGCCGGTCTCAGCCAGCCCTGTTAGCAGTACTCTGGATTGAGGATCCTGAAGCATTCAGTAAAGAGGTAAAGAGACTGCAACCCTGTGTCCTCGTTATTCATCGCGACCTGCACCACGCACCACCATCACACCTTTCATTGGACGCCCCTTAGCAAGGTCACGGACCGGGTCTAGCCACCGTGACAACCCCAGAACTGAGACAGAGAGGCCCGGTATCGAGTACCCCGCGGCCCTGCGTCTGGGGGCGCTCCATATATATGGGAGTTGTGATGACTTTCATACTGTATATAGAGGGGCTGTGAGGACAATCAGATTTCATACAGGGGACAGTGTGGACCATCATTCTGTATTAGGGACTGTGAGGACCACCATACTACAGTATATATAAGGAAGCTGTGAGGACCATCATACCATGTGAGAGAACCATAATACAATGTGGGAGCGCTTTGAGGACCAACATACTGTTTGGGGTGTGCTGTGAAGATTGTCATATCATGTGTGGCAGGCTGTGAGGATCATCATACTGGGTTTGGGGAAAGTTTGAGGACCAACATACTGTGTGTGGAGGCAATGGGTACCATTATTATGTGTGGGAAGCTATGTGTGAGGCCCTGTTGGAAATCATTCTGTATTGGGGCTATAAAAACCATCATACCATGTGGAGACACTGTTAGGAAAATCTTAATGTGTGTGGAAGGCTATGAGATCCACCATACTGTGTGGGCAGCTATGAGACCATCATACTGTGTGAGTGCTATCAAACTATGGTGAAGATCAGTGGGGCTGTGGGGACATCATACTGTGTGGGGGACTGTGGAGATATCATATTGTATGTGGGGGCTGAAGTACATCATACTCTGTGTGGGGACTGTTGGGACATCACACTGTGTGGGGGGTTGTGGGGATATCATACTATGTGAGGAAGGTGTTGATCAAGGTACAAGGGCTCAATAACATGAGCATATGATTTTTTTTTAAAGCAGTAAACTATATCTGCTTGATTAGCTTCTAGTGTTAAGAATAGATGTTGTTATCCGGTCACTCTGGTCGGTAGATGCGCTGGAGCGCTGCACTTGTGGCTCACCACTGCATCAGCAAGGTCTTAGTCCTACCGCTGATCACCAGGACGGAGTTGCCTTCTGAAATGCCACCCTTCTTCCCACAGACCACCAGAGGTACCGTAATTAATGACATCTGTATTAATCATTTTTGTGCCCTGAGCGTGCGCAATTCATTGGGCACGAACACGTCACCCACAAAAGGAAAATCTTCCTTGAGTAGCTGCCACTGGCCGGGGCAGCTCTCCCAATGGACATAGACACTGAACTAATCAAGATAATGCAGGTACATTTCCTGCACAGACTACTGATCATAGTGGATTAACCCCCTGTGCCGGGACCTAATAATTGATTGCATTGTATACTATAAACCTTTACTTCCTGCTGCCTTATCTTACAGCACCGGGGAACATTCCAGCTGTTCATACATATACCATTTTCTTTTTCAGCACTACTGTACTGCTCTGGTTCAATACTTATGATCTACTAGATGGTGGCCCGATTCTAACGCATCGGGTATTCTAGAAAATGCATGTCCACGTATGTAATAATTATAAGGGATAATTCAGGAAACTCTTTGCGTCGAACAAGACAACTACAGGACACAGTTTTATAAGTGGTAAAGTCTATATTATCACACGGTGATTCAAACAGGTGCAGAGAGAAACTCAAGTCCACAACACTTGGTGCAAATATCAAATGCAGCTCAGCAGTCTATAGGAAACTTCAGAGGAAAATGCAATCATGCAGAAAGTCTATGAAGCACAATTATTCTTGAGGATACTTGACACGAATAAGTCCTTGCTTAGTCCACAACACAGATAGATATGCTTATAAGGCAGTTCAAATAATATCTTAGCTCAACCAGGGAGGTCTGGGTAATAGTCTCAGGTTCTTGCAGAGCAGAAACAGCTTACATGTCCAGCAAATGCAGATGGAAGCAAACACGAGCAGCAGATGAAGGAGGATTACTGTGACTGGTGTATGCAGCAGGAACTCAGAGCAGAGTAGCAGGATAACCCCACAGGTTCACAGGAGCAGGTATATAGCCAGGGAGTCACCAGAGGTCAGGAGCTGGATGCAAGGCAGAATACTCTAGCACAGACTGAAGGCTGGGGTGGAGTTTTATAGCAGGAAGACACAGTGCACATGAGACCAAAGACGCCATCTTGGAAAAGGGCAGTAATGCACAAAAAGGTAATAAAAAATGTTCAGAGTCCTGACAACGTAGTATATTGCCCAGCCACGTAGTATATTGCACAGCCATGTAGTATATTGCCCAACCACGTAGTATATTGCCCAGCCATGTAGTATATTGCCCAGCCACGCAGTATATTGCCCAACCACATAGTATATTGCCCAGCCACGTAGTATATTGCCCAGCCATGTAGTATATTGCCCAGCCACGTAGTATATTGCCCAGTGACATAGTATATTGCCCAGCCACATAGTATATTGCCCAGCCACATAGTATATTGCCCAGCCACATAGCATATTGCCCAGTGACGTAGTATATTGCCCAGTCATGTAGTATACAGCACAGAGCCACGTAGTATATTGCCCAGCCACATAGTATATTGCCCAGCCACATAGTCTATTGCCCAGTCATGTAGTATACAGCACACAGCCACGTAGTATATTGCCCAGCCACATAGTATATTGCTCAGCCACATAGTCTATTGCCCAGCCACATAGTCTATTGCCCAGTAACGTAGTATACAGCACAGAGCCACTTAGTATACAGCACAGATACCTAGTATATTGCCCAGTGACGTAGTATATTGGCCAGTCACGTAGTATGCACCAAAAAAGAATTAAAATAAAAAATAGTTATATACTCACCCTTCGTTGGCCCCCGGATCAAAGCGGTTACCGATGGTCCTGGATTGAAGCGGTTACCGATTTTCCTCACGTGCTCCGGTCTGAAGAGTGCATTGCAGTTTCGCGAGATGATGACATAGCGGTCTCGCGAGACCACACATCATCATCTCGCAAGACCGCAATGCATGGAGCGGTCACCGGGGCGTCGGTAACTGCTTCGATCCGGGAGCATCGGTAACCGCTTCAATCCGGGGGCCAACGGAGGGTGAGTTTGTAACTATTTTTTTTTTTTATTATTATTTTTAACATTAGATCTTTTTTACTATTCATGCTGCATAGGCAGCATGAATAGTAAACGTCGGTCACACAGGGTTAATAGCAGCGTTAACAGAGTGCGTTACACCGCGGTCAACGCTGCCATTAACCCTGTGTGAGCGGTGACTGGAGGGGAGTATGCGGGCACCGGGCACTGACTGTGGGGAGTAAGGAGCTGCCATTTTCTTCTGGACTTTGCCCGTCGCTGATTGGTAGTGGCTGTTTTGCCGCGACCAATCAGCGACTTGGATTTCCATGACAGACAGAGGCCACGACCAATGAATATCCGTGACAGACAGACAGACATAAAGATGGAAGTGACCCTTAGACAATTATATAGTAGATTGCTCCCAATCAATTAACCATTTTTTCCTTTCAGCTTCTCCTTGGGCAAGTTGCAATATTGTGGATAACCTTGTTTTTGAATAACCCTGACAACTTCTTTGTCCATTTTCTCCAGCGCTAAACTCCTTATTGCATATTGACAAATTATTAGTACTGGTTTACTACTATAAAAAAACTATTTTTCTATCACACTGTTTTTCAGCGCAAATCTAATATTATTAACATTTTAAAACCCCTTTTTGATTCCCATGTGGTTGAAATCTAGATTCGCAGCAACGTTCAACAGACTCACACCAGCGCCACTTTATCTTATAGTTTTAAGAATAGATGTTAATCTACTGTAACTTGTATTAGCAGTAGCAGTGAGACAGCAGACTGAATTCTTCATAGTATTAAGTGATACTATAATATTAATATTGAGCAAAAATTCAGTCTATTGGTTCGGCACTCTATAACATTAACAGTCTCTCATGTGGCCCCTCATTAAAATTAATTGCCCACCCCTGTGGTAAAGTGATTGGTATCATGTCATACTACTCTGTATTACGCTCTCCCACTTTATTTTCCTTTAAAGGGAATATGTCAGCTCATTTTTCACATATATGCTGTGGCCACTGCCATTAGGGGCTTATCTACAGCTGTCTGTAATGCTGTAGATATGCCCCAATGTTACCTGAAAGAAAAGAAAAACAAGTCCGGGTCCGGTGGGCGTCGCAGGTCTGCGTCCGGTGCCTCCCATCTTCATACGATGTTGTCATCCTCCTTGCTTTATGTCGCGACACCTGTGCAGGTGTACGAATTTGCCATGTTGAGGGCAGAGCAAAGTACTGCAGTGCGCAGGTGCTGGGACTCTCTGAGCTTTCCTGGTGCCTGCGCACAGGGCAGAGAATTACACCTGCGCATGAGCCGCGACAGAAGCAAGGAAGAGGACGTCATCGCATGAAGATGGGAAATGCCGGACCCAGACCTCTGACGCCCATCGGGCCCGGACCGCACCGGACCGCCCCTCGGTGAGTATAATCTAACTTATTTTTCTTATTTTTCAGGTTACATCGGGGCTTATCTACAGCATTACAGAATGTTGTAGATAAGCCCCTAATGGCGGTAGCCGCAGCTTATGTGCGAAAAATGAGGTGACAGATTCCCTGTAAGTTAATGAGACTTGCTACATAGGGTTAAATTTAGCCACAGCCTCTCCAATTGTCTGATTTCAGCATTTCCGGAGGTCAGTATGTATAGGGCATAATTAGGAACCACTGGGAATGAACTGAAGAACTGTGTATGGGGAGTTTGCCTGTAAAATACAAATTGAAAGGCATTACTCCAACATTACATAACCCTTAACCCACGTCATATCAGTCCAAAGTATGGTAATAGTTTTCTGTGGTCTCACCAATTCAACTTCCTGCCAGAAAATTAGGCACAAAGAAGCAAGTTACTAACGAACATGACTTCTGAAGCCGAACCACAAATTATAAAATTTCTCAGGGAATATGATAAAACAATAATAAGCAGGGTAGATTCCTTCATACGTTGCCACAGAGAATTCCTTAAACTACCCAGTGTAAAATAACAGTAATAATTACATTTGAGATTGTACAAGTAAGAAATCACTTAATTGGTTAATCATAAAATTTCTTAGGAAAATGTGTCTAATCTAACAATTCAACCATGGCTATAAACATTCCTCATTCAAATGTGTTTTTGACACCAACCATTTATTCTTTTAATTTACTTTATAGTGTGCAGTACTGTGGCAAGCTATGCTTTATTACAAGCTTTGTTTTACTATACTTTATTAGGAAGATTTACTGAGCCATTATCATCGTAATTCTGCTAAAGATTCATAACCGTAATTGATTTTAATAAAACTTTAACTTGCCCCTGCAGAATTAACTTTCTCCAAATACTGTTCTAACATGGTTTACATTTTTCTGTTTAATAAATTCCCACATTCATACATTTTTTAAGGTTTTTCTAAACAGGACTATCTAATTCTGCAACACATAAATTGCATTTCAATTTGGGTGTTTGATTTACACCTTCACTTTTTGCTGCCTGAGTGTTTGCTCATTATTGCTATTTATTGGAGTTACTGTAATGCTTCTTTAATTGTCAATTTATAAACTCTTAGGATAAATTTTATTTCGGATTTTAATCTTGCCAATTTCCTAATATATTACATCAATAACGATTACATAATAGTAATCTGACATTGTAGCACTATTACAATGCATAGCTCCTTTTTTTTCATATAAACTCGACTGTTTCACATTGCATCTGCATTCCAAGGGCACAGATACAATTTAATACTGACTAAGGCCACGTTCATACTTTCAGCATTTTGTTAGTATTTTACATATGTATTTGTCAGGCAAAACCAGGAGTGGGTGATAAATACAGAAGTGGTGAGGTACTTTTCCTCTGATTGCTCAACTTCTGGCTTTGGCTTACAAATGCTGATGTAAAATACTGACTAAATACTGAACATGTGAACATTGCCGAGAGCTGAGCAATATCACTCATCTATGAGATTCAAGACCCTCCAATGTAAGACCTATACACCCTTATACTGGTTTTGGAAGAAGTGGATAATCCACGGTGTAAAGGCAGAGCTGCTGGAACAAAAAGTCTTGGCTGGCATAGAAAGCTCTTTTTATTTTTCTATGCATTTCAGTACCAGGCCAGTGTATTTTTCAAAAACAAAAAAATGTGTTTTTTTGTTTTTGAAAAAGGCTCTGGTCTGCCACTGAAATTTATGGAAAAATACAAATCCTGATCTTTAGCGGCAAAGATTCTTTGTTGCAGCAGTGCAGTCTTTTCACCATGGTTCATCCACTTCTTCAAAAATCTCCTTGAGGGATCTTCCCCTAGTCACATGGTGTCAGCTGCAGCTGACATGTATGCTTCAATACCAGTTTTCCTTTACATAACACCCTCACTATATTGTTCATTTACTCTATGAACTTGGGCATCACCATATTTTTATGTGCTTTGAGTCTCGCTCTAGTTTTTCCACACTTTCTTCTGGTTTGCATAGAATGTGAGATGAAGGTACATATTGGGGTGAGCTCTGGCATGGACATTATGTATTGAGGTACTTTAGCTGTTGGATAATACATGGTAGGATTGTGCCTGAAGGGTATTTCATATAGAATTACCTCTGGTCAAACTATCCTCTAGCTCAGGAATCTCCAACCTTTGGCTGGGGATCCAGGACCCTTGAAGTGCGGCTCATGGCTGTCTACCATCTTGGTGCATTAGTACCAGATGAAGCAAACAGCTATGAAGAGAATGCCTCCAAATGGTGACTTTTGTCAGTAGCTCCACACAGAAGAGCAGATGTGGATGGGCATATACTTTAATTGGTGGTTTAGAAATAAATTAAGCATGGTAGATGTTAGATATATTGGTATTACCTGTCCAAGGAGTCTATTGAAGCCGAATGTGGAAGTGTAGTAGGAATGTTTGATCTGATAATGCTGAAAGGGGTCAGGTGGGAATCCCTATTATGCTTCAGTGAGATTTCAATGAGAAAACGTTGGCTATCATTATACTTTTAATGGGGGTTTTCGGTGTCTCAACTGTGAGAGGATCAAGAGCTGGATGTTACTACTCATGGGGTCTGGATGTGGCTTGCGTCCCTCTCTGAAATGAATGTGGCTCTCAAGGTCAACAAGATTGGGAACAGCTGCTCTAGCATTAGGTCTCTGTGTGGGAACACTCTCTGACTGGGCTACTGAAGATGTGAGAATCTCTCATTGTGATCCTTTCCTTTGCAAATTGTTTATATCACTGCAGTAAAAATTTATGAGGAAAAAATGATGAAGTGCACCATAAGGAAATACCCTACTGATTTATCTGACTGTCATTGAACATAAACTATATGCAGGAGTCGGTCTGATTACTTTTATCTTGTGAGGGTGTCGGTGTGGTTGAACATTTTCCTACCCAAATTCCTATAGCTATGGTTGCTGTTGCATGAATGTCTATAACCAAAAGCGCCACATAGAGGATAACCAGTTTCAAGTGAGAAAGTAAGATGAGCACAACCCACATAAAAAAATATTTTGTAACATTATATACTGTTTTTTAGAAGTTATAGTTTTTTATTCATAGATATATTTTTTATTCCACAATATTATACTGTATGAGACCTTCACATACTTTTGTCATTTTTAAATGCTTATTAAAAATAAGCCATGAATTGCAAGCATTTTCATAGCTTTTTTAATAAGTGTTCTAGGTGACATTTGTTAGTTTGCTACAATTTATACAATGCCTTGCGAAAGTATTTGGCCCCCTGGAACTTTTCAACCTTTTCTCACATATCATTCTTCAAACATAAAGATACCAAATGTTAATTTTTGGTGAAGAATCAACAACAAGTGGAACACAATTGTGAAGTTGAATGAAATTTATTGCTTATTTTAAATTTTTGTGGAAATTCAAAAACTGAAAAGTGGGGCTTGCAATATTATTAGGCTTCTTTAACTTAATACTTTGTTATGCCATCTTTTGCTGCGATTACAGCTGCAAGTCGCTTGGGGTATGTCTATATCAGTTTTGTACATTGAGAGACTAACATTCTTGCCCATTCTTCCTTGGCAAACAGCTCGAGCTCAGTGAGGTTTGATGGAGATTGTTTGCGAACAGCAGTTTTCAGCTATTTTCACAGATTGTTGATTGGATTGAGGTCTGGACTTTGACTTGGCCATTCCAACACCTGGATACGTTTATTTGTGATCCATTCCAATGAAGATTTTGCTTTATGTTTGAGATCATTGTCTTGCTGGAAGACAAATTTCTGTCCCAGTCTCAGGTCTGTTGCAGACTCCAACAGGTTTTCTTTAAGGATGGTCCTGTATTTGGGTCCATCCATCTTCCCATCAATTTAAACCATCTTGCCTGTCCCTGCTGATGACAAGCAGGCCCAAACCATGCTGCCACCACCATGTTTGACCATGGGGATGTTGTCTTCAGGGTGATGAGCTGTGTTGCCCTTATTCCAAACATATCGTTGGGCATTGTTGCCAAAAAGTTCAATTTTGGTGTAATAATTATAGGGGATAACGCAGGAGACTCTTTGCGTGGAACAAGACAACTACAGGACACAGTTTCATAAGTGGTAAAGTCTATATTATCACACGGTGATTCAAACAGGTGCAGAGAGAAACTCAAGTCCACAACACTTGGTGTAAATATTAAACGCAGCTTAGCAGTCTATAGGAAATTTCAGAGGAAAATGCAATCAAGCAGAAAGTCTATGAAGCACAGTTATTCTTGAGGATACTTGACATGAATAAATCCTTGTCTTAGTCCAAACACAGATAGATATGCTTATAAGGCAGTTCAAATCATATCTTAGCTCAACCAGGGAGGCCTGGTTAATAGTCTCAGGTTTTTGTAGAGCAGAAACAGCTTACATGTCCAGCAAATGCAGATGGAAGTAAACACGAGCAGCAGATGAAGGAGGATTACTGGAACTGGTGTATGCAGCAGGAACTCAGAGCAGAGTAGCAGGATCACCACACAGGTTCACAGGAGCAGGTATCTAGCCAGGGAGTAATCAGAGGTCAGGAGCTGGATGCAAGGCAGAATACTCTAGCACAGACTGAAGGCTGGTGTGGAGTTTTATAGCAGGAAGACACAGTGCACATGAGACCAAAGACGCCATCTTGGAAAAGGGCAGTAATGCACAAAAGGTAAAAAATGTTCAGAGTCCTGATATTTGGTTTCATCTGACCAGTGCACCTTCTTCCACATGTTTGGTGGTTCTCCCAGGTGGCTTGTTGCAAACTTTAAGCAACACTTTTTATGGATATCTTTGAGAAATAGCTTTCATCTTGCCACTCTTCCATAAAGGCCAGATTTGTGCAGTGTGCGGCTGATTGTTGTCTTATAGATAGACTGTCCCACCTCAGCTGTAGATCTCTGCAGTTCATCCAGAGTGATCATGGGCCTCTTGGCTGCATCTCTGATCAGTAGTGTTGAGCATTCCGATACTGCAAGTATCGGGTATCGGCCGATACTTGCTGTATCGGAATTTCCGATACCGAGATCCGATATTTTTGTGATATCGGGTATCGGGTATCGCAACAACATTAATGTAATAATGTGTAAAAAAGAGAATTAAAATAAAAAATATCGCTATACTCACCTGTCCGACGCAGCCGGGACCTCAGCGAGGGAACCGGCAGCGTTGTTTGTTTAAATTTCGCGCTTTTACTTGGTTACGTGAAGTCCCGGCTTGTGATTGGTCAGGGCGGCCATGTTGCCGGGACGCGGACCAATCACAGCAAGCCGTGACGAAATTACGTCACGGCTTGCTGTGATTGGTCCGCGTCCCGGCAACATGGCCGCCATTAACCAATCACAAGCCGTGACGTCACGGGAGGCTGGACATGCGCGTATTTTGAAAAGCGCGCGTGTCCAGCCTCCCGTGACATCACGGCTTGTGATTGGTTAATGGCGGCCATGTTGCCGGGACGCGGACCAATCACAGCAAGCCGTGACGTAATTTCGTCACGGCTTGCTGTGATTGGTCCGCGTCCCGGCAACATGGCGCCGTGACCAATCATAAGCCGGGACGTCACTGGAGGCTGGACACGCGCGCTTTTCAAAATACGCGCATGTCCAGCCTCCCGTGACGTCACGGCTTGTGATTGGTTAATGGCGGCCATGTTGCCGGGACTCGGACCAATCACAGCAAGCCGTGACGTAATTTCGTCACGGCTTGCTGTGATTGGTCCGCGTCCCGGCAACATGGCCGCCCTGACCAATCACAAGCCGGGACCTCACGTAACCAAGTAAAAGCGCGAATTTTAAACAAACAACGCTGCCGGTTCCCTCGCTGAGGTCCCGGCTGCGTCGGACAGGTGAGTATAGCGATATTTTTTATTTTAATTCTTTCTTTTACACATTAATATGGTTCCCAGGGCCTGAAGGAGAGTTTCCTCTCCTTCAGACCCTGGGAACCATCAGGAATACCGTCCGATACCTGAGTCCCATTGACTTGTATTGGTATCGGGTATCGGTATCGGATTGGATCCGATACTTTGCCGGTATCGGCCGATACTTTCCGATACCGATACTTTCAAGTATCGGACGGTATCGCTCAACACTACTGATCAGTCTTCTCCTTGTTTGAGATGAAAGTTTAGAGGGACGGACGGGTCTTGGTAGATTTGCAGTGGTATGATACTCCTTCGGTTTCAATATGTTCACTTGCACAGTGCTCCTTCGGATGTCTAAAGTTTTGGAATTCATTCTGTATCCAAATCTGGCTTTAAACTTCTCCACAACAGTATCACGGACCTACCTGTTGTGTTCCTTGGTCTTCATGATGCTCTCTGTGCTTCAAACAGAACCTTGAGCCTATCACAGAGCAGGTGCAGTTATACGGAGACTTGATTACACATAGGTTGATTATATTTATCATCATTAGGCATTTAGGACAACATTGGATCATTCAGAGATCCACAATGAACTTCTGGAGTGAGTTTGCTGCACTGAAAGTAAAGGGTCCGAATAATATTGCACACCCCACTTTTCAAATTTCCACAAAAATTTTAAATAACCAATAAATTTCATTCAACTTCACAATTGTGTTCCACTTGTTGTTGATTCTTCACAAAAAAATTACATTTGGTATCTTAATGTTTGAAGCATGATATGTGGGAAAAGGTTGAAAAGTTCCAGGGAGCTGAATACTTTCGCAAGGCACTGTATTTACATGTTTCCTGTGTTTTTAAGTCCTTTAAAGAAGGCAGTGATTAAAATGCCATTTTGGGGTTAATTGTTTAATTAAATAAATATTGATGGCTCAAAAAATTCAGTATGGTTCTGACAGAAATATCCAGCTGTAAAAAAAAGAAAAACAATAAAGAATAAAATTAAAATGCCATTAAAATCCACAAGAATTATCTATATGGAGCTAAAATGAACAGGTACCAAATGCTTGTAGATACAGTTGATACGGAAAGTATCATACCCCTTTACATTTTTCAAGCTTTGTTTCACTGCAGCCATTTGGTAAATTCAAAAAAGTTCATTTTTTTCTCATTAATGTACACTCTGCACCCCATCTTGACTGAAAAAAAAAACAAATGTAGAAATGTTTGCATATTTATTAAAAAAGAAAAACTGTAATATCACATGGTCATAAGTAGTGTTGAGCATTCCGATACCGCAAGTATCGGGTATCGGCCGATACTTGCGGTATCGGAATTCCGAATCGGAAGTTCCAAGATTCAAAATGCAGAAATTCAGCCAATGAGAATGCTTCCAAGTGTGGGCACATCCTGTTTAGCATGGAGGGCATGAAACTACTGGCAAGGCTGTGATTGGCTGCTAAAATGATGTCATGATGCAGTTTAAAAGTTGCTGGCGCCATTTTGCGATCACTCTGCTGTGAATTCAGTTAGTGACAGGACGCTGTTTGCTGACTGAGGGACAGTTTAGAGATAGCGATTTGCTTCTTTGTGCTTTCCAAAGGCTAATTTAGCAACCGCTGTGTTCACCTACTATTCACCTTGCTTTTGCCTTGTAGCGCTGTTTTCACAGCGATCTGCAAGGTCTGTGTGTGTGTGTGTGTGAGTGCAGCCCACTCTCTAGTCTGAGTGCAGCCACATAGGCCATCCATAGCTGGTTGTATTCAGTTCAGGGAGGGTGGTTCATTGCCTCATACTGTTCTTTTTTTTTTTTTTTTTTCAAGTAGTGTAGTCTGCTGCTAATTTATTCAAAAAAATCCTATTAGTGTCTTTCCACCCGTCTCCAGCTAATTTGTGGAAAAACACTACATAGGATAACGTAGAGGAGGGTTTTTGGGCCTTGCAGCGCCGTTTACGGCTGTCTGCACGGTCTCCGTGTGATTGCAGCTCGCCCTGTAGTCTGTGAGCAGCCATAGCCTGGTTGTCTCCAGCTCAGGGTTGTTCACTGCGTCATACCGCCAAATCAATTTTCATTTTGTTTTAAGTAGTGCAGGCTGCTGCACATTTTTCCAAAAAAATCCTATTAGTGTCTTTCCACCCGTCTCCAGCTAATTTGTGGAAAAACACTACATAGGATAACGTAGAGGAGGGTTTTTGGGCCTTGCAGCGCCGTTTACGGCTGTCTGCACGGTCTCCGTGTGATTGCAGCTCGCCCTGTAGTCTGTGAGCAGCCATAGCCTGGTTGTCTCCAGCTCAGGGTTGTTCACTGCGTCATACCGCCAAATCAATTTTCATTTTTTTTCAAGTAGTGTAGTCTGCTGCTAATTTATTCAAAAAAATCCTATTAGTGTCTTTCCACCCGTCTCCAGCTAACTTGTGGAAAAACACTACATAGGATAACGTAGAGGAGGGTTTTTGGGCCTTGCAGCGCCGTTTACGTCTGTCTGCACGGTCTCCGTGTGACTGCAGCTCTATCCGTTGTCAGTTCAGCCCCCAAAAAATAAATAAATAATAAAGTTCACCAAACACACCAGTTACACCACTTTACATTTGTGTAGGCCACATTAGCTCATATTAAAGTCTAGTCCACACTTTAGAAAATTAGTGTTTCTTATACCTGTTAGGAGGAGTTGCTCAGGAATAAGCACACAAAGCCATTAGTACTTTTCTGCTTATCTTTATCAGTCAACCAAGATGAAGAAGGCAGTGAGTAAGGCACGTGGGCGTGGGCGTGGGCGCGGAGCAGGGAGGGGACGTGGGGATTCTGTGCCTGCTGCGGGCACCGGTGACTCATCAGCACCCACTTTCACCAGGCAACAGTCATTCATGCGCAGCTTTGTGTCAGAGCGCCGTACACCGCTGCTGCGTGAAGAACAAATTGAAGCCGTTGTCGGATGGATGGCAGCTAATGCATCAACTTCAATTAGTGCCACATCCTCTCAGACACAGAGCACTGGAGAGCAGCCATCTGTCTCTTCACCACCTGCCAAATTGCCCAGGCAGACAGAGAGCCCAGGACAGGAGCCGTCTCTACTTCTGTTCTCTGAATCTCTTGGCTTGGAAACAGGGGGCCAGCCAAGGAGCATTGGAGAAATGGAAGAAGAGGCAGGGTGCAGTGATGCCCAACAGCTTTTTCTCTCTTCCTCTGAAGAGGCGGGTGGGCCAGTGGCTCCGGTCACCACATCGCAGGCCGCATCAGCTGATGATGACACTCAGGTGCCACTTACTGGTGTGTGCTCTGCTGCTGAGACTACCCAGGAGGAGCAGTTGGGGGCAGAGGGTAGTGTAGATGATGAGGTCCTTGACCCATCTTGGCGTGAGGGACAGGAAGGTGGTGGGAGCAGCTCTGAGGAAGAGATTCCCCGTACGGCCCAAAGAGGGAGAGGGAGGGGGAAGACTGCGGATCCTGCAGCCTCCGCTTTGGCACCCGTTAGGAGCATGTCTCTTCCAAAAGCCAAAAAGGGCGCTCCCAAGACTTGCAGTGCCTGGTCCTTTTTTGACACAGTTGCAGATGACATTTGCTATGTCAGATGCAAGGTGTGTCATCAAAAAGTCAAAAGAGGTCGAAATGTCAGCAACCTCAATACCTCCAACATGTGGAAACATGTGCGCAACAGGCACCCGGCGGAGTTAGAAAAACACACTGAAGAGCTAGGCCAACCAACAGCGGCAGCTACCACCTCTTCAGCTCGTGTTGCCTCTTCCTCTAGCTCACACGCAGCTGGTTCGGCTTCCTCCCAGGATCGCCGTGGAAGAACCTCTGGCCCTGTTGTCCAGAGACCCGCTGTAATTCCACCCGCAGCACCACTTTCCTAGTCATCCACACACTCCCAGCCCAGTCTACAGCCATCGGTAGTACAGGCATGGGAGAAAAGGCGGCCTTTCTCGTCAAACCACCCACGAGCACAGGCTCTGACTGCAGGCATTGCCAAACTTCTGTCACTGGAAATGCTGTCATTCAGGCTGGTGGAGACTGACAGCTTCCGTGACTTGATGTCATTGGCAGTCCCACAGTACAATGTGCCCAGCCGCTTTTACTTCAGCAGGCAAGCCGTCCCTGCCCTGCACAAGCATGTGGAGGGACACATAAAACACGCGCTACTGAACGCCGTCAGTAGCAAGGTCCACCTCACCACCGATGCGTGGACCAGTCAACATGGACAGGGGCGATACCTTTCCCTCACTGCCCATTGGGTTAATGTCGTTGAGCCGGATACAGACCGTGCGAGTGGCGCAGGACGTGTCCTGCCCACTCCAAGGATTGCAGGAATCCATTCTGTACGCATTGACTCCTCCTCTTACACCAGTTCCTCAGAATCATCGCTGCAGGAGCCGTCACAGTCCACCTCCACATGGACCCGTGATGAACGTGTACCTGTTACGACCGACATGAGCACAGCCGTGGCCAAACGTCAACAGGCCGTCTTGAAATTAATTTTTTTGGGGAATCGTAGCCACACAGCGCAGGAGCTCTGGAATGCCATCAAGCAGGAGAGCGATGTGTGGTTTGTGCCAGCGAATCTCCAGCCAGGCATGGTAGTGTGTGATAATGGCCGAAATCTGGTGGCAGCTCTGGGCCTCGGCAACCTCACTCACATCCCATGTCTGGCACATGTGCTCAATTTGGTCGTGGAGAGCTTTTTGAGGGACTATCCGGATCTTGATGCACTGCTGCACAAGGTCCGCCTAGAGTGTGCTCACTTGCGGCGTTCCAGCACGGCAAAAGCGCGCATTGCGGCTCTGCAGTGCCGACACCGCCTGCCGGAACATCGCATCATATGTGACCTACCTACCAGGTGGAATTCCACGTTACATATGTTGGAGCGGTTGTGTGAGCAGCAGCAAGCTGTAATGGAGTACCAGCTGCTTCAGGCGCAAAGAAGTCGCACTCAGCGCCGTACAGACTTCACAACCACAGAGTGGGCCACTATGAATGACTTCTGCCAGGTTTTGCGTCCCTTTGATTATTCCACGCGGATGGCGAGTGCAGATGATGCACTAGTCAGCATGACTGTCCCCCTTATCTGCCTGCTTGAAAAATCACTGCAAGCGCTAAGGGATGATGTTGTGGAAGAGGTGGAGGATGAGGATTCACCATTTCCATCATCTTCTGGACAGTCAGCGCCACGTGGTTCCTCACAAACGCGTAGGCAGGGGACAGTTTGTGAGGAGGATGAGGAGGAGTCAATGGAGGAGGAAGACATCCGTCCAGAGGAGGGAGTTACCGAATTGTCCAGTACTCAGTGTGTACAGCGAGGGTGGGGTGATGACGAGCGGGCAGATATCACGCCTCCAGCAGGGGACAGCGTTTCTTGGGCAGTTGGCAGTCTGCAGCACATGGTGGATTACATGCTGCAGTGCCTGAGAAACGACCGCCGCATCGCCCACATTCTCAACATGTCTGATTATTGGGTGTTCACCCTCCTCGATCCTCGCTACCGGGACAACGTAGAAAGCCTCATCACACCGTTGAACCGGGAGCGAAAAATGCGGGAGTACCAAGACACACTGGTCAATTCCATCATCTTCTCCATTCCAACTGAGAGAAGTGCTGCTAGTGCATTCCAAAGCAGCTCAGTGCGTCCAGGCAGTGGTGGAGGCTCTGCACAAAGAGGGAGCAGAAGCAGTGCCTCTGCCCAAGGCAAGACCAGTATGGCCCAACTGTGGCACAGTTTTCTGTGCCCCCCACAAAAGTCTACACCATCACAGACGGCTCCAGTCAGCAGGAGGCAACGGTTCCGTCAGATGGTGACAGACTACATGTCTTGCCCTCTTGCTGTACTCCCAGACGGCTCTTCCCCTTTCAAGTTTTGGGTCTCAAAGCTGGATACATGGCCAGAGCTAAGCCAGTATGCATTGGAGGTGCTGTCTTGCCCTGCGGCCAGTGTATTATCGGAACGTGTCTTTAGTGCTGCAGGTGGTGTACTAACTGACCGTCGCATGCGACTATCCTCCGATAACGTTGACCGGCTTACTTTCCTGAAAATGAACAAGGCCTGGATCTCGCAGGAATTTGCCACTCCTCCTCCTGATTAAATAATTAGGTCACTGTATACGTTATCCAGGTCTCCTGTTGTGTTCATCTTTCTACCACCTGAACTTAAATTCCTGGGCTCCAACACCGCCAGTTGAGGCTCAGAAGTGCCGTCTGCACAGTCAAAACATACGACCCAGTGTTATTGGGTTTCAGTAACGTCAGCTGATCCCCAGCTGTGTAGCCGGCAATGTGTCATGCGACCGCCACGCTGACACAACAACTGAAATGTAAGGGAATCTGTCCCCCCCCAAGGCGTTTGTTACTGAAAGAGCCTCCTTGTGCAGCAGTAATGCTGCACAAGGAAAAGGTAGCTATTTTGGTTTAGCTCCTTGCACACGCAGAACTTAACACTTATAAAATGTGTCCACTGATACCGTAAAACCGTCCCGGAGGTGGGACTTTCCTTCGTAATATGACGCAGCACAGCCGTCATTCCTCCCCCCCCGGCACCGTGCCCCGGCTCCTCAGCGTTGTTTGATTCCTTCCCGGAGCCTGTGCTGTTATGTTATCCCGTGGCCAGGCACACTTAGCGCTGCCCGTCTTCTGGCATCATTTGGTGTCAGGATGGCTGCGCCTGTGCGGCCGCGCAGGCCGAGAGCCCGCCTCGCAGTGTCTTCTGATTTAATCCCACTGGGGGCCTGGGATCCATGGACATGCGCAGTGCATATCTGAACCTCCACCTCTCACTCATCTCCCTATGGCTTCTTCAGACTGTTCGGTGTCAGCTGGTCCCTAATAGCATGCCACGGCCGTGACACCGCACAGTCTTAAGAAGCCGTAGGGAGGGGAGGGAGAGGCGAGGATATGCACTGCGCATGGCCATGGATCCCAGGCCCCCAGTGGGATAAAATCAGAAGACACTGCGAGGCGGGCTCTCGGCCAGCGCGGCCGCACAGGCGCAGCCAGCCTGACACCAAATGATGTCAGAAGATGGGCAGCGCTAAGTGTGCCTGGCCAAGGGATAACATAACAGCGCAGGCTCCGGGACGGAATCAAACTACGCTGAGGAGCCGGGGCGCGGCGCCCGGGGGGGAGGAATGACGGCTGTGCTGCGTCATATTACGAAGGAAAGTCCCACCTCCGGGACGGTTTCACGGTTTCAGGGGACACATTTTATAAGTGTTTAGTTCTGTGTTTGCAAGGAGCATGATGAAAAGAGCCACCTTTTCCTTTTGCATCTTTTGTGCTGCACAAGCTGGCTCTTTCAGCTACAAACGCCTTGGGGGGGGGGTTAAAGGTTCCCTTTCGACTTTCTCAGGCTTCGGCCTACATTGTGTTCCTCTGCTTTTCCACCTGTCCCTGGGCTCCAACACCGCTAGATGCCGTCCAGAAGTGCTGTCCGCACAGTCCCAACAGTTGCTCCTCTGTTATTGGGGTTCAGTAACGTCAGCTGTTCCCCTGCTGTGTGTGTGGCAATCCCTCCTACCTCCTCCACCTCCTCCTCCTCCACCTGTCCCTGGGCTCCAACACCGCTAGTTGTTGCCTGGTAGTGCTGTACGCACAGTCCCAACAGTCCCTCCTCTGTTAATTGGGGTTCAGTAACGTCAGCTGTTCCCCTGCTGTGTGTGTGGCAATCCCTCCTACCTCCTCCACCTCCTCCACCTGTCCCTGGGCTCCAACACCGCTAGTTGTTGCCTGGTAGTTCTGTACGCACAGTCCCAACAGTCCCTCCTCTGTTATTGGGGTTCAGTAACGTCAGCTGTTCCCCTGCTGTGTGTGTGGCAATCCCTCCTACCTCCTCCACCTCCTCCTCCTCCACCTGTCCCTGGGCTCCAACACCGCTAGTTGTTGCCTGGTAGTGCTGTACGCACAGTCCCAACAGTCGCTCCTCTGTTATTGGGGTTCAGTAACATCAGCTGTTCCCCTGCTGTGTGTGTGGCAATCCCTCCTACCTCCTCCACCTCCTCCTCCTCCACCTGTCCCTGGGCTCCAACATCGCTAGTTGTTGCCTGGTAGTGCTGTACGCACAGTCCCAACAGTCCCTCCTCTGTTATTGGGGTTCAGTAACGTCAGCTGTTCCCCTGCTGTGTGTGTGGCAATCCCTCCTACCTCCTCCACCTCCTCCTCCTCCACCTGTCCCTGGGCTCCAACACCGCTAGTTGTTGCCTGGTAGTGCTGTACGCACAGTCAACAGTCCCTCCTCTGTTATTGGGGTTCAGTAACGTCAGCTGTTCCCCTGCTGTCTGTGTGGCAATCCCTCCTACCTCCTCCACCTCCTCCTCCTCCACCTGTCCCTGGGCTCCAACACCGCTAGTTGTTGCCTGGTAGTGCTGTACGCACAGTCAACAGTCCCTCCTCTGTTATTGGGGTTCAGTAATGTCAGCTGTTCCCCTGCTGTGTGTGTGGCAATCCCTCCAACCTCCTCCACCTCCTCCTCCTCCACCTGTCCCTGGGCTCCAACACCGCTAGTTGTTGCCTGGTAGTGCTGTACGCACAGTCCCAACAGTCCCTCCTCTGTTATTGGGGTTCAGTAACGTCAGCTGTTCCCCTGCTGTGTGTGTGGCAATCCCTCCTACCTCCTCCACCTCCTCCACCTGTCCCTGGGCTCCAACACCGCTAGTTGTTGCCTGGTAGTGCTGTACGCACAGTCAACAGTCCCTCCTCTGTTATTGGGGTTCAGTAACGTCAGCTGCTCCCCTGCTGTGTGTGTGGCAATCCCTCCTATCTCCTCCACCTCCTCCTCCCCCTGTCCCTGGGCTCCAACACCGCTAGTTGTTGCCTGGTAGTGCTGTACTCACAGTCCCAACAGTCCCTCCTCTGTTATTGGGGTTCAGTAACGTCAGCTGTTCCCCTGCTGTGTGTGTGGCAATCCCTCCTACCTCCTCCACCTCCTCCTCCTCCACCTGTCCCTGGGCTCCAACACCGCTAGTTGCCGTCCAGAAGTGCTGTCCGCACAGAGCCAAACACCTCGCCAATGTGTTAGTGGGGTTCAGCACCGCCAGCTCTTCCCCTGCTGTGCAGCCGGCAACGTGTACTACGACCGCCACGCAGGCACAAGTTAAATTTAAGGGAACCTGTCCCCCCCCCCCAGGCGTTTGTTACTGAAGGAGCCACCTTGTGCAGCAGTAATGATGCAAAGGGAAAAAGTGCCTCTTTTCGTGGTGCTCCTTGCACATGCTGATCCTAACACTTATGAAAAGTGTCCCCTTCTACCGTGATACCGTACGGTTGGTGGAACTTTCCTTTGTGATGTGACGCAGCACAGCCGTCATTCTTACCCCCTTGGAGCCGTGCGCCGCCTCCTCAGCGTTGTTTGAATCAGTCCCGGAGCCTGCGCTGTTAGGTTAGCCCTTGGCCATGCACACATTTTGCGCTGCCCGTCTTCTGACATCATTTGGTGTCAGGCTGGCTGCGCCTGTGCGGCCGCGCTGGCCGAGATCCCGCCTCGTACTGTCTTCTGATTTCATCCCACTGGGGGCCTGAGATCCATGGACATGCGCAGTGCATATCTGAACCTCCACCTCTCACTCATCTCCCTACGGCTTCTTCAAACTGTGCGGTGTCAGCTGGTCCCTAATAGCATGCCACGGCCGTGACACCGCACAGTCTGAAGAAGCCGTAGGGAGGGGAGTGAGAGGCGAGGATATGCACTGCGCATGGCCACGGATCTCAGGCCCCCAGTGGGATTAAATCAGAAGACAGTACGAGGCGGGATCTCGGCCAGCGCGGCCGCACAGGCGCAGCCAGCCTGACACCAAATGATGTCAGAAGACGGGCAGCGCAAAATGTGTGCATGGCCAAGGGCTAACCTAACAGCGCAGGCTCCGGGACTGATTCAAACAACGCTGAGGAGGCGGCGCACGGCGCCAAGGGGGTAAAAATGACGGCTGTGCTGCGTTACATCACAAAGGAAAGTTCCACCTACCAGACGGTATCACGGTAGGAGGGGACACTTTTCATAAGTGTTAGGTTCAGCATGTGCAAGGACCATAATTAAAAGAGCTAAGTTTACCTTTTCCAGCATTAGTGCTGTACACGATGGCTCTTTCAGCTACAAACGCCTGGGGGGGGTTAAAGTTTCCCTTTCAACTTGCTCCAGTGCAGGCTTCGGCCTACACTCTGCTCCCTCTCCTCCTCCTGCTGACCCTGGGCTCTAACACCGCCAGTTGGGGCCCAGATGTGCTACCTGCACAGAGAAAAACACCAGCCAATGTGTCAGTGGGGTTTAGCACCGCCAGCTGTTCCCCTGCTGTGCAGCCAGCAACGTGTCCTGCAACAGCCACGCAGACACAAGAACTGGAATTGAAGGAAACCTGTCCCCCCTCCCCCAGGTGTTTCTACGTTTTACAGCCACCTTGTACGACAGTAATGCTGCATGTGTGCAAGGTGGCTCAGAAACTTATTCTCCTTGCCCATGTTGAACTGAACACGTCTAAAATGAGTCCTCTGCGACCATTAAAACGTCCCTCAGGTGTGATTTTCCTTTGTATTGACACGCAACAAGCTCCTTGGTAGCGCTGCCCGTCTTCTGGCATCATTGTTTGGCTGCCTGCGCCTCTGCGGCCGCCTTGCCCCACACAACGCCCCTCGGTGTCTTATTTATTTGGACTGCGAGGGTGTGATTGATGGGCATGAACGGTGCATTTCTTTGCCTGTCCCTCATCTCCTTCTTCGGACTGTGCGGCTTCATGGCCGTGGCATGCGATAAGGGATCAGCTGACGCCGCATAGTCTGAAGCGGGTGTAAGAACCCAAGCGAGAGGCGAACATATGTACTGCACCAGGCCATGAATCCCAGCCCCGCAGTGTTTTAACAATGTTAAGACACTGCGGGGCTGGGATTCATGGTCATCGCAAACCGCAACGGCCGACATTACATGATGTCAGAGGATGGGCAGCGCTAACAGCGCAAGGCTAAGGGATAACACGACAGCGCAGACTCCTGTGCAACAAATAACGATGCTCAGGAGGCCGCGCCAAGCACCAAGGTGGCATTTTTGCCAGCTGTACTGCGTCTCTTTACGAAGGGAACTCACGCCTCAAAATCAGTTTGACTCTGTAAGGGCCTAAATGTTATACGTGTTCCTTTCAGCGTGTGCAAGGAGCAAAATTAAAAGAGCAACCTTTGACTTGTGCAGCATTACTGCTGCATAAGCTGTGGCTCTTCTACTTTGTAACCCCTGAGGGGGCGTTAAAGGTTACCTTTGAAATTGGTTCAAGTAGGCTTCGGCCTACACTCTGCTCCCCCTGCAGAGCCCGGGCTCCAACACCGCCAGTTGGGGCCCGGTACTGCTAGCTGCACAGAGCCAAACACCAGCCAATGTGTCAGTGGGGTTCAGCACCGCCAGCTGTTCCCCTGCTGTGCAGCCGGCAACGTGTCCTGCAACTGCCACGCAGGCACAACAGACCCAAAGCTGCCGCCAGTGCAGGCTTCGGCCTACACTCTGCTCCATCTCCTCCTCCTGCTGACCCCGGGCTCTAACACCGCCAGTTGGGGCCCGGTACTGCTAGCTGCACAGAGAAAAACACCAGCCAATGTGTCAGTGGGGTTCAGCACCGCCAGCTGTTCCCCTGCTGTGCAGCCGGCATCGTGTCCTGCAAAAGCCACGCAGACACAAGAACTGAAATTGAAGGGAACCTGTCCCCCCTCCCCCAGGCGTTTGTACGTTTTTAAGGCCACCTTGTACAGCGGTAATGCTGCATGTGTGCAAGGTGGCTCATAAACGTATTCTCCTCGCACATGTGGAACTGAAAACACGTCTAAAATGTGTCCTCTGTGTGACCATTTAACCGTCCCGGTGGTGTGACTTTCCTTTGTAATGACACGCTGCAACCCCCTTGGTAGCGCTGCCCGTCTTCTGGCATCATTGTTTGGCTGCCTGCGCCTCTGCGGCCGCCCTGACCCACACAACACCCCTCGGTGTCTTATTTCTTGGGACTGCGAGGGTGTGATTGATGGGCATGAGCTGTGCATCACTTCGCCTGTCCCTCATCTCCTTCCGCCTTCTTCAGACTGTGCGGCTTCATGGCCGCGGCATGCGATAAGGGATCAGCTGACGCCGCACAGTCTGAAGCGGGTGTAAGGACCCGAGTGCGAGAGGCGAACATATGTGCTGCGCCAGGCCATGAATCCCAGCCCCGCAGTGTTTTAACAATGTTAAGACACTGCGGGGCTGGGATTCATGGTCATCGCGAACCGCACCGGCCGACATTAAATGAGGTCAGAAGATGGGCAGCGCTAACAGCGCTAGGCCAGGGGATAACACGACAGCGCAGACTCCTGTACAGCAAATAACAACGCTCAGGAGGCTGCACCCAGCACCAAGGTGGGATTCTTGACATCTGTGCTGCGTCTCATTACAAAGGGAACTCGCGCCTCCAACACAGCTTGACTGTATAAAGGGCTAAATGTTATACGTGTTTCATTCAGCGTGTGCAAGGAGCAAAATTAAAAGAGCAACCTTTGACTTGTGCAGCACTACTGCTGCATAAGCTGTGGCTCTTCTACTTAGTAACCCCTGAGGGGGGGTTAAAGGTTACCTTTGAAATTGGTTCAAGTAGGCTTCGGCCTACACTCTGCTCCCCCTGCAGAGCCCGGGCTCCAACACCGCCAGTTGGGGCCCGGTACTGCTAGCTGCACAGAGCCAAACACCAGCCAATGTGTCAGTGGGGTTCAGCACCGCCAGCTGTTCCCCTGCTGTGCAGCCGGCAACGTGTCCTGCAACTGCCACGCACGCAGGCACAACAGACCCAAAGCTGCCGCCAGTGCAGGCTTCGGCCTACACTCTGCTCCATCTCCTCCTCCTGTTGACCCCGGGCTCTAACACCGCCAGTTGGGGCCCGGTACTGCTAGCTGCACAGAGAAAAACACCAGCCAATGTGTCAGTGGGGTTCAGCACCGCCAGCTGTTCCCCTGCTGTGCAGCCGGCATCGTGTCCTGCAAAAGCCACGCAGACACAAGAACTGAAATTGAAGGGAACCTGTCCCCCCTCCCCCAGGCGTTTGTACGTTTTTAAGGCCACCTTGTACAGCGGTAATGCTGCATGTGTGCAAGGTGGCTCATAAACGTATTCTCCTCGCACATGTGGAACTGAAAACACGTCTAAAATGTGTCCTCTGTGTGACCATTTAACCGTCCCGGTGGTGTGACTTTCCTTTGTAATGACACGCTTCAACCCCCTTGGTAGCGCTGCCCATCTTCTGGCATCATTGTTTGGCTGCCTGCGCCTCTGCGGCCGCCCTGACCCACACAACGCCCCTCGGTGTCTTATTTCTTGGGACTGCGAGGGTGTGATTGATGGGCATGAGCGGTGCATCACTTCGCCTGTCCCTCATCTCCTTCCGCCTTCTTCAGACTGTGCGGCTTCATGGCCGCGGCATGCGATAAGGGATCAGCTGACGCCGCACAGTCTGAAGCGGGTGTAAGGACCCGAGTGCGAGAGGCGAACATATGTGCTGCGCCAGGCCATGAATCCCAGCCCCGCAGTGTTTTAACAATGTTAAGACACTGCGGGGCTGGGATTCATGGTCATCGCGAACCGCACCGGCCGACATTAAATGAGGTCAGAAGATGGGCAGCGCTAACAGCGCTAGGCCAGGGGATAACACGACAGCGCAGACTCCTGTACAGCAAATAACAACGCTCAGGAGGCTGCACCCAGCACCAAGGTGGGATTCTTGACATCTGTGCTGCGTCTCATTACAAAGGGAACTCGCGCCTCCAACACAGTTTGACTGTATAAAGGGCTAAATGTTATACGTGTTTCATTCAGCGTGTGCAAGGAGCAAAATTAAAAGAGCAACCTTTGACTTGTGCAGCACTACTGCTGCATAAGCTGTGGCTCTTCTACTTTGTAACCCCTGAGGGGGGGTTAAAGGTTACCTTTGAAATTGGTTCAAGTAGGCTTCGGCCTACACTCTGCTCCCCCTGCAGAGCCCGGGCTCCAACACCGCCAGTTGGGGCCCGGTACTGCTAGCTGCACAGAGCCAAACACCAGCCAATGTGTCAGGGTGGTTCAGCACCGCCAGCTGTTCCCCTGCTGTGCAGCCGTCAACGTGTCCTGCAACTGCCACGCAGGCACAACAGACCCAAAGCTGCCGCCAGTGCAGGCTTCGGCCTACACTCTGCTCCATCTCCTCCTCCTGCTGACCCCGGGCTCTAACACCGCCAGTTGGGGCCCGGTACTGCTAGCTGCACAGAGAAAAACACCAGCCAATGTGTCAGTGGGGTTCAGCACCGCCAGCTGTTTCCCTGCTGTGCAGCCGGCATCGTGTCCTGCAAAAGCCACGCAGACACTTGCTCTTGTACCTTCTGCTCCCCATCCTGGTTCCAGTACCGTCAGCTGGTTCTGGGCAGAGCCTTTGGCTTAGGTGCCTCCCTCTGGGTATCCGAGTTCCACCAACGTCAGGTGGTCCTTGGTAGTGCTTTCAGGCACGGGTACCTCCTGCTTAGTAACCGGGTTCCAGTAACGTCAGCTGGTCCTCGGTAGTTCCATTGGCTCTTGGACCTTCGGCTACCCATCCGGGTTCCAGCACCGTCAGCTGGTTCTCGGCAGTGTCTTTTGCTCTTGTACCTTCTGCTCCCCATCCTGGTTCCAGTACCGTCAGCTGGTTCCGGGCAGAGCCTTTGGCTTAGGTGCCTCCCTCTGGGTATCCGAGTTCCACCAACGTCAGGTGGTCCTTGGTAGTGCTTTCAGGCACGGGTACCTCCTGCTTAGTAACCGGGTTCCAGTAACGTCAGCTGGTCCTCGGTAGTTCCATTGGCTCTTGGACCTTCGGGTAGCCATCCGAGTTCCAGTTCCATCAGCTGGTTCTCGGCATTTTCTCAGCCTTCTTGTACCTTCTGCTACATTTCCAAGTTCAAGAGACTAAACACGATGACCCAGAAGACCACCCCTAAGATGACGACGA
This sequence comes from Ranitomeya variabilis, assembly GCF_051348905.1. Lineage (NCBI taxonomy): Eukaryota > Metazoa > Chordata > Amphibia > Anura > Dendrobatidae > Ranitomeya > Ranitomeya variabilis. Next base: position 824,699,870 of record NC_135232.1, on the reverse strand, counting down.
CACCAGAGACGACAACCACCGTGATGACGACGACCCTGGAGACGATGACCCTGAAGACCAACCCGATGATGACGACCCCGGAGACGACGACCCTGAAGACCACCCCGATGACGACGACCCCGGAGACGACGACCCTGGAGACGACGACGACCTGGAAGACCGAGAAGCAGAAGAACAAGAGGCTGCAGAACAAAGAGCAGAAGAACATTAAGCATAACACTAAATATCAGAGCAAAAAATATTATCTAAATTATAAGCAGAAGAAGACTAAGCAGTGTATGGGGGTGAGTCCGTTCCTCCTCGTGGTGCCCCTGGATAAAGCCTGATGCTGCAGGCCAAACTGAACGCGGACAAATGTAACTCTTTTGTGACAGGCAGAATGGAAGGTGTAATCTTCAAACTTTTATAGATAACAACTACGGGAATGCCTGTCACAAATAAGAATATGATGAAGAAGTAGAATATGATGAAGATAATAGTGAAATAAAAAGAATATGAACAATGTAACCAAAAAAAATAATAGGTAGAAGATGAAGAAGAAGATGAATAAGGTGAAGAAGTTGATGTCAAAGAAGCTGATGATGAGGATAATGAAGAAGAAAGTGTGGGAGAAGTAAAAAAGAAGGTGAAGGGCGTGGAAGTAGTGAAACATCAATATCTGACAAAATAAAAAAAAAATTAACATAGTCAAAATCTTTCTACCGCCGAACGTCATAAAAAAAACCAAAATCCTGCTATTCTATTACATTGGGCTAAACCTCTGTGCCTTTAATGTCTCCGCCACGTCCCCCAATACATCCTACATTATTCTTAGTTGTTTTCCTTCATGTAGAATGAACCTACAAGTTTATAAAGGGTTTATTTTAATTCCGATATTTTCGTCCCATTGACTAGCATTGGGATCGGGTATCGGTATCGGATTAGATCCGATATTTTGACGGTATCGGCCGATACTTTCCGATACCGATACTTTCCGATATCGGAAAGTATCGCTCAACACTAGTCATAAGTATTCAGACCCTTTGCTCAGACACTCATATTTAAGTCACATGTTGTCCATTTCCTTGTGATCCTCCTTGAGATGGCTCTAATCCTTCATTGGAGTCCAGCTGTGTTTAACTAAACTAATAGGACTTGATTTGGAAATGCACACACCTGTCTATATAAGACCTCACAGCTCACAGTGCATGTCAGACCAAATGAGAATCATCAGGTCAAAGGAACTGGCCAAGGAGCTCAGAGACAGAACTGTGGTAAGACACAGATCTGGCTAATGTTACAACTGAATTTCTGCAGTACTCAAGGTTCCTAAGAGCGCAGTGACCTCCATAATCCTTAAATGGAAGAAGTTTGGCCCACCAGAATTCTTCCTAGGCCTGGATGTCCAGCCAAACTGAGCAATCTACCCTCGCCTACTGTATTCTCACCCATCCCTTGTAGATTGTGAGCCCTCGCGGGCAGGGTCCTCTCTCCTCATGTACCAGTTATGACTTGTATTGTTAAGATTATTGTACTTGTTTTTTATTATGTATACCCCTTCTCACATGTAAAGCGCTATGGAATAAATGGCGCTATAACAATAAATAATAATAATAATAATACTATATACAACTTAATCATACTCATTTTGTTTATTTTTTTTTTTACAAATTTCTGTATGCATGTTTGCAGTAATCAGAATGTCATACATATTATAGCATTATCTATCTTTGTTTTCAGAGTCCATTATGGCTCATCATGGCGCAACTGATTTTCTCATGCGAGCATTATCATGGTTTTCACGGATAGTCATAGTTATGATATTATATGAACCTGTGTACATGCCCGATTTCCACTCGGTCCATGGAAAGAATCAGATACATGTCTAATTTTGATCTGAGTGTTGGATCAAAATTGGCAATGCAAGTCTGTGGGTCAGTGAAAGAAAATCGGCCTGCACTCGGATTACATGACATTTTTTTTCTCCATTGATCAAGCTCTGATCAAACTCTAAACAAAGTCTGATCATTTTTCTCGGATGTAGAGAAATGTGAACCTACCTCAAAAGTAATAATATCATCACTATTTTCCTACTACCGCTCCAGACCTGCTCTTTCTCCAGTCTTTGTTGACAAGGCTGGAGTGGTGATATGACAACCAAAAGTCATGGCTACCAACCAGTGACTGACTGCAACAGTCGTGTGTTAGTTGTGACGTCTCTACTCTGTGTGAACACGCCACATACAGCTTTTATCTTAGTGCATTGGTGTACCACACGGCCAATCCCTGATTGAAGGCTGGCTGTCTCATCAGGTATTGCACCTGTGCATTTGCTATTTCATTTGGGTCCGCTGCATCCTGCTTGTGCATTAGTATTGAGGCCTATTCAGACAGGTAAGCATCTCTGCCTGTTTTTGGTGTTTTTTCTTGGATTGTTCCTTTTTTGGTGTTTTTCATGTTAGCGTAGGACTGGCAATAAGTAAGGACCCTTGACGTGGGTTGCCAGCTTCCATATTATGGCCAGAATATCAACCAATACCTTACATATATTTATATGTTTTGATTTTGCACGTATATCTTTTTGCAGGGTGCAGCTGGGCCCAATTGGTTCTGTACACTGTGGCCTCTGTTCACACGGGATGCATTTTGGCACTGGGCAGCCCGCCATAGGGCGTTATTAATAGGCTGGAGCCAGATGCCTGCATTCCCTGTGTGAACACGCCACATACAGCTTTTATCTTAGTGCATTGGTGTACCACACGGCCAATCCCTGATTGAAGGCTGGCTGTCTCATCAGGTATTGCACCTGTGCATTTGCTATTTCATTTGGGTCCGCTGCATCCTGCTTGTGCATTAGTATTGAGGCCTATTCAGACAGGTAAGCATCTCTGCCTGTTTTTGGTGTTTTTTCTTGGATTGTTCCTTTTTTGGTGTTTTTCATGTTAGCGTAGGACTGGCAATAAGTAAGGACCCTTGACGTGGGTTGCCAGCTTCCATATTATGGCCAGAATATCAACCAATACCTTACATATATTTATATGTTTTGATTTTGCACGTATATCTTTTTGCAGGGTGCAGCTGGGCCCAATTGGTTCTGTACACTGTGGCCTCTGTTCACACGGGATGCATTTTGGCACTGGGCAGCCCGCCATAGGGCGTTATTAATAGGCTGGAGCCAGATGCCTGCATTCCCTGTGTGAACACGCCACATACAGCTTTTATCTTAGTGCATTGGTGTACCACACGGCCAATCCCTGATTGAAGGCTGGCTGTCTCATCAGGTATTGCACCTGTGCATTTGCTATTTCATTTGGGTCCGCTGCATCCTGCTTGTGCATTAGTATTGAGGCCTATTCAGACAGGTAAGCATCTCTGCCTGTTTTTGGTGTTTTTTCTTGGATTGTTCCTTTTTTGGTGTTTTTCATGTTAGCGTAGGACTGGCAATAAGTAAGGACCCTTGACGTGGGTTGCCAGCTTCCATATTATGGCCAGAATATCAACCAATACCTTACATATATTTATATGTTTTGATTTTGCACGTATATCTTTTTGCAGGGTGCAGCTGGGCCCAATTGGTTCTGTACACTGTGGCCTCTGTTCACACGGGATGCATTTTGGCACTGGGCAGCCCGCCATAGGGCGTTATTAATAGGCTGGAGCCAGATGCCTGCATTCCCTGTGTGAACACGCCACATACAGCTTTTATCTTAGTGCATTGGTGTACCACACGGCCAATCCCTGATTGAAGGCTGGCTGTCTCATCAGGTATTGCACCTGTGCATTTGCTATTTCATTTGGGTCCGCTGCATCCTGCTTGTGCATTAGTATTGAGGCCTATTCAGACAGGTAAGCATCTCTGCCTGTTTTTGGTGTTTTTTCTTGGATTGTTCCTTTTTTGGTGTTTTTCATGTTAGCGTAGGACTGGCAATAAGTAAGGACCCTTGACGTGGGTTGCCAGCTTCCATATTATGGCCAGAATATCAACCAATACCTTACATATATTTATATGTTTTGATTTTGCACGTATATCTTTTTGCAGGGTGCAGCTGGGCCCAATTGGTTCTGTACACTGTGGCCTCTGTTCACACGGGATGCATTTTGGCACTGGGCAGCCCGCCATAGGGCGTTATTAATAGGCTGGAGCCAGATGCCTGCATTCCCTGTGTGAACACGCCACATACAGCTTTTATCTTAGTGCATTGGTGTACCACACGGCCAATCCCTGATTGAAGGCTGGCTGTCTCATCAGGTATTGCACCTGTGCATTTGCTATTTCATTTGGGTCCGCTGCATCCTGCTTGTGCATTAGTATTGAGGCCTATTCAGACAGGTAAGCATCTCTGCCTGTTTTTGGTGTTTTTTCTTGGATTGTTCCTTTTTTGGTGTTTTTCATGTTAGCGTAGGACTGGCAATAAGTAAGGACCCTTGACGTGGGTTGCCAGCTTCCATATTATGGCCAGAATATCAACCAATACCTTACATATATTTATATGTTTTGATTTTGCACGTATATCTTTTTGCAGGGTGCAGCTGGGCCCAATTGGTTCTGTACACTGTGGCCTCTGTTCACACGGGATGCATTTTGGCACTGGGCAGCCCGCCATAGGGCGTTATTAATAGGCTGGAGCCAGATGCCTGCATTCCCTGTGTGAACACGCCACATACAGCTTTTATCTTAGTGCATTGGTGTACCACACGGCCAATCCCTGATTGAAGGCTGGCTGTCTCATCAGGTATTGCACCTGTGCATTTGCTATTTCATTTGGGTCCGCTGCATCCTGCTTGTGCATTAGTATTGAGGCCTATTCAGACAGGTAAGCATCTCTGCCTGTTTTTGGTGTTTTTTCTTGGATTGTTCCTTTTTTGGTGTTTTTCATGTTAGCGTAGGACTGGCAATAAGTAAGGACCCTTGACGTGGGTTGCCAGCTTCCATATTATGGCCAGAATATCAACCAATACCTTACATATATTTATATGTTTTGATTTTGCACGTATATCTTTTTGCAGGGTGCAGCTGGGCCCAATTGGTTCTGTACACTGTGGCCTCTGTTCACACGGGATGCATTTTGGCACTGGGCAGCCCGCCATAGGGCGTTATTAATAGGCTGGAGCCAGATGCCTGCATTCCCTGTGTGAACACGCCACATACAGCTTTTATCTTAGTGCATTGGTGTACCACACGGCCAATCCCTGATTGAAGGCTGGCTGTCTCATCAGGTATTGCACCTGTGCATTTGCTATTTCATTTGGGTCCGCTGCATCCTGCTTGTGCATTAGTATTGAGGCCTATTCAGACAGGTAAGCATCTCTGCCTGTTTTTGGTGTTTTTTCTTGGATTGTTCCTTTTTTGGTGTTTTTCATGTTAGCGTAGGACTGGCAATAAGTAAGGACCCTTGACGTGGGTTGCCAGCTTCCATATTATGGCCAGAATATCAACCAATACCTTACATATATTTATATGTTTTGATTTTGCACGTATATCTTTTTGCAGGGTGCAGCTGGGCCCAATTGGTTCTGTACACTGTGGCCTCTGTTCACACGGGATGCATTTTGGCACTGGGCAGCCCGCCATAGGGCGTTATTAATAGGCTGGAGCCAGATGCCTGCATTCCCTGTGTGAACACGCCACATACAGCTTTTATCTTAGTGCATTGGTGTACCACACGGCCAATCCCTGATTGAAGGCTGGCTGTCTCATCAGGTATTGCACCTGTGCATTTGCTATTTCATTTGGGTCCGCTGCATCCTGCTTGTGCATTAGTATTGAGGCCTATTCAGACAGGTAAGCATCTCTGCCTGTTTTTGGTGTTTTTTCTTGGATTGTTCCTTTTTTGGTGTTTTTCATGTTAGCGTAGGACTGGCAATAAGTAAGGACCCTTGACGTGGGTTGCCAGCTTCCATATTATGGCCAGAATATCAACCAATACCTTACATATATTTATATGTTTTGATTTTGCACGTATATCTTTTTGCAGGGTGCAGCTGGGCCCAATTGGTTCTGTACACTGTGGCCTCTGTTCACACGGGATGCATTTTGGCACTGGGCAGCCCGCCATAGGGCGTTATTAATAGGCTGGAGCCAGATGCCTGCATTCCCTGTGTGAACACGCCACATACAGCTTTTATCTTAGTGCATTGGTGTACCACACGGCCAAACCCTGATTGAAGGCTGGCTGTCTCATCAGGTATTGCACCTGTGCATTTGCTATTTCATTTGGGTCCGCTGCATCCTGCTTGTGCATTAGTATTGAGGCCTATTCAGACAGGTAAGCATCTCTGCCTGTTTTTGGTGTTTTTTTTCGACGTCTCTACTCTAGCCATGTCAACAAAGACAAATGGTGATATTTCAGGAGATCAGTCTTTGAGTTATTGAAGAGTTTTCACATGAACAAAAGTTAATAAATTTTGGAATAATAAGTTTCACAATTGGATGTGTTTAAATAAAATGTTCCTGTTCTGAGTTAATCTTATAAATGTGCCCCTGCTGTGTACTGTGTAATGGCCGTGTCTGACTGTGCAGGAACATGGTCTGATAGTACCTCATCTCCTGGGCAGGGAAGGAAGCAAAAGGAACTATACAGACAGGACAGCAGGGGATCACAGCTTTTGTAAGATAAAACATTTCTCTGCCTGGTTTGGAGCAATGATTTATTTCAAAGAAAGAATCAGCTGTGATCCCATGCTGTAATGTCTGTATAGTCTTTTGCTTCCCTCCCTGCCCAGGAGCTGTGGTATGATCTGACCATGTTCCTGCATCATCAGACACAGCCATTACACAGTACATAGCAGGAGCACATTTATAAGATTATCTCAGCACAGGAACACTTTATTTAAACATCCAATTGTGGAAATAATTATTATTCCAAGATCTATTGATTAAAACTAACTTTTGTTCGTGGGAACACCCCTTTATAGTTTAATACCAATTAATCTCTTTATATCAATATGCTTTCTGTTGCTTTTTATTTATGCTGATATGAAAAAACGAGTTCCTTGTGTAGCTTACTCTTAAGCCTACATCACCGAATTTATTCTGGTATTTTCTGACATATTTTTGAATAATCGCGATGCACAGGTTGGGATGTTGAGCAAGATATACAACCTGTTCGTGTGTGTGCTTCTATTAATCCAGAGCCTGCAAATCTTTGACTTCACTGCAGTCCCTAGTGCACATTGCCAATTCTTTAGAGACACAGCCCACATAGACAGACAACTATTTTTGTGTGTGGAAATATTGAATGGAATATGCATCATTCAAACGAGAACTATTTCAAGATGCTGTCCTATGTATATAGGACAATAAGTATGAAGAAAGAAAATATATTTAGTAACACCTAAAAGGCATAACAGAACAATTCATACAAAGTAATCTAAACATAATAAAGATTTGTTAGACCTCCCACTTAATTTAGATGACAAACATACTTGTAATAATCATGTTCTTAATAGATATTCTGATTGTCATCTTATAAAAGCAAAGTTAATGTTTTATATCCACATAAATCAAACTGCTTGGTGAATACTGTTTATTGTCAAACTTAATGATACAAGTGTACTCTTCTTAATGAAGTCTGTCTAATAATCTATCATTCTGAACCATTAACCCACAGAAAATTTTGATTAACGACACAGTGGGAAATAGTGCAAAGGTTTGCAACAATCGTGTTATTCTTGTTAACCTAATAATGCAATATCACTAACCTTCATAATTTATTAAACTTTACTTTACATTTTTATTTACTTGAAATAGGAACTAGTCCTTAGAAATCAAAGTAATAGGACAGAACTAGTTGCATAATTAACCCCTTCACCCCCAAGGGTGGTTTGCACGTTAATGACCGGGCCAATTTTTACAATTCTGACCACTGTCCCTTTAGGAGGTTATAACTCTGGAACGCTTCAACGGATCTTGGCGATTCTGACATTGTTTTCTCGTGACATATTGTACTTCATGATAGTGGTAAAATTTCTTTGATATTACCTGCGTTTATTTGCAAAAAAAATGGAAATTTGGCGAAAATTTTGAAAATTTTGCAATTTTCCAACTTTGAATTTTTATGCCCTTAAATCACAGAGATATGTCACACAAAATACTTAATAAGTAACATTTCCCACATGTCTACTTTACATCAGCACAATTTTGGAACCAAAATTTTTTTTTGTTAGGGAGTTATAAGGGTTAAAAGTTGACCAGCAATTTCTCATTTTTACAACACCATTTTTTTTTTAGGGACCACATCTCATTTGAAGTCATTTTGAGGGGTCTATATGATAGAAAATACCCAAGTGTGACACCATTCTAAAAACTGCACCCCTCAAGGTGCTCAAAACCACATTCAAGAAGTTTATTAACCCTTCTGGTGCTTCACAGGAATTTTTGGAATGTTTAAATAAAAATGAACATTTAACTTTTTTTCACAAAAAATTTATTCAGCTCCAATTTGTTTTATTTTACCAAGGGTAAGAGAAGAAATTGGACCCCAAAAGTTGTTGTACAATTTGTCCTGAGTACGCTGATACCCTATATGTGGGGATAAACCACTGTTTGGGCGCATGGGAGACCTCGGAAAGGAAGGAGCGCCGTTTGACTTTTCAATGCAAAATTGACAGGAATTGAGATGGGACGTCATGTTGCGTTTGGAGAGCCACTGATGTGCCTAAACATTGAAACCCCCCACAAGTGTTGAGCGATACCGTCCGATACTTGAAAGTATCGGTATCGGAAAGTATCGGCCGATACCAGCAAAGTATCGGATCTAATCCGATACCGATACCCGATACCAATACAAGTCAATGGGACTCATGTATCGGACGGTATTCCTGATGGTTCCCAGGGTCTGAAGGAGAGGAAACTCTCCTTCAGGCCCTGGGAACCATATTAATGTGTAAAAGAAAGAATTAAAATAAAAAATATTGCTATACTCACCTCACCGACGCAGCCTGGACTTCAGCGAGGGAACCGGCAGCGTTGTTTGCTTAAAATTCGCGCTTTAACTTCCTTACTTGAAGTCCCGGCTTGTGATTGGTCGCGCACCGCCCATGTGACCGCGACGCGACCAATCACAGCAAGCCGTGACGTAATTTTAGGTCCTTCAGGATTTTAAAATTACGTTCCGGCGTTGTGATTGGTCGCGTCGCGGTCACATGGGCGACGCGACCAATCACAAGCCGTGACGTCACGGGAGGCAGGAGACGCGCGCATTTTAATAGAACTTATCTAGAGGTGTGGTGAGCACTTTAACCCACCAAGTGCTTCACAGAAGTTTATAATGCAGAACCGTAAAAATAAAAAAATCATATTTTTTCACAAAAATTATCTTTTCACCCCCAATTTTTTATTTTCCCAAGTGTAAGAGAAGAAATTGGACCCCAAAAGTTGTTGTACAATTTTTCCTGAGTACGCTGATACCCCATATGTGGGGGTAAACCACTGTTTGGGCGCATGGGAGAGCTCGGAAAGGAAGTAGCACCGTTTGACTTTTCAATGCAAAATTGACAGGAATTGAGATGGGACGCCATGTTGCGTTTGGAGAGCCACTGATGTGCCTAAACATTGAAACCCCCCAGAAGTGACACCATTTTGGAAAGTAGACCCCCTAAGGAACTTATCTAGATGTGTGGTGAGCACTTTGACCCACCAAGGGCTTCACAGAAGTTTATAATGCAGAGCCATAAAAATAAAAAATAAAAATTTTCCCACAAAAATTATTTTTAAGCCCCCAGTTTTGTATTTTCCCGAGGGTAACAGGAGAAATTGGACCCCAAAAGTTGTTGTCCAATTTGTCCTGAGTGCGCTGATACCCCATATGTGGGGGGAACCACCGTTTGGACGCATGGAAGGGCTCGGAAGTGAAGGAGCGCCATTTGGAATGCAGTCTTAGATGGAATGGTCTGCAGGCGTCACATTGCGTTTGCAGAGCCCCTAATGTACCTAAACAGTAGAAACCCCCCACAAGTGACACCATGTTGGAAAGTAGACCCCCTAAGGAACTTATCTAGATGTATGGTGAGCACTTTGACCCACCAAGGGCTTCACAGAAGTTTATAATGCAGAGCCATAAAAATAAAAATAAAATTTTTTCCCACAAAAATTATTTTTTAGCCCCCAGTTTTGTATTTTCCTGAGGGTAACAGGAGAAATTGGACCCCAAAAGTTGTTGTCCAATTTGTCCTGAGTGCGCTGATACCCCATATGTGGGGGGGAACTACCGTTTGGATGCATGGAAGGGCTCGGAAGTGAAGGAGCGCCATTTGGAATGCAGACTTAGATGGAATGGTCTGCAGGCATCACATTGCGTTTGCAGAGCCCCTAATGTACCTAAACAGTAGAAACCCCCCACAAGTGACACCATGTTGGAAAGTAGACCGCCTAAGGAACTTATCTAGATGTGTGGTGAGCGCTTTGACCCACCAAAGGCTTCACAGAAGTTTATAATGCAGAGCCGTAAAAATAAAACTAAAAATTTTTCCCACCTAAAATATTTTTCAGCCCCCGGTTTTGTATTTTCCCGAGGGTAACAGGAGAAATTGGACCCCAAAAGTTGTTGTCCAATTTGTTCTGAGTGCGCTGATACCCCATATGTGGGGGGAACCACCGTTTGGATGCATGGGAGGGCTCGGAAGGGAAGGAGCGCCATTTGGAATGCAGACTTAGATGGAATGGTCTGCAGGCGTCACATTGCGTTTGCAGAGCCCCTAATGTACCTAAACAGTAGAAGCCCCACACAAGTGACCCCATTTTGGAAACTAGACCCCCCAAGGAACTTATCTAGATGTGTTGTAAGAACTTTGAACCCCCAAGTGTTTCACTACAGTTTATAACGCAGAGCCGTGAAAATAAAAAATCTTTGTTTTTCCCACAAAAATTATTTTTTAGCCCCCAGTTTTGTATTTTCCCAGGGGTAACAGGAGAAATTGGACCCCAAAGGTTGTTGTCCTATTTGTCCTGAGTACGCTGATACCCCATATGTTGGGGTAAACCCCTGTTTGGGCACACGGGAGAGCTCGGAAGGGAAGGAGCACTGTTTTACTTTTTCAACGCAGAATTGGCTGGAATTGAGATCGGACGCCATGTCGCGTTTGGAGAGCCCCTGATGTGCCGAAACAGTGGAAACCCCCCAATTATAACTGAAACCCTAATCCAAGCACACCCCTAACCCTAATCCCAACAGTAACCCTAACCACACCTCTAACCCTGACACACCCCTAACCCTAATCCCAACCCTATTCCCAACCGTAAATGTAATCCAAACCCTAACCGTAACTTTAGCCCCAACCCTAACCCTAACTTTAGCCCCAACCCTAACTGTAGCCTTAACCCTAGTCCCAACCCTAGCCCTAATGGGAAAATGGAAATAAATACTTTTTTTTATTTTTCCCTAACTAAGGGAGTGATGAAGGGGGGTTTGATTTACTTTTATAGCGGGTTTTTTAGCGGATTTTTATGATTGGCAGCCGTCACACACTGAAAGATGCTTTTTATTGCAAAAAATATTTTTTGCGTTACCACATTTTGAGAGCTATAAATTTTCCATATTTTGGTCCAGAGAGTCATGTGAGGTCTTGTTTTTTGCGGGACGAGTTGACGTTTTTATTGGTAACATTTTTGGGCACGTCACATTTTTTGATCGCTTTTTATTCCGATTTTTGTGAGGCAGAATGACCAAAAACCAGCTATTCATGAATTTCTTTTGAGGGAGGCGTTTATACCGTTCCGCGTTTGGTAAAATTGATTAAGCAGTTTTATTCTTCGGTTCAGTAGGATTACAGCGATACCTCATTTATCTCATTTTTTTATGTTTTGGCGCTTTTATACGATAAAAACTATTTTATGGAAAAATAATTATTTTTGCATCGCTTTATTCTCAGGACTATAACTTTTTTATTTTTTTGCTGATCATGCTGTATGGCGGCTCATTATTTGCGGGACAAGATGACGCTTTCAGCGGTACCATGGTTTTTTATATCTGTCTTTTTGATCGCGTGTTATTCCACTTTTTGTTCGGCTGTATGATAATAAAGCGTTGTTTTTTGCCTCGTTTTTTTTTTTTTTCTTACGGTGTTTACTGAAGCGGTTAACTAGTGGGCCAGTTTTATAGGTCAGGTCGTTACGGACGCGGCGATACTAAATATGTGCACTTTTATTGGTTTTTTTATATATTTAGATAAAGAAATGTATTTATGGGAATAATATATATATTTTTTTTTTCATTATTTTGGAATATTTTTTTTATTTTTTTTTTACACATTTGGAAAAATTTTTTTTTACTTTTTTACTTTGCCCCAGGGGGGACAATACAGATCGGTGATCTGCCAGTTTGCATAGCACTCTGACAGATCACCGATCTGAGAGAAGTGCAGGCTGCTTCACAGTGCCTGCTCTGAGCAGGCTTCTGTGAAGCCACCTCGCTCTCTGCAGGACCCGGATCCGCGGCCATCTTGGATCCGGGTCTGGACCAGGCAGGGAGGGAGGTAAGACCCTCACAGCAACGCGATCACATCGCGTTGCTCCGGGGGTCTCAGGGAATCCCGCAGGGAGCCCCCTCCCTGCGCGATGCTTCCCTGCACCGCCGGCACATCTCGATCATGTTTGATCGCGGTGTGCCGGGGGTTAATGTGCCGGGGGCGGTCCGTGACCGCTCCTGGCACATAGTGCCGGATGTCAGCTGCGATATGCCGTGAGCGCAGCCGATCGCATATGACGTACTATCCCGTCGGTGGTCATACGGGCCCACCCCACCTCGACGGGATAGTACGTCAAATGTCGGGAAGGGGTTAATGCAAATTCCATAAAAATGACTTTGATCATCCATAAAAAAATATGAAACAAAAACAAATGAATATATATTTTTACGTTATGGTTTCCAAATAGTTGCTGAATGTACATTAGTAGTAAGTAAGGGACCAAGGTAAGGATGTGTAACTGCAAGTCAGACAAAATACATATATACTTAGGCACTCAAAATGTTTCAATATTTTTAATCACGCTATTTTAAAAATGTGCTATCAGCAATCCTTAAATCAACCAATATATAATACTGGATGCACCTAATTCAATTACAATACACACCAACCCCACAGAGCTTTTGTCATAGGGATTGGAAACCGATGCAATTACCATGTTACCAATAAATACAATTGCTTTTTATTTGGACATTTTCTAAGATCCAAAATGACATATATACATAAAAGAGCAAGAGTGCCTCAAGAAAACTCACTGGGTAATGAATCTATTTTAACAAAATTGCAGAATATATCATTTGATAGTACAGTACCATAAAAACAAATATAGTCCGACCGTAGATAGTTATTTATATTGTGGCATTTAAAGTTATATTGCAGTTGAAAGTGTATATATTGCTTTTACTACCAATTAGACTCAGTTACAGTGGCGTACACACCATGTATGCGACGGGTGCCGTGAATGTTACCCTAACAATGGCCATGGCTAACATGCCATTTCGGGGTCACAGAGAAAAAATTGGCAAAATCAATAGTGGTAATTTCCTGGCAATTATAGAGTTACTAGCACTCTATGATCCCCTGCTTAAGGAACTGCTGGAACTGCCAGAGGGCACAGCAAAATACCTTAGTCCCAGAATTCAAAACGAATTAATAGAAATTTTGTCAACCAAAGTAAAATCTGAGATTTTATCTCAAGTGAATGAAGCTCACTTCTATTCGCTGATCATGGATACAACGCAAGATGTATCAAAAACTGATCAGATGAGCCAAGTAATTAGATACGTGTCTGTTGAAAGGAATGCAAATATGAGAGCCACGAAAGTTCGCATCCATGAAGCCTTTCTTGGATTTCAAGCCATTCATGACCAGCGTGCTGCTGGTATAGAGAAAGAGATCCTGGAATGCATTGACAGCAATGGCCTTTCCATTCATAAGTGCCGTGGTCAGGGCTATGATGGAGCTGCCACAATGAGTGGCATCTATTCTGGTGTGCAGGCCCGAATTTTAGAAAAAGAACACAATGCTATGTATGTTCACTGTGCAGCACATAATTTGAATCTTGTTCTTCAAGATGCTGTTTCAGAAATTACAGAAATTTCAAACTTTTCTGATATATTGCAACATGTCTATACATTTTTTGGGGAAAGCATACGACGTTGGGAGCTTTTGTCATCATTTACAAGCAGTTCATCGGTCACACTAAAAAAATTATGTCCCACACGCTGGTCTTCCCGTCATGAGTCGCTGCTTGCCCTAAGATTTCGTTTTTCTGATGTAATGATGGCATTGTCAAAAATCATCCTTATTTCATCCAAAAAAACTGAAATAAATGAGGCAATGGCTCTTAAAAAGAAAATGGATTCATTTCAGTTTGTTTTTTTGGTTGTCCTTCAGACAAAAGTATTACAGACTGTTAATGCACTGTCAACCATGCTGCAGGCAGAAAGCATGGATTTATCTAAGGCAACTAATTTAATAAAGAATGCAGCTGAAGAACTTTCACAATTCAGAAATCATTTTGATGAAGCGAAAGAGAGCGCTATCTTGTTGGCACGCAGCTGGGGCATCTCCCCAGCTTTTGAAAGTAAGCGATTATCAAAAGTTAAAAAGCATTTTGATGAACTGAGTACGGATGAGAGATTGCACATTCCGGAGGACCGATTTAAAGTCACCGTGTTCTATGAGTATTTAGACATCATTGTAGGTCAGCTGTCAAACCGATTTAATGGAATGAATCGGGTTGTGCAGTATTTTAGGATACTTCAGCCTGCAGATCTGGCATCTTCCTCAGATGAGGAATTATATGAGGCTGCATTACAGCTGCAGAAAAAGTACAACCAAGATCTTTCACCAGCATTTCCAGCCCAGCTTCTGAGTTTTAGATGTGCTCTAAAGAATGACATTCAAAAATTGACATCTGTCAAGGACCTTGCACATTTACTGTTAGTCGAAAATAGCCTGCTATCGTCAAATCTACCGGATGTGTGCATAGTCTTACTTTTATTCCTAACCTTGCCAGTAACGGTAGCATCAGCAGAAAGATCCTTCTCAAAATTAAAACAAATTAAAAACTATCTAAGAAGTACAATGTCTGAACACAGACTCTCTGGTCTTGCCATTCTAAGCATTGAAAATGCAAGAGCCAACCAACTTGACATAGATGGCATTGTTGACCAATTTGCTGAAGCAAAAGCACGTAGGCGCCAGTTCTAACCTTCCTAACGTTTGTTATACTCCGTGAGTATGCAAGTTGAAGTTGAAGTTTTATTTTTTTTTTATAGAGATGGGTGGATTTTCCATACTTATTTCCAGATTCCCCTGGAATGTAATTTTTTTCGTAAATGCCAGTTTTGTTAATGTTTTAATCTAGGATTTTAATTGGCTATCAAAACACCTCTTTTTACAATGAGACTTAATCTTCTCTTAAAAAAAAAATTCACCCATCTCTATTTCAGAGTTCTGGTTTCAAAGTTCCATTTGTTGCATCTGCATGAATGCATCAGTTCTTTATGTTGTTTAAAAACGTTTTCTAAGCCTTTTGCAGACCTGTATACAGCTGTATCATACACCATTCACATGTCTTTGCAGGTGTTGTAAGGGGTTAGAAGCTACTTTGCCCTGTCCATATTTTGCAGAGGGCAAGTGGCAACTATTTCCTTTACAGTAGTTAACTGACAATTTTATTGGCCATTTTAATACTGAAAATATATCTACGTCAGTCACTAAAATGTATTTTGCTATATCTGTTTAAATATATACCATTATGGTATATTCTAGTTTAAAAAACAAGCACGTTATGGTGAATGGCAGCTGTATGCACACATGGTAAAAGGCATTCAAAGTCTCACTCAACTAATTTGTGTTATTTACATTATAGGTTGCCACATCTCAATATTTGCGGAATGTTTGGCCACAGTTTTGGTTTTGAGTTCAAGTTTCAGAAGTTTAGAATGTTTCCAAGTTTTTCTGTTATTTTCAAGTTTGGGAGTTTTTGCTGGGAACACCACCATTCTCTGTTGTTCAAAGTTCCAGGTAATGTTTATCATACTAAAGTGAATAAATGTTTAGGATCACACTGTATTGGGGATGGCAAATAATAATAGTTTCACTTTTTTAGGTTGAATTCATTTTATCTATTACTGCAATGCAATGCTGCTTTCTCCTGCAATGCTGCTTTCTGGTAAGTCTATTTTTTATTGCCTTCGCCATATAAATTAGAAATTGGGGTGTGTGGCTGTGGAGAGGGTGTGGCTGTGGAGGGGGTGTGGCTGTGGAGGGGGCGTGGCTTAACATGCAAATTTTTGACGCGCTACGCGCGCCACCTATTCCCCTCCCTTCTTCGGGGGGGGGGGGGGCCCTTTGCTCAATTTTGCTATGGGGCCCTGTGAAATCTATGTACACCCCTGCTCAGTTATAGTGGCATATAACTGGGATTTACCACTTTTTTACTGAAATTAATAATACTACAGGGTATGACAGTAATAATATCCCCAGGGCAATGGATAAGTGTATGTACTCCTCTCTAGATGTATATGGACCCCCTGATATTTCTCTTCACAATGCATATATTTATAGAACATATGGACCATTGGTCAGGATAGTTGATAACTGGGGTCTTGCGACTGATCAACTGATGAGATCCTTATTATAATCTTGATCTCTCTCCTTTATGCTAAACCTCATAGGGATACATATCTTTTCAGGATTCCTGTAATGAACTTCCTAGGAATATTTATGACTTGTACTAGGGGTGATTTACTCCTATACCTGGTTTTATATGCAAAAATCTCAAGGCAGTTCACCTTAACATGTATAGTGAGTGAGTATCATACACACAGCTAGGGTAACTTGCATCTGAGGATATTATTACTATCATACACTGTAGTTTTATTAATTTCAGTTCAAAAGTGGTAAAGCCCAGTTATATGCCACTATACCGGAGGGGTCTGCAATCCAGGATTCAAAGCAAAAGTACTAGAACCTAGAACATGGAATAAGTTGCGGTATAATTCCCATAAGTGGATTACTTGCCTAAGAATTTATGGATCTTCAGTGATAATTTTGACCAATCACATTTACTGCTGCTAATCAGTGAATGCAGGGTCACATGACAGGCCCATCAGCTGTTGACAAATTGAGTAGACTTTTTCATCATATATTGTGGTATGGCACAACAGTGCAGAGAACCAATGGACATTCATGAGACGACATACACATTCACTGTATTTAAGGCGGTTGATCTGAGAAATATCATAATCTCTTACAGAAGATATATGTTTGGCACCTCAGGAGTTCGGGTGCCACAGTGGTGCTGCCTTCCTCTAGGGGAGGGTAGTGCCATGCCTGGAGACAGGAGGATCCCTTTGGCAGGTAATCTTACATGCAACACTTTCTGACTCCAGGCCAGAAGAGGGAGCTCTAAACCCAGTTTAAGGGGAACGTCTCTATATACATCCTGATCTGAAAGAGGAGTCAGTTAGTCTGGTCCAGACAAGCAGACAGTTGACAGTTGGTAGCAGACAGTGAAGGAGCACAGAAGGACTTAGGAGGTAGAGGAGATCTGCAACTGGGCCTCTTTAAGCTGAGCGCAGAAACAGGGCACCGGGAGCCCGAGGTCGTGAGGAACTACAGCAGCAATAAGAGTCCGGAGTCACTGTGGACAGAGATTCCAAAGAGATGGCTCAAGTTGCCTACCATGCAGGTACTGTCCCTGGACAGGGGAAAAATAGGACATTGTTACACAACTACAGGCAGCAAGGGACTACAGACTAGCGCATAGAGGAAGGCTCCCAAACTGACCTGTCAATGGGATTTCCACTTGTCTTCAGGCTGCCTGGACTCCATTTACACCTGTTGCTGGTACCCTGGTCTGAGGCTGCTTAACACCAGTAAACCAGGTAAAGACTGCAACCCTCTGTGCTCCATTTATTTGCCGGCACTAACTATCTCTGCCAAACACACTGGGAGCCCTTGGGACCCCGCTTCACCTGAGGGAAGAGACACCATCTTTGCTGCAGCACCATCGCCCCAAAGGACCCCTTTAAGCAGCGTCAGTCACCTCGGACCGAAAACCACAGGTGGCGTCACGAACTTTCATTATTTCCACAACCCATTTAACCCCTTCACCCCCAAGGGTGGTTTGCACGTTAATGACCGGGCCAATTTTTACAATTCTGACCACTGTCCCTTTATGAGGTTATAACTCTGGAACGCTTCAACGGATCTTGGCGATTCTGACACTGTTTTCTCATGACATATTGTACTTCATGATAGTGGTAAAATTTCTTTGATATTACCTGCGTTTATTTGCAAAAAAAATGGAAATTTGGCGAAAATTTTGAAAATTTTGCAATTTTCCAACTTTGAATTTTTATGCCCTTAAATCACAGAGATATGTCACACAAAATACTTAATAAGTAACATTTCCCACATGTCTACTTTACATCAGCACAATTTTGGAACCAAAATTTTTTTTTGTTAGGGAGTTATAAGGGTTAAAAGTTGACCAGCAATTTCTCATTTTTACAACACCATTTTTTTTAGGGACCACATCTCATTTGAAGTCATTTTGAGGGGTCTATATGATAGAAAATACCCAAGTGTGACACCATTCTAAAAACTGCACCCCTCAAGGTGCTCAAAACCACATTCAAGAAGTTTATTAACCCTTCTGGTGCTTCACAGGAATTTTTGGAATGTTTAAATAAAAATGAACATTTAACTTTTTTTCACAAAAAATTTACTTCAGCTCCAATTTGTTTTATTTTACCAAAGGTAACAGGAGAAAATGGACACCTAAAGTTGTTGTACAATTTGTCCTGAGTACGCCGGTACCCCATATGTGGGGGTAAACCACTGTTTGGGCGCATGACAGAGCTCGGAAGCGAAGGAGCGCCATTTGACTTTTCAATGCAAAATTGACTGGAATTGAGATGGGACGCCATGTTGCGTTTGGGGAGCCCCTGATGTGCCTAAACATTGAAACCCCCCACAAGTGACACCATTTTGGAAAGTAGACCCCCTAAGGAACTTATCTAGATGTGTGGTGAGCACTTTGACCCACCAAGTGCTTCACAGAAGTTTATAATGCAGAACCGTAAAAATAAAAAATCATATTTTTTCACAAAAATTATCTTTTCACCCCCAATTTTATATTTTCCCAAGGGTAAGAGAAGAAATTGGACCCCAAAAGTTGTTGTACAATTTGTCCTGAGTACGCTGATACCCCATATGTGGGGGTAAACCACTGTTTGGGCGCATGGGAGAGCTCGGAAGGGAAGTAGCACCGTTTGACTTTTCAATGCAAAATTGACAGGAATTGAGATGGGACGCCATGTTGCGTTTGGAGAGCCACTGATGCGCCTAAACATTGAAACCCCCCACAAGTGACACCATTTTGGAAAGTAGACCCCCTAAGGAACTTATCTAGATGTGTTTTGAGCGCTTTGACCCACCAAGGGCTTCACAGAAGTTAATATTGCAGAGCCGTAAAAATAAAACAAAAATTTTTTCCCACAAAAATTATTTTTCAGCCCCCAGTTTTGTATTTTCCCGAGGGTAACAGGAGAAATTGGACCCCAAAATGTGTTGTCCAATTTGTCCTGAGTGCGCTGATACCCCATATGTGGGAGGAACCACCGTTTGGATGCATGGGAGGGCTCGGAAGGGAAGGAGCGCCATTTGGAATGCAGACTTAGATGGAATGGTCTGCAGGCGTCACATTGCGTTTGCAGAGCCCCTAATGTACCTAAACAGTAGAAACCCCCCACAAGTGACACCATGTTGGAAAGTAGACCCCCTAAGGAACTTATCTAGATGTGTGGTGAGTGCTTTGATCCACCAAGGGCTTCACAGAAGTTAATAATGCAGAGCCGTAAAAATAAAACAAACATTTTTTCCCACAAAAAATATTTTTCAGCCCCCAGTTTTGTATTTTCCCGAGGGTAACAGGAGAAATTGGACCCCAAACTTTGTTGTCCAATTTGTCCTGAGTGCGCTGATACCCCATATGTGGGGGGGGGAACCACCGTTTGGACGCATGGAAGGGCTCGGAAGTGAAGGAGCGGCATTTGGAATGCAGACTTAGATGGAATGGTCTGCAGGCGTCACATTGCGTTTGCAGAGCCCCTAATGTACCTAAACAGTAGAAACTCCCCACAAGTGACACCATGTTGGAAAGTAGACCCCCTAAAGGAACTTATCTAGATGTGTGGTGAGTGCTTTGACCCACCAAGGGCTTCACAGAAGTTTATAATGCAGAGCCGTAAAAATAAAACAAAACTTTTTTCCCACAAAAATTATTTTTCAACCCCCAGTTTTGTATTTTCCCGAGGGTAACAGGAGAAATTGGACCCCAAAAGTTGTTGTCCAATTTGTCCTGAGTGCGCTGATACCCCATATGTGGGGGGAACCACCGTTTGGATGCATGGGAGGGCTCGGAAGGGAAGAAGCGCCATTTGGAATGCAGACTTAGATGGAATGGTCTGCAGGCGTCACATTGCGTTTGCAGAGCCCCTAATGTACCTAAACAGTAGAAGCCCCGCACAAGTGACCCCATTTTGGAAACTAGACCCCCCAAGGAACTTATCTAGATGTGTTGTAAGAACTTTGAACCCCCAAGTGTTTCACTACAGTTTATAACGCAGAGCCGTGAAAATAAAAAATCCTTTTTTTTCCCACAAAAATTATTTTTTAGCCCCCAGTTTTGTATTTTTCCAGGGGTAACAGGAGAAATTGGACCCCAAAGGTTGTTGTCCTATTTGTCCTGAGTACGCTGATACCCCATATGTTGGGGTAAACCCCTGTTTGGGCACACGGGAGAGCTCGGAAGGGAAGGAGCACTGTTTTACTTTTTCAACGCAGAATTGGCTGGAATTGAGATCGGACGCCATGTCGCGTTTGGAGAGCCCCTGATGTGCCGAAACAGTGGAAACCCCCCAATTATAACTGAAACCCTAATCCAAGCACACCCCTAACCCTAATCCCAACAGTAACCCTAACCACACCTCTAACCCTGACACACCCCTAACCCTAATCCCAACCCTATTCCCAACCGTAAATGTAATCTAAACCCTAACCATAACTTTAGCCCCAACCCTAACCCTAACTTTAGCCCCAACCCTAACTGTAGCCTTAACCCTAGACCCAACCGTAGCCCTAACCCTAACCCTAATGGGAAAATGGAAATAAATACATTTTTTTTTATTTTTCCCTAACTAAGGGGGTGATGAAGGGGGGTTTGATTTACTTTTATAGCGGGTTTTTTAGCGGATTTTTATGATTGGCAGCCGTCACACACTGAAAGACGCTTTTTATTGCAAAAAATATTTTTTGCGTTACCACATTTTGAGAGCTATAAATTTTCCATATTTTGGTCCACAGAGTCATGTGAGGTCTTGTTTTTGTGGGACCAGTTGATGTTTTTATTGGTAACTTTTTGGGCACGTCACATTTTTTGATCGCTTTTTATTCCGATTTTTGTGAGGCAGAATGAACAAAAACCAGCTATTCATGAATTTCTTTTGGGAGAGGCGTTTATACTGTTCCACGTTTGGTACAATTGATAAAGCAGTTTTATTCTTCGGGTCAGTACGATTACAGCGATACCTCATTTATATTATTTTTTTATGTTTTGGCGCTTTTATACGATAAAAACTATTTTATGGAAAAAATAATTATTTTTGCATCGCTTTATTCTCAGGACTATAACTTTTTTATTTTTTTGCTGATCATGCTGTATGGCGGCTCGTTATTTGCGGGACAAGATCACGCTTTCAGTGGTACCATGGTTATTTATATCTGTCTTTTTGATCGCGTGTTATTCCACTTTTTGTTCGGCGGTATGATAATAAAGTGTTGTTTTTTGCCTCGTTTTTTTTTTTTTTTTTTTTTTTCTTACGGTGTTTACTGAAGGGGTTAACTAGTGGGCCAGTTTTATAGTTCGGGTCGTTACGGATGCGGCGATACTAAATATGTGTACTTTTATTGTTTTTTTTTTATTATTTAGATAAAGAAATGTATTTATGGGAATATTTTTTTTTTTTACACATTTGGAAAATTTTTTTTTAACTTTTTTACTTTGCCCCAGGGGGGGACAATACAGATCGGTGTTCTGCCAGTTTGCATAGCACTCTGACAGATCACCGATCTGCGAGAAGTGCAGGCTGCTTCACAGTGCCTGCTCTGAGCAGGCTTCTGTGAAGCCACCTCCCTCCCTGCAGGACCCGGATCCGCGGCCATCTTGGATCCGGGTCTGGAGCAGGCAGGGAGGGAGGTAAGACCCTCGCAGCAACGCAATCACATCGCTTTGCTGCGGGGGGCTGAGGGAAGCCCGCAGGGAGCCCCCTCCCTGCGCGATGCTTCCCTGCACCGCCGGCACATCGCGATCATGTTTGATCGCGGTGTGCCGGGGGTTAATGTGCCGGGAGCAGTCCGTGACCGCTCCTGGCACATAGTGCCAGATGTCAGCTGCGATAGGCAGCTGACACCCGGCCGCGATCGGCCGCGCTCCCCCCGTGAGCGCCGCTGATCGCGCTGAACGTACTATCCCGTCGGCGGTCATACGGGCCCACCCCACCTCGACGGGATAGTACGTCGGATGTCAGGAAGGGGTTAAAGACCATCCCTTTTGCTTGGGCACCCAGGGCCATGGACCGGGTCGCTGCCACTGTGACCACCCCTTTAATTGCGACCGGACCCGATACCAAGTATCCCCACTTCCCTGACGGGCAACTCAACTTGGTGTCACGAACAGGATTGACCGACCCATTGAAGAGAGCCTTGTGCGCCTAAGAGACTGTGCTTAAAAGAGAGACTTTATTAAATTGAGTATAGGAGACTTTAATGTGCTTTTAAAACATTGCCATCAAAACATCGCCATAACTGCGTCACGCGGTGCACGTGCTTTACTTTCAAAATAGCCACAAAAAACAGCCACCATAAAGAGCGCCGCGAGGAGCGCAGGAAAAGAGGGGTGTGCCATCCTGGGCAGAGCCTGAAAACAGAGTGCAAAGAGGAAGCAGGTACTGTTCTAACAGGAAAGCTGCAAGGAGGACCCGGAGGAGCACCTGACCAAGCGCAGGAGGAACTGCTGAAGACTCCAGAAGAAAAACGTCAGGCCTCTGCAAGGTTAGAATGGGGGAAGGGACATGTCCGACCCGGCAGGAGAACTGGCGGCGGTGGCAGCCGCAGGACCCATGATGCCCCCGGGCCCCGCAGTGGACGCATCCGCAGGTCCCATAATGCCACCAGGCCCCACAGTGCCCTCAGCTCCAGCAAACCTGCCAGACCCTGCCGCAATAACAGCTCCTATTATGCCACTATCCATGCCCTATATACCAGGAGCAGCCTGGCTGCCACAATATTCAGGGGAGTTCCATAGGCTAAGTGACTTTAAAGAAAGACTATGCAGCCTGTTTGAAGTATATCCCCTGACAGAACATCAAAAGGTCAACATCTTAACTGGTCAATTAAGTGGCGCAGCACAAAGAGAAGTGAAATCCTGGTTGGATATGCAAAAAGAAACTGTTATGCAGATATTTGCCAAACTTAAAAATACTTTTGACACCCGCACTACTGCAGAAATCAAAATGAGGTTTTTCGGGTGCAAAGAGCACAAAATAGCATACGGGACTATGCCCTTAATCTCCAGGAGGTACTGTGGGCCATTAAGCAAGTAAACTCTACTGGCATACAGGATGGGGACAAACTATTAAAGGAGCAGGTCATTCAGGGACTCTTGTCTAGTACTCACAGGACACAGCTGCGCATCCTTGCCTTGCAAAACTTTGACCTGGACTTTGCACAATTTAAAGACAGGGCCATCTGGGTGCTGCATGAACTGTGCAGTCCCTGCAGGAATCTCCGAAGGAAAAGATCCAGCTGGCTTCCAGTCCAGATGGTGTCCCCTGGCGATGACAGAAGAGGATCCCACTGATCAGAGGAAGAGACAACGACCGCTATCATCAGGACGGATGATCCATCTGCCGCCGCTGTAACCAGAAGGGGCACATCACAAGGTTCTACCATTTAAATGAGCGACCCCTGGGGCAGAGGGCCAATCCCCAGGAGTAAGATGACCAGGAGGCCCACAAAACTGGCGAGCTAAGTACGTCGGAGGACGACCTGTCATCCCCATTGTGATCAACGGCATCCCGATGAACGCTTTACTGGACACCGGCTCTCAGGTGATGACTATGCCTTACATTATTATTATTATTATTATTATTTATTGTTATAGCGCCATTTATTCCATGGCACTTTACAAGTGAGGAGGGGTATACATAATAACAAGTACAATAATCTTGAACAATACAAGTCATAACTGGTACAGTAGGAGAGAGGACCCTGCCCGCGAAGGCTCACAATCTACAAGGGATGGGTGAGAATACAGTAGGTGAGGGTAGAGCTGGTCATGCAGCGGTTTGGTCGATCGGTGGTTACTGCAGGTTGTAGGCTTGTCGGAAGAGGTGGGTCTTCAGATTCTTTTTGAAGGTTTCGATGGTGGGCGAGAGTCTGATGTGTTGTGGTAGAGGGTTCCAGAGTAGGGGTGATACGCGAGAGAAATCTTGTATGCGATTGTGGGAAGAGGAGATAAGAGGGGAGTAGAGAAGGAGATCTTGTGAGGATCGGAGGTTGCGTGTAGGAAAGTACCGGGAGATGAGGTCGCAGATGTAAGGAGGAGACAGGTTGTGGATGGCTTTGTACGTCACGGTTAGGGTTTTGTACTGGAGTCTCTGGGCAATGGGGAGCCAGTGAAGGGATTGACAGAGGGGAGAGGCCGGAGAATAGCGGGGGGACAGGTGGATTAGTCGGGCAGCAGAGTTTAGAATAGATTGGAGGGCTGCGAGAGTGTTTGAGGGGAGGCCACAGAGCAGAAGGTTGCAGTAGTCAAGGCGAGAGATGATGAGGGCATGGACTAGGGTTTTTGCAGATTCTTGGTTGAGGAATGAACGGATTCGTGCAATATTTTTGAGTTGAAGTCGGCAGGAAGTGGAAAGGGCTTGGATATGTGGTTTGAAGGAGAGATCAGCGTCAAGGATTACCCCGAGGCAGCGAGCTTGTGGGACTGGGGAGAGTGGGCAGCCATTTACTGTAATGGAAAGGTTCGTTGGGGGGGTCACGTGAGATGGGGGAAAGATGATGAATTCTGTTTTGTCCATGTTAAGTTTCAGAAATCTAGCGGAGAAGAAGGATGAAATAGTGGACAGACATTGAGGGATTCTGGTTAGTAGGGAGGTGATATCTGGTCCAGAGATGTAGATCTGTGTGTCATCAGCATAGAGGTGATACTGAAAGCCATGAGATTCTATGAGCTGTCCCAGGCCAAAGGTGTAAATGGAGAAGAGCAGGGGCCCAAGGACTGAACCTTGTGGGACTCCGACAGATAGGGGGCGAGGTGAGGAGGTGGTGTGTGAGTGGGAGACGCTGAATGTCCGGTCTGTTAGGTATGATGAGATCCAGGATAGGGCCAAGTCTGTGATGCCAAGGGATGAGAGGGTCTGTAATAATAGGGAATGGTCCACTGTGTCAAAGGCAGCCGACAGGTCGAGGAGGAGGAGGACAGAGTAGTGTCGCTTGCTCTTGGCGGTTAAGAGGTCATTGGTGACCTTAGTTAGGGCAGTTTCAGTGGAATGGTGTGACCGGAAGCCAGATTGTAAGCGGTCAAAGCGGGAGCAAGAAGAGAGATGGGAGGACAGTTCAAGGTAGACATGTTGTTCCAGTAGTTTTGAGGCATAGGGGAGAAGTGATATAGGGCGATAGCTAGATACAGAGGATGGGTCAAGAGAGGGCTTTTTGAGGATAGGTGTGATGGAGGCATGTTTAAAGCTTGAGGGGAAAACACCAGTTGTTAGTGATAGGTTGAAGAGATGGGTTAGGGTTGGGATGAAGATTGTGGTGAGGTTTGGGATGAGGTGGGATGGGAGCGGGTCAAGTGCACAGGTGGTGAGATGCGATCTTGAGAGTAGAGTGGCGAGTTGATCTTCTGTAATGGTGGAGTAGTTGGTTTTGGAGGTGGAGGGTAGGGAAGTTGGGAGGAAGGGCTCTGGGGCTTGATGACCAAAACTGTCTCTGATGTTATCAATCTTCTGCTTGAAGAATGAGGCAAAGTCTTCAGCAGAGATAAGTGGGGAGAGAGGAGGTGCTGGGGGACGGAGGAGAGAATTGAAGGTGTTGAATAACTGTTTAGGGTTGTGAGACAGGGAGGATATGAGAGATGAGAAGTAGGTTTGTTTAGCTGTGGCGAGTGCGGTCTTGAAAGTAGTGAGGGACTGTTTGAATGCGATTAAGTGGTCGTTGGAGTGGGATCTTTTCCATCTGCGCTCAGCAGCCCTGGAAGCTCGCCTCAGTTCCTTGGTCAGGCTGGTGTGCCAGGGCTGTCTGTTGATTTTGCGAGCTTTGGTATGTGTAAGTGGGGCAGCAGATTCCAAAGCTACAGCTATTGTGGTGTTATATAGAGCGGTAGCGTCATCCGCATTGTGTATGGAACTTATGTCAGTGAGAGGTAGGAGGGATTCAGAGAATGAATGTAGGTCAAGATGTTTAAGATTTCTGCGAGGGTGTGAAAGTTTGTGGGGTGGGGACTCTAGACATGGAGTGGAGAGAGATGAGAATGTGAGAAGGTTGTGGTCAGAGAGAGGAAGAGGTGAGTTAGAGAGGTTAGATAGGGAGCAGTTCTCTACAAACGGTATTGGGCTGACTCTGATATTACCCGTGGCCCAGAAAGTTATTTGACAATAGTAGCCAGTAATGGTCAGCCTTTGCCCAAGTGGGGTACAAGGAAGTAACCATTAAGGTGGGGTGGGTAGAATTGAAGGCCCAAGGACTGGTGATTGTTGATATTGACCGGTGAGAATGTAACTCTATGATGACTTTAGGTACTGATGTCATATAAAACTGTTTTGGCGAGGTTATTGTCTGGTTGCAACAGGTGGCCAAAACTGCTGGTTCCAGTGAGCAGCATGTCCTGCAAAAAGAAATCAGAGCCCTGGTGCAGAGACAACAGGTAGAATTGTCTGGTGGAGAAATTAGCCACGTCACAGTGAGTGATCCGATTCCCATTGCAATACCCCCAAGGAGTGAAATGTTAATCTAGTGTGGGCAGCAATAGGCCTCAGAGGTAAAGACTACCAGCCCCTAGTAGAACCAGTGTATTCAGATAGTAGGCCCACAATCCTGACAGCCAGAGGGGTGGTTGATGTCCGCAAGGAGAGGGTACCAGTACGTGTTCTTAACTGTGGAGAGAAGGAAGTCCACTTACCCAGATATGCCACACTTGCTAAACTGTTCACTGTTAATAATAATGCAATACAGGCAATAGAACCCTTGCTCCCATCTGACCAGGCGGAGGACAATGGCTCTGCAGGACAGCTGGAGGATTGGTGTCAGAAGTTACATGTGGGCACTGACTCTACCCCTTCACACCAAAAACAGGGGGCTTACCGGGTGATCCTTGAGTATGAGTGGGTATTCTTAAACACCCACTAGATTTTGGGCAGCTAAAAGGGGTTCAAAATCATATCCCCACTGGAGGTCATCTGCCCATTAAAGAGAGGTATCGGCCTGTACCTCTAGCTCACAACCAATGTGCCAAGAGTATGATACGAGAGATGAAGGAGGCTGAGGTTATCAGAGATAGGTGTAGCCCCTGGGCAGCTCCATTAGTCCTCGTCAGGAAAAAGGATGGTACAATAAGGATGTGTGTTGATTACAGGCAGATAGACCACATTACACACCAGGATGTATACCCGTTGCCCATAATCTAAGAGTTATTAACTGCTTTAAAGTCTGCTAACTATTTCTCCACCTTAGATCTCACTAGTGGATATTGGCAAGTTCCTGTGGCAGAGGCGGATAAGGAAAATACTGCCTTCACGACACCAATGGGCCTCTCTGAGTTTAACTACATGCCGTTCGGACTTTGCAACGCACCAGGAACATTCCAGAGGATGATGGAGTGCTGTCTCGAGCACAAGAATTTTGAAACCGTCCTGTTGTACCTTGATGATGTCATTATCTTCTCCAAGACTTATGAAGACCACCAGAAGCACCTGGCCGAGGTGTATGAAGCTCTGTCTAACTTTGGCCTGAAGGTAAGCCAAAGTACAGTACCTGGGCCATGTGGTAAGCGCCAAAGGTGTGGCACCAGACACTGACAAGGTCACCATGATCAGAGACTGGCCGAAACCCAGCAACATCCAGGACGTCAGGCAGCTCCCCAGGTTGGTAGGCTACTACCGAAGGTTCATTCATCAAGGACTTCACTAAGTTGGCTGCACCCCTGCAAGACCTGTTAGTGGGCCATTCCAAGAAGACCAAGAGCAAGGGTCCTCCGTTTGAGAGGAACGACAGGCTGGAAGGATCCTTCACTCGGTTGAAGTTGGGACTCATGGGAGATGAGGTACTGGCCTACCCTGACTATAACCAACTGTTTGTGTTCTACACAGACTCCAGCAACGTGGGGCTGAGAGCAGTGTTGTCCCAGGTGCAGAAAGGCAAAGAAAGAGTAATTGCCTGCGCCAGCAGGAAGCTTCGTCCCACTGAAAGGAACCCCAAAAACTACAGTTCCTTCAAGCTGAAGTTCCTCACCATAGTCTGGGCGGTAACAGAGCGGTTCAAACACTACCTGGTCTCAGCATGATACACCATTTTCATGGACAACAATCCGCTGACACACCTGGAGACAGCAAAACGAATTCACCATCAAGTACCGTGCAGGGCACAAGGACAGAAATGCCGATGTCCTGGATGCCCAATTTACCAGAAGTGGGAGAAGATCTGGAAGCATTAGAAGAGATTCAGTTACCAGCTTTCCATCACCCCAGGGGAATTCAGTACTCCCATGTGTGAAGAACAAGCATAAAGACAGGCAAGAAGCCACGCTGAACCCATTGCCCCACCATGGATGGGCAGAGACACAGGACAGTGACCCAGCAGTCCATCTGGTAAAAGAGCTGCTGACGCAAGTCAATTCACACCCTGGTCCAGATGCCCCACAAGAGGCTCAACAGCTGTGGAACGAAAAGGGCAATTTGTTTATCTACAACGGTAAGCTGTGTTAGAGAAATATCGACCCATGCACTCACAAGCTGGTCTGGCAGGTGGTAGTCCCAAGACAAGATGCGTCAATAGTTCTGGAAGCGTACCACGATGGAGTAGGACACTTCAGATGGAAGTAGTTAGAGGTCCTACTTCGTAGAAGGTTTTACTGGATTGGTATCAGAAAAGCCATTGAAAAGTAGTGCCGAGAGTGTGGCCCATGCAACCTGCGCAGAAAGGACCGTGACAGTCTGAGGGCTCCCCTACTGCCCATAGTCACCAAACAGCCACTTGAACTGGTGGCTTTAGACCACGTGAAGCTAGCCACAAGCCGGTCAGGCTGTGTCTATGCTCTGACCATTGTGGACCATTACTCCAGATTCCTGGTAGTCATGCCTATCAAGGGCCAGACAGCGAAGACGGCAGCCAAAGCCTTCCAACAACATTTTTGTCGACCACACAGATATCCTGAGAAGGTGCTCACCGACCAAGGCCCAGCCTTTGAAGTGGAAATATTCCAGGAGTTCTGCAACCTGTACGGATGTAAGAAGATAAGAAAAACGCCGTACCATCCACAGACGAACGGTATGTGTGAGAAGATGAACCAGGTGGTAATTGACCTGTTGAAGACTTTGCCTTTAGAGGAAAGAAACCTGTGGCCAGAGAAGTTGCCAGATTTGGTAGATCTGTATAATTGAATCCCAGTGAATTCCACCAACTGCACTCTAGCTTACCTGATGAGAGGAAGATCTAGCAAACTACCTGTGCATCTTGAAATAGGAGCCCTCACACCAGAAGCAACATCACCAGATGCAGACTGGGATACTGAGCAACAGCAGAAATACAGCCAAGTACAAGAGTGTGTGGAAAGAACTTGTCCCAGGCAAGACAAAAACAAGAGAGAAACTATAATCAATGTGCCCCTGCAATTAGCTTGTCACCCAGTGAACAAGTGCTAAAGTGAAAAAGAAGAATGCATAAAAATGATGACCAGTGGGAAGCAGAACCATACACCATCTTACCATCAAACTTTGATAACACTAAAGTGTGTCTAATAAGCAAAGACGGAGGAGAAACCTCGACTGCGGTATCAAGGGATCATCTTGAAGTGTGCCATGACAATCTGAGAGACAAGGAAAAAGACCCAGGTACTTCTCAACCCACGGAAGAAGAGGAAAAGAGAATCCATACCATTCTTGGAGACTTTCTCCATTCGTGAACTCAGGTAAATCAAGCGATAGTGGTGCCTGTTTTGACTTTTCCCCAGTTGGAAATACCAGAAGGAGATGTGACTCAAAACCATCCTGAAGCAGAAGAGACTCTACACCAGTGGGCTCAAGCAGCAGAAGTTACACCAGAAGTGGAATCAGAGAATCCACCCCCTGCTATCGGTGAATCTGTCATGCCCACAGTGAGTAACAGTACTCTTAGGAGATCAAGTACACCTGTGCTATCTAGAATACCCAGTATCGTAGCCATAAGAGAGCGCATAACACCAGTAATAGCAAGCCTATTGAATCTGGACAGATCACCCTCAGTGCCTGTGCTGCGTAGATCTACCCATAGTACTAGAGGTCAGATCCTAGCCCATTACAGGGACCAGCAAATTGTCAATAATTGTTGTTATCTGTTTTAAATGTTTGCTTATGCTTTTTGAAAAACAAGCAAAACAAATCTTTAAATGCACAATATGGTAATGGACAGTGAATTGCCAGTGAATTGCCCAAAAACTTCACTGTAAATAGTTGGCACCTTCAAGGTGCACCTTTTGTTCTACACACATTTCCAGCATGGGTGGGGCCTTGTTTGTTCACAGACCTGAATCAAAACCATCCGGCGTGGCTGAACACTGGGTCTGGATATATGCCTTGTAGCCCACCCAAACCTACATTGGGGATTTATGATGGGTCCCTCACTTCGGTACTGTTGTTCATGAACAAGGACACCCTGGTATAAGACCAGTTGTACTTTTGTAAATATGTTTGCAACATATAGGCCTAAAGTGCCTCCTGTAATGGCACGGCAGCAGTCAGCCATGGACCATGCAAGTGGTATCAGGGTCTGGGCATTTAGAGCCCTCCGTCACATACAACTGATCTGACAGGCGCTTCTCTTTTACTTTCATTTCTCCTTCCTCACCAGATTGTGAGGAAAGCCCCTCCCTCCAGGTAGTCTCCTGTCTCTTGAAGGTCTGTGAAACCTGATATCACAGTTGGATTTCAGAGCTTCAGGGGAGAGGATATAGCTGCACAGATCTCTCAGGCTCATTGTATGTGAATACGTCACATTCAGTAAGGTTGGCATTTTATGTTTTTATTCATCACAATAGTTTATTTAGCTTGTTTTATGAATGTATAGCACCAAATGTTAGGATATTTCATAGAAATAAGGGAGATTTTATAAAAGAAAGTGTGCTGCTCAGGCATATACAGTAGTTCCCTAACATATTCCTTCTCTTGCTTTAGATTATCTGCTGAAATGGAGAGGAAAATGTACAATTTATCCAAACAACTTGATGTTGAGGAAGTAACAAACATGCTGTTAGATGATAGAGACCTCACACTGAATGAGGATTTAGGAGAGGAAAGTGAGATTGATTCTCATGATGAGGTGGAAGAATGTGTCCTGGATTCTGAAACAGAGCAAGATGGTGACAGTGGTGAGGATGAAGAAGTTGGATCATATTATATTGGAAAAGATAAAAATACTAAATGGAACAAGAAGCCATTCCAGAAAAAACGTAGGGAACCTTTAAACATTATTACTCACCTTCTTGCAGTAATAGGAACTGCACGTAATGCAAAAACTGCAGTTGAATGCTGGAACAGTATATTTACAGATGACATTCTGGACTCTATTGTCACATATACCAACCAATATATAGACATTATAAAGGACAAGTACATCTGCAACAGAACCATCAAGCCCACAGATGAAATAG
Source organism: Ranitomeya variabilis (assembly GCF_051348905.1). Classification (NCBI taxonomy): domain Eukaryota; kingdom Metazoa; phylum Chordata; class Amphibia; order Anura; family Dendrobatidae; genus Ranitomeya; species Ranitomeya variabilis. The sequence goes on along the minus strand of NC_135232.1, from coordinate 824,667,949 downwards.
AACTGCGTGCTTTTTTTGGATTACTGTACCTTGCAGGAGCTTATAGGGCAAATAGACAAAGTTTGGAGGAACTTTGGGGTAAAGATGGGGATGGAGTTGAAAAATTTAGCCTTGTTATGTCCATAAACAGATTCAAGATTCTAATTCGTTGCCTTCGGTTTGACGACAGAACTACCCGAACCGAACGCAAAACACATGACCGACTTGCTCCAATTCGTGATATATTTCAAAGATTTGTTGTAAACTGTAAACAAAGTTATTACCCTGGAGAGAATCTCACTATTGACGAAATGCTCCCTGGTTTTCGTGGTAGATGTGCCTTTCGTCAATATATTCCATCAAAGCCAAACAAATATGGAATAAAAATTGATGCCCTTGTTGATGCCAGTAAGACCTACACTTACAACCTGGAAGTTTATGCAGGAAAACAACCAGAAGGTCCTTACTGTGTGAGCAACAAACCCATTGATGTTGTAAAAAGACTGGCTGAACCCTTATTTGGATCGGGTCGCAATATTACAGCTGACAATTGGTTTACAAGTTGTGATCTGATTGATTATCTGAAAATTCAGAAGCTGTCATATGTGGGAACTGTAAGAAAAAACAAAAGGGAATTGCCGCCACAGTTTGTAAGTGTGAAAGAGAGACAACAGTACAGCAGTGTGTTTGCATTCCATAATGGAAAGGCTTTAGTTTCCTATGTACCACATGCCAAAAAATCGTACTTCTTCTATCAACACTTCATGATGATGCTGCCATCGATCCTGGGACTGGGGCAGAAAAAAAACCGGAGATAATTACATTTTACAATGCCACCAAAGGGGGTGTGGATACAGCAGATCAGATGTGCTCCACTTTCAACGTCAGCAGAAACATCAAACGCTGGCCAATGGTCATATTTTTTGCTATGTTGAATTTGGGTGGTATAAATTCACAAGTGATTTATCTTGAAAACAAGCTTGAACCACTCCGTAGACGATTGTATCTGAAAAAATTGGCCCATGAACTAGTACTTGGAGAGCTACGCAGGAGAAGCGTGAAAACAATCGGTATCCCCTCTCGCCTTCAAGTTCAGCTCAAAAGGTTCCGCCCAGAAGATGATGGTGAAAAGTCACCATCTGCACCACCTCACAAAAGAAGGAGATGCACCACCTGCCAAACGGAAAGCGGAACCAGAAGGCTTTCAAATTATGAATGTCTCAAATGTCATAAAGCAATTTGCCTGACACATGCAAAAATGGTGTGTAATTCTTGCTATTTGCTCTGCAAGTGTGACTTTTCTGGGGAAACCTCAGCATCTACTTCTGATTGAATATATTTTTAATAGTACTTAAGGTACCTTAAAATTAAGTTTGTGTTCAAAAATTTTCTTTGTACATTTTTTTGAGAGAGTCGAACTGGGACTATTTGGCGGGAGTTTTGAAAAGTTTGTATTTCATAGTTATTAGTTTTATGTTAAGTAAATGTTTTTTTTTGCAACTGATTATGTGTAGTCTCTTTTATTACATCCCTATGAAGGTCACTGATCACTTTTAGAGCACTGAAATTGCAAACATTAGATATTATAGGTATTTTTCCAGCAGGCGCCTGACAGGCACATTGTATGTGAACTCATTAGTCCAAATATTGTATGTGACGGAGGGTTACGTTTAAATTAAGACCAGGTGGGTGAGGGACCGGTGTAAGCAGACTTTGCTGGGAGCCCTGATACATCATGCACCAGCTCAAACTGTGTTTTTGCTCCACCACACTCAGGTGGCACAAATATCAGCTTCGATAACTACTAGTGTTAGAAACATTTAAGGATAGTAACACAGGTAGTTGACTGAAAGTAAGTGCAGGCCTGCCAGATTTGGAGCTCTTCTGCTACAGGCAACACACATGAAGGAAACCCAACTTTGAGTCTTTACATTTCAAAATATCATTGCCACACACCACTAAAGTGGCATCAATTTCCCCAGAATAGAAATAGTATATTGCGGTTTTGACACTTCTTCTACAGGCAACCCACCAGATGGAGACCCAACTTGGAATCCCCACATTTCAAGCAATTATTGTCACACACTACTAAAGTAGCATATATTTCCCTAGAGTAGAAATAATAAAATGGGCCTTTGACAATCTTTCCACTACAGGCAACCCACCAGATTGAGACCCAACTTGGAGTCTCCACATTTCCAAAAAATGTTTGTAAATCATCAGCAGTAGCAACAGCAGGTACAGAAGTCCCAGACTGCTATAACGTGAGATCATTGCAGGACATTAAAAACAACACCATCCCCAAGTCTGGCTAGTCTGCAACTGGGGTGCAAAAGTTACTAGAGGCCCATGTTTTGTTCTTCTTGATGAAAGTTAGGCAGTGTATACTTACAGAGGACAGCCAGATGCACTTGTCCATCAGGAAACCAAAAACAGCGCTGAAGACACGTTCTGAAAGAACGCTGAGTGCCGGGCATGACAAAACCTCCAAAGCGTGACAGGCGAGCTCAGGTCACGCTTCCACTTTTGAAGATCAAAATGTGAAAAAGGGTCCAATTTCCCCTGATGGCACTTATATTGAGCTCGAGATACTCCTGCACCATCCTCTCCAGTCATACACAATGTGTCAGACTTGTACTCTGTTCTGCTGGTGCATGAGCTGGTCTAAAAAAAACGACTCACAGAAATTGCTTATGCCATTTACAATGCTGATGCTAATGTTCTTGCGTTGGCAACTCAATGTTCCCAGTTGAATGTTTAGAACTGTGATTTACACGCAGTGTGCTGGCTGCTGTGTTGGTGAAAACCACCTGTAAGATTATGTACAAGCATGTTTCGATACTCCAGCATGCACATGTCCTTTTCCACGAGACAAGCATGTTTCGATACTCCAGCATGCACGTGAAATAGGGCCTGGTACCTGCACAACAATTCTATCCCAAATGATTTTGACTAGGAATTGAGGCCTGGTGAATGCACTCTAATATAAACCCAAACGATTTGATTAGGAAATAGGGCCTGGTGCCTGCACCCCAATATTAGGCCAAATAATTTTGATTAGGAAATGTGGACTCCTGCCTGCACAACACTGTTAGCACAAACTAGTTAGATGCTGTAAGGTCCATTTCAAATAGGATCTTATCAAACTATATGATAATTTGCAGCAGGAGGGGAAGCCTGTCTGCACTGTTACACTGACAAAATGGTGCCAGCAAAACAAAATGTCCTCTTTTTATATGGAGAGGGACATGTGACTTTGGTAGCAAATGACAAAAGCCCTTGTGTCAGGATCGTGGGGATGGTTGGCTGCTGGAATGTACACACATTAAGTTAATTAAAAAAAAAACAGTCCGTTGTTCCTCTGATCTACACCCAACCCATCGCCTCACAAAATACATCCCCCCCCTCATCTTACAGCACAGCTATCTTAGTGAAAGTCCTAACATATGCATTAGTGGAAACGCAATTATTTACAATGCCCAAATTTAGCCAATTTTGAGGGAAAAATGCTTGGGAATTCAATCCGAATCCAAATGTGCTACATTTGTGCCGAATTTGAGATTGGCAAATGTTTTCCGAACAAGTTTGCTCATCTCTAGTTATGGTCTGCTCCCTAATAATTATCTGCTGGCAATGTCAGACACGTGCAGAACTGCCTTGACATGAAAGACAGATCTTGATGAGCACTAAATAAGACAACATACAATGATTTTCTGAAATTAACCACACCAGCCTAACTGTCCTTTGACTGCATGTGAGAAAAAATACATCCTGGAAAATGATGGAGACTGTGGCCAGTGAGTAAAGTTGGACTATAACTTGAGAGAGGATCTGTGGCCTGTAACTCTGACTGATGCTAGTGGTTGACACATTGATTAAGGCTGTGTCCTTTGATAACTGCCTGAAACCATTGGTGCATGCATGTTTTTGCTGATGGTGAAAACATCTCCTGTTGAGATAAATGCGTAACTTGTTCTTATTGTAGATGCCAAGCTAGGTGCCTCATAGTAGTATACCCATCAAGCTTAAGGAAATGTTTCTGTCACTGTGTCAATCAATAGATCTGTACATCTCCCAAGATCTGTGTGTATTGAAGTATAATAACTACAATCTGTGTAACAAGTAGATATATGCAGACAAAGACAGATTATAGCCATTATGCTTTACTGTTTACCTTCTAGAAAAAGCATCTTTCAAATATATCCAGCCATCTATGTATACCAAGGTGCAATCCTCTAGTGTGAATCTGGTTTGGGAGCAAAGGGTCACACGTAAGTTCAGACTGGCTTACTTTCAGATAGATGATATTTAGGGGAATCATAGTTATTACCATAATAAATACAGTAGTTTTGGCAGTGTGCATTTAAAAACAAAATGCATTTTCAATTAACTTTTCTGAATAAGTTGTCATGTGAGGAATAACACTATTTATGGCCATTATGTGATTTATAGCCTACATTTTTCAACAGTTTTCCCCTCTGCAGGCTCTATTTCTTAATGCTCTAAGCTGGGTGGGGGATGCTTTCTCATACAAACTAAAGCACACAGAAACATAGTCTTGCTTTCCAATCGTTTAACAAAAAATGAGGCAGCTATATGTAGGAAATTTTGCTCAGTACTGAACTGTGTAGATGTGAATCATACTATGGGGTGAGATAAAAGACTTGTTAAAAACCGAGCATGCTTTTTCTGTTTCTCCGTATGCCTGTTTTCTCAATCTGTCCTTCTCTCCCTTTCCTGTACAGTACAATACTAGGTGTAACCTTATTATACCGGCAGACTGTATTGGCTTTAGCAAGACACTTAAGTGGAAAAAGTAGTAGAAGTCTTTGATAATATATATATAAAAAAGTTTCTCCTATTTATCTGTTCTATTGATTTATGCAAAGTTTGTTGAAAGTACAGTTTCATAAAGAGATTTTCCAGCTTCAGAAAAGTTCTGTTGCAAGGTGCAGTTTGATTTTAAAAAACAAACTTTGCTTTACCCACTTTACCTGGAACCAGTGCCCCTGTCTTGTTATTTATCTTCAGCACCGATGTCATGTCTACAGCTCGGCAACCAATCACTAAGTTTAGCAGCTTAAATCATCTATATTGACATTTTTTGTCAAAATTTATGCCACTAAATTGGCATAAATTTTCATGACTCAGACGGGCTAGGCCATCTCGCGTCATACCCATGTTTGACCCATCTGGCAAAATTGTCTGGAACTGACATGAAAACACAAAAAGAAGCAACATTTTTTAGACATTTGAAGGACTTTTTATTAGAACATTGTTGAAAACATCTTAATTTAACAGGTCTTTAAGTGTCTTACAATCTAATTCAAACAAAGGCTTCTTTAGTAGACTAAAGATGAATCAGCATGATGAAAATTTGTGACAGAAATGTCTTTGACTGTCCCGTTTATTTGAAAAATCCTCATTAAGGCTGGTGTCACACATCTATAAAATGGATGGTGTTCAGATCAGATGATCTTGTATGACCCATAGGTCTCCTGATTTGAGCTAATTGCTTCATAGGCATGTATGAAGCGCTTGCTCAGGTCGGGTGATATGCTGATTGTGCAGGGTTTTTTCAATTCGAGCACAATAGATGTGTGAAACTGGCCTTACAAGTATGCAACTGATTATTCATTGCAGAAAGTTATGGAGCATATTTATAAGGTAAAACGAAAAGCTTCATCAGTATGCAGGTAGTAAGGAAAAAATGCTACAAAACTGTTAGACCTAAAGCAGTGGTCTATGGTAATTTGCCTGCTTTACTACAACTCCAAGCATAGCTTAAGAGGTGGCTGTGAGAAAATGCACAGGGATATAGCTGCCAAAGTAGGTTGCAGACTGCAGATCTAGAAAATGCTTATTTCTAACAAATAACACAGTATAGCTGAAAACCAAAATATAAAGTCATAGCAAATAATATTACAGAAATTGTAAGTTCCATGAGGAGTTAGTTATTCAAAGTCTGAATGTTGTGGTAAGAGACAAAAGGATTATGGTGGGGGTTATGCGGGGGGTTTGTACTGACTAAAACTCTGATCTCAGAAAAAAATTGTGTTGCCTTCCACTTTAAAAGAAACACCTTAATCAATATTTGTCTTCAGAATTTAAGTACCCACAGAGCGGGGGAAAGATATAATCATCACACAAACAATTCTGCATAATCTGTCATTATATACTTTAACAACTTCTAAATCTAGATAAATGAGTTGCAAAGTAACAGGCATAAAAGTTGACTAGTTCAGCTAATGTTGCTCTTCAAGAGTAATTGGATAACAGATGCTGCTCATCTATCAATGGTGTATAGTAGGCATCCATATTTCATCATTCCCATGTAAAGATCCTTTTCTATTTTAGTCATTTTGTAAAGAATTAAAACCAATCACTAAATTATAAGAAATCTAAGAAAAGCAGTTAAGAATTTAAACAGATTTATTATTCTGATGACTTAAATACTCTGGAAAATCTTGCTTCCTGCTTGGAGATATCTGGAAGGATGTCAAGTATAATGAAATAAATAATTATATTACACTCCCACATTTTTTTGGAGTTTCAAGGCTCTTTGTTACCTGATAATTGCTTAATCAGTCCCAAGTGTAGGCTATTTTATTGCTGATCTCTAAATTTTAATACACATATAACACAATGGAAACTTTTAGGTCTGAGGCAAGAATACACTACATCTTCAATAACAGTTTTTGAGCAATTGCAGACTATTTTTCAGGGCTGGTTAGACAAAGTGTGGTTGTGAATAAAATGAAAAGCTTGACCCCCCAAATGCTGAAATATGTAACCAACAGTCAAGTTCATTCAATTCAGTAGGAAGTGTACAGAAAGCTTCCTCATTAATCTTTGGTATTTACAAGGGCATTTTTAGGACCAACGTCACAATTTCCAAGGTAGGTGTCCCTCCAACCACATGCACTAAAACACCAAAACAATATTTACTGTATTATTTTCCATATTTTCCATTAGCTTTTTTTTTTTTTTTTAGAAAAAAGTCATTCAGATGTCAGGGGAAAGAGAAATGAGCTTCATTGGTGATGTCATCAGTAGTGTTGAGCATTCCGATACCGCAAGTATCGGCCAATACTTGCGGTATCGGAATTCCGATACCGAGTTCCGATACTTTTGTGATATCGGGAATCGGTATCGGAACCATATTCATGTGTAAAATAAAGAATTAAAATAAAAATATGGATATACACACCTCTCCGGCGGCCGCTGGATCTTACCGCTGTAACCGGCAGCCTTCGTTCCTAAGAGTGAGCACGTGAAGGGCCTTTGATGATGTCGCGGCTTCTGATTGGTCGCGTGAGCGCTCATGTGACCGCTCACGTGACCAATCACAAGCCGCAACGTCATCGCAGGTCCTTCACGCGCTCATTCTTAGGAACGGAGGCTCCCGGTTACGGCAGTAAGGTCCAGGGGCCGCCGGAGAGGTGAGTATATGATATATATATATATATAGATATACTCACCTCTCCGGCGGCCTTCGTTCCTAAGAATGAGCGCGTGAAGGACCTGCGATTACGTCGCGGCTTGTGATTGGTCGCGTGAGCGGTCACATGAGCGCTCACGCGACCAATCAGAAGCCGCGACGTCATCGAAGGCCCTTCACGCGCTCATTCTTAGGAACGGAGGCTCCCGGTTACATCGGTAAAGTCCACGGGCCGCCGGAGAGGTGAGTATATCCATATTTTTTATTTTAATTCTTTATTTTACACATGAATATAGATCCCAGGGCCTGAAGGAGAGTTTCCTCTCCTTCAGACCCTGGGAACCATTCCGATACTTTGCGTCCCATTGAAATGCATTGGTATCAGGTATCGGTATCTGCCGATACTATCCGATACCGATACCAATGCATATCGGAAGGTATCGCTCAACACTAGTCATCAGAGTTTCATCAGATTTTGATCAGTGTTACTTGAGTTTCATGTGTCTTTGGGTCCAATTTTTGTTGGATTTTTTGCTATGTGAAAAAAACTGTTTTTCCACCTTCTTCTAACAGTCCATGAAAAAAGCTATTTTCTCCTGGACCCATAGATTTGAACATAGTCAAGTTTGATCTGATACTCAGATCAATGTCACACATGTCTCTTTGATTTTGCACAGACCACTTAGTTCTTAAAAAATTACAGACATATGAACAACCACATAGACTAATATAGGAGCAATTTCTATCAGTGGAAAATACTAATATCATTTGTAAGTGAAAAACTGATATCTGAATAAGCCTTATAATATGCCCTTTTGTTAGTAAATCTCTATACTGACAATTAACCATATAGTGTCCTTAATCTTTGTCAGATATTGGAATGTATTCCTGTAGTTGCTTATTATGGTTTGCCAGTATAAGGTTTGGTATTAAAAGCTGAGACTTCATTGGACAGTCCATAATCTTCTATACCATTTAGTAGAGTTGGTTTTCGTCAAACAAAGCTGCAGATACTTGCTGGGTCTCCTCTTGTGCCAACCTTCTTTATGAAGTACAATTCAATGTAATGTGTAGTTAATGTATTTTATGGGATGGCCCTGGAGGATTTAGAGGATGGCCATGTAGCCATCAATTTAATGGCAACCACTGAATCAGACTGCCCTTATCTGGTCAAGAACTCAATATTCTTACAGACTGACAGGAGGAATGGATGCATATAAGCCATGTAATCTATCCAGGACTAAGGAACTGAGTATTCCTTACAAGAATGAAAAGACAATATAATACTAAACATTTCCAGTTACATATGTAATTACACACAATTTTTTTGTGTATTCAGGTGATTCTCACAAAACTAGAATATCATCAAAAAGTTAATTCATTTCAGTTCTTCACTACAAAAAGTGAAACTCATATATTATGTAGAGTCATTACAAACAGAGTGATCTATTTCAATAGTTTATTTCTGTTAATGTTGATGATTATGGCTTACAGCCAAAGAAAACCCAAAAGTCATTATATCAGTAAATTAGAATACTTTATAACACCAACTTGAAATATGATTTTAAAATCCAAAATGTTGACCTAATGAAATGTATGTTTAGTAAATGCACTTAATACTTGGTCGGGGCTCCTTTTGCATCAATTACTGCATCAACGCAGCATGGCATGGAGGCAATCAGCCTGTGGCACTGCTGAGGTGTTATGAAAGCTCAGGTTGCTTTAATAGCAGCCTTCAGATTGTCTTGCATTGTTTGGTCTGGTGTCTCTCATCTTCCTCTTTACTATAACCCATAGATTCTCTATGGGGTTAAGGGCAGACGAGTTTGCTGGCCAATCATGCACAGTGATAGTGTTGTTTTTAAACCAGGTTTTAGTACTTTTGGCAGTGTGGACAGGTGCCAAGTCCTGCTGGAGAATGAAATTTCCTGCTCCAAAAAGCTTGTCGGCAGAGGGAAGCATGAAGTGCTCTGAAATTTCCTGGTAGAAGGCTTTGCTGACTTTGGTTTTGATAAAACACAGTGGACTTACACCAGCAGATGGCATGGCTCCCCAAACCATCACTGATTGTGGAATCTTCACACTAGACCTTATGAGACAGTGACCTGTGTCACATGAAGGGGTTCCCCCCAGGATGTGCATGGAGGCGTATTGAGGCCATGGAAGTGCATTGCAGTCACAGGTGTAGCTGTGATTGCCATGCAGAATAAAAGAAAATGTTAGTCCTGGACAAGCTATTTGTCCAGGGCAGATTTAAAAAAACCTGCTGGACTTTCATTTTTGAAACATGCTACAGGATGGTAGTGGGTAGTCTGTTTCTTTATGGGCCAGGTTTTCCATGTGGCTGAAGGCCACAGATTCAAGTTAAAAACCCTGCAGTATAGTGTTTGGGTGTGTCAGCTTCAGAGTCAGTGTCAGTCTGGTGTTGGCAGGAGTACATAGCAGGAGGCTCTGCAGAGCTCCTCCTGTGTGAGGTAACACAGGCCAGTGGAGCCAAACAGCCTAGGCAGCTGAAAAGCCTGGCACCCACATCAACTGGTCTCGGAGGTGGACTGGCATGTTTATCAGCTGCAAACTTAAGGATATGCTTTCCAGCTACGATCCAGAGGATTTTGTGTACTGTGTAATTCTGTCAGTTGAACATTATTATGGCGGTGCAGTCACCCATGGCAACCGGTCACAAAGATGGACTGGCGTGTTTATTGGCTGTAATCCAGAGGATATGGTTCCCAGCTGTGATCCGGAGGATATCGTGTGCTTTTTTTTGTGAGTTAACCATTAAAGAGACCTATTGTGTTTAACTTTCCTGGATAACTGCCTCATCACTGCACAGTGTGGTTACCACTGCACTACAACCTCAAGCAGCTTGGATTGTGTACCTCTCCACTCTTCCTCCAGACCATGGGGCCTTGTTTCCAAATGACATGCAAAATTTGCTTTCATCTGAAAACATCACCTTGGACCACTGAGCAACAGTCCAGTTCTTTTTCTCCTTGGCCCAGGTAAGGCTACTTTCACACCGTCGCAAACCGTCGGCCCGACGTACCGACGGACAGTGTGTTAAAGTAGCACAACGTGGGCAGCGGATGCAGTTTTACAACGCATCTGCTGCCCATTGTGAGTTTCGGGGAGGAGGGGGCGGAGTTTCAGCCGCGCATGCGCGGTCGAAAATGGCGGACCCTACGCACAAAAAAAGTTACATGGAACGTTTTTTGTGCCGACAATCCACCAAAACACGACGCATCCGTCGCACGCCATCGCTAACGAAAGTCTATGGAAAAAAAACGCATCCTGCGGGCAACTTTGCAGGATGCGTTTTTTCTCCAAAACGACGCATTGCGACGTGCGTCGAACAACGCTAGTGTGAAAGTAGCCTAAGACGCTTCTGGCTTTGTATATTGGTCATGAGTGGCTTGACACAAGGAATGTGACACTTGTAGCCCATGTCCTGGATATGCCTGTGTGTGGTGGCTCTTGAAGCAATGACTCCAAAAATTGTACCATTTGGTTGCTGCAATACTATAAAAAATTATGTGAGAAATGATCAAAATGTCATATTTATCCCAAATTGGAATCAATAAAAACGATGTCTCACCCAGCAAAAAAATAACCTTTCACAAAGTGAAAATGTTATGAAAAATGGCAACATAATGAAAACTTTTTTTTCCTTCTTTTTTTAGTTTGTATTTTTTTTTCACCACTAAATAAATAAATTTGTGGAACTTTGCCAAATTTCATCACCACTGTGGTCCCTTTGTTTTGTTTGTATATGGTGTTTAACCCCTTAATCCCGTATGACGTACTATCCCGTCAAGGTGACCTGGGACTTAATTCCGGGTGACGGGATAGTACGTCATACGCGATCGGCCGCGCTCACGGGGGGAGCGCGGCCGATCGCGGCCGGGTGTCAGCTGCCTATCGCAGCTGACATCCGGCACTATGTGCCAGGTCACGGTCACGGACCGCCCCCGGCACATTAACCCCCGGCACACCGCGATCAAACATGATCGCAGTGTACCGGCGGTATAGGGAAGCATCGCGCAGGGAGGGGGCTCCCTGCGGGCTTCCCTGAGACCCCCGGAGCAACGCGATGTGATCGCGTTGCTGCGAGGGTCTCCTACCTTCTTCCTCCCTGCAGGTCCCGGATCCAAGATGGCCGCGGCATCCGGGTCCTGCAGGGAGAAAGGTGGCTTACCGAGCGCCTGCTCAGAGCAGACGCTGGTAAGCCTGCACCGATGTAAGTGAGATCGGTGATCTGATAAAGTGCAGTGCACACTATCAGATCATCGATCTGTGATGTCCCCCCCTGGGACAAAGTAAAAAAAAAAATTTTCCACATGTGAAAAAAAAAAAAAAAAATCCTAAATAAATAATAAAAAAAAATATATATATTATTCCCATAAATACATTTCTTTATCTAAATAAAAAAAACAAAACAATAAAAGTACACATATTTAGTATCGCCGTATCCGTAACGACCCAACCTATAAAACTGCCCCACTAGTTAACCCCTTCAGTAAACACCGTAAGAGAAAAAAAAAAAAAAACGAAGCAAAAAACGCTTTATTACCATACCGCCGAACAAAAAGAGGAATAACACGCGATCAAAAAGACTGATATAAATAATCATGATACCGCTGAAAACGTCATCTTGTCCCGCAAAAAACGAGCCGCCATATAGCATCATCAGCAAAAAAATAAAAAAGTTATAGTCCTGAGAATAAAGCGATACAAAAATAATTATTTTTTCTATAAAATAGTTTTTATCATATAAAAGCGCCAAAACATAAAAAAATGATATAAATGAGGTATCGCTGTAATCGTACTGACCCGTCGAATAAAACTGCTTTATCAATTTTACCAAACGCGGAACGGTATAAACGCCTCTCCCAAAAGAAATTCATGAATAGCAGGTTTTTGGTCATTCTGCCTCACAAAAATCGGAATAAAAAGTGATCAAAAATGGTCACATGTCCGAAAATGTTACCAATAAAAACGTCAACTCGTCCCGCAAAAAACAAGACCTCACATGACTCTGTGGAGCAAAATGTGGAAAAATTATAGGTCTCAAAATGTGGAGACGCAAAAACTTTTTTGCTATAAAAAGCGTCGCTGGTTTCACACTTGCGTTTTTGTCTGCAGCGTTTTTTGCACAAAAAAACGCATGCGTTTTTTCCCTATATTTAACATTGAAAACGCATGCGTTTTTTTGTACGCGTTTGGTCGCGTTTTCAAACGCATGCGTTTTTTTTCTGCATGTGTTCATTTTCAGAAATACAGCCTGCAGTATTTTCTTGCGTTTTTAAGCACATGCGTTTGCGTTAAAAACGCATGCGTTTTTATCGAAAAAAAACAGAAAACACACTGAAAAGCCACCCACCACCATCAAGGTGATAAAGGGATCCAAACCCTAACCCTAACTCTACCCCTAACCTCACCCCTAACCGTTTAATGAACATTTTCTGACAGTCATAGTGCCACGTATTTCAGTGCCACGTATTTCAGTGCCACGTATTTCAGTGCCACGTATTTCAGTGCCACGTATTTCAGTGCCACGTATTTCAGTGCCACGTATCACGTATTTCAGTGCCACGTGTTTCAGTGCCACGTATTTAAGTGTCACGTATTTCAGTGCCACGTATCACATATTTCAGTGCCACATATTTTAGTGCCACGTATTTAAGTACCACGTATTTCAGTGCCACGTATTTCAGTGCTACGTATTTCAGTGCCACATATTTCAGTGCCACGTATCACGTATTTCAGTGCCACGTGTTTCAGTGCCACGTATTTCAGTGCCACGTATTTCAGTGCCACGTATTTCAGTGCCACGTATTTCAGTGCCACGTATCACGTATTTCAGTGCCACGTGTTTCAGTGCCACGTATTTAAGTGTCACGTATTTCAGTGCCACGTATCACATATTTCAGTGCCACATATTTTAGTGCCATGTATTTAAGTACCACGTATTTCAATGCCATGTATTTCAGTGCCACGTATTTCAGTGCCACATATTTCAGTGCCACGTATCACGTATTTCAGTGCCACGTGTTTCAGTGCCACGTATTTCAGTGCCACGTATTTCAGTGCCACGTATTTCAGTGCCACGTATCACGTATTTCAGTGCCACGTATTTCAGTGCCACGTATTTCAGTGCCACGTATTTCAGTGCCACGTATTTCAGTGCCACGTATCACGTATTTCAGTGCCACGTATTTCAGTGCCACGTATTTCAGTGCCACATATTTCAGTGCCACGTATCACGTATTTCAGTGCCACGTATTTCAGTGCCACGTATTTCAGTGCCACGTATCACGTATTTCAGTGCCACGTATTTCAGTGCCACGTATTTCAGTGCCACGTATTTCAGTGCCACGTATTTCAGTCACGTTTAGGGTTAGGGTTAGGGGTAGGGTTAGGGTTAGGGCTAGGGTTGGAGGTAAAGTTAGGGTTAGGGTTGGGGCTAAAGTTTGGTTTGGGGCTAAAGTTAGGGTTAGGGTTTGGATTACATTTACGGTTTGGATTAGGGTTGGGATTAGAATTATGGGTGTGTCAGGGCTAGGGGTGTGGTTAGGGTTACCGTTGGGATTAGGGCTAGGGGTCTGTTTGGATTAGGGTTTCAGGTAGAATTGGGGGGTTTCCACTGTTTAGGCACATCAGGGGCTCTCCAAACGGGACATGGCGTCCAATCTCAATTCCAGCCAATTCTGCGTTGAAAAAGTAAAACAGTGCTCCTTCCCTTCCGAGCTCTCCCGTGCGCCCAAAAAGGGGTTTACCCCAACATATGGGTTATCAGCGTACTCGGGACAAATTGAACAACAACTTCTGGGGTCCAAGTTCTCTTGTTATCCTTGGGAAAATAAAAATTTGGGGGGCTAAAAATCATTTTTGTGGGAAAAAAAAGATGTTTTATTTTCACGGCTCTGCGTTATAAACTGTAGTGAAACACTTGGGGGTTCAAAGTTCTCACAACACATCTAGATAAGTTCCTTGGGAGGTCTAGTTTCCAATATGGGGTCACTTGGGGTGGGTTTGTACTGTTTGGGTACATCAGGGGCTCTGCAAATGCAACGTGACGCCTGCAGAACAATCCATTTAAGGCTGCATTCCAAATGGCGCTCCTTCCCTTCCGAGCTCTGTCATGCGCCCAAACAGTGGTTCCCCCCCACATATGGGGTATCAGCGTACTCAGGACAAATTGGACAACAACTTTTGGGGTCTAATTTATCCTGATACCCTTGTGAAAATACAAAACTGGGGGCTAAAAAATCATTTTAGTGAAAAAAAAAAAGAATTTTTATTTTCACGGCTTTGCGCTATACACTTTAATGAAACACTTAGGGGTTCAAAGTTCTCAAAACACATCTAGATAAGTTCCTTGGGAAGTCTAGTTTCCAATATGGGGTCACTTGTGGGGGGTTTGTACTGTTTGGGTACATCAGGGGCTCTGCAAATGCAACGTGACGGCTGCTGTCCAATCCATTTAAGTCTGCATTCCAAATGGCGCTCCTTCCCTTTCGAGCTCTGTCATGCGCCCAAACAGTGGTTCCCCCCACATATGGGGTATCAGCGTACTCAGGACAAATTGGAAAACAAATTTTGGGGTCCAATTTATTCTGTTACCCTTGTAAAAATACAAAGCTGGGGGCTAAAAAATCATTTTTGAAAAAAAAAAAAAAAAAATTATTTTCACGGCTCTGCGTTATAATCTGTAGTGAAACACTTGGGGGTTCAAAGCTCTCAAAACACATCTAGATAAGTTCCTTAGGGGGTCTACTTTCCAAAATGGTGTCACTTGTGGGGGGTTTCAATGTTTAGGCACATCAGGGGCTCTCCAAACGCAACATGGCGTCCCATCTCAATTCCAGTCAATTTTGCATTGAAAAGTCAAATGGCGCTCCTTCCCTTCCAAGCTCTGCCATGCGCCCAAACAATGGTTTACACCCACATATGGGGTATCAGCGTACTCAGGACAAATTGCACAACATTTTTTGGGGTCCAATTTCTTCTCTTACCCTTGGGAAAGTAAAAAATTAGGGGCGAAAAGATCATTTTTGTGAAAAAATATGATTTTTTATTTTTACGGCTCTGCATTATAAACTTCTGTGAAGCACTTGGTGGGTCAAAGTGCTCACCACACATCTAGATAAGTTCCTTAGGGGGTCTACTTTCCAAAATGGTGTCACTTGTAGGGAGTTTCAATGTTTAGGCACATCAGGGGCTCTCCAAACGCAACATGGCGTCCCATCTCAATTCCAGTCAATTTTGCATTGAAAAGTCAAATGGCGCTCCTTCCCTTCCAAGCTCTGCCATGCGCCCAAACAATGGTTTACACCCACATATTGGGTATCAGCGTACTCAGGACAAATTGCACAACATTTTTTGCGGTCCAATTTCTTCTCTTACCCTTGGGAAAATAAAAAATTGGGGGCGAAAAGATCATTTTTGTGAAAAAATATGATTTTTTATTTTTACGGCTCTGCATTATAAACTTCTGTGAAGCACTTGGTGGGTCAAAGTGCTCACCACACATCTAGATAAGTTCCTTAGGGGGTCTACTTTCCAAAATGGTGTCAATTGTAGGGGGTTTCAGTGTTTAGGCACATCAGGGGCTCTCCAAACGCAACATGGCGTCTCATCTCAATTCCAGTCAATTTTGCATTGAAAAGTCAAATGGCGCTCCTTCCCTTCCAAGCTCTGCTATGCGCCCAAACAATGGTTTACACCCACATATGGGGTATCAGCGTACTCAGGACAAATTGCACAACATTTTTTGGGGTCCAATTTCTTCTCTTACCCTTGGGAAAATAAAAAATTGGGGGCGAAAAGATAATTTTTGTGAAAAAATATGATTTTTTATTTTTACGACTCTGCATTATAAACTTCTGTGAAGCACTTGGTGGGTCAAAGTGCTCACCACACATCTAGATAAGTTCCTTAGGGGGTCTACTTTCCAAAATGGTGTCACTTGTAGGGGGTTTCAATGTTTAGGCACATCAGGGGCTCTTCAAACGCAACATGGCGTCCCATCTCAATTCCAGTCAATTTTGCATTGAAAAGTCAAATGGCGCTCCTTTCCTTCCGAGCTCTGCCATGCGCCCAAACAGTGGTTTACCCCCACATATGGGGTATCAGCATACTCAGGACAAATTGTACAACAACTTTGGGGGTCCATTTTCTCCTGTTACCCTTGGTAAAATAAAACAAATTGGAGCTGAAATAAATTTTGTGTGAAAAAAAGTTAAATGTTCATTTTTATTTAAACATTCAAAAAATTCCTGTGAAACACCTGAAGGGTTAATAAACTTCTTGAATGTGGTTTTGAGCACCTTGATGGGTGCAGTTTTTAGAATGGTGTCACACTTGGGTATTTTCTATCATATAGACCCCTCAAAATGACTTCAAATGAGATGTGGTCCCTAAAAAAAAATGGTGTTGTAAAAATGAGAAATTGCTGGTCAACTTTTAACCCTTATAACTCCTTAAAAAAAAAAAAATTTGGTTCCAAAATTGTACTGATGTAAAGTAGACATGTGGGAAATGTTACTTATTAAGTATTTTGTGTGACATATGTCTGTGATTTAAGGGCATAAAAATTCAAAGTTGGAAAATTGCGAAATTTTCAAAATTTTCGCCAAATTTCCATTTTTTTCACAAATAAACGCAAGTTATATCGAATAAATTTTACCACTAACATGAAGTACAATATGTCACGAGAAAACATTGTCAGAATCGCCAAGATCCGTCAAAGCGTTCCAGAGTTATAGCCTCATAAAGGGACAGTGGTCAGAATTGTAAAAATTGACCCGGTCATTAACGTGCAAACCACCCTCGGGGCTTAAGGGGTTAATATTGCAGCCAGCATGCGTGTACTATGGAGGACAGAGAATGAACTTCAATCCAATATTGCAGCCAGCATGCAGCCAGCGGGTAAGGAAGGGGTGAATCAAACACCTGAAAACCCCGCCCATATGACTGAAAATTATTCCCTCCAAATTCAGGTGACAGAGTCCCTTTAAGAAAAAGAAGTAGTTATGTTCAAAAATAAACTGTGTACCTTTCAGCATGAAAGATCGCTGTTGGTATAATTGTTCAGGCAGAGGGTGATAGATCCAATTTCCTCATTAAGGAAAATATTTGTGTATAAGGACATTATGTCATTGGTTAGAAAGATTCATGGGTACTGAAAGTATTCAGACCCCTTTAAATTTTTCACTCTTTGTTTCATTGCAGCCACTTGTTAAATTCAAAAAAAGTTAATTTTTTCATATTATTGTGCACACTGCACCCCATCTTGACTGAAAAAAACAAAAATGTAGACATTTTTGCAAATTTAATAAAAATGAAAAACTGAAATATCACATGGTCATAAGTATTCAGACTCTTTGCTCAGTATTGAGTAGAAGCACCCTTTTGAGCTAGTACAGTCATAGACTTCTTGGGAATGATGCAACAAGTTTTTCACACCTGGATTTGGGGATCCTCTGCCATTTTTCCTTGCAGATCCTCTCCAGTTTCGTCAGATTGGATGGTGAACGTTGGTGGACAGCCATTTTCAGGTTTCTCCAGACATGCTCAATTGGGTTTAGGTCAGGGCTCTGGCTGGGCCAGTCAAGAATGGTCACAGAGTTGTTCTGAAGTCATTCCTTCGTTATTTTACCTGTGTGCTTAGGGTCATTGTTTTGATGGAAGGTGAACCTTTGGCCATGTGATATTTCAGTTTTTCTTGTTTAATAAATTGGCAAAAATTGCTACATTTGTTTTTTTCAGCCAAGATAGGGTGCATAGTGTACATTAATGAGAAAAAAATGAACTTTTTTGACTTTGCCAAATGGCTGCAATGATACAAAGATTGAAAAATTTAAAAGGGTTTGAATACTTTCCATACCAACTATATATATATATATATATATATATATATATATATATATATATATACAGCACAGATCAAGAGTATTGACACACCTTCTCATTTAAAGATTTTTCTGTATTTTCATGACTATAAAAATTGTACATTCACACTGAAGGCATCAAAACTATGAATTAACACATGTGGAATTATATACTTAACAAAAAAGTGTGAAACAACTGAAATTATGTCTTATATTCTAGGTTCTTCAAAGTAGCCACCTTTTGCTTTGATGACTGCTTTGCACACTCTTGGCATTCTCTTGATGAGCTTCAAGAGGTAGTCACCGGGAATGGTTTTCACTTCACAGGTGTGCCCTGTCAGGTTTAATAAGTGGGATTCCTTGCCTTATAAATGGTGTTGGACCATCAGTTGTGTTGTGCAGAAGTCTGGTGGATACACAGCTGATAGTCCTACTGAATAGACTGTTAGAATTTGTATTATGGCAAGAAAAAAGCAGCTAAGTAAAGAAAATCGAGTGGCCATCATTACTTTAAGAAATGAAGGTCAGTCAGTCCATAAAATTGGGAAAACTTTGAAAGTGTCCCCAAGTGCAGTGGAAAAAATCATCAAGCGCTACAAAGAAACTGGCTCACATGAGGACCGCCCCAGGAAAGGAAGACCAAGAGTCACCTCTGCTTCTAAGGATAAGTTTATCCGAGTCACCAGCCTGACAAATCACAGCTCAGATTAGAGACCAGGTCAATGCCACACAGAGTTCTAGCAGCAGACACATCTCTACAACAACTGTTAAGAGGAGACTTTGTGCAGCAGGCCTTCATGGTAAAATAGCTGCTAGGAAACCATTGCTAAGGACAGGCAACAAGCAGAAGAGACTTGTTTGGGCTAAAGAACACAAGGAATGGACATTAGACCAGTGGAAATCTGTGCTTTGGTCTGATGAGTCCAAATTTGAGATCTTTGGTTTCAACCACCGTGTCTTTGTGCGACGCAGAAAAGGTGAACGGATGGACTCTACATGCCTGGTTCCCACCATGAAGCATGGAGGAGGAGGTGTGATGATGTGGGGGGTGCTTTGCTGATTCATCAGCGCCTCCCAGTGGTCACATGCTACATAACACGGTAATTGTAACCTATCTGTATCCTACCCTTGTACTACACTCCTGGCTGTATACTTGTATATTGTACTTATATATATATACCTGTTTGTTGCTAGTGTGCCTTTCGGCGATTAAATATAACATTAATCTTGCGCTGCTCTTTTATCTCGGTTCACAAATCCTCACATCCGCACCATCGGTTGGTTATTATACGCTACCCGGGGTTGGCTTCTGACCTGATATAAACCTGTTGTCAGAGGGGGCTTATAGCTAATGAGGAGCTGGTGGCAGCATACCGTACTGTGTTAGTGAGAAACTCTGACAGCCTGGACTGGTGATATATATCCCCTTCACTGAGAGTGCATCAATAACTCGTACCTATAAGGGGTAGCCTTTCCAGCGACTATTTGCCCTCTGTGCAGTTTCATGACTGACTTGGGGTAAGTGGTGGCGTCAGAGAGCCGATCCCTACTGGCTCATTCTCTCCCCTCTCCAGAGGTGAGTGATGTCGACACAGCACTTCCCCTGTACGATCCGTCACATACTGTATGTATATAATTATTTTTTAAGTGAAGGATAAGTTTACAGGGAGAACTTGTGGCTCGAGCCCATGATCTTTTAAGACCATAGCAACTCTTCTATAACTCATATTTATTTTTAATTTGTAATGCTACATTTTATAAAGATACATTTAGTGAAGACAATTTGGTGTTGATGAGGTTGTTCGAGATGCAATCTAATTAATGGGTTAAAGTGTGAATCATGTTTTAGTCAAATATGCAGTATCCTTTTCTTCGATGTACATTTGAACAGCAGAGCTATTATCATATGTCATTTCTAATATCTAGTCAGCTAGTGTGCTGAGAGCTTAGCGTCTGATCTATCACCATATGGGATTTTTTCCCATCTGTTTAGTCCCACTACAATCTGTGACCAAGAACTGGATTTATTTACCAGCTCAATGAATACCTAATGGATTCAGAAAAATAGTTTAAATAAACTACCTAAAAAAAGGCCTAGAACTGCTAAAGTTTGTAAATTTCCACAAAAAAAGTTTAAACTTCTGCTTTTTTAAAATAGATATAAAATATGAATTGTACCACCAAACCGATCAATTGTCTGTTAGCACTAGCTGATGTCTGACCCATAAACAACTGTCCAAGGTTTCTGGCAACTGTTAATCTTTTCTGTTACTAAAATTAATTCAGACACGCTTGGCAGACTTCCAGCACATTCTATTCACTTGCTTGATATAATAGACTGTTAACCCCTTGCACAGATGGCTATTTTTCATTTTTCTCTCCTTGCCTTCAAAGAGCCATAACGCTTTTGTTTTTCCAATATTATAGCCATATGAGCGATGAGTTGTAGTTCTGAACAACACAATCATTTTACTGTATGATTTACTGAAAAAATCCAGCAAAAAAATAGAGAAAAAAGCAATACTGGCATTGCTGTTAAGATTGTTTTTTAAAACTGTTACTTTGTGGTAAAAAAGAACTGGTAATATTGTTCTGTAGGTCAGTTGTGAGAATGCCAAATGTAATAATTATAGGGGATAACTCGGGAGACTCTTTGCGTGGAACAAGACAGCTACAGGACACAGTTTTATAAGTGGTAAAGTCTATATTATCACACGGTGATTCAAACAGGTGCAGAGAGAAACTCAAGTCCACAACACTTGGTGCAAATAATAAACGCAGCTTAGCAGTCTATAGGAAACTTCAGAGGAAAATGCAATCAAGCAGAAAGTCTATGAAGCACAGTTATTCTTGAGGATACTTGACACGAATAAATCCTTGTCTTAGTCCAGGCACAGATAGATATGCTTATTAGGCAGTTCAAATCATATCTTAGCTCAACTAGGGAGGCCTGGTTAATAGTCTCAGGTTATTGCAAAGCAGAAACAGCTTACATGTCCAGCAAATGCAGATGGAAGTAAACACGAACAGCAGATGAAGGAGGATTACTGGAAACTTGTGTATGCAGCAGGAACTCAGAGCTGAGTAGCAGGATCACCACACAGGTTCACAGGAGCAGGTATATAGCCAGGGAGTAATCAGAGGTCAGGAGCTGGATGCAAGGCAGAATACTCTAGCACAGACTGAAGGCTGGGGTGAAGTTTTATAGCAGGAAGACACAGTGCACATGAGACCAAAGACACCATCTTGGAAAAGGGCAGTAATGCACAAAAGGTAAAAAATGTTCAGAGTCCTGACACAAAATTTATATATTTTTTTGTTTGTTTACTTGAAAAACATTTTTATTCTAAATTTACCTTCAGCTCCAAGAGACATACATTTAAAAATTACAAACATTTTTGATTTGTATTACAAAATTTTTGATTTGAGGGTTCACCCTCCAACAAGACAATGACCTTAAGCACACAGCTAAAATAACAAAGTGGCTTCAGAGCAACTCCTTGACCATTCTTAACTGGCCCAGCCAGAGCCCTGACCTTAACCCAATTGAGCATCTCTGGAGAGATCTGAAAATGGCTGTCCACCAACATTCACCATCCAACCTGACGGAACTGGAGAAGATCTGCAAGGAAGAATGGCAGAGGATCCCCAAATCCATGTGTGAAAAACTTGTTGCATCATTCCCAAGAAGACTCATGACTGTACTAGCTCAAAAGGGTGCATCTACTCAATACTGAGCAAAGAGTCTGAATACTTATGACTAGGGTTGAGCGACCTTTACATTTATAGAATCGGGTCGGGTTTCTCGAAACGCGACTTTTTCAAAAGTCGGGTCGAGTGAAATCGGCCGATCCTATAAAAAAGTCGGGGTCGGGGTCGGCCGAAACTCGAAACCCAATGCAGTGCATTGGGTTTCCAATGGTTCCCAGGGTCTGAAGGAGCGGAAACTCTCCTTCAGGCCCTGGGATCCATATTTAAGTGTAAAATAAATAATTAAAATAAAAAATATCGCCATACTTACCATCTGATGCGCCCTGGTACTAAGCGGGAACCTTCCTTCCTTAGAATCAGCCTTCCAGGACCTTGCGGTGACGTCGCGGGGACGTCGCGGCTTGTGATTGGTCGCGCGGCCGCCCATGTGACCGCTCGCGCGACCAATCACTAGCCGCGACGTCACCGTGACATCACCGAAGGTCCTGGAAGGGCTGATTCTTAGGAAGGAAGGCTGCCGGAAAGAAGCCGAGGGTGAGTATATTCCTATTAGGTATATACTCACCCTCGGACGCGCCCTGCTTCTTTCCGGCAGCCTTCCTTCCTAAGAATCAGCCCTTCCAGGACCTTCGGTGACGTTACGGTGACGTCGCGGCTTTTGATTGGTCGCGCGAGCGGTCACATGGGCGGCCGCGCGACCAATCACAAGCCGCGACGTCACCGCGACGTCACCGCAAGGTCCTGGAAGGCTGATTCTAAGGAAGGAAGGTTCCCGCTTAGTACCAGGGCGCATCAGATGGTAAGTATGGCGATATTTTTTATTTTAATTCTTTATTTTACACTTAAATCTGAATTCCGATACCAATTCCCGATATCTTAAACATATCGGGAATCGGTATCGGAATTCCGATTCCAGATTCAGAAGATCGCCGACTTCATGGCCGACCCCACACAGGGATCGGGTCGGGTTTCATGAAACCCGACTTTGCCAAAAGTCGGCGACTTCTGAAAATTGCCGACCCGTTTCGCTCAACCCTACTTATGACCATGTGATATTTCAGTTTTTCTTGTTTAATAAATTTGCAACAATTAGTACATTTCTGTTTCATTCAGTCAAGATGGGGTGCAGAGTTTATATTAATGAAAAAAAAGAACTTTTTTGAATTTACCAAATGGCTGCAATGAAACAAAGAGTGAAAAACTTAAAGGCGCCTAAATACTATCCATACCCACTGTAATTGTAGTAAATAGGGGTAGAGAGGACATGTATTTACAGTGACTTAAGAGGTAGGACAAGTAATTAAAATGAAAGAGTGCAGAGTAGGGTGCAGAGTGTACATTAATTTGAGAAAAATAAACTTTTTTGAATTTATCAAATGGCTGCAATGAGTGAAAAATTTAAAGGGGTATGAATACTTTCCATACCCACTGTATATGACAATAGTTAGATTTTGAACAACCAAATTCTAACACCAGTAGCAGGCCAATCGGTTTTTGAAAATTTTAAAACTCCATAATTTTACACAAAGCACTTTAAACTTTATGGATAACTAATTGAATCCAGGAAATATTTTTGAACCTTTTCCTTGGAGCTTTACAGTATATACCACCACAATGTAACAATAACCTTGTTAAACTGTATAGATGAATAATTGAATCCAGAAAAAAATGTGATTTTTGCTTTTTTTTAGATACCACTTTAATGTAACACAAATAATGTATACTATATAATTCAATCCAGAATTGTTTTTTAAGGTAAATATTTTGAAAGTGTAGTTGATATTCTCCTACACTGATAAAGGCTTTTCACAAAATGCAAAAACAGAAAAAAATTATAAGGAGGGTTATCCTGTCATCCATAGACCCCTGACAGGCAATAACTGGCGGGCCTCATACAAATATTTTGAATGTGTAGATGATGTACTCCTACTGTCACGATCCATTTTTGGATTTGTGGCAGATCTGGTTTCCCTCAGTTTAAAACCTTTTTCCTTTCAGGTCATCAGGGGTTAATGCAGTTTCCCCGGTGGCCTGCTGGTGTATTGCATTGCATTGCTGCTGGGTCAGCTGATGTGGGTGGTGACCACTCCCACCATCCTTTAAGAGGTCACCTGGTGCATCAGCTGCCTGTCGGTGTTAGTTCATTCTGCAGCGACCAAGCTGGGAGAAGGAGCTTGATGGAAGCAGTAGTTCTTCAGCTGAGTCCGAGGCACCTGGTGTTTCTTTCCCGCTGTGATGTTCTTTGAAGCAATTAGCCAAGTGTTGTTTTCCTTTACCGTGTCTGTCATGCATTCCCTAGGTGTTTTATTAGTGCATCGGTGGGAGCAGTGTTCTCGCTTGCCAATTCCCTACCCAGGGATAGGTAATGGGCAAGCAAGGGCTTAGGTATCTTGTTCAACGACAGGTTGAAAAAACCTGTATAGGGATGTCAGGGAGATCAGGGCACATCCTTAGGAGAGTGCAGGAGGTGTCCATTTCCCCATTCCCTATCGCAGGGCCCACCGTTGTAATTGTGTCCCCGGTGTTCCCTTGTTTGTTGTACTGTTGGTGACTGACCTACGGTTAGATCATGTCACACTGCTTCAGTCATATCGTGACACCTACACTCATGAAGGTTTTCCACAAAATGCAAAGCCAGGAAAAAATTATAAGGAGGGTAATACAGTAATCCTCTTCAGGTGTCTGCTTCTTCTTCTCCTTCCTTGGGAGTCAGGGGGACTGCCTCCACTTGCTTCCTGGTTTATAGTCCAGGTGCCTGGTCTATAAGTGACCTGGCTTCAGGTAGTGCTGGAACCCTTGACATGTAGAAATGTGCCCCTGTGTCACCCATAGCAGGTGGGGAATCTCAAGGACAGTCCGATCTCTCAGGGGTGATTGTCTTGTCTCGAGCCGCCTCAAGGAGCCGCTCTCAGGCCCATTAATTTCGCAAGAATGGATCATCCTGCTCCTTTCCTTCTTATATCACATGCACCGCATACTAGTGATGTTGCCCTCTATTTTGAGGAAATGGTTCCAGCTGTCAGTTCTTTTAGCCTTTGAGGCATGTTTTCTGTCTCTACTGCCTGCTATTTGAATGAGATGTGATGCCTGGTCCCAAACTTTTCTCTGGATCCCCATCACCACTGCCAGTCATATGTAGCAACCCCTGGGATGCCAACTCTTGGTACCTTGCTGCTAGTGGGCCTGTTAGCATGTCTTCAGCTCTGGTCCTGGCTAGAGATGGGCAAATGTGTCCAGAAACCGTTCGCCAATATAAAATTCGGCGCGAACGTAGCACATTCGGATTCGTGCTCGCTTTCACTGGCATTTTTACTCAAAGTTGGCAAAATTCAGCAGCTGTTCGGTAAATCATTGTGTATCCACAAATGCTTTTGTTATTACTTTGGCTAAGATATTAGTGCTGTATTATAAGCGGAGGGAGATGAGGAGAAGTGTTTGATGAGGGGAGGGTGTGCGGAGGTTAGAAGAGTGTGTAGAGAAGCTACAGGAGATGCGCGCTATTTTTTTTTACTTTAACTTTATGTGTGTTGATTCCGGCAGCCAATAAGGATGCAGAAACCATCCACAACTTCATGACACAAGGTCTTCTGTGATTGGCATCCGAAGTCCCATGCCCCTGGTCATATAAAAAGTGGAAATCTTGATTTGCTTGCGCCCTTGTCTCAATGTCACAGTGCAGAGAGGTCTCTCCTGTGCTAGTGCTGGTGCTGAAAGTGAACTTGTCAATTAAATAGATAGGACTGTTCCCTGTGTAAAATGGATCTTTCAGCATTAAAGTAGATGGTGCAAAAACTGTGTAGCAGTCTCCGGAAGCCCCATTTGCCACTCCAAATCATTTGTGATAAAATTGTGTTTCAGTGACAAATCAGAAGGCCAGATTTTGTGCAAAAACTGTGTAGCAGTCTCCAGAAGTCCCATTTGCTACTCCAAATCATTTCTGATTAAATTGTGTTTCAGTGACAAATCAGAAGGCCAGATTTCCACTTAAAAATCCTTAGGCCTAATACAGTGGTGCAGCCACGAGGCCCAATTAGCTACTCCAAATCGTTTGTAACAAAACTGTGTTCCAGTGGCAAATCAGATGGCCAGATTTCCACTTAAAAATCGTTAAGCCTAATATTGGGTTGCAGCCTGGAGGGCCAATTAGCCACTCCAAATCGTTTGTCATATAACTGTCTTTCAGTGAGGCCGGCGTCACACTCAGCGTAAGACAATACGGTCCGTTTTTTACGGCCGTAATATGGCCCTAATATGGAGAAATGTTCCCAAAATAGTGATCCGTAGGCAGGGTGTGTCAGCGTATTTTGCGCATGGCATCCTCCGTATGTAATCCGTATGGCATCCGTACTGTGATATTTTCTCGCAGGCTTGCAAAACCGACATCTAATGGATTTATGTGCTCAAATGTTCGGGAAAACATATATACAGTATATATATATATATATATATATATATATATATATGTCATTGAGACACATGTATATTCTGTATTTATATTTAATTCAGCGCGATATATGTTAAAAGCCGGTAATTCAATTGCCGGCTTTTCATTTCTCCTTCACAAACCCGACATGATATGAGACATGGTTTACATACAGTAAACCATCTCATATCCCCTTTTTTTTGCATATTCAACACTACTAATGTTAGTAGTGTGATAACAGAACTAGGCAACATATTAACTGGGAAATTAAAGCACTGAATTGTGCCAAAAAAAACCCAAAGTCCCAAGGACAAACTAACTCCATGAGAAATATAGAAAAAAGGAGTACACCGGAGCAAGACAATAATATAAATATAATTTATTAATTTTACAAAAGATAGTGCATAAATATGTGCTGATAATACAGAAAGGATGGTAAGAACAGAGTGAGTCCCCACCGATAAACCCACCGCCTCAGTAAGTATCCTATATGAAAAATATAATACTAAGGAAGCAGCCACATGTGTACATAAGGTTACCCCTGGGAGACACAATATACCCTCACAATGTGAAATACCGGTAACCAAACAGGCGCTTACCAAGGGAGTACAGAGGCGTGGGTACCGGGCGGATTCAGTCCATCAAAGACCCCCAGAACTTTTCCAAGGCTCCAGTTCATGAGTTCATCCACCAGAGGGCGCCTCACCGCAACTCAATGTAAGTACAGATCATCCTGCTTTCATTCATTCCCCGGGGGTTACAGGCACGAGCGAGTGCTTTAGCGCAGCTCCTGCCTGTAAATTGAGTTAACCCCTTCAGATGGATTACCTCGTGGGATGTGACAGGTCATCTGAGGGTATGTATATTGTGGGTTTATTATTTTGCCAAGCGAGGGTGTTCAGCTGGATTGAGAGAGCAATAAAATATTAAAACAACCTGTGTGTTTATTTCATTAAAATCCTTTTTAATCATGTGTGTGTGTGTTTTTTTAACCCTTTCAGACAATTGGATTAATAATGGATAGGTGTCATCATTGACGCCTCTCCATTATTAATCCGGCTTAATGCCACCTTACAATAACTACAGGGAGTGGGAAGAGAGTGGCCAAGTGCCAGAATAGGCGCATCTTCCAGATGTGCCTTTTCTGGGGTGGCTGGGGGCAGATGTTTTTAGCCACGGGGGGGCCAATAACCATGGACCCTCTCCTGGCTATTAATATCTGCCCTCAGTCACTGGCTTTACCACTCTGGCGGAGAAAATTGCGCGGGAGCCCACGCCAATTTTTTCCGCAATTTAACCCTTTATTTTCGCAGCTACAGCGCCCACATTTTGCACATACACACTACTTACATTAGTAGTGTGGAATATGCCAAAAAAAAGGGGATATGAGATGGTTTACTGTATGTAAACCATGTCTCATATCATGTCGGGTTTAGGCAGGAGAAATGAAAAGCCGGCAATTGAATTACCGGCTTTTCACTAACACCGCTGCGTATTTCTCGCAAGTCACACTGCTGGTCCGTGTGGAATCCGTATTTTTCTCGCCCCCATAGACTTTCATTGGCGTTTTTTTGCGCAATACGCTGACAAACGCAGCATGCTGCGATTTTGTATGGCCGTAGAAAGCCGTATAATACTGAACCGTAATATACGGCTGATAGGAGCAGCCCCATTGAGAATAATTGTGCCGTTTGTTTGGTGAGTTTTACGGACGTATTTTCTGCGCTCTTATGTCCGTAAAACTCGCTAGTGTGACACCGGCCTGACACATCAGAAGCCAGATTTCCACTTAAAAATTGTTAAACCTAATATTGGGGAGCAGCCTGGAGGGCCAATTACCTACTCAAAATCGTTTGTGATTTAAAGGGACACTGTCACCTGAATTTGGAGGGAACAATCTTTAGCCATAGGGGCGGGGTTTTCTGGTGTTTGATTCACCCTTTCCTTACCCGCTGGCTGCATGCTGGCTGCAATATGGGATTGAAGTTCATTCTCTGTCCTCCGTAGTACATGCCTGCACAAGGCAATCTTGCCTTGCGTAGGCGTGTACTATGGAGGACAGATAATTAACTTCAATCCCATATTGCAGCCAGCATGCAGCCAGCGGGTAAGGAAAGGGTGAATCAAGCACCCGAAAACCCCACCCCTATGGCTATAGATTCTTCCCTCCAAATTTAGGTGACAGTGTCCCTTTAACTGTGTTTGAGTGGCAAATCAGAAGGCCAGATTTCCACTTAAAAATCGTTAGGACTAATATTAGGGTGCAGCCTAGAGGGCCAATTAGTTAATCCAAATTGTTTGTGTTAAAACTGTATCACTGGGAAATCAGCAGGCCAGATTTCCACTTAAAAATCGTTAGGCATAATATTGGGGTGCAGCCACGAAGCCCATTTACCTACTCCAAATTGTTTGTGATAAAACTGTGTTTCAGTGGCAAATCAGAAGGCCAGATTTCCACTTAAAAATCGTTAGGCCTAATATTGGGGTGCAGCCACAAGGCCCAATTAGCTACTCCAAATCGTTTCAGGCAACCATTGTTTCTTGGGGTGAAATTTGAATCAGCGTCTCTGGGGGTATTGTTCCCCATTTTCTGAGACTGAAATTTGTTAAAACGTTCTGTGGGGATATTGTTTCTCATGCTCTGAGGCTGAAATTCATCAAAATCTTATGTAGGGGTATAGTTCCCTATGCTCTGATGCTGAAATTTTTACACTTCTTCTGTGGGGGTATTGTGCAATGTGCTGTGTGATTTAAATTTTAAGCGACCAAAACAAAAAAAATGCATAATCATCTAAATAAAACTGGTGCTAAAAGCTTGGTTGCCTGCTTTGAACTCTACTTTGTTAAAGGTAGACTCTTTGGGATTTAGGATCTACTAGGTTTTCCTCTAATGCATTTGCAATACACAGTACTGGAGTGTACATTTTTTAACATTTGGGGTAACATGCCCTATGTTCTGTGACTGAAATCTAGTGTGATCTTATGTGGGGTATTGTTCTCCATTCTCTGAGGCTGATATTTGTGAAAATCTACTGTGGAAGTACTGTTCCCTATGCTCTGAGGCTGAAGTTCGTTAAAATCTTCTGTAGTGATATTGTTACCCAGGAACTGAGGCTGCCATTGTAAGGAGGAAGACTGAACTGCAGGTACCTGTGCCAAACCGAGTCCGGAACTGCCGAGGCTGCAAAAAGGTCCAGACAGGTTCCCTGACCTGGAAGCTGGGGGTGTGGCTAAAAGTAAAAGCGTGCGCAGCATCAGGCAGTTTCCCACCAGCAGTGACAGGGGCTATGTGCGTGCGCAGCATTTTCCGTGGTGTGCGCAGTCGGGCTGTAGTGACACACGGCCGACCCGATGCCAGAACACTGCCGGAACCCACCGCAATAACAGGGAGAGCCAAGAGCCTTGTACAGCTGATTGCTGCACGTAAACCTGAGGGCCAGAAAAGGGTGCAGGACTGTACGTTGCTGCTCTCGGTGATGGACATTGCCACACTCTGCGCAACCGGGACCCTGGCAGTACTGTGGCCTTGTTTGCGTTGGCCGCATTGAATTATGGACTCAGTGCTCAGCGGAAGGTACCGGGGACTGACTGTTCCCGCCAGAAGACGGACTACCTTTGCCTACAGGACCACTTTGGACAATCACTGCGCCGGCCATTGTTGGCACTATTGACTCCCAAGCATCATCGGCAGCCTGAGAAACATCTGACCCAATAAGTGTTTGATTCATTATTCACTAACTCTGCATAGCTGTTACAACTTAACTGTTTATTCCCTCATTTAACTGTTTGCCTGCATGGAGTATCCCACTGTTAAATTAAATTGTTAACCCTTGTTCTGCCTCTCGTGTGTCACTGCATCCTGCAACGTGATTACACAATTTTTTAAAATCTTCTGGGGGGTATTATTCCCCATGCTCTAATGCTAAAATTAAAAAAAAATCTTCCATGTGGGGTATTGTTTCCCATGCTCTGTGGGGGGAATTTGAGTCAGCTTCAGTGGGGTACTGTGCCCCATGGTCTGGGTGTGAAGTTTGTAAGCTGCTTCTATGAGGATACTCACCTCCATGCTCCGTGGGTAAAATTTTTATCTGGATTGGCAGCAGCAAACCTCTGTGGGGGCACTGTTAAAATTTTTATTATTTGATTTATTTACTTCCTATTTTACCATGAGTGCTATGGTAAAATAACCCCTTTAAGTAATTTTCCTATCCACATTTGTTTGCAGGGCAATTGTTCTGCTATTACCCCCATTTTGCTTCCTTTTGTAAGAGACTAGTCTTTACCACAACTGTTTTATAGCCATTTTACAGCTCTGAACTTCAGGTCCCCATTGACTTAAATGGGATCCGGGGTCAAGTTAGGGTCAAGTTCATAACTCGAACCAGACTTTAAAAAAAAAGTATGTCAGAACCAGTCGTACACAGACATCCACAGATTCCATGGGTGACTAATAAAGAGGACATCGACCTGGTGTTTCTCTAGAAAATGACTTAAAATGCTTGACATACATTTATTTTTTAATGGATTAAACTTGGCATCTTGAATATGATCTAATAATCTTATTTTACCTTTACGTGTGGTTCAGCCAACAAATTGGAGGGCACAAATATGACATTCTGCTAGCTAAACAACATAAGAAGTATTACAATTTGTGAAGGAATTTATGGCATATGTAGGGGAGGAAGAGAAATGGGATGTTTTAACCATGGTTGCATAGATTGCATTTGGACAATGCACATTATAATGAACCTATAAGACACCACTCAAAGAAAAGTAGGGATATAGATAAAGTAAAATATTTTTATTCAAAATGTAATATACAATAACGTGTAATGGCAGGATATCAGTTCCTGCACCAGGATGTTCTATGCCCGTCATGCATTTAATCAGTTTTAAGCAGTGATAGTTCATTGCCGACAGCTGTCTGTGACAGCTGAGAGGAATGGGAAGAGGTGTAGGCACTCATGCTATTGGTCCCCACACCCAGATCACTGTGATCAGTCAGTCAATCTGACTGACAAATCACAGCATGATCGCGCAGGAGATGCTGAATGTACTAGCTCAAAAGGGTGCTTCTACTCAATACTGAGCAAAGGGTCTGAATACTTATAATCATGTGATATTTCAGTTTTTCTTTTTTAATAAATTTGCAAAAATTTCTACATTTCTGTTTTTTTCAGTCAAGATGGGGCGCAGAGTGTAAATTAATGAGAAAAAAATGAACTTTTTTTGATTTTACCAAATGTCTGCAATGAAACAAAGAGTGAAAAATGTAAAGGGGTCTGAATACTTTCTATACCCACTGTACATTGAACATGTAAAAATAGGACTCAAAAATTCTACAGTATGTATAAAGGGTGCATTCCACATCAGCCTGGCCTGTACCCTTGCTGAAGAAAAAAAAATCCAACATGCAAATTATTATTACTTTGTGCGGTTCCGTTGTGGAATGCAGGTGCAAACTGGAAGTTGTATGTGCTGGGCGGATACTTCCAGGTGTGGTCCAGGTTGGAATGCAGGAATGCACCAGAAGTGATGAGCGCAGGTAGACACGTGACTTCAAAGGGCGCATAGGAAGTGGCAACCAAACAGGTACAAGAGTGGTCTATATAAATCATCACTATTACGAGATTGTAGGCCAGACAACATTGTGCTTTGAAGATGCACACTTTCTTAGTATAAAGAAACATCCCCTCTTTTTTTCTCCTCCCCTGATGATTTGATAAAATGAAATGCATCGGGAGATGATGGGGACATGAGCACTAAAGGAACCTGGATATCGTTATGGTGGGATTCGAGGTGGCAGTGGATTTTACTTCCCCCATCTTTGAATAACCAGGACCTTTGGACGAGTTTGGAACACAACCTGGCCTTATCTATGAGCCAAGTGAGATTGTTCCTTTCTTCTCCTGATTTTGATTAAAAGTTTTTCTTGTTTACTTCTGGCTATGATTGAAAATTGGCACAATAATAATGGTGGCACTTTGGTACAATATGGTGTTGCTTGACATTCACCCCCTGGCAGTATTATTAACCACCTAGAACTAATTATTGTGGGCTGATTTTAATATTTAAAAATAAATGGATTTTCTTTTCTTCAGCAAGGGTACAGGCCAGGCTGATGTGGAATGCACCCTTTATGCATAGAATTTTTGAGTCCTACTTTTACATGTTCAATGTATGTCATTTTGTTTGTTTGGTTTGAATAGACCAGTGGTCTTTTTAAGGAATTGTTAAAAGTTATATTTTCATTTTTTCACCACTACCTTGCTGTTTAACATCCTTTTTAATGCATATTACTTTTTGAATAAAAATATTTTATTTTATCTATATCTCTACTTTTCCTTGAGCGGTATCTCTTGGATACTGCTGTATCTTCTTTTAGGCCATATTTGCTCATAAAGCACCTGATTATTGTCTTTTTTTGATCATGATGGGGATATGGATTTTCATGTTCTAAAGCCCCTTTATATTTAAGATATGTTTTTGGATATTCTTATGCATATTTATAATTACCTGTGGTAGGCTGCCAGATGTATACAGTATGTCCATGTTCATGGAAAAAGCTGGGAGATAAAATATATCATCTTGATAAGAAAGTAGAAGATTTTTGTTAAAAATAGACAGAATGGCTATTTAGCACTATTTAGCATAAAAAATATAAGAAGGCCACATATTTGCCAGTGTGGTATTTCCATGACAGCCCCCATATATCTGTGTGCTCTATGTTTGGTCATTGTAGGCCGGTGTACCACTTTTTTTGCTGTCTGATACTCTAATTATATATAGCACTATTTAGCATAAAAAATAAAAAAAGATCACATATTTGCCACTGTGGTATTTCCGTGACAGCCCTCATATATCTGCATGCTCCACGTTTGATCATTGTAGGCCGATGTACCACTTTTTTTGCTGTCTGATACTCTAATTATATACAGCACTATTTTGCATAAAAAAATATAAGAAAGCCACATATTTGCCAGTGTGGTATTTCCGTGACAGCTCTCATATACAGTACAGACCAAAAGGTTGGACACATCTTCTCAAATTAAGATTTTTCTGTATCTGCTTCAAGTTTGGGCATTGTAGGCCACTGTACCACTTTTTTTGCTGTCTCTTACTCCACTTGTATACAGCATTTTTTTGCATTTAAAAAGATACAGGCCACATATTTGGCAGTGTGTTATCGCTGTCAGACGTCTGATGTATTTGTGGCCTACAAATTGTGGAAATTCAGACCTACATTCAGCTTTATTTGCTGTCTGTTACCCTAGTTTGGTACACTATTATAGTTTAAAAAATTAAAAAATACATATTGAACAGTGTGGTATCTCGTTAAAAATACTTCTCTTTCAAGTTGTTATGGCTGCTTCATGACTGTGTTAAATGCTCCAACTACTACTACCACTATCATCATCTTCTGCCTAGAGGCAGTCACTGCGCACATAGAAAGTCTGAGTAGCAGAGTGTGAAAGCTTGGGCGGTGTTGTACTCTGTCTCTGTATTACAAAGGCATTTTCTCCTGCCATTAAAAGCGGTACTGCCAGAAAGTGAGGACCCATGTTCACAGTGACCGCCAGAGAGCGAGGCACCGTGCGCTCCATGACCGTGAGTACAGCGCACGTTCGCAGTATAGAGAGACAGTTCATGCTCCGTGTTCAGCTTTGCAAAACAATAATGAAAGGGCACAGAGGAATGACAGAGGACATTGGTATGGTCAGCAAGGTACTCCCTCAGCATTTTCCCAAGCAAAGCACTCCTTGTCAGAGTCTCCCACGCCTCAGGACTAGGGCGATAGGAGGGTCTGAAAAAACTCTCCCCGAACTTCATCAGTGTTCCACTGCCTCTGCTGGATTGGAGTTGTGTCTTTCTCACCTGTACTCCTTGCTTGACCAACAAACTGTAACCTCTTCTGCCCGCGTTTTCAGATGGGAATTTTTTTAATAATTCAGCAAGAAGGGCCCTATGGTCCTCCAACATTGTAGTACACCTTTCTGCCTCTGGAATAAGAGATATAAAGTTCTCCTTGTAGTGTGGGTCTAGAATTGTCAACAATTAGTATTGCCAGTCACCTAAAATTTTGAGAATGTGAGGGTGACGGGAAAGGTAACTTAACATAAACTCAGCCATGCGTGCAAGACTGCTAACAGTCAATACTTCCATGTTCTCACCAAGAAGAAAACTGACCATGGTCTCCTTCTCCTCCTTGTCTTCAGGCCTCCACAACTTTTGACAAACCTCAGTAATATCATTGTAAATACATCACTGGAAATACATTCCCCTAGTTTTTTCTCCCCCACCTCATTGAAGATTGTAAGTTTTTTTTTTTGGGGGGGGGTTAATTATTGTTATCATTGTTACTTAGTGTAGATTGTAAGCTGTCACAAACAGGGTAATTTTATTTCTGTTTAATTATTGTATTGTTATCGTTGTTACTTAGGACAGTTATGTTTGAAACTGTAAATATGTTGACGCTATGTAAATAACTATAAATATTAATATTAGAACACAGAGGAGCTGTAGACTGTGGGGGCAACCCAGATTGATAAAGGGCCTGCAATACTCTGGGTTTCGAGGACATGCACCATCCCAAGGTCAGACTGGGTCCCGGCTTACACTATGTTAATCCAGTGTGACGTTAGTGAAATGTACCATCCCTGACCACAAGCACTTATCCACGTGTCTGTGGTTAGGTGGACTTTCCCAATAACACCATTGTGGTGGGCATGGATAATGTTGTCGGACACGTGCTTGCTTGTGTGATGTCATAACGGCAGACCGGGAAAAGTTGTGGCGGCTGGGTAACGAGTACCTTGTGATGGTCACCGCCATCAGGTTGCAGAAAGCTTACGTCTCCCACAGGCCTAAAATGCAACATTTCCAGAGCAAGCAGACGAGAAATGTGTGAATTTAGTACTGTGGCGTTGGCTGCATATTTCGGCTTGCGTTCCAAGAACTGGGATATGGACAATTGAACGCTGCACTGGGACAAGGACGTGGACGTGCTTGTTAATGGTACGATTACAGTTTGCGTGCAACTGCAGATGCAGGGCATGAGGCATCTTAAAATTCACCATGGACATTGGAAGAAGCAGTGGTATCACCCGCAGACACTGTTCATGGAGCCTTGTATTTAACCAACAAAGTCAGGTGCTTTGCTGCCATGTGCCTGATCATGCTTGTGGTGGTTAGAATGGGATTTTTGCTATCCCTGCTGCTGCGGGCATGGCAGGTGGTGCAAATGGTCTTTTTAGTTTGATCAGCACAGTCTTTTTAGTTTGATCAGCACAGGCTGTTACAGGGACATTCAGTGTCTCCCTCTCCCCCACCACCTCCTCACTTTGACCCCGGTCTTTCGGTGTTCCACAAGGCTCAGCTCTACACCTTCGGCCTGGGACAGGTGATGTAATGGCAGGGTTTGCTATATTATCAGTACACCGATGACACGCAGATCTACCTATCTGTACCTGACATCACCTCCTTAGTGACCAAAATCACACATCTTCACGCTATTTCATCCTTCTTTTCTGCTCGCTTTCAAAAAGTGGACATGGACAAAACAGAATACATCATCTTTCAACCATCTCACGCTAAATAGACATGAGAGCTGTGAATGCATCATTTGGTACCACTTTAGTAAGAGGGAAAGTTTGCCAAGAGAAAATGATTTTCCAGACATTCCCGGCCTTTTTTGCATATGTTTTGAAGCTGTGATCTTCATCTTCTTGGTGTGGATGTTGTAAATTTCAAAGTCGTCATCCATACCATCATCGTCCATATCTTGTAAAGAGGAAATCTGGTGTTTCCCAGGGTATTGGTTATCTACATTTAGTGGCATTCCTTTAACAGTGTTCATTACACTATAACAAATAATTTTCAACTGTGACACTATTATTGGTAATATGTATGGGTGAAGATGAAGAAGCTTGTGCCATGGGTGTATTTATAGTTACAGACGGTGCACTCCTCTTTAAACTTATTTTTTCACAAGCATCCATCAGTTTGTTTGGTTTTCCTCCAACACTGATCTGCTTTCTTTAATTCAGCATCTCACAAACATGTTGCACTTTGCCCTTTAGACAGACGCTTTGGCAACATATTTGTAGCAGACAGTTTGTAGGCCAAGTCAAACACGTGCATCTGTTACACCGATCTTCTGATGGGCACGAAACACATTCTGGTAATTGGTGGTGGATAAACGAATAATCATTGTAGGCTGTATCCTCATTATCATACCTCCCATAGCCACCGCTGTTATTAATCATGTATGTTTCCATTCCTGTCATCACCATGCCCCTTTTCCTGATCACATCATCCAACGATTCGTCCGCCATTTTTTTTAAACCAAAAAATGTGCCTTCACAGCAGCAAGTGTGTAGGAAACCACTTTACAGTTTTGCAAGATGTTTATGATGCCCTTAAATAATAAAAAAAAAATAACCTCACCTGGGGAAATGTTTGACAGCCCATGCACTATGGGCATTACAAGTCAAGGAGACCTGCTCATTGACAATGGGCCTACTTTTTAATGAGGCCTTCCTCCACTTCTCATCATTTTCCATCTTAAGATTGCCAGGGTTCATGTGTTCCATGCTGCTACACACAGTCACTTTTTGGGCAAGGGTGTCTAGGATGGTCATACTCTGTTTTAATAAATATATCCCCCTTGGGGAAATGTTTGTCAGCCTATACGCTTACTGTATGGTAATTACAAGTGTAGTTAACACAATGCTTTACATTGGACCTAGGTTTTAATGAGGCATTCATCAATTTCTCCTCATTCTCCACCGCTAGATCACCAGTGTTCATGTATTCTGTGCTGCTACAGACAGTCAATTTTTTGGAAAGGGTGTCTATGATCCACATTAAATATTTTTTAAAAATTTACCCCCCCGTGAGCAAATGCCCTACTTCTTAACTCTGTCTCCTACAATGTGTCCTTTAACTGTCACTAGATCACCAGGGTGAATGTGCTCTGTACCGTGCATTTTGGGCAAGGGGGCTGTGATGGCGCTATTTTATTTAGTAAAGAAAGGACTCCACATTGGGGAATTGGGCATGACATTACGTTGGGCCTACTACTAAACTCTGTCTCCTGCAATGTGTCCTTTAACTGTCACTAGATCACCAGAGTGAACGTGCTCTGTACAGTGCATTTTGGGCAAGGGGGCTGTGATGGCACTATTTTATTTCTATATAGACAGGAAAAACACCTGGCGCACTACCATAACATGATTATAAATCAAAATGAAAACGGGGTGCAGACAATGGTTTATACCGAATTGTATAATGTAGAAAAAAGCACCACTGTAATAATGCACACCACGTCATATGTACACAAAATACAAAAGAGGCTTTTATTGATACAACACACATGGGTAACAAACATAACAAAAAATGCAACACAGCAGAGAACCTGGTCCATTAGAAATGAAATCCACATAACAATTCATGCATAATAAAATACCTAAACATGGCCTATACAACTACTGGCTCATGGGACTGCTAATCTGAACTTTATAACCCATCACACAAGTATGACTCTAACAGAGAAATATATATATCCTACAAAAGGAGGAGTAGAGCACAAACATTCCCAGGGCTGAAAAGCCCCTGGCCGGGAAACATCTGTGAATTAACACAAAGGCCCATACAGCAGAAACCCTAGAGATTAGAAAAGATTATAGATTACCCGTTTGTAGATATTGGCAGGGGCAGGTCACCCCATGCACAAAGTGGATGGACCCAGAAACAAGGCCCCACGCGTATCGCCCTCCAGAGAGGGCTTCGTCAGGGTAATCTATACTCTTTTCTCTTTTATAGATTACGTGTTCTGTACTTTTATAGGCCCCTAAATTTTGAGCAAGGGGGGCTGTGATGGCAATACTATATTTTTAAAAAAGGAACCCCCCATTGGTGAAACCATATCCTTGTTGGCAAAGACTTCATAACATTTGTGTACCTAAAAGAGCTCACTTGAAAAGCTCCTTTTTGTGTTGCCTGGTTGCTCACATTGGACACAATATACTTCATATAAATTTGATAAAGCAATGCTGTTAGTTTGGCTCAGTAGTTCACTACAAATAATTTCTTTGTTGACTATATCAATTTCTCTCCTAGAGAGCCATAACTTTGGCTGCCTCAAATGTACAAATGGCGAATATACAAATGGCAATTTGGAATCCAGATTACAATACTGTATACCAAATGCATTCAGACAAACACATAGCTGCATTTCTTGTAAAACATTTACAGATGTGACAGACAATGCTCATAGTGACACACTCTTGAAAAATGTTTGTTTATTCACTTCACAAACAGTTCTAAGCCTCAATATGTTTGCTGTTTGTCATTGTAAAACATTAAGTTTTACTGAAACTCTGCCTGTGGTTTGATCTAAATCCATGTGGCTTTTATTTTCTAGGGGTTTATGGCCCCTCGTCTGATGACTCCATAATATCTCAGTTTCATACAACCTTGACAGCTGGCTACTTGAAGGTCTGGGTGAAACTAGAGTTACTACATAGTGTAAATCACTATATAAGACCAGAGAAACAAAGACAGATGCCAAAACTGGGGTACCTGTACATGTACAGTGTGCTGATACCTGCATAATTGGGGATGTCCATGCAGTGTAGGTAATCTCCCAGGGGTTCTCTGTCTTGGTGTTGCTTCTCTGATATTCCACATGGATGATGTTTAACCCCTTTCTGCCAGATGACGGAATAGTACGTCACCTGGCAGATCCCCTGCTTTAAGGTGGGCTCCGGCGGTGAGCCCACCTTAAAGCCGTGACATGTCAGCTGTTTTGTACAGCTGACATGTGCGCGCAATGAGTGCAAGCAGAATCGCGATCCGCCCGTGCCCATTAACTAGTTAAATGCGCTGACAGCGGCATTTAACTAGCGCTCCCGGCCGCGTGGCCGGAAGTGCTCGCACCGCTGACCCCGTCACATGATCGGGGGTCAGTGGTGCATTGACATAACAACCAGAGGTCTCCTTGAGACCTCTATGGTTGTTGATGGCCGATTGCTTTGAGCGTCACCCTGTGGTCGGCGTTCAAAGTACAACACCATTTCTACTACATAGAGGTGATCTGTACTTCACCTCTATGTAGCAGAGGCGATCGTGTAGTGCATGCTTCTAGCCTCCTATGGAGGCTATTGAAGCATGCCAAAATTTTAAAAAAAGATTGTTTAGAAATATAAAAAAAATAAAAAATATATAAAAGCTTAAATCACCCCCGTTTCGCCCCAATCAAAATAAAACAATTAAAAAAAATCAAACCTACACATATTTGGTATCGCTGCGTTCATAATCGCCCAATCTATCAATAAAAACAAAGGATTAACCTGACCACTAAATGGCGTAGCGGGAAAAAAAATCAAAACTTTTTTTGGTCTCTGCGACATTGCATTAAAATGCAATAACGGGCAATCAAAAGAATGTATCTACACCAAAATGGTATCACTAAAAACGCCAGCTTGGCACGCAAAAAATAAGCCCTCACCTGACTCCAGATCACGAAAATTGGAGACGCTACGGGTATCGGAAAATAGCACAACTTTTTTTTTTGCAAACTTTGGAATTTTTTTCCACCACTTAGATAAAAAGTAACCTAGACATATTAGGTGTCTATAAACTCGTAATGACCTGGAGAATCATAATGGCAGGTTAGTTTTAGCATTTGGTGAACCTAGCAAAAAATCCAAACAAAAAACAAGGGTGAGATTGCACTTTTTTTTGCAATTTCATCACATTTTTTTCCCGTTTTCTGTTACACGGTATGGTAAAACCAATGGTATCGTTCAAAAGTACATCTCTTCCCACAAAAAATGACATAATTATAAAACCGGCCGATAAAGGGGGTGCCACCGTCGTTATGGACCGCACCATGAACAGGGATGAAATCCTTACACAATTAAACAACAGAACGGTTTACTTACCTTTACCACATAATCCCAGTATGTCAATAGAATCCAAGATTAGAGCCATTTTAGAGGAAGCTTTTCAGTCTGATATTATTGACAAGAAAACTCAAGAGTTCCTAACTAAAACTGACCCTATGATACCTGTGTTTTATACGCTTCCTAAGATACACAAGAGGTTAGACAGACCCCCGGGTAGACCCATAGTGGCGTCTACAAATTCCATTTTATCGCCACTCTCCATATTACTGGAGAAGGTGTTGACACCCTTAGTGAAAAACACTCCATCTTTTATTTTGGACACAGGGACCTTCTTGAATACAATAAGGGACATTGGCAGGGTCACGAAGGAAACCATTTTAGTTACATTAGATGTGAATAATTTATACACATCAATTGAACACGAGAAAGGCATACGAGCAACTAGACTCTTATTACAACAAACTAATATGACCCCACAGGTGACTGATTTTCTGATGGAACTACTGAAGTTAGTACTAACCGAGAATTTCTTTTTATTTGAGGACATGTTTTATCTACAAGTACAAGGTACTGCCATGGGGTCAAATGTGGCCCCACCTTATGCCAATGCGTACATGTCCCATTTTGAAACTCAATTTGTGTACACCAATCGACTATACCAGTCTCACTGTCGTAAGTGGCTTAGGTACATCGACGACGTGTTCTGCCTTTGGGAAGGGTCATCAGCATCACTAAATGATTTCTTTAGTCAGATAAACACTGTATAGCCCGAATTGACGTTTACTATCACTCAGGATTATAGTCAAGTCAACTTTTTGGATACTCTCATAATTAAGGGTACTGATGGGACTCTTACCTCTGATTTATACACAAAAAGTACAGATAGGAACAGTTTATTACTATACCATAGTTGCCATCCAACGGCAACCAAGAAATCAATTCCCATCTCACAGTTTCAAAGAGTAAAAAGGATAGTCAGTGACAAGGACACATGCCCAACACGGCTTGATGAGATGGAGGCAAAATTCAAACAAAGAGGCTATCCCAGTAAACTGTTACGAGACTGTCGTCTCAGGTCGAGTTCAACAGGGGACAATAAAATTTCACATAGAATACCATTTATACATA
The DNA here is from genome assembly GCF_051348905.1 of Ranitomeya variabilis. Lineage (NCBI taxonomy): Eukaryota > Metazoa > Chordata > Amphibia > Anura > Dendrobatidae > Ranitomeya > Ranitomeya variabilis. The sequence goes on along the minus strand of NC_135232.1, from coordinate 824,626,465 downwards.
CTTTTCACCCTTTTGCCTACAAATTACATCGGAAGATTCGCAAACATTGGCCATTGTTGCAGACTAGCTACCCAGAGATACAAGAGTTTAGAGCACCCTTATTTCCCTGCTTTAGGAAACCTAGTAATCTGCGGAATAAATTAGTGAGAGCCAACATTGGATCTATCCAGAAGGTACCAAGACAAACCTTTTTACATACTCAAAGGAAGGGCACATTTCCCTGCCTACAATGTGCGCAATGTGCTAATGTACTTAAGGGCCACAAAATTTCCCATCCACTCACGGGTACTGACATTCCCATACAAGGTTTTTTTACATGTGATTCCCAGTTTGTCGTTTATGCGATTAAGTGCCCTTGTGGCAAAGTATATGTAGGCGAGACCACACAGAAGGTGAAAGATCGCATTTCCCACCACAAATCTGACATACGGTGTGGGAGAGATCATCTTCCCGTCCCACACCATTTCCGTACTGCAGGACATACCATAGCACAACTAAGGTTCTTAGTATTGGAACAGGTTCTTTCTAATAGACGAGGGGGTAACAGAGTCAAACGACTCAAACTAAGGGATGCTTTTTGGATACACTCCTTACAAAGTATGGAACCGAAAGGATTGAACAGAGAATATGACATTATGAGTTTATAGAGCTTTTTTACTGTGTATGTATTAGTATATGCATATTAATTTTATTCCCTCTCTTGCAGTTCGCCCAGTCACATAACTGATTATTCTACTAAAGGGGTATGGAGTCTTTTTTCTAGCCTATTTCTACGTTTTGTCCCTTTTCTATTTTTATTTTTCATTTTTCATTTTTCTTTCTTTTTTTCATTACTTTTCCAATTTTTCAGGTATATATTTTTTTTTCCAATTTTACAGTTTTATTTTTCTTATATTTTTTATTCTTATTTTTTATTTTTATTTCATTTTTCATTTTTTATTCCTTATTTTAATTTTCTAATTTTGGTTCCCTTTTTTACCAGCGTTATTTTTACTCTTTATTTTATCACTTTTCATTACACTTTCCTCCTATTTCTCTATTTATTTATGTCCTTCTTTCTATTAATCATTTATTTCTTCTCTGTTTACAGTTGCTGCCACCGTCCTGCACCTCAGCGCTATTCTGACATGCGCACTAGATCTCCGCACACTGTGCGCTTCAACAGTGCGTTCCACCTTTGGCACCGCCCACCTGTACTGAACCGGCGCACCAAGCTACGCGTCCTCACACCAGGACGTCACTCTCTATGCGCTCCACACTATGTCACTCATTTTAGTGACATGCGCACTTACTAGCAGGGGACGCCGTGTTGCGCTACGTCACTTCCGCTTCCGGTTGCGCGCTTCTCTCTGCTTCCACGGACACTTGTTCATTTAGACATTGTATTTAAGGCCACCACAACTCCTCTTCCAATGGCGCCTTTTTCTACACAGGAGCACATCCTTTTCTACGCGCTGCCCATTCGGTCATGGAACAACCACAGCAATCCGGTAAATTTCACCATCACCATATTTCCTTTACTCTTTACTAATTATTCTTGCTCTTTACAGGGACACTGTCTCAGTTAGTCCCTTGTTAGTTATTGCCCTTTGGGGGCTACATTTTTTCCATTTATTTTGTTTTCAATTTTTCATTTTTTATATTTTTATTATTTATTATTTTTTTTATTTTTATTCTTAGTCACTTCTTATTTCATATATACCCCTATGAATCCTCTCACGATGGCTCCTTAATCTATAGTGACTTTGGCCTCGCTGCATTGAGACTTTTTTCTTATTTTTGTCCATGTATTAGGAATGACTGACATGTCTGTGACTATACATCATACACTGTACAGCTATTTTTTCCAAATTGCCCTACTTTTTCTTTTATTTAGGAACCTTGAGCAAAAAAATTCTTTCAGTTATAAGCAAATATACATAGAAAGACAGTGCAGCCGATTTTTTTGTTATATATATTCTATATGCTCAGGATTTCCGTTACTCTGTGTCGGTTTACACTTGCCTGTAATATGTATATGTTCCAGTATTCACATTTAACTTTATGTTTGTTTATCCCTATGTTATGGAATTAATGCATCTCCTTAATGACACTCATTTTTACAGTGATGTAATTGCCACGGACATATAACTGTACATGGCTGTTGATTCTGATTATATATTGATAGCCTCTTCCAGTGTCATGTGTTGAATTTACTTTTTGTTATGATTTTGTACTTTGTCGAGGCGTTGATATGTATATTGTTTCTTTTCGTTTGTTTGCTTTTTCAATTCTAGTCTGAAGAAGGTCTAAGTTACAGACCGAAACGTTACATAAAGTCTAAGATTGCATTTAAATAAAACCTATTTGCATCTACGTTTGAGTGCCGGATATTTTTTCTTACCCACAAAAAATAAGCCTTCACATGGCAATATTGATGGAAAAATAAAAAAGGTATGGTTCTGGGAAGGAGGGGAGTGAAAAACGAAAACGAAAAAATGGAAAAAGCTCAGGGGGTGAAGGGGTTAAAAGCCTCTTGTGGATGATGTAAGTATACTGTATGTAGTTAATCTTCATATATACGTAATCACTATGTGTATTTAATCCTTATATGTACTTATAAACCTTTGTATGTTAACATATACAAAAAGTGTATGCACTCACACTATTCAATCATACTATTCCTTGAATTTTGTAGTTTGCAATAAAATTGCGATGTATTGCAAGTATTAGCCTTATTTAAAGCCGTATCTAAACCTTAGTGGTAAAAACATGGCAAATAAAATTGCCAAATTCTCCTGTAAATAATTCGGCAAAGAGGGAACCATCATACCATTTTAAAAAAAGTGAATTTACATGGGCTCATCCAGTATGTGGGTTCCAAGGCGTAATGGGGTGCATATGACTAACTATGCAGCAGGGCTGGCTTTGCTGCCAATGTGTAAAACTAAGGAGTAATGGAGTACAAAATGCATATTGTGAAGTGGATTTTCATGGGACCATCCAGTATGTGGGTTCAAAGGCTTATTGGGGTGCATATGAATTGGTAGCAGGGCAGGCCTTGAATTCAATGCAACACTTTTTCAGGAGTCCCCCCTGGACATCTTATGAAAGGGGTATTGTGGTGCGTCATTATTCTTGGCAGCCCATCCACTCACAGCCTAGGCTACAACAGCTTAGGAGACCCACTGTTTAATAATGGCCCATTAAGAAGATTAATGCCACCTGATGCACCAGTAAAAATAGGCTCCGTGACTTTAAGAGTCCCTCCTTCATAAATGAAACAAGATGGGTCTGCTTATGTGTCACACACCACATGGCCAGCTAGGGTTGTAAAATGTTACAATGACACTTCCCAGTGAATGCATTTGTAGTGGTTGAAAGCAATGTTAAAGTTGAAAAATGCTTCAAAAACGCTGCGTCTGAACTAAGTCTAAGTGGGGGAGAAAATTTTGGGTCTGGGGTTAAATATTTGGCCTTTTGGGCATGTCATTATCCTCAAAGGATGTACTTTGACATATTGTGAAGTATATCGTGGCACTACTGTGTTGGTGCACAAGGTAGGTTCCCCAAACCAGTGGACATAAAGTAAAGAAACTTGGCACTCAACTTGGTTATGTAGATAGTATTGAATATGCTTTTTTATTTCAAATAGCAGTCCCAATATAAACGTTTCGGTCTGCCATGGACCTTCTTCAGTACAACCGACTGCTCAAGAGCTAAATATGAGAGATGTCTCAGGATATAACGTTGATCCTTGTATGTAGGAATACTTGTGGATCGTACAGAGGACTGGACTGGTCGCTCTGGTGTAATTAAGAGGATAGTGTTGTTTATAGGTGGTAGACTTTCATTAAGGTAGTGGCAGTAATAATATGTGGCAAGATTGTATATCTATTGTAGGTAGAGCCGGATTAGATAACCCTGTGAATAGAGGCTTTATCATGTATAATGGGTAAGATTATAGCCGCAGGATGGAATAAGCATCAGTAGTGTTTCGGTCCCCAGAGTACTATGGAGTACAAGTGGGACGTGTCAGAATGGAAGCTGTCATGGTTCTCAATGGCAAGAGAACGTAATAAGCATACAAAAGGACTAGCTCTTGGAAGATGGGAACTCGAGCTGACCATGAGCTAAACCTACCGCACAACTAACAGTGGCCGGGTAGCGTGCCTACATTTTATCCCTAGACGCCCAGCGCCAGCCGGAGAACTGACTGACCCTAGCAGAGGAAAATACAGACCTGGCTTACCTCTAGAGAAATTTTCCCCAAAAGGCAGACAGTAGCCCCCACATATATTGGCGGTGATTTTAGAGGAAATTGACAGACGAAGTATGAAGATAGGTTTAGCAAATTGAGGTCCGCTTACTAGATAGTAGGAAGACAGAAAAGGGAACTTCACGGTCAGCTGAAAACCCTTTCAAAATACCATCCTGAAATTACTTTAAGACTCTAATATCAACTCATGACACCAGAGTGGCAATTTCAGCTCACAAGAGCTTCCAGCCTCAGAAATATTCAATCACAGAGAACTGGAACAAAAATGCAAAACAAACTTAGGACAACAAGTCCAACTTAGCTGATAGTTGTCTAGGAGCAGGAACATGCAACAGAAAGGCTTCTGGTAACATTGTTGGCCGGCATAGAAATGACTGAGGAGCAAGGCTAAATAGAAAACTCCCACATCCAGATGGAAAACAGGTGAACAGAGGAGATGAAGCACACAAGTGCAGTACCACCAGAAACCACCGGGGGAGCCCAGAAACCAAAATCACAACAGTACCCCCCCCTCAAGGAGGGAGCACCGAACCCTCACCAGAACCACCAGGGCGATCAGGATGAGCCCTATGAAAGGCACGGACCAAATCGGAGGCATGAACATCAGAGGCTGTCACCCAAGAGTTATCCTCCTGACCGTAGCCCTTCCACTTGACCAGATACTGAAGTCTCCGTCTGGAAACACGGGAGTCCAAGATCTTCTCGACAACGTACTCCAACTCACCCTCAATCAACACCGGAGCAGGAGGCTCAACGGAAGGCACAACCGGTACCTCATACCTGCGCAACAATGACCGATGGAAGACATTATGAATAGAAAAAGATGCAGGGAGGTCCAAACGAAAGGACACAGGGTTAATAACCTCCAATATCTTGTACGGGCCGATGAACCGAGGCTTAAACTTAGGAGAAGAAACCTTCATAGGGACAAAACGAGAAGATAACCACACCAAGTCCCCAACACAAAGACAAGGACCAACACGACGACGGCGGTTGGCAAAATGTTGAGTCTTCTCCTATGACAACTTCAAATTGTCCACCACATGCCCCCAAATCTGATGCAACCTCTCCACCACAGCATCCACTCCAGGACAATCCGAAGACTCCACCTGACCGGAAGAGAAACGAGGATGAAACCCCGAATTACAGAAGAAAGGAGAAACCAAGGTGGCAGAACTAGCCCGATTATTGAGGGCAAACTCCGCCAAGGGCAAAAAGGCAACCCAATCATCCTGATCCGCAGACACAAAACACCTCAAATAAGTCTCCAAGGTCTGATTAGTTCGCTCGGTCTGGCCATTAGTCTGAGGATGGAAAGCAGACGAAAAAGACAAATCAATGCCCATCCTAGCACAGAACGCTCGCCAAAATCTAGACACGAACTGGGTTCCCCTGTCAGAAACGATATTCTCCGGAATACCATGCAAGCGCACCACATTTTGAAAAAACAGAGGAACCAGCTCGGATGAGGAAGGCAATTTGGGCAAGGGAACCAAATGGACCATCTTAGAGAAACGGTCACACACCACCCAGATGACAGACATCTTCTGAGAAACAGGGAGATCAGAAATAAAATCCAGATGGAGATGTGAGTCCAAGGCCTCTTCGGAATAGGCAAGGATAACAACAATCCACTAGCCCGAGAACAACAAGGCTTGGCCCGAGCACAAACATCACAAGACTGCACAAAACCTCGCACATCTCGCGACAGGGAAGGCCACCAGAAGGACCTAGCCACCAAATCCCTGGTACCAAAGATTCCAGGATGACCTGCTAACGCAGAAGAATGGACCTCCGAGATGACTCTACTGGTCCAATCATCAGGAACAAACATTCTACCAGGCGGGCAACGATCAGGTCTGTTCGCCTGAAACTCCTGCAAGACCCGTCGCAAGTCTGGGGAAACAACAGACAATATCACTCCATCCTTAAGGATACCTGTAGGTTCAGAATTACCAGGGGAATCAGGCTCAAAACTCCTAGAAAGGGCATCCGCCTTCACATTTTTAGAACCTGGTAGGTAAGAAACCACAAAATTAAACCGAGAGAAAAATAACGACCAGCGCGCCTGTCTAGGATTCAGGCGCCTGGCAGACTCAAGATAAATCAAATTCTTGTGGTCGGTCAATACCACCACCTGATGTCTAGCCCCCTCAAGCCAATGACGCCACTCCTCAAAAGCCCACTTCATAGCCAAGAGCTCCCGATTACCAATATCATAATTTTGCTCAGCGGGCGAAAATTTACGAGAAAAGAACGCACAAGGTCTCATCACGGAGCAGTCGGAACTTTTCTGCGACAAAACCGCCCCAGCTCCGATTTCTGAAGCGTCAACCTCAACCTGAAAAGGAAGAGTAACATCAGGCTGACGCAATACAGGGGCAGAAGAAAAGCGGCGCTTAAGCTCCCGAAAGGCCTCCACAGCAGCAGGGGACCAATCAGCAACATCAGCACCCTTCTTAGTCAAATCAGTCAACGGTTTAGCAACATCAGAAAAACCAGTTATAAATCGACGATAAAAATTAGCAAAGCCCAAAAACTTCTGAAGGCTCTTAAGAGAAGAGGGTTGCGTCCAATCACAAATAGCCTGAACCTTGACAGGGTCCATCTCAATGGAAGAGGGGGAAAAAATGTACCCCAAAAACGAAATCTTTTGAACCCCAAAAACGCACTTAGAACCCTTTACACACAAGGAATTAGAGCGCAAAACCTGAAAAACTCTCCTGACCTGTTGGACATGAGAGTCCCAGTCATCCGAAAAAATCAAAATATCATCCAGATACACAATCAAAAATTTATCCAAATAATCACGGAAAATGTCATGCATAAAGGACTGAAAGACTGAAGGGGCATTTGAAAGACCAAAAGGCATTACTAAATACTCAAAATGGCCCTCAGGCGTATTAAATGCGGTTTTCCACTCATCCCCCTGCTTAATTCGCACCAAATTATACGCCCCACGAAGATCAATCTTAGAGAACCACTTGGCCCCCTTTATTCGAGCAACAAATCAGTAAGCAGTGGCAAAGGATACTGATATTTAACCGTGATTTTATTCAAAAGCCGATAATCAATACACGGCCTCAAAGAGCCATCTTTTTTAGATACAAAGAAAAAACCGGCTCCTAAGGGAGATGACGAAGGACGAATATGTCCCTTTTCCAAGGACTCCTTAATATATTCCCGCATAGCAGCATGTTCAGGCACAGATAGATTAAATAAACGACCCTTTGGAAACTTACTGCCCGGAATCAGATCTATAGTACAATCGCAATCTCTGTGCGGAGGTAGTGAACCAAGTTTAGGCTCTTCAAAAACGTCACGATAATCAGATAAAAATTCCGGAATCTCAGAGGGAATAGATGACGAAATGGAAACCAAAGGTACGTCCCCATGAGTCCCCTGACATCCCCAGCTTAACACAGACATTGCTTTCCAGTCGAGGACTGGGTTATGAGATTGCAGCCATGGCAATCCAAGCACCAACACATCATGTAGATTATACAACACAAGGAAGCGAATAATCTCCTGGTGATCCGGATTAATACGCATAGTTACTTGTGTCCAGTATTGTGGTTTGTTACTAGCCAATGGCGTGGAGTCAATACCCTTCAGAGGTATAGGAACTTCCAGAGGCTCTAAATCAAACCCACAGCGTTTGGCAAAGGACCAATCCATAAGACTCAAAGCGGCGCCAGAGTCGACATAGGCGTCCGCGGTAATAGACGATAAAGAGCAAATCAGGGTCACAGATAGAATAAACTTAGACTGTAAAGTGCCAATTGAAACAGACTTATCAACCTTCTTAGTACGTTTAGAGCATGCTGATATAACATGAGTTGAATCACCACAATAGAAACATAACCCATTCTTTCGCCTAAAATTCTGTCGTTCGCTTCTGGACAGAATTCTATCACATTGCATAATCTCTGGCGTCTTCTCAGTAGACACCGCCAAATGGTGCACAGGTTTGCGCTCCCGCAAACGCCGATCAATCTGAATAGCCATTGTCATGGACTCATTCAGACCTGTAGGCACAGGGAACCCCACCTTAACATCTTTAATGGCATCAGAGAGACCCTCTCTGAATTTCGCCGCCAGGGCGCACTCATTCCACTGAGTAAGCACAGACCACTTACGAAATTTTTGGCAGTATATTTCAGCCTCATTTTGCCCTTGAGACAGGGCCATTAAGGCTTTTTCAGCCTGAATTTCTAAATGAGGTTCCTCATAAAGCAACCCCAAAGCCAGGAAAAACGCATCCACATTGAGCAACGCAGGATCCCCTGGTGCCAAAGCAAATGCCCAATCCTGAGGGTCGCCCCGGAGCAAGGAAATTACAATCCTGACCTGCTGTGCAGGATCTCCAGCGGAGCGAGATCTCAGAGACAAAAATAATTTACAATTATGTTTGAAATTCTGGAAGCGAGATCTATCCCCAGAGAAAAATTCAGGTAAAGGAATTCTAGGTTCAGATGTAGGAGCATGAATAACGAAATCCTGTAAGCTTTGAACCTTCATAGCGAGATTATTCAAACCTGTAGCTAAACTCTGAGGATCCATATTAATCAGGTGAAATCAGAACCATTCAAGGATTAGAAGGAGAGAGAGACGAAGGCTGCAGTAAGCAGAGATGCTAGTGAATCAACTAATGAGCAAACTCAGGGAAAAAAAAAAAAAATCTCTGCAGACTTCTTTTCTCTCCTTTCTTCTGCCAATTATTTTAACCCTTGGCCGGCCAAACTGTCATGGTTCTCAATGGCAAGAGAACGTAATAAGCATACAAAAGGACTAGCTCTTGGAAGATGGGAACTCGAGCTGACCATGAGCTAAACCTACCGCACAACTAACAGTGGCCGGGTAGCGTGCCTACGTTTTATCCCTAGACGCCCAGCGCCAGCCGGAGAACTGACTGACCCTAGCAGAGGAAAATACAGACCTGGCTTACCTCTAGAGAAATTTTCCCCAAAAGGCAGACAGTAGCCCCCACATATATTGGCAGTGATTTTAGAGGAAATTGACAGACGAAGTATGAAGATAGGTTTAGCAAATTGAGGTCCGCTTACTAGATAGTAGGAAGACAGAAAAGGGAACTTCACGGTCAGCTGAAAACCCTTTCAAAATACCATCCTGAAATTACTTTAAGACTCTAATATCAACTCATGACACCAGAGTGGCAATTTCAGCTCACAAGAGCTTCCAGCCTCAGAAATATTCAATCACAGAGAACTGGAACAAAAATGCAAAACAAACTTAGGACAACAAGTCCAACTTAGCTGATAGTTGTCTAGGAGCAGGAACATGCAACAGAAAGGCTTCTGGTAACATTGTTGGCCGGCATAGAAATGACTGAGGAGCAAGGCTAAATAGAAAACTCCCACATCCAGATGGAAAACAGGTGAACAGAGGAGATGAAGCACACAAGTGCAGTACCACCAGAAACCACCGGGGGAGCCCAGAAACCAAAATCACAACAGGAAGCGCACCTAAGTGTTGAGTGTAGTAGCGCCACGCAACGCGGTATCCACCGCTGTTTGGGGACCGAAACACTACTGATGCTTATTCCATCCTGCGGCTATAATCTTACCCATTATACATGATAAAGCCTCTATTCACAGGGTTATCTAATCCGGCTCTACCTACAATAGATATACAATCTTGCCACATATTATTACTGCCACTACCTTAATGAAAGTCTACCACCTATAAACAACACTATCCTCTTAATTACACCGGAGCGACCAGTCCAGTCCTCTGTACGATCCACAAGTATTCCTACATACAAGGATCAACGTTATATCCTGAGACATCTCTCATATTTAGCTCTTGAGCAGTCGGTTGTACTGAAGAAGGTCCATGGCAGACCGAAACGTTTATATTGGGACTGCTATTTGAAATAAAAAAGCATATTCAATACTATCTACATAACCAAGTTGAGTGCCAAGTTTCTTTACTTTATGTACCTTGACATATATCCCAGCAAAATCCGTTTTGGTTTTGTTTTAGTGTGTTTTTTTGCATCGGGAAAAATGGCATGAATCTCGGAAAAAAATGTTTACAGCTGTGAACTAGGAGTCAGGAATGCTTCCAGGGGCGATTCCCATGATGTCCCTGTGTCTTTTAAGCAGTGTTTCCATCATTTTCAGACATTATTAGATCTTAAAAGGACCCCCGGGGGGGATTACGGTAAAAATACTCGGGTTTCCCATAGACTTACCTTGGGCTCATTGTTCTGGCCGAGTACCCAAGTATTCCAATCTGCTCGACCTGAGTAATGAGCACCCGAGCATTTTAGTGCTTGCTCATCACTAGTTATAAATAGTGTTGAGCGATACCTTCCGATATTCGATATTATCGGTATCGGATTGGATCGGCCGATACCGGCAAAATATCGGATCTCGCCGATACCGATACCCGATACTAATACAAGTCAATGGGACACAAATATCGGAAGGTATCCTGGATGGTTCCCAGGGTCTGAAGGAGAGGAAACTCTCATTAAGGCCCTGGGATCCATATTCATGTAAAAAATAAAGAATAATAAAAAAAAAATATGGATATACTCACCCGTCCGGCGGACCCTGGACCTTAGCGATGTAACCGGCAGCCTCAGTTCCTAAGAATGCAGAGTGAAGGGCCTTCGATGACGTCGCGGCTTGAGATTGGTCGCGTGACCGCTCATGTGACCGCTCATGCGACCAATCACAAGCCGCGACGTCATCGCAGGTCCTACACTCACTGCATTCTTAGGAACGGAGGCTGCCGTTTGCACCGCTAAGGTCCAGGGTCCGCCGGAAGGGTGAGTATATCCATATTTTTTATTTTTATTCTTTATTTTTTACATGAATATGCATCCCAGGGCCTGAAGGAGAGTCTCCTCTCCTCCAGACCCTGGGAACCATACACTGGGAACTTCCGATTCCAATTTCCGATATCACAAAAATATTGGAACTCGGTATCGGAATTCTGATACAGCAAATATCGGCCGATACCCGATACTTGCGGTATCGGAATGCTCAACACTAGTTATAAAGCCATTTCTCAAGATTTGGGACTCCAGTGAGAGCCATTATCCACAAATGGCAAAAACATGGAACAGTGGTGAACTTCCCAGGAGTAGCCGGCCTACCAAAATTACCCCAAGAGCCTAGAGGCAACTCATCTTAGAGGACACAAATGACCCCACAACAACATCCAAAGAACTGCAGGCCCCACTTGGCTCAGTTAAGGTCAGTGTTCATAACTCCACCATAAGAAAGACAGTGGGCAGAAATAGCCTGCATGGCCAAGTTGCAAGATGAAAACCACTGCTGAGCAATAAGAACATAGAGGCTCATCTCAGTTTTGTCAGAAAACATCTTGATGATCCCCAAGACTTTTGGGAGAATGCTCTGTGGGCTGACGAGACACAAATTTAACTTTTTGAAAGAAGTATGTCCCATTACATCTGATGTAGAAGTAACACAGCATTTCAGAAAAGGAACATGATAAAAAGAGTAAAATATGATGGTTGTAGTGTGATGGTCTGCGGCTATTTTGCTGCCTCAGGACCTGAAAAACTTGCTGTGGTAAATAGAGCCATAAATTTTGCTGTTTACAACAAAATTCTGATGAAGAATGTCCAGCCATCTGTTTGTGACCTCAAGCTAAAAAATCTTGGGTTATGCAGCAGGAAAATAATCCAAAACACACCAGCAAGTCCACCTATGAATGGCTTAAGAAAAACAAAATTAAGACTTTGCAGTGACCTAGTCAAAATACTGACCTTAATCCAATTGACATGCTGTGGCATGAACTTTTTGTGCCTTTAATTAGGAGAGATACAGTATGTCACACAAAATAGTTAATAAATAACATTTCACACATGTCTATTTTACATCAGCACAATTTTTTTAAACATTTTTTTTGTTAGGAAGTTATAAGGGTTAAAGATGACCAACGATTTCTCATTTTTACAACAAAAATTACAAAACAGTTTTTTTAGGGATCACATGACATTTGAAGTGACTTTGATGGGCCTATATGACAGAAACTACCCAAAAGTGACATCATTCTAAAAACTGCACCCCAAAGGTGCTCAAAAACATTTTAGAGAAGTTAAATTACACTTAGTTGCTTCACAGGAATTTATGGTATATGAAAGGAAAAAAAAGAACATTTAACTTTTTCACAACAATTTTACTTTAGGCCCAAATTTGTTTCATTTTCACAAAAATAACAGGAGAAAATGGACCCAAACATTGTGGAGCAATTTCTCTTTTCTTTAAATGTGGGGGAATACCACTGTTTGGGCATACGGCAGGGCTTGGAAGGGATAGAGACTTTTTGAATGCAAAATTGACTGGAACTGAGAGTGAACACCATATTGTTTTTGAAGAGCCCCTGATGTGCCTAAACAGGGGATACTCCCCACAAGTGACCCCATTTTGGAAATTAGATCCCCCAAAGAATTTATCTAAATGTTTTGTGAGCACCTTGAATTCTCAGGTGCCTTACAGAAATGTATAACAATGTGCTGTGAAAATAAAAAATCTAATTTTTTCAACAAACATCTTAATTTTTTATGTTAGAGTGTAACAGGACAAAATGGACTACAATATTTGTTGTGCAATTTCTTCTGAGTACGCTAAAATAGTGTTTGTGCATAACATTTTGGAATGCAGACTTTGATAGAATGGTCTGCTGGCATTATGTCCCATTTGGAGGGCCCCTTGTGTGCCTAAACAGTGAAAACCCCACTCAAGTGACCGCATTTTGTAAACTAGACCCCCAAGGAATTTATTTAGATGATGTGTGATGAGCACTTTGAACCCATAGGTGCTTCACAGAAATTTATAACATTGAGCCATGAAAATAAAAAAAATAATTTTTTTCCAGAAAAATGTGCTTTTTGCTCCATTTTTTTTAATTTTCACAAGGGTAAAGGGAGAAAATGGACTCAAAACATTGTTGTCCAGTTTCTCCTAAGTACATTGATACCGCACGGCAGGGCTTGGAATGGAAGGAGTAACGTTTTGGAATGCAGACTGTGATGGAATGGTATGCAGACATCATGTCATGTTTGGAAAACCCCTGATGTGCCTAAACAGTGAACTCCCCTCACTAGTGAACTCATTTTGTAAACTAGACCCCCCAAGGAATTTATCAAGCTGTGTGGTAAGCACCTTTAACACCCAGGGTACTTCACAGAAATTTATAACGTTGAACTGTGAATATTTTAAAAATCACAATTTTTCGACAAAAAAAAGAATATAGAAATAAAAATATAAAAATTTGGCAAAAAAAAGGAACAACTGGAGGTTGATCACTGATATGCGTCAGCAATAAGCTCTCAACAGCTGTAGGATGCATGCACGGATCTGATTCTTTTTTTCTGCGCTGTGGTGCAAAAGGGCAAAAAAAAAAATAGCCAGGAAAATAAAAGTCCTTGGCAAAACCAAGCACAGTTACAAATCAGTGGTGTGCATCTGATCAGTGGCTCAGTGGCTGCAGGAAAAACACATAGAGTAGTGCAAAGGGGAAGAATAGAGAGAGACAAAAAAGGTCCTGGAAAACAGCAAGCATGAGTGTAAGTCAGTGATTTGTGTCTCTTTTCAAAGCTCGGCGGTTGCTGGAGCTATGCACAGAGGTAGTGCAAAGGAGGGAGAAAAAATAGACAGACAAAAATGTTGTGGAAAACAGCGAGCATGAGAGTGGATTAGTGATTTGCGTCACTGATCAGTGCTCGGCAGCTGCAGGTTGCACGAAAAAGCTAAAAAACTGCCAAAAATCGAGCAATCAGCTCTCAGCGGCAGGGCAGAAAGAGACCTGGTGAGATAGAGGAAAAATGGGAGGAGAGAGGGTAGAGGGGGATTGGGGTGGATTAGGAAAGCTCAGGAACAGATCAGGGAATGATCAGGAAAATCTTTCTTCTTCAGCAACAGTAGGAACATTATCAGTGATGCCACAGGCTTGAAAAAGTCTGTGGCACCACAAGGCCTGGCAGGGCACAGAACGACACAGTCAGGGCCTTCTACATATCTGCAGTTAATAATAACAGAACATCCGAAAACATGGTAAGTACACACGGGGTAAAGTACTAGTGACTATATACGGTAATAACCCGGAATGCAAAATTCATCGCTCCAAAACTAGATATCAAAAAACAGGAGGACCAGGAGCCAAAAGTATAAATATAAAAAGAATCTTTATTAATGTATAATATTAAAATCAGGACATGGATATAAGTACCAAGCGTACCACAATAATACATGAAAGGGGAAAGAAAAAATCCCTAAACCAATCCACCCCAATGCTATGAAGATTTAAAGACACAGATGGTAAAGGGCAATAAGCCCTATGTGGTAGCCCCAATGATTAAGGGTCCCACATAACGGTATGAGCAACAAAAATTACATAGCAGAAATTAGTAATAGCATGGAAAGTGCAGGTCACAGAAATAAAGTGACCGTGACAATGACTGGCCAAAAGGGTATAAGGCAAGTGCACTAGATCATCATATTAAGCCAGCATAGGACACAGTCGCAGTAAATATGAGCACAATGCTTACCCATGCAGAGAGGGGGAGGAAGTGGAAAAGGGATCCCACCGGTGGATAGCCCCGACGCGCGTTTCGCGGCGTACACGCGCCGCTCCCCTTGAGGAAGCGGCGCGTGTACGCCGCGAAATGCGCGTCGGGGCTATCCACCAGTGGGATCCCTTTTCCACTTCCTCCCCCTCTCTGCATGGGTAAGCATTGTGCTCATATTTACTGCGACTGTGTCCTATGCTGGCTTAATATGATGATCTAGTGCACTTGCCGTATACCCTTTTGGCCAGTCATTGTCACAGTCACTTTATTTCTGTGACCTGTACTTTCCATGCTATTAATAATTTCTGCTATGTAATTTTTATTGCTCATACCGTTATGTGGGACCCTTAATCATTGGGGCTACCACATAGGGCTTATTGCCCTTTACCATCTGTGTCTTTAAATCTTCATAGCATTGGGGTGGATTGGTTTAGGGATTTTTTCTTTCCCCTTTCATGTATTATTGTGGTACGCTTGGCACTTATATCCATGTCCTGATTTTAATATTATACATTAATAAAGATTCTTTTTATATTTATACTTTTGGCTCCTGGTCCTCCTGTTTTTTGATATCTGCAGTTAGACTGAGTATGTACAGGGCTATCACTGTTGGTTAAGAAGGCATCTGGGCACTCTGATTAGTGTGATCGTCGTCATCATCCAATTGCACCAATCAGAGCTGACCTTGGTGAGGCTGTGGTTACTAGGCTCCAGCCTATGATCGGTGCTCTTAAGGAACTGATCGTAGGCTAAACATCAATGTTTCAGACAACTTAATTGCCTGAAACATTGAACAGTCAATCGCAGTGATCATAATTGCAACCCCCCCCCCGGACAGGATGACTCCACGTGCCCTGCTGTGTGTATCAGTATGCACCTTAATGCTATCACTGCGACTGAGGTCACGGTGCCACATTTAAGCGATGACGTACCCAGTATGTCCAAGGTCGGTAAGTAGCTACCAACCATACTGGGTACGTCCACAATTTAGAAGGGTTAATATTATTTTACCGTTCTAATAAATGACTAGTATTCAATCTATGGTTTTAGGAAGTTTTGTTCTGGAAGCTTTCTGTTAGTCTTGAGACTTTCAAACATCCAATGTCTTGCTGGGATTAGAATTACTGGCATTTTAACAAAAGTTTTTTGTACTGATTGTCTTACTTTAATTGGTTAATAAGTCTTGACTATCTAAGCAAAAAGTAAAATATGACTATGAATTTTAAAACCAAGAAAATGATACAATATCAGCATGGATTCTTTTCCATCCGCACAGAAATTACCTAATGTAACCTCATTAGGATGTAAGAAAATATTTGCTGTATCCTACGTAAAAGACAGATTGGGAAAGCGAAATCTCTTTTCAAGGTAAAATATGACAGGTATTTCCAGCTAACTTTTGAATCTACTTCATTAACTGAGCCCTGGAGTTTTAATATTTGTAATGCAATTTGCATAATGAGCTGTTAACAAAAAGAAGTAACCATACGCCAGTAATTTAACGTGTTTGATTGAGTTTGCTGTAAGATCTGCTCATGAAAGTTCCCATGTGATCTGTGACAGAAGACTAATGTGTACATAGCTGTTCTAATCCTTTTAGGCCTAATATAAATTATATTCCTAAACATCAGCAGCCTTGGAAGAAGCCATTTAATACATGACATGACTATTCCAGCTTGGTAAAGAGGTAGTGGAATTTAAAAAAAAAAAGAGGCTCAATAGAATTTTTAAGACAGTTATATGTCTATGAATAAAGACTAATAAATTTTACTGTATCAATAAATAATCCATTGTATGCTGTAATGTACAGTGGGGAAAAAAGTATTTAGTCAGCCACCAATTGTGCAAATTCTCCCACTTAAAAAGATGAGAGAGGCCTGTAATTGACATCAAAGGTAGACTACAACTATAAGAGTCGAAATGAGAAAACAAATTAAAAAAATCACGTCTGATTTGGCAAAATTTATTTTTCAAATTATGGTGGAAAATAAGTATTTGGTCATTAACAAAAGTTCATGTCCATATTTTGTTATATAACCTTTGTTGGTAATGACAGCGGTCAAACGTTTTCTGTAAGTCTTCACAAGGTTGGCACAACACTGTTGGTGGTTTGTTGGCCCATTCCTCCATGCAGATCTCCTCTATCACTACAACTACCGATGGAGTCATTTTGACTCCTCGCAATTTTTAAGTCTCTTCTGTGACTACATTTTTCCAAATTCTGGCTTGAGACTCGGTGACTTTTGCTCATTTCGGATGCGAAAAAAGATTTTGTGAAAATAAATAATTTTTGAAAAAAAAGGGTTACCTTTTTTTCAAAATTTACCTTTAAATTACCAAAGGGAGTCATTTTGACTCCCTACTATATTTTGCTAGTTTAACTAGCAACATATAAGTAGTCTAGCTAACAATGGATTATGTAGCCATCTTCTATTATGTGTAGTTTAATTTTGAACGTTGTGTATACGTTTGATCTTACAAAATTAGTAATAAATGATTGTAAAACATCTATTATTATTGTTTTGCTTAGTTTATTTTTGTTGTTTCTTGAAGAAAAATACGAACATCAGAAAAATAAATTACAAAGCACTACTGTCAGATCGTGCAATAAAAACACATAAGAAAAAATATAATTATTATTAAATACCACAAATGTAATATAGTAATAATAAACACAAATGATAAAATTAAAGTTACAACAATATCAGGAGCAAGAAACTCTAAAAATAAATTAAAACAAGCCAGGAGTCAAAATGACTCCATTCGTTAGTTCTACGAGGGGTGACCAGTCCGGTAGTCCTAGTGCTAGAGCAGTTTGTGCCTGTAGCTGGGCAAAACGGACTTTCAAGCAAATATTTTCTATGGGGTTGAGATCTGGAGAATGGCTAGGCCACTCCAGGACCTTTATATGCTTCTTACAAAGCTACTCCTTCGTTGCCCTGGCGGTGTGCTTGGGATCATTATCATGCTGAAAAATCCATCCATGTTTCATCTTCAATGCCCTTGCCGATGGAAGATGGTTTGCACTCAAAATCTCATGATACATGGCCTCATTCATTCTTTCATATAAACGGATCTGTCGTCCTGGTCCCTTTGCAGAGAAACAGCTCCAAATGATGTTGCCACCCCTATGCTTCACAGTAGGTATGTTGCTCTTTGGAAGCAACTTAGCATTCTGTCTCCTCCAAACACGATGAGTTTTGTTTCTACCAAACAGTTCTACTTTGGTTTCATAAGACCATATGACATTCTCCCAATACTCTTCTGGATAATCCAAATGCTCTCTAGCAAACTTTAGATGGGCCCAGACATATACTGGCTTAGGCAGGGGGACACATCTGTCACTGCAGGGTCTAAGTCCCTGGCAGCATAGTATGTACTGATGGTAGCCTTTGTTACGGTGGTCCCAGCTCTATGCAGGTCATTCAATAGGTCCCCACTGTGGTCCTGGGATTTTTGCTTACCATTCTTGTGATCATTTTGACCCCACAGGGTGAGATCTTGCGTGGAGCCCCAGATTGAGGGAGATTATCAGTGTTCTTGTATGTCTTCCATTTTCTTATTATTGCTCCCACAGTTGATTTAATCACACCAAGCTGCTTGAATATTACAGATTCAGTCTTCCCAGCCTGGTGCAGGGCTAATATTTTGTTTCTGGTGTCCTTCCACAGCTCTTTGGTCTTCATCACAGTGGAGTTTGGAGTGTGACTATTTGAGCTTGTGGCAGGTGTCTTTTATACTGATAACAAGTTCACACAGGTGCCACTACTACAGGTAATGAGTGGAGGACAGAGGAGCCTCTTAAAGAAGAAGTTCAAGGTCTGTGAGAGCCAGAAATCTTGAATGTTTTTAGGTAACCAATTGCTTATCTTTTCCACCATAATTTGCTAAATAAATCTTGCCAAATAACACAAGGTGATTTTCTTGATTTGTTTTCTCATTTTGTCTCTCATAGTTGTGGTCTCCCTATGATGTCAATTACAGGCCTCTCTCATCTTTTTAGGTGGGAGAACTTGCACAATTGGTGGCTGACTAAATACTTTTTTCCTCACTGTATATACCATATTTCATATAATCAAAGGTGATGATGTATAATTATACTGCATAGTCAAATATCCCGTACTATAACCTAGTGGCTAGGTACCATAGTGGGTAACAGCCACTATTGCACATATACAGTAGGACAAAATTGCCAGAAACCTTTTAAGTAAGTGTTCGGTAAGTTGCTTGAGATAGACACCAGTGTGTGCAGGGGCTCCTAAATGCTTATGCGCCCTGTTATGACCTGGTGGTTAAGGAGCAACACTGATATGACCTGGTGGTTAAAGGGAAACATGGGACAAGCTCTGAGGAGGTGGTAACTTTACTGACCGCAGTTCCTAATCCTAACACCAACACTAGAAATAGCCGTGGGATGTTCCTGTCACTCCCTAGACACCTCGTCACAGCCTGAGAACTAACTACCCCTAAAGATGGAAACAGAAAACTATCTTGCCTCAGAAAAATTCCCAAAAGGAAAGATAGCCCCCACACAAATATTGACTGTGAGTGAAGAGGGAAATGACATAAACAGAAATGAAAACAGATTTTAGCAAAGGAGGTCAATTCTAATCTAGATAGACAGAAATAGAAAAGGATACTGTGCGGTCAGTATTAAAAACTAAAAAGCCACGCAGAGTTTACAAAAATGATCTCCACACCGACTAACGGTGTGGAGGGGCAAATCTGCTTCCCCAGAGCTTCCAGCTAGCCTGAATATATCATAATGACAAGCTGGACAAAAAGAAACATAACATGAGCTGAGCAATAAAGTCCAAAGCAAATGGACAACCCAAAGAACTAGCAAGAACTTATCTTTTGCTGAAATGGACAGGCCATCAGAAAAATCCAAGGAGAGATCTGAATCCAACCCAGAAAACATTGACAGCTGGCATGAACTGAAGACCAGAGCCAGGTTAAATAGCAAAGCCATGAGAGATGATCAGTGAAAGCAGCTGCTACAGCCAAACTCAAGGAGCAGCAGTTCCACTCGAAACCACCAGAGGGAGCCCAAGGGCAGAACTCACAAAAGTACCATTCACAACCACAGGAGGGAGCCCAAAAACGGAATTCACAACAGTACCCCCCCCTTGAGGAGGGGTCACCGAACCCTCACTAGAGCCCCCAGGCCGATCAGGACGAGCCAAGTGAAAAGCACGAACCAAATCGGCAGCATGGACATCGGAGGCAACAACCCAAGAATTATCCTCCTGGCAATAACCCTTCCACTTCCAGCTTCCGCCTCGAAAAACGAGAATCCAAAATCTTCTCCACCACGTATTCCAACTCCCCCTCAACCAACACCGGAGCAGGAGGATCAACAGATGGAACCATGGGCACCACATATCTCCGCAACAACGATCTATGGAAAACATTATGGATGGAAAAAGAAGCTGGAAGGGCCAAACGAAAAGACACCGGATTGATAATTTCAGAAATCTTATAAGGACCAATAAAGCGAGGCTTGAACTTAGGGGAAGAAACCTTCATAGGAACATGACGAGAAGACAACTGTTATGATCCCAGTGGCAGAGGATCCGAAAACCAGACCAGCTAAGTACTAAACAATAGACCAACTCTGGGAGGTGGTAACTGGACTGACCGCATACCTGATCCTAACCACACACAACTATAGGTAGCCGTGGAACGTTCCTAAAATCCTAGACGTCTCGTCACGGCCTGAGAAACTGACTACTCCTAGAGAGAAAGCAAGACCTCCCTTGCCTCAGGGAAATGACCCCAAAGATACAGAAAGCCCCCGACAGATAACAACGGTGAGCCAAGGGGAAAGCACAAACACAGAGATGAACCAGATCTAGCAAAGGAGGCCCGCTAATACTAGATAGCAGAAAATAGAAAGGGATCTATGCGGTCAGTAAAAAACCCTCCAAAAATCCACTCAGACAATGCGCAAGTCCCTCACACCAACTAACGGTGTGAGGGGAGCAAGTCTGAACCCCAGAGCTATCAGCAAGCAGAAAATCACATGTTAGCGAGCTGGATTAAACTCATCATACACAGAACACACATTGACAACTGATGAGTAAGAAACTGAAAAGCAAAACTTAGCTTGTCTTGGAAAGACTGAGACCAAATGTAGTCAGATGAAATCAGAATAGGTCTGAACACATTGACAGCAGGCAACAAGTGAAGTTGCAGCTGAGCTAAAAAGAAAACCTCACTGGTGGATAACGAGGCAGCTGATCCAGCCACAAACCCGCAGGAGAACAAACAAAACCACCAGAGGGAGCCCAAAGACAACACTCACACAGTACCAGTTGTGACCACAAGAGGGAGCCTGCTAACAGAGTTCACAACAGTACCCCCCCCTTGAGGAGGGGTCACCGAACCCTCATCAAAACCCCCAGGGCGATCAGGATGAGCTACATGGAAGGCACGAACCAGATCGGCCGCATGAAGATCAGAGGCGACAACCCAGGAATTATCTTCCTGACCATAGCCCTTCCACTTAACCAAATACTGAAGCCTCCGTCTTGCAATACGAGAATCCAAGATCTTCTCCACCACGTATTCCAATTCTCCCTCAACCAGCACCGGGGCAGGAGGCTCAACCGAAGGAACCACAGGCACCACATACCTCCGCAACAATGACCTATGGAACACATTATGAATGGCAAACGATACTGGGAGGTCCAAACGAAATGACACAGGGTTAATAACTTCCAAAATCTTATAAGGACCGATGAACCAAGGCTTGAACTTAGGAGAAGAAACCTTCATCGGGACAAAACGAGAAGACAACCACACCAAATCCCCAACACAAAGTCGGGGACCCACACAGCGACGGCGGTTGACAAAGCGTTGAGCCTTCTCTTGTGACAACTTCAAGTTGTCCACCACATGGTTCCAAATCCGCTGCAACCTATCCACCACAGAATCCACCCCAGGGCAGTCAGAAGACTCCACCTGACCCGAGGAAAACGAGGATGAAAACCAGAATTACAAAAAAAAGGTGAAACCAAAGTAGCAGAACTAGCCCGATTGTTAAGGGCAAACTCGGCCAATGGCAAAAAGGTCACCCAATCATCCTGATCAGCAGAAACAAAACATCTCAAATAGGTCTCCAAGGTCTGATTAGTTCGCTCAGTTTGGCCATTCGTCTGAGGATGGAAGGCTGACGAGAAAGACAAATCAATGCCCATCTTAGCACAAAAGGTCCGCCAAAACCTGGACACAAACTGGGATCCTCTGTCAGATACAATGTCCTCAGGAATCCCGTGCAAACGAACCACATTCTGAAAAAACAGCGGAACCAAATCAGAAGACGAAGGCAACTTAGGCAAGGGCACCAAATGGACCATTTTAGAGAAACGATCACAAACAACCCAGATGACAGTCATTCTCTGAGAGACAGGAAGGTCCGAAATAAAATCCATGGAAATGTGCGTCCAAGGCCTCTTAGGAACAGGCAAGGGCAAAAGCAACCCACTGGCACGAGAACAGCAAGGCTTAGCCCGAGCACAAACCCCACAGGACTGCACAAAGGAACGCACATCCCGCGACAAAGAAGGCCACCAAAAGGACCTGGCCACTCTCTGGTACCAAAAATTCCAGGATGACCTGCCAACACTGAGGAATGAACCTCGGAGATAACTCTGCCGATCCATCTATCTGGGACAAACAGTCTCCCCGGTGGGCACCGATCAGGTCTGTCTGCCTGAAACTCCTGCAGCACACGTCGCAAATCTGGGGAAATAGCAGACACAATCACCCCTTCTCTAAGAATACCAGCTGGCTCAGAATCTCCAGGGGAGTCAGGCACAAAACTCCTAGAAAGAGCATCAGCCTTCACATTCTTCGAACCAGGCAGGTACGAGACCACAAAGTTGAAGCGAGAGAAAAACAACGACCAACGAGCCTGTCTAGGATTCAGGCGCTTGGCAGACTCAAGATAAATCAGATTCTTGTGATCAGTCAAGACCACCACACGATGCTTAGCTCCCTCGAGCCAATGTCTCCATTCCTCAAATGCCCACTTCATTGCCAACAACTCCCGATTACCAACATCATAATTCCGCTCGGCAGGCGAAAACTTTCTTGCAAAGAAAGCACATGGCCTCATCACAGAGCCATCAGAGCTTCTCTGTGACAAAACAGCTCCTGCTCCAATCTCTGAAGCATCCACCTCGACCTGGAAGGGAAGAGAGACATCTGGCTGACACAAAACTGGAGCAGAAGAAAACAGGCGCTTCAGCTCCTGAAAGGCCTCCACAGCCGCAGGAGACCAATTAGCCACATCAGAACCCTTCTTGGTCAAATCCGTCAAAGGTTTAACAACACCAGAAAAATTGTCGATGAAGCGACGGTAAAAATTAGCAAAACCCAAGAACTTCTGAAGACTCTTAACAGATGTAGGCTGAGTCCAGTCATGAATAGCCTTGACCTTATCTGGGTCCATCTCAATAGCAGAAGGAGAAAAAATGAAACCCAAAAAAGAAACCTTCTGGACTCCAAAAAGACATTTTGAGCCCTTCACAAATAAGGCATTAGCCCGCAGGACCTGAAATACCATCCTGACATGTTTCACATGGGACTCCCAATCATCAGAAAAAACCAAAATATCATCCAGATACACAATCATGAACTTATCCAGATATTCACGGAAGATGTCATGCATAAATGATTGAAACACAGAAGGAGCATTAGAGAGTCCAAAAGGCATCACCAAGTACTCGAAATGGCCTTCGGGCGTATTAAATGCTGTTTTCCATTCATCTCCCTGCTTGATACGCACAAGGTTATACGCACCACGAAGATCTATCTTGGTGAACCAACTAGAACCCCTAATCCGGGCAAACAAATCAGACAACAAAGGCAAAGGATACTGAAATTTGACTGTGATTTTATTTAGAAGGCGATAATCAATACAAGGTTTCAGCGAACCATCCTTCTTAGCCACAAAAAAGAACCCCGCACCAAGAGGAGAAGAGGACGGGCGAATAAGTCCCTTCTCAAGAGACTCCTTTATATAACTCCGCATAGCAGCATGTTCAGGCACAGACAAATTAAAAAGTCGTCCCTTAGGGAACTTACTACCAGGAATCAAATTTATAGCACAATCACAATCCCTATGAGGAGGTAGGGAACTGAGTTTGGGCTCATCAAATACATCCTGGTAGTCTGACAAAAACGCAGGGACTTCAGAAGGAGTGGAAGAAGCTATAGACACCATAGGAGCATCATCATGAATACCCTGGCAACCCCAACTTAACACAGACATTGCTTTCCAATCCAGTACTGGATTATGAGTCTGTAACCATGGCAGACCCAAAACTACGACATCATGCAAATTATGCAACACAAGAAAGCGAATTACCTCCTGATGCACAGGAGTCATGCATATGGTCACCTGAGTCCAGTACTGAGGTTTATTCTTGGCCAATGCTGTAGCATCAATTCCCCTCAGTGGAATAGGGAATTTTAATGGCTCCAAGACAAAACCACAGCGCCTGGCAAATGACAAATCCATTAGACTCAGGGCAGCACCCGAGTCCACAAAAGCCATAACCGGGTAGGAAGACAGGGAACAAATCACAGGGAACAAATCAAGGTAACAGAGAAAATGAACTTAGGCTGTAAAGTACCGATGGTGACAGATTTATCGATCTTTTTTGTGCGTTTAGAGCATGCTGAGATAACATGAGTAGAGTCACCACAGTAAAAACACAACCCATTTTGACGTCTATAATTTTGCCGTTCATTTCTGGTCAGAATTCTATCACATTGCATAGATTCAGGTCTCTGCTCAGAAAACACCGCCAAATGGTGCGCTGGTTTGCGCTCCCGCAAACGCCGATCAATCTGAATGGCCAAAGTCATGGAATCATTCAGACTAACAGGCGTGGGGAACCCCACCATGACATCTTTAATGGCTTCAGAAAGACCTTTTCTGAAATTTGCAGCCAGAGCACACTCATTCCATTGAGTAAGCACCGACCACTTCCGAAATTTCTGACAATACACCTCTACTTCATCTTTACCCTGAGAGAGAGCCAACAAGGCCTTTTCTGCCTGGCTCTCAAGATTAGGTTCCTCATAGAGCATTCCAAGCGCCAGAAAAAACGCATCCACATTAAGCAATGCAGGATCTCTTGGCGCCAATGCAAAGGCCCAATCCTGAGGGTCGCCACGCAGGAAGGTAATAACAATTTTAACCTGCTGAGCGGAATCACCAGAGGAACGAGGTTTCAAAGAGAGAAACAACTTACAATTGTTCTTAAAATTCAGAAACTTAGATCTATCTCCAGAAAATAACTCAGGAATAGGTATTTTCGGCTCTGACATAGGACTGTGAACAACAAAATCCTGAATACTCTGTACCCTTGCAGCAAGATGATCAACACTAGAAGTCAAACTTTGAATATCCATGTCTGCAGCTGAATTCAAAGCCACACAAAGATTAAGGGGAGGAGAGAAGCTAGACAAGCTAGACACACTGCAGCAGAGGAGGAGAAAAAAAACAAAAAACTCCAGGCTTCTCTTTATCCCGCTTCTGCAATGCATTAACACTTGGCCTGCTGTACTGTTATGATCCCAGTGGCAGAGGATCCGAAAACCAGACCAGCTAAGTACTAAACAATAGACCAGCTCTGGGAGGTGGTAACTGGACTGACCGCATACCTGATCCTAACCACACACAACTATAGGTAGCCGTGGAACATTCCTAAAATCCTAGACGTCTCGTCACGGCCTGAGAAACTGACTACTCCTAGAGAGAAAGCAAGACCTCCCTTGCCTCAGGGAAATGACCCCAAAGATACAGAAAGCCCCCCACAGATAACAACGGTGAGCCAAGGGGAAAGCACAAACACAGAGATGAACCAGATCTAGCAAAGGAGGCCCGCTAATACTAGATAGCAGAAAATAGAAAGGGATCTATGCGGTCAGTAAAAAACCCTCCAAAAATCCACTCAGACAATGCGCAAGTCCCTCACACCAACTAACGGTGTGAGGGGAGCAAGTCTGAACCCCAGAGCTATCAGCAAGCAGAAAATCACATGTTAGCGAGCTGGATTAAACTCATCATACACAGAACACACATTGACAACTGATGAGTAAGAAACTGAAAAGCAAAACTTAGCTTGTCTTGGAAAGACTGAGACCAAACGTAGTCAGATGAAATCAGAATAGGTCTGAACACATTGACAGCAGGCAACAAGTGTAGTTGCAGCTGAGCTAAATAGAAAACCTCACTGGTGGATAACGAGGCAGCTGATCCAGCCACAAACCCGCAGGAGAACAAACAAAACCACCAGAGGGAGCCCAAAGACAACACTCACACAGTACCAGTTGTGACCACAAGAGGGAGCCTGCTAACAGAGTTCACAACAGACAACCAGACCAAATCCCCAACACGAAGCCGGGGACCAACACACAGACGACGGTTAGCAAAACGTTGAGCCTTTTCCTGAGACAACGTTAAATTGTCCACCACATGAGTCCAAATCTGCTGCAACCTGTCCACCACAGAATCCACACCAGGACAGTCAGAAGGCTCAACCTGCCCCGAAGAAAAACGAGGATGAAAACCAAAGTTTCAAAAGAAAGGCAAAACCAAGGTAGCCGAACTAGCCCGATTATTAAGGGCAAACTCGGCCAACGGCAAGAAGGTCACCCAATCATCCTGATCAGCAGACACAAAGCATCTCAAATAGGTTTCCAAGGTCTGATTGGTTCAATCCGTTTGGCCATTTGTCTGAGGATGAAATTCCGAAGAAAAAGACAAATCAATGCCCATTCTAGCACAAAAGGACCGCCAAAACCTAGAAACAAACTGGGAACCTCTGTCAGACACAATATTCTCCGGAATGCCATGCAAACGAACCACATGCTGAAAAAATAATGGAACCAAATCAGAGGAGGAAGGCAACTTAGGCAAAGGTACCAAATGGACCATCTTAGAAAACCGGTCACAAACCACCCAGATGACAGACATCTTCTGGGAAACAGGAAGATCAGAAATAAAATCCATGGAAATATGCGGCCAGGGCCTCTCAGGGACCGGCAAAGGCAAAAGCAACCCACTAGCACGGGAACAGCAAGGCTTGGCCTGGGCACAAGTCCCACAGGACTGCACAAAAGAACGCACATCCCGCGACAAGGAAGGCCACCAATAGGTCCTAGCAACCAACTCTCTGGTACCAAAAATCCCAGGATAACCAGCCAATACTGAACAATGAACCTCAGAAATTACCTTACTAGTCCATCTATCAGGAACAAACAGTTTCCCCACTGGACAGCGATCAGGTTTATCAGCCTGAAACTCCTGAAGCACCCACCGTAAATCAGGAGACATGGCAGAAAGAATCACCCCCTCCTTGAGAATACCAGCCGGCTCAAGGACTCCCAGAGAATCAGGCAAAAAACTCCTAGAAAGGGCATCAGCCTTCACATTCTTAGATCCCGGAAGATATGAGACCACAAAATCAAAACGGGAGAAAAACAGAGACCATCGAGCTTGTCTAGGATTCAACCGCTTGGCAGACTCAAGGTAAATCAGATTCTTATGATCGGTCAAGACCACAACGCGATGTTTGGCTCCCTCAAGCCAATGTCGCCACTCCTCAAATGCCCACTTCATAGCCAACAAATCCCGATTGCCGACATCATAATTACGCTCAGCAGGCGAAAACTTTCTGGAGAAGAAAGCACACGGTTTCATCAAAGAGCCATCAGAACTTCTCTGCGACAAAACGGCCCCTGCCACAATCTCAGAAGTGTCAACCTCAACCTGAAAAGGGAGAGAAACATCTGGCTGACGCAACACAGGGGCAGAAGTAAAACGACGTTTAAGCTCCTGAAAGGCCTCCACAGCCGCAGAGGACCAATTCACCACATTAGCGCCTTTCTTCGTCAAATCGGTCAGAGGCTTAACCACACTGGAAAAATTAGCAATGAAGCGGCGATAAAAATTAGCAAAGCCCAAAAATTTCTGAAGACTCTTCACAGATGTGGGTTGAGTCCAATCATGAATGGCCTGGACCTTAACCGGGTCCATTTCAATAGCCGTGGGAGAAAAAATGAAACCCAAAAAAGAAACCTTCTGGACTCCAAAGAGGCACTTAGACCCCTTCACAAACAATGCATTAGCACGAAGGATCTGAAATACCATCCTGACCTGCTTCACATGAGACTCCCAATCATCAGAAAAAAACAAAATATCATCCAAATATACAATCATAAATTTATCCAGATAATTCCGGAAGATAACATGCATAAAGGACTGAAACACAGATGGAGCATTAGAGAGCCTGAATGTCATCACAAGGTATTCAAAATGGCCTTTGGGCGTATTAAATGCTGTTTTCCATTCATCACCCTGTTTAATACGAACAAGATTATACGCCCCTCGCAGGTCGATCTTGGTAAACCAACTAGCCCCCTTAATCCGAGCAAACAAATCAGAAAGCAAAGGCAAAGGGTACTGGAACTTGACAGTGATTTTATTGAGAAGACGATAATCTATACAGGGCCTCAAGGAGCCATCCTTCTTGGCATCCTTCTTGGCAACAAAAAAGAACCCCGCTCCCAACGGTGACGAAGACGGGCGAATATGCCCCTTCTCCAAAGACTCCTTTACATAAATCTGCATAGCGGCATGCTCTGGCACAGACAGATTGAAAAGTCGGCCCTTAGGGAACTTACAGCCAGGAATCAAGTTAATAGCACAATCGCAGTCCCTATGAGGAGGTAAGGAACTGGACTTGGACTCATCAAATATATCCTGGAAATCCGACAAAAACTCAGGAACTTCAGAAGAGGGGGAAGAGTACTGAGGTTTAGTCTTGGCCAATGGCGTAGCATCAATCCCTCTTAAGGGAATAGGGCTCTGCAAAGGCTCCAAGGAAAAACCACAGCGTTTGGCAAATTCTAAGTCTATTAAGTTCAGGGCTGCGCCTGAATCCACAAATGCCATAACAGAAAAGGACGACAATGAGAAAATCAGGGTAATAGACAAGAGAAATTTAGGCTGTACAGTACTAATGGTAACAGACCTAGCGACCCTCTTAGTACGCTTAGGGCAATCAGAAATAGCATGAGTAGAGTCACTCACCACAGTAAAAACACAGCCCATTCTGACGTCTGAATTCCTGCCGTTCTGCTCTAGTCAAAATCCTATCACATTGCATAGGCTCAGGACTCTGCCCAGAGGACACCGCCATATGGTGCACCACCTTGCGCTCGCGCAGGCGCCGATCAATCTGAATGGCCAAAGACATTGACTCATTCAAACCAGCAGGCGTGGGGAACCCCACCATAACATCTTTAAGGGCTTCAGAAAGACGCTTTCTGAAAATTGCTGCCAGGGCATACTCATTCCATTTTGTGAGCACAGACCACTTTCTAAATTTCTGGCAGTACACCTCTGCCGCTTCCTGACCCTGACACAGAGCCAGCAAGGTTTTTTCTGCCTGATCCACAGAATTAGGTTCGTCATACAGCAATCCGAGCGCTTGAAAAAATGCGTCTACATTGAGCAATGCAGGATTCCCTGGCTCAAGGGAGAATGCCCAGCCCTGCGGGTCTCCACGCAGCAGAGAAATGACAATCTTCACCTGCTGAATGGGGTCACCAGAAGAACGGGGTCTCAGAGCAAAAAACAATCTGCAGTTATTTTTAAAGTTCAAAAATTTAGATCTATCCCCAGAAAACAAATCAGGAATAGGAATTCTAGGCTCTAAAACCGGAGTCTGAACAACATAATCTTGGATACTCTGTACCCTTGCAGCGAGTTGATCCACACGCGAGAACAGACCCTGAACCTCCATGTCTGCACCAGAATCCTGAACCACCCAGAGATAAAGGGGAAAAAAAAGACAAAACAAGCTGCAAAGGAAAAAAAAATGGCTCAGAACTTTTTTTCCCCTCTTTTGAAATGCATTCAACACATTGCGGGCCAGCTGTACTGTTATGACCTGGTGGTTAAGGAGCAACACTGATATGACCTGGTGGTTAAAGGGAAACATGGGACACGCTCTGAGGAGGTGGTAACTTTACTGACCGCAGTTCCTAATCCTAACACCAACACTAGAAATAGCCGTGGGATCTTCCTGTCACTCCCTAGACACCTCATCACAGCCTGAGAACTAACTACCCCTAAAGATGGAAACAGAAAACTATCTTGCCTCAGATAAATTCCCAAAAGGAAAGATAGCCCCCCCACACAAATATTGACTGTGAGTGGAGAGGGAAATGACATACACAGAAATAAAAACAGATTTTAGCAAAGGAGGCCAATTCTAATCTAGATAGACAGAAATAGAAAAGGATACTGTGCGGTCAGTATTAAAAACTAAAAAGCCACGCAGAGTTTACAAAAATGATCTCCACACCGACTCACGGTGTGGAGGGGCAAATCTGCTTCCACAGAGCTTCCAGCTAGCCTGAATATATCATAATGACAAGCTGGACAAAAAGAAACATAACATGAGCTGAGCAATAAAGTCCAAAGCAAATGGACAACCCAAAGAACTAGCAAGAACTTATCTTTTGCTGAAATGGACAGGCCATCAGAAAAATCCAAGGAGAGATCAGAATCCAACTCAGAAAACATTGACAGCTGGCATGAACTGAAGACCAGAGCCAGGATAAATAGCAAAGCCATGAGAGATGATCAGTGAAAGCAGCTGCTACAGCCAAAGTCAAGGAGCAGCAGTGCCACTCGAAACCACCAGAGGGAGCCCAAGGGCAGAACTCACAAAAGTACCATTCACAACCACAGGAGGGAGCCCAAAAATGGAATTCACAACAGCGCCCGCCCTGATATGCGTTTCGGGCCAGTCTTCATCAGAGAGCATGGCTGGGTAAGTGTGAGGCGTTTAAAAGTAGAACCCAAACCAATAGTGTGGCACTGCAGACCATAAATGATGCATGCTGTGGCAACTGCAATGCCAGCTGGCGTCCACATCATGTGACGAATGAAGTGTCACATGACATTCATGTGATTTGACGTTAGTCCCCGCATAAAGACACAGAAGGCCCGTGGGGATAGCAGATACAGACCGTACATGCATAAATTGCCTAGTATGTACCCAGAAGCTGAATATGGAATAGAAGTTGAAAAACAATGCATAATGGATAATGCTCAGTAATAAATGAACACAAGCACCACTTTCGGTCCTCGGTGCCATAACATTGGTTCGGGTCCTCCTCTTAAAACCCTCACACTTACTCTGCCATGTGCCCTCTCAAAGGCTGACCCAAAACTCGCATCAGGTGGACAAAAAAGCATTTAGGAGCACCTGTGCAGACTGGTGTCTATTTTGTCTATTTCAGGTAGCTACAGTAGAGATGGGCAGACCCTTGGATGTTTGGGTCTGGCAGGTTCAGTCGAACAGTTAAAAAAGTTTGGGTTCTGGTACTAGAACAGTACTTAGACCCAAACTCAGACCCCTTTCACTTGAATGGAGGGCCCAAATATCCAGTGCACATTGCCTCTGATCGGCGGTAAAATCATTACCACCAGTCAGACAGCCACGATTCCCACGCTGTCAAATGACAGTGTGAGCCTGCAGCTATGATTGAAGGTAAAAAGTTTACCTCCGGTCACTGGCATCTGCTGATGAAACTACTGCTCCCATCAGCCTAAGCCTGCTGTCGCTAATTAAAGCAAGAACAGGCAGCGGCTGATGGGAGTCCCATCAGCCGCTGCCTGTTCTTGCTTTAATTAGCGACAGCAGGCTTAGGCTGATGGGAGTATTCATCAGTAGAGATGTGCAAACCCGAATAGTAATTTTGGCGTCCATATCAAACATCTAAAATTCCTTCTGTTATCACTGACTTCCTTGCCTGCCTCAAGATGTACACTGCCCAGCCATGACTGAGTTTCTGGCTGCAAGTACTCGGCCAGTACTTCCGCGGTGTGTCTGTTGTCACACAAACACTTAATTTGCAGCACAGCCTGCTGAGTGCTGACGCTTACCACTAGCTGTTATATAATGGGACACCATGGGTGCAACACTGGCAGCTGCGGATGGAGTGTTCGTGCGACTGAGCTCTGTGGACGAGCTTTCGCTTGTGGAAGAGGAGGAGGAGGTGCATACGCCTACAGCCAACTGTTTCCTAGACCGTGGGCTAGGCAAAACTGTGCCACTATGGCTGTCTCCTGTGGACCCTGCATCCACCACATTAACTCAGAGTGCCGTGATGGACACGTAATGTCCCTGGCCATACCTACTGGTCCATTCATCAGTTGTTATGTGCGCCTTTCTACTGGCCGATTGCCTCAGTGCATGGACAATGCGTTCTTTGACATGTTGGTGGAGTGCTGGGATGGCTTTTCTCGCAAAGAAGTGTCGACTGGGTAGGTCATAGCGTGGTACTGCGTAGGCCATCAGGGCTTTGAAAGCTTCGCTTTCAACCAACCGGTAGGGCATCATCTCTAACAAGATTAGTCGAGCAATGTAGCCATTCAAACCCTGTGTACGCAGATGAGAGGAGGAGTACTTTCTTTTCCTATCTAGAGTCTCTTGTAGGCTGAGCTGGACTGGAGAGCTGCATATGGTGGAACTAGTGGGGGTGGTGGAGGACATGGCAGATTGAGAGAGGCTTGGTGATGGTATTCTTGATGTGGGCCTACCTACAGTGTTTCCAACTAAGAACCTTGTGATTCCCTGACTGCTTTGGCCTTGCGACAATACCTCCACATTTGTTACTGGTGGTGCTATAACCGGTGGGCTTCCAGTGAGGGAAGCAAAGTTGCGTTGCTGACTAACTTCAATATGAGCAGGTGCATCAATGGTATGGGAAGTTTGGTATTTATTCCATGCTTCCAAGTGCCTGCTGGTTAGATGTCTATGCATGCATGTTGTATTTAAACTTTGTAGATTCTTCCCTCTGCTAAAGGTCTTAGAGCATTTCTTACATATAACTTTGGACTGATCATTCGGATCTTGGTTAAAAAATTGCCACACTGCACTCGTTCTACTATGGAATACCTTTTCAGGCTTTGCATGCCGTGCTACTGTCACCGGATTGCAACACCGTCCTGCACCTGTTGTGTTTTTTTAAACACACGCTTTGGGCCTGATGTGGGCCTGCCAGATGACAGCTTTTGCAATGTACATGGATGCAGCAGATCATCCTCCTCCGCTTCTGAGCTAAGGCAGCAGAACTCTCTTCCCCCAATGGCTGCCAATCAGGGTCAACAACTGGGTCATCTACCACCTCCTCTTCAATGTCATGTGCACCGTCCTCTGTGTCAATGTGTAAGGTGCTATAGCGTTCGGGACTGGGCACCATAGTCTCATCAGGGTCAGATTCGGGCTCAGTACACTGCGAGGGCAAAGTAGTGATCCGAGTCAATGGAACAGCATAATGATCAAGCTGTGGCTGTGCATCTGTGCACTCCATGTCCGATTCATCCTGTAATGGGCTTTTAACAATTTCCCTCTCTAACCTAGGCACAGTATGTGTAAAGAGCTCCATGGAGTAAAGTGTAGTGTTGCCTGCCGCATCCTTCACTTTTGTTTTGGGTGAAGGACACAAGGAAGCAACTTTTTCCCAACCTGGAGCAGCCACTGACGACTCGCTGGTTTTAGATTTCGAAGCTTCTGAAGAGGAGGTGAAAGAGCTAGAGGCTGAGTCAGCAAGGAAAGCCAAAACTTGTTCCTGCTTCTCCGGCTTTAAAAGCTGTTTTCCAACTCCCAGATAAGGGAGCATTCGAGGCCTTGTGTAGCCAGACAATGACGCTGCCTCAACACCTCGAGCCTTTGGTGCTATCTTGCTTTTCCCAGTACCACCAGATGCTCCACTACCACCACCACCATCAGTACCAGCTGGCAACGACCGCCGACGGCCTCTTCCACCAGACTTCCTCATTTTTGCGAAAATGTTACCAATATAAAAACCGTTATATGCTACTGTTAAACAAGGTAGAAGATGTATATTAACTTTTGGAGAATTTATATCTCTCTTTTTTTGGCAGGAAGACTGCAGGAAAAAACAGGCCCTGTGTATGACACTACACAATGTACAAGGCAGAACGTGGCTGGCAGATATACGCCAAACAGAACTCACGTAGATCCACTAAGCGGCAATTTAAAGCTCCCTTTTTTTAGTGGGGGGGAGACTGCAGGGAAAAACAGGCCCTGTGTATTACACCACACAATGTACAAGGCAGATTGTGGCTGGCAGATATACGCCAAACAGAACTCACGTAGATCCACTAAGTGGCAACTTAAAGCTCACTTTTTTAGTGGGGGGGGGAGACTGCGGGGAAAAACAGGCCCTGTGTATTACACCACACAATGTACAAGGTAGAACGTGGTTGGCAGATATACGCCAAACAGAACTCACATAGATCCACTAAGTGGCAATTTAAAGCTCACTTTTTTAGTGGGGGGGGGAGACTGCGGGGAAAAACAGGCCCTGTGTATTACACCACACAATGTACAAGGCAGAACGTGGCTGGTAGATATACGCCAAACAGAACTCATGTAGATCCGCTAAGTGGCAATTTAAAGCTCCCTTTTTTTGGGGGGGGGAGACTGCAGGGAAAAACCGGCCCTGTGTATTACATCACACAATGTACAAGGCAAAACGTGGTTGGCAGACATACGCCAAACAGAACTCACGTAGATCCACTAAGAGGCAATTTAAAGCTCCCTTTTTTTGTGGGGGGAGACTGCAGGGGAAATCAGGCCCTGTGTATTACACCACACAATGTATAAGGCAGAACGTGGCTGGCAGATAGACGCCAAACAGAACTGACGTAGATCCACTAAGTGGCAATTTAAAGCTCACTTTTTTTTGTGGGGGGAGACTGCAGGGGAAAACAGGCCCTGTGTATTACACCACACAATGTACAAGGCAGAACGTGGCTGGCAGATATATGCCAAACAGAACTCACGAAGATCCACTAAGTGGCAATTTAAAGCTCACTTTTTTTTGTGGGGGGAGACTGCAGGGGAAAACAGGCCCTGTGTATTACACCACACAATGTACAAGGCAGAACGTGGCTGGCAGATATATGCCAAACAGAACTCACATAGATCCACTAAGTGGCAATATAAATCTCCCTTTTTATGTGTGGGAGACTGCTGCAATATTCAGGCCCACTGTATTACACTACACAGTATAAGTGGCAGAAAGTGGCTGGCAGATCTACGCCAAACAGAACTGACGCAGATGCACTGAGTGGCAATATAAATGCCCTTTTTTTGTGTGGGACACTGCAGCAAAAAAAAAACAGGCCTACTGTATTATACTACACGGTATAAGTGGCAGAAAGTGGCTGGAAATATATATAACAATAACAATCTCCCTACAATGATCTCAGGACAAGTATGGCAGCCAGCAATAAAAATTACTGCTGCACACAAAAGTGTGGACAAATAAACAATAGAACTGTGCAGAAAGGAGCAACAGGACTTTTGCTTTTAAAAAAGCAGTTGGTTTGCACAGTGGCATACACACAGCAATGCAGCTATCAGGGAGCCTTATAAGCTACAGAGCTGATGCACAGAAATCTAGCCTCCACTGTCCCTGCAAAGAAAAGATGGTGTTGGAAAGTGGAAATCGCTACAGCACAAGCAGTTTGGGGGTTAATATTTCCTCCCTAACAATATCCCTGCTTCTGATGAAGCTGCAGCAACCTCTCCCTATGCTCAGATCGGCAGAAGTAAGATGGCGGTCAGCGTGCATGCCCCTTTATAGCCCCTGTGATGCCGCAGAAAGCAAGCCAATCACTGTCATGCCCTTCTCTAAGATGGTGGGGACCGAGACCTATGTCATCACGCTGCCCACAGTCTGCGTCCACCTTCATTGGCTGAGAAATAGCGCTTAAAGCGTCATATGAAATGCAACTTTGGCGCGAAGATCGCCGACCGCATGGCCAATCCCACGCTGGGATCGGGTCGGGTTTCATGAAACATGACTTTGTCGAAAGTCGGCGATTTTTTAAAATGTCCGATCCATTTCGCTCAACCCTACTCAACACCTTTCTATTGTTACCAGCTAGTAACCTAGGTGACTTAGATTCAGAGATAATAGCTGTTTCAGTCGCCCTGGCCAGCTCCAGCATAGTTCTTGCAGAAAAGAGCTTGTAAGTCCTGAGCATGCTTGGCTTCCTAGCAGCATAGTCCATCTCCAAAGCATTAAGATATGAACAAAATAAAACTTTTAACGGCACTTATGTCAGATAACGCTACTAGCCTACAGATGTTGGGTTAGTCTTATAGGATAATAAAGTTAAAAGGTGCCCAGTCGTTGTACTGACAGTATAGTGATCAGTGACTGCAGTACGCATGTATGGCCGAGAGCCAGCGGCTCCTGGGAGAAATAAAGTTAATTTTCTCTGCCGGATCTTAGTCATACAGGCTATACTGTGAGTGATGGCTGAAAGCACGTCTGGTTCTTGGATTTACAGTCAGATTTGCAGAGCGACTGTCAGTCAAAGTGCTAACAACCGACAAGTAAAGCTAAAGTCACGCATTTAGTAAGGCGGTCAGGCATCTTTCTAATGCTATTAACCTTATAATATCCAATATTAATATCTCAATAAGTTGTGAAAATTTTAAGAAGCAGTATATTGCAAAATTGCTTGTATTTACCACCACTATCCGACAATACCAACTTAACTTTCTCAGCTGTGATATCTTTTTTGTGTGTTAGTTTAAAAAAATGCAGTAAATGTATGTTTATCATGTTTCACAGGTCACACATTTAGTCTGAATATCCTAAAATGAAAAACAATTCAGTGTTGAATTTGAATTGGATGTCTTATTCTTTGGTTACAGTATACAGTATATTTATTTAAATGATACTAAGAATAAAAGAGATAGGATTGCTGCAGTTATTTGTCTTAAAAAGAACTATGCTTAGTATCCAACATTTACTTTAAAAAACCAATATTTGTTTCTGTACAAAAAAAATAACTTCAAGTTGAAATCATGAATAATTGGCCAATTTTCTGAATGTATCAATCATACCTCATTAGTCAGATTCGCCTCCTTTGGTATTTTTAATTTTCTGCTGAACAAAAGTTTATTTATCATACAGTTTAGCATATGAATGTAGTAGGAAGTGGGGGAAATAAGTATTAAAAATTTGCATGTAAGCTTTGTAAGCTTTATGCATAACAAGCCACCATGACATGTTTTCCTAAACAGTGTCATGAAACTCAGTAGGACATTTGAGCCCAATAAAAGAATTTTGGAAAGTCCGTATTATTATCGTCTTCCTTATTCTTCTATATTAATGCATAAGGATAGCAATTTGTTTATTTGTAAATCAGTCTTCAAATTGCAGGCATGACAAGTAAACACATTAACGGCTGTAAAACATGGAATATGATTAGGAGGATGTTTTAAAGATGTAAAAAAGAAACTTTTGCTATGATCTTATCAGTGCATCAAGTCGCAGTACTGTTGCGGTGCCGTTGCAGTACCATTGCGTCCCAAGTTGCAGTGAATAGTGATGGCGGGCAAATCCGATTGCTAATGTTTGGGGTTCATAATGGGTTCAGCAGCCTAAACAAACCTTGTTGAGAGGCTATTGAACAAGACTCAATAGGGTCCTCAGAATGCTCAATAGGGTCTCTCGCGGGCAGCGTCAGGCACGAGCGTGAGAATTTCCTTAACTGACGCTGAACAGAAGTTAATTATAATATCTCGTACTAAAATATTTCTCATAACAAGACTCCATAGGATTTGATAGATTTTGTAGGACATTACACTCTTGGATTACCGTTGGAACTTCCTGGATGGATTGTTAATTAATGAATTGGCTGAACGAGGGAGTGTGAGGAAGTCTTTATTCAAATAAAGTATTTCTTTCCTGTGTGATTATTTTTTGAGCTATTCAATTACTGGGTTAATTTTGGGAGCTTCTAATACAAGCTGCCCCATTACTAACTTTTGGACTTGATGTTAGTTGTCAACTAGTGATAAGCGCGTATAGTTGTTACTCGGGATTTCCCGAGCATGCACTGGTGACCTCTGAGTATTTTGGCATGCTCGGAGATTTAGTTTTGTCGACACACCTGTATGATTTGCGGCTGCTGGACAGCCTGAGTACATGTTGGGATTGCCTGTTTGTTAGGGAATCCTCACATGTATTCAGGCTGTCTAGCAGCTGCAAATCATAAACGAAATCTCCGAGCACGCCAAAAATACTCGGAGACCACCCAAGTATACTTGCTCATCACTATTGTCAACCCCTCTATTTTTGATAACCAGTCAAGATAAAGCAGACACCTGAGGAAGAAGAGGTCTAATTTTCTGAGACCTGTAACTTTTTTAGTCTTCTTTCAACGGAGCTGTGTGAGACCTTGTTTTTTGCATGCTGAACAATGATTTCATCTCTTTTTATTGAATTTTTTTTGGGGGAACTGAGGTGACTGAAAAAATACATATATGCCATCTTGATTTTCTTCTTCAGTGTTCAATGTACAGTATGTTTTAAATAATTTAACACTTTGAAATACCAGTCTTTTAAATAAACCTGAATATGAATTATGTTT
The DNA here is from genome assembly GCF_051348905.1 of Ranitomeya variabilis. Taxonomy (NCBI): domain Eukaryota; kingdom Metazoa; phylum Chordata; class Amphibia; order Anura; family Dendrobatidae; genus Ranitomeya; species Ranitomeya variabilis. Next base: position 824,588,116 of record NC_135232.1, on the reverse strand, counting down.
GTAAATATTATGTTCTTTATTTGTTTTAAAACTGGGAAAAGAGAGGGTGATTTAAATTTTTAATTGTTCTGTAATTTCCTTTTTTTTTTAAACATTTCTTTGATTTTTTAGTTTCAAGGGACATTAACTTAATGGTACTAAAATCGAAGTCTCCTTTTAACTTCAGTCTGTAGCTGAGTTTCAAAGGTGTAAGTGAAGGGGGCTGTCACCAGTGTCACAGCTGCCATGGTGATCTATCAGTTTATGATCATGTTATGCTACTTAAATTCTACTTAAATTGATACAGCAGTGATGGTGGCTAGTACCGTCTGTGTGTGGGCATATGCCCGCAATATATTACACTGCATTTGCACTGTATATAACAGGCACAACTTCTGAGGTCGCTTCATGCATACATTCCCTAAACCTGAGGTGCATTTACTGCAATGAGCGCAAAGAGGTTAGCGAAAGTATGGAATCGTCAGTTCATCCTGACTGTAAAAAATCAGTGAAAGGAGTTAACAAGATCAACAGTGAGACATGGGGACATGAGAGGGATTACCAATTTTAACCAATGATTTGTTACTTCCTGTGTGTAATGTTTGCATTAAATACTTCTAGTCTAAATGCTACAGCAACTTCTGACTGATACCCACTTGTGATGCCAGAACAGATTACCTATTGAAACCTACTTTTGATAATTCACAACAATTTACCTAATGGAAACAAAATTGTGATTTCACAGCAGTTCACCAGAATAGAACCTGCCATAATCCAACAGCATATTTATGGACTGGCACCACAAACAACAGAGGGCTTATTTGCATGAACATTAATGGCGTATCTTTATTTCCTGTAGTTATTTTGATGGCAACATTATGTTTGCCATAGATCAATTACTGTACTCATCACTCTCCAAAAAGTTCCATATTGCCATACTATTCCCCCAGTTTTTGTGAGACTTGGATATAACACCTTACATGTTATCTAAAAAGAGGAGAAACTATTATTTATGTTTTGTGTCCCAACTTTCCTTCAGTATTCTGTTCATCTTAACAGGTGGCCCATACAAGCCCCAGTTCACTAAGACGGGCGTTCTGCATGACACTCTTGATAAGTGGACTGGAAGATTTTTTTTTAAAAAAGTAATCCCTTTAATTTATTTTAGCACATCCCCTAGTTGCAACATGCCAATTGTAAAAACTGTACTGCTGGACTTTTGTGACTTAAAAATTTGATGAACTTGTTGCCTGTAGTCGATCACATGACTTCCAAGCCATCCTATGCCTATTCAAAAGTTTCTAATCTTTTACACAACTACAGATTTTGCAGCATTTAAAACAGTTTTATGCTATACAGTAGAACCGGCAAAAATGGTTGATGAATAGGGGCCATAGTATATTTCCCCTGGGAACAGTTGAAGAGCAAGCTGCAATACCAGGAATGTATTTCTAAACAATCTTTCTGTAATTAGAACAGTATTTTGATATTTTATTCTTTATTATATAGTTACATAGTTACATAGTTATTAAGGTTGAAGGAAGACTGTAAGTCCATCTAGTTCAACCCATAGCCTAACCTAACATGCCCTAACATGTTGATCCAGAGGAAGGCAAAAAAAAACATGTGGCAAAGAGTAACTCCACCATGGGGAAACAAATTCCTTCCCGACTCCACATAAAATGATATGATGCATGTTTATGTACATACTAGATGGTGGCCCGATTCTAACTCATCGGGTATTCTAGAATATGTATGTACCGTGTTTTTCGGCATATAAGACGCACCCCAAATTTGGGGTGAAAATTGCAGAAAAAAAGATTTTTTATAAGATGGGGGTCCGTCTTATTGTCCGAATTTACAGTATCTTACCTGTGGGCTGGTGGTGGCAGAGCAGGGTCACAGGAGGCATGGTGTCAGCAGAGGTGGGGTGAGGCAGTACGGCGTGCACCTGAGCAGGGTCCCTTCCTGCTTAGGTGGTCGACGCCACGGCCTGGTGTCCATGGGAGGGTGGCAGCAGTGGTTACCGGCAGAGGTGTTGGGATGAGGAGGCACAGTGAGAGGTATGGCGTGAGAGGGGTCCCTTTCCCCGGTGAGGTGATGCAGCAGCCCGGTAATGCAGCAGAGCCGGGTGAATCCTGTTGTTACCGTGGTGGCAGAGGTGTGGAGACGAGGAGGCGCAGTGAGCGGGGTCCCTTTCCCTGGTGAGGTGATGCAGCAGCCCCGGTAATGCAGCAGAGCCGGGTGAATCCTGTTGTTACCGTGGTGGCAGAAGTGTGGAGATGAGGAGGCGCAGTGAGCGGGGTCCCTTTCACCGGTGAGGTGATGCAGCAGCCCCGGTAAGCAGCAGGGCCGGGTGAATCCTGTTGTTATCGGTGCGCGCGGCCATCTTCCTGAGGCCGCGCGTTCGCAGATGGAGCTCTGCTGCCCGGGGCTTCAGGAAAATGGCCGCCGCGATCCCCATCTGTGCACGCGCGGCATCCTGCGGCTGCTGCATCACCTCACCGGGGCGGGGCTGCTGCATCACCTCACCGGGGAAAGGGACCCCGCTCACTGCACCTCCTCATCTCCACACCTCTGCCGCCACACCTCTGCCGCCGCACCTCTGCCGCCACGGTCCACGGTAAGCCTGAATTGCGAATATAAGACACACCCCCCATTTTCCCCCCTTTTTTGGGGGGGAAAAAGTGCGTCTTATATGCCAAAAAATACGGTAGTTTATTTATAAAGATTTCAGAATAATGCAATGAATACACAGGATTCGGCCAGCCAGGCGCAACCAATTAGAGAAGTGTGGTTCAAATCCCATGCCAATTTGCGGCCGGACTGCGTCTGTCACTGATTGTTCGCGGCTGACCGGGCACGACCAATCAGTGAAGCCATGGCGAGCTCCAGGTTATTGAGGGCCCTGGGCGAAAGAGTCTCACAGCCCACGTAGCATATAACACAGCCCACGTAATATATAGCACAGCCACGTAGTATATAGCACAGCCACGTAGTATATAGCACAGCCACGTAGTATTTAAGACAGCCACGTAGTATATGGCACAGCCATGTAGTATATTGCACAGCCACGTAGTATATAGCATAGCCACATAGTATATTGCACAGCCACGTAGTATATTGCACAGCCATGTAGTATATTGCACAGTCACGTAGTATATAGCACAACCCATGCAGTATATAATACAGCCGCATAGTATATAGCACAGCTACATAGTATATAACACAGCCACGTAGTATATAGCACAGCCAACGCAGTATATAGCACAACCACATAGTATATAGCACAGCTATGTAGTATATAACACAGCTACATAGTATATAGCACAGCCATGTAGTATATTGCACAGCCACGTAGTGTATATAGCACAGCCATGTAGTATATAGCACAACCCATGTAGTATATTGCACAGCCACGTAGTATATTGCACAGCCACGTATTATATTGCACAGCCACATAGTATATTGCACAGCCACGTAGTATATTGCACAGCCCACACAGTATATAACATAGCTCATGTAGTATATATCACAGCCCACATAGTATATAGCACAGTCCATGCAGTATATAACACAGCTCTCGCAGTATATAACACAGCCACGTAGTATATAGCACAGCCATGTAGTATATAGCACAGCCACGTAGTATGTCCCTGTTAAAAAAAGAATTAAAATAAAAAATAGTTATATACTCACCTTCCGGCAGCCCCCAGATCCAGCCTAGGCCTTTAGCGATGCTCCTCTCGATGCTCCGTTTCCAGTAATGCCTTGCGGCAATAACCCGTGATGATGTAGTGGTTGTTGGGGGTCGAGTTCCCACCTCTGCACAGGGGGAATCTCGAGCCATCTCAGCTGCAGTCTCCCATTCTTCTCCTGCCGCAGTGGAGCCTGCTCAGCAGAGGCGTCGGTCCCAGCGTCTTGCTCAGCCTGACTCTGTGCAAGGGTTAATGCTGCCTTTCCAGCTTCTGCCATTGTGGCCAGTACTGGGCAGTGGCGAGCAGACATTTTTGCTCTCTCTTTTCCCCTTCTGAGCATGCCCAGGGTAAGATCTCTCATTGGAGATCAAGGGTCACATGCTTAGATACTGCACCAAAACCCATTGGTCCTCTAGGAAGGTCCTGAATGTGCTCAAACATCTGTGGTAGCCTCCCATTGGCCCTTCTGGGAAGGTCCTGTACTTGCTGCAGCTATAAAAGGTGTGCATGACCGCACGGCCATGCGCTAGTATCAATTCATGTGATGAGTTTTGCGCCAATGTTGTCACTGTTGTGTGTATTCAGAGACCCAGCTGAAATAAGCCACTAGAGTACCTGCACCTCTGGTGAGAAGATTGTGTGTATGGTTTCAGGGCCCCAGCTGAAATAAGCCAATAGAATACCGGCTCCTCCGGTGAGGAGATTGTATGTTTGTCTCTTTGACTGCGTGACCACAAGCTGCTATCTGCTCGGCAGTTACTGTGTACATCTGTGAGCTAAACAGGACACAGTGCGTTCTTTATAGCGACTCTGTGAAGTAACAGAGTTTGCTTCTACCGCCATATCGTGCCACCATTTGCCAGCAGCAGGTTCTTTTCTGCACGGTGAACCCCGGGCTGCGAATGCACCAAATATAATCTCTCTGTTTACTCGGTGCATTCCACAAGCCCTAACAGCTACGTCATCTGGGGTCATTGCCGCAATGCATTCTTGGGACCGGAGCATCGCGTGGAGTGGGAAAGGTTGCCGTGGATGCCGGAAGGTGAGAATATAATGATTTTTTTAAAATTATTTTTAACATTATATGTTTTTACTATTGATGCTGCATAGGCAGCATCAATAGTAAAAAGTTGGTCACACTTACAGGGTTAATGGCAGCTTTAACGGACTGCTAAAACGCTATGTGAGTGCTGACTGGAGGGGAGTATGGAGGGGGCACTGACTGGAAGTGAGTAAGGAGGGGCCAATTCGCGGCCGGACTGTCCCTGATTGGTCGCGCCCAGCCGGTCACGACCAATCAGCAACGCGGGATTTCTGTGACAGACAGACAGACAGAAGAGGACCTTTGACAATTATATATATAGATTTATGACAGCCATCCTTATTTACTAGAGTGGAGTTGATCTTTTGAAATTCAAATTCTCTGGCTTTGTTGGATTTTCCCCAAAACTTGAGTTGCAGTGAATACATTTGGACAGTCATCAATATCTGAAAGTTTGCAATTACTAGGAAAATACATGTGGTGGAGAGATAGAAAATCATGCAGAGCCTAATAGCTTACATTCATTTAAAAGTGAGCTTACACTCTACAGAAGAAAGAGACTTACCCAGTGACTCTGGAGATGGACAACGAATGCCGTACAAACTTTGCTTCCCTGGGAACCACTGATTACCCAGGTGCTGACCACCTCTGTACAAAATATTATACTCTGCTAGATGACAAAGCAGCAAGGCATTATGGAGATACCTGCATGATCACACAGAATTAAATTAACCCTCTCCCTGATGCTTCACCCCTGTGGGAAATGGTGCTGGGCAAGTTTTTTTTGTGCATAGTCTTCAAATTCATGTGAACCCACAAATTTCAAGAAATTCGACTCAAAATCGGTCCTCTGCGAAACAATCCACTCCACTTTATTATTTACCATGCTGGAAGAACTAGAAAACAGTACATAATGTCTAAAAGATTTCTTTTTAGTTTATCATTGAACAGATTTATTCATAAAGTTCTAGATCCTCATTTAATCATAACATAGCATCCCAGCTACAGTATGTTTACTAACTGCTACAAAATTGGACCTGTAGGTTACACCATCAGTTGTCTTTTTAAAATATCCCAACATTTTTGTTGTGTTATGCTGAGATTACACAGCATTGGCTGGAAAAAGCCTTTAGTAAAAGGATCTTGATATAATAAAACAACAAAACAACAACTCAGAAAACAGTGTTTGGAGTAAATCTTGTAAGTATAAATCTGCAAGCTCTGATTTGCCTTACTACAGTAATTCCTCTCCTGTCTAGGCTCTGAGCTGATTGCTTTATGGCTTAGTTAATGAAGCCCTGCATTCAATTTTCCCTGTGTGGTTCCCGATTAATAGTATGATCATGCTATCCAAGAAATAGAAACTTACTGATCGATTTTCTTTATAGAAGGACTAGAATCAAGTAAAAGAAACTCAGTAGCACTGAATAAATCACTATATACTACATATGCAATAAAATAACATCATAAAACCACAAATACTATGTGAAAATGAGCTTGATAGTAATTCTACATCATTTGGATGACATGGATAGTCGAAAACAATCGTCTCTGTTTTAAATGTAATCTTTTCTGTCGTTTGTGCAAACGTTATTTCATTATGTACTAGCGCATACTGTCATTTGCAATGATTAAACGTAGTTCTTCACTTGGCATCAATTTTCAGTTAGCCAGTGCCACTGTCAAGTAGCCCATTAAATCTAATGTTCCATATATTTAAATGTTGATTTGAAATCATTGACATGGTTTGAAGCTAGAGCCATTATTCGTGTAATTAGCAGCAAAAATCACAGTATTATGGCATAATACAGAACTTGTGTTGCTTTATTGGCAAGTAAAAAAATCCATCTATGTATCATCTATCCATCTGTACAGCCACATCTCCAGTGTCCCTTCGTTTGGCCATTAAAGATGACCTGTCACAACATTTTACATGCTAACTTGCCACATCATGAAGAAGTGGCTGAAGATCTAAATAAAACATATCTTTTTATTTCTCATCTTTGTTTCTGAAATTTAAGACTATAAATTTTATAAGCTAATTTCCACTATAACCAATGGACCATGGGCATAAGGATCATGGTCGCACCCTCTGACTGGACTCATGTGGGAGAATTGTCCGCCGATGCCAATGTCACCTGAATATGTGTCCTCAGACGCATGGGATGAAATGCATTACTACGCAAATACCCACCGGGTCACTGCACTGCAATACATGCCACTGGCCAATCAGAGGCCAGAAGCACAAGTTGGCTTGCCAGTGACACTCCAAAGTCAGCTCTCGGCTCTTGCACTGACTTCTGAAGAGGACGCCTGGCAGGATGGAGTGGGGGAAGGTGAGTAGAACTGTTTGTTTCATTTTAAATTGTGCTGGAGAAGAACGGAAGGGGCCCAGGAGGGAGAGCATTATAACAAAATGGGGTGCATTTTACCACGATGAGTGACATTATACCAGGATGACGACTTTATGAAAAATGTGGCTTAAATCTCTGAATGTCTAGCTTTTCCCAAACAACCCCCCACCTTAATTTTTGCGCTTCAATTTTTTTACCTCCCCTTTTTCTAGGGACCATATTTTTTTTATTTAAGGGTTTGTTTTCTGCAGATCGAGTTGTGGTTTTGAATGACACCTGACACCATTCATTTTAAGATACAGTGTGCTGGAAAACAGGAAAAACATTCCAAATGCAGTGAAAAAAATGCAATTCTGCCATTGTTTTTTGGTTTGGATATTTGCTATTCATTCTGCAGTACAAATGACCTGGCAATTTGATTTTACAGTATGATTATGGTGATGCCAAATGTGATTTTTTTTTTAATAGAAAATATATTGGCAGAAATTTGTAAAACAAATAATTGGATTGTGTAACCATTTTTTGAAACCAGTAACATTTTCATTTATATAATGATGGAGCTGTGTTATGACTTGTATTTGCGAGATGCGCTAAATATGTTTGTTTACCATTTTGGGGTAGATATGATGTTGTGATTGTTCCAATAGGTGAGAGAATCAAGGAAAATTCTAATTCACTAGAGCGCGCTGATTTTCCAGGGAAATTGGATTTGTAGTGAAGTTATTCTCCAATGAACTTATTCACTGAACTTATTATCACTTATTATGCTCTGGGTTTCTCCAGTCCCCAGAGCTTAGTAACATTTTTTACATATTACATTTATTATGCTCTGGGGTTTGCATTATTACCTTGCACAACCATGCAGATCCTGTTCAGAACTGCAAGTGTGTGAAGTGCTTGAAGAGGTCGGAATTTCAGTGCCAAATATTAAAAATACCTGTTATTAGTCAATCCACTTAAAAAACTGGTGCAGACAAAACCATTACCAAACAAAATAACACTTGATAGAAAAAGGCCTTAGGAGGTGCCTGGACCTTATAGTCTAATTCTCACTGGCACCCTACCTGACAGCAGAGGTTGGCACCCTATCACCTGCGCAATGGCGCCCCTGCTCACATTGGCTGTCCATTCTAATCTTACAATCCCTATAGGAAAGAGCTAGAATGAAAGGAGTGGTATAGCAATGTAGTAAATGTAATTAGCTTGAAAAGCTACGGACCGGAAGGATATAAATAACCCTAACTCTGACCCTACCTCACAGCGGAGGTTGGCACCCTAAATTAATCACAATATATGGCGCCCTCACTCCTTGACAATTCTTTAGCAGGACAATGACTAATGGTGTGCGTTATCTCTACATGATAATATGCAATATTAAACCACTGATCATCTGACTGCTTGTTCTATACACTACAGTACAATAGCATTGCAAATTATAGAGAAAATCACAATCTCCTATAAAGCGCAGCAACTGGGGCACTGTCCTAGCAGGCATAGGGGCTTTCAGCATTCCACCTGTAGCCATGGCCACCCATTGGTACCCTGCGGTCACATCATGGAGGGACTGATGGGCAAGTGGAATAGTGTTTCCCTGAACCAAATGCTTTAAATGCCAGTCAGAGACTGACAGTGGCATTTAAAGGGAACCTGTCATAAAAATAATGCTAGGTACTTGCAGTTATGGGGTTGATCTACAGGTTAATAGAGTTCTGACACTGTGCGGTGCCATCACTGAAAGTTCCATTGCCAGGAGGAAATAAACTTTATTCCCTAAACTTTATTCCCACCAGCAGTGTTTGACCTCCAATCAAAGGGTTGGTGCCGTCAAGGTTTCAGTCACTGCTCGGTGTATAGAGAGTGGTGGCTGTAACCGCACCCCCAGCACTGACTGAATTTAGTTCATTTTCTCCCAGAAGCGGGGTTCTCAGTGCCAGATATGCACTGTGTCAGAATGCTATTAACCTGCAGATTAACCCCACACCTGCAGATTAATAGCATTATTTTACATGCCATGCTCCTTTTAAGGGGTTAACAGCAGCATGCAGAGCTCAGCTCTGCTTGCTTCTGTTACATGTAGATGCTGCTGTGTAACGCAGGCATGATCTCCAGGGCTCAAGCATGCATCATACACAGGAAACCAATATTAGATTTTCTAGGACGTCCAATGTAGGAAAGATGTTAAGTGCTAATAATCACATACCATGCAATCTTCATATAAAACATTAATAGTGGCACGTGTCATCATGAAGAGCTTTGAGACTTTAATTGTGGCTCTATCATAAGTCAGTTTATGAAAGTACTGATTTGTCCTGGTCAGCTGTAAGTTCTAAATGTGAAGTGGCCATATTTAGGAGTAACACCAGTTAGTCTTGTATCACAAAACTCACAGAGTTAGGCTGCTGAGTGGTGGAAGATATGGAATGTAAGAATTGCCTATCTTTTGTCACATCGCTCACTACAGAGCTCCATGACATCTCTGGAAGAGACGTTTGAAAAATGGGTTGCCATGGTTGAGTAACCAAGACTAAAATTAGTATGCAGACCTCAGGGCATAAAAAACATAACATGTACAAAATAAACAAAAGGGTATTTTTACTCTCCACTTACCTCTAAATCTACTCTACTACTCACCAACACAATCCTTTGTTCCTCTTGCACTGTGCCAGACTTCCAGATATCATGGTACCCGGTAGGATCATGTGCGAGTGTGTGAGAGTTCAACGGTTTCATAATGTTGCAATGTACACCGTGACTTCGCGCATGCCTTTTGATGGTCCATTATAGTTTAGAAAAATGGGGGCACGCAGCTGTGAGTTTGTTGAATTCATGCAGAAGCCAATTACAAAAAAAATCTGCATTGAGGATTTTTAAAATTCAAGTAGAATTAAGAGTTTACACTGAGCATTAGAGTCTGCATTCTACAGGAGTAACTCTGGAGATGAAAAATTACTGCCATATAAACTGTGCTCCACTGGGAACCACTGATCTGTGATGGCCCAGGTACTGACCACCAGTATACAAGGTATGATAATTTCCATTATGTAGAGGTCCGTATGGCAATTAGTGTTGAGCATTCCGATACCGCAAGTATCGGGTATCGGCCAATACTTGCGGTATCGGAATTCCGATACCGAGATCCGATACTTTTGTGGTATCGGGAATCGGAATCGGAAGTTCCCAGTGTATGGTTCCCAGGGTCTGAAGGAGAGGAAACTCTCCTTCAGGCCCTGGGATCCATATCCATGTAAAAAATAAAGAATTAAAATAAAAAATAGGGATATACTCACCTCTCCGGAGGCCCCTGGACATCACCTCTGGTAACTGGCAGCCTGCTTTGCTTAAAATGAGCGCGTTCAGCACCTTCCATGACGTCACGGCTTCTGATTGGTCGCGTGCCGCTCATGTGACCGCCACGCGACCAATCACAAGCTGTGGCGTAATTCTCAGGTCCTAAATTCCACATTCTAGGAATTTAGGACCTGAGAATTACGTCACGGCTTGTGATTGGTCGCGTGGCGGTCACATGGGCGGCCGCGACCAATCTAAGGCCCTGAACGCGCTCATTCTTAGGAAGGAAGGCTGCCGGAAAGAAGCCGAGGGTGAGTATATTCCTATTAGGTATATACTCACCCTCGGACGCGCCCTGCTTCTTTCCGGCAGCCTTCCTTCTTAAGAATGAGCACGTGAAGGGCCTTAGATGATGTCACGGCTTGTGATTGGTCGCGGCCGCCCATGTGACGGCTCACGCGACCAATCACAAGCCGTGACGTAATTCTCAGGTCCTAAATTCCTAGATTGAGGAATTTAGGACCTGAGAATTACGTCACGGCTTGTGATTGGTCGCGTGGCGGTCACATGAGCGGCACGCGACCAATCAGAAGCCGTGACGTCATGGAAGGCTGTAAACGCGCTCATTTTAAGCAAAGAAGGCTGCCGGTTACCAGCGGCGATGTCCAGGGGCCTCCGGAGAGGTGAGTATATCAATATTTTTTATTTTAATTCTTTATTTTACACAGTAATATGGATCCCAGGGCCTGAAGGAGAGTTTCCTCTCCTTCAGACCCTGGGAACCATCAGGATACCTTCCGATACTTGGTGTCCCATTGACTTGTATTGGTATCGGGTATCGGTATCGGCGATATCCGATACGTTTCAGGTATCGGCCGATACTATCCGATACCGATACTTTCAAGTATCGGACGGTATCGCTCAACACTAATGGCAATATAAAATTATGTTAATTCACTCTAATTCTTTAGCATTGTAAGAAATGGTAACTATCACATTTTATTCTGCAAACAAAGAATTGAATCTCCAGATATTAAAATTTGTCTGAAAGTGCATGGAACCATCATGGACCAATTCGCTCATCTCTTGTTAGAACGTGGAGCACACAGTGTACCTTGTGGCCTAGGTGTGGCCAAAAGTCCTCCTGCAGTGGCTGTCATGGTTCCCAATGGCAAGGGAACGTAAAAAACACATAAGTAACGAACGAGCTCTCGGGTGATGGAAACTCGAGTTGACCGTGAGCTAAATCTACCACACAACTAACAGTAGCCAGGGAGCATACCTACGGCTTCCTATATGCCACGCGCCAGCCGGAGGACTAACTATGCCTGGTAGAGGAAGAAACAGACCTGGCTTACCTCTAGGGAAATACCCCAAAAGATGATAGCAGCCCCCCACATGTAATAACGGTGAATTAAGAGGAAAAGACATACACAGTATGAAAGTAGATTTAGCAAAGAGAGGTCCACTTACTAGATAGCAGAAGGATACAAAAGAGGACTTCACGGTCAACTGAAAACCCTTTCAAAAACCATCCTGAAATTACTTTAAGACTCCTGTGTCAACTCATGACACAGGAGTGGCAATTTCAGCCCGCAAGAGCTTCCAGCTACAGAGAATTACAAAAACTGCAAACTGGACAAAAGGTACAAAACAAAAGGACAAAGTCCACTTAGCTGATCAGCAGACTAGTAGCAGGAACATGCAACCGAAGGCTCTGGTTACAATGATGACCGGCAAGGAAATGACTGGAGAGCAAGGCTAAATAGGAAACTCCCAAACACTGATGGAAGCAGGTGAACAGAAGAAGCAAAGTGCAAACAAGTCACCAGTACCACCAGCAACCACCAGGGGAGCCCAAAAAGCGGATACACAACAGTACCCTCCCCTTAAGGAGGGGGCACCGAACCCTCACAAGAACCGCCAGGGCGATCTGGATGAGCCCTATGAAAGGCACGAACCAAATCCGAAGCATGAACATCAGAGGCAGTTACCCAAGAATTATCTTCCTGACCATAGCCTTTCCATTTAACCAGATATTGAAGTCTCCGTCTGGAAATACGGGAGTCCAAGATCTTCTCCACGACGTACTCCAATTCACCCTCCACCAGCACAGGAGCAGGAGGTTCAGTAGAAGGAACCACCGGTACCTCATATCTCCGCAACAACGACCGATGGAACACATTATGGATAGCGAAAGATGCCGGGAGGTCCAAACGAAAGGAAACAGGGTTAAGAATCTCCAAAATCCTATAAGGACCGATGAACCGAGGCTTAAATTTGGGAGAAGAAACCCTCATAGGGACAAAACGGGAAGACAACCACACCAAGTCCCCAACGCGAAGGTGGGGACCAACACGACGACGACGGTTAGCAAACTGCTGAGTCCTCTCCTGGGACAATTCCAAATTATCCACCGCTTGTCCCCAAATCCGATGCAACCGATCCACCACCGCATCCACTCCAGGACAATCCGAAGATTCAACCTGACCAGATGAAAAACGCGGATGAAACCCTGAATTGCAAAAGAAAGGAGAAACCAAAGTGGCAGAACTAACCCGATTATTAAGAGCAAACTCCGCCAACGGCAGAAAGGCAACCCAATCATCCTGATCCGCAGACACAAAACACCTCAAATAAGTCTCCAAAGTTTGATTAGTTTGCTCCGTCTGGCCATTGGTCTGAGGATGGAATGCAGACGAAAAGGACAAATCAATGCCCAACCTGGCACAGACTGCCCGCCAAAATCTAGACACGAACTGGGTACCCCTGTCAGAAACGATGTTTTCCGGAATACCATGCAAGCGAACCACATTTTGAAAAAACAGAGGGACCAACTCAGATGAGGAAGGCAACTTAGGCAATGGCACCAAATGAACCATTTTAGAAAAACGGTCACACACCACCCAGATGACAGACATCTTCTGAGAAACAGGGAGATCCGAGATAAAGTCCATAGAGATGTGCGTCCAAGGCCTCTTCGGAATAGGCAAGGGCAACAACAACCCACTAGCCCTAGAACAACAAGGCTTGGCCCGAGCACACACATCGCAAGACTGCACAAAAACACGCACATCTCGAGACAGGGAAGGCCACCAGAAGGATCTAGCCACCAAATCTCTGGTGCCAAAAATTCCCGGATGACCTGCCAGAGTAGAAGAATGAACTTCCAAGATGACTCTAGTGGTCCACTCATCAGGAACAAACAGTCTACCAGACGGACAACGATCAGGTCTATCCGCCTGAAATTCTTGCAAAGCACGTCGCAAATCTGGAGAGACAGCAGACAAAACCACTCCATCCTTAAGGACACCAGCAGGTTCAGAATTCCCAGGAGAGTCAGGCTCAAAACTCCTAGAAAGAGCATCTGCTTTCACATTCCTAGAACCCGGTAAGTACAAGACCACAAAATTAAACCGGGAAAAGAACAACGACCAACGTGCCTGTCTAGGATTCAGGCGCCTGGCAGACTCCAAATAAATTAAATTCTTGTGATCAGTCAAAACTACCACCTGATGTCTGGCACCCTCAAGCCAATGATGCCACTCCTCAAATGCCCACTTCATGGCCAAAAGCTCCCGATTACCAACATCATAGTTTCGCTCGGCGGCCGAAAATTTTCGCGAAAAGAACGCACAAGGTCTCATCACTGAGCAGTCAGAACTTTTCTGCGACAAAACCGCCCCCGCTCCGATCTCGAAAGCATCGATCTCAACCTGAAAGGGAAGAGAAACATCAGGCTGGCGCAACACAGGGGCAGACAAAAAGCGGCGCTTAAGCTCCCGAAAGGCCTCCACGGCAGCAGGGGACCAATTGGCAACATCAGCACCCTTTTTAGTCAAATCCGTCAGAGGTTTAGCAACGCCAGAAAAACCAGCTATAAATCGACGATAAAAATTAGCAAAGCCCAAGAATTTCTGGAGACTCTTCAGAGAAGTAGGCTGCGTCCAGTCGTAAATAGCCCGAACCTTGACAGGGTCCATCTCAATAGAAGAAGGGGAAAAAATATACCCCAAAAATGAAATTTTTTGAACCCCAAAAACACACTTTGAACCCTTTACACACAAAGAATTCTCCCGCAAAACCTGAAAAACCCTCCTGACCTGCTGAACATGAGACTCCCAGTCATCAGAAAAAATCAAAATATCATCCAAGTACACAATCATAAATTTATCCAAATATTCCCGGAAAATATCATGCATTAAGGACTGAAAGACAGAAGGTGCATTAGAAAGGCCGAAAGACATTACCAAATACTCAAAATGGCCCTCATGCGTATTAAATGCGGTCTTCCACTCATCCCCCTGCTTAATTCGCACCAAATTATACGCCCCACGAAGATCAATCTTAGAGAACCACTTAGCCCCCCTTATGCGAGCAAACAAATCAGTCAGCAAAGGCAACGGATACTGATATTTGACTGTAATTTTATTCAGGAGACGATAATCAATACAAGGCCTCAGAGAGCCATCCTTTTTAGAGACAAAGAAAAAACCGGCTCCTAAAGGTGATGAAGAAGGACGAATATGTCCCTTTTCCAGGGACTCCTTAATATACTCGCGCATAGCAGCATGTTCAGGTACAGATAGGTTAAACAAACGACCCTTTGGAAATTTACTGCCAGGAATCAGATCTATGGCGCAATCACAATCCCTGTGAGGAGGGAGTGAACCAATCTTAGGCTCTTCAAAAATATCACGATAATCAGACAAAAATGCCGGAATCTCAGATATAATAGATGACGAAATGGACACCATAGGAGTGTCCCCATGAGCCCCCCGACATCCCCAGCTTAACACAGACATAGCCTTCCAGTCAAGGACTGGGTTATGAGACTGTAACCATGGTAATCCAAGCACCAAAACATCATGTAAATTGTACAACACAAGGAAGCGAATCACCTCCTGATGGTCTGGAGTCATACGCATAGTCACTTGCGTCCAGAACTGTGGTTTATTACAAGCCAAAGGTGTAGAATCAATACCCTTCAGAGGTATAGGGACTTCCAGAGGCTCTAAATCAAACCCACAGCACCTGGCAAAGGACCAGTCCATAAGACTCAGAGCGGCGCCCGAGTCCACATAGGCATCCACGGTAATAACTGATAATGAACAAATCAAGGTTACAGACAAAATAAATTTGGACTGTAAAGTGCCAATTGAAATGGACTTGTCAACCTTCCTAGTACGCTTAGAGCATGCCGATATAACATGAGCAGAATCACCACAATAGAAGCATAACCCATTTTTACGCCTATAATTCTGCCGCTCGCTTCTGGACATAACTCTGTCACATTGCATTTTCTCTGGCGTCTCTTCAGAAGATACCGCCAAATGGTGCACGGGTTTGCGCTCCCGCAAACGCCGATCAATCTGAATTGCCATTGTCATGGACTCATTCAGACCTGTAGGCGCAGGGAACCCGACCATAACATCTTTAACGGCATCAGAAAGGCCCTCTCTGAAATTTGCCGCTAAGGCGCACTCATTCCACTGAGTAAGCACAGACCACCTACGAAATTTTTGGCAGTATATCTCCGCTTCATCTTGCCCTTGAGATAGGGCTATCAAAGCTTTTTCAGCTTGAATCTCCAATTTAGGTTCCTCATAAAGCAACCCTAAAGCCAGGAAAAACGCATCCACATTGAGCAACGCAGGATCCCCTGGTGCCAATGAAAATGCCCAATTTTGAGGGTCACCTCGCAGCAAAGAGATTACAATCTTAACCTGCTGGACAGGATCTCCTGAGGAGTGAGGTCTGAGAGAAAGGAATAATTTACAATTATATTTGAAATTCAAAAACCGAGATCTATCTCCGGAAAACACCTCTGGTGTAGGGATTTTAGGTTCAGAAATAGGAGCATGTATAATAAAATCTTGTAAATTTTGAACCTTCGTAGCAAGATTATTTAAACCTGCAGCCAAACTCTGGACATCCATGTTAAACAGCTAAGGTCAGAGCCATTCAAGGGTTAAGAGGAGGTAAGAAGCAGCTAGACAGCAATTAAGGGCTAGGCAGCAAAACTCTGAGGGAAAGAAAAAAAAAAAAATTTCCTTTCAACACTTCTTTTTCTCCTGCTTCAGCCCAAACAATTAACACTTTGTAGGCCGGTCATACTGTCATGGTTCCCAATGGCAAGGGAACGTAAAAAACACATAAGTAACGAACGAGCTCTCGGGTGATGGAAACTCGAGTTGACCGTGAGCTAAATCTACCACACAACTAACAGTAGCCAGGGAGCATACCTACGGCTTCCTATATGCCACGCGCCAGCCGGAGGACTAACTACGCCTGGTAGAGGAAGAAACAGACCTGGCTTACCTCTAGGGAAATACCCCAAAAGATGATAGCAGCCCCCCACATGTAATAACGGTGAATTAAGAGGAAAAGACATACACAGTATGAAAGTAGATTTAGCAAAGAGAGGTCCACTTACTAGATAGCAGAAGGATACAAAAGAGGACTTCACGGTCAACTGAAAACCCTTTCAAAAACCATCCTGAAATTACTTTAAGACTCCTGTGTCAACTCATGACACAGGAGTGGCAATTTCAGCCCGCAAGAGCTTCCAGCTACAGAGAATTACAAAAACTGCAAACTGGACAAAAGGTACAAAACAAAAGGACAAAGTCCACTTAGCTGATCAGCAGACTAGTAGCAGGAACATGCAACCGAAGGCTCTGGTTACAATGATGACCGGCAAGGAAATGACTGGAGAGCAAGGCTAAATAGGAAACTCCCAAACACTGATGGAAGCAGGTGAACAGAAGAAGCAAAGTGCAAACAAGTCACCAGTACCACCAGCAACCACCAGGGGAGCCCAAAAAGCGGATACACAACAAGTGGCCAGATCAAAGATGCTGCTTTCAAAAGGGGAAACAAGAGGTGGTTCGGAGGATCTGGAGGCAGATAGCAAGCAGCAGAGGTGTCGGACTGGTGAGAGGTTATGTGAGTGTTATGGGTTTTCATTTACTTTTAGTGGTCAGTTATATTTAATCTAATTTGAGGCCCTCGGGCTATCATTTTGCTTAATCCGAACAAAGTAAATTTATAAAAATCCTATTCTCAAAAAAGGTGATTTTTTTGAATAATTGAGTAGAATTTAATTCCGCTCAAATAAATTCATCCTTCTAGTCACTATCAGAAGAAACTGTAATACATTTTCAAGAATTGTAAAGCAAGATTATCTAACATTTAGAACAATCCTTTTAACACCAGTGAATTTCTAGGAACATGCCATAAAATTAAGCATATCTCCAATGGTTGTGACTTTGTGCCAGTGCGTTTGCATAGGGCAGATATTGAAGATACCAAATTTTTCACTGCAATTTTAGCATTGGCTCAAAATATCTTTTAGTAACTTTTGTTAATAGTGTTTTCCCAATATTAAATAATTTAATTATATTACAATTTCCACACACATTTATATTAATAAGAACACAGCACTGTTTTTACTAAAGCATATATAGTTTTTTTTACATTTCCCTATGCCTTAGAGAAAGGAGAAACCAAAATAATTATAATACGCGACATGGTAAGTAATGAAGAATTTAATTGCATCAGTCTATTTACTGCAGTTGTCTCAGCTCATTTCCAACCGGTCATTCTACACCTGCTCACGGGGTTCCAAGCAGCTGAGGCTTACACAGTCGTATCATTAGCAGAATACCAATGAGTGAGGGTCACCTGCTCTTTCAGTGCCAGAGGGCAGAAGATCTGGAAAGAGATGTAAGATGTTTAGACAGTCAGCGTTTAGTGTGTGCATGGGGTAGATAAATGCTTTCGACATTGATCTCATTTCACTATGAGAGAAAAAGAAAAATCAACATCGGCAGAATGAGCAAAGGTTATTGTACATTCTCATCGGAGACTAATCTGGATGCCTTGGTGACAGCGGTCATAAATCAAGATTTGCATGCTAACTGTGATCCGACTGGTTGGTTGTGATGCCAGGTATTGAAGCATCTGAATACATATTCATCACAACTTTTTTTCAGATTCCACACTGAACAATAGACTACTAAGAATAACTCGAAGAGCACAAAAAATAATCTCACTTGCAAATAACACCAATAAATTCAAAGACAATTCCCCTCTCTAATGTTTTCTGCTTTTTGTGATATAATTTGACTAAGCAAGCCTCACTTTTTCGATAATTTGTCCAGTCCATCATACACATTTGGGTCTTCCCACTGCCTTCCCTCTGCACCCTCTGCTCCTCACATCTTGGAGCCCTCCTTGGGATTGCTTCCATCTGGATTTTCAGGTTTTTGCTTGGCTTCTTTATTCTTGGCTCTTACAGCACATGGGGCATATTTGGCATTATCCATTTTCTTACATGGGAACCATTATATGGTATTTTGTCATATTTTCATCCATATTCCTAAATATGATCTACCCCACTGCAACAATCTCTATCTTTTTCTGCTTATTTTGCATATATCCATCTTGTTACACAGCAGAGATTCAGTTAGGTGCCCAGCTTACCCGCTTTCTGTATTACACTACATGCTCTCTTCACTATTAGACACTTTCAAGGCATTTTTGAGGATGCTCATTATTGTGTATGACCCTTGTCATAAGAGATTGATTGTCTGTAGATTGTTTTATATCAACATCTGTACAGTGAAATTTGGTCTACCATTTTGCATATGTGATTAATTACAAGATGATTTGGGAACATTGTATTTTGATGACGCATATACAGTGACTTGGGGTATTGCATTGTATGATAGTACCGTTGTTTGTAGTGCCACCGTTGGGATTTGCTGTAAATATACAGGGCACTCCATCATGTTGGTTGTCCCCACATGGGGAAGGGTGCTACTACCATGTTTTTAGTCTGTTTTTAACCCTTTTGTGTAATTTGTCATAATAAAGTTTGTAATTACATACATTGCAGGTGTGCACAGGTCTTTATTAGTGATGAGCGAGTGTACTCATTGCTCAAGTTTTCCCGAGCACACTCGGGTGACTTCTGAGTACCGTATTTATGACTGCTCGGAAATTTAGTTTTCATTGTGGCAGCTGAATGATTTACAGCTACTAGCCTGCTTGATTACATATGGGGATTCCCTAGGAACCAGGCAACCCCCACATGTACTCAGCCTGGCTAGTAGCTGTAAATCATTAAGCTGCCGTGATGAAAACTAAATCTCTGAGCAGTCATAAATACTTGGAGGTCACCCGAGCGTGCTCGGGAAAACTTGAGCAACGAGTACACTCGCTCATCACTAGTCTTTATGCATTGGTCTTTTTCTCCCTTGTGCATTCTCTTTCCATGCATCTTGTAGCACCCTGAGTCATATCGTAGCATTATTTATGATACCGTGGTGCACCTGATATCCTAATACTTGCATATCCGTCCATCATACATTGACTTCAATTATATACTGTAAAAGGATTCATCACTTTGGATAATAACTTTTTGCTAGACTTGGTTCACACTAGCCTGTAATTCATACGGATAGGGGTTCTTAGCATAATGATCAGAGCCAGGTATATTGGGGGCTCATGCCTTCTGTTAAGGTGTCCAGCATTTTAATGGAAAACATAGTGATGCATGCTGCACTTTATATTTGTTAATAAGGTGAAACTATTGATGATGAAGCTTCTTAGCAGTGTGAACCAAGCCATTGAAAGCTTCCCTAATTATAAGCTGATTACAGGATGTTCTGATCTCCAGCAATCAGTGATAATCAAGTTTAAATTCCTTGCAATGCCACCACATGGGAAATAAAGAATTACACAGTTGTAGTTAAAATCAATAAGTTATTGGAATAATGTAGATCTTTCATAATAACCATAATATTTAATGTGCTATTCCCTACAGCTCATTTTAAATATCAGTTTGCATAAGTGTTCCATCCATCATCCAACAATGACAATAAAAATGCATATTTTATAAACCCAAACATGACAGAACTCATCATGAACATTGATGTAAACTCTTGCCCAATATAAATTAAAAAAAATCTGTCAAAAAAGCAAAATGTTTACAATTACCCACCTAAAAAGCCTGTAAAAGTTAATATATTGCACCTAAAACAAGTGCATATTTATGAACATTATGTAAAAATGTATATATTCAATTCAACAACTCTATCTATGTAAAGCAAACAAAATTGGAGTATCAATCCAATAATAATATGTCCCTGTGCCCTGGGCCTTATTACATCCCAGCGATTTTGCTACTGATGCTACTGATGCCTAGCAAACAGGCAATCCCCACATGTATTCAAGCTGTCTAGCAGCCACAAATCATGCAGCTGCATCAACATAAACTAAATCCCCCGGCATGCCGAAATACTCAGAGACCACACGAGCATGCTCAAGAAAACCCGAGCAACGAGTGTACTCGCTCATCACTAATAATTATATCTCCTTGAAGCATATTAACAGCATATTAACAGGAATAGTAAACTTAATGTGTCCCAAAATTCCACTGTTTTTCAGATCACTGATCTCAAAAGAATATTGAAAATTCATAAGAAACATGTCGCAGGAACCAGCACTTGTCTATGTAGCTTCTGACTTTACATCAAACTGCATCTTGATCCCGCAGTCTGAGGACCCCTTCACATGTCCTGATATGACTGGTATTGGAAAAACAGTACCGTTGCTATTAGTGTCCGTGTAGCTATATGTAACATAAGTGTGGCATCCGTGTGCCATCCATGTGCCGCATCAGTGTGACACGCATCAGAGCCTGGGAAAAGCAGTACTATTAGAGCTGTTCCCAGATGCAGGGTGCTGAATGCAGCTCTCATCAATGTCACCTGGTCTCTCTGCGATCAGCACTACCAGGCGACATTGATGGGAGTTAGAGTCAGTATCTGCTTTGTGTGTATATCATGTACTAAACAAATAAATGTAAAAAAAAACGGCATGAGGTCCCCTTTCATTTTCCTAACCAGATGAGGGAAAACTGACAGCTGGGGGCTGATGTTACACCTTAATGATGTCACTGCCTGTCACAGGCAGCCGCGTCCTCACATTCAGCTGAGTGTGTTCCGGCTGGCTTAGTGATCGGCTGCATCACTGATGTCACCACTCACCAAACCATCTGGATCGTCGTGGGACATGGGCATTAACCCCTTCATGACCTTGGGATTTTCCATTTTTCCATGTTCGTTTTTCGCTCCCCTCCTTCCCAGAGCCATAACTTTTTTATTTTTCCATCAATATGGCCATGTGAGGGCTTATTTTTTGTGGGACGAGTTGTACTTTTGAACGACATCATTGATTCTACCATGTCGTGTACTAAAAAATGGGAAAAAAATTCCAAGTGCTGTGAAATTGCAAAAAAAGTGCAATCCCATGCGTGTTTTTTGCTTGGATTTTTTGCTAGGTTCACTAAATGCTAAAACTGACCTGCCATTATGATTCTCCAGGTCATCACAGTGACCACGGCAGCACGGTGGCTCAGTGGTTAGCACTGCAGCACTGGAGTCCTGGGTTCTAATCCCACCTTGGACAACATCTGCAAGGAGTTTGTATGTTCTCCCTGTGTTTGCGTGGGTTTCCTCCTGGTTCTCCGGTTTCTTCCCACATTCCAAAGACATACTGATAGGCAATTTAGATTGTGAGCCCCATCGGGGACAGCGATGATAATGTGTGCAAACTGTAAAGTGCTGTGAAATATGTGAATATGTTAGCACTATATAAAAATAAAGATTATTATAAAATAAAGATTATTATATTATTATAGGTCATTACGAGTTCATAGACACCAAACATGTCTAGGTTATTTTTTATCTAAGTGGTGAAAAAAATTCCAAACTTTGCTAAAAAAATAAATAAAATTGCGCCATTTTCCGATACCTGTAGTGCAGCGCCCCAGAGTCCTGGTCGTTGCAGTACTGTGGCTCCGCCACTATGGGGAGCCATGGTGCGTCCGGTGGCACTGAAGGAGTTCATCTGATCAGGTATCACAGACACCAATACATTTCACAGCTGGGCCTCCGGGGGGAGCTAAGGGTTCTATTCATTAGGCCACTCCCCACCATAGTGGGTAAACTGGGGGTCAGGCAGGAAGTTAGAGGAGAAAGCTGACTGGATTGGACGAAGCAACACCTAGTGGCAGAGGGTGTTGTGGAGGAAGAGACAGTAGGGTCTCTGTCAGGGGTGGGATCCTGACAGAGGCTTGGCATTGAAAAGAACGTAACGGGTCCGCGCCAGCTCCGGGAAGCGGCGGGACCCAAGAAAGGACTAGAAGCGAGATAGATTGTGCTGAGTGAGAAACGAGATCAAGCGATAGGAGAATACCAGTAGGGGTCGTGCTGTAAGACCGGAGCAACATCCTACTGAGGCGCACTACCGGTGGCCGGAACGCCGAGGGAGTATTATAACAACTAGCTTCAAGCAATACTCTAAACAGCGGCAGGACAGTCAGTCTCAGGCGGGCTGTCTCACCTAAATCACCTATGAAGTCTTGGGAGGCAATTGCGGGAGAGGGGCGTCTCTAGGGTCCCGGAAGAACTCCAGGCCTACCCGACAAACGGGTGCCGTTCTAACTGTAACATCAGGAAGGGACGGAAGATTAGAAGAACATCATTTAATCGAGTTGTGAGGGAACTTAAGAAACAGACACAACGGTTGTGGGGTACTTTCCGTAAGCATAGCAGGGAAGGACTACAACACATAGCGCTAAGAAGGAAGGCACCGATTTCCACCTGTGAAGTGAACTCTGGAGGTGCCACTGGACTGGCCGGACTTGCGTAGCCTGGTGGACCTTACTCTGGACTGAGGACTCAGAGATCTCCAGTAAAGAGGTAAAGAGACTGCAACTTGGTGTCCTCGTTATTGACCGCGACCTGCACCCCACAACTGCACCACCGACATCCACACCTATCATTCACTGTGCGCCCCACGGCAGGGTCACGTACCGGGGCCTAGCCGCCGTGACAACCCCAGAAGCAGAGACTCAGAGGCCCGGTACCGGGTACCCCTCGGCCCTGCGGCAGTGGGGGCGCTACAGAACTTGGCGTCACGAACAGGATTTACTTAAGCCTGAGGAATCAGGTCATGTGTGCCTTAGAACTGTGACTTGACGTGCTTGGACTGTACTTTATTGCAAAGACTGTGCTGCGCCATTTGCTGCCAAAAGTTCCCGCCAAAATCCGCCGCCATTGCAGCGCTGGAGAGAGAAGGGGCGTGAAGTAGGCGTAGACAAGCTGGAGAGCGCGAACGGCAATGGCCGCCCAGTCTAAGTATTTCTGTGTCCTGAGGACGTGCCCGTCAACAGCCGAGGTCCGCCTCCTGATCCTGGTTGGAGGGTGGAGACCATGGGGACGGGGCCGCCCACGAAAGAGACCGCGGGAAGAAGACATTGGAGAAAAGGCAAAAATGGCGACACCAGGAGCACCACGCGGGGCTGACCCGGTCCGGCCTGAGGCTGCGCAACATGACATAGCCCCAGAAACGCCACCGCTGCGGGGTCTGACCCTCGCAGGGTCACCAATGAGCCGACCCCCTTTGCGGAATGTGTGGCTGCAGCCGAGGCCCGACAGCTAGCCCGCAGGCTGGAGGCTGATGCCCGCGTGCTCACTCGGCTAGGCCAGCCCACGGAGATCCGTTTATCCCCAGTGTCCCCTGCTCCTTCCCACCTGGCCGCGGCTGAAGGTACGCTACAGACGCCGGGCCTGAAGATCATGCCGGACGCCGAACATTTACGGCGTCTGATGGCAGCATGGCGGAGCCGGCCCCAGCCTGCAGAGCAGGTTGATTTAATTAGCACCCCGGAGATCCCGCCATCACACTGGGGTGTAGTGGTGGCCTTTAACCCTCAGTATGGACGCGGGGTTATCCAAGAAATCAGGGAGCCGCTACAAATCCACGTGGATCGGGAGGAGGTGGAGCCCTGCAGCGGAAGATTTCCCCGCGACCTGGAGCCAGGTGATGCGGTGACTTACACCAGATGGAGGAGGGCTGCGGGAGAGTCTGGCTGGATGGCGCGAGGTGTGCAACGATGCATTGCCCTCCAGGCTGCTTCCGGAACACCGGAAGAAGATGATCCCAAGGGGAAAGCAGCAGAGCCCGGCCCCGCGGAATCTCGAGGAGCCCGTCCTCGCTGTGCTCCGGAGGAACGTGTGCACCTACCCGTGAGAAGGGCGTCCCGGCGAGGGATTTTATCACTGCTGGGACCGGAACCGCTTCCTGGCGCACCAGTGCGATCCGTTGGCCTGGTGATGCCAGACCGGAGACCACCACAGTAAGATTCTACTGTACTTTGTTACTTGTAAAATAGTTACTGTTTTATTGCCTTTTATGATTGCTAAAACCCGTTCAGGGTAAACTTTTAAGGGGATCCTTCTATGGACCCGGGATCCCTATTGTTTTTGGTTATTTTCTATTTTTCTACGTTATTTAAAAACTGCTGAAATCATGAACAGTGCATGATCCGAACTTCTTGTAAATAGTTGCACCTTATTAAAGGCGCTCCCTACTGGTTTTACTTAAAGACTCTTTGCGAAGATACCGCACTGGAACCTTTGCTGAGTATGGACTGGTAGCTTGGGAAGACACGCTACCTCACAGAGACTTGGTCCCCTCTTAAAGGGGATGTTCATTTATCGCATTTCAATAGTAAAATTGCTTAAGATTGGAAGCAATAATGTCTTGACCAAAGAAAGTGATGATAATGTTTACATGAGAAAGTTATATGTGTTTAATTAGTTAAATGTGAAGAAAAACTGATGATGTGCTCTGAGAAGTAAAAGGTGAAAGATAGAAGAAGGATGCAGTGGACCCGTAGGGATAGATGTGGTGTCCAGCATGCAAGAAAGGAAGAAAGATAATGAGAAGGCTTAATGTTCGATAGAAAATGTTTAGATAATGTTGATAGAAAGTTAGGATAGAAGGTAAACCCTGAGTCCTCATAGGAGTCATGTAAAGATGACTTAGTGCTCTTAAACTGAAAGTAATGTTATGTTCTATACTGTGTATAGTAGTTGAAAAGGCAGTAGGCCCTGGCTGAATGGGGCGGTCCTGTAACAGAAAGGAGAGGCAGTAGGTCTGGTGCCGATAGGACAGGCGGTCCTGCAGATTTAAAGAAGGAGAATGAGAAAGTTAAAGTGCCTTATAATGTGATTATAGGAAGGTCTTTAGTGGATTTAGAGTGTGAGTCCTTAAAGGCAATGTTAAATTATTGTTCAACAATTTTGCACTTAAGTAGAATGCCCGGTTGGGTAACAGGAGTTATTTATAGCCTGTAATTTATAATGTTAACCATGTTTGTAACGTTCAAGTGTCCTTACCTCCCATAAAGGGAAGCTCTGTTCAAGTATACTTATTGTTATTGCACTCAACAAAATTGTATGTCTTTTTGCTAACTTGTATTGTTGTTTTCTTCCCAGTCCCGGAGTACTGTGTTTAACCAGGGGGGAGTGCAGCGCCCCAGAGTCCTGGTCGTTGCAGTACTGTGGCTCCGCCACTATGGGGAGCCATGGTGCGTCCGGTGGCACTGAAGGAGTTCATCTGATCAGGTATCACAGACACCAATACATTTCACAGCTGGGCCTCCGGGGGGAGCTAAGGGTTCTATTCATTAGGCCACTCCCCACCATAGTGGGTAAACTGGGGGTCAGGCAGGAAGTTAGAGGAGAAAGCTGACTGGATTCGACGAAGCAACACCTAGTGGCAGAGGGTGTTGTGGAGGAAGAGACAGTAGGGTCTCTGTCAGGGGTGGGATCCTGACAGAGGCTTGGCATTGAAAAGAACGTAACGGGTCCGCGCCAGCTCCGGGAAGCGGCGGGACCCAAGAAAGGACTAGAAGCGAGATAGATTGTGCTGAGTGAGAAACGAGATCAAGCGATAGGAGAATACCAGTAGGGGTCGTGCTGTAAGACCGGAGCAACATCCTACTGAGGCGCACTACCGGTGGCCGGAACGCCGAGGGAGTATTATAACAACTAGCTTCAAGCAATACTCTAAACAGCGGCAGGACAGTCAGTCTCAGGCGGGCTGTCTCACCTAAATCACCTATGAAGTCTTGGGAGGCAATTGCGGGAGAGGGGCGTCTCTAGGGTCCCGGAAGAACTCCAGGCCTACCCGACAAACGGGTGCCGTTCTAACTGTAACATCAGGAAGGGACGGAAGATTAGAAGAACATCATTTAATCGAGTTGTGAGGGAACTTAAGAAACAGACACAACGGTTGTGGGGTACTTTCCGTAAGCATAGCAGGGAAGGACTACAACACATAGCGCTAAGAAGGAAGGCACCGATTTCCACCTGTGAAGTGAACTCTGGAGGTGCCACTGGACCGGCTGGACTTGCGTAGCCTGGTGGACCTTACTCTGGACTGAGGACTCAGAGATCTCCAGTAAAGAGGTAAAGAGACTGCAACTTGGTGTCCTCGTTATTGACCGCGACCTGCACCCCACAACTGCACCACCGACATCCACACCTATCATTCACTGTGCGCCCCACGGCAGGGTCACGTACCGGGTCCTAGCCGCCGTGACAACCCCAGAAGCAGAGACTCAGAGGCCCGGTACCGGGTACCCCTCGGCCCTGCGGCAGTGGGGGCGCTACAGTAGAGTCTCAATTTTTTTGTGATCTGGGGTCGCGTTAGTGTTTATTTCTTGCATGCCGAGCTGACGTTTTTAGTGATACAATTTTGGTGCAGATATGTTCTTTTGATCGCCCATTATTGCATTTGAATGCAATGTCACGGCGACCAAAAAAACGTAATTCGGGTGTTTCGAATTTTTTTCTCGCTACGCTGTTTAGCGATCAGGTTAATCCTTTTTTTTATTGATAGATCGGGCGATTCTGTAAGCGGCAATACCAAATATGTGTATATTTGATTTTATTTTTATTGTTTTATTTTGAATGGGGCGAAAGGGGGGTGATTTAAACTTTTACATTTTTTTATTTTTTTCATATTTTTTTAAACATTTTTTTAAACTTTTGCCATGCTTCAATAGCCTCCATGGGAGGCTAGAAGCTGGCATAGCCTGATCAGCTCTGCTACATAGCAGCGATCTTCAGATCGCTCCTATGTAGCTGAATTGCAGGCTTGCTATGAGCACCGACCACAGGGTGACACTCACATCAAGCCGGCATCAGCAACCATAGAGGTCTCAAGGAGACATCTGGTTACTATGCAATGCATTGCTGACCCCCGATCATGTGACGGGGATCTTAGATGAGCGCATTTCCGGCTGCACGGCCGGAAGCAGTAGTTAAATGACACTGTCAGCATTTGATAGTGGCATTTAACTAGTTAATAGCGGCGAGTGGATCGCGATTCCACTCGCCGCTATTGCACGCACATGTCAGCTGTTCAAAACAGCTGACATTTCGTGGCTTTGATGTGGGCTCAGCACCGGAGCCCACATCAAAGCAGGGGATCAGACCTCGGACGTACTATCCTGTCCGAGGTCAGAAAGGGGTTAATGGATAATCAGCAGAAAGATGAGTATTACTGGTTAATAAATAGGTAAATGAGGGTCGGATACTATTTATTTCAATTAAAGGATTTTACTCTTTATTAAATTTGACTATGGGATTAGTAATAGGCATGTCTGATAGACACTTCTCCATTACTAACCACTGTGCTTGATGTCAGCAATCATAAAACAGCTGACATCAACCCCACAACTATTACCCCACATGCCACCGCACCAGGACTAGTGGGAAGAGCGGAGGCTAAGCGTCAGAATTGGCACATCTAATTGATATGCCATTACTGGGGTGGCTGAGTGCTGATGTTCTTAGTATGGGAGGGGGCAATATCCATGGCCCCTTCCTAAACTATTAATATCAACCTGCAGCTTTCTGTTTTTGCCATTGTTGGTTAGTAAATAAAGGGGAAGCCCATGTCATTTTTTGGGGGATCCCTCCTATAATACCAGTGAAGGCTAAGCAAACAGCTGTGAGCTGATATTAATAGTATGGCAATCTTTATGACTTTTGGCCCCTTCCCATAATATTAACATCATCCCCTAGCTGCCAGCTTTCCCTCAGCTGGTTAAGAAAATGAAGGGGGTCCCCACATCATTTTTTTAAAATTATTTATTTAATATACGATATACACACACAGCAGGTCCATTAAAGTTGCTATTAACCCTGTGTGACCAACTTTTTACTATTGATGCTGCCTATGCAGCATCAATAGTAAAAACATATAATGTTAAAAATAATAAAAAACCATTATATTTTCACCTTCCGGCTCCTTTCCCGCTCCTCTCGATGCTCCGGTCCCAAGAATGCATTTCGGCAATGACCGGAGATGACGTAGCGGTCTCTCGAGACCGCTACATCATCACGTGTTATTGCCACAATGCTTTCTTGGGACCGGAGCGTCGGGAGGAGCATTGCTAAACGCCTGGCATGGATTCGGGGGCTGACGGAAGGTGAGTATATAACTATTTTTTATTTTAATTCATTTTTTAACAGGGATATGGTGCCCACATTGCTATATACTGCATGGGCTGTGTTATATACTGCATGTCCTGTGTTATATACTGCATGGCCTGTGTTATATACTGCATGGCCTGTGTTATATACTACGTCTCTGTGCCATATACTACGTGGCCTGTGCTATATACTACGTAGCTGTGCAATATACTGAGTGGCTGGTTAATATACTACGTGTCTGTGTTGTATACTACATGAGCTGTGTTATATACTACGTGGCTGTGTTATATACTACGTGGGCTGTGTTATTAACTGTGTTGTGGCCTGTGTTATATACTACGTGGCTGTGTTATATACTACGTCTCTGTGCTATATACTACGTGGCCTGTGCTATATACTACGTGGCTGTGCAATATACTGCGTGGCTTGGCAATATACTCTGTGGGCTGTGTTATATACTACGTGGGCTGTGTTATATACTACGTGGGCTGTGTTATATACTGCGTGGGCTGTGCTATATACTACGTGGGCTGTGCTATATACTACGTGGCCTGTGCTATATACTACTAAACATATTCTAGAATACCCGATGAGTTAGAATCGGGCCACCATCTAGTATAGACATAAGAACGGACTTGTGAAAGAGGCCTGATTTCCTTCTAAATGTCCTCTTTTCACCTAATTAAATAAATATCAGTAAGGGAAAAATGAAAAAGAGTATAACTGCAGAATAAGGCTATATATGATTTATTCTCCAACTAGAGTGAAGGTACCGTTACATTTAGCGACGCTGCAGCGATCTAGACAACGATCTAGATCGCTGCAGCGTCGCTGTGTGGTCGCTGGAGAGCTGTCACACAGACAGCTCTCCAGCGACCAACGATGCCGGTTCCCGGGTAACCAGGGTAAACATCAGGTTACTAAGCGCAGGGCCGCGCTTAGTAACCTGATGTTTACCCTGGTTACCAGTGCTAATGTAAAAAAAACCAAACACTACATACTCACATTCCGGTGTCTGTCCCCCGGCGCTGTGCTTTCCTGCACTGATTGTGAGCGCCGGCCGGAAAGCACAGCGGTGACGTCACCACTGTAATCTGCTTTACGGCTGGCCGGCGCTGACAGTGCAGGAAAGCAGAAGCCGGGGGACAGACACCGGAATGTAAGTATGTAGTGTTTTTTATTTTTACATTTACACTGGTAACCAGGGTAAACATCGGGTTACTAAGCGCGGCCCTGCGCTTAGTAACCCGATGTTTACCCTGGTTACCAGTGAAGACATCGCTGAATCGGCGTCACACACGCCGATTCAGCGATGTCTGCGGGAGTCCAGCGACGAAATAAAGTTCTGAACTTTCTGCTCCGACCAACGATGGCACAGCAGGATCCTGATCGCTGCTGCGTGTCAAACTCAACGATATCGCTATCCAGGACGCTGCAACGTCACAGATCGCTAGCGATATCGTTCAGTGTGAAGGTACCTTGAATCACATGTCTGCAGAGGAACTGTAAACACAAACAACACAGATAACCACTCTACTTACCACAAGGTGGTGTCGATTACATCATTGCCACCTAGCCACCATTATTTTAAAACTTGATGAATCATATTGATGTCACCAGTTATTTTCAAGTTTATCATTTAGATCTTTCTGGTGATATGCTCTTTACACAGTATACCCCAGCCTGTGAAGAATTCACTAAATTCCTTTACCTTCCTGTTCCTTTCTGCAGTTTAAATTAAGGCAGCTGTGAATTGCCCATGCTGTGAATATTATGTTGAAATATTTGTACTCCTTTTGTTTTTGTATTTTTTTATCTTCAAATACTTTAAATATCGCCATGGAAACAAGAGTACTTTGGTACTTAGCTTAATTTGCGAGATTGCATGCGTTGCAGATGCTCCATATGCATAATTACAGCACAAGCCTACGCTAAAAGTCTACCTTATTTATTTATAACCAGCCTGTGCTAAAATCAACAATTTATAAAGAAGAAAAAACAATATTCAGTAAATTATTGCCATTTCTTCTCAAACTTTTAAAAACCTCTGGTCTCCAAATCGCTAAATATTTGTTTAAAGTTCATGGCATCACATATTTATTTCTCAGTTTTCTTGGCAATAGTTCATAAATTATAAACGGAGAAAGTGCAAAGTGGGGGAATTAGCATCTTAATTGAGCACACCCCTCTGTTTAACGGTGTCACAATGCAAACGGAGCATAATTTATCTTGGCGGCTGAGAAAACTGTTAGGTTACAAGTCACCGTGCGGAGGTTATACTGGGACATACATGTCTCCAAGTCCCCACATTTTCTATTTCCTTTGAGCCTTTTGAGAAGTCATTATCTATCCTTTCATGTTTCTGAGATTTCCATGTTTCACCCAGGTCAAATCCTTGAAGGGACGAAATTAAGAATTAATTATTATCACGTCTGATCTTTAAAACCTGATTCTTCAAAACACTATTAGTCTCTAGATTAAATCTCTATTATTCAAAAGCAGGACTGCGATTGCTGTGACCTCATTTGCTGGAAGTCTATTAGCAGAGGGCTTGCTAGTAATTAATAGACTGCTTTATT
The DNA here is from genome assembly GCF_051348905.1 of Ranitomeya variabilis. NCBI lineage: Eukaryota > Metazoa > Chordata > Amphibia > Anura > Dendrobatidae > Ranitomeya > Ranitomeya variabilis. The sequence goes on along the minus strand of NC_135232.1, from coordinate 824,556,811 downwards.
CAGGAAGAGATGATTAGGTTCCAAAGTCCTGTCCAGATTCTGTTCGAGACCTATTAATAATGATGATTGTTTGCCACAGAAAGCAATTCATTTCTTCAATAAAACTACAAGTTAATCACGAACAAATGGGAATCATTAAAATTCTGCCATAGAAATGGTGCGAGTAGACATTCATATCTTCCATCATTGTTTTTTTCTGAATGGGTGACATGCCATCAAAATGTCCTTAGAGACAAATAGTACCGCATGGATGAAATGGCTGTGAATACTGTCAATGGAAATCAAGAGTATTGTTTTTGTAGATAAATGTAATTTGTTGGACAAATTGCCTAGGTTGTACATAATGGTTTCAAACAATAAGGTGGTAAAGGGGATACTTAATGAAGCTGGCATGTTGTCTGTTCTCTTCTAATATTACATCAATTTGGTTTATAATCACTTTGTATTGTATCATTGTAAATGCTTCATTCCGATGAGTGGCTTTACCAGCAGGGTACATTTTTTCAAACATTTATACCACTATGATTGCTTTATATCAACAATTGAAATAAATACGTTGTTATTTTTGTTGCATTGTACTTGATACACAATGGGACGGATACAACAAAGAGTTTACATTAAAAAACAGACGTTAAACAATTAGAACCATTGCAATTTTTTACTTTTGAGGTGTTGAGGCTAGTTTCAAACAGCTCCATCAATATGAGAGTAACTAGAGAGGAGCTGGGATGCGATAGGCATGGCCACACTCACCTGTCAAATTAATGGAAAGTGCCATCGCTGACAGGAGTAACATTTCTGAGGAGCGTTCTGAAGGCATATGCTATTGATAGAATGCTCCAAATTCATTACATGACATGTGCCTCTTATTGAATTCATTGCATCTTTTTCCTGCATTTCCCTCATTAAGGCTGGCATACAAAATGCGATTTTTTATGAATCAGGGCTATTGACTTTAAAGAGCAAATTATATGTATTCAACGGAATTATTAATAAGTAGTGTTGAGCGATACTGTGCGATACTTGAAAGTATCGGTATCGGAAAGTATCGGCCGATACCGGCAAAGTATCGGATCTAATCCGATACCGATAACCGATACCAATACAAGTCAATGGGACTCAAGTATCGGACGGTATCCCTGATGGTTCCCAGGGTCTGAAGGAGAGGGAACTCTCCTTCAGGCCCTGAGATCCATATTACTGTGTAAAATAAAGAATTAAAATAAAAAATATTGCTATACTCACCTCTCCGACGCAGCCTGCACCTTACCGAGGGAACCGGCAGCCTTCTTTGCTTAAAATGCGCGCGTTTACTGCCTTCCGTGATGTCACGGCTTCTGATTGGTCGCGTGCCGCCCATGTGACGGCGACGCGACCAATCACAACAAGCCGTGACGTAATTTCAGGTCCTGAATGCCTAATTCTAGGCATTCAGGATTTGAAAATTACGTCACGGCTTGTGATTGGTCGCGTCGCGGTCACATGGGCGGCACGCGACCAATCACAAGCCGTGACGTAATTTTCAAATCCTGAATGCCTAGAATTAGGCATTCAGGACCTGAAATTACGTCACGGCTTGTTGTGATTGGTCGCGTCGCCGTCACATGGGCGGCACGCGACCAATCAGAAGCCGTGACGTCACGGAAGGCAGTAAACGTGCGCATTTTAAGCAAAGAAGGCTGCCGGTTCCCTCGGTGAGGTGCAGGCTGCGTCGGAGAGGTGAGTATAGCAATATTTTTTATTTTAATTCTTTATTTTACACATTGCTATTAATCCCGATACCGATTCCCGATATCACAAAAGTATCGGATCTCGGTATCGGAATTCCGATACCCGCAAGTATCGGCCGATACCCGATACTTGCGGTATCGGAATGCTCAACACTATTAATAAGATGTTTGTACTGTAAGTAGTAGAATAAGAATGGGTTTCTAAATATTGCACATATTCAATATGTAGTAAGTATATTTTATTTGTAAATCCTTTCCTATGGGCAGCCATATTGGTGGCATGCAGGTCTTTCCTACCTGCTGCATGGAAAGAAGGTTAATGGTCAGAATAGTGCCCTTTAACTATTACGGTGTTAGGAAAAGATAAAGCCCCATACTCATAGAGCAGGGAGTTTCATCCAATAAAGCTGTCATCTGTCATTAAATCCCCCTTCATCCATAGATTATAGATGACAATGCTGACCATGCCTTAATCACCATGGTAAAGCTAACAATGAAGCTGCAGGAATCAGGAAGTGAATAATAACCTACAGGGCCTGGATGATGGGTAGGCAGGGTAGGCACCCACCTAAGGTGCTACATCTTGCCTCACTGAGGGGTGGATGCATTAAGTGTAGGATGCTAGCAGGTGTGTAGGATGCAGTGAAACACAGGAGGCAGAGCAAGGGTTCTTTATATATAACAGTGATGGTATAAGCAGGGGGGTAACGGTTATAAATTTGTGGATGGGAGAAAGACAAAGAAGATAATGATGGGTTAAATTATCAGTCTCTGTGTGGTGGAGGAAGGTGGCTGGAGGATCTCTCGACGGCGCTGCAAGCAGCACAATATGTCTCCGATCCGGTCCCGCAGATGGGCGATGCACTCTGTCCTTGCAATGACGAATCCTCCGTGTTCTTCAGCACGTGATCTCCTGATCCGTGCACACGGTGGGGTAGAGGTGATGATCGGCAGCACAGTGGAAGAAGCAGAAAGTTCAGTAGGCAAGGCCGCAGTAGAAGCCCACAGTCCAGCGGACACAGCCACAGGCACACAGCCACAGGCATGGGCCGGTCCTTAGCAGGAACCGCAAGGATGGGACTAAGCGGTGCCTCTGTGGTGGTGAGTGGGGCCAAGGTATGGACTCTGTCCTGGTCACTACCCACTGCGGATGTCTCTCTGGGCTAAGCGTACAATGTGTCGGCAGTCTTACTAGCTAGGAATATAGGCACAGCTAGCTGGCATGGGTCCGTCGAGAGGGAGTCAACCATCTCACTGCTTACAAGCTCATTCCCCGCCAAGTGTCCCATCTTCCCGCTCAGACTGCTATTTATGTCAGACCCGCCCCCATCAGACAGGTGTCCGGAACTGCTCCGGTCAGAAATCTCTTCTCCCTGAAACAATGATGACAGCCCGGACGGTTCCGGCCCAGAACGCAAGAGAGACTGTTAGCTTGGCTTTCCTCCCTACATAAGCACACTAAAGGCCAGGGCACAGGTAGACAGGCGAGCTTTGTCAGTGAATCACTAACACCGCTCACTGCTTGCACTTCCGCCGTTGTCTCCCTGCACTCAATTGTATTTGTACTTGCTTCTTTAAGACTCAAATACAATTGATGTGAGTGCATAGACAGGAACAGAGAAACTCTAGTAAGCTCTCTATGTCGGTAACTCTAGCAAGATGCAGGCTACTTCTGTTCTGCTCCCTGTTAGAGGACGTCACCACTCAGGGGACATCAGACTACAGAATAACATCACTGCACCATGTTATCCAATGCCCACTGCTATATTACATTGACGAGGCACATTCAGTGGACAGTGATTAGGTTATAAGCTTTCTGTCACGATTAGCTGAAGCCGCTGATGCAGCCCACCCCAAACACACCCCCAAGCCAACTGACCACGAGGGCATGGGGCACGCATCCCCCGAGGACGCAATATGGACCCTTTATACCACAGAGGGGGACCCGGGCCTACCCGAACTAGGGAGGGCAGAGACTGGGGTTCTGTGGCAGCTGAGCATGTGGACAAGGAAAGAGACACGTAGGACTTGATTACACCGCACAACTTCAGGTGTAGAGAAAGTAAAGTTTGCTAAAGTAAAGTCACACAGTACATAAACCAAACAAGACTATGCCAGGCTCCCGATTCCACACCACCCAGAAGGATACCACCCAAGGCACCAATGGATCACCGAGGCACACATAGGCAGGACATCAGGACACAAGCAGGACATAAGGGTACACGAGGTCATCATGATGCAGGCAAGACATCAGGACACACGAGGACATCAGGACGCAGGCAGGGCATCATGTTCCAGACTGCGGTCGTCAGGCTCCGGGCATTAGACCTAGAAAGGAACTCAAGCGGGATGGTGCTAGAACCGCAGGATTGCTGGGCCTGCCAGGAGCTAGCACTGCATGGTATCCAGAGCACAGAGGAGATGCTCAGCAGAAACACCGGTTACAAGAGACTCAAAGTCACTGGGTGCGAGGCTCCAGATGCAGAGGGATTCCAGGAACATAATCACAGCAGACGCAGTTCAGACAGGTTCAGGTACAGGACAGGTACAGGATCAAGGATTCGGGCCTGGATATACCGCCTTCAGGACAGTCACCAAAACAGGAATCAAGGCAAGGACTTTGGTACCAAAACATAGACAGAAGTGCAGGAACACAAACATAGCAAAATTCAGGAACTTTGTGAGTAGCTCAGGCCCTGCCCATAGGGCAGGGAAACTTTATATAGGAGCTGCCCCTCAGCAATTGGCTGGGGACAGCATTTCAAGTACACAAACTAACCCTGATAGAAGCAGGGGAGGTGTGGCCGTGCACGCCCTAAGCACAAACAGAAACCATTACAGCACAATCAGTGCAGGAACTGTGGCATAGGGCACCTGACAGCGACTGCATGCCCGAACACACGTGGAAAGTCATGCAATAGCTGCAGAGGACCTCACAACCCGCAGACAGCTTCCACAGCAGCAACCAGGGACCACACATGCGGATGGTCAAGCAATAGAAAAGACCAAACCACCCATGCACGGCTGCGCAGCAGAGCAGGGAACTGAGAAGGCTCCATCCAAGTAACAGCCAACAGTATCCCAGCTCAAATTAGGGGGAAAGGAGTAAAGGGTTAAAGCAAACATATGCATTGTCACGCCGAAAACCAGACACAGACAGAATGGCGTGACACTTTCCTTATATTATATAAATAGGGGGGCTATGGAGAAGCATATTATATGAGGGATATTATGTCTGGGCTGTGGGGACAGCATATTATATTAGGGGCTGTGATGGGAATTATATCTGGGTTTGTTGGAACATCACATTTTATGGAGGACTGTGGGAGACATTATACCTGGGCTGTTGGGACATCGCATTATGTGGGGGAGCTATGGGGGACATTATACCTAGGTTGTGGGGACATCATCATATATGGGGGCTGTGGGAACATCATACTGTATAGGGGCTGTGGGGTATATTTATACTGAAAGCTGTGCAGGACATTACACAGTACTCTGGTCTGTGGAGACATCATATTGTATAGGGGGCTCTGGGGGACATTAGACTGAGGGCTATGGAGTCTAGAGATGAGCAAATCCCTGGATGTTCGAGTCCAGCGGGTTCAGCAAACAGTTAAAAAAAGGGTCGGTTCGGGTACCAGAACAGTACCCGAGCCTAAACCTGGACCCCATTCACTTGATTGGGGGGCCAGAACATCCAGTGTTTGCCACGCAGCAAACACTGCTTCTGATTGGTGGTAAAATCATTACCGCAGGTCAGACAGCCGTGGTTTCCATGCTGTCAAATGACAGAATGAGCCCACAGCTGTGATAGGAGGTAAAGAGTTTACCTCCGGGCACTGGTGTCAGCTGATGGGACTACTACTCCCATCAGCCGACACCTGCTGCTGCTAATAACAGTGAGAGCAGGCGGCAGCTGATGGGTGTGAGGTGAGTATAACTGTGTGTTATTTTTAAATAAAGATGGAAAAGTGTGTTTTGTTTTTATTTCAAATAAAGGACTTTTTACTTACTATGTGTTTATTTACAATACAACTATAGGATTAGTAATGGAGAGGCATCTTATACACGCCTCTCCATTATTATGCCGTGGGCTTAATGTCACCGGACAATACAATAGTGACATCAACCCCACAAATATGAGCCCCACTTGCCATCACCACGGGACAAAAGGGAAGAGCCAGGCAAAGCGCCATAATAGTTGCACTTTTTCTGGGCAGCTCTAGGCTGTTGTTTTTAGGCTGGGGGCCAAAATCCTGGCCTCTTACTATGCCTGAGAATAACAGCCCTCAGCTGTCAGCTTTAGTTTGGCTGCTTGTCAATAATCAAAGAGACTACAAACTGTTTTTTTTAATTATTTATTGAAATAATGAAAAAAAAACACACAGAGACCCCTCTATTCTGGGTAACCAGCCTTGCTAACGCTGACAGCTGAGGGTTGCAGCCTGTAGCTGTCAGGTTTGCATGACAGGTTATCAAAACTACAGGAGAACCTAAGCTGTTTTTTTATATTACTTATTTAGAGCGCAGGTGGCCGCTAATGAATACTCCCATCAACCGCCATCTGCTCTCACTGTTATTAGCGGCAGCAGGTGTTGGCTGATGGAAATAGTAGTCCCATTAGCTGACGCCAGTGACCGGAGGTAAACTTTTTTCCTCCTATCACAGTTGCGGGCTCACTCTGAATTTGACAGCATGGGAACTGCAGCTCTCTGACCTTTTGTAATGATTTACAGTACCGCCGGTCACAGTTACAGCTGCGGGGTCAAGCTGACATCTGACAGTGTGTCCCCGCAGTGCTCTGACGGACGGTAATGATCTTACCACAATCCGAACTGCCGGTAAGATCACAGCCTTAGTGGAAACTCAATAATTTACTGAATTTTGTGCAAAATGCTCAGGAATCCGAACACGAATCCGAATCCGAATGTGCAACGTTCATGCCAACTTTGAGATTGGCAAATGTTTTCTGAAAAAGTTTGCTCATCTCTAGTGAAGACATCATACTGTACAAGGAGCTGTCATGATCTTACTATATAGGAGGCTGTACGGGACATTATACTCAGAGGTTGTGGTGAAGATACTGCATAGGGCGCAGTGAGGGACATTATACTGAGGGTTGTAGTGACCAAACCTGTATAGGGAGCTGTGGATGACATTATATTGTATAGGTGCTATGGTGGACTTCATGCTGTCTATTATAGGGATCTGCTAAGCATCTTACTGGGGCTGTGGTGGACATTATGCAGTATGGGAGCTGTGGCGGGCATCATAATATATATTGGGGGCTGTTGTGGATATCATAGTGTATGGGCAGTTGTGGTGGCCATCATAATGTGTAGGAGGACAGCATGAAGGATGGGGTACAGTTTAGAGCGGCATGAGGGCAAAGTGTGAAGAGGGGGCACAGATTGGATATAGAGAGGTGGCAGTGTGAAATGGGGCACAGTGTGGTAAGAGTTTAACATGTCAGTGGGACAGTATGGAGATGTAGAGAGTGTTAAGGAAAACAATGGATTTAGTTTTTTCATTAGAGCAGACAGTGTGTCCAGATGGAGACAAAAGGGATGAAAAATACTTCAGTCAAATAATATGTCACTTGTAAGCCACTACTGTGGTTCCTATATATCCAGTTTGATGATAGCTATTAAAAAATGTAACGCCCTCCAGGGCAGTGGGGTACCTGGTACCGGGTCCGGTATTAACAGGGGGATGTCACGGTGGCGGCGACCCGGTCGGTGGCCCTGGGTGCCCATGTTAAAGGGACAGTCTTTAAAGGGTTTTTTTAGAATAGAATTTGTTTGTGACGCCACCTGTGGTATTCGGTCAGTAGGGACTGACGATGCTTAAAGGGGTCCTCTGGGGTGATGTTATGGCAGCTGAGATGGTATAACTTCCCACAGGTGAAGTATGTCCCCAGGGCTCCCGGTGTGTAGATGAGGATAGTGAGTGGTGCAGTAAAGAACGGAGGACACAGGTTTGCAGTCTCTGTACCTGGTTTACTGAAGACTTCAGGCAGCCACAGTCCAGGGCACCGAATCACAGGTACAGGCAGAGTGCGGCTGGCTTGGAAGCGAATTCAGAGTCCTCCTTACCAGGTGGAGATAAAAGCCTTCCTCATAGCGCGGTGGTGTTGCTGTCCCTTACTATGGCTTCTGATAAGGTCCTCATAGTTCTCTCTGTCCTCCATAAAGGTGGGACACAAACCAGTATGGCAGGTCTCGAGACTTTTTACAGGGTCTCTATCACGACCCGGGCTATATGTGTCACTGTGCCTCCTGGGTATTAGGGCAGAAAGGTGATGTGTAATCCAGCTGTCCTGCCGATTTCTGCTGTAAGAGTCTTAGAGTCCCTCACAACCTCTGTCTTCCTGCTACCGGTAATCAGCACTTCACAGGGATCACTATCCTGTGCTTCGCTCTCCTGCATGCTCATTTAACAATATCCTTCCTTTCGTATTCTTTCCCTTTCTCCAGAAGCTGTAGCAACTCTGGCCACACGGCTCCTTCAGTCCTTCCGACACTCAATGTCTGACTGCTCTCTTTTCTGTCCTCTGATAAACTGTCTAGAACTCTCTTTCCCTCCAGACCAGAATGTATTTATGGGGGAGTTCACCCTAAACCAGTCTTAGAGCGCCCCCTTCTGGCCTGGAGTAAGAACATGTTGTGTGCATTGTGATTACATGATAAAAGGAATCCATCATCGCTTGCATGCGTGACATTGCTCTCTCCTTGAGGAAAGCAATGCCACTGTGACGATCAGGACCCTGGGGTGTCACACAACAACTCCCAGTTCATGCGATAAAAATGTATATGAGGCTGACTTGACATTGCAAGTGAATACTTTGCAAAGCTTGTATTTTGTATTCAAGTTCTCATGCTGGTTCTTGTGATGTATTCATGATATTCATGCACTGATGGTGGTTATGGTGACATATTCATTTACTGATGATGGTACTGGTGTTGTATTTATTTACTGATCACAGTTCTGGTGCTGTATTCATGTAATGATGGTAGTTCTGGTGATGTATTCATGTACTGATGATGATTTTGATTTAATTTATTTTCAAATGATGGTTTTGGTGCCTAATTCTTGTACTAATGATGCTACTGGTGTTGTATTTATTTAATGATGATGTTATGGTGACATATTCATTAACCCTAAGCCTAGCCCTAACAGCAAAGAAAGAAAGATATAACAAATTGTAAAATAAAAAAAATAAAAAAAATGTAATCTGACTAGGGCGATAATACAGAGGGGATGATTAAGGGGATGCAGAGGGGGCACAGCCAAAATGCTACCATATTTACAAATTATTGGGCTTTTGATCAATGTGATGGGGTTTATCACGGTGATCAAAAGTTAGTAACCAATAGGAATAATTCCTGTGGTTGGTGAGTGCCGGCTGGCAGATCATGGCGGGCACTCTGCGCATGTACCCTCTATTTTGCTTTAGAAAAAAGAGAAGGAGGGACGAGGGATCGTGGTTCCGGTACTAAGGTACCATGGTTTCCTGGGGACACCATTTATCTTTCCTCTGACATGCTAGATCTTGTCAGCAGAGAGACAAAATGATTTTTGGACCAGATCTCACTATTTCTTTCACCTGATCTTCATTATTCATTGAAAAACCATCCCTAATCATGTTTTCCAGGGTTTCAGCTATCCCCAGTAGCTCAAACCCCCGAGATTGTGCAACTCTAGGGGGCGCTATTACAGATTTAATTTCTAATTTTAAATGACGATGAGGGAATAAGGGCCCTTAGTGTTTGCCATTTTTATGCGTATCGGCTGTCGTTAAGGGGTTATCAAGCATATCCCACGTCATAAGTCAAGGCTCATTAAAAGGTTGATAGTGACTTTTAAGATTGATACTTCCTTTAGGTGGCACTAAAGTTCAAGTCTTCTTCCTCTCTGAAGAGGCAATTTGTATATACTGTACCTAAACACAAAATTGCACTCTCGTTTAAGTCACACCCCTAAAATACACAACTTTTTTTCCTTTTGCTGGCATTTTGTGGCAAACAGGTAGCGATTTTAGCAGTAACGGTTGTCAGAGCTTGTTATTTGGTCCATTGCAGTGGGAGGGGGATGCGCCTTGGGTCTTGTTACCTTGCTTTTTGGTCCATTCTCTTGCTTGGGGGGACACAATTGGCTTAGTCTGCCTAGGGCACAAAAACACCTTTTCAGCCCTGATTACATATAAAAAAAATGATTAAGAAGATATTTGTATCAAATCTGATTAAAATAAGTCATTTTTTCTCTCAATTTATTTATTTTTTATATTTATATAATATATAATTCTAATATATATTCACTGTATATAAGAAAAAAAGCCAAACAGAAAGGAACCATTCAGTAAGGACAGAATGGTGTCCAGGCAGGAACTAATGAGGCATGGAGACCTCAATAAAAAAAAGCTATAGAGAGACAGAAAATAAAGAGTTTAATCAAAGGGCTCTGACGAAGTCAGTATGGTTTATGGTTTATAAAATTAAGACATGTCTTCTAAAACTAATGCTAAGCAGAGGGCAAAAGGAAGGGCACCCCAGACAGGTGGACATCAAATTGCTGGATAACTGTTTGGCACAGAGGGAAGACAGCCATACAAATGTAGGGAACCGAATGGTATTCTCAGTTCAGATTTGACAATTTGTGCATGAAGTTGCAAAGTAGTGCCAGCGTTTTCTCTAAGATGATAGAGAGTTGAACTGTAATTTGTAGTTTGCCGATGGTTAAAAGAATGTTTGATTTCCAAGTGCAGGCATTCATTTTAGCTACATTTATTATGTGCCAGAGCATTTTTAACTAATGAAAGGGGAAATCTAGATGCTCAATTGAGCATAGTGCAAGGACTGGAGAGAGTTTTCAAAGCCCCTTCAACATTGTGCCAGGTGCATTTAATTATTTTTACAAATATACAGCATGCCAGTGCACAGAGGTGTAGTAGCAAGTCATTCAGCCTAGTGAATGCCTCTAACCAGGTAACCATGTTTACAAGTACGATGGCACACCTTAATTGTGGGTATTGGGGAACCTCAGCAGGTGACCATGTTGTTGCCAAAAATAAATCTCTGTACAAAGACCAGTACAGATATTACGTCCATATGGTGAACATGTAGTAGTAGATACCAGTACTGAAGAACAAGATAAAGGATTTCAGTTTAATAATATTACTTGCATTACAGGTGACGTTCTTTCTGATGGAGTCATTCACGTTTCCTGTCTTATTCATCTGGCCCAAACTGCCATGACATCTTCCATTCGCGAAAACAGTGCTCCTCTTAGCGTTTCTTATAACAATATCCAACAGTTTGCCTAATGCAACATAAAATACCATCTTTGTGCCCTGTAGATAGTAAAATTGCCCCCTAGAAAATATTAATGCCATTTGGCCTAGAAAGCAGTGACCATATTGTACCATCTATAATGTAAAAATGCCCTCTATCCCCACTTAACATTTAACAATGTACAGTAATAATGTTCCAAGCCCCCCTAAGCACAATAATAATGTCCCGAGTCCATCCACGTACAGTAATAATGTCTCCTGTGTTCCCATGTACATCTCTCCTATACACAGTATGATGCCTCCACAACATCCCTAAACACAGTATCATGTCCCCCACAGCTACCGAATAGGCTGTAAGATGGCCTCACAACTCCCCTACACATTGTATAATTTCCATACAGCTCCTCTATACGCAGTGTTATATCTTCACAGTTCTCCTATGCAAAATAAAATGCCACCAATGCTCCCTTATAGACAGTATGATGTCCCTACTAGAGATGAGTGAATGTTCGCCAATCTCAAATTCATTACAAACGTATTGCATTCAGGTTCATTTTAGGTTTTACGAGCATTTTTACTCAAAGTCGGCAAAATTCGGTCACAGTTCAGTAAATCATTGCATTTCTACTAATGCTTTTGATATTACTTTGGCTAGGGTAGTGGTGCTGTATGATGAGCAGGAAGGGGTTGGGGGACGTGTTTGATGAGGGGAAGGGGTGTGGAAAGGTTAGAGGAGTAACACAATCTTTTCTTTTTTTTTCCTTAACTTTATGTGTGTTGATCCTGGCAGCCAACTGTGGCTCAGAAACCATCCACAACATCATGACTCAAGGTATTCTGTGATTGACTGCTGAAGTCACATGTTCCTGGCCATATAAAAAGTGGACATCTTGTTTTGCTGGCGCCATTTTATCAGTGCTGCAAGTGAACTTGTCAGTTAGCTGGATAGGATCCTGTGTGAAATAGATCTTCCAGCAAGTAGATTGTGCAAAAATTGTGTGGCAGTCTCCATAGGCCCCATTTGCTAATTCAAACTGTTTGTGATAAAACTGTGTTTCAGTGACAAATCAGAAGTCCAAATTTCCACTTAAAAATCATTAGGCTTAATATTGAGGTGCAGCCAGAAGATCCAGTTAGCTAATCCAAATCATTTGTGATAAAAATGTGTCTCAGTGACAAATCAGAAGGCCAGATTTCCACTTAAAAATCATTACGCCTAATATTCGGGTGCAGCAAGGAGGCTCAATTAGCTAATCCAAATCGTTTGTGATGAACCTGTGTTTCAGTGACAAATCAGAAGGCCAGATCTCAACTTAAATTTTGTAAGGCTTAATATTGGGGTGCAGCAAGAGGCCCAATTAGCTAATCCAAATATTTTGTGATAAATCTGTGTTTCAGAAATAAATCAGAAGGCCAAATTTCCTCTTAAAAATCATTATGTTTAACAGTGTTGTTCAGGCACACTAAGAAGACAAATAGTGTTTGTTAATTTAGCGACAGATGACTGACAGTTGTGAGTTCAATATGGAATCACTGCACTCATACAATGGGAAAAGTATGCTTCAGGTGAATGTTTATTAACGGTGATGAGAGAAGCGACAGCTGTTGCTTCTCTCATCACCGTTAATAAACATTCACCTGAAGCATACTTTTCCCATTGTATGAGTGCAGTGATTCCATATTGAACTTGTATCTATGGGGCCAGTGGTCCCCTTTCACTAGCACCTTATACCCATAATAATAATAAAATAATAATCTTTATTTATATAGCGCCAACATATTCCGCAGCGCTTTACAGTTTAACAGTTTCAAACACAACAGTCATAGGTAACAATGTTAACAATACAGTAATAAAGCAGAATAAAACAAAATACGACGACCCTGCTCATGAGAGCTTACAATCTACAGTAAAGGTGGGGAGATACAAAGTACAGGTGTGTATTTAAAATGGTGTATTTACAATGATGGTCCAGCCATCTTCAGGGAGTGGGGGGTAGATGGAGATAGCGAATGGGCTACACACACATAAACATAAAATGAGTTTGATTAGGGAACGTGATAGGCCGCTCTGAACAAATGTGTTCTGAGGGAGCGCCTAAAACTATGCAAATTGTGGATGGTTCTAATATCTTGGGGTAGACCCCATTACTATGGGGTACCCATAGTAATTTGTCAAGTGATATCCATCGATATTATATATAGACTGACAGTTGTGGGCCTAAGGTTGTGAAACAGCAGGTTACAAGAGGGGAAGGCTACATAAAACCTGAGCGGGAAAAAGCAAGGTCATGGTGGAAGGGGGAATAGGCTTGGTGTTCAACGTATATGTGGGATAGGTGATAATGTTAATGAAAGCTCAATTGAACACACACTGCATCATCCTTTTGAAAGACCACTAACATCTGTTACTGGCCGGCCCACTTGAGTCCCTTTCTTTGGCAGCCGCACAGCAGTATGCCTTGTAGATGAGGCTCAGAAAGAGCATGTGCTCCAGTGGACGGCAAGTGCTGCATCACGTGGCCTCTCCTCCTCTTCCTTCACCTTAACAACACACACAGTACAATCCTCAGAGGTGGCACCCCAATCACCCTTGTTTCCATCACGTCACAATTTTTTAAATGCCCAACTGACAACCAGAGATGGGATATTCTGCAGAGCTGTTCATGAAGTAGGGTCCAAGCACAATCCACACCCTCATCACAAGACATTAACCACTGGGAGTGGAGTTGATCCTGATGAAACTCAAATACCAGAGTCACACCGACTGTACTGTGGTGTCAGGGCAGGAAGAGGAGGAGGGTGACTTTTAGGGTGAGGAGTGTGAGAACAGGGAGGAAGATGATGAGGTTGCAGATCCCACTTGGTGTGAACCCATAGGTACGCAGCTGAGTAGCTCAGCAAAGAAGGTGGAGGAGGAGGAAAATGAGGTTACACTGTGGCTTCACACTCAGGCACAAAGTCATGCAACAAGGACAAGAACTGCATCCTCAACCCCAACGCTGGCTGTGGCCAGCACCGGTTGCTAGTGTGCTGATCACAGGGGCAGCAAGTCTTGCCTAGCCTGGACCTTTTTTGAGACTGCAAAGGATGACCCAACTCATGCTATCTGCAAAACTTGCAAAAAAACTCAGTAGAGGCAACAATTGCTATAATTTGACAACTACATGCATGAACCAGCACAAGTGCAATTAACATGCCTTAGTGTGGGAATCTCACTGCACTAAAATGCCAACTAGTGGGCCTTGCCAAGCACCAGCCATCCCATAAACCACATCTGCTGCTTCTTCCTCCTCTGTGACCATGACAAGTCTTCTCACGCTGGTCCCCGGCTGCAGAAACTCCACTTGTTCACCCCCTACAGGCAAGTGACAGCCCGTCAGCTGTTATGGAAATGGACATGACTGCTGCTTTTGTGTCACCTAGCACAACACATAATTCTCAATCCACCATAACATGTCTGCCTGGACTGTGAGAGGACCCTTTCTCAGCACAGCAGCCAGCCCTCCGTCCTGCAGTTGTTTCCTCCTACACATGGGAAAGCTAAGAGGTTAAATTCCACCATCTCCAATCTGTTGGCCATGGAAATATTGCCTTTCCACCTGGTGGATACAGATGGTTTCAGGAAGTTGATGGCCATCACCGTTCCCCAGTAGCAGTTGACAATTCACTATTACTTCTCTAAGAAAGATGTGCCTGCGCTACATCAGTATGTTGCAGAAAACATCACCTGTTCCCTGGAAAAAATCTATGTTTACCAGGGTGCATTTCACCCCTGACACCACGATGAGCAAACATCGGCAGGGGCATTACATCTCACTTACTGGGCTCTGGGTTACTCTGGTGGCTGGGCTGTGGGGGTTGGCAGTCAAGGGGCTGCTCCAAAAGTCTTTGAATCCCCAAGGTTTGTGGGACAAACCTCTGAATGTAACACTTCCTCCACTGCTTCTAGCTCCTCCACCTGCTCTACGGCTTCCACCTGTGCCATCAACAACTCCCTTAATCACACACGCGTTCCAACAGTGCAGATATAATCCCCTACACCTCCGTACTGCCCAGCCATGGCTCACCACAATTAGGCAGTGTTCAAATTATTATGCCTTGGAAATCGCAGTCACACAGCTCATGAGCTGTGTACAGCTATCAGCTATACAGGCCGAATTAGAACAATAACTGTCTCCACTGAACCTGGAGCCAGGGAAAGCCGTATGAGATAACTGTGCAATCCTGGTGGAGGCCCTACGCAGGGGCAACCTCACACACGTGCCTTGCATAGCTCATGTCCTCAACCTGGTGGTACAGAAATTTCTCTGCCACTATCCTGGTCTGGATGTGCTGCTGCACAAAGCACTGTCACTGTGTGTTCACTTCCGATGATCAAACCCCACAGGTCATCGACTTGCATTGCTACAGAGGCCTTTTGGCCTGTCGGTTAACCATTTGATTTGCAATGTTCAAACACTGTCGAATTCCACTCTTCATATGTTGCATATCCTGGGCCAGTGCAACAGGAACATGGTGCAAATCAGGCTTGAGGAGTTGGCACAGATGAAGGACCACTGCACCCTTTTGCACAGTTTAGAAATGGCTACTAAGATGGTTAGAGCTGACAATTCTGTAATCAGCGTCACTATTCTGGCCATCTGCATGCTGGAGCACACTGTGAATAGTCTGCTTGAGAAGGTGATGGTCTCAGAGGAATGGATGGAAGCAGAGGAGGATGGAGAAGGGATAACAATATCTCAAATTTCCGGACTGTCTTTGCACATGTCAGTACCATGGGAGGACGGCTTACAGTGATGAAGGGGAGCTCACAGTACCAGACAATCTGTTAGTGAAGGTGCAAGAGCCAAGGAACAAATGCAAGAGGATAAGGTGATGGACGCTCATCAGTCAGGAGATAAAGAGGATAATGATCCCCCCTCTGTTGTCCGTGGTTAGCAGGAGGAAACGGAGAAAGCAACACTGAGCATTACCCTGTCACCAACATACCATGGACTTTAACATCATGGTAGCGCCCGAAACATGAGTGCCTTCATCAACATGATGCTCGTATTCTTAAGGTTAGAAATACTGCTGATTACTGGGTTGCCACTCTGTTATATCCATTGTATAAGAGTAAATATATCCAGATACTTCAGTCTATGGAAAGGGACGTGCGTCTGCTAGAGTATCATAACATGCTTGTGAAAAATCTTACGAGTGGTTTTCCCCAAGACAGCAGTGTGCATCCCAGTTCTAGACATTCAACCCCAGAAACATCAAGATGTCATCTCAACAACATTAGCAGCAACAACACCAGCAGTGTAAGTGGCACACATTTTTTAGACAAGCCCGTGCACCAGAACAGAGCACAAGTCTTACATGTTGTGAATGACTGCAGAGGATGGTGCAGGAATATTTGGAGCTCAATATCAATGCCATAAGGGGGGTTTGGACCCTTTTGAATTTTGGATTGAGTGGCCTGAGCTTTTGTCATGCTGGGCAGCCAGCGTTCTCTCAGAACGTGTCTTCAGCGCTGCTAGTGGTGTCTTGATGGATAAGCATATCTGGCTGTCCCATGAAAGTGTAGACAACCTAACTTTCATTAAAATGAACAAGACATGGATCTTCAATGCCATTAGAATTAGCTTTAACTGCTTTGCAGACTTGGCGATGGTGTAGATTTTACTTTGTGGGGTCTTCTGTGCCTGATGTTGCTACTGCTGCTGATGGTACAAACGATTTTTTGAAATGTGGAGACTCGAAGTAGGATCTCCCTCTGGTGGGTTGCCTGTAGTAGAAGGTGTGTCAGAGGCCTATTATACCCTGCACTGCTAAAAGAAACTTACAGAGTTTAATATGAAGGTGAATTGGTTCTAATCAGTGCTTGAGAAGGAAATTGATGCCTCTTTAGTGGCGTGTGACAATAACTTTTTGAAAAGTGGAGACTCCAAATTGGGTCTCCATTTGGTGGCGTCACAGGTTTACCGCAACAGAGAGGAGTCAGAAAACCACAGCATCTAATTTCTCCTTTTCCTGCACTCATTAGAAGCACTTCACATATTAAATGATGTAAGTTTCTTTTAGCAGTGCAGGGATTAATCTGCTTAGTTGAGAGCTTCTGGAAGCTTTTCTGCATTATGGCTCTCAGCTGTGCACTTTTATCCACTCCCATCCTCTATATAATCTGGGCCCTGGCTAGCACTCACTGTCAGAGTAGCTTATGATGCATGGCTGGAGGCTGTTGGTGGTTGTTATTGCAGAAGCCGTTTGGTGGGTGTATCTGTGGCTGGTTTTGACTGAGTGATAATTCCCTTTCTTCTTCTACTTCGGTTTAACCCCATCCTCCACTCCTCTGTGTTTACCTCTGTGTTTTCCTCTGTTGTTTATGTGTGTATATTTGTATGATTGGTATTTTCCATTATCCCTGTTCATAATACCTTGTTAGTCTGGTTGGTCTATTACGGTACACTACTACTCCCCTCTTCTCTGGGCGAAGGAAGTGTTGTGAATTCTGTTCTCGAGCTCCCTCCTGTGGTTATGAATGGTACTTCGGCGAGTTCTGTTCATGGACTCCCTCTGGTGGCTGTGAGTGGAGCTGCTGGTTCTGAGATTCCTTCTCCAGCTGATCTCGTTCAGGTCTTGGCTGGCTGCTCTATTTAACTCCACTCAGATCGTTACTTGATGCCAGCTGTCAATGTCCTAGTACTGGTTCAGTTCACTTGGATCTTTCAGATGACCTGTCTACTTCAGCAAAAGCTAAGTCCTTGCTA
Organism: Ranitomeya variabilis; assembly: GCF_051348905.1. Taxonomy (NCBI): domain Eukaryota; kingdom Metazoa; phylum Chordata; class Amphibia; order Anura; family Dendrobatidae; genus Ranitomeya; species Ranitomeya variabilis. The sequence continues at coordinate 824,539,037 of NC_135232.1, read as the reverse complement.
GCTTATTTGTTACCACTGTGTTTTTGTCCAGCTTGCTATAATGAAATTATCTTGTTAGCTGGAAGCTCTGGGATGCAGAGTGGCACCACCGCGCCGTGAGTCGGTGCAGTGGTTTCTTTTGCACACTCTGCGTGGATTTTTGTTAGTTTTTTATGCTGACCGCAAAGATACCTTTTCTATCCTCAGTCTGTTTAGTCAAGTCTGGCCTCCTATGCTGAAACCTATTTCATTCCTGTGTTTGTAACTTCCATCTTAACTCACAGTCCATATATGTGGGGGCTGCCTATTTCTTTGGGAAATTTCTCTGAGGCAAGGTAGGCTGTATTTTCTATCTTTAGGGGTAGTTAGCTCTTAGGCTGTGAAGAGGCGTCTAGGCAGAGTCAGGAACGCTCCACGGCTATTTCTAGTTGTTGTGATAGGATTAGGGGTTGCGGTCAGCAGAGCTCCCACTTCCCAGAGCTCGTCCTGTATCGCTAGTTTGCTCATCTGGTCATTTCTAGTGTTCCTAACCACCAGCCCAATATAACAGGAAGGGTACATACTGAAGGCAGATTCAGGGGCTAAGGCAAGATACGTGACCCTGGTGTCTTCACCATCAGAAGTAATCCAGGGAACAGGGTGAGCTAGGGCACCCCTAGCATTTGGGACATGGAATTAGCCCCTGGTCCTGGGACATCCGACAACAGAGTCATGACAGGTGGGTTGCATGTAATGGAAGGTGTGTCAGAGGTCTATTATACTGTTTCTTCTCTTTGAAAATTGATGCCACTTTAGTGGTGTATGACAATCATTTTGTGAAATGTGGAGACTACATGTTGGTTCTCCATCTGGTGGGCCTATGTAAGTAGGGTTCCCAGACAGGCAGATCTGCACTTACTTTCAGTCAACTGCCTGTGTTACTTTCCTTACATTTTTCTACCAATAGTATTGTACGAAACTGATGTTTGTGCCATCTGAGTGTGGCTGGAAAAAAAAATAAAAAAATTGGAGGTGTTGCATGATCAACCAGGGCTCCCAGCATAGAAACCTTAGACTGCTCCCTTAACCACCAGGTCCTCATTGAAACTTCAATTCAAAGCTGTAAATGCTGACCCAGACTCTGATACCTCATGCATGGCCCATGGCTGACTGCTGCTGTGCCATTTGAAAATTTCTACTGTGGATCATTTGTTGCCTCTTTTCATGGTGTCTACCCCTTTTTTTAGCTTTTTGGGGAAGCTTTTTGTCACCCCTTAAGGTTTTGTGTATATGCTTGGTTTGGCCTCCCATTGAATCTTGTGGGGTTCATCTAAACGTTTGTCGAATTCAACCAAACTGAACCTTGAAAGGTTCGCTCATCTCAACTAGGGACTACACATTAGAAATTGAGGAGAAGGACTTGAGTGTTCTGGTTACAAAAAATCTAAGCAGCAGTACTGAATGTGAGGCAGCAGCTAGAAAAGCAAACACGATTTTAGGGTGTATAAAAAGAGACAAAATCCTGTGATCCCAATTTATTATTTCCTTCCTGTAAATCACTTGTAAACCCATAGCTAGAATATGGGATCCAGTTTTGGTCTCCACATTTTAAAAAGGATATTCGGTGCTGATAGTCAAAAATGTCCACATTCTCTTTTTTACAGTAAGCACAGTTCTTTCTGCTATTGTATATGAGAACCAATAAGAATGACTGCACTAAAATCAGCTGCTCCTCAGTACCAAAGGACACATTAGGAGAGTGGTCTGAGAACAAAAATCAAAGAACACCGAGAGAATGCAAAAACAAATATATTATGCTAGACATAGCAACATACACTGCTGAATCATGCGTTTTGCATACTTGTGGTCACTGGCCGACTAGATGCATTCAGCTTCTCTCCATAGAAATAAATTGAGAGAAGCCATGCATGTTCAGTTGGCTTATAACTGCAAGTATACAAAAATCAAACATTAGGTAATGTGCTTTACTTGGAATCGTCATAATGTGCACACCGCATGCTGTCACGATTCAACAGTTTGCATTCACACAAAGTGACTCCAGACTTTAGTCCCAAGTCTGGATAACCCTTTCACATCCATTGGAAAACTAGTAATATTTTAAGTGATTTTACAGTGATTTTTTTAATTAAATTGTGGGACGTTTAAAATCATTCACATTTGTATATTTTGCTGTTACACAGCGCTGCATTCTGTCTATTTATGTAGATGATATTTCAGCAATTACATACACCCCTTGTTTTCCATAATTATTACCCGAACTTTAATATCATTTTAATATAATTTTATTATAATTTGTGCTGGTGTTACAGATGTTTAGTCACTCTGAATAAACAACGTGGTAATTATAGCTAGATATTGGCTGTAGTTCTTCGAACACAAATTACAGTCCAGGCTCAGGTCTGTCACTTCTTGTTGGTTAGAGTACTTTCTGACAGCAGCTGCTTTCGCAACTGATCATGCCCTACTTGTTTTTAGTAATCTAATGGACAACAACTTATTATGTACACTGGTGTCTTTCATAATGTACAGGTACTGTATGCTAGTTTTGCCAGCAAATGGACATTTCACAAATTTTCTGTTATTATACATTACATCAGCTGGATGTAGTACAAACATAAATCAATCAGCTATAACATTAATATCATTGTCGAGAACATGACAATGAAATTTGAGGGAAGTGTTGTGCTGGTATTTATTTGCCTACTCATCCCCATTTTAACTTGTGACAGTTCAGGATGGAATGACGTATCATACTGTACTTAGGTACCTAGACATCATCCACATGGCCATCAGCTCTTCCCTGCCATTCACCATAGCCCAATGTCTCCATACACAGAATACACCTTCTTCTTGTTGGATTTTAATCAAAGTCTTTTTGCAATCAAAGTCTTTTTGCTGTGTCTTTTCTCTGTGGTCATGTCATTGCCGATCTTCAGGTATCCACCTATCCCAATGTCATCTTTCTGGTCAGGCTCTGGAATGGCTTCACCCTTACAGTCCATTGGTCAGCCAGCATCATCCTGTGCACACCCCTCACCCTGCCAGATATCACGTCCTGCAGCTAGCTTAATAACGATTTTGAGTATATCTGGCTTGATGAGACTGCTGGGTATCACAGTCTGTAGATGGGCCACATGGCATTCTTGTAGCAGAGGCATGACTTCCATCAGGCACGACTTCCATCAGGCACAACTTTCATCAGACATGCATCAGACATGAATTCCATCAGGCACTTCTCCTGTAATCTTGATTGGAGATCATTGATGAGGTTCCTCCATGGATATATATGCAGATGTTTACTAGGCAGGTCAGAATTTCTTGAGTAGGGAGTGACGTCACAATACCTGAGTTGACTGCGGAAAAAAAACAAACCGTGTAATTCTACATTCAATCCATCCCTTACGAACTTCACCATTGCTAGGGCTAAAGTGGCAAATAACTTAGAAGGTGAGGGGACCTGTCTCTAGAGAAGCTTACTCTTTTTCCCCATTCACACAAAACACTTATTACAATTCCATAATGCATATAGAGACTTAAGCTAAAATAGCATGGCTACTACTGATCCATAATGCACATGCAGATCATTGACCCATGTGCAGTTGGAGTTATCTACTGGCTGTAAAAGCATGAACACCTTCACATGAACTCACTTATTGTGGACAGAGTATGTCCATGTACAGGTAGTCCTGCTCTTACACCTAAAGTATCTATATGCACACATTTGGAATTTACAAGGCAGTAAACCGATCAATTTACAAAACATCATTATTTATATACAATATATATTGGATCCGGGATAAAGGACTGGATTTTTCTTATGTCCTTAACCCCCTTCTCTGACGGAGTTAATAGTGCTCAGGCTGACTTCTGTGTGTGAAGGAGCGCCAGAGCCGTAGTCGTGGCTGAGCATATCAGATCTTGCGCGCTCTGATCTCCCTTCATATAAAAAGACCGTCCTTTAGTCAGTGTACTTGCCTCTCTGTTCTCTATCTCTTCAGGATCTCCTCCAAGTTGCTGAAGGCCTTCGCCATACTTTTGCACACAAACAGAGACACAGTTCAGTTGTGACTTAAAATGTAAAACTTTACTTGTTTCTCTTTGCAGCACATCCTTATTAGGTACAACTTCAGTATAGGGTTTCAGACAGTCCTCATTCTCCACTTTCCCTGCACTTTTTCCTACAGTCTTCAGTACGTGCTCGGGTCCTACCGTCTCTTGCAGTAACGCAGCGTCCTCCCTGTTCAGACTCACTATGCTCAGGAGTTCCCTCTTCCGTTCCGCGCCAGATCTGAGGGCATCTGCCCATGCAGTGAGCTGCCACATTATAGAGCCACCTGCGTCCCCATGCCTGCTGTGACCTCCGCAGTAGCCTCTGCTCCACCACTGGTTTCACACTGCTGCTCAAGCTGTTTTTCTGGCCCACTGGGCCCTGGATGGCTGGGCTTTTCCATTTTAATGTTAGAGAGCTACTGGGTAGCTCGGGCTCTAAGGCCCACCCAAGCTGTTCGGGCTCCCTAGTCCCTCAGACTCTAACCAGGAAATTGTTCCTGCTTTACCCCAGTTAACTCCTCCTATAATCTAACTATTATTTATATTATCAAGGTTGTAATGTACCCATCTAGTGCCCAACTGAGGTATTACACTGCCCCTAGACTACTATGGAAAATGATAACAAAACTTTCATATAGCAGCAAATGGTGAAGACACTATATGCATAGCATATTGAATTTAAATTTACAGTGCAGTAACTGGGACGTACTTAAAGGGGTGAGGGGGAGTACCAGTCTTTGTGACCCCTTACATGTGCAGTTGAGTGGCCAGTCTTTTGGTCCTCCAACAGATCGTAAACAGTCCAAATGCATAATAATGACCCAGAGCAAAATGACAGGAAGAGGTAGCTTGGGCTTTACTATGGTCTCCTCCTCATGGCTGAAATCCGAGAGATGTTTCAGCTCAGCGCCAAACGTAAGAGGGAGCTTCTGGAGTCTCTCAGGGGCATCTGGGCAAAGACCAAGTCTTCCCTCTGGAGTGATAGGTGTTCTTCTACAGTACATCGATACCTAAAATGGGATAAAGGAAACAATGCTCCTGGGAGTTCTTCCAATGCAGTTAATAACCACACTGGCACTGGATAACCTCCCTTATTTTATGCTTCCCTGTCCCACCAAACTCACTCATTCTTTATGCTTTCCCTTCTGGGTGACCTCCCCCTGTTAACCTTTCTTGAGCTGCCCAGTAAGTTAGCTAATGCCTCATCTCTCCTGAACCCAACAAAATGAAATGCAATTTTCATTTAGTACGATCCTAGCCAATTTCTTCTGTTTCCTATACAGACACCCCTTCCAGTTTTCCACAATTTAAAAGAGTAACAGATAACCTTTGCAGCTACTTAACACCCATAGGAAAAATAAACATCAAACTAAGGTACCCTGTTTTTAGTTGTATCCTGCATCAAGTTTTAAACAATTCCATGTTATCCGTCCAAACGTCAAGGTCTAAGCACACAGTATAACACTACACTCCATCGTGCATGTCCGTTATCTGTCCATGCTTCTCTGCCTGTTTTAGTTCACATAACAACAACTTTTATACAATCCAAAATGCACATAAAACTAAAAAAAAAGACATTTTAAGACAATCAAACAAAAACAATTAACCACTGAACTTAAGGCCTAGGTGAACCCACACCTCTCTACGTATCTTAGTCCAACAAAACCAATGCATCCATGGATGTGGCTCTTTTATCCTGCGATCTGTGTTACTCTTATCATTATGAATTCTATGGAAAACTGGAGCTAAAAAAAGCACCAGCAAAAAAACCTCATTTACTTCACAGGGGGTCTCATATAAAACAAAAAACAACCAGCACACTAAAGGTACCTTCACATTAAGCGACGCTGCAGTGATAGCGACAACGATGCCGATCGCTGCAGCGTCGCTGTTTGATCACTGGAGAGCTGTCACACAGACCGCTCTCCAGCGACCAACGATGCCGAGGTCCCTGGGTAACCAGGGTAAACATCGGGTTACTAAGCGCAGGGCCGCGCTTAGTAACCCGATGTTTACCCTGGTTACCAGCGTAAAAGTAAAAAAAAACAAACAGTACATACTCACCTGCGCGTCCCCCGGCGTCCTCTTCCCTGCACTGTGTGAGTGCTGGCCCTAACAGCAGAGCGGTGACGTCACCGCTGTGCTTTTACTTTCACTTTAGGGCCGGCGCTCAGTCAGAGCAGGAAGCGGACGGTGGGGGACGCGCAGGTGAGTATGTACTGTTTGTTTTTTTTACTTTTACGCTGGTAACCAGGGTAAACATCGGGTTACTAAGCGTGGCCCTGCGCTTAGTAACCCGATATTTACCCTGGTTACCAGCGTAAAACATCGCTGGTATCGTTGCTTTTGGTGTCAAACCTGATGATAAACGCCGGTCTGACGACCAAATAAAGTTCTGAACTTTATTCAACGACCAGCGATATCACAGCAGGATCCTGATCGCTGCTGCGTGTCAAACTAAACGATATCGCTAGCCAGGACGCTGCAACGTCACGGATCGCTAGCGATATCGTTTAGTGTGAAGGTACCTTAACAAATCCTTTTATGATTGCAATCACATTGAACCTCAGATAAAGCCTTTCTGCCTCCTGTCTGAACCTCACTGGTCTAACAATACATTTAAATTGCAAAAGAGCAAACCTAGTTAATAGAAGAAAAGTAAAAGAAACTAATAAAACAAAACAACCAATAAGAAACACGAGAGGTCTGTAAGAAACTCTGTTAAACTGAGTTTACATCAAGGCCTCACTAGCCTCCCTGGTTGTAATTGGCCATTTTGAGGAGTCTGCACATGGTGGGGCACATGAGACTGAAAGAAAATACCACCCTGTCTGTGTAAATGCCTGTGCGCCATGACAATATTACTGGATCGGTAACAATTATTTTGCAAACTAGCAATCAGTTGGTAACTAGTATGAAGCTCCACACTGAACTGATTAATTATTGCACCACTAGCTGCTGCCTTGTTCTTAAAATCTTTGATCTCAGCCCCAGACTGAGTCAGCTGTGCTTCCATATCAACACAATGATTTTTCATTTCCAGCAGTTGTGATTCAAGCATAAAAATCTGCTTTTCTCTATCAACATTCTCTGCCAGTTGTGTCTGTAAGCCAGAAACTCTCCACATTAGTGATACAACACTGGCAGTGGAAATTTGGGGAATCTGTATTACACAGGGATTCCTTATAAACACAGATTAGTTTAGCTAGCATGTGCAGTCGTTTACTTGACTTATTCAAGACCGACCGTCTGTCTATACACATGCTGTCATGCCCATATGCTTGTTTCAATAGGGCAGACCACAGTAATTCTGCAGATTTGGGTATAGTTGGGGTTACTGTGTGAAATTTACTTTGTTTAGCTAATCTTCTATGGATCGATAAGTCCATACTGACTCTTGGTCATCTTGGTCGTCCTCCTCATCCCTTCTGTGCTACTTGAAAAGGTCCTTTTATCTCCATCCGGAACACCTTTTCCTGACCAGCTGGACTTTTACGTTGAGAACGACTATGACTCTTTGGAAGAATGAATTGCTATAGATCACACCAAACTCTCTAACATTACTTCAAAAAGGAAAAAGAAAAACATTAAAAATCAGAAGATTGGGTTCTCTGTTACAGATTTTGTTCCGTGTATAGCTCGTATTGAAAATCTGTGTCACCCATGTCACCCATCTGCACTATCAGCGCCCTGAACGCACAAAATTATACAACAGTTCACCATGTATCAATGCAATTTGTCCACTTCCCTCTGGCCTGATCAGTTCACGGATGATGACTAGAAATTCACACAGCAAAACATGAAAATCTAAATCTAAACAGTGGGCCTGTAGCTCACGATTGTAAAAAGGCACAAGCTTCTCTGTTGCTCTTGGTTCATGACAATGACATCACCATCAAGCCCATTGACAAGGGTGGTGCTGTCATCATCATAGACATGAAAATGTATATTTTGGAAATTAAGAGACAATTGGAGGATCATGAGGTATATAATGAACTTATTAGTGACCAAAAATTTGACATTTTTGAGAAGATCAGAGTTATTTTAGAGTAGGCTAAATGTAATCAAATTATAGATGATAATTAGTGTTGAGCATTCCGATACCGCAAGTATCGGGTATCGGCCGATACTTGCGGTATCGGAATTCCGATACCGGGATTCCGATACTTGCCGCGTATCGGATACCGGAATCGGAAGTTCCCAGATTCAAACTGCACAAATTCAGCCAATGACAATGATTCCAAGTGTGGGCACATCCTGTTCAGCATGGAGGGCATGAAACTACTGGCATGGCTGTGATTGGCTGCTGAAATGATGTCATGATGCAGTTTAAAAGTCGCTGGCGCCATTTTGCGCTCACTCTGCTGTGAATTCAGTTAGTGACAGGACGCTGTTTGCTGACTGAGGGACAGTTTAGAGATAGCGATTTGCTTTTTTGTGCTTTTCAAAGGCTAATTTAGCAACCGCTGTGTTCACCTACTATTCACCTTGCTTTTGCCTTGTAGCGCTGTTTTCACAGCGATCTGCAAGGTCTGTGTGTGTGTGTGTGTGTGAGTGCAGCCCACTCTCTAGTCTGAGTGCAGCCACATAGGCCATCCATAGCTGGTTGTATTCAGTTCAGGGAGGGTGATTCATTGCCTCATACTGTTTTTTTTTTTTTTTTTTTTCCCAAGTAGTGTAGTCTGCTGCTAATTTTTTCAAAAAAATCCTATTAGTGTCTTTCCACCCGTCTCCAGCTAATTTGTGGAAAAACACTACATAGGATAACGTAGAGGAGGGTTTTTGGGCCTTGCAGCGCCGTTTATGGCTGTCTGCACGGTCTCCGTGTGACTGCAGCTCGCCCTGTAGTCTGTGAGCAGCTATAGCCTGGTTGTCTCCAGCTCAGGGTTCTTCACTGCGTCATACTGTAAAATCAATTTTCCTTTTCTTTTAAGTAGTGCAGGCTGCTGCACATTTTTTCAAAAAAATCCTATTAGTGTTTTTCCACCCGTCTCCAGCTAATTTGTGGAAAAACACTACATAGGATAACGTAGAGGAGGGTTTTTGGGCCTTGCAGCGCCGTTTACGGCTGTCTGCATGGTCTCCGTGTGACTGCAGCTCGCCCTGTAGTCTGTGAGCAGCCATAGCCTGGTTGTCTCCAGCTCAGGGTTCTTCACTGCGTCATACCGTAAAATCAATTTTCCTTTTCTTTTAAGTAGTGCAGGCTGCTGCACATTTTTTCAAAAAAATCCTATTAGTGTCTTTCCACCCGTCTCCAGCTAATTTGTGGAAAAACACTACATAGGATAACGTAGAGGAGGGTTTTCTGGCCTTGCAGCGCCATTTACGGCTGTCTGCACTGTCTCCGTGTGACTGCAGCTCTCTCTGTTGTCAGTTCAGCCCCCCCAAAAAAAATAAATAATAAAGTTCACCAAACACACCAGTGACACCACTTTACATTTGTGTAGGCCACATTAGCTCATATTAAAGTCTAGTCCACACTTTAGAAAATTAGTGTTTCTTATACCTGTTAGGAGTTGTTCAGGAATAAGCACACAAAGCCGTTAGTACTTTTCTGCTTATCTTTATCAGTCAACCAAGATGAAGAAGAATAAATATCACACAATACACCTGACATAAATTACAAAGAAATCATGTTCCCATTCATATCCATATATGTGTAGAAATTGAGAATTTGTGAATAGATCACCCAGGTGCACTGTGTAACAATCGCTGTGGAAGCCACAGCAGAGACCAGGCTAGAGCCAAAACAATTCAGTAAGGATCAAAGGAACCAGAAGGGATACCAAGACATGGAGCAAAATATACCTTTATTATTAGGGGTGATACTGGTTACAAAGTATTAAAATTACATAAATCCACAAATAAAAAATATATAGATATCAAATAAAAAATTTTTAAAAGCTACAAAAAATTGCGCTGCATCAGGAAGATTAGGATGAACATAATCACTTTCCTAATAACAGCCCCACTATTAATAACAAAATATATTAAAATACGCTGAACAAAAAGCAGTAATTGGATCTCTCTCTGCCAAATCCAACTCTGTGCAAAGCAATGCAAAAGTGCACTAGTGCCACAACCAAAATAAAGTGACCAGTTGTATATATAAATTAATTCCAATCTTTATATAAAGTGATAAGTGCAAAAAAATGTCACAAGGTGCATAAATAGCGCAAAAATTAATCAAAGAATGCAGACATAAAGTGCAAATCTGTGCTGGAGGTAGCCTTCTATGAGAAGAGTGGGGAGTTCAGCGATTATATAATGATATATACCTTAGGGGGCTGTATCCTGTGCTGCGCCTCGCCCGACGCGCGTTTCGGAATTGATATGTCCTTCGTCAGGGGGAGTAGCTCCAAAAGCATATGGGGGGCTTTTTATAATGTCTTGCTTCCAAGCACCGCGGCCCGGGTGTGTGCGGCGCGTGCGCAGTCAGGAGGACCAGCAGTTCCGGCCCCCACGTCACATGATCGGCTGCATGGGGACGGAGTACCCAGCGTAACCGCAAAATCATGGACGCAGGAAGCCGAAGCCGCAGGACACAGACCGCGCACGCGCACTACCAGGGGCGCAGTGTGGGAATAGATAATCAGTAAAACAAAGAGTTCAACTGTGTAATAGATAGTGGCTGATTAGGGAAAGTGGGAAATCTTGTGCAATCAAAACATATGACATATGCCAGTAGTGTGGAATTAATTATACCGTAATACAAACGGTCTACTATATAATAGTGACTAATTAGAGAAAAAATAGGTAAAAAAATAGGTAATAGGTAGTGACTGATTAAAGAAAAAGAAAGAAAAAAACAAAATAATTTTGTGCAATAGGTACATGTGGCAATAGTGTGAAAATAATAACACAAAACGGTCCACTGTATAGTAGTGACTGATTAGAAGAAAAAAGGGGGAAATTGTGTAATAAATGTGGTGATAAAAACATGATACAAATCAATTATATACTACCCCACATAAAAGTATACGAAATTAATTATTTTATATATCTATAAGAGAGAGAGTATAAAAGAAAAAATTATTTTCCATACTTTAAACAGCACATACCAAAAATTAATTATGACACATTATACATATCCAGTTACATTGTAGACAGTAGATTATAAATACAGACACCTATAATTAATCTATAATCACATCAGATGACTTTATCCTATATATCATATTTTCAAAAGGTAATAATGGATCATTCTTTTCTTCCATAGGTTTAGACTACTTCATCCAGGATCGCCGCTACGGAGTCCACATCAGGTAAGTTGAACAACTATGTGATTCATGGATCCATCCTCATACTGAGGTAGAATAAAGCTACTATATAAATAATAAATAAAAAATGTTTATTAGTATTAAATGATAAATAAGATATATCAGCCAAAAATAGTAAAAAGACAATATAGAAAATAATAATGATAAAATACTATTATTTAAAAACCCGAAGTTAAAATAGTAAAAAATATATATAATTTATTTATAACAAGGGAAATTCATATTTAATATTATACTGATGGTTGTTACAAGAATGGTAAAAGACTCAGATTTATATTGATGGTTGTTACAAGAATGGTACAAAACTCAGATTTTCGTTTAGACCCTTTGGTGATACGGTATCAAGGGTCCATATCCATTTGGTTTCTTTCTTAGCCAGGGCTGTACTTATTTTGCCCCCTCTTTCACTGGTTCTTATCATATCTATACCAGTTATCTTCAGTAGAGACGCATCACACCCATGATATAATTTAAAATGTTTCGGGATTGTTTTTAACACTGATAGGTCATCTATTTCTTTGGCAGCCAAGATGCCCCGAACGTGTTCCCTGGCACGAACCTTTAGCTGTCTGGTTGTCATGCCCACGTATACAAGGGAACAGGGACATGTGGCGTGATAAATCACAGTTTTAGATGTACATGTTATGGCATGCTTAATTTTGTATGAGGTTGTGCCATTAAAATTGCAAAATGAATCAGTTCTTATAATGTTGGGGCATGCGATACATTGACCACATGGTTTGCAACCCAACACCGCCTTTGCTGCCATTAAAAAAGAGGGGATTACTGGATTGTAGGCATAATGACTCTTGACTAATTCGTCCTTTAGGTTTCTTGACCTACGATATGTAATATTGGGACTCTCCCCAATATATTGGGATAGAACCGGATCGGCCTTCAGAATGGCCCATGACTTCGTTAAATAGGATCTCATTAATTCGGTCTGCCCGTGGTACTGTGTAATATATCTAATCACTCGATCAGATTTTTCTGTTTTATTGCCATATAGAGCTTGATGACGTGATATATGTCTTGCCCGATTATAACCTCTCTTAATCGAGCGTTTACTGTATCCACGTTCCGCGAATCGTTTTTTCATATCCAGGGCTTGTTTCTCAAAGTCCATTTCATTTGTACAAATTCTACGCAATCGCAAGAATTGACCTATTGGTATAGATCTGATCATTGCTGGGGGATGCGACGAGGAGGCATGGAGAAGAGAATTCACTGCCGTCGATTTACGAAAGATGTCAGTGTATAAACATCCACTTTCATCTTTATAAATACCCACATCTAGGAACTCCATAGATCTAGTGTCACACTTATATGTCAAATGGATATTTAGGGAATTTGAATTCAACTGTTCCATAAATTCATGGAGAGATTCAACAGACCCCTGCCAAATGAAAAATATATCATCAATGAACCGCACCCATAAAAGGATGCGGTCCATTGATGATACTGACTCAGTGTGAAAGAGGTCCCTCTCCCACAGCCCCAGGAACAAATTGGCATAGGCGGGCGCAAAGGATGCGCCCATAGCTGTGCCCTGGAGCTGCAGGTAGAGGGACCCTTTAAAAAGAAAAAAAATTTTTGTCAAAGAAAATTCAAGGAGTTGTATCACAAATTTTTTCATAGATGTGGGTATAGATGATGCCTCTAGAAAGTACTCTGCTGCTCTTAGGCCATCCTGGTGACGGATATTAGTATACAAACTCTCAACGTCACAGGATACCAAGAGTGCCTCTTTATCCACATGAAGGCCATCAATTTTCTTTAAAAAATCATTGGTATCCTTTATAAAGGACGGCAGATTTTCGACCAACGGTTGTAATCTTGAGTCAATGAATTTATTAATGTTTTCAAGATAATTTCCACACCCGGATATGATGGGTCTACCCGGTGGGGTACTTTGGTTCTTATGAACCTTTGGTAGCAAGTAAAATGTAGACACCGTTGGCTCAAGAATTTGAAGGGCCGAAAATAACTCTTTATTAATAACCTCAGCATCAAGAGCTTCCCTTAAGGTCACTAGGAGCTCGGCTCTAAATTTATCCAGAGGGTTAAATGTTAATTTTTTATAAGATGTACCATCCCTCAATTGCCGAAATACCTCATGTTCGTACATTTGTTTAGGCCAGATCACTATATTTCCCCCCTTGTCAGCTGGTTTAATGACCACATCAGACATGTTACTCAATTTCGTAATGGCTATTTTCTCATCTTTATCTAAGTTATCATTGTTTGGAAAGCGTGGAATTCTATCGAATTCCTTACTAACAGTTTTCACAAAAATGTCAATGATGGGACATGCTGACAAGGGAGGAAATCTACGAGACTTAGGCCGAATGGAAACAGGGATCTTACCTCCTATGGGTTCATTGTGCTCTTGTGCCAATTCGTCCAGAATCTCTAGTGCCTCCTGCTCCGCCTCTGTAGGGTAGTGCGCGTGCGCGGTCTGTGTCCTGCGGCTTCGGCTTCCTGCGTCCATGATTTTGCGGTTACGCTGGGTACTCCGTCCCCATGCAGCCGATCATGTGACGTGGGGGCCGGAACTGCTGGTCCTCCTGACTGCGCACGCGCCGCACACACCCGGGCCGCGGTGCTTGGAAGCAAGACATTATAAAAAGCCCCCCATATGCTTTTGGAGCTACTCCCCCTGACGAAGGACATATCAATTCCGAAACGCGCGTCGGGCGAGGCGCAGGCACAGGATACAGCCCCCTAAGGTATATATCATTATATAATCGCTGAACTCCCCACTCTTCTCATAGAAGGCTACCTCCAGCACAGATTTGCACTTTATGTCTGCATTCTTTGATTAATTTTTGCGCTATTTATGCACCTTGTGACATTTTTTTGCACTTATCACTTTATATAAAGATTGGAATTAATTTATATATACAACTGGTCACTTTATTTTGGTTGTGGCACTAGTGCACTTTTGCATTGCTTTGCACAGAGTTGGATTTGGCAGAGAGAGATCCAATTACTGCTTTTTGTTCAGCGTATTTTAATATATTTTGTTATTAATAGTGGGGCTGTTATTAGGAAAGTGATTATGTTCATCCTAATCTTCCTGATGCAGCGCAATTTTTTGTAGCTTTTAAAAATTTTTTATTTGATATCTATATATTTTTTATTTGTGGATTTATGTAATTTTAATACTTTGTAACCAGTATCACCCCTAATAATAAAGGTATATTTTGCTCCATGTCTTGGTATCCCTTCTGGTTCCTTTGATCCTTACTGAATTGTTTTGGCTCTAGCCAAGATGAAGAAGGCAGTGAGTAAGGCACGTGGGCGTGGGCGCGGAGCAGGGAGGGGACGTGGGGATTCTGTGCCTGCTGCGGGCACCGGTGACTCATCAGCACCCACTTTCACCAGGGAACAGTCATTCATGCGCAGCTTTGTCGCAGAGCGCCGTTCACCGCTGCTGCGTGAAGAACAAATTGAAGCCGTTGTCGGATGGATGGCAGCTAATGCATCAACTTCAATTAGTGCCACATCCTCTCAGACACAGAGCACTGGAGAGCAGCCATCTGTCTCTTCACCACCTGCCAAATTGCCCAGGCAGAGAGCCCAGGACAGGAGCCGTCTCTACTTCTGTTCTCTGAATCTCTTGGCTTGGAAACAGGGGGCCAGCCAAGCAGCATTGGAGAAATGGAAGAAGAGGCAGGGTGCAGTGATGCCCAACAGCTTTTTCTCTCTGAGTCTGAAGAGGCGGGTGGGCCAGTGCCTCCGGTCACCACATCGCAGGCCGCATCCGCTGATGATGACACTCAGGTGCCACTTACTGGTGCGTGCTTTGCTGCTGAGACTACCCAGGAGGAGCAGTTGGGGGCAGAGGGTAGTGTAGATCATGAGGTCCTTGACCCATCTTGGCGTGAGGGACAGGAAGGTGGTGGGAGCAGCTCTGAGGAAGAGATTCCCCGTACAGCCCAAAGAGGGAGAGGGAGGGGGAAGACTGCGGATCCTGCAGCCTCCGCTTTGGCACCCGTTAGGAGCATGTCTCTTCCAAAAGCCAAAAAGGGCGCTCCCAAGACTTGCAGTGCCTGGTCCTTTTTTGACACAGTTGCAGATGACATTTGATATGTCAAATGCAAGGTGTGTCATCACAAAGTAAAAAGAGGTCGAAATGTCAGCAACCTCAATACCTCCAACATGTGGAAACATGTGCGCAACAGGCACGCGGCGGAGTTACAAAAACACACTGAAGAGCTAGGCCAACCAACAGCGGCAGCTACCACCACTTCAGCTCGTGTTGCCTCTTCCTCCAGCTCACACGCAGCTGGTTCGGCTTCCTCCCAGGATCGCCGTGGAAGAACCTCTGGCCCTGTTGTCCAGAGACCCGCTGTAATTCCACCCGCAGCACCACTTTCCCAGTCATCCACACACTCCCAGCCCAGTCTACAGCCATCGGTAGTACAGGCATGGGAGAAAAGGCGGCCTTTCTCGTCAAACCACCCACGAGCACAGGCTCTGACTGCAGGCATTGCCAAACTTCTGTCACTGGAAATGCTGTCATTCAGGCTGGTGGAGACTGACAGCTTCCGTGACTTGATGTCATTGGCAGTCCCCCAGTACAATGTGCCCAGCCGCTTTTACTTCAGCAGGCAAGCCGTCCCTGCCCTGCACAAGCATGTGGAGGGACACATAAAACACGCGCTACTGAATGCCGTCAGTAGCAAGGTCCACCTCACCACCGATGCGTGGACCAGTCAACATGGACAGGGGCGATACCTTTCCCTCACTGTCCATTGGGTTAATGTCATTGAGCCGGGTACAGATCGTGCGAGTGGCGCAGGACGTGTCCTGCCCACTCCAAGGATTGCAGGAATCCATTCTGTACGCATTGACTCCTCCTCTTACACCAGTTCCTCAGAATTATCGCTGCAGGAGCCGTCACAGTCCACCTCCACATGGACCCGTGATGAACGTTTACCTGTTACGACCGACATGAGCACAGCCGTGGCCAAACGTCAACAGGCCGTCTTGAAATTAATTTCTTTGGGGAATCGAAGCCACACAGCGCAGGAGCTCTGGAATGCCATCAAGCAGGAGAGCGATGTGTGGTTTGTGCCAGCGAATCTCCAACCAGGCATGGTAGTGTGTGATAATGGCCGAAATCTGGTGGCAGCTCTGGGCCTCGGCAACCTCACTCACATCCCATGTCTGGCACATGTGCTCAATTTGGTCGTGCAGAGTTTTTTGAGGGACTATCCGGATCTTGATGCGCTGCTGCACAAGGTCCGCCTAGAGTGTGCTCACTTGCGGCGTTCCAGCATGGCAAAAGCGCGCATTGCGGCTCTGCAGCACCGACACCACCTGCCGGAACATCGCATCATATGTGACCTACCTACCAGGTGGAATTCCACGTTACATATGTTGGAGCGGTTGTGTGAGCAGCAGCAAGCTGTGATGGAGTACCAGCTGTATCAGGCGCAAAGATGTCGCACTCCGCGCCGTACAGACTTCACAACCACAGAGTGGGCCACTATGAATGACGTCTGCCAGGTTTTGCGTCCCTTTGATTATTCCACGCGGTTGGCGAGTGCAGATGATGCACTAGTCAGCATGACTGTCCCCCTTATCTGCCTGCTTGAAAAATCACTGCAAGCGCTAAGGGATGATGTTGTGGAAGAGGTGGAGGATGAGGATTCACCACTTCCATCATCTTCTGGACAGTCAGCGCCACGTGGTTCCTCACAAACGCGTAGGCAGGGGACAGTTTGTGAGGAGGATGAGGAGGAGTCAATGGAGGAGGAAGACATCCGTCCAGAGGAGGGAGTTACACAATTGTCCAGTACTCAGTGTGTACAGCGAGGGTGGGGTGATGATGAGCGGGCAGAGATCACGCCTCCAGCAGGGGACAGCGTTTCTTGGGCAGTTGGCAGTCTGCAGCACATGGTGGATTACATGCTGCAGTGCCTGAGAAACGACCGCCGCATCGCCCACATTCTCAACATGTCTGATTATTGGGTGTTCACCCTCCTCGATCCTCGCTACCGGGACAACGTAGAAAGCCTCATCACACCGTTGAACCGGGAGCGAAAAATGCGGGAGTACCAAGACACACTGGTGAATTCCATCATCTTCTCCATTCCAAGTGAGAGAAGTGCTGCTAGTGCATTACAAAGCAGCTCAGTGCGTCCAGGCAGTGGTAGAGGCTCTGCACAAAGAGGGAGCAGAAGCAATGCCTCTGCCCAAGGCAAGACCAGTATGGCCCAACTGTGGCACAGTTTTCTGTGCCCGCCACAAAAGTCTACACCATCACAGACGGCTCCAGTCAGCAGGAGGCAACGGTTCCGTCAGATGGTGACAGACTACATGTCTTGCCCTCTTGCTGTACTCCCAGACGGCTCTTCCCCTTTCAAGTTTTGGGTCTCAAAGCTGGATACATGGCCAGAGCTAAGCCAGTATGCATTGGAGTTGCTGGCTTGCCCTGCGGCTAGTGTATTATCGGAACGCGTCTTTAGTGCTGCAGGTGGTGTACTAACTGACCGTCGCATGCGACTATCCTCCGATAACGTTGACCGGCTTACTTTCCTGAAAATGAACAAGGCCTGGATCTCGAAGGAATTTGCCACTCCTCTTCCTGATTAAATAATTAGGTGACTGTCTACGTTATCCAGGTCTCCTGTTGTGTTCATCTTTCTACCACCTGAACTTAAATTCCTGGGCTCCAACACCGCCAGTTGAGGCTCAGAAGTGCCGTCTGCACAGTCAAAACATACGACCCAGTGTTATTGGGTTTCAGTAATGTCAGCTGATCCCCAGCTGTGTAGCTGGCAATGTGTCCTGCGACCGCCACGCTGACACAACAACTGAAATGTAAGGGAACCTGTCCCCCCCCCCAAGGCGTTTGTTACTGAAAGAGCCACCTTGTGCAGCAGTAATGCTGCACAGGGAAAAGGTAGCTATTTTCATTATGCTCCTTGCACACGCAGAACTTAACACTTATAAAATGTGTCCACTGATACCGTAAAACCGTCCCGGAGGTGGGACTTTCCTTCGTAATATGACGCAGCACAGCTGTCATTCCTACCCCCTCGGCGCCGTGCCCCGGCTCCTCAGCGTTGTTTGATTCCGTTCCGGAGCCTGCGCTGTTATGTTATCCCTTGGCCAGGCAAACTTAGCGCTGCCCATCTTCTGACATCATTTGGTGTCAGGCTGGCTGCGCCTGTGCGGCCGCGCTGGCCGAGAGCCCGCCTCGCATTGTCTTCTGATTTAATCCCACTGGGGGCCTGAGATCCATGGACATGCGCAGTGCATATCTGAACCTCCGCCTCTCACTCATCTCCCTACGCCTTCTTCAGACTGTGCGCCGTCAGCTGATCCCTAATAGCATGCCACGGCCGTGACGCCGCACAGTCTGAAGAAGCCGTAGGGAGGGGAGTGAGAGGCGAGGATATGCACTGCGCATGGCCACGGATCCCAGGCCCGCGGTGGGATTACATTAGACGACACTGCGAGGCGGGCTCTCGGCCAGCGCAGCCGCACAGGCGCAGCCAGCCTGACACCAAATGATGTCAGAAGATGGGCAGCGCTAAGTGTGCCTGGCCAAGGGATAACATAACAGCGCAGGCTCCGGGACGGAATCAAACAACGCTGAGGAGCCGGGGAACGGCGCCGAGGGGGTAGGAATGACAGCTGTGCTGCGTCATATTACGAAGGAAAGTCCCACCTCCGGGATGGTCTCACGGTTTCAGGGGACACATTTTATAAGTGTTTAGTTCTGTGTTTGCAAGGAGCATAGTGAAAAGAGCCACCTTTTCCTTTTGCATCTTTTGTGCTGCACAAGCTGGCTCTTTCAGCTACAAACGCCTTGGGGGGGGAGTTAAAGGTTCCCTCTCGACTTTCTCCAATCAGGCTTCGGCCTACATTGTGTTCCTCTGCTTCTCCTCCTGTCCCTGGGCTCCAACACCGCTAGTTGCTGTCCAGAAGTGCTGTACGCACAGAGCCAAACACCTCGCCAATGTGTTAGTGGGGTTCAGTAACGCCTGCTGCTCCCCTGCTGTGTGTGTGGCAATCCCTCCTATCTCCTCCACCTCCTCCTCCTCCTGTCCCTGGGCTCCAACACTGCTAGTTGTTGCCTGGTAGTGCTGTACGCACAGTCCCAACAGTCGATCCTCTGTTATTGGGGTTCAGTAACGTCAGCTGCTCCCCTGCTGTGTGTGTGGCAATCCCTCCTATCTCCTCCACCTCCTCCTCCCCCTGTCCCTGGGCTCCAACACCGCTAGTTGTTGCCTGGTAGTGCTGTACGCACAGTCCCAACAGTCGCTCCTCTGTTATTGGGGTTCAGTAACGTCAGCTGTTCCCCAGCTGTGTGTGTGGCAATCCCTCCTATCTCCTCCACCTCCTCCTCCTCCTGTCCCTGGGCTCCAACACCGCTAGTTGTTGCCTGGTAGTGCTGTACGCACAGTCCCAACAGTCGCTCCTCTGTTATTGGGGTTCAGTAACGTCAGCTGCTCCCCTGCTGTGTGTGTGGCAATCCCTCCTATCTCCTCCACCTCCTCCTCCCCCTGTCCCTGGGCTCCAACACCGCTAGTTGTTGCCTGGTAGTGCTGTACGCACAGTCCCAACAGTCGCTCCTCTGTTATTGGGGTTCAGTAACGTCAGCTGTTCCCCAGCTGTGTGTGTGGCAATCCCTCCTATCTACTCCACCTCCTCCTCCTCCTGTCCCTGGGCTCCAACACTGCTAGTTGTTGCCTGGTAGTGCTGTACGCACAGTCCCAACAGTCGCTCCTCTGTTATTGGGGTTCAGTAACGTCAGTTGCTCCCCTGCTGTGTGTGTGTCAATCCCTCCTATCTCCTCCACCTCCTCCTCCCCCTGTCCCTGGGCTCCAACACCGCTAGTTGTTGCCTGGTAGTGCTGTACGCACAGTCCCAACAGTCGCTCCTCTGTTATTGGGGTTCAGTAACGTCAGCTGCTCCCCTGCTGTGTGTGTGGCAATCCCTCCTATCTCCTCCACCTCCTCCTCCCCCTGTCCGTGGGCTCCAACACCGCTAGTTGTTGCCTGGTAGTGCTGTACGCACAGTCCCAACAGTCGCTCCTCTGTTATTGGGGTTCAGTAACGTCAGCTGTTTCCCAGCTGTGTGTGTGGAAATCCCTCCTATCTCCTCCACCTCCTCCTCCCCCTGTCCCTGGGCTACAACACCGCTAGTTGTTGCCTGGTAGTGCTGTACGCACAGTCCCAACAGTCGCTCCTCTGTTATTGGGGTTCAGTAACGTCAGCTGCTCCCCTGCTGTGTGTGTGGCAATCCCTCCTATCTCCTCCACCTCCTCCTCCCCCTGTCCCTGGGCTCCAACACCGCTAGTTGTTGCCTGGTAGTGCTGTACGCACAGTCCCAACAGTCGCTCCTCTGTTATTGGGGTTCAGTAACGTCAGCTGTTCCCCAGCTGTGTGTGTGGCAATCCCTCCTATCTCCTCCACCTCCTCCTCCTCCTGTCCCTGGGCTCCAACACCGCTAGTTGTTGCCTGGTAGTGCTGTACGCACAGTCCCAACAGTCGCTCCTCTGTTATTGGGGTTCAGTAATGTCAGCTGCTCCCCTTCTGTGTGTGTGGCAATCCCTCCTATCTCCTCCACCTCCTCCTCCCCCTGTCCCTGGGCTCCAACACTGCTAGTTGTTGCCTGGTAGTGCTGTACGCACAGTCCCAACAGTCGCTCCTCTGTTATTGGGGTTCAGTAACGTCAGCTGCTCCCCTGCTGTGTGTGTGGCAATCCCTCCTATCTCCTCCACCTCCTCCTCCCCCTGTCCCTGGGCTCCAACACCGCTAGTTGTTGCCTGGTAGTGCTGTATGCACAGTCCCAACAGTCGCTCCTCTGTTATTGGGGTTCAGTAACGTCAGCTGTTCCCCAGCTGTGTGTGTAGCAATCCCTCCTATCTCCACCACCTCCTCCTCCCCCTGTCCCTGGGCTCCAACACCGCTAGTTGTTGCCTGGTAGTGCTGTACGCACAGTCCCAACAGTCGCTCCTCTGTTATTGGGGTTCAGTAACGTCAGCTGCTCCCCTGCTGTGTGTGTGGCAATCCCTCCTATCTCCTCCACCTCCTCCTCCTCCTGTCCCTGGGCTCCAACACCGCTAGTTGTTGCGTGGTAGTGCTGTACGCACAGTCCCAACAGTCGCTCCTCTGTTATTGGGGTTCAGTAACGTCAGCTGCTCCCCTGCTGTGTGTGTGTCAATCCCTCCTATCTCCTCCACCTCCTCCTCCCCCTGTCCCTGGGCTCCAACACCGCTAGTTGTTGCCTGGTAGTGCTGTACGCACAGTCCCAACAGTCGCTCCTCTGTTATTGGGGTTCAGTAACGTCAGCTGCTCCCCTGCTGTGTGTGTGGCAATCCCTCCTATCTCCTCCACCTCCTCCTCCCCCTGTCCCTGGGCTCCAACACCGCTAGTTGTTGCCTGGTAGTGCTGTACGCACAGTCCCAACAGTCGCTCCTCTGTTATTGGGGTTCAGTAACGTCAGCTGTTTCCCAGCTGTGTGTGTGGAAATCCCTCCTATCTCCTCCACCTCCTCCTCCTCCTGTCCCTGGGCTACAACACCGCTAGTTGTTGCCTGGTAGTGCTGTACGCACAGTCCAAACAGTCGCTCCTCTGTTATTGGGGTTCAGTAACGTCAGCTGCTCCCCTGCTGTGTGTGTGGCAATCCCTCCTATCTCCTCCACCTCCTCCTCCCCCTGTCCCTGGGCTCCAACACCGCTAGTTGTTGCCTGGTAGTGCTGTACGCACAGTCCCAACAGTCGCTCCTCTGTTATTGGGGTTCAGTAACGTCAGCTGTTCCCCAGCTGTGTGTGTGGCAATCCCTCCTATCTCCTCCACCTCCTCCTGTCCCTGGGCTCCAACACCGCTAGTTGTTGCCTGGTAGTGCTGTACGCACAGTCCCAACAGTCGCTCCTCTGTTATTGGGGTTCAGTAACGTCAGCTGCTCCCCTGCTGTGTGTGTGGCAATCCCTCCTATCTCCTCCACCTCCTCATGTCCCTGGGCTCCAACACCGCTAGTTGTTGCCTGGTAGTGCTGTACGCACAGTCCCAACAGTCGCTCCTCTGTTATTGGGGTTCAGTAATGTCAGCTGTTCCCCAGCTGTGTGTGTGGCAATCCCTCCTATCTCCTCCACCTCCTCCTCCTCCTGTCCCTGGGCTCCAACACCGCTAGTTGTTGCCTGGTATTGCTGTACGCACAGTCCCAACAGTCGCTCCTCTGTTATTGGGGTTCAGTAACGTCAGCTGCTCCCCTGCTGTGTGTGTGGCAATCCCTCCTATCTCCTCCACCTCCTCCTCCCCCTGTCCCTGGGCTCCAACACCGCTAGTTGTTGCCTGGTAGTGCTGTACGCACAGTCCCAACAGTCGCTCCTCTGTTATTGGGGTTCAGTAACGTCAGCTGTTCCCCAGCTGTGTGTGTGGCAATCCCTCCTATCTCCTCCACCTCCTCCTCCTCCTGTCCCTGGGCTCCAACACCGCTAGTTGTTGCCTGGTAGTGCTGTACGCACAGTCCCAACAGTCGCTCCTCTGTTATTGGGGTTCAGTAATGTCAGCTGCTCCCCTGCTGTGTGTGTGGCAATCCCTCCTATCTCCTCCACCTCCTCCTCCCCCTGTCCCTGGGCTCCAACACTGCTAGTTGTTGCCTGGTAGTGCTGTACGCACAGTCCCAACAGTCGCTCCTCTGTTATTGGGGTTCAGTAACGTCAGCTGCTCCCCTGCTGTGTGTGTGGCAATCCCTCCTATCTCCTCCACCTCCTCCTCCCCCTGTCCCTGGGCTCCAACACCGCTAGTTGTTGCCTGGTAGTGCTGTATGCACAGTCCCAACAGTCGCTCCTCTGTTATTGGGGTTCAGTAACGTCAGCTGTTCCCCAGCTGTGTGTGTAGCAATCCCTCCTATCTCCACCACCTCCTCCTCCTCCTGTCCCTGGGCTCCAACACCGCTAGTTGTTGCCTGGTAGTGCTGTACGCACAGTCCCAACAGTCGCTCCTCTGTTATTGGGGTTCAGAAACGTCAGCTGTTTCCCAGCTGTGTGTGTGGCAATCCCTCCTATCTCCTCCACCTCCTCCTCCTCCTGTCCCTGGGCTCCAACACCGCTAGTTGTTGCCTGGTAGTGCTGTACGCACAGTCCCAACAGTCGCTCCTCTGTTATTGGGGTTCAGTAACGTCAGCTGCTCCCCTGCTGTGTGTGTGGCAATCCCTCCTATCTCCTCCACCTCCTCCTCCCCCTGTCCCTGGGCTCCAACACCGCTAGTTGTTGCCTGGTAGTGCTGTACGCACAGTCCCAACAGTCGCTCCTCTGTTATTGGGGTTCAGTAACGTCAGCTTTTCCCCAGCTGTGTGTGTGGCAATCCCTCCTATCTCCTCCACCTCCTCCTCCTCCTGTCCCTGGGCTCCAACACCGCTAGTTGCTGCCTGGTAGTGCTGTACGCACAGTCCCAACAGTCGCTCCTCTGTTTTTGGGGTTCAGTAACGTCAGCTGCTCCCCTGCTGTGTGTGTGGCAATCCCTCCTATCTCCTCCACCTCCTCCTCCCCCTGTCCCTGGGCTCCAACACCGCTAGTTGTTGCCTGGTAGTGCTGTATGCACAGTCCCAACAGTCGCTCCTCTGTTATTGGGGTTCAGTAACGTCAGCTGTTCCCCAGCTGTGTGTGTGGCAATCCCTCCTATCTCCTCCACCTCCTCCTCCTCCTGTCCCTGGGCTCCAACACCGCTAGTTGTTGCCTGGTAGTGCTGTACGCACAGTCCCAACAGTCGCTCCTCTGTTATTGGGGTTCAGTAACGTCAGCTGCTCCCCTGCTGTGTGTGTGTCAATCCCTCCTATCTCCTCCACCTCCTCCTCCCCCTGTCCCTGGGCTCCAACACCGCTAGTTGTTGCCTGGTAGTGCTGTACGCACAGTCCCAACAGTCGCTCCTCTGTTATTGGGGTTCAGTAACGTCAGCTGCTCCCCTGCTGTGTGTGTGGCAATCCCTCCTATCTCCTCCACCTCCTCCTCCCCCTGTCCCTGGGCTCCAACACCGCTAGTTGTTGCCTGGTAGTGCTGTACGCACAGTCCCAACAGTCGCTCCTCTGTTATTGGGGTTCAGTAACGTCAGCTGTTTCCCAGCTGTGTGTGTGGAAATCCCTCCTATCTCCTCCACCTCCTCCTCCTCCTGTCCCTGGGCTACAACACCGCTAGTTGTTGCCTGGTAGTGCTGTACGCACAGTCCCAACAGTCGCTCCTCTGTTATTGGGGTTCAGTAACGTCAGCTGCTCCCCTGCTGTGTGTGTGGCAATCCCTCCTATCTCCTCCACCTCCTCCTCCCCCTGTCCCTGGGCTCCAACACCGCTAGTTGTTGCCTGGTAGTGCTGTACGCACAGTCCCAACAGTCGCTCCTCTGTTATTGGGGTTCAGTAACGTCAGCTGTTTCCCAGCTGTGTGTGTGGAAATCCCTCCTATCTCCTCCACCTCCTCCTCCCCCTGTCCCTGGGCTCCAACACCGCTAGTTGTTGCCTGGTAGTGCTGTACGCACAGTCCCAACAGTCGCTCCTCTGTTATTGGGGTTCAGTAACGTCAGCTGTTCCCCAGCTGTGTGTGTGGCAATCCCTCCTATCTCCTCCACCTCCTCCTGTCCCTGGGCTCCAACACCGCTAGTTGTTGCCTGGTAGTGCTGTACGCACAGTCCCAACAGTCGCTCCTCTGTTATTGGGGTTCAGTAACGTCAGCTGCTCCCCTGCTGTGTGTGTGTCAATCCCTCCTATCTCCTCCACCTCCTCCTCCCCCTGTCCCTGGGCTCCAACACCGCTAGTTGTTGCCTGGTAGTGCTGTACGCACAGTCCCAACAGTCGCTCCTCTGTTATTGGGGTTCAGTAACGTCAGCTGCTCCCCTGCTGTGTGTGTGGCAATCCCTCCTATCTCCTCCACCTCCTCCTCCCCCTGTCCCTGGGCTCCAACACCGCTAGTTGTTGCCTGGTAGTGCTGTACGCACAGTCCCAACAGTCGCTCCTCTGTTATTGGGGTTCAGTAACGTCAGCTGTTTCCCAGCTGTGTGTGTGGAAATCCCTCCTATCTCCTCCACCTCCTCCTCCTCCTGTCCCTGGGCTACAACACCGCTAGTTGTTGCCTGGTAGTGCTGTACGCACAGTCCCAACAGTCGCTCCTCTGTTATTGGGGTTCAGTAACGTCAGCTGCTCCCCTGCTGTGTGTGTGGCAATCCCTCCTATCTCCTCCACCTCCTCCTGTCCCTGGGCTCCAACACCGCTAGTTGTTGCCTGGTAGTGCTGTACGCACAGTCCCAACAGTCGCTCCTCTGTTATTGGGGTTCAGTAACGTCAGCTGTTCCCCAGCTGTGTGTGTGGCAATCCCTCCTATCTCCTCCACCTCCTCCTGTCCCTGGGCTCCAACACCGCTAGTTGTTGCCTGGTAGTGCTGTACGCACAGTCCCAACAGTCGCTCCTCTGTTATTGGGGTTCAGTAACGTCAGCTGCTCCCCTGCTGTGTGTGTGGCAATCCCTCCTATCTCCTCCACCTCCTCCTGTCCCTGGGCTCCAACACCGCTAGTTGTTGCCTGGTAGTGCTGTACGCACAGTCCCAACAGTCGCTCCTCTGTTATTGGGGTTCAGTAACGTCAGCTGCTCCCCTGCTGTGTGTGTGGCAATCCCTCCTATCTCCTCCACCTCCTCCTCCCCCTGTCCCTGGGCTCCAACACCGCTAGTTGTTGCCTGGTAGTGCTGTACGCACAGTCCCAACAGTCGCTCCTCTGTTATTGGGGTTCAGTAACGTCAGCTGTTCCCCAGCTGTGTGTGTGGCAATCCCTCCTATCTCCTCCACCTCCTCCTCCTCCTGTCCCTGGGCTCCAACACCGCTAGTTGTTGCCTGGTAGTGCTGTACGCACAGTCCCAACAGTCGCTCCTCTGTTATTGGGGTTCAGTAACGTCAGCTGCTCCCCTGCTGTGTGTGTGGCAATCCCTCCTATCTCCTCCACCTCCTCCTCCCCCTGTCCCTGGGCTCCAACACCGCTAGTTGTTGCCTGGTAGTGCTGTACGCACAGTCCCAACAGTCGCTCCTCTGTTATTGGGGTTCAGTAACGTCAGCTGTTCCCCAGCTGTGTGTGTGGCAATCCCTCCTATCTCCTCCACCTCCTCCTCCTCCTGTCCCTGGGCTCCAACACCGCTAGTTGTTGCCTGGTAGTGCTGTACGCACAGTCCCAACAGTCGCTCCTCTGTTATTGGGGTTCAGTAACGTCAGCTGCTCCCCTGCTGTGTGTGTGTCAATCCCTCCTATCTCCTGCACCTCCTCCTCCCCCTGTCCCTGGGCTCCAACACCGCTAGTTGTTGCCTGGTAGTGCTGTACGCACAGTCCCAACAGTCGCTCCTCTGTTATTGGGGTTCAGTAACGTCAGCTGCTCCCCTGCTGTGTGTGTGGCAATCCCTCCTATCTCCTCCACCTCCTCCTCCCCCTGTCCCTGGGCTCCAACACCGCTAGTTGTTGCCTGGTAGTGCTGTACGCACAGTCCCAACAGTCGCTCCTCTGTTATTGGGGTTCAGTAACGTCAGCTGTTTCCCAGCTGTGTGTGTGGAAATACCTCCTATCTCCTCCACCTCCTCCTCCTCCTGTCCCTGGGCTACAACACCGCTAGTTGTTGCCTGGTAGTGCTGTACGCACAGTCCCAACAGTCGCTCCTCTGTTATTGGGGTTCAGTAACGTCAGCTGCTCCCCTGCTGTGTGTGTGGCAATCCCTCCTATCTCCTCCACCTCCTCCTCCCCCTGTCCCTGGGCTCCAACACCGCTAGTTGTTGCCTGGTAGTGCTGTACGCACAGTCCCAACAGTCGCTCCTCTGTTATTGGGGTTCAGTAACGTCAGCTGTTTCCCAGCTGTGTGTGTGGAAATCCCTCCTATCTCCTCCACCTCCTCCTCCCCCTGTCCCTGGGCTCCAACACCGCTAGTTGTTGCCTGGTAGTGCTGTACGCACAGTCCCAACAGTCGCTCCTCTGTTATTGGGGTTCAGTAACGTCAGCTGTTCCCCAGCTGTGTGTGTGGCAATCCCTCCTATCTCCTCCACCTCCTCCTGTCCCTGGGCTCCAACACCGCTAGTTGTTGCCTGGTAGTGCTGTACGCACAGTCCCAACAGTCGCTCCTCTGTTATTGGGGTTCAGTAACGTCAGCTGCTCCCCTGCTGTGTGTGTGTGGCAATCCCTCCTATCTCCTCCGCCTCCTCCTCCCCCTGTCCCTGGGCTCCAACACCGCTAGTTGTTGCCTGGTAGTGCTGTACGCACAGTCCCAACAGTCGCTCCTCTGTTATTGGGGTTCAGTAACGTCAGCTGCTCCCCTGCTGTGTGTGTGGCAATCCCTCCTATCTCCTCCACCTCCTCCTCCCCCTGTCCCTGGGCTCCAACACCGCTAGTTGTTGCCTGGTAGTGCTGTACGCACAGTCCCAACAGTCGCTCCTCTGTTATTGGGGTTCAGTAACGTCAGCTGATTCCCAGCTGTGTGTGTGGAAATCCCTCCTATCTCCTCCACCTCCTCCTCCTCCTGTCCCTGGGCTACAACACCGCTAGTTGTTGCCTGGTAGTGCTGTACGCACAGTCCCAACAGTCGCTCCTCTGTTATTGGGGTTCAGTAACGTCAGCTGCTCCCCTGCTGTGTGTGTGGCAATCCCTCCTATCTCCTCCACCTCCTCCTGTCCCTGGGCTCCAACACCGCTAGTTGTTGCCTGGTAGTGCTGTACGCACAGTCCCAACAGTCGCTCCTCTGTTATTGGGGTTCAGTAACGTCAGCTGTTCCCCAGCTGTGTGTGTGGCAATCCCTCCTATCTCCTCCACCTCCTCCTGTCCCTGGGCTCCAACACCGCTAGTTGTTGCCTGGTAGTGCTGTACGCACAGTCCCAACAGTCGCTCCTCTGTTATTGGGGTTCAGTAACGTCAGCTGCTCCCCTGCTGTGTGTGTGGCAATCCCTCCTATCTCCTCCACCTCCTCCTGTCCCTGGGCTCCAACACCACTAGTTGTTGCCTGGTAGTGCTGTACGCACAGTCCCAACAGTCGCTCCTCTGTTATTGGGGTTCAGTAACGTCAGCTGTTCCCCAGCTGTGTGTGTGGCAATCCCTCCTATCTCCTCCACCTCCTCCTCCTCCTGTCCCTGGGCTCCAACACCGCTAGTTGTTGCCTGGTAGTGCTGTACGCACAGTCCCAACAGTCGCTCCTCTGTTATTGGGGTTCAGTAACGTCAGCTGCTCCCCTGCTGTGTGTGTGGCAATCCCTCCTATCTCCTCCACCTCCTCCTCCCCCTGTCCCTGGGCTCCAACACCGCTAGTTGTTGGCTGGTAGTGCTGTACGCACAGTCCCAACAGTCGCTCCTCTGTTATTGGGGTTCAGTAACGTCAGCTGTTCCCCAGCTGTGTGTGTGGCAATCCCTCCTATCTCCTCCACCTCCTCCTCCTCCTGTCCCTGGGCTCCAACACCGCTAACACCGCTAGTTGTTGCCTGGTAGTGCTGTACGCACAGTCCCAACAGTCGCTCCTCTGTTATTGGGGTTCAGTAATGTCAGCTGCTCCCCTGCTGTGTGTGGCAATCCCTCCTATCTCCTCCACCTCCTCCTCCCCCTGTCCCTGGGCTCCAACACTGCTAGTTGTTGCCTGGTAGTGCTGTACGCACAGTCCCAACAGTCGCTCCTCTGTTATTGGGGTTCAGTAACGTCAGCTGCTCCCCTGCTGTGTGTGTGGCAATCCCTCCTATCTCCTCCACCTCCTCCTCCCCCTGTCCCTGGGCTCCAACACCGCTAGTTGTTGCCTGGTAGTGCTGTACGCACAGTCCCAACAGTCGCTCCTCTGTTATTGGGGTTCAGTAACGTCAGCTGCTCCCCAGCTGTGTGTGTAGCAATCCCTCCTATCTCCACCACCTCCTCCTCCTCCTGTCCCTGGGCTCCAACACCGCTAGTTGTTGCCTGGTAGTGCTGTACGCACAGTCCCAACAGTCGCTCCTCTGTTATTGGGGTTCAGAAACGTCAGCTGTTTCCCAGCTGTGTGTGTGGCAATCCCTCCTATCTCCTCCACCTCCTCCTCCTCCTGTCCCTGGGCTCCAACACCGCTAGTTGTTGCCTGGTAGTGCTGTACGCACAGTCCCAACAGTCGCTCCTCTGTTATTGGG
Source organism: Ranitomeya variabilis (assembly GCF_051348905.1). Taxonomy (NCBI): domain Eukaryota; kingdom Metazoa; phylum Chordata; class Amphibia; order Anura; family Dendrobatidae; genus Ranitomeya; species Ranitomeya variabilis. The sequence goes on along the minus strand of NC_135232.1, from coordinate 824,509,624 downwards.
GTTCAGTAACGTCAGCTGCTCCCCTGCTGTGTGTGTGGCAATCCCTCCTATCTCCTCCACCTCCTCCTCCCCCTGTCCCTGGGCTCCAACACCGCTAGTTGTTGCCTGGTAGTGCTGTACGCACAGTCCCAACAGTCGCTCCTCTGTTATTGGGGTTCAGTAACGTCAGCTGTTCCCCAGCTGTGTGTGTGTGGCAATCCCTCCTATCTCCTCCACCTCCTCCTCCTCCTGTCCCTGGGCTCCAACACCGCTAGTTGTTGCCTGGTAGTGCTGTACGCACAGTCCCAACAGTCGCTCCTCTGTTATTGGGGTTCAGTAACGTCAGCTGCTCCCCTGCTGTGTGTGTGTCAATCCCTCCTATCTCCTCCACCTCCTCCTCCCCCTGTCCCTGGGCTCCAACACCGCTAGTTGTTGCCTGGTAGTGCTGTACGCACAGTCCCAACAGTCACTCCTCTGTTATTGGGGTTCAGTAACGTCAGCTGCTCCCCTGCTGTGTGTGTGGCAATCCCTCCTATCTCCTCCACCTCCTCCTCCCCCTGTCCCTGGGCTCCAACACCGCTAGTTGTTGCCTGGTAGTGCTGTACGCACAGTCCCAACAGTCGCTCCTCTGTTATTGGGGTTCAGTAACGTCAGCTGTTTCCCAGCTGTGTGTGTGGAAATCCCTCCTATCTCCTCCACCTCCTCCTCCTCCTGTCCCTGGGCTACAACACCGCTAGTTGTTGCCTGGTAGTGCTGTACGCACAGTCCCAACAGTCGCTCCTCTGTTATTGGGGTTCAGTAACGTCAGCTGCTCCCCTGCTGTGTGTGTGGCAATCCCTCCTATCTCCTCCACCTCCTCCTCCCCCTGTACCTGGGCTCCAACACCGCTAGTTGTTGCCTGGTAGTGCTGTACGCACAGTCCCAACAGTCGCTCCTCTGTTATTGGGGTTCAGTAACGTCAGCTGTTCCCCAGCTGTGTGTGTGGCAATCCCTCCTATCTCCTCCACCTCCTCCTGTCCCTGGGCTCCAACACCGCTAGTTGTTGCCTGGTAGTGCTGTACGCACAGTCCCAACAGTCGCTCCTCTGTTATTGCGGTTCAGTAACGTCAGCTGCTCCCCTGCTGTGTGTGTGGCAATCCCTCCTATCTCCTCCACCTCCTCCTGTCCCTGGGCTCCAACACCGCTAGTTGTTGCCTGGTAGTGCTGTACGCACAGTCCCAACAGTCGCTCCTCTGTTATTGGGGTTCAGTAACGTCAGCTGTTCCCCAGCTGTGTGTGTGGCAATCCCTCCTATCTCCTCCACCTCCTCCTCCTCCTGTCCCTGGGCTCCAACACCGCTAGTTGTTGCCTGGTAGTGCTGTACGCACAGTCCCAACAGTCGCTCCTCTGTTATTGGGGTTCAGTAACGTCAGCTGCTCCCCTGCTGTGTGTGTGGCAATCCCTCCTATCTCCTCCACCTCCTCCTCCCCCTGTCCCTGGGCTCCAACACCGCTAGTTGTTGCCTGGTAGTGCTGTACGCACAGTCCCAACAGTCGCTCCTCTGTTATTGGGGTTCAGTAACGTCAGCTGTTCCCCAGCTGTGTGTGTGGCAATCCCTCCTATCTCCTCCACCTCCTCCTCCTCCTGTCCCTGGGCTCCAACACCACTAGTTGTTGCCTGGTAGTGCTGTACGCACAGTCCCAACAGTCGCTCCTCTGTTATTGGGGTTCAGTAACGTCAGCTGTTCCCCAGCTGTGTGTGTGGCAATCCCTCCTATCTCCTCCACCTCCTCCTGTCCCTGGGCTCCAACACCGCTAGTTGTTGCCTGGTAGTGCTGTACGCACAGTCCCAACAGTCGCTCCTCTGTTATTGGGGTTCAGTAACGTCAGCTGCTCCCCTGCTGTGTGTGTGGCAATCCCTCCTATCTCCTCCACCTCCTCCTGTCCCTGGGCTCCAACACCGCTAGTTGTTGCCTGGTAGTGCTGTACGCACAGTCCCAACAGTCGCTCCTCTGTTATTGGGGTTCAGTAACGTCAGCTGCTCCCCTGCTGTGTGTGTGGCAATCCCTCCTATCTCCTCCACCTCCTCCTCCCCCTGTCCCTGGGCTCCAACACCGCTAGTTGTTGCCTGGTAGTGCTGTACGCACAGTCCCAACAGTCGCTCCTCTGTTATTGGGGTTCAGTAACGTCAGCTGTTCCCCAGCTGTGTGTGTGGCAATCCCTCCTATCTCCTCCACCTCCTCCTCCTCCTGTCCCTGGGCTCCAACACCGCTAGTTGTTGCCTGGTAGTGCTGTACGCACAGTCCCAACAGTCGCTCCTCTGTTATTGGGGTTCAGTAACGTCAGCTGCTCCCCTGCTGTGTGTGTGGCAATCCCTCCTATCTCCTCCACCTCCTCCTCCCCCTGTCCCTGGGCTCCAACACCGCTAGTTGTTGCCTGGTAGTGCTGTACGCACAGTCCCAACAGTCGCTCCTCTGTTATTGGGGTTCAGTAACGTCAGCTGTTCCCCAGCTGTGTGTGTGGCAATCCCTCCTATCTCCTCCACCTCCTCCTCCTCCTGTCCCTGGGCTCCAACACCGCTAGTTGTTGCCTGGTAGTGCTGTACGCACAGTCCCAACAGTCGCTCCTCTGTTATTGGGGTTCAGTAACGTCAGCTGCTCCCCTGCTGTGTGTGTGGCAATCCCTCCTATCTCCTCCACCTCCTCCTCCCCCTGTCCCTGGGCTCCAACACCGCTAGTTGTTGCCTGGTAGTGCTGTACGCACAGTCCCAACAGTCGCTCCTCTGTTATTGGGGTTCAGTAACGTCAGCTGTTTCCCAGCTGTGTGTGGAAATACCTCCTATCTCCTCCACCTCCTCCTCCTCCTGTCCCTGGGCTACAACACCGCTAGTTGTTGCCTGGTAGTGCTGTACGCACAGTCCCAACAGTCGCTCCTCTGTTATTGGGGTTCAGTAACGTCAGCTGCTCCCCTGCTGTGTGTGTGGCAATCCCTCCTATCTCCTCCACCTCCTCCTCCCCCTGTCCCTGGGCTCCAACACCGCTAGTTGTTGCCTGGTAGTGCTGTACGCACAGTCCCAACAGTCGCTCCTCTGTTATTGGGGTTCAGTAACGTCAGCTGTTTCCCAGCTGTGTGTGTGGAAATCCCTCCTATCTCCTCCACCTCCTCCTCCCCCTGTCCCTGGGCTCCAACACCGCTAGTTGTTGCCTGGTAGTGCTGTACGCACAGTCCCAACAGTCGCTCCTCTGTTATTGGGGTTCAGTAACGTCAGCTGTTCCCCAGCTGTGTGTGTGGCAATCCCTCCTATCTCCTCCACCTCCTCCTGTCCCTGGGCTCCAACACCGCTAGTTGTTGCCTGGTAGTGCTGTACGCACAGTCCCAACAGTCGCTCCTCTGTTATTGGGGTTCAGTAACGTCAGCTGCTCCCCTGCTGTGTGTGTGTGGCAATCCCTCCTATCTCCTCCACCTCCTCCTCCCCCTGTCCCTGGGCTCCAACACCGCTAGTTGTTGCCTGGTAGTGCTGTACGCACAGTCCCAACAGTCGCTCCTCTGTTATTGGGGTTCAGTAACGTCAGCTGCTCCCCTGCTGTGTGTGTGGCAATCCCTCCTATCTCCTCCACCTCCTCCTCCCCCTGTCCCTGGGCTCCAACACCGCTAGTTGTTGCCTGGTAGTGCTGTACGCACAGTCCCAACAGTCGCTCCTCTGTTATTGGGGTTCAGTAACGTCAGCTGTTTCCCAGCTGTGTGTGTGGAAATCCCTCCTATCTCCTCCACCTCCTCCTCCTCCTGTCCCTGGGCTACAACACCGCTAGTTGTTGCCTGGTAGTGCTGTACGCACAGTCCCAACAGTCGCTCCTCTGTTATTGGGGTTCAGTAACGTCAGCTGCTCCCCTGCTGTGTGTGTGGCAATCCCTCCTATCTCCTCCACCTCCTCCTGTCCCTGGGCTCCAACACCGCTAGTTGTTGCCTGGTAGTGCTGTACGCACAGTCCCAACAGTCGCTCCTCTGTTATTGGGGTTCAGTAATGTCAGCTGTTCCCCAGCTGTGTGTGTGGCAATCCCTCCTATCTCCTCCACCTCCTCCTGTCCCTGGGCTCCAACACCGCTAGTTGTTGCCTGGTAGTGCTGTACGCACAGTCCCAACAGTCGCTCCTCTGTTATTGGGGTTCAGTAACGTCAGCTGCTCCCCTGCTGTGTGTGTGGCAATCCCTCCTATCTCCTCCACCTCCTCCTGTCCCTGGGCTCCAACACCGCTAGTTGTTGCCTGGTAGTGCTGTACGCACAGTCCCAACAGTCGCTCCTCTGTTATTGGGGTTCAGTAACGTCAGCTGTTCCCCAGCTGTGTGTGTGGCAATCCCTCCTATCTCCTCCACCTCCTCCTCCTCCTGTCCCTGGGCTCCAACACCGCTAGTTGTTGCCTGCTAGTGCTGTACGCACAGTCCCAACAGTCGCTCCTCTGTTATTGGGGTTCAGTAACGTCAGCTGCTCCCCTGCTGTGTGTGTGGCAATCCCTCCTATCTCCTCCACCTCCTCCTCCCCCTGTCCCTGGGCTCCAACACCGCTAGTTGTTGCCTGGTAGTGCTGTACGCACAGTCCCAACAGTCGCTCCTCTGTTATTGGGGTTCAGTAACGTCAGCTGTTCCCCAGCTGTGTGTGTGGCAATCCCTCCTATCTCCTCCACCTCCTCCTCCTCCTGTCCCTGGGCTCCAACACCGCTAGTTGTTGCCTGGTAGTGCTGTACGCACAGTCCCAACAGTCGCTCCTCTGTTATTGGGGTTCAGTAATGTCAGCTGCTCCCCTGCTGTGTGTGTGGCAATCCCTCCTATCTCCTCCACCTCCTCCTCCCCCTGTCCCTGGGCTCCAACACTGCTAGTTGTTGCCTGGTAGTGCTGTACGCACAGTCCCAACAGTCGCTCCTCTGTTATTGGGGTTCAGTAACGTCAGCTGCTCCCCTGCTGTGTGTGTGGCAATCCCTCCTATCTCCTCCACCTCCTCCTCCCCCTGTCCCTGGGCTCCAACACCGCTAGTTGTTGCCTGGTAGTGCTGTACGCACAGTCCCAACAGTCGCTCCTCTGTTATTGGGGTTCAGTAACGTCAGCTGCTCCCCAGCTGTGTGTGTAGCAATCCCTCCTATCTCCACCACCTCCTCCTCCTCCTGTCCCTGGGCTCCAACACCGCTAGTTGTTGCCTGGTAGTGCTGTACGCACAGTCCCAACAGTCGCTCCTCTGTTATTGGGGTTCAGAAACTGTCACGATATGGTATGAAATATCATAAGTTAGTTTTCCTGCTAGCATGCGGGGGCTAAACCCCCCTTCTCTCTGGTTCTCTTTCTTTCCCTGTGTTTCTAGCTGTCTGTGTAGAAGAGCTTGCCTTGTGGGGGAGTTTTATTGACGAAAGGTATTTACGACGGGCATAGCTGCAAGAGAAATTTGTGTTAGCAGGAACTGTTAGAGAAACTTCTAGAATGCATGGGATTTCTTTGTTCTGTTTTTGGAAGATATTATGCAAACCGTTTAAGTTACGAACACCAAAATATATCGTCATAATCACACTCGGAGGATCTACGCATCACTCTAAATACGGGCGTCTAACTCCATCTGGTGAAGAAGTAGGGATTTCTCTGTAAATATGTATCCCAGACAGGGCATATTTGATCTCATCGGAATGCCCACGATACTATGAGATGAACGATGGGTATGGTGCGATTATTTTATGTTCTGTAGCGAAGATACGGGCATCAGATATATTAAATGCCCAGTTAGTGAAACCGAAGAGGTAGGAGGAGTTGGAAAACCAAGCCCTTTCTGTGAGGTCACAGACTGTAGGTTTTAAGTGCTGGCAGGCATCCAAGAGAGCAGAGTTGTGAGTTTTTACCTGAAGCGACCAGACTGCGAGTGCCCAATGCACTGGGATAGATGGAAAGCTCCTAGCCTGTTGCCTGTAATGCTATGACCTAAGAACATGTGAGTTATCTTTTCTTCATTTAATCCTTTTATTTTCATAATTACCTTGTACATATTTGCAATTGTCTCATTTGTAACACCTTTGTAAAATATTTTGATAAACACTGCATAAACTTTATGGGTATATTATTTCATGCCAGTTATTTCTCCATGCTCTAAACCGTACCCTGTCTCTGAAGGGAATTACGCTACTGTTTTTTGGGGTTTGCTCCAGACCCGTTCAATTGGAGCTGGTGGCAGCGACCGTGTGCCGGCTTTTGGGGGGTCACTGTAGCGATTGCGGCTTGATAATTATTGTTCCTGCCTGAGTGGGAGTAGTTATCGCATTGCTGCAGTGTTCCCAATAGCCAGTACATAGCAGGCAGCGTTTCTGGCGACTAATTACCCCAGGTGCAGTACCTAATCTGACCTGAGAGTAAGGGGGGCGCCAGAGAGCTGCAAGTGTTAAGTGGAACTGTAAGCGGGATAGACACAAATCCCTGCAGTTCATGGTATATTGAAGAGCAGTGGGATACCTAGAATAAGCCCCTGCTGTAAACTAAGAGGTCAATAGCCTCGTGTGTGTTTTTTTCATCACATTGTGGCAGTGGAGGGATAACTAGGATAAGCCCCCTGCACATGTGATAGCCTCTGTTGGGTTAAAGTCACCCCAATCCGTGACTTATTGTGGGCAGCGGCTAAGGGATCTTGACAGTCACGGTGTGAATCGTGACATATTGGTGGCAAGGCGGTGGGATATTAGAGCATTAGTGATTTGGTTTGAGCAATCATTCCTCTCACTAAAAACTTGCAGAAAGTTCTTGCGAGGACTCTGCGCAAATAAGTTTGGAGAACGAACTCAGTGTTTATTAGTTGTGAGACAATTGTGTACTGGTAATTATCCCCTCCCTTTCTCTTCGTTTTTCTATCCTATCTTTTATTTGGCAACCATGGCAACGAAAGGAGAAGCCTGGTACAACCAGCAGAAGAAAGACACTCTTGCTGGGATATGCACGTATCATGGCCTGAACCCCCAGAGCATGACCAAGACTCAAATGGTCGCTGAACTGGTGCAATGGGAAGCCGCTCTAGACCACTCGCAGAGCCCAGAGGCCGCAGATGCCAGCACAAGCGAACATGGTGCTGCAGCAGAGGTCCAACCACTGAATACGGGCCCTACTGGCAACCAGAGGGGTGCAGACCACCTCCTGCAGCTGGCTCTGCAACAATGCTCCGCAGATGACCTGGACCGACGTCTGCAGCTGATCCAGCAATACCAGGAGCGGGCCGAGGCCCGAGCCGAGCGAGAGGCCCAGCGAGAGGCAGAGAGAGCCGAGCGAGAGGCCCAAGCGCAGCGGGAGTACCAGCTGCAGATGGCCCGACTGCAAATGCAGGGGTCGCCCCAGTCCAGCCGAGAGCCCAGCAGCGCTCAGACACCAAAGCCCCGGCCCGACCACTTTCCTGTTATGGAAAAGGATGGGGACTTGGACACTTTTCTGCGGGCCTTTGAGAAAGCCTGCAGGCAGTACCAGCTGCCTACACAAGAATGGGCACGGTACCTGACACCAGGGCTGAGAGGAAAAGCTCTGGAGGCGTTTGCTGTTCTCCCTCAAGAACAAGATGGTGACTATGAGGCCATCAAGCAGGCTCTCATAGCTAAGTACCAGCTTACACCCGAGGTGTACCGTAAAAAGTTTCGGACCCTCCTACGTGGCCCACACGACAGTTACAGTGATGTGGTGCATAGACTGGGGACCCACTTTGACCAGTGGACCCAAGGACTGTCAGTGACCACCTTTACACAGCTGCGAGACCTGATGATCAAAGACCAGTTCTTCCGTCTTTGCCCAACTGAAGTGCGACAGTTCGTGATGGACAGAGAACCCAACGATGTGACGAAAGCAGCGCAGATTGCCGATGCCTATGAGGCCAACCGTAGATCGGAAGTGCGGAAGCCAGTCACCACCAGCTGGAGAGGGGGTAAGCCTGCAGCCAACGCCAGTACCCCTGCCAGCCAACACACCAGAGGTCCTGTCCCCGTGGCCAACAGCACCAGACCTACCACCGAACTTCGCCAGTGTTACCACTGCAGGCAGACTGGACACCTCAGTCCCCAATGTCCAGCCAGGCAGAAGAACCCCTCATCCCAGGCCCCAGGGCCTAATGCAGCCGTTCTTTTGGTGGGTGGTGTGGTTGGGAGGGTGTGTGACAACGTACAGCCTGTCACTGTGGGAGGTCGTGTTGCTACAGGCCTCAAGGACACCGGGGCTGAACGAACCCTCATCCGACCTGAACTGGCGGCCCCTGAAGAAATCATTCCGGGGAAAACCCTAACGGTCACTGGGATTGGGGGCATCAGCTGTCCCTTACCGATGGCCCGGGTTTTTATTGATTGGGGTGCCGGGAGCGGGGTGAAAGAAGTGGGGCTGTCTGATAATTTGCCCACTGACGTTTTGTTGGGGACTGATTTGGGGAGGTTGTTTGCATACTACGTCCCTGACACCCCTCCCCAATCTGCTAATAAGGGTAACGTTAACCCTGATGATGATGATGATGATGATGGGAAATCGCATGTGTTACCTGACCATGCTTTATCTCGTAATGATGCATCTGTTAACCATTTTTTCCCTAGGATTGAGGGTGAAAATGTTGTACCTGTGCCAACTGTACCTGATAACACTGTTTCTATGAAAGTTGATGTGTCCGTAGGTACAGGAGTGCTCAGCCACGTTGCTCTGCGGAGTGAGACGGCTGAGGAACCCCTAGCAGGGGCAAGTGTCGGTGCTACCGGAAATGGGGAGATACATGGGAACCATGAGGAAGGTGATGCCATGCAATTGACCAGTGCCACCGAGGAAGGTAACTGGCCCATAAGTAGCAATGCTCCTGAGGTAACGGGGGTGGATGGGGAGGTAGAGCCCATAGCAGCATCAGCTGATGGGTCTGTAGAAATCCCCGGGGAGACAGCCTACATAGCTGCTGTCACCCGCAGTCAGAGTGCCCGGAACGCAGATAACTGTCTGCCTCCCGGACCCTCCTCAGTCATCAGTAGGACTGAACCAGAGGTGGACCCAGAGCAGGTCCAAGAGGGTTCCCGTGGGGAAGGGACCCTGACGTCGCTTCTGGCTTCCCCTAGCCAGGAGTTTCAGGCCGCTCTGCACACAGATGCGAGCCTAGAGAGTTTGAGACAACTCGCCGGGACGTCATTCTCCGAGACTGATAAGGAGAAGGTGTTCTGGGAAGGAGGAAGGTTGTACCGGGAGACAGTACCCGGAGAATCACAAAAGGAGTGGGTGAGGGAAAGACAGCTGGTCGTCCCACAGCAATTCCGGGGTGAGTTGTTGCGGATTGCCCATGAGATCCCGCTAGCTGGACACTTGGGGATCAGCAAAACTAAGGCCCGGCTGTCTCAACACTTCTATTGGCCTAAGATGGGGACAGATGTGTCAAACTACTGCCGCTCCTGTGTCACCTGTCAAAGAGTGGGGAAGGCGGGGCCTGCTCTTAAGGCTCCCCTGATCCCTTTGCCAGTGATAGAGGAGCCTTTCCAGAGGATTGCGGTGGACATTGTGGGCCCGCTGGCCGTCACCAGCAGCTCTGGAAAGCAATATATTCTTACTGTGGTAGACTACGCTACCCGGTACCCAGAGGCAGTAGCTCTGTCGTCAACTAGGGCAGATAAGGTGGCGGATGCCCTGTTGGCCATCTTTTCACGTGTAGGATTTCCCAGGGAAATGCTTACTGATCGAGGGACCCAATTTATGTCTCACCTAATGGAGGCTCTCTGTAAGAAAATGCAGGTGAAGCACCTGGTATCGAGTGCGTATCACCCACAGACCAATGGCTTGTGTGAACGCTTCAATGGTACCCTCAAACAGATGCTACGCATGCTGGTTGAGACACAAGGGCGCGACTGGGAGCGGTACCTCCCACACCTGCTATTCGCTTACAGAGAGGTTCCGCAGGCCTCGACGGGGTTCTCCCCCTTCGAGCTCCTGTACGGCAGGCGAGTCCGGGGACCCCTTGGGTTGGTAAGAGAATCCTGGGAAGGGGAGCCGAACCCTTCTGAAGTGTCCATAGTGGAGTATGTCATGCGCTTCCGTGACAAGATGCAGACCTTGACACAGTTGGTGCATGACAACATGACGCAGGCTCAGGCTGATCAGAAGCACTGGTACGACCAGAACGCCCGGGAGCGGACCTACCACGTGGGTCAAAAGGTGTGGGTGCTGGTTCCTGTACCAACGGATAAGCTTCAGGCAGCCTGGGACGGCCCGTACGTCATCCACCAACAGCTCAACCCGGTCACCTATGTGGTCACGCTTGACCACACTCGGGGTAGGCGAAAGGCCTTTCACGTCAACATGATGAAGGCTCATCACGAACGTGAACCTTTCGTCCTACCGGTCTGCAGCGCACCCGAAGAAGGGGAGGAAGACGCCCTCCTGGACATGCTGGCCCAAGCCAAGGCCCGTGGGTCCATTGAGGACGTGGAGGTAAGCGCCTTGCTAGATGAACCACAGCGGTTGCAGTTGCAAACCACACTGGAACCCTTCCGGGTCGTGTTCTCCAACCGGCCTGGAAGGACTGAGTTAGCGGTCCATGAGGTGGACACCGGGAATCACGCCCCACTACGGCGAACACCCTATCGAATCTCTGACCAGGTGCAGCAGATTATGCGCCAGGAGATCGATGAGATGTTACAGCTGGGGGTGATTCGACGGTCAAAGAGCGCGTGGGCCTCACCTGTAGTTCTCGTGCCAAAGAAGGACCGGACCACCCGGTTCTGCGTGGACTACAGGGGGCTCAACGCCATGACAGCCTCTGACGCGCACCCAATGCCGCGCATCGAGGAGCTGCTTGAGAAGTTAGCTGGCGCAGAATACCTGACAATAATGGATCTGAGTCGCGGATACTGGCAGATTCCCCTGAGCCCCGAGGCGCAGGAGAAGTCCGCCTTTATCACACCCTTTGGACTGTACGAGTCCACGGTCATGCCCTTCGGCATGAAGAATGCCCCTGCCACTTTCCAGCGGATGGTCAATCTCCTGCTTCAGGGACTGGAGAAGTACGCTGTGGCGTACTTAGATGACATTGCCATCTTCAGTCCCTCCTGGGATGAACACCTGCAGCATCTCGAGGAGGTGCTCAGGCGAATTCACCGAGCAGGACTGACCATCAAGCCGGGAAAGTGCCAGATGGGCATGAGGGAGGTTCACTACCTGGGGCACCGGGTAGGCGGAGGCACCCTGAAACCGGAGCCTGACAAAGTGGGCGTGATCGTGAACTGGCCCACTCCCAGGAACAAGAAACAGGTGATGTCCTTCCTGGGCACTGCAGGGTACTATAGGCGCTTCGTGCAGCACTATAGTAGCCTGGCAAAACCTTTGACGGACCTCACCAGGAAGAAGCTACCCCACATCGTCAACTGGACAGATGGCTGTGAGGGGGCCTTCCAGGCGTTGAAAACAGCACTGTGCAACGCCCCTGTGTTGAAAGCAGTCGACAGCAGTCGACCGTTCTTGGTACAGACCGACGCCAGCGAGTTTGGCCTTGGTGCTGTGCTCAGCCAGGTTGACTCGGAGGACCAAGAGCACCCCGTGTTGTACCTGAGCCGGAAACTTTTGCCGAGGGAAGTGGCCTACTCCACCATCGAGAAGGAGTGCCTGGCCATAGTCTGGGCTCTGCAGCGCTTGCAGCCCTACTTGTACGGTCGCACCTTCACGGTGGTGACCGACCACAACCCTCTGCGCTGGCTAAGCACCATGTGTGGAACCAATGGCAGGTTGCTACGCTGGAGCCTTGCCCTTCAGCAATTTGACTTCACCATTAAGCACAGAGCGGGCAAAGAGCATGGTAATGCAGATGGACTTTCCCGTCAGGGTGAACCCACGGACGTGCGCATGGAGGCATACCGAGAGGTCCTGCCGCCGTAGCGCACGCTAAAAGGGGGAGGTGTCACGATATGGTATGAAATATCATAAGTTAGTTTTCCTGCTAGCATGCGGGGGCTAAACCCCCCTTCTCTCTGGTTCTCTTTCTTTCCCTGTGTTTCTAGCTGTCTGTGTAGAAGAGCTTGCCTTGTGGGGGAGTTTTATTGACGAAAGGTATTTACGACGGGCATAGCTGCAAGAGAAATTTGTGTTAGCAGGAACTGTTAGAGAAACTTCTAGAATGCATGGGATTTCTTTGTTCTGTTTTTGGAAGATATTATGCAAACCGTTTAAGTTACGAACACCAAAATATATCGTCATAATCACACTCGGAGGATCTACGCATCACTCTAAATACGGGCGTCTAACTCCATCTGGTGAAGAAGTAGGGATTTCTCTGTAAATATGTATCCCAGACAGGGCATATTTGATCTCATCGGAATGCCCACGATACTATGAGATGAACGATGGGTATGGTGCGATTATTTTATGTTCTGTAGCGAAGATACGGGCATCAGATATATTAAATGCCCAGTTAGTGAAACCGAAGAGGTAGGAGGAGTTGGAAAACCAAGCCCTTTCTGTGAGGTCACAGACTGTAGGTTTTAAGTGCTGGCAGGCATCCAAGAGAGCAGAGTTGTGAGTTTTTACCTGAAGCGACCAGACTGCGAGTGCCCAATGCACTGGGATAGATGGAAAGCTCCTAGCCTGTTGCCTGTAATGCTATGACCTAAGAACATGTGAGTTATCTTTTCTTCATTTAATCCTTTTATTTTCATAATTACCTTGTACATATTTGCAATTGTCTCATTTGTAACACCTTTGTAAAATATTTTGATAAACACTGCATAAACTTTATGGGTATATTATTTCATGCCAGTTATTTCTCCATGCTCTAAACCGTACCCTGTCTCTGAAGGGAATTACGCTACTGTTTTTTGGGGTTTGCTCCAGACCCGTTCAATTGGAGCTGGTGGCAGCGACCGTGTGCCGGCTTTTGGGGGGTCACTGTAGCGATTGCGGCTTGATAATTATTGTTCCTGCCTGAGTGGGAGTAGTTATCGCATTGCTGCAGTGTTCCCAATAGCCAGTACATAGCAGGCAGCGTTTCTGGCGACTAATTACCCCAGGTGCAGTACCTAATCTGACCTGAGAGTAAGGGGGGCGCCAGAGAGCTGCAAGTGTTAAGTGGAACTGTAAGCGGGATAGACACAAATCCCTGCAGTTCATGGTATATTGAAGAGCAGTGGGATACCTAGAATAAGCCCCTGCTGTAAACTAAGAGGTCAATAGCCTCGTGTGTGTTTTTTTCATCACATTGTGGCAGTGGAGGGATAACTAGGATAAGCCCCCTGCACATGTGATAGCCTCTGTTGGGTTAAAGTCACCCCAATCCGTGACTTATTGTGGGCAGCGGCTAAGGGATCTTGACAGTCACGGTGTGAATCGTGACAGAAACGTCAGCTGTTTCCCAGCTGTGTGTGTGGCAATCCCTCCTATCTCCTCCACCTCCTCCTCCTCCTGTCCCTGGGCTCCAACACCGCTAGTTGTTGCCTGGTAGTGCTGTACGCACAGTCCCAACAGTCGCTCCTCTGTTATTGGGGTTCAGTAACGTCAGCTGCTCCCCTGCTGTGTGTGTGGCAATCCCTCCTATCTCCTCCACCTCCTCCTCCCCCTGTCCCTGGGCTCCAACACCGCTAGTTGTTGCCTGGTAGTGCTGTACGCACAGTCCCAACAGTCGCTCCTCTGTTATTGGGGTTCAGTAACGTCAGCTGTTCCCCAGCTGTGTGTGTGGCAATCCCTCCTATCTCCTCCACCTCCTCCTCCTCCTGTCCCTGGGCTCCAACACCGCTAGTTGTTGCCTGGTAGTGCTGTACGCACAGTCCCAACAGTCGCTCCTCTGTTATTGGGGTTCAGTAACGTCAGCTGCTCCCCTGCTGTGTGTGTGGCAATCCCTCCTATCTCCTCCACCTCCTCCTCCCCCTGTCCCTGGGCTCCAACACCGCTAGTTGTTGCCTGGTAGTGCTGTACGCACAGTCCCAACAGTCACTCCTCTGTTATTGGGGTTCAGTAACGTCAGCTGCTCCCCTGCTGTGTGTGTGGCAATCCCTCCTATCTCCTCCACCTCCTCCTCCCCCTGTCCCTGGGCTCCAACACCGCTAGTTGTTGCCTGGTAGTGCTGTACGCACAGTCCCAACAGTCGCTCCTCTGTTATTGGGGTTCAGAAACGTCAGCTGTTTCCCAGCTGTGTGTGTGGAAATCCCTCCTATCTCCTCCACCTCCTCCTCCTCCTGTCCCTGGGCTACAACACCGCTAGTTGTTGCCTGGTAGTGCTGTACGCACAGTCCCAACAGTCGCTCCTCTGTTATTGGGGTTCAGTAACGTCAGCTGCTCCCCTGCTGTGTGTGTGGCAATCCCTCCTATCTCCTCCACCTCCTCCTCCCCCTGTCCCTGGGCTCCAACACCGCTAGTTGTTGCCTGGTAGTGCTGTACGCACAGTCCCAACAGTCGCTCCTCTGTTATTGGGGTTCAGTAACGTCAGCTGTTCCCCAGCTGTGTGTGTGGCAATCCCTCCTATCTCCTCCACCTCCTCCTGTCCCTGGGCTCCAACACCGCTAGTTGTTGCCTGGAAGTGCTGTACGCACAGTCCCAACAGTCGCTCCTCTGTTATTGGGGTTCAGTAACGTCAGCTGCTCCCCTGCTGTGTGTGTGGCATTCCCTCCTATCTCCTCCACCTCCTCCTGTCCCTGGGCTCCAACACCGCTAGTTGTTGCCTGGTAGTGCTGTACGCACAGTCCCAACAGTCGCTCCTCTGTTATTGGGGTTCAGTAATGTCAGCTGCTCCCCTGCTGTGTGTGTGGCAATCCCTCCTATCTCCTCCACCTCCTCCTCCCCCTGTCCCTGGGCTCCAACACTGCTAGTTGTTGCCTGGTAGTGCTGTACGCACAGTCCCAACAGTCGCTCCTCTGTTATTGGGGTTCAGTAACGTCAGCTGCTCCCCTGCTGTGTGTGTGGCAATCCCTCCTATCTCCTCCACCTCCTCCTCCCCCTGTCCCTGGGCTCCAACACCGCTAGTTGTTGCCTGGTAGTGCTGTACGCACAGTCCCAACAGTCGCTCCTCTGTTATTGGGGTTCAGTAACGTCAGCTGTTCCCCAGCTGTGTGTGTAGCAATCCCTCCTATCTTCACCACCTCCTCCTCCTCCTGTCCCTGGGCTCCAACACCGCTAGTTGTTGCCTGGTAGTGCTGTACGCACAGTCCCAACAGTCGCTCCTCTGTTATTGGGGTTCAGAAACGTCAGCTGTTTCCCAGCTGTGTGTGTGGCAATCCCTCCTATCTCCTCCACCTCCTCCTCCTCCTGTCCCTGGGCTCCAACACCGCTAGTTGTTGCCTGGTAGTGCTGTACGCACAGTCCCAACAGTCGCTCCTCTGTTATTGGGGTTCAGTAACGTCAGCTGCTCCCCTGCTGTGTGTGTGGCAATCCCTCCTATCTCCTCCACCTCCTCCTCCCCCTGTCCCTGGGCTCCAACACCGCTAGTTGTTGCCTGGTAGTGCTGTACGCACAGTCCCAACAGTCGCTCCTCTGTTATTGGGGTTCAGTAACATCAGATGTTCCCCAGCTGTGTGTGTGGCAATCCCTCCTATCTCCTCCACCTCCTCCTCCTACTGTCCCTGGGCTCCAACACCGCTAGTTGTTGCCTGGTAGTGCTGTACGCACAGTCCCAACAGTCGCTCCTCTGTTATTGGGGTTCAGTAACGTCAGCTGCTCCCCTGCTGTGTGTGTGGCAATCCCTCCTATCTCCTCCACCTCCTCCACCACCTGTCCCTGGGCTCCAACACCGCTAGTTGTTGCCTGGTAGTGCTGTACGCACAGTCCCAACAGTCGCTCCTCTGTTATTGGGGTTCAGTAACGTCAGCTGCTCCCCAGCTGTGTGTGTAGCAATCCCTCCTATCTCCACCACCTCCTCCTCCTCCTGTCCCTGGGCTCCAACACCGCTAGTTGTTGCCTGGTAGTGCTGTACGCACAGTCCCAAAAGTCGCTCCTCTGTTATTGGGGTTCAGAAACGTCAGCTGTTTCCCAGCTGTGTGTGTGGCAATCCCTCCTATCTCCTCCACCTCCTCCTCCTCCTGTCCCTGGGCTCCAACACCGCTAGTTGTTGCCTGGTAGTGCTGTACGCACAGTCCCAACAGTCGCTCCTCTGTTATTGGGGTTCAGTAACGTCAGCTGCTCCCCTGCTGTGTGTGTGGCAATCCCTCCTATCTCCTCCACCTCCTCCTCCCCCTGTCCCTGGGCTCCAACACCGCTAGTTGTTGCCTGGTAGTGCTGTACGCACAGTCCCAACAGTCGCTCCTCTGTTATTGGGGTTCAGTAACGTCAGCTGTTCCCCAGCTGTGTGTGTGGCAATCCCTCCTATCTCCTCCACCTCCTCCTCCTCCTGTCCCTGGGCTCCAACACCGCTAGTTGTTGCCTGGTAGTGCTGTACGCACAGTCCCAACAGTCGCTCCTCTGTTATTGGGGTTCAGTAACGTCAGCTGCTCCCCTGCTGTGTGTGTGTCAATCCCTCCTATCTCCTCCACCTCCTCCTCCCCCTGTCCCTGGGCTCCAACACCGCTAGTTGTTGCCTGGTAGTGCTGTACGCACAGTCCCAACAGTCACTCCTCTGTTATTGGGGTTCAGTAACGTCAGCTGCTCCCCTGCTGTGTGTGTGGCAATCCCTCCTATCTCCTCCACCTCCTCCTCCCCCTGTCACTGGGCTCCAACACCGCTAGTTGTTGCCTGGTAGTGCTGTACGCACAGTCCCAACAGTCGCTCCTCTGTTATTGGGGTTCAGTAACGTCAGCTGTTTCCCAGCTGTGTGTGTGGAAATCCCTCCTAGCTCCTCCACCTCCTCCTCCTCCTGTCCCTGGGCTACAACACCGCTAGTTGTTGCCTGGTAGTGCTGTATGCACAGTCCCAACAGTCGCTCCTCTGTTATTGGGGTTCAGTAACGTCAGCTGCTCCCCTGCTGTGTGTGTGGCAATCCCTCCTATCTCCTCCACCTCCTCCTCCCCCTGTCCCTGGGCTCCAACACCGCTAGTTGTTGCCTGGTAGTGCTGTACGCACAGTCCCAACAGTCGCTCCTCTGTTATTGGGGTTCAGTAACGTCAGCTGTTCCCCAGCTGTGTGTGTGGCAATCCCTCCTATCTCCTCCACCTCCTCCTGTCCCTGGGCTCCAACACCGCTAGTTGTTGCCTGGTAGTGCTGTACGCACAGTCCCAACAGTCGCTCCTCTGTTATTGGGGTTCAGTAACGTCAGCTGCTCCCCTGCTGTGTGTGTGGCAATCCCTCCTATCTCCTCCACCTCCTCCTGTCCCTGGGCTCCAACACCGCTAGTTGTTGCCTGGTAGTGCTGTACGCACAGTCCCAACAGTCGCTCCTCTGTTATTGGGGTTCAGTAACGTCAGCTGTTCCCCAGCTGTGTGTGTGGCAATCCCTCCTATCTCCTCCACCTCCTCCTCCTCCTGTCCCTGGGCTCCAACACCGCTAGTTGTTGCCTGGTAGTGCTGTACGCACAGTCCCAACAGTCGCTCCTCTGTTATTGGGGTTCAGTAACGTCAGCTGCTCCCCTGCTGTGTGTGTGGCAATCCCTCCTATCTCCTCCACCTCCTCCTCCCCCTGTCCCTGGGCTCCAACACCGCTAGTTGTTGCCTGGTAGTGCTGTACGCACAGTCCCAACAGTCGCTCCTCTGTTATTGGGGTTCAGTAACGTCAGCTGTTCCCCAGCTGTGTGTGTGGCAATCCCTCCTATCTCCTCCACCTCCTCCTCCTCCTGTCCCTGGGCTCCAACACCGCTAGTTGTTGCCTGGTAGTGCTGTACGCACAGTCCCAACAGTCGCTCCTCTGTTATTGGGGTTCAGTAATGTCAGCTGCTCCCCTGCTGTGTGTGTGGCAATCCCTCCTATCTCCTCCACCTCCTCCTCCCCCTGTCCCTGGGCTCCAACACTGCTAGTTGTTGCCTGGTAGTGCTGTACGCACAGTCCCAAAAGTCGCTCCTCTGTTATTGGGGTTCAGTAACGTCAGCTGCTCCCCTGCTGTGTGTGTGGCAATCCCTCCTATCTCCTCCACCTCCTCCTCCCCCTGTCCCTGGGCTCCAACACCGCTAGTTGTTGCCTGGTAGTGCTGTACGCACAGTCCCAACAGTCGCTCCTCTGTTATTGGGGTTCAGTAACGTCAGCTGTTCCCCAGCTGTGTGTGTAGCAATCCCTCCTATCTCCACCACCTCCTCCTCCTCCTGTCCCTGGGCTCCAACACCGCTAGTTGTTGCCTGGTAGTGCTGTACGCACAGTCCCAACAGTCGCTCCTCTGTTATTGGGGTTCAGAAACGTCAGCTGTTTCCCAGCTGTGTGTGTGGCAATCCCTCCTATCTCCTCCACCTCCTCCTCCTCCTGTCCCTGGGCTCCAACACCGCTAGTTGTTGCCTGGTAGTGCTGTACGCACAGTCCCAACAGTCGCTCCTCTGTTATTGGGGTTCAGTAACGTCAGCTGCTCCCCTGCTGTGTGTGTGGCAATCCCTCCTATCTCCTCCACCTCCTCCTCCCCCTGTCCCTGGGCTCCAACACCGCTAGTTGTTGCCTGGTAGTGCTGTACGCACAGTCCCAACAGTCGCTCCTCTGTTATTGGGGTTCAGTAACATCAGATGTTCCCCAGCTGTGTGTGTGGCAATCCCTCCTATCTCCTCCACCTCCTCCTCCTACTGTCCCTGGGCTCCAACACCGCTAGTTGTTGCCTGGTAGTGCTGTACGCACAGTCCCAACAGTCGCTCCTCTGTTATTGGGGTTCAGTAACGTCAGCTGCTCCCCTGCTGTGTGTGTGGCAATCCCTCCTATCTCCTCCACCTCCTCCACCACCTGTCCCTGGGCTCCAACACGGCTAGTTGTTGCCTGGTAGTGCTGTACGCACAGTCCCAACAGTCGCTCCTCTGTTATTGGGGTTCAGTAACGTCAGCTGTTCCCCAGCTGTGTGTGTGGCAATCCCTCCTATCTCCTCCACCTCCTCCTCCTCCTGTCCCTGGGCTCCAACACCGCTAGTTGTTGCCTGGTAGTGCTATACGCACAGTCCCAACAGTCGCTCCTCTGTTATTGGGGTTCAGTAACGTCAGCTGTTCCCCAGCTGTGTGTGTGGCAATCCCTCCTATCTCCTCCACCTCCTCCTCCTCCTGTCCCTGGGCTCCAACACCGCTAGTTGTTGCCTGGTAGTGCTGTACGCACAGTCCCAACAGTCGCTCCTCTGTTATTGGGGTTCAGTAACGTCAGCTGCTCCCCTGCTGTGTGTGTGGCAATCACTCCTATCTCCTCCACCTCCTCCCCCTGTCCCTGGGCTCCAACACCGCTAGTTGTTGCCTGGTAGTGCTGTACGCACAGTCCCAACAGTCGCTCCTCTGTTATTGGGGTTCAGTAACGTCAGCTGCTCCCCTGCTGTGTGTGTGGCAATCCCTCCTATCTCCTCCACCTCCTCCTCCCCCTGTCCATGGTCTCCAACACCGCTAGTTGTTGCCTGGTAGTGCTGTACGCACAGTCCCAACAGTCGCTCCTCTGTTATTGGGGTTCAGTAACGTCAGCTGTTCCCCAGCTGTGTGTGTGGCAATCCCTCCTATCTCCTCCACCTCCTCCTCCTCCTGTCCCTGGGCTCCAACACCGCTAGTTGTTGCCTGGTAGTGCTGTACGCACAGTCCCAACAGTCGCTCCTCTGTTATTGGGGTTCAGTAACGTCAGCTGTTCCCCAGCTGTGTGTGTGGCAATCCCTCCTATCTCCTCCACCTCCTCCTCCTCCTGTCCCTGGGCTCCAACACCGCTAGTTGTTGCCTGGTAGTGCTGTACGCACAGTCCCAACAGTCGCTCCTCTGTTATTGGGGTTCAGTAACGTCAGCTGCTCCCCTGCTGTGTGTGTGGCAATCCCTCCTATCTCCTCCACCTCCTCCTCCCCCTGTCCCTGGGCTCCAACACCGCTAGTTGTTGCCTGGTGTCACGATATGGTATGAAATATCATAAGTTTAGTGCTCTTGTCAGCCCAGGATGTGGGCTAGGAGGCCCCCCTTGTCTTTTGCTTCAGAGTTGAGCTTGCTTGCCAATGTAGATGGGGGAAGTGAGTTTTATTGACGAAAGGCATTTACGACCCCCAGTTCCTGTAGTAGTAAGTGCTCAGCTTTAACAGTTAGAGAAACTTCTAGAACCATGCGGTCCTTTGTTCGGTTATTGTGAGATATTAGACAAACTATTTAGGATAGTGGAATGATAAATACATATTCTTTATCTCCGTCGAAGCATCTACCCATCACTCTAAACACAGTCGCCTAACTCCATCGGGGGAAGAAGTAGGGATTGCTCTGTAAATAATAGGACATATTTGGTCTCCTTAGAAAGCTCATGTTAATACAAGCTCTATGCTGGGTGTGATATGACTCTGATATGTACTGGGACGGAGTTATAAGCATTAGACCAATTTGTATCCAAGTTACTCAGACTGAAAGGTAGGAGGATCTGGAAAAGCCAGCCCTTTCTGTGAGGTCACAGACTGTAGATTATAAAGTTGTGGCCAGATCTCCCGGCTCAGTCTTCTTCTTCTCTTTTCCTGTGAGCCCTGAACAGCACATCCAATGAGCTGGGATGTCTGGCTGACTGCAATGCAATGATCTGAGAACATGTGAGTTATCTTTTTCTTCCTTTAATCCTTTTATTTTCATAATTACCTTGTACATATTTGCAATTGTCTCATTTGTAACATCTTTGTAAAATATTTTTATAAACACTGCCTAAAAATCATTTATGGGGTATATTATTTAATACTAGTTCGTTCTTCCTGCCCTAAACCGTACCCTGTCTCTGAAGGGAATTACGCTACTGTTTTTGGGGGTTTGCTCCAGACCCCTTCAATTGGAGCTGGTGGCAGCGACCGTGTGCCGGCTTTTGGGGGTCCCTGTAGCGACTGCGGCTTGATAATTATTGTTCCTGCCTGAGTGGGAGTAGTTATCGCATCGCTGCAGTGTTCCCAATAGCCAGTACATAGCAGGCAGCGTTTCTGGCGACTAATTACCCCAGGTGCAGTACCTAATCTGACCTGAGAGTAAGGGGGGGCGCCAGAGAGCTGCAAGTGTTAAGTGGAACTGTAAGCGGGATAGACACAAATCCCTGCAGTTCATGGTATATTGAAGAGCAGTGGGATACCTAGAATAAGCCCCTGCTGTAAACTAAGAGGTCAATAGCCTCGTGTGTGTTTTTTCATCACATTGTGGCAGTGGAGGGATACCTGGGATAAGCCCCCTGCACATGTGATAGCCGTCTGTTGGTTTAAAGTCACCCCAATCCGTGACATATTGTGGGCAGCGGCTGAGGGATCTTGACAGTCACGGTGTGAATCGTGACATATTGGTGGCAAGGCGGTGGGATATTAGAGCATTAGTGATTTGGTTTGAGCAATCATTCCTCTCACTAAAAACTTGCAGAAAGTTCTTGCGAGAACTCTGCGCAAATAAGTTTGGAGAACGAACTCAGTGTTTATTAGTTGTGAGACAATTGTGTACTGGTAATTATCCCTTCCCTTTCTCTTCGTTTTTCTATTCTATCTTTTATTTGGCAACCATGGCTGCGAAAGGAGAAGCCTGGTACACCCAGCAGAAGAAAGACACTCTTGCTGGGATATGCATGTACCATGGCCTGAACCCCCAGAACAAGACCAAGACTCAAATGGTCGCTGAACTGGTGCAATGGGAAGCCGCTCTAGACCACTCGCAGAGCCCAGAGGCCGCAGATGCCAGCACCAGCGAACGTGGTGCTGCAGCAGAGGTCCAACCGCTGAATACGGGCCCTACTGGCAACCAGGGGGGCGCAGACTTCCGCCTGCAGTTGGCTCTGCAACAATGCTCCGCAGATGACCTAGAGAGACGTCTGCAGCTGATCCAGCAATACCAGGAGCGAGCCGAGCGAGAGGCTGAGAGAGCCGAGCGAGAGGCCCAGGCCCAGCGAGCCGAGCGCCAAGCCCAGCGAGAACATGAACTGGAGATGCTCCGGCGGGGGGGGACGCCTTCCACTGCCCAGAGCCGTGAGCCCAGCAGCGCTCAGATACCAAAGCCCCGGCCCGACCACTTTCCTGTTATGGAAAAGGATGGGGACTTGGACACGTTTCTGCGGGCCTTTGAGAAAGCCTGCAGACAGTACCAGCTGCCTACACAAGAATGGGCACGATACCTGACACCAGGGCTGAGAGGAAAAGCCCTGGAGGCGTTTGCTGCACTCCCTCAAGAACAAGATGGTGACTATGAGGCCATCAAGCAGGCTCTGATAGCCAAGTTCCAGCTTACACCCGAGGTGTACCGTAAAAAGTTTCGGACCCTCCTACGTGGCCCACACGACAGTTACAGTGATGTGGTGCATAGACTGGGGACCCACTTTGACCAGTGGACCCAAGGACTGTCAGTGACCACCTTTACACAGCTGCGAGACCTGATGATCAAAGACCAGTTCTTCCGTCTTTGCCCAACTGAAGTGCGACAGTTCGTGATGGACAGAGAACCCAACGATGTGACGAAAGCAGCGCAGATTGCCGATGCCTATGAGGCCAACCGTAGATCGGAAGTGCGGAAGCCAGTCACCACCAGCTGGAGAGGGGGTAAGCCTGCAGCCAACGCCAGTACCCCTGCCAGCCAACACACCAGAGGTCCTGTCCCCGTGGCCAACAGCACCAGACCTACCACCGAACTTCGCCAGTGTTACCACTGCAGGCAGACTGGACACCTCAGTCACCAATGTCAAGCCAAGCAGAAGAACTCCTCATCCCAGGCCCCAGGGCCTAATGCAGCAGTTCTTTTGGTGGGTGGTGTGGCTGGGAGGGTGTGTGACAACGTACAGCCCGTCACTGTGGGAGGTCGTGTTGCTACCGGCCTCAAGGACACCGGGGCTGAACGAACCCTCATCCGACCCGAACTGGCGGCCCCTGAAGAAATCATTCCGGGGAAAACCCTAACTGTCACTGGGATTGGGGGCATCAGCTGTCCCTTACCGATGGCCCGGGTTTTTATTGATTGGGGTGCTGGGAGCGGGGTGAAGGAAGTGGGGCTGTCTGATAATTTGCCCACTGATGTTTTGTTGGGGACTGATTTGGGGAGGTTGTTTGCCTACTACGTCCCTGACACCCCTCCCCAATCTGCTAATAAGCGTAACGTTAACCCTGATGATGATGATGATGATGATGATGGGAAATCGCATGTGTTACCTGACCATGCTTTATCTTGTAGTGATGCATCTGCTAACCATTTTTTCCCTAGGATTGATGGTGAAAATGTTGTACCTGTGCCAACTGTATCTGATAATGATGTTTCTGTAAAAGTTGATGTGTCCATAGGTACAGGAGTGCTCAGCCACGTTGCTCTGCGGAGTGAGACGGCTGAGGAACCCCTAGCAGGGGCAAGTGTCGGTGCTACAAGAAATGGGGAGATACATGGGAACCGTGAGACAGGTGACGCCATGAAATTGACCAGTGCCACCGAGGAAGGTAACTGGCCCCTAAGTAGCAATGCTCCTGAGGTAATGGGGGAGGATGGGGAGGTAGAGCCCATAGCAGCGTCAGCTGATGGGTCTGTAGAAACCCCCGGGGAGACAGCCTACGTAGCTGCTGTCACCCGCAGTCAGAGTGCCCGGAACGCAGATACCTGTCTGCCTTCCGGACCCTCCTCAGTCATCAGTGTGACTGAACCAGAGGTGGACCCAGTGCAGGTCCCAGAGGGCTCCCGTGGGCAAGGGACCCTGACGTCGCTTCTGGCTTCCCCTAGCCAGGAGTTTCAGGCCGCTCTGCACACAGATGCGAGCCTAGAGAGTTTGAGACAACTCGCCGGGACGTCATTCTCCGAGACTGATAAGGAGAAGGTGTTCTGGGAAGGAGGAAGGTTGTACCGGGAGACAGTACCCGGAGAATCACAAAAGGAGTGGTTGAGGGAAAGACAGCTGGTCGTCCCGCAGCAATTCCGGGGTGAGTTGTTGCGGATTGCCCTTGAGATCCCACTAGCTGGACACTTGGGGATCAGCAAAACTAAGGCCCGGCTGTCTCAACACTTCTATTGGCCTAAGATGGGGACAGATGTGTCAAACTACTGCCGCTCCTGTGTCACCTGTCAAAGAGTGGGGAAGGCGGGGCCTGCTCTTAAGGCTCCCCTGATCCCTTTGCCAGTGATAGAGGAGCCTTTCCAGAGGATTGCGGTGGACATTGTGGGCCCGCTGGCCGTCACCAGCAGCTCTGGAAAGCAATATATTCTTACTGTGGTAGACTACGCTACCCGGTACCCAGAGGCAGTAGCTCTGTCGTCAATTAGGGCAGATAAGGTGGCGGATGCCCTGTTGGCCATCTTTTCACGTGTAGGATTTCCCAGGGAAATGCTTACTGATCGAGGGACCCAATTTATGTCTCACCTAATGGAGGCTCTCTGTAAGAAAATGCAGGTGAAGCACCTGGTATCGAGTGCGTATCACCCACAGACCAATGGCTTGTGTGAACGCTTCAATGGTACCCTCAAACAGATGCTACGCATGCTGGTTGAGACACAAGGGCGCGACTGGGAGCGGTACCTCCCACACCTGCTATTTGCTTACCGAGAGGTTCCGCAGGCCTCGACGGGGTTCTCCCCCTTCGAGCTCCTGTACGGCAGGCGAGTCCGGGGACCCCTTGGGTTGATAAGAGAATCCTGGGAAGAGGAGCCGAACCCTTCTGAAGTGTCCATAGTGGAGTATGTCATGCGCTTCCGTGACAAGATGCAGACCTTGACGCAGTTGGTGCATGACAACATGACGCAGGCTCAGGCTGATCAGAAGCACTGGTACGACCAGAACGCCCGGGAGCGGACCTACCACGTGGGTCAAAAGGTGTGGGTGCTGGTTCCTGTACCAACGGATAAGCTTCAGGCAGCCTGGGAGGGCCCGTACGTCGTCCACCAACAGCTCAACCCGGTCACCTATGTGGTCACGCTTGACCACACTCGGGGTAGGCGAAAGGCCTTTCACGTCAACATGATGAAAGCTCATCACGAACGTGAACCTTTCGTCCTACCGGTCTGCAGCGCACCCGAAGACGGGGAGGAGGACACCCTCCTGGACATGCTGGCCCAAGCCAAGGCCCGTGGGTCCATTGAGGACGTGGAGGTAAGCGCCTCGCTAGATGAACCACAGCGGTTGCAGTTGCAAACCACCCTGGAACCCTTCCGGGTCGTGTTCTCCAACCGGCCTGGAAGGACTGAGTTAGCGGTCCACGAGGTGGACACCGGGAATCACGCCCCACTACGGCGAACACCCTATCGAATCTCTGACCAGGTGCAGCAGATTATGCGCCAGGAGATCGATGAGATGTTACAGCTGGGGGTGATTCGACGGTCAAAGAGCGCGTGGGCCTCACCTGTAGTTCTCGTGCCAAAGAAGGACCGGACCACCCGGTTCTGCGTGGACTACAGGGGGCTCAACGCCATTACAGCCTCTGACGCGCACCCAATGCCGCGCATCGAGGAGCTGCTTGAGAAGTTAGCTGGCGCAGAATACCTGACAATAATGGATCTGAGTCGCGGATACTGGCAGATTCCCCTGAGCCCCGAGGCGCAGGAGAAGTCCGCCTTTATCACACCCTTTGGACTGTACGAGTCCACGGTCATGCCCTTCGGCATGAAGAATGCCCCTGCCACTTTCCAGCGGATGGTCAATCTCCTGCTTCAGGGACTGGAGAAGTACGCTGTGGCGTACTTAGATGACATTGCCATCTTCAGTCCCTCCTGGGATGAACACCTGCAGCATCTCGAGGAGGTGCTCGGGCGAATTCACCAAGCAGGCCTGACTATCAAGCCGGGAAAGTGCCAGATGGGCATGAGGGAGGTTCACTACCTGGGGCACCGGGTAGGCGGAAACACCCTAAAACCGGAGCCTGACAAAGTGGGCGTGATTGTGAACTGGCCCACTCCCAGGAACAAGAAACATGTGATGTCCTTCCTGGGCACTGCAGGGTACTATAGGCGCTTCGTGCAGCACTATAGTAGCCTGGCAAAACCTTTGACGGACCTCACCAGGAAGAAGCTACCCCACATCGTCAACTGGACAGATGGCTGTGAGGGGGCCTTCCAGGCGTTGAAAACAGCACTGTGCAACGCCCCTGTGTTGAAAGCAGTCGACAGCAGTCGACCGTTCTTGGTACAGACCGACGCCAGCGAGTTTGGCCTCGGTGCTGTGCTCAGCCAGGTTGACTCGGAGGACCAAGAGCACCCCGTGTTGTACCTGAGCCGGAAACTTTTGCTGAGGGAAGTGGCCTACTCCACCATTGAGAAGGAGTGCCTGGCCATAGTCTGGGCCCTGCAGCGCTTGCAGCCCTACTTGTACGGTCGCACCTTCACCGTGGTGACCGACCACAACCCTCTGCGCTGGCTAAGCACCATGTGTGGAACCAACGGCAGGTTGCTACGCTGGAGCCTTGCCCTTCAGCAATTTGACTTCACCGTTAAACACAAAGCGGGCAAAGAGCATGGTAATGCAGATGGACTCTCCCGCCAGGGTGAACCCACGGAGGTGCGCATGGAGGCATACCGAGAGGTCCTGCCGCCGTAGCGCACGCCAAAAGGGGGAGGTGTCACGATATGGTATGAAATATCATAAGTTTAGTGCTCTTGTCAGCCCAGGATGTGGGCTAGGAGGCCCCCCTTGTCTTTTGCTTCAGAGTTGAGCTTGCTTGCCAATGTAGATGGGGGAAGTGAGTTTTATTGACGAAAGGCATTTACGACCCCCAGTTCCTGTAGTAGTAAGTGCTCAGCTTTAACAGTTAGAGAAACTTCTAGAACCATGCGGTCCTTTGTTCGGTTATTGTGAGATATTAGACAAACTATTTAGGATAGTGGAATGATAAATACATATTCTTTATCTCCGTCGAAGCATCTACCCATCACTCTAAACACAGTCGCCTAACTCCATCGGGGGAAGAAGTAGGGATTGCTCTGTAAATAATAGGACATATTTGGTCTCCTTAGAAAGCTCATGTTAATACAAGCTCTATGCTGGGTGTGATATGACTCTGATATGTACTGGGACGGAGTTATAAGCATTAGACCAATTTGTATCCAAGTTACTCAGACTGAAAGGTAGGAGGATCTGGAAAAGCCAGCCCTTTCTGTGAGGTCACAGACTGTAGATTATAAAGTTGTGGCCAGATCTCCCGGCTCAGTCTTCTTCTTCTCTTTTCCTGTGAGCCCTGAACAGCACATCCAATGAGCTGGGATGTCTGGCTGACTGCAATGCAATGATCTGAGAACATGTGAGTTATCTTTTTCTTCCTTTAATCCTTTTATTTTCATAATTACCTTGTACATATTTGCAATTGTCTCATTTGTAACATCTTTGTAAAATATTTTTATAAACACTGCCTAAAAATCATTTATGGGGTATATTATTTAATACTAGTTCGTTCTTCCTGCCCTAAACCGTACCCTGTCTCTGAAGGGAATTACGCTACTGTTTTTGGGGGTTTGCTCCAGACCCCTTCAATTGGAGCTGGTGGCAGCGACCGTGTGCCGGCTTTTGGGGGTCCCTGTAGCGACTGCGGCTTGATAATTATTGTTCCTGCCTGAGTGGGAGTAGTTATCGCATCGCTGCAGTGTTCCCAATAGCCAGTACATAGCAGGCAGCGTTTCTGGCGACTAATTACCCCAGGTGCAGTACCTAATCTGACCTGAGAGTAAGGGGGGGCGCCAGAGAGCTGCAAGTGTTAAGTGGAACTGTAAGCGGGATAGACACAAATCCCTGCAGTTCATGGTATATTGAAGAGCAGTGGGATACCTAGAATAAGCCCCTGCTGTAAACTAAGAGGTCAATAGCCTCGTGTGTGTTTTTTCATCACATTGTGGCAGTGGAGGGATACCTGGGATAAGCCCCCTGCACATGTGATAGCCGTCTGTTGGTTTAAAGTCACCCCAATCCGTGACATATTGTGGGCAGCGGCTGAGGGATCTTGACAGTCACGGTGTGAATCGTGACACCTGGTAGTGCTGTACGCACAGTCCCAACAGTCGCTCCTCTGTTATTGGGGTTCAGTAACGTCAGCTGTTCCCCAGCTGTGTGTGTGGCAATCCCTCCTATCTCCTCCACCTCCTCCTCCTCCTGTCCCTGGGCTCCAATACCGCTAGTTGTTGCCTGGTAGTGCTGTACGCACAGTCCCAACAGTCGCTCCTCTGTTATTGGGGTTCAGTAACGTCAGCTGCTCCCCTGCTGTGTGTGTGGCAATCCCTCCTATCTCCTCCACCTCCTCCTCCCCCTTTCCCTGGGCTCCAACACCGCTAGTTGTTGCCTGGTAGTGCTGTACGCACAGTCCCAACAGTCGCTCCTCTGTTATTGGGGTTCAGTAATGTCAGCTGTTCCCCAGCTGTGTGTGTAGCAATCCCTCCTATCTCCACCACCTCCTCCTCCTCCTGTCCCTGGGCTCCAACACCGCTAGTTGTTGCCTGGTAGTGCTGTACGCACAGTCCCAACAGTCGCTCCTCTGTTATTGGGGTTCAGAAACGTCAGCTGTTTCCCAGCTGTGTGTGTGGCAATCCCTCCTATCTCCTCCACCTCCTCCTCCTCCTGTCCCTGGGCTCCAACACCGCTAGTTGTTGCCTGGTAGTGCTGTACGCACAGTCCCAACAGTCGCTCCTCTGTTATTGGGGTTCAGTAACGTCAGCTGCTCCCCTGCTGTGTGTGTGGCAATCCCTCCTATCTCCTCCACCTCCTCCTCCCCCTGTCCCTGGGCTCCAACACCGCTAGTTGTTGCCTGGTAGTGCTGTACGCACAGTCCCAACAGTCGCTCCTCTGTTATTGGGGTTCAGTAACGTCAGCTGTTCCCCAGCTGTGTGTGTGGCAATCCCTCCTATCTCCTCCACCTCCTCCTCCTCCTGTCCCTGGGCTCCAACACCGCTAGTTGTTGCCTGGTAGTGCTGTACGCACAGTCCCAACAGTCGCTCCTCTGTTATTGGGGTTCAGTAACGTCAGCTGTTCCCCAGCTGTGTGTGTGGCAATCCCTCCTATCTCCTCCACCTCCTCCTCCTACTGTCCCTGGGCTCTAACACCGCTAGTTGTTGCCTGGTAGTGCTGTACGCACAGTCCCAACAGTCGCTCCTCTGTTATTGGGGTTCAGTAACGTCAGCTGCTCCCCTGCTGTGTGTGTGGCAATCACTCCTATCTCCTCCACCTCCTCCTCCCCCTGTCCCTGGGCTCCAACACCGCTAGTTGTTGCCTGGTAGTGCTGTACGCACAGTCCCAACAGTCGCTCCTCTGTTATTGGGGTTCAGTAACGTCAGCTGCTCCCCTGCTGTGTGTGTGGCAATCCCTCCTATCTCCTCCACCTCCTCCTCCCCCTTTCCCTGGGCTCCAACACCGCTAGTTGTTGCCTGGTAGTGCTGTACGCACAGTCCCAACAGTCGCTCCTCTGTTATTGGGGTTCAGTAATGTCAGCTGTTCCCCAGCTGTGTGTGTAGCAATCCCTCCTATCTCCACCACCTCCTCCTCCTCCTGTCCCTGGGCTCCAACACCGCTAGTTGTTGCCTGGTAGTGCTGTACGCACAGTCCCAACAGTCGCTCCTCTGTTATTGGGGTTCAGAAACGTCAGCTGTTTCCCAGCTGTGTGTGTGGCAATCCCTCCTATCTCCTCCACCTCCTCCTCCTCCTGTCCCTGGGCTCCAACACCGCTAGTTGTTGCCTGGTAGTGCTGTACGCACAGTCCCAACAGTCGCTCCTCTGTTATTGGGGTTCAGTAACGTCAGCTGCTCCCCTGCTGTGTGTGTGGCAATCCCTCCTATCTCCTCCACCTCCTCCTCCCCCTGTCCCTGGGCTCCAACACCGTTGGTTGTTGCCTGGTAGTGCTGTACGCACAGTCTTAACAGTCGCTCCTCTGTTATTGGGGTTCAGTAACGTCAGCTGTTCCCCAGCTGTGTGTGTGGCAATCCCTCCTATCTCCTCCACCTCCTCCTCCTCCTGTCCCTGGGCTCCAACACCGCTAGTTGTTGCCTGGTAGTGCTGTACGCACAGTCCCAACAGTCGCTCCTCTGTTATTTGGGTTCAGTAACGTCAGCTGCTCCCCTGCTGTGTGTGTGGCAATCCCTCCTATCTCCTCCACCTCCTCCTCCCCCTTTCCCTGGGCTCCAACACCGCTAGTTGTTGCCTGGTAGTGCTGTACGCACAGTCCCAACAGTCGCTCCTCTGTTATTGGGGTTCAGTAACGTCAGCTGTTCCCCAGCTGTGTGTGTGGCAATCCCTCCTATCTCCTCCACCTCCTCCTCCTCCTGTCCCTGGGCTCCAACACCGCTAGTTGTTGCCTGGTAGTGCTGTACGCACAGTCCCAACAGTCGCTCCTCTGTTATTGGGGTTCAGTAACGTCAGCTGCTCCCCTGCTGTGTGTGTGGCAATCCCTCCTATCTCCTCCACCTCCTCCTCCCCCTGTCCCTGGGCTCCAACACCGTTGGTTGTTGCCTGGTAGTGCTGTACGCACAGTCTTAACAGTCGCTCCTCTGTTATTGGGGTTCAGTAACGTCAGCTGTTCCCCAGCTGTGTGTGTGGCAATCCCTCCTATCTCCTCCACCTCCTCCTCCTCCTGTCCCTGGGCTCCAACACCGCTAGTTGTTGCCTGGTAGTGCTGTACGCACAGTCCCAACAGTCGCTCCTCTGTTATTTGGGTTCAGTAACGTCAGCTGCTCCCCTGCTGTGTGTGTGGCAATCCCTCCTATCTCCTCCACCTCCTCCTCCCCCTTTCCCTGGGCTCCAACACCGCTAGTTGTTGCCTGGTAGTGCTGTACGCACAGTCCCAACAGTCGCTCCTCTGTTATTGGGGTTCAGTAACATCAGCTGTTCCCCAGCTGTGTGTGTGGCAATCCCTCCTATCTCCTCCACCTCCTCCTCCTACTGTCCCTGGGCTCCAACACCGCTAGTTGTTGCCTGGTAGTGCTGTACGCACAGTCCCAACAGTCGCTCCTCTGTTATTGGGGTTCAGTAACGTCAGCTGCTCCCCTGCTGTGTGTGTGGCAATCCCTCCTATCTCCTCCACCTCCTCCACCACCTGTCCCTGGGCTCCAACACCGCTAGTTGTTGCCTGGTAGTGCTGTACGCACAGTCCCAACAGTCGCTCCTCTGTTATTGGGGTTCAGTAACGTCAGCTGTTCCCCAGCTGTGTGTGTGGCAATCCCTCCTATCTCCTCCACCTCCTCCTCCTCCTGTCCCTGGGCTCCAACACCGCTAGTTGTTGCCTGGTAGTGCTGTACGCACAGTCCCAACAGTCGCTCCTCTGTTATTGGGGTTCAGTAACGTCAGCTGTTCCCCAGCTGTGTGTGTGGCAATCCCTCCTATCTCCTCCACCTCCTCCTCCTCCTTTCCCTGGGCTCCAACACCGCTAGTTGTTGCCTGGTAGTGCTGTACGCACAGTCCCAACAGTCGCTCCTCTGTTATTGGGGTTCAGTAACGTCAGCTGCTCCCCTGCTGTGTGTGTGGCAATCCCTCCTATCTCCTCCACCTCCTCCTCCCCCTGTCCCTGGGCTCCAACACCGCTAGTTGTTGCCTTGTAGTACTGTACGCACAGTCCCAACAGTCGCTCCTCTGTTATTGGGGTTCAGTAACGTCAGCTGTTCCCCAGCTGTGTGTGTAGCAATCCCTCCTATCTCCACCACCTACTCCTCCTCCTGACCCTGGGCTCCAACACCGCTAGTTGTTGCCTGGTAGTGCTGTACGCACAGTCCCAACAGTCGCTCCTCTGTTATTGGGGTTCAGAAACGTCAGCTGTTTCCCAGCTGTGTGTGTGGCAATCCCTCCTATCTCCTCCACCTCCTCCTCCTCCTGTCCCTGGGCTCCAACACCGCTAGTTGTTGCCTGGTAGTGCTGTACCCACAGTCCCAACAGTCGCTCCTCTGTTATTGGGGTTCAGTAACGTCAGCTGCTCCCCTGCTGTGTGTGTGGCAATCCCTCCTATCTCCTCCACCTCCTCCTCCCCCTGTCCCTGGGCTCCAACACCACTAGTTGTTGCCTGGTAGTGCTGTACGCACAGTCCCAACAGTCGCTCCTCTGTTATTGGGGTTCAGTAACGTCAGCTGTTCCCCAGCTGTGTGTGTGGCAATCCCTCCTATCTCCTCCACCTCCTCCTCCTCCTGTCCCTGGGCTCCAACACCGCTAGTTGTTGCCTGGTAGTGCTGTACGCACAGTCCCAACAGTCGCTCCTCTGTTATTGGGGTTCAGTAACGTCAGCTGCTCACCTGCTGTGTGTGTGGCAATCCCTCCTATCTCCTCCACCTCCTCCTCCCCCTGTCCCTGGGCTCCAACACCGCTAGTTGTTGCCTGGTAGTGCTGTACGCACAGTCCCAACAGTCGCTCCTCTGTTATTGGGGTTCAGTAACATCAGATGTTCCCCAGCTGTGTGTGTGGCAATCCCTCCTATCTCCTCCACCTCCTCCTCCTACTGTCCCTGGGCTCCAACACCGCTAGTTGTTGCCTGGTAGTGCTGTACGCACAGTCCCAACAGTCGCTCCTCTGTTATTGGGGTTCAGTAACGTCAGCTGCTCCCCTGCTGTGTGTGTGGCAATCCCTCCTATCTCCTCCACCTCCTCCACCACCTGTCCCTGGGCTCCAACACCGCTAGTTGTTGCCTGGTAGTGCTGTACGCACAGTCCCAACAGTCGCTCCTCTGTTATTGGGGTTCAGTAACGTCAGCTGTTCCCCAGCTGTGTGTGTGGCAATCCCTCCTATCTCCTCCACCTCCTCCTCCTCCTGTCCCTGGGCTCCAACACCGCTAGTTGTTGCCTGGTAGTGCTGTACGCACAGTCCCAACAGTCGCTCCTCTGTTATTGGGGTTCAGTAACGTCAGCTGTTCCCCAGCTGTGTGTGTGGCAATCCCTCCTATCTCCTCCACCTCCTCCTCCTCCTGTCCCTGGGCTCCAACACCGCTAGTTGTTGCCTGGTAGTGCTGTACGCACAGTCCCAACAGTCGCTCCTCTGTTATTGGGGTTCAGTAACGTCAGCTGCTCCCCTGCTGTGTGTGTGGCAATCACTCCTATCTCCTCCACCTCCTCCTCCCCCTGTCCCTGGGCTCCAACACCACTAGTTGTTGCCTGGTAGTGCTGTACGCACAGTCCCAACAGTCGCTCCTCTGTTATTGGGGTTCAGTAACGTCAGCTGTTCCCCAGCTGTGTGTGTGGCAATCCCTCCTATCTCCTCCACCTCCTCCTCCTCCTGTCCCTGGGCTCCAACACCGCTAGTTGTTGCCTGGTAGTGCTGTACGCACAGTCCCAACAGTCGCTCCTCTGTTATTGGGGTTCAGTAACGTCAGCTGTTCCCCAGCTGTGTGTGTGGCAATCCCTCCTATCTCCTCCACCTCCTCCTCCTCCTGTCCCTGGGCTCCAACACCGCTAGTTGTTGCCTGGTAGTGCTGTACGCACAGTCCCAACAGTCGCTCCTCTGTTATTGGGGTTCAGTAACGTCAGCTGCTCCCCTGCTGTGTGTGTGGCAATCACTCCTATCTCCTCCACCTCCTCCTCCCCCTGTCCCTGGGCTCCACCACGCTAGTTGTTGCCTGGTAGTGCTGTACGCACAGTCCCAACAGTCGCTCCTCTGTTATTGGGGTTCAGTAACGTCAGCTGCTCCCCTGCTGTGTGTGTGGCAATCCCTCCTATCTCCTCCACCTCCTCCTCCCCCTGTCCATGGGCTCCAACACCGCTAGTTGTTGCCTGGTAGTGCTGTACGCACAGTCCCAACAGTCGCTCCTCTGTTATTGGGGTTCAGTAACGTCAGCTGTTCCCCAGCTGTGTGTGTGGCAATCCCTCCTATCTCCTCCACCTCCTCCTCCTCCTGTCCCTGGGCTCCAACACCGCTAGTTGTTGCCTGGTAGTGCTGTACGCACAGTCCCAACAGTCGCTCCTCTGTTA
Source organism: Ranitomeya variabilis (assembly GCF_051348905.1). Classification (NCBI taxonomy): domain Eukaryota; kingdom Metazoa; phylum Chordata; class Amphibia; order Anura; family Dendrobatidae; genus Ranitomeya; species Ranitomeya variabilis. The sequence continues at coordinate 824,475,879 of NC_135232.1, read as the reverse complement.
TTGGGGTTCAGTAACGTCAGCTGTTCCCCAGCTGTGTGTGTGGCAATCCCTCCTATCTCCTCCACCTCCTCCTCCTCCTGTCCCTGGGCTCCAACACCGCTAGTTGTTGCCTGGTAGTGCTGTACGCACAGTCCCAACAGTCGCTCCTCTGTTATTGGGGTTCAGTAACGTCAGCTGCTCCCCTGCTGTGTGTGTGGCAATCCCTCCTATCTCCTCCACCTCCTCCTCCCCCTTTCCCTGCGCTCCAACACCGCTAGTTGTTGCCTGGTAGTGCTGTACGCACAGTCCCAACAGTCGCTCCTCTGTTATTGGGGTTCAGTAACGTCAGCTGCTCCCCTGCTGTGTGTGTGGCAATCCCTCCTATCTCCTCCACCTCCTCCTCCCCCTGTCCCTGGGCTCCAACACCGCTAGTTGTTGCCTGGTAGTACTGTACGCACAGTCCCAACAGTCGCTCCTCTGTTATTGGGGTTCAGTAACGTCAGCTGTTCCCCAGCTGTGTGTGGCAATCCCTCCTATCTCCTCCTCCACCTCCTCCTCCTCCTGTCCCTGGGCTCCAACACCGCTAGTTGTTGCCTGTAGTGCTGTACGCACAGTCCCAACAGTCGCTCCTCTGTTATTGGGGTTCAGTAACGTCAGCTGCTCCCCTGCTGTGTGTGTGGCAATCCCTCCTATCTCCTCCACCTCCTTCTCCCCCTGTCCCTGGGCTCCAACACCGCTAGCTGTTGCCTGGTAGTGCTGTACACACAGTCCCAATAGTCGCTCCTCTGTTATTGGGGTTCAGTAACGTCAGCTGTTCCCCAGCTGTGTGTGTGGCAATCCCTCCTATCTCCTCCACCTCCTCCTCCTCCTGTCCCTGGGCTCCAACACCGCTAGTTGTTGCCTGGTAGTGCTGTACGCACAGTCCCAACAGTCGCTCCTCTGTTATTGGGGTTCAGTAACGTCAGCTGCTCCCCTGCTGTGTGTGTGGCAATCCCTCCTATCTCCTCCACCTCCTCCTCCCCCTGTCCCTGGGCTCCAACACCGCTAGTTGTTGCCTGGTAGTGCTGTACGCACAGTCCCAACAGTCGCTCCTCTGTTATTGGGGTTCAGTAACGTCAGCTGTTCCCCAGCTGTGTGTGTGGCAATCCCTCCTATCTCCTCCACCTCCTCCTCCTCCTGTCCCTGGGCTCCAACACCGCTAGTTGTTGCCTGGTAGTGCTGTACGCACAGTCCCAACAGTCGCTCCTCTGTTATTGGGGTTCAGTAACGTCAGCTGTTCCCCAGCTGTGTGTGTGGAAATCCCTCCTATCTCCTCCACCTCCTCCTCCTCCTGTCCCTGGGCTCCAACACCGCTAGTTGTTGCCTGGTAGTGCTGTACGCACAGTCCCAACAGTCGCTCCTCTGTTATTGGTGTTCAGAAACGTCAGCTGCTCCCCTGCTGTGTGTGTGGCAATCCCTCCTATCTCCTCCACCTCCTCCTCCCCCTGTCCCTGGGCTCCAACACCGCTAGTTGTTGCCTGGTAGTGCTGTACGCACAGTCCCAACAGTCGCTCCTCTGTTATTGGGGTTCAGTAACGTCAGCTGTTCCCCAGCTGTGTGTGTGGCAATCCCTCCTATTTCCTCCACCTCCTCCTCCTCCTGTCCCTGGGCTCCAACACCGCTAGTTGTTGCCTGGTAGTGCTGTACGCACAGTCCCAACAGTCGCTCCTCTGTTATTGGGGTTCAGTAACGTCAGCTGTTCCCCAGCTGTGTGTGTGGCAATCCCTCCTATCTCCTCCACCTCCTCCTCCTCCTTTCCCTGGGCTCCAACACCGCTAGTTGTTGCCTGGTAGTGCTGTACGCACAGTCCCAACAGTCGCTCCTCTGTTATTGGGGTTCAGTAACGTCAGCTGCTCCCCTGCTGTGTGTGTGGCAATCCCTCCTATCTCCTCCACCTCCTCCTCCCCCTGTCCCTGGGCTCCAACACCGCTAGTTGTTGCCTTGTAGTACTGTACGCACAGTCCCAACAGTCGCTCCTCTGTTATTGGGGTTCAGTAACGTCAGCTGTTCCCCAGCTGTGTGTGTAGCAATCCCTCCTATCTCCACCACCTCCTCCTCCTCCTGACCCTGGGCTCCAACACCGCTAGTTGTTGCCTGGTAGTGCTGTACGCACAGTCCCAACAGTCGCTCCTCTGTTATTGGGGTTCAGAAACGTCAGCTGTTTCCCAGCTGTGTGTGTGGCAATCCCTCCTATCTCCTCCACCTCCTCCTCCTCCTGTCCCTGGGCTCCAACACCGCTAGTTGTTGCCTGGTAGTGCTGTACCCACAGTCCCAACAGTCGCTCCTCTGTTATTGGGGTTCAGTAACGTCAGCTGCTCCCCTGCTGTGTGTGTGGCAATCCCTCCTATCTCCTCCACCTCCTCCTCCCCCTGTCCCTGGGCTCCAACACCACTAGTTGTTGCCTGGTAGTGCTGTACGCACAGTCCCAACAGTCGCTCCTCTGTTATTGGGGTTCAGTAACGTCAGCTGTTCCCCAGCTGTGTGTGTGGCAATCCCTCCTATCTCCTCCACCTCCTCCTCCTCCTGTCCCTGGGCTCCAACACCGCTAGTTGTTGCCTGGTAGTGCTGTACGCACAGTCCCAACAGTCGCTCCTCTGTTATTGGGGTTCAGTAACGTCAGCTGCTCCCCTGCTGTGTGTGTGGCAATCCCTCCTCTCTCCTCCACCTCCTCCTCCCCCTGTCCCTGGGCTCCAACACCGCTAGTTGTTGCCTGGTAGTGCTGTACGCACAGTCCCAACAGTCGCTCCTCTGTTATTGGGGTTCAGTAACGTCAGCTGCTCCCCTGCTGTGTGTGTGGCAATCCCTCCTATCTCCTCCACCTCCTCCTCCCCCTGTCCCTGGGCTCCAACACCGCTAGTTGTTGCCTGGTAGTACTGTACGCACAGTCCCAACAGTCGCTCCTCTGTTATTGGGGTTCAGTAACGTCAGCTGTTCCCCAGCTGTGTGTGGCAATCCCTCCTATCTCCTCCTCCACCTCCTCCTCCTCCTGTCCCTGGGCTCCAACACCGCTAGTTGTTGCCTGTAGTGCTGTACGCACAGTCCCAACAGTCGCTCCTCTGTTATTGGGGTTCAGTAACGTCAGCTGCTCCCCTGCTGTGTGTGTGGCAATCCCTCCTATCTCCTCCACCTCCTTCTCCCCCTGTCCCTGGGCTCCAACACCGCTAGCTGTTGCCTGGTAGTGCTGTACACACAGTCCCAATAGTCGCTCCTCTGTTATTGGGGTTCAGTAACGTCAGCTGTTCCCCAGCTGTGTGTGTGGCAATCCCTCCTATCTCCTCCACCTCCTCCTCCTCCTGTCCCTGGGCTCCAACACCGCTAGTTGTTGCCTGGTAGTGCTGTACGCACAGTCCCAACAGTCGCTCCTCTGTTATTGGGGTTCAGTAACGTCAGCTGCTCCCCTGCTGTGTGTGTGGCAATCCCTCCTATCTCCTCCACCTCCTCCTCCCCCTGTCCCTGGGCTCCAACACCGCTAGTTGTTGCCTGGTAGTGCTGTACGCACAGTCCCAACAGTCGCTCCTCTGTTATTGGGGTTCAGTAACGTCAGCTGTTCCCCAGCTGTGTGTGTGGCAATCCCTCCTATCTCCTCCACCTCCTCCTCCTCCTGTCCCTGGGCTCCAACACCGCTAGTTGTTGCCTGGTAGTGCTGTACGCACAGTCCCAACAGTCGCTCCTCTGTTATTGGGGTTCAGTAACGTCAGCTGTTCCCCAGCTGTGTGTGTGGAAATCCCTCCTATCTCCTCCACCTCCTCCTCCTCCTGTCCCTGGGCTCCAACACCGCTAGTTGTTGCCTGGTAGTGCTGTACGCACAGTCCCAACAGTCGCTCCTCTGTTATTGGTGTTCAGAAACGTCAGCTGCTCCCCTGCTGTGTGTGTGGCAATCCCTCCTATCTCCTCCACCTCCTCCTCCCCCTGTCCCTGGGCTCCAACACCGCTAGTTGTTGCCTGGTAGTGCTGTACGCACAGTCCCAACAGTCGCTCCTCTGTTATTGGGGTTCAGTAACGTCAGCTGTTCCCCAGCTGTGTGTGTGGCAATCCCTCCTATTTCCTCCACCTCCTCCTCCTCCTGTCCCTGGGCTCCAACACCGCTAGTTGTTGCCTGGTAGTGCTGTACGCACAGTCCCAACAGTCGCTCCTCTGTTATTGGGGTTCAGTAACGTCAGCTGCTCCCCTGCTGTGTGTGTGGCAATCCCTCCTATCTCTTCCACCTCCTCCTCCCCCTGTCCCTGGGCTCCAACACCGCTAGTTGTTGCCTGGTAGTGCTGTACGCACAGTCCCAACAGTCGCTCCTCTGTTATTGGGGTTCAGTAACATCAGCTGTTCCCCAGCTGTGTGTGTGGCAATCCCTCCTATCTCCTCCACCTCCTCCTCCTCCTGTCCCTGGGCTCCAACACCGCTAGTTGTTGCCTGGTAGTGCTGTATGCACAGTCCCAACAGTCGCTCCTCTGTTATTGGGGTTCAGTAACGTCAGCTGCTCCCCTGCTGTGTGTGTGGCAATCCCTCCTATCTCCTCCACCTCCTCCTCCCCCTGTCCCTGGGCTCCAACACCGCTAGTTGTTGCCTGGTAGTGCTGTACGCACAGTCCCAACAGTCGCTCCTCTGTTATTGGGGTTCAGTAACGTCAGCTGTTCCCCAGCTGTGTGTGTGGATATCCCTCCTATCTCCTCCACCTCCTACTCCTCCTGTCCCTGGGCTCCAACACCGCTAGTTGTTGCCTGGTAGTGCTGTACGCACAGTCCCAACAGTCGCTCCTCTGTTATTGGGGTTCAGTAACGTCAGCTGTTCCCCAGCTGTGTGTGTGGCAATCCCTCCTATCTCCTCCACCTCCTCCTCCTCCTGTCCCTTGGCTCCAACACCGCTAGTTGTTGCCTGGTAGTGCTGTACGCACAGTCCCAACAGTCGCTCCTCTGTTATTGGGGTTCAGTAACGTCAGCTGCTCCCCTGCTGTGTGTGTGGCAATCCCTCCTATCTCCTCCACCTCCTCCTCCTCCTGTCCCTGGGCTCCAACACCGCTAGTTGTTGCCTGGTAGTGCTGTACGCACAGTCCCAACAGTCGCTCCTCTGTTATTGGGGTTCAGTAACGTCAGCTGCTCCCCAGCTGTGTGTGTGGCAATCCCTCCTATCTCCTCCACCTCCTCCTCCTCCTGTCCCTGGGCTCCAACACCACTAGTTGTTGCCTGGTAGTGCTGTACGCACAGTCCCAATAGTCGCTCCTCTGTTATTGGGGTTCAGTAACGTCAGCTGCTCCCCTGCTGTGTGTGTGGCAATCCCTCCTATCTCCTCCACCTCCTCCTCCCCCTGTCCCTGGGCTCCAACACCGCTAGTTGTTGCCTGGTAGTGCTGTACGCACAGTCCCAACAGTCGCTCCTCTGTTATTTGGGTTCAGTAACGTCAGCTGTTCCCCAGCTGTGTGTGTGGCAATCCCTCCTATCTCCTCCACCTCCTCCTCCTCCTGTCCCTTGGCTCCAACACCGCTAGTTGTTGCCTGGTAGTGCTGTACGCACAGTCCCAACAGTCGCTCCTCTGTTATTGGGGTTCAGTAACGTCAGCTGCTCCCCTGCTGTGTGTGTGGCAATCCCTCCTATCTCCTCCACCTCCTCCTCCTCCTGTCCCTGGGCTCCAACACCGCTAGTTGTTGCCTGGTAGTGCTGTACGCACAGTCCCAACAGTCGCTCCTCTGTTATTGGGGTTCAGTAACGTCAGCTGCTCCCCAGCTGTGTGTGTGGCAATCCCTCCTATCTCCTCCACCTCCTCCTCCTCCTGTCCCTGGGCTCCAACATCGCTAGTTGTTGCCTGGTAGTGCTGTACGCACAGTCCCAACAGTCGCTCCTCTGTTATTGGGGTTCAGTAACGTCAGCTGCTCCCCTGCTGTGTGTGTGGCAATCCCTCCTATCTCCTCCACCTCCTCCTCCCCCTGTCCCTGGGCTCCAACACCGCTAGTTGTTGCCTGGTAGTGCTGTACGCACAGTCCCAACAGTCGCTCCTCTGTTATTGGGGTTCAGTAACGTCAGCTGCTCCCCTGCTGTGTGTGTGGCAATCCCTCCTATCTCCTCCACCTCCTCCTCCTCCTGTCCCTGGGCTCCAACACCGCTAGTTGTTGCCTGGTAGTGCTGTATGCACAGTCCCAACAGTTGCTCCTCTGTTATTGGGGTTCAGTAACGTCAGCTGCTCCCCTGCTGTGTGTGTGGCAATCCCTCCTATCTCCTCCACCTCCTCCTCCTCCTGTCCCTTGGCTCCAACACCGCTAGTTGTTGCCTGGTAGTGCTGTACGCACAGTCCCAACAGTCGCTCCTCTGTTATTGGGGTTCAGTAACGTCAGCTGCTCCCCTGCTGTGTGTGTGGCAATCCCTCCTATCTCCTCCACCTCCTCCTCCTCCTGTCCCTGGGCTCCAACACCGCTAGTTGTTGCCTGGTAGTGCTGTATGCACAGTCCCAACAGTTGCTCCTCTGTTATTGGGGTTCAGTAACGTCAGCTGCTCCCCTGCTGTGTGTGTGGCAATCCCTCCTATCTCCTCCACCTCCTCCTCCCCCTGTCCCTGGGCTCCAACACCGCTAGTTGTTGCCTGGTAGTGCTGTACGCACAGTCCCAACAGTCGCTCCTCTGTTATTGGGGTTCAGTAACGTCAGCTGTTCCCCAGCTGTGTGTGTGGCAATCCCTCCTATCTCCTCCACCTCCTCCTCCTCCTGTCCCTGGGCTCCAACACCGCTAGTTGTTGCCTGGTAGTGCTGTACGCACAGTCCCAACAGTCGCTCCTCTGTTATTGGGGTTCAGTAACGTCAGCTGCTCCCCTGCTGTGTGTGTGGCAATCCCTCCTATCTCCTCCACCTCCTCCTCCCCCTGTCCCTGGGCTCCAACACCGCTAGTTGTTGCCTGGTAGTGCTGTACGCACAGTCCCAACAGTCGCTCCTCTGTTATTGGGGTTCAGTAACGTCAGCTGTTCCCCAGCTGTGTGTGTGGCAATCCCTCCTATCTCCTCCACCTCCTCCTCCTCCTGTCCCTGGGCTCCAACACCGCTAGTTGCTGTCCAGAAGTGCTGTACGCACAGAGCCGAACACCTCGCCAATGTGTTAGTGGGGTTCAGCACCGCCAGCTGTTCCCCTGCTGTGTATACGGCAACGTGTACTGCGACCGCCACGCAGGCACAACAAGTTAATTTTAAGGGAACCTGTCCCCCCCCAGGCGTTTGTTACTGAAGGAGCCACCTTGTGCAGCAGTAATGATGCAAAGGGAAAAAGTGCCTCTTTTCGTGGTGCTCCTTGCACATGCTGAACCTAGCACTTATGAAATGTGTCCCCTCCTACCGTTATACCGTCCGGTAGGTGGCATTTTCCTTTGTCATGTGACGCAGCACAGCCGTCATTCTTACCCCCTTGGCGCCGTGCGCCGCCTCCTCAGCGTTGTTTGAATCTGTCCCGGAGCCTGCGCTGTTAGGTTAGCCCTTGGCCATGCACACATTTTGCGCTGCCCGTCTTCTGACATCATTTGGTGTCAGGCTGGCTGCGCCTGTGCGGCCGCACTGGCCGAGAGCCCGCCTCGCATTGTCTTCTGATTTAATCCCACTGGGGGCCTGATATCCATGGACATGCGCAGTGCATATCTGAACCTCCGCCTCTCACTCATCTCCCTATGGCTTCTTCAGACTGTGCGGTGTCAGCTGATCCCTAATAGCATGCCACGGCCGTGACACCGCACAGTCTGAAGAAGCCGTAGGGAGGGGAGTGAGAGGCGAGGATATGCACTGCGCATGGCCACGGATCCCAGGCCCGCGGTGGGATTACATTAGATGACACAGCGAGGCGGGCTCTCGGCCAGCGCGGCCGCACAGGCGCAGCCAGCCTGACACCAAATGATGTCAGAAGACGGGCAGCGCAAAATGTGTGCATGGCCAAGGGCTAACCTAACAGCGCAGGCTCCGGGACAGATTCAAACAACGCTGAGGAGGCGGCGCACGGCGCCAAGGGGGTAAGAATGACGGCTGTGCTGCGTCACATGACAAAGGAAAGTGCCACCTACCGGACGGTATAACGGTAGGAGGGGACACATTTCATAAGTGTTAGGTTCAGCATGTGCAAGGACCATAATTAAAAGAGCTAAGTTTACCTTTTCCAGCATTAGTGCTGTACACGATGGCTCTTTCAGCTACAAACGCCTGGGGGGGGGGGTTAAAGGTTCCCTTTCAACTTGCTCCAGTGCAGGCTTCGGCCTACACTCTGCTCCCTCTCCTCCTCCTGCTGACCCTGGGCTCTAACACCGCCAGTTGGGGCCCAGATGTGCTAGCTGCACAGAGAAAAACACCAGCCAATGTGTCAGTGGGGTCCAGCACCGCCAGCTGTTCCCCTGCTGTGTAGCCGGCAACGTGTCCTGCGACCGCCACGCAGACACAACAGACCCAAAGCTGCCGCCAGTGCAGGCTTCGGCCTACACTCCCCTCCCCCTGCTCCTCCTCCTGCTCCTCCTCCTGCTGACCCTGGGCTCTAACACCGCCAGTTGGGGCCCAGATGTGCTAGCTGCACAGAGAAAAACACCAGCCAATGTGTCAGTGGGGTCCAGCACCGCCAGCTGTTCCCCTGCTGTGTAGCCGGCAACGTGTCCTGCGACTGCCACGCAGACACAAGAACTGAAATTGAAGGGAACCTGTCCCCCCTCCCCCAGGTGTTTCTATGTTTTACAGCCACCTTGTACAGCAGTAATGCTGCATGTGTGCAAGGTGGCTCGGAAACTTATTCTCCTGTTATGGTTCTCAATGGCAAGAGAACATAGCCCAGCAAACATAAGAACTAGCTCTTGGAAGGATGGAAACTAAACTGACCATGAACTAAACCTGCCGCACAACTAACAGTAGCCGGGTAGCATAGCCTGCGTTTTATCCTTAGACGCCCAGCGCCGGCCGGAGGACTAACTAATCCTGGCAGAGGAAAATATAGTCCTGGCTCACCTCTAGAGAAATTTCCCCGAAAGGCAGACAGAGGCCCCCACAAATATTGGCGGTGATTTTAGATGAAATGACAAACGTAGTATGAAAATAGGTTTAGCAAAATTGAGGTCCGCTTACTAGATAGCAGGAAGACAGAAAGGGCACTTTCATGGTCAGCTGAAAACCCTATCAAAACACCATCCTGAAATTACTTTAAGACTCTAGTATTAACTCATAACATCAGAGTGGCAATTTCAGATCACAAGAGCTTTCCAGACACAGAAACGAAACTACAGCTGTGAACTGGAACAAAATGCAAAAACAAACAAGGACTAAAGTCCAACTTAGCTGGGAGTTGTCTAGCAGCAGGAACATGCACAGAAAGGCTTCTGATTACAATGTTGACCGGCATGGAAGTGACAGAGGAGCAAGGCTAAATAGCGACTCCCACATCCTGATGGAAACAGGTGAACAGAGAGGATGATGCACACCAGTTCAATTCCACCAGTGGCCACAGGGGGAGCCCAAAATCCAATTTCACAACAGTACCCCCCCCCTCAAGGAGGGGGCACCGAACCCTCACCAGAACCACCAGGGCGATCAGGATGAGCCCTATGAAAGGCACGGACCAAATCGGAGGCATGAACATCAGAGGCAGTCACCCAAGAATTATCCTCCTGACCGTATCCCTTCCATTTGACCAGATACTGGAGTTTCCGTCTGGAAACACGGGAGTCCAAGATTTTTTCCACAACGTACTCCAACTCGCCCTCAACCAACACCGGAGCAGGAGGCTCAACGGAAGGCACAACCGGTACCTCATACCTGCGCAACAATGACCGATGAAAAACATTATGAATAGAAAAAGATGCAGGGAGGTCCAAACGGAAGGACACAGGGTTAAGAATCTCCAATATCCTGTACGGGCCGATGACCGAGGCTTAAACTTGGGAGAAGAAACCCTCATAGGGACAAAACGAGAAGACAACCACACCAAGTCCCCAACACAAAGCCGAGGACCAACCTGACGCCGGCGGTTGGCAAAAAGCTGAGTCTTCTCCTGGGACAACTTCAAATTGTCCACTACCTGCCCCCAAATCTGATGCAACCTCTCCACCACAGCATCCACTCCAGGACAATCCGAAGATTCCACCTGACCAGAAGAAAATCGAGGATGAAACCCCGAATTACAGAAAAAGGGAGACACCAAGGTGGCAGAGCTGGCCCGATTATTGAGGGCAAACTCCGCTAAAGGCAAAAAAGCAACCCAATCATCCTGATCTGCAGACACAAAACACCTCAAATATGTCTCCAAGGTCTGATTCGTCCGCTCGGTCTGGCCATTAGTCTGAGGATGGAAAGCAGACGAGAAAGACAAATCTATGCCCATCCTAGCACAGAATGCTCGCCAAAATCTAGACACGAATTGGGTACCTCTGTCAGAAACGATATTCTCCGGAATACCATGCAAACGAACAACATTTTGAAAAAACAGAGGAACCAACTCGGAAGAAGAAGGCAACTTAGGCAGGGGAACCAAATGGACCATCTTAGAGAAACGATCACACACCACCCAGATGACAGACATCTTCTGAGAAACAGGAAGATCCGAAATAAAATCCATCGAGATGTGCGTCCAGGGCCTCTTCGGGATAGGCAAGGGCAACAACAATCCACTAGCCCGAGAACAACAAGGCTTGGCCCGAGCGCAAACGTCACAAGACTGCACGAAGCCTCGCACATCTCGAGACAGGGAAGGCCACCAGAAGGACCTTGCCACCAAATCCCTGGTACCAAAGATTCCAGGATGACCTGCCAACGCAGAAGAATGAACCTCAGAAATGACTTTACTGGTCCAATCATCAGGAACAAACAGTCTACCAGGTGGGCAACGATCAGGTCTATCCACCTGAAACTCCTGCAAGGCCCGCCGCAGGTCTGGAGAAACGGCAGACAATATCACTCCATCCTTAAGGATACCTGTAGGTTCAGAATTACCAGGGGAGTCAGGCTCAAAACTCCTAGAAAGGGCATCCGCCTTAACATTCTTAGAACCCGGCAGGTAGGACACCACAAAATTAAACCGAGAGAAAAACAACGACCAGCGCGCCTGTCTAGGATTCAGGCGTCTGGCGGACTCAAGATAAATTAGATTTTTGTGGTCAGTCAATACCACCACCTGATGTCTAGCCCCCTCAAGCCAATGACGCCACTCCTCAAAAGCCCACTTCATGGCCAAAAGCTCCCGATTCCCAACATCATAATTCCGCTCGGCGGGCGAAAATTTACGCGAGAAAAAAGCGCAAGGTCTCATCACGGAGTAATCGGAACTTCTCTGCGACAAAACCGCCCCAGCTCCGATTTCAGAAGCGTCGACCTCAACCTGAAAAGGAAGAGCAACATCAGGCTGACGCAACACAGGGGTGGAAGAAAAGCGGCGCTTAAGCTCCCGAAAGGCCTCCACAGCAGCAGGGGACCAATCAGCAACATCAGCACCCTTCTTAGTCAAATCAGCCAATGGCTTAACAACATCAGAAAAACCAGCAATAAATCGACGATAAAAGTTAGCAAAGCCCAAAAATTTCTGAAGACTCTTAAGAGAAGAGGGTTGCGTCCAATCACAAATAGCCTGAACCTTGACAGGATCCATCTCGATGGAAGAGGGGGAAAAAATATATCCCAAAAAGGAAATCTTTTGAACCCCAAAAACGCACTTAGAACCCTTCACACACAAGGAATTAGACCGCAAAACCTGAAAAACCCTCCTGACCTGTTGGACATGAGAGTCCCAGTCATCCGAAAAAATCAAAATATCATCCAGATACACAATCATAAATTTATCCAAATAATCACGGAAAATGTCATGCATAAAGGACTGAAAGACTGAAGGGGCATTTGAAAGACCAAAAGGCATCACCAAATACTCAAAGTGGCCCTCGGGCGTATTAAATGCGGTTTTCCACTCATCCCCCTGCTTAATTCGCACCAAATTATACGCCCCACGGAGATCTATCTTAGAGAACCACTTGGCCCCCTTTATGCGAGCAAACAAATCAGTCAGCAGTGGCAACGGATATTGATATTTAACCGTGATTTTATTCAAAAGCCGATAATCAATGCACGGCCTCAAAGAGCCATCTTTCTTAGCCACAAAGAAAAAACCGGCTCCTAAGGGAGATGACGAAGGACGAATATGTCCCTTTTCCAAGGACTCCTTTATATATTCTCGCATAGCAGCATGCTCAGGCACAGACAGATTAAATAAACGACCCTTAGGGTATTTACTACCCGGAATCAAATCTATGGCACAATCGCACTCCCGGTGCGGAGGTAATGAACCAAGCTTAGGTTCTTCAAAAACGTCACGATATTCAGTCAAGAATTCAGGAATCTCAGAGGGAATAGATGATGAAATGGAAACCACAGGTACGTCCCCATGCGTCCCCTTACATCCCCAGCTTAACACAGACATAGCTTTCCAGTCAAGGACTGGGTTATGAGATTGCAGCCATGGCAATCCAAGCACCAACACATCATGTAGGTTATACAGCACAAGAAAGCGAATAATCTCCTGGTGATCCGGATTAATCCGCATAGTTACTTGTGTCCAGTATTGTGGTTTATTGCTAGCCAATGGGGTGGAGTCAATCCCCTTCAGGGGTATAGGAGTCTCAAGAGGCTCCAAATCATACCCACAGCGTTTGGCAAAGGACCAATCCATAAGACTCAAAGCGGCGCCAGAGTCGACATAGGCATCCGCGGTAATAGATGATAAAGAACAAATCAGGGTCACAGAAAGAATAAACTTAGACTGTAAAGTGCCAATTGAAACAGACTTATCAAGCTTCTTAGTACGCTTAGAGCATGCTGATATAACATGAGTTGAATCACCGCAATAGAAGCACAACCCATTTTTTCGTCTAAAATTCTGCCGTTCACTTCTGGACAGAATTCTATCACATTGCATATTCTCTGGCGTCTTCTCAGTAGACACCGCCAAATGGTGCACAGGTTTGCGCTCCCGCAGACGCCTATCGATCTGGATAGCCATTGTCATGGACTCATTCAGACCCGCAGGCACAGGGAACCCCACCATAACATCCTTAATGGCATCAGAGAGACCCTCTCTGAAATTCGCCACCAGGGCGCACTCATTCCACTGAGTAAGCACAGCCCATTTACGGAATTTCTGGCAGTATATTTCAGCTTCGTCTTGCCCCTGAGATAGGGACATCAAGGCCTTTTCCGCCTGAAGTTCTAACTGAGGTTCCTCATAAAGCAAGCCCAAGGCCAGAAAAAACGCATCCACGTTGAGCAACGCAGGATCCCCTGGAGCCAATGCAAAAGCCCAATCCTGAGGGTCGCCCCGGAGCAAGGAAATCACAATCCTGACCTGCTGAGCAGGATCTCCAGCAGAGCGAGATTTCAGGGACAAAAACAACTTGCAATTATTTTTGAAATTTTGAAAGCAAGATCTATTCCCCGAGAAAAATTCAGGCAAAGGAATTCTAGGTTCAGATATAGGAACATGAACAACAAAATCTTCTAAATTTTGAACTTTCGTGGTGAGATTATTCAAACCTGCAGCTAAACTCTGAATATCCATTTTAAACAGGTGAACAGAAAGCCATTCCAGGATTAGAAGGAGAGAGAGAGAGAAAGGCTGCAATATAGGCAGACTTGCAAGAGATTCAATTACAAGCACACTCAGAACTGAGGAAAAAAAAAAAAAAAATCTTCAGCAGACTTCTCTTTTCTCTCCTTTCTCTGTCAATTAATTTAACCCTTTTATGGCCGGTCAAACTGTTATGGTTCTCAATGGCAAGAGAACATAGCCCAGCAAACATAAGAACTAGCTCTTGGAAGGATGGAAACTAAACTGACCATGAACTAAACCTGCCGCACAACTAATAGTAGCCGGGTAGCGTAGCCTGCGTTTTATCCCTAGACGCCCAGCGCCGGCCGGAGGACTAACTAATCCTGGCAGAGGAAAATATAGTCCTGGCTCACCTCTAGAGAAATTTCTCCGAAAGGCAGACAGAGGCCCCCACAAATATTGGCGGTGATTTTAGATGAAATGACAAACGTAGTATGAAAATAGGTTTAGCAAAATTGAGGTCCGCTTACTAGATAGCAGGAAGACAGAAAGGGCACTTTCATGGTCAGCTGAAAACCCTATCAAAACACCATCCTGAAATTACTTTAAGACTCTAGTATTAACTCATAACATCAGAGTGGCAATTTCAGATCACAAGAGCTTTCCAGACACAGAAACGAAACTACAGCTGTGAACTGGAACAAAATGCAAAAACAAACAAGGACTAAAGTCCAACTTAGCTGGGAGTTGTCTAGCAGCAGGAACATGCACAGAAAGGCTTCTGATTACAATGTTGACCGGCATGGAAGTGACAGAGGAGCAAGGCTAAATAGCGACTCCCACATCCTGATGGAAACAGGTGAACAGAGAGGATGATGCACACCAGTTCAATTCCACCAGTGGCCACAGGGGGAGCCCAAAATCCAATTTCACAACATTCTCCTTGCCCATGAGGAACTGAACACGTCTAAAATGTGTCCTCTGTGACCATTTAACCGTCCCGGAGGTGTGACTTTCCTTTGTAATGACACGCTGCAACCCCCTTGGTAGCGCTGCCCGTCTTCTGGCATCATTGTTTGGCTGGCTGCGCCTCTGCGGCCGCCCTGACCCACACAACGCCCCTCGGTGTCTTATTTATTTGGACTGCGAGGGTGTGATTGATGGGCATGAGCAGTGCCTATGTTCGCCTGTCCCTCATCTCCTTCCGCCTTCTTCAGACTGTGCGGCTTCATGGCCGTGGCATGCGATAAGGGATCAGCTGACGCCGCACAGTCTGAAGCGGGTGTAGGGACCCGAGTGTGAGAGGCGAACATATGTACTGCGCCAGGCCATGAATCCCAGCCCCGCAGTGTTTTAACTATGTAAAGACACTGCGGGGCTGGGATTCATGGTCATCGCAAAGCGCAACGGCCGACATTAAATGATGTCAGAAGATGGGCAGCGCTAACAGCGCAAGGCCAAGGGATAACACGACAGCGCAGACTCCTGTACAGCAAATAACAACGCTCAGGAGGCTGCACTCAGCACCAAGGTGGGATTCTTGACATCTGTGCTGCGTCTCATTACGAAGGGAACTCTTGCCTCCAACACAGTTTGACTGTATAAAGGGCTAAATGTTATACGTGTTTCATTCAGCGTGTGCAAGGAGAAAAATTAAAAGAGCAACCTTTGACTTGTGCAGCACTACTGCTGCATAAGCTGTGGCTCTTCTAGTTTGTAACCCCTGAGGGGGGGGTTAAAGGTTACTTTTAAAATCGGTTCAATTAGGCTTCGGCCTACACTCTGCTCCACCTGCAGAGCCCGGGCTCCAACACCGCTAGTTGCTGTCCGGAAGTGCTGGCTGCACAGAGCCAAACACCTCGCCAATGTGTCAGTGGGGTCCAGCACCGCCAGCTGTTCCCCTGCTGTGTAGCCGGCAACGTGTCCTGCGACCGCCACGCAGACACAACAGACCCAAAGCTGCCGCCAGTGCAGGCTTCGGTCTACACTCCCCTCCCCCTGCTCCTCCTCCTGCTCCTCCTCCTGCTGACTCTGGGCTCTAACACCGCCAGTTGGGGCCCAGATGTGCTAGCTGCACAGAGAAAAACACCAGCCAATGTGTCAGTGGGGTCCAGCACCGCCAGCTGTTCCCCTGCTGTGTAGCCGGCAACGTGTCCTGCGACCGCCACGCAGACACAACAGACCCAAAGCTGCCGCCAGTGCAGGCTTCAGCCTACACTCCCCTCCCCCTGCTCCTCCTCCTGCTCCTCCTCCTGCTGACCCTGGGCTCTAACACTGCCAGTTGGGGCTCTAGGAAGACAAGCTTGAATAGGTCCCCATCCTGGTTCCAGTACCGTCAGCTGGTTCCGGGCAGAGCCTTTGGCTTAGGTGCCTCCCTCTGGGTATCCGAGTTCCACCAATGTCAGGTGGTCCTTGGTAGTGCTTTCAGGCACGGGTACCTCCTGCTTAGTAACCGGGTTCCAGTAACGTCAGCTGGTCCTCGGTAGTTCCATTGGCTCTTGGACCTTCGGCTACCCATCCGGGTTCCAGTACCATCAGCTGGTTCTCGGCAGTGTCTTTTGCTCTTGTACCTTCTGCTCCCCATCCTGGTTCCAGTACCATCAGCTGGTTCCGGGCAGAGCCTTTGGCTTAGGTGCCTCCCTCTGGGTATCCGAGTTCCACCAACGTCAGGTGGTCCTTGGTAGTGCTTTCAGGCACGGGTACCTCCTGCTTAGTAACCGGGTTCCAGTAACGTCAGCTGGTCCTCGGTAGTTCCATTGGCTCTTGGACCTTCGGCTACCCATCCGAGTTCCAGTTCCATCAGCTGTTCTCGGCATTTTCTCAGCCTTCTTGTACCTTCTGCTACATTTCCAAGTTCAAGACCCTAAAGACGATGACCAGGAAGACCACCCCTAAGATGACGACGACACCAGAGACGACAACCACTGAGATGACGACGACCCTGGAGACGACTACGACATGGGAGACCGAGAAGCAGAAGAACAAGAGGCTGCAGAACAAAGAGCAGAAGAACATTAAGCATAACACTAAATATCAGAGCAAAAGATATTATCTAAATTATAAGCAGAAGAAGACTAAGCAGTGTATGGGGGTGAGTCCGTTCCTCCTCGTGGTGCCCCTGGATAAAGCCTGATGCTGCAGGCCAAACTGAACGCGGACAAATGTAACTCTTTTGTGACAGGCAGAACGGAAGGTGTAATCTTCAAACTTTTATAGATAACAACTACGGGAATGCCTGTCACAAATAAGAATATGATGAAGAAGTTGAATATGAAAAAGATAATAGTTAAATAAAAAGAATATGAACAATGTAAAAAAAAAAAAATTATAGGTAGAAGAAGAAGAAGATGAATAAGGTGAAGATAGTTGATGTCAAAGAAGCTGATGATGAGGATAATGAAGAAGAAAGTGTGGGAGAAGTAAAAAAGAAGGTGAAGGACGTGGAAGTAGTGAAACATCAATATCTGACAAAATTAAAAAAAAAAATAGTCAAAATCTTTCTAACGCCGAACGTCATAAAAAAAACAAAAAAACCTGCTATTCTATTTGTTTGGGCTAAACCTCTGTGCCTTTAATGTCTCCGCCACCTCCCCCAATACATCCTACATTATTCTTAGTTGTTTTCCTTCATGTAGAATTAACCTACAAGGAAAGAAAGGGTTTATTTTAATTCCAATATTTTCGTCCCATTGACTTGCATTGGGATCGGGTATCGGTATCGGATTAGATCCGATACTTTTACGGTATCGGCCCATACTTTCCGATACCGATACTTTCCGATATCGGAAGGTATCGCTCAACACTAATGATAATCTATTCAAATTTTTACTCCTTGAAAATCCTGTTACGCTTGTAATATATGTCCTTCCAAAAGTTCATAAGTCATTAATAGATCCTCCTGGGTGACCGATAGTTTAAGTAAGTGATTATATATTCAGTCACATTGGAATCATTCTGGATAAAGTTTTGGGTCCTCCATCAAAATACGACTGATTTTTATGTGTAAGATTATTGAGGTCATATTGGAGAAACAGATCACTCTTGCTTCATTCGACGTTGTGTCTTTGTGCACTTCAATTAACCATGATAGAGGTTTAAATTCTGAAACAGAATATAGAATTGAATGCAGAAAATTCATAATGGAATAGCTTGGATTGGTAATTAAAAATATATATTTTTTTATTAGATTACTTTTTTTTATAAACAAGAACGTGGGACAGCTATGAGCACCAACATGGCACCTGCTTACACAAATTGATGATGAGGATGCTGGAGGAGGACCTCGTCTATGTGTCCCACCACTTTGGACATGCTTTGGGGTGGTGGAGATAGATAGACAGCGTCTTCTTCCTGTGTATAGGATCTCTTCCTGATCTTTTAGATTTTGGGATCTTTTTGAATGGTTTTGGATTTTTGGGAGTGGCTCTATGTCCATAATTCACATTTAAACTTTGAGTTGAGTTGGTTGAGTCAGTGTTTTGTTTGCAAACTGCAGAGCAGGAGGCTCTATGCAATGCAGGCCTGTGTGAGATTAACACAGAGCCTAGGAAAACAAAGCTTCTGACGCGCCCAAAAGGCATAAAGCGGTGCAGTCGCCCACAGCTTTTGATACTGACTGTTTGGCTAACCCGGCTGTAATTCGCAGGACAACATTTACCTTACTTTGTGAGGTTTTATGAATAAAGATGTTTTATGTTGAACTCTATCGCTGCAGTGCAGCCAATCAGAATTTGTTTTGTTTGTGTGACCTCACAGCACAGCTCAGGCAAGAAGCTGTGCTGTGATTAGTCAAGCACTGCCAGAGCAGCATAGACGTGAAATTGTTTGGAGCAGAGGGACATTGATGGGTACAGTCAGTGTTTGTGAGTAAAAAATATATATAATGCCTGACTAGTTCTCCAGCCACTGCCATTAAGTGTCCAGAGGCAGTTAGGGGAGGGTGCATTCAAGTAATTTAAAAGCAATACAGGAGGAGGGGTCACACAGTAAATTTCTAATTTCCTGTGGGCCCCCTCCCCCACTCTGTCACTCACTTCTAACTTACTTTTGGGTCCCTTTCCCCACTCTGAGCAGGCTCATAGAAAAATTAGAGCTGAAACAGTGAGGGACGGGGCCCTCAGGAAATTAACACCTTCATGACATCCATCCCATACCCAGCAGGTCATAGCAGTATATTACAGCCAGGACCTGCACCTAGCAATCACGGACGGAGCAGTGCTCCAACTTGTTAAATACCCCCGTACAGCGGCATTTAACACTCCCCGCTATGTGTGCGTGTCATTTTCTTCGCAGCAGTGCGCTTGTGATGTGAATGGTCGCTGATGGGTTGTCATAACAGCTGGGAGTCAGCTGATGACCCCTGTGCCTGTCTTTATGGAGCTCTTTTGAAACTGCCTGTGGCCAGGCTTTGAAAGGGATTATGATTTCTGCTTTATGCAGCGTTGTTGCAACATTGCTGTATATAGCACAAGCAATCGCACAATTGCATCTTTCAGTCCCCTAAGGGGACTAACAAGACCAGTAAAAAGTAAAAACAAGTTTTTAAAAAATATGAAAAAAATTAAAATAAATAAAAGTTCAAGTCAAGCTCATTTTCATTTTCCACATTGTAACTAAAGATATTAGACAAATGTAAAAAATACACATGTGATATCATCATCTTAAAAAAAAGTCTGATCTATAAAAATATAAAAACAATTAACCCGATCGATAAACACAGTAAACAGAAAGTATTCAAAAGAGTTACGTTTTTGGTCACCGCAATTCCACAAAAAAGGCTGTAACAAGCGATCAAAAAGTCACATTTATCCCAAAATGTTACCAATACAAGTGTTGTCTTGCCCCACCAAAAATGAGCTATCACACAGCTCCATCAGCCAAAAATTAAATTGTTACGAGTCTCAGAAAATGGCGACACAAGACTTTTTTTTTTGCAAACTTGATTTTTTTTCAGCACTAAAATAAAAAGACTGGACAAGTTTGGTATCGCCGCAATTGTATCGATGATGAGAATCATATTTTGAGGTAATTTTTACTGCAAAAATGTACACCAAAGCAATTCACAAAAAACAATGTCAGAATTGCTTTTTTTTCACATTTTCAACTCACTTAGAATTTTTTTCCTGTTTTCTAGGATATTATGTGTTAAAATTCAAAAGCTCAACTCATCCTGCAAAAAACAAGTGCTCACATGTCTATATGAAGAGAAAAATAAACAATTTATAGCTCTTGAAAGAAGAGAAGTAAACAATGAAAGCCCAAAACTGGAAAATGTCCTCATCATAAAAAATCTAATTCACACTATTTCCTATTATTAATTTACCATACACAGACAGAGGCTGGTGTCACACGAATGTGTAACACAGACAAGTTCTATGCGATAAAACATCAAAAAGGACTTGGTCCAATGTTATAATATGGGGCAGCTCAGATCTGCAATTATTTTCTCATGTTGATCTGGCGTTGAGGCTCCACTCGGCTTGGCTCACCTCACATGCACCCATAGACTTGTATGGTCTATACTCAGATGTCATTCCAGTGCAGTCCAATATACAAAGAGTCAGGCCATGGAGGAGATGGAGAAATTAATTTCTCCATCTCCTCAACACCTGTGCTCCGGTTCTTTCATGCAAGAGGATGAGAGCACAGAGCACTGACACTCGGCTCACGCTCGCAGCAGAGCAGAAGCAGAGTAACATTAGGATATTGCATTGGATGCTATACGCTACTGTGACTCCAGCCATATTTTGAGATCCGTTAGTACAGTAGATCTCTAGGAAGCCTAATAACATTATTTTAGAAGCTTGATCTGCATTTTGTTTTCTGTTCATTTTTATTTTTTTTCTTGCCATAGTTAGCTGACACCAGACATTCTAACAAGTGAGTTAAATTTTGAGATCACAGAGAGTTGAGAGTAGCTCCCCTGCTTTCATTATTGATAATGTTCCTTCATGTTTTATTAGAGATGGGATGTCCTTGTTTTTTGTAAAGGTCAGACTTGATGTTCACATTTAGGAATGGGGTACAGGGTACTCTGCATTTTCAATCATGAAGTTTAGGGCTCACTTATACTTAATACATAATATTTTCTCATGCAAGATAATTGGGCCTATTATGCTAATGGAATTCTGTCAGAGTTTGAGTCGAGTGTCACCTTATTGTGATCCATTTCTCTTGCATGAGAGAATTGCAGCACAGGTTTTGAGAATACAGAGAACTTAATTTCTCCATCTTCTCCATTCCCGACAATCCAGATAATCGAACTGCACTATGATGACATCTGAGTGCAGTCTGATGTTTCACATGCAACCGCAAAATTGCATGCGTGCATGTGATCCAAATATTGGAGCAGCTCGCAGCATGGTGCCATTGTTTCTCATGTCAAATTGAAGATTTGCCCTCCCCCTTGGTATCACACTGACCGAGTATTATCCGATAAAACATCAGAGAGCACTCAGCCATGTTATACACTTGTGTGAGTGAACCCATAAAAAATAGTTCCTGGTCTGTGCCGTGGGCTGCATAAACCTCACCTGCACTGCCATATTTTTATCAGTATTTAGAAGAATAAATGTGAATTTTTCTACTATATTCTGTGCGCGTTCAACTCTGGGTTTTGCCTTAAAAATCCAATGCTAAATGTTGACAAAAATATGAAAGTGTGAATGAGGCCTAACTCTGCATTAGTCTTGTGTCCTGCTCTGTTGTCTATAATTCCATATCAGTACGGGAGGCAGTGTTGTAGAATTACATTACATTCTACAGTGTTGGTTCTGTACTGGAAATTGGAGTGTAGGAAAGTTATAAACTGCATTGACTCTGATGGTCTGTGCATATATATTAAGTTCCAGCAAAATAATAGTTTATGTAAATTAAGTTAACTTTAATTAGCTTTCCACATTAAATCATCATATATTTGGCAAATTGCAATACTTTCATAAATCAATTCTCTTACAGTATCACTCCAGGGCATTTTTTATTTCACCATCAGAGTCACAACAGCAATGTAAGTAACCTGTGTGCAATAAAATATGTAACAGTCATAGCTTTCTGCCGCTGTATTGTTGCTTCGGTCCTCTTTGTTGCTGGAAGCAGTAGAATATG
This sequence comes from Ranitomeya variabilis, assembly GCF_051348905.1. NCBI lineage: Eukaryota > Metazoa > Chordata > Amphibia > Anura > Dendrobatidae > Ranitomeya > Ranitomeya variabilis. Next base: position 824,454,249 of record NC_135232.1, on the reverse strand, counting down.
GCTACCGGTAAGTATTTTACTACACCACTCCAGTGGTTACGTAAAAAAATACCATGGATTGGTATTTTAATCCCTTTCCGACATAGGGCGTAAATGTATGCCGATGTCAGACACCCTCCTTTGATGTGGGCTCCGGCGGTGAGCCCACATCTTTCCCCGCACATGTCAGCATTTTGAACAGCTGACATGTGCCCGGGAGAGCCGTGTGTAGAGTCGCAATCCACCCACCGCTATTAACCCATTAAATGCTGCTGTCAAACGCTGACAGCGGCATTTAACTTGCATTTCCAGCAATCGCGCCGGAAATCACCCATCGGTGACCTCCATCACGTGATCGCGGGTTACCGATGGGTTGGCATGACAAGCAGAGGTCTCCTGCTTTATGGCGTAGCGAGAAAAAAGTAAAAATGCCAGAATTACGCTATTTTGGTTGCCACAACATTGCATTAAAATGCAATAACAGGCGATCGTATCTGCACCAAAATGGTATCATTAAAAACGTCAGCTCGGCCCACAAAAAATAAGCCCTCACCCAACCCGAGATCACAATTAATTTTTTTTTAACAAAGTTTGGAATTTATTTCAGTACTTAAATAAAAAAAGAACCTAGGCATGTTTTGTGTCTATGAACTCATATTAGTATAGGATATACTTCGCACACTCGTGGGGGTCTGATGCAAAATGTGTTTATTTATACATACAGTATTTACACGATTCAAATGTTTCGGTCTACCAAGGACCTTCATCAGTGTGCTCTACAAATAAACACAACAAAGTGCATAGACATAATCTGGAACCAAAATAAATAAAATGACAAGAAAATAAGTATATATATAGGTAAATACATCTGGTCACATATGGTAGAATGATTACAACCAATAAAAGACCCTCCAAACAAAATACACCGTCTATATGCAAAAATCTGCAAAATGTGTCACACGAATGCGGGTAGGAACCGTGGGAGCCTCATAGGGACTTTGAACTAGATGATAAAGTGTGGAATTAGTGGGTCATGAAGTGGAAAGAAAGGTACATACCTATAGAGAACTGGAAGGGTATAAAGCATAGACCCTTAGGAGTAGTGTTGAGCATTCCGATACCGCAAGTATCGGGTATCGGCCGATATTTGCGGTATCGGGATTCCGATACCGAGATCCGATACTTGCCGCATATCGGATACCGGAATCGGAAGTTCTCAATTCAAACAGAACGAATTCAGCCAATGAGGACTGATTACAAGTTTGGGCACATCCTGTTCAGCATGGTGGGTATGAAACTACTGGCAAGGCTGTGATTGGCTGCTGAAATGATGTCATGCTGCAGTTTAAAAGTCACTGGCGCCATTTTGGGCTCACTCTGCTGTGAATTCAGTTAGGCATAGGACGCTGTGTTCTGACTGAGGGCCAGTTGAGATAGCGATTTGCTTCTTTGTGCTTTTCCCAGGCTAATTTAGCAACCGCTGTGTGTTCACCTTGCTTTTGCCTTGCAGCACTGTTTTCACAGCGATCTGCAAGGTCTCTGTGTGTGTGTGAGTGAGTGCAGCCCACTCTGTAGTCTGTGTGCAGCCATAGCCGGTTGTATCCAGCTCAGGGTGGTTCACTGACTCATACAGTTCTATCCATTCCATTGTCCTTTTTTGCAAATAGTGCAGGCTGCTGCACATTTTTTCAAATAATTCCTATTAGTGGCTTTCCACCCGTATCCAGCTAAATTGTGGAAAAACACTACATAGGATAACGTAGAGGAGGTTTTTGGGGCCTTGCAGCGCCGTTTACGGCTGTCTGCACGGTCTCCGTGTGAGTGCAGCTCGCCCTGTAGTCTGTGTGCAGCCACAGCCGGTTGTATCCAGCTCAGGGTGGCTCACTGACTCATACAGTTCTATCCATTCCATTGTCCTTTTTTGCAAATAGTGCAGCCCGCTGCACATTTTTTCAAATAATTCCTATTAGTGGCTTTCCACCTGTATCCAGCTAAATTGTGGAAAAACACTACATAGGATAACGTAGAGGAGGTTTTTGGGGCCTTGCAGCGCCGTTTACAGCTGTCTGCACGGTCTCCTTGTGAGTGCAGCTTGCCCTGTAGTCTGTGTGCAGCCACAGCCGGTTGTATCCAGCTCAGGGTGGTTCACTGACTCATACAGTTCTATCCATTCCATTGTCCTTTTTTGCAAATAGTGCAGCCCGCTGCACATTTTTTCAAATAATTCCTATTAGTGGCTTTCCACCCGTATCCAGCTAAATTGTGGAAAAACACTACATAGGATAACGTAGAGGAGGTTTTTGGGGCCTTGCAACGCCACTTACGGCTGTCTGCACGGTCTCCGTGTGAGTGCAGCTCGCCCTGTAGTCTGTGTGCAGCCACAGCCGGTTGTATCCAGCTCAGGGTGGTTCACTGACTCATACAGTTCTATCCATTCCATTGTCCTTTTTTGCAAATAGTGCAGCCCGCTGCACATTTTTTCAAATAATTCCTATTAGTGGCTTTCCATCCGTATCCAGCTAAATTGTGGAAAAACTCTACATAGGATAACGTAGAAGAGGTTTTTGGGGCCTTGCAGCGCCGTTTACGGCTGTCTGCACGGTCTCCGTGTGAGTGCAGCTCGCCCTGTAGTCTGTGTGCAGCCACAGCCGGTTGAATCCAGCTCAGGGTGGTTCACTGACTCATACAGTTCTATACATTCCATTGTCCTTTTTTGCAAATAGTGCAGCCCGCTGCACATTTTTTCAAATAATTCCTATTAGTGGCTTTCCACCCGTATCCAGCTAAATTGTGGAAAAACACTACATAGGATAACGTAGAGGAGGTTTTTGGGGCCTTGCAGCGCCGTTTACGGCTGTCTGCACGGTCTCCGTGTGAGTGCAGCTCGCCCTGTTGTCAGTTCAGCCCCCAAAAAATAAATAAATAATAAAGTTCACAAAACACACCACTTTACAGTTGTGTAGGCCACATTAGCTCATATTAAAGTCTAGTCCACACTTTAGAAAATTAGTGTTTCTTATACCTGTTAGGAGCTGTTCAGGAATAAGCACACTAAGCCGTTAGTACTTTTCTGCTTATCTTTATCAGTCAACCAAGATGAAGAAGGCAGGGAGTAAGGCACGTGGGCGTGGGCGCGGAGCAGGGAGAGGACGTGGGGATTCTGTGCCTGCTGCGGGCACTGGTGACTCATCTGCACCCAGTTTCAGCAGGGAACAGTCCTTCATGCGCAGCTTTGTCGGAGAGCGCCGTACACCGCTGCTGCGTGAAGACCAAATTGAAGCCGTTGTCGGATGGATGGCAGCTAACGCATCGACTTCAATTAGTGCCACATCCTCTCAGACACAGAGCACTGGAGAGCTCCCATCTGTCTCTTCGCCACCTGCCAAATTGCCCAGGCAGACAGAGAGCCCAGGACAGGAGCCGTCTTTACTTCTGTTCTCTGAATCTCTTGGCATGGAAACAGGGGGCCAGCCAAGCAGCATTGGAGAAATGGAAGAAGAGGCAGTGTGCAGTGATGCCCAACAGCTTTTTCTCTCTGAGTCTGAAGAGGCAGGTGGTCCAGTGCCTCCGGTCACCACACCGCAGAACGCATCCGCTGATGACACTCAGGTGGCACTTTCTGGTGCGTGCTGTGCTGCTGAGACTACCCAGGAGGAGCAGTTGGTGGCAGAGGGTAGTGTAGATGATGAGGTCCTTGACCCATCTTGGCGTGAGGGACAGGAAGGTGGTGGGAGCAGCTCTGAGGAAGAGATTCCCTGAACGGGCCAAAGAGGGAGGGGGAAGACTGCGGATCCTGTAGCCTCCACTTTGGCACCTGTTAGGAGCATGTCTCTTCCAAAAACCAAAAAGGGCGCTCCCAAGACTTGCAGTGCCTGGTCCTTTTTTGACACAGTTGCAGATGACATTTGCTATGTCAAATGCAAGGTGTGTCATCATAAAATCAAAAGAGGGAAAAATGTCAGCAACCTCAATACCTCCAACATGTGGAAACATGTGCGGACCAGGCACGCGGCGGAGTTACAAAAACACACTGAAGACCTAGGCCAACCAACAGCGGCAGCTACCACCACTTCAGCTCGTGTTGCCTCTTCCTCCAGCTCACACACAGCTGGTTCGGCTTCCTCCCAGGATCGCCATGGAAGAACCTTTGGCACTGTTGTCCAGAGACCCACTGTAATTCCACCCGCAGCACCACGTTCCCAGTCATGCTCACACTCCCAGCCCAGTCTACAGCCATCGGTAGTACAGGCATGGGAGAAAAGGCGGCCTTTCTCGGCAAACCACCCACGAGCACAGGCTCTGACTGCAGGCATTGCCAAACTTCTGTCACTGGAAATGCTGTCATTCAGGCTGGTGGAGACTGACAGCTTCGGTGACTTGATGTCATTGGCAGTCCCACAGTACAATGTGCCCAGCCACTTTTATTTCAGCAGGCAAGCTGTCCCTGCCCTGCACAAGCATGTGGAGGGACACATAAAACACGCGCTACTGAACGCTGTCAGTAGCAAGGTCCACCTGACCACCGATGCGTGGACCAGTCACCATGGACAGGGGCGATACCTTTCCCTCACTGCCCATTGGGTTAATGTTGTTGAGCCGGGTACAGATCATGCGAGTGGCGCAGGACGTGTCCTGCCCACTCCAAGGATTGCAGGAATCCAGTCTGTACGCATTGACTCCTCCTCTTACACAAGTTCCTCAGAATCATCGCTGCAGGAGCCGTCACAGTCCACCTCCACATGGACCCGTGAACGTTTACCTGTTACGACCGACATGAGCACAGCCGTGGCCAAACGTCAACAGGCCGTCTTGAAATTAATTTCTTTGGGGAATCGAAGCCACACAGCGCAGGAGCTCTGGAATGCCATCAAGCAGGAGAGCGATGTGTGGTTTGTGGCAGCGAATCTCCAGCCAGGCATGGTAGTGTGTGATAATGGCTGAAATCTGGTGGCAGCTCTGGGCCTCGGCAACCTCACTCACATCCCATGTCTGGCACATGTGCTCAACTTGGTCGTTCAGAGTTTTTTGAGGGACTATCCGGATCTTGATGCACTGCTGCACAAGGTCTGCCTAGAGTGTGCTCACTTGCGGCGTTCCAGCAAGGGAACCTGTCCCCCCCCAGGCGTTTGTTACTGAAATAGCCACCTTGTGCAGCAGTAATGCTGCACAAGGAAAAGGTAACTATTTTTGTTTAGCTCCTTGCACACGCAGAACTTAACACTTTCAAAGTATGTCCTGTCCACTGATACCGTAAAACCATCCCAGAGGTGGGACTTTCCTTTGTAATGTGACGCAGCACAGCCGTCATTCCTACCCCCTTGGCGCCATGCGCCGCCTCCTCAGCGTTGTTTGATTCTGTCCCGGAGCCTGCGCTGTTATGTTATCCCTTGGCCAGGCACACTTAGTGCTGCCCATCTTCTGACATCATTTGGTGTCAGGCTGGCTGCGCCTGTGCAGCTGCGCTGGCCGAGATCCCGCCTCGCAGTGTCTTCTGATTTAATCACACTGCGGGCCTGGGATCCATGGGCATGTGCAGTGCATATCTTCACCTCAGGCTGTCACTCATCTCCTTCTGCCTTCTTCAGACTGTGCACCGTCAGCTGATCCCTAATAGCATGCCACGGCCGTGACACCGCACAGTCTGAAGAAGCCGGAGGGAGGGGAGTGAGAGGCGAGGATATGCACTGCGCATGGCCACGGATCCCAGGCCCGCGGTGGGATTACATTAGACGACACTGCGAGGCGGGATCTAGGCCAGCGTGGCCGCACAGGCGCAGCCAGCCTGACACCAAATGATGTCAGAAGATGGGCAGCGCTAAGTGTGCTTGGCCAAGGGATAACATAACAGCGCAGGCTCCGGGACAGAATCAAACAACGCTGAGGAGGCGACGCACGGCGCCAAGGGGGTAGGAATGACGGCTGTGCTGCGTCACATTACAAAGGAAAGTCCCACCTCCGGGGCGGTTTAACGGTGTGAGGGGACACATTTCATAAGTTTTGTGGTTCAGCCTTTGAAAGGAGCATAATTAAAAGAGCCACCTTTTCCTTCTGCAGCATTACTGCAGCACAAGGTGGCTCTTTCAGTAACAAACGCATGGGGGGGTGGGGGTGGGCTAGGTTACCTTAAGTTTTAGTTGTGCCAGCGTGGCGGTCGCATGACACGTTGCCAGATACACAGCAGGGGAGCAGCTGACGTTGGTATTTTCTATCATATAGACCCCTCAAAGTCACTTCATATATGATGTGATCCCTAAAAAAAATTGTGTTGTAAAAATGAGAAATCGCTGGTCAACTTTTACCCCTTATAACTCCCTAACAAAAAAAAAATGTGTTCCAAAATTGTGCTGATGTAAACTGGGCATGTGGGAAATGTTACTTGTTAAGTATTTAGTGTAACATATCTCTGTAATTTAAGGGCATGAAAATTCAATGTTGGAAAATTGCAAAATTTTCAAACTTTTTGCCAAATTTCCTTTTTTTTTCAGAAATAAACGCAAGTAATATCAAACAAATTTTACCACTATCATGAAGTACAATATGTCTCAAGAAAATCATGTCAGAATCACCAGGATCCGTTGAAGCGTTCCAGAGTTATAACCTCATAAAGGGACAGTGGTCAGAATTGTACAATTTGGCCTGGTCATTAACATACAAACCACTCTTGGGTTTAAGGGGTTAAAATTAGGCCATGTTCGCAAGTTCAGTGGTTGCATCAGTATTTGTAAGCCAAAACTATGAGTGGAAAAATCAAAAAGAAAAGTATAATAGAAACACGTCACCAGTCACCACTTCTGTTTTTCTCACCCACTCTTGGTTTCGGCTTACAAATACTGATGTAAAATACTGACCAAGTACTGAACATGTGAACTTGACCTCAGATAAGGATTCTAACATTGGGAGTCCTAACATTGTGTACTGTACACACTCTTACAAATCTGTTCTCTGTTAGTCACCTGATGGTTATCATGTAACTGCTCATATCCAATTTTACATAATGCAGCATTGAGAGAACTGGTAGAGAAAGTAGTCGGCACATGCGCACAAGTATGCAGTATCGGTTCATGCGTCAACGGCTTTCTCTTCCAGTTCTCTCAATGCAGCTTTTTCCATATCGCATATGAGCAGTTACATGACAACCGCTGGGTAAATGACTTTTCTCCTTTAGCACCACTTGTACCAGTATACTAATATTCTGTATATGCCCTGTAACTTCTGGTCTGCAATACTGAAAAGGGTGGAGTAGGTAGCCCAATAATCACTTCTCTATTACAGGTTTTAAATTTATCAGCGTACGGTTCTAGGTGACCCCATCATCACCCCTACTGCCTCTTTTGTTAGTTACTTTACAGTTTCCTTATAGAGAAAATTGCTGGTAAACCCAACTCTTAAACTCAATTACTTGGCTGCAACATTTGACATCCGTCACTGAGATGATAGCTGGGATATCTATCCATATATGGCTGCATCCTTTACAAACTCGCTATTTGTTCCTGGCATACAACTTGCATTTTGGTTTAATTATGCAGCAAGCTTAAGGTAATGCTATTAAAGAAATCACTGAAATGACTATAGCTATCTTTCTGGATAATTGATTATCATTTGGAAGATGTGATATCCTGCTGGTTTACACTCTGTATGAAGTCTGGTGGGAGTAAAGTCATTAAATGATTGATGAGTGTAGCAGGCCGCTAGGAAGAATGACATCCTAATAAATGAGTCAGCTTTGCAATGTATTTACACCTTAGCATTTCAACATTTTAGCTTTTTAAGTTAATTTTCACATTACTATGCAACATTTGAAATACATTTTTTAATTATTGGCCATCATCCATTGACTGAGTGAATATTTCCACAATGTTATTGTATCCTCTTTTTTTCTGCTAAATATGAACTGAATTGCAGTTCTCTGCAATGTTTAGGCTCACCTGCTGAGGTGGATCTTCTAAGACTCAGGTCCTGTTGGGCACACCAAAACGAGTGTTGGTGCAGCCAGCAGGAAGGCACATGGGAAGTGATGACTTGGCACATTCAGGATTCCCAGGAGCAACAGGATAGATGCAGTTGAACCATAGCAGGGATGGAAGCAAGTTGAAGCACAGTATTCACAGAAGGTGGAGGACACCAAAAAGAAAACTAGAGGTCTAAACCTAAGACACGGATATTTAAGAATAGGATTAAGGAGATGAGCTTACTGAGCCACGTCAGGCAAACTGTAAAACTTGATGTGGAGCACAACAGAAGGCAGCAGACCAAGATGAAGGAAGCAGAGCCTGGGATACCTGGGGCGAGAGTGTAACAGACCAATACACAGTGAATGCATCTCTGCAGTTCAGCTCAATTTACTGTATAAATCTAGCTTAATCTGAAGCAGAAAACAACTGATTGGTGGGATTACGGGATTACTGGCTGTTGGAGTTTTACTGATCTGATATTGATAACCTGTACTATAGATAGGTCATCAATAACATAAGCCTTGACAGGACAACTCCTTTCGTCAGAAGTATAGTATTAATATCTACATTTTACTTTTACTTTTCCATTATAAAGAAAAACCTCTTTCTATGTTAGAACATAATGGTTAGAAGAAAAAAAAAAAATTCCTTTCTTGGCGCTTCCGGATGACAAGGATAGTTTGGAGGTTGAGATAATTTATTAGGACACTTTAATAAGAACAAAACAACGCGTTTCAGCCCACAACGGCCTTCATCAGGTATTATATGTGCTGAAACGCGTTGTTTTGTTCTTATTAAAGTGTCCTAATAAATTTGGTACTGAGCAAATTATCTCAACCTCCAAACTATCCTTGTCTTCCGGAAGCGCCAAGAAAGGAAATTTTTTTTTTCTTCTAACCATTGTATTCACATGCAATCCTTGGATCAAGACTGGCATAGTTCCTGCAATAGTGCTGCATACCGGAATATTATAAGGCGTGGATCCATCATACGGATCAATTGAATGTACATACAAGACATCCAAAGGGTGAGTGCAACAATATATATTTCTTAATCCCATAATCCGAAAAAAAGAAGATTTAATATAGGCAAGGCATTAGCACTTCGATTATAGATGCTGAATTAAATTACCTATTTAAGGTATGAAGTGACACATTAGCAAACAGAGGTAAAAAAAGCTTTATTAACATATAGTTTTAAAATTACAATTTTTAAAAAGACAGGATGGTGTAAGCAAAAGGACCTCCAAAATACAAACAGGGGGTGACCCACGATTCCCAGTTGCAATATATTATTATGGATTAAATATACATATGACGTATTGCTATGCTTGAATCAGTATCCCTATAGAAGAAAACCAGGCTGTCTATGTGGATGGACGAAAAAACGTCTCTTTACAGATACTGTACCACATGACAGTCTATCAATTTAAATAGAGGGTATAACTAAGGAATAAACAATTGGTAATATGTATATGTATTTAGTAGCAATGCCCTCACACCAGGAAATAAAGAATGGCTCAGGTGGTGATAATAATATATTTTATAGTGCTATGAAGTTGAAAATGGTATTTACTACTGGTATTTATTACTGTGCATTGAAAAGAAATGGCAATGAAGCCATAGAGAGGATTGGCCACTAGATGGCAATATAGGAGGAAACGTAATTTCCTAGGTGAGACGGCCTCAAAGAAAAGAAACAAGAATAAGAATAAGTGATCCCAGAGCCGAGACTGGTATTTTACCTGATGATGGGTAGAGGTAGATGAAGATGAGCTGGGAAGGCAGGTCACCTCCTGTGCCCGACGAGCGCCGTTTCGCCTTTCGGCTTCTTCAAAGCCAGGAGGGGCAATGGAGTCTAGGTGTTTGAATGGGTTTATATGTCCGGGACGCCGGGTGTGACGTGCCAAAGGGGGCGGAGGTTGGTCGGCCACGTACATGTGAGTTGGTGAGGATATCAGGGTGTTACTATGGACGCGTTGCTATCGGCGCATAAGAACGCCATAAGTGACGTGCAAAAAGGGGGCGGATTTGGGCTGTGATTATAGGTGGAGTGAAGGGGCGTGTCTACTATTCACTGGGAATATGTGAATGTTTAGCGGCGTATGAAAGCGCCAGGAGTGAAAAAACCCCGTGGGACAACAAAGAAGAAAAGCCCTGTACGTGAAGATTAGTGGGCGTGTCCAGTTAAAATATACAAGCCGCGTGATTAGCGGCGCATGAGCACCGTGGAGTGCTCTGAAAGAAAAGAGGACTTGCGGTCTCGCGTCTAGTGATGGGCGGCCATAAGGACCGCACATCATCATAATGACGCCGATCGCAAGTCCAGCAGAGACACGGGACCGGCACATGCGCACAAACGCTTGGGACAAAGCAAGAGGAGAAGACACACCTCCACCTTACTTTGAAAGAAGCTGCAGCTACTATAGGAGTTTATAATCAACTATTAGTGGTCCCCAGTATAAGTATGCTAGTAACAATATCGAATTCCGTCCGTATCATGAATAGCTCTCATGAGCAATGAAACAGAAAACACACTTTTAACTATATAAAAAATTCAATCTTTTTATTAAATATATTAAAAATATTAAAAAATCAATTACTTAATTGATTTTTTAATATATTTAATAAAAAGATTGATTTTTTTATATAGTTAAAAGTGTGTTTTCTGTTTCATTGCTCATGAGAGCTACTATAGGAGGAAAGAGGATCAGAAGGTGGAGATGACATTGTATATAGAATGAATAAGGTGACATTTCTGCATTCATTAGAAAGGAAAGAGGAAGGGGGGAAAGAAGAGAGGAACAGAAAATGTAATAATGACCCGGAGGTTGTAGTGACAGTGTAACCTTATGGGGGTGAAGCATTAAGCTGGCTGATAGCTAGAAAAGTAGCATGAATAAGGGAATATAGGTGAAAGTACAAATAAAGGGGTAATTGGCTTGTTATAATTGGATGAAAGGTGAAAAAATGGGGAATTAAAGTGCTGGGTGCGGTGAAGGTAAAAAAGGTAATAATTAGTTGTGGCCTATAAGTACTAAAGATGGTAGTCATAGAAAATAGTGCTATCGATAAGACCATTAACATTATCCTAGCATGCATAGTGCTATAAGAGTAGTATATAGTAATACTATAAAAATCGAGAGCCCGTCCCTTGCAAGACATGGGATAATACATTTTGTGACAGAATAAGTGAAAAGAGGCCACGGATACTTATTATGCCCTAGTATAAGAAAATATTGAAAATAGATATTGAAATGACCTCTTAAAGATATAGGTGAAGGTTCAAAAAGTAAGGGATAAATATCTTATTGAAATGAAGGCGGGGAAATAAAGTGCTAGGTGCGATAAAGGCAGTAAAGATAATAAATAGTTGTGATCTCTGAATGAGAAAGATGGTGGTCATAGATGACAATACCATTAACAATAAAATAAAGAGCATTGTCCTAGAATACATAATGTCACAAAACTAATGTATACTAAAGATGGAAAATCCGTTCCTTAGAAAGGACAGGAAAGTACATTATATACATATAATCAAAATGCAGTCTAAATTCTGTGAAAAGTCCGTTCATTAAAAGAGGCGAGATGATGCAATATGTGCTGATAAATTATGTGCAGTCCGAGTTACTGAAATATCCACTATTTCATTGTTTCCAGCTCTTTTCCTCCGGCCGCCACAAGACAAAGAACAAGAAACCAGATAAGGACCCTGATATCCTCACCAACTCACATGTACGTGGCCGACCAACCTCCGCCCCCTTTGGCACGTCACACCCGGCGTCCCGGACATATAAACCCATTCAAACACCTAGACTCCATTGCCCCTCCTGGTTTTGAAGAAGCCGAAAGGCGAAACGGCGCTCGTCGGGCACAGGAGGTGACCTGCCTTCCCAGCTCATCTTCATCTACCTCTACCCATCATCAGGTAAAATACCAGTCTCGGCTCTGGGATCACTTATTCTTTTTCTTGTTTCTTTTCTTTGAGGCCGTCTCAGCTAGGAAATTACGTTTCCTCCTATATTGCCATCTAGTGGCCAATCCTCTCTATGGCTTCATTGCCATTTCTTTTCAATGCACAGTAATAAATACCAGTAGTAAATACCATTTTCAACTTCATAGCACTATAAAATCTATTATTATCACCACCTGAGTAGTGTTGAGCATTCCGATACCGCAAGTATCGGGTATCGGCCGATCCTTGCGGTATCGGAATTCCGATACCGAGATCCGATATTTTTGTGGTATCGGGTATCGGAATCGGAAGTCCCCACAGTGCTAAAATCACTATAATGTAAAGTGGGCGGTGCGTGGGCGGAGACTGCGTGTCTCTGTGCGGGCGGGGTCTGTGCGGGCCTGCCAGGGATCTCATTCTATGCGGCCGGCGCTGTATGCCCAGGCTTGATGCGGCATGCCGGGGCTTGATGCGGCGTGGGAGGGCTCTGCGGCGTGCTGGGGGGGTCTATGCGGCGTGAGGGGCTCTCTGCGGCGTTCTGGGGCGTCTATGCGGCGTGCTGGGGGGTCTATGCGGCGTGCTGGGGGGTCTATGCGGCGTGCGGGGGTCTCAGCGGCGTGCGGGGCTCTCTGCGGCGTTCTGGGGCGTCTATGCGGCGTGCTGGGGGGTCTATGCAGCGTGCTGGGGGGTCTATGCGGCGTGCTGGGGGGTCTATGCGGCGTGCGGGGGTCTCAGCGGCGTGCGGGGGTCTCTGCGGCGTGCTGGGGGGTCTCTGCGGCGTGCTGGGGGGTCTCTGCGGCGTGGGGGGGGGTCTCTGCGGCGTGGGGGGGGGTGTCTCTGCGGCGTGGGGGGGGTCTCTGCGGCGTGCAGGGGTCTCAGTGCGGGCATCGTCCGATGGGACTACAAGTCCCATCGGGCTATGCCTGCTACACTGACAGTGATTGACACATTAGCCAATGATGGGACAGTAGTAGTCCCATCATCCGGCTAATGTGTTGAATGAAAAAAAAAAAAAATACTCCATACATACATTCTACATACATACATACATACATATAGACATACAGTACATTCATACATTACATACATTACATTAAACATAGATTACATACTCACCATTACTTGTCATTTTGATCGCCGAAGCCAGTGTCATCTATAAAAAATGTGAAAAAAACAAACAACCAATATACTCCCTGTCCGCAGAAATCCACGAGTGTCCCACGACGATCTCCCGTGGAGAGCAGCAGCATCAAATAATGCGACCGCTCTCTAGGGGCTCAGAAACAAAATGACGGGAGGAAGGTATCCTTCCGTCACTGTATTCCTCCGCCGCTGTAAAAAAAAAAGTCCCTAGTCTCACTTTATGGCATTGCTGTATGAGACATTTTCCCATGCAGCAATTATATAAAGTGACACTTTGAACTCAGGTAACCTCAGTGATGCACTGCAGGAGCCATTGTCTCCTGTCAGTGTGTCACTGAGGGTCCTATAGAGCAGTGACGTCACCCGATGTCACTGTTCTATAGGGGAGATCGTCGTGGGACACTCGTTATTAATTGGACTACGGCAGACAGGTAGTATGCGGTTTATTATTTTACGTTTTTTGCAGGCGCTGAAGTATGGTAAGTATGGTGAAATGAAGAATATTAAAATACTTTTTCCTAATGTGTGCGTGTTTTATTAACCCTTTTCTTACTATTGGATTAATAACGGATAGGCGTCTTATTGACGCCTCTCCGTTATTAACCCGGCTTAATGTCACCTTACGATAGCAAGGTGACATTAACCCCTTATTACCCCATATCCCACCGCTACACGGGAGTGGGAAGAGAGGGGCTAAGTGCCGGAATTGGCGCATCTTACGGAGCTGATATTCATAGCAGGCTACAAATATTGGCCCCCGGCCGTCGGCTTTCCCCCTCTGGCGCGGAAAATTGCGCGGGAGCCCACGCCGTTTTTTTCCATTTTTTTTTTTTAAATTCAACGCTCATAAAGGCCTCTTTCACCCTTGCGTCAGTACGGGTCCGTCGCTATGCGTCGAGCCGACGTACCGACGCACGTTGTGAAATTTGTACACGACGTGGGCAGCGGATGCAGTTTTTCAACACATCCACTGCCCATTCTGAAGTGCGGGGAGGAGGGGGCAGAGTTTCTGCTGCGCATGCGCAGTAGAAAATGGCAGACGCGACGGACAAAAAAACGTTCACTTGAACGTTTTTTCGTGCCGATGGTCCGCCAAAACTCGACGGATCCGTTGCAGAACGGACGCGACGTGTGGCCATTCGTCGCGATCCGTCGCTAATACAAGTCTATGGGGAAAAAAAATGCATCCTGCGAGCACATTTGCAGGATCCGTTTTTTTCCGCCAGATCCGTTTTTTCAGTCGGATCCGTTGTTTTCCGCCAGATCGTTTTTTTTTCCGCCGGATCCGTTTTTTCCTGCCGGATCCATTTTTTTCCGCCAGATCCGTTTTTTCTCATAGAGTTGTAATAGCGCCAGATTGCGCCTGATGGCCACACATTTCATCCGTTTTTTGCAGGATTCGTAAAAAAAAACTTTCCGCCGGACGGAAAACTCATAGGAACGTTTTTTGTCCGTTATTTTTCATGCATGTTTCCATTCAAATCATGCACATTTTCCGTTTATTTATTTTCCAAAAACCTCATCAAAACCTGCATCAAAACTAAACTGCATGAAAAACCGCACCAAAAACCTGCATCAAAAACAGCATCAAAAACCGCACCAAAAACCTGCAGCAAAAAAAGCACCAAAAACTGCATCAAAAACTGAACCAAAAACTACATCAAAAACCGCACCAAAAACATGCAGCAAAAAAGCACCAAAAACTGCATCAAAAACCGCATCAAAAACTGCACCAAAAACCGCACCAAAAACCTGCAGCAAAAAGCACCAAAAACTGCATCAAAAACCGCATCAAAAACTGCATCAAAAACCGCACCAAAAACCTGCATCAAAAAAAGCACCAAAAACTGCATCAAAAACTGAACCAAAAACTACATCAAAAACCGCACCAAAAACATGCGGTTTTTGATGCAGTTTTTGGTGCTTTTTTTGCTGCAGGTTTTTGGTGCGGTTTTTGGTGCAGTTTTTGGTGCAGTTTTTGATGCGGTTTTTGATGCAGTTTTTGGTGCTTTTTTGCTGCACCAAAAACCGCACCAAAAACCTGCAGCAAAAAACACCAAAAACTGCATCAAATACTGCACCAAAAACTGCATCAAAAACCTGCAGCAAAAAAGCACCAAAAACTGCATCAAAAACGGCATCAAAAACCTGCAGCAAAAAAAGCACCAAAAACAGCACCAAAAACCTGCAGCAAAAAAAGCACCAAAAACTGCATCAAAAACCGCATCAAAAAGCTACATCAAAAACAGCACCAAAAACAGCACCAAAAACCTGCAGCAAAAAAAGCACCAAAAACTGCATCAAAAACCGCATCAAAAAGCTACATCAAAAACAGCACCAAAAACTGCATCAAAAACTGCACCAAAAACCTGCAGCAAAAAAGCACCAAAAACTGCACCAAAAACTGCATCAAAAACCTCAACAAAAAGCTACATAAAAAACAGCACCAAAAACTGCATCAAAAACCGCACCAAAAACCTGCAGCAAAAAAAGCACCAAAAACTGCATCAAAAACTGAACCAAAAACCGCACCAAAAACCGCACCAAAAACATGCAGCAAAAAAGCACCAAAAACTGCATCAAAAACTGCACCAAAAACTGCATCAAAAACCGCACCAAAAACCTGCAGCAAAAAGCACCAAAAACTGCATCAAAAACCGCATCAAAAATTGCACCAAAAACTGCATCAAAAACCGCCCCAAAAACCTGCAGCAAAAAAGCACCAAAAACTGCATCAAAAACAGCACCAAAAACCTGCAGCAAAAAAAGCACCAAAAACTGCATCAAAACCTGCATAAAAAACTGGTGCAGTTTTGATGCGGTTTTTGATGCAGTTTTTGCTGCAGGTTTTTGGTGCGGTTTTTGATGCAGTTTTTGGTGCTTTTTTGCTGCAGGTTTTTGGTGCGGTTTTTGATGCAGTTTTTGGTGCAGTTTTTGATGCGGTTTTTGATGCAGTTTTTGGTGCTTTTTTGCTGCAGGTTTTTGGTGCGGTTTTTGATGCAGTTTTTGGTGCTGTTTTTGATGTAGCTTTTTGATGCGGTTTTTGATGCAGTTTTTGGTGCTTTTTTTGGTGCTGTTTTTGATGCAGTTTTTGGTGCTTTTTTTGGTGCTGTTTTTGATGCAGTTTTTGATGCAGTTTTTGGTGCAGTTTTTGGTGCTGTTTTTGATGTAGCTTTTTGATGCGGTTTTTGATGCAGTTTTTGGTGCTTTTTTTGCTGCAGTTTTTGATGCAGTTTTTGGTGCTTTTTTGATGCAGGTTTTTGGTGCGGTTTTTCATGCAGTTTTGATGCAGGTTTTGATGAGGTTTTTGGAAAATAAATAAACGGAAAATGTGCATGATTTGAATGGAAACATGCATGAAAAATAACGGACAAAAAACGTTCCTATGAGATTTCCGTCCGGCGGAAAGTTTTTTTTTTTTTACGAATCCTGCAAAAAACGGATGAAATGTGTGGCCATCAGGCGCAATCCGGCGCTATTACAACTCTATGAGAAAAAACGGATCTGGCGGAAAAAATGGATCCGGCAGGAAAAAACGGATCCGGCGGAAAAAAAACGGATCTAGCGGAAAAAAACGGATCCGGTGGAAAAAAACGGATCCGGTGGAAAAAAACCGATCTGGCGGGAAAACAACGGATCCGGTGGAAAAAAAACGGATCTAGCGGAAAAAAACGGATCCGGTGGAAAAAAACCGATCTGGCGGAAAACAACGGATCCGGCGGAAAAAAAACGGATCTAGCGGA
The DNA here is from genome assembly GCF_051348905.1 of Ranitomeya variabilis. Lineage (NCBI taxonomy): Eukaryota > Metazoa > Chordata > Amphibia > Anura > Dendrobatidae > Ranitomeya > Ranitomeya variabilis. The sequence goes on along the minus strand of NC_135232.1, from coordinate 824,437,478 downwards.
AAAAAACGGATCCGGTGGAAAAAAACCGATCTGGCGGAAAACAACGGATCCGACTGAAAAAACGGATCTGGCGGAAAAAAACGGATCCTGCAAATGTGCTCGCAGGATGCATTTTTTTCCCCATAGACTTGTATTAGCGACGGATCGCGACGAATGGCCACACGTCGCGTCCGTTCTGCAACGGATCCGTCGAGTTTTGGCGGACCGTCGGCACGAAAAAACGTTCAAGTGAACGTTTTTTTGTCCGTCGCGTCTGCCATTTTCTACTGCGCATGCGCAGCAGAAACTCTGCCCCCTCCTCCCCGCACTTCAGAATGGGCAGTGGATGCGTTGAAAAACTGCATCCGCTGCCCACGTCGTGTACAAATTTCACAACGTGCGTCGGTACGTCGGCTCGACGCATAGCGACGGACCCGTACTGACGCAAGGGTGAAAGAGGCCTTTATGAGCGTTGAATTTAAAAAAAAAAAAAATGGAAAAAAACGGCGTGGGCTCCCGCGCAATTTTCTGCGCCAGAGGGGGAAAGCCGACGGCCGGGGGCCAATGTTTGTAGCCTGCTATGAATATCAGCTCGCAGCTGTCTGCGTAGCCTTTACTGGCTATTAAAATAGGGGGACCCCCCCAAAAAATGACGTGGGGTCCCCCTATATTTTATAGCCAGAAAGGCTACGCAGACAGCTGCGGGCTGATATTCATAGCCTAGAGAGGGGCCATGGATATTGGCCCCCCCCCGGCTACAAATACCAGTCCGCAGCCGCCCCGAAAATGGCGCATCCGTAAGATGCGCCATGTTGTGAGTTTACCTTTTGGCTCCCTCTAGTGGCTACTAGTGTTTTTACTCTGGGTATGTCTATCATCCCTTGTATGCTCACCTGGGTCGTTAGGTCAGGGGTGTTGCTATATTAGCTCCCTGGACCTTCAGTTCTATGCCTGGCAACGTTGATATCAGAGCTAATCTGTAGTGCTCTTGTCTACTGATCCTGGTTCCTGCTTGATTAAGCTAAGTCTGCTTTCTTGCTTTTTGCTATTGTTTTTGTTTGCATTTTTGTCCAGCTTGTACATTATCTGTATCCTATCCTTGCTGGAAGCTCTAGGGAGGCTGGAGTTCTCCCCCCGGGCCGTTAGACGGTTCGGGGGTTCTTGAATCTCCAGTGTGGATTTTTGTAGGGTTTTTGTTGACCATATAAGTTATCTTACTACATTCTGCTATTAGTGAGTGGGCCTCTCTTTGCTAAACCTAGTTCATCTCTGTGTTTGTCATTTCCTCTTACCTCACCGTTATTATTTGTGGGGGGCTTGTATCCAACTTTTGGGGTCTATTCTCTGGAGGCAAGAGAGGTCTTTGTTTTCCTCTTCTAGGGGTAGTTAGTCCTCCGGCTGGCGCGAGACATCTAGCGACCAACGTAGGCATGTTCCCTGGCTACTTCTAGTGTTGGCGTTAGGAGTAGATATATGGTCAACCCAGTTACCACTGCCCTATGAGCTGGATTTTTGTACTTCGCAGACTTGCTGATATCTCTGAGACCCTCGCCATTGGGGTCATAACAGTTTGCCAGGCCCGTATTAAATGTTAAATGCATTGCAGAAGCGGGATTATAAGAAAGAAAGTTCTGAGTTTTTTTTTCTCTCTCTCATTTTTTTTTCTTTTCCCCTTTACCTCTGAGTGGCTTGTGATTGCTGCAGACATGAATGTCCAGACCTTGATTACAAGTGTGGACCAGCTTGCTGCTCGTGTGCAGGGCATACAAGATTATGTTACCAAAAATCCTATGTCAGAACCTAAGATACCGATTCCTGAACTGTTTTCCGGAGACCGATTTAAGTTTAGAAATTTCAGGAATAATTGTAAATTGTTTTTGTCCCTGAGACCCTGTTCCTCTGGAGACTCCGCTCAGCAAGTGAAGATTGTTATTTCTTTTTTACGGGGCGACCCTCAGGATTGGGCTTTCTCGCTGGCGCCAGGAGATCCGGCATTGGCTGATATTGATGCGTTTTTTCTGGTGCTCGGTTTGCTTTATGAGGAACCCAATCTTGAGATTCAGGCAGAAAAAGCCTTGCTGGCTATGTCTCAGGGCCAGGACGAGGCTGAAGTGTATTGCCAAAAATTTCGGAAATGGTCCGTGCTGACCCAGTGGAACGAGTGTGCATTGGCTGCAAATTTTAGAAATGGTCTTTCTGAAGCCATTAAGAATGTGATGGTGGGTTTTCCCATTCCCACAGGTCTGAATGATTCTATGGCCCTGGCTATTCAAATCGACCGGCGGTTGCGGGAGCGCAAAACCGCAAATTCCCTCATGGTATTGTCTGAACAGGCACCTGAATTAATGCAATGTGATAGAATCCTGACTAGAAATGAGCGGAAAATTCATAGACGCCAGAATGGCTTGCGTTACTACTGTGGTGATTCTACACATGTTATCTCAGCATGCTCTAAACGTCTTACTAAGGTTGTTAGTCCGGTCGTCATTGGTAATTTGCAACCTAAATTTATTCTATCTGTAACTTTGATTTGCTCACTGTCATCGTATCCTGTCATGGCGTTTGTGGACTCAGGTGCGGCCCTGAGCCTTATGGATCTGTCATTTGCCAAGCGCTGCGGATTTGTTCTTGAGCCATTGGAAAATCCTATTCCTCTTAGGGGTATTGATTCTACGCCATTGGCAAAAAATAAACCGCAGTTTTGGACACAGGTTACCATGTGCATGACTCCCGAACATCGGGAGGTAATACGTTTTCTTGTTCTGCATAAAATGCATGATTTGGTTGTTTTGGGTTTGCCATGGTTACAGACCCATAATCCAGTCTTGGACTGGAAGGCTATGTCAGTGTCAAGTTGGGGCTGCCATGGAATTCATGGAGATTCCCTGCCCTTGTCTATTGCTTCTTCTACGCCTTCGGAAGTTCCGGCGTATTTGTCTGATTATCAGGATGTCTTCAGCGAGTCTAAGTCCAGTGCACTGCCTCCTCATAGGGAATGTGACTGTGCAATAGATTTGATCCCTGGCAGTAAGTTTCCTAAGGGGAGACTGTTTAATCTGTCGGTACCTGAACATACCGCGATGCGTTCATATATCAAGGAGTCTCTTGAGAAGGGGCATATCCGTCCTTCTTCTTCCCCTCTTGGTGCGGGATTCTTTTTTGTGGCCAAAAAGGACGGATCTTTGAGGCCTTGTATTGACTATCGGCTTTTAAATAAGATCACTGTCAAATTTCAGTATCCTTTGCCGTTGTTGTCAGATTTGTTTGCCCGGATTAAAGGTGCCAAGTGGTTCACCAAGATAGACCTTCGTGGTGCGTACAACCTTGTGCGCATTAGGCAGGGCGATGAATGGAAAACCGCATTCAATATGCCCGAAGGTCATTTTGAGTACTTGGTGATGCCATTTGGGCTCTCTAATGCACCTTCAGTTTTTCAGTCCTTCATGCATGACATTTTCCGGAAGTATCTGGATAAATTTTTGATTGTTTATCTGGATGATATTCTGGTTTTTTCTGATGATTGGGACTCGCATGTGGAGCAGGTCAGGATGGTTTTTGAGATTTTGCGTGAAAATTCTTTGTTTGTAAAAAGCTCAAAGTGTCTCTTTGGTGTACAGAAGGTTACCTTTTTGGGGTTCATTTTTTCCCCTTCTGCTGTGGAGATGGATCCAGTCAAGGTCCGAGCTATTCATGATTGGACTCAACCCTCGTCAGTTAAGAGTCTTCAGAAGTTCTTGGGTTTTGCTAACTTCTACCGTCGTTTTATCGCAAATTTCTCTAGCGTTGTTAAACCGCTGACGGATATGACCAAGAAAGGCTCTGATGTAGCTAACTGGGCTCCTGCTGCCGTGGAGGCTTTCCAGGAGTTGAAACGCCGGTTTACTTCGGCGCCTGTTTTGTGCCAGCCTGATGTCTCACTTCCCTTTCAGGTTGAGGTGGATGCTTCGGAGATTGGGGCAGGGGCCGTTTTGTCGCAGAGAGGCCTTGGTTGCTCTACTATGAGACCTTGTGCCTTTTTCTCTAGGAAGTTTTCGCCAGCAGAGCGAAATTATGATGTGGGCAATCGGGAGTTATTGGCCATGAAGTGGGCATTTGAGGAGTGGCGTCATTGGCTCGAGGGTGCTAAGCATCGGGTGGTGGTCTTGACTGATCACAAAAATTTGATGTATCTCGAGTCTGCTAAACGCCTGAATCCTAGACAGGCCCGCTGGTCATTGTTTTTCTCCCGTTTTGACTTTGTGGTCTCGTATTTACCAGGTTCTAAGAATGTGAAGGCCGATGCTCTGTCTAGGAGCTTTGTGCCTGATGCTCCTGGAGTTGCTGAACCTGAGGGTATTCTTAAGGAAGGAGTTATCTTGTCAGCGATTTCTCCAGATCTGCGACGTGTGTTGCAGAGATTTCAGGCTGATAGGCCTGACTCTTGTCCACCTGACAGATTGTTTGTGCCTGCTAAATGGACCAGCAGAGTCATTTCCGAGGTTCATTCCTCAGTGTTGGCAGGGCACCCGGGAATTTTTGGCACCAGAGATCTGGTGGCCAGGTCCTTTTGGTGGCCTTCCTTGTCAAGGGATGTGCGGTCATTTGTGCAGTCCTGCGGTACTTGTGCTCGAGCTAAGCCTTGCTGTTCTCATGCCAGCGGGTTGCTCTTGCCCTTGCCTGTCCCGAAGAGACCTTGGACACACATCTCTATGGATTTCATTTCGGATCTCCCGGTGTCTAAAGGCATGTCTGTCATCTGGGTGATATGTGATCGTTTCTCCAAGATGGTCCATCTGGTTCCTTTGCCTAAGCTGCCTTCCTCTGCTGATCTGGTTCCTGTGTTCTTCCAGAACGTGGTTCGTTTGCACGGCATTCCTGAGAATATTGTGTCGGACAGAGGATCCCAGTTTGTTTCCAGGTTCTGGCGATCCTTTTGTGGTAGGATGGGCATTGATTTGTCGTTTTCGTCCGCTTTTCATCCACAGACTAACGGACAAACGGAACGAACTAATCAGACTCTGGAGGCGTATTTGAGGTGTTTTGTCTCTTCTGATCAGAATGATTGGGTGACCTTCTTGCCGTTGGCTGAATTTGCCCTTAATAATCGGGCTAGTTCCGCTACCTTGGTTTCGCCATTTTTCTGCAACTCCGGTTTCCATCCTCGTTTTTCCTCGGGACATGTGGAGCCTTCTGACTGTCCTGGAGTGGATTCTGTGGTGGATAGGTTGCAGCGGATCTGGAATCATGTGGTGGACAACTTGAAGTTGTCACAGGAGAAGGCTCAGCGTTTTGCCAATCGCCGCCGCGGTGTGGGTCCCCGACTTCGTGTTGGGGATTTGGTATGGCTGTCTTCTCGATTTGTTCCTATGAAGGTCTCCTCTCCCAAATTTAAGCCTCGATTCATTGGTCCTTACAAGATATTGGAGATCCTTAATCCTGTATCCTTTCGCCTGGATCTTCCGGTGTCGTTTGCCATTCACAACGTATTTCATAGGTCCTTGTTGCGGCGGTACGTTGTGCCTGTGGTTCCTTCTGCTGAGCCTCCTGCTCCGGTGTTGGTTGAGGGCGAGTTGGAGTACGTGGTGGAGAAGATCTTAGATTCTCGTCTCTCCAGGCGGAGGCTTCAGTACCTGGTCAAGTGGAAGGGCTATGGTCAGGAGGATAATTCCTGGGTGGTCGCCTCTGATGTGCATGCGGCCGATTTAGTTCGCGCCTTTCATGCCGCTCATCCTGATCGCCCTGGTGGTCTTGGTGAGGGTTCGGTGACCCCTCACTAAGGGGGGGGTACTGTTGTGAATTTACCTTTTGGCTCCCTCTAGTGGCTACTAGTGTTTTTACTCTGGGTATGTCTATCATCCCTTGTATGCTCACCTGGGTCGTTAGGTCAGGGGTGTTGCTATATTAGCTCCCTGGACCTTCAGTTCTATGCCTGGCAACGTTGATATCAGAGCTAATCTGTAGTGCTCTTGTCTACTGATCCTGGTTCCTGCTTGATTAAGCTAAGTCTGCTTTCTTGCTTTTTGCTATTGTTTTTGTTTGCATTTTTGTCCAGCTTGTACATTATCTGTATCCTATCCTTGCTGGAAGCTCTAGGGAGGCTGGAGTTCTCCCCCCGGGCCGTTAGACGGTTCGGGGGTTCTTGAATCTCCAGTGTGGATTTTTGTAGGGTTTTTGTTGACCATATAAGTTATCTTACTACATTCTGCTATTAGTGAGTGGGCCTCTCTTTGCTAAACCTAGTTCATCTCTGTGTTTGTCATTTCCTCTTACCTCACCGTTATTATTTGTGGGGGGCTTGTATCCAACTTTTGGGGTCTATTCTCTGGAGGCAAGAGAGGTCTTTGTTTTCCTCTTCTAGGGGCAGTTAGTCCTCCGGCTGGCGCGAGACATCTAGCGACCAACGTGGGCATGTTCCCCGGCTACTTCTAGTGTTGGCGTTAGGAGTAGATATATGGTCAACCCAGTTACCACTGCCCTATGAGCTGGATTTTTGTACTTCGCAGACTTGCTGATATCTCTGAGACCCTCGCCATTGGGGTCATAACAGCGCCAATTCCGGCACTTAGCCCCTCTCTTCCCACTCCCGTGTAGCGGTGGGATATGGGGTAATAAGGGGTTAATGTCACCTTGCTATCGTAAGGTGACATTAAGCCGGGTTAATAACGGAGAGGCGTCAATAAGACGCCTATCCGTTATTAATCCAATAGTAAGAAAAGGGTTAATAAAACACACACACATTAGGAAAAAGCATTTTAATATTCTTCATTTCACCATACTTACCATACTTCAGCGCCTGCAAAAAACGTAAAATAATAAACCGCATACTACCTGTCCGCCGTAGTCCAATTAATAACGAGTGTCCCACGACGATCTCCCCTATAGAACAGTGACATCGGGTGACGTCACTGCTCTATAGGACCCTCAGTGACACACTGACAGGAGACAATGGCTCCTGCAGTGCATCACTGAGGTTACCTGAGTTCAAAGTGTCACTTTATATAATTGCTGCATGGGAAAATGTCTCATACAGCAATGCCATAAAGTGAGACTAGGGACTTTTTTTTTTACAGCGGCGGAGGAATACAGTGGCGGAAGGATACCTTCCTCCCGCCATTGTGTTTCTGAGCCCCTAGAGAGCGGTCGCATTATTTGATGCTGCTGCTCTCCACGGGAGATCGTCGTGGGACACTCGTGGATTTCTGCGGACAGGGAGTATATTGGTTGTTTGTTTTTTTCACATTTTTTATAGATGACACTGGCTTCGGGGATCAAAATGACAAGTAATGGTGAGTATGTAATCTATGTTTAATGTAATGTATGTCATGTATGTAATGTATGAATGTACTGTATGTCTATATGTATGTATGTATGTAGAATGTATGTATGGAGTATTTTTTTTTTTTTAATTCAACACATTAGCCGGATGATGGGACTACTACTGTCCCATCATTGGCTAATGTGTCAATCACTGTCAGTGTAGCAGGCATAGCCCGATGGGACTTGTAGTCCCATCGGACGATGCCCGCACTGAGACCCCCGCATGCCGCAGAGACCCCCCCCACGCCGCAGAGACCCCCCAGCACGCCGCAGAGACCCCCCAGCACGCCGCATAGACCCCCCAGCACGCCGCATAGACGCCCCAGAATGCCGCAGAGAGCCCCTCATGCCGCATAGATCCCCCAGCACGCCGCATAGACGCCGCATAGATCCCCCAGCACGCCGCAGAGCCCTCCCACGCCGCATCAAGCTCCGGCACGCCGCATCAAGCCTGGGCATACAGCGCCGGCCGCATAGAATGAGATCCCTGGCAGGCCCGCACAGACCCCGCCCGCACAGAGACACGCAGTCTCCGCCCACGCACCGCCCACACTCTCCCCCCCCCTCCAGAACCCCATATAGAAGGACAGAAAGGGCTGATTTACCGTCCGATACTTGAGTCCCATTCACTTGTATTGGTATCGGGTATCGGTATCGGATTAGATCCGATACTTTGCCGGTATCGGCCGATACTTTCCGATACCGATACTTTCAAGTATCGGACGGTATCGCTCAACCCTACACCTGAGCCATTCTTTATTTCCTGGTGTGAGGGCATTGCTAAATACATATACATATTACCAATTGTTTATTCTTTAGTTATACCCTCTATTTAAATTGATAGACTGTCATGTGGTATCTGTAAAGAGACGTTTTTTCGTCCATCCACATAGACAGCCTTGTTTTCTTCTATAGGGATACTGATTCAAGCATAGCAATACGTCATATGTATATTTAATCCTTAATAATATATTGCAACTGGGAATCGTGGGTCACCCCCTGTTTGTATTTTGGAGGTCCTTTTGCTTACACCATCCTGTCTTTTTAAAAATTGTAATTTTAAAACTATATGTTAATAAAGCTTTTTTTACCTCTGTTCGCTAATGTGTCACTCACTTCATACCTTAAAGGGAAGGTGCCATCAAAAAAAATTTTTTTACAGCAATTGTAAAAATGTAAAGAATTAATGTTTAAATTTTCTTAACAAATATTTTCATTTGTTTATAATTTAGTAAAATATGAAAAATAATTAGAAAAGTTTTGGAATTTCCACTTTTAAACACTAGGGGGAGCAGCTGCTGAAATTTCAGAAAAACCTAGTGTACAACTAGCTCACATTACTGCACTGCAGTAATTATGGGCGGAGTCTGCTGACGTGTGTGTGATGTCTCCTCTCCTTCCCTTCTATGTGTTTGCTAAGGGATAAGAGAGGATTCAGGAACCCAGTGAGCAGCCATTTTGTTGGTGACTGCAGAGTAAGGCTGCCGTCACACTAGCAGTATTTGGTCAGTATTTTACCTCAGTATGTGTAAGCCAAAACCAGGAGTGGAACAATTAGAGGAAAAGTATAATAGAAACCTATCACCACTTCTGTATTTATCACCCACTCCTGGTTTTGGCTTACAAATACTGAGGTAAAATACTGACCAAATACTGCTAGTGTGACCGCAGCCTTATACTGACAAGTAGACAGTCACCGAGGATGGCAGGCAGCAAGGATTCTGGGAGATATGTGGTGGAGGGAGCAGGGTGACAGCAGCACAGAGTATTTCAGGAGAGCAGTGTGCTGGTCTATGGGGGGCACCCTGTTCAGTGCGCGGAGCAGCCAGGAATTGTACATAGAGCGCTGTCTTTTATACACGTGGATGGACCGTCTGCTCCACAGAAATCCAGGAAACATTTCTGCGGATTGATGGCCTGTTCTGATCCAGACTTTGCATGCAGACCCCATTCCCCTCCTCAGATCCTGTCTTCTCCATCCTGTCCTGGCGATGTGTGAAAGTGAGACAACAGACGCAGTCCGGGGTGACGCTGGGAAGGAAATGTAGCCATATAGTAACGATAAAAATGAGACCCCTCTCTTCAGCTGCCTCACCAGCCCTGACTGCACCTAACTGGAGGTCATGCTGCCCCCTCTAATACCCCAGACCCGTGTGCAGGTGCTCAGCCAGAACCACCATAGAATGGGCCCGCTTTCTGAAGATAATACGGTCATAGTGTTCTCACATAATACCGCCATATAGATCTCACATAATACCGCCATATAGATCACACACACAATACTATCAAATAGATCACACAATACTGTCATACAGTTCTCACATACCACCATATAGATCACACATAATACCTCCATATAATTCTCACCTAATACTGCCACATAGATCACACATAATCCCACAATATAGTTCTCATATACCACCGTCATTTAGTTTTTACATCATTCCACAACACTGATCAAACATAATATTGCCATATAGATCACATATAATACCGTCACATAGATCACACAATACTTGGCGGCATAATGTGTGATATTATATATATTATAATATCCCGGCATAATGTGTGGTCTTTATGGGAGTAATATGTGATAAATATATATATAGCGGCATTATACGTGATCCATATGGTATTGTGCTGCTCTAGGGAGGTGAGAGACGTATGGTGGAAGGAGCAGGGTGACAGGAGCACAGTATTTCAGGAGAGCAGTGTACTGGTCTATGGGTGGGAGGGTGTGCTCACACTCACACGCTCCCAACTGTATACTTATAGCCTTTACTGGCTATTAAAATGGGGGACACCCCCCAAAAAAAAAGACGTGGGGCCCCCTATAATTAATAACCATCAAATATTATGCAGACAGCTGCAGGCTTACATTGATAGCCTAGGAAGGGGCCATGGATACTGTCTCCCCCCCAGGCTAAAAACATCAGCTCTCAGCCGCCTTTTACATGCGACTTTTCTGGCGCTTTGCCTGGCAATTTCCACTTGCCCTGTAGCGGTAGCAAGTGGGGTTCATATTTGTGGGGTTAATGTCACATTCATATTGTCCGGTGACATCAAGCCCACGGCTTAGTAATGGAGAGGCGTCTATAAGGCACCCATCTATTACTAATCCTATAGTTGTATTGTAAATAAAGACTCGGCCAGAATAAAGTCCTTTATTAATCTTTTTTAAACCATACCGAACGCATAATCCTCGACTCCCTCATCTCCCACAGCAAAAATAATAAACCACAATGGGGAAAGACACGCAGGGGGGAGAGGAGTGCATAGGAGAGGATTAGATACTGACTGCTGAGCCTTGTATCTAATCCTGTCCTGTGTGATACCGACTGCTGAGCCGTGTATCTAATCCTGTCCTGTGTGATACCGACTGCTGAGCCGTGTATCTAATCCTGTCCTGTGTGATACTGACTGCTGAGCTGTGTATCTAATCCTGTCCTGTGTGATACTGACTGCTGAGCTGTGTATCTAATCCTATCCTGTGTGATACTGACTGCTGAGCCGTGTATCTAATCCTATCCTGTGTGATACTGACTGCTGAGCCGTGTATCTAATCCTATCCTGTGTGATACCGACTGCTAAGCCGTGTATCTAATCCTGTCCTGTGTGATACTGACTGCTGAGGACACAGTACACGGGACAGGATTAGCTACCCAGGACAAGATTAGCTACACAGGACAGAGGTAGCAGTGGTAGGTGTATATAGAGGCAGGTAGCAGTGGTATATAGAGGCAGATAGTGGTATACAGAGGCAGGCAGCAGTGGTATACAGAGGCAGGCAGGCAGTGGTATACAGAGGCAGGCAGTGGTATACAGAGGCAGGCAGACAGTGGTATACAGAGGCAGGCAGACAGTGGTATACAGAGGCAGGCAGACAGTGGTATACAGAGGCAGGCAGACAGTGGTATACAGAGGCAGGCAGACAGTGGTATACAGAGGCAGGTAGACAGTGGTATACAGAGGCAGGCAGACAGTGGTATACAGAGGCAGGCAGACAGTGGTATATAGAGGCAGGCAGGGGTATACAGAGGCAGGCAGGCAGTGGTATGCAGAGGCAGGCAGGCAGTGGTATACAGAGGCAGGCAGGCAGTGGTATACCGAGGCAGGCAGGCAGTGGTATACAGAGGCAGGCAGGCAGTGGTATACAGAGGCAGGCAGACAGTGGTATACAGAGGCAGGCAGACAGTGGTATACAGAGGCAGGCAGACAGTGGTACACAGAGGCAGGCAGACAGTGGTACACAGAGGCAGGCAGACAGTGGTACACAGAGGCAGGCAGACAGTGGTACACAGAGGCAGGCAGACAGTGGTACACAGAGGCAGGCAGACAGTGGTACACAGAGGCAGGCAGACAGTGGTACAGAGGCAGGCAGACAGTGGTACAGAGGCAGGCAGACAGTGGTATACAGAGGCAGGCAGACAGTGGTATACAGAGGCAGGCAGTGGTATACAGAGGCAGGCAGGCAGTGGTATACAGAGGCAGGCAGTGGTATACAGAGGCAGGCAGTGGTATACAGAGGCAGGCAGGCAGGGGTATACAGAGGCAGGCAGGGGTATACAGAGGCAGGCAGTGGTATACAGAGGCAGGCAGGGGTATACAGAGGCAGTTAGTGGTATACAGAGGCAGGCAGGTAGTGGTATACAGAGGCAGGCAGGCAGTGGTATACAGAGGCAGGCAGGGGTATACAGAGGCAGGCAGGGGTATACAGAGGCAGGCAGGCAGGCAGGCAGTGGTATACAGAGGCAGGCAGGCAGGCAGTGCTAGGTGGTATATAGGGGCTGGTAGCAGTGGTAGATGCATAAGAAAATAAAAACGCTGTACTTACCTTCTTTCCTCTACCAGGAAGTGCTGAGTCATGTTCAGGGCAGAGCAGTGTGACATCTCCCTGCTCTGCTCTGAACAGGTCGGCAGTGATTGCAGCCTGTACTGTAATACTAAGTACAGGCTGCAATCACAGCTCCTCGCTGCAGATACTTACCCTGGACCCTCGGCAGCAGCTTCTCCCTGGCAGCTCCTGCCATCGCACGCACTGAGCTGTGAGTGCGATGGCAGAGGGAAATAAACAAAATGGCCGCGATCTCCTCTCACAGCTGTGACGTAGCAGCTCAGTGGGCGTGGCCAAGTCACAGCTGAGAGGCAGGAGGAGATGCAGTCGGAGCCCGACCGTTGGCTCCTATGTACATGGCTGCCGTAAGTGAGGTGTGCAAGTGTCGTGCCCAGACACTTACACCCACACTAATGAAAATGGCGGCCTCCAGTGGTGAATGTAAAAGTGAATAAATAAAAAAGTATGAAAGAGGTACATTTACTTTTGTATTAAAAATAATTGATTGTATAATCAATAATCATTAATACAAAAACTAAAATCACGGCACCCTCCCTTTAAATAGGTAATTTAATTCAATATATATTTCTTGCTGTGAATATACACCTACACTTAGACTCTGCGCCCCTTGTCTCCCCTTTTATGTCTCCTTCCGATATTTTTATGTTAGGACATATGAATAGGTCCATTTATATTTTCCTCTAATTTAGATTGTACTGCACATAGACAAAAAGGAGCTTTTCCAATTGTATCTAACAAACCTCGTGCACCTATATAATTTTCATTTTTCTTCATTGGTTATTTTATTATCTATTATGGTACTGTCTGACTTAGCAAAAAAATCCCATAAAAATCACTAGTAGAAAAGTCATTCTCAAAAACTTTGCTTCCACTCAGATTGACTTTAGCTTCAAATTATTTCTATCTTTAGTGTTCGTGTTATTGTATTCCATTCACTCCTGATATTTTGTAACTTGTACATTTTGCTGGTAATATTACACCATGTTTTCCAACTGCACAAGAAGTAAAGTGACAATTTTAGCAATAAAATCAGTTCCTTCCAACAATGTCTTGAGAGGCTCATTAGAGCTATTAGAAAAACACTCCTAGCAGCTCTTATTGAAAAGCACAGAAATAAATAACCTTTGTTCTTGGGATCTGAATCGCCCTGTGTTGCTGCAGTATCGTTTTCCGTTGATGTATTACAGTCATTAGTATCACCTCTGTAGGACACTGTATACACGAGGAATTGCTGCCTAACCTTGTAGCTCAGGGTATTTCTCAAGATGCAGATACTTTGTCTTTGTCATAATGTCCAAGGTGAGGAATCCAAAATTTTCGATTAAGGAAAAACTCAGCTGGTGAAAACGATGTTTTAAATTTAGGTGATCCTATTTCCTTCAGAAAAACAGTTTGGCCTACGCTTATTGGGTGAGTAATTCAACAGAAACTGTATTTAAATGGGTGTCCATGAATACCACACTTAAACCTTTGTTTCTTAATCTTGTAGTGGACATTAGTAAAAGCTGATTATCCAAATGAGGAAAGATCAACAAACAGCAGCATGGACACTATTTGTGTTATTTATGGCACAACACAATGAGCTGATTTTGAAGATTCTATTTTTTAGGTCCAACTGACGCGCTTAATTTGAACCAGGTAGTAAATGACTTCATCTGCAGTGACAGTGCACCAGCAGGGCATGTTCCTTTCACCTGGTGTTGCTGTGTGGCAGCCATTGTTGCTTTGGTTTTGTGCCTGTGGGTTGGTGTAGCCTGGCGTCATGAAGACTGTTATGATCTGGTGACCTTGGAGCCGCATGAGAGACTTTCTCAGGAGTAGGTGGTACCTGTACTGACCGCAACCCCTAAACTAACACCGCAACTAGAAGTAGCCGTGGGATGTACCTAACACGTCCTAGACACCTCGACACAGCCGGAGGACTAAATACCCCTATAGATGGAAATGGGAATTCTATCTTGCCTCAGAGCAGAACCCCAAAGGATAGGCAGCCCCCCACAAATATTGACTGTGAGTATAAGAGGAAAAACACACGCAGGCAGAAAAACAGGATTTAGCAAAAGAGGCACTTCTAGCTAAATAGAAAAGGATAGGACAGAATTCTAAGCGGTCAGTATTAAAATCCTAAAAATATCCACAGCAGATAATACAAATATTCTACATCTAACTAAAGACATAGAAAGTATATCTGCATCTCCTGAGAATCCAGCATGACTGAAAAATCCAAACAAAGTTTAAGCTGGACAAAAACACAATGAATTGCACTGAATTGCAAAGCACACTGCATGTGTGCACAGAGACAAAAAAACAAACACTTATCTTAGCTGAAATGGCAGCAGAGCATGAGGAGCCAGAGAGAGATGCAATCCCTCCAAGTACAATGGACAACGGGCATGTACTCATGGATCCTGCACACCTAAATACCTAATAGAGCTGCAATCAGCAGAAACACCTGCCCGGATTACAACCCCAAGACAACTGCACTACCACCAACAACCACCGGAGGGAGCCCAAGAGCAGAATTCACAACAGTACCCCCCCTTGAAGATTGGTCACCGAACCCTCACCAGAGCCCCCAGGCCGATCAGGACGAGCCAGATGAAAGGCACGGACCAAATCAGCAGCATGGACATCAGAGGCAAAAACCCAAGCATTATCCTCCTGGCCATAACCCTTCCATTTGACAAGGTACTGAAGCCTCCGCCTCGAAAAGCGAGAATCCAAAATCTTCTCGACCACATACTCCAACTCCCCATCAACCAACACAGGAGCAGGAAGATCATCCGAGGGAACAACGGGCACCACATATTTCCACAATAAAGATCTATGGAAAACATTATGGATGGCAAAAGAGGCCGGAAGGGCCAAACGAAAAGACACCGGATTGATAATCTCAGAAATCCTATAAGGACCAATAAACCGAGGCTTAAACTTAGGGGAAGAAACCTTCATAGGAACATGACGGGAAGACAACCAGACCAAATCCCCAACCCGAAGCCGGGAACCAACACACCGACGACGGTTAGCAAAACACTGAGCCTCTTCCTGAGACAACACCAAATTTTCCACCACATGAGCCCAAATCTGCTGCAACCTGTCAACCACAGAATCCACACCAGGACAATCAGAAGGTTCAACTTGCCCTGAAGAAAAACGAAGATGAAAACCAAAATTACAAAAGAAGGGCGAAACCAAGGTAGCCGAACTAGCCCGATTATTAAGGGCAAACTCGGCCAATGGCAAGAAAGCCACCCAATCATCCTGATCAGCAGACACAAAGCATCTCAAATAAGTTTCCAAAGTCTGATTAGTTCGCTCGGTCTGGCCATTTGTCTGAGGATGAAATGCGGAAGAAAAAGACAAATCAATGCCCAGCCTAGCACAAAAGGCCCACCAAAACCTAGAAACAAACTTGGAACCTCTGTCGGACACAATATTCTCCGGAATACCATGCAAACGAACCACATGCTGAAAAAACAACGGAACCAAATCAGAAGAGGAAGGCAATTTAGGCAAAGGCACCAAATGAACCATCTTAGAAAACTGGTCACAAACCACCCAGATAACCGACATCCTCTGGGAAACCGGAAGATCTGAAATAAAATCCATAGAAATATGCGTCCAGGGCCTCTCAGGGACCGGCAAAGGCAAAAGCAACCCACTAGCACGGGAACAACAAGGCTTGGCCTGCGCACAAGTCCCACAGGACTGCACAAAAGAACGCACATCACGCGACAAAGAAGGCCACCAAAAGGACCTACTAACCAAATCTCTGGTACCAAAAATGCCAGGATGACCAGCCAACACAGAACAGTGAATCTCAGAAATCACTCTACTAGTCCATCTATCAGGAACAAACCGTTTCCCCACAGGACAGTGGTCAGGTTTGTCAGCCTGAAATTCCTGCAGAACCCGTCGCAAATCAGGGGAAATGGCAGAAAGGACCACCCCTTCCTTCAGAATGCCGACCGGCTCAAATACCTCAGGAGAATCAGGCAAAAAACTCCTAGAGAGGGCATCAGCCTTAACATTCTTAGAACCCGGAAGATACGAGACCACAAAATCAAAACGGGAGAAAAACAGGGACCATCGAGCCTGTCTAGGATTCAGCCGCTTGGCAGATTCGAGGTAAATCAGATTTTTATGATTGGTCAAGACCACAATACGGTGCTTGGCTCCCTCAAGCCAATGTCGCCATTCCTCAAACGCCCACTTCATAGCCAACAACTCCCGAGTGCCGACATCATAATTGCGTTCAGCAGGCGAAAACTTACGGGAAAAGAAGGCACACGGTTTCATCAAGGAACCATCAGAATTCCTCTGAGACAAAACGGCCCCTGCCCCAATCTCAGAAGCGTCAACCTCAACCTGAAACGGAAGAGAAACATCTGGCTGACGCAACACCGGGGCAGAAGTAAATCGGCGTTTAAGCTCCTGAAAGGCAGAGACAGCCACAGGGGACCAATTCGTTACATCAGCGCCTTTCTTCGTCAAATCGGTCAGGGGTTTAACCACACTGGAGAAGTTAGCAATGAAACGGCGATAAAAATTAGCAAAGCCCAAAAATTTCTGAAGGCTCTTCACAGATGTGGGTTGAATCCAATCATGAATGGCCTGAACCTTAACCGGATCCATCTCGATAGATGAGGGAGAAAAAATAAAGCCCAAAAAAGAAACCTTCTGCACTCCAAAGAGACACTTAGACCCCTTCACAAACAAAGTATTATCACGATGGATCTGAAATACCATCCTGACCTGTTTCACATGAGACTCCCAATCATCGGAAAAAATTAAGATGTCATCCAAATATACAATCATGAATTTATCAAGATAATTCCGGAAGATATCATGCATGAAGGACTGAAAAACAGATGGAGCATTAGAAAGCCCGAATGGCATCACAAGGTATTCAAAATGGCCTTCGGGTGTATTAAACGCAGTTTTCCATTCGTCACCCTGCTTAATACGAACAAGATTATATGCCCCCGAAGGTCAATTTTAGTAAACCAACTAGCCCCCTTAATCCTGGCAAACAAATCGGAAAGCAAAGGTAAAGGGTATTGAAACTTGACCGTGATCTTATTCAAGAGGCGATAATCAATACAGGGTCTCAAGGAGCCATCCTTCTTAGCAACAAAAAAGAATCCCACTCCCAACAGTGAAGAAGATGGCCGAATATGCCCTTTCTCCAAAGACTCCTTAACATAACTCCGCATGGCGGTATGTTCCGGCACAGACAGGTTGAAAAGTCGGCCCTTAGGAAACTTACAGCCTGGAATCAAGTCAACCGCACAATCACAGTCCCTATGCGGTGGAAGGGAACTGGACTTGGGCTCATCAAATACATCCTGAAGATCAGACATAAACTCTGGAACTTAAGAAGAGGAGGAAGAGGAGATTGACATCACAGGAACGTCATTATGAACCCCCTGACAACCCCAACTAGTCACAGACATATCAAACCTATTTAATCCAGGCTCTTGAGGTGACACTTCCAAAATACATACAATACCAAAAAAGAAAAGAACTGGCGGAAGCAGGGTCACAGTATTAAAATCTAATAACTTTTATTTGGTCTTGATCAAAACAACAATAAATATAGATTTAAAATAAGTAAATAATGAGATACCGTCCTCTGGGGAATACATATACAATCTAAGACCACAGGTGCATAATCATGTTCAGCAAACTCATATAACTTATTAACAAGAGCACTAGGTATACGCAATATACACAAATTCCTATTAATAGGTAGACCCACGTTTTACTTATATATCATTTAATAGTAGGGATACCATCCCATACCACAGTATATCTGGATCATTACCAGGAAAAGTACATACATAAAATAAGGTGCCAAGTGTCTATACAGATCTCTTGATATTTGTGCCAATGGCTAGTTATAGTGCTATTGTGTATAAAGGGCTGGTGATCACACCATGCCTATTGTTGGATTCACAGTATCAGCATAAGAGTAAGATGCTATACATGACCTGCACGTGTTGTCCAAAAGGCCCCAACGCGCGTTTCGCGTCTTGCTTCTTCCGGGGGAATGTATGAGTGGTGATCAGTAGTGGGGCTTTTTAAACCCTTCACTAAATGGCAATAGCGGTGTTTGTAATGGCGCTCCTCTCGCCGTGTGGCCCCACAGCGCACGCTCAGATCGGCGTCCCACGTCACTGCTCCACTTCCCCGTCCGATGCGTCAAGACAGGGGGCGGAGTCAGCGACGTACCAGGACACGTCTCCATAGCGACGCAGCGAGGCCGCGGCGACGGAGCGCTCACACTGCTGTGTGTACAGGGAGTAATTTATTCTGCTGGAGATTGGGAGGTGAGACTATTACTCCACGGGCGGTTTCCATAAACACTGACCCAATCATATAGTGATGACAAGGGAAATGTTTTCTTAGTATACTAAGGGCGGGGGCACACGCGTCACTGGAGGGTTTCCATAGCAGCGTTCTAAGCCAATGTGCAGGGAGCCTCCTACCCATACGATATGTACAAAGAGAAGAGCTGACTAAGAATGAAGGGTAATATTAGGAATACTGTGACCCTGCTTCCGCCAGTTCTTTTCTTTTTTGGTATTGTATGTATTTTGGAAGTGTCACCTCAAGAGCCTGGATTAAATAGGTTTGATATTTACTCTGTACTGTGTTTACAGATTGTTGTGGCCAGAAATGGATATAAGGGCCAGGGATACAGCCTGGCTTTCAACTATTGATGCTGTCTTCGGTGGGGATACTATACATCTTGATATTAATGAAAGTGGGCAAAAAACGGAATTGAAGAAATCAATCAAATATCTGTTAAAAAAACGCACACGCATGTGGTGGAACAAGGTGTCCCTAGAAAAATATTTGATCAAGGGACTTATACCCAGGGGATTGAGGGTGAGAATTATGCCA
Source organism: Ranitomeya variabilis (assembly GCF_051348905.1). Lineage (NCBI taxonomy): Eukaryota > Metazoa > Chordata > Amphibia > Anura > Dendrobatidae > Ranitomeya > Ranitomeya variabilis. Next base: position 824,418,439 of record NC_135232.1, on the reverse strand, counting down.
TCCTTCCCAATAGACGATAGTATGTTTAAAACGAAATGGGAGGAAATCTGTAATCAGTGCTCAAAGTTGCTCATGGAACTACTCATCAGCAACAACAAGAAAAGTTTGGATCAATTTGATGTGGATATTGAAAATACACGTAAAAAACTGACAGAAGCTCTAACTGTATCTGAACTTGATGCACTGAATAAAGACATTGATGCACAATTTCAGATCTGGGAAAAAGATGTGAAGGAAGTTAAAGCTAAAAAATATCAGAGGGATCTTAATGATCTCAAAAATGGCACCGTCTATAGATGGCGATCCACCATGACTAAGGAACATGACTATCCCAGATCACCTTCAATTTCATCAATGTCATCTAGAGATGATGAAGGGGAACGGGGAACTAGGAACCGTACCTATAATTTGAGAAGGAACAATTATAGGAAGAGGGGCAATAGCAACTACAGAAGACCAGACAACTCCTCATCAAAATTACAGGTGATTAATCTGTCAGATACTCAGTTGTCTGTGTCACAGATAGAGGTATTAAGCCTAGGTTTAACCTTTTCCCCTGTCTCTCCCTTTGACTCGTTCGTAGCCATAAAGGACCTCCATTTATTTGCACGTAAATTAATTCTAAAGAAATTACACAACAAAACAATTAATGGTGAGGAGTGGAGCACTCAGGAATTGGAAGCTATAACTACATTGGAACAACTAATGGATGAACAAGATGTGCCCTCGACAAAGGGTAAGTTTATAGTGCCAACCCCTAAGAAGTTCCCCTCATTAAACATCTATCCAAATATTGAAATGTTTGTTAAACTGGTAACTGAAGAATTTGAAAAGATTGCCAAAGGCATTTCTAATGACAATCCAACTAGCACACAAAGGAAAGCATTAGGTGAGCTAAAAAACATGAAAGATGTAGTGATAAAGCCCTCTGATAAGGGGGGCAATGTAGTGGTTCTACCAAAAAAACAATATGAGAGGGAGGCCTTTAGGCAGCTTAGGGACATGCAGTGCTACAAAAAACTTACTTACAATCCTACATCTGCATTCCAGAGTGAGTTATGCGGAATCCTGGATAGAGCATTTGAAGAAGGAACAATAACAAAGGACCTGAGAGACAACCTTGTACCAGTATATCCTAAAACTGCATGTATATACTTTGTTCCGAAAATCCACAAAAGTCTAACAAATCCGCCAGGACGACCTATTGTTTCAGGTAATGCTAGTTTATGTGAAACAATGTGTAAATACTTAGATTTCTACCTGAAGCCTATGGTACAAACTTTACCGTCACATATTAGGGACACTGGAGATGTACTGGGCAAAGTAGAAGGTATCCCCATGGAAGATGATATGTGGCTTGTTACATTAGATGTAGAATCTTTATACACATCAATCCAACATAAAGATGGTATGCAGGCTGTGCAAATGTTTCTGTCAATGTCTGACTATGATGTGGATTTGTCTAAGCTTTTGATGTCTCTCCTAGAATTTGCACTTGAGCATAATTATTTTATGTTCAAAAATACCGTTTACCTCCAAAAACAAGGTACTGCTATGGGGGCGGCATTTGCCCCCTCATATGCAAATCTATTTTTGGGGGCGTGGGAACGCAAAATATTTTTTACCAACCCCATAACTGACATTGAGAGGGTCCTTTTTTGGGCGAGATTTATAGACGATATTCTGATGATTTGGCAAGGCACAGAGGAGGAACTTCTATTATTTGTGGACGTACTGAACAGTAACAGCATTAATGTAAAATTAACCTGCAAATACAGTCAAACCAATATAGAATTTCTGGACATACTTATTTATAAGGGACAATCCAATACATTGATGGTTGACATGTTTCGTAAAGAAACTGCTGTGAATTCACTTCTTCACGCCTCCTCTTCTCATCCCCAACAAGTGATAAATGCTATACCAATGGGCCAATTTTTAAGAATCAAGAGAATCTGTTCAGATGACAAGCTGTTTGATAAACAAGCCGATGAATTGGCAGAAAGATTTAAAAATCGGGGATACTCGAATCGGAGTATTAAAAAAGGTCGTAAACGAGCAGCAGCAGAAAATCGGACAACCCTCCTTCAGCCAAAAGATAAGAAGAATGCACAGGACCCCATGATCAGATTCATATCTACATATAATGAAAAGTGGAAGGACATGAGAATGGCCCTTGATAAATACTGGGCAATATTAAAAACTGACCAAATCTTAACCAGACATATCAGTGAGACCTCTTCCATCACATACAGAAGGGCAAGAAATCTAAAGGACATTCTGGTACACAGCTACCATCCAGGTGAGGACCCAAGCAAAGCTTTTGGATCAAAAGGCCCTAAATGGGGCTTTTTTCCATGTAACGATTGTATTGCCTGCCCGAATATGCACAAAACTTCGACTTTTGAATCCAGTGATGGAACTAAAAATTTCACGATCACACAACACATAACGTGTAATACGATCGGTGTGATATATTATGCCAAATGCCCATGTGGCAAAATCTATGTGGGCCTAACATCTAGGCCACTTAAAATAAGAGTAAGGGAACATCATAGAGATATTGTGAATGCCCGTAAAATAACTGATATGGCAGAATTGAAACCAATACCTAGGCATTTCAAGCAAATACATGACTGTAATGCCAAGCTTCTAAAGGTGTCTGGCATAGATAAAGTATTTATTGATCAACGAGGTGGGAATTGGAGGAAAACCCTTGCTCAACTAGAGACAAGATGGATAAAAAAGATTGATTGTGTTCATCCCAAAGGTTTAAATGAGAGATTAAGTTTTGCCCCCTTTCTTTAATTTTAACTTAATATATTGTGGTGTTTTTATCTATTTCTTTGTGATATATGAGTTCTGTATATATTGCTTGTTTTTAATGAAATAATTTTTTAGTTTTTTCTTAGAATATACTTACCGATTGATTGGCAGCTCTGGTGATTTCTGGTGTTCGATGTGTGGAGACCAGGGAGGACTTGGATATATATTGAGACTTGGAGACCAGCGGTGACGTCATCGTTGGAGGCTACTGGGATTCCTTGAAAAGACCTATAAAACAGGATCCTACAGAGGGACTTTCCCTGGAAGTTGTGTGATTGTCGGGGAGGTGATGGACGGCCTCTATCTGCTGGGCAAATGGGGACTTGAGATATGTCTTGGCCTGTAAATTATTTGGACTGCTCAGAAAACCTGTAAAGAAAAAGAAAAAGATATATATGAGAAATATTGATGAAAAAGGAGTAGTAATGAAGATCATTACGTTTAATTCCAACTATATAAACATTGAAGGATTAAAAATATATGGATCAATATGTGATTTATATTTACATTTGAAAAACAGCTTGGGGAAACAAGTAAGAGCACTATTGGGAATAAATGACCTAATGCACTTTAACTAGGACTACAAAGGCGAATATTTTAACATTGAGCACTAATATTGGGTAATTGTATATCACATACAAATATGACATATATATTCATTTTTAGCACTTGTCACTTTATATATGTACATATTAGGCTGCTCTATTTGAACAGCCTTTAATTAATTTAATCATCACTACTATCCAGTGTATGGATTTAACAATCAGCTCACATGTATAGCAGCACTTGTCACTGTGTATGTAGTTTTTTATTAGTCACTGTAATGATATGTAGTAAGTTATTAATTCATATGGCCCAACTAACTGTGTTGTATATATAGGAATTAATTTATACACATTTCGTAGTTTATTATAAATGCGTACTATTTATCACTTTATAAATTTAATCATTTTAACTATTTAATTCATGTGGCCCAATTTATTGTGTTACGTATAAGAATCAATCTATATACACCTCTTAGTATTTAATATATATTTGTACTATTTATCATTTCATATATTTAATTGAGGTTGTTCTGTTAAATAATTCTCACCTTTCTACTATGTAGCAACCCTTCTGTTATGCTCTAATTACCATTTCAGGGATTATATAATATTTATTCCTGTATTGACATCAGTAGATGAGGATATATATCTGCCCATCCATGTGGTATATGACCTACACGTGTTGCCTAATTCTATCATAGATGGATATAGTTCGGGCTCTATTACTTATGTAGATCTTTCTTACAATTAAAATAAGTATAATATATACTCCTTTTATTCCTAATATTACCCTTCATTCTTAGTCAGCTCTTCTCTTTGTACATATCGTATGGGTAGGAGGCTCCCTGCACATTGGCTTAGAACGCTGCTATGGAAACCCTCCAGTGACGCGTGTGCCCCCGCCCTTAGTATACTAAGAAAACATTTCCCTTGTCATCACTATATGATTGGGTCAGTGTTTATGGAAACCGCCCGTGGAGTAATAGTCTCACCTCCCAATCTCCAGCAGAATAAATTACTCCCTGTACACACAGCAGTGTGAGCGCTCCGTCGCCGCGGCCTCGCTGCGTCGCTATGGAGACGTGTCCTGGTACGTCGCTGACTCCGCCCCCTGTCTTAACGCGTCGGACGGGGAAGTGGAGCAGTGACGTGGGACGCCGATCTGAGCGTGCGCTGTGGGGCCACACGGCGAGAGGAGCGCCATTACAAACACCGCTATTGCCATTTAGTGAAGGGTTTAAAAAGCCCCACTACTGATCACCACTCATACATTCCCCCGGAAGAAGCAAGACGCGAAACGCGCGTTGGGGCCTTTTGGACAAAACACGTGCAGGTCATGTATAGCATCTTACTCTTATGCTGATACTGTGAATCCAACAATAGGCATGGTGTGATCACCAGCCCTTTATACACAATAGCACTATAACTAGCCATTGGCACAAATATCAAGAGATCTGTATAGACACTTGGCACCTTATTTTATGTATGTACTTTTCCTGGTAATGATCCAGATATACTGTGGTATGGGATGGTATCCCTACTATTAAATTATATATAAGTAAAACGTGGGTCTACCTATTAATAGGAATTTGTGTATATTGCGTATACCTAGTGCTCTTGTTAATAAGTTATATGAGTTTGCTGAACATGATTATGCACCTGTGGTCTTAGATTGTATATGTATTCCCCAGAGGACGGTATCTCATTATTTACTTATTTTAAATCTATATTTATTGTTGTTTTGATCAAGACCAAATAAAAGTTATTAGATTTTAATACTGTGACCCTGCTTCCGCCAGTTCTTTTCTTTTTTGGTATTGTAGTCACAGACATAGACTTCCAATCCAACACAGGATTATGTATCTGCAACCATGGAAAACCCAGCACAATAGCATCATGCAAATATGCAACACCAGAAAACGACAATCTTCCTGATGGGCTGGCGCTATGCACATGGTCACCTGTGTCCAAAACTGGGGTTTGTTTTTAGCCAAAGGTGTAGCATCAATGCCCCTTAAAGGAATAGGGTTCTGCATAGACTGCAAGGGGAAACCACAACACCTGGCAAATTCAAAGTCCATTAAGTTCAAAGCGGCGCCTGAATCCACAAACGCCATGACAGAAAATGACGACAATGAGCAGATCAAGGTCACAGATAACAGAAATTTAGGTTGTACAGTTCCGATGGTAACTGAACTAGCGATTCTGTTTGTACGCTTTGGGCAGACTGAAATGACATGAGAAGCATCGCCACAATAAAAACACAACCTATTCTGACGTCTGAATCCTTGTTGTTCCGTTCTAGACAGAATCCTATCACACTGCATAGGCTTAGGCATCGGCTCTGAGGACAACGCCACAGCGCGCACAGTTCTGCGCTCCGGCAAGCGCCGATCAATCTGAATGGCCAGAGACATAGAATCACTCAGACCGGAAGGCGTGGGAAACCCCACCATAACATATTTAACTGATTCAGAAAGACCCTTTCTGAAAATTGCCGCCAAAGCATCCTCATTCCATTTAGTCAGCACAGACCATTTTCTAAATTTCTGACAATACAATTCTGCCGCTTCTTGACCCTGAGACAGGGCCAACAAGGTCTTCTCCTCTTGATCCACAGAATTTGGTTCATCATATTATAATCCTAGAGCCTGAAAAAAGGCATCTACATTAAGCAAGGCCGGATTCCCAGATTCCAGGGAAAATGCCCAATCCTGAGGGTCGCCACGCAGCAGGGAGATGACAATTTTAACCTGCTGAATGGGATCACCAGAGGAACGAGGCTTCAGAGCAAAAAACAGTTTACAATTGTTTTTAAACTCAAAAATTTGGACCTGTTCCCAAAAAACAAATCAAGAGTAGGAATCCTAGGTTCTAAAAGCGGAGTCTGAACAATATAATCAGAAATACCCTGTACCTTAGCAGCAAGCTGGTCTATACGAGAAACTAATCCCTGAACATCCATGCTAGCACAAGACTCCTCAGTCACCGAGAGGAAAAGAGGGAAGAAAAGACAAAGCAGGCTACAGAAAAAAAAATGGCTCTTTCTTCCCTTCTTCTGAGATGCATTTAACTCATTGTTGGCCAGCTGTACTGTTATGATCTGGTGACCTTGGAGCCGCATGAGAGACTTTCTCAGGAGTAGGTGGTACCTGTACTGACCGCAACCCCTAAACTAACACCGCAACTAGAAGTAGCCGTGGGATGTACCTAACACGTCCTAGACACCTCGACACAGCCGGAGGACTAAATACCCCTATAGATGGAAATGGGAATTCTATCTTGCCTCAGAGCAGAACCCCAAAGGATAGGCAGCCCCCCACAAATATTGACTGTGAGTATAAGAGGAAAAACACACGCAGGCAGAAAAACAGGATTTAGCAAAAGAGGCACTTCTAGCTAAATAGAAAAGGATAGGACAGAATTCTAAGCGGTCAGTATTAAAATCCTAAAAATATCCACAGCAGATAATACAAATATTCTACATCTAACTAAAGACATAGAAAGTATATCTGCATCTCCTGAGAATCCAGCATGACTGAAAAATCCAAACAAAGTTTAAGCTGGACAAAAACACAATGAATTGCACTGAATTGCAAAGCACACTGCATGTGTGCACAGAGACAAAATCCGGACACTTATCTTAGCTGAAATGGCAGCAGGGCATGAGGAGCCAGAGAGAGATGCAATCCCTCCAAGTACAATGGACAACTGGCATGGACTCATGGATCCTGCACACCTAAATACCTAATAGAGCTGCAATCAGCAGAAACACCTGCCCGGATTACAACCCCAAGACAACTGCACTACCACCAACAACCACCGGAGGGAGCCCAAGAGCAGAATTCACAACAGAGGACTCAGCCTCACAGCATGGGTGTTGTGAGGCACCAAGTCTGCTCAAAATTTGAACCTAAAGGTACCTTCACATTCAGCAACTTTACAACGAGAACGACAACGATCCGTGACGTTGCAGCGTCCTGGTTAGCGATCTCGTTGTGTTTGACACGCAGCAGCGATCTGGATCCCGCTGTGATATCGCTGGTCGGAGCTAGAAGTCCAGAACTTTATTTGGTCGTCAGGTCGGCGTGTATCGTCGTGTTTGACAGCAAAAGCAACGATGCCAGCAATGTTTTACATGGAGCTAACGACCTGTGAGAACGATAAGTGAGTCACCATTACGTCACTGGATCGCTCCTGCATCGTTCTGGAGCTGCTGTGTTTGACGTCTCTACAGCGACCTAAACAGCGACGATGCAGCGATCGGCTCGTTGTCTATATCGCTGCAGCGTCGCTGAGTGTGACGGTACCTTAAGGAACTCATCTTTAGTTTTGTAAATTTTTGCCTAGCAGCATTAGGTCAACGTATGATTTTTTGATGTGCGGTCCATGTCTTTTTTCTACAGTTCACCAATATTTTATTGTCCTGTCATCTGAAGACTTTGAGGCTTGCGCACACAACATAATGGATTACCGCTGATTTTCTATTTTTTGTTAAGACGTATACGATAGTGAGCACAAAAAATGTGTGTCTCCACTGACTATAGCAAACATCATCTGTAGTTTTCCTTAAAGCTGAAGGCAATATTCATAAATTATTAGGGCATCTTTTCTGCTAACACTAAATATGCTCATAGAGAAAATTGTATATAAATATTGTGTACTATCACTGAAAACTTAAGTATTGTATGTATGTAGTCGTGTTTATAACCTCTGGCTTATCTCCCTGGCAATCTCAAGCATTTCATACATCATTTCATGCATTTACTTTTTTTTCCATTCTGTCCAAGATGGCAAATTGTGTTATGCTTGTCATTAGGGCTCATGTGCCAGGGAAAAAGATTAACTGCAATACCAGGTTTATCTCTGTTCTCAGTTGTTTTGGATGTGTAAAGGGACACAGGAGATTGGCAAATAGGTTTTCATACCTGGTTCTGTTCTACTTACTTACTGAGGCTTTCTATCAATGTCATGCATTGCGAGACCTGGAAACATCAGTGAATACATTTTCTTTACAACAGGCAATCTGTTCACTAATTAATTAAAACAGGGATTTTACACCCCACAAGCTTCCTGATTGTATTGCCACATTTATTCTGGGATAAGTCAATTATAAAGCACGTTTTATTATTATATTTAACAACTGGTGGTCTGTATGATATTAGATTCATAATACTAGATTTCACATATACAGCTCTAGCAACAATTAAGAGACCACTGCAAAATGTTTAGTTTGTGTGATTTTTCTCTTTATAGGTATATTTTTGAGTAAAATGTAAATTTTTCATTGATTCTATAAACTGCTGACAATTAGTTATGAGCGAGTATACTCGTTGTTCGGATGGTCTCCAAATAATTGTTAGTGCTTGGAGATTTAGTTTTCGTTGCCGCAGCTGCCTGATTTACGGCTGCTAGGCAAGCTTAATAAATGTGAGAAATGCCTGTTTGTTAGGGAATTCCCACATGTATTCAGGCTGCCCAGCAGCCGTAAATCATGCAGCTGAGGTGATGAAAACTAAATCTCTGAGCACTAACAAATACTCGGAGATCACCCGAGCGTGCTCGGGAAAACCTGAGCAACGAGTATACTCGCTCATCACTACTGACAACATGTCGACAAATTTCCTAGCAATAAATTTTGTATTTTTTTTCTGAAAAGGAGAAATGGTCAAAATTGCAAAAGAAACCCTGCTTTCAGACCTCAAATAATGCAAAGAAAAGAAGTTCATAATAATTTAGAAACAACAATACAAATGTTTTAACTCAGGAAGAGTTCAGAGATCAATATTTTGTGGAATAACCATGATTTTTAATTACAGCTTTCATGCGTCTTGGCATGCTTTCCACCAGTCTTTCACAGTTCTTCTGGTGCAAAAATGTAAGCAGTTCTTCTTTGTTTGATGGCTTATAACTATCCATCATCTCCTTGATTACATTCCAGAGGTTTTCAATGGGGTTCAGGTCTGGCGATTGGGTTGCCCATCACAGAATTTTGATGTGGTGGTCTCTTAATTTTTGCCAGAGCTGTAAATGAATGTGAACATTAACTATATAAACTTTGAAATGCCTTACTCCTATGTATTATAGTCTTCAAAAATTGAAGAATGTAGCATACCACTTGATGAAATTGTGCAAATCCATTTGTCAGTAACAAGGAAGCCTACTTAGATGGAAATTAACAGACTTATCTGTCCTGGGGCTAGGCCTAAAGGGCAAGTAGAATCCAGCTATAATTAGCAGGTGAAATTCATATTGGTATAGACTTCAATACTACCAAAATGAAAAACCTACCCCTAAAAACATAAATCTTTATTAATAGTCACGGATAATACCAACAATCAAAGAAAGAAATAGATAAAAAAAAACATCCCTTCAGGGATTCCAGATTCGGGGAAACAGCCTTTTTCAGAACAAATATCCCACACAATACAAAAATTACAGAAAAAGTGATATTCAAAAAAACAAAAAGGTGCAAAGTACCGTATACCTTCCTATCCCTAATAGGCCCTAGGATCTGATATCCTTCCTATCAGCGGAGGTTGGCACCCTATAAAGCGATGTGGCGCCCCCGCTCCACGACGGCTGTCCCTTCAATCCCTAGGTAATCCCTGCGTCTATCCCAATCACAGACACGTAACACAATAAATCATAGATCAATAAGATCCACAATTCTTGTATATCCAACAATTCAGCACTAGTCTATGGCTATCTGCCAATCTATCTCATTAAACACTACTACCCTCCTGCTCCACATCAAAAACTGATGTCTGACAAAAATATAAATGATTAGCATACACCGTCAGACTATGAAGCAGAGAGAAAAAGGGGCTATGCTCCATCTATGTTGCCCTGATGGGTATCACACACAAAAATTATTAATTAGCTATGCACCACCACCCACACAGTTATTATGCCAGAGAGATATTCCCTACATTCAAATTATGCATAGCAGATACAGTTATATGAAAAAGTTTGGGCACCCCTATTAATCTTAAGCTTAATGTTTTTTAAAAATTGTTTTTTTGCAACAGCTATTTCAGTTTCATATATCTAATAACTGTTGGACACACTAATGTTTCTGCCTTGAAATGAGGTTTATTGTACTAACAGAAAATGTGCAATCTGCATTCAAACAAAATTTGACAGGTGCATAAGTATGGGCACCTGTCATGGTTCTCAATGGCAAGAGAACATAGTAAAGCATACAAAAAAGGACTAGCTCTTGGAAGATGGGAACTCGAGCTGACTGTGAGCTAAACCTACCGCACAACTAACAGTGGCCGGGTAGCGTGCCTACGTTTTATCCCTAGACGCCCAGCGCCAGCCGGAGAACTGACTGACCCTAGCAGAGGAAAATACAGACCTGGCTTACCTCTAGAGAAATTTTCCCCAAAAGGCAGACAGTAGCCCCCACATATATTGTCGGTGATTTCAGAGGAAATTGACATACGAAGTATGAAGATAGGTTTAGCAAATTGAGGTCCGCTTACTAGATAGTAGGAAGACAGAAAAGGGAACTTCACAGTCATCTGAAAACCCTTTCAAAACACCATCCTGAAATTACTTTAAGACTCTAATATCAACTCATGACACCAGAGTGGCAATTTCAGCTCACAAGAGCTTCCAGCCTCAGAAATAATCAATCACAGAGAACTGGAACAAAAATGCAAAAACAAACTTAGGACTACAAGTCCAACTTAGCTGATAGTAGTCTAGGAGCAGGAACATGCAACAGAAAGGCTTCTGGTAACATTGTTGGCCGGCATAGAAATGACTGAGGAGCAAGGCTAAATAGAAAACTCCCACATACTGATGGAAAACAGGTGAACAGAGGAGATGAAGCACACAAGTGCAGTACCACCAGAAACCACCGGGGGAGCCCAGAAACCAAATTCACAACAGTACCCCCCCCTCAAGGAGGGGGCACTGAACCCTCACCAGAACCACCAGGGCGATCAGGATGAGCCCTATGAAAGGCACGGACCAAATCGGAGGCATGAACATCAGAGGCTGTCACCCAAGAGTTATCCTCCTGACCGTAGCCCTTCCACTTGACCAGATACTGAAGTCTCCGTCTGGAAACACGGGAGTCCAAGATCTTCTCGACAACGTACTCCAACTCACCCTCAACCAACACCGGAGCAGGAGGCTCAACGGAAGGCACAACCGGTACCTCATACCTGCGCAACAATGACCGATGGAAGACATTATGAATAGAAAAAGATGCAGGGAGGTCCAAACGAAAGGACACAGGGTTAAGAATCTCCAATATCTTGTACGGGCCGATGAACCGAGGCTTAAACTTAGGAGAAGAAACCTTCATAGGGACAAAACGAGAAGATAACCACACCAAGTCCCCAACACAAAGATGAGGACCAACACGACGACGGCGGTTGGCAAAATGCTGAGTCTTCTCCTGGGACAACTTCAAATTGTCCACCACATGCCCCCAAATCTGATGCAACCTCTCCACCACAGCATCCACTCCAGGACAATCCGAAGACTCCACCTGACCAGAAGAGAAACGAGGATGAAACCCCGAATTACAGAAGAAAGGAGAAACCAAGGTGGCAGAACTAGCCCGATTATTGAGGGCAAACTCCGCCAAGGGCAAAAAGGCAACCCAATCATCCTGATCCGCAGACACAAAACACCTCAAATAAGTCTCCAAGGTCTGATTAGTTCGCTCGGTCTGGCCATTAGTCTGAGGATGGAAAGCAGACGAAAAAGACAAATCAATGCCCATCCTAGCACAGAACGCTCGCCAAAATCTAGACACGAATTGGGTTCCCCTGTCAGAAACGATATTCTCCGGAATACCATGCAAGCGCACCACATTTTGAAAAAACAGAGGAACCAGCTCGGATGAGGAAGGCAATTTGGGCAAGGGAACCAAATGGACCATCTTAGAGAAACGGTCACACACCACCCAGATGACAGACATCTTCTGAGAAACAGGGAGATCAGAAATAAAATCCATGGAGATGTGAGTCCAAGGCCTCTTCGGAATAGGCAAAGATAACAACAATCCACTAGCCCGAGAACAACAAGGCTTGGCCCGAGCACAAACATCACAAGACTGCACAAAACCTCGCACATCTCGTGACAGGGAAGGCCACCAGAAGGACCTAGCCACCAAATCCCTGGTACCAAAGATTCCAGGATGACCTGCCAACGCAGAAGAATGGACCTCCGAGATGACTCTACTGGTCCAATCATCAGGAACAAACATTCTACCAGGCGGGCAACGATCAGGTCTATTCGCCTGAAACTCCTGCAAGACCCGTCGCAAGTCTGGGGAAACAGCAGATAATATCACTCCATCCTTAAGGATACCTGTAGGTTCAGAATTACCAGGGGAATCAGGCTCAAAACTCCTAGAAAGGGCATCCGCCTTCACATTTTTAGAACCTGGTAGGTAAGAAACCACAAAATTAAACCGAGAGAAAAATAACGACCAGCGCGCCTGCCTAGGATTCAGGCGCCTGGCAGACTCAAGATAAATCAAATTCTTGTGGTCGGTCAATACCACCACCTGATGTCTAGCCCCCTCAAGCCAATGACGCCACTCCTCAAAAGCCCACTTCAAAGCCAAGAGCTCCCGATTACCAATATCATAATTTCGCTCAGCGGGCGAAAATTTACGAGAAAAGAACGCACAAGGTCTCATCACGGAGCAGTCGGAACTTTTCTGCGACAAAACCGCCCCAGCTCCGATTTCTGAAGCGTCAACCTCAACCTGAAAAGGAAGAGTAACATCAGGCTGACGCAATACAGGGGCGGAAGAAAAGCGGCGCTTAAGCTCCCGAAAGGCCTCCACAGCAGCAGGGGACCAATCAGCAACATCAGCACCCTTCTTAGTCAAATCAGTCAACGGTTTAGCAACATCAGAAAAACCAGTTATAAATCAACGATAAAAATTAGCAAAGCCCAAAAACTTCTGAAGGCTCTTAAGAGAAGAGGGTTGCGTCCAATCACAAATAGCCTGAACTTTGACAGGGTCCATCTCAATGGAAGAGGGGGAAAAAATGTACCCCAAAAACGAAATCTTCTGAACCCCAAAAACGCACTTAGAACCCTTTACACACAAGGAATTAGAGCGCAAAACCTGAAAAACCCTCCTGACCTGTTGGACATGAGAGTCCCAGTCATCCGAAAAAATCAAATTATCATCAAGATACACAATCAAAAATTTATCCAAATAATCACGGAAAATGTCATGCATAAAGGACTGAAAGACTGAAGGGGCATTTGAAAGACCAAAAGGCATTACTAAATACTCAAAATGGCCCTCAGGCGTAATAAATGCGGTTTTCCACTCATCCCCCTGCTTAATTCGCACCAAATTATACGCCCCACGAAGATCAATCTTAGAGAACCACTTGGCCCCCTTTATTCGGGCAAACAAATCAGTAAGCAGTGGCAAAGGATACTGATATTTAACCGTGATTTTATTCAAAAGCCGATAATCAATACACGGCCTCAAAGAGCCATCTTTTTTAGATACAAAGAAAAAACCGGCTCCTAAGGGAGATGACGAAGGACGAATATGTCCCTTTTCCAAGGACTCCTTAATATATTCCCGCATAGCAGCATGTTCAGGCACAGATAGATTAAATAAACGACCCTTTGGAAACTTACTGCCCGGAATCAGATCTATAGTACAATCGCAATCTCTGTGCGGAGGTAGTGAACCAAGTTTAGGCTCCTCAAAAACGTCACGATAATCAGATAAAAATTCCGGAATCTCAGAGGGAATAGATGACGAAATGGAAACCAAAGGTACGTCCCCATGAGTCCCCTGACATCCCCAGCTTAACACAGACATTGCTTTCCAGTCGAGGACTGGGTTATGAGATTGCAGCCATGGCAATCCAAGCACCAACACATCATGTAGATTATACAACACAAGGAAGCGAATAATCTCCTGGTGATCCGGATTAATACGCATAGTTACTTGTGTCCAGTATTGTGGTTTGTTACTAGCCAATGGCGTGAAGTCAATACCCTTCAGAGGTATAGGAACTTCCAGAGGCTCTAAATCAAACCCACAGCGTTTGGCAAAGGACCAATCCATAAGACTCAAAGCGGCGCCAGAGTCGACATAGGCGTCCGCGGTAATAGACGATAAAGAGCAAATCAGGGTCACAGATAGAATAAACTTAGACTGTAAAGTGCCAATTGAAACAGACTTATGAACTTTCTTAGTACGTTTAGAGCATGCTGATATAACATGAGTTGAATCACCACAATAGAAGCATAACCCATTTTTTCGCCTAAAATTCTGTCGTTCGCTTCTGGACAGAATTCTATCACATTGCATAATCTCTGGCGCCTTCTCAGTAGACACCGCCAAATGGTGCACAGGTTTGCGCTCCCGCAAACGCCGATCAATCTGAATAGCCATTGTCATGGACTCATTCAGACCTGTAGGCACAGGGAACCCCACCATAACATCTTTAATGGCATCAGAGAGACCCTCTCTGAATTTCGCCGCCAGGGCGCACTCATTCCACTGAGTAAGCACAGACCACTTACGAAATTTTTGGCAGTATATTTCAGCCTCATCTTGCCCCTGAGACAGGGCCATTAAGGCTTTTTCAGCCTGAATCTCTAAATGAGGTTCCTCATAAAGCAACCCCAAAGCCAGTTAAAACGCATCCACATTGAGCAACGCAGGATCCCCTGGTGCCAAAGCAAATGCCCAATCCTGAGGGTCGCCCCGGAGCAAGGAAATTACAATCCTGACCTGCTGTGCAGGATCTCCAGCGGAGCGAGATCTCAGAGACAAAAATAATTTACAATTATGTTTGAAATTCTGGAAGCGAGATCTATCCCCAGAGAAAAATTCAGGTAAAGGAATTCTAGGTTCAGATGTAGGAGCATGAATAACGAAATCCTGTAAGCTTTGAACCTTCATAGCGAGATTATTCAAACCTGTAGCTAAACTCTGTGGATCCATATTAATCAGGTGAAATCAGAACCATTCAAGGATTAGAAGGAGAGAGAGATGAAGGCTGCAGTAAGCAGAGATGCTAGTGAATCAACTAATGAGCAAACTCAGGGAAAAAAAAAAAAAAATTCTCTGCAGACTTCTTTTCTCTCCTTTCTTCTGCCAATTATTTTAACCCTTGGCCGGCCAAACTGTCATGGTTCTCAATGGCAAGAGAACATAGTAAAGCATACAAAAAAGGACTAGCTCTTGGAAGATGGGAACTCGAGCTGACTGTGAGCTAAACCTACCGCACAACTAACAGTGGCCGGGTAGCGTGCCTACGTTTTATCCCTAGACGCCCAGCGCCAGCCGGAGAACTGACTGACCCTAGCAGAGGAAAATACAGACCTGGCTTACCTCTAGAGAAATTTTCCCCAAAAGGCAGACAGTAGCCCCCACATATATTGTCGGTGATTTCAGAGGAAATTGACATACGAAGTATGAAGATAGGTTTAGCAAATTGAGGTCCGCTTACTAGATAGTAGGAAGACAGAAAAGGGAACTTCACAGTCATCTGAAAACCCTTTCAAAACACCATCCTGAAATTACTTTAAGACTCTAATATCAACTCATGACACCAGAGTGGCAATTTCAGCTCACAAGAGCTTCCAGCCTCAGAAATAATCAATCACAGAGAACTGGAACAAAAATGCAAAAACAAACTTAGGACTACAAGTCCAACTTAGCTGATAGTAGTCTAGGAGCAGGAACATGCAACAGAAAGGCTTCTGGTAACATTGTTGGCCGGCATAGAAATGACTGAGGAGCAAGGCTAAATAGAAAACTCCCACATACTGATGGAAAACAGGTGAACAGTGGAGATGAAGCACACAAGTGCAGTACCACCAGAAACCACCGGGGGAGCCCAGAAACCAAATTCACAACAGGCACCCTTATCATTTTCTTGTTTTAAATACTCCTACCTACTTTTTAGTGACTTACTAAAGCACTTTTTTGGTTTTGTAACCTCATTGTGCTTGGATCTTCATAGCCAGGTGTATGCAATCATGAGGAATGCTACTTAAAGTGGCCACTTGAAAGTTGTTCTCCTGTTTGAATCTCCTCTGAAGAGTCGCATTATGGGCTCCTCAAAACAACTGTCAAATGATCTGAAAACAAAGATTATTCAACATAGTTGTTGAGGGGAAGGATACAAAAAGCTGTCTAAGAGATTTAACCTGTCAATTTCCACTGTGAGGAACATAGTAAGGAAATGGAAGAACACAGGTACAGTTCTTGTTAAGGCCAGAAGTGGCAGGCCAAGAAAAACATCAGAAAGGCAGAGAAGAAGAATGGTGAGATCAGTCAAGGAAAATCCTCAGACCACCTCCAGTTTGCCTCAGCATCAACTTGCTGCAGATGGTGTCACTGTGCATTGGTCAACTATACAACGCACTTTGCACAAGGAGAAGCTGTATGGGAGAGTGATGCGAAAGAAGCCGTTTCTGCAAGCACGCCACAACAGAGTCGGCTGAGGTATGCAAAAGCACATTTGGAGAAGCCAATTTCTTTTTGGAAGAAGGTCCTGTGGATTGATGAAACCAAGATTGAGTTGTTTGGTCATACAAAAAGGCGTTATGCATGGCGGCAAAAAAACACAGCATTCCAAGAAAAACAATTGCTACCCACAGTAAAATTTGGTGGAGGTTCCATCATGCTTTGGGGCTGTGTGGCCAATGCCGGCAACGGGAATCTTGTTAAAGTTGAGGGTCGCATGGATTCCTCTCAGTATCAGCAGATTCTTGACAATAATGTTCATGAATCAGTGACAAAGTTGAAGTTACGCAGGGGATGGATCTTTCAGCAAGACAATTATCCAAAACACTGCTCCAAATCTACTCAGGCATTCATGCAGAGGAACAATTACACTGTTCTGGAATGGCCATCCCAGTCCCCAGACCTGAATATTATTGAACATCTGTGGGATCATTTGAAGAGGGCTGTCCATGCTCGGCGACCATCAAACTTAACTGAACTGGAATTGTTTTGTAAAGAGGAATGGTCAAAAATACCTTCATCCAGGATCCAGGAACTCATTAAAAGCTACAGGAAGCGACTAGAGGCTGTTATTTTTGCAAAAGGAGGATCTACTAAATATTAATGTCACTTTTCTGGTGAGGTGCCCATACTTATGCACCTGTCAAATTTTGTTTGAATGCAGATTGCACATTATCTGTTAGTACAATAAACCTCATTTCAAGGCAGAAACATTACTGTGTCCAACAGTTATTCGATATATGAAACTGAAATAGCTGTTGCAAAAAAAACATTTTTTTATAAAACATTAAGCTTAAGATTAATAGGGGTGCCCAAACTTTTTCATATAATTGTACCTCATTTTATAAAGTGCTGAATGTGCATGTATAATACAAAATCATAGCTCATAAAATTATACACTTAGCTTATAGCTTATCAGCCTGTCCCTTTCACAGTAGCTGTGCCAGTACATCAGCCCTCACTGTCCCAACACATTTCTCCCCCATATGGGGGTTCATCAGGGGACTTAGAAGTGACTCAATGGTCCATAGTCGGCTGTCGAGCTTCAGACAGAACCAATTGTCCCATCTGCCAAAATATGTGCGTATAGACTCCACTAAATATTAAAGTTGTTTTGCAGTAATGGTGACCCATACATCGTAGCTTTTTTCAGTTGCTTCCAAGTAGATTGGAGGAGCTGACAAGCTCAAAACAGGCCATAAGATTAATATTTGAAGACTGTGATGACCAAACCATGACTATATTACCCTTATGGCACAGTGTTCTTCTGCTTTGCAGCTGCCATGAAGGGAGAAATTTGGTTGGTCATAAAGCTGAAGCAATGTTCAAACATACTTCCACAGATATCAGAGGACTCAAAATGTTCCAACAAAGCATTCCCCACTCCATTATTCTACTTCAATTAACCCCTTCACCACCTTGAGTTTTCTGTTTTGAGTGTTTGTTTTATCCCTTTCGTCCCAGAGCCATAATTTTTTATTTTTCTACCAATTTGGCCATGTGAAAGCTAGTTTTTTGCAGGACGAGTTGTACTTTTAAAGGACACCATTGGTTTTACCATATAGTGTACTGAAAAATAGGAAAATGGATTGATCCTATTGACAGATTTGCATAAAAAACTCAACTCAGCAATAGAAAGATACTAGATATGTTTTTTTAGCATGAACCTAGCAATCATCTAGGGAGTACCAAGTAATCAGGGGTGGATTATAATAGGGCCAATCTGGGCGGTAGCCCAGGGCCCAGTGGTGTGGGGGGTCCCTGGGCTACCACTCAAATTGACCGCCGCTATCAGGGCATTACTGCCCTGACTGGCGTATGGGCCCGGTGGACAGAGGGGGCCCACATCGGGCCCCGTCTCATCTGCTCACCGGGCCCCCCCTACAGGTGCTGCGGCAGTAAGGCTATTGACGTGCAGGTCCGCACGTCAAGAGTTAACAGCCGCCAGCCAATCAGAGGCTGGCAGCTGACGTGTGCCACAGGGCGCACATCGCCGGCGTCTGACGTCATTGTTAGCCGCCGGCGAGTGCACACTTCACCTGAGTGGAGGGAGGAAGCTTCGCCGGCCGGCTGCTGCAGGAGCGTGGCTTGGTAAGTAAGAACTTGTGGTTTTTTTTTGTTTGTTTTTTTTTAGAGCGACGATCCCGGGGCAGAATGCTGGAGACACTGGGGGCAAAAATGCTGGACATGCTGGGGGCAGAAATGCTGGACAAGCTGGGGGCGATATGCTGGACACACTGGGGCAGAAAGCTGGACACACTGGGGGCAATATGCTGGAGACACTGGGGGCAATATGCTGGACACACTGGGGCAGGATGCTGGACACACTGGGGCAGGATGCTGGACACACTGGGGCAGATTGCTGGGCGCACTGGGGCAGATTGCTGGACACACTGGGGCAGATTGCTGAACACTGGGGGCAGGATGCTGGACACACTGGGGCAGATTGCTGGACACACTGGGGCAGATTGCTGGACACACTGGGGGC
This sequence comes from Ranitomeya variabilis, assembly GCF_051348905.1. Lineage (NCBI taxonomy): Eukaryota > Metazoa > Chordata > Amphibia > Anura > Dendrobatidae > Ranitomeya > Ranitomeya variabilis. The sequence goes on along the minus strand of NC_135232.1, from coordinate 824,399,088 downwards.
AATATGTTGGAGACACTGGGGGCGGGATGCTGGACACACTGCGGCAGAATGCTGGACACACTGGGGGCAGGATGCTGGACACACTGGGGGAAGGATGCTGGAGACACTGGGGCAGGATGCTGGACACACTGTGGGCAGGATGCTGGATACACTGGGGGCAGGATGCTGGACACACTGGGGGCAGATTGCTGGAGACACTGGGGCAGATTGCTGGACACACTGGGGCAGATTGCTGGACACACTGGGGCAGATTGCTGGACATACTAGGGGCAATATGTTGGAGACACTGGGGGCAGGATGCTGGACACACTGGGGCAGAATGCTGGACACACTCGGGGCAGGGTGCTGGACACACTGGGGGCAGGATGCTGGAGACACTTGGGACAGATTTCTGGACACACTGGGGCAATATGCTGGAGACACTGGGGCAGATTGCTGGACACACTGGGGGCAATATGCTGGAGACACTGGGGGCAGGATACTGGACACATTGGGGCAGAGATGCTGGACACATTGGGGGCAGAGATGCTGGACACATTGGGGGCAAAGATGCTGGACACATTGGGGCAGAGATTCTGGACACATTGGGGGCAGAGATGCTGGAGACATGGGCAGAATGTAGATACGGGGCATGATTGGAGACACGGGGCAGAATGAAAGACATGGGGCAGGATTGGAGACAGATCATGCAGGATCATGGGGCAGGATGGATATGATGGAGACTGATGGGGCAGGATGGGGAGATCATATGGGGCAGGATGGATACTCATGAGGGCAGGATGGGAGAACATATGGCTGGAGCCAGGAATGAGATACACGGGGCCAGGATGGGGGATATTATTATTACCATAGGGGCTAATTAAGGGATATTATTACTGCAGTGATGTATTTACTTTATTTTTTGAGGACACTGTTTTAAATGAGGGGGCAGGCCTGGTACTGTGTAGAGTGACTCTATGTCGCCTCTTTTTCTTCATGAGGTGTAATGTAGAAGTTGGGAAAAATTAAGTAATGTGTTCTGCAAGCGGAGCTCGAGATAACTGTGTTATTTCCTGCAGAGACGAGTCCTGGCTGAATGAAGTGATGGTGGTCTGTGCTGGATGAAAGATGAAGGACTTCACCTAGAGACGTCACTGGTGAGTTGGCGTTACCTATAACTAACACTATACACTGTATACTATATACTGAACTGAAGGGTAAATTGACTAGATCAATGGATGTTTGACAGGTTATAGTTTCACACAGCAACTATTTTTCTGGAATAATCTGGTTCAGGTATATGATGACCCCGTCGCATGACCCCGTCGCATGACCCCGTCACATGACCGGGGGGCCACAGTGTCTGAACAGCCCAGGGCCCTGGCTACCCTTAATCCACCCCTGCATGTAATCCATTGTTTTATTCTTAAAAATTGATAGCTATGTACTCATACATATAGCAAAGGAGTGTGTAGGGGGGTTGTATGATAACACCCAGAAAACCAATGGCTCTGAGGGTTTAAATGATATGGCGATAATGCAATATTTGTTTACTTCAATGGACAATTTAGATTCATAGTATTCTATGGGTGCATTATTCCTAAAACTCGGATTATACAAAGCAGTATTATGGCCTATATGTAAACCCTACGGCTGCTGTAAACTGACTATTTATTAACCACCAGCTATCTATTACACCCACAACAACCAGCAAATAAAGTCACCCCAGACAGATAAAACAGAAAAACCATACTTATATTTTAGTGAACAGAAAAACAGATGATGGTTTGAACAGGGGTGGAAACTGACAGCTTGCGGCCCCTATGCAAGAAATGTGTCTGGGTCCCCCTAATTTTTTGGCGACAAAGCTACAAACATATATACTATATACCAAGGCTCCTAACACTATAATACCCACCTTAGGTGGCTGTTATAACATAGTGGTTAAAGTGCACAACCATCGTGGGAGACTGGGGCTCTGCCCTGTTGGATATAATATACCAGTACTGGTCCTTGGGCAAGGCTACTTACACCATAATGCCTACATCAATAAACATGAGAGCGTCACGAACAAAGAGAGTCATTCCGGCTCGGAGGTTGCCCGGATTAACAAGGTCCGCGTCAGATGCTGAGGAACCATGACAATCTGATGATAAATGGGCTACTGGAACAAACCGTACATGGACAAGGCAATAGAACCTGGATCTGTTGAAGTGCTACTATAACTGCAGACCAAATGAGAGAGGATATATGAAGTGTATGAGGAAACTCTGGATGGAAACAAGACCTGCATGTCCACTGACTGAGAAACAACTAGTCACCCAATGTTTCACTATCATAAAGAGAAAGCTATTACCACAACTTGAGATGAATCAACTGCACTGCAGATCCACCCTATATGAAGACCTGGAAGAACAACATGTGCAACCCCCTGAAAATCCTGATCCAATCCTTTAGCTTGAGAGCACTGCAGCTGATCTGAATCAGAAGATCTTAGATAAACTAAATACCATCAATAAAAGAGATCACCTGCCAAAGCATTGCTGATTTCATTACTCAGTGCTGCCAAGGCTCAGTAAAGAAACACCCCCAGACAGTAAGCTAGAAGATGACAATAGATCACTTGCATCAATACCTACCACCACCATAACTCAAACTACTAAACAGATCTATGCTACTGCCTCAGCAATCATGGAAATGCTTGGCTATTAGTGTTGAGCGATACCTTCCGATATTCGAAAGTATCGGTATCGGATTGGATCGGCCGATACCGGCAAAATATCGGATCTCGCCAATACTGATACCCGATACCAATACAAGTCAATGGGACACAAATATCGGAAGGTATCCTGGATGGTTCCCAGGGTCTGAAGGAGAGGAAACTCTCCTTCAGGCCCTGGGATCCATAGTCATGTAAAAAATAAAGAATTAAAATAAAAAATATGGATATACTCACCCCTCCGGCGGCCCCTGGACCTTAGCGATGTAACCAGACCTTCGATGACGTCGCGGCTTGTGATTGGTCGCGTGACCGCTCATGTGACCGCTCACGCGACCAATAGGGTTGAGCGAAACGGATCATTCATTTTCATAAGTCGCCGACTTTTGGCAAAGTTGGCGTCTCATGAAACCCGACCCGATCCCTGTGTGGGGTCGGCCATGCGGTACGCGACTTTTGCGCCAAAGTCGCATTTCAATGACGCTAAAAGCGCCATTTCTCAGCCAATGAAGGTGGACGCAGAGTGTGGGCAGCGTGATGACATAGATCTCAGTCCCCACCATCTTAGAGAAGGGCATTGCAGTGATTGGCTTGCTTTCTGTGGCGTCACAGGGGCTATAAAGGGGCGTTCCCGCTGATCGCCATCTTACTGCTGCTGATCTGAGGGTAGGGAGAGGTTGCTGCCGCTTCGTCAGAAGCAGGGAGAGCGTTAGGCAGGGTACCTTCACCCCCAAACCGCTTGTGCTGTAGCGATTTCCACTGTCCAACACCACCTTTTGTTTGCAGGACAGTGGAAGCTACATTTTTTTTCCTCAGCGCTGTAGCTCATTGGGCTGCCCTAGAAGGCTCCCTGATAGCTGCGTTGCTGTGTGTGTACGCCGCTGTGCAAACCAACTGCTTTTTTCAAAGCACAAATCCTGTTGTTCCTTCCTTTCTGCACAGCTATCTTGTTTGTTTGTCCACACTTTTGTGTGCAGCAGTCCTTTTTATAGCTGCCTGCCATACTTTTCTGAGATTACTGCAGGGAGATAAAGATTGGCAAGTCTGCCTCTGTGCCAGTGCTGTGTGTGGCATCTGTCTCTCATTGTGTGCCACCAAAAACCAGTGTGTAATATTGGGCCATTTTTTTTTTTTTGGTAAATTCTCCCTGTAAAAAAAATAATTAATAGTGGGAGATAAAGATTGGCAAGTCTGCCTCTGTGCCAGTCCTGTGTGTGGCATCTGTCTCTCCTTGTGTGCCACCGAAAACCAGTGTGTAATATTGGGCCATTTTTTTGGGGGGGGTAAATTCTCCCTGTAAAAAAAATAATTAATAGTGGGAGATAAAGATTGGCAAGTCTGCCTCTGTGCCAGTCCTGTGTGTGGCATCTGTCTCTCCTTGTGTGCCACCAAAAACCAGTGTGTAATATTGGGCCATTATTTTTTTTGGTAAATTCTCCCTGTAAAAAAAATAATTAATAGTGGGAGATAAAGTTTGGCAAGTCTGCCTCTGTGCCAGTCCTGTGTGTGGCATCTGTCTCTCCTTGTGTGCCACTGAAAACCAGTGTGTAATATTGGGCCATTTTTTGGGGGGGTAAATTCTCCCTGTAAAAAAAATAATTAATAGTGGGAGATAAAGATTGGCAAGTCTGCCTCTGTGCCAGTCCTGTGTGTGGCATCTGTCTCTCCTTGTGTGCCACCGAAAACCAGTGTGTAATATTGGGCCATTTTTTGGGGGGGGGTAAATTCTCCCTGTAAAAAAAATAATTAATAGTGGGAGATAAAGATTGGCAAGTCTGCCTCTGTACCAGTGCTGTGTGTGGCATCTGTCTCTCATTGTGTGCCACCGAAAACCAGTGTGTAATATTGGGCCACTTTTTTTGGGGGGTAAATTCTCCCTGTAAAAAAAATAATTAATAGTGGGAGATAAAGATTGGCAAGTCTGCCTCTGTGCCAGTCCTGTGTGTGGCATCTGTCTCTCCTTGTGTGCCACCGAAAACCAGTGTGTAATATTGGGCCATTTTTTTGGGGGGGGTAAATTCTCCCTGTAAAAAAAAAATTAATAGTGGGAGATAAAGATTGGCAAGTCTGCCTCTGTGCCAGTGTTGTGTGTGGCATCTGTCTCTCCTTGTGTGCCACCGAAAACCAGTGTGTAATATTTGGCCGTTTTTTTGGAAGGGGTAAATTCTCCCTGTAAAAAAAAAATTAATAGTGGGAGATAAAGATTGGCAAGTCTGCCTCTGTGCCAGTGCTGTGTGTGGCATCTGTCTCTCATTGTGTGCCACCGAAAACCAGTGTGTAATATTGGGCCATTTTTTTTGGGGTAAATTCTCCCTGTAAAAAAATAATTAATAGTGGGAGATAAAGATTGGCAAGTCTGCCTCTGTGCCAGTCCTGTGTGTGGCATCTGTCTCTCCTTGTGTGCCACCGAAAACCAGTGTGTAATATTGGGCAATTTTTTTGGGGGGGGTAAATTCTCCCTGTAAAAAAAAAAAATAATAGTGGGAGATAAAGATTGGCAAGTCTGCCTCTGTGCCAGTGCTGTGTGTGGCATCTGTCTCTCCTTGTGTGCCACCGAAAACCAGTGTGTAATATTGGGCCATTTTTTTGAGGGGGGTAAATTCTCCCTGTAAAAAAAAAATTAATAGTGGGAGATAAAGATTGGCAAGTCTGCCTCTGTGCCAGTGCTGTGTGTGGCATCCGTCTCTCCTTGTGTGCCACCAAAAACCAGTATGTAATATTGGGCAATTTTTTTTTTGGTAAATTCTCCCTGTAAAAAAATAAATTAATAGTGGGAGATAAAGATTGGCAAGTCTGCCTCTGTGCCAGTGCTGTGTGTGGCATCTGTCTCTCATTGTGTGCCACCGAAAAACAGTGTGTAATATTGGGCCATTTTTTGGGGGGTAAATTCTCCCTGTAAAAAAATAATTAATAGTGGGAGATAAAGATTGGCAAGTCTGCCTCTGTGCCAGTCCTGTGTGTGGCATCTGTCTCTCCTTGTGTGCCACCGAAAACCAGTGTGTAATATTGGGCCATTTTTTTTGGGGGGGTAAATTCTCCCTGTAAAAAAAAAAATTAATAGTGGGAGATAAAGATTGGCCAGTTTGCCTCTGTGCCAGGCTGTGTGTGGCATCTGTCTCTCATTGTGTGCCACCAAAAACCAGTGTGTAATATTGGGCCATTTTTTTTTTTTTGGTAAATTCTCCCTGTAAAAAAAAAAAAGTAATAGTGGGAGATAAAGATTGGCAAGTCTGCCTCTGTGCCAGTCCTGTGTGTGGCATCTGTCTCTCCTTGTGTGCCACCGAAAACCAGTGTGTAATACTGGGCCTTTTTATTTTTTTTTGGTAAATTCTCCCTGTAAAAAAAATAATTAATAGTGGGAGATAAAGATTGGCAAGTCTGCCTCTGTGCCAGTCCTGTGTGCGGCATCTGTCTCTCATTGTGTGCCACCGAAAACCAGTGTGTAATATTGGGCCATTTTTTTTTTTTTTGTAAATTCTCCCTGTAAAAAAAAAATACTGGGAGATTAGGATTGGCATTTCTGCTTGAGTGCCGGTCCTGTGTGTGCCATCTGTCTCAAATTATTGGGGCACAGAAAACCTAGTGTGTAACATTGGGCCTGATTTTCCTTTCAGTGTCAGGCACCTATAAAGGTATATATAAATCCTACAGAAGTTTGAGTTCACCTTATAAGTTGTTTTACAGTAACAAATACCGTTACTTTGGTTACGTTTTGCAAACAATGAGGAAGTCTAGTGGAAGAGGTAGTGGCCGTGGGCGGTCATTGTCAGCTGGTAATGATGGTAGTGGTGGTGGAGCATCAGGTGGTCGTGGTAAAAGCAGTACAGCACCTAAGTCTCGAGTTGTTGAGCCAGGTTCGTCGTCTGGCTACACAATGTCTCTTTTCTGGGAGTAGGAAAACCACTTTTGAAGCCGGAGCAGGAGGAACAAGTATTGGCTTTCATTGCTGACTCTGCCTCTAGCTCTTTCGCCTCCTCCTCGGAAAGTGCCAAATGTCAGAGCAGTGCATCGTCAGTGGATGCTCCCGGTCAGGAACAAGTGGCTTCCTTGTGTCCTTCACCCAGAACAACAGTGAAGGATGCGTCAGTCGACACAACAGGTTACTCCATGGAGCTCTTTACACATACCGTTCCTGGGTTAGACAGTGAAACAGTTAACAGGCCATGCCCATTAGAAGTTGAATCGGACATGGAGTGCACAGATGCACAGCCACAGCCAGATTACTATGCTGTTCCTTTGACTCAGACCAGAACATTGCCCTCGCAGTGTACTGAGGCAGAATCAAAACCAGCGGAGACTATGGTGCCCCGTCACGAACGCTATACCACCGGCTTACACGGTGACACAGACGAAGTTGCACACGACATAGAAGAGGAGGTCATAGATGACCCAGTTGTTGACCCCGATTGGCAGCCATTGGGGGAACAGGGTGCAGGCGGCAGTAGTTCTGAAGTGGAGGAGGAGGAGCCACAGCAGGCATCAACATCACAACAGGTTCCATCTGCCGGGCCCGTATCTGGCCAAAAACGCTTGGCAAAACCAAAACCAGTTGGAGGACAGCGTGGCCATCCGGTTAAAGAAGCTCAGTCTGCAATGCCTGAAAAGGTATCCGATAGTAGAAAGAGTGCAGTCTGGCATTTTTTAAAAACAACATCCAAATGATCAGTGCAAAGTCATCTGTCAAAAATGTTCAACTACCTTAAGCAGAGATCAGAATCTTAAAAGTCTAAATACAAGTTGCATGCATAGACATTTAACCACCATGCATTTGCAAGCCTGGACTAACTACCAAACGTCCCTAAAGGTTGCAGCACCCTCGGCCAATGAAGCTAGTCAGCAATGCTACATCCCTTCCCTCCCTGTAAGCCCACCATTTCCCACACCACCTGCAATATCTGTGCAGCTTTCGTCGCCAGGCCAAAGCAGTCAGGGAATCACCAGGTTAGTAGTAGGAAACACTGCATGTAGGGCACCGGCAAGAATACCATCTCCAACCCTCTCTCAGTCACCCATGTCCACTGGCACCCCCGCTAGTTCCACCGTATGCAGCTCTCCAGTCCAGCTCACGCTTCATGAGACTCTCGTTAGGAAAAGGAAGTACTCATCCTCGCATCCGCGTACACAGGGTTTGAACGCCCACATTGCTAGACTAATCTCATTAGAGATGATGCCCTACCGGTTAGTTGAAAGCGAAGCTTTCAAAGTGCTGATGGACTACGCTGTACCACGCTACGAGCTACCCAGTCGGCACTTCTTTTCTAGAAAAGCCATCCCAGCCCTCCAACAGCATGTTAAAGACCGCATCGTCCATGCACTCAGGCAGTCTGTGACTACAAAGGTGCACCTGACAACAGATGCATGGACCAGTAGGCATGGCCAGGGACGTTACGTGTCCATCACGGCACACTGGGTGAATGTGGTGGATGCAGGGTCCACAGGGGACAGCAATATTGGGACAGTTCTGTCTAGCCCACGGTCAAGGAAAGAGTTGGCTGTAGGCGTTCGCCCCCCCTCCTCCTCTTCCTCGTCCTCCTGCAGAAGCGAGAGCTCGTCCACAGACCGCAGTCGCACATCCACTCCATCCGCAGCTGCCACTGTTGCACACCAGGTGTGCCATTATGGGACAGCTAGTGGCAAGCGTCAGCAGGCTGTATTGGCAATGAAGTGTTTGGGCGACAACAGACACACCGCGGAAGTTCTGTCCGAGTTCTTGCAGAAAGAAACTCAGTCATGGCTGGGCACTGTACATCTTGAGGCAGGCAAGGTAGTGAGTGATAACGGAAGGAATTTCATGGCTGCCATAGCCCTTTCCCAACTGAAACACATTCCTTGCCTGGCTTACACCTTAAACCTGGTGGTGCAGTGCTTCCTGAAAAGTTATCCGGGGTTACCCGACCTGCTCCTCAAAGTGCGCAGACTTTGCTCGCATATCCGCTGTTCGCCCGTACACTCCAGCCGTATGCAGAACTATCAGCGGTCTTTGAACCTTCCCCAGCATCGCCTAATCATCGACGTTGCCACAAGGTGGAACTCCACACTGCACATGCTTCAGAGACTGTGCGAACAGAGGCGTGCTGTTATGTTTTTGTGGGAGGATACACATACACGGGCAGGCAGTTGGATGGCAGACATGGAGTTGTCAGGTGTGCAGTGGTCAAAGCTACAAGACCTGTCTCAAGTCCTTCAGTGTTTTGAGGAATGCACACGGCTGGTTAGTGCAGACAACGCCATAATAAGCATGAGCATCCCCCTAATGCGTCTGCTGATGCAAAGTTTGACGCACATAAAGGAGCAGGCGTCTGCAGCCGAGGAAGAGGAAAGCCTTGATGACAGTCAGCCATTGTCTGGTCAGGGCCATGTAGAGGACGCGGTAGCGGGGGAAGAAGAGGAGGAGGAGGAGGAGGATGATGGGGATGAGTACTTGTTTAATGAGGAAGCTTCTCCTGGGCCAACCGAAATTAGTGGCGTTGCAAGGCCGGGATCTGTTTTTTTAAGGGAGACAAGTGACGTAGATTTGCCTGTAACTGCCCCTCAAACCAGCACAACCGCAGATTTGACAACTGGAACTTTGGCCCACATGGCGGATTATGCCTTACGTATCCTCAAAAGGGACCCACGCATTATTAAAATGATGAGCGATGACGATTAGGGTTGAGCGACACGGGTCGACCATTTTCAGAAGTCGCCGACTTTTGGCAAAGTCGGGTTTCATGAAACCCGACCCGACCCCTGTGTGGGGTCGGCCATGAGGTCGGCGATCTTCTGAATCTGGTATCGGAATTCCGATACCGAGTTCCGATATGTTTGCGATATCGGAACTCGGTATCGGAATCCACATTTAAGTGTAAAATAAAGAATTAAAATAAAAAATATTGATATACTCACCTCTCCGACGAGCCCTGGTAGTAATCGGCATCTTCTGTTCCTAAGAATGAGCGCGTTCAGGGCCTTAGAAGACATCACGGCTTTGTGATTGGTCGCGGTGGCCCACGTGACCGCTCAGCGACCAATCACAAGCCGTGACGTAATTCTCTCAGGTCCTAAATTCCTCATTCTAGGAATTTAGGCCATGAGAATTACGTCACGGCTTGTGATTGGTCGCTGAGCGGTCACGTGGGCCGCCGCGACCAATCACAAAGCCGTGACGTCATCTAAGGCCCTGAACGCGCTCATTCTTAAGAAGAAAGGCTGCCGGAAAGAAGCTGAGGGTGAGTATATTCCTATTAGGTATATACTCACCCTCGTACGTGCCCTGCTTCTTTCCGGCAGCCTTCCTTCTTAAGAATGAGCGTGTTCAGGGCCTTAGATGACGTCACTGCTTTGTGATTGGTCGCGGCGGCCCACGTGACCGCTCAGCGACCAATCACAAGCCGTGACGTAATTCTCATGGCCTAAATTCCTAGAATGAGGAATTTAGGACCTGAGAGAATTACGTCACGGCTTGTGATTGGTCGCTGAGCGGTCACGTGGGCCGCCGCGACCAATCATAAAGCCGTGATGTCATCTAAGTCCCTGAACGCGCTCATTCTTAGGAACGGAAGATGCCGATTACTACCAGGGCTCGTCAGAGGGTGAGTATATCAATATTTTTTATTTTAATTCTTTATTTTACACTTAAATATGGATCCCAGGGCCCGAAGGAGAGTTTCCTCTCCTTCAGACCCTGGGAACCATAGTATCCCATTGCACTGCAATGGGTTTCGCGTTTCGGCCGACCCCGACTTTTTTATAGGATCGGCCGATTTCACTCGACCCGACTTTTGAGAAAGTCGGGTTTCGTGAAACCCGACCCGATCCTATAAAAATAAAAGTCGCTCAACCCTAATGACGATTACTTATTGGCCTGCATCCTTGACCCTCGCTATAAAGGCAAATTGCAAAATATTATGCCACATGAGAACCTCGAACAAATATTAGCAACCAAACAAGCTACTCTTGTAGACCGTTTGATTCAGGCATTCCCAGTACACAGCGCCGGTGATGGTTCTCACACAAGCTGCAGGGGGCTACAGGGCAGAGGTGTTAGAGGTGCATAAATCAGAAGTGGCGTTGGACAGAGGGGTTTTCTGACCAGGTTGTGGAGCGATTTCGCAATGACCGCAGACAGGACAGGTACTGCAGCATCTATTCAAAGTGACAAGAGACAACATTTGTCCAGTATGGTTACTAACTATTTTTCATCCCTTATCGATGTTCTCCCTCAACCGTCATTCCCATTTGATTACTGGGCATCCAAATTAGACACCTGGCCTGAATTGGCAGAATATGCATTGCAGGAGCTTGCTTGCCCAGCAGCTAGTGTGCTATCAGAAAGAGTATTCAGTGCTGCTGGTTCAATATTAACCGAAAAAAGGACTCGTCTAGCTACCCAAAATGTGGATGATCTAACCTTCATTAAAATGAACCACTCCTGGATTTCAAATTATTTTGCCCCACCTTTCCCGGCTGACACCTAGCTTTCCTATAAAAAGGTCTTGCTTGTGGACTGGTCTTACTGAGTGTTCCAATCTCTTAATTTGCAGCAGCTGTTTGTCCAGCATACGACATGTTTACACCTCCCTCAATGGGAAAACTCCCCCCACGGGGCCGTGGTCTCGCCACTTGGCGCAAACACCCGTTAGAGTGCCGTTTGTCTGAAGAGGTGGGTGTGCCCGCTTTTGGTCGACGGCACTGCCACTGGGTCCCTCATAGTACAATAAAGTGTCTCTGGCGGTGGTGGCGCGCACCCAACGTCAGACACACCGTTGTAACATGAGGGGCCCTGGGACGGTACCGCCGGCCACATGAGAGTTCACCCCCCCCAGCTCAAACTGTGCTCTACCACGTGCAAAATTATCTCTCACAGCTCCACCAATGTTTAGTCTATGCGCTGACATCATTCAATGCCTGGCACTGACAATACCAATTTGTTGACATCTATGATGCTAGTTAAAGTAGTCTGGGTCAGTGTCCTATATTGACACCAGTAAATACTTACTGCCAAATTACTATGTCAGAAACTCAGCAGATGAGCCCACCCCTGTACCTAAGTATGCCACACTTTTTTTGTTTTTTGTTTTTTGGCGAGACATTAACATCTATTTATTTTTTGTGAGTACTAACTGTGTCAGACACTCCTTGCAATCGTCCTCCGCTGACCACACCAATGCTGCCTGTGTACCCCTGCGAGATAACTCTAAGTGCCTTGAGCCTATTTTTATTTATTTTAGGCCTAGTAAGCCTGTCTGCGGTCCCTCCTTGCAATCCTCCTCCTCCGCTGACCACAATGCTGCCTGTGTATCCAGGTAACCGATTTAAAACTGCCTTGAGCCTATTTTTAGTTATTTTAGGCCTAGTACGCCTGTCTGCGGTCCCTCCTTGCAATCCTCCTCCTCTGCTGACCACAATGCTGCCTGTGTATCCAGGTAACCGATTTAAAACTGCCTTGAGCCTATTTTTAGTTATTTTAGGCCTAGTACGCCTGTCTGCGGTCCCTCCTTGCAATCCTCCTCCTCCGCTGACCACAATGCTGCCTGTGTACCCCTGGAACCTATTTTAAAGTGCAAAGAGCCTATTTCTTTATTTTATGTAATATTAAAAAAGCCATGATGGACTACGCTGTCCCACGCTACGAGCTACCCAGTCGACACTTCTTTTGCAAGAAAAGCCATCCCAGCCCTCCACCAGCACCACCTCCATTGTCCATGCACTCTGGCAATCTGTGAGTACAAAGGTGCACCTGACAACAGACGCATGGACCTGTAGGCATGGCCACGGAAGGTTACGTGTCCATTACAGCGCAATGGGTTAATGTGGTGGATGCATGGTCCACAGGGGACAGCCTACTAAGTCTGTCTGCAGTCCCTAATTCAAATTTTCCTCCACTGTCTAAATCTGAGCTTCAACTTTCTGGCTCTCCTTAAGTGCTTTTTTTTTAAAATTGGTGGTTGGGGCCTAATACCTCTGTTTGCTTCTCCCTGGTGTTGTCCTCAACTGAATAAATCTGAGCTTCAACCTTCTGGCTCTCCTTAAGTGCTTTTTTAAAAAAAATTGGTGGTTGGGGCCTAATAACTATGTTTGCCGCTCCCTGGTGTTGTCCTCCTCCTGAGTGTTCTCCTCCTCCTTGGTGTTCTCCTGCAGGTTGCCTTGTCTGAGCTTCAACCTTCTGGCTCTCATTAAGTTCTTTTTTAACAAAAAAATTGGTGGTTACGGCCTACTAACGGTGTCTGCCGCTCCCTGGTGTTGTCCTCCACTGTCTAAATCTGAGCTTCAACCTTCTGGCTCTCATTAAGTGCTTTTTTTAAAAAAATTGGTGGTTGGGGCCTACTAACGGTGTCTGCCGCTCCATGGTGTTGTCCTCCACTGTATAAAGCTGAGCTTCAGTCTTTAGGCTTTTGGCCTATAGTAGCAGATATTAAACTGCATTTGGCCTACTAGTGTGGTTGGGCCCTTAAAACAGTGTCTGCTGCTCCTGGGTTTGCTACTCCACTGAACAAAGCAATGCCGCCTGTTTAGTCCTGTTACCAATTTTGAACTGCATTTAGCCTACTTTATTCTTTGGCCCTATATCTGTGTTTCCTCCTCATCCTGCCCATTGCCCAGCCACTGCTAGATGAGTCTGCTGGTACATTGACCTAGACCACTACATTCCCCTTGCGCTCTACACAGCCAGAATCTGACCCTGCTGAAAGTCAGGTTCCCCTTTCCCGCATACTATACCACCTTACACAGGGACAAAGAGGAAGGTGCAGATGAAAGTGAAGGTTCCTTCATCAGGTGGGGGGGCATACTCGTTGGCGACGTCACAGGCACAGGGCCCCTCAGAGTACGCAAAAGTGTCGCTGCTGGTGGGAGGCGCCCCCGCCGTGCAAACACACCACTGTACTTTGAGGGGCCCTGTGCCAGTGCCAATGCCAACGAGTGGGCCCTGTTGTGAATTCCGTTCTCGGACTCCCTCCTGTGGTCATGAATGGTACTTTGGTTAGTTCTGCTCTTGGGCTCCCTCTGGTGGCTTTGAGCGGAACTGCTGATCACTAGGTTGGCTTTATCAGCTGCTCTCGTTATGTTGCTATGCTGCTTCCCTATTTAACTCCACTCAGATCGTTACCTGATGCCAGCTGTCAATGTATCAGAATTGGTTTAAGTCTGGCCTCCTATGCTAAAACCTGTTTCATTCCTGTGTTTGTAACTTTCCTCTTAAATCACAGTCAATATATGTGGGGGGCTGCCTTTACCTTTGGGGAATTTCTCTGAGGCAAGGATTAGGCTTCTATTTCTATCTTTAGGGGTAGTTAGCTCTTAGGCTGTGAAGAGGCGTCTAGGGAGAGTTAGGTATGCTCCACGGCTATTTCTAGTGTGTGCGATAGGAGTAGAGTTTGCGGTCAGCAGAGTTCCCACTTCCCCAGAGCGAGTTCCATTTTTTGAGTTTACTCATCAGGTCATTCCAGGTGCTCCTAACCACCAGGTCCTTAACAGTACAGCTGGCCCATAAAGTGTTAATGCATCTCAAAAGAGGGATAAGAGAAGTTCTGAACCCATTTTTTTTCTTTGCAGTGTGTTTTGTCTCTCTTTTCCCCTTAACCCCTGGGTGGTTCAGGACACAGGTGTAGATATGGATATTCAAGGTCTGTCCTCTTGTGTGGATCATCTCACTGCAAGGGTACAAAGCATTCAAGATTATGTAGTTCAGAATCTGATGTTAGAGCCTAGAATTCCAATTCCTGAGTTGTTTTCTGGGGATAGATCTAAGTTTCTGAATTTCAAAAATAATTGTAAACTGTTTCTTGCTTTGAAACCCCGCTCCTCTGGTGACCCCATTCAGCAAGTAAAAATTATTATTTCTTTGTTGCGTGGTGACCCTCAAGACTTGGCATTCTCCCTTGCGCCAGGAGATCCTGCATTGCTTAATGTAGATGCGTTTTTTCTGGCGCTTGGATTGCTTTATGACGAACCGAATTCAGTGGATCAGGCAGAGAAAATTTTGCTAGCTTTGTGTCAGGGTCAGGATGAAGCGGAGATATATTGTCAGAAGTTTAGAAAATGGTCTGTGCTTACTCAATGGAATGAGTGTGCCCTGGCAGCAATTTTTAGAAAGGGTCTTTCTGAAGCCCTTAAGGATGTTATGGTGGGGTTCCCCACGCCTGCTGGTCTGAATGAATCAATGTCCTTGGCCATTCAAATTGATCAGCGTTTGCATGAGCGCAAGCTTGTGCACCATTTGGCGGTGTCCTCTGAGCAGAGACCTGAGCTTATGCAATGTGATAGAACTTTGACCAGAACTGAACGGCAAGAACACAGACATCAGAATAGGCTGTGTTTTTACTGTGGTGACCCCACTCATGCTATCTCTGATTGTCCTAAGTGCACTAAGCGGTTCGCTAGGTCTGTCACCATTGGTACTGTACAGCCTAAATATCTTTTGTCTGTTACTTTGATTTGCTCTTTGTCATCCTACTCGGTTATGGCATTTGTGGATTCAGGCGCTGACCTGAATTTGATGGACTTGGAGTTTGCCAGGCGCTGTGGTTTTTTCTTGGAGCCTTTGCAGTATCCTATTCCATTAAGGGCAATTGATGCCACGCCGTTGGCCAAGAATAAACCTCAGTACTGGACTCAGTTGACCATGTGCATGGCTCCTGCACATCGGGAAGATGTTCGCTTTTTGGTGTTGCATAATTTGCATGATGTGGTCGTGTTGGGTTTGCCATGGCTACAGGTTCATAAGACAGTATTGGATTGGAAATCAATGTCTGTGTCTAGTTAAGGTTGTCAAGGGGTACATGGCGATGTTCCATTGGTGTCAATTTCTGCTTCCACTCCTTCTCAAGTCCCTGAGTTTCTGTCGGATTACCAGGATGTATTTGATGGGCCCAAATCCAGTGTCCTACCCCCTCATAGGGATTGTGATTGTGCTATTAATTTGATTCCTGGTAGTAAGTTTCCTAAGGGCCGACTTTTCAATTTATCCGTGCCAGAGCACGCCGCTTTGCGGACTTATGTGAAGGAGTCCTTGGAGAAAGGGCAAATTCGCCCGTCTTCGTCACCGTTGGGAGCAGGGTTCTTTTTTGTGGCCAAGAAGGATGGTTCTCTGAGACCCTGTATAGATTACCGCCTTCTCAATAAAATCACGGTCAAATTTCAGTACCCTTTGCCTCTGCTGTCTGATTTGTTTGCTCAGATTAAGGGGGCTAGTTGGTTCACCAAGATAGATCTTCGAGGGGCGTATAACCTTGTGCGTATTAAACAGGGCGATGAATGGAAAACAGCATTTAATACGCCCGAGGGCCATTTTGAGTACCTGGTAATGCCATTCGGGCTTTCAAATGCTCCATCTGTGTTTCAGTCCTTTATGCATGACATCTTCCGAAAGTATCTGGATAGATTCAAGATTGTATATTTGGATGATATTTTGGTCTTTTCGGATGATTGGGAGTCTCATGTGAAACAGGTCAGAATGGTATTCCAGGTCCTTCGTGCTTATTCCTTGTTTGTGAAGGGGTCTAAATGTCTCTTCGGAGTTCAGAAGGTTTCCTTTTTGGGTTTCATTTTTTCGTCTTCTACTATCGAGATGGACCCTGTTAAAGTTCAGGCCATTCATGATTGGACTCAACCTACATCTGTGAAGAGCCTCCAGAAATTCCTGGGCTTTGCTAATTTTTATCGTCGCTTCATCGCTAATTTTTCTAGTGTGGTTAAACCTTTGACTGATTTGACAAAGAAAGGTGCTGATGTGGTGAATTGGTCCTCTGCGGCCGTTGAGGCTTTTCAGGAGCTGAAACGTCATTTTTCTTCGGCCCCTGTGTTGAGTCAACCAGATGTTTCGCTCCCTTTTCAGGTCGAGGTTGATGCTTCTGAGATTGGAGCAGGGGCTGTTTTGTCTCAAAGAAGTTCTGATGGCTCTGTGATGAAGCCATGTGCCTTCTTTTCTAGAAAGTTTTCGCCTGCTGAGCGTAATTATGATGTTGGCAATCGGGAGCTGCTGGCTATGAAGTGGGCAATCGAGGAGTGGCGACATTGACTTGAGGGAGCCAAGCACCGCGTGGTGGTCTTGACGGATCACAAAAATCTGACTTATCTCGAGTCTGCCAAGCGGTTGAATCCTAGACAAGCTCGATGGTCGCTGTTTTTCTCCCGTTTCGATTTTGTGGTCTCATACCTTCCAGGTTCTAAGAATGTGAAGGCGGATGCCCTTTCTAGGAGTTTTGTGCCTGATTCTCCGGGAGTCCCTGAGCCGGCTGGTATTCTCAAAGAGGGGGTAATTCTGTCTGCCATCTCCACTGATTTGCGGCGGGCGCTGCAGGAGTTTCAGGCTGATAGACCTGACCGTTGTCCAGCGGAGAAATTGTTCGTCCCTGATAGATGGACTAGCAGAGTCATTTCTGAGGTTCATTGCTCGGTGTTGGCTGGTCATCCTGGGATTTTTGGTACCAGAGATTTGGTGGCTAGGTCCTTTTGGTGGCCTTCCTTGTCACGGGATGTGCGTTCTTTTGTGCAGTCCTGTGGGACTTGTGCTCGGGCTAAGCCCTGCTGTTCTCGTGCCAGTGGGTTGCTTTTGCCCTTGCCAGTCCCGAAAAGGCCTTGGACGCATGTTTCAATGGATTTTATTTCAGATCTTCCTATCTCTCAAAGGATGTCTGTCATCTGGGTGGTTTGTGATCGCTTTTCTAAGATGGTCCATTTGGTACCCTTGCCTAAATTACCTTCTTCCTCTGATTTGGTGCCATTATTTTTTCAACATGTGGTTCGTTTGCATGGCATTCCGGAGAACATTGTGTCGGACAGAGGTTCCCAGTTTGTCTCTAGGTTTTGGCGGTCCTTTTGTGCTAAGATGGGCATTGATTTGTCTTTTTCTTCGGCTTTCCATCCTCAAACAAATGGCCAAACCGAACGAACCAACCAGACTTTGGAAACCTATCTGAGATGCTTTGTTTCTGCTGATCGGGATGATTGGGTGACCTTCTTGCCATTGGCTGAGTTCGCCCTTAATAAATCGGGCTAGTTCGGCTACTTTGGTTTTGCCTTTTTTTTGCAATTCTGGTTTTCATCCTTGTTTTTCTTCGGGGCAGGTTGAGCCTTCTGACTGTCCTGGTGTGGATTCTGTGGTGGACAGGTTGCAGCAAATTTGGACTCACGTAGTGGACAATCTGACGTTGTCCCAGGAGAAGGCTCAACGTTTCGCTAACCGCCATCGTTGTGTTGGTCCCCGACTTCGGGTTGGGGATTTGGTTTGGTTGTCTTCTCGTTATGTTCCTATGAAGGTTTCTTCTCCTAAGTTTAAGCCTCATTTCATTGGTCCTTATAAGATTTCTGAAATTCTCAACCCTGTGTCATTTCGTTTGGTCCTTCCTGCTTCTTTTGCCATCCATAATGTGTTCCATAGGTCGTTGTTGCGGAGGTACGTGGCGCCTATGGTTCCCTCCGTTGTTCCTCCTGCTCCGGTGTTGGTTGAGGGGAAGTTGGAGTATGTGGTGGAAAAGATTTTGGATTCTCGTATTTCGAGATGGAAGCTTCAGTACCTGGTTAAGTGGAAGGGCTATGGTCAGGAGGATAATTCCTGGGTTGTTGCCTCCGATGTCCATGCTGCCAATTTAGTTCGTGCCTTTCATTTGGCTCGTCCTGATCGGCCTGGGGGCCCTGGTGAGGTTTCGGTGACCCCTCCTCAAGGGGGGGTACTGTTGTGAATTCCGTTCTCGGACTCCCTCCTGTGGTCATGAATGGTACTTTGGTTAGTTCTGCTCTTGGGCTCCCTCTGGTGGCTTTGAGCGAAACTGCTGATCACTAGGTTGGCTTTATCAGCTGCTCTCGTTATGTTGCTATGCTGCTTCCCTATTTAACTCCACTCAGATCGTTACCTGATGCCAGCTGTCAATGTATCAGAATTGGTTCAGATTTCTCTTGGACTTCTCTGAGGACCTGTCTACTCCAGCAGAAGCTAAGTCCCTGCTAGTTCATTTGTTGTTACTGCTGCCTGAATATATTTCTTAGCACTGCTAAATTCTAATCCAGTTTGCTATCATGATGTTTCCTTGCTAGCTGGAAGCTCTGGGGTGCAGTGTTGCACTCCACACCGTGAGTCGGTGCGGGGGTCTTTTTGCATACTCTGCGTGGTTTTGTAGTTTTTTTGTGCTGACCGCATAGTATTCTTTTCTATCCTCTGACTATTTAGTAAGTCTGGCCTCCTATGCTAAAACCTGTTTCATTCCTGTGTTTGTGACTTTCCTCTTAACTCACAGTCAATATATGTGGGGGGCTGCCTTTACCTTTGGGGAATTTCTCTGAGGCAAGGATTAGGCTTCTATTTCTATCTTTAGGGGTAGTTAGCTCTTAGGCTGTGAAGAGGCGTCTAGGGAGAGTTAGGTACGCTCCACGGCTATTTCTAGTGTGTGCGATAGGAGTAGAGTTTGCGGTCAGCAGAGTTCCCACTTCCCCAGAGCTAGTTCCGTTTTTTGAGTTTACTCATCAGGTCATTCCAGGTGCTCCTAACCACCAGGTCCATAACAGGGCCCCCCCTGCTTGCTTAGGATCACAGCACTTGCAAACTTGACATACTTACCTCTCACTGCTCCACCGCCGTGACGTAATCCACGTTTCCTGGGCCCACTAAAACCTTGAACCAGCCCTACCCCCCACAACTTTTGCCAAATGACCCCCAATTTCCAATGCCCAACTATTATTATAAAGTTAATTAAGATTGACAAGCTTCAGAAACAAGAATGGATGTTTTTGGCATTAAAATGGGCACTGTAGGTGTTTTCCTGGCCTCCACTCACTGCCGACTATGCTTCCCCATTGACTTGCATTGGGTTTCGTGTTTCGGTCGATCCCCGACTTTTAGCGATAATCGGCCGACTGCACTCGACTCGACTTTGGACAAAGTCGGGTTTCGCAAAACCCGACTCGATCTTAAAAAAATGAAAGTCGCTCAACCCTAGCGACCAATCACAAGCCGCGACGTCATCGCAGGTCCTAAACTCACTGCATTCTTAGGAACGGAGGCTGCCGGTTACATCGCTAAGGTCCGGGGGCCGCCAAAGGGGTGAGTATATCCATATTTTTTATTTTAATTCTTTATTTTTTACATGAATATGGATCCCAGGGCCTGAAGGAGAGTCTCCTCTCCTCCAGACCCTGGGAAGCATACACTGGGAACTTCCGATTCCGATATCACAAAAATATCGGAACTCGGTATCGGAATTCCGATACAGCAAATATCGGCCGATACCCGATACTTGCGGTATCGGAATGCTCAACACTATTGGCTATACATCCAACAAGAACAACAGAAATACGAGCCCCCCTTTGAAAAGAAGACTGGAGACAAAAATCAAGTTGACATGAAGGGAAGTCAGCCAACTAACAGAAATAAAGAAGGGTGTAAAGATCAAGAATAAGACCAAGTTAGACAAGTATAAAGGCCTGACCCCAACTGAAGCCCTAGAGACTGCTAAACAAAGGCTCACAGCACTCATTGCAAGACTAGGGAGATACACTTGAGAAGCTGTGGCCAAGAAGATAAATGCCCTGTTCTTCAAAGAACCATTAAAGATGTACTCCCAACTACAGAGTAACAGCACAAAGGCAGCATTTCCAAAAATAGCAGAGACTGAATACTGGAGGAACATATGGGAGAAAGAAAACAAAACACCAGTGCAATGTGGCTGCAAGATCTGAGAATGAAACACAGTAACCACCTAGAGCAGTAACCAATCACATTACAGAAGCAGACATCCAACAGCGAGTCAAGAACATGAAGAGCTGGACAGCACCTGGCCCAGACATGATCCGTACCTACTGGCTAAAGAAATCAACAACGGTACAGGAACACATGGCAAAGCAGATGAACAAACTCCTAGAAGCAGGCCACCACCCAGCTTAGCTAACACAAGAAAGATCAGTGCTGATCATGAAGGATTCCCACAAAGGAACAGTTCAATTCAACTAAGGAACTGTTTATCTCTGCTTCAATCCTCCCCATCCATCTCACCACCTCCTCAGAACTGTTCCTTAACCTACAATCCTCTGCCTCCAAACACAGACAGCCCCCTCACGCCCTCTCCTGCTGCCACCTGCTAACACTTTCTCTGCTCCTTCTCACTGCTGGTGATATCTCTCCAAATCCTGGTCCTCCTCACCACATTCCCACAGTCATTTCTACCTCCCATCCATGCTCTATCACAAACTTTTGTAACCTCTCTAACCTTATACCCATTCACCCAGCCCCCGCTTCCCCAGTCCCACTAACAGGAGCTCTGTGGAACGCTCGCCCTGTCTGCAACAAGCTTTCCTACATCCATGATCTTTTTGTTACTACCAAACTTTCCTTCCTCGCCATCACCAAAACCTGGCTCACCCCTTCTAACACAGCCTCCCCTGCTGCACTCTCGTACAGTGGCTTCCACCTTTCTCACACACCCCGCCCCAGCAGCAAACATGGTGGAGGAGTTGCTTTTCTCCTGTCAGATAACTGCTCCTTCACCCCAATCCCACTGCCACCCTCTGTTACCCTCCCTTCCTTTGAGGTGCACTCTATGCGCATCTACTCCCCCTCCAACCTCCAACTGGCTGTCATTTACCGCCCCCCAGGGCCAGCCACCACCTTCTTTGACCACTTCACCACCTGGCTACTTCATTTCCTTTCCGTGGACATCCCCACTATCATCATGGGCAACTTCAACATCCCCATTGACACTTCCCTCTCAGCTGCCACTAAACTTCTATCTCTCACTTCCTCCTTCGGCCTCACTCAATTGTCTTTTGCAGCCACTCACAAAGATGGTCACACACTGGACCTCATCTTCACCTGCCTCTGCCCCTTATCTAACCTCTCTAACTCACGTCTTCCTCTCTCTGACCACAACCTTCTCATATTCTCTTCCCTCTCCACTCCATGTCTACAATCCCCACCCCACAACCTTCCACACCCTCGCAGAAATCTTAAACATCTTGACCTACATTCATTCTCTGAATCCCTCCTCCCTCTCACAGACATAAGTTCCTTACACAATGCGGATGACGCTGCCGCTCTATAAAAAAACAATAGCTGTAGATTTGGAATCTGCTGCCCCACTTACACATACCAAAGCTCGCAAAATCAACAGACAGCCCTGGCACACCAGCCTGACCAAAGAACTGAGGCGAGCTTCCAGGGCTGCTGAGCGCAGATGGAAAAGATCCCACTCCAACGAGCACTTCATCGCATTCAAACAGTCCCTCACTACTTTCAAGACCACACTTGCCACAGCTAAACAAACCCACTTCTCATCTCTCATATCCTCCCTGTCTCACAACCCTAAACAGTTATTCAACACCTTCAATTCTCTCCTCCGTCCCCCAGCACCTCCTCCCTCCCCACTTATCTCAGCTAAAGACTTTGCCTCATTTTTCAAGCAGAAGATTGAGAACATCAGAGACAGTTTTGGTCAACAACCCCTAGAGCCCTTCCTCCCGACTTCCCAGCCCTCCACCTCCAAAACCAACTTCTCCACCATTACAGAAGATCAACTCTCCACTCTACTCTCAAGATCGCTTCTCACCAACTGTGCACTTGACCTGCTCCCATCCCACTTCATCCCAAACCTCACCACAGTCTTAATCCCAACCCTAACCCATCTCTTCAACCTATCACTAAAAACTGGTGTTTTCCCGTCAAGCTTTGAACATGCCTCCATCACACCTATCCTCAAAAAGCCCTCTCTTGACCCATCCTCTGTATCTAGCTATCGCCCTATATCACTTCTCCCTTATGCCTCCAAACTACTGGAACAACACGTCTACCTTGAACTGTCCTCCCATCTCTCTTCTTGCTCCCTCTTTGACCGCTTACAATCTGGCTTCCGGTCACACCATTCCACTGAAACAACCCTAACTAAGGTCACCAATGACCTCTTAACCGCCAAGAGCAAGCAACACTACTCTGTCCTCCTCCTCCTCGACCTGTCGGCTGCCTTTGACACAGTGGACCATTCCCTATTATTACAGACCCTCTCATCCCTTGGCATCACAGACTTGGCCCTATCCTGGATCTCATCATACCTAACAGACCGGACCTTCAGCGTCTCCCACTCACACACCACCTCCTCACCTCGCTCCCTATCTGTCGGAGTCCCACAAGGTTCAGTCCTTCGGCCCCTGCTCTTCTCCATTTACACCTTTGGCCTGGGACAGCTCATAGAATCTCTTGGCTTTCAGTATCACCTCTATGCTGATGACACACAGATCTACATCTCTGGACCAGATATCACCTCCCTACTAACCAGAATCCCTCAATGTCTGTCCACTATTTCATCCTTCTTCTCTGCTAGATTTCTGAAACTTTACATGGACAAAACAGAATTCATCATCTTTCCCCCATCTCATGCGACCCCCCCAACGAACCTATCCATTACAGTACATGGCTGCCCACTCTCCCCAGTCCCACAAGCTCGCTGCCTCGGGGTAATCCTTGAGGCTGATCTCTCCTTCAAACCACATATCCAAACCCTTTCCACTTCCTGCCGACTTCAACTCAAAAATATTTCACGAATCTGTACATTCCTCAACCAAGAATCTGCAAAAACCCTAGTCCATGCCCTCATCATCTCTCGCCTTGACTACTGCAACCTCCTGCTCTGTGGCCTCCCCTCTAACACTCTCACACCCCTCCAATCTATTCTAAACTCTGCTGCCTGACTAATCCACCTGTCCCCCCGCTATTCCCCGGCCTCTCCCCTCTGTCAATCCCTTCACTGGCTCCCCATTGCCCAGAGACTCCACTACAAAACCCTAACCATGATGTACAAAGCCATCCACAACCTATCTCCTCCATACATCTGTGACCTCGTCTCCTGGTACTTACCTACACGCAACCTCCGATCCTCACAAGATCTCCTTCTCTACTCCCCTCTTATCTCCTCTTCCCACAATCATATACAAGATTTCTCTCGCATATCACCTCTACTCTGGAACCCTCTACCACAACACATCAGACTCTCGCCTACCATCTAGTGTTGAGCAATACCTTCCGATATGCAAAGGTATCGGTATCGGATTGGATCGGCCGATATCCAAAAAATATCGGATATCGCCGATACCAATGCATATCAATGGGACACAAAATATCGGAATGGTTCCCACGGTCTGAAGGAGAGGAAACTCTTCTTCAGGCCCTGGGATCCATATTCATGTATAAAATAAAGAACAAAAATAAAAAATATTGATATACTCACCCCTCGGACGGCCCCGTCTCTCACCGGTCCAAGCGTCTGCCTCCGTTCCTAAGAATGCAGAGTGAAGGACCTTCGATGACGTCGCGGCTTGTGATTGGTTGCGTGACCGCTCATGTGACCGCTCACGAGACCAATCACAAGCCGCGACGTCATCGAGGGTCCTTCACTCGCTGCATTCTTAGGAACGGAGGCACCGCTAAGAGCCGGGGCCGCCGGAGGGGTGAGTATATCAATATTTTTTATTTTTATTCTTTATTTTTTACATGAATATGGATCCCAGGGCCTGAAAGAGAGTCTCCTCTCCTCCAGACCCTGGGAACCATACGCACCGCATACTTCCGATTCCGATTTCCGATATCGCAAAAATATCGGAACTCGGTATCGGAATTCCGATACAGCAAATATCGGCCGATACCCGATATTTGCAGTATCGGAATGCTCAACACTACTACCATCGAAACCTTCAAAAAGAGCCTGAAGACCCACCTCTTCTGACAAGCTTACAACCTGCAGTAACCACCGATCGACCAAACCGCTGCATGACCAGCTCTATCCTCACCTACTGTATTCTCACCCATCCCTTGTAGATTGTGAGCCTTCGTGGGCAGGGTTCTCTCTCCTCCTGTACCAGTTATGACTTGTATTGTTCAAGATTATTGTACTTGTTTTTATTATGTATACCCCTCCTCACATGTAAAGCGCCATGGAATAAATGGCGCTATAACAATAAATAATAATAAATAATAATAACTACTGCCCAATAACCTGCCTTACAATAACATGAAAACTCCTGTCAGACATCATAGCCACCAAATTACAGAATCATATGAACCAGTACATGAATCCAGCTCAGAAAGGCATTGGGACCAACACCAGAGGCTCTAAGCACCAGCTCCTAGTAGATAGAGCAGTCGCTCAAGACTCAAGATCCAGACAGACCAATCTCAGCACAGCCTGGATTGGCTACAGGAAAGCCTATGACTCAATGCCACACACATGGATCTGTGAATGCTTGGCTCTCTACAATGTCAACAGGAAATTAAGAACCTTCCTCTGAAACTCAATGGAGCTATGGAGAACAACATTGGAAGTCAACTCAAGACAACTAGCACAAGTGACCATCTAATGCTGCATATACCAAGGTGATGCAGTGTTCCCATTCCTGTTCTGCATAGGCTTGAACCCCCTCAGTCAAATAATTACAAAGTCTGGCTATGGATTCAAGTTCAATTGTGGAAGCACCGTCAGCCACGTCCTCTACATGGATGACATCAAGCTGTATGTGAAAAATGACATCAATTCACTGATCCACTTGACAAGGATCTACAGTGAAGACATCGAGATGTCCTTAAGACTGGAGAAGTGTGGCCAGTTGCAAATAAAGAGAGGCAAGGTAGTCAAGACTTATGGAGTGGAATAACTGGCAGGCCACAGCAGATGTACAGACAGGGCCATATTTACAGTTTCTGCTGCTTTAGGCACTTTTAGTGCTGCCTCCCCCATAGTGTCATACTCAACAATCGGGAGTGACTTTGGCAAAAATCGCTGATGTGAAAGTAGCCTTTTGCAGCAGATCCGGCAGTTTTTCCGCATCTGCTGCGTAATGGATCACTTACGACAACACTGCGTTTGGCCTCATTCATTCCCTATGGGACTTGCGGACATGTGCGGCACTTGCGATTTTGCCGCGATCCAGCAAATGCGGTATTTGCAGCAATGGAAAAAAAGGCTAAAATCCTGTGGGACTTCAAGATCCAGATGGATAAGCAGGTGTTGGCTAACCAACCAGACATTGTGATAGCAGGCAAAGATCAGAAGACAACAATCATAATAGATGTGGCAGTGCTAAGTGACAGCAACATTAGAAAGAAGGAATATGAGAAGCTGGAGAAATACCAAGGCCTCAAAGGAGAACTGGAGAATATGGGGAAGGTGAAGGCAACAGTGATTCCAGTGGTGATAGAAGCACTTGGAGCAGTGACCCCTAAGTTGGGAAAATGGCTACAACAGATCCCAGGAGCAACATCTGAACTCTCTGTCCAGAAAAGTGCAATGCTGGGTACAACTAAGATCCTGCCCAGACGCCTGAAACTCCCAGGCCTCTGGCAGAGGACTTGAGAATGAGAAAGGACATTGCCATCCTTTATTACACAGTACACTTGTTATGAAAAATGACAAGAATATGCCATGTAAGGGACAACATTGTACATAACAGCAGAGCAGAAGCTATATAACTAGAGAGGATAGTATGTAATAAGGAATGGTGTTATACATAATAAAAGAGGAAACTGTAACTAAGGACGTCACTATAGATAATAAATGAGTACACTATATACTAAGGCAATGTGCTATATATAATAAGTGAATACAATATATGCTAAGGGACTGTGCTATTCATAATAAGTAAGTACACTATATAGTAAGGGACTGTGCTATACATAATAAGTGAATACACTATATATCCTATATCTGTGTGCAGTGTCTGTGTACTGCAACCTATAGAACTCTACAAGTCTGTGAGTGCTGATATTAATAAAATAACAATAATTTTATTTCTATAGCGCCAACATATTCCACAGCACTTTACAATTTAGAGTGGACTTGTACAGACAATAGACATTAAATCATAACAAATCTGATGAAAAAAAATCTGGCAGCACGTGGACATTTCACACAAATATGAGAATGTGACCTAAGGGATTTTAAAGATAACATTATCACTCCAAGTCACACAGTAAACATTGAAGTGCAGCTCTTAGAGTACCATCTCACAGTGGCACTTTGGTCGCTACGACGGCACGATCCGTGACGTTCCAGCGATATACATACGATCTCGCTGTGTCTGACACGCTACTACGATCAGGGACCCCGCTGAGAATCGTACGTCGTAGCAGATCGTTTGAAACTTTATTTTGTCGCTGGATCACCCGCTGTCATCGCTGGATCGGTGTGTGTGACACCGATCCAGCGATGTGTTCGCTTGTAACCAGGGTAAACATCGGGTTACTAAGCGCAGGGCCGCGCTTAGTAACCCGATGTTTACCCTGGTTACCATTGTAAATGTAAAAAAAAAACCACTACATACTCACCTTCTGATGTCTGTCACGTCCCTCGCCATCAGCTTCCCACACTGACTGTGAGCACCAGCCGTAAAGTAAAAGCAGAGCACAGTGGTGACGTCACCACTGTGCTGTGCTTTACGGCCAGGAAGCTGACGGCGAGGGACGTGACAGTCACCGGAATGTGAGTATGTAGTGTTTTTGTTTTTTTTACATTTACAATGGTAACCAGGGTAACCCGATGTTTACCCTGGTTACCCGGGGACTTCGGCATCGTTGGTCGCTGGAGAGCTGAGTGTGTGACAGCTCTCCAGCGACCACACAACGACTTACCAATGATCACGGCCAGGTCGTATCGCTGGTCGTGATCGTTGGTAAATCGTTTAGTGTAACGGTACCCTAACTGCATGTGTTGGGGGACACTCGCTTGGCAGCAGGATGAAGGTACACAGGGAAGTTTTTCTCACAAAACAGTTTATACCGTTTATTATGCAACTTATCAACCTCTAATTAATTAGGACAGAGCCACATATAGGTCCTCTCACGGACAGAACAAACTCCCAAGCAATATATAAAATAAGGAAAAAAGGAGTCAAAAAGCTGCCAATTTTAGTATAAAAAATTATAACATTTATTAAATAACATCATATATTTTAAAAAATTTTGGTGAACTGATGATACAAAACATCCAATCATTATAGGGTTGCTATGTGCATCACGGATACAGGTAACAAAAACCACACATCACACCTATACTAAACGACTTGAGGTCACAGGTTCACTGGAATAAGCATGCTATTAGTAGTACAACACTAATTGCCCCACTGGGAACCGATTAATAGTGCAAGTCTATAACAAAATCTAAGACTGGACCTCACCCATATCAGTCATGGTGTGTACGTGGAAACGCCAGCCCCTACGCGCGTTTCGCGTAGGCTTCTTCCGGGGGCCGTACAGCGTGTGTCACTAGCTAGATCTTTATAGGGATACCGCACCTGATATAAGTTACGGGACTCAGTCAGCGGCGCATGCGCAAATGATGTCAGCGCCGGGACTAGCATCACCGCTCGGCTTTCCGGGCGAAGCGAGAAGCCAGGGAGTCCTGGCTTCTAGGGAAGCTGCCTTACTGGGATCACCATCTCATCCGATGCCTTGGGACCAGAGCACTCCCAACAGTCCAGACCCTCAGAAGGTCCATAGCTTCCCCAATGCAGTGCCGTCACAGACTCTGAGTACATGATCTCACACTATGCTATTCAGGAATCCAGTCCACCTTCAGGACCTTCCAACACAGCCACCATCCAGGTCCATGGTCTCTCCATGTGCTATTCAGGAATCCAGTCCACTTCCAGGCTCTTTAACACACAGGCCTGACCTCATACAGGACCTTACAGCCTCGAACACATGACTCAAACCAAGGTCACATTATGTAGCTGAAACCACCCCATAGGTCGGAGGTGTGTGGTTAGCCAGTCCCACTCAGCTCTCCAGTTAACCCTATAAGCCCCCCTAGTATAAACAAAAACAAGGCTCATGGAACTACAGGTCCCAGAGCAACATTTCAGGCTTACAGCACACATGATCTCCTCCTCTGCGACACATACCGGCCATTTACAACAATGCCGGTCACTGTCTCACAAGATACAGAATAATATTTACATCCATGCACTTAGCACTGACGTCTCTTCTGATTAGAGTCGTTTTCTGCTGTTTCTTCTCCATCTGGTCAAACTTTCATGTCGACATCTCTCAGCCACAACTTGTCTTGTCAAGATGATCATCATAGCCCTGCATTGTATACATACATGTGTCTTCGCTGCACTGTGCCCCTGAATAAAGATATGTACCCCATCATTAATATACTATTAGCCTAGCACCAATCAAAATATAAAGTGATAAGCAGCACTGTGCCCCCCCATTAACTGTAGTCTCTGCCACCCAATAAATATAAATTGTTCAGTCTCTGACTCTCTCCGATTAATTGTAAGGCTATGTGCACATGGAAAATATGCAAGGTTTCACACTACAAGCAAAGTGAATGAAGTCTCATGCACTTGTTGCTTATTTTTTTCCTTGCAGATTTGCAGCAGATTAAAATCTGTATAATGTCAATTCTTGCAGCATAGTGCATCCAAACTAATATGCGGGGAAAATAAGCAACAAATGCATGTAAAAAATATGGAAAGACACAAATGTTTTTTACGCACCATTCTTCCTGCCAATACATTAGGACATGCAGCAGAATTTTCTCCTGCAAATACCGAATGTGTGCATTAGCCCTGTCCCTGTCCTGTGTCCCATCATTCATTATAAGTCCTTGATAGCATCATGTTGAATTTGGTGGTGGGAGAAGACATTATCAGGTACTGAACATCCTCAGCCACCTCCCAATTCATTATAAGTCCCTGACAGCATCTTCTCCCACCTTTCAATTCATTATAAAGTGTCCTATGCACCTTTTCCCTCTTCTCTCCAATAAATTTTAGGTCCCTAATAGTGTCATAATGAATTATAAGATTGGGAGGATGCTATCAGGGACTTGGCAGCCTCCTCCACTGCCCCATTCATTATACATCAATTTCTAATCTCTTCCTCCCCCTGGCCCTGATAAGTCCATTATAAGCCCCCTTACTCCCCTATCAATTCCCCAGCCCCTTCATTGTCATCTCCCTCACATCCATCAATGTCCTACTCCCTACTCGAAGAAATGATGAGGAATCCAGCTGAACGAGGTAGTGAAAAAAAAGCCTTTCTTTATTCACTTCAAATCATGTTCAGTGGAGGATAAAACATCAGCAACAACAAAAAATAAAATGCGATATCAACGCGTTTCTGGTGAACAAGCACACTTAATCATGATTAATCATGATTGTTCACCCCCACAACACCTGTGTCCTCCCCACCACCACACCTCAGTGTCCTCTCCACCAGCACCATCATTGTTGTCACCCACTATCATCATTATTGGCTCCCACTTTCAGCATTGTTTTTCCCACCACAACTTAGTGTCCTCTTCACCAGCCCCATCATTGTTGTCACCCACCCTCATTATTGTTGTCACCCACCCGCATCATTGTTCTCTTCCACTCTCATCATTTTTCTCCCCCACCACCTCTCAGTGGCCTCTCCCTCTTAAGAGTATTGCTTAAGAACAAAACAAAACAAAAACACACACACCAACACTTACCTCTCCTTCCATTCCCCCACAGCATCATCATTGCTGGAAGCTTTCTCTCTCACACAGGTGCGCGCTGCTTGCTGACATCAAACCGCATGTGCCTGTGTGAGGAAGAAGAAGACAGTGCCAGGCAAGGGAATGAGTTAGAGGATCGGTAAAATCATTGTAATAACACTATGTGTGTATCTTTGAGGAGAATCAGCTTAGGTAAGGAGGTAGGTGAGGAAAGGGGGGCAAAAAGTTTCATTGGAATCACAATTTTAAGACATTTGTGTTATTTGCAAAAAAATGGAGAATAGAAAAAAGTTACAGTGAGATTGAGTGACCAAATAACAGTTCCAATTTATTAGTGACATATGGTGCTACAACAAGCAAAATATACAGTAACAATTATAGTGGAACCTGATAACAAAAGTCACAAAGAGCCCAAATCAGTTTCATAATTTGCAGGTTTTTTAAGGCACTTTTTATCTTGTGACAAAATGGCAGACATGTAAGCAAAAAATGAATGGGAAGGGGTGCACTACTTATTGGTATAAAGACAATCACAGAGGGGTGCACTACCTAGTCTGTGCATAGCAATATGGGACAACAAGAGAAAAGGTAGACTAATTACGGTATGCACAACCACAACCAATATAAAAGTATCAACATTTTGATACTTTTATATTGGTTGTGGTTGTGCATACCATAATTCGTCTACCTTTTCTCTTGTTGTCCAAAATGGAGACATGGATCACAAATTTTGTGCAAACTGAATAAAAATGTTTTTTTTCTATCTTGACCCATTTTTTAAAACAACACACATGTTTTACACAATATTGAAAAAATTCAATCAAATACACTGTGTTCCAAATTATTATGCACAAAGAGTTTAGGAGTGATAAGGTAAAAAAATTTTTATTTGTCATTTAAACTCATTGATGGTGATGTGTGTCAGGGCACTTTATATCACTGAAAGCAATTGCAGATACCTGTGCAAATTAGTTTGGCAGGTGTGTCCAAATAAAGGCAAGACTACTTAAGAAGGCTGTTCCACATTATTAAGCAGCCTACATTTTTTGCCCAAATGGGAAAGAAAAATGATGTGTCGGCTGCTGAGAAGCAACAAATCGTGGAGTATTTAGGTCAAGGCTAGTGTTGAGCGATACCGTCCGATACTTGAAAGTATCGGTATCGGAAAGTATCGGCCGATACCGGCAAAGTATCGGATCCAATCCGATACCGATACCCGATACCAATACAAGTCAATGGGACTCATGTATCGGACGGTATCCCTGATGGTTCCCAGGGTCTGAAGGAGAGGAAACTCTCCTTCAGGCCCTGGGATCCATATTAATGTGTAAAAGAAAGAATTAAAATAAAAAATATTGCTATACTCACCTCTCCGAGGGAACCGGCAGCATTGTTTGCTTAAAATTCGCGCGTTTCCTTCCTTACGTGAAGTCCCGGCTTGTGATTGGTCGCGTGCCACCCATTTTAAAATGCGCGCGTGTCCAGCCTCCCGTGACGTCACGGCTTGTGATTGGTCGCGTCACCCATGTGACCGCGACGCGACCAATCACAACGCCGGAACGTAATTTTAAAATCCTGAAGGACCTGAATTACGTCACGGCTTGCTGTGATTGGTCGCGTCGCGGCCACATGGGCGGCACGCGACCAATCACAAGCCGGGACTTCACGTAAGGAAGGAAACGCGTGAATTTTAAGCAAACAACGCTGCCGGTTCCCTCGGTAAGGTGCAGGCTGCGTCGGAGAGGTGAGTATAGAAATATTTTTTATTTTAATTCTTTATTTTACACATTAATGTTGTTTCGATACCGATACCACAAAAATATCGGATCTCGGTATCAGAATTCCGATACAGCAAATATCGGCCGATACCCGATACTTGCGGTATCGGAATGCTCAACACTAGTCAAGGCATGACTACAATCAACATTGCCAAGACACTTCATCGTGATCATCACACAATCAAGAAGTATGTAGCTGATTCCCAGCACACACGTGTGCGTACTAATAAGGAAAAAAAGAGGACTCTTTCCAACAGGCAATTGCGTAAGGTTAAAAGAGCAGCTGCAAAAATGCCTTGTCATAGCAGTAGACAAGTTTTTGAAGCTGCTGGTGCCTCCAACGTCCCCAGAACAACAAGATGCAGGGTCCTTCAGAGGTGCGTAAGCCATCCTGTCGACCACCTCTATCCACTGCACACAAGCAGAAACGGCTCCAGGGGCCAAATGATACATGAAGACTGACTTCCAAACTGTTTTGTTCACCGATGAGTGCCGTGCAACGCTCGATGGTCCAGATGGATGGAGAGGAGGATGGCTGGTTGATGGACACCCCATGAAAACACGGCTAAGGTGCCAACAAGGAGGAGGTAGAGTAATGTTTTGGGCTGGAATCATGGGGAGAGAGATTGTCGGCCCCTTTATGATCCCTGAAGGGGTAAAGAAGAACTCCATAATCTATGTGGAGTTTCTAAAACAACACTTCCTGCCATGGTTCAAGAGGAAGAACCGTGCTTTCCGCAGCAAGATCATTTTCATGCATGATAATACACCATCTCATGCTGCAAAAAACACATCTGCATCGCTGGCTGCTATGGGAATAAAAGAGGACAAACGTATGGTGTGGCCACCATCTTCCCCTGACCTCAACCCCATTGAGAACCTCTGGAGCATCATCAAAAGGAGTGTCTATGATGGCGGGAGGCAGTTCACATCTAAACAACAGCTCTGGGAGGGTATTCTGTCCACATGCAAAACAATTGAAGCAGAAACCATCCAAAAACTGACAAATTCAATGGATGAGAGAGTTCAGAAGCTTCTTTCGAACAAGGGGTCCTATGTGCAAATGTAACATCACCTAGAATAAAGTTTTCCCTTGAAATCTGTTTGATTTCATTTTGTAATAAGCTGATAATGCTTATAACTTAACAATTGGCCATTTTTTGTTCAAAATAAAAAAAAAAAGGTTGAAAACTCTGCTGTGCATAATCATTTGGAACATGCATTTTTGAGTGTTTATTTTTTTTTAAAAGATACTGTTTTCATAGGCAGTTTGTTCCAAAACATTGCAATTATACTAGAATAGTAGATGACTGGAAAATAACAATAACTGCAATTCAGATAGGTAATTTAGAGAAAATATGAGGAAATATTATTTACATAATAATTTGGAACACAGTGTATTACTGATGTGCATAAAATGACTGCAGTGGGGGAAACTGTAGTACATTTACGACACATTTTGTGACTATGAAAAGTCACAAATGATGAATGAGGTGAAAACATCTGAAAATCTTAACCCCAACTATAGAGGGGAACTAAAACAAACAAATAGGCGAACACTTATAAAATAGAATAAAACGGAAAAAAAATGGAGCAAATTCAAAGATTTACTTGACACACAAACAAAAGGCACATAACACCATAAACTCGACAAAGAACAGACACAAATGCAGTACTGAATCAGGCTCTTTATTTACAACCACTTCCTGCTGACTAGGTGTTAATTCAAAGGAACAGATAATTGTATAAATGATGATTGATACATCGCAACTCATGACTAGCAAACAATGTCGGACAAGTGTGTGTGTATAGGACAAGAATGAAATGGTTGAAAAGTGATCATTACATTGTGACATCGAATACCGTGCACTGTGGTCACACAGGCAGGTACACATGTGGTCAAAATTGTTGGTACTCACATGACAGAAAAGCCCACAATGGTTACAGAAATAACTTGAATCTGACAAAAGTAATAGTAAATAAAAGATCTATGAAAATGAACAAATGAAAGTCAGAAATTGCTTTTCAACCATGCTTCCATCGGTTTTTTTCTAAAAAATAAAACTCATGAAAAAGGACTGGACAGAAATGATGGTACCTTTAACTTAAAGGGAATCTGTCACCTCATTTTTCGCATATAAGCTGTGGCCACTGCCATTAGGGGCTTATCTACAGCATTCTGTAATGCTGTAGATAAACCCTCGATGTAACCTGAAAGATAAGAAAAACAAGTTAGATTAGGCTACTTTCACACTAGCGTCGGACCGACGTACCGACGCACGTTGTGAAATAAATGCACACCGGGGGCAACGGATGCAGTTTTTCAAAGCATCCGCTGCCCCATTGTAATGTCCGTGGAGGAGGGGGCGGAGCTTCGGCCGCGCATGCGAGGTCGAAAATGGCGGACACTACACAAAAAAAGGTTACATGGAACTTTTTCGTGCCGACGGTCCGCCAAAACACGACGCATCCATCGCAGGACAGATGCGACGTGTGGCAATCCATCGCAATGCGTCGCTAATGCAAGTGTATGGAGAAAAAATGCATCCTGCGGGCAACTTTGCGTCACACAATGCAAGTGTGAAAGTAGCCTTATACTCACCCAGGGGCGGTCCTGTGCGGTCCGGGTCCGATGGGCGTCACAGGTCAGGGTCCGGCGCCTCCTATCTTCCTCTTCCTTGCTTCCTGTCGTGGCTCCTGAGCAGGCGTAATTCTCTGCCCTGTTGAGGGCAGATTGAAGTACTGCAGTGCACAGGCACCGGGAAAGCTCAGAGAAGCCCGAAGCACTGCAGTACTTTACTCTGCCCTCAACAGGGCAAATCAGTATGCCTGCACAGGAGCCATGACACGAAGCAAGGAGGATGACAACATCATATGAAGATGGGAGGTGCCGGACACAGACCTGCGACGCCCATCGGACCCGGACCGCAGCACCAGACCACCCCTGAGTGAGTATAATCTAACTTGTTTTTCTTATCTTTCAGGTTACATCGGGGGCTTATCTACAGCATTACAGAATGCTGTAGATAAGCCCCTAATGGCGGTGGTCACAGCTTATATGTGAAAAATGAGGTGACAGATTCCAGTTAACATTTTGTTGCACAACCTTTTGAGGCAATCACTGCAATCAAACAATTCCTGTAACTGTCAATGTGACTTTTGCATCTCTCAACAGGTGTTTTGGCCCACGCCTCAAGAGCAAACTGCTCCAGTTCTCTCGTGTTCGAATGTCACCTTTTCCAGACAGCATGTTTCAGCTTGTTCGTTCAGGGTATCAACAATTTTGACCACGTGTGTATCTGTTAACAACTTGAATTTCCAATCTTGTTTTCTGTTGATCAGAAGGTCGAATGAGCAAACAATCTCCATCTGCATTACACAATTTTAAAAGGTTGAACAAGAATGTTTTCGCTCACCTAAATGATTTTATGCACGATGAACGAGCAGTTTTGAACACATCATTCAGTTGCTCAACCAATTTACATTACACAATTATTGGGACAGATGGGTCGTTAGCATCATAATCTAACAGACTTATTGACCAGTGTAAATTGGCCTTTAGGCAAAATCTCAGTGCTAAATACCTAACTTGCAAAAAGATCTCAGGCTCCAACACATCACTGTGTCCAGTGTGCACCTGAATACAGCAGATGAAATACATGGCACTATATTGAGTGCATGGGTAGGAGACCACTCTGAAAAGAAAATAATGGCACTTTAAATATATGTGTTTGAAAAAAGGATTCTTTAAAGGGAATCTGTCAGCAAGTTTTTTCTACCTGATGAGAGCAACATAATGTATGAAAAGAGACCCTGATTCCAATGATCACAAGACACTAAATATTGACAGTAAGCTGCTAATCAGTGCTGGTTGTGTGGTCGGACTAGGTCTGACGTGGGCACCAGTCTGGGCAATGATTTTCTCCTGCTGACAAATCACTCATTGCATTGAGACAACTCAGCACACAGCCTAATAAGTGACACATCACCTCGTGCTGCTTTTAGATTACATAGCAAAACCACATAACAGATCCCTTTTAGTGTGTAGGCAATTCAAAATATACCTGTGATATTGACATTTCGGTCTGTCTCTTCAGTCTTTCATCGGATATACAGATTGCACAGTAGATAACAGATTCTAGGTATAGCCAGAAAGACAGCACTATGTAAAAGGTGACTTCCATCTCTTAATATAGGTGCCTATTTTGAGGTAGCTTGCCAAGAAGACTATACCTGTAAAATGGTAGAAGTTGCTAGATAGTGTGTTTTGCATAAGCATAGTAACAACTTACAAGGTCATGTAAAAACAAGAACTGACATAAGTAAATGGAATATACTGGTCCCTCTGTGCATTCGTTGCTAATCCCTGGGGATAGTCTACAATAAAAAAAGCTACGTTTCCTCTAGAGCTATCATGGGAAATTCCTTTCTTTTTCCTAAAAAATAATAAGCCCAGGGCAAAGAGGTTTCAAAGGAGACAACCAAGCAGCAAGATGAAGCCAAGTGGCAAATTTCTAATTCCTCTATTTTTCTCATTTTTGCTGATCATGTTTTTATTAGATTTTTTCTTCCTTTTATGAAGCCGAGATGGTGTGTAATAAATTTAATTAACACCCCCAGCAATCTTTAGAAGTGAACTCACAGGAGACCCTTCAGAAAGTTGAGAATTATTACGCTGTATACAAGAATAAAATCAAGTGCTGATGGCAATAGTTGATTAGTTTTCGAGAAAGTAGGTGAAAAAAGTCAGAATTCTACAGAGCAATTAGCCTAATGGCACCATCAAGTGACACAATCCCTCCTATAAGTCTGAAATATCCTAAAGGAACATCCCTCTTTAGTTACAGATCAGTTGCTAAAATTTCATTAGCCTTTGTTATTGGCGTAAGCCCATTTG
The DNA here is from genome assembly GCF_051348905.1 of Ranitomeya variabilis. Lineage (NCBI taxonomy): Eukaryota > Metazoa > Chordata > Amphibia > Anura > Dendrobatidae > Ranitomeya > Ranitomeya variabilis. The sequence goes on along the minus strand of NC_135232.1, from coordinate 824,362,281 downwards.
CAATCATAAAACATAACTACAGTGACATTATTATCCCATTGGTATAAAAAATAGAATTATTCTTAACGTTAATTCGGTTTCTAGTAACCCACCACGACAGCACACCTGGAGGATGTTACCCCTTTCCTAATAGGGACAGGAAATGACAAGAGGTTAAATAACCCCTCCCTCATCCTCCCCTCAGTGTTATTATAAAGGACCACAGGAGAATGAATGCTTCAAATTATATTTATTCTTTTCAGAACGTATATTAAGCAAAGGGAGGGATTACTCCTGCTGTCGTGGTGGGTTACTAGAAACCGAATTAACGGTAAGAATAATTCTATTTTCTATAGTAACCCCCCACAACAGCACACCTGGAGCAGTACCCAAGAGTAATTTTTAGGGGGGGACTACAGCACTAAGGACTTTTTCTCCGAAGGCTAAGTCTTCTTTTGACATCAGGTCAAGCCTGTAATGTTTGGAGAACGTATGGACCGAGGACCACGTAGCCGCTCTGCAAATTTGCTCGATGGAAGCACTGGCTTTCTCGGCCCAGGAGACAGCTGTTGCTCTAGTAGAATGGGCTGTGAGCTTTCTTGGTGGTGGAAGGCCTTGAATTTGATAAGCCTCCAGGATTGCTCTTTTGATCCAATTTGCAATTGTGGATCTGGAAGTCTTCTTCCCTTTATTCTGGCCTAGAAGATGAATAAACAGATTTTGATCCTTTCTAATCTTCTCTGATGCATGAAGATAATAGAGTACCATTCTTCGAACATCCAAAGTATGGAAATGTTCTTCTTCCTCATTCTTTGGTTCTTGATAGAATGATGGAAGAATTATCTCCTGCGATTTGTGGAAATCAGAGACGACCTTTGGGAGAAAGGATGGGTCTAATCGCAGGATAAGCCTGTCCTGAAGAATCTTCATGTAGGGCTCATTGATTGACAGGGCTTGTAGTTCACCCACTCTTCTGGCTGTTGTTATGGCTACCAGGAAGGTGGTTTTCCAAGCGAGTTTATCCATGGTTATGGAAGATAAGGGTTCAAACGGTGGCAGTGTAAGTCCTTTCAGGACTATATTCAAGTCCCAGGATGGAACTATATTTATGGGTCTTGGAGATATGCGGGATGCCGCCGTCATGATTCTTCTTACCCATCTATGGTCAGCTAAAGACTGGTCAAAATAAGAGCTCAAGGCTGCCACTTGTACTTTGAGGGTGCTGGGTCTGAGACCCTTCTCCAGCCCATCTTGTAGAAAATCCAGGATCTTGGCTAGGTTTGGTGTATCTGGGTTAGGTTGTTCAGGAGCACACCATGTGATGAACGTCTTCCAGATCTTATGGTAAATAGAATTAGTAACCGTTTTGCGGCTTTTTTGTAATGTTTTAATTACCCTCTTTGATAGTCCTCTAGTTCTCAAAATTGAGAATTCAGAAGCCAGGCATTTAGGTGTAGCCTTTCGGGATCTGGATGCAGTATTGGCCCCTGGTAGAGAAGGTCTTTGACCGGTGGAAGTGCTATTGGCCCATCCATCTTTAGACTGATGAGGGCCCCAAACCAACCTCTTTTGGGCCAAAGTGGAGCCACTAGGATCACCTTGAGTTTTTCTGCCCTTATTTTCTGCAGGACTTTTGGTAGGACTGGCAATGGCGGGAACGCGTATGCTAGCGTGAATGTCCATGGCTGGACCAATGCGTCCACAGCTAACCCTGGATCCATCGGATCTAGTGAGAAGAACTGGTTTACCTTTGTGTTCTGGCTGTTCGCGAACAAGTCCACTTCTAGCTGACCCCATCTTTTGACTAGTATCTGAAAGACCTCTGGGTTTAGGCTCCATTCTCCTGGATGGACTTCTCTTCTGCTCAAGAAGTCGGCTTGTACGTTTATTTCCCCTTTTATATGTAGGGCGGATATGGAGAGAACATGTTCTTCGGCCCACGAAAATATTCTTGCTGATATTGTTTTTAGATATTCGTGTCTTGTACTTCCCTGGTGGCGAAGGTGGGCGACTGTTGTCATGTTGTCGGAGTATATTTTTATGTGGGAATTTTGTACAAGAGTTACCGCTGCTTTGAGGACTTCTTCCACTGCTTTTAGCTCTTTGAAATTCGAGGATTGCTGTGCTATTTCGGCTGACCAGAATCCCTGGAATATGTGCTGGTCTACCGTAGCTCCCCAACCTTTTCCACTGGCATCTACTGTTATGGTCACTGCTGGAACCTGCAACCAGGGAACTCCTTTTATTAAGTTTTCTTTTTGTAGCCACCATGTTAATGAGGACTTTACATGCGGTGGTATCCGGATCTTTTTGTCTAGAGAACCTGGGGATCCATCCCAGTTTGACAGAATATGTGTCTGAAGTACCCTGGTGTGGGCTTGAGCCCATGCCACCATCTGGATGCAAGATGTCATGGTACCTAGAACCGACATGGCCCATCTTAGAGATACTCTCTTCTTGTCCCGCAATGTTCTTATCCTTGATGTAAGCAGGGACCGTTTTTGTTCGGGCAAGAAAGAGGTTTGTCTGTGGGAGTCTAATAAGACCCCTAAAAAGATCTTCGTTGTGGACGGAACCATATCCGATTTTTGGGGGTTTATCACCCAACCCAGGGATGACAGGATCTGGACTGTTGTTTGAAGGTGTTCCTGTAGAATTGGAACCGTGGGGCCCACTACCAAGAGGTCGTCGAGGTATGGGATTATGCATATCTGCCGACTTCTGATGTACGCCATCACCTCGGACATGACCTTTGTAAAGATCCTTGGAGCTGATGATAGTCCGAATGGGAGGACATTGAACTGGAAGTGGTCTATAACTTCTCGTCTGGTGACTGCAAACCTTAGAAATTTCCGATAGGTTGGATGGACTGGGACGTGATAATATGCGTCCTGTAAGTCGATGGTTGCCATGACGAAGTCTTGCCCTATTAAGGGTACTGTCGATCTGACGGACTCCATTCTGAATCTTCTGTAGGTTACATATTGATTCAGCGGTTTCAGATTGATTATCATCCGATGGGTTCCGTTTGGTTTCCTTATCAGAAATAGGCTGGAATAATGGCCCTTGTTTCTTTCGTATTTTGGGACTGGGGAGATCACATTGTTGATTAAGAGATCTTCTATCCCAGTTATCAGGGTGGACTGTAGCTTTTGTGTTGATAACGTTGTAGTTTTCATTCTTTTTTGGGGGTATGATGTAAACTCTATTTTCATCCCCTCTTTGACCAATCTTAAGGTCCACTGATCCACCCCGATCTTTTGCCAGACTGGGAGGAAGTTCGAAATCCGACCCCCCACTATGACGGCGTCATTGCCTTCTCTGGTTTTGGGGTTGTGAAAGAAAAAGATTCCTGTCTTTCCCTCCTTTTGGATAGCTCCAGCGACCTGTCTTACCCTTTCCCCTGTATTGAGGGGTATGCTCCTGCTGAGCGCGGAAGGGTTTTTTCCTAGGGTTTCTAGGTTCTGGTAAGGTCTTTTTCTTGTCTGAAGCCTTCTCCAAAGATCATCCAAGGCTGGTCCAAACATATACTTTCCTTTAAAGGGAATAGAACACAGCCTCATCTTGGAAGTCATATCCCCAGACCAGGATCTTAGCAAGAGTGCACGCCTTACTGAGTTTGACAGTGCGGATGATCTCGCCGTCACTCTGACGGATTCTGCAGAAGCATCTGCTAAAAAGCCTGTTGCTTTCTGGAAAATAGGCAAGGAGGCCAGAATATCTTCTCTCGGAGTACCTGAGGACAAGTGCTCCTCTAGCTGCCCCAGCCAGTGATGCATCGATCTAGCTACGCAAGTGGATACTGAATTGATGTTCAGTAAAGATGCTGATGTTTCCCATGACTTCCTTAGTAGTCCGTCCATCTTACGTTCCAGAGGGTCTCTTAGTTGGGAGGCATCCTCGAATGGTAGCGTGGTCTTTTTGGCTACTCTGGCAATCTGGACGTCCACTTTTGGGACTTCTGACCAGCATGACGCTGTTTCGGCATCCACAGGAAATCTGTCTTTAATTTCCACTGGAGTAGTCAGCTTCTTTTCTGGGGATTCCCACTCGTCCAGAACTAAATCTCGGATGTTTTGGTGAATAGGAAACACTTGACGCTTCCTAGAACGAAGTCCTCCAAACATCTCTTCTTGCACCGACTGGGCCGTCTTTTCTTCCTCAACCTCCATAGTTTTCCTTACAGCCGTAAGGAGTTCTTCTATATCAGATGAAGAGAAGTAGTATCTCTCTTGCTGGACAGTTTCAGAGTCCAGGGATAATTCACCTTCCTCTGGGGGTTCTTCCGACGTCTCTCCCTGAGAGTCCTCCTGCTCTTCCTCCTGTGGATTAAGTTTTCTTTTCTTAGCCTCAGGAGGGGCACTAGGAGATGGTGTAGGTTGGGAAAGAGTGGCCAGAGATGTTTTAATCTCCTGCTGGATTAAGGTTTTAATCTCCTCTATCAGGGATGGCTGTTCCTCGCTGATAATTTTGTCTGTGCATTCTTTGCACAATGATTTCTTGTATGAAGAGGACAGGTTCTTCATACAAACTGCGCATTTGCGGGTCGTTTTTGTTTTACTTCCTGATGTGGGTTCCTTGTCCCCCTAAAAAGGAAGGGGAGAAGGAATCATAAGACTACAACCCACATCAGGGAATGGACACCCGGGGCCAGACTACTCACTGGGGCCGGGATGGTGCTGTGTTCTGCAGATGCAGAGCGCGAGGAAGCAGACATTTCCATAGTCTTCACCACACAGTGGTCCTACCTGCGATGTCTTCCTGTCCAGGGCCTGAATATATAGGCGACCGGACGCAGCACCTGTCCTCCTGCATGAGGACCTCCTCCTCCGGTGTCTGGAAGTACGTGGGGGGAGAACGCCGACTTCTTCCATGCTATCTGCCTAGCATTCCTGGAACGCACGAGGAACTTCCTGATTCAGAGAAGCCGGCCGGCGTCTGACGTCATATCCGGCCGCCGGCTTCAGAACGGAAGTACCTACACACGCGCGCGTGGTACGGAGGAGGAGAAGGGCTGGAGAGCTCCGAGAGGCCTCCAGCCGAAGAACGCCCCAGACCTTACCCGCAGGCGCGGAATGGCGGCGGAGAAGAGTCCCGAGTCGGAGGAGACGGGAGCAGCGACAGGGAATGGACGTAAGTCTGATCCCAGCTGCCCGGCCAGATTATCTGTATTCCCCCCGGTGACCGCTGCCGGCACAGTGCACCTGGATAACCTCTTCATCCCTAGTAGGGACAGGAAAGAACACTGAGGGGAGGATGAGGGAGGGGTTATTTAACCTCTTGTCATTTCCTGTCCCTATTAGGAAAGGGGTAACATCCTCCAGGTGTGCTGTCGTGGGGGGTTACTAGAGAAAAATGAAACTGAATCAGAAAGTGGTCAAATTAGGGATAGACAAATTATAATATTCCAATTAGATAGGTAATAGTATACTAATAAATGGCTAAGTATAGTAGCTAAGTACATTTGGTGGCAGTGGTACAGCAGTACAAATGTTAAAATATAGATCGTGAAGATGAAAAAGAATGACTATGATCAGACTACTGGAATCATCAAGAGTAGGGCCGGTTTTAAACAAAGTGGGGCCCTTAGCAAAATTAAAAGTGGGGTTCCAAATGCTAAGATATTGCACTATCACACCGAAGCCTCGTGAAAACTATATATAACAGGTGACAAAGGCTAATGGGTGACTCTAGATAAAATGTCTGCTATCTATAAAAAGGGGAAACACTCTACAGGTATATTGGTGCTTCCCTTCTACAGACCTCAAAAGAGCCACAGCTACAATAGTAACAATGCAATAAATGAGGATGATGACAACAGTGGCTCAGAGTCCGGGCTGCCCAAGGTTCAAAGATACAATCACACACAAAGGTGAAACATGAATGCGGTTTATTATGTCAACGCGTTTCAAGGTTTTCAAACCTCTTTATCAGGAACAAATCACAATGGTTTGTTGATTGTACCTTTAAACATTGGGCAGAACGGTCTCTGAAGCACCGTATTCCTCATTTATTACATGCTTCTATAGGAGCTGTGACTGTCGCAACCCCATAAGGTGAGCATACCAGTAATATTTTATACCGTTTGGTTAACACATAAGACCCTATTTGCACTTTATTTGTCTCTAGTTTTACCATTTGATTTACACCTACAACAGTGATACACACAAATACATATATATTTATACAGTATATGCTCAGTCTACACTATATACACACACACCGTCTACGCTATATATACATAATCTATAGCATATATACATTATCTACACTATATGCACAGGAAGGTTGTAGAGAGCTTGCCAGTCTCTTCTCTTTTTCAGTACCTACAAACTCCAGAAGTGTAAAGGACCTTTGATAACATGACCATTATGTCGCCAAAGGTCATTCAACCCTTTAAACGCAGAAACTGCATTGATATTGCAGGACTTGAATTAACAGTGCAATTTCTGTTTTTTTCAAAACAGGCAGGCCCCTAAAACTGCAGCTGTGTAATATTTGGCAGTGTGGGTTTTTAACCATCACTCTAATTTTCTGGATAACTGAATCAAAAATCACAGACAGACATTTTTTACAAACATAGACTCTACCCTTTTTTTTTATAGGCCACGCTCCCACAAACCATTCCCTTTTAGGCTGTATTCACGTGTGCATTTTTAATGAAATTTTTGAGCCAAAGTCAAGAGTGTGTGTTAAAGGAAAGAAAGATAAAAGGCAAGGGCTTATACTTCACCATACTGCTGGATCTACTTCTAACTTTAAAAAAAGCATACAAAATTGCTGTTTTCAGACTAATACAATAGATTATTGTAAGAACAAAATCAAACAATCTGTAAGGATGCTGATATATAACTATTTACTAATCCTCGTCAGACTTAGCTTTGTGTTGCATGGCTAAAGGAGGGAGAGAAGTTGGTATGAGATAGAGTGCTGGAGGAGTTATAAGCGACTGTTATTTGGTTTGTATGTTTGGTAATAATTACTTATCCTTTTCTATTATTGTTTATTCCCCTTCCTGCACACCCCGGTGGATTCCTCTGTTATATGTGAGTGAATAATTGGTGTGTGGAGTTTGCAGTTTCCCCTTGTCCTTGTTGCCCTGTTCGTCGGGTTGGTCTACTGCGGTGCACAGTAGCATCCCCTTCTCTCTGGGTGGGGGAAGAGAACAGACGGAGGGCTAATTTAGGAGATAAGGCAAGTGCAGAGGTCTCGGCGTCTACGCCATCTGAAGTATTCATTGGAACATGGCGAACTAGGGCACCCCTAGTGTTAGGGCCAGAAAAGGAGCCCCTGGTCCCAGGTCACCTGACAGCTGTGTAGTGACTGGTGGTGCTAGAGACAGGTTTGAAAAAAAATCTGTGTTTGTAGACAGTGAAGCTGGAGTCAGTATGGTGAATGCTGAGTTTGCTCGATCTCATGGTTTTGTCTCCTCTAACTTGGTTAAACTTATTCCTATTCAACTCAGTAGCACTTGCACAGAGAACACTGACACAAATTGTTCATAACATAAGACTGAAGGTGGGGTCTTTGCATTATGAAATAATCTCTTGTTATGTCATGAAGGTTGGTGAAGCATAATCCAACTGTGGATTGGCAATCCAGAGAGATTGTAAACTGGGGAGATTACTGTCATGGTAACTGCCTAAGTGTTTCCCCTTCTGCTGTATCTACAGGGTCCTTACCAGCATTTTTGTCTGACTTGGAGGACCCTGCCACAATTTTGCAGAAGGGAGTAGGCATCTCGGACTTATACAATGACCTGGAGGGTATGGTGTTGGAGGCTCAGGGGGACACCTCTGCCTTGTGTCCTTCGGGGAGGTTATTTGTGCAGTCTAAATTGTGCCGCAAGCAACTAGAGAATTTTATAACTCTGTACTTGCTGGTCACCCAGGTGGTAAGGTAACCGTTGACCTCCTTTCTCATTCTAAGGTACTGCATACACAGTCATCTAGTCCTGTTTCGACACTACCTGTTCCTAACAGTTTCAGGGTAGACAGGTATAAACGTATGACTGTTAGTAAATGCGTGCCAGGTCCGGACCTGAATGTGAATGACTTTGTGTGGTTGTCTACCAGGAATTTCAAGTTGAGGTTTCTTTCCTGAAGTTGGGACCTATATTCATTGGTCTCTATAAGATAACCACCGTCATTGGTCTAGCAGCGTTTCGTCTTGAGCTTCCTCAGGCTATTAAGATCTACAACGTTTTACACAGGTATTTGCTCAAGAGATATATGGAACCCCTTGAGCCCTCACCCCTACCACCTCCCCCAATAATGGTTGTGTTACACCCGGTCCCGGTCCTGTACCTTCGCTGGGTCCCCGACGGGACGCCCACTCTGTGTCAGCTTCCTCTCTTCCCCCTGCTTCCTGGCGTGTGGCCAGCAGGTTCTCAGGTAGAATGTTTAGTTTGCACGCTTTCCCGGTCTCTTAAAGAGACAGCGCACATTTTTCAAAAAGTACTTCTGACCAATGCTGTGTTAGTGATTACTATTTCTAGCCCCTCCACCATAGGGAGGGTGACGGAGCAACAAGTATCCTCTGTTGCTAGCTTCCGGTTTTGGCTAGTGTGTGCTTTAGCTTCTGAAGTTTTCTGCCAGGGCGCCGCTTACACCTTTTGTCTACGCAGACTATCAGCTACCTGTTACCCGGCTATCCTGAATGACGTTCGTTCTGCCTACACCAGTTCCGTCATGCCCATTCAGCCATCCGTACCTCTGGACAACACCAATACCACCTGTGCCAGCTCCTACTCATACACCCGGAACCCACCAGTCAGCTCCATGACCATAACCCTGTTTGTACATCTGTCCCACTGGGACAGCTGCCACGTGTCCGGGGTCTAACTGGAGGTAGCACCCGTGTCCCCCAGGCATTCCATTCTGACCCTGTTCGAGGGGACTTACCACAGGCGTCAGGGGCTCATGTAGTCACACCCCCTTCGGAGCTCCCCGGACCGTGGTACCAGGGTTCCACAAAAATATCAATAAAAAATGAATGTGAACTTCACCACCTGTGCCTCCACTTCCATTCGTTACAGATTGCTCCGGCCATGGAACCCTTTGGATCCCAGGTATCTCCGCCCATGGAGCTATGTCAAGAGGTTACCCCTCTGTGGGATCAACAGGACAAGATCACGACCTATCTGCGCAACTTGTCTACTTGCATGGATTCCCTGATATCTTTGACTTCATCCGTCTCTGCTACCGGCATCCAGGTATCTAGTTGCACAGCAATAAAGGTCCTCGCCTGGCGGCTCCCACTTGCTTCCATGGCGACCCTGTTCAGTGTCGGGGGTTCATTAACCAGTGCACGCTGCACTTTGAAATCCTGGGGCATATGCTTCTGATCGGGCCAAGGTGGGCTTTATTATGTCTCACCTTGCTGGAGAGGCCCTCACCTGGCTGAATCCGCTGTGGGAGAGAGGGGATCCTCTGGTTACTAATCTTCAATCTTTTCTAGAAGCATTTTGCAGGACCTTTGACGAGCCCGGTTGTGCCACGTCAACAGCTTCGGCTCTTCTTCGGCTATGCCAGGAGGCTCTTACAGTGGCTCAGTATGCTGTTCGGTTCTGTACCCTTTCTTCTGAGTTATCTTGGAACAACGAGGCCTTGGTGGCCGCCTTCTGGGAAGGTCTTTCGGGAAGAGTAAAGGATGAGCTGGTGGGACGGGAAATGCCTACTACTTTGGATGACCTGATTTCCCTGGCTGTCCGGATATAACTACGGTTTCAGGAACGTTCCAAGGAAATCAAATGATATCAAGTGATAAGAGGCTTTACCGCCTGCTTTCTAGTTCACCAAAACCTGCGGCCTCCCTGACTTAATCCTCCGATCCTGAGGCTATGGATGTGAATCAAGTAAGCATGGCCAACCACCGCCAGGAGGCGCATCACCTGGAGGGGAGCTGTTTCTACTGTGGCAGTTCTGAGCACCTGATCTGCTCCTGCCCAAAGAAGTCTGGAAACTCCAGTGTCTAGGGTCTGTAGGAGAGGCTACCCTAGGTAAGTAACATCTCTCTCCATCACTGCAAATAACGGTCTCCATGTCCTTTGGCATGGTAAAATCTTCGGAACTTTCACCTGGACTCTGGAGCCACCGGAAATCTCACTTAGCAGACAGTCGTGGACCGATACCTGATAACAGTCCAGCATCTTCCAGATCCGTTGCATGTGACATCCGTAGATAGCAAACCCCTGACCGAGCATGTTCGGCTCCAGACTGTGCCAGTGGAACTTTGGGTAGATCTAACACATTCGGAAACAATGTGCTTTTATATGTTGCCTGGTTTGTCTCACCCCTTGCTTTTAGATCTACCCTGGCTCCGGATGCATGAACCAGTCTTAAATTGGAAGACGGGAGAGGTTCTGCGCTGGGGGGACTCCTGCTCAGACCGGTGTAACATCCTTGTTCAACCTGTTCTACCTCCAGTCCAGCCAACTGCCCTGCAGGGTCTAACTTCCTCTAACTGGGTCTTTGCTGATGTCTTCAGGAAAAAGGAAGCAGAAAGACTACCTCCGCACAGGTTGTATGACTGTCTAATTGATCTGCTCCCCGGAACATCTCCTCCTCGAGGGCGAATCTATCCTCTTTCTCAAGCAAAGACCCAGTCCATGTCTGATTACATCCAGGAGAACCTGGTCAGAGGATTTATCCAGGTCATCTTCGCCGGCAGAGGCAGGATTCTTCTTCATGAAGAAAAAAGACGGATCTCTATGGCCCTGATTACAAGGGCTGAACCAGATCACGGTAAAGAACAGGTACTGATTACCTCTTATTTCAGAGCTGTTTGATCATCTCAGAGGGGCCAAGATCTTCACTAAACTGGATCTCAGAGAGGCCTACAACCTGGTTCGTATACATAAAGGAGACGAGTGGAAAACCGTTTTTAACATCCGGGATGGATGCTACGAATACCTGGTAATACTGTTCGGCTTAAGTAATGCACCTGTAGTTTTCCAGGAATTCGTAAATGACATTTTCAGAGATCTGCTCCATTCTTGTGTTCTTGTTTACCTGGATGATATACTGATCTTCTCTGCGCACTTAGCCTCACACCAGAGGCAAGTACATTGGGTCTTACAAAGACTCAAGGAGAACTGACTTTATTCCAAATTTGAAAAGTGCCTCTTTGAACAATCCTCTCTGCCTTTCCTGAGTTATATAGTCTCGTCCACAGGGTTAAAGATGGATCTGGAGAAGGTGTCCTCCGTCCTTAAGTGGCCTCTCATATCTCGACTGAAAGCCATACAACGGTTCCTGGGGTTCGCCAACTACTACTGTCAGGGTGAAAATATATATTTTTATACCTTTTTGTATTTTTATATATTCTTATACTGTGAAACAATAAGTTTTTCCTATGCTTTCAGATATAACTGTATTTAAAATGGCTGCCAGTATTCACCTTTACCCTAGTTTTCGTCTCTGAGGGAAGAAGTATCATTTCTTCTGAAATTGAAACTTCAGGAATGTGAAGAAAGGAGGATTCATCAGGAGACATCAGGACAAATCAGAAAGGACTGAATACTAGACATATACTGCTTAAACCCCGCCTATTGCATTCCTTTTTGTAGAACAATATAGTACTGTGTATTTGGAAATAAACGCAGTTGTTGTGACTGTTGCTGACACTAGTAGATGCACGGGCATCAACTGAGATTGAACCAGCTATTTGTCTGACTCATTCTTACCCGGTACCAGATGCTCGGGTCATACTTTAATTTGGAATGACTGGTGAATGAGGGTTATTCCCCGACAATTTGGCACGACCAACGTGGGGTGTGGCCAGCGATCCGAGACCCCCTGGACCCATGCCTGGATGTCCGTGGATGACACCCATAGTGGCTGACCTCGAGGACTGATCACCCTCCAAACATGGTAAGTGGAGATCATATACTCTGTATGTGTCACACTTGCTAGTGTCTCAGCCGTTATTGGTTTGTCTGTGGTCTCCTTGGGTCCGAGAGGTGACCGGTCGAGTGGTGAGACCGAGCGCGATCCCGTGCCACGCTCTGAACCAGCAACTGAGAGACGTCACATCCTGCGCGTCCTCGTGTACACCATACCTCCTCCACCGGTCATTGTACTCCATTCAACCACCCTACCCGTGACTATTGTCTAGTAGTGAAGTGGAGTGAAAGATTGAGCAAGTTGTAGATTGTGGGGCGGCCTAGAGAAAGGGATAGGAGACGCAGCCTCTGTGATATTGTACTAACAGGTAATTAAGACGTTCCAAGTGGGGGACCACCAGAATTTTGAGTACAAACAGGTAATTAAGACGCCCCGTACGGGACCACCAGAAACAGGTAATTAAGATGCCCCGAAACGGGACCACCAGAAATAGGTAATTAAGACGCCCCGTACGGGACCACCAGAATTTTTGTGGAGGGCTCTCACAAGGAGACCGCCTCCCAACGGTTTAGAATATCGTGACAGGATAGTCTGTTAATCACTGTTGTTCAGGTTAGGGACAGGAAATATTGAGCGCGAGGCTCTTTTCCTAATACGTTGAGCGAGATTCCGTATTTTAGAACACAGTGTTGATATCGCTGTCAGTGGCCTACTGCAGGAGGACATAGTATTCTGTGAGTCATGTTGCGTCTCTTAAAGCAGAAGAAGTCCGTGCCCCACAAGTTAAATGAGGATGCTGTGGAAGTCAAGACAATAGTAGAGTCACGGGAGGGCAAGAAGGCAGTCAAGAATGTTGAGAGGTTGTACAAGCATGTAGGATTGCCCTAGTCAGGGAGATTGCAGCCGTCTACATGGCACAATCTCATAGGGAACAAAGGGGCATGTTGAAAGATAAAGGATTGTGAGAACAAGCGCAAGCTCATCTGCGAGTTGCGCGAGGCTTAAAGAACGAAGCATGGAAAGAGGTTGATGGAGAGGGAGGATCAGAGGAAGGTTTTGAAGAAATTAAGTCTGAGAACTGCTGTATTTCGTTTCTGTGTTGGGGTTTTCTAAAATATCCGATGGGAGGGGTCAAGCCGCTGCGCTATTGTTTCTCCCTTCTGCGCTGAGGAATGCTGTGATTTTTCTTATCTCTGTGTCCCTGAAAAGGAGGGGGCAGCATGTGGCTGCTCTCTCTCTCTGTATTTTCTTGGTGTAGTACGCGCTGGTAGATCTGTGTTTTGTTTAAGGCGACAATATTGTTTTGAAGTATAAAGGAATATTGTAAATTGAAAGCGAAATCTAGTGCCTAGTTTTAGAAGGAAACTTGTAAGTGATTGTTTTGGTTTTCAGTGTGATTGAAAGATTGGTAAAAGATTTACCTGCTTCAAGTTGAGTTGCTGATATATAGTAAATTGAGGATCAACAAAGGAGGAAAATAGCAAGTGAATAAATGTTGTCTGAGAGAGTGCAGCAGGACGAAAGTAAGGTGTATTATGAATGTTTTGATGCTTAAAAGTCCGACTATGACTGACACATTACTGCTACGGTCATATCTTTGTATAACCAGAGACCCAGATAAGACAGATGGACTGTGATCAGACAAACCCAGACTGGAGAAATACTTGTATGATCTGTGCTGCAACCCGACCTAAGAGAATTGCACTGAATCCTGTCCAGACAAGATCACATGTAGTGATATAAAAAGCTGACACAGGATTGTGGTTGGTGGATAGTGGGGACATTAACTTTTGGGAGTAGGCTGACAGTAATCCTTTTGGGAAGGAGCTGTAGACCAGCATGTCATGTCACCCCCACCACCAGAGAACCAACCACATCAGGTAGGGTAAAACAGATACAGGAGTATTATCCCTGGAGGCCCTCTGACTAGCTAGCTACGCTAAAATAATTGGCTGACCCTGAGAACCAACCTTTCCCATTTTTCAGATAAAGACCATATGATGGATGTATAAGTGCACCTGGGCAGGCCTAGGGAGTTAGTGAGCACAAAAGCAGGTGACGTACTAGGACGCATAATTAAGACACATACAGATGTGACAAAAGGAGAGAGTGTGGAGATGTATTTTGGACAGTTACAGCTGAAATGGGAAGACATGGGGTACAGTCCAGTAAACCCACTTGATGTTAAAGTATTGGTAAATACATTCATTGACGGTATGACCAAAGACTTACGAGATGCAAATACAGAGACCTGTTGCTTATTACAGCGGCCGCCTGGATACGGTGGCAAGAGGAAGTTCCTCCTGTGTTCGGCCTGTGTTGTCTGTCCAGCTGTTGCTACACAAGTTTTCAGAGATTGTTTTGGATCACCCACTGACGGTCCATACCCCACATGATGTACATAGTATCCTTAACCAAGTACAACCTAGCCACATGTCTATGGCCAGACAGCTGCGACTTCAGTGTGCTATTCTCATGCCTACTAATGTGACTTTGAAAAAGTGCACTGTCCTAAACCCCGCTACTCTTCTCCTAGTTCCTATGGATCCAAAGGGGGGAGGAGTAGGTGACATGAAAAAGGACACTCTTTTTCTTTCTAGAATGGATCCAGAGGAACAAGATCAGGTTTCCAAACCACATGATTGTCTAGAATTGATGTCTCAGGAAACGGCTGGTCTCCCTATGGTCTCTAGTGTGCCGATATCTAATGCTGATTTTGAGCTTTTGTAGATGTATCCCGTCACCAAGATGACCAAGGACGCTTCTGTACCAGATATGCTGTGGTCTCAGAACATGAGGTAATCAAGGCAGAGTCAATGCCAGCTCATATGTCTGCACAAGAAGCAGAGCTCAAGGCGCTCATAGAAGCGTGCAAACTAGCAGAAGGTAAGACTGTAAATATCTACACTGATTCCAGGTATGCCTTTGGCATTGCACACGATTATGGGCCCATCTGGAGAGCCAGGGCTTTCCTGACAGCAAATTGCCACCCCATTAAACATGCTGAGGCAGTCCAGCAACTTATGAATGCACTACAGCTTCCCAACCAAGCAGGCATCATAAAGGTAAAGGCACATACCAAAGGCACTGATGGACGGACAAAGGGTAACGCACTGGCAGACCAGGCTGCCAAGAAAGCAGCAAGCACTCCTGTAGCCTCTAAAGTACATCACCTAGACACCCCACCATCTCCACTTGTGTTGAAAGACATCTTAGCCTGGTTACAAGAACAGGCAAGTAAGGAGGAGAAAAAATAGGTGGCAAGAGATAGGGGCTTGCTCTGATACCGTCACTGGACTATGGGGGAGGGGTGAAAAGGTCTGCCTACCACAGGTACTGTACCCAATGATGGCACAGGTTCTGCACGGGAATGCGCACCACTCGAAGACGGCCATGTGTGACACCCTAGAGAAACAATGGATTGCCCCCGGGTTTTCCACCTGCGCAGAAAGGCAGGTACAGAGCTGCATGATATGTGCCACACATAATCAGGGTAGGACAGTGAAAACCCCATCCAAACACACTCCCCGGCCCCTTTACCCATTCCAGAGACTGCAGATTGATTATATTCAGTTACCCAGGGTAGTGACGTATGAGTATGTGTTGGTCTGCATTGATTTATTTTCAGGTTGGCCAGGAGCCTACCCAGTTGCCAAAGCTACGGCTAGGACAACGGCGAAGAAACTGATGGCTGAGATCATATGCAGGTATGGAGTTCCTGAAGTCATTGAAAGCGATCGGGGTTTCCATTTTACTGGAGAGATCATGTCAGAGGTAATGGCAGCACTGGGGGTAAGTCAAGCATTGTATACTCCATCCACAGAGTAGAACTCTTAAGCCTAAAATCCAGAAGGCAATGGCAGAGACTGGTAAACCATGGACAGAATGCCTTCTTCTAGCTTTGTTTTCAGTAAGATATACCCCAAGCAGGAAGATAGGACTGTCACCATATGAGATTCTGTTTGGCAGGAGCCCCAGTCTTGAATGTTTCTTTCCACAACAGTTGCAGCTTGAGTACCAGGACTTGACTAGCTATGTGCAGGCCTTATATGGACACCTTGCCAAAGTGCATTTAACTGTCTTCAGTTCTCTTCCAGACCCAGACAAGGTTCCTGGACACCATCCCTTTGAGCCAGGAGACTGGGAATTTAGGCCACATACAGCTCCAGGATATTAGCTCTAGACCAACCAAGGCCCCTGTTACCAGTACAGCTAAAATAGGCCCAGATGAGCGTTTGCAAAATGTAGTTAATGAAGTAATCCCCATTCCAGGTCTCAGTTGGCAAGAAGTTTTCTCCATCGAAACACAAACAGCCCCAAGGAAAAACCTATGGTTAGAATGGGTGAGATACAATGTAAGAGTCCAGAATATCTCTGTAGGATGTATTGTTTGTGCTGCTGCGAATACACACATGCATTGTTTTTCTGATGATAACACCACTGTCTGTGTCATGAATCTGTTGAAAGGTCTGAAGCCCACTGACTGCCCAGATTACGTCCCACTAGTTCATGAGAAACCCAGACTAAAGGTCCCAGGAGAAGTAACCGTATTAGCTGACAATTACACCAGATATAATTCCCACGACACCACAGGTACACCAGTAGGGATCTTCGAGACAGGTTTCTGCAAAGAGAACAGTTCTCTAGATACTGACTTGCTAATTAAACATACACAATATATGTACGATATTTATTGGTTATGTGGAGATGGTAAGCTCCGTCCTAGGTTGCCTAATGCCTGGACAGGTCAATGCACTCTTGTTAAACTAGCCATGCAGTTCAAGATTTTACCTTGGGATCCAGAGACACCTGATGAACCTACCAGAAAGAGGAGAAGCCTTGATCAGCTCCACATGAGTTATGAAGAAGATCCACTAGTATATATTGATGCCATTGGAGTGCCAAGGGGGGTGCCTGACCAGTTTAAAGCTCAGAAGCAGATCTATGCTGGCTTTGCTTCTCTAATCCCACAGGTGCAGATTAATAAAAATGTTGATTGGATCAATTACATATATTACAGTGAACAAAGGTTTGTCAATTTTAGCCAAGATGCCTTTCAGGGTATAGTTGAAGAATTGGGCCCTAACACTAGAATGACTCTCCAAAACCGACTAGCCCTTGATATGATTTTAGCTGAGAAAGGAGGAGTTTGTTGGATGGTAGGAGAGGAGTGTTGTACCTATATCCCTCAGAACTCTGGAGTGAATGGAAAAACCATGATAGTCCTTAAAAAGATAACTGGGTTAGCAGCAGAATTGAAAACTAATGCAGGAGTAGACATATCTTTCTTTTCTGGCTGGTTGGGTGGGCTCAAGGGATTCCTTCAACAGGCCTGTCTGGTACTGATTGCCCTCCTTATAGTTGGATCGATAATCCTCTGTTGTGTTATTCCCTTGTATAAAAAGGTTATTGCCAAAGCAATTCCCACTGGCACCTTCCTCAATCAAGAAGTAGACCCACTAGAGTATGATGGTACTGATCCAGGGGAGATCCCTAAGTATGTCCCCCTCAAGAGAGTAGACAAAACCCCCTATTCTCAGATGATACTAAGAGACCTAGTTTAGGGACAGTGGGAGAACTCCATGTGAGGTTAGTGAAGGGTTCAGCTGCCTGGAGGCCTCTCACAAGGGGAGAGCTTCTGAGGTGTCTGGATGAAGAAATCCACTTCCCCTTTCCCCATCACATGGACAGTCTCGAAGGATCTTTCTTTAAGGGAAAAACTTAGTGTTTAGGAGGGATGGTCTGGGTGAAAATATATATTTTTATACCTTTTTGTATTTTTATATATTCTTATACTGTGAAACAATAAGTTTTTCCTATGCTTGCAGATATAACTGTATTTAAAATGGCTGCCAGTATTCACCTTTACCCTAGTTTTCGTCTCTGAGGGAAGAAGTATCATTTCTTCTGAAATTGAAACTTCAGGAATGTGAAGAAAGGAGGATTCGTCAGGAGACACCAGGAAAAATCAGAAAGGACTGAATACTAGACATATACTGCTTAAACCCCGCCTATTGCATTCCTTTTTGTAGAACAATATAGTACTGTGTATTTGGAAATAAATGCAGTTGTTGTGATCGTTGCTGACACTAGTAGACGCTCGGGCATCAACTGAGATTGAACCAGCTATTTGTCTGACTCATTCTTACCCGGTACCAGATGCTCGGGTCATACTTTAATTTGGAATGACTGGTGAATGAGGGTTATTGTCGTGACGACCCCGACACTACCATGTATTCATTCCACACTTTTCCACCCGAGTGGCACCCATTAGGCTTTGACCTGGAAAGGCACAAATGCCAAGGATTGGACTCCCGAGGCAGAGGAAGCTTTTGTTTCTCTAAAACAGGCTTTCTCTTTCGCACCTGTTCTCCATCGACCGGACTCTGATAAGCAATTCTTGCTTGAGGTTGATGCGTCCTGCATAGGTGCTGGAGCGGTTCTCATCCAGAAATCATCTACCGATCGTATGGTCACCTGGGTTTTTTTCTCAAAGGTTTTTTCCACTTCTGAAAGGAACTATTCCGTGGGAGATTGAGAATTGTTGGCCACCAAGTTGGCTCTGCAAGAGTGGCAACATCTTCTCGAGGAAGCACTCCATTAGGTTATCATCTTCACTGATCATAAAAACCTTGCTTATCTCCAATCTGCTCAGAGGCTGAACCCCCATCAGGCCCAGTGGGCTTTGTTTTTTGCCCGATTTAATTTTGTCCTTCATTTTCGTTCAGCTGGCAAGAATGTTGAAGCTGATGCACTCTCTAGATTGTTCCTGCCTCCTGATTCTGAGGAAGAACCGCAACACATCATCAAACCATCCAGGTTGGTGCCCGTAGCCTCAGTTAATCTTGCTCGGCTTCCCCCGGGAAAGACTCTCTATTGCCTACTTCGGACAAGAGTCGTGTCCTCCGGTGGGGTCACTCTTCCAAGTTGGCCGGCCACACCGAAATGTGTTGCAGCCTGTCCTTAAAATGCCCGCAACAAGACTGCTAAACATCTGGCCTCCATGCAGCTAATATCTCTTTCTGTTCCTTTAGTTCCCTGGCAGCACATCGCGATGGACTTCATTTCAGATCTTCCCATATCTTCTGTTTTTTCCATTATCTGGGTAGTGGTGGATCGCTTCTCGAAGATGGCCCACTTCATTCCGTTACCCAGTCTTCCATCTGCTCCTGAGCTTGCTGACCATTTCATACAGCACATCTTCCATCTTCATGGGTTTCCTCTCCACATTGTGTACGACAGGGGCATCCAGTTCACCTCCAAGTTCTGGACAGCTGTTTGTAAATTAGTGAAAGTGGAACTGGACTTTTCTTCTGCATACCACCCTCAATCCAATGGGCAAATAGAGAGGACCAATCCAATCATGACCGGATTCCTGCGTCACTTCGTCAAGGGAGAGCTGCACACAGCAGCAAGGGAGCTGAGCTGAACACTGAGTTACTATCTGGTAACCAACAGGACCTTAGACATGTGACAGAGTGGGAGGAGGTCAGGGGGTGGAGCCAGATGCTGGGAAACAGAGAAGGGACAAGCACTAGAGAATAATCAAACAAGCAGAGATCGGAGCCAGAAGATCACAAGGTACCAAAAGGGAGAGACAGGGGATAGTAAGAAGCCAAGCCAGAGTTCAGTAATCCAGGAAAATGAACAGAGTACAACAAGGAAAGCAAGATAAACATGATGCAAGCTGGGCGCACACTCCAGGGGTCAAGCACACAGACTGAAAAAGAACGTATAGACGATACTGAAACCCAGCTAGGAGTGAGTATAAATACCCCTCCCATCTTGAAAGAGAGGCCAACAATATTAACCCTAATCAACATAAAACTTAGCACTCAACTTAGGATGCTGGAACAGAAGAATTTATTTTGCAGTATACTCAAAACATTTCGGTTCAACGTGAACCTTCTTCAGTTACTACAAAATGTAAAAAGTGCAAATAAATACAAAAAACCAAAATAACCAAAGTATGTACAAAAAGGAGAAACAATCGGTCAAATACAATGTAATTATACATGATACTCAGCGGAAGTAAATCTGGCAGAGAATATAAGCCAAAATCCGAGCACAATCAAATATAGGTGTAAGGAAGAGAGGAAGTGCAGGACAAACGTTAGATACGTGTCCATGTAGTATAAGGTAACTAGAGAACATACCGTATACGGAATACATGTGATGAATGGGGCCGGAAGTCAATGGGCCACACAAATTCTATACTGGGGGCTGTGGAAAGTAACGGGGTAACCAGAGGGTTAAACAAAGGACTACTGAGGGAGAAATATACCGTATATACTCGAGTATAAGCCGACCCGAGTATAAGCCGACCCGAGTATAAGCCGACCCCCCTAATTTTGCCACAAAAAACTGGGAAAACTTATTGACTCGAGTATAAGCCTAGGGGGGAAAATGCAGCAGCTACCGGTAAATGTCAAAAGTAATAATAGATACCAATAAAAGTAAAATTAATTGAGACATCAGTAGGTTAAGTGTCTTTGAATATCCATATTGAATCAGGAGCCCCATATAATGCTCCATACTGTTCATTATGGCCCCATAAGATGTTCCATATTAAAATACGCCCCATATAATCCTGCATAAAGGTTAATAAAGGCCCCATAAGATGCTCCATAGACACATTTGCCCAATATAATGCTGCACAAATGCTGATTATGGCCCCATAAGATGCTCTATAAAGATATTTGCCCCTTATAGTGCTGCACAAACGTTATGGCCCTATAAGATGCTCCATACAGACACTTGCCCCATATGCCGTAGTGCCCTACAAACGTTAATTATGGCCCCATACAGACACTTGCCCCATATAGTGCTGCACAAACATTATGCCCCTATAAAGTGCTGCAGAAACGTTATGGCCCCATATAGTGCTGCAGAAACGTTATGGCCCCATATAGTGCTGCAGAAACGTTATGGCCCCATATAGTGCTGCAGGAACGTTATGGCCCCATATAGTGCTGCAGGAACGTTATGGCCCCATATAGTGCTGCAGGAACGTTATGGCCCCCATATAGTGCTGCAGGAATGTTATGGCCCCCATATAGTGCTGCAGGAATGTTATGGCCCCATATAGTGCTGCAGGAATCTTATGGCCCCATATAGTGCTGCAGGAATCTTATGGCCCCCATATAGTGCTGCAGGAATGTTATGGCCCCATATAGTGCTGCAGGAATGTTATGGCCCCATATAGTGCTGCAGGAACGTTATGGCCCCCATATAGTGCTGCAGGAACGTTATGGCCCCCATATAGTGCTGCAGGAACATTATGGCCCCCATATAGTGCTGCAGGAATGTTATGGCCCCATATAGTGCTGCAGGAATGTTATGGCCCCATATAGTGCTGCAGGAATGTTATGGCCCCATATAGTGCTGCAGGAATGTTATGGCCCCATATAGTGCTGCAGGAATGTTATGGCCCCATATAGTGCTGCAGGAACGTTATGGCCCCCATATAGTGCTGCAGGAATGTTATGGCCCCCATATAGTGCTGCAGGAATGTTATGGCCCCATATAGTGCTGCAGGAATGTTATGGCCCCATATAGTGCTGCAGGAATGTCATGGCCCCATATAGTGCTGCAGGAATGTTATGGCCCCATATAGTGCTCCAGGAACGTTATGGCCCCATATAGTGCTGCAGGAACGTTATGGCCCCATAGATGCTCCATACAGACACTTGCCCCATTTGCTGCGATAAAAAAAAATAAATCACATACTCACCTCTCCGTCGCTCAGGCCCCCGGCACTTTCAATAGTCACCTGCTCCTCGTCCGGCGCCGATCTGTCTCCAGCACTGACGTTCAGCAGAGGGCGCACACTGACCACGTCACCGCACCCTCTGACCTCAGCATCACTGCTGGAGACAGATCGGCGCCCGGAATGAGGAGCAGGTGACTATCGCGCAGCGCTGCGCTCCCCTCCCCGTATACTCACCTGGTCCTGCCGCTGTGTAGATCCTGCTTCCCCGACG
The DNA here is from genome assembly GCF_051348905.1 of Ranitomeya variabilis. NCBI lineage: Eukaryota > Metazoa > Chordata > Amphibia > Anura > Dendrobatidae > Ranitomeya > Ranitomeya variabilis. Next base: position 824,340,473 of record NC_135232.1, on the reverse strand, counting down.
CCGCAGCGCTTCATCCTGTACTCAGCGGTCACATGGTACCGCTGATTACAGTAATGAATATGCGGCTCCACCCCTATGGGAGGTGGAGCCGAATATTCAGTTACTGTAATGAGCGGGACCATGTGACCACTGAGTACAGGAAGAAGCTGAAGCTGCTGCTGCCGGCGCCGGGGAAGCAGGGACCGCGCCTGGACTAGGTGAGTATTTTTAGACAGCCCCCGCTCCCCCTCCCCTGCCGACCCCGGTATGACTCGAGTATAAGCGAGAGGGGCAATTTCAGCCCAAAAGAGTGGGCTGAAAATCTCAGCTTATACTCGAGTATATACGGTAGATGGATATGCTACTTACACCACAGCCGAGGTATGCAGAGAGAAGTGCTGTAGGAATTTAAAATAATGGTAGTAAGTGGGTGAAATGGAGGTAAAAGCATTAACCGTGTGAGGAGGGGTTAAATTACCTTTAGGAGAGCGAGGTGTAGGCGTGCATGCCGCCAGACGCGGAATCCACCGCTAGTCTGGGGAGGTAGACTCCAAATGGAGTTTAAGAAGGGAAGGGGCGGGACACCTTAGCCGGCAACCAATGAGTGAGGAGCCCTGGCCGGGAGTGACATATCGCTACTGAGAGGAAAAAGAAAAAAAAAATGGATACAGGAATGTTGTAGATGGGGAGGGAACTAAAATAAAACCTGGCTGGAGGCTGGCAACCGCGAATAGACGGGAATATGAAAGTAGCTAGGGGAACAGATGACATGAGATGTATGGTGGGGACAAAGTGGGAGGGGTGTTGCAGGGAGCAGATGTGGGCAAGAGGGTGGGCGGAGCATACACTTCTATGGAGAAATGTGAACCATGTATAGCAAAAGAAGTGCCCATAGTGCTAAGGTGAAACTAGGTGCAATCTAATATCCAGATGTTGAGAGTTGAGAGGGTTAATTTAACCCCTCCTCACACGGTTAATGCTTTTACCTCCATTTCACCCACTTACTACCATTATTTTAAATTCCTACAGCACTTCTCTCTGCATACCTCGGCTGTGGTGTAAGTAGCATATCCATCTATATTTCTCCCTCAGTAGTCCTTTGTTTAACCCTCTGGTTACCCCGTTACTTTCTACAGCCCCCAGTATAGAATTTGTGTGGCCCACTGACTTCCGGCCCCATTCATCACATGTATTCCGTATACGGTATGTTCTCTAGTTACCTTATACCACATGGACACGTATCTAACGTTTGTCCTGCACGTTCTCTCTTCCTTACACCTATATTTGATTGTGCTCGGATTTTGGCTTATATTCTCTGCCAGATTTACTTCCGCTGAGTATCATGTATAATTACATTGTATTTGACTGATTGTTTCTCCTTTTTGTACATACTTTGGTTATTTTGTTTTTTTGTATGTATTTGCACTTTTTACATTTTGTAGTAACTGAAGAAGGTTCAAAATAAATTCTTCTGTTCCAGCATCCTAAGTTGAGTGCTAAGTTTTATGTTGATTAAGTATATGGCGTGGGAGCCTAACTATAGCACCACTTCATAGCTGTGCTCACGGTGTTGTTTCACAAACAATATTAACCCTGACATTAACCATGTCCTAACCATGACACAATCAAGTAAGTGATTGCTCAGGAAGACCTCCCTTTCATATTGTGTTTGGACTCCAACCTGGGATCCCTCTTCCCATCTCTGGGTCTTCAGGCATCCCTGCAGCTGACACCTTTACAGAGGAATTCTCGAAAGTGTGGAGCGACACCAAGGTTTTCTTGGAGAAAGCCTCACAACGTATGAAGAGGCAGGCGGACAAAAGACGCCTGGATGCTCCAATCTTTTGGCCCGGATATAAGGTGTGGCTCTCCTCCAGGTACATCCATCTGAAGGTGCCCTCCTACAAACTGGGTCCCCACTTCATTGGTCCTTTTGAAGGCTTGAAATAGATCAACGCAGTCTTGTACAAATTGAAATTGCCTGCCTAACTCTTTCCATGTTTCCCTCCTCAAACCAGTAGTTTTGAACTCCTTCTTTAAAGACCCTGGTTCCACTCATGATACCGTCAGTGAGGAGGATGTCTTTGAGGTAGAAAATATCTTGGCCACTAAGAGAGTAAGGAGTAAGACCGATTTTTTGATGGATTGGAGGGGCTTTGGTCCCGAGGAGAGGTCATGGGAGCCTAAAGAGAACATTTAGGCTCCTCTCCTACTGAAAAGATTCTACGCAGGCTTGAAAAAGAGGTGGTATAAAGAGGGGGATACTTTTACACTCGGTCCTGTACCTTTGCGGGGTCCCCTTCAGGACTCCCACTCTGTACCAGTCCCATGCCATCCTGCTGCAGCCTCTGTTTTCTCTCTTCCCCCTGCTTCCTGGTGCGCAGCCAGCAGGTTCTTAGGTAGAGTGTTTAGGTCACGCGTGCTCCTGGTCTCTTAAAGAGACAGCGCACATTTTTCAAAAAGTACTTCTGACCAATGCCGTATTAGTGATTGCTATTTCTAGCCCCTCCACCATAGGGAGGGTGCCGAAGCAACAAGTATCCTCTGTTGCTAGCTTCCAGTTTCGGCTAGTCTGTGCTTTAGCTTCTGAAGTGTTCTGCCAGTGCTCTGCTTACACTGTTTGTCTCTGCAGACTATCAGCTACCTGTTACCCGGCTATCCTGGATGACGTCCGTTCTGTCTACAACAGTTCCATCATGTCCCACCATTCAGCCATCCGTACCTCTGGACAACACCAGTACCACCTGTGCCAGCTCCTACCCGTACACTCGGAATCCACCAGTCAGCTCCATGACATCTGTTAACCCTGCTTGTCTGTCTGTCCCACTGGAATAGCTGCCACATGTCCAGGGTCTAAATGGAGGTAGCACCCCTGTCCCCCAGGCATTCCATTTTGACCCTGTTCGAGGGGACTTACCACAGGTGCCTGGGGCTCACATACAGTAATCACACCCCCTCTCGGAGCCCCTCAGACCGTGGTCCTGAAATTCCACAAAAGTATCAATAAAAAAGAAATGTGAACTTCACCACCTGTGCCTCTGCTTCCATTCGTTACAGTTTGATGGTAACCGCGAGTTTCAAATTTTGAGGATTGTAGATTCTTGCCTCTGACGTCATTCCTTACAATACTGCATTGGACGGGTTATTGTCCAGAGGAAAGGATGTGGTTTCTACATCAGAGGTGAACACCCAAGGCTTGTTCATTCGTTCCCCACTTCTTCTCCTGAGAAACCGGGTCTTGAATGTCCGGAGGCCACTTGTAGAAGGGGAGTACTGTCACGGATGTGTCAGAACCTGCAGACCATTGCCATGCATTTGTCTGCAGAAGGTCTCAGCAGTTTGCTTCGCAGACTTCTGCCTTGTCCTTCTGACAATAGGACACAGCAGCCACTTCCCCCAGCTCTAATGGTCACACCTGGATCTGGGTGTTAATAACTCCCAACTTGCTGGTGATATTTTCTATTTGCACTTCCCTCTTGTGGATTGGAGCTGCAGCTGTCGGCTAGTGTCCTCTTTGGAGTTTGAAGGACAACAGTGTTTCAATCTGAGTCTACTCAAGCTAAGTTTCTCCTTATTTTGTGTATAATAACTGTCTTTAGTGTTAGTGGGGTTCGAGCAGCTTACACCTCTTCTTTCCCTATGCAGGGCTTACCACTAGGGTCTGACAGGGACAAGGTATCCTGTTCAGTGATAGGTGCGGAGCCTATTTAGGGTCTCATAGGGTAGGCAAAGTGATGTTAGATCTGCCTAGGGGGTCTCCACTCCCCGCTTCCCTAACGTTGGGCTCCCATCCCCTTTTCCCTTTACGTTGCACTTAGTCTGTCCTACACTGTGCATGACAAGGTTATACAGAGGGCAATGATTGAGATGGTGGAGAGGGAAATGATGGGGTCGTGGAAGAGAGGGCAATAATGGAGGTGGTGGAGATGGCAATGATGGAGGTGGTGGAGAGGGCAATAATGGAGGTGTGTAGAAGGCAATGAGGGTGGTGGAGGAGAGTGCAACGATGGAGATGATAGAGATGGCAATGATGGGGGTGGTGGGGAGAACAATGGTTGGGATGGTGGAGAGGGCAATTATGGATGTGATGGAGAGGGCAATGATGAGGGTGGTGGGGTAGAGAGCAATGATAGAGGTGGTGGGGGTGAGGGCAATTATAGAGGTGGAGGAGAGGGCAATAATGGAGGTGGTGTAGAAGGCAATAATGAGGGTGGTGGTGGGGAGGACAATGATGGGAAGGTGGGGTAGAACAGTGATTGGGGTGTTGTAGAGGGCAACGATGGAAGTGATGTAGAGGGTAATGATGGAGTGGTGGGGGAGAACAATGGTCAGGGTGGTGGAGATGGCAATGAGGGAGGTGGTGGGGAGAACAAAGATTGTAATGATGGAGAGGGCAATTATTGGGGTGGTAGAGAGGACAAAGGTGGAGGTGGTGGAGAGGGCAATAATGGGGTGGTGGAAATGTAATGATGGAGGTGGTGGATTGGGTAATAATGGGGCTGGTGGAGATGACACTGATGGGATGTGGGGAATTGGAGGGGGAGTTGGACAATGAGGGATGTGTGTGATTGAGATGGAAGGAAGGGGATCTTATAATGGACTTATGAACAGAGAAGGGGAAGAAGGACATTAGATATGGATGTAAAATAAATTTAGTGGTAGAAAAGGGTGCCTGATAGCATCCTCCCCATCTCACAATTCATTGTGATGTTATCAAGGACTTAAAAATTATTGGTGAGTGGAATTGAAGGGGGTAGGGTACATAGGACCCTTTATAATGAACTGAAAGGTGGGAGAAGGCTCTGTCAGGGACTTGTAATGAATTGGGAGATGGCGGAGGATGCCGCTTACCTGATAATGTCTACTCACACCCCTAAATTTATTATGATGCTATTAAGGGCTTATGCTGAATGGGAGGAGACTAAGGCTTTGTGCACATGTTCTGGAGTTGAAGGAAAAAATTGTGCAGCATATTTTTTGGAAGTGCATTGAACAGCAAAGTGGATTGCTGCTGAGGGGAAAAAGAAAAAAAAATCTCTTTAAATCTTCAGTGAGCTGAGTGTGATCTGAGCATAAGTGTGAATGGTGGTAAGTGTGACTTGTGATTCTGTGACTTTGGATTCAGGGAGTTTCCAAGGGAGGAATTACTGAATTGCTGTCTCTATTTTATTAATACTTTGTATTTATTTTTATTTAAAGTTTTTGTCTGGTGCAATCCCCATTAGGAAATGTGCTCCACTATTGCTAATGCCATCCACTGCACATCTTGCCACATCTATGCAATCCTTGAGCAGCCGATCAAGGGTGCATACTGCTGTGCGAGATGTGAGCACATTGAGCACTTGGAAGCCCAGATTCTGAATCTAAATGTGTAGCTGGCAACACTGGAATCCATTGACAATATGGAAAGGAGTCTTCTGCTCACTGAGCAGACGCTCAATGGGATAGATGAGGGGGGATGTTAGGATGGAGCTGCAGGACAGTGAAGCAGCAAGCTGGGTGAGAGTTAGAAGGCCGGGTAGAGGGAAGAGTACCAGAGAGGCTAGTCCTGATCTGGCACACCCCAATAAGTTTGCTAAGTGGGCAGATGAGGGGGGTGCCAGTACAGGGGTAGCACTGCTGCAGCCAGGCATGTCCCTGATAGCCAGAGGAGTGACTGCTACAGTAAGGAGGTAAATAGGAGAGCAGGGCAGGCCAGACTGGTGCTGGTAGTGCGGGACTCAATTATTAGGGGAACAATCTGTCACAAAGACAGGGATCATCGAACTGTGTGCTGCCTACCTGGCGCTCGAGTCCGACACATCGCTGATCGGGTTGACAGATTACTGGGAGGGGCTGGTGAGGACCCAGCGGTCATGGTGCACATTGGCACAAATGACAAAGTTAGAGGTAGGTAGAAGGTCCTTAAAAACGATTTCAGGGAATTAGGCTGCAAGCAGAAAGCAAGGACCTCCTACGTGGTATTTTCCGAAATAGTGCCTGTACCACGTGCCACGCCAGAGAGGCAACGGGAGATTAGGGAGGTTAATAAGTGGCTCAAGATTTGGTGTAGGAAGGAGGGGTTTGGATTCCAGCAGAACTGGGCCGGCTTCTCAGTTGGCTACAGGTTCTACACTAGGAACGGGCTGCACCTCAATGGGGAAGGTGCAGCTGTGCTGGGGAGAAAATGACTAGAAGGTTAGAGGAGTGTTTAAACTAGGGATTGGGGGGAGGGTATTCATTTTGTAGGAGGGGAAGACAGTGCAGATAGAGACCTGGGCACAAATAAGGAAGTTGGGGTGGCGGTGGCATGGTAGGTGGGGTTAGAATAATTAATAATTTAAGAAAGAATAGAGGTACAGAGAGATACAGAAAGTGCATGTATACTAATGCCAGAAGCCTCACCAACAAAATGGACGAGTTAGAATTAATGTTGCTGGAGCATAATTATGACATGGTGGGGATATCTGAGACATGGCTGGATGAGAGCCATGATTGGGATGTTAGCTTGCAGGGCTATAGTCTGTTCAGAAATGACCAAATGGATAAGCGAGGATGTAAAAGTAATAAGTAGAAGTAATAAGATGTATAACTATGTGCTTAATTCTAAAACTCTGGGCAAAGCCATCAATGAAAAACACCTGGGTGTATGCGTGGATGACAAATTCACATTTAGTGGCCAGTGTCAGGCAGCTGCTACAAAGGCAAATAAAATAATGGGATGCATTAAAAGAGGCATATATGCTCATGAGGAGAACATAATTTTACCTCTATACAAGTCACTAGTTCGACCACACTTAGAATACTGTGCACAGTTCTGGTCTCCGGTGTATAAGAAAGACATAGCTGAACTGGAGCGGGTGCAGAGAAGAGCGACCAAGGTTATTAGAGGACTGGGGGGTCTGCAATACCAAGATAGGTTATTATACTTGGGGCTATTTAGTTTGGAAAAACGAAGGCTAAGGGGTGATCTTACTTTAATGTATAAATATATGAGGGGACAGTACAAAAACCTTTCTGATGATTTTTTTAATCATAGACCTGAGACAGGGACAAGGGGGCATCCTCTACATCTGGAGGAAAGAAGGTTTAAGCATAATAACAGACGCGGATTCTTTACTGTAAGAGCAGTGAGACTATGGAACTCTCTGCCGTATGATGTTGTAATGAGTGATTCATTACTAAAATTTAAGAGGGGACTGGATGCCTTTCTTGAAAAGTATAATGCTACAGGGTATATACACTAGATTCCTTGATAGGGCGTTGATCCAGGGAACTAGTCTGATTGCCGTATGTGGAGTCGGGAAGGAATTTTTTTCCCCAATGTGGAGCTTACTCTTTGCCACATGGTTTTTTTTTTGCTTTCCTCTGGATCAACATGTTAGGGCATGTTAGGTTAGGCTATCGGTTGAACTAGATGGACTTAAAGTCTTCCTTCAACCTTAATAACTATATAACTATGTTACTATATCCTAAAGTGTTGGCACGAAGAACGCTGCATAAAAGGGAATTATTTTTTGCAACATTTTTCACATGCTTTTGTTGCTTATTTTCTCCACACATTAGTATGGATGTAATACGCTGCAAGAATTGACATTATGCAGATTTTAATCTGCTGCAGATCTGCAAGGAAAAAATAAGCTACGAGTGCATGAGACTTCATTCACTTTGCTTGTGCTGTAAAACCTTGCATATTTTCTGTGAACACATAGACTTACAGTTAATTGGGGAGTCAGAGAGTGAATAATTTAAATTAATGGGCGGCAGAGATTTTAGTTAATGGGGGCACAATGATGCTTATCACTTTATATTTTTAATGATGGGGTACATATCTGTATTCAGGGGAAGACATAAGTATGCTTACAATATAAGTGACCGTGTTACTTTCAGGGCTGTGACAATCTTCGTGACAAGGCAAGTCGTGGCTGGGAGATGTCAACAGAAAGGTCAGACCAGATGGAGAAGAAAGCAGAAAACGACTCTAATTAGATGAAACATCAGCGGTAAGTTCCTGGATGTAAATATTATTCTGTATCTGTTCTGTGTGACTTGGAGTAATAATGTTATCTGTAAAATCCCTTATTGTACATTCTCAGATTTGTGTGAAATGTCTGTGTGCTTCCAGATATTTGTATTGGACGGCACACGGACCAATAATAATAATAATCTTTATTTTCATATAGCGCTAACATATTCCGCAGCGCTTTACAGTTTGCATACATTATCATCACTGTCCCCGATGTGTAAGGATCCTGGACTTTCCTGGTGTCCAGCAAGCAGGCAGAAGCTCAGGAGCCAGCAGCACAAAATATTCAGGCACAGGTGAACACAAGACCCGGACTTAAATAATCACACAGACAGGAAGTTCCATGACAGGGTGAGATCCAAGCCTCCATCTTGGATCAGGGCAAACAGACACCAGGAAAGTCTGGAATCCTTACACGATGGGGCTCACAATCTAAATTCCCTATCTGTATGTCTTTGGAATGTGGGAGGAAACCGGAGAACCTGGAGGAAACCCATGCAAACACGGGGAGAACATACAAACTCCTTGCAGATGTTGTCCAAGGTGGGATTAGAACTCAGGACTCCAGCGCTGCAAGACTAGTAGAGTTTTATAGGTCCACTCACACATCTGTGAAAATCACAGATCTGAGAATGAGATCCATGAGGGTCATAGATTTTTTTGGTCTGATCTGGTTTTGAGGATCCGAATAGGACATGGTCAAGGCATCTGTAAAAGTGGGCAGCACCCTGACACTGCACACGGTGTGACAGAGTCACTGGCTTAGTATGTGAAGGGGGGAGATACGTGTCACTGCGCTAAGTGCTGAGAGGGTTGATAGGAACCTATGTTATGGGTTGGTTTGAGTGGACCTTCATAGAGCTGATGGGCAGAGGTCCACCGTATCTCCACATGCAAAGTCCTGATAGGACCTGTGTGATGTCATGGTCATGTGACCATCACATGGGTGTTAAATACCTGGCCATGAAAGTCAGTGGGTTATTGTGTCTTGGGAGAGGAGGTACTTCCATGTAGCTCCAAGGAGGGGCCGAGGACAATGTGTGGTGTCTGCAGGTTGAACCCTGCAGTGAGAGGAATCGGTTGAACTTTGTTTTTCCATTAAGCCAGGATGGCTCTGTTTTTTTTTCTGACGCCTGCTTTGGTCTATGCAAACTTTAATAAGCCAGCAGGTGTTTTACCACCAAAGTGTTCCTGTGTCTACCTGAGGAAGCAGCTGAACGTGTCAACCCCTCACAACAGATACAGGAATGTAGCCTTGTTATGTATAACATAGTCCCTTGGTATATAGTGTACTTACTAGTAATGAGCAAGTGTATTCATAAGGCTACTTTCACACATCAGGTTTTCAGTGTAAGGCTAAATCCGGCAAATGTTGGAAAAACTGGATCCAGCGCAGATTTTGAAAAACTGATGCGACGGATCCGTTTTTTTGACGGATCCGGCTAGCCTATCTAGAGTATTGGATAACAAAAAAAATGGAGCATGCTCAATTTAAAAAAACGGATCAGGCCGCCGGATCTGCCTTTTTCCATATCCGGTACCTTCCGGCTCCCATAGGCTTTCATTGTAGCAAACAGCCGGAAGCACCGGATCCGGCACTTCAGGCTTTTTCGCCGGAGACAAAAAAAGTTGCAATGGACGTTTTTTCAAGAAACCGGAAGCAGCAGATTTGCCGGATCTGGCGAAAACCAGACGAAACGCAATGTCATCCGGTGCAATCCGGCACTAATACAGTCTATGGGAAAAAACCTGAAAAACATTAGCCTGATCCGGTTTTTTGAAAATTAGCCGGATTTAGCCAGATTTAGCCTGACACTGAAAACCTGATGTGTAGTGTTGAGCGATACCGTCCGATACTTGAAAGTATCGGTATCGGAAAGTATCGGCTGATACCGGCAAAGTATCGGATCTAATCCGATACCGATACCCGATACCAATACAAGTCAATGGGACTCATGTATCGGACGGTATTCCTGATGGTTCCCAGGGTCTGAAGGAGAGGAAACTCTCCTTCAGGCCCTGGGAACCATATTAATGTGTAAAATAAAGAATTAAAATAAAAAATATTGCTATACTCACCTCTCCGACGCAGCCTGGACCTCACCGAGGGAACCGGCAGCGTTGTTTGCTTAAAATTCGCGCTTTTCCTTCCTTACGTGAAGTCCCGGCTTGTGATTGGTCGCGTGCCGCCCACGTGGCCGCGACGCGACCAATCACAGCAAGCCGTGACATAATTTTAGGTCCTTCAGGATTTTAAAATTACGTTCTGGCTTGTGATTGGTCGCGTCGCGGTCACATGGGCGACGCTACCAATCACAAGCCGTGACGTCACGGGAGGCTGGACACGCGCGCATTTTAAAATGCGTGCGTGTCCTGCCTCCCGTGACGTCACGGCTTGTGATTGGTCGCGTCGCCCATGTGACCGCGACGCGACCAATCACAAGCCAGAACGTAATTTTAAAATCCTGAAGGACCTAAAATTATGTCACGGCTTGCTGTGATTGGTCGCGTCGCGGCCACATGGGCGGCACGCGACCAATCACAAGCCGGGACTTCACGTAAGGAAGGAAAAGCGCGAATTTTAAGCAAACAATGCTGCCGGTTCCCTCGGTGAGGTCCAGGCTGCGTCGGAGAGGTGAGTATAGCAATATTTTTTATTTTAATTCTTTATTTTACACATTAATGTTGTTTCGATACCGATACCCGATACCACAAAAGTATCGGATCTCGGTATCGGAATTCCGATACAGCAAATATCGGCCGATACCCGATACTTGCGGTATCGGAATGCTCAACACTACTGATGTGTGAAAGTAGCCTTACTATTCACTATTCGCATAGATAGTACGGTATTCGGGTTACTCGTTACATTGTAACATTTGTGTACTCGCCTCACTATATTCAGATGTCCCGCCCTGCAGTTTTGGTGCCTCCTTTGCAGCCACTAAACATGCTGGGCTTCTTAACCAATTACAGTAATGCCGCAGACATCTTGGTTGTGGCATTACTCGGATTGACTGGCCACCAGGTACGGACTGGGGCTGAAATTCAACCCTGGTATTTGAAATCACACAGGCCCATGCCACAAGCACCAGAGGGGATATATTACTAATATTACCCTGGGTGGAGGAAAGGAAGATTTACTACAAGACCAATATTTCTAATGATACCTCTGTCACAACTCTTAACAGTATGGGTATCTGTTAACAGCGTGGCAGACAAGGCAGCCCATGACCAGGCAGGCCCGTCTGGCATTTGCCAGAATTGCCAGATGGTCAGTTTGGCCATGCTGGCCACCCAGTGTCATAGGGTCTATTGAAACCCTGCCGCCACCATTTTGGTCACATTGCATCCAGAGCCTGCATTCTACAAGCATAGGGAGAGATCGCTCAGCTACTAAGGAGAGTCTTTAGGCCTCTTGATAACACAAAAGCCCTTTTCAGGTCTACCTGCTGTGTATACTAGGTCAGTGTAGAGTAGGAAGAGAGAGATACTTGAGCAGGGACAGTTTAAAGGAGCCGGTCACTAGCTCCATATTACCACCAAAAAATAGCTCTTTTCGTAGCTGAAGACACACAACAAAGTCAGAGCACAGGGAGGGAGAGATTGTGTATTATGTAGGGAGAGGTTAAAGTGTTCTTCCAGTGTCCATCTTAAAATAGCTCTTGTTAGAGGCAAAGCAATATTTTTCCAGCACACAGAGTACTAGCCTTTAGTGCTGCCTTTTTTTTCTAAAGTACTGGTCTATTTTCCCTGCTGTTTTGGGGGTCCGAGCCATGCTTCTGCTGTCCATATTAGTCCACGTAAAAAGGTGTTAAATAGTGATGAGCGAACGTGTTCACTCGAACCTGGTGTTCGATCGGACATTAGGGCGTTCGAAGGTGTTCGGTATTCGGCCGAACATCTCGCGGTACTCGAGTGAAATCTCGTTTTTGTTTTTCTCATTTTTGGCGGTTTTTCAAGGAGCCAATCATGTTAGGTGAGCCTTCTAAGCTACTAGCATGACGTAGGGACATGTACAAGACGAGAGCAGTGAGTGGCTGGCCAGATCAGGTGACCTGACCAGCCAATAGACTGCTTTCATTATGTTCGGCGCTTTCAGCCATTTGCAGTGTGAAAGAGCATAGGGACAGACGTGCTGGGGGGAATGGGAATTGATAGGGACTAGAGCAGGGACAAAGACCAGAATTAATCAGGCAGGCAGGGTGCAGAAATCAACAGCCCTTGTCAGGGCTAATCTACGTTTACTACTACTAGTCCTCTCTTGTATTTGCTGGCTAGCTGTGTGGCAGCTGGGACCAGGAGTGCAGCGGCCGCCATCTTAGCTGCGCACTCACTGTCTCAGTGCCAAGTCTCAATCTCAGTCTCCAAGTCAATCTTTATAGGCATTAGGCATTAGGCAGGGATCGTGTGTGCATTAGGCTGGGCTTTATAGTGCGGCGTCCGCCATTTTGGGCGAACGCCGCACTATTAGAAAATCGGCTGCTGGATGTTCCTCAGACTCCATTTAGCCTCCAGCACACGCTGTCTGTAACCTCATTTGTGCTGCTGTCTGGGACTTGTAGTGCCTCAGACTCCAGCACACGCTGTAACCTCATTTGTGCTGCTGTCTGGGACTTGTAGTGCCTCAGACTCCAGCACACGCTGTAACCTCATTTGTGCTGCTGTCTGGGACTTGTAGTGCCTCAGACTCCGTAGAGTGGTACAGCACACGCTGTCACCTCATTTAATAATAATAATATTAATTAATAACAATAATTAATAAATTAAAAAAGGAAATATTTGCGGCCTAAAAATAAAACCGCATAAGATATAAAAATGCATTTTTGAGTGATACAGATATACCACACCTGGCCCAAAAATATTTGTTTAGCGTACACATAAGCGCAGTGTACAGAATACGCAATTCTGCCACATATATAGTATATATATATATAGTATAGAATACCCTACATTCTAATCCAAGGTTTTGTGTGTCCAAAAAACCGCATTAGATAAAAATTGCATTTTTATAGCACGCCATATCTAATAGTTAAAGAAATAAAGGGTATTTGATGTGAAGAAATACCACAAATATAAACACAGTTTTATATCTGTTACTGGTACCCAAGTTTTGTGGTTCAAAAATACGCTCTGTATTTAGTGACTAGGCCTGTTGCCAGATTTGTGCACGCCATATCTAATAGTTAAAGAAATAAAGGGTATTTGATGTGAAGAAATACCACAAATATAAACACAGTTTTATATCTGTTACTGGTACCCAAGTTTTGTGGTTCAAAAATACGCTCTGTATTTAGTGACTAGACCTGTTGCCAGATTTGTGCACGCCATATCTAATAGTTAAAGAAATAAAGGGTATTTGATGTGAAGAAATACCACAAATATAAACACAGTTTTATATCTGTTACTGGTACCCAAGTTTTGTGGTTCAAAAATACGCTCTGTATTTAGTGACTAGGCCTGTTGCCAGATTTGTGCACGCCATATCTAATAGTTAAAGAAATAAAGGGTATTTGATGTGAAGAAATACCACAAATATAAACACAGTTTTATATCTGTTACTGGTACCCAAGTTTTGTGGTCCAAAAATAAGCTCTGTATTTAGTGACTAGGCCTGTGGCCAGTTTTGTGCACGCCATATCTAATAGTTACATAAAGAAGGGGTATTTGATCTGAAGAAATACCACAAATATAAAACACAGTTTTATATCTGTTACTGATACACATCAGTTTGCTGTAAACCAAGGTTTGGTTGCATAAAATACGCTCTTTACCGAATAGTCCTTTTTGCAACACGCAATATATCCTCTGTTTGGACAAATAGAGTGTATTTCACCTTCATAACTAGCTTTTCTAGCATAACCTTTACAATGGTGAACCCCAGGGGTAAGGGACGAGGACGAGGACGTGGTCGTGGGCGTCAAAGTGAGGTTGCAGGCAGAGGCCGTAGTCCTGGGCAGGGTGACACAGTACATGCTTCTGATGGAGCACTGGAACGCCGCAGAGTACCCTTTTCTAGCTTCCTGTCCCAATTTACAGTGTCACGTGGCACACCCCTATTGGATCCCCAGCAGTGCGAACAGGTGATCAACTGGATAGCGGATAATGCATCCAGTAGTTTATCCACCGCCCAGTCTTCCACGCAGTCCACCAACGCTAGCCAAGGGAGTGGACCTCAGGATCTTTCAGCTCAACCTCCTCCCGCCCAGCCTGGCCCCTCCTTGGAAATTAGTGATTCAAATCCTGCATACTCCCAGGAACTGTTTTCCCAACCCTTCCTAGATTCACAAAGCACTGCTGAGCAGCAACCTGACCAGTGGGTCTGTCCCGATGCCCAAAATAGAGAGCTTTCCCAGTCTGTGGGTGATGAAAGTGGGGATTTACAAATAGTCTGTGGAGAGGTGTCTGAGGATGAGACACGGGTGTCAGACAGTGAGGTGCTTGTCAGTGCAGTAATTCCCAGGGGGGAGCAGGCTGATGAATGGGAGGAGGAGGAGCCGGTGGATGATGAGGTGACTGACCCCAGCTGGGTTGTTAGGCCTAGTCAAGAGAGTGCTTCGGAGGGGGAGGCAAGTGTAACATCAGAAAACGTTGCAAGAGGTAGACGTGTGACCAGAGGGAGAGGCAGGGCCAGAGTAATTTCATCAGACAGAGGTTCAACAAGTGAACCAGTTTGGTCGAGGCCTCGGTGTTCTAAAGTCTGGAGCTTCTTTAAAGAAAGTGAGGAGGACCGACGGACTGTGTTGTGCAATCTGTGCCACACCAAGCTCAGTAGGGGAGCCACCACTAGCAACCTAAGCACTACCAGCATGCGCAGGCATATGAGTGCTAAACACCCAACTCATTGGAATCAAGGCCGTTCACCTCCTTCTGGTCGCACCGCTGCTCCTTCCCCTGTGTCACATGCTGGCTCTGCAGTAACTCCCCAGCCCAGGAGCCCGGCACCAGAGACTCCCGCCATGCAACCACCCCTGCACCTTCACCATCCCTCCCACAATCCACCAATGTGTCCCAGCGCAGTGTTCAGCTGTCTTTGCATGAAACATTTGAGCGCAAGCGCAAATATGCCTCCACCCACCCACATGCACAGGCCTTAAATGTCCACGTCTCCAAACTCCTGAGTTTGGAGATGCTGCCCTACAGGCTGGTGGAGACGGAGGCATTCCGCAACCTGATGGCGGTGGCTGCCCCTCGCTACTCCGTCCCAAGCCGCCACTATTTTTCTCGATGTGCCGTCCCAGCACTACACCAGCACGTGTCTCAGAACATCAACCGTGCCCTGACCAACGCGGTTACAGAAAAGGTCCACTTAACCACGGACACGTGGACCAGTGCTGGGGGGCAGGGACACTATATCTCCCTGACGGCACATTGGATTAATTTGGTTGAGGCTGGGACAGAGTCTGAACCGGGGTCAGCTCATGTGTTGCCCACACCCAGGATTGCGGGGCCTACCTCGGTGACTGTTTCCCAGGATTACTATACTTCTCCCCCCTCCTCCTCCTCCTCCTCCTCCTCCTCCACAAACACCACTTGTAAATTTCCATCCGTGGACACGCCACCTTCAGTCGGCAGCTGCAGTCGCAGCAGGACCGCAGTGGGCAAGCGCCAGCAGGCGGTGCTAAAACTGCTGAGCTTAGGTGACAAGAGGCACACTGCCCAGGAGCTGTTACAGGGCATGACGGCTCAGACGGATCTTTGGCTGGCGCCGCTGAACCTGAAAGCAGGCATGGTCGTGTGTGACAACGGGCGTAATCTAGTGGCGGCTCTGCAACTGGGCAGACTCACACACGTTCCATGCCTTGCCCACGTGTTCAATCTGGTGGTTCAGCGGTTCCTCAAGACCTACCCCAATCTGTCAGATTTGCTCACCAAGGTGAGACGCATCTGTGCCCATTTCCGTAAATCCACCACTGATGCTGCCACCCTGAGGGCAGTGCAACGGCGCTTACAACTGCCAGCTCACCGACTGTTGTGCGACGTGCCAACGAGATGGAATTCCACCCTACACATGTTAAACAGGGTTTACCAGCAGCGCAGAGCCATTGTAGACTGTCAGATGACCACTTCCACCAGAACCGGTAGTCAAGTTAGTCAGCTTCCTCAAATCTACAATGAGGAGTGGACGTGGATGTCTGATATATGTAAGGTGTTAAGCCACTTTGACGAGTCAACACTGATGGTCAGCGGGGATGACGCCATAATCAGCGTCACCATCCCGCTGCTTTGTCTGCTGAAAAAATCATTGCTCAGCATGAAGTCTGAGGCGCATCGATTGTCACAGGAGATGGGGGAAGAAGAGTTGACTGAGAGCCAGAACACCAGCCAGTCTGTTTCTCAGAGTGTAACTGAGGAGGGGGAGGAGGAAGATGAGGATGAAGAGGAGGAGACTGTGGGCGAGACTGAAGACGGTACCCATTCCCTCTTCTCAGTTCAGCGTGTTTGGGCTGAGGAGGAGGAGTTGGAGGAGGAGGAGGAGGAGGAAATGGAGAGTCGGCCTGTTGCGGAGGGGGAATTCTTACGTGTTGGGACTCTGGCGCACATGGCTGACTTCATGTTAGGCTGCCTTTCCCGTGACCCTCGCGTGAGAAAAATATTTTCCACCAGCGATTACTGGGTGTTCACCCTCTTGGACCCCCGGTACAAGCACAACTTTTCCACTCTAATTCCTATAGAGGAAAGGAGTATGAGACTGCATCAATACCAACTGGCCCTGGTGCACAAGCTGAAAATAGCCTTCCCATCTGACACCGCTAGCGGCAGAGGACGTGGTTCTGAGGGCCAACAAGCGAGGGAGAGGAGGGGAGCAGGCAGCTTGTCAAGCGCTGGCAGAGGATCAATCTCCAAGGCCTTTGCCAGTTTTATGTCACCCATGCAAGAGTATGCCACCAATCCACAGTCTAGACAGAGTAGAGGCGAGATTTACAGAAAGATGGTGAAGGACTACCTAGGTGACCATACCAACGTCCTGCATGATCACTCTGCTCCATACAACTACTGGGTTTCAAAGCTGGACACGTGGCCAGAACTGGCACTGTACGCCTTGGAGGTGCTGGCTTGCCCTGCCGCTAGCGTGTTGTCAGAGCGGGTCTTCAGTGCAGCTGGTGGCATCATCACCGATAAGCGTACACGCCTGTCAACTGACAGCGCTGACAGGCTGACGCTTATCAAGATGAATAAAGCATGGATTTCTACAGATTTCCACTCGCCACCGTGTTAAAGCAGCTCAAACTGAAGTCTGTCATGTCACCGTGCCACTCTCCGTGCTGACGCTGCTGACGCCTCCACATGCTGGGTCTTCGCTACCTCCAAACTATGTAATTGTGCCACTCTGTGGCCTCAATGTGTAAGGATTAAGGAATGATGCTGCTGCCGCCTCCTCAAGGGTCCGTCACCGTGCCACTCTCCGTGCTGACGCCTCCACATGCTGGGTCTTCGCTACCTCCAAACTATGTAATTGTGCCACTCTGTGGCCTCAATGTGTAAGGAATGATGCTGCTGCCGCCTCCTCAAGGGTCCGTCACTGTGCCGCTCTCCGGCCTGATGCTGCCTCTGCATGCCGTGCCCATAGCTGCCATGCTGTGTCAGGCTCAATTTCGGTGTGTTTCACCTGCTACCTCATCAAAGTGGGTCACTCTGTCACCACAAAGCTGTTGGCCATAATTTGGCGTAATGGTGCATTCGGGCAGCCTCAGAGGCAACTATGCATGCTGCCCCTGCTGTTTCCTGTCCATTCCAGTGTTGTTTCCATCATTTTCTGAGCTTCCCAGGTTTTTAGGCGACCTTCCCTGTGCAGAGCTTTGGTCCCGCTGAAAAATGTTCGAGTCTCCCATTGACTACAATGGGGTTCGTTATTCGAAACGAACACTCGAACATCGGGAGATGTTCGACTCGAACAACGAGCACCCGAACATTTTAGTGTTCGCTCATCACTAGTGTTAAATGCCCTACGCAAAGTAGTAGTCCAAACATTTCCTATGCCTGCTACCAAGCACACACTAGGCCACTTTCCTCGCTGTTTTCGGAGTCACAGCGTGCTTTCTGCTGTCCAAATTAGTCCACTTGAAAAGCAATTAAGTGCCCTATGCAAAGCAGCAATCCACAAATTTCCTAATGCCTGCTACCAAGCATGCACCATTCAATTTTTCCTGCTGTTTTTGGTGTCAGAGCCTGGCTTCTGCTGTCCACAGTAGTCCACTTGAAAAGACGTTAAATACCCTATCCAAACATTTCCTACTGCCTGCTACCAAGTATGCACCAGGCCATTTTCCCTCTGTTTTTGTGGTCACAGAGTGCATACTGCTGTCCACATTAGTCCACTTAAACTTCTGTCAGGCGGCTTTCCACCTCTTCATATTCCACTTCCTCTCCCCCCTCCTCTTGGTCCTCTGCTGAAGTACCCTCCCCATCACTGCCAAGCTGGGATCTGTGCAGCAGCTCCTTGGCAAAGCAGCAACATGCTCTGCTGAAGCTAATCTGTTTAGGTCATGAACCACAAACTGAAGCAGAGCTGGGCCAAGCTTTAAAACAGACCGATCAGTGGCTCTCCCCGCTGCACCTCTAATGTGGTCTGGTCGTCTGCGATAATGGGTGTAACCTGGTTGTGGCTTTAAATTGTGGCAAGCTGGTACACATGCCATGCATTGCTGATGTGCCAAACCTAGTTGTTCAGAAATTTCTGAAAAGTTACCTTGCCTTGCCGTACCTACTTAAGAAGGTAGGCATAATTAGTGCCCATTACTGCTATTCCTCTACCACTCTAGGCTGCAGAGTCTTTCCTTAAAGTCACTTAATGTATGGGACTCTGGAATATTGCGGTAGCCAGGCCGTTCCAGGAATATATGGCATAGACAGCGGCATTATGGGTGCTGTAGCTGTGGCGGGGCCTGGCCAGTTTATTGGAGCTGCGGGCATTGCAGGACCTGGTGGCAGTATGGGGCCTGCGGCTGCATCCACCGTGGGGCCTGGGGGCATCTTTGGGCCTGCAGCTGCGTCCACTACGGGGCCTGTGGGTACTATGGGGCCTGCAACTGCGACCGCCGCCAATCCTACTCCCAGATTAGACATGGCTTTTCCCCTGTGCTAACCTTGTGGAAGCCGGGGTCTCTCCTCCGGAGTCTGTAGCGGTTCCTCCGATGCGCAGTCTGCAGCGGTTCCTCTCGTGTGGTCGGGCACTTCCCCCAGTCCTCCATCCAACACTTTGCAGCACCCTCACTTCTGATTCTGCTGCATGGCGTCTTCACTTCCGGCGTTCCTCTCAGCGCGGCACCCGTTTCTCTTTCTTCGCGCTCTTTTCAGCCGGCTCTGCCCATGAAGGTACGCCTCCTTCTTCCCCTCGTACTCCATGCAGCGTGGCAATGGTGGTTTGCGAGCAAACTGTCAGTCTCTGGCACACATTACCTGGCGATGCCAGGGCACGAAATCCTGCTTGTGATGCCAAAGTTGAGTCACCCACCAGGGCACTGGGGATACTCGGTACCGGGTACGGTTGCTCTTAAAGGGGATGTCACAGTGGCTGCAACCTGGTCCTTGGCCCTAGGACTAAATTAAAGGGGAATGGTCATGACGACAACTGTGGTATTCGGTCAGTGGGGACTGATGTCACTTAAAGGGATCCTCTGGGGTGATGGTATGGCAGCTAGATGGTGACGCTTCCCACAGGTGAAGCAGGGTCCCCAGGGCTCCCAAGGTGTGTGGCGATGATGGTGTATGCCAGTGAATGAGTAAAGGACACAGCATTGCAGTCTTTACCAGGTTTACTGAAGTTGTAACAGGCCTCAGTCCAGGGTACTTCTAACAGGTACATAAAGAGTCCAGGCAGCCGGGAAATAAGTGAAGTCCCTTTGGCAAGTCAGGTTGGAAGCCTTCCACTTTGCACTCGCTATAAGTCCCTTGCTGCCTGAAGTATCCTAACAAGGTCCTGGTCCTTTTTTTGTCCTTGGACAGTGCCTGTATGATAGGCAGCTTGAGCCGTTCTTTCTTGGGTCTCTGCATGGTGACTCCAGGCTCCAGGATGCTGCTGTACTACAGGCTGAATATGGGCAGTATATGTATAGTCCTATGCCCTCCGGTTCTGCTCGGGCTCCCAGTACCCGGTCTCCATGCTCTGGCTCACAGGAGGCCTACTCCCAGCCTCCCTTAGCCCTGAATCTCTCCTCTGCTCCTTTCCCTTCACTGTCTGCTCCAGACTAAACTAGCTCCTCCTCCAGACCAGGATCTTTATTCAGGGAAGCTGCCCTGAAACAGGGTTTTGAGCTCCCCCTCCTGGCCTGGATTCAGATGGTGTTGTTGTTGTGTGTGTGTGTGTGTGTGTGTGTGTGTGTGTGTGTGTGTGGTTACCTGCCAAAGAAATCCCTCTTGTTTCCAGGCATATCACTACCCTCCCCGAGAGGAAGGCAGCACTACTGTAGTACCCGAATTCCTGGGGTGCCACACCCTTGTAGGCTGTTTGCTGCTTTGGTCCTGTTGCTGCTGTCCTGTGTACTCTGTACTAATTTTTCCTGCCGCTGTCCTGTTGCTGCCATCCTGGTGCTGCTGGATGTAAGTATAGAAGCTTTGAAAATGTCTGTTTCTCTTTGTAGTCTGTACTCTGAACAATTTTTTTCAGGTCCCTTGTAGACTGTTTGCTGCTTTGGTCCTGTTGCTGCTGTCTTGTGTACTCTGTACAAATTTGTTTCTTTTCCTTGTAGACTGTTTGCTACTCTGCTGCTGGTGCTGCTGCTGTCTTCCTGGTGCTGCCACCTTCCTGTTGCTGCCATCCTGGTGCTGCCATCCTGGTGCTGCTGGATGTAAGTATAGAAGCTTTGCAAATGTTTGCTTCTCTTTGCAATCTTTACTCTCTACTATTTTTTTTTTCAGGTCCCTTGTAGACTGTTTGCTGCTCCAGTCCTGTTACTGCTGTCCTGTGTACTCTGTGCTAATTTTTTTATTTTCCTTGTAGACTGCTTGCTGCTACACTGCTGCTGGTGCTGCTGCTGCCTTCCTGGTGCTGCTGTCCTGGGGCTGCCTGACTGCTGTGCTGTTGGACTACTGCTTGTAATGTAAGTATTACAAGGGCTACATTGTGTTTGGCTTCTACCAAGTTTTTACATTTGTCTTTTTTCCTATAGTGTTTCACTTGACTGCTGCCTGCTCTTCCAATATGTCCTACACTGAAGGTTCCAAAAGTGGACATGAGACAGATTATGTAATCACATTTGATTTACTGATGTGTATGTTGACAGTCAATACTAGGCATGTGTTAAAACATGCATTTTCTTTACAGGTACCTGACAGTGCAGAAGTGCAGGAGCAGTCTAGTGGACATCATTCTTCCCCCCACACACAGTATAATGCAGCCCCCACACACAGGTAGTATAGTGCTGTCCCCCATACACAGTATAGTGCAGCAGCCACACACACAGTATTGTGAAGTCCCCCCACACAGTATAATGCAGCCCCCCACACAGTACAATGCAGCCCCCACACACGCACAATATAGTGCAGTCCCTACACACAGTATAGTGCAGCAGCCACACATACACACACACACACACTATAATGAATACACACACAATGCGTATCTCTCCTCCTGGTTCCCCCACTGCTCTGACTTCTGCAAAGCATCTCAGCATCTCATAAGCTCCACTGCTGGTACACACTGAGTCAGAAGCAGAGGGGGAATGATGGGATAAGGGGGCCATAGGAAAACTCTGGAATAGAAAGATTGTCAACGTAATATAGTTATTATAGCCTTCTGTCCTGGATTAATTTATTACTATGTTTTATTTCCTCTGTTGTTTCCGTGATTGCATTAGTAAGTCAACAAGATGTTTTCTGAAATCTAAGTAGTAACATGTATCTTAAAATTACTGCAATCAACAAACCAGACAGACAGCTCAACTGAATGTGTAAAAAGCCCTAAAAAGCTGTAATTCATTTATAAAATTCTGTATTTTATTGTTTGAAATGAAAATTAAATGGATCTCAGTGTGTTAAAAGTAGTTACTGATACATTAAATACAGTGATTATGGCATTTATGATCACAAAGTGGCTGTTTATGCGAACTGGCAAAAGCTTGCCAATGTTTGAGAGCTTACAGTGATTGGAGAAATAATTTGTCCCTTTCCAGATGCCAGTGGAAATGTTTCTCACATCAGTCCTCCTCTTTCATCGTTTTTTTCCTACACAGCAAATGTGAAAATAAAAACTAGTATTTACACTTACTTCTACTTTAAACTTCTAGTGCTATGTTTCACTGTAAATTGAAGGGAAATAATTACTTTGTCAGCAATATTACTCACCTGTCCTGGCTCCAGTGCTGAGCACTGCACCGCCTCTCACTAATGGCCACTCTTACCTGTTTTTCTACATCTTATGATATTACCCAATGGATCATTTAGCCCAGCTCACGTGGCAGAATGACCCCTGAGTGTTCAGGCAGCTGGCACTCAACAAATACTTAGTGCTGCAATTACTATGCTACTCAAACTTTGCTGCTACCGCTGTGAAATATTATTCTTCTAACATTGCTCCTCAGACTTCTGCTGCTAATGCTCTGCTACATCATTATTTCAGCTCCGCTACATCAATTGCCATTGTTCAACCTCTGCTACATTAATTGCCATTGTTGCAGCTCTACCCTGTCCTTTACAAATGTTCTAGCTCAGGTACACTGGTCTTTGTTGTCTCCTTCTAAAACCTAAATCCTCAGTCCTCCAGCCCAGGGCCTCTAGTCTGTGATGGTTGAAGAGAACCAAATTTGCAAAGTTAGCAGGTTATTGATATTACCAAGCTGGCATGCAAACTTACTGAAAATGCAAAATTGGGAGAGAAATATTAAGATTTGAGAGTCCGCAATGGTTGATACCTTTTAATGGCTAACTGAAAACATGGTAACAAATTGCAAGCTCTCAAGACTACTCACATCGCTTCATCAGGCAAAGCATAACACAAAATCAGAAGAGTTACATATTTATGCACAACAGGGCACAGAAATAATGCAATAGATAAGACAAGTGCTGTGAAGCAGAGCTATCATTATGGGAGAGGGATAAACAGCTGTGGCTGTACATATTGGAACAGTTCATATATAAGGAGTGTGAAAGTTTTATTGTCTTGTGATTGAGGTCTGGTCCATGGTCCTAATACCCCGAAATGGTTTACAGAGCACATTCCTTAGGTGATGTAGAATGACATAAATCCATTTGATACATTAATTTCTATTCTGAGAGTGTCAAAGGTTGACATAAGTTTATACTCCCAGACCCTTCTGTCTCTCTAAGACTTGAAGTTACCTTTTAATGCAAGTAATTTCATGTCCATGGTGCTGTGATCAGGGATACAAAAGTACTTGGCCACATGCACTTTTTTCCTTTATTGTGTGGCAATGATAGTTCATCATTGTTCTTGTTTTTGCCCTGTCTCCCCCATATGCATACCCCCAGTTGGACATTTGGTACATATAATTAAGTATACCACATTATATGTGATGCAGCTGATAGTACCTGGGATCTTGTAGTCTTGATGTGAGTTGGAGATCTTTATCTAGTGTATGGTCATTATAAATGGACAGGTTTTATATTTTTTCTGGTTGCAGAGAAAGGTTCCTGTAGCTTAGCTATTGTAGACGACAGGAAGCATCTGACCGTGATGCATCTTAGATTTGGGGACTGCCTGAAACACAGTAGTGGAAGGGTCTGGAAATATGGATTGTAATTGGGCATCTTTTCGTAGGATTATAGAATGCTGTAGATAAGCCCTGAAAGGCAGTGGCCGTATCTTATATCGGCCAAACCTGGCGACAGGTTTGCTTTAATGATGGTGTCCAAAATGTTAATTTCAGTACAAGAGTAGTTAAGTGTTAAGTTAGTGGTGGGATGAATGTGATTCAACTGTTCATGAAATGTCTTTAGCTGTTTCTCAGACTTCGACCAAGTGATTTAAATATCGTCCATATGAGCAAATATTTCAATGTTCGGTTCAAATAACGATTGCCGAATTTGCAATATTTGCCAATTTATTTGATGAATATTCGCCATTTAAGACAATGGGAGTCAAAAACAAATGCATGCACAACACATTTTAACTGCCCCAAATGCTGCCAAAGCACATCAAATTATGTGGAGACACTAGGAAAGTGGCCTTAATTTATCCACAGTTCAAATTGTAGCATGGCACTGAAGCAATCAGCCATGCATGAGGTATCGGGGTCTGGGCCAGCATTTACAGCTTTCAATTGGACGTCACAGTAAGACAAGGTGGTTGAGGGTATGTTGTAGGCCTCCTGTGCTGGGAACCCTGATACCACATGCAAAAGTTCAACCTGCTTTCATGCTCAGTCACACACAGATGGCACAAATATCATATGAATTTCGTACACTACTATTGTCAGAAAAATCCAAGGATAGCAACACAGGTAGTTGACTTCAAAGAAGTGGAAGCCTGACTGTCTTGGAAGCTTACTGCTACAGGCAACACGCATGAAGAAGATCCAATCAGGAGTCTACACATTTACAAAAATTAGTGGCAGACACCAACAAAGTAGCATCAATATCACCACAGTATAGATAGTATATTATGGACCAACAGATCTTCGACTACAACCAACCCAGCAGATGGACACTCAACCAGAAGTGTTCACATTTCCAAAAATTATTGGCAGACACCATCAAAGTGGCAACAATTTCATCATGGTAGAAACAGTATAATAGAGACCGACAGGTCTTCCACTGTGCCCAATCCAGCAGATGGACACCCAACCAGGAGTGTTGACATTTCCAAACATTATTGGCAGATGCCACTAAAGTGGCATCAATTTCACCACAGTACAGTATAGTATAATATGGACCAACAGGTCTTCTACTACACGTAACCCAGCAGTTGGTCACCCAACCAGGATTGTTCACATTTAAACAAACGAGGGACTGACATCACCAAAAGTGGCATAAATTTCACGAGAGTATAAATAGTATAGTTGGGACCGACATGTCTTCCAATACAGCCAACCCAGCAGATGTAGACTAATCATGACTGTTCAAATTTCCATAAACATCTGCAGCATCAGCATCAGCAACAGCAGGCACAGAAGTCACACTAAAATTATCACAGAGTGCAGTTACATGACACTAATGCAGCATACTAAAAAATGCAATGTTTGTCTAGTCTGTACAGTCTCTGATTGGAGTGCAGAAACCTTTGAGATCCATCACTTGTTCATCTTGATGAAAGTTAGGCAGTCTACACTTTCAGGGGACAGAAGACTGCGCTTATCCATCAGAATATCGCCAGCAGCGCTGAAGATACGTTATGAGAGAACGCAGGCTGCAGGGCATGATTAAACCTCCAAGGGGTGTGAGGCGAACTCAGGCCACTCAACCATTTTAAAGAGAAAAATGTGGAAGGGTCCAAACCCTCCCTGATGGTATTCATATTCAGTTTTAGATATTCCTGCACCATGCTCTCCATTCGTACACCACGTGTAAGACATGGACTCTGTTGTGCTGGTGCACGAGCTGGTCTAAAAAAGTGTCAAATGACTCACAGAAATTGCTTCTTCCACTTACACTACTGCTGCTTCAGCTAATGTTTTGGACTGGACTAGATGACTAGCCTAGAGCTGTGATGCGAACTGTATGCTTCATTGCTGTCTTGGGGAAAAGCTATCTTAAGGTTATGTAAAAGGGTGTTTTGATACTCCAGCATTCCCCGGTCCCTTTCCAGGGTGGGAAGCATCTGGCAAAATTTGGTTTTATACCATGGATCTGACAGAGTGGCAACCCAGTAGTCAGCACTATTTCTAATATAATGATAGTGGCGTCGAAAATGCTGTACCACCAGGTTGAGGACATGAGCCATGTAAGGCACGTGTGTGAGCTAGCCTTGCCGTACGACCGCCATCAGGGTCGCACTGTTATCAGACACAGCCTTCCCTGGATACAGGTTCAACAGAGACAGCCATTGATCAAATTCAGACAGGAGAGCTGTCTACATCTCTTCAGCTGTATGACTGCAATCTCCCAGGCATATTAATTTTAAGACTGCTTGATTGCGGTGAGCCCTGGCTGAGCAGTACGGAGGTGATGGGAATTCAATCTGCACTGTTGGAATGCGTGTCTCATTAAGGAAAAAGTTGAGGGTGCAGGTGGAGGCTCTAGAGGAGATAGAGGAGGAGGCAGAAGCAGTGGAAGAAGTGTTAAATGTAGAGGTTTGTCCTGAAAGCTTTGGGGGTTCCAATACTTGTGAAGCCGTTCCTGCCCTAACAGCCACCAGAGTCACCCAGTGTCCAGTCAGCGAAATGTAACGCCCTTGGCCATGCTTACTCATCCAAGTGTCTGTGGTGAAATGCACCCCGGAAGACATAGATTTAGTCAAGGAATGGTTGATGTTTAGTGTTGAGCGATACCGTCCGATACTTGAAAGTATCGGATAGTATCGGCCGATACCCGAAAAGTATCGGATATCGCCGTTACCGATACCCGATACCAATACAAGTCAATGGGACACCAAGTATCGGAAGGTATCCTGTATGGTTCCCAGGGTCTGAAGGAGAGGAAACTCTCCTTCAGGCCCTGGGATCCATATTAATGTGTAAAATAAAGAATAAAAATAAAAAATATTGATATACTCACCTCTCCAACGCAGCCTGGACCTTACCGATGTAACCGGCAGCTTCCGTTCCTAAGAATGAGCGCTTGAAAGACCTTAGATGATGTCGCGGCTTGTGATTGGTCGCGTGAGCGGTCACGTGACTGCCACGTGACCAATCACAAGCCGCGACGTCATCTAAGGTCTTTCAAGCGCTCATTCTTAGGAACGGAAGCTGCCGGTTACATCAGTAAGGTCCAGGCTGCGTCGGAGAGGTGAGTATATCAATATTTTTTATTTTTATTCTTTATTTTACACATTAATATCGATCCCAATACCGATTTCCGATATCACAAAAGTATCGGATCTCGGTATCGGAATTCCGATACCGCAAATATCGGCCGATACCCGATACTTGCGGTATCGGAATGCTCAACACTATTGATGTTGTCTGCAACATGCTGGACAAGAGCACGCACAGCTTTCTTAAAAAAGTAATGGCATCTGGGCAATTGGCAGTGGGGGTACAGCGACAGCCATCAGCTTTCATAAACCGTCTGTATCTACCAGGCAGAAAGGCAGCATTTCAGTTGCCAACAGATTGGAGATGGTGGAGTTCATCCTCTTAGCTTTGTCATGCGTAGGAAGAAACAATCTTTTACATAACCAGAACTGCAGAAAAGTGGGCTGGCTGAAATGCTGAGAGAGGGCGGAGTACGGTGAACCTGACAAACTGCTGGACCGTGAGAGAAGTGCCGGAGGTGTTACGGTGGATTTACAAAGTTGTGGTGTGCTCGTTCTCTGAAATTGGTAAAAAAACAGCAGGCATGTCCACTTCAGTTACAGCTGAGGGTGAGCTCTCAGTGAGCTTGACTGGAGCGGGTAAAGAACCTGACGTTCTGCGGTCGAAGACCTGCATCTCAATAGTTGGCACAATAACAGAGGAAGTGAAAGAAGAAGCAGGTGCGATTGATGGGGCAGCTGATGATTGTTGAGGCCTGCTTGTCCGCATTTTAGCACAGTGGGACTCCCAGAGTAATGCATGTTGATTGCGCATGTGAAGGTTTATACATGTAGTAGTCAAATTATTGCACTTTTTACCTCTATTCAGTTTTTTTTGCAAAGTTGGCAGATTACGTGAGTTGGCACATCTGCAGTGTCAAAAAAGGCCCAGGCTAGGCAACCCTTGCCACCCCTGTAAGCTGCAGACCCGCGGACGTTGCTGGTCACAGCCACAGTTGTGGCTGAGGATGCACTGCTCTTCGTGGCTGCATTACTACGTGTCTGTGACATACGGCACAACGTAACCTCCTCATCTTCCTCCTCAGATGATGTTCTCAGCTGTATGTCTCTATTTTCACGCCAACTGGGTTCTAAAACCTCATCAGGATCACCTCCCCCTGGGGTTAACATCTGATGACGATGGTCAGGATACTGTTCAGACACTACTTCGTCCTGCCCCGGATCCAAGCTAATAAAATGGTGTGCATCTGTGCAGATTTCCTCCTCCTGACTCTGTGAAGCTTTTAAGTACACTTCTGATGACCATGGCATAGAATGTGTGAACAGCTCCTCAGACTCACCCATGTGGTTCCGTAAAGTCAGTTGTATGGTTGGAGTTGGGATGCAAGGGGAATTTGGGTGCCATGTCTGTGGACTGTACTGGGAGTGATGCTGAGGTGAAGAAAGAGGAGAAGAGGCCACTTGAAGCTGTGCTTGCCATCCACTCAAGCACATGCTCTTTCTGGGCCTCATCAACAAGGCATACTGCTGTGCATCTGCCAAAGAAAGGTAGTGGAGCAGCCCTTCCAGTAACAGAAGTTATCAGTTGTCTGTGCATAGGATATGACGTTGTTGGTTCATTAGTGCTTTCACAAACATTACCTCCTACCTCATATAAACCTTTAACACCAAGCCTAATTCGCATCCCACCACAGCCTTGCTTTTTCCCAGTCATGTTGCTCAGAGTGTGGTAGGAGCACAGTATTAGCAGAAAAAATAGATTTTTAACACTCAGCTACTCCTGTACTGAAATTAACTTTTTGGACACCATTTTTAAGATACAGAGCGATAAAATAGAGACATCCCTGTACCAGAAGCCAATCGACCGTCCACCATACTTTCAATTGGACAGTTTTCATCCAGAACACACAAAAACTGTATTATCTACAGTCAAGCCATAAGACACAATCGGATTTTTTCCAACCGTATGGATAGAGACAAACATCTTGGTGGCATCAGAAAGACATTTTTGATCCAAGGCTACCATCCAAGAAGAATCAAAAACCAAATACCAAGAGCCATAAGAATATCATGCAATCATCTCCTGCATGCAGCATCCCTGTCAGCATCAATGCATGGCTTCCCATCCCCCACCATGCAGATACAAAAACTTTCTCATTACTCTTGGCCATGCAGTGAGTTCTGCCCTCTGCTTGCTGGATGCTGTAAACCAAGTGTCCACTACTTGCTGTGTGTATACTTCCTGGCTGTATGCTTAGGGCAGCAGTGCCTGCTCTTCCTGATTCTTAAAGAGACAGTGTGCACATTTCTAATGTGTCCCCAGCCTATTGCCAAGAGGCACCTGGTACTTATGGCATCTCCATCAATGGGAAGAAGCCTGAGCAACATTCTCTCTCAGTCCATGGTCAAGTACTGAGTTGCCAGGTCCTGTCCTCTTTCAGCTCTTGCTTCCCGCACCCTGGGGGCTGTAAACCCAGGCCTGAATCCTTTATCCTGAACTTGTACCTATATCTGTCCTTGTTTGAACTAAGTCCTATCTCTGAACCTGTTGTATCCTAGTCTGGATCTTTCACTACTAGTGTTGAGTAGGGTTGAGCGACTTTCATTTTTTTAAGATCGAGTAGGGTTTTGGGAAACCCGATTTTGTCCAGAGTCGAGTCGAGTGCAGTCGGCCGATTATCGCTAAAAGTCGGGGATCGACCGAAACACGAAACCCAATGCAAGTCAATGGGGAAGCATAGTCGGCAGTGAGTGGAGGCCAGGAAAACACCTACAGTGCCCATTTTAATGCCAAAAACATCCATTCTTGTTTCTGAAGCTTGCCAATCTTAATTAACTGTATAATAATAGTTGGGCATAGGGAATTGGGGGAAAGTTGTGGGGGGAGTAGGGCTGGCTCAAGTTTTTCGTGGGCCCAGGAAATGCGGACTACGTCACGGCGGTGTTGCAGGGAAAGGTAAGTATTTAAAAGTTGCAAGTGCTGTGATCCTGAGCAAGCAGGGGGGGCCCACTCGTTCGCATTGCCACTGGCACAGGGCCCCTCAAAGTACGGCGGTGTGTTTGCATGGCGGGGGCGCCTCCCACCAGCAGCGACACTTTTGCGTACTCTGAGGGGCCCTGTGCCAGTGACGTCGCCAACGAGTATGCCCCCCCACCTGATGAAGGAACCTGCACTTTCATCTGCACCTTCCTCTTTGTCCCTGTGTAAGGTGGTATAACATGCGGGAAGGGGAACCTTACTTTCAGCAGGGACAGATTCTGGCTGTGTAGAGTACAAGGGGAATGTAGTGGTCTAGGTCAATGTACCAGCAGACTCATTTAGCAGTGGCTGGGCAATGGGCAGGATGAGGAGGAAACAGATATAGGGCCAAAGAATAAAGTAGGCTACATGCAGTTCAAAATTGGTAACAGGACTAAACAGGCGGCATTGCTTTGTTCAGTGGAGTAGCAAACCCAAGAGCAGCAGACACTGTTTCAAGGGCCTAACCACACTAGTAGGCCAAATGCAGTTTAATATCTGATAGTATAGGGCGAAAGCCAGAATGTGGAAGCTCAGCTTTGTTCAGTTGAGGACAACACCAGGGAGGGGCAGACACCTTTAGTAGGCCGGAAAAGCCTATTGCATTTTTTAAAATGGTAATTTGGAGCAGAAGGTTGAAGCTCAGCTTTATTTAGTTGAGGACAACACCAGGGAGGGGCAGAAGCCGTTAGTAGGCCCTAACCACCATTTTTTTTTTAAAACCACTTAATGAGAGCCGGAAGGTTGAAGCTCAGCTTTATTTAGTTGAGGACAACACCAGGGAGGGGCAGAAGCCGTTAGTAGGCCCTAACCACCATTTTTTTTTTTTTTAAAACCACTTAATGAGAGCCGGAAGGTTGAAGCTCAGCTTTATTTAGTTGAGGACAACACCAGGGAGGGGCAGAAGCCGTTAGTAGGCCCTAACCACCATTTTTTTTTTAAAACCACTTAATGAGAGCCGGAAGGTTGAAGCTCAGCTTTATTTAGTTGAGGACAACACCAGGGAGGGGCAGAAGCCGTTAGTAGGCCCTAACCACCATTTTTTTTTTTAAAACCACATAATGAGAGCCGGAAGGTTGAAGCTCAGCTTTATTTAGTTGAGGACAACACCAGGGAGGGGCAGAAGCCGTTAGTAGGCCCTAACCACCATTTTTTTTTTTTTTAAAACCACTTAATGAGAGCCGGAAGGTTGAAGCTCAGCTTTATTTAGTTGAGGACAACACCAGGGAGGGGCAGAAGCCGTTAGTAGGCCCTAACCACCATTTTTTTTTTAAAACCACTTAATGAGAGCCGGAAGGTTGAAGCTCAGCTTTATTTAGTTGAGGACAACACCAGGGAGGGGCAGAAGCCGTTAGTAGGCCCTAACCACCATTTTTTTTTTTTAAACCACATAATGAGAGCCGGAAGGTTGAAGCTCAGCTTTATTTAGTTGAGGACAACACCAGGGAGGGGCAGAAGCCGTTAGTAGGCCCTAACCACCATTTTTTTTTTTAAAACCACATAATGAGAGCCGGAAGGTTGAAGCTCAGCTTTATTTAGTTGAGGGCAACACCAGGGAGGGGCAGAAGCCGTTAGTAGGCCCTAACCAAAGTTGAAGGCCAAATGCAGTTTAATTTCTGATACTATAGGCCGAAAGCCAGAAGGTGGAAGTTCCGATTTAGACAGTGGAGGACAATTTGAATTAGGGACTGCAGACAGACTTAGTAGGCTGTCCCCTGTGGACCATGCATCCACCACATTAACCCATTGCGCCGTAATGGACACGTAATCTTCCGTGGCCATGCCTACAGGTCCATGCGTCTGTTGTCAGGTGCACCTTTGTACTCACAGATTGCCAGAGTGCATGGACAATGCGGTCTTCTACATGCTGGTGGAGGGTTGGGATGGCTTTTCTCGCAAAAGAAGTGTCGACTGGTTAGCTTGTAGCGTGGTACAGCGTAGTCCATCATGGCCTTATTAATAGTAAATAAAATATATAACTAGGCTCTATGAACTTTTAAATAGGTTCCAGGGGTACACGGGCAGCATTGGTGTGGTCAGTGGAGGAGTATTGCAAGTAGGGGCTGCAGACAGGCTATCAAAGGCCTAAAATAACAAACAGTAGGCAGTCATGGCAGTTTTACATCGGTTACATGGATACACAGGCAGGCACTCCAGGCAGCATTGTGCTCAGTGGAGGAGTATTGCAAGTAGGGGCCGCAGACAGGCTATCAAAGGCCTAAAATAACAAACAGTAGGCAGTCATGGCAGTTTTACATCGGTTACATGGATACACAGGCAGGCACTCCAGGCAGCATTGTGGTCAGTGGAGGAGTATTGCAAGTAGGGGCCGCAGACAGGCTATCAAAGGCCTAAAATAACAAACAGTAGGCAGTCATGGCAGTTTTACATCGGTTACATGGATACACAGGCAGCTAGGTGGTGAGTGGAGGAGTATTTAAAGTAAGGACCGCAGACAGGCTATCAAAGGCCTAACATAACAAACAATAGGCTCATGGCAGTTTTACAGCGGTTACATGGATACACGGGCAGGCAGCTTGGTGGTGAGTGGAGGAGTATTTAAAGTATGGACCGCAGACAGGCTTCGAAGGCCTAACACAATAAAATGGGCTGGCTGTAGGCACTTTAAAATTGGTTCCAGGGGTACACGGGCAGCAGTGGTCTGGTCAGTGGAGGCCTAGTGGAAGGAGGGACCGCAGACAGGCTTCGAAGGCCTAACACAATAAAATGGGCTGGCTGTAGGCACTTTAAAATTGGTTCCAGGGGTACACGGGCAGCAGTGGTCTGGTCAGTGGAGGACTAGTGGAAGTATGGACCGCAGACAGGCTTCGAAGGCCTAACACAATAAAATGGGCTGGCTGTAGGCACTTTAAAATTGGTTCCAGGGGTACACGGGCAGCAGTGGTCTGGTCAGTGGAGGCCTAGTGGAAGTATGGACCGCAGACAGGCTTCGAAGGCCTAACACAATAAAATGGGCTGGCTGTAGGCACTTTAAAATTGGTTCCAGGGGTACACGGGCAGCAGTGGTCTGGTCAGTGGAGGACTAGTGGAAGTATGGACCGCAGACAGGCTTCGAAGGCCTAACACAATAAAATGGGCTGGCTGTAGGCACTTTAAAATTGGTTCCAGGGGTACACGGGCAGCAGTGGTCTGGTCAGTGGAGGACTAGTGGAAGGAGGGAGCGCAGAAAGGCTTCAAAGGCCTAACATAACAAACAATAGGCTCATGGCAGTTTTACAGCGGTTACATGGATACACGGGCAGGCAGCTTGGTGGTGGTGAGTGGAGGAGTATTTAAAGTAGGGACCGCAGACAGGCTATCAAAGGCCTAACATAAAAAAACAATAGG
This sequence comes from Ranitomeya variabilis, assembly GCF_051348905.1. Lineage (NCBI taxonomy): Eukaryota > Metazoa > Chordata > Amphibia > Anura > Dendrobatidae > Ranitomeya > Ranitomeya variabilis. The sequence goes on along the minus strand of NC_135232.1, from coordinate 824,307,314 downwards.
CTCATGGCAGTTTCACAGCGGTTACATGGATACACGGGCAGGCAGCTTGGTGGTGGTGAGTGGAGGAGTATTTAAAGTAGGGACCGCAGACAGGCTATCAAAGGCCTAACATAACAAACAATAGGCTCATGGCAGTTTTACAGCGGTTACATGGATACACGGGCAGGCAGCTTGGTGGTGAGTGGAGGAGTATTTAAAGTATGGACCGCAGACAGGCTTCGAAGGCCTAACACAATAAAATGGGCTGGCTGTAGGCACTTTAAAATTGGTTCCAGGGGTACACGGGCAGCAGTGGTCTGGTCAGTGGAGGCCTAGTGGAAGTATGGACCGCAGACAGGCTTCGAAGGCCTAACACAATAAAATGGGCTGGCTGTAGGCACTTTAAAATTGGTTCCAGGGGTACACGGGCAGCAGTGGTCTGGTCAGTGGAGGCCTAGTGGAAGTATGGACCGCAGACAGGCTTCGAAGGCCTAACACAATAAAATGGGCTGGCTGTAGGCACTTTAAAATTGGTTCCAGGGGTACACGGGCAGCAGTGGTCTGGTCAGTGGAGGACTAGTGGAAGTATGGACCGCAGACAGGCTTCGAAGGCCTAACACAATAAAATGGGCTGGCTGTAGGCACTTTAAAATTGGTTCCAGGGGTACACGGGCAGCAGTGGTCTGGTCAGTGGAGGCCTAGTGGAAGTATGGACCGCAGACAGGCTTCGAAGGCCTAACACAATAAAATGGGCTGACTGTAGGCACTTTAAAATTGGTTCCAGGGGTACACGGGCAGCAGTGGTCTGGTCAGTGGAGGACTAGTGGAAGTATGGACCGCAGACAGGCTTCGAAGGCCTAACACAATAAAATGGGCTGGCTGTAGGCACTTTAAAATTGGTTCCAGGGGTACACGGGCAGCAGTGGTCTGGTCAGTGGAGGACTAGTGGAAGGAGGGAGCGCAGAAAGGCTTCAAAGGCCTAACATAACAAACAATAGGCTCATGGCAGTTTTACAGCGGTTACATGGATACACGGGCAGGCAGCTTGGTGGTGGTGAGTGGAGGAGTATTTAAAGTAGGGACCGCAGACAGGCTATCAAAGGCCTAACATAAAAAAACAATAGGCTCATGGCAGTTTCACAGCGGTTACATGGATACACGGGCAGGCAGCTTGGTGGTGGTGAGTGGAGGAGTATTTAAAGTAGGGACCGCAGACAGGCTATCAAAGGCCTAACATAACAAACAATAGGCTCATGGCAGTTTTACAGCGGTTACATGGATACACGGGCAGGCAGCTTGGTGCTGAGTGGAGGAGTATTTAAAGTATGGACCGCAGACAGGCTTCGAAGGCCTAACACAATAAAATGGGCTGGCTGTAGGCACTTTAAAATTGGTTCCAGGGGTACACGGGCAGCAGTGGTCTGGTCAGTGGAGGCCTAGTGGAAGGAGGGACCGCAGACAGGCTTCGAAGGCCTAACACAATAAAATGGGCTGGCTGTAGGCACTTTAAAATTGGTTCCAGGGGTACACGGGCAGCAGTGGTCTGGTCAGTGGAGGCCTAGTGGAAGTATGGACCGCAGACAGGCTTCGAAGGCCTAACACAATAAAATGGGCTGGCTGTAGGCACTTTAAAATTGGTTCCAGGGGTACACGGGCAGCAGTGGTCTGGTCAGTGGAGGACTAGTGGAAGTATGGACCGCAGACAGGCTTCGAAGGCCTAACACAATAAAATGGGCTGGCTGTAGGCACTTTAAAATTGGTTCCAGGGGTACACGGGCAGCAGTGGTCTGGTCAGTGGAGGCCTAGTGGAAGGAGGGACCGCAGACAGGCTTCGAAGGCCTAACACAATAAAATGGGCTGGCTGTAGGCACTTTAAAATTGGTTCCAGGGGTACACGGGCAGCAGTGGTCTGGTCAGTGGAGGACTAGTGGAAGGAGGGAGCGCAGAAAGGCTTCAAAGGCCTAAAATAACAAACAATAGGCTCATGGCAGTTTTACAGCGGTTACATGGATACACGGGCAGGCAGCTTGGTGGTCAGTGGAGGAGTAGGGACCGCAGACAGGCTATCAAAGGCCTAAAATAACAAACAATAGGCTCATGGCAGTTTTACAGCGGTTACATGGATACACGGGCAGGCAGCTTGGTGCTGAGTGGAGGAGTAGTGCAAGGAGTGTCTGTCCCAGTACTCCCAAAATATAAATAGATGTTAATGTCTCGCAAAACAACCAAAACAAAAAAAAAGATGGCATACTTAGGTACAGGGGTGGGCTCATCTGCTGTGTTTCTGACATAGTAATTTGGCAGTAACTATTTAATGGTGCCAATATAGGACACAGACACAGACTACTTTAAGTTGCATCATAGATGTCTACAAATTTGTATTGTCAGTGCCAGACATTGAATGATGTCAGCGAATAGACTAAAGATTGGTGGAGCTGTGCGACATAATTTTGCACGTAGTAGAGCCCAGTTTGAGCTGGGGTAGGGGGGAACTCTCTTGAGGCCGGCGGGACCGCCCCAGGGCCACTCATGTTACAACGGTGTGTCTGACGTTGGGTGCGCACCACCACCGCCAGAGACACTACATTGTACTATGAGGGACCCAGTAGCAATGCCGTCAACCAAAAGCGAGCACACCCACCTCTTCAGACAAACAGCAGTCTCACGGGTGCTTGCGCCAAGTCGCGATACCACGGCCCCGTGTGGGGAGTTTGGCCATTTAGGGAGGTGTAAACATGTCGTATGCTGTACAATCTGCAGCAGCAAATTAGACATTAGAAAAGTAATTCACAGGCAAGAGCTTTTCATAGGAAAGCTAGGTGTCGGCCGGGCAAGGTGGGGCAAAAGATTTTGAAATCCAGTTGTGGTTCATTTTAATGAATGTTAGATCGTCAACATTTTGGGTAGCCAGACGAGTCCTTTTTTCGGTTAATATTGACCCTGCAGCACTGAATACTCTTTCTGATAGGACACTTGCTGCCGGGCAAGCAAGCTCCTGCAATGCATATTCTGCCAATTCTGGCCAGGTGTCTAATTTGGAGGCCCAGTAATCAAATGGGAATGACGGTTGAGGGAGAACATCGATAAGGGATGAAAAATAGTTAGTAACCATACTGGACAAATGTTGTCTCCTGTCACTTTCAATTGATGCAGCAGTACCTGTCCTGTCTGCGGTCATAGCAAAATCACTCCACAACCTGGTCAGAAAACCCCTCTGTCCAACGCCACTTCTGATGTGTGCACCCCTAACACTCCTAGTCTGCTGCCCCCTGGAGCTCGTGTGAGAACGATCACGTGCGCTGTGTGCTGGGAATGCCTGAAGCAAACGGTCAACAAGAGTTGATTGTTTGGTTGCTAATATTAGTTCCAAGTTCTCATGTGGCATAATATTTTGCAATTTGCCTTTATAGCGTGGATCAAGGAGGCAGGCCAACCAGTAATCGTCATCGTTCATCATTTTCGTAATGCGTGTGTCCCTTTGTAGGATACGTAAGGCATAATCCGCCATGTGGGCCAAAGTTCCACTTGTCAAATCTCCGGTTGTGATTGGTTGAGGGGCAGTTGCAGGCAAATCTACGTCACTTGTGTCCCTCAAAAAACCAGAACCCGGCCGTGACACGCAACCAATTTCCTGTGCCCCCGTGAAAGTTTCCGCATTAAAAATATACTCATCCCCATCATCCTCCTCGTCCTCCACCTCCTCTTCGCCCGCTACCTCGTCCTGTACACTGCCCTGACCAGACAATGGCTGACTGTCATCAAGGCTTCCCTCTTCCTCTGGTGCAGACGCCTGCTCCTTTATGTGCGTCAAACTTTGCATCAGCAGACGCATTAGGGGGATGCTCATGCTTATTACGGCGTTGTCTGCACTAACCAGCCGTGTGCATTCCTCAAAACACTGAAGGACTTGACACATGTCTTGTATCTTCGACCACTGCACACCTGACAACTCCATGTCTGCCATCCTACTGCCTGCCCGTGTATCCTCCCACAAATAAATAACAGCACGCCTCTGTTCGCACAGTCTCTGAAGCATGTGCAGTGTTGAGTTCCACCTTGTTGCAACGTCTATGATTAGGCGATGCTGGGGAAGGTTCAAAGACCGCTGATAGGTCTGCATACGGCTGGCGTGTACAGGCGAACGTCGGATATGTGAGCAAAGTGCACGCACTTTGAGGAGCAGGTCGGAGAACCCAGGATAAGTTTTCAATAAGCACTGCACCACCAGGTTTAAGGTGTGAGCCAGGCAAGGAATGTGTTTCAGTTGGGAAAGGGAGATGGCAGCCATGAAATTCCTTCCGTTATCACTCACTACCTTGCCTGCCTCAAGATCTACTGTGCCCAGCCACGACTGCGTTTCTTGTTGCAAGAACTCGGACAGAACTTCCGCGGTGTGTCTGTTGTCGCCCAAACACTTCATAGCCAATACAGCCTGCTGACGCTTGGCAGTAGCTGGCCCATAATGGGACAACTGGTGTGCAACAGTGTCATCTGCCGATGGAGTGGTTGGCCGACTGCGTTCTGTGGAAGAGCTGTAGCTTCTGCAGGAGGACGAGGAGGAGGAGGAGGGGGTGCGAACGCCTACAGCCAACTGTTTCCTAGACCGTGGGCTAGGCACAACTGTCCCTAAATTGATGTCGCCTGTGGACCCTGCATCCACCACATTCACCCAGTGTGCCGTGATGGACACATAACGTCCCTGGCCATGCCTACTGGTCCATGCATCTGTAGTCAGGTGCACCTTTGTACTCACAGATTGCCTGAGTGCATGGACGATGCGCTGTTTAACATGCTGGTGCAGGGCTGGGATGGCTTTTCTGGAAAAAAAGTGTCGACTGGGTAGCTCGTATCGTGGTTCAGCGTACTCCATCAGGGCTTTGAAAGCTTCGCTTTCAACTAACCGGTAGGGCATCATCTCTAACGAGATTAGTCTAGCTATGTGGGCGTTAAAACCCTGTGTACGCGGATGCGAGGATAAGTACTTCCTTTTTCTAACCAGAGTCTCATGTAGGGTGAGCTGGACTGGAGAGCTGTAGATCGTGGAACTTTCGGGTGTGCCGGTGGACATGGCAGACTGAGAGACGGTTGGAGACGGTATTGTTTCCGCCGGTGCCCTACATGCAATATTTCCTCCTACAAAACTGGTGATTCCCTGACCCTGACTGCTTTTGGCTGGCAAAGAAACCTGCACAGATACTGCCGGTGGTGCGGAAAATGGTGGCCTTACAGTGACGGAAGGGATGTTGCGTTGCTGACTAGCTTCATTGGCCGAGGGTGCTACAACCTTGAGGGACGTTTGGTAGTTAGTCCAGGCTTGAGAATGCATGGTGGTTAAGTGTCTATGCATGCAACTAGTATTTAGACTTTTCAGATTCTGACCTCTGCTTAAGCTAGTTGAACATTTTTGACAGATGACTTTGCGCTGATCAGTTGGATGTTGTTTAAAAAAATGCCAGACTGCACTCTTCCTAGACTCTGATCCCTTTTCAGGGATTGCAGACTGAGCTTTAACCGGATGGCAACGCTGTGCTCCAACAGGTTTTGGCTTTGACACGCGTTTTGGTCCAGATACGGGCCCGGCAGATGGAACCTGTTGCGATGTTGATGCCTGCTGCGGCCCCTCCTCCACCTCCGCTTCTGAACTACTGCCGCCTGCACCCTGTTCCCCCAATGGCTGCCAATCGGGGTCAATAACTGGGTCATCTATTACCTCCTCTTCGAGCTCGTGTGCAACTTCGTCTGTGTCACTGTGTCGGTCGGTGGTATAGCGTTCGTGGCGGGGCAACATAGTCTCATCAGGGTCTGATTGTGGATCTGTACCCTGAGAGGGCAATGTGGTGGTCTGAGTCAAAGGAGCAGCATAGTACTCTGGCTGTGGCTGTGCATCAGTGCACTCCATGTCAGAATATACTTGTAATGGGCATGGCCTGTTAAATGTTTCACTTTCTAAGCCAGGGACGGTATGTGTAAAGAGCTCCATGGAGTGACCCGTTGTGTCGCCTGCTGCATCCTTCTCTCTTGTTGTAGTTTTTGCTGAGGAGGACAAGGAAGCGACTTGTCCCTGACCGTGAACATCCACAAGCGACGCGCTGCTTTTACATTTACCAGTTTCGGAAGAGGAGGCAAAAGAGCTAGAGGCTGAGTCTGCAATGTAAGCCAAAACTTGCTGTTGCTGCTCCGCCTTTAAAAGCGGTTTTCCTACTCCCAGAAAAGAGAGCGTTCGAGGCCTTGTGTAGCCTGACGACGAAACTGGCTCCACAGCTCCAGACTTAGGTGGAATATTTTTATCCCCACGACCACCTGATGCTCCACTACCACTACCATCATTACCAGCTGACAATGAACGCCCACGACGACCTCTTGCACCAGACTTCCTCATTGTTTTAAAATCTTAACCAAAGTAACTTTATTTGTTGCTATCAAACAACTTACACGGTGAGCTATAACTTCAGTATGATTTCAATATCCCTTAACAGGTTGGTGAGACCACAAGGAAAATCAGGCACAATGTTACACACTCTGTTTTCTGTGGCACAAAATCACAGAGATGACACACACGCAGGACTGTCACTCAAGCACTAATGTCAATATTAATCTCCCACCTAATTTATTTATTTTTTTTTCTCAGGGAGACTTTAGAAACCAAATAATATTAAAAAAAAAAAAAAAAAGGCTTTCTATGGCCCACAATTAGAGAGAGAGAGGTGGCACAACCAGGAGTCAAGACTGGCGCACAAGCTGAAAGGGCAATATTACTCTCCCACTGTTTTTTATGTTTTTTTTGTTTTTTTCAGGGAGACTTTAGAAACCAAATAATATTAAAAAAACCAAAAAAAAAAAAGGCTTTCTATGGCCCACTGAATGAGAGGGAGAGAGGTGGCACACCCAGGAGTCAAGACTGGCACACAAGCTGAAAGGGCAATATTACTCTCCCACTGTTTTTTTATGTATTTTTTGTTTTTTCAGGGAGACTTTAGAAACCCAATAATATTTTAAAAAAAAAATAAATAGGCTTTCTATGGCCCACTGAATGAGAGGGAGAGAGGTGGCACACCCAGGAGTCAAGACTGGCACACAAGCTGAAAGGGCAATATTACTCTCCCACTGTTTTTTTAGGTTTTTTTTTTTTTTTCAGGGAGAATTAGAAACCAAATAATATTAAAAAAAAAAAAAAAATAGGCTTTCTATGGCCCACTGAATGAAAGGGAGAGAGGTGGCACACCCAGGAGTCAAGACTGGCACACAAGCTGAAAGGGCAATATTACTCTCCCACTGTTTTTTTATGTATTTTTTGTTTTTTCAGGGAGACTTTAGAAACCCAATAATATTTAAAAAAAAAAATAAATAGGCTTTCTATGGCCCACTGAATGAGAGGGAGAGAGGTGGCACACCCAGGAGTCAAGACTGGCACACAAGCTGAAAGGGCAATATTACTCTCCCACTGTTTTTTTAGGTTTTTTTTGTTTTTTCAGGGAGACTTTAGAAACCCAATAATATTTAAAAAAAAAAATAAATAGGCTTTCTATGGCCCACTGAATGAGAGGGAGAGAGGTGGCACACCCAGGAGTCAAGACTGGCACACAAGCTGAAAGGGCAATATTACTCTCCCACTGTTTTTTTAGGTTTTTTTTTTTTTTTCAGGGAGAATTAGAAACCAAATAATATTAAAAAAAAAAAAAAAATAGGCTTTCTATGGCCCACTGAATGAAAGGGAGAGAGGTGGCACACCCAGGAGTCAAGACTGGCACACAAGCTGAAAGGGCAATATTACTCTCCCACTGTTTTTTTATGTATTTTTTGTTTTTTTCAGGGAGACTTTAGAAACCCAATAATATTTAAAAAAAAAAATAAATAGGCTTTCTATGGCCCACTGAATGAGAGGGAGAGAGGTGGCACACCCAGGAGTCAAGACTGGCACACAAGCTGAAAGGGCAATATTACTCTCCCACTGTTTTTTTAGGTTTTTTTTGTTTTTTCAGGGAGACTTTAGAAACCCAATAATATTTAAAAAAAAAAATAAATAGGCTTTCTATGGCCCACTGAATGAGAGGGAGAGAGGTGGCACACCCAGGAGTCAAGACTGGCACACAAGCTGAAAGGGCAATATTACTCTCCCACTGTTTTTTTATGTATTTTTTGTTTTTTCAGGGAGACTTTAGAAACCCAATAATATTTAAAAAAAAAAATAAATAGGCTTTCTATGGCCCACTGAATGAGAGGGAGAGAGGTGGCACACCCAGGAGTCAAGACTGGCACACAAGCTGAAAGGGCAATATTACTCTCCCACTGTTTTTTTAGGTTTTTTTTTTTTTTTCAGGGAGAATTAGAAACCAAATAATATTAAAAAAAAAAAAAAAATAGGCTTTCTATGGCCCACTGAATGAAAGGGAGAGAGGTGGCACACCCAGGAGTCAAGACTGGCACACAAGCTGAAAGGGCAATATTACTCTCCCACTGTTTTTTTATGTATTTTTTGTTTTTTTCAGGGAGACTTTAGAAACCCAATAATATTTAAAAAAAAAAATAAATAGGCTTTCTATGGCCCACTGAATGAGAGGGAGAGAGGTGGCACACCCAGGAGTCAAGACTGGCACACAAGCTGAAAGGGCAATATTACTCTCCCACTGTTTTTTTAGGTTTTTTTTTTTTTTCAGGGAGACTTTTGAAACCAAATAATATTAAAAAAAAAAAAAAAAAAAAAATATAGGCTTGCTATAGCCCACTGAATGAGAGATAGCGCACACACAGCAGTGGCACACAAGCCCTGACTGAGGCCAATATTTTTCTCCCACTGATTGATGTAGTGTTTCTGTGTTGAGGTAGATTTTAGAACACAAATCACGGAAAAAATAAATAGGCTTTCTATGGCCCACTCAGTGAGAGATGGCACACACAGGGATGGCACTGTAGCAGAAATGCCAATCTTAATCTCCCACAAAAAAAAAACAAAAAAAAAAAAAAAACTGTCCTACAATTACTATCTCCCTGCAGTAATGTAAGCCAGGTATGGCAGGCAGCAATAGGAGTGGACTGATGCACAAATTAAATAAAAAGTGTGGACAAACAAAAAAGATAGCTGTGCAGAAAGGAAGGAACAAGAGGATATGTGCTTTGAAAAAAGCAGTTGGTTTCCACAGTGGCGTACACACAGCAATACAGCTATCACGGAGCCTTCTAGGGCAGCCCAATGAGCTACAGCGCTGAGGGGAAAAAAATAAATAAATAGCTTCCACAGTCCCTGCACACCGAAGGTGGTGTTGGACAGTGGAAATCGCTGCAGCACAAGCGGTTTGGTGGTTAGTGGACCCTGCCTAACGCTCTCCCTGCTTCTGATGAAGCGGCAGCAACCTGTCCCTAAGCTCAGATCAGCAGCAGTAAGATGGCGGTCGGCGGGAACGCCCCTTTATAGCCCCTGTGACGCCGCAGACAGCAAGCCAATCACTGCAATGCCCTTCTCTAAGATGGTGGGGACCAGGATCTATGTCATCACGCTGCCCACACTCTGCGTTCACCTTCATTGGCTGAGAAATGGCGCTTTTCGCGTCATTGAAACGCGACTTTGGCGCGAAAGTCGCGTACCGCATGGCCAACAAGCACAGGGGTCGGATCGGGTTTCATGAGACGCCGACTTAGCCAAAAGTCGGCGACTTTTGAAAATGATCGACCCGTTTCGCTCAACCCTAGTGTTGAGCGATACCGTCCGATACTTGAAAGTATCGGTATCGGAAAGTATCGGCCGATACCGGCAAAGTATCGGATCTAATCCGATACCGATACCCGATACCAATACAAGTCAATGGGACTCATGTATCGGACGGTATTCCTGATGGTTCTCAGGGTCTGAAGGAGAGGAAACTCTCCTTCAGGCCCTGGGAACCATATTAATGTGTAAAATAAAGAATTAAAATAAAAAATATTGCTATACTCACCTCTCCGACGCAGCCTGGATTTCAGCGAGGGAACCGGCAGCGTTGTTTGCTTAAAATTCGCGCTTTAACTTCCTTACTTGAAGTCCCGGCTTGTGATTGGTCGCGCGCCGCCCATGTGACCGCGACGCGACCAATCACAGCAAGCCGTGACGTAATTTTAGGTCCTTCAGGATTTTAAAATTACGTTCCGGCGTTGTGATTGGTTGCGTCGCGGTCACATGGGCGACGCGACCAATCACAAGCCGTGACGTCACGGGAGGCAGGAGACGCGTGCATTTTAAAATTTTAAGCAAACAACGCTGCCGGTTCCCTCGGTAAGGTGCAGGCTGCGTCGGAGAGGTGAGTATAGCAATATTTTTTATTTTAATTCTTTATTTTACACATTAATGTTGTTTCGATACCGATACCCGATACCACAAAAGTATCGGATCTCGGTATCGGAATTCCGATACAGCAAATATCGGCCGATACCCGATACTTGCGGTATCGGAATGCTCAACACTATTCACTACACTAATGTGTCTGTCCTTGCTCCTACTCCTTTTACTTGCAGTATCTGAACCAGCACTTATCTCTATTCTGTTGTCTCTGCACAATGTTAGTAACCTTGGTATGCACTTGCTTCTTCACTGTAAATACCTGTGCGAATCTGCTGCTCTGCTTCTGCGGCTCTACTCCTTCTCCGCCATCTGCAGCTCTGCTCTTTTTCCGCATCTGCGGCTCTGCTCCTATTGTGCATCTGTGGATTTGCTCCTGTTCTGCATCTGCGGCTCTGCTCCCGTTCTGCATTTGCGACTTTGGTCCTGTTCCGCATATGTGGTTCCTTGTTTGTCCAATATAAGATTCGCGTCATACCTACCTGTGTCCTAGTCGATCCCAAAACTGTTCCTACTCATCCAGTCTGAACTAGGTCATACCTTTCCCTCTCTTCCAGTCATATCTGCCTGTGTCCCAGAACTTCCTGAATCAGTTTCTGTCCATCCAGTTTGAACAGATTCCTACCCATACCTGTATCCCACTCAGTCTTTCCCGAATCAGTTCCTGTTCCTCCAGTCTGAACTGTACCCACCTGCCTGCCAGTGTCAGCCATGCCTGACTGCCTGAGTGTCAGTCGTGCCCACCTGCCTGCCTGAGTGTCAACTGCACTCACCTGTACATCACCCGTGCCCGCCAGTACTTGCCTGCACCTGTCATTAGAGTGTCCTGTCCCAATGTGGGATCAGCTGTTACTGCCAGATGCAGCCCTGGAGTGGTACCTGGCAGCTACCTGCCGCACAATTCTGATCTCACCACTAGAGGCTCCAGAAAACACCAAGGTAGCTGCGTAGTCATGCCTCTTCAGGGTAAGTCTAGTTTGTGTCACAGTGGGGCCACAATTATCACTTGCACCAATCAGTTCAAACACTCCATTACAAAACTAAAGAAGAAAGCAACCGGATGCATTTAGTAGTCATCCACAATCCAATTCTGGAGGTGCTAAGGGGAGATGCACGGAAATTACCACCTTTCCTATGAAAAGATGCCTGATTACAATCCATATTTCCAGACCCCTCCACTACTGTGTTTCAGGCAGCCCCCAAATCAAAGATGCATCATTGTCAGAAGCTCCCTGTCCTCTCCAACAGCTACGGGAACCTTTCCTTCCAACTCGAGAAAAATGCAAAACCTGTCCATTTATAAGATCCCCAACTCACATCAGGACTGCAAGATCCCAAGTACTTTCAGCTGCATCACATATAATGTGGTATACTTAATTATATGTACCAAATGTCTAGCTGGGGGTCTGCATGTGGGGGAGACAGGGCAAAAACAAGAACATTGATGAATTCTCATTGCCACACAATGAAAGATAAAAGAAAAGATTTAACTGTGCCCAAGCACTTTTGTAACCCTGATCACAGAACCATCAAGTCTCAGAGAGGCAGAAGAGTCTGGGAGTGTAAGCTTATAACAACCTTTGACACACTCAGAGCATGAATGAATGTGTCTCATCAATTTATGTATTTCTTTGACAACTAGGGAATGTACTCTTCAGACTATTTGGGGACATCACAACCATGGACCAGACCTCAATCACAGAGTAACAAAACTTTCACACTCCATATCTATGAACTGTTCCACTGTTTACTGCAACAACTGTTTATCCCTCTCCCATGCTGATAGTTCTGCTTCACATCATTTATTTCATTTATTGCATTATTTCTGTGCCCTGCTGTGTATAAATATGTGACTATTCAGAATTTGGGTTTTCCTATGCCTGATGAAGAGACCTGAGTAGTCTCGAAAGCTTGTAATGTGTTACCATCTTTTCAGTTAGCATTTAAAAGGTATCTGAGGACTGAGGACTCTCAAGTCTTTTTTTTCTAACTACTGACACGGTACAAAGATTTATATATTTCCTGTTGCTATTGTGAGAAAAATTTACTTTATTTCTCATGGGAGGTGCCTGATTTCAGTCACAGAGAAGTGCCCACAGCGGGTTCAGTGAGCATTTAGTACACAGTGAACGGTCGCTATAAGCATTCTCTGTGAAGTTAAGATTCACCACACACTCTTGAACCGCTGGCTATCAGTCATTGAGGCATGCACGGTGCTGCTATAGTTAGGGATGAGTGAGTAGTAAAATATTCGGACTCGCTATACTCATACCAAGTATACCATAATAAACGGGTATTCGGTACGAGTAGCGAGTCCAATGTTAGTCAATGGAAAATGTGAGTAATTGCCTGCTGGACCCTACAAAGCGGTCTTGGGGCTGAGAAACAGCGTTTTTCACCGAATTATGCCCGAGACTCGCCAAGGCAAGTCTATGGGTGCGAGAAAAAAACGGATTACACACGAACCATCAGTGTGACTTGCGAGAAATACGCACCGATGTCCTTTAGAAAACCAGCAATTCAGTGCGGTGTACAGTAAAATCACACTGACAGGTTAAAATAGAATAGATAAAATAAATGTCTACACAGAGTATATATATATATATATATATAATTGTCTAAGGGTTTTTCCGTCTGTCTGTCTGTCCTGGAAATCCCACGTCTCTGATTGGTCGAGGCCGCCAGGCCTCGACCAATCAGCGATGGGCACAGCATGGTGACGATGATGTCATAAAGGTTGCTTCGACCAATCAGCGACGGGCACAGTCTGCCGCGAATTCGCCACGACCAATCAGCGACAGGCACAGTATCGACGTAGATGTCATAATGGTTGCCATGGCGACGATGATGTCATAAAGGTTGCCTCGACCAATCAGCGACGGGCACAGTCTGCCACGAATTCTGGAATCATCATTGTCCATATACTACGGGGACATGCATATTCTAGAATACCCGATGCGTTAGAATCGGGCCACAATCTAGTATATATACATATATATATATATATATATATATATATATATATATATATATACCTGCGCAGGGAAGATCCCAAGCCTTGTCTGCATCAGCGTTCTCCCATTCAGCTTCGGTCACCATGGGTGCTGCTGAGCATAGACGTCGGTCCCAGCGTCTTGCTCAGGCTTGTACTGTTCATCTGGTTACTGCTGGCTCTTCACCCAAGGCTATGGTAACCTGTGGTAAGCAGCAATGAGCGCATGCTTTAGAGGCTAAGTCCAGAAATCACACTACTGAGCATGCTCGTGATGTGATGGCGTCTCATTGATGGTTGGTCATCAGCTTCTCTGGTGATGTGGCAGCTCTGGATTGGTCCGACTGGACATGAGCTGAACATATAAAAGGGTCTCAGAGGCGCACATGGCACATATGTGTATGGAACATTGCACCAGTGTGATCTTTACTAGCTTGTGCTCAGGGTCAGTGGTGTGAATTCAGGGCTGGCCTTTAGCCATTAGAATTCCGGCACCTCCGGAGAGGAGTTGGTTAAGTGCATTTGCTGATTGTGTGACCACTGTTTGCCTTTTACCCCATTAGCGGGCTATGTTCCCCAGTGAGGTTAACAGGGGTCATGTCTAGTGCCATACCTTTTCTGCTTCTGTGTGCGAGTGACACAGTTCAGTTGCTGAGCATCTGTTCCATTACTGTGTGTGAGTGACACAGCTCAGTTGCAAAGCATCCATTCTGTTGCTGTGTGCGAGTGACACAGCTCTGTTGCAGAGCTTCTGGTTTGTTTCTGCATGCGAGTGCAGTTCATGTGCTGTTCACACTGTGTGACGTTTAACTCAGTGTGTGCAAGCAATCGCTCGCTGTGTGTTCCGTGATTGTTCGCATTAGCAGCAGTTTAACATCTCTGCACAGTTGACCCCGGGTTGCGATTGCACTTTACTATTAAATTTATTTAGTGCAATCTGCCAACCCTAACAAGGTGTACTTTGCAAAACAGAGTCCCTTATGGGGGTTCTGCTGTTCTTGCACCTCATGGGCTCTCCAAGTGAGTCATGGAATCTGCAAACCTTAACAGTAAAATCTGGCACTCCTTGCCTTTTGAGCATTGCACTGTGCCTGAAAAATATTTTCCGATTACATGTAGGGTATTGGCACACTCAGGAAAAAATGGACCTCAGTTTGTTGTAAAAAAAATTCCTATTAGCCCTTAGAAAAAATAAAATATTGGGGCTAAAACAACATTTTAGTGGCAAAAATGTAATTTTATTCTTTCTTCACTGAACAATGGTACAAAATACTGTGAGGCACATGTGGTGTCAATATGATCACTGCCACCCTAGATGAATTCATTGTGGAGTGGAGTATGTAAAATAAGTTCCCATATAGGGTTTTTTTTGTTTTTCTGGCACCTCAGGGGCTCTGCCAATGTGACATAGCCCCCTCAAACCATTCCAGCAAAAGCTGAACTCCAATATGGCACCTCTTCCCTTCTGAGCTTTCCGCTGTGTCTCAAAACTAATTTTCTCACTCATTTGGGTTATCAGCATGCTCAGGAGAACACAACAAATTGTATGGTGCAATGTCTTCTGCTACCCTTTTGAAAATGCAACATTTGGGGCTAAAATAACATTTTTGTGAGGAAAATGTGATTTTATTATTTGCACTGCTCAACGTTATAAACGTCTATGAAGCACCTGGGTTTTCAAGGTGCTCACCACACATCTAAATACATTCCTTAAGGGGTCTAGTTTCCAATGTGGGTTCACTTGTGGGGGGTTTCCACTGTTTAGGCACATCAGGGAATGGATCTGAAGTAAATTTTATGTGAAAAAAAAGGTAAATGTTCATTTTTTTTTCCACATTTCAAAAATTTCTGTGAAGTACCTGAAGGGTTAATAAACTTCTTGAATGTGTCTTTGAGCACCTTGAAGGGTGCAGTTTTTAGAATGGTGTCACTTTTGTGTATTTTCTATCATATAGACCCCTCAAAGTGACTTCAAATGTGAGGTGGTCCCTAAAAAAAATGGTTTTGTAAATCTTGTTGGAAAAATGAGAAATCGCTGGTCATTTTTAAACCTTATAACTTCTTCACCAAAAAAGATTTGATTCCAAAATTGTGCTGATGTAAATTAGACATATGGGAAATGTTATTTATTAACTATTTTTGTGACACAACTCTCCGATTTAAAAGCATAGAAATTAAGTTTCCAAATTGCTAAATTTTCAAAATTTTGGCCAAATTTCCATTTTTTCACAACTAAATGCAAGTCATATTGAAGACATTTTACCACTATCATGAAGTGCAATATGTTACGAAAAGACATTCTCAGAATCACCGGTATCCGTTGACGCGTTCCAGAGTTATTACCTCATAAATCGACAGTGGTCATAATTGCAAAAATTGGCCTGGTCATTAACATGCAAACCACCTTCAGGGGTAAAGGGGTTCAAATCACCCTAAGTATTGCTATTTCACTGTATTATTATTATTATTATTATTGTTTATTTATATAGCACCATTAATTCCATGGTGCTGTACATGAGAAGGGGTTACATCAAAATACAAATATCACTTACAGTAAACAAAACTAACAATGACAGACTGGTACAGCGGGAAGAGGACCCTGCCCTTGCGGGCTTACAATCTACAGGATTGTGGGGAAGGAGACAGTAGGTCAAGGGTTGCAGTAGCTCCAGTGGTGTTGAGGTGGCCGTGTAGTCTTTACAGGCTGTAAGCTTCTTTGAAGAGATGGGTTTTCAGGTTTCTTTTGAAGGATCCAAAAGTAGTGGATAACCGGATGTGTTGGGGCACTGAATTCCAGAGGATGGGTGATATTCGGGAGAAGTCTTGGATGCGATTGGGTGAGGAGCGAATAAGCGTGGAGGAAAGGAGGAGGTCTTGGGAGGACCGGAGATTACGTGAGGGAAGATATTGAGAGATTAGTGTGGAAATATACGGAGGAGAAAGATTATGGATGGCTTTGTAGGTCAGTGTTAGTAATTTAAACTGGATACGCTGAGAAATTGGGAGCCAGTGAAGGGATTTGCAAAGAGGGGAAGCAGGAGTGTAGCGAGGAGAGAGATTAATTAGACGGGCAGCAGAGTTAAGGATGGACTGGAGGGGTGCGAGAGTGTTAGAAGGTAGGCCACAGAGGAGTATGTTGCAGTAGTCGAGGCGGGAGATGATTAGGGCATGCACGAGCATTTTGGTAGAGTGTGGGTTGAGGAAAGGACGGATTCTGGAAATATTTTTGAGCTGGAGGCGACAGGAGGTGGCGAGAGCTTGGATGTGCGGTTTGAAGGACAGGGCAGAGTCAAGGGTTACCCCGAGGCAGCGGATTTTGGGGACAGGGGAAAGTGTGATTTCATTTATTTTGATAGTACTGTACTATGTAAAATGTCTATGAAGCGCATTAGGAGATAAACTGATTGATAATATGATTGAAAATATTATTTATCATGTTTATTTTGCTGTGAGATTCCATTCTATTGCATTTTCTATAATATTTTACATGACATTTACTAGTCTTCATTTACCTGTCTGCCTAAGGACCAAAAACACAACTCGTGGAAAGTGTTGTTTAAGTACTCGCATTCATATTCTTCTCTTGAGTTTGCCACTAAAGGTCAATACAAAACTGACATTTACTTTAACACTAAAAGTTCAAGGGTTCACAAATATATTTTATGGTTGTAAATGACCTAATATAAATGTTTAATCTCTCTTGCGCTTGGCTATTATAATGTGTTCTCTAAGTATAGATCCTGTTGATAATTTATGAATCGGTGACTTTTATATAAAACGCTTTCTACTGTTAAAATGGAGTCTGATTCTTTTTAGAGTGATATATCTCAGGGATGAAGTATCAGTCTTATCAAGACAATGTTGAGAAGACTCCAATCATGAAATAACTCATCCTGTAACAAGAAGAGTATGAAGCTGTCACTGATATTATTAAGTATAAAAATGATTAATACTTTGAATGTTTAACAGACACATATTTTACTTTGCCATTCTATGAAAAAAGGTATTGTAGCCACAGCAAAAATAGGAGAAAGGACCCTTTGTGAAAGAGACATATCATAGAGAAGTGTGTGATTATAGCTTAGGATGAATATGAATGATATGCACGTTTAGGGTATGTGCACACGTTGCAGATTTTCCTGTGGAATTTTCTGCACAGAATCTGCACCTCTTGGCAGAAAACGCATGTAAAATCCTTGCGTTTTTGGGAAGTTTTTGATGCGTTTTTGTGCAGATTTGATGCATTTTTGATGTGTTTTTGAAAGCTAAATAAAGATCTATTATTGAACAAAAAAAAGATTTGTGATGTCATTTCTTGTCCAACCTCCTCTTTTACATTTGTCCAACCCACACTCCATTACACACAGAAAGATGGATAGATAGATAGACAGATAGATAAGTAGACAGATATGGGATAGATAGATAGATAGATAGATAGATAGATAGATAGATAGATAGATAGATAGATAGATAATATCTATCGATTTAAGAGGACAGGTGCAGAGCAAATACCAAACCTCAATTATAAAAATCCAGAAAAATTGGAGGAGCTTGAAAGGTTCCTGTTGGGACCGAAAGGTCGCCTACTGGGCTGATTAAATAGCTCCTTTTCACTACAAACGGTGTGCTGCCTCCAATTTTTCTAGATTTCTGTCTATCTATCTATCTATCTATCTATCTATCAATCTATCTATCTCATTCCTTCTATCTATCTATCTATCTATCTATCTATCTATCTATCTATCTCATTTCTTCTATCTATCTATCTATCTATCTATCTATCTATCTATCTATCTCATTCCTTCTATCCATCTATCTATCTCATTCCTTCTATCTATCTATCTATCTATCTATCTATCTATCTATCTATCTAAGAGGAAGAAAATTAGAGCAGTACAAAGAAAGAGTCCGGGTGCAGAGCCCCCAGGCAAATACCAAACCTCAATTATAAAAATCCAGAAAAATTGGAGGAGCTTGAAAGGTTCTTGTTGGGACCGAAACGTCGCCTTTGGGCTGATTAAATAGCTCCTTTTCACTACAAACGGTGTGCTGCCTCCAATTTTTCTGGATTTTTATCTCATTCCTTCTATAGATAGATAGATAGATAGATAGATAGATAGATAGATAGATAGATAGATAGATATGAGATAGATAGAAGGAATGGGATAGATAGATATATAGATATATAGATAGATAGATAGATAGATAGATAGATAGATAGATAGATAGATAGATAGATAGATAGATAGATAGATAAATGGAATGAGATAGACAGATGATAGCTAGATGATCTATAGATAGATACATAGATAGACAGAGGGAATGAAATAGATAGATAGATAGATAGATAGATAGATAGATAGATAGTTAGATAGATAGATAGATAGATAGATAGATAGATAGATAGATAGATAGATAGATAGATACAAATATCTTATAGCTCAGAAGTAGGGTTGAGCGAAACGGATCGATCATTTTCGTCTCATGAAACCCGACCCGTTCCCTGTGTGGGGTCGGCCATGCGGTACGCGACTTTCGCGCCAAAGTCGCGTTTCAATGAGGCTAATAGCGCCATTTCTCAGCCAATGAAGGTGGACGCAGAGTGTGGGCAGCTTGATGACATAGATCTCAGTCCCCACCATCTTAGAGAAGGGCATTGCAGTGATTGGCTTGCTTTCTGCGGCGTCACAGGGGCTATAAAGGGGTGTTCCCGCCGACCGCCATCTTACTGCTGCTGATCTGAGCGTAGGGAGAGGTTGCTGCCGCTTCGTCAGAAGCAGGGATAGTGTTAGGCAGGGTACATTCACCCCCAAACCGCTTGTGCTGTAGCAATTTCCACTGTCCAACACCACCTTTTGTTTGCAGGGACAGTGGAAGCTACATTTTTTTTTCCTCAGCACTGTAGCTCATTGGGCTGCCCTAGAAGGCTCCCTGATAGCTGCGTTGCTGTGTGTGTACGCCGCTGTGCAAACCAACTGCTTTTTTCAAAGCACAAATCCTGTTGTTCCTTCCTTTCTGCACAGCTATCTTGTTTGTTTGTCCACACTTTTGTGTGCAGCAGTCCTTTTTATAGCTGCCTGCCATACTTTTCTGAGATTACTGCAGGGAGATAAAGATTGGCAAGTCTGCCTCTGTGCCAGTGCTGTGTGTGGCATCTATCTCTCATTGTGTGCCACAGAAAACCTAGTGTGTAATACTGGGCCATTTTTTTTAATTTTAATTCTCCCTGAAAAAAAAATAGTGGGAGATTAAGATTGGCATTTCTGCTTGAGTGCCGGTCCTGTGTGTGCCATCCATCTCAAATTATTGGGGCACAGAAAACCTAGTGTGTCATACTGTTATTTTTTTTTTTTTTAATTCTCCCTGAAAACAAAAAATAGTGGAAGATTAAGATTGGCATTTCTGCTTGAGTGCCGGTCCTGTGTGTGCCATCTGTCTCAAATTATTGGGGCACAGAAAACCTAGTGTGTCATACTGTTAATTTTTTATTTTTTTTTTAAATTCTCCCTGAAAACAAAAAATAGTGGAAGATTAAGATTGGCATTTCTGCTTGAGTGCCGGTCCTGTGTGCCATCTGTCTCAAATTATTGGAGCACAGAAAACCTAGTGTGTAACATTGGACCTGATTTTCATTTCAGTGTCAGCCACCTATAAAGGTATATATAAATCCTACAGAAGTTTGAGTTCACCTTATAAGTTGTTTTACAGTAACAAATACCGTTACTTTGGTTACGTTTTGCAAACAATGAGGAAGTCTGGTGGAAGAGGTCGTGGCCGTGGGCGGTCATTGTCAGCTGGTAATGATGGTAGTGGTGGTGGAGCATCAGGTGGTCGTGGTAAAAGCAGTACAGCACCTAAGTCTCGAGTTATTGAGCCAGGTTCGTCGTCTGGCTACACAAGGCCTCGAACGCTCCCTTTTCTGGGAGTAGGAAAACCGCTTTTAAAGCCGGAGCAGCAAGAACAAGTTTTGGCTTTCCTTGCTGACTCAGCCTCTAGCTCTTTTTCCTCCTCTTCTGAAAGTGCTAAATGTAAAAGCAGCGCGTCATTAGTGGATGTTCACGGTCAGGGACAAGTCGCTTCCTTGTCTTCTTCACCCAGAACAAGAGAGAAGGATGCGTCAGGAGACACAACGGGTTACTCAATGGAGCTCTTTACACATACCGTTCCTGGGTTAGACAGTGAAACTGTTAACAGGCCATGCCCATTAGAAGTTGAATCGGACATGGAGTGCACTGATGCACAGCCACAGCCAGATTACTATGCTGTTCCTTTGACTCAGACCAGAACATTGCCCTCGCAGTGTACTGAGCCAGAATCAAACCCAGCTGAGACAATGGTGCCCCGTCACGAATGCTATACCACCAGCTTACACGGTGACACAGACGAAGTTGCACACGAGATAGAAGAGGAGGTCATAGATGACCCAGTTGTTGACCCCGATTGGCAGCCATTGGGGGAACAGGGTGCAGGCGGCAGTAGTTCTGAAGTGGAGGAGGAGGAGGAGCCGCAGCAGGCATCAACATTACAACAGGTTCCATCTGCCGGGCCCGTATCTGGCCAAAAACGCGTGGCAAAACCAAAACCAGTTGGAGGACAGCATGGCCATCCGGTTAAAGAAGCTCAGTCTGCAATGCCTGAAAAGGTATCCAATAGTAGAAAGAGTGCAGTCTGGCATTTTTTTAAACAACATCCAAATGATCAGTGCAAAGTCATCTGTCAAAAATGTTCAACTACCTTAAGCAGAGGTCAGAATCTTAAAAGTCTAAATACAAGTTGCATGCATAGACATTTAACCACCATGCATTTGCAAGCCTGGACTAACTACTAAACGTGCCTAAAGGTTGCAGCACCATCGGCCAATGAAGCTAGTCAGCAACGCTACATCCCTTCCCTTACTGTAAGCCCACCATTTTCCGCACCACCTGCAGTATCTGTGCAGCTTTTGTCTCCAGGCCAAAGCAGTCAGGGAATCACCAGGTTCGTAGTAGGAAACACTGCATGTAGGGCACCGGCAAGAATACCATCTCCAACCCTCTCTCAGTCTGCCGTGTCCACCGGCACCACCGCTAGTTCCACGATCTCCAGCTCTCCAGTCCAGCTCACCCTACATGAGACTCCTGTTAGGAAAAGGAAGTACTCATCCTCGCATCCGCGTACACAGGGTTTGAACGGCCACATTGCTAGACTAATCTCATTAGAGATGATGCCCTACCGGTTAGTTGAAAGCGAAGCTTTCAAAGCGCTGATGGACTACGCTGTACCACGCTACGAGCTACCCAGTCGACACTTCTTTTCTAGAAAAGCCATCCCAGCCCTCCAACAGCATGTTAAAGACCGCATCGTCCATGCACTCAGGCAGTCTGTGACTACAAAGGTGCACCTGACAACAAATTCATGGACCAGTAGGCATGGCCAGGGACGTTACGTGTCCATCATGGCACACTGGGTGAATGTGGTGGATGCAGTGTCCACAGGGGACAGCAATATTGGGACAGTTCTGCCTAGCCCACCGTCAAGGAAACAGTTGGCTGTAGGCGTTCGCCCCCCCTCCTCCTCTTCCTCGTCCTCCTGCAGAAGCGAGAGCTCGTCCACAGACCGCAGTCGCACATCCACTCCATCCGCAGCTGCCACTGTTGCACACCAGGTGTGCCATTATGGGACAGCTAGTGGCAAGCGTCAGCAGGCTGTATTGGCAATGAAGTGTTTGGGCGACAACAGACACACCGCGGAAGTTCTGTCCAAGTTCTTGCAGAAAGAAACTCAGTCATGGCTGGGCACTGTACATCTTGAGGCAGGCAAGGTAGTGAGTGATAACGGAAGGAATTTTATGGCTGCCATAGCCCTTTACCAACTGAAACACATTCCTTGCCTGGCTCACACCTTAAACCTGGTGGTGCAGTGCTTTCTGAAAAGTTATCCGGGGTTACCCGACCTGCTCCTCAAAGTGTGCAGACTTTGCTCGCATATCCGCCATTCGCCCGTACACTCCAGCCGTATGCAGAACTATCAGCGGTCTTTGAACCTTCCCCAGCATCGCCTAATCATCGACGTTGCAACAAGGTGGAACTCCACACTGCACATGCTTCAGAGACTGTGCGAACAGAGGCGTGCTGTTATGTATTTGTGGGAGGATACACGGGCAGGCAGTTGGATGGCAGACATGGAGTTGTCAGGTGTGCAGTGGTCAAAGCTACAAGACCTGTGTCAAGTCCTTCAGTGTTTTGAGGAATGCACACGGCTGGTTAGTGCAGACAACACCATAATAAGCATGAGCATCCCCCTAATGCGTCTGCTGATGCAAAGTTTGACGCGCATAAAGGAGCAGGCGTCTGCAGCCGAGGAAGAGGAAAGCCTTGATGACAGTCAGCCATTGTCTGGTCAGGGACGTGTGGAGGATGCGGTAGCGGGCGAAGAGGAGGAGGAGGATGAGGAGGATGATGGGGATGAGTACTTTTTTAATGAGGAAGCTTCTCCTGGGCCAACAGAAATTAGTGGCGTTGCAAGGCCGGGTTCTGGTTTTTTAAGGGAGACAAGTGACGTAGATTTGCCAGTAACTGCCCCTCAAACCAGCACAACCGCAGATTTGACAACTGGAACTTTGGCCCACATGGCGGATTATGCCTTACGTATCCTCAAAAGGGACCCACGCATTATTAAAATGATGACCGATGACGATTACTGGTTGGCCTGCATCCTTGACCCTCGCTATAAAGGCAAATTGCAAAATATTATGCCACATGAGAACCTCGAACAAATATTAGCAACCAAACAAGCTACTCTTGTAGACCATTTGATTCAGGCATTCCCAGCACACAGCGCCGGTGATGGTTCTCACACGAGCTGCAGGGGGCTACAGGGCAGAGGTGTTAGAGGTGCACAAATCAGAAGTGGCGTTAGACAGAGGGGTTTTCTGACCAGGTGGTGGAGTGATTTCGCAATGACCGCAGGCAGGACAGGTACTGCAGCATCTATTCAAAGTGACAGGAGACAACATTTGTCCAGTATGGTTACTAACTATTTTTCATCCCTTATCGATGTTCTCCCTCAACCGTCATTCCCATTTGATTACTGGGCATCCAAATTAGACACCTGGCCTGAATTGGCAGAATACGCATTGCAGGAGCTTGCTTGCCCAGCAGCTAGTGTGCTATCAGAAAGAGTATTCAGTGCTGCTGGTTCAATATTAACCGAAAAAAGGACTCGTCTGGCTACCCAAAATGTGGATGATCTAACCTTCATTAAAATGAACCACTCCTGGATTTCAAATTATTTTGCCCCACCTTTCCCGGCTGACACCTAGCTTTCCTATAAAAAGGTCTTGCTTGTGGACTGGTCTTACTGAGTGTTCCAATCTCTTAATTTGCAGCAGCTGTTTGTCCAGCACACGACATGTTTACACCTCCCTCAATGGGAAAACTCCCCCCACGGGGCCGTGGTCTTGCCACTTCGCGCAAGCACCCGTTAGAGTGCCGTTTGTCTGAAGAGGTGGGTGTGCCCGCTTTTGGTCGACGGCCCTGCCACTGGGTCCCTCATAGTACAGTAAAGTGTCTCTGGCGGTGGTGGCGCGCACCCAACGTCAGGCACACCGTTGTAACATGAGGGGCCCTGGGACGGTACCGCCGGCCACAAGAGAGTTCACCCCCCCAGCTCAAACTGTGCTCTACCACGTGCAAAATTATCTCTCACAGCTCCACCAATGTTTAGTCTATGCGCTGACATCATTCAATGCCTGGCACTGACAATACCAATTTGTTGACATCTATGATGCTAGATAGTCTGGGTCAGTGTCCTATATTGACACCAGTAAATACTGCCAAATTACTATGTCGGAAACTCAGCAGATGAGCCCACCCCTGTACCTAAGTATGCCACACTTTTGTTTTTTTATTTTGTTGTTTTGCGAGACATTAACATCTATTTATTTTTTGGGAGTACTAACTGTGTCAGACACTCCTTGCAATCGTCCTCCGCTGACCACACCAATGCTGCCTGTGTACACCTGGAACCTATTTAAAACTGCATAGAGCCTATTTTTATTTATTTTAGGCCCAGTAAGCCTGTCTGCGGTCCCTCCTTGCAATCGTCCTCCGCTGACCACACCAATGCTGCCCATGTACCCCTGGAATCTATTTAAAGCTGCATAGAGCCTATTTTTATTTATTTTAGGCCCAGTAAGCCTGTCTGCAGTCCCTCCTTGCAATCGTCCTCCGCTGACCACACCAATGCTGCCTGTGTACCCATGTAACCTATTTAAAACTGCATAGAGCCTATTTTTATTTATTTTAGGCCCAGTAAGCCTGTCTGCGGTACCTCCTTGCAATCGTCCTCCGCTGACCACACCAATGCTGCCTGTGTACCCCTGGAACCTATTTAAAACTGCATAGAGCCTATTTTTATTTATTTTAGGCCCAGTAAGCCTGTCTGCGGTCCCTCCTTGCAATCGTCCTCCGCTGACCACACCAATGCTGCCCGTGTACCCCTGGAACCTATTTAAAACTGCATAGAGCCTATTTTTATTTGTTTTAGGCCCAGTAAGCCTGTCTGCGGTCCCTCCTTGCAATCGTCCTCCGCTGACCACACCAATGCTGCCCGTGTACCCCTGGAACCTATTTAAAAGTTCATAGAGCCTATTTATATATTTTATTTAATATTAATAAAGCCATGATGGACTACGCTGTACCATGCTAAAAGCTAACCAGTCGACACTTCTTTTGCGAGAAAAGCCATCCCAACCCTCCACCCGCATGTAAAAGACCGCATTGTCCATGCGCTCTGGCAATCTGTGAGTACAAAGGTGCACCTGACAACAGACGCATGGACCTGTAGGCATGGCCACGGAAGGTTACGTGTCCATTACGGCGCAATGGGTTAATGTGGTGGATGCATGGTCCACAGGGGACAGCCTACTAAGTCTGTCTGCAGTCCCTAATTAAAATTGCCCTCAATTCAGGTTTTTGGGCTTTTTAAAAAAATAGGAAACTGCATTTGGGCTACTAGTTTGGTTGGGGCCTACTAGTGATGTCTGCCGCTCCTGAGTGTTCTCCTCCTCCTTGTTGTTCTCCTCCAGGTTTCCTTGTCTGAGTTTCAACCTTCTGGCTCTCATTAAGAACTTGTTGGTAAAAATTGGTGGTTGGGCCTACTAACAGTGTGTGCCGCTCCCTGGTGTTGTCCTCCACTGTATAAATCTGAGCTTCAACCTTCTGGCTCTCATTAAGTATTTGTTGGTAAAAATTGGTGGTTGGGGCCTACTAACGGTGTCTGCCACTCCCTGGTGTTGTCCTCCACTGTATAAAGCTGAGCTTCAACCTTTTGGCTTTCGACCTATAGTAGCAGATATTAAACTGCATTTGGCCTTCAACTGTGGTTGGGCCCTACTAACGGTGTGTGCCGCTCCCTGGTGTTGTCCTCCACTGTATAAAGCTGAGCTTCAACCTTCTGGCTCTCATTAAGTATTTGTTGGTAAAAATTGGTGGTTGGGGCCTACTAACGGTGTCTGCCGCTCCCTGGTGTTGTCCTCCACTGTATAAATCTGAGCTTCAACCTTCTGGCTCTCATTAAGTATTTGTTGGTAAAAATTGGTGGTTGGGGCCTACTAACGGTGTCTGCCACTCCCTGGTGTTGTCCTCCACTGTATAAAGCTGAGCTTCAACCTTTTGGCTTTCGGCCTATAGTAGCAGATATTAAACTGCATTTGGCCTTCAACTGTGGTTGGGCCCTACTAACGGTGTGTGCCGCTCCCTGGTGTTGTCCTCCACTGTATAAAGCTGAGCTTCAACCTTCTGGCTCTCATTAAGTATTTGTTGGTAAAAATTGGTGGTTGGGGCCTACTAACGGTGTCTGCCGCTCCCTGGTGTTGTCCTCCACTGTATAAATCTGAGCTTCAACCTTCTGGCTCTCATTAAGTATTTGTTGGTAAAAATTGGTGGTTGGGGCCTACTAACGGTGTCTGCCACTCCCCGGTGTTGTCCTCCACTGTATAAAGCTGAGCTGCAACCTTTTGGCTTTCGGCCTATAGTAGCAGATATTAAACTGCATTTGGCCTTCAACTTTGGTTGGACTGTCATGATCTCCATGGCCAGAGAACTAGCATAAGCCTCTATAGGAACAAGCTCTTGGAAGATGTAACTGTACTGACCATGAACTAAACCTACCGCATCATCTAGAAGTAGCCAGGTAGCATGTCCTACTTTTTATCCCTATATGCCCAGCGCCGGCCGGAGAACTAAATAATGCTAGCAGAGGGAAATATAAGACCTGACTCACCTCTAGAGAAATGCCCAAAAGGAGACAGAAGCCCCCCACATATATTGGCGGTGATATGAGATGAAACAACAAACGCAGCAGGAAAATAGTTTTAGCAAATTTGAGGTCCGCTTTCTAGATAGCAGAAGACAGAAAGCATACTTTCATGGTCAGTAGAAAACCCTAACAAAACACATCCAGAAATTACTTTAGGACTCTGGCATTAACTCATAATACCAGAGTGGCAATTCCTGATCAACAAGAGCTTTCCAGACACAGTAACGAAACTGCAGCTGTGAACTGGAACCAAAATACAAAAACAAAACATGGACGAATGTCCAACTTATCTAGTAGATGTCTGGGAGCAGGAACAAGCACAGAGAGGCTTCTGATAACATTGTTGACCGGCAAGCATCTAACAGAGAAGCCAGGTTATATAGCGACACCCAGATCTAATCAGAACAGGTGAACAGGGAAGATGATGTCACAAGTTCAATTCCACCAGTAGCCACCGGGGGAGCCCAGAATCCAAATTCACAACAGTACCCCCCCCTCAAGGAGGGGGCACCGAACCCTCACCAGAACCACCAGGGCGATCAGGATGGGCCCTATGAAAGGCACGAACCAGATCAGAGGCATGAACATCAGATGCAGTGACCCAAGAATTATCCTCCTGGCCGTATCCCTTCCACTTGACCAGATACTGGAGTCTCCGTCTGGAAACACGGGAGTCTAGGATTTTTTCCACAACGTACTCCAACTCACCCTCAACCAACACCGGAGCAGGAGGCTCAACGGAAGGCACAACCGGTGCCTCATACCTGCGCAATAACGACCGATGAAAAACGTTATGAATAGAAAAGGATGCAGGGAGGTCCAAACGGAAGGAAACAGGGTTAAGAATCTCCAATATTTTATACGGACCGATGAACCGAGGCTTAAACTTAGGAGATGAGACCCTCATAGGGACAAAACGAGAAGACAACCACACCAAATCTCCAACACAAAGCCGAGGACCAACACGACGGTGACGGTTGGCAAAAAGCTGAGTCTTCTCCTGGGACAACTTTAAATTGTCCATCACCTGCCCCCAGATATGATGCAATCTCTCCACCACCGCATCCACTCCAGGACAATCCGAGGTTTCCATCTGACCGGAGGAAAATCGAGGATGGAACCCCGAATTACAGAAAAACGGGGAAACCAAGGTGGCAGAGCTGGCCCGATTATTGAGGGCGAACTCCGCCAATGGCAAAAAAGCAACCCAATCATCCTGGTCAGCAGACACAAAACACCTCAGATATGTCTCCAGGGTCTGATTAGTCCGCTCGGTCTGGCCATTAGTCTGAGGGTGAAAAGCAGACGAAAAAGACAAATCTATGCCCATCCTAGCACAAAATGCCCGCCAAAATCTAGACACAAATTGGGTTCCTCTGTCAGAAACGATATTCTCAGGAATACCATGCAAACGAACAACATTTTGAAAAAACAGGGGCACCAACTCGGAAGAAGAAGGCAATTTGGGCAGGGGAACCAAATGAACCATCTTAGAAAAACGGTCACACACCACCCAGATGACAGACATCTTCTGAGAAACAGGCAGATCTGAAATAAAATCCATCGAGATGTGTGTCCAAGGCCTCTTAGGAATAGGCAAGGGCAACAATAATCCACTAGCCCGAGAACAACAAGGCTTGGCCCGAGCACAAACGTCACAAGACTGCACAAAGCCTCGCACATCTCGTGACAGGGAAGGCCACCAGAAGGATCTTGCCACCAAATCCCTGGTACCAAAAATTCCAGGATGACCTGCCAACGCAGAAGAATGCACCTCAGAGATGACTTTACTGGTCCAATCATCAGGAACAAACAGCCTATCAGGCGGACAACGATCCGGTCTATCCGCCTGAAACTCCTGCAAGGCCCGCCGCAGGTCTGGAGAAACAGCTGACAAGATAACTCCCTCCTTAAGAATACCTGTGGGGTCAGAGTTGCCAGGTGAATCAGGCTCAAAACTCCTAGAAAGGGCATCCGCCTGAACATTCTTAGAACCTGGTAGGTACGATACCACAAAATTAAACCGAGAAAAAAATAATGACCAGCGCGCCTGTCTAGGATTCAGGCGCCTGGCGGTCTCAAGATAAATCAAATTTTTGTGGTCAGTCAATACCACCACCTGATGTCTGGCCCCCTCGAGCCAATGGCGCCACTCCTCAAACGCCCACTTCATGGCCAAAAGCTCCCGATTCCCAACATCATAATTCCGCTCAGCGGGCGAAAATTTACGGGAAAAGAAGGCACAAGGCCTCATCACGGCGCAGTCAGAACTTTTCTGCGACAACACTGCCCCAGCTCCGATCTCAGAAGCGTCGACCTCAACCTGAAAAGGAAGAGTCACATCAGGCTGACGCAACACAGGGGCAGAAGAAAAACGGCGCTTAAGCTCCTGAAAGGCCTCCACAGCATCAGGGGACCAATTAGCAACATCAGCACCCTGTCTAGTCAAATCGGTCAATGGCTTAACGACATCCGAAAAACCAGAAATAAATCGACGATAAAAGTTGGCAAAGCCCAAAAATTTCTGAAGACTTTTAAGAGAAGAGGGCTGCGTCCAATCACAAATAGCTTGAACCTTGACAGGATCCATCTCAATGGAAGAGGGAGAAAAAATATATCCCAAAAAGGAAATTCTCTGAACCCCAAAAACGCACTTAGAACCCTTGACACACAGAGAATTAGACCGCAAAACCTGAAAAACCCTCTTAACTTGCCGGACATGAGAGTCCCAGTCATCCGAAAAAATCAGAATATCATCCAGATACACTATCATAAATTTAT
The DNA here is from genome assembly GCF_051348905.1 of Ranitomeya variabilis. NCBI lineage: Eukaryota > Metazoa > Chordata > Amphibia > Anura > Dendrobatidae > Ranitomeya > Ranitomeya variabilis. Next base: position 824,277,957 of record NC_135232.1, on the reverse strand, counting down.
CCAAAAAATCGCGGAAAATATCATGCATAAAGGACTGGAAGACTGAAGGGGCATTAGAAAGACCAAAAGGCATCACCAAATACTCAAAGTGGCCCTCGGGCGTATTAAATGCGGTTTTCCACTCATCCCCCTGCCTGATCCGCACCAAATTATACGCCCCACGGAGATCAATCTTAGAGAACCACTTGGCCCCCTTTATGCGAGCAAACAAATCAGTCAGCAACGGCAATGGGTATTGATATTTAACCGTGATTTTATTCAAAAGCCGATAATCAATACATGGTCTCAAAGAGCCGTCTTTTTTTGACACAAAGAAAAAACCGGCTCCTAAGGGAGATGACGATGGACGAATATGTCCCTTTTCCAAGGACTCCTTTATATATTCTCGCATAGCAGTATGTTCAGGCACAGACAGATTAAATAAACGACCCTTTGGGTATTTACTACCCGGAATTAAATCTATAGCACAATCGCACTCACGGTGCGGAGGTAGTGAACCCAGCTTGGGTTCTTCAAAGACGTCACGATAATCAGACAGGAACTCAGGGATTTCAGAGGGAATAGATGATGAAATGGACACCAAAGGTACGTCCCCATGAGTCCCCTTACATCCCCAGCTCAACACAGACATAGCTCTCCAGTCAAGGACTGGGTTGTGAGACTGCAGCCATGGCAATCCCAGCACCAAATCCTCATATAGATTATACAGCACTAGAAAACGAATAGTCTCCTGGTGATCCGGATTAATACACATAGTCACTTGTGTCCAGTATTGTGGTTTATTATTAGCCAATGGGGTGGAGTCAATCCCCTTCAGAGGAATAAGAGTTTCCAAAGGCTCTAAATCATACCCACAACGATTGGCAAAGGACCAATCCATAAGACTCAAAGCGGCGCCAGAGTCGATATAGGCGTCAGTAGTAATAGATGACAAAGAGCAAATCAGGGTCACAGACAAAATAAATTTAGACTGTAAAGTGCCAATGGAAACGGATTTATCAAGCTTTTTAGTACGCTTAGAGCACGCTGATATAACATGAGTAGAATCCCCACAATAGAAACACAACCCATTTTTCCGTCTAAAATTCTGCCGCTCGCTTCTGGACAGAATTCTATCACACTGCATGCTTTCTGGCGTCTTCTCAGTGGACACCGCCAGATGGTGCACAGGTTTGCGCTCCCGCAGACGCCTATCGATCTGAATGGCCATTGTCATGGACTCATTCAGACCCGCAGGCACAGGGAACCCCACCATAACATCCTTAATGGCATCAGAGAGACCCTCTCTGAAAGTAGCCGCCAAGGCACACTCATTCCACTGAGTAAGCACAGACCATTTACGGAATCTTTGGCAGTAAATTTCAGCTTCATCTTGCCCCTGCGATAGGGACATCAAAGTTTTTTCTGCCTGAAGTTCCAAATGAGGTTCCTCATACAGCAAGCCCAAGGCCAAAAAAAACGCATCCACATTGCGCAACGCAGGATCCCCTGGTGCCAATGCAAAAGCCCAGTCTTGAGGGTCGCCGCGGAGCAAGGAAATCACAATCCCAACCTGCTGTGCAGAGTCTCCAGCAGAACGAGATTTCAGGGACAAAAATAGCTTACAATTATTTCTAAAATTCTGAAAGCTAGATCTATTCCCTGAGAAGAATTCCGGCAAAGGAATTCTCGGCTCAGATACCGGAGCATGAATAATAAAATCTTGCAAATTTTGTACTTTCGTGGTGAGATTATTCAAACCTGCAGTTACACTCTGAAGATCCATTATTAACAGGTGAACACAAAGCCATTCAAAGATTATAAGGAGAGAGAAAAAAAAAGAAAGACTGCAGCATAGACAGACTGGCAAGTGATCCAATTAAGAGCACAGAGGAAAAAAAAAAAAAACTCTCAGCAGACTTCTTATTTCTCTCCTTTCTCAGCCAAGGATTTTAACCCTTTAGTGGGCCGGTCAAACTGTCATGATCTCCATGGCCAGAGAACTAGCATAAGCCTCTATAGGAACAAGCTCTTGGAAGATGTAACTGTACTGACCATGAACTAAACCTACCGCATCATCTAGAAGTAGCCAGGTAGCATGTCCTACTTTTTATCCCTATATGCCCAGCGCCGGCCGGAGAACTAAATAATGCTAGCAGAGGGAAATATAAGACCTGACTCACCTCTAGAGAAATGCCCAAAAGGAGACAGAAGCCCCCCACATATATTGGCGGTGATATGAGATGAAACAACAAACGCAGCAGGAAAATAGTTTTAGCAAATTTGAGGTCCGCTTTCTAGATAGCAGAAGACAGAAAGCATACTTTCATGGTCAGTAGAAAACCCTAACAAAACACATCCAGAAATTACTTTAGGACTCTGGCATTAACTCATAATACCAGAGTGGCAATTCCTGATCAACAAGAGCTTTCCAGACACAGTAACGAAACTGCAGCTGTGAACTGGAACCAAAATACAAAAACAAAACATGGACGAATGTCCAACTTATCTAGTAGATGTCTGGGAGCAGGAACAAGCACAGAGAGGCTTCTGATAACATTGTTGACCGGCAAGCATCTAACAGAGAAGCCAGGTTATATAGCGACACCCAGATCTAATCAGAACAGGTGAACAGGGAAGATGATGTCACAAGTTCAATTCCACCAGTAGCCACCGGGGGAGCCCAGAATCCAAATTCACAACATTGGACCCTACTAACGGTGTGTGTCGCTCCCTGGTGTTGTCCTCCACTGTATAAAGCTGAGCTTCAACCTTGTGTCTCTCATTAAGTATTTGTTGGTAAAAATTGGTGGTTGGGGCCTACTAACGGTGTCTGCCGCTCCTGTGTGTTCTCCTCCTCCTCCTGAGTGTTCTCCTCCTCCTTGGTGTTCTCCAGGTTTTCTTGTCTGAGCTTCAACCTTCAGGCTCTCATTAAGTATTTTTAAATGTAACACTACAGTTGCCATACTACTTGGGTTGTGGCCTAGTAACGGTGTTCTCTTCCTCCTTGGTGTTCTCCTCCTCCTTGGTGTTGTCCTCCAGGTTTCCTTGTCTGAGCTTCAACCTTCAGGCTCTCATTAAGTATTTTTAAATGTAACACTACAGTTGCCATACTACTTGGGTTGGGGCCTAGTAACGGTGTTCTCCTCCTCCTTGGTGTTCTCCTCCTCCTTGGTGTTCTCCTCCAGGTTTCCTTGTCTGAGCTTCAACCTTCAGGCTCTCATTAAGTATTTCTAAATGTAACACTACAGTTGCCATACTACTTGGGTTGGGGCCTAGTAACGGTGTTCTCCTCCTCCTTGGTGTTCTCCTCCTCCTTGGTGTTCTCCTCCAGGTTTCCTTGTCTGAGCTTCAACCTTCTGGCTCTCATTAAGTATTTGTTGGTAAAAATTGGTGGTTGGGGCCTACTAACGGTGTGTGCCGCTCCCTGGTGTTGTCCTCCACTGTATAAATCTGAGCTTCAACCTTCTGGTTCTCATTAAGTATTTGTTGGTAAAATTTGGTGGTTGGGGCCTACTAACGGTGTCTGCCGCTCCTGGGTGTTCTCCTCCTCCTGAGTGTTCTCCTCCTCCTTGGTGTTCTCCTCCAGGTTTCCTTGTCTGAGCTTCAACCTTCAGGCTCTCATTAAGTATTTTTAAATGTAACACTACAGTTGCCATACTAATTGGGTTGGGGCCTAGTAACGGTGTTCTCCTCCTCCTTGGTGTTCTCCTCCTCCTTAGTGTTCTCCTCCAGGTTTCCTTGTCTGAGCTTCAACCTTCAGGCTCTCATTAAGTATTTTTAAATGTAACACTACAGTTGCCATACTACTTGGGTTGGGGCCTAGTAACGGTGTTCTCCTCCTCCTTGGTGTTCTCCTCCTCTTTGGTGTTCTCCTCCAGGCTTCCTTGTCTGAGCTTCAACCTTCAGGCTCTCATTAAGTATTTTTAAATGTAACACTACAGTTGCCATACTACTTGGGTTGGGGCCTAGTAAAGGTGTTCTCCTCCTCCTTGGTGTTCTCCTCCTCCTTGGTGTTCTCCTCCAGGTTTCCTTGTCTGAGCTTCAACCTTCTGGCTCTCATTAAGTATTTGTTGGTAAAAATTGGTGGTTGGGGCCTACTAACGGTGTCTGCAACTCCTGGGTGTTCTCCTCCTCCTGAGTGTTCTCCTCCAGGTTTCCTTGTCTGAGCTTCAACCTTCAGGCTCTCATTAAGTATTTTTAAATGTAACACTACAGTTGCCATACTACTTGGGTTGGGGCCCAGTAACGGTGTTCTCCTCCTCCTTGGTGTTCTCCTCCTCCTTGGTGTTCTCCTCCAGGTTTCCTTGTCTGAGCTTCAACCTTCTGGCTCTCATTAAGTATTTGTTGGTAAAAATTGGTGGTTGGGGCCTACTAACGTTGTGTGCCGCTCCCTGGTGTTGTCCTCCACTGTATAAATCTGAGCTTCAACCTTCTGGCTCTCATTAAGTATTTGTTGATAAAAATTGGTGGTTGGGGCCTTCTAACGGTGTCTGCCGCTCCCTGGTGTTGTCCTCCACTGCATAAAGCTGAGCTTCAACCTTTTGGCTTTCGGCCTATAGTAGCAGATATTAAATTGCATTTGGCCTTCAACTTTGGTTGGGCCCTACTAACGGTGTGTGCCGCTCCCTGGTGTTGTCCTCCACTGTATAAATCTGAGCTTCAACCTTCTGGCTCTCATTAAGTATTTGTTGGTAAAAATTGGTGGTTGGGGCCTACTAACGGTGTCTGCCGCTCCCTGGTGTTGTCCTCCACTGTATAAAGCTGAGCTTCAACCTTTTGGCTTTCGGCCTATAGTAGCAGATATTAAACTGCATTTGGCCTTCAACTTTGGTTGGGCCCTACTAACGGTGTGTGCCGCTCCCTGGTGTTGTCCTCCACTGTATAAAGCTGAGCTTCAACCTTCTGGCTCTCATTAAGTATTTGTTGGTAAAAATTGGTGGTTGGGGCCTACTAACGGTGTCTGCTTTTCCCTGGTGTTGTCCTCCACTGTATAAAGCTGAGCTTCAACCTTTTGGCTTTCGGCCTATAGTAGCAGATATTAAACTGCAGTTGGCCTACTACTTTGGTTGGGCCTAGTAACGGTGTGTGCCGCACCTTGGTGTTGTCCTGTGTTATTTTCCTGACCTTTAATCTTCAGGCTTTCGGCCTTCATTTGTAATATTAAACTGCATAGGGCCTACTAGTGTGGTTCGGCCCTACTAATGGTGTCTGTCTGCCGCTCCTGGGTTTTCTACTCCACTGAACTAAGCAATGCCACCTGGTTAGTCGTGTTACCAATTTTGACCTGCATTTTACCCACTTTATTATTTGGGCCTATATCAGTGTTTCCGCTTCATCCTGCCCATTGCCCAGCTGGTGCAAGATGAGTCTTGTGGTACTTTGACCCAGACCACTACATTCCCCTTGCATGCTACACAGCCACAATCTGACCCTGCTGAAAGTCAGGTTCCCCTTCCCGCACACTATACCACCTTACACAGGGACAAAGAGGAAGGTGCAGATGAAAGTGCAGGTTTCTTCAACAGGTAGGGGGGCATACTCGTTGGCGACGTCACAGGCACAGGGCCCCTCAGAGTACGCAAAAGTGTCGCTGCCGGTGGGAGGCGCCCTTGCCGTGCAAAGACACCACCGTACTTTGAGGGGCCCTGTGCCAGTGCCAATGCGAACGAGTGGGCCTCCCTGCTTGCTCAGGATCACAGCACTTGCAAAGTTGAAATACTTACCTCTCACTGCTCCACCACCGTGACGTAGTCCACGTTTCCTGGGCCCACTAAAACCTTGAACCAGCCCTACCCCCCACAACTTTTGCCAAATGACCCCCAATTTCCAATGCCCAACTATTATTATAAAGTTAATTAAGATTGACAAGCTTCAGAAACAAGAATGGATGCTTTTGGCATTAAAATGGGCACTGTAGGTGTTTTCCTGGCCTCCCCTCACTGCCGACTATGCTTCCCCATTGATTTGCATTGGGTTTCATGTTTCGGTCGATCCCCGACTTTTCGCGATAATCGGCAGACTTCACTCGACTCGACTTTGGACAAAGTCGGGTTTCGCAAAACCCGACTCGATCTTAAAAAAATGAAAGTCGCTCAACCCTACTCAGAAGGTTATGCACAGTGATATGCGGCACACAGAAATGTATATAATCTATGGTGTGTTTGTGTAAAGATACTATGTTCGCCGCCGCATCCACGCCCCTTTTTTGAAGAAGCTAATTGTGAAACGGCACTTGTTGGGCGTAGGGGAGCCTCTACAGCACACGGACCACGGCACACAGATCCGGAACGTCTAGTAACTGCATCTGCAGGTAAATTACTCTCTTTGGTGGTTTAGATCTTCCCACTGCACAAAAATCAGTCAGTATAGTGTCTATCACTTCCCAGGGATTTATAGCAAGCAAATGCTGCAGGTCTGGGTATATCTGTTTTTTTGTTGCTATATGTGGCGAACATAGTATCTTTACACAAACACACCATAGATTATACACATTTCTGTGTGCCGCATATCACTGTCCATAACCTTCTGAGCTATACGATATTTGTATTATTTTAGCTCAATGCATTTTTTGGCACTGTGCTGTGCCAGTCTCCCCTGGTATTTGGAGGTTTCCGTTCCCCCTTGGATTGTTTTTAAATTGCTTTATGTATCAGAAATTCTTTGGGAAAATTTTTTTTTCATAAATAAATATATTGTTTTTACTTGTATCCTCTTTTCACTTCACTTTTTCTGTGGCACCTACCACATGAGAATGTGTTTTGAGATATATTGATAGATCTACAGTATATATAGATAGATCTATAGGTACATAGATCTATCTATTCATACATCTATCTATAAATATATCTATCTATAGATATGTCTATGGATAGATGTAAATAGATATACAGATATTTGGATAGATATATGGATAGGTATATCAATGTATCTATCTATCTATCTATCTATATATATATAGTTTCAAAAAAAAAGAAAAGCAGCACAAAAAAGTAATAAAAAAGTGGACTTTATTGCCTGAGCGGCGTGGCGTGGCAACGTTTCGGATACAAAATCCTTTTTCAAGCTTTTGTAACTATTACTGGAGGCTTTTTTGGACTGCTGGTTGGAAGAGCTTTGCACGCCATTGAGGTAGTACTGGATGCTGTTCCAATTTTTTCCTTATATATATATATATATATATATATATATATATATATATATATATATATATGTGTGTGTGTATCTATAGATATATCTATCTATCTATCTATAGATATATCTATCTTTAAATATATCTATAGATGCATAGATATATCTATAGATAGATATATCCATATCAATCTCTATAGATATATTTGTAGATATATCCATAGATATCCATCTATAGATATATAGATATATCTATAGATAGATATATCCATATCTATCTCTATAGATATATCCCTAGATGTATCTATAGATATATCCGTAGATACATCCATAGATATACAGTACAGACCAAAAGTTTGGACACACCTTCTCATTTAAAGATTTTTCTGTATTTTCATGACTATGAAAATTGTACATTCACACTGAAGGCATCAAAACTATGAATTAACACATGTGGAATTATATAATTAACAAAAAAGTGTGAAACAACTGAAATTATGTCTTATATTCTAGGTTCTTCAAAGTAGCCACCTTTTGCTTTGATGACTGCTTTGCACACTCTTGGCATTCTCTTGATGAGCTTCAACAGGTATTCACCGAGAATGGTTTTCTCTTCACAGGTGTGCCCTGTCAGGTTTAATAAGATTTCTTGCCTTATAAATGGGGTTGGGACCATCAGTTGTGTTGTGCCGAAGTCTGGTGGATACACAGCTGATAGTCTACTGAATAGACTGTTGAATTTGTATTTGTAAAAAAGCAGCTAAGTAAAGAAAAACGAGAGGCCATCATTACTTTAAGAAATAATAATCTTTAAATAATAATCTTTATTTTTATATAGCGCTAACGTATTCTGCAGCGCTTTACAGTTTGCACACATTATCGTCGCTGTCCCTGTTGGGGCTCACAGTCTAAATTCCCTATCAGTATGTCTTTGGAATGTGGGAGGAAACCGTGGTATCTGGAGGAAGCCCACGCAAACACGGAGAGAACATACAAGCTATTTGCAGATGTTGTCCTTGGTGGGGCTTGAACCCAGGACTTGAACTCCAGTGCTGCAAGGCTGCTGTGCTATCCACTGCGCCACCATGCTGCCCCATGGGTCAGTCCAAAGCAGATGTGACCGCTCTATAGGCCTTCGATGACACACTGACCGGAGATAACTCTCCCGCAGCGTGTCATCAGAGATAAGCCTCTCGCTTTACGGCACTACAGCGTTAGAAAATTATCACTCTGTAGTGCCGCAAAGTGACAGGTGAACTCCGGCGACCTGTCAGCGGCGGAGTGATGCAATGCGGAGGATTATCTCTGACATTGTATCACTGGAGCCCCTGGAGAGTGGTTGCATCAACTCATGTGACAGCTCTCTGTCATGATCTCCATGGCCAGAGAACTAGCATAAGCCTCAATAGGAACAAGCTCTTGGAAGATGTAACTGTACTGACCATGAACTAAACCTACCGCATCATCTAGAAGTAGCCAGGTAGCATGTCCTACTTTTTATCCCTATATGCCCAGCGCCGGCCGGAGAACTAAATAATGCTAGCAGAGGGAAATATAAGACCTGACTCACCTCTAGAGAAATGCCCAAAAGGAGACAGAAGCCCCCCACATATATTGGCGGTGATATGAGATGAAACAACAAACACAGCAGGAAAATAGTTTTAGCAAATTTGAGGTCCGCTTTCTAGATAGCAGAAGACAGAAAGCATACTTTCATGGTCAGTAGAAAACCCTAACAAAACACATCCAGAAATTACTTTAGGACTCTGGCATTAACTCATAATACCAGAGTGGCAATTCCTGATCAACAAGAGCTTTCCAGACACAGTAACGAAACTGCAGCTGTGAACTGGAACCAAAATACAAAAACAAAACATGGACGAATGTCCAACTTATCTAGTAGATGTCTGGGAGCAGGAACAAGCACAGAGAGGCTTCTGATAACATTGTTGACCGGCAAGCATCTAACAAAGAAGCCAGGTTATATAGCGACACCCAGATCTAATCAGAACAGGTGAACAGGGAAGATGATGTCACAAGTTCAATTCCACCAGTAGCCACCGGGGGAGCCCAGAATCCAAATTCACAACAGTACCCCCCCCTCAAGGAGGGGGCACCGAACCCTCACCAGAACCACCAGGGCGATCAGGATGGGCCCTATGAAAGGCACGAACCAGATCAGAGGCATGAACATCAGATGCAGTGACCCAAGAATTATCCTCCTGGCCGTATCCCTTCCACTTGACCAGATACTGGAGTCTCCGTCTGGAAACACGGGAGTCTAGGATTTTTTCCACAACGTACTCCAACTCACCCTCAACCAACACCGGAGCAGGAGGCTCAACGGAAGGCACAACCGGTGCCTCATACCTGCGCAATAACGACCGATGAAAAACGTTATGAATAGAAAAGGATGCAGGGAGGTCCAAACGGAAGGAAACAGGGTTAAGAATCTCCAATATTTTATACGGACCGATGAACCGAGGCTTAAACTTAGGAGATGAGACCCTCATAGGGACAAAACGAGAAGACAACCACACCAAATCTCCAACACAAAGCCGAGGACCAACACGACGGTGACGGTTGGCAAAAAGCTGAGTCTTCTCCTGGGACAACTTTAAATTGTCCATCACCTGCCCCCAGATATGATGCAATCTCTCCACCACCGCATCCACTCCAGGACAATCCGAGGATTCCATCTGACCGGAGGAAAATCGAGGGTGGAACCCCGAATTACAGAAAAACGGGGACACCAAAGTGGCAGAGCTGGCCCGATTATTGAGGGCGAACTCCGCCAATGGCAAAAAAGCAACCCAATCATCCTGGTCAGCAGACACAAAACACCTCAGATATGTCTCCAGGGTCTGATTAGTCCGCTCGGTCTGGCCATTAGTCTGAGGGTGAAAAGCAGACGAAAAAGACAAATCTATGCCCATCCTAGCACAGAATGCCCGCCAAAATCTAGACACAAATTGGGTTCCTCTGTCAGAAACGATATTCTCAGGAATACCATGCAAACGAACAACATTTTGAAAAAACAGGGGCACCAACTCGGAAGAAGAAGGCAATTTGGGCAGGGGAACCAAATGGACCATCTTAGAAAAACGGTCACACACCACCCAGATGACAGACATCTTCTGAGAAACAGGCAGATCTGAAATAAAATCCATCGAGATGTGTGTCCAAGGCCTCTTAGGAATAGGCAAGGGCAACAATAATCCACTAGCCCGAGAACAACAAGGCTTGGCCCGAGCACAAACGTCACAAGACTGCACAAAGCCTCGCACATCTCGTGACAGGGAAGGCCACCAGAAGGATCTTGCCACCAAATCCCTGGTACCAAAAATTCCAGGATGACCTGCCAATGCCGAAGAATGTACCTCAGAGATGACTCTACTGGTCCAATCATCAGGAACAAACAACCTATCAGGCGGACAACGATCCGGTCTATCCGCCTGAAACTCCTGCAAGGCCCGCCGCAGGTCTGGAGAAACGGCTGACAAGATAACTCCCTCCTTAAGAATACCTGTGGGGTCAGAGTTGCCGGGTGAATCAGGCTCAAAACTCCTAGAAAGGGCATCCGCCTTAACATTCTTAGAACCCGGTAGGTATGACACCACAAAATTAAACCGAGAGAAAAATAATGACCAGCGCGCCTGTCTAGGATTCAGGCGCCTGGCGGTCTCAAGATAAATCAAATTTTTGTGGTCAGTCAATACCACCACCTGATGTCTGGCCCCCTCGAGCCAATGGCGCCACTCCTCAAACGCCCACTTCATGGCCAAAAGCTCCCGATTCCCAACATCATAATTCCGCTCAGCGGGCGAAAATTTACGGGAAAAGAAGGCACAAGGCCTCATCACGGCGCAGTCAGAACTTTTCTGCGACAACACTGCCCCAGCCCCGATCTCAGAAGCGTCGACCTCAACCTGAAAAGGAAGAGTCACATCAGGCTGACGCAACACAGGGGCAGAAGAAAAACGGCGCTTAAGCTCCTGAAAGGCCTCCACAGCATCAGGGGACCAATTAGCAACATCAGCACCCTGTCTAGTCAAATCGGTCAATGGCTTAACGACATCCGAAAAACCAGAAATAAATCGACGATAAAAGTTGGCAAAGCCCAAAAATTTCTGAAGACTTTTAAGAGAAGAGGGCTGCGTCCAATCACAAATAGCTTGAACCTTGACAGGATCCATCTCAATGGAAGAGGGAGAAAAAATATATCCCAAAAAGGAAATTCTCTGAACCCCAAAAACGCACTTAGAACCCTTGACACACAGAGAATTAGACCGCAAAACCTGAAAAACCCTCTTAACTTGCCGGACATGAGAGTCCCAATCATCCGAAAAAATCAGAATATCATCCAGATACACTATCATAAATTTATCCAAAAAATCGCGGAGAATATCATGCATAAAGGACTGGAAGACTGAAGGGGCATTAGAAAGACCAAAAGGCATCACCAAATACTCAAAGTGGCCCTCGGGCGTATTAAATGCGGTTTTCCACTCATCCCCCTGCCTGATCCGCACCAAATTATACGCCCCACGGAGATCAATCTTAGAGAACCACTTGGCCCCCTTTATGCGAGCAAACAAATCAGTCAGCAACGGCAATGGGTATTGATATTTAACCGTGATTTTATTCAAAAGCCGATAATCAATACATGGTCTCAAAGAGCCGTCTTTTTTTGACACAAAGAAAAAACCGGCTCCTAAGGGAGATGACGATGGACGAATATGTCCCTTTTCCAAGGACTCCTTTATATATTCTCGCATAGCAGCATGTTCAGGCACAGACAGATTAAATAAACGACCCTTAGGGTATTTACTACCCGGAATCAAATCTATGGCACAATCGCACTCACGGTGCGGAGGTAATGAACCAAGCTTGGATTCTTCAAAGACGTCACGATAATCAGACAGGAACTCAGGGATTTCAGAGGGAATAGATGATGAAATGGACACCAAAGGTACGTCCCCATGAGCCCCCTTACATCCCCAGCTCAACACAGACATAGCTCTCCAGTCAAGGACTGGGTTGTGAGACTGCAGCCATGGCAATCCTAGCACCAAATCATCATGTAGATTATACAGCACCAGAAAACGAATAGTCTCCTGGTGATCCGGATTAATACACATAGTCACTTGTGTCCAGTATTGTGGTTTATTATTAGCCAATGGGGTGGAGTCAATCCCCTTCAGAGGAATAAGAGTCTCCAAAGGCTCTAAATCATACCCACAACGATTGGCAAAGGACCAATCCATAAGACTCAAAGCGGCGCCAGAGTCGATATAGGCGTCCGTGGTAATAGATGACAAAGAACAAATCAGGGTCACAGACAAAATAAATTTAGACTGTAAAGTGCCAATGGGAACGGATTTATCAAGCTTTTTAGTACGCTTAGAGCATGCTGATATAACATGAGTAGAATCACCACAATAGAAACACAACCCATTTTTCCGTCTAAAATTCTGCCGCTCGCTTCTGGACAGAATTCTATCACACTGCATGTTTTCTGGCGTCTTCTCAGTGGACACCGCCAGATGGTGCACAGGTTTGCGCTCCCGCAGACGCCTATCGATCTGAATGGCCATTGTCATGGACTCATTCAGACCCGCAGGCACAGGGAACCCCACCATAACATCCTTAATGGCATCAGAAAGACCCTCTCTGAAAGTCGCCGCCAAGGCGCACTCATTCCACCGAGTAAGCACAGACCATTTACGGAATTTTTGGCAGTAAATTTCAGCTTCATCTTGCCCCTGCGATAGGGACATCAAAGTTTTTTCTGCCTGAAGTTCCAAATGAGGTTCCTCATACAGCAAGCCCAAGGCCAGAAAAAACGCATCCACATTGCGCAACGCAGGATCCCCTGGTGCCAATGCAAAAGCCCAGTCTTGAGGGTCGCCGCGGAGCAAGGAAATCACAATCCCAACCTGCTGTGCAGGGTCTCCAGCAGAACGAGATTTCAGGGACAAAAATAGCTTACAATTATTTCTAAAATTCTGAAAGCTAGATCTATTCCCTGAGAAGAATTCCGGCAAAGGAATTCTCGGCTCTGATACCGGAGCATGAACAACAAAATCTTGCAAACTTTGTACTTTCGTGGCGAGATTATTCAAACCTGCAGTTACACTCTGAAGATCCATTATTAACAGGTGAACATAGAGCCATTCAAAGATTAGAAGGAGAGAGAAAAAAAAGAAAGACTGCAGCATAGACAGACTGGCAAGTGATCCAATTAAGAGCACACTAACTACTAGAGAAAAAAAAAAAAAATTTTCAGCAGACTTCTTATTTCTCTCCTTTCTCAGCCAAGGATTTTAACCCTTTAGTGGGCCGGTCAAACTGTCATGATCTCCATGGCCAGAGAACTAGCATAAGCCTCAATAGGAACAAGCTCTTGGAAGATGTAACTGTACTGACCATGAACTAAACCTACCGCATCATCTAGAAGTAGCCAGGTAGCATGTCCTACTTTTTATCCCTATATGCCCAGCGCCGGCCGGAGAACTAAATAATGCTAGCAGAGGGAAATATAAGACCTGACTCACCTCTAGAGAAATGCCCAAAAGGAGACAGAAGCCCCCCACATATATTGGCGGTGATATGAGATGAAACAACAAACACAGCAGGAAAATAGTTTTAGCAAATTTGAGGTCCGCTTTCTAGATAGCAGAAGACAGAAAGCATACTTTCATGGTCAGTAGAAAACCCTAACAAAACACATCCAGAAATTACTTTAGGACTCTGGCATTAACTCATAATACCAGAGTGGCAATTCCTGATCAACAAGAGCTTTCCAGACACAGTAACGAAACTGCAGCTGTGAACTGGAACCAAAATACAAAAACAAAACATGGACGAATGTCCAACTTATCTAGTTGATGTCTGGGAGCAGGAACAAGCACAGAGAGGCTTCTGATAACATTGTTGACCGGCAAGCATCTAACAAAGAAGCCAGGTTATATAGCGACACCCAGATCTAATCAGAACAGGTGAACAGGGAAGATGATGTCACAAGTTCAATTCCACCAGTAGCCACCGGGGGAGCCCAGAATCCAAATTCACAACAGCTCTCCTTGGGAGTTCGTCGTGGGACAATCGTATTAATTGGATTTCGTCGGATACAGGGAGTATATTGTTCATTTATTATTTTAATTTTTTTTCAGGTGAGCGAGGGCTACAGGGATTAGGTGAAAATGGTGAGTATGAACTATATATGTACTGTATGTGTTTTTTTTACATTCAACACATTAGCCGGATGATGGGACTACTACTGTCCCATCATTGGCTAATGAGTCAATCACTGTCACTGTAGCAGGCCTAGCCGGATGGGACTTGTAATCCCATCTGACGATGCCTGCACACACACACCCACTGACATAGCCCCGGCAGACCCCCGCACAGCCCCGCAGACCCCCCGCACAGCCCCGCAGACCCATGGACAGTCCACAGACCACCCGCACACAGCCCGGTAAAAAAACCGCTGCAAATCTGCGCTTTTTTTCTGCAGCATGTGCACAGCGTTTTTGAATTTCCCATTGATTAACATTGTGTGCACAATGCACTGTGCACTGTGGATTTGAGGCAATTCCGCGTGTCCAAAAGCGCTACAGAAACGCATCAAAAACCGCAACATGTGCACATACCCTTAAGATGAAATTGCTATTATATAAGCTTTCCTGCTAATAATACTTAGTTCCTCAAAATATTTAAATTTTCACAACTTGGATTTGCAACAAACTGTACATCTTAAACAATAAAGTATTGGGACGAACGTCATATTTATGAAAACTTTTTGCTTGGTAGTTGCTTAATTTTAACTGGAGGGGTTATCCAGGACTTTTACTATTTTTATGTATGGGGCTAAGAACTAACAGGCAGGTTGTTGCTTACTTGAGCAAAAAACTCTGCTGTAACTAAATAAGTAAACAGCAAGTCAGAGGCGTAGCTAGGATTTTGGTTCAGGGGGGCCAAACTTCTGAGTGGGTCCCTAACAAGGTAACCCTTATTACAACTCGGTGACGCACACTAATAGTGGATGTAGGAGATGACTGCGCTGTTACTGAAAATAATCTCTATAATAATAGAGCAACACGGCACTTCTAGTAGTGTATAGAGTAGGTGCTCAAGTAGGGTATCCAGCCCAACAAATCCAAATCCGAAAAAACTTGGCACTCTAGATTAATAATTATCATATGCAAAAGGTTTATTGATGTGCATCCATAAAGGCAAGTTGAACGTTTTCGGTCCACATCCGGACCTTCATCAGAAGAAATATAATAGATCTGGTGCAGGGAGAAACATTAATCCTGTCTCTATAAATTCCAATACTGGTAGGGTAGCCTGGATGCAGCAAGAAGTCCTGTCCATGTAGGCGCACGTGTAATGCGACCGGAGTCATTGGGTAAATGACGCCTACCAGTATTGGAATTTATAGAGACAGGATTAACGTTTCTCCCTGCACCAGATATCTTATATTTGTTCTGATGAAGATATAAAATATACGCAGTGTCTGTGACTGCGTTAGATGTTGACACTGACAGGGGGATGATGGGAGAAGGAGCGTAATGCTCCTTCTCTCATCAATGTTATCAGCTGTATCGGCTGGATGCTGATACAATTCAGAAAAAGGAGGAGGGGGGAAGAGGAAGGGTTGAAGCTTGACACGCCGAGACATGCATCTAAGAACCGTTGCAAATAAATGTAACTGATGGGTGCCGTACCTGCCGGTGATTAACAGCTGCTGTAGACGAAGGGAGAAATGGGGATTTCCAGCACATCCATCCAGTTTGAGTAAAATAATCAAAATTTATTTAGAACATTTTAAAAAACAACATTAAAAAGAAAGAGAGAGGAACTCTCTTTGCCTGACGCGTTTCTGGCGCACCACGGCGCCCTTAGTCATAGGAACTAATATGACATGAATACACAGGTTTATATATGACAAGGAACCAATCACAGACATAGCAATTAAATTTCATTGGAAAAAGCTGCAGCTAAATTCACATAACAAAACTTTACCTTATTTATCAAATGTCTTAGAAATACACTAACATCTGTTCTAAATTACCAAAAAATTCATTAGTTGTTCAATATATGTAAAAAAAAAAATCATTTTTGTAATTCATACCATGTGGATATTTGGTGTCTAAAGTTAGAATCCAAAAGGCTTCCCGCAGAGCTAATCGCTTCCTCCAATCTCTACCTCTAGGTGACTGACTAACCCTTTCAATGCCAAAAAAGGAAAAATCTGACAGATCTCCCTGGTGCACAGAGATAAAACTTTACCTTATTTATCAAATGTCTTAGAAATACACTAATATCTGTTCTAAATTACCAAAAAATTCATTAGTTGTTCAATATAAGTAAAAAAGATCATTTTTGTAATTCATACCATGTGGATATTTGGTGTCTAAAGTTAGAATCCAAAAGGCTTCCCGCAGAGCTAATTGCTTCCTCCAATCTCCACCTCTAGGTGACTGACTAACCCTTTCAATGCCAAAAAAGGAAAAATCTGACAGATCTCCCTGGTGCACGGAGATAAAACTTTACCTTATTTATCAAATATCTTAGAAATACACTAATATCTATTTTAAATTACCAAAAATTTCATTAGGTGGAGATTGGAGGAAGCAATTAGCTCTGCGGGAAGCCTTTTGGATTCTAACTTTAGACACCAAATATCCACATGGTATGAATTACAAAAATGATCTTTTTTACATATATTGAACAACTAATGAATTTTTTGGTAATTTAGAACAGATATTAGTGTATTTCTAAGACATTTGATAAATAAGGTAAAGTTTTATCTCTGTGCACCAGGGAGATCTGTCAGATTTTTCCTTTTTTGGCATTGAAAGGGTTAGTCAGTCACCTAGAGGTAGAGATTGGAGGAAGCGATTAGCTCTGCGGGAAGCCTTTTGGATTCTAACTTTAGACACCAAATATCCACATGGTATGAATTACAAAAATGATTTTTTTTACATATATTGAACAACTAATGAATTTTTTGGTAATTTAGAACAGATGTTAGTGTATTTCTAAGACATTTGATAAATAAGGTAAAGTTTTGTTATGTGAATTTAGCTGCAGCTTTTTCCAATGAAATTTAATTGCTATGTCTGTGATTGGTTCCTTGTCATATATAAACCTGTGTATTCATGTCATATTAGTTCCTATGACTAAGGGCGCCGTGGTGCGCCAGAAACGCGTCAGGCAAAGAGAGTTCCTCTCTCTTTCTTTTTAATGTTGTTTTTTAAAATGTTCTAAATAAATTTTGATTATTTTACTCAAACTGGATGGATGTGCTGGAAATCCCCATTTCTCCCTTCGTCTACTGGATGCTGATACAGTTGACCCTGCGATGACGAGCAGTTGCCCACTGCTAGCACTGGGCCCCCCCACCTGCTCAGTGGCCCCATAGTGTCAGGGCGGCAGAGCAGGGAGATCGATTCTCACTGCTCTGCCACAGAATGTAACTGTATGCATGTGCCGCACACGCTGATACAGTTAGAGTAGCGTAGCTCTGGGTGGGCCCCCTCAGAGTGCGGGGCCCAGGGCCACTGCCGCCCCGGTAGCTACGCTACTGCAGCAAGTGCATTTAAATAACTCAGGGTTCTTAGTAATACTGTTTCTGATCAAAAATAGCATAAAAATCATCCCACTGTCATCAAGGTGCCCCTGATCGGGATGGAACCTACTCTGCCTAATATTAATAACCTTACCATGTGTCAGATTTGACCTCAGTGTGTGAATAAGGGCAGACAAAAGGACCAGGTACCAATCTATGGACACCAGTCTGGGGATGCTTTTAAATGTAATTACCCACTCAGGAAAGGGAGGCCACATCTCGGCTTGCACAAAATGCAATAATACAAAGAAAAAACACAAAAATTGAGCTTGGATTAAGTTGGTATACATGCAGCACATTAATGCATGTTCAGATTGGCCATAAAGTGCACAAAACTTGCAAGAAACAAAAATGATCAATAAATCCTGCTGTAACTAAATAAGTAAACAGCAAAAGTGCATTTAAATAACTAAGGGTTCTTAGTAATACTGTTGTTGATCAAAAATAGCAGTTACAGCAGGGTTTTTTGATCATTTTTGTTTCTTGAAGGTTTTGTGCGCTTTATTGCCAATGTGAACATGCGTTTATGTGCTACATGTATACCAACTTACTCCAAGCTCTATTTTTGTGCTTTAGGTTGTTGCTAACTAACTGCTTCTTGTTTCCAGCACCAGTCTCTGCCTTAACTTCTTTTCATATTTTTGCAGCATTTTTGCAGCATTTTTTTCACTCATAAAAAGCAATGAGTAAGTGCAAAAACACAGCAAAATATGCAGTTTTTGCTGCATTTATGGTGGAAAAACCTAAGGAAGTTGCATCTTTTTTTTGGGTGAACTAAGCTTTATCAGCATGCACAAGAGACAATAGAAATGCAACAAAAAAGTAGCAAATTCACAGCAAAAATCACAGAAAAACCTGCGTTTTGTAAGTAGCTTCTTTACTGCCAAGGAAATGGAGCAAAATTTCAATGTGTTAACATAGCCTAAGGATTTCTAATGCTTATGACATTACTTATGAAGTGACATTACCGACTGAGCATAGTGGTTTGCAATATATTTTGTCTGAGCTAAGCTTATTCCTATTTCTACACACCCACAGACATTGAAGCGTACAATTATTTTTAAGTATGATATTTAGTTTCATGAGTAAATTAGTGACTGATCCTACATTTCAATAGTAAAATATGAGATTTCTGTATCTGTTGCATTGTTTTATGAAGTAAACGACAGTCACATTTCTCTATTTAATATTTATTACCATAAAACATTACAATATATTTGCAGGACTCAGAACTCTCTAGTGATTAAATTCTGACTATAGAGACTTCCTAATCATATTGACAAAGAATGGGTTACAGCTTCTATTATTGCCTTCCTGGGATGTTTTCTCATTGTTTTTTTGATTGCCTCCTCCAAAGAGGAAATCCCATATTCTATGGCTATTGATTCTTTATAATGTGATCATTGTTTATTTGTAATGCTAACACTTGATAAAAAATGGGCAGATAATAGCATCATTTATTCCCTTCGGTATATTAAATCACTTTCTACAATATTCTTGCAGTGTCATTTTACCCTCCCGCAGCTGTATAGTATTCTGTTGTTTTAGCAGTCAGTAAGCACATTCCATTGCTAGCGCTAGGTTACCATATATACTCAAATATAACCCCATTTTTTAGGCTGAAAGTGCCCTTTCGGCTTATACTTGAGTCATTTTCCCAGGGGGTCGGCGGTGGAGAGGGAGCGGCAGGAGCTAGCAGCTGTCACATCATACTCACCCCCTCCCAACGCGGTCTCTGCTTCTCAGATGGTCTCGGCACCGGCAGCTCTTCCTGTGTTCAGCGTTCATCTGTTACCGCTCATTAAAGTAGTGAATATGTACGCGACTCCACTCCCATAGGCGTGGAGCACATATTCATTACTTTAATGAGCGGTACCATGTAACCGCTCAGCACTGGAAGGAGCTGCTGCCCCGGGACAATTGAGAAGCAGGGAAGTGCAGAGACCATGCCAGGAGAGTGAGTATGATGGGGGAGGGCGAGCCATGCGATATTCACCTGTCCCCGTTCCACCGTCGGGCTCTGTCTTCCGGGTCCTCTGGCTGTGACGTTCAGGTCAGAGGGTGTGATGATGCGGTTAGTGTGCGCCCTCTGCCTGAACAGTCACTGCAGAGACCAGGAAGACACAGTGGGGCGTGGCTGTGGGATGGGGACAGGTGAATTTTGCTAGTGCTGGGGGCCTGAGCCAGCCACCGGGACTTTGTGGTCGATTTTCCTTTCCCTCCTTTAAGCTGCTGTGTGTTTTCTAGTAGTCTGAGAAATAAATTGTTAGATCAAAGAAAACATTTTTCAGGACCGCTGTGGGTTTTCTAGTAGTTTTGCAAACAAATATATTGCGTCAGACATCTCTTTGCTATTTCTAGGCCCCAAGATTATTTTCTGTGCTGTTGTGTGTTTTTTAGTAAACTGAGAAATAAATAATTGGCATCGGCTGTTGCCACTTGTAAGCCCCAAAAATAATTTTTCTGTACTGGTGTGTGTTTTGTAGAAATCTGGCAAACAAATATTTGGCATTAGCCATCTCATTGCCTTTTGCAGGCCAAAGAAGCAATTTTTCAGTACCGTTGTGCATTTTCTAGTAGTGTTGCATACAAATAACTGGCATCAGCCATCTTGTTGCCATTTATAAGCCAAATAAATAATTTTTTCAGGACTGCTGTGCATTTTCTGGTAGTGTTGCAAATACATAACTGGCATGAGCCATCTTGTTGCCATTTATAGGCCAAAGGAACTGTGTGTGTTCCATATGACAGAAAATACCCCAAAATGACACCATTCTAAAAACTGCACTCCTCAAGGTACTCAAAACCATATTCAAGAAGTTGAACCCTTTAGCTGCTTCACAGGGAATTTTGGAATGTGGAAAAAAAAAAACATTTACTTTTCACAAAAATGTTCCTTTAGACCTATTTGTTTTACTTTTGCAAAGGTAACAGGAGAAAATGAATCATATAATTTGTTGTGCAATTTCTCCGGACTGCGCAGATACTCAATATGTGAAGGGAAACAACTGTTTGGGTGCACGGCAGGGCTTGGAAGGAAAGGAGTGCTATTTGACTTTTTGAATGTAAAATACACTGGAATAATTAACGGTTGCAATGTCGCGTTTGGAGAGCCTCTGATGTGCCTAAACAGTGGAAACCCCCCACAAGTGACACCATTTTGGAAACTAGACTGCTTAGGGACCTTATCTAGAGGTGAATTGAGCACATTGAACCCACAGGTGCTTCACGGAAGTTTATAACGTAGAATCGTGGAAATAAAAAAAAAAATCACATTTTTCCCAAATAAATGATTTTTAGCTCCATATTTTGCATTTCATAATAGTAAAAGTACACACACAAAACCCCATATGTGTGGGAATACTGCTGTTTGGGCACACAGCAGGTCTTTGAAGGGAAGTAGTGCCATTTGACTTATTGACTGCAAAATTTAATGGAATAATTAGCAGACACCATGTCACGTTTGAAGATCCCTGATGTGGCTAAATGTTAGATGTTGAGTTCCCAATGCTGCACAGGGGGAATCTCGACCCATGTCCGCTGCGGTCTCTCGTTCTCCTCCAGCCACAGTGGAGACTGCTCAGTGGAGACATCGATCCTAGAGTCTGGTTCAAGCTGATTCTGTGTGCTTGGTTACTACTGCCTTTCTAGGCTCTGCTTTTGTAGCCAGCACTGATCAGCAGCGAGCAGGCATTTCAGGGACTAAGTCCTGCTTTTCCCATACTGAGCATGCCCACGGGATGACCTCCCATTGGAGGTTGGGTGTCACATGCTCAGGTCCTTTTGCGACTCCTATTGGACCATCAGGAAGGTCCTGGGTCTGGCTTGTAATGTCGGACGAACAGCATCTACACCGGTACATACAGGAGCTGGAGGGTAGGTTGTCGCCTCTTGAGTGTACAACCTCTGCTGTGGATGTTACCGCAGTCACTGTTCAGGCTGCTAGCGTAGCTGCAGCCAGTTTGCCCACTGCTACCCCTGCTCTGACCTTATCCCATCTCCCGCTACCTGATAAGTTTACTGGTTACAGGAAGCTGTGTCGGGGATTCATGAGTCAGTGTGCCATACACCTTGAGCTCCTGGCTGCACGTTTTCCTACGGAGCGAAGGTGGGATTTATAGTATCCCTGTCGTCGGGCAGGGCGTTGGAGTGGACAACGCCGCTGTGGGAGCGTGACGATCATGAGGTGCAGAGTGCTCCAAGGTTCCTGGACTCTCTGAAACAGGTCTTTCTGGGACCTCGTATCACCCATGATTCGGCGCTCCAACTACTGGCATTAACACAGGGTTCGTCCATGGTCAGTCATTTTGCAATCCACTTCCGGACTTTGGCATCTGAGCTGGAGTGGCCGGATATAGTCCTTATCCCAGTGTTCTGGAAAGGACTGGCTGACCAAGTGAAGGACGCCTTGGCCACTAGGGAGATTCCAGCCACACTGGAGGAGCTAATAGCTATATCTACTCGCATTGACCTCCATTTTCACTAGCGAGGGTTGGAGCGAGCAGAGTGTAGGCAGAGGTTTTGGTTGGCACCCACCTTCGCCAGGCCTCTGGAGTCTCCTGTTCAGGCATCCGAGCCCTATGAGGCCATGGAGGTTTCTGGAGCAGGTCCTAAGTCTTGGGCTGCTCGAATACCCATGGTCTGTAATGTATGCCAGCAGACTCAGGACATTTTACCAAGAAATGTCTACAGCAGCAGGGAAACTGCCGGGTCTAGTGAATGTAGGAGGAGGTTCACTAGACACAGCGGTGTTTTCCTCCAAATTGTCCTTCAAGGGGACAATTACCTTTGGCCCTTCCACTTTTACGGTCGAACTTTGTGTGGATACTGGGGCGGAGGGAAATTTGATGTCCTCAGCCTTCGCCCAACGGCACGCAATACCCCTGGTTATGTTAAGGTACCTTCACACTAAACGACTTTGCAGCGATAGCGACAGCGATCCGTGACGTTGCAGCGTCCTGGATAGCGATATCGTTGTGTTTGACACGCAGCAGCGATCTGGATCCCGCTGTGATATCGCTGGTCATTGCTGAAAGTTCAGAACTTTATTTGGTCGTCAGATTGGCGTGTATCGTCGTGTTTGACAGCAAAAGCAACGATGCCAGCGATGTTTTACAATGGTAACCAGGGTAAATATCGGGTTACTAAGTGCAGTGCCGCGCTTAGTAACCCGATATTTACCCTGGTTACCATTGTAAAAGTAAAAAAAAAAACAGTACATACTCACCCTCTGATGTCTGTCACGTCCCCCGGCGTCCGCGCTGCTGCTCAGAGCTTCCTGCACTGAATGTGTCAGTACCGGCCGGAAAGCAAAGCACAGCGGTGACGTCACCGCTGTGCCCTGCTACTGCCGGCGCTTACACAGTGCAGGGAAGCGGACGCCGGGGGACGCGAATGTAAGTATGTAGTGTTTGTTTTTTTACATTTACACTGGTAACCAGGGTAAACATCGGGTTACTAAGCGCGGCCCTGCGCTTAGCAACCCGATGTTTACCCTGGTTACCCGGGGACTTCGGCATCGTTGGTCGCTGGAGAGCTGTCTGTGTGACAGCTCTCCAGCGACCACACAGCGACGCTGCAGCGATCGGCATCGTTGTCGATATCGCTGCAGCGTCGCTAAGTGTGAAGGTACCTTTAGACAAACCAGTGACCGTAAGAGTGGTGAATGGGTCGACACTGCCCTCACAGATTACACACAATACTATCCCATTTACGTTATCTATGTATCAATCCCATCAGGAGATCATTTCCCTTCTTGTCATTCCTGTGGGAATAGACGAGATTCTGCTAGGGATACCTTGGTTGCGTTACAACTCCCCACATATAGAGTGGTCCTCTGGGAGAATTCTGGGATGGAGTAAATCTTGTGAGTACAGATGTCTGAGGGAGTGTGTTCAGGTTGCCACTACGGAGGTAGGTTGCCTATTTCTGCATTCAGAACCTGAAATTACGTCACGGCTTGCTGTGATTGGTCGCGTCGCGGCCACATGGGCGGCACGCAACCAATCACAAGCCGTGACGTAATTTTAAAAATGCGCGCGTCTCCTGCCTCCCGTGACGTCACGGCTTGTGATTGGTCGCGTCGCCCATGTGACCGCGACGTGACCAATCACAAGCCGGAACGTAATTTTAAAATCCTGAATGCCTAGAATTAGGCATCCAGGACCTCAAAATTACGTCACGGCTTGCTGTGATTGGTCGCGTCGCGGCCACATGGGCGGCACGCGACCAATCAGAAGCCGTGACGTCACGGAAGGAAGGAAACGTGCGCATTTTAAGCAAACAACGCTGCCGGTTCCCTCGGTGAGGTCCAGGCTGCGTCGGAGAGGTGAATATAGCAATATTTTTTATTTTAATTCTTTATTTTACACATTAATGTTGTATTTTACACATTAATGTTGTTTCGATACCGATACCCGATACCACAAAAGTATCGGATCTCGGTATCGGAATTCCGATACCCGCAAGTATCGGCCGATACCCGATACTTGTGGTATCGGAATGCTCAACACTAGTCTTAACGCCATCACCATTAAGAATAAGTACCCTCTGCCCTTGATATCTGAGCTCTTTGATAGACTACGTAAGGCGAGGGTATTTACTAAGCTAGATCTGCGGGGTTCTTACAACCTGATTCGCAGCAATGAGGGGGATGAATGGAACACAGCTTTCAATACCAGGGATGGGCACTATGAATATGTGGTGATGTTCTTTGGGCTTTGCAGTGCGCCAACCATCTTCCAAGACTTTGTAAATTATATCTTCCGGGATATGCTCAGCCCGAGGATTAGCTATGGATCCTGCCAAGCTACGAGCAGTGATGGACTGGCAGGAACCTCATTCTCTCAAAGCGGTGCAGTGCTTTATGGGGTTCATTAATTATTATCATCAGTTCATTCCCCACTTCTCAACTTTAGTGGCTCCCTTGGTAGCCCTCACCAAGAAGGGTGCAAATCCCAAATTGTGGTCGTCGGAGGTATCCAAGGCCTTCTTATCTGTTTGCTAGCACTCCCATTTTGCATCGTCCCAATGTAGTTAAGCCCTTCATTATAGAGGTGGATGCTTCGTCCATCGGTGCTGGAGCAGTCCTCTTTCAAAAGGACGCTCAGGGTCGGTAGCATGCTTGCTTCTTTTTCTCAAAGACCTTCACTCCGGAATTATTCCATCAGGGACAGGGAGTTGCTAGCAATGAAGTTGGCCTATACCGAGTGGAGACACCTCCTGGAGGAAGCTCGCTTTCCCTTCCAAGTTTACAGTGACCACAAGAATTTGGTGTATTTGCACACAGCCCAGTGGCTAAATTCTTGGCAGGCTAGATGGTCCCTGTTCTTTTCCCAGTTTCACTTCACCCTTCATTTGCTATCTGGGGAGAAGAACATTCGCGCTTATACTCTCTGCCGCTCAGTGGTGTCATCAGAGGAGGAGGAGCCTCGACTAATTGTCCCCTCTGAGAGTCTGAGAACTGTGGCTTCGGTGTCGCTAGAGTCTGTGCCCCCGGGCAAGACTTTTGTGCCATCTGATTTGCGATCAAAAGGACATCAGAGCTTCTGGCGAGGATGTACTGGTGGCCGCATATGGCCCGTGACTTCGGAGACTATATTTGGGCGTGCGTCTCTGGCACCAAGAATAGGTCTCCTCGACAATGGCCTGCTGGGTTATTTTAGCCCCTACCTGTGGCAGATAGGCCCTGGGAGATGGTCGGGATGGACTTTGTGGTAGGCTTACCCACGTCCCATGGCTGCACCGTTATTTGGGTAGTTACCGATCATTTCTCCAAAATGGTGCATTTGGTGCCTCTCCCACAGTTACCTTCTGCACGGACCTTGGCGGCGTTGTTTGTTAAACATGTTTTCCGCTTACAAGATTACAAGATTGTCAGTGACTGGGGTCCCCAGTTTGCATCTCAGTTCTGGAGAGAGCTTTGTCACCTATTTAGCATTGAGCTGAATCTCTCTTCAGCATACCATCCTGAGATGAATGGATTGGTAGAGAGGGACAAGCAGACCCTGGTCACATACCTACAACATTTTTTTTTGGCCTGGCAGGATGACTGGGCATCCTTGCTACCGTGGGCGGAGTTTGCCTTGAACAACGCCGTAGCCGACTCCACTGGGCAGACCCCATGCCTTCTTAATTATGGCCAGCATCGGCGGGTTCCTGTGCCCATGCCTGTGTCTTCCGCCGACTCTAGAGTGGCAGACTGGGCAGTGGAAGCACAGAACATCTGGGACTGCACAC
The DNA here is from genome assembly GCF_051348905.1 of Ranitomeya variabilis. Lineage (NCBI taxonomy): Eukaryota > Metazoa > Chordata > Amphibia > Anura > Dendrobatidae > Ranitomeya > Ranitomeya variabilis. Next base: position 824,251,970 of record NC_135232.1, on the reverse strand, counting down.
AGGATGCCATCCGGGCCTCCAAGGAGAGAATGTGGGTCTCTGCCGATGCACATCCACGCCCCAATCCGACCTTTGCTCCTGGCAACTTAGTGTGGCTCTCCGCCCGCAATATCAGGCTGTGAGTTGAGTCCACTAAGTTTGCGCCTTGCTACTTAGGGCCCTTCAAGGTTCTGGAACAGGTTAACCCTGTGGTCTACCATCTGGCTCTTCCTCCACGCCTGGGTATCATCAACACCTTTCATGTATCCCTCTTAAAACCCATTTATATGTCATGGTTTTCCGAGTCATCTGCCGGGACATCGAGTTTGTTCACGGACGATTACGAGGTGAATTCTATCTTGGGGTGCAAGGTGGTACGTTGCAAAAAGTACTATCTGGTAGAGTTACGGCCCAGAGGACAGAACCTGTGGAGTACATTCGGGCTCCGCTGCTCATTGCAGCCTTTGCACGTAGCGAGGCCCAAGGAGGGGGGCCATGTTAGGTGTCGAGATCCCACCACTGCACAGGGGGAAGCTCAAACCGAGTCTGCTGCGGTCTCCCATTCTCCTCCAGCTGCAGTGGAGCCTGCTCAGCGGAGATGTCGATCCCAGCGTCTGAGTCAAGCTGGTACTGTGTGCTTGGTTACTGCTGCTTTTCCAGGCTCTGTCTTTGCAGCCAGCACTGATTAGCAGCAAGCAGGCATTTCAGGGACTAAGTCCTGCTTTTCCCATACTGAGCATGCCCACGGGATGACCTCCCATTTGAGGTCGGGGGTCACATGCTCAGGTCCTGTTGTGACTCCTATTAGATCATCAGGAAGGTCCTGGAGTGCTACTACTATAAAAGGTTCACATGGCCGCTCAGCCATGCTCTAGTGTAAACCTGTTAACATGTGTGTGGATGTATGCCTGTCAATGTATGAAATCTCCGAATCATTCCTCTTCCTAGAGTTGTTGACTGCTTGCGAATGGTGGAGCTACCTAGCACCTGACAGTGCGATCCCGCACATTAAACACAAGAGTCAGTGTCTATTAACAGCGACCACCAGTGCGGTGCTGCACGCAATCTTGTGTGGCAAATATTTAGTTTAGTTTATTCGCTGACACTACTATAGCGGTGTCGAGTGCAAGAGGTCTTGAGGGACTCTTACCCTGAGTCTTGGGGCAGAGTTCTGTGACTCCTTGCTTGCACTCTCTGTGCAGTATCGCGGCCTTGTGACACAACAGGGTTCACTTACTTCAAACCAGGTGAAGCTAACAAGTATGTGTCTTCTCTTAATACCGCCATATAGTCCATCATTACCTAGCAGTAGTTGTCTTTTCTGCACAATGGACACCGGACTGCGAACGCATCTTATATAGCCTCTAATTAATATTATTTTTATTTTTATTATTATTTATTTATATAGCACCATTGATTCCATGGTGCTGTAATTGAGAAGGGTGTGAAGAGCGGAACAAAAATGGTTACCTCAATGAACCAAAAAGAATTTGTGATCAATAGGGTTGAGCGACTTTCATTTTTTTAAGATCGAGTAGGGTTTTGGGAAACCCGATTTTGTCCAGAGTCGAGTCGAGTGCAGTCGGCCGATTATCGCTAAAAGTCGGGGATCGACCGAAACACGAAACCCAATGCAAGTCAATGGGGAAGCATAGTCGGCAGTGAGTGGAGGCCAGGAAAACACCTACAGTGCCCATTTTAATGCCAAAAACATCCATTCTTGTTTCTGAAGCTTGCCAATCTTAATTAACTGTATAATAATAGTTGGGCATAGGGAATTGGGGGAAAGTTGTGGGGGGAGTAGGGCTGGCTCAAGTTTTTCGTGGGCCCAGGAAATGCGGACTACGTCACGGCGGTGTTGCAGGGAAAGGTAAGTATTTAAAAGTTGCAAGTGCTGTGATCCTGAGCAAGCAGGGGGGGGGCCCACTCGTTCGCATTGCCACTGGCACAGGGCCCCTCAAAGTACGGCGGTGTGTTTGCATGGCGGGGGCGCCTCCCACCAGCAGCGACACTTTTGCTTACTCTGAGGGGCCCTGTGCCAGTGACGTCGCCAACGAGTATGCCCCCCCACCTGATGAAGGAACCTGCACTTTCATCTGCACCTTCCTCTTTGTCCCTGTGTAAGGTGGTATAACATGCGGGAAGGGGAACCTTACTTTCAGCAGGGTCAGATTCTGGCTGTGTAGAGTACAAGGGGAATGTAGTGGTCTAGGTCAATGTACCAGCAGACTCATTTAGCAGTGGCTGGGCAATGGGCAGGATGAGGAGGAAACAGATATAGGGCCAAAGAATAAAGTAGGCTACATGCAGTTCAAAATTGGTAACAGGACTAAACAGGCGGCATTGCTTTGTTCAGTGGAGTAGCAAACCCAAGAGCAGCAGACACTGTTTCAAGGGCCTAACCACACTAGTAGGCCAAATGCAGTTTAATATCTGATAGTATAGGGCGAAAGCCAGAATGTGGAAGCTCAGCTTTGTTCAGTTGAGGACAACACCAGGGAGGGGCAGACACCTTTAGTAGGCCGGAAAAGCCTATTGCATTTTTTAAAATGGTAATTTGGAGCAGAAGGTTGAAGCTCAGCTTTATTTAGTTGAGGGCAACACCAGGGAGGGGCAGAAGCCGTTAGTAGGCCCTAACCACCATTTTTTTTTTTTAAAACCACTTAATGAGAGCCGGAAGGTTGAAGCTCAGCTTTATTTAGTTGAGGACAACACCAGGCAGGGGCACACAGACAGACACCTTTAGTAGGCCGGAAAAGCCTATTGCATTTTTTAAAATGGTAATTTGGAGCAGAAGGTTGAAGCTCAGCTTTATTTAGTTGAGGGCAACACCAGGGAGGGGCAGAAGCCGTTAGTAGGCCCTAACCACCATTTTTTTTTTTAAAACCACTTAATGAGAGCCGGAAGGTTGAAGCTCAGCTTTATTTAGTTGAGGACAACACCAGGCAGGGGCACACAGACAGACACCTTTAGTAGGCCGGAAAAGCCTATTGCATTTTTTAAAATGGTAATTTGGAGCAGAAGGTTGAAGCTCAGCTTTATTTAGTTGAGGACAACACCAGGCAGGGGCACACAGACAGACACCTTTAGTAGGCCGGAAAAGCCTATTGCATTTTTTAAAATGGTAATTTGGAGCAGAAGGTTGAAGCTCAGCTTTATTTAGTTGAGGGCAACACCAGGGAGGGGCAGAAGCCGTTAGTAGGCCCTAACCACCATTTTTTTTTTTTAAAACCACTTAATGAGAGCCGGAAGGTTGAAGCTCAGCTTTATTTAGTTGAGGACAACACCAGGCAGGGGCACACAGACAGACACCTTTAGTAGGCCGGAAAAGCCTATTGCATTTTTTAAAATGGTAATTTGGAGCAGAAGGTTGAAGCTCAGCTTTATTTAGTTGAGGACAACACCAGGCAGGGGCAGAAGCCGTTAGTAGGCCCTAACCACCATTTTTTTTTTTTAAAACCACTTAATGAGAGCCGGAAGGTTGAAGCTCAGCTTTATTTAGTTGAGGACAACACCAGGCAGGGGCACACAGACAGACACCTTTAGTAGGCCGGAAAAGCCTATTGCATTTTTTAAAATGGTAATTTGGAGCAGAAGGTTGAAGCTCAGCTTTATTTAGTTGAGGGCAACACCAGGGAGGGGCAGAAGCCGTTAGTAGGCCCTAAGCACCATTTTTTTTTTTTAAAACCACTTAATGAGAGCCGGAAGGTTGAAGCTCAGCTTTATTTAGTTGAGGACAACACCAGGCAGGGGCACACAGACAGACACCTTTAGTAGGCCGGAAAAGCCTATTGCATTTTTTAAAATGGTAATTTGGAGCAGAAGGTTGAAGCTCAGCTTTATTTAGTTGAGGACAACACCAGGCAGGGGCACACAGACAGACACCTTTAGTAGGCCGGAAAAGCCTATTGCATTTTTTAAAATGGTAATTTGGAGCAGAAGGTTGAAGCTCAGCTTTATTTAGTTGAGGGCAACACCAGGGAGGGGCAGAAGCCGTTAGTAGGCCCTAACCACCATTTTTTTTTTTTTTAAAACCACTTAATGAGAGCCGGAAGGTTGAAGCTCAGCTTTATTTAGTTGAGGACAACACCAGGCAGGGGCACACAGACAGACACCTTTAGTAGACCGGAAAAGCCTATTGCATTTTTTAAAATGGTAATTTGGAGCAGAAGGTTGAAGCTCAGCTTTATTTAGTTTAGGGCAACACCAGGGAGGGGCAGAAGCCGTTAGTAGGCCCTAACCACCCTTTTTTTTTTTTAAAACCACTTAATGAGAGCCGGAAGGTTGAAGCTCAGCTTTATTTAGTTGAGGACAACACCAGGCAGGGGCACACAGACAGACACCTTTAGTAGGCCGGAAAAGCCTATTGCATTTTTTAAAATGGTAATTTGGAGCAGAAGGTTGAAGCTCAGCTTTATTTAGTTGAGGGCAACACCAGGGAGGGGCAGAAGCCGTTAGTAGGCCCTAACCACCATTTTTTTTTTTTAAAACCACTTAATGAGAGCCGGAAGGTTGAAGCTCAGCTTTATTTAGTTGAGGGCAACACCAGGGAGGTGCAGAAGCCGTTAGTAGGCCCTAACCAAAGTTGAAGGCCAAATGCAGTTTAATTTCTGATACTATAGGCCGAAAGCCAGAAGGTGGAAGCTCCGATTTAGACAGTGGAGGACAATTTGAATTAGGGACTGCAGACAGACTTAGTAGGCTGTCCCCTGTGGACCATGCATCCACCACATTAACCCATTGCGCCGTAATGGACACGTAATCTTCCGTGGCCATGCCTACAGGTCCATGCGTCTGTTGTCAGGTGCACCTTTGTACTCACAGATTGCCAGAGTGCATGGACAATGCGGTCTTCTACATGCTGGTGGAGGGTTGGGATGGCTTTTCTCGCAAAAGAAGTGTCGACTGGTTAGCTTGTAGCGTGGTACAGCGTAGTCCATCATGGCCTTATTAATAGTAAATAAAATATATAACTAGGCTCTATGAACTTTTAAATAGGTTCCAGGGGTACACGGGCAGCATTGGTGTGGTCAGTGGAGGAGTATTGCAAGTAGGGGCTGCAGACAGGCTATCAAAGGCCTAAAATAACAAACAGTAGGCAGTCATGGCAGTTTTACATCGGTTACATGGATACACAGGCAGGCACTCCAGGCAGCATTGTGGTCAGTGGAGGAGTATTGCAAGTAGGGGCCGCAGACAGGCTATCAAAGGCCTAAAATAACAAACAATAGGCTCATTGCAGTTTTACAGCGGTTACATGGATAGACGGGCAGGCAGCTTGGTGGTGAGTGGAGGAGTATTTAAAGTAGGGACCGCAGACAGGCTATCAAAGGCCTAACATAACAAACAATAGGCTCATGGCAGTTTTACAGCGGTTACATGGATACACGGGCAGGCAGCTTGGTGGTCAGTGGAGGAGTATTTAAAGTAGGGACCGCAGACAGGCTTCAAAGGCCTAACATAAGAAAATGGGCTGGCTGTAGGCACTTTATAATTGGTTCCAGGGGTACACGGGCAACAGTGGTCTGGCCAGTGGAGGACTAGTGGAAGGAGGGACCGCAGACAGGCTTCAAAGGCCTAACATAAGAAAATGGGCTGGCTGTAGGCACTTTATAATTGGTTCCAGGGGTACACGGGCAGCAGTGGTCTAGTCAGTGGAGGACTAGTGGAAGGAGGGACCGCAGACAGGCTTCAAAGGCCTAACATAAAAAAATGGGCTGGCTGTAGGCACTTTATAATTGGTTCCAGGGGTACACGGGCAGCAGTGGTCTGGCCAGTGGAGGACTAGTGGAAGGAGGGACCGCAGACAGGCTTCAAAGGCCTAAAATAACAAACAATAGGCTCATGGCAGTTTTACAGCGGTTACATGGATACACGGGCAGGCAGCTTGGTGGTCAGTGGAGGAGTATTTAAAGTAGGGACCGCAGACAGGCTTCAAAGGCCTAACATAAGAAAATGGGCTGGCTGTAGGCACTTTATAATTGGTTCCAGGGGTACACGGGCAGCAGTGGTTTGGTCAGTGGAGGACTAGTGGAAGGAGGGACCGCAGACAGGCTTCAAAGGCCTAACATAAAAAAATGGGCTGGCTGTAGGCACTTTATAATTGGTTCCAGGGGTACACGGGCAGCAGTGGTCTGGTCAGTGGAGGACTAGTGGAAGGAGGGACCGCAGACAGGCTTCAAAGGCCTAAAATAACAAACAATAGGCTCATGGCAGTTTTACAGCGGTTACATGGATACACGGGCAGGCAGCTTGGTGGTCAGTGGAGGAGTATTTAAAGTAGGGACCGCAGACAGGCTTCAAAGGCCTAACATAAGAAAATGGGCTGGCTGTAGGCACTTTATAATTGGTTCCAGGGGTACACGGGCAGCAGTGGTCTGGTCAGTGGAGGACTAGTGGAAGGAGGGACCGCAGACAGGCTTCAAAGGCCTAAAATAACAAACAATAGGCTCATGGCAGTTTTACAGCGGTTACATGGATACACGGGCAGGCAGCTTGGTGGTCAGTGGAGGAGTATTTAAAGTAGGGACCGCAGACAGGCTTCAAAGGCCTAACATAAGAAAATGGGCTGGCTGTAGGCACTTTATAATTGGTTCCAGGGGTACACGGGCAGCAGTGGTCTGGCCAGTGGAGGACTAGTGGAAGGAGGGACCGCAGACAGGCTTCAAAGGCCTAACATAAGAAAATGGGCTGGCTGTAGGCACTTTATAATTGGTTCCAGGGGTACACGGGCAGCAGTGGTCTGGTCAGTGGAGGACTAGTGGAAGGAGGGACCGCAGACAGGCTTCAAAGGCCTAAAATAACAAACAATAGGCTCATGGCAGTTTTACAGCGGTTACATGGATACACGGGCAGGCAGCTTGGTGGTCAGTGGAGGAGTATTTAAAGTAGGGACCGCAGACAGGCTTCAAAGGCCTAACATAAGAAAATGGGCTGGCTGTAGGCACTTTATAATTGGTTCCAGGGGTACACGGGCAGCAGTGGTCTGGTCAGTGGAGGACTAGTGGAAGGAGGGACCGCAGACAGGCTTCAAAGGCCTAACATAAAAAAATGGGCTGGCTGTAGGCACTTTATAATTGGTTCCAGGGGTACACGGGCAGCAGTGGTCTGGCCAGTGGAGGACTAGTGGAAGGAGGGACCGCAGACAGGCTTCAAAGGCCTAACATAAAAAAATGGGCTGGCTGTAGGCACTTTATAATTGGTTCCAGGGGTACACGGGCAGCAGTGGTCTGGTCAGTGGAGGACTAGTGGAAGGAGGGACCGCAGACAGGCTTCAAAGGCCTAAAATAACAAACAATAGGCTCATGGCAGTTTTACAGCGGTTACATGGATACACGGGCAGCTTGGTGGTGAGTGGAGGAGTAGTGCAAGGAGTGTCTGTCCCAGTACTCCCAAAATATAAATAGATGTTAATGTCTCGCAAAACAACCAAAACAAAAAAAAAGGTGGCATACTTAGGTACAAGGGTGGGCTCATCTGCTGAGTTTCTGACATAGTAATTTGGCAGTAACTATTTAATGGTGCCAATATAGGACACAGACTAAGACTACTTTAAGTTGCATCGTAGATGTCTACAAATTTGTATTGTCAGTGCCAGACATTGAATTATGTCAGCGAATAGACTAAAGATTGGTGGAGCTGTGCGACATAATTTTGCATGTGGTAGAGCACATTTTGAGCTGGGGTAGGGGGGAACTCTCTAGAGGCCGGCGGGACCGCCCCAGGGCCCCTCATGTTACAACGGTGTGTCTGACGTTGGGTGTGCACCACCACCGCCAGAGACACTACATTGTACTATGAGGGACCCAGTAGCAATGCCGTCAACCAAAAGCGAGCACACCCACCTCTTCAGACAAACAGCAGTCTCACGGGTGCTTGCGCCAAGTCGCGATACCACGGCCCCGTGTGGGGAGTTTGGCCATTTAGGGAGGTGTAAACATGTCGTATGCTGTACAATCAGCTGCAGCAAATTAGACATTAGAAAAGTAATTCACAGGCAAGAGCCTTTCATAGGAAAGCTAGGTGTCGGCCGGGCAAGGTGGGGCAAAAGATTTCAAAATCCAGTTGTGGTTCATTTTAATGAATGTCAGATCGTCAACATTTTGGGTAGCCAGACGAGTCCTTTTTTCGGTTAATATTGAACCTGCAGCACTGAATACTCTTTCTGATAGGACACTTGCTGCCGGGCAAGCAAGCTCCTGCAATGCATATTCTGCCAATTCTGGCCAGGTGTCTAATTTGGAGGCCCAGTAATCAAATGGGAATGACGGTTGAGGGAGAACATCGATAAGGGATGAAAAATAGTTAGTAACCATACTGGACAAATGTTGTCTCCTGTCACTTTCAATTGATGCAGCAGTACCTGTCCTGTCTGTGGTCATAGCAAAATCACTCCACAACCTGGTCAGAAAACCCCTCTGTCCAACGCCACTTCTGATGTGTGCACCCCTAACACTCCTAGTCTGCTGCCCCCTGGAGCTCGTGTGAGAACGATCACGTGCGCTGTGTGCTGGGAATGCCTGAAGCAAACGGTCAACAAGAGTTGATTGTTTGGTTGCTAATATTAGTTCCAAGTTCTCATGTGGCATAATATTTTGCAATTTGCCTTTATAGCGTGGATCAAGGAGGCAGGCCAACCAGTAATCGTCATCGTTCATCATTTTCGTAATGCGTGTGTCCCTTTTTAGGATACGTAAGGCATAATCCGCCATGTGGGCCAAAGTTCCAGTTGTAAAATCTCCGGTTGTGATTGGTTGAGGGGCAGTTGCAGGCAAATCTACGTCACTTGTGTCCCTCAAAAAACCAGAACCCGGCCGTGACACGCAACCAATTTCCTGTGCCCCCGGGAAAGGTTCGGCATTAAAAATATACTCATCCCCATCATCCTCCTCGTCCTCCACCTCCTCTTCGCCCGCTACCTCGTCCTGTACACTGCCCTGACCAGACAATGGCTGACTGTCATCAAGGCTTTCCTCTTCCTCTGGTGCAGACGCCTGCTCCTTTATGTGCGTCAAACTTTGCATCAGCAGACGCATTAGGGGGATGCTCATGCTTATTACGGCGTTGTCTGCACTAACCAGCCGTGTGCATTCCTCAAAACACTGAAGGACTTGACACATGTCTTGTATCTTAGACCACTGCACACCTGACAACTCCATGTCTGCCATCCTACTGCCTGCCCGTGTATCCTCCCACAAATAAATAACAGCACGCCTCTGTTCGCACAGTCTCTGAAGCATGTGCAGTGTTGAGTTCCACCTTGTTGCAACGTCTATGATTAGGCGATGCTGGGGAAGGTTCAAAGACCGCTGATAGGTCTGCATACGGCTGGCGTGTACAGGCGAACGTCGGATATGTGAGCAAAGTGCACACACTTTGAGGAGCAGGTCGGAGAACCCAGGATAAGTTTTCAATAAGCACTGCACCACCAGGTTTAAGGTGTGAGCCAGGCAAGGAATGTGTTTCAGTTGGGAAAGGGAGATGGCAGCCATGAAATTCCTTCCGTTATCACTCACTACCTTGCCTGCCTCAAGATCTACTGTGCCCAGCCACGACTGTGTTTCTTGTTGCAAGAACTCGGACAGAACTTCCGCGGTGTGTCTGTTGTCGCCCAAGCACTTCATAGCCAATACAGCCTGCTGACGCTTGGCAGTAGCTGGCCCATAATGGGACAACTGGTGTGCAACAGTGTCATCTGCCGATGGAGTGGTTGGCAGACTGCGTTCTGTGGAAGAGCTGTAGCTTCTGCAGGAGGACGAGGAGGAGGAGGAGGAGGGGGTGCGAACGCCTACAGCCAACTGTTTCCTAGACCGTGGGCTAGGCACAACTGTCCCTAAATTGATGTCGCCTGTGGACCCTGCATCCACCACATTCACCCAGTGTGCCGTGATGGACACATAACGTCCCTGGCCATGCCTACTGGTCCATGCATCTGTAGTCAGGTGCACCTTTGTACTCACAGATTGCCTGAGTGCATGGACGATGCGCTGTTTAACATGCTGGTGCAGGGCTGGGATGGCTTTTCTGGAAAAAAAGTGTCGACTGGGTAGCTCGTATCGTGGTTCAGCGTACTCCATCAGGGCTTTGAAAGCTTCGCTTTCAACTAACCGGTAGGGCATCATCTCTAACGAGATTAGTCTAGCTATGTGGGTGTTAAAACACTGTGTACGCGGATGCGAGGATAAGTACTTCCTTTTTCTAACCAGAGTCTCATGTAGGGTGAGCTGGACTGGAGAGCTGGAGATCGTGGAACTTTCGGGTGTGCCGGTGTACATGGCAGACTGAGAGACGGTTGGAGACGGTATTGTTTCCGCCGGTGCCCTAGATGCAATATTTCCTCCTACAAAACTGGTGATTCCCTTACCCTGACTGCTTTTGGCTGGCAAAGAAACCTGCACAGATACTGCCGGTGGTGCGGAAAATGGTGGCCTTACAGTGACGGAAGGGATGTTGCGTTGCTGACTAGCTTCATTGGCCGAGGGTGCTACAACCTTGAGGGACGTTTGGTAGTTAGTCCAGGCTTGAAAATGCATGGTGGTTAAGTGTCTATGCATGCAACTAGTATTTAGACTTTTCAGATTCTGACCTCTGCTTAAGCTAGTTGAACATTTTTGACAGATGACTTTGCGCTGATCAGTTGGATGTTGTTTAAAAAAATGCCAGACTGCACTCTTCCTAGACTCGGATCCCTTTTCAGGGATTGCAGACTGAGCTTTAACCGGATGGCAACGCTGTGCTCCAACAGGTTTTGGCTTTGACACGCGTTTTGGGCCAGATACGGGCCCGGCAGATGGAACCTGTTGCGATGTTGATGCCTGCTGCGGCCCCTCCTCCACCTCCGCTTCTGAACTACTGCCGCCTGCACCCTGTTCCCCCAATGGCTGCCAATCGGGGTCAATAACTGGGTCATCTATTACCTCCTCTTCGAGCTCGTGTGCAACTTCGTCTGTGTCACTGTGTCGGTCGGTGGTATAGCGTTCGTGGCGGGGCAACATAGTCTCATCAGGGTCTGATTGTGGATCTGTACCCTGAGAGGGCAATGTGGTGGTCTGAGTCAAAGGAGCAGCATAGTACTCTGGCTGTGGCTGTGCATCAGTGCACTCCATGTCAGAATATACTTGTAATGGGCATGGCCTGTTAAATGTTTCACTTTCTAAGCCAGGGACGGTATGTGTAAAGAGCTCCATGGAGTGACCCGTTCTGTCGCCTGCTGCATCCTTCTCTCTTGTTGTAGTTTTTGCTGAGGAGGACAAGGAAGCGACTTGTCCCTGACCGTGAACATCCACAAGCGACGCGCTGCTTTTACATTTACCAGTTTCGGAAGAGGAGGCAAAAGAGCTAGAGGCTGAGTCTGCAATGTAAGCCAAAACTTGCTGTTGCTGCTCCGCCTTTAAAAGCGGTTTTCCTACTCCCAGAAAAGAGAGCGTTCGAGGCCTTGTGTAGCCTGACGACGAAACTGGCTCCACAGCTCCAGACTTAGGTGGAATATTTTTATCCCCACGACCACCTGATGCTCCACTACCACTACCATCATTACCAGCTGACAATGAACGCCCACGACGACCTCTTGCACCAGACTTCCTCATTGTTTTAAAATCTTAACCAAAGTAACTTTATTTGTTGCTGTCAAACAACTTACACGGTGAGCTATAACTTCAGTATGATTTCAATATCCCTTAACAGGTTGGTGAGACCACAAGGAAAATCAGGCACAATGTTACACACTCTGTTTTCTGTGGCACAAAATCACAGAGATGACACACACGCAGGACTGTCACTCAAGCACTAATGTCAATATTAATCTCCCACCTAATTTATTTATTTATTTTTCTCAGGGAGACTTTAGAAACCAAGTAATATTAAAAAAAAAAAAAAAAAAAAAGGCTTTCTATGGCCCACAATTAGAGAGAGAGAGGTGGCACACCCAGGAGTCAAGACTGGCGCACAAGCTGAAAGGGCAATATTACTCTCCCACTGTTTTTTTAAGTTTTTTTTTTATTTCAGGGAGACTTTAGAAACCAAATAATATAAAAAAAAAAAAATAAAAAATAAAAAAAAATAGGCTTTCTATAGCCCACTGAATGAGAGAGAGAGGTGGCACACCCAGGAGTCAAGACTGGCACACAAGCTGAAAGGGCAATATTACTCTCCCACTGTTTTTTTATGTTTTTTTTTTTTTTTTAGGGAGACTTTAGAAACCAAATAATAAGAAAAAAAATAAATAAATAAATAGGCTTTCTATAGCCCACTGAATGAGAGATAGCACACACAGCAGTGGCACACAAGCCCTGACTGAGGCCAATATTTTTCTCCCACTGATTGATGTAGTGTTTTTGTGTTGAGGTAGATTTTAGAACACAAATCAAGGAAAAAAAAAAAATGCTTTCTATGGCCCACTGAATGAGAGAGAGGTGGCACACCCAGGAGTCAAGACTGGCACACAAGCTGAAAGGGCAATATTACTCTCCCACTGTTTTTTTATGTATTTTTTGTTTTTTAAGGGAGACTTTAGAAACCCAATAATATTTAAAAAAATAAATAAATAGGCTTTCTATGGCCCACTGAAAGAGAGGGAGAGAGGTGGCACACCCAGGAGTCAAGACTGGCACACAAGCTGAAAGGGCAATATTACTCTCCCACTGTTTTTTTATGTATTTTTTGTTTTTTAAGGGAGACTTTAGAAACCCAATAATATTTAAAAAAATAAATAAATAGGCTTTCTATGGCCCACTGAATGAGAGGGAGAGAGGTGGCACACCCAGGAGTCAAAACTGGCACACAAGCTGAAAGGGCAATATTACTCTCCCACTGTTTTTTTATGTTTTTTTTTTTTTTTTTCAGGGAGACTTTAGAAACCAAATAATAAGAAAAAAAATAATTAAATAAATAGGCTTTCTATAGCCCACTGAATGAGAGATAGCACACACAGCAGTGGCACACAAGCCCTGACTGAGGCCAATATTTTTCTCCCACTGATTGATGTAGTGTTTTTGTGTTGAGGTAGATTTTAGAACACAAATCAAGGAAAAAAAAAAATGCTTTCTATGGCCCACTGAATGAGAGAGAGGTGGCACACCCAGGAGTCAAGACTGGCACACAAGCTGAAAGGGCAATATTACTCTCCCACTGTTTTTTTATGTATTTTTTGTTTTTTAAGGGAGACTTTAGAAACCCAATAATATTTAAAAAAATAAATAAATAGGCTTTCTATGGCCCACTGAATGAGAGGGAGAGAGGTGGCACACCCAGGAGTCAAGACTGGCACACAAGCTGAAAGGGCAATATTACTCTCCCACTGTTTTTTTATGTATTTTTTGTTTTTTAAGGGAGACTTTAGAAACCCAATAATATTTAAAAAAATAAATAAATAGGCTTTCTATGGCCCACTGAATGAGAGGGAGAGAGGTGGCACACCCAGGAGTCAAGCCTGGCACACAAGCTGAAAGGGCAATATTACTCTCCCACTGTTTTTTTATGTATTTTTTGTTTTTTAAGGGAGACTTTAGAAACCCAATAATATTTAAAAAAATAAATAAATAGGCTTTCTATGGCCCACTGAATGAGAGGGAGAGAGGTGGCACACCCAGGAGTCAAGACTGGCACACAAGCTGAAAGGGCAATATTACTCTCCCACTGTTTTTTTATGTATTTTTTGTTTTTTAAGGGAGACTTTAGAAACCCAATAATATTTTAAAAAATAAATAAATAGGCTTTCTATGGCCCACTGAATGAGAGGGAGAGAGGTGGCACACCCAGGAGTCAAGCCTGGCACACAAGCTGAAAGGGCAATATTACTCTCCCACTGTTTTTTTATGTATTTTTTGTTTTTTAAGGGAGACTTTAGAAACCCAATAATATTTAAAAAAAAAATAAATAGGCTTTCTATGGCCCACTGAATGAGAGGGAGAGAGGTGGCACACCCAGGAGTCAAGACTGGCACACAAGCTGAAAGGGCAATATTACTCTCCCACTGTTTTTTTAGGTTTTTTTTTTTTTTTCAGGGAGACTTTAGAAACCAAATAATATTAAAAAAAAAAAAAAAAAAAAAATAGGCTTGCTATAGCCCACTGAATGAGAGATAGCACACACAGCAGTGGCACACAAGCCCTGACTGAGGCCAATATTTTTCTCCCACTGATTGATGTAGTGTTTTTGTGTTGAGGTAGAATTTAGAACACAAATCACGGAAAAAATAAATAGGCTTTCTATGGCCCACTCAGTGAGAGATGGCACACACAGGGATGGCACTGTAGCAGAAATGCCAATCTTAATCTCCCACAAAAAAAACAAAAAAAAAACAGGGACTGTCCTACAATTACTATCTCCCTGCAGTAATGTAAGCCAGGTATGGCAGGCAGCAATAGGAGTGGACTGATGCACAAATTAAATAAAAAGTGTGGACAAACAAAAAAGATAGCTGTGCAGAAAGGAAGGAACAAGAGGATATGTGCTTTGAAAAAAGCAGTTGGTTTCCACAGTGGCGTACACACAGCAATACAGCTATCACGGAGCCTTCTAGGGCAGCCCAATGAGCTACAGCGCTGAGGGGAAAAAAAAAAAAAAATAGCTTCCACAGTCCCTGCACACCGAAGGTGGTGTTGGACAGTGGAAATCGCTGCAGCACAAGCGGTTTGGTGGTTAGTGGACCCTGCCTAACGCTCTCCCTGCTTCTGACGAAGCGGCAGCAACCTGTCCCTAAGCTCAGATCAGCAGCAGTAAGATGGCGGTCGGCGGGAACGCCCCTTTATAGCCCCTGTGACGCCGCAGACAGCAAGCCAATCACTGCAATGCCCTTCTCTAAGATGGTGGGGACCAGGATCTATGTCATCACGCTGCCCACACTCTGCGTTCACCTTCATTGGCTGAGAAATGGCGCTTTTCGCATCATTGAAACGCGACTTTGGCGCGAAAGTCGCGTACCGCATGGCCGACAAGCACAGGGGTCGGATCGGGTTTCATGAGACGCCGACTTAGCCAAAAGTCGGCGACTTTTGAAAATGATCGACCCGTTTCGCTCAACCCTAGTGATCAATATTGACCTGTCCATTCAAGGACATTTTAGCCATAGTGTGAAATCCTATTTTTTGTTTGTGAAACTGCCACTTAGGCGAAACTGTACTGTTTTGTTTGTTGTGAAACTATCACATAGCCGAAACTGTTTTCTTTTGTCTTCTCTTTTCTCTCTTTGTTTAAACAAGCAAAACTTGTATAACCACTGAAACTACCTGTACAACTATATAAAGAGGGGATAGCACCTTGAAGGCAGGCGTGCAACAGAGGCTTCCCAGTGATATACTATACGAGACGTGTCTTGTGTATTATTTCTGGTGATTCCCCACTTCCAAAGGCTGCTCCGACTGAGTGTGGTCCCGACATTTCCTGGCGCCTGAACAGGGACCCGAGGTCTGTGTACTCCTTCAAGAACACCGGCAGAATACGAACGAAAAGAGAATCTGGGATAATGGACGGCAGATGAATAAAAACCTGGCCAGGTAAGAGACACTGTTAGATCTCTTATATCTGCCCTGCACTGTCCGTAAGATTTTCTGTGTCGTGTCCTTTAGCGGGTAGTTCTAGTAGAGGAGGATACCTATAGCTCGGGTTCTTGAACTACTTAGGAATTGACCACCTCACGGAGTACGGCATTGAATGAGAGTGAATGTGAATAGAAGGTGTGTGGAAGTTGGGAATAGCCCTATAAGCCGCCCAGGGTGTTGAAACAGAAGAAGTGACTGTCCCACTGGGCAACGTGGTTGCGTCCTTTCGGGGAGACCTCCGCGCCTATGTTCAATCTCTGATCCTGTCTTTGACGAAAACCTGGTGACGGATAAGTGTATGATAGTATGAGCCCAGGACAGATAAATTAGCCTGGGACAAGATACGTTGTATTTTGATCCTCTGTCTGGTTGCATTTGTGTTGTTTGCTATAGGTGTAGGAATCAGGATTTTCTTACATCAGCACGGTACGCAGAAGCCGTTAAACATCCTAGCTCCTTAGGAAGAAGGTAACGAGGTATTCTCATACCCAAATGCCACCTAGGGCAAGAAAAGAAAAAAGCTCAGGATAAGAAAATGGGGAATAAGCAAACAAAGTCGGAACCAGAAGAATTAGATATCTATACTATCATAAAGGAGAGAAGTGGTGAAGATGCCACTAAGGGGCTGAGAAAGATTTTTAGTAAGTTTGGAGTTACTAAGGCAGAAGCCTTTAGTAGGAAAAAATGGGAAGGAATTCAGGAAAAAAAAAAAAGGCATAATCAGAGACAAGAAATGGATAGATCAGATCCAAGCGTTGATTGATGTCTCTAGGGTAGCAGAAAAAGAGGGATGGACATATAATCAACAGAATAAAAAGTGGTGTATTAGACCCGCAGGCTATGGAGAAAAACAAAATGTGGAATATAAGAACACCCCACCCCCATACCTTAACCCACATGCCCCATCTTTTCTCCAAACACCACCTCAAAGTTTAGCCGGACCAGGAGGATGGGTATGTCCGCACTGTGGACAACAAAATCCAGACTGGAGAAATGATTGCCTAGCCTGTGGTACACCTAGACATGGCGCTGTACTTGCCCCTGTTAGGGTAGTACCAAGACCCTTTAGGGAACCTGGTGCTGACGGAGTAATGGGAACTAGATATCACCAAACTCGACAATATTTCCCTTGGTCCCCCGCTGAAGGCATGTCTCTCTTGCATAACGCACCAGATCCCACTCAGTGTCCAGTTAGATTTGCACAATATATACAGCAAATTATGCAGACTCACGCTGGAGTTTGGGCAGATGGAGAAGAATTATGTAGAATGAAAATGACTCCTGGACTCTTCCAGGAGCTATTAGCAAATCTACAGGTACATAGGCCCCAGGCAGGAGATGGTGCCTTACAAACGATAGAATCAGGTACGCAATTTGTAGATCACTTAATGGTTTTCATGAGGGAAAAACAGAGGCAGAGAGGAACAACGGGAGTGGTGGCTCAGAAATCTGGACAATCAGTAGACGAATATTATCTAAGTGTAGAAAATAATTTCACAGATGAAGGCATGGATCTAACCGCTTCAGGAATGATGAGGTTAGTTACAAAAACCTTTATAGATGGATTGTCTCCAAAAGTGAAGGAAAAGCTTAAGGCCGCAACCCCTGATTGGAGAACCTTGGAAGACCCACACCTGGCTAGACAGAAAGCTGTAGGGATAGAAATGGACTTAAGAGAAAATTCTAAGCCAGTAAGAATTGCACAGGCTAATACTGGCTCTGCTAATCAAAAGTTTACTTGTCATTACTGTAAGAAGCCAGGACATTTCCAAAGGGAATGTAGGAAGAGAAAAGCAGATATAGATTCAGGAACCTTTTGTACCCAAAAATAGGATAAATAACCCAGCGCCTGATCAAACAGACAGCTCAGAATGACTGAAGGTTATGCAGGTCTCTCTTCCTTCTAGAAGACCAATAATACAAGTTGAGGTTGAGGGTAAAAATGTACCTTTTCTGATAGATACGGGAGCAACATCCTCCATTTTAAATCAAGACTTTTTACCATATCCTGACAATATATCCTCAAAGGTAACATATGCAGAAGGGTATGATGGTAAAATTCAGGCGTTGCCCTTTACAAAACCTTTAAATGTGAGCTTTGGCCCTAAAACCTTTGTATCCAAATTTTTATTTGCTAAAGGTGCACCTACCTGCTTGCTAGGTACTGATGTCTTAAGTAAAATGCACGCAAACATCCATTTTAGAGAAAATGGCACAGTTATGCTGACCATCCCTGAAGATGCAGAAACTCTGGAACAATATGTTAGAATACAGGCAATGGAGGATTTTCCCGAAATTTACACTCAACAAGCAAAAATTGACTTGTCTCGGGTTCCTGACAGCCTATGGGCAAAAGGAGACACTGATGTAGGATTCTTATCAGTAGCTCCTATACTGTTAGAAACTGCCCCGGGAACCATTTTACCTCAGCTTAGGCAATACCCCATCAGCGCCCAGCAAGAACTGGCGATTTCTCAACAAATTCAGGATTATGTATTACAAGGTGTTTTGGTAGAAATCAGGTCACCCGCCAATACACCCTTATATCCTGTTAAAAAGAAAGTTTCCTCCAAAGAAACTATGGTGAAATATCGCATGGTGCACGACCTACGGGAAATCAATAAGGTTTTGGCACCGGTCACCCCTGTGGTACCGAATCCTCATACCTTACTGTCTCAAATTCCCAGCACTGCTGCATATTTTACGGTAATTGACTTATTAAACGCATTTTTTTCTGTGCCACTACATAAGAACTGTTGGCATTTGTTTGCCTTTACATTCAAGGGTAAACAATTAGCATGGACAAGATTGCCACAAGGTATGGTACACTCACCAACTTTGTACTCTGAAGCAATGCAGACCGTGCTGAAAAATTTCACCCCAGAACCAGGAGTAGTCATTCTACAGTATGTAGATGACTTACTTATTTGTTGCCCTGATGAGCAGACGGCAGTTACCTCAACTGTTAATTTCTTAATTTTCCTAGCGCAAGAAGGCTGTAAAGTAAATAGACAGAAACTCCAGGCTTGTCAACAAACAGTCGTGTTCTTAGGTCACTGCATATCACAGGGCATCAGACATCTCACACCTCAACGTACGGAAGCCATACGTAACATGCTTGAACCCAGGAATCACAAACAGCTGCGTGCTTTCCTGGGTATTGTTTCACACTGTAGACAGTGGATCATACATGCAAGTCAAACTCATGCAGTCTTTATATGACTGTATTGCCAACACGCCATATTCACTCAGTGAAGAGGCTAAACAGTCATTTTCCTCTTTGAAAACAGCACTGGTATCAGCTCCGGCTCTGGGACTCCCAGACTACACTTAGGCCATGTGCACACGTTCAGGATTTTTAGCGTTTTTTTCGCGTTTTTTCGCTATAAAAACGTGATAAAAACGTGAAAAAAACGCTAACATATGCCTCCTATTATTTACAAGGTATTCCGCATTTTCTGTGCAAATGTTGCGATTTTTTCCGCGAAAAAATCGCATAGCGGAAAAAAAAGCAACATGTTCATTAAAAATGCGGAATTGCAGGGATTCCGCACACCTAGGAGTCCATTGATCTGCTTACTTCCCGCACGGGGCTGTGCACACCATGCGGGAAGTAAGCAGATTATGTGCGGTTGGTACCCAGGGTGGAGGAGAGGAGACTCTCCTCCACGCACTGGGCACCATATAAGTGATCAAAAAATAAGAAATAAAATAAAAAATAGTCCTATACTCACCCTCGATGTCCCGCGCAGTGTTCCCGCCTCACCGCTGCACGCTGCCGTTCGGTTCCTGTAGCTGAAGTGCGGCGAAGGACCTTGCCGATGACGTCACTGTCCTGTGATTGGTCGTGAGCGGTCATGTGACCGCTCACGTGACCGTGACGTCACGGAAGGCCCTGTGCGCACAGACCAGCTATAGGAAGACGAACGGACGCCGCTGATGAGATGTCTGGGTGAGTATAAGCATTTTTTTATTTTTTTTATTATTTTTAAACATTCTATCTTTTACTATAGATGCTGCATAAGCTGCATCTATAGTAAAAAGTTGGTCACACTTGTCAAACAGTATGTTTGACAAGTGTGACCAACTTTTCAGTCAGTTTTCCAAGCGATGCTACAGATCGCTTGGAAAACTTTAGCATTCTGCAAGCTAATTACGCTTGCAGAATGCTAAAAAAACGCGAAAAAAACGGAAAAAAAACGCAAAAAAAAAATGCGGATTTCTTGCAGAAAATTTCCGGTTTTCTTCAGGAAATTTCTGCAAGAAATCCGCAACGTGTGCACATGGCCTAAACCTTTTCAATTGATGGCAGCTGAGATATCCTCACATGCTACAGGGGTGCTCACACAAAAACATGGAAACAAACAGAGACCTGTGGCATACATATCAGCTCATCTGGACCCTGTAGCTAGAGCCGCACCTTCTTGTGTAAGAGTAGTAGCCGCAATTTCACTGTTATTAGATAAAGCTTCTGAGATTGTTCTTGATCACCCACTTCTAGTTCAGACCACTCATGATGTACATGGCATTCTTAACCAGGTCCAACCTAAACATATTTCAATGGCCAGACACCTCCGTCTCCAATGTTCCCTACTACTGCCGCCCAACATTTCCTTTGCCAGGGTTCAGACTCTTAATCTCGCGTCTTTGCTCCCTTTAGAGTCTGAGGGGGGGTACCATACCTGAGGAAACTGCACTCTCCAACTCCTTTGACCCATCAGAGTCAATGCATGATTGTGTACAATTAATGGAACAAGAGACTCAGGGCTTACGTAATGTACGTGACAAGCCACTCTGTAATGCTACATTTGAACTTTTCATAGATGGCAGTAGATATGCAGATATGAATGGACAATTTCATACAGGTTATGCGGTAGTAACTCAGCATGAAGTGCTGAAAGCAGAACCTCTCCCTGCTAATCAGTCTGCACAAGAAGCAGAACTTACGGCATTAGTTGAAGCTCTAAAAATAGCCAAAGATCAGACAGCAAACATATACACTGATTCTAGATATGCACATGGCATTATTTTCGATTTTGGCGTAATATGGAGAGCCAGAGGTTATATGACTGCTTCAGGCCAACCTGTTAAACATGCCTCCCTCATTAGACAGATTCTGAAGGCAGCACAAGAAACTAAAGAAATAGCGGTGATAAAGGTAGCTGCACATGTGAGACTCGACACCGAGGAAGCCAGGGGTAACGATAAAGCCGACAAAGCAGCAAAACAGGCAGCACGTAAACCCTTACATCATGCCCACACACTAGATAGCTCTGAAGATGATGAGGAGAGATTGAAGGAAGCTCAGAAACAGGTAGACGACGAAGAAAGAGGGCAGTGGCAGAAAAAAGGGGCAGAAGATCAGCAAGGATTATGGAAAAAAGGAACTTTGTTGTGTTTACCCAGAGCCTGGTACCCCGCAGTGGCGAGTGACCTCCACCTACCTACGCATGTATCGGCAAACGGTATGACGCTCAAGGTAAAAGAAAGGTGGTTGGCTCCAGGCTTTGGTAATTTCGCTCGGAACATGTGTGCTGCATGCGCTATATGCCTGGCACACAATCCAGGTCAGACCATTAAAACCCCAACCAAGCATCATGTAAGACCACTGTATCCCTTTCAAAGACTCCAGACCGACTACATCCAGCTTCCTAGGTACAATGGATACGAATATGTGCTTGTGTGTGTGGACATGTTCTCAGGGTGGCCAGAGGCTTATCCAGTTCGTAAAGCCTCAGCAAAAACTACTGCCATTAAAATAGCACATGAACTGATACCCCGTTACGGCATGCCTGAGGTGATCGAGTCAGATAGGGGTACCCATTTTACTGGAGAAATATTCCAGAATGTTATGAAAATGTTGGGAGTAGAAAACCAGTTTCACACTCCGTATCACCCACAGAGTTCAGGTAAAGTGGAAAGATTAAATGGAACAATAAAATTAAAAATCCAGAAGGCCATGGCAGAAACAGGAAAGCCTTGGACCGAGTGTCTACCACTTGCCCTGTATTCCATCCGAAACGCCCCAAGGGGGAAGGCTAAGCTGTCACCACATGAGATTCTTTTTGGTAGAGCAGCAAATTTGGGTTGTTATTTTCCACAACAACTGATGTTGAATACTGAGACTTTAACTGCTTATGTACAAGAATTACAAAAACGTTTAACTAAAGTGCATTCGCAAGTTTTTGCTTCCCTTCCAGATCCAGAAAATCTCGAAGGAGGCCACAAGTTGGAACCTGGTGATCAAATCTACGTGAAAAGACACACCAGAAAGACTCTGGAACCGAGATTTGATGGACCTTTCCAAGTCCTGTTAACAACTCCAACAGCAGTCAAGCTTGAAGGAAAGGCATCATGGATACATGCAAGCCATTGCAAAAAAGCAGTACAAGACTCATGATATTGATGTTAATAATGTTAACACAGATGTGGGATAAATTAGTTAGAGCCACGGATTATCTAGATGACCAGATCTGGGATATATTGGACATATTAAATACTAGTATAGCTGTATAGAATCAGCTTATAATAGTCACTAACCAACATACCCTGGTATTGGATTACCTAACTGCCTCACAAGGGGGTATGTGTCAAATCATCGGACCCACCTGCTGTCATTATATAGACCCAAATAGTACTATGAGTATGAGATTTAACCCCTTCCCGACCCATGACGCCTATGCGGCGTCATGGAATGATCGCATCCCTGCAGATCGGGTGAAAGGGTTAATTCCTATTTTACCCGATCTGCAGGGAGAGGGGGAGTTGTACTTCAGCCTAGGGGGGGTGGCTTTGCCCACACGTGGCTACGATCGCTCTGATTGGCTGTTGAAAGTGCAACAGCCAATCAGAGCAATTTGCAATATTTCACCTATGAAAATGGTGAAATATTGCAATCCAGCCATGGCCGATGCTGCAATAGCATCTGCCATGGCTGGAAATCATGTTCTGGCCCCCCCCACCGCCCCCGATCTCCTCCCCAGTCGTCCGTTCTGTCAGGTACCCCCCTCCGTCCCCCTGTTCGCTCCCCCGTGCTCCTGTCCGCTCCCCCGTGCTCCTGTCCGCTCCCCCCGTCCTCCGATCCCCCCCCCTGTGCTCCGATCCACCCCACCACCACCCCCTCATACTTACCGATCCTCCCGGTGTCCGGCCGTCTCCTCGCTGGGCGCCGCCATCTTGGAAAATGGCGGGCGCATGCTCAGTACGCCCGCCGAATCTGCAGGCTGGCAGATTCGTTACAGGTACATTTTGATCGCTGTGGTAGGTTCTACCACAGCGATCAAAATAAAAAAATAATAAATAAACCCCCCCCTTTATCACCCCCATAGGTAGGGACAATAATAAAATAAAGAAAATATTTTTTTTTCTTTTACCACTAGGGTTAGGGTTAGAACTAGGGGTAGGGTTAGGGGTAGGGTTAGGGTTACGGGTAGGGTTAGGGTTAGGGGTAGGGTTATGGCATGTGCACACAGAGCGGATCGGCCGCGGATCCGCAGCGGATCGGCCGCGGATCGGCCGCGGATCCGCAGCGGATCGGCCGCGGATCCGCAGTGGATCCGCAGCGGATTGGCCGCGGATCCGCAGCGGATTGGCCGCGGATCCGCAGCGGATTGGCAGCGGATCCGCAGCGGATTGGCCGCGGATCTGCAGCGGATTGGCAGCGGATCGGCCGCGGATCTGCAGCGGATCCGCAGCGGATTGGCCGCGGATCTGCAGCGGATTGGCCGCGGATCCGCAGCGGATCGGCAGCGGATCCGCAGCGGATTGGCCGCGGATCTGCAGCGGATTGGCCGCGGATCCGCAGCGGATTGGCAGCGGATTGGCCGCGGATCCGCAGCGGATTGGCCGCTGCGAATTCGAAGCAGTTTTCCATCAGGTTTACAGTACCATGTACACCTAAGGAAAACCAAATCTGCTGTGCCCATGGTGCGGAAAATTCCGTGCAGAAACGCTGCATTGTATTTTCCGCAGCATGTCAATTCTTTGTGCGGATTCCGCAGCGGTTTACACCTGTTCCTCAATAGGAATCCGCAGGTGAAATCCGCACAAAAAAACACTGGAAATCTGCTGTAAATCCGCAGGCAAAACGCAGTGCCTTTTACCTGCAGATTTTTCAAAAATCGTGCGGAAAAATCTCACACGAATCCGCAACGTGGGCACATACCCTTAGGGTTAGGGTTGGAATTAGGGCTAGGGTTGGAAATAGGGTTAAGAATAGGCTTGTGGTTAGGGTTACGGATAGGGTTAGGGGTGTGTTGGGGTTACAGTTGTGGTTAGGGTTGGGATTAGGGTTACGGTTGGGATTAGGGTTGGAATTAGGGTTACGGTTGTGTTGCGGTTAGGGTTGTGGTTAGGGGTGTGTTGGGGTTAGGGTTGTGATTAGGGTTATGGCTACAGTTGGGATTAGGATTAGGGGTGTGTTGGGGTAAGTGTTGAAGTTAGAATTGAGGGGTTTCCACTGTTTTAGGCACATCGGGGGTCTCCAAACGCAACATGGCGCCACCATTGATTCCAGCCAATCTTGCGTTCAAAAAGTCAAATGGTGCTCCCGCCCTTCCAAGCCCCGACGTGCGCCCAAACAGTGGTTTACCCCCACATTTGGGGTACCAGCGTACTCAGGACAAACTGGGCAACAACTGTTGGGGTCCAATTTCTCCTGTTACCCTTGCAAAAATAAAAAATTACTTGCTAAAACATAATTTTTGAGGAAAGAACAATTATTTTTTATTTTCACGGCTCTGCGTTATAAACTTCTGTGAAGCACTTGGGGGTTGAAAGTGCTCACCACACATCTAGATAAGTTTCTTCGGGGGTCTAGTTTCCAAAATGGGGTCACTTGTGGGGTGTTTCTACTGTTTAGGCACATCAGGGGCTCTGCAAATGCAATGTGACGCCCGCAGACCATTCCATCAAAGTCTGCATTTCAAATGTCACTACTTCCCTTCCGAGCCCTGACGTGTGCCCAAACAGTGGTTTACCCCCACATATGGGGTATCAGCGTACTCACAACAAACTGGGCAACAAATATTGGGGTCCAAATTCTCCTGTTACCCTTGTGAAAATAAAAAATTGCTTGCTAAAACATCTTTTTTTGAGGAAAGAAAAATGATTTTTTATTTTCACGGCTCTGCGTTGTAAACTTCTGTGAAGCACTTGGGGGTTGAACGTGCTCACCACACATCTAGATAAGTTCCTTGGGGGGTCTAGTTTCCAAAATGGGGTCACTTGTGGGGGGTTTCTACTGTTTAGGCATATCAGGGGCTCTGCAAACGTAACATGATGCCCGCAGACCATTCCATCAAAGTCTGCATTCCAAAACGTCACTACTTCCCTTCCGAGCCCCGGCATGTACCCAAACAGTGGTTTACCCCCACATATGGGGTATCAGCGTACTCAGGAGAAACTGGACAACAACTTTTGGGGTCCAATTTCTCCTGTTACTCTTGCAAAAATAAAAAATTCTGGGCTAAAAAAATATTTTTGAGGAAAGGAAACACATTTATTATTTTCACGGCTCTGCGTTATAAACTTCTGTGAAGCACTTGGGGGTTCAAAGTGCTCACCACACATCTAGATAAGTTCCCTTGGGGGTCTAGTTTCCAAAATGTAGTCAATTGTGCGGAGTTCCTACTGTTTAGGCACATCAGGGGCTCTGCAAACGCAACCTGACGCCCGCAGACCATTCCATCAAAGTCTGCATTTAAAAACGTCACTACTTCCCTTCCGAACCCCGACGTGTGCCAAAACAGTGGTTTACCCCCACATATGGGGTATCATCGTACTCAGGAGAAACTGGAAAACAACATTTGGGGTCCAATTTCTCCTATTACCCTTGGGAAAATAAAAAATTGTGGGCTAAAAAATCATTTTTGAGAAAAGAAAAATTATTTTTTATTTTCATGGCTCTGCGTTATAAACTTCTGTGAAGCACTTGGGGGTTCAAAGTGCTCACCACACATCTAGATTAGTTCCTTGGGAGGTCTAGTTTCCAAAATGGGGCCACTTGTGCGGGAGCTCCAATGTTTAGGCACACAGGGGCTCTCCAAACGCGACATGGTGTCCGCTAATGATTGGAGCTAATTTTCCATTCAAAAAGCCAAATGGCGTGCCTTCCCTTCCGAGCCCTGCCGTGCGCCCAAACAGTGGTTTACCCCCACATATGGGGTATCATCGTACTCAGGACAAACTGGACAACAACATTTGGGGTCCAATTTCTCCTATTACCCTTGGGAAAATAAAAAATTCTGGGCTAAAAATCATTTTTGAGGAAAGAAAAATTATTTTTTTATTTTCACGGCTCTGCGTTATAAACTTCTGTGAAGCACCTGGGGGTTATAAGTGTTTACTATGCATCTAGATAAGTTCCTTGGGGGGTCTAGTTTCCAAAATGGGGTCACTTGTAGGGGAGCTCCAATGTTTAGGCACACAGGGGCTCTCCAAACGCGACATGGTGTCCGCTAACGATTGGAGCTAATTTTCCATTCAAAAAGTCAAATGGCACGCCTCCCCTTCCGAGCCTTGCCGTGCACCCAAACAGTGGTTTACCCCCACATATGAGGTATCGGCATACTCAGGAGAAATTGCCCAACAAATTTTAGGATCCATTTTATCCTGTTGCCCATGTGAAAATGAAAGAATTGAGGCTAAAAGAAATTTTGTGTGAAAAAAAAGTACTTTTTCATTTTTGCGGATCAATTTGTGAAGCACCTGGGGGTTTAAAGTGCTCACTATGCCTCTAGATGAGTTCCTTGGGGGGTCTACTTTCCAAAATGGGGTCACTTGTGGAGGAGCTCCAATGTTTAGGCACACAGGGGCTTTCCAAACGCGACATGGTGTCCGCTAACGATGGAGATAATTTTTCATTCAAAAAGTCAAATGGCGCTCCTTCCCTTCCAAGCCTTACCATGTGCCCAAACAGTGGTTTACCCCCACATGTGAGGTATTGGTGTACTCAGGAGAAATTGCCCAACAAAATTTAGGATCCATTTTATCCTGTTGCCCATGTGAAAATGAAAAAATTGAGGCTAAAATAATTTTTTCGTGAAAAAAAAGTACTTTTTCATTTTTACGGATCAATTTGTGAAGCACCTGGGGGTTTAAAGTGCTCACTATGCTTCTAGATAAGTTCCTTGGGGGGTCTAGTTTCCAAAATGGGGTCACTTGTGGGGGAGCTGCAATGTTTAGGCACACGGGGGCTCTCCAAACGCGACATGGTGTCCGCTAAAGATTGGAGCCAATTTTTCATTGAAAAAGTCAAATGGCGCTCCTTCCCTTCCGAGCCCTGCCGTGCGCCCAAACAGTGGTTTACCCCCACATATGAGGTATCAGCGTACTCAGGACAAATTGGACAACAACGTCCGTGGTCCAGTTTCTCCTTTTACCCTTGGGAAAATAAAAAATTTTTTGCTAAAATATCATTTTTGTGACTAAAAAGTTAAATGTTCATTTTTTACTTCCATGTTGCTTCTGCTGCTGTGAAACACCTGAAGGGTTAATAAACTTCTTGAATGTGGTTTTGAGCACCTTGAGGGGTGCAGTTTTTAGAATGGTGTCACTT
Source organism: Ranitomeya variabilis (assembly GCF_051348905.1). Taxonomy (NCBI): domain Eukaryota; kingdom Metazoa; phylum Chordata; class Amphibia; order Anura; family Dendrobatidae; genus Ranitomeya; species Ranitomeya variabilis. The sequence continues at coordinate 824,224,898 of NC_135232.1, read as the reverse complement.
TTGGGTATTTTCAGCCATATAGAACCCTCAAACTGACTTCAAATGTGAGGTGATCCCTAAAAAAAATGGTTTTGTAAATTTTGTTGTAAAAATGAGAAATCACTGGTCAAATTTTAACCCTTATAACTTCCTAGCAAAAAAAAAAAATTGTTTACAAAATTGTGCTGATGTAAAGTACACATGTGGGAAATGTTATTTATTAACTATTTTGTGTCACATAACTCTCTGGTTTAACAGAATAAAAATTCAAAATGTGAAAATTGCGAAATTTTCAAAATTTTTGCCAAATTTCCGTTTTTTTCACAAATAAACTCAGAAATTATCGACCTAAATTTACCACTAACATGAAGCCCAATATGTCACGAAAAAACAATCTCAGAATCGCTAGGATCCGTTGAAGCGTTCCTGAGTTATTACCTCATAAAGGGACACTGGTCAGAATTGCAAAAAACGGCAAGGTCATGAAGGGGTTAAATTAGAAGACGTACAACGACTCAGGGATCAGTATGACAAAGACAATGACCAAAATAAGGATAGCTGGTGGTCAGATACCTTTTCTTTTCTTAACCCGGCCAATTGGTTCAGGGGGATCGGTGGGTGGGTTACCGGGATTATGCAAAGCCTAATACATACAGTTATAGTTATTGTAATTATATATGTATTATTCAAGGTTGTATTCAAGGGTATCTCGGTATGCACAAATAAATTTTGTGTAATGGATGCGAGAATATAAAGTTGTTTTTTTTTAATATCACAAAAAGAATGACTAAAATAATTGTCTATATGACAAGGTTTTGAATGGAATATGTCAAAGGGGGGATTGTGAAGAGCGGAACAAAAATGGTTACCTCAATGAACCAAAAAGAATTTGTGATCAATATTGACCTGTCCATTCAAGGACATTCTAGCCATAGTGTGAAATCCTATTTTTTGTTTGTGAAACTGCCACTTAGGCGAAACTGTACTGTTTTGTTTGTTGTGAAACTATCACATAGCCAAAACTGTTTTCTTTTGTCTTCTCTTTTCTCTCTTTGTTTAAACAAGCAAAACTTGTATAACCACTGAAACTACCTGTACAACTATATAAAGAGGGGATAGCACCTTGAAGGCAGGCATGCAACAGAGGCTTCCCAGTGATATACTATACGAGACGTGTCTTGTGTATTATTTCTGGTGATTCCCCACTTCCAAAGGCTGCTCCGACTGAGTGTGGTCCCGACAAGGGGTTACATACAAGTTACAGATATCACTTACATTAAACAAACTAACAATGACAGACTGATACAGAGGGGCGAGGACCCTGCCCTTGCGGGCTTACATTCTGCAGGATTATGGGGAAGGAGACAGTAGGTTGGGGGTTGCAGGAGCTCCACTGTTGGTGAGGCGGTAGCTTCGGTAGTGATGAGGAGGTAGCGGGGTCAGTGCAGGCTGTAGGCTTTCCTGAAGAGATGAGTTTTCAGGTTCCGTCTGAATGATCCAAATGTGGTTGATAGTCGGACATGTTGGGGCAGAGAGTTCCAGAGGATGGGGGATATTTGGGAGAAGTCTTGGAGGCGATTGGATGAGGAGCGAATAAGTGTCGAGGAGAGAAAGAGGTCTTGGGAGGACCGGAGATTACGTGAGGGAAGATATCGGGAGATTAGTTCAGAGATATATGGAGAGGAGACAGGTTATGGATGGCTTTGTAGGTCAGTATTAGTAATTTGAACTGGATACGCTGAGGGAATGGGAGCCAGTGAAGAGATTTGCAGAGGGGGAAATGGAGGAGTAGCGAGGAGAGAGATGGATTAGTCGGGCAGCAGAGTTAAGGATGGACTGGAGAGGTGCAAGGGTGTTAGCAGGGAGGCCGCAGAAAAGGATGTTGCAGTAGTCAAGGCGGGAGATGATGAGGGCATGCACAAGCATTTTAGTAGATTGAAGGTTGAGGAAAGAACGGATTCTGGAGATATTTTTGAGCTGGAGGCGACAGGAGGTGGAAAGAGCTTGGATGTGCGGTTTGAAGGACAGGGCAGAGTCTAAGGTTACTCCGGTATCGGGGAAAGCATGATGTCATTGATTGCGATAGATAGGTCAGGTAAGGAAGATCTGTGGGATGGAGGAAAGATGATGAGTTCAGATTTGTCCACATTGAGTTTGAGGAAGCGAGAGGAGAAGAAGGAGGATATGGCTGATAGGCACTCTGGGATTCTGGACAGCAGAGCGGTGACGTCAGGGCCAGAGAGGTAGATCTGAGTGTCATCAGCATAGAGGTGGTACTGGAATATTTGGTGCGTACCACCAGTCCTAACAGCGAAACTCCCCACAAATTACAACATTTTGGAAACTAGACCCCTTGGGACCTTACCAAGATGTGTTTTGAGCACCCTGAACCCTCAGGTGCTTCACAGGAGTTTATAACGTTAAGCTGTGAAAATAAAAAATCACATTTTTCCCACAAAAATCTTTTTTTAGCTACAAATTTTGTATTTTCACATGGGCAAAAAGAGAAAATTGACCCCAAAGTTTGTTGTGCAATTTCTCCTGAGTTTACCAATACCGAATGTGGACAAAAATTACTTTTGAGGCACAGTGCAAAGCTCAGAAGGGAAGAAGCGCATATTACAGTGCAGGTTTTGTTGCACTTGTTTGAGGGTACCATGTTATATTGGCAGAGCCCCTGAGGTGCCAGAACAGCAGAACCCTCCATAAGGGACCCCATTTTGGAAATTATAACCTTTTGGGAATTTATCTACAGATGGAGATGTAGTGATGATTTTTACCCCATGGGTGTTTTCCAGAAACAGGAAGCAGTGGATGTTGCTGAGTGAAAATTGCAAACTGCCGTTGTAGTGACCAGTACGCTGTAGTGACCAGTATGTTGCAGCCACCAGTAGATTATTTCCAGTTCATGCTTCTGGAAACACACACCTGTAAATTAGGTGGGCTCTCATCACTACAGAAATGCCTAACAAGTGGGAGCTAAATGTTGTTTCAGCACACTGGGACTCAGAAGAGAGTGGGACATTTGGATTTGGTAGCAGAGAATTTGTTGAATTTTTTGGGGGGAGTGAGGAGCCATTTCGCTTTTCCACAGCCTTTGTACTACCAGTAAGGTGGATGCCCCCTATATTTCCGTTAACAGATGACAGATCTAAGTGGGGACTTGCTTTTTTTGTGAATTGAGTTGAAGGGTTCTGCCCTGGCCCCAAAGAGTGTTAAAAAATGGTTGCACATCCAATTGGAAAAGTGTTTCAAATGGAGTACCACAAGGCTCTGTCCAGGCCTCAGTGTTATTTAACATTTTTATAAATGATTCAGATAAGGGAGCTGAAGGTAAACTAATCAAATTTGCAGGTGATGCAAAGCTAGGAGGGATAGCTAACACTAGAGAAGACAGAAAGGATTTAGAAGGATCTAGATAAGCTTAAACAATGCTCAGCGACTAATAGAATGGTATTTAACAGGGAGAAATGCAAGTATGAAAACGACTTGGGTATACTAATAGATCAGAGACTGCACATGAGTCAACAGTGTGACACAGCAGCAAAAAGGCTAACACATTTCAAGGATGTATTATGGGAAGCACAGAGTCTAGATCATGTGAAGTAACTATCCCCCTCTACTCATTCTTGGTCAGGCCTCATCTTGAATACTGTGTCCAGTTCTGGTAATCATATTTAAAAAACTACATTGAAAAACTGGAACAAGTACAGAGAAGAGCTGTCAGGATGGTAAGCAAACTGCAAAGTATGTCCTATGAGGAATGGATAAAGGATCTGGTAATGTTTAACTTGCAAAAAAGAAGGCTAAGAGGAGACTTTACAGATGTCTACAAATATGTGAAGGGATGTCACAGTGTAGAGGGATCATCATTATTATCATTTGCACATGGAAACATGAGAATCAATGAAATGAAACTGAAAGAGAGAAGATACAGATCAGATATTAGAAAAAAACTTTGTGACAGTTAAGGTGATCAATGAGTGGAACAGGCTGCCACGAGAGGTGGTGAGTTCTCCTTCAATGAAAGCCTTCAAACAGAGACTGGACAGACAGACATGTGTCTGAGATGGTTTAGTGAATTCTGCTTTGAGCAGGGGGTCTGAAATGATGAACCTTAAGGTCCCTTCCAACTCTAACATTTTATGACTCTATGATTAGCACAAACGATATATATTCTGAAATGTGGCCTGGTCTCTGGTCCACACTATTAGGACAAACGATTTAGATGCTGGAAGGTTGATTTAATATAGGAAACTATCTATCACAACTATCTGACTATTTATAGCAGCAGGAGTCCGTGTCTACTTTTTACATGGAGAGGGATATGTGACTTCGGCAGCCAATGACAGAAGCCCTCGTTTCTGGACGTTGTGGATAATTTCTGCCCCCTCATTGGCTGCCGGAATCTCCACACATTAAGCTAATAAAAATAAAAAAAACAGTCCGCCACTACTCTGACCTCTCTCTGCCCCCTCCCCTCATCAAACATGCCACCCTTTCATCATACAGCACCACTATCCTAGCCAAAGTCATAACAGAAGCATTAGTGAAAACTCAATGATTTACTGAGCTTTGACGAAATTTGGCAGACTTCAAGGAAAAATGCTCGAGCATCTGAACATGAATTCGAATGTACAATGTTTGTGCCAAATTTGAGATTGCTGAATGTTTTCTGAACAAGTTCACTGATCTCTAGTCAACACCGGACGCTGCCTTGCCTGGTGTTAGCCAATGGTGGAAATTTGTGCACCCTGAAGTTCAAGTGAGCAGGGAGTGACTTCCTGAACATGAATGGGAGGAATGTGCATCACTAGTGATGAGCGAGCACTAAAATGCTTGGGTGCTCGTTGCTCGAGTCGAGCAAATTGGAATACTCGGGTACTCGACCTGAGCAACGAGCCCAATGTAAATCTATGGGAAACCCGAGTATTTTTACCGCGATCCCCCTGGGGGTACTTTTAAGGTCTAAAATGTTTGGAAATAATGGAAACACTACTCAAATGACATGGGAACATCATGGGGATCGCCCCTGGAAGAATTTCTGACTCCAAGGTCACAGCTGTAAGCAATGTTGTCAGAATTTCATGCCATTTTTACAGGTGCACCAAAAAACATACAAAACTAAACCAAAATGGATTTTGCTGGGAAATATGTTAAGGTACATCATTTCCAGGGTAGTGACTTGTATATAAGGCAAAATTATTATCAAAATGTTCCTCTACCACGTGGGCTATGCTCTCCCGGAAGAAGGCATGCACGCCGAAACGCGCGTAGGGGTTGTGGCGCTGCAGGTCTGAGGTAAATATGCTGCACGAGTGGTTATAACTCCCTTAATGTTTTCTTTTGTGCTGTTGCTTGATGCTTTTTACCAGCGTAGTGTGTTATGCTCCATTTTATTGGACCCACTAAGCACATGTGTTATGGTCATATTAAGGGTATCAGTACTATTACATGCATGTTGTAGCTTCTGACCTGTGGCTCCCTCGTAGTTGTCATTTATCAGAGTACCCCACAGATTGTTAGGATTTGATTTTAATGTGGTTTGTATAATAAAAATTATTGTGCTTGAGTTTAATCCTGTTTGTGCAAATTTATTTCTATGTAGGGGTTACTTGACCCAAATTTGTACGTACCTCAATACTCTTGGAAGAAACATGGAGGAGGGTCTTATAAAAAAACTGTCCCTTTACTGTCTCCTAGACACACAATGCCCATACACTAAGTGCATGGGCAGACAAACATTTCTCCATGGGGGGTATATTTTTTATGGGGCGGCCGTAGGTGTGACTTCCAAGATGTCGGGGTGAACACCCGGCAGACTATCAAACACGTCCAAAAATCGAAAGCTGGCGCCTCTGGAACCAAGATTGCTCTTGTGACCAACCACATCTAGCTGCTGTCCCGACCACAGTGGGCCCTGTACCAGTATCACATTGACTTCAACCCTGCCATGACTCCAAACATTTGCAGTATGGCCTCCTGTACCAGCATGAAGAAATCATCGGGAAGGCACAGACGTTTGATGGAACAGTTGTTTTTACCAAAAAAGACTGAATAAGGTCACCAAATTGTTCAGCCAAACTCGCAATAGAGAGAACATGCGGATAACAATCACCCTGACCAACGAGCTTCCACCGACCTCGCCCACCTGCTTCCATTTCTATAACATCATTTTCCGAAGACTCCTGAATATAATGGATATGAAGCAGATAGGACGCAACTATTACAAGCCGAATGACATCACCGAAGTCCGAGCCTACCTACTTGCCATCTGCCCAAGGTTTTCCACCTCCATCCTCCAGTACAAGTCCAGCATCATGTTGAGCATTGATGTCAGCCATAAGGTCCTCAGGAACTAGACTGTGCACGACCTCATCATGAGCAGCCTCTACTCCTCATGTGGCTCTCAGAGGTTCCAGGGCACCTGCTGCAAGGAGCTGATCGGACAGATCGTCGTCACCAAGTCCAACACTAAAACCTACCATATAGATGAGATCGCCTGGAACATGACTAAAGTGTCCACCTTCAAGAAGGCAGATGGAATCGAGATCAGCTTGGTGGACTACTATAAGAACCAATACAATGAACAAGTGAAAGACATGATCCAGCTGCTAATCGTGAACATCCCCCAGAGGCCCAAGCAGGGAGCCACAGACGGAGCCATCGTACTGGTGCCAGAGTTCTCTAACCTAACTGGGCTGACTGACAGAATGAGAAATGACTTCAATGTCATGAAAGTCCTGGCCATTCACACCCGTTTACCTCCAGAACAGAGGGAGCGGTAAGTTGGGAAGTTCATGAACTACATACTGTACACAAGGATGACAGCTTTCTGAAAGTGCTACGTGACTGGGGGCTGAATTTCGATACCGAACTGCTAGAGTTCGAAGGGAGAATCGCACCTCCAGAAATAAATCCTGCTAAAAAACAAATCTACTGAATATAATCCACAGTTTGCTGATTGGTTGTGAGAGCTGAGGGGTCCCGTCCAGATCCGCCCCCCGAGATATGAATAATTGGCTGCTCTTTTACACCTGGAGAAATTAGGACACAGCGAATGCTCTTCTGCAGAACCTGTTCAATATCACACAGCAAATGCTCATCAAGATGAACCGGGCGGTGTTATTTGAAGTAGAGGACTTTTGGGGGGGTGTTTTTCGTGAATTTTTGAAAAAAAGAGCAGAGCAAGCCTTGCAATTATGTGACTATGTGCACATAGACTCCACAGCCCAACTAGCACAATTATAAACTAGGCCCAATGATAAGGAGAGGGTCTACTAGACTTGTAATGTCCATACATGAAGTGCGTGGGCTGAGAAACATTTTTCCATGGGGGGTACCTTTCTTAAAAATCTTTTATGGACATCATAGACAGGCTTGGCAAAAATTGGACTGCCTGTTGCAGCACAGAACACGTTAAGCATGGTGATCTAGTGGTGGAGAATGAGGAGACATTGCTGAAGGCCTCATGAAAAAATAGGAACAATGTAAAGGAGTCTGTCTCCTAGATTTGTAATGCACATACACGCAGTGCATGGGCTGACAAACATTTCCCCAAAGAGGATACATTTTTAAAAAATATACTATGGGCATCATAGACACCCTTGCCAAAAATTGGACTGCCTATAGCAGCACAGAAGACGTTAAGCATGGTGATCTAGTGGTAAAGAATGAGGAGACATAAAGATAAATCATACTGAATTTAAAAAAAAACGCTCTGACAGAACGCTAGCAGGAGGGCAGGCCAGGACCTCCAAGGCGTAGAGAGCCAGTTCATGCCATGTGTCCAGCTTGGCTACCCAATAATTAAAGGGCACAGAGGAATCACGGAGGATGTTTGTACGATCTGCAAGGTACTTCCTCAGCATCTTCCCAAACATTGCACTTCTTGTGACAGCACCCCTTACCTCTGTGCTGGCACGATGGGAGGGTCTGAGAAAACTGTCCCAGAACTTTGCCCTTGTTCCCCTGCCTGAGCTGGATTGTACTTCTGTCTCTCTCGCTTGGACTACTTGGTTGTACAACAAACTCTGACGTCTGCTGACAGCGTTTTCACATGGGAATTTTCTAAGTAATTCTGCTACAAGGGCCCTCTGGGATTACAACGTTTCAGTACACCTCTCTGTCTTTGGCAAAAGAGATTGAAAGATCTCCTTGTAGCGTGGGTCTTGAGGTGTCACCAATGAGTAATAACTGTCACAAAAAATTTCTATAATGCGAAGGTCACGTGTAACGCAGCGCAACATAAAGTCAGCCATGTGTGCCAGACTGGTAGCAGGCAAGACTTCCATGTCCTCACCAACAGGATGACTGACCATGCTGTCCTCCTCCTCATCCTCCTCCTCCTCCCTGTCCTCAGGCCATCCCTGTTGAACAGACGGTATGAGACTGTTGTGCTTGTAGTACCGTCTATAGTGCATGAAGGTAGCTCCTGTTCTTCCTTCCTACTCCTCCTCATTGCCTACCAATTGAGAAGACATGAGGCTCGGCTGAGTGTAATCCCCCTGTATGGTTCCTTACACCATGTCCTCATGCTCTTCCTGCAATGCATCCTCTTTAATTGTGAGCAGAGAGATTTTCAGAATGCTGATGTCATGGGGAGACTAGGTGGGCAAGAGCTAATAACCCAGGCCCCTGCAATTTCCCTCAGACTAGGGAAATCCTGACTGACCCTCTACCTAGAGTTTACACTGATGGTGTGCATGTCTAGGCCTCGACCCTTGCCCTGTCTCCTGTTTCAACCCTAGGCAGAAACCACTGCCCACCACCCAGTGAAAAGATCATACACCAATTCCCACAGTTAGAACAGACAAGGATAACGGAAAATATACACCATGCCGCAGTCACTCAGGAATACACTATAAATGAGCAGGGCAAAATAAATACAAATATAGGAAGGAGTAAATAAGACAAAGAGAAATACACCACCAGCAACGATACTCCAACTACTAGCTCACCATTCCAGACTGAGATAACAACGCACAAGACAGAAGCTATAATCGGCGATGCCCAATGTTCAGGATAACTATTTAAAGGCAATGGGCATGGCCCAGCTTCCAATAGGAGCATCAGGTAAATTAACCCCGAACCAGCTAGATAAAATCTAGCCGACGCCAATGAGCACATAGTGGTCAAAAGCGGAATTACCGCTGTCTGTCGAACGACCTGGTCTGAACAGCGTCCGACATGACAGTACCCCGCCTTCTACGAGGTACCCCAGGGCCCTCACGGCTGATAGGACCGGGCTTGTCCGGATGGCGACGGTGAAAAAACCTGACCAGCCGATCCGCATGAATGTCCGAGGCTGGTACCCAGGACCTCTCCTCAGGCCCATAACCACGCCAGTGTACCAAGTACTGTAAAGTGCGGCGCACTACACGAAGAGTCAACCACCTTGGAGACTTCAAATTCCAAATTACCATCCACCAAGACTGGAGGTGGCATAGGCGCCGCCTCCACAGAACCCACCACTTTCTTTAAAAGAGAACACGTTGTGTATCTTATACACCGTAGGAAGCTCCAATCGGTACGCTACTGGGTTAATGACGGCGGTGACCCTAAATGGACCAATAAATCGTGAACCCAATTTAAGGGAGGGTATTTTGAGTCTTATGTTTTTTGTGGATAACCACACCCAGTCATCCACACTCAGGTCCGGACCTGGCACACGCCTACTGTCAGCCACACGTTTGTACCTAGCACCCACACTCAACAGGCGCTGTTTAACTCTCCTCCAGACTGATGACAATTGTGCTCCTAAATGGTCCTCCTCCGGAACGCTGGAAGAGCCCCTCTGACTCAAAGTACAAAATTGAGGATGTAGCCCATAAACACAAAAAAACAGAGACTCCCCAGACGACTCCTGGTGGTGATTATTGATGGCAAACTCAGCCAAAGGAAGAAAGGTAGACCACACCTCCTGGTTATCAGAGACAAAGCAGCGTAAGTACTGTTCCAAATTTTGGTTCATACGCTCAGTCTGACCATTTGACTGAGGATGAAACGCCGAAGAATGAGACAACTTGATCCCCAGCCGTGAGCAAAATGCTTTCCAAAATTTTGCCACAAACTGAGTACCCCTATCAGACATGATTGTCAGACGGAACCCCATGAAGTCTGACCACCTCCTGCACAAATACCTGAGCCAGAGTCTTAGCGTTAGGCAACGAAGGCAAAGACACAAAGTGCAACATTTTTAAAAACCGATCAACAATCACCAAGATGACCGTGTTCCCAGCTGAGGAGGGAAAATCAGCAATGAAATCCATGGAGATTTCCATCAGTGATGAAATCCATCAAGAGGAAGTAGTATGCCAACAGGACGGGAGCGGGGCGTCTTAGCCCTAGCGCACGTGGTACAAGCTGACACGTATGAGACCACGTCCTGTCGGATCTTGGGCCACCAAATCGGCGTGACACCAACTCCAAGGTACCTCTAACCCCTGGGTGGCCAGCCAGGACAGCATCATGATGCTCCGCCAAAACCTTTAAGCGGAGATGAAGCGGTACAAAAGATTTGTTGATGGGAAGCTCAGATGGTACCTCCTCCTGAGCCTCGGCAATCTCAGCCTCAACCTCGGTAGTGAGAGCTAAAACCACAACACCCTTTTGGAGGATGGGTACTGAATCCTCCCGAGGTTCTCCCTCCGGAAAACACCTGGACAGAGCATCCGCCTTAGTGTTTTTAGACCCTGGTCTGTAAGTGACAACAAAATTGAACCGCGTGAAAAACAATGCCCAGCGAGCCTGCCTGGGGGACAGACGCTTGGCTGACTCCAAATACAGCAGATTCTTATGATCGGTAATAACAGTAACCTGATGTACCGACCCCTCCAAGAAGTGTCGCCATTCCTCAAAGGCCAACTTGATTGCCAACAACTCCCTGTTGCCGATATCGTAGTTACGTTCGGCGACGACAGTTTCTTGGAGACATAGGCGCATGGATGCAAATCACTCAAAGATGAGCCTTGTGATAGTACCGCCCTCACACTAACCTCAGACACATCGACTTCCACAACAAAAGGTTTTGATACGTCTGGCTGCACAAGAATGGGGGCTGAAACAAAACTGTTCTTAAGAAATTCAAATGCGCGCACAGCAGCCTCAGGCCAAACGGAGAAATTGGTACCCTTTTTAGTCATGTCAGCGGTTTAGCAATGATGGAAAAATCCTTGATAAATTTCCTATAGTAGTTAGAAAACCCAAGGAACCGCTGAAGTGCTTTCAGGTTGTCAGGCCGTTCCCAATGCAGCACCGCTTGCACCTTAGCGGTGTCCATTTTAAAACCAGAAGCAGACACAATATAACCCAAGAAAGGCAACTCTTGAACAGAAAATACACATTTCTCAAGTTTAGCATACAGCTTATTCTCTCTGAGAAGCTGTAACACCTGCCTGACATGATCTAAATGAGTATCACGGTCGCAAGAATAAAGGAGAATGTCATCTAGATACACGATAACGAATTTCCCCAAAACATGCAAAAACACATCATTAATGAAATGTTGGAACACTGCAGGTGTGTTAGTCCACCCAAATGGCATCACCAAATTTTCAAAATGACCCTCAGGGGTATTAAAAGCCGTATTCCACTCATCACCTTGACAGACTCTTTAATGCTTGACTCTCCGGACAGGAGATGTTAAACATCCTTGCTTTAGGCAATTTGGCCCCTGGTTTGAATCTGATAGTACAGTCATAGGGGCGATCTGGCGGCAACTCTGAACAACCCTTCTCAGAGAACACATCCAAAAAATCCAGAAGTGACTCCGGAACACTTGAAGTCACAGCAGACACACATGTGGCCAGGCAATTCTCCTGACAGAATTCGCTCCACTGAATTATGTCCTGAGTTTTCCAGTCAATTACCGGGTTGTGCATAGACAACCATGGAAAACCCAAAACCACCTGAGCAGGAAGATTCCTGAGCACCTTACATGTAACCTGCTCGGAATGTAGAACCCCAATGTGGAGTTTTACCTCAGCCACAAACTCAGTAATCTCCCCCTGTGAGAGAGGAGCAGCATTGATGGTGACCACGCGGATAGGATGAGGCAGTTTTTCAATCCTAAAACCTGCTGTGCGCACAAACTCCTCATCAATGAGATTTGTGGCTGAACCACTATCCACAAACACAGTAATTGGCAGCTCACTGCCAGCGATTATAACCTTAGCAGGGAGCATGCATTGAGAAACCACCATGGAGGATATACATAAGCTCAGATTGGTCTCCTCCACACCCTCTTAGCTTAAAAGTTTTCCGCCATTGCGTTTTTCTTAGACAGTAGAGGACAGATGTTAATAAAATGACCAGTCTTACCGCAGTAAAAACAGGCTCCCTGCTTCCTGAGCTCAGGGGCTCGACGCTTCACATGTGACACCCCTGCGATTTGCATAGGCTCCGTGGGCTCACCTGCAGCAACCACACGTGAACCTAAACCCTCTCCCATAGGCGGTGTCTCATGCTACCCCTGATGCAAACGGCGATCAATGCGGACAACCAGAGCGGAATCTAGAGAAGTAGGAGTCTCGTACATCAGAAGGGCTTTTTTAACCCTTCCAGAAACCCCATGAATAAGCTGACTCCGCAGCGCTGGATCATTCCACTGTGTATCGATCGCCCAGCGACGAAATTCAGAACAGTAATCCTCTGCAACTCGCTCCCCCTGGCGAATAGTGCGTATCTTAGATTCTGCTAGAGCCATTCTGTCTGGCTCGTCATAAATATTTCCAAGAAAGGAAAAAAAACTCTCCACAGAGTCAAATGCAGCAGAATCAGATGGCAAAGAAAACGCCCATGCTTGGGGATCCCCGCTTAACAATGACAACACCAGGCCCACACGCTGAGCCTCATTACCTGAGGAGATCGGGTGCATACGGAAATATAGTTTGCAAGCTTCATGAAAAGAAACAAATTTACTGCGTTCCCCAGCAAATTTTTCAGGCAAAGGAAACTTAGGCTCAGCAATTCTACCTGTCGCTCCAGCTTGCACATTAGATACTGCTAGTCCCTGTTGCTGCACTGCCCCCTCAACTCAGTGACCTGTAGGGACAGTGCCTCCAACTGGCGGGTTATGGAAGTCATTGGATCCATGACAAAACAAAAAAAAAAGGAAACCCTTTTTTTGTTTTTTTTTTGTTTTAAAGGCCGATTATAATGTCACGGGGAGACTAGGTGGGCAAGAGCTAATAACCCGGGCCCCTGCAATTTCCTTCAGACTAGGGAAATCCTGACTGACCCTCTACCTGGAGTTTACACTGATGGTGTGCATGTCCAGGCCTTGAACCTCACCCTGTCCCCTGTTTCAACACTAGGCTGAAACCTCAACCCACCACCCAGTGAAGAGGTAATACACCAATACCCACAGTTAGCACAGACAAGGATAACAGAAAATATACACCACGCCGCAGTCACTCAGGAATACACTATAAATGTGCAGGGCAAAATAAATACAAATATAGGAAGGAGTAAATAAGACAAAGGAAAATACACCACCAGCAACGAATCTCCAACTACCAGCTCACCACTCCAGACCGAGATAACAACGAACAAGACAGAAGCTATAATATGCGACGCCCAATGTTCAGGAGAACTATTTAAAGGCAATGGGCATGGCCCAGCTTCCAATACGAGCATCAGGTAAATTAACCCCGGACCAGCTAGATAAAATCTAGCCGACGCCAATGAGCACATAGTGGTCAAAAGTGGAATTACCGCTGTCTGTCGAACGACCTGGTCTGAACAGCGTCCGACATGACAGCTGAGAAGCGGGATGGTGATGCTAATTATGGCACCATCGCCACTCACCATCTTGGTGCAGTCCTCAGAGTTTTGTAGGATGATTCATATGTCTGAAATCCAGGTCCACTCATAAGGTCTTATGTGTGGAGTCTGAACTGAATATCGATAGCCTTGTTAATGTTTGTAGTCAACAACTGCCCTCTTCTTCTCACAAATCCTTTCCAACATATGCAGGGTAGAGTTCCAGCGCATAGGGACATCACATACCAGCCGGTGAGCTGGAAGCTGCAAATACTGCTGAAGCACGGCAAGGGCAGCTGAAGCTGTAGCTGACTTTCTAAAATGGGCAGACAGACGGTGTACTTTCACTAGCAGATCCAGCAGCTCCGGGTAGCTTTTCAGAAAACTTTGAACCATGAGGTTAAGCAAATGGGCCAAGCAAGGTACAATTGTGAGCTCACCTTGCCTCAGAGCTGCCACCAAGTACTGGCCATTTTCACACACGACTATGCCTGGCTGTAGGTTCAGCAGTGTCATCCAAATATCTGACTTCTCTTTCAGCACTTTCCACAACTCTTCTGCATTGTGTGGTTTGTCAACTATGCAGATTAGCTTCAGCACAACCTGTTGCTGCTTGGCTGAGGCAGTGCTATAGTGCTTCCAAGTTCTGACTGATGTGTTGATTTCAGAGATGGAGGCTGAAGTGGAGGAGGTGAAAGAGCTGCAGACTGTGGAGGCAACCCTGATTGACATAGGGCCCGCAATCCTCGTCTTGGGGAGGATGTGTTCCATCCCAAGGTCTGACTGGGTCCCGGCTTCCACTATGTTAACCCAGTGTGCCATCAGTGAGATGTACTGTCCCTGCCTACAATCACTTGTCCACATGTCCGTGGTTAGGTGGACTCTCCCAGTAACAGCATTGTTGAGGACATGGGTAATGTTGTGGGACACTTGCAGGTGTAATGCAGGTACGGCACATCGGGAGAAATAGTGGCCACTGGGGACCGAGTACCTTGGGACTGCCACAGCCATCAGGTTGCGGAAAGCTTCCATATCAACGAGCCTAAAAGGCAACATTTTGAGAGCAGGCAGAAGAGAAATGTTAGAATTTAGTACTGTGGCCTGTGAGGTGTTGGCTGGATATTTCCCCTTGCGTTTCAATGACTGGAGTATAGACATCTGAAGGCTGTGCTGGGACAAGGATGTGGACGGGCTTGATGATAGTGTTGCTTGACTGTGGGCAACAACAGGTGCAGGGCTAGAACTATCTTCACATGCACAATAGACTGGGGATTGGCTTCTATGCAAAACAGTGGAATAAGCAGTGGTGTCACCTGCAGACAGTAGGGTTGAGCGACTTTCATTTTTTTAAGATCGAGTCGGGTTTTGTGAAACCCGACTTTGTCCAGAGTCGAGTCGAGTGCAGTCGGCCAATTATCGCTAAAAGTCGGGGATCGACCGAAACGCGAAACCCAATGCAAGTCAATGGGGAAGCATAGTCGGCAGTGAGTGGAGGCCAGGAAAACACCTACAGTGCCCATTTTAATGCCAAAAACATCCATTCTTGTTTTCTGAAGCTTGTCAATCTTAATTAACTTTATAAAAATAGTTGGGCATTGAAAATTGGGGGTCTTTTGGCAAAAGTTGTGGGGGGTAGGGCTGGTTCAAGGTTTTAGTGGGCCCAGGAAACGTGGACTACATCACGGCGGTGGAGCAGTGGGAGATAAGTATGTCAAGTTTGCAAGTGCTGTGATCCTAAGCAAGCAGGGGGGGCCCACTCGTTGGCATTGGCACTGGCACAGGGCCCCTCAAAGTACGGCGGTGTGTTTGCACAGCGGGGGCGCCTCCCACCAGCAGCGACACTTTTGCGTACTCTGAGGAGCCCTGTGCCAGTGACGTCGCCAACGAGTATGCCCCCCCACCTGATGAAGGAACCTGCACTTTCATCTGCACCTTTCTCTTTGTCCCTGTGTAAGGTGGTATAACATGCGGGAAGGGGAACCTTACATTCAGCAGGGTCAGATTCTGGCTGTGTAGAGTGCAAGGGGAATGTAGTGGTCTAGGTCAATGTACCAGCAGACTCATTTAGCAGTGGCTGGGCAATGGGCAGGATGAGGAGGAAACACAGATATAGGGTCAAAGAATAAAGTAGGCTAAATGCAGTTCAAAATTGGTAACAGGACTAAACAGGCGGCATTGCTTTGTTCAGTGGAGGAGCAAACCCAGGAGCAGCAGACACTGTTTTAAGGGCCCAACCACACTAGTAGGCCAAATGCAGTTTAATATCTGCTACTATAGGCCAAAAGCCTAAAGACTGAATCTCAGCTTTATACAGTTGAGGACAAACACCAGGGAGGGGCAGACACCGTTAGTAGGCCCTAACCACCAAATTTTTTAAAAAACATCACTTAATGAGAGCCAGAAGGTTGAAGCTCAGATTTATTCAGTTGAGGAAAACACCAGGGAGCGGCAGACACCGTTAGTAGGCCGTAACCAAAGTTGAAGGCCAAATGCAGTTTCATATCTGATACTATAGGCCGAAAGCCAGAAGGTTGAAGCTCAGCTTTATACAGTTGAGGACAAACACCAGGGAGGGGCAGACACCGTTAGTTGGCCCTAACCACCAATTTTTTTAAAAACATCACTTAATGAGAGCCAGAAGGTTGAAGTTCAGATTTATTCAGTTGAGGAAAACACCAGGGAGCGGCAGACACCGTTAGTAGGCCCTAACCACCAATTTTTAAAAAAAACATCACTTAATGAGAGCCAGAAGGTTGAAGCTCAGATTTATTCAGTTGAGGAAAACACCAGGGAGCGGCAGACACCGTTAGTAGGCCGTAACCAAAGTTGAAGGCCAAATGCAGTTTCATATCTGATACTATAGGCCGAAAGCCAGAAGGTTGAAGCTCAGCTTTATACAGTTGAGGACAAACACCAGGGAGGGGCAGACACCGTTAGTAGGCCCTAACCACCAATTTTTTAAAAAACAGCACTTAATGAGAGCCAGAAGGTTGAAGCTCAGATTTAGAGAGTGGAGGACAATTTGAATTAGGGACTGCAGACAGACTCAGTAGGCTGTCCCCTGTGGACCATGCATCCACCACATTAA
The DNA here is from genome assembly GCF_051348905.1 of Ranitomeya variabilis. NCBI lineage: Eukaryota > Metazoa > Chordata > Amphibia > Anura > Dendrobatidae > Ranitomeya > Ranitomeya variabilis. Next base: position 824,208,067 of record NC_135232.1, on the reverse strand, counting down.
CCCATTGCGCCGTAATGGACACGTAACCTTCCGTGGCCATGCCTACAGGTCCATGCGTCTGTTGTCAGGTGCACCTTTGTACTCACAGATTGCCAGAGTGCATGGACAATGCGGTCTTTTACATGCTGGTGGAGGGTTGGGATGGCTTTTCTCGCAAAAGAAGTGTCTACTGGTTAGCTTGTAGCGTGGTACAGCGTAGTCCATCATGGCTTTATTAATATTAAATAAAATATATAAATAGGCTCTATGAACTTTTAAATAGGTTCCAGGGGTACACGGGAAGCATTGGTGTGGTCAGTGGAGGAGTATTGCAAGGAGGGACAGCAGACAGGCTAATGAAGGCCTAAAATAACAAAAATTAGTCTCATGGCAGTTTTAAATCGGTTACATGGATACACAGGCAGCATTTTGGTCAGTGGAGGAGTATTGCAAGGAGGGACCGCAGACAGGCTAACGAAGGCCTAAAATAACAAAAGATAGGCTCATGGCAGTTTTAAATCGGTTACATGGATACACAGGCAGCATTTTGGTCAGTGGAGGAGTATTGCAAGGAGGGACCGCAGACAGGCTAACGAAGGCCTCAAATAACAAAAATTAGTCTCATGGCAGTTTTAAATCGGTTACATGGATACACAGGCAGCATTATGGTCAGTGGAGGAGTATTGCAAGGAGGGACCGCAGACAGGCTAACGAAGGCCTAAAATAACAAAAGATAGGCTCATGGCAGTTTTAAATCGGTTACATGGATACACAGGCAGCATTTTGGTCAGTGGAGGAGTATTGCAAGGAGGGACCGCAGACAGGCTAACGAAGGCCTCAAATAACAAAAATTAGTCTCATGGCAGTTTTAAATCGGTTACATGGATACACAGGCAGCATTATGGTCAGTGGAGGAGTATTGCAAGGAGGGACCGCAGACAGACTAATGAAAGCCTAAAATAACAAAAATTAGTCTCATGGCAGTTTTAAATCGGTTACATGGATACACAGGCAGCATTGTGGTCAGTGGAGGAGTATTGCAAGGAGGGACCGCAGACAGGCTAACGAAGGCCTCAAATAACAAAAATTAGTCTCATGGCAGTTTTAAATCGGTTACATGGAAACACAGGCAGCATTGTGGTCAGTGGAGGAGTATTGCAAGGAGGGACAGCAGACAGGCTAACGAAGGCCTCAAATAACAAAAATTAGTCTCATGGCAGTTTTAAATCGGTTACATGGATACACAGGCAGCATTGTGGTCAGTGGAGGAGTATTGCAAGGAGGGACAGCAGACAGGCTAATGAAGGCCTAAAATAACAAAAATTAGTCTCATGGCAGTTTTAAATCGGTTACATGGATACACAGGCAGCATTGTGGTCAGTGGAGGAGTATTGCAAGGAGGGACCGCAGACAGGCTAACGAAGGCCTCAAATAACAAAAATTAGTTTCATGGCAGTTTTAAATTGGTAACATGGATACACAGGCAGCATTGTGGTCAGTGGAGGAGTATTGCAAGGAGGGACAGCAGACAGGCTAATGAAAGCCTAAAATAACAAAAATTAGTCTCATGGCAGTTTTGAATCGGTTACATGGATACACAGGCAGCATTGTGGTCAGTGGAGGAGTATTGCAAGGAGGGACCGCAGACAGGCTAACGAAGGCCTAAAATAACAAAAATTAGTCTCATGGCAGTTTTAAATCGGTTACATGGATACACAGGCAGCATTGTGGTCAGCGGAGGAGGATTGCAAGGAGGGACAGCAGACAGGCTAACGAAGGCCTAAAATAACAAAAATTAGTCTCAAGGCAGTTTTAAATCGGTTACATGGATACACAGGCAGCATTGTGGTCAGAGGAGGAGGATTGCAAGGAGTGTCTGACACAGTTAGTACTCACAAAAAATAAATAGATGTTAATGTCTCGCAAAACAACAAAAAAAAAAGCGTGGCATACTTAGGTACAGGGGTGGGCTCCTCTGCTGAGTTTCTGACAAAGTAATTTGGCAGCAAGTATTTACTGGTGTCAATATAGGACACTGACCCAGACTACTTTAACTAGCATCATAGATGTCAACAAATTGGTATTGTCAGTGCCAGGCATTGAATGATGTCAGCGCATAGACTAAACATTGGTGGAGCCGAGTGAGATAATTTTGCACGTGGTAGAGCACAGTTTGAGCTTGGGGGGGAACTCTCTTGTGGCCGGCGGTACCGTCCCAGGGCCCCTCATGTTACAACGGTGTGTCTGACGTTGGGTGCGCACCACCACCGCCAGAGACACTTCATTGTACTATGAGGGACCCAGTGGCAGTGCCGTCGACCAAAAGTGGGCACACCCACCTCTTCAGACGAACAGCACTGTAACGGGTGCTTGCGCCAAGTGACGAGACCACGGCCCCGTGGGGGGAATTTTCCCATTGTGGGAGGTGTAAACATGTCGTATGCTGGACAAACAGCTGCTGCAAATTAAGAGATTGGAACACTCAGTAAGACCAGTCCACAAGCAAGACCTTTTTATAGGAAAGCTAGGTGTCAGCCGGGAAAGGTGGGGCAAAATAATTTGAAATCCAGGAGTGGTTCATTTTAATGAAGGTGAGATCATCCACATTTTGGGTAGCTAGACGAGTCCTTTTTTCGGTTAATATTGAACCAGCAGCACTGAATAATCTTTCTGATAGCACACTAGCTGCTGGGCAAGCAAGCTCCTGCAATGCATATTCTGGCAATTCAGGCCAGGTGTCTAATTTGGATGCCCAGTAATCAAATGGGAATGACGGTTGAGGGAGAACATCGATAAGGGATGAAAAATAGTTAGTAACCATACTGGACAAATGTTGTCTCCTGTCACTTTGAATAGATGCTGCAGTACCTGTCCTGTCTGCGGTCATTGCGAAATCACTCCACAACCTGGTCAGAAAACCCCTCTGTCCAACGCCACTTCTGATCTGTGCACCTCTAACACCTCTGCCCTGTAGCCCCCTGCAGCTTGTGTGAGAACCATCACCGGCGCTGTGTGCTGGGAATGCCTGAATCAAATGGTCTACAAGAGTAGCTTGTTTGGTTGCTAATATTTGTTCGAGGTTCTCATGTGGCATAATATTTTGCAATTTGCCTTTATAGCGAGGGTCAAGGATGCAGGCCAACCAGTAATCGTCATCGCTCATCATTTTAATAATGCGTGGGTCCTTTTTGAGGATAGGTTAGGCATAATCCGCCATGTGGGCCAAAGTTCCAGTTGGCAAATCTGCGGTTGTGCTGGCTGGAGGGGCAGTTACAGGCAAATCTACGTCACTTGTCTCCCTTAAAAAAACAGGACCTGGCCTTGCAACGCCACTAATTTCTGTTGGCCCAGGAGAAGCTTCCTCATTAAAAAAGTACTCATCCCCATCATCCTCCTCGTCCTCCTCCTCCTCTTCGCCCGCTACCGCGTCCTCTACACGGCCCTGACCAGACAATGGCTGACTGTCATCAAGGCTTTCCTCTTCCTCGGCTGCAGACGCCTGCTCCTTTATGTGCGTCAAACTTTGCATCAGCAGACGCATTAGGGGGATGCTCATGCTTATTATGGCGTTGTCTGCACTAACCAGCCGTGTGCATTCCTCAAAACACTGAAGGACTTGACACAGGTCTTGTAGCTTCGACCACTGCACACCTGACAACTCCATGTCTGCCATCCAACTGCCTGCCCGTGTATCCTCCCACAAATACATAACAGCATGCCTCTGTTCGCACACTCTCTGAAGCATGTGCAGTGTGGAGTTCCACCTTGTTGCAACGTCGATGATTAGGCGATGCCGAGGAAGGTTCAAAGAATGCTGATAGTTCTGCATACGGCTGGAGTGTACGGGCGAACGGCGGATATGCGAGCAAAGTCTGCGCACTTTGAGGAGCAGGTCGGGTAACCTGCACCACCAGGTTTAAGGTGTGAGCCAGGCAAGGAATGTGTTTCAGATGGGAAAGGGCTATGGCAGCCATGAAATTCCTTCCGTTATCACTCACTACCTTGCCTGCCTCAAGATGTACAGTGCCCAGCCATGACTGAGTTTCTTTCTGCAAGAACTCGGACAGAACTTCCGCGGTGTGTCTGTTGTCGCCCAAACACTTCTTTGCCAATACAGCCTGCTGACGCTTGCCACTAGCTGTCCCATAATGGCACACCTGGTGTGCAACAGTGGCAGCTGCGGATGGAGTGGATGTGCGACTGTGGTCTGTGGACGAGCTCTCACTTCTGCAGGAGGATGAGGAAGAGGAGGAGGGGGGGCGAACGCCTACAGCCAACTCTTTCCTTGACCGTGGGCTAGGCAGAACTGTCCCAATATTGCTGTCCCCTGTGGACCCTGCATCCACCACATTCACCAAGTGTGCCGTGATGGACACGTAACGTCCCTGGCCATGCCTACTGGTCCATGCATCTGTTGTCAGGTGCACCTTTGTAGTCACAGACTGCCTGAGTGCATGGACAATGCGGTCTTTAACATGCTGTTGGAGGGCTGGGATGGCTTTTCTAGAAAAGAAGTGCCGAATGGGTAGCTCGTAGCGTGGTACAGCGTAGTCCATCAGCGCTTTGAAAGCTTCGCTTTCAACTAACCGGTAGGGCATCATCTCTAATGAGATTAGTCTAGCAATGTGGGCGTTCAAACCCTGTGTACGCGCATGCGAGGATGAGTACTTCCTTTTCCTAACAAGAGTCTCATGTAGGGTGAGCTGGACTGGAGAGCTGGAGATCATGGAACTAGCGGTGGTGCCGGTGGACATGGGTGACTGAGAGAGGGTTGGAGATGGTATTCTTGCCGGTGCCCTACATGCAGTGTTTCCTACTGCAAACCTGGTGATTCCCTGACTGCTTTGGCCTGGCGACGAAAGCTGCACAGATACTGCAGGTGGTGCGGGAAATGGTGGGTTGACAGTGAGGGAAGGGATGTAGCGTTGCTGACTAGCTTCATTGGCCGAGGGTGCTGCAACCTTTAGGGATGTTTGGTAGTTAGTCCAGGCTTGCAAATGCATGGTGGATAAGTGTCTATGCATGCAACTTGTATTTAGACTTTTAAGATTCTGACCTCTGCTTAAGGTAGTTGAACATTTTTGACAGATGACTTTGCTCTGATCATTTGGATGTTGTTTAAAAAAATGCCAGACTGCACTCTTTCTACTATCGGATCCCTTTTCAGGCATTGCAGACTGAGCTTCTTTAGCCGGATGGCCACGCTGTCCTCCAACTGGTTTTGGTTTTGACACGCGTTTTTTGCCAGATAGGGGCCCGGCAGATGGAACCTGTTGTGATGATGTTGATGCCTGCTGCGGCTCCTCCTCCTCCGCTTCAGAACTACTGCTGCCTGCACCCTGTTCCCCCAATGGCTGCCAATCGGGGTCAATAACTGGGTCATCTATGACCTCCTCTTCTATGTCGTGTGCAACTTTGTCTGTGTCACCGTGTAAGCCGGTGGTATTGCGTTCGTGATGGGGCACCATAGTCTCCGCTGGGTTTGATTCTGCCTCAGTACACTGCGAGGGCAATGTTCTGGTCTGAGTCAAAGGAACAGCATAGTAATCTGGCTGTGGCTGTGCATCTGTGCACTCCATTTCTGATTCAACTTCGAATGGGCATGGCCTGTTAACTGATTCACTGTCTAACCCAGGAACGGTAAGTGTAAAGAGCTCCATGGAGTAACCTGTTCTGTCGACTGACGCATCCTTCACTGTTGTTCTGGGTGAAGGACACAAGGAAGCGACTTGTTCCTGACTGGGAGCATCCACTGACGATGCACTGCTCTGACATTTTGCACTTTCCGAGGAGGAGGCGAAAGAGCTAGAGGCAGAGTCAGCAATGAAAGCCAATACTTGTTCCTCCTGCTCCGGATTCAAAAGAGCTTTTCCTACTCCCAGAAAAGAAAGCGTTCAAGGCGTTGTGTAGCCAGACAACGAACCTGGCTCAACAACTCGAGACTTAGGTGCTGTACTGCTTTTACCACGACCACCTGATGCTCCACCACCACTACCATCATTACCAGCTGACAAAGGAAAATCAGGCCCAATGTTACACACTAGGTTTTCTGTGCCCCAATAATTTGAGACAGATGGCACACACAGGACCAGCACTCAAACAGAAATGCCAATCTTAATCTCCCACTATTTTTTTTTTATGGGAGAATGTAAAAAAAAAAAAAAAATTACACACTAGGTTTTCGGTGGCACACAATGAGAGACAGATGCCACACACAGGACTGGCACAGCGGCAGACTTGCCAATCTTTCTCTCCCACTATTTTTTTTTTTTTTTAAAGGGAGAATTTAGAAAAAAAAAAAAATGGCCAAGTATTACACAGTGGTTTTCGGTGGCACACAATGAGAGACAGATGCCACACACAGGACTGGCACAGCGGCAGACTTGCCAATCTTTATCTCCCACTAATTTTTTTTTTTACAGGGAGAATTTACCCCTCCCCCCAAAAAATGGCCAAGTATTACACAGTGGTTTTCGGTGGCACACAATGAGAGACAGATGCCACACACAGGACTGGCACAGAGGCAGACTTGCCAATCTTTATCTCCCACTAATTATTATTTTTTTTTAAAGGGAGAATTTACCCAAAAAAATAAATGGCCAAGTATTACACAGTGGTTTTTGGTGGCACACAATGAGAGACAGATGCCACACACAGGACTGGCACAGCGGCAGACTTGCCAATCTTTATCTGCCACTAATTATTTTTTTTTTACAGGGAGAATTTAGAAAAAAAAAAAAAGAGACCAGTATTACACAGTGGTTTTCGGTGGCACACAATGAGAGACAGATGCCACACACAGGACTGGCACAGAGGCAGACTTGCCAATCTTTATCTCCCACTAATTTTTTTTTTTACAGGGAGAATTTACCTAAAAAAAAATGGCCAAGTATTACACAGTGGTTTTCGGTGGCACACAATGAGAGACAGATGCCACACACAGGACTGGCACAGAGGCAGACTTGCCAATCTTTATCTGCCACTAATTATTTTTTTTTTACAGGGAGAATTTAGAAAAAAAAAAAAAGACCAGTATTACACAGTGGTTTTCGGTGGCACACAATGAGAGACAGATGCCACACACAGGACTGGCACAGAGGCAGACTTGCCAATCTTTATCTCCCACTAATTTTTTTTTTTACAGTGAGAATTTACCTAAAAAAAAAAATGGCCAAGTATTACACAGTGGTTTTCGGTGGCACACAATGAGAGACAGATGCCACACACAGGACTGGCACAGAGGCAGACTTGCCAATCTTTATATCCCACTAATTATTTTTTTTTTAAAAGGGAGAATTTACCCAAAAAAATAAATGGCCAAGTATTACACAGTGGTTTTCGGTGGCACACAATGAGAGACAGATGCCACACACAGGACTGGCACAGCGGCAGACTTGCCAATCTTTATCTCCCACTAATTATTTTTTTTTAAAAGGGAGAATTTAGAAAAAAAAAAAAAAAAGGCCAGTATTACACAGTGGTTTTTGGTGGCACACAATGAGAGACAGATGCCACACACAGGACTGGCACAGCGGCAGACTTGCCAATCTTTCTCTCCCACTAATTTTTTTTTTTTTTAAAGGGAGAATTTAGAAAAAAAAATGGCCAAGTATTACTCAGTGGTTTTCGGTGGCACACAATGAGAGACAGATGCCACACACAGGACTGGCACAACGGCAGACTTGCCAATCTTTCTCTCCCACTAATTTTTTTTTTTTAAAAATCGAGAATTTAGAAAAAAAAAAAAAAGACCAGTATTACACAGTGGTTTTCGGTGGCACACAATGAGAGACAGATGCCACACACAGGACTGGCACAGAGGCAGACTTGCCAATCTTTATCTCCCACTAATTATTTTTTTTTTACAGGGAGAATTTACCCAAAAAAATAAATGGCCAAGTATTACACAGTGGTTTTCGGTGGCACAAAATGAGAGACAGATGCCACACACAGGACTGGCACAGCGGCAGACTTGCCAATCTTTATCTCCCACTAATTATTTTTTTTTTAAAAGGGAGAATTTAGAAAAAAAAAAAAGGCCAGTATTACACAGTGGTTTTTGGTGGCACACAATGAGAGACAGATGCCACACACAGGACTGGCACAGCAACAGACTTGCCAATCTTTCTCTCCCACTAATTTTTTTTTTTTTAAAGGGAGAATTTCGAAAAAAAATGGCCAAGTATTACTCAGTGGTTTTCGGTGGCACACAATGAGAGACAGATGCCACACACAGGACTGGCACAGCGGCAGACTTGCCAATCTTTCTCTCCCACTAATGTTTTTTTTTCTAAAAGGGAGAATTTAGAAAAAAAAAATGGGCAAGTATTACACAGTGGTTTTCGGTGGCACACAATGAGAGACAGATGCCACACACAGGACTGGCACAGCGGCAGACTTGCCAATCTTTATCTCGCACTAATTTTTTTTTTTTTTACAGGGAGAATTTACCCCAAAAAATAAAAATGGCCAAGTATTACACAGTGGCTTTCGGTGGCACACAATGAGGGACAGATGCCACACATAGGACTGGCACAGAGGCAGACTTGCCAATCTTTATCTCCCACTAATTTTTTTTTTTTTACAGGGAGAATTTACCCCCCCCCCAAAAAAATGGCCAAGTATTACACAGTGGTTTTCGGTGGCACACAATGAGAGACAGATGCCACACACAGGACTGGCACAGCGGCAGACTTGCCAATCTTTATCTCCCACTAATTATTTTTTTTTTTAAAGGGAGAATTTAGAAAAAAAAAAAAAAAGGCCAGTATTACACAGTGGTTTTCAGTGGCACACAATGAGAGACAGATGCCACACACAGGACTGGCACAGAGGCAGACTTGCCAATCTTTATCTCCCACTAATTTTTTTTTTTACAGGGAGAATTTACCTAAAAAAAAAATGGCCAAGTATTACACAGTGGTTTTCGGTGGCACACAATGAGAGACAGATGCCACACACAGGACTGGCACAGAGGCAGACTTGCCAATCTTTATATCCCACTAATTATTTTTTTTTTTAAAAGGGAGAATTTACCCAAAAAAATAAATGGCCAAGTATTACACAGTGGTTTTCGGTGGCACACAATGAGAGACAGATGCCACACACAGGACTGGCACAGCGGCAGACTTGCCAATCTTTATCTCCCACTAATTATTTTTTTTTTTAAAGGGAGAATTTAGAAAAAAAGAAAAAAAGGCCAGTATTACACAGTGGTTTTTGGTGGCACACAATGAGAGACAGATGCCACACACAGGACTGGCACAGCGGCAGACTTGCCAATCTTTCTCTCCCACTAATTTTTTTTTTTTTAAAGGGAGAATTTTGAAAAAAAATGGCCAAGTATTACTCAGTGGTTTTCGGTGGCACACAATGAGAGACAGATGCCACACACAGGACTGGCACAGCGGCAGACTTGCCAATCTTTCTCTCCCACTAATGTTTTTTTTTCTAAAAGGGAGAATTTAGAAAAAAAAAATGGGCAAGTATTACACAGTGGTTTTCGGTGGCACACAATGAGAGACAGATGCCACACACAGGACGGGCACAGCGGCAGACTTGCCAATCTTTATCTCGCACTAATTTTTTTTTTTTTTACAGGGAGAATTTACCCCAAAAAATAAAAATGGCCAAGTATTACACAGTGGTTTTCGGTGGCACACAATGAGAGACAGATGCCACACACAGGACTGGCACAGAGGCAGACTTGCCAATCTTTATCTCCCACTAATTTTTTTTTTTACAGGGAGAATTTACCCCCCCCAAAAAAATGGCCAAGTATTACACAGTGGTTTTCGGTGGCACACAATGAGAGACAGATGCCACACACAGGACTGGCACAGAGGCAGACTTGCCAATCTTTATCTCCCACTAATTATTTTTTTTTTAAAAGGGAGAATTTACCCAAAAAAATAAATGGCCAAGTATTACACATTGGTTTTCGGTGGCACACAATGAGAGACAGAAGTCACACACAGGACTGGCACAGCGGCAGACTTGCCAATCTTTCTCTCCCACTATTTTTTTTTTTTTAAAAGGGAGAATTTAGAAAAAAAAATGGCCAAGTATTACTCAGTGGTTTTCGGTGGCACACAATGAGAGACAGATGCCACACACAGGACTGGCACAGCGGCAGACTTGCCAATCTTTATCTCCCACTAATTATTTTTTTTTAAAAGGGAGAATTTAGAAAAAAAAAAAAAAAGGCCAGTATTACACAGTGGTTTTCAGTGGCACACAATGAGAGACAGATGCCACACACAGGACTGGCACGGAGGCAGACTTGCCAATCTTTATCTCCCACTAATTTTTTTTTTTTTACAGGGAGAATTTACCCCCCCCAAAAAAAAATGGCCAAGTATTACACAGTGGTTTTCGGTGGCACACAATGAGAGACAGATGCCACACACAGGACTGGCACAGCGGCAGACTTGCCAATCTTTCTCTCCCACTAATTTTTTTCTTTTTAAAAGGGAGAATTTAGAAAAAAAAATGGCCAAGTATTACTCAGTGGTTTTCGGTGGCACACAATGAGAGACAGATGCCACACACAGGACTGGCACAGCGGCAGACTTGCCAATCTTTATCTCCCACTAATTATTTTTTTTTAAAAGGGAGAATTTAGAAAAAAAAAAAAAAAGGCCAGTATTACACAGTGGTTTTCGGTGGCACACAATGAGAGACAGATGCCACACACAGGACTGGCACAGAGGCAGACTTGCCAATCTTTATCTCCCACTAATTTTTTTTTTTTTACAGGGAGAATTTACCCCCCCCAAAAAAATGGCCAAGTATTACACAGTGGTTTTCGGTGGCACACAATGAGAGACAGATGCCACACACAGGACTGGCACAGAGGCAGACTTGCCAATCTTTATCTCCCACTAATTTTTTTTTTTTTACAGGGAGAATTTACCCCCCCCAAAAAAATGGCCAAGTATTACACAGTGGTTTTCGGTGGCACACAATGAGAGACAGATGCCACACACAGGACTGGCACAGCGGCAGACTTGCCAATCTTTATCTCCCACTAATTATTTTTTTTTTTAAAAGGGAGAATTTAGAAAAAAAAAAAAAAAAGGCCAGTATTACACAGTGGTTTTCCGTGGCACACAATGAGAGACAGATGCCACACACAGGACTGGCACAGAGGCAGACTTGCCAATCTTTATCTCCCACTAATTTTTTTTTTTTTACAGGGAGAGTTTACCCCCCCAAAAAAATGGCCAAGTATTACACAGTGGTTTTCGGTGGCACACAATGAGAGACAGATGCCACACACAGGACTGGCACAGAGGCAGACTTGCCAATCTTTATCTCCCACTAATTATTTTTTTTTTAAAAGGGAGAATTTACCCAAAAAATTAAATGACCAAGTATTACACAGTGGTTTTTGGTGGCACACAATGAGAGACAGATGCCACACACAGGACTGGCACAGCGGCAGACTTGCCAATCTTTCTCTCCCACTAATTTTTTTTTTTTTAAAGGGAGAATTTAGAAAAAAAAAAACAATGGCCAAGTATTAGACAGTGGTTTTCGGTGGCACACAATGAGAGACAGATGCCACACACAGGACTGGCACAGCGGCAGACTTGCCAATCTTTATCTCCCACTAATTATTTTTTTTTAAAAGGGAGAATTTAGAAAAAAAAAGGCCAGTATTACACAGTGGTTTTTTGTGGCACACAATGAGAGACAGATGCCACACACAGGACTGGCACAGAGGCAGACTTGCCAATCTTTATCTCCCACTAATTATTTTTTTTTTACAGGGAGAATTTACCCCCCCCAAAAAAATGGCCAAGTATTACACAGTGGTTTTCGGTGGCACACAATGAGAGACAGATGCCACACACAGGACTGGCACAGAGGCAGACTTGCCAATCTTTATCTCCCACTAATTTTTTGTTTTTTACAGGGAGAATTTACCCCCCCCCAAAAAAATGGCCAAGTATTACACAGTGGTTTTCGGTGGCACACAATGAGAGACAGATGCCACACACAGGACTGGCACAGCGGCAGACTTGCCAATCTTTATCTCCCACTAATTATTTTTTTTTTAAAAGGGAGAATTTAGAAAAAAAAAAAGGCCAGTATTACACAGTGGTTTTTGGTGGCACACAATGAGAGACAGATGCCACACACAGGACTGGCACAGAGGCAGACTTGCCAATCTTTCTCTCCCACTAATTTTTTTCTTTTTAAAAGGGAGAATTTAGAAAAAAAAATGGCCAAGTATTACTCAGTGGTTTTCGGTGGCACACAATGAGAGACAGATGCCACACACAGGACTGGCACAGCGGCAGACTTGCCAATCTTTCTCTCCCACTAATTTTTTTTTTTTTTAAAGGGAGAATTTAGAAAAAAAAAAAAATGGGCAAGTATTACACAGTGGTTTTCGGTGGCACACAATGAGAGACAGATGCCACACACAGGACTGGCACAGAGGCAGACTTGCCAATCTTTATCTCCCACTAATTATTTTTTTTTTAAAAGGGAGAATTTACCCAAAAAAATAAATGGCCAAGTATTACACAGTGGTTTTCGGTGGCACACAATGAGAGACAGATGCCACACACAGGACTGGCACAGAGGCAGACTTGCCAATCTTTATCTCCCACTAATTATTTTTTTTTTAAAAGGGAGAATTTACCCAAAAAATTAAATGGCCAAGTATTACACAGTGGTTTTTGGTGGCACACAATGAGAGACAGATGCCACACACAGGACTGGCACAGCGGCAGACTTGCCAATCTTTCTCTCCCACTAATTTTTTTTTTTTTAAAGGGAGAATTTAGAAAAAAAAAAACAATGGCCAAGTATTAGACAGTGGTTTTCGGTGGCACACAATGAGAGACAGATGCCACACACAGGACTGGCACAGCGGCAGACTTGCCAATCTTTATCTCCCACTAATTATTTTTTTTTTTACTGGGAGAATTTACCCCAAAAAATAAAAATGGCCAAGTATTACACAGTGGTTTTCGGTGGCACACAATGAGAGACAGATGCCACACACAGGACTGGCACAGAGGCAGACTTGCCAATCTTTATCTCCCACTAATTATTTTTTTTTTAAAAGGGAGAATTTACCCAAAAAAATAAATGGCCAAGTATTACACAGTGGTTTTCGGTGGCACACAATGAGAGACAGAAGCCACACACAGGACTGGCACAGCGGCAGACTTGCCAATCTTTCTCTCCCACTATTTTTTTTTTTTTAAAAGGGAGAATTTAGAAAAAAAAATGGCCAAGTATTACTCAGTGGTTTTCGGTGGCACACAATGAGAGACAGATGCCACACACAGGACTGGCACAGCGGCAGACTTGCCAATCTTTATCTCCCACTAATTATTTTTTTTTAAAAGGGAGAATTTAGAAAAAAAAAAAAAGGCCAGTATTACACAGTGGTTTTCGGTGGCACACAATGAGAGACAGATGCCACACACAGGACTGGCACAGAGGCAGACTTGCCAATCTTTATCTCCCACTAATTTTTTTTTTTTTTACAGGGAGAATTTACCCCCCCCAAAAAAAATGGCCAAGTATTACACAGTGGTTTTCGGTGGCACACAATGAGAGACAGATGCCACACACAGGACTGGCACAGCGGCAGACTTGCCAATCTTTCTCTCCCACTAATTTTTTTCTTTTTAAAAGGGAGAATTTAGAAAAAAAAATGGCCAAGTATTACTCAGTGGTTTTCGGTGGCACACAATGAGAGACAGATGCCACACACAGGACTGGCACAGCGGCAGATTTGCCAATCTTTATCTCCCACTAATTATTTTTTTTTAAAAGGGAGAATTTAGAAAAAAAAAAAAAAAGGCCAGTATTACACAGTGGTTTTCGGTGGCACACAATGAGAGACAGATGCCACACACAGGACTGGCACAGAGGCAGACTTGCCAATCTTTATCTCCCACTAATTTTTTTTTTTTTACAGGGAGAATTTACCCCCCCCAAAAAAAATGGCCAAGTATTACACAGTGGTTTTCGGTGGCACACAATGAGAGACAGATGCCACACACAGGACTGGCACAGAGGCAGACTTGCCAATCTTTATCTCCCACTAATTTTTTTTTTTTTACAGGGAGAATTTACCCCCCCAAAAAAATGGCCAAGTATTACACAGTGGTTTTCGGTGGCACACAATGAGAGACAGATGCCACACACAGGACTGGCACAGCGGCAGACTTGCCAATCTTTATCTCCCACTAATTATTTTTTTTTTTAAAACGGAGAATTTAGAAAAAAAAAAAAAAAAAGGCCAGTATTACACAGTGGTTTTCCGTGGCACACAATGAGAGACAGATGCCACACACAGGACTGGCACAGAGGCAGACTTGCCAATCTTTATCTCCCACTAATTTTTTTTTTTTACAGGGAGAGTTTACCCCCCCAAAAAAAATGGCCAAGTATTACACAGTGGTTTTCGGTGGCACACAATGAGAGACAGATGCCACACACAGGACTGGCACAGAGGCAGACTTGCCAATCTTTATCTCCCACTAATTATTTTTTTTTTAAAAGGGAGAATTTACCCAAAAAATTAAATGGCCAAGTATTACACAGTGGTTTTTGGTGGCACACAATGAGAGACAGATGCCACACACAGGACTGGCACAGCGGCAGACTTGCCAATCTTTCTCTCCCACTAATTTTTTTTTTTTTAAAGGGAGAATTTAGAAAAAAAAAAACAATGGCCAAGTATTAGACAGTGGTTTTCGGTGGCACACAATGAGAGACAGATGCCACACACAGGACTGGCACAGCGGCAGACTTGCCAATCTTTATCTCCCACTAATTATTTTTTTTTTACAGGGAGAATTTACCCCCCCCCAAAAAATGGCCAAGTATTACACAGTGGTTTTCGGTGGCACACAATGAGAGACAGATGCCACACACAGGACTGGCACAGAGGCAGACTTGCCAATCTTTATCTCCCACTAATTATTTTTTTTTACAGGGAGAATTTACCCCCCCCCCAAAAAATGGCCAAGTATTACACAGTGGTTTTCGGTGGCACACAATGAGAGACAGATGCCACACACAGGACTGGCACAGAGGCAGACTTGCCAATCTTTATCTCCCACTAATTATTTTTTTTTTACAGGGAGAATTTACCCCCCCCAAAAAAATGGCCAAGTATTACACAGTGGTTTTCGGTGGCACACAATGAGAGACAGATGCCACACACAGGACTGGCACAGAGGCAGACTTGCCAATCTTTATCTCCCACTAATTATTTTTTTTTTACAGGGAGAATTTACCCCCCCCCAAAAAAATGGCCAAGTATTACACAGTGGTTTTCGGTGGCACACAATGAGAGACAGATGCCACACACAGGACTGGCACAGAGGCAGACTTGCCAATCTTTATCTCCCACTAATTTTTTGTTTTTTACAGGGAGAATTTACCCCCCCCAAAAAAAATGGCCAAGTATTACACAGTGGTTTTCGGTGGCACACAATGAGAGACAGATGCCACACACAGGACTGGCACAGCGGCAGACTTGCCAATCTTTATCTCCCACTAATTATTTTTTTTTTTAAAAGGGAGAATTTAGAAAAAAAAAAAGGCCAGTATTACACAGTGGTTTTTGGTGGCACACAATGAGAGACAGATGCCACACACAGGACTGGCACAGCGGCAGACTTGCCAATCTTTCTCTCCCACTAATTTTTTTTTTTTTTAAAGGGAGAATTTAGAAAAAAAAAAAATGGGCAAGTATTACACAGTGGTTTTCGGTGGCACACAATGAGAGACAGATGCCACACACAGGACAGGCACAGCGGCAGACTTGCCAATCTTTATCTCCCACTAATTTTTTTTTTTTTTACTGGGAGAATTTACCCCAAAAAATAAAAATGGCCAAGTATTACACAGTGGTTTTCGGTGGCACACAATGAGAGACAGATGCCACACACAGGACTGGCACAGAGGCAGACTTGCCAATCTTTATCTCCCACTAATTTTTTGTTTTTTACAGGGAGAATTTACCCCCCCCAAAAAAAATGGCCAAGTATTACACAGTGGTTTTCGGTGGCACACAATGAGAGACAGATGCCACACACAGGACTGGCACAGCGGCAGACTTGCCAATCTTTATCTCCCACTAATTATTTTTTTTTAAAAGGGAGAATTTACCCAAAAAAATAAATGGCCAAGTATTACACAGTGGTTTTCAGTGGCACACAATGAGAGACAGATGCCACACACAGGACTGGCACAGCGGCAGACTTGCCAATCTTTATCTCCCACTAATTATTTTTTTTTTTAAAAGGGAGAATTTAGAAAATTATAATAAAAGGCCAGTATTACACAGTGGTTTTTGGTGGCACACAATGAGAGACAGATGCCACACACAGGACTGGCACAGCGGCAGACTTGTCAATCTTTCTCTCCCACTAATTTTTTTTTTTTAAACGGAGAATTTAGAAAAAAAAAAAAAATGGGCAAGTATTACACAGTGGTTTTCGGTGGCACACAATGAGAGACAGATGCCACACACAGGACTGGCACAGAGGCAGACTTGCCAATCTTTATCTGCCACTAATTATTTTTTTTTTACAGGGAGAATTTAGAAAAAAAAAAAAAGACCAGTATTACACAGTGGTTTTCGGTGGCACACAATGAGAGACAGATGCCACACACAGGACTGGCACAGAGGCAGACTTGCCAATCTTTATCTCCCACTAATTTTTTTTTTTACAGTGAGAATTTACCTAAAAAAAAAAATGGCCAAGTATTACACAGTGGTTTTCGGTGGCACACAATGAGAGACAGATGCCACACACAGGACTGGCACAGAGGCAGACTTGCCAATCTTTATATCCCACTAATTATTTTTTTTTTAAAAGGGAGAATTTACCCAAAAAAAATAAATGGCCAAGTATTACACAGTGGTTTTCGGTGGCACACAATGAGAGACAGATGCCACACACAGGACTGGCACAGCGGCAGACTTGCCAATCTTTATCTCCCACTAATTATTTTTTTTTTAAAAGGGAGAATTTAGAAAAAAAAAAAAAAAGGCCAGTATTACACAGTGGTTTTTGGTGGCACACAATGAGAGACAGATGCCACACACAGGACTGGCACAGCGGCAGACTTGCCAATCTTTCTCTCCCACTAATTTTTTTTTTTTTTAAAGGGAGAATTTAGAAAAAAAAATGGCCAAGTATTACTCAGTGGTTTTCGGTGGCACACAATGAGAGACAGATGCCACACACAGGACTGGCACAACGGCAGACTTGCCAATCTTTCTCTCCCACTAATTTTTTTTTTTTAAAAATCGAGAATTTAGAAAAAAAAAAAAAAGACCAGTATTACACAGTGGTTTTCGGTGGCACACAATGAGAGACAGATGCCACACACAGGACTGGCACAGAGGCAGACTTGCCAATCTTTATCTCCCACTAATTATTTTTTTTTTACAGGGAGAATTTACCCAAAAAAATAAATGGCCAAGTATTACACAGTGGTTTTCGGTGGCACAAAATGAGAGACAGATGCCACACACAGGACTGGCACAGCGGCAGACTTGCCAATCTTTATCTCCCACTAATTATTTTTTTTTTAAAAGGGAGAATTTAGAAAAAAAAAAAAGGCCAGTATTACACAGTGGTTTTTGGTGGCACACAATGAGAGACAGATGCCACACACAGGACTGGCACAGCAACAGACTTGCCAATCTTTCTCTCCCACTAATTTTTTTTTTTTTAAAGGGAGAATTTCGAAAAAAAATGGCCAAGTATTACTCAGTGGTTTTCGGTGGCACACAATGAGAGACAGATGCCACACACAGGACTGGCACAGCGGCAGACTTGCCAATCTTTCTCTCCCACTAATGTTTTTTTTTCTAAAAGGGAGAATTTAGAAAAAAAAAATGGGCAAGTATTACACAGTGGTTTTCGGTGGCACACAATGAGAGACAGATGCCACACACAGGACTGGCAGAGCGGCAGACTTGCCAATCTTTATCTCGCACTAATTTTTTTTTTTTTTACAGGGAGAATTTACCCCAAAAAATAAAAATGGCCAAGTATTACACAGTGGCTTTCGGTGGCACACAATGAGGGACAGATGCCACACATAGGACTGGCACAGAGGCAGACTTGCCAATCTTTATCTCCCACTAATTTTTTTTTTTTACAGGGAGAATTTACCCCCCCCAAAAAAAATGGCCAAGTATTACACAGTGGTTTTCGGTGGCACACAATGAGAGACAGATGCCACACACAGGACTGGCACAGCGGCAGACTTGCCAATCTTTATCTCCCACTAATTATTTTTTTTTTTAAAGGGAGAATTTAGAAAAAAAAAAAAAAAGGCCAGTATTACACAGTGGTTTTCAGTGGCACACAATGAGAGACAGATGCCACACACAGGACTGGCACAGAGGCAGACTTGCCAATCTTTATCTCCCACTAATTTTTTTTTTTACAGGGAGAATTTACCTTAAAAAAAATGGCCAAGTATTACACAGTGGTTTTCGGTGGCACACAATGAGAGACAGATGCCACACACAGGACTGGCACAGAGGCAGACTTGCCAATCTTTATATCCCACTAATTATTTTTTTTTTTAAAAGGGAGAATTTACCCAAAAAAATAAATGGCCAAGTATTACACAGTGGTTTTCGGTGGCACACAATGAGAGACAGATGCCACACACAGGACTGGCACAGCGGCAGACTTGCCAATCTTTATCTCCCACTAATTATTTTTTTTTTTAAAGGGAGAATTTAGAAAAAAAGAAAAAAAGGCCAGTATTACACAGTGGTTTTTGGTGGCACACAATGAGAGACAGATGCCACACACAGGACTGGCACAGCGGCAGACTTGCCAATCTTTCTCTCCCACTAATTTTTTTTTTTTTAAAGGGAGAATTTTGAAAAAAAATGGCCAAGTATTACTCAGTGGTTTTCGGTGGCACACAATGAGAGACAGATGCCACACACAGGACTGGCACAGCGGCAGACTTGCCAATCTTTCTCTCCCACTAATGTTTTTTTTTCTAAAAGGGAGAATTTAGAAAAAAAAAATGGGCAAGTATTACACAGTGGTTTTCGGTGGCACACAATGAGAGACAGATGCCACACACAGGACTGGCACAGCGGCAGACTTGCCAATCTTTATCTCGCACTAATTTTTTTTTTTTTTACAGGGAGAATTTACCCCAAAAAATAAAAATGGCCAAGTATTACACAGTGGTTTTCGGTGGCACACAATGAGAGACAGATGCCACACACAGGACTGGCACAGAGGCAGACTTGCCAATCTTTATCTCCCACTAATTTTTTTTTTTACAGGGAGAATTTACCCCCCCCCAAAAAATGGCCAAGTATTACACAGTGGTTTTCGGTGGCACACAATGAGAGACAGATGCCACACACAGGACTGGCACAGAGGCAGACTTGCCAATCTTTATCTCCCACTAATTATTTTTTTTTTAAAAGGGAGAATTTACCAAAAAAAATAAATGGCCAAGTATTACACATTGGTTTTCGGTGGCACACAATGAGAGACAGAAGCCACACACAGGACTGGCACAGCGGCAGACTTGCCAATCTTTCTCTCCCACTATTTTTTTTTTTTTAAAAGGGAGAATTTAGAAAAAAAAATGGCCAAGTATTACTCAGTGGTTTTCGGTGGCACACAATGAGAGACAGATGCCACACACAGGACTGGCACAGCGGCAGACTTGCCAATCTTTATCTCCCACTAATTATTTTTTTTTAAAAGGGAGAATTTAGAAAAAAAAAAAAAAAGGCCAGTATTACACAGTGGTTTTCAGTGGCACACAATGAGAGACAGATGCCACACACAGGACTGGCACGGAGGCAGACTTGCCAATCTTTATCTCCCACTAATTTTTTTTTTTTTACAGGGAGAATTTACCCCCCCCCAAAAAAAATGGCCAAGTATTACACAGTGGTTTTCGGTGGCACACAATGAGAGACAGATGCCACACACAGGACTGGCACAGCGGCAGACTTGCCAATCTTTCTCTCCCACTAATTTTTTTCTTTTTAAAAGGGAGAATTTAGAAAAAAAAATGGCCAAGTATTACTCAGTGGTTTTCGGTGGCACACAATGAGAGACAGATGCCACACACAGGACTGGCACAGCGGCAGACTTGCCAATCTTTATCTCCCACTAATTATTTTTTTTTAAAAGGGAGAATTTAGAAAAAAAAAAAAAAAGGCCAGTATTACACAGTGGTTTTCGGTGGCACACAATGAGAGACAGATGCCACACACAGGACTGGCACAGAGGCAGACTTGCCAATCTTTATCTCCCACTAATTTTTTTTTTTTTACAGGGAGAATTTACCCCCCCCAAAAAAATGGCCAAGTATTACACAGTGGTTTTCGGTGGCACACAATGAGAGACAGATGCCACACACAGGACTGGCACAGCGGCAGACTTGCCAATCTTTATCTCCCACTAATTATTTTTTTTTTTAAAAGGGAGAATTTAGAAAAAAAAAAAAAAAAGGCCAGTATTACACAGTGGTTTTCCGTGGCACACAATGAGAGACAGATGCCACACACAGGACTGGCACAGAGGCAGACTTGCCAATCTTTATCTCCCACTAATTTTTTTTTTTTACAGGGAGAGTTTACCCCCCCAAAAAAATGGCCAAGTATTACACAGTGGTTTTCGGTGGCACACAATGAGAGACAGATGCCACACACAGGACTGGCACAGAGGCAGACTTGCCAATCTTTATCTCCCACTAATTATTTTTTTTTTAAAAGGGAGAATTTACCCAAAAAATTAAATGACCAAGTATTACACAGTGGTTTTTGGTGGCACACAATGAGAGACAGATGCCACACACAGGACTGGCACAGCGGCAGACTTGCCAATCTTTCTCTCCCACTAATTTTTTTTTTTTTAAAGGGAGAATTTAGAAAAAAAAAAACAATGGCCAAGTATTAGACAGTGGTTTTCGGTGGCACACAATGAGAGACAGATGCCACACACAGGACTGGCACAGCGGCAGACTTGCCAATCTTTATCTCCCACTAATTATTTTTTTTTAAAAGGGAGAATTTAGAAAAAAAAAGGCCAGTATTACACAGTGGTTTTTTGTGGCACACAATGAGAGACAGATGCCACACACAGGACTGGCACAGAGGCAGACTTGCCAATCTTTATCTCCCACTAATTATTTTTTTTTTACAGGGAGAATTTACCCCCCCAAAAAAAATGGCCAAGTATTACACAGTGGTTTTCGGTGGCACACAATGAGAGACAGATGCCACACACAGGACTGGCACAGAGGCAGACTTGCCAATCTTTATCTCCCACTAATTTTTTGTTTTTTACAGGGAGAATTTACCCCCCCCCAAAAAAAATGGCCAAGTATTACACAGTGGTTTTCGGTGGCACACAATGAGAGACAGATGCCACACACAGGACTGGCACAGCGGCAGACTTGCCAATCTTTATCTCCCACTAATTATTTTTTTTTAAAAGGGAGAATTTAGAAAAAAAAAGGCCAGTATTACACAGTGGTTTTTTGTGGCACACAATGAGAGACAGATGCCACACACAGGACTGGCACAGAGGCAGACTTGCCAATCTTTATCTCCCACTAATTATTTTTTTTTTACAGGGAGAATTTACCCCCCCCAAAAAAATGGCCAAGTATTACACAGTGGTTTTCGGTGGCACACAATGAGAGACAGATGCCACACACAGGACTGGCACAGAGGCAGACTTGCCAATCTTTATCTCCCACTAATTTTTTGTTTTTTACAGGGAGAATTTACCCCCCCCCAAAAAAATGGCCAAGTATTACACAGTGGTTTTCGGTGGCACACAATGAGAGACAGATGCCACACACAGGACTGGCACAGCGGCAGACTTGCCAATCTTTATCTCCCACTAATTATTTTTTTTTAAAAGGGAGAATTTAGAAAAAAAAAGGCCAGTATTACACAGTGGTTTTCGGTGGCACACAATGAGAGACAGATGCCACACACAGGACTGGCACAGCGGCAGACTTGCCAATCTTTATCTCCCACTAATTATTTTTTTTTTTAAAAGGGAGAATTTAGAAAAAAAAAAAAAAAAGGCCAGTATTACACAGTGGTTTTCCGTGGCACACAATGAGAGACAGATGCCACACACAGGACTGGCACAGAGGCAGACTTGCCAATCTTTATCTCCCACTAATTTTTTTTTTTTACAGGGAGAGTTTACCCCCCCCAAAAAATGGCCAAGTATTACACAGTGGTTTTCGGTGGCACACAATGAGAGACAGATGCCACACACAGGACTGGCACAGAGGCAGACTTGCCAATCTTTATCTCCCACTAATTATTTTTTTTTTAAAAGGGAGAATTTACCCAAAAAATTAAATGACCAAGTATTACACAGTGGTTTTTGGTGGCACACAATGAGAGACAGATGCCACACACAGGACTGGCACAGCGGCAGACTTGCCAATCTTTCTCTCCCACTAATTTTTTTTTTTTTAAAGGGAGAATTTAGAAAAAAAAAAACAATGGCCAAGTATTAGACAGTGGTTTTCGGTGGCACACAATGAGAGACAGATGCCACACACAGGACTGGCACAGCGGCAGACTTGCCAATCTTTATCTCCCACTAATTATTTTTTTTTAAAAGGGAGAATTTAGAAAAAAAAAGGCCAGTATTACACAGTGGTTTTTTGTGGCACACAATGAGAGACAGATGCCACACACAGGACTGGCACAGAGGCAGACTTGCCAATCTTTATCTCCCACTAATTATTTTTTTTTTACAGGGAGAATTTACCCCCCCCAAAAAAATGGCCAAGTATTACACAGTGGTTTTCGGTGGCACACAATGAGAGACAGATGCCACACACAGGACTGGCACAGAGGCAGACTTGCCAATCTTTATCTCCCACTAATTTTTTGTTTTTTACAGGGAGAATTTACCCCCCCCCAAAAAAATGGCCAAGTATTACACAGTGGTTTTCGGTGGCACACAATGAGAGACAGATGCCACACACAGGACTGGCACAGCGGCAGACTTGCCAATCTTTATCTCCGACTAATTATTTTTTTTTTAAAAGGGAGAATTTAGAAAAAAAAAAAGGCCAGTATTACACAGTGGTTTTTGGTGGCACACAATGAGAGACAGATGCCACACACAGGACTGGCACAGAGGCAGACTTGCCAATCTTTCTCTCCCACTAATTTTTTTCTTTTTAAAAGGGAGAATTTAGAAAAAAAAATGGCCAAGTATTACTCAGTGGTTTTCGGTGGCACACAATGAGAGACAGATGCCACACACAGGACTGGCACAGCGGCAGACTTGCCAATCTTTCTCTCCCACTAATTTTTTTTTTTTTTAAAGGGAGAATTTAGAAAAAAAAAAAAATGGGCAAGTATTACACAGTGGTTTTCGGTGGCACACAATGAGAGACAGATGCCACACACAGGACTGGCACAGAGGCAGACTTGCCAATCTTTATCTCCCACTAATTATTTTTTTTTTAAAAGGGAGAATTTACCCAAAAAAATAAATGGCCAAGTATTACACAGTGGTTTTCGGTGGCACACAATGAGAGACAGATGCCACACACAGGACTGGCACAGAGGCAGACTTGCCAATCTTTATCTCCCACTAATTATTTTTTTTTTAAAAGGGAGAATTTACCCAAAAAATTAAATGGCCAAGTATTACACAGTGGTTTTTGGTGGCACACAATGAGAGACAGATGCCACACACAGGACTGGCACAGCGGCAGACTTGCCAATCTTTCTCTCCCACTAATTTTTTTTTTTTTAAAGGGAGAATTTAGAAAAAAAAAAACAATGGCCAAGTATTAGACAGTGGTTTTCGGTGGCACACAATGAGAGACAGATGCCACACACAGGACTGGCACAGCGGCAGACTTGCCAATCTTTATCTCCCACTAATTATTTTTTTTTTTACTGGGAGAATTTACCCCAAAAAATAAAAATGGCCAAGTATTACACAGTGGTTTTCGGTGGCACACAATGAGAGACAGATGCCACACACAGGACTGGCACAGAGGCAGACTTGCCAATCTTTATCTCCCACTAATTATTTTTTTTTTAAAAGGGAGAATTTACCCAAAAAAATAAATGGCCAAGTATTACACAGTGGTTTTCGGTGGCACACAATGAGAGACAGAAGCCACACACAGGACTGGCACAGCGGCAGACTTGCCAATCTTTCTCTCCCACTATTTTTTTTTTTTTAAAAGGGAGAATTTAGAAAAAAAAATGGCCAAGTATTACTCAGTGGTTTTCGGTGGCACACAATGAGAGACAGATGCCACACACAGGACTGGCACAGCGGCAGACTTGCCAATCTTTATCTCCCACTAATTATTTTTTTTTAAAAGGGAGAATTTAGAAAAAAAAAAAAAGGCCAGTATTACACAGTGGTTTTCAGTGGCACACAATGAGAGACAGATGCCACACACAGGACTGGCACAGAGGCAGACTTGCCAATCTTTATCTCCCACTAATTTTTTTTTTTTTACAGGGAGAATTTACCCCCCCCCAAAAAAATGGCCAAGTATTACACAGTGGTTTTCGGTGGCACACAATGAGAGACAGATGCCACACACAGGACTGGCACAGCGGCAGACTTGCCAATCTTTCTCTCCCACTAATTTTTTTCTTTTTAAAAGGGAGAATTTAGAAAAAAAAATGGCCAAGTATTACTCAGTGGTTTTCGGTGGCACACAATGAGAGACAGATGCCACACACAGGACTGGCACAGCGGCAGATTTGCCAATCTTTATCTCCCACTAATTATTTTTTTTTAAAAGGGAGAATTTAGAAAAAAAAAAAAAAAGGCCAGTATTACACAGTGGTTTTCGGTGGCACACAATGAGAGACAGATGCCACACACAGGACTGGCACAGAGGCAGACTTGCCAATCTTTATCTCCCACTAATTTTTTTTTTTTTACAGGGAGAATTTACCCCCCCCCAAAAAAATGGCCAAGTATTACACAGTGGTTTTCGGTGGCACACAATGAGAGACAGATGCCACACACAGGACTGGCACAGCGGCAGACTTGCCAATCTTTATCTCCCACTAATTATTTTTTTTTTTAAAACGGAGAATTTAGAAAAAAAAAAAGGCCAGTATTACACAGTGGTTTTCCGTGGCACACAATGAGAGACAGATGCCACACACAGGACTGGCACAGAGGCAGACTTGCCAATCTTTATCTCCCACTAATTTTTTTTTTTTACAGGGAGAGTTTACCCCCCCCAAAAAAATGGCCAAGTATTACACAGTGGTTTTCGGTGGCACACAATGAGAGACAGATGCCACACACAGGACTGGCACAGAGGCAGACTTGCCAATCTTTATCTCCCACTAATTATTTTTTTTTTAAAAGGGAGAATTTACCCAAAAAATTAAATGGCCAAGTATTACACAGTGGTTTTTGGTGGCACACAATGAGAGACAGATGCCACACACAGGACTGGCACAGCGGCAGACTTGCCAATCTTTCTCTCCCACTAATTTTTTTTTTTTAAAGGGAGAATTTAGAAAAAAAAAAACAATGGCCAAGTATTAGACAGTGGTTTTCGGTGGCACACAATGAGAGACAGATGCCACACACAGGACTGGCACAGCGGCAGACTTGCCAATCTTTATCTCCCACTAATTATTTTTTTTTTACAGGGAGAATTTACCCCCCCCCAAAAAATGGCCAAGTATTACACAGTGGTTTTCGGTGGCACACAATGAGAGACAGATGCCACACACAGGACTGGCACAGAGGCAGACTTGCCAATCTTTATCTCCCACTAATTATTTTTTTTTACAGGGAGAATTTACCCCCCCCAAAAAAAATGGCCAAGTATTACACAGTGGTTTTCGGTGGCACACAATGAGAGACAGATGCCACACACAGGACTGGCACAGAGGCAGACTTGCCAATCTTTATCTCCCACTAATTATTTTTTTTTTACAGGGAGAATTTACCCCCCCCCAAAAAATGGCCAAGTATTACACAGTGGTTTTCGGTGGCACACAATGAGAGACAGATGCCACACACAGGACTGGCACAGAGGCAGACTTGCCAATCTTTATCTCCCACTAATTATTTTTTTTTTACAGGGAGAATTTACCCCCCCCAAAAAAAATGGCCAAGTATTACACAGTGGTTTTCGGTGGCACACAATGAGAGACAGATGCCACACACAGGACTGGCACAGAGGCAGACTTGCCAATCTTTATCTCCCACTAATTTTTTGTTTTTTACAGGGAGAATTTACCCCCCCCCAAAAAAATGGCCAAGTATTACACAGTGGTTTTCGGTGGCACACAATGAGAGACAGATGCCACACACAGGACTGGCACAGCGGCAGACTTGCCAATCTTTATCTCCCACTAATTATTTTTTTTTTTAAAAGGGAGAATTTAGAAAAAAAAAAAGGCCAGTATTACACAGTGGTTTTTGGTGGCACACAATGAGAGACAGATGCCACACACAGGACTGGCACAGAGGCAGACTTGCCAATCTTTCTCTCCCACTAATTTTTTTCTTTTTAATAGGGAGAATTTAGAAAAAAAAAGGCCAAGTATTACTCAGTGGTTTTCGGTGGCACACAATGAGAGACAGATGCCACACACAGGACTGGCACAGCGGCAGACTTGCCAATCTTTCTCTCCCACTAATTTTTTTTTTTTTTAAAGGGAGAATTTAGAAAAAAAAAAAATGGGCAAGTATTACACAGTGGTTTTCGGTGGCACACAATGAGAGACAGATGCCACACACAGGACTGGCACAGCGGCAGACTTGCCAATCTTTCTCTCCCACTAATTTTTTTTTTTTTTAAAGGGAGAATTTAGAAAAAAAAAAAATGGGCAAGTATTACACAGTGGTTTTCGGTGGCACACAATGAGAGACAGATGCCACACACAGGACTGGCACAGCGGCAGACTTGCCAATCTTTATCTCCCACTAATTTTTTTTTTTTTACTGGGAGAATTTACCCCAAAAAATAAAAATGGCCAAGTATTACACAGTGGTTTTAGGTGGCACACAATGAGAGACAGATGCCACACACAGGACTGGCACAGAGGCAGACTTGCCAATCTTTATCTCCCACTAATTTTTTTTTTTACAGGGAGAGTTTACCCCCCCAAAAAAAATGGCCAAGTATTACACAGTGGTTTTCGGTGGCACACAATGAGAGACAGATGCCACACACAGGACTGGCACAGAGGCAGACTTGCCAATCTTTATCTCCCACTAATTATTTTTTTTTTAAAAGGGAGAATTTACCCAAAAAATTAAATGGCCAAGTATTACACAGTGGTTTTTGGTGGCACACAATGAGAGACAGATGCCACACACAGGACTGGCACAGCGGCAGACTTGCCAATCTTTCTCTCCCACTAATTTTTTTTTTTTTAAAGGGAGAATTTAGAAAAAAAAAACAATGGCCAAGTATTAGACAGTGGTTTTCGGTGGCACACAATGAGAGACAGATGCCACACACAGGACTGGCACAGCGGCAGACTTGCCAATCTTTATCTCCCACTAATTATTTTTTTTTTACAGGGAGAATTTACCCCCCCCAAAAAAATGGCCAAGTATTACACAGTGGTTTTCGTTGGCACACAATGAGAGACAGATGCCACACACAGGACTGGCACAGAGGCAGACTTGCCAATCTTTATCTCCCACTAATTATTTTTTTTTTACAGGGAGAATTTACCCCCCCCAAAAAAAATGGCCAAGTATTACACAGTGGTTTTCGGTGGCACACAATGAGAGACAGATGCCACACACAGGACTGGCACAGAGGCAGACTTGCCAATCTTTATCTCCCACTAATTATTTTTTTTTTACAGGGAGAATTTACCCCCCCCAAAAAAATGGCCAAGTATTACACAGTGGTTTTCGGTGGCACACAATGAGAGACAGATGCCACACACAGGACTGGCACAGAGGCAGACTTGCCAATCTTTATCTCCCACTAATTTTTTGTTTTTTACAGGGAGAATTTACCCCCCCCAAAAAAAATGGCCAAGTATTACACAGTGGTTTTCGGTGGCACACAATGAGAGACAGATGCCACACACAGGACTGGCACAGCGGCAGACTTGCCAATCTTTATCTCCCACTAATTATTTTTTTTTTAAAAGGGAGAATTTAGAAAAAAAAAAAGGCCAGTATTACACAGTGGTTTTTGGTGGCACACAATGAGAGACAGATGCCACACACAGGACTGGCACAGCGGCAGACTTGCCAATCTTTCTCTCCCACTAATTTTTTTTTTTTTAAAGGGAGAATTTAGAAAAAAAAAAAAATGGGCAAGTATTACACAGTGGTTTTCGGTGGCACACAATGAGAGACAGATGCCACACACAGGACTGGCACAGCGGCAGACTTGCCAATCTTTATCTCCCACTAATTATTTTTTTTTTTAAAAGGGAGAATTTAGAAAAAAAAAAAGGCCAGTATTACACAGTGGTTTTTGGTGGCACACAATGAGAGACAGATGCCACACACAGGACTGGCACAGCGGCAGACTTGCCAATCTTTCTCTCCCACTAATTTTTTTTTTTTTAAAGGGAGAATTTAGAAAAAAAAAAAATGGGCAAGTATTACACAGTGGTTTTCGGTGGCACACAATGAGAGACAGATGCCACACACAGGACTGGCACAGCGGCAGACTTGCCAATCTTTATCTCCCACTAATTTTTTTTTTTTTTACTGGGAGAATTTACCCCAAAAAATAAAAATGGCCAAGTATTACACAGTGGTTTTCGGTGGCACACAATGAGAGACAGATGCCACACACAGGACTGGCACAGAGGCAGACTTGCCAATCTTTATCTCCCACTAATTTTTTGTTTTTTACAGGGAGAATTTACCCCCCCCCAAAAAAATGGCCAAGTATTACACAGTGGTTTTCGGTGGCACACAATGAGAGACAGATGCCACACACAGGACTGGCACAGCGGCAGACTTGCCAATCTTTATCTCCCACTAATTATTTTTTTTTTAAAAGGGAGAATTTAGAAAAAAAAAAAAAAGGCCAGTATTACACAGTGGTTTTTGGTGGCACACAATGAGAGACAGATGCCACACACAGGACTGGCACAGAGGCAGACTTGCCAATCTTTCTCTCCCACTAATTTTTTTCTTTTTAATAGGGAGAATTTAGAAAAAAAAAGGCCAAGTATTACTCAGTGGTTTTCGGTGGCACACAATGAGAGACAGATGCCACACACAGGACTGGCACAGCGGCAGACTTGCCAATCTTTCTCTCCCACTAATTTTTTTTTTTTTTAAAGGGAGAATTTAGAAAAAAAAAAAATGGGCAAGTATTACACAGTGGTTTTCGGTGGCACACAATGAGAGACAGATGCCACACACAGGACTGGCACAGCGGCAGACTTGCCAATCTTTATCTCCCACTAATTTTTTTTTTTTTACTGGGAGAATTTACCCCAAAAAATAAAAATGGCCAAGTATTACACAGTGGTTTTAGGTGGCACACAATGAGAGACAGATGCCACACACAGGACTGGCACAGAGGCAGACTTGCCAATCTTTATCTCCCACTAATTTTTTTTTTTACAGGGAGAATTTACCCCCCCCCCAAAAAATGGCCAAGTATTACACAGTGGTTTTCGGTGGCACACAATGAGAGACAGATGCCACACACAGGACTGGCACAGCGGCAGACTTGCCAATCTTTATCTCCCACTAATTATTTTTTTTTAAAAGGGAGAATTTACCCAAAAAAATAAATGGCCAAGTATTACACAGTGGTTTTCGGTGGCACACAATGAGAGACAGATGCCACACACAGGACTGGCACAGCGGCAGACTTGCCAATCTTTATCTCCCACTAATTATTTTTTTTTTTAAAAGGGAGAATTTAGAAAATTATAATAAAAGGCCAGTATTACACAGTGGTTTTTGGTGGCACACAATGAGAGACAGATGCCACACACAGGACTGGCACAGCGGCAGACTTGTCAATCTTTCTCTCCCACTAATTTTTTTTTTTTAAACGGAGAATTTAGAAAAAAAAAAAAAATGGGCAAGTATTACACAGTGGTTTTCGGTGGCACACAATGAGAGACAGATGCCACACACAGGACTGGCACAGAGGCAGACTTGCCAATCTTTATCTCCCACTAATTTTTTTTTTTTACAGGGAGAGTTTACCCCCCCCAAAAAAATGGCCAAGTATTACACAGTGGTTTTCGGTGGCACACAATGAGAGACAGATGCCACACACAGGACTGGCACAGAGGCAGACTTGCCAATCTTTATCTCCCACTAATTATTTTTTTTTTAAAAGGGAGAATTTACCCAAAAAATTAAATGGCCAAGTATTACACAGTGGTTTTTGGTGGCACACAATGAGAGACAGATGCCACACACAGGACTGGCACAGCGGCAGACTTGCCAATCTTTCTCTCCCACTAATTTTTTTTTTTTTAAAAGGAGAATTTAGAAAAAAAAAAACAATGGCCAAGTATTAGACAGTGGTTTTCGGTGGCACACAATGAGAGACAGATGCCACACACAGGACTGGCACAGGGGCAGATTTGCCAATCTTTATCTCCCACTAATTATTTTTTTTTAAAAGGGAGAATTTAGAAAAAAAAAAAAAAAGGCCAGTATTACACAGTGGTTTTCGGTGGCACACAATGAGAGACAGATGCCACACACAGGACTGGCACAGAGGCAGACTTGCCAATCTTTATCTCCCACTAATTTTTTTTTTTTTACAGGGAGAATTTACCCCCCCAAAAAAATGGCCAAGTATTACACAGTGGTTTTCGGTGGCACACAATGAGAGACAGATGCCACACACAGGACTGGCACAGCGGCAGACTTGCCAATCTTTATCTCCCACTAATTATTTTTTTTTTTTTAAACGGAGAATTTAGAAAAAAAAAAAAAAAAAGGCCAGTATTACACAGTGGTTTTCCGTGGCACACAATGAGAGACAGATGCCACACACAGGACTGGCACAGAGGCAGACTTGCCAATCTTTATCTCCCACTAATTTTTTTTTTTTACAGGGAGAGTTTACCCCCCCAAAAAAAATGGCCAAGTATTACACAGTGGTTTTCGGTGGCACACAATGAGAGACAGATGCCACACACAGGACTGGCACAGCGGCAGACTTGCCAATCTTTCTCTCCCACTAATTTTTTTTTTTTTAAAGGGAGAATTTAGAAAAAAAAAAACAATGGCCAAGTATTAGACAGTGGTTTTCGGTGGCACACAATGAGAGACAGATGCCACACACAGGACTGGCACAGCGGCAGACTTGCCAATCTTTATCTCCCACTAATTATTTTTTTTTTACAGGGAGAATTTACCCCCCCCAAAAAAATGGCCAAGTATTACACAGTGGTTTTCGGTGGCACACAATGAGAGACAGATGCCACACACAGGACTGGCACAGAGGCAGACTTGCCAATCTTTATCTCCCACTAATTATTTTTTTTTACAGGGAGAATTTACCCCCCCCCAAAAAAATGGCCAAGTATTACACAGTGGTTTTCGGTGGCACACAATGAGAGACAGATGCCACACACAGGACTGGCACAGAGGCAGACTTGCCAATCTTTATCTCCCACTAATTATTTTTTTTTTACAGGGAGAATTTACCCCCCCAAAAAAAATGGCCAAGTATTACACAGTGGTTTTCGGTGGCACACAATGAGAGACAGATGCCACACACAGGACTGGCACAGAGGCAGACTTGCCAATCTTTATCTCCCACTAATTATTTTTTTTTTACAGGGAGAATTTACCCCCCCCCAAAAAAAATGGCCAAGTATTACACAGTGGTTTTCGGTGGCACACAATGAGAGACAGATGCCACACACAGGACTGGCACAGAGGCAGACTTGCCAATCTTTATCTCCCACTAATTTTTTGTTTTTTACAGGGAGAATTTACCCCCCCCCAAAAAAATGGCCAAGTATTACACAGTGGTTTTCGGTGGCACACAATGAGAGACAGATGCCACACACAGGACTGGCACAGCGGCAGACTTGCCAATCTTTATCTCCCACTAATTATTTTTTTTTTTAAAAGGGAGAATTTAGAAAAAAAAAAAGGCCAGTATTACACAGTGGTTTTTGGTGGCACACAATGAGAGACAGATGCCACACACAGGACTGGCACAGCGGCAGACTTGCCAATCTTTCTCTCCCACTAATTTTTTTTTTTTTTAAAGGGAGAATTTAGAAAAAAAAAAAATGGGCAAGTATTACACAGTGGTTTTCGGTGGCACACAATGAGAGACAGATGCCACACACAGGACTGGCACAGCGGCAGACTTGCCAATCTTTATCTCCCACTAATTTTTTTTTTTTTTACTGGGAGAATTTACCCCAAAAAATAAAAATGGCCAAGTATTACACAGTGGTTTTCGGTGGCACACAATGAGAGACAGATGCCACACACAGGACTGGCACAGAGGCAGACTTGCCAATCTTTATCTCCCACTAATTTTTTGTTTTTTACAGGGAGAATTTACCCCCCCCCAAAAAATGGCCAAGTATTACACAGTGGTTTTCGGTGGCACACAATGAGAGACAGATGCCACACACAGGACTGGCACAGCGGCAGACTTGCCAATCTTTATCTCCCACTAATTATTTTTTTTTTAAAAGGGAGAATTTAGAAAAAAAAAAAAAAGGCCAGTATTACACAGTGGTTTTTGGTGGCACACAATGAGAGACAGATGCCACACACAGGACTGGCACAGAGGCAGACTTGCCAATCTTTCTCTCCCACTAATTTTTTTCTTTTTAATAGGGAGAATTTAGAAAAAAAAAGGCCAAGTATTACTCAGTGGTTTTCGGTGGCACACAATGAGAGACAGATGCCACACACAGGACTGGCACAGCGGCAGACTTGCCAATCTTTCTCTCCCACTAATTTTTTTTTTTTTTAAAGGGAGAATTTAGAAAAAAAAAAAATGGGCAAGTATTACACAGTGGTTTTCGGTGGCACACAATGAGAGACAGATGCCACACACAGGACTGGCACAGCGGCAGACTTGCCAATCTTTATCTCCCACTAATTTTTTTTTTTTTACTGGGAGAATTTACCCCAAAAAATAAAAATGGCCAAGTATTACACAGTGGTTTTAGGTGGCACACAATGAGAGACAGATGCCACACACAGGACTGGCACAGAGGCAGACTTGCCAATCTTTATCTCCCACTAATTTTTTTTTTTACAGGGAGAATTTACCCCCCCCCCAAAAAAATGGCCAAGTATTACACAGTGGTTTTCGGTGGCACACAATGAGAGACAGATGCCACACACAGGACTGGCACAGCGGCAGACTTGCCAATCTTTATCTCCCACTAATTATTTTTTTTTAAAAGGGAGAATTTACCCAAAAAAATAAATGGCCAAGTATTACACAGTGGTTTTCGGTGGCACACAATGAGAGACAGATGCCACACACAGGACTGGCACAGCGGCAGACTTGCCAATCTTTATCTCCCACTAATTATTTTTTTTTTTAAAAGGGAGAATTTAGAAAATTATAATAAAAGGCCAGTATTACACAGTGGTTTTTGGTGGCACACAATGAGAGACAGATGCCACACACAGGACTGGCACAGCGGCAGACTTGTCAATCTTTCTCTCCCACTAATTTTTTTTTTTTAAACGGAGAATTTAGAAAAAAAAAAAAAATGGGCAAGTATTACACAGTGGTTTTCGGTGGCACACAATGAGAGACAGATGCCACACACAGGACTGGCACAGAGGCAGACTTGCCAATCTTTATCTCCCACTAATTTTTTTTTTTTACAGGGAGAGTTTACCCCCCCCAAAAAAATGGCCAAGTATTACACAGTGGTTTTCGGTGGCACACAATGAGAGACAGATGCCACACACAGGACTGGCACAGAGGCAGACTTGCCAATCTTTATCTCCCACTAATTATTTTTTTTTTAAAAGGGAGAATTTACCCAAAAAATTAAATGGCCAAGTATTACACAGTGGTTTTTGGTGGCACACAATGAGAGACAGATGCCACACACAGGACTGGCACAGCGGCAGACTTGCCAATCTTTCTCTCCCACTAATTTTTTTTTTTTTAAAGGGAGAATTTAGAAAAAAAAAAACAATGGCCAAGTATTAGACAGTGGTTTTCGGTGGCACACAATGAGAGACAGATGCCACACACAGGACTGGCACAGCGGCAGACTTGCCAATCTTTATCTCCCACTAATTATTTTTTTTTTACAGGGAGAATTTACCCCCCCCAAAAAAATGGCCAAGTATTACACAGTGGTTTTCGTTGGCACACAATGAGAGACAGATGCCACACACAGGACTGGCACAGAGGCAGACTTGCCAATCTTTATCTCCCACTAATTATTTTTTTTTTACAGGGAGAATTTACCCCCCCCCAAAAAAATGGCCAAGTATTACACAGTGGTTTTCGGTGGCACACAATGAGAGACAGATGCCACACACAGGACTGGCACAGAGGCAGACTTGCCAATCTTTATCTCCCACTAATTATTTTTTTTTTACAGGGAGAATTTACCCCCCCCCAAAAAAATGGCCAAGTATTACACAGTGGTTTTCGGTGGCACACAATGAGAGACAGATGCCACACACAGGACTGGCACAGAGGCAGACTTGCCAATCTTTATCTCCCACTAATTTTTTGTTTTTTACAGGGAGAATTTACCCCCCCCCAAAAAAATGGCCAAGTATTACACAGTGGTTTTCGGTGGCACACAATGAGAGACAGATGCCACACACAGGACTGGCACAGCGGCAGACTTGCCAATCTTTATCTCCCACTAATTATTTTTTTTTTAAAAGGGAGAATTTAGAAAAAAAAAAAGGCCAGTATTACACAGTGGTTTTTGGTGGCACACAATGAGAGACAGATGCCACACACAGGACTGGCACAGCGGCAGACTTGCCAATCTTTCTCTCCCACTAATTTTTTTTTTTTTAAAGGGAGAATTTAGAAAAAAAAAAAAATGGGCAAGTATTACACAGTGGTTTTCGGTGGCACACAATGAGAGACAGATGCCACACACAGGACTGGCACAGCGGCAGACTTGCCAATCTTTATCTCCCACTAATTATTTTTTTTTTTAAAAGGGAGAATTTAGAAAAAAAAAAAGGCCAGTATTACACAGTGGTTTTTGGTGGCACACAATGAGAGACAGATGCCACACACAGGACTGGCACAGCGGCAGACTTGCCAATCTTTCTCTCCCACTAATTTTTTTTTTTTTTAAAGGGAGAATTTAGAAAAAAAAAAAATGGGCAAGTATTACACAGTGGTTTTCGGTGGCACACAATGAGAGACAGATGCCACACACAGGACTGGCACAGCGGCAGACTTGCCAATCTTTATCTCCCACTAATTTTTTTTTTTTTTACTGGGAGAATTTACCCCAAAAAATAAAAATGGCCAAGTATTACACAGTGGTTTTCGGTGGCACACAATGAGAGACAGATGCCACACACAGGACTGGCACAGAGGCAGACTTGCCAATCTTTATCTCCCACTAATTTTTTGTTTTTTACAGGGAGAATTTACCCCCCCCCAAAAAAATGGCCAAGTATTACACAGTGGTTTTCGGTGGCACACAATGAGAGACAGATGCCACACACAGGACTGGCACAGCGGCAGACTTGCCAATCTTTATCTCCCACTAATTATTTTTTTTTTAAAAGGGAGAATTTAGAAAAAAAAAAAAAAGGCCAGTATTACACAGTGGTTTTTGGTGGCACACAATGAGAGACAGATGCCACACACAGGACTGGCACAGAGGCAGACTTGCCAATCTTTCTCTCCCACTAATTTTTTTCTTTTTAATAGGGAGAATTTAGAAAAAAAAAGGCCAAGTATTACTCAGTGGTTTTCGGTGGCACACAATGAGAGACAGATGCCACACACAGGACTGGCACAGCGGCAGACTTGCCAATCTTTCTCTCCCACTAATTTTTTTTTTTTTTAAAGGGAGAATTTAGAAAAAAAAAAATGGGCAAGTATTACACAGTGGTTTTCGGTGGCACACAATGAGAGACAGATGCCACACACAGGACTGGCACAGCGGCAGACTTGCCAATCTTTATCTCCCACTAATTTTTTTTTTTTTACTGGGAGAATTTACCCCAAAAAATAAAAATGGCCAAGTATTACACAGTGGTTTTAGGTGGCACACAATGAGAGACAGATGCCACACACAGGACTGGCACAGAGGCAGACTTGCCAATCTTTATCTCCCACTAATTTTTTTTTTTACAGGGAGAATTTACCCCCCCCCCAAAAAATGGCCAAGTATTACACAGTGGTTTTCGGTGGCACACAATGAGAGACAGATGCCACACACAGGACTGGCACAGCGGCAGACTTGCCAATCTTTATCTCCCACTAATTATTTTTTTTTAAAAGGGAGAATTTACCCAAAAAAATAAATGGCCAAGTATTACACAGTGGTTTTCGGTGGCACACAATGAGAGACAGATGCCACACACAGGACTGGCACAGCGGCAGACTTGCCAATCTTTATCTCCCACTAATTATTTTTTTTTTTAAAAGGGAGAATTTAGAAAATTATAATAAAAGGCCAGTATTACACAGTGGTTTTTGGTGGCACACAATGAGAGACAGATGCCACACACAGGACTGGCACAGCGGCAGACTTGTCAATCTTTCTCTCCCACTAATTTTTTTTTTTTAAACGGAGAATTTAGAAAAAAAAAAAAAATGGGCAAGTATTACACAGTGGTTTTCGGTGGCACACAATGAGAGACAGATGCCACACACAGGACTGGCACAGAGGCAGACTTGCCAATCTTTATCTCCCACTAATTTTTTTTTTTTACAGGGAGAGTTTACCCCCCCCAAAAAAATGGCCAAGTATTACACAGTGGTTTTCGGTGGCACACAATGAGAGACAGATGCCACACACAGGACTGGCACAGAGGCAGACTTGCCAATCTTTATCTCCCACTAATTATTTTTTTTTTAAAAGGGAGAATTTACCCAAAAAATTAAATGGCCAAGTATTACACAGTGGTTTTTGGTGGCACACAATGAGAGACAGATGCCACACACAGGACTGGCACAGCGGCAGACTTGCCAATCTTTCTCTCCCACTAATTTTTTTTTTTTTAAAGGGAGAATTTAGAAAAAAAAAAACAATGGCCAAGTATTAGACAGTGGTTTTCGGTGGCACACAATGAGAGACAGATGCCACACACAGGACTGGCACAGCGGCAGACTTGCCAATCTTTATCTCCCACTAATTATTTTTTTTTTACAGGGAGAATTTACCCCCCCAAAAAAAATGGCCAAGTATTACACAGTGGTTTTCGTTGGCACACAATGAGAGACAGATGCCACACACAGGACTGGCACAGAGGCAGACTTGCCAATCTTTATCTCCCACTAATTATTTTTTTTTTACAGGGAGAATTTACCCCCCCCCAAAAAAATGGCCAAGTATTACACAGTGGTTTTCGGTGGCACACAATGAGAGACAGATGCCACACACAGGACTGGCACAGAGGCAGACTTGCCAATCTTTATCTCCCACTAATTATTTTTTTTTTACAGGGAGAATTTACCCCCCCCAAAAAAAATGGCCAAGTATTACACAGTGGTTTTCGGTGGCACACAATGAGAGACAGATGCCACACACAGGACTGGCACAGAGGCAGACTTGCCAATCTTTATCTCCCACTAATTTTTTGTTTTTTACAGGGAGAATTTACCCCCCCCAAAAAAATGGCCAAGTATTACACAGTGGTTTTCGGTGGCACACAATGAGAGACAGATGCCACACACAGGACTGGCACAGCGGCAGACTTGCCAATCTTTATCTCCCACTAATTATTTTTTTTTTAAAAGGGAGAATTTAGAACAAAAAAAAGGCCAGTATTACACAGTGGTTTTTGGTGGCACACAATGAGAGACAGATGCCACACACAGGACTGGCACAGCGGCAGACTTGCCAATCTTTCTCTCCCACTAATTTTTTTTTTTTTAAAGGGAGAATTTAGAAAAAAAAAAAAATGGGCAAGTATTACACAGTGGTTTTCGGTGGCACACAATGAGAGACAGATGCCACACACAGGACTGGCACAGCGGCAGACTTGCCAATCTTTATCTCCCACTAATTTTTTTTTTTTTACTGGGAGAATTTACCCCGAAAAATAAAAATGGCCAAGTATTACACAGTGGTTTTCGGTGGCACACAATGAGAGACAGATGCCACACACAGGACTGGCACAGAGGCAGACTTGCCAATCTTTATCTCCCACTAATTTTTTTTTTTTACAGGGAGAATTTACCCCCCCCAAAAAAAATGGCCAAGTATTACACAGTGGTTTTCGGTGGCACACAATGAGAGACAGATGCCACACACAGGACTGGCACAGCGGCAGACTTGCCAATCTTTATCTCCCACTAATTATTTTTTTTTTAAAAGGGAGAATTTAGAAAAAAAAAAAAAAGGCCAGTATTACACAGTGGTTTTTGGTGGCACACAATGAGAGACAGATGCCACACACAGGACTGGCACAGAGGCAGACTTGCCAATCTTTCTCTCCCACTAATTTTTTTCTTTTTAATAGGGAGAATTTAGAAAAAAAAAAGGCCAAGTATTACTCAGTGGTTTTCGGTGGCACACAATGAGAGACAGATGCCACACACAGGACTGGCACAGCGGCAGACTTGCCAATCTTTCTCTCCCACTAATTTTTTTTTTTTAAAGGGAGAATTTAGAAAAAAAAAAAATGGGCAAGTATTACACAGTGGTTTTCGGTGGCACACAATGAGAGACAGATGCCACACACAGGACTGGCACAGCGGCAGACTTGCCAATCTTTATCTCCCACTAATTTTTTTTTTTTTTACTGGGAGAATTTACCCCAAAAAATAAAAATGGCCAAGTATTACACAGTGGTTTTAGGTGGCACACAATGAGAGACAGATGCCACACACAGGACTGGCACAGAGGCAGACTTGCCAATCTTTATCTCCCACTAATTTTTTTTTTACAGGGAGAATTTACCCCCCCCAAAAAAATGGCCAAGTATTACACAGTGGTTTTCGGTGGCACACAATGAGAGACAGATGCCACACACAGGACTGGCACAGCGGCAGACTTGCCAATCTTTATCTCCCACTAATTATTTTTTTTTAAAAGGGAGAATTTACCCAATAAAATAAATGGCCAAGTATTACACAGTGGTTTTCGGTGGCACACAATGAGAGACAGATGCCACACACAGGACTGGCACAGCGGCAGACTTGCCAATCTTTATCTCCCACTAATTATTTTTTTTTTTAAAAGGGAAAATTTAGAAAATTATAATAAAAGGCCAGTATTACACAGTGGTTTTTGGTGGCACACAATGAGAGACAGATGCCACACACAGGACTGGCACAGCGGCAGACTTGCCAATCTTTCTCTCCCACTAATTTTTTTTTTTTAAACGGAGAATTTAGAAAAAAAAAAAAAATGGGCAAGTATTACACAGTGGTTTTCGGTGGCACACAATGAGAGACAGATGCCACACACAGGACTGGCACAGCGGCAGACTTGCCAATCTTTATCTCCCACTAATTTTTTTTTTTTACAGGGAGAATTTACCCCCCCAGAAAAATGGGCAAGTATTACACAGTGGTTTTCGGTGGCACACAATGAGAGACAGATGCCACACACAGGACTGGCACAGCGGCAGACTTGCCAATCTTTATCTCCCACTAATTATTTTTTTTTAAAAGGGAGAATTTACCCAAAAAAATAAATGGCCAAGTATTACACAGTGGTTTTCGGTGGCACACAATGAGAGACAGATGCCACACACAGGACTGGCACAGCGACAGACTTGCCAATCTTTATCTCCCACTAATTATTTTTTTTTTTTTAAAGGGAGA
This sequence comes from Ranitomeya variabilis, assembly GCF_051348905.1. NCBI lineage: Eukaryota > Metazoa > Chordata > Amphibia > Anura > Dendrobatidae > Ranitomeya > Ranitomeya variabilis. The sequence continues at coordinate 824,168,143 of NC_135232.1, read as the reverse complement.
ATTTAGAAAAAAAAAGGCCAGTATTAAACAGTGGTTTTCCGTGGCACACAATGAGAGACAGATGCCACACAAAGGACTGGCACAGGGGCAGACTTGCCAATCTTTATCTCCCACTAATTTTTTTTTTTACAGGGAGAATTTACCCCCCCCAAAAAAATGGCCAAGTATTACACAGTGGTTTTAGGTGGCACACAATGAGAGACAGATGCCACACACAGGACTGGCACAGAGGCAGACTTGCCAATCTTTATCTCCCACTAATTTTTTTTTTTACAGGGAGAATTTACCCCCCCCCAAAAAATGGCCAAGTATTACACAGTGGTTTTCGGTGGCACACAATGAGAGACAGATGCCACACACAGGACTGGCACAGCGGCAGACTTGCCAATCTTTATCTCCCACTAATTATTTTTTTTTAAAAGGGAGAATTTACCCAAAAAAATAAATGGCCAAGTATTACACAGTGGTTTTCGGTGGCACACAATGAGAGACAGATGCCACACACAGGACTGGCACAGCGGCAGACTTGCCAATCTTTATCTCCCACTAATTATTTTTTTTTTTAAAAGGGAGAATTTAGAAAAAAATAATAAAAGGCCAGTATTACACAGTGGTTTTTGGTGGCACACAATGAGAGACAGATGCCACACACAGGACTGGCACAGCGGCAGACTTGCCAATCTTTCTCTCCCACTAATTTTTTTTTTTTAAACGGAGAATTTAGAAAAAAAAAAATGGGCAAGTATTACACAGTGGTTTTCGGTGGCACACAATGAGAGACAGATGCCACACACAGGACTGGCACAGCGGCAGACTTGCCAATCTTTATCTCCCACTTATTTTTTTTTTTTACAGGGAGAATTTACCCCCCCAGAAAAATGGGCAAGTATTACACAGTGGTTTTCGGTGGCACACAATGAGAGACAGATGCCACACACAGGACTGGCACAGCGGCAGACTTGCCAATCTTTATCTCCCACTAATTATTTTTTTTTAAAAGGGAGAATTTACCCAAAAAAATAAATGGCCAAGTATTACACAGTGGTTTTCGGTGGCACACAATGAGAGACAGATGCCACACACAGGACTGGCACAGCGGCAGACTTGCCAATCTTTATCTCCCACTAATTATTTTTTTTTTAAAAGGGAGAATTTAGAAAAAAAAAGGCCAGTATTACACAGTGGTTTTTGGTGGCACACAATGAGAGACAGATGCCACACACAGGACTGGCACAGCGGCAGACTTGCCAATCTTTCTCTCCCACTAATTTTTTTTTTTTTAAAGGGAGAATTTAGAAAAAAAAAAAAATGGGCAAGTATTACACAGTGGTTTTCGGTGGCACACAATGAGAGACAGATGCCACACACAGGACTGGCACAGCGGCAGACTTGCCAATCTTTATCTCCCACTAATTTTTTTTTTTTTACTGGGAGAATTTACCCCGAAAAATAAAAATGGCCAAGTATTACACAGTGGTTTTCGGTGGCACACAATGAGAGACAGATGCCACACACAGGACTGGCACAGAGGCAGACTTGCCAATCTTTATCTCCCACTAATTTTTTTTTTTTACAGGGAGAATTTACCCCCCCAAAAAAAAATGGCCAAGTATTACACAGTGGTTTTCGGTGGCACACAATGAGAGACAGATGCCACACACAGGACTGGCACAGCGGCAGACTTGCCAATCTTTATCTCCCACTAATTATTTTTTTTTTAAAAGGGAGAATTTAGAAAAAAAAAAAAAAGGCCAGTATTACACAGTGGTTTTTGGTGGCACACAATGAGAGACAGATGCCACACACAGGACTGGCACAGAGGCAGACTTGCCAATCTTTCTCTCCCACTAATTTTTTTCTTTTTAATAGGGAGAATTTAGAAAAAAAAAAGGCCAAGTATTACTCAGTGGTTTTTGGTGGCACACAATGAGAGACAGATGCCACACACAGGACTGGCACAGCGGCAGACTTGCCAATCTTTCTCTCCCACTATTTTTTTTTTTTTTAAAGGGAGAATTTAGAAAAAAAAAAATGGGCAAGTATTACACAGTGGTTTTCGGTGGCACACAATGAGAGACAGATGCCACACACAGGACTGGCACAGCGGCAGACTTGCCAATCTTTATCTCCCACTAATTTTTTTTTTTTTTACTGGGAGAATTTACCCCAAAAAATAAAAATGGCCAAGTATTACACAGTGGTTTTAGGTGGCACACAATGAGAGACAGATGCCACACACAGGACTGGCACAGAGGCAGACTTGCCAATCTTTATCTCCCACTAATTTTTTTTTTACAGGGAGAATTTACCCCCCCCAAAAAAATGGCCAAGTATTACACAGTGGTTTTCGGTGGCACACAATGAGAGACAGATGCCACACACAGGACTGGCACAGCGGCAGACTTGCCAATCTTTATCTCCCACTAATTATTTTTTTTTAAAAGGGAGAATTTACCCAAAAAAATAAATGGCCAAGTATTACACAGTGGTTTTCGGTGGCACACAATGAGAGACAGATGCCACACACAGGACTGGCACAGCGGCAGACTTGCCAATCTTTATCTCCCACTAATTATTTTTTTTTTTAAAAGGGAAAATTTAGAAAATTATAATAAAAGGCCAGTATTACACAGTGGTTTTTGGTGGCACACAATGAGAGACAGATGCCACACACAGGACTGGCACAGCGGCAGACTTGCCAATCTTTCTCTCCCACTAATTTTTTTTTTTTAAACGGAGAATTTAGAAAAAAAAAAAAAATGGGCAAGTATTACACAGTGGTTTTCGGTGGCACACAATGAGAGACAGATGCCACACACAGGACTGGCACAGCGGCAGACTTGCCAATCTTTATCTCCCACTAATTTTTTTTTTTTACAGGGAGAATTTACCCCCCCAGAAAAATGGGCAAGTATTACACAGTGGTTTTCGGTGGCACACAATGAGAGACAGATGCCACACACAGGACTGGCACAGCGGCAGACTTGCCAATCTTTATCTCCCACTAATTATTTTTTTTTAAAAGGGAGAATTTACCCAAAAAAATAAATGGCCAAGTATTACACAGTGGTTTTCGGTGGCACACAATGAGAGACAGATGCCACACACAGGACTGGCACAGCGACAGACTTGCCAATCTTTATCTCCCACTAATTATTTTTTTTTTTTTAAAGGGAGAATTTAGAAAAAAAAAGGCCAGTATTAAACAGTGGTTTTCCGTGGCACACAATGAGAGACAGATGCCACACAAAGGACTGGCACAGGGGCAGACTTGCCAATCTTTATCTCCCACTAATTTTTTTTTTTACAGGGAGAATTTACCCCCCCCAAAAAAATGGCCAAGTATTACACAGTGGTTTTAGGTGGCACACAATGAGAGACAGATGCCACACACAGGACTGGCACAGAGGCAGACTTGCCAATCTTTATCTCCCACTAATTTTTTTTTTTACAGGGAGAATTTACCCCCCCCAAAAAAATGGCCAAGTATTACACAGTGGTTTTCGGTGGCACACAATGAGAGACAGATGCCACACACAGGACTGGCACAGCGGCAGACTTGCCAATCTTTATCTCCCACTAATTATTTTTTTTTAAAAGGGAGAATTTACCCAAAAAAATAAATGGCCAAGTATTACACAGTGGTTTTCGGTGGCACACAATGAGAGACAGATGCCACACACAGGACTGGCACAGCGGCAGACTTGCCAATCTTTATCTCCCACTAATTATTTTTTTTTTAAAAGGGAGAATTTAGAAAAAAATAATAAAAGGCCAGTATTACACAGTGGTTTTTGGTGGCACACAATGAGAGACAGATGCCACACACAGGACTGGCACAGCGGCAGACTTGCCAATCTTTCTCTCCCACTAATTTTTTTTTTTTAAACGGAGAATTTAGAAAAAAAAAAATGGGCAAGTATTACACAGTGGTTTTCGGTGGCACACAATGAGAGACAGATGCCACACACAGGACTGGCACAGCGGCAGACTTGCCAATCTTTATCTCCCACTTATTTTTTTTTTTTACAGGGAGAATTTACCCCCCCAGAAAAATGGGCAAGTATTACACAGTGGTTTTCGGTGGCACACAATGAGAGACAGATGCCACACACAGGACTGGCACAGCGGCAGACTTGCCAATCTTTATCTCCCACTAATTATTTTTTTTTAAAAGGGAGAATTTACCCAAAAAAATAAATGGCCAAGTATTACACAGTGGTTTTCGGTGGCACACAATGAGAGACAGATGCCACACACAGGACTGGCACAGCGACAGACTTGCCAATCTTTATCTCCCACTAATTTTTTTTTTTTTTTAAAAGGGAGAATTTAGAAAAAAAAAGGCCAGTATTAAACAGTGGTTTTCCGTGGCACACAATGAGAGACAGATGCCACACACAGGACTGGCACAGCGGCAGACTTGCCAATCTTTATCTCCCACTAATTTTTTTTTTTACAGGGAGAATTTACCCCCCCCAAAAAAATGGCCAAGTATTACACAGTGGTTTTCGGTGGCACACAATGAGAGACAGATGCCACACACAGGACTGGCACAGAGGCAGACTTGCCAATCTTTATCTCCCACTAATTTTTTTTTTTTAAAAGGGAGAATTTACCCAAAAAAATAAATGGCCAAGTATTACACAGTGGTTTTCGGTGGCACAGAATGAGAGACAGATGCCACACACAGGACTGGCACAGCGGCAGACTTGCCAATCTTTCTCTCCCACTAATTTTTTTTTTTTAAAAGGGAGAATTTAGAAAAAAAAAAATGGCCAAGTATTACACAGTGGTTTTCGGTGGCACACAATGAGAGACAGATGCCACACACAGGACTGGCACAGCGGCAGACTTGCCAATCTTTATCTCCCACTAATTATTTATTTTTTTAAATGGAGAATTTAGAAAAAAAAAAAAAAGGCCAGTATTACACAGTGGTTTTCGGTGGCACACAATGAGAGACAGATGCCACACACAGGACTGGCACAGAGGCAGACTTGCCAATCTGTATCTCCCTGCAGTAATCTCAGGAAAGTATGGCAGGCAGCTATAAAAAGGACTGCTGCACACAAAAGTGGGGACAAACACACAAGATAGCTATTCAGAAAGGAAGGAACAACAGGATTTGTGCTTTGAAAAAAGCAGTTGGTTTGCACAGCGCACGGCGTACACACACAGCAAAGCAGCTATCAGGGAGCCTTCTAGGGCAGCCCAATGAGCTACAGCGCCGAGGAAAAAAAAATGTAGCTTCCACTGTCCCTGCAAACAAAAGGTGGTGTTGGACAGTGGAAATAGCTACAGCACAAGCGGTTTGTGGCTTTATATACCCTGCCTATCACTATCCCTGCTTCTGAAGAAGCGGCAGCAACCTCTCCCTATGCTCAGACCAGCAGTAAGATGGCGGTCAGCGGGAACGCCCCTTTATAGCCCCTGTGACGCGGCAGAAAGCAAGCCAATCACTGCAATGCCCTTCTCTAAGATGGTGGGGACTGAGATCTATGTCATCACGCTGCCCACACTCTGCGTCCACCTTCTTTGGCTGATAAATGGCGCTTTTAGTGTCATTGAAATGCGACTTTGGCGCGAAAGTCGCGTACCGCATGGCAGACCCTACACAGGGATCGGGTCGGTTTCATGAGATGCCAACTTTGCCAAAAGTCGGCGACTTATGAAAATGAACGATCCGTTTCGCTCAACCCTAGCAGACAGTGTTCCTGGAGCCTGGGGTTCGTTCCACAATGCTGGGTGCTTTGCTGCCATGTGCCTGATCATGCTGGTGGTGGTCAGGCTGGTAGTTTTGCTACCCCTGCTGATGTGGTCATGGCAGGTGCTGCAAATGACCTGTTTGGGGTTATCATCAGAGTCTTTAAAAAAAACTAGACTCGGGAAGATCTAACAGTTGGAATGGCAACTTCCCTCATGTTGGTGTTACGGGGAACAGATGCACGCCTTCTGTCTGTGGCTACCACACTGCTTCTTCCTGCCTGTTGGGTTGATATCCTCATTCCCCATGTGTGCTGCTGTCCTCGCTCTGCATGTCCTCCTGCCAGGTTGGGTCAACCATTATGTCATCCACCACCTCGTATTCCACATCCGCACCCTGCTCCTCCTGACTTTCTGGCAATTGTGTCTCATCATCGTCCACCTCTTGTGATACTTTACCACCATCGCCTTCACATGACCGTAACCGGTCAAAGCTTAGGCCATCGCTACATGCAATCTCATCTGGCCCCACTTCAAGTTGACCGGCCGACAGTCCAGAATCTTCAAAGGGAAAACTGAACAGCTCTTCGGAGTGTCCAAGTTTGGGATCAGTTGTCTCAGGGCACTAGGCATGGTGGGAGGAAGAAGGATCAGGGTGAGGAATATAATAATAATAATTAATAATAATTTTTATTTATATAGGGCCAACATATTCCGCAGCTCTTTACAAATTATAGAGGGGACTTGTACAGACAATAGACATAACAGCATAACAGAAATAATAATAATAATAATCTTTATTTATATAGCGCCAACATATTCCGCAGTGCTTTACAGTTTAACAGTTTCAAACACAACAGAAATCACAGTTCAAAACAGATACCAGTAGGAATGAGGGCCCTGCTCGCAAGCTTACAAACTATGAGGAAAAGGGGAGACACGAGAGGTCCGGTCCACACTCTTGGCTACTTAGACTTGACCGTGTGGAAGACATGGTGGTGGTGGCTAAGTGACTGGAAGCATTATCTGCTATCCAACCACCAACCGTTTTACACTGCTCTGGCTTCAATATTGGTGTGCTCCGATTCACTAGAAACTGGGACAGGAAGTTTGAATGAGAAGATGTGGGTCTTTGTTGTGGCCCACTTTCAGCTTGGCCATGGCCTTGTCCTCTGCATGCACCATCAGCATCACGTCCACTTCCTCATCCCTTGCCTTGCCAATTTTAAATGGACTACTGAACTATTTCAAAGCTCAACACTAATGTATTTATTTGGAGCAAAATTATATCTGATCAGTATGCCTTCAAAGCTACGATTTTTCAACCACAGATACACCAGGCCACAGCCACAGATAACAGGCTGTATAATTTTTTTTCGGTTGCATGTGAAATTTGCAAAAAATGTAAAAAAAAGAGTACAACAAGGCTAGCTGTTGTGAATTCTGTTTGTGGGCTCCCCCGGTGGTGTTTTATGGTAGTGCCACTTATTTGCCTTCTTCTATCCTTGATCACCTGTTGCCACCCATTAGGGGAGTTTCCTATTTAAGGCTGCTTGGCTGCTGGTCCTATGCCGGCCAACAATGTATCAGTAGCATTCTGTTGCATTCTCCTGCCTCAAGCTCCTGTTCAGCTAAGTTGAATTTTGTTTCTTGTTTATGCTATTTTTGTCCAGCTATCTGCAATGTGACTCTCTGTAGCTGGAAGCTCTCGTGGACTGAAATTGCCACTCCAGTGGCATGAGTTGTCACTGGAGTTTTAAAGTAATTTCAGGATGGTGTTTTTGAGTAGTGTTTTGAAGTTGACCGTGAAGTAACTCTTTCCTGTACTTCTGCTATCTAGAAAGCGGACCTCACTGTGCTAAATCTGCTGTTCATCCTACGTATGTCTTTTCCTCTTGACTCACCGTCAATATTTGTGGGGGGCTGCTATCTCCTTTTGGGGTTCATCTCTGGAGGTAAGGCAGGCCTGTATATTCCTCTGATAGGGGTAGTTAGATCTCCGGCTGGCGCGTGGTGTCTAGGGCATCGTAGGAAACACTCCCCGGCTACTTCCAGTGTTGTGTCAGGTTCAGGTCACGGTCACTTTAGTTTCCATCACCCGAGAGCTAGTCCGTTCGTTATTTTGATTTCCCTGCCATTGGGGAAATCATGACAGTTTGGCCGGCCCAATGTGTTAAAACTATGCACTAAAGCAGGAAAGGATATGAAAAGGTTTTTTTTTTTTTTCTTCTGTGTTTGGAATGTGCTCATTTGTACTCCTTGCTTAAACTGCAGTCTTCAGCCTTTTTTTTTTCCTCTCCTCTTAATCTCTGAATGGCTTTGGTTACACCTGTTTGAATCATGGATCCACAGAGTTTGGTTGCAGGTTTGAATAACCTGGCTACAAAGGTCCAGAACTTACAAGATTTTGTTATACGTGCTCCAACGTCTGAACCTAAGATCCCTATGCCTGAATTTTTTACCGGAGACAGATCCCGTTTTTTGAATTTCAGAGAGAATTGTAGATTGTTTTTGTCTCTGAGATCTCACTCTGCTGGTGATCCTGCACTACAGGTTAAAATTGTTATTTCTTTATTACGGGGTGACCCACAAAGTTGGGCATTTGCATTGTCGCCAGGGGATCCTGCGTTATTAAATGTAGATGCGTTTTTTCTGGCTCTGGGGTTGCTTTATGAAGAACCTAATTTAGAGATTTTGGCTGAGAAAGCCTTGATAGCTCTTTCCCAAGGGCAAGATGAAGCTGAGATATACTGCCAAAAATTTCGTAAATGGTCGGTGCTTACTAAATGGAATGAGTGCGCACTAGCAGCTAATTTCAGAGAAGGTCTCTCTGATGCCGTGAAGGATGTCATGGTGGGGTTCCCTGTGCCTACAGGTCTGAATGATGCCATGAAATTGGCTATCCAGATTGATCGGCGTTTACGGGAGCGCAAAGCTGTGCACCATATGGCGGTATCTTCTGAGCAAAAATCTGTGCACCATATGGCGGTATCTTCTGAGCAAAAGCCTGTGCACCATATGGCGGTGTCTTCTGAGCAAAAACCTGTGCACCATTTGGCGGTGACCTCTGAAAAGGCACCAGAGCATATGCAATGCGATAGTGTTTTGTCTAGAGGCGAACGACAGAATTACAGGCGCAAAAATGGTTTGTGCTTCTATTGTGGAGATCCAGCTCATGTTATATCAGCATGCTCTAAATGCATAAAGAAGGTTGATAAAAAGGTTGATAAATCTTTTTCTATGGGTACCTTGCAGTCTAAATTTCTTTTGTCCGTGACATTGATTTGTACTTTATCATCTGTTACTGTGGATGCTTATGTGGATTCTGGCGCCGCTCTGAGTCTCATGGATTGGTCCTTTGCCAAGCGTTATGGGTTTGATTTAGAGCCTCTGGAGGTTTCTATTCCCTTAAAGGGTATTGATTCTACACCTTTGGCTAGCAATAAACCACAATATTGGACACAAGTGACTATGCATCTTACCCCAGACCATCAGGAGATTATTCGTTTCCTTGTGTTATATAATCTACATGACGTGTTAGTACTTGGATTACCATGGTTACAAATTCATAATCCAGTCTTGGACTGGAGATCAATGTCTGTTCTGAGCTGGGGATGTCGGGGGATTCATGGGGATGCATCTTTGGTTCCCATTTCTTCATCTACTCCCTCTGAGATCCCAGCATTTCTGTCAGATTTTTATGATGTCTTTCAGGAGCCTAAAACTGATTCTCTCCCCCCTCACAGAGAGTGTGACTGCGCTATTGAGTTGATTCCCGGTAGTAAATTTCCTAAGGGTCGCTTGTTTAATTTGTCTGTACCTGAACATACTGCTATGCGGGAGTATATCAGAGAATCTTTGGAAAAGGGTCATATTCGCCCCTCTTTGTCTCCACTGGGGGCAGGGTTTTTCTTTGTGGGCAAAAAGGATGGTTCATTGAGACCTTGTATCGACTATCGACTTCTGAATAAGATTACAGTTAAGTACCAGTATCCGTTACCTTTACTGACTGATCTGTTTGCTCGCATAAAGGGGGCGAAATGGTTCACTAAGATCGATCTACGTGGTGCGTATAATTTGGTGTGGATTAAGCAGGGGGATGAGTGGAAGACCGCATTTAATACGCCTGAAGGCCATTTTGAGTATTTGGTAATGCCTTTCGGTCTTGCGAATGCCCCTTCCGTTTTTCAGTCCTTTATGCACGATATTTTCCGTGAATATCTGGATAAATTTATGATTGTGTATTTGGACGATATTTTGATTTTTTCGGAGGACTGGGAATCTCATGTTCAACAGGTCAGGAGAGTTTTTCAGGTTTTACGAGCTAATTCTCTTTTTGTGAAGGGCTCAAAGTGTATTTTTGGGGTTCAGAGAATTTCCTTTCTGGGATATATTTTTTCCCCTTCATCTATGGAGATGGACCCTGTTAAGGTTCAGGCTATTTGTGATTGGATACAACCTACTTCTCTAAAAAGTCTTCAGAAATTCTTGGGATTTGCTAATTTCTATCGCCGATTCATAGCGGGTTTTTCTGCCATTGCTAAACCTTTGACTGATTTGACCAAGAAGGGTGCTGATGTTGCTAATTGGTCCTCTGCGGCTGTGGAGGCCTTTCGGGAGCTTAAGCGCCGCTTTTCTTCTGCTCCTGTGTTGCGCCAGCCTGATGTGTCGCTCCCGTTCCAGGTTGAAGTAGATGCTTCCGAGATCGGAGCAGGTGCAGTTTTGTCGCAGAAAGGTCCTGACTGCTCAGTGATGAGACCATGTGCGTTTTTCTCTCGAAAGTTTTCGCCCGCTGAGCGAAATTATGATGTTGGAAATCGGGAGCTCTTGGCCATGAAGTGGGCATTTGAGGAGTGGCGTCATTGGCTTGAGGGTGCTAGACACCAGGTGGTGGTCTTGACTGACCACAAGAATCTAATTTATCTTGAGTCAGCCAGGCGTCTGAATCCTAGACAGGCGCGCTGGTCGTTGTTTTTCTCTCGATTTAACTTTGTGGTTTCATATCTGCCTGGGTCTAAGAATGTGAGGGCGGATGCCCTCTCTAGGAGTTTTGAGCCTGACTCGCCTGGTGATTCCGAACCTACTGGCATCCTGAAGGATGGGGTGATATTGTCAGCTGTCTCCCCAGACCTGCGGCGCTCTTTGCAGGAGTTTCAGGTGGATAGGCCTGATCGCTGTCCGCCTGGTAGACTGTTTGTCCCTGATGACTGGACCAGTAGAGTTATTTCGGAGGTTCACTCTTCCGCGTTGGCAGGTCATCCTGGAATTTTTGGCACCAGGGATCTGGTGTCTAGGTCCTTCTGGTGGCCTTCCTTGTCTCGAGATGTGCGTATTTTTGTGCAGTCTTGTGATGTTTGTGCTCGGGCTAAGCCCTGCTGTTCCCGGGCCAGCGGGTTGTTGTTGCCCTTGCCTATTCCTAAGAGGCCTTGGACGCACATCTCTATGGACTTTATTTCTGACCTTCCTGTTTCTCGTAGGATGTCCGTCATCTGGGTGGTGTGTGACCGTTTTTCCAAGATGGTTCACTTGGTACCTTTGCCCAAATTGCCCTCCTCCTCTGAGCTGGTCCCTCTATTTTTTCAGAATGTGGTGCGTTTGCATGGTATTCCTGAGAATATAGTGTCTGATAGGGGCACTCAGTTTGTGTCTAGATTTTGGCGGGCGTTCTGTGCCAGGATGGGCATCGACTTGTCTTTTTCGTCTGCATTCCATCCTCAGACTAATGGCCAGACTGAGCGTACTAATCAGACCTTGGAGACTTACTTGAGGTGTTTTGTGTCCGCTGATCAGGACGATTGGCTTGATTTTTTGCCATTGGCAGAGTTTGCCCTTAACAATCGGGCTAGTTCTGCCACTTTGGTTTCTCCATTTTTTTGTAATTCAGGGTTTCACCCTCGCTTTTCGTCCGGTCAATTGGAGTCTTCGGATTGTCCTGGAGTAGATGCTGTGGTTGATAGAATACATCAGATTTGGGGACAGGTTGTGGACAATCTGAAGTTGTCCCAGGAGAAGACTCAACAGTTCACTAATCGTCATCGGCGTGTCGGTCCTCGTCTTTGTGTTGGGGACCTGGTTTGGTTGTCTTCTCGATTTGTTCCTATGAAGGTCTCGTCTCCTAAGTTTAAGCCTCGGTTTATCGGCCCTTATAGGATTCTGGAGGTTCTCAATCCTGTGTCCTTTCGTTTGGACCTCCCAGCATCTTTTACTATTCATAATGTTTTTCATCGGTCATTATTGCGGAGGTATGAGGTGCCGGTTGTTCCTTCTGCTGATCCTCCTGCTCCTGTGCTGGTTGAGGGTGAATTGGAGTATGTGGTGGAAAAGATCTTGGACTCCCGTGTTTCCAGACGGAAACTTCAGTATCTGGTTAAGTGGAAAGGCTATGGTCAGGAGGATAATTCTTGGGTGACAGCATCTGATGTTCATGCTCCTGATTTGGTTCGTGCATTTCATAGTGCTCATCCAGATCGCCCTGGTGGTTCTGGTGAGGGTTCGGTGCCCCCTCCTTAAGGGGGGGGTACTGTTGTGAATTCTGTTTGTGGGCTCCCCCGGTGGTGTTTTATGGTAGTGCCACTTATTTGCCTTCTTCTATCCTTGATCACCTGTTGCCACCCATTAGGGGAGTTTCCTATTTAAGGCTGCTTGGCTGCTGGTCCTATGCCGGCCAACAATGTATCAGTAGCATTCTGTTGCATTCTCCTGCCTCAAGCTCCTGTTCAGCTAAGTTGAATTTTGTTTCTTGTTTATGCTATTTTTGTCCAGCTATCTGCAATGTGACTCTCTGTAGCTGGAAGCTCTCGTGGACTGAAATTGCCACTCCAGTGGCATGAGTTGTCACTGGAGTTTTAAAGTAATTTCAGGATGGTGTTTTTGAGTAGTGTTTTGAAGTTGACCGTGAAGTAACTCTTTCCTGTACTTCTGCTATCTAGAAAGCGGACCTCACTGTGCTAAATCTGCTGTTCATCCTACGTATGTCTTTTCCTCTTGACTCACCGTCAATATTTGTGGGGGGCTGCTATCTCCTTTTGGGGTTCATCTCTGGAGGTAAGGCAGGCCTGTATATTCCTCTGATAGGGGTAGTTAGATCTCCGGCTGGCGCGTGGTGTCTAGGGCATCGTAGGAAACACTCCCTGGCTACTTCCAGTGTTGTGTCAGGTTCAGGTCACGGTCACTTTAGTTTCCATCACCCGAGAGCTAGTCCGTTTGTTATTTTGATTTCCCTGCCATTGGGGAAATCATGACAGCTAGCAGAATGAACTATGAAACTTATGCCTGCGAAGCTACGATTTTTCCACAACAGATACAACAGGCCTCAACCTGACATAAAAGACTGTATATTTTTTTTTTTATTTTGGTGATTTTTTGATAAAAAAATGAGTGGAACAAGGCTAGCAGACCGACCTATGCAACTTATGCCTGCGAATCTATGATTTTTCCACCACAGATACAACAGGCCTCAGCCTGACATAACAGACTGTATAAATTTTGGGGGGGGTTTGGTGAATTTAAAAAAAAAATAAAAAAAAGAGTAGAACAAGGCTAGCAGACAGAACTATGCTACGTATGCCTGAGAAACTATGATTTTTCCATCACAGATACACCAGGCCTTAGCCTGACATAACAGACTGTATAATTTTTTTTTTTTTTTGGAGAATTAAAAAAAAAAAGAAGAGTGGAACAAGGCTAGCAGACAGAACTATGCAAGTTATGCCTGCGAAGCTACTATTTTTCCACCACAGATACACCAGGCCGCAGCCACAGATAACAAACTGTATCATTTTTTTTCTCTTGTATGTGAAATTTGGCAAAAAAATAAAAATGAGTACAACAAGGATAGCAGACAGAACTAAGAAACTTATGCCTGCTAAGCTACAATTTTTCCACCAGAGACACACCAGCCGTCAGCCTCAGATAACAAACTGATCTAAATGTGGCTTTGATTTTTTTGGGGACAACTAAATTGTGTCAACAAGTTGGCTATGACACGAAAAAAAAAGATTTTTTTGGCACACTCACATCTAGTGCCTGGGAAAAAAAAAATGGTAGACTTGCACGTTCTTCGATAACAATAACCTGGCTGTAGTAGGCAGCGTTACCAAGCTCTCCCTATACTCGCTAAGTCCGGAGCAGAATGCGGAGAGCAGGGTGGCTCCAGGTCTCTTATAGACCTGATGAAACAGTGCGGCCAGCCAATCACTGTAATACCACAGCAAAGATGGCTGCGGCATTAGGCTATGTGCACACTTTGCGGTGTGCTCTGCGGGTTCTCCCGCAGCGGAATTGATAAATCTGCAGAGCAAACCCGCTGCGGTTATCCCTGCAGATTTATCGCGGTTTGTTTTGCGATTTCCGCTGCGGGATTACTCCTATACTCCTATTGATGCTGCATATGCAGCAATATGCAGCATCAATAGTAATGTTAAAAATAATAAAAATTGGTTATACTCACCCTCTGATGTCCGGATCTCCTCGGCGCTGCACGCGGCAATCCGGTTCCAAAGATGCTGTGCCGATAAGGACCTTCATGACGTCACGGTCATGTGACCGCGGCGTCATCACGGTCATGTGAACGCGACATCACTGCAGGTCCTGCTCGCACAGCATCTAAGACCGGACAGCCGCGTGCAGCGCTGAGAGGTGAGTATAGCATCATTTTTTATTTTAATTCTATTTTTTTTACACTATTTATGCTTCCCAGGGCCTGGAGGAGAGTCTCCTCTCCTCCACCCCGGGTAGCAACCGCACATTATCCGCTTACTTCCCGCATCGTGGGCACAGCCCCATGCGGGAAGTAAGCAGAACAATGCATTTTTATGGGTGCAGAATCGCTGCGATTCTGCACAAAGAAGTGACATGCTGCGGGTTGTAAACCGCTGCGTTTCTGCACGGTTTTTACCGCAGCATGTGCACTGCGGTTTGCGGTTTCCATAGGGTTTACATGTTAATGTAAACGCAATGGAAACTGCTGCGGACCCGCACCATCAAAATCGCCGCGGATCCGTGGTAAAAACCGCAAAGTGTGAACATGGCCTTACAGTGCATGGCTGAGAATCCCTGCATTGTTATTGGCACTCTAAAGAGCACCAGAATTGCAGGGCGGAGACCCGAGCTCCTGCCGAATAATCCTGGAAATACTCGGTGCTCACCGAGTGCACCGAGCATATTGATACTCGGGTGAGTACCGAGTAGTGGCGAGCACGTTCGCTAATCACTAATCTAGACGTGCTCCAACTCTGGGCAATTATCTGTCTCCTAGTTTTTATGACGCAAACAAAACGAAAAATCCTTTTAACTGGTTGTAAACCTTAGGTTTTTTTAAGTGTGGCCAACATCCCTGTAAGACCTGTCCATGCACCAAAAAAACTTCAACTTTTTCCTGTTCAAAAAATCAAAAGAACTGTAAGATAAATAATTTTTTTAGTTGTAATTTAAATTATCAATATATAGTCTATATAATAGAATGCTTGGATTTCAAATTATTATATGTAGGATCTACCATTAGGAGATTTAAAGATAGATTCAGAGAACACTTACATGACATTATCCAACCTACAACCCGTCATGTTCCAAATGCATCTAACCAATTCATTAATGTACATAATAGACAGATTACATATCTCAAAGTTTTTGCAATAGAACAGGTACACAGGAATGTATGTGGTGGAGACAGGGAGAAGAAGTTGCGAGACAGGGAGGCTTTTTGGATCTATCTATTGAATTCTCGGGTGCCCTTAGGATTAAACCTAAAAAAGGAAATCACGTTTCATTATTAGTAAATAGATGTATTTTGTATATTTTGTATTTTTTGTATTTTCTGTATCTTTCTCATTTATTATTTATATTTTTGTAAGACTGCATTCACGTTTTATATATTAATGGCTGTTATTTTTCTGATAACATTGGTTACTTAATTATCACAAATGTTTCTCACCTTTTAAGAATGTTTTTATTCTGAAACAGACTGCTCTCTTTGATACTAAGGACTAAGAACACTACACGTGTTCGAAATGCGTTCAGTAGTTCATGGCGTTCTTCCCCTGTTAAATGCCGGTTATTTGCAAGCAGCTTCTTATTTTAAACATGTCAAAATAAAGACTATTGATTTTATCTCTGGAGCTGGATACCCTTTTTTCTTCCTACACAAGTTTCTAGCATCAAGCAGAGATGCCTCTCCATGCTCAGACTTTTTCCGTGGATTACGGGAATTTTCTATAAGGGTGAGCTGAATTTTTCTCTTTTTTCTAGGGAACTATTAAACTGTTTCTACTCTGTGGAAATTGAAGCCACTTTAGCGGTGTGTGACAATATGTGTTGGAATGTGGAGAATCCAAGTTAGGTCTCTTTTATGTGTGTTGCCTGCAGAAGTAGGGCTCCTAGACAGGCAGGTCTGCACTTACTTTCACTCAACTGCCTGTGTTACTATCCTTACATTTTTCGACCATTAGTACTCCATGAAAATTATATTTGTGCCATCTGAGTGTGGCTGGGAAAATTACAAGGAGCTGTTGAATAAGGCATCAGGGCTCCCCACAAAGAAAGCATACAATGCCCCCTTAACTACCGGGTCCTCTTTGAAACTTCAATTTCAAGTTGTAAATGCTCGGACAGATACTGATACCTCATGCATGTCCCATGGATGACTGCTGCTGTGCCTTTTACAAATCGCTACTGTGGGTCAATTAATGCCACTTTTCATGGTGTCTGCCCCTAATTTTAGCTGTTTGGGAAGGTTTTTGTCACTCCTTGTGTTGTGTATACATTTGGTTTGGCCTTCCATTGAATCTAATGGGGTTCGGGTACGTTCATCATACCGTTCGGCGAATGTCTAAACATTTGGCGAATGGAACCAATTAGAACCTTGAAAGGTTCACTCATCTCTAGTCCTGAACTTAATCTGATTGAGATCCCGTGGCATGACCTTAAAAAGGTGGTTCATGCTTGGAAACCTTCCAATGTGACTTAACTACAATAAATCTGCAAAGATGAGTGGGCCAAAATTCCTCCAGAGCATTGTAAAAGACTCATTGCCAGTTATCGCAAACTCTTAATTGCAGTTGTTGCTGCTAAGGGGGTCCCAACTGCTTATTAAGGTTTAGGAGGAAATCACTTTTTCACACAGGGCCCTGTATGTTTGAATTTCTTTTTTCCCTTAACAAAAAAGACCGTCATTTAAACTGCATTTTGTGTTTACTTGTGTTATCTTTGTCTAATATTTAAATTTGTTCTGCGATCTGAAACATTTAAGTGTGACAAACATTGAAAAGAATAGGAACTCAGGAAGGAGGCAAACACTTTTTCACACAGCTGTACATATACTTACCTATGCATCCCTTATATCAGCCTGCTATGCTGGTTCACTGACAAGAACTGAGCTTACTGATTTACCACTTATTTACTGTGTTGATAACCTTGGATATTCCCACAACCATGTTGCTGGTAGGTGCTCTTCACATTCATGTGGGATGCATCTTTGAGTGGTACGGTACTTAAATGAGCCGCAAACTCAGTGGGATACATGTGATCACTGACAGGAGACTTCACTTATTATATTTAGCATGACCGATACTCTCGCGGTCATTGTTTTTCAAAAACACTTCCTGCACATACTGAGACGCGCTTGTGTCTCTGAGATCTTCATAGATACAGATCTGCATTACTAGCAACAAACTCCTCCATGCCGGTGACATCATTTTTGGGCATTGGAGCACATGAGTCTGCATCTATATTATGGTGCTTGATGCACGCCTCGGTTACTGTGCCTTTCCAACTGCTAGACAATCACTCCCTTCTCCCAAACATAATGACAACCACCATTATCTAATTCTTATAATTATGTATGTATATATATATATACAGTCATATGAAAAAGTTTGGGCACCCCTATTAATCTTAAGCTTAATGTTTTATAAAAATAGTTTTTTTTGCAACAGCTATTTCAGTTTCATATATCTAATAACTGTTGGACACAGTAATGTTTCTGCCTTGAAATGAGGTTTATTGTAATAACAGAAAATGTGCAATCTGCATTCAAACAAAATTTGACAGGTGTATAAGTATGGGCACCCTTATCATTTTCTTGTTTTAAATACTCCTACCTACTTTTTACTGACTTACTAAAGCACTTTTTTTTTGTTTTGTAACCTCATTGAGCTTTGAACTTCATAGCTAGGTGAGAGCTCATGAGAAAAGCTACTTAAAGTGGCCACTTGCAAGTTGTTCTCCTGTTTGAATCTCCTCCGAAGAGTGGCATCATGGGCTCCTCAAAACAACTGTCAAATGATCTGAAAACAAAGATTATTCAACATAGTTGTTCAGGGGAAGGATACAAAAAGCTGTCTCAGAGGTTTAACCTGTCAATTTCCACTGTGAGGAACATAGTAAGGAAATGGAAGAACACAGGTACAGTTCTTGTTAAGGCCAGAAGTGGCAGGCCAAGAAAAACATCAGAAAGGCAGAGAAGAAGAATGGTGAGATCAGTCAAGGACACTCCTCAGGCCACCTCCAGAGATCTGCAGCATCAACTTGCTGCAGATGGTGTCACTGTGCATCGGTCAACTATGCAACGCACTTTGCACAAAGAGAAGCTGTATGGAGAGTGATGCGAAAGAAGTCGTTTCTGCAAGCACGCCACAAACAGAGTCGGCTGAGGTATGCAAAAGCACATTTGGAGAAGCCAATTTCTTTTTGGAAGAAGGTCCTGTGGACTCATGAAACCAAGATTGAGTTGTTTGGTAATACAAAAAGGCGTTATGCATGGCGGCAAAAAAACACAGTGCGTTGTATAGTTGACCGATGCACAGTGACACCATCTGCAGCAAGTTGATGCTGCAGCTCTCTGGAGATGGTCTGAGGAATGTCCTTGACTGATCTCACCATTCTTCTTCTCTGCCTTTCTGATGTTTTTCTTGGCCTGCCACTTCTGGCCTTAACAAGAACTGTACCTGTGTTCTTCCATTTCCTTACTATGTTCCTCACAGTGGAAATTGACAGGTTAAACCTCTGAGACAGCTTTTTGTATCCTTCCCCTGAACAACTATGTTGAATAATCTTTGTTTTCAGATCATTTGACAGTTGTTTTGAGGAGCCCATGATGCCACTCTTCGGAGGAGATTCAAACAGGAGAACAACTTGCAAGTGGCCACTTTAAGTAGCTTTTCTCATGATTGCATACAACTAGCTATGAAGTTCAAAGCTCAATGAGGTTACAAAACCAAAAAAAGTGCTTTAGTAAGTCAGTAAAAAGTAGGTAGGAGTATTTAAAACAGGAAAATGATAAGGGTGCCCATACTTATGCACCTGTCAAATTTTGTTTGAATGCAGATTGCACATTTTCTGTTAGTACAATAAACCTCATTTCAAGGCAGAAACATTACTGTGTCCAACAGTTATTAGATATATGAAACTGAAATAGCTGTTGCAAAAAAAACTATTTTTATAAAACATTAAGCTTAAGATTAATAGGGGTGCCCAAACTTTTTCATATGACTGTATATCTTATTGATACTTCTCCTTTCCATACACGTTCCCTGATGAAGCTGTGTTCCACAGCGATACGTGTGGAGTGTCTGGTCTGATTTGAACTATGGTCTCCCATGGATGATACTGCTTACTCCTAGCTATATGCTTCCTTTTACCTTTATAGTTACTATCAAAATCACAAAAAGAGGGCGTGAGAATCCTTCAAAAATTTGTAAAAAACACCAGGAAAAAGTCAGAGACGCTTACCTGCCCAGGCCTCAAAACAAATGCACTAAAATTATGCAGTAGACCCATTTAAAGATGGCGGCCGCCCAGGTGCAGTAATACCGAAAAGACATCCAGCCTACAATCTGGGGATTTGCCGTTTGAAACACCAGTGGACAAAAAATACAGTCTGTATGTGGCAATGTTCACACAGAAAATGCATAGCATCTGACTCACAGCCTATTAATGACGCCATATGGCGGGCTAACCAGTGCTGACTAATGCGTCCAGTGTGAACAGAGGCCACAGTTTACAGAGCCATCTGGCCCAACTGCACCATGAAGAGATGAAAAGCGCAAGAAACACATAGCAATATATGTGAGGTATTAGTTGATATTCTGGCCAAAATACAGAAACTCACAACCCACGTCACGGGTCCTCAGTCCTCACACTTGTGAGTCCTACTCTAACATCAAAACCACAAAAAGAGGATGTGAGAATCCTCCAAAAATCTGTAAAAAAACACCAGGAAAAAGGCAGAGACACTTACCTGCCCAGGCCTCAAAACAAATGCACTAACAGGATGCAGTAGACCCATTTAAAGATGGCGGCCGCCCAGGTGCAGTAATACCGATAAGACAGCCAGCCTACAATCAGGAGATTGGCCGTTTGGAACACAGTGCACAAAAAATACTTTCTGTATGTGGCAATGTTCACACAGAAAATGCAGAGCATCTGGCTCACAGCCTATTAATGACGCCATATGGCGGGCTAACCAATGCTGACTAATGCATCCTGTGTGAACAGAGGCCACAGTTTACAGAGCCATATGGGCCCAACTACACCCTGAAGAGATAAAAAGTGCAAGAAACACATAGCAATCTACAGTATGTGAGGTATTAGTTGATATTCTGTCCAAAATATGAAAGCTCACAATCCACGTCACGGGTCCTCATGCTTGTGAGTTCTACTCTAACATCTGCAAACTGTGGCCTCTGTTCACACTGGACGCATTAGTCAGCACTGGTTAGCCCGCCATATAGTAACATATAGTTATTAAGGTTGAAGGAAGACTTTAAGTCCATCTAATTCAACCCATAGCCTAACCTAACATGCTAACATGTTGATCCAGAGGAAGGCAAAAAAAACCCATGTGGCAAATAGTAAGCTCCACTTTGGGGAAAAAAATTCCTTCCCGACTCCACATACGGCAATCAGACTAGTTCCCTGGATCAACGCCCTATCAAGGAATCTAGTATACAGTTAGGTCCATATATATTTGGACACAGACAACATTTTTCTAATTTTGGTTATAAACATTACCACAATGAGTTTTAAACAAAACAATTCAGATGCAGTTGAAGTTCAGACTTTCAGCTTTCATTTGAGGGTATCCACATTAAAATTGGATGAAGGGTTTAGGAGTTTCAGCTCCTTAATATGTGCCTCCCTGTTTTTAAAGGGACCAAAAGTAATTGGACAGATTAAATAATTTTAAATAAAATGTTCATTCCTAGTACTTGGTTGAAAACCCTTTGTTGGCAATGACTGCCTGAAGTCTTGAACTCATGGACATCACCAGACGCTGTGTTTCCTCCTTTTTGATGCTCTGCCAGGCCTTCACTGCGGTGGTTTTCAGTTGATGTTTGTTTGTGGGCCTTTCTGTCTGAAGTTTAGTCTTTAACAAGTGAAATACACTCACTGGCCACTTTATTAGGTACACCTGTCCAACTTCTTGTTAACACTTAATTTCTAATCAGCCAATCACATGGCGGCAACTCAGTGTATTTAGGCATGTAGACATGGTCAAGACAATCTCCTGCAGTTCAAACCGAGCATCAGTATGGGGAAGAAAGGTGATTTGAGTGCCTTTGAACGTGGCATGGTTGTTGGTGCCAGAAGGGCTGGTCTAAGTATTTCAGAAACTGCTGATCTACTGGGATTTTCACGCACAACCATCTCTAGGGTTTACAGAGAATGGTCCGCAAAAGAAAAAAAATCCAGTGAGCGGCAGTTCTGTGGGCGGAAATGCCTTGTTGATGCCAGAGGTCAGAGGAGAATGGGCAGACTGGTTCGAGCTGATAGAAAGGCAACAGTGACTCAAATCGCCACCCGTTACAACCAAGGTAGGCCTAAGAGCATCTCTGAACGCACAGTGCGTCGAACTTTGAGGCAGATGGGCTACAGCAGCAGAAGACCACACCGGGTACCACTCCTTTCAGCTAAGAACAGGAAACTGAGGCTACAATTTGCACAAGCTCATCGAAATTGGACAGTAGAAGATTGGAAAAACGTTGCTTGGTCTGATGAGTCTCGATTTCTGCTGCGACATTCGGATGGTAGGGTCAGAATTTGGCGTAAACAACATGAAAGCATGGATCCATCCTGCCTTGTATGGAGCATCTTTGGGATGTGCAGCCGACAAATCTGCGGCAACTGTGTGATGCCATCATGTCAATATGGACCAAAATCTCTGAGGAATGCTTCCAGCACCTTGTTGAATCTATGCCACGAAGAATTGAGGCAGTTCTGAAGGCAAAAGGGGGTCCAACCCGTTACTAGCATGGTGTACCTAATAAAGTGGCCGGTGAGTGTACATGCTCAATAGGGTTGAGATCAGGTGACTGACTTGGCCATTCAAGAATATTCCACTTCTTTGCTTTAATAAACTCCTGGGTTGCTTTGGCTTTATGTTTTGGGTCATTGTCCATCTGTAGTATGTAATGACGACCAATCAGTTTTGCTGCATTTGGCTGGATCTGAGCACACAGTATGTCTCTGAATACCTCAGAATTCATTTGGCTGCTTCTGTCCTGTGTCACATCATCAATAAACACTAGTGACCCAGTGCCACTGGCAGCCATGCATGCCCAAGCCATCACACTGCCTCCGCCATGTTTTACAGATGATGTGGTATCCTTTGGATTATGAGCTGTACCACGCCTTCGCCATACTTTTCTCTTTCCATCATTCTGGTAGAGGTTGACCTTGGTTTCATCTGTCCAAAGAATGTTTTTCCAGAACTGTGCTGGCTTTTTTAGATGTTTTTTTAGCAAAGTCCAGTCTAGCCATGTTATTCTTGATGCTTATGAGTGGCTTGCACCGTGCAGTGAACCTTATGGATTTACTTTCATGCAGTTTTCTCTTTATGATAGATTTAGATATTGATACGCCTACCTCCTGGAGAGTGTTGTTCACTTGGTTAGCTGTTGTGAAGAAGTTTCTCTTCACCCTGGAGATTATTCTGCGATCATCCCCCACTATTGTCTTCCGTGGGCGCTCAGGTCTTTTTGCATTAATGAGTAGTGTTGAGCGATACTTTCCGATATCGGAAAGTATCGGTATCGGAAAGTATCGGCCGATACCGTCACAGTATCGGAATCCAATCCGATACCGATACCCGATCCCAATGCAAGTCAATGGGACGAAAATATCGGAATTAAAATAAACCCTTTCTTTCCTTGTAGGTTAATTCTACATGAAGGAAAACAACTAAGAATAATGTAGGATGTATTGGGGGAGGTGGCGGAGACATTAAAGGCACAGGGGTTTATCCCAATCAAATAGAATAGCAGTATTTTTAATTTTTTTATGACGTTCGGCGTTAGAAAGAATTTGACTATGTTAATTTTTTATTTATTTTGTCAGATATTGATGTTTCACTACTTCCACGCCCTTCACCCTATTTTTTACTTCTCCCACACTTTCTTCTTCATTATCCTCATCATCAGCTTCTGTGACATCAACTTCTTCACCTTATTCATCTTCTTCTTTTCTACGTATATATATATTTTTTTTTTTACATTGTTCATATTCTTTTTATTTTACTATTATCTTTTTTATATTCAACTTCTTCATCATATTCTTATTTGTGACAGGCATTCCCGTAGTTGTTATCTATAAAAGTTTGAAGATTACACCTTCCGTTCTGCCTGTCACAAAACAGTTACATTTGTCCGCGTTCAGTTTGGCCTGCAGCATCAGGCTTTATCCAGGGGCACCACGAGGAGGAACGGACTCACCCCCATACACTGCTTAGTCTTCTTCTGCTTATAATTTAGATAATATCTTTTGCTCTGATATTTAGTCTTATGCTTAATGTTCTTCTGCTCTTTGTTCTGCAGCCTCTTGTTCTTCTGCTTCTCGGTCTTCCAGGTTGTCGTCGTCATCTCCAGGGTCGTCATCTCCAGGGTCGTCGTCATCGGGGTCGTCGTCATCGGGGTCGTCGTCATCGGGGTCGTCTTCAGGGTCATCGTCTCCAGGGTCGTCGTCATCTCGGTGGTTGTCGTCTCTGGTGTCGTCATCATCTTAGGGGTGGTCTTCCGGGTCATCGTCTTTCGGGTCTTGAACTTGGAAATGTAGCAGAAGGTACAAGAAGGCTGAGAAAATGCCGAGAAACAGCTGATGGAACTGGAACTCGGATGGCTACCCGAAGGTCCAAGAGCCAATGGAACTACCGAGGACCAGCTGACGTTACTGGAACCCGGTTACTAAGCAGGAGGTACCCGTGCCTGAAAGCACTACCAAGGACCACCTGACGTTGGTGGAACTCGGATACCCAGAGGGAGGCACCTAAGCCAAAGGCTCTGCCCGGAACCAGCTGACGGTACTGGAACCAGGATGGGGAGCAGAAGGTACAAGAGCAAAAGACACTGCCGAGAACCAGCTGACGGTACTGGAACCCGGATGGGTAGCCGAAGGTCCAAGAGCCAATGGAACTACCGAGGACCAGCTGACGTTACTGGAACCCGGTTACTAAGCAGGAGGTACCCGTGCCTGAAAGCACTACCAAGGACCACCTGACGTTGGTGGAACTCGGATACCCAGAGGGAGGCACCTAAGCCAAAGGCTCTGCCCGGAACCAGCTGACGGTACTGGAACCAGGATGGGGAGCAGAAGGTACAAGAGCAAAAGACACTGCCGAGAACCAGCTGACGGTACTGGAACCCGGATGGGGACCTATTCAAGCTTGTCTTCCTAGGGCCCCAACTGGCGGTGTGTTAGAGCCCAGGGACAGCAGGAGGAGGAGCAGGGGGAGGGGAGTGTAGGCCGAAGCCTGCACAGGCGGCAGCTTTGGGTGTGTTGTGTCTGCGTGGCTTTTGCAGGACACGTTGCCGGCTACACAGCAGGGGAACAGCTGGCGGTGCTGGACCCCACTGACACATTGGCGAGGTGTTTGGCTCTGTGCAGCCAGCACTTCCGGACAGCAACTAGCGTTGTTGGAGCCCGGGCTCTGCAGGTGGAGCAGAGTGTAGGCCGAAGCCTAATTGAACCGATTTCAAAAGTCACCTTTAACCCCCCCTCAGGGGTTACAAAGTAGAAGAGCCACAGCTTATGCAGCAGCAGTGCTGCGCAAGTCAAAGGTTGCTCTTGTAATTTTTCTCCTTGCACACGCTGAATGGAACACGTATAACATTTAGCCCTTTATACAGTCAAACTGTGTAATGGAGGCGAGAGTTCCCTTTGTAATGAGACGCAGCACAGGTGTCAAGAATCCCACCTTGGTGCTGGGTGCAGCCTCCCGAGCGTTGTTATTTGCTGTACAGGAGTCTGCGCTGTCGTGTTATCCCCTGGCCTAGCGCCGTTAGCGCTGCCCATCTTCTGGCATCATGTAATGTCGGCCGGTGCGGTTCGCGATGCCCATGAATCCCAGCCCCGCAGTGTCTTAACATTGTTAAAACACTGCGGGGCTGGGATTCAGGGCCTGGCGCAGCACATATGTTCGCCTTTCACACTCGGGTCCTTACACCCGCTTCAGACTGTGCGGCGTCATCTGATCCCTTATCGCATGCCACGGCCATGAAGCCGCACAGTCCGAAGAAGGCGGAAGGAGAGGAGGGACAGGCGAACTGATGCACTGATCCTGCCCATGAATCGCACCCTCGCAGTCCCAATAAATAAGACACCGAGGGGCGTTGTGTGGGTCAGGGCGGCCGCAGAGGCGCAGCCAGCCAAACAATGATGCCAGAAGACGGGCAGCGCTACCAAGGGGGTTGCAGCGTGTCATTACAAAGGAAAGTCACACCACCGGGACGGTTAAATGGTCACACAGAGGACACATTTCAGACGTGTTTTCAGTTCCACATGTGCGAGGAGAATACGTTTCTGAGCCACCTTGCACACATGCAGCATTACCGCTGTACAAGGTGGCTGGATAACGTAAAAACGCCTGGGGGAGGGGGGACAGGTTCCCTTCAATTTCAGTTCTTGTGTCTGCGTGGCTTTTGCAGGACACGTTGCCGGCTGCACAGCAGGGGAACAGCTGGCGGTGCTGGACCCCACTGACACATTGGCTGGTGTTTTTCTCTGTGCAGCTAGCACATCTGGGCCCCAACTGGCGGTGTGTTAGAGCCCAGGGACAGCAGGAGGAGGAGCAGGAGGAGGAGGAGCAGGGGGAGGGGAGTGTAGGCCGAAGCCTGCACAGGCGGCAGCTTTGGGTGTGTTGTGTCTGCGTGGCTTTTGCAGGACACGTTGCCGGCTACACAGCAGGGGAACAGCTGGCGGTGCTGGACCCCACTGACACATTGGCGAGGTGTTTGGCTCTGTGCAGCCAGCACTTCCGGACAGCAACTAGCGTTGTTGGAGCCCGGGCTCTGCAGGTGGAGCAGAGTGTAGGCCGAAGCCTAATTGAACCGATTTCAAAAGTCACCTTTAACCCCCCCTCAGGGGTTACAAAGTAGAAGAGCCACAGCTTATGCAGCAGCAGTGCTGCGCAAGTCAAAGGTTGCTCTTGTAATTTTTCTCCTTGCACACGCTGAATGGAACACGTATAACATTTAGCCCTTTATACAGTCAAACTGTGTAATGGAGGCGAGAGTTCCCTTTGTAATGAGACGCAGCACAGGTGTCAAGAATCCCACCTTGGTGCTGGGTGCAGCCTCCCGAGCGTTGTTATTTGCTGTACAGGAGTCTGCGCTGTCGTGTTATCCCCTGGCCTAGCGCCGTTAGCGCTGCCCATCTTCTGGCATCATGTAATGTCGGCCGGTGCGGTTCGCGATGCCCATGAATCCCAGCCCCGCAGTGTCTTAACATTGTTAAAACACTGCGGGGCTGGGATTCAGGGCCTGGCGCAGCACATATGTTCGCCTCTCACACTCGGGTCCTTACACCCGCTTCAGACTGTGCGGCGTCATCTGATCCCTTATCGCATGCCACGGCCATGAAGCCGCACAGTCCGAAGAAGGCGGAAGGAGAGGAGGGACAGGCGAACTGATGCACTGATCCTGCCCATGAATCGCACCCTCGCAGTCCCAATAAATAAGACACCGAGGGGCGTTGTGTGGGTCAGGGCGGCCGCAGAGGCGCAGCCAGCCAAACAATGATGCCAGAAGACGGGCAGCGCTACCAAGGGGGTTGCAGCGTGTCATTACAAAGGAAAGTCACACCACCGGGACGGTTAAATGGTCACACAGAGGACACATTTCAGACGTGTTTTCAGTTCCACATGTGCGAGGAGAATACGTTTCTGAGCCACCTTGCACACATGCAGCATTACCGCTGTACAAGGTGGCTGGATAACGTAAAAACGCCTGGGGGAGGGGGGACAGGTTCCCTTCAATTTCAGTTCTTGTGTCTGCGTGGCTTTTGCAGGACACGTTGCCGGCTGCACAGCAGGGGAACAGCTGGCGGTGCTGGACCCCACTGACACATTGGCTGGTGTTTTTCTCTGTGCAGCTAGCACATCTGGGCCCCAACTGGCGGTGTGTTAGAGCCCAGGGACAGCAGGAGGAGGAGCAGGAGGAGGAGGAGCAGGGGGAGGGGAGTGTAGGCCGAAGCCTGCACAGGCGGCAGCTTTGGGTGTGTTGTGTCTGCGTGGCTTTTGCAGGACACGTTGCCGGCTACACAGCAGGGGAACAGCTGGCGGTGCTGGACCCCACTGACACATTGGCGAGGTGTTTGGCTCTGTGCAGCCAGCACTTCCGGACAGCAACTAGCGTTGTTGGAGCCCGGGCTCTGCAGGTGGAGCAGAGTGTAGGCCGAAGCCTAATTGAACCGATTTCAAAAGTCACCTTTAACCCCCCCTCAGGGGTTACAAAGTAGAAGAGCCACAGCTTATGCAGCAGCAGTGCTGCGCAAGTCAAAGGTTGCTCTTGTAATTTTTCTCCTTGCACACGCTGAATGGAACACGTATAACATTTAGCCCTTTATACAGTCAAACTGTGTAATGGAGGCGAGAGTTCCCTTTGTAATGAGACGCAGCACAGGTGTCAAGAATCCCACCTTGGTGCTGGGTGCAGCCTCCCGAGCGTTGTTATTTGCTGTACAGGAGTCTGCGCTGTCGTGTTATCCCCTGGCCTAGCGCCGTTAGCGCTGCCCATCTTCTGGCATCATGTAATGTCGGCCGGTGCGGTTCGCGATGCCCATGAATCCCAGCCCCGCAGTGTCTTAACATTGTTAAAACACTGCGGGGCTGGGATTCAGGGCCTGGCGCAGCACATATGTTCGCCTCTCACACTCGGGTCCTTACACCCGCTTCAGACTGTGCGGCGTCATCTGATCCCTTATCGCATGCCACGGCCATGAAGCCGCACAGTCCGAAGAAGGCGGAAGGAGAGGAGGGACAGGCGAACTGATGCACTGATCCTGCCCATGAATCGCACCCTCGCAGTCCCAATAAATAAGACACCGAGGGGCGTTGTGTGGGTCAGGGCGGCCGCAGAGGCGCAGCCAGCCAAACAATGATGCCAGAAGACGGGCAGCGCTACCAAGGGGGTTGCAGCGTGTCATTACAAAGGAAAGTCACACCACCGGGACGGTTAAATGGTCACACAGAGGACACATTTCAGACGTGTTTTCAGTTCCACATGTGCGAGGAGAATACGTTTCTGAGCCACCTTGCACACATGCAGCATTACCGCTGTACAAGGTGGCTGGATAACGTAAAAACGCCTGGGGGAGGGGGGACAGGTTCCCTTCAATTTCAGTTCTTGTGTCTGCGTGGCTTTTGCAGGACACGTTGCCGGCTGCACAGCAGGGGAACAGCTGGCGGTGCTGGACCCCACTGACACATTGGCTGGTGTTTTTCTCTGTGCAGCTAGCACATCTGGGCCCCAACTGGCGGTGTGTTAGAGCCCAGGGACAGCAGGAGGAGGAGCAGGAGGAGGAGGAGCAGGGGGAGGGGAGTGTAGGCCGAAGCCTGCACAGGCGGCAGCTTTGGGTGTGTTGTGTCTGCGTGGCTTTTGCAGGACACGTTGCCGGCTACACAGCAGGGGAACAGCTGGCGGTGCTGGACCCCACTGACACATTGGCGAGGTGTTTGGCTCTGTGCAGCCAGCACTTCCGGACAGCAACTAGCGTTGTTGGAGCCCGGGCTCTGCAGGTGGAGCAGAGTGTAGGCCGAAGCCTAATTGAACCGATTTCAAAAGTCACCTTTAACCCCCCCTCAGGGGTTACAAAGTAGAAGAGCCACAGCTTATGCAGCAGCAGTGCTGCGCAAGTCAAAGGTTGCTCTTGTAATTTTTCTCCTTGCACACGCTGAATGGAACACGTATAACATTTAGCCCTTTATACAGTCAAACTGTGTAATGGAGGCGAGAGTTCCCTTTGTAATGAGACGCAGCACAGGTGTCAAGAATCCCACCTTGGTGCTG
This sequence comes from Ranitomeya variabilis, assembly GCF_051348905.1. NCBI lineage: Eukaryota > Metazoa > Chordata > Amphibia > Anura > Dendrobatidae > Ranitomeya > Ranitomeya variabilis. The sequence continues at coordinate 824,139,164 of NC_135232.1, read as the reverse complement.
GGTGCAGCCTCCCGAGCGTTGTTATTTGCTGTACAGGAGTCTGCGCTGTCGTGTTATCCCCTGGCCTAGCGCCGTTAGCGCTGCCCATCTTCTGGCATCATGTAATGTCGGCCGGTGCGGTTCGCGATGCCCATGAATCCCAGCCCCGCAGTGTCTTAACATTGTTAAAACACTGCGGGGCTGGGATTCAGGGCCTGGCGCAGCACATATGTTCGCCTCTCACACTCGGGTCCTTACACCCGCTTCAGACTGTGCGGCGTCATCTGATCCCTTATCGCATGCCACGGCCATGAAGCCGCACAGTCCGAAGAAGGCGGAAGGAGAGGAGGGACAGGCGAACTGATGCACTGATCCTGCCCATGAATCGCACCCTCGCAGTCCCAATAAATAAGACACCGAGGGGCGTTGTGTGGGTCAGGGCGGCCGCAGAGGCGCAGCCAGCCAAACAATGATGCCAGAAGACGGGCAGCGCTACCAAGGGGGTTGCAGCGTGTCATTACAAAGGAAAGTCACACCACCGGGACGGTTAAATGGTCACACAGAGGACACATTTAAGACGTGTTTTCAGTTCCACATGTGCGAGGAGAATACGTTTCTGAGCCACCTTGCACACATGCAGCATTACCGCTGTACAAGGTGGCTGGATAACGTAAAAACGCCTGGGGGAGGGGGGACAGGTTCCCTTCAATTTCAGTTCTTGTGTCTGCGTGGCTTTTGCAGGACACGTTGCCGGCTGCACAGCAGGGGAACAGCTGGCGGTGCTGGACCCCACTGACACATTGGCTGGTGTTTTTCTCTGTGCAGCTAGCACATCTGGGCCCCAACTGGCGGTGTGTTAGAGCCCAGGGACAGCAGGAGGAGGAGCAGGAGGAGGAGGAGGGGAGTGTAGGCCGAAGCCTGCACTGGCGGCAGCTTTGGGTCTGTTGTGTCTGCGTGGCGGTCGCAGGACACGATGCCGGCTGCACAGCAGGGGAACAGCTGGCGGTGCTGAACCCCACTGACACATTGGCGAGGTGTTTTTCTCTGTGCAGCTAGCAGTACCGGGCCCCAACTGGCGGTGTTGGAGCCCAGGGTCAGCAGGAGGAGCAGGGGGAGCGGAGTGTAGGCCGAAGCCTGCACTCGAGCAAGTTGAAAGGAAACCTTTAACCCCCCCCCCCCCAGGCGTTTGTAGCTGAAAGAGCCATTGTGTACAGCACTAATGCTGGAAAAGGTAAACTTAGCTCTTTTAATTATGGTCCTTGCACATGCGGAACCTAACAGTTATGAAATGTGTCCCCTCACAGCGTTAAACCGTCCGGTAGGTGGAACTTTCCTTTGTCGTGTGACGCAGCACAGCCATCATTTTTACCCCCTTGGCGCCGTGCGCCGCCTCCTCAGCGTTGTTTTAATCTGTCCCGGAGCCTGCGCTGTTAGGTTAGCCCTTGGCCATGCACACATGTTGCGCTGCCCGTCTTCTGACATCATTTGGTGTCAGGCTGGCTGCGCCTGTGCGGGTGCGCTGGCCGAGATCCCGCCTCGCAGTGTCGTCTAATGTAATCCCACCGCGGGCCTGTGATCCGTGCCCGTGCGCAGTGCATATCCTCTCCTCTCACTCCCCTCCCTACGGCTTTTTCAGACTGTGCGGTGTCACGGCCGTGGCATGCTATTAGGGACCAGCTGACATCGCACAGTCTGAAGAAGCCGTAGGGAGGGGAGTGAGAGGAGAGGATATGCACTGCGCACGGGCACGGATCACAGGCCCGCGGTGGGATTACATTAGACGACACTGCGAGGCGGGATCTCGGCCACCGCACCCGCACAGGCGCAGCCAGCCTGACACCAAATGAGGTCAGAAGACGGGCAGCGCAACATGTGTGCATGGCCAAGGGCTAACCTAACAGCGCAGGCTCCGGGACAGATTAAAACAACGCTGAGGAGGCGGCGCACGGCGCCAAGGGGGTAAAAATGATGGCTGTGCTGCGTCACACGACAAAGGAAAGTTCCACCTACCGGACGGTTTAACGCTGTGTGGGGACACATTTCATAAGTGTTTGGTTCAGCATGTGCAAGGAGCATCACGAAAAGAGGCACTTTTTCCCTTTGCATCATTACTGCTGCACAAGGTGGCTCCTTCAGTAACAAACGCCTGGGGGGGGGGGGGGTCAGGTTCCCTTACATTTAACTTGTTGTGCCTGCGTGGCGGTCGCAGTACACGTTGCCGTATACACAGCAGGGGAACAGCTGGCGGTGCTGAACCCCACTAACACATTGGCGAGGTGTTTGGCTCTGTGCGTACAGCACTTCTGGACGGCAACTAGCGGTGTTGGAGCCCAGGGACAGGTGGAGGAGGAGGAGGTTGGAGGAGGTAGGAGGGATTGCCACACACACAGCAGGGGAACAGCTGACGTTACTGAACCCCAATAACAGAGGAGGGACTGTCGGGACTGTGCGGACAGCACTTCTGGACGGCAACTGGCGGTGTTGGAGCCCAGGGACAGGTGGAGGAGGAGGAGGTTGGAGGAGGTTGGAGGAGGTAGGAGGGATTGCCACACACACAGCAGGGGAACAGCTGACGTTACTGAACCCCAATAACAGAGGAGGGACTGTTGACTGTGCGTACAGCACTTCTGGACGGCAACTGGCGGTGTTGGAGCCCAGGGACAGGTGGAGGAGGAGGAGGTTGGAGGAGGTTGGAGGGGGTAGGAGGGATTGCCACACACACAGCAGGGGAACAGCTGACGTTACTGAACCCCAATAACAGAGGAGGGACTGTCGGGACTGTGCGGACAGCACTTCTGGACGGCAACTGGCGGTGTTGGAGCCCAGGGACAGGTGGAGGAGGAGGAGGTTGGAGGAGGTTGGAGGAGGTAGGAGGGATTGCCACACACACAGCAGGGGAACAGCTGACGTTACTGAACCCCAATAACAGAGGAGGGACTGTTGACTGTGCGTACAGCACTTCTGGACGGCAACTGGCGGTGTTGGAGCCCAGGGACAGGTGGAGGAGGAGGAGGTTGGAGGAGGTTGGAGGAGGTAGGAGGGATTGCCACACACACAGCAGGGGAACAGCTGACGTTACTGAACCCCAATAACAGAGGAGGGACTGTCGGGACTGTGCGGACAGCACTTCTGGACGGCAACTGGCGGTGTTGGAGCCCAGGGACATGTGGAGGAGGAGGAGGTTGGAGGAGGTTGGAGGAGGTAGGAGGGATTGCCACACACACAGCAGGGGAACAGCTGACGTTACTGAACCCCAATAACAGAGGAGGGACTGTTGACTGTGCGTACAGCACTTCTGGACGGCAACTGGCGGTGTTGGAGCCCAGGGACAGGTGGAGGAGGAGGAGGTTGGAGGAGGTTGGAGGGGGTAGGAGGGATTGCCACACACACAGCAGGGGAACAGCTGACGTTACTGAACCCCAATAACAGAGGAGGGACTGTTGACTGTGCGTACAGCACTTCTGGACGGCAACTGGCGGTGTTGGAGCCCAGGGACAGGTGGAGGAGGAGGAGGTTGGAGGAGGTTGGAGGAGGTAGGAGGGATTGCCACACACACAGCAGGGGAACAGCTGACGTTACTGAACCCCAATAACAGAGGAGGGACTGTTGACTGTGCGTACAGCACTTCTGGACGGCAACTGGCGGTGTTGGAGCCCAGGGACAGGTGGAGGAGGAGGAGGTTGGAGGAGGTTGGAGGAGGTAGGAGGGATTGCCACACACACAGCAGGGGAACAGCTGACGTTACTGAACCCCAATAACAGAGGAGGGACTGTCGGGACTGTGCGGACAGCACTTCTGGACGGCAACTGGCGGTGTTGGAGCCCAGGGACAGGTGGAGGAGGAGGAGGTTGGAGGAGGTTGGAGGAGGTAGGAGGGATTGCCACACACACAGCAGGGGAACAGCTGACGTTACTGAACCCCAATAACAGAGGAGGGACTGTTGACTGTGCGTACAGCACTTCTGGACGGCAACTGGCGGTGTTGGAGCCCAGGGACAGGTGGAGGAGGAGGAGGTTGGAGGAGGTTGGAGGGGGTAGGAGGGATTGCCACACACACAGCAGGGGAACAGCTGACGTTACTGAACCCCAATAACAGAGGAGGGACTGTCGGGACTGTGCGGACAGCACTTCTGGACGGCAACTGGCGGTGTTGGAGCCCAGGGACAGGTGGAGGAGGAGGAGGTTGGAGGAGGTTGGAGGAGGTAGGAGGGATTGCCACACACACAGCAGGGGAACAGCTGACGTTACTGAACCCCAATAACAGAGGAGGGACTGTTGACTGTGCGTACAGCACTTCTGGACGGCAACTGGCGGTGTTGGAGCCCAGGGACAGGTGGAGGAGGAGGAGGTTGGAGGAGGTTGGAGGAGGTAGGAGGGATTGCCACACACACAGCAGGGGAACAGCTGACGTTACTGAACCCCAATAACAGAGGAGGGACTGTCGGGACTGTGCGGACAGCACTTCTGGACGGCAACTGGCGGTGTTGGAGCCCAGGGACAGGTGGAGGAGGAGGAGGTTGGAGGAGGTTGGAGGAGGTAGGAGGGATTGCCACACACACAGCAGGGGAACAGCTGACGTTACTGAACCCCAATAACAGAGGAGGGACTGTTGACTGTGCGTACAGCACTTCTGGACGGCAACTGGCGGTGTTGGAGCCCAGGGACAGGTGGAGGAGGAGGAGGTTGGAGGAGGTTGGAGGGGGTAGGAGGGATTGCCACACACACAGCAGGGGAACAGCTGACGTTACTGAACCCCAATAACAGAGGAGGGACTGTTGACTGTGCGTACAGCACTTCTGGACGGCAACTGGCGGTGTTGGAGCCCAGGGACAGGTGGAGGAGGAGGAGGTTGGAGGAGGTTGGAGGAGGTAGGAGGGATTGCCACACACACAGCAGGGGAACAGCTGACGTTACTGAACCCCAATAACAGAGGAGGGACTGTTGACTGTGCGTACAGCACTTCTGGACGGCAACTGGCGGTGTTGGAGCCCAGGGACAGGTGGAGGAGGAGGAGGTTGGAGGAGGTTGGAGGAGGTAGGAGGGATTGCCACACACACAGCAGGGGAACAGCTGATGTTACTGAACCCCAATAACAGAGGAGCGACTGTTGACTGTGCGTACAGCACTTCTGGACGGCAACTGGCGGTGTTGGAGCCCAGGGGCAGGTGGAAAAGCAGAGGAACACAATGTAGGCCGAAGCCTGAGAAAGTCGAAAGGGAACCTTTAACCCCCCCCCAAGGCGTTTGTAGCTGAAAGAGCCAGCTTGTGCAGCACAAAAGATGCAAAAGGAAAAGGTGGCTCTTTTCATCATGCTCCTTGCAAACACAGAACTAAACACTTTTAAAATGTGTCCCCTGAAGCCGTGAAACCGTCCCGGAGGTGGGACTTTCCTTCGTAATATGACGCAGCACAGCCATCATTACTACCCCCCCGCCGCCGTGCCCCGGCTCCTCAGCGTTGTTTGATTCCGTCCCGGAGCCTGCGCTGTTATGTTATCCCGTGGCCAGGCACACTTAGCGCTGCCCATCTTCTGACATCATTTGGTGTCAGGCTGGCTGCGCCTGTGCGGCCGCGCTGGCCGAGAGCCCGCCTCGCAGTGTCTTCTGATGTAATCCCACTGGGGGCCTGGGATCCATGGCCATGCGCAGTGCATATCCTCGCCTCTCACTCCCCTCCCTACGGCTTCTTTTTCAGACTGTGCGGTGTCACGGCCGTGGCATGCTATTAGGGACCAGCTGACACCGAACAGTCTGAAGAAGCCATAGGGAGATGAGTGAGAGGTGGAGGTTCAGATATGCACTGCGCATGTCCATAGATCCCAGGCCCCCAGTGGGATTAAATCAGAAGACACTGCGAGGCGGGCTCTCGGCCAGCGTGGCCGCACAGGCGCAGCCAGCCTGACACCAAATGATGCCAGAAGACGGGCAGCGCTAAGTGTGCCTGGCCACGGGATAACATAACAGCGCAGGCTCCGGGACGGAATCAAACAACGCTGAGGAGCCGGGGCGCGGCGCCGGGGGGGTAGGAATGATGGCTGTGCTGCGTCATATTACGAAGGAAAGTCCCACCTCCGGGACGGTTTTACGGTATCAGTGGACACATTTTATAAGTGTTAAGTTTTGCGTGTGCAAGGAGCAAAACCAAAATAGCTACCTTTTTCCTTGTGCAGCATTACTGCTGCACAAGTGGCTCTTTCAGTAACAAACGCCTTGGGGGGGGGGGGGACAGATTCCCTTACATTTCAGTTGTTGTGTCAGCGTGGCGGTCGCATGACACATTGCCGGCTACACAGCTGGGGATCAGCTGACGTTACTGAAACCCAATAACACTGGGTCGTATGTTTTGACTGTGCAGACGGCACATCTGAGCCTCAACTGGCGGTGTTGGAGCCCAGGAATTTAAGTTCAGGTGGTAGAAAGATGAACACAACAGGAGACCTGGATAACGTATACAGTGACCTAATTATTTAATCAGGAGGAGGAGTGGCAAATTCCTGCGAGATCCAGGCCTTGTTCATTTTCAGGAAAGTAAGCCGGTCAACGTTATCGGAGGATAGTCGCATGCGACGGTCAGTTAGTACACCACCTGCAGCACTAAAGACACGTTCCGATAATACACTGGCCGCAGGGCAAGACAGCACCTCCAATGCATACTGGCTTAGCTCTGGCCATGTATCCAGCTTTGAGACCCAAAACTTGAAAGGGGAAGAGCCGTCTGGGAGTACAGCAAGAGGGCAAGACATGTAGTCTGTCACCATCTGACGGAACCGTTGCCTCCTGCTGACTGGAGCCGTCTGTGATGGTGTAGACTTTTGTGGCGGGCACAGAAAACTGTGCCACAGTTCGGCCATACTGGTCTTGCCTTGGGCAGAGGCACTGCTTCTGCTCCCTCTTTGTGCAGAGCCTCCACCACTGCCTGGACGCACTGAGCTGCTTTGGAATGCACTAGCAGCACTTCTCTCAGTTGGAATGGAGAAGATGATGGAACTGACCAGTGTGTCTTGGTACTCCTGCATTTTTCGCTCCCGGTTCAACGGTGTGATGAGGCTTTCTACATTGTCCCGGTAGCGAGGATCGAGGAGGGTGAACACCCAATAATCAGACATGTTGAGAATGTGGTCGATGCGGCGGTCGTTTCTCAGGCACTGCAGCATGTAATCCACCATGTGCTGCAGACTGCCAACTGCCCAAGAAACGCTGTCCCCAGCTGGAGGCGTGATCTCTGCCCGCTCGTCATCACCCCACCCTCGCTGTACACACTGAGTACTGGACAATTCGGGAACTCCCTCCTCTGGACGGATGTCTTCCTCCTCCATTGACTCCTCCTCATCCTCCTCACAAACTGTCCCCTGCCTACGCGTTTGTGAGGAACCACGTGGCGCTGACTGTCCAGAAGATGATGGAAGTGGTGAATCCTCATCCTCCACCTCTTCCACAACATCATCCCTTAGCGCTTGCAGTGATTTTTCAAGCAGGCAGATAAGGGGGACAGTCATGCTGACTAGTGCATCATCTGCACTCGCCATCCGCGTGGAATAATCAAAGGGACGCAAAACCTGGCAGACATCCTTCATAGTGGCCCACTCTGTGGTTGTGAAGTCTGTACGGCGCTGACTGCGACTTTTTTGCGCCTGATACAGCTGGTACTCCATTACAGCTTGCTGCTGCTCACACAACCGCTCCAACATATGTAACGTGGAATTCCACCTGGTAGGTAGGTCACATATGATGCGATGTTCCGGCAGGCGGTGTCGGCGCTGCAGAGCCGCAATGCGCGCTTTTGCCGTGCTGGAACGCCGCAAGTGAGCACACTCTAGGCGGACCTTGTGCAGCAGTGCATCAAGATCCGGATAGTCCCTCAAAAAACTCTGCACGACCAAATTGAGCACATGTGCCAGACATGGGATGTGAGTGAGGTTGCCGAGGCCCAGGGCTGCCACCAGATTTCGGCCATTATCACACACTACCATGCCTGGCTGGAGATTCGCTGGCTCAAACCACACATCGCTCTCCTGCTTGATGGCATTCCAGAGCTCCTGCGCTGTGTGGCTACGATTCCCCAAAAAAATTAATTTCAAGACGGCCTGTTGACGTTTGGCCACGGCTGTGCTCATGTCGGTCGTAACAGGTACACGTTCATCACGGGTCCATGTGGAGGTGGACTGTGACGGCTCCTGCAGCGATGATTCTGAGGAACTGGTGTAAGAGGAGGAGTCAATGCGTACAGAATGGATTCCTGCAATCCTTGGAGTGGGCAGGACACGTCCTGCGCCACTCGCACGGTCTGTACCCGGCTCAACGACATTAACCCAATGGGCAGTGAGGGAAAGGTATCGCCCCTGTCCATGTTGACTGGTCCACGCATCGGTGGTGAGGTGGACCTTGCTACTGAAGGCGTTCAGTAGCGCGTGTTTTATGTGTCCCTCCACATGCTTGTACAGGGCAGGGACGGCTTGCCTGCTGAAGTAAAAGCGGCTGGGCACACTGTACTGTGGGACTGCCAATGACATCAAGTCACGGAAGCTGTCAGTCTCCACCAGCCTGAATGACAGCATTTCCAGTGACAGAAGTTTGGCAATGCCTGCAGTCAGAGCCTGTGCTCGTGGGTGGTTTGACGAGAAAGGCCGCCTTTTCTCCCATGCCTGTACTACCGATGGCTGTAGACTGGGCTGGGAGTGTGTGGTTGACTGGGAAAGTGGTGCTGCGGGTGGAATGACAGCGGGTCTCTGGACAACAGGGCCAGAGGTTCTTCCACGGCGATCCTGGGAGGAAGCCGAACCAGCTGCGTGTGAGCTAGAGGAAGAGGCAACACGAGCTGAAGAGGTGGTATCTGCCGCTGTTGGTTGGCCTAGCTCTTCAGTGTGTTTGTCTAACTCCGCCGGGTGCCTGTTGCGCACATGTTTCCACATGTTGGAGGTATTGAGGTTGGCGACTTTTTGACCTCTTTTGATTTTTTGATGACACACCTTGCATCTGACATAGCAAATGTCATCTGCAACTGTGTCAAAAAAGGACCAGGCACTGCAAGTCTTGGGAGCCCCCCTTTTGACTTTTGGAAGAGACATGCTCCTTACGGGTGCCAAAGCGGAGGCTGCAGGATCCGCAGTCTTCCCCCTCCCTCTCCCTCTTTGGGCCGTACGGGGAATCTCTTCCTCAGAGCTGCTCCCACCACCTTCCTGTCCCTGACGCCAAGATGGGTCGAGGACCTCATCATCTACACTACCCTCTGCCCCCAACTGCTCCTCCTGGGTAGTCTCAGCAGCAGAGCACGCACCAGTAAGTGGCACCTGAGTGTCATCATCAGCTGATGCGGCCTGCGAGGTGGTGAGCGGAGCCACTGGCCCACCCGCCTCTTCAGAGGAAGACAGAAAAAGCTGTTGGGCATCACTGCACCCTGCCTCTTCTTCCATTTCTCCAATGCTGCTTGGCTGGCCCCCTGTTTCCAAGCCAAGAGATGATTCAGAGAACAGAAGTAGAGACTGCTCCTGTCCTGGGATCTCTGTCTGCCTGGGCAATTTTGCAGGTGGTGAAGAGACAGATGGCTGCTCTCCAGTGCTCTGTGTCTGAGAGGATGTGGCACTAATGGAAGTTGATGCATTAGCTGCCATCCATCCCACAACGGCTTCAATTTGGTCTTCACGCAGCAGCGGTGTACGGCGCTCGGCGACAAAGCTGCGCATGAACGACTGTTCCCTTGTGAAAGTGGGTGCTGATGACTCACCGGTGCCCGCAGCAGGCACAGAATCCCCACGTCCCCTCCCTGCTCCGCGCCCACGCCCACGCCCACGTGCCTTACTCACTGCCTTCTTCATCTTGGTTGACTGATAAAGATAAGCAGAAAAGTACTAACGGCTTTGTGTGCTTATTCCTGAGCAACTACTCCTAACAGGTATAAGACACACTAATTTTCTTAAGTGTGGACTAGACTTGAATATGAGCTAATGTGGCCTACACAAATGTAAAGTGGTGTGTAACTGGTGTGTTTGGTGAACTTTATTATTTATTTATTTTTTTTGGGCTGAACTGACAACGGATAGAGCTGCAATCACACGGAGACCGTGCAGACAGCCGTAAACGGCGCTGCAAGGCCCAAAAACCCTCCTCTACTTTATCCTATGTAGTGTTTTTCCACAAATTAGCTGGAGACGGGTGGAAAGACACTAATAGGATTTTTTAAAATAAATTAGCAGCAGACTACACTACTTTGAAAAAAAAGAAAATTGATTTGGCGGTATGACGCAGTGAAAAACCCTGAGCTGCAGACAACCAGGCTACGGCTGCTCACAGACTACAGGGCGAGCTGCAGTCACACGGAGACCGTGCAGACAGCCGTAAACGGCGCTGCAAGGCCCAAAAACCCTCCTCTACTTTATCCTATGTAGTGTTTTTCCACAAATTAGCTGGAGACGGGTGGAAAGACACTAATAGGATTTTTTAAAATAAATTAGCAGCAGACTACACTACTTTGAAAAAAAAGAAAATTGATTTGGCGGTATGACGCAGTGAAAAACCCTGAGCTGCAGACAACCAGGCTACGGCTGCTCACAGACTACAGGGCGAGCTGCAGTCACACGGAGACCGTGCAGACAGCCGTAAACGGCGCTGCAAGGCCCAAAAACCCTCCTCTACTTTATCCTATGTAGTGTTTTTCCACAAATTAGCTGGAGACGGGTGGAAAGACACTAATAGGATTTTTTTAAAATAAATTAGCAGCAGACTACACTACTTTGAAAAAAAAGAAAATTGATTTGGCGGTATGACGCAGTGAAAAACCCTGAGCTGGAGACAACCAGGCTATAGCTGCTCACAGATTACAGGGTGAGCTGCAGTCACACGGAGACCGTGCAGACAGCCGTAAACGGCGCTGCAAGGCCCAAAAACCCTCCTCTACTTTATCCTATGTAGTGTTTTTCCACAAATTAGCTGGAGACGGGTGGAAAGACACTAATAGGATTTTTTTGAATAAATTAGCAGCAGACTACACTACTTGAAAAAAAAAAAAAAAAAAAAAAAAAAGAACAGTATGAGGCAATGAACCACCCTCCCTGAACTGAATACAACCAGCTATGGATGGCCTATGTGGCTGCACTCAGACTAGAGAGTGGGCTGCACTCACACACACACACACAGAGAGACCTTGCAGATCGCTGTGAAAACAGCGCTACAAGGCAAAAGGAAGGTGAATAGTAGGTGAACACAGCGGTTGCTAAATTAGCCTTTGGAAAGCACAAAGAAGCAAATCGCTATCTCTAAACTGTCCCTCAGTCAGCAAACAGCGTCCTGTCACTAACTGAATTCACAGCAGAGTGATCGCAAAATGGCGCCAGCGACTTTTAAACTGCATCATGACATCATTTCAGCAGCCAATCACAGCCTTGCCAGTAGTTTCATGCCCTCCATGCTAAACAGGATGTGCCCACACTTGGAATCTTTCTCATTGGCTGAATTTCTGAATTTTGAATCATTGAACTTCCGATTCCGGTATCCGATACGCGCCAAGTATCGGAATCCCGGTATCGGAATTCCGATACCGCTAGTATCGGCCGATACCCGATACTTGCGGTATCGGAATGCTCAACACTATTAATGAGTTCACCAGTGCTTTCTTTCTTTCTCAGGATGTGCCAAACTGTTGATTTTGCCACTCCTAATATTGTAGCAATTTCTCGGATGGTTTTTTTCTGTTTTCGCAGCTTAAGGATGGCTTGTTTCACCTGCATGGAGCGCTCCTTTGACCGAATGTTTACTCCAAATGCAAGCAACACAACTCAAATCAACTCCAGGCCTTTTATCTGCTTAATTTAGAATGACATAATGAAGGGATTGCCCACACCTGTCCATGAAATAGCCTTGGAGTCAATTGTCCAATTACTTTTGGTCCCTTTAAAAACAGGGTGGCACATGTTAAGGAGCTGAAACTCCTAAACCCTTCATCCAATTTTAATGTGGATACCCTCAAATGAAAGCTGAAAGTCTGAACTTCAACTGCATCTGAATTGTTTTGTTTAAAATTCATTGTGGAAATGTCTATAACCAAAATTAGAAAAATGTCGTCTCTGTCCAAATATATATGGACCTAACTGTATATACCCTGTAACATTATACTTTTCCAGAAATGTATCTCCAGTCCCCTCTTAAATTTAAGTAATGAATCACTCATTACATCATACGGCAGAGAGTTCCATAGTCTCATTGTTCTTACAGTAAAGAACCCGCGCCTGTTATTATGCTTAAACCTTCTTTCCTTCAGATGCCCCCTTGTCCCTGTCTCAGGTCTATGATTAAAAAGATCATCAGAAAGGTCTTTGTACTGTCCCCTCATATATTTATACATTAAAACAAGATCCCCCTTAGGGTATGTGTCCACGTTCAGGATTGCATCAGGATTTGGTCAGTATTTTCCATCAGTATTTGTAAGCCAAAACCAGGAGTGGGTGATAAATGCTTAAGTGGTGCATATGTTTCTATTATACTTTTCCTCTAATTGTTCCACTCCTGGTTTTGGCTTACAAATACTGATGGAAAATCCTGACCAAATCCTGATGCAATCCTGAACGTGGACACATACCCTTAGTCTTCGTTTTTCCAAACTAAATAGCCCCAAGTGTAATAACCTATCTTGGTATTGCAGACACCCCAGTCCTCTAATAACCTTGGTCGCTCTTCTCTGCACCCGCTCTAGTTCAGCTATGTCTTTCTTATACACCGGAGACCAGAACTGTACACAGTATTCAAAGTGTGGTCGAACTAGTGACTTGTATAGAGGTAAAATTATGTTCTCCTCATGTGCATCTATGCCTCTTTTAATGCATCCCATTATTTTATTTGCCTTTGTAGCAGCGGCCTGACACTGGACACTGAATATGAGTTTGTCATCCACCCATACACCCAGGTCTTTTTCATTGACGGTTTTGCCCAGAGTTTTAGAATTAAGCACATGATTATTCATCTTATTACTTCTACCCAAGTGCATGACCTTACATTTATCCCCATTAAAGCTCATTTGCCATTTATCAGTCCAAGCTTCTGGTTTAAATAAATAATCCTGTAATATAAAATTGTCGTCCTCTGTATTGATTACCCTGCAGAGTTTAGTGTCATCTGCAAATATTTAAATTCTGCTCTGAATGCCCCCTACAAGGTCATTAATAAATATATTAAAAAGAAGAGGGCCCAATACTGACTCCTGTGGTACCCCACTGCTAACTGCGACCCAGTCCGAGTGTGCTCCATTAATAACCTGTTTCCTATCCCTGAGCCAGCTCTTAACCCACTTACACATATTTTCCCCTTTCCCCGTTATTCTCATTTTATGTATCAACCTTTTGTGTGGCACCATATCAAAAGCTTTTGAAAAGTCCATATACACTACGTCCACTGGGTTCCCTTGGTCCAGTCCGGAACTTACCTCTTCATAGAAGCTGATCAAATTAGTCTGACATGAACGGTCCCTAGTAAACCCATGCTGATACTGGGTCATGAGGTTATTCCTCTTCAGATACTCCAGTATAGCATCCCTTAGAATGCCCTCCAGGATTTTACCCACAGTAGAGGTTAAGCTTACGGGCCTATAATTACCGAGTTCAGTTTTTGTCCCCTTTTTGAATATTGGCACCACATTTGCTATACGCCAGTCCTGTGGTACAGACCCTGTTATTATGGAGTCTTTAAAGATTAAAAATAATGGTCTATCAATGACTGTACTTATTTCCTGCAGTACTTGGGGGTGTATCCCATCCGGGCCCAGAGATTTGACGATTTTAGTGATTTTAGACGCCGCCGTACTTCCTGCTGGGTTAAGCAGGTGACATTTAATGGGGGACTTTTGTTATCACTGATCATATTGTCTGCCATGGGATTTTCTTGTGTAAATACTGATGAAAAAAAGTCATTTAGCATATTGGCTTTTTCCTCATCCTCATCCACCATTTTCCCCAGACTATTTTTAAGGGGGTCAGCACTATCATTTTTTATTTTCTTACTATTTACATAGTTAAAGAATATTTTGGGATTATTTTTACTCTCTCTGGCAATGAGTCTCTCTGTCTCAATTTTTGCTGCCTTGATTTGCTTTTAAATGGCGTCATTAATAGACTCTGAGCCAGATGCTCTGCATTTTCTGTGTGAACATTGCCACATACAGACTGTATTTTTTGTGCACTGGTGTTCCAAACGGCCAATCCCCTGATTGTAGGCTGGCTGTATTATCGGTATTATTACTACACTTGTGTAGCGGCCATCTTTAAATGGGTCTACTGCGCCCTGTTAGAGCGTTTTAAGGCCTTGGCAGGTAAGCATCTCTGCCTTTTTCCTGGTGTTCTCTATAGTTATTACCCTTCTGGACACATCAGTATCCTGTGAGTTTATTATTATCAAAAGGGATATGAAATCTGTATGTGACAATGAATGAGGTTGATTGTATGCTATCTCACTACGATAAGCGGGTTCCTAAGTAACTAAAGCTAAAATATAACTTTTATTAGTTTATAGTCTAAAAAAGTGCAAACATATAGTGCTTATAAAAGTGCTAGGTGCGTACATACAGACAGACAGAAGACACATTAAAACGTGTCACTGCCAGAGAATAATGTCCAATTACTAGTGTTGAGCGTAAGAAAGTATCGGTATCGGAAAGTATCGGCCGATACCGGCAAAGTATCGGATCTAATCCGATACCGATACCCGATACCAATACAAGTCAATGGGACTCAAGTATCGGACGTTATTCCTGATGGTTCCCAGGGTCTGAAGGAGAGGAAACTCTCCTTCAGGCCCTGGGAACCATATTAATGTGTAAAATAAAGAATTAAAATAAAAAATATTGCTATACTCACCTCACCGAGGGAACCGGCAGCGTTGTTTGCTTAAAATGCGCGCTTTTCCTTCCTTCCGTGACGTCACGGCTTCTGATTGGTCGCGTGCCGCCCATGTGGCCGCGACGCGACCAATCACAGCAAGCCGTGACGTAATTTTCAGGTCCTTCTAGGCATTCAGTATTTTAAAATTACGTTCCGGCTTTGTGATTGGTCGCATCGCGGTCACATGGGCGACGCGACCAATCACAAGCCGTGACGTCACGGGAGGCAGGAGACGCGCGCATTTTAAAATGCGCGCGTGTCCAGCCTCCCGTGATGTCACGGCTTGTGATTGGTCGCGTCGCCCATGTGACCGCGACGCGACCAATCACAAGCCAGAACGTAATTTTAAAATCCTGAAGGACCTGAAATTACGTCACGGCTTGCTGTGATTGGTTGCGTCGCGGCCACATGGGCGACGCGACCAATCACAAGCCGTGACGTCACGGGAGGCTGGACATGCGCGCATTTTAAAATGCGCGCGTCTCCTGCCTCCCGTGACGTCACGGCTTGTGATTGGTCGCGTCGCCCATGTGACCGCGACGCGACCAATCACAAAGCCGGAACGTAATTTTAAAATACTGAATGCCTAGAAGGACCTGAAAATTACGTCACGGCTTGCTGTGATTGGTCGCGTCGCGGCCACAGGGGCGGCACGCGACCAATCAGAAGCCGTGACGTGAAGGAAGGAAAAGCGCGCATTTTAAGCAAACAATGCTGCCGGTTCCCTCGGTGAGGTCCAGGCTGCGTCAGAGAGGTGAGTATAGCAATATTTTTTATTTTAATTCTTTCTTTTACACATTAATGTTGTTTCGATACCGATACCCGATACCACAAAAGTATCGGATCTCGGTATCGGAATTCCGATACAGCAAATATCGGCCGATACCCGATACTTGCGGTATCGGAATGCTCAACACTACCAATTACCTATTCTTAACTGGTTTCTCATGTATACCACAATAAACATTCTGTATATATCACCACAAAAACAACAGGGCAGCCAGTCCTGATGTTTCGAACACATACTGAATATCCACTATGCTTTGATACTTATGTGGTCAGACAGGGTATAGCACATCAAAAATGGTATCGTCACCAATATGACTTGATACATACAAAATAGAGAGGGCTCTTTTCTCTCAGTTAACCACTCCTAAATAATGGTCATACTCCTTCTATTGACCTTCATGGCGGTGGCAATAATTTATAATTACAGCGTGCTCATATAAAGAAAAGCAGCGACCATGCAGCAATATGTACCCTTTCTGTCATCCAGTCTCATAGAGTACATACCTTCACACACATAATCACATGTATCTACAATCAGTGTTTTATACTCATCTGCCTTCTCACAGTCATCATCTAGACTCAGTGCAGCTTGAGTTATTGTGGACCATTACAGCGGTTCTCAGGCTATATCCGCATCATTCCTTTTGGGTCGACCTTGATGAATAGTGCCTCCCAACGCGTTTCATACAGTTTGGAATCATCAGGGGATTATGTCACCTTCATGCATAGTAAATGAGCATATCGCTAACGCGGTATCCACTCTGCCTTCTTTTTATAGACTACTCACCAGCGTTTGTAGCCACATTCTTCCGGACGCCGGGAGTCAGACGTCCGGTGTACTCAGGTATGTGCACCATAGATTACAGCGCGCACATTACTTCCGGACACAAAGACGTCGGCAAACCATGCCGTAACGTCATGTCCAGTGGGCGGACCCTTCCACCTCTGTACCGCCTCCTCAATAGTGATGTGCGCAAGCGCATTACGCTCCATGCGATACAAAAACAAGGGACAGACGTCACTCAAACACCTCCTGTACTCCTGTATCTATTTTATAAAAAGGGGAGCAATTATTTTTCTCCCAAGTCCCGAGAATGACATGTGCAATTAGACTAACCACGTTATTATAATTATACCCCCATAGATCGAGGATTAAATGGAGCTTCAGAAATCGGTTTTAGATTTCACTCAGCAGATTATGTACACACTTAAACTGAATTAGCAAACAAAGAGAACATATACTTTAGCAAACAGATTAGCCAACAAAGAAAAAATGAAAAAAATGATATAGTTTATATATAAGTGACACAACGGACCCCTCATGCAGAGAGTGACAGGAAAGGGTGCAACTATCAAAATCCCTAAGGAGCCCTCTCTAAACTTGCTCCTACCTGTCGCGGAGGTTGGCACCCTATTCCTACGCAGTGGTGCCCCCACTCAACGGCGGCTATCCCTGTTAACGGAGTACCCTATTAATCCATCTCTCTATAAGAAGGAAGAAAAGCTAAGCTGGTCGTTTAGACAACGTGGTGTTGTTGTTTGGAGGCGGAAAATCCACTTGCTCTCTCTTTGCAAGATGCTTTTATCCCAGACACCTCCTCTCTGGGACTGGTACACCGTGTCGATGCCCATAAAGTTGACCATTTTTAGATTATCCTGGTGCACCCTATTGATATGGTTTGCAACCGGGGTATCTCTTTTGTTAATTTTATCTCGATGATGCTCTCCAACTCTTCTTCTAAGCTCCCTGCTAGTCTTGCCAATGTATTCTAGCCCGCATTCGCACGTCATCTTATAGATGACACCCATCATTTCACAATTTATAAAATGGTTAATGCGGAAACTTCTTCCTGTTACATTGCTCATTAAATCCTTGCCTTGCCGTATAGCCCCGCAATATTTACAGTTCTCACACCTGTAACATCTCTTCACACGGTTATCCAACCAAGTATTTTGTGTCTGGGGAGAGGGGGGGGTGAAATGACTGTAGACTACCCTGTCTTTTATAGAGCGGCCTTTTCTGAACGTAATTTGTGGAACTGGGGTCAGGATTCCCTTAAGGTCATCGTCCATCTGCAAGCTAGACCAGTGTCTCTTAATGATCTTGCGTAAATCCCCTGCCCCATTGGTGTATCTGGTGATTCACCTTATGTTATTGTCATCTTCCATTTTGGGTGTAGGGGTCAAAAGATCTTTTCTCTGTCTAGTGAGAGATGACTTATATGCTTCTCTTAAGATTTTATTGGGGTAGCCCCGTTCCAATAAGCGCACTCTCAGGTCCTCAGCTTGTTTTTGGTATATGGTACTATCAGAGCAATTCCTCCGTACCTGCAGGTACTGACCTTTGGGGATACCTCTCTTAAGCGGCATTGGGTGATTAGATTCCCATCTTAAGAGGGAATTGGATGCCGTTGGTTTCCTAAAGGTACTTGTAACTAGGGTTGAGCGAAACGAATCGGTCATTTTCATAAGTCGCCGACTTTTGGCAAAGTCGGGTTTCATGAAACCCGACCCGATCCCAGCGTGGGATCGGCCATGCGGTACACGATCTTCACGCCAAAGTTGCGCTTCCTATGACGCTTAAAGCGCCATTTCTCAGCCAATGAAGGTGCACGCAGAGTGTGGGCAGCGTGATGACATAGGTCCTGGTCCCCACCATCTTAGAGAAGGGCATGGCAGTGATTGGCTTGCTTTCTGCGGCGTCACAGGGGCTATAAAGGGGCGTTCCCGCTGACCGCCATCTTACTGCTGCTGATCTGAGCATAGGGAGAGGTTGCTGCCGCTTCTTCAGAAGCAGGGATAGCGTTAGGCAGGGTAAATAAAGCCCCAAACCGCTTGTGCTGTAGCGAATTCCACTGTCCAACACCACCTTTTGTTTTTGGGACAGTGGAGGCTCGATTTCTGTGCAACAGCTCTGTAGGTTATAAGGCTCCCCTGATAGCTGCGTTGCTGTGTGTATGCCGCTGTGCAAACCAACTGCTTTTTTCAAAGCACAAATCCTGTTGCTCCTTCCTTTCTGCACAGCTATCTTGTTTGTTTGTCCACACTCTTGACTTTTGTGTGCTGCAGTCCTTTTCATTGCTGCCTGACATACTTTTCTGATATAACTGTAGGGAGATAGTAATTGTAGTACAGTCCCTTTTTTTTTTCTTTTTTTTTAATATCTCTTCAAGCCACTTTTTGCCACAGAAAATATACTCTAATACAGTGGCCCAGATTTATTCACAATTCTCCCAGAAAAAAAAATAAAAGTGGGAGATTAGGATTGGCAAATCTGCATTAGTGCCAGTCGTGTGTGTGGCATTTTTTTTTTCTGCCACAGAAAACCTACTGTGTAGCAGTGGGCCTGATTTCTTCACAATTCTCCCAGAAAAAAAATAAAAGTGGGAGATTAAGATTGGCAAATCTGCATTAGTGCCAGTCGTGTGTGTGGCATTTTTTTTTTCTGCCACAGAAAACCTACTGTGTAGCAGTGGGCCTGATTTCTTCACAATTCTCCCAGAAAAAAAAAAAAAAAAGTGGGAGATTAAGATTGGCAAATCTGCATTAGTGCCAGTCGTGTGTGTGGCATTTTTTTTTCTGCCACAGAAAACCTACTGTATAACAGTGGGCCTGATTTCCTCACAATTCTCCCAGAAAAAAAAATAAAAGTGGGAGATTAAGATTGGCGAATCTGCATTAGTGCCAGTCCTGTGTGTGGCATCTTTTTTTTTTTTCTGCCACAGAAAACCTACTGTGTAGCAGTGGGCCTGATTTCTTCACAATTCTCCCAGAAAAAAAAATAAAAGTGGGAGATTAAGATTGGCTAATCTGCATTAGTGCCAGTCCTGTGTGTGGCATCTGTCTTTGTTTTTCTGCCACAGAAAACCTACTGTGTAGCAGTGGGCCTGATTTCTTCACAATTCTCCCAGAAAAAAAAATAAAAGTGGGA
The DNA here is from genome assembly GCF_051348905.1 of Ranitomeya variabilis. NCBI lineage: Eukaryota > Metazoa > Chordata > Amphibia > Anura > Dendrobatidae > Ranitomeya > Ranitomeya variabilis. Next base: position 824,119,609 of record NC_135232.1, on the reverse strand, counting down.
GATTAAGATTGGCAAATCTGCATTAGTGCCAGTCCTGTGTTTGGCATCTGTCTTTGTTTTTCTGCCACAGAAAACCTACTGTGTGACAGTGGGCCTGATTTCTTCACAATTCTCCCAGAAAAAAAAATAAAAGTGGGAGATTAAGATTGGCGAATCTGCATTAGTGCCAGTCCTGTGTGTGGCATCTTTTTTTTTTTTTCTGCCACAGAAAACCTACTGTATAACAGTGTGCCTGATTTCTTCCTAATTCTCCCATAAAACAAAAAAAAAGTGGGAGATTAAGATTGGCAAATTTGCATTAGTGCCAGTCCTGTGTGTGGCATCTGTCTTTGTTTTTCTGCCACAGAAAACCTACTGTATAACAGTGGGCCTGATTAAATCACTTGTCTCACATATCCCCAAAAAAAATTAAAATAAAGGGAGAATAATCTTGCCAAACCTGTGCATCTGTGGTATCTGTCAGTCATTTTGTGCCACAGGAACTATACCGTGATATAGTGGGCCTGATTCAATCTCTTGTCTCCCATATCAAAAAAAGAGGGACATTTCTATTGCCAGTGTGTGCATCTGCGTCACTCCTGTTACTGCCATATCTGCCAGCCTCTTTCTGCCAATCAAACTGTTGTTGTGTAATACAGTGGCCCTGTTTTTTCACTGCATTCTCCCACACACAAAGAGGGACATTTCTATTGCCAGTGTGTGCATCTGCGTCACTCCTGTTAGTGCCATATCTGCCAGCCTCTTTCTGCTAATCAAACTGTGTTGTTGTGTAATACAGTGGGCCTGATTTTTCCCTGGATTCTTCCACACATAAAGAGGGACATTTCTATTGCCAGTGTGTTTATCTGCGTCACTCCTGTTACTGCCATATCTGCCAGCCTCTTTCTGCTAATCAAACTGTGTTGTTGTGTAATACAGTGGGCCTGATTTTTCCCTGGATTCTCCCACACACAAAGAGGGACATTTCTATTGCCAGTGTTTTTATCTGCGTCACTCCTGTTAGTGCCATATCTGCCAGCCTCTTTCTGCTAATCAAACTGTGTTGTTGTGTAATACAGTGGGCCTGATTTTTCCCTGGATTCTCCCACACATAAAGAGGGACATTTCTATTGCCAGTGTGTGCATCTGTGTCACTCCTGCTACTGCCATATCTGCCAGCCTCTTTCTGCCAATCAAACTGTGTTGTTGTGTAATACAGTGGCCCTGATTTTTCACTGCATTCTCTCACACACAAAGAGGGACATTTCTATTGCCAGTGTTTTTATCTGCGTCACTCCTGTTAGTGCCATATCTGCCAGCCTTTTTCTGCTAATCAAACTGTGTTGTTGTGTAATACAGTGGGCCTGATTTTTCCCTGGATTCTCCCACACACAAAGAGGGACATTTCTATTGCCAGTGTGTGCATCTGCGTCACTCCTGTTACTGCCATATCTGCCAGCCTCTTTCTGCCAATCAAACTGTCTAGTGTAATACAATGGGCCTCATTTTTCACTGCATTCTCCCACACATAAAAAAGGGAGATTTACATTCCCAACAAGTTCACGCACACCTTGTACCTGGTTTTACAGGACCACATAACGGTTGTTAGTTTGGTAACATTTTTCCAAGAATGAGGAAATCTGGTGGAAGAGGACGTGGCCGTGGGCGGTCATTGTCAGCTGGTAATGATGGTAGTGGTGGTGGTCGTGGAGCATCAGGTGGTCGTGGGAAAAGCAGTATAGCCCCTAAGTCTCGAGTTGTTGAGCCAGCGTCATCGTCTGGCTGCACAAGGCCTCGAAGGCTCCCTTTTCTGGGAGTAGGAAAACCGCTTTTGAAGCCGGAGCAGCAGGAACAAGTATTGGCATTCATTGCTGACTCTGCCTCTAGCTCTTTCACCTCCTCCTCGGAAAGTGCCAAATGTCAGAGCAGTGCGTCGTCAGTGGATGCTCCCGGTCAGGAACAAGTCGCTTCCTTGTGTCCTTCACCAAGAACAACAGTGAAGGATGCATCAGGTGACACAACTGGTTACTCCATGGAGCTCTTTACACATACCGTGCCTGGGTTAGAAAGATACATTGTTAACAGGCCATGCCCATTACAAGATGAATCGGACATGGAGTGCACAGATGCACAGCCACAGCCAGATTATTATGCTGTTCTTTTGACTCAGATCAGAACGTTGCCCTCGCAGTGTACTGATCCTGAATCTGACCCCGATGAGACTATGGAGTCCCGTCACGAATGCTATAGCACCGGCTTACACGGTGACCCAGAGGAAGGTGCACAGAACATAGGAGGTCATAGATGACCCAGTTGTTGACCCCAATTGGCAGCCATTGGGGGAACAGGGTGCAGGCGGCAGTAGCTCTGAAGTGGAGGAGGAGCCGCAGCAGGCATCAACATCGCAACAGGTTCCATCTGGCAGGCCCGTATCTGGCCAAAAACATGTGGCAAAACCAAAACCAGTTGTAGGACAGCGTGGCCATCAGGTTAAAGTAGCTCAGTGTGCAATGCCTGAAAAGGTATCCGATAGGAAGAGTGCAGTCTGGAATTTTTTTAACCAAGATCCCAATGATCAGCGCAAAGTCATCTGTAAGAAATGCTCAAGGACCTTCAGCAGAGGTCAGAATGTTAAAAAGTTAAATACAAGTTGCATGCATAGACATTTAACCACCATGCACTTGCAAGCCTGGACAAACTTCTAAACGTCCCTTAACGTTGTAGCATCCTCTCACAATGAAGCTAATCAGCAAGGCGACATCCCTTCCCTCACTGTAAGCCCACCGTTTACCACACCACCTGCAGGTAATGTTGCGGTTTCGTCGCAAGGCCAAAGCAGTCAGGGAATCACCAGGTTCGTGGTCGGAAAAACTTTATGTAGGGCACCATCAAGAATACCATCACCAACCCTCTCTCAGTCACCCATGTCCACCGGCACCCCCGCTAGTTCCACCGTATGCAGCTCTCCAGTCCAGCTCACCCTACATGAGACTCTCGTTAGGAAAAGGAAGTACTCATCCTCGCATCCGCGTACACAGGGTTTGAACGCCCACATTGCTAGACTAATCTCGTTAGAGATGATGCCCTACCGGTTAGTTGAAACCGAAGCTTTCAAAGCCCTGATGGACTACGCTGTACCACGCTACGAGCTACCCAGTCGACACTTCTTTTCGAGAAAAGCCATCCCAGCCCTCCACCAGCATGTAAAAGACCGCATTGTCCATGCACTCAGGCAATCTGTGAGTAGAAAGGTGCACCTGACAACAGATGCATGGACCAGTAGGCATGGCCAGGGGTGTTACGTCTCCATCACGGCACACTGGGTTAATGTGGTGGATGCAGGATCCACAGGGGACAGTAATATTGGGACAGTTCTGCCTAGCCCACGGTCTAGGAAACAGTTGGCTGTAGGTGTTCATCCCCCCCTCCTCCTCATCCTCCAGCAGAAGCGAGAGCTCGTCCACAGACCGCAGTCGCACGACCACTCCATCCGCAGCTGCCACTGTTGCACACGAGGTGTCCAATTATGGAACAGCTAGTGGCAAGCGTCAGCTGGCTGTATTGGCTATGAAGTGGTTGGGCGACAACAGACACACCGCGGAAGTTCTGTCCGAGTTCTTGCAGCAAGAAACTCGGTCATGGCTGGGCACTGTACATCTTGAGGCAGGCAAGGTAGTGAGTGATAACGGAAGGAATTTTATGGCTGCCATAGCCCTTTCACAACTGAAACACATTCCTTGCCTGGCTCACACTTTGAACCTGGTGGTGCAGTGCTTCCTGAAAAGTTATCCGGGGTTATCTGACCTGCTGCTGAAAGTGCGCAGACTTTGCTCTCACATCCGCCGTTCGCTCGTACACTCCAGCCGTATGCAGAACCATCAGCGGTCTTTGAACCTTCCCCAGCATCGCCTAATCATCGACGTTGCAACAAGGTGGAACTCCACACTGCACATGCTTCATAGACTGTGAGAACAGAGGCGTGCTGTTATGTATTTGTGGGAGGATACACATACACGGGCAGGCAGTTGGATTGCAGACATGGAGTTGTCAGCTGTGCAGTGGTCGAAGCTCCAAGACCTGTGTCAAGTCCTTCAGTGTTTTGAGGAATGCACACGGCTGGTTAGTGCAGACAACGCCGTAATAAGCATGAGCATCCCCCTAATGCGTCTGCTGATGCAAAGTTTGACGCACATAAAGGAACAGGCGTCTGCAGCTGAGGAGGAGGGAAGCCTTGATGACAGTCAGCCATTGTCTGCTCAGGGAAGTCTACAGGACGAGGTGGCGGGCGAAGAGGAGGAGGACAAGGAGGATGATGGGGATGACTATTTTTTGGATGAGAAAGCTTCTCAGGGGGCAATAGAAACTGCTGGCGGTGCAAGGCCGGGTTCAGGGTTTTTGAGGGAGAAAAGTGACGTTGATTTGCCAGAAAGTGCTCCTCAACCCAGCATATGCACTGACTTGACAACTGGAACATTGGCCCACATGGCAGATTATGCCTTGCGTATCCTCAAAAGGGACCCACGCATTATAAAAATGATGACAGATGACGATTACTGGTTGCCCTGCCTCCTTGATCCTCGCTATAAAGGCAAATTGCAAAATATCATGCCACATGAGAACCTCGAACAGATATTGGCAACCAAACAAGCTACTCTTGTAGACCGTTTGATTCAGGTATTCCCAGCACACAGCGCCGGTGATGGTTCTCACACGAGCTGCAGGGGGCAACAGGGCAGAGGTGTTAGAGGTGCACAGATCAGAAGTGGCGTAGGACAGAGGGGTTTTCTGACCAGGTTGTGGAGTGATTTCGGATTGACCGCAGACACGACAGGTACAGCAGCATCCATTCAAAGTGACAGGAGACAACATTTGTCCAGTATGGTTACTAACTATTTTTCTTCCATTACCGATGTTCTCCCTCAACCGTCATTCCCCTTTGATTACTGGGCATCCAAAATAGACACCTGGCCTGAATTTGCTGAATATGCATTGCAGGAGCTTGCTTGCCCAGCAGCTAGTGTGCTATCAGAAAGAGTATTCAGTGCTGCTGGTTCAATACAGACCGAAAAAAGGACTCGTCTGGCTACCCAAAATGTTGATGATCTACCCTTCACTAAAATGAACCACTCATGGATTTCAAATTATTTTGCCCCACCTTTCCCGGCTGACACCTAGCTTTCCTGTAAAAAGGTCTTGCTTTGGGACTGGTGTTACTGACTGTTCCAATCTCTTAATTTGCAGCTGCTGTTTGTCCAGCATACGACATGTTTACACCTCCCTAAATGGCCTCACTCCCCCCACGGGGCCGTGGTCTCGCCACTTGTCGCAAGCACCCGTCAGAGTGCCGTTTGTCTGAAGAGGTGGGTATGCCCACTTTTGGTCGACGGCACTGGCACTGGGTCCCTCATAGCACAATGAAGTGTCTCTGGCGGTGGTGGCGCGCACCCAACGTCAGACACACCGTTGTAACATGAGGAGCCCTGGGCTTGTACCGCCAGCAAGGAGAGAGTGTCCCCCCCCCCAAGGTCAAACAGTGCTCTACCACTTGCAAAATTATCTGTCGCTGCTCCACCACTGTTTAGTCTATGCGCTGAAATCCTTCCATGCCTGGCACAGACAATAACAATTTGCTGACATGTATGATGCTAGTTAAAATAGTCAGGGGCCCTGTCCTACATTTACACCAGTAAATACTTTGCGCCAAATTACAATGTCTGAAAGTCAGCATAGGAGCACACCCCTGTACCTAAGTATGCCACCCTTTTTTTTTTTTTTGGTTTTGTTTTTGTTTGGGATTCATTAACATCAATTTAGGTTTTGGGACTCGGAGTACTTACTGTGTCAGACACTCCTTCCAATTGTCCTCCGCTGACCACACCAATGCTGCCTGTGTACCCCTGCCACCTAATGGAAGCTGAATAGAGCCTATTTTATTATTTTAGGCCTAGGAAGTCTGTCTGCGGTCCCTCCTTCCAATTGTCCTCCACTGACCACACCAATGCTGCCTGTGTACCCCTGCCATCTAATGGAAGCTGCATAGAGCCTATTGTAATATTTTGGGCCTAGGAAGTCTGTCTGCGGTCCCTCCTTCCAATTGTCCTCCACTGACCACACCAATGCTGCCTGTGTACCCCTGCCACCTAATGGCAGCTGCATAGAGCCTATTTTATTATTTTAGGCCTAGGAAGTCTGTCTGCGGTCCCTCCTTCCAATTGTCCTCCACTGACCACACCAATGCTGCCTGGGTACCCCTGTAGCCAAATTTAAGCTGCATAGATCCTATTTTAATATTTTGGGCCTAGGAAGTCTGTCTGCGGTCCCTCCTTCCAATTGTCCTCCACTGACCACACCAATGCTGCCTGTGTACCCCTGCCACCTAATGGAAGCTGCATAGAGCCTATTGTAATATTTTGGGCCTAGGAAGTCTGTCTGCGGTCCCTCCTTCCAATTGTCCTCCACTGACCACACCAATGCTGCCTGTGTACCCCTGCCACCTAATGGAAGCTGCATAGAGCCTATTTTATTATTTTAGGCCTAGGAAGTCTGTCTGCGGTCCCTCCTTCCAATTGTCCTCCACTGACCACACCAATGCTGCCTGTGTACCCCTGTAGCCAAATTTAAGCTGCATAGATCCTATTTTTATATTTTGGGCCTAGGAAGTCTGTCTGCGGTCCCTCCTTCCAATTGTCCTCCACTGACCACACCAATGCTGCCTGTGTACCCCTGCCACCTAATGGAAGCTGCATAGAGCCTATTTTATTATTTTAGGTCTAGGAAGTCAGTCTGTGGTCCCTCCTTCCAATTGTCCTCCGCTGACCACACCAATGCTGCCTGTGTACCCCTGTAACTAATTTAAAAATGAATAGAGCCAACTTTTTAAGTTAACACATACTACCTTTGTCTGTCTGCGGCGCCACTCAATCACGCTGTCCTCCACTGAAAAAGCTGAACTTCAACCTTCAGGCTCTCATTAAGTAGTTGTTTATATAAGACAGCAGTTGGCCTACTACTTTGGTTGGGTCCTAGTAACGGTGTCTGCCGCTCCTTGGTGTTTTCCTCCTCCTTGGTGTTCTCCTCCAGGTTTCCTTGTCTGAGCTTCAACCTTCAGGCTCTCATTAAGTATTTTTTAATGTCACACTGCAGTTGGCCTACTACTTTGGTTGGGTCCTAGTAACGGTGTCTGCCGCTCCTTGGTGTTCTCCTCCTCCTTGGTGTTTTCCTCCAGGTTTCCTTGTCTGAGCTTCAACCTTCAGGCTCTCATTAAGTATTTTTTAATGTCACACTGCAGTTGGCCTACTACTTTGGTTGGGTCCTAGTAACGGTGTCTGCCGCTCCTTGGTGTTCTCCTCCTCCTTGGTGTTTTCCTCCAGGTTTCCTTGTCTGAGCTTCAACCTTCAGGCTCTCATTAAGTATTTTTTAATGTCACACTGCAGTTGGCCTACTACTTTGGTTGGGTCCTAGTAACAATGTCTGCCGCTCCTTGGTGTTCTCCAGGTTTCCTTTTCTTACCTTCAACTTTAAGGCTCTCATTAAGTATTTTCTAATGTCACACTGCAGTTGGCCTACTACATTGGTTGGGTCCTAGTAACGGTGTCTGCCGCTCCTTGGTGTTCTCCTCCAGGTTTCCTTGTCTGAGCTTCAACCTTCAGGTTCTCATTAAGTATTTTTTAATGTCACACTGCAGTTGGCCTACTAATTTGGTTGGGTCCTAGTAACGGTGTCTGCCGCTCCTTGGTGTTCTCCTCCTCCTTGTTGTTCTCCTCCAGGTTTCCTTGTCTGAGCTTTAACCTTCAGGCTCTCATTAAGTATTTTGTAATGTCACACTGCAGTTGGCCTACTACTTTGGTTGGGTCCTAGTAACCGTGTCTGCCGCTCCTTGGTGTTCTCCTCCTCCTTGGTGTTCTCCTCCAGGTTTCCTTGTCTGAGCTACAACCTTCAGGCTCTCATTAAGTATTTTTTAATGTCACACTGCAGTTGGCCTACTACTTTGGTTGGGTCCTAGTAACGGTGTCTGCCGCTCCTTGGTGTTCTCCTCCAGGTTTCCTTGTCTGAGCTTCAACCTTCAGGCTCTCATTAAGTATTTTTTAATGTCACACTGCAGTTGGCCTACTACTTTGGTTGGGTCCTAGTAACGGTGTCTGCCGCTCCTTGGTGTTCTCCTCCTCCTTGGTGTTCTCCAGGTTTCCTTGTGTGAGCTTCAACCTTCAGGCTCTCATTAAGTATTTTTTAATGTCACACTGCAGTTGGCCTACTACTTTGATTGGGTCCTAGTAAAGGTGTCTGCCGCTCCTTGGTGTTCTCCTCCTCCTTGGTGATCTCCTTGAGGTTTCCTTGTCTGAGCTTCAACCTCCAGGCTCTCATTAAGTATTTTTTAATGTCACACTGCAGTTGGCCTACTACTTTGGTTGGGTCCTAGTAACGGTGTCTGCCGCTCCTTGGTGTTCTCCTTTTCCTTGGTGTTCTCCAGGTTTCCTTGTCTGAGCTTCAACCTTCAGGCTCTCATTAAGTATTTTTTAATGTCACACTGCAGTTGGCCTACTACTTTGGTTGGGTCCTAGTAATGGTGTCTGCCGCTCCTTGGTGTTCTCCTCCTCCTTGTTGTTCTCCTCCAGGTTTCCTTGTCTGAGCTTTAACCTTCAGGCTCTCATTAAGTATTTTTTAATGTCACACTGCAGTTGGCCTACTACTTTGGTTGGGTCCTAGTAACCGTGGCTGCCGCTCCTTGGTGTTCTCCTCCTCCTTGGTGTTCTCCTCCAGGTTTCCTTGTCTGAGCTACAACCTTCAGGCTCTCATTAAGTATTTTTTAATGTCACACTGCAGTTGGCCTACTACTTTGGTTGGGTCCTAGTAACGGTGTCTGCCGCTCCTTGGTGTTCTCCTCCAGGTTTCCTTGTCTGAGCTTCAACCTTCAGGCTCTCATTAAGTATTTTTTAATGTCACACTGCAGTTGGCCTACTACTTTGGTTGGGTCCTAGTAACGGTGTCTGCCGCTCCTTGGTGTTCTCCTCCAGGTTTCCTTGTCTGAGCTTCAACTTTCAGGCTCTCATTAAGTATTTTTTAATGTCACACTGCAGTTGGCCTACTACTTTGGTTGAGTCCTAGTAACGGTGTCTGCCGCTCCTTGGTGTTCTCCTCCTCCTTGGTGTTCTCCTCCAGGTTTCCTTGTCTGAGCTTCAACCTTCAGGCTCTCATTAAGTATTTTTTAATGTCACACTGCAGTTGGCCTACTACTTTGGTTGGGTCCTAGTAACGGTGTCTGCCGCTCCCTGGTGTTGTCCTCCACTGTATAAAGCTGAGCTTCAGTCTTTAGGCTTTCGGCCTATAGTAGCAGATATTAAACTGCATTTGGCCTACTAGTGTGGTTGGGCCCTTAAAACGGTGTCTGCTGCTCCTGGGTTTGCTACTCCACTGAACAAAGCAATGCCGCCTGTTTAGTCCTGTTACCAATTTTGAACTGCATTTAGCCTACTTTATTCTTTGGCCCTATATCTGTGTTTCCTCTTCATCCTGCCCATTGCCCAGCCACTGCTAGATGAGTCTGCTGGTACATTGACCCAGACCACTACATTCCCCTTGCACTCTACACAGCCAGAATCTGACCCTGCTGAAAGTAAGGTTCCCCTTCCCGCATGCTATACCACCTTACACAGGGACAAAGAGGAAGGTGCAGATGAAAGTGCAGGTTCCTTCATCAGGTGCGGGGGCATACTCATTGGCGATGTTACTGACACAGGGCCCCTCAGAGTACGCAAAAGTGTCGCTGCCGGTGGGAGGCGCCCCCACGGTGCAAACACACCGCTGTACTTTGAGGGGCCCTGTGCCAGTGCCAATGCCAACGAGTGGGCCCCCCTGCTTGCTCAGGATCACAGCACTTGCAAACTTGACATACTTACCTCTCACTGCTCCACCGCCGTGACGTAGTCCACATTTCCTGGGCCCACTAAAAACTTGAACCAGCCCTACCCCCCACAACTTTAGCCAAATGACCCCCAATTTCCAATGCCTATCTATTATTATAAAGTAAATTAAGATTGACAAGCTTCAGTAACAAGAATGGATGTTTTTGCCATTAAAATGGGCACTGTAGGTGTTTCCTGGCCTCAACTCACTGCCGACTATGCTTCCACATTGACTTGCATTAGGTTTCATGTTTCGGTCGACCCCCGACTTTTCGCGATAATCGGCCGACTTCACTCGACTCGACTTTTGACAAAGTCGGGTTTCGCAAAACCCGACTCGACCCCAAAAAAGTAAAAGTCGCTCAACCCTACTTGTAACCAATTGGCCGTCTCTCCCTCTCTCGATTAAGACATCCAGGAATGGTAGTTTTGTCAGGTTTACCTCAAAGGTGAAATGTAAACCCAGTTCATTACAGTTCAACCCTGCTACAAAAGACATAAAGCTAGCCTCATTCCCCTTCCAGATAACAAAAACGTCATCTATGTATCGTAGCCACAACATGATGTTATTCTCAGCCAATGGAACATCACCGAACACGATATTATCATTCCACCAGCCCAGGAGCAAATTTGCATATGAGGGGGCACAAGGACTCCCTATCGCGGTGCCCCTGAGCTGTTGGTAGTACCTCCCATCATAGAGGAAATAGTTTCTGGTGAGGCAAAATTATAAGGCCTGTTTCACAATTTGATTGTGTTTGGTATACTGCCGCCCTCTCATACCCAGGTAGTAGTCCACGGCCATGACACCCTTATTGTGCGGGATTCAGGAGTAGAGTGCCTCTACGTCTATAGAACATAACAGCATATCAGCATCCAGTTCAACGATTTCCAATTTCAGAAGGAGATTCGCTGTGTCACGTACATAAGAACTCAATGAGGTCACAAATGGTCTCAGAGTTTGGTCTACATAAAGGCCCAAATTTTGGGTAAGGCTCCCAATTCCTGAAACTATAGGTCTTCCTCTCAGCGGGTTGGTGCCTTTATGTATTACATAGTTACATAGTTATTGAGGTTGAAGGAAGACTTTAAGTCCATCTAGTTCAACCCATAGCCTAACCTAACATGCCCTAACATGTTGATCCAGAGGATGGCAAAAAAAACCCATGTGGCAAGGAGTAACTCCACCATGGGGAAAAAAATTCCTTCCCGACTCCACATACGGCAATCAGACTAGTTCCCTGGATCAACGCCTTATCAAGGAATCTAGTGTATATACCCTGTAATATTATACTTTTCCAGAAAGGTATCCAGTCCCCTCTTAAATTTAATTAATAAATCACTCATTACAACATCATACGGCAGAGAGTTCCATAGTCTCACTGCTCTTACAGTAAAGAATCCGCGTCTGTTATTATGCTTAAACCTTCTTTCCTCCAGACGTAGAGGATGTCCCCTTGTCCCTGTCTCAGGTCTATGATTAAAAAGATCATCAGAAAGGTCTTTGTACTGTCCCCTCATATATTTATACATTAAAATAAGATCACCCCTTAGTCTTCGTTTTTCCAAACTAAATAGCCCCAAGTGTAATAACCTATCTTGGTATTGCAGACCCCCCAGTCCTCTAATAACCTTGGTCGCTCTTCTCTGCACCCGCTCTAGTTCAGCTATGTCTTTCTTATACACCGGAGACCAGAACTGTGCACAGTATTCTAAGTGTGGTCGAACTAGTGACTTGTATAGAGGTAAAATTATGTTCTCCTCATGAGCATCTATGCCTCTTTTAATACATCCCATTATTTTATTTGCCTTTGTAGCAGCTGCCTGACACTGGCCACTGAATATGAGTCTGTCATCCACCCATACACCCAGGTCTTTTTCATTGATGGTTTTGCCCAGAGTTTTAGAATTAAGCACATAGTTATACATCTTATTACTTCTACCCAAGTGCATGACCTTACATTTATCCCCATTAAAACTCATTTGCCATTTATCAGCCCAAGCTTCTAGTTTACATAAATCATTCTGTAATATAAAATTGTCCTCCCCTGTATTGATTACCCTACAGAGTTTAGTGTCATCTGCAAATATTGAAATTCTACTCTGAATGCCCCCTACAAGGTCATTAATAAATATGTTAAAAAGAAGAGGGCCCAATACTGACCCCTGTGGTACCCCACTGCTAACCGCGACCCAGTCCGAGTGTGCTCCATTAATAACCACCCTTTGTTTCCTATCCCTGAGCCAGCTCTCAACCCACTTACACATATTTTCCCCTATCCCCATTACTTTCATTTTATGTATCAACCTTTTGTGTGGCACCGTATCAAAAGCTTTGGAAAAGTCCATATACACTACGTCCACTGGGTTCCCTTGGTCCAGTCCGGAACTTACCTCTTCATAGAAGCTGATCAAATTAGTCTGACATGAGCGGTCCCTAGTAAACCCGTGCTGATACTGGGTCATGAGGTTATTCCTCTTCAGATACTCCAGTATAGCATCCCTTAGAATGCCCTCCAGGATTTTACCCACAGTAGAGGTTAAACTTACTGGCCTATAATTACCGAGTTCAGTTTTTGCCCCTTTTTTGAATATTGGCACCACATTTGCTATACGCCACTCCTGTGGTACAGACCCTGTTATTATGGACTCTTTAAAGATTAAAAATAATGGTCTATCAATGACTGTACTTAATTCCTGCAGTACTCGGGGGTGTATCCCATCCGGGCCAGGAGATTTGTCAATTTTTGTGATTTTTAGACGCCGCTGTACTTCCTGCTGGGTTAAGCAGTTGACATTTAATGGGGAATTTTTATCACTAGTCATATTGGCTGCCATGGGATTTTCTTTTGTAAATACTGATGAAAAAAAGTCATTTAGCAGATTGGCTTTTTCCTCATCCTCATCCACCATTTCACCCAGACTATTTTTAAGGGGGCCAACACTGTCATTTTTTAGTTTCTTACTATTTATATAGTTAAAGAATATTTTGGGATTATTTTTACTCTCTCTGGCAATGAGTCTCTCTGTCTCAATCTTTGCTGCCTTGATTTGCTTTTTACAGAATTTATTTAATTTTCAGTATTTATTTAATGCCTCATCACTACCTACTTCCTTTAATTCTCTAAATGCTTTCTTTTTGTTCCTTATTGCACCCCTAACAGCTCTATTTAGCCATATTGGTTTCCTCCTATTTCTAGTATGTTTATTCCCATACGGTATATACTGTGCACAGGTCCTATCCAGGATGCTAATAAACGTCTCCCATTTTCTTTGTGTATTTTTGTGTCTCAGGATATCGTCCCAGTTAATTGCACCAAGATCCTCTCTCATCCGTTGGAAATTTGCCCTCCTGAAGTTTAGTGTCCTTGTCACCCTCCTACTACCCATCTTATTAAAGGTTACATGAAAACTTATTATTTTATGATCACTAGTCCCCAAGTGACCCCCAACCCTTATATTTGATATGCGGTCTGGCCTGTTGGTTAATATTAGGTCTAGCAGTGCCCCCCTCCTTGTTGGGTCCTGAACCAGCTGTGAAAGGTAATTGTCTCTCATAGTTGTCAAAAACCGATTACCTTTACTGGAACTGCAGGTTTCTGTTCCCCAATCTATTTCAGGGTAGTTGAAGTCCCCCATAATAATGACTTCTCCTTGAGTCGCAGCCTCATCTATTTGCTTTACGAGGATATTCTCCATTGCTTCCATTATTTTTGGAGATTTATAACAAACCCCTATCAGTAATTTATTATTTTTTCCCCCTCCCCTTATCTCCACCCACAGGGACTCCACATTTTCATTAAATTCACCTATATTATCACGCAGGATGGGTTTTAAGGAAGATTTTACATATAGACACACCCCTCCCCCTCGCTTATCTGTACGGTCATTTCTGAACAGGCTATAGCCCTGCAAGTTAACATCCCAGTCATGGCTCTCATCCAGCCACGTCTCAGATATCCCCACCATGTCATAATTATGCTCCAACAACATTAGTTCTAATTCGTCCATTTTGTTGGCGAGGCTTCTGGCATTAGTATACATGCACTTGATGTTACTCTCTGTACCTCTATTCTTTCTTAAATTACTAACTGTTCTAACCCCACCCCCCATGCCACCGCCACCCCCAACTTCCTTATTTGTGCCCAGGTCTCTATCTGCACTATCTTCCCCTCCTATAAAATGAATACCCTCCCCCCCAATCCCTAGTTTAAATACTCCTCCAACCTTCTAACCATTTTCTCCCCCAGCACAGCTGCCCCTTCCCCATTGAGGTGCAGCCCGTCCCTAGCGTAGAGCCTGTAGCCCACTGAGAAGTCGGCCCAGTTCTGCAGGAACCCAAACCCCTCCTTCCTACACCAATTCTTGAGCCACTTATTAACCTCCCTAATCTCCCGTTGCCTCTCTGGCGTGGCACGTGGTACAGGCAGTATTTCGGAAAATACCACGTTGGAGGTCCTTGCTTTCAGCTTGCAGCCTAATTCCCTGAAATCATCTTTAAGGACCTTCCACCTACCTCTAACTTTGTCATTTGTGCCAATGTGCACCATGACTGCTGGGTCCTCACCAGCCCCTCCCAGTAATCTGTCCACCCGATCAGCGATGTGTCGGACTCGAGCGCCAGGTAGGCAGCACACCGTCCGACGATCCCTGTCTTTGTGACAGATTGCCCTATCTGTTCCCCTAATAATTGAGTCCCCCACTACCAGCACCTGTCTGGCCTGCCCTGCTCTCCTATTTCCCTCCTTACTGGAGCAGTCACTCCTCCGGCTTTCAGAGGACATGCCTGGCTGCAGCAGTGCTACCCCTGTACTGGCACCCCCCTCATCTGCCAACTTAGCAAACTTATTGGGGTGTGCCAGATCAGGACTAGCCTCCCTGGCACTCTTCCCTCTACCCCGCCTTCTATCTGTCACCCAGCTAACTGCCACACTGTCCTGCAGCTCCATCCTACCATCCCCCTCCTCATATATCCCATTGAGCGTCTGCTCTGTGAGCAGAAGACTCCTCTCCATATTGTCTATGGATCTCAGTGTTGCCAGCTGCACATTTAGATCCAAAATCTGGGCTTCCAAATGCACAATGTGCTCACATCTCGCACAGCAGTATGCACCCTCGACCAGCTGGTCAAGGACTGCATACATGTGGCAAGATGTGCACTGGATGGCATTAACAATTGTGGAGCACATTTCCTAATGGGGATTGCACCACACAGAAACTTTAATTAAAAATAAATCCAAAGTATTAATTAAAAAAAAAAAACCAGTAGCAATTCCTCCCTTGGAAACTCCCTGATTCCAAAGTCACTGAATCACAAGTCACACACTTACCGCCGTTCACACTTACGCTCAGGTCACACTCAGCTCGCTCACACTCGCTGTGCTGAAGATTTATAGATTTTTTTTTTCTCTCTATCTCCCCTCAACAGCAATCCACCTTGCTGTTCAGATGCACTTCCG
Organism: Ranitomeya variabilis; assembly: GCF_051348905.1. Classification (NCBI taxonomy): domain Eukaryota; kingdom Metazoa; phylum Chordata; class Amphibia; order Anura; family Dendrobatidae; genus Ranitomeya; species Ranitomeya variabilis. The sequence goes on along the minus strand of NC_135232.1, from coordinate 824,104,272 downwards.
TATTTTCGGTAAACAATAGAATGTTGCAACTACTGGGTGTATAGGTATCAGGAAGTCCCTCTCATTCGCATCAATCAGTTTGTTATGAAATGCTTCCGTTACTATTTCCTTAAGTTGTCCCAAATACATCATGGTGGGATTAGTCTCAAGTATCTCATATAACCCAAAAAGGAATGGACACCAAAGCTAAGAGTAACAAATTTATTGAAAACCATTAAAAAAAATACATAAATACAACAAATAAATATCAGAATAAAAACGATGCAATAGATAAACAAAAAGGCAACACTAGTGCCACGTACGTGCGTATCAAGCTGAAGAGCAAGGGAATTGGTGTATACTCATCCCACAGAAGTGTACAAAAAATACACAAAAATAGCTTACAATAATAATAAATATTTGTGGTGGCACACAACCAACCAGACATGTGGCAGCAATAATAAAGAAGTAGCTCTCCGATAGTAAGCAGGTGCAGGAGGATACTAAGCATACATAGAAAACAAAATGCAGATAAAGTGCCTAATGCAAGGTATAATACGGCAATAAAACCCTATACAACTATACTGCCCTCAACACATGGGCGCACATATACCGGGAAAGTCCCATAGGCGTACATGGGTAAAGCCATACTATACTTACTTAATAAAGGTAATAGGTACATGCAAAGAGTCCCAACCTGCGGCCGTACGTGGAAAGAGGAGCCCCGACGCGCGTTTCGCAAATGCTGCTTCCTCGGGGAACGCCCATGTACGTGGCACTAGTGTTGCCTTTTTGTTTATCTATTGCATCGTTTTTATTCTGATATTTATTTTTTGTATTTATGTATTTTTTATAATGGTTTTCAATAAATTTGTTACTCTTAGCTTTGGTGTCCATTCCTTTTTGGGTTATATGATACTTGCGATGGCGGAGCATTTATATTGAGTGCCCTCTTTATAGGTTTATCAAGTATCTCATAACACATCTCTTTTTGAAGAAGGGAGTAACATAGGGCCCTGTACTGTGTTACATCCATGACCACCACGTTACCCCCTTTATCGGAGGGTTTTATCACCCGTTCGTGATCCCTTTCCAATTCGCACAAACCGTTCATTTCATTCTTAGTCAGGTCATGCGACCGTCTCTTGTAACCCTTGGACTCGAGTTCCATCAAATCATGGGTCATCACATTCAAAAATACATCAATAGGGCCTAAATCTCCTGTAATCGGGGGCATACGTTTACTTTTATTCTTGAGATTTGTAAACGGTCCCTCCCCTATGTCATTAGGGTCAGTATCTCCCAGGTGAAAAAGGAATCTGATGTCACTTAAGAGATCTTCATCTATGCCCAATTCGGTGCATCGTTTTTTGTCTTCATTAATGAAGAACTTTCTCCATTTTAACCATCGGACAAAAAGGTTAAGATCTTTTATTGCTTCAAAACTTTCATAGTCTGTTGTGGGAACGAAGGACAAGCCTTTGCCCAAAACAGACATTTGTTCTTCACTCAAAGGCTTAGAGGACAGATTAATAATATGTTTTCCTAAATGGGGTTTCAGGAATTGAACCGGTTCCTCAAGGGATAGCTGAGGTCTAAAAAACGATTCCCTTGAGGTGAGCCTCTACTAGCCCCTCTGCCTTTTCATGTACCTCCTCTTCCCCTTGACTTACCCCTTGAATTTTTATATCTCACTTCGGAGTCTGAAATTTCAGCCTCAGAAGATGACAGATCAGTTTCTTGGGGTCTAGGTTGTTTGGGATTTACTGTAAGGCTACGGCTATCATAGGCCTTATTATCCCGAAAGTCCTGTAAGTCCCTTATGAAGAATTTGTGTTTCTTTTCTTTCAGATGAAATTGAATTTTTTCAATGGTGTATTGTAAACTCTTCTCTTTTGTACCGAATTCTGGTTCAGCAGAGAATTTTTTCGTAATTTCTATTTGTTCTTTTAGACTATCATTGAGTTTTGCAAGCATCAACTTCTCTTCCTCCAAGAGTAGTCTCATCAACTTAAGTGAACTGTCAGTGACCTCTTTCTCCCATTTATTTAGGAGTTCTGTGTTTTTGTACCTGTAACCCGGAGAGATGGGGATTCTTAGATGTCTTGGTACAATCCCTGCCTTGATGTAGTTATCGAGACTCTGCACCTCCCACCACGATGTAATTTGTTCCTTACATAGTTTTGTTAGTTCCCTAAAAGCCAAATTAAAAGATGGTGTGTACTTCTTTTGAGTGTAGGCCCCGTCTGAAAAAACGCTCCTAGCCTCGTTAATCCATACCTGTGGTTAAGAAACCTGCCATGCCCAATATCAAACACGTAGCAGCTAGACTCTAGGTTTAAGAGGAACCAAGGAATACTTCAATACAATAAGCGGGTTCCTAAGTAACTAAAGCTAAAATATAACTTTTATTAGTTTATAGTCTAAAAAAGTGCAAACATATAGTGCTGACAAAAGTGCTAGGTGCGTACATACAGACAGACAGAAGACACATTAAAACGTGTCACCGCCAGAGAATAATGTCCAATTACCTATTCTTAACTGGTTTCTCATGTATACCACAATAAACATTCAGGATATATCACCACAAAAACAACAGGGCAGCCAGTCCTGATGTTTCAAACACATATATCCACTATGCTTTGATTCTTATGTGGTCAGACAGGGTACAGAACATCAAAAATCGTATCGTCACCAATATGACTTGATACAGACAAAATAGAGAGGGCCCTTTTCTCTCAGTAACCACTCCTAAATAATGGTCATACTCCTTCTATTGACCTTCATGGCGGTGGCAATAATTTATAATTACAGCGTGCTCATATAAAGAAAAGCAGCGACCATGCAGCAATATGTACCCTTTCTGTCATCCAGTCTCACAGAGTACACACCTTCCCACACATAATCGCATGTATCTACAATCAGTGTTTTATACTCATCTGCCTTCTCACGGTCATCATCTAGACTCAGTGCAGCTTGAGTTATTGTGGACCATTACAGCAGTTCTCAGGCTATATCCGCATCATTCCTTTTGGGTCCACCTTGATGAATAGTGCCTCCCAACGCGTTTCATACAGTTTGGAATCATCAGGGGATTATGTCACCTTCATGCATAGTAAATGAGCTTATCGCTAACGCGACATCCACTCTGCCTTCTTTTTATAGACTACTCACCGGCAGCCACGTGCTTCCGGACACCGGGAGTCAGACTTCCGGTGTACTCAGGTATGTGCACCATAGATTACAGTGCGCACATTACTTCCGGACACAAAGACGTCCGCAAACCATGCCGTAACGTCATGTTCGGTGGGCGGACCCTTCCACCTCTGTACCGCCTCCTCAATAGTGATGTGCGCAAGCACATTATGCTCCATGCGATACAAAATCAAGGGACAGACCTCACTCAAACACCTCCTGTACTCCTGTATCTATTTTACAAAAAGGGGAGCAATTATTTTTCTCCCGAGTCCCGAGAATGGCATGTGCAATTAGACTAACTACGTGAATTAGCAAACAAAAAGAACATATACTTTAGGAATGATGCAGATATAGCCTGAGAACTGCTGATTGTAGATACATGCGATTATGTGTGTGAAGGTATGTACTCTATGAGACTGGATGACAGAAAGTGTACATATTGCTGCATGGTCGCTGCTTTTCTTTATGTGAGCACACTGTAATTATAAATTATTGCCACCGCCATGAAGGTCAATAGAAGGAGTATGACCATTATTTAGGAGTGGTTACCTGAGAGAAAAGGGCCCTCTCTATTTTGTCTGTATCAAGTCATACTGGTGACGATGCGATTTTTGATGTGCTATACCCTGTCTGACCACATAAGAATCATAGCATAGTGGATATTTGTGTTCGAAACATCAGGACTGGCTGCCCTGTTGTTTTTGAGGTGATATATCCTGAATGTTTATTGTGGTATACATGAGAAACCAGTTAAGATATAGGTAATTGGACATTATTCTCTAGCGGTGACACGTTTTAATGTGTCTTCTGTCTGTCTGTATGTATGCACCTAGCACTTTTGTCAGCACTATATGTTTGCACTTTTTTAGACTATAAACTAATAAAAGTTATATTTTAGCTTTAGTTACTTAGGAACCTGCTTATCGTATTGAAGTATTCCTTGGTTCCTCTTGAACCTAGAGTCTAGCTGCTACTTGTTTGATATTGGGCATGGCAGGTTTCTTAACCACAGGTACAGATACCAGAGCATGGATTAACGAGGCTAAGAGTGTTTTTTAGACGGGGCCTTCACTCAAAAGAAGTACACACCATCTTTTAATTTGGCTTTTAGGGAACTAACAAAACTATGTAAGGAACAAATTACATCGTGGTGGGAGGTGCAGAGTCTCGATAACTACATCAAGGCAGGGATTGTACCAAGACATCTAAGAATCCCCATCTCTCCGGGTTACAGGTACAAAAACACAGAACTCCTAAATAAATGGGAGAAAGAGGTCACTGACAGTTCACTTAAGTTGATGAGACTACTCTTGGAGGAAGAGAAGTTGATGCTTGCAAAACTCAATGATAGTCTAAAAGAACAAATAGAAATTACGAAAAAATTCTCTGCTGAACCAGAATTCGGTACAAAAGAGAAGAGTATACAATACACCATTGAAAAATTTCAATTTCATCTGAAAGAAAAGAAACACAAATTCTTCATAAGGGACTTACAGGACTTTCGGGATAATAAGGCCTATGATAGCCGTAGCCTTACAGTAAATCCCAAACAACCTAGACCCCAAGAAACTGATCTGTCATCTTCTGAGGCTGAATTTTCAGACTCCGAAGTGAGATATAAAAATTCAAGGGGTAAGTCAAGGGGAAGAGGAGGTACACGAGGAGGCAGAGGGGCTAGTAGAGGCTCACCTCAAGGGGATCGTTTTTTAGACCTCAGCTATCTCTTGAGGAACCGGTTCAATTCCCGAAACCCCATTTAGGAAAAAATATTATTAATCTGTCCTCTAAGCCTTTGAGTGAAGAACAAATGTCTGTTTTGAGCAAAGGCTTGTCCTTCGTTCCCACAACAGACTATGAAAGTTTTGAAGCAATAAAAGATCTTAACCTTTTTGTCCGATGGTTAAAATGGAGAAAGTTCTTCATTAATGAAGACAAAAAACGATGCACCGAATTGGGCATAGATGAAGATCTCTTAAGTGACGTCTGTTGTGAATTTGGATTCTGGGCTCCCCCGGTGGCCGCTTGTGGAATTGGACTTGTCATCCTCTTTCCTGTTTCACCTGGTTCCATCAGTAGTGGGTGTCGCTATTTAAGCTCATTTCTCTGGTGGTTTCTTGCCGGTCAACAATGTTATCTGATGCCTCTCAGTGCTTGTTCCTGCTTCTGACAACTACTAGATAAGTTGGACTTTTGTCCATGTTTCGTTTTGCCTATTTGTTCCAGTTCACAGCTGAAGTTTTGTTACTGTGTCTGGAAAGCTCTCGTTGATCAGGGATTGCTACTCTGGCGTTATGAGTTAATGCCAGAGTTTAAGGTAATCTCTGGATGGTGTTTTGTTAGTGTTTTTCTGCTGACCATGAAAGTATACTATCTGTCTTCTGCTATCTAGTAAGCGGACCTCAAATTTGCTAAGACTATTTTCCTGCTGCGTTTGTTGTTTCATCTGAACTCACCGTCATTATATGTGGGGGGCTACTGTCTTCTTTGGAATATTTCTCTAGAGGTGAGCCAGGTCTTATATTTCCCTCTGCTAGCTATTTAGGTCTTAGGCCAGAGCTGGGCATCTAGCGATAAATAGGAAATGCTACCTGGCTATTTCTAGTTGCGCGGCAGGCTTAGTTCATGGTCAGTATAGTTCCATCTTCCGAGAGCTTGTCCCTCTATAGGCTTGCTATGATCTCTGCCTGCAGAGATCATGACAGTTTGACCGGCCAATAAAGTGTTAAAGACCCAGGTTGAGAAAGGAGAGTTATAAGAAGTCTGCTGGAATTTTTTTTTTTTTTTTTTTTTTTTTTTTTTTCCCTCCAGTTTGCCTTGCTGCAGTCTTTTTTCTCTCTCTCCTCCTAATCTCTGTATGGCTCTGTGTGCACCTGACAATAATGGATCTTCAGAGTGTAACTGCGGGTTTGAATAATCTCATCACGAAAGTACAAAATTTACAAGATTTTGTGGTACATGCTCCAGTATCTGAGCCGAGAATTCCTTTGCCGGAGTTCTTCACAGGGAATAGAGCTAGCTTCCAGAATTTCCGAAATAATTGTAAGCTTTATTTGTCCCTGAAGTCTCGTTCAGCTGGAGACCCTGCTCAGCAGGTTAGGATTGTGATTTCCTTGCTCAGGGGTGACCCTCAAGATTGGGCCTTCTCATTGCCAGCAGGGGATCCTGCGTTGCGCGATGTGGATGCGTTTTTTCTGGCCTTGGGCTTGCTTTATGAGGAACCTCATTTGGAACTTCAGGCAGAAAAAACTTTGATGGCACTATCTCAGGGGCAAGACGAAGCTGAGGTTTACTGCCAAAAATTCCGTAAATGGTCTGTGCTTACTCAGTGGAATGAGTGCGCCTTGGCGGCAACTTTCAGAGAAGGTCTCTCTGATGCCGTTAAGGATGTTATGGTGGGGTTCCCTGTGCCTGCAGGTCTGAATGAGTCCATGACAATGGCTATTCAGATTGATAGGCGTCTGCGGGAGCGCAAACCGGTGCACCATCTGGCGGTGTCTATGGAAAAGACGCCAGAAAGTATGCAGTGTGATAGAATTCTGTCCAGGAGCGAGCGACAGAATTTTAGACGGAAGAATGGATTGTGCTTCTATTGTGGGGATTCTACTCATGTTATATCAGCATGCTCTAGGCGTACAAAGAAGCTTGATAAGTCTGTTTCCATTGGCACCATTCAGTCTAAGTTTATTTTGTCTGTAACCCTGATTTGCTCTTTGTCATCCATTGCCACGGACGCCTATGTTGACTCTGGCGCCGCTCTGAGTCTTATGGATTGGTCCTTTGCCAATCGTTGTGGTTTTGATTTAGAGCCTTTGGAGACTCTTATTCCTCTGAAGGGGATTGACTCCACCCCATTGGCTAATAATAAACCACAATACTGGACACAAGTAACCATGCGTATCAATCCGGATCACCAGGAGATTATTCGTTTCCTGGTGCTGTATAATTTACATGACGATTTGGTACTGGGATTGCCATGGTTGCAGTCTCACAATCCAGTCTTGGACTGGAGAGCAATGTCTGTGTTGAGCTGGGGATGTAAGGGTATTCATGGGGACTTACCTTTGGTTTCTATTTCGTCGTCCATTCCCTCTGAAGTCCCTGAGTTCCTCTCTGATTATCAAGACGTCTTTGACGAACCCAAGCTTGGGTCGTTACCTCCGCACCGTGAGTGCGATTGTGCCATAGATTTGATACCGGGTTGCAAATATCCAAAAGGTCGTTTGTTTAATCTGTCTGTGCCGGAACATGCTGCTATGCGGGAATATATAAAGGAGTCTTTGGAAAAGGGACATATTCGTCCATCTTCTTCTCCCTTGGGAGCTGGGTTTTTCTTTGTCTCAAAAAAGGACGGCTCTTTGAGACCATGTATTGATTATCGGCTTCTGAATAAGATCACTGTTAAGTACCAATACCCATTGCCATTGCTTACTGATTTGTTTGCTCGTATAGAGGGTGCTAAGTGGTTCTCTAAAATTGATCTTCGTGGGGCGTATAATTTGGTGCGGATCAGGCAGGGGGATGAGTGGAAGACCGCATTTAATACGCCCGAGGGCCACTTTGAGTATTTGGTCATGCCTTTTGGTCTTTCTAATGCCCCTTCAGTTTTCCAGTCTTTTATGCATGATATTTTCCGCGATTTTCTGGATAAATTTATGATAATATATCTGGATGATATTCTGATTTTTTCTGATGACTGGGACTCTCATGTCCAGCAGGTCAGGAGAGTTTTTCAGGTTCTGCGGTCTAATTCTTTATGTGTGAAGGGGTCTAAGTGCGTTTTTGGGGTCCAGAAAATTTCCTTTTTGGGGTATATTTTTTCTCCCTCTTCCATTGAGATGGATCCCGTCAAGGTGCAAGCTATTTGTGACTGGACTCAGCCCTCCTCTCTTAAGGGTCTTCAGAGATTTTTGGGCTTTGCCAACTTTTACCGCCGATTTATTGCTGGTTTTTCGGATGTCGTTAAACCACTGACTGATTTGACCAGACATGGCGCTGATGTTGCTAATTGGTCCCCTCATGCTGTAGAGGCCTTTCAGGAGCTTAAGCACCGTTTTGCCTCTGCCCCTGTGTTACGTCAGCCTGATGTGAATCTGCCTTTTCAGGTTGAGGTTGACGCTTCGGAGATCGGAGCTGGGGCAGTGTTGTCGCAGAAAGGTTCCGACTGCTCCGTCATTAGGCCTTGTGCCTTCTTTTCTCGCAAATTTTCGCCCGCAGAGCGGAATTATGATGTTGGGAATAGGGAGCTTTTGGCCATGAAGTGGGCGTTTGAGGAGTGGCGCCATTGGCTAGAGGGGGCTAAGCATCAGGTGGTGGTATTGACTGACCACAAAAATTTGATTTATCTTGAGACTGCCAGGCGCCTGAATCCTAGACAGGCGCGCTGGTCTTAATTTTTTTCTCGCTTTAATTTTGTGGTGTCATACCTACCGGGTTCTAAGAATGTTAAGGCAGATGCCCTTTCTAGGAGTTTTGACCCGGACTCTCCTGGTAATGCTGAACCCACAGGTATTCTTAGGGAGGGAGTAATTTTGTCGGCCGTTTCTCCTGATCTGCGGCGGTCCTTGCAAGAGTTTCAGGCGGATAGACCGGATCGTTGTCCGCCTGATAGACTGTTTGTTCCGGATGATTGGACCAGTAGAGTCATCTCTGAGGTACATTCTTCTGCATTGGCAGGTCATCCCGGAATTTTTGGTACCAGGGATTTGGTGGCAAGATCCTTCTGGTGGCCTTCCCTGTCACGAGATGTGCGAGTCTTTGTGCAGTCATGTGACATTTGTGCTCGGGCCAAGTCTTGTAGTTCTCGGGCTAGCGGACTGCTGTTGCCCTTGCCTATTCCTAAGAGGCCTTGGACACACATCTCGATGGATTTTATTTCAGATCTGCCTGTTTCCCAGAAGATGTCTGTCATCTGGGTGGTCTGTGACCGTTTCTCTAAAATGGTCCATTTGGTTCCTCTGCCCAAGTTGCCTTCTTCTTCTGAGTTGGTTCCTCTGTTTTTTCAGAATGTTGTCCGATTGCACGGTATTCCTGAGAATATTGTTTCTGACAGAGGTACCCAATTTGTGTCTAGATTTTGGCGGGCATTCTGTGCTAGGATGGGCATAGATTTGTCTTTTTCATCTGCTTTTCACCCTCAGACTAATGGCCAGACCGAGCGGACTAATCAGACCCTGGAGACATATCTGAGGTGTTTTGTCTCTGCTGACCAGGATGATTGGGTTGCTTTTTTGCCATTGGCAGAGTTCGCCCTCAATAATCGGGCCAGCTCTTCCACCTTGGTGTCCCCGTTTTTCTGTAATTCGGGGTTTCACCCTCGATTTTCCTCCGGTCAGGTGGAATCCTCGGATTGTCCTGGAGTGGATGCGGTGGTGGAGAGATTGCATCACATCTGGGGGCAGGTTATGGACAATTTGAAGTTGTCCCAGGAGAAGACTCAGCGTTTTGCCAACCGTCATCGTCGTGTTGGTTCTCGGCTTTGTGTTGGAGATTTGGTGTGGTTGTCTTCTCGTTTTGTCCCTATGAGGGTCTCTTCTCCTAAGTTTAAACCTCGGTTCATCGGCCCTTATAGAATATTGGAGATTCTTAATCCTGTTTCTTTCCGTTTGGACCTCCCTGCGTCCTTTTCCATTCATAACGTTTTTCATCGGTCGTTATTGCGCAGGTATGAGGTACCTGTTGTACCTTCAGTTGAACCTCCTGCTCCGGTTTTGGTTGAGGGTGAGTTGGAGTACGTTGTGGAGAAAATTTTGGACTCTCGTGTTTCCAGACGGAGACTCCAGTATCTGGTCAACTGGAAGGGTTACGGCCAGGAGGATAATTCTTGGGTCAATGCATCTGATGTTCATGCTTCTGATCTTGTTCGTGCCTTCCATAGGGCTCATCCTGGTCGCCCTGGTGGATCTGGTGAGGGTTCGGTGCCCCCTCCTTGAGGGGGGGGTACTGTTGTGAATTTGGATTCTGGGCTCCCCCGGTGGCCGCTTGTGGAATTGGACTTGTCATCCTCTTTCCTGTTTCACCTGGTTCCATCAGTAGTGGGTGTCGCTATTTAAGCTCATTTCTCTGGTGGTTTCTTGCCGGTCAACAATGTTATCTGATGCCTCTCAGTGCTTGTTCCTGCTTCTGACAACTACTAGATAAGTTGGACTTTTGTCCATGTTTCGTTTTGCCTATTTGTTCCAGTTCACAGCTGAAGTTTTGTTACTGTGTCTGGAAAGCTCTCGTTGATCAGGGATTGCTACTCTGGCGTTATGAGTTAATGCCAGAGTTTAAGGTAATCTCTGGATGGTGTTTTGTTAGTGTTTTTCTGCTGACCATGAAAGTATACTATCTGTCTTCTGCTATCTAGTAAGCGGACCTCAAATTTGCTAAGACTATTTTCCTGCTGCGTTTGTTGTTTCATCTGAACTCACCGTCATTATATGTGGGGGGCTACTGTCTTCTTTGGAATATTTCTCTAGAGGTGAGCCAGGTCTTATATTTCCCTCTGCTAGCTATTTAGGTCTTAGGCCAGAGCTGGGCATCTAGCGATAAATAGGAAATGCTACCTGGCTATTTCTAGTTGCGCGGCAGGCTTAGTTCATGGTCAGTATAGTTCCATCTTCCGAGAGCTTGTCCCTCTATAGGCTTGCTATGATCTCTGCCTGCAGAGATCATGACAGACGTCAGATCCCTTTTTCACCTGGGAGATACTGACCCTAATGACATAGGGGAGGGACCGTTTACAAATCTCAAGAATAAAAGTAAACGTATGCCTCCGATTACAGGAGATTTAGGCCCTATTGATGTATTTTTGAATGTGGTGACCTATGATTTGATGGAACTCGAGTCAAAGGGTTACAAGAGATGGTCGCATAACCTGACTAAGAATGAAATGAACAGTTTGTGCGAATTGGAAAGGGATCACAAACGGGTTATAAAACCCTAAAACCCTCCGATAAAGGGGGTAACGTGGTGGTCATGGATGTAACACAGTACAGGGCCCTATGTTACTCCCTTCTTCAAAAAGAGATGGGTTATGAGATACTTGAGACTAATCCCACCACGATGTATTTGAGACAACTTAAGGAAATAGTAACGGAAGCATTTCATAACAAACTGATTGATGTGAATGAGAGGGACTTCCTGGTACCTATACACCCAGTAGTCGCAACATTCTATTGTTTACCGAAAATACATAAAGGCACCAACCCGCTGAGGGGAAGACCTATAGTTTCGGGAATTGGAAGCCTTACCCAAAATTTGGGCCTTTATGTAGACCAAATTTTGAGACCTTTGTGACCTCATTGAGTTCTTATGTACATGACACAGAGGATCTCCTTCTGAAATTGGAAAACGTTGAACTGGATGCTGATATGCTGTTATGTTCTATAGACGTAGAGGCACTCTACTCCTCAATCCCGCACAATAAGGGTGTCATGGCCGTCGACTACTACCTGGGTATGAGAGGGCGGCAATATACCGAACACAATGAATTTATGAAACAGGCCTTAGAATTTTGCCTCACCAGAAACTATTTCCTCTATGATGGGAGGTACTACCACCAGCTCAGGGGCACCGCGATGGGGAGCCCTTGTGCCCCCTCGTATGCAAATTTGCTACTTGGCTGGTGGGAGGGTAATATCGTGTTCGGTGATGTTCCATTGGCTGAGAATAATGTCATATTGTGGCTACGATACATAGATGATGTTTTTGTTATCTGGAAGGGGAATGAGGCTAGCTTTACATCTTTTGTAGCAGGTTTGAACTGTAACGAACTGGGTTTACATTTCACCTTTGAGGTAAACCCGACAAAACTACCATTCCTGAATGTCTTAATCGAGAGAGGGAGATATGGCCAATTGGTTACAAGTACCGTTAGGAAACCAACGGCATCCGATTCTCTCTTAAGATGGGAATCTAATCACCAAATGCCGCTTAAGAGAGGTATCCCCAAAAGGTCAGTACCTGCGGGTATGGAGGAATTGCTCTGATAGTACTATATACCAAAAACAAGCTGAGGACCTGAGAGTGCGCTTCTTGGAACGGGGCTACCCCAATAAAATCTTAAGAGAAGCATATAAGTCATCTCTCACTAGACAGAGAAAAGATCTTTTGACCCCTACACCCAAAAAGGAAGATGACAATAACATAAGGTGAATCACCAGATACACCAATGGGGCAGGGGATTTATGCGAGATCATTAAGAGACACTGGTCTATCTTGCAGATGGACGATGACTTTAAGGGAATCCTGACCCCAGTTCCACAAATTACGTTCAGAAAAGGCCGCTCTATAAAAGACAGGGTAGTCCACCATCATTTCACCCCCCCTCTCCCCAGACACAAAATACTTGGTTGGATAACCGGGTTAAGGGATGTTACAGGTGTGGGAACTGTAAATATTGCGGGGCTATACAGCAAGGCAAGGATTTCATGAGCAATATAACAGGAAGAAGTTTCCGCATTAACCATTTTATAAATTGTAAAACAATGGGCGTTATCTATAAGATGATGTGCGAATGCGAGCTAGAATACATTGGCAAGACTGGCAGGGAGCTTAGAAGAAGAGTTGGAGAGCATCATCGAGATACAATTAACAAAAGAGATACCCTGGTTGCAAACCATATCAATAGGGTGCACTAGGGTAATCTAAAAATGGTCAACTTTATGGGCATCGACAGGGTGTACCAGTCCCAGAGAGGAGGTGACTGGGATAAAAGCATCTTGCAAAGAGAGAGCAAGTGGATGTTCCACCTCCAAACAACAACACCACGTGGTCTGAACGACCAGCTTAGCTTTTCTTCCTTCTTATAGAGTGATTAATAGGGTACTCCGTTAACAGGGATAGCCGCCGTTGAGTGGGGGCGCCACTGCATAGGAATAGGGTGCCAACCTCCACGACAGGTAGGAGCAAGTTTAGAGAGGGCTCCTTAGGGATTTTGATAGTTGCACCCTTTCCTGTCACTCTCTCCACGAGGGGTCTGTTGTGTCACTTATATATAAACTATATCATTTTTTTCATTTTTTTCATTTTTTCTTTGTTGGCTAATCTGTTTGCTAAAGTATATGTTCTCTTTGTTTGCTAATTCATTTTAAGTGTGTACATAATCTGCTGAGTGAAATCTAAAACCGATTTCTGAAGCTCCATTTAATCCTCGATCTATGGGGGTATAATTATAATAACATGGTTAGTCTAATTGCACATGCCATTCTCAGGACTCGGGAGAAAAATAATTGCTCCCCTTTTTGTAAAATAGATACAGGAGTACAGGAGGTGTTTGAGTGACGTCTGTCCCTTGTTTTTGTATCGCATGGAGCGTAATGCGCTTGCGCACATCACTATTGAGGAGGCGGTACAGAGGTGGAAGGGTCCGCCCACCGGACATGACGTTACGGCATGGTTTGCCGATGTCTTTGTGTCCGAAAGTAATGTGCGCGCTGTAATCTATGGTGCACATACCTGAGTACACCGGAAGTCTGACTCCCGGCGTCCGGAAGCACGTGGCTACAAACGCTGGTGAGTAGTCTATAAAAAGAAGGCAGAGTGGATGCCGCGTTAGCGATATGCTCATTTACTATGCATGAAGGTGACATAATCCTCTGATGATTCCAAACTGTATGAAACGCGTTGGGAGGCACTATTCATCAAGGTGGACCCAAAAGGAATGATGCGGATATAGCCTGAGAACCGCTGTAATAGTCCACAATAACTCAAGCTGCACTGAGTCTAGATGATGACCGTGAGAAGACAGATGAGTATAAAACACTGATTGTAGATACATGCGATTATGTGTGTGAAGGTATGTACTCTATGAGACTGGATGACAGAAAGGGTACATATTGCTGCATGGTCGCTGCTTTTCTTTATATGAGCACGCTGTAATTATAATGTATTGCCACCACCATGAAGGTCAATAGAAGGAGTATGACCATTATTTAGGAGTGGTTACCTGAGAGAAAAGGGCCCTCTCTATTTTGTCTGTATCAAGTCATATTGGTGGCGATACCATTTTTGATGTGCTATACCCTGTCTGACCACATAAGTATCAAAGCATAGTGGATATATGTGTTTGAAACATCAGGACTGGCTGCCCTGTTGTTTTTGTGGTGATATATCCTGAATGTTTATTGTGGTATACATGAGAAACCAGTTAAGAATAGGTAATTGGACATTATTCTCTGGCGGTGACACGTTTTAATGTGTCTTCTGTCTGTCTGTATGTACGCACCTAGCACTTTTGTCAGCACTATATGTTTGCACTTTTTTAGACTATAAACTAGTAAAAGTTATATTTTAGCTTTAGTTACTTAGGAACCCGCTTATCGCATTGAAGTATTCCTTTGTTCCTCTTAAACCTAGAGTCTAGCTGCTACTTATGCTTTCTCACTACTTGAATTTTTACTGCTCTCATGCATCTTATAAACAACAGAATGTACTATATATGACTATTTGTGAGATTTAGCATATCTTGTAGTCTGGCATATATTAGATACACATGACATGTTATGGGCAATATGCTTGGTGTGCTTGTATGATTCACAACAATTATGTTCTCAGTGCTTTATGTACTGTATATTTAGTTCTATGCACATCTAGCTTGCTATCACTAGGAGGTTTAGGTATCATGTTATTTACAACACTATGACCCAATATTGACCATAGGTGTGGCTTATGTTTGTACTTTAACAAATGGGCATTGGGTTTTTGTGTCTGGCTTTAGTGATTTTATATACAGTGGGGAAAAAAGTAATTAGTCAGCCACCAGTTGTGCAAGTTCTCCCACTTAAAAAGATGAGAGAGGCCTGTAATTGACATCATAGGTAGACCACAACTACGAGAGTCAAAATGAGAAAACAAATCCAGAAAATTACCTTGTCTGACTTGGCACTCAAAATCTCACGATATATGGACCCATTCATTCTTTCATGTACATGGATCAGTCATTCTGGTCCCTTTGTAGAGAAGCAGCTCCAAAGCATGATGTTGCCACCCCCATGCTTCACAGTAGGTATTGTGTTCTTTGTATGCAACTCAGCATTCTGTCTCCTCCAAACATGACGAGTTTTGTTTCCACCAAACAGTTCAACTTTGGTTTCATTAAACCATATGACATTCTCCCAATACTCTTCTGGATAATCCAAATGCTCTCTAGCAAACTTCAGATTGGCCCGGACATGTAATGGCTTAAGCAGAGAGATACGTCTGGCACTGCAGGATCTGAGTCCCTGGTGGCGTGATGTGTTACTGATGGTAGCCTTTGTTATGGCGCACCCAGCTCTATTCAGGTCATTCACTAGGTCCCCCGCATGGTTCTGAGATTTTTGCTCAGTGTTCTTGTGATCATTTTGACACCAAGGTATGAGATCTTGCGTGCAGCCCCAGATCGAGGGAGATTATGAGTGGTCTTTTATGTCTTTCATTTTCTTACTACTGCTCCCACAGGTGATTCCATCAGACCAAGCTGCTTGCTTATTGCAGATTCAGTCTTCCCAGCCTGGTGCAGGGCTACAATTTTGTTTCTGGTGCCCTTCGACAGCTCTTTGGTCTTCACCATAGTGAAGTTTGGAGTGTGCCTGTTTGAGGTTGTGGACAGGTGTCTTTTATACTGATAACAAGTTCAAAGAGGTGACATAACTAGGTAATGGGTGGAGGACAAAGGAGCCTCTTAAAGAAGAAGTTACAGGTCTGTGAGAGCCAAAAATCTTGCATGTTTTTAGGTGACCAAATACTTATTTTCCACCATAATAAATCTTGCCAAATTAGGCAATGAGATTTTCTGGATTTGTTTCCTCATTTTGACTCTTATAGTTGTGGTCTACCTATAATGTCAATTACAGGCCTCCCTCATCTTTTAAAGTGGGAGAATTTGCACAATTGGTGGCTGACTGAATACTTTTTTTCCCCACTGTATTTAGTGTTATTAAAATTGTTATTTTTTAATACGAATTGTATATTAAGGTGTGTGCATCATTCTTGTTTCTCCTTTTTTTCTCTTAACCCCTTAAGCCCTAAAGGTGGTTAGCACATTAATGACCGGGCCAATTTTTAAATTTCTGGCCACTGTTCCTTTATGAGGTTATAACTCTGGAACGCTTAAACGAATCCTGGTGATTCTGACACTGTTTTCTCGAGAGATATTGCACTTCATGATAGTGGTAAAATTTCTTTGATATTACAAACATATGTGGGGGTAAACCACTGTTTGGGCGCATGGCAGAGCTCGGAAAGGAAGGAGCGCCATTTGATTTTTCAATGCAAAATTGGCTGGAATTGAGATGGGACGCCATGTTACTTTTGGAGAGCCACTAATGTGCTTAAACATTGAAACCCCCCACAAGTGACACCATTTTGGAAAGTAGACCCCCTAAGGAACTTATCTAGATGTGTGGTGAGCACTTTGACCCAAAAAATGCTTCACAGAAGTTTATAATGTAGAGCCGTAAAAATAAAAAATAATATTTTTTCACAAAAATGAAATTTTCACCCTCAATTTTTTATTTTCACAAGGGTACTAGAAGAAATTGTACCACAAAAGTTGTTGTGCAATTTGTCCTGAGTATGCTGATACCCCATATGTGTGGGTAAACCACTGTTTGGGTGCATGGCAGAGCTCGGAAGGGAAGGAGCGCCGCTTGACTTTTCAATGCAAAATTGGCTGGAATTAAGATGGGACGCCATGTAGCATTTGGAGAGCCACTGATGTGCCTAAACATTGAAACCCCCCACAAGTGACACCATTTTGAAAAGTAGACCTCCTAAGGATCTTATCTAGATGTGTTGTGAGAGCTTTGAACCCCCAAGTGTTTCACTACAGTTTATGACGCAGAGCCGTGAAAATAAAAATTCTTTTTATTTCCACAAAAATAATTTTTTAGCCCCCAGTTTTATATTTTCCCAAGGGTAACAGGAGAAAATGGACCACAAAAGTTGTTGTCCAATTTGTCCTGAGTACGCTGATACCCCATATGTAGGGGGGAACCACCGTTTGGGCGCATGGCAGAGCTCGGAAGGGAAGGCGCACCATTTGGAATGCAGACTTAGATGGATTGGTCTGCAGGCGTCACGTTGCATTTGCAGAGCCCCTGATGTACCTAAACAGTAGAATCCCCCCACAAGTGACCCCATATTGGAACCTAAACCTCCCATGGAACTTATCTAGATGTGTTGAGAGAACTTTGAACCCCCAAGTATTTCACTACAGTTTATAACTCAGAGCCGTGAAAATAAAAAATCTTTTTTTCCTACAAAAATGTTTTTTTTAGCCCACAAATTTTTATTTTCCCAAGGGTACCAAGAGATATTGGACCCCAAAAGTTGTCCAATTTGTCCTGAGTACGCTGATACCCCATATGTAGGGGGAACCACTGTTTGGGCACACAGGAGAGCTCGGAAGGGAAGGAGCACTTTACTTTTTCTACAGAGAATTGGCTGGAATGGAGATCGGACGCAATTTCGCGTTTGGAAAGCCCTGATGTGCCTAAACAGTGGAAACCCCCAATTCTAACTGGAACCCTAACCCAAACACACCCCTAACCCTAATCCCAACCACACCCCTAATCCCAACTCCAACACACCCCTAACCCTAGTCCCAACCATAACCCTAACCACACCCCTAATCCTGACACACCCCTAACCCTAATCCAAACCGTAAATGTAAACCCTAGCCCTAACCCTAGCCCTAACTCTAATCCTTACACTAACCCTAGCCCTAACCGTAGCCCTAACCCTAGCCCTAACCCAAACCCTAACCCTAGCCCTAACCCTAACCCTAGCCCTAACCATAGCCCTAACCCTAATCCTAGACCTAGCTCTAACCCTAACAGTAACTCTAGCCCTAACCCTAGCCCTAACCCTAATGGGGAAATGGAAATAAATGCATTTTTTTAATTTTTTTATCTTTCCATATCTAAGGGGGTGATGACGTGGGGTTTGATTTACTTTTATAGTGGGTTTTTTAGTGGATTTTTATGATTGGCAGAAATCACACACTAAAAGACGCTTTTTATTGCAAAAAATATTTTTTGACGTTAACACATTTTGAGAGCTATAATTTTTCCATATTTTGGTCCACAGAGTCATGTGAGTTCTTGTTTTTTACGGGACGAGTTGACGTTTTTATTGGTAACATTTTCGGGCATTTCGTGACATTTTTGATCGCTTTTTATTCTGATTTTTGTGAGGCAGTATGACCAAAAACAGCTATTCATGAATTTATTTTTTTGGGGTGGCATTTATACCATTCCACGTTTGGTAAAATGGATAAAGTTTTATTCTTCGGGTCAGTACGATTACAGCGATACCTCATTTATATCCTTTTTTATGTTTTAGCACTTTTGTACGATAAAAACTATTTTATAGAAAAAATAATTATTTTTTGCATCGCTTTATTCTGAGGACAATAACTTTTTTATTTTTTCACTGATGATGCTGTATGGCGGCTTGTTTTTTGCGGGAAAAGATGTCATTTTCAGCATTACCATGGTTATTTATATACATCTTTTTGATTGCGTGCTATTCCACTTTTTGTTCGGCGGTATGATAATAAAGCGTTTTTTGCCTTTTTTTTAAGGTGTTCACTGAAGGGGTTAACTAGTGGGACAGTTTTATAGGTCGGGTCGTTGCGGACGTGGTGATACTAAATATGTGTACTTTTATTGTTTTTTTTATTTTATTTAGATAAAGGAATGTATTTATTGGAACAATATTTGTTTTTATTATTATTTATTTAGGGTTTTTTTTTTTTTTTTTTACTTTTTTACTTTGCCCATATTACCGTCTTGACTCTATGTTTCCCTTTAGTGTGCGGACTCCATGGTTTTGATTTGGCTTGTATCCTGACCTGCATCTATCTCTTGTCTTCTGTCTTATCCACTCCTGACCGTTACTGATCCCTTGGCTTCTCTCTGACCGTGAGTTTGCTTATTCCTTTGGTACTGTGCTACAGTCTAGGATCTGACCCGGCTTGTTTGACTATTTTGCTGACTCTTGAGGTAGTCTCACTGCTGCACTGCAGGCCAGTTCTATTTAGGTGCAGTCCTGCTTCCACTCAACTGCCATATAGTGGAGCCTGCACCAACCTGCATTGCAGCAGCGTGACACTGTAACTGACCAGAAACAGACAGTTTTTTTTTCTCTGCTCTGCTTTCTATGGATCCACTCAGTACTTTGCTGGATCAAATGGCTAATTTGACACTAATGATGCAGGTTCTGTCTGTGGAACATAGAGCCTTGGCTATGTCTCATAACCACCTGCAAAGAGAGCTTTCTGACACAGTAAAATCTTTGCAGGGATCTTCTTTCCAGTCTGTCTGTAAGCACTCTGACACTGTTGATTTATCATTGCACTCTCCTGAACCTACAGTCAGGCTCCGAGATACCTTCTCTGGGGAAAAGGAGAGGTCCCGTACGTTCAAGGAGAGTTGCAAGCTATTGTTTACTCTTAGACCCCGATCTTCTGGAGATGAGAGTCAGCGGGTGGGGATAATCATTTCCGTACTTCGAGAAGGACCTCAATCGTAGGCTTTCTTTTTACCTGCTTTTGCCCCTGCCCCTGTCTGTGGATAAGTTCTTTGAGGCCTTAGAACTTATTTTTGACGAGCCTGACTGGGTCAGAGTGTCAGAGGACACAATCATGAGTCTTTTTCAGGGTAATCTCTCAGACGAATGGTACTTCTCCGAGTTCCGTCGAAGGTCCACGGAGGTGTCCTGAAATGACTCCGCGCTGAGATGTCAGTTCAGGAGAGGACTATCAGATCACCTGAAGGACACTCTGGCATCCACTACCCAGCTCATTGGAGCAGGCTATGACTCAGGCTATCCGTATGGATTTGAGGCTGCAGGAGAGAGGTGTTACACAGAGAGAGGTTCCGTTGCTCCCTGCTAATCCTGTTGTTTTGCCACCATCTGAACATATGGAGGTGGGGGCCACCAACCTCATGGAGAAGGAAAGGAGATGGTGATGTGAAGGAAAGCTGTGTTTTTACTGCGGAGATCCTGGACATTGGAAAAAGGACTTCTCCTGCCCACCCACTAATAAGTGGCTGAGTATGGGCGATTGTTGAGTAGGTCACCCAGACTCTCATGTACCTTTTTCCTCATTTTCTCAAGTGTTGTTGAAGTGGAACTTAGTTGTGGGAGTTGCTTCACACCCACTTCTGCTTTCATGGGCTGCAGGTCGTCCATGAACTTTATTGACTCTAACTTGGTGATCAAGTGTAAGTTAGGGACATTTAGGCTGGAGACTCCTATTCATATTGTTGCTATTGACAAAACATCACTGGCGAAGAATATCATTAAATTTGTCTCGGATGAGTTTCTCCTTAAAGTGGGTTCATTGCACCAGGAATATATTTCATGTTTTGGTCTGGACAATCTGCCTCCGCGACTGGTGTTGGTGATCCCCTGGTTACAGTTGCACAATCCTTTGATAGACTGGGAATCTCAGGACATTGTCAAATGGAGTCCTAATTGTGTCAAAAGTTGCCTTACCTCTGTACCTGTGTCATCCATTAATCTGGAAGGTATTCTGGAGTACGTGAAGGATTTTGAGAATGTTTTTTCTGAAAAGGAGGCTGAGGTTTTACCACCAAACTGCCCTTTTGACTGTGCTATTAATCTGGTTCCTGGTGCTAAATTGCCAAAGGCCCATTTGTACAACCTCTCTGGCCCGGAGCGAACCGCTATGAAGGAGTATATTTCTGAAAGCCTATGTAAAGGCCAAATCCATCCCTATGTCTCTCCTGTGGTGGCTGGATTCTTTTTTGTAAAATAAAGATGGTGGTTTGCACCCACGCCTCAATTTTTGGGAATTAAATAAGATCACAGTGAGAAATACCTATCGCCTTCCGCTCATCCCTGATTTCTACAGGGAGCATATAATCTAATCCGTATCCAGGAGGGGGATGAGTGGAAAATGGCATTTCTTACTTCTAAAGTGTTAATTGAGAAGTTGGTTATGCACTTTGGTCTCACTAATGCACCAGCTGTGTTTCAGAATTTTATCAAGCATGTATTTTTTTATTTTATTGGGCACTTTATGGTGGTGTTTTTAGATGATATCCTTGTGTTTTCATCTTACAAACAAGTCCACATGGATCATCTATGTGCGGTTCTCTAAAGTTTATGGGAGAACTCGCTTTTTGTCAAACCTAAAAAATGCTCATTCTTTTTCCAAGAATTGTCCTTTCTTGGGTTTATTCTGTCTGACAAAGGGTATGGACCCTGGAAAGGTATGGACTATCATGGATTGGGTGCAACCCAGAGACTTAAATATTTGTCAAAGTTTTTGGGGGTTTGCAAACTATTATAGGAAATTCATTAAGGAGTTTTCGCAGGTGGTCAAGCCCCTCACGGATCTGAAATGTTAGGGGGCTGTTCTAAAAAAAAAAAAAACTGGTCAGATTCAGCTGTGGCGGCACATGTTTTATTAAAGAAATGCTTTATGTCTGCCCCTGTCTTGGTCCAGCCTGATCCGTCTGACCCATTCACCGTTGAGGTGGACGCGTCAAAGGTGGGGGCAGTGTTGTCCTAAGGACCCGCCACTTTGACTAACTTGAGGCACTGTGCCTTCTTCTCTAAAAAATTCTCTCCCGCTGAGAGGAATTATGA
This sequence comes from Ranitomeya variabilis, assembly GCF_051348905.1. Taxonomy (NCBI): domain Eukaryota; kingdom Metazoa; phylum Chordata; class Amphibia; order Anura; family Dendrobatidae; genus Ranitomeya; species Ranitomeya variabilis. The sequence goes on along the minus strand of NC_135232.1, from coordinate 824,082,510 downwards.
TGTTGGGAATCGGGATCTTTTTAAGCTATCAAGTTGGCCTTTGAAGAATGGAGGCACTTTTTGGAGTGGGCTGTTCATCGGATCACGGTGATTACAGACCACAAGAATCTGTCTTATATCGAGTCGGCCAAACGTTTGACTCCCAGACAGGCTAGGTGGTCGCTTTTTTTTCACACTTTAAATTTTCTATCACTTTTTGGCCTGGCTCCAAGAATGTCAAGGCAGATGCCTTATCTCACAGCTTGGATCTGATATCACCTTTCCTCCATTCTTCAGCATGTGATGGTCGTGTCAGTTGTGTCCTCATAATTGGAGCTGGAGATTCGTGAGGCTCAGTCTCTTGCTCCTCCATCATTGCCTGCCAACAAGCTCTTTGTCCCGGTTCAGTACCGGTTGAGGGTGTGCCAGTAGTTCCACAATTCTGCTTTTAGTGGGCATCCTGGAATTTCGTCCAGTCATAGAGCTATTGCTCGGCTGTTTTGGTGGTCCTCTATGGCTTCTGATGTCACCATGTTTGCGTCTTTCTGTGATACTTGTGCCCGTGCTAAAGCTTCTTATAACTGGCCAGCCGGGGAATCGGTGCCATTGCCAATTCCGGAGACACCTTGGACTAATTTGTCCATCGACTTTATCACTGGTCTCCCTCCTTCCAGTGGCAAGACTGCGGTCTGGGTGGTGGTGGACAGATTAAGTAAACAGGTGCATTTTGTACCTTTGGCGAGACTGCCCAATGCTGAAACACTTTCTAGGTTGTTTGGTGAGCATGTGGTAACTCTAGGTAACTCTAATCGAGACAGTCCTACACTGTCTAATATTAATTATATATAAATCTCCCCCAGGCTGGTGTTCTACTGGTTGGGCCCAGTCCTGTTGTCTGCCCTTATTCACACTGAGGTCAACATTGACACATGGTAAGGTTTTTAATATTAGACAGTGTATGAATGTACCGATTAGAGTTACCTTGTCGTGGTGGGATGGCTTTTATGCTATTTTTGATCAAAAACTGTATTACTAAAAACTCTGTGTTATGTAGATGCACTTTTTGCTTTTTAGTAACAGCAGGGTTTTTGATAATTTTTTCTCTTCTAGGTTTTATATGTTTTATGGCCAATGTGAACATGCTTGTATGTGCTGCATGTGTATCAACTTAAGTCAAGCTCAATTTTTGTGTTTTTTCTTTGTATTATTGCATTCTGTGCAAGCTGGGATGTGGCCACAGTTTTCTGAGCTGGAGATTGTATATAAAGCTCCCTCAGGCTGGTGTTCTGCTGGTTGGGCCCAGTCCTGTTGTCTGCCCTTATTCACACTGAGGTCAACAGTGACACATGGTAAGGTCCTTAATATTAGACAGTGTACGACTGTCCCGATCAGAGTTACATTGTCATGGTGGGATGGCTTTTTTGCTATTTTTGATCAAAAACAGTATTACTAAAAACTCGGTGTTATTTAGATGCACTTTTTGCTTTTTATTTATTTACAGCAGGTTTTTTGCTCATTTTTTCTCTTGTAGGTTATATATATATATATATATATATATATATATATATATAAGGATTGTAAAATTCTCAGACAAAGTTCTCATGCAGAACTTTTGTTGCAGACATTTTTTTGACACTCCTATTCATCTAAACCGAACTTGCAAAAATTTGCTTACTGATAAAGCATCCCCATTCATATGAACTTAGGGAACTTATTTTCAGTCACACAATTCTCAAACAAAAATCTACAGTCTGTCTAACTTATAAACAAGTTTTTGTATGTACCATTTGAAGTTCAATGAGTTCATTTTCCTTTTAGTGCCATAGATAATCTAGTCTATCTTTTTCTATTGATTCAAGCTGAGAAGCTTGAGACAGTAAATCTAATTTTAAGTTGTCTGATTTCTATGAATATATAATAACAAGACCTTACCTCTTGAATAAGGTTGTCTTCAGATAGAAGCAAACAGAGCTGACAGCGAGGTGTTGTATGAAGAAAATAAATCATCTGGAGTTTTCCATCACAATTCACACATAACACATCAACAGAATATTAATAAGTCAGCTTTTGTGATTTTTTTTTACTAGAATTTGACGGATAAGAAATACATAGCTACATGTACAACTACTGTAAATGGATTTTTTTGGTTTCAATAAAGCTGTAGAAATAATTTAACATTTGCTACATAAGTCAAAATGTTAAGAGTTCTCACCTAAATCAGGAATTTTTAAATACAACTTATTCCTTTTGGGTCCCCCATTTCAAGCCAAAAATTGATGTTTCTTATGTAGCAGAGCAACATTTATGGCCCCTCAGTTGTCTGTGTTTTGGTTCAACTGCAACTTCTTAACCTTAGAGCTGAGCACCTGACCTGCATTCATATACATTAATCAAAGTAATGGTTTATGTAGCCTAGAACAGCACCAGTGTAGCATTAAACAAATACTTACAAAATGATTATATTGTTATGGTACCTGTCAAGGGGTTGTCAGAGCAAGTGATCAATCAGTTCAAGAAGTTCTTGTGTTAGAAGCAAGAAAATGCCCTTGAAAATGGCCAAATATGATGACAAGATAACTTGGTCAGATCATGTCCAATATTACACGTCTGTTTTGGTATGTGCACACGTTCAGGATTTTTTTGTGTTTTTTCGCGTTTTTTTGCCATAAAAACGCGATAAAAACACATAAAAATGCATACGTATGCATCCTATCATTCAGAATGCATTCCGCAATTTTTGTGCACATGATGCGTTTTTTTCCATGAAAAAAACGCATGGCGGTAAAAAAAAAGCAGCATGTTCATTAATTTTTCAGATTTTTCGCGTTTTTCCAGCTATTTAATGCAAAAACGCGAGAAAAAGTGCAAAAAACGCGAAAAAAGCATGCAAATTTCTGGCAGAAATGTCAGTTTTTTTGTCAGGAAATTTCTGCAAGAAATCCTGACGTGTGCACATAGCTTTAAGGTATTTTCCAGTATTTGCTGATTAGCACCTTCTAAAAGTGGTCCATGGGAGGACAACTGATGAACTGCCCAAAGGATCATGGATACCCAAGACTGATGCGCATTGGGAGTGAAAGATAGTATTTGAAGTTTATTGCCACTTAAGAGCTAGAGTACGACAAGTAAAAGGATGTGCTGGAAAGGAATGTCTGACAGAGCTCCCACTTTGCAATCCACTTGGTTTAATATGTAACTAGCATTAAAACTATTTTTTATATGTTATAGTGGCTGCTGTGAGTACAGATGAGCGAATAAGTTCGGAAAACGATCACCAAACATAAATTCGGCATGAACATGGTATAGTCGGATTCATGATTGGAAACTCAAGCATTTTTTCTTAAAATCGGAAATAGTCGGTAAAATTTGGAAAAAGTGCTGAAAAATAATTGCATTGCTACAAAAATATTTTAAAGTATATAGACAGATCACAGCAGGCGCTGGGATTTTTCCGCTGCACAGGATAGATCCCAAGCCAAGCCTAGTCTGGTGCTGTGGTCTCTCATTCAGGCCCAGCCGCTGGTATGACTGCTCATAAGTGATCTGGTCAGATGAAACCGAAATTGAACTTCTTGGCAACAATGCCAAACGATATGTTTGGCGTAAAGGCAATACAGCTCATCACCCTGAACACACCATCCCCACTGTCAAACATGGTGGTGGCAGCATCATGGCTTGGGCCTGCTTTTCTTCAGCAGGGACAAGGAAGATGGTTAAAATTGATGGGAAGATGGATGGACCCAAATGCCTTTCTTGAAGAAAACCTGTTGGAGTCTGCAAAAGACCTGAGACTGGGACGGAGATTTGTCTTCCAAGACAATGATCCCAAACATAAAGCAAAATCTACAATGGAATGGTTCACAAATAAACATGCCCAGGTGTTAGAATGGCCAAGTCAAAGTCCAGACCTCAATCCAATTGAGAATCTGTGGAAAGAGCTGAAAACTGCTGTTCACAAATGATCTCCATCAAACCTCACTGAGCTCGAGCTCTTTGTCAAGGAAGAATGGACAAGAAGTTCAGTCTCTCGATGTACAAAACTGATAGAGACATACCCCAAGTGACTTGCAGCTGTAATCGCAACAAAAGGTGGCGCAACAAAGTTTTAAGTTAAAGGGGCCGAATAATATTGCACGCCCCACTTTTTAGTTTTTGAATTTCCACAAAAATTTAAAATAACTAATAAATTTTGTTCAACTTCACAATTGTGTTCCACTTGTTGTTGATTCTTCACCACAAATTTACATTTGGTATCATTATGTTTGAAGCATGATATATGGGAAATATTGAAAAGTTCCAGGGGGTGAATACCTTCGCAAGGCACTATATATATATATATATATATATATATATATATATATATATATATATATATATATATATATATATTAGTGCTTGTATTGGGGTGTGTGCATCACTATTATATTTCTTTATCTTTTTTCTTGTTTGTGGCTGTTTTGGTACATGATGATGCACCCTAAATTTTTCAGGCTGTGCATCCTCTCTTTTCTAGTTTTCATTTAATTGATAAGTGCACTCTCCCTACTGCCATAATGCCCACTACAATAATACCAAAAATATGGCTGCTTACTGTGGTTTAGTCACAGTGTGGTCTCAGAAGGAAGGGGGGATGTGGATTCGGGAGAGCAGATTTCACTGGGTTTTATTTGTGTGGAGGGGCGAGAGGCATGTCATATAGTGGGGTCTGTTTTTGTGTGGCATAAGTTAGGGCTTTTATTGGTAACATTTTTGGGGTACATAACACTTTTTGAAGGCTTTCAGTATACGACTAGGATCACATTCTTGTATTTTACGCTGAACACTTATGTCGGGGTTTCTGTGTATATCCCATAAATATGCAATTTAGCCGAAACCTCTGACGGAACTACACAGATGGAGAAACTTAGGTCTCTGTTTGCCATCCAATTCCGGTGGTGTCCAGCTTTTTAAGCGTTCATCGAATGGATGTCGACCACAATTTTGCCCTACAAAGACACCTAAAATGATGGGACAAAGTCCAAAGTGACTCCATAAGCCTCATTATAGTAAATGTTTCTGTCAGGGGTTTTGTCTGAATCACGGTTTTGGAGATTCACATTTATATTGTTTAATTTTGCTAATATCAAACAGTAAAAATGCTATTTTATAAAAAAAAATAGTTTTTTTTGTAGCTATAGTCTGATAGCTGTACATTTTTTAGCAGTTATTTGTGAGCTTATTTTTTGCGCAATGAGTTGGGTATTTTTGTGGTACCATTTTGGGGTACAAAACTTTTTTTATCAATTTTTATTCAGATTTTTCAGATGCAGAATAAAAAAAACCCAGACAATTAAATTATTGTCTTTATTTTTATTTTTTGCACCTTTCACAGTGTGGTAAAAGTGATAAGACCTGTTTGTTCTTTGGGTCAGTACGATTACAGCAATTCCAGACTTACATCTTTTTTTTAAGCTTTACTACTTTTACACAATACATTATTTTTACAAATGAGCCATATTATGACTTGGTTTTTTTTTGTGATGGTTTGACATTTTCATTCCTACCATATTTGTTTTGCATGTGTCTTTTTGATCACTTTTTATTCAATTGTTTATGTGTCAGTTGGATGAAAAAAATAACATTTTTGGTGTATTTTTTCTTTTTTTACGATGTTCGCCATACGGAACGAATATTGTTAGAACCAACACACAAGAGCAGTATAATAGTGCAGTATAAAATCCTAAATATTATCAACTGAAACACATCTAGGACAATAAATACCAACAAAAGAATATATTGTGCACTAAGTCTCAAAATATAATATTTATTACAATTATTCAAAAGATTAAATTAAAATGAAATAACAGAGTAACAAAATGGACGACCACATATACAGTATATATAATGGATATATGATATAATATCTATTATTTAATATACAGAGTGCCCTTTTCCGATACATTATATACTGCATATATACAGTATAAATATATATATATATATATATATATATATATATATATATATATATATATATACACACACATATATATATATATATATATATATATATATATATATATATATATATATATACCGTATTTTCCGGCATATAAGATGACTTTTTAAGTTATAAAATCATCTCAAAAGTCGGGGGTCGTCTTATACGCTGGGTACGGCGTGTGCAGGGAGCGGTCCTGTATGGTTCCCAGGATCTGGAGGAGAGGAGACCTCCATCAGTTCCTGGGATCCATATTCATGTAAAAAAAAGAATAAAAATAAAAAATATGGGATATACTTACCCTCCGACGGCCCGCGGCTCTCAGTGGTGCAAGCGGCTGCCTCCATTCCTAAGGATGCATTGAGCAAAGGACCTTCGATGACGTTGCGGTCGCGTGACCGGTCGTGTGACTGTGAAGTCATCGAAGGTACTTCGCTCAATGCATCCTTAGGAACGGAGGCTGCCGCTTGCACCGCTGAGAGCCGCGGGCCGTTGGAGGATAAGTATAACCCATATTATTTATTTTTATTCTTTTTTTAACATGAATATGGATCCCAGGGCCTGAAGGAGAGTTTCCTGTCCTCCAGACCCTGGGAACCATCCGCACTGCACACGCCGTATAAGATGACTGGGCGTATAAAAAATACGGTATATATATATATATATATATATATATATATATATATATATACTGTATATATACACAGTATATATAAAACGCTTGTCAGTACCTACCAATTACACCACAGTGGAGGGACAAGTGTTCAAAAACTTACTTAGAAAAAGTACTTACATTGCTATAGTGGGAAAGCTGATACAAGTGGTTATTATTATTATTATTTATTTATATAGCACCATTAATTCCATGGTGCTGTACATTAGACGGGGTTACATCAAAATACAAATATCACTTACAGTAAACAAAACTAACAATGACAGACTGATACAGAGGGAAGAGGACCCTGTCCATGCAGGCTTACATTCTACAGGATTGTGGGGAAGCAGACAGTTGGTCAGAGGTTGCAGTAGCTCTGATGGTGTTGAGGTGGCCATGTGGTCATTACAGGCTGTAAGCTTCCTTGAAGAGATGGGTTTTCAGGTTCTGTTTGAAGGATCCAAATCTGGTGGATAACCAGCCGTATTTGGGCACAGAATTCCAGATGATGGGGGATATTCGGGAGAAGTCTTGGAGGCGATTAGGTGAGGAGTGAATAAGCGTGGAGGAGAGAAGGAGGTCTTGGGAGGACCGGAGATTACGTGAGGGAAGATATTGAGAGATTAGTTCAGCAATATAAGAAGGAGAAAGGTTATGGATGGAGAAAAAATGTAGAAAAAAGTGGGCACTCACCACCTGCTAATATTCAGTCTTTATTGTACCACATGCCAAATGCAGAAATAGCAGGGAGAAACGTGATATGAAAAGACGACGATCATTTCGCACTGCTGCGCTTCCTCGGGTCTTAATTCATTAAGATAGGGCAAGGTCTTTGATACCATGGAAGAGAGGATCTGTAGTAGGAGGCAGTGGTCAATTGTGTCAAAGTCAGAGGACAGGTCTAGAAGGAGGAGTATAGAGAATTGTCTGTTAGCTTTGGCTGTAAGTAAGTCGTTCGTCAGTTTGGTCAGGGCAGTCTCAGTGGAATTGTGGGGATGGAAGCCAGATTGTAAGTTGTTGAAGAGAGAGTTAGATGCAAGGGGAGAGGAAAGTTTAGCGTGGATGTGCTGCTCAAGTAGTTTGGAAGCAAATGGGAGCAAAGATATGGCGCGGTGGCTGGACATAGTGCTCGGGTCAAATGATGGCTTTTTGAGGATGGTGTGATTGTGGCATGTTTGAAAGCAGAGGGGAAGGTACCAGAAGTTAGTGATAGATTGAAGAGATGGGTTAGGGATGGAATTAGTGTAGTGGTGAGCTTGGGGAGGAGGTGAGATGAGATGGGGTCAAGTGCACAAGTGGTGAGGTGTTATTTGGAGAGAAGATGAGCAAGCTGTCCTTCAGTGATTTTGGAGAGGGAAGCTATGGGGTTAGGCATTGGTCTAGCATACAAAGGGGTTGTGATGGTCAGACAACAATGACTTGCCTTGTTTGGTCTATCTTATTTTTGAAGTGCGTGGCAAAGTCCTCAGCAGAAATTAGGGAAGTCGGGGGTAGCAGTAATGGGCGGAGGAGGGAATTAAAGGTGTTGAACAACTGTTTGGGATTGTGGGATATGGAAGATACAAGGGATGTAAAGTAGGCCTGTTTAGCAAATAAATGTTGTGCCAGTTTTATAGATCGGGTTGTTCCTGATGCGGGCTTTTTGTTTATTTTTGTTTGAATGCAAACATTGTGTTTTTAGTGGTGAAACGACTTTTTGTGATTTGTGTAACCTTTTTATGTGTTTTTTTACCTTTTTAGACATTTTATGTAATTATGTTTTTAGTTTTTCACTTATTCCAACTGCGGGACATGGATATTTTTTACTTTCATCACATGCACTGCAGTGCATGTATCACACTGACAGTCTGTAAACCTTGTTTATAGCGGGATCTCGTCACCATACCCTGGGAAATCAAATGTCTTTAGGGTACTATGGCAACAATAAATCAATGGGGGTTGATCTTGCCATAGAGGGTGTTCTTTTAATTGCTTAGATACTGCTGTAAATGGCAGTGGTCATGTAAAGCCATGACCCACGGGAATTGCACCCACCGGGGCTGCTATTCACTTACTAATAAGGCCCCTTAATGACCCCCGTTTTAATGCATACTGGCAGTCATTAAGGGATTAAAGGAGTTGTCCACTTCTTGAACAACCTCTTCACATTCCCCATGTTATGCCCTATTAAAATGAAAAAGCTTTTACTTATACTCTCCTCCAGTGCCGGGGTTGTTCCAGCCTTGTCAGCACTCACATACCAAGGGCTCATGTGAGGTTGTTATGACACGTGAGGCCTGTGCCCAATAAGCGCTGGTGTCACTGTTCCTGCCTTCAGACGTGTAATTAATTAACAGGGAATGAGCAGCAAGCAACAGTTCTCACTTGCCCTTGATTAAAAGTGGAGACAGTGACACTAGTGCTGATTGGGGTCAGGGCTCCTATGTCATAATAATCTCATGTGAACCCCAGGAGTGCGAGCCTGAATGGCACCAGCACAAGATTAGAGTATAAGCTTTTTTATTTTAATGGGTCCAAACATAGGGAATGTGAAGTGGTTTTCCAAGTAGTGGACAGCCCCTTTAATATTTGCAGCTTGCATTGTGAATTATGTAGAAATATCCACTTGAAAGAGCTCCTGCCACCCTATCTAACATTTAGCATTGTGAAACACCAGTGTACTGTAAATGGCATAGTTGCCAGGACATAAATACAACTCTACACTATGTAATAGTGTTTTTCAAATTCTGTAACAAAGTTATATGAAGATTGACTTATGACCTCTGATGAGCTTTAAAGAAAATGCTTACATTTTAATGCATAATCTAAAGGTTAAAAGAGCCCCATTGCTGTGTAATATGACACAAGGAAGATTGCTGTTCATTGATTTGCATTGGATAATTTCTGCTGATTCTGTGAAAATGTCTTTTCAGATAATTCTTCACAAGATGTGAAAATCAATGCAGGTTCCCAATTTCTGAGAGGACTAGATTATACTGCTTATATTCTGCCAACATTGATCTACTCATATTAGTTGTCTTTACGCTGATGTTCCGCAAAGCGTGTTACACAATGTCGCTTACAGTCTATCAAATCCTGTTTAATAGGTACAGAATTTAAAAAGCAACATTAAAACCCTGAAAAGCTTTTCATTTCAGACATTTTTTATAGTTACAGATTTCTAGAAGAATGTTATTTAGTAGCATATTTGAAATATGTAAAGATAGATATCTAGATGTAATTTTGTGGTATGAACTTACAAACTTCAAAACAAGGAGTACTAACGGAGTTTTTATAAAAATATAAAAAAATCTTAATTGACACAATCAAACAACATGGATAGACATTTAAAAATGTGCAAAAAACGTGTAAAACAGGAACACCAAAAGTTGGTGTACACTCAGCACAATGTATGCATATCACATCACTTAAATACAAATGAATAGACGGTAAGGAACTGCAATAGGGGTTCATTTACACAAGAGCATGTCTCCACACATCATCAACAAAGTAACTTCAACCCCGTGTGGTATCACTATTGCTCATGTGGGCTTGACCAACATTCAAGCTCAGTCCCCTAAAGCCCCAGTTGTGCAAATAAGGCCATCTCATGGGCCTACCTAGTGTGGGGCACAAGTAGCCTTACCCAAGTGCTGAGGTACACTGCTGGACGCACCCCGACACGCGTTTTAAATGTCTATCCATGTTGTTTGATTGTGTCAATAAAGATTTTTTGATATTTTTATAAAAACGCCTTTAGCCCTCCTTGTTTTGATAACTGCTTATCGAGTGGCAATGATGTAGATAGGGGATATTGATCTTACTTATCTATTAATATGAGTCTGGGTATTTATGTATTGACCTTTGTTCTGTGTTTCTCACAGTAGGTCCCAGCAGTACTGATATGGACTTTAGAGCTCACGACGGTGCATGGCTCACACAAATAAATGATGCATTTAAGGACACCAATGATACATACGGCAATACAAAAGGGCTACAGGAAAATATGATGAGATTCAAGGATCTTATGAGAAAGAAGATGAAAGTCTGGTGGAACAATGCATTCCTTGATAAATACTTACAAAAGGGGTTGATCCCTAGGGGAATAAGGGTGCAAGTGTTCCCCTCCTTCCCGGTAGTAAATGAAGACATTCGCGTAAGATGGGAGGAATGTGCCAGTTTATGTTCTAGAGGATTCATGGAAATCCTTAAAAAAATGAATGCAAATTCGCTGAAGGAGATGGAGGTGGAAATTGAAACCCTACAAAACACCATTCAAAGGGAAATGTCAAATGAAGCCTTAAGGAAATTTAATGCTGAGATAGATGAGGAAGTTCAAAAGTGGGCCTTTGAAATACAGCAGATTAAATAAAAAAAATTTCAACATGATGTGAATAACAAGCAAGTAAATAGGATGTATAAATGGAGACATAGCAATGAAAGATCACATCCATTATATAGGAATGGATCTCGCTCATGATCCCGCTCTGCATCTATAAGGTCTACAGTATCAGTAGAAGATCAACAAACTTAAAAAAAAGTTGCCCGAAAGTGGACAGCGAGGGTTCGTTGATAATCAAAAGCTTAATACAAGGCAGAATGCCAAGAAAGCACAAATGGGGAAGTCTACGGAAGCCAGGGCCCAAGGGGGATTACAGGTAATCATCCTATTAGATCAAGTGCTCACTGATACCCAACTGGATGTGTTAAGTAGAGGATTATTTTTTTCTCCAACTATCGGCTTTAATTGTTTTGCAGCATTGAAAGCCCTGCACCTTTTTTCATGCAAATTAATTTTGAAAAAAATTACATTTGAAGGGTGGATATGGATAGGATAATTGGAGTCCTGCTGAGATGGAGGCCATTCGGGTGTTGGAGGAACTATTGGGGGAACAAACACCGACACAAGATGGTGGGTTTCCAAAATCGATTCTCCCCAGCGCTACGAAATTCCCCCCTTTTCACTCTGCCTGGCAGTGGAAATTTTCACCAAGTTGGTAACTGATGACTTGAAACAACTGTCCACACGCCGTCACTTTGACAACTTAACATATATGCAAAGAGGGGCGACCCGTGAACTGCAATCATTCAAGAACAATGTATTTACGGTGTCAAAGATTTTTTGATATTTTTATAAAAACTCCATTAGTCCTCCTTGTTTTCATAACCGCTTATGGAGTGCCAGTGATGTAGATAGGGGATATTGATCTTACTTATCTATTAATATGAGTCTGGGTATTTATGCATGGACTGGCATACTGTTAGGTCCAACAATAATTGGACAGTGACAAGTTTTGGCATGTTAGCTGCTTACCTAAATATATTCAAGACCCGTCGAAGCACATTTGGAGCGAAACGGCCGTCGTCCACACTCCCGCACCCTCTCGCTCATCTGTAGTCCTAATGGACGTTTGTGATTAACTTTTTCTTATCCAATAAAGAACACGCAAGCATAGCAACTAAAGGGTGAGTGCCGCATTGTTCTTTTACATCATATGAATATCTAGTCTATTATTCCATGCTGAGCACCATATACCCAATCAGCTCGTGTTCCCTGCACAACAGTGGTTAATCTACTCAAGACTGAGAAACTTTGCACGCTTCTAGTGCCGTCTGACTCTTGTCTCATGGACTGATATTCAAGATAAAGTTCAATAACTGACATGGGCTTAAGTACAGACTCTCAACTTTAATTTAAGGGTATTCACATTCTAATTGAACAAAGGGTTTAGGAATTATAGGTACTTAATATGTATCTGCTTCTTTTTAAAGGAACCAAAAGTAATTGGAGAATTGTCTCAAAAGCTCTTTTTGGGCTGTATGGGCTATTCCCTTGTAAATCTCTCATCATTTAAACAGGGAAAAGGTCTGGAGCTGATTCCAGTTGTGGCATTTGCATTTGAAAGCTGTTGCTGTGAACCCACAACTTGTGGTCTAAGGATCTCTCAATTGAAAAGAAACAGACCATCATTAGGTTGAAAAAAAGGAATTCATCACAGAGATAGAAGAAATGTTAGGCCAAATCATCAGCTTTGTACATTCTGAAAAAGAGAGTGCAGAGGTGAAATTGGAAACTCAAAAAACCTCTTCATCTATGGAAGACAACAATGGTGGATGATCACAGAATCCATTCCATGATGAAAAAAAAAAACCTTTGAAATATCCACCCAAGTAAAGTACACTCTCCATGAAGTATGTGTTTTATTATCTAAGTCTACCTTAACCCCTTTCTGACCTCTGACGTACTATCCCGTCGAGGTGGTATGGGAGCGTATGACCACCGATGGGATAGTACGTCATCACCGATCAGCCACGCTCCTGGCACATTAACCCCCGGAACACTACGATCAAACATGATCGCAGAGTTCAAGCAGCATAGGAAAGCATCACGCAGGGAGGGGGCTCCCTGTGTGCTTCCCTGAGACCCTCGAAGCAACACAATGTGATCGTGTTGCTCCGAGGGTCTTCTCCGTCCTCCTCCCTGCAGGCCCCAGATCCAAAATGGCCGTGGGGCTCCTTCCGGGTCCTATTAAAAAACATGGTACTGCTGAAAATGTCATCTTGTCCAGAAAAAATCGAGCCACCATAAAGCATCATCAGCAAAAAATTTAAAAAGTTATAGTCCTCAGAAAAAAGCGATGCAAAAATAATTATTTTTTATATAAAATAGTTTTTATCGCATAAAAGCGCCAAAACATAAAAAAATATAAATGAGGTATTGCTGTAATCGTACTGACCCGAAGAATAAAACTGCTTTATCAATTTTACCAAATGTGGAAAGGTATAAACGCCCCCCCAATAGAAATTCATGCATTGCTTTTTTTTGTCATTCTGCCTCACAAAAATCAGAATAAAAATCGATCAAAAAAAGTCACATGCCCGAAAATGGTACCAATAAAAATGTCAAATTACAAAATTATAGCTCTCAAAATGTGGAGACACAAAAACAATTTTTTGCAATAAAAAGCGTCTTTTAGTGTGTGACAGCTGCCAATCATAAAAATCTGCTAAAAAAGCTCTATAAATAGTAAACCAAGCCCCCCATTATCACCCCCTTAGTTAGGGAAAAATAATAATAATAAAAAAATTATTTACATTTTCCAATTAGGGTTATGGTTAGGGTTGGGGCTAAAGTTATGGTTAGGGTTAAGGTTGGGGCTAAAGTTAGGGTTGGGGTTAGGGTTTGGGTAGGGGCTAAAGTTAGGGTTAGGTTTGGGGCTAAAGTTAGGGTTAGGGCTAAAGTTAGGGTTAGGGTTGGGGCTAAAGTTAGGGCTAGGGTTGGGGCTAAAGTTAGGGATGGGTTAAAGTTAGGGATGGGGCTAAAGTTAGGGTTTGGAATACATTTATGGTTGGGATTAGGGTTAGGGGTGAGTCAGGGTTAGGGGTGTGGTTAGGGTTAGGATTAGAGTTAGGGGTGTGTTGGAGTTAGGGGTTTGGTTAGGGTTGGGATTAGGGTTAGGGGTGTGTTGGGGTTAGGGGTATGGTTGGGATTAGGGTTAGGGGTGTGGTTAGGGTTATAGTTAGGGTTGGGATTAGGGTTAGGGGTGTGCTTGAGTTAAGGTTTCAGTTAGAATTGGGGCGTTTCCACTGTTTAGGCACATCAGGGGCTCTCCAAACACGATATGGTGCCCGATCTCAATTCCAGCCAATTTTGCATTGAAAAGCCAAACGGCGCTCCTTCCCTTCTGAGCTCTGCCATGCGCCCAAACATGGTTTACCCCCACATATGGGGTATTAGCGTACTCAGGACAAATTGTAGAACAACTTTTGGGGTCTAATTTCCCCTGTTACCCTTGGTAAAATAAACAAATTGGAGCTGAATTAAATTTTTCGTGAAAAAAAGTTAAATGTTCATTTTTTGTTAAACATTCCAAAAATTCCTGTGAAACACCTGAAGGGTTAGTAAACTTCTTGAATGTGGTTTTGAGTACCTTGAGGGGTGCAGTTTTTAGAATGGTGTTACACTTGGGTATTTTCTATCATATAGACCCCTCAAAGTGACTTCAAATGTGATGTGGTCCCAAAAGAAAATGGTATTGTAAAAATGAGAAATTGCTGGTCAAATTTTAACCCTTATAACTCCCTAACAAAAAAAATTTGGTTCAAAAATTGTGCTGATGTAAAGTAGAAATGTTGAATGTGGGAAATGTTGCTTATTAAGTATTTTGTGTGATATATCTTTGTGATTTAAGGGCATAAAAATTCAAAATTGGAAAATTGCAAAATTTTCAACATTTTCACCAAATATCTGTTTTTTTCAGAAATAAACGCAGGTAATATCAAATAAATTTTACCACCATCATGAAGTACAATATGTCACGAGAAAATTGTCAGAATCATCAGGATCCGTTGAAGCGTTCCAGAGTTATATCCTCATAAAGAGACAGTGGTCAGAATTGTAAAAATTGGCCCGGTCATTAACGTGCAAACCACCCTTGGGGGTAAAGGGGTTAAAGAGAAGACATAATGTGAGTAAATACAGAGGGCTCACCACAAGGTGCAAACTATTAATTAACTCTAAAAATGGAAAGGCCCTATTAGTAGTGTTGAGCATTCCGATACCGCAAGTATCGGGTATCAGCCGATACTTGCGGGTATCGGAATTCCGATACCGAGATCCGATACTTTTGTGGTATCGGGAATCGGTATCGGGATTAATATCAATGTGTAAAAGAAAGAATTAAAATAAAAAATAGGGATATACTCACCTCTCCGGCGGCTCCTGGACTTTACCGCCATAATCGGGAGCCGTTGTACCTAAGAATGCGCGCTTGAAGGGCCTTAGATGAGGTCACTGCGCTCTGATTGGTCCGTAGCGGTCGCATGACCGCTACGCGACCAATCACAAAGCAGTGACGTCACCTAAGGTCTTTCAAGGGCTTGAAATACCTTAGAAGACGTCACTGCTTTGTGATTGGTCGCGTAGCGGTCACGCGACCGCTACGCGACCAATCAGAAGCTGCGGACGTCTTCTAAGGTATTTCAAGCGCTTGAAAGACCTTAGGTGACGTCACTGCTTTGTGATTGGTCACGTAGCGGTCACGCGACCGCTACGGACCAATCAGAGCGCAGTGACCTCATCTAAGGCCCTTCAAGCGCGCATTCTTAGGTACAACGGCTCCCGGTTACGGTGGTAAAGTCCAAGCTGCGTCGGAGGGTGAGTATATCCCTATTTTTTATTTTAATTCTTTCTTTTACACATTGATATGGATCCCAGGGCCTGAAGGAGAGTTTCCTCTCCTTCAGACCCTGGGAACCATACAGGATACCGTCCGATACTTGGTGTCCCATTGACTTGTATGGGTATCGGTATCGGATTAGATCCGATACTTTGCCGGTATCGGCCGATACTTTCCGATACCGATACTTTCAAGTATCGGACGGTATCGCTCAACACTACCGATTAGACTTTACCGAAAAGTCTGAAAAAGCCAGACCAGCTCTGGAAAAGCATTCTTTGACCAGCTGAAACTAAGATGAACCTGTATCAGAATGATGGGAAGAAGAAAGTATGGAGAAGGCTTGGAACAGCTCATGATCCAAAGCACACTACATCCACTGTAAAACATGATGGAGGCAGTATGATGGCATGGGCATGCATGGCTTCCAATGGCATTGGGTCTCTAGTGTTTATTGATGATTTGACTGAAGACAGAAGCAGCTGGATGAATTCTGAAGTGTGCAGAGTTTTACTTTCTGCTCAGATTCAAATGCACCAAGATTGATTGGACGGTGCTTTACAATACAGATGGACAATGACCCAAAACAAACTGTGAAAGCAGCCCAAGAGTTTTTAAGGCAAAGAAGAGGAATATTTTAGAATGGCCAAATCAATCACTAGATTTCAACCTAATCAAGCTTGCATTTACCATGCCTAAGACACAACCAGAGGTGCTGTCAGGTGAAGACCTTTGGTAACCACTACCCAGCTACGGAGGACGCAGAAAGGGAAATGCAGAGGACTCTTACCCGCAGGTACAATGGGTCGAGGGTCCGAAGTCTATCGTAGGTCTTTCAGCAGCCAGGAGCCGGGAACTGAGGAGAGTGGAGGTGCTCTGTAGTACTTTGCACCAACAAGACCTGCGGTCACGTGACCGAACTTCAGAGAAGGGGGTGGAGCTACTGCAAAGCCCCACTGGGAGCCGACAGCAGCACAAGAAAGAAAAAGTGAAGAGGAGAAAACAGTAATCAGGTCAGCAAAGCAATGATATCATACACTGAGAGGGCGGTGTGGTACAGCAGGAATAAACGGAGGGAGGTCAGGACGTAGCCGAAGGTCATACACAAAGAGGGCAGCGAAGTACAGTAGGGACAACCAAAGGAATATCAAGATGTAGCCAAAGGTCATACACAAAGAGGGTGGCGCAGTACAGAATCAGCAGACGGAAGACTTAAACAGGGATGAGACCAGATCAAAAACCAAGTAGACATACAAGGATAGGCACGAAGCACAGGTAGAGCAGGGTCAGACACACTCAGCTTAGAGTATAAACAACAGAGAATGACCCCACAAAGAGGCTATGAAAACCCTCTCAAGATCCCAAAGAGAGGCCATCCACATTAACCCCTTAGTGACGGATTTTTGAAATCTGACCAGTGTCACTTTATGTGGTAATAACTCTGGAACGCTTCAACAAATCAGAGTGAATTTGATATTGTTTTTTCGTGACACATTATACTTTATGATAATGGTAAATTTAGGTCGATGTGTTTTGTGTTTATTTATAAAAAATATCAGAAATTTGAGAAAAATGTTAAATAAATTAGCAATTTTCAAAATTTGAATGATTATGCCTTTAATCCAGATAGTCATGCCATAGCAAAACATTAATAAATAATATTTCCCTCATGTCTGCTTTACATCAGCACCATTTGTAAAATGTTCTTTTATTTTGTTAGCATTTTAGGAGGTTTAAAAATGTAGCAGTAATTTTTCATTTTTTTGAAGATAATTTACAAAATGTATTTTTTTAGGGACTTAGCCATTTTTTAAGTGCCTCTGGGGTCCCATATATTTGGAAATCCCCAAAAGTGATACCATTTAAAAACAGCACCCCCTGACATATTGAAAACTGCAGTCAGGTAGTTTATTAACCCTTCAGTTGCTTTTCAGGAATTAATGCAAAGAGACATGACAGAAATGAAAATGTGCGTTTTTACCACCTAAATGCCTCTAACTTCTGAACAGGTTACAACAGCTGGCAGACTCTTAGGCCAGAATTTGGTAATGAATTGCCAATCGCAAACATCAGGACCACAAAATCATGATCTGAGGGCACCAATTGGGATTAGGAGGAAGCCCCCACAGTCTGTTAACTATTTATAATGATGTAGTCTCTATTCAAAGCAGCATCTAAGGGGTTAAACAGATTTGGACTGGGCAAACACTGATCGTGGCTGATGCAGCAAATTGTCAGCTATAGTGCACAGCCGACAGCTGCGGGATTGTCACCAGGGGTTAATACTTAAACCACCTAACCAGCAAACCCAGCGAACCATGACAGGCGTACCTATAATGCAAGTTGAGCATGTTGCCTCAGGCGGCAGACAGCTGCTGTGCAGCGGGGGCAGCAACATCACTGCACTGCTCTCCTGTACTAGCTCCAGTGTGCAGTCAGAGTAGGAGATAGGAGCTGACAGAACAGCACAGAGAGCCGCCCTGTCTCCATTACCCTCACTAGGTTCTGATCAGGAAACCAGACCGCCCATTTCCTCCTGTCTAATGCAGGTGGCAGGGCCAGAAGGGATTTGTGAGCATCTGATAGATAAACTTTTCTGAGTGCATGGAGCAGAAGCCCAAAGAGCACCAAAGTTGTACCTGCAAACAAAGAAGCTAAGAGGCAAGCATTAATAGAATTAAGAAGTAAAAAAAGCTGTGTCCACTCTGCTCCCATGTCACTAACTCAAAAGAAAATCACCACTCCTGTGGTGAACTATAACTCCCAGCATGCCATAGGAGCTGCTATACATGCTGGGAGTTATAGTTCTACTCAAAAGCATAAGGATAATAGTCAACCATGTGACCTAAAAGACACCTATGGGATTGTAAAGGGAATCTGATGGCTGATACATGCTGCTCTATCCACAGGCCGCATGTATCAGACAATGGCAGTATGATCTCAGCCAGGTACAGTACAGACCAAAAGTTTGGACACACCTTCTCATTTAAAGATTTTTCTGTATTTTCATGACTATGAAAATTGTAAATTCACACTGAAGGCATCAAAACTATGAATTAACACATGTGGAATTATATACTTCACAAAAAAGTGTGAAACAACTGAAAATATGTCTTATATTCTAGGTTCTTCAAAGTAGCCACCTTTTGCTTTGATGACTGCTTTGCACACTCTTGGCATTCTCATGATGAGCTTCAAGAGGTAGTCACTGGAAATGGTCTTATAACAATCTTGAAGGAGTTTCCAGAGATGCTTAGCACTTGTTGGCCCTTTTGCCTTCACTCTGCGGTCCAGCTCACCCCAAACCATCTCGATTGAGTTCAGATCTGGTGACTGTGGAGGCCAGGTCATCTGGCGTAGCACCCCATCACTCTCCTTCTTGGTCAAATAGCCCTTACACAGCCTGAAGGTGTGTTTGGGGTCATTGTCCTGTTGAAAATTAAATGATGGTCCAACTAAACGCAAACCGGATGGAATAGCATGCTGCTGCCAGATGCTGTGGTAGCCATGCTGGTTCAGAATGCCTTCAATTTTGAATAAATCTCCAACAGTGTCACCAGCAAAGCACCCCCACACCCTCACACCTCCTCCTCCATGCTTCACGGTGGGAACCAGGCATGTAGAGTCCATCCGTTCACCTTTTCTGCATCGCACAAAGACACGGTGGTTGGAAACAAAGATCTCAAATTTGGACTCATCAGACCAAAGCACAGATTTCCACTGGTCTAATGTCCATTCCTTGTGTTCTTTAGCCCAAACAAGTCTCTTCTGCTTGTTGCCTGTCCTTAGCAGTGGTTTCCTAGCAGCTATTTTACCATGAAGGCCAGCTGCACAAAGTCTCCTCTTAACAGTTGTTGTAGACATGTGTCTGCTGCTAGAACGCTGTGTGGCATTGACCTTGTCTCTAATCTGAGCTGCTGTTAACCTGCGATTTCTGAGTCTGGTGACTCGGATAAACTTATCCTCAGAAGCAGAGGTGACTCTTGGTCTTCCTTTCCTGGGGCGGTCCTCATGTGAGCCAGTTTCTTTGTAGCGCTTAATGGTTTTTGCAACTGCACTTGGGAACACGTTCCAAGTTTTCCCAATTTTTCAGACTGACTGACCTCCATTTCTTAAAGTAATGATGGCCACTCGTTTTTCTTTACTTAGCTGCTTTTTTTCTTGCCATAATACAAATTCTAACAGTCTATTCAGTAAGACTATCAGCTGTGTATCCTCCAGACTTCTGCTCAACACAATTGATGGTCCCAACACCATTTATAAGGCAAGAAATTCCACTTATTAAACCTGACAGGGCCCGCCTGTGAAGTGAAAACCATTTCCGGTGACTACCTCTTGAAGCTCATCAAGAGAATGCCAAGAGTGTGCAAAGCAGTCATCAATGCAAAAGGTGGCTACTTTGAAGAACCTAGAATATAAGACATATTTTCAGTTGTTTCACACTTTTTTGTTAAGTGTATAATTCCACATGTGTTAATTCATAGTTTTGATGCCTTCAGTGTGAATGTACAATTTTCATAGTCATGAAAATACAGAAAAATCTTTAAATGAGAAGATGTGTCCAAACTTTTGGTCTGTACTGTATGTTTTGACTCTGAAATGCTGCTGCATTTCACTGAAAAACATACTTAAAAAGTTGCCGAGGACTAAGGCCACATAGGTGGGTCTCTGATGGCTACTCCCCATCCACTCCCACTGAGGGACAATTTTCTTCCTGCATGCATGCCCAGGAACAGACCAGTCATTGGCAGCAGGAGGGGAGAAGTCAGACATGCTTTTCTCTGTGACACCACAGTGTTTCAGAGACAAACATACCTGGCTTAGATCGTACAGCCGGTGCCGGATAAGTGCTGCCCATGGGTCACACACAGGTATCAGTGGTCAGGTTCACTTTAAGGGTATGTTCCCACGGTCAGTATTAGGCATCACATTGGACGAAGCATATGTCAGCTCCATCCAAAGCGCTGCCAACCTCTGAACACCATGTGTTCATTGAACTGTGCGGAATCACCGCATCCTATACATTGTACTGGTGATATTTGTCTTGCGGAGGCTTGCGTCTCCACAAGATAAATAGACATGCTGCAGTCTGGAAAGACGTGTCGCGTGTGCGTCTCCGCAGGAAACCAGAGGCATAGTGGACATAGGATTTCTTTAAATCCCATACACTATGCTGTAACATCTGGACGCTGTGGGTTGAATGCTGTGGATGTACACAACGTCCAACCCGCAGCGTTTACTGACCATGGGAATATACTCTAAAGGGTTTGTTCAGCGCTGCTTGCTTCAACATTGGGAGGCGAACAGTGTTGAAGATGCAGTCTACAGATACCTGACAGGACAGATGCATGAATGGCAACTATCATGGACAGGTTTAGTGGGTATGGTTTCACACAGGATATCAGCACTACTCAGTTCCCAATGTGGAAATAAACAGAGCTGGAGAAACCCTTTAAACCAACTGTATAACAATAACAACTCTATACAGACAAATTATAGTTAGTGGTCAATGATTTTTTTTTCCATCTTTTTTTCTGGAAACGAAAAATGTAAAAAAATATATAAATTTGACATCTTTGTAATCATACGAAAAGCAAGAATTAAGTTAACTTGTCATTTATACTCCACAGTCAGCTTAAAAAAACAACTAAATACGTATATACAGTATATATATATATATATATATATATATATATATATATACTGCTCAAAAAAATAAGGTGAACAATTAAAATACAGAATATAACTCCAAGTAAGTCAAACTTCTGTGAAATCAAACTTAGTCAACTTAGGAAGCAACACTGTTTGACAATCAATTTCACATGCTGTTGTGCAAATGGAATAGACAACAAATGGAAATTATTGGCAATTATCAAGACACACTCAATAAAGGAGTGGCTCTGCAGGTGGGGACCATAGACCACATCTCAGTACCGATAATTTCTGGCTGATGTATTGGTCACTTGAATGTTGGTTGTGCTTTCACACTTGTGGTAGCATGAGACGGACTCTACAAGCCACACAAGTGGCTCAGGTAGAGCAGCTCATCCAGAATGGTACATCAATGTGAGCTGTGGCAAGAAGGTTTGCTGTGTCTGTCAGCATAGTGTCCAGAGGCTGAAGGCGCTACCAGGGGACAGGCCAGTACACCAGGAGACATGGAGGGGGCCATTGGAGGGCAGCAACCCAGCAGTAGGACCGCTACCTCAGCCTTTGTGCAAGGAGAAACAGGAGGAGCACTGACAGAGCCCTGCAAAATGACCTCCAGCAGGCCACAAATGTGCATACATCTGCACAAATGGTTAGAAACCAACTCCATGAGGATGGTCTGAGTGCCCAACATCCACAGATGGGGGTTGTGCTCACAGCCCAACATCGTGAAGGATGCTTGGCATTTGCCACAGAACACCAGGATTGGCAAATTTGCCACTGGCGCCCTGTGCTCTTCACAGATTAAAGCATGTTCACACTGAGCACATGTGACAGACGTGACAGAGTCTGGAGATGCCATGGAGAGTGATCTGCTGCCTGCAACATCCTTCAGCATGAGCGGTTTGGCAGTGGGTTAGTAGTGGTGTGGGGTGGCATTTCTTTGGTGATCCGCACAGCCCTCCATGTTCTTGCCAGAGTTACCCTGACTGCCATTATGTACCGAGATGGGATCCTCAGACCCCTTGTGAGACCATATGCTGGTGCAGTTGGCCCTGGGTTCCTCCTAATGCAGGACAATGCCAGACCTCATGTGGTAGGTGTGTCTGCAGTTCCTGCAAGATGAAGGCATTGAAGCTATGAACTGGCCCGCCCATTCTCCAGACCTGAATCCGATTGAACACATCTGGGACATCATGTCTCACACAATCCTCCAATGTCACGTTGCACCACAGACTGTCCAGGAGTTGGTGGATGCTTTAGTCCAGGCCTAGGAGGAGATACCTCATGAGACCATCTGCCGCTTTGTACGGAGGTCATACAGGCTCTTGGTGGCCACACACACTACTGAGCATCATTTTCTTGTCTTGAGGCATTTCCACTAAAGTTGGATCAGCCTGTAATTTGATTTTCCACTTTGATTTTGTGTATCATTCCAAATTCCAAATATATATATATATATATATATATATATATATATATATATATATAGTACAGTGGAATATTTACCTCTCTGCAGTTTAATGTAAAGGAATACAAACTTCTGCTGTGTCAGTGTCTATTATTGTCTGCATCTTTGACATCATAGCGCTACAGAAGATTAGCTGCTGTTCTCCTGATTGGTTGACGTGACATCAGAACTGTGGAGACAAAGTATCTGCAGATTGTAAATAACGTGCAGTTTTTTTTCACACAAACAATGTGGGGGGTGGTGGTGCCATGTGATGTTTTATCGAATAGCACTTGGCCCAGTGTTATTCTATGGGGCAGAGAGTTCAGCGATATTTCCTCATGCTGAATGGCAGCATGCTCTAATTGGCAGTATGCCCTGCACACTCGCACCCCTATACAAGTCTATGGGTCTGAGAGAAACATCACACTGCACTCGAATACTATCCCAGTGCAGTCCGATATACACCGAGTCATTTGTTTTCTCCATCTTCTCTGCTTCAGTGCTGTGATTCTCTCATGAGAGAGCGTCAGAGCACAGAGCACTGACACTCAGATCCCGCTCGCAGCAGAGCAGGAGACGAGTATCATTAGCATATAGCAGCCGATGTGACACACTAGTATGACTCCAGCCTTATTTTCTGTGTCCACGATGAGATTTTGATGAGTTTTTGGTGATACATATTTTTGTTGCATCAAAAATGCAGTATCTTACAGTTCATCAATGTGGATGAGATTTACCATAAAAAAAATTTCCTGCCCACTGGGCTTTTTTATGCTGTGTAAACTGACCTGCGGTGCGTGCTTCAAATTCGCAACATGTCAATTTTTCTTGCAGATATGCTAAATTTCCTGTGCACATTTTTCCCATAGAAGCAAAATATAGCTAATGTGGCCACATTGGACCAAACCATAGCTCTATGGAGAGCACAACTTCATCTTCATTATCTACGAGACCCCGCTCTGTGTGTAAAGTAGTAACTTTTCTTGGTACTGCAACTAAGGCTGGAATCGCACAAGCATATAACATCAGATACAAGAGCATTGGATGCGATATGCCAATGACCCTCGGCTCCAGCTCTGATGTGTCAATGCTCTGCGCTCCTATCCTCTCACATGGGAGAATCAGAGCACAGCTGCGGAGGAGACGGAGAAAGTAATTTCTCCATTTCCTCCATTACCTATCTCGACGTATATCGGACAGAACTGGAATGACATCCGAGTGCAGTCTGATGTTTCACATGCATCCATAGACTTGTGTGGGTGTGAGTGAGACAAGTCTCTGTGCCAATCGCAGCATGCAGAGATTGTTCTCTCATGCCGAATCAACATGAGAAAATAATCGCAGATCTGAGCTGCACCAAAGGATTACACAGGGCCGAGTGCTATACGATATTTTATCACATAGCACTCAGCCATGTTATAAGCTCGTGTGACCCGGCCTTTGAGCAATAAATAGATCTGAACTGTAATACTGGACCATCTGGGACTGTATGTTATATAGTCGTGTTACACACACATCATGGGCGTACCCATCGTGGGGCGGGGGGGCAACTGCCCCCCCCCCTAGAAGCAGGGGCGCACCATGCACCTATCATGATGAGACCTGTCCAACTGTTTTTCCTGCCTCTGGCCCTTTAAATCTTTCGGGCACGGTGGCTTTATAGGTGCACGCATCAGTGAGTCAGTGGCCCACATGCCCTGCACAGAGGGGTTAAGAATGCCTGACGTTGAACATCAGGACATTCTTTATGGGCGGAGAGAGCGCTCTGCTCTCCCCGTCTCCCGCTCCTTGCTGCAGCGTGCCACTGAACATATCAGGATCAGGTCTCAGGCATCTGGAGGAGCTCCTAGTACCTGTGCGCTCCTGAGGCAATTGCTCCAGGTACTGAGCTGGGGCCTAGGGCTGGGCTGATGTATATACAGGGGCTGGCTGTGGCTGGGCTGATGTATATACAGGGGCTGGGGGCTGGTTGATGTATATACAGGTGCTGGGGGCTGGCTGTGGCTGGGCTGATGTATATACAGGGGCTGGGGGCTGGCTGGTCTGATGTATATAAAGGTGAAGGGGGCTTGGGCTGATGTATTCACAGGGGCTGGGGCTGGGCTGATGTATATACAGCAGCTGGCTGGTCTTATGTATATGCAGGTGGTGGGGGCCTGGGCTGAGATATACACAGGGGCTGGGGGCTGGCTGTGGCTGGGCTAATGTATACACAGGGGCTGGGGGCTGTGTTGTGAACTGTGTTTCTGGGCTCCCTCTGGTGGTCACTAACGGTATTGTGTTAGGCATGTCTTGTTGCAGGCCTGAGCTCCAGCTGTGTCATTAAGCAGCGGGTGTTCCCTATTTAGGTCTCCTCTGGACTCAGTCTCTTGCCTGGCATCGTTGTATCCAGTCCTATATGGTCTTCTCCGGATTCCTTTCAGTCTGTCTTATGCAAGAAAAGCTAAGTCCGTTTTGAGTACTTTGGATCATTTGCATTTTTCAGTGTTTTTGTCCAGCTTGCTTAATATGTGATTTTCTGGCTCGCTGGAAGCTCTAGGGGGCTGATATTCTCCCTCCGCACTGTCAGTCGGTGTGGGGGTTCTTGAATATTCAGCGTGGATGTTTTTGCAGGGTTTTCTGCTGACCGCATAAGTTCACTATCTATTTTCTGCCTATCTAGACTCTTGGGCCTCACTTTGCTGAATCTAGTTCATCTCTACGTTTGTGTTTTCCTCTTGCCTCACCGTTATTATTTGTTGGGGGCTTTCTATATCTTTGGGGTTCAATTTCCCTGGAGGCAAGTGAGGTCTTATTTTCCCTCTAGGGGTAGTCAGTTCTCCGGCTGGCTCGAGACGTCTAGAACCAATGTAGGCATGTTCACCGGCTGCTTCTAGTTGTGTGTTAGGATCAGGTATGCGGTTAGCCCAGTTTCCACCTCCCTAGAGCAGTATTTATGTTTTTTGGTTATCTTGCCGGAATATCAGAGATCCTCTACCACTGGGATCATAACACCTTCCATCCTCAGACGAATGGCCAAACCGAGCGCACTAATCAGACTTTGGAAACCTATTTAAGATGTTTTGTTTCTGCTGATCAGGACAACTGGGTGACTTTTTTGCCATTGGCCGAGTTTGCCCTTAATAATCGGGCTAGTTCTGCTACTTTGGTTTCGCCTTTTTTTTGTAATTCAGGGTTTCATCCTCGTTTTTCCTCGGGTCAGGTGGAGTCTTCTGACTGTCCTGGAGTGGATGTTGTGGTGGATAGGTTGCATCAGATTTGGAATCATGTGGTGGACAATTTGAAGCTGTCACAAGAGAAGGCTCAGCGCTTTGCCAACCGCCGTCGCTGTGTGGGTCCCCGACTTCGCGTTGGGGATTTGGTGTGGTTGTCTTCTCGCTTTGTTCCTATGAAGGTCTCCTCTCCTAAGTTTAAGCCTCGGTTTATCGGTCCTTATAAGATTTTGGAAGTCCTTAACCCTGTGTCATTTCGTTTGGACCTCCCGGCATCATTTGCTATTCATAATGTGTTCCATCGGTCTTTGTTGCGGAGGTATGTGGTGCCTGTGGTTCCTTCGGTTGAGCCTCCTGCCCCTGCGCTGGTTGAGGGAGAATTGGAATACGTGGTGGTGGAGAAGATCTTGGATTCTCGTATTTCTAGACGGAGGCTTCAGTATTTGGTTAAGTGGAAAGGCTATGGTCAGGAGGATAATTCCTGGGTTGTCGCCTCTGATGTTCATGCGGCCGATTTTGTTCGTGCCTTCCATGTGGCTCACCCTGATCGCCCTGGGGGTTTTGATGAGGGTTCGGTGACCCCTCCTCAAGGGGGGGGTACTGTTGTGAACTCCGTTTTCAGGCTCCCTCTTGTGGTCACAGATGGTATTGTGTGACTTTGGTTTTTTGGCTCCCCCTGGTGGTTTGGTTTATTATCCTGCGGGTCTGCTGGATCAGCTGCCTCGTTATTCACCAGGGAGGCTCCTATTTAGCTCTGCTTCACTTTCACTTGTGGCCGGCTGTCAATG
Organism: Ranitomeya variabilis; assembly: GCF_051348905.1. Taxonomy (NCBI): domain Eukaryota; kingdom Metazoa; phylum Chordata; class Amphibia; order Anura; family Dendrobatidae; genus Ranitomeya; species Ranitomeya variabilis. Next base: position 824,055,636 of record NC_135232.1, on the reverse strand, counting down.
TATTCAGTGCTATTCTGATTACTCCTGATTATCTCGTTTTCTGCCTCTTCAGGATAAGCTAAGTTCTGTTTGAATATTTTTTGCTCATCTGCCTGCAATATGATTTCTGTGTATGATGAGTCTAGTCCAGCTTGCTAACATGTGATTTCTTTTTGCTGGTAAGCTCTGGGGTACGGAGTTGCTTCCCCCGCACCGTTAGTTGGTGCGGGGGCTCAAGCAATCTCTGCGTGGATATTTTGAATAGGGTTTTTTATTGACCGCACAGTTTCCTTCCTATTTTCTGCTATCTAGTATTAGCGGGCCTCATTTGCTAAATCTGATTTCATCTCTGCGTTTGTGCTTTCCCCTTAACTCACCGTTAATATTTGTGGGGGGCTATTCTATATCTTTGGGGTCTTCCACTGAGGCAAGTGAGGACTTACTTTCCCTCCAGGAATAGTCAGTTTCTCAGGCCGTGACGAGACGTCTAGGATTTTTTAGGTATTGTTCCACGGCTGCCTATAGTTGTTTGCGGATAGGATCAGGTTGCGGTCAATCTAGTTACCACTTCCCCAGAGCTAGTAGTCTGTTCAATTACTTAGCTAGTCCGACCTGCGATCCTTGCCACTAGGATCATAACAGAGGTGTACTGAGTGGAGCTGCATGTGTACGAGGTGTATGGAGTGGAGCAGTGTGTGTACGAGGTGTACGGAGCAGAGCTGCGTGTGTATGGGTGCACGGAGCGGAGCCGTGTGTGTATGAGATGTATGGAGCAGAGCAGCGTGTGTGTACGAGGTGTATGGAGTGGAGTCACATGTGCATAAACCCAACCATCCCGGATCCAGTGGGACAGTCCCGATTTTGAGACTTTGTCCTTGATATAGAAGGGTTAATAGTTTGCCTTTAAGTGCCTTTTGCCTTTAAGTTTTAGAAGTGTTAGAATTACTAGAATCTGTTGACGCAGTAGTTTGATGGTCTCCTCTCCAAGGAGACTATACTTCTTATCATGTATGTTCTCAATAGTCAGCCACAACATGTTCTGGGTGACTGGTAAATAAAGTATGACCCTGGGTGATGGTGGGGGGCTACTTGACTCATATTGAAATGCATTCGTTGTAAATGGTATAAAACATTGCTTTGTTTCTTGATACATCAGATAAAAGTGAATATTACACAGAACAACGTGTGTGATTCTTTTGTCTCCAAGCGCTTGTCAATTAAGGGCGTAATTCCACAATTAGGCCTCACTGGTGATCTGGCGTACTGACTCTGGGTCAGAGCGAAAACAGCTACGACAGTCCTACTGTTCTTTTCCCGCTTGGCCTCAGACCAAATGTACTGCCGCTTTACACTGTTAGCGCGATCGCTAGCTGTGTTGGATTGGAGCAGATATTGCTCCTCGGTCTGACACTGACTGGCACAGGAGACACGGAGAGTTCTTTATCAGTGGTGTACCGGAGCTGCTGCGATGTGAGCAGTCAGCGGCGTGGCTGGATGACATCATTCAGCACCGTGGGAGAGGAAGCTTCCTCTGCAGCTTTTGTACAGCATTCGGATAGTGATGAACGAAAACATGAAATGTAAATGGATGAAAACCTGTCACTCATGAGGATTGAATACTGACCCAATGTTTTTGGGATCGGGAATGAACACAAATGTGAGAAAAGCCTCATATCTCCACCCGCAGAGCTGCAAACCACATATATGGCTGCTCTGTATGCACAGGACCTGGTCAGGGGTCATGATCAGGGGCCTGCGTGTATGCTGGACTCTGCTGTGCTGTTGTCATGGTGCTGGATGAGGGTACGTTTATGTGTGGGGTCAGGAGGGGTCAACAGTGTGGATGTAGCAGAGCCTATGAGGTGTACGGAGAAGTGACAGGTGAGTACGATGTGTACGGAGCGGAGCTGAGTGTGTACAAAGTGTATGGAGTGGAGCCGGGTGTGTACGAGGTGTACGGAGCGGAGCCGCATGTGTACGAGGTGTATGGAGCGGGGCAGTGTGTGTGTACGAGGTGTACAGAGCGGAGCCGCATGTGTGCGAGGTGTATGGAGCGGAGCCACTTTTGTACGAGGTGTACGGAGTGGAGTCGCATGTGTACGAGGTGTACGGAGTGGAGCCGCGTGTGTATGAGATGCATGGAGCAGAGCAGCATGTGTGTACGAGGTGTACGGAGCGGAGTCACATGTGCGTAACACCCAACCGTCCCGGATCCAGCGGGACAGTGCCGATTTTGAGACTTTGTCCTGCTATTCTTTTCCCACTTGGCCTCAGACCAAATGTACTGCCGCTTTACACTGTTAGCGCGATCGCTAGCTGTGTTGGATTGGAGCAGATATTGCTCCTCGGTCTGACACTGACTGGCACAGGAGACAGGGAGAGGTCTTAATCAGTGGTGTACCGGAGCTGCTGCGATGTGAGCAGTCAGTGGCGTGGCTGCATGACATCATTCAGCGCCGCGGGAGAGGAAGCTTTCTCTGAAGCTTTTGTACAGCATTCGGATAGTGACGAACCAAAACATGAAATGTAAATGGATGAAAACCTGTCACTCACGAGGATTGAGTAGCAACCCAATGTTTATGGGATCCGGAATGAACACAAATGTGAGAAAAGCCTCATACTTCCACCTGCACAGCTGCACACCATATATATGGCTGCTCTGTATGCACAGGACCTGTGATGAGGTCACAGGAGGGGAAGAGTCAGGGCTCAGGGGTTACATAATCAGGGGCCTCTGTGTATGCAGGACTCTGCTGTGCTGTTTGTAGAAAAGCCGCGGAGACACCATCACATGTTTCTCAACGCAAGCTATTAATAGCCATGTCGTTCACTGGGAAGGAACAACCACGGGAAGGGCAGCATCCAATAAAGGAAAACCACCTATGCCAAAACATGGTATCCATCCACAGACAGCTGTTTCGGGGTATTTGCCCCTCATCTGTGTGGAGTAGGAAACTGGCTATTAGGAGCAGTGCCTAGTGAAAAGGTTATGAACATAAGGGGAGATCAAAACATCTAACACCGCGGAGACACCATCACGTGTTTCTCAACGCAGTGATCCAGAACACTGCCCCATCCCTTATGGGTAATATGCAAATGCATGTAGAAAAGCTGCGGAGACACCATCACGTGTTTCTCAATGCAAGCAATGAATAGCCAGGTCTTTCACCGGGAAGGAACAACCATGGGAAGGGCAGCATCCAATAAAGGAAAACCACCTATGCCAAAACATGGTATCCATCCACAGACAGCTTCTTCTTTTTTTTTATTTTTTCTTTTTCCCTCAGATGGGACGTTCCACAGTCAGGTAACCAAAACTATAAGGAACAGGAACTCATCTCCCAAAACAGTGTGCCACATACTCAGTGCACCCGCTATTCCCATCATCATTGGAAAACACAACAAAATTTTTATTAACAACCAAAAAACACCTCAAGATACATTAACAAAATGTTTCCACTTTTTAGTCTTCCAAATTCCCTCTGCATCCACCTCCCCTCTCCTCCTCTGATCACACACAAAACAAAAATACAATTTTCCCAAATTAACTTTTATACAATTTTTAACGTCAATATCCTTCCTTTTAAACACATACACATTTCTCACATCCCACAAAACCTCTTTTATACATGCCATTATCAACCACAATTCTCTCTCCTTTTCCCCCACATACCCAATCCAAACATAAAAAGCTCAAAAGACAACAGATTCACCTCACACAGCTCCTTACACAAACGACCCAGACCTGCAATCACACTTCTAGCATACTGACAATTCCAAAAGAAAAGGCACCACACTCTCACTCCCACCACATCCACTCCTCGGACACCTCTCCCTCCTCACTAAACCCCGATTTTTCAGAAACTCCCTCACCGGCAACAGCTCATGCAGTGACTGCCATACAATCTCACTCTGTCTATTTGTCATACCATTCACACGTACCTTCTTCCATACTTTCTGCACATCATCCCCTCTTACCAATTTAAGATCTGGCAAGGACAGCCTATAGGCTCGTCCAACAATAATGTCCCATTCCACCTCTCTACACTCAATCATCTTATATACAGCTTTCTTCTTTTCTAACAATCTCACATCCACATCACACAGTTCATACTTCACTAAAAATTTGTAAACCCACACATAAAACACAGGAACCTCAAAAGCCACTGGGCTCCTAAGATCTCTTTCACGCCATTTCAAACGAAACAAGAAATTTCCAAACAAAAACCTGCACATACATGCATATTTCCCATCCATCCTAATCACACCTAGTACAAACACCATAATATTCACGCCGAAAAAAACATTCACATTTGGGAAACCCAGTCCCCCCTTATCCAAACTCTTCATAACAATCTCTCTCCTCGCTCGCTCCATACACGAACCCCCCAAAAAATACTAACAAAACCCTATTTAATCTTCTAATACACATGTAGCTTGGTGGAAAATCCATTGCAACATTCAAAAAAATAGGTAACACAACACTCTTAATAACTAAAATTTTACCAAAAAACATAAGATCCCTCAAACTCCAAAAATTTAACTTACGCTCCACTCTCTCTTTCACATCCACCCAGCTTTCCTCTCCATCCAATTTCTCTGAAAATTTCACACCCAAAACCTTTATCGATCCACTCACCACATTCACTCCAACATCATCGCTCAGACTCCTTCCCCCAAAATTCTTACACTCACTCTTCTCGCAATTCACTTTAAAAGCAGATGCTCCACAAAAAATAGAAACCAACAACTTCACATGCCGTACCGAACACTCTGAATCACACAGCACACACACATCATCCATATAACCACTCATCTTCCACTCTCTCCCCCCACCCCCGGGTACTTGCACACCTCGAATCACCTTATCTTTTCTTAACAGACATAACAAAGGCTCAATTGCACAAATAAAAATGATAGGGGACAAAGGACACCCCTGACGAACACCCGAAAATACATTTACTCTCCTCCCCACATTTCCATTCAACAACACACAACTATAAATATTCTTATACAAACTTCTCACTCTCTCAACAAACTCGGAAGGAAAACCCATCTTCACCAACACACTAAACAAAAAAATATGCGCCAATCTATCATACGCCTTCTCTAAATCCAAACTCAACACATACACCCCTTTCTTACAATTCATGCAGTCCCACAAACAATATCTCAACATACACAAACTTCCATGTATTTGTCTTCCAGGTACCGCACAACATTACTCCTCACCAACCACACTTCCAACCACGCCACGCATCCTGTTAGACAAAGGTTTCGCATAAATCTTATAATCACAATTTAGCAATGTGATCGGCCTCCAATTTTTCAGATTTTTCAAATCACCTTTTTTTTGGCAATAACACAACCACCCCTGCACGCATACCATTTGCCACCTCTGCTTTCGCCCACATATACTTAGATACATCCACAAAATCCTTCCCAATCACATCCCACATCACACGATAAAATTCCACTGGTAGACCATCCTCCCCCGGCGTTTTATTCAACGCCATGCTACAAACCACCTTCCATACTTCACCCGTCACATCACCAATCAAACTTTCCCTTTCTATCCTATTTAAACTATTTTCCAAAACACTCAACACCTCACCCTCCAAACCTTCATCCCTCCATTTCACAGCATATAAATCATCATAAAACTTTGCCACTTCCTCACACAAGTCCGCGCCACTCACTTCATTTCCATTCATCCCATTCAAAACACTCATACTCTGTCTCTTCCCAAAAACTTTTTTAAAGAAAAAACGCAACACTTCTCATTCTTCTCCAAATTCTCTAATTTGGCCCTATACACAATACTCCTCACTCTTTCTAACAAAAAATCATTCACTTCTTTTTTCACTTTCACTAAATCTTCACTCACATCCATCCCTCCCACCCTCAACTTATACAACACACTCAGTCTTGCATTTAAATAAACAAACCTTTCTCTCTTTGCAGCCGCACACTTGTACCCGAGTTTTTTTTTTTAAACACTCTTGGTTTTCCATTTAACCCAATCCCACCATTCACACACATTTCTGAAATCACTCCTGCACCCACACCACTCTGCATAATGTCTTTCATACTCCTCTCTCACCCCCCCTCCTTCCAGCAAACTCACATTCAACTTCCACACACCTTTCCCAGCCACCTTATTAACATGCAAATCCAACTCACACTTCATACACACATGATCCGAAAAAAACACCCTCTCCTGTGCATAACTAACAGGAATCAGATTTTTTGAAACGAAACAATAGTCCAATCTAGACTCCACCCTCCCACTGTCAGAAAAAAACATATTTAACAATGGAGTTATCTTGCATGCCCGCTGCATATCTTTTAAACCAAAATCACTCACCATATCCATTAACACTTTCCCTGACGCATCGACATTCACACTTCCCACATCACAGTTCATATCACCCACTATCACAACAGGCACTCTTCCTGGAATAAAAAACTTAATTTTTTCAAATAAAACTCTACGCTCCTGTTTTCCCACAGGCGCATATACATTAATAATGCAAAAACGAACATTTCTAAACTCAAAATTAGCCAACACACACCTTCCAACCTCAATCACCATATAGTCACACAAACTCACATCATTTCCCTTCACCAAAAAACCCACACCATCATTTTTATTACAGGCACTCCCTGACCACACAGACGCACCATGAGGCCATTCACTCCCCTTCACACCATCCATAATCCCACACTCCTGCAGACAAAAAATTCCTGCATTCTGGGTTGCAAAAAAATCCAAAATGGCCACCCACAGCAACCTGCTTTTAAAGACCCTCACATTTAGTGTTATGATTACAAAACCCATCACATACACAAAAAATATTTAAAAAAAACAACCTACGAACATGAAATTACTCAACTTACATGAAAAACACAAAAAACAAAAAACATTTTTAAAGGCAAATGTTATATACAAAACCACCTAGCTACTGAAATAATAGCACATAACTACACAGCACCGCCACTGTCCTCCTCCACCATCTGCACTGAGCAGCTTTCAGAGCCGCTGACCTCCATAAACTCCTCCACACGCGTCTTCTTCTGCCCAGCCTTCCTCTGGGGCCCTCCACCTCCATGAACCTCAGAGTCACAGATTTCCCCACCACCCTCCCTGGGACACTTTCGACCTCCAGGCTCCTCTTCTGAGGAAAAAACGCCAATGCTTCCTGGATCAGAATCAAGAATCATCGACGCAGCCATCTCCTCCTCCCCAGAAGTGTCAAAATCCATCAAAACACCCAACTCCTCTGCTTTGGTAACTGGGGCCTCCTTTTTTTTCTTTTTATTTTTAACCATAGCACGCTCTTCATACTTTGCGGCTCTCCAGAATAACTTGTCCTCCAGCTCCTTCTTCCTCCTTTCAGCCTCCTTGTCCTCCTGCCATTTATCCCGCCATCTCTCAATCATAGAGGGCGGATTTACCTCAGCGCTTTGCTGTGCAGAAGCCTCGCTTTCCTCCCCCTTCCTCTCCTCCTCCCGTTTCTTGACCTCCTCCTCTCTCTTTTTTTTCTCCTCCTGCCTCTGCTCCTCCTCACGTTTCTTTTCTTCCTCCTCCCGCCTCTCCTTCTCTCTAGTTGGCCTCCCTGGCCAACCGTATTGACAGTCCTTATACAGGTGCCCTGTATTACCACACTGGTCACATTCACGTGGCATCGGACACTGAGCCGCCGCATGGCCTTCATGCTTACAGTTACGACAAACCATGCTCTTACATGTGTTCTGTAAGTGCCCAAATTGGAAACACTTCCTGCAGTATAGAGGCTGCCCTGCATATGACAGAAAGCCCCTATGACCCGCCACTGAAAAGTTCGCCGGGGGATGGGTGAAACCTCCCAAACAACTTGGGTCTTTCCTCAGTTTCACACGAAACACATATTTACAGTTAAAAATGCCCAAACAATTTCTCTGTTTCTCTCCACCCTTCACATATTCGCAGTACCGAGCCAGGAACTGCTCCAGCAGACTTACTTCTGTGTAAGGATTGTACACGGTAACAGTTACTACTTTCTCCATGAGCCCAAACAGAGGCTCCACTCACACTCCCTCCAGGCATGGGTCACATCATGGCTTCTGAACCACTCAAAAACAGTTAGAAAGCAAGGCTCGCTCACAAAGGTAACATCATATGTACCCTGGTTGTAAAATTCGTTCACACTGAAGATATCAGTCTGATGAGCTCCAGCCTTTCCCTCCAGCAGGTCACAAACCACATACACCATGTTGTTTCTGGCACCACCTTCCACCACCAAACGAATCGTATTCTTGATGAACATCTTCAGTCTTCACTGCCGATACAAATACCGCAGATGAAAATTAGCAGCACGCTGCCAAGAAATACTCGCACCCTCTGACCGCGACACAAGATCACAGCCAAAAGGCCGAGGAGCAATCCCACTCACAAACAGCTGATTTGGGGTATTTGCCCCTCATCAGTGTGGAGTAGGAAACTGGTTATTAGGAGCAGTGCCTAGTGAAAAGGCTATGAACATAAGGATGAATGACCTCGGGGAGATCAAAGCATCCAACACCGCGGAGACACCATCATGTGTTTCTCAACGCAAGCAATGAATAGCCAGGTCTTTCAACGGGAAGGAACAACCACGGGAAGGGCAGCATCCAATAAAGGAAAACCACCTATGCCAAAACATGGTATCCATCCACAGACAGCTGTTTCGGGGTATTTGCCCCTCATCAGTGTGGAGTAGGAAACTGGCTATTAGGAGCAGTGCCTAGTGAAAAGGCTATGAACATAAGGATGAATGACCTCGGGGAGATCAAAACATCCAATACCGTGGAGACACCATTCATTGCTGGCATTGAGAAACATATGATGGTGTCTCCGCGGCTTTTCTACATGCATTTGCATATTTCCCATAAGGGATGGGGCAGTGTTCTGGATCACTGCATTGAGAAACACGTGATGGTGTCTCCGCGGTGTTGGATGTTTTGATCTCCCCGAGGTCATTCATCCTTATGTTCATAGCCTTTTCACTAGGCACTGCTCCTAATAGCCAGTTTCCTACTCCACACAGATGAGGGGCAAATACCCCGAAACAGCTGTCTGTGGATGGATACCATGTTTTGGCATAGGTGGTTTTCCTTTATTGGATGCTGCCCTTCCCATGGTTGTTCCTTCCCGGTGAAAGACCTGGCTATTCATTGCTTGCGTAGAGAAACACATGATGGTGTCTCCGCAGCTTTTCTACATGCATTTGCATATTTCCCATAAGGGATGGGGGCAGTGTTCTGGATCACTGCGTTGAGAAACACGTGATGGTGTCTCAGCGGTGTTGGATGTTTTGATCTCCCCGAGGTCATTCATCCTTATGTTCATCTGCTGTGCTGTTGTCATGGTGCTGGATAAGGGTAAGTTTATGTGTGGGGTCAGGAGGGGTTTACAGTGTGGATGTAGCAGAGCCACGTGTGTACGGAGTGGAGCCTATGAGGTTTACAGAGCAGAGCGAGGTGTGTAAGAGGTGTACAGAGCAGAGCCTATTGTCACGCTCACACCCTGACTGGTGGGTGTGAGCTTGGGGGGTTTGTGGCCCCTCTGTGCCACGAACCAGACTACCCTGGAAGGGGCATGACTATGACAACTGCCTTAGTCTTCACTGGAGCCTCTGATGGTGAGGTCAGGCTTGTGCGGCAGGCAGCTGCCAGGTGCTACTCCAGGGTGGTGTCTGGTTGTGGCTGCTGATCCCACTTGGGAAACAGGAGCACCAGGATTGGTGCGGGCATCAGGCAGGACTAGCAGATGAGCACGGATGAAACTCAGATGAGAAGGCTGGCATCGCTGAGACACAGAGCTGGCAGACACACAGGGCTGGCAGGCACAGCAGAGACACAGTGCTGTCAGGCACAGCAGAGACACAGGGCTGGCAGGCACGGCAGAGACACAGGGCTGGCAGGCACGGCAGAGACTCAGGGCTGGCTGGTACAGCAGAGACACAGGGCTGGCTGGTACAGCAGAGACACAGGGCTGGCAGGTACGGCAGAGCCACAGGGCTGGCAGGTACAGCAGAGACAGGGCTGGCAGGTACGGCAGAGACACAAGGCAGGTTGGTGTGGAGTATGAAGGAACAGGTAGGGACCTGTTCACACAGGAGGTGCAGGTATGGTTATGATGTATGAAGAAACAGGTTGGGACCTGTTCACACAGGAGGTAAAGGTAAGGAAACAAGCAGGAAGGAATGAAGTATGAAGGAAAAGGTTGAGACCTGTTCACACAGGAGGTGAAGGTAAGGAAACAAGCAGGAAGGAATGAAGTATGAAGGAACAGGTTGAGACCTGTTCACACAGGAAGAGAACCACAAGGCTGTGGATAGGAGCGGTAGAGCAGCAAGAGATAGTGCAGCAACAGAATCTGTGCAGAGCGGAACCGCAAGGAATGCGGAGAGGAGCTGCAGCAAGAGAATACTGCAGCAACAGGAGCGGAGCAGAGTAGCATGGAGCAGAACCGCAGGAGTGCGGAGCAGAGGTAAAGCTGCAAGAGAGACAAGGGTAGAACCACAAAGTGCAGAGCCAAGAGCAGAGTGAAGACACAGAGTACAGAGCCAAGAGCAGAGTGAAGGCACAGAGTGCAGAGCCAAGAGCAGAGTGAAGGCACAGAGTGCAGAGCCAAGAGCCAAGTGCAAAGCAAAGGCACAGAGTGCAGAGACAAGAGCAAAGCAAGGTCGCAGAGTGTGGAGAGAGCAGAGCAGAGAGGCACTGCAGGGAAAAAACCACAGACAAGGAGACAGAGATAGGACAAAGTTCAGACAAGGTAATGGAACAAGACAAGGTACAAGAACAAAGACACAGGGGCCAGGATATTCAGCCTCCTGGAGGGCAGACAAACAAGATGCAAGGCAAAGCAAGGAGAACAGCCTTCAGAGAAGGCAAGACACAAAGCAAGGCCTGGCAGCTCAGAAGCAAAACACAAACTGAGTTAACACATTGCACAGGCCCAGTCCACTGGGTGGAGCTGCACTAAATACTGGAGGCCTCTTGGTAATTGGTCAGGAACAGATTAGACAGGGGCACCTGATTCCTATAAGAATCAGAGAGTTCTGGTGCTGCCCCCTATGCACACAGCCAGATAACAGGCAGAGAGCAGAGGCACATAATATGGAGCTGGCAAGAAACAGAAACCACAACATGACCTGGAGCAGTGGGCAAGATAGTGTGAGAGATGAAAGGCCATGCCATGATGACAGCAGAGTTGTTACTCCTATGAGGTGTACGGAGCAGCGACAGGTGTGTACGATGTGTACAGAGCGGAGTCGAGTGCGCACAAAGTGTATGGCGTGGAGCCAGGTGTGTTCGAGGTGTACGGAGCAGAGCTGCGTGTGTACGAGATGTATGGAGCAGAACCTCATGTGTACGAGGTGTACGGAGTGGAGCCGTGGGTGTACGAGGTGTATGGAGTGGAGTCGCTTGGGTGCGAGGTGTATGGAGTGGAGCAGTGTGTGTGTGCGAGGTGTGCGGAGCGGAGCCACATGTGTATGAGGAGTACGGAGCAGAGCCATGTGTGTACGAGGTGTACGGAGCAGAGCCGCATGTGTATCAGGTGTACAGAGTGGAGCCGTGTGTGTATGAGATGTATTGAGCAGAGCAGTGTGTGTGTGTGAGGTGTACGGATGCGGAGTCGCATGTGCATAACACCCAACCGTCCCGGATCCAGCGGGACAGTCCCGATTTTGAGACTTTGCCCTGCTGTGCTTTTCTCGCTTGGCCTCAGACCAAATGTACTGCCACTTTAAACTGTTAGTGCGATCGCTAGGATTGGAGCAGATATTGCTCCTCGCTCTGACACTGACTGGCACAGGAGACACGGAGAGGTCTTTATCATTGGTGTACCGGAGCTGCTGCGATGTGAGCAGTCAGCGGTGTGGCTGGAAGACATCATTCAGCGCCGCGAGAGAGGAGGCTGCCGTCTGCTGCGAGTGTGCGCAGTGAGAGGTGTATGTGTGTAATGATGGAGAAGGCAATGATGGAGTTTGGGGAGAAGGCATTGATAGGGGTGTGAGGGCAATGATGGGGGTGGGATAACTATGTGTGGCCATTATACTGTACACAGCATCATGTGGGGCCATTATACTGTACCCAGCATCATGTGGTACTATTATACTGTATAGAGCAGGGGTGTCAAACTGCATTCCTCAAGGGCCTCAAACCATGCGTGTTTTCAAGATTTCCTTAGCATTGCACAAGGTGCAGGAATCAATATCTGTGCAGGTGGTTAAATTATCACCTGTGCAATACAAGGAAATCCTGAAAACATGACCTGTTTGCGGCCCTCGAGGAATGCAGTTTGACACCCCTGGTATAGAGCATCATCTGAAGTCAATATACTGAACGCAGCATCATGTGGGCCTATTATACTGTATGGAGCATCATGTGGGGCCATTCTACTGTACACAGCATCATGTGGGACCATTATACAGTATGCAACATCATGTGGAGCCATTATACTGTACAAAGCATCATGTGAGGCCATTATGAAGTATGCAGCATCATGTGGGCCCATTATACTGTGTGGAGCATCACGTAGGGCCATTATACTGTGCGTAAAATCATGTGGGACCATTATACTGTACGCAGCATCATGTGAGGCCATTATACAGTATGCAGCACATCATGTGAGGCTATTATACAGTATGGAGCATCACATGGGGCCATTATACAGTGTTGAGCATCATGTGGGCCATTATACTGTATGCAGCATCATGTCAGGCCATTATACAGTATGCAGCATTATGCGGGCCCATTATACTGTATGGAGCATCATGTGGAGCCATTATACTGTACACAGCATCATGTGAGGCCATTATAATGTACAGAGCATCATGTGGGGCCTTTATACAGTATGGAGCACTGTGTGGCCATTATACAGTATTGAGCATCATGTGGCGCCACTATACTGTATGGAGCATCATGTGAGACCATTATACAATATTGAGCATCATGTGTGGCCATTATACAGTATGCAGCATGATGTGGGCCCATTATACTGTATGTAGCATCACGTGGGGCCATTATACTGTACGCAGCATCATGTGGGGCTATTATACTGTACGCAGCATCATTTGGGGCCATTATACAGTATGGAGCACTGTGTGGCCATTACACAGTATTGAGCATCATGTGTGGCCATTATACAATATGGAGCACTGTGTGGCCATTATACAGTATGAAGCACTGTGTGGCCATTATACAGTATGGAACATCATGTGTGGCCATTATACAGTATGGAGCACTATGTGTGGCCATTATACAGTATGGAGCACTATGTGTGACCATTATACAGTATGTAGCACTATGTGTGGCCATTATACAGTATGGAGCATCATGTGTGGCCATTATACAGTATGGAGCACTGTGTGGCAATTATACAGTATAAAGCACTGTGTGGCCATATTTTTTGTTTATAATTATTGTTTATGAAACAGTGTGATCAGCAGTGCTAAATGGGTGTGGTTGGGGCGTGGATATGGGTGTGACTAGTTGTGAAATGGGTGTGGTAAGAGGTGTGGCCTAAAACTTGCCAAGGTGCGTTGTGCGCACCGCGAACTTTGTCCCTCTTTGCCTTCTTCAAAAGTTGGGAGGTATGTTTTTCACTTTACCCTGTTACAAGTGATTCAGAAAGTGTAGGCTCCAACCTGCTAATGGCATCCGTGTGTCTTGCAGTCTGTCCTGCTACCGAAAAACACTGATGTCTGAAAGAGACCTTTGTGAACTCGGTCATTTATCGAACTTTGGCTGACTTTTGAAGATTGTTAGGAAAAAACTCGGGAGTCCGAACACGAATGTGAACGTACAACGTTCATGTCGAATTTGAAATTGTCAAACGTTTTCCGAACAAGTTTGCACATCTCTGCTCCTCACTAATACATGTGCCTCTAAAAGGATGCCAATTATGGCTTGTATTTGAAAGTACTATTGCTCAGACAGCAAGTGTCAATTGTGGTGGTTTATAGCCATGGTATGTTTTTTATTCTTCTTTTATACTAAGTAGTCCAATGCCAATTTTTCTTTTACCATACATCTTGTAAACACTATAATCAAATGTTGACAATTTTTTCAACCCCAATTAGCTAACCTTTCCAAAAAGAACACAATAAAAAATACTAGCTAGGTTGGTACACTTACATTTTTAACCCCTTTCCGACATTGGGTGTAATAATTAGGGTTGAGCGAAACGGGTCGGCCATTTTCAGAAGTCGCCGACTTTTGGCAAAGTCGGGTTTCATGAAACCCGACCCGACCCCTGTGTGGGGTCGGCCATGAGGTCGGCGATCTTCTGAATCTGGTATCGGAATTCCGATACCGAGTTCCGATATGTTTGCGATATCGGGAATCGGTATCGGAATCCATATTTAAGTGTTAAATAAAGAATCAAAATAAAAAATATTGATATACTCACCCTCGGACGCGCCCTGGTACTAACCGGCAGCTTTCCTTCCTAAGAATGAGCACGTGAATGACCTGCGGTGACGTCGCGGCTTGTGATTGGTCGCGAGCGGTCACATGGGCGGTCACGTGACCAATCACAAGCTGCGACGTCATCTAAGGTCCTTCACGCGCTCATTCTTAGGAAGGAAGGCTGCCGGAAAGAAGCAGGGCGCATCCGAGGGTGAGTATATTCCTATTAGGTATATACTCACCCTCGGACGCACCCTGCTTCTTTCTGGCAGCCTTCCTTTCTAAGAATGAGCGCGTGAAGGACCTTAGATGACGTCGCGGCTTGTAATTGGTCGCGTGACCGCCCATGTGACCGCTCGCGACCAATCACAAGCCGCGACGTCACCACAGGTCATTCACGCCCTCATTCTTAGGAAGGAAGGCTGCCGGTTAGTACCAGGGCGCGTCCGAAGGTGAGTATATCAATATTTTTTATTTTGATTCTTTATTTTACACATTAATATGGATCCCAGGGCCTGAAGGAGAGTTTCCTCTCCTTTAGACCCTGGGAACCATAGTATCCCATTGCACTGCATTGGGTTTCGTGTTTCGGCCGACCCCGACCCCGACTTTTTTATAGGATCGGCCGATTTCACTCGACCCAACTTTTGAGAAAGTCGGGTTTCATGAAACCCGACCCGATCCTATAAAAATAAAAGTCGCTCAACCCTAGTAATAATACGCCCATGTCGGAATACCTCCCTTTGATGTGGGCTACAATGCTGAGTCCATATCTTTCCCGGCATATGTCAGCTGTTTTAAACAGCTGACGTGTGCCTCTAATAGCCGTAGGTGGAATCATGATCCACCCGTGGCTGTTAACCTGTTAAATGCCGCTGTCAATCTCTGATAGCTGTATTTATCTTGCACTTCTGGTAAGCGTGCCAGAAATCCCGCCCATTGGTGACCCCGTCATATGATCGTGGTTCACCGATGGGTTGGCATGAGAACCATAGGTCTCCAGCATACCTCTATGGTTGTCACTGCTGGATTAATCTGAGCACTGTCTGGTGGTCGGCACTCATGGCAAGTGAGCATTTCTGCTAAATGTAGGCGAACTGATCATCGCCTGTACGCAGCAAAGCCGATAAGAAAACTGCAGCTTCTAGTCTCCCATGAAGATTATTAAAGCATGCAAGAAGTAAAAAAGAAATGTTTTTAAAAATATAAAAAAGTATAAAAGTTGACATCACCCCCCTTTCTCCCCATTCACAATGAAACAGTAAAAAAAAAATCAAACTTACACAAATTTAGTATCACCGCATTCATTATCGTCCTATTTATAAATGTAAAAAAAGAATTAGCTTCCCCAGAGATATATATTCTGTCTTGGAGGAGAAGTTAGGTAGTTGGTGTCAGACAGACAGTGAGATTAGTCTGGAGCAGACAGTTGGAGGAGAGCTGGGGCCGTGAAGCCACGTGGTGCTGCAGCTCTAGGCCAGAAAGGAGAAGCAGACTGGTTGAATCTGTAGAACGTGCGAGAGGGGAGAAGCACAGGAGAATTAAGGAGCGGGAAGAGAGCTGCGACTGAGCTCCTTTCACGGTGAAGAGCAGGAACCGGAGCCCGAGGCTGTGTGGAACTGTATGTCCCATAGCAGTAGCAGAACCAGAGGGCAGAAGATCCTAGATCGTCTGTCCGTACCCACACCCAAAGTTGCAGCAACATACAGAGCCCATAGTCATCTGAGAGACACCTGTAAAAAGGCTTGCGTTGCCTACCATGCGGGTACTGTCTTAGGACAGGGAAAGAGAGGACCTTGTGTGAGGCCTAATCCTGCAAGGAACTCGCCTTACAGAGCTAGAAGGAAGGCTTACAACTTTGCCTGGAAAGGAGGATCCATAATTGCTTTCGAGACGACCGGACCTAGCCAACACCTGTTATCGGTACCCAGGACTGTGGCCATGAATCACCAATAAACAGGTAAAGAGACTGCAACCTTGTGTCATCTGATTCGATCGATGCCAAATACACCAGGAGCCCTGGGGACCCAGCTTCACCTGTGGGAAGGCATACCATCCTTGCTGTAGTGCCATCACTCCCCAGAGGACCCCTTTAAGCATCATCGGTCACCTCTGACCAAATACCACAGGAACATTCTTATTTCTAATAACCACTTTAAAGACCATCCCTATAATTTGGATGCCCAGGGCCATGGACCGGGTTGCTGCAACCGTGACCATCCCTTTAATGACGACCGGACCCGGTACCAAGTACCCCTATGCCTTCACGGTTGCTCCACACACACTTTGTAAATAAAAATGTCATAGCTACATTTCTGGATTTTAGAGAATTTTATTTTGTATTTTTAAAAACAGCTATTCCACCTTCACAAAAACAATTACCGTACACAAGAAATGCAAAAGCTCAGTTGTTTGTGACAAGCAATCACACCGTCTGACACAGATTTCAGAATTTTTTTTATAAAAACAATTGTGTTTGCTTCTGCTTTCTGGTGCATTATGACTGAAAACAAATGTGTAATTGCAATTCAAATGCAGCAGTACAGATGCCAGGTACACTATATCACTGATCAATCACACTGAGTCTGGCACTGAACAATCACACTGGCTACGAGCTCTGACATTCTCAGTAACCTAAAATCACACTTAATTTGCTTCTACATTCCTTTTTAGGTTTTTGTATAGACTATGATATTGCCTCCTGATTGCCCTATGCCATTTAATATGTTAGCTGAAAGGCATAATGTGGAAATTGGATGGTCGTACCTGAAGACTTAAAATGTACTGCAATGTGTAAAAAGGTGGGGGCCTTTTTCTTGAAAAATGCACAATTTAAATAGCAAATTGTTCTAATTGGCTGGGACCAATAAGTTTTATAAAATTGTACTTGATTTCTTTACTTATGAATAGTGCCCATACACCTTATAATATTGTCCGATAAATTCAGTCAATAGTAGGAGTTTCTCCTTATCCTTGGCAAAAGATTCATGTGTTATTCAAGAGGAGAAAAGAGAAAACAGCTCCCACACTTAACAGGCTGGGGCTTAGCTGTCTAAAGAGCAAAAGATTCAGCCATTTAAATTTTAAGCCACTTGAACATTATTCTCCAGATAAGGACATGAGTATATACTAGTGCTTCTCACTAAATTAGGATATCATCAACACTTGTAACACTTGTAGCCCATGTCCTGGATACATCTGTGTGTGGTGGCTCTTGAAGCAATGACTTCAGCAGCAGTCCATTCCTTGTGAATGTTCCCCAAATTTTTGAATGGACTTTTCTTAACAAATCCTTTCAAGGCTGCATTTAACCCGGTTGCTTGTGTACCTTTTTGTACCACACTTTTTCCTTACACTCAACTTCCTTCCAGTTTCTTTAGCAATAACCTTTTGTGGCTTACAAACCTTAAGGAGTGTGTTAATGACTGCCCTCTATCAAGTCTGTAGTCTTACCCATGATTGTGGAGCCTACTGAATCAGACTAAGGGTACCGTCTCACAGTGGCACTTTGGTCGTTACGACGGCACAATCCGTGACGTTCCAGCAATATACTTACGATCTCGCTGTGTCTGACATGCTACTGCGATCAGGGACCCTGCTGAGAATCGTACGTCGTAGCAGATCGTTTGAAACTTTCTTTCGTCGTCAAGTGTCCCGCTGTGGCGGCATGATCGCATCATGTAACAAAGGTGTGCACGATATTGTATACGATGTAATGGGTGGAGGAGCTTGATACATAGGAGCGCCAAATTCTCCACTTCCTGTGTGCTGATTGGGCGGTACAATACTGTGCGCTCATTCGACAGACGTGGTACTATTGTTCCCGGCCGATAAAACCGTGGCTCTCGAGCGCTGTATTCTTTTCTCTCCAACCAATGCGCGCACAGTAACCAACGGCCAATCAGCACATTACAGGTGTAGTTAGCTAGCAGCACAACACGCCCCTTGTGAACAACTTCACGCATAGAGTATGCAAAATGTGCTCTGAATTGTGAGAGCACCTCCTGTGTGACATGCCCGTACGACTGTCCCGTACGACTTCTACATCGAAAATACGTCATGAAATTATCGCTCCAGCGCCGTGCATTGCGAAGTGTGACCGCAGTCTACGACGCTGGAGCGATAATGGAGCGACGCTGGAGTGTCACGGATCGTGCTGTCGTAGCGACCAAAGTGCCACTGTGAGACGGTACCTTTAGGGACCTTTTTAAATGCTTACAAAGACTTTGAAGTTGTTTTTTTTTGTTAATTATTCTAATTTACTGAGATAGTGACTTTTGGATTTTCATTGGCTGTAAGCCATAATCTTCAACATTAACAGAAATAAACACTTGAAGTAGATCACTCTTTTTGTAATGACTCTCGTATTATATGAGATTCACTTTTTGTGTTGGAGAACTGAAATAAATTAACTTTTTGATGATATTCCAATTCAAAGAGAAGCAGTTGTACATTAGAAGGTCTTCCAATCCTTCAAAATTATTAGGTTTAACTTTAATGCGCAGAAAGCATTAAGATATTAACCTTCCTCTCAGCCCTGTGATTTACTTTTTTTTGTTTTTTTATGTTCTTACAGTAAAAAATATTATTGATTTTTTTTCAGAATTAGTCAAATGTTCTGAGACAGTCATGTAACATGGGTAAATAAATTGCCCTTAATCCGGTTGTCCACTACTAGGACAACCACTTCTTAAACTAAATGTTCTGCCCTGATGAAACCTATACTCACCTACTGTTATTTCCAATGAATGACTATTGCAAAACAATGGGGAGACAAAGAGGGCAATAGGGTCTTATCCACGTTACACAGAGGAGAATAAACACCAAATTAGCTCACCTGGTTAGGATGAGATTAGAGCATATACAGGTCCTTCTCAAAAAATTAGCATATAGTGTTAAATTTCATTATTTACCATAATGTAATGATTACAATTAAACTTTCATATATTATAGATTCATTATCCACCAACTGAAATTTGTCAGGTCTTTTATTGTTTTAATACTGATGATTTTGGCCTACAACTCCTGATAACCCAAAAAACCTGTCTCAATAAATTAGCATATCAAGAAAAGGTTCTCTAACCGACCTATTACCCTAATCTTCTGAATCAACTAATTAACTCTAAACACATGCAAAAGATACCTGAGGCTTTTAAAAACTCCCTGCCTGGTTCATTACTCAAAACCCCCATCATGTGTAAGACTAGTGACCTGACAGATGTCAAGAAGGCCATCATTGACACCCTCAAGCAAGAGGGTAAGACCCAGAAAGAAATTTCTCAACAAATAGGCTGTTCCCAGAGTGCTGTATCAAGGCACCTCAATGGTAAGTCTGTTGGAAGGAAACAATGTGGCAGAAAACGCTGTACAACGAGAAGAGGTGACCGGACCCTGAGGAAGATTGTGGAGAAGGACCGATTCCAGACCTTGGGGAACCTGAGGAAGCAGTGGACTGAGTCTGGTGTGGAAACATCCAGAGCCACCGTGCACAGGCGTGTGCAGGAAATGGGCTACAGGTGCCGCATTCCCCAGGTAAAGCCACTTTTGAACCATAAACAGCGGCAGAAGCGCCTGACCTGGGCTACAGAGAAGCAGCACTGGACTGTTGCTAAGTGGTCCCAAGTACTTTTTTCTGATGAAAGCAAATTTTGCATGTCATTCGGAAATCAAGGTGCCAGAGTCTGGAGGAAGACTGGGGAGAAGGAAATGCCAAAATGCCTGAAGTCCAGTGTCAAGTACCCAGTCAGTGATGGTGTGGGGTGCCATGTCAGCTGCTGGTGTTGGTCCACTGTGTTTCATCAAGGGCAGGGTCAATGCAGCTAGCTATCAGGAGATTTTGGAGCACTTCATGCTTCCTGGCACCTGCTCACAGTGCCAAAACCACTGGTGAATGGTTTACTGACCATGGTATTACTGTGCTCAATTGGCCTGCCAACTCTCCTGACCTGAACCCCATAGAGAATCTGTGGGATATTGTGAAGAGAAAGTTGAGAGACGCAAGACCCAACACTCTGGATGAGCTTAAGGCCGCTATTGAAGCATCCTGGGCCTCCATAACATCTCAGCAGTGTCACAGGCTGATTGCCTCCATGCCACGCCGCATTGAAGCAGTCATTTCTGCCAAAGGATTCCCGACCAAGTATTGAGTGCATAACTGAACATTATTATTTGATGGTTTTTTTGTTTGTTATTAAAAAACACTTTTATTTGATTGGACGGTTGAAATATGCTAATTTATTGAGACAGGTTTTTTGGGTTATCAGGAGTTGTAGGCCAAAATCATCAGTATTAAAACAATAAAAGACCTAACAAATTTCAGTTGGTGGATAATGAATCTATAATATATGAAAGTTTAATTGTAATCATTACATTATGGTAAATAATGAAATTTAACACTATATGCTAATTTTTTGAGAAGGACCTGTAGATAGCGGCTGCTGCAGATCCACAGGTCTTCACCGACCAGAGAAAATAATGTCTTCAAAGGGAGATTTGTAGCTAAAATTCTGCGCTGCCGCTGAGATGAATTTCAGGAGAGTATAGTTCACTCACAGTGGTTTTATTCAACGCGTTTCAGGGATCTCATGCCCCCTTCATCGAGATATAAAACGTGTTGAATAAAACCACTGTGAATCAACTATACTCTCCTGAAATTCATCTCAGCGGCAGCGCAGAATTTTAACTACAAATCTCCCTTTGAAGACATTATGTCCCATGAATGAGACATTTTACAGACTGTCCTGTACATTTTACATGCTGTATACCAGTTTCTCATATTGTTTATTGTTGCTACGTGTTCCTGTGTTTTGCATAGCTGAAATCCTCCCTTTCCATGAAGTTTGTCCCTTCTGTCTCCCTCTGCTGGGTGTCATGTCACTTCCTTCTTCTCCCTGTGTCTCAGTCTCCATCTTGGCTTCATTACAGGCACATGTGCTTTCAGCTTGTCTCAAGAAAGTATTTTTTACCTGCTGCTGTTTGTATGCATTCAACAAGAATTCTTAAAGAAATCAAAGTCTCTTCTGGATTCTTCATAACATGTGTGCCATATTTGCAGCCATAGGCCCCCGGACAGAATAGTAAAAAAGACTTACCAGATTTATCTGTAAAGTCACCAACAGCTTCTATAAAGCTACAGAACTTCATGCAGAGCATCTGCTTTCAGCATATAAGAGACTATACAGCTCCCCTTCTCCCTGTGAATCAGGATGGCTGAAGGAATGACTACACGGTCTCTGCCAGACCCATTGTTAGAGGAAGAGTGCATAGAATTTGATCTACCATCTAGTGAGAAGGCTAGACGTCCCACAAAGCCTACATGGAAAGTAAGGGAGAATCTAGAATCCTGTAAATATGTTCTTCTCCATGCTATAGCAGAGCAATGGCAAAAACTGCTGAATCACATAGGCAGCCTGTCTCAGCCTGCTTCTCTCGAACGACCGCCAGAGGGAACCCTTGCACAACTGTGTTCAGATTACCAACTGTATGCAGAAATTACAAATCAGTGCACCTCCCTGTTACAGAGACTTAACCTGTCAGTTCCCTGCAAAGAGCTGCAAGCTTTCCAACAACTTAACTCTGAGAAAGAAAGCATGATGCGTGATATAAAAGGCAAGAATCACGCAAAGGCAAGAATCGCACTTATAGCCGAGATGTCATCTTGTATTTCCGGCTCAGCCAGTCAGTCAAAGCGATCATCTAAGTCACGCTCTTCAAAATCCTCAACCCTCAGCGAACAGCTCGTAAGAGCATGTGCAGTAGCTTAGGCCACTAAAATACAAGCTGCCTTCGCTCAAAATAAAACTGAGATGGAAATGGAGGCAGCCGAAACAGAGGCCCTAGAGAAGAAAAGAAAGGCAGAAACAGAGGCCCTAGAGATGAAAAGAAAGGCAGAAACAGAGGCCCAAGAGATGAAAAAGGCAGAAACAGAGGCCCTAGAGATGAAAAGAAGGGCAGAAACAGAGGCCCTAGAGAAGAAAAGAAAGGCAGAAATAGAGGCCCTTGAGAAGGAATGCGAACACGCCGCAGCCATGGCAAGGTTAAAGGTCCTGGAACAAGCCATCAGTGGGAGCCAAAGAGACAGTGTCAGTTTAAGTGATTTTGATACTGGAAACCCTCTTAAGTGTACTAAAGACTATATACAAAGCCAATACAGTGCTCCCCCTGCACCTGCAATCCTTCCTGACCGCACAGTTGCTCCCCTGAGACAACTGGACACAGAGTGTTTACCCGCATCCTGCACCCAAGGACAGTACAATATGCTGCCAACCCTGCATCCTGATCCTCCTCTGTGAACCGGAATGTACCGGAAACCTGCACCGCACCAAACCTTATACACAGAAACATGCATGCAGGCCAATATGCAGGCAAGTCACCACACTCTGGTCAGTCACACAATTCCAGACCCATTTGTGGCAGAAACTAAGCTCATTAAGCCAGTTAATTGACTGAATGCCTATGCTGCCTCATATGTTCCTGCATTACCAGGTCAAAGCACAGACTGTATGAACAATGCTACCCAGCCAGCAATGGTCCTTCCAAAATCGGAGAATGCTGATATGACTGGCTTTGCAAGGTACATGTTTCAGCGTGATCTAACTAAGACTGGTCTTACAAAGTTTGACGATAAGCCTGAGAACTACAGGGGTTGGAAGTGTACCTTTAAAACCACACTCAGTGACCTCGGCATCACCACCGCTGAAGAGCTAGACCTGCTAATCTGGTGGCTTGGGCCACAATCCACGGATTGGGTCAAGAGACTTAAATCCTTCTACATCAGTAATCCTATTGCGGGTCTCACCACTGCATTGAAGAGGCTAGAAAGAAGCTATGGCAGTCCTGAGGCCATAGAAAAGGCCCCATTCAAGCAACTAGAGGAATTTACAAAGGTATCTAGTAAGGACAGTACAAGGTTCCAAGAGCTCAGCGATCTTCTGTTAGAGCTTCAGCTGGCCAAAGCAGACCAGTACCTGCCTGGCCTCAGCTACCTGGACACTGCTCATGGGGTAACCCCAATAGTTTCCAAGTTGCCGTCCAATATCCTAAATAAGTGGGTCATGCTTGGATCAAAATACAAAAGGGAAAACCAAGTCTCCTTCCCTCCATTTTCCTACTTCTGCGAGTTCATCGAAAATATTGCAGAGTGTAAGACTGATCCAAGTTTTTCCTACGGAGAACACAGCGACCCTGTTTCATCTCCTAAACAAGAGAGTCCACGTCTTAACTGCAGGAACCACTGAGCTCCAATGTCCGTCAAGAAGACTGATGTTGTCCCACACCTACAGTATCACAAGATACAGTAAGAGCAACAAAGGTGAGAAGGTTGAGAATCCTAATCGTATGTGTCCCATTCACGAGAAACCTCACCCCTTAAAGAAGTGCATTGGCTTCAGAAAGAAACGACTCCAAGAACGCAAAGAGCTTCTGAAGAACTTTGGAATATGTTACAGGTGCTGCACTTCTACTGAACACTTCGCTAAGGACTGTAAAATATCTATTAAGTGTTTGGAGTGTGACAGTGAGGGGCATGTGCAAGTGCTCCATCCATCCCAATCTAACACTGCACAGCCTACGCCTTCCCCCACCAAGAGGCAAGGCGGGGTAGGATGCTGTTCAAACAGGCCTCCTGACGAAGAAGCGAAACGTGCGTTGGGGCGGCGGGGACGCCATTTGTGATCCACACTAGGTTAATGTAAGTGCCGCTGATTTATATTGCTGTTGTGCCCTAACATATTTCCCCTATGTATTTAGACAGGGTCGTGTTACCCCTACACTATGTAGTTTGTGGAGTCATGTGTATGGGCATACTAAAGCAGGCACAGGTGTGTTAATGCTTATCTTTATAACATTTACTATTTAACATGGCAGTCTCTGCTTCTTAGTAGCTACCTTGCAATTGTACTTGTTTTTTTGGTTACTTCATGTGTATTTTTTCAATAAAAAATCTTTTTTGGTGCATATTGGCACTTTATACCGGTTCTCCCTTGTGAATTACTGATGGTGTGCATGTCCAGTCCTCGACCCTCGCCCTGTCTCCTGTTCCAACCCTAGGCTGAAACCACCGCCCACCACCCGGTGAAAAGATCATACACCAATACCCACAGTTAGAACAGACAAGGATAACGGAAAATATACACCACGCCGCAGTCACTCAGGAATACACTATAAATGTACAGGGCAAAATAAATACAAATATAGGAAGGAGTAAATAAGAAAAAGGGAAATACACCACCAGCAACGATACTCCAACTACTTGCTCACCACTCCAGACTGAGATAACAACGCACAAGACAGAAGCTATAATCGGCGACGCCCAATGTTCAGGAGAACTATTTAAAGGCAATGGGCATGGCCCAGCTTCCAATCCGAGCATCAGGTAAATTAACCCCGGACAAGCTAGACAAAATCTAGCCAACGCCAATGAGCACATAGTGGTCAAAAGCGGAATTACCGCTGTCCGTCGAACGACCTGGTCTGAACAGCGTCCGACATGACAGTACCCCGCCTTCTACGAGGGACCCCAGGGCCCTCACGGCTTTTAGAACCCAGCTTGTCTGGATGGCAACGATGAAAAAACCTGACCAGCCGATCCGCATGATTGTCCGAGGCTGGTACCCAGGACCTCTCCTAAGGCCCATAACCATGCCAGAGTACCAAGTACTGTAAAGTGCGGCGTACTACACGAGAGTCAACCACCTTGGAGACTTCAAATTCCAAATTACCATCCACCAAGACTGGAGGTGACATCGGCGCCGCGTCCACGGAACCCACCACCTTCTTTAAAAGAGACCTGTGGAACACGTTGTGTATCTTATACAACGTAGGAAGCTCCAATCGGTACGCTACTGGGTTAATGACTGCAGTGACCCTAAATGGACCAATAAACCGTGGACCCAATTTAAGGGATGGTATTTTGAGTCTTATGTTTTTTGTGGATAACTACACCCAGTCATCCACACTCAGGTCCGGACCTGACACACGCCTACTGTCAGCCACACGTTTGTACCTAGCACCCACACTCAACAGGCGCTGTTTAACTCTCCTCCAGACTGATGACAATTGTGCTCCTAACTGGTCCTCCTCCGGAACGCCGGAAGAGCCCCTCTGACTCAAAGTACAAAATTGAGGATGTAGCCCGTAAACACAAAAAAACGGAGACTCCCCAGACGACTCCTGGCAGTGATTATTGATGGCAAACTCAGCCAAAGGAAGGAACGTCGACCACTCCTGGTTATCAGAGACAAAGCAGCGTAAGTACTGTTCCAAATTTTGGTTCATACGCTCGGTCTGACCATTTGACTGAGGATGAAAAGCCGAAGAATGAGACAACTTGATCCCCAGCCGTGAGAAAAATGCTTTCCAAAATTTTGCCACAAACTGAGTACCCCTATCAGACACGATGTCAGACGGAACCCCATGAAGTCTGACCACCTCCTGCACAAATACCTGTGCCAGAGTCTTAGCGTTAGGCAATGAAGGCAAAGACACAAAGTGCGACATTTTTGAAAACCGATCAACAATCACCAAGATGACCGTGTTCCCAGCTGAGGAGGGCAAATCAGTGATGAAATCCATGGAGATTTCCGTCCATGGCTTACTAGGTACCTCAAGAGGAAGTAGAGTGCCAACAGGACGGGAGCGGGGCATCTTAGCCCCAGCACACGTGGTACAAGCTGACACGTATGAGACCACGTCCTGTCGGATCTTGGGCCACCAAAACTGACGTGACACCAACTCCAAGGTACCTCTAACCCCTGGGTGGCCAGCCAGGACAGCATCATGATGTTCCGCCAAAACCTTTAGGCGGAGATGAAGCGGTACAAAAGATTTGTTGATGGGAAGCTCAGATGGTACCTCCTCCTGAGCCTCGGCAACCTCAGCCTCAACCTCGGTAGTGAGAGCCGAAACCACAACACTCTTTTGGAGGATGGGTACTGGATCCTCCTGAGGTTCTCCCCCCAGAAAACACCTGGACAGAGCATCCGCCTTAGTGTTTTTAGACCCCGGTCTGTAAGTAACAACAAAATTGAACCGCGTGAAAAACAATGCCCAGCGAGCCTGCCTGGGGGACAGACGCTTGGCAGACTCCAAATACAGCAGATTCTTATGATCGGTAATAACAGTAACCTGATGTACCGACCCCTCCAAGAATTGTCGCCATTCCTCAAAGGCCAACTTGATAGCCAACAACTCCCTGTTGCCGATATCGTAGTTACGTTCGGCGGACGACAGTTTCTTGGAGAAATAGGTGCATGGATGCAAATCACTCAAAGATGAGCCTTGTGATAGTACCGCCCCCACACCAACCTCAGACGCATCGACTTCCACAACAAAAGGTTTTGATGCATCTGGCTGCACAAGAATGGGGGCTGAAACAAAGCTATTCTTAAGAAATTCAAATGCGCGCACAGAAGCCTCAGGCCAAATGGAGAAATTGGTACCCTTTTTAGTCATGTCAGTTAGCGGTTTAGCAATGACAGAAAAATCCTTGATAAATTTCCTATAGTAGTTAGAAAACCCAAGGAACCGCTGAAGTGCTTTCAGGTTTTCAGGCCGTTCCCAATGCAGCACCGCTCGCACCTTAGCGGCGTCCATTTTAAAACCAGAAGCAGACACAATATAACCCAAGAAAGGCAACTCTTGAACAGAAAATACACATTTCTCAAGTTTAGCATACAGCTTATTCTCTCTGAGAAGCTGTAACACCTGCCTGACATGATCTAAATGAGTATCACGGTCGCAAGAATATATGAGAATGTCATCTAGGTACACGATAACGAATTTCCCCAAAACATGCGAAAACACATCATTAATGAAATGTTGGAACACTGCAGGTGCGTTAGTCAACCCAAATGACATCACCAAATTTTCAAAATGACCCTCAGGGGTATTAAAAGCCGTCTTCCACTCATCACCTTGACGGACTCTTATGAGGTTGTACGCCCCCCTGAGGTCAAGCTTGGTAAACCACTTAGCACCTGCCACCTGGTTGAACAAATCTGGTATTAGTGGCATAGGGTATGGATCACGAACCGTAATCTGGTTCAATTGCTTGAAATCCAAATACGAGAGTAATCCGCCATCTTTCTTCTTCACGAAGAAGAACCCTGCTGCCACAGGCGAGGATCAAGGCCTGATGTGCCCTTTGCTCAAACTTTCAGCAATGTAATCCTTTAATGCTTGTCTCTCCGGACCGGAGATGTTAAACATCCTTGCTTTAGGCAATTTGGCCCCTGGTTTAAATCTGATAGTACAGTCATTGGGGCGATGTGGCAGCAACTCTGAACAACCCTTCTCAGAGAACACATTCACAAAATCCAGAAGTGACTCCGGAACGCTTGAAGTCACAGCAGACACACATGTGGCCAGGCAATTCTCCTGGCAGAATTCGCTGCACTGAATTATGTCCTGAGTTTTCCAGTCAATTACCGGGTTGTGCATAGACAACCATGGAAAACCCAATACCACCTGAGCAGGAAGATTCCTGAGCACCTTACATGTAACCTGCTCGGAATGTAGAACCCCAATGTGGAGTTTCACCTCAGCCACAAATTCAGTAATCTCCCCCTTTGAGAGAGGAGCAGCATTGATGGTGACCACGCGGATAGGATGAGGCAGTTTTTGAACCCTAAAACCTGCTGTGCGCACAAACTCCTCATCAATGAGATTTGTGGCTGAACCACTATCCACAAACACAGTAATTGGCAGCTCACTGCCAGCGATTATAAGCTTAGCAAGGAGCATGCAATGAGAAACCACCATGGAGGATATACATAAGCTCAGATTGGTCTCCTCCACACCCTCTGAGCTTATAAGTTTTCCGCCGTTGCGTTTTTCTTACACAGTAGAGGACAGATGTTAATAAAATGACCAGTCTTACCGCAGTAAAAGCAGGCTCCCTGCTTCCTGAGCTCAGGGGCTCGATGCTTTACATGTGACACCCCTGAGATTTGCATAGGTTCCGTGGGCTCACCTGCAGCAACCACACGTGAACCTAAACCCTCTCCCATAGGCGGTGTCTCATGCTCCCCCTGACGCAAACGGCGATCAATGCGGACAACCAGACTCATGGTGGAATCTAGAGATGTAGGAGTCTCGTACATCAGAAGGGCTTTTTTAACCCTTCCAGAAACCCCATGAATAAGCTGACTCCGCAGCGCTTGATCATTCCACTGTGTATCAATTGCCCAGCGACGAAATTCAGAACAGTAATCCTCTGCTACTCGCTCCCCCTGGCGAATAGTGCTTATCTTAGATTCTGCTAGAGCCATTCTGTCTGGCTCATCATAGATATTTCCAAGAATGGAAAAAAAACTCTCCACAGAGTCAAATGCAGCAGAATCAGATGGCAAAGAAAACGCCCGTGCTTGGGGATCCCCGCTTAACAATGACAACACCAGGCCCACATGCTGAGCCTCATTACCCGAAGAGATCGGGCGCATACGGAAATATAGTTTGCAAGCTTCACGAAAAGAAACAAATTTACTGCGTTCCCCAGTAAATTTTTCAGGCAAAGGAAACTTAGGCTCAGCAACTCTACCTGTCGCTCCAGCTTGCACATTAGATACTGCTAGTCCCTGTTGCTGCACTGCCCCCCTCAACTCAGTGACCTGTAGGGACAGCGCCTCCAACTGGTGGGTTATGGAAGTCATGGGATCCATGACAAAACAAAAAAAAGGAATCCCCCTTTTTTTGTTTTTTTTTTGTTTTAAAGGCCGATTATAATGTCACAGGGAGACTAGGTGGGCAAGAGCTAATAACCCGGGCCCCTGCAATTTCCCTCAGACTAGGGAAATCCTGACTGACCCTCTACCTGGAGTTTACACTGAAGGTGTGCATGTCCAGGCCTTGACCCTCGCCCTGTCTCCTGTTCCAACCCTAGGCTGAAACCACCGCCCACCACCCGGTGAAAAAATCATACACCAATACCCACAGTTAGAACAGACAAGGACAACGGAAAATATACACCACGCCGCAGTCACTCAGGAATACACTATAAATGCGCAGGGCAAAATAAATACAAATATAGGAAGGAGTAAATAAGAAAAAGGGAAATACACCACCAGCAACGATACTCCAACTACTTGCTCACTACTCCAGACTGAGATAACAACGCACAAGACAGAAGCTATAATCGGCGACGCCCAATGTTCAGGAGAACTATTTAAAGGCAATGGGCATGGCCCAGCTTCCAATCTGAGCATCAGGTAAATTAACCCCGGACCAGCTAGACAAAATCTAGCCGACGCCAATGAGCACATAGTGGTCAAAAGCGGAATTACCGCTGTCTGTCGAACGACCTGGTCTGAACAGCGTCCGACATGACAGGTTTTCATCCCTAAAACGCACCTTAAAGAGAAGGCAAGAGACGGAGAAACATTTTGTCGACTTCATGCAGAATATCTTCGACAGAGGTCATGCAAAACCCGCACCCCCGCTAAAAGAAGGTTAAGAATGCTGGTATCTCCCATCCTTTGGTGTCTACCATCCTGACAAACCCGACCAAATTAGAGTGGTGTTTGACTCCAGTGCTCAGTATGAAGGCATCTCCCTAAATAGCCTGCTCCTCACTGGGCCTAATCTAAACAACAGCCTTATAGGTGTACTGATTCGATTCAGGCAAGAACCTGTCGCAGTAATGGCCGACATTCAATAAATGTTTCATTGTTTTATCGTGAGAGAAGACACCAGAAACTACCTCAGATTCCTATGGCACAAAGACAACGACGTCCATAACAAGGTCATAGACTACAAGATCATCTCCAACATTAAAAAGGTAATGGAAGCATTTTCATCTGAGGATCACGCTGCTGGGGTAAGGGATCTTATTCTGAGTTCTGACGTTCCTCCCATGCAATGCAGCCTTGGTCTGCTTTGGGATATTAAGCAGGACACGTTCACTTTCCAGGTGTCAGCTTGTGATAAACCTTTCACTTAGGGTACCGTCACACAGTGAAATTTCCATCGCTGCGACGGCACGATTCGTGACGTTGCAGCGTCGTATGAATATCGCTCCAGTGTCGTAGACTGTGGTCACACTTTGCAATCAGGGCGCTGGAGCGATGCCGAAGTCCCCGAGTAACCAGGGTAAACATCGGGTTACTAAGCGCAGGGCCGCGCTTAGTAACCCGATGTTTACCCTGGTTACCAGCGTTAACGTAAAAAAAACAAACAGTACATACTTACATTCCGGTGTCTGTCCCCGGCGTCTCAGCTTCTCTCCACTGTGTAAGCACCATAGCCGGAAAGCAGAGCGGTGACGTCACCGCGTCACCTCTGTGCTCGCTTTCCGGCTGGCAGGCGCTCACACAGTGCAGAGAAGCTGAGACGCCGGGGACAGACACCGGAATGTAAGTATGTACTGTTTGTTTTTTTTTACGTTTACGCTTGTAACCAGGGTAAACATCGGGTTACTAAGCGCGGCCCTGCGCTTAGTTACCCGATGTTTACCCTGGTTACAAGCGAACACATCGCTGGATCGCTGTCACACACAACGATCCAGCGATGTCAGCGGGTGATCAAGCGACGAAAGAAAGTTCCAAACGATCTGCTACGACGTACGATTCTCAGCGTGATGTCTGATCGCAGTAGCGTGTCAGACACAGCGATATCGTAACGATATCGCTAGAACGTCACGAATCGTGCCGTCGTAGCGATGGAAATTTCACTGTGTGACGGTACCCTTAAGGAGGAGTCCTATCTGTTGTGAACAGCATCTATGATCCTCTTGGGATTATCGCACACATCACCATTCAAGGCAAGATACTGTTGAGACAGTTGACTACTGAGAGTGCAGATTAGGACACTCCGCTACAATCCCAGAAACAACAAAGGTGGGAGGCGTGGAAGAAGTCTCTGAAAGTCTTAGAACATTTCCAAGTCCCACGATGTTATTCCCCAGGCATCCTTTCAGCCACCATCAGAAGAGAAGTCCACATTTTCTCCTATGCTTCTACAGAGGCTATAGCTGCCGTAGCCTACCTGAAGACCTTGGAAGAAGATAACAAGGTGCATTGTGGATTCATCCTCGGTAAGGCAAAACTAACCTCGCAACCTGTTCCAAGACTCAAACTTTGTGCCACCATTCTGGCAGTGGAGATAGCTGAAGCTATAAAAGACGAAATGGACATTGCTACTGATTCATTTACCTTCTACACGGACAGTAAAGTGGTGCCAGTAACATCGGACCCTGAAGCATGAATGAGCCTTACTCCTGCTACCCTTCTTACTCAGAAGGTTGGAGCTGCCGCAATCCCTTCAGGGAAGTTTGTGGACAGGGACATTTACAGACGTCAGTGCAAACAGGTACAACACTTGTCAAATGCCATTTGACACCTCTGGAAAACTGAATACTTGCACTTGCTTCAAAGCCGTCACAAATGGCAGACTGCAAAACCTAATCTCCAAGAGGGAGACCTCATCCTCCATAAAGATAAAGAAGCTCATTGCAATGAATGGAAAATGGGTCTTTTCACCAAGGTTGCACCAAGCAATGATGGGAAGATCCGTAAGGTAGAAGTCAAGGTTACGAAAGGCGGTTCAACTCGTATTTTCTTCCGTACAGTCACTGAGCTTGCTCTACTTTTACCAAAGGAGGACATCACATAAAGTCGCTGTTTATGGACACAGCTCACGGCAGGGAGCCTACCGTCATATATTCCTCCAGCTGTGTTGGAACATTCGAACATTTGAACTTTTTCCAGCAGATTGTTGAGTTGGTGGAAGTGTTTGCACGTTGCGGCATCCCAAATCTGAAGATGGGTTTACATTTGGACTCGGACTATCCCGCTGTGGAGGACTTCATGCCTCAAACTGAATATTGGACATGCCAATTGGACTACAACTGTTGTTGTTGTTACTTGCATGCTTGTTTTTCCTTCCTTATCTTACATCATAAGTTGTTTACAGACTGTCCTGTACATTTTACATGCTGTATTGCAGTTTCTCATATTGTTTATTGTTGCTATGTGTTCCTCTGTTTTGCATAGCTGAAATCCTACCTTTCCATGAAGTTTGTCCCTTTTGTCTCCCTGTCTCCCTCTGCTGGGTGTCATGTCACTTCCTTCTTCTCCCTGTGTCTCAGTCTCCATCTTGGCTTCATTAGAGACACATGTTCTTTCAGCTTGTCGCAAGAAAGTCTTTTTTACCTGCTGCTGTTTGTATGCATTCAACAAGAATTCTTAAAGAAATCAAAGTCTCTTCTGGATTCTTCATAACATGGGTGCCTGCAGCTGAGTTAAGCTATCTGCGAACATCGCCAATTGTAAGTAAGGTGAAGAGATTCAGCATCTCACAGAGCCATATTTGCAGCCACAGGCCCCGGGGACAGAATACCTATCATTAGGGTTGAGCGACTTTTATTTTTATAGGATCGGGTCGGGTTTCACGAAACCCGACTTTCTCAAAAGTCGGGTCGAGCGAAATCAGGCGATCCTATAAAAAAGTCAGGGTCGGCCGAAACACGAAACCCAATGCAGTGCAATGGGATACTATGGTTCCCAGGGTCTGAAGGAGAGGAAACTCTCCTTCAGGCCCTGGGATCCATATTAATGTGTAAAATAAAGAATTAAAATAAAAAATATTGATATACTCACCCGTCCGGAGGCCCCTGGACATCATCGCTGGTAACCGGCAGCCTTCTTTGCTTAAAATGAGTGCGTTCAGGGCCTTCCATGATGTCACGGCTTCTGATTGGTCGCGTGCCGCTCATGTGACCGCCACGCGACCAATCACAAGCCGTGACGTAATTCTCAGGTCCTAAATTCCTAATTCTAGGAATTTAGGGCCTGAGAATTACGTCACGGCTTGTGATTGGTCGCGTGGCGGTCACATGGGCGGCCGCGACCAATCACAAGCCGTGACGTCATCTAAGGCCCTGAACGCGCTCATTCTTAGGAAGGAAGGCTGCCGGAAAGAAGCCGAGGGTGAGTATATTTCTATTAGGTATATACTCACCCTCGGACGCGCCCTGCTTCTTTCCGGCAGCCTTCCTTCTTAAGAATGAGCGCGTGAAGGGCCTTAGATGACGTCACGGCTTGTGATTGGTCGCGGCCGCCCATGTGACCGCTCACACGACCAATCACAAGCCGTGACGTAATTCTCAGGTCCTAAATTCGTAGAATTAGGAATTTAGGACCTGAGAATTACGTCACGGCTTGTGATTGGTCGCGTGGTGGTCACATGAGCGGCACGCGACCAATCAGAAGCCGTGACGTCATGGAAGGCCGTAAACGCGCTCATTTTAAGCAAAGAAGGCTGCCGGTTACCAGCGGCGATGTCCAGGGGCCTCCGGAGAGGTGAGTATATCAATATTTTTCATTTTAATTCTTTATTTTACACTTAAATGTGGATTCCGATACCGATTTCCGATATCGCAAACATATCGGAACTCGGTATCGGAATTCCGATACCAGATTCAGAAGATCGCCGACCTCATGGCTGACCCCACACAGGGGTCGGGTCGGGTTTCATGAAACCCGACTTTGCCAAAAGTCGGCGACTTCTGAAAATGGCCGACCCGTTTCGCTCAACCCTACCTATCATGGACAAACACTTTAACAGTATAGAAAGTCAATCACACTCATTTACTTGTATTCATGTTAGAATTCATGTTACCATTATAATGAGTTTTTTTCCCAAGGCTATTATTTCACTTTAAACATGCAGTCTGAGAAGCCTGCAGCATATTTTAAAGGATAATAATTTATTTAGACTGATGTCTAAACCTGTGTGATCCATATACTGTATATAATTAGGGATGAGCGAACGCGAACAGTAAAGTTTGAGGTTCGTAGCGGACACTTAGTGTCTGGCACTAAACCCTGAATGTACACTTCTAAATGGAAGTCTGTATTAGTGTGTGGGTTCACCAGCGCTGGCAATCAACAAGCTTTAAGGCTGTGTGCACTACTGGCCCCATCACAGCCATGCCGTGGTGCACTACGTGATCCGCCCTGTATAACCATGTAAAAAAAAAAATAATACAAAAAAATACTATGGTTGGTCTTATTATGCTGGGAAGGGGCCAATATCCAAGGACCTTCTCTGCCTATTAATATGAGCCAATAGATAATGGCTGCACTCAATTTTACTGTGCTAAAGCAAGGAAATGTGCAATACATTAAATGTGAATAGCATACTGGCTTATGAAATCTATGAAAAAACACATGAGATGCTTAGCACAACATTTGGCCAAAAATTGTGAGCCCATCCACCAAACGTCAAGGTAATCTCAGATCGGATGGGTAACTAACCTGTCTGCCTAGTGTGAACACTTACCTATGGCTAATAACATGATAAAGCCTGCATTTATAGGAAGGTCAGACCCAAGTGTGTTTGGATGTAATTCAAATCACAGCATGGTGAAGGGCGGGGCGTTCAAGTCAGAAAAAACAGTACATAGAAAATATAGGAAAACTGACTGAACAGCAATCCAGTCTGAACTGGTGCATAACCAAAAAAAGTCTTACATAGCAAATAGATAATGGCTGCACTCAATTTTACTGTGCTAAAGCAAGGAAATGTGCAATACATGAAATGTGAATAGCATACTGGCTTATGAAATCTATGAAAAAACACATGAGATGCTTAGCTGTTATGATCTGGTGACCTTGGAGCCGCATGAAACTTTCTCTGGAGTCGGTGGAACCTGTACTGACCGCAAATCCTGAACTAACACCGCAACTAAAAGTAGCCGTGGGGTGTGCCTAACATACCCTAGACACCTCGACACAGCCGGAGGTCTAAATACCCCTATAGATGGAAATAGGAATGCTACCTTGCCTCAGAGCAGACCCCCAAAGGATAGGCAGCCCCCCACGAATAATGACTGTGAGTAGGAGAAGAATAGACACACGCAGGTAGAAAACAGGATTTAGCAAAAGAGGCCACTCTAGCTAAATAGGAAAGGATAGGACAGATTACTAGGCGGTCAGTATTAAAACCCTTCCAAAAATATCCACAGCAGATAATACAAAAAGTTCCACAATCTAACTAAAGACATTGAATGTATATCTGCCACTCCAGAGAATCCAACAAGACTGAGAAAATACTGACACAATCTAAGCTGGACAAGAAAACACAAAGAATAGCACTGAATTGTGAAGCACACAAAATGTGTGCCACAGGGAAAAAAAAACCAGACACTTATCTTTGCTGATTTGGCAGAAAGGCAGGAGGAACCAGGCAGAGGTCCTACACCTCCCAACAACAATTGACAACTGGCAAGGACTAATGAATCCTGCACGCCTAAATACCCCAGTCAGAACTGCAATCAGCAGATACACCTGACTAGGACTGCAACTCAGGGGCAACTGCATTACCACCTACAACCACCGGAGGGAGCCCAAAAG
The DNA here is from genome assembly GCF_051348905.1 of Ranitomeya variabilis. Taxonomy (NCBI): domain Eukaryota; kingdom Metazoa; phylum Chordata; class Amphibia; order Anura; family Dendrobatidae; genus Ranitomeya; species Ranitomeya variabilis. The sequence goes on along the minus strand of NC_135232.1, from coordinate 824,019,871 downwards.
CAGAATTCACCACAGTACCCCCCCCTTGAGGAGGGGTCACCGAACCCTCACCAGAGCCCCCAGGCCGATCAGGACGAGCCAGATGAAAAGCATGAACCAAATCAGCAGCATGAACATCAGAAGCAAAAACCCAAGAATTATCCTCCTGGCCACAACCCTTCCATTTGACAAGGTACTGATGCCTCCGCCTCGAAAAACGAGAATCCAAAATCTTCTCAACCACATACTCCAACTCCCCATCAACCAAAACAGGGGCCGGAGGATCAACGGAGGGAACAACGGGCACCACATATTTCCGCAATAAAGATCTATGGAAAACATTATGGATAGCAAAAGAGGCCGGAAGCGCCAATTGAAAAGACACCGGATTAATAATCTCAGAAATCCTATAAGGACCAATAAACCGAGGCTTAAACTTAGGGGAAGAGACCTTCATAGGAACATGACGGGAAGACAACCAAACCAAATCCCCAACCCGAAGCCGGGAACCAACACACCGACGACGGTTAGCAAAACGTTGAGCCTCCTCCTGAGACAACACCAAATTGTCCACCACATGAGCCCAAATCTGCTGCAACCTGTCAACCACAGAATCCACACCAGGACAGTCAGAAGGCTCAACCTGCCCAGAAGAAAAACGAGGATGAAAACCAAAATTACAAAAAAAAGGCGAAACCAAAGTAGCCGAACTAGCCCGATTATTAAGGGCAAACTCGGCCAATGGCAAAAAGGCCACCCAATCATCCTGATCGGCAGACACAAAGCATCTCAAATAAGTCTCCAAAGTCTGATTAGTTAGCTCAGTCTGGCAATTTGTCTGAGGATGAAATGCAGAAGAAAAAGACAAATCAATGCCCAGCCTAGCACAAAAGGTCCGCCAAAACCTAGAAACAAACTGGGAACCTCTGTCGGACACAATATTCTCCGGAATACCATGCAAACGAACCACATGCTGAAAAAACAATGGAACCAACTCTGAAGAGGAAGGCAATTTAGGCAAAGGCACCAAATGAACCATCTTAGAAAACAGGTCACAAACAACCCAGATAACCGACATCCTCTGGGAAACCGGAAGATCAGAAATAAAATCCATAGAAATATGCGTCCAGGGCCTCTCAGGGACCGGCAATGGCAAAAGTAACCCACTAGCATGGGAACAACAAGGCTTGGCCCACACACAAGTCCCACGGGACTGCACAAAAGAACGCACATCACGTGACAACGAAGGCCACCAAAAGGACCTACCAACCAAATCTCTGGTACCAAAAATACCAGGATGACCAGCCAACACAGAACAGTGAACCTCAGAAATCACTCTACTAGTCCATCTGTCAGGACAAACAATTTCCCCACAGGAAAGCGGTCAGGTCTATCAGCCTGAAATTCCTGAAGAACCCGCTGTAAATCAGGGGAAATGGCAGAAAGGACCACCCCTTCTTTCAGAATGCCGACCAGTTCAAGGACCTCAGGAGAATCAGGCAAAAAACTCCTAGAAAGGGCATCAGCCTTAATATTCTTAGAACCCGGAAGATACGAAACCACGAAATCAAAACGGGAAAAAAACAAGGACCATCGAGCCTGTCTAGGACTCAGCCGTTTGGCAGACTCAAGGTAAATCAAATTCTTATGATCTGTCAGGACCACAATACAGTGCTTAGCTCCCTCAAGCCAATGTCGCCACTCTTCAAACGCCCACTTCATAGCCAACAACTCCCGATTGCCGACATCATAATTGCGTTCAGCAGACGAAAACTTGCGGGAGAAGAAGGCACACGGTTTCATCAAAGAACCAACAGAATCCCTCTGAGACAAAACGGCCCCTGCCCCAATCTCAGAAGCATCAATCTCAACCTGAAACGGAAGAGAAACATCTGGTTGGCGCAACACCGGAGCAGAAGTAAATTGGCGTTTAAGCTCCTGAAAGGCAGAGACAGCCGCAGAGGACCAATTCACCACATCAGCGCCCTTTTTCGTCAAATCAGTCAAGGGTTTAACCACGCTGGAGAAGTTAGCAATGAAACGGCGATAAAAATTTGCAAAACCCAAAAATTTCTGAAGGCTCTTCACGGATGTGGGTTGAATCCAATCATGAATGGCCTGAACCTTAACCGGATCCATCTCCATAGATGAGGGAGAAAAAATAAAGCCCAAAAAAGAAACCTTCTGCACCCCAAAGAGACACTTAGACCCCTTCACAAACAAAGCATTGTCACGAAGGATCTGAAATACCATCCTGACCTGTTCCACATGAGACTTCCAATCATCGGAAAAAATAAAAATATCGTCCAAATATACAATCAAGAATTTATCAATATTAGTGTTGAGCGATACCGTCCGATACTTGAAAGTATCGGTATCGGAAAGTATCGGCCGATACCGGCAAAGTATCGGATCCAATCCGATACCGATACCCGATACCAATACAAATCAATGGGACTCAAGTATCGGACGGTATTCCTGATGGTTCTCAGGGTCTGAAGGAGAGGAAACTCTCCTTCAGGCCCTGGGATCCATATTAATGTGTAAAAGAAAGAATTAAAATAAAAAATATTGCTATACTCACCTCTCCGACGCAGCCTGCACCTTACCGAGGGAAGCGGCAGCGTTCTTTGTTTAAAATTCGCGCTTTTCTTTCCTTACGTGAAGTCCCGGCTTGTGATTGGTCGCATGCCGCCCATGTGGCGGCGACGCAACCAATCACAGCAAGCCGTGACGTAATTTCAGGTCATTCAGTATTTTAAAATTACGCTCCGGCTTTGTGATTGGTTGCGTCGCAGTCACATGGGCGACGCAACCAATCACAGCAAGCCGTGACGTAATTTCAGGTCCTTAAGGATTTTAAAATTACGTCCCGGCTTTGTGATTGGTTGCGTCGCAGTCACATGGGCGACGCAACCAATCACAAGCCGTGACGTCACGGGAGGCTGGACACGCGCGCATTTTAAAATGGGCACGTGTCCAGCCTCCCGTGACGTCCCGGCTTGTGATTGGTTGCGGCGCGGTCAACCAATCACAAGCCGGGAGGCTGGACACGCGCGCATTTTAAAATGGGCGCGTGTCCAGCCTCCCGTGACGTCCCGGCTTGTGATTGGTTGCGGCGCGGTCAACCAATCACAAGCCGGGAAGCCATTTTAAAATGCGCGCGTGTCCAGCCTCCCGGCTTGTGATTGGTTGACCGCGCCGCAACCAATCACAAGCCGGGATGTCACGGGAGGCTGGACACGCGCCCATTTTAAAATGCGCGCGTGTCCAGCCTCCCGTGACGTCACGGCTTGTGATTGGTTGCGTCGCCCATGTGACTGCGACGCAACCAATCACAAAGCCGGGACGTAATTTTAAAATCCTTAAGGACCTGAAATTACGTCACGGCTTGCTGTGATTGGTTGTGTCGCCCATGTGACTGCGACGCAACCAATCACAAAGCCGGAGCGTAATTTTAAAATACTGAATGACCTGAAATTACGTCACGGCTTGCTGTGATTGGTTGCGTCGCCGCCACATGGGCGGCATGCGACCAATCACAAGCCGGGACTTCACGTAAGGAAAGAAAAGCGCGAATTTTAAACAAAGAACGCTGCCGCTTCCCTCGGTAAGGTGCAGGCTGCGTCGGAGAGGTGAGTATAGCAATATTTTTTATTTTAATTCTCTCTTTTACACATTTTTACATTAATGTTGTTTCGATACCGATACCCAATACCACAAAAGTATCGGATCTCGGTATCGGAATTCCGATACCCACAAGTATCGGCCGATACCCGATACTTGCGGTATCGGAATGCTCAACACTAATCAATATAAGTCCAGAAGATATCATGCATGAAGGATTGAAAAACAGATGGAGCATTAGTGAGCCTGAATGGCATCACAAGGTATTCAAAATGGCCTTCGGGCGTATTAAACGCAGTTTTCCATTCATCACCCTGTTTAATATGAACAAGATTATATGCCCCCCGAAGGTCAATCTTCGTAAACCAACTATCCCCCTTAATCCTAGCAAACAAATCGGAAAGCAAAGGTAAAGGGTATTGAAACTTGACCGTGATCTTATTCAAGAGGCGATAATCAATACAAGGTATCAAGGAGCCATCCTTCTTAGCAACAAAAAAAAAACCTGCTCCCAACGGTGAAGAAGATGGCCGAATATGCCCTTTCTCCAAAGACTCCTTAACATAACTCCGCATGGCGGTATGTTCAGGCACAGACAGGTTGAAAAGTCGGCCCTTAGGAAACTTACTGCCTGGAATCAAGTCAATCGCACAATCACAGTCCCTGTGCGGTGGAAGGGAACTGGACTTGGGCTCATCGAATACATCCTGAAAATCAGACAAAAACTCTGGAATTTCAGAAGAGGAAGAAGAGGAGATTGACATCAAAGGAACATCATTATGAACCCCCTGACAACCCCAACTAGTCACAGACATAGATTTCCAATCCAACACAGGATTATGTACCTGTAACCACGGGAAACCCAGGACGATAACATCATGCAAATTATGCAACACCAGAAATCGACAATCTTCCTGATGGGCTGGCGCCATGTGCATGGTCACCTGTGTCCAAAACTGGGGCTTATTTTTAGCCAAAGCTGTAGAATCAATCCCCCTTAAAGGAATAGGGTTCTGCAAAGGCTGCAAGGGAAAACCACAACGCCTGGCAAACTCAAAATCCATTAAGTTCAAGGCGGCGCCTGAATCCACAAACGCCATGACAGAAAATGATGACAATGAGCAGATCAAGGACACCGATAACAGAAATTTAGGTTGTACAGTACTGATAGTAAATGAACTAGCGATCTTTTTTGTCCGCTTAGGGCAGCCTGAAATGACATGAGAAGCGTCGCCACAATGACTTTGCTCTAAGGACGACGCCACAGTGCGCACAGTTTGACGCTCCCGCAAGCGCCGATCAATCTGAATGGCCAGAGACATAGAATCACTCAGACCGGAAGGCGTGGGAAACCCCACCATAACATCTTTAATGGATTCAGAAAGACCCTTTCTGAAAATTGCCGCCAAAGCATCATCATTCCATTTAGTCAACACAGACCATTTTCTAAATTTCTGACAAAACAATTCTGCCGCCTCTAGACCCTGAGACAGGGCCAACAAGGTTTTCTCCGCTTGATCCACAGAATTCGGTTCATCATATAACAATCCTAAAGCCTGAAAAAAGGAATCTACATTAAGCAAGGCCGGATTCCCAGATTCCAGGGAAAATGCCCAATCCTGTGGATCGCCACGCAGCAGGGAGATGACAATTTTAACCTGCTGAATGGAATCACCGGAGGATCACGGTCTCAGAGCAAAAAACAGTTTACAATTATTTTTAAAACCCAAAAATTTGGACCTATCACCAAAAAACAAATCAGGAGTAGGAATCTTCATCTCTAAAGCAGGAGTCTGAACAATATAATCAGAAATACCCTGTACCCTAGCAGCAAGCTGGTCTACACGAGAAGCTAATTCCTGAACATCCATGCTGGCACAAGACTCCTCAGCCACCCATAAATAAAGAGGGAAAAAAAGACAAAACAGACTGCAGAAAAAAAAATGGCTCAACACCTTTCTTCCCTTCTTCTGAGATGCATTTAACTCATTATGGGCCAGTTGTACTGTTATGATCTGGTGACCTTGGAGCCGCATGAAACTTTCTCTGGAGTCGGTGGAACCTGTACTGACTGCAAATCCTGAACTAACACCGCAACTAGAAGTAGCCGTGGGGTGTGCCTAACATACCCTAGACACCTCGACACAGCCGGAGGTCTAAATACCCCTATAGATGGAAATAGGAATGCTACCTTGCCTCAGAGCAGACCCCCAAAGGATAGGCAGCCCCCCACGAATAATGACTGTGAGTAGGAGAAGAATAGACACACGCAGGTAGAAAACAGGATTTAGCAAAAGAGGCCACTCTAGCTAAATAGGAAAGGATAGGACAGATTACTAGGCGGTCAGTATTAAAACCCTTCCAAAAATATCCACAGCAGATAATACAAAAAGTTCCACAATCTAACTAAAGACATGGAATGTATATCTGCCACTCCAGAGAATTCAACAAGACTGAGAAAATACTGACACAATCTAAGCTGGACAAGAAAACACAAAGAATAGCACTGAATTGTGAAGCACACAAAATGTGTGCCACAGGGAAAAAAAACCCAGACACTTATCTTTGCTGATTTGGCAGAAAGGCAGGAGGAACCAGGCAGAGGTCCTACACCTCCCAACAACAATTGACAACTGGCAAGGACTAATGAATCCTGCACGCCTAAATACCCCAGTCAGAACTGCAATCAGCAGATACACCTGACCAGGACTGCAACTCAGGGGCAACTGCATTACCACCTACAACCACCGGAGGGAGCCCAAAAGCAGAATTCACAACACTTAGCACAAGATTTGGCCAAAAATTGTGAGCCCATCCACCAAACGTCAAGGTAATCTCAGATTACTCATCCGATCTGAGATTACCTTGACGTTTGGTGGATGGGCTCACAATTTTTGGCCAAATCTTGTGCTAAGCATCTCATGTGTTTTTTCATAGATTTCATAAGCCAGTATGCTATTCACATTTCAAGTATTGCACATTTCCTTGCTTTAGCACAGTAAAATTGAGTGCAGCCATTATCTATTTGCTATGTAAGACTTTTTTTGGTTATGCACCAGTTCAGACTGGATTGCTGTTCAGTCAGTTTTCCTATATTTACTATGTACTGTTTTTTCTAACTTGAACGCCCCGCCCTTCACCATGCTGTGATTTTAATTACATCCAAACACAGTTGGGTCTGACCGTCCTAAAAATGCAGGCTTTATCATGTTATTAGTCATAGGTAAGTGTTCACACTAGGCAGACAGGTTAGTTACCCATCCGATTTGAGATTACCTTGACGTTTGGTGGATGGGCTCACAATTTTTGGCCAAATCTTGTGCTAAGCATCTCATGTGTTTTTTCATAGATTTCATAAGCCAGTATGCTATTCACATTTCATGTATTGCACAATTCCTTGCTTTAGCACAGTAAAATTGAGTGCAGCCATTATCTATTTGCTATGAAGACTTTTTTTGGTTGTGCACCAGTTCAGACTGGATTGCTGTTCAGTCAGTTTTCCTATATTTACTATTAATATGAGCCCACAGCTGTCTGCTTAGCTTTTACTGGTTATTGAAAATAGGGGACCCAGAAAAAAATGACATTGGGTCCGCCCCTAATTTTTTAAAAATCAGAAAAGGCAAATCAGACACCGGAGGACTGATATTAATAGGCTGGCATTATAAGACCAGCACTCAGCTTCCCCAGGAATGGCACATCCATTAGATGTGCCAATTCTAGCACTTAGCCTCAGCTTCTTTCATTTTGGCTCTTGCCCTCGCAAAACCTGGGGCAGTGAACTAAGATAGCATTAATGACGTTACCTCAGTTCACAGCCACCAATTCTCGCTGAGAACAGTGCAAGAGCCGCTATGCAGAGTGGTGACATCACCACATCAGCTCTCACACTGGCTTTCTGAGATCTGGCACCTGTGAACTGAGGGTAACCTTATTGACCTAAGTTTTCAGCCACCAGTTCTCACTGAGTACAGTATGAGACCGGCAGCAACTGCTGCTCCAGTCAATGAAACTTAATTCTCTGAATGAGGCTAAATACACTGGATGACGGTGAAAGGGATAGTCATGGGACCTTGAAGTGGACTACGGCAGACTGGCATGGGATTTTCTATTTTAATAAATGGGAGAAATATGGAGATTATTGGGAGGTTTTTTTCAAATAAAAACCTTTTGTGTGTGTTTGCTGGATTTGTAATGGTGGTGTCTGACAGATGCCTCTCCATTACTTAACCCTGGGCTTGATGTCAGCACCAGCTACTGACATCAACCCCAAAACCATTACCCTGATTTCAAATTTACCAGGGCACTCAGGAAGAGTTGAGGCTAAGCACACAAATTGGCATATCTAGTGGATACGCCATTTCTGGGGTGCGGCTGAGGCCTGGTTTTATTAGACTGAGAAGGGGCCAATATAATTGGATTTTCCCAACCTATTACTAACAGCCCGCAGCTGCCTGCTTTGCCTTAACTAGTTATTAAAACTATGGTTCACCTCACTTGTAATAACCAGCAAAGGCAAAGAAAACAGCTGTGGGCTGATATTAATAGGCTTAGAAGTTCCATGGTTATCTGGCCATTCCCAGCATAAAAATACTAGCCCGCGACTGTCTGCTTTTTCTTAGCTGGCTATAAAAAATGTTTTGTACTTATTTACGTAATAGGTTAAATAAATCCCCAACAGTGTCACCAACAAAGCACCCCCACACCATCACACCTCATCCTCCATGCTTCACGGTGGGAATCAGGCATGTAGAGTCCATTCGTTCACCTGTTGTTCGTCGCCCAAAGACACGGTGGTTGGAACCAAAGATCTCAAATTTGGACTTATCAGACCAAAGCACAGATTTCCACTGGTCTAATGTCCATTCCTTGTTTTCATTAGCCCAAACAAGTCTCTTCTGCTTGTTGCCTGTCCTTAGCAGTGGTTTCCTAGCAGCTATTTTACCATGAAGGCCTGCTGCACAAAGTCTCCTCTTCACAGTTGTTGTAGAGATGTGTCTGCTGCTAGATCTCTGTGTGGCATTGACCTGGACTCTAATCTGAGCTACTGTTAACCTGCGATTTCTGAGGCTAGTGACTCGGATAAACTTATCCTCAGAAGCAGACGTGACTCTTGGTCTTCCTTTCCTAGGGGAGTCCTCATGTTTCTTTGTAGCGCTTGATGGTTTTTGCCACTGCACTTGGGGACACTTTCAAAGTCTGCCCAATTTTTCGCACTGACTGACCTCCATTTCTTAAAGTAATGATGGCCACTCGTTTTTCTTTACTTAGCTGCTTTTTTCTTGTCATAATACAAATTCTAACAGTCTATTCAGTAGGACTATCAGCTGTGTATCCACAAGACTTCTGCACAACACAACTGATGGTCCCAACCCCATTTATAAGGCAAGAAATCCCACTTACTAAACCTGACAGGGCACACCTGTGAAGGGAAAACCATTCCCGGTGACTACCTCTTGAAGCTCATCAAGAGAATGCCAAGAGAATGCCAAGAGTGTGCAAAAAGTGTGCAAAGCAGTCATCAAAGCAAAAGGTGGCTACTTTAAAGAACCAAGAATATAACACATATTTTAAGTTGTTTCACACTTTTTTTGTTAAGTATATAAATCCACATGTGTTATTTCATAGTTTTGATGCCTTCAGTGTGAATGTGCAATTTTCATAGTCATGAAAATACAGAAAAATCTTTAAATGAGAAGATGTGTCCAAACTTTTGGTCTGTACTGTATATATATACAGTTATATGAAAAAGTTTGGGCACCCCTATTATTCTTAAGCTTAATGGTTTATAAAAATTGTTTTTTTTGCAACAGCTATTTCAGTTTCATATATCTAATAACTGATGGACACAGTAATGTTTCTGCCTTGAAATGACGTTTATTGTACTAACAGAAAACGTGCAATCTGCATTCAAACAAAATTTGACAGGTGCATAAGTATGGGCACCTCACCAGAAAAGTGACATTAATATTTAGTAGATCCTCCTTTTGCAAAAATAACAGCCTCTAGTCGCTTCCTGTAGCTTTTAATGAGTTTCTGGATCCTGGATGAAGGTATTTTTGACCATTCCTCTTTACAAAACAATTCCAGTTCAGTTAAGTTTGATGGTCGCCGAGCATGGACAGCCCTCTTCAAATGATCCCACAGATGTTCAATGATATTCAGGTCTGGGGACTGGGATGGCTATTCCAGAACAGTGTAATTGTTCCTCTGCATGAATGCCTGAGTAGATTTGGCACTGTGTTTGCTGAAAGATCCATCCCCTGCATAACTTCAACTTTGTCACTGATTCATGAACATTATTGTCAAGAATCTGCTGATACTGAGAGGAATCCATGCGTCCCTCAACTTTAACAAGATTCCCGGTGCCGGCATTGGCCACACAGCCCCAAAGCATGATGAAACCTCCACCAAATTTTACTGTGGGTAGCAAGTGTTTTTCTTGGAATGCTGTGTTTTTTGGCCGCCATGCATAACGCCTTTTTGTGTGACCAAACAACTCCATCTTGGTTTCATCAGTCCACAGGACCTTCTTCCAAAAAGAAATTGGCTTCTCCAAATGTGCTTTTGTATACCTCAGCCGACTCTGTTTGTGGCGTGCTTGCAGAAACGGCTTCTTTCGCATCACTCTCACGTACAGCTTCTCCTTGTGCAAAGTGCGTTGTATAGTTGACCGATGCACAGTGACACGATCTGCAGCAAGTTGATGCTGCAGCTCTCTGGAGGTAGTCTGAGGATTGTCCTTGACTGATTTCACCATTCTTCTTCTCTGCCTTTCTGATGTTTTTTCTTGGCCTGCCACTTCTGGCCTTAACAAGAACTGTACCTGTGTTCTTCCATTTCCTTACTATGTTCCTCACAGTGGAAATTGACAGGTTAAATCTCTGAGACAGCTTTTTGTATCCTTCCCCTGAACAACTATGTTGAATAATCTTTGTTTTCAGATCATTTCACAGTTGTTTTTAGGAGCCCATGATGCCACTCTTCAGAGGAGATTCAAACAGGTGAACAACTTGCAAGTGGCCACTTTAAGTAGTTTTTCTCATGATTGCATACACCTTGCTATGAAGTTCAAAGCTCAATGAGGTTACAAAACCAAAAAAAAGTGCTTTAGTAAGTCAGTAAAAAGTAGGTAGTACTTAAAACAAGAAAATGATAAGGGTGCCCATACTTATGCACCTGTCAAATTTTGTTTGAATGCAGATTGCGCATTTTCTGTTAGTACAATAAACCTCATTTCAAGGCAGAAACATTACTATGACCAACAGTTATTAGATATATGAAACTGAAATAGCTGTTGCAAAAAAAAAAATTTTTTATAAAACATTAAGCTTAAGATTAATAGGGGTGCCCAAACTTTTTCATATAACTGTGTATATATATATATATATATATATATATATATATATATATATATATATATATATATATATATATATATACTGTAGCATTCTAGTGCACATGCAAACAAAGGAGGAGCATCGCTATTGGGAATGTTCCTTTCAACAGCTGAATATCAGGGGTGCTGGCAATTAAATTCCCACAGTTTGGATAATAATGGCATATTCTAAGTGTACATCATCAATAAGAAACCTGGCATGGTTTATCTTAGGGCAATAAAATTAACCGCATAGGGTGAACAGTGTCATAAAATGGTCACTCCTGTTTTGAAAAAATCCAAATTAACTCTACTGTAGAGATGAGCGGTGTTCGAGTCGAACTATTCGCCAATTTCACATTCGAGCTGTTATGGGCGGTGTTCGAGTCGTTCGACGAACCCAAACAATTTGCTTAAAATTCGGCTGTTCGAGTCTCTGTTCGATAACTGTTCGTTCACAAAAAGCCTAGCTTGATTTGCACATTAAAACTGTTTATCATTGTTAATGGACTGTTTCAGTGTATAGTGGGCAGGGGATAGATCTGTGCTGAAATAACGCCGATCTCCATTTTTTTTTCTTTCCCGCATTTACAGAGGGGCGGTGCAGTCTCTCAGCCTATCAGCAGTGCGCACACAAGCAAGGGCATGTGTCATTGGCTGTGTATGTCACATGTCCTTGCCCTATAAGAACCAGCCATTTGCCCCGTCGCCACCATTTCCTCACTGCTGCAGCTTAGTGTTAGACGGCACCGCTGCTGCTGTGGGCGCTATACAGTCAAAGAGTCTTTTTTTGCCAGCAAATTTTCCGAGAGATAGGTTTAGGGAGTCGGGAGTTGGGACAACTCATGAAACCCGACCCGATCAAAGTGTGGGATCGGCCATGAGGTCGACAATCTCCGCTCCAAAGTCACGTTTCATATCACGCTTTCACCGCCATTTTTCAGCCAATGAAGGAGGACGCAGAGTGTGGGCAGCGTGATGACATAGGTCTCAGTCTCCACCGTCTTAGAGAAGGGCATGACAGTGATTGGCTTGCTTTCTGTGGCATCACAGGGGGTATAAAGAAGCGTGCACGCCGACCACCATCTTACTTCTGCCGATCTTAGCATAGGGAGAAGTTGCTGCAGCTTCATCAGAATAAGGAATATAGTTAGGGAGGGAAGATTAACCCCCAAACCGCTTGTGCTGTAGCGATTTCCACTGTCCAACACCACCTTTTTTTTGCAGGAACAGTGGAGGCTATATTTTTGTGCATCAGCTCTGTAGCTTATTAGGCTGCCTTATAAGGCTCCCTGATAGCTGCATTGCTGTTTGCACGATGCTGTGCAAACCAACTGCTTTTTTAAAAGCAAAAAACCTGTTGCTCCTTTCTGCACAGTTATCTTGTTTATTTGTCCACAGTGCACTTTTCTGTGCAGCAGTACTTTTAATTGCTGCCATACTTGTCCTGAGATCATTGTAGGGAGATAGAAATTGTACTGCAGTCTTTGTATTTTTTCATATATCTTCCAGCCACTTTCTGCCACTTACATTGTGTTGTTTTATACACTGGGCTGAGTTTTGGTTCAGTCTCCCCCCCAAAAAAGGAGATTCAAATTCTCACAAAGAGGATATACTACAGTACTGTTAGTTTGTTGTATATCAGCCAGCCACTTTCTGCCACTTACATTGTGTTGTTTTATACACTGGGCCTGAGTTTTGGTTCAGTCTCCCCCCCAAAAAAGGGAGATTCAAATTCTCACAAAGAGGATATACTTCAGTCCTGTTAGTTTGTCGTATATCAGCCAGCCACTTTCTGCCACTTACATTGTGTTGTTTTACGCACTGGGCCTGAGTTTTGGTTCAGTCTACCCAAAAAAAAGGGAGATTCAAATTCTCACAAAGTGGATATACAACAGTCCTGTTAGTTTGTCGTATATCAGCCAGCCACTTTCTGCCACTTACATTGTGTTGTTTTATACACTGGGCCTGAGTTTTGGTTCAGTCTCCCCCCCAAAAAAAAGAAGATTCAAATTCTCACAAAGAGGATATACTACAGTCCTGTTAGTTTGTCGTATATCAGCCAGCCACTTTCTACCACTTACATTGTGTTGTTTTATACACTGGGCCTGAGTTTTGGTTCAGTCTTTTATGCTGTTCCATTGACTCAGATCACTACATCGCCCTCGCAGTGTACTGAGCCAGAATCTGACCCTGATGAGACTATGGTGCCCTGTCCCAAAAGCTATAGCATCTTACACGGTGACACAGAGGAAGGTGCACATGACATTGAAGAGGAGGTGATAGATGACCCAGTTGTTGACCTAGATTGGCAGCCATTGGGGAAGAGGGTTCCGCTGCCAGTAGTTCAGAAGCGGAGGATGATGATCCGCAGCAGCCATCTACATTACAACAGCTGTCATCTGGCAGCGACGCCATCATAAGCATGAGCATCCCACTAATGAGTCTGCTGATGCAAAGTTTGATGCACATTAAGGAGCAGGCGTCTGCAGCCGAGGAGGAGGGAAGACTTGATGACAGTCAGCCATGTCTGCTCAGGGAACTGTCCTGGACGAGGTGGCGGACTAAGACGAGGAGGAGGAGGATGATGGGGATGAATATTTATGGGAGGAGGATGCTTCTCAGGGGGCAATAGAAACTGGTGGCATTGCAAGGTCAGGTACAGGGTTTTTGCGGGACACAAGTGATGTTGATTTGCAAGAAAGTGCTCCTCAACCCAGCACAAGCAGTGAATTGACACCTGGAACATTGGCCCACATGGCTGAGTATGCCTTGTGTATTCTAAAAAGGGACCCCCCGCATTATCAAAATGATGACCGATGACAATTACTGCTTGGCCTGCCTCCTGGATCCACAATATAAAGGAAAATTACAATATATCATGCCACATGAGAACCGTGAGCAAATATTGGCTACCAAACAAGCAACTCTTGTAGACTGTTTGGTTCAGGCATTCCCAGCACACAGCGGCGGTGATGGTTCTCACAGGAGCCGTAGGGGGCAACATGCAAGAGGTGTTAGAGGTGCACAAATCCAAAGTGGCGTTGGACAGAGGGGTTTTATGACCAGGTTGTGGAGTGATTTTGCAATGACCGCTGACACGACAGATACTTCTGCATCGATTCAAAGTCACAGGAGACAGCATTTCTCCAGTATGGTTACAAACTACTTTTCCTCCCTTATCGATGTTCTCCCTCACAGGTCATTCCCCTTTGATTACTGGGCATCTAAAATAGACACCTGGCCTGAATTGGCAGAATATGCATTACAGGAGCTCGCTTGCCCTGCTGCTAGTGTGCTATCAGAAACAAACCAACCACCAGAGTCAAGGATGCACCAGGAAGACCAGACTGGATAATAAGAAGTAATATCTTTATTAATTAATTAATTAGCAGCGATATAGAAATATAAAATCAATAAATATACAGAAAGTGTGCAACACAGGACGGCGTGAATGAAGGGAAACTCATAAACACAGTTAATGTGATAATCACTTATATAGTTGTGCAAGGTAAACAATCCCCCAAGTCGGGGTATAAAAATTCCCTGAAAAAATTATTTAAAAAAATATAGATAATGGAAAAACAATTATATCCTTTTAAAACACTCCCATAGTAATGTGCAAATAATGCAAAAAATTGCTAACGTGCAATTAATTTAGGGAACTGATCCATTTATATATAATATAGCTTTTCCTCAGATCCTACACTGTGCCAAACAAAAAACATAGTGCTAAGTACTAAGGGTGAATATTTCAGGGATGGTATTGATAATTTTTACCTTAGGGTACCACGCCGTCCTGAGTACGCGCACACATCCGACGCGCGTTTCGGAACTAAATTCCTTCGTCAGGGGGTGTGTGCTATCAGAAAGAGTCTTCAGTGCTGCTGGTTCAATACTGACCGAAAAAAGGACACGTCTGGCTACCCAAAATGTTGATGATCTAACCGTCATTAAAATGAACCAATCATGGATTTCACATTATTTGGCCCCACCTTCACCTGCTGACACGTAGCTTGCCTGAAAAATGTCTTGCTTTTGGCCTCCTCTTACTGACTGCTCCAATTCCTCCATTTGCAGCTGCTGAATGTCCACCATAGGCCATTTTTATACCTCCCTAAATGGGCTGACTCCCCCTCCACAGGGCTGTGGTCACCACCTGGCACAAGCACCCGTGTGAGTGTCATTTGCCTGGACAGGTGGGTGTGCCCACTCTTGGGCGACGGCACTGGCACAAGGTCCCTCATAGTACAATGAAGTGTCTCTGATGGTGGTGGAGCACAACCAACATCAGGCACATTGTCGTAATATGAGGGGCCCTGTGCCAGTACCGCCGCCCATGAGAGAGTGTTCCCCCCCGCTCGAACAGTGCTCTACCACTTGCAATATTTACCTCTCCCTGCTCCATCATTGTGTAGTCTGAGCTGTTAAATCCTTCAATGGCACTGCCAATACAAATTTGTTGAAATTATAGATGATAGTTAAAATATACAGGGGCCTTGGCCTCCATTTGGACCAGTTAATATTTTGCGCCTACTACTACTGTCTGCTACTCAGCAGAGGACCCCACCCCTGTACCTAGCTATGCCACCTGTTTATTTATGAACAATTTTTTGGCAGACATTTAGCCCACTTTATTATTTGGGCCTACTAACTGTATCTGCCGTTCATTACAGTTGTCCTCCACTGAACAAAGCAATGCCACCTGTTTAGTCCTGTTACCAATTTTGAACTGCATTTAGCCTACTTTATTATTTGGGCCTACTAACTGTGTCTGCCGTTCATTACAGTTGTCCTCCACTAAACAAAGCAATGCCGCCTGTTTAGTCCTGTTACCACATTTGAACTGCAGTTAGCCCACTTTATTATTTGGACCTTCTAACTGTGTCTGCCGCTCATTACAGTTGTACTCCACTGAACAAAGCACTACCGCCTGTTAAGTCATGTTACCAATTTTGAACTGCATTTAGCCTACTTTATTATTTGGGCCTACTAACTGTGTCTGCCGCTCATTACAGTTGTCCTCCACTGAAAAAAAATGCTGCCTGTTTAGTCCTGTTACCAATTTTGAACTGCATTTAGCCCACTTTATTATTTGGGCCTACTAACTGTGTCTGCCGCTCATTACAGTTGTCCTCCACTGAACAAAGCAATGCCACCTAATTAGTCCTGCTACCAAATTTGAACTGCATTTAGCTCACTTTATGATTTGGGCCTACTAACTGTGTCTGCTGCTCATTACAGTTGTCCTCCGCTGAACAAAGCAATGCCGCCTGTTTAGTCCTGTTACCAATTTTGAACTGCATTTAGCCCACTTTATTATTTGGGCCTACTAACTGTGTCTGCCACTCATTACAGTTGTCCTCCGCTGAACAAAGCAATGCCGCCTGTTTAGTCCTGTTACCAATTTTGAACTGCATTTAGCCCACTTTATTATTTGGGCCTACTAACTGTGTCTGCCGCTCATTACAGTTGTCCTCCACTGAATAAAGCAATGCCACCTAATTAGTCCTGCTACCAAATTTGAACTGCATTTAGCCCACTTTATTATTTGGGCCTACTAACTGTGTCTGCCGCTCATTACAGTTGTCCTCCGCTGAACAAAACAATGCCGCCTGTTTAGTCCTGTTACCAATTTTGAACTGCATTTAGCCCACTTTATTATTTGGGCCTACTAACTGTGTCTGCCGCTCATTACAGTTGTCCCCTCACTGAGCAAAGCAATGCCGCCTATTTAGTCCTGTTACCACATTTGAACTGCATTTAGCCCACTTTATTATTTGGGCCTACTAACTGTGTCTGCCACTCATTACAGTTGTCCTCCGCTGAACAAAGCAATGCCGCCTGTTTAGTCCTGTTACCAATTTTGAACTGCATTTAGCCCACTTTATTATTTGGGCCTACTAACTGTGTCTGCCGCTCATTACAGTTGTCCTCACTGAACAAAGCAATGCCGCCTATTTAGTCCTGTTACCACATTTGAACTGCATTTAGCCCACTTTATTATTTGGGCCTACTAACTGTGTCTGCCGCTCATTACAGTTGTCCTCCACTGAACAAAGCAATGCCACCTGTTTAGTCCTGTTACCAATTTTGAACTGCATTTAGCCTACTTTATTATTTGGGGCTACTGTGTTTGCCACTCATTACAGTTGTCCTCCACTGAACAAAGCAATGCTGCCTGTTTAGTCCTGTTACCAATTTTGAACTGCATTTAGGCTACTTTATTATTTGGGCCTACTAACTGTGTCTGCCACTCAATACAGTTGTCCTACGCTGAGCAAAGCAATGCCGCCTGTTTAGTCCTGTTACCAATTTTGAACTGCATTTAGCCCACTTTATTATTTGGGCCTACTAACTGTGTCTGCCGCTCATTACAGTTGTCCTTTACTGAACAAAGCAATGCCGCCTGTTTAGTCCTGTCACCAATTTTGATTTGCATTTAGGCTACTTTATTATTTGGGCCTACTAACTGTGTCTGCCACTCATTACAGTTGTCCTTCCCTGAACAAAGCAATGCCGCCTGTTTAGTCCTGTTACCAATTTTGAACTGCATTTAGCCTCCTTTATTATTTGGGCCTACTAACTGTACCTGCCACTCATTACAGTTGTCCTCCGCTGAACAAAGCAATGCCGCCTGTTTAGTCCTGTTACCAATTTTGAACTGCATTTAGCCCACTTTATTATTTGGGCCTACTAACTGTGTCTGCCACTCATTACAGTTGTCCTCCACTGAGCAAATCAATGCCACCTGTTTATTCCTGTTACCACATTTGAACTGCATTTAGCCCACTTTATTATTTGGGCCTACTAACTGCATCTGCCACTGATTACCGTTTTCCTCCACTGAACAAAGCAATGCCGCCTGTTTAGTCCTGTTACCACATTTGAACTGCATTTAGCCCACTTTATTATTTGGGCCTATATCTGTGTTTTATCCTCATCCTGCCCATTGCCCAGCCACTGCTAGATGAGTCTGCTGGTACATTGACCCAGACCACTACATTCCCCTTGCACTCTACACAGCCAGAATCTGACCCTGCTGAAAGTCAGGTTCCCCTTCCCGCATACTATACCACCTTACACGGGGATAAAGAGGAAGGTGCAGATGAAAGTGCAGGTTCCTTCATCAGGTGGGGGGGTATACTCGTTGGCAACATCACTGGCACAGGGCCCCTCATAGTACGCAAAAGTGTCTCTGCTGGTGGGAGGCGCCACCCGCTGTCAAACACACCGCCGTACTATGAGGGGCCCTGTGCCAGTGCCAATGCCAATGAGTGGGCCCCCACTGCTTGCTCAGGATCACAACACTTGCAAAGTTGAAATACTTACCTCTCCCTGCTCCACTGCCGTGACATATTCCGCATTTCCTGGGCCCACGAAAATCTTGAGCCAGCCCTACCCCCCCACAACTTTAGCCAAATGACCCCCAGTTTTCAATGCCTAACTATTATTATAAAGTAAATTAAGATCGACAAGCATCAGTAATAAGAATTGATGTTTTTGGCATTAAAATGGGCACTGTAGGTGTTTTCCTGGCCTCCACTTACTGCCGACTTTGATTCCCCATTGACTTGCATTGGGTTTCGTGTTTCAGTCAGCCCCCGACTTTTCTCAATAATCGGCCGATTTCACCCGACCCGACTTTTGACTAAGTCGGGTTTCGCGAAACCCGAGTCAATCCGAAAAAAGTAAAAGTCGCTCAACTCTAGTTGGGACTAGTTGTAATATCAGCCCTTTTCAGGGTAGGTTACAGCAGTTCATAGCACTGTTTGCCAGGCAGGTCTGAGCCAGTGCTGTGCAAATGTTAGTCACAGCATTTGGTGTAATCTAGCTCAGCCAATCCTTTTGGGCTAGTAGCATTGTCTGATAGTCATCTGAGTAGCCCGCCTGTGAAGCTAGCTACACCACCCGTGTATCTCAATTTTTACTGCATCTAACCCAGTAAATCCTTTTGGGGTTTTGGGCTTAGTAGCAGTGTGTGCACGTCAGCAGAGTAGCCCGCCTGTGAAGCTAGCTACACCGCCTGTGTATCTCAATTTTTACTGCATCTAACCGAGGAAATCGTTTTGGGGTTTTGGGCTTAGTAGCAGTGTCTGCACGTCAGCAGAGTAGGCCGCCTGTGAAACAAACTATACCGCCTGTGTATCTCAATCTTTACTGCATCTAATCCTGTTAATAGTTTTGAGGTTTTGGGCTTAGTAGCAGTGTTTGCACGTCAGCAGAGTAGCCCGCCTGTGAAACAAACTATACCGCCTGTGTATCTCAATTTTTACTGCATCTAATCCAGTTAATAGTTTGGGGGTTTTGGGCTTAGTAGCAGTGTCTGCACGTCAGCAGAGTAGCCCACCTGTGAAACAAACTATACTGCCTGTGTATCTCAACTTTTACTGCATCTAATCCAGTTAATAGTTTTGGGCCTAGGAGCAGTGTCTGCACGTCAGCAGAGTAGCCCGCCTGTGAAACAAACTATACCGCCTCTGTATCTCAATTTTTACTGCATCTAATCCAGTTAATAGTTTTGGGCCTAGGAACAGTGTCTGCACGTCAGGAGAGTAGCACGCCTGTGAAACTAAGTACACCGCCTGTGTATTTCTATTTTCAGTGCAACTAATCCAGTTAACAGTTTTGGGCCTAGGAGTAGTGTCTGTACGTCAGCAGAGTAGCCCGCCTGTGAAACAAACTATACTGCCTGTGTATCTCCATTTTTACTGAATCTAATCCAGTTAATAGTTTTGGGCCTAGGAGCAGTGTCTGCACGTCAGCAGAGTAGCCCACCTGTGAAACAAACTATACCGCCTGTGTATCTCAATTTTTACTGCATCTAATCCAGTTAATAGTTTTGGGCCTAGGAGCAGTGTCTGCACGTCAGCAGAGTAGCCCGCCTGTGAAACTATACCGCCTGTGTTTCTCAATTTTTACTGCATCTAATCCAGTTAATAGTTTTGGGGTTTTGGGCTTAGTAGCAGTGTTTGCACATCAGCTTAGTAGCCCGCCTGTGAAACAAATTACACCGCCTGTGTATCTAAATTTTTACTGCATCTAATCCAGTTAATAGTTTTGGGGTTTTGGGCTTAGTAGCAGTGTTTGCACATCAGCTTAGTAGCCCGCCTGTGAAACAAATTACACCTCCTGTGTATTTCAATTTTTACTGCATCTAATCCAGTTAATAGTTTTGGGGTTTTGGGCTTAGTAGCAGTGTTTGCACGTCAGCAGAGTAGCACGCCTGTGAAACAATCTATACCGCCTGTGTATCTCAATTTTTACTGCATCTAATCCAGTTAACAGTTTTGGGCCTAGGAGCAGTGTCTGTTCGTCAGCAGAGTAGCCCACCTGTGAAACAAACTATACCGCCTGTGTTTCTCAATTTTTACTGCATCTAATCCAGTTAATAGTTTTGGGGTTTTGGGCTTAGTAGCAGTGTTTGCACGTCAGCTTAGTAGCCCACCTGTGAAACAAACTACACTGCCTGTGTATCTCAATTTTTACTGCATCTAATCCAGTTAATAGTTTTGGGGTTTTGGGCTTAGTAGCATTGTTTGCACATCAGCTTAGTAGCCCGCCTGTGAAACAAACTATACCGCCTGTGTATCTCAATTTTTACTGCATCTAATCCAGTTAATAGTTTTGGGGTTTTGGGCTTAGTAGCAGTGTTTGCACGTCAGCAGAGTAGCCCGCCTGTGAAACTAAGTACACCGCCTGTGTATCTCTATTTTCAGTGCATCTAATCCAGTTAACAGTTTTGGGCCTAGGAGCAGTGTCTGCACGTCAGCAGAGTAGCCCGCCTGTGAAACAAACTATACCGCCTGTGTATCTCAATTTTTACTGCATTTAATCCAGTTAATAGTTTTGGGGTTTTGGGCTTAGTAGCAGTGTTTGCACATCAGCTTAGTAGCCCGCCTGTGAAACAAATTAGACCGCCTGTGTATCTCAATTTTTACTGCATCTAATCCTGTTAATAGTTTTGGGGTTTTGGGCTTAGTAGCAGTGTCTGCACGTCAGCAGAGTAGCCTGCCTGTGAAACTAACTACACCGCCTTTGTATCTCTATTTTCACTGCATCTAATCCAGTTAACAGTTTTGGGCCTAGGAGCAGTGTCTGCACGTCAGCAGAGTAGCCCGCCTGTGAAACAAACTATACCGCCTGTGTTTCTTAATTTTTACTGCATCTAATTCAGTTAATAGTTTTGGGGTTTTGGGCTTAGTAGCAGTGTTTGCACGTCAGCTTAGTAGCCCGCCTGTGAAACAAACTACACTGCCTGTGTATCTCAATTTTTACTGCATCTAATCCAGTTAATAGTTTTGGGGTTTTGGGCTTAGTAGCATTGTTTGCACATCAGCTTAGTAGCCCGCCTGTGAAACAAATTACACCGCCTGTGTATCTAAATTTTTACTGCATCTAATCCAGTTAATAGTTTTGGGGTTTTGGGCTTAGTAGCAGTGTTTGCACGTCAGCAGAGTAGCACGCCTGTGAAACAATCTATACCGCCTGTGTATCTCAATTTTTACTGCATCTAATCCCGTTAACAGTTTTGGGCCTAGGAGCAGTGTCTGCACGTCAGCAGAGAAGCCCACCTGTGAAATTAACTACACCGCCTGTGTATCTCTATTTTCACTGCATCTAATCCAGTTAACAGTTTTGGGCCTAGGAGCAGTGTCTGAACGTCAGCAGATCAGCCCGCCTGTGAAACAAACTATACCGCCTGTGTATCCCAATTTTTACTGCATCTAATCCAGTTAATAGTTTTGGGCCTAGGAGCAGTGTCTGCACGTCAGCAGAGTAGCCCGCCTGTGAAACAAACTATACCGCCTGTGTATCTCAATTTTTACTGCATCTAATCCAGTTAATAGTTTTGGGGTTTTGGGTTTAGAAGCAGTGTTTGCACGTCAGCAGAGTCGCCCGCCTGTGAAACAAACTATACCGCCTGTGTATCTCAATTATTACTGCATCTAATCCAGTTAATAGTTTTGGGATTTTGGGCTTAGTAGCAGTGTCTGCACATCAGCAGAGTAGCCCGCCTGTGAAACTAACTATACCGCCTGTGTATCTCAATTTTTACTGCATCTAATCCAGTTAATAGTTTTGGGCCTAGTACCACAGTTTGGCCACTCAGTTTTGCTCAGTTTTCATCCATCGGTTGTTGTGCCAGCAACTACAGATACAGAGTTGTCAATTAGTTAAGCACTAAAATGAGTGGCAAAAGGCCTGCTGCTGGTGGAATGGGGAATAGGCATGTTGGAAAGGGAAACAAAGGTTGTGTCCGTGGGGTAGGTGGTAAAGCAACAGTAACATCTGCAGAAGAAAGACCATCTTCCAGCCAAAGTAAGATGTCTACTTTTCGTGGACAATCTGATATGATCCCTTTCTTATGACCATCACTACAAGCATCGCCAAAAATTCCAGATGAGGCACAAAAACAGCAGGTGCTTGAATGGATATCAAAAGCTCGTTCAAGTGGGCTCTCCTCCATGTCAACTTTAACATCACAACTACTCCAGTCCTCAGAGTTGTCACCGTAATTGCACTTGCTTCCTCACAGCTCCCAAGTCTCCAGCTACCCGTCTGAGCATGGGGTAACACACATGGTTGAGTCTGTAGAGCTGTTTATGCATACTATAGCCTGGGAATCAGAGGTCTGCTCCAGAGCTTCTGTGAATCCAGACGAGGAAATGATCTGCACTGATGCCCAGAATCTTTGTGAGTCAGATCCAGGCCCAAATGAAGAAGGTTTTGAGCATAATGTAGACCCTCGTTCCCAAACTGTAACTCCTGTTGGTGGAGACAATGAGGAAGATGATGATGAGACTAAAATACCTGATTGGAACGAAAGCTTGACTTTTCGGTCGGGGCAGGAAGTGGTTGGCTCTTAGGATGACGGGTGTGAGAACACCCAGAATGATGATGACGAGGTTGTAGACCCCACTTACTGTCAACCCCCAGTCCGCCAGTCCACAAGGTCAGCAGAGGAGGTGGAGGAGGATGCTAGTGATGAGTCTGATGATGAGGTAATGGTGCGCCTTCCTGGACAGAGACAGAGTACTGGAAGCACGTCATCAACTGCATCCTCAACCCCAACTGTGCCTCAGACCAGAAGTCGTGGTGGCTCTTCAGGTCGCATGGGCTCTAAGCCTTGCATAGCCTGGGCATTTTTTGACATCGCAAAGGATGACCCAACTCATGTTGTCTGTAAGATTTGTCAACAAAATCTCAGTAGAGGCCAAAAAATCACTAGCTTGAGTTCTTCATGCATGAACCGTCACATGGATATGAGGCATAAGTTGCAGTGGGAAGCTCACTGTGCTACAATGCGGCCTAGTGGGCCAGGTCAACCACCGACTGCCCCATCAAGTGTATCCGCATCCTCTTCATCCTCTGTGACTGTGGGGTCAGCAGTCGCACTTGGTTTTGGATGCAGACCTTCCACCTCTTTACCCGCAACAGCCAGTATGATTGGCAGGTCGTCATGACATTTGCAAGTGGAAACACCTGCTGGTGTTGAGCGCTCTCCGACATCGACACCACATTTTGATCAAGGCAACATAACATCTCCGCCTGCACCTTCCTCACAGACCAGCAGTTTGCCGGGGACTCCCTACTCTTCTCTGTCTAAGCACGGCAGCCAGCCCTCAGTCCCTCAGATGTGGACAAGTAAAAGTCCATTTCCTCCTAGCCATGACAAAGCTAAGAGGTTGAATTTCTCCATCTGCAAGCTGTTGGCTACAGAAATGGTGCCTTTCCACCTGGTGGACACAGAGGATTTTTTTGACCGTATGTCCATCGCAGTGCCCCAGTACCAGATGCCCACTACTTCTCAAAGAAAGCTGTGCCTGCGCTACACCAGCATGTTGCACACAACATTACCGCTTCCTTGAGAAACTCTGTGTGTGACAGGGTGCATTTCATCACAGACACTTGGACCAGTAGACATGGAGAGGGGCGTTACATGTCGGTGACTGGGCACTGGGTAACTACGGCGACATCAGGAGATGAGGCTGCTGTCCAAGTCTTGCCGTCCCCACGAGTTGCTCATCGATCCTCTGCATCTAGAAGTTCCTCCACTGCTTCTGCCTCCTCAACCTCCTCTTGGTCCTCCACCTGCACCCAAAGCCTGTCTGGTAATGCCACCCGCATTGTAACTGCACAGAAGGAATCGTGCACACCTCCTCACTATGCTGTCACCAGGGCTCAATGTCATCAGACTCAATACAAAACTCACAAAAATTAATACATATGCGTGGCCGAGAGACAAGGATTGTTATATCTCTCCCAATATTTCTGTCCGAAACAATAGGACAGTCTAGGAAACTCCCCAATAAATACAAAACAACAGAACGGAGTATACAAGTCCCAATACGCATTTTATTTAAAAATTGTATAATTTTATTTATATTATCAAAATATATAATTCAAACTGAGTAATCAAATATAAATACAATACATATAAATAACAGGATTAGTGGAGGAGGAAACACTATAATAGTGGCGGAGCGGATGACAACACCTATCACATCATATCACAAGGACTGCTATTGTGGGAGCCATAGTATGAAAAAAAAAAAAAAAAAATTGCAACAGTGCAGGTTATATCACTAGCTAAAGTGCCATAGTGCCTACAGGACTCATCACCTCATATCATATAAAGCAGCTTACCCATTAGGTCTGAGATGTCTCACCACGCTCCACACACCACCCCCTTGACGCACGTTTCGCGGTCGCTTTCTCAAAAAGGGGTTTGTTGACCCCTTTTTGAGAAAGCGACCGCGAAACGTGCGTCAAGGGGGTGGTGTGTGGAGCGTGGTGAGACATCTCAGACCTAATGGGTAAGCTGCTTTATATGATATGAGGTGATGAGTCCTGTAGGCACTATGGCACTTTAGCTAGTGATATAACCTGCACTGTTGCAATTTTTTTTTTTTTTTTTTTCATACTATGGCTCCCACAATAGCAGTCCTTGTGATATGATGTGATAGGTGTTGTCATCCGCTCCGCCACTATTATAGTGTTTCCTCCTCCACTAATCCTGTTATTTATATGTATTGTATTTATATTTGATTACTCAGTTTGAATTATATATTTTGATAATATAAATAAAATTATACAATTTTTAAATAAAATGCGTATTGGGACTTGTATACTCCGTTCTGTTGTTTTGTACTCAATGTCATCAGGCAGTGTTTACATTGAAATGTCTGGGAAATGTGAGTCACACAGCTGAGGAGTTATGGTCAGCTCTGGAGACCGAATTCCATCAATGGTTGTCTCCACTCAACCTGCAGCCAGGGAAGGCTGTGTGCGACAATGCTGCAAACCTGGGTGCAGCCCTTTGAGGGGGCAATGTCACACATGTGCCTTGTATGGCTCACGTTTTGAACCTGGTTGTCCAGCAATTTTTATCCCACTATCCCGGACTAGATGGGCTTCTGCAGAGGGCACGGTTGCTATGTGCTCACTTCCGCTGTTCACATCCTGCAGCTCGACGACTTGCATCTCTACAGAAGTCGTTGGGCCTGCCAGTTCACCGGCTGAAATGCGATGTGCCCACATGGTGGAATTCAACTCTGCACATGTTACAGCGACTGTGGCAGCACCAACGAGCCCTGGTGCAATACGTTATGACGTATAGCCTGGGCCAACGAGATCAAGAGGTGGGGCAAATCACGCTGCAGGAGTGGTCTCAGATCAGGGACCTATGCACCCTTCTGCACAGTTTTGAAATAGCAACGAAGATGTTTAGTGCTGACGATGCCATTATCAGCATGACCATTCCGGTGATTTACATGCTGGAGCACACCTTACACAGTGTCCGGAGTCAGGTGGTGGAACAAGAGGAGGAGGAACAGGAGGAGTCGTATGCGGAAGGGATCATATCTCCAAGGTCAAGAAGGTTGGCAGCACCAAGGTGGCTGGCATTGGAGGCTGGGGGAGAGGGATTACCGAGGGCGCATGGTAGCAGCCAAACTGTTGAGGAAGGTGCAGGAGGTGAGGAAGAAGTGGAGGACAAACTGGCGCTGGGCATGGAAGACTCATCAGATGAGGGAGACCTTGATCAAATTTCTGTTGTGCGAGGTTGGGGGGAGAGGGCAGACAAAGGAAGCATGATTCTCACCTCGCCACCACCAAGACAACAAGGACTTGGTCCTCCTGGATGCGCAAGACACATAAGTGCCTTCTTGCTGCACTACCTGCAACATGACCCTCGGATTGTCAGAATCCGAAGTAATGCCGACAACTGGGTTGCCAGACTCTTAGATCCCCGGTGCAAAAGCAAATTTGGCAAAATAATTCCTGCCATAGAAAGGGATTCACACATGCAGGAGTATCAGCAGAGACTGTTACAGAATCTAGCATCTGCTTTTCCACAAAACACCAGTGGTGCACGTAGTCAATCTCTGAGTTCTAACTTGCCAACCGTGGGACTATCGAGTCATCACTCTAACCCTAACAGTAACATCGTATCTGGTGGTAACAGCAATTTTTTCCAATCGTTTCAAGATTTTTTTAGACCATCCTTTGCAAGGAAGGCCACAGGAGGCAAGAAGTCTGACGCACAGCCACTGCCTAGAGAGGATGGTACAAGAGTATCTCCAATTTAACATCGATGCCATGACTGTGGAACTGGACCCTTGATCATTTTGGGCTTCCAATCTTGAAAAATGGCCGGAGCTCACCACTCACGCCTTGGAAATCTTGTCGTGCCCCGCAGCCAGCGTTCTCTCTGAAGGTGTGTTCAGCGCTGCTGGTGGTGTGCTGACAGATAAGCGCACGCGGCTTTCCAGTGACAATGTAGACAGACTAACGTTCATCAAGATGAACAAATCCTGGATCCGCAAGGACTTTTCTACCCCTGTGTCATCTTGGGGAGACTAAAAGCTTGATGATTTTTGAAAATCACCTCACCAACCGTTTTAAAAAACTCTGGCAAAATTGATGCCACTTAAGTGGTGTCTGTGGCCGAATTTTTTGAAAAAATGGAGACTCTTTTATTTAGTCCCCTTGCTGAGTTTTACATGATGTTGCCATCTTCAATTCCAGGTGGGTGGGGTTGTCTGCAGAGTTGTTTACTCATACTATGGCCTGGGATTCAGAGGTCTGCTCCAAAGCTTCAGTGTCTGCTAGTCAGCAGAGTAGCCCAGCCACCCACCGCCTGTTTACCTAAGTACTATTTTTAACGGCATCAGGCCCAGGAAATCCTTTTGGGCATAGTAGAATTTGGTGCTACTCAGTAGCGTACCCCACCCATGAAGCAAGCTACACCACCTGTTTACCTATGTACTATTTTTAACAGCAACTGGCCCAGGAAATCCTTTTGGGCCTAGTAGAATTTGGTGCTACTCAGCAGCGTACCCCACCCATGAAGCAAGCTACACCACCTGTTTACCTAAGTACTATTTTTAATGGCATCTGGCCCAGGAAATCCTTTTGGGCCTATTAGAATTTGGTGCTACTCAGCAGCGTACCCCACCCATGAAGCAAGCTACACCACCTGTTTACCTAAGTACTATTTTTAACGGCATCTGGCCCAGGAAATCCTTTTGGGCCTAGTAGAATTTAGTGCTACTCAGCAGCGTACCCCACCCATAAAGCAAGCTACACCGCCTGTTTACCTAACTACTATTTTGTAACGGCATCTAGCCTGGGAAATCCTTTTGGGCCTAGTAGATTTTAGTGCTACTCAGCAGCGTACCCCACCGATGAAGCAAGCTACACCGCCTGTTTACCTAACTACTATTTTGTAACGACATCTGGCCCAGGAAATCCTTTTGGGCCTAGTAGCAATTTCTGCTACTCAGCAGAGTACCCAACCCATGAAGCAAGCTACACCGCCTTCTTTCTTTCTCAATGTAACCCCTCGACTCTGGGGTGTTCACTCTCCCTCCAGCTCTCACAGGTGGACAACCGCATGTTTTCACACTGTGGCGAATCTTTTGGGCTCAGGCATAAGAAGTCGTCAAGGTAATCGATAATATGTGCCGCCTTACAAACGTCCATGATGACACATTCGAGGAAGCAAGTAAATGCCTCAAATAGTGAGCAGGATATGGAGCACCCCATGGGCAATCAGCGATCTATGTAGTATGCTCCTTCACAGAAGCAGCCCAATGGGAGGACACTATTCGGAGGCACAGGTAGTAACCGGAACGCCCCCTCAATGTCTGTTTTGGCCATTAGGGTGCCCCTTACCAACTTCTTGACCCGCCTGATTGCCTCGTCAAAGGAGGTACTGTACATAGTACTGTACTTGGTTCCACGCCGATGTTGTTCTTTACTGACCTGCCCCTTGGATATGACAAATGGTGGATTAGTCTGAATGTATTGGGTTCATTTTTTGGCACAACTCCCAATGGGGGTACCACTACGTCTACTAAGGAAAGTGTTCTGAATGGACACGCCGCCATTCTACCTAAAGATATTTCATTTTTCATTTTTTTTGTCAAGACGTCTGGGTGTTGGTAGAGTGAGTTTAGATTTTTACTTCAGCCTTTCTTGATTTTAGAAGGGCATGACATGCCTATATCTGTGTCTCCTCCTCCTTTTACTCTTCCACCTCTTTTCTTTTGACTATATGTAGTTGTGACTTCTCCATGTGTTTGTTGTGTCTTCTGAGCAGTTTGTCAGCTTTTGGACACCTTTTAAGGTGTTTTCTATGTGTTTTCCATGTGTTTGTATGTGTTTGCCTGCCATTGGTTTCAATAGGGTTCGACGGTGTGCGTCGAACGTTCGACAAACAGTTCGTCGAACATCTCCCTGTTCGACGAACCGAACCGAACTCGAACACTAGGGAGGTGGCTCATCTCTACTCTACTCATGCAATATTGTACTGACATTAGTGACCTTTGAAACCTTCTTTTTGCTAAAATTACACAAAAGTCATCAAAGAAAGTCATCCTCAAAAGTCATTCAAAGAAATAGACTTCAGTTTTGAAAATTACTTTTCCATTTAATCAATTTCCAGCACTTACTCCATCATCCTGCCAGTTGACCTTTTTATTTCATTCTCCAACAGCATTATCATTTTTTATCTGTTACAAATGTGCCTTGCGAGTTTCATTTTAACCTTTATACAACTACATTGAAAAAAGTTTGTTTACTGAAAGAAGACTTGTCACCTCTTGGGAAAAATTCTAATGGTAAAATGTGACCAAACATAACTTTCTCATATGATTAGGAAAAGTAAAAAAAATCCTCACAAATTTGGATCTTTAAGAGAGGAATACTGAAGTTGGCTCAAGTAAACCTCTACACTGTATCACGATCTTGATAGCTATGTGAGATTTCCTACTCTTGAGGTAGCAAATACCACTGTGTAGGGTACTGCTGGGAGTATGTAGCACACAAACATAAGTGATCTATGTTGCTGTAAAGCAATGTGTGTGGTGTCTGTTGGCTCTGTCTACATAGTGTGAGACTCAGATGAATCCTTTAAAAACAGTTACTGCATGTCTTCCATGCCAAATTACAATGTAAAAGCATCTCTTTCCTATTTTAGATGATAAACTGTTGTAAAGCTAATGCTGGTGCTGCTGCATGGTTCCTCTTCCCCTCCATGCAGGTACGCCAGTATACTCACCGCCCTAGTCTCGCAGTGTGGTCTCCGGCGTGCACCTTGCTTCTTATGTTGGTTTGTGCCGCACTTCCTGGCATCACACCTAGCATGCACGAGCGCTCCCCTGTTCTTGAAGGGGCAATATGTGCACAGTAAAATTCCCCAGCTAAAATGCCCGTCTGAGAGGCATTTAGCATAAAAGGCACACTCCCAAGTAAGGTTGCGCTGAAGCAACATTAATCCTTTAGTATGCTGGTGTCTTACTAGTGAGTTATTAGGTCCTTTGGTCGGTGTGCGGCCAGTGTCTGAAACCGAACCCTTGATCTTTTAACCTGAACCCATGGTCCTTTTGCAGCCAGTACTTGAACACAAAACCCCTGATCCTTATTGCAGCCAGTGCCTGAACCTGAACCCCTGGTCCGTGTGTGGCTAGTGCCTGAATGTGTTCACGAGGCCCATGTGTCTGAACGTGTACTCCTTATATCCGGACTGCTAAAACCAGTCTCTGAATCCAGTCCTGTCTGTGACTCTGTGTTCTGTCCTGCCTAAGGAATATTATGAATAGAGCTCGAGTCTGTGTCTGCGTACCTTACCATTGGGGTCAGCAGCTGCAGTACCGGGACCTGCCTAGGAATGGTACCTAGTGGCTATCTGCAGCTCAAGCCTGACTCCACCATCAGGAGCTCCAGTAAACACCAGATAGCCACTTAGGTATGCCCCTCTTAGGCAAGCTTGGCTCTGTGGCACAGTGGACCATGAGCCAGGTGCGCCACCTGCATGCATGACAGTTTGTTTCGGCCATGGGTTACTGATCTCCAGGCTTCCATATGCTCAGACCTGAACTGACAGATGAGCCATCAGCGAGAGCAACTGAATGAATTTTTTTTTCTATCTGCAGACACTGGATGCCCAAATGGACACCCTGACTTTTGCTGCACCAGCACAAGTTGTAGTCCCTCCGACCGTGTTTACTTGACCTGCAACTTATGTTCCTGGAGAGGAGCCAATCCTGTCTGATCGGCCATGGTACAATGGGAATCCAAAGCAGAGCCATGGGTTCCTAATGCAGTGCATGCAGCATTTTGAAGTTTTCGGTCAGTGGATTCACTCTGATCAAACTAAGGTGGAATTCCTTATGTCCTACCTAGCAAAATCAATTTGTGGTGAATAAATCTTCAAATTGCCTCTTCTGAGAAAAAGAGGACTTAAACTCTATAGTGCCACCTGTTGGAAGTAGCGATCCTACAAGTCACAATCAACCCTTTAACGAGTCGTGCAATATGACTTAGGATAAAAGCCAAATCAGTATCTCAATTCGCAGACACGGTGTTTCGGGCTGTTGGCCCTCGTCAGTGCGAAGCATGACAACTGATTTGGCTAGGTGAGAGGCTCTGGACTGGGGTCTAAGGGGTAGCGTTTCTCCTTATGGAGAGTGACATACCAGCTGGCTTGTCAAGGTAAGGAGGCTTATTCGCCGTGCAATGCTCCTCTGGGAAATTAAATATTCAAATTGCGAATAAATCAACATTTTGAAAAGACTCTAATTAATGGGAAAATATATGCATTACACGCTCATTTCTCCAAGGCATATATTGAACATATTTTCATCTCTTTACCTTCAACCCTTCATGACATTTGACATAGGGGCACATCATGGCGATCGTACAGGCCTGCGCGATTGCCGCCAGAAGCTCAGCTTAAGTGATTGCCGGTCTCCGGCTGTCACAGCCAGGTGATCACAGCACTTACAATACTGAGAAAGGGTGGCTGTTCTCTCTCCCTTACGCTCAGCACCTCTGTGTCCTCATTGCGAGGGCCTGATTATTGCCATGGCAACCTGAGGCAAACCAGCTACAGAGGTCTTATTAAACTATGCCAGGAGCATGGTCTAAGAGGCTTCTATCGGTGCAGCACTGACAGGTATAATGTATTGCTGGTGCATTGCAATGCATTACATCAGCGATCAAAGTAATAAAAGATAAAGTCCCAGAGAGGGACTAGGTAAAAATGTAAAATATATATATATATATATATATATATATATATATATATATATATATATATATATATATATATATATATATATATATATATATATATATATATATATATATATATTAAACATAGAACTATAAATATTAAAAAAAATAATAAAAAAATAATTTAATAAAATGATAAAACTATACCAATGTAAAAACAAACACCCCCCCACTTAATTGGTATTGCCATGTCTGCAATGACCCAGCCTATCAAACTGTCACATTAGCTAACCCTTTCAGTGAACATCTTAAAAAAAAAAATCATACCACTGAAGAAAAAGTGGAATGAAATGTGATCAAAAAGTGGAATGGGAAAAAAAATGTTATCTCTGAAAACATTATCTAGTCCCGCAAAACACAAGATGCCAAAAATCTATAGCTCTCAGAAAATAGTGATTCAAAAACAATTCTTTTTTCTATAAAATAGATTTTAATTGTGTAAAACCGGCAAACCATAAAAACTTGATAAATGTTGGATCGCTTTAATGGTACTGACGCAAAGAATGATGCTGTCTTATCACTTTTACTGTACGGTGAACAGCATAACCAAAAAAGAAAAATTAATTCCTGAATTGCTGGATTTTGTTCATTCTGCCTCCCAAAAATTATAATAAAAGCAAAAAAAATAAAAAAATCTTATGTACGATATAAATAATGTCATCTAATCACTTATACCACACGAGGAATGGTGTAAAAAATAAACAGAATCAAATTTATTTGGACTCCCATGAGAGCTCCACGAGATAGGGAATCCGCCCTTTTGGAACAGATAACCTACAGATACAAAAAGGGTGGCACCTCTCCCATGCATCAGTTGCTTTCCTGTTCCTGTAGGGACAGGATCCTACAGAAGATTCCTATGGATCCCAGGCCGGCCGGCCGAATCAGGTAGCGAGGGGGTCTCCTACCTCGGTCAGTGAGGCGTTCCTGGAGACGTCATGGTGGTCCTGGTTGGGCTGCATGGCGGTGGCGTTCGCAGCAGGGAGCAGAGTTCGGAGGATTTCTGTCTCCATGGAGGCCAGTGCTAGGTGAGTATGCCCCAGAGGTTTCTGTTTCGGAGGGTGTGCGGTGCAGCAGGGTTGCGGAGTGCCGGTGACATGATGGTGGGCGCTGTTCCGGAGCACTGCTGGCCAGCCTGGCATCCCGTGCTGCTCTGAATGCAGGCTGGAAGCATTGCTGGGCCGCAGTGAAGTTGGAGGCGGGGCCAGTGAGTGCTTCCGGGTCACCGGGGTTGCTGCACATGTGCAGTGATTCCAAGATGGCGGCGCCCACCGGATTTTGGATGCTGAGTTCACGTGGGCCCTCTGACCGCACAGCTGCAATTCTAAAGCAGAGATCCAATTAACGGGACAGCGCATGACAGTCTGCTGACCGGAAAGAAGGGGATTTAAGCAGGCTCCAGATTTGGACCCATGCTTCTGGCCTCATCATGATGGAGAGTGATCATGAGCAACAGCCTCAGCTGCTAGAAGAAGTACGACAGAAGCTCAAGGAGAAGGAGACTGACAGAAGGAGTGACCAGTCCAGTCGTAAGAGCTCCTCCAGGCAGGGATCGGGAGCATCAAATGTGAAAACCCCTTTCATATTCCGGTACCTTTTCACTACAGGCACTGGTAAGTGATCTACATGAATGTTCACTCAGTGATGCAGTTCCCCCTTATACTTTCTCATTTTAGGGGAAGAAGTATATGGGTAAGGCGAAACACAAGGACTGTGCCCTCTGTGGAGTCCCCTTACCAGATTCATGCTCCAAAAATGTAGGCACCCCCTTTATCCACCAGACGGTGAGGTCTCAGGGAAGGGAAGGGATGGAGTGACATTAGGCCCAGATAGAGTATATTGCCTTTACTGTCCTCCTCCAGGTAGCAGAAGAATCTGCTAATGCGGCAAGCCTGATTTCAGCTATGACAGAGGCCCCGTTTGAACCCCTACAGTCAGCCTCAATAAAAATGCTATCCCTTAAAGCGGCTTTCCTGGTAGCAATAAAATCTGCTTGTAGAGTAGGAGATATCCAGGCACTTTCCAGATTTCCCCCTTATACAGAATTCTTGCAGGACAGAGTAGTCCTGAGACAGGACCCAGCCTACTTGCCTAAAGTAGCATCCCACTTCCACAGGTTGCAGGAAATAGTCTTGCCATCCTTTCTTCCTAACCCTTCTAACCCTAAGGAAGAAAAACTCCATACATTAGATGTTAAAAGATGCCTTCTAGAATACTTCTCAGCTACTAATACTTGGAAGAAGGATAATGCATTATTTTTATCCTTCCAAGGTCCTAGGAAAGGGCTTAGGGTATCTAAATGCATGCTAGCCAAATGGATTAGGAGGGCTATCTCTCTGATTTATACAACAGGTGGGGGTCTGGCTCCGCAGAATCAGAGGGTGCATTCCACCCGAGCCATGGCTTCATCCTGGGCGGAAAGATCGTGAGTGTCAATCGATCAGATATGTAAGGAGGCCACATGGTCATCCCCTTCCACCTTTTTTAAATACTATCGGTTGGACTTGGGGTTGTCCTTGGATCTCACCTTTGGGATAAGGGTGCTACAGGCTATAGTCCCTCCCTAAGGTAGCTTACATCTCTGTAAATCTCTAGTGGTGCTGTCATGGGAGTCTGAATAAAGCATTAAGTTACTTACCGGCGTTTTTTGGAGGCCCATGACAGCACCCTTAGTTCCCACCCTTTTCACATGGGGGCTGCACTTCCTCAAAAAAAAAAAAAAAATTTTCACTTGTGATAATTAGTTTACAGTTAAAATAGGATATTTGTATAAAAATGTATATAATGGTTATATATGTGTGCCATTAACTGCGGTAGTCCTCTCAGGCTGTGAAATACAACTGATACATAGAGGTGCCACCCTTTTTGTATCTGTAGGTTTCCTGTTCCTGAAGAGCGGATCCCCTCTCTCGTGGTGCTGTCATGGGCCTCCAGAAAACACTATTACCGGTAAGTAACTTAATGCTTTTCACCGAAATTCTGAAAATAAACAAATAAACAATACTGACCTAAGTTTACCACTTACATAAAGTCACGAAAAAACAATCTCAGAATCCAGGATCCATTGAAGCATCCCAGAGTTACATTACAGAGTTTAATTAAGTGACAATGGTCAGAATTGCAAAATTCGGCCTAGTCAGGAAGGTGAAAACAGGCTGTGGGTGTAGGGGTTACTTAACACAGCCTATTTCCTAGCATAGATTGCTCAGTGTGCATCGTTTACTTTGGTCTTCATTTAAACGACTGACGATCAGTAAAAGTTTACCAATTGATGGGTGCATTGTGCTCCCATTCGCCCTGTGTAATTGAACCGTAAGGGCTTGTGCACCTGTTGCAGATTTGGCACTTTTTTTTTGCACAGATTTGTCACAGAACCTGAAGGATTTCCTGATGCCAGCAAAGTGAATGAGAATCCTGAAGTTTCATGGCTACATTGCTTATTTGTTTCCTTGCAAATTTGGAACAGGTTTAAATCTGCACCATGTCAATTCTGTAAGCGTTTTTGCTGCAGAGTGGGGAAAAATCTGCACCAAAAATACATATAAAAAACACATAAAAAATGCAGCAAACCCACACCTATTTTATTGAATGTTTTTTCCTGCCAAGAGATTCAGAAATGGTGCAGAAATTTCTGTACCAAGTACTTAACATGTGCATATTCTCTTAGTGTCCTTTGGAACAACAAACGTGCAGAAAAGCCTCAACATGTTACATAAATTGTATATTCAATGTTTACTTACTGTATTTTGTATGCAACAGTTGTAATTTTTTTAGGTGAAAAATGAAAAAAGTAATGATTCTTGAAAAGTAATGAAAATAAAGGTAGCCTCACCATAAATGGGTTCATAATGCGAAGATGATGTCAATATGGTTGCCATAGCGATGATGATGTCATAATAGGTTGTAATGGTGACGGTTATGTCATAATGGTTGCCATGGTGACGATGCTGTCATAATAAGTTGCCATGACGACGATGATGTCAGAATGGTTGCCGTGGCGAAGGTGATGTCATAATGGGTATGACATCACTAACTTCTGGTACCTTCTCCACTGCTTTCAAACATGCCACAATCACACCTATCCTCAAAAAGCCATCACGTGACCCAAGCGCTATGTCCAGCTATCGCCCCATATCTTTGCTCCCATTTGCATCCAAACTCCTTGAGCAGCACCATGCTGAACTTTCCTCTCACTTTGCATCTAACTCTCTCTTCGACAACCTACAATCTGGCCTCCGTCCCCACCATTCCACTGAGACTGCCCTGACCAAAATTACTAACGACTTACTTACAGCCAAAGCTAACAGACAATTCTCCATACTCCTCCTTCTTGACCTGTCCTCTGCCTTCGACACAGTTGACCACTGCCTCCTACTACAGAACCTCTCTTCCTTTGTCAAAGACCTCGCCCTATCTTGGATCTCCTCATACCTTACCAACCGCACATTTGGTGTTTCCTACTCCCATAGTACCTCTTCATCTCGCCCCCTCTCTGTTCGTGTCCCTCAAGGCTCTGTCCTTGGGCCCTTACTCTTCTAAATCTACACACTCGGCCTGGGACAGCTCATAAGGTCCTATGGCTTCCAGTACCATCTATATGCTGATGACACTTAAATCTACCTCTCTGGCACTCCCAGAGTGTCTATCAACCACATCCTCCTTCTTCTTCTCGCTTCCTCAAGCTCTACTGTATGTGGACAAATCTGAACTAATTATCTTTCCTTCATCGCATATCTTCCCTACCTGATGTGTCTATCAAAATAAATGAAATCACACTTTCCCCTGTCCCCAAAATCCGCTGCCTCGGAGTAACCCTGGATTCTGCCCTGTCCTTCAAATCGCACATCCAAGCTCTCGCCACCTCCTGTCGCCTCCAGCTCAAAAATATTTCCAGAATCCGTCCTTTCCTCAACCTTCTCTCTAATAAAATGCTTGTGCATGCCCTAATCATCTCCCACCTTGACTACTGCAACATCCTCCTCTGTTGCCTACCTTCTAACTCTCTCGCACCCCTCCAGTCCATCCTTAACTCTGCTGCCCGACTAATTAATCTCTCTCCTTGCTACACTCCTGCTTCCCCTCTTTGCAAATCCCTTCACTGGCTCCCAATTTCCCAGCGTATCCAGTTTAAACTACTAACACTGACTTACAAAGCCATCCATAACCTTTCTCCTCCATATATTTCCAAACTAATCTCTCAATATCTACCCTCACGTAATCTCCGGTCCTCCCAAGACCTCCTTCTCTTCTCCACGCTTATTCGCTCCTCACCCAATCGCCTCCAAGAATTCTCCTGAATATCCCCCATCCTCTGGAATTCTGTGCCCGAACACATCCGGTTATCCATCACATTTGGATCCTTCAAAAGAAACCTGAAAACCCACCTCTTCAAAGAAGCTTACAACCTTCAATGACCACAGGGCCACCTCAACACCATCGGAGCTACTGAAACCCTCAACCTACTGTCTCCTTCCCCATAATCCTGTAGAATGTAAGCTCGCAAGGGCAGGGTCCTCTTCCCTCTGTATCAGTCTGTTATTGTTAGTTTTGTTTTCTGTAAGTGATATTTCTAATTTGATGTAACCCATTCTCATGTACAGCACCATGGAATTAATGGTGCTATATAAATAAATAATAATAATTAACTAGATGGGCATTTCCTGAAGGAAAGACATGATGCTTGAACAGCGCTGCCAGCTTTACAGCAGTGTATCAGGTGTCGACTGTAAGAAAGTAAAGTTAGAATATGAATGTTGTGTATAGCGATGGCACAGCCTTGGATGGGTTGTATATGCAGCTGTTATGACCTGGTGGTTACGGAGTGGTACTGAGATGACCTGGTGGGTAAAACCAATCATGGACAAGCTCAGAGGAGGTGGCAGCTCTACAGACAGTAATCACCTATATGACCTAGTGATTACGGAGCAGCACTGAAATGACCTAGTGGGTAAAACAAATAATGTACTAGCTCTGAGGAGGTGGTAACTTTACTGACCGCAATCCCTACTCCTATCACCAACACTAGAAATAGCCGTGGAGCGTTCCTATCTCTGCCTAGACGCCTCTTCACAGTCTAAGAACTAGCTACCCCTGAAGATGGAAACGGAAAACTATCTCGCCTCAGAGAAACCCCCAAAGGAAAGATAGCCCCCCACAAATATTGACGGTGAGTGAAGAGGGAAATGACAAACTCAGAAATGAAACTAGATTTTAGCAAAGGAGGCCACTACTATCTAAATACCAAAGATAAAGCCGTGAGCACTACTACTGGTGGTGCCCAGGTAGGTTCCCACACCATGTGATACTAAAAGAAAGAACCTGGCACTCAACTTAATGCTTGTGAGATTTTAATCGTAGTAGCCAAAACGTTTCGGTCCTATATCTGGACCTTCATCAGTTACTACAAAACGTGAACATAAACAAAATACTATTTACAAATATATACAAAAAGAAACAAAAGAAAACATAATGTGCAAAGAGAATATGTACATAATTCAGAGAACCACAAAATTACACAATGCAAGATGTCACATCCATGACAAGAGGTATTTAGGTCATCTAGATAAAAAACTGAGATAGACAAGCAAGTGTCAGGCTGAGTGAGACCGCCGGATATCTAGCATAGGGGTGTAAGATAAAGGAGAATGAGGGTGGAACATACCGTACTATGATGAAAAAAGTAAATGACTGTAGTGTCATATAAGGCACAGCATGGTCTGCGTCTGTAGTAATATAGAGGAGATTACAATGGCATAGGTACGTGTGAACGTATTGTGGAGAGGGGAGGGGGAGAAGTAGCATACCTGGTATTTGCGCAGATAGGTTTAGGCACACAAAATGGACTGTGGATGAAGGAAGATAAACATAACTATAGTATACCATTAGGTATACATGCGCAGAGGATGCCGCCAGTGGCATACTATAAGTGGAGACATGCCAGGGACTATGGTATTACCTTATTCACGCTGATAGGTGCTGTGCTTGTGACAAGTGGGGATACCGTGTCTGGACACAAGCACAGCACCTATCAGCGTGAATAAGGTAATACCATAGTCCCTGGCATGTCTCCACTTATAGTATGCCACTGGCGGCATCCTCTGCGCATGTATACCTAATGGTATACTATAGTTATGTTTATCTTCCTTCATCCACAGTCCATTTTGTGTGCCTAAACCTATCTGCGCAAATACCAGGTATGCTACTTCTCCCCCTCCCCTCTCCACAATACGTTCACACGTACCTATGCCATTGTAATCTCCTCTATATTACTACAGACGCAGACCATGCTGTGCCTTATATGACACTACAGTCATTTACTTTTTTCATCATAGTACGGTATGTTCCACCCTCATTCTCCTTTATCTTACACCCCTATGCTAGATATCCGGCGGTCTCACTCAGCCTGACACTTGCTTGTCTATCTCAGTTTTTTATCTAGATGACCTAAATACCTCTTGTCATGGATGTGACATCTTGCATTGTGTAATTTTGTGGTTCTCTGAATTATGTACATATTCTCTTTGCACATTATGTTTTCTTTTGTTTCTTTTTGTATATATTTGTAAATAGTATTTTGTTTATGTTCACGTTTTGTAGTAACTGATGAAGGTCCAGATATAGGACCGAAACGTTTTGGCTACTACGATTAAAATCTCACAAGCATTAAGTTGAGTGCCAGGTTCTTTCTTTTACTACTATCTAAATAGACAGAGAAAGAAAAGGCTACTGTGCGGTCAGTATAAAAAATAAATGTCCACGCAGAGTTGACAAAAATAACCTCCACACCGACTCACGGTGTGGAGGGGCAAATCTGCAACCCCAGAGCTTCCAACTAGCCGGAATATTACATGATGACAAGCTGGACAAAAGAGACATAACTTAAACTGAACAAAAGGTCATAGGCAGGGAAACACCCAAAAACTAGCAGAACTTATCTTAAGCTGAAATGGACTGGCCAACAGAGAACTTCCAGGAAAGGACTGAATCCACAGGAAGGAACATTGACAGCTGGCATCCACTACAGCCCAAAGCCCAGTTAAATAACCAGGCCAGGGAACCGATTAGTGAAAGCAGCTGCTAAGTTCCACTTGAAACCACCAGAGGGAGCCCAAGAGCAGAGACCCAAAAAATACCATTTGCAACCACAGGATGGAGCCCAAGAACGGAACTCACAACATGCAGCCAATAAGAGTGATGTAGTGATGTCACGATCATATAATATTGGGTGCAGGCTAAAGGACCTGTGTGATGTCACCATCATTTGCTTCAAGGGGACGCTGGGAGCCACAATGATGAATTGAACGGGGTCTGGACACTTGTGAAGAACAGGCAGACTGTCCTAGGCAGAGTCTGTATGTAAGAAGTTATGGCTGCTCAGTTGGATTTATTGATTCCACTAGAAATTCTGATTGCAACTAATAATCTCTCGAGAAGCTAGTTCTCACAGGTGGACTCTGGTAATATAGCCACTTTTGCCACTTGGTAGCCACTTTGGCACATTTGGCACCTCGATAGCCACTTTGGCCACTTGGTAGCCACTTTAGCACATTTGGTACCTCGGTAGCCACTTTTGCTACTTGGTAGCCACTTTGGCATATTCGGCACCTCAGTATCCACTTTGGCCACTTGGTAGCCACATTGGCATATTCGGCACCTCGGTAGCCACTTTGGCCACTTGGCAGCCACTTTGGCACATTCGTAGCCACTTTGGCCACTTGGTAGCCGTAGCCACTTTGGGACATTCGGCACCTCTGCAGCCACTTTGGCCACTTGGTAGCCACTTTGGCCACTTGGTAGCAACTTTGGCACATTCAGCACCTTGGTTGCCACTTTGGCTACTTGGTAGCCATTTTTGTAACTTTGTAGCCACTCTAGCACATTTGGCACCCCGATAGCCAATTTGGCCACTTGGTAGCCACTTTGGCCACTTGGTAGCCACTTTAGCACATTCGGCACCTCGGTAGCCACTTTTGCCACTTGGTAGCCACTTTGGCACATTCGGCACCTCTGTAGCCACTTCGGCCACTTGGTAGCCACTTTCGCACATTCGGCACCTCTGTAGCCACTTTGGCCACTTGGTAGCCACTTTGGCACATTCGGCACCTCGGTAGCCACTTTGGCCACTTGATAGCCACTTTGGCACATTTGGCACCTCGGTAGCCACTGTGGCCACTTGTTAACTACTTTGGCCACTTGGTAGTCACTTTGGCTCATTCGGCACATTGGTAGCCACTTTGACCACTTGGTAGCCACTGTGGCGCATTCGGCTCCTCGGTAGCCACTTTTGCCACTTGGTAGCCACTTTGGCACATTCGGCACCTCGGTAGCCACCTTGGCCACTTGATAGCCACTTTCGCACATTCGGCACCTCGGTAGCCACTTCAGCCACTTGGTAGCCACTTTCGCACATTCGTCACCTCTGTAGCCACTTTGGCCACTTGATAGCCACTTAGGCACATTTGGCACCTTGGTAGCCACTTTGGCCACTTGTTAACTACTTTGGTGCTTGGTAGCCACTTTGGCTCATTCGGCAGCTCGGAATCCACTTTGACCACTTGATAGCCACTTTGGCACATTCGGCACCTCGGTAGCCACTTTTGCCACTTGGTAGCCACTTTGTCACATTCGGCACCTCGGTAGCCACTTTGGCCACTTGATAGCCACTTTGGCACATTCAGCACCTCGGTAGCCACTTTGGCCACTTGGTAGCCACTTTTGCCACTTGGTAGCCTCTATGGCACATTCGGCACCTTGGTTGCGACTTTGGCCACTTGGTAGCCACTTTGGCAAATTTGGCACCTCCTTAGCCACTTTGGTCACTTGGTAGCCACTTTGACACATTCGACACCTTGGTAGCTACTTCGGCCACTTGATAGGCACTTTGACACATTCGGCACCTTGGTAGCCACTTTGGCCACTTGGTAGCCACTTTGGCACATTCGGCACCTCAGTAGCCACTTTTACCACTTGGTAGCCACTTTGGCACATTTGGCACCTTAGTAGCCACTTCGGCCACTTGGTAGCTACTTTGGCCACTTGGTAGCCACTTTAGCACATTCAGCACCTCAGTAGCCTCTTTTGCCACTTTGTAGCCACTTTGGCACATTCGGCACCTCGGTAGCCACTTTTGCCACTTGGTAGCCACTTTGGCACATTCGGCACCTCAGTAGCTACTTCGGACACTTGGTAGCCACTTTGGCATATTTGGCACCTCTGTAGCCACTTTGGCCACTTGGTAACCACTTTGGCCACTTGGTAGCTACTTTGGCACATTTGGCACCTCGGTAGCCACTTTTGCCACTTGGTAGCCACTTTGGCATATTCGGCACCTCTGTAGCCACTTTGGCCACTTGGCAGCCACTTTGGCCACTTGGTAGCCACTTTGGCACATTCGGCACCTCAGTAGCCACTTTGACCACTTGGTAGCCACTTTGATACATTCGGCACCTCGGTAGCCAATTTGGCCACTTGGCAGCCACTTTAGCACATTCGGCACCTTGGTAACCACTTTTGCCACTTGGTAGCCACTTTGGCAGATTCAGCACCTCTGTAGCCACTTTGACAACTTGACAGCAACTTTGGCACATTCGGCACCTCGGTAGCCACTTTGGCCACTTGGTAGCCACTTTGGCACATTTGGCACCTCTGTAGCCACTTTGGCCACTTGGTAGCTACTTTGGCACATTCGGCACCTCTGTAGCCACTTTGACAACTTGATAGCAACTTTGGCACATTTGGCACCTCAGTAGCCACTTTGGCCACTTGGTAGCCACTTTGGCCACTTGGTAGCCACTTTGACACATTTGGCACCTCGGTAGCCACTTTGGCCACTTGGTAGCCACTTTGGCCACTTGGTAGCCACTTTGGCACATTCAGCACCTCAGTAGCCACTTTTGCCACTTGGTAGCCACTTTGGCCACTTTGTAGCCACTTTAGCACATTCAGCACCTCAGTAGCCTCTTTTGCCACTTGGTAGCCACTTTGGCACATTCGGCACTTCAGTAGCCACTTTTGCCACTTGGTAGCCACTTTGGTACATTCGGCACCTCAGTAGCTACTTCGGACACTTGGTAGCCACTTTGGCATATTTGGCACCTCTGTAGCCACTTTGGCCACTTGGTAGCCACTTTGGCCACTTGGTAACCACTTTGGCACATTTGGCACCTTGGTAGCCACTTTTGCCACTTGGTAGCCACTTTGGCATATTCGGCACCTCTGTAGCCACTTTGGCCACTTGGCAGCCACTTTGGCCACTTGGTAGCCACTTTGGCACATTCGGCACCTCAGTAGCCACTTTGGCCACTTGGTAGCCACTTTGGCACATTCGGCACCTCGGTAGCCAATTTGGCCACTTGGCAGCCACTTTAGCACATTCGGCACCTCGGTAACCACTTTTGCCACTTGGTAGCCACTTTGGCACATTCAGCACCTCTGTAGCCACTTTGACAACTTAACAGCAACTTTGGCACATTCGGCACCTCGGTAGCCACTTTGGCCACTTGGTAGTCACTTTGGCACATTCGGCACCTCGGTAGCCACTTTGGCCACTTGGTAGTCACTTTGGCACATTTGGCACCTCTGTAGCCACTTTGGCCACTTGGTAGCTACTTTGGCACATTCGGCACCTCTGTAGCCACTTTGACAACTTGATAGCAACTTTGGCACATTCGGCACCTCAGTAGCCACTTTGGCCACTTGGTAGCCACTTTGACACATTTGGCACCTCGGTAGCCACTTTGGCCACTTGGTAGCCACTTTGGCACATTCGGCACCTCTGCAGCCACTTTGGCCACTTGGTAGCCACTTTGGCACATTCGGCATCTCGGTAGCCACTTTGGCCACTTGGTAGCCATTTTGGCACATTCTTCACCTCTGTAGCCACTTTGGCCACTTGGTAGCCACATTGGCCACTTGGTAGTCACGAGTCAGAGTCACGAGTCAGAGCCACATTATTCTGATTTTTTACTTTGATAAATGATTGTGTCCTAAAATGGACACCGTACATTTGCATAGCTGCCATCTTTTTAAAGTCAGTGCACCTGCGCTGTGGCTTCAATCCATGTCAGTTGGGGGTCATAGAAAGGTCGCCATTAATTCCTATAGGAAAATTTTTGCTTAAATGCGATTTTTTTAAAAACTACAAATCGGATCGACTACAAAAATACATTGCACACCTGACCCCACCGAGGGCTTCGAAAAGCCGCCTGAACGGCGTCTCTGTGGTTCGGGCTGTGTTAATTGCGGAAAACGCGGAGAAGAAGAAGTAGAATAATAATAAAATAAAAGAAATCAGATTACAATATGTTGCTTGAACCTAGAGGGTTCAAGCACCATAATAATAATAATAATAATAATAATAATAATCGGCATGGAACTATGGGATGGAGGATGTGTGATGGGTATATGGGCATGGAATATGGGATGGAGGATGTGTATGATGTGTATATGGGCATGGGACTATAGGATGGAGGATGTGTGATGGGTATATGGGCATGGAATATGGGATGGAGGATGTGTATGATGTGTATATGGGCATGGGACTATAGGATGGAGGATGTGTGATGGGTATATGGGCATGGAATATGGGATGGAGGATGTGTATGATGTGTATATGGGCATGGGACTATAGGATGGAGGATGTGTGATAGGTATATGGGCATGGAATATGGGATGGAGGATGTGTATGATGTGTATATGGGCATAGGACTATGGGATGGAGGATGTGTGATGGGTATATGGGCATGGAATATGGGATGGAGGATGTGTATGATGTGTATATGGGCATGGGACTATAGGATGGAGGATGTGTGATGGGTATATGGGCATGGAATATGGGATGGAGGATGTGTATGATGTGTATATGGGCATGGGACTATAGGATGGAGGATGTGTGATGGGTATATGGGCATGGAATATGGGATGGAGGATGTGTATGATGTGTATATGGGCATGGGACTATAGGATGGAGGATGTGTGATGGGTATATGGGCATGGAA
This sequence comes from Ranitomeya variabilis, assembly GCF_051348905.1. Lineage (NCBI taxonomy): Eukaryota > Metazoa > Chordata > Amphibia > Anura > Dendrobatidae > Ranitomeya > Ranitomeya variabilis. The sequence continues at coordinate 823,975,309 of NC_135232.1, read as the reverse complement.
TATGGGATGGAGGATGTGTATGATGTGTATATGGGCATGGGACTATAGGATGGAGGATGTGTGATAGGTATATGGGCATGGAATATGGGATGGAGGATGTGTATGATGTGTATATGGGCATAGGACTATGGGATGGAGGATGTGTGATGGGTATATGGGCATGGAATATGGGATGGAGGATGTGTATGATGTGTATATGGGCATGGGACTATAGGATGGAGGATGTGTGATGGGTATATGGGCATGGAATATGGGATGGAGGATGTGTATGATGTGTATATGGGCATGGGACTATAGGATGGAGGATGTATGATGGGTATATGGGCATGGAATATGGGATGGAGGATGTGTATGATGGGCATATAGGCACGGGACTATAGTATGGAGGATGTGTTTGCTTGGTATATGGGTACGGAACTATGGGATGGAGGATAATCATAAATTTGTGATAACTATCCACAGTTAGTTTCTATGCCCGGGCAATGCCGGGCTCTTCAGCTAATAGTAAATACAGCTCATAATTATTTTTTTATTTTTCAGATATTAACTAGAGAGTGAAAAGATGGAGCCATTTTTTATAGATGCAGTGTTCTACTGTGATTTAGAATAAAAATCATAAATCACATGTACTCACATACTCACAGAGAATATAAAAAGTCAATGATAAATTGCTGAAAGGGTCTAGAACTGGAAAACTCCCCATGGTATTACAACACATTTAAAATGTTCTTATCTTGTTCTCAAGAATGTTTTCCAATGTAAGCCATCAAATATATACAAAATAGTAGATCTTAAAGAAATGCTACCCGAGAATTACTTCAGACGTGAAAATGAAAAATATAATCTTATGGGTTACTGTGCAAAGCTGTACACTTTTCTTATGCATTAGTTTTTGATAAATATGTTTCAGTGGATCAAAAACTGAACCAAGCTGTGCCGTGTAAACAAGATCAATAGGTTGTTCATTCACATCTGCTTGTTCTTAGGCCTGTTGGTATTTTAGCAAGTATCAATTGCAGCACTAGACCCATACATTCAGGTTTAATGTATCATACTAATATATGTGCTAAGATGTTTCGTCTTGATGCTCTTGTTGTCTCCTGCATTTTAAAAATCATTATATTATTGAGCAGAATTTTATGAATTAAATCGGTTGTCTTGCAGTACTGGGTCCTGATGTCACATCTGTGCAAAGTTTGTGTCTTATCTCCATGATTCACTCACATTCTTAAAAATATACTATGACATTTTCCTTAGGCCACATGCGCAAATTGAGTATTTGGTGAGATTTTTACCTTAGTGTTTATAAGAGTGGGTAAAACATACAAATTGGTACACATTTTTCTATAAGGCAACGTTCACATGTTCAGTGTGTTCATCGCTGTGTCCCATGCTCCAGAGTTCAGCGCAGGTCAGGCTGTGAGGTAGCACAGCTTCAGTGACATCACCGCTAGTCACTGAAGCTCTGCACCCAGCATCTCCTCATTCACGAGTGGTTTTCAGCCAGGGCAGTCACATCTTGGCATCGTCCTGATTGAAAACTGTATATACCCCAGATATGGATTACTGCGTGGGACACAGCGACAGACAGGTATAGGTATATTGTTGGCTTGTTATTTTTATTACAGGAGAGTTTGAGGGCGTTGCATGGATTAGGAGTAGTGTTGAGCGATACCTTCCGATACTCAAAGGTATCGGTATCGGATGGTATCGGCTGATATCCAAAAAATATCGGATATCGGATATCGCCGATACCGATACCCGATACCAATGCAAGTCAATGGGACACAAGTATCGGAAGGTATCCTGGATGGTTCCCAGGGTCTGAAGGAAAGGAAACTCTCCTTCAGGCCCTGGGATCCATATTCATGTAAAAAATAAAGAATTAAAATAAAAAATATGGATATACTCACCCCTCCGGCGGCCCCTGGACCTTACCGATGTAACCGGCAGCCTCTGTTCCTAAGAATGAGGAGTTTAGGACCTTCGATGACGTTGCGGCTTGTGATTGGTCGCGTGACCGCTCATGTGACCGCTCACGCGACTAATCACAAGCCGCGACGTCATCGCAGGTCCTTCACTTGCTCATTCTTAGGAACGGAGGCTGCCGGTTGCATCGGTTACAACCAGGGCGCGTCAGAGGGTGAGTATATCCCTATTTTTTATTTTTATTCTTTATTTTACACATGAATATGGATCCCAGGGCCTGAAGGAGAGTTTCCTCTCCTCCAGACCCTGGGAACCATACACTGGGAACTTCCGATTCCGATTTCTGATATCACAAAAATATCGGAACTCGGTATCTGAATTCTGATACCGCAAATATCGGCCGATACCCGATACTTGCGGTATCGGAATGCTCAACACTAATTAGGAGTAATAGTAAAATGTGAAAAAACTGTGTTGTGTTTTATTTCATTAAAAACTTTATTATGGCTGTGTCTTTATTTAACATGTAACAACTATAGGGTTAGTAATGGATAGGTGTCTTATTGACACCTCTCCATTACTAAGCTGTGAGCTTGATGTCACCTTACAATACAAAGGTGACATCAACCCCACAACTATTACCCCACTTGCCATCGGCAAGTGGGAAGAGCAAGGCAAGGGCCAGGGCAAGTGGGAAGAGCGAGGCTAAGTGCCGGGATTGGTGCATCTTAGAGATGTGCCTTTTCTGGGGCAGCAGGGGGGCCCAATATCTATGGCCCCTTCCTAGGCTCTTAATATCAGCCCACAGCTGTCTGCATAGCCTTTGCTGGTTATTAATTATAGGGGGACCCCATATCATTTTCTTGGGGGTCCCTCATTTTAATAGCCAGTAAAGGCTAAGTATATAGTTGTGAGCTGATATTAATAGCTGGGGAAGCTCCATGGGTATTACCACCTTCCCAGGCTATAAACATCTGCCCCCACTTTTACTGTATACAAACCATGTCTAATATCCAGTCGACTCGTGCAGTGATTTTACAGAAGCTGACAAATGAATTTCTGGCTTTTCTTCTATTGACTATGCTAAAGGAGTTGAAAGGAAAAGTCTTGAGTGAGGAAAAGAAGGGCTCTATTATGGTTTTACTAGCAGAGGGACACAGTGAGTGTCATGTTGCCTCCATCCTTAAAATTTCTAAGACAGGTGTCCATTACAACAAGGTCAAGCAGCAGACATTGGGGACAACAATGCTACAGACCGGCAGAGGGCGAAAGCAACTCTCCACTGACCGGGATGACCGTCATCTTATTTGAATGACACTCAGCAACTGCAGGATGACATCAAGTGACCTTCAAAAGGAATGGCAAATGACAGATGGGGTGAAGTGCATGGCAAGAACAGTTTGTAACAGGCTCCTAGAGGCAGGACTCAAGTTAGGTAAAGCTAGAAAAAAGCCTTTCATCAATGAGAATCAAAGGAGAGCCAGGCTGAAGTTTGCCAAAGACCATAAGGATTGCACCATCGAGGACTGGAGTAAGGTAATCTACTCCGATGAGTTTATTTTTCAGCTTTGCCTAACACCTGGTCGTCTAATGGTTAGACAGAGACCTGGAGAGGTGTACAAGCCACAGTGTCTTGCACCCACTGTGAAATTTGGTGGAGGATCGGTGATGATCTGGGGATGCATCAGCAAGGCTGGAATTGGGCAGGTTGTTCTTTGCGAAGGACATATGATTCAAGTTGCATACAAGGTTATCCTGGAAAAAAGTTGATTCCTTCTGCTCAGGCAATGTTCCCCAACTCCGAGGACTGATTTTTCCAGCAGGACAATGTGCCATGCCACACAGCGAGGTCAATCAAGGTGTGGATGAAGGACCACCACATCAAATCCCTGTCATGGCCAGCCCAATCTCCAGACCTGAACCCCATTGAAAATCTCTGGAATTAATCAAGAGGAAGAACGTTGCCCAAAAGCAGTGTGAAAGACTGGTGGAAAGCATGCCAAGACGCATGAAAGCTGTGATTAAAAATCATGGTTATTCCACAAAATATGTATTTCTGAACTCTTCCTGAGTTAAACCCTTAGTATTGTTGCTTTATTTGAGGTCTGCAAGCAATGCATTTTATTTTTGTTATTTTGACTATTTCTCATTTTCAGAAAATAAATACAAGGTGTATTGCTTGGAACTTCGGAGACATGTTGTCAGTAGTTGATAGAATAAAAGAACAATTTACATTTAAGTCACAAATATACAGTACTTATAAGGAGAAAAATCAGACAAACTGAAAAATTTGCAGTGGTCTCTTAATTTTTGCTAAAGCTGTATATGTGTGTGTTTTGAAGAATATTTAGTTTGAAAACAATGTGTAGATGACATAGAGAATTGCTGTATGTAAAAGCTCATGTTAAAATCGCATTGCAATCAACTTGAGCCGTCTTTTTGGGGTCTCTGTCCATGGTGACTCCGGACTCTGATTGCTGCTGTCCCTCAGGTATTATATGGGCAAGTCCCTTTTAGTTTCCTGTCCTCTGGTTCTGCCATGGGACCTGTAGTTCCTCATGACCTTGGGCTCCCAGTGCCCGGTTTCTGTTCTCAGCTTAGAGAGGCCCAGTAGTAGGCCTCTTCTAGCTCCTAAGTCCTTCTGTGCTCCTTCACTGTCTGTTACCAACTGTCAACTGTAGCAACTGCCAGGCATCTGCCTAGCAACTGACTCCTTCTCCCTACCAGAGAATAGGTGCAAATACGTCCAAATTAAATAACAATCTTTATTGAATGAATAAATGTTACAACAAGGCAAAAAGAAACAGTGGGTTAAGAACCAGATCACATGTACAGTACGCATGTAGACAGACCACGGCACCACACACTGGCAGACAGGCAAGACACAGTAAAAGGATGTTCATAGCTCACTGACAGCTCCATTATAGAAATCACTACCCATGTTACATATGTACTTCAGGAGCACCCATCAGTAAATGCCCAAAAAGGCAACAATCTAAGATACATTGTGAAGAATCTTACCAACTGCCAGTGCGGGGAGAGCGTCCGCTACAGACCCACCCCGACACGTGTTTCGGCGGTATCCTTCCTCAGGGGGCGTGTCAAGTCAGCTAACACAGTGGGTTTAAATAATAATCCCGGTCATGAAATAGCCAATGCACAAGGAGATCACACAATTCGGGCGCCAGACCGGCATCGGAAGGCACGGGCCCATGCGATCAGATCCCGGGCCGCGACCCGGAAGTGCAGCGGTGACCTCCTGCGCATGACCGGAAGTATCATAGCGGCCATGATGAAACAGAGAACGCCGCAATGTAGGTAATGTATTACCTTGAAAGACCGGAAATAAAAGCGCGGCCATATTACAAAAGGGAAACAATGCCCAATAGATAAAACAGATAACATAATCCATGACACCCTATGTGTGCACCTGAACAAACAAAAAGAATGTAAATAAACAGCCCCCAATGTTAACATAAATAATGATAGTAAATAATAACAATAATAAATAGTAACAAATGACGCTGCATATAATATGTATGTATGCACAATTAAAATTACAATTACAACAAACAAACCCCCATAGTATATAGCATATCCCACAGTACCACCATAATCACAGTAAATTAGCTCTATTTCCCATATAATACAGTATATATATCTCACTCATAATAAATAAAATACATATATACATACACACATATACACATATATATATATATATATATATATATATATATATATATATATATATATACCTGCATCCCAAAACAAAGAATGACACCATATATTAATTAATTAATTGGGATACTAAGAAGAGGGGTAAAGTGGGAAGACTGACATACATCAATACTGCAGGGGTAACAGAAATTAATGCATATGACAACACATATAATATAATAAATACATCCTTTATAGATATAGGCGCACATAAAAGATGGTAAACATAAAGGTGTCATAATTCATGAAGGCCGCACTGGTAGTTGGTCCAACGATCATCCAACACCACACCGAAACTGGATAGCAAATAGATGACAAGACAACAAGCGTAATAATGCTATAAAAATAAAAAAGAGATAAAAAAGTCAATTACAGATATATAAAAAAGATTAAAAGCCGACTGTACAGAGAACCATGATTGTAGCCCCACCCATGGTCAGCCAATTCATAGAAAAGGGACAAAAGAGAGACTTTCATTGAGGCCATGTGGATGTATTGTATTCAATCGCCAAATCCATCTGGCCTCCATCTGACTAAGACGTCTAGATAGATTTCCACCACGTATATTGATTTTAATACAATCAATAGCCCGTACTCGAAGAAGAGCACTATTGCAATTGTGTAAAAGCTTAAAGTGGCGGGGGATGGTTTTAAGGGTGGCTGGCTCCGCGTGAGTGGCTGCCGCCTCTATGCCCAAAACGTGTTCCCTAACACGGACTTTAAACTGTCTTGATGTAAGGCCAACATAAATCAGACCACAAGGACATGTGGCATAATATACCACATACCTTGTGGTACAGGTTATGTGATGATTGATTTTATAGGTCCTAGTGCCATCAGCATTACTGAACGTATCAGCCCGGTCCACGTTTGGGCAGGCGACGCAGCCACCACACGGAACACAGCCAACCCTTCTTGGAAATCTATCCAGAAATGTCATTTTGTGATATTTATCATAATGACTGGAGACCAGAATGTTACGCAAATTCTTGCCCCGTCTATATGCCACCGATGGTTTATCCGGAATGATTTTGGCGAGAGTTGCATCCACTTTGAGTATAGGCCAAGCATTTAAAATAGCGGAATAAATCCTGTCCGACTGGGAATTGAAGGTAGTAACAAAACGTGTCACTTGTTTAATGAGAGAGGGTTGGAGACTTGAATTGTTATAGAGGAGGTCGCTATGATACTTCCGGTCATGCGCAGGAGGTCACCGCTGCACTTCCGGGTCGCGGCCCGGGATCTGATCGCATGGGCCCGTGCTTTCCGATGCCGGTCTGGTGCCTGAATTGTGTGATCTCCTTGTGCATTGGCTATTTCATGACCGGGATTATTATTTAAACCCACTGTGTTAGCTGACTTGACACGCCCCCTGAGGAAGGATACCGCCGAAACACGTGTCGGGGTGGGTCTGTAGCGGATGCTCTCCCCGCACTGGCAGTTGGTAAGATTCTTCACAATGTATCTTAGATTGTTGCCTTTTTGGGCATTCACTGATGGGTGCTCCTGAAGTACATATGTAACATGGGTAGTGATTTCTATGATGGAGCTGTCAGTGAGCTATGAACATCCTTTTACTGTGTCTTGCCTGTCTGCCAGTGTGTGGTGCCGTGGTCTGTCTACATGCGTACTGTACATGTGATCTGGTTCTTAACCCACTGTTTCTTTTTGCCTTGTTGTAACATTTATTCATTCAATAAAGATTGTTATTTAATTCGGACGTATTTGCACCTATTTTTTGGTAGTTTTTGGTTTAGCAATTTTTTGGTGTGTCCTTTGACATCCTACAAGTGCTAGTTGCCTCTCATATACATTACAATAAGTCATCATGAGGAGAGGCTTTACTGGACTTTGCTTGTTTTGTATTCCTTGTCTTTACTATATATTTTTTGTGTTATGCACAGGTTTCTTGGTTTGCAAGATGGATTTTAGAGCCAGAGACAAGACCTGGCTCAATGAAGTGGAAAAGGTTTTTGGCAATAGTGGGTTGGTCACCCAGCAGCCGATTGATAGAACTTGGGAAGAAAAACTCCACGGTATTAATGATCTCATACTTAAGAGATCACGTATATGGTGGAATCGTTTATTTCTTGAGAGATATGTAGCTAGCGGAATGATTCCTAGAGGACTGCGGGTTCGAGTCATTCCTTCATATCCTGTGGAAGACTCCGATTTTGTTACTAAATGGGTGGAGGCTTGTAATAAATGTTCTGAGGTGTTTCTACAGTTACTGATTGGGTTAAATACAACTAAAATCAATGTACTGGATACACAGATTGATGCCCTCCAATTAGAGATACGAGCCGGATGTCCTTCTGAAAGGATCGTGAAATTTGAGGCGGAATTGGAGAAATCTATTGAAAATTTAATCAAGAAGATCCAAGATTCCCAGATGATTAAATTCGAAAGGGATTCAAAGGACTATCAGGCTAATAAAGTATATATGTGGAGAAAATCCGTTAGTGGGCCCTTATAATAATAATAATAATTTTATTTATATAGCGCCAACATATTCCGCAGCGCTTTACAACTTATAGAGGGGACTTATACAGACAACAGACATTACAGCATAACAGAAATCACAGTTCAAAACAGATACCAGGAGGAATGAGGGCCCTGCTCGCAAGCTTACAAACTATGAGGAAAAGGGGAGACACGAGAGGTGGATGGTAACAATTGCTTTAGTTATTTGGACCAGCCATAGTGTAAGGCTCGGGTGTTCATGTAAAGCTGCATGAACCAGTTAACTGCCTAAGTATGTAACAGTACAGACACAGAGGCTATTAACTGCATAAAGTGTATGAGAACATGATGGAGGAACGTGATTATGTTGTTGTTTTTTATTAATAGGCCACACAGGGATAATTAGGTTAATGCGTTGAGGCGGTAGGCCAATCTGAACAAATGAGTTTTTAGTGCACGCTTAAAACTGTGGGGATTGGGGATTAATTGTATTAACCTAGGTAGTGCATTCCAAAGAATCGGCGCCGCACGTGTAAAGTCTTGGAGACGGGAGTGGGAGGTTCTGATTATTGAGGATGCTAACCTGAGGTCATTAGCAGAGCGGAGGGCACGGGTAGGTTGGTAGACTGAGACCAGAGAGGAGATGTAGGGTGGTGCTGAGCCATGGAGTGCTTTGTGGATGAGGGTAGTAGTTTTGTACTGGATTCTGGATTGGATGGGTAGCCAGTGTAATGACTGGCACAAGGTAGAGGCATCGGTGTAACGGTTGGCGAGGAATATGATCCTGGCAGCAGCATTCAGGACAGATTGGAGCGGGGAGAGTCTGGTAAAAGGTAGGCCAATTAGTAGAGAGTTACAATAGTCCAGACGAGAATGAATAAGTGAGACAGTAAGAGTTTTTGCAGAGTCGAAAGTAAGAAAAGGGCGAATTCTGGAAATGTTTTTGAGATGCAGATAAGAAGAGCGAGCCAGTGATCGGATGTGGGGGGTGAATGAAAGCTCGGAATCAAGGATGACTCCAAGGCAGCGGGCATGTTGCTTTGGAGTAATGGTGGAACCGCACACAGAGATGGCAATGTCGGGCAAAGGTAGGTTTGTAGAGGGAGAGAACACGAGGAGTTCAGTTTTTGACAGGTTCAGTTTCAGATAGAGGGAGGACATGATGTTAGAGACAGCGGTAAGACAATCACTGGTGTTTTCTAAAAAGGTCGGCGTGATAACAGGAGAAGAGGTATATAATTGGGTGTCGTCAGCATAGAGATGGTACTGGAAACCAAATCTACTGATTGTTTGTCCAATAGGGGCAGTATACAAAGAGAAGAGGAGGGGGCCTAGGACTGATCCTTGAGGAACCCCAACAGTAAGGGGAAGGTGAGAGGAGGAGGAACCAGCAAAACAAACAGTGAAGGATCGGCCAGAGAGATAGGAGGAGAACCAAGAGAGAACGGTGTCCTTGAGGCCGATGGAGCGGAGCATAGTGAGGAGGAGCTGATGATCCACAGTGTCGAATGCTGCGGAGAGATCCAAGAGAATTAGCATGGAATAGTGACCATTAGATTTAGCTGTTAGTAGGTCATTAGAGACTTTAGTGAGGGCAGTTTCAGTAGAGTGTAAAGAGCGGAAACCAGATTGAAGAGGGTCGAGAAGAGAATTATCTGAGAGATAGCGGGTAAGACGGGAGTGGACCAGGCGTTCCAGGAGTTTAGAGATGAAGGGAAGATTAGAGACAGGTCTATAATTAGCGGCACAATTTTGATCGAGGGAGGGCTTTTTAAGTAGTGGATGTATGATGGCATGCTTAAATGAGGAGGGAGAAATACCGGAAGTGAGGGAAAGGTTGAATATTTTTGTTAGGTGAGAGGTGACAGCCGGGGAAAGGGACTGGAGGAGATGCGACGGAATGGGGTCGCTGGTGCAAGTGGTCGGGCGAGAAGATGCAAGGAGCCTGCTTACTTCTTCTTCTGTAACTGGTTCAAAGTCAGAGAGTGAACTAGATGCAGTGGGGGAGGGAGGACAGTGCTTGGTATGAAGAGATTGGGAAATGATTTCCTGTCGAATGTGGTCAATTTTTTCTTTGAAGTAATTGGCCAGATCGTCAGCGTGGAGATCTGTGGTTGGGGCCTGCTCTCTTGGGTTGAGTAGGGACCGGAAAGTGTCAAAGAGACGTTTAGGGTTATTGGACAGCGAGGTGATGAGGGTGTTGAAATAGGTTTGTTTGGAGAGGTGAAGGGCAGAGTTGTATGTTTTTAACATGAACTTATAATGGATGAAATCTTCGGGCAGATTAGATTTTCTCCACAGACGTTCGGCGCACCTGGAGCACCGCTGCAGGAAACGTGTTTGCAGCGTGTGCCACGGTTGTCGCCGTCTGTGCCGAGTTGTTCTATGTATAGGAGGTGCAGCTTCTTCCAGGGCACTTTGCAGGGTTTCATTGTAATGCTTCAGAGCAGAATCAGGACAAGAGATGGAGGAGATTGGGGCCAATGAAGACTGCAAGTTCTTCATAAGTGTCTGGGTGTTAATGGCCTGTATGTTTCTATAAGTGTGGAAAGTGGGGATGACCTGAGCGGGATGGCAGTTCTTGATAGAGAATGAAAGAAGGTTGTGGTCAGAGAGCGGGAGAGGGGAGTTTGTGAAATCATCCAGTGAGCAAAGCCGGGAGAAGACCAAATCAAGGGAGTTTCCATCATCATGTGTTGGAGAGTTAGTATGCTGCGAGAGGCCGAAAGAGGAGGTTAGAGATAAAAGGTGAGAAGCAGATGGGGAGAGGGGAGAAGCAATTGGGATATTGAAATCACCCATGATGAGGGTGGGGGTGTCATAAGAGAGAAAGTGTGGAAGCCAGGTGGCAAAATGATCCAGGAACTGGTGAGAGGGGCCGGGAGGACGATACACCACCGCCACTCGCATGGAGAAGGGGACGTAGAATCTGACAGCATGGACCTCAAAGGAAGGGAATACAAGTGAGGGTACTTGGGGGATAACTTGGAAGGTACATTTGGGTGAAAGGAGCAGACCAACGCCTCCACCTGCTCTGTTGTCTGATCTTGGGGTATGAGAAAAGTGTAGTCCACCAAATGAGAGAGCAGCAGCAGCGGTGGTGTCTGACTGCTGGATCCAGGTTTCAGTAAGAGCCAGGAGATTAAGAGAGTTAGAAAGGAAGAAGTCATGAATGAAGGAGAGTTTATTACACACAGAGCGAGAATTCCAAAGAGCACAATTGAAAGAGACAGAAGGCATGCATGGAATATTAATAAGGTTAGAGGGGTTTCTGGGTGTAGCAGTTGGGAGGTTTGACTGGCTATAACATGGGGGGCCGGGGTTCGGAGAGATGTCTCCAGCAACTAGGAGAAGGAGGATAGAAAGAGTGAGCAGATGGTTAAGTGATTTGTGAGAGCGTCTCTTGTGTTGGATGGTGGGACTGAATTGATCTGTACTGTTAAGCAATGTGAACAGAGCATGAGTGCTATACATAGGAGAGGCCAGGACAGAGGGGCCAATATGGATGGAGTGTAAAGAGTTGATGCAAGGGCGGTGATTGTGTGTGAAAGCAGCAGCCATGATATAGATTATACAAATACATATGGTGAGTATTTGCTGTGTGCCAACTGAATAGGGAATAGATTTTGATTGTCTTACCTGTCTCCTGCCCTGTCTAACTGCCATGTTATAACTGCTGAATACTTAGAAAAAAAAGTACTTTGAAAAAAAAAAATGTACACGAATAATAGTGCACGAATGCCCCCTGCATGAATGCTTCCCCAAGCTATATCTACATTTATAGGTGGCCAGCTCTTAGATCTCACTTTTTTTTTTTTTTTTTTTTGGTCTTCCCCCCTCTCGTTACCAATCAATCTAACTCAATTGAGACAGCAGGGCACAATAAATGTAGTGATCAGATAAACAAATGTCCAGGTCTACATGGATCATAAACCCCTTTGAAAAACAGTTATGCGAACTCTTGGCATAAGGACAAGCAGAAGAGAATTAAATATCTAGAAACAAAAACAATTGCATAACAAGCTGGCTAACAAATATAGATATAAGCAGGAATCAATGCCGAAGGTAGAAGGACTCTGATACCATTCAAGCTTGCTTGCTGTCAGGGAATGGAGCAATAGACATGCAGGATATTTCAGTTCAAAGAATGAATGATATGTTACCATTCAAGCTTGCTTGCTGTCAGGGAATGGAGCAATAGACATGCAGGATATTTCAGTTCAAAGAATGAATGATATGTTACCATTCAAGCTTGCTTGCTGTCAGGGAATGGAGCAATAGACATGCAGGATATTTCAGTTCAAAGAATGAATGATATGTTACCATTCAAGCTTGCTTGCTGTCAGGGAATGGAGCAATAGACATGCAGGATATTTCAGTTCAAAGAATGAATGATATGTTACCATTCAAGCTTGCTTGGGCCCTTACGTAAGAGTGCATCAAACATCTCAGTGTCATCCATGAGTGGGCATTCTGACACTTCTGGTGCTTCCGTATCCACAATTGGATCCGATGTGAGACTTCGAGATCATTCATTTCACCCTTATAAAAGGAATATAGCACCATCTAAAATGCACCGTGATAATAAGGTGATTAATTTGAGTGATTTGACACTATCTGATGTTGATTTGAATCTGTTAGAGAAGGGGCTTTCATATGTACCTACGTCCTGTTTTGATTTATTTTCAACAATTAAGGACTTACACATTTTTGCACGGTCGTTGCTTTTTAAGAGATATTTCCATAACAACGCACTAAATTCCCTTTTTCCAACAGAGGAGGAACAAGAGGCCCTAAGAATCCTTGAAGAACTAGCCATTGAACACGTGGGAGAAGGAGGTAAGGTTCCTCCATCTATCCGCCCACGTTCCAAGAAGTTCCCCCCACTATCTACTTGTGCAAACATTGAGTTGTTTGTCCATGTGGTGGTGGCGGAGCTATATAAAATTCCAAAATTTTCAAATAAAGACAATCTCTCTAAAAATGAGAGGAGTAGGTTAAGATATCTTCAGGAACTACCTAATGTCATTCTGAAGCCTGCTGATAAGGGGGGTAATGTCGTCCTCTGGCCCAGAGAGATGTACGAGAGAGAGGCTTTTCGACAGCTTAATAACACAACATGTTATAGGAAACTTGCCTATAACCCCCTCTCGATATATTCATCCCAACTTGAAACAATTATCCAAAGGGCATTGGATGACGGCATTATAACCAAAGATCTTGCATTGGCCTTGGTGGTCCCTGAACCTATGATATCTACTTTATACTTACTCCCCAAAATTCATAAAAGCTCCGCCACACCACCTGGTAGACCTATTATTTCTGGGGTGGGGAATTTCTTGGAAAATACCAACAAATGGATAGATTACTATCTTCAACCCTTAGTTATGGGCCTCCCTTCCTTCCTCAAAGATACGGGGGATTTTCTGCGCAGGGTTGACGGATTGTATCTTGAGGGTGATACTCTGATGGCTTCGGCAGATGTGGAATCACTATATACGAACATCAAACATAGTGACGGCCTATTGGCTGTGAAATATTTTTTGGACATGTCATCTTTATCCCTTGGCATTCGTACACTTCTGCTGGAGCTGTTAGAGTTCACCCTCACTCCCAACTTTTTTACATTTAAGGGGTGCTTCTACCTACAGCTCCAGGGGACCGCCATGGGGGCAGCCTTTGCGCCGTCCTATGCCGGTCTTTTCCTGGGGCTGTGGGAGAGGGACCTCTTCCTGTCAGACAAATTGGGGTCGATTGAGCGTGTCCTGTTATGGACACGCTACATCGACGATATCTTCTTTGTCTGGCAGGGCACTCCGTTCGACCTTGCGCAGTTCATTGAGGTACTTAATAGCAACGACCGTAACATCCATTTGACATTTTCTTCGAGTGATAATACACTCGATTTTTTAGATGTGACTATAAGTCGGGATCCCTGAGGCATGATACAGTCAGATGTATTTAGAAAAAAAACTGCCACAAATACTCTGCTTCATGCCACATCGGGTCACCCTAGGCACATGATTAGGTCAGTCCCCATCAGCCAATTTCTCCGCATCAGGAGGATTTGTTCCACCGATGCTGATTTCGAATATAGGGCTGAGGAACTAAAACAACGTTTCCTCGCAAGGGGATACAGCCGTCGTGTGCTCAAAAGGGCGTATCATAGGGCTAAACACTCTTCTAGACATGACCTCCTCTATAACAATTCAAGTCTCCAACCCTCTCTCAATAAACAAGTGACACGTTTTGTTACTACCTTCAATTCCCAGTCGGACAGGATTTATTCCGCTATTTTAAATGCTTGGCCTATACTCAAAGTGGATGCAACTCTCGCCAAAATCATTCCGGATAAACCATCGGTGGCATATAGACGGGGCAAGAATTTGCGTAACATTCTGGTCTCCAGTCATTATGATAAATATCACAAAATGACATTTCTGGATAGATTTCCAAGAAGGGTTGGCTGTGTTCCGTGTGGTGGCTGCGTCGCCTGCCCAAACGTGGACCGGGCTGATACGTTCAGTAATGCTGATGGCACTAGGACCTATAAAATCAATCATCACATAACCTGTACCACAAGGTATGTGGTATATTATGCCACATGTCCTTGTGGTCTGATTTATGTTGGCCTTACATCAAGACAGTTTAAAGTCCGTGTTAGGGAACACGTTTTGGGCATAGAGGCGGCAGCCACTCACGCGGAGCCAGCCACCCTTAAAACCATCCCCCGCCACTTTAAGCTTTTACACAATTGCAATAGTGCTCTTCTTCGAGTACGGGCTATTGATTGTATTAAAATCAATATACGTGGTGGAAATCTATCTAGACGTCTTAGTCAGATGGAGGCCAGATGGATTTGGCGATTGAATACAATACATCCACATGGCCTCAATGAAAGTCTCTCTTTTGTCCCTTTTCTATGAATTGGCTGACCATGGGTGGGGCTACAATCATGGTTCTCTGTACAGTCGG
Source organism: Ranitomeya variabilis (assembly GCF_051348905.1). Classification (NCBI taxonomy): domain Eukaryota; kingdom Metazoa; phylum Chordata; class Amphibia; order Anura; family Dendrobatidae; genus Ranitomeya; species Ranitomeya variabilis. The sequence continues at coordinate 823,960,222 of NC_135232.1, read as the reverse complement.
CTTTTAATCTTTTTTATATATCTGTAATTGACTTTTTTATCTCTTTTTTATTTTTATAGCATTATTACGCTTGTTGTCTTGTCATCTATTTGCTATCCAGTTTCGGTGTGGTGTTGGATGATCGTTGGACCAACTACCAGTGCGGCCTTCATGAATTATGACACCTTTATGTTTACCATCTTTTATGTGCACCTATATCTATAAAGGATGTATTTATTATATTATATGTGTTGTCATATGCATTAATTTCTGTTACCCCTGCAGTATTGATGTATGTCAGTCTTCCCACTTTACCCCTCTTCTTAGTATCCCAATTAATTAATTAATATATGGTGTCATTCTTTGTTTTGGGATGCAGGTATATATATATATATATATATATATATATATATATATATATATATATATATATATGTGTGTATGTATATATGTATTTTATTTATTATGAGTGAGATATATATACTGTATTATATGGGAAATAGAGCTAATTTACTGTGATTATGGTGGTACTGTGGGATATGCTATATACTATGGGGGTTTGTTTGTTGTAATTGTAATTTTAATTGTGCATACATACATATTATATGCAGCGTCATTTGTTACTATTTATTATTGTTATTATTTACTATCATTATTTATGTTAACATTGGGGGCTGTTTATTTACATTCTTTTTGTTTGTTCAGGTGCACACATAGGGTGTCATGAATTATGTTATCTGTTTTATCTATTGGGCATTGTTTCCCTTTTGTAATATGGCCGCGCTTTTATTTCCGGTCTTTCAAGGTAATACATTACCTACATTGCGGCGTTCTCTGTTTCATCATGGCCGCTATGATACTTCCGGTCATGCGCAGGAGGTCACCGCTGCACTTCCGGGTCGCGGCCCGGGATCTGATCGCATGGGCCCGTGCCTTCCGATGCCGGTCTGGCGCCCGAATTGTGTGATCTCCTTGTGCATTGGCTATTTCATGACCGGGATTATTATTTAAACCCACTGTGTTAGCTGACTTGACACGCCCCCTGAGGAAGGATACCGCCGAAACACGTGTCGGGGTGGGTCTGTAGCGGACGCTCTCCCCGCACTGGCAGTTGGTAAGATTCTTCACAATGTATCTTAGATTGTTGCCTTTTTGGGCATTCACTGATGGGTGCTCCTGAAGTACATATGTAACATGGGTAGTGATTTCTATGATGGAGCTGTCAGTGAGCTATGAACATCCTTTTACTGTGTCTTGCCTGTCTGCCAGTGTGTGGTGCCGTGGTCTGTCTACATGCGTACTGTACATGTGATCTGGTTCTTAACCCACTGTTTCTTTTTGCCTTGTTGTAACATTTATTCATTCAATAAAGATTGTTATTTAATTCGGACGTATTTGCACCTATTTTTTGGTAGTTTTTGGTTTAGCAATTTTTTGGTGTGTCCTTTGACATCCTACAAGTGCTAGTTGCCTCTCATATACATTACAATAAGTCATCATGAGGAGAGGCTTTACTGGACTTTGCTTGTTTTGTATTCCTTGTCTTCCCTACCAGAGAGCAGCTCCCCTCAAGTCGGGTATAGAGCTCCCCCTTCTGGCCTGGAGTCAGAATATTTTGTATATAAGGTTACGTGCCAAAGGGATTCCTCCTGTCTCCAGGCATGGCATTACCCTCCCGAGAGGAAGGCAAAACCACTGTGGTACCTGAACTCCTGGGGTACCACAGTTGGTTATCAAAAATAGAGAGGTCCCACTCCGCTTTTTTTCAATTATTTAAATATATAATTTATAAAAATGTCATGTGATCGCCCCCATTTTTGACAACCAGCCAATCTAAAGCAATCAAACTGGAAAGGGGTCATGGATATTGGCTTCCCCAGCCTAAAAATAGCAGCCCACAGCCACTCCAGAAAAGGCACATGTATTAGATGCATCAAATCTGGTGGAGCTTAGCCTCGCTCTTCCCACTTGCCCTGTGGAGGTAGAATTTTGGGTAATATTTATGTGGTTGAAGATAGCTTTGACATTAAAGATAATGAGTTTTGATGATCCGGATGATTTGGATAGCGGTCACATCAGTAATACGACCGCTATCTCCACCAGTCAGAACACTCTGATAAGAGCGCAATCGCTCCTGCAGAGTCTAGCAATGAGATGCCATGAGAAAGTTCACCAGAGTTCAAACCTCATTAACCCCAGTGACCTCACTTATGGACCCACTCGGTGTGTGAGAACTTATGGTAGCGCAGTGCTACACATTGCGGGAGCGATTACGCTCACCAATGTGACTGCTCTCCAAATCATCTGGATCGTCGTGGGACAGTATGGAATATCTGCACATCGGACAGGTAAAGGATATGGTTATTTATTATTTTCTGTTTTTTTACAGGTCATTGATGGATAAGGCATAAGGTGAGTATGACTGTGCATTTTATTTTTATTTCAAATACAGGGGTATGTGTCATTCTTTCAATTAAAGGATTTTATTTTGGCTTTGTATTTTTTACAATCTAACCTTGAGTTTTGTAATATGGGTGTCTTATAGACTCCTCTCCCTTATTCATTTGTGGGCTTGATGTTAGCAGCCATAAAACCGCTAACACAAAAAAGGCAAGTGGGAAGAGTCGGGCAAAGAACTGGAATTGGTGCATCAAATAGATACGCCCTATCTAGAGTGTCTGTGTGTTGCTATTATTAGGCTTTGATGGCCAATATACATGGCATTTTACTAGTCTGAGAATACCAGTCCCCATCTGTTTGCTTTAACTTGGCTGGTTGTCAAAAATGGGGTTGATCACACCTTTTTAAATGATTTATTTAAATAATTTAAAAAAAGGCATGGGACTATCCTTGATAACTAACCCACAGTTGTTAGTTTTGACTGCTCTGGTTATCAAAAATAGAAGAGACCCCACGTCATTTTATAAAAAAAATTATGTATAGCACCGGTTGGTCCCAGTGTATAACACAACACAATGTATGTGGCAGAACATGGCTGGCTGATATACAACAAACTAACAGAACTGACGTATATCCACTTTGTGACAATTTGAATCTCCCTTTTTTGGGGAGGAGACTGCACCGCAACTCAGGCCCAGTGTATAACACAACACAATGTAAGTGGCAGAACGTGGCTGGCTGATATACAACAAACTAACAGAACTGACGTATATCCACATTGTAACAATTTGAATCTCCCTTTTTTGGGGTGGAGACTGCACTACAACTCAGGCCCAGTGTATGACACAACACAATGTAAGTGGCAAAACGTGGCTGGCTGATATACAACAAACTAACAGAACTGACATATATCCAATTTGTGACAATTTGAATCTCCCTTTTTATTTTGGGGAGACTGCACCGCAACTCAGGGCCATTGTATAACACAGCACAATGTAAGTGTCACAACGTGGCTGGCTGATATACGACAAACTAACAGGACTGACGTATATCCACTTTGTGACAATTTGAATCTCCTATTTTGGGGGGAGACTGCACGGCAACTCAGGCCCAGAGTATAACACAACACAATGTACGTGGCAGAACGTGGCTGGCTGATATACGACAAACTAACAGAACTGACATATATACACGTTGTGACAATTTGAAACACCCTTTTTGGGGGGGAGGCTGCACCGCAACTCAGGCCCAGTGTATAACACAACACAATGTAAGTGGCAGAACGTGGCTGGCTGATATACAACAAACTAACAGAACTAACGTATATCCACTTTTGTGACAATTTGAATCTCCTTTTTTGGAGGGGAGACTGCACCGCAACTCAGGCCCAGTGTATAACACAACACAATGTAAGTGGCAGAACGTGGCAGGCTGATATACGACAAACTAACAGAACTGACGTATATCCACTTTTGTGACAATTTGAATCTCCCTTATTTTGGGGTAGACTGCATCGCAACTCAGGCCCAGTGTATAACATAACACAATGTAAGTGTCAGAATGTGGCTGGCTGATATACGACAAACTAACAGTACTGAAGTATATCCACTTTGTGACAATTTGAATCTCCCTTTTTTTGGGGGGAGACTGCACCGCAACTCAGGCCCAGTGTATAACACAACACAATGTAAGTGGCAGAACGTGGCTGGCTGATATACGACAAACTAAAAGAACTGACATATATCCATTTTGTGACAATTTGAAATAACCTTTTTTGGGGGGATGCTGCACCGCAACTCAGACTCAGTGTATAACACAACACAATGTAAGTGTCAGAACGTGGCAGGCTGATATACAACAAACTAACAGAACTGACATATATCCACTTTGTGAAAATTTGAATCTCCCTTTTTATTTTGGGGAGACTACACCGCAACTCAGGCCCAGTGTATAACACAACACAATGTATGTGTCACAACGTGGCTGGCTGATATACGACAAACTAACAGAATTGACGTATATACACTTTTGTGACAATTTGAATCTCCCTTTTTTGAGGGGGAGACTGCACCGCAACTCAGGCCCAGTGTATAACACAACACAATGTAAGTGGCCGAACGTGGCTGGCTGATATACGACAAACTAACAGAACTGACGTATATCCACTTTGTGACAATTTGAATCTCCCTTTTTTTGGGGGGAGACAGCACCACAACTCAGGCCCAGTGTGTAACACAACACAATGTAAGTGGCAGAAAGTGGCTGGAAGATATCTAAAAAAAATCCAAGATCTGTAGTACAATTTCAATCTCCCTACAATGATACCAGGACAAGTATGGCAGCAATACAAAGGACTGCTGCACACAAAAGTGTGGACAAATAAACATGATAACTGCAGAAAGGAGCAACAGGATTTTTGCTTTTAAAAAAGCAGTTGGTTTGCACAGCAGTGTGCAAACAGCAATGCAGCTATCAGGGAGCCTTATAAGGCAGCCTAATAAGCTACAGAGCTGATGCACAAAAAAATAGCCTCTACTGTCCCTGCAAAAATAGGTGGTGTTGGACAGTGGAAACCGCTACAGCAGAAGCCGTCTGGGGGTTAATCTTCCCTCCCTAACTATATCCCTTCTTCTGACGAAGCTGCAGTAATCTCTCCCTATGCTAAGATCGGCAGAAGTAAGATGGCGGTCGGCATGCACGCCCCTTTATACCCTGTCATGATCTCTGCAGGCCGAGATCATAGCAAGCCTATAGAGGGACAAGCTCTCGGAAGATGGAACTATACTGACCATGAACTAAGCCTGCCGCGCAACTAGAAATAGCCAGGTAGCATTTCCTATTTATCGCTAGATGCCCAGCTCTGGCCTAAGACCTAAATAGCTAGCAGAGGGAAATATAAGACCTGGCTCACCTCTAGAGAAATATTCCAAAGAAGACAGTAGCCCCCCACATATAATGACGGTGAGTTCAGATGAAACAACAAACGCAGCAGGAAAATAGTCTTAGCAAATTTGAGGTCCGCTTACTAGATAGCAGAAGACAGATAGTATACTTTCATGGTCAGCAGAAAAACACTAACAAAACACCATCCAGAGATTACCTTAAACTCTGGCATTAACTCATAACGCCAGAGTAGCAATCCCTGATCAACGAGAGCTTTCCAGACACAGTAACAAAACTTCAGCTGTGAACTGGAACAAATAGGCAAAACAAAACATGGACAAAAGTCCAACTTATCTAGTAGTTGTCTAGAAGCAGGAACAAGCACTGAGAGGCATCAGATAACATTGTTGACCGGCAAGAAACCACCAGAGAAATGAGCTTAAATAGCGACACCCACTACTGATGGAACCAGGTGAAACAGGAAAGAGGATGACAAGTCCAATTCCACAAGCGGCCACCGGGGGAGCCCAGAATCCAAATTCACAATAGTACCCCCCCCTCAAGGAGGGGGCACCGAACCCTCACCAGATCCACCAGGGCGACCAGGATGAGCCCTATGGAAGGCACGAACAAGATCAGAAGCATGAACATCAGATGCATTGACCCAAGAATTATCCTCCTGGCCGTAACCCTTCCAGTTGACCAGATACTGGAGTTTCCGTCTGGAAACACGAGAGTCCAAAATTTTCTCCACAACGTACTCCAACTCACCCTCAACCAACACCGGAGCAGGAGGCTCAACTGAAGGTACAACAGGTACCTCATACCTGCGCAATAACGACCGATGAAAAACGTTATGAATGGAAAAGGACGCAGGGAGGTCCAAACGGAAAGAAACAGGATTAAGAATCTCCAATATTCTATAAGGGCCGATGAACCGAGGTTTAAACTTAGGAGAAGAGACCCTCATAGGGACAAAACGAGAAGACAACCACACTAAATCTCCAACACAAAGCCGAGAACCAACACGACGATGACGGTTGGCAAAACGCTGAGTCTTCTCCTGGGACAACTTCAAATTGTCCATAACCTGCCCCCAGATGTGATGCAATCTCTCCACCACCGCATCCACTCCAGGACAATCCGAGGATTCCACATATATTATCATAAATTTATCCAGAAAATCGCGGAAAATATCATGCATAAAAGACTGGAAAACTGAAGGGGCATTAGAAAGACCAAAAGGCATGACCAAATACTCAAAGTGGCCCTCGGGCGTATTAAATGCGGTCTTCCACTCATCCCCCTGCCTGATCCGCACCAAGTTATACGCCCCACGAAGATCAATTTTAGAGAACCACTTAGCACCCTCTATACGAGCAAACAAATCAGTAAGCAATGGCAATGGGTATTGATACTTAACAGTGATCTTATTCAGAAGCCGATAATCAATACATGGTCTCAAAGAGCCGTCTTTTTTTGAGACAAAGAAAAACCCAGCTCCCAAGGGAGAAGAAGATGGACGAATATGTCCCTTTTCCAAAGACTCCTTTATATATTCCCGCATAGCAGCATGTTCCGGCACAGACAAATTAAACAAACGACCCTTTGGATATTTACAACCCGGTATCAAATCTATGGCACAATCGCACTCACGGTGCGGAGGTAACGACCCAAGCTTGGGTTCGTCAAAGACGTCTTGATAATCAGAGAGGAACTCAGGGACTTCAGAGGGAATGGACGACGAAATAGAAACCAAAGGTACGTCCCCATGAATACCCTTACATCCCCAGCTCAACACAGACATTGCTCTCCAGTCCAAGACTGGGTTGTGAGACTGCAACCATGGCAATCCCAGTACCAAATCGTCATGTAAATTATACAGCACCAGGAAACGAATAATCTCCTGGTGATCCGGATTGATACGCATGATTACTTGTGTCCAGTATTGTGGTTTATTATTAGCCAATGGGGTGGAGTCAATCCCCTTCAGAGGAATAAGAGTCTCCAAAGGCTCTAAATCAAAACCACAACGATTGGCAAAGGACCAATCCATAAGACTCAGAGCGGCGCCAGAGTCAACATAGGCGTCCGTGGCAATGGATGACAAAGAGCAAATCAGGGTTACAGACAAAATAAACTTAGACTGAATGGTGCCAATGGAAACAGACTTATCAAGCTTCTTTGTACGCCTAGAGCATGCTGATATAACATGAGTAGAATCCCCACAATAGAAACACAATCCATTCTTCCGTCTAAAATTCTGTCGCTCGCTCCTGGACAGAATTCTATCACACTGCATACTTTCTGGCGTCTTTTCCATAGACACCGCCAGATGGTGCACCGGTTTGCGCTCCCGCAGACGCCTATCAATCTGAATAGCCATTGTCATGGACTCATTCAGACCTGCAGGCAAAGGGAACCCCACCATAACATCCTTAACGGCATCAGAGAGACCTTCTCTGAAAGTTGCCGCCAAGGCGCACTCATTCCACTGAGTAAGCACAGACCATTTACGGAATTTTTGGCAGAAAACTTCAGCTTCGTCTTGCCCCTGAGATAGTGCCATCAAAGTTTTTTCTGCCTGAAGTTCCAAATGAGGTTCCTCATAAAGCAAGCCCAAGGCCAGAAAAAACGCATCCACATCGCGTAACGCAGGATCCCCTGCTGGCAATGAGAAGGCCCAATCTTGAGGGTCACCCCTGAGCAAGGAAATCACAATCCTAACCTGCTGAGCAGGGTCTCCAGCTGAACGAGACTTCAGGGACAAATAAAGCTTACAATTATTTCGGAAATTCTGGAAGCTAGCTCTATTCCCTGTGAAGAACTCCGGCAAAGGAATTCTCGGTTCAGATACCGGAGCATGTACCACAAAATCTTGTAAATTTTGTACTTTCGTGATGAGATTATTCAAACCCGCAGTTACACTCTGGAGATCCATTATTGTCAGGTGCACACAGAGCATACAGAGATTAGGAGGAGAGAGAGAAAAAAGACTGCAGCAAGGCAGACTGGAGGAAAAAAAAAAAAAAAAATTCCAGCAGACTTCTTATAACTCTCCTTTCTCAACCTGGGTCTTTAACACTTTATTGGCCGGTCAAACTGTCATGATCTCTGCAGGCCGAGATCATAGCAAGCCTATAGAGGGACAAGCTCTCGGAAGATGGAACTATACTGACCATGAACTAAGCCTGCCGCGCAACTAGAAATAGCCAGGTAGCATTTCCTATTTATCGCTAGATGCCCAGCTCTGGCCTAAGACCTAAATAGCTAGCAGAGGGAAATATAAGACCTGGCTCACCTCTAGAGAAATATTCCAAAGAAGACAGTAGCCCCCCACATATAATGACGGTGAGTTCAGATGAAACAACAAACGCAGCAGGAAAATAGTCTTAGCAAATTTGAGGTCCGCTTACTAGATAGCAGAAGACAGATAGTATACTTTCATGGTCAGCAGAAAAACACTAACAAAACACCATCCAGAGATTACCTTAAACTCTGGCATTAACTCATAACGCCAGAGTAGCAATCCCTGATCAACGAGAGCTTTCCAGACACAGTAACAAAACTTCAGCTGTGAACTGGAACAAATAGGCAAAACAAAACATGGACAAAAGTCCAACTTATCTAGTAGTTGTCTAGAAGCAGGAACAAGCACTGAGAGGCATCAGATAACATTGTTGACCGGCAAGAAACCACCAGAGAAATGAGCTTAAATAGCGACACCCACTACTGATGGAACCAGGTGAAACAGGAAAGAGGATGACAAGTCCAATTCCACAAGCGGCCACCGGGGGAGCCCAGAATCCAAATTCACAATAATACCCCCTGTGACACCACAGAAAGCAAGCCAATCACTGTCATGCCCTTCTCTAAGATGGTGGGGACCGAGACCTATGTCATCACGCTGCCCACACTCTGCGTCCTCCTTCATTGGCTGAGAAATGGCACCGAACGCGTCATACGAAACGCGACTTTGGCGCCAAGATCGCCGACTGCATCGCTGATCCCACACTAGGATCGGGTCGGGTTTCATGAAACCTGACTTTGCCGAAAGTCGGCGATTTTTGAATTTGTCCAATCCATTTCGCCCAACCCTAGTGACAGACAATGCTCATTTTGACACAATCTTGAGAAATGTTTGTTTATTCACTTCACATCACAGTTCTAAACCTCTATATGTTTGCTATTTGTCATTGTAAAACATTAAGGTTTACTGAAACTCTGCCTGTGGTGGTTTGATCTAAATCCTTGTGGCTTTCATTTTCAAGGGGTTTATGGCCCCTGTTGTGAACTCTGTGTTCAGGCTCCCTCTTGTGGTCACTGGTGGTATGGTGTGACTTTTGCTTTGGGCTCCCCCTGGTGGCTTTGCCTGTTATCCTGCTGGTCTCTGGCTATCAGCTGGTTCGTTATCCTCTGGGAGGTTCCTATATAGCTCTGTTATACTTTCACTTGTTGCCGGCTGTCGATGTAATCAGTGCTACTCAGATTCCTTCTGACTACCTTGCTCCCAGTCCATCCAGGATAAGCTAAGTTTTGTTTGCTTATTTTTTGATCAGCAATGTTTATCATGTTTTCTGTTCCAGCTTGCTAAAATGTAATTCCCTCACTTGCTGGTTGCTCTAGTGGGCTGAGTTTCTCCCCACACACCGTTAGTTGGTGTGTGGGTTCTTGAAATCTCAGGATGGATATTTTGTAAGGGTTTTTTATTGATCGCATAGACCCCTGCTCTATTTTCTGCTTTCTAGTACTAGTGGGCCTCTTTTGCTGAATCTGATTTCATCCCTATGTATGTGCCTTCTTCTTACTTCACCGTTAATATTTGTTGGGGGCTTCTGTATCTTTGGGGATTATTTCTCTGGAGGCAAGCGAGGTCTTTCTTTCTCTTTAGGGGTAGCTAGTTCCTCAGGCTGGCTCGAGACATCTAGGAATTTTTTAGGCACGTTCACCGGCTACCTCTAGTTGTTTTGGATAAGTTCAGATTTGCGATCAGTCCAGTTACCATCTCCCTAGAGCTCGTCCTTAGTTTAATCACTTGCTGATCTATTTGTGATCCTCAGCCACTCGGGATCATAACAGTACAGCCGGCCAGCAAAGTGTTAATTGCATGGCAGAAGTGTTATGACCCCAATGGCGAGGGTCTCAGAGGAACGTGGAAGTCTGCAGAATACAAAAATCCAGCTCATAGGGCAGTGGTAACTGGGTTGACCATATATCTACTCCTAACGCCAACACTAGAAGTAGCCGGGGATCATTCCTACGTTGATTCTAGATGACACGCGCCAGCCGGAGAATCTAGCTACCCCTAGTAGAGGAAAACAAAGACCTTTCTTGCCTCCAGAGAAGGGGACCCCAAAGCTGGATAGAAGCCCCCCACAAATAATGACGGTGAGGTAAGAGGAAATGACAAACACAGAAATGAACCAGGTTTAGCACAGAGAGGCCCGCTTACTGATAGCAGAATAAAGAAAGGTAACTTATATGGTCAAAAAAAACCCTATCAAAATCCACACTGGAAATTCAAGAACCCCCGAACCGTCTAACGGTCCGGGGGGAGAACACCAGCCCCCTAGAGCTTCCAGCAAAGGTCAGGATATAGATTTGGAACAAGCTGGACAGAAATACAAAACCAAAACAAATAGCAAAAAGCAAAAGGCAGACTTAGCTGATATAACTGGAACCAGGATCAGTAGACAAGAGCACAGCAGACTAGCTCTGATAACTACGTTGCCAGGCATTGAACTGAAGGTCCAGGGAGCTTATATAGCAACACCCCTAACTAACGACCCAGGTGCTGATAAAAGGAATGACAGAAAAACCAGAGTCAAAAAACTAGTAACCACTAGAGGGAGCAAAAAGCAAATTCACAACACAGAAGCATGAGAAAAGAAGCCTTGAGAATTTTTTTTTTTTTCTTGTTGTTGCCGTGTGTCTAGCTTCTGTGCTAGCTTCTCTCCTCCTCTTAATCTTGGTGTGGCTCTGAGTTCAGCTGCTGACATGGATGTCCAGAGCTTGGCTTTCAGTCTGGATCATCTTGCTGCTAGAGTTCAAAGTATTCAGGATTTTGTTGTTCACAGTCCTATGTCTGAGCCTAGGATACCTATTCCGGAGTTGTTTTCTGGAGATAGATCTAGGTTCCTGAATTATAAGAACAATTGTAAGTTGTTTCTTTCTTTGAAACCTCGTTCCTCTGGTGATGCCGTTCAGCAAGTTAGGATTATTATTTCCTTTTTGCGCGGTGACCCTCAAGATTGGGTCTTCGCATTGGCGCCAGGGGATCCTGCATTGCTCAGTATGGATGCGTTTTTTCTGGCCCTTGGATTGCTCTATGAGGAACCTAATCTTGAGAACCAGGCTGAAAAAGCGTTATTGGCCCTCTCGCAGGGGCAAGATGAAGCAGAGGTGTACTTCCCGAAATTTCGGAAATGGTCGGTGCTTACTCAGTGGAATGAGTGTTCCCTGGCTGCAAATTTCAGAGAAGGTCTTTCTGAAGCCATTAAGAATGTCATGGTGGGGTTCCCTACGCCTGCAGGTCTGAATGAGTCAATGACTCTGGCCATTCAGATTGATCGGCGGTTGCGGGAGCGCAAACCTGTGCACCATTTGGTGGTGTCTTCTGAACAGACACCTGAATCTATGCAATGTGACAGAATTCTGACCAGAAGTGAACGGCAAAATTATAGACGGCAAAATGGGTTATTATTATTATTATTATTATTATTATTTATTGTTATAGCGCCATTTATTCCATGGCGCTTTACAAGTGAGGAGGGGTATACATAATAACAAGTACAATAATCTTGAACAATACAAGTCATAACTGGTACAGTAGGAGAGAGGACCCTGCCCGCGAAAGCTCACAATCTACAAGGGATGGGTGAGAATACAGTAGGTGAGGGTAGAGCTGGTCATGCAGCGGTTTGGTCGATCGGTGGTTACTGCAGGTTGTAGGCTTGTCGGAAGAGGTGGGTCTTCAGATTCTTTTTGAAGGTTTCGATGGTGGGCGAGAGTCTGATGTGTTGTGGTAGAGGGTTCCAGAGTAGGGGTGATACGCGAGAGAAATCTTGTATGCGATTGTGGGAAGAGGAGATAAGAGGGGAGTAGAGAAGGAGATCTTGTGAGGATCGGAGGTTGCGTGTAGGAAAGTAGCGGGAGATGAGGTCGCAGATGTAAGGAGGAGACAGGTTGTGGATGGCTTTGTACGTCATGGTTAGGGTTTTGTACTGGAGTCTCTGGGCAATGGGGAGCCAGTGAAGGGATTGACAGAGGGGAGAGGCCGGAGAATAGCGGGGGGACAGGTGGATTAGTCGGGCAGCAGAGTTTAGAATAGATTGGAGGGGTGCGAGAGTGTTTGAGGGGAGGCCACAGAGCAGAAGGTTGCAGTAGTCAAGGCGAGAGATGATGAGGGCATGGACTAGGGTTTTTGCAGATTCTTGGTTGAGGAATGAACGGATTCGTGCAATATTTTTGAGTTGAAGTCGGCAGGAAGTGGAAAGGGCTTGGATATGTGGTTTGAAGGAGAGATCAGCGTCAAGGATTACCCCGAGGCAGCGAGCTTGTGGGACTGGGGAGAGTGGGCAGCCATTTACTGTAATGGATAGGTTCGTAGGGGGGGTCACGTGAGATGGAATGGGTTGTGCTTTTACTGTGGTGACTCAGCTCATGTTATCTCAGCATGCTCTAAGCGCAAAAAAAAGGTTGATAAATCTGTCACCATTGGTACTTTACAGCCTAAGTTCATTTTGTCTGTTACCCTGATTTGTTCCCTGTCATCTTACCCGGTTAATGCCTTTGTAGATTCAGGTGCTGCCCTGAGTCTGATGGATTGGTCATTTGCCATGCGCTGTGGTTTTGATTTGGAGCCTTTAAAATTCCCTATTCCACTAAGGGGAATTGACTCTACGCCATTGGCTACGAACAGACCTCAGTACTGGACACAAGTGACCATGTGCATGACTCCTGTTCATCAGGAGGTGATTCGCTTTCTTGTATTGCATAATTTGCATGATGTTGTCTTGTTGGGTCTACCATGGTTGCAGACTCATAATCCAGTCCTGGATTGGAAAGCTATGTCTGTGTCAAGTTGGGGTTGTCAGGGAATTCATGGTGACACTCCTGTGGTGTCAATTGCTTCGTCCACTCCTTCTGAAGTCCCTACGTTTTTGTCAGACTACCAGGATGTATTTGAGGAGCCCAAACTCAATTCTCTACCTCCTCATAGGGACTGTGATTGTGCTATAAATTTGATTCCTGGTAGTAAGTTTCCTAAGGGACGACTTTTCAATTTATCTGTGCCGGAGCATGCTGCCATGCGGAGTTATATAATGAGTCTTTGGAGAAGGGACATATTTGCCCGTCCTCTTCCCCTCTTGGTGCGGGATTCTTTTTTGTGGCTAAGAAGGATGGTTCCCTGAGACCTTGTATTGATTATCGCCTTTTGAATAAAATCACGGTCAAATTTCAGTATCCTTTGCTATTGTTAACTGATTTGTTTGCTCGCATTAGGGGGTCTAGTTGGTTCACCAAGATAGATCTTCGTGGTGCGTATAACCTGTGCGTATAAAACAGGGTGATGAATGGAAAACTGCATTTAATACGCCTGAAGGCCATTTTGAGTACCTGGTGATGCCTTTTGGACTTTCTAATGCTCCTTCAGTCTTTCAGTCCTTTATGCACGACATCTTCCGTGAATATCTGGATAAGTTTATGATTGTGTATCTGGATGATATTCTGTTTTTTTCAGATGATTGGGAGTCTCATGTTAAGCAGGTCAGGATGGTCTTTCAGGTCCTGCGTGACAATGCTTTATTTGTGAAGGGCTCAAAATGTCTTTTTGGAGTCCAGAAGATTTCTTTTTTGGGTTTCATTTTTTCTCCTTCTACTATTGAGATGGACCCAGTCAAGGTTCAGGCTATTCATGACTGGACGCAGCCTACATCGGTTAAGAGTCTTCAGAAGTTCTTGGGTTTTGCTAATTTTTACCGTCGCTTCATAGCTAATTTTTCTGGTGTTGTTAAGCCTTTGACGGATTTGACCAAGAAAGGTTCTGATGTGACTAATTGGTCCTCTGCGGCTGTGGAGGCCTTTCGGGAGCTGAAGCGCCGGTTTTCTTCGGCTCCGGTCTTATGTCAGCCAGATGTCTCACTTCCCTTCCAGGTGGAGGTTGATGCTTCCGAGATTGGAGCGGGGGCTGTTTTGTTGCAGAGAAGCTCCGATGACTCTGTGATGAAGCCATGTGCTTTCTTTTCAAGAAAGTTTTCGCCTGCCGAGAGGAATTATGATGTCGGTAATCGGGAGTTGGTGGCTATGAAGTGGGCATTTGAGGAGTGGCGACATTGGCTCGAGGGAGCTAAGCATCGTGTGGTGGTCTTGACTGATCACAAGAATTTGATTTATCTCGAGTCGGCCAAGCGGCTGAATCCCAGACAGGCTCGTTGGTCGTTGTTTTTCTCTCGTTTTGATTTCGTAGTTTCATACCTGCCTGGTTCGAAGAATGTGAAGGCTGATGCTCTTTCTAGGAGTTTTGTGCCTGACTCTCCTGGAGATTTAGAGCCGGCTGGTATTCTTAGAGAAGGGGTGATTTTGTCTGCCATCTCCCCAGATTTGCGACGTGTGCTGCAAGAGTTTCAGGCGGATAGACCTGATCGCTGTCCACCGGAGAGACTGTTTGTCCCGGATAGATGGACCAACAGAGTCATCTCCGAGGTTCATTCTTCGGTGTTGGTGGGCCATCCTGGAATATTTGGTACCAGAGACTTGGTGGCCAGGTCTTTTTGGTGGCCTTCCTTGTCGCGGGATGTGCGTTCCTTTGTGCAGTCTTGTGGAATTTGTGCTCGGGCTAAGCCTTGCTGTTCTCGAGCCAGTGGTTTGCTGTTACCTTTGCCTGTCCCGAAGAGGCCATGGACGCACATTTCCATGGATTTTATTTCAGATCTCCCTGTCTCTCAGAGAATGTCTGTCATCTGGATGGTGTGTGATTGTTTTTCTAAGATGGTCCATTTGGTGCCCTTGCCTAAGTTGCCTTCCTCCTCCGAGTTGGTTCCACTGTTTTTTCAAAATGTGGTTCGTTTGCACGGGATTCCTGAGAACATTGTTTCTGACAGAGGATCCCAGTTTGTGTCTAGATTTTGGCGGACCTTTTGTGCTAAATTGGGCATTGATTTGTCTTTTTCGTCGGCCTTCCATCCTCAGACGAATGGCCAAACCGAGCGAACTAATCAGACCTTGGAGACTTATTTAAGATGTTTTGTTTCTGCTGATCAGGACGACTGGGTTACTTTTTTGCCGTTGGCCGAGTTTGCCCTTAATAATCGGGCTAGTTCTGCTACTTTGGTTTCTCCTTTCTTTTGTAATTCGGGGTTTCATCCTCATTTTTCCTCAGGTCAGGTGGAGCCTTCTGACTGTCCTGGAGTGGATGTTGTGGTTGATAGGTTGTATCAGATTTGGAATCATGTGGTGGACAATTTGAAGCTGTCTCAAGAGAAGGCTCAGCTCTTTGCCAACCGCCGTCGCTGTGTGGGTCCCCGACTTCGCGTTGGGGACTTGGTGTGGCTGTCTTCTCGCTTCGTTCCTATGAAGGTCTCCTCTCCTAAGTTCAAGCCTCGGTTTATCGGTCCTTATAAGATTCTGGAAGTCCTTGGCCCTGTGTCATTTCGTCTGGACCTCCCAGCATCATTTGCTATTCATAATGTGTTCCATCGCTCGTTGTTGCGGAGGTATGTAGTGCCTGTGGTTCCTCCGGTTGAGCCTCCTGCCCCGGTGCTAGTTGAGGGAGAATTGGAATACGTGGTGGAGAAGATCTTGGATTCTCGTATTTCTAGACGGAGGCTAGAGTATTTGGTTAAATGGAAGGGCTATGGTCAGGAGGATAATTCTTGGGTTGTCGCCTCTGATGTTCATGCAGCCGATTTGGTTCGTGCCTTCCATGTGGCTCATCCTGATCGCCCTGGTGGTTTTCATGAGGGTTCGGTGAGCCCTCCTCAAGGGGGGGTACTGTTGTGAACTCTGTGTTCAGGCTCCCTCTTGTGGTCACTGGTGGTATGGTGTGACTTTTGCTTTGGGCTCCCCCTGGTGGCTTTGCCTGTTATCCTGCTGGTCTCTGGCTATCAGCTGGTTCGTTATCCTCTGGGAGGTTCCTATATAGGTCTGTTTTACTTTCACTTGTTGCCGGCTGTCGATGTAATCAGTGCTACTCAGATTCCTTCTGACTACCTTGCTCCCAGTCCATCCAGGATAAGCTAAGTTTTGTTTGCTCATTTTTTGATCAGCAGTGTTTATCATGTTTTCTGTTCCAGCTTGCTAAAATGTAATTCCCTCGCTTGCTGGTTGCTCTAGTGGGCTGAGTTTCTCCCCACACACCGTTAGTTGGTGTGTGGGTTCTTGAAATCTCAGGATGGATATTTTGTAAGGGTTTTTTATTGATCGCATAGACCCCTGCTCTATTTTCTGCTTTCTAGTACTAGTGGGCCTCTTTTGCTGAATCTGATTTCATCCCTATGTATGTGCCTTCTTCTTACTTCACCGTTAATATTTGTTGGGGGCTTCTGTATCTTTGGGGATTATTTCTCTGGAGGCAAGCAAGGTCTTTCTTTCTCTTTAGGGGTAGCTAGTTCCTCAGGCTGGCTCGAGACGTCTAGAAATTTTTTAGGCACGTTCACCGGCTACCTCTAGTTGTTTTGGATAGGTTCAGATTTGCGATCAGTCCAGTTACCATCTCCCTAGAGCTCGTCCTTAGTTTAATCACTTGCTGATCTATTTGTGATCCTCAGCCACTCGGGATCATAACAGGCCCCTCGTCTGATGACTCAATGATATTTCAGTTTCATACAACCTTGAAAGCTGGCGAAACTAGAGTTACTACATAGTGTAAATCACTATATAAGACT
The DNA here is from genome assembly GCF_051348905.1 of Ranitomeya variabilis. Taxonomy (NCBI): domain Eukaryota; kingdom Metazoa; phylum Chordata; class Amphibia; order Anura; family Dendrobatidae; genus Ranitomeya; species Ranitomeya variabilis. Next base: position 823,943,075 of record NC_135232.1, on the reverse strand, counting down.
AGAGAAACATGACTAGGACAGAGGACAAAACTGGGGTACCTGTATATGTACAGTGTGCTGATAAATGCATAATTGGGGATGCCCATGCAGTGTAGGTAATCTCTCAGGGGTTCTCTGCCTTGGTGTTGCTTCTTTGATATTCCAGACTGATGATGTTTAAAGGCCTTTTGTGGATGATGTAAGTATACTGTATGTAGTTAATCTTCATATATACATAATCACTACATGTATTTAATCCTTATATGTACTTATTAACCTTTGTATGTTAACATATAGAAAAGTGTATGCACTCACACTACTCAATCATACTATTCTTTGAATTTTCAAAAACAATGACCCAGGTACAGAAACCATAATCATACATATACCCTAGCAGGATCGACAAAGATCCAGTTGGGAACAATACCCTGAGATACTTCCTATATAGATAACAACCACAAAAAATTGAAGTATAAACAAGCTCATAAAAGATGTTAATTTAGTCAAAAAAGTAAGTTTATTAGATAAAATACAAAAATATACACAACAAATTAATGAAACATATAAGGAGAATAATCCGCTACAGAGTGCTTGGAATATTGGGTGCAGGTGCACCAAAAGAACACTCTACGTGTCACAACATGGAGAGGGAAAGAAAAGAAGGAGATAAAGTCACATGAATACCACAACTGGGTCACAACTAATTTTAGTCCATATGACAATTTATAACACTAAAGTGAACCACCACTGCACTAGCGCTAATCATAAACCGACATAGCGATACAGTGACCAAATTTCCCAAGTGCAGGAGGAACACTACGTCTCAAGTTTCTTACCCTTCTCCCTCTCCATGGTGCAGACACACGCCCCTATGCGCGTTTCGCCCACCGCTTCGTCTGGAGGCTAGCACTCTGTAGCGGATTATTCTCCTTATATGTTTCATTAATTTGTTGTGTATATTTTTGTATTTTATCTAATAAACTTACTTTTTTGACTAAATTAACATCTTTTATGAGCTTGTTTATACTTCAATTTTTTGTGGTTGTTATTCTTTGAATTTTGTAGTTTGCAAATAAATTGCAAGAATTAGCCTTGTTTAAAGCCATATCTGAACCTTAGTGTTAAAAACATTTGACTATGCAGCAGGGCTGGCCTTGCTGCCAATGTGTAAAAAAAAGGAGTACAGGAGTACAAAATGCATATTGTTAAGTGGATTTTCATGGGCCCATCCAGTATGTGGGTTCAAAGGCGTAATGGGGTGTATATGACTATGCAGCAGGGCTGGCCTTGCTGCCAATGTGTAAAACAAAGGATTTCGTGAGTTCAAAATGCATATTGAAAAGTGGATTTTCATGGGCCCATCCAGTATGTGGGTTCAAAGGCTTATTGGGGTGCATATGAATTGGTAGCAGGGCAGGCCTTGAATTCAATGCAATACTATTTCAGGAGTCCCCCTGGACATCTTATGAAAGGGGTATTGTGGTGCGTCTTAATTCTTGGCAGCCCATTTACTCACAGCATAGGCTACAACAGCTCAGGAGACCCACTGTTTATTAATGGCCCTTTAAGAAGATTAATGCCGCCTGATGCACCAGTAAAAATAGGCTCTGTAACTTTAAGAGCCCATCCTTCATAAATGAAACAAGATGGGTCTGCTTATGTGTCACACATCACATGGCCAGCTAGGGTTGTTAAATGCTACAATGACATTTCCCATTGAATGCATTTGTAGTGGCTGAAAGAAATGTTAGATTTGAAAAATGCTTAAAAACGCTGTGTCTGAACTAAGCCCAAGTGGTGGAGGAAATTTTCGGTCTGGGGTTAATTATTTGCCTTAGGCTGCTTTCACACATCAGGTTTTTTGTTTCAGGCACAATCTGGCAATTTTTGAAAAAAACGGATCCGGCTTTTTTAGATGCCGGATGCGTTTTTTTTCCATAGAGTTGTATTAGCGCCGGATTGTGCCTGAAGGACATGCGTTTCATCCGTTTTGTGCCGGATCCGTCTCTTCAGGCTTTTTTGCCGGACACAAAAAACGTCCACTGCAACGTTTTGTCTGAGCGGCGAAAAAGCCTGAAGGGATGTTTGCGGCAATAAATGCATGGAACGGATGTGTGAATGAACGGGTCCGGCTACCGAATCCGCTTTTTGTACACTGAGCATGCCCAGAAGCTCTGTTTTTGATTCTGGCATGGGAAAAAATCAATCTCTCTCTCTCATCCCCACAATCAGGAAGTCAAAAAACCATGCGCAGTAAAGAAAGCCGGATCCAGCTAAAAAAACGGATCTGGTGCATCAGTTTTTCACAATTTATACCGGATCAGTTTTTTTGTAAGTTTGCCGAATTTAGCCTGAAACAAAAAACCTGATGTGTGAAAGCAGCCTAACAGGCAAGTCATTACCCTGCAATGTATGTACCTTGACATATTTCCCAGCAAAATCTGTTTTAGTTTTGTTTTAGTGTGTTTTTTGTTGCACCGTGAAAAATGGCATGAATCTCGGAAAAAAAGTCTACAACTGTGAACTAGGAGTCAGGAATGCTTCCAGGGGCGATCCCCATGATGTCTCTGTGTCATTTGAGCAGTGTTTCCATCATTTTCAGATGGTTTTAGACCTTAAAAGGACCCCCAGGGGGATCATGGTAAGAATACTCGGGTCTCCCATAGACTTACATTGTGTCCGTTGCTCTGGCTGAGTACTCGAGTATACCAATCTACTCGACCCTAGCAACAAGCACCCGAGCATTTTAGTGCTCGCTAATCACTAGTACTAACCTAGAGTCACTACTGCTAATAAACAATAAAAAATGCTTTTTTTTGCTTTGAAACAAAATGTTTGCTTCGCCAGCTAGAATTTTGACATATTTCTGCCCACAGAGTCATGTTAGGACTTTTTTTTCGTGGGACAAGTTGACGCTTTTATTGGTACCATAACAGTTTTTGATAGGGAATCTAGATTGTGAGCCCTAATGGGGACAGTGTTAATAATGTCTGTAAAGTGCTATGGAATTAATGACGCTATATAAATGAGTAAAATAAATAAATTAAATAAAATCAGCAAATTTCCTAAAATTTGACATGAATTCCATTTGCATCAAATCAATTTGCTCATGCTTAGAAATGACTAATAACAGGTCTTGTGAAAAAGATTTTTTTAAAATTACAAACACAAACATTATATGACTTTAAAAAGAAAACATAATATTTCTGCATTTGTCTCATTTGACCCAAAAGAATGTTATTGTGTTATGTAAATATTGAGTCAAATGGTAAATTGTAGTTATTGAAACTATTTACATATTTTTATGTCAAGTTTTGGAAAATCACAAGTGAACATCTTAGTTTGTCAATATAGACTCATTAATATGTACATAGCATTCCAAATCTGTGAAGATATTCTCATCAGTACATGACAATGGCATCCAGTGAACCAAATTCTGAAGTGTGCATAATCTTCACCATCTGCTGCAATCAGATGTTATCTTTTCTTTCATCTATTTCACATCTTTGTCTCCTCTGAATTAGCTGAATCAACAAAGTTAAGTTCTTTGTGTTTTGACTTTGCTCGCCTTTACAATGATGAACTGGGCCCCACTACACCACACAAGTGATCATTTCATTTGAAACAAGTACATGATTATGCACCATATGTTACATTGTACATACTGATGGCACAGCTTATATTTGTACAGTATTTAAGAAATGACAGCAATTAACACATCTAATGACAGGAAGACCTTAGAGCACCATCCTATGCCTCTATCCACATCTGGAACATTCAGGTAGCCATTAATCACACACTTCCACATTTTAATTACTATCTTTCAAATTCAGTAGATCCATTGTTATCTGTACTGGAAAAACAAGTTTTATACAAGTATTGTCTTGCAAATTAGATACTTTTTTTGTTTTCTTTCTTTTTTATGTGCATATAACTGTTTTAAAGAAAAATACTTTGAATGTTTATTTCTATTTCGTGGCACTAAAATAAATATAGTACATAATGATTTCAATTTTCATTAATTGTCTGATTTGATGAGTATTTCAACACTGGAAAATCAGTTTTAACATCACAAATGATAAGTGTGTATTTGAAAAATGTAATGTTCATTGGTTCTCCCACAAGTAAATCACTAGGGTTTGCTAGGGTCAAAGGGGTAACGTTTCTCCTTATGAAGAGTGACATACCAACTGGCTTGTCAATGTAAGGAGGCTTATTCGCCGTGCAATGCTCCTCTGGGAAATTAAATATGCAAATTGCCTCTTCTGAGAAAAAGAGGACTTAACTCTATAGCGCCACCTGTTGGAAGTAGCGATCCTACAAGGCACAATCAACCCTTTAACGAGTCGTGCAATATGACTTAGGATAAAAGCCAACAGGTGGTGCTATAGAGTTAAGTCCTCTTTTTCTCAGAAGAGGCAATTTGCATATAGGGAATGCTAAGAATCTTTGACCTGAGAATTCCAATGTACAATGTATGATAAAAATAGGATATCTCCAAGTAAACACATTAACACAGTCTAGATGAGTACCTTTCATAAATCTGACAATTTTAATATATGTACTAATGATGAAATGGAAGTGTCAATCACATCCCTAATTGCACCACAGTAGTTTAGGATTATACAATCATAGAATGTCCTCTCCAAGTTAGTGCAATGCCATTATGCCAGTAAAATGTTCATTTATTCTATAAACTTCTGACAACATGTCTCCGAATTTCCAAGCAATAATTTTGGTATTTTTTTCTGACAAAGAAAAATGGTCAAAAAAAAAAACCCAGTGCTTTCAGACCTCAAATAAAGCAAATAAACCAAGTTCATAATCATTTAGAAACAAAATATTAATGTTTTAACTCAGGAAGAGTTCAGAAATCAATATTTTGTGGAATAACCATGATGTTTAATCACAGCTTTCATGCGTCTTGGCATGCTTTCCACCAGTCTTTCACACTGCTCCTGGTGCAAAAATGTAAGCAGTTCTTCTTTGTTTGATGGCTTGTGACTATCCATCATCCTCTTGATTGCATTCCAGAGGTTTTCAATGGGGTTCAGGCTTGGAGATTGGGCTGCCCATGACAGGGTTTTGATGTGGTGGTCTCTTAATTTTTGCCAGAGCTGTATGTTCCCTAATTTGGAAGGATAGGGAACGTTTGGTTCAGCCAACGAATAGCTTACCACAAGGGCAAATGATGGTATAAATGACTCCCTTTATGTGACAAGTTATAAACCCATTTATTTAAGAAATTGCAGATTTATCAGAACTAACAATTTCTTTAAAGACTATTTGGGTACCCTTGGTGTTTTTGCAACCATTATAGGCCAATATATACTTACTATAATTTTAAGGCAGCCTTTTTGAGAATCATATAGAGTAATGATGGGAATCTGAAGGCTCCTTTTTTGTGGGATAGAGTTATTTTTTTTTTAACTCAATTTTTTTTTTCATTGCTATTGGTATTGTTTCCCACATGAGAATCTCAAAAAAGTTTCCTCAAAAAAGTCTTTATCAAAAGTTCAGTTCTGTCATACTCTAGAAAACTGACTTTTGGGTATGTTTGTTAACCATATTGGGAGATATCAGGTATTAATATTAATAAAGCTGTTTGAATCAATCGGTTTTCGGTAACATTTCATACAAATGGTGTCTTGATCAATGAAAATATTGATATCTGAAAAATTCACCCCCAATTGCTGTATGTGGGTGTAAATTTCAGATGAAATTCATTTTCATTAATTTCTTTGAAAAATAAATTAAGAGAGCTCTCTGAACTCTTCCAAACAAAAATAAAATCAAAATATTCACTTTTCGATGATTACAAGCATGAGGGATATATGTATTTTGATATTTTGGAGGGATATTTTTGTAGGGATTTTTTGTGTTACAAAAAATCTTTTTGTAAGAAAGTTTTTTATGAAATTTTTTATATATGTATATTTTTTAATTCATCTTATTTTGGTAATTGAATGTGTTATAATGCATATGATTTTAATTGATTAGAGAAAACAACAAAAGCACGAATGACTATAATAGTATATAAATAAAAGTCCTAATAACCTCTATATATGTGCATATATATGCACACGTATACATATACCCAAGGGATTGTATGGGTAAAAATGGGAGCTCAGTAAGAAAGGGAAGTGGAAACCACTCAGATTATGTGCACACCAACCAATACAGAACAAACGGATAAGCAGGGAAACCCAGGCAGGAGAAAAGGTGAAAAAATATATTTATTAGTTACAGCGGGCAAACAATCTTGCATAAAAGTACATAAAATCATAAAATCAATGTGCATGTATGCAGTACCAAAGTATATAGAGTAATTAAAACATAGATATATATAAATACATAGTTGGTAATCGAAGAATCCCTAACTGGCAATAGAAGTACAATGCCTACAAGTAGTATTCAACCCCCTGCAGATTTAGCAGGTTTAATAAGATGCAAATAAGTTAGAGCCTTCAAACTTCAAACAAGAGCAGGATTTATTAACAGATGCATAAATCTTACAAACCAAAAAGTTTTGTTGCTCAGTTAAATTTTTATAAATTTTAAACATAAAAGTGTGGGTCAATTATTATTCAACCCCTAGGTTTAATATTTTGTGGAATAACCTTTGTTTGCAATTACAGCTAATAATCGTCTTTTATAAGACCTGATCAGGCCGGCACAGGTCTCTGGAGTTATCTTGGCCCACTCCTCCATGCAGATCTTCTCCAAGTTATCTAGGTTCTTTGGGTGTCTCAAGTGGACTTTAATCTTGAGCTCCTTCCACAAGTTTTCAATTGGGTTAAGGTCAGGAGACTGACTAGGCCACTGCAACACCTTGATTTTTTGCCTCTTGAACCAGGTCTTGGTTTTCTTGGCTGTGTGCTTTGGGTTGCGTTGTCTTGTTGGAAGATGAAATGACGACCCATCTTAAGATCCTTGATGGAGGAGCGGAGGTTCTTGGCCAAAATCTCCAGGTAGGCCATGCTATCCATCTTCCCATGGATGTGGACCAGATGGCCAGGCCCCTTGGCTGAGAAACAGCCCCACAGCATGATGCTGCCACCACCATGCTTGACTGTAGGGATGGTATTCTTGGGGTCGTATGCAGTGCCATCCAGTCTCCAAACGTCACGTGTGTGGTTGGCACCAAAGATCTTGATCTTGGTCTCATCAGACCAGAGAACCTTGAACCAGTCAGTCTCAGAGTCCTCCAAGTGATCATGAGCAAACTGTGGACGAGCCTTGACATGACGCTTTGAAAGTAAAGGTACCTTACGGGCTCGTCTGGAACGGAGACCATTGCGGTGGAGTACGTTACTTATGGTATTGACTGAAACCAATGTCCCCACTGCCATGAGATCTTCCCGGAGCTCCTTCCTTGTTGTCCTTGGGTTAGCCTTGACTCTTCGGACAAGCCTGGCCTCGGCACGGGAGGAAACTTTCAAAGGCTGTCCAGGCCATGGAAGGCTAACAGTAGTTCCATAAGCCTTCCACTTCCGGATGATGCTCCCAACAGTGGAGACAGGTAGGCCCAACTCCTTGGAAAGGGTTTTGTACCCCTTGCCAGCCTTGTGACCCTCCACGATCTTGTCTCTGATGGCCTTGGAATGCTCCTTTGTCTTTCCCATGTTGACCATGTATGAGTGCTGTTCACAAGTTTGGGGAGGGTCTTAAATAGTCAGAAAAGGCTGGAAAAAGAGATAATTAATCCAAACATGTGAAGCTCATTGTTCTTTGTGCCTGAACTACTTCTTAATACTTTAGGGGAACCAAACAGAATTCTGGGGGGTTGAGGGGTTGAATAATAAATGACCCTCTGAAAATACTTTTCACAATTTAAAAAAAAATAAACAAAGAAATAACATTCTTTTTTGCTGCAGTGCATTTCAGACTTCCAGGCTGATCTACAGTCCAAATATCACAATGCCAAATTAATTCCAAATGTGTAAACCTGCTAAATCTGCAGGGGGTTGAATACTACTTGTAGGCACTGTATATCTACTACTGTAGCACATGTACAAAAGCCATATAAAACAATTTTATAATATATTAAAAACGTGTGAAGTGACACTAAGAAACATACAATCAAAAAAAATAAAAGTATATATTACATATGAGGAATATATAAAACCTCACAAAGTGCAATGTGAAAAGCAAATCAGTAATTGAATATTGCTAAATGAGAAGCTGTGCAGCTGAATAAAACCGTAGAGGTGAAGAGCAGTGCATTCTGCTCCTAATGTGCAAAAAAATGCAAAGATGTACTATGGTGATAGCAAAGTACAAAGGGCATAAATAACAAAATTATTAAGGGGTTAATAACCCCTTAAGGGGTTAACAGGTCCTGCAGCCACGCGCACGCTGACGCGCGTTTCGGAATAAATTCCTTCGTCAGAGGAAATTCCCTGCACAGAGACATAATTTTATCAAAATCTATCTTCTTATTATCTCTATATCTTGGGTTTTGTCTGTTTAGTGGCCAGTGTGAACATGAACTGACATGCTACATGTATAACAACTTATATCCCAGTTCATTTTTTCAGGGTTTTGTTTTAGAACTTTATTAGTAGATTAAATCGAGCTTTGAGGGTGGCAGACGCCTTTTGTTTAATTAAAGCATTAACCAAGCTTTACTGTTTAAGAGGATGGGCTGTGTCCCCACCCTGACTGTGTGTGAACTTGTTCTATGTGTATCTCCAAAAATTCCCAAAATTTCTAATATATTGCTGTATCGCCAGTGGGTTTGTACCTTGTTTCTCCGGCGTTACTCTGCATGTCTCTGCTTTAACACTTTGATCCTCTCTCCCTAACTAGCAGGGATACTGTTCTGTTACCTGTATGGATGCTGCTTAGTTCCCTGCTCTGCTGCGTAGCTGTACATGTGTTGTGATGTCTTTGCTCCACTGCATGACCATCAGCATGTGCGGTCCCTGGCTGCCGCTGTGGAAGCTATCCATGGGTTGCAAGGTCCTCTGCAGCTGGTGCATGACTTTCCACGTGTGTCCAGGCTTGCAGCCGCTGCCAGGTGCTCTAAGCCTCAGTTCCTGTGCTGACTGTGCTGTAATGGTTTCTGTTTGTGCTTAGGGTGCACGCGGCAACACCATCCCTGCTTTTATTAGGGTTGGTGTGTGCACCTGAATTGCTTTCTCCAGCCTAATGCTGAGGGGCAGCTCTTATATAAACTCCTTCTTTCCTGTTGGGCATTGCCAGAGCTTCGCATTAAGTATCTGAGTCTTGACATCTGTAGGAAAATAGAAAAAATTGGAGTCCGACTCAACAGGACTGGATTTTCCTTTTCTTTTTCTTTTTCAAAAGAAAATATAGTGCATACAAAAGAAAAATGTACATGGTTGACATGACCCAGCCATCATTTTTTGCATTTAAGATAAGAGGACCTAACTCGTTACAATCATTAATACCTCTTGTTTCTAATTGTTACAATCTTTTCTGTTTGTCCACTATGTTAATAGAGCTATCAATTCCCTTTAAATCAAAATTCTCTATTAGGCTGGTTTCACACATTCTGATATTTCGGGTAACGGAACAAAAAAACGGTACCGGAGATGTCAGTGTCCATGTGTGTAATACTTGCAGCATACATATGGCAACTATGTGCCGCATCAGTACAACACGGACGGGCACCAGGGAAGAAGCACTACAATAAGCTCTGTTCCCCCATCGCTGGCTGCTGAAGACAACTCTCATCATTCTTCCTTACTCTGTCGGCAATCAGCGTGAGCAGGGGAGAATGATGAGAGTTGTATTCAAGTGATAACAATGACAGCAGGAGGCAGCTGATGAGACTATTACTCCCATCAGCCTACACCTGCTGCCGCTAATAACAATGAAAGCAGGAGTGGCTGATGGAAGTATTCCTCACTCTTCACCTGCGCTATAAATAGTTTAAAAAATGGCTTGGGGTCCCCCCCATTTTTGACAACCAGCCTTGCTAAAGCTGAAAGCTGGGGGCTGGTATTCTCAGGCTGGTAAGGGGTTGTTGATATAGCCCCGAGAGCTTAAAAATAGCAGCCCGCAGCTGCCCAGAAAAGGCTCAGCTTAATAATGGAGAGGTGTCTATAAGACACTAATTCATTACTAATCCTATAGTTATATGGTAAATAAAGACACAGCCAGAATAAAGTATTTTCATTAGAAATAAAACAAAGCCCCGTTTTTTTTTTTTATTTCAAAATAACAAACACAGTGATACTCACCTAACGCCTAATTCCACTGAATCCCTCGTCTCCTGAAATAAAACAAAAATAAAAGACAAAAATATCTCTCACCTGTTTGTCCTTCTATCCCACGCCATAATCCATGTCTGGGGGATGAATAGTTTTCAACCTGGACAGTGCCAAGATGCGACCATCCATTAGTAATCCGTGTTCTTGATGTCACCAGACAATGCAAAGGTGACATCAACCCCACAAGTATGATCCCCACTTGCCACTGCTACAGGGCAAGTAGGAAGAACTGCGCAATGTGCCAGAATTAGCACATCTAATAGATGTGCCTTTTTTTGGCAGCTGTGGGCTGCTAATTTTTGGCTGGGGGAGCAGATATCAATGGCCTGACAATACCAGCCCCAGCTGTAAACTTTAGCTAGGCTGGTTGTCAACAAGGGGGGGGACCTCACACCGCTGTTTTAATTATTTAATTAAAGAATTAAAAAAACAGCATGGGGACTCCACTATTCTTGATAACCAGCCTTGCTGTAGTTGACAGCTGGGGGTTGCAGCCTCCAGCTGTAAGTTTTGCCTGGCTGGTTGTAGAAAATACAGGGGAACCCATGCTGGGTTTTTCATTTATTTATTTATTTATAGCACAGGTGGCGGGTGAGGAATACTCCCATCAGCTGCTCCTGCTCACATTGATATTAGGGGTAGCAGGTGTAGGCTGATGGGAGTAATAGTCCCATCAGCTGCCACCTACTGTCATTGTTCTCACTTGAATACAATGCTTATCATTCTTCCCTGCTCGAGCCGATCACCAGCAGAGCAGTGGAGAATGATGTGACTTGTCTTCAGCACCCGGTGCCAGGGTACAGCGCTTACTGTACCGCTTCATCCCTGGCACCTGTGCATGTCACACGGATGACATTCATGTGTGTCATCTGAGTACACGTGTTTGGGACATTTTGTGGCCCATGCTGATGCTAAAAAATTGACATGACAGCGTGTTTTGCCCGCGGACACACTGTCTGTGAAAACACGCTGACATGTTCATAGACCCATTCACTTGAATGGTTCTACGTGTGTCAGTGTCTCTGGTACATGTGAAAACTGTCACCACATGTACCAGAGACACGGACGAGTGAAAAAGGCCTAACCTGAATTACATTTTGTCTAATATTATCTATTAATTTACAATATCCTCTTTATGTGTTGATGTATCTATCATGTTCCCTGAAGCGTATAATTGTATAAATATTGGTCAAATCTGTTTGCCTGGTGACAAAATTCCTTGCAAAATATTGTTTTCCTCCAATATTTTTTAAAAGTGAGTTTTTCCATTAATGAATAAATTGAAGAGTAGCCAGGGGAATTCCTTTGTGGTAAACTGTAAAATATTCCTCCATCATTTTATCACGTAACTATAACTATTTGTTTCTTCAAAAAATATACAATTTGGGCTGTAGGTAAATGTTCATATCACTCCATTCAAAATAAAAGATAAAACTCAATTTTTTTATATTTTTGTACAGCTTATTCATATGTCTTCTGTGATTATTATTAGTGATGAGCGAATACATGAGGCACTATTCGTTACTCACACGAATAATACGGAATTTGAGCTATTCGTTACTCAGCGAGTAATTAGGTATTTGCCTCGGTATATTAGAGTGACCCATCCAGCATGTTTGGCACTTTATTTGCAACCAATGAACATGCTGGGCTGGCTTGCTAATCACAGTAACGCTGGCGCCATCTTTGGTGTGGCATTACTGTGATTGGCTGGTCTTCCAGCATCATAGGAAATATTTAACCTCTTTCCGACACTGGACGTAATAGTACGCCCACATCTTTCCGGGACATGTCAGCTGCTTTGAACAACTGACATGTGCCCGCAATAGCAGTGGGTGGAATTGCGATCCACCCGCAGCTAATAACCAGTTAAATGCCGCTGTCAAACTCTGACAGCGGCATTTAAATCGTGCTTCCGGCAATAGCGCCTGATATACGCACACCGATGACCCCGTCATGTGATTGTGGGTCAGCAGTGTGTTGGCATGACAACCTGAGGTCACCTGGAGACCTCTATGGTTGTCAGTGCTGTCTTGCTGTGAGCAGCACCCAGTGGTCGGCGCCCATAGCAAGTGAGCAATTCTGCTATATTCTCCTATGGAGACTATTGAAGCATGCAAAAAGTAAAAAAATGTTTTAGAAATATAAAAAAAAAAAATAAGAGTTTAAAAAACTCCTCTTTCGCCCCATTCAAAATAAAACAATAAAAATAAAATATACACATGTTTGGTATTGCCACATTAAGAATCGCTCAATCTATCAATAAAAAAAAGGAATAACCTGATCATAAAATGTCAGAATTACGCTTTTTTGATCGCTGAGACATTACAGTAAAATGCAATAATGGGCGATCAAAAAATTGTATCTGCACTGAAATGGCATCATTAAAAACATCAGCTTGTTGCGCAAAAAATAAGCCCTCACCCAACCCGAGATCATGAAAAATGGAGATGCTACGTGTATTGGAAAATGGCGCAATTTGTTTTTTTTTTTAACAAAGTTTGGAATATTTTTTCACCACTTAGATAAAAAAGAACCTATACATATTTGGTATCTATGAACTCATAATGATCTGGAGAATTATAATTAAAGGTCAGTTTTTGCATTAAGTGAACCTAGCAAAAAAGCCAAACTAAAAACTAGTGTCAGATTGCACTTGGAATTTTTTTCCCCATTTTCTAGTACAAGACATGGCAAAACCAATGATGTCTTTCAAAAGTACAACTAGTCTCGCAAAAAACAAGCCCTCACATGACCATATTGATGGAAAAATAAAATAGTTATGGTTCTGAAAATAAGGGGAGCAAAAAACGAAAACAAAAAAAGCCTTGGGGGTTAAAGAGTTTAAGGCGCCATCTTGCATATATTGCAGCCAGAAACAGCGAAGGGAGAGCATAGTTTGAGAGTAGGGAAAGTGAAAGTAGTGTAGGTAGAGTGATAGGAGTTTATACTGACCGTTTATTTATTCCAAAAAGCTCTTTTAAGAGCTGAAGATTGTGAAGAAATTAGATTAGGCCTCTTTCACACTTGCGTCGGTACGGGGCCTTCGCAAACAGCCCGATGGACCGACGCACGTTGTGAAATTGCAGCACAACGTGGGCAGCGGATGCAGTTTTTCAATGCATCCGCTGCCCATTCTATAGTCCGGGGAGGAGGGGGCAGATTTCCGGCCGTGCATGTGCAGTCGGAAATGGCGGATCCGACGTACGGAAAAACGTTCCCTTGAACGTTTTTTCGTACATACTGTCCGCCAAAACATGGCAGATCCAGTGCATGACGGACGCAACGTATGTCCATACGTCGCGATCCGCCAACAATACAAGTCAATGGGCAAAAAACGCATCCTGCAAGCACATTTGCAGGATCCGTTTTTTGCCCAAAACGACGGATTGCGATGGCGCAAGTGTGAAAGAGGCCTTACTTGTTTGTTAGGTTGGGACTTCAGTAGTACAGTAGTGAGAGATTTAATAGGAGGGAGGGAGGTTGGGTGAAAAGCAGGCATCTGGGTGGGTGTTCTAATCATTGCAAGTACATGCTTCAGTTCTCTGCTATTTTCCAATGTGTTTTATAGTAGTTATTATTAAAAATAGACTGGGAGATTAGGGTGAAATAGGGAGAGATTCATCCACTAACATAATATGCAAATCAGCTCTTTGTAGAGTGAAATAAATATTAAGTAGTAAAAGCATATATAAAACATTTTTTTGGGGAGCTACATAATATTCCTGTCTAGCAGCCTATTTTGCTTTTTTACGCAAAATAATACTCGTCAGTGCCAGCATATAATAAAATCCATTCTTTAATCTACAGTTAGGTCCATATATATTTGGACAGAGACAACATTTTTCTAATTTTGGTTATAGACATTACCACAATGAATTTTAAACAAAACAATTCAGATGCAGTTGAAGTTCAGACTTTCAGCTTTCATTTGAGGGTATGCACATTAAAATTGGATGAAGGGTTTAGGAGTTTCAGCTCCTTAACATGTGCCACCCTGTTTTTAGAGGGACCAAAAGTAATTGGACAATTGACTCCAAAGCTATTTCATGGACAGGTGTGGGCAATCCCTTCGTTATGTCATTCTCAGTTAAGCAGATAAAAGGCCTGGAGTTTATTTGAGGTGTGGTGCTTGCATTTGGAAGGTTTTGCTGTGAAGTAAACATGCGGTCAAAGGAGCTCTCCATGCAGGTGAAACAAGCCATCCTTAAGCTACGAAAACAGAAAAAACCCATCCGAGAAATTGCTACAATATTAGGAGTGGCAAAATCTACAGTTTGGTACATCCTGAGAAAGAAAGAAAGCACTGGTGAACTCATCCATGCAAAAAGACCTGGGCGCCCACGGAAGACAACAGTGGTGGATGATCGCAGAATAATCTCCATGGTGAAGATAAACCCCTTCACAACAGCCAACCAAGTGAACAACACTCTCCAGGAGGTAGACGTATCAATATCCAAATCTACCATAAAGAGAAGACTGCATGAAAGTAAATACAGAGGGTTCACTGCACGGTGCAAGCCACTCATAAGAATCAAGAATGAAAAGACTAGACTGGACTTTGCTATAAAACATCTAAAAAAGCCAGCACAGTTCTGGAAGAACATTCTTTGGACAAATGAAACCAAGATCAACCTCTACCAGAATGATGGAAAGAGAAAAGTATGGTGAAGGCTTGGTACAGCTCATGATCCAAAGCATACCACATCATCTGTAAAACACGGCGGAGGCAGTGTGATGGCGTGGGCATGCATGGCTGCCAGTGGCACTGGGTCACTAGTGTTTATTGATGATGTGACACAGGACAGAAGCAGCCTAATGAATTCTGAGGTATTCAGAGCCGCCATACTGTGTGCTAAGATCGAGCCAAATGCAGCCAAACTGATTGGTCATCGTTTCATACTACAGATGGACAATGACCCAAAACATAAAGCCAAAGCAACCCAGGAGTTTATTAAGGCAAAGAAGTGGAATATTCTTAAATGGCCAAGTCAGTCACCTGATCTCAACCCAATTGAGCATGCATTTCACTTGTTAAAGACTAAACTTCAGACAGAAAGGCCCACAAACAAACAGCAACTGAAAACTACCGCAGTGAAGGCCTGGCAGAGCATCAAAAAGGTGGAAACACAGCGTCTGGTGATGTTCATGAGTTCAAGACTTCAGGCAGTCATTGCCAACAAAGGGTTTTCAACCAAGTATTAGAAATGAACATTTTATTTAAAATTATTTAATCTGTCCAATTACTTTTGGTCCTTTTAAAAACAGGGTGGCACATGTTAAGCAGCTGAAACTCCCAAACCCTTCATCCAATTTTAATGTGGATACCCTCAAATGAAAGCTGAAAGTCTGAACTTCAACTGCATCTGAATTGTTTTGTTTAAAATTCATTGTGGTAATGTCTATAACCAAAATCAGAAAAATGTTGTCTCTGTCCAGATATATATGGACCTAACTGTAATTGCTATATAATGTTCCTCGTCTATTGCTTAAATACTTAACATTTGTCTAGCAGTTGTGTGACTTGCGCAACACCTCTTTAGCTTTATTAGTCTTTTGTTGGCGTCCCTCACAAAGGTGATTTAAAAATATTCCCCCCAAAAAATATTTGTTTAAAAAATAGCGATTCTTTATCTAGGAACAATAGGAGAAAAAGGAGCAAGACAATGACATATGATAAAAATCAACACATCAATTTTATTAAATTATTAAATAGTAGAAAAATTGTACATATAAATATCACTTCAATACATAACACACCAATGTAATGCAGATAGCTAAGTCCCCACCCTCATGGACCCCCACACAGAAATAGTATGCACTAACAAACCTATAGTCACTGAACGGAAAACAGAGCCATGGTAAGCTAGGTGAGCAATAGATGTAAATGTGTGCACTGAACATATCCATGCTTGAAGTGCAACAATAAACAGTAAGAATGTGCCATGCTTACCAGTAAGTAGGTGGGGGGCAAGAAGGGGTCGGATATAGAATCCCGATGCACGTTTCGCAGCGGCGTGAGGCCGCTTTTTCAAGGGACCGTACAATAAGCTCCAACCAGGACTTTTAAGTAACCCGATGAACCCAATCACATGGCTGTAATTGGCCAATCGTGGTGGCATAAGTTGGTGCATGCACACTGGGGCTGCCAGGTCCTAGACCGCCGATAAGGCGTCATGCAGCGCACACGAGGCGGGGAAGAAATCCCAGGACGTGCGCACAGCATAAAGACGCCCATCCGCAGACAGGACCAGGCTGGACACAGCGCGATGCGCACAGCCATACAAGGAGGTAAAAATAATCAAACATATGTCGCAATCCACATCGCCGGAGGATGCCACAGACTGGAAGTCACTACAGGAATGCATCTCATTCAATCAAGACGGTAGCAAATTACAAGTAAACCATTTAGGCACATAATTCTACAGTCCATAAGTGCTGTGGAAAAGATATACTCTTGCCCATGCGATGTGGTTGCAATCCAGGAATATATTTCAGGTTAATACTCAGATCCATGGAGGGAGTTTTCCCAATGCAAAACATAGTAAAATACAATCAAGGTCACGGACACAAGAAAAACAATAAAATTAGCACATAATTAAAAACAAATATCCGAAGGGACTTAAACCAAGGGGCATGAAGGGCCAGGAGGCTAAATAACCGGCAAGAACATTATAAGAACACTATAAGAAAGGAGCAAAGCTTAGGGATTCATTAAGTCCCTTCAGTGACATAGTTTCTAATTGGACAATCCATCTAGTTTTGATTTGTGCGAGGAGTTTCTTATTGTCACCTCCTCTTATGCCCATGTGAAGGGCATCGATCCCCCTTACTTTCAAAGCTCTTGCATCGCTGTTGTGAAATAGTTTAAAATGACGGGAGGGGGGTCCATGAGGGTGGGGACTTAGCTATCTACATTACATTGGTGTGTTATGTATTGAAGTGATATTTATATGTACCATTTTTCTACTATTTAATAATTTAATAAAATTGATGTGTTGATTTTTATCATATGTCATTGTCCTGCTCCTTTTTCTCCTATTGTTCCTTGATATCTTTTTGGAGCTGATTTAGTTTGGCTAGGGGTAGTGGACAACTTGTGTCACCCCCCCTGGTCTTTAATTATGTATATATTTTTTTTGTTATCATCGATTCTTTATCTAGCAGCTGTGCGACTGGCGCAATCTAGGTAGAGATAATCTTACTTGACAATTTAGCAAGGGCAATAAACCTTATTAATCTGCATTTGAAGTGTGTCAGCAAGGTGATCTAAAAAATTAATAATTTTCTCTTACCTTAAAAAACAGCCCTTCTTTATCTATCAGTTGTGCGACTGGCGTAATCTGGGTAGAGATAATCTTACGTGACAATTTAGCAGGGGCAATAATCTTCATTACTCTGCATTTGGAGTATGTCAGCAAGATGATACATTTCCCTGATGGCACACTGGGTTAACCTGGTGGAGTCTGGGACAGAGTCAGAGGTTGGGACATCACACATCTTACCCACACCAATAATAGCGAGCCCAACTTCCATAAGGGTTTCAGTCTCCTCTTATTCCACGTTTTGCCTCTCCTTCTCCTCCACCTCATGCTCAGTGGACAAAGCCCCAGCTAGGAAATCTGCAGCACTGCCTTGGTGAAGTGTCAGCATGCTTTGTTGAAGCTGATCTGTTTAGGTGATAAAGCTCACAATGCAGCAGGGCTGTTGTAAGGGATAAAAGAACAGACCAATCAGTGGCTCTCCCCACTGAATCTCCAACCATGTCTGGTTGTGTACGATAATAGGCATAACTTTGTGGCACCTTTAAAGCTCGGCAAGCTGGTACATGTTCCATGCATGGCCCACATGCTGAACTTGGTTGTACAGCAGTTTTTATATACATACCCTGACATGCCTGACCTACTTGCTAAGGTACGCAATGTCAGAACTTGTCATGGGCGAGCTCTAAAATACTTGGGTGCTCGTCCCGAGCAAATTGAAATGATTGGGTGCTCTGTTATAGTCTGGTGATTAAGGAGCGACATGCGACTAGTTCTGAGCAGGTGGTAACTATACCGACCGCAGTTCCTGATCTTAACACAGACACTAGCAGTAGCCGTGGGATGTTCCTGTCACTCCCTGGACACCTCGTCACAGCCGGAGATCTAGCTACCCCTAAAGGTAGAAGCAGGAAAGCTATCTTGCCTCAGAGAAAATCCCCAAAGGATAGGACAGCCCCCACAAATAATGACTGTGAGAGGAGAAGAAAATGACATACGTAGTATGAAACAAGATTTAGCAAAGGAGGCCACTACTAGCTAGAAAGAATTAGTACAGGACAGAACACTGTGCGGTCAGTAAAAAAAACTAGAAAAAGTCCACAGCAGAGAAATGCAAAAATCTCCACACCTGACTAAAGGTGTGGAGGGCAAACTCTGCTGCCCAGAGATATCAGCTTAGCTGACTAGATACATACTGATAAGCTGGACAAATGAGCAAAACATAGAAAGTGCTAAACAACAAAGTCCACAACAAGTGAACTGCAAAAAGACAAGCAAGGACTTAGCTTTGCTGAAATGGTCAGAGTGACAGGGAAATCCTCAGAGAGCCATGACTCCAAGCTCAACAATTGGCAACTGGCATTGAATTAGGGAAAAGGCCAGACTAATATAGCAGAGCCAGAAAGACGATCAGTGAAAACAGCTGCTGATGCTAAATCCAAGAAACAGCCATACCACTCAAAACCACAGGAGGGAGCCCAAGAGCAGAACTCACAAAAATGCTACTTATAACCACCGGAGGGAGCCCAAGAGCGGAATTCACAACAGTACCCCCCCTTGAGGAGGGGTCACCGAACCCTCACCAGAGCCCCCAGGCCGATCAGGACGAGCCAAATGAAAAGCACGAACCAAATCGGCGGCATGGACATCGGAGGCAACCACCCAAGAATTATCCTCCTGGCCATAACCCTTCCACTTGACAAGATACTGAAGCCTCCGCCTCGAAAAGCGAGAATCCAAAATTTTCTCAACCACATATTCCAACTCCCCCTCAACCAACACCGGGGCAGGAGGATCAACAGATGGAACAACGGGTACCACATATCTCCGCAACAAAGATCTATGGAAAACATTGTGGATGGCAAAAGAGGCTGGAAGGGCCAAACGAAAAGACACTGGATTGATAATCTCAGAAATCTTATAAGGACCAATAAACCGAGGCTTGAACTTAGGGGAAGAAACCTTCATAGGAACATGACAAGAGGATAACCAGACCAAATCCCCCACACGAAGCCGAGGACCAACACACCGACGGCGGTTAGCAAAACGCTGAGCCTTTTCCTGAGACAACGTCAAATTGTCTACCACATGAGTCCAAATCTGTTGCAACCGGTCCATCACAGAATCCACACCAGGACAATCAGAAGGCTCAACCTGCCCTGAAGAAAAACGAGGATGGAAACTAAAATTACAAAAGAAAGGCGAAACCAAAGTAGCCGAACTGGCCCAATTATTAAGGGCAAACTCGGCCAACGGCAAGAAAGCCACCCAATCATCCTGATCAGCAGACACAAAGCATCTCAAATAGGTTTCCAAGGTTTGGTTAGTTCGCTCAGTTTGGCCATTTGTCTGAGGATGGAACGCCGAAGAAAAAGACAAATTAATGCCCATCTTAGCAGAAACGGCCCGCCAAAACCTGGAAACAAACTGGGAACCTCTGTCAGACACAATATTCTCTGGAATGCCATGCAAACGAACCACATGCTGAAAAAATAATGGAACCAAATCAGAGGAGGAAGGCAATTTAGGCAAAGGTACCAAATGGACCATTTTAGAGAACTGGTCACAAACCACCCAGATAACAGACATCCTCTGGGACACAGGTAGATCCGAAATAAAATCCATGGAAATATGCGTCCAAGGCCTCTCCGGGACAGGCAAAGGCAAAAGCAACCCACTAGCGCGGGAACAGCAAGGCTTAGCCCGGGCACAAGTCCCACAGGACTGCACAAAAGAACGCACATCCCGCGACAAGGAAGGCCACCAAAAGGACCTAGCAACCAAATCTCTGGTACCAAAAATCCCAGGATGACCGGCCAACACAGAACAATGGACCCCAGAAATTACCTTACTTGTCCATCTATCAGGAACAAACAGCTTCCCCACAGGACAGTGGTCAGGTTTATCAGCCTGAAATACCTGAAGCGCCCGCCGCAAATCAGGGGAGATGGCAGACAGAATCACCCCTTCCCTAAGAATGCCAACCGGCTCAAGGACTCCAGGAGAATCAGGCAAAAAACTCCTAGAGAGAGCATCCGCTTTAACATTCTTAGATCCTGGAAGATATGAGACCACAAAATCAAAACGGGAGAAAAACAGGGACCACCGAGCCTGTCTAGGGTTCAGCCGCTTGGCCGACTCGAGGTAAATCAGATTCTTATGATCGGTCAAGACCACAATGCGGTGCTTGGCTCCCTCAAGCCAATGTCGCCACTCCTCAAATGCCCACTTCATAGCCAACAACTCCCGATTGCCGACATCATAATTGCGTTCCGCAGGTGAAAACTTTTGGGAAAAGAAGGCACATGGCTTCATCAAGGAACCATCAGAATTCCTCTGTGACAAAACGGCCCCTGCCCCAATCTCAGAAGCGTCAACCTCAACCTGAAAAGGAAGAGAAACATCCAGCTGACGCAAGACAGGGGCAGAAGTAAATCGGCGTTTAAGCTCCTGAAAGGCCTCAACAGCCTCAGAGGACCAATTCGTCACATCAGCGCCTTTCTTCGTCAAATTGATCAGGGGTTTAACCACACTAGAGAAGTTGGCAATGAAACGGCGATAAAAATTAGCAAAGCCCAAAAATTTCTGAAGGCTCTTCACAGATGTGGGTTGAATCCAGTCATGAATGGCTTGGACCTTAACAGGATCCATTTCTATAGACGAAAGAGAAAAAATAAACCCCAAAAAAGAGACCTTCTGAACTCCAAATAGGCACTTAGACCCCTTCACAAATAGAGCATTATCACGAAGGATCTGTAATACCATCCTGACCTGCTTCACATGAGACTCCCAATCATTGGAAAAAATCAAAATATCATCCAAATACACAATCAAGAATTTGTCAAGATAATTGCGGAAAATATCATGCATAAAGGACTGAAATACAGAAGGAGCATTAGAAAGCCCGAAAGGCATCACCATGTATTCAAAATGGCCTTCGGGCGTATTAAATGCAGTTTTCCATTCGTCACCCTGTTTAATACGAACAAGATTATATGCCCCTCGAAGGTCAATCTTGGTAAACCAACCAGCCCCCTTAATCCGAGCAAACAAATCAGAGAGCAAAGGTAAAGGGTATTGGAATTTGACCGTGATCTTATTAAGAAGGCGATAATCAATACAGGGTCTCAAGGAGCCATCCTTCTTGGCAACAAAACAGAATCCCGCTCCCAATGGTGACGAAGACGGCCGAATATGCCCCTTCTCTAAAGACTCCTTTACATAGCTCCGCATGGCGGTATGTTCAGGCACAGACAGGTTGAAAAGTTGGCCCTTAGGGAACTTACAGCCAGGAATCAAGTCAATAGCACAATCACAGTCCTTATGTGGAGGAAGGGAACTGGACTTGGGCTCATCAAATACATCCTGGAAATCTGACAAAAATTCAGGAACATCAGAAGAGGGGGAAGAGGAAATTGACATTAAAGGAACGTCACTATGTACCCCTTGACAACCCCAACTAGTCACAGACATTGATTTCCAATCCAGCACCGGATTGTGTACTTGTAACCATGGAAAACCCAGTACAACAACATCATGTAAATTATGCAACACCAGAAAACGGCAATCTTCCTGATGTGCTGGAGCCATGCACATAGTCAGCTGAGTCCAATACTGAGGTTTATTCTTGGCCAACAGTGTAGCATCAATACTCCTTAAGGGTATGGGACTCTGCAAAGGCTGCAAAGAAAAACCACAGCGCCTAGCGAATTCTAAGTCCATTAAGTTCAGAGCAGCGCCTGAATCCACAAATGCCATGACAGAAAAAGATGACAATGAGCTAATCAGGGTCACAGACAGGAGAAACTTAGGCTGCACAGTACTAATGGTAACAGATCTAGCGACCCTCTTAATACGCTTAGGGCAATCAGAAATAGCATGAGCAGAATCCCCACAGTAAAAACACAGCCCATTCTGACGTCTGTATCCCCTCTGTTCCGCTCTAGTCAAAATCCTATCACATTGCATGGGCTCAGGACTCTGCTCCGAGGACGCTGCCATATGGTGCACCACTTTGCGTTCGCGCAGGCGCCGATCAATCTGAATGGCCAGAGACATAGATTCGCTCAAACCAACAGGCGTGGGGAACCCCACCATAATATCTTTAAGGGCTTCAGAAAGACCCTTTCTGAAAATTGCTGCCAGAGCGTCCTCATTCCATTTAGTGAGCACAGACAATTTTCTAAATTTCTGGCAGTATAATTCTGCCGCTTCCTGACCCTGACACAGGGCCAACAGTGTTTTCTCAGCATGCTCTACAGAGTTAGGTTCGTCATACAATAATCCAAGCGATTGAAAAAATGCATCTACATTAAGCAATGCCGGATCCCCTGACTCAAGGGAGAATGCCCAGTCCTGAGGGTCACCACGCAGCAGAGAAATAACTATTTTTACTTGCTGAATGGGGTCACCAGAGGAACGGGGTTTCAGAGCAAAAAACAATTTGCAGTTATTTTTAAAGTTCAAAAACTTTGATCTATCCCCGTAAAACAAATCTGGAGTAGGAATTCTAGGCTCTAAGGGTACTGTCACACAGTACCATTTTGATCGCTACGACGGTACGATTCGTGACGTTCTAGCGATATCGTTACGATATTGCAGTGTCTGACACGCAGCAGCGATCAGGGATCCTGCTGAGAATCGTACGTCGTAGCAGATCATATGGAACTTTCTTTCGTCGCTTGATCACCCGCTGACATCGCTGGATCGTTGTGTGTGACAGCGATCCAGCGATGTGTTCGCTTGTAACCAGGGTAAACATCGGGTAACTAAGCGCAGGGCCGCGCTTAGTAACCCGATGTTTACCCTGGTTACCAGCGTAAACGTAAAAAAAACAAACAGTACATACTCACATTCCGGTGTCTGTCCTCCGGCGTCTCAGCTTCTCTGCACTGTGTAAGCGCCGGCCAGCCAGAAAGCGAGCACAGCGGTGACGTCTGACGTCACCGCTGTGCTTTCCGGCTATGGCGTTTACACAGTGGAGAGAAGCAGAACGCCGGGGACAGACACTGGAATGTAAGTATGTACTGTTTGTTTTTTTACGTTTACGCTGGTAACCAGGGTAAACATCGGGTTACTAAGCGCGGCCCTGCGCTTAGTTACCCGATGTTTACCCTGGTTACCGGGGACTTCGGCATCGCTCCAGCGCCGTGATTGCAACGTGTGACCGCAGTCTACGACGCTGGAGCGATAATCATACGATCGCTGCGACGTCACGGATCGTGCCGTCGTAGCGATTAAAATGGTACTGTGTGACGGTACCCTTAGGCCAGAGTCTGAACAACATAATCTTGAATACTCTGTACTCTTGCAGCAAGCTGATCCACATGAGAAAACAACCCCTGAACATCCATGCCCGCATCCAAATCCTGAATCACCCAGAGATTAAGAGGAAGGAAAAAGACAAAACAGACTAAAGAAAAAAAAAATGGCTCAGAACTCTTTTTCTTTTCCTTCTTTTGAGATGCATTCAGCTCATTTTTGGCCAGTTGTACTGTTATGGTCTGGTGATTAAGGAGCGACATGCGACTAGCTCTGAGCAGGTGGTAACTATACCGACCGCAGTTCCTAACACAGACACTAGCAGTAGCTGTGGGATGTTCCTGTCACTCCCTGGACACCTCGTCACAGCCGGAGATCTAGCTACCCCTAAAGGTAGAAGCAGGAAAGCTATCTTGCCTCAGAGAAAATCCCCAAAGGATAGGACAGCCCCCCACAAATAATGACTGTGAGAGCAGAAGGAAATGACATACAAAGTATGAAACAAGATTTAGCAAAGGAGGCCACTACAACTAGAAAGAATTAGTACAGGACAGAACACTGTGCGGTCAGTAAAAAAACTAGAAAAAGTCCACCGCAGAGAAATGCAAAAATCTCCACACCTGACTAAAGGTGTGGAGGGCAAACTCTGCTGCCCAGAGATTCCAGCTTAGCTGACTAGATACATACTGATAAGCTGGACAAATGAGCAAAACATAGAAAGTGCTAAACAACAAAGTCCACAACAAGTGAACTGCAAAAATACAAGCAAGGACTTAGCTTTGCTGAAATGGTCAGAGTGACAGGGAAATCCTCAGAGAGCCATGACTCCAAGCTCAACAATTGACAACTGGCATTGAATTAGGGAAAAGGCCAGACTAATATAGCAGAGCCAGAAAGACGATCAGTGAAAACAGCTGCTGATGCTAAATCCAAGAAGCAGCCATACCACTCAAAACCACAGGAGGGAGCCCAAGAGCAGAACTCACAAAAACGCTACTTATAACCACCGGAGGGAGCCCAAGAGCGGAATTCACAACAGTGCTCGACCCGAGCAACGAGCCCAATGTAAGTCTATGGGAAACTTGAGCATTTTTACCCTGACCCTGTCGACCACTAGAAGTTGCAGAAATCGATGGAAACAGTCCTCAAATGACATGAGAACAGCATGGGGAAGACCTCTGGAAGCATTTCTGACTCCCAGGTCACTGCTGTGAACAATGTTGTCAGAGTCTTACACCATTTTACAGACTCACAATAAAACATACAAAAACAAAACCAAAATTGATTTTCCTGGGAAATATGTTAAAGAAGTTGTCCACTACTATAACCTTTTTTTTTTTTTTTCATAAATCTTGCTATTATGGGCCACTGAAAACATCTACTGTGTTTATTTTAGCAATATTACCTTTTATCATGCTGTAGCAGCACATCTTTAGTGCTGGATTCAGCTCTCATGGGGTTAATCGACAACTTCCTTTCTCCTGAGTTACTGTGCTCTAATACTACAAGTTCCATGATGCATTGCACTGCTACTAAGCACGAACCTACCACACCCACTCCAAAACACACCCAACCCCTCCCTCCTCTCCCTCCTCTAGCTTCAAAAAGATTTGTGATGTCATTTCTGTCCAACCTCCTCTTTTACATTTGTCCAACCCACACTCCATTACACACAGATAGATAGATAGATAGATAGATATGGGATAGACAGACAGACAGACAGATAGATAGATAGATAGATAGATAGATACAGATATATCTATATATCTATGTCTATTTCCATACATATGTCCATATCCATGTTTCTAAACCCCTTCACCCCCTGGAGCTTTTTTGTTTTCGTTTATCGCTCCCCTTCTTTCCAGAGCCATAATTTTTCCATCAATATGGCCATGTGAGCGCTTATTTATTGCGGGACAAGTTCTACTTTTGAACGACATCATTGGTTTTACCATGTCGTGTAGCAGAAAATGTGAAAAAAATTCAAAGTGCAATGAAATGGCAAAAAAGTGCAATCCCACACTTGTTTTTTGCTTGGCTTTTTGGCTAGGTTCACTAAATGCTAAGGCTATGTGCACCCTTTGCGGATCTGATTGCAGATCCGCAGCGTTTTTTGCTGCACTGAATTGCATCAAATGCAGTGTAGTGTACAACCAATGTAAGTCTATGGGAGCCGCAGACTTGTTGTGCACATGCTGCGGAAAAAGCCGCACCAAAACCACACCAAGAACTGCATCAAAACTGCACCAAAAACTGTATCAAAACCGTACCAAAACTGCACCAGGTTTTGATGCAGTTTTTGGTGCAGTTTTGATGCAGTTTTTGGTGCAGTTTTGATGCTTTTTTTGTGCGGTTTATGCGCGGTTTTAATGCCATTTTTGGAAATAAGTAAATAAATGGAAAATGTGCATGATTTGAATGGAAACATGCATGAAAAAACGGATTCCAAGGCCGGATTCACCATTTCACAGCTCAGTTTCATACGTTTTTTTGCCGGATCCATCGCTGTGCGTTTTTTCGCCGGACAGAAAAAATGTTCCTCTGTATGTGTTTTCCATCCGGCGGAAACAGCTTTTTTGACGGATCCGGCAAAAAACGGATGAAACTCTATGAGAAAAAAACGGATCCGACGGAAAAAAATGGATCCGTTTTTTTCAAAACTCGCCGGATTGTGCCTCACGGCAAAAACCTGATGTGTGAAAGCACCCAAATATATGGATAGATACATCTATGTATCTATAGATATATCTATAGATAAATATATCTATAGATAGATATATCCATAGATATATAATAGAAAGGCCGATGTTTCTATAAGGCTACTTTCACACTTGCGTTTTTCGCAATCCGTCTTTTTGGGAAAAAAATGGATCCTGCAAATGTGCTCACAGGATGTGTTTTTTACCCATAGACGTGTATTAGTGAAGGATCGCGACGGATGGCCACACGTTGCGTCCATCGTGCAACGGATGCGTCGTGTTTTGGCGGACCGTTGGCACGTCCATCGCGTCTGCCATTTTCTACCGCGCATGCGCGGCCAAAACTCCACCCCCTCCTCCCTGGACTTCAGAATGGGCAGCGGATGCGTTGAAAAACTGCATCCGCTGCCCACGACGTGCACAAATTTCACAACGTGCGTCGGTACGTCGGCCCAACGCATAGCAATGGACCCGTGCCGACGCAAGTGTGAAACAGGCCTTAATGAGCATTTAATTTAATAAAAAACTGAAAAAACGGCGTGGGCTCCCGCGCAATTTTCTGCGCAAGAGGGGGAAAGCCGACGGCCGGGGGCCAATATTTGTAGCCTGCTATGAATATCAGCCCGCAGCTGTCTGCGTAGCCTTTACTGGCTATTAAAATAGGGGGACCCCCCCCAAAAAAAATGACGTGGGGTCCCCCTATATATTATAGCCAGAAAGGCTACGCAGACAGCTGCGGGCTGATATTCATAGCCTAGAGAGGGGCCATGGATATTGGACCCCCCCAGGCTACAAATACCAGTCCGCAGCCACCCCAGAAATGGCGCATCTGTAAGATGCGCCAATTCCGGCACTGAGGCTGGGAGGCTGGTTTCACACTTGCGTTTTTGGACGCTACGTTTTAGCGCTAAAAACGCATGCGTTTTTTTTCCTGTACTTAACATTAAAAACGCATGCGTTTTTTCGCATGCGTTTTGATGCGTTTTCGGCAACGCATGCGTTTTTGAACGCGCGTGTTCATTTGCAGAAATGCAACCTGTAGTAATTTTTAGTCTACGTTCACATTTGCGGTCTGCGCCGCAGCGTCGGGCGCCGCAGCGTCGCCGCATGCGTCATGCGCCCCTATATTTAACATGGGGCGCATGGACATGCGTCGCACTTGCGTTTTGCGCCACATGCGTCACTGCAGTGCACGCGTCCGGGCACAGAGGACGCAGCAAGTTGCATTTTTGCTGCGTCCAAAATCAATCAAAAAAAGGACGCATGCGGCGCAAAAGGCAGCATTGTGCATGCGTTTTGCTGCGTTTTTGTTTGCGTTGTGCGCTGCGGTGCACAACGCAAATGTGAACGTAGCCTTAGCGGCGTTTTTTTGCCGCAAAAAACGCATGCGTTTATATGAGGCAAAAAAATGCATTGCTGTCTATGTAAACGCATGCGTTTTTAAGCACATGCGTTTGTTTGAGTTAAAAAAGCATGCGTTTTTATAGAAAAAAAAACAGAAAAAACACTGAAAAACCACCCACCACCATCAGGGTGATAAAGGGATCCAAACCCTAACCCTACCCCTAACCTCACCCCTAACCGTTTAATGAACATTTTCTGACAGTCATAGTGCCATGATATTTCAGTGCCACGTATTTCAGTGCCACGTATATAAGTGCCACGTATATAAGTGCCACGTATGTAAGTGCCACGTGCCACGTATATAAGTGCCACGTATGTAAGTGCCACGTGCCACGTATGTAAGTGCCACGTATGTAAGAGCCACGTATGTAAGTGCCACGTATGTAAGTGCCACGTATGTAAGTGTCACGTGACACGTATTTCAGTGCCACGGATTTAAGTGCCACGTATTTCAGTGCCATGTGCCACATATTTCAGTGCCACGTATTTCAGTGCCACGTATTTCAGTGCCACGGATTTAAGTGCCACGTATGTAAGTGCCACGTGCCACGTATTTCAGTGTCACGTATTAAAGTGCCATGTATTTCTGTCACGTTTAGGGTTAGGGTGAGGCCCTAACCCTACCCCTAGCTATTTCTATTTATACTGGGTTTTCTTGTGGATTTTGATGATTGGCAGCTGTCACACACTTCTCAGCATGCGTTTTAAAAACGCAAACGCATGAAAAAACGCATGTAAACGTGGCAAAACGCCGGTTTTTTTTCTACATGCAAAAACGCATGCGTCTAAAAAACGCAGCGTTTTACCGCGTTTACATGCGTTTTTTCACACATGCGTTTTTTTAAAAAACGCATGAAGATAAAAACGCAAGTATGAAACCAGCCTTTAGCCCCTCTCTTCCCACTCCCGTGTAGCGGTGGGATATGGGATAATAAGGGGTTAATGTCACCTTGCTATTGTAAGGTGACATTAAGCCGGGTTAATAACGGAGAGGCGTCTGACGCCTATCCATTACTAATCCAATATTAATAAAGGGTTAATAAAACACACACACATTAGGAAAAAAGTATTTTATTATTCTTCATTTAACCATACTTACCATACTTCAGCGCCTGCAAAAAACGTAAAATAATAAACCGTATACTACCTGTCCGCCATAGTCCAATTAATAACGAGTGTCCCACGACGATCTCCCCTATAGAACAGTGACATCGGGTGATGTCACTGCTCTATAGGACCCTCAGTGACACACTGACAGGAGACAATGGCTCCTGCAGTGCATCACTGAGGTTACTAAGGTTCAAAGTCTTAGTTTATGGCAAAAAGCTGTGTGGGAAAATTTCTCAACAGCAAATGCCATAAAGTGAGACTAGGGACTATTTTCTCACAGGGGCGTAGGAATACATTGTGGGGAATACATTGTGGAAGGATACCTTCCTCCCCTCATTGTGTTCCTGGAGCCTCTGGTGAGCGGTCGCATCAGCAGATGTTCCTGCTCTCCACGGGAGATCGTCGAGGGACACTCGTTTTAATTGGATTTATGCGGATCAGGGAGTATAGTGTTTGTTTATTATTTTAATATTTTTTACAGATGACAATGGCTTCGGGGATCAAAGTGACAAGTGATGGTGAGTATGTACTCTATGTTACATGTACTGTATGTCTATATGTATGTTGTATGTCTGTACTGTATGTCTGTACTGTATGTATGTACTGTATGCGGCATGTCGCATGCTGCATGTTGTCGCATGGCGCATGTCGTCGCATCTTGTCGCATGCTGCATGTTGTCGCATGGCACATGTCGCCGCATGGTGAGTGTCGTTGCATGGTGCATGTCGCCGCATGGTGCATGTCGTTGCATGCTGCATGGCGCATGCCGTTGCATGGCGCATGTCATTGCATGGCGCATGTCGTTGCATGGCGCATGTCGTCGCATGCTGCATGTCGTCGCATGCTGCATGTCGCATGTTGTCACATGTCGTCGCATGGCGCATGTTGTTGCATGCTGCATGTCGCATGTTGTCGCATGTCGCATGTTGTCGCATGGCGCATGTCGTTGCATGCTGCATGTCACATGTTGTCGCGTGGCGCATGTTGTCGCATGCTGCATGTCACATGTTTTCGCATGTCGCATGTTGTCGCATGGTGCATGTTGTCGCATGGCGCATGTCGTCGCATGGTGCATGTCGTCGCATGCTGCATGTCGCATGTCGTCGCATGGCGCATGTCGTCGCATGGTGCATGTCACATGTTGTCGCATGGCGTTGCATGGCGCATGTCGTCGCATAGCGCATGTCGTCACATGCTGCTTGTCGCATGTTGTCGCATGTTGTCACATGGCGCATGTTGTCGCATGCTGCATGTCACATGTTGTCGCATGGCGCATGTCGTCGCATGGCACATGTCGTCGCATGGCGCATGTCATTGCATGGCACATGCTGCATGGCGCATGTTGTCGCATGTCGTCGCATGGCGCATGTCGTCGCATGGCGCATGTCATTGCATGGCGCATGTCGCCGCATGGTGAGTGTCGTCGCATGGTGTATGTTGTATGTATGTACGTACGTACTGTATATGTATATATATATTTTTTTATTACATTCAACACATTAGCCGGATGATGGGACTACTACTGTCCCATCATTGGCTAATGTGTCACTCACTGCCACTGTAGCAGGCAGAGCCCGATGGGACTTCCCATCAGACGATGCCTGCAGACACACACACACACCACCCCCCAGCATATACCGGCGCCGGTCCGCACAGCGCCGGTGACCGCACGGCGCCGGCGACCGCACAGCACCGGCACCCGGGACCGCACGGCGCCGGCGACCGCACAGCACCGGCGCCCGGGACCGCACGGCGCCGGTGACCGCACAGCACCGGCGCCCGGGACTGCACAGCGCCGGCGCCCGGGGCCGCACATCCCGGCCTAGCCCCGCCCGCCCCCAGCACAGCCCCGCAGGCAGCCTCAGCCCCGCCCACAGCCCAGTCACTCTTTATGAGTGACTGCTCTCTGTGGAGCCTGGGGACACGCCTGCTACTGACGTCACGTCAATTTCCAGAGTCTGGAAATTGACGTGATGTCGGCGGAAATGACTCAGCCACCAGCATAACGCCGCTCACAGGCGAAAACGGCTAAAAAAGGTATTTACACAAATCATCAGGGGCCCCGGGGGGATACATTGGGGGGTTAATTGAAAGTAGTGGACAACCCCTTTAAGGGACATCCTTTCCAGGGTAATGTCTTCTATAAGGTAAATTAAATAACCAAAAACAATAATGCTCCTCCACACCTTGGGCTATGTTCACACGTAGCGTTTTTGATGCATTTTTTAACTTTGCAGTGCTTTCAACCAAGACAAATGCATTCACTGGGAAATGTCATTTTAACATTTTACAATATTTTCTAGCCATGTGGTACATGACAAATCATCAGACTCATCCTGTTTTATTTATGAAGGAGGGACTCTGAAAGTCACAAAGCCTATTTTTATCACATGACCTTCTCCCATGCCTCCTCTGGATCATCCAGATTGTCATTGGTGAGCTTCAAATCGGCCTGGACATATGCTGGTGTGAACAGGGTGACCTAGCATGCCCTGTAGGATTGTAATCCTTGACTGCATAGTGTGTTACTAACAATAATGTGTGAGACTGTGGTCCCAGCTCTCTTCAAGTCATTAACCAGGTCCTCCTGTGTAGCTCTGGGATGATTCCTGACCTTTCTCAGAATCATACTTACCCCACGAGGCAAGATCTTTCATGGAGCCCTAGACCTAAGAATACTGACAGTCATCTTGTGTTACTTCCATTTTCCAATAATTGTGCCAATAGTGGTTACCTTCTCACCAAGCTACTTGTCTTTTGTCCTGTAGCCATCCCAGCCTTGTGCAAGTCTACAATTTTTGTCCCTGGTGTCCTTCGACAGCTCTTTGGTCTTGGCCCTGGTGGAGAGGTTGACATCAGTGCTCAGAGAAATTTGGTCCCCGATTGCCCCCTGATACTTACCCATCTCCCCCGGTGCTCCTCTTGGTTCCCCATGGGCGCCGCCATCTTCTTCCTCCCGCACCCAGCAGATCTTTGGGGTCTCGGCTTCCCCTGGCAGACGAGACCCAAAAAAACATGATCTGGGTTGGTTTTTACCGACCCTGTTTTGCAATCACTGGTAATTAACTGTTTACCGGCGACTGCAAAAAAAAAAATGCGATGTGTCTGTCATTCTCTCTCCTCTGATTTGATTGCACATCAGAGGACAGAGAAATAGGGGGATCGGGGTCCCTGTCATACTTACCAGGTCCCTGGGCCCTCCTGCGTCCCCGCCGTGATCTGCCGGCCGGCAGAGGAAGATTCTTCCTCTTGTTTCATTTTGGTCACTGTGATAGATCCTATCACTGTGATCAAAATAAAAAAAATAGTAAATAACCCCCCCTTTATCACCCCCATAGTAAGGAAAAAATAATAAAATAAAAAAGTATGTATTTCCATTTTCCAACTAGAGTTACAGTTGGGCTAAACTGATTTGGGCTAAATTTAGGGTTAGGGTTAGGGTTGGTGCTAAAGTTAAGGTTGGAGCTAAAGTTAGGGTTAGGGTTGGGGCTAAAGTTAGGGTTAGGGTTGGGGCTAAAGTTAGGATTATGGTTGGGGCTAAAGTTAGGGTTAGGGTTTGTACTAAAGTTAGGGTTAGGGCTAGGGTTGGGGCTAAAGTTAGGGTTAGATTTGAGATTACGGTTGGGATTAAGGTTTGGATTAGGGTTAGGGTTGGCATTAGGGTTAGGGTTGGCATTAGGGTTATGGTTGGCAATAGGGTTAGGTTTGGGATTAGGGTTAAGGTTAGGGTTGGGATTAGGGTTAGGGGTGTATTGGGATTAGGGTTAGGTTTGAGGTTAGGGTTGAGATTAGGATTAGAGGTGTGTTGGGCTTAGGGTTTTGATTAGGGTTATGGTTAGGGTTGAGATTAGGGTTAGGGGTGTTTTGGGGTTAGGGTTGTGATTAGAGTTATGGTTAGGGTTGTGAATAGGATTATGGATCGGGTTGGGATTAAGGTTAGGGGTGTGTTGGGGTTAGGATTGGAGTTAGAATTGGGGGTTTCCACTGTTTAGGTACATCAGGGGGTCTCCAAACGCGACAGCGAATTTTGTACTCAAAAAGTCAAATGGTGTTCCCTCCTTTCTGAGCTCTGCTGTGCACCCAAACAGTGGTTTACCCCCACATATGGGGCATCAGTGTACTCAGGACAAATTGGACAACAACTTTTGTGGTCCAGTTTCTCCTGTTACCCTTGCGAAAATAAAAAAAATTGGGGGCTAAAAAAATCAGTTTTGTGGAAAAAAAATGATTTTTTATTTTCACAGCTCTGCGTCAAACTTCTGTGAAGCACTTGGGCATTCAAAATGCTCACCACATATCTAGATAAGTTCCTTGGGGGTCTAGTTTCCAAAATAGGGTCACTTGTGGGGGGTTTCTACTGTTTAGGTACAACATGGGCTCTGAAAATGCAACATGACATCCGCAGACTATTCCATCAAAGTCTGCATTTTAAAATGTCACTACTTCCCTTCTGAGCCCCAATGTGTGCTCATACAGTGGTCCCCCCACACATGGGGTATCAGAGTACTCAGGATAAATTGCACAATAAATTTTGTGGTCCAATTTCTCCTGTTACCCTTGAGAAAGTAAAAATTTGGGGGTGACAATCATTTTTGTGGAAAAAATATGATTTTTTATTTTCATGGCTCTACATTATAAACTTCTGTGAAGCAGTTGGGGTTCATAGTGCTCACCACACATCTAGATAAGCTCTTTTGGGGTCTAGTTTCCAAAATGGGGTCACTTGTAGGGGTTTCTACTGTTTAGGTACATCAGGAGCTCTGCAAATGCATCACGACACCCGCAGACTATTCCATCAAAGTCTGCATTTTAAAATGTCACTACTTCCCTTCCGAGCCCCGATGTGTACTCAAACAGTGGTCCCCCCCACATATGGGGTATCAGCATACTCAGGAAAAACTGAACAACAAATGTTGGTATCCAATTTCTCCTGTTACCCTTGAGAAAATAAAAAATTGCGGTTAAAAATCATTTTTGTAGAAAAAATGCATTTTTTTATTTTCACGGTTCTACGTTATAAACTTCTGTGATGCACTTGGGGGTTTAAAGTGCTCACCACACACCTAGACAAGTTCCTTAAAGGGTCTAATTTCCAAAATGGTGTCTCTTGTGGGGGGTTTCTACTGTTTAGGAACATCAGGGGCTCTCCAAACGCGACATGGCATCCGATCTCAATTCCAGCCAATTCTGTATTGAAAAAGTCAAACGGAACTCCTTCTCTTCCAAACTTTGCCGTACGCCCAAACAGCGTTTACCCCCACATAAGGGGTATCGACATACTCAGGAGAAATTGCGCAACAACTTTTCTGGTACAATTTCTCCTGTTACTCTTGTGAAAATAAGAATTTGTGGGCGAAAAGATCATTTTTTGTGTAAAAAATATGATTTTTTTATTTTCATTGTTCTACGTTATAAACTGCTGTGAAGCACTTTGGGGTTCAAAGTGCTCACCACACATCTAGATAAGTTACTTAAGGGGTCTATTTTCCAAAATGGTGTCACTTGTGGGGGGTTTCCACTTTTTAGACACATCAGGGGCTCTATAAACGCGACATGGCGTCCGATCTCAATTCCAGCCAATTCAGCCAAAGTCAAACAGTGCTCCTTCTCTTCCAAGCCCTGCCACGCACCCAAACAGTGGTTTACCCCCACATATGGGGTATCGGCATATTCAGGAGAAGTCGCACAACAAATTTTCGGGTTCATTTTCTCTGTTTACACTTGTGAAAATAAAAAAATTGGTTCTGAATTAAAATGTTTGCAAAAAAAAGTAAAATGTTCATTTTTTTCCTTCCACATAAACGTAAAGGGTTAATAAACTTCTTGAATGTGGTTTTGAGCACCTTGAGGGGTGTAGTTTTTAGAATGGTGTCAAGTTTGGGTATTTTCTGTCATGTACACCCCTCAAATTGACTTTAAATGTGAGATGGTCCCTAAAAAAATGGTTTTGAAAATTATGTTGTAAAAATGAGAAATCGCTGGTCAACTTTTAACCCTTATAACTTCCTAACAAAAAAAAAATTGTTTCCAAAATTGTACTGATGTAAAGTAGACATGTGTAAATGTTATTTATTCACTATATTGTGTGACATATCTCTCTGATTTAAGGGCATAAAAATTCAAAGTTTAAAAATATATTTCCATTATTTTTTATAAATAATCGCAAGTAATATTGAAGAAATGTTACCACTATCATGAAGTACAATATGTCGTGAAAAAACTGTCTCAGAATCAGCGGGATCTGTTAAAGCATTACAGAGTTATAACCTCATAAAGTGACAGTGGTCAGAATTGTAAAAATTGGCTCGGTCATCAAGTATCAAATTGGCTCTGTCACTAAGGGGTTAATATGTAAAAATCTTACAATGTGATTTTCTGGCATATATTTTAAGATTTTCTTTCACAGATGAAGGGTACCTACAATAAAAATTACAGTCTTCTCCATATTTTGTAGATGGGAAAACTTGTAAAGTCGGCAGTGTATCAAATACTTATTTTTCTCACTGTAAATATGTGTAGCCATCCAGTGGTTGGTATTTGCAGCCTGTCAAAGTACATTGATAAATTGCACCATTGATAAATTGCACATTGGGAATGCTTGTTTAAATGATATGTTATCAAATTATTTTGTTAGCTCTTCATAACTAGATTAATTTTAATATATCATAGATGCCTGTAATACAAGACTGATTAGATGGGTAATGTAATAGCAAACACTAAAGTGCTGAATTCCAAAGACAATAACAATCCTCTTTGAAATATGAGCTTTGACATGTCATAAGTGAAAGCATTTGAAAGCCAATTTTCATTTGCATTACTGTGCTATACACTAATGCCCATTAGTGACTTGTTTATGTAAAACACTTTCATAAAGGTTCTCTGAAAATTGCCATGAGCTACAGATCTTGACAGATGCTCCTGGTGCCACAATCATTGCAGATTCGCTGTGACTTTCTTAATATGAAAAGTCTAAGTTTCTCAGATTCAGACTACTTAGAAGAATTAACATAATGACAACTAGTCCATTTGGTATGCTTCCCCCTGTTAAAGAGCAATTCCTTCCAGGTTTTGCCTTAATTCCAGCTTCTTCTAAAAAATTCATAGCAATGATAGCCAAGTCACTTTCCAGCCCATCTGTGCTGTATAAGACATCTGGGCTCCCTTGGCCTCATACTCTTGTCAGTGTAAAGCATTGCAGATTTGTTTTGTCAACTGTTCACAGTCCATTGATCCAAGAAATCAGATCCACCGCAAGATACCTTTTAGAAAACAATTAGGCTAGAATTAACTAACTTCAATGGCATATTTGCTATCTGAAAGTTAGTAAGAACTTATGAAGTTAGCAGTATTTCTCAATTTTCAGATAATAAAAATTTCTTCTTTAAGCAATATATGCACTGACCTTTAAAAATTCAATAGACATCCATATAGCTTAAATTAAAAACATGAGATCTGTTACAAAACTAATGTTCTAAAGCAAATTCTAAATATTGGACCTCAGTTGAAATATTTTACTAAATTAAATCCTGACCTTCTTCAAATCTTAAGAGAGTAGTAGCATGATATTTACTGTTAGTATATAAGTAATGTAAAGTATTGCAATATCATGTACTCAAACCTGTATGAAAGAGACTAAATCTTCCAAAGCTGGATAAAAATATATCTTTTAATTATATAATATGAGATGGGTGTGTCTTACTATAAGCCTTGATGCAGATGAGCAGACTGTTCCAGTATTACACCCCCTGTTTGTGGTGGGCTAATGTTTATAACTTCCATATAAAAGTTTGGCAAAAAGTGTTGCTCATATTGAACAGTTTTTTTGTTCCAGTTGTAATAATAATACATATCGATGCAGGGCCAGCTCCAGGTTTTTGTAGGCCCCGGGCAGAAGAGTATCAGTGGGTCCTTTTAACACATGCCACAATTAAGGATGCACAGGTACGACAGAGAAATATAGCTATAATACAATACCAAAAAATTCACTTCTTCCATTTCATGAGTAATATCTATTGTAAATTCTAAAATACACTGCATATAGTATAATGCATCCCATAGTCATCCATAGAGTATATTGTCCAACCCATAGTCCCCCACATAGTATAATGTACAGCCCATAGTCCCTCCTATAGTATAATGAACAGCCCATAGTCATCCATGTAGTATAATGCACAGCCAATAATCCTTCATACAGTATAATGGGCCACATATATTTCTCCCTCCAGTATAATGGGCCCCATATATAGCTCCATACATTATAATGGGCCCAATATATTGTTTCATACAGTATAATAGGCCCCATATATAGCTCCATACAGTATAATGTTCCCAATATAGTGCTCCATACATAAAAAAATTACCAGATACTCAGTTCTCCCCTTTCCCCCACTGCTCAGCGTCCTCTGATCCTCTACATTGCTCTGTACAGTAGTGACATCATCATGCCCTCTGCGCTTGAGATGTCACAGAGTTCAGACATAAAGAGGAATGATAGTAACATAGTAACATAGTTAGCAAGCCCGAAAAAAGACATTTGTCCATCCAGTTCAGCCTATATTCCGTCAGAATAAATCCCCAGATCTATATCCTTCTAAAGAACCTAGTATCTGTAAGATACAATCTTGTTATACTCTAGGAAGGCATCCAGGCCTCTCTTGAACTCCTTGACTGAGTTCGCCATCACCACCTCCTCAGGCAAGGAATTCCAGATTCTCACTGCCCTAACAGTAAAGAATCCTCTTCTATGTTGGTGGAAAAACCTTCTCTCCTCCAGATGCAGAGAATGCCCCCTTGTGACCGTCACATTCCTTGGTATAAACAGATCCTCGGAGAGGTATTTGTATTGTCCCCTTATTTACTTATACAAGGTTATTATATCACCCCTCAGTTCTTTTTTCTAGACTGAATAATCCTAATCTTGCTAATCTCTCTGGGTATTGTAGTTCCCCCGTCCCTCTTATTAATTTTGTTGCCCTCCTTTGTTCTCACTCTAGTTCCATTTCCATTGAATCCTTCCTGAGCACCGGTGCCCAAAACTGTACCCAGTACTCAATGTGCGGTCTAAGCAGGGATTTGTGCAGAGGCAGTATAATGCTCTCATCATGTGTATCCAGACCTCTTTTAATGTACCACATGATGCTGCTTGCCTTGGCAGCTGCTGCCTGGCACTGGTTGCTCCAGGTAAGTTTATCAATAACTGGGATCCCCAAGTCCTTCTCCATGTCAGATTTACCCAGTGGTTTCCTGTTCAGTGTGTAATGGTGATAATGATTCCTTCTTCCCATGTGTATAACCTTACATTTATCATTGTTAAACCGCATCTGCCACCTTTCGACCCAAGTTTCCAACTTATTCAGATCTGTCTGTAACAGAATACTATCTTCTCTTGTATTGACTGCTTTACATAGTTTTTTATCATCTGCAAATATCGATATTTTACTGTGTAAACCTTCTACTAAATCGTTAATAAATATGTTGAAGAGAATAGGTCCCAACACCTTGACCCCTGTCGTACCCCACTGGTCACAATGACCTAGTTAGAGAATACACCATTTATAACCACCCTCTATCACTAAGCCAGTTACTTACCCGTTGTGACGGTTCACGAAGAAAAAACAAAAAGTGGACCTACTGGACCGTGACGACGATCCCTTCACGGACGAGCTGGCCTGATGGTGTGCCCCCTATACAGGGAGAGTTAGGGGCAGGCCCGCGAGAGACTGTCGCCACGGAGGCTGGAGGACCAATACAAAATGGAGAGACCGAAGGAAACACAGGACCAAAGGGAGAGGAGGAGATACCAGACTGGCAGGAGCGGAAGAGACACAGGGTAGGAAAGGGTACCACGGGGAAGTGGAACTACAGAGGCTAGAGACTGTAAAGGCACGATACTATAAAAAGGACTTTAAAGACACAAGGGTGGCGAGTGGACTGCTTAAACATTGGGACGACAACTGAAGCACAGGACAGCGATGGACACAGGAATGGCGAGATGCTCTGCAACGGCACAGGACTGTAGGGATACCGGAATGGCAAGTGTGGCTGCTGAGACATAAAGAGAGGACCGTGGTCAGGAAGCTAGGAGTGCACGGAAAGGCATATGTCCAAGAGCACTTGTGGGCACAAATGATCATCAGGCACAAAGGGGTGGCAGGAAGCGGTATACATACCAGCGCGATGAACACTTCCGGGTAACAGTCCTCCAGGATGATAGAGAGGACGAGAAGGAGCGCCAGCAGGAAGATTAGAAGTGCGCGCGCGCAGTGCTGAATCTGGCATTCGCGCGCCCGACGAGCATCAGAGGCCGGGAGCGAGTGCAGAGAGGAAGACACCACAGGAGAGGAGGTGTGCCGGACGCCGAAGACAGGTAAGTATGAGTAGGCGCGGGAGGCGGCAGCGGCAGCGTCAAAACACCCATTTATACACATTTTCTCCCAGACCCAGCATTTTCATTTTATGTACCAACCTCTTGTGTGGCACAGTATCAAATGCATTGGAAAAATCAAAATATACCACATCCAATGACTCACCTTAGTCCAGTCTATAGCTTACCTCTTCATAAAAACTGAATAGAATGGTTTGACAGGAGTGATTCCTCATAAACCCATGCTGATATGGAGTTAAACAGTTATTCTCATTGAGATTATCCAGAATAACATCCCTCAGAAACCCTTCATATATTTTACCAACAACAGAGGTTAGACTTACTGCCCTATAATTTCCAGGTTCAATTTTAGAGCCCTTTTTGAATATTGGCACCACATTTACTATGCGCCAGTCATGTGGAACAGACCCCATCACTATAGAGTCCCTAAATATAAGAAATAATGGTTTGTCTATTACATTACTTAGTTCTCTTAGTACTCGTGGGTGTATGTGTGGCACCCCAGGAGTTCAGGTACCACAATGAAAGGACCTGGTACCGAGTACCCCTAGGCCCTGGCTGGCGACTCAACTTGGCATCACAAACAGGAACCATGACCTGGCATTGCCAGGTACTGTGTGCCATAGACTGTATTAAACTGTGTGTAAGCAGCCATTGCCGTGCTGCAAGGAGAATGAGGAAGAAGGGGTTTACCTTAATGGGCAGAGCTTGCAAAAGAGTGAGAAGAGGAAGAGGGCGGGAGGAAGTGAGGATGCCGGAAGCCCCAGAAGGAGGACCAGGAGGAGCGTCTTACCGAGTGCAGGAGAATCCGCTGCAGACTGAGGTGGCAAGACGTCAGGCCTGCTTAAGGTTAGCATGGGGGAAGGGACATGTCCAACTCGGGAGGAGATCTGGTGGCGGTCGCAGCCACAGGCTCCATGATGCCCCCAGGCCCCGCGGTGGACACAGGCTGTTATGATCCTAGTGGCTTAGGATCACAAATCCAACCAGCTAAGTAGAAAATAATAGGACGAGCTCTGGGGATGTGGTAACTGGACTAACCGCAAACCTGATCCTAACCGCACACACTATAGGCAGCCGTGGAACGTTTCCTGAAATCCTAGACATCTCTTCACGGCCTGAGAAACTGACTACCCCTAAAGAGAAAGTAAAGACCTCACTTGCCTCAGAGAAATCCCCCAGAGATATAGAAGCCCCCACAAATAATAACGGTGAGTTAAGAAGAAAAGACAAACGCAGAGATGAAACAGGTTAAGCAAATGAGACCCGCTAACGCTGGATAGCAGAAAATAGCAAGGGATCTGTGCGGTCAGTAAAAAACCCTATGCAAAAATATCCACGCAGAGAATGCGAGAACCCCCACACCAACTAACGATGTGGGGGGAGCAACTCAGCACCCCAGAGCACCAGCAAGCAGGGAAATCACATATTAGCAAGCTGGACAAAAACTCATCATATACTAGGAAACATCTTGAACACAGATGAGCAAAAATAAGCAAACAGAACTTAGCTTCTCTTGGAGAGACTGATAACGGATGTAGACAGGAGCAATCAGAATAACACTGAATACAACGGCAACAGGCAAGGAATGAAGGACCAGGTGGATTAAATAGGAAACCTAACTAGCAGATGACGAGACAGCTGATCCTGCCAGAAACCTGCAAAATAACAAAAAGAGCCACCAGGAGCCCAAAGAGAGAACTCACACAGTACCACTCATGACCACAGGAGGGAGCCCGGAAACAGAGTTCACAACAGTACCACCCCCTTGAGGAGGGGTCACTGAACCCTCACCAGAACCCCCAGGGCGATCAGGGTGAGCCACATGGAAGGCACGAACCAAATCGGCCGCATAAACATCAGAGGCGACAACCCAGGAATTATCCTCCTGACCATAGCCCTTCCACTTAACTAAATACTGAAGCCTCCGTCTTGAAATACGAGAATCCAAGATCTTCTCCACCACGTATTCCAATTCTCCCTCAACCAGCACCGGAGCAGGAGGCTCAACAGAAGGAACCACAGGCACCACATACCTCTGCAACAAAGACCTATAGAACACATTATGGATGGTAAACGATGCCAGGAGGTCCAAGCGAAATGACACAGGGTTGAGAATTTACAAAATTTTATAAGGACCGATAAAACGAGGTTTAAACTTAGGAGAAGAAACCTTCATAGGAACATAACGAGAAGACAACCACACCAAATCCCCCACACGAAGTCAGGGACCCACACAGCGACGACGGTTAGCAAAGCGCTGAGCCTTCTCTTGTGACAACATCAAATTGTCCACCACATGGTTCCAAATCTGCTGCAACCTATCCACCACAGAATCCACCCCAGGACAGTCCGAAGACTCAACCTGACCCGAGGAAAAACGAAGATGAAAACCAGAATTACAAAAAAAAGGCGAAACGAAAGTAGCCAAACTAGCCCGATTATTAAGGGCAAACTCGGCCAATGGCAAAAAAGTCACCCAATCATCCTGGTCAGCAGAAACAAAACATCTCAAATAAGTTTCCAAGGTCTGGTTAGTTCGCTCGGTTTGGCCATTCGTCTGAGGATGGAAGGCCGACGAAAAAGACAAATCAATGCCCATCTTAGCACAAAAGGACCGCCAAAATCTGGACACAAACTGGGATCCTCTGTCAGACACAATGTTTTCAGGGATGCCGTGCAGACGAACCACATTCTGAAAAAATAACGGAACCAAATCGGAGGAAGAAGGCAACTTAGGCGAGGGCACCAAATGGACCATTTTAGAAAAACGATCACAAACCACCCAGATGACAGACATTCTCTGAGAGACTGGAAGATCCGAAATAAAATCCATGGAAATATGCGTCCAAGGCCTCTTAGGAACCGGCAAAGGCAAAAGCAAACCACTGGCACGAGAACAGCAAGGCTTAGCCCGAGCACAAATCCCACAGGACTGCACAAAGGAACGCACATCCCGCGACAAGGAAGGCCACCAGAAGGATCTAGCAACCAAATCTCTGGTACCAAAAATCCCAGGATGACCCGCCAACACTGAAGAATGGACCTCGGAAATAACTCTGCTGGTCCATCTATCTGGGACAGTCTCTCTGATGGACAACGGTCAGGTCTATCAGCCTGAAATTCCTGTAACACCCGTCGCAAATCTGGGGAAATGGCAGACAAAATTACCCCCTCTTTGAGGATACCAACCAGCTCAGAAACTCCAGGGGAGTCAGGCACAAAACTCCTAGAAAGAGCATCAGCCTTCACGTTCTTTGAACCAGGAAGGTACGAGACCACGAAATCGAAACGTGAGAAAAACAACGACCAACGAGCCTATCTAGGATTCAACCGCTTGGCCGACTCAAGATAAATCAAATTTTTATGATCAGTCAAGACCACCACACGATGCTTAGCTCCCTCTAGCCAGTGTCGCCACTCCTCAAATGCCCACTTCATTGCCAACAACTCCCGATTACCAACATCATAATTTCGTTCAGCCGGCGAAAATTTTCTTGAAAAGAAGGCACATGGCTTCATCACAGAGCAATTAGAGCTTCTCTGTGACAAAACAGCCCCTGCTCCAATTTCAGAAGCATCAACCTCAACCTGGAAGGGAAGAGAGACATCTGGCTGACATAAAACTTGAGCCGAAGAAAACCGGCGCTTCATCTCCTGAAAGGCCTCAACGGCCGCAGGAGACCAGTTAGTCACATCAGAACCCTTCTTGGTCAAATCCGTCAAAGGTTTAACCACACCAGAAAAATTAGCAATGAAGCGACGGTAAAAATTAGCAAAACCCAAGAACTTCTGAAGACTCTTAACCGATGTAGGTTGAGTCCAATCATGAATAGCCTGGACCTTGACTGGGTCCATCTCAATAGAAGAAGGAGAAAAAATAAAGCCCAAAAAGGAAACTTTCTGGACTCCGAAGAGACATTTGGAACCCTTCACAAACAAGGCATTGGCACGCAGGACCTGAAATACCATCCTGACCTGCTTCTCATGGGATTCCCAATCATCTGAAAAGACCAAAATATCATCCAGATACACAATCATAAATTTATCCAGATATTCTCGGAAGATATCGTGCATGAAGGACTGAAACACAGAAGGGGCATTAGAAAGTCCAAAAGGCATCACCAAGTACTCAAAATGGCCTTCGGGCGTATTAAATGCTGTTTTCCATTCATCGCCCTGTTTTATACGCACAAGATTATACGCACCGCGAAGATCTATCTTGGTGAACCAACTAGACCCCCTAATCCGAGCAAACAGATCAGATAACAATGGCAAGGGATACTGGAATTTGACCATGATTTTATTTCGAAGGCGATAATCTATACAGGGTCTCAAAGAACCATCCTTCTTGGCCACAAAAAAGAATCCCGCACCAAGAGGGGACGAGGAGGGGCGAATATGTCCCTTCTCCAAAGACTCCTTTACATAGCTCCGCATAGCGGCATGCTCTGGTACAGACAAATTAAACAGTCGTCCCTTAGGGAACTTACTACCAGGAATCAAATTTATAGCACAATCACAATCCCTATGAGGAGGTAGGGCACTGGATTTGGGCTCATCACATACATCCTGGTAGTCCGACAAAAACTCAGGGACTTCAGAAGGAGTAGAGGAGGCAATTGATACCAAGGGAGCATCGCCATGAATTCCCTGGCAACCCCAACTCAACACAGACATAGCTTTCCAATCCAGGACTGGATTATGAGCCTGCACAACCATGGCAGACCCAACCCGACAACGTCA
Organism: Ranitomeya variabilis; assembly: GCF_051348905.1. Lineage (NCBI taxonomy): Eukaryota > Metazoa > Chordata > Amphibia > Anura > Dendrobatidae > Ranitomeya > Ranitomeya variabilis. Next base: position 823,898,988 of record NC_135232.1, on the reverse strand, counting down.
TGCAAATTATATAACACAAGAAAGCGAATCACCTCCTGATGTGCAGGAGTCATACACATGGTCACTTGAGTCCAGTATTGAGGTTTATTCTTGGCCAATGGCGTAGCATCAATTCCCTTCAGTGGAATAGGGAACTGTAATGGCTCAAGGATAAAACCACAGCGCTTGGCAAATGACAAATCCATCAGATTCAGGGCGGCACCTGAATCTACAAAAGCCATAACTGAGTAGGATGACACAGAGCAAATCAAAGTAACAGACAAAATGAATTTAGGCTGTACAGTACCAATGGTGACAGATCTAGCAAAGTTTTTTGTGCGCTTAGAGCATGCTGAGATAACATGAGCTGAATCACCACAGTAAAAGCACAACCCATTCTGACGTCTATGATTTTGCCGTTCCATTCTGGTCAGATTCCTATCACATTGCATAGACTCGGGTTTCTGTTCAGAAAACACCGCCAGATGGTGCGCAGGTTTGCGCTCCCGCAAACGCCGATCAATCTGAATGGCCAAAGCCATTGACTCATTCAGACTTGCAGGCGTGGGGAACCCCACCATAACATTCTTAATGGCTTCAGAAAGACCTTCTCTGAAATTTGCAGCCAGGGCACACTCATTCCATTGAGTAAGCACCGACCATTTCCGAAATTTTTGACAATACACCTCAGCTTCATCCTGACCCTGAGAGAGAGCCAGCAAGGCCTTTTCTGCCTGGTTCTCCAGATTAGGTTCCTCATAAAGCAATCCAAGCGCCAGAAAAAACGCATCCACATTCAGCAATGCAGGATCTCCTGGCGCCAGGGAGAAGGCCCAATCTTGAGGGTCGCCGTGTAACAGAGAGATAACAATTCTAACTTGCTGAGCGGAATCACCAGAGGAACGAGGTCTCAAAGAAAGAAATAATTTACAATTATTCTTAAAATTCAGAAACCTAGATCTATCTCCAGAAAAAAACTCAGGAATAGGTGCTTTTGGCTCAGACATAGGACTGTGAACAACAAAATCCTGAATGCTTTGTACCCTTGCAGCAAGATGATCCACACTAGAAGTCAGACTCTGAATATCCATGTCTGCAGCAGAACTCAAAGCCACCCAGAGATTAAGGGGAGGAGAGAAGCAGGACAGACTGCAGAGCAGAAAAAAAAAATTGAACTCAGGATTTCTCTTATCCCACTTTTGCGATGCATTTAACACTTTGGGCCTGTTGCACTGTTATGATCCTAGTGGCTTAGGATCACAAATCTAACCAGCTAAGTAGAAAATAATAGTACGAGCTCTGGGGATGTGGTAACTGGACTAACCGCAAACCTGATCCTAACCGCACACACTATAGGCAGCCGTGGAACGTTTCCTGAAATCCTAGACCTCTCTTCACGGCCTGAGAAACTGACTACCCCTAAAGAGAAAGTAAAGACCTCACTTGCCTCAGAGAAATCCCCCAGAGATATAGAAGCCCCCCACAAATAATAACGGTGAGTTAAGAGGAAAAGACAAACGCAGAGATGAAACAGGTTAAGCAAATGAGACCCGCTAATGCTAGATAGCAGAAAATAGCAAGGGATCTGTGCGGTCAGTAAAAAACCCTATGCAAAAATATCCACGCAGAGAATGCGAGAACCCCCACACCAACTAACGATGTGGGGGGAGCAACTCAGCACCCCAGAGCACCAGCAAGCAGGGAAATCACATATTAGCAAGCTGGACAAAAACTCATCATATACTAGGAAACATCTTGAACACAGATGAGCAAAAATAAGCAAACAGAACTTAGCTTCTCTTGGAGAGACTGATAACGGATGTAGACAGGAGCAATCAGAATAGCACTGAATACAACGGCAACAGGCAAGGAATGAAGGACCAGGTGGATTAAATAGGAAACCTAACTAGCAGATGACGAGACAGCTGATCCTGCCAGAAACCTGCAAAATAACAAAAAGAGCCACCAGGAGGAGCCCAAAGAGAGAACTCACACAGTACCACTCATGACCACAAGAGGGAGCCCGGAAACAGAGTTCACAAAAGCAGGCCCCATGATGCCCCTAAGGCCCTAAGGTGGACACAGCCGCAGGCCCCATGATGCCACCAGGCTCTGCAATGCCCGCATCTCCTGCAAACCGGGGGGACTCTGCCTCAGTAACAGCTCCTATAATGCCGCTATTCATGCCCTATATACCAGGAGCGGCCTTGGTGCCACAATATTCATGGGAGTACCATACTCTGACTGACTTTAAAGAAAGGCTTTGCAGCCTATTTGAAGTATATCCCTTGACAGAACATCAAAAGGTCAACATTCTAATTGGTCAATTAATTGGCGTAGCACAAAGAGAAGTGAAATCCTGGTCGGATATTGAAAAAGGAACTGTTAAGCAGGTATTTGCCAAACTTAAAAACACTTTTGACACCCGCACTGCTGCAGAAATCAAAATTAGGTTTTCAGGTGCAAACAAAGAGCACAGGATAGCATGCGGGACTATACCCTTAATCTCCAGGAGGCACTGTGAGCCATTAAACAGGTTGACCCTCACAGCGTGCAGGATGGGGACAAGCTATTAAAGGAGCAGTTCATCGAGGGACTCCTATCCAGCACCCACAAGACACAGCTGAGCATCCCCTTGCAAACAACAGACCTGGACTTTGCACAATTTAAAGACAGGGCCGTCCGGGTGCTGCATGAACCACCGCTCAGCTGCGCAGTGCCCCCTAGGCATCAGCAATCACTTACCACCAGGAGGTGGCACCCTGTCATTAGATCCTCATTGAGGCTGATGCACAGATCCTGGACGATGATCCCTCAACAGAACTCTGCCTCCAGGTCCAGGAATTGACTAAAAGCATGGCTGCACTAGCCAGAACCGTGCAGTCCCTGCAGGAATCCCCAAAGGAGAAAATTCAGCTGGCTTCCAGTCCAGATGATGTCCCCTGGCGACGACAGAAGAGAATCCTACCGATCAGAGGAAGAGACATCGACCGATATCATCAGGACGGACTACCCATTTGTCGCTGCTGCAACTAGGCGGGACACATCGCAAGGTTCTGCCATTTAAGTGAGTGACCCCTGGGGCAGAGGGCCAACCCTCAGGAGTAAGATGACCAGGAGGCCCACAAAACTGGTAAGCCAAGTACGTCAGAGGATGACCGGTCCCCCTATTGTGATGGACGGTATCCCGAGGAATGCTTTACTGGACACCGGCTCTCAGGTCATGACTATGCCTTACATTCTTTACAAACGGTACTGGGTTGACTGATATTACCCGTGGCCCAGATAGTGATTTGACAATAGAAGCCAGTGAGTGATCCGATCCTCATTGCAATACCCCAGGAGTGAAATGTTAATCTGGTGTTGGGCAGTAAAAGGCCATTAGGCCCTAGTAGAACCTGTGTATTCAGATAGTAGGCCCTCTATCCTGAAAGCCAGAGGGGTAGTTCATGTCCCCATGGGGAGGGTTCCGGTATGTATCCTTAATTGTGGAGAGAAAGAGGTTCACTTACCCAGATATGCCACACTTGCTAAATTGTTCACTGTTAATGATAATACAATGTGGGCAAAAGAACCCTTGGTCCCATCTGACCAGGCAGAGGACAATGGCTCTGCGAGTCAGTTGGAAGATTGGTACCAGAAGTTACATGTGGGCACTAACTCTATCCCTTCACCCCAAAAATGTGGGGCTTACAGGGTTGTCCATGAGTATGAATGGGTATTCAGCAAACACCCCTGTTTTTTTGTGCAGGTAAAAGGGGTTCAAAATCATATCCCCACTGGAGGTCATCCGCTCATTAAAGAGAGGTACCGGCCTGTACCTCCAGCTCACTACCAATGTGCCAAAAGTATGTTACGAGAGATGAAGGAGGCTGGGGTAATCGGAGACAGTTGTAGCCTCTGGGCAACTCCATTAGTCCTCAGTAGAAAGAAGGATGATACAATGAGGATGTGTGTTGACTACAGGCAGATAAACAGTATTGCACACAAGGATGCATACCCATTGCCCAGAATTGAAGAGTCATTGGCTGCTTTAAAATCTGCTAACTATTTCTCCACCTTAGATCTCCCTAGTGGGTATTTGCAGGTTCCCGTGGCAGAGGCGAATAAAGAAAAGAGCACCTTCACGACACTGATTGGGCCTCTCCGAATTCAACTGCATGCAGTTCTGACTCTGCAATGCACCAGGAAAATTCCAGAGGATGATGGAGAGCTGTCTCGGGCACAAGAATTTTGAAACCATCCTGTTGTACCTGTATGATGTCATCGTCTTCTCCAAGACATACGAAGGCCACCTGAAGCACCTGTCCGAGGTGTTTGAAGCTCTGTCTAACGTTGGCCTGAAGGTAAAAGTGTTCCTGTTAAAACCCAAAGTACAGTACCTTTGCCATGTGGTAAGTGATGAAGGAGTGGCACCAGACCCTGACAAGGTCACCGTGATCAAGGACTGGCCGAAACCCAGCAACGTCCATGATCTCCGGCAGTTCCTCGGGTTGGTAGGCTACTATTGAAGTTTCATTAAAGACTTCACTAAGATAGCCACACCCCTGCAAGACCTGTTAGTGGGCCAATCCAAGAAGACCAAGAACAAGGGTTCTCGATTTGAGTGAAATGACAGGCTGAAAGGATCATTCACTCGGTTGAAGTTGGCTCTCATGGGAGATAAGGTACTGGATTACCCTGACTATGAACAACCGTTTTTACTCTACACAGATGCCAGCAAAGTTGGACTGGGAGCAATGTTGTCCCAGGTGCAGAAAGGCAAAGAAAGAGTAATTGCCCACGCCAGCAGGACGCTTTGTCCCACAGAAAGGAACCCCGAAAACCACAGTTCCTTCAAGCGGGAGTTCCTCGCCATAGTCTGGGCAGTAACAGAGCGGTTCCAGTACTACCTGGCTTCAGCAAAGTTCACCATTTTCATGGGCAACAATCCGCTGACCCACCTGGAAACGAGAAAACTAGGTGCACTGGAGCAGCGATGGATGGCCCGGTTGTCCAACTACAAGTTCACCATTAAGTACCATGCGTGGGCACAAGAATGCGAATGCTGATGCACTGTCCAGGATGCACCATTTACCAGAGATGGGAGAAGATCCAGAAGCACTCGAAGAGACTGAGTTACCAGCCTTTCGTCCCCCCGGGGTGACCCAGTACTCCCATTATGTGAAGAACAAGCGTAATGACAGGTGAGAAGGCACACTGAACCCATTGCCCCACCATGGATGGGCAGAGGCGTAGGATAACGACCCATCAGTCCATCTTGTAAAAGAACTGTTGACCCAAGAAGACTTACACCCTGGTCCAGATGATCCACAAGAGACAGCTGTGGAAGAAGAAGGGCAAATTGTTTATCTATGACGATAAGCTGTGTCTGAGGAATATCGACCCACACACTCACGAGCTGGTCTGGCAGGTGGTAATTCTGAGAAAAGATGCGCCAATGGTCTTAGAAGCGTACCATGATGGAGCAGGACACTTCGGATGGAAGAAGTTAGAAGTCCTACTTCGTGGGAGGTTCTTTTGGATTGGCATGAGAAGAGGCATTGAAAAGTGGTGCCGAGAGTGTAGCCCATGCAACCTGTGCAGAAAGGACCGTGACAGCCAGAGGGCACCCCTACAGCCAATAGTCATCAAACAGCCACTTGAATTTGTCGCTCTGGATCATGTGAACCTAACCCCAAGCCAGTCAGGCTATGTATATGCTTTGAAACGTAATCTCTAAAGTCTATGTGAGAATTTTGACAATGTGTTAAACATGAATTCCCCTTAAAAAATCATTCTTTATTCTTTAAATTACTAAAAAAACACCTTCCCAGTGATATCCACGGCAAAAAATAGCAAAAATTAAATTAATGACCAAGGTCTGGCACATACCCTACCATAGACAAATCTGTACCCTGCCTTACTGTGGAGGTTGGCACCCTAGATGTACGATTCTGACGCCCCCACTCAATGTGGGCTATCCCTGCCCTAACTCACTCTATAATAAAGGTGGGAAAAACAATATTGCAAAGAACAGAAATGAAGAAAGCAAAAAAAAAAATGGTCAAAAAAACACAATATAAAAAATAATCAAAAACTTCACAAGGGCAGTAACCTTTGGGTATCCCCCTATTCAGTTGATCCCAACTTTCTTTGGCACAGGATATGTTAAATACCTTGCCTAAATATTGCTTAAGGACTGCTTGACCTATAACATACTCAATAGTACGATCATTGGGGTATGTTCCAGACCAATAACATACATGCAATAATTCAAAAAGACATAAAGAAATATAAAAAACATCCTATATCGCATCCAATCAGATAGGAAAGTGGATGAATGATTACTTATCCCATATAGGACGTGCCAAAGGGATCCCTCCTGTCTCCAGGCATGGCATTATCCTCCCGAGAGGAAGGCAGCACCACTGTAGCACCTGTACTCCTGAGGTGCCACATTCCCCTCGTTAAATCCAGTACTCCTGGACTGGGAAAAGAAAACATAAACAAACAGGTTAGTGCAAAACATTTTGAAAAAGGCATTTAACAGGTTTAAACTTTTTCTTCCCTTACGGGAGGCACTTTTTTTGCTTTAACGTTGCAAACATATTTACAAAAGTATAACTGGTCTTATACCAGGGTGTCCTTGTTCATAAATAACAGTACCGATGCAGGGGACTCATCATATACCCCCAACATAAGCTTGGGCGGGCTGCAAGGCGTATATCCAGACCCGGTGTTCAGCCACACCAGTCGGTTTTGCTTCAGGTCTGTGAACAAACAAGGCCCTATCTATGCTGGTAATGTGGGTAGAACCAAAGGTGCCAACTATATACAGTAACAGTTTTTGGGCAATTCATTGTTCATTACACTATTGTCCATTTTCAACCTTCAATAAGCAAAAGCAACCAGTTTAAAACCAATAACAGCAATTATTGACATCTTATATATTTTGTTCCTGTAACCTGTTATTTGATCTCTGGTACTACAGTTAGATTTACTTAGTACAGGGATAGATAGGGACCTGACAGGATTCACTATTCTCGCTATCACTGATGTAGTGCACTCTTTTATGGCTACACTCCTAGTGATTCTACGTAGCACAGGTATACTTGATCTCCTGCGACTACTTCTACTCACTGTGGGCATGACAGATTCACCGATAGCAGGGGGTGGATTCTCCACTTGCTCCACTGCTGGTGTGACATCTGTTGCTTGAGACCGCTGGTGTAGAGTCTCTTCTGATTCAGGATTGTTTTGAATCACATCTTGTTCTGGTATTTCCAACTGGGGAAAGGTCGAAACAGGCACCACTATGGCTTGATGTACTTGAGTTCATGACTGGGGAATGTCTCCAAGAGCAGTATGGACCTTCTTTTCTTTTTCTGTGGGTTGAGAAGTACCTGGATCTTCCTCCTTGTTTCTCAATTGATCAGGGCACACATTAAGATGATCCCTTGATATTGCAGTCGAGGTTTCTCTTCGATCTTTGCTTATAAGACCCAATTTACTAAAAAACACACACACACTATTACAACCCAATAAAATACGATTCATATATCTAAAAAATTTATATATATATATATATATATATATATATATATATATATATATATATATATATATATATATATATAAATACGGTGTATGGAGTGTGTGGTAAAAGTAAGTGGAAACCACTCAGTGCATGGAATAAACCAAAACCCAAGAGCAGGGACCAAAAGAAGGAGAGTAACTAGGCTAGAATATACATATATTCATTTTTATTATTACGATAGCAGATGGTCAAATTGCAAAACATGATAAAAGGTATATAAAAAGAAGATGTGCATCACAGGACATATAATAATATTAATAATATAATAATATAATTATTATATAGGTATATAGAAGTAACCCACAGTATAAGAAAAAGGGGGAAAAAACCTGATGCTAAAAAAATATAAAATAATAAGTGAAAAAAACGGTGAAAAATATGTCTGATATGATAAAATATAAATATATATACATATAATAATGTGTATCAGTAACTAAAGTGCTCAAGTGCCACAGCAAGCATAAAGTGTATACACCGGTCCAGTAAAATTTATTAGGGCCAGCATAGATATCAGAGCACTGCTCTGCCAAAAATAAAACCAGTGGAAAAAATGAAAAGCATACAGGATACCTTTTTGGGGTTAATGTCCATGTGCACAACGCATCCCGACGCGCGTTTCGGTAGAGTTTCCTTCATCACCCTCTGAGAGATTTAAATTCACATCAAGTTTACATACACCTTCTACCTTGTTTTACAGTACCATATAACGGTTGTTAGTTTGGTTACATTTTCACAAGAATGAGGAAGTCTGGTGGAAGAGGTCGTGGCAGTGGGCGGTCATTGCCAGCTGGTGATGATGGTGGTGGTGGTGGTGGAGCATCTGGTGGTAGTGGGAAAAGCAAAATAGCACCTAAGGCTCGAGTTGTTGAGCCAGCGTCATTGTCTGGCTACACAAGGCCTCAAACGCTCCCTTTTCTGGGAGTAGGAAAACCGCTTTTAAACCTGGAGCAGCAGGAAAAAGTTTTGGCTTTCCTTGCTGACTCAGCCTCTAGCTCTTTCACCTCCTCTTCAGAAAGTTTCAAATATAAAAGCAGCGAGTCGTCAGTGGATACTCCCAGTCAGGAACAAGTCGCTTCCTTGTGTCCTTCACCCAGAACAACAGTGAAGGATGCGTCAGGCGACACAACAGGTTACTCCATGGAGCTCTTTACACATACCGTGCCTGGGTTAGAAAGAGAAATTGTTAACAGGCCATTACAAGATAAATCGGACATGGAGTGCACAGATACACAGCCACAGCTAGATTATTATGCTGTTCCATTGTCTCAGATCACAACATTGCCCTCGCAGAGTACTGAGCCAGAACCTGACCCTGATGAGACTATGGTGCCCCATCCCGAACGCTATAGCACCTTACACGGTGACACAGAGGAAGGTGCACAGGACATTGAGGAGGTGATAGATGACCCAGTTGTTGACCCCGATTGGCAGCCATTGGGGGAACAGGGTGCCGCTGGCAGTAGCTCTGAAGCGGAGGAGTATGAGCCGCAGCAGGCATCAACATCGCAACAGCTTTCATCTGGCAGGCCCGTATCTGGCCAAAACCATAAGTCAAAACCAAAAACAGTTTTAGGACAGCGTGGCCATCTGGTGAAAGTAGCACAGCGTGCAATGCCTGAAAAGGTATTCGATAGTAGGAAGAGTGCAGTCTGGCAATTTTTTAACCAAGATCCGAATGAGCATTGCAAAGTTATCTGTAAGAAATGCTCAAGGACCTTTAGCAGAGGGCAGAATGTCAAAAATTTAAATACAAATTGCATGTGTAGACATTTAACCAGCATGCCCTTGCAAGCCTGGACTAACTACCAAACATCCCGTAACGTAAGTGCACCCGCTCTGCATGAAGCTAGTCAGCAACGCTACATTGCTTCCCTCAGTGTAAGCCCACCGTTTAGGACACCAACTGCAGCAAATGTGGAGGTATCATCGCAAGGCCAAAGCAGTCAGGGAATCACCAACCCTCACCAACCCTCTCCCAATCTGCCATGTCCACCACCACCCCCGCTAGTTCCACCATATGCAGCTCGCCAGTCCAGCTCACCCTACAAGGGACTCTCGTTAGGAAAAGGAAGTACTCATCCTCTCATCCACGTACACAGGGTTTGAACGCCCACATTGCTAGACTAATCTCGTTAGAGATGATGCCCTACCGGTTGGTTGAAAGTGAAGCTTTCAAAGCCCTGATGGCCTACGCAGTACCACGCTATGACCTACCCAGTCGACACTTCTTTGCGAGAAAAGCCATCCCAGCCCTCCACCAGCATGTCAAAGACTGCATTGTCCATGCACAGGCAATCAGTCAGTAGATAGATGCACTTCACAACAGATGCATGGACCAGTAGGCATGGCCAGGGACGTTACGTGTCCATCACGGCACACTGGGTTAATGTGGTGGATGCAGGGTCCAAAGGGGACAGCCATAGTGGGACAGTTCTGCCTATCCCACGGTCTAGGAAACAGTTGGCTGTAGGCGTTCGCCACCCCTCCTCCTCCAGAAGCGAAAGCTCGTCCACAGAGCTCAGTCGCCCTACCACTCCATCCGCAGCTGCCAGTGTTGCACACAAGGTGTCCCATTATGGAACAGCTAGTGGTAAGCGTCAGCAGGCTGTGTTGGAAATGAAGTGTTTGGGCGACAACAGACACACCACAGAAGTTCTGGCCGGGTTCTTGCAGCAAGAAACTCATTCATGGCTGGGCAGTGTACATCTTGAGGCAGGCAAGGTAGTCAGTGATAACGGAAGGAATTTTATGGCCGCCATAGCCCTTTCAGAACTGAAACACATACCTTGCCTGGCTCACACCTTGAACCTGGTGGTGCAGTGCTTCTTGAAAAGTTATCCAGGGTTACCAGCCCTGCTCCTGAAGGTGCGACGACTTTGCTCGCACATCCGCTGGTTGCCCGTACACTTCAGCCGTATGCAGAACCATCAGCGATCATTGAAGCTTCCCCAGCACCGCCTAATAATCGACGTTGCAACAAGGTGGAACTCTACACTGCACATGCTTCAGAGGCTGTGCGAACAGAGGAGTGCTGTCATGTATTTGTGGGAGGATACACATACACGGGCAGGCAGTTGGATGGCAGACATGGAGTTGTCTGCTGTGCAGTGGTCGAAGCTCCAAGACCTCTGTCAAGTCCTTCAGTGTTTTGAGGAATGCACACGGCTGGTCAGTGCGGACGACGCCATCATAAGCATGAGCATTCCACTAATGCGACTGCTGATGCAAAGTGTGACGCACATTAAGGAGCAGGCGTCTGCGGCCGAGGAGGAGGGAAGCCTTGATGTCAGTCAGCCATTGTGCACTCAGGGAAGTCTCAGGGACGAGGTTGCGGATGAAGAGGAGGAGTAGGAAAATGGGGATGATTATTTATGGGAGGAAGAAGCATCTCAGGGGGAATAGAAATTGTTGGTGGTGCAAGGTCAGGTACAGGTTTTTTGGCGGGAGACAAGTGATGTGGATTTGCCAGAAAGTGCTCCTCAACCCAGCACAAGCATTGATTTAGCATTTAGCGTATCCTAAAAAGGGACCCCCGCATTCTCAAAATGATGACAGATGACGATTACTGGTTGGCCTGCCTCCTGGATCCATGCTATAAAGGGAAATTGCAAAATATCATGCCACATGAGAACCTTGAGCAAATATTGGCTACCAAACAAGCAACTCTTGTAGACCGTTTGGTTCAGGCATTCCCAGCACACAGCGGTGGTGATGGTTCTCACACGAGCTGCAGGGGGCAACATGCAAGAGGTGTTAGAGGGGCACAAATCAGAAGTGGCATTGGACAGAGGGGTTTTATGACCAGGTTGTGGAGTGATTTTGCAATGACCGCAGACACGACAGGTACTGCAGCATCAATTCAAAGTGACAGGAGACAACATTTGTCCAGTATGGTTACTAACTATTTTTCCTCCCTTATCGATGTTCTCCCTCACACGTCATTCCCCTTTGATTACTGGGCATCTAAAATAGACACCTGGCCTGAATTGGCAGAATATGCATTACAGGAGCTCGCTTGCCCAGCTGCTAGTGTGCTATCAGAAAGAGTATTCAGTGCTGCTGGTTCAATACTAACCGAAAAAAGGACTGGTCTGGCTACCCAAAATGTTGATGATCTAACTTTCATTAAAATGAACCAATCATGGATTTCTAATTATTTTGCCCCACCTTCCACCTTCCCCTGCTGACACGTAGCTTTCCTGTAAAAAGGTCTCGCTTTTGGCCTCCTCTTACTGACTGCTCCAATTCCTCCATTTGCAGCTGCTGAATGTCCACCATAGGCCATTTTTACACCTCCCTAAATGGGCTGACTCCCCCCATGGGGCCGTAGTCACCACTTGGCGCAAGCACCCATGCGAGTGCCGTTTGCCTGGACAGGTGGGTGTGCCCACTTTTGGCCGACGGCACTGGCACAGGGTCCCTCATAGTACAATGAAGTGTCTCTGGAGGTGGTGGTGCACACCCAACGTCAGACACACCATCGTAATATGAGGGGCCCTGGGCCAGTACCACCGCCCACAAGAGAGTGTTCCCCCCCAGCTCAAACAGTGCTCTACCACTTGCAAAACTTACCTCTCACTGCTCCACCACTGTTTAGTCTGTGCTGTTAAATCCTTCAATGGCACTGCCAATAAAAATTTGTTGAAATGATAGATGATAGTAAAAATATACAGGGGCCCTGCCCTCCATTTAGACCTGTGATTACTGTGCGCGAACTACCACTGTCTGCTACTCAGCAGAGGAACCCACCCCTGTACCTAGCTTTGCCACCTGTTTATTTAGGAACATTTTTTTGCAGATATTTAGCCCACTTTACTATTTTGGCCAACTTACTGTGTCAGCCACTTCTTCCAGTTGTCCTCCACCGAACAAAGCAGTGCCGCCAGTTTACTCCTGTTACCAGTTTAGAACTGCATTGAGCCTACTTTTTTATTTTAGGCGTACTAAGTCTGTTTACGCCACTCCTTGCAATCGTCCTCCACTGACCAAACCAATGCGGCCTGTGTACCCCTGTAACCTATTTTAAACTGCATAGAGCCAATTTTTTTATTTTAGGCCTGCTAAGTCTGTCTGCGCCACTCCTTGCAATCGTCCTCCGCTGACCAAACCAATGCTGCCTGTGTTAGGGGTCGAGTTCCCAGCTCTGCACAGGGGAAATCTCGGGCCATCTCCGCTGCGGTCTCCCATTCTTCTCCTTTCGCAGTGGAGCCTGCTCAGCGGAGACGTCTGTCCCAGCGTCTCGCCCAGTCTGACTCTGTGCAAAGAGTTACTGCTGCCTTTCCTGCTTCTGCCATTGAAGTCAGTGCTGGGCAGCGGCGAGCAGATGCTTCTGGGACTAAGTCCTGCTTTTCTCGTTCTGAGCATGCCCAGAGTAAGATCTCTCAGGAGATCGAGGGTCACATGACCAGATACTGCAGCTAAGACCATTGGTCCTGCAGAAAGGTCCTGTAGGTGCTAATGCTCTGTGGCAGCCTCTCATTAGTCCTTCTAGGAAGGTCCTGTACGTGCTGCAACTATTTAAGGCTCGCATGGCCGCATGGCCATGCGCTAGTATTGTCCTTTGTTATGTGCTTTGCGCCAGTGTGGTCACGTGAGAGTGTGCTCAGGGACCCGGCTGAAATAAGCCCCTAGAATGCTGGCACCTCCAGCGAGGAGTTTGTGTTTGTATGTATTCAGGGACCTGGCTGAAATAAGCCCCTAGAATGCTGGCACCTCCGGCGAGGTGTTTTGTGTGCATGCGTGACCACTGACTGCTCTCTGTTTGGGCAGTTAGCCTCTGTGAAGACTAAAAGGGCAGAGTGCTTTGCTTTCACGGCTACTCGGTGAATTAACTGAGTTAGTCCATACCGCCATATAGTGCCACCATTTGCTAGTAGCAGGTACTCCTGCACGGTGGACCCCGGGCTGCGAACGCACCAATATCAATAAAAACATCTCTATTTACTCGGTGCGTTCCGCTAGCCCTAACAGCCTGTGTACCCCTGTAACCTATTTTAAACTGCATAGAGCCTACTTTTTTTATTTTAGGCCTAGTAAGTCTGCACCACTTCTTGCAATCATCCTCCGCTGACCAAACCAATGCTGCCTGTATACCCCTGTAACCTATTTTAAACTGCATTGAGCCTACTTTTTTATTTTAGGCTTACTACCTGTGTCTGTCTGCACCACTCAATACAGCTGTCCTCCACTGAACAAAGCTGAGCTTCAATCTTCAGGCTTTTGGCCTATATTTTGAATATGAAACTGCATTTGGCCTACTAGTTTGGATGGGCCTACTAACGGTGTCTGCCGCACCTTGGTGTTCTCCTGTGCTTTTCTCCTGTGCTTCAATCTTCAGGCTTTCGGCCTATATTTTGAATATGAAACTGCATTTGGCCTACTAGTTTGGTTGGGCCCTACTAACGGTGTCTGCCGCTCCTTGCTTTTCTCCTCCACTGAACAAAGCTGAGCTTCAATTTTCAGGCTTTCAGCCTATATCAGATATTTAACTGCATTTGGCCTACTTGTTTGGTTGGGCCTACTAACGGTGTCTGCCGCTGCTTGTGGTTCTCCTCCACTGAACAAAGCTGAGCCGCAATTTTCATCCTGTTTCCAATATTAAACTACATTTGGCCTACTTGTTTGGTTGGGCCTACTAACTGTGTCTGCCGCTGCTTGTTGTTCTCCTCCACTGAACAAAGCAGTGCCGCCTGTTCACTCCTGTTACCAATTTTGAACTGCATTTGGCCCACTTTATTATCTGGCCCTACTAACTGTGCCTGCCACTCATTACAGTTGTCTTCCACTGAACAAAGCAATGCCGCCTGTTTAATCCTGTTACCACATTTGAACTGCATTTAGCCTACTTTATTATTTGGGCCTACTAACTGTGTTTCCTTCTCATCCTGCCCATTGCCCAGTCATGGCTAGATGAGTCTGCTGGTACATTGACCCAGACCACTACATTCCCCTTGCACTCTACACAGCCAGAATCTGACCCTGCTGAAAGTCAGGTTCCCCTTCCCGCATCCTATACCACCTTACACGGGGACAAAGAGGAAGGTGCAGATGAAAGTGCAGGTTCCTTCAACAGGTGGGGGGGCATTCTCATTGGCAACGTCACTGGCACAGGGCCCCTCATAGTATGCAAAAGTGTCTCTGCAGGTGGGAGACGCCCTCACCATCCAACACACCGCCGTACTTTGAGGGGCCCTGTGCCAGTGCCAATGCGAACGAGTGTGCCCCCCCCTGCTTGCTCAGGATCACAGCACTTGCAAAGTTGAAATACTTACCTCTCCCTGCTCCACCGCCATGATGGCGTTTCCTGGGGCCACAGAAAACTTGAGCCAGCCCTACCCCCCCACAACTTTAGCCAAATGACCCCCAATTTTCAATGCCTAACTATTATTATAAGGCAAATTAAGATTGACAAGCTTAAGTAACAAGAATTGATGTTTTTGGCATTAAAATGGGCACTGTAGGTGTTTTCCTGTCCTCCACTCACTGCCGACTTTGCTTCCCCATTGACTTGCATTGGGTTTAGTGTTTCAGTCGGATCCCCGACTTTTCGCAATAATCGGCCGATTTCACCCGACCCGACTTTTGACAAAGTCGGGTTTCGCGAAACCCGACTCGATCCAAAAAAGTAAAAGTCGCTCAACTCTACTACAGTATGCTTTTGTTTGCGTAAGCCTGTAATAGTGACTTGTAAGCTGATATTTCATATAACATTGTGTCCGCTTATGTTTGATGACTAGGGATGTTTGCTGATATGCTAATGATGCATTTTATTATGGAGCCAGTTAGTTGACTTTCAAAGCAGTGTAGAAGAGAAAGAGAGACAGCAGCCAATATCATGGGACCATAACGAGAGACACGGATCTATCATTCTAACGGAAACAACCTAGGGGTTTTCAGCTCCAGTTGGTAGAATACATATCTTCTCCATTGACCTTCGCTGGACCATGGATATGTTTGGAGATAGCCAGGATTGGGATCCACTGGTCTCCTGGCTCTATGGAGATGTTCAGATAAGCCAGGTTGTGACTCTCGTGTCAACTGGCCTTGTACCTTGTATGGACCCAATGGACTGTCATCTTCTATGTTTGTCGTTATCTCTTCTTTGTGTGTGTACCACAGGTGGAGTAGCGACCCGGGGAGCTCTGTCGTAATATCTGCCAATATCCTGGTGGGTCAGTGGAAGGGTGAGACTTTGTAATGTGCAGCATCTTGGGTACTGTGCTGGGACTGTTCTATATGTTATCTGCCTGTTTTGTGGTTCAATAAACATTGCCACACTGTTTTACCCTCATCCTCTGTTGTCTGAGTAGCGTTATGCCCATATAAAAGAGAGAGCGGGTGTTCGATGGGATAATCTCTGATCCATGCAGTTTTGACTAGTGGACAGGGGCACCCGCCGATCTTCCATGTCTCCACACCATCTTTATGAAAAATCACAGAAAAATAAAACTGCATCCATGAAAACAAGCTTTTACACTCTGGTAAGGGGTACCTAAAATGGCTGCCCCAAGGGAAATTGCTGACTCTTTTATACTACTCCCCACCTCCACACCTCTGACTCCCTCCTCTCCCCTGTCCTGACCCCAACTCCAACTCTGCTATTCCTATTAACCCTGAGCTACCCAATAACTGCCCACCTCACTTTATTCCCACCTTAACCCCGTCATGTCGGCCACCCTTTATGGTCAGGGGCCCAGTACGGCCTTTCTTGACACATTTGGAGATTACTTTTCTAAAAAGGTAAAAAACGCTTTAAAAGGATTAAGATAGAATTGCACAAGCCATTGACCATGGTCACAATAGGCTCTGAATTATCCTTTTTTGTGCCCTGATATCCCAGTGCTGTTAATGTAACTTTTGCAAATTCCGTATGCTGATAAGATTAATACCTGTGTAAGAAAGGCCCTTTAAGAACTAATGCTCACAGTTTCATGTGATATACAGTACAGACCAAAAGTTTGGACACACCTTCTCATTTAAAGATTTCTCTGCATTTTCATGACTATGAAAATTGTAAATTCACACCGAAGGCATCAAAACTATGAATTAACACATGTAGAATTATATACTTAACAAAAAAGTGTGAAACAACTGAATTCTTTTATTCTAGGTTCTTCAAAGTAGCCATCGTTTGCTTTGATGACTGCTTTGCACACTCTTGGCATTCTCTTCATGAGCTCCAAGAGGTAGTCCCTGGAAATGTTCTTCCATCAATCTTGAAGGAGTTACCAGAGATGCTTAGCACTTGTTGGCCTTTTTGCCTTCACTCTGCGGTCCAGCTCACCCCAAACCATCTCGATTGGGTTAAGGTTTGGTGACTGTGGAGGGCGTAGAACCCCATCACTCTCGTTCTTTTTCAAATAGCCCTTACACAGCCTGGAGGTGTGTTTGGGGTCATTGTCCCGTTGAAAAATAAATGATGGTTTAACTAAGCGCAAACCGGATGGAATAGCATGCCACTGCAAGATGCTGTGGTAGCCATGCTGGTTCAGTATGCCTTTAATTTTGAATAAATACCCAACAGTGTCACCAGTAAAGCACCCCCACACCATCACACCTCCTCCTCCATGCTTCATGGTGGGAACCAGGCATGTAGAGTCGCACAAAGACACGGTGGTTGGAACCAAAGATCTCAAATTTGGACTCATCAGACCAAAGCACAGATTTCCACTGGTCTAATGTCCATTCCTTGTGTTTTTTAGCCCAAACAAGTCTCTTCTGCTTGTTGCCTGTCCTTAGCAGTGGTTTCCTAGCAGCTATTTTACCATGAACGCCTGCTGCACAAAGTCTCCTCTTAACAGTTGTTGTAGAGATGTGTCTGCTGCTAGAACTCTGTGTGGCATTGACCTGGTCTCCAATCTGAGCTGCTGTTAACCTGCGATTTCTGAGGCTGGTGACTCGGATAAACTTATCCTCAGAAGCAGAGATGACTCATGTGAGCTCATGTGAGCCAGTTTCTTTGTACCGCTTGATGGTTTTTGTAACTGCACTTGAGGACACTTTCAAAGTTTTCCCAATTTTTCGGACTGACTGACCTTCATTTCTTAAAGTAATGATGGCCACTCATTTTTCTTTACTTAGCTGCTTTTTTCTTGCCATAATACAAATTCTAGCAGTCTATTCAGTAGGACTATCAGCTGTGTATCTACCAGACTTCTGCTCAACACAACTGATGGTCCCAACCCCATTTATACTGTAAGGCAAGAAATCCCACTTATTAAACCTGACAGGGCTCAACTGTGAAGTGAAAACCATTTACGGTGACTACCTCTTGAAGCTCATCAAGAGAAAGCCAAGAGTGTGTGCAAAGCAGTCATCAAAGTAAAAGGTGGCTACTTTGAAGAACCTAGAATATAAGACATATTTTCAGTTGTTTCACACTTTTTTGTTAAGTATATAATTCCACATGTGTTAATTCATAGATTTGATGCCTTCAGTGTGAATTTACAATTTTCATAGTCATGAAAATACAGAAAAATCTTTAAATGAGAAGGTGTGTCCAAACTTTTGGTCTGTACTGTAATGTGCTCCAAATCATCCAACTGATAAAAAGTAAAACATTTTCCACTGCAAGAAGAGTATAAACTAAGATATTGCAATGCCCTATAGCACTCACTGTTATAGATATGTTCATTCACAGCTTACAACAGAGGAAATTAATTTTATGTACAGATTCCCCAAGATAACACTTTTCTTGTCCAGAACGCATGAACATTTGCAAAAGGCTCACTTGTAATAAAAGCAAGTGCCTGTGAGCATGGTGTGTTGTGAGCTTTTTAATATACATCATAAAGAGCATTTGCCAGCTAAAATCATAAAAGTATACCAAAAAATATCAGTTGCAGAGTTGTCCTCTTGTGACAAGCCTTTTAATAGCCTATTCAGCTGTTTCTGAGTTCTCTTCAGCAGCAAACACATGCTCAGTCCCCATTACTTTGGAATAGATTGACTGAGTGCTTGTTCCATTGCTTTTTATAATAGAAAAAACTTCTTCAGCAACTGCAATGTATATTATACTGTTCTGTGTCCTTGCTGCTGCTGCAAATTAACATGGTAAACATCTCAGATGCTGCAGATCTTTTTTATGACAAGGATGAGGTAGTCTAATGTTGCAAATCGTTCACTAGTAGTGTTGAGCGATACCTTCCGATATCCAGAAGTATTGGTATCGGATTGCATCCAAAAAATATCGGATATCGCCGCTACTGATACCCGATACCAATGCAAGTCAATGGGACACAAATATCGGAATGTAAATAAGCCCTTCCTGTCCTTGTCCTTCCTGTTCCGGAGCGGGGAAGAGTGTGGGCGGTGCGTGGGCAGACTCTGTGCGTGTCTGTGTGTGCGGGCAGGGTCTGTGCGGGCCTGCCGAGGATCTGTACAGGCCTATCAAGGGTCTGTGCGGGCTGCCAGGGGTCTGTGGGTGCCTGCCGGGGGTCTGTGTGGGCTGCCGGGGGTCAGTGCATGCCTGCCGGGGATCTGTATGGGCCTCTCGGGGGTCTGTGCGGGCTGCCGGGGTCTGTACGTGCCTGCCGAGGGTCTGTGCGGGCTACCGGGGGTCTGTGCATGCCTGCCGGGGGTCTGTGCGGGCTGCCGGGGTCCGTACGTGCCTGCCGAGGGTCTGTGCGGGCTGCCGGGGGTCTGTGCATGCCTGCCGGGGGTCTGTGCGGGCCTGCCGGGGATCTGTACGGGCCTCTTGGGGGTCTGTGCGGGCTGCCGGGGTCTGTGCGTGCCTGCCAGGGATATGTACGGGCCTGTTGTGGCTCTGTACGGGCTGCCGAAGCTCTGTACGGGCTGCCGGGGCTCTGTCCGGGCTGCCGGGGGTCTGTGGGCTGCTGGGGGTCTGTGTGGGCTGCCGGGGGTCTGTGTGGGATGACGGGGGTCTGTGCGTGCTGCCGTGGGTCTGTGCGGGCCTGCTGGGGGTCTATGCGGGCTGCCGGGGGTCTGTGTGGGCTGCCGGCTACAGTGACAGTGATTTACACATTAGCCAATGATGGGACAGTAGTAGTCCCATCATCTGGCTAATGTGTTGAAAGTAGAAAAAAAACAGCAACATACATACTACATACATACTACATACTGCATACATATTACATACATACAACATACATAGTACATACATACTACATACATACTACATACAATACATGCAATACATACATATAGACATACAGTACATTAAACATAGATTACATGCACACCATTAGTTGTCATTTTGATCGAAGCCAGTGTCATCTGTAAAAAAGATTAAAATAACAACCAACCAATATATTCCCTGTCCGCAGAAAGCCACGAGTGTCCCACGACGATTTCCCGTGGAGAACGGCAGCTGTTGTGAATTCCGTTCTCGGACTCCCTCCTGTGGTCATGAATGGTTCTTTGGTTAGTTCTGCTCTTGGACTCTCTCTGGTGGCTTCGAGCGGAACTGCTGGTCACTGAGGTTGGCTTTATCAGCTGCCCTCGTTTATTGCTATGCTGGCTTCCCTATTTAACTCCACTCAGATCGTTACTTCATGCCAGCTGTCAATGTTTCAGTATTGGTTCAGATCTCTCTTGGACTTCTCTGAGGACCTGTCTACTCCAGCAGAAGCTAAGTCTTTGCTAGTTCATTTGTTGTTACTGCTTCCTAAATATATTTCTTAGTACTGCTAAATTCTAGTCCAGCTTGCTATCATGACATTCCCTTGCTAGCTGGAAGCTCTGGGGGTGCAGTGGCACCTCCACACCGTGAGTCGGTGTGGGGAGTCTTTTTGCTTACTCTGCGTGGCTTTTTTTGTAGTTTTTTGTGCTGACAGCATAGTTCCCTTTTCTTTCCTCTGACTATTTAGTTAAGTCTGGCCTCCTTTGCTAAAACCTGTTTCATTCCTGTGTTTGTGACTTTCCTCTTAACTCACAGTCAATATATGTGGGGGGCTGCCTTTACCTTTGGGGAATTTCTCTGAGGCAAGGTAAGGCTTCTATTTCTATCTTTAGGGGTAGTTAGCTCTTAGGCTGTGAAGAGGCGTCTAGGGAGAGTTAGGTACGCTCCACGGCTATTTCTAGTGTGTGTGATAGGAGTAGGGTTTGCGGTCAGCAGAGTTCCCACTTTCCCAGAGCTAGTCCCGATTTTGAGTTTACTCATCAGGTCATTCCGGGTGCTCCTAACCACCAGGTCCATAACAGTACAGCTGGTCAACAAAGTGTTAATGCATCTCAAAAGAGGGATAAGAGAAGTTCTGAACCCATTTTTTTTCTTTGCAGTGTGTTTTGTCTCTCTTTTCCCCTTAACCTCTGGGTGGTTCAGGACTCAGGTGTAGATATGGATATTCAAGGTCTGTCCTCTTGTATGGATCAACTCACTGCAAGGGTACAAAGCATTCAAGATTATGTAGTTCAGAATCCGATGTTAGAGCCAAGAATTCCAATTCCTGATTTGTTTTCTGGGGATAGATCTAAGTTTCTGAATTTCAAAAATAATTGTAAACTGTTTCTTGCTTCTCGCTCCTCTGGTGACCCCATTCAGCAAGTAAAAATTATTATTTCTTTGTTGCGTGGCGACCCTCAAGACTGGGCATTCTCCCTTGCGCCGGGAGATCCTCCATTGCTTAATGTAGATGCATTTTTTCTGGCGCTTGGATTGCTTTATGACGAACCGAATTCAGTGGATCAGGCAGAGAAAATCTTGCTAGCTTTGTGTCAGAGTCAGGATGAAGCGGAGGTATATTGTCAGAAGTTTAGAAAATGGTCTGTGCTTACTCAATGGAATGAGTGTTGTTGTGAATTTGGATTCTGGGCTCCCCCGGTGGCTACTGGTGGAATTGAACTGGTGTTTTCATCTTCTCTGTTCACCTGTTCCCATCAAGATGTGGGAGTCGCTATATAACCTTGCTGCTCTGTTAGTTGCTTGCCGGTCAACAATGTTATCAGAAGCCTCTCTGTGCTTGTTCCTGCTCCTAGACAACTACTAGATAAGTTGGACTCTTGTCCATGTTTGTTTTTGCATTTTTGTTCCAGTTCACAGCTGTAGTTTCGTTACTGTGTCTGGAAAGCTCTTGTGAACAGGAATTGCCACTCTGGTGTTATGAGTTAATGCCAGAGTTTTAAAGTAATTCCTGGATGGTGTTTTGATAGGGTTTTCAGCTGACCATGAAAGTGTCCTTTCTGTCTTCTGCTATGTAGTAAGTGGACCTCAAATTTGCTAAACCTATTTTCATACTACGTTTGTTATTTCATCTTAATTCACCGCCAATACATGTGGGGGGCCTCTGTCTCCTTTCGGGGTATTTCTCTAGAGGTGAGCTAGGACTAATATTTTCCTCTGCTAGCATTATTTAGTCCTCCGGCTGGTGCTGGGCATCTTGAATCAACGTAGGCATGCTACCCGGCCACTGCTAGTTGTGCGTTAGGTTTAGTTCATGGTCAGCTCAGTTCCCATCTTCCAAGAGCTAGTTCCTATATATGCTGATGCTATGTTCTCTTGCCATTGAGAACATGACAGTTTGACCGGCCACAAAGTGTTAATTGTTTGGGCTGAAGCAGGAGAAAAAGAAGTGTTTAAGGGAATTTTTTTTTTTTTCCCCTCAGAGTTTTGCTGCCTAGCCCTTAATTGCTGTCTAGCTGCTTCTTACCTCCTCTTAACCCTTGAATGGCTCTGTGTCCACCTGTTTGTAATGGATCTTCAGAGTGTAACTGCAGGTTTGAATAATCTCGCCACGAAGGTACAAAATTTGCAAGACTTTGTTTGTCATGCACCTGTATCTGAGCCGAGAATTCCTTGGCCGGAATTTTTCTCGGGGAATAGATCTGGGTTTCAGAATTTTCGAAATAATTGCAAATTATTTTTGTCCCTGAAATTTCGCTCTGCCGGAGACCCTGCACAGCAGGTCAGGATTGTGATTTCCTTGCTCCGGGGCGACCCTCAAGACTGGGCTTTTTCATTGACACCAGGGGATCCTGCGTTGCTCAATGTGGATGCGTTTTTTCTGGCCTTGGGGTTGCTTTATGACGAACCTCATTTGGAGCTTCAGGCAGAAAAAACTTTGATGTCCCTATCTCAGGGGCAAGATGAAGCGGAAATTTACTGTCAAAGATTCCGTAAATGGTCTGTGCTTACTCAGTGGAATGAGTGCGCCCTGGCGGCGACTTTCAGAGAGGGTCTCTCTGATGCCATTAAGGATGTTATGGTGGGGTTCCCTGTGCCTGCGGGTCTGAATGAGTCCATGACAATGGCTATTCAGATCGATAGGCGTTTGCGGGAGCGCAAACCAGTGCACCATCTGGCGGTGTCCACTGAGAAGTCGCCAGAGAGTATGCAGTGTGATAGAATTCTGTCCCGAAGCGAGCGGCAGAATTTTAGACGGAAAAATGGGTTGTGTTTCTATTGTGGTGATTCTACTCATGTTATATCAGCATGCTCTAAGCGCACTAAAAAGCTTGATAAATCTGTTTCCATTTGCACCTTACCGTCTAAGTTTATTCTATCTGTGACCTTGATTTGCTCTTTGTCATCTATTACCACGGACGCCTATGTCGACTCTGGCGCCGCTTTGAGTCTTATGGATTGGTCCTTTGCCAAACGCTGTGGGTATGATTTAGAGCCTTTGGAGACTCTTATTCCTCTGAAGGGGATTGACTCCACCCCATTGGCTAATAATAAACCACAATACTGGACACAAGTAACTATGCGTATTAATCCGGATCACCAGGAGATTATTCGCTTTCTGGTGCTGTATAATCTACATGATGATTTGGTGCTAGGATTGCCTTGGCTGCAATCTCACAACCCAGTCCTCGACTGGAGAGCTATGTCTGTGTTGAGCTGGGGATGTAAGGGGGCTCATGGGGATGTACCTGTGGTTTCCATTTCATCATCTATTCCCTCTGAAATTCCTGAGTTCCTGTCTGACTATCGTGACGTCTTTGAAGAATCCAAGCTTGGTTCATTACCTCCGCACCGAGAGTGCGATTGTGCCATAGATTTAATCCCGGGTAGTAAATACCCAAAGGGTCGTTTATTTAATCTGTCTGTGCCTGAACATGCTGCTATGCGAGAATATATAAAGGAGTCCTTGGAAAAGGGACATATTCGTCCATCGTCATCTCCCTTAGGAGCCGGTTTTTTCTTTGTGTCAAAAAAAGACGGCTCTTTGAGACCATGTATCGATTATCGGCTTTTGAATAAAATCACTGTAAAATATCAATACCCATTGCCGTTGCTGACTGATTTGTTTGCTCGCATAAAGGGGGCCAAGTGGTTCTCTAAGATTGACCTTCGTGGGGCGTATAATTTGGTGCGAATCAGGCAGGGGGATGAGTGGAAAACCGCATTTAATACGCCCGAGGGCCACTTTGAGTATTTAGTGATGCCTTTTGGTCTTTCAAATGCTCCGTCAGTTTTCCAGTCCTTTATGCATGATATTTTTCGCGATTATTTGGATAAATTTATGATTGTGTATCTGGATGATATTCTGATTTTTTCGGATGACTGGGACTCTCATGTCCAGCAAGTCAGGAGGGTTTTCCAGGTTTTGCGGTCTAATTCTTTGTGTGTGAAGGGTTCTAAGTGTGTTTTTGGGGTACAGAGGATTTCCTTTTTGGGATATATTTTTTCTCCCTCTTCCATTGAAATGGATCCTGTCAAGGTTCAAGCTATTTGTGATTGGACGCAGCCCTCTTCTCTTAAGAGTCTTCAGAAATTTTTGGGCTTTGCTAACTTTTATCGTCGATTTATTGCTGGTTTTTCGGATATTGCTAAGCCATTGACCGATTTGACTAAGAAGGGTGCTGATGTTGCTGATTGGTCCCCTGACGCTGTGGAGGCCTTTCGGGAGCTTAAGCGCCGTTTTTCCTCTGCCCCTGTGTTGCGTCAGCCTGATGTTGCTCTACCTTTTCAGGTTGAGGTCGACGCTTCTGAGATCGGAGCTGGGGCAGTGTTGTCGCAGAAAAGTTCTGACTGCTCCGTGATGAGGCCTTGTGCCTTCTTTTCCCGTAAATTTTCGCCCGCTGAGCGGAATTATGATGTTGGGAATCGGGAGCTTTTGGCCATGAAGTGGGCTTTTGAGGAGTGGCGCCATTGGCTTGAGGGGGCCAGACATCAGGTGGTGGTATTGACTGACCACAAAAACTTGATTTATCTTGAGACCGCCAGGCGCCTGAATCCTAGACAGGCGCGCTGGTCATTATTTTTCTCTCGGTTTAATTTTGTGGTGTCATACCTACCGGGTTCTAAGAATGTTAAGGCGGATGCCCTTTCTAGGAGTTTTGAGCCTGACTCGCCTGGTAACTCTGAGCCCACAGGTATCCTTAAGGATGGAGTGGTATTGTCAGCCGTTTCTCCAGACCTGCGGCGGGCCTTGCAGGAGTTTCAGGCGGATAGACCGGATCGTTGCCCACCTGATAAACTGTTTGTTCCTGATGATTGGACCAGTAGAGTCATCTCTGAGGTTCATTCTTCTGCGTTGGCAGGTCATCCTGGCATTTTTGGTACCAGGGATTTGGTGGCAAGGTCCTTCTGGTGGCCTTCCCTGTCACGAGATGTGCGAGGCTTTGTGCAGTCTTGTGACGTTTGTGCTCGGGCCAAGCCTTGTTGCTCTCGGGCTAGTGGATTATTGTTGCCCTTGCCCATTCCTAAGAGGCCTTGGACGCACATCTCGATGGATTTTATTTCAGATCTGCCTGTTTCTCAGAAGATGTCTGTCATCTGGGTGGTGTGTGACCGTTTCTCTAAGATGGTCCATTTGGTTCCTCTGCCCAAGTTGCCTTCTTCTTCCGAGTTGGTTCCTCTGTTTTTTCAAAATGTTGTTCGTTTGCATGGTATTCCTGAGAATATCATTTCTGACAGAGGGACCCAATTCGTGTCTAGATTTTGGCGGGCATTCTGTGCTAGGATGGGCATAGATTTATCTTTTTCGTCCGCTTTCCATCCTCAGACGAATGGCCAGACCGAGCGGACTAATCAGACCCTGGAGACATATCTGAGGTGTTTTGTGTCTGCTGACCAGGATGATTGGGTTGCTTTTTTGCCATTGGCAGAGTTCGCTCTCAATAATCGGGCCAGCTCTGCCACTTTGGTGTCCCCGTTTTTCTGTAATTCGGGGTTTCATCCTCGATTTTCCTCTGGTCAGGTGGAATCTTCGGATTGTCCTGGAGTGGATGCTGTGGTGGAGAGATTGCATCAGATCTGGGGGCAGGTGGTGGACAATTTGAGGTTGTCCCAGGAGAAGACTCAGCTTTTTGCCAACCGCCACCGTCGTGTTGGTCCTCGGCTTTGTGTTGGGGATTTGGTGTGGTTGTCTTCTCGTTTTGTCCCTATGAGGGTCTCTTCTCCTAAGTTTAAGCCTCGGTTCATCGGCCCGTATAAGATATTGGAGATTCTTAACCCTGTTTCCTTCCGTTTGGACCTCCCTGCATCCTTCTCTATTCATAACGTTTTTCATCGGTCATTATTGCGCAGGTATGAGGTACCGGTTGTGCCTTCCGTTGAGCCTCCTGCTCCGGTGTTGGTTGAGGGTGAGTTGGAGTACGTTGTGGAGAAAATCTTAGACTCTCGTGTTTCCAGACGGAGACTCCAGTATCTGGTCAAGTGGAAGGGATACGGCCAGGAGGATAATTCTTGGGTGAATGCATCTGATGTTCATGCCTCTGATCTGGTTCGTGCCTTTCATAGGGCCCATCCTGATCGCCCTGGTGGTTCTGGTGAGGGTTCGGTGCCCCCTCCTTGAGGGGGGGGTACTGTTGTGAATTTGGATTCTGGGCTCCCCCGGTGGCTACTGGTGGAATTGAACTGGTGTTTTCATCTTCTCTGTTCACCTGTTCCCATCAAGATGTGGGAGTCGCTATATAACCTTGCTGCTCTGTTAGTTGCTTGCCGGTCAACAATGTTATCAGAAGCCTCTCTGTGCTTGTTCCTGCTCCTAGACAACTACTAGATAAGTTGGACTCTTGTCCATGTTTGTTTTTGCATTTTTGTTCCAGTTCACAGCTGTAGTTTCGTTACTGTGTCTGGAAAGCTCTTGTGAACAGGAATTGCCACTCTGGTGTTATGAGTTAATGCCAGAGTTTTAAAGTAATTCCTGGATGGTGTTTTGATAGGGTTTTCAGCTGACCATGAAAGTGTCCTTTCTGTCTTCTGCTATGTAGTAAGTGGACCTCAAATTTGCTAAACCTATTTTCATACTACGTTTGTTATTTCATCTTAATTCACCGCCAATACATGTGGGGGGCCTCTGTCTCCTTTCGGGGTATTTCTCTAGAGGTGAGCTAGGACTAATATTTTCCTCTGCTAGCATTATTTAGTCCTCCGGCTGGTGCTGGGCATCTAGAATCAACGTAGGCATGCTACCCGGCCACTGCTAGTTGTGCGTTAGGTTTAGTTCATGGTCAGCTCAGTTCCCATCTTCCAAGAGCTAGTTCCTATATATGCTGATGCTATGTTCTCTTGCCATTGAGAACATGACAGAGTGTGCCCTGGCAGCAATTTTTAGAAAGGGTCTTTCTGAAGCCCTTAAGGATGTTATGGTGGGGTTCCCCACGCCTGCTGGTCTGAATGAATCAATGTCCTTGGCCATTCAAATTGATCAGCGTTTGCATGAGCGCAAGCTTGTGCACCATTTGGCGGTGTCCTCTGAGCAGAGACCTGAGCTTATGCAATGTGATAGAACTTTGACCAGAACTGAACGGCAAGAACACAGACGTCAGAATGGGCTGTGTTTTTACTGTGGTGACCCCACTCATGCTATCTCTGATTGTCCTAAGCGCACTAAGCGGTTCGCTAGGTCTGTCACCATTGGTACTGTACAGCCTAAATTTCTTTTGTCTGTTACTCTGATTTGCTCTTTGTCATCCTACTCGGTTATGGCATTTGTGGATTCAGGCGCTGCCCTGAATTTGATGGATTTGGAGTTTGCCAGGCGCTGTGGTTTTTTCTTGGAGCCTTTGCAGTATCCTATTCCATTAAGGGGAATTGATGCCACGCCGTTGGCCAAGAATAAACCTCAGTACTGGACTCAGTTGACCATGTGCATGGCTCCTGCACATCAGGAAGCTATTCGCTTTTTGGTGTTGCATAATTTGCATGATGTGGTCATGTTGGGTTTGCCATGGCTACAGGTTCATAATCCAGTATTGGATTGGAAATCAAAGTCTGTGTCTAGTTGGGGTTGTCAAGGGGCACATGGCGATGTTCCGTTGGTGTCAATTTCTTCTTCCACTCCTTCTGAAGTCCCTGAGTTTCTGTCGGATTACCAGGATGTATTTGATGAGCCCAAATCCAGTGTCCTACCCCCTCATAGGGATTGTGATTGTGCTATAAATTTGATTCCTGGTAGTAAGTTTCCTAAGGGCCGACTTTTCAATTTATCTGTGCCAGAGCACGCTGCTATGCGGAGTCATATAAAGGAGTCCTTGGAGAAAGGGCATATTCGCCCGTCTTCATCACCGTTGGGAGCAGGGTTCTTTTTTGTGGCCAAGAAGGATGGTTCTCTGAGACCCTGTATAGATTACCGCCTTCTCAATAAAATCACGGTCAAATTTCAGTACCCTTTGCCTCTGCTGTCTGATTTGTTTGCTCGGATTAAAGGGGCTAGTTGGTTTACCAAGATTGACCTTCGAGGGGCGTATAACCTTGTGCGTATTAAACAGGGCGATGAATGGAAAACAGCATTTAATACGCCCGAGGGCCATTTTGAGTACCTGGTAATGCCATTCGGGCTTTCAAATGCTCCATCTGTGTTTCAGTCCTTTATGCATGACATCTTCCGAAAGTATCTGGATAGATTCATGATTGTATATTTGGATGATATTTTGGTCTTTTCGGATGATTGGGAGTCTCATGTGAAACAGGTCAGAATGGTATTCCAGGTCCTTCGTGCTAATTCCTTGTTTGTGAAGGGGTCTAAATGTCTCTTCGGAGTTCAGAAGGTTTCCTTTTTGGGCTTCATTTTTTCCCCTTCTATTATCGAGATGGATCCTGTTAAAGTTCAGGCCATTTATGATTGGACTCAACCTACATCTGTGAAGAGCCTCCAGAAATTCCTGGGCTTTGCTAATTTTTACCGTCGCTTCATCGCTAATTTTTCTAGTGTGGTTAAACCTTTGACTGATTTGAGAAAGAAAGGTGCTGATGTGGTGAATTGGTCCTCTGCGGTCGTTGAGGCTTTTCAGGAGCTGAAACGTTGTTTTTCTTCGGCCCCTGTGTTGCGTCAGCCAGATGTTTCGCTCCCTTTTCAGGTCGAGGTTGATGCTTCTGAGATTGGAGCAGGGGCTGTTTTGTCTCAACGAAGTTCTGATGGCTCTGTGATGAAGCCATGTGCCTTCTTTTCTAGAAAGTTTTCGCCTGCTGAGCGTAATTATGATGTTGGCAATCAGGAGCTGCTAGCTATGAAGTGGGCATTCGAAGAGTGGCGACATTGGCTTGAGGGAGCCAAGCACCGCGTGGTGGTCTTGACGGATCACAAAAATCTGACTTATCTCGAGTCTGCCAAGCGGTTGAATCCTAGACAGGCTCGATGGTCGCTATTTTTCTCCCGTTTCGATTTTGTGGTCTCATACCTTCCAGGTTCTAAGAATGTGAAGGCGGATGCCTTTTCTAGGAGTTTTGTGCCTGATTCTCCGGGAGTCCCAGAGCCGGCTGGTATTCTCAAAGAGGGGGTAATTCTGTCTGCCATCTCCCCTGATTTGCGGCGGGTGCTGCAGGAGTTTCAGGCTGATAGACCTGACCGTTGTCCAGCGGAGAAACTGTTTGTCCCTGATAGGTGGACTAGCAGAGTTATTTCTGAGGTTCATTGCTCGGTGTTGGCCGGTCATCCTGGGATTTTTGGTACCAGAGATTTGGTGGCTAGGTCCTTTTGGTGGCCTTCCTTGTCACGGGATGTGCGTTCTTTTGTGCAGTCCTGTGGGACTTGTGCTCGGGCTAAGCCCTGCTGTTCTTGTGCCAGTGGATTGCTTTTGCCCTTGCCAGTCCCGAAAAGGCCTTGGACGCATGTTTCCATGGATTTTATTTCAGATCTTCCTGTCTCTCAAAGGATGTCGGTCATCTGGGTGGTTTGTGATCGCTTTTCTAAGATGGTCCATTTGGTACCCTTGCCTAAATTGCCTTCCTCCTCTGATTTGGTGCCATTATTTTTTCAACATGTGGTTCGTTTGCAAGGCATTCCGGAGAACATTGTGTCTGACAGGGGTTCCCAGTTTGTCTCTAGGTTTTGGCGGTCCTTTTGTGCTAAGATGGGCATTGATTTGTCTTTTTCTTCGGCTTTCCATCCTCAAACAAATGGCCAAACCGAACGAACCAACCAGACTTTGGAAACCTATCTGAGATGCTTTGTTTCTGCTGATCAGGATGATTGGGTGACCTTCTTGCTATTGGCTGAGTTCGCCCTCAATAATCGGGCTAGTTCTGCTACTTTGGTTTCGCCTTTTTTTTGCAATTCTAGTTTTCATCCTCATTTTTCTTCGGGGCAGGTTGAGCCTTCTGACTGTCCTGGTGTGGATTCTGTGGTGGACAGGTTGCAGCAAATTTGGACTCACGTAGTGGACAATCTGACGTTGTCCCAGGAGAAGGCTCAACGTTTTGCTAACCGCCGTCGTTGTGTTGGTCCCCGACTTCGTGTTGGGGATTTGGTTTGGTTTTCTTCTCGTTATGTTCATATGAAGGTTTCTTCTCCTAAGTTTAAGCCTCGTTTCATTGGTCCTTATAAGATTTCTGAAATTATCAACCCTGTGTCATTTCGTTTGGTCCTTCCAGCTTCTTTTGCCATCCATAATGTGTTCCATAGGTCGTTGTTGCGGAGGTACGTGGCGCCTATGGTTCCCTCCGTTGATCCTCCGGCTCCGGTGTTGGTTGAGGGGGAGTTGGAGTATGTGGTGGAAAAAATTTTGGATTCTCGTATTTCGAGACGGAAGCTTCAGTACCTGGTTAAGTGGAAGGGCTATGGTCAGGAGGATAATTCCTGGGTTGTTGCCTCCGATGTCCATGCTGCCGATTTAGTTCGTGCCTTTCATTTGGCTCGTCCTGATCGGCCTGGGGGCCCTGGTGAGGGTTCGGTGACCCCTCCTCAAGGGGGGGGTACTGTTGTGAATTCCGTTCTCGGACTCCCTCCTGTGGTCATGAATGGTACTTTGGTTAGTTCTGCTCTTGGACTCCCTCTGGTGGCTTCGAGTGGAACTGCTGGTCACTGAGGTTGGCTTCATCAGCTGCCCTCGTTTATTGCTATGCTGGCTTCCCTATTTAACTCCACTCAGATCGTTACTTCATGCCAGCTGTCAATGTTTCAGTATTGGTTCAGATCTCTCTTGGACTTCTCTGAGGACCTGTCTACTCCAGCAAAAGCTAAGTCTTTGCTAGTTCATTTGTTGTTACTGCTTCCTGAATATATTTCTTAGTACTGCTAAATTCTAGTCCAGCTTGCTATCATGACATTCCCTTGCTAGCTGGAAGCTCTGGGGGTGCAGAGTGGCACCTCCACACCGTGAGTCGGTGTGGGGAGTCTTTTTGCTTACTCTGCGTGGCTTTTTTTGTAGTTTTTTGTGCTGACCGCATAGTTCCCTTTTCTTTCCTCTGACTATTTAGTTAAGTCTGGCCTCCTTTGCTAAAACCTGTTTCATTCCTGTGTTTGTGACTTTCCTCTTAACTCACAGTCAATATATGTGGGGGGCTGCCTTTACCTTTGGGGAATTTCTCTGAGGCAAGGTAAGGCTTCTATTTCTATATTTAGGGGTAGTTAGCTCTTAGGCTGTGAAGAGGCGTCTAGGGAGAGTTAGGTACGCTCCACGGCTATTTCTAGTGTGTGTGATAGGAGTAGGGTTTGCGGTCAGCAGAGTTCCCACTTTCCCAGAGCTAGTCCTGATTTTGAGTTTACTCATCAGGTCATTCCGGTAGCTCCTAACCACCAGGTCCATAACAGGCAGCATCAGCTCCCCAGGGGCTCCAGGAACACAATGACGGGAGGAAGGTATCCTTCCGCATTGTATTCCTCCGCCGCTGTAAAAAAAATAGTCCCTAGTCTGACTTATGGCATTGCTGTGTGAGAAATTTTCCCACGCAGCAATTGCCATAAAGTGAGACTTTGAACTATAGTAACCTCAGTGATGCACTGCAGGAGCCATTGTCTCCTGTCAGTGTGTCATTGAGAGTCCTATAGAGCAGTGACATCACCCGATGTCACTGTTCTATAGAGGAGATCGTCGTGGGACACTCGTTATTAATTGGACTATGGGGAACAGGCAGTATACGGTTTATTATTTTACGTTTTTTGCAGGCGCTGAAGTATGGTAAGTATAGTTAAATGAAGAATATTAAAATACTTTTTTATTAATGTGTGTGTGTTTTATTAACCCTTTACTAGTATTGGATTAATAATGGATAGCGTCTTATAGACGCCTCTCCGTTATTAACCCGGCTGTTATGACCCCAATGGCGAGGGTCTCAGAGGAACGTGGAAGTCTGCAGAATACAAAAATCTAGCTCATAGGGCAGTGGTAACTGGGTTGACCATATATCTACTCCTAACGCCAACACTAGAAGTAGCCGGGGATCATTCCTACGTTGATTCTAGATGACACGCGCCAGCCGGAGAATCTAGCTACCCCTAGTAGAGGAAAACAAAGACCTTTCTTGCCTCCAGAGAAGGGGACCCCAAAGCTGGATAGAAGCCCCCCACAAATAATGACGGTGAGGTAAGAGGAAATGACAAACACAGAAATGAACCAGGTTTAGCACAGAGAGGCCCGCTTACTGATAGCAGAATAAAGAAAGGTAACTTATATAGTCAACAAAAACCCTATCAAAATCCACACTGGAAATTCAAGAACCCCCGAACCGTCTAACGGTCCGGGGGGAGAACACCAGCCCCCTAGAGCTTCCAGCAAAGGTCAGGATATCGATTTGGAACAAGCTGGACAAAAATACAAAACCAAAACAAATAGCAAAAAGCAAAAGGCAGACTTAGCTGATATAACTGGAACCAGGATCAGTAGACAAGAGCACAGCAGACTAGCTCTGATAACTACGTTGCCAGGCATTGAACTGAAGGTCCAGGGAGCTTATATAGCAACACCCCTAACTAACGACCCAGGTGCGGATAAAAGGAAAGACAGAAAAACCAGAGTCAAAAAACTAGTAACCACTAGAGGGAGCAAAAAGCAAATTCACAACAGTACCCCCCCCTTAGTGAGGGGTCACCGAACCCTCACCACGACCACCAGGGCGATCAGGATGAGCGGCATGAAAGGCACGAACTAAATCGGCCGCATGAACATCAGAGGCGACCACCCAGGAATTATCCTCCTGACCATAGCCCTTCCACTTGACCAGGTACTGAAGCCTCCGCCTGGAGAGGCGAGAATCCAAGATCTTCTCCACCACGTACTCCAACTCGCCCTCAACCAACACCGGAGCAGGAGGCTCAGCAGAAGGAACTACAGGCACAATGTACCGCCGCAACAAGGACCTATGAAATACATTGTGTATAGCAAACGACACAGGAAGATCCAGACGAAAAGATACAGGATTAAGGATTTCCAATATCTCATTGCACCGAATTAGGTGTCTGTTCAGACAACACCATGAGGGAATTTGCGGTTTTGCGCTCCCGCAACCGCCGGTCAATTTGAATAGCCAGTGCCATAGTATCATTCAGACCTGTGGGAATGGGAAAACCCACCATAACATTCTTAATGGCTTCAGAAAGGCCATTTCTAAAATTAGCGGCCAGTGCACACTCGTTCCAATGTGTCAGCACGGACCATTTCCGAAATTTTTGGCAATACACTTCAGCCTCGTCCTGCCCCTGAGACATAGCCAGCAAGGCCTTTTCTGCCTGAATCTCAAGATTGGGTTCCTCATAAAGTAAACCGAGCGCCAGAAAAAACGCATCAAGATCAGCCAATGCCGGATCTCCTGGCGCCAGCGAAAAAGCCCAATCCTGAGGGTCGCCCCGTAAGAACGAAATAACAATTTTTACTTGCTGAGCAGAATCTCCAGATGAACAGGGTCTCAGGGACAAAAACAATTTACAATTATTCACGAAATTCCTAAACTTAAACCTGTCTCCGGAAAACAGTTCAGGAATCGGTATTTTAGGTTCTGACCTAGGATTTCTGATAACATAGTCTTGTATGCCCTGCACACGAGTAGCCAGCTGGTCCACACTTGTAATCAAGGTCTGGACATTCATGTCTGCAGCAAGCATAGCCACTCTGAGGTAAAGGGGAAGAAGAGAGAAAAAAAAAAAAAAACTCAGAATCTTCTTTCTTATAATCCCTCTTCTGCAATGCATTAAACATTTAATACTGGCCTGGCAAACTGTTATGACCCCAATGGCGAGGGTCTCAGAGGAACGTGGAAGTCTGCAGAATACAAAAATCCAGCTCATAGGGCAGTGGTAACTGGGTTGACCATATATCTACTCCTAACGCCAACACTAGAAGTAGCCGGGGATCATTCCTACGTTGATTCTAGATGACACGCGCCAGCCGGAGAATCTAGCTACCCCTAGTAGAGGAAAACAAAGACCTTTCTTGCCTCCAGAGAAGGGGACCCCAAAGCTGGATAGAAGCCCCCCACAAATAATGACGGTGAGGTAAGAGGAAATGACAAACACAGAAATGAACCAGGTTTAGCACAGAGAGGCCCGCTTACTGATAGCAGAATAAAGAAAGGTAACTTATATAGTCAACAAAAACCCTATCAAAATCCACACTGGAAATTCAAGAACCCCCGAACCGTCTAACGGTCCGGGGGGAGAACACCAGCCCCCTAGAGCTTCCAGCAAAGGTCAGGATATCGATTTGGAACAAGCTGGACAAAAATACAAAACCAAAACAAATAGCAAAAAGCAAAAGGCAGACTTAGCTGATATAACTGGAACCAGGATCAGTAGACAAGAGCACAGCAGACTAGCTCTGATAACTACGTTGCCAGGCATTGAACTGAAGGTCCAGGGAGCTTATATAGCAACACCCCTAACTAACGACCCAGGTGCGGATAAAAGGAAAGACAGAAAAACCAGAGTCAAAAAACTAGTAACCACTAGAGGGAGCAAAAAGCAAATTCACAACAGTACCCCCCCCTTAGTGAGGGGTCACCGAACCCTCACCACGACCACCAGGGCGATCAGGATGAGCGGCATGAAAGGCACGAACTAAATCGGCCGCATGAACATCAGAGGCGACCACCCAGGAATTATCCTCCTGACCATAGCCCTTCCACTTGACCAGGTACTGAAGCCTCCGCCTGGAGAGGCGAGAATCCAAGATCTTCTCCACCACGTACTCCAACTCGCCCTCAACCAACACCGGAGCAGGAGGCTCAGCAGAAGGAACTACAGGCACAATGTACCGCCGCAACAAGGACCTATGAAATACATTGTGTATAGCAAACGACACAGGAAGATCCAGACGAAAAGATACAGGATTAAGGATTTCCAATATCTCATTGCACCGAATTAGGTGTCTGTTCAGACAACACCATGAGGGAATTTGCGGTTTTGCGCTCCCGCAACCGCCGGTCAATTTGAATAGCCAGTGCCATAGTATCATTCAGACCTGTGGGAATGGGAAAACCCACCATAACATTCTTAATGGCTTCAGAAAGGCCATTTCTAAAATTAGCGGCCAGTGCACACTCGTTCCAATGTGTCAGCACGGACCATTTCCGAAATTTTTGGCAATACACTTCAGCCTCGTCCTGCCCCTGAGACATAGCCAGCAAGGCCTTTTCTGCCTGAATCTCAAGATTGGGTTCCTCATAAAGTAAACCGAGCGCCAGAAAAAACGCATCAAGATCAGCCAATGCCGGATCTCCTGGCGCCAGCGAAAAAGCCCAATCCTGAGGGTCGCCCCGTAAGAACGAAATAACAATTTTTACTTGCTGAGCAGAATCTCCAGATGAACAGGGTCTCAGGGACAAAAACAATTTACAATTATTCACGAAATTCCTAAACTTAAACCTGTCTCCGGAAAACAGTTCAGGAATCGGTATTTTAGGTTCTGACCTAGGATTTCTGATAACATAGTCTTGTATGCCCTGCACACGAGTAGCCAGCTGGTCCACACTTGTAATCAAGGTCTGGACATTCATGTCTGCAGCAAGCATAGCCACTCTGAGGTAAAGGGGAAGAAGAGAGAAAAAAAAAAAAAAACTCAGAATCTTCTTTCTTATAATCCCTCTTCTGCAATGCATTAAACATTTAATACTGGCCTGGCAAACTGTTATGACCCCAATGGCGAGGGTCTCAGAGGAACGTGGAAGTCTGCAGAATACAAAAATCCAGCTCATAGGGCAGTGGTAACTGGGTTGACCATATATCTACTCCTAACGCCAACACTAGAAGTAGCCGGGGATCATTCCTACGTTGATTCTAGATGACACGCGCCAGCCGGAGAATCTAGCTACCCCTAGTAGAGGAAAACAAAGACCTTTCTTGCCTCCAGAGAAGGGGACCCCAAAGCTGGATAGAAGCCCCCCACAAATAATGACGGTGAGGTAAGAGGAAATGACAAACACAGAAATGAACCAGGTTTAGCACAGAGAGGCCCGCTTACTGATAGCAGAATAAAGAAAGGTAACTTATATAGTCAACAAAAACCCTATCAAAATCCACACTGGAAATTCAAGAACCCCCGAACCGTCTAACGGTCCGGGGGGAGAACACCAGCCCCCTAGAGCTTCCAGCAAAGGTCAGGATATCGATTTGGAACAAGCTGGACAAAAATACAAAACCAAAACAAATAGCAAAAAGCAAAAGGCAGACTTAGCTGATATAACTGGAACCAGGATCAGTAGACAAGAGCACAGCAGACTAGCTCTGATAACTACGTTGCCAGGCATTGAACTGAAGGTCCAGGGAGCTTATATAGCAACACCCCTAACTAACGACCCAGGTGCGGATAAAAGGAAAGACAGAAAAACCAGAGTCAAAAAACTAGTAACCACTAGAGGGAGCAAAAAGCAAATTCACAACAGTACCCCCCCCTTAGTGAGGGGTCACCGAACCCTCACCACGACCACCAGGGCGATCAGGATGAGCGGCATGAAAGGCACGAACTAAATCGGCCGCATGAACATCAGAGGCGACCACCCAGGAATTATCCTCCTGACCATAGCCCTTCCACTTGACCAGGTACTGAAGCCTCCGCCTGGAGAGGCGAGAATCCAAGATCTTCTCCACCACGTACTCCAACTCGCCCTCAACCAACACCGGAGCAGGAGGCTCAGCAGAAGGAACTACAGGCACAATGTACCGCCGCAACAAGGACCTATGAAATACATTGTGTATAGCAAACGACACAGGAAGATCCAGACGAAAAGATACAGGATTAAGGATTTCCAATATCTCATTGCACCGAATTAGGTGTCTGTTCAGACAACACCATGAGGGAATTTGCGGTTTTGCGCTCCCGCAACCGCCGGTCAATTTGAATAGCCAGTGCCATAGTATCATTCAGACCTGTGGGAATGGGAAAACCCACCATAACATTCTTAATGGCTTCAGAAAGGCCATTTCTAAAATTAGCAGCCAGTGCACACTCGTTCCAATGTGTCAGCACGGACCATTTCCGAAATTTTTGGCAATACACTTCAGCCTCGTCCTGCCCCTGAGACATAGCCAGCAAGGCCTTTTCTGCCTGAATCTCAAGATTGGGTTCCTCATAAAGTAAACCGAGCGCCAGAAAAAACGCATCAAGATCAGCCAATGCCGGATCTCCTGGCGCCAGCGAAAAAGCCCAATCCTGAGGGTCGCCCCGTAAGAACGAAATAACAATTTTTACTTGCTGAGCAGAATCTCCAGATGAACAGGGTCTCAGGGACAAAAACAATTTACAATTATTCACGAAATTCCTAAACTTAAACCTGTCTCCGGAAAACAGTTCAGGAATCGGTATTTTAGGTTCTGACCTAGGATTTCTGATAACATAGTCTTGTATGCCCTGCACACGAGTAGCCAGCTGGTCCACACTTGTAATCAAGGTCTGGACATTCATGTCTGCAGCAAGCATAGCCACTCTGAGGTAAAGGGGAAGAAGAGAGAAAAAAAATAAAAAACTCAGAATCTTCTTTCTTATAATCCCTCTTCTGCAATGCATTAAACATTTAATACTGGCCTGGCAAACTGTTATGACCCCAATGGCGAGGGTCTCAGAGGAACGTGGAAGTCTGCAGAATACAAAAATCCAGCTCATAGGGCAGTGGTAACTGGGTTGACCATATATCTACTCCTAACGCCAACACTAGAAGTAGCCGGGGATCATTCCTACGTTGATTCTAGATGACACGCGCCAGCCGGAGAATCTAGCTACCCCTAGTAGAGGAAAACAAAGACCTTTCTTGCCTCCAGAGAAGGGGACCCCAAAGCTGGATAGAAGCCCCCCACAAATAATGACGGTGAGGTAAGAGGAAATGACAAACACAGAAATGAACCAGGTTTAGCACAGAGAGGCCCGCTTACTGATAGCAGAATAAAGAAAGGTAACTTATATAGTCAACAAAAACCCTATCAAAATCCACACTGGAAATTCAAGAACCCCCGAACCGTCTAACGGTCCGGGGGGAGAACACCAGCCCCCTAGAGCTTCCAGCAAAGGTCAGGATATCGATTTGGAACAAGCTGGACAAAAATACAAAACCAAAACAAATAGCAAAAAGCAAAAGGCAGACTTAGCTGATATAACTGGAACCAGGATCAGTAGACAAGAGCACAGCAGACTAGCTCTGATAACTACGTTGCCAGGCATTGAACTGAAGGTCCAGGGAGCTTATATAGCAACACCCCTAACTAACGACCCAGGTGCGGATAAAAGGAAAGACAGAAAAACCAGAGTCAAAAAACTAGTAACCACTAGAGGGAGCAAAAAGCAAATTCACAACACCCGGCTTAATGTCACCTTACAATAGCAAGGTGACATTAAGTCCTTATTACCCCATATCCCACCGCTACATGGGAGTGGGAAGAGAGGGGCTAAGTGCCAGAATTGAAAAAAGAGGGGAAAATAAACCAGCGCACTACCAATGATGTCAATAATGTACGGGGTGCGAAAGAGATGGTGTATAACCATAACAACACAAAAGAAAAAAAGCACCACTCTATATGAATCGCACACCACTGATAAATAATGAAAGAAGGAAAACTTTTATTGATACAAATATTAAAAACAGTTAAAATGGCATAATGCCGTGAATCCCCCACTGGCCCGCCAAAGAGATACAATCAATAAGCAGACACATA
This sequence comes from Ranitomeya variabilis, assembly GCF_051348905.1. Lineage (NCBI taxonomy): Eukaryota > Metazoa > Chordata > Amphibia > Anura > Dendrobatidae > Ranitomeya > Ranitomeya variabilis. Next base: position 823,860,234 of record NC_135232.1, on the reverse strand, counting down.
TGACACACAATTAACCTAGTTAAGCAGGTAAAAAATACAGTACAATACTGAGTGTCCGCACTCTAGCTGATAAATAAGATGGCGTGAACAGTGTATAAAGATCCCCTCAGAGAAACAAGAGATAAATCATAGCACCTGATAGGAGAGTAAATATGCCCCTAGTGCCAGAGAAGGCATAGAGTACAAAATGTTCTATGCCCCAGATTCAGCAGCCAACATATCACGTGGATATAAATAACCAAAATGTAGTGGTAGTAAAACATACCACAAATAGACCCCGAAACAAATGGTATAGTTACCACAACCAAAGGCACTACCAGATCATGGGTCCAGCCAGATAAAGAGTACTACAGGTGTGTGCCCGAAGGTGCGAAGAAATCAGTGAGAGGGACCAAACGCCGAAGGCACGGCACAGCGTGGGGAGCAAACCCAACGCGTGTCGCCGTCACTAAGGACGGCTTCGTCAGGGGAAGTGCCAGAATTGGCGCATCTTACAGATACGCCATTTCCGGGGCAGCTGTGGACTGGTATTTGTAGCCGGGGGGGGGGGTGCTATATCCATGGCCCCTTTCTAGGCTATGAATATCAACCCGCAGGCAGCTGTCTGCGTAGCCTTTCTGGCTCTAAAATATAAGGGGACCCACGTCATTTTTTTTTGGGTCCCCCTATTTTAATAGCCAGTAAAGGCTACTCAGACAGCTGCGGGCTGATATTCATAGCAGGCTACAAATATTGGCCCCCAGCCGTCGGCTTTCCCCCTCTGGCACAGAAAATTGCGCGTTAGCCCACGCTGTTTTCTTCCATTTTTTTTTTAAATTAAACACTCATTAAGGCTTCTTTCATACTTGCGCTGGTACAGGTCTGTCGCTATGCGTTGGGCCGATGTACCGACGCACGTTGTGAAATTTGTGCATGATGTGCGTTGAAAAACTGCATCCGCTGCCCATTCTAAAGTCCGGAGAGGATGGGGCGGAGTTTCGGCCGTGCATGCACGGTAGAAAATGGCGGACGCGACGGACAAAAAAACATTCACTTGAACGTTTTTTCGTGCCGACGGTGCGCCAAAACACGACGGATCCGTTGCACGACAGACGTGACGTGTGGCCATCCGTCACGATCCGTGGCTAATACAAGTCTATGGGTAAAAAAATGCATCCTGCGAGCACATTTGCAGGATCCGTTTTTTTCCTAAAACGACGGATTGTGACGGATTGCTAAATTCGCAAGTGTGAAAGTAGCCTTAGAAACATCGGCCTTTCTATTATATATCTATGGATATATCTATCTATAGATATATTTATAGATACATCTATAGATACATAGATGTATCTATCCATATATCTGGCTGCTTTCACACATCAGGTTTTTGCCGTCAGGCACAATCCGGCGAGTTTTGAAAAAAAACTGATCGGGCGGAAAAAAAACGGATCTGGCAAAAAACACATCCGGTGGAAAAAACGGATAGGGCAGAAAAAAACGGATCCGGCAAAAAACGTATCCGGTGGAAAAAAAAACGTATCCGGCGGAAAAAAGAGATCCAGTGGAAGAATTGGATCCGGCAGAAAAAAAGACGGACCCGGCGGAATAAAACGGATCCGTTGTATGTAGTATGTTGTATGTATGTAGTATGTATGTAGTTTGTATGTAGTATGTTGTATGTGTGTAGTATGTATGTAGTATGTATGTATGTTTGTAGTACGTATGTAGTATGTATGTAGTATGTATGTAGCATGTATGTAGTATATGCGTAGTATGTATGTAGTATGTTGTATGTATGTAGTATGTATGTATGTAGTATGTATGTTGTATGTATGTAGTATGAATGTGGTATGTATGTAGTATGTATGTAGTATGTTGTATGTATGCAATATGTTGTATGTATGTAGTATGTATGTAGTATGTATGAATGTAGTATGCATGTAGTATGTATGTATGTAGTATGTATGTATGTAGTTTGTATGTTGCATGTAGCATGTATGTAGTATGTACAGTATGTAGTATGAATGTATGTAGTATGTATGTAGTATGTATGTTTTTTTGTTTTTTTTCTTACGTTCAACACATTAGCCGGATGATGGGACTACTAGTGTCCCATCATTGGCTAATGTGTCAATCACTGCTACTGTAGCAGGCTTGCGACTTGTCGTCCCATCGGACGATGCCTGCACACACGCACAGACCCCCGGAAGCCCGCACAGAGCCCTGGCAGCCCACACAGAGCCCCGGCAGCTCGCACAGACCCCCGGTAGACCACACAGAGCCCTGGCAGGCACACACAGACCCCCGGCAGCCCGCCCAGAGCCCCAGCAGGCCCACATAGACCCCCGGTGGGCACGCACAGACCCCTGGCTGGCACGTACAGACCCCCCATGGTCATGCACAGACCCTGCCCGCACACACACAGTCTCTGCCCACGCACCACCCACACTCCATTATAGTGCATAATTGCACTATAGGAACTTCCAATTCCGGTATCCGATATCGCAAAAATATTGGAACTCGGTATCGGAATTCCGATACAGCGAATATCGGCCGATACCCGATATTTGCAGTATTGGAATGCTCAACACTATTCACTAATGAACAAGAATCATCCAATTACTCTTCAGGTTTTGGTGCATTCTATTAAAATGAATGTGTGCCCTATTTTAAAATATTCATAATGTAAATTATCCATATTCTTAATATTTTAAAATAGGGTGTACATTAATTTTTATGGTATGGAAGCTCTCAGTGAACTGTTAATGCCTCTGGCCTAATATCTGGTTAGAGAGCTCTTTGGTGACTTCCTAAGTCTTATAAGTTAAAATAAGGAATATATTATCTCAAATATAGTATATTTATAAAATATTAAAAAAACATTGTTATTGTAATGATTTTTTTTCCTAATAAATTGGTTTTAAATAAAATTTCTCAGCTGCTGATATGTCAGCCATGTTACCTATTCTCTAGGTAAATAAACTGACCAAAATTGCATTATGACTAAAATAAGCACATAAGCTCAGAATACTAAAAAAGAAATAAAAAAGCTCACCACACCAATATTGTTTGGGATACACTGGAAAATTGATGAATGGGTGTCAATTCCTGCTGGTAAAGATCAGCTATTGTAGAAGCAAAGAAGTAAAGAGGATTTTCGAACACTTCCATTCACAAAATGCATCTTTTTTGGAAATTAATTTTAGATAAGGAGGACCCATCAATCATACGAATAAAACCTTAAGTGTTTCTGGCTTACACTACGTCCTAAGTCATAGGAATATACACAGAGTCATCAAAACTGTTTTAAACTACGAAGAAACAATGGCAATGCTTATGACAAATATAATTAAATATGCATGCCATGCAAACTTCTACCCTGGAAGCCAGCATCCACCTGGGGTGTCTGGAGCCCACAGGAGCAATTTACCCTAGGGGCCCACCCTACAGCTATATGCAAAAAGATGTTAGCCATTAACCCTTTTATAGTGGAGTATCATCTGTAAAACAGAGGGTTTTTTTGTTAAAATAAGTGAGAATAATACCACATACAAGAGATAAATTTAGCAACACCATGATTGGACTACATATTCCACCACATAGTGACTGAATAATACCACGTACAGGGAGAAATACTGCCACATCGTGACCAAACCACATACTACCACCACAAAGTGACCGAATGATACTACATACAAAGGAGAAATATCACCACACCATGACCAGACCACATATTACCACCACATAGTGACTGAATACTGATCATAAAAAAACACAATACTAACAACACTATTACCACCAGTGACATTATACACAGGAGTGTATAGTGTACAGTATAGTGTCAGTGTACAGGTAATACAGGGATCGCCAGTGATATCATACACAGGAGTTCTGTATATAGTGTGTAGTGTGCAGGTAATACAGTGATCACCAGTTACATTATAGAGCAAGTGTAGATTGCCAGAGTGCACCACCAATAAAATATATATTATCACTGTGCGAGTGCTACAACATGTATGCATAAAGCAATACGTTACATCAAAATAAGAGGAGAAAAGAACTACATAGCAATGAGCATTGAGCACAACTAAAAATTAATAAAATATGTGCATAAATCTTTATTGGGAAAATAGACAAACATTAAAAACATTTAAGAATAGTGCACACCAAAAGCACAGCTCAATCGGCCCCAATAAAAAAAATAAACCTCAATGGTCAAATTAATAATGTACTAAAAGGTACCTCAATTGCACAGTACAGTTCCGGTATCACAGACACCAAAATACATAAATGCTATCACAGTAAGGATATATGATAAATTTGTAGCAACAAAATAGTATCAAAAAGTTGTTATGCCAAGAATTCCAAGGATGTAACAAGGAGTAAGAGATTGAGCATACATCAAATCTCATGAAACTGCAGAGCTCAAGACAATAGCAAGAGTGGTAAGATTATATGCTCCCTAGATGACATATTTGGAATGCTGAACAATTGTCTCAAGATACTACTGATCACATGAAAACCTCACCACAGCAAAATTCTCCAGGTGAACTCGCCTCTGCACCATGTGGCTTTCTCACGGTGCTAGTGGGGATCTCACCGAGTTAACCGCAGTTCAGCCAGGCTGGGAATGCAGCCTCAGTGACCATCAGTAACCTTGATGATGTCACTGCTAGTTACTGAGGCTGCACTCACAGCAGCTTATTCACCAGTGGTTCTCAGCCTGGAAAGTCGCATCTTGGCACCGTCCAGGTTGAAAACGATTTATCCCCCAGACATGGATTACAACATGGGACAGAATGACAGAGAGGTAATTGATATTGTTGTTGTTTATTTTAATTTTTTTGCAGAAGATGAGGGCATTGGTGGATTTGGTGATGCCGTAAGTGAGTTGCCCGACAGGGAAGTGGGGATATTTGGTACCGGGTGTGGTCGCAATTAAAGGAGTGGTGTTGTGAATTTGGATTCTGGGCTCCCCCGGTGGCTACTGGTGGAATTGAACTGGTGTCTTCATCTTCTCTGTTCACCTGTTCCCATCAAGATGTGGGAGTCGCTATATAACCTTGCTGCTCTGTTAGTTGCTTGCCGGTCAACAATGTTATCAGAAGCCTCTCTGTGCTTGTTCCTGCTCCTAGACAACTACTAGATAAGTTGGACTCTTGTCCATGTTTGTTTTTGCATTTTTGTTCCAGTTCACAGCTGTAGTTTCGTTACTGTGTCTGGAAAGCTCTTGTGAACAGGAATTGCCACTCTGGTGTTATGAGTTAATGCCAGAGTTTTAAAGTAATTTTTGGATGGTGTTTTTGATAGGGTTTTCAGCTGACCATGAAAGTGTCCTTTCTGTCTTCTGCTATGTAGTAAGTGGACCTCAAATTTGCTAAACCTATTTTCATACTACGTTTGTTATTTCATCTCAACTCACCGCCAATACATGTGGGGGGCCTCTGTCTCCTTTCGGGGTATTTCTCTAGAGGTGAGCTAGGACTAATATTTTCCTCTGCTAGTTTTATTTAGTCCTCCGGCTGGTGCTGGGCATCTAGAATCAACGTAGGCATGCTACCCGGCCACTGCTAGTTGTGCGTTAGGTTTAGTTCATGGTCAGCTCAGTTCCCATCTTCCAAGAGCTAGTTCCTATATATGCTTATGCTATGTTCTCTTGCCATTGAGATCATGACAGTTTGACCGGCCTTCAAAGTGTTAATTGTTTGGGCTGAAGCAGGAGAAAAAGAAGTGTTGAAGGGAAATTTTTTTTTTTTTTTTTTCCCCTCAGAGTTTTGCTGCCTAGCCCTTAATTGCTGTCTAGCTGCTTCTTACCTCCTCTTAACCCTTGAATGGCTCTGTGTCCACCTGTTGGTAATGGATCTTCAGAGTGTAACTGCAGGTTTGAATAATCTCGCCACGAAAGTACAGAATTTGCAAGATTTTGTTTGTCATGCACCTGTATCTGAGCCGAGAATTCCTTTGCCGGAATTTTTCTCGGGGAATAGATCCGGGTTTCAGAATTTTCGAAATAATTGCAAATTATTTTTGTCCCTGAAATCTCGCTCTGCCGGAGACCCTGCACAGCAGGTCAGGATTGTGATTTCCTTGCTCCGGGGCGACCCTCAAGACTGGGCTTTTTCATTGACACCAGGGGATCCTGCGTTGCTCAATGTGGATGCGTTTTTTCTGGCCTTGGGGTTGCTTTATGACGAACCTCATTTGGAGCTTCAGGCAGAAAAAACTTTGATGTCCCTATCTCAGGGGCAAGATGAAGCGGAAATTTACTGCCAAAGATTCCGTAAATGGTCTGTGCTTACTCAGTGGAATGAGTGCGCCCTGGCGGCGACTTTCAGAGAGGGTCTCTCTGATGCCATTAAGGATGTTATGGTGGGGTTCCCTGTGCCTGCGGGTCTGAATGAGTCCATGACAATGGCTATTCAGATCGATAGGCGTTTGCGGGAGCGCAAACCAGTGCACCATCTGGCGGTGTCCACTGAGAAGTCGCCAGAGAGTATGCAGTGTGATAGAATTCTGTCCCGAAGCGAGCGGCAGAATTTTAGACGGAAAAATGGGTTGTGTTTCTATTGTGGTGATTCTACTCATGTTATATCAGCATGCTCTAAGCGCACTAAAAAGCTTGGTAAATCTGTTTCCATTTGCACCTTACCGTCTAAATTTATTCTATCTGTGACCCTGATTTGCTCTTTGTCATCTATTACCACGGACGCCTATGTCGACTCTGGCGCCGCTTTGAGTCTTATGGATTGGTCCTTTGCCAAACGCTGTGGGTATGATTTAGAGCCTTTGGAGACTCCTATTCCTCTGAAGGGGATTGACTCCACCCCATTGGCTAATAATAAACCACAATACTGGACACAAGTAACTATGCGTATTAATCCGGATCACCAGGAGATTATTCGCTTTCTGGTGCTGTATAATCTACATGATGATTTGGTACTAGGATTGCCTTGGCTGCAATCTCACAACCCAGTCCTCGACTGGAGAGCTATGTCTGTGTTGAGCTGGGGATGTAAGGGGGCTCATGGGGATGTACCTGTGGTTTCCATTTCATCATCCATTCCCTCTGAAATTCCTGAGTTCCTGTCTGACTATCGTGACGTCTTTGAAGAATCCAAGCTTGGTTCGTTACCTCCGCACCGAGAGTGCGATTGTGCCATAGATTTAATCCCGGGTAGTAAATACCCAAAGGGTCGTTTATTTAATCTGTCTGTGCCTGAACATGCTGCTATGCGAGAATATATAAAGGAGTCCTTGGAAAAGGGACATATTCGTCCATCGTCATCTCCCTTAGGAGCCGGTTTTTTCTTTGTGTCAAAAAAAGACGGCTCTTTGAGACCATGTATTGATTATCGGCTTTTGAATAAAATCACTGTTAAATATCAATACCCATTGCCGTTGCTGACTGATTTGTTTGCTCGCATAAAGGGGGCCAAGTGGTTCTCTAAGATTGACCTTCGTGGGGCGTATAATTTGGTGCGAATCAGGCAGGGGGATGAGTGGAAAACCGCATTTAATACGCCCGAGGGCCACTTTGAGTATTTAGTGATGCCTTTTGGTCTTTCTAATGCTCCGTCAGTTTTCCAGTCCTTTATGCATGATATTTTTCGCGATTATTTGGATAAATTTATGATTGTGTATCTGGATGATATTCTGATTTTTTCGGATGACTGGGACTCTCATGTCCAGCAAGTCAGGAGGGTTTTTCAGGTTTTGCGGTCTAATTCTTTGTATGTGAAGGGTTCTAAGTGTGTTTTTGGGGTACAGAGGATTTCCTTTTTGGGATATATTTTTTCCCCCTCTTCCATTGAAATGGATCCTGTCAAGGTTCAAGCTATTTGTGATTGGACGCAGCCCTCTTCTCTTAAGAGTCTTCAGAAATTTTTGGGCTTTGCTAACTTTTATCGTCGATTTATTGCTGGTTTTTCGGATATTGCTAAACCATTGACCGATTTGACTAAGAAGGGTGCTGATGTTGCTGATTGGTCCCCTGATGCTGTGGAGGCCTTTCGGGAGCTTAAGCGCCGTTTTTCCTCTGCCCCTGTGTTGCGTCAGCCTGATGTTGCTCTACCTTTTCAGGTTGAGGTCGACGCTTCTGAGATCGGAGCTGGGGCAGTGTTGTCGCAGAAAAGTTCTGACTGCTCCGTGATGAGGCCTTGTGCCTTCTTTTCCCGTAAATTTTCGCCCGCTGAGCGGAATTATGATGTTGGGAATCGGGAGCTTTTGGCCATGAAGTGGGCTTTTGAGGAGTGGCGCCATTGGCTTGAGGGGGCCAGACATCAGGTGGTGGTATTGACTGACCACAAAAATTTGATTTATCTTGAGACCGCCAGGCGCCTGAATCCTAGACAGGCGCGCTGGTCATTATTTTTCTCTCGGTTTAATTTTGTGGTGTCATACCTACCGGGTTCTAAGAATGTTAAGGCGGATGCCCTTTCTAGGAGTTTTGAGCCTGACTCGCCTGGTAACTCTGAGCCCACAGGTATCCTTAAGGATGGAGTGGTATTGTCAGCCGTTTCTCCAGACCTGCGGCGGGCCTTGCAGGAGTTTCAGGCGGATAGACCTGATCGTTGCCCACCTGATAAACTGTTTGTTCCTGATGATTGGACCAGTAGAGTCATCTCTGAGGTTCATTCTTCTGCGTTGGCAGGTCATCCTGGCATTTTTGGTACCAGGGATTTGGTGGCAAGGTCCTTCTGGTGGCCTTCCCTGTCACGAGATGTGCGAGGCTTGGTGCAGTCTTGTGACGTTTGTGCTCGGGCCAAGCCTTGTTGTTCTCGGGCTAGTGGATTATTGTTGCCCTTGCCTATTCCTAAGAGGCCTTGGACGCACATCTCGATGGATTTTATTTCAGATCTGCCTGTTTCTCAGAAGATGTCTGTCATCTGGGTGGTGTGTGACCGTTTTTCTAAGATGGTCCATTTGGTTCCTCTGCCCAAGTTACCTTCTTCTTCCGAGTTGGTTCCTCTGTTTTTTCAAAATGTTGTTCGTTTGCATGGTATTCCTGAGAATATCGTTTCTGACAGAGGGACCCAATTCGTGTCTAGATTTTGGCGGGCATTCTGTGCTAGGATGGGCATAGATTTATCTTTTTCGTCCGCTTTCCATCCTCAGACGAATGGCCAGACCGAGCGGATTAATCAGACCCTGGAGACATATCTGAGGTGTTTTGTGTCTGCTGACCAGGATGATTGGGTTGCTTTTTTGCCATTGGCGGAGTTCGCTCTCAATAATCGGGCCAGCTCTGCCACTTTGGTGTCCCCGTTTTTCTGTAATTCGGGGTTTCATCCTCGATTTTCCTCTGGTCAGGTGGAATCTTCGGATTGTCCTGGAGTGGATGCTGTGGTGGAGAGATTGCATCAGATCTGGGGGCAGGTGGTGGACAATTTGAGGTTGTCCCAGGAGAAGACTCAGCTTTTTGCCAACCGCCACCGTCGTGTTGGTCCTCGGCTTTCTGTTGGGGATTTGGTGTGGTTGTCTTCTCGTTTTGTCCCTATGAGGGTCTCTTCTCCTAAGTTTAAGCCTCGGTTTATCGGCCCGTATAAGATATTGGAGATTCTTAACCCTGTTTCCTTCCGTTTGGACCTCCCTGCATCCTTTTCTATTCATAACGTTTTTCATAGGTCATTATTGCGCAGGTATGAGGTACCGGTTGTGCCTTCCGTTGAGCCTCCTGCTCCGGTGTTGGTTGAGGGTGAGTTGGAGTACGTTGTGGAGAAAATCTTAGACTCTCGTGTTTCCAGACGGAGACTCCAGTATCTGGTCAAGTGGAAGGGATACGGCCAGGAGGATAATTCTTGGGTGAATGCATCTGATGTTCATGCCTCCGATCTGGTTCGTGCCTTTCATAGGGCCCATCCTGATCGCCCTGGTGGTTCTGGTGAGGGTTCGGTGCCCCCTCCTTGAGGGGGGGGTACTGTTGTGAATTTGGATTCTGGGCTCCCCCGGTGGCTACTGGTGGAATTGAACTGGTGTCTTCATCTTCTCTGTTCACCTGTTCCCATCAAGATGTGGGAGTCGCTATATAACCTTGCTGCTCTGTTAGTTGCTTGCCGGTCAACAATGTTATCAGAAGCCTCTCTGTGCTTGTTCCTGCTCCTAGACAACTACTAGATAAGTTGGACTCTTGTCCATGTTTGTTTTTGCATTTTTGTTCCAGTTCACAGCTGTAGTTTCGTTACTGTGTCTGGAAAGCTCTTGTGAACAGGAATTGCCACTCTGGTGTTATGAGTTAATGCCAGAGTTTTAAAGTAATTTTTGGATGGTGTTTTTGATAGGGTTTTCAGCTGACCATGAAAGTGTCCTTTCTGTCTTCTGCTATGTAGTAAGTGGACCTCAAATTTGCTAAACCTATTTTCATACTACGTTTGTTATTTCATCTCAACTCACCGCCAATACATGTGGGGGGCCTCTGTCTCCTTTCGGGGTATTTCTCTAGAGGTGAGCTAGGACTAATATTTTCCTCTGCTAGTTTTATTTAGTCCTCCGGCTGGTGCTGGGCATCTAGAATCAACGTAGGCATGCTACCCGGCCACTGCTAGTTGTGCGTTAGGTTTAGTTCATGGTCAGCTCAGTTCCCATCTTCCAAGAGCTAGTTCCTATATATGCTTATGCTATGTTCTCTTGCCATTGAGATCATGACAGAGTGGTCACTCTGGCAGCAACCCGGTCCATGGGCCTGGGCACCCAAGTAAAAGGGGAAGGTCTTTTAATGGAGTTGTAATAAAGTTTATGTTCGTGACGCCACATGTGGTTCTCAGTCAGAGGGAACTGATGCTGCTTAAAGGGGTCCTCTGAGCTTGTGTTACTGCAGAAAAGACACTTCCCACAGGTGAAGCAGGGTCCCCAGGACTCCCGGTGTGTTTGGCAGGGATGGTGAATGCCGGCAAATAAATGGAGGACACATGGCTGCAGTCTTTACCTGGCTTACTGATGTTATAGTCAGCCTCAGTCCAGGGTACCGGCAACAGGTGTTGATGGAGTCCAGGCAGTCTGAAGACAAGAGGAAATCCCTTTGCCAGGTCAGTTTGGGAGCCTTCCACTTTGCGCTGATTACTAGTCCCTTGCTGCCTGTAGTGTCCTGACAAGGTCTTCGGTTACTCTCTGTCCCGGGACAGTCCCTGCATGGTAGGCAACTTGAGCCATCTCTTTGGGGTCTCTATGCGGTGACTTCGAGCTCTAGTTGTTGCTGTACCTCAGGTGTTATGCGGGCAAGTCCCTTTAAGCTTCCTGCCTTCCGGTTCTGCTGTGGGACTTGCAGTTCCACACAGCCTCGGGCTCCCGATGCCCGATTTCTGTGCTCAGCATAGAGGGGCCCAATCGCAGCCCTCCTCTAGCTCTTAGGTCCTTCTGTGCTCCTTCACTGTCTTCTACCAACTGTCTAACTTCTACTTCAGACCAGGATGTATATAGGGAAGCTCCCATTAAACCGGGTTTAGAGCTCCCCCTTCTTGCCTGGAGTCAGAATGTGTTGTGTCATGGTTCCCAATGGCAAGGGAACGTCAGAGAACATAAATAACAGAACAGCTCTTGGGTGATGGAATCTCGAGCTGACCGTGAGCTAAACCTACCACACAACTAACAGTGGCCGGGTGGCGTACCTACGTTTTATCCCTAGACGCCTAGCGCCAGCCGGAGGACTAACTAACCCTAATAGAGGAAAAGACAGACCTGGCTTACCTCTAGGGAAATTCCCCCAAAAAGGAGACAGAAGCCCCCCACATATATTGACGGTGAGTTCAGAGGAAAAGACATACGCAGTATGAAGGTAGGTTCAGCAAAGCGAGGTCCGCTTACTAGATAGCAAGAAGATACAATAGGGAACTTCACGGTCAGCTGAAAACCCTATAAAAGTACCATCCTGAAATTACTTTAAGACTCATGTGTCAACTCATGACACCGGAGTGGCAATTTCGGCCCACAAGAGCTTCCAGCTACAGAAAAATAACATAACTGTGAACTGGAACAAAAATGCAAAACAAACTTAGGACTAAGAGTCCAACTTAGCTGATAGTAGTCTAGAAGCAGGAACATGCAACAGAAAGGCTCTGGTTACATTGATGGCCGGCACTAGAATAACTGAGCAGCAGGGCTAAATAGGATACACCCATATCCTAATGGAAACAGGTGAACAGAGAAAGTGAAGCACACAAGTCCAGTACCACCAGTGACCACCGGGGGAGCCCAAAAACCAAACTCACAACAGTACCCCCCCCTCAAGGAGGGGGCACCGAACCCTCACAAGAACCACCAGGGCGATCAGGACGAGCCCTATGAAAGGCACGGACCAAATCAGAGGCATGAACATCAGAGGCTGTCACCCAAGAATTATCCTCTTGACCGTAGCCCTTCCACTTGACCAGATACTGAAGTTTCCGTCTGGAAACACGGGAGTCCAGGATCTTCTCCACAACGTACTCCAATTCACCCTCAACCAACACCGGAGCGGGAGGCTCAACGGAAGGCACAACCGGTACCTCATACCTGCGCAATAATGACCGATGGAAGACATTATGGATAGAAAAAGATGCTGGGAGGTCCAATCGAAAGGACACGGGGTTAAGAATCTCCAAAATCTTATACGGGCCGATGAACCGAGGCTTAAACTTAGGAGAAGAAACCCTCATAGGGACAAAACGAGAAGACAACCACACCAAGTCCCCAACATGAAGACGAGGACCAACACGACGACGGCGGTTAGCAAAATGCCAAGTCTTCTCCTGGGACAACTCCAAATTGTCCACCACCTGTCCCCAAATCCGATGCAACCTATCCACCACAGTATCCACTCCAGGACAATCCGAAGACTCCACCTGACCGGAAGAAAAACGAGGATGAAACCCCGAATTGCAAAAGAAAGGAGAAACCAAAGTGGCAGAACTAGCCCGATTATTGAGGGCAAACTCCGCCAATGGCAAAAAGGCAACCCAGTCATCCTGATCCGCAGACACAAAACACCTCAAATAAGTCTCCAAGGTCTGATTAGTTCGCTCAGTCTGGCCATTAGTCTGAGGATGGAACGCAGACGAAAAAGACAAATCAATGCCCATCCTAGCACAGAACGCCCGCCAAAATCTAGACACGAACTGGGTCCCCCTGTCAGAAACGATATTCTCCGGAATACCATGCAAGCGAACCACATTTTGAAAAAACAGAGGAACCAACTCGGATGAGGAAGGCAACTTAGGCAAGGGCACCAAATGAACCATCTTTGAAAAACGGTCACACACCACCCAGATGACAGACATTTTCTGTGAAACAGGGAGATCAGAAATAAAATCCATAGAGATGTGAGTCCAAGGCCTCTTCGGAATAGGCAAAGATAACAACAATCCGCTAGCCCGAGAACAACAAGGTTTGGCCCGAGCACAAACATCACAAGACTGCACAAAAACTCGTACATCTCGAGACAGGGAAGGCCACCAGAAGGACCTAGCCACCAAATCCCTGGTACCAAAGATCCCGGGATGACCTGCCAACACAGAAGAATGAACCTCCGAGATGACTCTACTGGTCCAATCATCAGGAACAAACAGTCTACCAGGCGGGCAACGATCAGGTCTATCCGCCTGAAACTCCTGCAAAGCCAGTCGCAGGTCTGGGGAAACAGCAGATAATATCACCCCATCCTTAAGGATACCTGTAGGTTCAGAATCACCAGGGGAATCAGGCTCAAAACTCCTAGAAAGGGCATCCGCCTTCACATTTTTAGAACCTGGTAAGTATGAGACCACAAAATTAAACCGAGAGAAAAACAACGACCAGCGCGCCTGTCTAGGATTCAGGCGCCTGGCAGACTCAAGATAAATCAAATTCTTGTGATCGGTCAATACCACCACCTGATGTCTAGCCCCCTCAAGCCAATGACGCCACTCCTCAAAAGCCCACTTCATAGCCAAAAGCTCCCGATTACCAATATCATAATTTCGCTCGGCGGGCGAAAATTTTCGAGAAAAGAACGCACAAGGTCTCATCACGGAGCAGTCGGAACTTTTCTGCGACAAGACCGCCCCAGCTCCGATCTCGGAAGCATCGACCTCAACCTGAAAAGGAAGAGTAACATCAGGCTGACGCAACACAGGGGTGGAAGAAAAGCGGCGCTTAAGCTCACGAAAGGCCTCCACAGCAGCAGGGGACCAATCAGCAACATCAGCACCCTTTTTGGTCAAATCAGTCAAAGGTTTAGCAACATCAGAAAAACCAGTTATAAATCGACGATAAAAATTAGCAAAGCCCAAAAATTTCTGAAGGCTCTTAAGAGAAGAAGGTTGCGTCCAATCACAAATAGCCCGAACCTTGACAGGATCCATCTCAATGGAAGAGGGGGAAAAAATGTACCCCAAAAAAGAAATCTTTTGAACCCCAAAAATACACTTAGAACCCTTCACACACAAGGAATTAGCCCGCAAAACCTGAAAAACCCTCCTGACTAGTGTTGAGCATTCCGATACCGCAAGTATCGGGTATCGGCCGATACTTGCGGTATCGGAATTCCGATACCGGTATTCCGATACTTGCCGCGTATCGGATACCGGAATCGGAAGTTCCAAGATTCAAAATTCAGAAATTCAGCCAATGAGAATGATTCCAAGTGTGGGCACATCCTGTTTAGCATGGAGGGCATGAAACTACTGGCAAGGCTGTGATTGGCTGCTGAAATGATGTCATGATGCAGTTTAAAAGTCGCTGGCGCCATTTTCCGATCACTCTGCTGTGAATTCAGTTAGTGACAGGACGCTGTTTGCTGACTGAGGGACAGTTTAGAGATAGCGATTTGCTTCTTTGTGCTTTCCAAAGGCTAATTTAGCAACCGCTGTGTTCACCTACTATTCACCTTGCTTTTGCCTTGTAGCGCTGTTTTCACAGCGATCTGCAAGGTCTGTGTGTGTGTGTGTGTGTGTGAGTGCAGCCCACTCTCTAGTCTGAGTGCAGCCACATAGGCCATCCATAGCTGGTTGTATTCAGTTCAGGGAGGGTGGTTCATTGCCTCATACTGTTCTTTTTTTTTTTTTTTTTTCAAGTAGTGTAGTCTGCTGCTAATTAATTTAAAAAAATCCTATTAGTGTCTTTCCACCCGTCTCCAGCTAATTTGTGGAAAAACACTACATAGGATAAAGTAGAGGAGGGTTTTTGGGCCTTGCAGCGCCGTTTACGGCTGTCTGCACGGTCTCCGTGTGACTGCAGCTCGCCCTGTAGTCTGTGAGCAGCCGTAGCCTGGTTGTCTGCAGCTCAGGGTTGTTCACTGCGTCATACCGCCAAATCAATTTTAATTTTTTTTCAAGTAGTGTAGTCTGCTGCTAATTAATTTAAAAAAATCCTATTAGTGTCTTTCCACCCGTCTCCAGCTAATTTGTGGAAAAACACTACATAGGATAAAGTAGAGGAGGGTTTTTGGGCCTTGCAGCGCCGTTTACGGCTGTCTGCACGGTCTCCGTGTGACTGCAGCTCGCCCTGTAGTCTGTGAGCAGCCGTAGCCTGGTTGTCTGCAGCTCAGGGTTGTTCACTGCGTCATACCGCCAAATCAATTTTAATTTTTTTTCAAGTAGTGTAGTCTGCTGCTAATTAATTTAAAAAAATCCTATTAGTGTCTTTCCACCCGTCTCCAGCTAATTTGTGGAAAAACACTACATAGGATAAAGTAGAGGAGGGTTTTTGGGCCTTGCAGCGCCGTTTACGGCTGTCTGCACGGTCTCCGTGTGACTGCAGCTCGCCCTGTAGTCTGTGAGCAGCCGTAGCCTGGTTGTCTGCAGCTCAGGGTTGTTCACTGCGTCATACCGCCAAATCAATTTTAATTTTTTTTCAAGTAGTGTAGTCTGCTGCTAATTAATTTAAAAAAATCCTATTAGTGTCTTTCCACCCGTCTCCAGCTAATTTGTGGAAAAACACTACATAGGATAAAGTAGAGGAGGGTTTTTGGGCCTTGCAGCGCCGTTTACGGCTGTCTGCACGGTCTCTGTGTGACTGCAGCTCTATCTGTTGTCAGTTCAGCCCCCAAAAAAGAAATAAATAATAAAGTTCACCAAACACACCAGTTACACCACTTTACATTTGTGTAGGCCACATTAGCTCATATTAAAGTCTAGTCCACACTTTAGAAAATTAGTGTTTCTTATACCTGTTAGGAGGAGTTGCTCAGGAATAAGCACACAAAGCCGTTAGTACTTTTCTGCTTATCTTTATCAGTCAACCAAGATGAAGAAGGCAGTGAGTAAGGCACGTGGGCGTGGGCGCGGAGCAGGGAGGGGACGTGGGGATTCTGTGCCTGCTGCGGGCACCGGTGACTCATCAGCACCCACTTTCACCAGGCAACAGTCGTTCATGCGCAGCTTTGTGTCAGAGCGCCGTACACCGCTGCTGCGTGAAGACCAAATTGAAGCCGTTGTCGGATGGATGGCAGCTAATGCATCAACTTCCATTAGTGCCACATCCTCTCAGACACAGAGCACAGGAGAGCAGCCATCTGTCTCTTCACCACCTGCCAAATTGCCCAGGCAGACAGAGAGCCCAGGACAGGAGCCGTCTCTACTTCTGTTCTCTGAATCTCTTGGCTTGGAAACAGGGGGCCAGCCAAGAAGCATTGGAGAAATGGAAGAAGAGGCAGGGTGCAGTGATGCCCAACAGCTTTTTCTGTCTTCCTCTGAAGAGGCGGGTGGGCCAGTGGCTCCGGTCACCACATCGCAGGCCGCATCAGCTGATGATGACACTCAGGTGCCACTTACTGGTGCGTGCTCTGCTGCTGAGACTACCCAGGAGGAGCAGTTGGGGGCAGAGGGTAGTGTAGATGATGAGGTCCTCGACCCATCTTGGCGTGAGGGACAGGAAGGTGGTGGGAGCAGCTCTGAGGAAGAGATTCCCCGTACGGCCCAAAGAGGGAGAGGGAGGGGGAAGACTGCGGATCCTGCAGCCTCCGCTTTGGCACCCGTTAGGAGCATGTCTCTTCCAAAAGCCAAAAAGGGCGCTCCCAAGACTTGCAGTGCCTGGTCCTTTTTTGACACAGTTGCAGATGACATTTGCTATGTCAGATGCAACGTGTGTCATCAAAAAGTCAAAAGAGGTCGAAATGTCAGCAGCCTCAATACCTCCAACATGTGGAAACATGTGCGCACCAGGCACCCGGCGTTGTTAGAAAAACACACTGAAGAGGTAGGCCAACCAACAGCGGCAGCTACCACCTCTTCAGCTCGTGTTGCCTCTTCCTCTAGCTCACACGCAGCTGGTTCGGCTTCCTCCCAGGATCGCCGTGGAAGAACCTCTGGCCCTGTTGTCCAGAGACCCGCTGTAATTCCACCCGCAGCACCACTTTCCCAGTCATCCACACACTCCCAGCCCAGTCTACAGCCATCGGTAGTACAGGCATGGGAGAAAAGGCGGCCTTTCTCGTCAAACCACCCACGAGCACAGGCTCTGACTGCAGGCATTGCCAAACTTCTGTCACTGGAAATGCTGTCATTCAGGCTGGTGGAGACTGACAGCTTCCGTGACTTGATGTCATTGGCAGTCCCACAGTACAATGTGCCCAGCCGCTTTTACTTCAGCAGGCAAGCCGTCCCTGCCCTGCACAAGCATGTGGAGGGACACATAAAACACGCGCTACTGAACGCCGTCAGTAGCAAGGTCCACCTCACCACCGATGCGTGGACCAGTCAACATGGACAGGGGCGATACCTTTCCCTCACTGCCCATTGGGTTAATGTCATTGAGCCGGGTACAGACCGTGCGAGTGGCGCAGGACGTGTCCTGCCCACTCCAAGGATTGCAGGAATCCATTCTGTACGCATTGACTCCTCCTCTTACACCAGTTCCTCAGAATCATCGCTGCAGGAGCCGTCACAGTCCACCTCCACATGGACCCGTGATGAACGTGTACCTGTTACGACCGACATGAGCACAGCCATGGCCAAACGTCAACAGGCCGTGTTGAAATTAATTTTTTTGGGGAATCGTAGCCACACAGCGCAGGAGCTCTGGAATGCCATCAAGCAGGAGAGCGATGTGTGGTTTGTGCCAGCGAATCTCCAGCCAGGCATGGTAGTGTGTGATAATGGCCGAAATCTGGTGGCAGCTCTGGGCCTCGGCAACCTCACTCACATCCCATGTCTGGCACATGTGCTCAATTTGGTCGTGCAGAGCTTTTTGAGGGACTATCCGGATCTTGATGCACTGCTGCACAAGGTCCGCCTAGAGTGTGCTCACTTGCGGCGTTCCAGCACGGCAAAAGCGCGCATTGCGGCTCTGCAGCGCCGACACCGCCTGCCGGAACATCGCATCATATGTGACCTACCTACCAGGTGGAATTCCACGTTACATATGTTGGAGCGGTTGTGTGAGCAGCAGCAAGCTGTAATGGAGTACCAGCTGCTTCAGGCGCAAAGAAGTCGCACTCAGCGCCGTACAGACTTCACAACCACAGAGTGGGCCACTATGAATGACGTCTGCCAGGTTTTGCGTCCCTTTGATTATTCCACGCGGATGGCGAGTGCAGATGATGCACTAGTCAGCATGACTGTCCCCCTTATCTGCCTGCTTGAAAAATCACTGCAAGCGCTAAGGGATGATGTTGTGGAAGAGGTGGAGGATGAGGATTCACCATTTCCATCATCTTCTGGACAGTCAGCGCCACGTGGTTCCTCACAAACGCTTAGGCAGGGTACAGTTTGTGAGGAGGATGAGGAGGAGTCAATGGAGGAGGAAGACGTCCGTCCAGAGGAGGGAGTTACACAATTGTCCAGTACTCAGTGTGTACAGCGAGGGTGGGGTGATGACGAGCGGGCAGAGATCACGCCTCCAGCAGGGGACAGCGTTTCTTGGGCAGTTGGCAGTCTGCAGCACATGGTGGATTACATGCTGCAGTGCCTGAGAAACGACCGCCGCATCGCCCACATTCTCAACATGTCTGATTATTGGGTGTTCACCCTCCTCGATCCTCGCTACCGGGACAACGTAGAAAGCCTCATCACACTGTTGAACCGTGAGCGAAAAATGCGGGAGTACCAAGACACACTGGTCAATTCCATCATCTTCTCCATTCCAACTGAGAGAAGTGCTGCTAGTGCATTCCAAAGCAGCTCAGTGCGTCCAGGCAGTGGTGGAGGCTCTGCACAAAGAGGGAGCAGAAGCAGTGCCTCTGCCCAAGGCAAGACCAGTATGGCCCAACTGTGGCACAGTTTTCTGTGCCCCCCACAAAAGTCTACACCATCACAGACGGCTCCAGTCAGCAGGAGGCAACGGTTCCGTCAGATGGTGACAGACTACATGTCTTGCCCTCTTGCTGTACTCCCAGACGGCTCTTCCCCTTTCAAGTTTTGGGTCTCAAAGCTGGATACATGGCCAGAGCTAAGCCAGTATGCATTGGAGGTGCTGTCTTGCCCTGCGGCCAGTGTATTATCGGAACGTGTCTTTAGTGCTGCAGGTGGTGTACTAACTGACCGTCGCATGCGACTATCCTCCGATAACGTTGACCGGCTTACTTTCCTGAAAATGAACAAGGCCTGGATCTCGCAGGAATTTGCCACTCCTCCTCCTGATTAAATAATTAGGTCACTGTATACGTTATCCAGGTCTCCTGTTGTGTTCATCTTTCTACCACCTGAACTTAAATTCCTGTGCTCCAACACCGCCAGTTGAGGCTCAGAAGTGCCGTCTGCACAGTCAAAACATACGACCCAGTGTTATTGGGTTTCAGTAACGTCAGCTGATCCCCAGCTGTGTAGCCGGCAATGTGTCATGCGACCGCCACGCTGACACAACAACTGAAATGTAAGGGAATCTGTCCCCCCCCCCCAAGGCGTTTGTTACTGAAAGAGCCACCTTGTGCAGCAGTAATGCTGCACAAGGAAAAGGTAGCTATTTTTGTTTAGCTCCTTGCACACGCAGAACTTAACACTTATAAAATGTGTCCCCTGCAACCGTAAAACCGTCCCGGAGGTGGGACTTTCCTTCGTAATGTGACGCAGCACAGCCGTCATTCCTACCACCCCGGCGCCGCGCACCGGCTCCTCAGCGTTGTTTTATTCCGTCCCGGAGCCTGCGCTGTTATGTTATCCCGTGGCCAGGCACACTTAGCGCTGCCCGTCTTCTGGCATCATTTGGTGTCAGGATGGCTGCGCCTGTGCGGCCGCGCTGGCAGAGAGCCCGCCTCGCAGTGTCTTCTGATTTAATCCCACTGGGGGCCTGGGATCCATGGACATGCGCAGTGCATATCTGAACCTCCACCTCTCACTCATTTCCCTATGGCTTCTTCAGACTGTTCGGTGTCAGCTGGTCCCTAATAGCATGCCACGGCCGTGACACCGCACAGTCTTAAGAAGCCGTAGGGAGGGGAGTGAGAGGCGAGGATATGCACTGCGCATGGCCATGGATCCCAGGCCCCCAGTGGGATTAAATCAGAAGACACTGCGAGGCGGGCTCTCTGCCAGCGCGGCCACACAGGCGCAGCCAGCCTGACACCAAATGATGTCAGAAGATGGGCAGCGCTAAGTGTGCCTGGCCACGGGATAACATAACAGCGCAGGCTCCGGGACGGAATAGAACAACGCTGAGGAGCCGGTGCGCGGTGCCGGGGGGGGTAGGAATGACGGCTGTGCTGCGTCACATTACGAAGGAAAGTCCCACCTCCGGGACGGTTTTACGGTTGCAGGGGACACATTTTATAAGTGTTTAGTTCTGCGTGTGCAAGGAGCATGATGAAAAGAGCCACCTTTTCCTTTTGCATCTTTTGTGCTGCACAAGCTGGCTCTTTCAGCTACAAACGCCTTGGGGGGGGGGTTAAAGGTTCCCTTTCGACTTTCTCAGGCTTCGGCCTACATTGTGTTCCTCTGCTTTTCCACCTGTCCCTGGGCTCCAACACCGCCAGTTGCCGTCCAGAAGTGCTGTACGCACAGTCAACAGTCCCTCCTCTGTTATTGGGGTTCAGTAACGTCAGCTGTTCCCCTGCTGTGTGTGTGGCAATCCCTCCTACCTCCTCCAACCTCCTCCTCCTCCTCCACCTGTCCCTGGGCTCCAACACCGCCAGTTGCCGTCCAGAAGTGCTGTACGCACAGTCAACAGTCCCTCCTCTGTTATTGGGGTTCAGTAATGTCAGCTGTTCCCCTGCTGTGTGTGTGGCAATCCCTCCTACCTCCTCCAACCTCCTCCAACCTCCTCCTCCTCCACCTGTCCCTGGGCTCCAACACCGCCAGTTGCCGTCCAGAAGTGCTGTACGCACAGTCAACAGTCCCTCCTCTGTTATTGGGGTTCAGTAATGTCAGCTGTTCCCCTGCTGTGTGTCTGGCAATCCCTCCTACCTCCTCCAACCTCCTCCAACCTCCTCCTCCTCCACCTGTCCCTGGGCTCCAACACCGCCAGTTGCCGTCCAGAAGTGCTGTACGCACAGTCAACAGTCCCTCCTCTGTTATTGGGGTTCAGTAACGTCAGCTGTTCCCCTGCTGTGTGTGTGGCAATCCCTCCTACCTCCTCCAACCTCCTCCTCCTCCTCCACCTGTCCCTGGGCTCCAACACCGCCAGTTGCCGTCCAGAAGTGCTGTACGCACAGTCAACAGTCCCTCCTCTGTTATTGGGGTTCAGTAACGTCAGCTGTTCCCCTGCTGTGTGTGTGGCAATCCCTCCTACCTCCTCCAACCTCCTCCTCCTCCTCCACCTGTCCCTGGGCTCCAACACCGCCAGTTGCCGTCCAGAAGTGCTGTACGCACAGTCAACAGTCCCTCCTCTGTTATTGGGGTTCAGTAACGTCAGCTGTTCCCCTGCTGTGTGTGTGGCAATCCCTCCTACCTCCTCCAACCTCCTCCTCCTCCTCCACCTGTCCCTGGGCTCCAACACCGCCAGTTGCCGTCCAGAAGTGCTGTACGCACAGTCAACAGTCCCTCCTCTGTTATTGGGGTTCAGTAACGTCAGCTGTTCCCCTGCTGTGTGTGTGGCAATCCCTCCTACCTCCTCCAACCTCCTCCTCCTCCTCCACCTGTCCCTGGGCTCCAACACCGCCAGTTGCCGTCCAGAAGTGCTGTACGCACAGTCAACAGTCCCTCCTCTGTTATTGGGGTTCAGTAACGTCAGCTGTTCCCCTGCTGTGTGTGTGGCAATCCCTCCTACCTCCTCCAACCTCCTCCTCCTCCTCCACCTGTCCCTGGGCTCCAACACCGCCAGTTGCCGTCCAGAAGTGCTGTACGCACAGTCAACAGTCCCTCCTCTGTTATTGGGGTTCAGTAACGTCAGCTGTTCCCCTGCTGTGTGTGTGGCAATCCCTCCTACCTCCTCCAACCTCCTCCTCCTCCTCCACCTGTCCCTGGGCTCCAACACCGCCAGTTGCCGTCCAGAAGTGCTGTACGCACAGTCAACAGTCCCTCCTCTGTTATTGGGGTTCAGTAACGTCAGCTGTTCCCCTGCTGTGTGTGTGGCAATCCCTCCTACCTCCTCCAACCTCCTCCTCCTCCTCCACCTGTCCCTGGGCTCCAACACCGCCAGTTGCCGTCCAGAAGTGCTGTACGCACAGTCAACAGTCCCTCCTCTGTTATTGGGGTTCAGCACCGCCAGCTGTTCCCCTGCTGTGTATACGGCAACGTGTACTGCGACCGCCACGCAGTCACAACAAGTTTACTTTAAGGGAACCTGTCCCCCCCCCCCCCCAGGCGTTTGTTACTGAAGGAGCCACCTTGTGCAGCAGTAATGATGCAAAGGGAAAAAGTGCCTCTTTTCGTGGTGCTCCTTGCACATGCGGAACCTAACAGTTATGAAATGTGTCCCCTCACAGCGTAAAACCGTCCGGTAGGTGGAACTTTCCTTTGTCGTGTGACGCAGCACAGCCATCATTTTTACCCCCTTGGCGCCGTGCGCCGCCTCCTCAGCGTTGTTTGAATCTGTCCCGGAGCCTGCGCTGTTAGGTTAGCCCTTGGCCATGCACACATGTTGCGGTGCCCGTCTTCTGACATCATTTGGTGTCAGGCTGGCTGCGCCTGTGCGGGTGCGCTGGCCGAGATCCCGCCTCGCAGTGTCGTCTAATGTAATCCCACCGCGGGCCTGTGATCCGTGCCCGTGCGCAGTGCATATCCTCGCCTCTCACTCCCCTCCCTACGGCTTCTTCAGACTGTGCGATGTCAGCTGGTCCCTAATAGCATGCCACGGCCGTGACACCGCACAGTCTGAAAAAGCCGTAGGGAGGGGAGTGAGAGGCGAGGATATGCACTGCGCACGGGCACGGATCACAGGCCCGCGGTGGGATAACATTAGACGACACTGCGAGGCGGGATCTTGGCCAGCGCACCCGCACAGGCGCAGCCAGCCTGACACCAAATGATGTCAGAAGACGGGCACCGCAACATGTGTGCATGGCCAAGGGCTAACCTAACAGCGCAGGCTCCGGGACAGATTCAAACAACGCTGAGGAGGCGGCGCACGGCGCCAAGGGGGTAAAAATGATGGCTGTGCTGCGTCACACGACAAAGGAAAGTTCCACCTACCGGACGGTTTTACGCTGTGAGGGGACACATTTCATAACTGTTAGGTTCCGCATGTGCAAGGACCATAATTAAAAGAGCTAAGTTTACCTTTTCCAGCATTAGTGCTGTACACAATGGCTCTTTCAGCTACAAACGCCTGGGGGGGGGGGGTTAAAGGTTTCCTTTCAACTTGCTCGAGTGCAGGCTTCGGCCTACACTCCGCTCCCCCTGCTCCTCCTGCTGACCCTGGGCTCTAACACCACCAGTTGGGGCCCGGTACTGCTAGCTGCACAGAGAAAAACACCAGCCAATGTGTCAGTGGGGTTCAGCACCGCCAGCTGTTCCCCTGCTGTGCAGCCGGCATCGTGTCCTGCAACTGCCACGCAGGCACAACAGACCCAAAAGCTGCCGCCAGTGCAGGCTTCGGCCTACACTCTGCTCCATCTCCTCCTCCTGCTGACCCCGGGCTCCAACACCGCCAGTTGGGGCCCGGTACTGCTAGCTGCACAGAGAAAAACACCAGCCAATGTGTCAGTGGGGTTCAGCACCGCCAGCTGTTCCCCTGCTGTGCAGCCGGCATCGTGTCCTGCAAAAGCCACGCAGACACAAGAACTGAAATTGAAGGGAACCTGTCCCCCCTCCCCCAGGCGTTTGTACGTTTTAAAGGCCACCTTGTACAGCGGTAATGCTGCATGTGTGCAAGGTGGCTCATAAACGTATTCTCCTCGCACATGTGGAACTGAAAACACGTCTAAAATGTGTCCTCTGCGTGACCATTTAACCGTCCCGGTGGTGTGACTTTCCTTTGTAATGACACGCTGCAACCCCCTTGGTAGCGCTGCCCGTCTTCTGGCATCATGGTTTGGCTGCCTGCGCCTCTGCGGCCGCCCTGACCCACACAACGCCCCTCGTTGTCTTAGTTATTGGGACTGCGAGGGTGTGATTGATGGGCAGGATCAGTGCATCAGTTCGCCTGTCCCTCCTCTCCTTCCGCCTTCTTCGGACTGTGCGGCTTCATGGCCGTGGCATGCGATAAGGGATCAGATGACGCCGCACAGTCTGAAGCGGGTGTAAGGACCCGAGTGCGAGAGGCCAACATATGTGCTGCGCCAGGCCCTGAATCCCAGCCCCGCAGTGTTTTTACAATGTTAAGACACTGCGGGGCTGGGATTCATGGTCATCGCGAACCGCACCGGCCGACATTAAATGATGTCAGAAGATGGGCAGCGCTAACAGCGCTAGGCCAGGGGATAACACGACAGCGCAGACTCCTGTACAGCAAATAACAACGCTCAGGAGGCTGCACCCAGCACCAAGGTGGGATTCTTGACATCTGTGCTGCGTCTCATTACAAAGGGAACTCGCGCCTCCAACACAGTTTGACTGTATAAAGGGCTAAATGTTATACGTGTTTCATTCAGCGTGTGCAAGGAGCGAAATTAAAAGAGCAACCTTTGACTTGTGCAGCACTACTGCTGCATAAGCTGTGGCTCTTCTACTTTCTAACCCCTGAGGGGGGGTTAAAGGTTACCTTTGAAATTGGTTCAAGTAGGCTTCGGCCTACACTCTGCTCCCCCTGCAGAGCCCGGGCTCCAACACCGCTAGTTGCTGTCCGGAAGTGCTGGCTGCACAGAGCCAAACACCTCGCCAATGTGTCAGTGGGGTCCAGCACCGCCAGCTGTTCCCCTGCTGTGTAGCCGGCAACGTGTCCTGCGACCGCCACGCAGACACAACAGACCCAAAGCTGCCGCCAGTGCAGGCTTCGGCCTACACTCCCCTCCCCCTGCTCCTGCTCCTCCTCCTCCTGCTGACCCTGGGCTCTAACAAACCGCCAGTTGGGGCCCAGATGTGCTAGCTGCACAGAGAAAAACACCAGCCAATGTGTCAGTGGGGTCCAGCACCGCCAGCTGTTCCCCTGCTGTGCAGCCGGCAACGTGTCCTGCAAAAGCCACGCAGACACAAGAACTGAAATTGAAGGGAACCTGTCCCCCCTCCCCCAGGCGTTTTTACGTTATCCAGCCACCTTGTACAGCGGTAATGCTGCATGTGTGCAAGGTGGCTCAGAAACGTATTCTCCTCGCACATGTGGAACTGAAAACACGTCTGCAATGTGTCCTCTGTGTGACCATTTAACCGTCCCGGTGGTGTGACTTTCCTTTGTAATGACACGCTGCAACCCCCTTGGTAGCGCTGCCCGTCTTCTGGCATCATTGTTTGGCTGGCTGCGCCTCTGCGGCCGCCCTGACCCACACAACGCCCCTCGGTGTCTTATTTATTGGGACTGCGAGGGTGTGATTGATGGGCAGGATCAGTGCATCAGTTCGCCTGTCCCTCCTCTCCTTCCGCCTTCTTCGGACTGTGCGGCTTCATGGCCGTGGCATGCGATAAGGGATCAGATGACGCCGCACAGTCTGAAGCGGGTGTAAGGACCCGAGTGCGAGAGGCCAACATATGTGCTGCGCCAGGCCCTGAATCCCAGCCCCGCAGTGTTTTTACAATGTTAAGACACTGCGGGGCTGGGATTCATGGTCATCGCGAACCGCACCGGCCGACATTAAATGATGTCAGAAGATGGGCAGCGCTAACAGCGCTAGGCCAGGGGATAACACGACAGCGCAGACTCCTGTACAGCAAATAACAACGCTCAGGAGGCTGCACCCAGCACCAAGGTGGGATTCTTGACATCTGTGCTGCGTCTCATTACAAAGGGAACTCGCGCCTCCAACACAGTTTGACTGTATAAAGGGCTAAATGTTATACGTGTTTCATTCAGCGTGTGCAAGGAGCGAAATTAAAAGAGCAACCTTTGACTTGTGCAGCACTACTGCTGCATAAGCTGTGGCTCTTCTACTTTCTAACCCCTGAGGGGGGGTTAAAGGTTACCTTTGAAATTGGTTCAAGTAGGCTTCGGCCTACACTCTGCTCCCCCTGCAGAGCCCGGGCTCCAACACCGCTAGTTGCTGTCCGGAAGTGCTGGCTGCACAGAGCCAAACACCTCGCCAATGTGTCAGTGGGGTCCAGCACCGCCAGCTGTTCCCCTGCTGTGTAGCCGGCAACGTGTCCTGCGACCGCCACGCAGACACAACAGACCCAAAGCTGCCGCCAGTGCAGGCTTCGGCCTACACTCCCCTCCCCCTGCTCCTGCTCCTCCTCCTCCTGCTGACCCTGGGCTCTAACAAACCGCCAGTTGGGGCCCAGATGTGCTAGCTGCACAGAGAAAAACACCAGCCAATGTGTCAGTGGGGTCCAGCACCGCCAGCTGTTCCCCTGCTGTGCAGCCGGCAACGTGTCCTGCAAAAGCCACGCAGACACAAGAACTGAAATTGAAGGGAACCTGTCCCCCCTCCCCCAGGCGTTTTTACGTTATCCAGCCACCTTGTACAGCGGTAATGCTGCATGTGTGCAAGGTGGCTCAGAAACGTATTCTCCTCGCACATGTGGAACTGAAAACACGTCTGCAATGTGTCCTCTGTGTGACCATTTAACCGTCCCGGTGGTGTGACTTTCCTTTGTAATGACACGCTGCAACCCCCTTGGTAGCGCTGCCCGTCTTCTGGCATCATTGTTTGGCTGGCTGCGCCTCTGCGGCCGCCCTGACCCACACAACGCCCCTCGGTGTCTTATTTATTGGGACTGCGAGGGTGTGATTGATGGGCAGGATCAGTGCATCAGTTCGCCTGTCCCTCCTCTCCTTCCGCCTTCTTCGGACTGTGCGGCTTCATGGCCGTGGCATGCGATAAGGGATCAGATGACGCCGCACAGTCTGAAGCGGGTGTAAGGACCCGAGTGCGAGAGGCCAACATATGTGCTGCGCCAGGCCCTGAATCCCAGCCCCGCAGTGTTTTTACAATGTTAAGACACTGCGGGGCTGGGATTCATGGTCATCGCGAACCGCACCGGCCGACATTAAATGATGTCAGAAGATGGGCAGCGCTAACAGCGCTAGGCCAGGGGATAACACGACAGCGCAGACTCCTGTACAGCAAATAACAACGCTCAGGAGGCTGCACCCAGCACCAAGGTGGGATTCTTGACATCTGTGCTGCGTCTCATTACAAAGGGAACTCGCGCCTCCAACACAGTTTGACTGTATAAAGGGCTAAATGTTATACGTGTTTCATTCAGCGTGTGCAAGGAGCGAAATTAAAAGAGCAACCTTTGACTTGTGCAGCACTACTGCTGCATAAGCTGTGGCTCTTCTACTTTCTAACCCCTGAGGGGGGGTTAAAGGTTACCTTTGAAATTGGTTCAAGTAGGCTTCGGCCTACACTCTGCTCCCCCTGCAGAGCCCGGGCTCCAACACCGCTAGTTGCTGTCTGGAAGTGCTGGCTGCACAGAGCCAAACACCTCGCCAATGTGTCAGTGGGGTCCAGCACCGCCAGCTGTTCCCCTGCTGTGTAGCCGGCAACGTGTCCTGCGACCGCCACGCAGACACAACAGACCCAAAGCTGCCGCCAGTGCAGGCTTCGGCCTACACTCCCCTCCCCCTGCTCCTGCTCCTCCTCCTCCTGCTGACCCTGGGCTCTAACAAACCGCCAGTTGGGGCCCAGATGTGCTAGCTGCACAGAGAAAAACACCAGCCAATGTGTCAGTGGGGTCCAGCACCGCCAGCTGTTCCCCTGCTGTGCAGCCGGCAACGTGTCCTGCAAAAGCCACGCAGACACAAGAACTGAAATTGAAGGGAACCTGTCCCCCCTCCCCCAGGCGTTTTTACGTTATCCAGCCACCTTGTACAGCGGTAATGCTGCATGTGTGCAAGGTGGCTCAGAAACGTATTCTCCTCGCACATGTGGAACTGAAAACACGTCTGCAATGTGTCCTCTGTGTGACCATTTAACCGTCCCGGTGGTGTGACTTTCCTTTGTAATGACACGCTGCAACCCCCTTGGTAGCGCTGCCCGTCTTCTGGCATCATTGTTTGGCTGGCTGCGCCTCTGCGGCCGCCCTGACCCACACAACGCCCCTCGGTGTCTTATTTATTGGGACTGCGAGGGTGTGATTGATGGGCAGGATCAGTGCATCAGTTCGCCTGTCCCTCCTCTCCTTCCGCCTTCTTCGGACTGTGCGGCTTCATGGCCGTGGCATGCGATAAGGGATCAGATGACGCCGCACAGTCTGAAGCGGGTGTAAGGACCCGAGTGCGAGAGGCCAACATATGTGCTGCGCCAGGCCCTGAATCCCAGCCCCGCAGTGTTTTTACAATGTTAAGACACTGCGGGGCTGGGATTCATGGTCATCGCGAACCGCACCGGCCGACATTAAATGATGTCAGAAGATGGGCAGCGCTAACAGCGCTAGGCCAGGGGATAACACGACAGCGCAGACTCCTGTACAGCAAATAACAACGCTCAGGAGGCTGCACCCAGCACCAAGGTGGGATTCTTGACATCTGTGCTGCGTCTCATTACAAAGGGAACTCGCGCCTCCAACACAGTTTGACTGTATAAAGGGCTAAATGTTATACGTGTTTCATTCAGCGTGTGCAAGGAGCGAAATTAAAAGAGCAACCTTTGACTTGTGCAGCACTACTGCTGCATAAGCTGTGGCTCTTCTACTTTCTAACCCCTGAGGGGGGGTTAAAGGTTACCTTTGAAATTGGTTCAAGTAGGCTTCGGCCTACACTCTGCTCCCCCTGCAGAGCCCGGGCTCCAACACCGCTAGTTGCTGTCCGGAAGTGCTGGCTGCACAGAGCCAAACACCTCGCCAATGTGTCAGTGGGGTCCAGCACCGCCAGCTGTTCCCCTGCTGTGTAGCCGGCAACGTGTCCTGCGACCGCCACGCAGACACAACAGACCCAAAGCTGCCGCCAGTGCAGGCTTCGGCCTACACTCCCCTCCCCCTGCTCCTGCTCCTCCTCCTCCTGCTGACCCTGGGCTCTAACAAACCGCCAGTTGGGGCCCAGATGTGCTAGCTGCACAGAGAAAAACACCAGCCAATGTGTCAGTGGGGTCCAGCACCGCCAGCTGTTCCCCTGCTGTGCAGCCGGCAACGTGTCCTGCAAAAGCCACGCAGACACTTGCTCTTGGACCTTCTGCTCCCCATCCTGGTTCCAGTACCGTCAGCTGGTTCCGGGCAGAGCCTTTGGCTTAGGTGCCTCCCTTTGGTATCCGAGTTCCACCAACGTCAGGTGGTCCTTGGTAGTGCTTTCAGGCACGGGTACCTCCTGCTTAGTAACCGGGTTCCAGTAACGTCAGCTGGTCCTCGGTAGTTCCATTGGCTCTTGGACCTTCGGCTACCCATCCGGGTTCCAGCACCGTCAGCTGGTTCTCGGCAGTGTCTTTTGCTCTTGTACCTTCTGCTCCCCATCCTGGTTCCAGTACCGTCAGCTGGTTCCGGGCAGAGCCTTTGGCTTAGGTGCCTCCCTCTGGGTATCTGAGTTCCACCAACGTCAGGTGGTCCTTGGTAGTGCTTTCAGCACAGGTACCTCCTGCTTAGTAACCGGGTTCCAGTAACGTCAGCTGGTCCTCGGTCGTTCCATTGGCTCTTGGACCTTCGGGTAGCCATCCGAGTTCCAGTTCCATCAGCTGGTTCTCGGCATTTTCTCAGCCTTCTTGTACCTTCTGCTACATTTCCAAGTTCAAGAGACTAAACACGATGACCCGGAAGACCACCCCTAAGATGACGACGACACCAGAGACGACAACCACCGTGATGACGACGACCCTGGAGACGATGACCCTGAAGACCACCCCGATGACGACGACCCCGGAGACCACCCCGATGACGACGACCCCGGAGACGACGACCCTGGAGACGACGACGACCTGGAAGACCGAGAAGCAGAAGAACAAGAGGCTGCAGAACAAAGAGCAGAAGGACATTAAGCATAACACAAAATATCAGAGCAAAAAATATTATGTAAATTATAAGCAGAAGAAGACTAAGCAGTGTATGGGGGTGAGTCCGTTCCTCCTCGTGGTGCCCCTGGATAAAGCCTGATGCTGCAGGCCAAACTGAACGCGGACAAATGTAACTGTTTTGTGACAGGCAGAACGGAAGGTGTAATCTTCAAACTTTTATAGATAACAACTACGGGAATGCCTGTCACAAATAAGAATATGATGAAGAAGTAGAATATGATGAAGATAATAGTAAACTAAAAACAATATGAACAATGTAACCCAAAAAATAATAGGTAGAAGATGAAGAAGAAGATGAATAAGGTGAAGAAGTTGATGTCAAAGAAGCTGATGATGAGGATAATTAAGAAGAAAGCGTGGGAGAAGTAAAAAAAAAGGTGAAGGGCGTGGAAGCAGTGAAACATCAATATCTGACATTAAAAAAAAAATTAACATAGTCAAATTCTTTCTAACGCCGAACGTCATAAAAAAAAACGCAAAATCCTGCTATTCTATTACATTGGGCTAAACCTCTGTGCCTTTAATATCTCCGCCACGTCCCCCAATACATCCTACATTATTCTTAGTTGTTTTCCTTCATGTAGAATGAACCTACAAGTGTATAAAGGGTTTATTTTAATTCCGATATTTTCGTCCCATTGACTTGCATTGGGATCGGGTATCGGTATCGGATTAGATCCGATACTTTGACGGTATCGGCCGATACTTTCCGATACCGATACTTTCCGATATCGGAAGGTATCGCTCAACACTACTCCTGACCTGTTGGACATGAGAATCCCAGTCATCCGAAAAAATCAAAATATCATCCAGATACACGATCATAAATTTATCCAAATATTCACGGAAAATGTCATGCATAAAGGACTGAAAGACTGAAGGGGCATTTGAAAGACCAAAAGGCATTACTAAATACTCAAAATGGCCCTCGGGCGTATTAAATGCGGTTTTCCACTCATCCCCCTGCTTAATTCGCACCAAATTATACGCCCCACGGAGATCAATCTTAGAGAACCACTTAGCCCCTTTTATTCGAGCAAACAAATCAGTCAGCAGTGGCAGAGGATACTGATATTTGACTGTAATTTTATTCAAGAGTCGATAATCAATACACGGCCTCAAAGAGCCATCTTTTTTAGATACAAAGAAAAAACCAGCTCCTAAAGGAGAAGAAGAAGGACGAATATGTCCCTTTTCCAGGGACTCCTTAATATATTCTCGCATAGCAGCATGTTCAGGTACAGATAGATTAAATAAACGACCCTTTGGAAATTTACTGCCCGGAATCAGATCTATGGTACAATCGCAATCTCTGTGAGGAGGTAGTGAACCAAGCTTAGGCTCCTCAAAAACATCACGATAATCAGATAAAAATTCCAGAATCTCAGAGGGAATAGATGACGAAATGGAAACCAAAGGTACGTCCCCATGAGCCCCCTGACATCCCCAGCTTAACACAGACATTGCTTTCCAGTCAAGGACTGGGTTATGAGATTGTAACCATGGTAATCCGAGCACCAAAACGTCATGTAGATTGTACAACACAAGGAAGCGAATCATCTCCTGATGATCTGGATTCATACGCATAGTCACTTGTGTCCAGTATTGTGGTTTATTACTAGCCAATGGTGTAGAGTCAATACCCTTCAGAGGTATAGGAACTTCCAGAGGCTCTAGATCAAACCCACAGCGCCTGGCAAAGGACCAATCCATTAGACTCAAAGCGGCGCCAGAGTCGACATAGGCATCCGCGGTAATTGACGATAATGAACAAATCAAGGTCACAGACAGAATAAACTTAGACTGTAAAGTGCCAATTGAAATAGACTTATCAACCTTTTTTGTACATTTAGAGCATGCTGATATAACATGAGTTGAATCACCACAATAGAAGCACAACCCATTTTTTCGCCTAAAATTCTGCCGTTCGCTTCTGGACAGAATTCTATCACATTGCATATTTTCTGGAGCCTTCTCAGAAGACACCGCCAAATGGTGCACAGGTTTGCGCTCCCGCAAACGCCGATCAATCTGAATAGCCATTGTCATGGACTCATTCAGTCCTGTAGGTGCAGGGAACCCCACCATAACATCTTTAATGGCATCAGAGAGACCCTCTCTGAAATTCGCCGCCAGGGCGCACTCATTCCACTGAGTAAGCACAGACCATTTACGAAATTTTTGGCAGTATATTTCAGCTTCATCTTGCCCTTGAGATAGGGCCATCAAGGCTTTTTCAGCCTGAATCTCTAAGTTAGGTTCCTCATAAAGCAACCCCAAAGCCAGAAAAAACGCATCCACATTGAGCAACGCAGGATCCCCGGGTGCCAATGCAAATGCCCAGTCTTGAGGGTCACCCTGCAGCAAGGAAATTACTATCCTAACCTGCTGTGCGGGATCTCCAGCGGAGCGAGATCTCAGGGAAAGAAATAATTTACAATTATTTTTGAAATTCAGGAAACGAGATCTATCCCCGGAGAAAAATTCAGGTATAGGAATTCTAGGTTCAGATATAGGAGCATGAATAACAAAATCCTGTAAATTTTGAACATTCGTAGCAAGATTATTCAAACCTGTAGCCGAACTCTGAGGATCCATTTTACTCAGGTGAGATCAGAGCCATTCAAGGATTAGAAGGAGAGAGAGAGACAAAGGCTGCAATTAGAGCAGAAATGCAACAAAGTCAACTATAGAGCAAGCTCAGAGGAAAAAAAAAAAAAAAAAAAAAATCTGCAGACTTCTTTTTCTCTCCTTTCTTCTGCCAACGGTTTTAACACTGGGCCGGCCATACTGTCATGGTTCCCAATGGCAAGGGAACGTCAGAGAACATAAATAACAGAACAGCTCTTGGGTGATGGAATCTCGAGCTGACCGTGAGCTAAACCTACCACACAACTAACAGTGGCCGGGTGGCGTACCTACGTTTTATCCCTAGACGCCTAGCGCCAGCCGGAGGACTAACTAACCCTAATAGAGGAAAAGACAGACCTGGCTTACCTCTAGGGAAATTCCCCCAAAAAGGAGACAGAAGCCCCCCACATATATTGACGGTGAGTTCAGAGGAAAAGACATACGCAGTATGAAGGTAGGTTCAGCAAAGCGAGGTCCGCTTACTAGATAGCAAGAAGATACAATAGGGAACTTCACGGTCAGCTGAAAACCCTATTAAAGTACCATCCCGAAATTACTTTAAGACTCATGTGTCAACTCATGACACCGGAGTGGCAATTTCGGCCCACAAGAGCTTCCAGCTACAGAAAAATAACATAACTGTGAACTGGAACAAAAATGCAAAACAAACTTAGGACTAAGAGTCCAACTTAGCTGATAGTAGTCTAGAAGCAGGAACATGCAACAGAAAGGCTCTGGTTACATTGATGGCCGGCACTAGAATAACTGAGCAGCAAGGCTAAATAGGATACACCCATATCCTAATGGAAACAGGTGAACAGAGAAAGTGAAGCACACAAGTCCAGTACCACCAGTGACCACCAGGGGAGCCCAAAAACCAAACTCACAACAGTGTTGTAATGTAAGGTTACCTGCCAAAGGGATCCCTCCTGTCTCCAGGCATGGTATTACCCTCCCGAGAGGAAGGCAGCACCTGTACTCCTGAGGTGCCACATTCCCCTCCCCCTGTTAAATCCAGTACTCCTGGACTGGGAAAAGAAAACATAAACAAACAGGTTAGTGCAAAACATTTTGAAAAAGGCATTTAACAGGTTTAAACTTTTTCTTCCCTTACGGGAGGCACTTTTTTTGCTTTAAAGTTGCAAACATATTTACAAAAGTATAACTGGTCTTATAACAGGGTGTCCTTGTTCATAAATAACAGTACCGATGCAGGGGACTCATCATATACCCCCAACATAAGCTTGGGCGGGCTACAAGGCGTATATCCAGACCCGGTGTTCAGCCACATCAGTCGGTTTTGCTTCAGGTCTGTGAACAAACAAGGCCCTATCCACGCTGGTAATGTGGGTAGAACCAAAGGTGCCAACTATATACAGTAACAGTTTTTGGGCAATTCACCGTTCATTACCCTGTTGTCCATTTTCAACCTTTAATAAGCAAAAGCAAACAGTTTAAAACCGGTAACAGCAATTATTGACATCTCATATATTTTGTTCCTGTTACTTGACCTCTGGTACTACAGTTAGATCTACTCAGTACGGGGATAGATAGGGATCTGACAGGATTCACTATTCTCGCTACCACTGATGTAGTGCACTCTTTTATGGCTACACTCCTAGTGATTCTACGTAGTGATCTCCTGCGACTACTTCCACTCACTGTGGGCATGACAGATTCACCAATAGCAGGGGGTGGATTCTCCACTTGCTCTACTGCTGGTGTGACGTCTGTTGCTTGAGTCCGCTGGGGTAGAGTCTCTTCTGATTCAGGATTGTTTTGAATCACATCTTGTTCTGGTATTTCCAACTGGGGAAAGACACAATTTAGTATTGTCAAAGTTTGATGGTAAGATGGTATGTGGCTCTACTTCCCACTTTTCATCAAGTTTGTGCATTCTTCTTTTTCGCTTTGGCACTTGTTCACCTGGTGACAAGGGAATTGCAGGGGCATGCTGGTTATTAGGGTTGAGCGACTTTCATTTTTTTAAGATCGAGTCGGGTTTTGCGAAACCCAACTTTGTTCAGAGTCGAGTCGAGTGCAGTCGGCCGATTATTGCTAAAAGTCGGGGATCGACCGAAACACGAAACCCAATGCAAGTCAATGGGGAAGCATAGTCGGCAGTGAGTGGAGGCCAGGAAAACACCTACAGTGCCCATTTTAATGCCAAAAACATCCATTCTTGTTTCTGAAGCTTGTCAATCTTAATTAACTTTATAATAATAGTTGGGCATTTGAAATTGGGGGTCATTTGGCAAAAGTTGTGGGGGGGGTAGGGCTGGTTCAAGGTTTTAGTGGGCCCAGGAAACGTGGACTACATCACGGCGGTGGAGCAGTGAGAGGTAAGTATGTCAAGTTTGCAAGTGCTGTGATCCTAAGCAAGCAGGGGGGGCCCACTCGTTGGCATTGGCACTGGCACAAGGCCCCTCAAAGTACAGCGGTGTGTTTGCACGGCGGGGGCGCCTCCCACCAGCAGAGACACTTTTGCGTACTCTGAGGGGCCCTGTGCCAGTGACATCGCCAACGAGTATGCCCCCCCCACCTGATGAAGGAACCTGCACTTTCATCTGCACCTTCCTCTTTGTCCCTGTGTAAGGTGGTATAACATGCGGGAAGGGGAACCTTACTTTCAGCAGGGTCAGATTCTGGCTGTGTAGAGTGCAAGGGGAATGTAGTGGTCTAGGTCAATGTATCAAAAATAGCAAAAACTGTAGTTCTGTAAACACACAGATGGTACCACTAGAAA
Organism: Ranitomeya variabilis; assembly: GCF_051348905.1. Lineage (NCBI taxonomy): Eukaryota > Metazoa > Chordata > Amphibia > Anura > Dendrobatidae > Ranitomeya > Ranitomeya variabilis. Next base: position 823,824,592 of record NC_135232.1, on the reverse strand, counting down.
TATAAATGATAATACAGCACAAGTGGAATAATAAAACTTAACTTTTACTCATAAATATAGATAAAAGAGAATAAAGTCACCCAAAATATGATAAAAATTAGGGGTACAGTCTGATGCAAGAGACCTTAAAGACTGAATAACCCCAAATAGGATTCCAAACTCCGCATTAAGCAACACCTGCGGAATATAGATGGCCCAAGGTACGATATACAAATCTGCTGCATGAAAAATTATACATAACTAGCAGCATGAATGCACATACACCTGGTTGCACAAAAGATAATTGATCATCTTTAAACAATGGTGGCACTTCAAAAAGAAGCATGCCAAATAATAAACAGATATATGTTACTGGAAAAGGAACAATCTCACCAATTCCAACGGTGCGGGCACAGGAGCGCTGAATGGTCCCCGGTCAGGAGTACATCCAGAAATTTGATGGGAAATGACAATACCCTGTCAATCCCTATGGGGCTACTGATAAGCTATCCCCAAAGCTCCTGCCCTTACAAGGGCAGTCCACAGCTACCCCTGCATACACATGCCCTGCACTCTCCCTGTGTCATTGTCCCAACGCGTTTCTTCCAAGCTTATTCATCAGGGGACTAGCTTGTATGAGGAGATAAAGTGCCTTGTGCTATGCTAGAGGACAAAAAGTCCTGCCACCCTCTGTGCTATCTTGCAGAGAATGGAGGGGCGTAGGGCCGGTCTTTAAATAACAAAAGGTCTAATTAAAAGACCAGGTGGGGTAATCAATCCAAACAAGTGGCAACAATGAATACGTGACAATGAGTCAATAGCTCTGGGTCAATAGAGACAAAACACCCACTAGCAGATATCACAATAATGAATAATATCAAAACATGTGCTGTGTTGTATAAGCGCTATTATACCCATAGCAAATGGAGACTCACTGTTATGTTGGCGTCACACGCCGAGAAACCATGCTCGCATGCCGGTAAGAGACGCACTTCCGTCATGCGCAGTGTGAACCGGAAGTGGCCGCTGCTAGGTAACGCTAAACTGATCGCCGATGTAAGCATAAAATATCGGCATAGGCGTTCATTAATAGAAACTAGCCGACACAATATTGACCATATGTATACGAACCTGGCAAAGGGGTTATTGTTATACATAAAAGACTGTACGCTGGCCGGAAGAGGCTGTAACTAGGCAACGCATACCAACAAAAAACCTCCAGCGGAGTAGAACCAGGGCGCATGTGCGGGAATCATAAAGAGCCGGTACACAATTGTGACATGTGCGTTATATACAGAAAATTACCGCTACTAGGTTACTAAAACCCACAACCAAACCACTGGAGATGATTTGGAGTAAAAAGCAATGGGCATAAAAAAGCCCTCAATAGGAAAATATGCCGGTTCAAAAGAATATTATGTGCCAGTAAGAATGAGCAGTTACTAGGGAGCAATACCTAAACAGCCGGACCAATGTACGATAGGTGTGAGCATGGTCCATCACATATATGTATATACAGAAGGATCATAAATGCACAATATAGCCGCAAAAAATCTCTAAAGAGCGGCATATAGCAATATAAGTACTGTCTCTGAAAAAAGTTACCACAAAAAAGATAAACCCCCAAACCACAAAATGTGGAAGAAAAAATAATAATTATTAATCATGCACATCCAATAGAGAATGTGGGTGACAATAATAAGGATTTAGGCATAATCAGATCATAGAATGACTGTGTACTACCGAAAGGAGACTAGAAGAAAGGAGGAGGAAAACAATTCAAATGAAACAACTGTAATTAATCTGGTCGTTCAGTCCATGTGGACTAACGGTATTAAGGTAAAAAATCCACTTAGCCTCTCGCTGTAATAACAACTGATCCCAATCACCCCCTCGTATGGGTTTAATCACCCTTTCAATTGCCATAAATTTGAGATGCCGAGGAGAGCCGTTGTGCAATTGATTAACGTGTCGGGAGACGGAGGTGTCTCTGCCATGTATTACGTCCCCAACATGTTCCCCAACTCTTTTTTTGAATTCTCTAATAGTTTTCCCAACATACTCAATTCCACAAGAACAAGAGACTTTATAAACAACCCCTTTAGTACTACAATTAATAAATTGCTTGATGTAATAGTTTCTGCCGGTAACATTACTCACAAAGTTATTGCCTGTGTCAATGTATTGGCAGACGGTACAATGTCCACATTTGAAACAGCCCTTTGTGTCACTCCTTAGCCATGTCTCATTTACAGGGCTTGAGAAATGGCTATGAACTAATCTGTCATTAAGTGACCGCGACTTTTTGTAAGTAATTGACGGGGTATGATCCAGGTAGTCTGAGATGTCCGAATCCATCTTTAATATGGACCAATGTTTAGCAACAATATCTCTTACATGGTTTGCACCATTATCAAAAGTGGTAATAAACCGTACCACATCATTGTTCTGTGTCCTTACAGTGGGATTCAACAGAGAAGGTCTATCCCTACTCTTTGCCTCATGATAGGCCCTCGAGAGGATCCTAGATGGATAACCCCTATCTTGGAAGTTCCTTCTTAGTTCCTGAGCTTGAGACTCAAAGATAGCGTCATCTGAGCAATTCCTCCGAATTCTCAGGTACTGCCCCTTGGGAATACCTCTCTTGAGATGTTCCGGGTGGTGACTACTCCAATGTAGGAGGGCATTAGTAGCTGTTGGTTTTTTATAGTTTGAAGTAACTAAATCACCATTCGATCCTTTGGTAATTAGGATATCCAAAAAGGGCAATGCAGAAAACTCAATTACTGACGTGAAGAACAGGCCAATGTTGTTGTGATTAAGCCTGTCCACGAAGCTGACAAAATCACCTCTAGGGCCCGTCCAAATCAAAAAGATGTCATCTATGTACCGTGTCCAAATATCTGGGACACGGCACATAGATGCATCAGAGTCATCACTCCAAACCATCGTCTCCTCCCACCAGCCGAGGAAGAGATTGGCATAGGCCGGGGCACAGGGACTGCCCATGGCCGTCCCCCTCAGCTGGTGGTAGGTCCTACGATTAAAGGTAAACACATTATGTGTCAAACAGAACCGGAGCAGCTCAAGAACAAAATGATTGTGTTTCTCAAATTGTAAACCTCTCATTTGAAGAAAGTATTTGACGGCCTCCAAACCCCTATCATGGGGAATGGAGGAATAGAGCGCCTCCACATCGATACTAGCAAGATGTGCATCAGGATCAATCGTGAGGCCCTCCAGACGATGAAGGAGATCAGGGGTATCCTTGACAAAGGATTGTAGGGCAGACACAAATGGTGACAACACTCGGTCTAGGTAGATGCCTGCATTCTGACAAAGACTACCTACCCCAGACACAATGGGCCTACCCTTGAGAGGGTTAAGGCCCTTGTGGATCTTGGGGAGGCAGTAAAAGGTTGCTGTTATAGGATGACGTGGAAGAATAAAATCAAACTCCGTTTTGTCTATCACCCCACTCTCCAAACCCATCTGTAGAATCTGGGCGAGTTCCTCACGATATTCATTAATTGGATTCCGTGAGAGAACCTCATAAGATGCACCATCAGAAAGAATAGATTCACAGATCTGTTGGTAATGGGCAATGTCAAGGATGACAACGTTGCCACCCTTGTCTGAGGGTTTAATTACGATAGTGTCATCACTCTCGAGGCGCTTCATTGCTTCCATCTCTCTTTTAGTGCAATTGAAGCTACACCGTAGATGGGACTGCGAGAGGCCAATTAAATCAGACGTAACCAAATTAGAGAAAACATCGATAGCTGAAAGATCACTAGCAGGGGGTGGCATTCTGTGACTTCTCAGCTTCAGTTCTGTAAAGGGGCCCATGCCCTGCAGATTAGGATTAGACTCACCAATGCTGTGGAGCAATCTCACATCAGCCAGCATGTCGGCAGGGATGTCAAGGTCAGCACAAGCACGAGAATCCTGCTGGTGAAAGTATTTTTTCCACCTTATCTTATGTAAAAAAAGATTAAGATCCTTTACTGCTCTAAATAAATCAAAATCACTGTTGGGGACAAAAGACAGACCTTTTTTTAATAAACACATTTCGGCACTATCAATGATTCTTACTGAAAGATTAATCACCTGAATATTGTGCTTAGATACCGACCCAGGGGGATTGTCAACTGCAGTTACTGTAGAACGTACTGTGTCTACTATTTCCTCACCTGAGGTGGTCTGTTTCTCAGGGCATACACCTGATCTAAAAAATCACCCCCGGGAGTATTGCCTGATCTATCAGAAGATCCTCGTGCACCTCGACCTTTACCCCTCCCCCGATTTTTACCTCTAGTAGACCTGTTCCTATTCTCAGGTTCAGAAAAATCAGTGTCTGTAGATGATAAATCAGTATCACGCTCAAGAGGGGTAGGTCAATGTACCAGCAGACTCATCTAGCAGTGGCTGGGCAATGGGCAGGATGAGGAGGAAACACAGATGTAGGGCCAAAGAATAAAGTAGGCTAAATGCAGTTAAAAATTGGTAACAGGACTAAACAGGCGGCATTGCTTTGTTCAGTGGAGGAGCAAACCCAGGAGCAGCAGACACTGTTTTAAGGGCCCAACCACACTAGTAGGCCAAATGCAGTTTAATATCTGGTACTATAGGCCAAAAGCCTAAAGACTGAAGCTCAGCTTTATACAGTGGAGGACAACACCAGGGAGCGGCAGACCCCGTTAGTAGGCCGTAACCACCAAGCTTTTTAAAAAACAGCACTTAATGAGAGCCAGAAGGTTGAAGCTCAGCTTTATTCAGTTGAGGTCAACACCAGGAAGCGGCAGACCCCGTTAGTAGGCCGTAACCACCAAGCTTTTAAAAAAACAGCACTTAATGAGAGCCAGAAGGTTGAAGCTCAGATTTATTCAGTTGAGGTCAACACCAGGGAGCGGCAGACACCGTTTGTAGGCCGTAACCCCCAAGCTTTTTAAAAAACAGCACTTAATGAGAGCCAGAAGGTTGAAGCTCAGCTTTATTCAGTTGAGGAAAACACCAGGGAGCGTCAGACACCGTTAGTAGGCCGTAACCACCAAGTTTTTTAAAAAACAGCACTTAATGAGAGCCAGAAGGTTGAAGCTCAGCTTTATTCAGTTGAGGTCGACACCAGGGAGCGGCAGACACCGTTTGTAGGCCGTAACCAAAGTTGAAGGCCAAATGCAGTTTAATATCTGATACTTTAGGCCGAAAGCCTAAAGACTGAAGCTCAGCTTTATACAGTTGAGGACAACACCAGGGAGCGGCAGACCCCGTTAGTAGGCCGTAACCACCAAGCTTTTTAAAAAACAGCACTTAATGAGAGCCAGAAGGTTGAAGCTCAGATTTATTCAGTTGAGGTCAACACCAGGGAGCGGCAGACCCCGTTTGTAGGCCGTAACCACCAAGTTTTTTAAAAAACAGCACTTAATGAGAGCCAGAAGGTTGAAGCTCAGCTTTATTCAGTTGAGGAAAACACCAGGGAGCGGCAGACACCGTTAGTAGGCCGTAACCACCAAGTTTTTTAAAAAACAGCACTTAATGAGAGCCAGAAGGTTGAAGTTCAGATTTAGACAGTGAAGGACAATTTGAATTAGGGACTGCAGACAGACTTAGTAGGCTGTCCCCTGTGGACCATGCATCCACCACATTAACCCATTGCGCCATAACCGTTGCCATGCCTACAGGTCCATGCGTCTGTTGTCAGGTGCACCTTTGTACTCACAGATTGCCAGAGTGCATGGACAATGCGGTCTTTTACATGCTGGTGGAGGGTTGGGATGGCTTTTCTCACAAAAGAAGTGTCGACTGGTTAGCTTGTAGCGTGGTACAACGTAGTCCATCATGGCTTTATTAATATTAAATAAAATATATAAATAGGCTCTATGAACTTTTAAATAGGTTCCAGGGGTACACGGGCAGCATTGGTGTGGTCAGCGGAGGAGGATTGCAAGGAGGGACCGCAGACAGGCTTACTAGGCCTAAAATAACTAAAAATATGCTCAAGGCACTTAGAGTTATCTCGCAGGGGTACACAGGCAGCATTGTGGTCAGTGGAGGAGTATTGCAAGTAGGGACCGCAGACAGGCTAATGAAGGCCCGCAGACAGGCTAATGAAGGCCTAAAATAACAAAAAATAGGCTCAAGGCAGTTTTAAATCGGTTACATGGATACACAGGCAGCATTGTGGTCAGTGGAGGAGTATTGCAAGTAGGGACCGCAGACAGGCTAATGAAGGCCTAAAATAACAAAAAATAGGCTCATGGCAGTTTTAAATAGGTTACATGGATACACAGGCAGCATTGTGGTCAGTGGAGGAGTATTGCAAGTAGGGACCGCAGACAGGCTAATGAAGGCCTAAAATAACAAAAAATAGGCTCAAGGCAGTTTTAAATCGGTTACATGGATACACAACAACAAAGAAAAATTGTTCCAGCTTCTTCATAAAATTTGATACTTTAATCCAACATATTAAAATAGTAAAGGACACACTCCTGGGACAATGCCATAGCACATGTGAAGAGAGCTACGCGTTTCGACCTTGCGGTCTTTGTCACAGCTGATCTATTAGGTAGCCCCTCTGATATAAGAAGGACTACTACACCAATGGAAAGGTGAGAAAAAGTCACCTGACCCGAAGGTTCTATGCAATATAAAATATAAAATATTATTAAATTGCTATGTGTATGCAATCGAAAAAATTCAATAAAATACAAAGAATCCATAAACAGACAGAAATAAACGAAAAAAACAAACAAAAAAAAACAAAACATAAAAATATATATGAATATATACATCAAAGTACTGCTGTTATCCATGTCAATAGTTGTTATATACACCAAAATCCTGCTATTATCTATGTTAATAGTGAAACATGAGTTCACTTTTTTTATTAAGACCAAACGGAAATCTTGTGCCTAAATTGAAAATCCAAAAGGCTTCCCGTGTGAGCAGAGCCCTATGCATATCACCTCCTCGTGGAGATTTGTTTATTTTTTCAATACCTGTTACTCTCAGGGAGTCCGTATTGCGTGAGTGTACTTCGATGAAATGTCTGGCTACAGAGGAGATTGTACGACTGTTCTTAGTTGTGCATTTAATATCGTACAAATGTTCTGATATTCTGTTTTTTAGTTTTCTTATTGTGCAGCCAATATATGATTTCTCACATGAGATACAATCTATTTTGTATACTATGAAGCGTGTATTGCAATTAATGAAAGTTTGAATTTTATATTTGTTTTCCATGTCGCTCGTACCAAAAAATTTTGTGATATTTAAATGGTCACACGTGGTGCAGTTGGTAACATTGCATTTATAGCACCCTATGCAACTCAACCAGGTGCTATTTAGTTGTTGAGAGGAAAAACAATTATGGGATAATATATTGCCTAGCGTGGGTGCCCTTCTGGCTATAATATTGCAACCATTATTTAGTAACACAGCAAGAATAGGATCTTCAAATAAGATTGGAATAGCTCGATTAATGATAGTTTTGATTTCATTAAATTGCGGACTAAATTGTAAACAAACATATGGTTTATTAGAAATTTTTTTGATATTTTTATTTTTATTTTTGTTTTTATTGTTGTTCTTGCTGTTTGACTCTGCATAAATGAGATCTGATTGATTTTTCAAATTGACCACATTTGTCGCTCTATTAAGCATCCACTTAGGGTAACCCCGCTTAGTAAATTTTTTCCGTGATTGAGATAGATCTTCATCTAAGTCCTTGTTATTATTGCAATTCCGCTTCAGTCTGGTGAATTCACCCACGGGGATGGCTTTGATTGTATGTCTGGGGTGACTGCTTTTTGCATGGAGAACCGTGTTGCCTGCTGTTGGTTTTATGAATGTGCGTGTGGACACTAATTCATTCGGAGTACCTGTCAATGTATTCAATGAAACCAATTCAAGTTCTGATATTTCCAGCACATGGACTGTGTTAAAAAAAGCCATGATTCAAGAGACAAAAACTTGGTGGGATTTAACCACCCTCCAAAACTACATATCGAAAGATATGATCCCAAGAGGTTTACGGTTGAAGAAAAAAGCCACCACCGACTTTGGTACAACATTTTCCAATGAATGGAATGAAATATTAAGCAATTGCTCACTGAACCTCATGAGGCTCATTGTTAAATATGAGGAGAAAAAACTTCAGGATATACAAAAGGAAATTGACAGTTCCAAAGAAAGTCTAAAAAATATGAATGTCATTTGTGAAAATTGTGACACCTATAAGAAGATCCGGGATGAACTAACAACATTAGAGGACGAAATCATACAACGGAAAAAACGGAAATTTGAACGAGACCTAGAGGATTATGCCAATAACAAAGTATATAATTGGAATGATGGCAATGAGTCTTATAGTACTCCAAGATCAATTTTACGTTTTTCCAATCGCCGCAGAAGACCAAATAAACGCTATGTAAGCTTTAGTTCTCGAGATGGCGAATCAGATGACAATGGTCTCAGCACATCTGACATTTCTCTCAATGAGCCCATGGAGTATAATCTAGCCAAACAATCAAATAAATCAAAAAACGCAAAAGGCGCGGTGGGAGGAAGCACAGAAAATCATTATGGTGTGCAAACCCGCCGCAACAAAAGCATGATGAGATAAGTCAGAATGTTGTAAATTTGTCTTCAAAAATTTTTTCACAGGAACAACTGCAAGTTTTGGCATTTGGTCTTAATTTTGCACCGGATCAAGACTTTAACCTGTTTGCAAGTATTTTGGATGTGAACAAATTCATCAGGAACCTGACTATAAAAAAAACTTTTTTTCAGCTAGCCAGGAACAGGAAATAGAAACTGAGGACCGGGTTGAAAATGAGTTTCATGCATTAGATTTCCACGAGCAAATGTCATTGTTAATTTTGCAGGATTTGCAGGGTAGTGATGGAACAAATAAATGTATTAATCAGGCAGATAATTTTGGTACAAAAAATCCCTATTTCTATCCTATAAATTCTCGAGCTGAATGCATGAATACATTTCAAGAAATAGTAGAACGTGATCTTAAACTCCTACATGAAAATAAACAACCAGCTAAAAAGAACATATCTAAACAACAAAGTAAAGCCATTCAGGAAATTAAAGCCATGAAAGATAGGCCGGCGTCACACTTGGCGTAAGACAATACGCCACGTATTATACGTCCGTACTACGGCCGTAATACGGAGAAATGTTCCCAAAATATTGATCCGTAGTCAGGGTGTGTCAGCGTATTTTGCGCATGGCATCCTCCGTATGTAATCCGTATGGCATCCGTACTGTGAGATTTTCGCGCAGGCTTGCAAAACCGACATCTAATGGATTTATGTGCTCAAATGCTCGGGGAAAACATATATACAGTATATATATATATATATATATATATATATATATATATATATGTCATTGAGACACATATATATAGTCTGTATTTATATTTAATTCAGCGCGATATCTGTGAACAGCCGATAATTCAATTGCCGGCTTTTCATTTCTCCTGCACAAACCCAACAGGATATGAGACATGGTTTACATATATTAAACCATCTCATATCCCCTTTTTTTTTTGCATATTCCACACTACTAATGTTAGTAGTGTGTATGTGCAAAATTTCAGCGCTGTAGCTGCTAAAATAAAGGGTTAAATGGCGGAAAAAATTGGCGTGGGCTCCCGCGCAATTTTCTCCGCCAGAGTGGTAAAGCCAGTGACTGAGGGCAGATATTAATAGCCTAGAGAGGGTCCATGGTTATTGGCCCCCCCCTGGCTACAAACATCTGCCCCCAGCCACCCCAGAAAAGGCACATCTGGAAGATGCGCCTATTCTGGCACTTGGCCACTCTCTTCCCACTCCCTGTAGCGATGGGATATGGGGTAATGAAGGGTTAATGCCACCTTGCTATTGTAAGGTGACATTAAGCCAGATTAATAATGGAGAGGCGTCAATTATGACACCTATCCATTATTAATCCAATTGTATGAAAGGGTTAAAAAACACACACACATGATTTAAAAGTATTTTAATGAAATAAACACAGCGGTTGTTGTAATAATTTATTGCTCTCTCAATCCATTTGCAGGCCCTCGCTTGGCAAAATAATAAACGCACAAGATACATACCCTCAGCTGAACCGTCACGTCACGAAGTAATCCATCTGAAGGGGTTAAAATAATTTACAAGCAGGAGCCCTGCTAATGCAGCGGTGTGCTCGTGCTTGTAATTCCCCGGCGAATGAATGAAATGTAGGTCATTGACCTACATTTCCTTCAGTCGCGGTGATGCGCCCCCTGGTGGATGTCCTCATATGACCTGGAGCGTGGGAAAAAGTTCCCAGGCTGCAGTTCATGAGAACATCCAGCAGGGGCGCATCACCGCGACTCAATGTAAGTATAGATCACTCTGCTTTCCTTTTAGCACCCGGGGATTACAGGCACGAGCGAGTGGTTTATCGCAGCTCCTGCCTGTAATATTAGTTAACCCCTTCAGATGGATTACCTCGTTGGACGTGATCGGACATCAGAAGGTATGTATATTGTGTGTTTATTATTTTGCCAAGCGAGGGCCTGGAAATGGATTGAGAGAGCAATAAATTATTACAACAACCGCTGTGTTTATTTCATTAAAATACTTTTTAATCATGTGTGTGTGTGTTTTTTAACCCTTTCATACAATTGGATTAATAATGGATAGGTGTCATAATTGACGCCTCTCCATTATTAATCTGGCTTAATGTCACCTTACAATAGCAAGGTGGCATTAACCCTTCATTACCCCATATCCCACCGCTACACGGGAGTGGGAAGAGAGTGGCCAAGTGCCAGAATAGGCGCATCTTCCAGATGTGCCTTTTCTGGGGTGGCTGGGGGCAGATGTTTGTAGCCACGGGGGGGCCAATAACCATGGACCCTCTCCTGGCTATTAATATCTGCCCTCAATCACTGGCTTTACCATTCTGGCGGAGAAAATTGCGCGGGAGCCCACGCCAATTTTTTCCGCCATTTAACCCTTTATTTTAGCAGCTACAGCGCTGAAATTTTGCACATACACACTACTAACATTAGTAGTGTGGAATATGCAAAAAAAAAAGGGGATATGAGATGGTTTAATATATGTAAACCATGTCTCATATCCTGTTGGGTTTGTGCAGGAGAAATGAAAAGCCGGCAATTGAATTACCGACTTTTCACTAACACCGCTGCGTATTTCTCGCAAGTCACACTGCTGGTCCGTGTTTAATCCGTATTTTTCTCGCCCCCATAGACTTTCATTGGCGATTTTTTTGCGCAATACGCTGACAAACGCAGCATGCTGCGATTTTGTACGGCCGTAGAAAGCCGTATAATACTGAACCGTAATATACGGCTGATAGGAGCAGCCCCATTCAGAATAATTGTGCCGTTTATTTTGCGAGTTTTACGGACGTAATTTCTGCGCTCTTACGTCCGTAAAACTCGCCAGTGTGACGCCGGCCATATAGTCATAAAAACAAGTGATAAAGGGGGTGTAATTGTTATAATGAATTCTATAGATTATAAAAATGAGATTTTCAAACTAATTTCTGACAATAACATTTACAAAAAATTAACTTCTGACCCCACTGTCCTATTTAAACAACAAATAGACATAATGATTGATGAAGGTGTATCCTTAGGGGATTTAACCGCTAAGCAAGCGGATTACATGCATGTCTCACACCCTGTAATGCCCATTTTATATGGGCTTCCCAAAATTCACAAGCAGGCTGAATTTCCCCCAATGAGACCTATAGTCTCTAGTATAGGATCACTAAATGAATTTTTAGGTCAATGGCTGGATTCTCTGCTCCAACCATTAGTTGTAAGAACCCCAGGGCATATTAAGGATACCAAAGAGGTTCTGGGTATTATAACACAAAAACAGTGGAAATCAGACTTCACATGGTTAAGCTGCGATGTAATATCATTATATACATGCATTCCGCATGATGTAGCCATGACAGCATTGCAATTTCATTTAAGGAAATACAGTACCTACTCAGAGGATTTGACCAATTTTATTTTACAGGTCACTTTTTTTCTATTAACGCACAATTTTTTTTTTTTCTTTTGATGGGGATTATTATTTGCAGTGCACAGGTGTTTCTATGGGCGCAAAATTTTCACCATCTTTGGCAAATTTAGTGATGGCCCATTGGGAATATTTATATTTGTTTTCATCATCCAAACCATTTTCTTCATTTATTCACTGGTATGGCAGATACATCGACGATACTTTGATTATATGGAGGGGCGATGTATCTGCCATACAGGAATTCATAAGCTATATTAACAATAATAATTGTAATATAAAATTCACTTTTGTACATGCGGTATCCAAAATTTCTTTTTTGGATCTAGAATTGACAGGTACTCCGAATGAATTAGTGTCCACACGCACATTCATAAAACCAACAGCAGGCAACACGGTTCTCCATGCAAAAAGCAGCCACCCCAGACATACAATCAAAGCCATCCCCGTGGGTGAATTCACCAGACTGAAGCGGAATTGCAATAATAACAAGGACTTAGATGAAGATCTATCTCAATCACGGAAAAAATTTACTAAGCGGGGTTACCCTAAGTGGATGCTTAATAGAGCGACAAATGTGGTCAATTTGAAAAATCAATCAGATCTCATTTATGCAGAGTCAAACAGCAAGAACAACAATAAAAACAAAAATAAAAATATCAAAAAAATTTCTAATAAACCATATGTTTGTTTACAATTTAGTCCGCAATTTAATGAAATCAAAACTATCATCAATCGAGCTATTCCAATCTTATTTGAAGATCCTATTCTTGCTGTGTTACTAAATAATGGTTGCAATATTATAGCCAGAAGGGCACCCACGCTAGGCAATATATTATCCCATAATTGTTTTTCCTCTCAACAACTAAATAGCACCTGGTTGAGTTGCATAGGGTGCTATAAATGCAATGTTACCAACTGCACCACGTGTGACCATTTAAATATCACAAAATTTTTTGGTACGAGCGACATGGAAAACAAATATAAAATTCAAACTTTCATTAATTGCAATACACGCTTCATAGTATACAAAATAGATTGTATCTCATGTGAGAAATCATATATTGGCTGCACAATAAGAAAACTAAAAAACAGAATATCAGAACATTTGTACAATATTAAATGCACAACTAAGAACAGTCGTACCATCTCCTCTGTAGCCAGACATTTCATCGAAGTACACTTACGCAATACGGACTCCCTGAGAGTAACAGGTATTGAAAAAATAAACAAATCTCCACGAGGAGGTGATATGCATAGGGCTCTGCTCACACGGGAAGCCTTTTGGATTTTCAATTTAGGCACAAGATTTCCGTTTGGTCTTAATAAAAAAAGTGAACTCATGTTTCACTATTAACATAGATAATAGCAGGATTTTGGTGTATATAACAACTATTGACATGGATAACAGCAGTACTTTGATGTATATATTCATATATATTTTTATGTTTTGTTTTTTTTTGGGTTTTTTTCCGTTTATTTCTGCCTGTTTATGGATTCTTTGTATTTTATTGAATTTTTTCGATTGTATACACATAGCAATTTAATAATATTTTATATTTTATATTGCATAGAACCTTCGGGTCAGGTGACTTTTTCTCACCTTTCCATTGGTGTAGTAGTCCTTCTTATATCAGAGGGGCTACCTAATAGATCAGCTGTGACAAAGACCGCAAGGTCGAAACGCGTAGCTCTCTTCACATGTGCTATGGCATTGTCCCAGGAGTGTGTCCTTTTCTATTTTAATATGTTGGATTAAAGTATCAAATTTTATGAAGAAGCTGGAACATTTTTTCTTTGTTGTTGGGATTCTACTACGTCGTGTCAGGACGAAGTTCCGTGCCTCTTGCATCTATCGGTGAGCTGGCTTTTTTTCTCTTTTTTGTTTGATACATGGATACACAGGCAGCATTGTGGTCAGTGGAGGAGTATTGCAAGTAGGGACCGCAGACAGGCTAATGAAGGCCTAAAATAACAAAAAATAGGCTCAAGGCAGTTTTAAATCGGTTACATGGATACACAGGCAGCATTGTGGTCAGTGGAGGAGTATTGCAAGTAGGGACCACAGACAGGCTAACGAAGGCCTAAAATAAATAAAAATAGGCTCAAGGCAGTTTTAAATCGGTTACATGGATACACAGGCAGCATTGTGGTCAGCGGAGGAGGATTGCAAGGAGTGTCTGACACAGTTAGTACTCACAAAAAATAAATAGATGTTAATGTCTCGCAAAACAACAACAACAAAAAAGTGTGGCATACTTAGGTACAGGGGTGGGCTCATCTGCTGAGTTTCTGACAAAGTAATTTGGCAGTAAGTATTTACTGGTGTCAATATAGGACACTGACCCAGACTACTTTAACTAGCATCATAGATGTCAACAAATTGGTATTGTCAGTGCCAGGTTTGCCAGCACTGCACCACCAGGTTTAAGGCGTGAGCCAGGCAAGGAATGTGTTTCAGTTGGGAAAGGGCTATGGCAGCCATGAAATTCCTTCCGTTATCACTCACTACCTTGCCTGCCTCAAGATGTACAGTGCCCAGCCATGACTGAGTTTCTTTCTGCAAGAACTCAGACAGAACTTCCTCGGTGTGTCTGTTGTCGCCCAAACACTTCATTACCAATACAGCCTGCTGACGCTTGCCACTAGCTGTCCCATAATGGCACACCTGGTGTGCAACAGTGGCAGCTGCGGATGGAGTGGATGTGCGACTGTGGTCTGTGGATGAGCTCTCACTTCTGCAGGAGGAGGAGGAAGAGGAGGAGGGGGGCGAACGCCTACAGCCAACTCTTTCCTTGACCGTGGGCTAGGCAGAACTGTCCCAATATTGCTGTCCCCTGTGGACCCTGCATCCACCACATTCACCCAGTGTGCTGTGATGGACACGTAACGTCCCTGGCCATGCCTACTGGTCCATGCATCTGTTGTCAGGTGCACCTTTGTAGTCACAGACTGCCTGAGTGCATGGACGATGCGGTCTTTAACATGCTGTTGGAGGGCTGGAATGGCTTTTCTAGAAAAGAAGTGTCGACTGGGTAGCTCGTAGCGTGGTACAGCGTAGTCCATCAGCGCTTTGAAAGCTTCGCTTTCAACTAACCGGTAGGGCATAATCTCTAATGAGATTAGTCTAGCAATGTGGCCGTTCAAACCCTGTGTACGCGGATGCGAGGATGAGTACTTCCTTTTCCTAACAAGAGTCTCATGTAGGGTGAGCTGGACTGGAGAGCTGGAGATCATGGAACTAGCGGTGGTGCCGGTGGACATGGGTGAGTGAGAGAGGGTTGGAGATGGTATTCTTGCCGGTGCCCTACATGCAGTGTTTCCTACTGCAAACCTGGTGATTCCCTGACTGCTTTGGCCTGGCGACGAAAGCTGCACAGATACTGCAGGTGGTGCGGGAAATGGTGAGGGAAGGGATGTAGCGTTGCTGACTAGCTTCATTGGCCGAGGGTGCTGCAACCTTTAGGGACGTTTGGTAGTTAGTCCAGGCTTGCAAATGCATGGTGGATAAATGTCTATGCATGCAACTTGTATTTAGACTTTTAAGATTCTGACCTCTGCTTAAGGTAGTTGAACATTTTTGACAGATGACTTTGCGCTGATCATTTGGATGTTGTTTAAAAAAATGCCAGACTGCACTCTTTCTACTATCGGATACCTTTTCAGGCATTGCAGACTGAGCTTCTTTAACCGGAGGGCCACGCTGTCCTACAACTGGTTTTGGTTTTGCCACGTGTTTTTGGCCAGATACCGGCCCGGCAGATGGAACCTGTTGTGATGCTGATGCCTGCTGCGGCTCCTCCTCCTCCGCTTCAGAACTACTGCCGCCTGCACCCTGTTCCCCCAATGGCTGCCAATCGGGGTCAACAACTGGGTCATCTATTACCTCCTCTTCTATGTCATGTGCAACTTCGTCTGTGTCACCGTGTAAGCCGGTGGTATAGCGTTCGTGACGGGGCACCATAGTCTCCGCTGGGTTTGATTCTGCCTCAGTACACTGCGAGGGCAATGTTCTGGTCTGAGTCAAAGGAACAGCATAGTAATCTGGCTGTGGCTGTGCATCTGTGCACTCCATGTCCGATTCAACTTCTAATGGGCATGGCCTGTTAACTGTTTCACTGTCTAACCCAGGAACGGTATGTGTAAAGAGCTCCATGGAGTAACCTGTTGTGTCGACTGTCGCATCCTTCACTGTTGTTCTGGGTGAAGGACACAAGGAAGCGACTTGTTCCTGACCGGGAGCATCGACTGACGATGCACTGCTCTGACATTTGGCACTTTCCGAGGAGGAGGCGAAAGAGCTAGAGGCAGAGTCAGCAATGAAAGCCAATACTTGTTCCTCCTGCTCCGGCTTCAAAAGTGGTTTTCCTACTCCCAGAAAAGAGAGCGTTCGAGGCCTTGTGTAGCCAGACAACGAACCTGGCTCAACAACTCGAGACTTAGGTGCTGTACTGCTTTTACCACGACCACCTGATGCTCCACCACCACTACCATCATTACCAGCTGACAATGACTGCCCACGGCCACGACCTCTTCCACTAGACTTCCTCATTGTTTGCAAAACGTAACCAAAGTAACGGTATTTGTTACTGTAAAACAACTTATAAGGTGAACTCAAACTTCTGTTGGATTTATATATACCTTTATAGGTGCCTGAAACTGAAAGGAAAATCAGGCCCAATGTTACACACTAGGTTTTCTATGCCCCAATAATTTGAGACAGATGGCACACACAGGACCAGCACTCAAGCAGAAATGCCAATCTTAATCTCCCACTATTTTTTTTTTTCTGGGAGAATTTTAAAAAAAAATTACACACTAGGTTTTCTGTGGCACACAATGAGAGACAGATGCCACACACAGGACTGGCACAGAGGCAGACTTGCCAATCTTTATCTCCCACTAATTATTTTTTTTTTACAGGGAGAATTTACCCCCCCAAAAAAATGGGCAAGTATTACACAGTGGTTTTCGGTGGCACACATTGAGAGACAGATGCCACAAACAGGACTGGCACAGAGGCAGACTTGCCAATCTTTATCTCCCACTAATTATTTTTTTTTTACAGGGAGAATTTACCCCCCCCCAAAAAAATGGCCAAGTATTACACAGTGATTTTCGGGGGCACACAATGAGACAGATGCCACACACAGGACTGGCACAGAGGCAGACTTGCCAATCTTTATCTCCCACTAATTATTTTTTTTTTTACAGGGAGAATTTAGAAAAAAAAAAATGGCCAAGTATTACACAGTGGTTTTCGGTGGCACACAATGAGAGACAGATGCCACACACAGCAATGGCACAGAGGCAGACTTGCCAATCTTTATCTCCCACTAATTTTTTTTTTTTTTTACAGGGAGAATTTAGAAAAAAAAAAAGGCCCCGTATTACACAGTGGTTTTCGGTGGCACACAATGAGAGACAGATGCCACACACAGGACTGGCAAAGAGGCAGACTTGCCAATCTTTATCTCCCACTAATTATTTTTTTTTTACAGGGAGAATTTACCCCCCCAAAAAATGGCCAAGTATTACACAGTGGTTTTCGGTGGCACACAATGAAGGACAGATGCCACACACAGGACTGGCACAGAGGCAGACTTGCCAATCTTTATCTCCCACTAATTATTTTTTTTTTACAGGGAGAATTTACCCCCCAAAAAAATGGCCAAGTATTACACAGTGGTTTTTGGTGGCACACAATGAGACAGATGCCACACACAGGACTGGCACAGAGGCAGACTTGCCAATCTTTATCTCCCACTAATTTTTTTTTTTTACAGGGAGAATTTACCCCCCAAAAAATGGCCAAGTATTACACAGTGGTTTTCCGTGGCACACAATGAGAGACAGATGCCACACACAGCAATGGCACAGAGGCAGACTTGCCAATCTTTATCTCCCACTAATTTTTTTTTTTTACAGGGAGAATTTAGAAAAAAAAAAAAGGCCCAGTATTACACAGTGGTTTTCGGTGGCACACAATGAGAGACAGATGCCACACACAGGACTGGCACAGAGGCAGACTTGCCAATCTTTATCTCCCACTAATTATTTTTTTTTTACAGGGAGAATTTAGAAAAAAAAAAGGCCCAGTATTACACAGTGGTTTTCGGTGGCACACAATGAGAGACAGATGCCACACACAGGACTGGCACAGAGGCAGACTTGCCAATCTTTATCTCCCACTAATTATTTTTTTTTTACAGGGAGAATTTACCCCCCCCCAAAAAAATGGCCAAGTATTACACAGTGGTTTTTGGTGGCACACAATGAGAGACAGATGCCACACACAGCAATGGCACAGAGGCAGACTTGCCAATCTTTATCTCCCACTAATTATTTTTTTTTTACAGGGAGAATTTACCCCCCAAAAAATGGCCAAGTATTACACAGTGGTTTTCGGTGGCACACAATGAGACAGATGCCACACACAGGACTGGCACAGAGGCAGACTTGCCAATCTTTATCTCCCACTAATTATTTTTTTTTTTACAGGGAGAATTTACCCCCAAAAAAATGGCCAAGTATTACACAGTGGTCTTCGGTGGCACACAATGAGAGACAGATGCCACACACAGCAATGGCACAGAGGCAGACTTGCCAATCTTTATAACCCACTAATTATTTTTTTTTTTACAGGGAGAATTTAGAAAAAAAAAAAATGGCCAAGTATTACACAGTGGTTTTCGGTGGCACACAATGAGAGACAGATGCCACACACAGGACTGGCACATAGGCAGACTTGCCAATCTTTATCTCCCACTAATTTTTTTTTTTTACAGGGAGAATTTAGAGAAAAAAAAAAAAGGCCCAGTATTACACAGTGGTTTTCAGTGGCACACAATGAGAGACAGATGCCACACACAGCACTGGCACAGAGGCAGACTTGCCAATCTTTATCTCCCTGCAGTAATCTCAGAAAAGTATGGCAGGCAGCTATAAAAAGGACTGCTGCACACAAAAGTGTGGACAAACACACAAGATAGCTGTGCAGAAAGGAAGGAACAACATGATTTGTGCTTTGAAAAAAGCAGTTGGTTTGCACAGCGGCATACACACACAGCAACACAGCTATCAGGGAGCCTTATAGGGCAGCCCAATGAGCTACAGCGCAGAGGAAAAAAAAATGTAGCTTCCACTGTCCCTGCAAACAAAAGGTGGTGTTGGACAGTGGAAATCGCTACAGCACAAGCGGTTTGGGGCTTTATGTACCCTGCCTAACACTATCCCTGCTTCTGACGAAGCGGCAGCAACCTCTCCCTACGCTCAGATCAGCAGCAGTAAGATGGCGGTCGGCGGGAACGCCCCTTTATAGCCCCTGTGACGCCGCAGAAAGCAAGCCAATCACTGCAATGCCCTTCTCTAAGATGGTGGGGACTGATATCTATGTCATCACGCTGCCCACACTCTGTGTCCACCTTCATTGGCTGAGAAATGGCGCTTTTAGCGTAATTGAAACGCGACTTTGGCGCAAATGTCGCGTACCGCATGGCCGCCCCACACAGGGATCGGGTCGGGTTTCATGAGACGCCGACTTTGCCAAAAGTCGGCGACTTATGAAAATGAACGATCCGTTTCACTCAACCCTACTGGTTATAGTTTCTTTCTTGTTTTTGTCTTGCCTGGGACAAGCTTCTTTCCACACATTCTTGTACTTGACGGTATTTCTGCTGTCGCTCAGTATCCCAATCTGCATCTGATGTTGTTGCTTCTGGTGTGAGGACTCCCATTTCAAGATAAAAAGGTAATTTGTTAGATCTTCCTCTCATCAGGCAGGCTGGAGTGCAATTGGTGGAATTCACAGGGATGTGATTGTACAGATCTACCAAGTCTGGCAACTTCTCTGGCCATAAGTTTCTCTTTTCCACAGGTTGCAGAACTCCTGGAACACGTCCGCTTCAAAGGCTGGGCCTTGGTCGGTAAGTACCTTCTCAGGGAAACCATGTGGTCAACAAAAGTGTTGTTGGTAGGCATTGGCTGCCGTCTTCGCTGTCTGGTACTTGACAGGCATGACTACCAGGAATCTGGAGTAATGGTCCACAATGCTCGGAGCATAGACATAGCCTGACTGGCTTGGAGTTAGCTTCACATGATCTAAGGCCACCAGTTCAAGTGGCTGTTAGGTGACTATGGGCTGTAGGGGAGCCCTCATGGTGTCATGGTCCTTTCTGCACAGGTTTCATAGGCCACACTCTCGGCACCACTTTTCAATGGCTTTTCTCATGCCAATCCAGTAGAACCTTTCACAAAGTAGGACCTCCATCTTCTTCCATCTGAAGTGTCCTGCTCCATCGTGGTATGCTTCCAAGACCATTGGTGCATCTTGTCTTGGGACTAACGCCTGCCAGACCAACTCGTGAGTGTGTAGGTCGACATTCCTCTGGCACAGCTTACCATCGTAGATAAACAATTTGCCCTTCTCCTTCCACTGCTGTTGAGTCTCTTCCGGAGCATCTGGACCAGGGTGTGAATCTGCTTGTGTTATCAGCTCTTTTACCAGATGGACTGCTGGGTCACTATCCTGCATCTTTGTCCATCCATGGTGGGGCAATGGGTTCAGCATGGCTTCTCGCTTGTTATTGTGCTTGTTCCTCACATGATGAAAATATGCAAAATGCCTCTTCTGAGAAAAAGAGGACTTAACTCTATAGCGCCACCTGTTGGAAGTAGCGATCCTACAAGTCACAATCAACCCTTTAACGAGTCGTGCAATATGACTTAGGATAAAAGCCATTCAGTATCTCAATTCGCAGACACGGTGTGATGAGAATACTGAGTAACCCCGGGGAGATGGAAAGATGGAAACTCAATCTCTTCAAGTGCTTCTGGATCTTCTCCCACTTCTGGTAAGTGGGGCATCCTGGACAGCGCATCAGCATTTGCATTCTTGTGCCCTGCAGGGTACTTGATGGTGAATTTGTAGTTGGACAACCAGGCCATCCATAGCTGCTCCAATGCACCTAGTTTTGCAGTTTCCAGGTGGGTCAGCAGATTGTTGTCCATGAAAACGGTGAATCTTGCTGAGGACAGGTAGTGTTTGAACCGCTCTGTTACCACCCAGACTATGGCGAGGAACTCCAGCTTGAAGGAACTGTAGTTTTCAGGGTTCCTTTCAGTGGGACAAAGCTTCCTGCTGCCGTAGGCAATTACTCTTTATTTGCCCTTCTGCACCTGGGACAGCACTGCTCCCAATCCCACGTTGCTGGCTTCTGTGTAGAGCACAGAGCATAATCTATATAAATAAAAATTATTATTATTATTATTAGAGCACAAATGGTTGGTCATAAACAGGGTAGGCCAGTACCTCATCTCCATATGAGTGCCTTCTTGCAGCACTATCTGCAACATAATCCCCGTATAGTTATGATTATTAATAATGCTGACTACTGAGTTGCCACTTTATTAGATCCACATTTTTAAACCAAATTTTGCCAGATGAGCCCAGAAAGTGACTCGCGAATGCAGGAGTATTGAAACACGCTTTTACACAACCTCAACAAAGCTTTTCCCCAAAACAGCAGTGAAGCACACAGTTCGCATCGCAGCTGTAGACTTCCAACCTCGGCATGTCAATTTGTCAACGACAAAGCATTAGCAGCAGCTGCACCAGTAGTTGAAGTAGAAGAAGCAATTTCTGTGAGTTCTTTGACACTTTTTAAACCAACTCATGCGCCAGCACAACATAGTACAAGTCATACATGAGGTGAACGAATGGAGAGGATGGTGCAGGAGTATTTAGAACTGAATATCAATACCATCAGGGAGGGTTTGGACCCTTTCACATTTTGGTCTTTCAAAATGGATGAGTGGCCTAAGTTCGCCTCACACACCTTGGAGGTTTTATCATGCCCGGCAGCCAGTGTTCTCTAAGAATGTGTCTTCAGCGCTGCTGGTGGTGTCCTGATGGATAAGCACAGCTGGCTGTCCCCTGAAAGTGTAGACCTCCTATCTTTCATTAAGATGAACAAGTCATGGATCTCCAAAGACTTTTGCACCCCATTTGCAGACTGTACATTTTTAGTGTGATGGATTCATGTCACCTAACTGCACTCTGTGATATCTTTAGTGTGGTTTCAACGCCTGCTGTGGTTGCTGCTGCTGATAACACAAATTTGTGAAAATATGAACAGTTATGGTTGCTCTACATCTGCTGGGTTAGCTGTAGTGGAATATGTCTCAGTCCCAATTATACTATTTCTATTCTCGTGACAGTTATTCCACGTCAGCGGTGTCAGGCCCTCATTTTTTAAAATGTGAACACTCCTGGTTGGGGGTCCATCTGCTGGATTGGGTGTAGTGAAAGAACTGTCGGGCCCTATTATACCATTTCTACTATGGTGAAATTGATGCCACTACTGTAATGTAAGGCCCTCATTTCTGCACAAGTGAACACTCCTTGTTGGGTGTCCATCTGTAGTATTGGGTGTAGTTAGAAGACCTGTTGGTCCCTATAATGCTGTTTTTACTTTGGAGAAATTGATGCCACTTTGGTGGTTTCTGCCAACATTTTTTGGAAATGTGAACACTTTTAATTGGGTGTCCATCTGCTGTATTGGGTGTAGTGGAAGACCTGTTGGTCCCTATTATACTATTTCTACTGTGGTGAAATTGATGCCACTTTTGTGGTGTCTGCCAATAATTTTTGGAAATGTGAACACTCCTGGTTGGGTGTCCATCTGCTGGATTGGGTGTAGTGGAAGAACTGTTGGTCCCTATTATACAATTTCTACTGTTGTGAAATTGATGCCACTTTTTTTGTGTAAGGCCCTCTTTTCTTTAAATGTGAACATTCCTTGTTGGGTATCCAACTGCTGTACCGGGTGTGTAGCGAAAGACCTGTCGGTCCCTATTATACTATTTCTACAGTGGTGAAATTGATGCTACTTTTGTAGTGTCTTCCAGTAATTTTTGGAAATATGAACACTCCTGTTTGGGTGTCCATCTGCTTGATTGGGTGTAGTGGAAGAACTGTTGGTCTCTATTATACTATTTCTACTGTGGTGAAAGTGATGCTACTTTGGTGGTGTCGGCCAATATTTTTTGGAAATGTGAACACTCATGGTTGGGTCTCCTTCATGCGTGTTGCCAGTAGCAGTAGGCCTCCGACAATGTCAGGCCTCCACTTCCTTGGACTCAACTACCCGTGTTACTATCCTTACAATTTTCTGGCAATGATAGTCTACAAAACTGATATTTGTGTCACCTGACTGTGGCTCAGCATGATAGCAGGTAGAGGTGTTGCATGTGTTATCAGGGAACCCAGCAAAGAGGCCCTACACTGATCCCTCACCCACCTCGTCTTATTGTGACGTTCAATTGAAAGCTGGAAATGCTGTCCCAGACCCCAGTCCCTCATGACTAGCTGATTGTTGCAGTGCCATGCTAAAATTTGTACTGTGGGTGAATTGAGGCCACTATCCTGGTGTCTGCCCCCATTTGATATGTTTTGGCAGCATTTGAGGCTGTTATAAGGTGTTGTGCATGCGTTTGTTTTTGCCTCCCATTGACTTGAATGACATATGGTAATGTTTGTCGAATATTTTCGACTAATTAAATCGGCGAATATTGCAAATTCCACAAATGTAATCAGAACCGAACATTGAAATATTCGCTCATCTCTATTTACAACCCTATCAAAACACACTTTCCAAGGAACCACACTGGGAGGGCACATATTTTGGCGTGATATTCCATCAATAATACCCCTGAAGGGTGGTTTTAGTTATTTAGTTTCTGGGCAATATAACATTCAATCTGACCTTCAACACTACAGAGCGAATAGTTTTCCACTGGGTGTTATCCCGGTAACTGATCCGAGGAGGCGGCACTGACACTGGATCCAACCACTACTGAAATAAAGGGCCACAAAAGGTCATTTCAATAAAATTTATCAGGAACTACGCAGGCATCCAGAAAAGTTTTATGCTTACTGTCGGATAAACCTGGCTACATTTGATCATTTGCTGGAGGTGCTAAGGCCATGAATAACATACCTGAATACCAACATGTGGCAAAGTATTTCTCCTGAGGAGCGACTTCTTCTAACAATAAGGTGTGTTTTTTTATGTAATATTTTTTAAAATTGTTAATTGAGGACTATCACATGTCCCCGGGTTACTGTGTAACTTATGTAGCAAGATTTTGCCTTTATTAACAATTAATATGCTTTATAGCTAGGGACTATTGATGAGCGAATATACTCGGTACTCGAGATTTCCTGAGCACGCTCGGGTGTCCTCCAAGTATTTGTAAGTACTCAGAGATTTAGTTTTCAGCGCCGCAGCTGAATGATTTACATCTGCAAGCCAGGCTGAGTATATGTGGGGGTTGCCTGGTTGCTAGGGAATCCCCACATGTACTTATGCTGGCTAACAGATGTAAATCATTCAGCTGCGGTGCTGAAAACTAAATCTCTGAATACTTACAAATACTCGGAGGACACCCGAGCGTACTCGGGAAATCTCGAGTACCGAGTATATTCGCTCATCACTACTAGGAACATCAATATTGCTTTTCAGTAGTAGATGTAAATGTCTGTGGCTGTGTTTGTTGGCACCTGTAGCTACAATTGCTTCATTTTATACTATGAGTATTTACCAGAGACAATGTTGTCTCTGGTAAGGTCAGCTTCTGAGAATGCCTAATATAGCAATCCTAAAACAGTGGCTAAATTATTTTTTGCCTTTGCTTTTTTGAGTTTTTTTTAAACATCATTATATGTCTATTTTATGATAAAGGATCCTCAGACAAAATGTAATTATGCATTGTTACCTTTTTCAAATAGTTTACTATCTACTGGTCTATCATTTTCGGCCCTCCATTTGGAATTCCAACTGGGCAAGTCAACAATATCTGGAATTTTCAGGAACATGTGCCACAATATGGTACCGAATCCATTCTGTTGTGATGCCGGAGTATGCGCAACCTGACTATTAGCAGATAACATATGGATCATGCTTGAAGAGTCATTTTCCTAACTGTATCGGGGCCTAGGATGGGAATGACATCAGGATCAATTATAAACAGTATATTTCTGCAGTACTATTTGTATTAGTTGACTGTAACTGCATGTTTATAATTGTAGATATTGAGGCCTATGAGAGAATAGGAGATTCCTGAATCTTCAAAACTTCCACAATTGGTTAGCTACTTCAAAATAATGATCTTGCTCTCCCACCTTCATGTGTTCTCCTGGGTTTGAGGGCTGAACCAGCATCATATATATTTTATAGAATCATAAAATGTTAGAGTTGAATGGGGCCTAAAGGGTCATCATGTCCAACTCCCTGCACAATGCAGAACAGGATTCACTAAACCATCTCAGACAGATATATGTCCAGCCTATGTTTGAAGACTTCCATTGAAGGAGAATTTACCTCCTCTCATAGCAATCTGTTGCACTCATTGATCACCTTCACTGTCAAATAGTTTATCTCGAATATCTAATTTGTGTCTTCTCCATTTCAGTTTTATTCCATTGTATCTTGTGTTTCCATGCGCATATGAGAATAAGGATGATCCCTTTACACTGTGACATCCCTTCAGATATTTGTAGACAGCTATTAAGCCTCCTCTTAAGGTACCTTCACACGAAACGACGCTGCACCGATAGCGACAACGATGCCGATCGCTGCAGCGTCGCTGTTTGATCGCTGGAGAGCTGTCACACAGACCGCTCTCCAGCGACCAACGATGCCGAGGTCCCCGGGTAACCAGGGTAAACATCGGGTTACTAAGCGCAGGGCCGCGCTTAGTAACCCGATGTTTACCCTGGTTACCAGCGTAAAATGTAAAAAAAACAAACAGCACATACTTACATTCGCGTCCCCCGGCGTCCGCTTCCTGCACTGACTGACTGACTGAGCGCCGGCAGTAGCAGGGCACAGCGGTGACGTCACCGCTGTGCTGTGCTTTCACTTTCACTTTGCTGCGCTCAGTCAGTGTGGGAAGCAGACGGCGGGGGATGCGAATGTAAGTATGTACTGTTTGGTTTTTTTACATTTTACACTGGTAACCAGGGTAAACATCGGGTTACTAAGCGCGGCCCTGCACTTAGTATCCCGATGTTTACCCTGGTTACCAGTGTAAAATATCGCTGGTATCGTTGCTTTTGCTGTCAAACACAACGATACACGGCGATCGGACAACCAAATAAAGTTCTGAACTTTATTCAGCGACCAGCGACATCACAGCAGGATCCTGATCGCTGCTGCGTGTCAAACTAAACGATATCGCTAGCCAGGACGCTGCAACGTCACGGATCGCTAGCGATATCGTTACAAAGTCGTTTCGTGTGAAGGTACCTTTAGCCTTCGTTTTTGCAACCTAAACATTCTCAGATTGCCAGATCCTTTAACCGTTCCTTGTAGGACATAATTTATAGTCCACTCAAAATCCAGGTAGCTCTTCTCTGAACTTGTTCCAGTTTTTTAATGTCTTTTTAAAAATGTGATGCCTAGAACTGGACACAGTATTCCAGATGATTCCAGACCAAGGAGGAGTAGAGGGGATAATTGTCATGTCGGACGCTATTCACACTAGGGCGTCCGACAGGCAGCGCTAATTCCACATACGTCCACTATACGTTCAGTGGCGCCGGCAAGACTTTATTCAGGTTGTCCGGGGTTAATCTAGCTGGTACTTGGGTTGGAGTCTGGGTCACGCCCACGGCCTTTAAATAGTCGTGCAGGACTTTGGGCGTCGCCGATTATAGCTTGTGCTTCGTGCCTAGTGATTCCGGTCTGGAGTGGTGGTCTTGTAGGAGATATAGTCGATGAGTCTGAGGTTGGAGTGGGGCGGTGCTATCACAAGGCTCATCTTTGGGCGAGTTGCATCCTTGTGCCTACTTCTCCAAGAAGCTGTCGTCCGCCGAACGTAACTACGATATCGGCAAAAGGGAGTTATTGGCTATCAAGTTGGCTTTTGAGGAATGGAGACACTTCTTAGAGGGGTCGGTCCACCAGGTTACAGTTATCACCGACCATAAAAATCTGCTTTGTTTGGAGTCAGCCAAGCATCTGTCCCCCAGGCACGCTCGCTGGGCTTTGTTTTTCACGCGATTCAACTTTTTTGTTACTTACCGACCTGGGTCTAAGAACACTAAGGCGGACGCTTTGTCCAGGTGTTTTCTGGTTGGAGAACCTCGGGAAGATCCGGTACCCATCCTCCAAAAGGGTGTTGTGGTCTTGGGTCTCACGACCGAGGTTGAGGCTGAGATTGCCAAAGCTCAGGAGGAGGTTCCATCAGAGCTTCCCATTAACAAATTGTACCGCTCCATCTTCGCTTAAAGGTGTTGGGTGAGCATCATGATGCTGTTCTGGCTGGCCACCCAGGGGTTAGGGGTACCTTGGAGTTGGTGCAGCGTCGGTTTTGGTGGCCCAAAATCCGACAGAATGTGGTCTCGTACGTATAAGCATGCACCACGTGCGCTAGGGCTAAGACGTCCCGCTCCCGTCCTGCTGGCACACTACTTCCTCTTGGGGTACCCAGTAGGCCATGGACAGAGATCTCCATGGATTTTATCACAGATTTGCCCTCCTCAGCCGGGAACATGGTCATCCTGGTGGTTGTTGATCGGTTCTCGAAGATGTCGCACTTTGTGTCTTTGCCTTTGTTGCCTAACGCGAAGACACTGGCTCAGGTATTTGTGCAGGAGGTGGTCAGACTTCACGGAGTCCCGTCTGACATTGTGTCTGATAGGGGTTCTCAGTTTGTGGCAAAGTTTTGGAAAGATTTTTGCTCACAGCTGGGGATCAAGTTGTCGCATTTGTCGGCATTTCATCCTCAGTCAAATGGTCAGATCGAGCGTATGAACCAGAATTTGGAGCAGTACTTACACTGCTTTGTCTCTGACAACCAGGAGGAGAGGTCGACGTTCCTTCCTTTGGCTGAGTTTGCCATAAATAATCACTGCCAGGAATCCTCTGGGGAGTCCCCGTTCTTTTGTGTTTACAGGCATCATCCTCAATTTTGTACTCTACGTCAGGGGTGCTCTGCTGGAGTCCCAGAGGAGGACCAGCTAGGAGCACAACTGTCATCAGTGTGGAGGAGAGTGAAACAGCGCTTGCTGAGTGTGGGGGCAAGGTACAAACGAGTGGCTGACAGTAGACATGTGCCAGGTCCGGACCTGAGTGTGGGTGACTGGTTGTGGTTGTCCACAAAAAATATAAAACTCAAAATACCATCCATGAAATTGAGTCCAAGGTTTATTGGTCCGTTTAGGGTCGCTGCCATCATTAATCCGGTAGCCTATCGATTGGAGCTCCCTTTGTTATATAAGATACACAACGTGTTCCACAGATCTTTATTAAAAAAGGTGGTGGGTTCAGTGGACGCGGCGCCGATGCCACCACCAGTCTTGGTGGATGGCAATTTGGAGTTTGAAGTCTCCAAGGTAGTTGACTCTTGAGTAGTGCGCCGCATATTACAGTATCTGGTACACTGGCGTGGTTATGGGCCAGAGGAGAGGTCTTGGGTTCCAGCCTCAGACATTCATGCTGACCGGCTGGTCAGAATGTTTCACAGCCGCCATCCGGACAAGTCGGGTCCTATAAGTTGTGAGGGCCCTGGGGTCCCTCGTAGAAGGCGGGGTACTGTCATGTCGGACGCTATTCACACTAGGGCGTCCAACAGGCAGCGGTAATTCCGCATACGTCCACTATACGTTCAGTGGCGCCGGCAAGACTTTATTCAGGTTGTCCGGGGTTAATCTAGCTGGTACTCGGATTGGAGTCTGGGTCACGCCCATGGCCTTTAAATAGTCGTGCTGGACTTTGGGCATCGCCGATTGTAGCTTGTGCCTCGTGCCTAATGATTCCGGTCTGGAGTGGTGGTCTTGTAGGAGATATATCGTATCTGGTGGTGTATTAACCTTTGTTATATTTCCCCTTCCTATATTTGTATTTGCTCTGCCCTGAGCACATTATAGTGTTTTCCTGTGTGTCTGCAGCGTGGTGCGTTTTTAGTTTACCCTGTCTGTGCTTTCTGTGGGGGTTGGTGTGATATCACTTCACTGGGTGGCGGGTGGTGGTTTCAGCTTAGGGTTGAAACAGGAGTCAGGGCCAGGCCTGGTTGCCCAGACAAGCACACCATTAGTGTAAATTCTGGGAGAGGGACAGACAGGGTTTCCCCTAGTCTGAGGGATATCACAGGGTCCCGGGTAGCCAGCCTTAACTTCCCTGGGCTTTCCGTAACAATAATTACTTCATTTGAACTGGACTCTATGCTTCTCTTAATGCATCCTAGAACTGTGTTTACCTTATTTGCTGCTGCATCACACTGTTGACTCATGTGCAGTCTGTGATCTACTAGTATACCAAAGTCTTGTTCACATGTGTTGTTGCTTAGTTCTATTAGTTCTCCCATTCTGTAATTTAATTTTTTTTTTTGCCCAGATGTAGAGTTTTGCATTTCTCCCTGCTAATTACCATCCTATTAGTTGATGCCCATTGTTCAAGCTTATCTAGATCCTTCTCAGTACTTTATCTGTCTTCTCTAGTGTTATCTATCCCTCCTACCTTTGCATCATCTGCAAATTTGATTAGTTTACCTTCAGTTACCTTATCTAGATCATTAATAAAAATGTTGAACAACACTTGGGCCAGGACAGGGACTTTTGGCACCCCACTTGAAACACTCTTTCAATTGTATGTGCAACCATTTATCACCATTCTTTTAGTATTATCACTAAGCGACTTATGAATCCACCTAGCCTAAAGGCCCCGTCTCACATAGCGAGATCGCTAGCGAGATCGCTGCTGAGTCACAAGTTTTGTGACGCAACAGCGACCTCAGTAGCGATCTCGCTATGTTTGACACGTACCAGCGACCTGGCCCCTGCTGTGAGATCGCTGGTCATGTCAGAATGGCCTGGACCTTTTTTTGGTCGTTGAGGTCCCGCTGACATCGCTGAATCGGTGTGTGTGACACGGATTCAGCGATGTCTTCACTGGTAACCAGGGTAAACATCGGGTTACTAAGCGCAGGGCCACGCTTAGTAACCCGATGTTTACCCTGGTTACCATCATAAATGTAAAAAAAACCAAACAGTACATACTCACATTCCAGTGTCCGTCAGGTCCCTTGCCATCTGCTTCCCGCACTGACTGACTGCCGGCCGTAAAGTGAAAGCACAGCACAGCGGTGACGTCACCGCTCTGCTGTTAGGGCCGGCGCTCAGTCAGTGCAGGAAGCGGATGCTGGGGGACGCGAAGGTGAGTATGTAGTGTTTGTTATTTTACATTTTACACTGGTAACCAGGGTAAACATCGGGTTACTAAGCGCGGCCCTGCGCTTAGCAACCCGATGTTTACCCTGGTTACCCGGGGACCTCGGCATCGTTGGTCGCTGGAGAGCGGTCTGTGTGACAGCTCTCCAGCGACCACACAGCGACTAAACAGCGACACTGCAGCGATCGGCATCGTTGTCTGTATCGCTGCAGCGTCGCTAAGTGTGACGGGGCCTTTAGCATTATCAATTCCGTACTTGGTCATTTTTTTGATAAGGTGAGTATGGGATACTTTATCAAATGCTTTGCTTAAGTCAAGATATACTATATCTACTGCATTTCCTTGATCCATTCAGTCAGTGATTCCATCATAGAAGGAATTAAATTAGTCTGGCATGATTTGTTTGCTACAAACCCATGCAGGCTTTGCATGCTTACCATATATACTCGATTATAAGTCAAGGATGGGGATGAGGAGCCATGCAGACAAGGATGTGGATAAGGAGCCGTGCAGACAAGGATAGGGATGAGGGGACAATGTATACCCAGATTATACTTGAGTTAATATGTTTTCCCAGTTTTTCATGGCAAAATTACGTGCCTTGGCTTTTACTCGGGTCAGCTTATACACAAGTATATATGGTACATACATGTTTTTAAAAATTTGATTTCATATCTTTCCTGGTATAGAAGTAAGGCTCACAAGCCTGTAATTTCCTGGCTCTGTCTTCTTTATTTTTTTAATTTAGGGACAACTTTTGCCCTTTTCTAATCTTCTGGGACTTCTCCTGTTTTCTAGGATCCAAGATTCTGGCAAGTGGTTCTGTAATTTCCTCTGCTAACTATTTTAGTATAGTAGGCTGTAGTTAATCTGGACCAGGAGATTTAAATTAATTTAATTTAGCTAAGTGTTCCCTCACCATCTCTCTGTTTTTAGACAGTGTGGATAATTTTATTCCTTTGGTGGCACCGTGAAGATCAGTTGCTGTTACAATAACTTTCTTAGAGGACACATAGGAATTTAAAAGTTCGGCCTTCTCAACACCATTTTTGATCACTTCACCGTTTTCATCCTGTATAAATCCTATGGCAACTTTTACTTTTCTTTTGCTTTGGACATACCCCCAAATCATTTTACTGCTTTTGGTCTCCCTTGCAAGCCTTACTTCATTACTGGTTTTATCTCTTCTAATGCTTGCCCTGCATTCCTCGCTAACAGCATCATATACTTCTTTAGATATGTTTTCCTCTTTCCATTTGATACATCATTCTTTTCTCCTTTTTAACAAATGATTAAGTTCTTTGTTCATCCACCCTGGTCTCTTTAAATGCTTACAATTCTTCTTTCTTTTATTAGTTGCTGATGAGGCCTTCCAATTAACTCATCATGTCTTGCTGCCCTATCAACGTTGAGGACTCAAGCACCAGAGGCGAGTTTTCAATTATGGCTGTCTCGTGCTCTCAGAATGGTTGAGTGTGCTTTTGGCATTCTGTGCGCTAAATGGTGGGTGCTCCTGTCAGCCTTCAACTAAGTAAACAAAATAAAATCAGAGGAGAAAAAATCCATCTTACTCACATTTTAGGAAACACCTGTCTTTATTTTCCGGAGTGTCATTCCAATGCTGCTGACCGACCACTAATTTTCAAAGCAAAAAAAAAATGTGGACAGGCACATCCAATAATAATAAAAAATCTTCAAGCTTTATTCCAAATGCATATCTTTAAAAATCCATACAAGGATGATGTGGTACAGGAACCTCTCTGACTCGTTTCTGCCCCACCCAGTCATAAAGCATAGCAAACAGAATGTGAATGGTATGATGAAGGCATTTGTGACCCTGCATAACTTTTCCTGCATGCAAGAATGTCAGTATGAGGGTAGTGACATTTTTTTTAAGGACATACAGAAAAACAACTTTATTAATTTATTGGGTACTTACTCATTGTTGTGTGCTGCTCTCTTGAGCTAGCCTCAAAGGTCGGATACATCTGGCAACAGATGAATCTCCAGAATGTATCTTGACAGCTATGGTCCTGGCAGCTTGGGACACATTTGTCCCACAGTTCTGGCCTCTGCATCTCCAGAATAATGTGTGATAGCATGATCCTGAACTCCATGGAGGCGTGTTTATGAGGTTTTTTTAAGTTTGCCTGGATGTTTTGGGCTTGCAATTTCCTGCAATGTGCTTATGCAATTTCTTGCACCATTGGAAAAATTTGTAAGAAAATCGCATGACATTCAACCTGTTTGTGTGCCAACTAATTAAAAAATTGCATCCATTGACTTGCATTGGTGACTATGAACCGATTTTCGCATCGACTCGCAGCATGCTGCAATTTTTTCTCAGTCTGATCTCAATCCAATCCGAGCAGAGAAAAAATTGCAGATGAGCACTGAATCGTTGAATAAAACTGGTCCAAATGCAATCCAATTTTTCGCTTGTGTGAGTGATGCTTTAGATATGAATGAATATGAATGGACAGGATTAGTAAATTCTCTATTCCAGGCTGTTAGAGTAGATGTCTGGCTGTTAATCACCACTAGTCAGATTCAACAGTGCATTATTTCGAAGCATCCATTCCATTAACCAATTGTATCCCTGTTTTTTTTTTTTATACTTTTGACTAACATCTACTATATAATTGTCTAAGGGTCACTTCCGTCTTTCTGTCTGCCTGTCTGTCTGTCACGGATATTCATTGGTCGTGGCCTCTGTCTGTCATGGAAATCCAAGTCGCTGATTGGTAGCTGCAAAACAGCCACCACCAATCAGCGACGGGCACAGTCCGGCAGCAAAATAGCCGCTCCTTCCTCCCCACAGTCAGTGCCCGCTCCATAATCCCCTCCAGTCAGTGCTCACACAGGGTTAATGGCAGTGCTAACGGACCGCGTTATGCCGCAGTGTAACGCACTCCGTTAACGCTGCTATTAACCGTGTGTGATCAACTTTTTACTATTGATGCTGCCTATGCAGCATCAATAGTAAAAAGATCTAATGTTAAAAATAATTAAAAAAAAATAAAAAATCGTTGTATACGCACCATCCGTCGGCCCCCGTATCCAAAAGAGGCCTTTCCCGCTGCTTGCAAAACTCCGGTGACCGCTCCATGCATTGCGATCTCGCGAGATGATGATGTAGCAGTCTCGCGAGACCGTTATGTCATCATCTCACGAGACCACAATGCACTCTTGAGACTGGAGTGCGCGAGGAGCATCGGTAACCACTTCGCCTGGATCCGGGGGCCAACGGAAGGTGAGTATATAACTATTTTTTATTTTAATTCTTCTTTTTAACAGGGATATGATGCCCGCATTGCTATATACTACGTGCGCTGTGCAATATACTACAAGGGCTGTGCAATATACTACGTGGCTGTGCAATATACTATGTGGGCTGGGCAATATACTATGTGGGCTTTGCAATATACTACATGGGCTGTGCTATATACTGCGTGGGCTGTGCAATATACTGTGTGGGCTGTGCAATATACTGCATGGGCTGTGCTATATACTGCGTGGGCTGTGTGATATACTGCATGGGCTGTGCAATATACTGCGTAGGCTGTGCAATATACTGCATGGGCTGTGCAATATACTGCTTGGGCTGTGCAATATACTGCATGGGCTGTGCTATATACTTTGTGGGCTGTGCAATATACTTTGTGGGCTGTGCAATATACTGCGTGGGCTGTGCTATATACTGCGTGGGCTGTGTGATATACTGCATGGGCTGTGCGATATACTGCATGGGCTGTGCAATATACTGCATGGGCTGTGCAATATACTGCGTGGGCTGTGCAATATACTGCGTGGGCTGTGCAATATACTGCTTGGGCTGTGTAATATACTATGTGGGCTGTGCAATATACTACATGGGCTGTGCAATATACTACGTGGACTTTGCAATATACTACGTAGGCTGTGCAATGTACTATGTAGGCTGTGCAATGTACTACATGGGCTCTGCAATGTACTACGTGGGCTGTGCAATATACTGCGTGGGCTGTGCAATATACTACGTGGCTTGTGCAATAAACTATGTGGTCTGTGCAATATACCATGTGGCCTGTGCAATATACAACATCGGCTGTGCAATATACTACGTGGGCTGTGCAATATACTACATGGCTGTGCTATATACTACGTGGGCTGTGTTATACACTACATGGGCTGTGTTAATCACTACGTGGCCTGTGTTATACACTACATGGCCTGTGTTATACACTACATGGCCTGTGTTATATACTGCGTGCATGGGCTGTAATATACTACGTAGCTGTTGTATATGCTATGTGGGCAGTTATACACTCCATGGGCTGTGCTATATACTACGTGGCTGTGCTATATACTCCGTGGGCAGTGTTATATACTACGTGGCTGTGCTGTATACTCAGTGGGCTGTGCTATATACTCGGTGGGCTGTGCTATATACTACGTGGCTGTGCTATATACTACGTGGCTGTGCTATATAGTACGTGGCTGCTATTTACTACGTGGGCTGTTATATACTACGTGGCTGTGCTATATACTATGTGGCCAGCCGAGAACAAGGCGCAGTCCGGCCGAATCCTGTGTATTCAATGTATTATTCTAAAATCTTCATAAATAAACTACATACATATTCTAGAATACCCGATGAGTTAGAATCGGGCTACCATCTAGTTTAATAATAAAATATATATCCCACAGGATCCACTTTGAATTTCATCTGCACTCTGGCAAACAGCATCATCCGATTCTCAGCTTTTTCCGCTGGAATTTATTTTCTTATTTATTTCCTCATCCAACCCTATCACATTATAAGCAATGTCTTTGTCTAGATATGTTTCAGCTACACCTACTACATTAATTTGTTCCTCCTGTACCAAAGGCTCCAAGCAGTCCAATTCTGCCTGCTACATGTCTGGCATTTATGAACATACATGCGTTTTGCGCATTCAGTTTGAGATTTGTACATTACAAAAATGTTGTGGCTGCATTTATTTTTAGGGTTGGCTTGTAATGGATAGATCTCTGGCATTTTTGTACTGTACCTTAGGTGTCACTCAGACATCAGTGTTGTTCATACAACAGTTTTTTTGCACACAAAAAGTAATACAAATTGCACAAAAAAATACAGTGCGAAGGGGACCCAAAAATTGTACAACCACATATTTTTCCTTTACGAGAAAATATTGCTAAAGCAACAAGCAATTAAAGATGTAACTTTCATGTAGATAAGCGCCTTAGTTATGCAACCGTCATATAACCAAACTTTAACCAAAACCTTTAGGTCACTAAGATCTCCAATGTACGATTTCAGGTTTCAGGACCACTTTGCAGTCCTATGGCTATCTTTATGGCTAATGAAACATTTTTATTTCCAAATGTAAGGCCACCAAAGATATTCATCCTTCTGTGAAGGAAAAGTACATTGAAAGTGAAATGCCCTTGCTAGCAACAATTCAAAGTCATCACAAGCCCAGAGGAGAACTAACAACATGTAGTCCACCCATTGCCATATGTGTGCAAATCTATTAAAATTCCTAAATAGATTGAGGATATTTCTTTATTTTTAGACATTCTTACATTCATCATCTTGCCGCACTAATAGCTTCCCTCAGGAGCTGATACCCAAGCGATCTTGTGGTCTGTGCTAATTAATAATAATGATCTTTTCAGGAGTTCTAAAATATAATGTGAACACACAAACTAATGATTAAGTACCACCATGATGCTGTCTGCCTAACCACAAAAGTCAGACCGAATGGGAAAAACGATGATAGTACACAGCAGTCAATGTCTTGAAAAAGAAGATGGGAAGAAAGAATAAAGAAATAAAACTGGTGTTATGCATTTAATATTTATTAAAAAAGTAGGCCTCATTGAGCGTAGGATGTAAATTTTAGCAGCTGAGAACTGACATTTACCAAATGAAATTTTGTTATTTGACCTCTCTCTCCGTAAACATTGACATTGCACTCACATTTATAATAGATTTCTGTCTGTTTTTCCACAGCTGAATGTTTCCAAGGGGAATGTTAGTACTTATTATAGCTAGGAATTCACCTGCACCAGCTGTGAGGCCAACACATAAAGCACACGCCAGCTCCCAAATCCCGCAGTCTCTTAACAGACCTCTGCTTCATGATTGCCATTAAGTAAACATTCATCCTGGTATGGCAGGCGCAATGTCTTTCATTTGTTTCGCTTGGAAAAGAATAAAAGATAAAAACATTTTCTTGTACAGGAAAGATTTTATTTGCAGCAAATATTTCCTGCATTCTGCTCACATGGTTGGAACGGAATACAATTTACCTTGTGCAATGTAATTTCATTTTTTTGGTCTATGTTTATTAAAGCCCCTTTTTAATCTTCTTAGTCTTAAGTTGATTTCTGAAATGTTTGCTCAAGTTACTTTTCATACTTAAACATGAAGTCTATACAGATTTTGTTTGTATGCATGCTGTCAAACAGGATACATGATAAATGTCTGTTCATTGTAGGTCACATTAATTACATGGACAAGTCTTGATTACTTATTCATCCTTACTATGCATGTGATTCGATCAACTGCTAGTCTTAGGGCTGGCGGAATGCACTAAATAAAATATAATAGTAAAGTTCGTTCGCCACCGGGGGTCCACCGTGCAGAGATGGCAAACTGCAGCTAAAGGACAATGGCGATACTTGTAGTGAACATAAGTGACTCGTACTGAGTTAGCGTCACTCAGTGGAGTATCATGTGGCTGTGCCAATCGCACACAGCAATGGAAAGGAGCTGTGCAACAGGACTGTGTTTATCGGCACACAATTGCAGAGTGAATATTGTGCTAATCGTGTACCCGGTTAGCATCACAGGTGTACGCAAGCCCCACAGGGGCAAGGTAACAGGTGGTGGACTCAGACGCAGCGAGTGCATACACACAAACTCCTCTCTGAAGGTGCAAGAATTCTAAGGGCTAAACGCCCACCCTGTACACACACAAACTCCTCTCCGGAGAAGCTGGAATTCTAATAGGCGATAACCCTGCCATGAGAACCTGCAAACTATTCCACACCACCGGAGAGTTCCACATGCATTGCACAAATGATCTTAGCGCACCGATGGGCGCGCCAAAGATCCTTTTATAGTATCTGTCAATCTGACAGGACCTTGCTCACTGTCCAATCCGGAGCTGGACCAGGACCTGAGCTGTGACGGGCGACCACCAATGAGCAGTCAACCCAGGAGCATGCTCAGTAGAGCAAAAACTGGACTTAGTCTCAGGAGTGACTGCTTGCTGCTGAGTATTGCCAGACTGATGTCTTTGCTCAGCAGCATTCACTGCGGTCAAGTCTGAATGGGAGACTGCAGGAGAAGATAAGGCTTGGAATCCATCCTGTGCAGAGGAAGAATCCCTGCGCCTAACATTACCACCCCTCCTAGCGAGCCTCACTATGCTCAAAGACCGCAATAAGCTGGGGGGCAAAAATGTGCTCAACCGGCTCCTAGGTCCTATCCTGTGGCCCATGATCCTTCCAGTCCACTTAATAAATTTTTTTGCCGCCTACCACTTTGGAACTGACAATCGCGTTCACCTCAAAGTCATCCGAGGTCGTACCCGACATCTCGGCAGATGACTCTGAAAACCGGGACATGTGAATGGGTTTGAAGAGGGACACGTGAAAGGTGTCGGTGACATTCAGGCTCGGCAGATGGGACAGACGATACACCACTGGACTAATCTGTTCCAGGACTTTAAAAGGACCTAGATAACGAGGAGGAAACTTAGTGGACTCTACGCGCAGCTTGATATTACGAGCTGAGAGCCACACCAAGTCACCGGGAGCAAAGACGGGGGCGGGGCAGCGATGCGCATCGGCAGAGGCCCTCATTCTCTCCTTAGAGGCCTTGATGGCATCCTGTGTGCAATCCCAGGTGTCCTTAGCCTGCACAGCCCAAACCTCCACTCTGGAATTGGAGGATGAGGTGGGCATAGGCACTGGAACACGCGGATGCTGACCATAATTAAGGAGGAATGGAGTCTGACATGTGCAGTCAGCGACGGCATTGTTCAGTGCAAACTCTGCCCATGGCAGTAGAGATGCCCAGTCATCATGCCTGGCAGAGACAAAATGCCGTAGGTAAGTGACCAGAGTCTTATTGGCCCTCTCAACAAATCCGTTCGTCTCTGGATGATATGCTGAAGAGAGATTAAGCTCAATACTGAAAAGGTGACAGAGCTCTCTCCAGAACTGAGAAATGAACTGGGAACCCCGGTCGCTGACTATCTTGTCCGGCATCCCGTGAAGACAGAAAACGTGCCTCACAAAAAGTGCAGCCCAATCCCTTGCCGACAGTACACGCAGAAAAGGAACTAGATGTACCATCTTTAAGAAATGACTACCCATGTGACAGTGTTATTACTGGACTTGGGCAAACCCACAATGAAGTCCATTCCGACCATCTCCCAGGGCCTGCCTGCCACTTGCAGGGGATTTCACAAGCCCACACGCCTCTGCCGAGAAGGCCTATTCTGGGCACAGAGGACACACGCCTGGTTGTAATCCCTAACGTCAGATGGCATTTGTGGCCACCAATATGACCTCGCCAGAAACTCTGAGGTCCTTTTGATCCCAAAAGGTCCACCCAACTTGGATGTGTGAGCCCAAGAGAGGACCTCGAGCTGCAGATTTGGTGGTACCAGAGTCTTTTCCGGAGGCATCGACTCAAGCGAAACCGAAGCTACTGTATGCAGACTCTCAGGCAGAACAATAAGCCGAGGCTCGTCTCCCTCCACAGAAGAGACAACAGAACAAGAAAGAGCATCGGCCCTTAAATTCTTCGCCCCAGAGAGAAAATGGAGGATGAAATTAAACTGGGAGAAGAATAAGGACCATCTGGCCTGGCGAGAGTTCAATCGCTGAGCCGTTTGCAGATACAGCAGATTTTTGTGGTCGGTGAACACTTGGAGGGGGTATCGGGTCCCTTCTAGGAGATGTCTCCACTCTGAGAAGGCTAACTTCATGGCCAGTAATTACCTGTCCCCAATGGAATATTTCCCTTCTGCCAGTGTGAAAGTCTTGGAATAGGAGAAACATGGGTGTTTCTGACCACAAGCGTTCTTTTGGTACAGTACAGCACCAGCACCGATGGAAGAGGCATTCACCTACAGTATGAAGGGCTTAGCTACTTCAGGGCGATATAGCACAGTAGCCCTGGCAAAAACAGGACTTCACAGAAGTAAAAACCTTGGAGACCTCCTCCGATCACAGCTTGGGATTAGCTCCCTTTGGGTGAGGGCTACCAAAGGAGCTACTAAGGTGTTGTGAATTTGGATTCTGGGCTCCCCCGGTGGCTACTGGTGGAATTGAACTTGTGACATCATCTTCCCTGTTCACCTGTTCTGATTAGATCTGGGTGTCGCTATATAACCTGGCTTCTCTGTTAGATGCTTGCCGGTCAATCAATGTTATCAGAAGCCTCTCTGTGCTTGTTCCTGCTCCCAGACATCTACTAGATTAGTTGGACATTCGTCCATGTTTTGTTTTTGTATTTTGGTTCCAGTTCACAGCTGCAGTTTCGTTACTGTGTCTGGAAAGCTCTTGTTGATCAGGAATTGCCACTCTGGTATTATGAGTTAATGCCAGAGTCCTAAAGTAATTTCTGGATGTGTTTTGTTAGGGTTTTCTACTGACCATGAAAGTATGCTTTCTGTCTTCTGCTATCTAGAAAGCGGACCTCAAATTTGCTAAAACTATTTTCCTGCTGCGTTTGTTGTTTCATCTCATATCACCGCCAATATATGTGGGGGGCCTCTGTCTCCTTTTTGGGCATTTCTCTAGAGGTGAGTCAGGTCCTATATTTCCCTCTGCTAGCATTATTTAGTTCTCCGGCCGGCGCTGGGCATATAGGGATAAAAAGTAGGACATGCTACCTGGCTACTTCTAGATGATGCGGTAGGTTTAGTTCATGGTCAGTATAGTTACATCTTCCAAGAGCTTGTTCCTATTGAGGCTTATGCTAGTTCTCTGGCCATGGAGATCATGACAGTTTGACCGGCCAGTTAAAGGGTTAAAATCCTTGGCTGAGAAAGGAGAGAAATAAGAAGTCTGCTGAGAGTTTTTTTTTTTTTCTCTGTGCTCTTAATTGGATCACTTGCCAGTCTGTCTATGCTGCAGTCTTTCTTTTTTTTCTCTCTCCTTCTAATCTTTGAATGGCTCTATGTTCACCTGTCTATAATGGATCTACAGAGTGTAACTGCAGGTTTGAATAATCTCGCCACGAAAGTACAAAGTTTGCAAGATTTTGTTGTTCATGCTCCGGTATCAGAGCCGAGAATTCCTTTGCCGGAATTCTTCTCAGGGAATAGATCTAGCTTTCAGAATTTTAGGAATAATTGTAAGTTATTTTTGTCCCTGAAATCTCGTTCTGCTGGAGACCCTGCACAGCAGGTTGGGATTGTGATTTCCTTGCTCCGCGGCGACCCTCAAGATTGGGCTTTTGCATTGGCACCAGGGGATCCTGCGTTGCGCAATGTGGATGCGTTTTTTCTGGCCTTGGGCTTGCTGTATGAGGAACCTCATTTGGAACTTCAGGCAGAAAAAACTTTGATGTCCCTATCGCAGGGGCAAGATGAAGCTGAAATTTACTGCCAAAAATTCCGTAAATGGTCTGTGCTTACTCAGTGGAATGAGTGTGCCTTGGCGGCTACTTTCAGAGAGGGTCTTTCTGATGCCATTAAGGATGTTATGGTGGGGTTCCCTGTGCCTGCAAGTCTGAATGAGTCCATGACAATGGCCATTCAGATCGATAGGCGTCTGCGGGAGCGCAAACCAGTGCACCATCTGGCGGTGTCCACTGAGAAGACGCCAGAAAACATGCAGTGTGATAGAATTCTGTCCAGAAGCGAGCGGCAGAATTTTAGACGGAAAAATGGGTTGTGTTTCTATTGTGGGGATTCTACTCATGTTATATCAGCATGCTTTAAGCGTACTAAAAAGCTTGATAAATCCGTTCCCATTGGCACTTTACAGTCTAAATTTATTTTGTCTGTGACCCTGATTTGCTCTTTGTCATCTATTGCTACGGACGCCTATATCGACTCTGGCGCCGCTTTGAGTCTTATGGATTGGTCCTTTGCCAATCGTTGTGGGTATGATTTAGAGCCTTTGGAGACTCTTATTCCTCTGAAGGGGATTGACTCCACCCCATTGGCTAATAATAAACCACAATACTGGACACAAGTGACTATG
Source organism: Ranitomeya variabilis (assembly GCF_051348905.1). NCBI lineage: Eukaryota > Metazoa > Chordata > Amphibia > Anura > Dendrobatidae > Ranitomeya > Ranitomeya variabilis. The sequence goes on along the minus strand of NC_135232.1, from coordinate 823,783,122 downwards.
TGTATTAATCCGGATCACCAGGAGACTATTCGTTTTCTGGTGCTGTATAATCTACATGATGATTTGGTGCTGGGATTGCCATGGCTGCAGTCTCATAACCCAGTCCTTGACTGGAGAGCTATGTCTGTGTTGAGCTGGGGATGTAAGGGGACTCATGGGGACGTACCTTTGGTGTCCATTTCATCATCTATTCCCTCTGAAATCCCTGAGTTCCTGTCTGATTATCGTGACGTCTTTGAAGAACCCAAGCTGGGTTCACTACCTCCGCACCGTGAGTGCGATTGTGCTATAGATTTAATTCCGGGTAGTAAATACCCAAAGGGTCGTTTATTTAATCTGTCTGTGCCTGAACATACTGCTATGCGAGAATATATAAAGGAGTCCTTGGAAAAGGGACATATTCGTCCATCGTCATCTCCCTTAGGAGCCGGTTTTTTCTTTGTGTCAAAAAAAGACGGCTCTTTGAGACCATGTATTGATTATCGGCTTTTGAATAAAATCACGGTTAAATATCAATACCCATTGCCGTTGCTGACTGATTTGTTTGCTCGCATAAAGGGGGCCAAGTGGTTCTCTAAGATTGATCTCCGTGGGGCGTATAATTTGGTGCGGATCAGGCAGGGGGATGAGTGGAAAACCGCATTTAATACGCCCGAGGGCCACTTTGAGTATTTGGTGATGCCTTTTGGTCTTTCTAATGCCCCTTCAGTCTTCCAGTCCTTTATGCATGATATTTTCCGCGATTTTTTGGATAAATTTATGATAGTGTATCTGGATGATATTCTGATTTTTTCGGATGATTGGGACTCTCATGTCCGGCATGTTAAGAGGGTTTTTCAGGTTTTGCGGTCTAATTCTCTGTGTGTCAAGGGTTCTAAGTGCGTTTTTGGGGTTCAGAGAATTTCCTTTTTGGGATATATTTTTTCTCCCTCTTCCATTGAGATGGATCCTGTCAAGGTTCAAGCTATTTGTGATTGGACGCAGCCCTCTTCTCTTAAAAGTCTTCAGAAATTTTTGGGCTTTGCCAACTTTTATCGTCGATTTATTTCTGGTTTTTCGGATGTCGTTAAGCCATTGACCGATTTGACTAGACAGGGTGCTGATGTTGCTAATTGGTCCCCTGATGCTGTGGAGGCCTTTCAGGAGCTTAAGCGCCGTTTTTCTTCTGCCCCTGTGTTGCGTCAGCCTGATGTGACTCTTCCTTTTCAGGTTGAGGTCGACGCTTCTGAGATCGGGGCTGGGGCAGTGTTGTCGCAGAAAAGTTCTGACTGCGCCGTGATGAGGCCTTGTGCCTTCTTTTCCCGTAAATTTTCGCCCGCTGAGCGGAATTATGATGTTGGGAATCGGGAGCTTTTGGCCATGAAGTGGGCGTTTGAGGAGTGGCGCCATTGGCTCGAGGGGGCCAGACATCAGGTGGTGGTATTGACTGACCACAAAAATTTGATCTATCTTGAGACCGCCAGGCGCCTGAATCCTAGACAGGCGCGCTGGTCATTATTTTTCTCTCGGTTTAATTTTGTGGTATCGTACCTACCGGGTTCTAAGAATGTTAAGGCGGATGCCCTTTCTAGGAGTTTTGAGCCTGATTCACCCGGCAACTCTGACCCCACAGGTATTCTTAAGGAGGGAGTTATCTTGTCAGCCGTTTCTCCAGACCTGCGGCGGGCCTTGCAGGAGTTTCAGGCGGATAGACCGGATCGTTGTCCGCCTGATAGGTTGTTTGTTCCTGATGATTGGACCAGTAGAGTCATCTCTGAGGTACATTCTTCTGCATTGGCAGGTCATCCTGGAATTTTTGGTACCAGGGATTTGGTGGCAAGATCCTTCTGGTGGCCTTCCCTGTCACGAGATGTGCGAGGCTTTGTGCAGTCTTGTGACGTTTGTGCTCGGGCCAAGCCTTGTTGTTCTCGGGCTAGTGGATTATTGTTGCCCTTGCCTATTCCTAAGAGGCCTTGGACACACATCTCGATGGATTTTATTTCAGATCTGCCTGTTTCTCAGAAGATGTCTGTCATCTGGGTGGTGTGTGACCGTTTTTCTAAGATGGTCCATTTGGTTCCCCTGCCCAAATTGCCTTCTTCTTCCGAGTTGGTGCCCCTGTTTTTTCAAAATGTTGTTCGTTTGCATGGTATTCCTGAGAATATCGTTTCTGACAGAGGAACCCAATTTGTGTCTAGATTTTGGCGGGCATTCTGTGCTAGGATGGGCATAGATTTGTCTTTTTCGTCTGCTTTTCACCCTCAGACTAATGGCCAGACCGAGCGGACTAATCAGACCCTGGAGACATATCTGAGGTGTTTTGTGTCTGCTGACCAGGATGATTGGGTTGCTTTTTTGCCATTGGCGGAGTTCGCCCTCAATAATCGGGCCAGCTCTGCCACTTTGGTGTCCCCGTTTTTCTGTAATTCGGGGTTCCACCCTCGATTTTCCTCCGGTCAGATGGAATCCTCGGATTGTCCTGGAGTGGATGCGGTGGTGGAGAGATTGCATCATATCTGGGGGCAGGTGATGGACAATTTAAAGTTGTCCCAGGAGAAGACTCAGCTTTTTGCCAACCGTCACCGTCGTGTTGGTCCTCGGCTTTGTGTTGGAGATTTGGTGTGGTTGTCTTCTCGTTTTGTCCCTATGAGGGTCTCATCTCCTAAGTTTAAGCCTCGGTTCATCGGTCCGTATAAAATATTGGAGATTCTTAACCCTGTTTCCTTCCGTTTGGACCTCCCTGCATCCTTTTCTATTCATAACGTTTTTCATCGGTCGTTATTGCGCAGGTATGAGGCACCGGTTGTGCCTTCCGTTGAGCCTCCTGCTCCGGTGTTGGTTGAGGGTGAGTTGGAGTACGTTGTGGAAAAAATCCTAGACTCCCGTGTTTCCAGACGGAGACTCCAGTATCTGGTCAAGTGGAAGGGATACGGCCAGGAGGATAATTCTTGGGTCACTGCATCTGATGTTCATGCCTCTGATCTGGTTCGTGCCTTTCATAGGGCCCATCCTGATCGCCCTGGTGGTTCTGGTGAGGGTTCGGTGCCCCCTCCTTGAGGGGGGGGTACTGTTGTGAATTTGGATTCTGGGCTCCCCCGGTGGCTACTGGTGGAATTGAACTTGTGACATCATCTTCCCTGTTCACCTGTTCTGATTAGATCTGGGTGTCGCTATATAACCTGGCTTCTCTGTTAGATGCTTGCCGGTCAATCAATGTTATCAGAAGCCTCTCTGTGCTTGTTCCTGCTCCCAGACATCTACTAGATTAGTTGGACATTCGTCCATGTTTTGTTTTTGTATTTTGGTTCCAGTTCACAGCTGCAGTTTCGTTACTGTGTCTGGAAAGCTCTTGTTGATCAGGAATTGCCACTCTGGTATTATGAGTTAATGCCAGAGTCCTAAAGTAATTTCTGGATGTGTTTTGTTAGGGTTTTCTACTGACCATGAAAGTATGCTTTCTGTCTTCTGCTATCTAGAAAGCGGACCTCAAATTTGCTAAAACTATTTTCCTGCTGCGTTTGTTGTTTCATCTCATATCACCGCCAATATATGTGGGGGGCCTCTGTCTCCTTTTTGGGCATTTCTCTAGAGGTGAGTCAGGTCTTATATTTCCCTCTGCTAGCATTATTTAGTTCTCCGGCCGGCGCTGGGCATATAGGGATAAAAAGTAGGACATGCTACCTGGCTACTTCTAGATGATGCGGTAGGTTTAGTTCATGGTCAGTATAGTTACATCTTCCAAGAGCTTGTTCCTATTGAGGCTTATGCTAGTTCTCTGGCCATGGAGATCATGACACTAAGGTAAAGAAGTGAGGGATGAACTGACGATAGTAGTTAATGAACCTCATAAAGCACTGCACCTCTTTAAAGGAATGTGGTTCCTGCCAGTTCACCACAGACTCTAGTTTGGCAGGATCCATGGCCAAATCTTTGGCCAAGATAATATTGTCTAGAAAAGGCAAGGACTCCTGCTCAAACGCACACTTTTTTAGCTTTGCATACAGGGAATTGGCTTTCAGGAGTTCAAAGACTTGCAGACATCCCTCCGGTGAGTCTCAATATCTGGAGAGAAGATAAGAATGTCATCCAGATAGATGACCACAGAGGTGGACAACAACTCCCGGAAGATGTCGTTGACAAAATCTTGGAAGACAGCCAGGGCGTTACACAGACCTAAGGGCATCACCAGATATTCATAGTGCCCGTCCCATGTATTAAACGCCATCTTCCACTCATCCCCCTCTCGAATGTGTATCAGATTGTATGCGCCCCGCAGATCCAACTTATTAAATACCCTATCTCCTCGCAGGATGTCAAAGAGTTCTGAGATGAGAGGTAGAGGGTATTTGTTATTTACGGCAATCGCATTCAATCCCCTGTAATCAATACATGGACGCAGTTCTCCATTTTTCTTCTGAGCAAAGAAAGAACCCAGCCCCTGCAGGAGACACCGATTTCCTAATAAACCCTCTTGCCAGTTTCTCCTTGATATATTGAGACATAGCCTTAGTCTCCGGGAGTGATAAAGGGTAAATATGTCCCCCGAGGAGGCTCAGCACCTGGCATGAGATCTATAGGACAGTCATAGGGGTGGTGAAGTGGAAGAGTCTCTGCTGCCTGTTTGGAGAACACTTCTGCGTACTGCCAATAATGTTTAGGGAGAGAGGATAGGTATGCGGTGACCTTTGATGTGGCAACCTTAAACTGAACCCTCAAACATCTTCCCTTACATAACACACTCCAATCTAATATGCTCCCAGCAGACCAGTCAATATGAGGGGAGTGATAGCGCAACCAAGGTATTCCCAATAATACCTCAACAATACCCTCAGGCATGACCAGCAACAAAATTTTCTAGTGATGTTCTGGAGACATGATCAGAGAAAGTGGAATGGTGTGATGGATAATTTGTGAGGACAATGCAGACCCATTTACCACCTGAACAGTAAATGGCTTGGAGAGCATTACTAGGGGTATTGAGTGCCATTGGGCAAAAGCAGAAGACATAAAATTGCCCTCAGCACCGGAATCCACACAAACCTCCGCCGAGAAGGTGGTCGAGTCAAAAGAAAGTGTCGCACTAAAACTTGGAGAAAAACGCTGCCGAGTCTAGTGAGCCTCCTCCTATAGCCACTAGACGGGGTCATTTCCCTGCCGTTGGGCACACTTGGCATAGTGACCAGGTTGCCTACAAATATAGCAGATCGGGGGGTGTACGGACTCAGGTCCTGCTCGAGAAACTTCCATGGCCTCCTAAGATTCAGAAACCAGGACCGGTGATTCCAAAGGCTTGGCAAAGTTTGGAACCAGCCAAAACCTCTGCTGACACTGGACTCACTCCAACCTATGCTCAGAATGCTGAAGGTCTATGCGAGTGGACACCGATATTAGTTCCTCCAGTGTGGCGGGAATCTCTCTAGTGGCTAGAGCATCCTTTACATGATCAGCAAGTCCCCTCCAAAAAGACTGGGATGAGGACTTTATCTGGCCACTCCAGCTCTGAAGCTAGAGTCCAGAAATGGATGGCAAAATGGCTGACCATTGAGGAGCCCTGGGTTATAGCCAGAAGTTGGAGCGCGGTATCGTGGGTGACACGAGGTCCCAAACAGACCTGCTTCAAAGCACTCAAAAAACACGAGACGCTCTGCACCACCGGATGATTGCGCTCCCACAGCTACCTAGCCCACTCCAGCGCTCTGTCCATCAACAGACAAATGACGAATCCCACCTTAGCCTGTTTAGATGGGAAATGTGATGCCAGCAGCTCCATATGTATGGCACACTGGTTCACAAATCACCTACAGGTTTTACTGTCTCCAGTGAACCTAGCAGGCAGAGGAAGACAAGAAAGAGACATAACAAAGGTGACACACGAATCAAAACTTCAGAGGCTGCCTGAGCTGCTACCGCGGTGACATCCACAGCTCAGATTGCACGCTCAAGAGCTGACAACCTGCCCTCCAGCTGCTGACTATACAGCTGTAAGCACTGTTCGTCCACCATTGCTAGCCAGACCCTGCCGCTAAGATACTGTTAGGGTTGGAGGAATGCACTAAATAAAATATGATAGTAAAGTGTGTTCACCACCCGGGGTCCACCGTGCAGAGATGGCAAAGTGCAGCTAAAGGACTGAACTGGAGTCTCTTGGTAATGGGGAGCCAGTGAACAGATTGACAGAGAAGAGAGGCTGGGCAATAGCGGGGGGATAGGTGGATTAGTTGGGCAGCGGAGTTTAAGATAGATTGGAGGGGTGTGAGAGTGTTAGAGGGGAGGCCACACAGCAGGAGGTTGCAGTAGTCAAGACGGGAGATGATGAGGCCATGCACTAGAGTTTTTGCAGATTCTAAGTTGAGGAATGTACGGATCCTGGAGATGATTTTAAGTTGGAGTCGGCAGGAGGTGGAAAGGGCATGGATATGTGGTTTGAAGGAGAAATCTGAGTCAAGGATTACACCGAGGCAGCGAGCTTGTGGGACTGGAGAGAGTGAGCAGCCATTTACTGAAATGGATAGGTTTTTTGGGAGAGTCGAGTGAGATGGGGGAAAGATGATGAATTTTGGTTTTTCCATGTTACGTTTTAGAAATCTAGCAGAGAAGAAGGATGAAATAGCAGACAGACATTGTGGGATTTTGGTTAGTAGGGAGGTGATATCTGGTCCAGAGAGGTAGATTTGTGCGTCATCAGCATAGAGGTGATAATGGAAGCCGTGAGATTCTACGAACTGTCCCAGTCTGAAGGTGTAAATGGAGAAGAGCAAGGTCCCTACGATTGAACCTTGCTGGAATCCAACAGATAGGGAGCGAGGTGAGGAGGTGGTGTGTGAGTGGTAGACACTGAATTTCCAGTCTTTTAGGTATGATGCGATCCAGGATAGGGCCAAGTCTGTGATGCCAAGAGATGAGAGGGTCTGTAGTAATAGAGAGTGGTTCACTGTGTCAAAGGCAGAGGACAGGTCCAGGAGAAGGAGGACAGAGTAGTGTTTCTTGGCTTTGGCAGTCAGCAGGTCATTGGTGACTTTAGTTAGGGCAGTTTCAGTAGAGAGATGCAGATTATAAGCGGTAGAAGAGGGAGCAGGAAGATAAGTGGGAGGACAGTTCAAAATGGACATGTTGTTCCAGTAGTTTTGAGGTAAAGGGGAGAAGTGATTTTGGGCGATAGCTAGATACAGAAGATGGGTCAAGAGAGGACTTTTTGAGGATAGGTGTGATTGAGGCATATTTGAAGCATGAGGGGAAAGTCTTCAGCTGAGATGAGAGGAGAGGGAGGAGGTTCTGGGGGATGGAGGAGAGAATAGAAGTTGTTTAGTAGCTGCTTAGGGTTGTGAAACAGGGAGGATATGGGAGATGAGAAGTAGGTTTGTTTTGCTGCAGCACATGTGGTCTCGAAATAGTGAGGGACTGTATGAATGCAGTAAAGTCCTCTTTGGAGTGTGATCTTTTCCATCTCCGCTCAGCAACCCTGGAGGCCTGCTTCAGTTCTTTGGTCAGGCTGGTGTGCCACAGTTGTCTGTTGATTTTGGGAGCTTTGGTATGTGCAAGAGGGGAGACCGATTCAAGATCTGCAGCTATTGGAGTGTTTAAACAAAGCGGCAGCGGTGTCCACATTGTGTAAGGAACTTATGTCTGTAAGAGGGAGGAGAGATTCAGAAAGTGAGTGTAGATCGAGGTGCTTGAAATTTCTGCGAGGGTGTGCAAGTTTGTGGGGTGGAGGTTATGGCCCTGGAGAGGAGAGGGATGAGAATGTAAGCAGGTTGTAATCAGAAAGAGATCGAGGTGAGTTAGAGAGGTTAGATAGGGGGCAGAGGTGGGTGAAGATGAGGTCCAGTGTGTGGCCATCTTTATGAGTGGCTGCAGAAGACCATTGAGCGAGGCTGAAGGAGGAAGTGAGAGATAGAAGTTTAATGGCAGCTGAGAAGGAATTGTCAATGGGTATGTTGAAGTCACCCATGTTGATAGTGGGGATGTGAATGTAAAGGCAATTATGTAGCCAGGTAATGGAATGGTCAAAGAAGGTGGTGGCTGTCCCTCGGGGGGCAGTAAATGACAGCCAGTTGAAGGTTGGTGGGGGAGTAGATGCGAACAGAGTGCACCTCAAAGGATGGGAGGGTAACAGAGTGTGGCAGTGGGATGCGGGTGAAGGAGCAGTTATCTGACAGGAGAAAACCAACTCCTCCATCATGCTTGCTGCTGGGGCAGGGTGTGTGTGAAAGGTGGAATCCACCATATGGTGCAGCTGGAGAGGCTATGTCAGAGGGGGTGAGCCAGGTTTCGGTGAAAGCGAGGAAGGAAAGTTTGTGATTAATGAAAAGTTCATGGATGTAGGAAAGTTTGTTGCAGACAGAGCAAGCATTCCATAGAGCTCCTGTTAGTGGGACTGGGGAAATGGGGGCTGGGCGAATGGGTATAAGGTTAGAGAGGTTATGGAAATTTGTGATAGAGCGTGGATGGGAGGTATAAATGACTGTGGGGATGTGGTGAGGAGGTATGGGATTTGGAGAGATATCGTCGGCACTGAGGAGGTGCAGAGTAAGTATTAACAGGTGAGTGTTTGGAGACACAGGATTGTATGTTGAGGAAAAGTTCTGAGGAGGAGGTGAGATGGGTAGGGAGAGATAAACAGTTCCTTAGTAGGTGTAAGGCTTAGGGCGGGTAGCAGAAAGTGAAGGATTGTAGGGGTCAGAGTGAAGACAAACAGAAACATTGTTTACGGTGATTGTGTCCAGTTCCCTTCAGTTCCCTTCTGGTTCAATTCTGGAATTAATTCTGAGCATCACACTTCAATGATACACTTATGTGATGCACTGGGCAGACTGACATCTTGGCGGACTTATTGTAATGCCGGTGTCATTGTGCCTTGTTTCTGTCACCCAGTGGGGCTTTGTACCCTGGCCTGAGTCATTGTTTCAGCCACCCAGTGGGGTTTTGTATCCTGGTCTGAGTCCTTGTTTCTGTGCCTTGTTTCCCCGGCATTACTCTGCATGTCTGTGCTCCTACCCTTTGCTTCTTTCCCCCTAACCAGCTGGGAGACTGTTGACTGTTACCTGTATGGATGCTGCTCAGTTCCCTGCATGTGTTGTAAAGTCTTTGCTCTGCTGTACGACCATCCGTGTGTGCAGTCCCTGGCTGCCGCTGTGGAAGCTACCTGTGGTTTGCGAGGTCATCTACAGCTGGTGCATGACTTTCCACGTGTGCCCAGGCGTGCAGTCACTGCCAGGTGCCTTTAGCCGCAGTTCCTGCGCTTGCTATGTTGTACTGGTTTCTGTCTGTGCTTAGGGTGCGCTCAGCACATCTTCCCCACTTTCATTACGGGCAGTGTGTGTGCTTGTATTGCTGTCCCCAGCCTATTTCTGAGTGGCAGCTCCTACTTAAAGTTCCTTTTCTCTGTTAGGCATTGCCAGAACTTCTCATTAGGTTTCTTAACCTAGCCATGTGTGTTTGGTCCTCTTGGTTGCTCTTGGTCTGCCTTTTTTCCAGCTCCTATTTTGCCTGCTATCAGTTCTAGGAAAGCTGATGTCTTTGACCCTGGACCTGTCCTGTCTATGTGTTGATACCAAAGTCCTTGCCCTTGAACCTGGTTTCCTGCTGTGTGATATTCCTGAAGTCCTTCCGTGCCTTGTACCATGTACCCAGAGACTGTTAACTTGCTGTAAATGTAAAAGAACCTGGCACTCAACTTCAATGCGTGTAGCTTGAAAATGTATTGTGTAGTACCAACAAATTTTGGTACTACGCAATAAATTTTCAAGCTACACGCATTGAAGTTGAGTGCCAGGTTCTTTTACATTTATGGTATTAAGGTGTGGGAACCTACCTGTGCACCTCTGTAGCAGTGCTCACGTTTTTGTTCACCGTGTTAACTTGCTGTAACCTGTGTCTTGAGAATAAACCTGTGTTCGTCTTCTGAAGATGGAGTCCGAAGTTCCTGCTAATCTTCTACTACGCTTTGCTCAGCTTATTATGTGGTGCTAGCTCTGTCCAGCTCTGGTCTGTTGCTGCGGTGCATGCACCATACCGTTTGAGTTCCTTTCTAGGTCATGTTTGATGTCTGGAGTCTGGTAACTGCAGTCTGATGATACGGAGTCTGATGACCGCTGTCTGGTACCTGGAACCTGATGTCTTGCCAGTGTCCCTAATGTCCTGCCGGTGTCCCTGATGTCCTGTACCTGGAGCTGTATCTGTTTTCCGGAGTCAAGATGCCTTGCCTTGCGTGTTCCTGGTGGTCCAAACTGTGTCTCAGAGTCGGCTCACACTCGTGTTCCTGGATGGGCTCCACCTCCGTATTTCTGGGGAGTCACCAGTATACTCGTGTGCCTGGATGGGGTCCTCCTCCATATTTCTGGGGAATCTCCAGTCTGATAGCTCTGCCTGTGTGTCCTGGATCTGTCCAGCCGATGTCTTGAGCTTCCAGGTTGGTGTTCCTGGATCCGTGCTGTCCGTGTTTTGCACGTGTCCCAATTTCTTGCTTGTGCCCTGGGGTTCATCCTGTTCTGTCATCTGTCCGAGGTCGGTGTTTGATGTTCTCCTGCTGTGCCAGTTCTACACCTGAGGCCTGAGAGAGGTTCTCCTGATAATGCCCATGCCAGATGACCCTGGACAGCATTAACCCGTGATGACCTCTTGCCATCGTGTAAAGTCTGCTGTCCTGTGATAATTCGCCCTTCCTTGATGTGTGGAAACGGGAGCCTAACATTATGTCCTGTGTTCTGTGTTATGACTTTGTCTAAGTATACTTCATGTTTCTTCATACCTGAAATTGTGCGGTGACATCTTGTCCTGCATCTCACCACCTTGTCCACATTCTCAGCTGCCACAGACACTGGTCGCTACCCTTCCCTTGTCCTGGTAGGCCCAGGTCACTCTCTGTGGTCCAGTAGGTCCACATTCCATTACCACCTGGGATGCTCGCCCCACGTCATCGTGGCCTGGCGGCGTGGGAGCGTAAGCTAAGCTTGCTAAGCCATGTCCCGCCCCGTTCCTTTCGTGACACTTATGTGTTATGGTTCTCAATGGCAAGAGAACATAGCCCAGCAAACATAAGAACTAGCTCTTGGAAGGATGGAAACTAAACTGACCATGAACTAAACCTGCCGCACAACTAACAGTAGCCGGGTAGCGTAGCCTGCGTTTTATCCCTAGACGCCCAGCGCCGGCCGGAGGACTAACTAATCCTGGCAGAGGAAAATATAGTCCTGGCTCACCTCTAGAGAAATTTCCCCGAAAGGCAGACAGAGGCCCCCACATATATTGGCGGTGATTTTAGATGAAATAACAAACGTAGTATGAAAATAGGTTTAGCAAAAATTGAGGTCCGCTTACTAGATAGCAGGAAGACAGAAAGGACACTTTCATGGTCAGCTGAAAACCCTATCAAAATACCATCCTGAAATTACTTTAAGACTCTAGTATTAACTCATAACATCAGAGTGGCAATTTCAGATCACAAGAGCTTTCCAGACACAGAAACGAAACTACAGCTGTGAACTGGAACAAAATGCAAAAACAAACAAGGACTAAAGTCCAACTTAGCTGGAAGTTGTCTAGCAGCAGGAACATGCACAGAAAGGCTTCTGATTACAATGTTGACCGGCATGGAAGTGACAGAGGAGCAAGGCTAAATAGCGACTCCCACATCCTGATGGGAACAGGTGAACAGAGGGGATGATGCACACCAGTACAATTCCACCAGTGGCCACCGGGGGAGCCCAAAATCCAATTTCACAACAGTACCCCCCCCTCAAGGAGGGGGCACCGAACCCTCACCAGAACCACCAGGGCGATCAGGATGAGCCCTATGAAAGGCACGGACCAGATCGGAGGCATGAACATCAGAGGCAGTCACCCAAGAATTATCCTCCTGACCGTATCCCTTCCATTTGACCAGATACTGGAGTTTCCGTCTGGAAACACGGGAGTCCAAGATTTTTTCCACAACGTACTCCAACTCGCCCTCAACCAACACCGGAGCAGGAGGCTCAACGGAAGGCACAACCGGTACCTCATACCTGCGCAATAATGACCGATGAAAAACATTATGAATAGAAAAAGATGCAGGGAGGTCCAAACGGAAGGACACAGGGTTAAGAATCTCCAATATCTTGTACGGGCCGATGAACCGAGGCTTAAACTTGGGAGAAGAAAAACTCATAGGGACAAAACGAGAAGACAACCACACCAAGTCCCCAACACAAAGCCGAGGACCAACCCGACGCCGGCGGTTGGCAAAAAGCTGAGTCTTCTCCTGGGACAACTTCAAATTGTCCACTACCTGCCCCCAAATCTGATGCAACCTCTGCACCACAGCATCCACTCCAGGACAATCCGAAGATTCCACCTGACCAGAAGAAAATCGAGGATGAAACCCCGAATTACAGAAAAAGGGAGACACCAAGGTGGCAGAGCTGGCCCGATTATTGAGGGCAAACTCCGCTAAAGGCAAAAAAGCAACCCAATCATCCTGATCTGCAGACACAAAACACCTCAAATATGTCTCCAAGGTCTGATTCGTCCGCTCGGTCTGGCCATTAGTCTGAGGATGGAAAGCAGACGAGAAAGACAAATCTATGCCCATCCTAGCACAGAATGCTCGCCAAAATCTAGACACGAATTGGGTACCTCTGTCAGAAACGATATTCTCCGGAATACCATGCAAACGGACCACATTTTGAAAAAACAGAGGAACCAACTCGGAAGAAGAAGGTAACTTAGGCAGGGGAACCAAATGGACCATCTTAGAGAAACGATCACACACCACCCAAATGACAGACATCTTCTGAGAAACAGGAAGATCCGAAATAAAATCCATCGAGATGTGCGTCCAGGGCCTCTTCGGGATAGGCAAGGGCAACAACAATCCACTAGCCCGAGAACAACAAGGCTTGGCCCAAGCACAAACGTCACAAGACTGCACGAAGCCTCGCACATCTCGAGACAGGGAAGGCCACCAGAAGGACCTTGCCACCAAATCCCTAGTACCAAAGATTCCAGGATGACCTGCCAACGCAGAAGAATGAACCTCAGAAATGACTTTACTGGTCCAATCATCAGGAACAAACAGTCTACCAGGTGGGCAAAGATCAGGTCTATCCGCCTGAAACTCCTGCAAGGCCCGCCGCAGGTCTGGAGAAACGGCAGACAATATCACTCCATCCTTAAGGATACCTGTAGGTTCAGAATTACCAGGGGAGTCAGGCTCAAAACTCCTAGAAAGGGCATCCGCCTTAACATTCTTAGAACCCGGCAGGTAGGACACCAGAAAATTAAACCGAGAGAAAAACAACGACCAGCGCGCCTGTCTAGGATTCAGGCGTCTGGCGGACTCAAGATAAATTAGATTTTTGTGGTCAGTCAATACCACCACCTGATGTCTAGCCCCCTCAAGCCAATGACGCCACTCCTCAAAAGCCCACTTCATGGCCAAAAGCTCCCGATTCCCAACATCATAATTCCGCTCGGCGGGCGAAAATTTACGCGAGAAAAAAGCACAAGGTCTCATCACGGAGCAATCAGAACTTCTCTGCGACAAAACCGCCCCAGCTCCGATTTCAGAAGCGTCGACCTCAACCTGAAAAGGAAGAGCAACATCAGGCTGACGCAACACAGGGGCGGAAGAAAAGCGGCGCTTAAGCTCCCGAAAGGCCTCCACAGCAGCAGGGGACCAATCAGCAACATCAGCACCCTTCTTAGTCAAATCAGTCAATGGTTTAACAACATCAGAAAAACCAGCAATAAATCGACGATAAAAGTTAGCAAAGCCCAAACATTTTTGAAGACTCTTAAGAGAAGAGGGTTGCGTCCAATCACAAATAGCCTGAACCTTGACAGGATCCATCTCGATGGAAGAGGGGGAAAAAATATATCCCAAAAAGGAAATCTTTTGAACCCCAAAAACGCACTTAGAACCCTTCACACACAAGGAATTAGACCGCAAAACCTGAAAAACCCTCCTGACCTGCTGGACATGAGAGTCCCAGTCATCCGAAAAAATCAAAATATCATCCAGATACACAATCATAAATTTATCCAAATAATCACGGAAAATGTCATGCATAAAGGACTGAAAGACCGAAGGTGCATTAGAAAGACCAAAAGGCATCACCAAATACTCAAAGTGGCCCTCGGGCGTATTAAATGCGGTTTTCCACTCATCCCCCTGCTTAATTCGCACCAAATTATACGCCCCACGGAGATCTATCTTAGAGAACCACTTGGCCCCCTTTATGCGAGCAAACAAATCAGTCAGCAGTGGCAACGGATATTGATATTTAACCGTGATTTTATTCAAAAGCCGATAATCAATACACGGCCTCAAAGAGCCATCTTTCTTAGCCACAAAGAAAAAACCGGCTCCTAAGGGAGATGACGAAGGACGAATATGTCCCTTTTCCAAGGACTCCTTTATATATTCTCGCATAGCAGCATGTTCAGGCACAGACAGATTAAATAAACGACCCTTAGGGTATTTACTACCCGGAATCAAATCTATGGCACAATCGCACTCCCGGTGCGGAGGTAATGAACCAAGCTTAGGTTCTTCAAAAACGTCACGATATTCAGTCAAGAATTCAGGAATCTCAGAGGGAATAGATGAAGAAATGGAAACCACAGGTACGTCCCCATGCGTCCCCTTACATCCCCAGCTTAACACAGACATAGCTTTCCAGTCAAGGACTGGGTTATGAGATTGCAGCCATGGCAATCCAAGCACCAACACATCATGTAGGTTATACAGCACAAGAAAGCGAATAATCTCCTGATGATCCGGATTAATCCGCATAGTTACTTGTGTCCAGTATTGTGGTTTATTGCTAGCCAATGGGGTGGAGTCAATCCCCTTCAGGGGTATAGGAGTTTCAAGAGGCTCCAAATCATACCCACAGCGTTTGGCAAAGGACCAATCCATAAGACTCAAAGCGGCGCCAGAGTCGACATAGGCATCCGCGGTAATAGATGATAAAGAACAAATCAGGGTCACAGATAGAATAAACTTAGACTGTAAAGTGCCAATTGAAACAGACTTATCAAGCTTCTTAGTACGCTTAGAGCATGCTGATATAACATGAGTTGAATCACCGCAATAGAAGCACAACCCATTTTTCCGTCTAAAATTCTGCCGTTCACTTCTGGACAGAATTCTATCACATTGCATATTCTCTGGCGTCTTCTCAGTAGACACCGCCAAATGGTGCACAGGTTTGCGCTCCCGCAGACGCCTATCGATCTGGATAGCCATTGTCATGGACTCATTCAGACCCGCAGGCACGGGGAACCCCACCATAACATCCTTAATGGCGTCAGAGAGACCCTCTCTGAAATTCGCCGCCAGGGCGCACTCATTCCACTGAGTAAGCACAGCCCATTTACGAAATTTCTGGCAGTATATTTCAGCTTCGTCTTGCCCCTGAGATAGGGACATCAAGGCCTTTTCCGCCTGAAGTTCTAACTGGGGTTCCTCATAAAGCAACCCCAAGGCCAGAAAAAACGCATCCACATTGAGCAACGCAGGATCCCCTGGAGCCAATGCAAAAGCCCAATCCTGAGGGTCGCCCCGGAGCAAGGAAATCACAATCCTGACCTGCTGAGCAGGATCTCCAGCAGAGCGAGATTTCAGGGACAAAAACAACTTGCAATTATTTTTGAAATTTTGAAAGCAAGATCTATTCCCCGAGAAAAATTCAGGCAAAGGAATTCTAGGTTCAGATATAAGAACCTGAACAACAAAATCTTGTAAATTTTGAACTTTCGTGGTGAGATTATTCAAACCTGCAGCTAAACTCTGAAAATCCATTTTAAACAGGTGAACACAGAGCCATTCCAGGATTAGAAGGAGAGAGAGAGAGGAAGGCTGCAATATAGGCAGACTTGCAAGAGATTCAATTACAAGCACACTCAGAACTGAAGAGAAGAAAAAAAAAATATCTTCAGCAGACTTCTCTTTTCTCTCCTTTCTCTGTCAATTAATTTAACCCTTTTGTGTCCGGTCAAACTGTTATGGTTCTCAATGGCAAGAGAACATAGCCCAGCAAACATAAGAACTAGCTCTTGGAAGGATGGAAACTAAACTGACCATGAACTAAACCTGCCGCACAACTAACAGTAGCCGGGTAGCGTAGCCTGCGTTTTATCCCTAGACGCCCAGCGCCGGCCGGAGGACTAACTAATCCTGGCAGAGGAAAATATAGTCCTGGCTCACCTCTAGAGAAATTTCCCCGAAAGGCAGACAGAGGCCCCCACATATATTGGCGGTGATTTTAGATGAAATAACAAACGTAGTATGAAAATAGGTTTAGCAAAAATTGAGGTCCGCTTACTAGATAGCAGGAAGACAGAAAGGACACTTTCATGGTCAGCTGAAAACCCTATCAAAATACCATCCTGAAATTACTTTAAGACTCTAGTATTAACTCATAACATCAGAGTGGCAATTTCAGATCACAAGAGCTTTCCAGACACAGAAACGAAACTACAGCTGTGAACTGGAACAAAATGCAAAAACAAACAAGGACTAAAGTCCAACTTAGCTGGAAGTTGTCTAGCAGCAGGAACATGCACAGAAAGGCTTCTGATTACAATGTTGACCGGCATGGAAGTGACAGAGGAGCAAGGCTAAATAGCGACTCCCACATCCTGATGGGAACAGGTGAACAGAGGGGATGATGCACACCAGTACAATTCCACCAGTGGCCACCGGGGGAGCCCAAAATCCAATTTCACAACACTTATGTAATACAATATATGTGCAAAAAAGTGCATTCAGGTGTGAAACAGAGAAGAGTGGTCTGTGCTCATCTTTGTCACATAATTAAGAGTGGACCAGATGCATATGACTAAGCCAAAGTAAACAAGGTCATAAATAACACTGGGGTAAAGCAATGGTTAGTTGAAAGACATACCAAGAGAATGGTAGCAGCAGAAGTAAGAAAAGTCAATGTGGAAAATCTGGGTAATGTACCAAATTGTTTGCAAGAGGCTGAGGTATGGGAAAGTCAATGTGGAAAAGCTGGGTAATGTACCAAATTGTTTGCAAGAGGCTGAGGTATGGGAAAGTCAATGTGGAAAAGCTGGATAACGTGCCTGTAGGAAGAATAGAGAAATGGACATGTTGATTAGAGTGCGATGATGTTAGATGGCAGGGTACAGTTTGTATACAAACCGCACCGATGGGCACGCCAAAGATCCTTATATAGTTTCTATCAATCTGACAGGACCTTGCTCACTGGCCAATCCAGAGCCGGACCAGGACCTCAGCATGTTACAGGTGACCACCAACGACCAGTCGACCCAGAAGCATGCTCAGTAGAGCGAAACCTGGACTTAGTCTCAGGAGTGACTGCTCATCCCTGAGTATTGCCAGTTACTATAGCTGAACCTGGAGAGGCAGCAGTAACTGAGCACACAACCCAAGTCTGACCAAAACGCTGAGACTAACGTCTTTGCTCAGCAGCATTCACTATGGTCGAGACTGAATGGGAGACCTCAGGAATAGACAAGGCTTGGAATCCATCCTGTGCAGAGGCAGAATAGCTGCACCTAACAGCTAGGGTCATTAATGACTGTCAGTGGTCTATCCTGAAACAAATGGACTCCAATGGAAAATTTCCAACAAGGACCACAACAATCACAGATTTTCAAAAGTATTGATTTCTCATATGACCCAAAAGGACTTTCTGGGCAAACATAGGCTTCAGAGCCCCAATACAACTGTAATCCCTACACCCTTTTATGGTTATGTCCCTGATGACTATAGCTGCCCCATTCATGTCTATAGAATTGCTCGAGATAACTGATCACTGACTTAACTACCTTTCTCAGTCCACTTGACACTGAAGTCTATTTATCCCTTTTTGAATTGACAATATCGATGAATTTTATGACTGTTTGACAACTTTCGAATAACCAGTGTAGTGGCAATTACCTGATGATTGATATATTGATATGAAAAGAAAAAATGGGTAACTGTACTTGCAAAGGTAGCTGAGTCAGCAATTGGCTATCTACCGTATGTCATGAAGTACTGAGTAAAAGCTTTTACAAAAAAGAATAAGAATGATAAGATACAAAAGATACAAATGCAGCAAAATAAAAGAGAATAATTTTTCAAAGTTCTTAAAAGTGCATGAGTCTGGAACAAGGTACAATACTCAAGTATTGCTTTGATATTTATGTGGTCTTTATTAGGTCCGAACAAGAATTATCATGCCTTCCATTAGCAACAAAATTATTATCTTGATAAGAGCGAAAGTTTAAACACCTAATAGTTGATCACAGAGGTCAAATGTAGAAATACAGCACAAATTAAAGTACAGCAGCAGCAACTAGGGCTGACTCAATCAAAAACATCATAATTTTGAACCTCTATGTCTGCTGCTCTTACTGATAATTTTGCTGGTAAGTCTCTAAGATGATTTAGACCACTCTCTAGAAATCCAAGAAGCTATGGCTTCATTGTATAATTTCTGAATCTTTAACCCCTTCACGACGTTTGATGTAAGTTTACGTCATGGTTGGGAAGGCGTTCCGCAAAATGCAGGAACAGGAGCAGTGCATGCACAGTCAAAACTGGGAGCTCGGCTTAAGTGAAATCTGAACCTCAGCTGTCACTGCCAGGACCGAGCATTTTAACCTACTAAATGCCATGACCGATATCAGTCACAGCATTTAGAAGGTAGGGAATAGGCTCCCTCTCCCTTAAGATTGGCGCCCCTGTCACATTATAACTAGTGATGAGCGAATTATTGTGGAAAACGATCCTCAAACATAAATTTGGCACAAATATGGCACATTTGGATTCATGATCGGAAACACAAGTAAAATTTCCAGTGTGGCTGTTAAATTTACCTTCCAACAATTTTTTTTTTGCTATTACTGAGGTCCACAGACAAAGCCAGCAAGGCACATGTCCTAAAAGTGTGTTGTGCACTGCTTCTATTGTGCTCCATGCACGAGTATACCATTCTAAGTAATATTTTTTCACTAGCTAAATGTGAAATAGCCTGCTGTATCCTACCTTGTCATTTTGTGCTGTGGTGATATGAAACAGTCTGCAGACCTAAGGCACATTAAAAATATATATATATTTTTTTTTTCAGTTGAAAAAAGTTAGACAACCCGCTGTATCACACTTTGTCATTTTGTTGAGTTGAAATTAAGCTGTAGGGGTCTGATCCAGAGGCCACAAAAAAATCTTCTGTTCCTAGTGTCAAACTTGACTTTCAAATAGTTTGCAGCATCCAGTGTGTTATAGAGGCCTGATTCAGAGGACACCATAAAATCCTTCTGTTCCTAGTGTCGGCTTCGGGTCCAGGAACACGTCAGGGACATTCGTGCGGTAAGGATGGTGGCTGATCCCTCTGACTTGAAAACGATCCCCCGCCACTTCAAACAATTGTGACGCGGGGTCTTTTCAGGTCAGGGGGTTTGAGAGTATACATTTGGGAGTTAGGGGTGGCAACTACAAAAAAAACCTAGCACAGAGGGAGGCTAGTTGGATCGTACGCCTCAACACTATGATGCCAAGGGGGTGAACGAATCTCTTAGTTTTTCTTCGTTCCTGTAAGGTATCCCCTTAGTGTCATTAATGGTATTTTTCCTGCGAGGAGACACTTTTCCCATCTTTTTTGCCCATATTTGTGGGCAATCTTTTTGGATCCTTTTAACTTTATTTTTGTTGTTTTTTATTTTTATTTTTTTCTGATTAATTTTTATATTTTGTTGCTATGTTATTTTTTCAGTTTTAATATTTACCTTCAAATCACTGCTGACCTATTTCACACTGTATCATTTGTGGTTGGATTGGACCGTATATCATCTCAAGCGATATTTGAATGCATCAATCAAATATACGGGAATAATTATTATCTTTTGCTATTATCCCGTGTACTTATTTATCGTATACTATGTTTTCTGATGAAATTTTGAGATCTATATTTGTATACTTGTAACCTTTTAATGTGGCGGCACACATCTAACCTCATTAATTATTGGATATATCCATTAGTTACTTATCACACTGGTGGCTGTCACAACGTAGTAATGTGTTATGATCTGGTGGCCTAGGAGCAGCATTAGACGTACTCTGGAGAAGGTGGTACCTGTACTGACCGCAGACCCTGAACTTAATACCGCAACTAGAAGTAGCCATGGAATGTACCTATCACTCCCTAGACATCTCGACACAGCCGGAGGACTAATTACCCCTAGAGATAGAAAAGGGAAAACTATCTTGCCTCAGAGAAAATCCCCAAAGGATAGACAGCCCCCCACAAGTATTGACTGTGAGAGGAGAGGGAAAAAACATACACAGACTGAAATCAGAATTTAGCAAAGGAGGCCACTTTTAGCTAAATAGAAAGGATAGGACAGAGTACTATGCGGTCAGTATTAAAACACTAGAAAATATCCACCACAGAAAATACAAAATCTCCACATCTAACTAAAGATATGGAGGGTATATCTGCATCTCCAGAGATACCAGCTTGGCTAAACAAATCCTTATACAGACCAAGCTGGACAAGACAAAAACATGGAAAAGAACTAAACAATAAAGCCCACAGCATGTGGACTGCAAAAATCAAGGCCAGAACTTATCTTTGTTGAAATGAACAGCAAAGCAGGAGAGACCAGGCAGGGATGTGAATCCTCCAGGAACAATGGACAACTGGCACTGACTAAAGGGTGAAGCAAGACTAAATAGCCCAGTCAGAATTGCAATAAGTGGACACACCTGATGAATGCTGCGATCCAGAGACAGCAGCGCTACCACTTATAACCGCCGGAGGGAGCCCAAGAGCAGAATTCCCAACAGTACCCCCCCCTTGAGGAGGGGTCACCGAACCCTCACCAGAGCCCCCAGGCCGATCCGGACGAGCCAAATGAAAGGCATGAACCAAATCCTCAGCATGAACATCGGAGGCAACAACCCAAGAATTATCCTCCTGGCCATAACCCTTCCATTTGACAAGATACTGAAGCTTCCGCCTCGAAAAACGAGAATCCAAAATATTCTCAACCACATACTCCAACTCCTCATCAATCAACACCGGGGCAGGAGGATCAACAGAGGGAACAACGGGCACCACATATTTCCGCAACAAAGATCTATGAAAAACATTATGGATGGAAAAAGAGGCTGGAAGGGCCAAACGAAAAGACACTGGATTGATAATCTCAGAAATCCTATAAGGGCCAATAAACCGAGGCTTGAACTTAGGGGAAGAAACCTGGAACATGACGGGAAGACAACCAGACCAAATCCCCAACCGAATCCGGGAACCAACACACCGACGACGGTTAGCAAAACGCTGAGCCCCCTCCTGAGACAACACCAAATTGTCAACAACATGAGCCCAAATTTGCTGCAACCTGTCAACCACAGAGTCCACCCCAGGACAATCAGAAGGCTCAACCTGCCCTGAAGAAAAACGAGGATGAAAACCAGAGTTACAAAAGAAGGGTGAAACCAAGGTAGCAGAACTAGCCCGATTATTAAGGGCAAACTTGGCCAATGGCAAGAAAGCCACCCAATCATCCTGATCAGCAGACACAAAGCATCTCAAATAAGTTTCCAAAGTCTGATTAGTTCGCTCGGTTTGGCCATTTGTCTGAGGATGAAATGCGGAAGAAAAAGACAAATCAATGCCCAGCCTAGCACAAAAGGCCCGCCAAAACCTAGAAACAAACTGGGAACCTCAATCGGACACAATATTCTCCGGAATGCAAACGAACCACATGCTGAAAAAACAACGGAACCAAATCAGAAGAGGAAGGCAATTTAGCCAAAGGTACCAAATTAACCATCTTAGAAAACCGATCACAAACCACCCTGATAACCGACATCCTCTGGGAAACCGGAAGATCCGAAATAAAAACCATAGAAATATGCGTCCAAAAGGCCTCTCAGGGACCGGCAAAGGCAAATGCAACCCACTAGCGCGGGAACAGCAAGGCTTGGCCCGCGCACAAGTCCCACAGGACTGCACAAAAGAACGCACATCCCGTGACAAAGAAGGCCACCAAAAGGACCTACCAACCAAATCTCTGGTACCAAAAATCCCAGGATGACCAGCCAACACGGAACAATGAACCTCAGAAATCACTTTACTAGTCCATCTGTCAGGAACACACAGTTTCCCCACTGGACAGCGGTCAGGTTTATGAGCCTGAAATTCCTGAAGAACCCATCGGTAATCAGGGGAGATGGCAGGAAGAATCACCCCTTCCTTCAGAATGCCGACTGGCTCAAGGACCCCAGGAGAATCAGGCAAAAAGCTTCTAGAGAGGGCATCAGCCTTAACATTCTTAGAACCCGGAAGATACGAGACCACAAAATCAAAACGGGAGAAAAACAGGGACCATCGGGCCTGTCTAGGATTCAGCCGTTTGGCAGACTCGAGGTAAATCAGATTCTTATAATCGGTCAAGACCACAATACGGTGCTTGGCCCCCTCAAGCCAATGTCGCCACTCCTCAAATGCCCACTTCATAGCCAACAACTCACGATTGCCGACATCATAATTGCGTTCCGCAGGCGAAAACTTTCGAGAAAAGAAGGCACACGGTTTCATCAAGGAACCATCAGAATTCCTCTGAGACAAAACGGCCCCTGCCCCAATCTCAGAAGCGTCAACCTCAACCTGAAAAGGAAGAGAAACATCCGGCTGACGCAACACAGGGGCAGAAGTAAATCGGCGTTTAAGCTCCTGAAAGGCAGAAACAGCCGCAGAGGACCAATTCGTCACATCAGCGCCTTTCTTCGTCAAATCGGTCAGGGGTTTAACCACACTGGAGAAGTTGGCAATGAAACGGCGATAAAAATTAGCAAAGCCCAAAAATTTCTGAAGGCTCTTCACGGATGTGGGCTGGATCCAATCATGAATGGCCTGAACCTTAACCGGATCCATTTCTATAGATGAGGGAGATAAAATGAAGCCCAAAAAAGAAACCTTCTGTACTCCAAAGAGGCACTTAGACCCCTTCACAAACAAGGCATTATCACATAGGATCTGAAATACCATCCTGACTTGTTTCACATGAGACTCCCAATCATCTGAAAAAATCAAAATATCATCCAAATATACAATCATGAATTTATCAAGATAATTCCGAAATATATCATGCATGAAGGACTGAAACACAGATGGAGCATTAGAGAGTCCGAATGGCATCACAAGGTATTCAAAATGGCCTTCGGGCGTATTAAACGCAGTTTTCCATTCGTCACCCTGCTTAATACGAACAAGATTATATGCCCCTCGAAGGTCAATCTTAGTAAACCAACTAGCCCCCTTAATCCTAGCAAACAGATCAGAAAGCAAAGGCAAAGGGTATTGGAATTTGACTGTGATCTTATTCAAGAGGCGATAATCAATACAGGGTCTCAAGGAGCCATCCTTCTTGGCAACAAAAAAAAAAGCCTGCTCCGAATGGTGAAGAAGATGGCCGAATATGCCACTTCTCCAAAGACTCCTTAACATAGCTCCGCATTGCGGTATGTTCTGGCACAGACAGGTTGAAAAGTCGGCCCATAGGGAACTTACAGCCTGGAATCAAGTCAATAGCACAATCACAGTCCCTATGCGGTGGAAGGGAACTGGACTTGGGCTCATTGAATACATCCTGGAAATCTGACAAAAACTCAGGAACTTCAGAAGAGGGGGAGGAGGCAATTGACATCAAAGGAACGTCACCATGAACCCTCTGACAACCCCAACTAGTCACAGACATAGATTTCCAATCTATTACCGGATTATGCACCTGTAACCATGGGAAACCCAGTACAATAGCATCATGCAAATTATGCAACACCAGAAAACGACAATCTTCCTGATGGGCTGGCGCCATGCACATGGTCAGCTGTGTCCAAAACTGAGGTTTATTTTTAGCCAACGGTGTAGCATCAATGCCCCTCAAAGGAATAGGACTCTGCAAAGGCTGCAAGGGGAAACCACAACGTCTGGCAAATTCTAAGTCCATTAAGTTTAGAGCGGCGCCTGAATCCACAAATGCCATGACCGAAAATGATGATAATGAGCAGATCAGGGTCACAGATAACAGAAATTTAGGTTGTACAGTACTGATGGTAACAGAACTAGTGATTCTCTTGGTACGCTTAGGGCAATCAGAAATAACATAAGCAGAATCGCCGCAGTAAAAACACAACCTATTCTGACGTCTGAATCCTTGTCGTTCAGCTCTAGACACAATGCTATCACACTGCATAGGCTCAGGACTCCGCTCGGAAGACAATGCCATAGTGTGCACAACTCTGCGCTCGCGCATGCGCCGATCAATCTGAATGACCAGAGACATAGAATCACTCAGACCAGCAGGCGTGGGGAACCCCACCATAACATCTTTAACGGATTCAGAAAGACCCTTTCTGAAAATTGCCGCCAATGCATCCTCATTCCATTTAGTCAGCACAGACAATTTTCTAAATTTCTGGCAATATGATTCTGCCGCTTCTTGACCCTGACACAGGGCCATCAAGGTCTTCTCAGCATGATCCACTGAATTATGTTCATCATACAATAACCCAAGCGCCTGAAAAAAGGTGTCTACATTAAGCAAAGCCGGATTCCCAGGTTCCAGGGCAAATACCCAATCCTGGGGGTCACCACGCAGCAGAGATATAACAATTTTAACCTGCTGGATGGGATCACCAGAGGAACGGGGTTTCAGAGCAAAAAACAGTTTACAGTTATTTTTAAAGCTCAAAAATTTGGACCTGTCCCCAAAAAACAAATCAGGAGTTGGAATTCTAGGCTCTAAAACCGGAGTATAATTGGAAATACCCTGTACTCTAGCAGCAAGTTGATCCACACGAGAAGCCAATCCCTGAACATCCATGCCAGCGCCAAATTCCTGAGCCACCCAGAGGTAAAGAGGGAAAAAAAAACACAACAGACTACAGAAAAAAAAAATGGCTCAGCACTTTCCTTCCCTTCTTCTGAGATGCGGTTAACTCATTGTTGGCCAGTTGTACTGTTATGATCTGGTGGCCTAGGAGAAGCATGAGACGTACTCTGGAGAAGGTGGTACCTGTACTGACCGCAGACCCTGAACTTAACACCGCAACTAGAAGTAGCCATGGAATGTACCTATCACTCCCTAGACATCTCGACACAGCCGGAGGACTAATTACCCCTAGAGATAGAAAAGGGAAAACTATCTTGCCTCAGAGAAAATCCCCAAAGGATAGACAGCCCCCCACAAGTATTGACTGTGAGAGGAGAGGGAAAAAACATACACAGACTGAAATCAGAATTTAGCAAAGGAGGCCACTTCTAGCTAAATAGAAAGGATAGGACAGAGTACTATGCGGTCAGTATTAGTGTTGAGCATTCCGATACCGCAAGTATCGGGTATCGGCCGATACTTGCGGGTATCGGAATTCCGATACCGAGATCCGATACTTTTGTGGTATCGGGTATCGGTATCGAAACAACATTAATGTGTAAAAGAAAGAATTAAAATAAAAAATATTGCTATACTCACCTCTCCGACGCAGCCTGGACCTCACCGAGGGAACCGGCAGCGTTCTTTGCTTAAAATGCGCGCGTTTACTTCCTTCCGTGATGTCACGGCTTCTGTTTGGTCACGTGCCGCCCATGTGGCCGCGACGCGACCAATCACAGCAAGCCATGATGTAATTTTCAGGTCCTGATTCCAGATTTTAAAATTACGTTCCGGCTCGCCGCAGATCAGTACCTGTTACAATGGCTGAGCCTGGAAGATCAGTAGTAACCAAGCACACAATATCTGCCTGAGCCAGATACTGGGGCCGACGTCTCCGCTGAGCAGGCTCCACTGCGGCTGAAGAATGGGAGACCGCAGCAGAGGTGGCTCGAGATTCCCTTTGTGCAGTGGCGGGAACTCAACATCTAACAGTTAGCAGTCTTGCACGCATGGCTGAGTTTATGCTGTGCTGCCTTTCCCGTCACCCTCGTGTTCTCAAAAATTTAGGTGACAGGCAATACTGATTGTTGACAATTCTAGACCCATGCTACAAGGAGCACTTTAAATCTCTTATTCCAGAGGTAGACAGGTGTACTACAATGTTGGAGGACCATAGGGCCCTTCTTGCTGAATTATTAAAAAAAATCCCATCTGAAAACGCTGGCAGAAGAGGTCACAGTTCATTGGCCAAGCAAGGAGTACAGGTGAGAGAGACACAACTCCAATACAGCAGAGGCAGTGGAACTCTGACAAAGTTCAGGGAGAGTTTTCTCAGACCCTCCTATCGCCCTGGCCCTGAGGCGTGGGGGACTCTCCAAGGAGTGCTTTGTCTGGGAAAATGCTGAGGGAATACCTTGCTGACTGTACCAATGTCCTCTGTTATTCCTCTGTGCCCTTTCATTATTGTTTTGCAAAGCTGAACACGGAGCATGAACTGTCTCTCTCTACTGTGAACATGCGCTGTACTCACAGTCATGGAGCAAACGGTGCCTCGCTCTCTGGTGGTCACTGTGAACATGGCTCCTCGCTTTCTGGCAGTACCACTTTTATTGGTGGAAGCAAACGCCATCGTAACACAGAAAAAAAATACAACACCACCCAAGGGTTCACACTCTGCTCCTCAGACTTTCTATGTGCACAGTGACAGTCAGACATCTGACAGCGATAACACACTGCCAAATATGTGGCCTGTATTTTTTTAAATGCAAAATAATGCTGTATATATGTAGAGTAAGTGTTAGGGCTAGCGGAACGCACCAAATAATTAAAGAGATGGTATAAGGTGCGTTCGCAGCCCGGGGTCCACCGTGCAGAGATGGAACCTGCTGCTAAGTAATGACGGACTATATGGCGGTACAATGAGGATACACACATGGGTTAACTTCACCCTGTATGAAGGAAGCGAACCCTGTTACGTCACAGGGCCGCGGAACCGCACAAAGAGTGTAAGCAAGGAATCACAGAACTCTATCCCAGGACACATGATTAGAGTTCATGTAGAACTCTTGTGCTCGACACCACAATTGGGGTAACAGAATAACTGAGAAAGTAACTTAAATGCGCAAGAGTGCGTACTGTGCCACTCTGGCGAACGCCACTAACCACCCAGACTTGGGTAAGGAAAGCGCTCTAATAGCGCACGGCGCCACACTGTTGGTCACAGCAATTTAGATGCTGTTTTGTGTGCTATTGTGCTGATAGATCAGCCAGGCGCTAGATAGCAGACATCCACCTTATGCGAGCAGTCATGCACAAGGGAGGGGATGTTTAAAGAACGACTTGCACTCATCAACACACACACGTTTTCAAATGTACACTAGCGCATGGCCGTGCGGCCATGCGAACCTTTTATAGCTGCAGCAAGTACAGGACCTTCCCAGAAGGACTAATGGGAGGTTGCCACAGAAGATGAGCACCTTCAGGACCTTCCTAGAGGACCAATGGGATTTGCTGCAGTACCTAAGCATGTGACCCTTGATCTTCAATGAGAGATCTTACCCTGGGCATGCTCAGTATGTGAAAAGCAGGACTTAGTCCCAGAAAGACCTGCTCGCTGCTGAACATTGCTGGCTACAAGGACAGAGCCTGGAAGGGCAGTAGTAACCAGTCATCCAGTATCAGCCTGAGCTAGATGCTGGGACTGACGTCTCCACTGTGGCTGGAGAAGAATGGGAGACCACAGCAGAGATGGTTCGAGATTCCCCCTGTGCAGAGGCGGGAACTCGACACCTAACAGTAAGAAACAGCAAAAAAAGTGGTAAACCGGCAGTGGGAGCAATGTACGTACATACAGTGCCTGCAGGCCTTGCATTGATGTGGATATGCTGTGCCCTGCATCAGGACCCATGAATTAGCTCTAAAAAGGACTGTTGGTTTCTCAGGAGTTGTGGATTTAACAGTTACAGACCTACACTAACTATAAAAACCACGATTCTGACCCTATCTCGGCAGCAGCTCTTCCTTCTCTCGCTGAATCCGGAGCAGAATATGGCGAGCAGGGCAGCGCCAGGTCTGTTATACTCAGGATGATGCTGTGTGGCCAAGCCAATCAGTGCATGACCACAACAAAGATGGCTGCGGCATTTCATGGCCTGGCAGACAATCCCTGCAGCGTGATTGGGTCTCTAAAGTCCATCAAAAATGCTGGGTGGAGACGCCAGAAATGCTCGGCGAGTACACTGATTCTCGGGCGAGTAACGAGTAGTGGCGAGCACGTTCGCTCATCACTAGTCTTGATATATCAGCTGATGACTCAGTTGAGAAGTGGTTTATTTGCCTGACTGCTGCCTTCCTTGGGTGTTGGTTAGTGTTGAGCGATACCTTCCGATATTTGAAAGTATCGGTATCGGATTGTATCGGCCGATATCTGAAAAGTATCGGATATCGCCGATACCGATACCCGATACCAATACAAGTCAATGGGACACAAATAACGGAAGTGATCCTGGATGGTTCCCAGGGTCTGAAGAAGAGGAAACTCTCCTTCAGGCCCTGGGATCCATATTCATGTGTAAAATAAAGAATAAAAATAAAAAATAGGGATATACTCACCCTCTGACGCGCCCTAGTTGTAACCGCTGCAACCAGCAGCCTCCGTTCCTAAGAATGAGCGAGTGGAGGACCTTCGATGACATCGTGGTCACGTGAGCGGTCACGTGAGTGGTTACGCGACCAATCACAAGACCGCGACGTCATCACAGGTCCTTCACTCGCTCATTCTTAGGAACGGAGGCTGCCGGTTGCAGCAGTTACAGCCAGGGCGCGTCAGAGGGTGAATATATCCCTATTTTTTTTTTTTATTCTTTATTTTACACATGAATATGCATCCTGATCCCGATTCCCGATATCGCAAAAATATCGGAACTTGGTATCGGAATTCCGATACCGCAAATATCGGCCGATACCCGATACTTGCGGTATCGGAATGCTCAACACTAGTGTTGGTACATATGTGTAGTCTGCAAGATGGCTGAGAGATCATCCAGTTCTTTCACTTTATATTCCATCAGGTCCGCTCTTAATCATGGCCCCAGTTGGTACAAACAAGAAAATAGAAACACAGTACAAGTTCATTATCCTTAGCTGAAGTCTACACCATTGGGAGGTGTAACAAGGAATAGGGGCTGATACAAGCAGTAGCAAGCCTCACAGTGGAACGTCAACTGTTTCCAGAATTAAACTACAAGGTTTTTATCTGCGGCTGCCTGTATGCTACTGAAGGTGAAATTTTGGAGCTGTGGAGTAAATATGTCAGCAACATAGGTGGGACACTTGGACTGAAAAAAAAACCAAAAAAAACACAGTATGTGTATATGACTCAAGGCAGTAACAAGAGTGATAACAAACACTATATATATACTGTATATATATATATATATATATATATATATATATATATAGAGAGAGAGAGAGAGAGAGAGAGAGAGAGAGAGAGAGAGAGAGAGTGAGTATATACCATATGTGCAACACACAGGGGTTGGACAAAATAATGGAAACACCTGGAAGCATCAACAAAAGTTAGTTTAATATGCTGTAGGTTCACCTTTTGCGGCGATTACAGCCTCAATTCTCCGAGGTATGGATTCATACAAGGTGTGAATTGTTTCCAAAGGAATTTTAGCCCATTCTGCAGTTAAAACACCCTCCAGTTCTTTGAGCGACGATGGCGGCAGATATCAACGTCTAACTTGTATCTCTAAAATCGACCATAAATGCTCAATAATGTTGAGGTCTGGGGATTGTGAGGGCCAGATGAGATGCTCAACTTTATTAGAATGTTCCTCGTGCCATGCTTTAACGATTCTAGCTGTATGAATTGGTGCATTATCATCCTGAAAGATGGCGTTCCCCTCTGGGAACAGTGCTTGAACCATTGGATGCGCTTGGTCGCCCAAAATGCCTACATAATCTCGGCTGTTAATTCTTCCATGAAGGGATATCATCGGCCCGGCGAATCTCCATGAAATAGCACCCCAGATCATCACAGAACCGCCACCATGTTTTACGGTTGGGAGAAGGCAGTCTGGATGGAATGCTTCTTTTGGCTGTCACCAAATGTACACTAGGCCGGAGGTCGGAAATAGAGTAAATTATGATTCGTCTGAGAATATCACATGTTTCTACTGCTCAAGGGACCAATTCTGGAGGTTTCTACACCAGTCTAATATAAAATAGACCCGGCACTCAACTTAAAGAAGATCTCTTTTGTTTTTAATGCAAAAGAGAGAAAGAAAACGTTTTGGCCTTTCTTGGCCTTCTTCAGTAACTATGTACAGAAATTAAACATAATGAGTTAACATCACTCAATAAATAAACAACAAAGAAAGTATGTACATATGAAAGGATAACATGGTCATATAAGGTGATATGTATAATATATTGCATTGTAAAAAAGAGGAGTTCCAATAAACATAGCATTAACGAACATAGCTGAGATGACACTATACAGGCACTCTAATTATCCAATTAGTCATAAGGCGGTATTACTCTGTTATCACCCCCATGAGGATATATGTTAAGAAACATAATAAACTACAAACAGCAACTCCTGTATGTTGAAATGTTACCATAGAAACCAAGAAAAATACTGAAAAACCAAGAGGAGCATACCGTGCTGCCTAAGAGGAGCGTAGAAAAAGCAGTATAGCTCTGCTTGTATCTTTTAGTCTGTAGAAAAAGTGAGTACAGAGCCAAAGTCAAATGTGTGTAGGCAGTTTGCTGAGTGTATAAATAAAGTTGTTGCGATATCATACCAAATGAGAGATTGGTGCAGGCTCTTGGGGTCCGACTCATGTGAGATCAGGAGTGCCAGAGGTGGCCTGGATAAAAGGAGCGCTGGATAAGTAATAGCGTTGGTGATGTAGTGGTGTGTGGTGAGGAGATAATTACCGACCTGTTTAGTAACTTGTTCACAGTCAGGGTCCATGTGCCTCCAGAGACACGGTATCCACCGCTAGTCTGTCTGTGAGTGAGATGTGATGTGATTAAGAAAGGAAGGGGGCTTGGCTTGACTCAGGCCTCTGACGTGCTGTAGCTTAGAGCGGGAGAAATGCCGAGCGTGCTCAGTACGTGCGTTTCAGCTGCATTATCGTGCGTTTCACAGGAGTATGGTGGCTCTGAGTGCTCAGTGTCCAGAGCTATGTGGTCCCTAAGGCTATAGCCAGGGACTACCAGAGATAAAGTGAGCTCCAGATGGTGTATGGAGAAGCGACGGATCAATAACGACGGTTCTGCAAAAGGAGAAATACAATTAGTATAATTTGTATAGAAAACACATGAACGTAAAAACAGTATAGGTCATAGGATCTCATAGGTCAACTCACAATATTCATATGTAATGGTAACAAAAAATCAAGTGATGGCGATTCATAAAAAGGATAATAAGTCATACTCTCTATTAAGGCCTCTTGGATGAAGAGTACCTAAAGTGTGGATCCAATAGGCCTCACGTTGTTTCAATCTCTGAATGCGGTCACCCCCCCCCGCCATGGTTGCGGAACATGTTCAATTATCTGGAATCTCAATTGAGAGACACTATGATTAAGGTACCGTCACACTAAGCGACGCTGCAGCGATACAGACAACAATGCCGATCGCTGCAGCATTGCTGTTTGGTCGCTGGAGAGCTGTCACACAGACCGCTCTCCAGCGACCAACGATGCCGATGTCCCTGGGTAACCAGGGTAAACATCGGGTTGCTAAGTGCAGGGCTGCGCTTAGTAACCCGATGTTTACCTTGGTTACCAGTGTAAAATGTAAAAAAACAAACACTACATACTCACCTTCGTGTCCCCCGGCGTCCGCTTCCTGCACTGACTGAGTGCCGGCCCTAACAGCAGAGCGGTGATGTCACCGCTGTGCTGTACTTTCACTTACGGCCGGCGCTCACAGTGCAGGAAGCGGACGGTGAGGGACGTGTGACAGACATCAGAAGGTGAGTATGTACTGTTTGTTTTTTTACATTTTACACTAGTAACCAGGGTAAACATCGGGTTACTAAGCACGGCCCTGCGCTTAGTAACCCGATATTTACCCTGGTTACCATTGTAAAACATTGCTGGTATTGTTGCTTTTGCTGTCAAACACAACGATACACGGCGATCTGACGACCAAATAAAGTTCTGAACTTTAGTCAACGACCAGCGATATCACAGCAGGATCCTGATCGCTGCTGCGTGTCAAACACAACGATATCGCTATCCAGGATGCTGCAACATCACGGATCGCTAGCAATATCGTTTAGTGTGACGGTACCTTTATGTGAGGAGAAATGTTCAGGGATAGGGAGGAGGAGATTCTTGCAACATATGGTCGACTTATGTTTGGATATGCGATCCCTCGCTGACTGAGTGGTTTCACCTATATAAAGCAGACTGCAGGGGCATTTAATGAAAGGAGGAGTTGCATGTGTAGTAACCCCCTTTCTTAAAGCGTTTACCCGAGTGAGGATGGTTAAATGAGTCCCCTTTGATAACATTACTACATTGGTTACAATGGAGGCAAGGGAATGTACCAAATTTTGGATTCTGTTGGAATAGCTGTCCTGAGGTGGTTTTAGGTTTGATCATGTCAGCTTTCACTAGTTTATCCCTGATGTTGGGAGCTCTCTTGAAACAGGGAAGAAATGGCATGTGAAATTCGGGAACTCCAGGATATGCTTCTCCTAGCAAGTGCCAATGTCTACGTATAGTTCTGTGTAGTTTGTAGGCATACGGATGGTAAGTATGTACGAAAGGGATCCGATTAGGTGCACCTATTCTACTCTGGGAACGAGTATCATTTGTGTCATGTAGGACAGACTCAGGATAACCACGTTGGTGAAATTTAGTATGTAGCTCTTTAACCCTTACTGAACGTGTAACGTCACTAGACACAATTCGATTGATTCTCTGGACCTGGGATTTCGGAATTGAGGTCCTCATGGATTTTGGATGGAAGCTATCAAAGTGGAGAAGACTATTTCGATCAGTTTCCTTAGTGTAAAGGTCTGTGGAGAGTGTTCCATCATCCTCTTTGATGATCATTGTATCCAGAAAGCTTAGTTTTTTAAGATCAAATGCCATGGTAAACAATAGACCCGGCCATGAGGTATTTAGGAAATGAAAAAATATCTGAAGGGTCTCTAGTGGGCCATCCCAGATGGAGAAGATATCGTCTATGAATCGTTTCCACAGCGGTAAACGTTTCCTTTCTCTCTTTTGCATTAAAAACAAAAGAGATCTTCTTTAAGTTGAGTGCCGGGTCTATTTTATATTGTCACATGGTGTGGGACCATACCCTGGCACCTTCTCGGAGTAGTGCATACGGTCTATATTCCTCCTCCTCTACACCAGTTTAGACGCTTGGAAACATTTGTCATTGAGAGCAGCAGTTTTCTAATTGCAGCTTTTCCATGGAATCCAGATTTGTGCAGCTCCCGATGAAAAGTTTTCGTGGAAACTGGGTTCTGTAGGTGTTCATTGAGCTCAGCAGTGATTTTCGGAGCCATGGTCTTGCGATCCTCTCTCACAATTCGCTTTAGAGTCCGACGGTCTCTCTCAGTCAATTTTGACTTCCGGCCGGACCTGTGCTTTGCTGCAGATGTTTTTCCTTCTCTTTCAAATGCTGACATTAGTGCCTCTTGACACCTCAAGCATTCGGGCACTTTCTGTTACATTAGCGCCTGCCATACGAGCACCAACAATTTGGCCTCTTTGAAAATCCGAGAGGTCTGCCATTGGTATCAGGTTCTCATCAATGTCCTTACAATTATGCAAAACAAACAGTTAATTTATATACACATATCACATAACACAAATAATCAACTACAAAACATTACCATACATCACGGTTTGCATGTTTATCACATGTTCGAAGATTATGATGTCAAAACGTTAGGTGTTTCCATTATTTTGTCCAACCACTTTATAATCATGACCCAAATGTTCAACAAAAGTGATTGACATAAACCCCATACTTAACAGAGTCACATACCTTACCTAATTGGCAGTAGCAGTCCAGGCACCCACGACACCCGACGCATGTTTTGCATGAAATGCTTTGTCCAGGGGTGGTGGAATGCTGGTACAGGTAGGTATTTAATCATTGATAGACCAATCAGAGGGCCGGACACCTAATGTGTAGATAATATCCTGCAGCTGTTAGTGAGTAGCACATGAGGTGCGTTACCATAGCGATCACAGGTTGTTGTCACATTACCATAGCGATGAACCGCAACAAAAAAAAAAAGCAGGGACTGAACGTAGATACCAATATCAGAAGTAAATGTGGATGACGTGTCACAAGCCTTCGCCATAGAAACCAAAGACTCTTTGCCACTACGGCATCAGATCTCCACAACATAAAGCTGGAAATGTACACGGATGACATGCCCAAAAACTGACGCCTTAGAAACAACATGGAAACAGAGGACTCTGTTCAACTGCGGCATCGGATCGCTATAGGACCGCACCAACTCTTTACAAAATCACCAGGATGTGAAGGCAAAAGGCAAAAAAACAAAAGCCCTGTGGTAAGGTTATAAGTAGTATATACAGCAGTAGATGCAGGAGGATACCAGCAACAATAGCTTCATCAAGGACGGGTCTAACTCATTCAGGTGATGGGAACAATCACATGCTCAGAGTAACTCGCGTGAGCTCAAAATGAAATTAAAGTTAAAAGCAAAGGCATGCCAGCACAGCAATCAAAGTAGCAGCAATATACTATATAAATATATGTGAAGGTAAAGTGCCAAGTGCCATGACTAATAAACAGTACAAATATACAGTATAGGTAGATATAAGTGACATGTAGGGTTGAGCGAAACGGGTCGTTCATTTTCAAAAGTCGCCGACTTTTGGCTAAGTCGGCGTCTCATGAAACCCGATCCGACCCCTGTGCTTGTCGGCCATGCGGTACGCGACTTTCGCGCCAAAGTCGCGTTTCAATGACGCGAAAAGCGCCATTTCTCAGCCAATGAAGGTGAACGCAGAGTGTGGGCAGCGTGATGACATAGGTCCTGGTCCCCACCATCTTAGAGAAGGGCATTGCAGTGATTGGCTTGCTGTCTGCGGCGTCACAGGGGCTATAAAGGGGCGTTCCCGCCGACCGCCATCTCACTGCTGCTGATCTGAGCTTAGGGAGAACTTGCTGCCGCTTCATCAGAAGCAGGGATAGCGTTAGGCAGGGTCCACTAACCACCAAACCGCTTGTGCTGTAGCGATTTCCACTGTCCAACACCACCTTCGGTGTGCAGGGACAGTGGAAGCTACATTTTTTTATTTTTTTTTTCTCTCAGCGCTGTAGCTCATTGGGCTGCCCTAGAAGGCTCCGTGATAGCTGTATTGCTGTGTGTACGCCACTGTGGAAACCAACTGCTTTTTTCAAAGCACATATCCTCTTGTTCCTTCCTTTCTGCACAGCTATCTTTTTTGTTTGTCCACACTTTTTATTTAATTTGTGCATCAGTCCACTCCTATTGCTGCCTGCCATACCTGGCTGAGATTACTGCAGGGAGATAGTAATTGTAGGACAGTCCCTGTTTTTTTTTTTTTTTTTTTGTGGGAGATTAAGATTTGCATTTCTGCTAGAGTGCCATCCCTGTGTGTGCCATCTCTCACTGAGTGGGCCATAGAAAGCCTATTTATTTTTTTCCTTGATTTGGGTTCTAAAATCTACCTCAACAAAAAAACACTACATCAATCAGTGGGAGAAAAATATTGGCCTCAGTCAGGGCTTGTGTGCCACTCCTGTGTGTGCCATCTCTCATTCAGTGGGCCATAGAAAGCCTTTTTTTTTTTTTATTATTATTATTTGGTTTCTAAAGTCTCCCTGAAAAAACAAAAAAATAAATAAAAAAACAGTGGGAGATTAATATTGCCCTTTCAGCTTGTGTACCAGTCTTGACTCCTGGGTGTGCCACCTCTCTCTCTCAAATTGTGGGCCATAGAAAGCCTATTTATTTTTTTCCTTGATTTGGGTTCTAAAATCTACCTCGACAAAAAAACACTACATCAATCAGTGGGAGAAAAATATTGGCTTCAGTCAGGGCCTGTGTGCCACTCCTGTGTGTGCCATCTCTCACTCAGTGGGCCATAGAAAGCCTATTTATTTTTTTCCTTGATTTGGGATCAAAAATCTACCTTAAAAAAAAACACTACATCAATCAGTGGGAGAAAAATATTGGCCTCAGTCAGGGCTTTTGTGCCACTCCTGTGTGTGCCATCTCTCACTTAGTGGGCCATAGAAAGCCTATTAATTTTTTTCCTTGATTTGGGTTCGAAAATCTACCTTAAAAAAAAACACTACATCAATCAGTGGGAGAAAAATATTGGCCTCAGTCAGGGCCTGTGTGCCACTCCTGTGTGTGCCATCTCTCACTCAGTGGGCCATAGAAAGCCTATTTATTTTTTCCCTTGATTTGGGTTCGAAAATCTACCTTAACAAAAAAACACTACATCAATCAGTGGGAGAAAAATATTGGCCTCAGTCAGGGCTTGTGTGCCACTCCTGTGTGTGCCATCTCTCACTTAGTGGGCCATAGAAAGCCTATTTATTTTTTTCCTTGATTTGGGTTCGAAAATCTACCTTAAAAAAAAACACTACATCAATCAGTGGGAGAAAAATATTGGCCTCAGTCAGGGCTTTTGTGCCACTCCTGTGTGTGCCATCTCTCACTTAGTGGGCCATAGAAAGCCTATTTATTTTTTTCCTTGATTTGGGTTCAAAAATCTACCTTAACAAAAAAACACTACATCAATCAGTGGGAGAAAAATATTGGCCTCAGTCAGGGCTTGTGTGCCACTCCTGTGTGTGCCATCTCTCACTTAGTGGGCCATAGAAAGCCTATTTATTTTTTTCCTTGATTTGGGTTCGAAAATCTACCTTAACAAAAAAACACTACATCAATCAGTGGGAGAAAAATATTGGCCTCAGTCAGGGCTTGTGTGCCACTCCTGTGTGTGCCATCTCTCACTTAGTGGGCCATAGAAAGCCTATTTATTTTTTTCCTTGATTTGGGTTCGAAAATCTACCTTAAAAAAAAACACTACATCAATCAGTGGGAGAAAAATATTGGCCTCAGTCAGGGCTTTTGTGCCACTCCTGTGTGTGCCATCTCTCACTTAGTGGGCCATAGAAAGCCTATTTATTTTTTTCCTTGATTTGGGTTTGAAAATCTACCTTAACAAAAAAACACTACATCAATCAGTGGGAGAAAAATATTGGCCTCAGTCAGGGCTTGTGTGCCACTCCTGTGTGTCCCATCTCTCACTTAGTGGGCCATAGAAAGCCTATTTATTTTTTTCCTTGATTTGGGTTCGAAAATCTACCTTAACAAAAAAACACTACATCAATCAGTGGGAGAAAAATATTGGCCTCAGTCAGGGCTTGTGTGCCACTCCTGTGTGTGCCATCTCTCATTCAGTGGGCCATAGAAAGCCTTTTTTTTTTTTTCTTTTTTTTTTTTATTATTTGGTTTCTAAAGTCTCCCTGAAAAAAATAAATAAATAAAAAAACAGTGGGAGATTAATATTGCCCTTTCAGCTTGTGTGCCAGTCTTGACTCCTGGGTGTGCCACCTCTCTCTCTCAAATTGTGGGCCATAGAAAGCCTATTTATTTTTTTCCTTGATTTGGGTTCTAAAATCTACCTCAACACAAAAACACTACATCAATCAGTGGGAGAAAAATATTGGCCTCAGTCAGGGCTTGTGTGCCAGTCCTGTGTGTGCCATCTCTCACTTAGTGGGCCATAGAAAGCCTATTTATTTTTTTCCTTGATTTGGGTTCGAAAATCTACCTTAACAAAAAAACACTACATCAATCAGTGGGAGAAAAATATTGGCCTCAGTCAGGGCTTTTGTGCCACTCCTGTGTGTGCCATCTCTCACTTAGTGGGCCATAGAAAGCCTATTTATTTTTTTCCTTGATTTGGGTTCGAAAATCTACCTTAACAAAAAAACACTACATCAATCAGTGGGAGAAAAATATTGGCCTCAGTCAGGGCTTGTGTGCCACTCCTGTGTGTGCCATCTCTCACTTAGTGGGCCATAGAAAGCCTATTTATTTTTTTCCTTGATTTGGGTTCGAAAATCTACCTTAACAAAAAAACACTACATCAATCAGTGGGAGAAAAATATTGGCCTCAGTCAGGGCTTGTGTGCCACTCCTGTGTGTGCCATCTCTCACTTAGTGGGCCATAGAAAGCCTATTTATTTTTTTCCTTGATTTGGGTTCGAAAATCTACCTTAAAAAATAACACTACATCAATCAGTGGGAGAAAAATATTGGCCTCAGTCAGGGCTTTTGTGCCACTCCTGTGTGTGCCATCTCTCACTTAGTGGGCCATAGAAAGCCTATTTATTTTTTTCCTTGATTTGGGTTCAAAAATCTACCTTAACAAAAAAACACTACATCAATCAGTGGGAGAAAAATATTGGCCTCAGTCAGGGCTTGTGTGCCACTCCTGTGTGTGCCATCTCTCATTTAGTGGGCCATAGAAAGCCTATTTATTTTTTTCCTTGATTTGGGTTCGAAAATCTACCTTAAAAAAAACACTACATCAATCAGTGGGAGAAAAATATTGGCCTCAGTCAGGGCCTGTGTGCCACTCCTGTGTGTGCCATCTCTCACTCAGTGGGCCATAGAAAGCCTATTTATTTTTTTCCTTGTTTTGGGTTCGAAAATCTACCTTAACAAAAAAACACTACATCAATCAGTGGGAGAAAAATATTGGCCTCAGTCAGGGCTTGTGTGCCACTCCTGTGTGTGCCATCTCTCACTTAGTGGGCCATAGAAAGCCTATTTATTTTTTTCCTTGATTTGGGTTCGAAAATCTACCTTAAAAAAAAACACTACATCAATCAGTGGGAGAAAAATATTGGCCTCAGTCAGGGCTTTTGTGCCACTCCTGTGTGTGCCATCTCTCACTTAGTGGGCCATAGAAAGCCTATTTATTTTTTTTATGTTTTTTATTATTTGGTTTCTAAATTGTCCCTGAAAAAAACATTTTATCTTATTTGGTTTCTAAAGTCTCCCTGAGAAAAAAAAAAAATAGGTGGGAGATTAATATTGACATTTGTGCTTGAGTGACAGTCCTGCGTGTGTTAAAGAAAAAACCTAGCACTCAACTTGATGCGTGTGTGAATTTTTATTTGTAGTACCCAATAAACGTTTCGGTCCCACATACGGACCTTCATCAGTTACTACAGGTGAGAAAACCAAAATAATATAACAACAAAAATAATATGAACAACAAAAGTATATACATAAATGAGATTCAGTTATAGTGCGGCATCAATGAGGTAGCAGGTCAAGAGAATAGGTGAGAGTACATGCTGAAGAGGACCGTACGATATATAAAGGCATAATCTATCCACTAGGTGAGATATTAGAAGGTGGTAATGTGAGACACGTACCGTACCAGGGTGAGGCTTGGGCATAAGAGACAGAAGTGTCTCAGGGCACACATACATGCAGCGTCTATAAGTCACATAAGGGGTAAGTTAGGAGTGTGACTAATAGTTGCTGTATTGTGAAAAAGTACCGGTGTGGAGATACCTTATCAAAGCGCTGAACTGATGTAAATGCTAGAGGTAAAGAAAACATAAGGTGAGCGCTATAATGGAAAGGGCTGTATGGGAGTGGTGTAAGGCAGCGCAAAATAAACATTACCTGATAGCGGCCAGACGTGATGTGCCGTGGTCAGACGCGGTATCCGCCGCTGGTCTGATGTGGGAGTGAGAGTGCCGCTACTAAATAGGCCTGGGGAGTATCCCTTTTGGCGCTGAACACCAATACAAATTTTGCGCTCGTAGTACCGGAAGTGACCTCATGAGAAATTGCATGTATCTGTCAAGCATGTGTGCGGCTGAGAAGCCGGCACACCAGCATGACAGGGGCCGGCGGAAGTGACGTATTTCTGTGTAGCTGTTCCTAGGGAACATGCTACGATCAACTAGGTTCCACCTAGTAGGATTGTCTCTCAGTGCTGACACAGATAGAGAAAAGGGGGCGGTGCCTAACGGAGCTCCTGTGAATGGTGAAGGAACTCCGTGATTTATGCCAGTATTCAGTGCTGGATTCAGCCGTGCAGGTTGTAGGGATGGTGAAAGTGGAAGAGGAGCTTGATCCAGTGTGGTCATAGAATGGTAGAAGTGACTTCAATATAAGCGGCTCTAGTAATAGAGAAAGAACATAATTACACACATGGCATATGTTATATGAATACAACCACTTAATACTGAAACTTCGCCTGTGTGCAAGAAAAATGACATGATATAATGGTACATATGTTAAGCAATATGAGAACAGCATTATATACAATGTAAGACCGTGTGAAGTAAACACAGGGAGCGAGGTTACAATGTCACACATATATAAGGTTGCCAACATCATCAAGGGAACCACTGAATGTCCGCTTTACTGTGGATGAGAAGTTTAACCAAAGATATAAAAACCGAATATCACTGATCAAATGGGGGATTCAGATAAATGAAGCCAAGATACACTAGTCCGGGCGGATGTGGGATCAAATAAAGTAGGCCCACGACAACGTTTCCTACAAAACCCCCGCACGGGAACATTTCCATGCCTCAACTGTTCACAGTGCCATAATGTCCTGAAGGGCTCCTCTTTTCATCACCCTCGCTCTGGTAAAACATTTCACATCCCTGACTACTTTACTTGTTCCTCCTCATGGGTCATATACCTGATAAAATGCCCATGTGGTCTCCTATACGTAGGAGAGACCACACAACCCATACGCGATCGGATCTCGAAACATAAGTCCACGGTTCGCTGCAAGCATCTTCTACTACCCATCCCGTCTCACTTTAATACTCAGGGTCACAACATTTCACAATTACGGTTCCAAGTAATTGAGCACATCCCTCCGATGAGACGGGGTGGGGATCGTGTGGCCCGTTTAAAACGTAGAGAGGCCTACTGGATTCACACTTTGGAGACTCTCCATCCGTTGGGTCTAAATAGGGAGTATGACTTGGCTTCATTTATCTGAATCCCCCATTTGATCAGTGATATTCGGTTTTTATATCTTTGGTTAAACTTCTCATCCACAGTAAAGCGGACATTCAGTGGTTCCCTTGATGATGTTGGCAACCTTATATATGTGTGACATTGTAACCTCGCTCCCTGTGTTTACTTCACACGGTCTTACATTGTATATAATGCTGTTCTCATATTGCTTAACATATGTACCATTATATCATGTCATTTTTCTTGCACACAGGCGAAGTTTCAGTATTAAGTGGTTGTATTCATATAACATATGCCATGTGTGTAATTATGTTCTTTCTCTATTACTAGAGCCGCTTATATTGAAGTCACTTCTACCATTCTATGACCACACTGGATCAAGCTCCTCTTCCACTTTCACCATCCCTACAACCTGCACGGCTGAATCCAGCACTGAATACTGGCATAAATCACGGAGTTCCTTCACCATTCACAGGAGCTCCGTTAGGCACCGCCCCCTTTTCTCTATCTGTGTCAGCACTGAGAGACAATCCTACTAGGTGGAACCTAGTTGATCGTAGCATGTTCCCTAGGAACAGCTACACAGAAATACGTCACTTCCGCCGGCCCCTGTCATGCTGGTGTGCCGGCTTCTCAGCCGCACACATGCTTGACAGATACATGCAATTTCTCATGAGGTCACTTCCGGTACTACGAGCGCAAAATTTGTATTGGTGTTCAGCGCCAAAAGGGATACTCCCCAGGCCTATTTAGTAGCGGCACTCTCACTCCCACATCAGACCAGCGGCGGATACCGCGTCTGACCACGGCACATCACGTCTGGCCGCTATCAGGTAATGTTTATTTTGCGCTGCCTTACACCACTCCCATACAGCCCTTTCCATTATAGCGCTCACCTTATGTTTTCTTTACCTCTAGCATTTACATCAGTTCAGCGCTTTGATAAGGTATCTCCACACCGGTACTTTTTCACAATACAGCAACTATTAGTCACACTCCTAACTTACCCCTTATGTGACTTATAGACGCTGCATGTATGTGTGCCCTGAGACACTTCTGTCTCTTATGCCCAAGCCTCACCCTGGTACGGTACGTGTCTCACATTACCACCTTCTAATATCTCACCTAGTGGATAGATTATGCCTTTATATATCGTACGGTCCTCTTCAGCATGTACTCTCACCTATTCTCTTGACCTGCTACCTCATTGATGCCGCACTATAACTGAATCTCATTTATGTATATACTTTTGTTGTTCATATTATTTTTGTTGTTATATTATTTTGGTTTTCTCACCTGTAGTAACTGATGAAGGTCCGTATGTGGGACCGAAACGTTTATTGGGTACTACAAATAAAAATTCACACACGCATCAAGTTGAGTGCTAGGTTTTTTCTTTATCTGACTTAAGGTGTGGGAGCCTACCTTAGCACCATCCATACAGTAGTGCACACGGTTTTTTTCTATAGTCCTGCGTGTGTGTCATCTCTGTGATTTGGTGCCACAGAAAACAGAGTGTGTAACATTGTGCCTGATTTTCCTTGTGGTCTCACCAACCTGTTAAGGGATATAGAAATCATACTGAAGTTACAACTCACCGTGTAAGTTGTTTGACAGCAACAAATAAAGTTACTTTGGTTAAGTTTTTAAAACAATGAGGAAGTCTGGTGCAAGAGGTCGTGGCCGTGGGCGTTCATTGTCAGCTGGTAATGATGGTAGTGGTAGTGGAGCATCAGGTGGTCGTGGGGATAAAAATATTCCACCTAAGTCTGGAGCTGTGGAGCCAGTTTCGTCGTCTGGCTACACAAGGCCTCTAAAGCTTTCTTTTCTGGGAGTAGGAAAACCGCTTTTAAAGCCGGAGCAGCAACAGCAAGTTTTGGCTTACATTGCAGACTCAGCCTCTAGTTCTTTTGCCTCCTCTTCTGAAACTGGTAAATGTAAAAGCAGCGCGTCGCTTGTGGATGTTCATGGTCAGGGACAAGTCGCTTCCTTGTCCTCCTCAGCAAAAACTACAACAAGAGAGAAGGATGCAGCAGGTGACACAACGGGTTACTCCATGGAGCTCTTTACCCATACCGTCCCTGGCTTAGAAAGTGAAACACTTAACAGGCCATGCCCATTACAAGTAGATTCTGACATGGAGTGCACTGATGCACAGCCACAGCCAGAGTACTATGCTGCTCCTTTGACTCAGTCCACCACATTGCCCTCTCAGGGTACTGATCCACAATCAGACCCTGATGAGACTATGTTGCCCCGCCACGAACGCTATACCACCGACCGACACAGTGACACAGACGAAGTTGCACACGAGCTCGAAGAGGAGGTAATAGATGACCCGGTTGTTGACCCCGATTGGCAGCCATTGGGGGAACAGGGTGCAGGCGGCAGTAGTTCAGAAGCGGAGGTGGAGGAGGGGCCGCAGCAGGCATCAACATCGCAACAGGTTCCATCTGCCGGGCCCCTATCTGGCCCAAAACGCATGTCAAAGCCAAAACCTGTTGGAGGACAGCGTGGCCATCCGGTTAAAGCTCAGTCTGCAATCCCTGAAAAGGGATCCGATGCTAGGAAGAGTGCAGTCTGGCATTTTTTTAAACAACATCCAATTGATCAGCGCAAAGTCATTTGTCAAAAATGTTCAACTAGCTTAAGCAGAGGTCAGAATCTGAAAAGTCTCAATACTAGTTGCATGCATAGACACTTAACCACCATGCATTTTCAAGCCTGGACTAACTACCAAACGTCCCTTAAGGTTGTAGCACCCTCGGCCAATGAAGCTAGTCAGCAACGCAACATCCCTTCCGTCACTGTAAGGCCACCATTTTCCGCACCACTGGCAGTATCTGTGCAGGTTTCTTTGACAGCCAAAAGCAGTCAGGGTCCGGGAATCACCAGTTT
This sequence comes from Ranitomeya variabilis, assembly GCF_051348905.1. Lineage (NCBI taxonomy): Eukaryota > Metazoa > Chordata > Amphibia > Anura > Dendrobatidae > Ranitomeya > Ranitomeya variabilis. The sequence continues at coordinate 823,739,318 of NC_135232.1, read as the reverse complement.
TGTAGGAGGAAATATTGCATCTAGGGCACCGGCGGAAACAATTCCATCTCCAACCGTCTCTCAGTCTGCCATGTCCACCGGCACACCCGCAAGTTCCACGATCTCCATCTCTCCAGTTCAGCTCACACTACATGAGACTCTGGTTAGAAAAAGGAAGTACTTATCCTCGCATCCGCGTACACAGTGTTTTAACGCCCACATAGCTAGACTAATCTCGTTAGAGATGATGCCCTACCGGTTAGTTGAAAGCGAAGCTTTCAAAGCCCTGATGGAGTACGCTGAACCACGATACGAGCTACCCAGTCGACACTTTTTTTCAAGAAAAGCCATCCCAGCCCTGCACCAGCATGTTAAACAGCGCATCGTCCATGCACTCAGGCAATCTGTGAGTACAAAGGTGCACCTGACTACAGATGCATGGACCAGTAGGCATGGCCAGGGACGTTATGTGTCCATCACGGCACACTGGGTGAATGTGGTGGATGCAGGGTCCACAGGGGACATCAATTTCGGGACAGTTGTGCCTAGCCCACGGTCTAGGAAACAGTTGGCTGTAGGCGTTCGCACCCCCTTCTCCTCCTCCTCCTCCTCGTCCTCCTGCAGAAGCTACAGCTCTTCCACAGACCGCAGTCAGCCAACCACTCCATCGGCAGATGACACTGTTGCACACCAGTTGTCCCATTATGGGCCAGCTACTGGCAAGCGTCAGCAGGCTGTATTGGCTATGAAGTGTTTGGGCGACAACAGACACACCGCGGAAGTTCTGTCCGAGTTCTTGCAACAAGAAACGCAGTCGTGGCTGGGCACAGTAGATCTTGAGGCAGGCAAGGTAGTGAGTGATAACGGAAGGAATTTCATGGCTGCCATCTCCCTTTCCCAACTGAAACACATTCCTTGCCTGGCTCACACCTTAAACCTGGTGGTGCAGTGCTTATTGAAAACTTATCCTGGGTTCTCCGACCTGCTCCTCAAAGTGCGTGGACTTTGCTCACATATCCGACGTTCGCCTGTACACGCCAGCCGTATGCAGACCTATCAGTGGTCTTTGAACCTTCCCCAGCATCGCCTAATCATAGACGTTGCAACAAGGTGGAACTCAACACTGCACATGCTTCAGAGACTGTGCCAACAGAGGCGGGCTGTTATGTTTTTGTGGGAGGATACACATACACGGGCAGGCAGTAGGATGGCAGACATGGAGTTGTCAGGTGTGCAGTGGTCCAAGATACAAGACATGTGTCAAGTCCTTCAGTGTTTTGAGGAATGCACATGGCTGGTTAGTGCAGACAACGCCGTAATAAGCATGAGCATCCCCCTAATGCGTCTGCTGATGCAAAGTTTGACGCACATAAAGGAGCAGGCGTCTGCACCAGAGGAAGAGGAAAGCCTTGATGACAGTCAGCCATTGTCTGGTCAGGGCAGTGTACAGGACGAGGTAGCGGGCGAAGAGGAGGTGGAGGACGAGGAGGATGATGGGGATGAGTATATTTTTAATGCGGAAGCTTTCCCGGGGGCACTGGAAATTGGTTGCGTGGCAAGGCCGGGTTCTGTTTTTTGGAGGGACACAAGTGACGTAGATTTGCCTGAAACTGCCCCTCAACCAATCACAACCGGAGATTTGACAACTGGAACTTTGGCCCACATGGCGGATTATGCCTTACGTATCCTAAAAAGGGACACACACATTACGAAAATGATGAACGATGACGATTACTGGTTGGCCTGCCTCCTTGATCCACGCTATAAAGGCAAATTGCAAAATATTATGCCACATGAGAACTTGGAACTAATATTAGCAACCAAACAATCAACTCTTGTTGACCGTTTGCTTCAGGCATTCCCAGCACACAGCGCACGTGATCGTTCTCACACGAGCTCCAGGGGGCAGCAGACTAGGAGTGTTAGGGGTGCACACATCAGAAGTGGCGTTGGACAGAGGGGTTTTCTGACCAGGTTGTGGAGTGATTTTGCTATGACCGCAGACAGGACAGGTACTGCTGCATCAATTGAAAGTGACAGGAGACAACATTTGTCCAGTATGGTTACTAACTATTTTTCATCCCTTATCGATGTTCTCCCTCAACCGTCATTCCCATTTGATTACTGGGCATCAAAATTAGACACCTGGCCAGAATTGGCAGAATATGCATTGCAGGAGCTTGCTTGCCCGGCAGCAAGTGTCCTATCAGAAAGAGTATTCAGTGCTGCAGGTTCAATATTAACCGAAAAAAGGACTCGTCTGGCTACCCAAAATGTTGATGATCTAACATTCATTAAAATGAACCACAACTGGATTTCGAAATCTTTTGCCCCACCTTGCCCGGCCGACAACTAGCTTTCCTATGAAAAGCTCTTACCTGTGGACTACTGTGAATTACTGTTCTAATGTCTAATTTTCTGCAGCTGATTGTCCAGCCTACGACATGTTTATACCTCACTAAATGGCCAAACTCCCCACACGGGGCCGTGGTATCGCGACTTGGCGCAAGCACCCGTGAGACTGCTGTTTGTCTGAAGAGGTGGGTGTGCTCGCTTTTGGTCGACGGCATTGCTACTGGGTCCCTCATAGTACAATAAAGTGTCTCTGGCGGTGGTGGTGCGCACCCAACGTCAGACACACTGTTGTAACATGAGGGGCCCTGGGCCTGTACCGCCGGCCACAAGAGAGTTCACCCACCCCCAGGTCAAACATTGCTCTACCACTTCCACAGTTATCTTTCACACTTCCAGCAATGCTTAGTCTATGCGCTGACATCCTTCCATACCTGCCACTGACAATACCATTGTGTTAACATGTATGATGGTACTTAACATAGTCAGGGGCAGTGTCCTCTATTTACCACAGTAAATACTTTGCGCTAAATTATTAGGTCTGAAACAACGCAGAGGATCCCACCCCTGAACCTAATGATTGCACCCTTTTGTGTTTTTGTTTTGTTTTAATGCGAGACATTCACATTTATTTGTTGTTTTGGACTACTAACTGGCAGACACTCATTACAATTGGCCTCCGTTGACCAGACCACTGCTGCCCGTGTACCCCTGGAACCTATTTTACAGTGCCTACAGCCAGCCCATTTTATTATGTTAGGCCTTCGAAGCCTATCTGCGGTCCCTCCTTCCACTAGGCCTCCACTGACCAGACCACTGCTGCCCGTGTACCCCTGGAACCAATTATAAAGTGCCTACAGCCAGCCCATTTTATTATGTTAGGCCTTCGAAGCCTGCCTGCGGTCCCTCCTTCCACTAGGCCTCCACTGACCAGACCACTGCTGCCCGTGTACCCCTGGAACCAATTATAAAGTGCCTACAGCCAGCCCATTTTATTATGTTAGGCCTTCGAAGCCTGTCTGCGGTCCCTCCTTCCACTAGGCCTCCACTGACCAGACCACTGCTGCCCGTGTACCCCTGGAACCAATTATAAAGTGCCTACAGCCAGCCCATTTTATTATGTTAGGCCTTCGAAGCCTGTCTGCGGTCCCTCCTTCCACTAGGCCTCCACTGACCAGACCACTGCTGCCCGTGTACCCTTGGAACCTATTATAAAGTGCCTACAGCCAGCCCATTTTATTATGTTAGGCCTTCGAAGCCTGTCTGCGGTCCCTCCTTCCACTAGGCCTCCACTGACCAGACCACTGCTGCCCGTGTACCCCTGGAACCAATTATAAAGTGCCTACAGCCAGCCCATTTTATTATGTTAGGCCTTCGAAGCCTGTCTGCGGTCCCTCCTTCCACTAGGCCTCCACTGACCAGACCACTGCTGCCCGTGTACCCCTGGAACCAATTATAAAGTGCCTACAGCCAGCCTATTTTATTATGTTAGGCCTTCGAAGCCTGACTGCGGTCCCTCCTTCCACTAGGCCTCCACTGACCAGACCACTGCTGCCCGTGTACCCCTGGAACCAATTATAAAGTGCCTACAGCCAGCCCATTTTATTATGTTAGGCCTTCGAAGCCTGTCTGCGGTCCCTCCTTCCACTAGGCCTCCACTGACCAGACCACTGCTGGCCATGTACCCCTGGAACCTATTTTACAGTGCCTACAGCCAGCCCATTTTATTATGTTAGGCCTTCGAAGCCTGTCTGCGGTCCCTCCTTCCACTAGGCCTCCACTGACCAGACCACTGCTGGCCGTGTACCCCTGGAACCTATTTTACAGTGCCTACAGCCAGCCCATTTTATTATGTTAGGCCTTCGAAGCCTGTCTGCGGTCCCTCCTTCCACTAGGCCTCCACTGACCAGACCACTGCTGCCCGTGTACCCCTGGAACCTATTATAAAGTGCCTACAGCCAGCCCATTTTATTATGTTAGGCCTTCGAAGCCTGTCTGCGGTCCCTCCTTCCACTAGACCTCCACTGACCAGACCACTGCTGCCCGTGTACCCCTGGAACCTATTTTACAGTGCCTACAGCCAGCCCATTTTATTATGTTAGGCCTTCGAAGCCTGTCTGCGGTCCCTCCTTCCACTAGGCCTCCACTGACCAGACCACTGCTGCCCGTGTACCCCTGGAACCTATTTTACAGTGCCTACAGCCAGCCCATTTTATTATGTTAGGCCTTCGAAGCCTGTCTGCGGTCCCTCCTTCCACTAGGCCTCCACTGACCAGACCACTGCTGCCCGTGTACCCCTGGAACCTATTATAAAGTGCCTACAGCCAGCCCATTTTATTATGTTAGGCCTTCGAAGCCTGTCTGCCGTCCCTCCTTCCACTAGGCCTCCACTGACCCGACCACTGCTGCCCGTGTACCCCTGGAACCTATTTTACAGTGCCTACAGCCAGCCTATTTTATTATGTTAGGCCTTCGAAGCCTGTCTGCGGTCCCTCCTTCCACTAGGCCTCCACTGACCAGACCACTGCTGCCCATGTACCCCTGGAACCAATTATAAAGTGCCTATAGCCAGCCCATTTTATTATGTTAGGCCTTCGAAGCCTGTCTGCGGTCCCTCCTTCCACTAGGCCTCCACTGACCAGACCACTGCTGCCCGTGTACCCCTGGAACCTATTTTACAGTGCCTACAGCCAGCCCATTTTATTATGTTAGGCCTTCGAAGCCTGTCTGCGGTCCCTCCTTCCACTAGGCCTCCACTGACCAGACCACTGCTGCTCGTGTACCCCTGGAACCTATTTTACAGTGCCTACAGCCAGCCCATTTTATTATGTTAGGCCTTCGAAGCCTGTCTGCGGTCCCTCCTTCCACTAGGCCTCCACTGACCAGACCACTGCTGCCCGTGTACCCCTGGAACCTATTTTACAGTGCCTACAGCCAGCCTATTTTATTATGTTAGGCCTTCGAAGCCTGTCTGCAGTCCCTCCTTCCACTAGGCCTCCACTGACCAGACCACTGCTGCCAGTGTACCCCTGGAACCTATTATAAAGTGCCTACAGCCAGCCCATTTTATTATGTTAGGCCTTCGAAGCCTGTCTGCGGTCCCTCCTTCCACTAGGCCTCCACTGACCAGACCACTGCTGCCCATGTACCCCTGGAACCTATTTTACAGTGCCTACAGCCAGCCCATATTATTATGTTAGGCCTTCCAAGCCTGTCTGCGGTCCCTCCTTCCACTAGGCCTGCACTGACCAGACCACTGCTGCCCGTGTACCCCTGGAACCAATTATAAAGTGCCTACAGCCAGCCCATTTTATTATGTTAGGCCTTCGAAGCCTGTCTGCGGTCCCTCCTTACACTAGGCCTCCACTGACCAGACCACTGCTGCCCGTGTACCCCTGGAACCTATTTTACAGTGCCTACAGCCAACCCATTTTATTATGTTAGGCCTTCGAAGCCTGTCTGCGGTCCCTCCTTCCACTAGGCCTCCACTGACCAGACCACTGCTGCCCGTGTACCCCTGGAACCTATTTTACAGTGCCTACAGCCAGCCCAATTTATTATGTTAGGCCTTCGAAGCCTGTCTGCTGTCCCTCCTTCCACTAGGCCTCCACTGACCAGACCACTGCTGCCCGTGTACCCCTGGAACCTATTATAAAGTGCCTACAGCCAGCCCATTTTATTATGTTAGGCCTTCGAAGCCTGTCTGCGGTCCCTCCTTCCACTAGGCCTCCACTGACCAGACCACTGCTGCCCGTGTACCCCTGGAACCTATTTTACAGTGCCTACAGCCAGCCCATTTTATTATGTTAGGCCTTCGAAGCCTGTCTGCGGTCCCTCCTTCCACTAGGCCTCCACTGACCAGACCACTGCTGCCCGTGTACCCCTGGAACCTATTTTACAGTGCCTACAGCCAGCCCATTTTATTATGTTAGGCCTTCGAAGCCTGCCTGCGGTCCCTCCTTCCACTAGGCCTCCACTGACCAGACCACTGCTGCCCGTGTACCCCTGGAACCAATTATAAAGTGCCTACAGCCAGCCCATTTTATTATGTTAGGCCTTCGAAGCCTGTCTGCGGTCCCTCCTTCCACTAGGCCTCCACTGACCAGACCACTGCTGCCCGTGTACCCCTGGAACCAATTATAAAGTGCCTACAGCCAGCCCATTTTATTATGTTAGGCCTTTGAAGCCTGTCTGCGGTCCCTCCTTCCACTAGGCCTCCACTGACCAGACCACTGCTGCCCGTGTACCCCTGGAACCAATTATAAAGTGCCTACAGCCAGCCCATTTTATTATGTTAGGCCTTCGAAGCCTGTCTGCGGTCCCTCCTTCCACTAGGCCTCCACTGACCAGACCACTGCTGCCCGTGTACCCCTGGAACCTATTTTACAGTGCCTACAGCCAGCCCATTTTATTATGTTAGGCCTTCGAAGCCTGTCTGCGGTCCCTCCTTCCACTAGGCCTCCACTGACCAGACCACTGCTGCCCGTGTACCCCTGGAACCAATTATAAAGTGCCTACAGCCAGCTCATTTTTTTATGTTAGGCCTTCGAAGCCTGTCTGCGGTCCCTTCGTCCACTAGGCCTCCACTGACCAGACCACTGCTGCCCGTGTACCCCTGGAACCTATTTTACAGTGCATAGAGCCTATTTTTTTATTTTAGTTAATATTAATAAAGCCAGGATGGACTACGATGTATCACGCTATGAGCTACCCAGTTGACAATTCTTTTGCGAGTAAAGCCATCCCACCCCTCCACCAGCATGTTAAAGACCGCATTGTCCTTGCATTCTGACAATCTGTGAGTCCAAAGGTACACCTGACAACAGACACATGGACCTGTAGGCATGGCCACGGAAAGGTTACGTGTCCTTTGTCGCTCAAGGGGTTAATGTATTGGATGCATGGTCCACACAGGGGACAGCCTGCTAAGTCTGTCTGCAGTCCCTAATTCATGTTGTCCTCAACTGAATAAAGCTGAGCTTCTACCTTCTGCCTCTTATTAACTGCTGTTTTTTAAAAAAATTGGCTGTTCCGGCCTACTAAAGGTGTGTGCCCCTGCCTGGTGTTGTCAACTGAATAAAGCTGTGCTTCAACCTTCTGTTCCAAACATACAACAAAAAACTGGTACAGTACAAAAATTGGCCACCAGCTCCAAAAACTTTCTCCTGCAAGTAGTTAACTGAAAGGTTTTTTTCCATTGAAAACACAGATATGGCATCCACCGAGTGTTGTCCTGTCACGTCTTCTTTATATTATTGCCAAGAAGCTGCAACTGAATAAAGCTGTGCTTCAACCTTCTGTTCCAAATTACGATTTTTAAAAATGAAATTGGCTGTTCCGGCCTACTAAAGGTGTCTGCCCCTGCCTGGTGTTGTCCTCAACTGAATAAAGCTGAGCTTCTACCTTCTGCCTCTTATTAACTGCTGTTTTTTAAAAAAATTGGCTGTTACGGCCTACTATCGGTGTCTGCCCCTCCCTGGTGTTGTCCTCAACTGAACAAAGCGGAGCTTCCACATTCTGGCTTTCGGCCTATACTATCAGATATTAAACTGCATTTGGCCTACTAGTGTGGTTAGGCCCTTGAAACAGTGTCTGCTGCTCTTGGGTTTGCTACTCCACTGAACAAAGCAATGCAGCCTGTTTAGTCCTGTTACCAATTTTGAACCTCATTTAGCCTACTTTATTCTTTGGCCCTATATCTGTTTCCTCCTCATCCTGCCCATTGCCCAGCCACTGCTAGATGAGTCTGCTGGTACATTGACCTAGACCACTACATTCCTCTTGTACTCTACACAGCCAGAATCTGACCCTGCTGAAAGTAAGGTTCCCCTTCCCGCATGTTATACCACCTTACACAGGGACCAAGAGGAAGGTGCAGATGAAAGTGCAGGTTCCTTCATCAGGTGGGGGGGCATACTCGTTGGCGACGTCACTGGCACAGAGCCCCTCAGAGTACGCAAAAGTGTCGCTGCTGGTGGGAGGCGCCCCCGCCATGCAAACACACCGCCGTACTTTGAGGGGCCCTGTGCCAGTGCCAATGCGAATGAGTGGGCCCCCCCTGCTTGCTCAGGATCACAGCACTTGCAACGTTGAAATACTTACCTCTCCCTGCAACACCGCCGTGACGTAGTCCGCATTTCCTGGGCCAACGAAAAACTTGAGCCAGCCCTACTCCCCCCACAACTTTTGCCAAATGACCCCCAATTTCCTATGCCCAACTATTATTATAAAGTTAATTAAGATTGACAAGCTTCAGAAACAAGAATGGATGTTTTTGGCATTAAAATGGGCACTGTAGGTGTTTTCCTGGCCTCCACTCACTGCCGACTATGCTTCCCCATTGACTTGCATTGGGTTTCGCGTTTCGGTCGATCCCCGACTTTTAGCGATAATCGGCCGACTGCACTCGACTCGACTCTGGACAAAGTCGGGTTTCACAAAACCCGACTCGATCTTAAAAAAATGAAAGTCGCTCAACCCTAGTGACATGTAATACAATGTAATATATATGTGTAAATGTAAACAATAATAATAAAAATATACAAAAGTGAAAAAAAAAACACAAAAACACATATAAAATACTATGGTGAAAAAAATACAATGAGATTATTCATCCTGTTCACAGTGAAAAATCAGGAACAGAAAAGGTGATGTTGCTGCAAACAAGGGAAGCTGGAGCCACCTAATGTAAAAAAATATTTTGAACAAAAGATAAAAGACAAATTAAAACCAACATAAAAAGACAGGAAACAGTTCAAAGGCTATTTATAGTTACTGGACACCAAAAAACAAAAACATATCAGAAGCAAGGAGACAACATAACAAAAACAGAAAGACCCCCCCCAGAGGAATTTTTGAGGGGATACGCCCAATTCCTAATAGGAATGGTACATAGCTGTTGTTCTCATTGAGACTAGATGGAGCAATGGAGTTGAGCTTGTAAATCCATTCAGTCTCCTTTTGGGCAAGGAGTGTTTTCCAATTGCCACCACGAGGTCCAATGAAAACACGGTCAATGCCTTTAAACAAAAGGCCAGTAGGATCACAGTTATGTTTCTGCCAAAAATGGCGGGGAATGGGTTTCAATACTGATCGATCCATCACCTGAGATGCCACCTCAATATTCAGAACATGCTCACGGATACGCCTCCTAAACTTGCGTGTAGTCATCCCAATGTACACTAGCCCACAGGGGCAAGTGGCATGATAAACCACTGCCTTTGTAGTACAATTAATGCTGTGGTTAATCGTATATTTCCTATGATCAAAGTTAGTGAATTCATTGGATGTCTCTACATTCTTACATGCTACACATTTATTACAAGAGGAACAACCCCATTTTGGACCTCTTGAATTGAAGATATATAGCTTTGTCTCCTTGTGATAGCTGGTCACGTAAATTTCTTGCTCATCTATATGTGACGACTAGAGAGCGATCAATGCATTTGGATAAAGTTTTGTCCAATGATAGAACGGCCCAATGTTTTTTTTAGAATTTTGTACATCTCTTCTCTTCTAGAGTTATAATTTAAAATACAATGTACCTTACAATCAGATGTATCATTATGTTTCTTAATCTTTAAGAGGTCAGTCCTTTCACTATGACGTGTCCTGGCATAGGCTCAACTATGCATGAAAACATAGGATCCGGGGTGCAGAAAAATATGGCAGCAGGTGCAGACTGATGAGTCACAATGTGAAATATTTGGCTGCAACAAAAGGAAGTTTGCTTCAAGCAGGGCTTGACAGTGGCACAATGATGAGGGTTTGCAGGAATAATAAAGCATGATTGAGGGTCCTTGTTAGTTTGAGGCTGAATTTGTTTCCTTTTTATATCCACGATTCTTGAGTCTGGAACACAAATCATCCACTTGTTTTTCAAAGAAAACATCTTGAGAACAGATTCTTCTTGTCCTCAAGAATTGTCCAACTGGTATGTTATCAATAAGGTGACCAGGATGCTGGGAAGAAGCATGTAAGGTAGAATTTACCAATGTGGCTTTACGAAATAAATCAGTCTGTACAAAGCCAATGTCGTCGACCTGAATGGAGACATCCAGCAAGTCAAACAAGTGTTTACTAGTCTTATACACGAGTATGATGTTCAAGTCGTTTGTATTTAGCTCATGGATGAATGCCTGTAGGAGCACAATGCCGAGCAGACTGTGTGGATGATGCAGGGACGTGTCATCCACAAGAAGCAAGAAGGAGTACATCATCACAAGAAGATGAGAGGCACCAGACAAAGAAGAGCAACACCCCAGGGACTGGACAAGGTGAGTATAATAAAAGTTCTTTTTCTTCTCTTCCAGGTCGGGTTGGAGGCTTATCTACAGCATTATAGAATGCTGTTTATCAGCCCTGAAAGAAGATGCCCATAACTCATTTTGGCCAAACCTGGTGACAGGTTCCCTTTAAAATAAGCCCTGGAGGCAGATTCTCTTGGAGACCTGCCCATAGTTCTAACAGCTCATTTAAGTATTAGGAAAAGCATGAATTTCTCGGGAAGAAGAAATCAGATCGTAGATATCCAGGTATCATTTTGTTAAACTCTCTAGGACCTGCATGTCCATATAGTCGGCTTTAGAGGGTTGATCATACTAATAAATTCCCTTTAAAGGGTTAAACGGTCTTGGTGAGAAAAGAAAATAACCAATTATTAATAAGCTTATTTAGTAAAACAACTCCAAATATGAAGGTAGAAAATGTATTTGTGGACTAATTTGAAGTACTCTTGGTACAGAAATTTTCAGGATCATTGTATAGATAGTGAACATTTATTTTTTCTCGTTATATTTTATTTTAGTGCCTAATTTATTAGTTACCATCTCTGTAGTTGACAGAAATCAAGCTCTTATAATTTATTATAATAGTGAAGACCAGGATTTTACAGTAATTTTCCAGGAAAGTTGCTTTCAAATCAACAACTTTTCATTGAATTGGGGTCTTTCCTTACAATATTTTTACTGTACCATGCTGGCTGCAGTTAAGCATGTAAGAGATCGCTATACTTAATTTGATATGACAGGTTTTATGAGCAAGAAGCAATAGTTAACATATGGAAACGTTATAAATATACTTAGTCTTCCATTTCTGCTAGCCTTAGAAATAAATGTGCTAAAGAATGAAGAACATTTGGAGCTTTAAAATGCTCAAGTATTTCTCAACATTTTTTGGATGATTGATCTAAATGTAGTTCATCATTGATTTCTCTCAGGGCAGTACCACCATGTGAGCACTAGATCAGGAACTGCTTCTCTTGATGGATTGTACTAATATATCATCCAAACGTAGTCAGGGTCATGATATGTTCGACTAATGCATCTTCCCAGTGAGGACACTATTAAGATTTATTATATGGAATTTGGAACAAGTTGCCTTAATTGGAAATGAAGTGTCCATGAGGTGACATATTTAAAGGTATATGTCTTTATATTCCAGTAGCATTTAGATTCATGGGGAAAATATGACATCCAGCACAAATTTATATTTCTGCTATCATTTTCATTTTCTGATTAACACTCAGTAGGTATCTGTATCAGTGACAGATAAAGTTGACTGAAGCTTTTCAGAAAACAACAGAATGTTCCTGAGAACTCATTTTTTGAAGGTCATTAATCATATTATGGTTGTGTTTAAGCTATCATTCCATACAACTCATTTCCAAATAATAATACTGGACTACTTTGTGTCACTGTTGATCATGTTTATTTTACACAATTCAAGCTCCAGAGAACTTTACGGCTGATAGTATTTAGGATGTTGGTCAGATCTTGTTGGATGTATTTAGTTATATATCATAATTTTTGGACTATAAGACACATCCTTCCATAAGTTGCACCTAGGATTAGTGGAGGAAAGTAGAAAGAAATTGAAGAAAAAAATGTGTTCATGATGCACTGTTATTTGGGGATCTGCTGCTGACACGGCTACAGGGTCATATCCACCAATTCTTTACAAATGTCCCCCATCCTGGACTATATATGTCCTCAATCCAGGTATACATGGCCCCTCATCCCCATTCTGGTATATATGGCCCCCTCATCCCCATCCTGGTATACATGGTCCCCTCATCCTTATTCTGGCATACATGGCCCCCATCCTGGTAAACATTGTCCCTTCATCCCTATCCTGGTATACATGGTCCCGTCATCCCTACCCTGGTATGCATGGCACCATCATCTCTATCCTAGTTTGCATGGCCCCCATCCTGGTATACAATGTCCCCTCATCCCTATCCTGGTATGCGTGGCCCCCTCATCCCTATGCTGGTATGCATGGTCCCACATCCATTTCCTGGTATGCATGGTCCTCTCATCCTTATCCTGGAATACATGGCTCCCTCATCCCCATCCTGGTATGCATGGTCCCCTCATACCCATCTTGGTATGCATGACCCCCTCATCCCATTCCTGGCATAAATGGTCCCTTCATCCCTATCCTGGAATACATGGCCCCCATTCTGGTATACATCCCTATTTTGGTATACTTGGTCCCCTCATCCTCATCCTGGTATACATGGTCCCCTCATCCCCATTATTGTATGCATGGTACCCTCATCTTTATTCAGATATACATGGTGCCCTCAATATGCGCTGCCCTCTCATCTCTATCATGGTGTACATGATCCCCTCATCCCTATCCTGGTATGCATGGTCCCCTCATACTCAACAAAACAGAATTCATCTTTCCCCATCTCACTCCCTTTCCTGATATACTGGCCATCATCCTGGTATACATTGTCCCCTCATTCTCATTTTGGTATACATGGTCTCCTTATCCACATCCTTGTATGCATGCCCCCCTCATCCCTATCATGGTATGCACTGCCCCCATCCCCATCCTGATATGCATGACCGCCATCCCTATTCTGATGACACCCATCAGAAAAACTTTAAAAAAATAAACCATTTTACTTATCTTCCCTGCGCAACCTGATAGCATTCTGTTTTGATGCCAACAACTGATTTATGCTTGTAAGCAGTGTATGACTGTGATGTCTTGTGCTGCTTACAAGCCGAGGACAACTGCCGGAACACTCACTGCTGCCCATGCCCGGGACTGCAGCAGCTGGGCGATCATGTGTGCCCACTGCAAATGAGAATTGATTTTCACTGCTCTCCACTCCCATGGACATGGTGAGCAGTGAATATTCTTTCTCTTTAATAGCAGGCACACATGACCGCAAAGCTGCTGCAGGAAGCCGGTGGCAGTGGCTAACAGTGTGCCCGCTATTAAACAGAATGAATATTCACTGCTCCCCATGCCTATAGTCCCTCCCTCCTCTCAGTTCTGGCTCCAGTGGATAGGGGTGTGAGGGATTATGGGCATGGAGAGCAGTGAATATTAATTTCTCTTTAATAGTGGGCACAGGTGTTGGCTGCAGCAGCCGCCTCCTGCCTCCTGTAACCCGCTTGTCCGCGGCTCCCCCACTTCCCCATCCACAGCCTCAGTAAGTACATCCAGACTATAAGACGCACCCCCATTTTATCCAAATTTTTGGAGTGAAAAAGTGCATCTTATAGTTTGAAAAATACGGTAGTTATTCTAAATTATGGAATGGAGGATTTGCGTTTGAAGATCACCACAATACTGTAGAAGATGAGAGGTAAAACTACTTGTATCAATGATGGAATGTGGAGCCTTTCATCTTCTGCAGCAGCCCGGTGATCTTCAAATGCCTATCCTCCATTTCATAATCTATTGTGTGCAGAAGAAGGGAATTTTCTATCTGCTTGCGGACTGCAGCGGCTGACACTAACATAGGCTTTTATTGGATTTGTAACAGTGATGAGCAAATATACTCGTTACTCGAGATTTCCCGAGCATGCTCAGGTGACCTCCGAGAATTTTTTAGTGCTCAGAGATTTAGTTTTCATCGCCGCAGCTGAATGATTTACATCTGTTAGCCAGCATAAGTACATGTGGGTGTTGCCTGGTTGCTAGGGAATCCCCACATGTAATCAAGCTGGATAAGAGATGTAAATCATTCAGCTGAGGTGAGGAAAACTAAATCTCTGAGCACTAAAAAATACTCGGAGATCACCCGAGCTTGCTCGGGAAATCTCGAGTAACAAGTATATTCGCTCATCACTAGTAACAATCACAACTCCATTAGGTGAGCAGTGTCTCACCTCTCTGACTCCTACATACCATACAATATAATTGTGAGGGTGTTTGTTTTGTTTTCTTTAAATATAGCTGTTGTAAGCGCAGTTCCATCAAAGAAGTTTCATAAAATATGAGCAGTATTGTGAGTATAATTCATATAGTTATATATAAAATCCAAGGAAATGTTCCTCACGTGACCGCTCACGCGACTAATCACAAGCCGCGACATCATATCATCTAAGGTCTTTCAAGCGCTCATTCTTAGGAACGGAAGCTGCCGGTTACATCGGTAAGGTCCAGGCTGCATCGGAGAGGTGAGTATATCAATATTTTTTTTTTTTATTCTTTATTTTACACATTAATATCGATCCCGATAAAGATTCCCGATATCACAAAAGTATCGGATCTCGGTATCAGAATTCCGATACCGCAAATATCGGCCGATACCCGATACTTGCGGTATCGGAATGCTCAACACTAGTCATGACTCATCGTGAATAGAGATGAGCAAACCTTTCAAGGCTCACATTGAATCAGCAAACATCCTGTTGTTCGCCAAACATTTTCACAGAATGGTTGGATGAACATACTCGAATCTCATTGACTTATATGGGAGGCAAAACCAGCTAAAATTAGGGGCTGAGAACAGGCAAAGTGACATCAATAGATCCATGAGTTGCGCTATAAATGAATAATTTTAAAAAATTGACATGGGTTTCCCTGTATTTTTGATAACCAGCCAGGAAAAGCTGACAAGCTGCAGGCTGCAACCCTCAGCTGTCAGAGTTAGTAAGGCCGGTTATCAAGAAAAGAGGGGTCCCCATGCTGTTTTTTTTATTTAAATAAATAATAAAAATGAACAGCATGGAGTCCACCCTATTTTTGACAACCAGCCAAGCTAAAGCTTACAGCTGGGGGTTGGTATTCTCAGGCTGGTAAGAGGTCATGGATATAGCCCCCCAGCCTAAAAATAGCAGCCTGCAGCTGCCCCACCTGTCCTGTGGTGGTGTCAAGTGGGGTTCATATTTGTGGGGTTAAAGTCACCTTTGTATTGTCCGATGGCATCAAGCCCACAGGTTAGTGATGGAGAGGCATCTACAAGATGCCTCTCCATTACTAATCAGATAGTTGTATGGTAGATAAACACACAGCCAGAATACAGTCCTTTAATTGAAAGACTGACACAGACTTCTTTAATTAACTTAAATGAAACCTTACTCATGTCATCACCCATGCCACTGAAGCCATGGTCCCTGTAATAAAACAAAAATGAAAAAACAACCACATCCCTCACCTGTTCACTGTTTTGTCACATGCCATAATCCACGTCTGGGAATGATCTGCTTTCAACCTCGACGGTGCCAAGATGTGATCGCCCAGGCTGCGAACAACTGAGGTGGTGTCATTGAGATTACCGCAGGTACTGAGGCTGATTTCCAGATCGAGCCTCTGAACTGCGGTCACTAGCACAGTGAGAAAAAGTCTTGCAGTGCAGTGCTAATCACCACAGATCAGGGTCCCAACTGGGAACGCAGCCTCAGTGCCTGGGTGTCATCTGAAAGAGCCCTTAGTGAACTCGGTCATGTACTGATCTTTGGCCAACTTTTGCTGATTTTTAGGAAAAAAACATGGGAATCCGATGTCGAATCCAAATGTGCAACATTCGTGACAAATTTGAGATTGGCGAACATTTTCGGAACAAGTTCGCTCATCTCTAATAATGAATAAGAAAAGCAGTGGCATCACTCCTTCCCAATATTCCCCAGCTCCACCCAATTAAAAAATGTTACTACTGAATTTGATTTATGCCAGAATTTTGATGAATAGTTTTGATGAATTGGGCCACAGTTTTTTAAGCCATGAATGAAATATAATTGTTGTCCAATTGATTAGGGCATATAGACTTTATGCTGTGGGTTACCAGATCAGGGTTCCCCTGTATTACCTTGAGAAATGCTCTATTTTTTATCCTTCATCTTTTGTGAATCCAGCTGCACTACACAAAACAAAGCAAAACAGAATTGCTGGATTCAACTGGCAGCCCATCCTTTTAAGAAGTGATTATCATTTTGAGATAATTCGTTTAAGAATCTATATAAAACATACCTTGATTATTAACTGTTTAAGGATTTTTTTTATTTTACCCATGGCCACACTTAGTGTCACAATTTTTTAAATAATGTGCTACTTTAGTAATAGAAATAGTAAAGTCACCAGTAAATTAAATAATCTAACCTGTGGGGAAATCTTCTAGTTTCTTAGTTTTAAATAATTCATGGCATATAATAAGCACAAAACCAGAACAATCATGTATATCTTGCATTTTGTTCAGTCTAAGATATCTACTAAAAGTATAAGGGCTCAAAAAGTACCTAAAATAGCTTGTTATGTTCTATTGAATATGGTTTGATTGATCAATCCCAAATCAAAGCTTTTATATGAGAAAAGTTGCACATTTTTTTGCGCCATATGAGGTTCAACAAACATGTTGATTTTTTTTTGGTGCTTACTAGTGATGAGCGAATATACTCATTACTCGAGATTTCTCGAGCATGCTCGGGGGTCCTCCGAGTATTATTTAGTGCTCGGAGATTTAGTTTTTCTTGCCACAGCTGAATGATTTAAATCTGTTAGCCAGCATAAGCACATGTGGGGGTTGCCTGGTTGCTAGGGAATCCCCACATGTACTTATGCTGGCTAACAGATGTAAATCATTCAGCTGCAGCAAGAAAAACTAAATCTCCGAGCAGAAAAAATACTCGGAGGACACCCCAGCATGCTTGAGAAATCTAGAGTAACGAGTATATTCGCTCACCACTAGTGTTTACATGCCGTTTCCACCCAGCTTCAGCAAAGTCAGAGGAGCTGGGGTGGGATGTGGGATTTGAAAAGATGTGCTGACCCCAATTTTAAGATTATTGATGAGTTGTGACTAGTGTTGAGCGATACCTTCCGATATCCAGAAGTATCGGTATCAGATTGGATTGGCCGATATCCAAAAAATATCGGATATCGCCGATACGATACCCGATACCAATGCAATTCAATGGGACACAAATATCTGAATGTAAATAAGCCCTTTCTGTCCTTCTACATCCTGTTCCAGAGGGGGGAAGAGTGTGAGCGGTGTGATGGCAGACACTGTGCGTGTCTGTGTGTGTGGGCGGGGTCTGTGCGGGCCTCCCGGGGCTCTGTATGGGCTGCCGGTGGTCTGTGCCGGCCTCCTGGGGCTCTGCATGGGCTGCCGGGGCTCTGTGCGGTGTGCAGGCATCGTCTGATAGGACTACAAGTCCTATCCTGACAGAATTGAATAGTGTACATCCAGAACTGAGATTCACCATGACTCATTCGGTGGATCGTTTGCAGTTCTTGGATACTATGGTGTTGTGAATTTGGATTCTGGGCTCCCCCGGTGGCCGCTTGTGGAATTGGACTTGTCATCCTCTTTCCTGTTTCACCTGGTTCCATCAGTAGTGGGTGTCGCTATTTAAGCTCATTTCTCTGGTGGTTTCTTGCCGGTCAACAATGTTATCTGATGCCTCTCAGTGCTTGTTCCTGCTTCTGACAACTACTAGATAAGTTGGACTTTTGTCCATGTTTCGTTTTGCCTATTTGTTCCAGTTCACAGCTGAAGTTTTGTTACTGTGTCTGGAAAGCTCTCGTTGATCAGGGATTGCTACTCTGGCGTTATGAGTTAATGCCAGAGTTTAAGGTAATCTCTGGATGGTGTTTTGTTAGTGTTTTTCTGCTGACCATGAAAGTATACTATCTGTCTTCTGCTATCTAGTAAGCGGACCTCAAATTTGCTACGACTATTTTCCTGCTGCGTTTGTTGTTTCATCTGAACTCACCGTCATTATATGTGGGGGGCTACTGTCTTCTTTGGAATATTTCTCTAGAGGTGAGCCAGGTCTTATATTTCCCTCTGCTAGCTATTTAGGTCTTAGGCCAGAGCTGGGCATCTAGCAATAAATAGGAAATGCTACCTGGCTATTTCTAGTTGCGCGGCAGGCTTAGTTCATGGTCAGTATAGTTCCATCTTCCGAGAGCTTGTCCCTCTATAGGCTTGCTATGATCTCTGCCTGCAGAGATCATGACAGTTTGACCGGCCAATAAAGTGTTAAAGACCCAGGTTGAGAAGGAGAGTTATAAGAAGTCTGCTGGAATTTTTTTTTTTTTTTTTTTTTTTCCTCCAGTTTGCCTTGCTGCAGTCTTTTTTCTCTCTCTCCTCCTAATCTCTGTATGGCTCTGTGTGCACCTGACAATAATGGATCTTCAGAGTGTAACTGCGGGTTTGAATAATCTCATCACGAAAGTACAAAATTTACAAGATTTTGTGGTACATGCTCCAGTATCTGAGCCGAGAATTCCTTTGCCGGAGTTCTTCACAGGGAATAGAGCTAGCTTCCAGAATTTCCGAAATAATTGTAAGCTTTATTTGTCCCTGAAGTCTCGTTCAGCTGGAGACCCTGCTCAGCAGGTTAGGATTGTGATTTCCTTGCTCAGGGGTGACCCTCAAGATTGGGCCTTCTCATTGCCAGCAGGGGATCCTGCGTTGCGCGATGTGGATGCGTTTTTTTCTGGCCTTGGGCTTGCTTTATGAGGAACCTCATTTGGAACTTCAGGCAGAAAAAACTTTGATGGCACTATCTCAGGGGCAAGACGAAGCTGAGGTTTACTGCCAAAAATTCCGTAAATGGTCTGTGCTTACTCAGTGGAATGAGTGCGCCTTGGCGGCAACTTTCAGAGAAGGTCTCTCTGATGCCGTTAAGGATGTTATGGTGGGGTTCCCTGTGCCTGCAGGTCTGAATGAGTCCATGACAATGGCTATTCAGATTGATAGGCGTCTGCGGGAGCGCAAACCGGTGCACCATCTGGCGGTGTCTATGGAAAAGACGCCAGAAAGTATGCAGTGTGATAGAATTCTGTCCAGGAGCGAGCGACAGAATTTTAGACGGAAGAATGGATTGTGCTTCTATTGTGGGGATTCTACTCATGTTATATCAGCATGCTCTAGGCGTACAAAGAAGCTTGATAAGTCTGTTTCCATTGGCACCATTCAGTCTAAGTTTATTTTGTCTGTAACCCTGATTTGCTCTTTGTCATCCATTGCCACGGACGCCTATGTTGACTCTGGCGCCGCTCTGAGTCTTATGGATTGGTCCTTTGCCAATCGTTGTGGTTTTGATTTAGAGCCTTTGGAGACTCTTATTCCTCTGAAGGGGATTGACTCCACCCCATTGGCTAATAATAAACCACAATACTGGACACAAGTAACCATGCGTATCAATCCGGATCACCAGGAGATTGTTCGTTTCCTGGTGCTGTATAATTTACATGACGATTTGGTACTGGGATTGCCATGGTTGCAGTTTCACAATCCAGTCTTGGACTGGAGAGCAATGTCTGTGTTGAGCTGGGGATGTAAGGGTATTCATGGGGACTTACCTTTGGTTTCTATTTCGTCGTCCATTCCCTCTGAAGTCCCTGAGTTCCTCTCTGATTATCAAGACGTCTTTGACGAACCCAAGCTTGGGTCGTTACCTCCGCACCGTGAGTGCGATTGTGCCATAGATTTGATACCGGGTTGCAAATATCCAAAGGGTCGTTTGTTTAATCTGTCTGTGCCGGAACATGCTGCTATGCGGGAATATATAAAGGAGTCTTTGGAAAAGGGACATATTCGTCCATCTTCTTCTCCCTTGGGAGCTGGGTTTTTCTTTGTCTCAAAAAAGGACGGCTCTTTGAGACCATGTATTGATTATCGGCTTCTGAATAAGATCACTGTTAAGTACCAATACCCATTGCCATTGCTTACTGATTTGTTTGCTCGTATAGAGGGTGCTAAGTGGTTCTCTAAAATTGATCTTCGTGGGGCGTATAATTTGGTGCGGATCAAGCAGGGGGATGAGTGGAAGACCGCATTTAATACGCCCGAGGGCCACTTTGAGTATTTGGTCATGCCTTTTGGTCTTTCTAATGCCCCTTCAGTTTTCCAGTCTTTTATGCATGATATTTTCCGCGATTTTCTGGATAAATTTATGATAATATATCTGGATGATATTCTGATTTTTTCTGATGACTGGGACTCTCATGTCCAGCAGGTCAGGAGAGTTTTTCAGGTTCTGCGGTCTAATTCTTTATGTGTGAAGGGGTCTAAGTGCGTTTTTGGGGTCCAGAAAATTTCCTTTTTGGGGTATATTTTTTCTCCCTCTTCCATTGAGATGGATCCCGTCAAGGTGCAAGCTATTTGTGACTGGACTCAGCCCTCCTCTCTTAAGGGTCTTCAGAGATTTTTGGGCTTTGCCAACTTTTACCGCCGATTTATTGCTGGTTTTTCGGATGTCGTTAAACCACTGACTGATTTGACCAGACATGGCGCTGATGTTGCTAATTGGTCCCCTCATGCTGTAGAGGCCTTTCAGGAGCTTAAGCACCGTTTTGCCTCTGCCCCTGTGTTACGTCAGCCTGATGTGAATCTGCCTTTTCAGGTTGAGGTTGACGCTTCGGAGATCGGAGCTGGGGCAGTGTTGTCGCAGAAAGGTTCCGACTGCTCCGTCATTAGGCCTTGTGCCTTCTTTTCTCGCAAATTTTCGCCCGCAGAGCGGAATTATGATGTTGGGAATAGGGAGCTTTTGGCCATGAAGTGGGCATTTGAGGAGTGGCGCCATTGGCTAGAGGGGGCTAAGCATCAGGTGGTGGTATTGACTGACCACAAAAATTTGATTTATCTTGAGACTGCCAGGCGCCTGAATCCTAGACAGGCGCGCTGGTCTTTATTTTTTTCTCGCTTTAATTTTGTGGTGTCATACCTACCGGGTTCTAAGAATGTTAAGGCAGATGCCCTTTCTAGGAGTTTTGACCCGGACTCTCCTGGTAATGCTGAACCCACAGGTATCCTTAGGGAGGGAGTAATTTTGTCGGCCGTTTCTCCTGATCTGCGGCGGTCCTTGCAAGAGTTTCAGGCGGATAGACCGGATCGTTGTCCGCCCGATAGACTGTTTGTTCCGGATGATTGGACCAGTAGAGTCATCTCTGAGGTACATTCTTCTGCATTGGCAGGTCATCCCGGAATTTTTGGTACCAGGGATTTGGTGGCAAGATCCTTCTGGTGGCCTTCCCTGTCACGAGATGTGCGAGTCTTTGTGCAGTCATGTGACATTTGTGCTCGGGCCAAGTCTTGTAGTTCTCGGGCTAGCGGACTGCTGTTGCCCTTGCCTATTCCTAAGAGGCCTTGGACACACATCTCGATGGATTTTATTTCAGATCTGCCTGTTTCCCAGAAGATGTCTGTCATCTGGGTGGTCTGTGACCGTTTCTCTAAAATGGTCCATTTGGTTCCTCTGCCCAAGTTGCCTTCTTCTTCTGAGTTGGTTCCTCTGTTTTTTCAGAATGTTGTCCGATTGCACGGTATTCCTGAGAATATTGTTTCTGACAGAGGTACCCAATTTGTGTCTAGATTTTGGCGGGCATTCTGTGCTAGGATGGGCATAGATTTGTCTTTTTCATCTGCTTTTCACCCTCAGACTAATGGCCAGACCGAGCGGACTAATCAGACCCTGGAGACATATTTGAGGTGTTTTGTCTCTGCTGACCAGGATGATTGGGTTGCTTTTTTGCCATTGGCAGAGTTCGCCCTCAATAATCGGGCCAGCTCTTCCACCTTGGTGTCCCCGTTTTTCTGTAATTCGGGGTTTCACCCTCGATTTTCCTCCGGTCAGGTGGAATCCTCGGATTGTCCTGGAGTGGATGCGGTGGTGGAGAGATTGCATCACATCTGGGGGCAGGTTATGGACAATTTGAAGTTGTCCCAGGAGAAGACTCAGCGTTTTGCCAACCGTCATCGTCGTGTTGGTTCTCGGCTTTGTGTTGGAGATTTGGTGTGGTTGTCTTCTC
The DNA here is from genome assembly GCF_051348905.1 of Ranitomeya variabilis. Lineage (NCBI taxonomy): Eukaryota > Metazoa > Chordata > Amphibia > Anura > Dendrobatidae > Ranitomeya > Ranitomeya variabilis. The sequence goes on along the minus strand of NC_135232.1, from coordinate 823,716,980 downwards.
GTTTTGTCCCTATGAGGGTCTCTTCTCCTAAGTTTAAACCTCGGTTCATCGGCCCTTATAGAATATTGGAGATTCTTAATCCTGTTTCTTTCCGTTTGGACCTCCCTGCGTCCTTTTCCATTCATAACGTTTTTCATCGGTCGTTATTGCGCAGGTATGAGGTACCTGTTGTACCTTCAGTTGAGCCTCCTGCTCCGGTGTTGGTTGAGGGTGAGTTGGAGTACGTTGTGGAGAAAATTTTGGACTCTCGTGTTTCCAGACGGAGACTCCAGTATCTGGTCAACTGGAAGGGTTACGGCCAGGAGGATAATTCTTGGGTCAATGCATCTGATGTTCATGCTTCTGATCTTGTTCGTGCCTTCCATAGGGCTCATCCTGGTCGCCCTGGTGGATCTGGTGAGGGTTCGGTGCCCCCTCCTTGAGGGGGGGGTACTGTTGTGAATTTGGATTCTGGGCTCCCCCGGTGGCCGCTTGTGGAATTGGACTTGTCATCCTCTTTCCTGTTTCACCTGGTTCCATCAGTAGTGGGTGTCGCTATTTAAGCTCATTTCTCTGGTGGTTTCTTGCCGGTCAACAATGTTATCTGATGCCTCTCAGTGCTTGTTCCTGCTTCTGACAACTACTAGATAAGTTGGACTTTTGTCCATGTTTCGTTTTGCCTATTTGTTCCAGTTCACAGCTGAAGTTTTGTTACTGTGTCTGGAAAGCTCTCGTTGATCAGGGATTGCTACTCTGGCGTTATGAGTTAATGCCAGAGTTTAAGGTAATCTCTGGATGGTGTTTTGTTAGTGTTTTTCTGCTGACCATGAAAGTATACTATCTGTCTTCTGCTATCTAGTAAGCGGACCTCAAATTTGCTACGACTATTTTCCTGCTGCGTTTGTTGTTTCATCTGAACTCACCGTCATTATATGTGGGGGGCTACTGTCTTCTTTGGAATATTTCTCTAGAGGTGAGCCAGGTCTTATATTTCCCTCTGCTAGCTATTTAGGTCTTAGGCCAGAGCTGGGCATCTAGCAATAAATAGGAAATGCTACCTGGCTATTTCTAGTTGCGCGGCAGGCTTAGTTCATGGTCAGTATAGTTCCATCTTCCGAGAGCTTGTCCCTCTATAGGCTTGCTATGATCTCTGCCTGCAGAGATCATGACACTATGGTGTACAAACAAGGTGACATTCTGTGTACTGATTTATTTACGAAAATTACTGATAAAAATAGTCTTTTGTACTATGACAGTTACCATCCAAGGAAGATGATGGACTCACTTCCGTGGAGTCAGTTAGTCCGTGTACGTAGGATAGTCTCCGATACTGACACACATGATGTACGGTTGGAGGAGATGTGTGAAAAATTTGTCCACAGACGCTATCCTAGAAGGAAGGTGACTCACCAAAAGGAGAAGGTAATGGGGTTACCAGATGGTTATTTGATTGTACACAGGACTAAGGTGAAACAGAAATGTATACCATTCGTTTAGACGTACTGCCCAGCTAGTAATGGGATTGCCAATATCCTTAACAAACATTGGGGAATATTAAACAAGGGTATGCCCCTGATACAGGACTTTAGCTTGCGTCCCATTCTCTCTTATAGACGGGGCCGCAATCTAAAGGACCGACTAGTTAAATCTGATGTGGGGACAGGGAAGGTTGCTCTCCAGAGGACTTTATGTCCACCACGGATGGGCAATTTTCCCTGTTTAAGTTGTTCATGTTGCAGCAATATGCTAAAAGGGGATAGCTTTAGCCACCCCCGGACTGGGAAGAGATTTCTAATTAAAGAACGCTACACGTGCTCTTCTAAATTTGTGATCTACCTAATTGTATGTCCATGTGGTCTCATGTATGTTGGTGAGACCACTATGGAGATAAGAGCGCGTGTGAGCAAACACAAGAGCACTATTAGAACTAAATTGCTCGAGTTACCAATTCCTAAACACTTTCATGAATGTAGACATTCTATTAATCAGTTAAGGTTTAGGGTTATCGATGGGGTCCCTGTGTTGAGGAGAGGAGGAGATAGGGTACAAAAATTGAATCAAAAGGAATTGAGGTGGATCTCCATTTTGGAGACTCTGCAACCGAGGGGGTTAAATATTGAATATAACCTCCAAATATGTTTGCCCTGAAGTCCTGCCCCCATACAGGGTTTGAGTTCTTTTTCTGTATTTATGTACATATAAATTGTTTGATTTTAAAATCTTTGGTATTATATATTATGTATTTATGTTTTTCTTTTTCTTTTTTCCTTTTTTTTCTCTGTTTTTTTGTTTTTAGTTCAACATGGGATTTGACATCCAGGGACATCTGGAGGATACAAGAAACATGTAGACTTGGATTATGTCCACTATTTGATCATGATGAGCTTTATGTTGTTATCCCTCCCTTTCTCCTTGCCTGCCAAATCGCCGTGTGGACGAATCCCTATTTTTTGCTGTAACATCATGTTTATACCCATTTTTGGTTTGGTTGCCATGGATATGGCTGGTCCGCGTCCTCCCCAAGAGCACGGGTTCAGCGCGGCCTGGTGATTGGCGGGGGGTGTGGCTGGGTGCTCAGCACTCCAGCGCCTCCCTGTCTCATACATGCCTGCGTTATGGATCAGGAGACTCGGGTGAGGTTTTTTGGCTCTGCGCTGTTTTGCGCGTGCGCATTGGGCTCCATTCGCGTTGTGGTCATGTGACCGGTGACGTGGGGAGCCGTGTGCGCATGCGCCGGCGTTCTTGAGCCGGTGGACTCCATTAATGAGGTACTGGGGCTGTTTTGATGTATATATCATCGGTAATGGTGATTGGAGGATATATATGTATACAACATGGGGGTCACTATGACAGCCACATAGTAAAGCGGTGATTGGTGGATGCCTCTCGATGCGATGTCCTTTTTAGCCTTTTCTTTATGTATTTCATTTAGTTTTTACATGATAGCTTGATTGTTAGAACACTGTACTGCCGATAATATATTGGCTTTTAATGTATGTACATATTGTTTTGTTATTTGGAAGATTTATTAAAGGCTGCCCTTATGTGGTGATTGGTCCAGATTTGGGCTCCACACTATTTAAGATGGCCACTGATGTTTTAATGTATGCTTGACAAAGGCCGGTTGCTGGCCGAAACGTTGCATCATGTAATGGCAGAATAAAGATTTTGTATTTTTTCACCTGGAACCGGATGCTGCTCCTTTCTTCAAAAGGACTACAAGTCCCATCAGACGATGCCTGCTACAGTGACAGTGATTGACACATTAGCCAATGATGGGACAGTAGTAGTCCCATCATCCGGCTAATGTGTTTAATGCAAAAAAAAAAAGCTACATACATGCTACATACATACTACATACATACATACATGCTACATACTACATACATACTACATACATACAAAAATGCTACATACATGCTACATACATACAACATACATGCTACATACATGCTACATACTACATACATACTACATACATGCTACATTCATACTACATACATGCTACATACATTACATACATACATACATACTACATAGATACTACATGCTTCATACATGCTGAATACATACTAAATACATACTACATACATGCTACATACATACTACATACATACTAAATGCTACATACATGCTACATACATGCTACATACATGCTACATACATACTACATACATACAAAACATTCATACATTACATGCAATACTTACCGACATACAGTACATATAACATAGAGTACATACTCACCATTACTTGTCACTTTGTTCCCCAAAGCCAGTGTCATCTGTAAAAAAGATTAAAATAACAAACAACCAATATACTCCCTGTCCACAGAAATCCACGAGTGTCCCACGACGATCTCCCATGGAGAACGGCAGGATCAGCTGATGCGACCGCTCACCAGGGGCTCCAGGAACACAATGATGGGAGGAAGGTATCCTTCCGCACTGTATTCCTCCACCGCTGTAAAAAAATAGTCCCTAGTCTCACTTTATGCCAATTTTCCCATGCAGCAATTGCCATAAAGTAAGACTTTGAACTCAAGTAACCCCTCAGTGATGCACTGCAGGAGCCACTGTCTCCTGTCAGTGAGTCACTGAGGGTCCTATAGAGCAGTGACATCACCCGATGTCACTGTTCTATAGGGGAGATCGTCATGGGACACTCGTTATTAATTGGACTACGGCAGACAGGTAGTATACGGTTTATTATTTTACGTTTTTTGCAGGCGCTGAAGTATGGTAAGTATGGTGAAATGAAGAATATTAAAATACTTTTTTTCCTACTGTGTGTGTGTTTTATTAACCCTTTACTAGTATTGCATTAATAATGGATAGGCGTCTTATTGATGTTTCTCCATTATTAAAACGGCTTAATGTCACCTTACAATAGCAAGGTGACATTAACCCCTTATTACCCCATATCCCACCGCTACACGGGAGTGGGAAGAGAGGGGCTAACTGCCGGAATTGGTGCATCTTACAGATGCGCCATTTCCGGGGTGGCTGCGGACTGGTATTTGTAGCCGGGGGGGGGGGCAATATCCATGGCCCCTCTCTAGGCTATGAATATCAGCCCGCAGCTGTCTGTGTAGCCTTTCTGGCTATAAAATATAGGGGGACCCCACTTCATTTTTTTGGGGGTCCCCGCTATTTTAATAGCCAGTAAAGGCTACGCAGACAGCTGCGGGCTGATATTCATAGCAGGCTACAAATATTGGCCCCCGGCCATCGTCTTTCCCCCTCTGGCGCACAAAATTGCGCGGGAGCACACACCGTTTTTTTTCCTTTTTTAAAAAAAATTCAACGCTCATTTCACCCTTGCGCCGGTACGGGTCCGTCGCTATGCAACAGGCCGACGTACTGAAGCACATTGTGAAATTTGTGCACGACGTTGGCAGCATATGCAGTGATTCAATGCATCCGCTGCCCATTCTGAAGTCCGGGGAGGAGGGGGCGGAGTTTTGGCAGATCATGCGAGGTAGAAAATGGTGGACGCGATGGACAAAAGAATGTTCACTTGAATGTTTTTTCATGCCGACGGTCCGACAAAACACGATGGATCCATTGCACGACGGACGCGACGTGTGGCCATCTGTCACGATCCGTCGCTAATACAAGTCTATGGGTAAAAAGCGCATCCTGTGAGCACATTTGCAGGATCCGTTTTTTTCCGCCGGATCCGTTTTTTTACCGCCAGATCTGTTTTTTTTTCCGCCAGATCCATTTTTTCCCCCGGATCCGTTTTTTCTCGTTGTATTAGCGCCGGATTGCACTTGATGGCCACACGTTTCATCCGTTTTTTGCCAGATCCGTCAAAAAAGCTGTTTCCCCCTGACGGAAAATACGTACAGAGGAAGGTTTTTTGTGTCCGGTGAAATCACGCACTGTTAGGGCTAGCGGAATGCACCGAGTAAATATAAAGGTTTTATTATAATAGATGCGTTTGCAGCCCGGGGTCCACCGTGCAGGAGAACCTGCTGCTAGCAAATGGCGGAACTATAAGGTGGTATGAGCTAACCCTGTTACTTCACAGAGTAGCCGAAATTCAAAGCACTGTGCCCTGTTTGACTTCACAGTGGCACAGGCTAACTACCCAACTGAGAGCAGTCAGTGGTCATGCATGCACACAAACTCCTTGCCGGAGGTGCCAGCATTCTAGGGGCTTATTTCAGCCAGGTCCCTGAATACATTCACACAAAATCTCACCGGAGGTGCCAGCATTCTAGGGGCTTATTTCAGCCGGGTCCCTGAACACAAACTCACATGACCACACTGGCGCAAAGCACATAACATAGAACAATACTAGCTCATGGCCGTGCAGCCATGCAAGTCTTAAATAGTAGCAGCACGTACAGGACCTTCCTAGAAGTACCAATGAGAGGCTGCCACAGAGTGTGAGCACCTACAGGACCTTCCTGAAGGACCAATGGCCTTAGCTGCAGTATCTGATCATGTGACCCTCGATCTCCACTGAGAGATCTTACTCTGGGCTTGCTCAGAACGAGAAAAGCAGGACTTAGTCCCAGAAGTGTCTGCTCGCCGCTGCCCAGCACTGACTTCAATGGCAGAAGCAGGAAAAGCAGCAGTAACTCTTTGTACAGAGTCAGACTGAGCGAGACACCTGGACCGACGTCTCCACTGAGCAGGCTCCACTGCGGCAGGAGGAGAATGGGAGACCGCAGCGGAGATGGCCTGAGATTCCCCCTGTGCAGAGGTGGGAACTCAGCCCCTAACATGCACAGTGACGGATCTGGCAAGAAACGTATGAAACTGAGATGTGAAATGATGAATCCGGCCTCTGACTCTGTTTTTCATGCATGTTTCCATTCAAATCATGCACATCTTCCGTTTATTTATTTATCTTCCAAAAACTGCACCAAAAACCGCATCAAAAACCGCACCAAAAACCTGCATCAAAAACTGCATCAAAAACAGCACCAAACACTGCATCAAAAACCGCACCAAAAATCTGCATCAAAAACTGCATCAAAAACCATACCAAAAACCTACATCAAAAACAGCACCAAAACAGCATCAAACACTGCATCAAAAACGGAAGCAAAAACCTGCACCAAAAGCTGCACCAAAAACTGCACCAAAAACTGCATCAAAAACCACACAAACAACTTGCATCAAAAACTGCAACAAAAACAGCATCAAAAACCCCACCAAAAACAGCATCAAAATCTGCATAATAATCTGCACCGAAAACTGCATCAAAAACCGCACCAAAAATCTGCACCAAAAACTGCAGCAAAACTGCACCAAAACATGCTTCAAAAACTGGTGCAGTTTTGATGCGGTTTTTCATGCTCTTTTTGATGCAGTTTTTGTTCCAGGTTTTTGGCTCGGTTTTTGATGCTGTTTTTGATGCAGCTTTTGTTGCAGGTTTTTGCCTCGGTTTTTGATGCTGTTTTTGATGCTGTTTGTGATGCTGTTTTTGATGCTGTTTTTGATGTAGGTTTTGGTATGGTTTTTGATGCTGTTTTTGATGCAGTTTTTGGTGCAGTTTTGTGCTTTTTGATGCAGGTTTTTGGTGCGATTTTTGATGCAGTTTTTGGTGCAGTTTTGATGCAGTTTTTGGTACAGTTTTGATGCGGTTTTTGGAAATAAATAAACGGAAAATGTGCATGATTTGAATGGAAACATGCATGAAAAAATTGATTCGGAGGCCGGATTCATCATGTCACATCTCAGTTTCATACATTTTTTGCTGGATCCTGCAAATGTGCTCTCAGGATGCGTTTTTTACCCATAGACTTGTACTAGCAACGGATTGTGACGGATGGTTACACGTCGCGTCCACCGTGCAACAGATCCATCATTTTTTGTCGGACCGTCGGCACGAAAAAATGTTCAAGTGAATGTTTTTTGTCCTTCACGTCCGCCATTTTCTACCACGCATGCGCGGCCGAAACTCGGCCCCCTCCTCTCCGGACTTCAGAATGGGCAGCGGATGCATTGAAACAATGCATCTGCTGCCCACGTCGTGCACAAATTTCACAATGTGCGTCGGTACATCGGCCCGACGCATAGCGACGGACCCATATCGAGGGTGAAAGAGGCCTTAATGAGCATTTAATTTAAAAAAAAATGGAAAAAACAGTGTGGGCTCCAGCGCAATTTTCTGCGCCAGAGGGGGAAAGCCGACAGCCAGGGGCCAATATTTGTAGCCTGCTATGAATATCAGCCCGCAGCTGTCTGTGTAGCCTTTACTGGCTATTAAAATAGGACCCCCTCAAAAAATGACTTGGGGTCCCCTATATTTTATAGCCAGAAAGGCTACGCAGACAGCTGCGGGCTGATATTCATATCCTAGAGAGGGGCCATGGATATTGCCCCCCCCCCCCCGGCTACAAATACCAGTCCGCAGCAGCCCCGGAAATGGCACATCTGTAAGATGCGCCAATTCCGGCACTTAGCCACTCTCTTCCCACTCCCGTGTAGCGGTGGGATATGGGGTAATAAGGGGTTACTGTCAGCTTGCTATTGTAAGGTGACATTAACCCCTTACCGACCTTTGACGCCACGTAGGCGTCATGAAAGTCGGTGCCAATCCGACCCATGACGCCTATGTGGCATCATGGAATGATCGCGTCCCTGCAGATCGGGTGAAAGGGTTAACTCCTATTTCACCCGATCTGCAGGGAGAGGGGGAGTTGTACTTCAGCCCAGGGGGGGTGGCTTTGCTCCCACATGGCTACGATCACTCTGATTGGCTGTTGAAAGTGCAACAGCCAATCAGAGCAATTTGCAATATTTCACCTATGAAAATGGTGAAATATTGCAATCCAGCCATGGCCGATGCTGCAATAGCATCTGCCATGGCTGGAAATTATGTTCTGCCCCCCCCCCACCGCCCCCGATCTCCTCCCCAGTCCTCCGTTCTGTCCGGTACCCCCCTCCGTCCCCCTGTCCGCTCCCCTGTGCTCCTGTCCGCTCCCCCCATCCTCCGATCCCCCCCCGTGCTCCGATCCACCCCCCCACCACCCCCTCATACTTACCGAGCCTCCCGAAGTCGGTCCGTCTTCTCCCTGGGCGCCGCCATCTTCCAAAATGGCGGGCGCATGCGCAGTACGCCCGCCGAATCTGCCGGCAGGCAGATGCGATCCATGTACATTTTGATCACTGTGGTAAACTTATCACAGTGATCAAAATAAAAAAAATAGTAAATGACCCCCCCTTTATCACCCCCCATAGGTAGGGACAATAAAAAAAAAAAATATATATTTTTTTTTTCCACTAGGGTTAGAACTAGGGTTAGGGTTAGAACTAGGGTTAGGGTTAGAACTAGGGTTAGGGTTAGAATTAGGGTTAGGGTTAGGGGTAGGGTTAGGGGTAGGGTTAGGGGTAGGGTTAGGGTTAGAACTAGGGTTAGCGTTAGAATTAGGCTATGTGCACACGGTGCGGATTTGGCTGCGGATCCGCAGCGGATTGGCCGCTGTGGATTCATAGCAGTGTTCCATCAGGTTTACAGTACCATGTAAACCTATAGAAAACCAAATCCGCTGTGCCCATGGTGCGGAAAATACCGCGCGGAAATGCTGCGCTGTATTTTCCGCATCATGTCAATTCTTTGTGCGGATTTCGCAGCGTTTTACAGCTGTTCCTCAATAGGAATCCGCAGGTGAAATCCGCATAAAAAACACTGGAAATCCGCGGTAAATCCGCAGGTAAAACGCAGTGCCTTTTACCTGCGGATTTTTCAAAAATGGTGCGGAAAAATCTCACACGAATCCGCAACGTGGGCACATAGCCTTAGGGTTAGGGTTGGAATTAGAGTTAGGGTTGGAATTAGGGCTAGGGTTGGAAATAGGATTAACCCCTTCATGACCCAGCCTATTTTGGCCTTAATGACCTTGCCGTTTTTTGAAATTCTGACAAGTGTCCCTTTATGAGGTAATAACTCAGGAACGCTTCAACGGATCCTAGCGATTCTGAGATTGTTTTTTCGTGACATATTGGGCTTCATGTTAGTGGTAAATTTAGGTCGATAATTTCTGAGTTTATTTGTGAAAAAAAAGGAAATTTGGCAAAAAATTTGAAAATTTCGCAATTTTCACATTTTGAATTTTTATTCTGTTAAACCAGAGAGTTATGTGACACAAAATAGTTAATAAATAACGTTTCCCACATGTCTACTTTACATCAGCACAATTTTGGAAACAATTTTTTTTTTTGCTAGGAAGTTATAAGGGTTAAAATTTGACCAGTGATTTCTCATTTTTACAACAAAATTTACAAAACCATTTTTTTTAGGGACCACCTCACATTTGAAGTCATTTTGAGGGTTCTATATGGCTGAAAATACCCAAAAGTGACACCATTCTAAAAACTGCACCCCTCAAGGTGCTCAAAACCACATTCAAGAAGTTTATTAACCCTTCAGGTGTTTCACAGCAGCAGAAGCAACATGGAAATAAAAAATGAACATTTAACTTTTTAGTCACAAAAATGATCTTTTGGCAACAATTTTTTTATTTTCCCAGCGGTAAAAGGAGAAACTGGACCACTGACGTTGTTGTCCAATTTGTCCTGAGTACGCTGATACCTCATATGTGGGGGTAAACCACTGTTTGGGTGCACGGCAGGGCTCGGAAGGGAAGGAGCGCCATTTGACTTTTTGAATGAAAAATTGGCTCCAATCTTTAGCGGACACCATGTCGCATTTGGAGAGCCCCCGTGTGCCTAAACATTGGAGCTCCCCCACAATTGACCCCATTTTGGAAATTAGACCCTCCAAGGAACTTACCTAGAAGCATAGTGAGCACTTTAAACCCCCAGGTGCTTCACAAATTGATCCGTAAAAATGAAAAAGTACTTTTTTTTCACAAAAAAATTATTTTAGCCTCAATTTTTTCATTTTCACATGGGCAACAGGATAAAATGGATCCTAAATTTTGTTGGGCAATTTCTCCTGAGTACACCAATACCTCACATGTGGGGGCAAACCACTGTTTGGGCACATGGTAAGGCTCGGAAGGGAAGGAGCGCCATTTGACTTTTTGAATGAAAAATTATCTCCATCGTTAGCGGACACCATGTCGCGTTTGGAAAGCCCCTGTGTGCCTAAACATTGGAGCTCCTCCACAAGTGACCCCATTTTGGAAACTAGACCCCCCAAGGAACTCATCTAGAGGCATAGTGAGCACTTTAAACCCCCAGGTGCTTCACAAATTGATCCGCAAAAATGAAAAAGTACTTTTTTTTCACACAAAATTTCTTTTAGCCTCAATTCTTTCATTTTCACATGGGCAACAGGATAAAATGGATCCTAAAATTTGTTGGGCAATTTCTCCTGAGTATGCCGATACCTCATATGTGGGGGTAAACCACTGTTTGGGTGCACGGCAAGGCTCGGAAGGGGAGGCGTGCCATTTGACTTTTTGAATGGAAAATTAGCTCCAATCGTTAGCGGACACCATGTCGCGTTTGGAGAGCCCCTGTGTGCCTAAACATTGGAGCTCCCCTACAAGTGACCCCATTTTGGAAACTAGACCCCCCAAGGAACTTATCTAGATGCATAGTGAGCACTTATAACCCCCAGGTGCTTCACAGAAGTTTATAACGCAGAGCCGTGAAAATAAAAAAATAATTTTTCTTTCCTCAAAAATGATTTTTAGCCCAGAATTTTTTATTTTCCCAAGGGTAATAGGAGAAATTGGACCCCAAATGTTGTTGTCCAGTTTGTCCTGAGTACGATGATACCCCATATGTGGGGGTAAACCACTGTTTGGGCGCACGGCAGGGCTCGGAAGGGAAGGCACGCCATTTGGCTTTTTGAATGGAAAATTAGCTCCAATCATTAGCGGACACCATGTCGCGTTTGGAGAGCCCCTGTGTGCCTAAACATTGGAGCTCCCGCACAAGTGACCCCATTTTGGAAACTAGACCTCCCAAGGAACTAATCTAGATGTGTGGTGAGCACTTTGAACCCCCAAGTGCTTCACAGAAGTTTATAACGCAGAGTCGTGAAAATAAAAAATGTGTTTCCTTTCCTCAAAAATATTTTTTTAGCCCAGAATTTTTTTATTTTTGCAAGAGTAACAGGAGAAATTGGACCCCAAAAGTTGTTGTCCAGTTTCTCCTGAGTACGCTGATACCCCATATGTGGGGGTAAACCACTGTTTTGGCACACGTCGGGGTTCGGAAGGGAAGTAGTGACGTTTTGAAATGCAGACTTTGATGGAATGCTCTGCGGTAGGGTTGAGCGAAACGGGTCGATCATTTTCAAAAGTCGCCGACTTTTGGCTAAGTCGGCGTCTCATGAAACCCGATCCGACCCCTGTGCTTGTCGGCCATGCGGTACGCGACTTTCGCGCCAAAGTCGCGTTTCAATGACGCGAAAAGCGCCATTTCTCAGCCAATGAAGGTGAACGCAGAGTGTGGGCAGCGTGATGACATAGATCCTGGTCCCCACCATCTTAGAGAAGGGCATTGCAGTGATTGGCTTGCTGTCTGCGGCGTCACAGGGGCTATAAAGGGGCGTTCCCGCCGACCGCCATCTTACTGCTGCTGATCTGAGCTTAGGGACAGGTTGCTGCCGCTTCGTCAGAAGCAGGGAGAGCGTTAGGCAGGGTCCACTAACCACCAAACCGCTTGTGCTGCAGCGATTTCCACTGTCCAACACCACCTTCGGTGTGCAGGGACTGTGGAAGCTATTTTTTTTTTTTTTTCCCCTCAGCGCTGTAGCTCATTGGGCTGCCCTAGAAGGCTCCGTGATAGCTGTATTGCTGTGTGTACGCCACTGTGGAAACCAACTGCTTTTTTCAAAGCACATATCCTCTTGTTCCTTCCTTTCTGCACAGCTATCTTTTTTGTTTGTCCACACTTTTTATTTAATTTGTGCATCAGTCCACTCCTATTGCTGCCTGCCATACCTGGCTTAGATTACTGCAGGGAGATAGTAATTGTAGGACAGTCCCTGTTTTTTTTTTGTTTTTTTTGTGGGAGATTAAGATTGGCATTTCTGCTACAGTGCCATCCCTGTGTGTGCCATCTCTCACTGAGTGGGCCATAGAAAGCCTATTTATTTTTTCCGTGATTTGTGTTCTAAATTCTACCTCAACACAAAAACACTACATCAATCAGTGGGAGAAAAATATTGGCCTCAGTCAGGGCTTGTGTGCCACTGCTGTGTGTGCTATCTCTCATTCAGTGGGCTATAGAAAGCCTATTTATTTATTTTTTTTTTTTAATATTATTTGGTTTCTAAAGTCTCCCTGAAAAAAAAAAAAACCCTAAAAAAACAGTGGGAGAGTAATATTGCCCTTTCAGCTTGTGTGCCAGTCTTGACTCCTGGGTGTGCCACCTCTCTCTCTCATTCAGTGGGCCATAGAAAGGCTATTTATTTTTTTGTTTTTTTTAATATTATTTGGTTTCTAAAGTCTCCCTGAAAAAAAAAAAAAAACATAAAAAAACAGTGGGAGAGTAATATTGCCCTTTCAGCTTGTGTGCCAGTCTTGACTCCTGGGTGTGCCACCTCTCTCTCTCATTCAGTGGGCCATAGAAAGGCTATTTTTTTTTTTGGTTTTTTTAATATTATTTGGTTTCTAAAGTCTCCCTGAAAAAAAAAAAAAAACCTAAAAAAACAGTGGGAGAGTAATATTGCCCTTTCAGCTTGTGTGCCAGTCTTGACTCCTGGGTGTGCCACCTCTCTCTCTCATTCAGTGGGCCATAGAAAGGCTATTTATTTTTTTGTTTTTTTTAATATTATTTGGTTTCTAAAGTCTCCCTGAAAAAAAAAAAAAAACATAAAAAAACAGTGGGAGAGTAATATTGCCCTTTCAGCTTGTGTGCCAGTCTTGACTCCTGGGTGTGCCACCTCTCTCTCTCATTCAGTGGGCCATAGAAAGCCTATTTATTTTTTTTTAAAATATTATTGGGTTTCTAAAGTCTCCCTTAAAAAACAAAAAATACATAAAAAAACAGTGGGAGAGTAATATTGCCCTTTCAGCTTGTGTGCCAGTCTTGACTCCTGGGTGTGCCACCTCTCTCTCATTCAGTGGGCCATAGAAAGCATTTTTTTTTTTTCCTTGATTTGTGTTCTAAAATCTACCTCACCACAAAAACACTACATCAATCAGTGGGAGAAAAATATTGGCCTCAGTCAGGGCTTGTGTGCCACTGCTGTGTGTGCTATCTCTCATTCAGTGGGCTATAGAAAGCCTATTTATTTATTTATTTTTTTTCTTATTATTTGGTTTCTAAAGTCTCCCTGAAAAAAAAATAAAAAAAATAAAAAAACAGTGGGAGAGTAATATTGCCCTTTCAGCTTGTGTGCCAGTCTTGACTCCTGGGTGTGCCACCTCTCTCCCTCTCATTCAGTGGGCCATAGAAAGCCTTTTTTTTTTTTTTTTTTTAAATATTATTGGGTTTCTAAAGTCTCCCTTAAAAAACAAAAAATACATAAAAAAAACAGTGGGAGAGTAATATTGCCCTTTCAGCTTGTGTGCCAGTCTTGACTCCTGGGTGTGCCACCTCTCTCTCTCATTCAGTGGGCCATAGAAAGGCTATTTTTTTTTTGGTTTTTTTTAATATTATTTGGTTTCTAAAGTCTCCCTGAAAAAAAAAAAAAAAACATAAAAAAACAGTGGGAGAGTAATATTGCCCTTTCAGCTTGTGTGCCAGTCTTGACTCCTGGGTGTGCCACCTCTCTCCCTCTCATTCAGTGGGCCATAGAAAGCCTATTTATTTTTTTTTAAAATATTATTGGGTTTCTAAAGTCTCCCTTAAAAAACAAAAAATACATAAAAAAACAGTGGGAGAGTAATATTGCCCTTTCAGCTTGTGTGCCAGTCTTGACTCCTGGGTGTGCCACCTCTCTCTCATTCAGTGGGCCATAGAAAGCATTTTTTTTTTTTCCTTGATTTGTGTTCTAAAATCTACCTCAACACAAAAACACTACATCAATCAGTGGGAGAAAAATATTGGCCTCAGTCAGGGCTTGTGTGCCACTGCTGTGTGTGCTATCTCTCATTCAGTGGGCTATAGAAAGCCTATTTATTTATTTATTTTTTTTCTTATTATTTGGTTTCTAAAGTCTCCCTGAAAAAAAAAAAATAAATAAAAAAACAGTGGGAGAGTAATATTGCCCTTTCAGCTTGTGTGCCAGTCTTGACTCCTGGGTGTGCCACCTCTCTCCCTCTCATTCAGTGGGCCATAGAAAGCCTTTTTTTTTTTTTTTTTAATATTATTGGGTTTCTAAAGTCTCCCTTAAAAAACAAAAAATACATAAAAAAACAGTGGGAGAGTAATATTGCCCTTTCAGCTTGTGTGCCAGTCTTGACTCCTGGGTGTGCCACCTCTCTCTCTCATTCAGTGGGCCATAGAAAGGCTATTTTTTTTTTTGTTTTTTTAATATTATTTGGTTTCTAAAGTCTCCCTGAAAAAAAAAAAAAAACATAAAAAAACAGTGGGAGAGTAATATTGCCCTTTCAGCTTGTGTGCCAGTCTTGACTCCTGGGTGTGCCACCTCTCTGTCATTCAGTGGGCCATAGAAAGCATTTTTTTTTTTTTCCTTGATTTGTGTTCTAAAATCTACCTCAACACAAAAACACTACATCAATCAGTGGGAGAAAAATATTGGCCTCAGTCAGGGCTTGTGTGCCACTGCTGTGTGTGCTATCTCTCATTCAGTGGGCTATAGAAAGCCTATTTATTTATTTATTTTTTTTCTTATTATTTGGTTTCTAAAGTCTCCCTGAAAAAAAAAAAAAAAAAAAAAAAAACAGTGGGAGAGTAATATTGCCCTTTCAGCTTGTGTGCCAGTCTTGACTCCTGGGTGTGCCACCTCTCTCTCTCATTCAGTGGGCCATAGAAAGGCTATTTTTTTTTTTGGTTTTTTTAATATTATTTGGTTTCTAAAGTCTCCCTGAAATAAAAAAAAAACTTAAAAAAACAGTGGGAGAGTAATATTGCCCTTTCAGCTTGTGCGCCAGTCTTGACTCCTGGGTGTGCCACCTCTCTCTCTCTAATTGTGGGCCATAGAAAGCCTTTTTTTTTTTTTTTTTTTTATATTATTTGGTTTCTAAAGTCTCCCTGAGAAAAAAAAATAAATAAATTAGGTGGGAGATTAATATTGACATTAGTGCTTGAGTGACAGTCCTGCGTGTGTGTCATCTCTGTGATTTTGTGCCACAGAAAACAGAGTGTGTAACATTGTGCCTGATTTTCCTTGTGGTCTCACCAACCTGTTAAGGGATATTGAAATCATACTGAAGTTATAGCTCACCGTGTAAGTTGTTTGACAGCAACAAATAAAGTTACTTTGGTTAAGATTTTAAAACAATGAGGAAGTCTGGTGCAAGAGGTCGTCGTGGGCGTTCATTGTCAGCTGGTAATGATGGTAGTGGTAGTGGAGCATCAGGTGGTCGTGGGGATAAAAATATTCCACCTAAGTCTGGAGCTGTGGAGCCAGTTTCGTCGTCAGGCTACACAAGGCCTTGAACGCTCTCTTTTCTGGGAGTAGGAAAACCGCTTTTAAAGGCGGAGCAGCAACAGCAAGTTTTGGCTTACATTGCAGACTCAGCCTCTAGCTCTTTTGCCTCCTCTTCAGAAACTGGTAAATGTAAAAGCAGCGCGTCGCTTGTGGATGTTCACGGTCAGGGACAAGTCGCTTCCTTGTCCTCCTCAGCAAAAACTACAACAAGAGAGAAGGATGCAGCAGGCGACACAACGGGTCACTCCATGGAGCTCTTTACACATACCGTCCCTGGCTTAGAAAGTGAAACATTTAACAGGCCATGCCCATTACAAGTAGATTCTGACATGGAGTGCACTGATGCACAGCCACAGCCAGAGTACTATGCTGCTCCTTTGACTCAGACCACCACATTGCCCTCTCAGGGTACAGATCCACAATCAGACCCTGATGAGACTATGTTGCCCCGCCACGAACGCTATACCACCGACCGACACAGTGACACAGACGAAGTTGCACACGAGCTCGAAGAGGAGGTAATAGATGACCCAGTTATTGACCCCGATTGGCAGCCATTGGGGGAACAGGGTGCAGGCGGCAGTAGTTCAGAAGCGGAGGTGGAGGAGGGGCCGCAGCAGGCATCAACATCGCAACAGGTTCCATCTGCCGGGCCCGTATCTGGCCCAAAACGCGTGTCAAAGCCAAAACCTGTTGGAGCACAGCGTTGCCATCCGGTTAAAGCTCAGGCTGCAATCCCTGAAAAGGGATCCGAGTCTAGGAAGAGTGCAGTCTGGCATTTTTTTAAACAACATCCAACTGATCAGCGCAAAGTCATCTGTCAAAAATGTTCAACTAGCTTAAGCAGAGGTCAGAATCTGAAAAGTCTAAATACTAGTTGCATGCATAGACACTTAACCACCATGCATTTTCAAGCCTGGACTAACTACCAAACGTCCCTCAAGGTTGTAGCACCCTCGGCCAATGAAGCTAGTCAGCAACGCAACATCCCTTCCGTCACTGTAAGGCCACCATTTTCCGCACCACCGGCAGTATCTGTGCAGGTTTCTTTGCCAGCCAAAAGCAGTCAGGGTCAGGGAATCACCAGTTTTGTAGGAGGAAATATTGCATCTAGGGCACCGGCGGAAACAATACCGTCTCCAACCGTCTCTCAGTCTGCCATGTACACCGGCACACCCGAAAGTTCCACGATCTCCAGCTCTCCAGTCCAGCTCACCCTACATGAGACTCTGGTTAGAAAAAGGAAGTACTTATCCTCGCATCCGCGTACACAGTGTTTTAACGCCCACATAGCTAGACTAATCTCGTTAGAGATGATGCCCTACCGGTTAGTTGAAAGCGAAGCTTTCAAAGCCCTGATGGAGTACGCTGAACCACGATACGAGCTACCCAGTCGACACTTTTTTTCCAGAAAAGCCATCCCAGCCCTGCACCAGCATGTTAAACAGCGCATCGTCCATGCACTCAGGCAATCTGTGAGTACAAAGGTGCACCTGACTACAGATGCATGGACCAGTAGGCATGGCCAGGGACGTTATGTGTCCATCACGGCACACTGGGTGAATGTGGTGGATGCAGGGTCCACAGGCGACATCAATTTAGGGACAGTTGTGCCTAGCCCACGGTCTAGGAAACAGTTGGCTGTAGGCGTTCGCACCCCCTCCTCCTCCTCCTCCTCGTCCTCCTGCAGAAGCTACAGCTCTTCCACAGAACGCAGTCTGCCAACCACTCCATCGGCAGATGACACTGTTGCACACCAGTTGTCCCATTATGGGCCAGCTACTGCCAAGCGTCAGCAGGCTGTATTGGCTATGAAGTGTTTGGGCGACAACAGACACACCGCGGAAGTTCTGTCCGAGTTCTTGCAACAAGAAACGCAGTCGTGGCTGGGCACAGTAGATCTTGAGGCAGGCAAGGTAGTGAGTGATAACGGAAGGAATTTCATGGCTGCCATCTCCCTTTCCCAACTGAAACACATTCCTTGCCTGGCTCACACCTTAAACCTGGTGGTGCAGTGCTTATTGAAAACTTATCCTGGGTTCTCCGACCTGCTCCTCAAAGTGCGTGCACTTTGCTCACATATCCGACGTTCGCCTGTACACGCCAGCCGTATGCAGACCTATCAGCGGTCTTTGAACCTTCCCCAGCATCGCCTAATCATAGACGTTGCAACAAGGTGGAACTCAACACTGCACATGCTTCAGAGACTGTGCGAACAGAGGCGTGCTGTTATTTATTTGTGGGAGGATACACGGGCAGGCAGTAGGATGGCAGACATGGAGTTGTCAGGTGTGCAGTGGTCTAAGATACAAGACATGTGTCAAGTCCTTCAGTGTTTTGAGGAATGCACACGGCTGGTTAGTGCAGACAACGCCGTAATAAGCATGAGCATCCCCCTAATGCGTCTGCTGATGCAAAGTTTGACGCACATAAAGGAGCAGGCGTCTGCACCAGAGGAAGAGGAAAGCCTTGATGACAGTCAGCCATTGTCTGGTCAGGGCAGTGTACAGGACGAGGTAGCGGGCGAAGAGGAGGTGGAGGACGAGGAGGATGATGGGGATGAGTATATTTTTAATGCCGAACCTTTCCCGGGGGCACAGGAAATTGGTTGCGTGTCACGGCCGGGTTCTGGTTTTTTGAGGGACACAAGTGACGTAGATTTGCCTGCAACTGCCCCTCAACCAATCACAACCGGAGATTTGACAACTGGAACTTTGGCCCACATGGCGGATTATGCCTTACGTATCCTAAAAAGGGACACACGCATTACGAAAATGATGAACGATGACTAGGGTTGAGCGACTTTCATTTTTTTAAGATCGAGTAGGGTTTTGGGAAACCCGATTTTGTCCAGAGTCGAGTCGAGTGCAGTCGGCCGATTATCGCTAAAAGTCGGGGATCGACCGAAACACGAAACCCAATGCAAGTCAATGGGGAAGCATAGTCGGCAGTGAGTGGAGGCCAGGAAAACACCTACAGTGCCCATTTTAATGCCAAAAACATCCATTCTTGTTTCTGAAGCTTGCCAATCTTAACCCCTTCACCCCCAAGGGTGGTTTGCACGTTAATGACCGGGCCAATTTTTACAATTCTGACCACTGTCCCTTTATGAGGTTATAACTCTGGAACGCTTCAACGGATCTTGGCGATTCTGACATTGTTTTCTCGTGACATATTGTACTTCATGATAGTGGTAAAATTTCTTCGATATAACTTGCGTTTATTTGTGAAAAAAACGAATATTTGGCGAAAATTTTGAAAATTTCGCAATTTTCCAACTTTGAATTTTTATGCCCTTAAATCACAGACATATGTCATGCAAAATACTTAATAAGTAACATTTCCCACATGTCTACTTTACATCAGCACAATTTTGGAACCAAAATTTTTTTGGGTGACGGAGTTATAAGGGTTAAAAGTTGACCAGCAATTTCTCATTTTTACAACACCATTTTTTTTTAGGGACCACATCTCATTTGAAGTCATTTTGAGGGGTCTATATGATAGAAAATACCCAAGTGTGACACCATTCTAAAAACTGCACCCCTCAAGGTACTCAAAACCACTTTCAAGAAGTTTATTAACCCTTCAGGTGTTTCACAGGAATTTTTGGAATGTTTAAATAAAATTAAACATTTAACTTTTTTTCACTCAAAATTTGTTTCAGCTCCAATTTGTTTTATTTTACCAAGGGTAACAGGAGAAAATAGACCCCAAAATTTGTTGTACAATTCGTCCTGAGTACGCTGATACCCCATATGTGGGTGTAAACCATTGTTTGGGCGCAGGGCAGAGCTCGGAAGGAAAGGAGCGCCATTTGACTTTTCAATGCAAAATTGACTGGAATTGAGATGGGACGCCATGTTGCATTTGGAGAGCCCCTGATGTGCGTAAACATTGAAACCCCCCACAAGTGACACCATTTTGGAAAGTAGACCCCCTAAGGATCTTATCTAGATGTGTGTTGAGCACTTTGACCCAACAAGTGCTTCACAGAAGTTTATAATGCAGAGCCGTAAAAATAAAAATCATATTTTTTCACAAAAATGATCTTTTCGCCCCCATTTTTTTATTTCCCCAAGGGTAAGAGAAGAAATTAGACCACAAAAGTTGTTGAGCAATTTGTCCTGAGTACGACGATACCCCATATGTGGGGGTAAACCACTGTTTGGGCGCATAGCAGAGCTCGGAAGGGAAGGAGCGCTATTTTACTTTTCAATGCAAAATTGACTGGAATTAAGATGGGATGCCATGTTGCGTTTGGAGAGCCCCTGATGTGCCTAAACATTAAAAACCCCCACAAGTGACACCATTTTGGAAAGTAGACCCCCTAAGGAACTTATCTAGATGTGTTTTGATAGCTTTGAACCCCCAAGTGTTTCACTACAGTTTATAACGCAGAGCCGTGAAAATAAAAATTCCTTTTTTTTTTTCACAAAAATGATTTTTAGCCCCCAGTTTTGTATTTTCACAAGGGTATCAGGATAAATTGGACCCCAAACTTTGTTGTTCAATTTGTCCTGAGTACGCTGATACCCCATATGTGGGGGGAACCACTGTTTGGGCGCATGACAGAGCTCGGAAGGGAAGGAGCGCCATTTGGAATGCAGACTTAAATGGATTGGTCTGCAGGCGTCACGTTGCATTTGCAGAGCCCCTGATGTACCCAAACAGTACAAACCCCCCACAAGTGACCCCATATTGGAAACTAGACCCCCCAAGGAACTTATCTAGATGTGTTGTGAGAACTTTGAACCCCCAAGTGTTTCACTACAGTTTATAACGCAGAGCCGTGAAAATAAAAATTCCTTTTTTTTTCACAAAAATGATTTTTTAGCCCCCAGTTTTGTATTTTCACAAGGGTACCAGGATAAATTGGGCTCCAAAAGTTGTTGTCCAATTTGTCCTGAGTACGTTGATACCCCATATGTGGGGGGGAACCACTGTTTGGGTGCATGACAGAGCTCGGAAGGGAAGGAGCGTCATTTGGAATGCAGACTTAAATGGATTGGTCTGCAGGCGTCACGTTGCATTTGCAGAGCCCCTGATGTACCCAAACAGTACAAACCCCCCACAAGTGACCCCATATTGGAAACTAGACCCCCCAAGGAACTTATCTAGATGTGTTGTGAGAACTTTGAACCCCCAAGTGTTTCACTACAGTTTATAACGCAGAGCCGTGAAAATAAAAATTCTTTTTTTTTCACAAAAATGATTTTTTAGCCCCCAGTTTTGTATTTTCACAAAGGTATCAGGATAAATTGGACCCCAAAAGTTGTTGATCAATTTGTCCTGAGTACGCTGATACCCCATATGTGGGGGGGAACCACTGTTTGGGCGCATGACAGAGCTCGGAAGGGAAGGAGCGCCATTTGGAATGCAGACTTAAATGGATTGGTCTGCAGGCGTCATGTTGCATTTGCAGAGCCCCTGATGTACCCAAACAGTACAAACCCCCCACAAGTGACCCCATATCGGAAACTAGACCCCCCAAGGAACTTATCTAGATGTGTTGTGAGAACTTTGAACCCCCAAGTGTTTCACTACAGTTTACAACGCAGAGCCGTGAAAATAAAAAAAATTTTTTTTCCCACAAAACTTATTTTTGGCCCCCAGTTTTGTATTTTCCCAAGGGTAGCAGGAGAAATTGGACCCCAAAAGATGATGTCCAATTTGTCCTGAGTACGCTGATACCCCATATGTTGGGGTAAACCCCTGTTTGGGCACACGGGAGAGCTCTGAAGGGAAGGAGCACTGTTTTCCTTTTTCAACGCAGAATTGGCTGGAATTCAGATCGGATGCCATGTCCCGTTTGGAGAGCCCCTGATGTGCCTAAACAGTGGAAACCCCCCAATTATAACTGAAACCCTAATCCAAACACATCCCTAACCCTAATCCCAACGGTAACCCTAACCACTCCTCTAACCCAGACACACCCAACCCTATTACCAACCGTAAATGTAATCCAAACCCTAACCCTATCTTTAGCCCCAACCCTAACTGTAGCTCCAACCCTAGCCCCAACCCTAACCCTAACCCTAGCCCTAACCCTAGCAATAACCCTAGCCCTATCACTAGCCCTAACACTAGCCGTAACACTAGCCCTAACCCTAGCCCTAACCCTAGCCCTAACCCTATCCCCAACCCTAGCCCTAACCCTAGCCCTAACCCTAGCCCCAACCCTAGCCCTAACCCTAGTCCTAACCCTTGCCCTAACCCTAACCCTAGCCCTAACTCTAGTCCTAACTCTAGCCCTAACCCTAGCCCCAACCCTAGCCCTAACCCTAACCCTAGCCCTAACCCTTGCCCTAACCCTAACCCTAGCCCTAACTCTAGTCCTAACTCTAGCCCTAACCCTAACCCTAATGGGAAAATGGAAATAAATACATTTTTTAATTTTTTTATTTTTCCCTAACTAAGGGGGTGATGAAGGGGGGTTTGATTTACTTTTATAGTGGGTTATTTAGCAGATTTTTATGATTGGCAGCTGTCACACACTGAAAGACGCTTTTCATTGCAAAAAATATTTTTTGCGTTACCACATTTTGAGAGCTGTAATTTTTCCATATTTGAGTCCACAGAGTTATGTGAGATCTTGTTTTTTTGCGGGACGCGTTGACGTTTTTATTGGTAACATTTTCGGACACGTGACATTTTTTGATCGCTTTTTATTCCGATTTTTGTGAGGCAGAGTGATCAAAAACCAGCTATTCATGAATTTATTTTGGGGGAGGCGTTTATACCGTTCCGCATTTGGTAAAATTGATAAAGCAGTTTTATTCGTCGGGTCAGTACGATTACAGCGATATCTCATTTATATCATTTTTTTATGTTTTGGCGCTTTTATACGATAAAAACTATTTTATAGAAAAAAATAATTATTTTGGTATCGCTTTATTCTCAGGACTATAACTTTTTTATTTTTTTGCTGATGATGCTGTATGGCGGCTCTTTTTTTGCGGGACAAGATGACGTTTTCAGCGATACCATGGTTATTTAGATCAGTCTTTTTGATCGCGTGTTATTCCACTTTTTGTTCGGCAGTATGGTAATAAAGCGTTGTTTTTTGCCTCGTTTTTTTTTTTTTTTCTTACGGTGTTTACTGAAGGGGTTAACTAGTGGGGCAGTTTTATAGGTTGGGTCGTTACGGACGCGGCGATACTAAATATGTGTACTTTTATTGTTTTTTTTATTTTATTTAGCTAAAGAAATGTATTTATGGGAATAATTTTTTTTTTTTTTTCTTTATTTAGGATATTTTTTTTATTTTTTTTTTACACACATGTGGGGAATTTTTTTTTAACTTTTTTACTTTGTCCCAGGGGGGGACATCACAGATCATTGATCTGGCAGTGTGCACAGCACTCTGCCAGATCTGTGATCTGCTGTGCAGGGCTGCAGGCTTACCAAGCGTCTGCTCTGAGCAGACACTCGGTAAGCCACCTCCCTCCCTGCAGGACCCGGATGCCGCGGCCATCTTGGATCCGGGACCTGCGGCGAGGAGGGAGGTAGGAGACCCTCAGAGCAACGCGATCACATCGCGTTGCTCCGGGGGTCTCAGGGAAGCCCGCAGGGAGCCCCCTCCCTGCGCGATGCTTCCCTATACCGCCGGTACACCGCGATCATGTTTGATCGCGGTGTGCCGGGGGTTAATGTGCCGGGGGCGGTCCGTGACCGCTCCTGGCACATAGTGCCGGATGTCAGCTGCGATATGCAGCTGACACCCGGCCGCGATCGGCCGCGCTCCCCCCGTGATCGCGGCCGATCTGCTATGACGTACTATCCCGTCGAGGGTCAGATAGGCCCAGGTCACCTCGACGGGATAGTACGTCAAAGGTCACAGAGGGGTTAATTAACTGTATAATAATAGTTGGGCATAGGGAATTGGGGGAAAGTTGTGGGGGGAGTAGGGCTGGCTCAAGTTTTTCGTGGGCCCAGGAAATGCGGACTACGTCACGGCGGTGTTGCAGGGAAAGGTAAGTATTTAAAAGTTGCAAGTGCTGTGATCCTGAGCAAGCAGGGGGGGGCCCACTCGTTCGCATTGCCACTGGCACAGGGCCCCTCAAAGTACGGCGGTGTGTTTGCATGGCGGGGGCGCCTCCCACCAGCAGCGACACTTTTGCGTACTCTGAGGGGCCCTGTGCCAGTGACGTCGCCAACGAGTATGCCCCCCCACCTGATGAAGGAACCTGCACTTTCATCTGCACCTTCCTCTTTGTCCCTGTGTAAGGTGGTATAACATGCGGGAAGGGGAACCTTACTTTCAGCAGGGACAGATTCTGGCTGTGTAGAGTACAAGGGGAATGTAGTGGTCTAGGTCAATGTACCAGCAGACTCATTTAGCAGTGGCTGGGCAATGGGCAGGATGAGGAGGAAACAGATATAGGGCCAAAGAATAAAGTAGGCTACATGCAGTTCAAAATTGGTAACAGGACTAAACAGGCGGCATTGCTTTGTTCAGTGGAGTAGCAAACCCAAGAGCAGCAGACACTGTTTCAAGGGCCTAACCACACTAGTAGGCCAAATGCAGTTTAATATCTGATAGTATAGGGCGAAAGCCAGAATGTGGAAGCTCAGCTTTGTTCAGTTGAGGACAACACCAGGGAGGGGCAGACACCTTTAGTAGGCCGGAAAAGCCTATTGCATTTTTCAAAATGGTAATTTGGAGCAGAAGGTTGAAGCTCAGCTTTATTTAGTTGAGGGCAACACCAGGGAGGGGCAGAAGCCGTTAGTAGGCCCTAACCACCATTTTTTTTTTTAAAACCACTTAATGAGAGCCGGAAGGTTGAAGCTCAGCTTTATTTAGTTGAGGACAACACCAGGCAGGGGCACACAGACAGACACCTTTAGTAGGCCGGAAAAGCCTATTGCATTTTTCAAAATGGTAATTTGGAGCAGAAGGTTGAAGCTCAGCTTTATTTAGTTGAGGGCAACACCAGGCAGGGGCACACAGACAGACACCTTTAGTAGGCCGGAAAAGCCTATTGCATTTTTTAAAATGGTAATTTGGAGCAGAAGGTTGAAGCTCAGCTTTATTTAGTTGAGGGCAACACCAGGGAGGGGCAGAAGCCGTTAGTAGGCCCTAACCAAAGTTGAAGGCCAAATGCAGTTTAATTTCTGATACTATAGGCCGAAAGCCAGAAGGTGGAAGCTCCGATTTAGACAGTGGAGGACAATTTGAATTAGGGACTGCAGACAGACTTAGTAGGCTGTCCCCTGTGGACCATGCATCCACCACATTAACCCATTGCGCCGTAATGGACACGTAATCTTCCGTGGCCATGCCTACAGGTCCATGCGTCTGTTGTCAGGTGCACCTTTGTACTCACAGATTGCCAGAGTGCATGGACAATGCGGTCTTCTACATGCTGGTGGAGGGTTGGGATGGCTTTTCTCGCAAAAGAAGTGTCGACTGGTTAGCTTGTAGCGTGGTACAGCGTAGTCCATCATGGCCTTATTAATAGTAAATAAAATATATAACTAGGCTCTATGAACTTTTAAATAGGTTCCAGGGGTACACGGGCAGCATTGGTGTGGTCAGTGGAGGAGTATTGCAAGTAGGGGCTGCAGACAGGCTATCAAAGGCCTAAAATAACAAACAGTAGGCAGTCATGGCAGTTTTACATCGGTTACGTGGATACACAGGCAGGCACTCCAGGCAGCATTGTGGTCAGTGGAGGAGTATTGCAAGTAGGGGCCGCAGACAGGCTATCAAAGGCCTAAAATAACAAACAATAGGCTCATTGCAGTTTTACAGCGGTTACATGGATAGACGGGCAGGCAGCTTGGTGGTGAGTGGAGGAGTATTTAAAGTAGGGACCGCAGACAGGCTATCAAAGGCCTAACATAACAAACAATAGGCTCATGGCAGTTTTACAGCGGTTACATGGATACACGGGCAGGCAACTTGGTGGTGGTGAGTGGAGGAGTATTTAAAGTAGGGACCGCAGACAGGCTATCAAAGGCCTAAAATAACAAACAATAGGCTCATGGCAGTTTTACAGCGGTTACATGGATACACGGGCAGGCAGCTTGGTGGTGGTGAGTGGAGGAGTATTTAAAGTAGGGACCGCAGACAGGCTATCAAAGGCCTAAAATAACAAACAATAGGCTTATGGCAGTTTTACAGCGGTTACATGGATACACGGGCAGGCAGCTTGGTGGTGAGTGGAGGAGTATTTAAAGTAGGGACCGCAGACAGGCTATCAAAGGCCTAACATAACAAACAATAGGCTCATGGCAGTTTTACAGCGGTTACATGGATACACGGGCAGGCAGCTTGGTGGTCAGTGGAGGAGTATTTAAAGTAGGGACCGCAGACAGGCTTCAAAGGCCTAACATAAGAAAATGGGCTGGCTGTAGGCACTTTATAATTGGTTCCAGGGGTACACGGGCAGCAGTGGTCTGGTCAGTGGAGGACTAGTGGAAGGAGGGACCGCAGACAGGCTTCAAAGGCCTAAAATAACAAACAATAGGCTCATGGCAGTTTTACAGCGGTTACATGGATACACGGGCAGGCAACTTGGTGGTGGTGAGTGGAGGAGTATTTAAAGTAGGGACCGCAGACAGGCTATCAAAGGCCTAAAATAACAAACAATAGGCTCATGGCAGTTTTACAGCGGTTACATGGATACACGGGCAGGCAACTTGGTGGTGGTGAGTGGAGGAGTATTTAAAGTAGGGACCGCAGACAGGCTATCAAAGGCCTAAAATAACAAACAATAGGCTCATGGCAGTTTTACAGCGGTTACATGGATACACGGGCAGGCAGCTTGGTGGTGGTGAGTGGAGGAGTATTTAAAGTAGGGACCGCAGACAGGCTATCAAAGGCCTAAAATAACAAACAATAGGCTTATGGCAGTTTTACAGCGGTTACATGGATACACGGGCAGGCAGCTTGGTGGTGAGTGGAGGAGTATTTAAAGTAGGGACTGCAGACAGGCTATCAAAGGCCTAAAATAACAAACAATAGGCTTATGGCAGTTTTACAGCGGTTACATGGATACACGGGCAGGCAGCTTGGTGGTCAGTGGAGGAGTATTTAAAGTAGGGACCGCAGACAGGCTATCAAAGGCCTAACATAACAAACAATAGGCTCATGGCAGTTTTACAGCGGTTACATGGATACACGGGCAGGCAGCTTGGTGGTCAGTGGAGGAGTATTTAAAGTAGGGACCGCAGACAGGCTTCAAAGGCCTAACATAAGAAAATGGGCTGGCTGTAGGCACTTTATAATTGGTTCCAGGGGTACACGGGCAGCAGTGGTCTGGTCAGTGGAGGACTAGTGGAAGGAGGGACCGCAGACAGGCTTCAAAGGCCTAAAATAACAAACAATAGGCTCATGGCAGTTTTACAGCGGTTACATGGATACACGGGCAGGCAACTTGGTGGTGGTGAGTGGAGGAGTATTTAAAGTAGGGACCGCAGACAGGCTATCAAAGGCCTAAAATAACAAACAATAGGCTCATGGCAGTTTTACAGCGGTTACATGGATACACGGGCAGGCAACTTGGTGGTGGTGAGTGGAGGAGTATTTAAAGTAGGGACCGCAGACAGGCTATCAAAGGCCTAAAATAACAAACAATAGGCTCATGGCAGTTTTACAGCGGTTACATGGATACACGGGCAGGCAGCTTGTGGTGGTGAGTGGAGGAGTATTTAAAGTAGGGACCGCAGACAGGCTATCAAAGGCCTAAAATAACAAACAATAGGCTTATGGCAGTTTTACAGTGGTTACATGGATACACGGGCAGGCAGCTTGGTGGTGAGTGGAGGAGTATTTAAAGTAGGGACCGCAGACAGGCTATCAAAGGCCTAAAATAACAAACAATAGGCTTATGGCAGTTTTACAGCGGTTACATGGATACACGGGCAGGCAGCTTGGTGGTCAGTGGAGGAGTATTTAAAGTAGGGACCGCAGACAGGCTATCAAAGGCCTAACATAACAAACAATAGGCTCATGGCAGTTTTACAGCGGTTACATGGATACACGGGCAGGCAGCTTGGTGGTCAGTGGAGGAGTATTTAAAGTAGGGACCGCAGACAGGCTTCAAAGGCCTAACATAAGAAAATGGGCTGGCTGTAGGCACTTTATAATTGGTTCCAGGGGTACACGGGCAGCAGTGGTCTGGTCAGTGGAGGACTAGTGGAAGGAGGGACCGCAGACAGGCTTCAAAGGCCTAAAATAACAAACAATAGGCTCATGGCAGTTTTACAGCGGTTACATGGATACACGGGCAGGCAACTTGGTGGTGGTGAGTGGAGGAGTATTTAAAGTAGGGACCGCAGACAGGCTATCAAAGGCCTAAAATAACAAACAATAGGCTCATGGCAGTTTTACAGCGGTTACATGGATACACGGGCAGGCAACTTGGTGGTGGTGAGTGGAGGAGTATTTAAAGTAGGGACCGCAGACAGGCTATCAAAGGCCTAATATAACAAACAATAGGCTCATGGCAGTTTTACAGCGGTTACATGGATACACGGGCAGGCAGCTTGGTGGTGGTGAGTGGAGGAGTATTTAAAGTAGGGACCGCAGACAGGCTATCAAAGGCCTAAAATAACAAACAATAGGCTTATGGCAGTTTTACAGCGGTTACATGGATACACGGGCAGGCAGCTTGGTGGTGAGTGGAGGAGTATTTAAAGTAGGGACCGCAGACAGGCTTCAAAGGCCTAACATAAGAAAATGGGCTGGCTGTAGGCACTTTATAATTGGTTCCAGGGGTACACGGGCAGCAGTGGTCTGGTCAGTGGAGGACTAGTGGAAGGAGGGACCGCAGACAGGCTTCAAAGGCCTAAAATAACAAACAATAGGCTCATGGCAGTTTTACAGCGGTTACATGGATACACGGGCAGGCAACTTGGTGGTGGTGAGTGGAGGAGTATTTAAAGTAGGGACCGCAGACAGGCTATCAAAGGCCTAAAATAACAAACAATAGGCTCATGGCAGTTTTACAGCGGTTACATGGATACACGGGCAGGCAACTTGGTGGTGGTGAGTGGAGGAGTATTTAAAGTAGGGACCGCAGACAGGCTATCAAAGGCCTAAAATAACAAACAATAGGCTCATGGCAGTTTTACAGCGGTTACATGGATACACGGGCAGGCAGCTTGGTGGTGGTGAGTGGAGGAGTATTTAATGTAGGGACCGCAGACAGGCTATCAAAGGCCTAAAATAACAAACAATAGGCTTATGGCAGTTTTACAGCGGTTACATGGATACACGGGCAGGCAGCTTGGTGGTGAGTGGAGGAGTATTTAAAGTAGGGACCGCAGACAGGCTATCAAAGGCCTAAAATAACAAACAATAGGCTTATGGCAGTTTTACAGCGGTTACATGGATACACGGGCAGGCAGCTTGGTGGTCAGTGGAGGAGTATTTAAAGTAGGGACCGCAGACAGGCTATCAAAGGCCTAACATAACAAACAATAGGCTCATGGCAGTTTTACAGCGGTTACATGGATACACGGGCAGGCAGCTTGGTGGTGGTGAGTGGAGGAGTATTTAAAGTAGGGACCGCAGACAGGCTATCAAAGGCCTAAAATAACAAACAATAGGCTCATGGCAGCTTTACAGCGGTTACATGGATACACAGGCAGCTTGGTGGTGAGTGGAGGAGTAGTGCAAGGAGTGTCTGTCCCAGTACTCCCAAAATATAAATAGATGTTAATGTCTCGCAAAACAACCACAACAAAAAAAAAGGTGGCATACTTAGGTACAGGGGTGGGCTCATCTACTGAGTTTCTGACATAGTAATTTGGCAGTAACTATTTAATGGTGCCAATATAGGACACAGACACAGACTACTTTAAGTTGCATCATAGATGTCTACAAATTTGTATTGTCAGTGCCAGACATTGAATGATGTCAGCGAATAGACTAAAGATTGGTGGAGCTGTGCGACATAATTTTGGACGTGGTAGAGCACATTTTGAGCTGGGGTAGGGGGGAACTCTCTTGAGGCCGGCGGGACCGCCCCAGGGCCCCTCATGTTACAACGGTGTGTCTGACGTTGGGTGCGCACCACCACCGCCAGAGACACTACATTGTACTATGAGGGACCCAGTAGCAATGCCGTCAACCAAAAGCGAGCACACCCACCTCTTCAGACAAACAGCAGTCTCACGGGTGCTTGCGCCAAGTCGCGATACCACGGCCCCGTGTGGGGAGTTTTGCCATTTAGGGAGGTGTAAACATGTCGTATGCTGTACAATCAGCTGCAGCAAATTAGACATTAGAAAAGTAATTCACATGCAAGAGCTTTTCATAGGAAAGCTAGGTGTCGGCCGGGCAAGGTGGGGCAAAAGATTTAGAAATCCAGTTGTGGTTCATTTTAATGAATGTTAGATCGTCAACATTTTGGGTAGCCAGACGAGTCCTTTTTTCGGTTAATATTGAACCTGCAGCACTGAATACTCTTTCTGATAGGACACTTGCTGCCGGGCAAGCAAGCTCCTGCAATGCATATTCTGCCAATTCTGGCCAGGTGTCTAATTTGGAGGCCCAGTAATCAAATGGGAATGACGGTTGAGGGAGAACATCGATAAGGGATGAAAAATAGTTAGTAACCATACTGGACAAATGTTGTCTCCTGTCACTTTCAATTGATGCAGCAGTACCTGTCCTGTCTGCGGTCATAGCAAAATCACTCCACAACCTGGTCAGAAAACCCCTCTGTCCAACGCCACTTCTGATGTGTGCACCCCTAACACTCCTAGTCTGCTGCCCCCTGGAGCTCGTGTGAGAACGATCACGTGCGCTGTGTGCTGGGAATGCCTGAAGCAAACGGTCAACAAGAGTTGATTGTTTGGTTGCTAATATTAGTTCCAAGTTCTCATGTGGCATAATATTTTGCAATTTGCCTTTATAGCGTGGATCAAGGAGGCAGGCCAACCAGTAATCGTCATCGTTCATCATTTTCGTAATGCGTGTGTCCCTTTTTAGGATACGTAAGGCATAATCCGCCATGTGGGCCAAAGTTCCAGTTGTCAAATCTCCGGTTGTGATTGGTTGAGGGGCAGTTGCAGGCAAATCTACGTCACTTGTGTCCCTCAAAAAACCAGAACCCGGCCGTGACACGCAACCAATTTCCTGTGCCCCCGGGAAAGGTTCGGCATTAAAAATATACTCATCCCCATCATCCTCCTCGTCCTCCACCTCCTCTTCGCCCGCTACCTCGTCCTGTACACTGCCCTGACCAGACAATGGCTGACTGTCATCAAGGCTTTCCTCTTCCTCTGGTGCAGACGCCTGCTCCTTTATGTGCGTCAAACTTTGCATCAGCAGACGCATTAGGGGGATGCTCATGCTTTTTACGGCGTTGTCTGCACTAACCAGCCGTGTGCATTCCTCAAAACACTGAAGGACTTGACACATGTCTTGTATCTTAGACCACTGCACACCTGACAACTCCATGTCTGCCATCCTACTGCCTGCCCGTGTATCCTCCCACAAATAAATAACAGCACGCCTCTGTTCGCACAGTCTCTGAAGCATGTGCAGTGTTGAGTTCCACCTTGTTGCAACGTCTATGATTAGGCGATGCTGGGGAAGGTTCAAAGACCGCTGATAGGTCTGCATACGGCTGGCGTGTACAGGCGAACGTCGGATATGTGAGCAAAGTGCACGCACTTTGAGGAGCAGGTCGGAGAACCCAGGATAAGTTTTCAATAAGCACTGCATCACCAGGTTTAAGGTGTGAGCCAGGCAAGGAATGTGTTTCAGTTGGGAAAGGGAGATGGCAGCCATGAAATTCCTTCCGTTATCACTCACTACCTTGCCTGCCTCAAGATCTACTGTGCCCAGCCACGACTGCGTTTCTTGTTGCAAGAACTCGGACAGAACTTCCGCGGTGTGTCTGTTGTCGCCCAAGCACTTCATAGCCAATACAGCCTGCTGACGCTTGGCAGTAGCTGGCCCATAATGGGACAACTGGTGTGCAACAGTGTCATCTGCCGATGTAGTGGTTGGCAGACTGCGTTCTGTGGAAGAGCTGTAGCTTCTGCAGGAGGACGAGGAGGAGGAGGGGGTGCGAACGCCTACAGCCAACTGTTTCCTAGACCGTGGGCTAGGCACAACTGTCCCTAAATTGATGTCGCCTGTGGACCCTGCATCCACCACATTCACCCAGTGTGCCGTGATGGACACATAACGTCCCTGGCCATGCCTACTGGTCCATGCATCTGTAGTCAGGTGCACCTTTGTACTCACAGATTGCCTGAGTGCATGGACGATGCGCTGTTTAACATGCTGGTGCAGGGCTGGGATGGCTTTTCTGGAAAAAAAGTGTCGACTGGGTAGCTCGTATCGTGGTTCAGCGTACTCCATCAGGGCTTTGAAAGCTTCGCTTTCAACTAACCGGTAGGGCATCATCTCTAACGAGATTAGTCTAGCTATGTGGGCGTTAAAACCCTGTGTACGCGGATGCGAGGATAAGTACTTCCTTTTTCTAACCAGAGTCTCATGTAGGGTGAGCTGGACTGGAGAGCTGGAGATCGTGGAACTTTCGGGTGTGCCGGTGTACATGGCAGACTGAGAGACGGTTGGAGACGGTATTGTTTCCGCCGGTGCCCTAGATGCAATATTTCCTCCTACAAAACTGGTGATTCCCTGACCCTGACTGCTTTTGGCTGGCAAAGAAACCTGCACAGATACTGCCGGTGGTGCGGAAAATGGTGGCCTTACAGTGACGGAAGGGATGTTGCGTTGCTGACTAGCTTCATTGGCCGAGGGTGCTACAACCTTGAGGGACGTTTGGTAGTTAGTCCAGGCTTGAAAATGCATGGTGGTTAAGTGTCTATGCATGCAACTAGTATTTAGACTTTTCAGATTCTGACCTCTGCTTAAGCTAGTTGAACATTTTTGACAGATGACTTTGCGCTGATCAGTTGGATGTTGTTTAAAAAAATGCCAGACTGCACTCTTCCTAGACTCGGATCCCTTTTCAGGGATTGCAGACTGAGCTTTAACCGGATGGCAACGCTGTGCTCCAACAGGTTTTGGCTTTGACACGCGTTTTGGGCCAGATACGGGCCCGGCAGATGGAACCTGTTGCGATGTTGATGCCTGCTGCGGCCCCTCCTCCACCTCCGCTTCTGAACTACTGCCGCCTGCACCCTGTTCCCCCAATGGCTGCCAATCGGGGTCAATAACTGGGTCATCTATTACCTCCTCTTCGAGCTCGTGTGCAACTTCGTCTGTGTCACTGTGTCGGTCGGTGGTATAGCGTTCGTGGCGGGGCAACATAGTCTCATCAGGGTCTGATTGTGGATCTGTACCCTGAGAGGGCAATGTGGTGGTCTGAGTCAAAGGAGCAGCATAGTACTCTGGCTGTGGCTGTGCATCAGTGCACTCCATGTCAGAATCTACTTGTAATGGGCATGGCCTGTTAAATGTTTCACTTTCTAAGCCAGGGACGGTATGTGTAAAGAGCTCCATGGAGAGACCCGTTGTGTCGCCTGCTGCATCCTTCTCTCTTGTTGTAGTTTTTGCTGAGGAGGACAAGGAAGCGACTTGTCCCTGACCGTGAACATCCACAAGCGACGCGCTGCTTTTACATTTACCAGTTTCGGAAGAGGAGGCAAAAGAGCTAGAGGCTGAGTCTGCAATGTAAGCCAAAACTTGCTGTTGCTGCTCCGCCTTTAAAAGCGGTTTTCCTACTCCCAGAAAAGAGAGCGTTCGAGGCCTTGTGTAGCCTGACGACGAAACTGGCTCCACAGCTCCAGACTTAGGTGGAATATTTTTATCCCCACGACCACCTGATGCTCCACTACCACTACCATCATTACCAGCTGACAATGAACGCCCACGACGACCTCTTGCACCAGACTTCCTCATTGTTTTAAAATCTTAACCAAAGTAACTTTATTTGTTGCTGTCAAACAACTTACACGGTGAGCTATAACTTCAGTATGATTTCAATATCCCTTAACAGGTTGGTGAGACCACAAGGAAAATCAGGCACAATGTTACACACTCTGTTTTCTGTGGCACAAAATCACAGAGATGACACACACGCAGGACTGTCACTCAAGCACTAATGTCAATATTAATCTCCCACCTAATTTATTTATTTTTTTTTCTCAGGGAGACTTTAGAAACCAAATAATATTAAAAAAAAAAAAAAAAAAAAAGGCTTTCTATGGCCCACAATTAGAGAGAGAGAGGTGGCACACCCAGGAGTCAAGACTGGCGCACAAGCTGAAAGGGCAATATTACTCTCCCACTGTTTTTTTAAGTTTTTTTTTTTATTTCAGGGAGACTTTAGAAACCAAATAATATTAAAAAAACCAAAAAAAAAAATAGCCTTTCTATGGCCCACTGAATGAGAGAGAGAGGTGGCACACCCAGGAGTCAAGACTGGCACACAAGCTGAAAGGGCAATATTACTCTCCCACTGTTTTTTTATGTATTTTTTGTTTTTTAAGGGAGACTTTAGAAACCCAATAATATTTTTTAAAAAAAATAAATAGGCTTTCTATGGCCCACTGAATGAAAGGGAGAGAGGTGGCACACCCAGGAGTCAAGACTGGCACACAAGCTGAAAGGGCAATATTACTCTCCCACTGTTTTTTTATGTATTTTTTGTTTTTTAAGGGAGACTTTAGAAACCCAATAATATTTAAAAAAAATAAATAAATAGGCTTTCTATGGCCCACTGAATGAGAGGGAGAGAAGTGGCACACCCAGGAGTCAAGACTGGCACACAAGCTGAAAGGGCAATATTACTCTCCCACTGTTTTTTTATGTATTTTTTGTTTTTTAAGGGAGACTTTAGAAACCCAATAATATTTTTTTAAAAAAATAAATAGGCTTTCTATGGCCCACTGAATGAGAGAGAGAGGTGGCACACCCAGGAGTCAAGACTGGCACACAAGCTGAAAGGGCAATATTACTCTCCCACTGTTTTTTGTATGTTTTTTTTTTTTTTTTCAGGGAGACTTTAGAAACCAAATAATATTAAAAAAACCAAAAAAAAAATAGCCTTTCTATGGCCCACTGAATGAGAGAGAGAGGTGGCACACCCAGGAGTCAAGACTGGCACACAAGCTGAAAGGGCAATATTACTCTCCCACTGTTTTTTTATGTATTTTTTGTTTTTTAAGGGAGACTTTAGAAACCCAATAATATTTAAAAAAAAAATAAATAGGCTTTCTATGGCCCACTGAATGAGAGGGAGAGAGGTGGCACACCCAGGAGTCAAGACTGGCACACAAGCTGAAAGGGCAATATTACTCTCCCACTGTTTTTTTATGTTTTTTTTTTTTTTCAGGGAGACTTTAGAAACCAAATAATAAGAAAAAAAATAAATAAATAAATAGGCTTTCTATAGCCCACTGAATGAGAGATAGCACACACAGCAGTGGCACACAAGCCCTGACTGAGGCCAATATTTTTCTCCCACTGATTGATGTAGTGTTTTTGTGTTGAGGTAGATTTTAGAACACAA
This sequence comes from Ranitomeya variabilis, assembly GCF_051348905.1. Taxonomy (NCBI): domain Eukaryota; kingdom Metazoa; phylum Chordata; class Amphibia; order Anura; family Dendrobatidae; genus Ranitomeya; species Ranitomeya variabilis. The sequence goes on along the minus strand of NC_135232.1, from coordinate 823,681,608 downwards.
ATCAAGGAAAAAAAAAAATGCTTTCTATGGCCCACTGAATGAGAGAGAGGTGGCACACCCAGGAGTCAAGACTGGCACACAAGCTGAAAGGGCAATATTACTCTCCCACTGTTTTTTGTATGTTTTTTTTTTTTTTTTCAGGGAGACTTTAGAAACCAAATAATATTAAAAAAACCCAAAAAAAAATAGCCTTTCTATGGCCCACTGAATGAGAGAGAGAGGTGGCACACCCAGGAGTCAAGACTGGCACACAAGCTGAAAGGGCAATATTACTCTCCCACTGTTTTTTTAGGGTTTTTTTTTTTTTTTCAGGGAGACTTTAGAAACCAAATAATATTAAAAAAACCAAAAAAAAAATAGCCTTTCTATGGCCCACTGAATGAGAGAGAGAGGTGGCACACCCAGGAGTCAAGACTGGCACACAAGCTGAAAGGGCAATATTACTCTCCCACTGTTTTTTTAGGTATTTTTTTTTTTTCAGGGAGACTTTAGAAACCAAATAATAATAATAAAAAAAAAAAAAAGGCTTTCTATGGCCCACTGAATGAGAGATGGCACACACAGGAGTGGCACACAAGCCCTGACTGAGGCCAATATTTTTCTCCCACTGATTGATGTAGTGTTTTTGTGTTGAGGTAGAATTTAGAACACAAATCACGGAAAAAATAAATAGGCTTTCTATGGCCCACTCAGTGAGAGATGGCACACACAGGGATGGCACTGTAGCAGAAATGCCAATCTTAATCTCCCACAAAAAAAAAAAAAAAAAAAACAGGGACTGTCCTACAATTACTATCTCCCTGCAGTAATCTCAGCCAGGTATGGCAGGCAGCAATAGGAGTGGACTGATGCACAAATTAAATAAAAAGTGTGGACAAACAAAAAAGATAGCTGTGCAGAAAGGAAGGAACAAGAGGATATGTGCTTTGAAAAAAGCAGTTGGTTTCCACAGTGGCGTACACACAGCAATACAGCTATCACGGAGCCTTCTAGGGCAGCCCAATGAGCTACAGCGCTGAGGGGAAAAAAAAAAAAAATAGCTTCCACAGTCCCTGCACACCGAAGGTGGTGTTGGACAGTGGAAATCGCTGCAGCACAAGCGGTTTGGTGGTTAGTGGACCCTGCCTAACGCTCTCCCTGCTTCTGACAAAGCGGCAGCAACCTGTCCCTAAGCTCAGATCAGCAGCAGTAAGATGGCGGTCGGCGGGAACGCCCCTTTATAGCCCCTGTGACGCCGCAGACAGAAAGCCAATCACTGCAATGCCCTTCTCTAAGATGGTGGGGACCAGGATCTATGTCATCACGCTGCCCACACTCTGCGTTCACCTTCATTGGCTGAGAAATGGCGCTTTTCGCGTCATTGAAACGCGACTTTGGCGCGAAAGTCGCGTACCGCATGGCCGACAAGCACAGGGGTCGGATCGGGTTTCATGAGACGCCGACTTAGCCAAAAGTCGGCGACTTTTGAAAATGATCGACCCGTTTCGCTCAACCCTAACGATGACGATTACTGGTTGGCCTGCCTCCTTGATCCACGCTATAAAGGCAAATTGCAAAATATTATGCCACATGAGAACTTGGAACTAATATTAGCAACCAAACAATCAACTCTTGTTGACCGTTTGCTTCAGGCATTCCCAGCACACAGCGCACGTGATCGTTCTCACACGAGCTCCAGGGGGCAGCAGACTAGGAGTGTTAGGGGTGCACACATCAGAAGTGGCGTTGGACAGAGGGGTTTTCTGACCAGGTTGTGGAGTGATTTTGCTATGACCGCAGACAGGACAGGTACTGCTGCATCAATTGAAAGTGACAGGAGACAACATTTGTCCAGTATGGTTACTAACTATTTTTCATCCCTTATCGATGTTCTCCCTCAACCGTCATTCCCATTTGATTACTGGGCCTCCAAATTAGACACCTGGCCAGAATTGGCAGAATATGCATTGCAGGAGCTTGCTTGCCCGGCAGCAAGTGTTCTTTCAGAAAGAGTATTCAGTGCTGCAGGTTCAATATTAACCGAAAAAAGGACTCGTCTGGCTACCCAAAATGTTGACGATCTAACATTCATTAAAATGAACCACAACTGGATTTCGAAATCTTTTGCCCCACCTTGCCCGGCCGACACCTAGCTTTCCTATGAAAGGCTCTTGCCTGTGAATTACTTTTCTAATGTCTAATTTGCTGCAGCTGATTGTACAGCATACGACATGTTTACACCTCCCTAAATGGCCAAACTCCCCACACGGGGCCGTGGTATCGCGACTTGGCGCAAGCACCCGTGAGACTGCTGTTTGTCTGAAGAGGTGGGTGTGCTCGCTTTTGGTTGACGGCATTGCTACTGGGTCCCTCATAGTACAATGTAGTGTCTCTGGCGGTGGTGGTGCGCACCCAACGTCAGACACACCGTTGTAACATGAGGGGCCCTGGGGCGGTCCCGCCAGCCTCTAGAGAGTTCCCCCCTACCCCAGCTCAAAATGTGCTCTACCACATGCAAAATTATGTCGCACAGCTCCACCAATCTTTAGTCTATTCGCTGACATCATTCAATGTCTGGCACTGACAATACAAATTTGTAGACATCTATGATGCAACTTAAAGTAGTCTGTGTCTGTGTCCTATATTGGCACCATTAAATAGTTACTGCCAAATTACTATGTCAGAAACTCAGCAGATGAGCCCACCCCTGTACCTAAGTATGCCACCTTTTTTTTTGTTTTGGTTGTTTTGCGAGACATTAACATCTATTTATATTTTGGGAGTACTGGGACAGACACTCCTTGCACTACTCCTCCACTCACCACCAAGCTGCCCGTGTATCCATGTAACCGCTGTAAAACTGCCATGAGCCTATTGTTTGTTATTTTAGGCCTTTGATAGCCTGTCTGCGGTCCCTACTTTAAATACTCCTCCACTCACCACCAAGCTGCCTGCCCGTGTATCCATGTAACCGCTGTAAAACTGCCATGAGCCTATTGTTTGTTATTTTAGGCCTTTGAAGCCTGTCTGCGGTCCCTCCTTCCACTAGTCCTCCACTGACCAGACCACTGCTGCCCGTGTACCCCTGGAACCAATTATAAAGTGCCTACAGCCAGCCCATTTTTTTATGTTAGGCCTTTGAAGCCTGTCTGCGGTCCCTCCTTCCACTAGTCCTCCACTGACCAGACCACTGCTGCCCGTGTACCCCTGGAACCAATTATAAAGTGCCTACAGCCAGCCCATTTTTTTATGTTAGGCCTTTGAAGCCTGTCTGCGGTCCCTCCTTCCACTAGTCCTCCACTGACCAGACCACTGCTGCCCGTGTACCCCTGGAACCAATTATAAAGTGCCTACAGCCAGCCCATTTTTTTATGTTAGGCCTTTGAAGCCTGTCTGCGGTCCCTCCTTCCACTAGTCCTCCACTGACCAGACCACTGCTGCCCGTGTACCCCTGGAACCAATTATAAAGTGCCTACAGCCAGCCCATTTTTTTATGTTAGGCCTTTGAAGCCTGTCTGCGGTCCCTCCTTCCACTAGTCCTCCACTGGCCAGACCACTGCTGCCCGTGTACCCCTGGAACCAATTATAAAGTGCCTACAGCCAGCCCATTTTTTTATGTTAGGCCTTTGAAGCCTGTCTGCGGTCCCTCCTTCCACTAGTCCTCCACTGGCCAGACCACTGCTGCCCGTGTACCCCTGGAACCAATTATAAAGTGCCTACAGCCAGCCCATTTTTTTATGTTAGGCCTTTGAAGCCTGTCTGCGGTCCCTCCTTCCACTAGTCCTCCACTGGCCAGACCACTGCTGCCCGTGTACCCCTGGAACCAATTATAAAGTGCCTACAGCCAGCCCATTTTTTTATGTTAGGCCTTTGAAGCCTGTCTGCGGTCCCTCCTTCCACTAGTCCTCCACTGGCCAGACCACTGCTGCCCGTGTACCCCTGGAACCAATTATAAAGTGCCTACAGCCAGCCCATTTTTTTATGTTAGGCCTTTGAAGCCTGTCTGCAGTCCCTCCTTCCACTAGTCCTCCACTGGCCAGACCACTGCTGCCCGTGTACCCCTGGAACCAATTATAAAGTGCCTACAGCCAGCCCATTTTTTTATGTTAGGCCTTTGAAGCCTGTCTGCGGTCCCTCCTTCCACTAGTCCTCCACTGGCCAGACCACTGCTGCCCGTGTACCCCTGGAACCAATTATAAAGTGCCTACAGCCAGCCCATTTTTTTATGTTAGGCCTTTGAAGCCTGTCTGCGGTCCCTCCTTCCACTAGTCCTCCACTGGCCAGACCACTGCTGCCCGTGTACCCCTGGAACCAATTATAAAGTGCCTACAGCCAGCCCATTTTTTTATGTTAGGCCTTTGAAGCCTGTCTGCGGTCCCTCCTTCCACTAGTCCTCCACTGGCCAGACCACTGCTGCCCGTGTACCCCTGGAACCAATTATAAAGTGCCTACAGCCAGCCCATTTTTTTATGTTAGGCCTTTGAAGCCTGTCTGCGGTCCCTCCTTCCACTAGTCCTCCACTGGCCAGACCACTGCTGCCCGTGTACCCCTGGAACCAATTATAAAGTGCCTACAGCCAGCCCATTTTTTTATGTTAGGCCTTTGAAGCCTGTCTGCGGTCCCTCCTTCCACTAGTCCTCCACTGGCCAGACCACTGCTGCCCGTGTACCCCTGGAACCAATTATAAAGTGCCTACAGCCAGCCCATTTTTTTATGTTAGGCCTTTGAAGCCTGTCTGCGGTCCCTCCTTCCACTAGTCCTCCACTGGCCAGACCACTGCTGCCCGTGTACCCCTGGAACCAATTATAAAGTGCCTACAGCCAGCCCATTTTTTTATGTTAGGCCTTTGAAGCCTGTCTGCGGTCCCTCCTTCCACTAGTCCTCCACTGGCCAGACCACTGCTGCCCGTGTACCCCTGGAACCAATTATAAAGTGCCTACAGCCAGCCCATTTTTTTATGTTAGGCCTTTGAAGCCTGTCTGCGGTCCCTCCTTCCACTAGTCCTCCACTGGCCAGACCACTGCTGCCCGTGTACCCCTGGAACCAATTATAAAGTGCCTACAGCCAGCCCATTTTTTTATGTTAGGCCTTTGAAGCCTGTCTGCGGTCCCTCCTTCCACTAGTCCTCCACTGGCCAGACCACTGCTGCCCGTGTACCCCTGGAACCAATTATAAAGTGCCTACAGCCAGCCCATTTTTTTATGTTAGGCCTTTGAAGCCTGTCTGCGGTCCCTCCTTCCACTAGTCCTCCACTGGCCAGACCACTGCTGCCCGTGTACCCCTGGAACCAATTATAAAGTGCCTACAGCCAGCCCATTTTTTTATGTTAGGCCTTTGAAGCCTGTCTGCGGTCCCTCCTTCCACTAGTCCTCCACTGGCCAGACCACTGCTGCCCGTGTACCCCTGGAACCAATTATAAAGTGCCTACAGCCAGCCCATTTTTTTATGTTAGGCCTTTGAAGCCTGTCTGCGGTCCCTCCTTCCACTAGTCCTCCACTGGCCAGACCACTGCTGCCCGTGTACCCCTGGAACCAATTATAAAGTGCCTACAGCCAGCCCATTTTTTTATGTTAGGCCTTTGAAGCCTGTCTGCGGTCCCTCCTTCCACTAGTCCTCCACTGGCCAGACCACTGCTGCCCGTGTACCCCTGGAACCAATTATAAAGTGCCTACAGCCAGCCCATTTTCTTATGTTAGGCCTTTGAAGCCTGTCTGCGGTCCCTACTTTAAATACTCCTCCACTCACCACCAAGCTGCCTGCCCGTGTATCCATGTAACCGCTGTAAAACTGCCATGAGCCTATTGTTTGTTATGTTAGGCCTTTGATAGCCTGTCTGCGGTCCCTACTTTAAATACTCCTCCACTCACCACCAAGCTGCCTGCCCGTCTATCCATGTAACCGCTGTAAAACTGCCATGAGCCTATTGTTTGTTATGTTAGGCCTTTGATAGCCTGTCTGCGGTCCTTACTTTAAATACGCCTCCACTCACCACCTAGCTGCCTGTGTATCCATGTAACCGCTGTAAAACTGCAATGAGCCTATTGTTTGTTATTTTAGGCCTTTGATAGCCTGTCTGCGGCCCCTACTTGCAATACTCCTCCACTGACCACAATGCTGCCTGGAGTGCCTGCCTGTGTATCCATGTAACCGATGTAAAACTGCCATGACTGCCTACTGTTTGTTATTTTAGGCCTTTGATAGCCTGTCTGCAGCCCCTACTTGCAATACTCCTCCACTGACCACAATGCTGCCTGGAGTGCCTGCCTGTGTATCCATGTAACCGATGTAAAACTGCCATGACTGCCTACTGTTTGTTATTTTAGGCCTTTGATAGCCTGTCTGCGGCCCCTACTTGCAATACTCCTCCACTGACCACAATGCTGCCTGCCTGTGTATCCATGTAACCGATGTAAAACTGCCATGACTGCCTACTGTTTGTTATTTTAGGCCTTTGATAGCCTGTCTGCGGCCCCTACTTGCAATACTCCTCCACTGACCACAATGCTGCCTGGAGTGCCTGCCTGTGTATCCATGTAACCGATGTAAAACTGCCATGACTGCCTACTGTTTGTTATTTTAGGCCTTTGATAGCCTGTCTGCGGCCCCTACTTGCAATACTCCTCCACTGACCACAATGCTGCCTGGAGTGCCTGCCTGTGTATCCATGTAACCGATGTAAAACTGCCATGACTGCCTACTGTTTGTTATTTTAGGCCTTTGATAGCCTGTCTGCAGCCCCTACTTGCAATACTCCTCCACTGACCACACCAATGCTGCCCGTGTACCCCTGGAACCTATTTAAAAGTTCATAGAGCCTAGTTATATATTTTATTTACTATTAATAAGGCCATGATGGACTACGCTGTACCACGCTACAAGCTAACCAGTCGACACTTCTTTTGCGAGAAAAGCCATCCCAACCCTCCACCAGCATGTAGAAGACCGCATTGTCCATGCACTCTGGCAATCTGTGAGTACAAAGGTGCACCTGACAACAGACGCATGGACCTGTAGGCATGGCCACGGAAGATTACGTGTCCATTACGGCGCAATGGGTTAATGTGTTGGATGCATGGTCCACAGGGGACAGCCTACTAAGTCTGTCTGCAGTCCCTAATTCAAATTGTCCTCCACTGTCTAAATCGGAGCTTCCACCTTCTGGCTTTCGGCCTATAGTATCAGAAATTAAACTGCATTTGGCCTTCAACTTTGGTTAGGGCCTACTAACGGCTTCTGCCCCTCCCTGGTGTTGCCCTCAACTAAATAAAGCTGAGCTTCAACCTTCTGCTCCAAATTACCATTTTAAAAAATGCAATAGGCTTTTCCGGCCTACTAAAGGTGTCTGTCTGTGTGCCCCTGCCTGGTGTTGTCCTCAACTGAATAAAGCTGAGCTTCAACCTTCCGGCTCTCATTAAGTGGTTTTTTAAAAAAAAAATGGTGGTTAGGGCCTACTAACGGCTTCTGCCCCTCCCTGGTGTTGCCCTCAACTAAATAAAGCTGAGCTTCAACCTTCTGCTCCAAATTACCATTTTAAAAAATGCAATAGGCTTTTCCGGCCTACTAAAGGTGTCTGTCTGTGTGCCCCTGCCTGGTGTTGTCCTCAACTAAATAAAGCTGAGCTTCAACCTTCTGCTCCAAATTACCATTTTAAAAAATGCAATAGGCTTTTCCGGCCTACTAAAGGTGTCTGTCTGTGTTCCCCTGCCTGGTGTTGTCCTCAACTGAATAAAGCTGAGCTTCAACCTTCCGGCTCTCATTAAGTGGTTTTTAAAAAAAAAAATGGTGGTTAGGGCCTACTAACGGCTTCTGCCCCTCCCTGGTGTTGCCCTCAACTAAATAAAGCTGAGCTTCAACCTTCTGCTCCAAATTACCATTTTAAAAAATGCAATAGGCTTTTCCGGCCTACTAAAGGTGTCTGTCTGTGTGCCCCTGCCTGGTGTTGTCCTCAACTGAATAAAGCTGAGCTTCAACCTTCTGCTCCAAATTACCATTTTAAAAAATGCAATAGGCTTTTCCGGCCTACTAAAGGTGTCTGTCTGTGTGCCCCTGCCTGGTGTTGTCCTCAACTGAATAAAGCTGAGCTTCAACCTTCTGCTCCAAATTACCATTTTAAAAAATGCAATAGGCTTTTCCGGCCTACTAAAGGTGTCTGTCTGTGTGCCCCTGCCTGGTGTTGTCCTCAACTGAATAAAGCTGAGCTTCAACCTTCCGGCTCTCATTAAGTGGTTTTTAAAAAAAAAAATGGTGGTTAGGGCCTACTAACGGCTTCTGCCCCTCCCTGGTGTTGCCCTCAACTAAATAAAGCTGAGCTTCAACCTTCTGCTCCAAATTACCATTTTAAAAAATGCAATAGGCTTTTCCGGCCTACTAAAGGTGTCTGTCTGTGTGCCCCTGCCTGGTGTTGTCCTCAACTGAATAAAGCTGAGCTTCAACCTTCCGGCTCTCATTAAGTGGTTTTTAAAAAACAAAATGGTGGTTAGGGCCTACTAACGGCTTCTGCCCCTCCCTGGTGTTGCCCTCAACTAAATAAAGCTGAGCTTCAACCTTCTGCTCCAAATTACCATTTTAAAAAATGCAATAGGCTTTTCCGGCCTACTAAAGGTGTCTGTCTGTGTGCCCCTGCCTGGTGTTGTCCTCAACTAAATAAAGCTGAGCTTCAACCTTCTGCTCCAAATTACCATTTTAAAAAATGCAATAGGCTTTTCCGGCCTACTAAAGGTGTCTGTCTGTGTGCCCCTGCCTGGTGTTGTCCTCAACTGAATAAAGCTGAGCTTCAACCTTCCGGCTCTCATTAAGTGGTTTTTAAAAAAAAAAATGGTGGTTAGGGCCTACTAACGGCTTCTGCCCCTCCCTGGTGTTGCCCTCAACTAAATAAAGCTGAGCTTCAACCTTCTGCTCCAAATTACCATTTTAAAAAATGCAATAGGCTTTTCCGGCCTACTAAAGGTGTCTGTCTGTGTGCCCCTGCCTGGTGTTGTCCTCAACTGAATAAAGCTGAGCTTCAACCTTCCGGCTCTCATTAAGTGGTTTTTTAAAAAAAAAAATGGTGGTTAGGGCCTACTAACGGCTTCTGCCCCTCCTTGGTGTTGCCCTCAACTAAATAAAGCTGAGCTTCAACCTTCTGCTCCAAATTACCATTTTAAAAAATGCAATAGGCTTTTCCGGCCTACTAAAGGTGTCTGTCTGTGTGCCCCTGCCTGGTGTTGTCCTCAACTGAATAAAGCTGAGCTTCAACCTTCTGCTCCAAATTACCATTTTAAAAAATGCAATAGGCTTTTCCGGCCTACTAAAGGTGTCTGTCTGTGTGCCCCTGCCTGGTGTTGTCCTCAACTGAATAAAGCTGAGCTTCAACCTTCTGCTCCAAATTACCATTTTAAAAAATGCAATAGGCTTTTCCGGCCTACTAAAGGTGTCTGTCTGTGTGCCCCTGCCTGGTGTTGTCCTCAACTGAATAAAGCTGAGCTTCAACCTTCCGGCTCTCATTAAGTGGTTTTTAAAAAAAAAAATGGTGGTTAGGGCCTACTAACGGCTTCTGCCCCTCCCTGGTGTTGCCCTCAACTAAATAAAGCTGAGCTTCAACCTTCTGCTCCAAATTACCATTTTAAAAAATGCAATAGGCTTTTCCGGCCTACTAAAGGTGTCTGTCTGTGTGCCCCTGCCTGGTGTTGTCCTCAACTGAATAAAGCTGAGCTTCAACCTTCTGCTCCAAATTACCATTTTAAAAAATGCAATAGGCTTTTCCGGCCTACTAAAGGTGTCTGTCTGTGTGCCCCTGCCTGGTGTTGTCCTCAACTGAATAAAGCTGAGCTTCAACCTTCTGCTCCAAATTACCATTTTAAAAAATGCAATAGGCTTTTCCGGCCTACTAAAGGTGTCTGTCTGTGTGCCCCTGCCTGGTGTTGTCCTCAACTGAATAAAGCTGAGCTTCAACCTTCCGGCTCTCATTAAGTGGTTTTTAAAAAACAAAATGGTGGTTAGGGCCTACTAACGGCTTCTGCCCCTCCCTGGTGTTGCCCTCAACTAAATAAAGCTGAGCTTCAACCTTCTGCTCCAAATTACCATTTTAAAAAATGCAATAGGCTTTTCCGGCCTACTAAAGGTGTCTGTCTGTGTGCCCCTGCCTGGTGTTGTCCTCAACTGAATAAAGCTGAGCTTCAACCTTCCGGCTCTCATTAAGTGGTTTTTAAAAAAAAAAATGGTGGTTAGGGCCTACTAACGGCTTCTGCCCCTCCCTGGTGTTGCCCTCAACTAAATAAAGCTGAGCTTCAACCTTCTGCTCCAAATTACCATTTTAAAAAATGCAATAGGCTTTTCCGGCCTACTAAAGGTGTCTGCCCCTCCCTGGTGTTGTCCTCAACTGAACAAAGCTGAGCTTCCACATTCTGGCTTTCGCCCTATACTATCAGATATTAAACTGCATTTGGCCTACTAGTGTGGTTAGGCCCTTGAAACAGTGTCTGCTGCTCTTGGGTTTGCTACTCCACTGAACAAAGCAATGCCGCCTGTTTAGTCCTGTTACCAATTTTGAACTGCATTTAGCCTACTTTATTCTTTGGCCCTATATCTGTTTCCTCCTCATCCTGCCCATTGCCCAGCCACTGCTAAATGAGTCTGCTGGTACATTGACCTAGACCACTACATTCCCCTTGTACTCTACACAGCCAGAATCTGACCCTGCTGAAAGTAAGGTTCCCCTTCCCGCATGTTATACCACCTTACACAGGGACAAAGAGGAAGGTGCAGATGAAAGTGCAGGTTCCTTCATCAGGTGGGGGGGCATACTCGTTGGCGACGTCACTGGCACAGGGCCCCTCAGAGTACGCAAAAGTGTCGCTGCTGGTGGGAGGCGCCCCCGCCATGCAAACACACCGCCGTACTTTGAGGGGCCCTGTGCCAGTGCCAATGCGAATGAGTGGGCCCCCCCCTGCTTGCTCAGGATCACAGCACTTGCAACGTTTAAATACTTACCTTTCCCTGCAACACCGCCGTGACGTAGTCCGCATTTCCTGGGCCCACGAAAAACTTGAGCCAGCCCTACTCCCCCCACAACTTTCCCCCAATTCCCTATGCCCAACTATTATTATACAGTTAATTAAGATTGGCAAGCTTCAGAAACAAGAATGGATGTTTTTGGCATTAAAATGGGCACTGTAGGTGTTTTCCTGGCCTCCACTCACTGCCGACTATGCTTCCCCATTGACTTGCATTGGGTTTCGTGTTTCGGTCGATCCCCGACTTTTAGCGATAATCGGCCGACTGCACTCGACTCGACTCTGGACAAAATCGGGTTTCCCAAAACCCTACTCGATCTTAAAAAAATGAAAGTCGCTCAACCCTACTCTGCGGGCATCAGGTTGCGTTTGCAGAGCCCCTGATGTGCCTAAACAGTAGGAACTCCCCACAAGTGACTCCATTTTGGAAACTAGACCCCCAAGGGAACTTATCTAGATGTGTGGTGAGCACTTTGAACCCCCAAGTGCTTCACAGAAGTTTATAACGCAGAGCCGTGAAAATAATAAATGTGTTTCCTTTCCTCAAAAATATTTTTTTAGCCCAGAATTTTTTATTTTTGCAAGAGTAACAGGAGAAATTGGACCCCAAAATTTGTTGTCCAGTTTCTCCTGAGTACGCTGATACCCCATATGTGGGGGTAAACCACTGTTTGGGCACATGCCGGGGCTCGGAAGGGAAGTAGTGACGTTTTGGAATGCAGACTTTGATGGAATGGTCTGCGGGCATCATGTTACGTTTGCAGAGCCCCTGATATGCCTAAACAGTAGAAACCCCCCACAAGTGACCCCATTTTGGAAACTAGACCCCCCAAGGAACTTATCTAGATGTGTGGTGAACACGTTCAACCCCCAAGTGCTTCACAGAAGTTTACAACGCAGAGCCGTGAAAATAAAAAATCATTTTTCTTTCCTCAAAAAAGATGTTTTAGCAAGCAATTTTTTATTTTCACAAGGGTAACAGGAGAATTTGGACCGCAATATTTGTTGCCCAGTTTGTTGTGAGTACGCTGATACCCCATATGTGGGGGTAAACCACTGTTTGGGCGCACGTCAGGGCTCGGAAGGGAAGTAGTGACATTTGAAATGCAGACTTTAATGGAATGGTCTGCGGGCGTCACATTGCATTTGCAGAGCCCCTGATGTGCCTAAACAGTAGAAACCCCCCACAAGTGACCCCATTTTGGAAACTAGACCCCCCAAGGAACTTATCTAGATGTGTGGTGAGCACGTTCAACCCCCAAGTGCTTCACAGAAGTTTACAACGCAGAGCCGTGAAAATAAAAAATCATTTTTCTTTCCTCAAAAAAGATGTTTTAGCAAGCAATTTTTTATTTTCACAAGGGTAACAGGAGAATTTGGACCCCAATATTTGTTGCCCAGTTTGTTGTGAGTACGCTGATACCCCATATGTGGGGGTAAACCACTGTTTGGGCGCACGTCAGGGCTCGGAAGGGAAGTAGTGACATTTGAAATGCAGACTTTGATGGAATGGTCTGCGGGTGTCACATTGCATTTGCAGAGCCCCTGATGTGCCTAAACAGTAGAAACCCCCCACAAGTGACCCAATTTTGGAAACTAGACCCCCGAAGGAACTTATCTAGATGTGTGGTGAGCACTTTCAACCCCCAAGTGCTTCACAGAAGTTTATAACGCAGAGCCGTGAAAATAAAAAATAATTGTTCTTTCCTCAAAAATTATGTTTTAGCAAGTAATTTTTTATTTTTGCAAGGGTAACAGGAGAAATTGGACCCCAACAGTTGTTGCCCAGTTTGTCCTGAGTACGCTGGTACCCCAAATGTGGGGGTAAACCACTGTTTGGGCGCACGTCGGGGCTTGGAAGGGCGGGAGCACCATTTGACTTTTTGAACGCAAGATTGGCTGGAATCAATGGTGGCGCCATGTTGCGTTTGGAGACCCCTGATGTGCCTAAACAGTGGAAACCCCTCAATTCTAACTTCAACACTAACCCCAACACACCCCTAATCCTAATCCCAACTGTAGCCATAACCCTAATCACAACCCTAACCGCAACACACCCGTAACCCTAATTCCAACCCTAATCCTAACCCTAATCCCAACCGTAACCCTAATCCCAACCCTAACCACAACTGTAACCCCAACACACCCCTAACCCTATCCGTAACCCTAACCACAAGCCTAATCTTAACCCTATTTCAAACCCTAGCCCTAATTCCAACCCTAACTCTAATTCCAACCCTAACCCTAAGGCTATGTGCCCACGTTGCGGATTCGTGTGAGATTTTTCCGCACGATTTTTGAAAAATCTGCAGGTAAAAAGCACTGCGCTTTACCTGCGGATTTACAGCAGATTTCCAGTGTTTTTTTGTGCGGATTTCACCTGCGGATTCCTATTGAGGAACAGGTGTAAAACGCTGCGGAATCCGCACAAAGAATTGACATGCTGCGGAAAATACAACGCAGCGTTTCTGCACGGAATTTTCCGCACCATGGGCACAGCGGATTTGGTTTTCCTTAGGTGTACATGGTACTGTAAACCTGATGGAAAACTGCTTCGAATTCGCAGCGGCCAATCCGCTGCGGATCCGCGGCCAATCCGCTGCGGATCCGCGGCCAATCCGCTGCGGATCCGCGGCCAATCCGCTGCGGATCCGCTGCCAATCCGCTCTGTGTGCACATGCCATAACCCTACCCCTAACCCTACCCGTAACCCTAACCCTACCCCTAACCCTACCCCTAGTTCTAACCCTAGTTCTAACCCTAACCCTAGTGGAAAAAAAAAAAAAAAAGTTCTTTATTTTATTATTGTCCCTATGGGGGTGATAAAGGGGGGGGGGGGGTTATTTATTATTTTTTTATTTTGATCGCTGTGGTAGAACCTACCACAGCGATCAAAATGTACTTGTAAGGAATCTGCCGACTGGCAGATTCGGCGGGCGCACTGAGCATGCGCCCGCCATTTTGGAAGATGGCGGTGCCCAGCGAGCAGACGTACGGACACCGGGAGGATCGGTAAGTATGAAGGGGTGGTGGGGGGGTGGATCGGAGCACAGGGGGGGGATCGGAGCACAGGGGGGGTGGATATGAGCAAGGAGGGAGCGGACAGGAGGACGGGGGAGCCGGCAGGCGGACGGAGGGGACCGGACCCCATAACGGAGGACTGGGGGGGCGATCGGTGGGTGTGGGGGGGGTCACTTTAGTATTTCCAGCCATGGCCGATGATATTGCAGCATCGGCCATGGCTGGATTGTAATATTTCACCAGTTTTTTAGGTGAAATATTACAAATCGCTCTGATTGGCAGTTTCACTTTCAACAGCCAATCAGAGCGATCGTAGCCACGGGGGGGTGAAGCCACCCCCCCTGGGCTGAAGTACCACTCCCCCACTCCCTGCAGATCGGGTAAAATAGGAGTTAACCCCTTCACCCGATCTGCAGGGACGCGATCATTCCATGACGCCACATAGGCGTCATGGGTCGGATTGGCACGGGTTTTCATGACGCCTACGTGGCGTCATGGGTCGGGAAGGGGTTAAGAATAGGCTTGTGGTTAGGGTTATGGTTAGGGTTAGGGGTGTGTTGGGGTTAAAGTTGTGGTTAGGGTTGGGGTTAGGGTTGGGATTAGGGTTAGGTTTGGGATTAGGGTTAGGGTTGTGGTTAGGGGTGTGTTGGGGTTGGGTTGTGATTAGGGTTATGGCTAGAGTTGGGATTAGGGTTAGGGGTGTGTTGGGGTTAGGGTTGGGATTAGGGTTAGGGGTGTGTTGGGGTTAGTGTTGGAGTTAGAATTGAGGGGTTTCCACTGTTTAGGCACATCTGGGGTCTCCAAACGCAACGTGGCGCCACCATTGATTCCAGCTAATCTTGCATTCAAAAAGTCAAATGGTGCTCCCTCCCTTCCAAGCCCCGACGTGTGCCCAAACAGTGGTTTACCCCCACATATGGGGTACGAGCATACTCAGGATAAACTGGGCAGCAATTATTGTGGTCCAATTTCTCCTGTTACCCTTGCGCAAATAAAACATTGCTTGCTAAAACATAATTTTAGAGGAATGAAAAATGATTTTTTATTTTCACGGCTCTGCGTTGTAAACGTCTGTGAAGCACTTGGGGGTTCAAAGTGCTCACTATACATCTAGATAAGTTCCTTGGGGGGTCTAGTTTCCAAAATGGGGTCACTTGTGGGGGTTCCTACTGTTTAGGCACATCAGGGGCTCTGGAAATGGAATGTGACGCACGCAGACCACTCCATCAAAGCCTGCATTTCAAAACATCACTACCTCCCTTCCGAGCCCTGACTTGTGCCCAAACAGTGGTTTACCTCCACATATGGGGTATCATACATCCACATATGGGGTGGATCATATATATATGATATATCCACATATGGGGATATATGATGATCATATATCATATATCCACATATGGGGTAGTTGTTGCCCAGTTTGTCCTTAGTACACTGGTACTAAGGACAAACTGGGCAACAACTATTGGGGTCCAATTTCTCCTGTTACCCTTGTGAAAATAAAAAATTGCTTGCTAAAACATCCAAACGCGACATGGTGTCCGCTAATGATTGGAGCTAATCTTCCATTCAAAAAGCCAAATGGCGTGCCTTACCTTCCGAGCCCTGCCGTGCGCCCAAACAGTGGTTTACCCCCACATATGGGGTATCATCGTACTCAGGACAAACTGGACAACAACATTTGGGGTCCAATTTCTCCTGTTACCCTTGGGAAAATAAAAAATTCTGGGCTAAAAATCATTTTTGAGGAAAGAAAAAATATTTTTTATTTTCACAGCTCTGCGGTATAAACTTCTGTGAAGCACTTGGGGGTTCAAAGTGCTCACCACACATCTAGATTAGTTCCTTGGGAGGTCTAGTTTCCAAAATGGGGTCACTTGTGGGGGAGCTCCAATGTTTAGGCACACAGGGGCTCTCCAAACGCGACATGGTGTCCACTAACGTTTGGAGCTAATTTTCCATTCAAAAAGTCAAATGGCGCTCCTTCCCTTCCGAGCTTTGCCGTGCACCCAAACAGTGGTCTACCCCCACATATGAGGCATCGGCATACTCACGAGAAATTGCCCAACAAATTTTAGGATCCATTTTATCCTGTTGCCCATGTGAAAATGAAATAATTGAGGCTAAAAAAAAAGTGTGAAAAAAAGTACTTTTTCATTTTTGCGGATCAATTTGTGAAGCACCTGAGGATTTAAAGTGCTCACTATGCCTCTAGATAAGTTCCTTCGGGGGTCTAGTTTCCAAAATAGGGTCACTTGTGGAGGAGCTCCAATGTTTAGGCACACAGGGGCTCTCCAAACGTGACATGGTGTCTGCCAAATATGGAGATAATTTTTCATTCAAAAAGTCAAATGGCGCTCCTTCCCTTCCGAGCCTTACCATGTGCCCAAACAGTGGTTTACCCCCACATCTGAGGTATCAGTGTACTCAGGACAAATTGGAAAACAATGTCCGTGGTCCAGTTTCTCCTTTTACCCTTGGGAAAATAAAAAAATTGTTGCTAAAAGATCATTTTTGTGACTAAAAAGTTAAATGTTCATTTTTTACTTCCATGTTGCTTCTGCTGCTGTGAAACACCTGAAGGGTTAATAAACTTTTTGAATGTGGTTTTGAGCACCTTGAGGGGTGCAGTTTTTAGAATGGTGTCACTTTTGGGTATTTTCAGCCATATAGAACCCTCAAAATGACTTCAAATGTGAGGTGGTCCCTAAAAAAAATGGTTTTGTAAATTTTGTTGTAAAAATGAGAAATCACTGGTCAAATTTTAACCCTTATAACTTCCTAGCAAAAAAAAAATTTGTTTCCAAAATTGTGCTGATGTAAAGTAGACATGTGGGAAATGTTATTTATTAACTATTTTGTGTCACATAACTCTCTGGTTTAACAGAATAAAAATTCAAAATGTGAAAATTGCAAAATTTTCAAAATTTTCGCCAAATTTCCATTTTTTTCACAAATAAACTCAGAAATTATCGACCTAAATTTACCAATAACATGAAGCCCAATATGTCACGAAAAAACAATCTCAGAATCGCTAGGATTCGTTGAAGCGTTCCTGAGTTATTACCTCATAAAGGGACACTGGTCAGAATTGCAAAAAACGGCAAGGTCATTAAGGCCAAAATAGGCTGGGTCATGAAGGGGTTAAGCCGGGTTAATAACGGAGAGGCATCAATAAGACGCCTATCCGTTATTAATCCAATAGTAATAAAGGGTTAATAACATACACACACATTAGGAAAAAAGTATTTTAATATTCTTCATTTCACCATACTTACCATACTTCAGCGCCTGCAAAAAAACGTAAAATAATACTACCTGTCCGCCGTAGTCCAATTAATAACGAGTGTCCCACGACGATCTCCCCTATAGAACAGTGACATCGGGTGATGTCACTGCTCTATAGGACCCTTAGTGACACACTGACAGGAGACAATGGCTCCTGCAGTGCATCACTGAGAGGTTACTTGAGTTCAAAGTCTTACTTTATTGCAATTGCTGCGTGGGAAAATTTTCATGTCCTTAAATCACAGAGATATGTTACACAATATACTTAATATGTAATATTTCCCTCATGTCTACTTTACATCAGCACAATTTTGTAACCAAATTTTTTTTTGCTAGGGAGTTATAAGGGTTAAAAGTTGACCAGCGATTTCTCATTTTTACAACACCATTTTTTTTAGGGACCACATCACATTTGAAGTCACTTTGAGGGGTCTATCTGACAGAAAATACCAAAAAGTTACACCATTCTAAAAACTTCACCCCTCAAGGTGCTCAAAACCACATTAAAGAAGTTTATTAACCCTTCTGGTGCTTCACAGGAATTTTTGGAATGTTTAAAAAAGTGAACATTTAACTTTTTTTCACAAAAAATTATTTCAGATCCAATTTGTTTTGTTTTACCAAGGGTAATAGGAGAAACTGGACCGCAAAAGATGTTGCGCAATTTGCCCTGAGTACGTCGAAACCCCATACAGTTGTGGCCAAAAGTATTGACACCCCTGCAATTCTGTCAGATAATACTCAGTTTCTTCCTGAAAATGATTGCAAACACAAATTCTTTGGTATTATTATCTTCATTTAATTTGTCTTAAATGAAAAAACACAAAAGAGAATGAAGCAAAAAGCAAAACATTGATCATTTCACACAAAACTCCAAAAATGGGCCAGACAAAAGTATTGGCACCTTCAGCCTAATACTTGGCTGCACAACCTTTAGCCAAAATAACTGCGACCAACCGCTTCCGGTAACCATCAATGAGTTTCTTACAATGCTCTGCTGGAATTTTAGACCATTCTTCTTTGGCAAACTGCTCCAGGTCCCTGATATTTGAAGAGTGCCTTCTGCAAACTGCCTTTTTTGGATCTCTCCACAGGTGTTCTATGGGATTAAGGTATGGACTCATTGCTAGTGTTGAGCATTCCGATACCGCAAGTATCGGGTATCGGCCGATACTTGCGGGTATCGGAATTCCGATACCGAGATCCGATACTTTTGTGGTATCGGGTATTGGTATCGAAACAACATTAATGTGTAAAATAAAGAATTAAAATAAAAAATATTGCTATACTCACCTCTCCGACGCAGCCTGGACCTTACCGAGGGAACCGGCAGCGTTGTTTGCTTAAAATGAGCGCTTTTACTTCCTTCCGTGACGTCACAGCTTGTGATTGGTCGCGTGCCGCCCATGTGGCCGCGACGCGACCAATCACAGCAAGCCGTGACGTAATTTTCAGGTCCTCAATGCCTAATTCTAGGCATTCATGATTTTAAAATTACGTTCCGGCTTGTGATTGGTCGCGTCGCGGTCACATGGGCGACGCGACCAATCACAAGCCGTGACGTCAAGGGAGGCAGGAGACGCGCGCATTTTTAAAATTACGTCACGGCTTGTGATTGGTTGCGTGCCGCCCATGTGACCGCGACGCGACCAATCACAGCAAGCCGTGACATACTTTCAGGTCCTGATGCCTATTTCTGCATTCATACGTCACGGCCACATGGGCGGCACGCGACCAATCACAAGCCGTGACGTCACGGAAGGAAGTAAGAGCGCGCATTTTAAACAAACAACGCTGCCGGTTCCCTCGGTGAGGTCCAGGCTGCGTCGGAGAGGTGAGTATAGCAATATTTTTTATTTTAATTCTTTATTTTACACATTAATATGGATCCCAGGGCCTGAAGGAGAGTTTCCTCTCCTTCAGACCCTGGGAACCATCAGGGATACCGTCCGATACTTGAGTCCCATTGACTTGTATTGGTATCGGGTATCGGTATCGGAATAGATCCGATACTTTGCCGGCATCGGCCCATACTTTCCGATACCGATACTTTCAAGTATCGGACGGTATCGCTCAACACTACTCATTGCTGGCCACCTTAGAAGTCACCAGTGCTTTCTCTCACACCATTTTCTAGTCCTTTTTGAAGTGTGTTTTAGGTCATTGTCCTGCTGGAAGACCCATGACTAGTGTTGAGCGATACCGTCCGATACTTGAAAGTATCGGTATCGGAAAGTATCGGCCGATACTGGCAAAGTATCGGATCCAATCCGATACCGATACCCGATACTAATACAAGTCAATGGGACTCAAGTATCGGACGGTATTCCTGATGGTTCCCAGGGTCTGAAGGAGAGGAAACTCTCCTTCAGGCCCTGGGAACCATATTAATGTGTAAAATAAAGAATTAAAATAAAAAATATTGCTATACTCACCTGTCCGACGCAGCCGGGACCTCAGCGAGGGAACCGGCAGCGTTGTTTGTTTAAAATTCGCGCTTTTACTTGGTTACGTGAAGTCCCGGCTTGTGATTGGTCAGGGCGGCCATGTTGCCGGGACGCGGACCAATCACAGCAAGCCGTGACGAAATTACGTCACGGCTTGCTGTGATTGGTCCGCGTCCCGGCAACATGGCCGCCATTAACCAATCACAAGCCGTGACGTCACGGGAGGCTGGACATGCGCGTATTTTGAAAAGCGCGCGTGTCCAGCCTCCAGTGACGTCCCGGCTTATGATTGGTCACGGCGCCATGTTGCCGGGACGCGGACCAATCACAGCAAGCCGTGACGAAATTACGTCACGGCTTGCTGTGATTGGTCCGCGTCCCGGCAACATGGCCGCCATTAACCAATCACAAGCCGTGACGTCACGGGAGGCTGGACACGCGCGCTTTTCAAAATACGCGCATGTCCAGCCTCCCGTGACGTCACGGCTTGTGATTGGTTAATGGCGGCCATGTTGCCGGGACGCGGACCAATCACAGCAAGCCGTGACGTAATTTCGTCACGGCTTGCTGTGATTGGTCCGCGTCCCGGCAACATGGCCGCCCTGACCAATCACAATCCGGGACTTCACGTAACCAAGTAAAAGCGCGAAATTTAAACAAACAACGCTGCCGGTTCCCTCGCTGAAGTCCAGGCTGCGTCGGACAGGTGAGTATAGCGATGTTTTTTATTTTAATTCTCTTTTTTACACATTATTACATTAATGTTGTTGCGATACCCGATACCCGATACCACAAAAGTATCGGATCTCGGTATCGGAAATTCCGATACAGCAAGTATCGGAATGCTCAACACTACCCATGACCTCTGAGGGAGACCCAGCTTTCTCACACTGGGCCCTACATTATGCTTCAAAATTTGTTGGTAGTCTTCAGACTTCATAATGCCATGCACACGGTCAAGCAGTCCAGTGCCAGAGGCAGGAAAGCAACCCCAAAACATCAGGGAACCTCCGCTATGTTTGACTGTAGGGACCGTGCTCTTTTCTTTGAATTACTCTTTTTTTCTCCTGTAAACTCTATGTTGATGCCTTTGCCCAAAAAGCTCTACATTTGTCTCATCTGACCAGAGAACATTCTTCCAAAACGTTTTAGGCTTTTTCAGGTAAGTTTTGGCAAACTCCAGCCTGGATTTTTTATGTCTCGGGGTAAGAAGTGGGGTCTTCCTGGGTCTCCTACCATACAGTCCCTTTTCATTCAGACGCCAACGGATAGTACGTCTTGACACTGTTGTACCCTTGGACTGCAGGGAAGCTTGAACTTGTTTGGATGTTAGTCGAGGTTCTTTATCCAACATCTGCACAATCTTGCGTTGAAATCTCTTGTCAATTTTTATTTTCCGTCCACATTTAGGGAGGTTAGCCACAGTGCCATGGGCTTTAAACTTCTTGATGACACTGCGCATGGTAGACACAGGAACATTCAGGTCTTTGGAGATGGACTTGTAGCCTTGAGATTACTCATGCTTCCTCACAATTTGGTTTCTCAAGTCCTCAGACAGTTCTTTGGTCTTTTTCTTTTCTCCATGCTCAATGTGGTACACACAAGGACACAGGACAGAGGTTGAGTCAACTTTAATCCATGTCAACTGGCTGCAAGTGTGATTTAGTTATTGCCAACACCTGTTAGGTGCTACAGGTAAGTTACAGGTGCTGTTAATTACACAAATTAGAGAAGCATCACATGATTTTTCGAACAGTGCCAATACTTTTGTCCACCCCCTGTTTTATGTTTGGTGTGGAATTATATCCAATTTGGCTTTAGGACAATTCTTTTTGTGTTTTTTTCATTTAAGACAAATTAAATGAAGATAAAATACCAAAGAATTTATGTTTGCAATCATTTTCAGGAAGAAACTGAGTATTACCTGAGAATTGCAGGGGTGTCAATACTTTTGGCCACAACTGTATGTGGGGGTAAACCACTGCTTGGGCGCATGGCAGAGCTCGGAAGGGAAGGAGCGCCATTTGACTTTTCAATGCAAAATTGGCTGGAATTGAGATAGGACGCTATGTTGGGTTTGAAGAGCCTCTGATGTGCCTAAACAGTTGAACTCCACACAAATGACACCATTTTGGAAAGTAGACCCCCTAAAGAACTTATCTAGATGTGTGGTGAGCGCTTTGAACCCCTAAGTGCTTCACAGAAGTTTATAATGTAGAGCAGTAAAAACAAACAAACATTTTTTTCACAAAAATGATCTTTTCGCCCCCAATTTTTTATTTTCCCAAAGGTAACAGGTGAAATTGGACCCCAAATTTTGTTTTGCAATTTGTCCTGAGTATGCTGATTAGTGTTGAGCGATACCTTCCGATATCGGAAAGTATCGGTATCGGATTGGATCGGCCGATATTCAAAAAATATCGGATATCGCCGATACCGATACCGATACCCGATACCAATGCAAGTCAATGGGACCAAAATATTGGAATTAAAATAAACCCTTTCTTTCCTTGTAGGTTCATTCTACATGAAGGAAAACAACTAACAATAATGTAGGATGTATTGGGGGAGGTGGCGGAGACATTAAAGGCATATAGGTTTAGCCCAATCAAATAGAATAGCAGGAATTTTAATTTTTTTTAAGACGTTCGGAGTTAGGCTACGTTCACATTTGCGTTGTGCGCCGCAGCGTCGGCGCCGCAACGCACAACGCAAACAAAAACGAAGCAAAACGCATGCACAACGCTGCGTTTTGCGCCGCATGCGTCCTTTTTTTGATTGATTTTGGACGCAGCAAAAATGCAACTTGCTGCGTCCTCTGCGCTCGGACGCGTGGCGCCGCAGTGACGCATGCGGCGCAAAACGCAAGTGCGACGAATGTCCATGCGCCCCCATGTTAAATCTAGGGGCGCATGACGCATGCGGCGACGCTGCGGCGCCCGACGCTGTGGCGCAGACCGCAAATGTGAACGTAGACTAACAAAGATATTGATTATGTTAAGATTTTTTTTATTTTGTCAGATATTGATGTTTCACTACTTCCATGCCCTTCACCTTCTTTTTTACTTCTCCCACACTTTCTTCTTCATCATCCTCAGCAGCAGCATCTTTGACATCAACTTCTTCTTCACCTTATTCATCTTCTTCTTCATCTTCTACCTATTATTTTTTTTGTTACATTCTTCATATTCTTTTTATTAAACTATTATTCTTCTTCATATTCTACTTCTTCATCATATTCTTATTTGTGACAGGCATTCCTGTAGTTGTTATCTATAAAAGTTTGAAGATTACACCTTCCGTTCAGCCTGTAACAAAAGAGTTACAACAGGAATTGTCCGCGTTCAGTTAGGCCTGCAGCAGCAGGCTTTTTCCAGGGGCACCACGAGGAGGAACGGACTCACCCCCATACACTGCTTAGTCTTCTTCTGCTTATAATTTAGATAATATCTTTTGCTCTGATGTTTAGTCTTATGCTTAATGTTCTTCTGCTCTTTGTTCTGCAGCCTCTTGTTCTTCTGCTTCTCGGTCTTCCGGGTCGTCGTCTTTAGGGTCTTGAACTGAACAGAAGGTACAAGAAGGCTGAGAAAATGCCAAGAACCAGCTGATGGAACTGGAACTCGGGTGGCTACCCGAAGGTCCAAGAGCCAATGGAACTACCGAGGACCAGCTGACGTTACTGGAACCCGGAAACTAAGCAGGAGGTACCCGTGCCAGAAAGCACTACCAAGGACCACCTGACGTTGGTGGAACTCGGATACCCAGAAGGAGGCACCTAAGCCAAAGGCTCTGCCCGGAACCAGCTGATGGTACTGGAACCAGGATGGGGAGCAGAAGGTACAAGAGCAAAAGACACTGCCGAGAACCAGCTGACGGTACTGGAACCCGGATGGGTAGCCGAAGGTCCAAGAGCCAATGGAACTACCGAGGACCAGCTGACATTACTGGAACCCGGTTACTAAGCAGGAGGTACCCGTGCCAGAAAGCACTACCAAGGACCACCTGACGTTGGTGGAACTCGGATACCCAGAAGGAGGCACCTAAGCGAAAGGCTCTGCCCGGAACCAGCTGACGGTACTGGAACCAGGATGGGGAGCAGAACGTACAAGAGCAAAAGACACTGCCGAGAACCTGCTGACAGTACTGGAACCCGGATGGGTAGCCGAAGGTCCAAGAGCCAATGGAACTACCAAGGACCAGCTGACGTTACTGGAACCCGGTTACTAAGCAGGTCGTACCCATGCCAGAAAGCAATACCAAGGACCACCTGACGTTGGTGGAACTCGGGTACCCAGAAGGAGGCACCTAAGCCAAAGGCTCTGCCCGGAACCAGCTGACGGTACTGGAACCAGGGGGACCTATTCAAAATTGTCTTCCCAGAGCCCCAACTAGCGGTGTTGGAGCCAAGGGTCAGCAGGGGGAGCAGAGTGTAAGCCGAAGCCTGCACTGTAGGCAGCTTAGTGTCTGTTGTGTCTGCGTGGCGTTTGCAGGACACGTTGCCAGCTACACAGCAGGGGAACAGCTGGCATTACTGAACCCCACTGACACAGTGGCGAGTGTTTTTCTCTGTGCAGCCAGCACTTCTGAGCACCAACTGGCGGTGTTAGAGCCCAGGGAATCAAGGAGGAGCAGAGTGTAGGCCGAAGCCTGCACTGGAGGCAGCTTAGTGTCTGTTGTGTCTGCGTGGCGTTTGCAGGACACGTTGCCGGCTACACAGCAGGGGAACAGCTGGCGTTACTGAACCCCACTGACACAGTGGCGAGTGTTTTTCTCTGTGCAGTCAGCACTTCCGAGCACCAACTGGCAGTGTTAGAGCCCAGGGAATCAAGGAGGAGCAGAGTGTAGGCTGAAGCCTGCACTGGAGGCAGCTTAGTGTCTGTTGTGTCTGCGTGGCGTTTGCAGGACACGTTGCCGGCTACACAGCAGGGGAACAGCTGGCGTTACTGAACCCCACTGACACAGTGGTGAGTGTTTTTCTCTGTGCAGCCAGCACTTCCGAGCACCAACTGGCGGTGTTAGAGCCTAGGGAATCATGGAGGAGCAGAGTGTAGGCCGAAGCCTGCACTGGAGGCAGCCTAGTGTCTGTTGTGTCTGCATGGCGTTTGCAGGACATGTTGCCGGCTACACATCAGGGGAACCGCTGGCGTTACTGAACCCCACTGACACAGTGGCGAGTGTTTTTCTCTGTGCAGCCAGCACTTCCGAGCACCAACTGGTGGTGTTAGAGCCTAGGGAATCAAGGAGGAGCAGAGTGTAGGCCAAAGCCTGCACTGGAGGCAGACTAGTCTCTGTTGTGTCTGCATGGCGTTTGCAGGACACGTTGCCGGCTACACATCAGGGGAACCGCTGGCGTTACTGAACCCCACTGACACAGTGGCGAGTGTTATTCTCTCTGCAGCCAGCACTTCTGAGCACCAACTGGCGGTGTTAGAGCCCAGGGAATCAAGGAGGAGTAAACTGTAGGCCGAAGCCTGCACTGGAGGCAGCTTAGTGTCTGTTGTGTCTGCGTGGCGTTTGCAGGACACGTTGCCGGCTACACAGCAGGGGAACAGCTGGCATTACTGAACCCCCCTGACACAGTGGCGAGTGTTTTTCTCTGTGCAACCAGCACTTCCGAGCACCAACTGGCGGTGTTAGAGCCCAGTGAATCAAGGAGTAGCAGAGGAGCAGAGTGTAGGCCGAAGCCTGCACTGAAGGCAGCTTAGTGTCTGTTGTGTCTGCGTGGCGTTTGCAGGACATGTTGCCGGCTACACAGTAGGGGAAGAGCTGACGTTACTGAACCCCACTGACACAGTGGCGAGTGTTTTTCTCTGTGCTGCCAGCACTTCCGAGCACGAACTGGCGGTGTTAGAGTCCAGGGAATCAAGGAGGAGCAGAGGAGCAGAGTGAAGGCCAAAGCCGGCACTGGAGGCAGCTTATTGTCTGTTGTGTCTGCGTGGTGTTTGCTGGACACGTTGCCGGCTAAACAGCAGGGGAACAGCTGGCGTTACTGAACCCCACTGACACAGTGGCGAGTGTTTTTCTCTGTGCAGCCAGCACTTCCGAGCACCAACTGGTGGTGTTAGAGCCCAGGGAATCAAGGAGGAGCATAGGAGCAGAGTGTAGGCCGAAGCCTGCACTGGAGGCAGCTTAGTGACTATTGTGTCTGCGTGGCTTTTGCAGGAAACATTGCCGGCTACACAGCAGGGGAACAGCTGGCGTTACTGAACCCCACTGACACAGTGGCGAGTGTTTTTCTCTGTGCAGCCAGCACTTCCGAGCACCAACTGGCGGTGTTAGAGCCCAGGGAATCAAGGAGGAGCAGAGGAACAGAGTGTAGGCCGAAGCCTGATTGGAGGAAGTTGAAAGGGAACCTTTAACCCCCCAAGGCATTTGTAGCTGAAAGAGCCATCTTGTGCAGCACTAAGGATGCAAAAGGAAAAGGTGGCTCTTTTAGTTATGCTCCTTGCAAGCGCAGAACTAAACACTTATAAAATGTGTCCCCTGATACCGTGAAACCGTCCCAGAGGTGGGACTTTCCTTCAAAATGGGACGCAGCACAGCCGTCATTCCTACTCCCTTGGCGCCGTTTGCTGCCTCCTCAGCTTTTTTTGAATCTGTCCCCTAGCCTGCGCTGTTATGTTATACCTTGGCCATGCGCAGTTAGCGCAGCCCGTCTTCTGACATCATTTGGTGTAAGGCTTGCTGCGCCTGTGCGGATGTACTGCCCGAGATCCCACCTCGCAGTGTCGTCTAATGTAATCACACTGCGGGCCTGGGATCCATGGGCATGTGCAGTGCATATCTTTGCCTCTCACTCCCCTCCTTCCGGCTTCTTCAGACTGTGCGGCGTCACGGCTTTGGCATGCTATTAGGGATCAGCTGACGGCGCACAGTCTGAAGAAGTCGGAGGGAGATGAGTGAGAGCCTGAGGTGAAGATATGCACTGCGCATGCCCATGGATCCCAGGCCTGCAGTGTGATTAAATCAGAAGAGACTGTGAGGCGGGATCTCAGGCAGCACGGCCGCACAGGCGCAGGCAGCCTGACAACAAATGATATCAGAAGACGGACAGCACTAAGTGTGCATGGCCAAGGGATAACATAACAGCGCAGGCTACGGGACAGATTCAAGCAATGCTGAGGAGGCGCCGCACGGCACCAAGGGGGTAGGAATGACGGCTGTGCTGAGTCCCATTACGAAGGAAAGTCCAACCTCCGGGACGGTCTCACGGTATCAGAGGACACATTTTATAAGTGTTAAGTTATGATGGAATTCACCAGTGTGTCTTGGTACTCCCGCATTTTACGCTCCCGGTTCAACGGTGTTATGAGGCTTTGTAAGTTGTCCCGGTAGTGAGGATCTAGGAGGGTGTACACCCAATAATCAGCTGTTTTGAGAATGTGGGCAATACGGTGGTTGTTTCTCAGGCATTGCAGCATGTAATCAGCCATGTGCTGCAGACTACCAACTGGCCAAGAAACGCTGTCCCCTGCTTGAGGCGTGATCTCTGCCTGCTCTGCATCACCCCACCCTCGCTCTACACATTGACTACTGAAGAATTGTATAACTCCCTCCTCTGGACCGATGTCTTCCTCCTCCTTTGACTCCTCCTCATCCTCCTCACAAAGTGTCCCCTGCCTAGGCCTTTGTGAGGAACCACGTAGCGCTGACTGTCCAGAAGCTGATGGAATTGGTGACTCCTCATCCTCCACCTCTTCCACAACATCATCCCTTAGCACTTGCAGTGTTTGTTGAAGCAGGCAGATAAGGGGGACAGTCATGCTGACTAGTGCATCATCTGCGCTCGCTATCCGCGTGGAATCATAGAAGGAACGCAAAACCTGGCAGACGTCCTTCATAGTGGCCCACTCAGTGGTTGTGAAGTCTGAACGGCGCGGAGTGCGATTTCTTTGCGCCTGATGCAGCTGGTACTCCATTACTGCTGGCTGCTGCTCACACAACCGCTCCAACATATGTAACGTGGAATTCCACCTGGTGGGTAGGTCACATATGATGCGATGTTCCGGAAGGCGGAATCGGCGCTGCAGAGCTGCAATGCACGATCTTGCCATGCTGGAACGCCACAAGTGAGAACACTCTAGGCGGACCTTGTGCAGCAGTGCATCAAGATCCGGATAGTCCCTCAAAAAACTCTGCACGACCAAGTTGAGCACATGTGCCAGACATGGGATGTGAGTGAGGTTGCCTAGGGCAAGAGCTGCCACCAGATTTCTGCAATTGTCACACACTACCATGCCAGGCTGGAGATTCGCTGGCACAAACCACACGTCGCTCTCCTGCTTGATGGCATTCCAGAGCTCCTGCGCTGTGTGGCTTTGATTCCCCAAAGAAATTAATTTCAAGATGGCCTGTTGATGTTTGGCCACAGCTGTGCTCTTGTCAGTCGTAACAGGTAAACGTTCACGGGTCCATGTGGATGTGGACTGTGAAGGCTCCTGCAGTGATGATTCTGAGGAACTTGTGTATGAGGAGGAGTCAATGCATACAGACTGGATTCCTGCAATCCTTGGAGTTGGCAGAACACGTCCTGCGCCACTCGCATGATCTGTACCCGGCTCAACAACATTAACCCAATGGGCAGTGAGGGAAAGGTATATCGCCCCTGTCCATGGTGACTGGTCCACGCATCGGTGGTGAGGTGGACCTTGCTACTGACGACGTTCAGTAGCGCGTGTTTTATGTGTTCCTCCACATGCTTGTGCAGGGCAGGGATGGCTTGCCTGCTGAAATAAAAGCGGCTGGGCACATTGTATTGTGGGACTGCCAATGCCATCAAGTTACGGAAGCTGTCAGTCTCCACCAGCCTGAATGACAGCATTTCAAGGGACAGTAGTTTTGTAATGCCAGCATTCAGAGCCTGTGCTCGGGGGGGTGGTTTGCCGAGAATTGCACCCTTTTCTCCCATACCTGTGCTACCGATGGCTGTAGACTGGGCTGGGAGTGTGAGGATGACTGGGAACGTGGTGCTGTGGGTGGAATTACACTGGGTCTCTGGACAACAGTGCCAGAGGTTCTTCCATGGCGATCCTGTGAGGAAGCCGAACCAGCTGTGTGTGAGCTGGAGGAAGAGGCAACAACACGAGCTGAAGAGGTGGTAGGTGCCGCTGTTGGTTGGCCTAGGTCTTCAGTGTGTTTTTGTAACTCCACCATGTGCTTGGTCCGCACATGTTTCCACATATTTGTGGTATTGAAGTTGCTGACATTTTTCCCTCTTTTGACTTTCTGATGACACACCTTGCATTTGACAAAGCAAATGTCATCTGCAACTGTGTCAAAAAAGGACCAGGCACTGCAAGTCTTGGGAGCGCCCGTTTTGGCTTTTGGAAAAGGCATGCTCCTAACGGGTGCCAAAGTGGAGGCTACAGGAACCGCAGTCTTCCCCCTCCCTCTCCCTCTTTGGCCCGTTCAGGGAATCTCTTCCTCAGAGCTGCTCCCACCACCTTCCTGTACCTCACGCCACGATGGGTCAAGGACCTCATCATCTACACTACCCTCTGCCACCAACTGCTTCTCCTGGGTAGTCTCGGCAGCACAGTACGCACCAGAAAGTGGCACCTGAGTCTCATCATCAGATGCGTACTGCGGTGTGGTGACCAGAGGCACTGGCCCACCCGTCTCTTCAGAGTCAGAGAGACAAAGCTGTTGGGCATCACTGCATACTGCCTCTTCTTCCATTTCTCCAATGCTGCTTGGCTGGCCCCCTGTTTCCAAGCCAAGAGATTCAGAGAACAGAAGTAGAGATGGCTCCTCTCCTGGGCTCTCTAACTGCCTGGGCAATTTGGCAGGTGGTGAAGATACAGATGGGTGCTCTCCAGTGCTCTGTGCTTGAGAGGATGTGGCACTAATTGAAGTCGATGCATTAGCTGCCATCCATCCGACAACGGCTTCAATTTGTTCTTCACGCAGCAGCGGTGTAGGGCGATCTCCTACAAAGCTGTGCATGAAGGACTGTTCCCTGCTGAAACTGGGTGATGATGAGTCACCGGTGCCCGCAGCAGGCACAGAATCCCCACGTCCTCTCCCTGCTCCGCGCCCACACCCACGTGCCTTACTCCCTGCCTTCTTCAACTTGGTTGACTGATAAAGATAAGCAGAAAAGTACTAAGGGCTTAGTGTGCTTATTCCTGAACAGCTCCTAACAGGTATAAGAAACACTAATTTTCTAAAGTGTGGACTAGACTTTAATATGAGCTAATGTGGCCTACACAACTGTAAAGTGGTGTGTTTGGTGAACTTTATTAATTTTTTTTTTTTTTTGCAGAACTGACTACAGAGTGAGCTGCACTCACATACAGACCGTGCAGACAGCCGTGAACGGCGCTGCAAGGCCAAAAAAAGCTCCTCTATGTAATCCTATTTAGTGTTTTTCCAAAATCTAGCAGGATATGGAGGGAAAGCCACTAATAGGATAAATTTGAAAAAATGTGCAGCAGGCTGCACTAATTGAGAAACAGACAGTGGAACGGTATGAGGCAGTAACGCACCCTGAGCTGACTACAAGTGGCTGTGGCTGCGGATAGACTACAGTGCGATGTGCACTCACACAGAGACCATGCAGACAGCCGTAAACGGTGCTGCAAGGCCAAAAAAATGCTGCTCTGTGTAATCCTATGTAGTGTTTTTCCACAATTTAGCTGGATACGGATGGAAAGCCACTAATAGGAAATAATATATATATATATATCTGCGCTGTAGATTACAAGGGAGATCTGTTGATAGAAATAATATTTTACATATGTCACCCAACATACACTCTACCGTGAGTAGCCCGTGGGCTACTCACGGTAGAGTGTATGTTGGGTGACATATGTAAAATATTATTTCTATCAACAGATCTCCCTTGTAATCTACAGCGCAGATATATATATATATATATATATATATATATATTGATTCTTGGTGTTGGTTCACTCCATTTCGGACTTTTTGGTAGTTATGTCCGTTTATCTGCAGCAGTAGGATTACCAGTGTTGATACACTGTGTGCAGCGCCCGCAGTTGTTTTTATAGATTTGACACTAATAGGAAATAGTTGAAAAAATGTGCAGCAGGCTGCACTAATTGCAAAAAAGGACAATGGATAGAACAGTATGAGGCAGTGACGCACTCTGAGCTAACTACAATCAGCTGTGGCTGCAGACAGACTACAGAGCGATGTGCACTCACACACACAGAGACCTTGCAGACAGCTGTGAACAGCGCTGCAAGGCAAAAGCAAGGTTCTCACACAGCGGTTGCTAAATTAGCCTGGGTAAAGCACAATGAAGCAAATCGCTATCTCTAAACTGGCCCTCAGTCAGAACACAGCGTCCTGTCCCTAACTGAATTCACAGCAGAGTGAGCCCTAAATGGCGGCAGCGACTTTTATAGTGCATCATGACATCATTTCAGCAGCCAATCACAGCCATGCCAGTAATTCCATGCCCACCATGCAGATCAGGATGTGCCCACACTTCTAATCATTCCTCATTGGCTGAATTCAGGCACTTTGAATTGTGGGAACTTCCGATTCCGGTATCCGATATACTGAAAATATCGGAACTCGGTATCGGAACTCCGATACCGCAAATATCGGCCGATACCCAATACTTGCGGTATTGGAATGCTCAACACTAATGCTGATATCCAATATGTGGGGGTAATCCACTGTTTGGGTGCATGGAAGAGCTCGGAAGGGAAGGAGCACCGTTTGACTTTTTCAATGCAGAATTGGCAGGAATTGAGATCAGACACCATGTCGCGCTTGGAGAGCCTCTGATGTGCCTAAACAGAGGAAACCTCACACACGTGACCACATTTTGGAAACTAGACCACCTAAGGAACTTATCTAGATGTTTGGTGAGCATTTTGAACCCCCAAGTGCTTCACAGAGGTTTATAATGTAGAGCCATAAAAAAAGCAAATCATATTTTTTTCACAAAAATGATCTTTTCACCCCCAATTTTTTATTTTCCCAAGGGTATCAGGTAAAATTGGACCCCAAACATTGTTGCACAATTTGTCCTGAGTACGCTGATACCTGTTATGTGGGGGTAAACCATTGTTTGCGTGCATGGAAGAGCTCGGAAGGGAAGGAGCACCGTTTGACTTTTTCAAAGCAGAATTGGCTGGAATTGAGATCAGACGCCATGTCACATTTGGAGAGCCCCTGTCATGCCTAAACAGTGGAAATCCCCCACAAGTAACCCCATATTGGAAACTAGACACCCAAAGGAACTTATCTAGATGTGTTGTGAGAACTGTGAACGCCCAAGGGTTTCACTAATGTTTATAACGCAGAGCCTTGAAAATGAAAAATCCTTTTTTTTCCCACAAAAATGATTTTTTTAGCCCCCAGTTTTGTATTTTCCCAAGGGTAACAGGAGAAATTGGATCCTAAAAGTTGTTGTCCAATTTGTGCTGAGTGCGCTGATACCCCCATATGGGAGAAAACTACTGTTTGGGCACACGTCGGGGCTTGGAAGGGAAGAAGGGGCGTTTTGGAATGCAGACTTTGACGGAATGGTCTGCGGGCGTCACATTGCGTTTCCAGCGCCCCTGATGTGCCTAAACAGTGGAAACCCCCCAATTCTAACTTCAACCCTAACCCCAACACACCCCTAAGCCTAATCCCAACCCTAACCATAACCCTAACCACACCCCTAACCCAAACACACTCCTAACCCTAATACCAACCCCAATACACCCCTAACCCTGACTCACTCCTAACCCTAATGATAATATACTTGGCACTCAGGAGAATTTTGTAGTGTAGAAAAACATCATTTATTCAGTGCATCCAGTTCAACATGAACGTTTTCGGTCCCAACATAGGACCTTCATCAGACAGGATTTTTGAATACTGTAATATATATATACAAAAATACAAAAGAATATTTTTAGAAAAAATTCTTGATGCACATTAAGGATACAATATATCATATTCAAAATTCTAGTTCAAAAAAGCAAAACAAATATCACTAGTGAAAGTGATCAAGCAGCAATCGTGACGGACTTTGGTGAATCCTGACTTGGAGCGTGAGATGTGAGCTTCATTTTGGAGAGACAGAGAGCTGTGAATGTGTCGATAAGATTATGATAAGGTGACCATGCTGGGTCTGGATAAGGGCCTTCCAGAGTGGATAAATAATGGTGAGATTGCCCCTGTATCGTGCAGGGTGAGCTGCCTAAAAACACAAGAATACAGACACGTGAAGTGTTTGACAATATATGAAGCAACAAGGTAAACCAAAACATCAGATTGCCGTGTATAAGAGTAAGTGCTAGAGTATAGAGCATATGTGACCACCGGAGCTGCGTACAGATTCCCTGTATATCAAGAGGCTACCAAACGTCATGGTGACACGCTGAGGGTAGGTGTGAGCAGTTGCCCAACGAATAATGCGACTATGTACCTGGAATACACTATATGTTTGTATGGGCCCAAGTTTGGTGCCAAAAAACAGACAAAGTCCAGGAGGTATGGTGCCGCCTAAGGAAAAGGACATCATGTGGCCAGTATGAGAAAATTGCCAATAGGTGTTATGGAGGACCCACGGTACGTATAAGACAGGAGGACATGTTACCTCGTTCAAGTTTAGGAATATGCGCTGCCACAGGGCGAGACCGCTCGCTGGTGCAGGGAGCGCTGCAAGAAATGAGGGTAGTGCTACATGAATAGCTAGTCCGGTCATAAGAAGTAAATACAGGGTGTGGGAGATTGCCAATAGGCACTAAAGGGGAACCCTGGTACATCCTGAGCAACGGGACACAATACCTTTTGTGATGTGAGGAACTGCGCTGCAAGTGGGCGAGGTGCTCGCTGATG
Source organism: Ranitomeya variabilis (assembly GCF_051348905.1). Taxonomy (NCBI): domain Eukaryota; kingdom Metazoa; phylum Chordata; class Amphibia; order Anura; family Dendrobatidae; genus Ranitomeya; species Ranitomeya variabilis. The sequence continues at coordinate 823,648,073 of NC_135232.1, read as the reverse complement.
AGAAGAGCGCTGAAAGGAATGAATAAATAAAGGTGGTCCCAGTGAGATGAATAATCCGGGCATAATGTATGACAATGGAGGGGAGACTGGGCGTCGCTGTACCTGGTGCTGCAGAGAAGAGGAACTGGCGCCGTGCAGAGAATCCTCCCGGAGACGCTGAACCTCCAGCGGTACTTCCGGGTTTATGTGTGTGCCGACAGGGGGTCAGCTGACCCACTGCGTCACCGGCGTCACATGACTGAGCCAGCCGCGCATGCGCAGAAACGAGGGGAGCGCTGGGCCGATTTATAAGTGTACTGGCGCCTGTATCTATTGCATGAAGTGTATCAATGCACCGCGCAGCTGAGGCATGGGCGACAGGGCCACTGGGGGAGATATTGTGGGCACTATAGTGTGTATCAGTGTGGAATAAAAGCATGTGGGGACTATCTGTACAATGGAGAAATTGAGCTAGTTATGGGCACTACAGCGTACGAAAGAGGAATGAAATAGCAGGAAGAATGCGTGTGAGGGCTGCATATGCACATTGAAGAGAAAACTGGTCAGACCTGAAGGTGGTCACACAGCTGTGATAGAGTGGCAATCTAAATGCTCTATGTTAAACCGGCATGGTGTGGAAATACTATACCATGTGAAGGATAGTTGGTGCTCAGTGCCTGGTAGTGCAGCTAGCGATTCTGTGAGGATATAAAAGAAGGAAACAAATAAAGTCAATACAACATGCTCAATAAAGGGACCATAGTACAATATTCACAGTTTTACAAAAAAGCCGAGACGTCATAGTCCCTGTTTAATCCCTTTGGTTCTAAGGTCTGTAACGTGTAAATCCAAAAAGCTTCCCTTTTCTGGAGCATTTTGGTACGGTTCTGTCCTCTCCTAGGGATATCAATTTGTTCAAGAACCTGGAATCGGAGCTGGGCGATGGTATGATTTTTTTCGGAAAAGTGATAGGGGAGGGGGAGATGTGTCTTATTGCATCGGATTGTGGACTTATGTTGGGCCACTCTATCCTTCACCATTTGGGTGGTCTCCCCCACATATGCCAAACCACATGGGCACTTTATAAGATACACCACAAACGTGGATTCACAAGTAAAAAATCCCTTGATGGGAATTGCCTTGCCAGTTTGTGGGTGAAAAACAACGGAACCCCTCTGTATGTTGCTACACTGTAGACAGTTCAAACAAGGGAATGTCCCTTGTCTTTGAGTTTGAAGGAAGGTCTGCCTGGGGACCACTGTACTTGAACCAATGTCAGCCTTTACAAGTCTATCTTTGAGGTTTTTTGCTCGTTTGAAACATGGAAGGAAGGGCCTGGTGAATTCCGGAATATTGGGATAGCTTTTTGTTAGGATGTTCCAGTGTTTTCTGATTGTAGTTTGCACCAAACCAGAAAACGGGTGAAACGTGGACACGAAAGGAATTCTCTTTTGGTTGTCTCTTGGTCTAGTGTTAGATAGGTTCCTTTTGGCCTCTGTCAATACTCTCCGGGGATAGCCCCTCTCGATGAACTTGTGTTCCATTTCCGTAAGTCTGACTTTCTTAGTTTCTATATCAGAGACAATCCTCTCTACCCTATGGAATTGTGATTTTGGAATAGAGTTCTTAACCGAGGGTGGGTGACAGCTGGTAAAATGTAGGAGGCCGTTACGGTCAGTAGGCTTGGTGAATAGATCAATGGCTAGGGTGCCGTCCCTTTCCTTATATACCAGGGTATCTAGAAAACTAATCCTATGTGTGTCTTGTTGAATGGAAAATTTGAGCTCGGGCCAGATGTTATTAATATGTTGATCAAAGGAAAGGAGCGACTCAATGGGGCCGTCCCAGACGCAAAAAATGTCGTCGATATATCTCCGCCATACTTTGCAGTGGTCTTTAAAGAGGGGATGGTCATACACGTAGTCACTTTCGAAGGCTGCCATATAGGCCACGGCATACGGGGGCGCTACGTTCGCGCCCATTGCAGTGCCTTGTAGCTGGGCATAAAAGGTGTCCTGACACATGAAGTAGTTTTCTTTGAGTACCAAACCTAATAGGTCAGCACAGAAATGACGTATTTTGGTGTCTACCTTATTGTCACTCAGGAGTCTATCCGTGGCTGCCATACCTTTCTCATGCACTATAGATGTGTATAGACTATTGACATCCCAGGTAATTAGCAGAGAGGAAGAAGAGATAGGGCCCAAGGACCTAATGACCTGTATGAAGTCATTGGTGTCCAGCACAAAGGAGCGTGTGGTTTTAATTAAGGGGGTCAAGATCTTCTCGAGCACTATAGATAGAGGTGACAAGATTGAATCAGTCAAGGAAACAATGGGCCTGCCCGGTGGTTTGTTCAGTCTTTTGTGAATTTTAGGCAGGATGTAGAATATAGGAGTGATGGGATCTTTTTTGATCAGGAAATCCCTCATCTTACTGTCGATTGTACCTGTTTGAAAATGAAAATCTATAACCGGTGCAATTTGCTGGACCAGTCGGTTAAGGGGATTCTGGGGTATAACCTTATAGACCGTGGTGTCACTTAATTGTCTAGTGATCTCCTCAATGTAGTCAGTCCTGTCCATAACTACTGTAGCCCCACCCTTATCAGCTGGTTTGATTACAAGAGACTTATCCGACGCCAGTTGTTCCAGCGAGAGTTTCTCCGAGTGTGAGAGATTGGTCTGGAATTGAAATCTCCCCCGGTCCATATCGCGAGTCAACGTGTGGATGTCCCTTTCAACAAGGGAAACGAAAGTTTCCACTGGTGGGTTGGACCGTGGAGGCATGTACCCGCTGTGGCTCCGTAGTCCCAGGTCGTGAAGTTCGAGTAAGGTCTTGTCCTGCCTCGACGGGTTCAATACGGGAGGCAGTCCCGAGAAATGGACACGCAGCCTGAGGTTCCGATAAAACCTCTGTAGGTCCATATTAAGTTCAAACGAGTTGAACTTATACATTGGGCAAAAGGACAGGCCTTTCTGGAGTACAGCCAATTGATGTGTGTCCAGAGTTTTTGAGGAGATGTTGACTACCAGCGGGAGGTCCTTACCTGCGAGCGTGTCGCCATCTGATTTCTGTTTTCCACGGCGGCATTGGCCCCCCCGCCTCGTCTTCCCCTTTGACGGCCCCGATTGTGCCCTAAAAAAGAAGAAGAGTGGAAAGTGGAAGAGTTTGAGGTGCCAGGTCTGCTGTCGACAGAACCGGATGAGCTTAAAGAGCTGTGTCGTCTGGAAGACTGCCGAGTATCTCGCCACTGATAGACCCGGTTCTGCAGGTAGTCCTCGGTATCTCGTAGAAATTTTGATCTTTTCCTCTTTTCCACTTCCATCCTGTGTGCTTTCAAGAGATCTTGATTCTTTTGTTTGAGTTCCTGGTACTCTTCCTGGGGCATGGTACTGATCAGTTGGTTCTCTATGGCATTTATTTGAGTGTTCACTGTTTCCAGGTTCTTTTGGAGATAAGAAAGAGTTAAGGTCATCAGATCTGCCGAACATTTGTTCAGGATGTGTTCGAACTTGGTACAATAATCTTTGTCTTCCCTAAAAAAGGTTGGTTGTAGAGAGACCCTCAGGCCTCGTGGGATCCTCTGGACTCGGAGGTACTCAGCTATCGTGATGATATGTAGTTCTAGATTAACTGCTCGTCTGGACTCACGTTCCAGGTCACGATTCTTTAACTCTTTAGTGGGGATTTGGAGAAAGTCGCTTGGAGCGGTCACTTTGGACAGGATATCCGCCGCTTCTGTTGCGTTGAAAGAAAAGGTCTCACTTGACATCGTCCTAGGTGCTCGTGAAAAGGATCCAATATGTAATATAGTAAAGCACGGCACTCTGGGTATCTGGGAGGTGCTCAAGTTAGTTATCCAACCCGTAGTACATCAATGATAATATACTTGGCACTCAGGAGAATTTTGTAGTGTAGAAAAACATCATTTATTCAGTGCATCCAGTTCAACATGAACGTTTTCGGTCCCAACATAGGACCTTCATCAGACAGGATTTTTGAATACTGTAATATATATATACAAAAATACAAAAGAATATTTTGTATTTTTTACTTGTGAATCCACGTTTGTGGTGTATCTTATAAAGTGCCCATGTGGTTTGGCATATGTGGGGGAGACCACCCAAATGGTGAAGGATAGAGTGGCCCAACATAAGTCCACAATCCGATGCAATAAGACACATCTCCCCCTCCCCTATCACTTTTCCGAAAAAAATCATACCATCGCCCAGCTCCGATTCCAGGTTCTTGAACAAATTGATATCCCTAGGAGAGGACAGAACCGTACCAAAATGCTCCAGAAAAGGGAAGCTTTTTGGATTTACACGTTACAGACCTTAGAACCAAAGGGATTAAACAGGGACTATGACGTCTCGGCTTTTTTGTAAAACTGTGAATATTGTACTATGGTCCCTTTATTGAGCATGTTGTATTGACTTTATTTGTTTCCTTCTTTTATATCCTCACAGAATCGCTAGCTGCACTACCAGGCACTGAGCACCAACTATCCTTCACATGGTATAGTATTTCCACACCATGCCGGTTTAACATAGAGCATTTAGATTGCCACTCTATCACAGCTGTGTGACGACCTTCAGGTCTGACCAGTTTTCTCTTCAATGTGCATATGCAGCCCTCACACGCATTCTTCCTGCTATTTCATTCCTCTTTCGTACGCTGTAGTGCCCATAACTAGCTCAATTTCTCCATTGTACAGATAGTCCCCACATGCTTTTATTCCACACTGATACACACTATAGTGCCCACAATATCTCCCCCAGTGGCCCTGTCGCCCATGCCTCAGCTGCGCGGTGCATTGATACACTTCATGCAATAGATACAGGCGCCAGTACACTTATAAATCGGCCCAGCGCTCCCCTCGTTTCTGCGCATGCGCGGCTGGCTCAGTCATGTGACGCCGGTGACGCAGTGGGTCAGCTGACCCCCTGTCGGCACACACATAAACCCGGAAGTACCGCTGGAGGTTCAGCGTCTCCGGGAGGATTCTCTGCACGGCGCCAGTTCCTCTTCTCTGCAGCACCAGGTACAGCGACGCCCAGTCTCCCCTCCATTGTCATACATTATGCCCGGATTATTCATCTCACTGGGACCACCTTTATTTATTCATTCCTTTCAGCGCTCTTCTCATCAGCGAGCACCTCGCCCACTTGCAGCGCAGTTCCTCACATCACAAAAGGTATTGTGTCCCGTTGCTCAGGATGTACCAGGGTTCCCCTTTAGTGCCTATTGGCAATCTCCCACACCCTGTATTTACTTCTTATGACCGGACTAGCTATTCATGTAGCACTACCCTCATTTCTTGCAGCGCTCCCTGCACCAGCGAGCGGTCTCGCCCTGTGGCAGCGCATATTCCTAAACTTGAACGAGGTAACATGTCCTCCTGTCTTATACGTACCGTGGGTCCTCCATAACACCTATTGGCAATTTTCTCATACTGGCCACATGATGTCCTTTTCCTTAGGCGGCACCATACCTCCTGGACTTTGTCTGTTTTTTGGCACCAACCTTGGGCCCATACAAACATATCGTGTATTCCAGGTACATAGTCGCATTATTCGTTGGGCAACTGCTCACACCTACCCTCAGCGTGTCACCATGACGTTTGGTAGCCTCTTGACATACAGGGAATCTGTACGCAGCTCCGGTGGTCACATATGCTCTATACTCTAGCACTTACTCTTATACACGGCAATCTGATGTTTTGGTTTACCTTGTTGCTTCATATATTGTCAAATACTTCACGTGTCTGTATTCTTGTGTTTTTAGGCAGCTCACCCTGCACGATACAGGGGCAATCTCACCATTATTTATCCACTCTGGAAGGCCCTTATCCAGACCCAGCATGGTCACCTTATCATAATCTTATCGACACATTCACAGCTCTCTGTCTCTCCAAAATGAAGCTCACATCTCACGCTCCAAGTCAGGATTCACCAAAGTCCGTCACGATTGCTGCTTGATCACTTTCACTAGTGATATTTGTTTTGCTTTTTTGAACTAGAATTTTGAATATGATATATTGTATCCTTAATGTGCATCAAGAATTTTTTCTAAAAATATTCTTTTGTATTTTTGTATATATATATTACAGTATTCAAAAATCCTGTCTGATGAAGGTCCTATGTTGGGACCGAAAACGTTCATGTTGAACTGGATGCACTGAATAAATGATGTTTTTCTACACTACAAAATTCTCCTGAGTGCCAAGTATATTATCATTGATGTACTACGGGTTGGATACCTAACTTGAGCACCTCCCAGATACCCAGAGTGCCGTGCTTTACTATATTACATATTGGATCCTTTTCACGAGCACCTAGGACGATGTCAAGTGAGACCTTTTCTTTCAACGCAACAGAAGCGGCGGATATCCTGTCCAAAGTGACCGCTCCAAGCGACTTTCTCCAAATCCCCACTAAAGAGTTAAAGAATCGTGACCTGGAACGTGAGTCCAGACGAGCAGTTCATCTAGAACTACATATCATCACGATAGCTGAGTACCTCCGAGTCCAGAGGATCCCACGAGGCCTGAGGGTCTCTCTACAACCAACCTTTTTTAGGGAAGACAAAGATTATTGTACCAAGTTCGAACACATCCTGAACAAATGTTCGGCAGATCTGATGACCTTAACTCTTTCTTATCTCCAAAAGAACCTGGAAACAGTGAACACTCAAATAAATGCCATAGAGAACCAACTGATCAGTACCATGCCCCAGGAAGAGTACCAGGAACTCAAACAAAAGAATCAAGATCTCTTGAAAGCACACAGGATGGAAGTGGAAAAGAGGAAAAGATCAAAATTTCTACGAGATACCGAGGACTACCTGCAGAACCGGGTCTATCAGTGGCGAGATACTCGGCAGTCTTCCAGACGACACAGCTCTTTAAGCTCATCCGGTTCTGTCGACAGCAGACCTGGCACCTCAAACTCTTCCACTTTCCACTCTTCTTCTTTTTTAGGGCACAATCGGGGCCGTCAAAGGGGAAGACGAGGCGGGGGGGCCAATGCCGCCGTGGAAAACAGAAATCAGATGGCGACACGCTCGCAGGTAAGGACCTCCCGCTGGTAGTCAACATCTCCTCAAAAACTCTGGACACACATCAATTGGCTGTACTCCAGAAAGGCCTGTCCTTTTGCCCAATGTATAAGTTCAACTCGTTTGAACTTAATATGGACCTACAGAGGTTTTATCGGAACCTCAGGCTGCGTGTCCATTTCTCGGGACTGCCTCCCGTATTGAACCCGTCGAGGCAGGACAAGACCTTACTCGAACTTCACGACCTGGGACTACGGAGCCACAGCGGGTACATGCCTCCACGGTCCAACCCACCAGTGGAAACTTTCGTTTCCCTTGTTGAAAGGGACATCCACACGTTGACTCGCGATATGGACCGGGGGAGATTTCAATTCCAGACCAATCTCTCACACTCGGAGAAACTCTCGCTGGAACAACTGGCGTCGGATAAGTCTCTTGTAATCAAACCAGCTGATAAGGGTGGGGCTACAGTAGTTATGGACAGGACTGACTACATTGAGGAGATCACTAGACAATTAAGTGACACCACGGTCTATAAGGTTATACCCCAGAATCCCCTTAACCGACTGGTCCAGCAAATTGCACCGGTTATAGATTTTCATTTTCAAACAGGTACAATCGACAGTAAGATGAGGGATTTCCTGATCAAAAAAGATCCCATCACTCCTATATTCTACATCCTGCCTAAAATTCACAAAAGACTGAACAAACCACCGGGCAGGCCCATTGTTTCCTTGACTGATTCAATCTTGTCACCTCTATCTATAGTGCTCGAGAAGATCTTGACCCCCTTAATTAAAACCACACGCTCCTTTGTGCTGGACACCAATGACTTCATACAGGTCATTAGGTCCTTGGGCCCTATCTCTTCTTCCTCTCTGCTAATTACCTGGGATGTCAATAGTCTATACACATCTATAGTGCATGAGAAAGGTATGGCAGCCACGGATAGACTCCTGAGTGACAATAAGGTAGACACCAAAATACGTCATTTCTGTGCTGACCTATTAGGTTTGGTACTCAAAGAAAACTACTTCATGTGTCAGGACACCTTTTATGCCCAGCTACAAGGCACTGCAATGGGCGCGAACGTAGCGCCCCCGTATGCCGTGGCCTATATGGCAGCCTTCGAAAGTGACTACGTGTATGACCATCCCCTCTTTAAAGACCACTGCAAAGTATGGCGGAGATATATCGACGACATTTTTTGCGTCTGGGACGGCCCCATTGAGTCGCTCCTTTCCTTTGATCAACATATTAATAACATCTGGCCCGAGCTCAAATTTTCCATTCAACAAGACACACATAGGATTAGTTTTCTAGATACCCTGGTATATAAGGAAAGGGACGGCACCCTAGCCATTGATCTATTCACCAAGCCTACTGACCGTAACGGCCTCCTACATTTTACCAGCTGTCACCCACCCTCGGTTAAGAACTCTATTCCAAAATCACAATTCCATAGGGTAGAGAGGATTGTCTCTGATATAGAAACTAAGAAAGTCAGACTTACGGAAATGGAACACAAGTTCATCGAGAGGGGCTATCCCCGGAGAGTATTGACAGAGGCCAAAAGGAACCTATCTAACACTAGACCAAGAGACAACCAAAAGAGAATTCCTTTCGTGTCCACGTTTCACCCGTTTTCTGGTTTGGTGCAAACTACAATCAGAAAACACTGGAACATCCTAACAAAAAGCTATCCCAATATTCCGGAATTCACCAGGCCCTTCCTTCCATGTTTCAAACGAGCAAAAAACCTCAAAGATAGACTTGTAAAGGCTGACATTGGTTCAAGTACAGTGGTCCCCAGGCAGACCTTCCTTCAAACTCAAAGACAAGGGACATTCCCTTGTTTGAACTGTCTACAGTGTAGCAACATACAGAGGGGTTCCGTTGTTTTTCACCCACAAACTGGCAAGGCAATTCCCATCAAGGGATTTTTTACTTGTGAATCCACGTTTGTGGTGTATCTTATAAAGTGCCCATGTGGTTTGGCATATGTGGGGGAGACCACCCAAATGGTGAAGGATAGAGTGGCCCAACATAAGTCCACAATCCGATGCAATAAGACACATCTCCCCCTCCCCTATCACTTTTCCGAAAAAAATCATACCATCGCCCAGCTCCGATTCCAGGTTCTTGAACAAATTGATATCCCTAGGAGAGGACAGAACCGTACCAAAATGCTCCAGAAAAGGGAAGCTTTTTGGATTTACACGTTACAGACCTTAGAACCAAAGGGATTAAACAGGGACTATGACGTCTCGGCTTTTTTGTAAAACTGTGAATATTGTACTATGGTCCCTTTATTGAGCATGTTGTATTGACTTTATTTGTTTCCTTCTTTTATATCCTCACAGAATCGCTAGCTGCACTACCAGGCACTGAGCACCAACTATCCTTCACATGGTATAGTATTTCCACACCATGCCGGTTTAACATAGAGCATTTAGATTGCCACTCTATCACAGCTGTGTGACGACCTTCAGGTCTGACCAGTTTTCTCTTCAATGTGCATATGCAGCCCTCACACGCATTCTTCCTGCTATTTCATTCCTCTTTCGTACGCTGTAGTGCCCATAACTAGCTCAATTTCTCCATTGTACAGATAGTCCCCACATGCTTTTATTCCACACTGATACACACTATAGTGCCCACAATATCTCCCCCAGTGGCCCTGTCGCCCATGCCTCAGCTGCGCGGTGCATTGATACACTTCATGCAATAGATACAGGCGCCAGTACACTTATAAATCGGCCCAGCGCTCCCCTCGTTTCTGCGCATGCGCGGCTGGCTCAGTCATGTGACGCCGGTGACGCAGTGGGTCAGCTGACCCCCTGTCGGCACACACATAAACCCGGAAGTACCGCTGGAGGTTCAGCGTCTCCGGGAGGATTCTCTGCACGGCGCCAGTTCCTCTTCTCTGCAGCACCAGGTACAGCGACGCCCAGTCTCCCCTCCATTGTCATACATTATGCCCGGATTATTCATCTCACTGGGACCACCTTTATTTATTCATTCCTTTCAGCGCTCTTCTCATCAGCGAGCACCTCGCCCACTTGCAGCGCAGTTCCTCACATCACAAAAGGTATTGTGTCCCGTTGCTCAGGATGTACCAGGGTTCCCCTTTAGTGCCTATTGGCAATCTCCCACACCCTGTATTTACTTCTTATGACCGGACTAGCTATTCATGTAGCACTACCCTCATTTCTTGCAGCGCTCCCTGCACCAGCGAGCGGTCTCGCCCTGTGGCAGCGCATATTCCTAAACTTGAACGAGGTAACATGTCCTCCTGTCTTATACGTACCGTGGGTCCTCCATAACACCTATTGGCAATTTTCTCATACTGGCCACATGATGTCCTTTTCCTTAGGCGGCACCATACCTCCTGGACTTTGTCTGTTTTTTGGCACCAACCTTGGGCCCATACAAACATATCGTGTATTCCAGGTACATAGTCGCATTATTCGTTGGGCAACTGCTCACACCTACCCTCAGCGTGTCACCATGACGTTTGGTAGCCTCTTGATATACAGGGAATCTGTACGCAGCTCCGGTGGTCACATATGCTCTATACTCTAGCACTTACTCTTATACACGGCAATCTGATGTTTTGGTTTACCTTGTTGCTTCATATATTGTCAAATACTTCACGTGTCTGTATTCTTGTGTTTTTAGGCAGCTCACCCTGCACGATACAGGGGCAATCTCACCATTATTTATCCACTCTGGAAGGCCCTTATCCAGACCCAGCATGGTCACCTTATCATAATCTTATCGACACATTCACAGCTCTCTGTCTCTCCAAAATGAAGCTCACATCTCACGCTCCAAGTCAGGATTCACCAAAGTCCGTCACGATTGCTGCTTGATCACTTTCACTAGTGATATTTGTTTTGCTTTTTTGAACTAGAATTTTGAATATGATATATTGTATCCTTAATGTGCATCAAGAATTTTTTCTAAAAATATTCTTTTGTATTTTTGTATATATATATTACAGTATTCAAAAATCCTGTCTGATGAAGGTCCTATGTTGGGACCGAAAACGTTCATGTTGAACTGGATGCACTGAATAAATGATGTTTTTCTACACTACAAAATTCTCCTGAGTGCCAAGTATATTATCATTGATGTACTACGGGTTGGATACCTAACTTGAGCACCTCCCAGATACCCAGAGTGCCGTGCTTTACTATATCACTCCTAACCCTAATCACAACCCTAACCATAACCCTAACTACACCCCTAACCATGACACACCCCTAACCCAACCGTAAACATAATCCAAACCCTAACCCCGACTCTAGCCCCAACCCTAACCCTAACTTTAGCCCCAACCCTAACCCTAACTTTAGCCCCAACCCTAACCTTAATGGGAAAATGGAAATAAATACTTTTTTTTTATTATTATTTTTCCCTAACTAAAGTGGTGATAAATGGGGGTTGGTTTACTATTTATAGCGGGTTTTTATAGGGGTTTATATGTTTGGCAGCTGTCACACACTGAAAGACGCTTTTCATTGCAAAAAATAGTTTTTGCGTCACCACATTTTGAGAGCTATAATTTTTTCCATATTTTGGTCCACAGAGTCATGTGAGGTCTTGCTTTTTGCGGGACGAGTTGACGTTTTTATTGCTACCATTTTCGGGCACATGACATTTTTTAATCGCTTTTTATTCCGATTTTTGTTAGGAAGAATGAACAAAAACCAGCAGTTCATGAATTTCTTTTGGGGGGCGTTTATACCGTTCTGTGTTTGGTAAAATAGATAAAGTAGTTTTATTCTTCAGGTCAGTACGATTACAGCAATACCTCATTTATATTTTTTTATGTTTTGGCGCTTTTATACAATAAAAACTATTTTATATAAAAAATAATTATTTTTGCATCGCTTTATTCTGAGGGCTATAACTTTTTTTTTCCCTGATGACATTGTATAGTGGCTCGTTTTTTGCGGGCCAAGATGATGTTTTCAGTTGTACCATGTTTATTTATATCCGTCTTTTTGATCGCGTGTTATTCCACTTTTTGTTCGGCAGTAAGATGATAAAGCATTGTTTTTTGCCTCGTTTTTTATTTATTTTTTTACGGTGTTCACTAAAGGGGTTAACTAGTGGAACAGTTTTATAGGTCGGGTCGTTATGGACACGGCAATACTAAATATGTGTACTTATTGTGTTTTATTATTTACATAAAGAAATGTATTTATTGGAACAATACATATATTTTTTCTTTATTTAGGATTTTTTATAAATATTTTTACACAGTGTAATTTTATTTTTTACATTGTCCCAGGGTGGGACATCACTATATAGTGTCAGATCGCTGATCTGACACTTTGCAGAGAACGGTGTCAGATCAGCGATCTGACAGGAAGTGCAGGAGGCTTGCCGACACCTGCTCTCAGCATGCACTGACAAGCCACCTCCCTGCAGGACCCGGAAGGACCCCCACAGCCATCTTGGATCCGGGGCCTGCAGGGAGGAGAACGGAGGAGATTCTCAGAACAACGCAATCACATCGCGTTGTTCTGAGGGTCTCAGGGAAGCGCGCATGGCTTCCCTATGCCACTGGAATGCTGTGATCATGTTTGATCGCAGTGTTCCGGGGGTTAATGTGCAAATTTGGAAAATATGTCCAATTGAGGTGGGCAAATTTATGGTGCTGTATGTTTGATGAGTGGAGGGGACGTGGAGAGGTTAAAGGAGCGTCTGAAAAGATATTAGAGTGATGCGCGCTTTTCTTTTTTTCTGCTTAACTTTATGTGTGTTGATTCCGGCAACCAATTAGGGTGCAGAAACCATCCACAATGTCATGACACAAGGTCTTCTGTGATTGGTTGCTGAAGTCTCAGGTATTTTAAAAAGTGGACATCTTGTTTTGCTGACGCTATTAGCTCAGTGTCACAGTGCAGAAAGGTCGCTTTTGTGCTAGTGCTGAAAGTAAAATTGGCAGTGAAATAGATAGGATCCTGTCCTGTGTGAAATCGATCTTCCAGCATTAAAGTGTGCAAAAACTTTGTGACAGTCTCCAAAAGCCCCATTAGCTACTCCAAATTGTTTGTGCTAACTCTGTGTTTCAGTGGCAAATCAGAAGACCAGATTTCCACTTTATAATTGTTAGGCCTAATATAGTGTTGCAGCCTGGAGTACCAATTTGCTACTCCAAATTGTTTGTGCTAAAACTGTTTTTCAGTGGCAAATCAGAAGGCAATATTTCCACTTAAAAATCGTTAAGCATAACAGTGTTGTTCAATCACCCTTGTTTCCTCCGGTGTCAAAAATTTCCAACCACCCAAATGACTGTGGGGAACCACAGATTGGCCATTCTGAAAAGCTGTTCACACATTCTATTCCATGGGCATCAGAGGACTGGTCCAAAGAATCACACAACCCAGAGGAGAAAAGTATCCGCACCAATGCCCAAAATGTTTTCATGTTGGATCTGGGGCAGGATGATGTAGAGTCCTAGATTAATCCAGACCCTTGTCACCAGACATTAACCACCAAGGATAGAGGTGATCCTGATAACATTATCTCTAAAATTTACAAAAAAAAGTCAGCAGTGACAAAAATTGCAATAACTTGACAATGACAAGCATAAAACAGCACATGAGTGATCAACATGCCTTACTGTGTGAATCTCAATACTCTAAAATGTGGACTAGCGGGCCTCACCAACCATTGGCCATCCCATCAACTTTCTCTGCTGCTTCTTCCTCCTCTGTGACCATTCCAACTCTTCTCACACAAGTTTCCGGCAGAAGAAACTACAATTGTTTATCCACCACAGTTGAGGTGAGTAAGAGCCGAACAGCTGTTATAGAAGTAGACATGACTGCTGCTTTTCTGTCGCCTAACACAATACATCGTTCTCAATCCACCATAATATCTTCGCCTGCACCTCACTCAAAGTCCAGCAGATTGTCCTGGTCTCCATACTCCGCTCTCTCTCAGCACAGCAGCCAGATCTCGGTCCCGCAGTTCAGATCACTTAAAGGGCCACTGTCACCCCCTCCAGCCGTTATAAACTAAAAAAGCCACCTTGTGCAGCAGTAATGCTGCATTCTAACAAGGTGGCTCTTTTAGTTTTTGGTGCATGCATTCCCAAAATATAGCTTTTATAACTTCTCCAAAATACCTGTCTTTCGCCAGGGAGGCAGGTCCTCACCCCCCAGCTTGAAACGCCACACTGCCATCACTCAAATCTTCAGGGGCACAGGGTGCCGCCCCCATCGTGCTGTTTTCACATGAAATCCGGCGCCTGTGCTGTGTAGTACTGTCTGGTGCAGGCGCAGTGAGCTCTGGCCGTCTGACATCACAGCCAGGCTTGCAGACTGCGCCTGTGCGGCCGCCCTGCTTGTGAATCCCAGCCCCGCACTCTGCATAATGCATAACACACTGCGGGGCTGGGATTCACAAGGTGGGTGGCCACACTGGCCGCACAGGCGCAGTCTGCAAGCCTGGCTGTGACGTCAGATGGCCAGACCTCACTGTTCCTGCACCAGACAGTACTACACAGTGCAGGCACCGGATTTCATGCGAAAACAGCGCAATGGGGGTGGCGCCCGGTGCCCCTGAAGATTTGAGTGACGGCAGTGTGGCGTTTCAAGCAGGGGGGTGAGGACCTGCCTCCCTGGCGAAAGACAGGTATTTTGGAGAAGTTATAAAAAGCTTTATTTTGGGAATACATGCACCAGAGTGCAGTTATGTGACATTAATGCACACTTAAAAAATGCAATACCACCTAGTCTGTAAAGTATGTGATTGGGGTACAAAGCAAAAGTCCTTGGAGATCAGGAGACAGCTAGCTGGACACCACCATCAGCGCTGAAGAAATGTTCTGAGAGAACGCTTGCTGCCGGGCACGATAAAACCTCCAAGACGTGTGAGCAAGCTCAGGCAACTCATCCATTTTAGAAGACCAAAACGTGAAAGGGTCCAAACCCTCCCTGATTGTATTGATATTTAGTTCTAGATACTACTGCACCATCCTCTCCATTTGTTCACTATGTGTAAGACTTGGACTCTGTTGTGCTGGTGCACGAGTTGGTCTAAAAAAAAGTGTCAAAAGACTCACAGAAATTGCTTCTTCCACTTCCACCACTGCTGCTGCTAATGTTTAGGCATTGACAAATTGACGTGCTGGAAGTTGGAAGTCTACAGCTGCGATGCGAACTTTGTGCTTCACTGCTGTCTTGTGGAAAAGCTCTCTTTAGGTTGTGTAAAAGCTTGTTTCAATATTCCAGCATTTGTGTGTCACTTTCTAGGGCGGGAAACATCTGGCAAAATTTGCTTTCAAAAAATGTCGATCTAATAAAGTGGCAACCCAGTAGTCAGCATTACTCCTAATCATAACTATACGGGGATCACGTTGCAGATAGTGCAGCAAGAAAGCACTCATAAGTCGGGCTCTCCCATAAGGTCCAAGCCCATGCTGTGTTGGTGGCTTGGTAACAATGAGGCTTGTTTCCTTCATCCCCTGCCGCCAACCATGAATAACAGGGAGGGGAGGATTATCCTCTTCATCTGACAGTTGCTCACTCATCACTTCTTAGTCCTCCAATTGTTCTTCGGATCTTGCACCTTCGATAAGTTTGTCTGTTAAGACCAGCCACCCTCGATTGCAGCAATCCACCCTCCCTTGGCACTCGCCTGTGTGATGACAATCTTGAACTTAGAGACAATATTATCCCCTCCGCATATTCCTCTGCTTCCTCTTCTTCTTCTGGGACCACCATCTCCTCCCACAGCTATTCAAAGTCTACTCCAGCATATAGATGACTGGAATAGTGATTCTGATGATTGCATTGTCAGCGCTAACCATCTCAGTAGCCATTTCAAAACTGTGTAGAAGGGTGTAGAGTTCCTTAATCTGTGCCCACTCTGTAAATGTTATATGAGCCACATCAATTTTGCAAATTTTGTGCTATAGTAATACTGCAAAGTTTTCTCAACAGGGATATATCATTTGTAACTTAAAATGGGCAAGGTGCATGGTAAGGAATGTGAAGTGGATGGGATGCTGATGGTGAGCACCGTAGTCAAGGTGAAACTGTGGCTGCTGCAGGAGCACAACAAATACACACATCATGTCGATCTAGCTTCCTGTCCCACTTTGTAAGGGGGCTCAGAACATCACTTTTTGAAGCCAGACCAGTGTGAAAAGGTTGTTGGATGGGTAGCAGATAATGTTTCCAGTCACTTTGCCAGCACCACCATGTCTTACACATTGTCCAGTCTTAGTAGGCGTGCTTCTGGACCACATAATCCTCACCATGATACTCCTTCCTCCCACCGTGATGAGTGCCCAAGCACAAGTGATCCCACACTTAGACACTCCGAAGAGATGTTCAAATTTCCATTTATAGATTCTGGCCTTTCACCCTGCCCATTTCAAGGAGGACATGAGGCAATTGCATGAAATGATGCCCAAATATTTGAGCAGCCACACTCAGAAGAATGCAACTGAGGAAAAATGCAATTACTGTCACAAGAGATGGATGTTGATGAGACACAATTGTCATCAAGTGATGTTGTTACATCAGCAGGTGAGGAGGAAGGCCAGGGTGCTGAAGTGGAAGACAAGGGGGAGGACGATGAAGTCACTGACCCAACCTGAGAAGGTGACATCATTCACTCAACCTGAGAAGCAAGGACAACAGCACACGGGGGGAGAGATCTACAGCACCACAACAGGCAGGAAGAGGCAGTGGGGTGGCCAGAGACACAAGGTGGGCAACTGCTCCTCAGAGCACCAACATGTGAGAAGTTACCAAGCCAATTATTAGGTGTTCCCGAGTCTGGTGCTTTTTTAAGACAGTTCAGTTAAGCCCAAAAAGGCCATTTTCAAAATCTGCCATGCCAATATCAGCAGGGGCAGCACAAATACCAGCCTGATCACCACCAGCATTCAAAGGCACATGCAAGCAAAGCACCCAACTACTTGGGCCAAACTGAAGGGTCCAGAAAAAGTGTCTGTGGGAGACACCACTGCCACTTCCCCTGTTCTATGTGCATGCCAATCCCCTGTCTATGATGTAGGCAAAGATGCCTCCCTCCCTGTACCTGTCATTGCACACATGCAACCAACATCAGCAACCACATCCACGACCCAGCACAGCGTTCAGTTGTCCCTACTCCAGTCCTTGAAATGTAAATATGCAGCCACCCACCTATTGGCCACAATACTAAAAGACCACATTTCCTGGCTGCTTTCCCTGAAAATGTTGCAATTTAGTCTTGTGGAGATGGAAGCTTTCCGCAACATCATGGCGGTGGCCGTCCTTCAGAACTCAGTCTTGTGCTAAGCATCTCATGTGTTTTTTCATAGATTTCATAAGCCAGTATGCTATTCACATTTCATGTATTGCACATTTCCTTGCTTTAGCACAGTAAAATTGAGTGCAGCCATTATCTATTTGTTATGTAAGACTTTTTTTGGTTATGCACCAGTTCAGACTGGATTGCTGTTCAGTCAGTTTTCCTATATTTACTATGTACTGTTTTTTCTGACTTGAACGCCCCGCCCTTCACCATGCTGTAATTTTAATTACATCCAAACACAGTTGGGTCTGACCTTCCTTGCTTTAGTACAGTTGAGTGCAGCCATTGCTCTGTTTGCTATGTAGTCTTTTTTGGTTATGCACCTGTTCAGACTAGATTTCTGTTCAGTCAGTTTACCCATATTTACTATGTACTATTTTTTCTGACTTGATCACCATGCTGTGATCACCATCACCTTCACCATGCTGTGATTTTAATTACATTCAAACACAGTTGGTTCCGACCTTCCTATAAATGCAGGCTTTACCATGTTATTAGCCATAGGTAAGTGTTCACACTAGGCAGTCAGATCAGGGACCCATCCGATTTGAGATTACCTTGACGTTTGGTGGATGGGCTCACATTTTTTGGCCAAATCTTGTGCTAAGCATCTCATGTGTTTTTTCATAGATTTCACAAGCCATTATGCTATTCACATTTCATGTATCGCATATTTCCTTGCTTTAGTACAGTTGAGTGCAGCCATTGATCTATTTGCTATACAGCACCACAACAGGCAGGAAGAGGCAGTGGGGTGGCCAGAGACACAAGGTGGGCAACTGCTCCTCAGAGCACCATCATGTGAGAAGTTACCAAGCCAATTATTAGGTGTTCCCGAGTCTGGTGCTTTTTTAAGACAGTTCAGATAAGCTAAAAAAGGCCATTTTCAACATCTGCCATGCCAATATCAGCAGGGGCAGCACAAATACCAGCCTGACCACCACCAGCATTCAAAGGCACATGCAAGCAAAGCACCCAACTACTTGGGCCGAACTGAAGGGTCCAGAAAAAGTCCTTGAAATGTAAATATGTAGCCACCCACCTATTGGCCACAATACTAAAAGACCATATTTCCTGGCTGCTTTCCCTGAAAATGTTGCCATTTAGTCTTGTGGAGATGGAAGCTTTCCGCAACATCATGGCGGTGGCCGTCCTTCTGTACTCAGTCCTCAGCCACCACTATATTTCCTGGTTTGCCATCTCGCCTTACACAGGCATGTGTCCCATAACTTCAGCAGTGCCCTGACCAGCGCTGTTATTGGGAAGGTATACTTAACCACAGACACCTGGACAATTGCTTTTGGCCAGGGATGCTACATTTCCCTGACTGCACACTGGATGAACATTGGGGAAGCTGGGACCCGGTCAGACTCTGGGACGGAACATGTGCTGCTGAATCCAAAGATTGCAGATCCTGGTTCAATCTGGGTTTTTTCCACCTTTTAGATTAGTTCCTGCTCCTCCTCCTCCATCTCCTTAACCACCATCTCTGAAATGTCAACATCAGTCACAAGCTGGAAGCACTGCAGCACTGCCTTGGCCAAAAAGCTCTGCTGAAGCTAAGCTGCTTAGGTGACATACCGCACACTGCTGTGGAGTTTTTGAAAGGTCTAACAGACTAGACTTATCTGTGGCTCTCATCCCTGAACCTCCAGCCAGGCATGGTCATGTCTGACAATGGTTGCAACCTGGTGGTGGCTCTGAAGCTTGGCAGCCTCGCACGTACTATGCCTAGCCCACATGCACATCTTAATGGTTTAATGGTTTCTCAAATCCTACCCAGATCTGCCTGATCTACTTGTAAAAGTTTGCCATGTGTCTACTCATTTCCATATGTTAGCTACAGCTGCCGCCGCCCTGGTAGTGCTACAGCAGCGTTTGCATCTTCCAGCTCAACAACTCATGTGCAATGTCACCATGCATTATAACTCAACACTACATATGTTGGCAAAGCTTTGTGAACAGCAGAGGCAGTAATTGGGTACCAATAACAAAATACTGACCGTCAAATCCAAATCAGAAAACTGGTGTGTACAGGTGCGAACTAGGAGTAGCCATCTTTATATATAACAAACAAATAAAGTTGCACTCTGTAGTGTTAAAGCATGTAAATATGAAATATATGAAATATAAATAGCATTACTGCTCTAGATAATAAGAAAAAATTATAGTATAGTGTTGAGCATTTCGATACCGCAAGTATCGGGTATCGGCCGATATTTGCTGTATCGGAATTCCGATACCGAGTTCCGATATTTTTGTGATATCGGAAATCGGAATCGGAAGTTCCCAGTGTATGGTTCCCAGGGTCTGGAGGAGAGGAGACTCTCCTTCAGGCCCTGGGATCCATATTCATGTAAAAAATAAAGAATTAAAATAAAAAATATGGATATACTCACCCCTCCGGAGGCCCCTGGACCTTACCGATGTAACCAGGAGCCTCCGTTCCTAAGAATGAGGAGTTTAGGACCTGCGATGACGTCGCGGCTTGTGATTGGTCGCGTGAGCGGTCACATGACCGGTCACGTGACCAATCACAAGCCGCGACGTCATCGAAGGTCCTAAGCTCCTCATTCTTAGGAACGGAGGCTGCCGGTTAACACCGCTAGGTCCAGGGGCCGCTGGAGGGGTGAGTATATCCATATTTTTTATTTTAATTCTTTATTTTTTACATGAATATGGATCCCAGGGCCTGAAGGAGAGTTTCCTCTCCTTCAGACCCTGGGAACCATCCAGGATACCTTCCGATACTTGTGTCCCATTGACTTGTATTGGTATCGGTATCGTCGATATCCGATATTTTTCGGATATCGGCCGATACTATCTGATACCGATACTTTCAAGTATCGGAAGGTATTGCTCAACACTAGTTAGGTATGATTCTACTGAAATGAAAACTGCCACAGGCTGGAGGGCGGAGTTCAGAGAGCTAATGTACAAATAGCAAAAAACTGGCACATTTAAATCAGAAAACTGGTGTGTACAGGTGCCAACTAGAAGTAGCCATCGCTAAATATAACAAACAAATAAAATACTCTGTGGTGTTAAAGCTTGTAAATATGTAATATATCTGACGTACGAATAGCATTACTGTTCTAGATAATAAGAATGCCAGCTACACCATGTCCATTGGTATTCCGGTCAGACTCCGCACATATAGTAAGAGCTGATTTGTGGGCATGTATGTCTGACTTCTGTGTGGTTATCCAAAACTTTGAGGACTCAACCAAAATAGTGAACCATAATCAGCATTATCATCCTGCTTCTCTGTCTACTGAAACGTTCGCTGCTCACAATTAATGAGGAGGCTTTGCAGGCAAAGAAAGTTGAGATGGAGCAAGAAACTATACTGGGTGATGCTACACAACCCAGCCTCATCATTTCAATGTGGATTAGGTGATAATGAGGAGGAAGAGGAACAGGAGCTGTTGCCTGTGCTACACACAGTCTTAACCACGCCACCTTCATTCTGCCTGTTCAGCATGGATGGCCTAAAGACGAGGAGGAGAGGGAAGATAAGGAGGAGAACAACGTGGGCAGTCATCCTCTTGGTGGGGGACAGGGAAGTCTTGGCTGTTGGCAGTCTGGCATACATGGCTGAGTTTATGTTCCGCTGCCTTTCCTATGACTCTTGGTTTGTATGCATTTTGGCCAACACTAATTACTGGTTGGTCACCTTTCTAGACCTGTGTTACAAAAAGAACTTTACATCTTTGCTTCCCATGGTGGAGAGGTCTAATACAGTGTTGCAGTACCAGAAGGCCCTAGTTGAGGAATTATTTTAAATATTTCTATCTGACAATGCTGGCGTCAGACGGTAATTTGGGAATTTGGACAACCAGGGAGTGGAGATGAGGAAGACAGACACCAGATGCATCAGAAGCAAGTGAACACGCTCCAAGGTCTTGGACAATTTTCTCAGACCCTCCCAGTGCACAGGCCCTGATAAATGGTGTACTCTTACAAGGAGGGAAATGTTTTGTAAGATCCTGAAGGAGTACCTTGCCGAATATACCAGCATCCTCTGTGCCTTACAACTATCGGGTATCCAAGCTAGACACATGGTATGAACTTTCCCTCTACGCTTAAGAGGTAGTGACCTGCCGTGCTGCTAGTGCTTTTTCGGAGTGGGTTTTTAAACTTGAATTGTCATTTTCATTAATATCTATGGGCCCCAGCTATTCTTTGACTTGTCTACGTATAATCATGATTGTGTAATAATGTTGATGCAGGATCACACATAATACTTTCTTTCATTTTAATATTTGTGATTAATACATTTTTATATATACAGTATATACTGTATCTATATATTGTTTTTTACATTCCTTTACCTGAGTGTCTTAATTACTCATAAATTTCCATATTCTCTGTTGTCACTGGTAATTTTTTGGGGTCCAAAACGACCCAGAGCCAGTAAGACTCTCCTTACACCATTGATTAAACACTCAAAATTTTCTAAGAATATATAGCAATAGCTAATCCTAAAACAGAAATGGTGATATTGGTCCTATAGCTAATAACTATTTTTTTTCTGAATACTATGTAGCAATTTTGTAATATTTACATTAATTCAATAATTTAGCTAATGTCTCTTTCGGTGTATTCTCCTTTCAGTATTGCTAACATCTTGACATATTGCTAAACAATGAAATAATCGAGCTTGAGATATATATACTGTGTATATATATATATATATATATATATATATATATATATATATATATATATAGTATATATGCACCATATATATATATATATATATATATATACACTCACTGGCCACTTTATTAGGTACACCTGTCCAACTTCTTGTTAACACTTAATTTCTAATCAGCCAATCACATGGCGGCAACTCAGTGCATTTAGGCATGTAGACATGGTCAAGACAATCTCCTGCAGTTCAAACCGAGCATCAGTATGGGGAAGAAAGGTGATTGGAGTGCCTTTGAACGTGGCATGGTTGTTGGTGCCAGAAGGGCTGGTCTGAGTATTTCAGAAACTGCTGATCTACTGGGATTTTCACGCACAACCATCTCTAGGGTTTACAGAGAATGGTCCGAAAAAGAAAAAAAATCCAGTGAGCGGCAGTTCTGTGGGCGGAAATGCCTTGTTGATGCCAGAGGTCAGAGGAGAATAGGCAGACTGGTTCGAGCAGATAGAAAGGCAACAGTGACTCAAATCGCCACCCGTTACAACCAAGGTAGGCCTAAGAGCATCTCTGAACGCACAGTGCATCGAACTTTGAGGCAGATGGGCTACAGCAGCAGAAGACCACACCAGGTACCACTCCTTTCAGCTAAGAACAGGAAACTGAGGCTACAATTTGTACAAGCTCATCGAAATTGGACAGTAGAAGATTGGAAAAACGTTGCTTGGTCTGATGAGTCTCGATTTCTGCTGCGACATTCGGATGGTAGGGTCAGAATTTGGCGTAAACAACATGAAAGCATGGATCCATCCTGCCTTGTATGGAGCATCTTTGGGATGTGCAGCCGACAAATCTGCGGCAACTGTGTGATGTCATCATGTCAATATGGACCAAAATCTCTGAGGAATGCTTCCAGCACCTTGTTGAATCTATGCCACGAAGAATTGAGGCAGTTCTGAAGGCAAAAGGGGGTCCAACCCGTTACTAGCATGGTGTACCTAATAAAGTGGCCGGTGAGTGTATATATATATATATATAATCAGAGCAACTGATGAACTGTGCAATTTTAGATTTTGCATATGGCTTACACTGTAGGATGTGATTGCAATCAGGGCAGCCGACGAAAGACTTTTGTTCTTGGTCTGATTAGCCTATCTGGATAGAAATTTACAAATTCACATTGAATTTTGCAGAATGTGAAAGGAAATGTCTGCATCTGTAGTTCAGCAATTCTCAGCAGCAATTACACTAAGGGTATGTGCACGAATGGCCGCAATTCATCATTGCCTTAGTTAAAAAATTTTGTCTGGGTTTGTTTGTTTTTTTGTTTGTGCCCATTTCATTATGTTATTTGTGCGCGCTCTTTCTTTTTGTGTTCACTTTGCGGGCAGAGTTTAACTATTCCAGATGTTTTCGACTGATTAATCAATTGTGACTTTTTTAAAAAGTGGCAAAATTTGACCCAACGTCACTCCACAACCCCCTAATGTATATTTGAGTACATCAACATTTTGTCATAGCGTTTGTTACCAAAATGTGACTTTTTTTGTCCCACAATCTCAATATCAGTTCAAGACCTAAAAAAACACTTTTATACTTTGTGGGAAATTCATGAATTATGTATGCCATTTTGATGAATTTGGATCTGAAAACAACAGCTAAAACCACAAAACAAAAAATAGAAAGTTGCTTAAAAAAACACGCAAATTGTCTCTTCAGAGAGAAAGAGGACTAAAACACTAGTGCCACCGATAGGAAGTAGCAATCCTAAAAGTCAATATAAACCCTCCACCGGGCCTTGTTACATGACATAGACAACTTTTCCACAGTCAGTAATTGGCAGTGCTTTGGACTTAGCACATGCCCGCTATGTCCAAAGTGCTGACGGCTTTTGAATGCAAGTGATTCCGCAAGTGTCCATTGAACCGTGCGGAATCACCAGGTCCAATACATTGTACGGGTGAAATTTACCTTGTGGAGACTAGGGTGTATGCAAGATAAATTGACATAATTCGGTCTGGACAGACGTGCCGCATGTCAGTCTCCATGGGTGATCCGCACGCTTTTAGGATTGCTACTGTTAGAATCTGAGATACCGTCCAAATGAATTCAGATCCTTTACCCACCTAAAACAATCATAGGTGTTAGAATCTGTTTAGTTTGAAACTATCCGCCATTATCTTGTGGAGTTCTGGCTGCTGGTCCTTTTCCTCTGGTGCTGAGTTTATCTTGGGTCAGGTGTTTGTATCACTCTTTATTAACCAGCCTCCCAGTCCTTGCTGGAAAACAGGGTTAATCTGCTTGAGCTCTAGCTTGGTGTTTTGCTTAGTGTTTTGTGTGTGTTTTGTGCAGTACTAGTACCTCTGGCTCTGCTAGCCTTAGTTTCTGTTTTCTATTGGTTTCTGCAGCCTTCTCTGTGTTTTCTACTAGGAGGTGACCCGTTTTTGTACCCAGTCCTTAGTTCTTTTAGGGTACCCCTTCCCCTTATCTATAGGTCTTCGCTTGAGATTAACCTAGGATCGTCGGTGGGTCTATTCGCAAGGGATGGGTGCCCACTCCATCATAGGGTTTCAGCCTAGTCATAGTGAAGGGTCAGTTTTCCCCCTTCTACCTTAGTCCTGTGTTGCAGATCCGTAACAGCTACTTCCTATAAGTGGCACTAGAATTCTTGTCCTCTTCTTCTCTGAAGAGACAAATTGCATATTTCCCAGAGGAGTATTGCAGCTTAAAAGTCTCCTCACCTATGCATGCCTGACATGTCACTCTCGTAAAGGAGAAATGTTACCCCTTGAATCCCGGTCAGATGCCTTTCACCCAGCCAAACCAAATCTTGCATTTTGCACTGATGAGGTGCAAAAGTCTCCTATACACCTTGAGTGTGCTCTCTTGTCCTTTGGCATTGCCACTTCGATGGCTTAAGCCAGTCGCTGCTTTTGGCAGATGGCCAGGAGGAATCGGAAGGGAGATCCTGGAAGCTGTGGATGATGGGAGTCAAGCTTCAATTCTCTGGGACTGGTAAAATATGGATTCAGGCTTGACATAGCTGAAGATAAAAAAAACTTTTTCTCCGGGATGTTTGGCCAACATGGTGTTTTATTACATTCTGAAGACTCGGAAGTATGAGGTACTATGCCTACAGGAGTTCAAGAGGAAAGGCAGGTATATCTTTCATGGCTGCTTGCCAGAATTTGCTTACTGCCCTGAAAAATGGAGTTGCAAATCCTTTGCTGGAAGATCCTACCTTTACTGTGCTTTACTGTAAGGGGGATGTCCCACATGTAGTTTTTATGCATAACCATTTTGTTTCCCTTGATGACATTACTTTAATTTTTAAAAGACATTGCATTTATGTTCTGTACTCCTACAGGGTCCTAAATTGAGAAGGGCTTTGGATCAGGAAGTACGTGTTTTTTTGGAATGGATCCCCAAAGCCCATGAGGCATCCAATACCCCACTCTTAATTTTTCAATTGGGAAGATTTTTTTTTCCTGCATGCCCCGTTGTACTGCAGAAGGTATAAGAATTTTGGGCATATCCAGTATATTTGCAATGCTTCTGGCCATATGGCAAAAGACTGGACCAGTCCTGTTATGTGCAATGCTTGTGGTGAGGAGGGCCATAAGTATCAGGACTGTAAGGCCAGGACCTGTCCTAAGTCTTATGCTGAAGTCTCAGGTGAGGTGTCTGTGCCCACTGCTGCTGCTGTTGACATTCCACAGGTTACAGTCCCAAATCTTAATGAGGAACCTGAGCCTCCTGACATCATGGATGCACATGAGGAGGTCCTATCCCAAACGGAATCTACCAGAGGTAATGAGTTTGGAACTTGCTGAAGTTGAGTATGAGCTTTCTCATCAGACTGATGTCTGTTGGGAGGTGGAATTGGACAGTTCTTTTGGTAAGTCCCTCAGTGTACCTTGGATAGGTACTGAGAAGGAGTTGGCCAGTTTTGGAGGTCAAGGTGACTTCATTTCGTCGAGGTCCTCTGAGGACGAGGAGCCTGGTACTTCCTGTGAAAAGCCCAGAATGGACTTTGAAGACACCAGTGAAGATTGTGCAAATCTGGTGAGTAAATGTAATAAGCCTCCAAATATCTTTTCTACTGATGCCAGTGCTTTTTTTTAGGCATTCCAGCAGAGGTGTAAACAGATTAGAGGAGTTGCAGTTCCAGATGGAAGACAAAAACTGTTGAAGAGGAAGTGACATGGGAACATCATGGGGAATGCCCCGGGAAGCATTTCTGACTCCTTGGTCACAGCTTTGAGCAATGTTGTCAGAGCCTTATGCCATTTTTACAGGTGCACTCAAAAACATTCAAAAACTAAACCAAAATGGATTTTCCTGGGAAATATGTTAAAGAACATCCTTTCCAGGGTAATGAATTATATATAAGGCAAAATAATTGACCCAAAACAAAAATGTTCCTCCACCACTTGAGCTATGTTCACACGTAGCACTTTTGCTGTGTTTTTCAACTTTAGCGTTGCTTGGTGAGTGGCATTGGTGAGCCTGAAGAACCTGGAGTGGATAATTGCAATGTTGAGGCTAAAGAATACCTGGCAGTGTAGAATTGCAGTGTTATGGCTGAAGAACCTGTAGTGGAGAATTGCAGTGTTGAGGCTGAAGAAATTGAAGTGGAGAATTGCAGTGTTGAGGCTGAAGACCCTGCATTGGTGAATTGCAGTGTTGAATCTAAAGAACACCTGGCAGTGGAGAATTGCAGTGTTGAGGCTGAAGAACCTGGAGTGGAGAATTACAGTGTTGAGGCTGAAGAAATTGAAGTAGAGAATTGCAGTGTTGAGGCTGAAGAACCTGCACTGGTGAATTGCAGTGTTGAATCTAAAGAACACCTGGCAGTGGAGAATTGCAGTGTTGAGGCTGAAGAACCTGGAGTGGAGAATTGCAGTGTTGAAGATGAAGAAATTGAAGTGTAGAATAGGATTGTTGAGAATGAAGAACAAACAAAAAGTGGAGAATTGCATTGTTGAATCAGCTAACTAATCCCTACAGTTCCCATTATTAGGAACTTGGTCTCCCATACTGTTTGGCTATGCGGTGAATGCAAGGCCTGCCCTGCCCCAAAGTTACACGCACCGCAATTACCCTTGGAACAGACATCCTGGATGGCCACATGAAGCCAAAGTTCCCATTATTATGAATTTGGTACTACCATACTGTTTGCTTATGCATTGAATGCAAGGCCTGCCCTGCACCAAAGTTACACATACCCTAACAACCCATTGAACAGATGTCCTGAATGGCCACATGAAACCAAAGTTCCCATTATTAGGAATTTGGTGCTGACATACTGTTAGCATATGCACTTAATGCAAGGCCTGCCCTGCACCAAAGTAACATGCACCCCAATAAGCCTTGGAAGAGATGTAGAGGTGGGTCTCCTGAAAGCAATGTTCCCATTATTATGAAGTGGGTCTCCCATAGTGTTTGCCTATGCAGTGAATGCAAGGCCTGCAAAAAATTAGGAGGCACTCGAATGCCCCATGAAAAAGATGTGGAGGAGGGTCTAATTAAAAAATGCTCCTATTGTAAATGATCGGGTCTCCAATACTTGTAGTTCCCAGGCTAACAAACATTTCCCCCTGGAGGTACACTTTTTTAAATTTAATTAGTTATGGGCATCATAAACACTCTTGCCAAAAAAATAGAGTGACTGTTGCATCACGGAATACGTTCACCCTGGTGTTCTAGTGATGGTGTCTGAAGAGACGTGGAGGATGTCCTCCTAAGAATTTATTCCCAATTTAAAGGAGCGGGTCTCCTTATATTTCCCCCTGAGTGCACACATTTTTTAAAATTATTTATGGCATCACAAACACCCTTGCAAAAAAATAGAGTGACTGTGGCATCATGGAACATGTTCACCCTGGTGTTCTAGTGGTGGTGGATGATGAGGATGAGGAGAAAGAGGAGGATAACACCAAATAGCCAAAATCATGAAGCATATACCCATGTGTGGGAGTGAAGAGGTGCATGGGAATACTCCTCTCAAAAAAAGTCACTGTATTGAAGGTTATGTTTCGCTGTTATCATTCGGTGGTGTTGAGAAGTCTGGCCCAATCCAGCCCTTGTTAATTTTTATAAGGGTCAGCCTGTCAGCATTTTCAGTTGACAGGCGGATGCGCTTATCAATTATAATTCCACCAGCGGCACTAATAACCCGCTCTGACAAAATGCTAGCAGCAGGGCAGGCCAGGATTTCCAAGGAGTAGAGAGCCAGTTCATGCCACAGGTCCAGCTTGGATATCCAATAATTAAAAGGCACAGAGGAATCACGGAGGATGTTGGTACGGTCAGCAAGGTACTCCCTCAGTATCTTCCAAAACATTGCACTCCTTGTGACAGTACCTCTGTGCCAGAGAGATGGGAGGGTCTAAGAGAACTCTCCCAGAACATTTCCAGTGTTCCCCTGCCCCTGCTGGATTGGAGTTGTTTCTCTCGTGCCAGTACTCCTTGGTTTTCCATGGAACTATGACGTCTGCCACCAGCGTTCTCACATGGGAATTTTTTTAGTAATTCCACAACAAGGTCCCTCTGGTACTGCACCATTTTTGTAGACCTGTCTGCCTCTGGAAGAAGAGATTGAAAGTTTTCCTTGTAGCGTGGGTCTAGAAGTGTCACCAACCAGTAATGAGTGTCACCGGAAATGTTCATAATGCGAGGGTCATGGGAAACGCAGCACAACATAAAGTAAGCCATGCGTGCCAGACTACTAACAGACAAGACTTCTGTGTAGTGTTCAGCGATACCTTCTGATGTTTGAAAGTATCGGTATCGGATGGTATCGGCCGATATCCGAAAAATATCGGATATCGCCAATACCGATACCCGATACCAATACAAGTCAATGGGACACAAGTTTCGGAAGGTATCCTGGATGGTTCCCAGGGCCTGAAGGAGAGGAAACTCTCCTTCAGGCCCTGGGATCCATATTCATGTGTAATATAAAGAATAAAAATAAAAAATAGGGACATACTCAGCCTCTGACGCGCTCTGGTAGTAACCGCTGTAACCGGCAGCCTCCGTTCCTAAGAATAAGCGAGTGAAAGACCTGCAATGACGTCGCGGCTTGTGATTGGTCACGTGACCGCTCATTTGACCGCTCACGCGACAAATCGCAAGCCACG
Organism: Ranitomeya variabilis; assembly: GCF_051348905.1. NCBI lineage: Eukaryota > Metazoa > Chordata > Amphibia > Anura > Dendrobatidae > Ranitomeya > Ranitomeya variabilis. Next base: position 823,618,904 of record NC_135232.1, on the reverse strand, counting down.
ACGTCATCGCAGGTCCTTCACTCGCTCATTCTTAGGAACGGAGGCTGCCGGTTGCTCGTCTGAGGTTCAGGCTCCTTCGGAGGGGTGAGTATATCCATATTTTATTTTTATTCTTTATTTTTTACATGAATATGGATCCCAGGGCCTGAAGGAGAGTCTCCTCTCCTCCAGACCCTGGGAACCATACACTGGGAACTTCCAATTCTGATTTCCGATATCACAAAAATATCGGAATTCCGATACCGCAAATATCGGCCGATACCCGATACTTGCGGTATCGGAATGCTCAACACTACTTCCGTGTCCTCTTCAACAAGACAACTGACCATGCTGTGCTCCTCCTCCCTGTCCTCAGGCCATCCTCGCTGAACAGATGGTATGACAGTTGTGCTTGTAGTACCATCTATAGCATATGAAACTAGCTCCTGTTCTTCCTCCTCCTCTTCCTCATTGTTTACCAATCCACATTGGGATGACATGAGGCTGGGCTGTGTGTAATCACCCTGTATGGTTCCTTGCTCCATGTCCTCGTGCTCCGCCTGTAATGCATCTGCAGCGCCCCAGAGTCCTGGTCGTTGCAGTACTGTGGCTCCGCCACTATGGGGAGCTACGGTGCGTCCGATGGCACTGAAGGAGTTCATCTGATCAGGTATCACAGACACCAATAGATTTCACAGCTGGGCCTCCGGGGGGAGCTAAGGGTTCTATTCATTAGGCCACTCCCCACCATAGTGGGTAAACTGGGGGTCAGGCAGGAAGTTAGAGGAGAAAGCTGACTGGATTGAATGAAGCAACACCTGGTGGCAGGGGGTGTTGTGGAGGAAGAGACAGTAGGGTCTCTGTCAGGGGTGGGATCCTGACAGAGGCTTGGCATTGAAAAAGAACGTAACGGGTCCGCGCCAGCTCCGGGAAGCGGCGGGACCCAAGAAAGGACTAGAAGCAAGATAGATTGTGCTGAGTGAGAAACGAGATCAAGCAATAGGAGAATACCAGTAGGGGTCATGCTGTAAGACCGGAGCAACACCCTACTGAGGCGCATTACCGGTGGCCGGAACGCCGAGGGAGTATTTCATTAGAGAGCTTCAAGCAATACTCTAAACAGCGGCAGGATAGTCAGTCTCAGGCGGGCTGTCTCACCTAAATCACCTATGAAGTCATGGGAGGCAATTGCGGGAGAGGGGCGTCTCTAGGGTCCCGGAAGAACTCCAGGCCTACCCGACAAACGGGTGCCGTTCTAACTGTAACATCAGGAAGGGACGGAAGATTAGCAGAAGATCAGTTAATCGAGTTGTGAGGGAACACGAGAAACAGACACAACGGTTGTGGGGTACTTTCCGTAAGCATAGCAGGGAAGGACTACAACACATAGCGCTAAGAAGGAAGGCACCGATTTCCACCTGTGAAGTGAACTCTGTAGGTGCCATTGGACCGGCCGGACTTGCGCAGCCTGGTGAACCATATTCTGGACTGAGGACTCAGAGATCTCCAGTAAAGAGGTAAAGAGACTGCAACCTGGTGTCCTCGTTATTTACCGCGACCTGCACCCCCACAACTGCACCACCAACATCCACACCTATCATTCACTGTGCGCCCCACGGCAGGGTCACGGACCGGGGCCTAGCCGCCGTGACAACCCCAGAAGCAGAGACTCAGAGGCCCGGTACCGGGTACCCCTCGGCCCTGCGGCAGTGGGGGCGCTACAACTTGGCGTCACGAACAGGATGTACTTAAGCCTGAAGAATCAGGTCATGTGTGCCTTGGAACTGTGATTTGTTGTGCTTGGACTGTACTTTATTGCAAAGACTGTGCTGCGCCATTTGCCGCCAAAAGTTCGCGCCAAAAGCCGCCGCCATTGCTACGCCAGAGAAGAAGGAGGGCGTGCCATGGGAGGAGACTACCAGAGTGGCACGGGAAATGGCTACCGCCCCCTGTGCTTCTGGCTGCGAAGTGAGAACCTGCCCTCAAGCAGAGGACGACCCCCTGATTTGCAACGGCGGGAAGCGGGTGACGGAGAAGCTCGACCTCGGAGAAATGGCGGAGTCAGGTGTATGCACTGCCACCGACTATCAGGCAGCGATGACGAACAGCAAGTGCCTGAACGAGGAAGAAGTAATTCCGGCTTGCCCTCCTTCACCAGAGGCGGACCTATGTCCACTGCAGCGGAAAGATCTGAATTCTTTGGAACCGGCCGCGGAGCTGAGCTTACCCATCCCGTCCTCGGAGCCAGCGGAGGAGGAACCATGGTGGGCGGAGCCGCATCCGGGGACCCCATTGGAGGAGCCGCGGTCCGGGCTGCGGCCGACTCCAGCGTTCTCGTTAATGGACCGGATCGACATCGGTGGAACCACATCAGGCGCAGGTATGGGAGACGCCCCTGCTCCCCGGCTCGATCCCGCTCCCGCGACCGGTCCTCACCCCAGTAAAAGCCATCTACTATCGGCAGAGCTAGTGGTGTTACCCCCCGATGCCATGGGGAAGCTGGTGCCACCGCTGCCGACTAGGATGGGGGAACCCGTAGACGTAGGCCCAGACGGGGTGACCCTCCAGTGGGACACCCCCCGGGTTGGGCCAGATGGAGTTCGGGAAGAAGGATTCACCCTTGCTGTGCTTACCTGGGAGCAATACAAACAATGCTTGATTCTACATTGGAAAAGGCAGAAAGAGGCAGAGCTGACTACCCCACCGAGGGTACGACAACCACCTCCTGCATGTGATGACCGGGACATGGTGAGGCGGGGCACTGTATTGGCCTTCCACCCGAAGAGAGGATGGGGCTCCATACAGGAACCGGGGCTGCCAACTGCCGTCTTCGTTGCCAGCTGCAACGTGAAGGAGAGATTGAAAGTTTTCCTTGTAGCGTGGGTCTAGAAGTGTCACCAACCAGTAATGAGTGTCACCGGAAATGTTCATAATGCGAGGGTCATGGGAAACGCAGCACAACATAAAGTAAGCCATGCGTGCCAGACTACTAACAGACAAGACTTCTGTGTAGTGTTCAGCGATACCTTCTGATGTTTGAAAGTATCGGTATCGGATGGTATCGGCCGATATCCGAAAAATATCGGATATCGCCAATACCGATACCCGATACCAATACAAGTCAATGGGACACAAGTATCGGAAGGTATCCTGGATGGTTCCCAGGGTCTGAAGGAGAGGAAACTCTCCTTCAGGCCCTGGGATCCATATTCATGTGTAATATAAAGAATAAAAATAAAAAATAGGGACATACTCAGCCTCTGACGCGCTCTGGTAGTAACCGCTGTAACCGGCAGCCTCCGTTCCTAAGAATAAGCGAGTGAAAGACCTGCAATGACGTCGCGGCTTGTGATTGGTCACGTGACCGCTCATGTGACCGCTCACGCGACAAATCACAAGCCACGACGTCATCGCAGGTCCTTCACTCGCTCATTCTTAGGAACGGAGGCTGCCGGTTGCTCGTCTGAGGTTCAGGCTCCTTCGGAGGGGTGAGTATATCCATATTTTATTTTTATTCTTTATTTTTTACATGAATATGGATCCCAGGGCCTGAAGGAGAGTCTCCTCTCCTCCAGACCCTGGGAACCATACACTGGGAACTTCCAATTCTGATTTCCGATATCACAAAAATATCGGAATTCCGATACCGCAAATATCGGCCGATACCCGATACTTGCGGTATCGGAATGCTCAACACTACTTCCGTGTCCTCTTCAACAAGACAACTGACCATGCTGTGCTCCTCCTCCCTGTCCTCAGGCCATCCTCGCTGAACAGACGGTATGACAGTTGTGCTTGTAGTACCATCTATAGCATATGAAACTAGCTCCTGTTCTTCCTCCTCCTCTTCCTCATTGTTTACCAATCCACATTGGGATGACATGAGGCTGGGCTGTGTGTAATCACCCTGTATGGTTCCTTGCTCCATGTCCTCGTGCTCCGCCTGTAATGCATCTGCAGCGCCCCAGAGTCCTGGTCGTTGCAGTACTGTGGCTCCGCCACTATGGGGAGCTACGGTGCGTCCGATGGCACTGAAGGAGTTCATCTGATCAGGTATCACAGACACCAATAGATTTCACAGCTGGGCCTCCGGGGGGAGCTAAGGGTTCTATTCATTAGGCCACTCCCCACCATAGTGGGTAAACTGGGGGTCAGGCAGGAAGTTAGAGGAGAAAGCTGACTGGATTGAACGAAGCAACACCTGGTGGCAGAGGGTGTTGTGGGGGAAGAGACAGTAGGGTCTCTGTCAGGGGTGGGATCCTGACAGAGGCTTGGCATTGAAAAAGAATGTAACGGGTCCGCGCCAGCTCCGGGAAGCGGCGGGACCCAAGAAAGGACTAGAAGCAAGATAGATTGTGCTGAGTGAGAAACGAGATCAAGCAATAGGAGAATACCAGTAGGGGTCATGCTGTAAGACCGGAGCAACACCCTACTGAGGCGCATTACCGGTGGCCGGAACGCCGAGGGAGTATTTCATTAGAGAGCTTCAAGCAATACTCTAAACAGCGGCAGGACAGTCAGTCTCAGGCGGGCTGTCTCACCTAAATCACCTATGAAGTCTTGGGAGGCAATTGCGGGAGAGGGGCGTCTCTAGGGTCCCGGAAGAACTCCAGGCCTACCCGACAAACGGGTGCCGTTCTAACTGTAACATCAGGAAGGGACGGAAGATTAGCAGAAGATCAGTTAATCGAGTTGTGAGGGAACACGAGAAACAGACACAACGGTTGTGGGGTACTTTCCGTAAGCATAGCAGGGAAGGACTACAACACATAGCGCTAAGAAGGAAGGCACCGATTTCCACCTGTGAAGTGAACTCTGTAGGTGCCATTGGACCGGCCGGACTTGCGCAGCCTGGTGAACCATATTCTGGACTGAGGACTCAGAGATCTCCAGTAAAGAGGTAAAGAGACTGCAACCTGGTGTCCTCGTTATTTACCGCGACCTGCACCCCCACAACTGCACCACCAACATCCACACCTATCATTCACTGTGCGCCCCACGGCAGGGTCACGGACCGGGGCCTAGCCGCCGTGACAACCCCAGAAGCAGAGACTCAGAGGCCCGGTACCGGGTACCCCTCGGCCCTGCGGCAGTGGGGGCGCTACAACTTGGCGTCACGAACAGGATGTACTTAAGCCTGAAGAATCAGGTCATGTGTGCCTTGGAACTGTGATTTGTTGTGCTTGGACTGTACTTTATTGCAAAGACTGTGCTGCGCCATTTGCCGCCAAAAGTTCGCGCCAAAAGCCACCGCCATTGCTACGCCAGAGAAGAAGGAGGGCGTGCCATGGGAGGAGACTACCAGAGTGGCGCGGGAAATGGCTACTGCCCCCTGTGCTTCTGGCTGCGAAGTGAGAACCTGCCCTCAAGCAGAGGACGACCCCCTGATTTGCAACGGCGGGAAGCGGGTGACGGAGAAGCTCGACCTCGGAGAAATGGCGGAGTCAGGTGTATGCACTGCCACCGACTATCAGGCAGCGATGACGAACAGCAAGTGCCTGAACGAGGAAGAAGTAATTCCGGCTTGCCCTCCTTCACCAGAGGCGGACCTATGTCCACTGCAGCGGAAAGATCTGAATTCTTTGGAACCGGCCGCGGAGCTGAGCTTACCCATCCCGTCCTCGGAGCCAGCGGAGGAGGAACCATGGTGGGCGGAGCCGCATCCGGGGACCCCATTGGAGGAGCCGCGGTCCGGGCTGCGGCCGACTCCAGCGTTCTCGTTAATGGACCGGATCGACATCGGTGGAACCACATCAGGCGCAGGTATGGGAGACGCCCCTGCTCCCCGGCTCGATCCCGCTCCCGCGACCGGTCCTCACCCCAGTAAAAGCCGTCTACTATCGGCAGAGCTAGTGGTGTTACCCCCCGATGCCATGGGGAAGCTGGTGCCACCGCTGCCGACTAGGATGGGGGAACCCGTAGACGTAGGCCCAGACGGGGTGACCCTCCAGTGGGACACCCCCCGGGTTGGGCCAGATGGAGTTCGGGAAGAAGGATTCACCCTTGCTGTGCTTACCTGGGAGCAATACAAACAATGCTTGATTCTACATTGGAAAAGGCAGAAAGAGGCAGAGCTGACTACCCCACCGAGGGTACGACAACCACCTCCTGCATGTGATGACCGGGACATGGTGAGGCGGGGCAATGTATTGGCCTTCCACCCGAAGAGAGGATGGGGCTCCATACAGGAACCGGGGCTGCCAACTGACGTCTTCGTTGCCAGCTGCAACGTGAAGGCTCCCTGCTGTGGCCGAAGTGGTGATCCGCTACAAAGGGGAGATCCGGTGACTTACACCCGTCATCGGAATGCATACGGGTGGTATGCCCGGGACGTGCGCCGTTGTGAGCTGGGGGGGGGCGTCGTCTGGTACTTCAACCATGATGGAACCAGACGTAACGGATCTTACCAACATTGCCGCCGTACGTCTCATTGCAGCGACTGAGCTGGCGGCTAGAGTCCGCCTTCGGGTCCAGACATCGGGTGGTCTGACTGCACCAGGGAAATCCATTGGTGATACTGGTGCGGCATCAGCTGCTGACCTAGGATCAAAGTCTGCACGGTCGGAAGGTGCCCACTTTCGGCTGATGTCTTGTGATTCAATATGAAGATAAACCTCGATACCATGAATCTGTAAATAGTTACTGTTTCTCGTTGTCCTGCTAAACCCGCTCAGGGTACACTCTTAAAGGGATCCCTTTGTTGACCCGGGATCCCTATTGTTTTTGGTTATTTTCTATTTTTTCTACGTTATTTAAAAACTGCTGAAATCATGAACAGTGCATGATCTGAACTTCTTGTATATAGTTTGCACCTTCTTAAAGGCGCTTCCTACTGGTTTTATTTAAAGACTCTTTGCGAAGATACCGTACTGGAACCTTTGCTGAGTATGGACTGGTAGTTTGAGAAGATATACTACCTCACAGAGACTTGGTCCCCTCTTAAAGGGGATGTTCATTTGTCGCATTTTGATAGTAATATTGCTTAAGACAAGTAGCAATAATGTTGATGAGAGAAAAGTGATGATAATGTTTGCACGAGGAAGTTATATGTGTTCAATTGGTTAATTGTGAAGAAATGTTAATGATGTTATTTGAGAAGAAAAAGGCGAAAGATAGAAGAAGGATGCAGTGGACCCGTAGGGATAGACGTGGTGTCCAGCATGCATGATAGAAAGAAAGATAATGAGAAGGCTTAATGTTCAGAAGAAAATGCTTGATAATGTTGATAGATAGTTAGGATAGAAGGTAAACCCTGAGTCCTCATAGGAGTCATGTAGAGATGGCTCAGTGCTCTTAAAACTGAAAGTAATGTTATGTTCTATACTGTGTATAGTAGTTGAAAAGGCAGTAGGCCCTGGCTGAACGGGGCGGTCCTGTAATAGAAAGGAGAGGCAGTAGGTCTGGTGCCGATAGGACAGGCGGTCCTGCAGATCCAAAGTAGGAGAATGTAAAAGTTAAAATACCTTATAATGTGATTATAGGAAGGTCTTTAGTGGATAAAGAGTGTATGTCCTTAAAGGCAAAGTTAAATTATTGTTCAACAATTTTGCACTTAGTAGAATACCCGGTTGGGTAACAGGAGTTATTTATAACCTGTAATTTATAATGTTAACCATGTTTGTAACGTTTAAGTGTCCTCACCTCCCATAAAGGGAAGCTCTGTTTAAGTATACTTATTGTTATTGCACTCAACCAAAATTGTATGTCTTTTTGCTAACCTGTATTGTTGTTTTCTTCCCAGTCCCGGAGTACTGTGTTTAACCAGGGGGGAGTGCAGCGCCCCAGAGTCCTGGTCGTTGCAGTACTGTGGCTCCGCCACTATGGGGAGCTACGGTGCGTCCGATGGCACTGAAGGAGTTCATCTGATCAGGTATCACAGACACCAATAGATTTCACAGCTGGGCCTCCGGGGGGAGCTAAGGGTTCTATTCATTAGGCCACTCCCCACCATAGTGGGTAAACTGGGGGTCAGGCAGGAAGTTAGAGGAGAAAGCTGACTGGATTGAACGAAGCAACACCTGGTGGCAGAGGGTGTTGTGGAGGAAGAGACAGTAGGGTCTCTGTCAGGGGTGGGATCCTGACAGAGGCTTGGCATTGAAAAAGAACGTAACGGGTCCGCGCCAGCTCCGGGAAGCGGCGGGACCCAAGAAAGGACTAGAAGCAAGATAGATTGTGCTGAGTGAGAAACGAGATCAAGCAATAGGAGAATACCAGTAGGGGTCATGCTGTAAGACCGGAGCAACACCCTACTGAGGCGCATTACCGGTGGCCGGAACGCCGAGGGAGTATTTCATTAGAGAGCTTCAAGCAATACTCTAAACAGCGGCAGGACAGTCAGTCTCAGGCGGGCTGTCTCACCTAAATCACCTATGAAGTCTTGGGAGGCAATTGCGGGAGAGGGGCGTCTCTAGGGTCCCGGAAGAACTCCAGGCCTACCCGACAAACGGGTCCGTTCTAACTGTAACATCAGGAAGGGACGGAAGATTAGCAGAAGATCAGTTAATCGAGTTGTGAGGGAACACGAGAAACAGACACAACGGTTGTGGGGTACTTTCCGTAAGCATAGCAGGGAAGGACTACAACACATAGCGCTAAGAAGGAAGGCATCGATTTCCACCTGTGAAGTGAACTCTGTAGGTGCCATTGGACCGGCCGGACTTGCGCAGCCTGGTGAACCATATTCTGGACTGAGGACTCAGAGATCTCCAGTAAAGAGGTAAAGAGACTGCAACCTGGTGTCCTCGTTATTTACCGCGACCTGCACCCCCACAACTGCACCACCAACATCCACACCTATCATTCACTGTGCGCCCCACGGCAGGGTCACGGACCGGGGCCTAGCCGCCGTGACAACCCCAGAAGCAGAGACTCAGAGGCCCGGTACCGGGTACCCCTCGGCCCTGCGGCAGTGGGGGCGCTACACATCCTCTTTTATTGTGAGCAGAGAGCTTTCCAGAATGCAGAAAAGCGGGATGTGATGCTAATTATGGCGTCATCACCACTCACTATCTTGGTGGAGACCACAAAGTTTTGTAGGATGGTACATATGTCTGACATCCATGTCCACTCCTGTGGTCTTATGTGTGTTGTCTGAACTGAATAATGCTTGCCTTGTTGATGCTGGTAGTCAACAGCTTCCCTCTTCTGCTCACAAATCCTTTCCAACATATGCAGTGTAGAGCTCCAATGCGTGGGGACATTACACACCAGTAGTGTTGAGCATTCCGATACCGCAAGTATCAGGTATCGGCCGATATTTGCTGTATCGGAATTCCGATACCGAGTTCCGATATTTTTGTGATATCGGAAATCGGAATCGGAAGTTCCCAGTGTATGGTTCCCAGGGTTTGGAGGAGAGGAGACTCTCCTTCAGGCCCTGGGATCCATATTCATGTAAAAAATAAAGAATAAAAATAAAAAATATGGATATACTCACCCCTCCGGCGGACCCTGGACCTTAGCGATGTAACCGGCAGCCTCCGTTCCTAAGAATGCAGTGAGTTTAGGACCTGCGATGACGTCGCGGCTTGTGATTGGTCGCGTGAGCGGTCACATGAGCGGTCACGCGACCAATCACAAGCCGCGACGTCATCGAAGGTCCTTCACTCTGCATTCTTAGGAACGGAGGCAGACGCTTGGACCGGTGAGAGCCAGGGGCCGTCCGAGGGGTGAGTATATCAATATTTTTAATTTTTATTCTTTATTTTATACATGAATATGGATCCCAGGGCCTGAAGGAGAGTTTCCTCTCCTTCAGACCCTGCGAACCATTTCGATATTTTGTGTCCCATTGATATGCATTGGTATCGGGTATCGGTATCGGCGATATCCGATGTTTTTTGGGTATCGGCCGATCCAATCCGATGCCGATACCTTTGCATATCGGAAGGTATCGGTCAACACTACACACCAGTCATTGAGCCAGAAGATGCAAACGCTGCTGAAGCACGACAAGGGTGGCTGAAGCTGTAGCTGACTTTCTAAAATGGGCACCCAGGCAGCATACTTTCACAAGCAGATTCAACAGCTCCAGGTAGCTTTTGAGAAACCATTGAGTGACGAGGTATAGCACATGGGCCAGGCATGGTATGTGTGTGAGCTAAACTCACCTCAGAGCCTCCACCAGGTTCCGGCCAATGTCACACATGACCATGCCTGGCTGTAGGATCAGGGGTAACAGCCACAAATCTGACTGCTCTTTCAGAGCTGTCCACAACTCTTCAGCATTGTGTGGTTTGTCACCTCAGAAGATTAGCTTCAGCACAGCCTGTTGTCGCTTGGCTGAAGCAGTGCTGCAGTGCATCCAGCTTGTGACTGATGTGCTCATTTCAGAGATGGAGGCTGAAGACGAAGAGGAGGAGGAGGTGTAGGAGCTGTAGACTGTGGGGGCAACCATGATTGACATAGGACCTGCAATCCTCAGGACCTGTTCCATCCCAAGGTCCAACTGGGTCCTGGCCTCCACTATGTTAACCCAGTGTGCCATCAGTGAGATTTACTGTCCCTACCCACAAGCACTTGTCCACGTGTCCATGGTTAGGTGGACTTTCCCAGTAACAGCATTGCTGAGGGCATGGGTAATGTTGTGGGACACGTGCTTGTCTAATACTGGTATGGCACACCGGGAGAAATAATGGCGACTGGGGACCGAGTACCTTAGGATGGCTGTCGCCATCAGGTTCTGGAAAGCTTCCATCTCCATGAGCCTAAAAGTCAACATTTTGAGCACAAGCAGATGAGAAATGCATGAATTTAGTACTGTGAGGTGTTAGCTGCATATTTCCGCTTGCGTTCCAATGACTGGGGTATGTACAACTGAAGGCTGCGCTGGGCCAAGGACATGGACATGCTTGATGATGGTCCTAGTTAACTGTGGGCAATGACAGGTGCAGGGCACAAGGCATCTTCGCATGCACCATGAACAGGGGATTGGCTTGCATGCACAACAGAGGAAAAAGCAGTGGTGTCACCTTCAAACACTGTTCTTGGAGCCTGGGGTTTGGCCCACAAAGTCGGATGCTTTGCTGCCATGTGCATGATCATGCTGGTGGTTGTCAGGCTGGTAATTTTGCTACCCCTGCTAATGCGGGCATGGCAGGTGGTGCAAATAGCCTGTTTGGGGTTATCGGCAGAGTCTTTAAAAAACATCCAGACTCGGGAAGACCTAACAGTTGGAATGGCAACTTTTGTCATGTTGGTGTTACTGGGAATGGATGCACGCCTTCTGTCTTCAGCCACCACAGTGCTTCTTCCTGCCTGTTGGGGTGCTATGCCTCCTTCCCCATATGTGCCGCTGTCCTCACTCTGCATGTCCTCCTGCCAAGTTGGGTCAGTTTCTATATCATCCACCACCTCGTCTTCCACATCCACACCGAGGTCCTCCTCCTGACTTTCTGTCAATTGTGTCTCATCAACATCCACCTCTTGTGACACTTTCCCATCATCGCCTTTGTGTGACCGTGGCTGCTCAAATATTTGGGAATCACTACATGCGATCTCATCTTGCCTTGCTTCAAGTGCACCGGGCGAGAAGAACGAATCTATAAATGGAAAAGTGAACAGCTTTTTGGAATGTCCAAGTGTGGGATCAGTTGTCTCTGGGAACTCGGCATGGTTGGAGGAAGGAGGATCAGGGTGAGTAATATGCGGTCCAGACTCACGGCTGCTCAGACTTGACCATGTGGAAGACATGATGGTGGTGGTGGCAAAGTGACTGTAAGCATTATTCGCTATCCAACCAACAACCTTTTGACACAGCTCTGGCTTCAATAGTGGTGTGCTTCTGCGGTCCTCTTGTAATTGGGACAGGAAGGCCGTGTGAGAAGATGTGGGTGTTTGTTGTGGTACACTTTTAGCTTGCCCACGGCCTCAGCTTTTGCATGCACCATTAGCATCACATCCACTTCCCTGTCCCTTACCACGCACCTTGCCCATTTTAAATCGACTACAAAAATGTTTTTCAAGTTTACTACAAATACCTGAATTTGCAGCAAACTTATATGTGATCAGTGTGAGTAAAAAACACAGTTCTAGTTATCTGGAATGTAGGTAAATTTTTTTAAAAATGTTTTAAATAACTAAGGTAAGACACAGGAATACCAGTTCAAAAGTGACCTTAAATACCACAATTTTTAGTCCACAGATAGAGGAGGCGTTTGACAGAGATACTACACTGTTCAAAATTTGGCCTGTATATTTTTAATTTAAACATAAAAATACTGCATGGAACTAGGGTAACACACCATAAAAAAAGTGAATATAGGCCTGAAATGGCCAAATTTGCAGCCCACAGACAGATCAGGCGTCTGACAGAAAAACCACAATGTTCAATATGTTGCCTCTATTTTTGTATTTTGTACCCCAAAATACTGAATAGAATTAGGGTAACAGACAGCAAATACAGTGGAATGGAGGCCTGAAATGCCCAAATTTGTAGCTCACAGATAGATCTGGTGTCTTACGGAGATACCACACTGTTCAATATGTGGCCTGTATTTTTACTTTTTGTACCCCAAAGTAGTCTATTGCACTAAAGTAAGACACTGTTAGGGCTAGCGGAATGCACCAAATAATTAGAGAGATGGTCCACCATGCAGAGATGGTCCACCATGCAGAGATGGAACCTGCTGCTGAGTCATTATGGACTATATGACAGTAGAATGAGGATACACACACGGGCTAGCTTCACCCTGTATGAAAGAAGTGAACCCTGTTGTGTCACAGGGCCACGGTAACGCACAAAGAGTGCAAGCAAGGAGTCACAGAACTCAATCCCAAGACTCAGGATGAGAGTTCGTCTAGACCACTTGTGCTTAACACCGCTACTGGGTGTCAGAGTATAACTTAAATAATAATTTTTATGCAAAAGAGTGCGTGCAGTGCCGCTCTGGCGGATGCCACAAACCACCCAGGCTTGGGTCAGGAAAGCGCTCTAATAGCGCAAGGCGCCGCACTGGTGGTCACAGCAAAAGACACTGTATCGTGTGTACTGATGGCTCTGTCGGGCGCTAGATAGCAAGCATCCACCTTACGCAAGCAGTCAAACACAACGGAGGGGATGATTAATGAGCGACTTTCACACATCAACACACACACACGTTTTCAAGCATACACTAGAACATGGCCGAGCGGCCGTGCAAATCTTTTATAGCAGCAGTGCTACAAGACCTTCCAGATGGTCCAATAGGAGCCGCAACAGGCCCTGAGCATGTGACTCCTGACCTCCAATGGGAGATCGTCCCGTGGGCATGCTCAGTATGGGAAAAGCAGGACTTATTCCCAGAAAGACCCTGTCACTGCTGATCAGTGCTGGCTACAAAGGCAGAGCCTGGAAGAGCAGCAGTAATCAGTCGCACAGTATCAGCCTGAGCCAGATGCGAGACCGACGTCTCCACTGAGCAGACTCCGCTGTGGCTGGAGAAGAATGGGAGATCGCAGCGGAGATGGTTCGAGATTCCCCCTGTGCAGAGGTGGGAACTTGACACCTAACAGACACAGCAAAAAAAGGGGAATATAACCCTGGAATGCCACAATTTGTATCCCTCAGATAGATCATTTGTCTGACGGAGATACCATACTGTTCAATGTGTGGCCTGTATTTTTACATTTTTTTACCCTGGAGTAGTCTATTTAACTAGGGAAAGATACAGCAAAAAAAGGGGAATGTAGCCCTGAAATGCCACAATTTGTAGCCCACAGATATATCAACCGTCTGACGGAGATACCATACAGTTCAATATGTGGCCTGTGTGTTTGTTTTTTTACGAAAAATACTGTATAGAATTATGGTGAGACACAGGCCAAAAAAGGATCATGTAGGCTGTTGTGAATTCTGCTCTTGGGCTCCCTCCAGTGGTTGTTGGTGGTAGTGCAGTTGTCTTGGGGTTGTAATCCAGGGCAGGCGTTTCTGCTGATTGTAGCTTTACTAGGTATTTAGGTTTGCAGGATCCATGAGTCCTTGCCAGTTGTCCATTGTACTTGGAGGGATTGCATCTCTCTCTGGTTCCTCATGCCCTGCTGCCAATTCAGCTAAAGATAAGTGTCTGGTTTTTTGTCTCTGTGCACACTTGCAGTGTGCTTTGCAATTCAGTGCAATTCATTGTGTTTTTGTCCAGCTTAGACTTTGTTTGGATTTTTCAGTCATGCTGGATTCTCAGGAGATGCAGATATACTTTCTATGTCTTTAGTTAGATGTAGAATATTTGTATTATCTGCTGTGGATATTTTTAGGATTTTAATACTGACCGCTTAGTATTCTGTCCTATCCTTTTCTATTTAGCTAGAAGTGCCTCTTTTGCTAAATCCTGTTTTTCTGCCTGCGTGTGTCTTTCCTCTTATACTCACAGTCAATATTTGTGGGGGGCTGCCTATCCTTTGGGGTTCTGCTCTGAGGCAAGATAGAATTCCCATTTCCATCTATAGGGGTATTTAGTCCTCCGGCTGTGTCGAGGTGTCTAGGACGTGTTAGGTACATCCCACGGCTACTTCTAGTTGCGGTGTTAGTTTAGGGTTTGCGGTCAGTACAGGTACCACCTAGTCCTGAGAAAGTCTCTCATGCGGCTACAAGGTCACCGGATCATAACAGTACAACTGGCCAAAAATGAGTTAAATGCATCTCAGAAGAAGGGAAGAAAGAGCCATTATTTTTTCTGTAGCCTGCTTGGTCTTTTCTTCCCTCTTTTCCTCTGGGTGACTGAGGAGTCTTGTGCTAGCATGGATGTTCAGGGACTAGTTTCTCGTGTAGACCAGCTTGCTGCTAGGGTACAGGGTATTTCTGATTATATTGTTCAGACTCCGCTTTTAGAGCCTAGGATTCCTACTCCTGATTTGTTTTTTGGGGACAGGTCCAAATGTTTGAGTTTTAAAAACAACTGTAAACTGTTTTTTGCTCTAAAGCCTCGTTCCGCTGGTGATCCCATTTAGCAGGTTAAAATTGTCATCTCCCTGCTGCGTGGCGACCCTCAGGATTGGGCATTTTCCCTGGAATCTGGGAATCCGGCCTTGTTTAATGTTGATGCCTTTTTTCAGGCTCTAGAATTATTATATGATGAACCAAATTATGTGGATCAAGTGGAGAAGACCTTGTTGGCCCTGCCTCAGGGTCAAGAAGCGGCAGAATTGTATTGTCTGAAATTTAGAAAGTGGTCTGTGCTGACTAAATGGTCTTTCTGAATCTGTTAAAGATGTTATGGTGGGGTTTCCCACGCCTGTTAGTCTGAGTGATTCTATGTCTCTGTCCATTCAGATTGATCGGCGCTTGCGGGAGCGCAGAACTGTGCGCACTGTGGCGTTGTCCTCAGAGCAGATGCCTGAGCCTATGCAGTGTGATAGGATTCTGTCTAGAACGGAACGACAAGGATTCAGACGTCAGAGTAGGTTGTGTTTTTATTGTGGCGATGCTTCTCATGTCATTTCAGTCTGCCCAAAGCGTACAAAGAGAATCGCTAGTTCAGTTACCATCGGAACCGTACAACCTAAATTTCTGTTATCTGTGACCTTGATCTGCTCATTGTCGTCATTTTCTGTCATGGTGTTTGTGGATTCAGGCGCCGCTTTGAACTTAATGGACTTTGAATTTGCCAGGCGTTGTGGTTTCCCCTTGCAGTCTTTGCAGAACCCTATTCCTTTAAGGGGCATTGATGCTGCACCTTTGGCTAAAAATAAACCCCAGTTTTGGACACAGGTGACCATGTGCATGGCGCCAGCCCATCAGGAAGATTGTCGTTTTCTGGTGTTGCATAATTTGCACGATGCTATTGTGCTGGGTTTTCCATGGTTGCAGATACATAATCCTGTGTTGGATTGGAAGTCTATGTCTGTGACTAGTTGGGGTTGTCTGGGGGTTCATAATGACGTTCCTGTTATGTCAATCTCCTCTTCCTCCTCTTCTGAAGTTCCAGAGTTTTTGTCTGATTTTCAGGATGTATTCGATGAGCCCAAGTCCAGTTCCCTTCCACCGCATAGGGACTGTGATTGTGCTATTGACTTGATTCCAGGCTGTAAGTTTCCTAAGGGCCGACTTTTCAACCTGTCTGTGCCTGAACATACCGCCATGCGGAGTTATGTTAAGGAGTCTTTGGAGAAAGGGCATATTCGGCCATCTTCTTCACCGTTGGGAGCAGGATTTTTTTTTGTTGCTAAGAAGGATGGCTCCTTGAGACCCTGTATTGATTATCGTCTCTTGAATAAGATCACGGTCAAGTTTCAATACCCTTTACCTTTGCTTTCCGATTTGTTTGCCAGGATTAAGGGGGCTAGTTGGTTTACTAAAATTGACCTTCGGGGGGCATATAATCTTGTTCGTATTAAGCAGGGTGACGAATGGAAAACTGCATTTAATACGCCTGAAGGCCATTTTGAATACCTTGTGATGCCATTCGGGCTCTCTAATGCTCCATCTGTTTTTCAGTCCTTCATGCATGATATCTTCCGGAATTATCTTGATAAATTCATGATTGTATATTTGGATGACATCTTAATTTTTTCCGATGATTGGGAGTCTCATGTGAAACAGGTCAGGATGGTATTTCAGATCCTTCGTGATAATGCTTTGTTTGTGAAGGGATCTAAGTGCCTCTTTGGAGTGCAGAAGGTTTCTTTTTTGAGCTTCATTTTTTCTCCCTCATCTAAAGAGATGGATCCGGTTAAGGTTCAGGCCATTCATGATTGGATTCAGCCCACATCCGTGAAGAGCCTTCAGAAATTTTTGGGCTTTGCTAATTTTTATCGCCGTTTCATTGCTAACTTCTCCAGTGTGGTTAAACCCCTGACCGATTTGACGAAGAAAGGCGCTGATGTAACGAATTGGTCCTCTGTGGCTGTCTCTGCCTTTCAGGAGCTTAAACGCCGATTTACTTCTGCCCCGGTGTTGCGTCAGCCAGATGTTTCTCTTCCGTTTCAGGTTGAGGTTGACGCTTCTGAGATTGGGGCAGGGGCCGTTTTGTCTCAGAGGAATTCTGATGGTTCCTTGATGAAACCGTGTGCCTTCTTTTCCCGTAAGTTTTCGCCTGCTGAACGCAATTATGATGTCGGCAATCGGGAGTTGTTGGCTATGAAGTGGGCGTTTGAGGAAAGGCGACATTGGCTTGAGGGAGCCAAGCACTGTATTGTGGTCTTGACCGATCATAAAATCTGATTTACCTCGAATCTGCCAAACGGCTGAATCCTAGACAGGCTCGATGGTCCCTGTTTTTCTCCCGTTTTGATTTTGTGGTCTCGTATCTTCCGGGTTCTAAGAGTATTAAGGCTGATGCCCTCTCTAGGAGTTTTTTGCCTGATTCTCCTGTATTGTATTTTGTACTATATGATGTGTTTCACATAAAACATCCTAGTTGTTACAAGCATTATGATGTGCTTTATTCCATTCGAGCAGGAGTGCCACTCTGGCTCCCCTGCCATACAGTGTGCATTTGATTTTAACCCCTCTAGCTGCTAGAAACCTTTTGTATTTTTCAATAAATTTTGCAATATTTGTTTAAATTATGGACTATTACACTGGTTCTTTCTTGTGGTTTACCTAGTTCTAATTTCAAGTGTGTCCCACACTTCCTCATATTAAGGCCCTATAATTAGATTCTTTGTATTTTAACCCCTTCATGACCCAGCCTATTTTGACCTTAATGTCCTTGATGTTTTTTGCAATTCTGACCAGTGTCCCTTTATGAGGTAATAACTCAGGAATGCTTCAACGGATCCTAGCGGTTCTGAGTCTGTTTTTTCATGACATATTCATGTTAGTGGTAAATTTAGGTCGATAATTTTTCCTTTTATTTGTAAATAAATGGAAATTTGGCGAACATTTTGAAAATTTCGCAATTTTCAAATTTTGAATTTTTATTCTGTTAAAAGAGAGAGTTACGTGACACAAAATAGTTAATAAATAACATTACCCACATGTCTACTTTACATCAGCACAATTTTGGAAACAAAATTTTTTTTGCTAGGAAGTTATAAGGGTTAAAATTTGACCAGCGATTTCTAATTTTTACAATGAAATGTACAAAACCATTTTTTTTAGGGACCACCTCACATTTGAAGTCAGTTTGAGGTGTCTATATGGCTTAAAATACCCAAAAGTGACACCATTCTAAAAACAGCACCCCTCAAGGTGCTTAAAACCACTTTCAAAAAGTTTATTAACCCTTCAGGTGCTTAACAGCAGCAGAAGCAACATGGATGGAAAAAATGAACATTTAACTTTTTAGTCACAAAAATGATCTTTTAGCAACAATTTTTTTATTTACCCAAGGGTAAAAAGAGAAACTGGACCCCAAAAGTTATTGTACAATTTGTCCTGAGTACGCCGAAACCCCATATGGGGGGGAACCACTGTTTAGTCGCACAACAAGGCTCGGAAGGGAAGGAGCGCCATTTGACTTTTTGAATGAAAAATTAGCTCCAATCATTAGCAGACACCATGTCACGTTTGGAGAGCCCCTGTGTGCCTAAACATTGGAGCTCCCCCACATGTGACCCCATTTTGGAAACTAGACCTCCCATGGAACTAATCTAGATGTGCGGAGACCACTTTAAACCCCAAGATGCTTCACAGAAGTTTATAACGCAGAGTAGTGAAAATAAAAAATCATTTTTCTTTTCTCAAAAATTATTTTTTAGCCCTCAATTATTATTTTCACAAGAGTAACAGGAGAAATTGTACCCCAAAAGTTGTTGTCCAGTTTGTCCTGAGTACGCTGATACCCCATATGTGGGGGGGGAACCACTGTTTGGGCATACGTCGGGGCTCGGAAGGGAAGTAGTGACGTTTTGAAATGCAGACTTTGATGGAATGGTCTGCAGGCATCATGTTACGTTGGCAGAGCCCCTGATGTGCCTAAACAGTAGAAACCCCCCACAAGTGACCCCATTTTGGAAACTAGACCCCCCAATGAACTTATCTAGACATGTGGTGAGCACTTTGAACCCCCAAGTGCTTCACAGAAGTTTATAACACAGAGCCGTGAAAATAAAAAAATCATTTTTCTTTCCTCAAAAATTATGTTTTAGCAAGCAATTTTTTATTTTCGCAAGGGTAACAGTAGAAATTGGACCCCAATAGTTGCTGCCCAGTTTCTCCTGAGTATGCTGGTACCCCATATGTGGGGGTAAACCACTTTTTGGGCACACGTCGGGGCTCAGAAGGAAAGTAGTGATGTTTTGAAATGCAGACTTTGATGGAATGGTCTGCAGGCGTCACGTTGCGTTTGCAGAGCCCCTGATGTGCCTAAACAGTAGAAATCCCTTACAAGTGACCCCATTTTGGAAACTAGACCCCCAAGGAACTTATCTAGATGTGTGTTAAGCACTTTGAACCCCCAAGTGCTTCACAGAAGTTTATAACGCAGAGCCGTGAAAATAAAAAATCATTTTTCTTTCCTCAAAAATTATGTTTTAGCAAGCAACTTTTTATTTTTGCAAGGGTAACAGGAGAAATTGGAAGACAGTAGTTGTTGCCCAGTTTGTCCTGAATATGCTGGTACCCCATATGTGGGTGTAAACTACTGTTTGGGCGCATGTCAGGGCTCGGAAGGGAGGGAGCACCATTTGACTTTTTGAGCGCAAGATTGGCTGGAATCAATGTTGGCGCCATGTTGCGTTTGGAGACCCCTGATGTGCCTAAACAGTGGAAACCCCTCAATTATAACTCCAACACTAACCCCAACACACCCCTAACCCTAATCCCAACTCTAGCCATAACCCTAATCACAACCCTAACCCCAATATACCCCTAACCACAACCCTAATCCCGACACACCCCTAACCCTAATCTCAACCTTAACCCTAATCCCAATCCTAACCCTTTTCCCAACCCTAACCACAACCCTAACCTCAATGAGCATAGATTGTTTACCTTACATTTCCCCTGATGAAGACACTCCTGTAGCGTCGATACGCGTGGGGCTCAGGTCCCCCCCAGCACTAGCACCTTACATTTTGCTACCGCTGCCCTGTATCTCAAGACTTTTTGGAGCCGGTTGTCCGCCTCATTCTTGGTGTCTTAGGTGATATACTCCTTTGCTACCTTATGACTCTTACTTGTGTGGGGCATATCTTGACTTATATGCGGTCGTCCTGTCCCCAGGTTCTTAGGTAACATTTCATGTGATGTTATGGTTTATATTGAATAAATAGGTCTGGGAGGTGGAAGCAACCTAATTATTGTATTTCATTCTTGGATACTGCTTCATGCCTATAGGGTATAGCTGGCAGCAGAAGGACATATATTAGTGCTCATGTTTAAACATGTATACATATATTACCTTGTTATTGATGTTTCCTGAACTGTTTAGTGTTTGATGGCATTTGCTTCCAACTGTCTGGGGGGTTGCATGTGGCTTATCAGCCATGTGCTGTTTTTTTTCCTGTTTCGGTCTTTTAACTGTTTTTAAATGTATGTCTTGCTCTGTTGTGCCTTTTTTGTATCAATAAAGTTGTAATTTTTTGAAGGTTGATCCCATTGTTATGCATATCTCTATTTTTTGATTGTTCGATTGTCCTCTTTATATGCATATGGTTGATCCCTGATTCATTTGTGCCTGTGGTGCCCGCTACTCTTCTTGTACCACTCCCCCTGTCCCTGCAGATCGGGTAAAATTGGAGTTAACCCTTTCAACCGATCTGGAGGGACGCGATCCCTCCATGACGCCACATAGACGTCACAGGTCGGATTGGCACCGACTTTCATGATGTCTACGTGGTGTCACAGGTCAGGAAGGGGTTAATGATTTTAGACTGTTTTAGGAGCCTTATGTGTTTTCCTTGTTTCTATCTAATTTTTTTCTGTGTTATGCACAGGTATATTGGTCAACATAATGGATTTTCGCACCAGAGAGAAATCGTGTGTAATAATTATAGGGGATAACTCAGGAGACTCTTTGCGTGGAACAAGACAACTACAGGACACAGTTTTATAAGTGGTAAAGTCTATATTATCACACGATGATTCAAACAGGTGCAGAGAGAAACTCAAGTCCACAACACTTGGTGCAAATATCAAATGCAGCTCAGCAGTCTTAGGAAACTTCAGAGGAAAATGCAATCACGCAGAAAGTCTATGAAGCACAATTATTCTTGAGGATACTTGACACGAATAAGTCCTTGCTTAGTCCAAAACACAGATAGATATGCTTATAAGGCAGTTCAAACAATATCTTAGCTCATCCAGGGAGGTCTGGGTAACAGTCTCAGGTTCTTGCAAAGTAGCAACAGCTTACATGTCAAGAAAATGCAGATGGAAGTAAACACTAGCAGCAGATGAAGGAGGATTACTGGAACTGGTGTATGCAGCAGGAACTCAGAGCAGAGTAGCAGGGTAACCCCACAGGTTCACAGGAGCAGGTATATAGCCAGGGAGTCACCAGAGGTCAGGAGCTTGATGCAAGGCAGAATACTCTAGCACAGACTGAAGGCTGAGGTGGAGTTTTATAGCAGGAAGACACAGTGCACATGAGACCAAAGACACCATCTTGGAAAAGGGCAGTAATGCACAAAAGGTAAAAAATGTTCAGAGTCCTGACATCGTGGCTCAATGAGATGCATAAGGTCTTTGGCAGTGGCGGGGCAGATGCACAGCAGCCAGTTCATTCTATGTGGGAGGATACATTTTCCACCATTAAAAATCATATTGAAAAGCTATCTTGACTATGGTGGAAAATAATTTTTCTTGAAAGATATAAGAGCAACAAGATGATCTCTAGAGGACTGAGGGTGAGGGTTATTCCATCCTTTTCGGTTGCGGATTCTGGATTCATTGACAAGTGGGAGGAGACATGTAATAGTTGCTCTATTGTATTGATGCTGCTTTTGATTGATTTGAACACCACTAAGATTAATGAACTAGATGGACTGATTGATAATGTACAAATTGAATTAGGAGCTGATTGTTCACCTGAAAAAATTAAACAATTTGAAATTGATCTTGATAAATGGATGGATATAATTGTGAAGAAAATCCAGGACACCCAGATGACAAAATACGCTAGAGATTTGAAGGATTACCAATCTATAAGGGTATATCTCTGGAGGAATAGAAATAATGTAAATTTGCATAAAAGTACATCCAATATTTCTATTTCATCTTTAAGTGGATGTTCTGATGTTTCCTCCGTGTTCGCTTCGACTACTGGATTTATGGAGGGCAGTAGGCTCTGTGACCATTCGTATCATCCCTATAAGAGAAATATGCCACCATCTAGGACCAATAGGGATAATAAGGTGATTAATCTTAGCCATTATACACTTTCTGATACAGATCTGGGGTTTCTTGGTAAGGGTCTCTCCTTTGCACCTACATCCAGGTTTGACTTGTTTGCCACTATTAAAGATCTACATATGTTTGTGAGGTCACTGTTGTTCAAGAGATATTTTAACACCAATAATTTTAACTCTCTTTTTCAGACAGAAGAGGAACAGGAAGCTCTGAGAATTCTGGAGGAATTGGCAATTGAACATACTGGTGAAGGAGGTAAGATTCCTCCTTCCATTCGTCCACGCTCCAGTAAGTTTCCCCCATTATCAACATGTGCCAATGTTGAGTTGTTTGTTAAGGTGGTGATGGAGGAACTATATAAAATACGAAAATTTGTGATTAATAATAATCTTACATCGGAATAGGCTGAGATATTTTCAGGAACTGCCGGATGTACTTCTGAAATTAGCTGACAAAGGGGGCAATGTCGTCCTCTGGCCCACTAGTATGTTTGAGGGAGAGGCCTTCCGTCAATTAAGCAACGTGACGTGTTATCGGAGGCTTACATATAATCCTCTCTCTGCCTACTCTTCTCAACTCGATAATATTCCTAAACAGGCCTTGGAGGATGGCATTATCTCCAAAGATTTAATGTCAGCTTTGGTGGTTCCTGAACCAACTGTTTCTACCCTTTGCTGTCTCCCGAAAATTCATAACAGTGTCTCCTCACTACCTGGCAGACCAATCATTTCTGGCAGGGGGAACTTTCTGGAGCATATAAATAAGTGGATTGATTACCATCTACAACCTCTGGTCTCAGGCCTCCCCTCCTTTCTGAAAGACACGGGTGATTTGTTGCACAGGGTAGACGAACTGCATCTTGAGAGTGATACTCTACTGGTTTCAGCGGATGTTGAGTCCCTATATACTAACATTATACATAAGAATGGTCTATCAGCAGTACGTTTCTTTTTGGGCATGTCCTCCTTATCTATGGGACTTAGGGACCTCCTGCTGGAACTTTTGAAGTTCACTCTCATGCACAATTTTTTAGTATTTAAGAGGAACTTCTACCTGCAGCTCCAGGGGACCGCCATGGGGGCGGCCTTTGCGCCGTCCTATGCTGGTCTCTTCCTGGGGCTGTGGGAGAGGGACCTCTTCCTGTCAGATGAATTGGGGTCTATGGACCATGTTCTGTTTTGGACACGTACATTGACGATATCTTCTTCATCTGGCAGGGCACTCCTGCCGACCTTGAGCAACTTATCCAGACCCTGAACAGCAATGACCTCAATATTCATCTGACATTCGTATATAGTGGCACTTCTTTGGATTTTCTGGATGTGACTATAAGGAGGGACCATACAGGTATGCTACAGACTGACATTTTCTGGAAGGAAACAGCTACTAATACATTGTTGCACGCATCCTCCAGTCATCCACGTCATATGATCAGATCGGTGCCAGTCGGACAGTTCCTCCGACTCCGTCGAATTTGTTCGTCTGATATTGATTTCAAATCTAGGGCGGAGGAGCTGAAAGAACGGTTTCGATCACGTGGATACAGTAGAAAGTCGATTAAATGTGCATACAATAGGGCTAAACATGCTTTTCGTCATGCTCTCTTATATGGCAGTGAAACTGCAGCGCCCCAGAGTCCTGGTTGTTGCAGTAATGTTGCTCTTCCACCAGGGGGAGTGATATTACGTCTGATGGTACTAAAGGAGTTCACCTTCACCTTACTACATTTCACACTCCAGTCCACCAGGGGGAGCAAAGGTACTATTTACTAGGCCACTCCTCACACACGGGTAAAACTGGTGGGTTGGATAGGAAGTTAGAGAGAAGCTACCTGGGTTCGACCCAGAGAGGACCTGTCAGGCAGACAGGGGGAGAAGGAGGAACATCTGAGCTGCAGACAGAGGGTCCCTGTCAGGGGTGGGATCCTGACAGAGGCCAAGCACGAGATAGAACGTTACGGAGCTGCGCCTGCACTTCATTGCGGCAGCATCCTAAGAAAGGACACGAAGCGAACTATATTGTGTAGAGTGAGAAACAAAGTCACAGCACAAGGAGATAATACCGGGAGGAGTTCTGCCCCGAGATCGGCAGCCTCCTTCTGAGGCGCGTAGCCGGTGGCCGGAACACCGAGGGAGTAATAGGCTCTACGCATAACATCAGAGACTGGCAGGACAGTTAATTCCAAGTTGGCTGCCCGACCTTAATACCTATGAAGACACGGAGGCAAATTGTGGGAGAGGGGCGTCTCTAGGGTCCCTATAAAATAGCTCCAGGCCTACCCCGTCATACGGGTTGTCCTATCCATATCATCTGGGGGACAGAGAGAGAGAGAACACCAGAAACATCCACTAAAGTTGTGAGGACTATCCTGTGGTGCTCAGCATGGAGGTACTACAACACACAGGCACTAGTAGAAAGGCTACTGATTTCCACTTGGATAAGGGAACTCTGGATGTGCCTTTGGACTGGCCAGACTCAGCCTGCCCTGTGAACAGTGCTCTGGACTGTGGACTATGAAGTCTTCAGTAAAAGGTAAAGAGACTGCAACCTTTGTGTCCTCGTTATTCATTGCGCCTTACGACGTCCACCATCACCACCTACACATCTGGGAAGCCCTGGGGATATACTTCACCTGTGGGAAGGTACACCATCTAGCTGCCATTCCATCACACCAGCGGACCCCTAGCAGTATCGGTCACCCTGACCGAATACCACAGGTGGCGTCACGAAACACCGTTGTAATAATTATAGGGGATAACTCAGGAGACTCTTTGCGTGGAACAAGACAACTACAGGACACAGTTTTATAAGTGGTAAAGTCTATATTATCACATGGTGATTCAAACAGGTGCAGAGAGAAACTCAAGTCCACAACACTTGGTGCAAATAATAAACACAGCTTAGAAGTCTATAGGAAACTTCAGAGGAAAATGCAGTCAAGCAGAAAGTCTATGAAGCACATTTATTCTTGAGGATACTTGACACGAATAAATCCTTGTCTTAGTCCAGGCACAGATAGATTAGCTTATTAGGCAGTTCAAATCAAATCTTAGCTCAACCAGGGAGGCCTGGTTAATAGTCTCAGGTTATTGCTAAGCAGAAACAGCTTACAAGTCCAGCAAATGCAGATGGAAGTAAACACGAACAGCAGATGAAGGAGGATTACTGGAAACTTGTGTATGCAGCAAGAACTCAGAGCAGAGTAGCAGGATCACCACACAGGTTCACAGGAGCAGGTGTATAGCCAGGGAGTAATCAGAGGTCAGGAGCTGGATGCAAGGCAGAATACTCTAGCACAGACTGAAGGCTGGGGTGGAGTTTTATAGCAGGAAGACACAGTGCACATGAGACCAAAGATGCCATCTTGAAAAAGGGCAGTAATGCACAAAAGATAAAAAATGTTCAGAGTCCTGACATTACTCCCTCCTTAGAAGCGGCCTCAGGACGATCCTGGACCTGGTTTCTCAGGAAATCTCTGATGAAAACGAGAAATCTTCTGTTGGACATTGATGTTTTCCACAGGTTCCCAAGAGTCTTCCTCAGGGAATATCCCTGCCATCTTATCAGATATTGGAGCCGATTCCTGCAAATCCTGGAATCAATAATTTCCTCCACCACAAATTGTTCTTGCCCATCAATCACCACAGGCTGCGGAGGTGGCACAACACATCCCTGGAAGGTATTAGGAGATACAGGCTTTAGTAAAGATACATGAAAAACTGGGTGTACCTTCATTGTCCTAGGCAGCTTCAGCCGGCAGGCCACAGAGCTCACAATACCGTTGATCTTGAAAGGGCCAATGAATTTCTGTCCAAGTTTTTGTGAAGGAACGTTTAACTTCAGATTCTTAGTTGCTAACCACACGGAATCTCCTACCTTGAACGTGGGTGCAGGTTTACGGAAACTATCAGCCGATCTCTTATAACGTTCTAGAGCTGTGGTCAGGGATTCCTTCAGAACCTCCAGATTCTGTCTCATCGCAGTCAGCCTTTCCTCCACTGCCGGAACCGGAGAATTAATTGGAGACCTAGGTAAAATACACGGATGATAACCCAGATTGGCAAAGAAAGGTGTAAATTTATTGGAGGTGCTCTGAGAATTATTATATGAAAATTCGGCTAACGGCAACAACTCCAACCAATCATCCTGGAGATGGCTGACATAGCATCTTAGATACTGTTCCAGCGTCTGGTTGGTCCGCTCAGTCTGACCATTTGTCTGTGGATGGTAAGCGGAAGATAGACAGACATTAATATTGAGTGCAGAGCAAAACCCCTTCCAGAATCTTGAAGTGAACTGTACTCCACGGTCAGAGATGATCTCATCCGGAACCCCGTGCAACCGAAAGACATTCTGTATAACCAAGTTCACTGTATCTTTAGCTGAGGGGAGGCCGGTGCACGGAACAAAATGAGCAGCTTTAGTCAGGTGATCAACTACCACCATGATTGTATTCATGCCCCCCGATGTAGGCAGCTCCACAATAAAGTCTATTGATATAGACCCCCAAGGGCAGGATGGAACAGGTAATGGTTGTAGAAGACCCGTAGGTGCCACACAAGGAGTCTTGTAACGGGCACATACCTCGCAAGAGAGAACATAGTCCTTGGTATCCTTCAGGCAAGTTGGCCACCAGAAGAATCGGCTCAGGAACTCTTGTGTCTTCTGTACCCCCCTGTGACCAGCCAACTTGGAGTCATGTACCAACTTGAGGATCTGCAGACGGATGACCTCCGGGACATAGATAGGTCGATCTCTGAACCACATGCCACCCTTAAAGACAAGATTAATATCCACAGGTGGGTTGGCGAGAAATACATCACCTTCATAGGCCTCCCTGCATTCCTTCCACAAGTCCTGATCGTGGATAACTCCAATGAAATTGGCATCAGAGAGAATGGTCTTGGACGGGGCTCCAGGTACGGAATCCGCAGCATGGATTCGGGATAAAGCATCAGCCTTCCCATTACGAGAACCTGGACGGTACGAGATAACAAAGTTAAATTGATTTAAAAATAAGTTCCAACGAGCCTGACGAGGAGAAAGACATCTAGCGGATCTAAGGAACTCTAGATTGCAATGGTCAGTTAGCACTATGATCTGTTGTGCAACTCCTTGCAGATGATGCCTCCATTCTTTGAAAGCCGCAATAATAGCCAGCATTTCCTTGTCTCCCACGTCGTAATTCTTCTCTGCTGAGGTTAGTCTATGGGAAAAGAAAGCACAAGGATGTAGCAGACCCTTCTCTCCAGTTCTTTGGGAGAGAATAGCCCCCAAAGCATTATCAGAAGTGTCCACCTCCACAATGAAAGAAAGTGTTGGATCTGGGTGTATCAACAGCGGCGCTGATGTGAAACAGATCTTAAGCCGATCAAATGCTTCTTGAGCCTGTGATGACCACTTAAAGGGCTTTTCCTTCTTTGTCAAGGAAGTAATGGGACGGACAATATCAGAAACATTTCGAATGAAGCATCTGTAGAAATTTGCAAAAACAATAAAACGTTGGACCTCCTTAACGTTCTTGGGTATTGGCCAGTCAAGAATAGCCTGAATCTTACCAGATTCCATGTTCAGCCCCTGGGGAGAGATGATATAACCTAAGAACTGTATCTCAGAATGATGGAACTCGCATTTCTCTGGCTTAATATACAGATGGTTCTCTTTCAGACGTCTTAAAACAGTTTTGACATGTTCTTCATGTTCCTGTAGAGAGTCAGAAAAGATTAGTATATCGTCCAAATAGATCACTACAAACTGGTTGAACAAGTCTCTGAAAATAGCATTAGCAAGGTGTTGAAATGTTGCAGGGGCGTTACAAAGCCCGAAGGGCATCACAAGAGATTCAAAGTGTCCATACCGGCATCTGAATGCTGTCTTCCACTCATCCCCTGGACGAATACACACCAAATTATAAGCCCCACGAAGATCCAGTTTAGAGAACACCTTAGCATGGTGGACTCTTTCCAGTAATTCGGGAATCAGAGGCAAAGGGTAACGGTTTCGTACGGTTACCTTATTGAGTTCTCGATAGTCAACACAGGGTCTCAGGGTCCTATCCTTCTTGTTTACAAAAAAGATAGGTGCCCCTGCTGGTGAGGAAGAAGGATGTATGA
The DNA here is from genome assembly GCF_051348905.1 of Ranitomeya variabilis. Taxonomy (NCBI): domain Eukaryota; kingdom Metazoa; phylum Chordata; class Amphibia; order Anura; family Dendrobatidae; genus Ranitomeya; species Ranitomeya variabilis. The sequence continues at coordinate 823,590,605 of NC_135232.1, read as the reverse complement.
AGCCTTTGGCCAGATTTTCATCAATATACTCTTTTAAGGCTTGAAGCTCAGGTGCCGCCAAAGGGTATACGTTACCAAAAGGAATGGCTGCCCCGGGAAGCAGCTCAATTGGACAGTCATAATGCCTGTGTGGAGGAAGCTGATCTGCATTCTTCTTGTCACAGATGTCAGAGAACTCTTTATAAGCTGGAGAAAAAGAAAATACCTGTACATGTGGTTCCGTAGCCGTGGACTCAGGGACAGCTTCTGTTAACGCTGAGTTGCTCCTTGTTGGGAAGATAATATCCTTGGTCTCCCAGTTGATAATTGGGTTCTGAGAACGCAACCAAGGAATGCCTAAAATCACAGGAAAATGAGGAGAAGACATTAGCAAGAAAGAAAGTTGCTCCTGATGATTAGGCTCCAACAAAATTTCAAGGGGTACGGTCTCCTGATCCACAGGCCCAGAGATTAAAGGTGACCCATCCACTGTTTCCATGGTAATTGGAGAGGCTCTTTGCTGAATTTTAATACCATGTTCCTTGGCAAATGCGATATCCATGAAATTGCCACCTGCACCAGAGTCAATCATAGCTGAACTGGAAATCCACTGTCCTGAACACAGGATCTTAAGAGGGAGAGAACAGTGAGAGTTCTTTTCCTTCAGCTCCTTGGGGGGGAAGTTATAGAAAGTGAATGGAATACAGCGTATAAAGGCAGACTACATTCAGAGATGTCAGATTCATCATCACAGTTGTCATACTCCCCTATTGCTGCTAGCACCTTGTTAGGCCGTCTAGGACACTTAGGACAATTGATCAAGAAGTGGTCAGACTGGCCGCAGTAGAAACATAGACTTTCATGAAGGCGATGCTCCCGGCGCTCATTGATCTCGCGCCTCTGAATGGAATCAATTTGCATGGGCACCTCCTCCACCTCCCAAGAGGTTTTACCTGAAGGCTCTTTGGAATTAAGGGAAAAGTTAGAAACACGGTTATATGCAGCAAATTTCTCCTGCCTACGCTCAGTAAGGTGAATGTCTATGTGCACACAATGCTGTATAAATGTCTCTAGCTCTTGTGGTGACTCAGAGTGGGCTAGTTCATCTTTTACAATACTAGACAGACCCCTTTTAAAAATAGGCAATTGTGCATAACTGTCCCAATTGGTATCTACCGCCAATCTCCTGAATTCAGTGGCATACTTAATAACAGAACATTTAGCCTGGCGTAAAGACAACAAAGCAGATTCAGCGGTTGCACGGTGATTAGGGTCATCAAACATTAATGCCATAGCGGCCAAGAAATCATCCAAGTCATTTAACCGTGGGTCACGAGACTCAATCATCGGATTCGCCCAGGCGAGCGCTCATGAGGTCAGAAGCATTATTACACACAATACTTTGGATCTATCAGTAGGAAAACGGTCAGCATGCACATCAAAATATAGCATACATTGATTCACAAAGCCATGAAATTTGTCGCGATCACCATTAAATCTGAATGGGGGCAACTTAGGTGGGCCAGCTGGTGGCGGTTGCCCAGAGGGTAAAGTCACTTGTGCAGCTATTTGCGTGCTTATGTCCTGAAAAGCCCATCCATACTGGGACTCTATGCCAGCAAGTTTGTTTTCCTGGGCTGCTATGCGGTTGCTCAAGTCCTGCAAAGTTTGTCCAAACACTTGTTCATTGTGTTCAATGCTTCCAAACTTCTTTTCCAGACCTTCCACATCTTTCTGCAGTGATCTAATTATGGAAAACACCTGCTCTAATTTGCTTTCTGCAGTCATTGTTCCAGCAGTCTCCTTTTTTTTTTTTTTTTTTTTTTTTTTAGGCTAGAGTATCCTTCAATAATTATAGGGGATAACTCAGGAGACTCTTTGTGTGGAACAAGACAACTACAGCACACAGTTTTATAAGTGGTAAAGTCTATATTATCACACGGCTATTCAAACAGGTGCAGAGAGAAACTCAAGTCCACAACACTTGGTGCAAATAATAACCGCAGCTTAGCAGTCTATAGGAAACTTCAGAGGAAAATGCAATCAAGCAGAAAGTCCATGAAGCACAGTAATTCTTGAGGATACTTGACATGAATAAATCCTTGTCTTAGTCCAGGCACAGATAGATATGCTTATTAGGCAGTTCAAATCAAATCTTAGCTCAACCAGGGAGGCTTGGTTAATAGTCTCAGGTTATTGCAAAGCAAAAACAGCTTACATGTCCAGCAAATGCAGATGGAAGTAAACACGAACAGCAGATGAAGGAGGATTACTGGAAACTTGTGTATGCAGCAAGAACTCAGAGCAGAGTAGCAGGATCACCACACAGGTTAACAGGAGCAGGTGTATAGCCAGGGAGTAATCAGAGGTCAGGAGCTGGATGCAAGGCAGAATACTCTAGCACAGACTTAAGGCTGGGGTGGAGTTTTATAGCAGGAAGACACAGTGCACATGAGACCAAAGACGCCATCTTGAAAAAGGGCAGTAATGCACAAAAGGTAAAAAATGTTCAGAGTCCTGAAAACCGTGCAAACAACAACTCCTTTAAGTGAACGCCCCTCAGAAGGGCCACGGACCAGGTCGGGCCACCGTGACATCCCCAGAACTGAGAGAGATAGACCCGGTACCGAGTATCCCATTGCCCTTACATGTGGGGGCACTCCATCTTTTTGGCGTCATGAACAGGATCTACTTAAGCCTGAAAAATCAGGTCATGTGTGCCTAAGAACTGTGCCAGGATTGTGATTGGAAATGTGATTTATTGCAAAGACTGTGTATTGCCATTTGCCGCCAAAATTCCTGCCAAAACTGCAGCCATTATAGGGCCACGAGGAGTGCAGGAGAAGAAGAAGGGCGTGGAGTTGTGGGCGTGAACGAACTGAGAAGCGCAAAAAATAATGGCCGCCCAGTCTAAATATTTCTGTACCTTGAGGATGTGTCCGTCAGCAGCCGAGATCCGCCTCCTGATCCTCAATGGCGGGTGGAGACAAAGGAAACAAAACCGTCCAAGGAGAAGAGAGTGGGAAAAGGAGGAGGAAGAGGGGAACCACGTGGAGCAGAGGTGTCAAACTGCATTCCTCGAGGGCCGCCAACAGGTCATGTTTTCAGGATTTCCTTAGCATTCCACAAGGTGCTGGAATCATTCTGTGCAGGTGATTAAATTATCACCTGTGCAATACAAGGAAATCCTGAAAATATGACCTGTTGGCGGCCCTCGAGGAATGCGGTTTGACACCTCTGACGAGGAGGACGCCATGGCGAGCTGCCCAGGACCAGAGCGTGGGTCGGAGAAGAGGACTCCCCCAGCTACCCAGAGGGGCACCGTAACCAGGCCTCCACCACTGATACTGATTTCCTGCAGGCCGGAATGGAGGAGTTGATTGACCAGCTCCTGCAGATGCGGGTAAACATCAAGGCAGCATACCGGACGACACCTGCGGAGGATTCCTCGACACCGCCACTACTCCCTGCACCGTCCCAGGAGCCGCTGCCAAAACCGCTGCAGACGCCGCCGCCAGCAGAGCCAGTCGACGTCGAAGCGCTACCTGCTGCCACAACTAAGACTAACGACATTAACCCCCTAGTCTCTGAACTGACAAATCCTAACACTTCCACCATGGTGTGCATTATTGCCGCTACTGAACTTGCTACCAAAACTGACATCCGAATCCAGACCCCTAGTGACTTGACCGCACCTGAGAGACGACCCAATGACATTGACACCGCATCAGACGAGAGCACGGAGCCGAAACTTCCTCAGTCAAGAAGCGTCCACTATCGACTGATATCTTGCAACCTATTATAAGAATAAACCTCGGAGAACCGAAAAATGTACATAGTTTCGTTTAAAACTGTTTGTTTTCTTTGCTGCTTAAAACCCGTCTAGGGTTAACTCTTAAAGGGATCTCTTTGTTGACCTGGGATCCCTGTTGTTTTATGTTTTTGCACAAGTTTTCTCATCTTTAAAGAACTGCAGAATCATGAACTGCGCATGATCACAAACTGTTGCTGAACATAGTTTGCACCTTATTAAAGGTGCTCCCTACTGGTTTTACAAAGAAGAACTTTTTGAAGAGACTCTTCCTGATTACAGCGTGAAAGTTCCTGCTTTAAAGGTAATAACTGACTTGTTGATTGTTTGCACTACCTCAGAAGAGACTTGAGATTTCCTCTTAAAGGGAATGTTTAGAAGTAATAATGTTGCTTTAAGTAGTTAGATAGCAATAATGTTTTACATAGTGATAGTATGTAGCTAAAAGGTTAGATAGTGATAATGTTGAGAATATGTTTTATAATACACCCTCAGAGGGTCCTTGCATTTAGTAGATAGAATACGTGTATGGGTAATTGATTCTATAGATAGATAATAATTGTTTTCAATTTGCTTTTGCACAATGTAAATATGTTTTTGTTTGCAACGTTCAAGGGTTCTCAACTCCCATAAAGAGAAGCATTGTTATATTTACTTGTTTACAGCATTCCAAAAATGTGCATGTCTTTTAATAACCTGTAATTGTTGTTTTCTTTTCCCAGTCCCGGAGTACTGGATTTAACGGGGGGGAAGTGCAGCACCCCAGAGTCCTGGTCGTTGCAGTAATGTCGCTCTTCCACCAGGGAGAGTGATATTACGTCTGATGGTACTAAAGGAGTTAACCTTGCCAGGTATCACAGTCACACACTACATTTCACACTCCAGTCCACCAGGGGGAGCAAAGGTACTATTTACTAGGCCACTCCTCACACACGGGTAAAACTGGTGGGTTGGATAGGAAGTTAGAGAGAAGCTACCTGGGTTCGACCCAGAGAGGACCTGTCAGGCAGACAGGGGGAGAAGGAGGAACATCTGAGCTGCAGACAAAGGGTCCCTGTCAGGGGTGGGATCCTGACAGAGGCCAAGCACGAGATAGAACGTTATGGAGCTGCGCCTGCACTTCATTGCAGCAGCATCCTAAGAAAGGACACGAAGCGAAGTATATTGTGTAGAGTGAGAAACAAAGTCACAGCACAAGGAGATAATACCGGGAGGAGTTCTGCCCCGAGATCGGCAGCCTCCTTCTGAGGCGCGTAGCCGGTGGCCGGAACACCGAGGGAGTAATAGGCTCTACGCATAACATCAGAGACCGGCAGGACAGTTGATTCCAAGTTGGCTGCCCGACCTTAATACCTATGAAGACACGGAGGCAAATTGTGGGAGACGGGCGTCTCTAGGGTCCCTATAAAATAGCTCCAGGCCTACCCCGTCATACGGGTTGTCCTATCCATATCATCTGGGGGACAGAGAGAGAGAGAACAATAGAAACATCCACAAAAGTTGTGAGGACTATCCCGTGATGCTCAGCAGGGAGGTACTACAACACACAGGCGCTAGTAGGAAGGCTACTGATTTTCACTTGGATAAGGGAACTCTGGATGTGCCTTCGGACCGGCCAGACTCAGCCTGCCCTGTGAACAGTGCTCTGGACTGTGGACTATGAAGTCTTCAGTAAAAGGTAAAGAGACTGCAACCTTTGTGTCCTCGTTATACATTGCGCCTTACGACATCCACCATCACCACCTACACATCTGGGAAGCCCTGGGGATATACTTCACCTGTGGGAAGGTACACCATCTAGCTGCCATTCCATCACCCCAGCGGACCCCTAGCAGTATCGGTCACCCTGACCGAATACCACAGGTGGTGTCACAAAACACCGTGCAAACAACTACTCCTTTAAGTGGAAGCCCCTCAGAAGGGCCACGGACCGGGTCGGGCCACCGTGACATCCCCAGAACCGAGCGAGATAGACCCGGTACCGAGTACCCCATTGCCCTTACATGTGAGGGCGCTCCAAAACCATATCTGATTCTAGAGACAACCAAAAGGTGAGGTTCGTCACCACCTTCTGCTCGCAGTCTGATAGGGTGAGATCTATTTTAGAAGGGGCTTGGCCAATCCTTAGGGTCAACTCTGTCATCGCCAAATTTATCCCTGAGAAAACTTCCATGGCATTTAGACGGGAGAAAATCCCGAGGGACCATCTTTTCTCCAGTCATTATACTTGTCATAAAAAATCTATGTTTTTGGACAATTATCCAATAAGGGGTGGAAGTGTTCTGTGTTGTGGATGTGTCGCCTGCCCCAATATTGATAGATGTGATACTTTTCTTAACTCTGATGACACCAAGCATTATAAGATTAGACAGCATATTACTTGTACTACCAGATATGTCGTCTATTATGTGACGTGTCCATGCAGACTAATTTATGTTGGTCTGACAAGATGCCAGCTTAAGGTCCGCACGAGGGAACATGTATTGGGGATACAGGCGGCAGTCAGCCACACGGATGTCTCCACCCTAAAAAGGATACCCTGTCATTTTAAAAAATTCCACAATTGTGACAGTGCCCGTTTTAGGGTAAGGGGGATTGATACCCTTAAAATCAACATTAGAGGTGGGGGGTTGTCTAAACGACTTGGGAGACCGGAGACGAGATGGATTTTGCAATTGAATACAGTCCAACCATTTGGTCTTAAGGTACCTTCACAATAAACAACTTTCCAATGAGAACGACAACGATCCGTGACATTGTAGCGTCCTGGATAGCGATCTCATTGAGTTTGACACGCAGCAGCGATCTGGATCCCGCTGTTATATCGCTGGTTGGAGCTAGAAGTCTGGAACTTTATTTAGTCGCCAGATCAGCGTGTATCGTCATGTTTGACAGCAAAAGCAACGATGTCAGCAATGTTTTTACATGGAGCGTGAACGATAAGTGAGTCGCCGTTACGTCACTGGATCGCTCCTGCATCGTTCTGGAGCTGCTGTGTTTGACGTCTCTACGTCAACCTAACAGCGACGCTCCAGCGATCTAGTTTAGGTCGGATCGTTGTCTATATCACTGGAGCGTCGCTTAGTGTAACGGTACCTTAAATGAGTGTCTTTCGTTTGCTCCCTTCTTATGATCTTCTGGCTGCTCTGCATATGAATTGTGCTCTCATCCGCATATTAATTTTGCATGTTTGTTTTTAATTCTTGCTTCTCTGTCATGTTTTTAGTGCTTTATTCCTTGTCCGTGGAGCCCACATGAGGATATGATGAGAAATTCGGTGAACATCGTGTGACAATCAAGCCGTTGAATTGCATAGCTAATTGTTTTTGTTTTGTTTTTGTTTTTTGCTTATTTATACTAATGTTTCTATTTTTATTTTTTATTTAGTTATTTTTATTGTATTTGTTGATCATCTGTTTGATCATCAATAAGGCTATTGCAACACATTATGATTTTCTGATATGTTGGTTTATGGTTGCTTTGCAATCTCAATGTATATATCAGTGCATCTTTTTGGGCACAATGCTGCATGAGGTGTATTTCTTATTTTTTGATGATTTGTTTTTCATTTCATGTTAGTGCGGTGCCCTGTATTGGCTTGTACATGTAGCGATCTGCGCATGCGTATTCGCTATTTACAATTATGATTACTATTGTCCTTTTTCATTTTGTCTAGGCCCTGTGGTGTATGTGGCAATGCCAGGATACATATGTTATTTAGACTTACCATGCATACATTTATATTTAGCTGTATTCTTTATGGTACTTTGCCCTATACCAATATAGCCGCTATGTGATTTTTGCGCATGCGCCAACCGCTACTTTGTCCTGATCCCCTCTGCTTCCGTCCGCCGCCTGCTGCATGGTCACATGGGCCCATGTGTATCAGCGCTGGCTGGCGTGTCTGCGCTGCGGTGGGTGATTGGCTCTTCTGCGGCACGGTAGCTGTAAAAGGATTAGGCTTCTTGGTTTGGCACGACCCCTGAGGAAGGTAACATCTGAAACGCGCGTTGGGGAGGGCGGGAGCCGGCGTGGCACACTGTGTACTCTCACTAGGTATGTTGCTTCATCTGTAAAGTATGCTATTGTACCTTGCTGATTAGTGCACATTTATGCATAGGAACTTTTTTGTATTATTGCAGCAATGTGTGTATATGATGTGTTTCACATACAACATCCTAGTTGTTACAAGCATTATGATGTGCTTTATTCCATTCGAGCAGGAGTGCCACCCTGGCTCCCCTGCTATATAGTGTGCATTTGATTGCCGATTTTAACCCCTCTAGCTGCTAGAAACCTTTTGTATTTTTCAATAAATTTTGCAATATTTGTTTAAATTATGGACTATTGCACTGGTTCTTTCTTGTGGTTTTCCTAGTTCTAATTTACAGTGTGTCCCACACTTCCTCATATTAAGGCCCTATAATTAAATTCTTTGTATTTTAATGACTATAGACTGTTTTAGGAGCCTTATTTGTTTTCCTTGTTTCTTTCTGAGAGAGATAGTACACTGCTAAATATGTGGCGTGTATTTTTTTTTAACCCAAAATAGTATACAGAAATAGGGTAACAGACTGCAAATACAGTGGAATGTAGCCCTGAAATGCCACAATTTGTAGCCCACAGATAGATATGGCTTTTGATGGAGATACCAGACTGTTCAATATGTGACCTGTATTTTTAAATTTTTTACCCCAAAGTAGTCTATTGAACTAGGGTAAAACACAGCAAAAAAATGGGAATGCAGGCCTGAAATGCCACAATTTGTAAGCCACAGATAGATCAGGCTTCTGACGGACAAAGCACACTGTTAAATATGTGGCCTGGATTTTTTTTGCAAACCTAAATTGTGTCAATAAGTAGGCTATGACACTGCAAAAAAAAGTTATTTGGAAGACTAAAATTGTAAAATATTTAGCGCAATGATATGCGATGCGTGTGGCAGACAAAACACAATGTTAAATATATGAACTGTAGCTAAATATTTTTTTGTCATCTAAATATTTTTGTAGCAGCTAAATATTTTTTTTGGCAGATGAATATTTTTTGGGCAGCTAAATATTTTTTTGGTCAACAAAATGGTGTCAAAATTTTTTATAAGACACTCCAAAAAATACTACAGCACCACAAAAAATGCCAGAATTTTCTGCACACTCAGATGTGATGCCTGGGACAGGCAAATCCATTTAAAATTGCTGGATTTTCACGCTGTAGTATTGAAATGATCTTGCTGTAATCTGCATTGTCAACAATCAAATGGAGAAAAAAAGGGGGTCTGGATTGCTTTGCAATAAAATAATCAGGATTAAGGTGCAAAAGAAAATTATTCCTAGCCACTGATACCTGGAGCTAGGTATATATGTAATAGGCAGCAGCAGCAGATAGTAGTTGACCCTCTTGATGTATGCAATGGTATCTGTATGGCCACATACAGTGCCTGCATGCCTTTCACTGATGTGTATATACGCACATACACTCCCCTGCCTACCTAAACTGCAATCTATATACCTCATAATTAGTCCTTAGAAGGACTGTTGGTTTAGCTGGATATGTGGATTCAATGATAATATACCCACACTAAATAATAAAAGCACAAATCTAACGCTATCTCGACAGCAGCTCTCCCTACACTGTCTGATTTCGGACGTGACTGTGATGAGCAGGGCAGCTCCAGGTCTCTTATAGACCTGATGATGCTGTGCAGCCAGCCAATCACTCTAAGGCTGTGTGCCCACGTTGCTTTTTTTAATGCGTTTCTGCCGCATTTTTGCCACTGCGGAAACGCTTAAAAAACACTTAAGAACACATTCTCATGCAATCCTATGGGATTCTGCAGTTGCTGTGCGGAATCACATAGCGGTAAAAACCGCAGCATGTTCATTATTTCTGTGGATGGAATTGTGGTGCCATAGGATTGCATTGAAACGCTCACTTTATGCATGTGGCTTTGCACACCATGTGTAAAATGAGCGCTTCATGTGCGGATGGTACCCAGACTCTCCTCCAGGCCCTGGGTACCATATTCCTGTAAAAAAAGAACTAAAATAAAAAATAGGAATATACTTACCTTCTGATGGCTCCCAAAGTCCTCCCATCTCTCAGCGGTGCACGTGGCAGCTTCCATTCCCAGGGATGCATTGTGCAAATCACCTGAGATGATGTCGTGGTCACGTGACCGTGACGTCACAAAGGATCCCTGGAAATGGAACGTACCGGGAGTGCCGCTGAGGAGATCGTTGGCCGTCGGAAGGTGAGAATAACCGTATATTTTTTTTTATTATTATTTTTAACATTCTATCTTTGTAGGCAGCATCAATAGTAAAAAGTTGGTTCCACTTGTCGAGCACTATGCTAGAGACCTGATCCAGAGGCCATAAAAATTCTTCTGTTCCTAGTACCATACAGTAGGGGACCTGACTTTAAAATAGTTTGAAGCATTTAGTGTGTTATAGAGGCCTGATCCAGAGGCCACTAACAATTATTCTGTTCCTAGTGTCATACAGTAGGGGACCTGACATTAAAATAGTTTGTAGCATCTAGTGTGTTATAGAGGCCTGATGCAGAAGCCACAAAAAATTCTTCTGTTCCCAGTGCCATACAGTAGTGAACCTCTCACATTCAAATAGTTTGTAGCATTTGGTGTGATATAGAAGCCTGATCCAGAGGCCACCAAAAAATTATTCTGTTCCTAATGTCATACAGTAGGTTACCTGATTTTAAAATAGTTTACAGCATTTAGCGTGTTACAGAGTCCTTATCCAGAGGCAACAAAAAATTCTTGTGTTCCTAGCGTCATGCAGTAGAGGACTGTCAAACTGTTTGTAGCATATGTTCTTTATCATACAGGCCTCATCCATGCTCAAACAATTCTTTCTTCTGTGACTAACATGATACAGCATGCCATATTTCACCTTGGAATTTACAGTCACTGAAATTCAGTTGTTTGCAGAGGTGGTGCACAGTGAAAAATCTAATTTTTTGTTGCAAATACTGTGCTCTTACCCCAGTATCTGAGCAACATACCTGGGAAAAAGCAAGGCCATGATGGAAGGGGAAATAGGCTTGGTGTTCAAAGTGTACATGGGGTAGGTGGTAAGGTTAGTGAAAGCAGGGAAAATAGGCTTGGTGTTCAATGTGTACGTGGGGTAGGTGGTAAGGTTAGTGAAAGCACTAGTGGACCAACAACGTCATATCCTATGAAAAGACATCTGAAAACTTCTGTTACTGGATGGGCTACTCTACTACCTTTCTTTGGCAGACGCACAGATGTACGTCTGGTTGATGAGGCCAAGAAAGAGCATGCGCTCAAGTGAATGGCAAGCGCAGGATCAAGTGGCCTCTCCTACTCTTCCTCCACCTAAACATCACACCCAGTACAGTCTACAGAGGTGGTACCAAAATTCCCCTTGCCCACCCCTTCTTCCCAACTCTCCAACCATACAACTGACTGTACAGTACCACAGATGGTTGAGTCTGAAGAGCAGTGCCATGGTCATCAGAAGTATACTCAAAAGCTTCACAGAGTCAAGATGAGGAAATCTTTTTTAGCTTGAATACGAGTCAGGGCGAAGTAGAGTTGAACAGCATCCTGGGGGGAGGTGATCCTGATGAGACTCAGATATCTCAGGCTCATGTGGACTATACTGTGCTGTCAGGGCAGAAAGAGGAGGAGGGTGACTCCAAGGGCCAAGAATGTGATAACACAGAGGATGATGATGAGATGTTAGATCTCAGTTGGCGTGTCCATCTGCTGGATTGGGCATAGTGGAAGACCTGTCGGTCCCTGTTATACTATTTCTACTGTGGTAAAATTGATGCCACTTTGGTATTGTCAATGCTGTTATACAAACTGCGTGATATGCTGTATGCACTTTCCATGGACAGGCATGCAAGTCTATGTGCTATGGTTGCACCTGCCAATCTAAAAACACGCTCTAACAATGCACTTGCGGCAGGGCATGGCAGCACCTCCAAGATGTAAAAGGAGAGGTCGGGTCAAGTGTGAAGCTTGGCAACCAATAGTTTAATTGCACTGTAGAATCAAGAAGGACACTGGTATGGTCATTTAAGTCGTTCTTCAGCATCTTGGTCAATTTCACCATCCACATACTACTTCCAACAGGTGGCGCTATAGAGTTAAGTCCTCTTTTTCTCAGAAGAGGCAATTTGCATATTTAATTTCCCAGAGGAGCATTGCACGGCGAATAAGCCTCCTTACCTTGACAAGCCAGATGGTATGTCACTCTCCATAAGGAGAAACGTTACCCCTTAGACCCCAGTCCAGAGCCGCTCACCTAGCCAAATCAGTTCTCATGCTTCGCACTGACGAGGGCCAACAGCCCGAAACACCGTGTCTGCGAATTGAGATACTGGTTTGGCTTTTATCCTAAGTCATATTGCACGACTTGTTAAAGGGTTGATTGTGACTTGTAGGATCGCTACTTCCAACAGGTGGCGCTATAGAGTTAAGTCCTCTTTTTCTCAGAAGAGGCAATTTGCATATTTAATTTCCCAGAGGAGCATTGCACGGCAAATAAGCCTCCTTACCTTGACAAGCCAGATGGTATGTCACTCTCCATAAGGAGAAACGTTACCCCTTAGACCCCAGTCCAGAGCCGCTCACCTAGCCAAATCAGTTCTCATGCTTCGCACTGACGAGGGCCAACAGCCCGAAACACCGTGTCTGCGAATTGAGATACTGGTTTGGCTTTTATCCTAAGTCATATTGCACGACTCGTTAAAGGGTTGATTGTGACTTGTAGGATTGCTACTTCCAACAGGTGGCGCTATAGAGTTAAGTCCTCTTTTTCTCAGAAGAGGCAATTTGCATATTTAATTTCCCAGAGGAGCATTGCACGGCGAATAAGCCTCCTTACCTTGACAAGCCAGATGGTATGTCACTCTCCATAAGGAGAAACGTTACCCCTTAGACCCCAGTCCAGAGCCGCTCACCTAGCCAAATCAGTTCTCATGCTTCGCACTGACGAGGGCCAACAGCCCGAAACACCGTGTCTGCGTATTGAGATACTGGTTTGGCTTTTATCCTAAGTCATATTGCACGACTCGTTAAAGGGTTGATTGTGACTTGTAGGATCGCTACTTCCAACAGGTGGCGCTATAGAGTTAAGTCCTCTTTTTCTCAGAAGAGGCAATTTGCATAATTAATTTACCATCCACATAGTTACACCCACAGATAGATAGTTCTTGCTGATGGGACAGTCTCATGAAAATGGCCCTTTTGGTGGACCTTCCCCCCTCTCCTGAGTTGCACCTGGTGTGCGTGGCCCTCCCCTGTGATCCTTGTGGGTGAAAAGAGATGGTACCTATGCACCAGCATTGTCTGAGGGTAATCTTTTGAGTATGGCCTTCTGGCATGCATGCACTGAAAATGGCACGTCTGCCTCTGAAATTAGAGAAGCAAATTTCTCCTTGTACCGTGGGTAAAGAAAGGTGCACAGCCAGTATTTCATGGTGGACAAAATGTGTTTCACGCCAGGGTCTTGGGAAAGACATCTGGACATGAACTCTGCCATGTGTGGCAGACTACAAAGAGTCAAACGTTCAGTGTCCTCGCCAGGAAGTACACTAACCATTATCTCCTCCTCATGATGCATAGCCTCATCCTCCTCCTCCTCTTCAGGCCATCCATGCTGTACAGGCATGAAGCTGTGATTGGGAGTCACCTCTGGAGTGTAGAGAAAAAACTCCTGTAACTCCTCCTCCTCCTGTTCCTCACCCAATGTGGCCTAAGAACACTGTGTGAGGCTTGAGTGTGTGGTATCATACACTGTAAAATCTTGCTCCATAGCCACTTGCTTGACACTCAAGCCTTCCTCTTTCAGATTCTGCAGAAAACTTTTTAATAGATAGAGCAGCGGGATGGTTATGCTCATAACAGAATCATCAGCACTCACCATCTTGGTGCAGTACTTAAAGTTTTGAAGAACATCACATACGTCAGCGATCCACACCCACTCGGCAGTTGTTATGTGAGGGGGCGATGTTTTACTCGGATGGGCATTGAGAAGCTGGAATTCAGAGACTGCCCTCTGCTGCTCACTAAGCCTTGCCAACATATCAAAGGTCAAATTCCAGTGCTTGGGCAGGTCACAAATCAGTCAGTGACGAGACAAATTAAAACGCAGCTGCAGCAAAGCTAGACCGGTGACAGCCTGAGATGACTTTCCAAAATGTGCGCTGATACGGTATACCTTGGCAAGTAGGTCAGGCAACTCAGTTTATGCTTCTAAAAAAATGCTGTATAACCAAGTTCAGCATGTGGGCCATGCATGGAGCGTGTATCATCTTGTCAAGCTTTAAAGCCACCACCAAGTTACATCCATTTTACCCACACCCAAACATGGTTGGAGGTTCAGCAGGGAGAGCCACTGATCGGTCTATTCTTTTATCTCTTTCAGCAGCTCGACTGCTTTGTGAGCTTTATTACCTAATCAGATGAGCTTCAGCAGAGCGTGCTATTGCTTCACCAAGGCAGTGCTGCAGATTTCCCAGCTGGGAAGTCATGGAGAGGCTAGTTCCACTGAGAAAGAGGAGTAGAAGGAGGAGAGGCAGGAAGTGGAATACGAGGACACTGAAACCCTTATGGAAGTTGGTCCCGCTATTCTTGGTGTGGGTAAGATGTGTGATGTCCCAGCCTCTGACTCTACCACGTTAACCCAGTGTGCTGTCAGGGAAATGCATTGTTCCTCTCCACAAAAACTTGTCTACATGTTAGTGGTTAGGTGGACCTTCCCTGTTACTGCTTTGGCCAGAGCACGACTGATATTGTGTAACACATGCTTATGTAACACGGGGATGGCACACTGGGATAAATAGTGTCGGCTTGGAATCGACTACCGTGGGGCTGCCACCGCCAAGAGGTCACGGAAAGTCTCAGTTCCCACAAGTTGAAATCGCAATATTTCCTGGGCTAGCGATATGGGTGTTTAGCGTTTTTTGACCTGTGGGTGGGTGGCTGGATATATTTGCTTTCTGGTAAACGTCTGGGGTAGGGACAACTGAATGCTGCACTGGGACAACAAACTGGACATAGTTGCTGACTGTTGTGTGTGTAACCACTGGTTGTGGGCAGAAGGTTCAGCTCTACTTCATGGTCAGCAGATTGGGAAGGCCTTAACACAAAGGAAGGGGCAATGGTTTCACCATCAGACAGAGATTTTGTACTCAGGCGTTCCACCCACCTACTTGGGTGCTTGGCTGCCATGTGCTTTTGCATGCTTGTGGTACTCAGGTTGACAGTGTTCTTGACTCTTCTTAACCTTGTTTGGCAGATGCTGCAAATTACAGTTGTTTTGTCTGAAGTACTTTCAGAAAAACTGCCATACAGGGGAACAATGCACCCTTGGCCTGTTATCTAGCCGAGTGGGGGCTCTCGTCAAACTAATACCTTTTCTTGCCTGTTTTCGTGCTACGGACAGATACATCACTCTCTGCACTGCTGTGTTCGCTAGGAATACCACCATGCCAGGTTGGATTAGTGGCCTCATCATCGACCATGTTATCTTCCAATTCCTCAGCCTGATCCTCCTTCTGAGTTGCGATTTGAGGTTGACCTAATGGTAACTGTGCATCATGATTATCTTCCACCTCTTCAGACATGAATTGACCTTCCCCAATGTAGTTTTCTCCTGGCCGTGGGTGCTCAAATGTTTGGACATCACTGCACTCCAGCTCCTCATGACCTTCTTTAATGATGCATATTGAGAGGCCTGACACATTACAAGGGAACGTAAACAGTTCCTCAGAGCGGCCTTTTTCAAAAGTACCCTTACAAAGGTATTATGTACAAATGCACTGTATCTAGCAATGGGTGGCTATTTTTTTGGCAATCGCAGCGTGATTATACATGGCAACAGCAGACTGACATAAATTACAGGTAGTCACATTTATGTATCTCTGCAGGCTTTTGCGCCAGTTGCACAACTGCTAGATAAAGATATGCTATTTTTTAAACAAATAGAAAATTATGAATTTTGTTTAGATCTCTTTGCTGACACACTCCAAATGTGGAGTAATGAAGATTATTCCTCCTGCTAAATTGTCACGTAAGAATATCTATGACACGGATTACACCAGTCGCACAACTGCTAGATAAAGATATGCTATTTTTAAACCAATAGAAAATTATGTTTTTTTTAGATCGTCTTGCTGACACACTCCAAATGTGGAGTAATGAAGATTTTTGCCGCTGCTAAATTGTCACGTAAGATTATGTCTACCTGGATTGTGCCAGTAACAGATGCTATTACTACCTAATATTATTTCCCTCTTCAAATAGCTGATTTTTATATTTTTGTAATGGATGAAGCCCTTCTATTTCACCCTAATTATACTGTCTGTTCCTAATACTAACTACTATACAACAAAGTGGAAAACAGCAGAAATCTCCAGCATGTATGTACTTGAAATGATGAGAACACCCAGGTGCCTGCCTTTGACTCTCTCTCCTATTAAATCTCTCCTTATTAAATCCCCACCTAACAAACAACTAATCTTGACAATCTCCAGCTCTTAAAAGAGTGTTTTGGAATGAATAACGCTTACTGTAAGCTCCTATCACTCTCCCTATGCTCCTTTCAGTCTTCCTATGCTCAAACTACGCTATCCCTGCAATGTTTCCGGATACAATGTGCACAAGATGGCGCCAGAAGCTTTTAAATATCCCCTGTGACACTGGAAGGCCAGCCAATCACAGTAATGCAACACCAAAGATGGTGCCGGCATTACTGGGATTGGCAAGCCAGCCCATCATGTTCATTGGCTGCAAATATAGCACCAAATAGCGCTGGGCGGGTCACTCAAATATACCAAGGCAAATACCTAATTACTCTCCGAGTATCAAATAGCTCGAATACCGTCCTATTCATAAGAGTAATGAATAGTGTAGAATTAATTCACTCATCACTATTATTTACTAATTGCGCTCATTTAGAAATTAAATAATAATGACATTTCCTCTCTTTATTTCTAAGGAACCCCTTTAAGCAATTTGTTTTTTCTTCATTTCCTTGTTTTGGAGAATTGCCTTTCTATGAAACTAAATATTAATCTCTTAATTAGCACACAAAATCATTAAATAGTTAATCTACATTTTTTTACAGAGTTTGCTGTTCCTTCCCAGAGAATTGTTCTATAAAATTATACTAATGAGTTTTTAATGAAGTCTCCAATGTGCCCTAATTTTGGCAAATAGAGTTGTCATGACCTTTCCACACTGACAGTACTAGAATTAAAACAACTCTTTAAAATGAATGGAAAACTGCCAGAACATATTGACAAAGATAGCATAGACGCATAGAGCCCATAGAAAGTAAACTTTATGTTCTGGTACAAGTTACTGTTTAGATAAAACACAGTAGCTACCAGATTTCATCAGAAGGCTAGTCTCCTGTGGATAAAACCTAAACAGGGCCGGCGTTAGGGGCAGGCAGACTAGGCAGCTGCCTGGGGCCCCCGCTGCCCTAGGGGCCCCCAGCCAGGGGCAGACATACTGTTGATGGCACTCCTCCAGGGCCCAGAGGTGGAGGGGGGCCCCTGCAGGCAGGTCCGGTATCATGCAGGGTCGGGCCCCTCTCACCCCCTCCTGTAATCATGGAACACCGAGTGTCGGGGAGAGAGCGGGGCGCGAAGTGCAGGAGATCAAAAAGGGGGCGTGTCATGCAGGGAAAGACGCTGGCCAATGAACGCTTTCCTTACCTCACAGTGACCAGACTGAGGAGAGCGCTCACTGGCTGCCGTCTGTCCCCCTGCATGGAGCGTCCTAATGGTGAGTGCTCGCCTACAGTCAGGGGCCCCGGCTGCACAGCACATAGAGACATCAGTGGAGGAAGAGCAGGACTTACAGGGGGTCTTCTGCTCCCTCCACTGTTCTGTTCAGAGCAGGCTGCAGCGTCTCCTCACAGAGAAGAGATGGGGGAGGAGCTCACTGCAGGGGCAGCACGGCAGCAAAATGTATGCTGTGAAGTGACCTGAAAAGTAATGTGCAGTTATAGTGCTCTTTATAACTTATCTCTTCATAATTTTAGTCATGGAACTTTTTGAATTTGAGTCTTTTCCTCCCTTACTGAGAATTTATCATCAGGTGCTGTCTGCTCTGTGCCCCATCCCCCACAGTGGGGTCTGCAGCCTTCTCCAGCTGAACTGACCTGCAGGGCTCATCTGATCACCTATACAAGATTAGTATGTATGTATGTATATGCTTGTATATGTATGTGTGCATCTGTGTGTATCTATGTGTATGTTTCTATCTGTGTGTGTGTGTGTATGTACAGTATATGTGTGTATGTATGGTATAGTTGTATGGCTGTGTGTGTATGCATGTACAGTATGTGTGTATCTGTATGTGAAATAAATTTGTATGGATATATGGTATATATGTATGTTTATGTGCATGTACATACAGTATATGTGTATGTATGTGTGTACGGTATGTGTATATACTGTATGTGTGTATGTACGGTACGTGTATGTGTATCTGTATGTTCGGTATATGTGTGTGTATGCATGTACGGTATATGTATGTATGTACGGTATGTGCATTTGGGTTATTTTATATGTATGTACGGTATGTGTGTACTATATGTATATAACTGTATCTGTGTATGTACGGTATATGTGTGTATCTGTGTGTATGTACGGTATATGTGTGTACGGCATTTGTGTGAATGTACGGTATATGCATGTGTGTATGTACGATATGTGTATGTATGATGGTATATGTATGTGTATCTGTGTGTATGTATGGTATATGTATGTGTTTGCATATACTGTATTTGTATGTGTATCTGTGTGTATGTATGGTATATGTATGTGTATTTGTGTGTATGTATGGTATATGTATGTACGGTATGTGTATACTATCTGTGTATATAACTGTATGTGTGTATGCATGTAAGGTGTATGTCTGTGTATGTACGGTATGTGTATCTGTGTGTATGTACGGTGTATGTATGTACAGTATATGCCGGAACAAAATCATTGTTCTCATCAGCACATCGCCCAGTTAAAACTGCAGATATTCTGCTAAGATGATACTGTATGGGGACAGATTGATTTACTAGTGATCATTCTGTCCCCAGCCAGTGTAAAGAGGCTGGAAACAAGTGGCGAATGACTTCAATATTGTTGATCACGCTCGTTTAGTGGCCTGAAATCAGCGCATGTAGCTACAACCAAAATGTTTCTGTTGGTGCAATATGTTAGCATTTGGGGCCCCATTTTAAACTTTTGCCTAGGGCCCCACTTTGCCTAAAACCGGCCCTGAACCTAAATTTATGGAATTCAATTTAACCTTTTGTTAACACTGACAATTATTGCTTTGCGCAATCCGAGTTCACAGTTCATGTAAATTCTGCCTAGCTGTGGATAAGATCTGTGAATATTTTTTTTCCTAAACCACTGGGAAGCTTGGCTTATGATTTTCTGGTGTGGCGCCTAGGCATCTGTGTGCCGTAAAGATGATGTCATGTCAAGCTGGTAAATCAAACACTGCGTTGGGGAACCCAGAAGCTCAGAAACTTCACTCAGCAACTGTATGAGGCCAGAGAGCATTGACCTGTACTGTAGACCAGGGTTGTGAACACCAATCCAGTTATCTCTAAGACTGAGGGTTAAAGGGCTATTATCAGAAGTGAGATTGGATAGGGCATAGGGAATGATTTACCGGTCACTGGAGGACAGACTGCTGGGACTTCAGCGATCTTAAAAATGTGACTTTTTTTAGTCTTTTTTTAATGGAACAGCCATATAGACAATGAGTGGACAGGAGGTTGAGCAAGCACAATCTCACTCCATTAGCCATTAGCCTTCAGTCAGCAATCAGCATTTTGTTTTCATTCCCAGAACTAAAAAATACTGTTTGCTGACTGAAAGCTAATCAATAAGCACCCAGTGATCCTGACAATGGGGCTATGAAACCCCAAAAATGGTCTCTAACCTATATTGAATGGATTCATAGAATCATAGACGGTTAAGAGTTGGAAGAAACCTCCAGGGTCATCATGACCAACCGCCTGCAAAATGCAGTATTCACTAAACCGTTTCAGACAGATGAATGTCCAGCCTCTGTTTTAAGACTTTCAATTCTGTTCCAATGGAAGCCTCCAAATGGATGAACTGGAGGAATTTGTAAAGGACATGTTTGTGCACCACTGACCACCTCAAAGTCTGAAGACCACCATGACTCTGGCCATGCATCTGGACAGGAGACAAGATTGGCTATGGGAAAAAGCCCATGGTAGGAGAGTAGTGCCATCTCTGGAGCTACCGTAATCTCCCAGGGAGGGATTGTTCCTCCTTTGTGGGTCAAATAAATATCTGGCGCAAGACTGCCCTCATCCGGAGCATCCGAGAAATGACCGCTCCTCGTTAGATCAGGGTCCCCACAACTAGGTGCAAAGGTACCCCTGTTTAAAAAAGTGTTTTTTTTCCATTATATTTGCCTAGGGAGAGAGGCTAAATGTCGTGATTTTGTTGATTATTGGGCAGTAGTAAATTTTTGGGATATCTCCATGGCTAAGACTTTGGAGATTCCCCTTAGGGCTTTGGAACCAGTCATTAAACTTACCTCACTGGAAAACTCCCTTCTTTCTCAGGGTGTAGAAACTTGTGCTGATTGTAAAGTATCCCTGTGGGTGGGATGCCCCCACAAGGAAGAGATAACATTCTTGATCCTTCTAACCATTCCAGCTCCTGTGGTACTGGATCTTCCTTGGCTCAGAAAACATACCCCCTATATTGACTGGGTTGCTGGGGGTGTCATTGGGAGGGGGAAGGAGTGTTGGGGCAAATGTTTTCATGAGATTCTTCCCATTGAGTGTTCTACCACTCAAACTCTAGGTTATTTGGAGGAGTTTACATAGGTATTCTCTGAAAAGGGGAACTCGGTTCTGCCGATGCCCTACTACCCAAGGGTAGATTTTTTAATCTGTCTGAACCTGACAGGGTAGCTATGGGGGACTATGTTAGAGAGAACGAAACTAAAGGATTCATCTACCATTCTAAATCCGAAGTGGGTGCTGGGTTCTTTTCTGTAGCTAAAAAAGACAGAGATTTAAGACCATGCATTGACTACCAGGAGCTTAATAAGATTACTGTTAAAAAAAAAATCCTCTTCCTTTTATCCCTGACTTGTTTTACCAACTTATTGGAGCCAAGATCTTTACTAAACTGGATCTTAAGGGGGACTATAATCTTGTTTGCATAAGGTCAGGAGATAAGTGGAAAACCGCTATTAACACTCTTGAGAGGCATTATATTCCTTGGAGTTTCATTATTGTCTATATTGATGATATTCTTATATTCTCTAAAGATGTGTTGTCCCATATGGATCATGTTCATATTGTCCTCAATAGACTAAGGATAAATCTGCCCAAATGCCCTTTTGAGGTGGAGGAGATTGAATTTTTGGGGCTAATTTTGTCATCCACTGGATTCTCTATGGACCCTCCTAAGGTGCAGGGCATAGGGGACTGGTTGCTACCAAAGAACCTCAAGCTCTTCAAAGGTTTTGGGATTTTGCCAACTATTACAGAAGGTTCATCAAGGGATTTTCCAAGATTTTGAAGCCTCTTGTGAACCTCACTCGGAAAGAGGTCAATGTAGCTGGGTGGGGAATTGAGGCTGATAGGGCATTTTCTAGCCTGAAGGAGGTGTTTGCCTCTGCCCGGTTCTGGTCCAGCAGACCTTGATAGACCATTTGTGGTGGAAATTAATGCATCTGAGGTTGGCGTGGCTACTTTGAAGAACCTAGAATATAAGACATATTTTCAGTTGTTTCACATTGTTTTGTTAAGTATATAATTCCACATGTGTTAATTCATAGTTTTGATGCCTTCAGTGTGAATTAAAAATTTTCATAGTCATGAAAATACAGAGAAATCTTTAAATGAGAAGGTGTGTCCAAACTTTTGGTCTGTACTGTATATATCTTTATATTGCATAGAGATATAGATAGAAGTTTAGCCAGTAATTCATTTGTCAGCTTCTGTAAAGTCAATGCAGGAGCCGACAGGATAGGAGACATGGTTTACATACAGTAAATCAATGCAGAATAGTTTGATATATAGATGTGTGTGACCAATACAGTTAGTATAGTGTGTGCAAATTATGCCACTTGTATGTATTTAGTAAAATAATCTTTTCAGAGAAAAAAATGGCGTTGGCTCCCGCGCAATTTTCTGTGCCAGAGAGGGAAAGCCAGTGACTGAGGGCCGATGTTTCGGACTGACTGACCTTCATTTCTTAAAGTAATGATGGCCACTCATTTTTCTTTACTTAGCTGCTTTTTTCTTGCCATAATGCAAATTCTAACAGTCTATTCAGTAGGACTATCAGCTGTGTATCCAGCAGACTTCTGCTCAACACAACTGATGGTCCAAACCCCATTTAAAAGGCAAGAAATGCCACTTATTAAACCTGACAGAGCACACCTGTGAAGTGAAAACCATTCTCGGTGACTACCTGTTGAAGCTCATCAAGAGAATGCCAAGAGTGTGCAAAGCAGTCATGAAAGCAAAAGGTGGCTACTTTGAAGAACCTAGAATATAAGACATATTTTCAGTTGTTTCACACTGTTTTGTTAAGTAAATAATTCCACATGTGTTAATTCATAGTTTTGATGCCTTCAGTGTGAATTTACAATTTTCATAGTCATGAAAATACAGAGAAATCTTTAACCCCTTAATCCCATATGACGTACTATCCCGTCAAGGTGACCTGGGACTTAATTCCCAGTGACGGGATAGTACGTCATACTGTTTAATGCGACATCGCGACTTAAGTCGCGGTGATCGCATTAAATTTCCGGTGCCATCTTACCTGCAGGGCGATGGCATCGGCATCCCAGGGCCTGGCTCCGCCCCCCAGGCCTCACGATTGCTGTGATTGGCTGTTCAATTCTGAACAGCCAATCACAGCGTTTCTCATTGTTTCAGCCAATCGGAGCGGCTGAAACAATGAGGTCCCAGGCTAGGATCGAGAACCGATGTACTCGATCCTAGGGCCGGTGCCTGGCAATGCCAGGCACCGGCAAAAGACCCCCGGATTGGCGCGATCGCCGATCAAATCGATTGCGCCAATCGCAGGGCTCAGCGGCGGTTGTGACCGCTGTGTGCCCTGCTGGTGACCTGGCTGTGACCTGCCTAGGATTGGAGGGATCCTAGGCAGTTGCCATGGTCACCAGGGCGTGCAGGGATTGGTGGGATCGATGTTATCATTCGATCCCACCAATGACAGCTCACAGCAGCGGTGTGACCGCTCTGTGACCTGTCTGTCACCTGCAGGTGACCTGTGTGACCGCTCTGCAGGGGTCCTCACTCTAGCTGAGGGACTCCTGCTGAGCGGTCACACAGCCAGATCCTGTCTTGCTGGGCCTTGTGGTGCTACAGAAGCCTGTAACACCACAATCCCCTGCGAAACAAAAAAAGCAAAAGAAAGAAGAAAGAAGAAATAAAACCAAAGAAAGAAGAGAGACTACAAAAGGTAAGTGCTAACTGCCCCTACCCGGTCTCGCCTCACCCCCCATCCCCCCTTCCCCCCTTTTCCCCCTTTTTTAACCCCCTCCGTCCCTCTTTGCGCCACCTCCGTGCGCACGTTCAGCAGCCGCCGAGCGTTGATTGGTGACGCAGTTCACCGATCAACACTCGTGCTCGCTCTTTTTTCATCAGCCCCCTTTGCCCAATTTCGTACACCCATCCCGCAGCCACCAAACTTTGATAAGTGACGCAGTTCACTTATCAGAGCTTGTGCCTGCCGTTTTCCTTTTTTTTCACAACACCTGTGCGCACACCCAGCAGCCACCAAACTTTGATAAGTGACGCGGTTCACTTATCAAAGCTCTCGTGCCTGCCGTTTTCTTTTTTTTTCCCATCTCCGTGCGCTCACCCAGCCGCCACGTCTAACCCTTGCCTTCCTTTTCTTTTTCTTTTTTTTCCCATCTCTGTGCGCTCACCCAGCTGCCGCGTCTAACCCGTGCCTTTCTTTTTTTTTTCCATCTCCGTGCGCTCACCCATCCGCCGCGTCTAACCCGTGCCTTCCTTTTCTTTTCTTTTTTTCCCCATCTCCATGCGCTCATCCAGCCGCCGCGTCTATCCCCTGCCTTTTTTTTTCCCCATCTCCGTGCGCTCACCCAGCCGTCGTGTCTAACCCGTGTCTTTCTTTTTTTTTCCCATCTCCGTGCGCTCACCCAGCCGCCGCGTCTAACCCTTGCCTTCCTTTTCTTTTTTTTTCCCATCTCCGTGCGCTCACCCAGCCGCCGCGTCTAACCTGCGCCTTTCTTTTTTTTTTCCCATCTCCGTGCGCTCACCCAGCTGTTGCGTCTAACCCGTGCCTTTCTTTTTTTTTCCCATCTCCGTGCGCTCACCCAGCCGCCGCGTCTAACCCGTACCTTCCTTTTCTTTTTTTTTTTTTTCACATCTCCGTTCACACACCCAGCAGCGGCCGAACTTTGATAAGTGACGCGGTTCACTTATCAGAGCTCTCGTGCCTGCCGGGTTTTTTTCACATCCCGTTCGCACACCCAGCAGCCGCTGAACTTTGATAAGTGATGTGGTTCACTTATCAGAGCTCTCGTGCCTGCCGTTTTTTTTTTTTTCACATCCCGTTCGCACACCCAGCAGCCGCTGAACTTTGATAAGTGACGCGGTTCACTTATCAGAGCTCTCGTGCCTGCCGTTTTTTTTCACATCCCTGTTCGCACACCCAGCAGCCGCTGAACTTTGATAAGTGACGCGGTTCACTTATCAGAGCTAGGGCCTGCTGTTTTATACTTTTCTTTCACAGGTATTTTTTTTCCTATTTCCTTTTTTTTTTTTAGCTTTTTCTTTTCAGAGTAGTTTGCACCAAGCACTATCCCCCCCACACTTACACATAGTTGCCAATAATGTACACCCAAGCACCACACTTACAAAAAAATGTCCCGCTCGTCCCGTTCGTCCCAACAGCGCTATTCAGCAGAGGAGGCATATTCTTTCCTTGCCTCCAACACTGATAGCGAGGGAGAGGATCCCACTTTTCTTAATTTTTCTGATTCTTCCTCATCCTCTTCCCACTCCTCATCGTCCTCCTCCGGCTCTGCGGAACCGCCACGCAGACGCCGCAGGACAGAAGATGAGGCAAGGCCCATCATTGATGAAGATGATGAAGATGAAGCGCCCACCATTGCTGAAGACGAACCAGCGCACCCCACTGCGGACCCCATATGGACCTCGCCACCTGAAAATTACGAGCCACTGATTCCTGATTTTGTGGCAGAATCAGGAATCAAGTTTGACACCACCGGCCTCACAGAACTAGACTTTTTCAAAGTCTTTTTCTCTGAGGCTTTCGTTAACCTAATGGTGGAGCAAACTAATCTGTATGCTCGACAATTTTTGGACCAAAACTCTGGTTCATCATATTCTAACTGGTCTCCTGTAGACGCAGTTGAAATGATGCAGTTTCGGGGCCTGGTCCTCCACATGGGGATCTTGAAGAAGCGTGAACTTCTGCAATACTGGAGTAAAGATATTTTATATAACACTCCAGTATTCCGAATGGTCATGACCCGGATGCATTTTGAGGCCATCCATAAGTTCCTGCATTACAACGATAATGCACGGTGTCCCGCACGAAATGACCCCAACTTTGACCGTCTGTTCCAAGTTCGGCCGGTCATCGAGCACTTCAACAAAAAGTTTGCTGAAGTGTACGTGCCTCAAAGGGACATCTGCGTGGATGAGTCCTTAATTCATTTTAAGGGGTGGCTAAAATTCCGTCAATACCTGCCCAGCAAAAGGGCCAGGTACGGAATCAAACTCTACAAGCTGTGTGAGAGTACCTCAGGGTACACCCACAGCTTTAGAGTTTATGAAGGGAAGGACACCAGGATTGAACCGCCTGAGTGTCCTTCTATCCTGGGAGTGAGTGGGAAAATTGTGTGGGATTTGGTGCACCCACTGCTGGATAAAGGTTATCACCTCTATACCGATAACTTTTACACCAGCATCCCACTCTACAAATCTCTCTCTGCGCGAGGTACAGCAACCTGCGGTACTGTCCGCAAAAATCAGAGAGGCCTCCCGAAGACGCTACTTGGGCAGACTCTCAGAAAAGGTGAGAGCAAAGCCCTATGTAGCGACCACCTGCTGGTGGTCAAGTACAAGGACAAAAGGGATGTCCTTCTACTGACCACCATACATGGTGATGGCAGCTCCCTCAGCACTGTAAGGGGTACCTCTACAGAGGTCAGCAAACCGACCTGTGTACTGGGGTACAAAAAAAACATGGGGGCGTTAATCTCTCTGATCAACTCCTCCAACCGTACAGTGCTTTGAGAAAGGCCAGGGTGTGGTACAAAAAGCTGTCCGTGCACATTGTACAAATGGCAATGCTCAACGCCTACCTGCTGTCACGATGTGCACACAACACCGATACGTCGTACCTTCATTTCCAGGAGGTAGTGGTTAAGGCCCTGATGTTTGGCACGAGGGAAGTAGCGGGCCCCAGTACTTCTGGAACTGAAGGTACACGTATCGTACCAGGTCAGCATTTTCCGGGGGTGGTCCCGCCAACTGGAAGAAAAGGTAAGCTGCAAAAAAGGTGCCGAGTGTGCTACAAAAGAGGAATACGCAAGGACACCATCTATCAATGCGACACCTGCCCCGACAAACCTGGCCTGCGTATGAAGGATTGCTTTAAATTGTACCACACCTCCATGCACTATTAATTTACAGGAAACAAATTTATTCCAAAGGAGGCACATCTATGTAAGTTCTTTGGGGACCTACTTTCCAAAATGTTGTCACTTGTGGGTTTTTTTCCTGTTTAGGCACATCAGGGGCTCTGCAAACGGAACATGACGCCCGCAGACGATTCCATCAAAGTCTGCATTCCAAAATTTAAGTACTTCCCTTTCGAGCCCCAATGTGTGCCCAAACAGTTTTTTCCCACATGTGGGGTACCAGCATACTCAGGACAAATTGGACAACAACTTTTGTGGTCCAATTTCTCCTGTTACCCTCGGGAAATTAAAAAATTGTGGGCAAAAAATAGGATTTTTTATTTTCACACCCGGGCGTTATAAACTTTAGTGAAACACTTGGGGGTTCAAAGTTCTCACAACACATCTAGTCAAGTTCCATAGGTGGTCTAGTTTCCAAATTGGGGTCACTTGTGGGGGGTTTCTACTGTTTAGGCACATCAGGGGTTCGTCAAACGGAACGTGACGGCCGCAGACGATTCCATCAAAGCCTGCATTCCAAAACGTCACTACTTCCCTTCTGAGCCCTGACGTGTGCCCAAACAGTAGTTTTCTCCAACATATGGGGTACTAGCCTACTCAGGACAAATTGGGCAACAACTTTTGTTTTCCAATTTCTCCTGTTACCCTTGTGAAAGTAAAAAATTGGGGACTAAACTATCATGTTTGTGGAAAAAATAGGATTTTTTATTTTCACGCATGGGCGGTATAAACTTCTGTGAAGCACTTGGGGGATAAAAGTGCTCACCACATATCTAGATAAGTTCCTTAAGGGGTCTAGTTTCCAAAATGGGGTCACTTGTGGGGGTTTCCACTGTTTAGGCACATCAGGGGCTCACCAAACGCGACATGGCGTCCAATCTCAATTCCAGCTAATTTTAGCTTGAAAAAGTCCTATGGCGCTCCTTCCCTTCTGACCCTGCCATGTGCCTAAACAGTGGTTTCCCCCCACATATGGGGTATTGGCGTACTCAGGACAAATTGGACTACAACTATTGTAGTCCAATTTCTTCAGTTACCCTTGTGAAAATAAAAAAATTGGGGACTAAACTATCATGCTTGTGGAAAAAATAGGATTTTTTTTATTTTCACGCACGGGCGGTATAAACTTCTGTGAAGCACTTGGGGGATAAAAGTGCTCACCACATATCTAGGTAAGTTCCTTAGGGGGTCTAGTTTCCAAAATGGGGTCACTTGTGGGGGGTTTCCACTGTTTAGGCACATCAGGGGCTCACCAAACACGACATGGCGTCCAATCTCAATTCCAGCTAATTTTAGCTTGAAAACGTCTTATGGCGCTCCTTCCTTTCTGACCCTGCCATGCGCCCAAACAGTGGTTCCCCCCCCACATATGGGGTATTGGCGTAATCAGGACAAATTGGAATACAACTTTTGTGGTCCAATTTCTTCAGTTACCCTTGTGAAAATAAAAAAATTGGGGACTAAACGATCATGTTTGTGGAAAAAATACATTTTTTTATTTTCACGCATGGGCGGTATAAACTTCTGTGAAGCACTTGGTTGACAAAAGTGCTCACCACACATCTAGATAAGTTCCTTAGGGGGTCTAGTTTCCAAAATGGGGTCACTTGTGGGGGGTTTCCACTGTTTAGGCACATCAGGGGCTCACCAAACGCGACATGGCGTCCGATCTCAATTCCAGCTAATTTTAGCTTGAAAAAGTCAAATGGCGCTCCTTCCCTTCTGAGCCCTGCCATGCACCCAAACAGTAGTTCTTCCCCACATATGGGGTATCAGCGTACTCAAGACAAATTGGACAACAACTTTTGCAGTCCAATTTCTCCTGTTACCTTTGGGAAAATAAAAAAAAATTTGCTAAAAGATCGTTTTCATGACTAGAAAGTTACATTTTCATTTTTTCCTTCAACATTGCTTTAGCTCTCATGAAGCACCAGAAGGGTTAATAAACTTCTTGAATGTGGTTTTGATCAGCTTGAGGGGTGCAGTTTTTAGAATGTTGTCACTTTTGGGTATTTTTTGCTATATAGACCCCTAAATGTGACTTCAAATGTGAGGTGGTCCCTAAAAAAAATGGTTTTGTAAATTTTGTTGTAAAAATGAGAAATTGCTAGTCAATTTTAACCCTTATAACTCCCTTTTTTAACAAAAAAAAAATTTGGTTCCAAAATTGTGCTGATGTAAAGTAGACATGTGGGAAATGTTACTTATTAAGTATTTTGCATGACATATCTCTGTGATTTAAGGGCATAACAATTCAAAGTTGGAAAATTGCGAAATTTTCAAAATGTTCGCCAAATTTCCATTTTTTTCACAAATAAATGCACGTAATATCAAATAAATTTTACCACTATCATGAAGTACAATATGTCATGAGAAAAAAAATGTCAGAATCGCCAAGATCCATTGAAGCGTTCCAGAGTTATAATCTCATAAAGGGACAGTGGTCAGAATTGTAAAAATTGGCCAGGTCATTAACGTGCAAACCACCCCTGGGGCTTAAGGGGTTAAATGAGAAGTACTGTATATATCTTCATATTGCATAGAGATATAGATAGAAGATTAGCTGGTAATTCATTTGTCGGCTTCTGTAAAATCAATGCAGGAGCCGACAGGATAGGAGACATGATTTACATACAGTAAATCCATGTAGAATAGTTTGATATATAGATGTGTGTGACCAATACATTTATTATAGTGTGTGCAAATTATGGCACTTGTATGTATTTAGTAAAAGAAACTTTTCAGAGAAAAAAATGGCATTGGCTCCCGCGCAATTTTCTGCGCCAGAGAGGGAAATCCAGTGACTGAGGGCCGATGTTTATAGCTAAGGAATGGTTTAATATTCATGGATCTTCCCAGCCCACAGCTGTATATTTAGCCTTTACCAGCTATTAAAATAGGGGACCCCCCAAAAAATGATGTGGGATCCCTTCTATAATTAATAGCCAGAAAAGGCTATGCAGACAGCTGCTGGCTGATGTTCATAGCCTAGGAAGGGACCATGGTTATTGCCCCCCGGCTACAAACACCAGCTCACAGCCTCCCCAGAAATGGCGCATCTGTAAGATGCACCAATTTCGGATCTTAGCATCTCTTTTCCCACTGCCTTGTAGCCATAGCTTTTGGGGTAATAGGGGTTAATGTCATCTTTGTATTGTAAGGTGACATGAAGCCGGCTTAGTAATGGAGAGGTGTCAATAAGACATCTATCCATTACTAATCCTATAGCTGTTAATGGGTTAAAAAAATACACAGACAGAAAAAAGTATTTTAATGAAATAAAACAATAAACACAGTTTGACCATTTTATTGTTCTTGCTAATCCACGTGATGCCCTCGATCTCCTGTAATGAAGAAAAAATAATAAACCAACAATATACCATACCTGTCCAGCTTTCAGTCCCACACCGTAATCCATATCTAAGGGATATACAGTTTACAGCAGGGAGTGGTGCTAATGCAACTGTCCTGGCTGTAAACCACTGGTGAATGAATGAGAAGCTGCCGGCACAGCATCAGTGACTAGCGTTGCCGTCACTGATGCTGCGCTACCTCATAGCCTGGCCCGCGGTGAACTCTTGAGCATCGGAAAACTGTATATCCCCTAGATATGAATTACGGCATGGGACTGAATGCTGGACAGGTATGGGTATATTGTTGGTTTATTACTTTTTCTTTATTACAGGATATAGAGGGTGTCACATTGATTAGGCTTAACAATAAAATGGTCACATTGTGTTTAGTGTTTTATTTCATTAAAAGACTTTTTTTGGATTAGTAATGGATAAGTGTTTTATTGACACCTCTCAATTACTAAACCGGCTTGATGTCTCCTTAAATTACAAAGGTGACATTAACCCCTATTACCCCACATGCCACCGCAGCAGGGCAATGGGAAGAGAGAGGCTAAGTTCCGGAATTGGTGCATCTTACAGATGCGCCATTTCTGAGTGGCTGTGAGCTGGTGTTTGTAGCTGGGGGGGGGGCAATAACCATGATCCCTTCCAAGGCTATGAATATCAGCCCGCAGCTGTCTGCATAGCCTTTTCTGGCTATTACTTATAGGGGGACCCTACGTCATTTTTTGGGGGGTCCCCCCTATTTTAATAGTCAGTAAAGACTAAATATACAGTTGCAGGCTGAGATTCAGAGACTGGGAAGATACATGGGTATTAACCCTTTCCTAAGCTAAATAACATCAGCCCCCAGTCGCTGGCTTTCCCTCTCTGGTGCAGAAAATTGCACGGGAGCCCACTCCATTTGTTCCCCCCAAAAAGATTCTTTTATTAAATACATACAAGTCCCATAATTTGCACACACACTGAACTAATTGTATAGGTCACACACATCTATATATCAAACTATTCTGCATGGATTTACTGTATGTAAACCATGTCTCCTATCCTGTCGGCTCCTGCATTGATTATAAAGAAGCCGACAAATGAATTACCGGCTAATCTTCTATCTATATCTCTATGCAATATAAATATGTATATATGTGTCACCGACACATATATACGTCTATACATCTATTCTATGTGTATACAGTATGTATATTCTATCTATTCTATTCTAACCTGTCAGTGTGAATTTACTGTAGCTGCATTTGAATTACCGGCTTTTCAAAGGACACCGGTGCATAAAAATCAGACAGCACTCACATGGTGCAAGTGCTGTGCGATTTTTTTGTTGCACCCATTGACTGGGCAAGAGATCCAAATATTGCTAGGCGAGTAGTGAAATATTCACTATGTTCCGAGTACCGCGAGTACCGAATACTTGCAAATATACTTGCTAATCCCTGGTGACAGACACACTGCTCTTGCTGGCCTGCAGGAGGTCATTTCACCATCACCCAGCATAACATGAATATCATGTATTTTTTAACTATATCCGAGCATACAATAGCATTTAGTTGATACTTTTCCAATCTTTAAAATACATGGTTTTATCTTTAGAATGAGACATATGATCATAGCATGTACTTGATTTTAATCCTTTCACCCCAAAGCCTGTTTTCACCTTCCTGTCCAGGCCAATTTTTTCAATTCTGGCCACTCTTACTTTTTGTGAGGTAATAACTCTGGAATGCTTTAATGGATCCCACTCATCCATGGGTGTTTGTCAGAAACAAGAAACAGTGGTTTAGACACACTGGGGCTCAGAAGGGAGGGGGGCATTTGGATTTGTGAGTGCAGAATTTGCTGAATTTATTTTGAGGGAATGAGGAGCCATTTCACGTATTCAGAGCCTTTGTACTACGACTAACGTGGAAGCTCTCTAAATTTCTATTAATAGATGATGGACCTGAATAGGAACTTGCTTTTTTGTGAACTGAGTTGAAGATTTTATTTGGAACATTTTGCATAACATTTAGGATCACATTTACCAGCCACTCTAATGCTGAGCACTTACTCTGGGGTTTCCATCTAAATCTCCGAGTGACATGATTCAGATGAAATCCTTGAGCCATTCACTATAATGAGGAAGCAGAGTTACTCTAGACTCCATCTGATCTCTGTTCAGCGTTGTCCTTCTTTTCAGAAGTGCATAAAACTGTGGTCAACCACACTTTCATACTCGCCTAAAAAGAGTATAGGGCCGAATCAAAGGCCCTATGGGGTCTACAATACCTCCATTTGCTGGGGGTTCCATTTGAATTATATATTTCAGAGATTTATATGGAAATCCGGGTGTAAACCCTAAGTGCAGAGTGCAGGCTAAATGTGAGCCGGGCCTTTTTGCGATTTTTGAGAGGCAGAATGAACAAATTAACAGCATGCTAAGAATTGGCTTTATTCATTTTTTACAACGTTCTTTGTGCGTTATAGGTGATTATATGACTTTATACTCTGGGTCAATGCAATAACAACAGTACCAGATTTATATTGGGTTTTTATGTTTGGCTGCTTTCACATACTAAAAAGACGCTTTTAAGCACACAAGAAAACAGTTTTGACATCCCGATATTTAGGCAGCTATAATTTTTCCAGATTTTGTCCTATAGAGTCATGTCATGGCTTGTTTTTGCAGGACAAGTTGTCGTTTTTATTGGTGCTATTTTCTGGCACATGACATTTTTTGATCGCTTTCTATTCCAATTTTTGTGAGGTATAATAAACAATAATCAGCAGTTCAGGAATATATATATATTTTTTTATACCATTCCGCATTTGGTAAAATTGATTTGGTAGCTTTATTATTCGGCAATATCGTATTTATTTATTTTTTTTATGATTGAGCACTTTTACACAATCATTAAAATTTTATAGATAAAAAATAATTATATTTGCATCTCTTTATTCTGAGAGCAATAACCTTTTTTATTTTTATGCTGATAGAGATGTATTGTGGCTTGTTTTTTGTGGATCAAGATGTCATTTTCAGCAGTACCATTTTTATTTACATTCATCTTTTTGATTGCGTTTTATTGCACTTTTTGTTTGGCGGTATAATAATAAACCACGTTTTTTTGACTCACTTGACACAACTGTGAACAATATTACTTAAAGGGAATCTGTCACCAGGTTTCACCAGAGCTGTTTCATTTACTGAGCTACTTGCTGTCATTTTGTTAAAATCAGTTTAATCTGCTGCAAATCAATGAGTTCTTTGAATGTTGAGCTCTGTGTATCCCCACCACCACCGCCATGGTTTGGCAACCTACTGCTAATGTACAATGCACACATGAAGCTACCTGTTAGTGATAGGTGTGGAGTTATGCAGAGCTCATTAATATGTTTGATTACATAGCAGCAGGTTTTCTAGTCATTCAATGATAATCTCCTGCTGATAAAACAGTATTTTTTAAAAGCTACTCTAAGTAACACTGTAAGTGACACATGACGGAAATCATTGTCTTTTGCCCTACATTATGCTGCTTACGTGGGAAAAACTAGGTGAGAGATTCCCTTTAATATCTAAGCACCTGACCTCCACCCGAAGCAATCTGGAAAAGCTGTTAGAGTAGTGGGCTGTCCTACCTGGACAACAGAATAACCTCACAATGACTCAAATTAAGTATATAGAATGCTATGTAATATGTATTTCAATATCACATACTTTTACAGGATTTCTTATTACTCTTAAACTATCGCGTGTACGTTATACTTCTTCTCCAGTGTGCCTGCTCACTTATGTGCTAATATAGTATATTAAAAATGCATGCACAATTAATTCTTTGGAAAGTTCAGTATCTAGATAAAAGGTTAGAATATAATGGGATATTAAAAAATGTAGAGACCCAGCCATCTTGTTAAAATAAACAGTTCGCTAGTAAATTCCAAAAATTCAGATAACAAACAAATAATAGGGAACGGTAGCTAATTCACAAAGAAACTTGCTTTTTAAAATATAAAGAAAAGGTTTGGAAGCAGAAAAAGAGAAAACAGTTAATTACCTTAATTGGAAATAATATACAGATCATAAAATACTGAAGTTTAAAAAGCATTTATAGAATTGTATTTGTTCAATCCAATATAAAGTCATTTAAGGAACATTTTACTTTAATAAACGTATTGGGTGATGATGGGAGAGTTGTTTGCTAAGTTACTAAGAAGATCGGAGTGTAGAGATGAGTGGATCATTTAGCAATACCATAGTCCACAGTGCAAGCCAATGCTCTCTGGCCGTGTCACGAAAAAAGACAAAAATTATTTCATTATTTGAATGAGGAAACATTATTTATCTATTAAAAATGAATACACATTACAATAAAATAATGGAGTCTTCAGACTTTATCCTGCATCACTAATTTGTCCTAGTAGCTGTGAGCAGTATACAGTACAATACAATACAAAAATGTCCCTGATCCTGAAGTAGGGTAAATGGCTGCTCATGAATTGGCTAAGGAACATGCTTCTTTCTTTGGAACCATATCTTTTCCAGTATATCAAATAGAAAATGTTTTTACAAACCTTCTTACAGTCCAGAATTTGTTTGATATTATACTCCATTTCACGATTAGAGGCAAAGCAGGGGCTATCTTAACAGTATGGGAACATTTATTGAGAACCAGGGGACATATTGACTACACATGGAAAAGACTGATAATTTTAAAACATGGAAGGCACTTTTAGACAGAAAGTGACAAATCTGACTGAATGAAGGAAATCAGGTCATTTACCTTGATGGGCATTAAAGAAAACTCATAAGAATTGTGCCTTACATTGATTCATTCGCTCAGTGTGGCTATTACTTTGAGGGTGCTAGACAAAGGAAACTTTTAGATTAATCAGAGTGCCTTGAGGACCAGGAAACAAATTGCATGGACTGTCTTACCCTGTTCCTGACACTGAAGACAACTGATGCGCTATGTGAATACAGTTGTTCAGTTTTATATGGAAAAGTAATGTGTGTCTAGTGTAATGTAATATAATATAATGGTATACAGTATAAATGGTGTTAATGCATAAAGTGAGTGGACTGAACCATCAAAAATCATACACTGATCTAATGCCGCTAGGCAAAAATATATATATATATAACTGAGCATGATGGTAACACAAAACAAATAATAAATGTAATAAAAACACAAGATACCAAATTGTGGAAGAATAATGGCCATGGGGTTTATTTAGGGAATCAGAATAGTACTTTATAACATTTTATAAGTTAGTAACCAAGAGACCAATAAATTAATCGTATAATAATCCAATTCACACAGAACACTGGGTGATTTTCACTCAAATAAAACATCATGACATAAGATTGATCATTAAAAAGAGGGAGGGAGGGTGGGATCTTTGTTCTTCTGACAGAATGATAAGATAACTGGCATCACGTCAGTCTTTTATACACTTTATCTTCCCAGTCTTTTATAAAACAACCAATCATAATCCTGAAAAAGAGCACCAACCATCTAATATATAATTGCCTAGAATACTACTTCCTGCAATTTGTGCCAACTTCCGTGGCTTTGTCCGGAGCTAATGTCCGGAGATAATGTCCGGAGCTATTGTCCGGAGATAATGTCCGGAGATAAGTGACGTCACCAGTGTCCTACACCCAGGCAGAGCACAGGGGCCCCAGGCAGCATATGGGGCCCCAGGCAGAGCACAGGGGCCCCAGGCAGCATATGGGGCCCCAGGCAGAGCACAGTGGCCCCAGGCAGAGCACAGGGGCCCCAGGAAGAACATAGGGCCCCAGGCAGAGCACAGGGGCCCCAGGCAGAGCACAGGGGCCCCAGGCAGCATATGGGGCCCCAGGCAGAGCACAGGGGCCCCAGGCAGCATATGGGGCCCCAGGCAGAGTACAGTGGCCCCAGGCAGAGCACAGGGGCCCCATGCAGAACATGGGGCCCCAGGCAGAGCACAGGGGCCCCAGGCAG
Organism: Ranitomeya variabilis; assembly: GCF_051348905.1. Taxonomy (NCBI): domain Eukaryota; kingdom Metazoa; phylum Chordata; class Amphibia; order Anura; family Dendrobatidae; genus Ranitomeya; species Ranitomeya variabilis. The sequence goes on along the minus strand of NC_135232.1, from coordinate 823,554,749 downwards.
AGCACAGGGGCCCCAGGCAGCATATGGGGCCCCAGGCAGAGCATAGGGGCCCCAGGCAGAGCACAGGGGCCCCAGGCAGCATATGGGGCCCCAGGCAGAGCACAGGGACCCCAGGCAGCATATGGGGCCCCAGGCAGAGCACAGGGACCCCAGGCAGCATATGGGGCCCCAGGCAGAGCACAGTGGCCCCAGGCAGAGCACAGGGGCCCCAGGCAGAACATGGGGCCCCAGGCAGAGCACAGGGGCCCCAGGCAGAGCACAGGGGCCCCAGGCAGCATATGGGGCCCCAGGCAGAGCACAGGGGCCCCAGGCAGCATATGGGGCCCCAGGCAGAGCACAGTGGCCCCAGGCAGCATATGGGGCCCCAGGCAGAGCACAGTGGCCCCAGGCAGAGCACAGGGGCCCCAGGAAGCATATGGGGCCCCAGGCAGAGCACAGTGGTCCCAGGCAGAGCACAGGGGCCCCAGGCAGCTTATGGGGCCCCAGGCAGAGCACAGTGGCCCCAGGCAGAACATGGGGCCACAGGCAGAGCACAGTGGCCCCAGGCAGAGCACAGGGGCCCCAGGCAGAACATGGGGCCCCAGGCAGAGCACAGGGGCCCCAGGCAGAGCACAGTGGCCCCAGGCAGCATATGGGGCCCCAGGCAGAGCACAGTGGCCCCAGGCAGAGCACACACCAAATCGGAGGCTGAGGGGCCCCGCCAACCAAATCGGAGGCCGAGGGGCCCCGCCAACCAAATCGGAGGCCGAGGAGCCCCGCCCACCAAATCGAAGGCCGAGCGGCCCCGCCCACCAAAGCGGAGGCCGAGGGGCCCGGACCCGCCCACCAAAGCGGAGGCCGAGGGTCCCCGACCACCACATTGGAGGCCGAGGGGCCCCGCCCACCACATCGGAGGCCGCGGGTCCCCGCCCACCAAATCGGAGGCCGAGGGTCCCCGCCCACCAAATCGGAGGCCGAGGGTCCCCGCCCACCAAATCGGAGGCCGAGGGGCCCCGCCCACCAAATCGGAGGCCGGGGGTCCCCGCCCTCCAATTCGGAGGCCGAGGGGCCCCGCCCACCACATCGGAGGCCGAAGGGCTCCGCCCACCAAATCGGAGGCCGAGGGTCCCCGCCCACCAAATCGGAGGCCGAGGGGCCCCGCCCACCAAATCGGAGGCTGACGGGCCCCACCCACCAAAGCGGAGGCCGAGGGTCCCCGCCCACCAAATCGGAGGCCGAGGGTCCCCGCCCACCAAATCGGAGGCTGAGGGTCCCCGCCCACCAAATTGCAGGCCGAGGGTCCCTGCCCACCAAATTGGAGGCCGAGGGGCCCCACCAACCAAATCGGAGGCCGAGGAGCCCCGCCCACAAAAGTGGAGGCCGAGGGTCCCCGCACACCAAATCGGAGGCAGAGGGACCCCGCCCACCAAATCGAAGGCCGAGCGGCCCCGCCCACCAAATCGAAGGCTGAGCGGCCCCGCCCACCAAAGCGGAGGCCAAGGGGCCCCGCCCACCAAATCAGAGGCCGAGGGTCCCCGCCCACCAAATCGGAGGCCGAGGGGCCCCACCCACCAAATCGGAGGCCGAGGGTCCCCGCCCACCAAATCGGAGGCCGAGGGTCCCCGCCCACCAAATCGGAGGCCGAGGGGCCCCGCTCACCAAATCGGAGGCCGAGGGTCCCCGCCCACCACATCGGAGGCCGAGGGGCCCCGCCCACCACATCGGAGGCCGATGGGCCCCGCCCACCAAATCGGAGGCCGATGGGCACCGCCCACCAAATCGGAGGCCGATGGGCCCCGCCCACCAAATCGGAGGCCGAGGGTCCCCGCCCACCAAATCGGAGGCCGAGTGTCCCCGCCCACCAAATCGGAGGCCGGGGGTCCCCGCCCACCAAATCGGAGGCCGAGGGTCCCCGCCCACCAAATCGGAGGCCGAGGGTCCCCGCCCACCAAATCGGAGGCCGAGGGTCCACACCAACCAAATCGGAGGCCGAGGGGCCACGCCCACCAAATCGAAGGCCGAAGGGCGCCGCCCACCAAAGCGGAGGCCGAGGGTCCCCGCACACCAAATCGGACGCAGAGGGACCCCGCCCACCAAATCGGAGGCCGAGGGGCCCCACCCACCAAAGCGGAGGCCGAGGGTCCCCGACCACCAAATCGGAGGCCGAGGGTCCCCGCCCACCAAATCGGAGGCCGAGGGTCCCCGCCCACCAAATCAGAGGCCGAGGGGCCCCACCAACCAAATCGGAGGCCGAGGAGCCCCGCCCACCAAATCGAAGGTCGAGGGGCCCCGCCCACGAAAGCAGAGGCTGAGGGTCCCCGCACACCAAATCGGAGGCAGAGGGACCCCGCCCACCAAATCGGAGGCCGAGGGGCCCTGCCCACCAAAGCGGAGGCCGAGGGTCCCCGACCACCAAATCGGAGGCCGAGGGTCCTCGCCCACCAAATCGGAGGCCGAGAGTCCCCGCCCACCAAATCGGAGGCCGAGGGGCCCCGCCAACCAAATCGGAGGCCGAGGGGCTTCGCCAACTAAATAGGAGGCCGAGGAGCCCCGCCCACCAAATCGAAGGCCGAGCGGCCCCGCCCACCAAAGCGGAGGCCGAGGGGCCTGGCCCCACCCACCAAAGCGGAGGCCGAGGGGCCCCGCCCACCACATCGGAGGCCGAGGGTCCCCTTTCACCAAATCGGAGGCCGAGGGTCCCCTTTCACCAAATCGGAGGCCGAGGGTCTCCGCCCACCAAATCGGAGGCCGAGGGTCCCCGCCCACCAAATCGGAGGCCGAGGGTCCCCGCCCACCAAATCGGAGGCCGAGGGTCCCCGCCCACCAAATCGGAGGCCGAGGGTCCCCGCCCACCAAATCGGAGGCCGAGGGGCCCCACCAACCAAATCGGAGGCCGAGGGGCCCCGCCCACCAAATCGGAGGCCGAGGGTCCTCGCCCACCAAATCGGAGGCCGAGGGGCCCCGCCAACCAAATCGGAGGCCGAGGGGCCCCGCCCACCAAATCGGAGGCCGAGGGTCCCCGCCCACCAAATCGGAGGCCGAGGGGCCCCGCCAACCAAATCGGAGGCCGAGGAGCCCCGCCCACCAAATCGAAGGCCGAGCGGCCCCCGCCCACCAAAGCGGAGGCCGAGGGGCCCGGCCCCGCCCACCACATCGGAGGCCGAGGGGCCCTGCCCACCACATCGAAGGCCGAGGGGCCCCGCCCACCAAATCGGAGGCCGAGGGTCCCCGCCCACCAAATCGGAGGCCGAGGGTCCCCGCCCACCAAATTGGAGGCCGAGGGTCCCCGCTCACCAAATCGGAGGCCGAGGGTCCCCGCCCACCAAATCAGAGGTCGAGGGTCCCCGCCCACCAAATCGGAGGCCGAGGGTTCCCGCCCACCAAATCAGAGGTCGAGGGTCCCCGCCCACCAAATTGGAGGCCGAGGGTTCCCGCCCACCAAATCGGAGGCCGAGGGTCCCCGCCCACCAAATCAGAGGTCGAGGGTCCCCGCCCACCAAATCGGAGGCCGAGGGTCCCCGCCCACCAAATCGGAGGCCGGTCCCCGCCCACCAAATCGGAGGCCGAGGGTCCCCACCCACCAAATCGGAGGACGAGGGTCCCCGCCCACCAAATCGGAGGCCGAGGGTCCCCACCCACCAAATCGGAGGCCGAGGGTTCCCGCCCACCAAATTGGAGGCCAAGGGTCTCCGCCCACCAAATCGGAGGCCGAGGGTTCCCGCCCACCAAATCGGAGGCCGAGGGTCCCCGCTGTTGTGAATTTGGATTCTGGGCTCCCCCGGTGGCCGCTTGTGGAATTGGACTTGTCATCCTCTTTCCTGTTTCACCTGGTTCCATCAGTAGTGGGTGTCGCTATTTAAGCTCATTTCTCTGGTGGTTTCTTGCCGGTCAACAATGTTATCTGATGCCTCTCAGTGCTTGTTCCTGCTTCTGACAACTACTAGATAAGTTGGACTTTTGTCCATGTTTCGTTTTGCCTATTTGTTCCAGTTCACAGCTGAAGTTTTGTTACTGTGTCTGGAAAGCTCTCGTTGATCAGGGATTGCTACTCTGGCGTTATGAGTTAATGCCAGAGTTTAAGGTAATCTCTGGATGGTGTTTTGTTAGTGTTTTTCTGCTGACCATGAAAGTATACTATCTGTCTTCTGCTATCTAGTAAGCGGACCTCAAATTTGCTAAGACTATTTTCCTGCTGCGTTTGTTGTTTCATCTGAACTCACCGTCATTATATGTGGGGGGCTACTGTCTTCTTTGGAATATTTCTCTAGAGGTGAGCCAGGTCTTATATTTCCCTCTGCTAGCTATTTAGGTCTTAGGCCAGAGCTGGGCATCTAGCAATAAATAGGAAATGCTACCTGGCTATTTCTAGTTGCGCGGCAGGCTTAGTTCATGGTCAGTATAGTTCCATCTTCCGAGAGCTTGTCCCTCTATAGGCTTGCTATGATCTCTGCCTGCAGAGATCATGACAGTTTGACCGGCCAATAAAGTGTTAAAGACCCAGGTTGAGAAAGGAGAGTTATAAGAAGTCTGCTGGAATTTTTTTTTTTTTTTTTTTTTTTCCTCCAGTTTGCCTTGCTGCAGTCTTTTTTCTCTCTCTCCTCCTAATCTCTGTATGGCTCTGTGTGCACCTGACAATAATGGATCTTCAGAGTGTAACTGCGGGTTTGAATAATCTCATCACGAAAGTACAAAATTTACAAGATTTTGTGGTACATGCTCCAGTATCTGAGCCGAGAATTCCTTTGCCGGAGTTCTTCACAGGGAATAGAGCTAGCTTCCAGAATTTCCGAAATAATTGTAAGCTTTATTTGTCCCTGAAGTCTCGTTCAGCTGGAGACCCTGCTCAGCAGGTTAGGATTGTGATTTCCTTGCTCAGGGGTGACCCTCAAGATTGGGCCTTCTCATTGCCAGCAGGGGATCCTGCGTTGCGCGATGTGGATGCGTTTTTTCTGGCCTTGGGCTTGCTTTATGAGGAACCTCATTTGGAACTTCAGGCAGAAAAAACTTTGATGGCACTATCTCAGGGGCAAGACGAAGCTGAGGTTTACTGCCAAAAATTCCGTAAATGGTCTGTGCTTACTCAGTGGAATGAGTGCGCCTTGGCGGCAACTTTCAGAGAAGGTCTCTCTGATGCCGTTAAGGATGTTATGGTGGGGTTCCCTGTGCCTGCAGGTCTGAATGAGTCCATGACAATGGCTATTCAGATTGATAGGCGTCTGCGGGAGCGCAAACCGGTGCACCATCTGGCGGTGTCTATGGAAAAGACGCCAGAAAGTATGCAGTGTGATAGAATTCTGTCCAGGAGCGAGCGACAGAATTTTAGACGGAAGAATGGATTGTGCTTCTATTGTGGGGATTCTACTCATGTTATATCAGCATGCTCTAGGCGTACAAAGAAGCTTGATAAGTCTGTTTCCATTGGCACCATTCAGTCTAAGTTTATTTTGTCTGTAACCCTGATTTGCTCTTTGTCATCCATTGCCACGGACGCCTATGTTGACTCTGGCGCCGCTCTGAGTCTTATGGATTGGTCCTTTGCCAATCGTTGTGGTTTTGATTTAGAGCCTTTGGAGACTCTTATTCCTCTGAAGGGGATTGACTCCACCCCATTGGCTAATAATAAACCACAATACTGGACACAAGTAACCATGCGTATCAATCCGGATCACCAGGAGATTATTCGTTTCCTGGTGCTGTATAATTTACATGACGATTTGGTACTGGGATTGCCATGGTTGCAGTCTCACAATCCAGTCTTGGACTGGAGAGCAATGTCTGTGTTGAGCTGGGGATGTAAGGGTATTCATGGGGACTTACCTTTGGTTTCTATTTCGTCGTCCATTCCCTCTGAAGTCCCTGAGTTCCTCTCTGATTATCAAGACGTCTTTGACGAACCCAAGCTTGGGTCGTTACCTCCGCACCGTGAGTGCGATTGTGCCATAGATTTGATACCGGGTTGCAAATATCCAAAGGGTCGTTTGTTTAATCTGTCTGTGCCGGAACATGCTGCTATGCGGGAATATATAAAGGAGTCTTTGGAAAAGGGACATATTCGTCCATCTTCTTCTCCCTTGGGAGCTGGGTTTTTCTTTGTCTCAAAAAAGGACGGCTCTTTGAGACCATGTATTGATTATCGGCTTCTGAATAAGATCACTGTTAAGTACCAATACCCATTGCCATTGCTTACTGATTTGTTTGCTCGTATAGAGGGTGCTAAGTGGTTCTCTAAAATTGATCTTCGTGGGGCGTATAATTTGGTGCGGATCAGGCAGGGGGATGAGTGGAAGACCGCATTTAATACGCCCGAGGGCCACTTTGAGTATTTGGTCATGCCTTTTGGTCTTTCTAATGCCCCTTCAGTTTTCCAGTCTTTAATGCATGATATTTTCCGCGATTTTCTGGATAAATTTATGATAATATATCTGGATGATATTCTGATTTTTTCTGATGACTGGGACTCTCATGTCCAGCAGGTCAGGAGAGTTTTTCAGGTTCTGCGGTCTAATTCTTTATGTGTGAAGGGGTCTAAGTGCGTTTTTGGGGTCCAGAAAATTTCCTTTTTGGGGTATATTTTTTCTCCCTCTTCCATTGAGATGGATCCCGTCAAGGTGCAAGCTATTTGTGACTGGACTCAGCCCTCCTCTCTTAAGGGTCTTCAGAGATTTTTGGGCTTTGCCAACTTTTACCGCCGATTTATTGCTGGTTTTTCGGATGTCGTTAAACCACTGACTGATTTGACCAGACATGGCGCTGATGTTGCTAATTGGTCCCCTCATGCTGTAGAGGCCTTTCAGGAGCTTAAGCACCGTTTTGCCTCTGCCCCTGTGTTACGTCAGCCTGATGTGAATCTGCCTTTTCAGGTTGAGGTTGACGCTTCGGAGATCGGAGCTGGGGCAGTGTTGTCGCAGAAAGGTTCCGACTGCTCCGTCATTAGGCCTTGTGCCTTCTTTTCTCGCAAATTTTCGCCCGCAGAGCGGAATTATGATGTTGGGAATAGGGAGCTTTTGGCCATGAAGTGGGCGTTTGAGGAGTGGCGCCATTGGCTAGAGGGGGCTAAGCATCAGGTGGTGGTATTGACTGACCACAAAAATTTGATTTATCTTGAGACTGCCAGGCGCCTGAATCCTAGACAGGCGCGCTGGTCTTTATTTTTTTCTCGCTTTAATTTTGTGGTGTCATACCTACCGGGTTCTAAGAATGTTAAGGCAGATGCCCTTTCTAGGAGTTTTGACCCGGACTCTCCTGGTAATGCTGAACCCACAGGTATCCTTAGGGAGGGAGTAATTTTGTCGGCCGTTTCTCCTGATCTGCGGCGGTCCTTGCAAGAGTTTCAGGCGGATAGACCGGATCGTTGTCCGCCTGATAGACTGTTTGTTCCGGATGATTGGACCAGTAGAGTCATCTCTGAGGTACATTCTTCTGCATTGGCAGGTCATCCCGGAATTTTTGGTACCAGGGATTTGGTGGCAAGATCCTTCTGGTGGCCTTCCCTGTCACGAGATGTGCGAGTCTTTGTGCAGTCATGTGACATTTGTGCTCGGGCCAAGTCTTGTAGTTCTCGGGCTAGCGGACTGCTGTTGCCCTTGCCTATTCCTAAGAGGCCTTGGACACACATCTCGATGGATTTTATTTCAGATCTGCCTGTTTCCCAGAAGATGTCTGTCATCTGGGTGGTCTGTGACCGTTTCTCTAAAATGGTCCATTTGGTTCCTCTGCCCAAGTTGCCTTCTTCTTCTGAGTTGGTTCCTCTGTTTTTTCAGAATGTTGTCCGATTGCACGGTATTCCTGAGAATATTGTTTCTGACAGAGGTACCCAATTTGTGTCTAGATTTTGGCGGGCATTCTGTGCTAGGATGGGCATAGATTTGTCTTTTTCATCTGCTTTTCACCCTCAGACTAATGGCCAGACCGAGCGGACTAATCAGACCCTGGAGACATATCTGAGGTGTTTTGTTTCTGCTGACCAGGATGATTGGGTTGCTTTTTTGCCATTGGCAGAGTTCGCCCTCAATAATCGGGCCAGCTCTTCCACCTTGGTGTCCCCGTTTTTCTGTAATTCGGGGTTTCACCCTCGATTTTCCTCCGGTCAGGTGGAATCCTCGGATTGTCCTGGAGTGGATGCGGTGGTGGAGAGATTGCATCACATCTGGGGGCAGGTTATGGATAATTTGAAGTTGTCCCAGGAGAAGACTCAGCGTTTTGCCAACCGTCATCGTCGTGTTGGTTCTCGGCTTTGTGTTGGAGATTTGGTGTGGTTGTCTTCTCGTTTTGTCCCTATGAGGGTCTCTTCTCCTAAGTTTAAACCTCGGTTCATCGGCCCTTATAGAATATTGGAGATTCTTAATCCTGTTTCTTTCCGTTTGGACCTCCCTGCGTCCTTTTCCATTCATAACGTTTTTCATCGGTCGTTATTGCGCAGGTATGAGGTACCTGTTGTACCTTCAGTTGAGCCTCCTGCTCCGGTGTTGGTTGAGGGTGAGTTGGAGTACGTTGTGGAGAAAATTTTGGACTCTCGTGTTTCCAGACGGAGACTCCAGTATCTGGTCAACTGGAAGGGTTACGGCCAGGAGGATAATTCTTGGGTCAATGCATCTGATGTTCATGCTTCTGATCTTGTTCGTGCCTTCCATAGGGCTCATCCTGGTCGCCCTGGTGGATCGGGTGAGGGTTCGGTGCCCCCTCCTTGAGGGGGGGGTACTGTTGTGAATTTGGATTCTGGGCTCCCCCGGTGGCCGCTTGTGGAATTGGACTTGTCATCCTCTTTCCTGTTTCACCTGGTTCCATCAGTAGTGGGTGTCGCTATTTAAGCTCATTTCTCTGGTGGTTTCTTGCCGGTCAACAATGTTATCTGATGCCTTTCAGTGCTTGTTCCTGCTTCTGACAACTACTAGATAAGTTGGACTTTTGTCCATGTTTCGTTTTGCCTATTTGTTCCAGTTCACAGCTGAAGTTTTGTTACTGTGTCTGGAAAGCTCTCGTTGATCAGGGATTGCTACTCTGGCGTTATGAGTTAATGCCAGAGTTTAAGGTAATCTCTGGATGGTGTTTTGTTAGTGTTTTTCTGCTGACCATGAAAGTATACTATCTGTCTTCTGCTATCTAGTAAGCGGACCTCAAATTTGCTAAGACTATTTTCCTGCTGCGTTTGTTGTTTCATCTGAACTCACCGTCATTATATGTGGGGGGCTACTGTCTTCTTTGGAATATTTCTCTAGAGGTGAGCCAGGTCTTATATTTCCCTCTGCTAGCTATTTAGGTCTTAGGCCAGAGCTGGGCATCTAGCAATAAATAGGAAATGCTACCTGGCTATTTCTAGTTGCGCGGCAGGCTTAGTTCATGGTCAGTATAGTTCCATCTTCCGAGAGCTTGTCCCTCTATAGGCTTGCTATGATCTCTGCCTGCAGAGATCATGACACCCCGCCCACCAAATCGGAGGCCGGTCCCCGCCCACCAAATCGGAGGCCGAGGGTCCCCACCCACCAAATCGGAGGACAAGGGGCCCCACCAACCAAATCGGAGGCCGAGGAGCTCCGCCCACCAAAAGTAAGTGCGGCCCCAAAAGTAAGTGCGCCCCCAGGTGCAAAAGTAAGTGCGCCCCCGGGTGCAAAAGTAAGTGCGCCCCCGGGTGCAAAAGTAAGTGCGCCCCCGGGTGCAAAAGTAAGTGCGCCCCCGGGTGCAAAAGTAAGTGCGCCCCCGGGTGCAAAAGTAAGTGCGCCCCCGGGTGCAAAAGTAAGTGCGCCTCCGGGTGCAAAAGTAAGTGCGCCCCCGGGTGCAAAAGTAAGCGTGCCCCCGGCCCCGGGTGCAAAAGTAAGCGCGCCCCCCAGTCCCGTGTGTGAAAAGTGCTGCTGTAAAGCTGGTAGCGCTGTTCAAGCACCATGTATTTCCTTCAGGAAATGCCCATCTAATATATAATTGCCTAGAATACTACTTCCTGCAATTTGTGCCAAGAAAGAACATACCAATATACATAGTTATTGATACACATTATTTATTATTTACATTATTGTTCTTAAGCAAAGAACCGTTGTTGTGGCATTTGCCACATAAGCATGTTCATGGATCCTGTGTAACTGTACCTTAAATAACAAGAATTGTCAAGAGCTGGTGAGTGCAGCCATTTTTTGTTCTTTCTTACTATTATTTATTAATTGTATTATTCTTACATTTGAATAAATAAAGTATATATGGATTCTAGACTTCCGATTCTTTAGAATCGGGCTGCCATCTAGTCTACTATATAATTGTCTAAGGGTCACACATGGGCTGTGCAATATACTATGTGGGCTGTGCTATACACTATGTGGGCTGTGCAATGTACTATGTGGGCTGTGTTATACACTATGTGGCCTGTGTTATACACTACGTGGCCCGTGTTATACGCTACGTGGGCTGTGTTATACACTACGTAGCCTGTGTTATACACTACGTGGGCTGTGTTATACACTACGTGAGCTGTGTTATATGTTATGTGGGCTGTTATAAAATACGTGGCTGTGTTATATGCTATGTGGGCTGTTATACACTCTGAGGGCTGTGCTATATACTACATGGCTGTGCTATATACTCCATGGGCTGTGTTATATACTATGTGGCTGTGCTATATACTCCGTGGGCTATGCTATATACTCCGCGGGCTGTGCTATATACTATGTGGCTGTGCTATATACTACATGGCTGTGCTATATACTACATGGCTGTGCTATGTACTATGTGGCTGTGCATTATACTACGTGGCTGTGCTATTTACTACATGGGCTGTTATATACTACATGGCCGGCTGCGAACAATCAGTGACTGGCGCAGTCTGGCCGCGAATTGGTGCGGGATTTGAACCACGCTTCGCTAATTGGTCGTGGCTGGCCGAATCCTGTGTATTCAATGTATTATTCTAAAATCTTCATAAATAAACTACATACATATTCTAGAATACCATCTAGTCACTAGATAAAATTATAAATAACCTACTCGCTTACTCCACAGCTTAATGCTTGACCTTTTGACCTTGCTTTGAAGGAACAAATTAACTATTAAAACATTTACATGACAAGAACCCAGTACAATAATAGAATCATGTTATGGTCTGTGTTCCCATGAGACCCCCTATATCTGTGTTTCAGTGGGGGGGCTACCATTTTGGACAGATTGTATGAAACCCACTGCCACATAATGGTGAACCTCTAAGTGGGTCCTAACTGATATCGCCTTAAAGGAGCGTTGTCATGCACTAACCACTGCCGCAGCAACAATGCACCAGCAGGGCGGGCGACCTGGTAACTCACAGAACCCACACTGCAAGGCTGAGTCCCCATGACTCCAGACCACATTACCCCACAAGCACAAAACCACATCAACAATGGCTGCAACACAGCACCAACACTAAATGAAAGGAGCATTGTAACTCACCTTCTTAATTCTCCAGCCTATTTTTGCTCTCACTTGAGAGCTTCAGGAAGATGAGTTTCAATGCTCCTTTCATTTCATGTTGGTGCTCTGAGTCACCCGCCAGGGCCTAGGGGTACTTGGTACTGGGTCCGGTACTTAAAGCGGATGTGTCACGGCGGCGGTGACCCGGTCCGTGACCCTGGGCACCCATGTACAAAAGGGGTTTGAATAAAGTTTGTGTTCGTGACGCCACCTGTGATTCTCGGTCAAAGGTGACCGACGCTGCTTAAAGGGGTCCACTGGGGTGATGTTATGGCAGCTAAGATGGTATAACTTCCCACAGGTGAAGCTGGGTCCCCAGGGCTCCCAGTGTGTAAATGGAGATGGTGGGTAGTGTAAAAAGAACCAGAGGACACAGGTTTGCAATCTCTTTACCTGGTTTACTGAAGACTTCAGGCAGCCACAGTTGGGGGCACCAGATCACAGGTACAGGCAGGGGATACAGGCAGGGTCTAGCCAGCTTGGAAGTGAGTTCAGAGTCCCCTTTACCAGGTGGAGTTAGAAGCTTTCCTACAAGTGCTGTGGTGTAGTCCTGTGCAGCCTGTGGCTTCTGTCAAGGTCCTCACTGTTCTCTCTGTCCTCCTTAAAGGTGGGACACTAACCTGTATGACAGGTGGCTTGAACCTTTTTACAGGGTCTCTATCACGACCTGGGCTGTATGCGAAACTGTGTCTCTAGGTGTGAAGGGTGAACAGGTGACGTGTAGTCCAGCTGTCCTGCTGGTCTCTGCTGTGAGTCTTGGAGTCCCTCACAACCTCGGTCTTCATGCTACCAGTGTCTGCGCTCTGCAGGGAGGTAGCTCAGTCAAATCTATTCTCCCCAGGTGTCACTCTCCTGCACTGCAATTCTCCAACATGCTCTCTACAATCTTTTCATCTTTCCCTTTCTCTTTCTCTAGGAGCTGCAGCACCCTCGTGGCTGCACGGCCCCTTAACTTCCTTCTCCTCTGTCACTCTGACAGGAACTCTGTCTCAGACTGGCTGACTTTCCCTGACCAGAATATATATAGGGGAGCCACCCACAAGCTGCATCAGAGCTCCCCCTTCTGGCCTGGAGTGTAAACATGTTGTATGCTTGTGTGTACCTGATAGAGAAGATTCTCCCTCGCTTCCAAGGGTGACATAACTCTCCCCGTGAGGAAAGCAATGCAACTGCGACAACTAGGAACCTGGGGTGTCACAGCTGTTTGATGGCCATTGTTGCTGTGGTTTTGTGCTTGTGGGTCGATGCAGTCTGGAGTCATTGGAACCAAGTCTTGCAGGATGGGCACTGTGAGGCACCATCCTACCTGCCCTGCTGATGCATTGTTGTTGTGCTGGTGGTTATCATACTGCAGGACTCCTTTAAAACTATAGAAGTTAGGGCAAACTTAGAGGTTCGCCGTGGCATGGCAGTGGGCTTCATACAGTCTGATCAGAATGTTAAACTAAGAACCTCATATTCAGTAATATATTTTGGTGGTAGCTAGGGCATGATACAGCGCTGCATTATCTTTAACACAATACCTTTAATGTAAGTAATATTCTATGCATTTCACTTGCAGTGTATATATATATATATATATATATATATTATATATATAGTTATATATAGTTATATATATTTTTTTTTTCTGCTTACTAGGCCACATGGTTTTAATTATTATTAGGAGGCATTAACTTAAGGAGCTTTGGCACTTTTTTGCAAATAGAATTTTCCAGCATATCTTATCAGGGTTCATTTGTGTACTTCTAGTCATGGAAAAGTAATGAACAGATGTACCATCATCAAAAATGATTTATTTATTTATTCATTTTTGCACATTGCACTGTGCATGTTTTTCAGTTTATTCATTTTTTCAGTAAATGAATATACAGTATATTGGTATAGCTTAGGATTATATCCCTAGAAGATATTTCGAGTGCTGATAAAGTCACCCTTTTTTTTTGCCCTTCAGCTACGTTTAAATATTTTTTAATTATGTTACTTAATAAAATATTTGGAATTTTAATTTTCTGTGGTTATGCCTCTTTATCCCTCTAAGATTTTGGGATATTGTCTATATATTCTAAATTTGAGGTTGCACTAGGCATTTCTAGGACTTATTGATTGAATTTATATATTACATTATCCTAGAACCCCCACTGGTTCTGTGCTGTTCAACTTCAGAGCACAAACTATATCCTTCTGACTTTAAACAACCTAAAAATCAAAGAAATTAAATATAGTAGAAATAAAATTGTGAAATAAAAAACCCCTACAATCTGTGGAATGTAATGTCTTTATATCACGGCCTTGAATTAAACAATTGAACAATTAACTGCCAAAAGTGGTAGAGTAAAGGTACCTTCACACGAAGCGACGCTGCAGCGATAGCGACAACGATGCCGATCGCTGCAGCGTCGCTGGTTGATCGCTGGGGAGCTGTCACACAGACCGCTCCCCAGCGACCAACGATGCCGAGGTCCCCGGGTAACCAGGGTAAACATCGGGTTGCTAAGCGCAGGGCCGCGCTTAGTAACCCGATGTTTACCCTGGTTACCAGCGTAAAAGTAAAAAAAACAAACAGTACATACTCACCTGCGCGTCCCCCAGCGTCTGCTTCCTGACACTGACTGAGCTCCGGCCCTAACAGCACAGCGGTGACGTCACCGCTGTGCTTTCACTTTCACTTTAGGGCCGGCGCTCAATAAGTGTCAGGAAGCAGACGCTGGGGGACGCGCAGGTGAGTATGTACTGTTTGTTTTTTTTACTTTTACACTGGTAACCAGGGTAAACATCGGGTTACTAAGCGCGGCCCTGCGCTTGGTAACCCGATGTTTACCCTGGTTACCAGTGTAAAACATCGCTGGTATCGTTGCTTTTGCTTTCAAACACAACGATACACGGCGATCGGACGACCAAATAAAGTTCTGGACTTTATTCAGCGACCAGCGACATCACAGCAGGATCCTGATCGCTGCTGCGTGTCAAACTAAACGATATCGCTAGCGAGGACGCTGCAACGTCACGGATCGCTAGCGATATCATTACAAAGTCGTTTCGTGTGAGGGTACCTTTAGTCAAATGTTGAAAAATTTATCAGTTACCAGCAGATGGTGCTAATGAGAAAAAATGACTAATCTTGAAACCTCAAATTCTCCATAGAGAAATTATTCTTACAATATTCTATTGCTACAGATGTGAAATGCATGGTATTAAGTTACATAAACTAGTATTTTATTAACTTCAGGCTCTTTATAGTAATTATTTAAACATTATATCCAAAACACTATATTCAAAAACAGAGAAAATCAATAGTGACATCAAGTTCTACTAAACAAGTTCTAGCAACATTACAATTAACTAAAATAATTTCATAGTAGAAAACCCCATAAATTACCTTCTTTCCCTTTAATATAAATAATAAAACATTATGCATTTCCTTTGCCCTTCTGTTGGTGCTGAGATTGTCATTTACAGTATATATATATATATATATATATATATATATATATATATATATATATATATATACAGTATATATATACACACACACACACACTGCGTGCAGAATTATTAGGCAAGTTGTATTTTGATCACATGATACTTTTTATTCATGTTGTCCTACTCCGAGCTGTTCAGGCTTGAGAGCCAACTACAAATTAAGTAAATGAAGTGATGTGCATCTCTGTAATGAGGAGGGGTGTTGTCTAATGACATCAAAACCCTATATAAGGTGTGCTTAAGTATTAGGCAACTTTCTTTCCTTTGGCAAAATGGGTCAGAAGAGAGATTTGACGGGCTCTGAAAAGTCCAAAATTGTGAGATGCCTTGCAGAGGGATGCAGCAGTCTTGAAATTGCCAAACTTTTGAAGCGTGATCACCGAACAATCAAGCGTTTCATGGCAAATGGACAACAGGGTCGCAAGAAGCGTGTTGGACAAAAAAAAAGGCGCAAAATAACTGCCCATGCATTGAGGAAAATCAAGTGTTGAAGCAGCCAAGATGCCATTTGCCACCAGTTTTGCCATATTTCAGAGCAGCAACGTTACTGGAGTATCAAAAAGCACAAGGTGCGCGATACTCAGGGACATGGCCAAGGTAAGGAAGGCTGAAAAATGGCCACCTTTGAACAAGAAACATAAGATTAAACATCAAGACTGGGCCAAGAAATATCTTAAGACTGACTTTTCAAAGGTTTTATGGACTGATGAAATGAGAGTGACTCTTGATGGGCCAGATGGATGGGCCAGAGGCTGGATCAGTAAAGGGCAGAGAGCTCCACTCCGACTCAGACGCCAGCAAGGTGGAGGTGGGGTACTGGTATGGGCTGGTATCATCAAAGATGAACTTGTGGGACCTTTTTGGGTTGATGGAGTGAAGCTCAACTCCCAGACCTACTGCCAGTTTCTGGAAGACAACTTCTTCAAGCAGTGGTACAGGAAGAAGTCGGTATTGTTCAAAAAATACATGATTTTCATGCAGGACAATGCTCCATCACATGCCTCCAACTACTCCACAGTGTGGCTGGACAGTAAAGGTCTCAAAGAAGAAACAATAATGACATGGCCGCCTTGTTCACCTGATCTGAACCCCATAGAGAACCTGTGGTCCCTCATAAAATGTGAGATCTGCAGAGAGGGAAAACAGTCCACCTCTCGGAACAGTGTCTGGGAGGCTGTGGTGGCTGCTGCACGCAATGTTGATCGTAAACAGATCAAGCCACTGACAGAATCTATGGATGGAAGGCTGTTGAGTGTCATCATGAAGAAAGGTGGCTATATTGGTCACTAATTTTTTGGGGGGTTTGTTTTTGCATGTCAGAAATGTTTATTTCTAAATTTTGTGCAGTTATATTGGTTTACCTTGTGAAAATAAACAAGTGAGATGAGATTATATTTGGTTTTGATTAAGTTGCCTAAGAATTCTGCAC
Source organism: Ranitomeya variabilis (assembly GCF_051348905.1). Classification (NCBI taxonomy): domain Eukaryota; kingdom Metazoa; phylum Chordata; class Amphibia; order Anura; family Dendrobatidae; genus Ranitomeya; species Ranitomeya variabilis. The sequence goes on along the minus strand of NC_135232.1, from coordinate 823,538,434 downwards.
AGTAATAGTTACCTGCACAAACAGATATCCTTCTAAGATAGCCAAATAAAAAAAACACCAATACAACTTCCAAAAATATTAAACTTTGATATTTCTGAGTCTTTTCGGTTGATTGAGAATATAGTTGTTGATCAATAACAAAAGTAATCCTCTAAAATACAACTTGCCTAATAATTCTGCATGCAGTGTATATATATATATATATATATATATATATATATATATATATATATATATATATATATATATATATACTGTATATACTCGAGTATAAGCCGAGATTTTCAGCCCAAATTTTTGGGCTGAAAGTGCCCCCTCGGCTTATACTCGAGTCACGGTCGGCGGGTGAGGGGGAGAGGGCGCGAGGCATACTTACCTAGTCCCGGTGATCCTGACCCGTCCCACGGTCTCCGGGTGCAGCAGCTCTTCCCCTGGTCAGCGGTCACGTGGGACCGCTCATTAGAGAAATGAATAGGCTGCTCCACCTCCCATAGGGGCGGAGCCACATAATTCATTTCTCTAATCAGCGGTGCCGGTGACCGCTGACAGAGGAAGAGGCTGCGGCACAGAAGACCAGCTGTCCGGGGGAAGGAGCGGGACACCGGGAGCAGGTAAGTATGTCATATTCACCTGTCCTCGTTCCACATGCCGGGCGCTGCGCCATCTTCCCGGCGTCTCTCCGCACTGACTGTGCAGGTCAGAGGGCGCGATGACGCATATAGTGTGCGCGCCGCCCTCTGCCTGATCAGTCAGTGCAGAGAGACGCCGGGACGGGACGATGAGGAGCTGCAAGCAAGAGAGGTGAGTATGTGTTGTTTTTTTTTTTATTGCAGCAGCAGCACAGCTATGGTGCAATAATGAACGGTGCAGAGCACTATATGGCACAGCTATGGGGCAATAATAAACGGTGCAGAGCACTGTATGGCACAGCTATGGGGCAATAATGGTGCAGAGCACTGTATGGCACAGCTATGGGGCAATAATGGTGCAGAGCACTATATGGCACAGCTATGGGGCAATAATAGACGGTGCAGAGCACTATATGGCACAGCTATGGGGCAATAATGAACGGTGCAGAGCACTGTATGGCACAGCTATGGGGCAATAATGGACGGTGCAGAGTACTATATGGCACAGCTATGGGGCAATAATGGTGCAGAGCACTGTATGGCACAGCTATGGGGCAATAATGGTGCAGAGCACTATATGGCACAGCTATGGGGCAATAATGGTGCAGAGCACTATATGGCACAGCTATGGGGCAATAATGGTGCAGAGCACTATATGGCACAGCTATGGGGCAATAATGGTGCAGAGCACTATATGGCACAGCTATGGGGCAATAATGGACGGTGCAGAGCACTATATGGCACAGCTATGGGGCAATAGTGGTGCAGAGCACTATATGGCACAGCTATGGAGCAATAATGGACGGTGCAGAGCACTATATGGCACAGCTATGGGGCAGTAATGAACGGTGCAGAGCACTGTATGGCACAGCTATGGGGCAATAATGAACGGTGCAGAGCACTATATGGCACAGCTATGGGGCAATAATTGTGCAGAGCACTGTATGGCACAGCTATGGGGCAATAATGGTGCAGAGCACTATATGGCACAGCTATGAGGCAATAATGGTGCAGAGCACTATATGGCACAGCTATGGGGCAATAATGGTGCAGAGCACTATATGGCACAGCTATGGGGCAATAATGGTGCAGAGCACTATATGGCACAGCTATGGGGCAATAATGGACAGTGCAGAGCACTATATGGCACAGCTATGGGGCAATAATGGACAGTGCAGAGCACTATATGGCACAGCTATGGGGCAATAATGGTGCAGAGCACTGTATGGCACAGCTATGGGGCAATAATGGTGCAGAGCACTATATGGCACAGCTATGGGGCAATAATGGTGCAGAGCACTATATGGCACAGCTATGGGGCAATAATGGACGGTGCAGAGCACTATATGGCACAGCTATGGGGCAATAATGGTGCAGAGCACTATATGGCACAGCTATGGGGCAATAATGGACGGTGCAGAGCACTATATGGCACAGCTATGGGGCAATAATGGTGCAGAGCACTATATGGCACAGCTATGGGGCAATTATGAACGGTGCAGAGCACTATATGGCACAGCTATGGGGCCATAATGAACGGTATGGAGCATCTATTTTTATTTTTGAAATTCACCGGTACCTGCTGCATTTTCCACCCTAGGCTTATACTCGAGTCAATAAGTTTTCCCAGTTTTTTGTGGCAAAATTAGGGGGGTCGGCTTATACTCGGGTCGGCTTATACTCGAGTATATACGGTATATATATATATATACAGTATATATATGTATATATATATATATATATATTTATATATATATATTATATATATATATATATATATATATATATATATATATATATATATATATATATATATATATATACAGGGTGGTCCAATAGTAGGTGGACAGTATGTGTAATACGGTTATGAAGGGGGAGATTTATCAAACATTGGGGTTCAAAGTTCTTATAACACATCTAGATTAGTTTCATGGGGGGGTCTAGTTTCCAACATGGAGTCACTTGTTGGGAGTTTCTACTGTTTAGGTACATCAGTGGCTTTGCAAACGCAACATGACGCCCACAGACCATTCCATCAAAGTCTGCTTTCCAAAACGTCACTACTTCTCTTCCGAGCTCCGCCATGCGCCCAAACAGTGGTCCCCCCCCCCACATATGGGGTATCAGCGGGCCCAGGACAAACTGGACAACAACTTTTGAGGACCACTTTCTCCTTTTACCCTTGGGAAAATAAAAAATTGTTGCTTAAAGATCATTTTTGTGCCAAAAAAGTTAAATGTTCATTTTTTTCTTCCATGTTGTCTGCTGCTGTGAAACACCTGAAGGGTTAATAAACCTATTGAATGTGGTTTTGAGAACTTTAAGGGGTGCAGTTTTTAGAATAGTGTCACTTTTGGATATTTTCTGCCATATAGAACCCTCAAATTGACTTCAAATGTGAGGTGGTCCTTAAAAAAAGTTTTGTAAATGTTGTAAAAATGAGGAATTGCTGGTCAACTTTTATTCCTTATAACTTCCTAACCCAAAAAATTTGTTTCCAAAATTGTGCTGATGTAAAGCAGACATGTGGGAAATGTTATTTATTAATTATTTTGTGACACATAACTCTCTGGTTTAACAGAATAAAAAATCAAAATAAATAATAATAATGAATCAAAATAAATTTTATTATTTTATGTCCACCTACTTTTGGACATATATATATATATATATATGTATATATCTATACTAGCTATTGAACCCGTTCTACACCCGGGTGGCGAGCATTTATATTGGTATATGGTCTCCATCCTGGTATGTGCTGCTCCCATCTTGCTCTCCCATCCTGTCATGTGCTGCTCCATCCTGCGCCCCCATCCTGTCATGTGGTGCTCCATCCTGCATCCCCATCCTGGTATGTGCTGCTCCCATCTTGCTCTCCCATCCTGTCATGTGCTGCTCCATCCTGCATCCCCATCCTGTCATGTGCTCCCATCCTGCGCTCCCATCCTGTCATGTGCTGCTCCATCCTGCGCCCCCATCAGTGCGGGCGGCTGTGCTGAGTGCGGGCGGCTGTATGTGGCTGTGCTGTGCGTGGGCGGCTGCGCGTGACTGTGCTGGCTGCGCGTGGCTGTGCTGGGTTCGGGCGACTGGGCGTGGCTGTGCTGGGTGCGGGCGGCTGCGTGGCTGTGCTGGCGGCTGTGCGTGGCGGTGCTGAGTGCGGGTGGCTGTGCATAGCTGTGGGCTGCTGTGCGTGGTGGTACTGAGTGCAGGCGGCTGTGCGTGGCTGCGGGCAGCTGTGCGTGGCTGTGCTAGGTGCGGTGGCTGTGCTGGGTGCGGCGGCTGTGCAGTGGCTGTGCTGGGTGCGGTGGCTGTGCTGGGTGCGGTGGCTGTGCTGGGTGCGGTGGCTGTGCTGCTCCATCCTGCGCCCACATCCTGTCATGTGCTGCTCCACCCTGTCATGTGCTGCTCCATCCTGCGCCCCCATCCTGTCATGTGCTGCTCCACCCTATCATGTGCTGCTCCATCCTGCGCCCCCGTCAGTGCGGGCGGCTGTATGTGGCTGTGCTGTGTGTGGGCGACTGTGCGTGCCGGTGCTGAGTGCGGGCAGCTGTGCGTGGTGGTGCTGAGTGCAGGCGGCTGTGCGTGGCTGTGCTGAGTGCGGGCAGCTGTGCGTGGCTGTGCTGGGTGCGGGCGGCTGTGCTGGGTGTGGGCGGCTGTGCTGAGTGCGGCGGCTGTGCTGGGTGCGGCAGCTGTGCTGGGTGCGGTGGCTGTGCGTGGCTATGCTGGGTGCGGCGGCTGTATGTGGCTGTGCTGTGCGTGGGCGGCTGTGCGTGGCGGTCCTGAGTGCGGGCGGCTGTGCGTTGCGGTGCTGAGTGCAGGCGGCTGTGTGTGGCTGTGGGCGGCTGTGCTGGGTGAGGGCGGCTGTGCATGGCGGTGCTGAGTGCAGGCGGCTGTGCGTGGCTGTGCTGAGTGCGGGCGGCTGTGCGTGGCTGTGCTTGGTGCGGGCGGCTGTGCTTGGTGCGGTGGCTGTGCTTGGTGCGGTGGCTATGCTGGGTGCGGTGGCTGTGCTGCTCCATCCTGCGCCCCCATCCTGTCATGTGCTGCTCCACCCTGTCATGTGCTGCTCCATCCTGTGCCCCCATCCTGTCATGTGCTGCTCCACCCTATCATGTGCTGCTCCATCCTGCGCCCCCATCAGTGTGGGCGGCTGTGCTGGGTGTGGGCGGCTGTGCGTGGCTGTGCTGAGTGCAGGCGGCTGTGCGTGGCTGTGCTGGGTGCGGGCGGCTGTGCTGGGTGTGGGCGGCTGTGCGTGGCTGTGCTGGGTGCGGTGGCTGTGCGTGGCGGTGCTGGGTGTGGTGGCTGTGCGTGGCTGTGCTGGGTGCGGCGGCTGTATGTGGCTGTGCTGTGCGTGGGCGGCTGTGCGTGGCGGTGCTGAGTGCGGGCGGCTGTGCGTGGTGGTGCTGAGTGCGGGCGGCTGTGCGTGGCTGTGCTGAGTGCGGGCGGCTGTGCTGGGTGTGGGCGGCTGTGCGTGGCTGTGCTGGGTGTGCGTGGCTGTGCTAGGTGTGCGTGGCGGTGCTGAGTGCGGGCAGCTGTGCGTGGCTGTGCTGAGTGCAGGCGGCTGTGCGTGGCTGTGCTGGGTGTGCGTGGCTGTGCAGGGTGTGCGTGGCTGTGCGTGGCTGTGCTGGGTGTGGGCGGCTGTGCGTGGCTGTGCTAGGTGTGCGTGGCTGTGCTGGGTGCGGTGGCTGTGCTGGGTGCGGCGGCTGTGCGTGGCTGTGCTGGTTGCGGCGGCTGTGCTGGGTGTGCTGGATGTGGTGGCTCAGGCTGTGCTGGGTGCGGGCGGCTGTGCTGGGTGCGGTGGCTGTGCTTGGTGCGGTGGCTCAGGCTGTGCTTGGTGCGGTGGCTCAGGCTGTGCTGGGTGCGGTGGCTCAGGCTGTGCTGGGTGCGGTGGCTCAGGCTATGCTGGGTGCGGTGGCTCAGGCTGTGCTGGGTGCGGTGGCTCAGGCTGTGCTGGGTGCGGTGGCTGTGCGCGGCGGTGCTGGGGGCCTGAGCAGGCGGGGACGCCGGCGAACTGTGGGGGTCAGGTGCCGGAGTCGCCGCTAGCTCAGGCCCCCGGCACTTGCTATAGTTACCTGGGCCTGATCCAGCGCTGCGCGCCGGTCTGTCTTCCGGGTCCTCTGGCTGTGACTGTTCAGTCAGAGGGCGGCGCGCATTAAGCGTGTCATCGTGCCCTCTGAACTGTGAACGTCACAGACAGAGGATGTGGACCGGAGGACGGAGGAGCAGCGCGCAACGGAGGAACGGGACAGGTAAATATACTTACCCTCCTGGCGGTCCCTGCTTCTCCGTTGGAGATAGCGGTGTGCGTTCAGTGTTTACGCATACCGCGATCTCCTGGGAGCGTCGCTCTGTGGGGTCTAGACTGCGCCGGCGCGTGCGCTTGCGCAGTCTATAGAGGCTTCGGACAGAGTGACGCTCCCAGCGTTATATTATAGATATATAATTGTCTAAGGGTTTTTCCGTCTGTCTGTCTGTCTGTCTTTCTGTCTGTCTTTCTGTCTGTCTGTCTGTCTGTCCTGGAAATCCCGTGTCTCTGATTGGTCGAGGCCGCCAGGCCTCGACCAATCAGCGACGGGCACAGTATCGATGTAGATGTCATAATGGTTGCCATGGCGATGATGATGTCAAAAAGGTTGCCTCGACCAATCAGCTACGGGCACAGTCTGCCGCGAATTCTGGAATCATCATTGTCCATATACTACGGGGACATGCATATTCTAGAATAGTCTGTCTGTCTGTCCTGGAAATCCCGCTTCTCTGATTGGTCGAGGCCTGGCGGCCTCGACCAATCAGCGACGGGCACAGCATGGCGACGATGATGTCATAAAGGTTGCCTTGACCAATCAGCGACGGGCACAGTCTGCCGCGAATTCGCCTCGACCAATCAGCGACGGGCACAGTATCGACGTTGATGTCATAATGGTTGCCATGGCGATGATGATGTCATAAAGGTTGCCTCGACCAATCAGCGACGGGCACAGTCTGCCGCGAATTCTGGAATCATCATTGTCCATATACTACGGGGACATGCATATCCTAGAATACCCGATGCGATAGAATCGGGCCACAATCTAGTATATATATATATTTCCAAAAGTAGGTGGACATAAAATATATATATATATAAACAGCATGGTGGTGCAGTGGTTAGCACTGCAGCCTTGCAGCGCTGGAGTCCTGGGTTCAAACCCCACCAGGGACAACATCTGCAAGGAGTTTGTATGTTCTCTCCGTGTTTGTGTGGGTTTCCTCCGATTTCCTCCCACATTCCAAAGACATACTGATAGGGAATTTAGATTGTGAGCCCCAACAGGGACAGCGATGATCATGTGTGCAAACTGTAAAGCGCTGCGGAATATGTTAGCGCTATATAAAATTAAAGATTATTAAAAGATTATATACAGTATATATATATATATACAGTATATATATACACACTGCTCAAAAAAAATAAAGGGAGCACAAACAACAGAATATAACACCAAGTAAATCAAACTTCTGTGAAATGAAACTGTCCACTTAGGAAGCAACAATGTTTGACAATCAATTTCACATGCTGTTGTGCAAATGGAATAGACAACAGATGGAAATTATTGGCAATTATCAAAACACAGTCAATAAAGGAGTGGTTCTGCAGGTGGGGACCACAGACCACATCTCAGTACCAATGCTTTCTGGCTGATGTTTTGGTCACTTTTGAATGTTGGTTGTGCTTTCATACTAATGGTAGCATGAGACGGACTCTACAACCCACACAAGTGCAGCTCATCCAGGATGGCACATCAATTTGAGCTGTGGCAAGGTTTGCTATGTCTGTCAGTGTAGTGTCCAGAGGCTGGAGGTGCTACCAGGAGACAGGCCAGTACACCAGGAGACGTGGAGGGGGCCGTAGGAGGAAAACAACCCAGCAGCAGGACCGCTACCTCAGCCTTTGTGCAAGGAGGAACAGGAGGAGCACTACCAGAGCCCTGCAAAATGACCTCCAGCAGGCCACAAATGTGTCTTCACAAACAGTTAGAAACCGACTCCATGAGGATGGTGTGAGTTCCTGATATCCACAGATGGGGGTTGTGCTCACAGCCCAACACCATGCAGGATGCTTGGTATTTGCCACAGAACACCAGGATTGGCAAATTCGCCACTAGCGCCCTGTGCTCTTCACAGATGAAAGCAGGTTCACACTGAGCACATGTGACAGAGTCTGAAGACGCCATGGAGAGCGATCTGCTGCCTGCAACATCCTTCAGCATGACCGGTTTGGCAGTGGGTCAGAAATGGTGTGGGGTTGCATTTCTTTGGAGGGACACACAGCCCTCCATGTGCTTGCCAGAGGTAGCCTGACTGCCATTAGGTACCGAGATGAGATCCTGAGACCCCTTGTGAGACCATATACTGGTGTGGTTGGCCCTGGGTTCCCCTAATGCAGGACAATGCCAGACCTCAAGTGGCTGGAGTGTGTCAGCAGTTCCTGCAAGATGAAGGCATTGAAGCTATGCACTGGCCCACCCGTTCTCCAGACCTGAATCTGATGGAACACATCTGGGACATCATGTCTCACACCATCCACCAGCATCACATTGCACCACAGACTGTCCAGGAGTTGGCGGATGCTTTAGTCCAGGTCTGGGAGGAGATCCCTCAGGAGACCATCTGCAGCCTCATCAGGAGCATGCCCAGGCATTGTAGGGAGGTCATACAGGCACGTGGAGGCCACACCCCCTACTGAACATAATTTCCTTTTTCTTGAGGCATTTCTACTGAAGTTATATCAGCCTGTAACTTCATTTTCCACTTTGATTTTGAGCATAATTCGTTAGTTGTGATTTACTTTGATAATTTTTAGGTTTCATTGTTCTCAACACATTCCACTATGTAATGAATAAAGATATATATATATATACATATATACTCACAGATGTGTGTTTTGTTAGAATAATTATCCTGTTAATTCTGGAGAATCTGAGATTATTCTACAGAAAAACTGGAGTAACTGAGCTGTTGGTGATTTCGGCATACAGTATTTATTTTAATTTGCCTGAAATTTTCAATCTCCTTCATGACCAACTCTAAAATATTTTCTGCAGTACTTTATTTTTTGGAATCTTAGCACTCTGGTACATTTTAACATATTGATGTTAACTGTTTTTCATGCTCGTCATCACTAGATATGAGTGAACCTTTCAACGTTCGTCTCTGTTTGAATTTGCCGAACGGCCTCTGTTCACTGAACAATTCTCCAAACAGTAGTGATGGGAGAGCACTGAAATGCTTGAGTGCTCATTGCTCGAGTCAAGCAAATTGGAATGCTTGAGTGCTCGACCCGAGCACCGAGCCCAATGTAAGTGTATGGGAAACTCGAGCATTTTTCCGGCGCAAACACCCCCCCGGCGGTCTGCAGTGGAATTAGAAGTTGTGGAAATCGATGGGAACAGTGTTCAAATGACATGGGAACAGCATGGGGAAGACCCCTGGAAGCATTTATGACTCCCAGGTCACTGCTGTGAACAATGTTGTCATAGTCTTATGCAGTGTCGGACTGGAGTACCTTGGCCCACCAGAGAAAAATATTGGGGCCCACCTTGCATTTAAATAGAAATAATACCAATTCTGTTGCAAAATGAGGTAATATCAAACAAAGTGTTTATTAGCCTAACACGGTAACCTTCAAAAGGAACCTTAAGACTATTTTTCGCATGTAAAGTGCCATGAAATAAATGGCGCTATACAGTAATAGTGAATAATAATAATAATTAGCCAATAAATAACCAATTTAACTTAATGTATAAATAACAAACTATAGAAACACTCCAGGCAAAAAAGAAACACTTATGTCTTGTTCAGGGCCTGTTGCAAAGTTGCATAACTCAGCAATAAATGCTTTCAAGGTACATTTCCTTTAACCCCTTAAGCCCATATGACGTACTATCCCGTCGAGGTGGGGTGGGCCTTAATTCCCGGTGACGGGATAGTACGTCATACTGTTTAATGCGACATCGCGACTTAAGTCGCGGTGATCGCATTAAATTGCCGGTGCCATCTTACCTGGATGAAGATGGCGCCGACATCCCCGGGCCTGGCTCCGCCCCCCAGGCCTTTGGATCGCTGTGATTGGCTATTCAATTCTGAACAGCCAATCACAGCGTTCCTCATTGTTTCAGCCAATCGGAGCGGCTGAAACAATGAGGTCGCAGGCTAGGATCGAGTACCGATGTACTCGATCCTAGGGCCGGTGCCTGGCAACGCCAGACACCGGCAAAAACCCCCCGGATTGGCGCGATCGCCGATCGTATCGATCGCGCCAATCACAGGTATTACCGCCGCTGTGCCCTGCTGTGCTGGCCTGGATCGGTGCTGCAATAGCACCGATCGTAGGCCAGAGCCTAGTGCAGGCCCAGGAGGGCCTGCAGGAGCTGATTGGCGCGATCAATGCGATCGACGATCGCGCCAATCACAGGGCACAGCGGCGGTCACGTTATGACCGCTGTGTGTATTACCGCCGCTGTGCCCTTCTGTACCGTGCGCCCTGCTCCCTGCTGTCCCCTTCTGCAGCGGCCTGGATCGGTGCTGCAATGGCACCGATCACAGGCCAGTGATTAGTGCAGGCCCAGCAGGGCCTGCAGGTGCTGATTGGCGCGATCGATGCGATCGACGATCGCGCCAATCACAGGGCACAGCGGCGGTCACGTTATGACCGCTGTGTGCCCTGCTGGTGACCTGGCAGTGACCTGCCTAGGATAGGAGGGATCCAAGGCACTTGCCATGGTCACCAAGCCCTGCAGGGATTGGTGGGATCGATGTTATCATTCGATCCCACCAATGACAGCTCACAGCAGCGGTGTGACCGCTCTGTGACCTGTCTGTCACCTGCAGGTGACCTGTGTGACCGCTCTGCAGGGGTCCTCACTCTAGCTGAGGACTCCTGCTGAGCGGTCACACAGCCAGATCCTGTCTTGCTGGGCCTTGTGGTGCTACAGAAGCCTGTAACGCCACAATCCCCTGCGATACAAAAAAAGCGAAAGAAAGAAGAAAACCAAAGAAAGAAGAGAGACTACAAAAGGTAAGTGCTAACAGCCCCTACCCGGTCTCACTTCACCCCCCCATCCCCCCCTCCATCCACCCCATCCCCCCTCCATCCCCCCCTCCATCCACCCATCCCCCCCTCCATCCACCCATCCCCCCTTCCCCCCTCTTTTTTACCCCCTCCGTCCCTCTTTGCGTCGCCTCCGTGTGCACTTTTAGCAGCCGCCGAGCGTTGATTGGTGACGCAGTTCACTGACCAACACTCGTGCTCGCTTTTTTTTCAGCAGCCCCCTTTTCCCAATTCCGTACACCCATCCCGCAGCCGCCAAACTTTGATAAGTGACGCAGTTCACTTATCAGAGCTTGTGCCTGCCGTTTTCCTTTTTTTTTTTTTCACCACATCTCCGTGCGCTCACCCCGCCGCATCTAACCCGTGGTTTCTTTTTTTTTTACCCCACATCTCCGTGCGCTCACCCCGCCGCATCTAACCCGTGCTTTCTTTTTTTTTTACCCCACATCTCCGTGCGCTCACCCCGCCGCGTCTAACCCGTGCTTTCTTTTTCTTTTTTTTTCCCCCCACATCTCCGTGCGCTCACCCCGCCGCGTCTAACCCGTGCTTTCTTTTTTTTTTTCCCCCCACATCTCCGTGCGCTCACCCCGCCGCGTCTAACCCGTGCTTTCTTTTTTTTTTTCCCCCCACATCTCCGTGCGCTCACCCCGCCGCGTCTAACCCGTGCTTTTTTTTCTTTTTTTCTCAAATCCCTGTGCACGCACCCAGCAGCCGCTGAACTTAGATAAGTGACGCGGTTCATTTATCAGAGCTCTCGTGCCTGCGTTTTTTTTTTTTTTCACATCCCCGTTCACACACCCAGCAGCCACCGAACTGTGATAAGTGACGCGGTTCACTTATCAGAGCTAGGGCCTGCTGTTTTATACTTTTCTTTCAAAGGTTTTTTTTTTTCCTTTAACTTTTTCTTTTCAGTGTAGTTTGCACCAAGCACTATCCCCCCACACTTACACAGTTACCAATAAAGTGCACCCAAGCACCACACTTACAAAAAAAATGTCCCGCTCGTCCCGTTCGTCCCAACAGCGCTATTCAGCGGAGGAGGCATATTCTTTCCTTGCCTCCGACACTGATAGCGAGGGAGAGGATCCCACTTTTCTTTATTTTTCTGATTCTTCCTCATCCTCTTCCCACTCCTCATCTTCCTCCTCCGGCCCTGCGGAACCGCCACGCAGACGCCGCAGGACAGAAGATGAGGCTAGGCCCATCGGTGATGAAGATGAAGCGCCCACCATTGCTGAAGACGAACCAGCGCACCCCACTGCGGACCCCATATGGACCTCGCCACCCGAAAATTACGAGCCACTGATTCCTGATTTTGTGGCAGAATCAGGAATCAAGTTTGACACCACCGGCCTCACAGAACTAGACTTTTTCAAAGTCTTTTTCTCTGAGGCTTTCGTCAACCTCATGGTGGAGCAAACTAATCTGTATGCTCGGCAATTTTTGGACCAAAACTCGGGTTCATCATATTCTAACTGGTCTCCTGTAGACGCAGTTGAAATGATGCAGTTTTGGGGCCTGGTCCTCCACATGGGGATCCTGAAGAAGCCTGAACTTCGGCAATATTGGAGTGTGGATATTTTATATAACACTCCAGTATTCCGAATGGTCATGACCCGGACGCGTTTTGAGGCCATCCATAAGTTCCTGCATTACAACGATAATGCACGGTGTCCCGCACGAGATGACCCCAACTTTGACCGTCTGTTCAAAGTTCGGCCGGTCATCGAACACTTCAACAAAAAGTTTGCAGAAGTGTACGTGCCTCAAAGGGACATCTGCGTGGATGAGTCCTTAATTCATTTTAAGGGGCGGCTTAGATTCCGTCAATACCTGCCCAGCAAGAGGGCCAGGTACGGAATCAAACTCTACAAGCTGTGTGAGAGTACCTCAGGGTACACCCACAGCTTTAGAGTCTACGAAGGGAAGGACAGCAGGATTGAACCGCCTGAGTGTCCTTCTATCCTGGGAGTGAGTGGGAAAATTGTGTGGGATTTGGTGCACCCACTGCTGGATAAAGGTTATCACCTCTATACCGATAACTTTTATTCCAGCATCCCACTCTACAAATCTCTCTTTGCGCGAGGTACCGCAGCCTGCGGTACTGTCCGCAAAAGTCAGAGAGGCCTCCCGAAGACGCTACTTGGGCAGATGCTCAGAAAAGGCGAGAGCAAAGCCCAATGTAGCGACCACCTGCTGGTTGTCAAGTACAAGGACAAAAAGGATGTCCTTCTGTTGACCACCATACACGGTGATGGCAGCGCCCTCAGCACTGTACGGGGTACCTCTGCACAGGTCTGCAAACCGGACTGTGTACTGGGGTACAACAAAAACATGGGGGGCGTTGATCTCTCCGATCAACTCCTCCAACCATACAGTGCTTTGAGAAAGGCCCGGGTGTGGTACAAAAAGCTGTCCGTGCACATCGTACAAATGGCAATGCTCAACGCTTTCCTGCTGTCACGATGTGCACGCAACACCGATACGTCGTACCTTCATTTCCAGGAGGTAGTGGTTAAGGCCCTGATGTTTGGCACGAGGGAAGGAGCGGGCTCCAGTACTTTTGGAACTGAAGGTACACGTGTCGTACCAGGCCAGCATTTTCCAGGGGTGGTCCCGCCAACTGAAAAAAAAGGTAAGCCGCAAAAAAGGTGCCGAGTGTGCTACAAAAGAGGAATTCGAAGGGACACCACCTATCAATGCGACACCTGCCCCGACAAACCTGGCCTGTGTATGAAGGATTGCTTTAAATTGTACCACACCTCCATGCACTACTAATTTACTTTACAGGAAATAGAATAATTCCAAAGTTGGCACATCTAGGTAAGTTCTCTGGGGGTCTACTTTCCAAAATGTTGTCACTTGTGGGTTTTTTTCCTGTTTAGGCACATTAGGGGCTCTGCAAACGGAACATGACGCCCGCAGACGATTCCATCAAAGTCTGCATTCAAAAACGTCAGTACTTCCCTTTCGAGCCCCAACGTGTGCCCAAACAGTTTTTTCCCACATGTGGGGTACCAGCGTACTCAGGACAAATTGGACAACAACTTTTGTGGTCCAATTTCTCCTGTTACCCTTGGGAAATTAATAAATTGGGGAATAAACGATCATTTTTGTGGGCAAAAAATAGGATTTTTTATTTTCACGCATGGGCGGTATAAACTTTGGTGAAGCACTTGGGGGATAAAAGTGCTCACCACACATCTAGATAAGTTCCTTAGGGGGTCTAGTTTCCAAAATGGGGTCACTTGTGGGGGGTTTCCACTGTTTAGGCACATCAGGGGCTCGCCAAATGGAACGTGACGGCCGCAGAAGATTCCATCAAAGCCTGCGTTCCAAAACGTCACTACTTCCCTTCCGAGCCCTGACGTGTGCCCAAACAGTAGTTTTCTCCCACATGTGGGGTACCAGCGTACTCAGGGCAAATTGGACAACAACTTTTGTGGTCCAATTTCTCCTGTTACCCTTGGGAAATTAATAAATTGGGGACGAAAAGATCATTTTTGTGGGCAAAAAATAGGATTTTTTATTTTCACGCATGGGCGGTATAAACTTTGGTGAAGCACTTGGGGGATAAAAGTGCTCACCACACATCTAGATAAGTTCCTTAGGGGGTCTAGTTTCCAAAATGGGGTCACTTGTGGGGGGTTTCCACTGTTTAGGCACATCAGGGGCTCGCCAAATGGAACGTGACGGCCGCAGAAGATTCCATCAAAGCCTGCGTTCCAAAACGTCACTACTTCCCTTCCGAGCCCTGACGTGTGCCCAAACAGTAGTTTTCTCCCACATGTGGGGTACCAGCGTACTCAGGGCAAATTGGACAACAACTTTTGTGGTCCAATTTCTCCTGTTACCCTTGGGAAATTAATAAATTGGGGACGAAAAGATCATTTTTGTGGGCAAAAAATAGGATTTTTTATTTTCACGCATGGGCGGTATAAACTTTGGTGAAGCACTTGGGGGATAAAAGTGCTCACCACACATCTAGATAAGTTCCTTAGGGGGTCTAGTTTCCAAAATGGGGTCACTTGTGGGGGGTTTCCACTGTTTACGCACATCAGGGGCTCGCCAAATGGAACGTGACGGCCGCAGAAGATTCCATCAAAGCCTGCGTTCCAAAACGTCACTACTTCCCTTCCGAGCCCTGACGTGTGCCCAAACAGTAGTTTTCTCCCACATGTGGGGTACCAGCGTACTCAGGGCAAAATGGACAACAACTTTTGTTGTCCAATTTCTCCTGTTACCCTTGGGAAATTAATAAATTGGGGACGAAAAGATCATTTTTGTGGGCAAAAAATAGGATTTTTTATTTTCACGTACGGGCGGTATAAACTTCTGTGAAGCACTTGGGGGATAAAAGTGCTCACCACACATCCAAATAAGTTCCTTAGGGGGTCTAGTTTCCAAAATGGGGTCACTTGTGGGGGGTTTCCACTGTTTAGGCACATCAGGGGCTCACCAAACGCGACATGGCGTCCAATCTCAATTCCAGCTAATTTTAGCTTGAGAAAGTCTTATGGCGCTCCTTCCCTTCTGAGCCCTGCCATGCGCCTAAACAGTGGTTCCCCCCCACATATGGGGTATTGGCGTACTCAGGACAAATTGGACTACAACTTTTGTGGTCCAATTTCTTCAGTTACCCTTGTGAAAATTAAAAATTGGGGACTGAACCATCATGTTTGTGGAAAAAATACGTTTTTTTATTTTCACGTACGGGCGGTATAAACTTCTGTGAAGCACTTGGGGGATAAAAGTGCTCACCACACATCTAAATAAGTTCCTTAGGGGGTCTAGTTTCCAAAATGGGGTCACTTGTGGGGGGTTTCCACTGTTTAGGCACATCAGGGGCTCACCAAACGCGACATGGCGTCCAATCTCAATTCCAGCTAATTTTAGCTTGAGAAAGTCTTATGGCGCTCCTTCCCTTCTGAGCCCTGCCATGCGCCTAAACAGTGGTTCCCCCCCACATATGGGGTATTGGCGTACTCAGGACAAATTGGACTACAACTTTTGTGGTCCAATTTCTTCAGTTACCCTTGTGAAAATTAAAAATTGGGGACTGAACCATCATGTTTGTGGAAAAAATACGTTTTTTTATTTTCACGTACGGGCGGTATAAACTTCTGTGAAGCACTTGGGGGATAAAAGTGCTCACCACACATCTAAATAAGTTCCTTAGGGGGTCTAGTTTCCAAAATGGGGTCACTTGTGGGGGGTTTCCACTGTTTAGGCACATCAGGGGCTCACCAAACGCGACATGGCGTCCAATCTCAATTCCAGCTAATTTTAGCTTGAGAAAGTCTTATGGCGCTCCTTCCCTTCTGAGCCCTGCCATGCGCCTAAACAGTGGTTCCCCCCAACATATGGGGTATTGGCATACTCAGGACAAATTGGACTACAACTTTTGTGGTCCAATTTCTTCAGTTACCCTTGTGAAAATTAAAAATTGGGGACTGAACCATCATGTTTGTGGAAAAAATACGTTTTTTTATTTTCACGTACGGGCTGTATAAACTTCTGTGAAGCACTTGGGGGATAAAAGTGCTCACCACACATCTAAATAAGTTCCTTAGGGGGTCTAGTTTCCAAAATGGGGTCACTTGTGGGGGGTTTCCACTGTTTAGGCACATCAGGGGCTCACCAAACGCGACATGGCGTCCAATCTCAATTCCAGCTAATTTTAGCTTGAGAAAGTCTTATGGCGCTCCTTCCCTTCTGAGCCCTGCCATGCGCCTAAACAGTGGTTCCCCCCCACATATGGGGTATTGGCGTACTCAGGACAAATTGGACTACAACTTTTGTGGTCCAATTTCTTCAGTTACCCTTGTGAAAATTAAAAATTGGGGACTGAACCATCATGTTTGTGGAAAAAATACGTTTTTTTATTTTCACGTACGGGCGGTATAAACTTCTGTGAAGCACTTGGGGGATAAAAGTGCTCACCACACATCTAAATAAGTTCCTTAGGGGGTCTAGTTTCCAAAATGGGGTCACTTGTGGGGGGTTTCCACTGTTTAGGCACATCAGGGGCTCACCAAACGCGACATGGCGTCCAATCTCAATTCCAGCTAATTTTAGCTTGAGAAAGTCTTATGGCGCTCCTTCCCTTCTGAGCCCTGCCATGCGCCTAAACAGTGGTTCCCCCCCACATATGGGGTATTGGCGTACTCAGGACAAATTGGACTACAACTTTTGTGGTCCAATTTCTTCAGTTACCCTTGTGAAAATTAAAAATTGGGGACTGAACCATCATGTTTGTGGAAAAAATACGTTTTTTTATTTTCACGTACGGGCGGTATAAACTTCTGTGAAGCACTTGGGGGATAAAAGTGCTCACCACACATCTAAATAAGTTCCTTAGGGGGTCTAGTTTCCAAAATGGGGTCACTTGTGGGGGGTTTCCACTGTTTAGGCACATCAGGGGCTCACCAAACGCGACATGGCGTCCAATCTCAATTCCAGCTAATTTTAGCTTGAGAAAGTCTTATGGCGCTCCTTCCCTTCTGAGCCCTGCCATGCGCCTAAACAGTGGTTCCCCCCCACATATGGGGTATTGGCGTACTCAGGACAAATTGGACTACAACTTTTGTGGTCCAATTTCTTCAGTTACCCTTGTGAAAATTAAAAATTGGGGACTGAACCATCATGTTTGTGGAAAAAATATGTTTTTTTATTTTCACGTACGGGCGGTATAAACTTCTGTGAAGCACTTGGGGGATAAAAGTGCTCACCACACATCTAAATAAGTTCCTTAGGGGGTCTAGTTTTCAAAATGGGGTCACTTGTGGGGGGTTTCCACTGTTTAGGCACATCAGGGGCTCACCAAACGCGACATGGCGTCCAATCTCAATTCCAGCTAATTTTAGCTTGAGAAAGTCTTATGGCGCTCCTTCCCTTCTGAGCCCTGCCATGCGCCTAAACAGTGGTTCCCCCCCACATATGGGGTATTGGCGTACTCAGGACAAATTGGACTACAACTTTTGTGGTCCAATTTCTTCAGTTACCCTTGTGAAAATTAAAAATTGGGGACTGAACCATCATGTTTGTGGAAAAAATACGTTTTTTTATTTTCACGTACGGGCGGTATAAACTTCTGTGAAGCACTTGGGGGATAAAAGTGCTCACCACACATCTAAATAAGTTCCTTAGGGGGTCTAGTTTCCAAAATGGGGTCACTTGTGGGGGGTTTCCACTGTTTAGGCACATCAGGGGCTCACCAAACGCGACATGGCGTCCAATCTCAATTCCAGCTAATTTTAGCTTGAGAAAGTCTTATGGCGCTCCTTCCCTTCTGAGCCCTGCCATGCGCCTAAACAGTGGTTCCCCCCCACATATGGGGTATTGGCGTACTCAGGACAAATTGGACTACAACTTTTGTGGTCCAATTTCTTCAGTTACCCTTGTGAAAATTAAAAATTGGGGACTGAACCATCATGTTTGTGGAAAAAATATGTTTTTTTATTTTCACGTACGGGCGGTATAAACTTCTGTGAAGCACTTGGGGGATAAAAGTGCTCACCACACATCTAAATAAGTTCCTTAGGGGGTCTAGTTTCCAAAATGGGGTCACTTGTGGGGGGTTTCCACTGTTTAGGCACATCAGGGGCTCACCAAACGCGACATGGCGTCCAATCTCAATTCCAGCTAATTTTAGCTTGAGAAAGTCTTATGGTGCTCCTTCCCTTCTGAGCCCTGCCATGCGCCTAAACAGTGGTTCCCCCCACATATGGGGTATTGGCGTACTCAGGACAAATTGGACTACAACTTTTGTGGTTCAATTTCTTCAGTTACCCTTGTGAAAATTAAAAATTGGGGACTGAACCATCATGTTTGTGGAAAAAATACGTTTTTTTATTTTCACGTACGGGCGGTATAAACTTCTGTGAAGCACTTGGGGGATAAAAGTGCTCACCACACATCTAGATAAGTTCCTTAGGGGGTCTAGTTTCCAAAATGGGGTCACTTGTGGGGGGTTTCCACTATTTAGGCACATCAGGGGCTCACCAAACGCGACATGGCGTCCAATCTCAATTCCAGCTAATTTTAGCTTGAGAAAGTCTTATGGTGCTCCTTCCCTTCTGAGCCCTGCCATGCGCCTAAACAGTGGTTCCCCCCACATATGGGGTATTGGCGTACTCAGGACAAATTGGACTACAACTTTTGTGGTTCAATTTCTTCAGTTACCCTTGTGAAAATTAAAAATTGGGGACTGAACCATCATGTTTGTGGAAACAATACGTTTTTTTATTTTCACGTACGGGCGGTATAAACTTCTGTGAAGCACTTGGGGGATAAAAGTGCTCACCACACATCTAAATAAGTTCCTTAGAGGGTCTAGTTTCCAAAATTTTCTTTTTCTTTTTTTTTCCCCCCACATCTCCGTGCGCTCACCCCGCCGCGTCTAACCCGTGCTTTCTTTTTTTTTTTCCCCCCACATCTCCGTGCGCTCACCCCGCCGCGTCTAACCCGTGCTTTCTTTTTTTTTTTCCCCCCACATCTCCGTGCGCTCACCCCGCCGCGTCTAACCCGTGCTTTTTTTTCTTTTTTTCTCAAATCCCTGTGCACGCACCCAGCAGCCGCTGAACTTAGATAAGTGACGCGGTTCATTTATCAGAGCTCTCGTGCCTGCGTTTTTTTTTTTTTTCACATCCCCGTTCACACACCCAGCAGCCACCGAACTGTGATAAGTGACGCGGTTCACTTATCAGAGCTAGGGCCTGCTGTTTTATACTTTTCTTTCAAAGGTTTTTTTTTTTCCTTTAACTTTTTCTTTTCAGTGTAGTTTGCACCAAGCACTATCCCCCCACACTTACACAGTTACCAATAAAGTGCACCCAAGCACCACACTTACAAAAAAAATGTCCCGCTCGTCCCGTTCGTCCCAACAGCGCTATTCAGCGGAGGAGGCATATTCTTTCCTTGCCTCCGACACTGATAGCGAGGGAGAGGATCCCACTTTTCTTTATTTTTCTGATTCTTCCTCATCCTCTTCCCACTCCTCATCTTCCTCCTCCGGCCCTGCGGAACCGCCACGCAGACGCCGCAGGACAGAAGATGAGGCTAGGCCCATCGGTGATGAAGATGAAGCGCCCACCATTGCTGAAGACGAACCAGCGCACCCCACTGCGGACCCCATATGGACCTCGCCACCCGAAAATTACGAGCCACTGATTCCTGATTTTGTGGCAGAATCAGGAATCAAGTTTGACACCACCGGCCTCACAGAACTAGACTTTTTCAAAGTCTTTTTCTCTGAGGCTTTCGTCAACCTCATGGTGGAGCAAACTAATCTGTATGCTCGGCAATTTTTGGACCAAAACTCGGGTTCATCATATTCTAACTGGTCTCCTGTAGACGCAGTTGAAATGATGCAGTTTTGGGGCCTGGTCCTCCACATGGGGATCCTGAAGAAGCCTGAACTTCGGCAATATTGGAGTGTGGATATTTTATATAACACTCCAGTATTCCGAATGGTCATGACCCGGACGCGTTTTGAGGCCATCCATAAGTTCCTGCATTACAACGATAATGCACGGTGTCCCGCACGAGATGACCCCAACTTTGACCGTCTGTTCAAAGTTCGGCCGGTCATCGAACACTTCAACAAAAAGTTTGCAGAAGTGTACGTGCCTCAAAGGGACATCTGCGTGGATGAGTCCTTAATTCATTTTAAGGGGCGGCTTAGATTCCGTCAATACCTGCCCAGCAAGAGGGCCAGGTACGGAATCAAACTCTACAAGCTGTGTGAGAGTACCTCAGGGTACACCCACAGCTTTAGAGTCTACGAAGGGAAGGACAGCAGGATTGAACCGCCTGAGTGTCCTTCTATCCTGGGAGTGAGTGGGAAAATTGTGTGGGATTTGGTGCACCCACTGCTGGATAAAGGTTATCACCTCTATACCGATAACTTTTATTCCAGCATCCCACTCTACAAATCTCTCTTTGCGCGAGGTACCGCAGCCTGCGGTACTGTCCGCAAAAGTCAGAGAGGCCTCCCGAAGACGCTACTTGGGCAGATGCTCAGAAAAGGCGAGAGCAAAGCCCAATGTAGCGACCACCTGCTGGTTGTCAAGTACAAGGACAAAAAGGATGTCCTTCTGTTGACCACCATACACGGTGATGGCAGCGCCCTCAGCACTGTACGGGGTACCTCTGCACAGGTCTGCAAACCGGACTGTGTACTGGGGTACAACAAAAACATGGGGGGCGTTGATCTCTCCGATCAACTCCTCCAACCATACAGTGCTTTGAGAAAGGCCCGGGTGTGGTACAAAAAGCTGTCCGTGCACATCGTACAAATGGCAATGCTCAACGCTTTCCTGCTGTCACGATGTGCACGCAACACCGATACGTCGTACCTTCATTTCCAGGAGGTAGTGGTTAAGGCCCTGATGTTTGGCACGAGGGAAGGAGCGGGCTCCAGTACTTTTGGAACTGAAGGTACACGTGTCGTACCAGGCCAGCATTTTCCAGGGGTGGTCCCGCCAACTGAAAAAAAAGGTAAGCCGCAAAAAAGGTGCCGAGTGTGCTACAAAAGAGGAATTCGAAGGGACACCACCTATCAATGCGACACCTGCCCCGACAAACCTGGCCTGTGTATGAAGGATTGCTTTAAATTGTACCACACCTCCATGCACTACTAATTTACTTTACAGGAAATAGAATAATTCCAAAGTTGGCACATCTAGGTAAGTTCTCTGGGGGTCTACTTTCCAAAATGTTGTCACTTGTGGGTTTTTTTCCTGTTTAGGCACATTAGGGGCTCTGCAAACGGAACATGACGCCCGCAGACGATTCCATCAAAGTCTGCATTCAAAAACGTCAGTACTTCCCTTTCGAGCCCCAACGTGTGCCCAAACAGTTTTTTCCCACATGTGGGGTACCAGCGTACTCAGGACAAATTGGACAACAACTTTTGTGGTCCAATTTCTCCTGTTACCCTTGGGAAATTAATAAATTGGGGAATAAACGATCATTTTTGTGGGCAAAAAATAGGATTTTTTATTTTCACGCATGGGCGGTATAAACTTTGGTGAAGCACTTGGGTGATAAAAGTGCTCACCACACATCTAGATAAGTTCCTTAGGGGGTCTAGTTTCCAAAATGGGGTCACTTGTGGGGGGTTTCCACTGTTTAGGCACATCAGGGGCTCGCCAAATGGAACGTGACGGCCGCAGAAGATTCCATCAAAGCCTGCGTTCCAAAACGTCACTACTTCCCTTCCGAGCCCTGACGTGTGCCCAAACAGTAGTTTTCTCCCACATGTGGGGTACCAGCGTACTCAGGGCAAATTGGACAACAACTTTTGTGGTCCAATTTCTCCTGTTACCCTTGGGAAATTAATAAATTGGGGACGAAAAGATCATTTTTGTGGGCAAAAAATAGGATTTTTTATTTTCACGCATGGGCGGTATAAACTTTGGTGAAGCACTTGGGGGATAAAAGTGCTCACCACACATCTAGATAAGTTCCTTAGGGGGTCTAGTTTCCAAAATGGGGTCACTTGTGGGGGGTTTCCACTGTTTAGGCACATCAGGGGCTCGCCAAATGGAACGTGACGGCCGCAGAAGATTCCATCAAAGCCTGCGTTCCAAAACGTCACTACTTCCCTTCCGAGCCCTGACGTGTGCCCAAACAGTAGTTTTCTCCCACATGTGGGGTACCAGCGTACTCAGGGCAAATTGGACAACAACTTTTGTGGTCCAATTTCTCCTGTTACCCTTGGGAAATTAATAAATTGGGGACGAAAAGATCATTTTTGTGGGCAAAAAATAGGATTTTTTATTTTCACGCATGGGCGGTATAAACTTTGGTGAAGCACTTGGGGGATAAAAGTGCTCACCACACATCTAGATAAGTTCCTTAGGGGGTCTAGTTTCCAAAATGGGGTCACTTGTGGGGGGTTTCCACTGTTTACGCACATCAGGGGCTCGCCAAATGGAACGTGACGGCCGCAGAAGATTCCATCAAAGCCTGCGTTCCAAAACGTCACTACTTCCCTTCCGAGCCCTGACGTGTGCCCAAACAGTAGTTTTCTCCCACATGTGGGGTACCAGCGTACTCAGGGCAAAATGGACAACAACTTTTGTTGTCCAATTTCTCCTGTTACCCTTGGGAAATTAATAAATTGGGGACGAAAAGATCATTTTTGTGGGCAAAAAATAGGATTTTTTATTTTCACGTACGGGCGGTATAAACTTCTGTGAAGCACTTGGGGGATAAAAGTGCTCACCACACATCCAAATAAGTTCCTTAGGGGGTCTAGTTTCCAAAATGGGGTCACTTGTGGGGGGTTTCCACTGTTTAGGCACATCAGGGGCTCACCAAACGCGACATGGCGTCCAATCTCAATTCCAGCTAATTTTAGCTTGAGAAAGTCTTATGGCGCTCCTTCCCTTCTGAGCCCTGCCATGCGCCTAAACAGTGGTTCCCCCCCACATATGGGGTATTGGCGTACTCAGGACAAATTGGACTACAACTTTTGTGGTCCAATTTCTTCAGTTACCCTTGTGAAAATTAAAAATTGGGGACTGAACCATCATGTTTGTGGAAAAAATACGTTTTTTTATTTTCACGTACGGGCGGTATAAACTTCTGTGAAGCACTTGGGGGATAAAAGTGCTCACCACACATCTAAATAAGTTCCTTAGGGGGTCTAGTTTCCAAAATGGGGTCACTTGTGGGGGGTTTCCACTGTTTAGGCACATCAGGGGCTCACCAAACGCGACATGGCGTCCAATCTCAATTCCAGCTAATTTTAGCTTGAGAAAGTCTTATGGCGCTCCTTCCCTTCTGAGCCCTGCCATGCGCCTAAACAGTGGTTCCCCCCCACATATGGGGTATTGGCGTACTCAGGACAAATTGGACTACAACTTTTGTGGTCCAATTTCTTCAGTTACCCTTGTGAAAATTAAAAATTGGGGACTGAACCATCATGTTTGTGGAAAAAATACGTTTTTTTATTTTCACGTACGGGCGGTATAAACTTCTGTGAAGCACTTGGGGGATAAAAGTGCTCACCACACATCTAAATAAGTTCCTTAGGGGGTCTAGTTTCCAAAATGGGGTCACTTGTGGGGGGTTTCCACTGTTTAGGCACATCAGGGGCTCACCAAACGCGACATGGCGTCCAATCTCAATTCCAGCTAATTTTAGCTTGAGAAAGTCTTATGGCGCTCCTTCCCTTCTGAGCCCTGCCATGCGCCTAAACAGTGGTTCCCCCCAACATATGGGGTATTGGCATACTCAGGACAAATTGGACTACAACTTTTGTGGTCCAATTTCTTCAGTTACCCTTGTGAAAATTAAAAATTGGGGACTGAACCATCATGTTTGTGGAAAAAATACGTTTTTTTATTTTCACGTACGGGCTGTATAAACTTCTGTGAAGCACTTGGGGGATAAAAGTGCTCACCACACATCTAAATAAGTTCCTTAGGGGGTCTAGTTTCCAAAATGGGGTCACTTGTGGGGGGTTTCCACTGTTTAGGCACATCAGGGGCTCACCAAACGCGACATGGCGTCCAATCTCAATTCCAGCTAATTTTAGCTTGAGAAAGTCTTATGGCGCTCCTTCCCTTCTGAGCCCTGCCATGCGCCTAAACAGTGGTTCCCCCCCACATATGGGGTATTGGCGTACTCAGGACAAATTGGACTACAACTTTTGTGGTCCAATTTCTTCAGTTACCCTTGTGAAAATTAAAAATTGGGGACTGAACCATCATGTTTGTGGAAAAAATACGTTTTTTTATTTTCACGTACGGGCGGTATAAACTTCTGTGAAGCACTTGGGGGATAAAAGTGCTCACCACACATCTAAATAAGTTCCTTAGGGGGTCTAGTTTCCAAAATGGGGTCACTTGTGGGGGGTTTCCACTGTTTAGGCACATCAGGGGCTCACCAAACGCGACATGGCGTCCAATCTCAATTCCAGCTAATTTTAGCTTGAGAAAGTCTTATGGCGCTCCTTCCCTTCTGAGCCCTGCCATGCGCCTAAACAGTGGTTCCCCCCCACATATGGGGTATTGGCGTACTCAGGACAAATTGGACTACAACTTTTGTGGTCCAATTTCTTCAGTTACCCTTGTGAAAATTAAAAATTGGGGACTGAACCATCATGTTTGTGGAAAAAATACGTTTTTTTATTTTCACGTACGGGCGGTATAAACTTCTGTGAAGCACTTGGGGGATAAAAGTGCTCACCACACATCTAAATAAGTTCCTTAGGGGGTCTAGTTTCCAAAATGGGGTCACTTGTGGGGGGTTTCCACTGTTTAGGCACATCAGGGGCTCACCAAACGCGACATGGCGTCCAATCTCAATTCCAGCTAATTTTAGCTTGAGAAAGTCTTATGGCGCTCCTTCCCTTCTGAGCCCTGCCATGCGCCTAAACAGTGGTTCCCCCCCACATATGGGGTATTGGCGTACTCAGGACAAATTGGACTACAACTTTTGTGGTCCAATTTCTTCAGTTACCCTTGTGAAAATTAAAAATTGGGGACTGAACCATCATGTTTGTGGAAAAAATATGTTTTTTTATTTTCACGTACGGGCGGTATAAACTTCTGTGAAGCACTTGGGGGATAAAAGTGCTCACCACACATCTAAATAAGTTCCTTAGGGGGTCTAGTTTTCAAAATGGGGTCACTTGTGGGGGGTTTCCACTGTTTAGGCACATCAGGGGCTCACCAAACGCGACATGGCGTCCAATCTCAATTCCAGCTAATTTTAGCTTGAGAAAGTCTTATGGCGCTCCTTCCCTTCTGAGCCCTGCCATGCGCCTAAACAGTGGTTCCCCCCCACATATGGGGTATTGGCGTACTCAGGACAAATTGGACTACAACTTTTGTGGTCCAATTTCTTCAGTTACCCTTGTGAAAATTAAAAATTGGGGACTGAACCATCATGTTTGTGGAAAAAATACGTTTTTTTATTTTCACGTACGGGCGGTATAAACTTCTGTGAAGCACTTGGGGGATAAAAGTGCTCACCACACATCTAAATAAGTTCCTTAGGGGGTCTAGTTTCCAAAATGGGGTCACTTGTGGGGGGTTTCCACTGTTTAGGCACATCAGGGGCTCACCAAACGCGACATGGCGTCCAATCTCAATTCCAGCTAATTTTAGCTTGAGAAAGTCTTATGGCGCTCCTTCCCTTCTGAGCCCTGCCATGCGCCTAAACAGTGGTTCCCCCCCACATATGGGGTATTGGCGTACTCAGGACAAATTGGACTACAACTTTTGTGGTCCAATTTCTTCAGTTACCCTTGTGAAAATTAAAAATTGGGGACTGAACCATCATGTTTGTGGAAAAAATATGTTTTTTTATTTTCACGTACGGGCGGTATAAACTTCTGTGAAGCACTTGGGGGATAAAAGTGCTCACCACACATCTAAATAAGTTCCTTAGGGGGTCTAGTTTCCAAAATGGGGTCACTTGTGGGGGGTTTCCACTGTTTAGGCACATCAGGGGCTCACCAAACGCGACATGGCGTCCAATCTCAATTCCAGCTAATTTTAGCTTGAGAAAGTCTTATGGTGCTCCTTCCCTTCTGAGCCCTGCCATGCGCCTAAACAGTGGTTCCCCCCACATATGGGGTATTGGCGTACTCAGGACAAATTGGACTACAACTTTTGTGGTTCAATTTCTTCAGTTACCCTTGTGAAAATTAAAAATTGGGGACTGAACCATCATGTTTGTGGAAAAAATACGTTTTTTTATTTTCACGTACGGGCGGTATAAACTTCTGTGAAGCACTTGGGGGATAAAAGTGCTCACCACACATCTAGATAAGTTCCTTAGGGGGTCTAGTTTCCAAAATGGGGTCACTTGTGGGGGGTTTCCACTATTTAGGCACATCAGGGGCTCACCAAACGCGACATGGCGTCCAATCTCAATTCCAGCTAATTTTAGCTTGAGAAAGTCTTATGGTGCTCCTTCCCTTCTGAGCCCTGCCATGCGCCTAAACAGTGGTTCCCCCCACATATGGGGTATTGGCGTACTCAGGACAAATTGGACTACAACTTTTGTGGTTCAATTTCTTCAGTTACCCTTGTGAAAATTAAAAATTGGGGACTGAACCATCATGTTTGTGGAAACAATACGTTTTTTTATTTTCACGTACGGGCGGTATAAACTTCTGTGAAGCACTTGGGGGATAAAAGTGCTCACCACACATCTAAATAAGTTCCTTAGAGGGTCTAGTTTCCAAAATGGGGTCACTTGTGGGGGGTTTCCACTGTTTAGGCACATCAGGGGCTCACCAAACGCGACATGGCGTCCAATCTCAATTCCAGCTAATTTTAGCTTGAGAAAGTCTTATGGCGCTCCTTCCCTTCTGAGCCCTGCCATGCGCCCAAACAGTGGTACCCCTCCACATATGGGGTATCAGCGTACTCAGGACAAATTGGACAACAACTTTTGCAGTCCAGTTTCTCCTGTTACCTTTGGGAAAATAAAAAAATTGTTGCTAAAAGATCGTTTTCATGACTAAAAAGTTAAATTTTCATTTTTTCCTTCAACATTGCTTTAGCTCTCATGAAGCACCAGAAGGGTTAATAAACTTCTTGGATGTGGTTTTGATCAGCTTGAGGGGTGCAGTTTTTAGAATGGTGTCACTTTTGGGTATTTTTTGCTATATAGACCCCTAAATGTGACTTCAAATGTGAGGTGGTCCCTAAAAAAAATGGTTTTGTAAATTTTGTTGTAAAAATGAGAAATTGCTGGTCAACTTTTAACCCTTATAACTCCCTAACAAAAAAAAATTTGTTTCCAAAATTGTGCTGATGTAAAGTAGACATGTGGGAAATGTTACTTATTAAGTATTTTGTGTGACATATCTCTGTGATTTAAGGGCATAAAAATTCAAAGTTGGAAAATTGCAAAATTTTCAAAATTTTCGCCAAATTTCCATTTTTTTCACAAATAAACTCAGGTAATATCAAAGAAATTTTACCACTATCATGAAGTACAATATGTCACGAGAAAACAATGTCAGAATCACTGGGATCCGTTGAAGCGTTCCAGAGTTATAACCTCATAAAGGGACAGTGGTCAGAATTGTAAAAATTGGCCCGGTCATTAACGTGCAAACCACCCTCGGGGCTTAAGGGGTTAAGCATAAGTCCCACAAATGGGACATGCATCTATTTTGAGCACGGGACCCTGTCACACAGTGATGTGAGTGGTGAGGTAGACAAAATTCTGGCCATCTCTCCACTAACAGCGAAACAGATGCCTGTTCCATTTGTGAGAACCACCTCTACTATTGTGGCACTTCCTGGAAATATGGGAACACCCATTAAAGTGCAATAACAAAAAATGAGTATTATTTAATAGATAAAAATACATATTATACACAACTGACTTTACTGAACAAAATGTATAATTTCAAAGAAATAGGAAATTCACCTTTCCCAATTTTAAAAATTGGAAATTAAATTTGCCTACAAGCCATCTCAGCATATTCTTTGCATCTACTCAGTAATGCAAATACACAAAATTTAAAACAACACTGTTTGGCCCCCTTCACATGTCCATATAAAACACGTACGTGTTACACCGATATCGATATCACCAGTGTTTTCAATCAGTGTGCTGTCCGTGTGCCAGTATGGATACTGGAAATGAAATTACAAAGCCTCTCACATAATTTCAATGTTAAACACGGACGGCACACGTACAGCACACAGATGGCTCATGGACATACAGTGTGTACAAGGACATATATAAGGTATACACACACAAACATTTAGTTTATATACAGTATGCTCAGATACATATACACAATATATTGCACACATGCAGTATACAAATATAATATACACAGACACACATCTTATATACTGTATGTACATGCATATCTATATATATAATTGTCTAAGGGGTACTTCCGTCTTTCTGTCGGCAACTTCCATCATGGAAATTCATTCGCTGATTGGTCTCACCAGCTGCCTGTCATGGCTGCCGCGACCAATCAGAGACGGGCACAGTCCGATTAGTCCCTCCCTACTCCCCTGCAGTCACTGCCCGGCGCCCGCTCCATACTCCCCACAGTCGCAGCTCACACAGGGTTAATGCCAGCGGTAATGGACATGCATTATGCCGCGGGTAACTCACTCCGTTACCGCCGCTATTAACCCTGTGTGACCAAGTTTTTACTATTGAGGCTGCCTATGCAGCCTCAATAGTAAAAACATCTAATGTTAAAAATAATAATAAAAAAATATTGGAACATGGTATTAAAATTCAGCAAAGAGCCTCTCCAATTACAGTGGAAACAGTGGATGGGTCACATTTAATCTCTGGGCCTGTGGATCAGGAGACCGTACCCCTTGAAATTTTGTTGGAGCCTAATCATCAGGAGCAACTTTCTTTCTTGCTAATTTCTTCTCCTTATTTTCCTGTGATTTTAGGCATTCCTTGGTTGCGTTCTCAGAACCCAATTATCAACTGGGAGACCAAGGAGATTATCTTCCCAACAAAGAGCAACTCAGCGTTAACAGAAGCTGTCCCTGAGTCCACGACTACGGAACCACATGTACAGGTATTTTTTTACCTCCAGCTTATAAAGAGTTCTCTGACATCTGTGACAAGAAGAATGCAGATCAGCTTCCTCCACACAGGCATTATGACTGTCCAATTGAGCTGCTTCCCGGGGCAGCCATTCCTTTTTGGTAACGTATACCCTTTGATGGCACCTGAGCTTCAAGCTTTAAAAGAGTATATTGATGACAATCTGGCCAAAGGCTTCATACATCCTTCTTCCTCACCAGCAGGGGCACCTATCTTTTTTGTAAAGGATGGGACCCTGAGACCCTGTGTTGACTATCGAGAACTCAATAAGGTAACCGTATGAAACCATTACCCTTTGCCTCTGATTCCCGAATTACTGGAAAGAGTCCGCCATGCTAAGGTGTTCTCTAAACTGGATCTTCGTGGGGCTTATAATTTGGTGCGTATTCGTCCAAGGGATGAGTGGAAGACAGCATTCAGATGTCGGTATGGACACTTTGAATCTCTTGTGATGCCCTTCGGGCTTTGTAATGCCCCTGCAACATTTCAACACCTTGCTAATGCCATTTTCAGAGATTTGTTGGACCAGTTTGTAGTGATCTATTTGGACAATATACTAATCTCTCTACAGGAACATGAAGAACATGTCAAAACTGTTTTAAGACGTCTGAAAGAGAACCATCTGTATATTAAGCCGGAGAAATGCGAGTTCCATCGTTCTGAGATACAGTTCTTAGGTTATATCATCTCTCCCCAGGGGCTGAACATGGAATCTGGTAAGATTCAGGCTATCCTTGACTGGCCGGTACCTAAGAACGTTAAGGAGGTCCAACATTTTATTGATTTTGCTAATTTCTACAGATGCTTCATTCGAAATTTTTCTGATATTGTCCGTCCCATTACTTCCTTGACAAAGAAGGAAAAGCCCTTTAAGTGGTCATCACAGGCTCAAGAAGCTTTTGATCAGCTTAAGATCTGTTTTACATCAGCACCACTGTTGATACACCCAGATCCAACACAACCTTTCATTGTGGAGGTGGACGCTTCTGATAATGCTTTGGGGGCTATTCTCTCCCAAAGAACTGGAGAGAAGGGTCTGCTACATCCTTGTGCTTTCTTTTCACGTAGACTAACCTCAGCAGAGAAGAATTACGATGTGGGAGACAAGGAATTGCTGGCTATTATTGCGGCTTTCAAAGAATGGAGGCATCATCTGCAAGGAGCTGCACAACAGATCATAGTCCTAACTGACCATCGCAATTTAGAGTTCCTTAGATCCGCTAGATGTCTTTCTCCTCGTCAGGCTCGTTGGAACTTATTTTTAAATCAATTTAACTTTGTTATCTTGTACCGTCCAGGTTCTCGTAATGGGAAGGCTGATGCTTTATCCATGCTGCGGATTCCGTACCTGAAGCCCGTCCAAGACCATTCTATCTGATGCCAATTTCATCGGAGTTATCCACGATCAGGACTTGTGGAAGGAGTGCAGGGAGGCCTATGAAGGTGACGTATTTCTGGCCAACCCACCTGTGGATATTAATCTTGTCTTTAAGGGTGGCATGTGGTTCAGAGATCGGCGTGGTTTCCCACAGTCAGTTGGGCGTTTGAAAATTTTTGACGCGGGGGGAGCAAGGGTGATAGGAGTGCTATCTCTGAGGATTGTACTGTTTGTGATTTCTTTCAAGCGCTTGAAAGACCTTAGATGACATCATGGCTTGTGATTGGTCACGTTGCGGTCACGTGACCGCTCCGCGACCAATCACAGGCCGCGACATCATCTAAGGACTTTCAAGCGCTCATTTTTATGAACGGAGGCTGGCGGTTACTACCAGGGCACGTCAGAGGGTGAGTATATCCATATTTATTATTTTAATTCTTTATTTTTTACATTAATATGGATCCCGATACCGATTCCCGATACCACAAAAGTATTGGAACTCGGTATCGGAATTCCGATACCGCAAATATCTGCCGATACCCGATACTTGCGGTATCGGAATGCTCAACACTACTCATCACTAGTGCCTGAACAATACTGTTATACCTGATGATTTTAAGTGGATATCTGGCCTTCTGATTTCTGAAGCACAGTTTTATCACAAACGATTTTCGTTAGCTGATTGGGTCTCATGGCTGCACTCTAATATAAGGTATAAGGTCCAATGATTTTTAACTGGAAATATGGCCTTCTACAGTAATTTGTCATTGAAACACAGTTTCATTACAAACTATTTGGGAGTAGCTAACTTGGCCTTGTGGTTGCACCCCAATATTAGGCCTAATGATGTTTAAGTAGAAATCTTGCTTTTTGGTTTGTCACTGAAAACAGTTTTATGACAAACTATTTGGATTAACAAATTGGTTCTGGGTATCCTGACTGGACCCCAGTATTAGGCCTAACGATTTTTAAGTGGAAATCTGTTCTTTTGATTTCTCATTGAAACTCAGTTTTATCACAAATTTGCTGGATTAGCAAATTGGGCATCTTGGTTTCCCCCAATATTAGACCTAACAATATTAATGTGGAATTCTGGCCTTCTAACTCTCAAAAAACTTCTCAGTTGTTCACAATTTCTCAGTATTATATTGCTCACCCATAGGGTATTACATCTTCTTGGGTACATTTCATTGCTATAAAAGCCTCAAAATACTTGTTAGCAGTTCCAGTGCAGATATAGCTCCTCGCCGATAGTTATGTTTGAGGATAAATCTGGTGATTGTTAATACAGACTCAGAACTGGCTCTGGAAAAGTGCTATTGCTTATCGACCCCCAAAAGAATTCCAGAAAATTCTGCACTCTAAAATCCAAATGCATCCCCCCTTCTGAACCCCAGTGTGCCTAAACCACTTTTTTACGCTTCTGTAGCAATTAAAACCCACCTAATTTACAGGTATGTGTCTCCAGAAGCATGAGATGGTTACCATAATGTGAGCATCTACAAACTGGGCAATATAATGGCAGTTTGCAATCTTCTCTCAGCAGTATCCACTGCTGCTTGCTTCTGGAAAATACCAATGGGGTCAAAATCATCACTACACCTGTAGATAAATTCCTAAAAGGGTATAATTTTCAAAATGGGGTCACTTGAGAGTGGATTCTTTTCTTATTGCACTTGTGGGCTCTGTATATGGAGTCCGCAAACTATTCTAGCAAAATATGTGCTAGAAGAGGAAAATAGAACTTCGTCCCTCCAGAGTGTCGCCGTGTGGCTAAGCAGTACTGTACAACCACATATGGGGTATTTCCACATATAGCAGAAATTATGGGACAAATTTTGATGCATTCTTTACCCATCTCCCAGTGAAAATGTAAAATCTAGGGCTAAATTTTTTTTGTGCTAAAAATGTAATTACTTTTTCTTCACTTCCCAATGGTATAAAATTCTATGACACATCTGTGGTGTCAATATGATCAATTAAAGAATTGTTTTTCCTTATTTTCATGGTTTATAGTGTTGAGCGATACCTTCCGATATTTGAAAGTATCGGTATCGGATTGGATCGGCCGATATCCCAAAAATATCGGATATTGCCGATACCAATACCCGATACCAATACAAGTCAATGGGACACAAATATCGGAAGTGATCCTGGATGGTTCCCAGGGTCTGAAGAAGAGGAAACTCTCCTTCAGGCCATGGGATCCATATTCATGTAAAAGATAAAGAATAAAAATAAAAAATATGGATATACTCACCCTCGGACGGCCCCTGGCTGTCACCGCTGCAAGCGTCTGCCTCCATTCCTAAGAATGCAGAGTGAAGGACCTTCGATGACATCGAGGCTTGTGATTGGTCGCGTGACCGCTCATGTGACCGCTCACGCGACCAATCACAAGCCGCGACGTCATAGCAGGTCCTACACTCACTGCATTCTTAGGAACGGAGGCTGCCGGTTGCACGTTGAGGTCCAGGGTCCGTCGGAGGGGTGAGTATATCCATATTTATTTTTTTTTATTCTTTATTTTTTACATGAATATGGATCCCAGGGCCTGAAGGAGAGTCTCCTCTCCGCCAGACCCTGGGAACCATATGCACTGCACACGCCTGGGAACTTATAGGAACTTCCGATTCCGATATCACAAAAATATCGGAACTCGATATCGGAATTCTGATACAGCAAATATCAGCCGATACCCGATATTTGAAGTATCGAAATGCTCAACACTAATTGGTTAACATTATAAACTTCTGTGAAGCACCTGGAGATTCAAGGTGCACACCCCACTTTCATAAAAATTACGTTAAGGGTGTAGTTTTCAAAATGGGGTCACTTGTGGGGGGTTTCCACTGTCTAGGCACATCATGGGCTCTCCGAACGTGACATGGTGTCAGCTAATTATTCCAGCAAATTTTCCATTCAAAAAGTCAAATGGCGTGCCTTCCCTTCTCACCCCTGCAGTGCGGAAAAACAGTATTTTTGCCCCACATATGGAGTATCTCATGAAAAAAAATGAACAGCAAATTGTATAGTGCAATTTCTCTTGTTACTCTTGCAAAAATGCTAAATTTGAGGCTAAAAAACATTTCTGTGTAAAAAACGTGATTTTTTTTATTTTAACGGCTCAATGTTACTAACTTCTGTGAAGCACCTGGGGGTTCACAGTGTTCCCCACAAGTTCCCTGTGGGGTCTAGTTTTCAAAATGTTAGCAATTGTGAACTGTTCCCACTGTTTAGGCACATCATTGGCTCTCTAAATGTGACATGGCCTCAACTATTTCCAGCAAATTTTACATTCAACAAGTGAAAAGGCGCTCCTTCCCTTCCGACCTCTGCCGTGCGCCAAAAAAGTAGTTTTCTCCCACATATTGGGCATCGGTGTACTCAGGAGAAAGTGCACAACTGTTTTGCGGCCCAATTTTTCCTTTTACCTTTGTGTGAAAAAAGTTAAATGTTCATTTTTTCCTTTTCCATTAATTCCTGTGAAGCACTTGAAGGGCTAATAAACTTCTTCCAAAGACATACTGATAGGGAATTTAGATTGTGAGCCCCATTGGGGACAGTGATGATAATGTCTGTAAAGCGCTGCGTAATATGTTAGCGCTATATAAAAATAAAGATTATTAATATTAAGATTATTATACTTGAATATGGTTTTGAACACCTTGAACAATGCAGGTTTTAAAATGATGTCAGTTTTGGTTATTTTCAGTAATATAAGCCCCTCAAAGTCGCTTCAAATGCTCCTTAAAAAATGGTTTTGTAAATTTTGTTGGAAAAATTAGAAATCACTGGTCATCTTTTAACCCAAATAAGTTCCTAATAAAAAATATGTTTCAAAAATTGTGCTTATGTAAGTTAGACATGTGGGAAATGTTATTTATTAACTATTTTGTGTGACATAACTTTATGGTTTAAGGGCATAAAAATTAATAGTTTGAAAATTGGAACATTTTCCAAATATTCGCCAAATTTCCGATATTTTCATAACTACATGCAAGTCATATTGAACAAATTTTACCACTATCATAAAGTACAATATGTTGCAAGAAAACTGCCTCAAAATCCGCGTAGGATCTGTTGAAGCGTTCGAGAGTACTTACCACATAAAGTGACACTGGTCAGAGTTATAAAATTTAGCCTTGTCATGAATGTGAAAACAGGCTTCGGGGTGAAGGGGTTAAAAAATCTCAAATGCCATTCTTCTTAATTAGTAATCTATTTATATCTGTTTCTGTAGCCCTTTCATCTATTCTTTTACACTCCTCACATTTAAGCTGTCACAACACACTATAATATTGACAAGTACATAACACTGACAAGTTTACAATTACCGCATACATGATATGGAGCATTGGGGAGGAAACTTCTGGCCTTCAAGACAGATTTACAGAAGAAAGCAAATTGAATAGTTAACTTTAATGTGACTTTTCATCTGGCATTAAATGAATCTTTTTTTGTGTGACTTTTTTCATATATTAATTAGTCCTATTCTCTTGCTCTTAGGAGTCTGATTTTTAGAACATTTATGTTCATTTTGTTCCAATAGGATGTACATTGTCTTAGATTAATAAACGCCAAGTCGATCTTGGCCAGAGATCAGCTCTACCGCCATCCTGATTTGCACATGAAATATCAATTCCCTGAAATAATTTGCAGAAGATTAGCTCCATGGTGATTCTATTTGATAAGAATAGGTATTAACATTACCTCAGTGGGCCTATTTGTAGCCTTACCCGCTGTATTGGTCATTTCCATAAAGATCAGTGAAGTGTGAATGATAAAATAGCGGAAGAAAGGACTCTATTGCTAATACCAGCTGTGACTGAATTCTGGATTTCAATGTGTTCTGGTCCCTTAATTTATTTCTCCATTACATTTACGACCTAGGACCTGGCTTTGCAGCTATCATTGTCAGCCTTTTGGCCTTCTAATTATGGTAGGCACAGCACTGGAATATTAATTGTATCCACCATATTTCACCTCCACATGTAACAAAGAGACTTTCTGATAGAGGAGTAGATTAACGTAAGGTAGCATATCTCTTTTGAGATGACACAGAGGATTTAAAAGTGTAGCCCCTAAATCGTACACCACTGAAAACCACTGGAAAGCAATCAATTTGCTTTTTGGTTTGTAAAAATTTCTTTGATGAAATCTAGTTAATATTAATTAACTGCTGAGTAACCTACTGGAAGATTCCACTTGAACCTCTCTTAATTTCTTTTTTATTTAATAGTTTAAATTGGGTTTCAACTAATTATTATATTAAGATAATAATAATAAAGTTAAAACAAATTATAAAACTTCTTTGATCAACTTTAGTGCCTGTATTTTTAAGGCCTGATTCAGATATATGTTTTTCCCATACAGTATGCACAAAAAATAGTAATTGTATTAGATCAGCGTTTCATCAGTGCTTGGTCAGTGTATCAATTTTTATCACCAGTATTTCATCAGTGATTTTCACCTATTGATAAATAAATAGATCCCCAAACTTCTCCTATCCATTGCAATGCTAATCACAGACATTAATGCACCACGGATGCTATCCTTTTGCTGTCCGTGATTTTCATAGACCTATAGAATTACATGGGTGATTTTCATTTTTGATTCTGATAAAAAATGTACACATCTCTGAGAATTTATTGAGGACAAATGGTTCACAAAAAACCACAGACATGTCCTATCGACTATAATGGAAACGTGTGCCTTTGAACAGGCTGCGCTTCACTAGATTAACAAGCAAAATGCTTATTCATCAGGTGACATGATGATGTCTCATACCGCCTAACTCCAAATGTACTCCTCTCACTGTAAGCCCACTACTTCTTGCACTTGACCTTGTCACTCCATCAACAAACTCATTCACGAACTAACTAAACCATGAAGTGGTTCCTTTTTGCGTGACCATTCCTTTTAATCTGGGCTAGTCCCAATTTTTTTTATTGTATCTGTCCCTGATGGAGTTACAGTCACTTTCTATTTCTTAAGCACTAACCTATGTGTTACCCTATGCTTAACCAATAATTTCCCTATACCTGAGCTGAGTGCATATGAGTCATGTTAGGCATTACCCTCGTAATGCCTACATACCAACATTAGTATATGTTACACCATGCATTATTCAAATTACATTCCAAAAAATGCATGGCATAGTTCACACTACACATGACACAATAAAATGCAGTAAAAATGTAGAACACTATTCTTATCACATGACCACTGTCTTCAAGAGGAGGGACACGACAGTTCACACCCTTATATAACACCGCTCATTAAACATGGTCGCCCTTGACTATTCCGAACCTGAAAGACACCAACATCACCAATGCACATAAAATTACAATTAAAATGAACATTTTCTCCTTCAGGGGTATTTAAATGTCACTGTTTATAACTGTGTGTGTTTAGCTGAGAGGGGAAAAAAACATAAACCTTCGGCTGTCCATGCCAACACCTGGGATTCCCAGTAAACACAGGGGGCCTTCTGCACACACGAAGACACAATGGTACTCATTTTTCTGTTTAAGTGCAACTAGCACTGTAGCAGGTCAAGTCTGAACTGGCCTCTTCACGGTCGCCATTATTTACCCAGATCTCCCAGGCTTTGGTCTTACCTACGCAGGTAGCTGACTGGGGACACTGGCACATGTAGATTGTGGTGTCTGCATGTCTGCACCTATGGTTGGCTGGATACTCTATTGCTGTCCGCAGGGGATGTACTGCTGGAGACAGACTCTCTGCTGCTCCTTTGGATCCTATACATAGGTTCCTGAGAAGTAGGATTTGGTGCTGAAGGGTCCCTGGATGTTGTGACCCTCAGGTTTTCTTTTATAAATTGTATGCAGTCCCACACTTGAGCGGTACACTGGTACCTCAGGGAACCGTCGTTTACATTGTCCTGCTGCACGGTCCCAGCCTCTCTGATGCTTTTGAACCCCTGTTCAGGGCTGAAATGCTGAATCTTACTGCTGGTCATCCTGTCAAAGACCTTATCTCCTCCAGGACCTTCCAGATAGGCACCCACCTCTCAAGCCTTTTCTTTCTTTCAATCACCCCCGCTATCCATATAGCTTCCTCAGAGTCCAGGGTTGCGGTTCCCTCTATGTACATAATGGGTAGGGGTTTGGGAACAATGGACAGAAGTGGACTCACAGCCATAGCCGCAACCATAATATTCTGTCACTCCGCTCAGCAGCTGGGCTTTGACCACAGAGACACAACTGCCTCTGCTTTAGGCTCGGATTCCATTTTGGAAGTTTGCGGTGGAACTTCCGCTTCGGAATCTGGTTCTGGAGCCTGAGCCTTGGCCTTTGTTTGAACCTTTTGTTGGGGTTTCTCTTTCCCTCAACCTTTCTGGATACTGTAATTCCTCAAGCTGCGCCACCCTGTGTATCCACTTCATGCGTCCTTCTGGAGGGCAATGACATATAACTGACTGTCTTATTCTACTGGGATCATGTGATGCTCTGACGCTGTCTGTTCTCTTTTTCTTCTTTTTACCAAAAATGGTAAAAAGGGTGCATTCCTCCTTTTTTCCACCTCCCTTTTCCCCTGTAAAAAATAGAAAATAAAAAACCACAAAAAATACTCAGCTTACACTCATTCCGTTGAAGTCCTTGTCCCGTGTAAAATAAGAACAATAATAAACAACCATATCCCTCACCTGTCCAAAGTGAAGATGTCCCATGCTATAATCCAGGGGAGAAGGGTCTTAATGCAATGGTCATAAGGTGAGTACAACTTTGCTATTTTTATATAAATTTCTAAAACAGTTTGTGGATTTTTATTTTCAATACAGAACTTTATTCTGGGTGTTTTTATGCACCTTTTCTAGGGTGGTTGTGGGCTGCTTTTTTAGGCTGGAGGTGCCAATATTCATGGCCCTTTACCAGCCTTAGAATACCAGCCCCCAGCTGTCTGCTTTAGCTTGGCTGCTTATCAAAAATGGGGGAACCCCACACCATTTTTTAAAATTATTTATTTAAATAATTTTTAAAAATGATGGGGGGGACCACTCTGTTCATGATAACCAATCATAATAAAGCTAAGAGATGAGGGTTGCAGCCTGCAGCTTTCAGTTTTGCTATGTTGGTAATTAAAAATAGAACAGACCACTCTTCATTTAAAAAAAATATATATTTATTTATATTGCAGGCACAGGTTGATGAATGCTCCATCAACTGAGCGTGCTCTCTCTGCTATATACCCGCAAGGTTCAGCTACTGTCTAACGATTTTTAAGTGGATATTTGGCCTTCTGATTGACCACTGAAACAGTTTTATCACAAACATTTTAGAGTAGCTGTTTGGGCCTTGTGGCTGCACCCCAATATTAGGCCTAATGATTTTTCAGTGGAAATCTGGCCTTCTGATATGCCACTGAAACACAGTTTTATGGCAATCGATTTGGAGTAGCAAATTGGGCCTCCGGAAACTGCCACACAGATTTTGCACAATTTAGTTTGATGCTTGCAAGATTCATTTCACACAGGACAGGATACTATTTATTTAACTGACAAGTTTACTTTCAGCAGCAGCAATAGCGCATGAACAACCTTTCTGCAGTGTGAAACTGAGACAATGGCACCAGCAAAACAAGATGTTCGCTTTTTATTTGGCCAGGGACATGTGACATTGGCAGTCAATTACAGAAGACTTTGTGTCATGACATTGTGGATGGTTTCTCTGCCCTAATTGGCTGCCAGAATCAACACACATAAAATTAAGGGGAAAAAAGAGTGTGCCACTCCTCTAACCTCTCCACACTCCCTTCCCTCATCAAACACCTTCCCCCATCAAACACCTTCCCCCATAGCTCCTACTCATCAAACAGCACTACTATCCTAGCCAAAGTAATAAAAGCATTAGTGGAAATGAGATGATTTATTCAACTGTGACTGAATTTAGCTGATTTTGAGTAAAAATTCTTGTGAAAGCAAACATGAATCTGAATATGCTACATTTGTGCACTGCACCCTCTGAATCCCTTGTGCATCTATCCCTCTTCTAACTGCTGGTATGTTGCTGCTTTTTCCCTGACTTTAATTCCGTCTTTCATACTTCAAGCTTGCTGAATGCATATTGATATGCACATGTTCCTCACACCTAGCTCTATCCACCCATCTTATCCTATCCTTCACCAACCTTGATGCTAATCAAATGTCCTATTAACTGCAATCTGTGAATTGCTCCCTGCTGTGAACTATCCCCCACCTCATTTCTCCTCCCTCTTCCTCTCTTACCTGGCTTCATTTTATGGACTCTTCAAATGGTATAAGTTGCATGGTACTGGTCAGATATGGCCTTGGTCAGATGTGACATCATTTGAAGTGACATATTTAAAGTGTCATCAGAAATATTGCAGAAATAGTCCAGAAATCGGCCAGACGGTAAGACTAATCATTATCTTCTAAATTTACTTGCCTTTCTTTTCCTCACCTGCTCTTTAACCATGCTCACATTTTCCCCACCGTTTTTGCTCCACTAATCCTCATTTTCCTTCACCCATCTGTTTCCCTTCTCTCCGCTTATTCTCACTGCTGGTGACACATCCCCCAATCCTGCCCCCCGCCTCATACATTACTACCTCTTACCCTATCCTTCTCACACTACTAGAAACCACCGCAACCCCTCACACTTAAAACCTGTGCAACTGACCCCCACCACACTGCTTCCCCTCTCTGGGGCACTTTGGAATGCCCGCTCTGTCTGCAACAAGCTCCACTTGGTCCATGATCTCTTCACTTCCCGCAACCTTTTCTTCCTGGCCCTCACTGAGACCTGGCTGATGCCCCCTGACACGGCCTCGCCTGCAGCACTGAGTTACGGCGGCCTCCAATTTGCACACACTCCTCGCTCTGGCAACAGACATGGTGGAGGAGTGGGTATCCTTCTTCCTAAAAACTGCTCCTTCAACCCTATCCAACCCCCACCCTCCCTCATCTTCCCTTCTTTCGAGGTTCACTCTGTCCGTATTTACGCTCCCACCAATCTCCAAATGGCTGTCATATACCGACCACCTGGCTCAGCCACTGCCTTCATCGACCAATTCTCCACCTGGCTCCTTCACTTTCTCTCTGCCGACATCCCCACCATCATCATGGGCTACTTTAATATCCCTACTGACACCCCCCAGCCAGCAGCCTCCAAACTACTGGCCCTTACTTCATCCTTTGGGCTCACCCATTGGTCCACCACAGCCACCCACACAGACGGACATACACTAGACCTCATCTTCACCCGCCTTTGTTCCTTATCTAATCTCACAAACTCTTCCTTCCCCCTATCTGACCACCATCTACTCACCTTCTCATCCTTGTCCTCCTCACCTGCCCCCCACGTCCAGCCATTACCACATCCTCGCAGAAACCTCGCACATCTAGACACTCACAGACTCTCAGACTCCCTCCTACCCCTGTCCTCCATATCTTCACTGCAGGACACGGACAGCGCCACCGCTTTCTATAACTCGACCCTCACATCAGCCATAGACTCAGTCGCCCCTCTCACGCATGGCACAGTGCGACAAACCAATAGGCAACCTTGGCATAACAATGTCACAAAAAGTCTTTGACAAGCATCCAGGGTTGCGGGGCGGCGTTGGAAGAAAACACGCCTGCCAGATGACTTCACTGCCTTCAAACAAGCTACATTTGACTTCAAATCAGCCCTCACCTCCGCTAAACAGACCTATTTCACGAACCTTGTATCTTCACTATCCTACAACCCAAAACAACTGTTCAGCACATTTAACTCCCTCCTCCGCCCACCACTGCCACCTCCAACTCCCTTCATCTCTTCCGAGGACTTTGCCACCTACTTCAAAAACAACATCGACCAAACAAGGCAAACCTTTACTTGTCCACCACCCCAACCACTCCATATACCAGACCTCTGCCCTTCCCTAATAACCTCCCTCTCCAACATCACTGAAGGAGAGCTTACTCGCCTCTTTTCCAAATCACACCTCACCACCTGTGCACTTGACCCCATGCCTTCCCACCTGCTCCCCAACCTCACTAACACGCTTATTCCAGCCCTAACCCATCTCTTAAACCTATCGCTCTCTTCTGGTACCTTCCCCTCTGCCTTCAAACATGCCACCATCACACTGATCCTCAAAAAAACTAACCTTGACCCAACTGCTATGCCCAGCTATCGCCCCATATCACTGATCCTGTTTGCTTCAAAACTCCTTGAGCAGCATGTCCATGGTCAACTTTCCTCCCACCTCTCATCTAACTCTCTCTTTGACAACCTCCAATCTGGCTTCCGCCCCCACCACTCCACCGAAACTGCCCTGACAAAAATTACTAATGACCTAGTCACAGCTGTCATGGTTCCCAATGGCAAGGGAACGTCAGAGAACATAAATAACAGAACAGCTCTTGGGTGATGGAATCTCGAGCTGACCGTGAGCTAAACCTACCACACAACTAACAGTGGCCGGGTGGCGTACCTACGTTTTATCCCTAGACGCCTAGCGCCAGCCGGAGGACTAACTAACCCTAATAGAGGAAAAGACAGACCTGGCTTACCTCTAGGGAAATTCCCCCAAAAAGGAGACAGAAGCCCCCCACATATATTGACGGTGAGTTCAGAGGAAAAGACATACGCAGTATGAAGGTAGGTTCAGCAAAGCGAGGTCCGCTTACTAGATAGCAAGAAGATACAATAGGGAACTTCACGGTCAGCTGAAAACCCTATTAAAATACCATCCCGAAATTACTTTAAGACTCATGTGTCAACTCATGACACCGGAGTGGCAATTTCGGCCCACAAGAGCTTCCAGCTACAGAAAAATAACATAACTGTGAACTGGAACAAAAATGCAAAACAAACTTAGGACTAAGAGTCCAACTTAGCTGATAGTAGTCTAGAAGCAGGAACATGCAACAGAAAGGCTCTGGTTACATTGATGGCCGGCACTAGAATAACTGAGCAGCAAGGCTAAATAGGATACACCCATATCCTGATGGAAACAGGTGAACAGAGAAAGTGAAGCACACAAGTCCAGTACCACCAGTGACCACCGGGGGAGCCCAAAAACCAAATTCACAACAGTACCCCCCCCTCAAGGAGGGGGCACCGAACCCTCACAAGAACCACCAGGGCGATCAGGACGAGCCCTATGAAAGGCACGGACCAAATCAGAGGCATGAACATCAGAGGCTGTCACCCAAGAATTATCCTCTTGACCGTAGCCCTTCCACTTGACCAGATACTGAAGTTTCCGTCTGGAAACACGGGAGTCCAAGATCTTCTCCACAACGTACTCCAATTCACCCTCAACCAACACCGGAGCGGGAGGCTCAACGGAAGGCACAACCGGTACCTCATACCTGCGCAATAATGACCGATGGAAGACATTATGGATAGAAAAAGA
Organism: Ranitomeya variabilis; assembly: GCF_051348905.1. Classification (NCBI taxonomy): domain Eukaryota; kingdom Metazoa; phylum Chordata; class Amphibia; order Anura; family Dendrobatidae; genus Ranitomeya; species Ranitomeya variabilis. The sequence goes on along the minus strand of NC_135232.1, from coordinate 823,495,371 downwards.
TGCTGGGAGGTCCAATCGAAAGGACACGGGGTTAAGAATCTCCAAAATCTTATACGGGCCGATGAACCGAGGCTTAAACTTAGGAGAAGAAACCCTCATAGGGACAAAACGAGAAGACAACCACACCAAGTCCCCAACACGAAGACGAGGACCAACACGACGACGGCGGTTAGCAAAATGCCGAGTCTTCTCCTGGGACAACTCCAAATTGTCCACCACCTGTCCCCAAATCCGATGCAACCTATCCACCACAGTATCCACTCCAGGACAATCCGAAGACTCCACCTGACCGGAAGAAAAACGAGGATGAAACCCCGAATTGCAAAAGAAAGGAGAAACCAAAGTGGCAGAACTAGCCCGATTATTGAGGGCAAACTCCGCCAACGGCAAAAAGGCAACCCAGTCATCCTGATCCGCAGACACAAAACACCTCAAATAAGTCTCCAAGGTCTGATTAGTTCGCTCAGTCTGGTCATTAGTCTGAGGATGGAACGCAGACGAAAAAGACAAATCAATGCCCATCCTAGCACAGAACGCCCGCCAAAATCTAGACACGAACTGGGTCCCCCTGTCAGAAACGATATTCTCCGGAATACCATGCAAGCGAACCACATTTTGAAAAAACAGAGGAACCAACTCGGATGAGGAAGGCAACTTAGGCAAGGGCACCAAATGAACCATCTTTGAAAAACGGTCACACACCACCCAGATGACAGACATTTTCTGAGAAACAGGGAGATCAGAAATAAAATCCATAGAGATGTGAGTCCAAGGCCTCTTCGGAATAGGCAAAGATAACAACAATCCGCTAGCCCGAGAACAACAAGGTTTGGCCCGAGCACAAACATCACAAGACTGCACAAAAACTCGTACATCTCGAGACAGGGAAGGCCACCAGAAGGACCTAGCCACCAAATCCCTGGTACCAAAGATCCCGGGATGACCTGCCAACACAGAAGAATGAACCTCCGAGATGACTCTACTGGTCCAATCATCAGGAACAAACAGTCTACCAGGCGGGCAACGATCAGGTCTATCCGCCTGAAACTCCTGCAAAGCCCGTCGCAGGTCTGGGGAAACAGCAGATAATATCACCCCATCCTTAAGGATACCTGTAGGTTCAGAATCACCAGGGGAATCAGGCTCAAAACTCCTAGAAAGGGCATCCGCCTTAACATTTTTAGAACCTGGTAAGTATGAGACCACAAAATTAAACCGAGAGAAAAACAATGACCAGCGCGCCTGTCTAGGATTCAGGCGCCTGGCAGACTCAAGATAAATCAAATTCTTGTGATCGGTCAATACCACCACCTGATGTCTAGCCCCCTCAAGCCAATGACGCCACTCCTCAAAAGCCCACTTCATAGCCAAAAGCTCCCGATTACCAATATCATAATTTCGCTCGGCGGGCGAAAATTTTCGAGAAAAGAACGCACAAGGTCTCATCACGGAGCAGTCGGAACTTTTCTGCGACAAGACCGCCCCAGCTCCGATCTCGGAAGCATCGACCTCAACCTGAAAAGGAAGAGTAACATCAGGCTGACGCAACACAGGGGCGGAAGAAAAGCGGCGCTTAAGCTCCCGAAAGGCCTCCACAGCAGCAGGGGACCAATCAGCAACATCAGCACCCTTTTTGGTCAAATCAGTCAAAGGTTTTGCAACATCAGAAAAACCAGTTATAAATCGACGATAAAAATTAGCAAAGCCCAAAAATTTCTGAAGGCTCTTAAGAGAAGAAGGTTGCGTCCAATCACAAATAGCCCGAACCTTGACAGGATCCATCTCAATGGAAGAGGGGGAAAAAATGTACCCCAAAAAAGAAATCTTTTGAACCCCAAAAATACACTTAGAACCCTTCACACACAAGGAATTAGCCCGCAAAACCTGAAAAACCCTCCTGACCTGTTGGACATGAGAATCCCAGTCATCCGAAAAAATCAAAATATCATCCAGATACACGATCATAAATTTATCCAAATATTCACGGAAAATGTCATGCATAAAGGACTGAAAGACTGAAGGGGCATTTGAAAGACCAAAAGGCATTACTAAATACTCAAAATGGCCCTCGGGCGTATTAAATGCGGTTTTCCACTCATCCCCCTGCTTAATTCGCACCAAATTATACGCCCCACGGAGATCAATCTTAGAGAACCACTTAGCCCCTTTTATTCGAGCAAACAAATCAGTCAGCAGTGGCAGAGGATACTGATATTTGACTGTAATTTTATTCAAGAGTCGATAATCAATACACGGCCTCAAAGAGCCATCTTTTTTAGATACAAAGAAAAAACCGGCTCCTAAGGGAGATGAAGAAGGACGAATATGTCCCTTTTCCAGGGACTCCTTAATATATTCTCGCATAGCAGCATGTTCAGGTACAGATAGATTAAATAAACGACCCTTTGGAAATTTACTGCCCGGAATCAGATCTATGGTACAATCGCAATCTCTGTGAGGAGGTAGTGAACCAAGCTTAGGCTCCTCAAAAACATCACGATAATCAGATAAAAATTCCGGAATCTCAGAGGGAATAGATGACGAAATGGAAACCAAAGGTACGTCCCCATGAGCCCCCTGACATCCCCAGCTTAACACAGACGTTGCTTTCCAGTCAACGACTGGGTTATGAGATTGTAACCATGGTAATCCGAGCACCAAAACGTCATGTAGATTGTACAACACAAGGAAGCGAATCATCTCCTGATGGTCTGGATTCATACGCATAGTCACTTGTGTCCAGTATTGTGGTTTATTACTAGCCAATGGTGTAGAGTCAATACCCTTCAGAGGTATAGGAACTTCCAGAGGCTCTAGATCAAACCCACAGCGCCTGGCAAAGGACCAATCCATTAGACTCAAAGCGGCGCCAGAGTCGACATAGGCATCCGCGGTAATTGACGATAATGAACAAATCAAGGTCACAGACAGAATAAACTTAGACTGTAAAGTGCCAATTGAAATAGACTTATCAACCTTTTTTGTACGTTTAGAGCATGCTGATATAACATGAGTTGAATCACCACAATAGAAGCACAACCCATTTTTTCGCCTAAAATTCTGCCGTTCGCTTCTGGACAAAATTCTATCACATTGCATATTTTCTGGAGCCTTCTCAGAAGACACCGCCAAATGGTGCACAGGTTTGCGCTCCCACAAACGCCGATCAATCTGAATAGCCATTGTCATGGACTCATTCAGACCTGTAGGTGCAGGGAACCCCACCATAACATCTTTAATGGCATCAGAGAGACCCTCTCTGAAATTCGCCGCCAGGGCGCACTCATTCCACTGAGTAAGCACAGACCATTTACGAAATTTTTGGCAGTATATTTCAGCTTCATCTTGCCCTTGAGATAGGGCCATCAAGGCTTTTTCAGCCTGAATCTCTAAGTTAGGTTCCTCATAAAGCAACCCCAAAGCCAGAAAAAACGCATCCACATTGAGCAACGCAGGATCCCCAGGTGCCAATGCAAATGCCCAGTCTTGAGGGTCACCCCGCAGCAAGGAAATTACTATCCTAACCTGCTGTGCGGGATCTCCAGCGGAGCGAGATCTCAGGGAAAGAAATAATTTACAATTATTTTTGAAATTCAGGAAACGAGATCTATCCCCGGAGAAAAATTCTGGTATAGGAATTCTAGGTTCAGATATAGGAGCATGAATAACAAAATCCTGTAAATTTTGAACCTTCATAGCAAGATTATTCAAACCTGTAGCCAAACTCTGAGGATCCATTTTAATCAGGTGAGATCAGAGCCATTCAAGGATTAGAAGGAGAGAGAGAGACAAAGGCTGCAATTAGAGCAGAAATGCAACTAAGTCAACTATAGAGCAAGCTCAGAGGAAAAAAAAAAAAAAATCTGCAGACTTCTTTTTCTCTCCTTTCTTCTGCCAACGGTTTTAACACTGGGCCGGCCATACTGTCATGGTTCCCAATGGCAAGGGAACGTCAGAGAACATAAATAACAGAACAGCTCTTGGGTGATGGAATCTCGAGCTGACCGTGAGCTAAACCTACCACACAACTAACAGTGGCCGGGTGGCGTACCTACGTTTTATCCCTAGACGCCTAGCGCCAGCCGGAGGACTAACTAACCCTAATAGAGGAAAAGACAGACCTGGCTTACCTCTAGGGAAATTCCCCCAAAAAGGAGACAGAAGCCCCCCACATATATTGACGGTGAGTTCAGAGGAAAAGACATACGCAGTATGAAGGTAGGTTCAGCAAAGCGAGGTCCGCTTACTAGATAGCAAGAAGATACAATAGGGAACTTCACGGTCAGCTGAAAACCCTATTAAAATACCATCCCGAAATTACTTTAAGACTCATGTGTCAACTCATGACACCGGAGTGGCAATTTCGGCCCACAAGAGCTTCCAGCTACAGAAAAATAACATAACTGTGAACTGGAACAAAAATGCAAAACAAACTTAGGACTAAGAGTCCAACTTAGCTGATAGTAGTCTAGAAGCAGGAACATGCAACAGAAAGGCTCTGGTTACATTGATGGCCGGCACTAGAATAACTGAGCAGCAAGGCTAAATAGGATACACCCATATCCTGATGGAAACAGGTGAACAGAGAAAGTGAAGCACACAAGTCCAGCACCACCAGTGACCACCGGGGGAGCCCAAAAACCAAACTCACAACACACAGCCAAAGCTAACAGACAGTTCTCCATCCTCCTCCTTCTTGACCTGTCCTCTGCTTTCGACACAGTCGATCACTGCCTACTGCTACAGATTCTTTCTTCCCTTGGCATCAAAGACCTCGCCCTGTCCTGGATTGCCTCATACCTATCCAACCGCACATTTAGCGTTTCCCACTCCCACACTACCTCCTCATCCCGCCCTCTCTCTGTCGGAGTCCCTCAAGGATCTGTCCTAGGACCCCTACTTTTTTCCATCTATACCCTTGGCCTAGGACAACTCATAAAGTCCCATGGCTTCCAGTACCACCTTTATGCAGACAACACTCAGATCTACCTCTCTGGCCCAGATGTCACCTCCCTGCTGTCCAGAATCCCGAAGTGTCTGTCAGCCATATCCTCCTTCTTCACCTCTCGCTTCCTAAAGCTCAATGTAGACAAAACCGAATTCATCATCTTTCCCCCACCTCACGTATCCCCCCTACCCAATCTATCTATTATGGTGAACGGCATCACACTCTCTCCCGCTCTTGAAATCCGCTGCCTCGGGGTAACTCTTGATTCTGCCCTGTCCTTCAAACCTCACGTCCAAGCTCTTGCCACCTCCTGTCACCTCCAACTCAAAAATATTGCCAGAATCCGTTCCTTCCTCAGTCCACAATCTACCAAAACTCTTATGCATGCTCTCATCATCTCCCGCCTCGATTACTGCAACACCCTCCTCTGTGGCCTCCCCGCTAACTCTCTCGCACCACTCCAGTCTTTCCTCAACTCTGCTGCCCGCCTAATCCACCTCTCTCCTCGCTACTCCCCTGCTTCTCCCCTCTGCAAATCCCTCCACTGGCTCCCAATCCCCCAACGAATCCAGTTCAAACTACTAACACTGATCTACAAAGCCATCCACAACCTGTCCCCTCCCTATATCTCTGAACTAATCTCCCACTATCTTCCCTCACGTAATCTTCGTTCATCCCAAGACCTCCTACTCTCCTCCACACTTATTTGTTCCTCACACAATCGCCTCCAAGATTTCTCCCGAATATCCCCCATCCTCTGGAATTCCATGCCTCAACACGTCCGATTATCCACCACCCTCGGATCCTTCAGACGGAACCTGAAAACCCATCTCTTCAGGAAAGCCTACAGCCTACAATAACCGAGCCGCCGCCTCACCACCGCCAGAGCCACTGCCGCCTCACCCCTACCTTCTGTCTCTTCCCCACTATCCCATAGAATGTAAGTCCGCAAGGACAGGGTCCTCTCCCCTCTGTACCAGTGTGTCACTGTAAACCTGTTTACTGTAAATGATATCTATAACTCTGTATGTAACCCCTTTCTCATGTACAGCACCATGGAATTAATGGTGCTATATAAATAAATAATAAATAAATAATAATAATAATTTGTGCCAAATTTGAGATTGGCGAACGTTTTCCGAACAAGTTCACTCATCGCTGCTCACAGCTATAAAGCCACACAAGATTGTCTCTGTAGCACGTTTCCACTTTGGCTATAGATGCAATCAGGGGGTCAAAGTCAGGTTACACTATATGGGCCGTCCTTACACTAGGCAGTCCTTGTCACAGCTGTTGGACAACCCGTGACCAAACCTTGAATCTTGCATCAATGTTGGATCCAACGGCTGGCTTCACACGTGCCTCCCAATTACCACCGTGGACGTCCACTTCTTGATGGCAGCCCACACTCGGTCTTTGGTACTTGATCTTTCACTATCAACTATCATGCTGTGACAAATAAGAGCTGGGCCGCAAGTCTTGACCGGCGTAGTCTAGATCCCAGGTCTTGACTGGCATTGTCCAGTGACTTGTACCTTGCGTCCCTCTGCTTAGACATCCCGCTGGTTTCACTTGCTGGTGCCAGCTGACTTCCCAACTTATCAGTCCTGCTTTTTATATCTAGTAACTGCTCCACAGGGGTCAACTGACCCAATGCTCTTTTTAGACCTGTCCTTCCTGAAACACTTCTCCCATTTTTTTGTTCCACTTTGTGTAGTTTGGACACTAGGTGGCAATCTTTGTTCTCAAATGCTGCATTATGCTGAGGAACCTCATCCTCCATGGTACACCCCCTTACAGACTGGAGCACCAGAGCAGAGACAGTATGACCATTGAGGAAGCAAAGAAAAACACCTGGGCAAGGCAGAACACATTTAGAAAAAAAGCATTGAGGTAATTGAAGAAGCAATGGATTTTAACAAACTATCCGAAAAATTTAATTTTTTTTGTTAAGTATCAAGTTTTTTGTATGGAACGTGAAGAAGGAATGACTTTTTAACAATCTATCTGAAAATAATCCCTCTTTTGGCTCTAGTTTCATGTTTCTTACCAATTGACTCCAAATTTATTCTGCAGCAGGACAATGGCATCAAACATACAACCAGTGTCATTAGAAACTATCTTCTCTTCAGCATAACACAGAGCAAGGAGTCCTGGAAATGATGATATGGCAGCAACAAAACCTCTCAACATAATCAAGCCTTTCTGGAATTACAAGACACAGAAGGATTTTCACAGGCCTACCTCAACAGAAGATCGGTAGGTGGTTCTCCAAGATATTTGAGCAATCTCCCTGCATAGTTCCATCAAAAAAATATGTGCAAATATACCTACAAAAATTGATGCTTTGGTGTTATTTTGAAGGCAAATGATGATCACACCAAATAATACTTATTAATACTATTATTTAAATCATTTTTACTCTGCAGTACTTTTCCCACACTTGACTGAAACTTTTGTACCATACTGTTCATTAAATTTGACTAATAAAATAGTGTGAAAAAAATGAGACGTTTGTGAGGCAGACAGTTACACAGTATTCTGTATTTTTGAACACAAACTCCTCTTCCCAAAAAGATGACCAACCAAGAGTAGGTCACAATATTGGTGTGATGTGTCTTTTCACCACATTGGATAACAAAATGGATGTTTTAAAAAATCTGTAGTTTGCAACACTCAAGCATTCAGCTGCACAGTTAAATATCTATATATTTTTTACTTCTATTTTGTGTTTTTTTAACTCATTTTCCCCTTTACCAAAAAGATTTGACCAAATAGCAGCAGAAAAATTACACAGTATTAATCTGGAGTCTATTTACACCAAAAAAGACAATTATAATGGGTGTGCAAAAATTCAGTAGTTTATCACATACACACTTTGGCCTCGATTCATCAAGACTGATGTTTTTCACATTGGGCTTGATGAAGTGGCGTGCTGGAGTCAGACATTATTAAATCATTTGGAGGAACACACCTCATAAATCCAGCACATCTGAAAAGTGCTGTGCACCTCGCCAAAAATCTTATTCCAACTGCAAACTAGAGTAAGGCTATGTGCACACGTTGCGGATTAGGCTTAGGAATTTCTGGTGCGGATTCTGCCTCTCCTGGCAGAAAACGCACCTGCGGTTTTTTGTGCGGTTCCGCAGCGGTTTTTTGTGCATTTTTGATGGGGTTTTCTTGTGGATTTGCTGTGTTTTTAACCCCTGTGGATTTCTATAATGGAATGGGTACAAAAACGCTGCAGATTCACAAAAAAGAAGTGACATGCTACTTCTTTTAAACCGCAGCGTTTCCACAGCGGATTTTCCGCAAAGTGTACACATCATTTTTTTTTTCTCATTGAGCCAACACCCGGCACTGTCGCTGGCTCTCGGGACCGGGGCATGCGGCTCCATGTATTTCTATGCAGCTGAATGCTCAGTACCCGAGAGCCAGCTTCTGTGCCGGGTATTGCTGCCAGAGACTCGTGCGAGTTTCTCGCATTGCACTCGCAAATGTGACACGGGCCTGATGGCATAAATTTGACAAATGGGATTGACCTGCTCCAGTCACACTCCAACTCTGCCAATCTTGTTGGAGCTTGGCAAAAATGGCAGGAAAACATCAAAAGTCACAGAATGTTAGTGCAGGCGTATGTTGCACCAAAATTATGTAACTTTTCAAATCTTTTTACTTCAGAATTCTGGTTTGATAAATCAGGCCCTTTTTTTTTTTTTCCTGAACAAAAAAATAAACTATGTGATGCATCAACACTGTAACCACACTGAACCAGCAAGTCCTGACATAATTATGGTACCACTCATGCTACCTTAGTAATGGCATGGTACAATGATATCTGAGGCCTACGTACGCCCTAGACCAGTTGGCACACAGAGTGGTTTTACTTTAGAGAAAGGACCATGCTGAATGGGTGCACCTTGTCTGGGCGGGATGGTTTATATGCTTTTTTCATCAAAACAGTGTCATCTAAGTCCCAAAAATAAGAAAAAGAATGTGGCACTCACCCCAATGAACTGCTGAATTAATGTCCTTTATTCGTCATAAAATGATGTAAAAACCATTTGGAAAGGCGGCTGGGATCAGGTAATGGTGCGGGGAGTGAGGAGGAGGACGACGGCCGTTTCGCGCCGATGCGCTTCCACAGGTCCAGGTGCACAAATTAAAAACGTCATATCCTTTATAGAGAACTATGTGACGTGACACAAACAGGTGTGAAATTTAAAAACACACAATTGGTTATGTGCAAAAACAATATCAATAGGCACAATTAAATAACGGCATTATGAATCATAAATTCTAAGAGACGTCACTTGATAATTTTATAAGAATATAGTCATGTCTAATTTATCATTGAGACCAATGGGTCCCTGCGCATTGGTCTCCATTATCTGTTATGGTTTCCAATGGCAAGGAAACATCAGAAGCATAGAATAAACGGACAAGCTCTCGGGTGATGGAAACTAGAGCTGACCGCAATGCTAAACCTACACACCACACTAGAAGTAGCCAGGGGGCATTCCTGCGTTGTCTCTAGATGCCGCGCGCCAGCCGGAGAACTAACTACCTCTGGTAGAAGAAAACACAGTCCTGGCTTGCCTCCAGAGAATGTCCCCACAGGAGATAGCAGCCCCCCACATATAATAACGGTGAGAGCAGATGAAAAGACACACGTAGTATGAAAGCAGATTTAGCACAGAGAGGCCCGCTAACTAAATAGCAGAAAGATACAACAGAGGACTTCGCGGTCAGCTGCAAAACCCTTCAAAACACCATCCTGAAATTACCTTAACTCATGTGACAACTCATGCCACTGGAGTGGTAATTTCAGCCCAACAAGAGCTTCCAGCTGCAGAGATTCACATAAGTGCAAACTGGACAAAACATGCAAAAATAGACTTAAGGACTAAAGTGTCCAACTTAGCTGAGCAGAAAACTGGGAGCAGGAACATGCAACAGAATCACTCTGGATACATTGGTGGCCAGCATTAGAATGACTGAGGAGCAAGGTTAAATAGGATACTCCCACATCCTGATAGGAACAGGTGAACTGAGAAGGCAAAGCTTGCAGGACACCAGTACCACAAGAGACCACCGGGGGAGCCCACGAACCGAATCACAACAATTATCCATCTTGCCTCCCGTTGTAGCAAAATTTTATTGCGATCACTACCCTGTACTGGGCATTTTACAACCTCCAAACCTGCAAACCGTAATACATTCGGGTTGGCATTATGGTGGTCTCGTATATGTTTGATAAACCGGGGGCACCCTTTACCAGATAGCACTGAATTATAGTGCTCCTTGAATCTGGTAACCATCGGACGTATGGTTTTGCCGATGTAATAAAATAGACATGGGCAGAGAATTAAGTAGACCACATATTGGGTTTTGCATGTAATTAAATGCCGGACAATATGGCAAACTGAACCTATGCGGATGGGGTTTTCTAGAAATCTCAGGTGGCAAAATTTAACAGTGCTCAACCAACGGGCAACCACAAATGTGGAAATTGTAAATTGGTGTTGAGCACCCCCGTATATTACTGCAACTACACGTGCTGCACGAGCCCTAACAGGATCCAGCGCTTTTCTTAAATGAATTGGTGCAAAACAGCCTAGTGCCGTTCATATTTCTAAAATTTTGAGTGTCAACTAAGTATCCTATGTTATTTACATTTACTAATACAATTTACATATTAACTTACTCCAGGGTATTTATTCATTTTTTTTATCTTAGGTTATGTTTGTAATTGGGTGCGTACATATTGCACTTATATCAACATATGTTCTAGTTCATTTATTTGGTGTTGCTATACATATAGGTAGAGCAGTGTGTATACATACCTATTTTTGCCTTCTCAGAGATCCAACGCTGTTTTGCTCCTCTTCTCAGTGATGCCACCACTTTTCAGACAAGGTTGCTCACTGCGTGCATGAGCTGGAATTCTTTTTTACAATGTAAATCTATGGAGCCTGGTTCTGATGCTTCATAAGCTTATATTGTAAAAGCCAGTTCAGGGTCATGCAAACTGCAACATGAATCAGAGAGTCAGAATGGTGCTGGATCCCAAAGAAAGTGGCGGTAGATGAGCATATAAACACATAGACCTAACATTACATTCACATGCATAAAGATTTATACAATAACAAATTTCTTAATGGGAGTGCTTCTTTAACTTTACCACAAATCAAATTACTTTGTAAAACCACATAATTTGTAGCATTCTAATCTCTGTAGAACTGCTCATTTCTGCAAAACACATAAAAAAGTTTTCCTCACTGGAAAACCCTCCATGCACAGCTTGGATTACCCATTGAATTCAAGGTGCAGATAGCAATATTTCATTTTCTCTTATGTGGTGATGCAGAGTAGTTGAACACTTGCAGATGGATTTCTCTGGATAATAATAATAACCCCTTCACGACTTTTGGCGTACATGTATGTCTAACTTTGTGTCACTAACTTTGATGTGGGCCTCCACATCAAGCTCATATCTTTCTTCACAGATGCTGGATGATTAAATCAGCCATCATGTGCCTTTGACAGCCACAGGTAGAGTGGAGCTGGCAGGGGGGAGCGCCATTCCATGCTCGTGTCTGCTTGCTGGGGATGTGACAAAGAGGCACTGATAGGTTGCCATGTAAGCCGGCATTCTGCTAATCACCCCTGTGGCTGTCATGGGGCAGCATGGTGGCGCAGTGGATAGCACAGCAACCTTGCAGCGCTGGAATCCTGGGCTCAAGCCCCACTAAGGACAACATCTGCAAAGAGTTTGTATGTTCTCTCTGTGTTAGCGTGGGTCTCCTCCGGCTTCCTCCACATTCCAAAGACACACTGATAGGGAATTTAGATTGTGAGCCCCAATGGGGACAGTGACGATAATGTGTGCAAACTGTAAAGCGCTGCAGAATATGTTAGCGCTATATAAAAATAAAGATTATTAAAAAATAAAGATTATTCTTGTGAATGGCATTCATATTTTTTTCTATTCATATGTAGTATAAGCGATTAGCTCCAAGTCTCATAAGAGGACTATTAACCCCTTAGTGACAGAGCCAATTTGGTACTTAATGACCGAGCCAATTTTTACAATTCTGACCAGTGTCAATTTAAGAGGTTATAACTCTGGAACGCTTTATTTTCTGATTCTGAGATTGTTTTTTCGTGACATATTGTACTTCAAGTTAGTGGTAACATTTCTTCGATATTACTTGCGATTATTTATGAAAAAAATGGAAATATGGCAAAAAATTTTATATCTATATGTTATTTTTTGCACACTGTCACTTTACTGGCCTACTTTGCCTTAGTAGTAATAATGGTTATACTGCTATGTACTTTTATGACGTGTGTCATATATGAGTAACTGCACATTTGCACTTTTTTACTTATTTTATTGAGTTACTTATGGAGCTGTATTTTGGGTTACCCACCTTTTGTCCTGTGTTCTGTGTACCCTACCCGCCAATATTTTATTGCAACATGTGTTGTGTATTTCAATAAAGATTATATTAATTTTTTATGGTGTTGCCTTCATGTGAAGAATTTTTTCTTTTTGGTGTTTCCCTGGTAGAAGAAAACACAGTCCTGGCTTGCCTCCAGAGAATGTCATTGACCAAAAGAGAACCACAGTATGCCCCTAAAATATAACTTTTAATTAGATAAGGTAAAATGACCTATTGGGTCAGGAGACAATAGTTAATTTTAACAATATAAACTTAACACTAAGAAAGGATAGAGGTATAATAGGTGAGGGGGTGCTCTCTCCCTTACTCACCCTACCTTACCGCGGAGGTTGGCACCCTAAGTTCGACATGGCGCCCCCACTCAACGACGGCTCTCCCTTATGACCCTAAGGGGGACTAACAAAGAAACACCATCACCAACACCAAATATTTTTAAAGTGCTAATGTGCTTTAAAAATGCTTAAGAATAACACCTGCATAGGTATATACCAATATTTCATATACCACTTTTTCAATGTCCTAGGGCTCCAATGAGTGAGAGTCCTAGTGCCTTATGACTAAAGTGCAACTGTGAGCAGAGATTTAGAATAATCTTATAGCAGCAATTAATCTGTGTGTGCCATGTATTAAGCTATATAAAATAACCTTAAAGCATTCCCAAACCCCATCCGGGGAATATCTACAGTGTCTCACACGGAAGGTCACTAATAAAGAGGTAGTGATTGTTTTAATTGACAACAAAATCACCATATAGCATTGATCACTGTGTTATATAGATGTCCTAGTCAGCGCCTTAGTAAGTGATCATTTAGCCAAAATTGCAATGTACCACAAAAGAGGGGTAACCAGTGGGAAATAGTAACACTATTTTAAGTTATATATTCAGGTTATCAAATGACAACAATAGCTATACATCCACAGGTATACAAGCACACTAGTGTTCACGGGTGCTTATTTAAACAGATAAAGTCATAAGTCACATAGTGAAAAACTTGCAGGGATATAAATAATCCATAGTTTGATTGTGGTCATAAAAAGAAGATAGTACAAGAATGGTACTTATCAATCAATTGCCCATCCTATCCCGACGCGTTTCCCCCAGGAAGATAAGCCGGGGTTCATCAGGGGACCAAACCGGGGGCTATATTCTGGACCAGGGGCTGCTACAATGCGCTGCACCGTCCTGACCGCTCACTATTAAGGGTTACCTTGTCCCACTGTCATGTTTAAATAGCGTTCGCCGCCATAATCCACATGTCCACATACCGGATGTGACGTATCGCAAATATGACCCTCAAACTTCCGGTATGAGAAGCGCATAACCCTTCCTAACACCGGGGAGACATTTCTGGTGACACTCGGCAGTGGAGCGCATTGCGTTCCAACATGCGCAATCGCGCTGGAAGGGAGGAGTGTCTAAAGCTCTGCTTTTAGATATGCGGAGAAGTCATTCCACTCAAGAGTATATTCAGCATTACCACTCCCCATATTAGGATAATCTCGTATACACGGCTCCTTCTCTTTATTAAAAGGACCAGTAGAAATTAATTATGTGGACAGAAGTTAGGAGCAAATGTCTCCAAAAGGAGAACTTGGTGAGACAACATGGAAAATCCTTATATGAAGGTCTCATATTAGAGCGGACAATTATCATTTACCACCACTAAGCTAGTGGGGTTACCTTTGAAAGACCCATTAAATATTGTTCCCCTAGTCAGATGGGAACCAACTTTGTGGTCTTATGAAAGACCTATACATTGTCAGTTTACCATCATTGAATACCTTGCGAACACAACAATATTTATTTCAGATGAAGCTAGTGAAGTTGAGTTGCTCATTCAGACCTGAAGGAGACATGGATCCCAAAATATAGATCCACCTAGTCTCCCGCTGGAGTATTTTTCTATCCCAGTCTCCCATTCGAGCAGAGATAGGGACGGTCTCTATAGCCTGGAACGAGAACGAGTCAAGGTCACCCCCATGTATTTCCACTATGTGTCGTGCTAGCGGAGTCTCACGTTTATGCTTAACATCTCCCACGTGTTCACCTATCCTAATCCTCAGCTGTCTCTTAGTTTTCCCTACATAATTTAACGGACAGCTGCATGTACACAGGTAAACCACTCCCATTGTCCTACAGCTGGCAAAGTCCCTGTTTCTAAAGATGCGTCCTGTGGCCACGCTACGGAAGGTATTTGATTGATTAATCAGTTTACAGGTTTTACATCCTCTACACTTAAATGTACCTGGTTTCCTAGACTCCAACCAGGTACCTCCCACCTTTTGGGAATTAAGGTGACTGTGAACCACGTGATCACGTATCGATCTCCCCCTTCTGTATGTCACTGAGGGAAATCTAGGGATACACCCAACCAACAAGATCAGGGTCGGCCCTCAAGATGCTCCAATAACGCCTCAGGATACCCATAACTTTCTGATTTTGATCATCATAGGTACCGATCAGTCTAGTTAAATTATCATTTTGTTTTTTCGGTCTACCCATTAATAGTTGATTGCGATTCGTTCCTCGTGCCGTCTCATATCCGGCATCAATCACATGGTTCGGGTATCCTCTTTGTCTGAAACGTTGTTTTAGTTTACCTGCTTGATGTTCAAAGTCTGATAGGGAGGAGCAGTTCCTTCGAAGTCTAAAGAACTGCCCTTTTGGTATGCCCCTCTTTAAATTGGTGGGGTGATAACTCTCCCATCTCAGGAGGCTATTGGTAACCGTCTGTTTATGATAAATGGAGCTACCCAAAGTCCCCTCGTTGTTCTTCCAAATCAGGACATCCAGAAAGGGAATCTTATCTCCTCCCACTTCATAGGTGAACCTTAGATTTAGATTGTTGTTATTTAAGTGATCCACAAACCTCCTAAATAGATCCACCCCTCCTGACCACAGGACGAGGATGTCATCAATATAGCGCCCCCAAAAGATAATCTTCTCCTCTGATGTTAAGCATAAACGTGAGACTCCGCTAGCACGACACATAGTGGAAATACATGGGGGTGACCTTGACTCGTTCTCGTTCCAGGCTATAGAGACCGTCCCTATCTCTGCTCGAATGGGAGACTGGGATAGAAAAATACTCCAGCGGGAGACTAGGTGGATCTATATTTTGGGATCCATGTCTCCTTCAGGTCTGAATGAGCAACTCAACTTCACTAGCTTCATCTGAAATAAATATTGTTGTGTTCGCAAGGTATTCAATGATGGTAAACTGACAATGTATAGGTCTTTCATAAGACCACAAAGTTGGTTCCCATCTGACTAGGGGAACAATATTTAATGGGTCTTTCAAAGGTAACCCCACTAGCTTAGTGGTGGTAAATGATAATTGTCCGCTCTAATATGAGACCTTCATATAAGGATTTTCCATGTTGTCTCACCAAGTTCTCCTTTTGGAGACATTTGCTCCTAACTTCTGTCCACATAATTAATTTCTACTGGTCCTTTTAATAAAGAGAAGGAGCCGTGTATACGAGATTATCCTAATATGGGGAGTGGTAATGCTGAATATACTCTTGAGTGGAATGACTTCTCCGCATATCTAAAAGCAGAGCTTTAGACACTCCTCCCTTCCAGCGCGATTGCGCATGTTGGAACGCAATGCGCTCCACTGCCGAGTGTCACCAGAAATGTCTCCCCGGTGTTAGGAAGGGTTATGTGCTTCTCATACCGGAAGTTTGAGGGTCATATTTGCGATACGTCACATCCGGTATGTGGACATGTGGATTATGGCGGCGAACGCTATTTAAACATGACAGTGGGACAAGGTAACCCTTAATAGTGAGCGGTCAGGACGGTGCAGCGCATTGTAGCAGCCCCTGGTCCAGAATATAGCCCCCGGTTTGGTCCCCTGATGAACCCCGGCTTATCTTCCTGGGGGAAACGCGTCGGGATAGGATGGGCAATTGATTGATAAGTACCATTCTTGTACTATCTTCTTTTTATGACCACAATCAAACTATGGATTATTTATATCCCTGCAAGTTTTTCACTATGTGACTTATGACTTTATCTGTTTAAATAAGCACCCGTGAACACTAGTGTGCTTGTATACCTGTGGATGTATAGCTATTGTTGTCATTTGATAACCTGAATATATAACTTAAAATAGTGTTACTATTTCCCACTGGTTACCCCTCTTTTGTGGTACATTGCAATTTTGGCTAAATGATCACTTACTAAGGCGCTGACTAGGACATCTATATAACACAGTGATCAATGCTATATGGTGATTTTGTTGTCAATTAAAACAATCACTACCTCTTTATTAGTGACCTTCCGTGTGAGACACTGTAGATATTCCCCGGATGGGGTTTGGGAATGCTTTAAGGTTATTTTATATAGCTTAATACATGGCACACACAGATTAATTGCTGCTATAAGATTATTCTAAATCTCTGCTCACAGTTGCACTTTAGTCATAAGGCACTAGGACTCTCACTCATTGGAGCCCTAGGACATTGAAAAAGTGGTATATGAAATATTGGTATATACCTATGCAGGTGTTATTCTTAAGCATTTTTAAAGCACATTAGCACTTTAAAAATATTTGGTGTTGGTGATGGTGTTTCTTTGTTAGTCCCCCTTAGGGTCATAAGGGAGAGCCGTCGTTGAGTGGGGGCGCCATGTCGAACTTAGGGTGCCAACCTCCGCGGTAAGGTAGGGTGAGTAAGGGAGAGAGCACCCCCTCACCTATTATACCTCTATCCTTTCTTAGTGTTAAGTTTATATTGTTAAAATTAACTATTGTCTCCTGACCCAATAGGTCATTTTACCTTATCTAATTAAAAGTTATATTTTAGGGGCATACTGTGGTTCTCTTTTGGTCAATAATATTTATATATGCTCCGTTCCAATTAGTTTTGGTTTTCTCTCCAGAGAATGTCCCCACAGGAGATAGCAGCCCCCCACATATAATAACGGTGAGAGCAGATGAAAAGACACACGTAGTATGAAAGCAGATTTAGCACAGAGAGGCCCGCTAACTAAATAGCAGAAAGATACAACAGAGGACTTCGCGGTCAGCTGCAAAACCCTGCAAAACACCATCCTGAAATTACCTTAACTCATGTGACAACTCATGCCACTGGAGTGGTAATTTCAGCCCAACAAGAGCTTCCAGCTGCAGAGATTCACATAAGTGCAAACTGGACAAAACATGCAAAAATAGACTTAAGGACTAAAGTGTCCAACTTAGCTGAGCAGAAAACTGGGAGCAGGAACATGCAACAGAATCACTCTGGATACATTGGTGGCCAGCATTAGAATGACTAAGGAGAAAGGTTAAATAGGATACTCCCACATCCTGATAGGAACAGGTGAACTGAGAAGGCAAAGCTTGCAGGACACCAGTACCACAAGAGACCACCGGGGGAGCCCACGAACCGAATCACAACAATTATCCATCTTGCCTCCCGTTGTAGCAAAATTTTATTGCGATCACTACCCTGTACTGGGCATTTTACAACCTCCAAACCTGCAAACCATAATACATTCGGGTTGGCATTATGGTGGTCTCGTATATGTTTGATAAACCGGGGGCACCCTTTACCAGATAGCACTGAATTATAGTGCTCCTTGAATCTGGTAACCATCGGACGTATGGTTTTGCCGATGTAATAAAATAGACATGGGCAGAGAATTAAGTAGACCACATATTGGGTTTTGCATGTAATTAAATGCCGGACAGTATGGCAAACTGAACCTATGCGGATGGGGTTTTCTAGAAATCTCAGGTGGCAAAATTTAACAGTGCTCAACCAACAGGCAACCACAAATGTGGAAATTGTAAATTGGTGTTGAGCACCCCCGTATATTACTGCAACTACACGTGCTGCACGAGCCCTAACAGGATCCAGCGCTTTTCTTAAATGAATTGGTGCAAAACAGCCTAGTGCCGTTCATATTTCTAAAATTTTGAGTGTCAACTAAGTATCCTATGTTATTTACATTTACTAATACAATTTACATATTAACTTACTCCAGGGTATTTATTCATTTTTTTTATCTTAGGTTATGTTTGTAATTGGGTGCGTACATATTGCACTTATATCAACATATGTTCTAGTTCATTTATTTGGTGTTGCTATACATATAGGTAGAGCAGTGTGTATACATACCTATTTTTGCCTTCTCAGAGATCCAACGCTGTTTTGCTCCTCTTCTCAGTGATGCCACCACTTTTCAGACAAGGTTGCTCACTGCGTGCATGAGCTGGAATTCTTTTTTACAATGTAAATCTATGGAGCCTGGTTCTGATGCTTCATAAGCTTATATTGTAAAAGCCAGTTCAGGGTCATGCAAACTGCAACATGAATCAGAGAGTCAGAATGGTGCTGGATCCCAAAGAAAGTGGCGGTAGATGAGCATATAAACACATAGACCTAACATTACATTCACATGCATAAAGATTTATACAATAACAAATTTCTTAATGGGAGTGCTTCTTTAACTTTACCACAAATCAAATTACTTTGTAAAACCACATAATTTGTAGCATTCTAATCTCTGTAGAACTGCTCATTTCTGCAAAACACATAAAAAAGTTTTCCTCACTGGAAAACCCTCCATGCACAGCTTGGATTACCCATTGAATTCAAGGTGCAGATAGCAATATTTCATTTTCTCTTATGTGGTGATGCAGAGTAGTTGAACACTTGCAGATGGATTTCTCTGGATAATAATAATAACCCCTTCACGACTTTTGGCGTACATGTATGTCTAACTTTGTGTCACTAACTTTGATGTGGGCCTCCACATCAAGCTCATATCTTTCTTCACAGATGCTGGATGATTAAATCAGCCATCATGTGCCTTTGACAGCCACAGGTAGAGTGGAGCTGGCAGGGGGGAGCGCCATTCCATGCTCGTGTCTGCTTGCTGGGGATGTGACAAAGAGGCACTGATAGGTTGCCATGTAAGCCGGCATTCTGCTAATCACCCCTGTGGCTGTCATGGGGCAGCATGGTGGCGCAGTGGATAGCACAGCAACCTTGCAGCGCTGGAGTCCTGGGCTCAAGCCCCACTAAGGACAACATCTGCAAAGAGTTTGTATGTTCTCTCTGTGTTAGCGTGGGTCTCCTCCGGCTTCCTCCACATTCCAAAGACACACTGATAGGGAATTTAGATTGTGAGCCCCAATGGGGACAGTGACGATAATGTGTGCAAACTGTAAAGCGCTGCAGAATATGTTAGCGCTATATAAAAATAAAGATTATTAAAAAATAAAGATTATTCTTGTGAATGGCATTCATATTTTTTTCTATTCATATGTAGTATAAGCGATTAGCTCCAAGTCTCATAAGAGGACTATTAACCCCTTAGTGACAGAGCCAATTTGGTACTTAATGACCGAGCCAATTTTTACAATTCTGACCAGTGTCAATTTAAGAGGTTATAACTCTGGAACGCTTTATCGGATCCCACTGATTCTGAGATTGTTTTTTCGTGACATATTGTACTTCAAGTTAGTGGTAACATTTCTTCGATATTACTTGCGATTATTTATGAAAAAAATGGAAATATGGCAAAAAAATTTAAAATTTAGCAATTTTCAAACTTTGTATTTTTATGCCCTTAAATCAGAGAGATATGTCACAAAAAATAGTTAATAAATAACATTTCCCACATGTCTACTTTACATTAGCACAATTTTGGAAACAATTATTTTTTTTGTTAGGGAGTTATAAGGGTTAAAAGTTGACCAGCAATTTCTCATTTTTACAACACCATTTTTTTTTTAGGGACCACATCTCATTTGAAGTCATTTTGAGGGGTCTATATGATAGAAAATAACCAAGTGTGACACCATTCTAAAAACTGCACCCCTCAAGCTGCTCAAAACCACATTCAAGAAGTTTATTAACCCTTTACGTACTTCACAGGAACTGAAACAATGTGGAAGAAAAAAATGAACATTTAACTTTTTTTTGCAAACATTTTACTTCAGAACCATTTTTTTTAATTTTCACAAGTGTAAAAACAGAAATTTAACCACAAATTTTGTTGTGCAATTTCTCCTGAGTACGCCGATACCCCATATGTGGAGGTAAACCACTGTTTGGGTGCACCGCAGAGCTTGGAAGTGAAGGAGCACCGTTTGACTGTTTCAATGCAGAATTGGCTGGAATTGAGATCAGACGCCATGTCGCGTTTCGGGAGCCCCTAATGTGCCTAAACAGTGGAAACCCCCCACAAGTGATACCATTTTGGAAACTAGACCCCTTAAGGAACTTATCTAGATGTGTGGTGAGCACTTTGAACCCCCAAGTGCTTCACAGAAGTTTATAACGTAGAGCCATGAAAATAAAAAATCGCATTTGTTTTCACAAAAATGATTTTTTCGCCCACAAATTCTTATTTTCACAAGGGTAGCAGGAGAAATTAGACCACAAAAGTTGTTGTGCAATTTCTCCTGAGTACGTCAATACCCCATATGTGGGGGTAAACCACTGTTTGGGCGCACCGCAGAGCTTGGAAGTGAAGGAGCACCGTTTGACTTTTTCAATGCAGAATTGGCTGGAATTGAGATCGGATGCCATGTCACGTTTGGAGAGCCCCTGATGTGCCTAAACAGTGGAAACCCCCCACAAGTGATACCATTTTGGAAACTAGACCCCTTAAGGAACTTATCTAGATATTCGGTGAGCACTTTGAACCCCCAAGTGCTTCACAGAAGTTTATAACGTAAAGCCGTGAAAATAAAAAATCACATTTTTTCTACAAAAATGATCTTTTTGCCCCCAAATTTTTATTTTCACAAGGGTAACAGGAGAAATTAGACCACAAAAGTTGTTGTGCAATTTCTCCTGAGTACGTCAATACCCCATATGTGGGGGTAAACCACTGTTTGGGCGCACCGCAGAGCTTGGAAGAGAAGGAGTGTCGTTTTACTTTTTCAATGTAGAATTGGCTGGAATTGAGATCGGACGCCATGTCACGTTTGGAGAGCCCCTGATGTGCCTAAACAGTGGAGACCCCCCACAAATGACACCATTTTGGAAACTAGACCCCTTAAGGAACTTATCTAGATGTGTGTTGAGCACTTTAATCCCCCAGGTGCTTCACAGAAGTTTATAACGTAGAGCCGTGAAAATAAAAAAATCGCATTTTTTCTACAAAAATGATATTTTTGCCTCCAAATTTTTATTTTACCAAGGGTAACAGGAGAAAATGGACACCAGAGGTTGTTGTACAATTTGTCTTGAGTACGCCGACACCCCGTATGTGGGGGTAAACCACTGTTTGGGTGCATGGCTGAGCTTGGAAGCAATGGAGCGCCATTTGACTTTTCAATGCAAAATTGACTGGAATTGAGATCGGACGCCATGTCGCGTTTGGAGAGCCCCTGATGTGCCTAAACAGTAGAAACCCCCCAAAAGTGACCCCATTTTGTAAACTAGACCCCCCATGGAACTTATCTAGATGTGTAGTGAGAACTTTGAATGCCCAAGTGCATCACAGAAGTTTATAATGCAGAGTCGTGAAAATAAAAAATATTTTTTTTTAACAATAAAGATTTTTAGCCCCCAAGTTTTTATTTTCACAAGGGTAACAAGAGAAATTGGACCCCTAAAGTTGTTGTCCAATTTGTCCTGAGTATGCTGGTACCCCATATGTGGGGGTAAACCACTGCTTGGGCGCACGGCAGAGCTCGGAAGGGAAAGAGCGCCATTTTGGAATGCAGACTTTGATAGAATTGTCTGCGGGCGTTATGTTGCGTTTGCAGACCCCTAATGTGCCTAAACAGTAGAAACTCCCAACAAGTGACCCCATTTTGGAAAATAGACCCCCCAATGAACTTATCTAGATATGTGGTGAGAACTTTGAATGCCCAAGTGCTTCACAGAAGTTTATAATGCATAGTAGTGAAAATAAAAAATATTTTTTTGTCCCACAAAAAAGATTTTTTTAGCCCCCAAATTTTTATTTTCACAAGGGTAACAAGAGAAATTGGACCCCAAAAGTTGTTGTCCAATTTGTCCTGAGTATGCTGGTACCCAATATGTGGGGGTAAACCACTGTTTGGGCGCACGGCAGAGCTCGGAAGAGAAGGAGCGCCATTTTGGAATTCAGACTTTGATAGAATTGTCTGTGGGTGTTATGTTGCGTTTGCAGAGCCCCTGATGTACCTAAACAGTAGAAACCCCCCACAAGTGACCAAATTTTGGAAACTAGGCCCCCTAAGGAACTTATCTAAATATGTGGTGAGAACTTTGAATGCCCAAGTGCTTCACAGAAGTTTATAATGCATAGTAGTGAAAATAAAAAATATTTTTTTTTCCCACAAAAAATATTTTTTTAGCCCCCAAATTTTTATTTTCACAAGGGTAACAAGAGAAATTGGACCCCAAAAGTTGTTGTCCAATTTATCCCGAGTACGCTGATGCCCCATATGTGGGGGTAAACCACTGTTTGGGCGCACGGCAGAGCTCAGAAGGGAGGGAGCACCATTTGATTTTTTTTAAAATTGGCTGTCGTGTTTGGAGACCCCCCTGATGTACCTAAACAGTGGAAACCCCCAAATTATAACTCCAACCCTATCTCCAACACACCCCTAACCCTAATCTTAACCCGATCCATAATCCTAATCACAACCCTAACGATAATCACAACCCTAACCCCAAAACAGCCCTAATCTCAACCCTAACCATAACCCTAATCAAAACCCTAAATCCAACACACCCCTAACCCTAATCCCAAACGTAACCCTAATCCCAACCCTAATCCAAACCCTAATCCCAACTCTAACCCTAACTTTAGCCCCAACCCTAACCCTAACTTTAGCCCCAACCCTAACCATAACTTTAGCCCCGTCGTCACAAAAAAAGTTCAATGTAACCTTTTTTTTGTACGTCGCGTCCGCCATTTCCGCGCATGCGTGGCCGTAACTCTGCCCCCTCCTCCCCAGGACATAGACTGGGCAGCGGATGCGTTGAAAAACTGCATCCGCTGCCCACGTTGTGCACAATTTTCACAACGTGCGTCGGTACGTCGGGCCGACGCATTGCGACCGCCCCGTACCGACGCAAGTGTGATAGAAGCCTAAGGCTACTTTCACACTAGCGTCGTACTCGGCCCATCGCAGTGTGCCGGGCCGACGTACCGACGCTAGCGTTGTAAGCGCCGCACAACGGGTGCATCGGATGCTGTTTTTTCAACGCATCCGCTGCCCTATTGTGAGGGGAGGCGGGGGCGGAGTTCCGGCCGCGCATGCGCGGTCGGAAATGGCGGACACGTCGCACAAAAAAGTTACATGTAGCTTTTTTTGTGCCGATGGTCCGCCAAAGCACGACGCATCCGTCGCACGACGGATGCGACATGTGGCAATCCGTCGCAATGCGTCGCTAATGCAAGCCAATGGAGAAAAAACGCATCCTGCAAGCACTTTTGCAGGATGCGTTTTTTCTCCGACGCATTGCGACGGAAGCCAAAAAACGCTAGTGTGAAAGTAGCCTAACCCTAACCCTAGCCCTAACCCTAACCCTAAATTTAGCCCCAACCCTAACCCTAGCCCTAACCCTAACCCTAACTCTAGCCCTAACCCTAACCCTAACCCTAACTCTAACTCTAACCCTAACCCTAACTCTAACCCTAACCCTAACCCTAACCCTAATTTTAGCCCCAACTCGTCTTCTCCTGCCGGCCGGCAGATGGCAGCAGATGGCGGGCGCACTGCGCATGCGCCCGCCATAAGGAAAAAGCCGGCTGGCAGGAGAAGACAGAAGAGGACCCAGGGACACCGGGTGAGTATGTTAGGGTCCCCGAATCCCCCTATTTCTCTGTCCTCTGATGTGTGATCACATCAGAGGACAGAGAAATACAGATCGCTTTTTTTTTTTTTTTTTTGCGGTCGCCGGTAAACTGTTAATTACCGGCGATCGCAAAACAGGGGTCGGTGCAAACCGACCCCGATCATGTTCTTTGGGGTCTCGGCTACCCCCGGCAGCCGAGACCCCAAAGATCTTCCGGGTGCCGGGCGGCGGGCGTACTGCGCGTGCGCCCGCCATTTTTTCCCGGAAAAAAGATGGCGGCGCCCATGGGGACCCACGAGGAGCACCGGGGGAGGTAGGTAAGTATCGGGGGGCTATTGGGGGACATCGGGGACCCTATTTATCTGTCCTCCGATGTGCGATCACATCGGAGGACAGAGAAATTAAACGGCACATCGCGTTTTTTTTTTTTTTGTTGCGACCGCCGGTAAACGGTTAATTACCGGCGATCGCAACTCGGGGGTCGGTAAAAAACCCCCGAATCATGTTCTCTGGGGTCTCGGCTACCCTCGGCAACCGAGACCCCAGAGAAAATCCGACTCTGGGGGGCGCTATTCACTTTTTCCACAGCGCCGTTAATTAACGGCGCCGTGGTTTAAGTACCCTTAGCGGCCGCCGTTAAAAGGCGTATCGGCGGTCGTTAAGGGGTTAAATACAAAAAAAAAGTGAAAAAAAAAAAGTTCAACAATGTAAACAAAACCCTCACAAAATTTCAAATCACCCCCATCTTGTCCCATTAAAAATAAAACAATTTACAAAAATAAAAGTTTCCCATATTTGGTATCTATGCATTTTTGAAAGTCTTATCTAACAAAACCTAAAATAAATTATTGCAATCGGTAAACAGCGTATAAAAAAAAATCAATACACCAGAATATTGTTTTTTTTCACCGCTGCAACATCGCAATAAAATGCAATAACAAAACGATCAAAACATCATATCAAACTCACAATAGTATCTATAAAAAAGTCAGCACAGAGTACAAAAAGTAAGCCCTCACGCAACCCCATAAACCGGAAAATAAAAACTTTACGAGTCCTGGAATGGTCTTACAAATTTCCAAATTTTGTTTTTTACCAGTTAGGCAAAAAACTATACATGTTTGGTATCTGAGTACTTGAACTGACATAGAGAATCATATTGTTTGGTCAGTTTTACCATATACTGAACATGGTAAATAAAAAACCCAAAAAACAATTGTGAAAGTAAACTTTTTTGCAATTTCACCGCATTTGGAATTGTTTTCTTGCTTTTCAGCGAATCACATGATAAAATGAGTGATGTCATTCAAAAGTGCAAATTCGTCCTGTAAAAAATAAGCACTCATATGTCTATATTAAAGAAAAAAAATGTTATGGCTTTTGAAATAAGAATAAAATTGAAAAAAAAAAGTAGAAAAAAGGAAAATCACCTGGGGATGAAGGGGTTAAAGTAGACTAGACTCTCATTGGTGAAGCTAATGTCGGGACCACACTCAGTCGGAGCAGCCTTTGGAAGTGGGGAATCACCAGAAATAATACACAAGACACGTCTCGTATAGTATATCACTGGGAAGCCTCTGAAGCACGCCTGCCTTCAAGGTGCTATCCCCTCTTTATATAGTTGTACAGGTAGTTTCAGTGGTTATACAAGTTTTGCTTGTTTAAACAAAGAGAGAAAAGAGAAGACAAAAAAAAACAGTTTCGGCTATGTGATAGTTTCACAACAAACAGAACAGTACAGTTTCGCCTAAGTGGCAGTTTCACAAACAAAAAATAGGATTTCACACTATGGCTAAAATGTCCTTGAATGGACAGGTCAATATTGATCACAAATTCTTTTTGGTTCATTGAGGTAACCACTTTTGTTCCGCTCTTCACAATCCCCCCTTTGTCATATTCCATTCAAAACCTTGTCGTATAGACGATTATTTTAGTCATTCTTTTTGTGATATTACAAAAAAAAAAACTTTATATTCTCGCATCCATTACACAAAATTTATTTGTGCATACCGAGATACCCTTGAGTACAGCCTTGAATAATACATATATAATTACAATAACTATAACTGTATGTATTAGGCTTTGCATAATCCCGGTAACCCACCCACCGATCCCCCTGAACCAATTGGCCGGGTTAAGAAAAGAAAAGGTATCTGACCACCAGCTATCCTTATTTTGGTCATTGTCTTTGTCATACTGATCCCTGAGTAGTTGTACGTCTTTTAATTTAAATCTCATACTCATAGTACTATTCGGGTCTATATAATGACAGCAGGTGGGTCCGATGATTTGGCACATACCCCCTTGTGAGGCAGTTAGGTAATCCAATACCAGGGTATGTTGGTTAGTGACTATTATAAGCTGATTCTGTACAGCTATACTAGTATTTAATATGTCCAATATATCCCAAATCTGGTCATCTAGATAATCCGTGGCTCTAACTAATTTATCCCACATCTGTGTTAACATAGGATAAATAAAAATGGTACTAGCAATTTTGTTGGGAATTCCCATTTGTACTATATGTGGCCTCCCCGAGGGACGTGGTGAGTTATCTGCAGCTCTTTTATACAGTGTGTGCTTGGGCACGGCTTGCATATTCACTTGTTTGTTCGAAATTATGAAAGTAGCCGGGGTTAGGCATCCTAATGTACAAGTACCCTTTATACCTACGGGAAGCCATTTATATGCTCCTTCTCCGCATATCCAAAATGTACCCTCAGGCAGATCCCACAAAGCTGAGTGCTGCAATACCAATCTGTGAGCCAAATCCACAAAACTAGATACATTCTGAAGCATACACCAAGAGGGTTTTTGTCCCAAGGGGCTACAGTACCCGGCTGCGGGATTCCCACATACATGCATTCCGTTGACATACTCATCGGATTCATTACAAACCAGGTTCCCCGGCTTACTTGTACAACTGTTTGCATCACCTTGGGGGAACAACTCGGAATGTTCCCATTTTCTATTATGTATGTACCTTTCCAATACTGTAGGTTTGAAAGCATCAGAGGAAGGGGTGGTTGTACTGAAACTGAGCTGTAGATTTTCAGTGGGGACCTGTCCTAAATCAGTTAATCCAGTCTTATTCCTAGGTACCCATGCTCCTCCTCTGAGTGCTAAATATTGTAAGTTGCCTATTTTTCCTGTAAGATTGCCCTGCCACCAAGGAAATTCTACCCATCCCACAACTGGTATGGCGATTGTAGTATTCCATAGTCTAGTATTGCCAGGTTGGTTGTTGGCCAGGTTGTCTGAACAATTAGGCCAAGCGAATATTTCTTCAGCTGACACGGGAACTGCTAGAAAAGGTATACTTGTGGCTGATACTGGTGAATGGGTACAGATCCAACAATCTGCCAGGGGTTGCGTATTATTTAACAAATCATGCACTAATTTTCTATGATGTTGTACGAATCTATTGTTCAAAGGGGCTAGAGAATTCAATCTTTCCCATGCCTCCGTTGAGGTTAACATTATTAACATCAATATCATGAGTCTTATACTGCTTTTTTGCAATGGCTTGCATGTATCCATGATGCCTTTCCTTCAAGCTTGACTGCTGTTGGAGTTGTTAACAGGACTTGGAAAGGTCCGTCAAATCTCGGTTCCAGAGTCTTTCTGGTGTGTCTTTTCACGTAGATTTGATCACCAGGTTCCAACTTGTGGCCTCCTTCGAGATTTTCTGGATCTGGAAGGGAAGCAAAAACTTGCGAATGCACTTTAGTTAAACGTTTTTGTAATTCTTGTACATAAGCAGTTAAAGTCTCAGTATTCAACATCAGTTGTTGTGGAAAATAACAACCCAAATTTGCTGCTCTACCAAAAAGAATCTCATGTGGTGACAGCTTAGCCTTTCCCCTTGGGGCGTTTCAGATGGAATACAGGGCAAGTGGTAGACACTCGGTCCAAGGCTTTCCTGTTTCTGCCATGGCCTTCTGGATTTTTAATTTTATTGTTCCATTTAATCTTTCCACTTTACCTGAACTCTGTGGGTGATACGGAGTGTGAAACTGGTTTTCTACTCCCAACATTTTCATAACATTCTGGAATATTTCTCCAGTAAAATGGGTACCCCTATCTGACTCGATCACCTCAGGAATGCCGTAACGGGGTATCAGTTCATGTGCTATTTTAATGGCAGTAGTTTTTGCTGAGGCTTTACGAACTGGATAAGCCTCTGGCCACCCTGAGAACATGTCCACACACACAAGCACATATTCGTATCCATTGTACCTAGGAAGCTGGATGTAGTCGATCTGGAGTCTTTGAAAGGGATACAGTGGTCTTACATGATGCTTGGTTGGGGTTTTAATGGTCTGACCTGGATTGTGTGCCAGGCATATAGCGCATGCAGCACACATGTTCCGAGCGAAATTACCAAAGCCTGGAGCCAACCACCTTTCTTTTACCTTGAGCGTCATACCGTTTGCCGATACATGCGTAGGTAGGTGGAGGTCACTCGCCACTGCGGGGTACCAGGCTCTGGGTAAACACAACAAAGTTCCTTTTTTCCATAATCCTTGCTGATCTTCTGCCCCTTTTTTCTGCCACTGCCCTCGTTCTTCGTCGTCTACCTGTTTCTGAGCTTCCTTCAATCTCTCCTCATCATCTTCAGAGCTATCTAGTGTGTGGGCATGATGTAAGGGTTTACGTGCTGCCTGTTTTGCTGCTTTGTCGGCTTTATCGTTACCCCTGGCTTCCTCGGTGTCGAGTCTCACATGTGCAGCTACCTTTATCACCGCTATTTCTTTAGTTTCTTGTGCTGCCTCCAGAATCTGTCTAATGAGGGAGGCATGTTTAACAGGTTGGCCTGAAGCAGTCATATAACCTCTGGCTCTCCATATTACGCCAAAATCGAAAATAATGCCATGTGCATATCTAGAATCAGTGTACATGTTTGCTGTCTGATCTTTGGCTATTTTTAGAGCTTCAACTAATGACGTAAGTTCTGCTTCTTGTGCAGACTGATTAGCAGGGGGAGGTTCTGCTTTCAGCACTTCATGCTGAGTTACTACCGCATAACCTGTATGAAATTGTCCATTCATATCTGCATATCTACTGCCATCTATGAAAAGTTCAAATGTAGCATTACAGAGTGGCTTGTCACGTACATTACGTAAGCCCTGAGTCTCTTGTTCCATTAATTGTACACAATCATGCATTGACTCTGATGGGTCAAAGGAGTTGGAGAGTGCAGTTTCCTCAGGTATGGTACCCCCCTCAGACTCTAAAGGGAGCAAAGACACGAGATTAAGAGTCTGAACCCTGGCAAAGGAAATGTTGGGCGGCAGTAGTAGGGAACATTGGAGACGGAGGTGTCTGGCCATTGAAATATGTTTAGGTTGGACCTGGTTAAGAATGCCATGTACATCATGAGTGGTCTGAACTAGAAGTGGGTGATCAAGAACAATCTCAGAAGCTTTATCTAATAACAGTGAAATTGCGGCTACTACTCTTACACAAGAAGGTGCGGCTCTAGCTACAGGGTCCAGATGAGCTGATATGTATGCCACAGGTCTCTGTTTGTTTCCATGTTTTTGTGTGAGCACCCCTGTAGCATGTGAGGATATCTCAGCTGCCATCAATTGAAAAGGTTTAGTGTAGTCTGGGAGTCCCAGAGCCGGAGCTGATACCAGTGCTGTTTTCAAAGAGGAAAATGACTGTTTAGCCTCTTCACTGAGTGAATATGGCGTGTTGGCAATACAGTCATATAAAGACTGCATGAGTTGACTTGCATGTATGATCCACTGTCTACAGTGTGAAACAATACCCAGGAAAGCATGCAGCTGTTTGTGATTCCTGGGTTCAAGCATGTTACGTATGGCTTCCGTACGTTGAGGTGTGAGGTGTCTGATGCCCTGTGATATGCAGTGACCTAAGAACACGACTGTTTGTTGACAAGCCTGGAGTTTCTGTCTATTTACTTTACAGCCTTCTTGCGCTAGGAAAATTAAGAAATTAACAGTTGAGGTAACTGCTGTCTGCTCATCAGGGCAACAAATAAGTAAGTCATCTACATACTGTAGAATGACTACTCCTGGTTCTGGGGTGAAATTTTTCAGCACGGTCTGCATTGCTTCAGAGTACAAAGTTGGTGAGTGTACCATACCTTGTGGCAATCTTGTCCATGCTAATTGTTTACCCTTGAATGTAAAGGCAAACAAATGCCAACAGTTCTTATGTAGTGGCACAGAAAAAAATGCGTTTGATAAGTCAATTACCGTAAAATATGCAGCAGTGCTGGGAATTTGAGACAGTAAGGTATGAGGATTCGGTACCACAGGGGTGACCGGTGCCAAAACCTTATTGATTTCCCGTAGGTCGTGCACCATGCGATATTTCACCATAGTTTCTTTGGAGGAAACTTTCTTTTTAACAGGATATAAGGGTGTATTGGCGGGTGACCTGATTTCTACCAAAACACCTTGTAACACATAATCCTGAATTTGTTGAGAAATCGCCAGTTCTTGCTGGGCGCTGATGGGGTATTGCCTAAGCTGAGGTAAAATGGTTCCCGGGGCAGTTTCTAACAGTATAGGAGCTACTGATTGTCCAGATTTCTGAGCCACCACTCCCGTTGTTCCTCTCTGCCTCTGTTTTTCCCTCATGAAAACCATTAAGTGATCTACAAATTGCGTACCTGATTCTATCGTTTGTAAGGCACCATCTCCTGCCTGGGGCCTATGTACCTGTAGATTTGCTAATAGCTCCTGGAAGAGTCCAGGAGTCATTTTCATTCTACATAATTCTTCTCCATCTGCCCAAACTCCAGCGTGAGTCTGCATAATTTGCTGTATATATTGTGCAAATCTAACTGGACACTGGGTGGGATCTGGTGCGTTATGCAAGAGAGACATGCCTTCAGCGGGGGACCAAGGGAAATATTGTCGAGTTTGGTGATATCTAGTTCCCATTACTCCATCAGCACCAGGTTCCCTAAAGGGTCTTGGTTAGTGTTGAGCGATACCGTCCGATACTTGAAAGTATCGGTATCGGAAAGTATCGGCCGATACCGGCAAAGTATCGGATCCAATCCGATACCGATACCCGATACCAATACAAGTCAATGGGACTCATGTATCGGACGGTATACTGTTGTGAATTTGGATTCTGGGCTCCCCCGGTGGCCGCTTGTGGAATTGGACTTGTCATCCTCTTTCCTGTTTCACCTGGTTCCATCAGTAGTGGGTGTCGCTATTTAAGCTCATTTCTCTGGTGGTTTCTTGCCGGTCAACAATGTTATCTGATGCCTCTCAGTGCTTGTTCCTGCTTCTAGACTACTACTAGATAAGTTGGACTTTTGTCCATGTTTTGTTTTGCCTATTTGTTCCAGTTCACAGCTGAAGTTTTGTTACTGTGTCTGGAAAGCTCTCGTTGATCAGGGATTGCTACTCTGGCGTTATGAGTTAATGCCAGAGTTTAAGGTAATCTCTGGATGGTGTTTTGTTAGTGTTTTTCTGCTGACCATGAAAGTATACTATCTGTCTTCTGCTATCTAGTAAGCGGACCTCAAATGTGCTAAGACTATTTTCCTGCTGCGTTTGTTGTTTCATCTGAACTCACCGTCATTATATGTGGGGGGCTACAGTCTTCTTTGGAATATTTCTCTAGAGGTGAGCCAGGTCTTATATTTCCCTCTGCTAGCTATTTAGGTCTTAGGCCAGAGCTGGGCATCTAGCGATAAATAGGAAATGCTACCTGGCTATTTCTAGTTGCGCGGCAGGCTTAGTTCATGGTCAGTATAGTTCCATCTTCCGAGAGCTTGTCCCTCTATAGGCTTGCTATGATCTCTGCCTGCAGAGATCATGACAGTTTGACCGGCCAATAAAGTGTTAAGGACCCAGGTTGAGAAAGGAGAGTTATAAGAAGTCTGCTGGAATTTTTTTTTTTTTTTTCCTCCAGTCTGCCTTGCTGCAGTCTTTTTTCTCTCTCTCCTCCTAATCTCTGTATGGCTCTGTGTGCACCTGACAATAATGGATCTCCAGAGTGTAACTGCGGGTTTGAATAATCTCATCACGAAAGTACAAAATTTACAAGATTTTGTGGTACATGCTCCGGTATCTGAGCCGAGAATTCCTTTGCCGGAGTTCTTCACAGGGAATAGAGCTAGCTTCCAGAATTTCCGAAATAATTGTAAGCTTTATTTGTCCCTGAAGTCTCGTTCAGCTGGAGACCCTGCTCAGCAGGTTAGGATTGTGATTTCCTTGCTCAGGGGTGACCCTCAAGATTGGGCCTTCTCATTGCCAGCAGGGGATCCTGCGTTACGCGATGTGGATGCGTTTTTTCTGGCCTTGGGCTTGCTTTATGAGGAACCTCATTTGGAACTTCAGGCAGAAAAAACTTTGATGGCACTATCTCAGGGGCAAGACGAAGCTGAAGTTTTCTGCCAAAAATTCCGTAAATGGTCTGTGCTTACTCAGTGGAATGAGTGCGCCTTGGCGGCAACTTTCAGAGAAGGTCTCTCTGATGCCGTTAAGGATGTTATGGTGGGGTTCCCTGTGCCTGCAGGTCTGAATGAGTCCATGACAATGGCTATTCAGATTGATAGGCGTCTGCGGGAGCGCAAACCGGTGCACCATCTGGCGGTGTCTATGGAAAAGACGCCAGAAAGTATGCAGTGTGATAGAATTCTGTCCCGGAGCGAGCGACAGAATTTTAGACGGAAGAATGGATTGTGTTTCTATTGTGGGGATTCTACTCATGTTATATCAGCATGCTCTAGGCGTACAAAGAAGCTTGATAAGTCTGTTTCCATTGGCACCATTCAGTCTAAGTTTATTTTGTCTGTAACCCTGATTTGCTCTTTGTCATCCATTGCCACGGACGCCTATGTTGACTCTGGCGCCGCTCTGAGTCTTATGGATTGGTCCTTTGCCAATCGTTGTGGTTTTGATTTAGAGCCTTTGGAGACTCTTATTCCTCTGAAGGGGATTGACTCCACCCCATTGGCTAATAATAAACCACAATACTGGACACAAGTAACCATGCGTATCAATCCGGATCACCAGGAGATTATTCGTTTCCTGGTGCTGTATAATTTACATGACGATTTGGTACTGGGATTGCCATGGTTGCAGTCTCACAACCCAGTCTTGGACTGGAGAGCAATGTCTGTGTTGAGCTGGGGATGTAAGGGTATTCATGGGGACTTACCTTTGGTTTCTATTTCGTCGTCCATTCCCTCTGAAGTCCCTGAGTTCCTCTCTGATTATCAAGACGTCTTTGACGAACCCAAGCTTGGGTCGTTACCTCCGCACCGTGAGTGCGATTGTGCCATAGATTTGATACCGGGTTGTAAATATCCAAAGGGTCGTTTGTTTAATTTGTCTGTGCCGGAACATGCTGCTATGCGGGAATATATAAAGGAGTCTTTGGAAAAGGGACATATTCGTCCATCTTCTTCTCCCTTGGGAGCTGGGTTTTTCTTTGTCTCAAAAAAAGACGGCTCTTTGAGACCATGTATTGATTATCGGCTTCTGAATAAGATCACTGTTAAGTATCAATACCCATTGCCATTGCTTACTGATTTGTTTGCTCGTATAGAGGGTGCTAAGTGGTTCTCTAAAATTGATCTTCGTGGGGCGTATAATTTGGTGCGGATCAGGCAGGGGGATGAGTGGAAGACCGCATTTAATACGCCCGAGGGCCACTTTGAGTATTTGGTCATGCCTTTTGGTCTTTCTAATGCCCCTTCAGTTTTCCAGTCTTTTATGCATGATATTTTCCGCGATTTTCTGGATAAATTTATGATAATATATCTGGATGATATTCTGATTTTTTCTGATGACTGGGACTCTCATGTCCAGCAGGTCAGGAGAGTTTTTCAGGTTCTGCGGTCTAATTCTTTATGTGTGAAGGGGTCTAAGTGCGTTTTTGGGGTCCAGAAAATTTCCTTTTTGGGGTATATTTTTTCTCCCTCTTCCATTGAGATGGATCCCGTTAAGGTGCAAGCTATTTGTGACTGGACTCAGCCCTCCTCTCTTAAGGGTCTTCAGAGATTTTTGGGCTTTGCCAACTTTTACCGCCGATTTATTGCTGGTTTTTCGGATGTCGTTAAACCACTGACTGATTTGACCAGACAAGGCGCTGATGTTGCTAATTGGTCCCCTCATGCTGTAGAGGCCTTTCAGGAGCTTAAGCGCCGTTTTGCCTCTGCCCCTGTGTTGCGTCAGCCTGATGTGAATCTGCCTTTTCAGGTTGAGGTTGACGCTTCGGAGATCGGAGCTGGGGCAGTGTTGTCGCAGAAAGGTTCCGACTGCTCCGTCATTAGGCCTTGTGCCTTCTTTTCTCGCAAATTTTCGCCCGCAGAGCGGAATTATGATGTTGGGAATCGGGAGCTTTTGGCCATGAAGTGGGCGTTTGAGGAGTGGCGCCATTGGCTCGAGGGGGCTAGGCATCAGGTGGTGGTATTGACTGACCACAAAAATTTGATTTATCTTGAGACTGCCAGACGCCTGAATCCTAGACAGGCGCGCTGGTCTTTATTTTTTTCTCGCTTTAATTTTGTGGTGTCATACCTACCGGGTTCTAAGAATGTTAAGGCAGATGCCCTTTCTAGGAGTTTTGACCCGGACTCTCCTGGTAATTCTGAACCCACAGGTATCCTTAGGGAGGGAGTAATTTTGTCGGCCGTTTCTCCTGATCTGCGGCGGTCCTTGCAAGAGTTTCAGGCGGATAGACCGGATCGTTGTCCGCCTGATAGACTGTTTGTTCCGGATGATTGGACCAGCAGAGTCATCTCTGAGGTACATTCTTCTGCATTGGCAGGTCATCCCGGAATTTTTGGTACCAGGGATTTGGTGGCAAGATCCTTCTGGTGGCCTTCCCTGTCACGAGATGTGCGAGTCTTTGTGCAGTCATGTGACGTTTGTGCTCGGGCCAAGTCTTGTAGTTCTCGGGCTAGCGGACTGCTGTTGCCCTTGCCTATTCCTAAGAGGCCTTGGACACACATCTCGATGGATTTTATTTCAGATCTGCCTGTTTCCCAGAAGATGTCTGTCATCTGGGTGGTCTGTGACCGTTTCTCTAAAATAGTCCATTTGGTTCCTCTGCCCAAGTTGCCTTCTTCTTCTGAGTTGGTTCCTCTGTTTTTTCAGAATGTTGTCCGATTGCACGGTATTCCTGAGAATATTGTTTCTGACAGAGGTACCCAATTTGTGTCTAGATTTTGGCGGGCATTCTGTGCTAGGATGGGCATAGATTTGTCTTTTTCATCTGCTTTTCACCCTCAGACTAATGGCCAGACCGAGCGGACTAATCAGACCCTTGAGACATATCTGAGGTGTTTTGTCTCTGCTGACCAGGATGATTGGGTTGCTTTTTTGCCATTGGCAGAGTTCGCCCTCAATAATCGGGCCAGCTCTTCCACCTTGGTGTCCCCGTTTTTCTGTAATTCGGGGTTTCACCCTCGATTTTCCTCCGGTCAGGTGGAATCCTCGGATTGTCCTGGAGTGGATGCGGTGGTGGAGAGATTGCATCACATCTGGGGGCAGGTTATGGACAATTTGAAGTTGTCCCAGGAGAAGACTCAGCGTTTTGCCAACCGTCATCGTCGTGTTGGTTCTCGGCTTTGTGTTGGAGATTTAGTGTGGTTGTCTTCTCGTTTTGTCCCTATGAGGGTCTCTTCTCCTAAGTTTAAGCCTCGGTTCATCGGCCCTTATAGAATATTGGAGATTCTTAATCCTGTTTCTTTCCGTTTGGACCTCCCTGCGTCCTTTTCCATTCATAACGTTTTTCATCGGTCGTTATTGCGCAGGTATGAGGTACCTGTTGTACCTTCAGTTGAGCCTCCTGCTCCGGTGTTGGTTGAGGGTGAGTTGGAGTACGTTGTGGAGAAAATTTTGGACTCTCGTGTTTCCAGACGGAAACTCCAGTATCTGGTCAACTGGAAGGGTTACGGCCAGGAGGATAATTCTTGGGTCAATGCATCTGATGTTCATGCTTCTGATCTTGTTCGTGCCTTCCATAGGGCTCATCCTGGTCGCCCTGGTGGATCTGGTGAGGGTTCGGTGCCCCCTCCTTGAGGGGGGGGTACTGTTGTGAATTTGGATTCTGGGCTCCCCCGGTGGCCGCTTGTGGAATTGGACTTGTCATCCTCTTTCCTGTTTCACCTGGTTCCATCAGTAGTGGGTGTCGCTATTTAAGCTCATTTCTCTGGTGGTTTCTTGCCGGTCAACAATGTTATCTGATGCCTCTCAGTGCTTGTTCCTGCTTCTAGACTACTACTAGATAAGTTGGACTTTTGTCCATGTTTTGTTTTGCCTATTTGTTCCAGTTCACAGCTGAAGTTTTGTTACTGTGTCTGGAAAGCTCTCGTTGATCAGGGATTGCTACTCTGGCGTTATGAGTTAATGCCAGAGTTTAAGGTAATCTCTGGATGGTGTTTTGTTAGTGTTTTTCTGCTGACCATGAAAGTATACTATCTGTCTTCTGCTATCTAGTAAGCGGACCTCAAATGTGCTAAGACTATTTTCCTGCTGCGTTTGTTGTTTCATCTGAACTCACCGTCATTATATGTGGGGGGCTACAGTCTTCTTTGGAATATTTCTCTAGAGGTGAGCCAGGTCTTATATTTCCCTCTGCTAGCTATTTAGGTCTTAGGCCAGAGCTGGGCATCTAGCGATAAATAGGAAATGCTACCTGGCTATTTCTAGTTGCGCGGCAGGCTTAGTTCATGGTCAGTATAGTTCCATCTTCCGAGAGCTTGTCCCTCTATAGGCTTGCTATGATCTCTGCCTGCAGAGATCATGACAGTATTCCTGATGGTTCCCAGGGTCTGAAGGAGAGGAAACTCTCCTTCAGGCCCTGGGAACCATATAAATGTGTAAAAGAAAGAATTAAAATAAAAAATATCGCTATACTCACCTGTCCGACGCAGCCGGGACTTCAGCGAGGGAACCGGCAGCGTTGTTTGTTTAAAATTCGCGCTATTACTTGGTTACGTGAATTCCCGGCTTGTGATTGGTCAGGTCGGCCATGTTGCCGGGACGCGGACCAATCACAGCAAGCCGTGACGAAATTACGTCACGGCTTGCTGTGATTGGTCCGCGTCCCGGCAATATGGCCGCCCTGACCAATCACAAGCCGTGACGTCACGGGAGGCTGGACACGCGCTCACTTTAAAATTGGCGCGTGTCCAGCCTCCCGTGACGTCACGGCTTGTGATTGGTTGCGCCGCGGTCAACCAATCACAAGCCGGGAGGCTGGACGCGCTCATTTTAAAATGGGCGCGTGTCCAGCCTCCCGTGACGTCACGGCTTGTGATTGGTTGCGCCGCGGTCAACCAATCACAAGCCGGGAGGCTGGACGCGCTCATTTTAAAATGGGCGCGTGTCCAGCCTCCCGTGACGTCACGGCTTGTGATTGGTTGCGCCGCGGTCAACCAATCACAAGCCGGGAGGCTGGACGCGCTCATTTTAAAATGGGCGCGTGTCCAGCCTCCCGTGACGTCACGGCTTGTGATTGGTTGCGCCGCGGTCAACCAATCACAAGCCGGGAGGCTGGACGCGCTCATTTTAAAATGGGCGCGTGTCCAGCCTCCCGTGACGTCACGGCTTGTGATTGGTCAGGGCGGCCATATTGCCGGGACGCGGACCAATCACAGCAAGCCGTGACGTAATTTCGTCACGGCTTGCTGTGATTGGTCCGCGTCCCGGCAACGTGGCCGACCTGACCAATCACAAGCCGGGAATTCACGTAACCAAGTAATAGCGCGAATTTTAAACAAACAACGCTGCCGGTTCCCTCGCTGAAGTCCCGGCTGCGTCGGAGAGGTGAGTATAGCGATATTTTTTATTTTAATTCTCTCTTTTACACATTTTAACATTAATGTTGTTGCGATACCCGATACCCGATACCACAAGAGTATCGGAATCCCGGTATCGGAATTCCGATACAGCAAGTATCGGCCGATACCCGATACTTGCAGCATCGGAATGCTCAACACTAGTCTTGGTACTACCCTAACAGGGGCAAGTACAGTGCCATGTCTAGGTGTACCACAGGCTAGGCAATCATTTCTCCAGTCTGGATTTTGTTGTCCACAGTGCGGACATACCCATCCTCCTGGTCCGGCTAAACTTTGAGGTGGTGTTTGGAGAAAAGATGGGGCATGTGGGTTAAGGTATGGGGGTGGGGTGTTCTTATATTCCACATTTTGTTTTTCTCCATAGCCTGCGGGTCTAATACACCACTTTTTATTCTGTTGATTATATGTCCATCCCTCTTTTTCTGCTACCCTAGAGACATCAATCAATGCTTGGATCTGATCTATCCATTTCTTGTCTCTGATTATGCCTTTTTTTTTTTCCTGAATTCCTTCCCATTTTTTTCTACTAAAGGCTTCTGCCTTAGTAACTCCAAACTTACTAAAAATCTTTCTCAGCCCCTTAGTGGCATCTTCACCACTTCTCTCCTTTATGATAGTATAGATATCTAATTCTTCTGGTTCCGACTTTGTTTGCTTACTCCCCATTTTCTTATCCTGAGCTTTTTTCTTTTCTTGCCCTAGGTGGCGTTTGGGTATGAGAATACCTCGTTACCTTCTTCCTAAGGAGCTAGGATGTTTAACGGCTTCTGCGTACCGTGCTGATGTAAGAAAATCCTGATTCCTACACCTATAGCAAACAACACAAATGCAACCAGACAGAGGATCAAAATACAACGTATCTTGTCCCAGGCTAATTTATCTGTCCTGGGCTCATACTATCATACACTTATCCGTCACCAGGTTTTCGTCAAAGACAGGATCAGAGATTGAACATAGGCGCGGAGGTCTCCCCGAAAGGACGCAACCACGTTGCCCAGTGGGACAGTCACTTCTTCTGTTTCAACACCCTGGGCGGCTTATAGGGCTATTCCCAACTTCCACACACCTTCTATTCACATTCACTCTCATTCAATGCCGTACTCCGTGAGGTGGTCAATTCCTAAGTAGTTCAAGAACCCGAGCTATAGGTATCCTCCTCTACTAGAACTACCCGCTAAAGGACACGACACAGAAAATCTTACGGACAGTGCAGGGCAGATATAAGAGATCTAACAGTGTCTCTTACCTGGCCAGGTTTTTATTCATCTGCCGTCCATTATCCCAGATTCTCTTTTCGTTCGTATTCTGCCGGTGTTCTTGAAGGAGTACACAGACCTCGGGTCCCTGTTCAGGCGCCAGAAAATGTCGGGACCACACTCAGTCGGAGCAGCCTTTGGAAGTGGGGAATCACCAGAAATAATACACAAGACACGTCTCGTATAGTATATCACTGGGAAGCCTCTGAAGCACGCCTGCCTTCAAGGTGCTATCCCCTCTTTATATAGTTGTACAGGTAGTTTCAGTGGTTATACAAGTTTTGCTTGTTTAAACAAAGAGAGAAAAGAGAAGACAAAAAAAAACAGTTTCGGCTATGTGATAGTTTCACAACAAACAGAACAGTACAGTTTCGCCTAAGTGGCAGTTTCACAAACAAAAAATAGGATTTCACACTATGGCTAAAATGTCCTTGAATGGACAGGTCAATATTGATCACAAATTCTTTTTGGTTCATTGAGGTAACCATTTTTGTTCCGCTCTTCACACTAACTAGGATCAACATTTTTTGATGGAAGCTGCTGACAAATGACATACTGACAAATGGATAACCCTGCATCGCTAAGGCAGTTAAAAACACATAAAGTATTGAATTCCAACTGATGTATATTTACCACCTAAGATTGGCAAAAATATTACACATTTTTCCAAACTGAAATTCACAAATGAATTACCTATGAACTTAGAGATGACATTAAGAAATATATCTGAAAATCATAAAGTAAATAAAGAAGGCTGCAGGAAGGCTACTACTTTACTCAATGTGATCAAAATGCACAAGATTAAAGTTTCATAATGCAAAGTAACCTCATTAAAATACACGAAGTTTCATTATTGCTGGAGAGTTAACAAATTATTTGTAGACTGTAGATTCATTTCAAACTTTAATGTGTTTTTTCCAGATACAAAGCTTTCATCTGAAAGTTAGTAAGTAAATAGTTGTTCATTGTGTACTGCAATTTCTATATTGAAGTCCGATCAAAATCAGTCAGGCTGCTCATTTGTTTTACCTAGCCCTGCCCTACAGGATGTAATTATAGAAGATTTTATGACAGTTGCAGGAGGTAATTAAATTTGTTCCTTAAAATAGCTTTTTTTTTTTACTGCCATCAGACTGTATTAGGATTGCATTAGAAAACAAGAGTATGGCTAAAAATGACTTAGAAAGA
Organism: Ranitomeya variabilis; assembly: GCF_051348905.1. NCBI lineage: Eukaryota > Metazoa > Chordata > Amphibia > Anura > Dendrobatidae > Ranitomeya > Ranitomeya variabilis. The sequence goes on along the minus strand of NC_135232.1, from coordinate 823,454,934 downwards.
AGAGACAGATGCAGAGAGGGAAAATAGTTGATGTACAGTGGGTACGGAAAGTATTCATACCCCTTTACATTTTTCACTGTTTCATTGCAGCCATTTGGTAAATTCAAGAAAAGTTCATTTGTTTTCTCATTAATGTACACTCTGCACCTCATGTTGAACGCTCTGCACCTCTGTAACTTTTTGATGACATTCTAAATTAGTAAGAAGCACCTGTATGTCCTCCTTTCTGAACCCATCCTCGTATATACAGCTCTGACAAAGACTAAGAGACCATCACATCAAAACCCTGTCATTGGCAGCCCAACCTCCGGACCTGAACCCCATTGAAAACCTCTGAAATGTAATCAAGAGAATGATGGAGAGTCACAAGCCATCAAGCAAAGAACTGCTTAAATTTTTGTGCCAGTAGCAGTGTGAAAGACTGGTGGAAAGCATGCCAAGATGCATTAACCCATTCCCGACCTTTGACGCCACGTAGGCGTCATGAAAGTCGGTGCCAATCCGACCCATGACGCCTATGTGGCGTCATGGAATGATCGCGTCCCTGCAGATCGGGTGAAAGGGTTAACTCCTATTTCACCCAATCTGCAGGGACAGGGGGAGTTGTACTTCAGCCCAGGGGGGGTGGCTTTGCCCCCACGTGGCTACGATCGCTCTGATTGGCTGTTGAAAGTGCAACAGAGCAATTTGCAATATTTCACCTATGAAAATGGTGAAATATTGCAATCCAGCCATGGCCGATGCTGCAATAGCATCTGCCATGGCTGAAAATCATGTTCTGCCCCCCCCACCGCCCCCGATCTCCTCCCCAGTCCTCCGTTCTGTCTGGTACCCCCCTCCGTCCCCCTGTCCGCTCCCCCGTGCTCCTGTCCGCTCCCCTGTCCTCCGATTTCCCCCCCTGTGCTCCTATCCACCCCCCCCACCCCCTCAAACTTACCGAGCCTCCCGAAGTCGGTCCGTCTTCTCCCTGGGTGCCGCCATCTTCTAAAATGGCGGGCGCATGCGTAGTGCGCCCGCCGAATCTGCCGGCCGGCAGATTCATTACAAAGTACATTTTGATCGCTGTGGTAGGTTCTATCACAGCGATCAAAATAAAAAAATAATAAATAAACCCCCCCCTTTATCACCCCCATAGGTAGGGACAATAATAAAATAAAGAAAATATTTTTTTTCTTTTTCCACTAGGGTTAGGGTTAGAACTAGGATTAGAACTAGGGGTAGGGTTAGGGTTAGGGGTAGGGTTAGGGGTAGGGTTAGGGTTATGGCATGTGCACACAGTGCGGATTTGGCCGCGGATCCGCAGCGGATTGGCCGCGGATCCGCAGCGGATTGGTCGCCGATCCGCAGCGGATTGGCCGCTGCGAATTCGTAGCAGTTTTCCATCAGGTTTACAGTACCATGTACACCTATGGAAAACCAAATCCGCTGTGCCCATGGTGCAGAAAATTCCGTGCAGAAACGCTGCGTTGTATTTTCCGCAGCATGTCAATTCTTTGTGAGGATTCCGCAGTGTTTTACACCTGTTCCTCAATAGGAATCCGCAGGTGAAATCCGCACAAAAAAACACTGGAAATCTGCTGTAAATCCGCAGGTAAAACGCAGTGCCTTTTACCTGCAGATTTTTCAAAAATCGTGCGGAAAAATCTCACACGAATCCGCAGCGTGGGCACATAGCCTTAGGGTTAGGGTTGGAATTAGGGCTAGGGTTGGAAATAGGGTTAAGATTAGGCTTGTGGTTAGGGTTACGGATAGGTTTAGGGGTGTGTTGGGGTTACAGTTGTGGTTAGGGTTGGGATTAGGGTTAGGGTTGGGATTAGGGTTAGGATTAGGGTTAGGGTTGGAATTAGGGTTACGGGTGTGTTGGGGTTAGGGTTGTGGTTAGGGGTGTGTTGGGGTTAGGGTTGTGATTAGGGTTATGGCTACAGTTGGGATTAGGATTAGGGGTGTGTTGGGGTTAGTGTTGAAGTTAGAATTGAGGGGTTTCCACTGTTTAGGCACATCAGGGGTCTCCAAACGCAACATGGCGCCACCATTGATTAAAGCCAATCTTGCGTTCAAAAAGTCAAATGGTGCTCCCTCCCTTCCAAGCCCCGACGTGCACCCAAACAGTGGTGTACCCCCACATTTGGGGTACCAGCGTACTCAGGACAAACTGGGCAACAACTGTTGGGGTCCAATTTCTTCTGTTACCCTTGCAAAAATAAAAAATTACTTGCTAAACATAATTTTTGAGGAAAGAACAATTATTTTTTATTTTCACGGCTCTGCGTTATTAACTTCTGTGAAGAACTTGGGGGTTGAAAGTGCTCACCACACATCTAGATAAGATCCTTCGGGGGTCTAGTTTCCAAAATGGGGTCACTTGTGGGGTGTTTCTACTATTTAGGCACATCAGGGGCTCTGCAAATGCAACGTGATGCCCGCAGACCATTCCATCAAAGTCTGCATTTCAAATGTCACTACTTCCCTTCCGAGCCCTGACGTGCACCCAAACAGTGGTTTACCCCCACATATGGGGTACCAGCACACTCACAACAAACTGGGCAACAAATATTGGGGCCCAATTTCTCCTGTTACCCTTGTGAAAATAATAAATTGCTTGCTAAAACATCTTTTTTGAGGAAAGAAAAATGATTTTTTATTTTCAAGGCCCTGCGTTGTAAACTTCTGTGAAGCTCTTGGGGGTTGAACGTGCTCACCACACATCTAGATAAGTTCCTTGGGGGGTCTAGTTTCCAAAATGGGGTCACTTGTGGGGGGTTTCTACTGTTTAGGCATATCAGGGGCTCTGCAAACGTAACATGATGCCCGCAGACCATTCCATCAAAGTCTGCATTCCAAAACATCACTACTTCCCTTCCGAGCCCCGGCATGTGCCCAAACAGTGGTTTACCCCCACATATGGGGTATCAGCATACTCAGGAGAAACTGTACAACAACTTTTGGGGTCAAATTTCTCCTGTTAGGGTATGTGTCCACGTTCAGGATTGCATCAGGATTTGGTCAGGATCTTTCATCAGTTTTTGTAAGCCAACACCAGGAGTGGGACAATTAAAGGAAAAGTATAACGTAACATATGCACCACTTCTGCATTTATCACCCACTCCTGGTTTTGGCTTACAAATACTGATGACAAATCCTGACCAAATCCTGATGCAGTGTGTCTTGATAATTGCCAATAATTTCCATCTGTGGTCTATTCCATTTGAACAACAGCATGTGAAATTGATTGTCAAACAGTGTTGCTTCCTAAGTGGACAGTTTGATTTCACAGAAGCTTGATTTGCTTGGAGTTATATTCTGTTGTTTAAGTGTTCCCTTTATTTTTTGAGCAGTGTATATCTGATAGTTTTGGGCACAAAATACTAATTCTACTGAATCAATGATTAAATTATTCTATCAAAAAGACTTTGAGAACTCTTAATAAAATCAACAATTCTTTATTAAACACAATAATTAATAAAACATATAATTTGTAAGTAGTACATGATCCGAGAACACATGGTACCTTCAAATAAGAAGTGGCACAAATATTAGATAGTTCTTAAAAATACATAATTATTCTTACACAAACCATCCTCATTATATTGGACTATGGAACTATATTCACCATAACATTCTCAAAAATTGCAGTCACAAATCTCCACAGTTTATTCATACAAAATCAATAAAGAGATTTTTTTATATATAGGATGATCTTTTATATTCCTTTATTATTATGCTGCCCTCTAGTGGAATAGAAATAACCACATCCTATTGGTGATTTAAACCATATATCCTGCTTCAATCATTTCTATAGTCCCTTATATGTCTTTTTGCAGAGTGTGCCAAGCACCATCCCATACCCATATACATCTTCTTTAAAGCTATATTATAATCACTGCAAAAGTGCATAAACAGAGAAAAAAAACTTTCTTCAAAGTGCAAAGTGCAATATAGTAGTATTACATTGGTGCAAGGCAATCCCCATAGCAAAAAATGCATATAACCCTTAGGGTAACATACCACTGAATCAAACTGAAGGACCACGTGTGGGAAACCCTTAACGCACGTTTCGCGTTCTTGCTTCTTCTGAAGGGGTGTCTGCAATTGTGACTGCAATTTTTGAAAATGTTATGGTGAATATAGTTCCATAGTCCAATATAATGAGGACAGTTTGTGCAAGAATAATTATGTATTTTTTAAGAACTATCTAATATTTGTACCACTTCTTATTTGAAGGTACCATGTATTGTCTGATCATGTACTGCTAAACATTGCATGAGTGTAATCATACATCTTCTCTGTGTGCTCCAACTGGCTTTATGAGCAGTCAAATCATGCCACTGCTCAGCAAAACACCCAGATGTAGTAGAGCTGGAGTTCTTCGTGGGACAGCATCACATAGGGATTATCTGCGGGCAGGTGAGGAATATGCTGCTTTATTATGTTTTACTTATACATTAATAAATGGGCAAAAGAGGGTTGGAACATTTTTATTTCAAATACAGGTCTTCATGTTTTTATTTCAATTAAAGTACTTTATTTGATCTATATGAGGTTAGTAATGGGGGGTCTCCTTTACTACCCCCTGGGCTTGATGTCAGCTGACATTACAAAGCTGACTATAACCCCAATACTATTACAACACTTGCCACTGCACTAGGGCAAATGAAAAGAGCAGAGGATAAGAGCCAGAACTAATGGATGCACCATTTCTTGGGTGACTGAGGGGTGATGTTTTAGTCTGGGAGGGAATCAATATCTATGTCCCCTTCCTAAGGTATTAATATTAGCCTGCAGCCGGCTGCCTAGCCTTTGCTGATTATTAATTATAGGAGGGATCCCACTTCATTTTTTTTGGAAGGTCACATCTTGTTAATAACTAGTAAAGGCTAAGTGGACAGCTATGAACTGATATAAATATTCTGGGATGCTCCATGTATATTACCCCCTTCCCAGACTATACATACAGTATCAACCCCCATCTGTCGGCTTTCCCTCAGCTGGTTAATAAAAAATTAGGGGGACCTGATGCCATTTTTTTAATTTTATGTATTTAATTATTAGCTAAATACATGTACATTAAACAACACATGTACTGCACTAATTATATGTTACTGACATCTTTCTATCTACTTGGTGTATTTTTCTATTCTATCTATTCTTTTCTGAAAGACCACATAGTGAATATCCTCTACTTGGCTCATGAAATGTCGGATTTCCTATGAGATGAGTGCGTAAAAATCAGATGGTACATGCATGGTCCAAATGCCTTACGATTTTTTTTTCTGTCACCCATTGACTTGAATTTGTGATTATTGGCTGATAGATGCAGCCACTTGCCGCATGCTGTGATTTTTTCACAGTCTGAGGAAAAATTTTACAGAAAAAGCCATGGTCTGTAAACAGCTTACAATGCAGCAAGGGTTCACATTGTTAAAATTTATTAGTCAAGATAAGGGTACAAAAAAATATCCAAGCCATGAGCCATTAGATATACCATCGAACACTTATTTTCATTAAGACGTTGCTTAAATTTGACACAACAGGAACTGATGAAAAACAGGAAGAAAATTAGTCCAGGAGGCTGCCAATAGGCATTTTTTGGCAAATACTTTTTGTGTGCTGCATGTTATAACAATCTCTTGTATTCTCCATATATGTCCTGTAGGGTAAGGTGGCAAGATGAAAGCATTTGCCAAAATTCACATCCAGTCTTCCAAAAGCATTTGGAAAGTGTGTTATGGTCTGATGAGAACAAGTGTGAATTTTTAAGTAGTGGTGATCGAGAACTAAAATGCTCGAGTGCTCAGTACTCAAATTGAGCAGGTCGGACGCTCGGATGGGCTCGACTTGATTAACTAGGATAATGGAAGTTAAAGGGAAACTCAAGCTTTTTTTGGCAGACCCTCCCAGGAGGTCTGGAGGGGCAGAAAAATTGCTAAAATGGATGGAAACAACACTCAAGTGGAATGGGGTCAGCATGGAGAAGACCCCTGGAAGCATCCCTGACTGCCAGGTTGCTGTTGGAAACAATGTTGTAAGAATGTTCTCCTGATGCCCACACGGTGCTCAGTGTTTACTGGATGCCAGGCTGCATGGTTGCATCAAGCAGCCTGCCAGCTAGATGTAGCAGAGCTGGACCCATCGTGGGGCAAATGGATTAAAAGAATCTCTGCGGAAAGGTGAGGAATATTGTTGTTTTTTTTTCCCCTCTTTTGCAGATGACTAGGAGATCGGGGAATGGGCAGGGTTATACGTATAGTTTAATTAAGATAATTAAAGGAGTCTGTATAATTCTTTCAATTAAAGGACTTTTTTCTGGGTGTTTGTGTTTTCTTACAATGGGACTATGGGGTTAGTAATAGGGGTGTCTTATTATCACCTCTCCGTTACTAACCTTGGGGCAAGATGTCACCTGACAATACAAAGGTGACCTCAACCCCCATCTATTACCTTACCCCAATTGCCACCGCTACAGGGCAAGTGGGAAGAGCGAGGCTAAGTGTCAGAATTGGCACATCTTAGAAATGCACCTATTCTGGGTCTGCAGAGAGCTGATGTTTTTAGCCTGGGGGTGCAGTATCCATGGCCTCTTCCTAGGCTATTAATATCATCCCACAGCTGTCTGCATAGCCTTTGCTGGTTACTAATTATAGGGGGGACCCCACATCATTTTTTGGGGTCCCCCATTTTAATAGCCAATAAAGACTTATTATACAGTTGTGAGCTGATATTAATAGCCTGGGAAGCTCCATGAGTATAACCCCCTTCCCAAGCTATCAATATCTGCCCCCAACCGTCGGCTTTCCCTCTGCTGGTTATGAAAATTGCTCGGGAGTCCATGACATTTTTTTTTAAGTTCATCTTTTAATAAATAACTACATGTACAGTAAGCTTCACACACACACTACACTAATTGCATTTGTCACATACATTTATATATCTAGATATTCTATTTGTGTTTTCTGCATGTAATCCATCTCCTCTATCCTGTCAGCTCCTGAAGTGATTTCACAATACACGGCAGATGAATTGCCGGCTTTTCTTGTATCTCTCCATCTATGCAATATAAATACTGTACATATATAGGTGTCACTGACATCTATGTATTCTATGTGTATACGTCTATTCTATCTTTACCTGTCACTCAGTGATTTTACTGTGCGTGGCACATGAGTTTCCGGATTTATTCTATCTTTCCACCTAATATATATATATATATATATATAGAGAGAGAGAGAGAGCACAGACCAAAAGTTTGGACATACCTTCTCATTTAAAGATTTTTCTGTATTTTCATGACAATGAAAATTGTAAATTCACACTGAAGGCATCAAAACTGTGAATTAATTAACACATGTGGAATTATATACTTAACAAAAAAGTGTAAAACAACTGAAAATATGTCTTATATTCTAGGTTCTTCAAAGTAGCCACCTCTTGCTTTGCACACTCTTGGCATTCTCTTGATGAGCTTCAAGAGGTAGTCACCGGAAATGGTTTTCACTTCACAGGTGTGCCCTGTCAGGTTTAATAAGTGGGATTTATTGCCTTATAAATGGGATTGGGACCATCAGTTGTGTTGAGCAGAAGTCTGGTGGATACACAGCTGATAGTCCTACTGAATAGACTGCTAGAATTTGTATTATGGCAAGAAAAAAGCAGCTAAGTAAAGAAAAACGAGTGGCCATCATTACTTTAAGAAATGAAGGTCAGTCAGTCAAAAAATTGGGAAAACTTTGAAAGTGCAGTTGCAAAAACCATGAAGCGCTACAAAGAAACTGGCTCACATGAGGACGGCCCCAGGAAAGGAAGACCAAGAGTCACCTCTGCTTCTGAGGATAAGTTTATCCGAGTCACCAGCCTCAGAAATCACAGGTTAACAGCAGCTCAGATTAGAGACCAGGTCAATGCCACACAGAGTTCTAGCAGCAGACACATCTCTACAGCAACTGGTAAGAGGAGAATTTGTGCAGCAGGCATTCATGGTCAAATAGCTGCAAGGAAACCGCTAGTAAGGACAGGCAACAAGCAGAAGAGACTTGTTTGGGCTAAAGAACACAAGGAATTGACATTAGACCAGTGGAAATCTGTGCTTTGAGAATTTGAGATCTTTGGTTCCAACCACCGTGTCTTTGTGTGATGCAGAAAAGGTGAACGGATGGGCTCTACATGCCTGGTTCCCACCGTGAAGCATGGAGGAGGTGTGATGGTGTGGGGGTGCTTTGCTGGTTACACTGTTGGGGATTTATTCAAAATTGAAGGCATACTGAACCAGCATGGCTACCACAGCATCTTGCAGCAGCATGCTATTCCATCTGGTTTGCGTTTAGTTGGACTATCATTTATTTTTCAACAGGACAATGACACCAAACACATCTCCAGGCTGTGTAAGGGTTATTTGACCAAGAAGGAGAGTGATGGGGTGTTATGCCAGATGACCTGGCCTCCACAGTCACCAGACCTGAACCCAATCGAGATGGTTTGGGGTAAGCTGGACTGCAGAGTGAAGGCAAAAGGGCCAACAAGTGCTAAGCATCTCTGGGAACTCCTTCAAGATTGTTGGAAGACCATTTCCTGTGACTACCTCTTGATGCTCATCAAGAGAATGCCAAGAGGCTGCAAAGCAGTCATCAAAGCAAAAGGTGGCTACTTTGAAGACCCTAGAATATAAGACATATTTTCAGTTGTTTCACACTTGTTTGTTAAGTATATATTTCCACATGCGTTATTTCACAGTTTTGATGTCTTCAGTGTGAATTCACAATTTTGATAGTCATGAAAATACAGAAAAATCTTTAAATGAGAAGCTGTGTCCAAACTTTTGGTCCGTACTATGTACATATATATATATATATATATATATATATATATATATATATATATATATATATATATATATATAGGTGGTTGGGTGAAGCCATTTATTGTCAACCTGCTGTGTTTTCTATTTTTAAATCAAAATCATAATGACAACCCAAAACATTCGAATGAACCTGATCAAAAATTCACATACCCCATTTCTTGCCCTATCCAACATCAATAATAGCTTGAAGTCTTTTGTGGTAGTTGTGGATGATTTTCTTTATTTTCTCAGATGGTAAAGCTGCCCACTCTTCTTGGCAAAAAGCCTCCTATTCCTGTAAATTACTGGGCTTTCTAGCATGAAGTGCGAGCTTGAGATCTCCCCAGAGTGGCTCAATGATATTGAGGTCAGGAGACTGAGCTGGCCACTCCAGAACCTTCACTTTGTTCTGCTATAGCCAATGACAGGTCGACTTGGCCTTGTGTTTTGGATCACTGACATGTTGGAATGTCCAAGTATATCCTATGCGTAGCTTCCGGACTGATGAGTGCAAATTTGCCTACAGTAATTGCTGATAACATGCTGCATTCATCTTTCCTTTAAGTTTGACCAAGTTTTCTGTGCTTTTGTAGCTTATACATCCCCAAAACATCAGTGATCCACCTCTGTGCTTTACAGTACGAATGGTGTTCCTTTCATCATAGGCCTTGTTGACCTCTCTCCAAATGTAACGTTTATGGTTTTTGCCAAAAATTTCTATTTTGGTCTCTTCATCACTCCAAATTACCTTATTCCAGAAGTTTTGAGTCTTGTCTCTGTGCTGTTTTGCATATTGTATTCAAGATACTTTGTGACATTTGCGCAGTAATGGCTTTCTTCTGGCAACTTGACCATGTAACCCATTTTTCTTCAAGTGCTTCCTTATTGTGCATCTTGAAACAGCCACACCACTAGTTTTCAGAGAGTCCTGTATTTCATCTGATGTTATTTGTGTGTTTTTCTTTGCATCCCAAACAATTTTCTAACAGTTGTGGATGACATTTTTGTTGGCCTACTTGACCGTGGTTTTGTTTTTACAGAGCCCATGATTTTCCATTTGTTAATCACAGTTTGAACACTGCTGACTGGCATTATCAATTCCTTGGATATCTTTTTGTATCCCTTTCCTGTTTTATACAGTTCAACTACCATTTCCCGCAGATCCTATGACAATTCTTTTGCTTTCCCCATGACTCACAATCCAGAAACCTCAGTGGCTGGATGAAATATGCACGAGTCTGTCTGGATCAAAGAAACTCACTCAGCTTTTATACACACACACACTGATTACAAGCAAACAGATCACAGGTGAGGATTTTAACTTCATTAGCCATTCAAACCCATTTGGGTTTGCACTGTGGCGCAGTGGTTAGCACACCAGCCTTGCAGCGCTGGAGTCCTGGGTTCTAATCCCACTCAGGACAACATCTGCAAAGAGTTTGTATGTTCTCTCCGTGTTTGCGTGGGTTTCCTCCGGGCACTCCGGTTTCCTCCCACATTCCAAAGACATACTGATAGGGAATTTAAATTGTGAGCCCCATCAGGGACAGTGATGATAATGTGTGCAAAATTGTAAAGCGCTGCGGAATATGTTAGCGCTATATAAAAATAAAGATTATAAAAATTATTATTTGTGTCAACTTCTGTGCATGTTATCAGGCCAAAATCACCAGGGGTATGTGAATTTTGATCATGGTCATTTGGATGCTTTGGGTTGTCATCAGGGGTGGATTAAGGGAAGCCAGGGCCCCGGGCTGTTCAGACTCTGTGGGCCCCCCGGTCATGTAACGGGGTCATGCAACAGGGTCATCATATACCTGAACCAGATTATTGCAGAAAAATAGTTGCTGAGTGAAACTCCACTTCTCACCTTTCACACATTAACAGTTCCCATCACCAGATCACACATATAACCGGCAGCTTTTGTTTTGGCCAGGCCCTACTCTATTGTAACCTATTAAATATTTGTTAAAATACGCAATACAATTTAGGTATATTTTTGTTTATTTTTCAATTTTTAAAATGACCAATAATATCACATACAAGGAACAAATACAACACCATGACCAGAGCACATATTACCACCAGTGACCGAATAATATCACATACAAAGAACAAATACCACAGCACCATGACCAGACCACATATTACCACCACAAAGTGACCAAATAGCACATACAAGGAACAAATACCACAACACCATGTCCAGACCACATATTACCACCACATAATGACCTAATACTGCAATACAATACTGATCAGTAATTAAAAAAACACAATACTATCACCATAAGTGCCATTATACACAGGAGATCTGTACTTAGTATGCAGTGCCTGTGTAGAGGTAATACAGTGATCACTGGTGACATTATACACAGGAGCTCTGTATATAGTATACAGTGTATTGTATAAGTAACACATTGACTCACCAGTGACGACTCTAGGTGAAGTCCTTCATCTTTCATCCAGCACAGACCACCATCACTTCCAGCCAGATCTGTCTCCAATCCTGCCCCATGACTTTCATTCTGCCCCATGTCTACAATCATGCCCCATATCTACATTCTGCCCATGTCTCCAATACTGCCCCATCTGCCTCCAGTCCTGCCCCCAGTGTGTCCAGCATCTCTGCCCCCAGTGTCCAGCATCTCTTACCCCAGTGTCCAGCATCTCTGTCCCCAATGTGTCCAGCATCTCTGCCCCTAATGTGTCCAGCATCTCTGCCCCAATGTGTCCAGCATCTCTGCCCCCAGTGTCCAGCATCTCTGCCCCCAGTGTCCAGCATCTTTGCCCCCAGTGTCCAGCATCTTTGCCCCCAGTCTCCAGCATTCTGGCCTGGGTGCCCTGGATTGCCGCTCTCAATAAAAAAAAAACGAGTTATTTTCACCTGACCGCGCTCCTTTGGCGAAGCTCCCTCCTCGCAGCTAAAGCGCGCACTCGCCGGCGACTGACAATGACATCAGACGCCGGCGACATGCATGCTGCGGCTGGCGTCAGCTGCCAGCCTCCGGTTGGCTGGCCGCTGTTAGCTATTGACGTGCAGGCACCGGCCCATACGTCAATAGCGTTAAACTGCCGCAGCGACAGTAGGGGCCCGTTGAGCACCGGGCCAAAACACCAGTCAGGGCAGTAATGCCCTGATGGCAGCGGTCAATCTGAGCGGTAATCCAGGGCCCCCCAGACCACTGGGCCCTGGGCTACTGCCCAGATTGACCTCATTATAATCAACTCCTGGTTGTCATTGTGATTTAACCCCTTAACGACCGCCGATACGCCTTTTAACGGCGGCCGCTAAGGGTACTTAAACCACAGCGCCGTTAATTAACGGCGCTGTGGAAAAAGTGAATAGCGCCCCCCAGAGTCGGATTTTCTCTGGGGTCTCGGTTGCCGAGGGTAGCCGAGACCCCAGAGAACATGATTCGGGGGGGTTTTACCGACCCCCGAGTTGCGATCGACGGTAATTAACCGTTTACCGGCGGTCGCAACAAAAAAAAAAAAACGCGATTTGCCGTTTAATTTCTCTGTCCTCCGATGTGATCGCACATCGGAGGACAGAGAAATGTGGTCCCCGATGGCCCCCAATAGCCCCCCAATACTTACCTACCTCCCCCGGTGCTCCTCGTGTCTCCCCATGGGCGCCGCCATCTTTTTTCCGGGAAAAAATGGCGGGCACACGCGCAGTGCGCCCGCCGCCCGGCACCCGGATGTTCTTTGGGGTCTCGGCTGCCGGGGGTAGCCGAGACCCCAAAGAACATGATCGGGGTCGATTTGCACCGACCCCTGCTTTGCGATCGCCGGTAATTAACAGTTTACCGGCGACCGCAAAAAAAAAAAAAAAAAAAAAAAAAAAGCGATCAGTTATTTCTCTGTCCTCTGATGTGATTGCACATCAGAGGACAGAGAAATAGGGGGATTCGGGGACCCTATCATACTCACCCGGGGTCCCTGGGTCCTCTTCTGTCTTCTCCTGCCAGCCGGCTTTTTCATCATGGCGGGCGCATGCGCAGTGCGCCCGCCATCTGCTGCCATCTGCCGGCCAGCAGGAGAAGACAAGTTGGGGCTAAAATTAGGGTTAGGGTTAGGGTTAGGGTTAGGGTTAGAGTTAGGGTTAGGGTTAGGGTTAGAGTTAGGGTTAGGGTTGGGGCTAAATTTAGGGTTAGGGTTAGGGCTAGGGTTAGGGTTAGGCTACTTTCACACTAGCGTTTTTTGGCTTCCGTCGCAATGCGTCGTTGGAGAAAAAACGCATCCTGCAAAAGTGCTTGCAGGATGCGTTTTTTCTCCATTGGCTTGCATTAGCGACGCATTGCGACGGATTGCCACATGTCGCATCCGTCGTGCGACGGATGCGTCGTGCTTCGGCGGACCGTCGACACAAAAAAAACTACATGTAACTTTTTTGTGCGACGTGTCCCACATATTTCAGTGCCACGTGCCACGTATTTAAGTGACACGTGCCACGTATCAAAGTGCCACGTGCCACATATTTCAGTGCCACGTATCAAAGTGCCACGTGCCACGTATCAAAGTGCCACGTGCCACGTATCAAAGTGCCACGTGCCACATCTTTCAGTGCCACGTGCCACGTATTTAAGAGACACGTGCCACGTATCAAAGTGCCACGTGCCACATATTTCAGTGCCACGTATCAAAGTGCCACGTGCCACGTATCAAAGTGCCACGTGCCACGTATCAAAGTGCCACGTGCCACGTATCAAAGTGCCACGTGCCACGTATCAAAGTGCCACGTGCCACATATGTCAGTGCCACGTATCAAAGTGCCACGTGCCACGTATCAAAGTGCCACGTGCCACGTATCAAAGTGCCACGTGCCACGTATCAAAGTGCCACGTGCCACATATGTCAGTGCCACGTATCAAAGTGCCACGTGCCACGTATCAAAGTGCCACGTGCCACGTATCAAAGTGCCACATGCCACATATTTCAGTGCCACGTGCCACGTATTTAAGTGACACGTGCCACGTATCAAAGTGCCACGTGCCACATATTTCAGTGCCACGTATCAAAGTGCCACGTGCCACGTATCAAAGTGCCACGTGCCACGTATCAAAGTGCCACGTGCCACATATTTCAGTGCCACGTGCCACGTATCAAAGTGCCACGTGCCACGTATCAAAGTGCCACGTGCCACATCTTTCAGTGCCACGTGCCACGTATTTAAGAGACACGTGCCACGTATCAAAGTGCCACGTGCCACATATTTCAGTGCCACGTGCCACGTATTTAAGTGACACGTGCCACGTATCAAAGTGCCACGTATCACGTATTTCAGTGCCACGTATTTAAGTGACACGTATCACGTATAAGTGCCACGTGTCACGTATTTAACTGCCACATATTTAAGTGCCACGTATCAAGATTTTCCATGGAGAACAGACACATCCAGAGATATGTCTGCTCTCCACGGCTGCAGCAACACACTGACAGGAGCCATAGTTCCTGTCGGTGTGTCACTGCGCATGCGCGAGCGAGTTTACCGGCGGTCATTGACCCCGGCACTCTCGCTTAACGGCAGTGCTGCGTGGGAAAGTTCAACGCAGCTGTACTGCTGTTAACCGAGACGCCGGAGTCATTGAACTCCGGAACAGTACGCGATACACTGCTAGGAGCTTCGCTCCTGGCAGTGTATTGCCGGAGAGCAGCCGATCGGCGTGGGACACTCGTTTTATGGATTCTGCGGACAGGGAGTATGAATTTTGTTTATTATTTTTGGATTTTTTCCTGGAGGATCGAGGGCTTCGCCTACAAGTGTGCTGTTGGTGAGTATATACTCTGTGTTATATGTTGTATGTACTGTGTGTCATGTATGTGTATTGTGTGTAGGTGTTTTGTGTAACTTTACAATTGTGCTAAGTCGCCGGACACAGGGACAACTCTCCCATCCTAATACCGGATGGGAGTAGTAGTCCCATACGGCGACTTAGCACAATGGTGGCACTAGCGTCGCATGGGGACACACACACGCACACACACACACACACACGCACACACACACACACAGAAGGACTCCATGCTGCTTCACTGGGGGGCGGGGGCTTCCCTCTTCCTGTCCGACGTCACGTCCGGTCCTGGGTGTCAACCCCTCCGTACAAAGACGCCGACACCCAGGACAAAGGCGCTGTGTGTGGAAGGTAATATGGGGCCCTAGGGGGATACGCAGACACGCCGCTGCGTAAAGAATTGACATGTCAATTCTTTTTATGCCGGCGTGTTTGCAGACAAAAGCGCCGCGTTTTTTTGCGGTGTGTCTGAACGGCAAAGTGAATTTCTCATTCACTTTGCCGGCAGACGAAAATGACATTGCGCATTTTTGAAAAGCGCCCGCAAAATAGTGCTCAAAAATGCGCTATGTCTGAAAGTAGCCTAAGGCTTCTTTCACACTTGCGTCGGTACGGGGCGGTCGCAATGCGTCCGCCCGATGTACCGACGCACGTTGTGAAAATTGTGCACAACGTGGGCAGCGGATGCAGTTTTTCAACGCATCCGCTGCCCAGTCTATGTCCTGGGGAGGAGGGGGCAGAGTTACGGCCACGCATCCGCGGAAATGGCGGACGCGACGTACAAAAAAAAGGTTACATTGAACTTTTTTTGTGACGACGGGGGCTAAAGTTATGGTTAGGGTTGGGGCTAAAGTTAGGGTTGGGGCTAAAGTTAGGGTTAGAGTTGGGATTAGGGTTAGGGTTTGGATTAGGGTTGGGATTAGTGTTACGTTTGGGATTAGGGTTGGGATTAGGGTTAGGGTTGGGATTAGGGTTAGGGATGTGTTGGATTTAGGGTTTTGATTAGGGTTATGGTTAGGGTTGAGATTAGGGCTGTTTTGGGGTTAGGGTTGTGATTATCGTTAGGGTTGTGATTAGGATTATGGATCGGGTTGAGATTAGGGTTAGGGCTGTGTTGGGGTTAGGGTTGGAGTTAGAATTGGGGGGTTTCCACTGTTTAGGTACATCAGGGGGTCTCCAAACACGACAGCCAATTTTGCGCTAAAAAAGTCAAATGGTACTCCCTCCCTTCTGAGCTCTGCCGTGCGCCCAAACAGTGGTTTACCCCCACATATGGGGCATCAGCGTACTCGGGATAAATTGGACAACAACTTTTGGGGTCCAATTTCTCCTGTTACCCTTGTGAAAATAAAAACTTGGGGGCTAAAAATCTTTTTTGTTGGAAAAAAATATATTTTTTTATTTTCACTACTCTGCATTATAAATTTCTGTGAAGCACTTGAGCTTTCAAAGTTCTCACCACATACAGTTAGGTCCAGAAATATTTGGACAGAGACAACATTTTTCTCATTTTGGTTATAGACATTACCACAATTTAATTTTAAACAAAACAATTCAGATGCAGTTGAAGTTCAGACTTTCAGCTTTCATTTGAGGGTATCCACATTAAAATTGGATGAAGGTTTTAGGAGTTTCAGCTCCTTAACATGTGCCACCCTGTTTTTTTAAGGGACCAAAAGTAATTGGACAGATTCAATAATTTTAAATAAAATGTTCATTTCTAGTACTTGGTTGAAAACCCTTTGTTGGCAATGACTGCCTGAAGTCTTGAACTCATGGACATCACCAGACGCTGTGTTTCCTCCTTTTTGATGCTCTGCCAGGCCTTCACTGCGGTGGTTTTCAGTTGCTGTTTGTTTGTGGGCCTTTCTGTCTGAAGTTTAGTCTTTAACAAGTGAAATGCATGCTCAATTGGGTTGAGATCAGGTGACTGACTTGGCCATTCAAGAATATTCCACTTCTTTGCTTTAATAGACTCCTGGGTTGCTTTGGCTTCATGTTTTGGTCATTGTCCATCTGTAGTATGAAACGACGACCAATCAGTTTTGCTGCATTTGGCTGGATCTGAGCACACAGTATGGCTCTGAATACCTCAGAATTCATTTGGCTGCTTCTGTCCTGTGTCACATCATCAATAAACACTAGTCACCCAGTGCCACTGGCAGCCATGCATGGCCAAGCCATCACACTGCCTCCACCGTGTTTTACAGATGATGTGGTATGCTTTGGATCATGAGCTGTACCAAGCCTTCGCCATACTTTTCTCTTTCCATCATTCTGGTAGAGGTTGATCTTGGTTTCATCTGTCCAAAGAATGTTCTTCCTGAACTGTGCTGGCTTTTTTAGATGTTTTTTAGCCAAGTCCAGTCTAGCCTTTTTATTCTTGACACTTATGAGTGGCTTGCACCGTGCAGTGAACCCTCTGTATTTACTTTCATGCCGTCTTCTCTTTATAGTAGATTTGGATATTGATGCGCCTACCTCCTGGAGAGTGTTCTTCACTTGGTTGGCTGTTGTGAAGGGGTTTCTCTTCACCATGGAGGTTATTCTGCGATCACCCACCACTGTTGTCTTCCGTGGGCGCCCAGGTCTTTTGGCATTCATGAGTTCACCAGTGCTTTCTTTCCTTCTCAGGATGTACCAAACTGTACATTTTGCCACTCCGAATATTGTAGCAATTTCTCGGATGGGTTTTTTCTCTGTTTTCACAGCTTAAGAATGGCTTGTTTCACCTTCATGGAGAGCACTTTTGACCGCATGTTTACTTCATAGGAAAACCTTCCAAATGCAAGCACCACACCTCAAATCAACTCCAGGCCTTTTATCTGCTTAGTTGAGAATGACATAATGAAGGGATTGCCCACACCTGTCCATGAAATAGCCTTGGAGTCAATTGTCCAATTACTTTTGGTCCCTTGAAAAAACAGGGTGGCACAGGTTAAGGAGCTGAAACTCCTAAACTCTTCATCCAATTTTAATATGGATACCCTCAAATGAAAGCTGAAAGTCTGAACTTCAACTGCATCTGAATTGTTTTGTTTAAAATTAAATTGTGGTAATGTCTATAACCAAAATGAGAAAAATGTTGTCTCTGTCCAAATATTTCTGGACCTAACTGTATCTAGATAAGTTCCTTAGGGGGTCTAGTTTCCAAAATTTGGTCACTTGTGGGGGTTTCTACCGTTTAGGTACATTAGGGGTCTGCAAACGCAACATAACGCCCGCAGACAATTCTATCAAAGTCTGCATTGCAAAATGGCGCTCCTTCCCTTCCGAGCTCTGCCGTGCGCCCAAACAGTGGTTTACCCCCACATATGGGGTACCAGCATACTCAGGACAAATTGGACAACAACTTTTGGGGTCCAATTTCTCTTGTTACCCTTGTGAAAATAAAAATTTGGGGGCTAAAAAAATCTTTTTTGTGGGACAAAAAAATATTTTTTATTTTCACTACTCTGCATTATAAACTTCTGTGAAGCACTTGGGCATTCAAAGTTCTCACCACATATCTAGATAAGTTCCTTGGGGGGTCTATTTTCCAAAATGGGGTCACTTGTTGGGGGTTTCTACTGTTTAGGTACATTAGGGGTCTGCAAAGGCAACATAACGCCCGCAGACAATTCTATCAAAGTCTGCATTCCAAAATGGCACTCCTTCCCTTCCGAGCTCTGCCATGCGCCCAAACAGTGGTTTACCCCCACATATGGGGTACCAGCATACTCAGGACAAATTGGACAACAACTTTTGCGGTCCAATTTCTCTTGTTACCCTTGTGAAAATAAAAACTTGGGGGCTAAAAAATCTTTATTGTTAAAAAATATATATTTTTTATTTTCACGACTCTGCATTATAAACTTCTGTGATGCACTTGGGCATTCAAAGTTCTCACTACACATCTAGATAAGTTCCATGGGGGGTCTAGTTTCCAAAATGGGGTCACTTTTGGGGGGTTTCTGCTGCTTAGGCACATCAGGGGCTCTCCAAACGCGACATGGCGTCCGATCTCAATTCCAGTCAATTTTGCATTGAAAAGTCAAATGGCGCTCCTTTGCTTCCGAGCTCAGCCATGCGCCCAAACAGTGGTTTACCCCCACATATGGGGTGTCGGCGTACTCAAGACAAATTGTACAACAGCTTCTGGGGTCCATTTACTCCTGTTACCCTTGGTAAAATAAAAATTTGGAGGCAAAAAGATCATTTTTGTAGAAAAAATGCGATTTTTTTATTTTCACGGCTCTACGTTATAAACTTCTGTGAAGCACCTGGGGGTTTAAAGTGCTCACCATACATCTAGATAAGTTCCTTAAGGGGTCTAGTTTCCAAAATGGTGTCATATGTGGGGGGTCTCTACTGTTTAGGCACATCAGCGGCTCTCCAAACGTGACATGGCGTCCGATCTCAATTCCAGCCAATTCTACATTGAAAAAGTAAAACGACACTCCTTCTCTTCCAAGCTCTGCGGTGCGCCCAAACAGTTGTTTACCCCCATATATGGGGTATCGGCGTACTCAGGAGAAATTGCACAACAACTTTTGTGGTCTAATTTCTCCTGTTACCCTTGTGAAAATAAAAATTTGGGGGCAAAAAGATCATTTTTGTAGAAAAAATGAGATTTTTTATTTTCACAGCTCTACGTTATAAACTTCTGTGAAGCACTTGGGGGTTCAAAGTGCTCACCACACATCTAGATAAGTTCCTTGGGGGGTCTAGTTTCCAAAATGGTATCACTTGTGGGGGGTTTCCACTGTTTAGGCACATCAGGGACTCTCCAAACGCGACATGGCATCCGATCTCAATTCCAGCCAATTCTGCATTGAAAAAGTCAAACGGTGCTCCTTCACTTCCAAGCTCTGCGGTGCGCCCAAACAGTGGTTTACCTCCACATATGGGGTATCGACGTACTCAGGAGAAATTGCACAACAACTTTTGTGGTCTAATTTCTCCTGTTACCCTTGTGAAAATAAGAATTTGTGGGCGAAAAAATCATTTTTGTGAAAACAAATGCGATTTTTTATTTTCACGGCTCTACGTTATAAACTTCTGTGAAGCACTTGGGGGTTCAAAGTGCTCACCACACATCTATATAAGTTCCTTGGGGGGTCTAGTTTCCAAAATGGTGTCACTTGTGGGGGGTTTCCACTGTTTAGGCACATTAGGGGCTCTCCAAACGCGACATGGCGTCCGATCTCAATTCCAGCCAATTCTGCATTGAAACAGTCAAACGGTGCTCCTTCACTTCCAAGCTCTGCGGTGCGCCCAAACAGTGGTTTACCTCCACATATGGGGTATCGGCGTACTCAGGAAAAATTGCACAACAAAATTTGTGGTTAAATTTCTGTTTTTACACTTGTGAAAATTAAAAAAAATGGTTCTGAAGTAAAATGTTTGCAAAAAAAAGTAAAATGTTAATTTTTTTCTTCCACATTGTTTTAGTTCCTGTGAAGTACGTAAAGGGTTAATAAACTTCTTGAATGTGGTTTTGAGCAGCTTGAGGGGTGCAGTTTTTAGAATGGTGTCACACTTGGTTATTTTCTATCATATAGACCCCTCAAAATCACTTCAAAGGTGATGTGGTCCCTAAAAAAAACATGGTGTTGTAAAAATGAGAAATTGCTGGTCAACTTTTAACCCTTATAACTCCCTAACAAAAAAAAAAATTGTTTCCAAAATTGTGCTGATGTAAAGTAGACATGTGAGAAATGTTATTTATTAACTATTTTTGTGACATATCTCTCTGATTTAAGGGCATAAAAATACAAAGTTTGAAAATTGCAAAATTTTAAAAATTTTCGCCATATTTCCATTTTTTTCATAAATAATCGCAAGTAATATCGAAGAAATGTTACCACTAACTTGAAGTACAACATGTCACGAAAAAACAATCTCAGAATCAGCGGGATCCGATAAAGCGTTCCAGAGTTATAACCTCATAAAGTGACACTGGTCAGAATTGTAAAAATTGGCTTGGTCATTAAGTACCAAATTGGCTCTGTCACTAAGGGGTTAAAAAGAGAAAGCACAGCTGTTTGACAATAAATGGCTTCACTCAACCACTAACCATGAGCGGAGAAAAAGTTTTGGTGTTATCATTCATATTCTCTGAAAAAAAGGCCAAGAAAGCAAAAATTCTGCCAGTGTATGTAAACTTTTGAGCACAACAGTTTGTGTGTTTTGATGAACATTTTCTTTGAAAACGATGTGTAAATGATATAGGGAATTGCTGTATGTAAAAGCTGATGTTAAACTCGCATTGCAATTGGATAGCATTCACAGAGCATTCTGATGTAAATCGGATGGTAGTTGTAAAAAATCAGATGGTACTCGCATGACAGTCACATTTCACTCGTGCGACTCTTGGTAGGGAGACTCGGATCGATTTTCCATATGTTTAGTGCGACGTCGGCCTAACCAAAAGTCTGGTCTAGATCTGTAGAAAGGAAACATGTCAGTATCAGTGACAAGTGAAAAAAAGAAATCTCCAGGAAAAACACCAAAGACTGTTAGTATTAAGAATTCAGGCAGAATCTGCTCACAGGCCGTGTCAGCTCAGAGTGGTGTGTTAGGTTACTGAGGAGTGATGATCGAAAAGTGAAATATTTGGATTCAGGAAAATCGTCACAAATAATTTCTGATATCTGTGTATTCAAACCGAATAATAACGAATCCAATGCAAGTCAATGGGAAAGGTGAATATTTTTCTGCTGGACCCAACAAACAGGTCTGGGGGCATGGGAAAAAAGCTGAAATGGATGGGAAAGAGCTAAAACTAAATGGGACAGCATGGAGAAGATTCCTGCATGCCTTTCTAACTCACATTTGAAAATAATAAGACACCTGCGGCTAAGAGGCTGAGTGCTCTGTCAGAAGGCAAATGAATACAAATTTCCAAAAAACTGACCGTCACATCCAAACATAGACTAAGATTGAACAGGTGCTGTACCTAGAGTCACCGACTCGTATACAGTCAAATAAATAAGGCAGCACACTGCGGCCCTAAAACATGCAAACATGAAACCTGAAAACTGAACTGCATTACTGCACTAGAAATATGAAAAAATTAGAGCGTTTGGAGCATAAGTTGGCCAATTTTATCCTCGCTGAGAATAAACGTCTTCATCTGAATGGGTACCTATGAAACCTCTTCTTAGACGGTCAGTTTTTTTGAAATTTGTATTCATTTGCCTTCTGACTGAGCATTCCGCCTCTTAGCCGCAGGTGCTTTAATCGCAATAGGTCCATTACCCCTCCACAGAGAGAGAGAATTTTAGTCTAAGAAGAGGTTTCACAGGTACCCATTCAGATGAAGACGTTTATTCTCAGCGAGGAAAGGAAAGTGTAGGACCTGGTATACGAGAGATGCCCTAATGTGGCTACCAGGTACACATAAATTGGCCAACTTATGCGCTAAACGCTCTCATTTTTTCATATTTCTAGTGCAGTAATGCAGTTCAGTTTTCAGGTTTCATGTTTGCATGTTTTAGCGCCACAGTGTGCTGCCTTATTTATTTGACCATAAAGGTTGATGGCCCCATAAGATGCTCCGTAGAATAATATGCCCCATAAAGGTTGATGGCCCCATAAGATGCTCCATAGAATAATATGCCCCATAAAGGTTGATGGCCCCATAAGATGCTCCATAGAATAATATGCCCTATAAAGGTTGATGGTGTTATGGCTATTGGAATGCACTGAGTATATATAGGTAGCTACAAGGTGCGTTCGCAGCCTGGGGTCCACCGTGCAGGGACACCTGCTGCAAAGTAATGGCGGATAGACTACAAGCTCACATGTGGGTTAAGCTTCACCCCGTGTGAACTGGAAGCGATCTCTGTTACACGGTGTACACAAACTATTACCCTAACTAGGGTTGCTCTTGTTCTGAGACCAGATGCAAAGCCAGTGGCTAATTGCCCCCACTGACGCTAGCTGCCTGCCTGAGTGTACAGCCCCAGAACTAAACAGACTCACACCGCATATGACTGAGTGGTAGACTATCCACTGGCATTAGCCAAACATATTTGATACTAGCGCATAGCTGTGCGGCCATGCAAACCTTTTATGGTTGCAGCTATTCCTGACCTTCCTGGTGGACTAATGGGAGCTGCTACAGGACCTGAGCATGTGACCCCCGACCTCCAATGAGAGGCCCTCCTGTGGGCATGCTCAGTGTGTGAAAAGTAGGACTTAGTCCCAGAAAAGCCTGCTCACCACTGACCTGTGCTGGCTACAGAAGCAGAGCCTGCAAAGGGAGCAGTAACCATCCACACAGTATCAGACTGAGCCAGATGCTGGGACCGACGTCTCCACTGAGCAGTCTCCACTGCGGCTGGAGGAGAATGGGGGACTGCAGCAGGCATGGTTCAAGATTCTCCCTATGCAGCGGCGGGAACTCGACACCTAACAGATGGCCCCATAGAACAATATGCCCCATATGCTGCTGCTGTGATTAAAAAAAAATTACATACTCACCTCTCATCGCTGGGTACCAGGTGCCGGAGTCTCCGCTGGCTCAGGCCCCCGACACTTGTGATATTCACCTGTCCCTGTTCCACCGCTGCGCACAGCTGTGTCTTCCGGGTCTCTGCAGTGACTGTTCAGGCAGAGGGCACGCACTAACCATGTAATCGTGCCCTCTGACCTGAATGTCACAGCCAGAGGACAGGTGAATATTGCATGGCTCACCCTCCCCATTATACTCAACCCCTCCTGGCATGGTCTGCTTCTCCAATGGTCTCTGGTGCGCTTTGGCAGCTTGTTCCTGTGTTCAGCGGTCACATGGTACCGCTCATAAAATTAATGAATATGCGCTCTGCCTATGGGAGTGGAGGTGCGTCCCTATTCATTACTTTAATGAGCAGTACCACATGACAGCTGAATACAGGAAGAGCTTCGGGTGCTGGAAACCATCTGAGAAGCAGGGACTTGCAGAGACACGCTGGGAGGAGGTGAGTATGATGTGGCAGCTTCCGCTTCCCCTCCCCTGCCGACCCCCTGGGAAAATAACTCTTGTATAAGCCAAGAGTGGCACTTTCAGCCTAAAAAAATGGGCTGAAAATCTCAGCTTATACTCGAGTATATAGGGTAATCACATGTATAGTGTAAACATGTTGAGGGATGCAGTGACAGACAGGAGGCAGAGCAAGGGTTAACAAGTTTAATAACAGGGGAATACTCCACGCAAGGAGGTAAAGAGTTAAACAGTATAAAGGGAAAAGGATGTTGAGATGTAAAGGTTTAAACAGGGGATTCAGCAGTTTAGATGGCAAAGGATATTGTAAGTAGGAGAATGACGGTTCGGATAATGGCAGTTCTTGTGAAGCACTTGTGTCAGAAGTTCTGCCAACTGTAACTCCTGCTGACAACTCAATGGCGCTGGCAACGGCTGGTGTGGTGTCTTTTCCAGAAAAGCCATGTAGGCATCAATGCCATGTCTTCTTGCGACTGTGGTCGGTCTCCAGTACCTTCCACTGCCCCTAGTCCATATGCTGCAGTGGCTAACAAGGGTATGAGCCATAATACTATATGAGCCCAACGTAGCATTGCAACTATATTCCAGGTGACGTCAGGTCACAAGTGTCTGGGCAAATATTTGCTATCAAAGTCAGGGAGCAAGAGTCAGTCATGTATGCTATCCCTCTTAGGTGGCATGTGCAGTACTCACGGACACTTAGCATGCGGCGCCTTTCTCCTGATTATTCACCAGGCACACACTGCACATCCCTCTCGCTCTCTGATCCCAGCTGCTGTTGTCAGGACTGCTGTATGGACGCAGACCTGTGTGATACTGATGTCCCTAGGACAGAGCACTTCTCTTCCTGGCTGCTGCTGCGCACCCCTGGCTCTGCACACTCTGCAAAGGTCCCTATCTCTTGATTGCTGCTGGGCACACTGCCTCTCACTATGCAGTAGTCCCTGTCCTTCTGGTCTGCTGCAGCACGGCCTCTCTCAGAGCTGGTACTCTGTGTCGGGACAGGGAGCGGAGTGCACCGCTACCTGACTGCGCGCTGCCCTCAGTTTGCACCAAATTGCTCTGCTGCGTGCTTCTTTTTCCTCTTTCTCTGCCCCCCTCGGTCAGCAGGAAGGTGCCCCTCACTAGCGCTTCCCTCAGGCAGCAGGGGAAGGTCCGCCTTAATAATGCTTCCCCACAGGAACAGTGGACGCAGCCTCTTTAGGTCCGGACCCGACACGTCGGTACCTGCTGTCTCGTCGTCCCCCTTACAATATAATGCAAAAATTTTTTTAAAAAAGTATACCTTCCCTTTAGCATATGTTCACACAAAGTGTTTTGGCTTTATTTTTTACTATAACATTTGTGAGGGCTCTCACTCCTACATTTGGGAGATCCCTCCTTCATGCCAAATAGTTAGCAAGATAGTGGAATACATATTCCTTATCCCTTTACGATGCCGTTTCAAACATGCCCATTTGAATTTTGGCATCGCCTGCCACCATCACCATGTCCACTGCCATGTCTTTATGTGGCCCTCGCTGCCATTATGCAGAGTGCCACCATGTGCTGTGAAACATGTGTTTTATTTTTGCCACCGGATCCCGATGGAATCACTGTTACAGCTGGTGAAGCTGCTCTAAGGTGAATACAATACAGGAGTTGGGGGAGCTGTATGATCAATATCAGTAAATTAGATTCTACCAGAAGCCAAAAGCATTAAAATTAAATTTGGAATACAGTGTATGCAAGCAAGGGTCTGTATTGTAGTCAGTCTGTCAAGTCTGAATCCCATGTAAGGAACATGTACAAGCCTCATTTTACTTAGAAGCAGTCTCCTCAAGAGAAAGAGACAGGAGTGTCATAGACCAATCTGCACAAGCCTATGCACTTCTTCTGGAAACTACCCAGCAAGGCAGAATGTATCTTTTGAATGGTTTTGAGCAACAATGGAGTAATTAGAGGATATGTCCAAAAGATGCATTGGGACATTTGGGAGCTCCGCCCACTAGCCTGGTTGCCTGCAATGTCCTGAACACATGTAAGTGTTGATTTCTCATGTAATCCCTGTTTTTTTATAATTACCTTGTACATATTTTTAATTGTCTCATTTTGTAACTTCTTTTATACCTTTTTATAAACACTGCCTTAATCTTTAATGGAGTAAAATATTTAAAATACTAGATTCATTCTCCTGTTCTAAAACGTACCCTATGTCTTCTAAAGGGAATTACGCCACTGTTTTGGGTTAGCTTCGGACCTGTTTAATCGAAGCTGGTGGCAGCATACCTTTGCTCTGTGCCTTTGAGAGACGTTGTAGCGACGGCGGCGTTGTTAATTATCGTTCCTGCCTGAGTGGGAATAGTTATATCGCCTTGCTGCAGCGTGCCCAATAGCCAGTACAAAGCAGGCAGCCTTTCTGGCGAATAATTACCCTAGGTGCAGTACCTAGTCTGACCTGAGGGTAAGGGGGGCGCCAGAGAGCTGCAAGTTCAAGCAGAACTGTAAAGCGGGATATACATAAATCCCTGCAGTTCGGGGTATATTGAAGAGCAGTGGGATAGCTAAAATAAGCCCCTGCTGTAAACAAGAGGTCAATAGCCTTGTGTGTGTTTTTCATCACATTGTAGCAGAGAAGGGATAACTAAGATAAGCCCCCCTGCACATGTGATAGCCATCTGTTGGCCTAAAGTCACCCCAATCCATGACGTAGGGGTGACGGTCACGGTGTGAATCGTGACAAATCGTGACAACCAGCTGTACCCTCTCCTAGTGTATAATCACCCATCCCCTGCAGACTGTGAGGCTGCGCGGGCAGGGTCCTCCCTCCTTATGTCCCCGTGTGCCTTGTTTTGGGCTCATGTTTAATGTATTTGTCTATATTTGCCCCGTATTTCACATGTAAAGCGCCATGGAATAAATGGCGCTATAAAAATGTATAATAATAATAATAATAATAATAATAAAAAGAGTGTCGAGGTCTGTGGAGTGTATAACTCAGGTGACAGGCAGTGTTACAGAGCTCAGGTAAAGGCCCTAGCGTGGTAATGACCATTTTCCAACATGTGTAAGGCTCCTGCCTGAATAGGTCTGTGGAGCGTATTAACCCAGTGTCTTAGACGTGCTTAAAATGTACAGAAAATGGCCAATACCCCAACATCATTTTTTTGTAAGGACCCAAATGTAGAAAATGTAAGGGAAGCTTTAGGGAAACTGTAAGGGAACAGTTTAATAAAGAGACAAAAGTCTTATTTACGAGCCTGGAAAAGTCAGCAATGGTCTTTGTCCAGCCCCGGACAATGTAAATTTCTAACGAATATGTAAGACCTATCTAACTAAAAATTTGTGAACAGACATATATGCTGATAAGGGACAACTGAACGCTGCGCTGGGATAACGAACTGGACATGGTTGATGACTGTTGTGTCTGTGCAACTGCTGGTTGTGGACTGGAGGCTTCAACGCCTCCTTCATGGACAGCAGAGTGAGAATGACATAATACAGGGGAAGGGCCAGTGGTTTCACTGTCAGACACAGATTTTGGACCAGGTATTCCGCCCACCTACTTGGGTGCTTCGTATATGAGCAGGATATGACGTATGGTAACAGAGGTATTATGTCAAATTTCCCTTTATAAAGGGATGTGTGGTTAAAATTTTCGAACTAACAGTATATATATATATATATATATATATATATATATATATATATATAGAGAGAGAGAGAGAGAGAGAACATGTTTCATTACTCATATTATTATTACTAGATAGAGGCCCGATGGTATCACATTGGGAGGGTGGTAATGTCAAGATGGGGCAGGCTTTGCAGCATTAAGAATCTCTCCTCCCAATGTGTTCACCCACCTATCTACTCTCTCTTTCCCCATGTGCTGACTTCTCCCATCTGTGCTCTTGTCTTTGACCTGTCTACCCCATGTGCTATCCCCTTTGCCTGCTGTCTCTCTCCTTCCTGTGCTGTGTTCTCACCTAAAAGACAATACTGACATTACAGCAGGAGATCGCAGAGGATACATTTTGTGAGGTAAAATATTGTTTAAAAACAGTCATTGAAACATTGTACCTGACAAAAGAATTCCTCTGTGATCTCCTGCTGTAATGTCAGTATTGTCTTTTGCTTCCTCCCCTGCCCAGGAGATGTGGTATGCTCCGTACACAGTCAGACACAGACAGTTTTTTAAATTAATTTTCGTTCTTGGGAAAACCCCTTTAATGTGACCGGCTTCCTCTGCCTGTAGACAAGTCGCGCATCTGCCGCCGGGATCAGCAACGGCGTGTACAGTGTGTGTGCATGTGTGTGGTGCGTACGGCATATACAGTGTGCTTTTGCATGTGCCTGTGTGGTGCGTACGGCTTGTACAGTGTGTGTGTGTGTGTGTGTGTGTGGTGCGACGGTGTTCCGTTGGTGCAAGAGGCTGGTACCACCAGCAGTTTCCATATTGAGACACCCATCACTTGGGTGTCCCAATATGGAGGTCGGTGAACTTCCGTCGCTTGGAATTCTGGGATATGGACACATCTGGATGGAACAGGATGTGAAGTATTTACAAGGTAAGTATAAATTAAGATGTGTAAGGCTGAAACATGAAAAATTGTGTGCAGCACATTAATGCATTTATGTTCCAAAATGTCCAAGTGCAGACCCAAAAAACAACATCAGGCTACCAGATACATGCTTAAAGAGACCGTGAGATGGGCAACACAATCAAAAACATATAAAAATAATATATTATATAGAGATTGAGAGTAGAAATTTGACCATTGCACAATGTACAAAGGTTTTCAAAAATTATCCCAAGGGGGCTATATCATACACGCTGAAAGACACTGTCATGGGGACATCACAATACACTTTGCAGTTATTACAAGAGGTAGAGATAGAGAGTGCAAGTTTTACAATTGCACAATGTGCAAAGATTTCCAAAAATTACCCAAGGGGTCTATGTCATACACCCTGAAAGATGCTGTCATGGGGGCATCAAAATTCACTTTGCAGTTATTACAAGAGGTAGAGATACAGAGTAGAAGTTTTACCATTGCACACTGCAATGGTTTCCAAAAATTAGCCAAGGGGTCTCTCTCAGACCAGCTGAAAGATGCCGTGATGGGGATATCACAATACACTTAGCAGTTACTACAAGAGGTAAAAAGTACGAGTTTCTCCATTACACAATCTGCAAAGGTTTCCAAAAATTAGCCAAGGGGTCTGTCTCAGGCCAGCTGAAAGACCCCGTGATTGTGATATCACAATACACTTAGCAGTTATTACAAGATGTATGGAGTACATTTCATGTAATAAAACAAAAATAAAAGAAACAACAATATCTTCTTTCTTTTTCTTCTTTTTTATTTTTATATAGCGCTAACATATTCCGCAGCACTTTACAGTTTGCACACAATATCGTCGCTGTCCCCGTTAGGGCTCACAATCTAAATTCCCTATCAGTATATCTTTGGACATCCCTTACCTTTCTATCGTTCTGTCTCACGCCGTAATCCATGTCTCGGGAATAAATAGTTTTCAACCTGGAAGTTGCCAAAATATGAACAATCAGGCTAAGAACCACAGGTGAATGAGCTGCTGCGGTGACCTCATCACCATGTAAAAAATGTTAGTGATGAAGTCACCGCAGTTCAGCTAAGTGACTTCACCGCATATCATGGTGAGAAATTCTTAATTCTCAATTTCAGACTGATTTCTTTATGAATTAATGTATAGCTTAAAAAAATAGTTAACTGCACATTATACATGTGATCAGACTATAGCATAGGCTACTCTTCACTATCCTGCTGACAGGTTTCCTTTAAATTCTAAAAGAAAACAGTGTGGGGACCCTTCTATTCTTGATAACAACCCTTGCTAATGCTGGCAGCTGAGGGTTGCAGCCCGCAGCTATCAGTTTTGCCTGGCTGGTTATCAAAAATGCAGGGGAACCCATTCCAATTTGTTTTATTATTTTATTCATTTATAGCGCAGGTGCTGGCTGATGAATGCTCTCATCAACCACCACCTCTTCTTGCTGTTATTAGCAGCAGCAGTTGTAGGCTGATGGAAATAGTAGTCCCATCAGTGGACACCTTTGACAGTAGGTACACTTTTAGCCTCCGGTCACAGCTGTGGGCTCACACCAGCTCTCTGGCTGGTGGTAATGAACTCACATCTAATCAGAGGCAGTGTTTACCGCGCTGCCATGCACATGACCACCATGAGGAGACTATGTCAGAATGTCTGGGAATAAACGGGTCACAGCCTTACCAAGTCTAATGTGTGCTGGTCCTTACCACACTTCTCTTTGCGAGTAAAACCTAGACTGTCTACAGCGGGCATGCCAAACAGCTCAATCAGTTTGAACTGAGCTGTGTCCATAGACTTCTCCACATCAGGTGGCAAGACATTGTCCCTGACATGGCAATCCTGGAACAAGCTGGGCACTGTATTGTTTACACTTTCCTGCTGAAAGCTGAAGCCAGGTGGTTGGACATGTGATCTGAATGCCAGACAGCAGATTGCCTAAACAACTGCTGCATAGAGAATTGTGTCAGGGAAAGCAAGCAGTTGGGGACAGAAGAAATGTTACAAAGACTACCTCAAGGCTTCTCAGAAAAACTGGGAGACGACATTAATGAATGAGAGAAGCTTACTCATCCAGCTTGGCGAGGCAAGATCACCTCAGGAGCACGTGCAGCCAAAGATAGGAAAATATTTAAGATAAAAAGAAAGCAAGAAGTGCGCAAGGCACAAGTGGTATCTGCTGGTCTGACCACATCTACTTACTTATGTCACGTATGTGAGCCTTGATGGCCCGGATTGGCCTCATCAGTCACCTCTGGATTCACAGCCTCTGATCCTCCTCTACACCCTGAAGTCTTGGTCATCTTCAACTATGAGGGATGAACAGCATTAAAGTAACTGAGGTTTAATATTACACACAATCTGTCGACACAGATTTTGCAGGAAATCACACGTTTTTCTCATTATAAAAACACAATGCCATATGGAGCATAACATGATTATTTTGATTATCATAACTAGAGGCAAAAAGGTTCATATTACAAAAACAGAGCATAAACTTTGTTATCAATTTCGCATTGCTTTCTATTAAAATACGCATTGTAAAAATATGACCAGAAATAAGAAAGCAGAGATAAAACACTTGACTTAGTCTTTTCTGTCAAATTTAATGATTTCAAACCATATCTCCCACTAATAACTATGACTTCTGTATTTCACATTTGAAAAATGATTTCTTCCTCAAATCATTAGAACTGAGAGTCTCATAGGATATGAGAAGCAATATTTTTCTTGTGGGAAATCTAGGTTTCTTTCAGAAGTGACATTAATGTTGAACTGCATAGAGAAAAAAAAATCTTTTATCATTTAAATGAAGATGGCTTCCAGTCTGATCGGTAAACTGATACAAATAACATTTTCAAATAACCACATTTTCACTGGGATATACATTTTTTTTTTGCATCAGTCAGGTTGCCTGAAATACATCAATTCCTTGGAATGGTGCAGGTGGTCGTTGTAACAAGAAAATGAAATCCTTTCAATCTAAAGAAAAGAGTTTTCTTATGTAATGCAAGATTGAATTTTCATATCCTTCATAGTGAAATGTCTACGATTTCTAGGCTAAAATTTATATGTAAATAGCGCACTTCTTAGTGAACACACAGCTTTCCCCTTAGAACTTCCAGAAAGTTTTCAGTGAAATATTTGACAACTTGACAGTAAGAATAAATATTATTGACATAACCAAAAACATTATTGATTAACCTCTTCCAAATAAAATATATAATAGCACATCTTTTGTCATGTTCCCGCGTATGAAGCAAGTTCAGGAGCTGAGCCTGCACTATACAAGGCAGATTCCAGATGTAGTATATATCTATATACTACATATCTATACCGATATCCCGATTACTGCAATCTCCACAATAACAAAAGGGAACCACTAGCTGCCACTACGAACCATTTATAAAGGCAAATTTGACACCTGTTAGAGGTGGCGTAAGGCTTCAGGGGTGCTCTTTACAGGGCAAGAGGAGCAGAACTATTCAGTTTTATATAATCAATACAGAAAGGTAGGCAATGTTTATAAACAATAAACAACAATGATACAAAATGGGAACAAAACAGAACGATATATACAGTTACATAAAATGAAAAGGAATAACGTAAGAGAATTACAAAACATGATGTTGCAGGAATGGCTCTTATCTTTATAGATGTAAGAACTCCGATTGGGAAAAAGGAACACTATAACAGAGAACTATGTCTTCCAAAATGACTGATGACAGATACTCAAACTCTGATTTTTAACCCCTTCCTGACATGCGCTGTACTAGTACTGCTTTGCGGGAACTGCGTTCCTGCAAACCGCAGTACTAGTATGGCGCTGCTATTTCTGGTCACTGCGCTGTATCGCGTGGTGACCAGGTGAGGATGGCTGCTGTTTCTCATAGCAGAACATCCTGGCACGTCACCACTTGGGGCTGATCCGCCCCCCCCCCTCCCGCGTCGGCGATCGCTATGATTGGCTGGTGAACTCTCACCAGCCAATCACAGCAAAGCTGAAAATAGAGTTGTATAAAAAAAAAGCATGTGACAGGCTGTGATTGGTGCTGTGTGACATAGCACCAGTCACAGCGGTCACAGTAGGTGGGGTGATCACCACGTTACCTAACCTGATTAATCCATATGGCGCTGATTGGCTGAACAATAGCTTCTAGCCAATCAGCGCCAAAAGGGTTAATTTAAAGTAGCGATCACTGCCCTGCATGCCATCTTTACCTCAGATTTGGCGTGCAGAGCTGTCGTCTAAGCCCCTCTGTGCCACCTGAGCTAAGGATTCCATTGTTAGCCAGTGCGATCGTCCCTGTGATCTTCTGCCCTCCTGTGCTGTGTGCTGATCTCCTGCGATCTGTGCTGTGCTGCCATCTGCCTGCTGTGTGACTCCTGTGATCACAGCAGCAGCAGCACCTCCCCCACCCCTTTCCCATCCCCCATCCCTGTTCCAGTACCCCCCCTCCAATTGATTTTTTTGCCCACTTTTTTGCACTTTTCTTCCTGTGCGCGGCGTCCCGCGCAGAGAATTTGTGCTCTTCCTGTGTCCGCAGCTGCTGATCAGAGACTGCGCCACAGGACTTTTTCTTTTTTTAGCTAGTTAGTGTAGCGGACTTAGCAGTCTAAGTGAAGTCTGATTTTTTTTTTTTTTTTAGAAAAAATAATAATCGTAGTTAGTACAGTGTAGTTCCAGACTCAGCAAAGTACCGTAGCCAGCGTCAGTGTTTGACGTCCCCTTTCCCATCCCCCATCCCTGTTCCAGTACCCCCTTCCTCTCATCCCTCCAATTGATTTTTTTTGCGCACTTTTTAGCGCTTTTTTTTTCCTGTGCGCGGCGTCCCGCGCAGAGGATTTGTGCTCTTCCTGTGTCCGCAGCTCTTTGATCAGTATTGCTCCTGATCAGAGACTGCGCCACAGGAATTTTTCTTTTTTAGCTAGTTAGTGTAGCGAACTTCACAGTCTAAGCGACGTCCAAGCTTTTTTTTGAAAAAAATAATAGTAGTTAGTACAGCATAGTTTTAGACATAGCAAGGTAGCGTAGCCGGCGTCACATCGTTAGTGACGACCGATCTTCTTTTAGATAAAAAAAATTGTACAGCGTAGTTTTAGTGGTAGCGTGTTAGTACAGCCGGCGTCAGGGCGTTAGTGATGACCGATCTTGTACAGAGTAGTTTTATAGGTAGGGAGGTAGCTTTTTTTTTTCTTGCATAAAAAGTGCATTAGGGGAGCGTACGTCACATTGTTGGTGACGTCCGTTTTTCTTTTGTAAAAAAAATAATTAGTTGCGTCGATTAACTTTTTAGCGAGTGCATTAGGGGAGCGTACGTCACATCGTTGATGGCGTCCATTTTTCTTTTGTAAAAAAGAATTTGCGTCGGATAAATTTATAGGGAGGGCATTAGTGTAGTGAACGTCTTTTTTTATACAAACTTTTTTTTAAAATCTGATTTTTCTTTCCATTTTTTCTTCTACATTTTACCTCTCTACTTCTTTTTTCTCTATGTTTTGTTATAATAAAGTGTACCCTATACACAAGCCCCACACATTACATGTATAAAAGCACAACTTACATACACATCCCCGGGGTTTGGGAAAAAAAATAAAAATGGACCATTCGTCAACAAGGCACTATTCACCAGAGGAGGCTTATGCCATCCTTGCATCCGACACGGATTCAGCCAATGAAGATGATTCTCCTCCTCCTCCTCATCCCCCCCAACAAGGCACCCTAGGACCCAGGCAACTTTTGCAGCAATCGAGTCATTTCGGATTTCAGCAGCTCAGGAATCCAGTTTGACACCACTGGCCTCACTGAAATTGACTTCTTCAAATTATTTTTCAGTGAGGAAATAATAAATCTTATGGTGGCCCAGACGAACCTGTATGCCCAGCAATTTTTCACCCAAAATTCCACGTTATCATACGCAAGATGGACCCCCGTAAATGCAGCAGAGATTATGACATTTTGGGGAATTGTGCTGCATATGGGCATTATAAAAAAACCAGATTCGTCTGTACTGGATTACTGATATTCTCTACAGCAGAGGTGTCAAACTGCATTCCTCGAGGGCCGCCAACAGGTCATGTTTTCAGGATTTCCTTGTATTGCACAGGTGATAATTTAATCACCTGCACAGAATGATTCCAGCACCTTGTGGAATGTTAAGGAAATCCTGAAAACATGACCTGTTGGCGGCCCTCGAGGAATGCAGTTTGACACCTCTGCTCTACAGTACACTGGTATTCTGCATGGCCATGAAAAGGACATGATTTGAAGGGATCCAAAGATTTTTGCATTATAGTGATAATGCACAGTGTCCTCCCCAAGACGATCATAACTTTGATCGTCTATATAAAATTCGGCCAGTCATTGAACACTTCAGCAGAAAATTTGCTGAGGCGTACATACCCCAGAGGTACATTGCTATTGATGAATCTCTCGTTCATTTCAAAGGGAGGCTAAAATTCTGACAATACCTGCCCAGTAAGAGGTCCAGGTACAGAATAAAGCTGTACAAACTGTGCGAGAGTACCTCAGGGTACACCCACAGATTTAGGGTCTACGAGGGGAAGGACACCCAAATTAACCCCCTTGAAAGCCCCCCCTGTCCTGGGGGTGAGTGGGAAAATTGTGTGGGAATTGCTGCACCCACTGCTTGATAAGGGTTATCACCTCTACGTTGATAACTTTTATACCAGCATCCCACTCTTCAAGGACTTCTCTGCCAGAGTTACAGCTGCATGTGGCACCATGCGAAAAAATCAGCGAAACCTCCCTAAGCCGCTAATTGGGCAAATGCTGAGAAAAGGGGAAAGCAGAGCCTAATGCAGCGACAACATGCTGGTGGTCAAGTATAAGGACAAAAGGGATGTCCTTATCCTGACCACCATACACCGTGACAACAGCACCATTGTCACGGTTCGTGGGACAGCAACACAAGTCCGAAAGCCAGATTGTATTTTGTATTACAATCGGTACATGGGGGGTGTGGATCTTTCAGATCAGGTCCCCCAACCATACAGTGCCATGCGAAAAGCCAAAGTATGGTACAAAAAATTGGCCGTGCACATTGTACAGATGTCACTGTACAATGCTTTTGTGCTGTTCAGTAGGGTTGAGCGACTTTTCATTTTTTGAGATCGAGTCGGGTTTCCCGAAAACCGACTTTCTCAAAAGTCGGGTCGAGTGAAATCGGCCGATCTTATTGAAAAGTCGGGGTCGGGGATCGGCCAAAACATGAAACCCAATGAATTTCAATGGGGAAGCATACTTTTTTAATATTTGCTTCAGCGCGATAATGTTGAAAAGCCGGTAATTCAATTGCCGGCTTTTCATTTCTCCTGCCTAAACCCGACATGATATGAGACATGGTTTACATACAGTAAACCATCTCATATCCCCCTTTTTTTTGCATATTCCACACTACTAATGTTAGTAGTGTGTATGTGCAAAATTTCAGCGCTGTAGCTATTAAATTTAAGGGTTAAATCGCGGAAAAAATTGGCGTGGGCTCCCGCGCAATTTTCTCCGCCAGAGCGGTAAAGCCAGTGACTGATGGCAGATATTAATAGCCAGGAGAGGGTCCATGGTTATTGGCCCCCCGTGGCTAAAAACATCTGCCCCCAGCCACCCCAGAAAAGGCACATCTGTAAGATGCGCCTATTCTGGCACTTGGCCACTCTCTTCCCACTCCCGTGTAGCGGTGGGATATGGGGTAATGAAGGGTTAATTCCACCTTGCTATTGTAAGGTGACATTAAGCCAGATTAATAATGGAGAGGCGTGAATTATGACACCTATCCATTATTAATCCAATTGTTTGAAAGGGTTAAAAAACACACACACACATGATTAAAAAGTATTTTAATGAAATAAACACACCGGTTGTTTTAATATTTTATTGCTCTCTCAATCCATTTGAAGACCCTCGCTTGGCAAAATAATAAACCCACAATATACATACCCTCTGATGAACTGTCACGTCCCACGAGGTAATCCATCTGAAGGGGTTAAAATATTTTACAGGCAGGAGCCCTGCTAATGCAGCTGTGCTCGTGCCTGTAAGCCCCGGCGAATGAAGGAAATGGAGGTCAATGACCTATAGTTACCTTCAGTCACGGTGATGCGCCCCCTGGTGGATGTCCTCATATGACCTGGAGCGTGGGAAAAAGTTCCCAGGCTGCAGTTCATGAGGACATGAACTCTCTATGACACATATATATATATATATATATAAAAAATGAAACCCGACTTTGGATTACAGATCGTGTACCGCCGACCCGATCCCAGAGTGGGATCGGGTCGGGTTTCACGAAACCCGACTTTGCTAAAAGTCGGCGACTTTTGAAAAGTGCCGATCTGTTTCGCTCAACCCTACTGTTCAGATCTGCAGGCAATACGGGGATGTTCCTTCAGTTTCAGGAAGAAGTCATCAAGGCCCTAATGTTTGGCACTCGGGGAGGTGAGGGCCCCAGTACTTCTGAATCTGATAGTGCCCGTATTGTCCAGGTCAACATTTCCCAGGACAGGTTCCCCAAGCAGCGAGGACAGGCTGATCACAAAAACGGTGCAGAGTATGCTCCCAGAGGGGAATCCGAAAGGACACAACTTAACATTGTGAAACCTGCCCTGAGAAACCTGGCCTTTGCATTAAGGATTGTTTCAAAGCGTACCACACGTCCACAAATTAATAAAATTAGTTTATACCCTTTTGACACAACACATCTATAATCTGATGTACCAAACACATCTTACACATACCGCCACATTATAAATTCATACACTAAATCCAAAAGCATTATAGTTATTACTATAAAACTATGCCTCTAGATAAATTCCTTCAGAGGTGTAGTTTCCAAAATGGGGTCAATTGTGGAGGATTTCCACTGTTAAGGCACATCAGGGGCTCTGCAAATGCAACATGATGTCCGCAGACCATTCCATCAAAGTCTGCAATCCAAAACATCACTCCTTCCATTCTGCGCCCTGCCGTGCTCACAAACAGTGGTTTTCCCCCACATATGGGGTATCGGCGTACTCAGGAGAAAATGTGAAACAACTTTTGTCTTCTATTTTCTCCTGTTACCTTTGTGAAAATAAAAAAATTGGGGCTAAAAGATAATTTTTGTGGTAAAAATTTGATTTTTTTTTTCAGGGTTCTATGTTATAAACTTCTGTGAAGCAACTCACATAGAAAAAACTCAGAAAAAATACATACCATGAGATACGGCCTTCCCAAAACCCTGTCTGATGACAAATGCACACTTAGCAGGATGCAGCAGGCCTCCACTGATAAAGGCTAGGGGCGGCACAGGTGCAAACTACTTGATAAAAACAGCCACCCCCACACCAACCAAACATTGCAGGGGTTGGCTGCCTAGTAGAAAAAATGCTAAATGTTGATTTAACTCACATAGGAGGCCAGTCACACTGATAAGTGTGGTGCACAGTGTCTGGTATGCAACCTATTAATGACGCCCCTTGTATTAACAGGCGGGCTGCCCAGCACTATAAAATGCAGCACACAGTGACAGATGCCCCAGAAAAACCTAGTCAACATAAAGAGGCCTGGCCACATCCTGCAAAAAAGGATATGATATAGTGCAAAATAATGTATGCATGTGATAAACCCATACACTATATGAGGTATTGGTTTAATATTTTGGCCAAAATAAAGTAAGCCCGCAACCCAATATCAAGGGTCCTTATAATATTGCGGGTCCTACAACTAATATCAAAAAACAGATCACATAGAAAAAACTCAGAAAAAATACATACCATGAGATACGGCCTTCCCAAAACCCTGTCTGATGACAAATGCACACTTAGCAGGATGCAGCAGGCCGCCCCTAGCCTTTATCAGTGGAGGCCTGCTGTATTAATAGGTTGCATACCAGACACTGTGCACCACACTTATCAGTGTGACTGGCGTCCTATGTGAGTTATATCAATGTGCATTTTTTCTACTAGGCAGCCAACCCCTGCAATGTTTCGTTGGTGTGGGGGTGGCTGTTCTTATCAAGTAGTTTGCACCTGTGCTGCCCCTAGCCTTTATCAGTGGAGGCCTGCAGCATCCTGCTAAGTGTGCATTTGTCATCAGACAGGGTTTTGGGAAGGCCGTATCTCATGGTAAAACTTCTGTGAAGCGCCTGGAAGTTCAAAATGCTCACCACACAGCTACATAAGTTTGCTAAAGGGTCTAGTTTCCAAAATAGGGTCACTTATGAGTTTTCCAATGTTTAGGTACGTTAGGGTCTCTTCAAACGCGACATGGCGTCCACTCTCAATTCCAGCCAGTTTTGCGTTCAAAAAGTCAAAAGGCGCTCCTTCCCTTCCGAGCCCTGCTGTGCGTCCAAACAGTGGTTTTCCCCCACATATGGGATATCAGCGTATTCAGGAGAAATTGCTCAACAATTTTTGTGGACCATTTTCTCCTTTTACACATGTGAAAATAAAAAAATTGTTGCTAAAAGATCATTTTCTTGGAAAAAATGTGATTTTTTTTTCATGGCCCTACGTTATAAACTTCTGTGAAGCACCTGGGGTTTCAAAGTTCTCACCACACAGCTACATAAGTTTGTTAAGGGTCTAGTTTCCAAAATAGGGTCACTTGTGGGGGTTTTCTAATGTTTAGGCACATCAGGGGCTCTTCAAACGCAACATAGCATCCACTCTCAATTCCAGCCAATTTTGCATTCCTTCCGAGCCCTGCTGTGTGCCCAAACAGTGGTTTTCCCCCACATATGGGGTATCAGCGTATTCAGGAGAAATTGCTCAACAATTTTAGTGGACCAATTTCTCCTTTTACCCTTGTGAAAACAAACAACTTGTTGCCGAATGATCATTTTTGTGACTAAAAAGTTAAATGTTCATTTTTTCCTTCCTCATTGCTTCAGCTCCTGTGAAGCACCTGAAGGGTTAATAAACTTCTTGAATGTGGTTTTGAGTACCTTGATGGGTGCAGTTTTTGGAATGGTGTCACTTTTGGGTATTTTCTGTTATATAGACCCCTCAAAGTGACTTCAAGCGTGAGGTGATCCCTAAAAAAAGGTTTCCTAAATTTTATTGAAAAAATGAAAAATCGCAGGTCAACTTTTAACCCTTATAAATTGTGTTAATGTATAGTGCACATGCGGGAAATGTTATTTATGAACTAATTTGTGTGACATATCTCTCTGATTTAAGGGCATAAAAATTCAAAGTTCAAAAATTGCTAAATTTTCAAAATTTTCACCAAATTTCCATTTTTTTCACAAATAACCAAAGTCATATCGAAGAAATTTTACCACTATAATAAAGTACAATATGTCATGAGAAAAGAATCTCAGAATCACTAAGATCCGTTGAAGCGTTTCAGAGTTATGACCTCATAAAGTGACAGTGGTCAGAATTGAAAAAAATGGCCTGGTCAGGAAGTTGAAAACAGGCTTCGGGGTGAAGGGGTTAAATGATCAAGGTTATGTCCTCATATCTTCTCTTGATGAGCTCATATGGGGCCTGCTTTTGGGATGTGCTAGGTCTGTTGGAATTTTATAAGATCCCTTATATGAGCAAACGTGCTCGGTAATACTCGGTTATCATTTGAGTATCACGGTACTTGGATGTGCTTGTTACTCGGTGCGTAATGGGTGGTGCGCAATGTAAAACTTGAATCCCCAGCTCATGCGGTGATTGCCTGTGAGTCACTGTAATACTATATCCATCTTGGTTGTGGAATTACTGTGATTGGCTGGATGCCTGACATCATCAGGCATAAAAGGACAGGCTCCGCCTGGCTTGACATTCTGACATCATTGTACAGGTCTGTGACACTTCGTATTGGAGGCAAAGAGTGCTTGTCTAGGCCTTTGTGCACAGTATAACGAATCAGAGGCCTGTAGTGTTGATACTAGTGCTGAAGCTGATCTATCAAGCTAATGGTCCTACTAAGGGCTATTCGTTTGTATTACATACAATCTACATTTAGCCTGAAGAGGGAAAAAGAGGGACAGGATCAAGTCTGTAGCCAGGGATTAGGCCTGTGCAGTCCATTGGCAAAAATATAGCTGTAATTTTTTGTGGGGGCTGAATATATTGAATATATTTTGATCCATCAAAAATTAGGTGATTTGAGGTCCTTTTTTATGCTATAAAACACACCCAGAAACATTGAAACATCCTCCTGGGCTAGATTTCTCAGCAATACACTATCGTGATCTCTAAAATTCAGAAAAAGCTTTTAATTTTTTAGGCTTCCAT
Source organism: Ranitomeya variabilis (assembly GCF_051348905.1). NCBI lineage: Eukaryota > Metazoa > Chordata > Amphibia > Anura > Dendrobatidae > Ranitomeya > Ranitomeya variabilis. The sequence continues at coordinate 823,414,538 of NC_135232.1, read as the reverse complement.
TTCTTAGCCATACAGTGTCATGTGGTCTGTGAACATTTCTGTGATCTCTAAAACTGAACAAAACATTTTAAAAATGTTGTAGGCTTCCATTTCTCAGCCATACAGTGTGTGAAGCAGTGACCCCTGTTACAGCTAGGGGGCGCTGCATGTACTCCTCAGGATATGCATGGAAGCATATCTGTAGTTGTAATGGTTGAACTAGCCACACACACCTCCCACCTATGCGAGTGCCTACAAGTATATAATGTGACCACGTGGGTCACATGGGAGAAAAGATGGATGGACCTGAGTGGTCTGTGTGCCAGGTCCTGGAGGGCCTCTGTGTTGGGAGGTCCTGGGAGTAGGACTAGATCCCTAAAGAGCACATGGGGGAGGCCTTGGACCTGGGGGCCTGTGTGTTGGACAGTCCCAGATGGGGATGGACGTCCTGAATAGCACACAGAGAGGACACGTGTGCAGAGTCCGTGATGGCACTGCGTTTGGGGAAGCTACAGCCCGTCTGAGGATCTGGACTGTCAGGTGGCCTGGTGAGCAAGGCATTGTCCGGGACGGTGATCCCAGTTCGGCAACTTCCCTGAGAGAGTACTGACAGGAGTCAGCGTATGGAGCAGGAGCTCCTGGAAGGTAACCCAGCGTATGGGGAACTGTGCAGTCACCCATGGTAACTGGACGGAGTAAAGTCCAGCATGATTAGAGACTGCAACCGTAATGTCGTATGTTGGTGCCTGTTGTGCTCCATGGACATTAATGAACTGTATGGCGTGCGGTCACCCACGATAACTGGACACAGAGGTACAGGGTGTTTAGTGACAGCATTTCAAAGCCGTATACTATGATGTGAAGATTGATGTAAAGACTGCTTGTCGTTCATATTTCTGTGGCTTATGTTATGACTCCATAATAAACCACATGGACTGTTAAAGTGAAAATTCGTGCCTGACTACGTTAGTCCGCTGCCAAATGAGTGTCCCCCAATACAGTCAGTAAGTGCAATCTTGCAAGTGTTGTGTAGTCTGTGAACATTTTGGTAATCTCTAAAACTGCAAAAAAGCTTTTAAAAATTTTATAGACTTCCATTTATCAGACATGCAGTGTTATGTGGTCTGTGAGCATTTCTGTAATCTCTGAAAGTGAAAAAAAGCTTTTAAAAATTTTGTAGGCTTCCATTTCTCAGCTATACAGTGTTAAGTGGTCTGTGAACATTTCTGTCATCACTAAAACTGAGAAAAAGCATTGGAACATTTTTCTGAATTGAATTATTGCCCGGCTAATCTCTCCTCGCTACTCCCCTGCTTCTCCCCTCTGCAAATCTCTCCACTGGCTCCCAATTCCCCAACGAATCCAGTTCAAACTACTAACACTGATCTACAAAGCTATCCACAATCTGCCCCTCCCTATATCTCTGAACTAATCTCCCAATATCTTCCCTCACATATTTTCCGATACTCCCAAGACCTCCTACTCTCCTCCACACTTATTCGTTCCTCACACAACTGCCTCCAAGATTTCTCCCGAATATCCCCCATCTTCTGGAATTCCATGCCTCAACACATATGGTTATCCACCACCCTCAGATCCTTCAGATGGACCTGAAAACCCATCTCTTTATGGAGGCCACAAAAAATGATTTTGTATCCTTGGCCAGATCTATGTCTTGCCACAGTTCTGTCTCTGAGCTCCTTGGCCAGTTCCTTTGACCTCATGATTCTCACTTGGTCTGGGTGTTTGTTAGAGTTGGCGGATTGAGCTAAATAAAATAAATAATAAAGTGCAACTGCAACCCAAGGTACACCGTGCAGAGATGGAAAACTGCTGCTAGTGAATAATGATGGAATACACAGTGAGAAAATATCTGTACACACTGGTTTGAACACCACTCAGTGTGAACAGCACAGGAACTGAACTTGCACACAGAAATGAAAAAGATGCCCTGCAACTGAGCTGTGTCCCTTGCACACAGAAACCTAAGAGATGCTCTGCAACTGAGCTGTGTCACTCGCACACAGAAATGAAAGCGATGCTCTGCAACTGAGCTGTGTCGCTCGCACACAGAAACTAAGGAGATGCTCTGCAACTGAGCTGTGTCACTCGCACACAGAAATGGAACAGATGCTCTGCAACTGAGCTGTGTCACTTGCACACAGAAAGGGAACAGATGCTCTGCAACTGAGCTGTGTCACTTGCACACAGAAACAGAACAGATGCTCTGCATAGTATCCTGACTAGGGTTGTGCTTGCTCTGGAACTCTACTGTGCTAAGCGCACTCATGTAGGAACCATATGCTAAGCTAATGGCTAATTGCCCCCACAGATGCTAACTGTGTGCCATGTATACAAGTCCCAAGGCTAGACAGACACACACACAACACATGCAGACAGAGTGGTAGAGTATCTGCTGGCAACAGCCACACACAAACGATACTAGTGCACAAGCATGTGCCTCTGAGAGTCTTTTATACACTAGACTCATGTTCAGATGAACAGGACCTTGTCCGTGGACCAATCCGGAGCTGCTACATCACCAGAGCAGCTGACATCCATCTAAAAATGAGAAGACACCACCTCATGGACATGCTCATTAAGGTGATTTCTGGACATAGACTCCAGAGCTTCAGGCTTCAGCTGCCTATAGCAGGTTGCTATAGACTTGGCTGGAGAGCCAGCAACAACCAAACGAACACTGTGAGCCTGAGCAAGACTCTGGGACCGACATCTCTGCTGAGCAGCACCTGCAGCAGCCAAGTCTGATTGGGAGACCGCAGATGCAGATACGTCTTGGGATCTATTCCATGCAGTGGAAGCAGGAAATCGGGGTTGGTAAAACAGACCCATTAGCCACCCGAATGGACATTGGCTTAGGAAGCATCACTACTGGGATTGCGTTCCATTGGGCGAATGTAGCAGACATGAAATTGTCCTCTGCCCTGGAGCCCGCGCAAGACCTAGCATTGAGAGTAATACACCCAAATGACAAAGAAACCCCAAAGGCCAATTTGGAAGACATATCTGCTGGCACTAGTGAGCCTCTCCCTAAAGCCACCAGATGCTGTGACTCCCTTTGACACTTGGGACATTTATTGGCAAAATGACTGGTCTGCCTGCAGGCAAAACATAGCACAGAGTGGGTGATAGATTTCGCTTGAGAGACATCCATGGGCTCTACAGGATCATCTGCCTGAGTTGGTGGAATCATGTGATTGGCGAAGTTCGGAGCCAACCGAATTCCAGAACTATGAGCTCTCTCTAATCCCCATTCAACATGCCGGAGATCTATGCGAGAGGACACAGATATTAATTCCTCCAGAGTAGTGGGAATCTCTTTTGTGGCCAAAGCATCCCTGACATGATCCGTTAAACCCCTCCAAAAGATAGGTATTAAAACCTTATCAGGCCACTCCAACTCAGAAGCCAGAGTATGGAATTGGATGGCAAATTGGCTAACCAAGGATGAACCCTTTGTTAATGCCATTAGTTGGAGTGCAGTATCATGGGTTACTTGTGGCCCCCAAAAAACCTTTTTCAGGGCACCCAAAAAATGAGAGTCGCTCCGGACTACCTGGTCTTTACACTTGCACAGTGGCATAGCCCACTCCAACGCTCTGTCTGTCAACAGGGACACCACAAACCCACCTTAGCTCGCTCAGAAGAGAAACATGAGGTCAATAACTCCAGCTGGATTGATCATTGGTTCACGAATCCCCTGTAAGCCTTCATGTCCCCAGAGAACTTTTGGGGAAGTGGGAAATGTGAAAGAGATGGAACAGGAGCTGCAGCAGAGGTCGCCCGCTCAAGCTGGACAACCTGTCCCCCAGCTGCTTGATGTACTGCTGAAGACGCTGCTCATCCGCCATTACTAACCAGATCCTGGTGCTAGTATACTGTTAGGGTTGGCAGATTGAGCTAAATAAAATCTACTATATAATTGTCTAAGGGTCACTTCCGTCTTTCTGTCCTTCTGTCTTTCTTTCTGTCACGGATATTCATTGGTCGCGTCCTTTGTCTGTCATGGAATCCAAGTCGCTGATTGGTCTCGCCAGCTGCCTGTCATGCCTGCTGCGACCAATCAGCAATGGCCACAGTCCGATTAGTCCCTCCCTACTCCCCTGCAGTCAGTGTCCGGCACCCGCTCCATACTCCCCTCCAGTCACCTCTCACACAGGGTTAATGCCGGATGTAACGGACCGCGTTATGCTGCATGTAACTGACTCCATTACCGCCGCTATTAACCCTGTGTGACCAAGTTTTTACTATTGATGCTGCCTATGCAGCATCAATAGTAAAAACATCTAATGTTAAAAATAAGAAAAAAAATAAAAAATCATTATATACTCACGTTTCCCGCTCCTCGAGACGCTCCAGTGACCGCTCCATGCAAGCGGCTGGTTCTGGTGGCAAGGATGGTCTGCGAGAAGGACCTGCCATGACGTCACGGTCATGTGACCGTGACATCATCACATGTCCCGCGCGCCTGCGCAAGAAGGACCTGCCATGACGTCATGGTCATGTGACCATGACACGGTCATGTGACCGCGACGTCATCACAGGTCCTGCGCGAGAAGTAGGCGACAGGACTACAAGGGGCCCTGGAAGGTGAGTATATGGTTATTTTTTATTTTTTAACCTGTGACATACGTGGCTGGGCAATATACTACATAGCTGGGCAATATACTATGTGACTGGCCAATATACTATGTGGCTGGGCAATATACTACGTGGCCCTGTGCTGTATACTACATCGCTGTGCAATATGCTACGTGGCTCTGTGCTGTATACTACGTCACTGGGCAATATACTACGTAACTGGGCAATATACTACATGGCTGGGCAATATACTACATCACTGGGCAATATACTACATGGCTCTGTGCTGTATACTACGTTGCTGTGCAATACACTATGTGGCTGGGCAATATACTACGTGGCTGGCCAATATGCTACGTGGCTGGCCAATATACTACGTGGGCTGTGCAATATACTAGGTGGACATACATATTCTAGAATACCCGATACGTTAGAATCGGGCCACCATCTAGTAAGTAATAAAGCTCAATCACAACCCGGGGTCCATCGTGCAGAGATGGATAACTGCTGCTAGTGAATAATGACAGAATACATGGCGAGTGATTGCCCGTACACATTGGGTTGAGCACCACTCAGTGTGAACAGCACATGAACTGAATTCGCACACAGAAGCGAAAGAGATGCTCTGCAAGTGAACTTTTTCACATATATACAGAAATGAAAGAGATGCTCTGCAACTGAGCTGTGTCAATTGCACACAGAAAGGGAACAGATGCTCTGCAACTGAGCTGTATCACTCGCACATAGAAATGGAACAGATGCTATGCATAGTACCGGACTAGTGTTGTGCTTGCTCTGGTACTCAACTGTGCTGACTGCACACATGTAGGAACCATATGCTAAGCCAATGGCTAATTGCCCCCATTAATGCTAACTGCCTGCCACGTGTAAAGTCCCAAAGCTAGACAGACACAGAACACATGCAGACAGAGTGGTAGAGTATCCACTGGCAACAGCCACACACAAATGATAAAACCTACAAGAGAAAAAAAGTAAGCAAAAACCCTGATTTAACTAAGTAAAAAAGCAAAAGTGCATTTAAATAACACAGAGTTTTTAGTAATACTGTTTTTTGATCAAAAAATAGCACGAAAGCCATCCCACCTCGTCAAGGTAACTCTGATCGGGACAGTCCTACACTGTCTAATATTTAAACCTTACCATGTGTCAATGTTGACCTCAGTGTGAATAAGGGCAGACAAAAGGACTGGGCCCAATCAGTGAAACACTAGACTGTGGAAGCCTTATATATAATCTCTAGCTCAGAAACAGGGAGGCCACACCCTGGCTTGCACGGAATGCAACAATACAGAGAAAAAAAACACAAAAATTGAGCTTAACTTGAGTTGGTACACATGCAGAGGTTAAACGCATGTTCACATTGGCCACAAAACATTAAAACCTACAAGAGAAAAAAGTAAGCAAAAACCCTGATGTAACTAAGTAAAAAAGGAAAAGTGCATTTAAATAACACAGAGTTTTTAGTAATACTGTTTTTTGATCAAAAAATAGCACAAAATCCATCCCACCTCGTCAAGGTAACTCTGATTGGGACAGTCCTACACTGTCTAATATTAAACACAATGATAGTAGCACACAGGTGTGTGCCTCTTAGAGTCTTTTATACACTAGACTCATATCCAGACTAACAGGACTTTGCCCGTGGACCAATCAGGAGCTGCCGCATCACCAGAGAAGCTGACGTCCGTCCACAAATGAGAAGACGCCACCTCATGGAAATGCTCGGTAAGGTGATTTCTGGACTTAGACTCCAGAGCTTCAGGCTTCAGCGGCCTACCGCTAGTTGCTATAGACTTGGCTGGAGAGCCAAAAGTAACCAAATTAACACTGTGAGCCTGAGCAATACCCTGGGTCCGATGTCTATGCTGAGCAGCACCCACAGTGGCTGAGTCTGAATGGGAGACCACAGAGGTAGATAAGGCTTGGGATCTATCCCGTGCCGTGGGAAGATTCCGACGCCTAACAGTGTTGAGCAAGATGTAAAACTTCCCTTATTGCATCATTTCAATGTTTGCTGTAATATAAACATGAGGATTCCACAGATGGCTACTGTGAAATCTGTTGGCCTCTTTGAAGGGCCTGATTAAATGAAAATAATCCCAAATCAATTGCCTATACCTCACATTAAAGTAATATAAATTCTACATGGTTTGCAGCATGATATAATAATTGATCAGTATCAGTAGATGGTAAAGCGTATCACTCTCTGGAGGTGGAGGTGTCACTACTTGACCTGGTTGTAGTGGTGCATCATTACAGTGCCCACACAAAACATTGACCTTGGTAGGCCATGAAAGACATGCACTTTCTTTAATAGAAAATGTAGATCAACCTGTTAAGGGAGTGCATCTAGCTACACAATGATAATTCCCATATTCTCCTTCACGTGAGAAAACAGTTTGTTTGGAAAAATACTGTCAACTTGGTATCATGCATTTAGAATGAGTGCATGCTATCCTTTCTTTTTTAATTTTAGAATTGGAAGGGACCACTGGGGTCATTGTTTCCAACCCCTTGCTCGAAGCAGGATTTACTAAACCATCTCATATAGATGTCGTTCCAGCCTCTGTTTGAAGACTTTCATTGAAAGAGAACACCTCTCGTGGCAGCCTGTTCCACTCATTAATCACCCTTACTGTGAATTATTTTTTCTAATATCTAATCTATATCTTCTTACTTTCAATTTCATTCCACTGCTTATCGTGTTTCCATGTGTAAAAGAAAATTAGGGTAATCCATCTACACTGTGACATCCCTTCAAATATTTGTAGACAGCTATTAACTCTCCTCTTAGATTTTTTTTTTTGCAAGCTAAAAATTCCCCGATCCTTTAACCGTTACTTGTAGGACATACTTTGCAGTCAGCTCACCATCCTGGGGGCTCTTTTATGAACTCGCTCCAGTTTTTCGATGTCTTTTTTAAAATGTAGTGCCCAGAACTGGACATAGTATTCCAGATGACAGCTGACCAAGAAAGAGGAGAAGGGGGTAATTACTTCAAGTGATCTAAACTCTATGCTTCTCTTAATCAATCCCAGAAATGTGCTTGCCTTTTTTACTGCTGCAACACACTATTGACTCATGTGAAGTCTTTTAATTATTAGAATGCCATTGTCTTTTTCACATGTGCTGTTGCTCAGTTCTAATCCTACTTCTGCAGATGCAACTTTAATTTTTTCACCCAGATGTAGAAACTTGCATTTCTCCGTTAAACACCATTTTATTAGCTGCTGCCCATTGTTCAAGCTTATCTAAATCCTTCTGAATCCTTCCTTTGTCTTCTCTAATGTTAACTATCCCTCCTAGCATGCATCATATGCAAATTTGATAAGTTTACCTTCAGTTCCCTTATCTAGATCATTTATGAAAATATTGAAGAACACAGGTGCCAGGACAGAACTTTGTGGTACCCCACTTGAAACACTCTTCAAATGGATGTGCAACCATTTATTACCACTCAATGAGTACGATCACATAGGCTCTTTTTTCTAAACCTTTTAATATTCCTTATTGTAATATGATCTCATGATGATAGATAATGCATAATATGCATAATGTAAAAAGCAGCAACATGATTCTGCCATGATGTATGATTGGAAAGTACAATTATTAGTATACCCAAGTCCTTTTCACACATGCTGTCGGCTTAGTTATATTCCTCCCATACTGCAGATGTAATTTTATTTTTTCTTGCCCAGGTGTAGAATCCTGCATTTCTCCCTTAAATAACAGTCTACTAGTTGCTGTCCATTGTTGAAGCCTATCTATATCCTTCTGAATCCCTTCTATGTCTTCTCTAATTTTGGTTATCGATCCTAGCTTTGCATCATCTGCAAATCTGACTAGTTTACTTTCAGCTCCCTTATCTCAATCATTTATCAAAATGTTGAACACCACTGGGGTCAGAACAGAGCCTTGTGGCACACCACTTGAAACACTTTTCCAATTGGATGTTCAGCCATTTATTATCAGTCTTTAAGTATGATTATTGAGTCAGTTATGAATTAAATTAACCATAGCCTTGTCAATCCCATACTTCTCAATTTTGTCAATAAGGATAGTATGAGATACTATGTCAAATGCTTTGCTGCAGTTGAGAGATACTGTTAGGGCTAGCGGAAAGCACCGAATGAATATAGAGATTTTATTATAATAGATGCGTTCGCAGCTCAGGGTCCACCGTGCAGGCGAACCTGCTGCTAGCAAACGGCGGAACTATATGGCGGTATGAGCTAACTCTGTTACTTCACAGAGTAGCCGTAAACTCAAAGCACTGCGCCCTGTTAGACTTCACAGTGGCACAGGCTAACTACCCAAACGAGAGCAGTCAGTGGTCATGCACGCACACAAAACTCCTAGCCGGAGGTGCCAGCATTCTAGGGGCTTATTTCAGCCAGGTCCCTGAATACACAAACACACAAACTCCTCGCCGGAGGTGCCAGCATTCTAGGGGCTTATTTCAGCCGGGTCCCTGAACACAATCATACATGACCACACTGGCGCAAAGTACATAACTTAGAACAATACTAGCGCATGGCCGTGCGGCCATGCGAGCCTTAAATAGTTGCAGCACATACAGGACCTTCCTAGAAGGACCAATGAGAGGCTGCCACAGAGCGTGAGCACCTACAGGACCTTCCTGAAGGACCAAAGGCCTAAGCTGCAGTATCTGATCATGTGACCCTTGATCTCCACTGAGAGATCTTACTCTGCGCATGCTCAGAACGAGAAAAGCAGGACTTAGTCCCAGAAGCATCTGCTCGTCGCTGCCCAGCACTGACTTCAATGGCAGAAGCAGGGAAAGCAGCAGTATCTCTTTGTACAGAGTCAGACTGAGCGAGACGCTGGGACCGATGTCTCCGCTGAGCAGGCTCCACTGTGGCAGGAGAAGAATGGGAGACCGCAGCGGAGATGGACTGAGATTCCCCCTGTGCAGAGGTGGGAACTCGACCCCTAACAGATACTATATCTAATGCATTTTTCTGATTAACCCAGTCATGTAAAAAAAATAGATATGACTGGCTTGCTAGAAACCCATGCTTGCTCTAGTTAATTAGAGTATTCTTATCCAAGTACTTACATACATGCTGTTTAATAGTGATTAGTGAGCACTAAATTTCTTTGTTACTTGAACTGAGCAATTCCTAATGACTGGATGCTTGAGTAATGAGTAATATTTTTCCAACAGACCCTACAAGGTCTGGGGAGCAATGAAAATGGTGAAATGGACCATGGCTGTACTACGTTTTGTGCATCACTAAATGGCTTGTTCTCCTATCCCTTTTTGAACTTGCAGGGAGAGAGGCCACACACATGATGATTTAAAGAGCTCCTCAGAGTGTCCTAGTGTAGGATCATTGGTCTCCTGGGACTCGACATAGTGGGAGTAAGAAGGATAAAGGTGAAGATTAAGTGATCCAGCCTCTTGGCTGGAAGCCTGGGTGGTGCTGGCAAGCATGGTGGAAGCATTTTCTGCTATTTAATGGACCACCTCTTTGCTCTGGTGTGGCTTCAGAAATGGTGTACCGTGCTTACCTGCAGAGTGGGATTGGAAGATATGTGTCATGGATGGGCATGATGCTTGTGCCCCAGCATCAAGCGCAGTTGCCCCAGCCACACGTCCTAGCTGTCTGCATGCACCATGATCGGCACTTCCACCTCTCCATCTTTTACCGCACATCTTGCGCATTTTCTAATTGACAGGTCTTTGGATTTCAAATTTCCTTAATTAATTGAAAATACATTTTTTCATTCAAAAAAAATTGGTCACCTGTAGGCCAAGTGTTTTTTTTTACATTTCAAACCACCATAATTTCACACAAGGCAGGTTAAACTGTATGGATCACAAAACAGTCAATTTTTTCACCCTACGGGCTGCTTAGAGGCTGTTTTCAGCCACTTTCTTTGCTCCAGCAGCTGCCCCTAGGCTAAATGCAGAATGTATTGTATAGAAACAGTAAAAGTAAATGATTATCCATTGGAAGGACTTTTAGTATAATGGTTAAGCAAAGTATCACCACTAGTGGAACATGATTCCTAAAACTGTGCAGACAGTATTGCCACTACCAAAATAGCTACAGCATTACAGTGAATGTCAGGCAATCCGCACATGTTATTGGCTGTGTAACAGGTGGCAAACATTCAGGGCAGGAATTCCAACATTAAACCCGAGCACCAGCCAATACTCAGCGAGTGATGAGCACATCCGAGTAGCCAAATACTCGAGTGATATATGAGTATCATCGAGCACGTTCACTCATTCACTATTGTTTAATAATTTGCTCTAAGATCTTTCTGTGTATTGAAGTAAGGCTCACTTGGCTGTAATTTCCTGGCTCCATCTTTCCCTTTTTGAAGATGGGGAAAATATTTACGCTTCTCCAATCTTCTGGGACTTCTGTTGTTTTCCAACATTTTAAAAACTTTCTGGCTAGTGGTTCTGCAATTTCCTCTGCTATCTCTTTCTCTACCCTAGGAGCCAAGAAGTATTGTTTCTCCTTGCGGAGAGTGATGTAAAGCCGCAATGCTCCTCTGGGAAATATGCAAATTGTCTCTTCAGAGAGGAAGTGGACTAGAACTCTAGTGCCACCTATAGGAAGTAGCAATCCTAAAAGACAATGTCAACCCTTTAACGAGCCTTATCACATGACTTAGAATAAAAGCCATACCAGAATCTCAATTTGCCCACACTGTGTTTTAGGGTACTGCCCCTAGTCAGTGTGAGATCTGGTTTGGATGTGTGAGAGGAGTCTGACCAGGATCCAAGAAGTACCATTTCTCCTTGTGGAGAGTGACATGTTAAGCTCATGGGATGCAAAGAAAAACCCACAAATAAATACAGGTCTCTCTGAAAACTAGCGGTGTGGCTGTTTCAAGTTGCAGAATAAGGAGGCATTTGAAGAAAAATGGGCTGCATGATCGAGTCACCAGAAGAAAGCCATTACCGTGCAAATGCCACAAAATATCTTGCCTACAATATGCAAAGCAGCATAGAGACAAGCCTCAAAACTTCTGGAACAAGGTAATTTGCAGTGATGAGTAGAGATGAGCGAACATTTCAATATTCAGTTCAGATTACGTTCACCGAATTTGCAATTAATTAATCAAATATTCACCGAACATAACCAAACTCCATTCACGTCAATGGGAGGCAAAGACAAACATATGCACAACACCTTTATCAGGTGCCAAAACGCATCAAATTACGAGCAGACACTATGAAAGTGGCCTCAATTCAGCCACAGTACAAATTGTAGCATGGCACAGCAGTAATCAGCCAGGCATGAGGTAGTGGGGTCTGGGACAGCATATACAGCTTTCAATTTAGTGTCACAGTAAGACGAGGCAGGTGATGGATCGGTGTTGTCCTCCTGTGCTGGAATCCCTGATACCACATGCAACATCTCTTCCTGCTTTCATGCTGAGCCATACTCAGGAAAAATGCAGGCAGGCACTGTAGGGACTCTAGAACCATGGGTGCAGAAAAGCACTGGCAGGTGCGTTCTGGATCGGGTGTTAGACAGATGGGTGCTGGCAGGTGCAATCTGGACCGGCTGATGGACAGAAGAGCACAGACAGGTATGAGCAGACGGGCACAGACAGGTAAGAGCAGATGGGTACAGGGTAGACAAGCTGACAGCTGGCCCTGGGGAACCTGACAACTAGCAACCATGCAAGGCAAACTAACAACGTAGCTCAGGCACCTCCATATTGGAGAAGCCTTAAAAAGGTGGTCGCCCAGCTATAGGTTGGGAATACTGTAGGTTGATACGGGAGGTCACCTTTTAGAGGGAGGGAGCACACGCATGTGACCTCTAAGCATAGTTCCTTGTCCTATAACTGAACCTTGGTGGACACTGACACATAGGGGGCAAGATGAGGAGGTGGTGTGTGAGTGGTAGACACTGAATGTACTGTCGGTTAAATACAAAGAGATCCAACAAAGAGCTAAGTGTGTAATGTCAACAGATCAGAAAGTCTGCAGAAAGAGGTAATGGTCCACTGTGTCAAAGACAAATGCCAGGTACAGGAAAAGGAGGAGGACAAACTCGTGTCGCTTTCATTTGGCTGTTAGTAGGCCATTGGTGACTTTAGTCACTGCAGTTTCAGTGAAATGGTGCAGTCTGAAGTCAGATTGTACTTGGTCAAAAAGGGAGCAACAGGAGAGGTGGGAGGACAGTTACAAATGAACATGTTGTTCCAGTAGTTTGGTGGCATAGGGGAGAAATGATATGGGGCAATAGGTAGACACAGAGGATGGGTCAAGGTTGGGCTTTTTGAGGATAGGTGTGATCAAGGTATGTTTCAATCAGGATGGAAGACACCAGTTGTTAGTGACAGGTTGAAGAGGTGGGTTTTGCTTGTGATGAAGACTGTGGTAAAGTTTGGAATGAGGTGGGACGTTATTGTGTCAAGTTCACAGGTGGTGAGGCAAAGTATGCAGTTGAGATTGGAGGGAGAACTTGTGGATGCAGGAAAGAATTGAACTTACTAAATAGCTGTTTAGGGTTGACATACAGGTATGATATGAGGGATGAGAAATCAGTTTGTTTTGCTGCAGTCAGAATTTGCACAGCATTTTTACAACTTCTTTTACTGCACGAGCAACTCTGCTCCCTTTCATTGGCAGCCATACAATGATACGCTTTGTAGATGAGGGCCAGAAAGAACATATGCTCCAGTAGATGGCAAGCACTGCATCAAGTGGCCTCTGCTACTCTTCCTCCACCTTAACATCACACACACTACAGTCCTCAGTGGTGGCAATTAACCTTTTTTTCCCCACATCACAATGTTCCAAGCACCCAACTGACTGTTGTGAACCACAGATGTCTGCAGATCTCTTCACACTTTGCATGCCATGGGTATAGGAAGTGTAGTCTAAAGATTCACAGAGTCAGAGTCAAGAGGAGGAAATCATCTGTACCGATGACCACATTTTTCTGACTTTGATCCATGGCCAGATTAAGTTTTGTCCGAGCAAAACCAAACCCTTGTCAACAGACATTAATCCCGTTAGGTGAAGTTGATCCATTAGTGACAAGACTCAGATATTTGAGGCGTCCGCAGACTGTACTGTGCTGTCAAGGCAGGAAGAGGAGGAGGGTGACTCTCAGGGAGAGGAGTGGGAGAAAAGAGGATGATGATGAGGTAGTAGATCACACTTGGTGTAAACCCAGAGGCATACAGCTGAATAGATCAGCAAAGGAGGAGGAGGACCAAGACAAGGAAGTTACGTAGACACAGAGTTATGCAACCACGACAACCAATGCATCCATTCCTGAGGCCTAACTCTGGCAGTGGACAGCAGCATTCGAGGTTCTGCAGTTGGCTATCTTGTTTCTTTTTTCCAGACCGTAAATTTTTTTTAAATCATGTTATCTGTCAAATTTAAAAAAAGACCTAGTAGAGTAGAAAAATGAAATTATTTCAGTATTACTTACATGAACTGGCAAATGCGAGATTAACATGCATTAATCTGGGAATGTCATTGTGCTAAAATGCAGACTAGCGGTCTCGCCAACCACCATCCACCCCATCTTCCACATCTTCTGATTCTTCCTCCTCCCTCACCATGGCAAGTGTTGTCACACAGGCCAAAGAACCTCCACTTGTTTACCCCCTACAGTTGAGGTGATTGAGAGCCTGTCAGCTGAAACAAAATTGGACATGCCTGCTGTTTTTGACTGATCTTACATACCAAGCACACTTCATCTTTCTCAGTCCACCATAACATATTTGCCTGCACATCTCTCACAGTCCAGCAGCTTATCGTGTTCACTCTACTCCACCCTGTGTTGGCACAGCAGCAAGCCCTTGTTTGTGCAGTTGTGCTCACAAAAAAGATTCTTTACTCCTATACATGGCAAAGTTAACAGATTGAATGTCATCATCTTCAATCTACTAGTAATAATAACCTTTATTTATATATCGCAAACCACTGTGTCATCTCTGCCTTGTACAAGCTTGTACATCACCCATTCCCTTACTAATGCGGTTACTGTGATTGTTCACTTAATGACCGACACATCGAAAACTGTTTGTGGCCAAGGATGCTACATTTCCCTGATGGCACACTGGGTCGACATTGTGGAGGTCGGGGCCAAGTCTCACCTGGCATGCTACATGTTCTACTGATGCCAAGGATTGCTTCTCTTACTTCTATCAGGGTGTCTTCCACCTCCTACACCAGTTTCTGCTGCCCCTCCTGCACCTCGTCATCTTCCATCTCAGATGTGCTATTTCAGAACACGTTGTGCACATCAGCTGGAAGCACTGCAGCAGTGCCTCAGCGAAGCCGCAACAGGCTCTGCTGAAGCTAATTTGTCTAGGAGGCAAACCTCACACCATGGCAGAATTACTTAAAGGAATAACAAAGCAGGCAGATCTGTGTTTTTTGTCACTGAATCTCCAACAAGGCATAGTCGTGTGTGATAATGGGCATAACTTGTTGGTGGCTGTGAAGCTTGGCAAGCTCAAATACAAACCATGCTTGGCACATTTGCTAAACTTGGTAGTTCAGTGATTTCTGAAAACCTTCCCAGATTTGACAGAGAATCTGGTCAAGTTAAGCTGTGTCAATGACCATTTCGCTATGTCAACGACCATTTCTGCAAGTCACCTGTAGCTGCTGCTGATCCAGCCCTGCTGCAGCGACACATGCAAGTGCCCGCTCACTGACTGGTGTGCCACGTACTAGAACTACAGACGGCACATGCTGATGCTGTCAAGGCTTTGTGACCAGCAGAGGCTAATTGTGTAATACCAGCTCCAACAAGTCCTTATATATTCTGGTCAGCCTCCGCACATAACAACTGAAGAGTGGGCATATGTGTCTGACATTTGTGTTGTTCTCAAAGGTTTTGAGGACTACACAAAATGGTGAGCGGCAAAGATGTTATAATCAGTGTGACAATCCTGCTTATGTGCCTACTTAAACAGTTGCTGCTGACAATTAAACATGTAGTTTTGCATGTGGACCAGGTGGAGATGGAGGAAGACATGAGACAGAGAGATACTGCCCAGCCTTACCTTGTCTCATCTGCTCAGAGTAGATTTGGTACCAATGAGGAGGTGGACGAGGAACAGGAGAAAGCTGAGTGCAAAAGAGGCTAGTACCCACACAGGCTTCGCTTCTGGTCTCCTGAGTGGATGGGCTACGGAGGGAAAAGAAGGAGAAAGAGATGTAGGAGAAGATGGAGAGTAGTCATCATTGTGGAGACATGGAAGTGTTGAATGTAGAGACTATGGCACATTTAGAGGACTATATGTACCACTGCCTTGCCCGTGACCCTCACATTACATTAATCTTGGTAAAAAAAGATTGCTGGTTGTCAGGGCCGGCCCGAACGTATAGGCGAACTAGGCGGCCGCCCAGGGCGCCGACCCTAAGGGGGCGCCAGAGAAAAAATAGAAAAAAATTATAAAAAATCTTTTCAAAAGGCAAAAGGTGTATGGAGCGGAGCTGAATGTGTATGAGGCGTATGGAGCGGAGCCATGTGTGTATGAGGTGTACGGAGCGGAGCCATGTGTATGAGGTGTATGGAGCGGAGTCATGTGTGTATGAGGTGTATGGAGCGGAGCTAAATGTGTACGAGGTGTACGGAGCGGAGCCACGTGTGTACGAGGTGTATGGAGTGGAGAGCGTGTGTAGGAGTAGCTATGTGTGGCCATTATACGGTACGAAGTATCATGTGCAGCCAATATACAGTATGGAGCATCATGTGTGGTCATTATACAGTATGGAGCATCATGTGTGGCCATTATTCAGTATGGAGCATCATGTGTGGCCATTATACAGTATGGAGCATCATGTGTGGCCATTATACAGTATGGAGCATCATGTGTGGCCATTATACAGTATGGAGCACTGTGTGGCCATATTTTTTTGTTTATAATTATTCTTTATGAAACAGTGTGATCAGCAGTGCTAAATGGGTGTGGTTGGGACGTGGATATGGGTGTGGCTAGTTATGAATGGGTGTGGTCAGAGGCATGGCCTAAACTTTGTCCCTCTTTCCCATCTTCAAAAGTTGGGAGGTATGTTAAAAGTAGTAGGGGCGCAACAAAATAGTTTCGCCTAGGGCACCGTAATCTCTCGGGCCTGCCCTGCTGGTTGTTCACCCTGCTAGACCCATGCTACAAGGAGAACTCTGCATCTCTTCTTCCTGAGGCAGAGAGGTCTTCTAAAATGGTGGTACATCAGAAGGCCATTGTGGAAAACATGATGAAGAAATGCCCATGAAACAAAGCTAGCGGCAGGGGGAAAGCTTCCTGGCCCAACCAAGGAGGAGAGCTGAGGGACAGACACACCAAACACAGCAAAGGAAGGGGTACACTGTTGAAGGCATGGGACAATTTTACGACACCCACCTGGCATCCATACCCTCATGACTGGGTATTTTTGACAAGAAGGGAAAAGTTTTAAAAGATGGTCAAGCAATCCCTGGCCACCCAAACCAGTGTACTCACTAATTCCTCTGCAACCTTTGTCTTTTGGGTTTCAAAGCCGGACACCTGGCATGGGCTGTCCCTCTATGTGCCTTGGAGGTGTCGGGCTGCCCTGACACTACCGTCTTGTCTGAGCGGATTTTTATTGCCATAATGGGGTCATAACAGATATATGCTTTTGACTATCAACAGAAAGTGCTGACAGACTCACTCTGATAACAATGAACAAATCCTGGCTTTGTATCACATAAAGTGTTTTTAATGTTCTAAATTTAAATGAGGCCACCAGTTTTTGCCTTCTAGGGTCTATGGATGACCATACTTACAATTTTTTCCTGGCTTTTCACTTTGTGCAAAGCACCTATCAGTCTAAGAACAACTACATTTTGTTCATAATATTTGAATGAGGCAATACAGTTGTTGGCTTCAAGGGTGTATGGATGACCCTGCTTATATTCCTTGGAAGGATTTGCACTTACTGCATAGCTTTTATGAGTCTAAAAGTACCAATACATAACAATTTGAACAAAATGTGTATGAGGCCCTCTTTTATGTCTAATACTTAGTGTACCTGAGTCCCTAATTTTTAGCAGTTCTTAATAAAAAAATAAATTTTGATTTACTTAAAGTATATTTTTTAAATACTTTTTACATTTTGCCTTATTAACATTTTTTTGCAATTTCCTGTCGGTTTGGAATTTTTTATTGTTTATTGTATTCTATGGTAGTGTGTTCTATGGTAGTTTAGAAGGGAAGAAACACCATATAACAGTGTGGATTCTGCTGCATTTGTTTGAGGTTGCCGAGTTACATTAGCAGAGCCCCTGAGGTGCCAGAACAGTAGAACCCCCAATAAGTGACCCCATCTTTCAAACTAAACCTCTCAATGAATTAATCTACGAGTGCAGTGATTATATTGACACCACAGGTGTGTCACAGACTTTAATAATTTTTTTTTTCTACCAAGATTGTGTTTTAGCCCCAAGTGTTAAATTTTAATACTGGGAAATGGGTAAAAATGGCACCAAAATTTGTCGCACAATTTCTGCTGAATGTGGATATACACCATATGTGGATATACAGTACTGGTCAGCCATATGGAGAGACTCGGGAGGGATGGAGTGCTAATTGCCTCCTGGAGTGCAGGTTTTCCTAGAATAGTTTAAAATATAAAAAGCCTTTAAGAGCTAGAATCCCCTCTCAAGTAACTCTATTTTGAAGTTATAACCATTTGGGAATTTATCTACAGAAGTAGTGATGATTTTTCCTCCATGGGTGTTTTCCAGAAACAAGCAGCAGTGGATGTTGCTGAGCGAAAATTGCAAACTGCCATTGTAGTGACCAGTATGCTGTAGTCACCAGTAAATTATGCCAAGCTCATAGGCAAGCACTCATGACTACAGAAATGCCAAACATGCGGGTGCTAAATGAAGCTTAGGCATACTGGGGCTCAGAAAGGAGGGGTGGCATTTAGCTTTGGGTGCAGAGAATTTGCTGAATTTCTTCTGGGTGCAAGGATCCATTTTGCTTTTCCAGAACCTTTGTGCTGCCAGTAACGTGGAAACCCACTATATTTCCAATAACAGATGATGGACCTGAGTGAGGGCTTGCTTTTTTGTGAATTGAGTTGAAGCTTTTATTGAGAACATTTTACATAACATTTATGGTCACATTTATCTGGCGCTCTACGCTGAGTACTCACATTGGGGTTTCCATCTAAATCTTCGAATGACATGACAGATGAAACTTCCAATGAACCCATTCAGTATAATAAGGCAGTAGAGTTACTTTGGACTCTGTCTGGCCTCCGTTCAGCATTGTCTTTTTCAGAAGTGCACCAAACTGTCCTAAAAAGATGGACACCACAGGTCCTACAGCGTCCACAGTGCCTCCATCTGCCTCATTATAGGGAATCTTCCATCGGGGGTTCTGTCTGAATCATGTATTTCAGAGATTTACACAGATACTCCAGTTTAAGTGCTCAGCATAGAGCGCAGGATAAATGTTCACTGAGCCTTAGTGCGATCTTGGGAGGTAGAATGAAAAAATCAACAGCAGGAGAAGAATTGGTTTTATTTATTTTTTACGCTGTTCCTCGTGCGGTATAAGTGATTAGGTGACTTTATTCTTCGGGTTGGTGTGATTACAGCAATACCAGATTTATATCGGGTTTTTATGCTTGGCTGCTGTCACACTAAAAGACACTTTTTATTGCAAAAAATAGTTTCTGTAACATTATATTTTGAGAGCTATAATTTTTCCATATTTTGGCCCACAGAGACATGTGAGGGCTTGTTTTCTGCGGGACAAGTTGACATTTTTATTGGCACCATTTTCGGGCACATGACATTTTTTGATCCCTTTCTATTCTGATTTTTGAGAAGCAGAATGAACAAAAACCAGCAATTCAGGAATTTTTTTTTAAATTTTTTGTTCTTTGGGTCAGAATAATTACAGTCATACCTCTTTTATATCTTTTTTTATGTTTTGGTGCTTTTATACAATAAAAACTCTTTTATAGAAAAAATAATTATTTTTGCATCGCTTTATTCTGCTGATGGAGCTGTATGGCGTTTTGTTTTTTGCAGGAAAAGAGGAGGTTTTCAGCGATACCATGGTTAATTACATTCATTTTTTTCATCGTGTTTTATTATACTTTTTGTTTGGCGCTATGATGATAAAGCATTGTTTTTTGCCGTTTTTTATTTTTATTTTTTATGGTGTTCACTATAGGGGTTAACTAGTTTGACAGTTTTATAGAGCGAGTCATTACGGACGCAGTGATAACAAACATGTGTACTTTAATTATTTACTTTTTTATCTACATAAATGTATTTATTGGAAAAATATTTCTTTTTTTGTTATCTATTTTAATTTATGTGGATTTTTAAAAAATATTTTTACACTTTTTAACATTTTTTTAAACTTTTTTACATTTTCCCAGGATGGAACATTACTGTATAGCATATTACTGTATGCTCTGCAATGCTTCTGCACTACAGAGCATCACTTCAGGGTCTGAAAGGTAAGGAAGGAGGCATCTCAGATCCTGCTCTCTGCAGGCACTGCAAAGCCACCTTCTCTGAAGGACCCCATGACCATCTTGTGGCAAGGGGTCTGTATGCAGACCATCAGGACAAGGCAATCACATCGCTTTGTCCTGAATGAAGTACACAGGGAGGCCATTCCCTGCGCAATGCTCCTCTATATTGCTTTCAATGCTGACAGCAGCATCAGAGGGGTTAAATGCCCATAATCGGAGCTAGCACCGATCATGGCATTTGCTGCAGGGTGTCAGCTCTCACACAGAGCTGACACCTGTACCCGATCGCCCCAGTGCTCAGATTAAGGCCGCACAATTGTGGTCCCATACATATACTGCTTTTTGCAAGAATGCAACTCACGAAAAGCAGTATATGTCAGGAAGGGGTTAAAGTGGAGTAAAAGTGTGACACCTTGGTTCTTAGCAGTGTTCTGTCAGTCAGAGATGCTTCCAGGGGTCTTCATAATACTGTTCTCCTTCCATGCAGCACTTTTCCCATCCATTTAAAACATTTTCACTGGCCCCTAGACCTCTTTGTAGGGTCTGCTGGAAAAAAGCTTGGATTTCCCATTAACCTACATTATACTCATTAATCATAACAAGCATTTGAATACTAGGAATTGCTCAGTTTGAGCAAAGAGTACCCGAGCATTTTAGTGCTTTCTCATCTCTAGTGATAACTACTATAGACCCAAAGACTCCCAGACACATTAGAATAATGTATAAAGTACAATATATTCTCGTGTTAATAATAATAACACAAAAAACAAAGTTTGTTATTGAAAATTTTTATTTTTTGTAAAAATATAAAATTTCGTATCATACACTACAAAAAAAATGTACACAACCAAAATGAACATATAGCATCAGCAGAGGAAAAATTGGAAGGGATAATCACTGCAATGCTAATCTAGTCTACATATGCTGGATGATGGCAGTCAATTCTTTATCCAGGGACATCCTGTTAAAGGCAACACAGCCTTCTTCACAAATGCAAATGAGGAAATGGCTCTGCTATACTCCCAAATAGTTTAACAGTGGTTATGCATGTGTAACATACAAAGTATCATGGCGCCCAGCATGGCAATCACACCTTTGTATGTTCCATCAATGATGATCAATGTGTTTTACTATTCTGACCAGTAAAGGTTTTAATCAGAATTTGCCTCCTAACCATATCAAGATTTTACTTTAGTTCATGAATAGGGATGAGCGGACCCGTGGAAGTTTGGATTCTATTACTCGATCCGAACTTGAACCAGAACCCGAACCCCTTTGAAAACATTGTGGACTTAATCTTTGGAGCTGGAAAATTCTCTCTCTCTCTCCCTTCCTCTCTCTCCTTCCCCAAGAACTCTGAAAATTGCAATGGACTTCCGATAGAAGTACGTGTTCAGCGTTTAGCACCAGACACTAACCGTTATGAACCACAAACTTTTAAGTTCGGGTTCGCTCATCTCTATGCATGAACTGAAATTTAATTCCTATAGAAATAGACTTGCATATGTGTAAATCAATGCATCAGGGTAATATCAAACCTTATGGGCGCTAAGTACAGAACCAATTGATAGTGTGGCATGACAGCAGTAAGGACGAATGCTTTAAAATTCTATGCGAACATACATTCATTTGAAGCTGAACAACAGGAAGAAGGAGACACTTCATTTTAAGAAGTACCTAAAGAAGTAGCAGAGATTTTTGGAGAACTTCCATATAACTTGGTGCTTTGATAATACCATTAGTGATGAGTGAATATACTCATTACTCGAGATTTCTCGAGCACGCTCCATGGTTCTCCGAGTATTTTTTAGTGCTCAGAGTTTTAGTTTTTAGCGCCGCAGCTGAATGATTTACATCTGTTAGCCAGCATAAGTACATGTGGGGATTGCCTGGTTGCTAGAGCATCCCCACATGTACTTATGCTGGCTAATAGATGTAAATCATTCAGCTGCGGTGCTAAAAACTAAAACTCCAAGCACTAAAAAATACTCGGAGGACCCCCGAGCGTGCTTGAGAAATCTCGAGTAACGAGTATATTCGCTCATCACTAAATACCATACATATTGTAGTATGGAGTGAATACATCTCATAATAATAAAATCATTGTATTGTACACAGTAGTGTACAGCAAAATGATCTCATAATGCCACATACTGTATATTGTAGTACAGAATGAAAAAAACCCAAAATAGCATAGACATTACAGTATGGAGCCAAGGAACATTTTTATACCATACACAATGTAGAACAGAGTAAGTAAACTTCATCATACACTATACATTGCAGTATGAAGGAATGGACCTCATAATAACATATATAATGAGGTAAATAGATGTCATAATGTAAAATGGTCTGCTGTGCTTGTGATTTAAACCTTTCATTTTTTTACAAGTCGATCAGACAACAATGCACAATACCTGGACAGCAATCAATAACAACCAGTTTATTCTCCAGCACCATGACAGTAGGATTTCATTTACAGTGCATTGATGTATAGCGCATCCGTAAAATTGTGGAAATGGATAAAGAGATTCTAGACATGCCAAGCATTTCTAAATGATATTACCTATGATACTCATTAAGGAGAAGGAGCGCACCATTGCTTCATGTACTATAAAAGTTAAATTCTGACAATGCATTTTTGGAAGGTATTTGACCATGCGTATTTTCACTGTTAAAAAAATGCAATGTTTTACAAGCCCGGCAAAATGGATGTGATATATATAAATTTAATTCCAACTGGGCAAGTTTTATTCTCCATAAACTCAGCTGTGGGACATTTTTCAAATCAACATGTCAAGTTGTCCTGCGAATACTCCACATAAAAGTGCAACAGATGCGAAAAATCCACAGATAAAAACACATTTGCGTGTACTCTTTACACGCAATGAATAACTGAATGAATAGTGTTTTGGCAAACCCAAATACCAGGAAGCATCAAAAACAAAGCAACTTTACTTAACACATAATATACCAAGAAGAGACAAAAACTGCTGCATAAAAATGCAGGATAAAAACGCAATGAAAAAAACGTAAGAAACCTAATTTAGCTAATACGTGTTGAAATGCTACAGAAAATCTGCAACATCAAAAACTCAATATTCAACGTTGGAGCTTAGCCTAAGAATAGTGGTAAAGGAAGTCAGATGAGAACAATAATATTCAGAAAATACGCTCCAATAGAAACGATAAATGTTGTGGATCTTTGTGGCTGTTGACTAAGTCACTGTCAATGTCATCAAGTAATTGTCACTATCATGGGAATATGTCGAAATAGACAATATCTAGAAATATCTAGAAATAGACGATATCTGTGTTTTAAGGTAGCTATGTATTACAGTATGTGTCCAACACCCTGATCCCCTTGGTTCTGCTAAACAGAATTTGAAGACCTTTAGGCCACATGCACACGTTAAGTAATTGGTGAGATTTTTACCTCAGTATTTGGAAGCCTCTGATTGTTGATTTTGGCATACAAATACTGAGGTAAAAAACTCACCAAATTCTGAAAGTGGCCTTACCCATGGAGTAACTACAGTGGTTGGAAAGGTTGCAGTCACACCTTAGTTCTTCATACTAGAAGGACCCAAAAGATTGCTGTGGCTCACATATTAAGACAAAGACTTGTGATTTTGGTCAGCCATGTTGAAGATTTTGCACTGGGTCCCAGGAGTCTCACGTTACGCCGCTGATATCCACTATGGCTATCTAAGTTCAGTTCAACAGAATTGAAATGCTGCCATATTAACCTCATGTTTGTTATTTTTACTGTTCATTCTACTGCAACATGAACATAAGGCATGATTGGCTGAGAGTAGAAATCTATGAAAAAATAAATATGAAATGAGGGGTTTTGAATAAAAACAGATATCATAGGCCATGAAAGCTAGTACTAATGAAATTATTTATGCCTTCAAAAAAAGTCTGTATAAATCGGCAGTTGGGAATATGGGAATATTTCATAAACATGCCATTGTGTATTGTCTATATATCAAGGACAATTATGAATCAATATAATATCTTAAGGGAAGACCCATGGAAGTTTGATTTCGACCGAAACTTTAGTCCAAAGTTAAGTCTGTGTATAAGAACTTGAACCTGAACCCCATAGAAATCAATGAGGACCCAAACTTTGAAGCTGGAAAAAAATCTATTTCTCTCTTTCTTTATCGAACTGTGAAATGGACTTCCAGGAGATGTTAATGTGTGGAGTTCAGCTCGGATTTGCTCACCTCTTATTAGGGGATAATAAATTGTTGCATTTTCTAATTAGTATGAAGTACTAAACACTTTTTATATAATTTAAATAAAAAAAATCCCAATGATCATTTATGTCAATGTATAATTATATTTTGCAGAGATGATGGTTTCTAATTTGTAGATTAGGAGCAGAAAATATGAGAGAAGTACATTTTCTATCTATACTTTCTAGCATGTTAAAAAATAATACAACATTATCGCAAAGTGGTCTCTTTTATACCTTTACTATCATTGGGTCCACTGAGCTTAACCCCGTCCAACAAATTTCATTTTGCGTTTTCAGTTTTACTTCCCCTTTTTCCAAGAGCCATAAGTTTTTATTTTTCATCCACATAGAAATATGAGGGCTTTTTTTCTTGCTGAATGAGTTGCAGTTTTCAATAATTCCATTCATTTTACTATATAATTTACTGGAAAACGTAAAATAAATTCCAAGTGTGGTGAAATTGCAAAAAAAGACGCATTTCTAACATTTTTTGGGGTTTTGTTTTTATGAAGTTCATTGGGTGGTAATAGTGACTCGGCATCATGATTTTCCAGATTAGTAAATTATAGTGATACCAAACTAGTCCATTTTTTTAGTGACAAAATGAAATTGTGTAATTTGTATTTAAAAAAAAAATTTTTTTGGTGTCATTTTCTGACACATAACTTTTTTCAATTTTCCATCAACTTTTTTGTTTGTAGGCCAGGCAGATCTTTTTATTGATATCACTTTTAGTATCTGTGATTTCTAGATACATTTTATTGTATATTTGCAAAGAGATGCATTGACCAAGAAAAAGGAAACACTTTTTTTTTTTTCTACAATACTGTGTTTACCATATAAGTTAAATTGATTTATACTTCGAAAGACCGACCAAACTTTTGTGTGATGCATTCCTGGAAAAGGAGGCTGACTTGGATTTCTAGCTTATTTTAAAAAAAATTAATATTTAAAAAAAAATGTGTTTTAGTTACCTTAGGGAACCTGAATTTGCATTACAGTATAAATAGAAAAACATGGTCTCCTACGAAGCCCAGTCACAGGCTAGTCTTCACAGGAACACCATCATGGTAGGCAAAGGGGCCTTCAGCTACCATCGCAAGTTTGCAACCCAATGGCATCGTGACCAGTACACCTTCAGGTTTTAGATTGACAGTGTCATTTAAGGGGATAATAAGACAATTTGATCTCAGATACGATCACTTCTGTTACAGTCAGCAGCAGTTGTGTATGATGCAGGCTGTGCTCCTGATGCACCGTATAAGAATGGTAGGTGGCAAGTAGGTGTTGAAATAGATCTGTAACCAGATTTCACAATACAAATTATATCCATTATTAAAAACATTTTTTTCGTCCACATGAGGCTGGTGTATTTGAAAATACATTTCACAATAAATGTATAATTCTGATATTAAGGGTACGTGGCCACGATCAGGAAGTAGCACATATTTTCACTGCGTCCAAAACGCTGCTTTCTAATTACATAGGTAAATCCGTATGTACTCACTGAAGAATGTGGATTCACAACGACCAATACATTCTATTGTGGAAATTTCTGTTGCGGAGACTAGCATCTCTGCAACAGAAATTGAGGTGCTGCTGCTCATAAACCCGCACCATTGAAGAGTTTACACAGCGGTAAATAGAAGTACAGTGGGTATAAGATTTCTATGTGCTTCTAATGTAGAACACAGCTTTTTGGATGCAGTGCAGGTGAGCTGTGTCCAAAACGCTGCTATTCCGGATCATGGGCATGTACCCTAAAATGATGAACATTTTAGGGGTCCTGATAGAGCTTATTTCAACCCTTTAAGGACAGATTCAATTTTTTTTGCCTTTCCATTTATCCCTACCACCCCCAATATTTATTTTTCTATTTTTCCATCTACATAGCCATATCAGCGATTTGTTTTTGCAGAACAAGTCATTATTTTTAACATATAATGTACTAGAAAACAGTAACTAATTCCAAATGGGGAAAAAATGCAGTTTTGCAATTTTTGTTTTTGGGAGGGGTTTGTTTTTTTTGCATTCATTCTATGTTAAAAATAACCTGAAAGTATGATTCGCAGATCTGTACGATTACGGTGTTACCAAGCTTGCATAGTTGTTTTTTTTTCACTTAAGTGGTGAAAAAAGTTCAAAAGTTTGTAAAAAAAAAAAAAATTACCTGTGACATTTTTATTTTTCGGCATTTGTTCTTTTGCATGACAAGCTGTTGGTTTTACTGATTACTGATTGATTTTCATAGTCTTTCAGTTACTATTTTTAGGCAGGGGTGGTGATCAAAAAAACAGTTTAGATCTTTTTCCTTGTCACAATTTTACAGAATGGCTTTGGTAATTTTACATCTTGATAGACCAGACTTTTATGGACACAGCAATATAAAATATGTTTTTTTTTTTCAGTTTTTAATTTATTTATTTTTTACGGAAAAAAGAGGAAGGAGGGTGATTCAATTTTTTTTTTAATTTCCCTTTGCTTAATTATTTTTATTTTTTACTGCATTGTATTATTATTGCAATACCAAATTATCTCAGTATATGGAGACAATTGAGATATCTTATTAACCTCAGCATGTGACTGAGATGGCATTGATGGCGGGTCTTTAGCAGGCCTTGATAACCCGCGATTGCATTGTGAGAGGGGCCGATGGTAGCTGGTGCACACCATTGAAACTCCAGCGGCATTTCAATGATTGACTGCAGCAATTGGAACTCAATTTTGTAAGCTGCTATTAGACAAAAATGCCAGCTACGTAATGTAGTTGCCATCTACTGCACGTAGAGAGCCAAGTCTAGTGATGGATTCACAATGCTAGTCATATAATGAAAGAAATCTAGAATCAAACTCTACTTTTAAATTGTAACCATCGTTTTACTTTTTATTTAATAAATCATTAAGTTCACATGAAAACAAAAAATTTTGTAATATACCTTATCAGATTAATCTGCTACTTTTTCCAGAACTGATGATTCATTCTCAAAATTCTCAATTCTAGGCATCATCCGTGTTCAGTGGAAACAGATTTTTGCATTACTAAGATCTATGTACATAAGAGTGGAAAGGAGTAGGGTGGAGCTCTACCTATACGTCCTCTTCTCTACATAGAATCTTACCAGTAGCGACCTTCATCTCCTATGTCAGGAATGTAAAAAAGCAACATTTTGCAACTTTTAAAAAAAAAATGTACACCAGAATTCTTTTGTAAAATCTTTGATGAATCAGACCTTGCCTACATGTCTACAGTCATGGAAGAGGTCACCTGTAAGTCCCTAAATTTCATTGTTCTGTAGCCCCTGAGAAGAAGGGTACCTACATCTGTATGAGGGTATCGTACAATACCACAATATTTATATGCAGAATCATTTTTATTTTCATATGCAAACTCAGAAAAAGCCATCCAGATAGTGCCTTTGCCTTCAGCATTGTTAATAATTCTGCTTAAGCTGACCTAAACCCTGGAAGGCAGTCACTTTTTTTGGGCACCGCACTTCCTAGGACAGAAGTACTCTGTTTCATTTGGGCCACTATACAAACACATATTTTATAGGTAAAACACATCAGATGAAAAATAGAATGTTGTACTTCTTTCATTCAAGTATTTACATTCTAACTTCTACTTAATGTTTATTATCTGTAGGACACAAACATGGAAGATAATATAAGGTACATTTTAATTTGTGCTTACCTATACCGGCATGATTAGATAAACCAAAATCAATAAACTGCCAGTATCAGTCAATGTTTTTTTTAAATCTAGTATTGAGGAAGACTCTCAAAAAAATACATTGTGTAATTTTCTTTTCAAAAAGTAATGTACGCAATATAAACTAGCAATTTCTGACAAATGATCCAGAAAATGTGTGGTCATTATGAATTAAGTCTATTGAGGTTTTAGAAATAGTCAAGTCTATCAACATGACAATAAAAAGTTTTATATACTATAGTATAGCCATTAAGAGAAACTTTGTTGGGTGATGCAAAGAAAGTTGCTTCATTAAGGTTTTCCCAAAGACAATCAAATTCCTGCTTTCTTTGTCAGGCCATGTAACCATTTATTGGTTGGCAAGGGACCACATGTCTTATTTTGTTCTAGTCACTATGCATGATATTTCTGAAGTTCATTGGTGAAAGTGCAAATTTACAATCAAAATCTCAGCAGAAATGAACAGAAGGAGCCTTTTCAATGGGTACAGTCATACATCACACAGCTGAATGAAGACTGACATCAAATCTGTAGAGATACTTCAAGTGAATGTATCATCAGAAAATTACCAAATGTTAAAAAATACATTTAAAGCAAAAATACTTGATTTAATAATTATTTTGTAATATTTTTTTCATATCACAATCTGTATTAAATAAAAAGAGAAATCTTGCAATTTTTACTCTATCCACTGGGTCTATTTTATACTATTATTTCCTGTTCTTTACAGATGACTTTTCAGAAGTCTCATCATCATCACAGGCAATTTGACAATAACAGGTAACACCTCTATGCACAGTCGAAAACACAGGATTCATCATTCTCAATCAGTGATGTTAAAGGGGTTGTCTGATCCAAACTGATAAGTCTGCAGTCACTTAGTCCATGTGCTGGGGGGGGTTCGCCGGTTTCTGAGCTAGGACTGAAGGTTATGAATGCATTTTGCATACTTCCTGCCAGTCGACTTGGCTTTGCTCAATACACTTTCATAGTGACGCGGCCAT
This sequence comes from Ranitomeya variabilis, assembly GCF_051348905.1. Lineage (NCBI taxonomy): Eukaryota > Metazoa > Chordata > Amphibia > Anura > Dendrobatidae > Ranitomeya > Ranitomeya variabilis. The sequence continues at coordinate 823,385,484 of NC_135232.1, read as the reverse complement.
CTAGTGAGCATGGCCAACTAGAGTGCGCAGCCTTGCTCCATACAAGTGTATTGAGAGTGAGGCTGAGCCCACTGGCTGGGAGTATGCAGAATTCTCAGAAAAAGGCGAATCCCCTCAGCGCACAGTGCCTGGACTGGGGGATTCATAAGTCTGCAGTCACACAAAGTGGACCAGACAACTCCTTTCAAGCTCCTCCTGCTCCCCCTTCACAGTGACTTTTACATTTGCCTTAATAGAATGATATATGGTTTGTCATTCTATTGTTGTTAATGTTCATATGGTTTTTGTGAAAGAACAGGAAGTATAAGTCTAGTATAGCCACAGATAGCTGTGGATATGAATGAAAAATAAAAATAAATAAAAAATAACTTATGTAGCATAAAAATATGATTTAAGTAGCAAGTCATAGACATTCTATTTAAGGGTCAGGCCAATTGTTCATTAATAATCGAGTGACACGTGATGGCTATCGTTCTATCACCAACTACTACATGACACATTACTTATTAATTAGATATGTAATATATGCTATATAAACAATAAGTATTAAATCCTGCTAAGCCTTGATTGGTTACAAAATTGGCCTCACATATCAAAACTGGGGGGGGGGGATAACCAAGTTGCCGGTAACCAATCAGAGTTCCTCTGTTTTCTGAAAAAATCCAGAATTTTGATTGGTTGCTTGCTGTGGAAAACTTAATTTGCTTCAGAAAAGACTTTGCAACATGACGTCTATCAATACAATAAGAAATATTTTACTTTTAAAGATATTTTAATAGAAAACCTCAAAATGAAGACTTGAGTGTTGTTTAATTTTTTCTTTATACAATTACCCTGTTGTTATCATAGTTTTTTTTTAATTTTTATACAGCACGACGGCCTTAGACATGACAGTATTTAGCTGATGTTTGCAGAGAAGAAGATATTTTAATATCTTTTTAATCCATTTGTTTAAAATTTTGAAACTCATCACGATCGTCATAGGAAAAAAGTACAACAACAAACAGACGTTAAGTGGCAGCACAATAAATGTACCTGGGAGTGTAGCAAACTGTACAGTATATACATATTCATTTTTTAATGCATTAACCTTATCGGAGAGCAAACTAAAATTTAGAACACAAAAAAATAAATATATTGTATTTGCAGTCTATCAAGCAATTTGTTTGTTTGTACACACTCTTTCATACGTTAATGCTGTGTAACAGCATTTTTTACCAATTTACAAAAACAGAAAAAAAAGATAACTATCAAGAAAATTTAGACATATTGCTCTTCAATACACCTTTGTAGACAATTGAGACTTAGTAAACATCAGTAAACTGCTTTTCTTTTCCTAGGCCATACAGGGCTACAAAAACGTTGTTTTACATGATCCATTCAAGTAAGTTCTTAGAAGTAGTTCGCGTGCTGCTACAATAAAAGCACTATCAGGATGCTATATACAATTCCTGTACAAAGCATCACGGAAAGTCCTTTGTTACAAAAGCCAAAGAACAGGCTAACTTTACTTTACACCTCTACATCCAGCTTAAGGTCCCATGCACGTTGCAATTACTCATGACGGACGATGACACAAACAGAAAAAATAAATGGAAGTTTGAGTCAAATACTGATTTTTCAGTTATCTGTTGTATGTTCATTGAGCAGTTTTCAGTTCTCTATAGCAGTATACTTCCCTTTTTATTTTTCATTTCAGGTTTCTCTGTGTCTATAAATCTCTGGGCAGGTTAAAAAGTGCAGACTTGCTTGGTTCTGGAATGGCACAATTACAACGGCACCATTCCGTTCAATAACTGGGCTCTCATTTCTTGGATGCTATTCATTATCTTCTTCTGATGACCAGCCAAAGTCACTCCGAACCTTCTAAGATCTCTGAAGAGTAAAACATACAAAAGGGCATTTACTAACTAGAAATTTACTGATAATTCTTCACCAGGAATACAATATACACAACTTGATATTGAAGATGTCCTCAGATGTGGTTGGTACACCAAACAGTATAGCAAGTCAACAAGCATAGCCTGAATACAGACGTCACCTTCAAGTTGGCAAATGAGTCTACACACTGAATTTTATAAGTATTTAGCAGTGAGGCAGTTCAAAATTCATGTATTCAAAGTTCACATACAACTTAGTGCATCATTCACTTTGGTGCGGTTGTATCTGTTAGTGCGTATGCAAGAGCAAGGTAGTCACAGCATCCTGCACCACCATGTTTATTTCCTTGTTAGGTGCTTGTCAGTTTTGCAGAAGAGAGTGTTCACGTAAAGCTAGGCAATAATGTCTTGAATAGTTCCTTTGATATATTTTAAATTGTCGATCTACTATACCTATATACAGTACATACTGCATTGCATGGGGCAAAAATCCCTACATTTGCAGCCTTATTGAATTAGGTTTAAGCTAAGATACAAAATTAATTTATTAATTAAAAAAATGAATAAAGCAGTGATGTATAGCCTATAATGTGGTTTAGGAAGAAGTGATGGTCAGAATTTAAAGTGATGTAAAAAATTGATTTTACTATCTTATCAAATGAAATGTGTAATGAACACTATCCATCTGTATTGAGATTATATTTGATATTATTCATACTAACCAATCAGTGACAACCAATTCCATGTTTAATGTCAAGTACTGAAGACAATCAATAGTTTCTTTCTGTAGTTTGGTGAAAACATGATGCTAAAGGGTTTGTCCAAAAACAACATATATTAACTATACATAATACAGGTGATACAAGAATGATCTCTGGGAATCCAACTACTAGGACCTCCATTGATCACAAGAATGAGAGTCCCGAAGCCCTCTGTATTAATGAAGCAGTAGTGAGCATGTGTAATGATTGCCATTCTATCTATAGTAGTAGTGATAGGCAGACATGCTCACTCTAGCTCCATTCACACAGGGCACTTTGGGCTCCCCTGTTCTAAGGATTGGTGGGGGTCTCAGCAATATTTTTATCACCTATGCTAAAATGTTTTTTTTATGTGACAACCCATTTAATGTAGATATCATACTGCTGAAAAATATAAAATTGACTATTGACTTATGATCTTGTTATTTTACAAGTATGAGTAGAAATAAGAGTGTATTGTTTTCCAATAGTATTACAAAGCATAAAAATCCATATAGCAAAATTGGATCTGGTGACTCGCTGAGGTGCCAGGCTCTTAAGCACTACCCGATTGTACAAATTTTCAGTCAATTTTTCTTTAGTGTAGAACTTCAATAGTTTGGTCCCACAAATGAAAAATGGAATCAGGCTCAGGAACGCAAGGCAAATCTCACTGCCCTTGGTAGTTCCTTGACTTTCATATTTAGATGAAAAATATTCAGCATGAAGTTTTAAGTGGAATTCGGAACACTACAGCTAAGAATACATGTTTTTCCACATTAAGACACCTTGTTACTTACTCCAACGTCATTTGAGTTACTGCATCCATTGAAGTGTATCCATTGTCCACAAACGTATCAGCATACCTTCCCATCTTTATGGCCTCTAGCCACTCATTTACTGATCTGTATGCAGCACCTCCAACTGTATTTTGTTCAACCAGTAAATTTGATACCCTGCAATGCATATATATAATAAGTAGAAAAACATACAGTAAATCTAAACTAACCCTCTATGAAACACCATAGCTGAATAATTGTATGTATCCAAGCAAACTTCATGCTAAATGTCTTCCATAGGTCATCGCTTATAAGGCATGAGAAGATAGTGTCGGTTTGTATCACTTTTCTCACTGTATTTTGCTTTCAACCAGAGTAGCTTAAATAACTATTTTTTCTGTATAGCAAAAAGCTGCTCCTGTCATTTGCATGTAATAAATGAAGTTTCAGTCAGCAGATATTTGTATCTCCCCAGTAATTTACAGGTAGCAGCACAATTTTTCATAATTAATGTAATTCAATTTCTTGATGTGACCTTGAGTGTCAGCCAAAGCTATCATTATTATCTTATTACAGTTCCCTTCTCATCAAGTTCCCTATTTATATTGCTGAGCTATGAGTTATGTGTTTATTTATGGCTTATTTCCGAATGTCATCTTCTGGGTTATGCAGATGGGTCAAAATCTCTCCCTGTTTTGTAATGAATGACCATATCTGGCCTATAGGCTGCTGTTCAGGAGGTAAAATTGTAATGTGATTATTATTAAGTTGACTGTTTAACTACCATTTGTTTATCATTTTTTAATTATCAAATATTATTGTTGTTATTATTATTATTATTTAGAAATTTGTATTGGTAAGATAATATGAGTACCTCTTCTAACAAGACTTTTTTCTGGTCATCAACATTCTCCTATAATCAAAAGAAATCTGGTGGTTTAAAGGGATTTTTTTAACTACAGAGAATAGGATATGCCATAAATGTGTTATTGTTAGGGTCCACCATACAGGACAACCTACTATTTCTGAGAATACAGGGCCCATAATGTGTTATTATATAAAGACCCTCTGTTACAATTAAGGGTTACACATGAAAACACTGGTGGGGGTTCTAAAAGTTGGTCCCTTGTCAATCAGGCCTTTAAAGCATACGTGTGTAGTTAAGACCTCGCAAATGTCAGCTGTCTCTGAACCACCTTAAAATGAGTTATCCAGGTATAGACAAACATGGCTGCTGCCTCCCAAAAACAGTGCCATCACTGTCTACAGGTTGTGTTTGGTATTGAAGCATAGCTCATTCTAAGAAAAAAGGGCAGGGCTGCAATTCCACCAATTAGAAATAAGCAAATATATTAAAGTAGAATTAAAATTGCCACAAATCTCACAAAATTTTACATTGTAAATGGAATTTTAATAATTCACTCACCACAAACTCAGCAAAATTGAGGCCATCTGCTGCCATAATTTTGCTGAACTGAGGAAGCCATGTAAACTGCCAAATAAAAAATACTTACATCAACTTTATACTGTCCCACCATCCCTATATCCTGACATCTAGCCCAAGCATCAATTTTTTCCCTTTCCCCATTGCATAGATTCAGCCTCTTCGCTCAAGGTCAGGACATCTGGCATGACTAGACGTGTGATGTCCCTGCATAGTACACATTGTGACGTAACGATTGTACGATGCAGGCTGCCCACAAAACGGCATGCCGCGCAATGACGCCTGAGGCCTGGTTGTGTCAGAAGTCCTGACTTGAAGTAAAGAGGCCAAAAACAACTAATGGCAGAAAAGAAGAGATAACGGTGGGCTGTACAGCAGGCCGCGGGGTCGCTGAGACAGATGAAAGGTGAGTGTTCATTTTTTTTCATCCTATGTTTATATGCTCTGAGGTCTGGATAGGACCCAGAACAAAATGGTGAACATTTAATTTGCAAAGAATAACTTTGCTACAAATCAAATTTAACTGTAAAATTTATGTAATTTGCCAAATTCGAATTTCATCAGATTTTTTCATCTCTACCCATAACCTGTAGTTGATGGTGCTGTTTTGGGATGAAATCACTTTTTTTAAACCTGGGCAAACAGGTAGAAAAGTAGATAGCAATGAAATCATTGGAATTGTAGACTTCAATGTGACAGGAAGTGAAATGAAAACAAAAAGTTTTATGGTTGCATAGTGATGTAATAATTTGTCTGCTACATAAGGCATTGAGTTCAGTACATTCCATTAAGCATAGTCTTTGTATCTTATGAGTCATTTCACGGCCATGTTGTATACATGTAGTTTCTTGCTGTAAATTCTGCATTCAAACAGTGCATTTTAGTATTTTTCGTATACCAGGAAACAGAAATAAAGGACAGTATTACTATATCTATTGATTATCCCTTTAATTTTTTTAGCAGTTATTATTACAACCCTTGTATGCGTATTGTCAATGTTGTCCACTGAGCTTATTCTCAAAATATATGTTTACCTGTTAGATGAATTAACAAGTGTCTTCAAGCTGCTTGGGTTACGGATCAACTTGTCCAACATACTGACAATCTCTTCAAACTTGGGCCTGCTGTTGCGATCTTTCTGCCAGCAATCCAGCATGAGCTGATAAAGAGCAGCCGGGCAATCCATGGGACTTGGCAACCGGTAACCTTCCTCAACAGCTTTAATTACCTAACAAAGACAAATTGATTTGTTATAGTTGTTCACATTTCAAATAACATATGAACGGTTTCAGCCAAGTTTGGGATTACTATTGTTTATTTATAGCTACTATTATGGCGTAAAACCGCATTGGTAAAATATTTGCATGTTTATTTGACAGTGTTTTTTTAAGAGGAAGCTCATGTTTGGAGCCTCTTTAGTCATTAAATGAGGCGGCCATATTATCAGTAACTCTCAAATACTTTATTATTAAGGATTATAAATTCCTCTGACATTGCGTTTAGCAGAATATAGTTGCTACTGTGAAAGGTGAGAATTTAGATAAGCTGCTACATTGGTCATCTGCAAAGGTCCTGAGAGAAGGAGAGCATTGTCAAATAAGGTGAAGATTTGCACACAAAACATAAAACATCCTCTAATTCCCAATTCAGAGCAGAAGACACATATAGCTCAAAGTGGAAATATTAAAACGTAACTTTTAATTAATCAAAAGTACATAAAAAAAGAAGAATCACCCAAAAAAAACAACAAAAACAAAATAAAGGTCACATCTCTCCCATGTAATAGGTATCAGAGACCAACAACCTATAGGATAAAAGATTCCGAAACTGATGTCTCTATTTACAGAATCCAAAAAACTATGGTGTAATATTTAATGTTTAAATAAACGCTGTAAACAGCAACACACATAGGTAGAACAGCGTCAATTTTTTACACTCATAGCCGCATGTAGAAAACAATTTGGTTGGTTACCTTCAACCATAACAGCAAATATGATAGTAAGACAGGTAAAAAAAAATTTTTGGAACAGTCTCACCAGATCTCATGGGCAGAGGAGCACCGGATATATCCTGGTCAGGTAATGGTCCGGAGAAAGGAAGGGACAACAAACCCTATGTCCATCCCTATAGGGCTACCGTTAGGCTATCCCCAAAAGACTCCCGCCCTTACAAGGGCAGTCCACAGCTACCCCTGCATAAATATGCCCTGCACTCTCCCTTGAGATATCGTCCCGACGCGTTTCCTCCAAGTTATTTCATCAGGGGACTTTGCTTGTGTTCAGGAGAAAGGTACTAAAGTGCTAAGTGCTAAGTGAAAGAGGGACACAAAGTCCTGCCACCCTCTATGCTGTCCTGCAGAGAGTGGTGGGGGCATAAGGATGATTTAAATAGAAATGCAGAATGTAATAAGATACACCCACAAATCATTATTAATTAATGATCACATGACCAATGTAACACCGCACACTGCATAATGTAATGAAAAAGCATAATCCTATAACAAATGACAGCAGAATAAAACTCACGTGTCAGTATGTTGGACGCCGAAAACCATGCGGCGAGGATACTTCCGGACATGCGCATTCAAAACCGGAAGGCAACGCTGCTAAGCAACTAAACATCAGGCTGTAAGCTTAAGATGTATAAATTAAAACGCAGGTCCGTGCCAATGGTAGGAGCGGTTAGCGTCGTAAAGGAACAGAAAAACAGTTTTGCCACTAAAAGGGATTACTTAATGTTTTGCCTATGTGTTACCAAGATGCAAACCGGAAGTGAGCGTATCTAGGATACCCGACGCTAACCAGGAATGAAAGAACCCGGATACCGACATAACCCGGAAATAAGTGTATCTAGGATACCTAGACGCTGATAGGAAGAGCAAGCCGACCAAAAGTCGCTGCTAGCCAAGAAAATAATATCTTAGATGTTTCAAAAATACAACATTCAAAACATTAAGTAATCCCTTTTAGTGGCAAAACTGTTTTTCTGTTCCTTTACGACGCTAACCGCTCCTACCATTGGCACGGACCTGCGTTTTAATTTATACATCATTCTGCATTTCTATTTAAATCATCCTTATGCCCCCACCACTCTCTGCAGGACAGCATAGAGGGTGGCAGGACTTTGTGTCCCTCTTTCACTTAGCACTTAGCACTTTAGTACCTTTCTCCTGAACACAAGCAAAGTCCCCTGATGAAATAACTTGGAGGAAACGCGTCGGGACGATATCTCAAGGGAGAGTGCAGGGCATATTTATGCAGGGGTAGCTGTGGACTGCCCTTGTAAGGGCGGGAGTCTTTTGGGGATAGCCTAACGGTAGCCCTATAGGGATGGACATAGGGTTTGTTGTCCCTTCCTTTCTCCGGACCATTACCTGACCAGGATATATCCGGTGCTCCTCTGCCCATGAGATCTGGTGAGACTGTTCCAAAAATTTTTTTTTTACCTGTCTTACTATCATATTTGCTGTTATGGTTGAAGGTAACCAACCAAATTGTTTTCTACATGCGGCTATGAGTGTAAAAAATTGACGCTGTTCTACCTATGTGTGTTGCTGTTTACAGCGTTTATTTAAACATTAAATATTACACCATAGTTTTTTGGATTCTGTAAATAGAGACATCAGTTTTGGAATCTTTTATCCTATAGGTTGTTGGTCTCTGATACCTATTACATGGGAGAGATGTGACCTTTATTTTGTTTTTGTTGTTTTTTTTGGGTGATTCTTCTTTTTTTATGTACTTTTGATTAATTAAAAGTTACGTTTTAATATTTCCACTTTGAGCTATATTATGATGAATTATTAGTGGTACCAATTGTGTTATTTATATTTTTAACACTGGGATTGCTTTTCTTCCAGAGCAGAAGACACATAAAGCTACAAGAAAATGGTGATGATTTACTCTCAAATTGCTATGCAACACCTTCAAATCTCTTGAACACCAATACATTATGCCCTACAGTAATAAATGGTAGAAATAGGCAATGAAGTAAATACATATCTTCATATGTGTAGGGAGTACCCCCTGTTAAAATTCTACTGGCATTCAGTAGACAAACAGATTTAAAAAATCTGTTCCTTCTACATCTACTCCCCCGTCATGAACCTCATTTTTTCTTAGTTCTTCGTGCTCTCTCAATTTATTCAGCAGAATGGATACCAACGGCTGACACATGACAACTTTATGAACCCTATAATCAAAAGCAGTGTCAAAATAACCCAATGATTTCTTCCTCTTCAGAAATGATAAACCATTGTTCTGTCAGAATCTTCAATCAGTAACAAAGTGATAGTTTTACCAACAGTTGCTGAGAAGTTAAAGAGGCTGTCCATTACCCTGACTCAGTTAATGATTTTGCTATGAATGCTTAAAGAGGTTGTCCAGTCCAAATTAATTAGTCTGCAGTCACTCTGTGTAACTGCAGACTTATGAATCCCCCCAGCGCATGCACTGCACGCTAAGGAGATTTGCAAGTTTCTGATCCAGGACTGAAGGGTATGTAAGCATTATACAGTACAGAACAAATGTTTGGACACACCTCATTTAAAGATTTTTCTGTATTTTCATGACTATGAAAATTGTACATTCACATTGAAGGCATCAAAACTATGAATTAACACATGTGGAATTATATACTTAACAAAAAAGTGTGAAACAACTGAAATTATGTCTTATATTCTAGGTTCTTCAAAGTAGCCACCTTTTGCTTTGATGACTGCTTTGCACATTCTTGGCATTCTCTTGATGAGCTTCAAGAGGTAGTCACTGGGAATGGTCTTCCAACAATCTTGAAGGAGTTCCCAGATATGCTTAGCACTTGTAGACCCTTTTGCCTTCACTCTGCAGTCCAGCTCACTCCAAACCATCTCAATTGGGTTCAGGTCTGGTGACTGTGGAGGCCAGGTCATCTGGTGTAGCACCCCATCACTCTCCTTCTTGGTCAAATAGCCCTTAAACAGCCTGGAGGTGTCTTTGGGGTCATTGTCCTGTTGACAATGCTGTTGACAAAACAGTACATACTCACATTCTGATGTCTGTCTCGTCCCCCGGCGTCCACAGGGTTAAACTGCTTTCGGCAGGAGCGCTTGCTAATGCTGCGCTGCTGCCGAGAGCTTCCCTGCACTGACTGTCAGTGCTGGCCGTAAAGCAGAGCACAGCGGTGACGTCACCGCTGTTACTGCCGTGTGCCGGCACTGACACATTCAGTGCAGGGAAGCTCTCGGCAGCAGCGCAGCATTAGCAAGCGCTCCTGCCGAAAGCAGTTTAACCCTGTGGACGCCGGGGGACGTGACAGACATCAGAATGTGAGTATGTACTGTTTTTTTTTTTACTTTTACAATGGTAACCAGGGTAAATATCGGGTTACTAAGGGCGGCCCTGCGCTTAGTAACCCGATGTTTACCCTGGTTACCTGGGTGCTGCAGGGGGAGTTCGGCATCATTGAAGACAGTTTCTACGATGCCGAAGTCATTCCCCTGATCGTTGGTCGCTGAAGAGAGCTGTCTGTGTGACAGTTCCCCAGCGACCAAAACAGCGACGACGCAGCAATCGGCTCGTTGTCTATATCGCTGCAGCGTCGCTGAGTGTGACGGTACCTTTACACATGCTTTCAGTACAAACCATACACATTGGCTTTCAGTACAGTTCTGTGCAATTTTTTTTCTCTGTATGTTATTTACCCTGCTTTTTTTATTTTCCTTGTGTTCGGTCTCCATGCAAAGCAGACCTTGTGGTGTTGGAGCCCAGTGGGTGGTGTCTGTTGTCTCTTTTCTTATCTTATCAGTAAGTAAGCAGTTCAGCCAGCCATTTCAAATTCAAATGCAAATGAGCTTTATTGGCAGGACTAAGTACACATTAGCATTGCCAAAGCATATGGTAAAAATATGGGGGTGGGGAAGGGAGGCTTATAGAGGTCCAGGATATATCAGACTCCTTTGTTGAAAAAACAAGCCTGAGCTTCCACAAGGTATTCTCAGCAAAAGAGCTGGTGTACATAGTTGTTGTGGATTCTGTTTTTGGGCTCCCTCTGGTGGTTACAACTGGTACTGGGTGACTTTGGTGGGTTGCGGTTTCTGGTTTCCACCTGTCCATCAGTGGCTGGGTGTTTCCTATTTAACCTGGCTTTCCTGTCATTCCCTCGCCGGCTATCAATGTATCAGTGTGTCTCTGTTACCTTTGCTACCTGCTCCTAAAGTCTTCAAGACAAGCTAAGTCTGGAATTCCCTGATTCTTGTTTGCTTTCATGTTTTTAGTCCAGCTTGCAGATATGTAATTCTCTGCTGCTGGTTGCTCTAGTGGGCTGAAATTACCACTCATGTACCATGAGTTGGCACATGAGTTCAAGTAATTTCAGGATGGTATTTTGAAGGGGTTTTAAAGCTGACCGCGCAGTTCACCTTTTGTATCCTCTGCTATCTAGCTTTTAGCGGGCCTCATTTTTGCTGAATCTATTTTCATAACTACGTTTGTGCCTTCCTCTCATTTCACCGTCATTATATGTGGGGGGCTGCTATTTCTGTGGGAATATTTCTCTAGAGGCAAGCGAGGTCTGTGATTCTTCTGATAGGGGAAGCTAGATCTCCGGCTGGCGCGAGGCGTCTAGAGTCCCCCCAGGAACGCTCCCCGGCTATTGCTAGTTGAGTGTTGAGGTTCAGGATCGCGGTCAGCTCAGGTTCCATCACCCTAGAGCTCGTCCTGTTTTTTGCCCGTGTTCTGTTGTTAAATTCCCTGCCATTGGGAACATGACAGTATAGCCGGCCCACAAAGTGTTAATTGTTTGGGCTGAAGCAGGAGAAAAAGAAGTGTTGAGGAGAATTTTTTTTTTTTTTTTTCCCCTCAGAGTTTTGCTGCCTAGCCCTTAACTGCTGTCTAGCTGCTTCTTACCTCCTCTTAACCCTTGAATGACTTTGACCTTAGCTGTTTAACATGGATGTCCAGAGTTTGGCTTCCAGCCTGAATAATCTCGCTGCTAAAGTTCAAAACATACAGGATTTTGTTGTTCACACTCCTATGTCTGAACCTAGAATTCCTATTCCAGAGTTTTTCTCTGGAGATAGATCTACCTTCCTGAATTTCAGGAACAATTGCAAATTGTTTCTGTCTTTGAAATCTCGCTCCTCTGGAGACCCTGCTCAGCAGGTCAAGATTGTGATATCTTTCCTGCGGGGCGACCCTCAGAATTGGGCATTTGCATTGGCACCAGGGGATCCTGCATTGCTCAGTGTGGATGCATTTTTTCTGGCACTGGGATTGCTCTATTAGGAACCTAACCTGGAGATTCAGGCTGAAAAGGCTTTATTAGCCCTCTCTCAGGGGCATGATGAAGCGGAGGTATATTGTCAAAAATTTCGGAAATGGTCGGTGCTTACTCAGTGGAATGAGTGCGCCCTGGCTGCAAACTTCAGAGATGGTCTTTCTGAGGCCATTAAGGATATTATGGTGGGGTTCCCTGCGCCTACAGGTCTGAATGAGGCTATGACTATGGCCATTCAGATTGATCGGCGTTTACGGGAGCGCAAACCTGTGCACCAGTTGGCGGTGTCTTCTGAACAGGCACCTGAGACTATGCAATGTGATAGAATTCAGTCCAGAAGTGAACGGCAAAATTATAGACGGAAAAATGGATTGTGTTTTTATTGTGGTGATTCTGCTCATGTTATATCAGCATGCTCTAAACGCACAAAAAAGGTTGATAAATCTTTTGCCATTAGTACTCTGCAGTCTAAGTTCATTTTGTCTGTAACTCTGATTTGTTCACTGTCATCCATTTCCGTCGATGCCTATGTGGATTCGGGCGCTGCCCTGAGTCTTATGGATTGGTCATTTGCCAAACGCTGCGGTTTTAGTTTAGAGCCTCTGGAAGTTCCTATTCCTTTAAAGGGAATTGACTCTACACCATTGGCTATGAATAAACCGCAGTACTGGACACAAGTGACCATGCGCATGACTCCCGTTCATCAGGAGGTGATTCGCTTCCTCGTACTGTATAATTTACATGATGTACTAGTGCTTGGTCTGCCATGGTTACAAACTCATAATCCAGTCCTGGATTGGAAAACAATGTCTGTGTTAAGCTGGGGATGTCAGGGGATTCATGATGATGCATCTCTGATTTCAATCGCTTCATCTACTCCTTCTGAGGTCCCTGTGTTTTTGTCTGACTATCGGGATGTTTTTGAGGAGCCTAAGCTCAATCCGCTCCCTCCTCATAGGGATTGTGACTGTGCTATAGAATTAATTCCTGGCAGTAAGTTCCCTAAGGGTCGTTTATTTAATCTGTCAGTGCCAGAGCATACTGCTATGCGGAATTATATTAAGGAGTCCTTGGAAAAGGGACATATTCGTCCATCTTCGTCCCCTCTGGGAGCAGGTTTTTTTTTCGTGGCTAAGAAAGATGGTTCCCTGAGGCCTTGTATAGATTATCGCCTTCTGAATAAGATTACAGTCAAATATCAATATCCATTGCCATTATTGACTGATTTGTTTGCTCGCATTAAGGGGGCTAGGTGGTTCACTAAGATAGATCTTCGTGGTGCGTACAATCTTGTGCGGATAAAGCAGGGTGATGAGTGGAAAACCGCATTTAATACGCCTGAGGGCCATTTTGAGTATTTGGTAATGCCTTTTGGACTTTCTAATGCTCCTTCAGTCTTTCAGTCCTTTATGCACAATATTTTCCGTGAATATCTGGATAAGTTTATGATTGTGTATTTGGATGATATTTTGGTGTTTTCTGATGACTGGGAGTCTCATGTTCTACAAGTCAGGAAGGTGTTTCAAGTTCTGAGGGCCAATTCTCTGTTTGTGAAGGGCTCAAAATGTCTCTTCGGAGTCCAGAAGATTTCTTTTTTGGGGTACATTTTTTCTCCTTCTACTATTGAGATGGATCCCGTCAAGGTTCAGGCTATTTGTGACTGGACACAACCTACATCTGTTAAGAGTCTTCAGAAGTTCTTGGGTTTTGCTAATTTTTATCGTCGGTTCATTACTAATTTTTCCAGTGTTGTTAAACCTTTGACTGATTTGACTAAAAAGGGTGCTGATGTTGCTAATTGGTCTCCTATGGCTGTGGAGGCCTTTCAGGAACTTAAGCGCCGGTTTTCTTCTGCTCCTGTGTTATGTCAACCAGATCTTTCACTTCCTTTTCAGGTTGAGGTTGATGCTTCCGAGATTGGAGCGGGGGCGGTTTTGTCACAGAGAAGTTCCGATGGCTCGGTGATGAAGCCATGTGCATTCTTTTCTAGAAAATTCTCGCCCGCCGAGCGCAATTATGATGTGGGTAATCGGGAGCTTTTGGCCATGAAGTGGGCATTTGAGGAGTGGCGTCATTGGCTTGAGGGTGCTAGACATCGTGTGGTGGTCTTGACTGATCACAAAAATCTGATTTACCTTGAGTCTGCCAGGCGTCTGAATCCTAGACAGGCTCGTTGGTCGTTGTTTTTTTCTCGTTTCAATTTTGTGGTTTCATACCTGCCAGGTTCAAAGAATGTGAAGGCAGATGCTCTTTCCAGGAGTTTTGTGCCTGACTCTCCTGGAGACTCTGGGCCTACTGGTATCCTCAGGGATGGGGTAATATTGTCTGCCGTCTCCCCAGATTTGCGACGTGCATTGCAGGAGTTTCAGGCGGATAGACCTGATCGTTGTCCACCAGAAAGACTGTTTGTTCCGGATGATTGGACCAGTAGAGTCATCTCCGAGGTCCATTCTTCTGTGTTGGCTGGTCATCCTGGAATATTTGGTACTAGAGACTTGGTGGCCAGGTCTTTTTGGTGGCCTTCTTTGTCAAGGGATGTGCGTACCTTTGTGCAGTCTTGTGAAGTGTGTGCTCGGGCTAAGCCTTGCTGTTCTCGGGCCAGTGGGTTGTTGTTGTCCTTGCCTATCCCGAAGAGGCCTTGGACGCACATTTCCATGGATTTTATTTCAGATCTTCCTGTCTCACAGAAAATGTCCGTTATCTGGGTTGTGTGTGATCGCTTTTCTAAGATGGTTCATTTGGTACCCTTACCTAAGTTGCCTTCCTCCTCTGAGTTGGTCCCTTTGTTTTTTCAGAACGTGGTTCGTTTGCATGGGATTCCGGAGAATATCGTTTCTGACAGGGGATCCCAGTTTGTGTCTAGATTTTGGCGGACGTTTTGTGCCAAGATGGGCATTAATTTGTCTTTCTCATCTGCATTCCATCCTCAGACGAATGGCCAGACGGAGTGAACTAATCAGACCTTGGAGACTTATTTAAGGTGTTTTGTTTCTGCTGATCAAGATGACTGGGTTGCCTTTTTGCCACTGGCCGAATTTGCTCTTAATAATCGGGCTAGTTCTGCTACTTTGGTTTCTCCTTTCTTTTGTAATTCGGGGTTTCATCCTCGTTTTTCCTCTGGTCAGGTGGAGCCTTCGGATTGTCCTGGAGTAGACGTGGTGGTGGACAGGCTGCATCAGATTTGGAATCAGGTGGTGGACAATTTGAAGTTGTCTCAGCAGAAGGTTCAGCAGTTTGCTAATCGCCGTCGCCGCGTGGGTCCCCGACTTTGTGTTGGGGACTTGGTGTGGTTGTCTTCTTGTTTTGTCCCTATGAAGGTCTCTTCTCCTAAGTTCAAGCCTCGGTTCATCGGTCCTTATAAGATCTTGGAGATTCTAAACCCTGTGTCTTTTTGTTTGGATCTCCCAGCATCGTTTGCTATTCATAATGTGTTCCATCGGTCGTTGTTGCGGAGGTATGAGGTGCCAGTTGTTCCTTCGGTTGAGCCTCCTGCTCCGGTGCTGGTGGAGGGAGAATTGGAGTATGTTGTTGAGAAGATCTTGGATTCTCGTGTTTCCAGACGTAGACTCCAGTATTTGGTTAAGTGGAAGGGTTATGGTCAGGAGGATAATTCCTGAGTGGTCGCCTCTGACGTTCATGCGACTGATTTGGTCCGCGCCTTCCATAGAGCTCATCCTGATCGCCCTGGGGGTTCTCGTGAGGGTTCGGTGACCCCTCCTCAAGGGGGGGGTACTGTTGTGGATTCTGTTTTTGGGCTCCCTCTGGTGGTTACAACTGGTACTGGGTGACTTTGGTGGGTTGCGGTTTCTGGTTTCCACCTGTCCATTAGTGGCTGGGTGTTTCCTATTTAACCTGGCTTTCCTGTCATTCCCTCGCCGGCTATCAATGTATCAGTGTGTCTCTGTTACCTTTGCTACCTGCTCCTAAAGTCTTCAAGACAAGCTAAGTCTGGAATTCCCTGTTTCTTGTTTGCTTTCATGTTTTTAGTCCAGCTTGCAGATATGTAATTCTCTGCTGCTGGTTGCTCTAGTGGGCTGAAATTACCACTCATGTACCATGAGTTGGCACATGAGTTCAAGTAATTTCAGGATGGTATTTTGAAGGGGTTTTAAAGCTGACCGCGCAGTTCACCTTTTGTATCCTCTGCTATCTAGCTTTTAGCGGGCCTCATTTTTGCTGAATCTATTTTCATAACTACGTTTGTGCCTTCCTCTCATTTCACCGTCATTATATGTGGGGGGCTGCTATTTCTGTGGGAATATTTCTCTAGAGGCAAGCGAGGTCTGTGATTCTTCTGATAGGGGAAGCTAGATCTCCGGCTGGTGCGAGGCGTCTAGAGTCCCCCCAGGAACGCTCCCCGGCTATTGCTAGTTGAGTGTTGAGGTTCAGGATCGCGGTCAGCTCAGGTTCCATCACCCTAGAGCTCGTCCTGTTTTTTGCCCGTGTTCTGTTGTTAAATTCCCTGCCATTGGGAACATGACACATAGTACCATGTTTTATTTTACTCAAGACACAACAGTGTTTTTTTTAAATTATTTTTACTATTTACTATTACTATTTTTTCAAAATATTTGCACGCAATTAAATTTTATACTGTAGTTAATTTTAGTTATAGTTACAGTTAGTCATAGTTGTTATAGTAGTAGTAGTAGTTGTTATAGTTAGTTAAGCTCAAATTTGTAATTTCTGTGCAGAATTCAATAAGCCCTTGTAACCTTTATAAACACAAATTAAATAAAAAAAATTGAGTTTTTTACGGTTTTTTTTATAATGACCAACCATGTTCACATACAGTATAATAATGCAACAGGTATTAAAAAAAAATGTTAAGTTGCTAAAACAGCATTTTAATAGGTCCGGTCAAAAATGACCAGAGCAGTACAAGTGTATAGTGGAAACGAATAAAACAGCAGGGTTAACAGTGGTTTCCTAGCAGCTAAGTCTCCTCTTAACAGTTGTTGTAGAGATGTGTCTGCTGCTGGAACTCTGTGTGGCATTGACCTGGTCTCTAATCTGAGCTGCCGTTAGCCTGCAATTTCTGAGGCTGGTGACTCAGATAAACTTATCCTCAGAAGCAGAGGTGACTCTTGGTCTTCCTTCCGTGGGGCGGTCCTCATGTGAGCCAGTTTCTTTGTAGCGCTTGATGGTTTTTGCCACTGCACTTGGGGACACTTTCAAAGTTTGCCCAATTTTTCAGACTAACTAACCATTATTTCTTAAAGTAATGATGGCCACTCATTTTTCTTTACTTAGCTGTTTTTTTCTTGCCATAATACAAATTCTAACAGTCTATTCAGTAGGACTACCAGCTGTGTATCCACCAGACTTCTGCACAACACAACTGATGGTCCCAACCCCATTTATAAGGCAAGAAATCCCACTTATTAAATCTGACAGGGCACACCTGTGAATTGAAAACCATTCCAGGTGGCAACCTCTTGAAGCTCATCAAGAGAATGCCAAGAGTGTGCAAAGCAGTCATCAAAGCAAAAGGTTAAGTATATAATTCCACACGTTTTGATGCCTTCAGTGTGAATATACAATTTTCATAGTCATGAAAATACAGAAAAAAAAAAAAAAAGTTGTGTCCAAACTTTTGGTCTGTACTGTACATACTTCTCTTCAAGGCCTGTCTAGAGATGCAGTGTGTGCGCTGGAGGGATTCATAAGTCTGCAGTCACACAGAGTAACTGTAGACTTATCAATTTGGACCAGACAACCCCTTTAAGGATAATGCCCCTAAAGATCACCATATACCTCTTCTGGCAAGTTTCATGTTGTTTTCTGCTTTTCTTTGTTGCTTTCTGTGCCCTATCAGCTCTGCTGTATCAGTCATAATCTCATCTACAGAATCCTCTGCTCTCTTCTGACTATATGTTCCATCATTCATTGTATTGGGCTGCAAGCCAGCAGTGAGCACACTATTAGGGTTGGTGGATTGCACTGAATAAAAATGAATAGAAAAGTGCAATCGCAACCCAAAGTCCTCCATGCAGAGATGTATAACTGCTGCTAGAGAACAATGGCAGAACTAAGCAGTGAACGATTGCCAAAAAGGCACTGTTTTAAATGCCACACAGTGTGAACAGGACTCAGAGTACCCAGCTCAATTACTGCACGGAGTGGAACTGCGAGAAGTAATTAGCGTACTAAACCCTGTTAAATGTCACAGGGGAAGTAACACAGAGGTATAAGCCACTCTGCAAATAAATTGTGCTAACCACGCATGGGAAGCAGAAGCGGTGTAAAGGAAATTAACTCAAGTGGCACTAGGTGCAAGATCCTGTTGCTTTCTCAGAGGAGTCTAGCCTGAGGGTTGGACTTGCTCTGTAACTCAACTGTGCTAACCGCACACATGTAGGAAACAGATGCTAAGCCAAGGAGTAATTACCCAGTCCTAAC
The DNA here is from genome assembly GCF_051348905.1 of Ranitomeya variabilis. NCBI lineage: Eukaryota > Metazoa > Chordata > Amphibia > Anura > Dendrobatidae > Ranitomeya > Ranitomeya variabilis. Next base: position 823,366,985 of record NC_135232.1, on the reverse strand, counting down.
CCTACCTGCCCACATAGTGCTCTCTGCGCATAGTGACACACTCTAACATGCAACAAGAGTGGTGGAGTATCTACTCACATACACCACACATTAGTGATACTAGCATGCCCACGTGCGCCACTGGGGGCCTTTTATACCCAAGGCTCCACCCAAACACTCATGCCCAGTCAGCCAAGATGTCGCCTGCGGGCTAATCCAGAGCTGTCACTTCACTGGTGCAACAACCCTCTGACCACCAATGAGCAGAAGCCACATCACAGACATTCTAAGTAGGCAGATCTCAGGACTTAGACTCTGAAACATCAGACTGTACCTGCATATCACTGGTTACCATAGGCTTGACTGGAAAGCCAGCAGTAAGCAAACGAATATCATGAGCATGAGCAAGACGCTGAGACCGACTTGCAGTGGCCGAGATAGAATGGGACACCACAGCACCAGGCAATGCTTGAGATCTGTCCTGCGCAGTGGGAGAATCCTGACGCCTAACACACACACTCCCTGTAACTCCTCCTAAACACCTCCCTCCTAATGCTCCACCAACATCACACTCAGCATGACCTGTAATACTGGACAATGTTACAAAGAACAGAAGTAATGCACAAAGCGCCAGAGCACCAGCTCTACCAATACAGTTTGTCCCCTACTCCCATGGATGGAAGTATGGATGAAATGCATATAAATATCAATGAGATTAGTGTTGAGCATTCCGATACTGCAAGTATCGGGTATCGGCCGATACTTGCTGTATCGGAATTCCGATACCGAGATCCGATATTTTTGTGATATCGGGTATCGGTATCGAAACAACATTAATGTAAAAATGTGTAAAAGAGAGAATTAAAATAAAAAATATTGCTATACTCACCTCTCCGACGCAGCCTGCACCTTACCGAGGGAAGCGGCAGCGTTCTTTGTTTAAAATTCGCGCTTTTCTTTCCTTTACGTGAGTCCCGGCTTGTGATTGGTTGCGTGCCGCCCATGTGACCGGGACGCAACCAATCACAGCAAGCCGTGACGTAATTTCAGGTCCTTCAGGATTTTAAAATTACGTTCCGGCGTTGTGATTGGTTGCGTCGCAGTCACATGGGCGACGCAACCAATCACAGCAAGCCGTGATGTAATTTCAGGTCCTTAAGGATTTTAAAATTACGTCCCGGCTTTGTGATTGGTTGCGTCGCAGTCACATGGGAGACGCAACCAATCACAAGCCGTGACGTCACGGGAGGCTGGACACGCGCGCATTTTAAAATGGGCGCGTGTCCAGCCTCCCGTGACGTCCCGGCTTGTGATTGGTTGCGCCGCGATCAACCAATCACAAGCCGGGAGGCTGGACACGCGCGCATTTTAAAATTTTAAAATGCACGCGTGTCCAGCCTCCCGGCTTGTGATTGGTTGACCGCGGCGCAACCAATCACAAGCCGTGACGTCACGGGAGGCTGGACACGCGCCCATTTTAAAATTTTAAAATGCGCGCGTGTCCAGCCTCCCGGCTTGTGATTGGTTGACCGCGGCGCACAAAATGAGTGAGGATGAACTAAACCAAACAAGGGGAAACTGCCAATGTTGTCAAAACATCAATTATTGCATAATAAGTTTGGTCGAATTTGCAGGATGTGTCTCACATTCCCATGTATCACCTCTCAGCTGATGTATTATACAAGCCTCCCGGCTTGTGATTGGTTGACCGCGGCGCAACCAATCACAAGCCGGGACGTCACGGGAGGCTGGACACGCGCCCATTTTAAAAAGCGCGCGTGTCCAGCCTCCCGTGACGTCACGGCTTGTGATTGGTTAATGGCGGCCATGTTGCCGGGACGCGGACCAATCACAGCAAGCCGTGACGTAATTTCGTCACGGCTTGCTGTGATTGGTCCGCGTCCCGGCAACATGGCGCCGTGACCAATCATAAGCCGGGACGTCACTGGAGGCTGGACACGCGCGCTTTTTAAAAAGCGCGCGTGTCCAGCCTCCCGTGACGTCACGGCTTGTGATTGGTTAATGGCGGCCATGTTGCCGGGACGCGGACCAATCACAGCAAGCCGTGACGTAATTTCGTCACGGCTTGCTGTGATTGGTCCGCGTCCCGGCAACATGGCCGCCCTGACAAATCACAAGCCGGGACTTCACGTAACCAAGTAAAAGCGCAAATTTTAAACAAACAACGCTGCCGGTTCCCTCGCTGAGGTCCAGGCTGCGTCGGACAGGTGAGTATAGCGATATTTTTTATTTTAATTCTTTCTTTTACACATTTATATGGATCCCAGGGCCTGAAGGAGAGTTTCCTCTCCTTCAGACCCTGGGAACCATCAGGAATACCGTCCGATACTTGAGTCCCATTGACTTGTATTGGTATCGGGTATCGGTATCGGATTGGATCCGATACTTTGCCGGTATCGGCCGATACTTTCCGATACCGATACTTTCAAGTATCGGACGGTATCGCTCAACACTAGTGTTGAGCATTCCGATACCGCAAGTATCGGGTATCGGCCGATACTAGCGGTATCGGAATTCCGATACCGGGATTCCGATACTTGGCGCGTATCGGATACCGGAATCGGAAGTTCAATGATTCAAAATTCAGAAATTCAGCCAATGAGAAAGATTCCAAGTGTGGGCACATCCTGTTTAGCATGGAGGGCATGAAACTACTGGCAAGGCTGTGATTGGCTGCTGAAATGATGTCATGATGCAGTTTAAAAGTCGCTGGCGCCATTTTGCGATCACTCTGCTGTGAATTCAGTTAGTGACAGGACGCTGTTTGCTGACTGAGGGACAGTTTAGAGATAGCGATTTGCTTCTTTGTGCTTTCCAAAGGCTAATTTAGCAACCGCTGTGTTCACCTACTATTCACCTTCCTTTTGCCTTGTAGCGCTGTTTTCACAGCGATCTGCAAGGTCTCTCTGTGTGTGTGTGTGTGAGTGCAGCCCACTCTCTAGTCTGAGTGCAGCCACATAGGCCATCCATAGCTGGTTGTATTCAGTTCAGGGAGGGTGGTTCATTGCCTCATACTGTCCTTTTTTTTTTTTTTGAAGTAGTGCAGGCTGCTGCACATTTTTTCCAAAAATTCCTATTAGTGTCTTTCCACCCGTCTCCAGCTAATTTGTGGAAAAACACTACATAGGATAAAGTAGAGGAGGGTTTTTGGGCCTTGCAGCGCCGTTTACGGCTGTCTGCACGGTCTCCGTGTGACTGCAGCTCGCCCTGTAATCTGTGAGCAGCTATAGCCTGGTTGTCTCCAGCTCAGGGTTTTTCACTGCGTCATACCGCCAAATCAATTTTCTTTTTTTTCAAAGTAGTGTAGTCTGCTGCTAATTTATTTAAAAAAATCCTATTAGTGTCTTTCCACCCGTCTCCAGCTAATTTGTGGAAAAACACTACATAGGATAAAGTAGAGGAGGGTTTTTGGGCCTTGCAGCGCCGTTTACGGCTGTCTGCACGGTCTCCGTGTGACTGCAGCTCGCCCTGTAGTCTGTGAGCAGCCGTAGCCTGGTTGTCTGCAGCTCAGGGTTTTTCACTGCGTCATACCGCCAAATCAATTTTCTTTTTTTTCAAAGTAGTGTAGTCTGCTGCTAATTTATTTTAAAAAATCCTATTAGTGTCTTTCCACCCGTCTCCAGCTAATTTGTGGAAAAACACTACATAGGATAAAGTAGAGGAGGGTTTTTGGGCCTTGCAGCGCCGTTTACGGCTGTCTGCACGGTCTCCGTGTGATTGCAGCTCTATCCGTTGTCAGTTCAGCCCCCAAAAAATAAATAAATAATAAAGTTCACCAAACACACCAGTTACACACCACTTTACATTTGTGTAGGCCACATTAGCTCATATTCAAGTCTAGTCCACACTTTAGAAAATTAGTGTGTCTTATACCTGTTAGGAGGAGTTGCTCAGGAATAAGCACACAAAGCCGTTAGTACTTTTCTGCTTATCTTTATCAGTCAACCAAGATGAAGAAGGCAGTGAGTAAGGCACGTGGGCGTGGGCGTGGGCGCGGAGCAGGGAGGGGACGTGGGGATTCTGTGCCTGCTGCGGGCACCGGTGAGTCATCAGCACCCACTTTCACAAGGGAACAGTCGTTCATGCGCAGCTTTGTCGCCGAGCGCCGTACACCGCTGCTGCGTGAAGACCAAATTGAAGCCGTTGTGGGATGGATGGCAGCTAATGCATCAACTTCCATTAGTGCCACATCCTCTCAGACACAGAGCACTGGAGAGCAGCCATCTGTCTCTTCACCACCTGCAAAATTGCCCAGGCAGACAGAGATCCCAGGACAGGAGCAGTCTCTACTTCTGTTCTCTGAATCATCTCTTGGCTTGGAAACAGGGGGCCAGCCAAGCAGCATTGGAGAAATGGAAGAAGAGGCAGGGTGCAGTGATGCCCAACAGCTTTTTCTGTCTTCCTCTGAAGAGGCGGGTGGGCCAGTGGCTCCGGTCACCACCTCGCAGGCCGCATCAGCTGATGATGACACTCAGGTGCCACTTACTGGTGCGTGCTCTGCTGCTGAGACTACCCAGGAGGAGCAGTTGGGGGCAGAGGGTAGTGTAGATGATGAGGTCCTTGACCCATCTTGGCGTCAGGGACAGGAAGGTGGTGGGAGCAGCTCTGAGGAAGAGATTCCCCGTACGGCCCAAAGAGGGAGAGGGAGGGGGAAGACTGCGGATCCTGCAGCCTCCGCTTTGGCACCCGTAAGGAGCATGTCTCTTCCAAAAGTCAAAAGGGGGGCTCCCAAGACTTGCAGTGCCTGGTCCTTTTTTGACCCAGTTGCAGATGACATTTGCTATGTCAGATGCAAGGTGTGTCATCAAAAAATCAAAAGAGGTCAAAAAGTCGCCAACCTCAATACCTCCAACATGTGGAAACATGTGCGCAACAGGCACCCGGCGGAGTTAGACAAACACACTGAAGAGCTAGGCCAACCAACAGCGGCAGCTACCACCTCTTCAGCTCGTGTTGCCTCTTCCTCTAGCTCACACGCAGCTGGTTCGGCTTCCTCCCAGGATCGCCGTGGAAGAACCTCTGGCCCTGTTGTCCAGAGACCCGCTGTCATTCCACCCGCAGCACCACTTTCCCAGTCAACCACACACTCCCAGCCCAGTCTACAGCCATCGGTAGTACAGGCATGGGAGAAAAGGCGGCCTTTCTCGTCAAACCACCCACGAGCACAGGCTCTGACTGCAGGCATTGCCAAACTTCTGTCACTGGAAATGCTGTCATTCAGGCTGGTGGAGACTGACAGCTTCCGTGACTTGATGTCATTGGCAGTCCCACAGTACAGTGTGCCCAGCCGCTTTTACTTCAGCAGGCAAGCCGTCCCTGCCCTGCACAAGCATGTGGAGGGACACATAAAACACGCGCTACTGAACGCCGTCAGTAGCAAGGTCCACCTCACCACCGATGCGTGGACCAGTCAACATGGACAGGGGCGATACCTTTCCCTCACTGCCCATTGGGTTAATGTCGTTGAGCCGGGTACAGACCGTGCGAGTGGCGCAGGACGTGTCCTGCCCACTCCAAGGATTGCAGGAATCCATTCTGTACGCATTGACTCCTCCTCTTACACCAGTTCCTCAGAATCATCGCTGCAGGAGCCGTCACAGTCCACCTCCACATGGACCCGTGATGAACGTGTACCTGTTACGACTGACATGAGCACAGCCGTGGCCAAACGTCAACAGGCCGTCTTGAAATTAATTTTTTTGGGGAATCGTAGCCACACAGCGCAGGAGCTCTGGAATGCCATCAAGCAGGAGAGCGATGTGTGGTTTGAGCCAGCGAATCTCCAGCCAGGCATGGTAGTGTGTGATAATGGCCGAAATCTGGTGGCAGCCCTGGGCCTCGGCAACCTCACTCACATCCCATGTCTGGCACATGTGCTCAATTTGGTCGTGCAGAGTTTTTTGAGGGACTATCCGGATCTTGATGCACTGCTGCACAAGGTCCGCCTAGAGTGTGCTCACTTGCGGCGTTCCAGCACGGCAAAAGCGCGCATTGCGGCTCTGCAGCGCCGACACCGCCTGCCGGAACATCGCATCATATGTGACCTACCTACCAGGTGGAATTCCACGTTACATATGTTGGAGCGGTTGTGTGAGCAGCAGCAAGCTGTAATGGAGTACCAGCTGTATCAGGCGCAAAAAAGTCGCAGTCAGCGCCGTACAGACTTCACAACCACAGAGTGGGCCACTATGAAGGATGTCTGCCAGGTTTTGCGTCCCTTTGATTATTCCACGCGGATGGCGAGTGCAGATGATGCACTAGTCAGCATGACTGTCCCCCTTATCTGCCTGCTTGAAAAATCACTGCAAGCGCTAAGGGATGATGTTGTGGAAGAGGTGGAGGATGAGGATTCACCACTTCCATCATCTTCTGGACAGTCAGCGCCACGTGGTTCCTCACAAACGCGTAGGCAGGGGACAGTTTGTGAGGAGGATGAGGAGGAGTCAATGGAGGAGGAAGACATCCGTCCAGAGGAGGGAGTTCCCGAATTGTCCAGTACTCAGTGTGTACAGCGAGGGTGGGGTGATGACGAGCGGGCAGAGATCACGCCTCCAGCTGGGGACAGCGTTTCTTGGGCAGTTGGCAGTCTGCAGCACATGGTGGATTACATGCTGCAGTGCCTGAGAAACGACCGCCGCATCGACCACATTCTCAACATGTCTGATTATTGGGTGTTCACCCTCCTCGATCCTCGCTACCGGGACAACGTAGAAAGCCTCATCACACCGTTGAACCGGGAGCGAAAAATGCGGGAGTACCAAGACACACTGGTCAGTTCCATCATCTTCTCCATTCCAACTGAGAGAAGTGCTGCTAGTGCATTCCAAAGCATCTCAGTGCGTCCAGGCAGTGGTGGAGGCTCTGCACAAAGAGGGAGCAGAAGCAGTGCCTCTGCCCAAGGCAAGACCAGTATGGCCGAACTGTGGCACAGTTTTCTGTGCCCGCCACAAAAGTCTACACCATCACAGACGGCTCCAGTCAGCAGGAGGCAACGGTTCCGTCAGATGGTGACAGACTACATGTCTTGCCCTCTTGCTGTACTCCCAGACGGCTCTTCCCCTTTCAAGTTTTGGGTCTCAAAGCTGGATACATGGCCAGAGCTAAGCCAGTATGCATTGGAGGTGCTGTCTTGCCCTGCGGCCAGTGTATTATCGGAACGTGTCTTTAGTGCTGCAGGTGGTGTACTAACTGACCGTCGCATGCGACTATCCTCCGATAACGTTGACCGGCTTACTTTCCTGAAAATGAACAAGGCCTGGATCTCGCAGGAATTTGCCACTCCTCCTCCTGATTAAATAATTAGGTCACTGTATACGTTATCCAGGTCTCCTGTTGTGTTCATCTTTCTACCACCTGAACTTAAATTCCTGGGCTCCAACACCACCAGTTGAGGCTCAGATGTGCCGTCTGCACAGTCAAAACATACGACCCAGTGTTATTGGGTTTCAGTAACGTCAGCTGATCCCCAGCTGTGTAGCCGGCAATGTGTCATGCGACCGCCACGCTGACACAACAACTGAAATGTAAGGGAATCTGTCCCCCCCCCCCCCAAGGCGTTTGTTACTGAAAGAGCCACCTTGTGCAGCAGTAATGCTGCACAAGGAAAAAGGTAGCTATTTTGGTTTTGCTCCTTGCACACGCAAAACTTAACACTTATAAAATGTGTCCACTGATACCGTAAAACCGTCCCGGAGGTGGGACTTTCCTTCGTAATATGACGCAGCACAGCCGTCATTCCTACCCCCCCGGCGCCGCGCCCCGGCTCCTCAGCGTTGTTTGATTCCGTCCTGGAGCCTGCGCTGTTATGTTATCCCGTGGCCAGGCACACTTAGCGCTGCCCGTCTTCTGGCATCATTTGGTGTCAGGCTGGCTGCGCCTGTGCGGCCACGCTGGCCGAGAGCCCGCCTCGCAGTGTCTTCTGATTTAATCCCACTGGGGGCCTGGGATCTATGGACATGCGCAGTGCATATCTGAACCTCCACCTCTCACTCATCTCCCTATGGCTTCTTCAGACTGTTCGGTGTCAGCTGGTCCCTAATAGCATGCCACGGCCGTGACACCGCACAGTCTGAAAAAGAAGCCGTAGGGAGGGGAGTGAGAGGCGAGGATATGCACTGCGCATGGCCATGGATCCCAGGCCCCCAGTGGGATTACATCAGAAGACACTGCGAGGCGGGCTCTCGGCCAGCGCGGCCGCACAGGCGCAGCCAGCCTGACACCAAATGATGTCAGAAGATGGGCAGCGCTAAGTGTGCCTGGCCACGGGATAACATAACAGCGCAGGCTCCGGGACGGAATCAAACAACGCTGAGGAGCCGGGGCACGGCGGCGGGGGGGTAGTAATGATGGCTGTGCTGCGTCATATTACGAAGGAAAGTCCCACCTCCGGGACGGTTTCACGGCTTCAGGGGACACATTTTAAAAGTGTTTAGTTCTGTGTTTGCAAGGAGCATGATGAAAAGAGCCACCTTTTCCTTTTGCATCTTTTGTGCTGCACAAGCTGGCTCTTTCAGCTACAAACGCCTTGGGGGGGGGGTTAAAGGTTCCCTTTCGACTTTCTCAGGCTTCGGCCTACATTGTGTTCCTCTGCTTTTCCACCTGCCCCTGGGCTCCAACACCGCCAGTTGCCGTCCAGAAGTGCTGTACGCACAGTCAACAGTCCCTCCTCTGTTATTGGGGTTCAGTAACGTCAGCTGTTCCCCTGCTGTGTGTGTGGCAATCCCTCCTACCTCCTCCTACCTCCTCCAACCTCCTCCTCCTCCACCTGTCCCTGGGCTCCAACACCGCCAGTTGCCGTCCAGAAGTGCTGTACGCACAGTCAACAGTCCCTCCTCTGTTATTGGGGTTCAGTAACGTCAGCTGTTCCCCTGCTGTGTGTGTGGCAATCCCTCCTACCTCCTCCAACCTCCTCCAACCTCCTCCTCCTCCACCTGTCCCTGGGCTCCAACACCGCCAGTTGCCGTCCAGAAGTGCTGTACGCACAGTCAACAGTCCCTCCTCTGTTATTGGGGTTCAGTAACGTCAGCTGTTCCCCTGCTGTGTGTGTGGCAATCCCTCCTACCTCCTCCAACCTCCTCCTCCTCCACCTGTCCCTGGGCTCCAACACCGCCAGTTGCCGTCCAGAAGTGCTGTACGCACAGTCAACAGTCCCTCCTCTGTTATTGGGGTTCAGTAACGTCAGCTGTTCCCCTGCTGTGTGTGTGGCAATCCCTCCTACCTCCTCCAACCTCCTCCTCCTCCACCTGTCCCTGGGCTCCAACACCGCCAGTTGCCGTCCAGAAGTGCTGTACGCACAGTCAACAGTCCCTCCTCTGTTATTGGGGTTCAGTAACGTCAGCTGTTCCCCTGCTGTGTGTGTGGCAATCCCTCCTACCTCCTCCTACCTCCTCCAACCTCCTCCTCCTCCACCTGTCCCTGGGCTCCAACACCGCCAGTTGCCGTCCAGAAGTGCTGTACGCACAGTCAACAGTCCCTCCTCTGTTATTGGGGTTCAGTAACGTCAGCTGTTCCCCTGCTGTGTGTGTGGCAATCCCTCCTACCTCCTCCAACCTCCTCCAACCTCCTCCTCCTCCACCTGTCCCTGGGCTCCAACACCGCCAGTTGCCGTCCAGAAGTGCTGTACGCACAGTCAACAGTCCCTCCTCTGTTATTGGGGTTCAGTAACGTCAGCTGTTCCCCTGCTGTGTGTGTGGCAATCCCTCCTACCTCCTCCAACCTCCTCCTCCTCCACCTGTCCCTGGGCTCCAACACCGCCAGTTGCCGTCCAGAAGTGCTGTACGCACAGTCAACAGTCCCTCCTCTGTTATTGGGGTTCAGTAACGTCAGCTGTTCCCCTGCTGTGTGTGTGGCAATCCCTCCTACCTCCTCCAACCTCCTCCTCCTCCACCTGCCCCTGGGCTCCAACACCGCCAGTTGCCGTCCAGAAGTGCTGTACGCACAGTCAACAGTCCCTCCTCTGTTATTGGGGTTCAGTAACGTCAGCTGTTCCCCTGCTGTGTGTGTGGCAATCCCTCCTACCTCCTCCTACCTCCTCCAACCTCCTCCTCCTCCACCTGTCCCTGGGCTCCAACACCGCCAGTTGCCGTCCAGAAGTGCTGTACGCACAGTCAACAGTCCCTCCTCTGTTATTGGGGTTCAGTAACGTCAGCTGTTCCCCTGCTGTGTGTGTGGCAATCCCTCCTACCTCCTCCAACCTCCTCCAACCTCCTCCTCCTCCACCTGTCCCTGGGCTCCAACACCGCCAGTTGCCGTCCAGAAGTGCTGTACGCACAGTCAACAGTCCCTCCTCTGTTATTGGGGTTCAGTAACGTCAGCTGTTCCCCTGCTGTGTGTGTGGCAATCCCTCCTACCTCCTCCAACCTCCTCCTCCTCCACCTGTCCCTGGGCTCCAACACCGCCAGTTGCCGTCCAGAAGTGCTGTACGCACAGTCAACAGTCCCTCCTCTGTTATTGGGGTTCAGTAACGTCAGCTGTTCCCCTGCTGTGTGTGTGGCAATCCCTCCTACCTCCTCCAACCTCCTCCTCCTCCACCTGTCCCTGGGCTCCAACACCGCCAGTTGCCGTCCAGAAGTGCTGTACGCACAGTCAACAGTCCCTCCTCTGTTATTGGGGTTCAGTAACGTCAGCTGTTCCCCTGCTGTGTGTGTGGCAATCCCTCCTACCTCCTCCTACCTCCTCCAACCTCCTCCTCCTCCACCTGTCCCTGGGCTCCAACACCGCCAGTTGCCGTCCAGAAGTGCTGTACGCACAGAGCCAAACACCTCGCCAATGTGTTAGTGGGGTTCAGCACCGCCAGCTGTTCCCCTGCTGTGTATACGGCAACGTGTACTGCGACCGCCACGCAGACACAACAAGTTAAATGTAAGGGAACCTGACCCCCCCCCCCCCCAGGCGTTTGTTACTGAAGGAGCCACCTTGTGCAGCAGTAATGATGCAAAGGGAAAAAGTGCCTCTTTTCGTGATGCTCCTTGCACATGCTGAACCAAACACTTATGAAATGTGTCCCCACACAGCGTTAAACCGTCCGGTAGGTGGAACTTTCCTTTGTCGTGTGACGCAGCACAGCCATCATTTTTACCCCCTTGGCGCCGTGCGCCCCCTCCTCAGCGTTGTTTGAATCTGTCCCGGAGCCTGCGCTGTTAGGTTAGCCCTTGGCCATGCACACATGTTGCGCTGCCCGTCTTCTGACCTCATTTGGTGTCAGGCTGGCTGCGCCTGTGCGGGTGCGCTGGCCGAGATCCCGCCTCGCAGTGTCGTCTAATGTAATCCCACCGCGGGCCTGTGATCCGTGCCCGTGCGCAGTGCATATCCTCTCCTCTCACTCCCCTCCCTACGGCTTCTTCAGACTGTGCGATGTCAGCTGGTCCCTAATAGCATGCCACGGCCGTGACACCGCACAGTCTGAAAAAGCCGTAGGGAGGGGAGTGAGAGGAGAGGATATGCACTGCGCACGGGCACGGATCACAGGCCCGCGGTGGGATTACATTAGACGACACTGCGAGGCGGGATCTCGGCCAGCGCACCCGCACAGGCGCAGCCAGCCTGACACCAAATGAGGTCAGAAGACGGGCAGCGCAACATGTGTGCATGGCCAAGGGCTAACCTAACAGCGCAGGCTCCGGGACAGATTTAAACAACGCTGAGGAGGCGGCGCACGGCGCCAAGGGGGTAAAAATGATGGCTGTGCTGCGTCACACGACAAAGGAAAGTTCCACCTACCGGACGGTTTAACGCTGTGAGGAGACACATTTCATAAATGTTAGGTTCCGCATGTACAAGGACCATAATTAAAAGAGCTAAGTTTACCTTTTCCAGCATTAGTGCTGTACACAATGGCTCTTTCAGCTACAAACGCCTGGGGGGGGGGGGTTAAAGGTTTCCTTTCAACTTGCTCGAGTGCAGGCTTCGGCCTACACTCCGCTCCCCCTGCTCCTCCTGCTGACCCTGGGCTCTAACACCGCCAGTTTTTGCCCAGATGTGCTAGCTGCACAGAGAAAAACACCAGCCAATGTGTCAGTGGGGTCCAGCACCGCCAGCTGTTCCCCTGCTGTGTAGCCGGCAACGTGTCCTGCAAAAGCCACGCAGACACAACACACCCAAAGCTGCCGCCTGTGCAGGCTTCGGCCTACACTCCCCTCCCCCTGCTCCTCCTCCTCCTGCTCCTCCTCCTGCTGTCCCTGGGCTCTAACACACCGCCAGTTGGGGCCCAGATGTGCTAGCTGCACAGAGAAAAACACCAGCCAATGTGTCAGTGGGGTCCAGCACCGCCAGCTGTTCCCCTGCTGTGCAGCCGGCAACGTGTCCTGCAAAAGCCACGCAGACACAAGAACTGAAATTGAAGGGAACCTGTCCCCCCTCCCCCAGGCGTTTTTACGTTATCCAGCCACCTTGTACAGCGGTAATGCTGCATGTGTGCAAGGTGGCTCAGAAACGTATTCTCCTCGCACATGTGGAACTGAAAACACGTCTGAAATGTGTCCTCTGTGTGACCATTTAACCGTCCCGGTGGTGTGACTTTCCTTTGTAATGACACGCTGCAACCCCCTTGGTAGCGCTGCCCGTCTTCTGGCATCATTGTTTGGCTGGCTGCGCCTCTGCGGCCGCCCTGACCCACACAACGCCCCTCGGTGTCTTATTTATTGGGACTGCGAGGGTGTGATTGATGGGCAGGATCAGTGCATCAGTTCGCCTGTCCCTCCTCTCCTTCCGCCTACTTCGGACTGTGCGGCTTCATGGCCGTGGCATGCGATAAGGGATCAGATGACGCCGCACAGTCTGAAGCGGGTGTAAGGACCCGAGTGTGAGAGGCGAACATATGTGCTGCGCCAGGCCCTGAATCCCAGCCCCGCAGTGTTTTAACAATGTTAAGACACTGCGGGGCTGGGATTCAGGGGCATCGCGAACCGCACCGGCCGACATTACATGATGCCAGAAGATGGGCAGCGCTAACGGCGCTAGGCCAGGGGATAACACGACAGCGCAGACTCCTGTACAGCAAATAACAACGCTCGGGAGGCTGCACCCAGCACCAAGGTGGGATTCTTGACACCTGTGCTGCGTCTCATTACAAAGGGAACTCTCGCCTCCATTACACAGTTTGACTGTATAAAGGGCTAAATGTTATACGTGTTCCATTCAGCGTGTGCAAGGAGAAAAATTACAAGAGCAACCTTTGACTTGCGCAGCACTGCTGCTGCATAAGCTGTGGCTCTTCTACTTTGTAACCCCTGAGGGGGGGTTAAAGGTGACTTTTGAAATCGGTTCAATTAGGCTTCGGCCTACACTCTGCTCCACCTGCAGAGCCCGGGCTCCAACAACGCTAGTTGCTGTCCGGAAGTGCTGGCTGCACAGAGCCAAACACCTCGCCAATGTGTCAGTGGGGTCCAGCACTGCCAGCTGTTCCCCTGCTGTGTAGCCGGCAACGTGTCCTGCAAAAGCCACGCAGACACAACACACCCAAAGCTGCCGCCTGTGCAGGCTTCGCCTACACTCCCCTCCCCCTGCTCCTCCTCCTCCTGCTCCTCCTCCTGCTGTCCCTGGGCTCTAACACACCGCCAGTTGGGGCCCAGATGTGCTAGCTGCACAGAGAAAAACACCAGCCAATGTGTCAGTGGGGTCCAGCACCGCCAGCTGTTCCCCTGCTGTGCAGCCGGCAACGTGTCCTGCAAAAGCCACGCAGACACAAGAACTGAAATTGAAGGGAACCTGTCCCCCCTCCCCCAGGCGTTTTTACGTTATCCAGCCACCTTGTACAGCGGTAATGCTGCATGTGTGCAAGGTGGCTCAGAAACGTATTCTCCTCGCACATGTGGAACTGAAAACACGTCTGAAATGTGTCCTCTGTGTGACCATTTAACCGTCCCGGTGGTGTGACTTTCCTTTGTAATGACACGCTGCAACCCCCTTGGTAGCGCTGCCCGTCTTCTGGCATCATTGTTTGGCTGGCTGCGCCACTGCGGCCGCCCTGACCCACACAACGCCCCTCGGTGTCTTATTTATTGGGACTGCGAGGGTGTGATTGATGGGCAGGATCAGTGCATCAGTTCGCCTGTCCCTCCTCTCCTTCCGCCTTCTTCGGACTGTGCGGCTTCATGGCCGTGGCATGCGATAAGGGATCAGATGACGCCGCACAGTCTGAAGCGGGTGTAAGGACCCGAGTGTGAGAGGCGAACATATGTGCTGCGCCAGGCCCTGAATCCCAGCCCCGCAGTGTTTTAACAATGTTAAGACACTGCGGGGCTGGGATTCAGGGGCATCGCGAACCGCACCGGCCGACATTACATGATGCCAGAAGATGGGCAGCGCTAACGGCGCTAGGCCAGGGGATAACACGACAGCGCAGACTCCTGTACAGCAAATAACAACGCTCGGGAGGCTGCACCCAGCACCAAGGTGGGATTCTTGACACCTGTGCTGCGTCTCATTACAAAGGGAACTCTCGCCTCCATTACACAGTTTGACTGTATAAAGGGCTAAATGTTATACGTGTTCCATTCAGCGTGTGCAAGGAGAAAAATTACAAGAGCAACCTTTGACTTGCGCAGCACTGCTGCTGCATAAGCTGTGGCTCTTCTACTTTGTAACCCCTGAGGGGGGGTTAAAGGTGACTTTTGAAATCGGTTCAATTAGGCTTCGGCCTACACTCTGCTCCACCTGCAGAGCCCGGGCTCCAACAACGCTAGTTGCTGTCCGGAAGTGCTGGCTGCACAGAGCCAAACACCTCGCCAATGTGTCAGTGGGGTCCAGCACCGCCAGCTGTTCCCCTGCTGTGTAGCCGGCAACGTGTCCTGCAAAAGCCACGCAGACACAACACACCCAAAGCTGCCGCCTGTGCAGGCTTCGGCCTACACTCCCCTCCCCCTGCTCCTCCTCCTGCTGTCCCTGGGCTCTAACACACCGCCAGTTGGGGCCCTAGGAAGACAAGCTTGAATAGGTCCCCATCCGGGTTCCAGTACCGTCAGCTGGTTCTCGGCAGTGTCTTTTGCTCTTGTACCTTCTGCTCCCCATCCTGGTTCCAGTACCGTCAGCTGGTTCCGGGCAGAGCCTTTGGCTTAGGTGCCTCCCTCTGGGTATCCGAGTTCCACCAACGTCAGGTGGTCCTTGGTAGTGCTTTCAGGCACGGGTACCTCCTGCTTAGTAACCGGGTTCCAGTAACGTCAGCTGGTCCTCGGTAGTTCCATTGGCTCTTGGACCTTCGGCTACCCATCCGGGTTCCAGTACCGTCAGCTGGTTCTCGGCAGTGTCTTTTGCTCTTGTACCTTCTGCTCCCCATCCTGGTTCCAGTACCGTCAGCTGGTTCCGGGCAGAGCCTTTGGCTTAGGTGCCTCCCTCTGGGTATCCGAGTTCCACCAACGTCAGGTGGTCCTTGGTAGTGCTTTCAGGCACGGGTACCTCCTGCTTAGTAACCGGGTTCCAGTAACGTCAGCTGGTCCTCGGTAGTTCCATTGGCTCTTGGACCTTCGGGTAGCCATCCGAGTTCCAGTTCCATCAGCTGTTTCTCGGCATTTTCTCAGCCTTCTTGTACCTTCTGCTACATTTCCAAGTTCAAGACCCGAAAGACGATGACCCGGAAGACCACCCCTAAGATGATGACGACACCAGAGACGACAACCACCGAGATGACGACGACCCTGGAGACGATGACCCTGAAGACGACCCCGATGACGACGACCCCGATGACGACGACCCCGATGACGACGACCCTGGAGATGACGACCCTGGAGATGACGACGACAACCTGGAAGACCGAGAAGCAGAAGAACAAGAGGCTGCAGAACAAAGAGCAGAAGAACATTAAGCATAAGACTAAATATCAGAGCAAAAGATATTATCTAAATTATAAGCAGAAGAAGACTAAGCAGTGTATGGGGGTGAGTCCGTTCCTCCTCGTGGTGCCCCTGGATAAAGCCTGATGCTGCAGGCCAAACTGAACGCGGACAAATGTAACTGTTTTGTGACAGGCAGAACGGAAGGTGTAATCTTCAAACTTTTATAGATAACAACTACGGGAATGCCTGTCACAAATAAGAATATGATGAAGAAGTTGAATATAAAAAAGATAATAGTTAAATAAAAAGAATATGAACAATGTAAAAAAAAATATATATATATACGTAGAAAAGAAGAAGATGAATAAGGTGAAGAAGTTGATGTCACAGAAGCTGATGATGAGGATAATGAAGAAGAAAGTGTGGGAGAAGTAAAAAATAGGGTGAAGGGCGTGGAAGTAGTGAAACATCAATATCTGACAAAATAAATAAAAAATTAACATAGTCAAATTCTTTCTAACGCCGAACGTCATAAAAAAATTAAAAATACTGCTATTCTATTTGATTGGGATAAACCCCTGTGCCTTTAATGTCTCCGCCACCTCCCCCAATACATCCTACATTATTCTTAGTTGTTTTCCTTCATGTAGAATTAACCTACAAGGAAAGAAAGGGTTTATTTTAATTCCGATATTTTCGTCCCATTGACTTGCATTGGGATCGGGTATCGGTATCGGATTGGATTCCGATACTGTGACGGTATCGGCCGATACTTTCCGATACCGATACTTTCCGATATCGGAAAGTATCGCTCAACACTACTCAACACTAATGGAGATAGATATGGAGGTTATACAGCAAGGTGTATATACATTTCACAGGGTATGCAGAAGTGTGTATACACACCCTGCTGTAAACATACAGTTTCAAGAGGGAGCTATGTAGGTCTCCAGCTTCAGCATACAATGGAACAGCATGAGCTCTCCTGAATGAAGCCACACCCACCCACAAGGTAAGCCCCACCCACATGGCAAGTCATAGCCACCCATTCGCTTCTATAGCCCTGAACTGAGGAAGATATCAATGTGACATCACAGGACAATGTTCATCAGTCCCCTGTTGTTTCCTTCCCACCTATTCTCTTTGAGTGACAGGTCTCACACTACATGTGTTCATAAAGAGAAACCTGTTGCACAAGTTGAGCAGGGTGGCAGAACCACCTCGCAACGGGCTCAAGGTCTAATCAACTGATCAGCATGGTCCTTGGCCAGCTTTTGAGAATAAAACATACCTGGATAAAATAACAGAGATAGACGCTAAATCAGTTGTCAGGTTCCTTTTCAATGTGAATATTAGTGAATATGTTTTAGGAGAAAGCTATGGGGCTTACTGAGCTGGCAAATGCCCATGTTAGGAGCCAGTACTCTTCTGCTGCGTGGCATGAAACCTAAGCATTATCTGCCTCTGCAGTCTCCTATTCAGGCCCAGCTGCTGGGATTGTTGCTTAGCACAGACTTCTGTCCCAGCATCTTGCACTGCTTTGTAGTGTCCATGTGGTTACTGCTGGCTCTCCAGTTAAAGTCAATTGTAGCCCGTGGTATAAAGAGGCAGCCCTACCCTCTGGAGACTAAGTCCAGAAACCATCTTACTGAGCATGCCCATGTGATGCCATTTCATTAGTGCTTGGATGCTGACTGCTCTGGCGGAAGCTCCAGATTGGCCCACGGGCGTGAGTGCTTGGGGTGGAGCCTAGCGCATAAAGGAAAGGGCTTCCAGCACCGCACGTGGGCATGCTAGCATCATTGGTAATTGTGTGTGGATACGCTACAACTCTGTTTGCATGTGTTTGTGCCACTCTTTACCAGTGACTGTGTCTAGACAGGCAGTGTAGGGTGGGTAATCCCCGCTTGGCTTATCATCTGTCTCCAGTCATGTATGCGGTTAGCACAGCTGAGTTACAGAGCAAGCCCAACCACTAGTCTAGACTTTCCTGGGAGAGCGATAGAGTTCCAAACCTAGTTTGCCATTTGCTGCTATCTCTGCGGGTTTAAAAGGGTATTGCACTTTTCTTATATTTTCCGTGCCACTCAGTGTTTAGCTAAGTTTGGCACTTATATTTTCTATGCCATTCGGTGGTTAGCTGAGTTTAGTACTTATATTTTCTCTGCCACTTGGTGGTTAGCTGAGTTTGGTACTCTACATCCCGTTTGTTCTGTGTGGTTTTAACGCAGTGCAATCGCTAGTTTTTCTATCCGTCATTATTCACACTAGCAGCAGTTATTCATCTCTGCAGATATGAAAAATTCCAATGACTGTCAATCTGTTAATTATATGTAAAGCTCTAACAGCTAAGAAGTAATACTGTGCATATCACTGAGCATTCAGTATATTAGGAAGTTTACCAAAATATAGTATATGGTAAGGTTTAATACTAGAGGTTAGGACCATACCAAATGGGAAAAACTTGGTGCTGCTGGTATGGTTTTTATACTTTTTTTTTTTATCAAAAACAGTGTTTACTAAGTACCCTATGTTATTTAGATGCACTATATAAATAATAAAATAATAAATAATATCTTAGCTGAAAAAAATGAATGGGTGCATGTGATTAGATAAACTAGGGCTCAGCTGCAATACCAGATGCAACATATGGAGGAGAGTGGCACTGTCTGTCTCTCTCTAGATTAACATAGAATAATAGAATGTTAGAGTTGGAACGGACTTCCGGGGTCATCGTGTCCAACCCCCTGCTCAATGCTAAATTCGTTAAACCATCTCAGACAGATGTCAGTGCAGCCTCTATGTGAAGACTTGCATTGAAGGAGAACTCACCACCTCTCATGGCAGCCTGTTCCTCTTATTGATCACCCTCACTATCTTAAAGTTTTTTCTAATACTGAATCGGTATCTTCTCTCTTTCAGCTTCATTCCATTGCTCCTCATGTTTCCATGTGCAAATGAGAATAAGGATGATCCCTCTACACTGTGACATTCTTTCAGATATTTGTAGATAGCTATTAAGTCTCCTCTTAGCATTCTTTTTTGCAAGCTAAACATTCCAGATCCTTTTACCTTTCCTCGTAGGACATAGTTTGCAGTCTGCTCACCATCTTAGTAGCTCTTCTCTCAACTTGCTCCAGTTTTTCGATAACTTTTTAAAAATGTGGTGCCCAGACCTGGACATAGTATTCCAGATGAGGTCTGACCAAGGAGGAATATAGGGGGATAATTACTTCACGAAATGAAAACTTTATGCTTTTCTTAATAGTTCCCAGAACTGTGCTTGCCTTTTTTGCTGCTGCAACACACTATTGACTAATTGAAGTATGTGATCTATTAGTATACCCAAATCTTTTTTACATGTGCTGTTGCTTAGTTCTATTCCTACCATTCTGTAGATACAATTTTCATTTTTTTTGCCCAGATGTAGAACCTTGTATTTCTCCTGTTAAATACCATTCTATTAGTTGCTGCCCATTGTTCAAGCTTATCTATATCCTTCTGAATCCTTTCTCTGTCTTCTCTAATATTAGGTATCCCTCTGAGCTTGTATCATATGCAAATTTGATAAGTTTACCTTCAGTTTACCTTATCAAGATGATTTATAAAAATATTGAACAATACTGGAGCCAGGACAGAGCCTTGTGGTACCCCACTAGAAACACTCTTCCAATTGGATGTGCAACCATTTATTGCCACTCTATCAGTGCGATCACATTGGCTCTTTTTTCTAATCCCTTTAATATTCCTAAATGTAAAATGATCTCATTATGATTAGTGTTGAGCATTCCGATACCGCAAGGGTATCGGCCGATATTTGCGGTATCGGAATTCCGATACCGAGATCCGATACTTGCCGCATATCGGATACCGGAATCGGAAGTTCTCAATTCAAACAGCACGAATTCAGCCAATGAGGACTGATTACAAGTGTGGGCACATCCTGTTCAGCATGGTGGGCATGAAACTACTGGCAAGGCTGTGATTGGCTGCTGAAATGATGTCATGCTGCAGTTTGAAAGTCGCTGGCGCCATTTTGGGCTCACTCTGCTGTGAATTCAGTTAGTGACAGGACGCTGTGTTCTGACTGAGAGCCAGTTGAGATAGCGATTTGCTTCTTTGTGCTTTTCCCAGGCTAATTTAGCAACCGCTGTGTGTTCACCTTGCTTTTGCCTTGCAGCGCTGTTTTCACAGCGATCTGCAAGGTCTCTGTGTGTGTGTGTGTGTGAGTGCAGCCCACTCTCTTGTCTGTGTGCAGCCATAGCTGGTTGTATTCAGGTCAGGGTGGTTCCCTGCCTCATACTGTTCTATCCATTCCATTGTCCTTTTTTGCAAGTAGTGCAGGCTGCTCACTGGCGTAGCTAGAGCTTTTGCCGCCCGGGGCTGTTTCCGAGTTTGGCGCCCCCCCATTGCCGTCACTCAACGCCGGGCACCGTCCCCTCAGCACTGTTTACCCATGAAATCCGGTGCCTGCGCTGTGTATCGCTGTTTGGTGCAGGCGCAGAGAGCTCTGGCCGTCTGACGTCACAGCCAGGCTTGCAGACTGCGCCTGTGCGGCCACCCACCTTGGTAATCCCAGCCCTGCAGTGTGTTATGCATTATGCAGAGTTCGGGGCTGGGATTCACAAGCAGGGCGGCCGCACAGGCGCAGTGTCCAGCATTGCCCCAGTGTGTCCAGCATTGCCCCCAGTGTCCAGCAATCTGCCCCAGTGTCCAGCATTGCCCCCAGTGTGTCCAGCAATCTCCCCCAGTGTCCAGCATTGCCCCCAGTGTCCAGCAATCTGCCCCAGTGTCCAGCATTGCCCCCAGTGTGTCCAGCAATCTGCCCCAGTGTCCAGCATTGCCCCCAGTGTGTCCAGCAATCTCCCCCAGTGTCCAGCATTGCCCCCAGTGTGTCCAGCAATCTCCCCCAGTGTCCAGCATTGCCCCCAGTGTGTCCAGCAATCTCCCCCAGTGTCCAGCATTGCCCCCAGTGTGTCCAGCAATCTGCCCCAGTGTCCAGCATTGCCCCCAGTGTGTCCAGCAATCTGCCCCAGTGTCCAGCATTGCCCCCAGTGTGTCCAGCAATCTGCCCCAGTGTCCAGCATTGCCCCCAGTGTGTCCAGCAATCTGCCCCAGTGTCCAGCATTGCCCCCAGTGTGTCCAGCAATCTGCCCCAGTGTCCAGCATTGCCCCCAGTGTGTCCAGCAATCTGCCCCAGTGTCCAGCATTGCCCCCAGTGTGTCCAGCAATCTGCCCCAGTGTCCAGCATTGCCCCCAGTGTGTCCAGCAATCTGCCCCAGTGTCCAGCATTGCCCCCAGTGTGTCCAGCAATCTGCCCCAGTGTCCAGCATTGCCCCCAGTGTGTCCAGCAATCTCCCCCAGTGTCCAGCAATCTCCCCCAGTGTCCAGCATTGCCCCCAGTGTGTCCAGCAATCTCCCCCAGTGTCCAGCATTGCCCCCAGTGTGTCCAGCAATCTCCCCCAGTGTCCAGCAATCTGCCCCAGTGTCCAGCATTGCCCCCAGTGTGTCCAGCAATCTGCCCCAGTGTCCAGCATTGCCCCCAGTGTGTCCAGCATTGCCCCCAGTGTGTCCAGCAATCTGCCCCCAGTGTGTCTCCAGCAATCTGCCCCCAGTGTGTCTCCAGCAATCTGCCCCCAGTGTCTCCAGCAATCTGCCCCCAGTGTGTCTCCAGCAATCTGCCCCCAGTGTGTCTCCAGCAATCTGCCCCCAGTGTGTCTCCAGCAATCTGCCCCCAGTGTGTCTCCAGCAATCTGCCCCCAGTGTGTCTCCAGCAATCTGCCCCCAGTGTGTCTCCAGCAATCTGCCCCCAGTCTGTCTCCAGCAATCTGCCCCCAGTGTGTCTCCAGCAATCTGCCCCCAGTCTGTCTCCAGCAATCTGCCCCCAGTCTGTCTCCAGCAATCTGCCCCCAGTCTGTCTCCAGCAATCTGCCCCCAGTCTGTCTCCAGCAATCTGCCCCCAGTCTGTCTCCAGCAATCTGTCTGTCTGAGTCAGACATAAAGAAAAAAAAAAAAAGTAAAATCCTCACCTCTCCCGTTCCCAGCGCAGGTCCCGTGCACTCAGCGTCTCTCCGGCTCTGCAACGCTCAGGACAGAGAGGCTGAGCGCGCAGTGATGACGTCATCGCACCCTCTGCCCTGAGACGTCGCAGAGTCAGAGAGCGGTGAAGAAGCTGCAGCTGCCGCAGGAACCAGGAGAGGTGAGGATTAGAACGGGGGGCCCAATGCCAGCTGGTATGGCGGCCCTGGTTGTGGCGGTGGCGTCGGCGCCGCCCGAAGATTTAAAGGGCCCGCGTCTCAATTTTTTTTCTTTCTTCCTCCTCCTCCCTGGGTCGGAGCCGCCCCCGGCATTGTGCCGCCCGGGGCGGCCCGCCCCCCCCGCACCCCTCTTCCTACGCCACTGGGGCTGCTGCACATTTTTTTCACATAATTCCTATTAGTGACTTTCCACCCGTATCCAGCTAAATTGTGGAAAAACACTACATAGGATAACGTAGAGGAGGTTTTTGGGGCCTTGCAGCGCCGTTTACGGCTGTCTGCACGGTCTCCGTGTGAGTGCAGCTCGCCCTGTAGTCTGTGTGCAGCCACAGCCGGTTGTATCCAGCTCAGGGTGGTTCACTGACTCATACAGTTCTATCCATTCCATTGTCCTTTTTTGCAAATAGTGCAGCCCGCTGCACATTTTTTCAAATAATTTCTATTAGTGGCTTTCCACCCGTATCCAGCTAAATTGTGGAAAAACACTACATAGGATAACGTAGAGGAGGTTTTTGGGGCCTTGCAGCGCCGTTTACGGCTGTCTGCACGGTCTCTGTGTGAGTGCAGCTCGCCCTGTAGTCTGTGTGCAGCCACAGCCGGTTGTATCCAGCTCAGGGTGGTTCACTGACTCATACAGTTCTATCCATTCCATTGTCCTTTTTTGCAAATAGTGCAGCCCGCTGCACATTTTTTAAAATAATTCCTATTAGTGGCTTTCCACCCGTATCCAGCTAAATTGTGGAAAAACACTACATAGGATAACGTAGAGGAGGTTTTTGGGGCCTTGCAGCGCCGTTTACGGCTGTCTGCACAGTCTCCGTGTGAGTGCAGCTCTCCCTGTTGTCAGTTCAGCCCCCAAAAAATAAATAAATAATAAAGTTCACCAAACACACCACTTTACAGTTGTGTAGGCCACATTAGCTCATATTAAAGTCTAGTCCACACTTTAGAAAATTAGTGTTTCTTATACCTGTTAGGAGCTGTTCAGGAATAAGCACACTAAGCCATTAGTACTTTTCTGCTTATCTTTATCAGTCAACCAAGATGAAGAAGGCAGGGAGTAAGGCACGTGGGCGTGGGCGCAGAGCAGGGAGAGGACGTGGGGATTCTGTGCCTGCTGCGGGCACCGGTGACTCATCATCACCCAGTTTCAGCAGGGAACAGTCCTTCATGCGCAGCTTTGTCGGAGAGCGCCGTACACCGCTGCTGCGTGAAGACCAAATTGAAGCCATTGTCGGATGGATGGCAGCTAACACATCGATTTCAATTAGTGCCACATCCTCTCAGACACAGAGCACTGGAGAGCACCCATCTGTCTCTTCACCACCTGCCAAATTGCCCAGGCAGACAGAGAGCCCAGGACAGGAGCCGTCTCTACTTCTGTTCTCTGAATCTCTTGGCTTGGAAACAGGGGGCCAGCCAAGCAGCATTGGAGAAATGGAAGAAGAGGCAGTGTGCAGTGATGCCCAACAGCTTTTTCTCTCTGAGTCTGAAGAGGCGGGTGGGCCAGTGCCTCCGGTCACCACACCGCAGAACGCATCCGCTGATGACACTCAGGTGCCACTTTCTGGTGCGTGCTCTGCTGCTGAGACTACCCAGGAGCAGTTGGGGGCAGAGGGTAGTGTAGATGATGAGGTCCTTGACCCATCGTGGCGTGAGGGACAGGAAGGTGGTGGGAGCAGCTCTGAGGAAGAGATTCCCCGAATGGGCCAAAGAGGGAGAGGGAGGGGGAAGACTGCGGATCCTGTAGCCTCCACTTTGGCACCCGTTAGGAGCATGTCTCTTCCAAAAGCCAAAAAGGGCGCTCCCAAGACTTGCAGTGCCTGGTCCTTTTTTGACACAGTTGCAGATGACATTTGCTATGTCAAATGCAAGGTGTGTCATCACAAAGTCAAAAGAGGGAGAAATGTCAGCAACCTCAATACCTCCAACATGTGGAAACATGTGCGGACCAGGCACGCGGCAGAGTTACAAAAACACACTGAAGAGCTAGGCCAACCAACATCGGCAGCTACCACCTCTTCAGCTCATGTTGCCTCTTCCTCCAGCTCACACACAGCTGGTTCGGCTTCCTCCCAGTATCGCCATGGAAGAACCTCTGGCACTGTTGTCCAGAGATCCACTGTAATTCCACCCGCAGCACCACGTTCCCAGTCATCCTCACACTCCCAGCCCAGTCTACAGCCATCGGTAGTACAGGCATGGGAGAAAAGGCAGCCTTTCTCGGCAAACCACCCACGAGCACAGACTCTGACTGCAGGCATTGCCAAACTTCTGTCACTGGAAATGCTGTCATTCAGGCTGGTGGAGACTGACAGCTTCCGTGACTTGATGTCATTGGCAATCCCAGGGTACAATGTGCCCAACCGCTTTTATTTCACCAGGCAAGCCGTCCCTGCCCTGCACAAGCATGTGGAGGGACGCATAAAACACGCGCTACTGAACACCGTCAGTAGCAAGGTCCACCTCACCACCGATGCGTGGACCAGTCAACATGGACAGGGGCGATACCTTTCCCTCACTGCCCATTGGGTTAATGTTGGTTAGCCGGGTACAGATCGTGCGAGTGGCGCAGGACGTGTCCTGCCCACTCCAAGGATTGCAGGAATCCAGTCTGTACGCATTGACTCCTCCTCTTACACAAGTTCCTCAGAATCATCGCTGCAGGAGCCGTCACAGTCCACCTCCACATGGACCCGTGAACGTTTACCTGTTACGACCGACATGAGCACAGCCGTGGCCAAACGTCAACAGGCCGTCTTGAAATTAATTTCTTTGGGGAATCGAAGCCACACAGCGCAGGAGCTCTGGAATGCCATCAAGCAGGAGAGCGATGTGTGGTTTGTGGCAGTGAATCTCCAGCCAGGCATGGTAGTGTGTGATAATGGCCGAAATCTGGTGGCAGCTCTGGGCCTCGGCAACCTCACTCACATCCCATGTCTGGCACATGTGCTCAACTTCCACGCGGATGGCGAGTGCAGATGATGCACTAGTCAGCATGACTGTCCCCCTTATCTGCCTGCTTGAAAAATCACTGCAAGCGCTAAGGGATGATGTTGTGGAAGAGGTGGAGGATGAGGATTCACCATTTCCATCATCTTCTGGACAGTCAGCGCCACGTGGTTCCTCACAAATGCGTAGGCAGGGGACACTTTGTGAGGAGGATGAGGAGGAGTCAATGGAGGAGGAAGACATCCATCCAGAGGAGGGAGTTACACAATTGTCCAGTAGTCAGTGTGTACAGCGAGGGTGGGGTGATGACGAGCGGGCAGAGATCACGCCTCAAGCAGGGGACAGCGTTTCTTGGCCAGTTGGCAGTCTGGTTGATTACATGCTGCAGTGCCTGAGAAACGACCGCTGCATCGCCCACATTCTCAACATGTCTGATTATTGGGTGTTCACCCTCCTCGATCCTCGCTACCGGGACAACATAAAAAGCCTCATCACACCGTTGAACCGGGAGCGTAAAATGCGGGAGTACCAAGACACACTGGTGAATTCCATCATCTTCTCCAGTCCAACTGAGAGAAGTGCTGCTAGTGCTTTACAAAGCAGCTCAGTGCATCCAGGCAGTGGAGGAGGCTCTGCACAAAGAGGGAGCAGAAGCAGTGCCTCTGCCCAAGGCAAGACCAGTATGGCCCAACTGTGGCACAGTTTTGTGTGCCCGCCACAAATGTCTACACCATCACAGGTGGCTCCAGTCAGCAGGAGGCAACGGTTCCGTCAGATGGTGACAGACTACATGTCTTGCCCTCTTGCTGTACTCCCAGACGGCTCTTCCCCTTTTAAGTTTTGGGTCTCTAAGCTGGATACATGGCCAGAGCTAAGCCAGTATGCATTGGAGGTGCTGGCTTGCCCTGCGGCTAGTGTATTATCGGAACGCGTCTTTAGTGCTGCAGGTGGTGTACTAACTGACCGTCGCATGCGACTATCCTCCGATAACGTTGACCGGCTTACTTTCCTGAAAATGAACCAGGCCTGGATCTCGCAGGAATTTGCCACTCCTGTTCCTGATTAAATAATTGGGTGACTGTCTACAGTATCCAGGTCTCCTGTTGTGTTCATCTTTCTACCACCTGAACTGTAATTCCTGGGCTCCAACACCGCCAGTTGAGGCTCAGAAGTGCCGTCTGCACAGTCAAAACATACGACCCAGTGTTATTGGGCTGATAACATCACCTGATCCCCAGCTGTGTAGCCGGCAATGTGTCCTGCGACCGCCACGCTGACACAACAACTGAAATGTAAGGGAACCTGTCCCCCCCAGGCGTTTGTTACTGAAATAGCCAACTTGTGCAGCAGTTATGCTGCACAAGGAAAAGGTAACTATTTTTGTTTAGCTCCTTGCACACGCAGAACTTAACACTTTTAAAGTGTGTCCACTGATACCGTAAAACGATCCCAGAGGTGGGACTTTCCTTTGTAATGTGATGCAGCACACCCGTCATTCCTACCCCCTTGGCGACGTGCGCTGCCTCCTCCGCGTTCTTTAATTCTGTCCCGGAGCCAGTGCTGTTATGTTATCCCTTGGCCAGGCACACTTTGCGGTGCCCGTCTTCTGACATCATTTGGTGTCAGGCTGGCTGCGCCTGTGCAGCCGCGCAGGACGAGATCCCGCCTCGCAGTGTCTTCTGATTTAACCACACTGCGGGCCTGGGATCCATGGGCATGCGCAGTGCATATCTTCACCTCCGCCTCTCACTCATCTCCATCCACCTTCTTCAGACTGTGCGCCGTCAGCTGATCCCTAATAGCATGCCACGGCCGTGACACCGCACAGTCTGAAGAAGCCGGAGGGAGGGGAGTGAGAGGCGAGGATATGCACTGCGCATGGCCATGGATCCTAGGCTCGCGGTGGGATTACATTAGACGACACTGCGAGGCGGGATCTCGGCCAGCACGGCCGCACAGGCGCAGCCAGCCTGACACCAAATGATGTCAGAAGACGGGCACCGCAAAGTGCGCCTGGCCAAGGGATAACATAACAGCACAGGCTCCGGGGCGGAATCAAACAACGCTGAGGAGGCGGCGCATGGCACCAGAGGCGGAGGTGAAGATATGCACTGTGCATGCCCATGGATCCCAGGCCCGCAGTGTGATTAAATCAGAAGACACTGCGAGGCGGGATCTCGGCCAGCGCAGCCACACAGGCGCAGCCAGCCTGACTCCAAATGATGTCAGAAGATGGGCAGCACTAAGGGTGCCTGGCCAAGGGATAACATAACAGTGCAGGCTCCGGGACAGAATCAAACAACGCTGAGGAGGTGGAGCATGGCACCAAGGGGGTAGGAATGACGGCTGGGCTGCGTCACATTACAAAGGAAAGTCCCACCTCCGGGACGGTTTAACAGTGTGAGGGGACACATTTCATAAGTGTCTAGTTCAGCCTTTGAAAGGAGCATAATTAAAAGAGCCACCTTTTCCTTTTGCATCATTAGTGCTGTACAAGATGGCTCTTTCAGCAACAAACGCCTGGGGTGGGGGTTAAAGGTTCCCTTTCAACTTGCTCCAGTGCAGGCTTCGGCCTACACTCTGCTCCTCCTGCTGACCCCGGGCTCTAACACAACCAGTTGGCGCCCGGAAGTGCTAGCTGCACAGAGAAAAACACCCGCCAATGTGTCAGTGGGGTTCAGCAACGCCAGCTGTTCCCCTGCTGTGTAGCCGGCATCGTGTCCTGCAAACGCCATGCAGACACAACAGACCTAAAACTGCCTCCAGTGCAGGCTTCGGCCTACACCCTGCTCCCTCTCCTCCTGCTGTCCCTGGGCTCTAACACCGCCAGTTGGTGCCTGGAAGTGCTGGATGCACAGTTAACACTTGCTGCCGTGTTATTGGGGTTCAGTAACGTCAGCTGCTCCCCTGCAGTGTGTGCTGCAATACCTCCTATCTGCTCCTCCTGGGCTCTAACACCGCTAGTTGGCGCCCGAAAGTGCTAGCTGCACAGAGAAAAACACCAGCCAATGTGTCAGTGGGGTTCAGTAACGCCAGCTGTTCCCCTGCTGTGTAGCCGGCATCGTGTCCTGCAAACGCCACGCAGACACAAGAACTGAAATTGAAGGGAACCTGTCCCCCCTCCAGGTGTTTGTATGTATAACAGCCACCTTGTACAGCAGTAATGCTGCATTTTTACAAGGTGGCTCATTAAGTTACTCTCCTTGCACACGTGGAACTGAACACGTCTAAAATGTGTCCCCTGAGACCATTGAACTGTCCCTGAGGTGTGACTTTTCTTTGTAATGACACGCAGCGACCCCCTTGGTAGCGCTGCCCGTCTTCTGACATCATTATTTGGCTGGGTGCGCCTCTGCGGCCTCCCTGCCCGACACAACGCCCCTCGATGTCTTATTTATTTAGACTGCGAGGGTGTGATTGACAGGCATGAGCAGTGAATATCTTCGCCTGTTGTCACTCATCTCCTTCCGCCTTCTTCAGACTGTACGGCTTCATGGCCGTGGCATGCGATAAGGGATCAGCTGACGCCACACAGTCTGCAGCATGTGTAAGGACACGAGTGAGAGGCGAACATATTGACTGCGCAAGGCCATGAATCCCAGCCCCGCAGTGTGAATTAATGAAAAGACACTGCGGGGCTGGGATTCATGGGCATCGCGAACCGCACCAGCCGACATGAAATGATGTCACAAGACGGGCAGCACTAACAGCGCATGGCCAAGGGATAACACAACAGCGCAGACTCCTGTACAGCTAATAACGACGCTCAGGAGACTGCGCCCAACACCAAGGTGGGATTTTTGACAGCTGTGCTGCGTCTCATTAAGAAGGAACGTCACGCCTCCAAGACAGTTTGACTGTATAAGGGGCTAAATGTTATACATGTTTCATTCAGCGTCTGCAAGATTCAAAACTTAAAGAGCAACCTTTGACTTGTGCAGCATTACAGCTGCACAAGGTGTGGCTCTTCCAGTTTGTAACACCTGAGGGGGGTTAAAGGTTACCTTTAAAATTGGTTCAATTAGGCTTCGGCCTACACTCTGCTCCCTCTCCTCCTGCTGTCCCTGGGCTCTAACACCGTCAGTTGGTGCCCGGAAGTGCTGGCTGCACAGAGAAAAACACCAGCCAATGTGTCAGTGGGGTTCAGTAACGCCAGCTGTTCCCCTGCTGTGTAGCTGGCAACGTGTCCTGCAAACGCAAGGCAGACACAAAGCTGCCACCAGTGCAGGCTTCGGCCTACACTCTGCTCCCTCACCTCCTACTGACCCTGGGCTCTAACACCACCAGTTGGCGCCAGGAAGTGCTAGCTGCACAGAGAAAAACACCAGCCAATGTGTCAGTGGGGTTCAGTAACGCCAGCTGTTCCCCTGCTGTGTAGCCGGCAACGTGTCCTGCAAACGCCACGCAGACACAAAGCTGCCGCCAGTGCAGGCTTCGCCCTACACTCTGCTCCCTCTCCTCCTGCTGACCCTGGGCTCTAACACCGCCAGTTGGTGCCCGGAAGTGCTGGCTGCACAGAGAAAAACACCAGCCAATGTGTCAGTGGGGTTCAGTAACGCCAGCTGTTCCCCTGCTGTGTAGCCGGCAACGTGTCCTGCAAACGCCACGCAGACACAAAGCTGCCGCCAGTGCAGGTTTCGGCCTACACTCTGCTCCCTCTCCTCCTGCTGTCCCTGGGCTCTAACACCGTCAGTTGGTGCCCGGAAGTGATGGCTGCACAGAGAAAAACACCAGCCAATGTGTCATTGGGGTTCAGTAAAGCCAGCTGTTCCCCTGCTGTGTAGCCGGCAACGTGTCCTGCAAACGCAATGCAGACACAAAGCTGCCGTCAGTGCAGGCTTCGGCCTACACTCTGCTCCCTCTCCTCCTGCTGACCCTGGGCTCTAACACCACCAGTTGGTGCCCGGAAGTGCTAGATGCACAGAGAAAAACACCAGCCAATGTGTCAGTGGGGTTCAGCAACGCCAGCTGTTCCCCTGCTGTGTAGCTGGCATCGTGTCCTGCAAATGCCACGCAGACACAACAGACCTCCAAATGCCTCCAGTGCAGGCTTCGGCCGACACTCTACTCCCCCTGCTGACCCTTTGCTCCAACCCCACTAGTTGGGGCTCTAAGAAGACAAGCTTGAATAGGTCCTCATCCTGGTTCCAGTACCGTCAGCTGGTTCCGGGCAGAGCCTTTGGCTTAGGTGCCTCCCTCTGGGTATCCGAGTTCCACCAACGTCAGGTTGTCCTTGGTAGTGCTTTCAGGCACGGGTACCTCCTGCTTAGTAACCGGGTTCCAGTAACATCAGCTGGTCCTCGGTAGTTCCATTGGCTCTTGGACCTTCGGCTACCCATCCGGGTTCCAGTACCATCAGCTGGTTCTCGGCAGTGTCATTTGCTCTTGTACCTTCTGCTCCCCATCCTGGTTCCAGCACTGTCAGCTGGTTCTGGGCAGAGCCTTTGGCTTAGGTGCCTCCCTCTGGGTATCCGAGTTCCACCAACGTCAGGTGGTCCTTGGTAGTGCTTTCAGGCACGGGTACCTCCTGCTTAGTAACCGAGTTCCAGTAACGTCAGCTGGTCCTCGGTAGTTCCATTGGCTCTTGGACCTTCGGGTAGCCATCCGAGTTCCAGTTCCATCAGCTGTTTCTCTGCATTTTCTCAGCCTTCTTGTACCTTCTGCTACATTAACAAGTTCAAGACCCTAAAGACGATGACCCGGAAGACCACCCCTAAGATGCCGACGACACCAGAGACGACAACCACTGAGATGACGATGACCCTGGAGACGACGACGACATGGGAGACCGAGAAGCAGAAGAACAAGAGGCTGCAGAACAAAGAGCAGAAGAACATTAAGCATAACACTAAATATCAGAGCAAAAGATATTATCTAAATTATAAGCAGAAGAAGACTAAGCAGTGTATGGGGGTGAGTCCGTTCCTCCTCGTGGTGCCCCTGGATAAAGCCTGATGCTGCAGGCCAAACTGAACGCGGACAAATCTAACTCTTTTGTGACAGGCAGAACGGAAGGTGTAATCTTCAATCTTTTATAGATAACAACTTTGGGAATGCCTGTCACAAATAAGAATATGATGAAGAATTTGAATATGAAGAAGAATAATAGTTAAATAAAAAGAATATGAACAATGTAACACAAAAAAAATTATAGGTAGAAGATGAAGAAGAAGATGAATAAGGTGAAGAAGAACTTGATGTCAAAGATGCTGATGATGATGAAGAAGAAAGTGTGGGAGAAGTAAAAAAGAGGGTGAAGGGCGTGGAAGTAGTGAAACATCAATATCTGACAAAATAAAAAAAATCTTAACATAGTCAATATCTTTGTAACTCCGAACGTCTTAAAAAAAAATTAAAATTCCTGCTATTCTATTTGATTGGGCTAAACCTCTATGCCTTTAATGTCTCCGCCACCTCCCCCAATACATCCTACATTATTCTTAGTTCTTATCCTTCATGTAGAATGAACCTACAAGGAAAGAAAGGGTTTATTTTAATTCCGATATTTTCGTCCCATTGACTTGCATTGGTATCGGGTATCGGTATCGGCCAGATCCGATATTTTGCCGGTATCGGCCGATACTTTCCGATACCGATACTTTCCGATATCGGAAGGTATCGCTCAACACTAATGATGATACATAAAAATTAAAGGTTAAAACAGCAACAAGATTCTGTCATGATGTATGATGCAAAAGTAGATGTATACTATATATTGTAAATGCAGATCAAGGTCATGTTTTAACTAGAGTGCCGCTATTTTGACATGTATAGCTTGCATAGAGGAATTAACTTGTGTAAAAACCAGAAAGCCCAGGTGATCATTGAGAAATGAGCATGAATAATCCTATTGCTACAGGCTACTGAATGTAGCAATACTTGTAGCAATCAATACATCTGCTAAATCTAATACTGCAGAGTTGCCAAACATCATGAATAGCTATTTTATTCCATTCCATAGAGAATGAGGAAAACACAATGCATTATCACTGCAGTTTCTGGGAATTCTGCTTTGCGTAAACAGTTTTCTCAATTGATTCCAACATGCACTTGCAATCAGATTTAGCATCTGATTAGGTGATCAATTTGACTATCATTGAGCCATAAAGGTATGTTCTTTTCTAGATAAGCTAATTATAGTTAGGAACACGCTTCGGCATTTTTAATTGCAGTTTGATTTTTCATTCTGAGATCACACAGCATGTAATAAAGTGTTGTCCTGATTGATGTGCCATGTTATAGCCTGCAATAAAATATGATTATGAGATGTTCTGCACCATCTGTTAACCTAGCTATTGTCCGTAATCCTATGTTTAATGCAGTATATAGTCATTATGAGAAATTTGGGGAACTGAGGATAAACTGTATGTGTGTTACGTAAGATATAGAGGGTCTAACTTTTGTTTTATAGTCGAGAAATGTTTTTGTTACTGTTGAACATCATTGATATAATTTAGACTTATAGAACTCTAGGCTCAGTTCATATTTGTCCGGGCATATGACTTTGTTTTAGCAGCAGAATAGAGCAATCTTAAAAATCAAATATAAGAAACTCTAAAAGTAACTGGATGCCATTATACACACCTGGTCATAATTGTTGGTACCCCTCGATTTATGACAGAAAACCCCACAATGGTCACAGAAATAACTTGAATCTGACAAAATTAATAATAAATAAAAGATCTATGAAAATGAACAAATAAAAGTCAGACATGGCTTTTCAACCATGCATCCACAGAATAAAAGATAAATAAAACTCATGAAATAGGCCTGGACAGAAATGATAGTACCCCTGAAAATGATGTGACAAAAGGGACATATTAAATCACGGTGTGTCCACTAACTAGCATCACAGGTGTCTTCAATCTTGGATTCAGTGAGTGGGCCTGTATATAGGTCTACAGATACTCACTGTGCTGTTTGGTGACATGGTGTGTATCATACTCAACATGGACCAGAGATAGCGAAGGAAAGAGTTGTCTCAGGAGATTAGAAAGAAAATTATAGACAAACATGTTAAAGGTAAAAGTTATAAGACCATCTGCAAAGCAGCTTGATGTTCCTGTGACTACAGTTGCACATATTATTCAGAAACTTAAGATCCATGGGACTGTAGCCAACGTCCCTGGACTTGGCCAAAGGAGGAAAATTGATGACAAATCAAAGTGACTGATAACACGAACGGTAACAAAAGAGCCCAGAAAAACTTCTAAACAGATTAAAGGTGAACTTCAAGCTCAAGGAACATCAGTGTAACATCACACTATCCATCATTGAATGAACCAAAGTGGACTTCATGGGAGATGAGCAAGGAGGACACCATTGTTGAAAAAAATCATAAAAAAGCCAGACTGGAATTTGTCAAACTACATGATGACAAGCCACAAAGCTTCTGGGAGAATGTCTTATGGACAGATGAGACAAAAATTTAACTTTTTGGCAAGGCACATCAGCTCTATGTTCACAGACAGAAAACTGAAGCATATTAAGAAAAGAACTCAGTCCCGACTGCGAAACATGAAGGAGGCTTTGTTATTTTCTAGGGCTGCTTTGCTTCATCTGGCACAGGGTGTCTAGAATCTGTGCAGAGTACAATGAAATCTCAGGACTATCAAGGGATTCTAGAGAGAAATGTCTTGGTCTCAGTCGCAGGTCTTGCAACATGATAATGACCCAAAACACAGAGCTAAAAACACCCAAGAATGGCTAGGAGGAAAACAGATTATTCTGAAGTGGCCTTCTATGAGCCCTGACCTATAACCTATTGGGCATCTTTGGAAAGAGCCGAAACATGCCGTCTGAAAAAGGTTTGCTTTTGAGGAGTGGGCCAAAATACCTGTTGAGAGGCGCAGAAGTCTTATTGACAGTTACAGAAATCGTTTGATTGCAGTGATTGCCTTAAAAGGTTATGCAACAAAATATTAAGTTAAGGGTACCATCATTTCTGTCCAGGCCTATTTCATGAGTTTTATTTTTTTTAAATTCTGTGGAAGCATGGTTGAAAAGCAATGTCTGACTTTCATTTGTTCATTTTCATAGATTTTTTATTTCTTATTAATTTTGTCAGATTCAAGTTATTTCTGTGACCATTGTGGGTTTTTCTGTCATTAAATGAGGGGTACCAACAATTTTGACCAGGTATGTAAAAGTCAATGTTTCACCAAAATTCAACACTATGTGAAAAAAAATTTAATATGATGTAAAAGATGTCAAAATTTGTTGATATTGCTTTAGGGATAATTTAGGGATAACATAATGTTTAAAATAATGCAGACTATTGTGTATCTAAGGCTCTATTTTGAGCCTCCATCCTAGATTCCATCATGTACTGTACACTGTATGTAGCACTATGTTTGCCAGTGGGGTCCAATGTGGTCCTTCTAATGTGAGTGGTATCCAGCAATACCTCATAGTTTCAAATAGAAACATAAACCTAGTGTGATGTGAACCTAAACCTTATATACTGTGCTTTTTTGCATGATTACAAAGTCTTTCTTGGGTCTAAAGGTACCGTCACATTAAGCGACGCTGCAGTGATATAGACAACGATGCCACTGCAGCGTCGCTGTTTCGTCGTTGTATGGTCGCTGGAGAGCTGTCACACAGACAGCTCTCCAGCGACCAACGATGCCGAAGTCCCCGGGTAACCAGGGTAAACATCGGGTTACTAAGCGCAGGGCCGGGCTTAGTTACTCGATGTTTACCCTGGTTACCATTGTAAATGTAAAAAAAAAAAAAACACATACTCACATTCCGGTGCCTGTCGCGTTCCCCGGCGTCCGCTTCCCTGCACTCCTCCTGCATCCTGTGTAAGCGCCGCCGGAAAGCAGAGCGGTGACGTCACCGCTGTGCTCTGCTTTACGGCCGGCCGGCGCTTACACAGTGCAGGGAAGCGGACGCCGGGGGAAGCGACAGACATCAGAAGGTGAGTATGTACTGGTTTTTTTTACATTTACACTGGTAACCAGGGTAAACATTGGGTTACTAAGCGTGGCCCTGCGCTTAGTAACCAGATGTTTACCCTGGTTACCAGTGAAGACATCGCTGAATTGGCATCACACACGCCGACTCAGCGATGTCAGCGGGTGAGCCAGCGACGAAATAAGGTGCTGGCCTTCTAGCTCCGACCAACGATGTCACAGCAGAATCCTGATCGCTGCTGCGTGTCAAACAAAACGATATCGCTATCCAGGACGCTGCAACGTCACGGATCGCTATCGTTATCGTTGTTAAGTTGTTCAGTGTGAAGGTACCTTAAGGGTAAGGTTTCTCCTTGTGGAGAGTGACATACCAGCTCTGGCTTGTCAAGGTAAGGTGGCTTATTCGCCATGCAATGCTCCTCTGGGAAATTCACTATGCAAATTGCCTCTTCAGAGAAAAAGTGGACTTGAACTCTATTCCGCCACCTGTTGGAAGCAGCTATCCTACAAGTCACAATGAACCCTTTAACGAGTCTTGTAATATGACTTAGGATAAAACACCGTGTCTGCAAATTGAGATACTGACTTGGCTTTTATCCTAAGTCATATTACAAGATTCGTTAAAGGGTTCATTGTGACTTGTAGGATAGCTGCTTCCAACAGGTGGCGGAATAGAGTTCAAGTCCACTTTTTCTCTGAAGAGGCAATTTGCATATTAAATATCTCTCTTGGTGATTCATTGACTCATGCTAAGGCCATCATTCTAAAGTCATTTACACGAATATCACTGACTCAGTCTTCTCTCTCCATTACTGTTTTTCAAGTATGTTGTAGACCATTTGATAGGATCCAAAAGTCTTTCGTTCTGCTAGGGAATCTGAAGTGGCTTGGCATAAACATATTGGTAGCAATACTTTTAGCGTTTGGGGATTTGCAAATGTTGGACTTGCATGGGATAGAGGTACAGGGTAGAATTTGACCTTTTAGAAAAATAGCAGAAAAACATTTCAGCATACTGTGTACTTGTTGATGTTATTTCTTCAGAGGTCTTAATATTGTTGACCACATGGTTAACAAAGCTATTGCTGCTATCAGAAACACTAAACCCAAATTGAATTTTAATGAACCACATAATAAGTCAAAAGATTTTTACAGACCTAAACATTGTTTATATGCTACATAATATGTTATTTCTCATAAACAATTTATAAAACATTTTACTATTTTTTGTATAAACCTAAAAACAAAGAATTTGAGGATTACTTGTTTTACTACTTACATCTTGATTTGTCATTTCCCAGTAAGGTCTCTCTCCGTAAGACATGACTTCCCACATCACAATTCCATAGCTCCACACGTCACTAGCAGAGGTGAACTTACGGAAAGCAATGGCTTCAGGGGCAGTCCATCGAATTGGTATTTTTCCTCCCTATGAACATCATATCATATGGTTAAGTGCTAATGTGAATGCCCTTTCTGTTCAAAAAGTGATAAATGAGATGAAGCAAATAAGGTGAAACAAGTCTCACAACCATGAACGCACATATCATCGAGACTCAGACAGCGTAATGCAGAAAATAAAATGTTCACTTCCAACAACTGGTAATGATTTTGTCTCTGGAGAAAAATAAAAGTCATGAGTCACATGATGTATTTCTAAACAATGAATTGAACTCCATTTACAGATATTTCAAGAGCAGTGTTGTAATCTTCCTTCCTGAACAGTTATTATAGTCCTGCATGAAAGTAATAAAAAGTACAATAGTATCAGAAGAACAGGGTATGGTCCTGAATGTCAAGCATAATACATGTCCTGGATGGGAAGATCAAATCTGACCTCTGGAAGCCCAATACTGGCAGCAAATGTGCAATGTGTCAAGTGTACTAGCTCAATACTAAGCCAAATAATGAAATACACAAGGTCTGGTGTACAGATGTAAAGGGTTAGGGAAATGTCCTTTGCTGCAATATAAAAGTAGTAAAACTTGACAAAGAAACTGAAAGAAGTGTAACCACATAAGAGAATTGCTAAAAAAACACACTTCACATCATAAACTATTGGATTTCCCATATGGAATGGAGCATGACATGGTTCATAATACTGGTAGATACTATTATTCGACAGTAAAATGAGTACTGTATTATTAAGAGTGGTAGAAAATAAATTACTCTAGTACGGAAAATGCAGTTTAGTAATCTACTTTAATCTGGCATTTTAGTGGCTGCCATACCCATCTGTATGATATAAAATGGATCCTGTGACAGCACGTTGACACCACTTGTGATCACTGCAGCCAATCACTGACCACAGCAGAGAGTCCTGGTTACTCATATATCATTCTAATACAGCATCACCGGAACTAAAAGAATAAAGATTAGTGATGGACTAGGATGCTGTAACGGGTGTGACAGAGGATTTGTAAGGTAATATTAATGCTTTCATTATATATACTGTACAGTACAGACAAAAAGTTTGCACACACCATCTCATTTAAAGATTTTTCCGCATTTCCATGACTATGAAAAGGCATCAAAACTATGAATTAACACATGTGGAAATATATACTTAACAAAAAAGTGTGAAACAACTGAAATTATGTCTTATATTCTAGGTTCTTCAAAGTAGCCACCTTTTGCTTTGATGACTGCTTTGCACACTCTTGGCATTCTCTTGATGAGCTTCATGAGGTAGTCACTGGATGTCATCTTCCAGCAATCTTGAAGGAGTTCCCAGAGATGCTTAGCACTTGTTGGCCCTTTTGCCTTCACTCTGCGGTCCAGCTCACCCCAAACCATCTCAATTGGGTTCAGGTCTGGTGACTGTGGAGGCCAGGTCATCTGGTGTAGCACCCCATCACTCTCCTTCTTGGTCAAATAGCCCTTACACAGCCTGGAGGTGTGTTTGGGGTTATTGTCCTGTTGAAAATAAATGATGGTCCAACTAAACGCAAACCGGATAGAATAGCATGCCGCTGCAAGATGCTGTGGTAGCCATGCTGGTTCAGTATGCCTTCAATTTTGAATAAATCCCCAACAGTGTCACCAGCAAAGCACCCCCACACCATCACACCTCCTCCATGGTTCACGGTGGGAACCAGGCATGTAGAGTCCATCCGTTCACCTTTTCTGTGTCGCACAAAGACACGGTGGTTGGAACCAAAGATCTCAAATTTGGACTCATCAGACAAAAGCCCAGATTTCCACTGGTCTAATGTCCATTCCTTGTGTTCTTTAGCCCAAACAAGTCTCTTCTGCTTGTTGCCTGTCCTTAGCAGTGGTTTCCTAGCAGCTATTTTACCATGAAGGCCTGCTGCACAAAGTCTCCTCTTAACAGTTGTTGTAGAGATGTGTCTGCTGCTAGAACTCAGTGTGGCATTGACCTGGTCTCTAATCTGAGCTGCTGTTAACCTGCGATTTCTGAGGCTGGTGACTTGGATAAACTTATCCTCAGAAGCAGAGATGACTCTTGGTCTTCCTTTCCTGGAGCGGTCCTCATGTGAGCCAGTTTCTTTGTAGCGCTGGATGGTTTTTGCCACTGCACTTGGGGACACTTTCAAAGTTTTCCCAATTTTTCGGACTGACTGACCTTCATTTCTTAAAGTAATGATGGCCACTTGTTTTTTTTTTTTTTTTACAAAATCCCACTTATTAAACCACACCTGTGAAGTGAAAACCATTCCCGGTAACTTCCTCTTGAGGCTCATCAAGAGAATGCCAAGAGTGTGCAAAGCAAAAGGTGGCTATTTTGAAGAACCTAGAACATAAGACATAATTTCAGTTGTTTCACACTTTTTTGTTAAGTATATAATTCAACATGTGTTTATTCATAGTTTTGATGCCTTCAGTGTGAATGTACAATTTTCATAGTCATGAAAATACAGAAAAATCTTTAAATGAGAAGGTGTGTCCAAACTTTTGGTCTGTACTGTATATATATATATATATATATATATATATATATATATATATACAGTATATATATATATATATATATATATAGTAAAGTAATAAATATTTTATTTCACATACTAAATATCAATACATGGTGTATACCAATTCATACAAAAACGATTAAAGTGCATAAGGATAGTTGAAAGAGAGCGGACATTCACCGGTGTATATAGTCAGTTCAACCAGTACACATAATGGCAGTGAGCTGCTATAGTCTATAAATGTAGTCACCAAAAAGAGTCAGGTATACAGGCAGCGCTTACCAATAAAAAGGACAATAACACACCGGGTAGTATCCAGAAGGAAAGACCCCCGAAGCGCATTTTGCTTCTTGTGAATAGCTTTCTCAAGGGGAAGTGAATATCAGCGTTACAAGGACCTTCAAATACGATTGGACAGCATACATGTGATTTAATCACATGCTCAGCCACAGCCAGTGAGATCGGCACTCGCGGTGCATGCGCGCACAGAACACCAGGTTCCAAGTCGGGAGACAGCGTCAAGCTTCACTGCACGTGAGAGGGGAGGGAGAAGCCCCAGTCACATGCGGGAGGCAGAGAAGACGCTGCCCCCAGCGCAGAGCGAGGGGACCACATGCCTCATGCCTCATGCGCAGGGCCGATCAGATATAATAGGGTGAGGCCAAGGTAAAGAAACACCAGTAGCATGGTGTAGACCAGTGCATGATGGGTGTCATGTTAATACACAATACCAAAACAGAAAAAAACACACAACACTATATAAACATTTGCATATCCGTAACAAATATAATCCTAATACATGGAGTCTGTGGCTGGACTGCACATTCTAACATAAGAATCTATATGGCCACCGATCATGCATTTGGGATTTACCCTTTTGGGCTGAAAAAGACTCCATAGATTAGGATTACATTTGTTATGGATATGCAAATGTTTATATAGTTTTGTGCATTTATTTCTGTTTTGGTATTGACACCCATCATGCACTGGTCTACACCATGCTACTGGGGTTTCTTTACCTTGGCCTCACCCTGTTATATATGATCGGCCATGAGCATGCGGCATGTGGTCCCCTTGCTCTGAGTCGGGGGTGGCATCTTTTCTGCCTCCCGCACGTGACTGGGGAGTTTCCCTCTCCGCTCACGTGCGGTGATGCTTGTCGCCGTCTCCCGCTGTGGCACCTGGTGTTCCGCATGTGCATGCGCCGGGAGTGCCGATTTTACTGGCTGTGGCTGAGCATGTGATTAAATCACATGTATGCTGTCCAGTCATATTTGAAAGTCCTTGTAACACTGATATTCACTTCCACTTGAGAAAGCTATTCACAAGAAGCGAAACGCGAGTCAGGGATCTTTTCTTCTGGATCCTACCCAGTGTGTTATTGTCCTATTTACTGGTAAGCGCTGCCTGTACACCTGACTCTTTTTGGTGACTACATTTATAGACTATAGCAGCTCACTGCCATTATGTGTACTGGTTGAACTGACTATTTACACCGGTGAATGTCCGCTCTCTTTCAACTATCCTTATGCAATCGTTTTTGTATGAATTTGTATACACCATGTATTGATATTTAGCATGTGAAATAAAATATTTATTGCCTTTTAACCTACACACTCCTGTGTCCTCCTCTTCTGATCTAGATATGGAGTTGGTTGCCCTTTTGCTTGTGGCTTTGGTTTTTTTTGGCACAACTTAGCGTTTAAATTCCCATGTTTTCAAGATGTTCTCTGGTTTTGTTAATATATACATATATATATATATATATATATATATATATATGTATATATACTGTATATATATATATATATATATATATATATATATATATATATATATAGTCACTCAAAATATTACTATTAAAAGAGAAATCACTTAAAGGGAACCTGTCACCCCCAAAGGCTTTTTTAACTAAAAGAGCCACCTTGTGCAGCACTAATGCTGCATTCTGTCAAGGTGGCTCTTTTAGTTCGGGTCCCTGCAAACACTACAATAATTGCTTTTATAATTTGTCCCTGATACCTTGAAATAGACCTGGGGGCATGTCTTTTCCCCTGGACAGAAATCCCTCCCAGCCATCACTCAGGGCGCAACTGCTCATGCCTGAAAAAAAACTTATAGCGCAGGCGCTGGGGACGCTAATGAAGGAAGATGAGGCGGCACCCAGCGCGCAGAGGCCCTGAGTGATGGCTGGGAGGGATTTCTGTCCAGGGGAATATACATGCCCCCAGGTCTATTTCAAGGTATCAGGGACAAATTATAAAAGCGATTATTGCAGCGTTGGCAGGGACCAGAAATAAAAGAGCCACCTTGACAGAATGCAGCATTATTGCTGCACAAGGTGGCTCTTTTAGTTAAAAACGCCTTTGGGGGTGACGGGTTCCCTTTAATTTACAAGTGGTGATTTGTTGAAATGACAAATTTGTTTAGTGATGTTGAATGAAAAAGGATTGGCAAGTAGCTTTTTAAAAATATATTAGTGAATTTATTAATTCTACTACAGTAAATATTATTGGTATATCGGACATAGCTATATATTGTAATGTGTTCATATCAGAGCTATCTAGTCCTCTTCTCTCGTGCTTTCTGTAATGAATATGCAAATTACATGTTCTAGTCAATAAATCACGTGGCAGGCAATGTAATATCAAAATGACTACTTTCATAGCAGGGAATGTTTAATGCAGTGTTTAATACAATCAATAGTGGTAAAGTAGCGCCAGGGATTAATTTTATCCTCTGTGAGGAACATTTTATTACAGAGTATGTTACACAGAACACAAAGCTTACGAGATATCTACTAGAATCCTTGACTGACAGTCTTTTCAAGCTACAATCGGAATGTTCATTGTTTTGCAATGGTTGCAAATTTTTGTTAGTGAAAGGAAGAGGTTAATATGGTCAGATCTGCCAAATCTCACTGGGTGTTTTAGCGCTCAAGAGAACTGTTTAGAACAAAGAAATGTTGAGGTGTATGAAAAAGCTGGGTGA
Organism: Ranitomeya variabilis; assembly: GCF_051348905.1. NCBI lineage: Eukaryota > Metazoa > Chordata > Amphibia > Anura > Dendrobatidae > Ranitomeya > Ranitomeya variabilis. The sequence goes on along the minus strand of NC_135232.1, from coordinate 823,325,166 downwards.
ACACAGTGAGTGTTTTTAACTTATTATGCAGCTATAAATTCTGTTATTTGCTATTATCTATGAGCCACCTAAAATTTATGTAAAAAACACTTATATTCATGAAGGGTAAAAATTAAAAGGACACCAGCCCAAACCCTGGAGATTGCTAGAAATCACAAGCCTGTGTATTTCTCTGTTCTCACTTGACTTTGCCTGAATTCCAGAAACTTCTAAGGGTACTGTCACACTCTGCAACTTTCCAACGATCACGACCAGCGATACAACCTGACCGTGATCGTTGGAAAGTCGTTGTGTGGTCGCTGGAGAGCTGTCACACAGACCGCTCTCCAGCGACCAACGATGCCGAAGGCCCCGGGTAACCAGGGTAAACATCGGGTTACTAAGCGCAGGGCCGCACTTAGTAACCCGATGTTTACCCTGGTTACCATCGTAAAAGTAAAAAAAAACAAACAGTACATACTCACATTCCGGTGTCCGTCAGGTCCCTTGCAGTCTGCTTCCCACACTGACTGACTCCCGGCCGTAAAGTGAAAGCAGATCACAGCGGTGACGTCACCGCTGTGCTCTGCTCTTACTTTCCGGCCGGCAGTCAGTTAGAGCGGGAAGCAGACTCCAAGGGACCTGACGGACACCGGAATGTGAGTATGTACTGTTTTTTTTTTTTTACTTTTACGATGGTAACCAGGGTAAACATCGGGTTACTAAGTGCGGCCATGCGCTTAGTAACCCGATGTTTACCCTGGTTACAAGCGAACGCATCGTTGGATCGGTGTCACACACACCGATCCAACGATGACAGCGGGAGATCCAGCGACGAAAGAAAGTTCCAAACGATCTGCTACGACGTACGATTCTCAGCAGGGTCCCTGATCGCTGCTGCGTGTCAGACACAGCGATATCGTATGGATATCGCTGGAACGTCACGGATCGTACCGTCGTAGCTACAAAAGTGCCACTGTGAGACAGTACCCTAAGTTGGAATTAGGACTGCTTTAACCCATTGTATTAAACATTGCACAATACCGCCTTGCAAGGCAGAAAAATGGTCTAGCAGTAGGGCTTTTTTAAATGTATCATATATTGTATTAAGTATTAGCTAGCTTACTCTTGTAGTATATGCGGCTTCAGGATCATCTTCTAAAACCCGGGACAGACCAAAGTCTGAAACTTTGCAGACCAGATTGCTGTTAATGAGTATGTTCCTTGCCGCAAGGTCTCTGTGTACATAGCCCATGTCTGAAAGATACTTCATTCCAGAAGCAATGCCCCTCAGCATACCCACTAGCTGAATGACAGTGAACTGGCCATCGTTTTTCTGTAGGAAAAATTAAGGAAAATTTTAATATATTCATAAACAACATCCATATCAAGCGTACATTTAGTTAGGCTAATTATGCAAGTTTTTGCTAGAAGTTTTGTAAAATAATATTTCCTAAAAATATATAAAAATGCATTCCAAACACAACTCATAGTTGTCTATAAATGCCATTTTATGATCACATGCAATAAGTCAAAGATATATATATTTTTTATATCTTTTAACATTAAGCTTAATTAATTTTGCACTGGACTGAAAGTTTTTCTTTTTTACTGTTTGCTGCAGACCATACTATTATGAAAGCCTAGCATGCATATATTTTTTGCCAAACCTTTGAAGTTGTATGGCATACATTTGTATATTATTATTCAATAGAGAGGCACAAATTTAAAATTTTACCATATGGAAAAAGTACTTTGAAAAATATGTCAGACCACACTCTACAAGGAAAAAAAGAGTGTGGAGTCACAAAGTGACACATCTACTACTTCTACTAATGTGACTCATTTATAAATATTTTCTAGCCCTATTGAAATGTAATGATGTAAAATATGTAAGATTATGATTGCATGCTGAAAATTTGTGGGGTTTTAATGTTGCACATACATTACTCTTAAGTATTTATAAACCTAGAGAAAAAGAAAATAATAAAAATAATAATCTCGCATTCAAAATTCTGTTATATCTAAATAATGGAGCTCATAATTTTCTTCAATTCAGACAGAAGCAGAATAGCACATAATGGCAATCATTAGCCTCCAAGCGATAATACAATATTTAGAGTGAACTTTAGCTATGTGATAGTATGAGCCATTAATGAAGGTTTCCTGGGAGACACATCACGGGCTCTTCATACTTGCCACATTGTAACAATTACAGCACAAAATGTAAAAAAAATCCATTGATGAAACAAAAGTGCTACACAATTTATATTATGCTATACTAAGGTTGCGTTAAACCTTAATTGAAATATAAGCATAAACTCCATTACCTAGAGAATTCATCATCTCCCACTGTGAAAGACTAAATAGTTAGTAACTGCTAAGAAGAATATTAAATAAAACATGTTTTCCTTCATGAGACTTGTAAGATTTTAAGGAGAGGTTAATCTGGGATAATGTCTAGAGCAATAAATTTAGCACGAGCAATGCTTGCCAGCCACATACTGGAATTGAGCCCTACACATTGTTTTTCCGCATGAGATTTGTGCATTGCAATCAAATGTTACAAAATTGACTTGGAAATAAAACAAGTTGATTTTTTTTCACTGCATACAAATATAGATAAAAAAGAAATTTTGTAACAATCAAAGAATTCAAAGGTGATTTGACTAGTCACATTGGCTCTATTTTTTATTCCAAGACATGAAATATTATAGACATGTTGGGTTCTATGCAAAAAGGTTAGCTAACTAATAGCTCATGGCAGTTAAGCAGCTTAAAATATTCTGTAAAAGTTCCCTTTTTTTGGAAGACCACCCATGAGTGAGAACAGAACTTTTGTGTAAGTTTTTACATTTTCTCTTCTCTATATAAATTGGGCCTTTGAAAGGACTAACAAGACCATTTTTCATGGCAAAGTAAAAGTCGTCTCAAAGAGGTTTTACTGTACCTTGTAAATAAAATCACAATTATTACAAATTAAAAGTTCTTACTGAAAGAAATAATTTATACATGTTGTAGCAATTCAAGAATGTAAATATAACTAAATAATGAATTAACATAACCATGTGTAATGTATTTCTATAAAGCAAAGAAATGGCATCAGAAATGGCTTTTGACGCATCATAACATATACATACAGTAGAGTTATATGCAAAATTGCATTTTTCATAAATCAAATAGCCATTCCATGAAAGTCCCTGGCCCTCATTCCTGATAAGGGATTAACTGTATTCACAATATGTATTACAATATAAAGCAAATTAAAGGTATAGAAATTAATAAAATATAACAGATATATAATGTACCCAAGAAACTATTTAGAGGCTTACCTTTAGGAAAGTGTCCAAAGAGCCATTTTCCATGTATTCTGTTACAATCATTACAGGTTTGCCTTCAATACACAATGAATAAACAAAATAATAATAATAATAATACAGAAGCAGTAAGTGAACTAATACAGTATAATAAGTAATAGAAACCAATTTAAATATGTGTAGTACATAATGTACAAAATGATACTGTTCAATAACCTAGGGCAATCAATACTACTTGATGTAGGCTTTTATAAGTGCTCATATAAAATTGTGCATGTAATATTTTCAGATGAATGCCTTTTATTCTCACACACTGATGACAATGTTAGGGTCTACTACTCCTATAAAGTGCATGATGTAATGAACTCATAAACTAGTTGTGTGTTCTAATATAATAATTACTGAAAGTTGTTTTTCATTTAGGGGACCCTAATAAGATCACTCATTGTATTTATGTTTCTTATGTAGCAGCAGAATTGGCCAGAAACATTTTGGGTATGAAAAATCAATTTAAATGACCCATTTTAAAAGAATTGATCCAGAAATTGCATTGCACTTATGCAATGTAAATATGAATCCTAATGCTCGCTTAGCCTACATTAAACTGGCTGATCTATTCAGTAAAATTAATTTAAATTTTCTAATTAAAAGTTTGCGCGAAAGTTTAAGGCAGATGTGCAAAAAATGTTACAAAATTAAAATGCTTTCAAAAATAGAAATGTTTGGATATTTTTATCAACTTAAGGGTTATTCTCAAGCTGTCTCCTGAGTAGCTCAGATCTATACAGTCTCCTTACTTCGTGGTATCTGGCAGGACAATCTCTTTTCCTTGGGTGACAGTTCTGGTGAGTAGCAGAACTATATTGTTAGTAGAACTATAACGGCTCAATTCAAGTTCTACTTTAACACATTCAGCTGTCAGTGTTTTTTTTTCTGAGTCTACACTGTTATCACAATATTTGTATATTGATATAACAGTACATTTGAACAAAAGCACAGCTAATGACAGTGAGAGAAGTGTTGCTGGGTGCCAGCGAAAGAAGGAGAGGGGTGAGGAGGAACGGTATAGGTTGCTAGGGAGATGGTAATTGTGATTTTACAGGACTGATGAGATGTTGTCAGGAGCTGAGAGGGTGAGGGTGGTGAACAGTTAGTTGCTGTATAGAAATATATGGGCTGGAGAAAGCTGACAGATATGTTAACAATTAACTTCTCTCCAGAAATGTAACTACAGAACACTCAGTTCCAAAGAAACAAGCTGCGCACTATGAAAACTAAAAGCTTTCATTGCAGTAGAGTGACAACACAGATATAAAAAGCAAGTCAAATGCAAACTTGCTTATTTTCATGCTTAAACAATTTAATAATTTAAGAATAGCACTTCATGAAAATGCAAATTGAATGAACAAAATAGAAATCTAAAAGGAACTTGACAGGGATGTTGTTCCAAACATTTTGGACAACTAACCACAGATTTTCTGTGAATTTAAACTTTTATAAATCTTTCTGACTAGACAGACTCAATGATGTAGAGATAAGATGTATGTAAGAGCCATATCATCATTCCTATGGCTCCTTGTTCTTCTTTGCACTGAAGATAGTCCTTAATGATATTGGCTCTATGTTCAAAGTCAATGTCCTGCTGCAGAATAAATTTGCAGTAAATAAGATGCCTCTGTGAATGTATAGCATAGTTGATAAGTATCTCACTTTAATTCTCAGCTTTGGGTACAACAAGAAATGGGAATCATTGAGAACTATAGATGCAGCAGTCAGCAAAGGAACCTTAGTGCAGCAGGTGAAAAACACAAAATACTTGCTTCCCTTCGAAAGAGGAAAATGTCCAGGAGAGCCATGAGATCAGAATTTGCAACATCCAGTGGGACCCAGCAACACCCACCTACATCTACTGTTCGCAGAAGTCTTTCCAGAAGTGAAACCAAAGAAATGAACCAGAATAAATGAATTAAAGCACATTCACAATGTGGCCATTTCACTTAAGTTGGTATACATGTAATGTATAGAAGCTACGGTATATCTTCCACATGAAAATAAAGGTACCTTCACACTAAACAACTTTACAACGAGAACGACAACGATCCGTGACGTTGCAGCATCCTGGATAGCGATTCCTGGATAGCGATCTCGTTGTGTTTGACACGCAGCAGCAATCTGGATCCCGCTGTGATATCGCTGGTCGGAGCTTAAAGTCCAGAACATTATTTGGTCATCAGATCGGCATGTATCGTCGTGTTTGACAGCAAAAGCAACGATGTCAGCAATGTTAAACATGGAGCTAACAACCTGTGAGAATGATAAGTGAGTCACCGCTACGTCACAGGATCACTCCTGCATCGTTGTGGAGCTGATGTGTTTGACATCTCTACAGTGACCTAAACAGCGACGCTGCAGCGATCGGATCATTGTCTATATCGCTGCAGCGTCGCTGAGTGTGACGGTACCTTAAGGCCAAGCTGTAACAGAGAGTCACCCCAGCCTGTACACATGGACAATACTGTAATCAGGCTTACATTAGCATTCCTTGTCCTGTATCTGGTGGGGGAACAATTTTCTTTGTTCCTCTCTGCAGGGGGCATCTCCAATGCACAAACTTGTAGACAGACTGCAGACAGGATTTCTGGAACATTCTTAATCTTTGAAGCTATATTCAAGGGGGCTGATGCCAAGAAAGGTAGGACAATTAACAACATGTTTAGTTAGTTGATGCTGTGTGCTTGGAAGAGCAAGGATCTGCAGCTGCGGCCAGGTCCTGTGCCAAGTATGGAGATTGGAGATAATTTGCCACATAGAAATGTGATATGTCATAACCCTGCTGGATTTGAGGACTGAATCTAAGGACTGTTATTGGTGGTGACCTGAGAAGGGCTGGATCTTATGCTGAGGCAAGATCCCAGTGACCGTGCGCATTGTTAGAAGCTGCCATGTGGGACTGTGTTGTGTCCCTCATCTGCTGGATCCATTGAACTCATCCAAAGACTATTTCTTTATTTTCCTGGCATCGGATTACCAGGTGGCGCCCCTGGATCTGATCTCTTTGTGTGGACTCATAGTAGACTCATTGTGTGGACTCATTGTTGACTCATTGTGCAGACTCATTGTTTACTCATTGTGGACTCATTATGGATGCTGTAGCATTACCTTCATTTGTGCTGTCCCAGTTCCCTGTTCCAATAAATCTTGTTGGATTGTTTATCGGCCTAGTGTCTCTTCCTGCTCTGTCACATTCCCCATCACACAAGCAACTTAAATATGCGTGAAAAAAGTAATTGACTGTTCTCCAAAGGGCTTGAGAGCGATAAAATAATGAGTGTCTGCAGGCAACCGTAATGTATGGTAGAGGCTACTTGCAAGTTTGGGGCTGCATTTCAGCAAATGGAGTAAGGAATTTGTTAAATATTACTAGTATCCTCAATGCTGAGCAAGATATTTATCCAACATGCAATACAATCAGCGAAGTATCTGATTGGCTCCAAATTCATACTGCATCTCCACAACAAGCACCAACATGCAGCCTATGTCAAAAAGTACTATCTTCAGTATACAGTTGAACAATGAGTACTGGAAGTGATGATGTGGCTCCCACAGAGCCCTGATCTCAGTATCAATTTTGTTTGGGATAACATGAAGAGACATAGATTGAAGGATTTGCACTAGCTTTATACACACTAGAGTTGTGGTTATATGAAGGCAAAGGTTGATCATGTCAATTATTGATTTGATTTAGATGTCTTGTTTGTTCATTCACTTTGCATTTTATTAATAAAAATAAAATATAAAAAAATCTGTTTTTGAACTCATTCTTACTTTGTGCCCATACCTGCCTAAAACATTGGCATGGTACTGTATATATATATACAGTGGTGGAAATAAGTATTTAATTCCTTGCTGATTTTGTAAGTTTGCTCACTGACAAAGACATGAACATTCTATAATTTTAAGGGTAGGTTAATTATAACATTGAGAGATAGAATATCAAAAATAAAATCCAGAAAATCACATTGTATAAATTATATAAATTTATTTGCATTTTGTAGTGAGAAATAAGTGTTTGATCCCTCTGGCAGGCAAGAATTAATACTTGGTTGAAAAAACCTTGTTGGCCATCAGAGCAGTCACACATTTTTTGTAGTTGATGATGAGGTTTGTGCACGTCATGAGAAATTTTGGTCCACTCCTCTTTGCAGATCATGTCTAAATCATTAAGATTCTGAGGCTGTTGCTTGGCAACTCGGAGTTTCAACTCCCTCCATAAGTTTTTTATGTGATTAAGGTCTGGAAACTTGCTAGGCCACTCTATGACCTTAATGTACTTATTTTTGAGCCACTCCTTTGTTGCCTTGGCTGTATATTTTGGGTCATTGTCTTGCTGGAAGACCCAGTCATGACCCATGCTTGACAGTGGGGACAGAGTTCTTTGGGTCATAGGCAGCATTCCTCTTCCTCTAAACTCGGCGAGTTGAGTTAATGCCAAATACCTCAATCTTTGTCTCATCTGATCATAGCACATGCAACATGTTTTGGAGCAAAAAGTGATTGGCTGTGATTTACTTCACCCTCTGATGGAGAATAGAGAAATACTGTACTACAGAAGAGAACTAGAGAGTAGTTTCCTAAAGAGATAGGGATAGATGTAGGGCTAAGGTGCTAAGGTTTGGTTAGTGGTTAGGAAGCTGTAGTGAATAATGCTGGAGTCCTCATTAAGAGAGCTGCTTTAGTTGCAAACAGGATACTACTGTATTGAAGTCCGGTGGTTAGAAGATGCAATAATAGCTTTGAGGAAGAGAGCTAAATAGGCTACCTACATCTGGTAGGAGACAGAAACAAATATGAGTGCTACACGAGTCCAGTTGGTGATTAGCTCTGAAAAGTCTAAAATTTTGTCAAATATTATCCCTCTATGTTGGGAAACCTTTAAATAAACTAATCTATTTTTAAGAAAGCTGCAATAAAAAGTGTCTTGTCATGGAATTATTTGCGCTCTTTGTGCAATATAACATTCTACATGAAGGAAGTTCATCTTTTTTAAGGAGAACTTCCCCCTATACTTTTCTTCCCTCCCCTGATGATTTGAGAAATGAAACGCTTTGGGAGACTATGGGGATACGGTAAAATGGTCTGGGATTCTTAGTGGTGGGTTTCTAAGTGTATGGGGATTTTATGAATATCATCCCCCCACCTCTGGACTACTAGGAACATTTTGGAGCCATCTCAAAGACCGGGAAGTTGTGAACCACTGAACATTTATCCTGGTGAGATTGTTCCTTTTTACACATAGGCATTTTTCACAGATTATTTGTCTTGACTGTTTGTATATACACAAGAATTGTGACTGTGGCACACATTGAATTTCACATTTCTTTGCTTGATAAGGTAATAAGAAATTCTGATTGTGTTATATTGAATTGAGATTGCTTCTAATTCTGTGAAGCCTGGTTTTGATAATCAATTCGAGTTACTGATTGACTTTTAAGTGTTGTTTGTTGTCTGTTTGTCGGTTTTGACCATGGTGGTCTTTTAAGGAATTATTAATAAAGAGTTATATTTTAACTTTATAGTAAATTCACCACTACCTTGCTATACTCCTATTTTTTGGATTGGTAGATCCCCTTGTTAAATATTCTATGCCAAAACTACACAGGGTTCAGTTGTTTACTGGATGGAGCTTCCATAAAATCTAATTGCAGACATCTATTTTTCACACTGTAACTTGAAAAAAACTCCACTAGCTTCTTCACATCAAGGTACTTTCAACCCAACTACTTCCTCCACCGAGGCTAGATGGACAAGCCTATTCCTCATTTTGGGAAAGAAAAGATCTTTTAATAAAGCAGAGTGTGGAAATGCCCCCCATCCCTAAATGATAAGTGTCCCCATTCCTGTATCAGTTTTCTCTACTATGCCATATAAAAAGAAAGATGTCTATAATGAGGGAAACTGATTCATGCTGAGTGTGGTTTGAGCAGCATGAATTATCTGATAAGTTCCATTTTAGAAAACTCCTAAGTACATCTAACTATATGTGGTACCTGAATATGATGGGAAGTCTTTTCGGTAAATAATGTATTGATTTTACTTTAGCCTTCATGAAAACTGGCCACAGCGATCCATATACCGTATTTGAGATCCACAGCATCTTAAACTTTATGATAGTACAGCATTTTGTAAGATTCAGAAGACATTTTGTACTTACTTTTTGTAACAACTCCCTCCAAGTGGATGATGTTTGGATGGTCAAACTGTCCCATTATACTGGCTTCACCCAAGAAATCTCTTCTCTGCTTGTCGGTATATCCAACTTTGAGAGTCTTGATAGCAACAGGGAACTCTCTTTTTCCTGGAAGTTTACTGCGGCCACTACAAACTTCTCCAAATTCCCCTATAAAATGAAGACATATTTATTAATGTGTTTGACTATATAAGCTGTATGCAGCTACTTTAAGACTGTGTCGTACAATGAAGTTTCAGGCCATGATGGGTGTCTGAATGTGAGCTGTATATTTTGTTTCAAAAAAATGGATTCAGAACCAATCAGAACAAAACGAAAAAAAGTTTTTCCTCTTTGTTCTGATAGAATCTTGATAGGTCCAAATGCTATGTACCGTATCTTTCACATAGAGACAAATTGTGAAAGCAGTCATACAAATGTTTTACTTAGTGAAAATTTAAAAAGATGGAGAAGAAAAGTAGTAAACATTTTAAGTCTTCTCCAGTTTGGATCCACTTCCATTTTGAAAAGGAACTAATACTATCGCATTTTTTATTCTTAGGCTCTTAGCAAGAAATAACCCTGAAATAGCATGGACACAGCATGGACACAGGTTCTACAACTACGGTGACAAACTTAATAAAATGTATTATGCAAATGAAATGTTTTCTTATGCTACAAGGAAAAATAAACAGAAATAAGAGATTCAAACACATAAAATCAGATCCCGCGAAGACAATATTACGCTGTGCAGCATGCTTACAGTCCAATAACTGTGATGTTACACTTTAAAACCGCTACCTAATGCCTTTCTAGAGGAAAGTAATATTTTGCCTTGGACAAAACGAATAATGGCAGCATAGAAATCCATTTGGCTGAAGCGTTACTAGGAGCTCATGTAGAACAGTTCAGTGCTCCCAGTTACCCACTAAAAATAACATCACATTCTCCTTGCGGTGACTTTTAGCTGCACTGAAAATATAGGCATGCTCAGTTCAAGAGTCATCGTGAAATTCAGCATCAGCGATTCATGGCGAATTTATGCACCACAAATCAAATTTTTTAAAAAAAATTTTGCATAACCTGGCACAGGCGAAGATTAAAAGGTTTAATTATCGTTACTTTAAAGTAGTGGTTACATTATGATTAATTGCCTACAAATTTACATTGTCCTAAAATGAAAGCTCTTCAATATCAAGGAAACAAGAGTCAATAGACAGTTTTCGTTGTGATATTTGCATTCAGTACATCAAACCATTAAGAAATGGCATATTTAGTTTCTGAATGAAACAACTTTTCAAATTTTGTAGGCAAGTGTTATAAGACAATAGCTTATGGAAGTTGTAAAAAACTGTCCTCTCTTTTGATATTATCTCCTGCTCTGACTGCTCCATGCATTCACTTTGTCCACTATGCTTTGTCCACTATGAGAGTCAGATAGGTCCTGTAGTTCATAGTGAGTGGACTAAAAGGTCCAAGGTGAGCAGTGCCACATTCTGGGGTGACTCTAAGTGATAGAAGATCAAAGAAAAGGGATAGCGAGATCAAGAGCATAAGTGACTGAGACAGAGTGACCTTCCAGAAACGGGTTCTAGGAGAAGACGCCTAGCCATGAGCCTGAGCTTATAACCTGGGAAGGTAATGGGCCTAAAACAGGACTGAGTACATGGGATGAGTAAAGTGTCCAGGGCAGAAGTTCAAGAGCCTCAGCATTATTGATAAGAGGACACGGAACTAAAGAGCAAGTAAATTACACTTGTTAATCAGAATTGAAGTGTTAAAGGTCAGTTGTGGAGATGTAGTCCAAAACAGTTGCTATAGAGGGCACTATTGACTATGACAGAAGGAAACTGTGTAGAAAATGCTTTGAGTTGTAAAGGAAATGTTCATAAGACTGTGCTCCCACTAGCCCTTGTTTATAACACTTATCAACCTGCCATTCACTAAAGAGTATATTTTTTAATTGTGATCTCCATCATTGAAATGTGACACATCTGGGCCTGGTAAACCGACATTTATATGCAGCTTGCATGGGCATAATGCCCTCACAGTACAAGTCCACACACCCAGTCAGGATCTCTACTTTCACGTAATGTGTCAGGGTGCCCCTGTCGAGTGCTTGGCAGATGGATGCTGCACCACACCACCTTACAGTACCACCAGGAGTCATGTGCTTATTCTTAATTTATTGTACTTTTTCTAGATTTGTAGTCCAAATTCTGGATTATCCAGGACAAAGAGCTCAGAGCTTCCATTACTTCCAGCATTATAGGAGAATGCATTTAGGGAGTGGGCAAAGCTCAAAGTTCAAGAGTTGGAAGTTCAGCCAGTAGTTGAAAAGCACTCTGTGATGTCAGGAAAAAGAGCAACGTCCACAGTACAGTAACATGCAAACATGTTTTCCTGTGGAATATACAACACCTTGGAAATTTGCATTTGAATGACCAATTTTGGTATGTTAACAGATCATAGCTGTTCTATTTTATTTATTAAAGAATATCTTTCATACCAGTTGTTGCCACCTAATCTGAGAGCAGCATAATGTAGAAATAGAGACCCTGATTCCAGTTATGTGTCACTTACTAGGCTGCTTGCTGTAATTTTTAGAATATCTCTATCAGCAGGAGATTATCACTAGAGGACCAGTAAATCTGCTGCCACTTAGTCCCCTATATTAATGATCTCTGTATGATCCCACCTTCAACATTGATTGGCAGCTTTCTGCCTATGCACAATGTACTCAGAAGGCTGGCAATCAGTGGTGTGAGGGGGGCTATACAGAGCTTAGCATTCAGAGAACTGATAAATCTGCAGAAGGTAAAACAGTGATTTTATCAAAACTGCAGTAAAAAGCCCAGTAAGTGACACATGGCTGGATTCATGGTCTCTGTTCCTACATCATGCTGCTCTCAGATGGGGTAGCAAACACCTAGTGACAGATTCCCTTTAAGTAATGTACCTGGGGTTTGACTTTAAATATCAATTCTGCAATAAAAAGTTAAAGTCGTCAGGCTCATTTGATAACAGGAACAAATAGATACTAGTCTAGAATAATGTAAAGAAATTCAGATATAGCCAGCGACAATTGTCAGTGAATAAGTATATCCGCATGTGAAATTCCACATAGTCTTATAGGAAGTTTGACATTCGCTTACAAAGGAATTAGTCTCTCAAATCATGTATTTTGTTTTACATTTTAAAAAAATTATGGAACTTTTCAATAAAACCTTTATGGTTACTCCAGGACAAAGAGGTAATGAATGATTTACACACAGAAAAATAGAACTGAATCATACAATATTTGCCTTCAGCAAAAAACAGTAATTTAAGTATTTCTCTGCATGTTACAATGAGATTAGTTATTCCATCAACATACAGTGCAGTGCAAGTTATAGTTAAACATTAAAAAGTCAAATACACTAATGTTTGTGCATCCAGGGCCAGTACAATACAATTAAAGATGGTTTTTACAGTTCATAGTCTGAAAGTACAGAAATTACAAACCTGCTCCAATAACCCGTTCAATAGTTATACAGGAAGCATCGATCTCTTTGGCAAACTCATGTACTGCTTGGCTTGGGTCCTCGTAGGTATGAGGATCAATGTATGTCTTTATTCCTGGAAGTTTCACTGTAGTGGAACAGAAAACTAACTTCTTATTAGTTGTCACAGTTATACACAGGCACCATTACTACACTGTATATAAAAATAAGACTATAGTATAATGAATTAGAGCTTACAATATAAGTTCTGTATGAGGAACAAGTGAAATGTAGATGGGGCTGTTCAAATACCAGAATATGCCATTGATTATGACCCTTCTCATGCTTGTAGCTACATCTGCAAGGGGTTAGTATAGATAATGATAACAACTCAACCTCCTTCACATGTCAGTGTCTCTGGTACATGTGATGACAGTTTTCACATGTACCGGAAACACTTATACTCCTAGACCCATTCAAATGGATGGGTCTGCGCACGTCAGTGTATTTCCACGGACTGTGTGTCCGTGGGAAAAACATGTCGACATGTCAGTTTTCTAACAGCAGCATGGGCAGTAAAACGACTCACATGATCAAACTTATGACACATGGATGACATCCATGTGTCATCAGTGTGACATGTAACGGCACCTGGGAAAAAGCGGTACAGTTTGTGCTGTTCCCAGGGGCCGGGTGCTGAAGTCAGCTCCTATCATTGTTGCCTGATCTCCTTAAGATCAGCGCCATCAGGTAACAATAATGGGAGTTGTATTCAACACCCGCTGTGTACATCTTGTCTAAAATAAATATAAAAAATGATGTGGGCTCTCGTGTAATTTTCAATTTTCATAACCAGCAGAGGGAAAGCTGACTACTGGGGGCTGATGTTAATAATCTGGGAAACGGGCCAATATCCCAAAAGGTTCCCAGCATATTAATAACAGTTCACAGCTGTTGAACAGCATGAACTGTACAGCTTTTTCCAGGCGCCGGTAAGTGTCCCACTGATGCGGCACATGGACGGCACACGGATGCCACACGTATGTAACACATGGACACAAATAGCTCAGTACTGGACTTTTTAGTACCGGAAATATCAAAACCTGTGAAGAGGGCCTTATTGCTGTATGTTTTAATCCATGGGTGACATTGATGTCAGCTGCTTTATAATTAAAGCACCACTCCAGTGTTTTTTTAGTTCAGTGTTGGAGTGGTGCTACTTATCTAAGTTCCCTGACTCTACTATTACACTCACAAGCCACTGTCTTGAGCTCTTCCTGGCACCATTATGTTCCAGCGCTGCCTTCTTGTAACCGCAATTTTTAACTGAGTGGAAGCCAGAGATCAAAACAATCTCTCAATGAAAGTCTATAAGAACCTTGTCTTGGCCTCGTACTGGCTTTCATAGAATTACATTGAGTAGTGACTTCCGGATCGCATAGCAAACACAGGCCAGTCAAGAAGTGATGGAGACCAATCAGAGCAGACAGAGAACAGAAGCAGACAGCAGCTGCTTAGTATAAGAGTAGAGGCAGGAACTTATATTAGTAACACCACTTCAGCGCTACATTTAAAAAAGCAGCTGAAATGGTGCTTTTATTTGGATGGCACAGTGTGAATAATAAATTATTACTTGGGCAAAGTGTGAAGCATAATTCATTAGTAGCTCACAGTGCATGATATATTTAATTTAATATGGCACATTATGTGTTAAAATTCAATGTATAGGGCAATATAAATGTACTCCCTATTCCTTTGCTTCATATTTATTTTGAGTGAGACAGTGTGTGATACAGAACCCACAGCTTGTATGTACCGCTATTATTTACAAGGGGGACAGTGTGTGTCAGAAAAGATGAAAAGGACAATGATTCTGATAAGAAATTATGTTACTTCTTGGTTGCTAAATGTTATTGTGCATTATGTCCCTGATTGTGCTACATCAGTCCTATATTCCACAGCAATTCTCAGTATGTTTTTATCATTGTTTAATTCATATCTGGTTCCCACAATGTCAGATGACTGCGTGAACCAGCAGATGTGACCGGAGGTTAAAATTTACCTCTGGTCACAGGCATCGGCTGATGTGAGTACTACTCCCATCAGCCTGTGCCTTCTGCCACTAATAACAGCAAGAGCAGACCTGGCTGATGGGAGTATAATTATTTTCTTCAAAATAATGATGTGGGGTCTTTTTATTTTTGACAGCCAGCATGGCAAAACTGATGGCTGCGGCTGGTTATTAAGAATAGAGGGGTCCCCACACAGCTGATTCTCCAGTTGTTTTCAGCTTGTACGGTCGCATCTTGGCACCGTCTAGATTGAAAACCACTTATCACAGACACGGATTACAGCGTGGGACAGTATGTCGAACAGGTGAGGGATATTGTTGCTTTCTATTTTTGTTTTTTTTTTACAGGAGACCAGTGCTTCAATGGAATGGGCATTAGGTATTGTTGTTTATTGTTTTCTATTTTTTTACAGGGTGCTAGGGCTTCAATGAAATGGGTGTATGGAGGGTATAAAGGTGATTGTTATTTTTAAATAAATTTGTAAAATGGCGTGTATTTTTATTTCAAATAAGGGACTTTTTTCTGGCTGTTTTTTATTGAAAACATGACTGTGGGGTTAGTAATGGAGAGGCATCTTATAGATGCCTCTCCATTACTAACTGCTTGGCTTGATGTCACCTGAACATACAAAGGTGACATTAATCTCAGAAATATGAACCCCTCTTGCCACCACCACAGGACAAGTGGGAAGAGCCAGGCAAAGTGCCAGAAATGGAACATCTAATACATGCTCCTTTTCTGCGGCTGCTGTTGGGCTGCTATTTTTAGGCTGGGGGAAGGCAAGATCCATGGCCCCTTTCCAGCCTGAGAACCCCAGCCCCCAGCTGTCTGCTTTAGCTTGGATGGTTGTAAAAAATGGGAGGGACCCAATGCCTTTTTTTTTTTAAATATTTATTTAAATAATTTAAAAAAATAGCATGGGACCCCTCTATTCTTGATAACCAGCCATGATAAAACTGAAAGCTGAGGATTGAAGCCCGCAGCTGTCAGATTGCCATGCTGGTTATCAAAAATAGAAAAACTCCACATAATTGTATTTATTTACAGTGCAGGCACTGATTGATGAAAACTCCCATCACTATATTTCCAAGATGAGCTTTTTGTGAGTTTTTGATGCTGCAGACTTTCT
Source organism: Ranitomeya variabilis (assembly GCF_051348905.1). NCBI lineage: Eukaryota > Metazoa > Chordata > Amphibia > Anura > Dendrobatidae > Ranitomeya > Ranitomeya variabilis. The sequence continues at coordinate 823,308,961 of NC_135232.1, read as the reverse complement.
GCAAGCATTAAATAGGTTGCTTGGTTACAGTGTAAAAAAAACTCACCAAAAACTCATCAAGGGCACATAGCCATAGAGTAGAAATACATTTTGCAGGCTTCTTCCCCTCACACAAGATCGAGAACATGTCCTTAAACATCTGAATCTCACTCCTTGCCCTACTAAATGGGCTTTGTGGCTGGTCCTATTAGAACAATACTGATATGACTGTCAAGTGAATATGTGGGCATCAGCAGAATTGCATACCTGTGACATGCCATCCCAAAAAATTGTGGGTAACCCGCTAAGTATGGGTATCATTGATGCGACATGATAAGATTTTGTTTATTATTATTTTTAAGCTCTTTTACATAAATCTATGTATTAAGATACAATGCAATCACTTGTTATTCTACATTTTAATGCATAAACTAGGAAACCTATAATACTTACTGTGTCCATTGTGAAAATGCATCTTTTCCTCTTCTGGATCTTGTTTAGCTTTGCTGTAACCACATCGTCTATAATAAAGAAAACCTTACGGTTATTATGTCTTATATAAGACATACAAATTTTGAACATTATATTTGCAATTCAATATTGTATGTAGAAGCAATTCCCTTTTATTGTTTTGTCTCTTTTCAATAGTAAAAAGAGGGAAATAGACATTTTCACTGGTTTTCAATGTGCGGAGAAAACTTACGGTACTTGGTCATAATGCACACACAGTTTTTGCTCATATGGCCCAAAACTAGTGTATACTGTACCGACAATAATGGCAAAATTGGGTTTGGTTACATATATAGTTTTTTATGCAATTTATGGCAGCTCTCTATATTGTCATATGGTGCTTTTTTGTACGCTATGTACAAGGGTGAAGAGCCATTTTGCTTTTTCAGAGTCTTTGTACTACCAGTTACGTGGAAGGCCTCTATATTTCAGTTACAGATAATGTACCTGAGGAGGGACTAGCTTTTTTTGTGGACTGAGTTGAATCTTTTATTGGGACCATTTTTCATAATGTTTCTGATCACATTTATCCTGCGCTCTATGCTGAGCACTAACATTGGGGTTTCCATCTAAATCTCTGAGTGACGTGATTCAGATTAACCCCCAGAGGAATCCATTCACTATAATGAGGCAGCAGAGTTACTCTGGACTCTGTCTGGCATCTGTTCAGTGGTGTCCTTCTTTTCAGAAGTGCACAAAACTGTGGCCAACAGCACTTCTATGCAATCCTAAAAAGATGGACACCGCCAAATCACAGGTCAGACGTCATCCACAATGCCTCCATCTGCCTCATTATAGGGAATCTATATTTATGCACTAAAATATGCATGATTGCTGTGTGCACACAACTGTAGCTCAATGGTTTACATTTTGCAGTATTGCCATTAGCTACAAGAAATATGCTACACATTAATGCTTTAAAAAATAGAACTGTATATTGTTTATTTCTATCAATTAACAAAATGCAAAGTGAATAAACCAAATATGTTGAGATCAGGGCACTGTGGGTGCCAGGTCATCACTTCCAAGACTCTTTCTTCTTCTTAATGCTGAATATTGTTTTTAATGACTTTTGCTGTATGTTTAGGGTTGCTGTCCTATGACTGAATAAATTTGGATGCCTCCCTGCTGGTATTACATAATCGATAAGTATCTGCATGTATTTATCAGCACTGAAGACACCAAAAACCTGACCAGCCCTAACTCCTGAAATGCAGTCCTAAATTTGCGGGCAGGTCACTCACTATGTGGCAACTTATAGCATGGGCTGATGTCCTCAGATCAATTGTGAAGTGGCTGAGGGAATCCCCGAGCAAAGTAAGTCTGGACAGGGAGGATGCTGAGGAACCGTATGATATGGTCCATCCCGTGCACATGCCGTGTGACCAAGGAAGGAGTACAGGGAAAGAGGAGGAAGTGTGCATAATGGAACCTGTTGATGACACTGTAATGAATATGGATAAGCTGTGTTAGGAAACCATTAAAGTTGAAATGGACAGTGTCTTGATTTCTGCAAAGAAGCCTAGAGGGAATCCACAGAAACCCAAAGGAGACCCTGTCAGTGCCGAAAGTGAAGCCACAGGTATGCAGAGCAATGAGTATTGCTTTCATGTGATGGGAGACCAGGGCATGACTACACAGCTGACCTCAGCCATGATTATGGCCATGTTTCTGCCCCTCACACTTGGCGTAGTGCGGCAGGATGTGACTGATATTATGGACATGTCTAAATCTTTAAATGTGACTGACTTGGTGATGGCAAAGATGGCGGCCATGAAGATGGCAGAGGATGGTGCCAAATAAGAGAACAACAATTTGGACCTCATCCTTCATGGGTGTGCAGATGCAGAATTGGAGCCAAAACAAGCTTGGCTACACCTTCTGGTCCATCCCTGGTGGGTGCGGATGAAGAGGAAAAGGCCTCGCCCCTCTCTACCGAATGCCAGAAAATGGGTGGCGTGGTTAGAGGTGGCCCCACCTTGGAATGGGTGGGGTTCAGATGGAAATGCCAAGCGCAGCTGCAAGGCGCCATTGAGTGATCTGGAACTGGCAGCCATGGAGCACTCATGCACTCGACACTGCAGAAGTGGAGGCCGCATGGAGTGGAGGTGGCAGCAAGAGGTGGAGAAGATCCGAGCCGAATGGCTTAACAGAAGTTGCGGACGAATTCTAGACTGATCGGTTTCCAGTGTCATCGGTGGAGCAGGACCAGCAGCTGCCAGAGGAATCTGCGGAGAGGACGAAGCAAGAATCGTAGCACCAACAGGAGTCGGGACATCTGCAGCAGCGGTGGCCGGAACCATTTTGTCCTGGATTGGAGGCCGGAGAGCTGGAGGTGGCGACCGCCCCAGAGGAACCTGAGGATATGAGAGCAAAGCCGGACCTTTATCAGCAAGCACTGGAGTGCACAGCCATGGAAGTATACAGTGGTCCCGTGATGGGAGCGGTTGGTGTTCTGGAGCAAGATAGGGTGAGAAAACCTCATCCCTTGACCCTGGAGTGATGGTCCAGGTCACGTCCCCTCACTTTGGAAGCCTATGTCCAACCCTTCATCCCAGAAGATGGCTCCATTCCATGGCCCCAGCCCCCAGAACCCAGGCCCACGTCCAGTAATGCATTGGCCCTCAGGGCATCCAGGTTCCATCATGCGGGGAGGGTCCCTGCCCCTCTCCCAGGCAGGCAGCCTGGATTGAAGAGATCATAAATGGGAAAAACAGCAGGAGAAGGAAATCTGGGCCCAGCTGCGCCAATATGGAGAAGGTGCTATGGCCAGGTGCCGCTCTCAAGGACAATTGGTCCACACCAACATCGACCAGGGGTACAGCTTCATTAAAGAGACAGGTACTAATGATAAGATTTATGTGAACGCTGTCTCTGTGAAGTATGTGAGACCCCTAGAGAAGGGGATTGGGTCTCCTTTTTCAAAAAGGACTATCCCAGAGGCTATTTTGCGGTGGCAGCAACTCAGTGTACTGAGGATGACAGCCAAGAATTGTGTTTGGGCCCGAGATGAGAACTGTCGACCCCCTATCCCTTAGCCACCGCAAAGTCAAACTCTGCCTCTGACACCTCCTGGCTACCAATGATGTATGCGGCTGCAGAAGTGTCAGCCTGTACTCGGGCATGGAGTCCCAGGATGGACAAGGCGGCATGAGATGCATGCCGTTGAACTGTGAGATAATCACTGCTAAACATTTGTTATGTTATGCTCGCTGCACTACTGAAACTATGGGACTGTTGCATGTCCCTGTGAGCAGAGGGGCCCTGGAACACTCCCAGAGTCAGGAGTAACATGGCCAGAATGGCCAGAAGAGACTGTTATGTTGATTTTATTTTATTTATTTTTTGTTGCGCTTGTTGCGGCATTTCTGCTGGATAGCAGGATTTGGCCACTGTGGAAGTGATGGGACCTTGGACTAATGGATCAGGTGCGGCTGCAGCAACAGACTGCATTTAAATACCAGGCAGCCTGCGCGTGGCGCATGGGACCATGCCATACACAAAGGGAGGGGGACGCCTTCCCCTAAAAGGCTGTTGACTCAACAGTGGGGTCACGTGTCAGTTAATATGTTGTTGCTGATGAACCGGACTGCAAATTTGCGGTATTGAGGAGAATATAGCCTGGAGGACTGTGTGCCACTTATTTTCAGGAGCATGGACTCTTATGTTGTACAGATATGGCTCACGATGAGTTAATGTATATACATATTTATGTCTATTTTGTTGAATTATTTAACTTCCCTACGTGGAGTATTTGGTTACCATATTAAAGGTTCTGGGTGAATGGTCAGGGACGACCATTGTAAAAAGGAGGGGGAATGTAAGGGGTATACCAGGATCATGTAATACTCCACTCCCTTCTTTAATGTTAAATATTCCCCTTTGCCTCTATTGGTGTAAATGTATACACTTGTCTTGCTATGTATAATAGTTTTTACATAGGGAAAGTGCAGTACCCATGTAGTCCTCAAGATGGAGTGCTGACAGACTCTAGTTAATTCATACACTGTACATAGTTTTCTATAGGAGGGGTCAGCTACAGTTAAGGAAGGGAGGACTTCCTCTAAGAGTTAGTCACGACAGGGTGCCTAAACCGTCTGGATAGGCTATAGAGCCCAGGATAGAAGCAGTGAACACGTAACATTCTAAGTTGGAGCAAAGCCATCCAGTATCACTAGAACAGAAAAGCAGCAGTACAGCTGGAGCTGAAAGGAACATCACGGCAGTACAGACGGGCTGGTCGCTCACCATGTGGCAACTTATAGCATCGGCTGATGCCTTCAGATCCGGGGCGAAACGACTGAGGGAATTCCTGAGTGAACTAGGTCTGGACAGGGAGGATGCTGAGGAACCCTATGATACAGTCTGTCCCATGCACATGCCGTGTGACCAAGGAAGGAGTACAGGGAAAGAGGAGTAAGTGTGTATAGTGGAACCTGTTGATGATGCTGTAATGAATATGGATATGCTATGTAAGGAAACTAGTAAAGTTGTTCATTTTAAAGTTGAAATGGACTGTGTCTCAATTTCTACATAGCCGCCTAGAGGTAATCCACAGAAACCCAGAGGAGACCCTATTGGTGCCAAAAAGGAAGCCACAGGTATGCAGAGCAATGAATATTGTTTTCAGGACGAGTTGTACTTTTGAACGACACCATTGATTTTAACATATCGTGTACTGGAAAAGAGGAAAAAAATTCCAAGTGCAGTGAAATTGCAAAAAAGTGCAATGGTTTTTTGTTTTGCTTTTCTACTTTGTTCACTAAGTGTTAAAACTGACCTACCATTATGATTCTCCAGGTCATTACAAGTTCATAGACACCAAACATGTCTAGATTTTTTATTATCTAAGTGGTGAAAAAAATTCCAAAATTTGTTAAAAAAAACAATTGCACGATTTTACGATACCCATAGAGTCTCCATTTTTTGTGATCTCAGGTTTTGTGAGGGTTTATTTTTTGCACACCGTGCTGACGTTTTTAATGATACCATTTTGGTGCAAATACGATCTTTTGATGGCCGGTTATTGCATTTTAATGCAATGTTGCGGTGACCAAAAAAATGTAATTCTGGCGTTTTAACTTTGTTTCTCGTAATGCTGTTTAGCGATTGGGTTAATTCTTTTCTTATACTGATAGATCAGGCGATTCTGCATGCAGCGATACCAAATATGTGTATTTTTGATTTTTTTTACACTATGGCTGGTCCGAACAACAAAAGCAATTGTTATTATCCACCTCTCGTGTCTCCCTTTTTCTTATAGATTGTAAGCTTGAGAGCAGGGGTCTCATTCCTATTGGTATCTATTTTGAACTGTGTTTTTATTACGCTGTAATGTCTATTGTCTGTACAAATCCCCTCTATAATTTGTAAAGCACTGCAGAATATGTTGGCGCTATATAAATAAAATTATTATTATTATTATTTATTGCTTTACTTTGAATGGAGTGAAAGGGGGGTGATTTGAACTTTTATATATTTTTTAAATTTTTAAAAACTTTTTTTTTTTACTTTTGGCATGTTTCAATAGTCTCCATGAGAGACTAGAAGCTGCCATAACCTGATTGCCTCTGCTACATACAGACAATAATCAGATCGCCTGTATGTAGCAGAATTGCTGACTTGCTGCGGCGCCCATGCAACCCAGCAGTGACAACCACAGAGGTCTGCAGGGGATCTCTGGTTGTCATGCCAACCTATTGGTGACCCGCAATCACATGATGGTCTCACCAATGGGCAGATTTCCGGTGTGCTTGTGAGTTAATAGCCGTGAGCGGATCGCAATTCCACCCGCGGCTGTTAGAGGCACATGTCAGCTATTCAAAACAGCTGACATGTGCCGGAAAAGATGTGGGCTCACTGTCGGAGCCCACATCAAATGGAGGGTGTCTGACATCAGCATATTATTACGCCCAATGTCAGAAAGGGGTCAAATATTTCAATTTTTGACTTGTCCAGATCAACTGTTGGCATTTTTTTCACCAGAAATGGGTGTTTATCCAGCATCAACTGTATCAAAACAAATAAATCTAAAACTTCACATTTATTAGGATAAACATTAAAATCTGGCAAACATTAAAATCATGGCAGTAGGCCCCGCGACATCTGGTCTGCTCGTTCCATGCCAAAAAAACACTTTTAACCCCTTTCTGACCTTGGACGGGATAGTATGTCCGAGGCCAGAACCCCCTCTTTGATGCGAACTCCGGCAGTGAGCCCGCATCAAAGCCGGGACATGTCAGCTGTTTTGAACAGCTGACATGTGCCTGCAATAGCGGCGGGTGAAATTGCGATACACCTGCCGCTATTAACTAGTTAAATGCCGCCATCGAACGCAGACAGCGGCATTTAACTGGCTCTTCCGGCCATCGGGCCGGAAATGAGCGCATTGCCGACCCCGTCACATGATCAGGGTCAGCGATGCTTCTACATAGTATCCATAGAGATCCTTGAGACCTCTATGGTTACTGATGCCGGTTTGCTGTGAGCGCCTCATAGCAAGCCTCATGGTCGACGCTCATAGCAAGCCTGCATTTCAGCTACATAGCAGCGATCTGATGATCGCTGCTATGTAGCAGAGCCGATCGAGTTGTGCCAGCTTCTAGCCTCCCTTGGAGGCTATTGAAGCATGGCAAAAGTTAAAAAAAGTAAAAAAATATATAAAAAAATAAAAAAATATAAAAGTTTAAATCACCTCCCTTTCGCCCCATTCAAAAAAAAAAACAATAAAAAAAGTCAAACCAACACACATTTGGTATCGCCGCTTTCAGAATCGCCCTATCTATCAAAAAAAGGCTTAACCTGATCACTAAACAGCGTAGCGAGAAAAAAATTTGAAATGCCAGAATTACGTTTTTTTGGTCGCCACGACATTGCTTTAAAATGCAATAGCGGGCGATCAAAAGAACGTGTCTGCACAAAAGTGATATCAGTAAAAACGTCAACTCGGCACGCAAAAAATAAGCCCTCAAACGACCCCAGATCACGAAAAATGGAGACACTACGGGTATCGGAAAATGGCGCAATTTTTTTTTTTAGCAAAGTTTGGAATTTTTTTTCACCACTTAGGTAAAAAATAACCTAGACATTTTAGGTGTCTGTGAACTTGTAATGACCTGGAGAATCATAATGGCAGGTCAGTTTTAGCTTTTAGTGAACCTAGCAAAAAAGCCAAACAAAAAACAAGTGTGGGATTACATTTTTTTGCAATTTCACCGCACTTGGAATTTTTTTACCCATTTTCTAGTACATGACATGGTAAAACCAATGATGTCATTCAAAAGTACAACTCGTCCCGCAAAAAATAAGCCCTCACATGGCCATATTGATAGAAAAATAAAAAAGTTATGGCTCTGGGAAGGAGGGGAGCGAAAAACGCACATGGAAAAACGGAAAGAAAATCCCAAGGTCATGAAGGGGTTAATCATGATTGTCGAAAATCCTTAAAATGTGTAGAACAGACGTCTGTGCGCCTACTGCAATGATTTTACATTTTCCCAGTTTTGTAATGTTTATTCCTAATAAAGGTACAGTTTTATATTTTTATGTTTTGATTAAGTTGTAATGAGGCTTAGGGCAGAAGTCGTGGGTGAGGGACTTGTTTTCCACAGCCCAACTGGCTACAGGAAATTAGGGTCCATTTTCAGTATCTGTGTGTGGACAGGTTACAGTAATGGACACCTCACAGCTCTTCTGGTCTGCCACGCGTTGCTTGGTTACAATACAGTGGCATGTCCTCAACAAACATTTTCAGCTGCACAAGTAAGGGACCATCAACCTTTCTACATATAGACAATTTAGCTGAGATTTTCAATTGGCCTCTATCCTTAAGCTCACTTTTTTCGTGAACCACATAATTATGCATCTGTGTCTGCCACATTATCGAGCATGCCCTCAGCCTCGCTGATTCGTCTCTTCTCAGACCCGCAGCTTCCAAGACCTAGCTGACACTTTTCTGTTCCCCAGAGACCCTTAGGGTCTCTAACAAAGTTTGCGACTGTATGTCCCCTTCTCCAAATCACCTGCTATGAGTATTCTGCTGCCACCAATGGAGTTCTTCTTAGATGCTTTCTCTCTCTCTGCTTTTCTGCTCTCTTCATACACACACACCCCTGGTGAAGATCACCTTAAACAGAGGGTGTCCTTACCTCTTCCACTTTTATTTCTTAACTAATTACAACTTTCTGTGCAACTATCTCAGCGATTCTCAATCTGGCTCTCCACTATGGGGTAGCCCTACAGTTAACCCTGTGATACGGAACTTCAGCCACAGGAGGATATCAATAAAATACAGTACTGTTAAATACATTCTCATGCATTAATCATAAGTTGTCAAAGGAGTGGAACACCATACTCTCGAAACTCACATAGAGGGTACTGGATGAACATCCTTTTCTCAAGCATATTTAACCCAAGAACCTGCTTTTAATTACCTGCGCATTGTGCCCTATCTGGCCTTCCTCCTTCACTAGTGAGCTGACCATTTTTCATTTTTTCCCTTCCTCATATTATTTTAATTTTACTGAACCCCAAATATTGATTTGATTTAGATTTCTCTTTTGTTACTTTACTTTGCGTTTTGTTAATTAACAAAAATAAACTATTAACATTACTATTATTTTAAAGCATTGTTATTTTTCAACTTCTGCCTAAGACTTTTGCACAGTGTTGTGTTTTCTAACAATCATAACTATTCTAAAATACTGTACAGTAGTACACAAAAATCTAGAGAATTCTTACACAAGTCAGAGATTGCTAAAGTTGTAAAAAGGGCTTTGTTATCGCTAAATGGCTCATGGTAAATTATCTAAAGTGAGATTAAAAAGATGATAAAGGCAGCTTATTTTTCATTCTGAATTTCTCTAGAGGTCTATAAATATATACAGCAGCATGTCATATTAACATACAAGATGAAGTCGTGAAAACCCCCAATGTGTCATAAAAATATGTCTCAGCATGATGCACTGCGTAATACTATAAGGCTATTGCAGGTTTATGTTGGCATCACAGCAATAGTTCAGCTTCACTAATAATGCATGGCAGGAAACCTGTCCATGAAACATTATCTACCATAGAGCCTCCAGATGTACTAAATTTACTAATCAGATAAACAGGCTATAAATTTGTCACTTAGTGAACAAATTATGCCCTGCAACGTCTGGCATGTAAATGCAGGATTGCTGGAAAACAGATGTGTGGTGGTTTGAGCTACAGTTGGTGGCTTCAGTCCCAAAATCCAGCCTTTACTAATGGGATGGGACAAATAATATCTCTGCCTTAAAAACTAGTAAAATTACTATTGATTATTGAAAGTAATTTTTTAGAATTCTATCTTAAATGTATCAATATTATTTATTGCAAATATGAACCAAATTAACCTTCTTCGGTTAGTATTTAATTTGTATTCATAATTCTTTTGTGTGCATCCATGATATGACATGTGTTCGGTGTTTTCGCCATTTTTCCAATCTGCAAATTTTATATCTAAATTTGCAATCGACTCTGAGGAGATGGAAGGAGGCTGGCAGCTATGATTCCATACACAGCCCAGTACACAGCAGAGAGGGATTTATGTTCTACATTCTTCAGTTAGCACATGGACAGAAGCAACAAAGGTATGGAATAAATTATATAGAAAAAGTAATCAGTTTATATATTAATTTAGCTCTTTGTATGTTAAAGGAGAAATCTTGGACTTAAAACAAAGGTGCTCATTTTCTAACAGTGTCAACTACCTGTCTTTTGTACCCAGCACCTTCATTGATCACTGCTGCTAGAGATTCAGCTACTTCCTGTCAACAGAGTAGCATAGTTTTTCTGTTTTTCTGTTGACAGGGCAGGACTACTAGTGTCATGATGATTGACAACCTGCTTTCCACTATTTAATTGAGGGAAGCTGGCTGTCAATCAGCATGACAAACTAGTGTAAGGCCATGTGGCCTCTCTCTCTGTTATGCTTGTGGGTCACTTCAAAAGTGGAGGCCATGTCGAGTAACCGTGATGGACCTAGGAACCAGCTGACATCCCATGCCCCTGCGGCCCAGGCCACACATGGTCGAATATCAACCGGGTAATTGACATGATCCATCTACTGATATATTTTGTCTTACCACTATTGTATTTGCATATCTGACCATTATATACAGTACAGACCAAAAGTTTGAACACATCTACTGATTTAAAGATTTTTCTGTAATTTCATGACTATGAAAATTGTAAATTCACACTGAAGGCATCAAAACTATGAATTAACACATGTGGAATTATATACTTAATAAAAAAGTGTGAAACAATTGAAAATATGTCTTATATTCTAGATACTTCAAAGTAGCCACCTTTTTCTTTGATGACTGCTTTGCACAATCTTTGCATTCTCTTGATGAGCTTCAAGAGGTAGTCACCGGAAATGATTTTCACTTCACAGGTGTGCCCTGTCAGGTTTATTAAGTGGGATTTCTTGCCTTATAAATGGGATTGGGACCATCAGTTGTGTTGAGCAGAAGTCTGGTGGATACACAGCTGATAGTCCTACTGAATAGACTGTTAGAATTTGTATTATGGCAAGAAAAAAGCAGCTAAGTAAAGAAAAACGAGTGGCCATCATTACTTTAAGAAATGAAGGTCAGTCAGTCTGAAAAATTGGGAAAACTTTGAAAGTATCCCCAAGTGCAGTTGCAAAAACCATCAAGCGCTACAAAGAAACTAGCTCACATGAGGACCGCCCCAAAAAAGGAAGACCAAGAGTCACCTTTGCTTCTGAGGATAACTTTATCCGAGTCACCAGCCTCAGAAATCGCAGGTTAACAGCAGCTCAGATTAGAGACCAGGTCAATGCCACACAGAGTTCTAGCAACAGACACATCTCTACAACAACTGTTAAGAGGAGACTTTGTGCAGCAGGCCTTCATGGTAAAATAGCTGCTAGGAAACCACTGCTAAGGACAGGCAACAAGCAGAAGAGACTTGTTTAGGCTAAAGAACACAAGGAATGGACATTAGACCAGTGGAAATCTGTGCTTTGGTCTGATGAGTCCAAATTTGAGATCTTTGGTTCCAACCACCGTGTCTTTGTGCGACACAGAAAACGTGAACGGATGGACTCTACATGCCTTGTTCCCTCCGTGAACCATGGAGGAGGAGGTGTGATGGTGTGGGGGTGCTTTGCTGGTGACACTGTTGGGGATTTATTCAAAATTGAAGGCATACTGAACCAGCATGGCTACCACAGCATCTTGCAGCGGTATACTATTCCATCCGGTTTGCGTTTAGTTGGACCATCATTTATTTTTCAACAGGACAATGACCCCAAACACACCTCCAGGCTGTGTAAGGGCTATTTGACCAAGAAGGAGAGTGATGGGGTGCTACACCAGATGACCTGGCCTCCACAGTCACCAGACATGAACCCATTCAAGATGGTTTGGGGTGAGCTGGACCACAGAGTGAAGGCAAAAGGGCCAACAAGTGCTAAGCATCTCTGGGAACTCCTTCAAGATTGTTGGAAGACTATTTCCGGTGACTACCTCTTGAAGCTCATCAAGAGAATGCCAAGAGTGTGCAAAGCAGTCATCAAAGCAAAAGGTGGCTACTTTGAAGAAACTAGAATATATGACATAATTTCAGTTGTTTCACACTTTTTTGTTAAGTATATAATTCCACATGTGTTAATTCATATTTTTGATGCCTTCAGTGTGAATTTACCATTTTCAAAGTCATGAAAATACAGAAAAATCTTTAAATGAGAAGGTGTGTCCAAACTTTTGGTCTGTACTGTATATGTATTTATATATAAATAACTAGTGATCATTTCTGTCCCAATGTAATACCATAACGGATGAGGCTTATATCTAATGAGAAACTGGTGGCAGTCCTACCTGGCTGACCAGGTGCTGTTTCACTGGCCAATCAGCCTGTCAGGGTTGTGAACAAGAGCACTGCCACATTCTCTGACTCCCTGTGCCTCTCTGGGCCTGTGTGAGCAGAGGGTGTCAGTGTAAAACTGTACCAAGCTGACTGTGACGGATGGGGGTTTTTATTAACAGCTTACAATCCTCCTGACAATGTGCAGCTGTAACAGAACACCTAGACCCCCTTCAGTGTGCAGCTAGCAGCAGGGGGTCAAGACTCAAAAGGCTCTGATTGACATAACTCACACCTTAAGCCAGTTAAGCTCAGAACAAAAGTCTTGCTTGTCATGTGGATACCATGTGGTCTAAACTGCTTTATTGAGCCAGCTAGAATTCTATATGGAGTTATGGAGATATTATATATCCTAGCCATCGTGTATATTTCCAAGATCCCTAGAATATGGTGAATGCCCGCCTGGCTCTCAACCCAATCTAGCACCCAGGGGTATGGAGATACATAGCACAGTAGAAAAGTAGGATCCAGATAGCAATGCAGTGTTTGATCTTAACGAGTAGCAGGGGCCTGGCCGGACCGGATGTAAAATCCAGCAAAGTACATCACCCTAGAGCAGGGCTCATTCCCAATCAAGGGATACTAAAACTGCAAATCCAATTTATCTATGTCATCAAGTGCCCCAGTGGGCTTCTTCATGTGGGTGAAACTGTACAACATGTAAGGGACCATATAGCCAGTCATATATCTATGATTCTATGTGGCAAAAATTGGCTACCCATTCCTGCATATTTCTCCACAGCTCAACACAAATGTCACAACTTCAGTTTCAAGTCCTGGAGCAGGTCCCTAGGTGACGTAGAGGGGGTAAACACATTACGCTACTCAAGTGAAGGGAATCCTACCGGATCCATAAGCTCCAAACTTTGGCTCCATTGAGCCTTACTCAAGAGCTTGATCTTTTTTTTATGAACAATCAAAACATGAGTCCTACTGATCTGATAATCATAATCAATTTTATTAATTCATAACCTACTCTTTTCCATTACAGAACCATTAAAGCAGGTAGACAGGAGAAACCCCTCATCCTCTTCCCTTCCCCACAACCCTCCATCAGTGACTAAGCTATGATAAGTTCCTTGTCTTCTATGCCTAACTTCCCCTCCTTTTCCCATACCTACTCCCATTTGTGCCATGTCCTCCCTTTGTTATACCTGGTATTTTCATCTAACAACCCCCTCCTCCTTTTCCCCCCTTTTAACCTTATGTATACCACCATCAGCTCCCATCCTCTCCAGCATAACCCTCCCTGAGTCCTTTCCTTACTTTCCCTCCTCTATATTCAGAACCCATTGGCAAGTCCTATTCCCTTTATTCTGTCACACTGTTCCACGGCACGCCACCAACATGACAGGCTGATGTGCCCGTGTGACAATTCTAGTCTTGTAAATACACTGATCATCCCAATAATGGGTCACATGACCACGGGTAACGTGTTGCCTGACACGTCTCCACATGACCTCACCCAACCACCTATTGCTGGGATGCGCACTACAGGTCACATAGTGCGTGATGCCTCAAATCATATTCATTACCCATTCCATCTTCCACCTATGTTATTATTTTCACCGCACCGCTTCTCCATTAAACATGTGTCATGGCTGGTTCCAGAGGTCCACCCCCATGACTGCATGCCCTCAGACTTCCGGTCTGCACCATATAAGAGTCCAGTGGGCCTTTTCGATACCCAGGAGAGATTCACACAGGAGGCAAGGGAGCACCCTGACAGCCTTTACTACTAAGGTAATTACATTATGAATGCTGTGCCCCTTCTTACTTGCCCATCCCACAACTATTCATGCCTTATTTTCCACTTTCCAGGAATCTGACATACACTTATCACTTTGGAGATCTCCATGTGCCATTTGGACTCTATACAGTACATAATACTTTTGCCTCCATTGTTCCTGCCACCTTCCCCCTATTTGGTCACACCTCTGCCTATGGGGGGTTTCAGCCTTGCTTCACTTCAATAAATCTATTATTGTCTATGGTCTTGCATATTTGCACATATTATTCACTAAATATTTAGTGTCAATCGACATTTCCATTAAGGTACCCAATTGAAATGAGGAAGCGATACATATTTCTAGTACCTGAAGGATATACAGGATGCTGTCTCATCACATGGACTGCATTGTTGTCATAGTATTTTCCCTCCGGGAATCTCTGTCTTTTTTGTATATTGTAAATGTTGCATAATTATTGTATGTACCTTCTACTATATGTTTGTGCACTGGCAATCTGTTTTTGTTCCCCCTTCCCCTAGAACAACTATGTGATCTAAGCCCGGGAGTGGGTCAAAACCTTACGTACTTTATTTCATATATATATTTTTACCTTGTCCGCCACTTGCACTTATCTAGAGCAACTATTAAAAAATATTATTATTAAAAATTAAAAACATTTGCATTATACCTTTGTGTGTGCTGTGAAAATTTCTCAACATAGTCTACTGGGCTGGCAGTGCCCTGTTTCACTGGTGCTAGTGGAAGGGGTCTGCCAGGGTTTTGAGTGAGTGTGGTGCCACATCATTTACTCTGTGTGACACATCCTCTCATTCCCTGTGCCTCCCTAGGCCCATGTGGACTGAAGGTGTCTGTGTAAAACTGTAACAAGCTGACCTTAAGTGTCCCCAGGGATGACGAAACATCATGTTGGTGATAGCAGTGAGACCGCATTACGTGATCCATCTGACGTAATAGGGACGTCAGGTGGGTGGTAAGGTACGGGTCCTTCACATGTGGTGACAGCGGTGGGATTCTGCGTGATCTCTCTAGTGTCATCCTTTACATTTGGTGGCAGCAGTGTGATTCTGTGTGATCTATCCAGTTTCATCCTTCACACTGACCATTTGCATCCCCAGGAGGAGCGGAACGTCACGATGATGGAAGTGGGGAGACCGCATTACGTGATCCTACTCATGTAATAGTGATGTCAAGTGGGGTGGTGAGGTACGGGTTCATCACATTGACATCTGAGTGCGCCATTATACAAATCAAGCTCTCTCCCCAAAGTGAAATTCACTGTTCTGTAAAACATTGTTTAGTAAAAGAAGCTCCAGTTTGGATGATTAACATTCCCCGCCAGTCCATAATTTTACTGATGTCACATCTGTATGTCAACCATTGTGTGAAAACTAAATTATTCATTTGGATTTATACTAAATCAACCTAAATGCAAATGCAAATATCAAACACTATAAGTAGTCTACCATGAGGATCACAGAGCCTGTCCATGACCTACTATGGCTATTTTCATAAATTAGCTTTGTTCGGCAAAGTGTTCTGCATTTTTCTACCTTTGGGTTGCCTAGAAACCACATGTCTATAAGTCTTAGGGTCCATCTTTTAATTACATGTGGCTAAACAATGAAGTCAGAAGTTCTAACTGCTGTTCAATAGAATACCTCTTCATTTTAGACAAGATTTTCTTAAAATGGTTATTTAAAGCATAGATGATAACTTATAGATTGGGGGTCCAATGGCTGGGACCTGCACCAATCAGCAGATGACCACTTTTATCTTTGCCAGGGCACTTTTATCCCCATTAGAGTGGGGTCTCAGTGCACATGCTTGACCATCACTCCATTAATTTCTTATGGAGCTGCAAAGCTTTTGTTAGCAGCCCCACAGAGAATAAATGGAGCAGCCTCATGCATGTGCACTACCGCTCTATTCTATTGGAGGTAAAAGCGCCCTTCCAGTCGATCAGTTTAGATTCCAAAAGTCAGATCCTCACTGATCTATAACTTGTCGATCTTTGGGCAGTACAGTGGCTAAGTAGTTAGCACTGTTTCTTTGCAGCACGGGGGTTCAAATAAAACCAAAAACAACATATTCAAGGATCTTGTAGGTTTCCTCTGCATAGTCCAGTTTCCATCCATACAAAGTGATAGGGAATTTAGATTGTGAGCCCCAATGAGGCCAGCGATGATAAATCTGTAAAGTGCTTTTTAATATGATGACGCTATATAACAAAGCATAACAAATAAATATCTATCACATATCCAAAGGGGCATCATGGTGAAATAGCACGGTAGCCTTACAGTGCTGGGGTCTTGGGTTTAAATCCCATTATCTGCAAAGAGTTCATACAATCTCCCTGTGTTTTGTAGGTTTCCTCATGGTGCTCCTTTTGCATTCCACATTCCAAAAACATACTGAGAGGTAATTTAGATTGTGAGTCCCAATGGGGACAGTGATGATGGTGTCTGTAAAACGCTGTGAAATTAATGGCGCAAAATGAGTAAAATAAAAAAAATTGAAGAAGAGCGAGCATCCTTTACATAGCAAATGGATAAATGTTGAGTGGAACATCATTCTTCAGGGTTCACATAAATGCCACATCTATGGCACACCTTTTTTTCTAGGCTAGGTCAACCAAGTAATAGGTTAAATGTATGCTTGACAGATAATTTAGAAATATAGCACTTCTGCTATAGTGCTTATTAGTAGTTAGTTAATATTATTTAATTTTCAGCTAATTCTTTATCTCTAAACAAAATATTAACTGAACAATCAGTTCAGCGGAGAAGAGATATATAAAAATTAATTTTCTAATTGTGAGTCTGCAATGAGATTTCAATAATTAAAGTCTGTGATTTCCAGCAAATCAAGACCTAATAGTTGCAATTTATGCAAATACATTTCTATTTTGTCTTGTTCTGGCCCCAATTATCCAGATAATTACTGGAAACTTTCTGGAAAGACAAAATTAACCATCTACAGGGATTGTCAATACAGCTCGTTTGACCCTTGTAAAGGTAAACTTCGCTAGGACCGAGTTAATAAATAATCTTGTTATTTTGGTCGAAAAACTATGTGACAGCAATTTAATAGGAAATCTCAATGTATTACGGAGTTGAATGTAAAATACAAATAATTTAAGATGTAAAATAAAATAATTATGGGTATTTGTGTTGATGAAATTCAGTTTACTGAAAAATGCAGACCTTACAATATAATCCAAATTGAATGTGAAATTATTTTCTGTCCTAATAAGCTTATGGAAATCACAAAAATATATGTTTTACGCATGAATCTACAACAACTATTCCTGAAATACAAATCAGGCAAATAGTTATTTGTTCACTATAGTACGACATTACATATTTCAGGCACTCTAAGGATGTTTATGATAAAACACTTTAGTTACAATTGCAATCAAAATTATTCAACCCAAATTGAATATTAGATTTATTAGCAAAATGTACTAACTTTCAGCTGTTTACAATAAACCTGTAACGTCTTATAGAGATATTAGGCTCGAATAGGCGGCCTTGGACATTATCGGCGCTAACCCCTCCATCTGGTAGATTCCAAAGGGACCCATGCCTCTCTTTTTAACACCTGTAAAGGGACCTGGTCTTAAAATGGGGTCCACTGAATTGTTTCAATGGAAGAGTTGCTGACCAGAGGAGTGAACCAGCCAAATGAAGTCAAAGTAGTAGTGTCAGAACAAGGGGGACATTAAAGGTACACAATCAGCAGAAAAAGAATTGTCAGGAAACAAGCTGTGATAAGACAATAGGTATTCTTCCACAGATGCATGTGTATGAGTTGTGTCTGAGGGATGTGAGCAGGGATCTTTGTACAAGCTATGGCAGATAATGTTACTCGCAATTCTTCCCTCCTATGCTTGACCAGCTGCATATAGTTGATCCGGGAAAGACAATGAGGTGCCGACTTTTAACCACTTTAACTCACAGTACCTTAGTGAGATGAGGTAGGATTTGAGGGAAGATGAAGGGATAAAATGAGGTAGAATATGGAGGGTGGAGGGTAGAGGTAACAGGTGAATCCTCTCTTCAGTCCTGTCGCATGTGCTGCAAGACGGCACTGACAAGCAGAAAAGATGTGAGGAAACAAGATAGGAGGAAATATAGATACTATGGGAAAACACAGTAATAATACATGAACAACATATCATAACAATAGCCAGTGGATGGTAGCAATGTACAACAAATACTGAACCATAATACCTATATGTAATAGATGAATGAAGCAAACCATATAACATTAGGCAAATGTCCCTGCAAATTTCCCCTTGCAGATGATTAGCTGAACAGCACAATAGGAATTCAACAGCAATACAGGAACAGATAGAACAACAGAAAGTAGGCACTTTAACCCCTTTACCCCCAAGGGTGGTTTACACGTTAATGACCAGGCCAATTTTTACAATTCTGACCACTGTCCGTTTATGAGGTTATAACTCTGGAACGCTTCAACAGATCCCGATGATTCTGACACTGTTTTCTCATGACATATTGTACTTCATAATAGTGGTAAAATGTATTTGATATTACTTGCGTTTATTTGTGAGAAAAACGGAAATTTGGTGAAAATGTTGAAAATTTTGCAATTTTCCAAATTAAAATTTTCATGTCCTTAAATCACAGAGATATGTTACACAAAACACTTAATAAGTAACATTTTCCACATGTCTACTTTACATTGGCACAATTTTGGAACCAACATTTTTTTTTGTTAGGGAGTTATAAGTGTTAAAATTTGACGAGCGATCTCTCATTTTTACAACACCATTTTTTTTCAGTGACCACATCACATATGAAGTGACTTTGAGGGGTCTATATGATAGAAAATACCAAAAAGTGGCACCCATCAAGGTGCTCAAAACCACATTTAAGAAGTTTATTAGCCCTTCAGGTGCTTCACAGGAATTTTTGGAATGTTTAAAAAAAATCAACATTTAACTTTTTTTCACAAAAAAATTAATTCAGGTCCAATTTGTTTTATTTTACCAAGGCTAACAGGAGAAATTGGATCCCAAAAGTTGTTGTACAATTTGTCCTGAGTACGCCGATACCCCATATGTTGGGGTAAACTACTGTTTGGGCGCATGACTTTTCAATGCAAAATTGGCTGGAATTGAGATAGGATGCCATGTCACATTTGGAGAGCCCCTGATGTGCCTAAACAGTGGAAACCCACAACAAATGACACCATTTAGGAAAGGATACCCTCTAAGGAACGTATCTAGATATTTGGTGAGCACTTTGAACCCCCAATTGTTTCACTAAAGTTTATAATGTAAAGCCGTAAAAATAAAAAAATCATATTTTTTTCCCAAAAATGATCTTTTCGCCCCCAAATTTTTATTTTACCAAAGGTAACACAAGAAATTAAACCAAAATAATATTGACAAACTTGTCCTGAGTATGCTGATACCCCATATGTGGGGGTAAACCACTGTTTGGGCGCATGGCAGAGCTCAGAAGGGAAGGAGAGCCGTTTGAGTTTTTCAACGCAGAACTGACTGGAATTTAAATCAGACGCCATGTCGCGTTTGGAGAGCCCCTGATGTGCCTAAAAAGTGGAAACCCCCCAAATGTGACCCCATTGTGGAAAGTAGACCACCTAAGGAACTTATCTAGATGTAAGGTGTGCACTTTTAACCCCCAATTGTTTCACTAAAGTTTAAAATGTAGAACCGTGATAATTTAAAAAAATCATTTTTTTTCTACAAAAATTATCTTTTAGCCCCCAATTTTGTATTTTCCCAAGGGTAACGGGAGAAATTGGACCCCAAACGTTGTTGTCCAATTTGTCCTGAGTACGCAGACACACCATATGTGGGAGAAAATTACTGTTTGGGCACATGTCAGGGCTCGGAAGGGAAGAAGTGGCGTTTTGGAATGCAGACTTTGATGGAATGGTCTGCGGGTGTCACGTTGCGTTTGCAGAGCCCCTGATGTATCTAAACAGTAGAAACCCCCCACAAGTGACCCCATATTGGAAACTAGACCCCCAAGGGAACTTATCTAGATGTGTTGTGAGAACTTTGAACCCCCAAGTGTTTCACTTGAGTTTATAATGCAGAGTCCCACAAAAATGATTTTTTAGC
Organism: Ranitomeya variabilis; assembly: GCF_051348905.1. Taxonomy (NCBI): domain Eukaryota; kingdom Metazoa; phylum Chordata; class Amphibia; order Anura; family Dendrobatidae; genus Ranitomeya; species Ranitomeya variabilis. The sequence goes on along the minus strand of NC_135232.1, from coordinate 823,288,684 downwards.
CCCCAAATTTTTATTTTCACAAGGGTAACAGGAGAAATTGGACCACAAAAGATGTTGACCAATTTGTCCTGAGAGCGCTGACACCCCATATGTGGGGGTAAACCACTGTTTGGGCGCACAGCAGAGCTTGGAAGGGAAGGAGCAACGTTTTACTTTTTCAATGCAGAATTGGATGGAATTGAGATTGGAACTCATGCTGCGTTTGCAGAGCTATGATGTGCCTAAACAGTGGAAACACCCTGTTAGGGCTAGCGGAAGGCACCAAATTATAAGAGAGATGGTATAAGGTGCGTTCGCAGCCCGGGATCCACCGTGCAGAGCTGGAACCTGCTGCTGAGTAATGACGGAGTATATGGCGGTACAATGTGGATACACACACGGGCTAACTTCACCCTGTGTGAAGGAAGCAAACCCTGTTGCATCACAGGGTTGTGGTACTGCACCAAGAGCGCAAGCAAGGAGTCTCAGGACTCTATCCCAAGACACAGGATTAGAGTACGTTCAGACCACTTGCGCTAGACACCGCAACTGGGGTGTCAAAGTAACAGAACATATAACTTAAAGCACAAGAGTGCGTGCTGTGCCGCTTTGGCGGATGCCACTAACCACACAGACTTGGGATATAAAAGTGCTCTATAAGCGCACAGCGCCGCACTGGCGGTTACAGCAATAGACGCTGTATCCTGTATCTTTATGTTGACAGCTTAGATGGGCACTAGACAGCAAGCATCCACCTTTTGCGAACAGTCATACACAAGGGAGGGGATTTTAAAGAACGACTTGCACTCAACACACACGATTCCAAATGTACACTAGCGCATGGCCATGCGGCAATGCAAACCTTTTATAGCTGCAGCAAGAACCAGACCTTCCCAGAAGGACCAATGGGAGTCAGCCACAGAAGAACACCTTCAGGACCTTCCTAAAGAACCAATGGGATTTGCTGCAGTATCGAAGAATGTGACGCTTGATCTCCAACGAGAGATCTTGCCCTGGGCATTCTCAGAAAGGGAAGAGCAGGACTTAGTCCCAAACACGTCTGCTCGCCGCTGCCCAGTACTGGCTACAATGGCAGAAGCTGGAAAGGCAGCAGTAACCAGTCGTCCAGTATCTTCCTGAGCTAGACACTGGGACCGATGTCTCCGCTGAGCAGACTCCACTGCGGCTGGATAAGAATGAGAGACCACAGCAGAGATGGTTCGAGATTCCCCCTGCGCAGAGGCGGGATCTCGACACCTAACACACTCCAACCCTAACCACACCCCTAACCCTAATCTCATCCCTAACCCGAACACATCCCTAAACCTAATCCCAACCCACCCCTAACCATAACTCTGACACACCCCTAACCCAACTGTAAACATAATCCAAACCCTAACCCCAACTTTAGCCCTAACCCTAATGGGAAAATGGAAATAAATACAAAAAATTATTTTATTATTTTTCACTAATGCAGTGATAAAGAGGGGTTTATTTACTATTTATAGCTGTTTTTTTATAGTGGGTTTTTACGTTTGGCAGCTGTCACACACTAAAAGACGCTTTTTATTGCAAAAAATATTTTTTGCATCACCACATTTTGAGAACTATAATTTTTCCATATTTTGGCCCACAGAGTCATGTGAGGTCTTGTTTTTTGTGGGACAAGTTGACATTTTTATTGGTACCAATTTCGGGCACATGACATTTTTTGATCGCTTTTTATTCCGATTTTTGTTAGGCAGAATGAACAAAAATCAGCAATTCATGAATTTCTTTTGGGGGGGCGTTTATACCATTCCACGTTTGTTAAAATTGATAAAGCAGTTTTATTCTTCTGGTCAGTACGATTACAGTGATACCTCATTTATATCTATTTTTTATAGTTTGGCGCTTTTATGCAATAAAATCTATTTTATAGAAAAAATAATTATTTTTGCATCGCTTTATTCTGAGGGTTATTACTTTTTTATTTTTTTGCTGATGATGCTGTGTGGTGGCTCGTTTTTTTCAGGACAAGATGTCATTTTCAGTGGTACCATGTTTATTTATATCCGTCTTTTTGAGCTCATGTTATTCCACTTTTTTTTCCGGCAGTATGATGATAAAGCATTGTTTTTTGCCTTTTTCTTTACGGTGTTCACTGAAGGTGTTAACTAGTGGGACAGTTTTATAGGTCAGTTCGTTACGGACGCGGCGATACTAAATAGGTGTTACTTTTATTGTTTTTTTTATATATATACATAAAGAAATGTATTTATTGGAACATTTTTTTTTCTTCTTTTTTTTACACATGTAAATATTTTTGTTTTTAACTTTTTTACTTTGTCCCAGGGTGGGACATCATGGTATAGTGTCAGATCGCTGATCTGACACTTTGCAAAGCACTGTGTCAGATCAGCGATCTGACAGGCAGTGAAGGAGGCTTGCCAGCACCTGCTCTCTGCAGGCGCTTGCAAGCCACCTCCCTGCAGGACCCAGAATGCCCCCCACAACCATCTTGGATCCGGGGCCTGCAGAGAGGAGGACGGAGGAGACACTCGGAACAACGCGATCACATCGTGTTGTTCCGTATGTCTCAAGGAATCACACAGGGAGCCCACTCCCTGCGCGATGCTTCCCTATGCTGCCGGAACTCTGCAATCATGTTTGATTGCAGTGTTCTGGGGGTTAATGTGTCGGGAGCGGTCCGTGACCACTCTTGGCACATAGTGCCGGATGCCAGCTGTGATAGTCCTCCCGTGAGCGCGGCTGATCGGTGATGACGTACTATCAGGTTATAGGGGCCCAGACCACCTCGACGGGATAGTATATCTAATGTCAGAAAGGGGATAACTGGCAGTGAGAATTAGAAGGTCAGGGTTATAAATGGATGACAGCCCAACCCAGGGCTTACAGAAAACCAGGAATGAAACCCATATCACAAAATGATCCAAGAAATGTTATGAATGCATGTTATGAATCCAATCAAACAAGCAATTTTAATAACTCAACACAACTAATATAGCAGGTGGCTTCTCCAAATTCAACATAACATTCCACTTTTACAGACAGCTGCAGTCTCAGAATTATTGAACTACTTTGTGACAAGTGTCTTTAACACTTAGTAGAGCGCATTTAGCTGTTATGACCTGCTGCAAACATGATGCATAGCCAAACACAAGCTTCTTGCAGCTTCCAGAGGAATTTTAGCTCATTTGTCACAGGCACAGTTCACTAATTTTCTTGGGTTCTCAAGAGAGTGGTTCAAGTGAAGAAATCAATGCCTTGTACATACATGGGAAAGGATATGAAAAGAAAGGAAAGGCACTGAGTCCTCCCAGAGAAACTTACTAATGCTTTTCACTACAGGTCCTGTTTTTACATTTTAACGAAACCTTCTCAGGTTTTTCCTCTTATCTATAATAAAACCATGCATGCTATTTTTTCTAGAACAGTTTTAAAAGTGTTTACTCTGTAAAATATAAACCTGAAAATAAAATAAATGTAATTGTATAGATAGAATTGAGTGTACATAAAATGCAAATCCAAGTTGTATTCAAAGCTTCAACATGATCCCACTCACCTTCCACTGAGAAGAAAACCAACCATTCCAGCTAGAAGAATAATTCCCACAGTTACCGACACAGCTATAAGAGGAATCTGACTCTGGTCCCCGGTTGCGGCATAGGCTGAGAAGATAGACATAAAACAGGGAATATGGTTTAGTTATACAAAGCTAAATTGTTACAAAACAGCAATTGCTATACAAGTCAAATGAAAAAGTACATGGAATTTTCCTTTTCTACTTATTTTAAGTCAAAACAAACATGTCCTTCAAGCAAAAATTTATCAAAAGTATGTTTTAATCATGAAAAATATTTAATAAGTATTAGTGATAAGCAAGCGTGCTCGTCACTACTTGTTTCTGGCTCAGGCATCAGTGTGCTCTAGATGCCTGAGCCAGATGCTTACTAGGTGACTATATTTTTAATGCTCTATGTGGAGACTCCGTGATCAGCGGGTGCTCTAGTCCACTGGCTTGAGACCGTATGAACCAGGGATCATCCAACTGAACAGCCAACTTTCCTTTTACTATGGGCATAGTACTACTTAGACAACACAGGGTGAGGTTACAACAACAAGAAAATACTTTATTGAACCACAAAATAGGCAAATAGCACATAGAACAACCCAAGCAAAATACCCAAGATGGTGCAAAATTACAGTCTCACCCTTCTGCTTACTTGCTGGGATAAGAGCAGCTGTGACTTCAGAACTTCCAGGGTCAACTACCCCATCTGTGGCACACACAGAGAGCAAGTAACAGCACGCTTAGGAAGGTGACAGTCCATTGAGGTACAAGGCCAGGTTGCCAGAGGGTCACAACCTGGATTCTCTGAACATCTGCATAGTGTCAGGTGAATGGTGTGTCCCAATCCTGGCTTTCCCAAAAGTATCTATGGGGCTCAGGTGACCAGTGGGTCCAAATTCTGACTACCTCAAACATATCCATGTGTTCAGTGATGGTCAATGGAGAAGATCTGTATTCTTTCAGTTCAGGCCATAGTTGTCCAAGCTGGCATCCTGTAGAATTTCAAATCTGCATCCCTCGTGATAGAGCCATAATCTGGCAGCTATCCTGTAAAGTGTTGCTGGCTGTGGTTTTGAAAAGATTCTCTGGTTTTCTGGATGTTTGGATCTCTTGGATGTATTGGATGCCATGATACAGAGGCATATCCCTTTTTATATTTCACAACTGTTCTTCAAGACATCAATCACAGGTCAAGAGGAAAGGCTGATGAGGTTAACTCGCATTTTTTGACTATTTAAAATTTTTCCTTCATTGTTTGCAAGTCAACAAACTGCATGGCCGGGTATAATGTGTAATCAACATATCAGCAAACATCATTGTTTAGTGACCCTGCATCACTGTATTGCACAGATAACAGAAAATAAGATGTATGAGCTGATATAAGAGGTAAATAACCATTCATCAATTTACAAATATCAATTCAACCTATAAGAAGAGTCAACATAAAGAAAACAGTCTATGCCTCCTGGCTTACTGAAAATAGACATCTGGATAATTAAGATTAAATGCTGTGTGGTCACACATTGGAGGGGGAGCTTGAGCCCCCACCCCGCATGTTTGGCGCTTTTTAGACAGTCAATAAACATGTTGGGATTGCCTGCCAGTCACTGTAATGCCATAACCATCTTGGTTGTGGAATTACTGTGATTTTCTTGCCGCACAGCGTCAAGAGGTTTATATAAGACCAGAGATGATATGCTCATCACACTGTACACCAGAAACAGGCAGAGCAGGGAGAGGTGCTGGTGAAATAGGGACAGAATTGTTGCTGCATATTAGCCAGGGATTCAACCACATTTACATTTCTTTCAAGTACAACAACAGACCTTCTTATGGCTAATTATAATTAATAGTAATACTGCTGTTTGCAGCACTTAGGGAAAGATTATGCTGAAGGGATTGTGTAGGACAGGATAGGGTCAATTGCCCATCCTTTATGCTGCAGCCTGCAACTCATACCAAAACCCCTACTCAGGCCTAATAATATTCTTTGTGTTCTTAATCCTGCAAATTGTTCTGAGCAGGGAAATATTATACAACAATATTACTGCTGCAGTTGTGCATCAAAAGCATACAGCCAGACTTGATTCGACTTTAATAGCATAGCTATATTATTGCTTATTCAGTATAACCGGTCCATCTGAGGGGCTCAAATTTTTTGCAATAGTAATAATGAATTTTTTCAGCAGTGAAATGTTATATGGCATTTATCATGCTCGGGTTGTACCTCAAAACAAAAAAAAACATTGTTTGGTTAGAAATAGCATCACTATATTGATATTGAAGTCTAAGAAGTCCATCAGAAGTTGGAACATTTTCCTACCATTCTAATGCTGCAATTTTTTTCAGCAGTGACATTTTATGCAGCATTTATTGTGCCCCAGTTGTGCCTCAAAGCACATAAAAAATATTTGGTTAGGAACAGCACCACTATATTGATACTGCACTCTTAGAAGTCCATCTGAAGTGGGCAAATTTTCCTGCCTTTGGAACACTGCACCGCTTTCTAAACAGGGACATATCATACATAGTTTAAAATGGGCAAGATGCATGGTAAGGGATGAGGAAGTGAACGTGGTGCTAATGGTGAGTGGAGAGGCCAAGGCCATGTGTAAGGTGAAACTGTGCCTGCCGCGGGAGCACAACAAAAACACACACATCATGTCGATGTAGCTTCCTGTCCCACTTTCAATGGGGGCACGACACACCACTCTTGAAGCCAGACCAGTGTGAAAAGGTTGTTGGATGGATAGCAGATAATGCTTCCAGTCAGTTTGCCAGCATCACCCTGCCTTCCATATGGTACTTTCTCACTAGCTGTGATTCTGGACCACCTAATCCTCACCTTGATCCTTCTTCCTCTCACCATGTTGAGTGCCAGAGACAAGTGATCCCACAATTAAACACTCCGATTAGCTGTTCAAATTTCAATTCACAGATTCTGGCCTCTCGCCCTTGCCCGTTTCAAGCGGGACATTGCATGCAGAGATGCCCAAATATTTGAGCAGCCACATTCACAAGAAGGTGATGGTGGGAAAATGCAAATACTGTCACAAGAAGTGGATGATTATTAGACACAATTTCCAACTAGTGGTATCATCAGCAAATCAGGAGGAGAACCATGGTGTGGAAGTGGAAGATGAGGTGGTGGATGATGAAGTCACTGACCCAATCTGGGAAGTTAAACATGCAGAGCAAGGACAGAAGCACATGGGGGAGAGATCTGCAGCACCATAACAGGCAGGAAGAGGCAGTGGGGTGGCCAGAGACACAAGGCGAGCAACTGTTCCCCAGAGCACCAACATGGGTAAACTCGCTAAGCCAAGGGATAGGTGTTCCCGGGTGTGAAGCTTCTCTAAAGACAGTCCAGTTAAGCCAAAAAAGGCCATTTGCAACATATCCCATTTTAGCATCAGCAGTAGCAGCACAACTACCAGCTTGAACACCACCAGCATGCTAACACAGATGCAATCAAAGCACCTGACAATTTGGTCCAAATGTCAGGGTACAGAAACAGTCTCTGTGGTTGACAGCACTGCCTCTTCCCCTGTTCTACATGCACACCAATCACCTATCAATGATGTAGGCAATGATACCTCCCACCCTGCACCTGTCATTGCATCCTCAGCAATGATGTCCACATCCTTGTTCCAATATAGCTTTTAGTTGTCCATACCCTGGTCCTTCGAACACAAGAGTAAATACGCAGCCACCAACCCACAGGCCACAATATTATACAGCCACATTTCCAGCCTGCTTGCCCTAGAAATGTTGTCATTTAGGATTATGGAGACAGAAGTTTTCCGCAACCTCATGGTGGTGACCATCCCTTGATACTCAGTCCCCAGCCACCATTATTTCTCCCAGTATGTCATCTCCACCTTACACAAGCAGGTGTCCCATAACATCATAACATCAGCCATGCCCTGACCAATGCTGTTACTGGAAAGTACACCTAGACAACTGGACAAGTGCTGATTGCACTGGGTGAACATTGTGGAAGCCGGGACCCAGTCAGACTTTGGGATGAAACACAAGCAACCAACACAGAGATTTGTGGGCCCTAACTCAATCAGGGTTGCTCTCGCCTTCTACAGCAGTTCCTCCACCTCCTCCTCACCCTCCATCTCAGAAATATCAACATCAGCAAGCTAAAAGCACTGCACCACTGTCTCAGCCAAGAGGCAACTAGCTCTGATTAAGGTATTCTTCTTAGCTGACAAACTGCTCACTGCCACAGAATTGTTGAAAGGTCTAAAAGACCAGACTGATCTGTGGCTCTGGACCTTGAACCTACAACCAGACATAGTCATGTGTGACAATGGCTATAACCTGGTGGCAGCTCTGAAGCTTGGCTACCTTGCACATGTACCATGCATAGCCCATGCATAGCTCAACTTAGTGGTTCAGCTGTTTCTGAAAAACTACCCAGATCTGACAGAGCTTGTTGTGAATATACTCCGCTTGTGTAACAGTTTCCACAAGTCAGCTGGTGTGAGATGTCACCATGCATTGGAACTCAAAATTACATATGTAGGCAAGGCTTTGAGAGCAGCAGAGGGCAGTAGTTGAATACCAGTTTCACCATTCCTGTTTGTATTCTGGTCAGCCTTCGCACATAAGAGCAGAAGAGTGAGCATGGATTTCTGACATTTGTGTGGTTCTCCAAAACTTTAAGGACTTGACCAAGATGGTGAGCAGCGATGATGCCATAATCCACATCAATATCTCGCTTCTTTACCTACTGAAACTCTCACTGCTCACAATTAAAGAGGAGGCTTTGCAGGTGGGGCAAGTTGATATGGAGCAAGAAACTATACTGGGTAATGCTACACATCCCAGCCTCATCTCATCTTCTCAACATGAATTGGGTGATTATGAGGAGGAGGAGGAGGAACAGGAGGTGGTTTCCTTTGCTACAGACATTAGTACCCACACCACCTTCATCTCATTTGTTCAGTGTGGATGATCTGTAGACAAGGAGGAGAGGGAGGATGAGGAGGAAAACATGGACATCCATCCTCTTGGTGGGGACAGGGAAGTCTTGGCTGTTGGTAGTCTGGCACACATGACTGAGTTTATGTTCCGCTGCCTTTCCCGTGACCCTCACATTGTATGCATTTTGGCCATCACTAATTACTGGTATGTCACCCTTCTAAACCCACACTACAAGGGGAAATTTACATATCTCCTTCCTGTGGCTGAAAGATGTAATAAAATGTGGCAGCTCCAGAAGGTCCTGGTTGGAAAATTATTAAAAAATTCCCATCTGACAAATTTGACGGCAGAGGTTACAGTTCCTTAGACAACCAAGGATTGGTGTCTAGGGAGACACACACTAAATGCAGTAGAAGAAGGGGAACACTCTCAAAAGTCTGCAACAGTTTCCTCAGACCATCCTAGCATCTAGGCCCTGATGCGCGGAGTATTCTGACAAGCAGGGAAAAGTTTCGATCATTCCAGCATCCTCCATAATTCCTCTGTTCCTTACAGCTATTGGGTATCCAAGCTAGACACGTGGCATGAACTGTTCCTCTATGCCTTGGAGGTCCTGGCCTGCCCTGCCACCAGCGTTTTCTCAGAGCAGGTTTTTAGAGCCTACAGGGGTATTATAACCAATAGGCACATCCACCTGTCAACTGATAATTCTGATAGGCTGACTCATCAAAATTAACAAAGGCTGGACTGGACAAGACTTCTCTACCACTGGATGACAGCAGCCAAGCATAAACTCAAATACAGTGTTTTTTTCTTCTTTTTTTCTGATCTATTCCCATGCACCCCTTCTCACCCAAACATGGGTATACACTTCAGGATTTCATCTTTTTTCTGTAATCCTACTTTTCATCCAACATTTTATCAACAAGGTAATCATGCTACCCTCTCTATAAATTTTTTAAGGGTGTTTATGATTACAGATAAGCAAACCTTTCAGGGTTCAGTTCTGTTTGATTTGCCAAACGTTTAGACCATTGCCAAACATGCTCGCCGAACCGTTGAATGAACTTACCCGAACCCCATTAGATTCAATGGGAGGCCATATCAAATGTATAAACAACACCTTAAAGGGCGATAAAAAGCTTCCCAAACAGCTAAAATAAGTGGCAGACACCATGAAAAGTGGCTTCAGCTGACCCACACTAAAAAATTGCAAATGGCACAGCAGCAGTCAGCTGTGGGTCATGCATGAGTTATTAGAGTTTGGGCCAGCACTTTACAGCTTTTAATTCAAAGTTTAAAAGTTTTAATGAGGACCTAGTGGTTAATGGAGCAGTGTAAGCCTTCTTAGCTTAGAGCCTTGATACCTCATGCAACACCTCCAATTTTTTTCCAGCCACACTCAGATGCACAAACATCTGTTTCATACAGTAGTATTGGTAGAAAATGTAAGTAAAGTAAAAGTAGGTTGTTAACCAACAGTAGAACCCTTTATAATGGAGAAGCAGTCAGCTATGGGCCATGCATGAGGTTTCAGGATGTGGCCCAGCATTAACAGCCTGGAAATGAAATTTCAATGAGGAACTGGTGGTTAAGGGAGCAGTGGAAGCCTTCTTATCCAGTAGCCTTGAAACCTCATGCGACAACTCCAATTTTTTTTTCAGCCACACTTAGCACAAACATCAGTTTCATACAGTACTATTGGTAGAAAAACATAAGGAAAGTAAAGCAGGTACAGTAGTTAATTGAAAGTAAGTGCAATCCTGCCTGTCTTGGAGCCCTACTTCTGCAGGCAACACACATGAAGGAGACCCAACTTGGATTCTCCACATTTAAAAATGATTGTCACATACCACTAAAGTGGCATCAATTTCCACAGAATAGAAACAGTATAATAGTCCTCTGGCACACCTTCTACTACAGGCAACCCACCAGATGGAGGCCAAACTTTGATTCTTTGCATTTCCAAAAATTATTATCACACACCACTAAAAAGTGGAATCAATTTCCACATAGTGTAAACAGTATAGTAATCCTCTGACACACCTTTTACTACAAGCAACCCATCAGATAGAGACACAACTTAAAGTCTCCACCTTTCAAAAAATTGTTTGTAACATAAATTCACACAAAGTGGGATCTACAACCTCATTGTCATCTTCTCTGTTCTCACACTCCTCACCCTGAGAGTCACCTTCCTCCTCTTCCTGCCCTGACACCAGTCTCATCAAGATCACTTCCACTCCCAGTGGATTCTTCTCGGACCCTACTTCATCTTGCCCTGGACACAACATGAAAATATTGTGGGCATCGGTGCAGATGCTTTCCTCAGAAGCCCATAGAATAGAATGCATGAATAGCTCTGCAGAATGGCCCATCTGTGGTTCCCCAAAGTCAGTTGGGCATTTGGAAATTTGTGACATGTGGGAAACAAGGATTAATGGGGTGCCACCTCTGAGGATTGTACTTTGAGAAAAAATTGTTGTGTTACCGAAAACAAATCTGTTCATGCTGAATTTGAGATTGGCGAAAGTCTTCTGAACAAATTTGCTCATCTCTATTTATGATGCTCTTCTAAACAATTTTTGAAGGCCTACCTTGAACATTCTTTTATATACAGTGAGTAAGAAAAGTATTCAGACCCTTTTACATTTTTCACTCTTTGTGTCATTGCAGCCATTTGGTAAATTTAGAAAAGTTATTTTTTTTCACATTAATATACACTCTGCACCCCATCTTGACTGAAAAAAACAGAAATGTAGAATTTTTTGCAAATTTAATAAACAAGAAATACTGAAACCGTCCCAACTCTCACAAATATTAACTTTGAATACGATGTGTAAATGACATAGAGAATTGCTCTATGTAAAAGCTCATGTTAAAATCGCATTGCAATCAGATTGTACTCACATGACACTTGCATTAAACTTGTGAGACTCTCGGCAGGGAGAATCGGACCGATTTTTAATACGTTTAGTGTGACTCCGGCCTAATAGAGAAATCTACATCTGTCATCTCATGAACTGATGATTCATTCTCAAACATCAGCTCACTGCACCAAAAAAAAGCCCTCACTCAACCCGAGATCATGTAAAATGGAGACCTTACGGGTAACAGAAAATGGCGCAATTTTTTTTTTTTTATTTAAATTTGGATATTTTTTCAACGCTTAGATAAAAAAGAACATAGACATGTTTAGTTTCAATGAACTCATAATGACCAGGAGAATCATAATGGCAGGTCAGTTTAAGCATTTAGTCAGCCTAGTAAAAAAGCAAAACAACAAACAAGTGTGGGATTGCACTTTTTTGCAATTTAACCGCACTTGGAATTTTTTTCCCATTTTCAAGTACATGACATGGTAAAACCAATGATGTTGTTCAAAAGTACAACTCTTCCTGAAAAAAAACATGCCCTCACATGGCCATTTTGACCAAAAACTAAAAAATGATGGCTCTGGGAAGAAAGGGAGCAAAAAATGAAAATGCAAAACCAAAAATACCTCTGGTCATTAAGGGGTTAAAGACTGAAAAACACTATGTACATACGTGGTCAAAATTGTTGGTACCCCTCATTTAATGACAGAAAAACTCACAATGGTCACAGAAATATCTTGAATCTGAAAAAAAGTAATAAAAAATAAAAAATCTATAAGTCAGACATTGTTTTTCAACCATGCTTCCACATAATTAAAAAAAAAATAAAACTCATGAAATAGGTCTGGACAGAAATGATGGTACCCTTAACTTAATATTTTGTAGCACAACCTTTTGAGGCAATTACTTCTATCAAACAAATCCTGTAACTGTCAATGAGACTTCTGCACTTCTCGATGGGTATTTTGGCCCACTCCTCAAGAGCAAACTGCTCCAGTTGTCTCATGTTTGAAGGTTGCCTGTTCCAGATGGCATGTTTCAGCTCTTTCCAAAGATGCTCAATAGGATTTAGGTCAGGGCTCGTAGAAGGCCACTTCAGAATAATCCAGTGGTTTCCTCTTAGCCATTCTTGGGTATTTTTAGGTGTATGTTTTGGGTTATTATCCCGTTGCAAGACTCATGAACCACGACTGAGACCAAGCTTTCTGACATTGGGCAGCACATTTCTCTCTAGAATCCCTTGATAGTCTTGAGATTTCAATGTAACCTGCTCAGATTCTTGACACCCTGTGCCAGATGCAGCAAAGCAGCCCCAGAACACAACAAGGCCTCCTACATGTTTCACAGTAGGGACAGTGTTCTTTTCTTGATATGCTTCATTTTTCCATCTGTGAAATAGAGCTGATATGCCTTACCAAAAAGTTCCATTTTTGTCTCATCTGTCCATATGACATTCTACTAGAAGCTTTGTGGCTTCTCAACGTGTAGTTTGGCAAATTCCAGTCTGGCTTTTCTATGATTGTTTTAACAATGGTGTCCTCCTTGGTCATCTCCCATGAAGTCCACTTTGGCTCATACAAAGACGGATGGTGTGATCTGACACTGATGTTCCTTGAGTTGAAGTTGACCTTTAATCTGTTTAGAAGTTTTTCTGAGTTTTTTTTGTTACTATTCGTATTATCCGTTTCTTTGATTTGTCATCAATTTTTCTACAGCCATGTCCAGGGAGGTTGGCTACAGTCCCATGGATCTTAAATTTCTGAATAATATGTGCAACTGCAGTCAAAGGAACATGAAGCTGCTTGGAGATGGTCTTAAAACTTTTATCTTTAACATATTTGTCTATAATTTTCTTTCTAATCTCCTGAGACAACTCTTTCCTTTTCCTACTCTTGTCCATATTGATTGTGATACTCACCATGTCACCAAACAGCACAGTGAGTATCTGTAGCCCTAAATACAGGCCAACTCACTGACTCCAAGATTGTAGACACCTGTGATGCTAGTTCGTGGACACACCTTGATTTAACATGTCCCTTTTGTCACATTATTTTCATGGGTACCGTCATTTCTGTCCAGGCCTATTTAATGAATTTTAACTTTTTAACAATTCTGTGAAAGCATGCTTGAAAAGCAATGTTTGACTTTAATTTGTTCATGTTCATAGATCTTATTTATTATTACTTTTGTGAGATTCAAATTATTTCAGTGACCATTGTGGGTTTTTCTGTCGTTAAACGAGGGGTACCAACAATTTTGACCACGTGTGTAGTTTTATGTAAAAATCAATACACAAATATAAAGTCTTACAATTTCAAAGGGTAAATAATATACTGCATCATATGGAAAATACAATGTCAGTTACAATGCAGTTTTCTATTAATATTCGACTTAAAAAACAATCTGAATTTTATATCCCATAACCCTAGGTTAAGGGAGTGGAGAAATCAGGATCCAAGTGAGTGACACGAAAGAGGGCTCTTCACTTAATGCATGAGACCAGGGAGAGGAAAAATGGAGCAGTGTAAGAATGACAATTCCCTGCTATGGTATTGATCTGCTGACTCTTTCCGCTAACTATTACATGGACATGAGCTGACAGTAATTAAAATGACTTACACACTGGGCTGGTTTCAAACTCAAATCTGCGACTGAAGGCACCGTATCCTGCGGCCGTGCGTGCACGAATCTGGAATATGTACGATGACGCAGACTTCAGCCCCTCTGAAGTGATTTCTGTTTCTTTGGACTTGATAATTGTGTAGCTAGTCTCCTGGTCCTTGATTTATATACAAAGATAAAAGCAAAAAATATTGCCTTTCTTAAAATTACAGAATGGAACAGAGAATTGGTTAATTGGGCAGCAGTGTTCCCCCCCCCCCCCGCCAATCACTCCCATCGAGAATGTTGCAAGCACAAAGGTCTTGGTTTTTCTAATGGAACTATACAGAATTACTTCAGACAGCTGTATTTTTTAGTCCATATTGCTGTGAGATCTCCCACGGCTGGGTTCTTGGGTGATCTAAGTTGAGCTGCAGGATATCCACATAATGCCACCAAAATTTGATTTCTAGACTAAATGCATGCTAACTCATTAATTCACAAATTGTTCTACATATTTATGAAAAACAGCCTAATTAGAATCTGTAAAATGCATACTGAATTTTAAAAGACCTGCTCATATGTATTCTACAGTACTTCACTGTGTTGCGGATTTCCCTGTCATAAATTTGTAACAAATCTACCAGTTCCATCGATGAAGTGGAGAACAAATGCACAAAATGTGTTACATTTTCAAATCCATTTAGTTTTGTTTTCTATTACATCTCTTTGAAAAATATCTGATAATTAGCAAGTGACAGTTCACTGTCACTCGCAGATTATCTTTAGGGCTCATTCAGACATGAGTGATTTTTCATCAGTCTTTGTATGCCAAAACCAGGAGTGGAACATACAGAGAAAAGCTATAACTAAAAAATTGACACCTGTTCTGTGTTTTAGAAACACTCTTGGTTTTGGTAAAATAAATTCTGATGAAAAATAACTGAGATAAGAATGAGCCTGAAGGCAGAATTGTGACCCATGGAAACTGCTCATTCTTGGGGTTGATATGGACCTATATTAAACCAATCATTAATACAGCAATCATATCTTACTAAACTCCCCAGTGCGCATACCGCTTTATGGATCATTTTATGCTCGGTATTATTTATTTCAGAGTAGAACACTGTGGCGAACTGTAGAAGAAAATGATATGCCTAGAGGACCATAATATGACTTTGTTATGTACGTAAGGCCTTAATGTTTTCATTCTCTTGGATGAGAATTATACTTGGCTGATGGTATGATTGATGTAACTCTATGTACTAAGACACTCACCACAAAGCTCTGTATATTTTCAAGTTCTCTTTATCAGTGTATTAAACCTAATTCTAATTTCCATTTATTTATTTTTTTTGCTTTGCTCACTTCTAACATAACAGTTTATATCATTTCATTGTTAGTAAGACTCTCTCTTATCACATCACATAATTGCTTTTGCCTGTGGCACAGTACAGGACTAGGAAAGAAAAATTACAGGCGTACATGCTGTTAGTAAGTGGAATATTTCAAACGTGCTTTCATTTCCTGGGTTTTGTTTCCAGCTTTTGCCAAATAATCAATGACTTACAGGCGGCATTTTAAGGCAATTATTCACAGGCAAAATGATTTCCTGCGCTGTCTGGATGAGCTTGTATCACAATGCGTTATAACAAATAGAACAAATTATGATACATATATGCAGCACTGTATATTTTGTATTAAGTTATTGGATGACCTTTATTCAGATGAGCAATGTCTTCCAACATCACCAACCTGAACTTCTAATGTGTTTTCCCAGGCCGCTGTGCCACACTAATGAAAAACACACACTGGAAGTCACCCTGGTAATTTACTGCAGACACAATCAATTAGTAATCAATTTCCCAATGTAGTTGATGGCTCCCCAACCAAGAAGAGTTAGTGAGAGCAAATAACACAAAGATATAATTGTACATTACAGAAGGTCAGACCTTTTCAAAGTATTTGACCTCATATTCCAGGATGATACCGTTGGGTCGCTCTGGTTCCTGCCAAGACAAGGAAATGCTATTTCTGGAAATTTTTCCTTTCTTCACATGAGTGACTGGAGACGGGGCTGCAGAGACAGAGAAAAAAATCATTAGTAGCTGAGTGTTTCCCTTTCTTGCTTTTTGTTATAGCTAAAAGATGAATTACCATGAAAGCTGAATAGCAAGCATGATCGTAGCAGAAGCAATAGTTCCTCCCAGGGCATCTCATAGTACTCCAGAAACACATACACTCTATCTATCTATCTATCTATCTATCTATCTATCTATCTATCTATCTAGAAAAATTGGAACAGCACCAATACCTTGTAGAAAACTTAGGGTGCAGGGTCCCTCAAATAAATATCCTGTCACAAAATATATAAAAAATGAAAACAGAGGCAGCACTCCAAAATAAGCAAAAAGGACATTTAATAGCCCAAGTGGCGTCGCAACATTTCAGTTATGTTTCTCAAGAATCTATGTAATCGAACTGTCACCACACCATATGGAATATTAAATGTCCTTTTTGCTTATTTTGGAGTGTTGCTCCTTTTTAATTATCTATTTTTTATCATTGCACCGCTTACCAATCAGATTAATCTATTCTATATTTTTTAGATCGGACTTTTACAAATTCAGCGATACCAAATTCTGTATATATTCGAGTAAAAGCCGAGTTTTTCAACACTTTTTTTGTGGTGAAAATGCCTCACTCGGCTTATACTCGAGTCATTATCCCAGGAGACAACGGGGGAGCAGCAGCGGCAAAGCAGCAGGTCACAGGAGGCATTTCTAAAGAGAAATGAATAGTCATTGCACTGGCAGTGAATATTCATTTCTTTTACAGAGCGCAAAGTGTCAGTCGACGGCTTCCAGCAGCTGCCAGGCGATCACTGGTGACCGCTACTTAAGAGTTATGAATAGTCACCTCTCTCTACTCCCTTGGACATGGAATGGAGTGAATATTCATTACCTTAATGAGTGGGGACATGTGATAGCCCGGCAGCTGGAGCTGTGGGCACCGGAACAAGATGCAGCGAAGGCGCACAGGGAAGGTAAGTAGGATGTTTTGGGTTATTTTTCTGCTTTTCTCATTGCGGCCATGCATACAAGGATAGGGATGAGGAACCATGCAGACAAGGATAGGGATGAGGAACTATGCATAAATCGGTGCCCAGCGATCACGTCATGGACACAGCATGTAATATGACGTACCCCCTTGCCGTTGCGTGGTACATGCCACTGTTAGATATTGATGGCCATCAGGTATGTGACATATGACTTAACTGTCCATAATATGTTTGGAAGAGGTTAAATTTGATCAATGTTACATCAATGCCAAGATGTTAACATGCTTAAGATGTCAATTCTAATCCTAAAACAATGTATGTTATATACACTGTATGGCAGTATATTTCTGACATATAATATTAAGATATGGTATAGTACTATAAGCGTAACCCTTGCTAATATTTAGGTCTGCATGCACATCAGTCACATACAAACAACTATAGACCACTTTTTAAGCCACATAAATTTAATTTGGATCAATAACCCAAACCTCCTTTATTGTTACATCATATAAAGAAATGTAGCAAAAGGTAGGGTGCAGAAAAAAATGGCAAATCAAGGCTGAATTTAAATTTTCAATTCAATTACAGCTAATACCTGGCCGCTATGTAGTTTACTTCGAAATACATAAAGAACTCCATTGCATAAGGACATCCCATAACCAGTTCTAATAAATCTAGATAAAGAAGGACCCTATGGCTAGATATACACCAGAACTATCCACAATGTTACTCCAGACCTACTCTGAATAAAGAAGAGATAAAAAGAAGACACAGTATACGCAGAGTAGATCATAAAGCTGGTAATTTTACCCCTTTGAGCATTCTTTAATAGAAGTGTTAAAGTGTAACTGTGCGATAAAGACCAATTAAGTATATCAAATCGATCCCCAAGGTATTCAGATGATAGTGTCTTTGTATCCGGAGCACATCTGCGTTACAATGCACGGTGCTGGAGCAGAAAGGTAGAAGTATTCTGGAGTTTTCTTTCTCAAACAAAACGTAATTTAATCTCAGCATCTGCACAAAGCCTGCAATCATTCCATCCTAAAAGTCTGCAACCAGATACTGCTCTGTATGATTTAAAAGGAAAAGTGCAATCGCACAGGAACCTGTTTTTAGAGGTCACTAATTCTGCAAGGGCAGCTTTCTCAGAATACCGGAGGGCTGCGCAGCGTCGACACTAAGCTGTGCTCGAACACATTTCAGAAAACAAAACAACATAAACTGCCCCTTTCTGTCTGAAAGATGTGTTACTGAAATCATACTAGGCTTTTTCTGCTGGCAAATGCTACTTTTAACAAAGCATTTTTTTTTATGTAGTATTGTGGGGGGAATAAATTAATAATACATAGATACAGAACCAGCATCAGCACCCGGCGAACCACAGTAAATGTCGGGCCCATTGTGCATGTGAAGCCCACTCAGCCCACATTGTCATCGACAATAAATGTACACTGCAGGTGTAAAGGAGCTCCATAGAAAGCAGACGCTGGCTGTGCTATACAGAAAGCACTTGAATCTAACTGCTACGCTTGGAATTAGCTCTGATTGCAGGAGCTCAAGCCCATAGATGCCACTGTTAATGGAATTTGTCACCAGGCATTTGCAAAACCCATCTGAGAGCAGCATGCTATAGAGACAGAGACACTGATTCCAGCAATTAATCACTTACTATGCTACATGATGTCATTTTCATAAAATCCCTGTTTTATCTGCTGCAGATCTATCAGTTCTCTGAATGCTGAGCTCTGAATAACCCCACCCACACCACTGAAAATGCAGGGCTCATGAATATATTTTACTGCCTGGCAGCAGGTTTACTGGTTCTCTAGTAATAATCTCCTGCTCTTGGATTAGGCCTCTTTCACACTAGCGTCGTGCACTGCACGTTTTTTCTCCATAGACTTGAATTAGCGATGCAGTGCGACGCATTGCCACACGTCGCAACCTTTATGCGACGGTTGCGTCGTGTTGCGTCGGACCGTCGGCACAAAAAAACGTTGCATGCAACGTTTTTTTGTGCGTCGATAGCGTCTTTTCCGACCGCGCATGCGCGGCCGGAACTCCACCCCCGCTTCCCCGCACATCACAATGGGGCAGCGGATGTAATGTAAAACAGCATCCGCTGCCCCCGTTGTGCGGCGCTTCCACACTATGCGTCAGTGCGCTGCAACGTTGCACAGCGACGTGCAGTGCACAACGCTACTGTGAAAGTAGCCTTAGATGCAAAAACCTGGTGACAGATTCCTTTTAAGAGGTTGGAAACAGTGAATAGGTGCACCCTGATGCAACCCAGCATGTAGAGATCGGTAATCTTTGCAATACACTGCCTGCTATATTACAGTATTGCACTGTACTAGCAATCACGCAATTGTAGGTTCGTGTCCCCCAAGAAAATTAGAAGAAAATAAAAAAACTATGATTAATATTTTTTAAGAAAAATATATAGTATGTATATAGTATGTATAGTTTTTTTAAAAATAAATTGAAAAGTTCAAATCAAATTCCTTTTATTGTGTAAATTATTCAAACAAAAAAATCATAATATATATTCCATAAAGTCAAGAAATAGGAAAACATTAAAAAAAACTACATACATTTGGTATCACTGTAACTATAGTGACCCATAGGGCAAAGTTACAGCGTAATTTTTACTGTAACGTAAACTCATCAAAGTAAAATCCAAAAAACAAAGATGGATTACTTCTTTCTCAATTTTCATTATAATATATTGTAAAATGAATAGTTTCCTTCAAAACTACAATTAGTCCTGGAAAAATACAACTACGACAAAACAAAAATAAAAAAAGTTAGAGCTCTTGGAATGTGGGGTGGAAAAACTATGTTCAAAATCCAAGTCCAAAAAATATAACTTACGGTAAGTTATTTTGATTAGCTGAAATGTAAGAAATCAATAGGATCTGTCAATAGTTCATTCCCTATAAATTTTTCTACACTTGTAAATGTGATTGGAAATGGGTTTTCTGTGACTTTATTATTATGACCCAGGATAGGCAATCAATATAAGATCAGTGAGGTTGATTCCTAGACCACCCAACAATCAGCTAATTGAAGAATCAGAATCAGTTCAGCTCTGTACTCGTGGTCCTAAAAGGTACTGCACGCTCCCGCTCCCCTCAAGGTAGCTTTCGTTCACACATCCGTGTGCTTCCCTTTGATATAAATGGACCAAGTATTTTTTCTCATGTCATCCTCAGGCTATGTTTCCATGTGGCGTACCAGCAGCGCTTTGAATGCAGCAGATCCCCGCTCCATCCAAAGCACTGCCAACTCTTGTTCATTGAACCATGCAGAATCACCCCATCCTATACATAGAACAGTGCTATTTATCTTGCGGACACTGTGCATCTCCGCAAAATAAATAGATGTGCTGCGGTCTATAAAGACGTGCCGCATGTGCGTATACACAGGTTTGCCACCTGCGTTTTTGTACGCATAGTGGATATGGGATTTCATAAAATCCCCTCCACTATGCTGTAACATCTGGACTCTGCGGATTGGATGCTGCGGCTGTACGCAGCGTCCAATCCGCAGCTAATACACCACGTGGAAACATACCCTAATTGTATAATTGTATCCTAGTTACTTCCCCTGAAGTGATGTCCTTGCTCCCAAGTCAATAAAACGACCCCTGGAAGGTCACATTTTTGTAAATCAAATTCCTCATTAACCAAGAGTTCCATGAGACATGGATGCAAAATGGAAGTAAATTGGATGGTTTTTGATTTGCATCTGTGTTTCACAGATCCCAATAGGCTTTAATGGCTGATTCTGATCCCCAAAACAGGACCAGAATAAGACATGCTTTGAGTCTAACGGATTTCATTCTTGGACATGTGAATGGGTCTGTGTGCCTCTGAGGAAAAAACTAGACAGCACTTGGAAATTTCACAGGGGTGTGAATGCAGCCTTAAGGGCAGTTCCATCTTGGGTCATCATGCAATACATGGGACTTTGCTAGTCAGTTCGATAATTGATACTGTGAAAGAGACGCAAGCTGAAGCCACACTATATGCCATGGCATTAATGAAGTTTGCACATCTCTCCAGTCCATAAAATGGCTGCTGGTGGAAGAGCACGTGATCAGACCTGCCCATCAGCTTTGTCCAATAGAAAACTTCTCATTAGAAATATGCCTTTCCATTGGAGAATACAGATGTACAGATCTTGTCACATGTTCCTCCACCAGCAGTCACTATACAAACTGGAGAGCTATGTAGTCTGTGAGGACAGCCGTGTAAGGGTGTGGCAGGGACTGTCATACACCTTCCCCTAGAGACATCAATTCTAGTGTGAATATTAATATGCAGTTGTATTGTGTTTTGATTGTACAATATAAAATGCACAGAGTGTTATAATTACTGATAATGCTGTGTGGGTACACCATTGATAATGTTGAAGGTAACCTGAGACATTCAGCTCAGGAACATTAGGGATGATAAGCAGTGGTGGGCCTGTTAGTATATAAGTGTAGGTATGGTATAAGTATTGTTAGTATTGTGTTAAAGTAGGAAAGTAATGCAAGCTGTGTGATGGAATGTAGGTGAAATGTTAGATAGTCCTAGCAACAGACAGCAAGAACAGATACATTTAAATGTTTGGGACCAGCCCATCAGGGTGGGGAATGGTCAAGCAAGAGCAGTAAGCATTCCTGGTTTAGTCAGTCTGAGTTAGTGAGAGGTTTGTGTGAAATTCAGGTTCAATGTGCAGTGGGCTGAATGTACATGGAGTACATAACATTCTAAAAGCATGAGCCTGCACCAAATTTCTCTTGGAATTTCCTGCAATGTCCAGGGCCTTTGGCCCAAACTAGACACTTCCATACAGAGGAAGCTGGACAGGGAGACATGTGAACGTAAATTAGCAGATCTTGGGAGTGCTGTGGGGCCATATGGGAAATTCATGGGGCTGACAGGAGGATCAAGCGTAGGGATAGTCCAAGCTGAACGGATGCAGAGGCTTGAAATGTGCTGTGTTGATGAAACTGGAACTGGACAGTGCTGTGCCCAATACTGCGTGTGAAAGGCTGACACATCTGAACTGTACAGTAAAGTTGTACATTTTATAACAAACCGGGTATCACCTGATTTGTATGCCACTGATCCTGGAACTAAGGACATGGATGAAGTGGAGACCTCCGGCCTACAGGTAAGTGCAAAGTAGACTTTACAGCACATTACATAAGGACTGGGACACTGTTTATTTTTGGTAGGGCATAGAGAAGCAGCTGCTACCGCCTTGGGCACCTTACAGGTACACTAACAAAAGCAGGAAGAGAACCTGTCGTACCTATATAATTTGTAGATTGTGAGCCCTCATGGGCAGGGTCCTCTCTCCTCCTGTACCAGTTGTGACTTGTATTGTTCAAGATTATTGTACTTGTTTTTGTTATGTATACCCCTCCTCACATGTAAAGCGCCATGGAATAAATGGCGCTATAACAATAAATAATAATAATAATAATAGTCTGGTAAAGTAAAGATAATGTGGCCACTCCCAGTAACTCATTCTGAAGCCAGCAATAGACAATGTAGTGGCAACTAATGCAAAATATTGAATGAAACCCAATTGTAAAAGTGATTTTTAATCCCAATTGCATGCATTTATGTAAGAAAAAGATGGACAACTCCATTATGTTTTAGTTTAACTAGTTTTCTGCTTATTTTTCTTTTCTTATTATCATTTTAAAGCATTGTTTAGAGAAAAAAGCAATGAATATGTATTACTCCTGAAATTCAATTCATTTATTACTCTCAAGCCTACTGCTCACAATAATCCCATATTAAATAAGGCATATGAATATGTCATACATTATAGATTTTGAGCTCTTATCCATTTTTAAATTTACATTGCATTTTATTTAGCACAGCATATAATATGTCTTCTTAAAATAACTCCAAGTGATCAAAATTCTAAGAATATTAGAGCATACCGTAAATATTGAAATCTATTTTGCAAGATATTTTTTTTCTTCTAGTAAGCTAGAACCATTTATTTTGTAGGCCATGATTCAGCTACTATGTTAAAAATTGGCTGCAGTATTAGGGCATTCATCAAGAAGACTGATTGCTGTATCATGTAGACTGGCAGGCTTGGCACCAAAGGACATTTCCCACACAGCCCAAACAGGTCGGGGTGATTGGTGTACTTATTTTTCTATGAATTTAATAGTAGCCCAGGGAAGGATGCTGTGGTTCCTGTTGAAGGAAAATACTGAATTGGAGACTAGAAAAGAAAATATGTGGGCTGTTTCTTTGGCTCTGTACAAATTTAAGAAAGAAAAATCCAATTTTATATCCTTACTTGAAAAGATTTAGCAAAGCAGGTAAGCTTTGTGTCCCAACCTAGCTGACATGATCAGTTTTTAGACAGAGGTGTGAGCCTTTCTGATGGTTGGGATAGGCGTACATGCCGTACATAATACAGTATGGTCACAACATCCGCACGGCTCACGCAGATCAACATAAAATCAGTAAAAGTGTGTTTCAGAAAATAAAAAACACAGGAGGTCTGGTTGCATAGTAAAATATGCCCATATTATGGCCATGTGACCGTAAGTTGATGTCTGCATGATCATCATGCAGGTCATTTAAAATGCATGTGGATTTTGCAAAGAAAGTAAATCATATCAGCTTGGAAGTTATAGGGGGCTATAAGTATGGATTAAAGGGGCATTCCAGAGAACATTTTGTAATGCCATAGACTTTAACCCTGTAATGACCGCCAATACGTCTTTTCACTGAACTGAGATATAAGAGAATAGCATCCCCATACTGGAGACAATCCAGCAGCTGTCGGCTGTACACTATAGCTGACAACTTGCTGCATCAGCCACGATCAGTGTTTGCACCGTCCATATCCAATTAACCCCTTAGATGCTGCTGTCAATAGTGACTACATCATATAAATGGTTAACAGAGTGTGGTGGTTTCCTCTTTATCCCCATCGGTGCCCTGAGACCAAGATTGTGTGGTCCTGATGTTTGTCATGGCAATTCACGGCCAAATAGCGGCTATCAAATCTGCCGCCTATAGTAACCTGCTCTGAAGTTACCGACATTTAGGTGGCAAAAATACACTTTCTCATTCCTGTTACGCCCCTTTGCATTAATTCCTAAAAATTACCTGAAGGGTTAATAAACTACCTGACAGCCATTTTCAATATGTCGAGGGGTGCTGCTTTTAAAATGGCATAACATTTGGGGGGTTACCAATATATAGGACCCTCAAAGTCACTTTAAACATGCATAGGTCCATAAAAAATGTTTTTTTGCAAATTTCCTTGAAAAAGTGAAAAATTATTGCTCCATTTTTATACCTTCTAAAATGCTAACTAAATAAAAAAACATTTTACAAATGGTGCTGATGTAAAGCCGACATGTAGGAACTGTTATAAATATTTTTCAATGGTATGACCATCTGGATTAAAGGGATAATCATCATTCAAAGTTTGAAAATGTCTAATTTTTTAAACATTTTTCAGAAATTTCTGCTATTTTTTGCAAATAAACACAAAACATATCAACCAAAAATTACCAATATCATAAAGTATAATGTGTCATGAAAAAAAGTCTCAAAATCACTGGGATCCATTGAAGCGTTCCAGAGTTATTACCACATAAAGTGACACTGGTTAGATTTAAAAAATTGGCCCGGTCACTAAGGGGTTAATATAAAAAAATGATCCACCTCAGCTCCTGCTCCTGCACTTATCTAGTCCTCACAGGTTTCTACTTCCTAGTGCAGTCCTCAGCAAAACAGAAATAGCTGGAAATACCCATGAGCCAATTACTGAAAGAGGCGAGTCCCTTGTGGATCCTGTGAATAGCTATGCAAATATTTCCAGCTTTTTCTTGTGTGTGCAGGAAGTTACTAGGAAGCAGAGACCAGTGGGGACTAGGTGACTTCCATAATAGGAGATGTAGGGTATTCAAGGAATAAGTATAATTTATTTTATTATTTTAAACAGTCTAAAGCATTTAAATTATTTTTTATCCTGGAATGCCTGTTTAAGGAAAAGAAGAAAAATGATAATAGTAAGAGCGCTAATTATTATTATTATTATTATTTATTGATATAGCGCCATTTATTCCATGGCGCTTTACATGTGAGGAGGGGTATACATAATAAAAACAAGTACAATAATCTTAAACAATACAAGTTATAACTGGTACAGGAGGAGAGAGGACCCTGCCCGCGAAGGCTCACAATCTACAAATGGGTGTTTTGAATGGGTACATTTCTTGTGAATTAAATCCTTACCAACTTCGGGTGTAATAGTTCGCTGATGTCGGACTCCCTCCCTTTGATGTGGGTTCCGGTGGTGAGCCCACATCTTTCTGGGAACATGTCAGCTGTTTTGAACAGCTGACATGTGCCCGCTATATCCGCGGGTGGGATCGCAATGGGGATAAGGGTGGGGTCTCATGGAGACCTTTATGGTTGTCAGTGCCGGCCGGCTTTCTGTGAGCAGCAACCAGTGGTTGGCACTCATACCAAGTGAGTAAATCTGCTATATAGATACGATCTGAACATCGCCTCTGAGTAGCACAGCCGATCGGGTTGTGGCAACTTCTAGTTTCCCATGGAGACTATTGAAACATTCCAATAGTAAAAAAAAAGTTTTTTAAAATATAAAAAAAATATACAAAATATAAAAGTTGAAATCACCCCCCTTTCACCTCAGTCAAAATAAAACAAAAAAATAAATTCAAACATACACATATATGGTATCTCCGCGTTCAGAATTGCCTGATGTATCAATGAAAAAAAGATTAACCTGATCGTTAAACGGCATAGCGAGGAAAAGTCAAAATGCCAAAATTACGTTTTTTTGGTCTCCGCAATATTGCATTAAAAGGCAATAATGGGCGATCAAAAGATTGTATCAGCATCAAAATAGTATCATTAAAAACATAAGCTCGGCATGCAAAAAATAAGCCCTCACCCAACCTGAGATCACGAAAAATGGAGACGCTACGGGTGTCGGAAAATAACGCAGTTTTTATCGCCTTTTTTTAAATAAAGTTTGGAATTTTATTTCACCACATAGATATAAAATCACCTAGCCATGTTTGATGTCTATGAACTTGTAATCACCTGGAGAATCATAGTGGTCGGTCAGTTTTAGTATTTAGTGAACCTAGCAAAAAAGCCAAACAAAAAACAAGTGTGTGATTGCACTTTTTTTGCAATTTCACTGCACTTGGATTTTTTTTCCTATTTTCTAGCACATAACATGGGAATACCAATGGTGTCATTCAAAAGTACAGCTCGTCCCTCAAAAAATCAAGCTCTCACATGGCCATATTGATAAAAAAATAAAAAGTTATGGCTCTGGGAAGGAGGGGAGCGGAAAATAAAAATGTAAAAAAAAAAGCTCCGTGGGTTAAGGGATTAATATTTTTACTGGACCTATGGAAGGTCAGTTCTGGTTGTTTGTATTATTTATTATACTGACATGTTGATGAGATGAAGAATGCTCAAAGAGCAAAACCCTTATTAGTCTTGAAAATTCCTTTAACCCTTTCAACCCCTTTGCCTGGTTTCAACTTTATCACTTGGCCATTTTGTACAACTCTGACCAGTGTCATTTTATGTGGTAATAAATCTGGAACGCTTTAACAGATCACACTGATTCTAAGAACGTTTTTTCATGACATATTTTTCTTTATGATAGTGGTAAAATTTATTCAATGTGACTTGTGTTTATTTGTGAAAAAAATGGAAATTTGGATAAAATTTTGCAATCTTCAAATTTAAATTTTTATGCCCTTAAATCAGAGATCTATGTCACACAAAATAGTTAATATATAACATTAACCACATGTCTACTTTACGTCATCACCATTTTTGAAACATAATTTTTTTTGTTAGGAACTTGACCAGCGATTTCTAATTTTTCCAACAAAATTTACACAACCATTTTTTTAGGGACCACATTACATTTGAAGTGACTTTGAGGGGCCTACATGACGGATAATACCCAAATGTGAAACAATTCTAAAAATTGCACCCCTCAAGGTGCTCAAAACCACATTCAAAAAGTTTATTATTCCGATTCTTCCACATGCATCGCAAATGTATATAAACCTGCAGGCCCTGCCCCCGAAAAGTGATAATTCTTGGACCATTTTTACAATTAAAAAACTAAAATGTTTGTTAGTGCTGTATGGTGTTAAATAGGCTGGTTGGTTACTACCGCTAACCATTTGTTCATATGGTGAGGTTATTTTGACATTTCTAAAGCTGTTGTTGCACTAAATTGCTCAAAATAGTTGAATGCAGTCCTATGACTGTGTTACACATATTCCCTAGGCAATTAAAGGCTTAGTAGTACTGACATTTTGTTGCAAATAGATTTGCTACAAGTTGAATTTTCTTGAAAAATGTGTCAAACAGAGACAAATTTTAATTTAAAAAAAATTTGACGATCTCTAATTAACCCCTTCACCCCCGGAGCTTTTTCCGTTTTTCCATTTTCGTTTTTCGCTACCCTCCTTCCCAGAGCCATAACTTTTTTATTTTTCCGTCAATTTGGCCATGTGAGGGCTTATTTTTTGCGGGACGAGTTGTACTTTTGAACGACATCATTGGTTTTAGCATGTCGTGTACTAGAAAACGGGAAAAAAATTCCAAGTGCTGTGAAATTGCAAAAAAAGTGCAATCCCACACTTGTTTTTTGCTTGCCTATTTTGCTAGGTTCACTAAATGCTAAAACTGACCTGCCATTATGATTCTCCAGGTCACTACGAGTTTATAGACACCTAACATGACTAGGTTATTTTTCACCTAAGTGGTGAAAAAAAATTCCAAACTTTGCAAAAAACAAAACAAAACAAAATTGCGCCATTTTCCGATACTCGTAGCGTCTCCATTTTTCGTGATCTGGGGTCAGGTGAGGGCTTATTTTTTGCGTGCCGAGCTGGCGTTTTTAATGATAGCATTTTGGTGTAGATACGTTCTTTTGATCGCCCGTTATTGCATTTTAATGCAATGTCGTGGCGACCAAAAAAACGTAAATCTGGCGTTTCGAATTTTTTTCTCATTACGCCATATAGCGATCAGGTTAATGCTTTTTTTTTATTGATAGATCGGGCGATTCTGAACGCGGCGATACCAAATATGTGTAGGTTGGTTTTTTTTTTTATTGATTTATTTTGATTGGGGCGAAAGGGGGGTGATTTAAACTTTTATATTTTTTTTATTTTTTTCACATTTTTAAAAACTTTTTTTTTTTACTTTTGCCATGCTTCTATAGCCTCCATGGGAGGCTAGAAGCAGGCACAGCCCGATCGGCTCTGCTATGCAGCACCGATCATAAGATCGCTGCTACACAGCAGAATTGCAGGTGTGCTGTGAGCGCCGACCACAGGGGGGCGCTCACAGCCACCGGCAATCAGTAACCATAGAGGTCTCAAGGACCTCTATGGTTACCTTCCTGACACATCGCCAACCCCCGATCATGTGACGGGGGTCGGCGATGCGCTCATATCCGGCCGCACGGCCGGATGCGGTAGTTAAATGCCGCTGTCTGAGTTTGACAGCGGCATTTAACTAGTTAATAGCGGCGGGTGATCGCGATTTCACCCGCCGCTATTGCGCGCACATGTCAGCTGTAAAAAACAGCTGACATGTCGCGACTTTGATGTGCGCTCACCGCCGGAGCGCACATCAAAGCGGGGGTCCCGACATGTGACGTACTATACCGTCACATGTCGGGAAGGGGTTAAAATAGCATTTTATATGCTTTTTCTGTTAGCATTAGAATAAAAGTTTACATTGCTCATATTGCTACAAAGTTATAATGCCATCCAAAATTCTAGGATAAGGAACCATTGTAAAGCTTGTAGGGGTCTCTTTAAGCTCCTTTGTGAACAAACCCCTTTTTATAAGCCAAATGCTGCAACAAATGTAATCCATAACTCAATGTGGTTTCATACGACAGCTAAAATTCCAACCTCTGCAGTATGAATCATTACTTTTTAGATTGGCTCGCTGTTTAAAATTAATAGGTAATAGAATTTTCCCAAATACACACTGGGGACCTTATGGAAGCAAATAATGAGCAAAGAGTGAAAACACATATTTCTGTGTTCAAAACCCAATTGCTTGATATGATTTATTTCTCTAACAACACTTTTATATGTTTCTAGTTGTAAAGCAAACTGAATTTAATACTGCGAGCAGACAGTTTAGGTGGGTACAAAAGGCAAACCGTTATCTGATACAGAATGTGTGTAAGTCATTCGTACAATGTCTGACAGATAAAGAAAGAAACATTATTTCCATTTGTTGGGGCTGTCCAAAACTGTTGAAGCAGATAACAGTATAGTGGGACAGTTCAACAAATTAGTAATTTTTTATCCCTATACCTATAAGGGAAGGCCTCACAATCTTGCTGTAATAAGTTTTTATGCAATTTGAAAGAAGTTACAATATAAAAATTTAAAGACAGCATATAGCCAAAGTTTTGTTTTGCATTGGAAATGAAAAATGTATCATTATATACACTCCATAAGGCCGGGGTCACACTAGAGAGAAATACGGACGAGGGAGAGGCGCAAAAACAACGCATTGCACACGGACCAATGTTTCTCTATGGGACAGCTTCCATCAGCCATATATTTCTCGGCCGTATTTTTCGGGCTGAGAAAATCGCAACATGCTGTGCCTGTCAGCGTATTGCACCAAAAATCTGCCAATGAAAGTCTATGGGGGCGAGAAAAATAAGGATTACACACGGACCATCAGTGTGACTTGCGAGAAATACGCACTGGTGTTCTATAGAAAAGCCGGTAATTCAGTGCGGTGTACAGTAAAATCACACTGACAGGTTAGAATAGAATAGATAAAATTAATGTGTTCACATAGAATAGGTATATATATATATATATATATATATATATATATATATATATATATATATATTTAATACAGAGCTAGATAGCAGAAAAGATGGTAATTCAATTGCCAGCTTTTGCTTTCTCTTTATCAAATCCCACAGGATATGAGACATGGTTTACATGGGAATTTTTCTGAATATTTTCCCACGCTCGAGTTCATATGAGTTTATGCCACCAGGGGGCACAGCTTCTATGACGGCACCGCAATACAACGAAGCTGCATTCCATTCATTCCCCAGTTTTTACAGCAAGGGGTGGCTGCATTAGCAGGCTCCTGGTTGTAAATGTATTTAACCCCTTCATATGGATTTACATCATGGGACATGACTGTATGGCGGACAGGTATGGGATATTGTTGCTTTTTTATTTTCCTTTTTTTTCAGAAGACGAGTGTCGTCAGTTGGATTGAGGGTACAATAAAGATATTAAAATCCTATGTGTTTATTTATTTCATTAAAATACTTTATTCATAATGTGTGTGTATTTTTAACCCTATTACTATTGAATTAAGAATGGATAGATGTCTTATTGACCTCTCACCATTATTAACAAGGCTTATTGTCACCTTACATCAGCAAGGTGACATCAACCCCTTATTACCCCATATCCCACCACTACAGGGGAGTGGTAAGGGAGTGGCTAAGTGCCAGAATAGGCGCATCTTACAGATGTGCCTTTTCTGGGGTGGCTGGGAGCAGATGTTTTTAGCCGGGGGGGGGGCAATAACCATGGTCTCTCTCTAGGCTATTAATATCTACCTTCAGTCATTGGCTTTCTCACTCTGGCAGAGAAAATTGAGCGGGAGCCCACACCAGCTTTTTCCATGATTTAACCCTTTATTTTAACATGTATGGCTCTCAAATTTTGCACACACACACTACTGACATTATTAGTGAGGAATATGTAAAAATATAACAGATATGAAATGGTTTACTGTATGTAAACTATGTCTCATATCCTGTCGGGTTTGGTAAGGAGATAGCAAAAGCCGGCAATTGAATTACCGGCTTTTCTGCTATCTAGCTCTGTATGAAATATAAATATATATATATGTGTGTCTCACTGACTATATATATATATATATATATATATATATATATGTTTTCATGAATATTTGAGCCCATGGATCCATTCTATGTCCATTTTGCAAGTCGGTGAGAAAATCTCGCCGTACAGATGCCATACGGATGACACACGGATAATGTTTTGAGAAAAAATCGCATCCTCGCATTGAATACACTCCCTGACAGAAGTTATGTCGCTTATCCATGTTATGTAAATAAAAGCTTATAACCTAACATTAAATTCATCCTTTGGTTGTATAAATTATTCTTTTGAAAGCTGAAACCCTTCGAAATGTGGTTTAGGTTAAGAAAATAAATTGGCATCAATGAAGAAATACTGATCAGTTAATGGACACAGAATGGTCAGATTTTGGCAAGACAAAACTTTTGTTGCCCACAGAATGTAATGTGATATTCAAACAAATAATTAACTTAAAATACAAATATATGTTGCATAACATTAGTGAATGAATTTGTGGTGCTATTAGAGTCATATTTAATATTTTGTGTGATTTCCATAAGCTTGAAGGACTGTATCCATGCAGTTCAACAATGATTCATACAATTTATTAATGAAGTCATCAGGAATAGCAAAGAATGCAGTCTTACATACCTCCCAGAGTTCATCTGGATTCTTTGGTTTTGTCTTCCAAGCTTCCTCTTTCATCCTACCCCAAACATGCTCAATGATGTTCATGTCTGGTGACCGGGCTGGCCAGTCCTTGAGCACCTTGATCTTTTTTGCCTGGAGGAACTTTGTTGTAGAGATGGATGTATGAGATGGAACACCATCCTGCTGCAGAATTTGACCCCTTTTATGATTTGGAATGTAAGAGGTAGCTAATACTTCTTGATATTTTAGGCTATTGATATTGCCTTCCACCTTGCAAATGTTTCTCACAACACCATACTGAATGTAACCCCAGACCATGATCTTTCCACCACCAAATTTACCTGTTTTCTGTGTGTATTTTGGATCCAAACAGGCTCCAGTAGGTCTCCTGCAGTATCTGCTGTGGCTGTGGTGTAATTCTCCTGAAGATTCATCAGAGAAATCCACCTTCTGCCACTTTTCCAGCGTCCATCTGTTTAGCAGGCTGTGGGACTTTGCAAATGCCACACTTTTTTATTTGCCTTTTGTTTAGTGCTGGCTTCTGGGCACTTATTCGCCCATGGAGGCCATTTCGAGACAGAATCCTACAAACTGTTCTAGTTGACACAGGGACTTGAGGTGACCAGTCCAGTTGGAGCTCTACTACAGTGGAAGAGGGGCTTGCTTTGGATTTTCTAACCAACAAACATTCCTCCTGAGCAGTTGTCTTGCGAGGTCTGCTGGACCTGGGCTTGTCAAACACATCTCCAGTCTCTTCAAATGAGGGTCTGAGGTGCTGGGTTTCTTTTTATATACACACACTAATTAACCGATCATTTACTGAACACAGGTGAGGATGTAAACTAGGATTGGGTGCATTATATGATCAGGCGACAAAACTTTTGTCTTGCCAAAATCTGACAATTCTGTGTCCATTAACTGATCAATATTTCTGCATTGATGCCAATTTATTTTCTTAACCTAAACCACATTTCGGAGGGTTTCAGTTTTCAAAAGAATAATTTATGGATGAATTTAACATCAGGTTATAAGCTTTTATTTACATAACATGGATAAGCGACATAATTTCTGTCAGGGAGTGTACGGATCAGGAACTTTTCTGCGTATCTCGGCAGTAAAAAAAATGGACTGTATTTTGATACATTAGGTCTGACCCTGGCCTCACACTGAAACTGCAACACTAAATAAAAATGTGAAATTATGGAAATCACAGGATACAAAGCTGGGGCAGGGAAGGGGAAATGGTGTGGGCAAGACATCAGAGCTGTGTCATGCAGCGCTCGCCCCCGGCTTCTGCAGCTCGCCGGGTGCGCGCGCACGGCGCATTCAGCTCTGCGCGTGCGCACATCTGATTCCTCTGTTGGCACTCCTTCCTGTCCTCTCCGTCATCCTGGAGGACTGTAACCCGGAAGTAGCTCTCATGCTGGTATATAAGCTGCTTCCTGCTGCTCCTCTGTGCCTGATGATCATTTGTGTTTACAAGTGCTTCTGGTCACCTGTGGTCTCTGTGCATTCCTAGCTTTCTGACCTTGGGACTCCTCCTTCCTCTGCAGTACCTGCCTGATTTTCCTGTGTTCCTGCTTTGTTCCTTCATTTCCTGTTTCTGTGCAGTACCTGCCCGGCTCCTTTACCATTTCCTTGCTCCCGTCAGCCTCTGTGTCTCCATATTGTCTCGTCAGCCTCCGTGTCTCTGTAGTATTCCCATCTTCTCCCTCGTCTCAGTAGTTCCTTGCCATTCCCTCTGTTTCCTCCGCTGTTTCCTTCGGTCCCTGTGTTCCTGCAGTGTACCCTTCTTATCTCAGTCGACCCTCCAGCTTCCGTGGCGATAGTCCCTCACGGGCCTGCCCCTAACGCTCCCTGTATAGGGGGCGGTCCACCTGGTCAGCTCGTCCGAGAGGGGTTCGTCGTCACGGTCCAGTGGGTCCACTCTCCGTTGTCCCTGTTTGAATCCACTCTCTCAAATGGAACTGCACTCGGATGACATCTGAGTGCAGCCCGATTCTTACAGCATCACAGTATCATCAGGCCATGGACCCCGCTGGAGCTTCCGCTACTCAAAAAGACTTATTCTTTTTGCGTGAAAACCAGACTAGGATCATGTCGTTTTTAAAAAATATGGAGTCTCGCCTAGCGGCTTTACAGCTTTCTGATCCTGGTATTGCTCCGCAGTTGGTTGCCCTTCAGCTGGAGCTAGGTCTACAATGGGACACTCAGTCCCATATTTCAAATTTTTTGGCCTCTATTAATGATCGGCTTCTCGCCCTCCAGAATGTGGCCTCTGTCTCCACTCCTGTCTCAGCGCCACAACCCTCACCCCGACTTGCTAGACCTCCTCGGTATGGTGGGGATCCTAAAGCATGCCGCGGCTTTCTTATTCAATGCCAGTTGCATTTTGAATTGTCTCCGCTACTTTATCCCACCGATCGAGCTAAGGTTGTTTTTATAGTATCCCATTTGGAGGGTGAGGCTTTGGCGTGGGTTAATCCCCTCTGGGAGCGTAATGATCCTTTGGTCTCCCAACTCAATCCATTCCTGGATACCTTCCGCAAGGTTTTTGATGAACCTGGACGTCTGGTCTCTACCACAGAGTCCCTCTTTAACCTTAGCCAGGCCACTCTCTCTGTAGCTCAGTACGCCATCCGTTTCCGGACTCTGTCTTCAGACCTTGGGTGGAATAATGAGGCTTTGGTTGGAGCATTTTGGCGTGGTTTGTCTTCACGGATTAAGGATGAGCTGGCAGGACGGGACACTCCCACCTCTTTGGATGATCTTATCTCCTTGGCCATACGCATTGATCTGCGCTTTCAGGAGCGCACTCGCGAGCTTGCCAGAGAAAAGAGACCTCTTCGCCAGATCACTATTGCTCAAGGGACTTCTTTTTCTCAAACAGCCCCAGTGGTTTCTTCATCTTCTCCTGAACCCATGCAGGTCGATCGCTTTGAGTCTTCCGAGCAGCGCCGCAAGGAGAGACTCGCACAAGGTCTCTGTTTTTACTGCGGTAGTGCCTCTCATCTCTTACACGCCTGTCCTCAGAGGCCGGGAAACGCCTCCGCCTAGGACAGGTAAGAGAGGCCTTCCTAGGTGGTTATGACTCCTCTCCACCTCTGGTTTTGTCTGTTATTCTACATTTAGGTCCCCGTCACTTTTCTCTGGAGGCTTATGTTGATTCAGGAGCGGCTGGGAACTTTGTTCAGCTTGAGGTTGTAAACAGGCTTGGGATACCTGTTAGACCCTTGGAGACTCCTAGACAAATAGCTTCCGTCGATGGTCAGCCTTTGCGGGAGACCGTCAACTTAGTTACGGAGGAAGTTGAACTTCAGATTGGAGCTCTTCATCGTGAGAAACTGGCCTTTTATGTTTTACCTTCATTGTCTCATTCTTTCCTTTTGGGTCTTCCTTGGCTGAGAGATCACGAACCCACTCTGGACTGGCGCACTGGAGATGTTCTACGGTGGGGACAGTCTTGTCTGAACAGGTGCCTGCTTCCTGTCAAGCCTGCGTCCTCCTTTCGGTCTGCTTCGGAATCCACGGGTATTCCTCCAGCCTATTGCGCCTTCTCGGATGTCTTTAACAAGAAGGAGGCGGAGATCTTGCCGCCGCACCGCTCTTATGACTGCCCGATAGACCTTGTTCCTGGTTCTACTCCACCTCGAGGACGTATTTACCCATTGTCTCCTACCGAAACTCAAGCCATGTCCGAATATATCCAAGAGAATCTGGCCAGAGGCTTCATTCGAAAGTCCTCCTCCCCTGCAGGAGCTGGGTTCTTCTTCGTCAAGAAGAAGGACGGTTCTCTTCGCCCATGTATAGACTATCGGGGTCTCAACACTATCACGATCAAGAACAAGTACCCACTTCCTCTCATACCTGAACTCTTTGATCGTCTACGTGGAGCACGAATCTTTACCAAATTGGATCTCAGAGGAGCTTATAATTTGGTCCGTATCCGTTCCGGTGACGAGTGGAAGACTGCGTTTAATACCAGAGATGGTCATTATGAATATTTGGTTATGCCATTCGGTTTATGCAACGCACCCGCAGTCTTCCAGGAGTTTGTAAATGATGTTTTTCGGGATCTACTTTACACCTGTGTTGTAGTGTACTTGGACGATATCCTTGTGTTCTCTCCAGATCTGTCTACTCACAGAAGAGATGTACGGCAAGTACTTCAGCGTTTGAGAGAGAATCGGCTGTACGCAAAACTGGAAAAATGTGTCTTCGAACAGTCATCTCTTCCCTTCTTGGGTTTCATCATTTCCGACGCTGGTTTGTGTATGGATCCAGGAAAAGATTCTGCCGTGCTCAACTGGCCACGTCCTCTTGGAGTGAAAGCAATTCAGCGATTTCTTGGATTTGCTAACTACTATCGGCAGTTTATCCCTCACTTTTCCTCTCTTTCTGCTCCAATCTCCTCCATGATTCGGAAGGGTGCCAATCCTCATCTATGGTCGTCTGAGGCCGAAGAGGCTTTCCGGTCCATCAAGCAGGCCTTCACCTCCGCTCCTATTCTTCATCGTCCTGTGGCCAATAAACCCTTCATCCTTGAAGTAGATGCTTCTGCAATTGGAGCTGGAGCTGTGCTCTCGCAGAAATCCTCTTCTGGTCGTCTTGTGCCCTGTGGTTTTTTCTCTAAGATCTTCTCCTCCTCTGAAAAGAATTATTCTATCGGTGATAAAGAACTTTTGGCAATCAGGTTGGCATTGGAGGAGTGGCGGTACCTCTTGGAGGGGGCTTTACATCGTTTTGTAATTTACACAGATCACAAGAATCTGGCATATATCCGCTCTGCGCAAAGACTAAATCCTCGGCAGGCCAGGTGGGCCTTGTTTTTCGCCAGGTTTGACTTTGAACTTCGTTTCCTGCCAGGAGATAAAAACTCCAGAGCCGACGCTCTGTCTAGGTCATTCCAGGCGGTGGATATGGAGGAAGAACCTGCGCACATCATCGATCCTGCAAGAGTCATCACAGTTGCTCCTCTCTCTCTTTCCTCGTTGCCTCCGGGTAAGACCTTAGTTGCTGAAGAGAACAAAGAACGCGTCTTACTTTGGGGTCATGCCTCCAAATTAGCTGGACATGTTGGTCTCAAAAAAACCCTCCGTCTGATCTCTCGCTATTACTGGTGGCCTACGTTGTCCAAGGACGTCCAAAGTTTTGTCGCCTCTTGTCCCTCCTGTGCCAAGAATAAAATTCCCAGGCAACTACCTTCCGGGCTTTTGCATCCTTTACCGGTACCCTCCACTCCGTGGCAACATTTATCGATGGACTTCATCACTGACCTGCCTTCTTCATCTGGTTGTACCGTCATCTTCGTGGTCATGGATCGTTTCTCCAAGATGGCTCATTTCATTGCACTACCTGGTTTGCCTTCTGCTCCCGAATTGGCAAAGATTTTTGTTCACCATATTTTTCGTCTTCATGGTCTTCCTTTACATATTGTTTCTGACCGAGGTGTTCAATTCACCGCCCGCTTCTGGAAATCCCTCTGCAAATCTATGAACATTTCGCTTGACTTTTCTTCAGCCTACCATCCGCAGTCCAATGGCCAGGTGGAACGTACTAATCAGACCTTGGTAACTTATCTCCGTCATTTTTCCAATTCCCATCAGAATGATTGGTCTGACTTGCTGCCATGGGCTGAGTTTTCTTACAATAACCATTCCAGTGAAGCTACTAACAAATCTCCATTTTTTATCGTCTACGGTCAACATCCTGGTCTTCCTCTTCCGGTTCCTCCTGTCTCTACTGTACCAGCGGCTGATCTTCTGTCTAGAGAGTTCTCCAGGGTCTGGCAGGAGACCAAGTCTGCCCTTGAGTTGGCTCAAGTCAGGATGAAGAGACATGCGGACAAAAGACGCCTCGATTCTCCTATATTCCATCCTGGGGACAAGGTTTGGGTTTCTTCTAAATTTATCCGTCTCAAAATTCCTTCACATAAGCTGGGTCCTCGCTATATCGGTCCATTCGAAGTTTTGTCTCGTATTAATGACGTTTCTTACAAACTTAAGTTGCCTGCCTCTCTGCGTATTTCTAATTCTTTTCATGTGTCTCTCCTTAAACCCGTAGTTTTTAATCAGTTTCATTCTTCTAACCTTTGTTCTCCTTCGCCTGTTTCCGAGGATGATGTCTTTGAAGTTAGGGACATTTTAGCCATGAAAAAACTTAGAGGGAGAACTTTGTTTTTGGTTGACTGGAAAGGTTTTGGTCCTGAGGAGAGGTCCTGGGAGCCTCGTGAGAACATTCAGGCCCCTCGCATTTTGTCCCGGTTTCTTTCAAGTCTTAAAAAGGAGGGGCGTAAAGACGGGGGTACTGTCATGCAGCGCTCGCCCCCGGCTTCTGCAGCTCGCCGGGTGCGCGCGCACGGCGCATTCAGCTCTGCGCGTGCGCACATCTGATTCCTCTGTTGGCACTCCTTCCTGTCCTCTCCGTCATCCTGGAGGACTGTAACCCGGAAGTAGCTCTCATGCTGGTATATAAGCTGCTTCCTGCTGCTCCTCTGTGCCTGATGATCATTTGTGTTTACAAGTGCTTCTGGTCACCTGTGGTCTCTGTGCATTCCTAGCTTTCTGACCTTGGGACTCCTCCTTCCTCTGCAGTACCTGCCTGATTTTCCTGTGTTCCTGCTTTGTTCCTTCAGTTCCTGTTTCTGTGCGGTACCTGCCCGGCTCCTTTACCATTTCCTTGCTCCCGTCAGCCTCTGTGTCTCCATATTGTCTCGTCAGCCTCCGTGTCTCTGTAGTATTCCCATCTTCTCCCTCGTCTCAGTAGTTCCTTGCCATTCCCTCTGTTTCCTCCGCTGTTTCCTTCGGTCCCTGTGTTCCTGCAGTGTACCCTTCTTATCTCAGTCGACCCTCCAGCTTCCGTGGCGATAGTCCCTCACGGGCCTGCCCCTAACGCTCCCTGTATAGGGGGCGGTCCACCTGGTCAGCTCGTCCGAGAGGGGTTCGTCGTCACGGTCCAGTGGGTCCACTCTCCGTTGTCCCTGTTTGAATCCACTCTCTCAAATGGAACTGCACTCGGATGACATCTGAGTGCAGCCCGATTCTTACAGCATCACAAGCTGGTCTGATTCATAATGACCTGTGGCATTCCCTATGCCAGAAATCTTACTTCAGTCAGAGATTGAAGTAAGATTATTGACATAGAGCACGTAGGCGCACCCCACTTAGATGCTCCTGATTTATGAAATGTGTACCTCTTTATAAATCACAAGCGACTTATTCCACAATGTGCCTTCCCTCATCAAGACTGGCGAAAAAATGTCGGTTTTGATGAATTGGAATATTCTTTTCTAATTTTTTTTATCATTTGCATATCATTAACATTTTTATTGATCCTATGATTTCCAAATTTCTTCTACTAGCCGTACTGCCACCAATAAGACCACCACCAATTACAGATTGATAATTTATTCTAAGTATAAGTTGTCAATATCGCAATACCAAAAACACTCTTATGCTAACAAGTCATCATTTTCGTTTTATAGAAAGCACTTGTTGGATATTTCCATAAGTACTTTAGCAGTAAACAGCTTTGTACAGACTGTATGTGCTAATTCCATCTTTTTCTGCATAGTGGTATAAAATATCTATAATTTACTGACTTTTCCAAAATGTTGGTCCTGTCTGTTGAGCACATACAGTCATAACACATGCAGCTCGTGAGACAATATCAATCTGCTAGTCTAATATGCTAGAACGAATATAATATCTGAGCCAACATCGTGCTATGAACAAGAAAAATGCACAATAGAGTTTCTGAAAAAGATGATATTCTCCAAGTCCACTGGAATAATGGGGGGACATTTATTTAGAGAAAAAGAGTGAATTTCAGGTTTTATTATTCCATCCAATATAAAAGCTAGAATGTAAAATATATATAATGTATGAACAACAGTTGTTAAAATGACATTCTACGCCAGTAAGATCGGAGGAAGGGAAAGTTCAATAAAGTGGTCCAAAATGCTTCATAATAAAAAAAATAGATAAAATACAACTTTGTTGAATCTCCAATCTTTAGAATGATGTTGTGACTTCATTAAATTGTACGTCCTTTAACGTTACATTCACACACCCATGTAAAGTTTTGATGTGCTAACAAATATTTTATCAGACAGTAGACAGACCCATTGAGAATGTTCCATTTTCATCCTTAAAATCGTAAAATATAACGTGTTGTCAGACTCCAGGATCTCACATTCAGATCTGTGATTTCCATGGATGTGTGAATAAATCAATGAATCTTTGTGGACCCGTGTGTCGTCCGATAGTAAATCAAGCATCACACAGACATTTCACATAGCTGTGTGAATGTAATCTCAGTCTGTTCTCAAATTCATCAGCTGTTCTGAGAGCATTTCAAGGGATCTCGCAACAGATAACACTTTTAATTGGAGAGCTACTATGGTGATCAACTGATGGTCCAATTATCGAGACCCTCAATAAACAGCTGATTTTGATACATGGACAGCTTGCATCTAAAGGAGCCACAGATTTTCAGTTGTTCTCCTCTTTAACTCATAAAGGCCTATTTACTCTCAAGAAAACACTGAATTTTGATTTTAGTAATCTCATATTTTACTATGACTACTATTGAAATTTTAGCCTAAAACTTATCATATTAGAGTGAAAGGTGAAAATGGCCTCTAAACCAAGGTCACCTTGAAATGAGATCGAAAGATATATAAATCTCTTGGTGCACAACAGCTGTGGGTGCAACAATACACAATTAAAAAAATGCCATACACTTCAACAAAAAAATTACCTTTGTTTTTATACTCTTCCTCAGTGGTGCCCTAGGCAATTGTGCATCTGCTTATCTTTTGTCCTCCTCCTGGCTGATGTGTAGTTTTATTTATTTTTGCCACACTGGTTTCCTAGTACTTTATCCAACCCCTTTCAAGCTCTTTAACACACATACAGAATAAGTAATATAAATGTGACCTCAACATAAATGGCAGTTAGTAAACTAATGCTAACCAATAGGCATGAACTGCCTGTGTAATAATACTAGGTAAATGCCAGCATAATAATAAGACTTTGCGAGGCAGTCTCAGGGTTAGGCTACTTTCATATTAGCGTCATGTGACGCACGTCGCAATGTGTCGTTTTGGAGAAAAAACGCATCCTGCAAAGTTGCCCGCAGGATGCGCTTTTTCTCCATACACTTGCATTAGCGATGCATTGCGATGGATTGCCACACGTCGCATCCGTCATGCGACGGATGCGTCGTGTTTTGGTGGCCCGTCGGCACAAAAAAGCGTTCCATGTAACTTTTTTTGTGCGTCGTGTCCGCCATTTTCAACCGTGCATGCGCAGCTGAAACTCCGCCCCATCCTCCCCAGAACTCACAATGGGGCAGCGGATGTGTTGTAAAACTGCATCCGCTGCCCCCGTTGTGCTACATTAACACACTGTCCATCGGTACATCGGGCCGACGGTTCGCGACGGCCCGTACCGACAGACTAGTGTGAAAGTAGCCTAAGATACAAGTGGCAGGTATATACCATGTAGAGAGATGAAACAACAAAGCCCTGCTCATTCCATTCTGTGCATGCGCACATAAGGTCACAATGTCCAAAAATGTGCTGTGATGTTACGTGCTCATGTGCAGAACCATTTGGGATGCGACAAGGACAGGATGAGGAATGTGAGGAGCACAAGGGCCACAGCGGTGAAGATAAGGTTTTTTTATATGAGCAGGCTGGCAGATGCAATGACTGACAGGAGGCAGGTCAAGGGTTAACAGGTTTTAATAAACAAGGACTTACTCCACGCAGGGAGATAGCGAAAACGTGAGGTAAAAATACAGGCAGAATAGGGAAAACAGGGGTTTGGTTGGGGAAAAGTCAGCTCAATTAAAACAAATAAAGCCGTTCTCAATGAAGTCACTTATCCATCAGGCGTCTTCCTGACAGGAATGGTTCCGAAGTAGATAATTGTTATGACCCCAATGGCAGAGGGTCTCAGAAATAGTTACTGAGTCTGCAAACATAAAAACCAGCTCATAGGGCAGTGGTAACTGGGCTGACCATATATCTAATCCTAGCACCACAAATACCAGCAGCCGGGGAACATGCCTACGTTGATTCTAGACGTCTCGCGCCAGCCGGAGAACTAACTAACCCTAGAAGGGAAAAGAAAGACCTTTCTTGCCTCCAGAGAATAGACCCCAAAAGTTGGATACAAGCCCCCAACAAATAATAACGGTGAGGTAAGAGGAAAAGACAAACGTAAGAAATGAGCTAGGTATTTAGCAAAGAGAGGCCCACTAGCTAATAGCAGAATATAGTAAGATAACTTATATGGTCAGCAAAAACCCTATCAAAAAATATCCACGCTGGAAATTCAAGAACCCTCGAACCGTCTAATGGCCCGGGGGGAGAACACCAGCCCCCTAGAGCTTCCAGCAAGGTCAGGAATCACATTTAGTACAAGCTGGACAAAAATGAGAGCAAGCAAATAACCCAAAAAACAAAGAAGCAGGACTTAGCTTGATTTTGCACGAACCAGGACCAGCAGATAGGAGCAAACAGAATGAGTCTGATTACAACGATGCCAGGCACTGGACTAAGGTTCCAGGAGGTTTATATAGCAACACCCCTGAACTAACGACCCAGCTGGGTGCAAACTGAGGGAAGAAAATCCCAGAGTCATATCACTAGTAACCACAAGAGGGAGCCAAAAAGTCTAATTCACAACAGTACCCCCCCTTAAGGAGGGGTCACCGAACCCTCACCAAGACCACCAGGGCGATCAGGATGAGCAGCGTGAAAGGCATGAACTAAATCGGCCGCATGCACATCAGAGGCAACCACCCAGGAATTATCCTCCTGACCATAGCCCTTCCACTTGACCAGGTACTGAAGCCTCCGTCTGGAGAGACAAGAATCCAAGATCTTCTCCACCACGTACTCCAACTCGCCCTCAACCAACACCGGAGCAGGAGGCTCAGCAGAAGGAACCACAGGCACAACGTAGCGTCGCAACAAAGACCTATGGAACACGTTGTGAATGGCAAACGAAACCGGAAGATCCAAGCGAAAGGACACTGGATTAAGGATTTCCAATATCTTGTAAGGACCGATGAAGCGAGGCTTAAATTTAGGAGAGGAGACCTTCATAGGAACAAATCGAGAAGACAGCCACAACTTGACACAGACATTGCCTTCCAATCCAAGACTGGATTGTGGGTCTGTAACCATGGCAGACCCAAAACGACCAAATCATGCATTTTATGCAGAACAAGAAAACGAATCACCTCCCGATGTTCAGGAGTCATGCACATGGTTACCTGCGTCCAAAACTGCGGTTTATTTTCCGCCAATGGCGTAGCATCAATACCTCTAAGAGGAATAGGGTTTACCAACGGTTCAAGAACAAAACCACA
Organism: Ranitomeya variabilis; assembly: GCF_051348905.1. Taxonomy (NCBI): domain Eukaryota; kingdom Metazoa; phylum Chordata; class Amphibia; order Anura; family Dendrobatidae; genus Ranitomeya; species Ranitomeya variabilis. The sequence goes on along the minus strand of NC_135232.1, from coordinate 823,245,665 downwards.
GCGCTTGGCAAATGACAGATCCATAAGTCTCAGGGCAGCACCTGAATCCACAAACGCCATAACAGGGTAAGAAGACAATGAGCAAATTAAAGTCACAGACAAAATAAATTTAGGTTGCAAATTACCAATGGCGACAGGACTAACAACCCTTGTTAGGCGTTTAGAGCATGCTGATATAACATGTGTAGAGTCACCACAGTAAAAACACAACCCATTCTGACGTCTATGATTTTTCCGCTCATTTCTAGTCTGAATTCTATCACATTGCATTAAATCAGGTGTTTGTTCAGACAACACCACCAGAGGATTAGCGGTTTTGCGCTCCCGCAAACGTCGGTCAATTTGAATAGCCAGCGCCATAGAATCATTCAGACTTGTAGGAATGGGGAAACCCACCATCACATTCTTAATGGCTTCAGAAAGGCCATTTCTGAAATTTGCGGCCAGAGCACACTCATTCCACTGAGTAAGCACGGACCATTTCCGAAATTTTTGGCAATACACTTCAGCTTCATCCTGGCCCTGAGAAATAGCCAGCAAGGCTTTTTCTGCCTGAATTTCAAGATTGGGTTCCTCATAAAGCAATCCGAGCGCCAGAAAAAACGCATGAATATTTGCCAATGCCGGATCTCCTGGCGCTAGCGAGAAAGCCCAATCCTGAGAGTCGCCCCGTAAAAAAGAAATAACAATTTTAACTTGCTGAGCTGAATCTCCAGATGAAAGGGGTCTCAGAGAAAGAAACAATTTACAATTATTCTTGAAATTCCTAAACCTAAATCGGTCTCCAGAAAATAATTCCGGAATAGGTATTTTAGGTTCAGACATAGGACTACTGGTAACAAAATCTTGTATGCCCTGCACACGAGCTGCAAGCTGGTCTACACTTGTAATCAAGGTCTGGACATTCATGTCTGCAGCAAGCACACGCCACTCAAAGGTAAAGGGGAGGAAGAGAGGAAAAAAAAAAAAAAAAAAAACTCAGAATTTCCTTTCTTATAATCCCACTTCTGCAATGCATTAAACATTCAATGTTGGCCTGGCATACTGTTATGACCCCAATGGCAGAGGGTCTCAGAAATAGTTACTGAGTCTGCAAACACAAAAACCAGCTCATAGGGCAGTGGTAACTGGGCTGACCATATATCTAATCCTAGCACCACAAATACCAGCAGCCGGGGAACGTGCCTACGTTGATTCTAGACGTCTCGCGCCAGCCGGAGAACTAACTAACCCTAGAAGGGAAAAGAAAGACCTTTCTTGCCTCCAGAGAATAGACCCCAAAAGTTGGATACAAGCCCCCAACAAATAATAACGGTGAGGTAAGAGGAAAAGACAAACGTAAGAAATGAGCTAGGTATTTAGCAAAGAGAGGCCCACTAGCTAATAGCAGAATATAGTAAGATAACTTATATGGTCAGCAAAAACCCTATCAAAAAATATCCACGCTGGAAATTCAAGAACCCCCGAACCGTCTAACGGCCCGGGGGGAGAACACCAGCCCCCTAGAGCTTCCAGCAAGGTCAGGAATCACATTTAGTACAAGCTGGACAAAAATGAGAGCAAGCAAATAACCCAAAAAACAAAGAAGCAGGACTTAGCTTGATTTTGCACGAACCAGGACCAGCAGATAGGAGCAAACAGAATGAGTCTGATTACAACGATGCCAGGCACTGGACTAAGGTTCCAGGAGGTTTATATAGCAACACCCCTGAACTAACGACCCAGCTGGGTGCAAACTGAGGGAAGAAAATCCCAGAGTCATATCACTAGTAACCACAAGAGGGAGCCAAAAAGTCTAATTCACAACAGATAATGGGGCCAACAGCTGTCGACACAATATGGATCCAGTGTGGTCCTGAAGACGGTGATGATCCGTTACCAGCTGGCAATGTTAAGTCTTTGAAATGTCCCGGGGAGTCCGCAGTAAAGAGACTCCAGTAGCAGGCAATGTATATACCACAGTCCTGTCAAATTTAAGCGAGGCTCGACGAGTATGCACAGGAAACAGCAGTACCCGGTCACAGTCACAGTCTCTGTCAGGCGGCACACGCGCAGCACTGACTGTTACTGAGCGATTGGCACCTTGATGTCTGGGTGCCATCCTGTACACGACGGGCTTCTCGTCAGAGTCTCTGCAGTCTGTTCCTCTCACGGCCGGGCATGTGCATCTCCGCTGCTAACGGTTCCTGAAGCAGGAGCTCTCCCTCTCCTCAGCCGCGCGCACTGGCTTCCTAACTCTGTCTGTACCCCTGCTGCGCTCACCTTGGTAATGCTTAGCTACACCCCCTGTCAGCCCATGCAAAGATCAATCCGGTCCCCTAACCTTTCCCTCAGACAGCAGAGGAGATAGCCCCGACAGTTCCGGACCGGCACAAGAAAGGCACCTCCAGCCTGGTTTATTTTCTTACATTTACATATTACATTTCTATTCTAATACTTTGGGGTCTGAAGAGACTATAGAGCATAAGGGACATTCAATTTGCAGTGAATACTTTTAGAAATATGTGGGATCTGGCTAATTTGAATTCTATCAGATCCACTCATCTTTACTTAATAATACAGCCATAGTATACGGGGAAGCTGGCAACAGCTGGGACATACTGAGCGAGTGCCTAGGGAAGCGGTAGCTGTAAATACAGCTCTGACTATTCCTTTATTCAGTGTTTTATGGCTTTCTCTTCCAATTTATATGGCTAAACTGTGGGCTGTAATGTTCTCTCGCTATCTATCCAGATTCACAGCAAAATGACTGCTGCATTTCCATCTATATGCTATGATAGTCCCTCCTGATTGGCTGTTGTATAATATGTGATGTGATAGCTGCAAGTAATTTTTTAAGACTGAGTCTACATACTTAGTTAGGTAACGTACAAACCAGGAGAGACAACACTTGCACTCATGGGTCCCTGTTCAGGCTATAAAGTCCATTATCTGACCCTGACTTGTTCCTGCCTGACCATGGAGGTTGGCACCCTAAGAGTATAAAATGGTGCCTCCACCCAAAATCGACTGACCCTGAATGGGCTTACTTACACCTTCACTATAAAAATGTGTAACACCAATACAATAATAACTATAAAAAGAAATACACATAAATTAGAGTATGAGGCACAAGCATATAAACATGTTCACACAGTTACACAGGAAAGATGGAAGAAAATAAGAAGACCTACAAAACCAACCAAAGACGTGGAAACCTCCCTGGCCAAAAACTGGAGAAGGAAAATGGTGCTACGGAGGCAGACACACAAACAGACTGTAGGAAAGCAACAGATTACAAAATAATCTCTAGCTAAGGAGCTGGAACTCCAAACAACATCAACCTTGAACTATTCCCAGCAAAGAAGGCAGGTGCTAGGTGAGTGTAAATAGCTCCTCCCAAGATGTGATAGGACAAAATCAAATAGGGAAATGAGAGACACCTGAATAGAAGCAAACCAAAGAAAGAGAAGACAAAAGAACGATCATTAGCTGGAAAGACACCAAATGGACCACACAGCAAGACATCACAGGATTCAATCCCAACACCAAGGCTTGACAGCATTACAAAGAATCCCACCCAGCTGCACCCAAGGCCATGTGATCCTTCTTTGACTGATTGAATCTTCTGTAATGTGTTATTTGTGCTTTGCTATGTTAGACTACTTGTGCAATGCAAAACACATATTGTCAATAAATTCCTAAAAACTCAAAACAGATTTGATTCAATTAGAAATTATATGATCGTCTCTAAAAAATGCCTTTGTGTGACACTGGCTTATCACACATTATTAATACAACTTGGATATTACTACTACTAATAATAGTAGTAATAAAATGCACCCGTTATATACAAAAGAAGTGATAAAATGAAAGATAAGGAAAAGCAAATGGCAAGATGTGCTATAATAGCTCTCTTTCAGGTCTTGCCAGCTCTAATTACTGTGCCATGCTTTGGAGACAATCTCAAGATAAGGACAGAAGCACATTGCTAACTTGTGATCTGTGGATACTAACATTCTTGATTCAAGCATTAATCACCAGGCGGTTGAGAGACATTTATGGCTTTTGTATTCCTCTTCTATCAGGTGATCGAGCTATTGCTTGGATTAACTAATCATTCAGGCCAGTCTGTGAGCTTTGTGAGGCAGATTAATCTCTGTCTGCAGCAGACAGAACAGCATTGTTCGATTTTCTGCTAACAATAACCTGTGATTCTTTGAACCAGCATACACTTTACATTAGCCAAACAGGTTATGATTGACAGTGTAAATTTTGACTAAGCCCACTGCGATAATCCAACCAGTGATTAAACTATAACAATCAACTCCCAGAATGCTACTCTATTTTTAAACCAAGAAATTGCAACATTTTTAAATATTATGGGCCCGATTCATCAAGACCAGCCTTGTTCTTGCTGGTCTTGATGAGAAAATGTACTGGTCAGATACTGTCATGGTTCCCAATGGCAAGGGAACGTCAGAGAACATAAATAACAGACTAGCTCTTGGGTGATGGAATCTCGAGCTGACCGTGAGCTAAACCTACCAGACAACTAATAGTGGCCGGGGGGCGTACCTACGTTTTATCCCTAGACGCCTCGCGCCAGCCGGAGGACTAACTAACCCTAATAGAGGAAAAAACAGACCTGGCTTACCTCTAGGGAAATTCCCCCAAAAAGGAGACAGAAGCCCCCCACATATATTGACGGTGAGTTCAGAGGAAAAGACATACGCAGTATGAAGGTAGGTTCAGCAAAGCGAGGTCCGCTTACTAGATAGTAGGAAGATACAAAAGGGAACTTCACGGTCAGCTGAAAACCCTTTTAAAATACCATCCTGAAATTACTTTAAGACTCATGTGTCAACTCATGACACCGGAGTGGTAATTTCAACCCACAAGAGCTTCCAGCTACAGAAAAATAACATAACTGTGAACTGGAACAAAAATGCAAAACAAACTTAGGACAAGAGTCCAACTTAGCTGATCAGTAGTCTAGGAGCAGGAACATGCAACAGAAAGGCTCTGGTTACATTGATGGCCGGCACTAGAATGACTGAGCAGCAAGGCTAAATAGGATACTCCCATATCCTGATGGAAACAGGTGAACAGAGAAAGAGAAGCACACAAGTCCAGTACCACCAGTGACCACCGGGGGAGCCCAAAAACCAAATTCACAACAGTACCCCCCCTCAAGGAGGGGGCACCGAACCCTCACAAGAACCACCAGGGCGATCAGGATGAGCCCTATGAAAGGCACGGACCAAATCAGAGGCATGAACATCAGAGGCTGTCACCCAAGAATTATCCTCCTGACCATAGCCCTTCCACTTGACCAGATACTGAAGTTTCCGTCTGGAAACACGGGAGTCCAAGATCTTCTCCACAACTTACTCCAATTCACCCTCAACCAACACCGGAGCGGGAGGCTCAACGGAAGGCACAACCGGTACCTCATACCTGCGCAATAATGACCGATGGAAGACATTATGGATAGAAAAAGATGCTGGGAGGTCCAATCAAAAGGACACGATGTTAAGAATCTCCAAAATCTTATACGGGCCGATGAACCGAGGCTTAAACTTAGGAGAAGAAACCCTCATAGGGACAAAACGAGAAGACAACCACACCAAGTCCCCAACACGAAGACGAGGACCAACACGACGACGGCGGTTAGCAAAATGCTGAGTCTTCTCCTGGGACAACTCCAAATTGTCCACCACCTGTCCCCAAATCCGATGCAACCTATCCACCACAGTATCCACTCCAGGACAATCCGAAGACTCCACCTGACCGGAAGAAAAACGAGGATGAAACCCCGCATTGCAAAAGAAAGGAGAAACCAAAGTGGCAGAACTAGCCCGATTATTGAGGGCAAACTCTGCCAACGGCAAAAAGGCAACCCAGTCATCCTGATCCGCAGACACAAAACACCTCAAATAAGTCTCCAAGGTCTGATTAGTTCGCTCAGTCTGGCCATTAATCTGAGGATGGAACGCAGACGAAAAAGACAAATCAATGCCCATCCTAACACAGAACGCCCGCCAAAATCTAGACACGAACTGGGTCCCCCTGTCAGAAACGATATTCTCCGGAATACCATGCAAGCGAACCACATTTTGAAAAAACAGAGGAACCAACTCGGATGAGGAAGGCAACTTAGGCAAGGGCACCAAATGAACCATCTTTGAAAAACGGTCACACACCACCCAGATGACAGACATTTTCTGAGAAACAGGGAGATCAGAAATAAAATCCATAGAGATGTGAGTCCAAGGCCTCTTCGGAATAGGCAAGGATAACAACAATCCGCTAGCCCGAGAACAACAAGGTTTGGCCCGAGCACAAACATCACAAGACTGCACAAAAACTCGTACATCTCGAGACAGGGAAGGCCACCAGAAGGACCTAGCCACCAAATCCCTGGTACCAAAGATTCCAGGATGACCTGCCAACGCAGAAGAATGAACCTCTGAGATGACTCTACTGGTCCAATCATCAGGAACAAACAGTCTACCAGGCGGGCAACGATCAGGTCTATCCGCCTGAAACTCCTGCAAAGCCCGTCGCAGGTCTGGGGAAACAGCAGATAATATCACCCCATCCTTAAGGATACCTGTAGGTTCAGAATCACCAGGGGAATCAGGCTCAAAACTCTTAGAAAGGGCATCCGCCTTCACATTTTTAGAACCTGGTAAGTATGAGACCACAAAATTAAACCGAGAGAAAAACAACGACCAGCGCGCCTGTCTAGGATTCAGGCGCCTGGCAGACTCAAGATAAATCAAATTCTTGTGATCGGTCAATACCACCACCTGATGTCTAGCCCCCTCAAGCCAATGACGCCACTCCTCAAAAGCCCACTTCATAGCCAAAAGCTCCCGATTACCAATATCATAATTTCGCTCGGCGGGCGAAAATTTTCGAGAAAAGAACGCACAAGGTCTCATCACGGAGCAGTCGGAACTTTTCTGCGACAAAACTGCCCCAGCTCCGATCTCGGAAGCATCGACCTCAACCTGAAAAGGAAGAGTAACATCAGGCTGACGCAACACAGGGGCGGAAGAAAAGCGGCGCTTAAGCTCCCGAAAGGCCTCCACAGCAGCAGGGGACCAATCAGCAACATCAGCACCCTTCTTGGTCAAATCAGTCAAAGGTTTAGCAACATCAGAAAAACCAGTTATAAATCGACGATAAAAATTAGCAAAGCCCAAAAATTTCTGAAGGCTCTTAAGAGAAGAAGGCTGCGTCCAATCACAAACAGCCCGAACCTTGACAGGATCCATCTCAATGGAAGAGGGGGAAAAAATGTACCCCAAAAAAGAAATCTTTTGAACCCCAAAAATACACTTAGAACCCTTCACACACAAGGAATTAGCCCGCAAAACCTGAAAAACCCTCCTGACCTGTTGGACATGAGAGTCCCAGTCATCCGAAAAAATCAAAATATCATCCAGATACACAATCATAAATTTATCCAAATATTCACGGAAAATGTCATGCATAAAGGACTGAAAGACTGAAGGGGCATTTGAAAGACCAAAAGGCATTACTAAATACTCAAAATGGCCCTCGGGCGTATTAAATGCGGTTTTCCACTCATCCCCCTGCTTAATTCGCACCAAATTATACGCCCCACAGAGATCAATCTTAGAGAACCACTTAGCCCCCTTTATTCGAGCAAACAAATCAGTCAGCAGTGGCAGAGGATACTGATATTTGACTGTAATTTTATTCAAGAGTCGATAATCAATACACGGCCTCAAAGAGCCATCTTTTTTAGATACAAAGAAAAAACCGGCTCCTAAGGGAGATGAAGAAGGACGAATATGTCCCTTTTCCAGGGACTCCTTAATATATTCTCGCATAGCAGCATGTTCAGGTACAGATAGATTAAATAAACGACCCTTTGGAAATTTACTGCCCGGAATCAGATCTATGGTACAATCGCAATCTCTGTGAGGAGGTAGTGAACCAAGCTTAGGCTCCTCAAAAACATCACGATAATCAGATAAAAATTCCGGAATCTCAGAGGGAATAGATGACGAAATGGAAACCAAAGGTACGTCCCCATGAGCCCCCTGACATCCCCAGCTTAACACAGACATTGCTTTCCAGTCAAGGACTGGGTTATGAGATTGTAACCATGGCAATCCGAGCACCAAAACATCATGTAGATTGTACAACACAAGGAAGCGAATCATCTCCTGATGGTCTGGATTCATACGCATAGTCACTTGTGTCCAGTATTGTGGTTTATTACTAGCCAATGGTGTAGAGTCAATACCCTTCAGAGGTATAGGAACTTCCAGAGGCTCTAGATCAAACCCACAGCGCCTGGCAAAGGACCAATCCATAAGACTCAAAGCGGCGCCAGAGTCGACATAGGCATCCGCGGTAATTGACGATAATGAACAAATCAAGGTCACAGACAGAATAAACTTAGACTGTAAAGTGCCAATTGAAATAAACTTATCAACCTTTTTTGTACGTTTAGAGCATGCTGATATAACATGAGTTGAATCACCACAATAGAAGCACAACCCATTTTTTCGCCTAAAATTCTGCCGTTCGCTTCTGGACAGAATTCTATCACATTGCATATTCTCTGGCGCCTTTTCAGAAGACACCGCCAAATGGTGCACAGGTTTGCGCTCCCGCAAACGCCGATCAATCTGAATAGCCATTGTCATGGACTCATTCAGACCTGTAGGTGCAGGGAACCCCACCATAACATCTTTAATGGCATCGGAGAGACCCTCTCTGAAATTCGCCGCCAGGGCGCACTCATTCCACTGAGTAAGCACAGACCATTTACGAAATTTTTGGCAGTACATTTCAGCTTCATCTTGCCCTTGAGATAGGGCCATCAAGGCTTTTTCAGCCTGAATCTCTAAATTAGGTTCCTCATAAAGCAACCCCAAAGCCAGAAAAAACGCATCGACATTGAGCAACGCAGGGTCCCCTGGTGCCAATGCAAATGCCCAATCTTGAGGGTCACCCCACAGCAAGGAAATTACAATCCTAACCTGCTGTGCGGGATCTCCAGCGGAGCGAGATCTCAGGGAAAGAAACAATTTACAATTATATTTGAAATTCAGGAAACGAGATCTATCCCCGGAGAAAAACTCTGGTATAGGAATTCTAGGTTCAGATATAGGAGCATGAATAACAAAATCCTGTAAATTTTGAACCTTCGTAGCAAGATCATTCAAACCTGTAGCCAAACTCTGAGGATCCATTTTAATCAGGTGAGATCAGAGCCATTCAAGGATTAGAAGGAGAGAGAGAGACAAAGGCTGCAATTGGAGCAGAAATGCAACTGAGTCAACTATAGAGCAAACTCAGAGGAAAAAAAAAATAAAATAAAAAAAAAATCTGCAGACTTCTTTTTCTCTCCTTTCTTCTGCCAACGGTTTTAACACTGGGCCGGCCATACTGTCATGGTTCCCAATGGCAAGGGAATGTCAGAGAACATAAATAACAGACTAGCTCTTGGGTGATGGAAACTCGAGCTGACCGTGAGCTAAACCTACCAGACAACTAATAGTGGCCGGGGGGCGTACCTACGTTTTATCCCTAGACGCCTCGCGCCAGCCGGAGGACTAACTAACCCTAATAGAGGAAAAAACAGACCTGGCTTACCTCTAGGGAAATTCCCCCAAAAAGGAGACAGAAGCCCCCCACATATATTGACGGTGAGTTCAGAGGAAAAGACATACGCAGTATGAAGGTAGGTTCAGCAAAGCGAGGTCCGCTTACTAGATAGTAGGAAGATACAAAAGGGAACTTCACGGTCAGCTGAAAACCCTTTTAAAATACCATCCTGAAATTACTTTAAGACTCATGTGTCAACTCATGACACCGGAGTGGTAATTTCAACCCACAAGAGCTTCCAGCTACAGAAAAATAACATAACTGTGAACTGGAACAAAAATGCAAAACAAACTTAGGACAAGAGTCCAACTTAGCTGATCATCAGTAGTCTAGGAGCAGGAACATGCAACAGAAAGGCTCTGGTTACATTGATGGCCGGCACTAGAATGACTGAGCAGCAAGGCTAAATAGGATACTCCCATATCCTGATGGAAACAGGTGAACAGAGAAAGAGAAGCACACAAGTCCAGTACCACCAGTGACCACCGGGGGAGCCCAAAAACTAAATTCACAACAGATACTCCATCATGAAACAGGATTGTCGGACAAGTGGTGTGCCATAAAACCTTCTTCAATCCCTGCTGGAGTAAGATTTGTGGAGTAGCAAACATCATTGCTCATCATGTGATACTGTAATTTCCTTCAGGATCAATAAAGTGTATCGTGTTGTATTGAGTGAATAACATGGGCAACGGACACCACTCCTCCTTCAAGACCCAGTTGCGCCCACTTCATTGAAGTTCGAGGAAAATAGCGTGAGAATGCCAAAGGCCGCAAGATTTTAGAGCAGCCTCAAGGTGAGCCAAAAATATACAACTTTTCATGTAAAATCTTTGATGAATTGGATCTTATGTTTATGCCAGTAGCTTCTTCAGCATAAGAAGCCAGATCAGAAACTCCAGTTGCAGACATGTGTTTCAGGGGTAAGGTGGGACTAGAGTTCCTGTCCTTTTCCTCTCTTTTAAAGGCTACTTGAAAATTTAAATTCATATTTACAACCTGCAGTAACCACCGATCGACCAAACCACTGCACGACCAGCTCTACCCTCACGTATTGTATCCTCACCCATCCCTTGTAGATTGTGAGCCCTCGCGGGCAGGGTCCTCTCTCCTCCTGTACCAGCTGTGACTTGTATTGTTCAAGATTATTGTACTTGTTTTTATTATGTATACCCTTCCTCACATGTAAAGCGCCATGGAATAAATGGCGCTATAATACTAAATAATAATAATAATAATATTGGACACTATATAGCTATTACGTCTTCCAACTTCATCTTGGCGCTCTTCACAAGCTTTAGCCCTTTGATTCTTTCATAGGCCTCTCCCTCAGCCAAATCATATCATTGCACTGATGAGGTGTAATCACCCTGAAACACATGTCTAGTTTAATATACAAAGTCATGTTCCAAGGATTGCTAATGGTTTTATATTTACTTTTTTAAAGAAATGCAAGAGCACAATAGGGTCTTATCCATTTTTAACCCCTTTCTTCCAGCTAACGGAATAGTATGTCAGCTGGCAGTATCCCCCGCTTTAAGGTGGGCTCCGGCATTGAGTCCACCTCAAAGCCGCGACATGTCAGCTGTTTTCAACAGCTGACATGTGCGAGCAAAGGGCGCGAGCGAAATCGCGATCCATCCGCTCCCATTAACCCCTTTCTGTCATTGGACATACTATTCCGTCCATGTGGGGTGGGCCCTACTTCCCAAGGACGGAATAGTACGTCCAGTGCGATCGGCCGCGCTCTCGGGGGGAGCGCGGCCGATCGTGGCTGAGTGTCAGCTGCCTATCGCAGCTGACATCCGGCGCTATGTGCCAGGAGCGGTCACTGACCTCCCCCAGCACATTAACCCCCGGCACACCGCGATCAAACATGATAGAGGTGTGCCGGCGGTATAGGGAAGCATCGCGCAGGGAGGGGGCTCCCTGCGGGCTTCCCTGAGACCCCCGCAGCAACGGGATGTGATCGCGTTGCTCCGAGGGTCTCCTACCTCCTTCCTCGCTGCAGGTCCCGGATCCAAGATGGCCGCAGCATCCGGGTCCTGCAGAGAGGGAGGTGGCAAACCGAGTGCCTGCTCAGAGCAGGCGCATGGTAAGCCTGCAGTGCTCTAAGTCAGATCGGTGATCTGACAGAGTGCTGTGCAGACTGTCAGATCACTGATCTGTGATGTCCCCCCCGGGACAAAGTAAAAAAGTTTAAAAAAAAATTTCCACATGTGTAAAAAAAAAATTTTTTAAAAAAATTACTAAATAAAGAAAAAAAAAATATATTATTCCCATAAATATATTTCTTTATCTAAATAAAAAAACAAACAATAAAAGTACACATATTTAGTATTGCCGCGTCCGTAACGACCCAACCCGACCCAACCTATAAAACTGTCCCACTAGTTAACCCCTTCAGTAAACACCGTAAGAAAAAAAAAACGAGGCAAAAAACAACGCTTTATTATCATACCGCCGAATAAAAAGTGGAATAAAACGCGATCAAAAAGACAGATATAAATAACCATGGTACCGCTGAAAGCATAATTTTGTCCCGCAAAAAAAGAGCTGTCACACAGCATCATCAGCAAAAAAATAAAAAAGTTATAGTCCTCAGAATAAAGCGATGCCAAAATAATTATTTTTTCTATAAAATAGTTTTAATCGTATAAAAGCGCCAAAACATAAAAAAATGATATAAATGAGATATCGCTGTAATTGTACTGACCCGAAGAATAAAACTGCTTTATCAGTTTTACCAAACGTGGAACGGTATAATTGCCTCCCCCAAAAGAAATTCATGAATAGCTGGTTTTTGGTCATTCCACCTCACAAAAATCGGAATAAAAAGTGATCAAAAAATGTCACGTGCCCGAAAATGTTAAAAATAAAAACGTCAACTCGTCCCGCAAAAAACAAGACCTCACATGACTCTGTGGTCTCAAATATGGAAAAATTATAGCTCTCAAAATGTGGTAACGCAAAAAATATTTTGTGCAATAAAAAGCGTCTTTCAGTGTGTGACGGCTGCCAATCATAAAAATCCGCTAAAAAACCCGCTATAAAAGTAAATCAAACGCCCCTTCATCACCCCCTCAGTTAGGGAAAAATAAAAAAATTAAAAAAATGTATTTATTTCTATTTTCCCATTAGGGTTAGGGCAAGGGTTAGGGTTAGGGCTAGGGTTAGGGTTAGGGCTAGGGTTAGGGCTAGGGTTAGGGTAAGTGCTAGGGTTAGGGCTAGCGTTAGGGCTAGGGTTAGGGCTAGGGTTAGGATTAGGGTTAGGGCTAGGGTTAGGGTTAGGGCTAGGGTTAGGGCTAGGGTTAGGGCTAGGGTTGGGGCTAAAGTTAGGGTAGGGGCTAAAGTTAGGGTTTGGGCTAAAGTTAGGGTTAGGGTTTGGATTACATTTACGGTTGGGAATAGGGTTGGGATTACGGTTAGGTGTGTGTCTGGGTTAGAGGTGTGGTTAGGGTTACCTTTGGGATTAGGGTTAGGGGTGTGTTTGCATTAGGGTTTCAGTTATAATTGGGGGGTTTCCACTGTTTAGGCACATCAGGGGCTCTCCAAACGCGACATGGCGTCCGATCTCAATTCCAGCCAATTCTGCGTTGAAAAAGTAAAACAGTGCTCCTTCCCTTCCGAGCTCTCCCGTGTGCCCACACAGGGATTTACCCCAACATATAGGGTATCAGCATACTCAGGACAAATTGGACAACAACTTCTGGGGTCCAATTTCTCCTGTTACCCTTGGGAAAATACAAAACTGGTGGCTAAAAAATAATTTTTGTGGGAAAAAAAAGATTTTTTATTTTCACGGCTCTGCGTTATAAACTGTAGTGAAACACTTGGGGGCTCAAAGTTCTCACAACACATCTAGATAAGTTCCTTTGGGGGTCTAGTTTCCAATATGGGGTCACTTGTGGGGGGTTTCTACTGTTTAAGTACATTAGGGGCTCTGCAAACGCAATGTGACGCCTGCAGACCAAACCATCTAAGTCTGCATTCCAAATGATGCTCCTTCCCTTCCAAGCTCTGCCATGTGCTCAAACGGTGGTTCCCCCCCACATATCAGGTATCAACATACTCAGGACAAATTGGACAACAATATTTAGGGTCCAATTTATCGTGTTACCCTTGGAAAAATACAAAACTGGGGGCTAAACAATAATTTTTGTGGAAATTTTTTTTTTTATTTGCACGGCTCTGTGTTATAAACTGTAGTGAAACACTTGGGGGTTCAAAGCTCTCACAACACATCTAGATGAGTTCCTCAGGGGGTCTACTTTCCAAAATGGTGTCACTTGTGGGGGGTTTCTACTGTTTAGGTACATTAGGGGCTCTGCAAACGCAATGTGACACCGTGCAGACCATTCCATCTAAGTCTGCATTCCAAATGGCGCTCCTTCCCTTCTGAGCCCTTCCATGCGCCCAAACGGTGGTTCCCCCCACATTCTGGGTATCAGAGCACTCAGGACAAATTGGACAACAACTTTGGGGGTCCAATTTCTCCTGTTACCCTTGGAAAAATACAAAACTGGGGGCTAAAAAATAATTTTTGTGGGAAAAAATTTTTGTTTTATTTTTACGGCTCTGTATTATTAACTTCTGTGAAGCCCTTGGTGGGTCAAAGTGCTCACCACACATCTAGATAAGTTCCTTAGGGGGTCTACTTTCCAAAATCGTGTAACTTGTGGGGGGTTTCAATGTTTAGGCACATCAGTGGCTCTCCAAACGCAACATGGCGTCCCATCTCAATTCCTGTCAATTTTGCATTGAAAAGTCAAACGGCGCTCCTTCCCTTCCGAGCACTCCCATGTGCCCAAACAGTGGTTTACCCCCACATTTGGGGTATCACCATACTCAGAACAAATTGTACAACAACTTTTGGGGTCCAATTTCTTCTCTTACCCTTGGGAAAATAAAAAATTGGGGGCGAAAATATAATTTTTGTGAAAAAAAAATGATTTTTTATTTTTACGGTTCTGCATTATAAACTTCTGTGAAGCACTTGGTGGGTCAAAGTGCTCACCACACCTCTAGATAAGTTCCTTAGGGGGTCTACTTTCCAAAATGGTGTCACTTGTGGGGGGTTTCAATGTTTATGCACATCAGTGGCTCTCCAAACGCAACATGGCGTCCCATCTCAATTCCTGTCAATTTTGCATTGAAAAGTCAAACGGCGCTCCTTCCCTTCCAAGCTCTGCCATGCGCCCAAACAGTGGTTTACCCCCACATATGGGGTATCGGCGTACTCAGGACAAATTTTACAACAATGTTTGGGGTCCATTTTCTCCTATTACCCTTGGTAAAATAAAACAAATTGGAGCTGAAGTAAATTTTTTGTGAAAAATGTTAAATGTTCATTTTTGTTTAAACATTCCAAAAATTCCTGTGAAACACCTGAAGGGTTAATAAACTTCTTGAATGTGGTTTTGAGCACCTTGAGGGGTGCAGTTTTTAGAATGGTGTCACACTTGGGTATTTTTTATCATATAGACCCCTCAAAATGACTTCAAATGAGATGTGGTCCCTAAAAAAAATGGTGTTGTAAAAATGAGAAATTGCTGGTCAACTTTTAACCCGTATAACTCCCTAACAAAAAAAAAATGTGGTTCCAAAATGGTGCTGATGTAAAGTAGACATATGGGAAATGTTACTTATTAAGTATTTTGTGTGACATATCTCTGTGATTTAATTGCATACAAATTCAAAGTTGGAAAATTGCTAAATTTTCAAAATATTCACCAAATTTCAGTTTTTTTCACAAATAGTGCAGGTAATATCAAAGAAGTTTTACCACTATCTTGAAGTACAATATGTCACGAGAAAACTTTGTCAGAATCACCGGGATCCGTTGAAGCGTTCCAGAGTTATAACCTCATAAAGGGACAGTGGCCAGAATTGTAAAAATTGGCCCGGTCCATAACGTGCAAACCACCCTTGGGGGTAAAGGGGTTAACTAGTTATATGCCGCTGTCATACTCTGACAGCGACATTTACCAAGCGATGCCGGACGCTCAGCTGGAAGTACTCGCACCGCTGACCCTGTCACATGATCGGGGGTCATCGGTGCATTGCCATCACAACCAGATCTCTCCTTGAGACCTCTATGGTTGTTGATGGCAGATTGCTATGAGTGTCACCCTGTGGTTGGTGCTCATAACAAGCCTGCAATTCTGCTGCATAGAGGTGATCTATGCATCAACTCTATGTAGCAGAGGCGACCGAGTACTGCATGCTTCTAGCCTCCCATGGAGGCTATTGAAGCATTCCAAAATAAAAAAATGTGTTTAAAAATAAAAAAATAAAAGTTCAAAACACCCCCTTTCACCCAAATCAAATTAAAACAATAAAATAATCAAACCTATACATATGTGGTATAGCCATGTTCAGATTCGCCCAATCTATCAATAAAAAAATGATTAGCCTGATCGCTAAACGGCGTAGCGAGAAAAAAATCAAAACGCTCAAATTACGTTTTCCAATAAGAGCACCAGTTTTCCTATGTAGTATGGACCACCCTTTATTACATCAGTCTGACTTTGTAGTTTGGATGATCAACCAAAATGGTTTTAATGGATGGTTAGTAGTGTTGAGCATTCCGATACCGCAAGTATCGGGTATAGGCCGATATTTGCTGTATCGGAATTCCGATACCGAGTTCCGATATTTTGTGATATCGGAAATCGGAATCGGAAGTTCCCAGTGTATGGTTCCCAGGGTCTGGAGGAGAGGAGACTCTCCTTCAGGCCTTGGGATCCATATTCATGTAAAAAATAAAGAATAAAAATAAAAAATATGGATATACTCACCCCTCCGGCGGACCCTGGACCTTAGCGATGTAACCGGCAGCCTCCGTTCCTAAGAATGCAGTGAGTGTTGGACCTTTGATGACGTCGCGGCTTGTTATTGGTCGAGTGAGCGGTCACATGAGCGGTCACACGACCAATCACAAGCAGGGACGTCATCGAAGGTCCTTCACTCTGCATTCTTAGGAACGGAGGCAGATGCTTGGACCGGTGAGAGCCAGGGGCCGTCCGAGGGGTGAGTATATCAATATTTTTTATTTTTATTCTTTATTTTATACATGAATATGGATCCCAGGGCCTGAAGGAGAGTTTCCTCTCCTTCAGACCCTGGGAACCATTCCAATATTTTGTGTCCCATTGATATGCATTGGTATCGGGTATCGGTATCGGCGATATCCGATATTTTTTGGGTATCGGCCGATCTAATCCGATACCGATACCTTTGCATATCGGAAGGTATCGCTCAACGCTAATGGTTAGATAGATTACAGTAATAGCTCTCAAAATTGTTGACCAACATGAAAAACGAAAGTATACTGTAGTTATGCAGTCTGAACCTCTACCTCTAACAACAAGCTGACCTTTTCATAATGAACACATTATCATTATGCAACATGACATAATAATGTGTGATATAGCCATGCAATCACTTATGATCATTCTATTACCCATTTGGATACCTTGCGGATTGTGGTTATAGATGGAACTCCATGATCATATCTTAATCTGCAATCGTGTTTGTGTTTTTGGTCTATTTATTTTTCATATGTCACTTGTTTCATTAAAATGTTGCTGTAAATTCCATATAATCCTGCTCAGAAGAGATGTTTTTTCCATTTATCGTGAATAATACTGTTGCATTCCAAAAGTTCTCTTTTACACAGTGCCATTCTATCAAGATAACACATGCAGCTCATTTTAGATTGAAATCCTTATTACCAGAAATTAAAAACATCAATAAAATGTGCTCTACTTTCCATAGTTACAAGATGAAAAAAATGCATAGAACAAAACAAAATTCTAAACCAGGCAGCACAGATTCACAGAGGGTAACAAGAATGTTATATAAGATTATTTCAACACATACAATGTTATGTGGTTGCTCCATTGATCAATGCATGCTTGTTTTTTTCAGATAGATTATAGTACTTGTGTCCAGGACTTATATCTCCACCAGGGAACCCTGGGCAAATGCAACCTCAAACTAAAATTCATAAAATACATCCTGGGTTGCACAAATGAAATGCGTTAAATAATAAATTGTTGTTGATTACTTTCTTCATTAAAATTTCTTTTTTTTAATTAAAAAAAAAATGTATATATATATTTATATTTTCTTTGGAGTTGCATCCTTGTTTTAAATTGCCTTTGGTTTTTTCTTGTATTTCAGTACTGTGTTCCAGATTCGTAAAAAAATATCTTCACACACTATTACTTTTTATAGTGTTTTACACACGTTCTTTTTATTTATTTTTATACCAAAAAAACAAATAACATTCAAAGGTAGCTTCACAAAGAGAAAATTCTTTCCATCCAGTACCTACAGTATACAAATTGAGAGGCACTGAATTTCTACGAGGCAGTAGTGCAAATTTTTTTAAAGGGTTGTCCACTACTCAGACAACTCTTTCTCATTCCCTATGTTTCCTTCCAATAAAAAAAATATATATTTATGGTGCCATTCTGGCGGTGTTGGAACTTGCTCTCCTGAGGCTCACATGACATTGTAATTATCATGCGTCTGGGTTTGAAACTTTGAGTCTGTGCTTTGTGATCAGCTGTGACCTCTGTCCACTGAGGCACAGCAGAGTAACAGGTGTTTTCATTTACTCACATTTGTCTGCCCTGGCCTTTGCCACCACAGTACATGCACAAGTTGACACTATACCTTGGGTGAAGCTCCTGAACAGAAAGTTTGGCTCTCTCTACCTGCTCCATAGCAGGAGGTGGAGCTTGCCACAGCAAGGGGTACTGTAAGGTTGGAACTAACCTAGGAGGTTCCCTTCCAAATTGTGAAGACACTTGAGCCTGTCCCAGAGCTTGCTCATGGAAATGGAGATCAATCATATTAGCAATATGTATGAGGGCATATAGATAGGATGGTGGATCTCTGTCTGCTAACTTATCTTTAATAAGAATGGACATACCCTGCCATGAAGTTGCCAGCATTGCCTCTTCATTGCAAGCCTGCTCTGCCACTGGGATGCAGAAGCTTAAGACATACTGAGCCATGGTATCCAAGCCCTGTCTTAGAGTCAGCAGGGATGAGGCAGAAGATGAGGTGTAGCCAGGTTCCTCAAATTGTACCCAGAACATCTCCAAGATGCGCCGCGAGTCTCGTTACCACCATGCTCCTAAATGGGGTTTGCCCAAGCCAAAGCACTTCCAGACAGTAGGGAGACCATAATTAATGCAGAGAATAGGATATATGGACCCATCTCAATACAAATCAAGATACCAGTAAGTCTTGGGGTACCAAAAATATATCATATCAAAGCTATTACCACCAAGTAGAGAAATAAGTAGTATATACCATGTTATCTCAAATTTAAATTCAATTTTTATTAATTCAAACATGCAAGCAGACACAAAATCACATAAAAAGCCTCTGAAAAACTGATTAACAAACACAAAAATAGGGCAGTGTGGTAACACATTTGTTAAGGACACATTGTTATTACAGATATCGACCAAGATAATGGAGTAGAAGATCTTAATACATATTCATGAAATGAAGACTGCTAATATCCATATTAGTGTATCATACTTCATAGGGAGCACTAACAGACTAGAATAATGTGTCAAAACATATAATGGTGCATATGGATAAATACACATATTTTACATATATATAACCCCCAATCAATAAAAATAACCATCAGTGTTTTTAACGGGTTTTTAAGGGACTTTTTTATTGGATTTTGTGTTTGTTGGTGTGTTTAATAGATTGAATTTAAATTTGAGATAATGTGGTATTCACTACTTATTGGATCAGAGAGACCATGAATGCAATTTTGGTTTCGTCCAAAGGAAAAAGATGAGCTTGGAGAGAAAAGTGGATCTGTCACTTGTTTCTGAAGCCGTGGCTTTCCTTGTGGTCTCCATCAAAGCAGAACGGAAGAGGAAGCTGAAGCTTAGCTGCTCCAACAGAAACTGTAAACTCCAGGTGACACCCATGAAGATAATGTTGATGCTGAGGAAGGAGGACCTGTAGCAGATGAAGCATGGGACAAGGTGGACATAGAATTGGACAAATCCTATAGTTGAGTTGCCATCACATTAATCGCCTGCATCAGCTGGTCTTCACACTCACATTGCAAATGAACCTCATAGTACAATACTTGTACACTATACAGTGCCTTGTGAAAGTATTTGGCTTCCTGGAACTTTTCAACCTTTTCCCACATATCATGCTTCAAACATAAAGATACCAAATGTAAATTTTTGGTGAAGAATCCACAACAAGTGGAACACAATTGTGAATTTGAACGAAATTTATTGGTTATTTTAAATTTTTGTGGAATTTCAAAAACTGAAAAGTGGGGCGTGCAATATTATTCAGCCCCTTTACTTTAAGTGCAGCAAACTCACTCCAGAAGTTCATTGTGGATCTCTGAATGATCCAATGTTGTCCTAAATGCCTAATGATGATAAATATAATCCACCTGTGTGTAATCAAGTCTCCGTATAAATGCACCTGCTCTATGCTAGTCTCAGGGTTCTGTTTGAAGAACAGAGAGCATCATGAAGACCAAGGAACACATCAGGCAGGTCCGTGATACTGTTGTGGAGATGTTTAAAGCCATATTTGGATACAAAATGATTTCCAAAACTTTAAACATCCCAAGGAGCACTGTGCAAGTGATCATATTGAAATGGAAGAAGTATCATACCACTGCAAATCTACCAAGACCTGGCCGTCCCTCTAAACTTTCATATCAAACAAGGAGAAAACTGATCAGAGATGCAGCCAAGAGGCCCATGATCACTCTGGATGAACTGCAGAGATCTACAGCTGAGGTGGGACAGTCTGTCCTTAGGACAACAATCAGTCGTACACTGCACAAATCTGGCCTTTATGGAAGAGTGGCAAGAAGAAAGCCATTTATCAAAGATATCCATAAAAAGTGTTGTTTAAAGTTTGCAACAAGCCACCTGGGAGACACACCAAACATGTGGAAGAATGTGCTCTGGTCAGATGAAACCAAAATCGAACTTTTCGGCAACAATGCCAAACGATATGTTTGGTGTAAAGGCAACACAGCTCATCACCCTGAACACTCCATCCCCACTGTCAAACATGGTGGTGGCTGCATCATGGTTTGGGCCTGCTTTTCTTCAGCAGGGACAGAGAAGATGGTTAAAATTGATGGGAAGATGGATGTAGCCAAATACAGGACCATTCTTGAAGAAAACCTGTTGCAGTCTGCAAAAGACCTGAGACTGGGACGGAGATTTGTCTTTCAACAAGACAATGATCCAAACATAAAGCACAATCTACAATGGAATGGTTCACAAATAAACGTATGCAGGTGTTAGAATGGCCAAGTCAATGTCCAGACCTCAATCCAATCAAGAATCTGTGGAAAGAGCTGAAAACTTCTGTTCACAAACGATCTCCATCAAACCTCACTGAGCTTGAGCTGTTTGCCAAGGAGGAAGAATGGGCAAGAATTTCAGTCTCTCAATGCACAAAACTGATGGATGCATACCCCCGGTGACTTGCAGCTGTAATAGCAACAAAAGGTGGCGCAACAAAGTATTAAATTAAAGGAGCCGAATAATATTACATGCCCCACTTTTCAGTTTTTGAATTTCCACAAAAACTTAAAATAACCAATACATTTCGTTGAACTTCACAATTGTGTTCCACTTGTTGTTGATTCCTCACCAAAAATTTACATTTGGTACCTTTATGTTTGAAGCATGATATGTGAGAAAAGGTTGAAAAGTTCCAGGAAGCCGAATACTTTCCCAAGGCACTGTACTTGTGGTTCCTAGGTCCGATTTGTCAGCGGGGTCCTTGGCCTGTGCTTACTTTATTGCTGGTGGGTGTGGACACAATGTGCCACTGGCTGGACTTACCCTGGAGAGGCATGACATTTTGGCTACCTGGTCTTCAAAGCACCACTGATGGTGAGGATAGGCTTGGGCCACAGGATAGGCACCAGGTGTCACTCCAAGGCAGTGTCTGGACCTGCAGCAGCTAACACACTGGTCAGATCAGGTATGTGAGGTATAGAGGGGTGAGACAGAAGCATACTCAGAAGGTCCAAAGTTGAGACAGGCAGCACAGGTTCAGTATACATAGTCGAGGTAAGGAGTGGAGGGAACAGACAGAGCAAGAAGACAAGCCAGATCATTAACGGGAGGGATAATCAACAAAACACCTTGACTGGGAACTAGATGCTAACATCAAACTGGAACCTAAGCTCATGCTAAGTTATAGAGGGTGGCACTGCCTCATATATCACCTTCTGGTTGGTGATTTGCTGAATCCAAACCTTGCAGTACACAGCAGGCTTAAATACCTGAAGGATCTGGCCGCGCTCCCCTATAGCCATGTGGAGACATCAGGGATATGCAGCAAAGATGGAAGTGCTGCCTGGACTCAGCGTGGTGGTTAGATGTAAGGATGCGCAGAATGGTGAACCTTGAGTAGCACGAATGCAGTAGAACGCATGCAAGTTACCACTGTGATAATGGTGATATGGAAAATGAAAAAAAAAAATCTAAAATGTATAAAAAATGAAATTACCATAAAAATGTTATGTAATCTAATCTATTCAATATTCAAACATCAAAGAAACTAAAATGGTGATTTACTTAATGTTCCCAATCTGTAATATTGTCTTCTAAAATAGTGTACAAATCTAATAAAAAATGAATACTTGTAACAAGGCTTTTCAACATATAAGTTAAAATATCACCACAATTCTATACACTTTCTAGAGAAAAAAAACTTCCAGAAAATGTTTGCAAATACTGTTTATGGCAGATCTTTACAGAATAAAGAAAAGTGGACAGATACTAATTGAAAATTTTTAAAAAATTATTGTAGAATCATGATGCCAAATCTAATATCATTGAAGTCAATGACATTAGATTACATACTGCTTTGATAAAAGCCATAGCTGCTAACAAATTGCTTAACCAATAGCTAAGATTCATCTCATTCTTAAACAAAGGTTAATTGTAGATTAAAATATTGCTTGCAGCTCCCATAGGAATAAGTGGTGTATGCTATGTATTGCTTGAGTGGTTTACAAATCTAGTATTAGAGAAGTGATCTTGTTACATATTGAGCTAAGAGTACAATATACCAAGTACTATAATGTTCCGCTGAGAGCTCTGATGGGCTCCCTACAGTTTGTTCCAATGTTTTAGTCACAGAAAAACCCTGCATTGAGAGAAAAGTATTGGATCACTTTAGGATCGTAAATATAAATACACTGCTGAGCAGTTGTTAGCTCTAGAATAAAACATCTGATACTGTATATCTAGTTTGCTAATATAAGTTCTTCCTAAATGTGAAATATATTAAACACAATTTTGAAAAGTTCATATATTTTTTTATTTTTTGTCCTATTGTACAAATTTTCGTATTATTGTTTTCTAAACATACAATAAAGTCTTAAAGTTTTCTTCACAGACACTTTTTGAATAGCATTTTTCATAAGCATTTTAGGGGCATTTTTTATATATTTGTGAATGCATTTTGAGAGAAGTTCATGAAAAAAACTCAAAAAATGTAATACTAATAGCCTTGGGAAAAATACACCACTGACCCTAAACGCCAAATAAAAAAACCACAAAGCTAAACACACCAGATCTAGGCTATTTCACATTGCACTTTTTATTTAATGGAAGTCTGTCACTACAGAACCACTGTACAAACCAAGTACAGGCTTTGTGCACCCCTGCCATGGCCATACAATTCAGTGCACTTCCAACCTGGTTGTTTTCCATCTATCTTTGCCCTCCTGTGGCTCTATATAGCCAGAGCTGTCAGAGCTGGGAGCTGAGATAGAGGAAATAGAAGGTGAGAAAGTGCACTGAACTGTTTAGTTACATCAAAGTGCACCTAGCACCTGTACTTCCTTTGAACAGTCATTCTGTGCTGACAGAGTCCCTTTAATTCCTTAACCCCTTAAGCCCCAAGGGTGGTTTGCACGTTAATGACCGGGCCAATTTTTACAATTCTGACCACTGTCCCTTTATGAGGTTATAACTCTGGAACGCTTCAATGGATCTTGGCGATTCTGATACTGTTTTCTCATGACATATTTGTACTTCATGATAGTGGTAAAATTTCTTCAATATAACTTGCGTTTATTTGTGAAAACGGAAATTTGATGAAAATTTGGAAAATTTTGCAATTTTCCAATTTTGAATTTTTATGCCCTTAAATCACAGAGATATGTCACACAAAATAATTAATAAGTAACATTTCCCACATGTCTACTTTACATAAGCACAATTTTGGAACCAAATTTTTTTTTGGTTAGGGAGTTATAAGGGTTAAAAGTTGACCAACAATTTCTCATTTTTATAACACCAATATTTGAAGTCATTTTGAGGGGTCTATATGATAGAAAATAACCAAGTGTGACCCCATTCTAAAAACAGAAGTTTATTAACCCTTCAGGTGTTTTACAGGAATTTTTGGAATGTTTAAAAAAAAATGAACATTTAACTTTTTTTCACAAAAAATGTACTTTAGCTCCAATTTGTTTTATTTTACCAAGTGTAACAGGAGAAAATGGACCCCAAAAGTTGTTCTGAGTACGCTGATACACCATATGTGGGGGTTAACCACTGTTTGGGTGCATGGCAGAGCTCGGAAGGGAAGGAGCGCCGTTTGACTTTTCAATGCAAAATTGACTGGAATTGAGATGGGATGACATGTTGCATTTGGAGAGCCCCTGATGCGCCTAAACATTGAAACCCCCCACAAATGACACCATTTTGGAAAGTAGACCCCCTAAGGAACTTATTTAGATGTGTGGTGAGCACTTTGACCCACCAAGTGCTTCACAGAAGTTTATAATGCAGAGCCGTCAAAGTAAAAAATCATATTTTTTCACAAATATGATTTTTCACCCCCAATTTTTTAATTTCCCAAGGGTAAGAGAGGAAATTGAACCCCAAAAGTTGTTGTGCCATTTGTCCTGAGTACGCTGATACCCCATATGTGGGGGTAACCACTGTTTGGGCGCATGGCAGAGCTCGGAAGGGAAGGAGCGCCATTTGACTTTTCAATGCAAAATTGACTGGAATTCAGATGGGACACCATATCACGTTTGGAGAGCCCCTGATGTGCCTAAACATTGAAACCCCCCACAATTGACACCATTTTGGAAAGTAGACCCCCTAAGGAACTTATCTAGATGTGTTTTGACAGCTTTGAACCCCCAAGTGTTTCACTACAGTTTATAACGCAGAGCAGTGAAAATAAAAATTCTTTTTTTTTCACAAAAATTATTTTTTAGCCCCCTGTTTTGTATTTTCCCAAGGGTAAAAGGAGAAATTCGACCCCAAAAGTTGTTATCCAATTTGTCCTGAGTATGCTGTTACCCCATATGTGGAGGGGAACCACCGTTTGGGCGCATGTCGGTAAAGCTCGGAAGGGAAGGAGCGCATTTGGAATGCAGACTGAGATGGATTGGTCTGCA
Organism: Ranitomeya variabilis; assembly: GCF_051348905.1. Classification (NCBI taxonomy): domain Eukaryota; kingdom Metazoa; phylum Chordata; class Amphibia; order Anura; family Dendrobatidae; genus Ranitomeya; species Ranitomeya variabilis. The sequence goes on along the minus strand of NC_135232.1, from coordinate 823,220,557 downwards.
GGCGTCACGTTGCATTTTCAGAGCCCCTGATGCACCTAAACAGTAGAAAACCCCCACAAGTGACACCATTTTGGAAACTAGACCCCCAAGGGACTTATCTAGATGTGTTGTGAGAACTTTGAACCCCCAAGTGTTTCACTACAGTTTATAACACAGAGCCATGAAAATAAAAAATCATTTTTTTTCCACAAAAATTTTTTTTAGCCCCGTTTTGTATTTTTCCAAGGGTAACAGGAGAAATTGGTCCCCAAAAGTTGTTGTCCAATTTGTCCTGAGTACGCTGATACCTCATATGTGGGGGGAACCACCGTTTGGGCGCATGGCGGTAAAGCTCGGAAGGGAAGGAGCGCATTTGGAATGCAGACTGAGATGGATTGGTCTGCAGGCGTCACGTTGCATTTTCAGAGCCCCTGATGCACCTAAACAGTAGAAACCCCCCACAAGTGACACCATTTTGGAAACTAGACCCCCCAAGGGACTTATCTAGATGTGTTGTGAGAACTTTGAACCCCCAAGTGTTTCACTACAGTTTATAACACAGAGCCATGAAAATAAAAAATCATTTTTCTTTCCACAAAAATTTTTTTTTAGCCCCCTGTTTTGTATTTTTCCAAGGGTAACAGGAGAAATTGGTCCCCAAAAGTTGTTGTCCAATTTGTCCTGAGTACGCTGATACCCCATATGTGGGGGGAACCACCATTTGGGCGCATGGCGGTAAAGCTCGGAAGGGAAGGAGCGCATTTGGAATGCAGACTGAGATGGATTGGTCTGCAGGCGTCACGTTGCATTTGCAGAGCCCCGATGCACCTAAACAGTAGAAACCCCCACAAGTGACACCATTTTGGAAACTAGACCCCCCAAGGACCTTATTTAGATGTGTTGTGAGAACTTTGAACCCCCAAGTGATTCACTACAGTTTATAATGCAGAGCCGTGAAAATAAAAAATAATTTTTTTCCCACAAAAATGTTTTTTTAGCCCCCCAAATTTTTATTTTCCCAAGGATAACAAGAGAGATTGGACCCCAATTGTTGTTGTCCATTTTGTCCCGTTTTGGTGCATGGCAGAGCTCGGAAGGGAAGGAGAACTGTTTTACTTTTTCAATGCAGAATTGGCTGGAATTGAGATTGGACACCATGTTGCGTTTCGAGAGCCCTGATGTGCCTAAACAGTGGAAACCCCCAATTCTAACTGAAACCCTATCCCAAACACACCCCTAACCCTAATCCCAACCATAACCCTAACCATACCCCTATCTTTGACACACCCCTAACCCTAATCCCAAACGTAAATGTAATCCAAACCCTAACTTTAGCCCCAACTCTAACTTTAGCCCCAAACCTAAGCCTAAATTTAGCCCCAACCCTAACTCTAACTTTAGCCCCAACTCTAACCTTAACTTTAGCCCTAACCCTAACTGTAGCCCTAACCTTAACTATAGCCCCAGCCCTAACCCTAACTTTAGCCCCAGCCCTAACCCTAACTTTAGCCCCAACCCTAACTGTAGCCCTAACCCTAACTGTAGCTCTAACCCTAGCCCCAACCCTAGCCCCAACCCTAGCCCTAACCCTAGCATTAACCCTAGCCCTAACAATAACACTAGCCCTACCCCTAACCCTAGCCCTAACCCTAGCCATAACCCTAACCCTAGCTCTAACCCTACCCCTAGCCCTAACCATAACCTTAGCCCTAATGGGAAAATAAAAATAAATACATTTTTTTATTTTTTTTTAAAGTTTCCCTAACTAAGCGGGTGATGAAGGGATGTTTGATTTACTTTTATAGTGGGTTTTTTAGCAGATTTTTATGATTGGCAGCTGTCAAACACTAAAAGACGCTTTTTATTGCAAAAAATATTTTTTTTGTTACCACATATTTCCATATTTTGGTCCACAGAGTCATGTAATGTGTTGTTTTTTGCGGGACGAGTTGACGTTTTTATTGGTACCATTTTTGGGCATGTGACATTTTTTGATCTCTTTTTATTTTAATTTTTCTGAGGCAGAATGACCAAAAACCAGCTATTCATGAATTTCTTTTGAGGGGGGGGAGTTTATACCGTTCCTTGTTTGGTAACATGGATAAAGCAGTTTTATTCTTTGGGTCAGTACGATTACAGTGATACCTCATTTATATCTTTTTTATGTTTTGGCGCTTTTATACGATAAAAGCTATTTTATAGAAAAAATAATTATTTTTGCATCGCTTTATTCTGAGGACTATAACTTTTTTATTTTTTTGCTGATGATGCTTTATTGTGGCTCGTTTTTTGCAGGACAAGATGATATTTTCAGCGGTGCCATATTTATTTATATCAGTTTTTTCGATTGCGTGTTATTCCACTTTTTGTTCGGCGGTATGATAATAAAGCGATGTTTTTTGCCTCGTTTTTTTTTTTTTTTTTACAGTGTTCACGGAAGGGGTTAACTAGTGGGAAAGTTTTATAGGTCAGGTCATTACGGATGCGGCGATACTAAATATGTGTACTTTTATTGTTTTTGTTTTTATTTAGATAAAGAAATGTATTTATGGGAACAATATATATATATTTATTTATTTAGGTTTTTTTTTTTTACACATCTAAATATTTTTTTTTACTTTTTTACATTGTCCCAGGGGGGGACATCATGTATAGTGACAGATCGCTGATCTGACACTTTGCAGAGCACTGTGTCAGATCAGCGATCTAACCTGCCTGCTGCAGACTTACCAGCGCCTGCTCTGAGCAGGCACTTGGTAAGCCACCTCCTTGCAAGACCTGAAAGTAGCCCCACGGCCATTTTGGATCTGGGCCTGCAGGGAGGAGACGCTCAGTACAAGGTGAGCACATCGCCTTGTACCGATCATCTCAGGGAAGCATGCAGGGAGCCCCCTCCCTGCGCGATGCTTCCCTGTACCGCTGAAACTCTGTGATCATGTTTGATCGCAGTGTGCCGGGGGTTAATGTGCCAGGGGCGGTCCGTGACCGCTCCTGGAACATAGTGCCGGATGTCAGCTGCGATAGTCAGCTGACACCCGGCCGCGATCGGCCGCGCTCCCCCCGTGAGAGTGTCCGATTGCATATGACGTACTATCCCGTCACTGGGAATTAAGTACCAGGTCACCGTGATGGGATAGTACATCATATGGGATTAAGGGGTTAATGACCGCCAATATGCCTTTTAATGGTGGCAGTTAAGGGTACTTATTCACCAGCGCCGCTTTTAAACGGCGCAGAGAAATAATGGTACAGTGCCCCCCAGCACTGTAAAATCTCTGGGTTCTCAGCTACCGGGGTTAGCTGAGACCCTGGAGAACATGATAGTAACATAGTTATTAAGGTTGAAGGAAGACTTTAAGTCCATCTAGTTCAACCCATAGCCTAACATGCCCTAACATGTTGATCCAGGGGAAGGCAAAAAAACCCCATGTGGTAAGAGTAATCTCCACCATGGGGAAAAAAATTCCTTCCCGACCCCACATACGGCAATCAGACTAGTTCCCTGGATCAACGCCCTATCAAAGAATCTAATATATATACCCTGTAACATTATACTTTTCCAGGAAGGTATCCAGTCCCCTCTTAAATTTAAGTAATGACTCACTCATTACAACATCATACGGCAGAGAGTTCCATAGTCTCACTGCTCTTACAGTAAAGAATCTGCGTCTGTTATTATGCTTTATGGTCTCCTGTCATGTGATCACAATTATTCACAGAATAACAACGATCACAAAAGTCCAATTTACACTTCATTTCTCTCTCCTCTGATATGACTTAGCACTTTAGAGAAGAGATAAACGGGTTCTCTGAGCACCCTGGCACCTCTGCCATTCCTGGGCCCTACTGATCTGTCCCCTAGCCACCCGTGTCATCTTCCAAGACTAAATGGCAAGCACAAGCACAGTGCGCCCGACAAAATCTGCTGGCCTGTACCAGGCAACAATACAAATTTTTTCCTATTGATTCCTTTTGATCACTGTGATAGAACCTATCACAGTGATCAAAATAAAAAAAATATCATAATAATCTATGCCACACAAACCACTTACATAGTCATGTTTCTAAAAGATAAAGTTTCCATGCCTTTATTTATGCATTTTATTGTTACTTGACTGACAAAACTCAGTTAAAATTCATATTCAATAAAGGCTTAAGTATTCTGGGTGTGTCAAAGCACTTTCTTTGCCTGGGCCTCCCTGTGTGGAGTGACTTATGCAAAGTCTGTTCATTGACTCCTTTACCCCCAAGGGTGGTTTGCACGTTAATGACAGGGCCAATTTTTACAATTCTGACCACTGTCCCTTTATGAGGTTATAACTCTGGAACGCTTCAACAGATCCTGGTGATTCTGACATTATTTTCTCATGACATATTGTGCTTCATGATAGTGGTAAAAATTTAATTGATATTACTTGCATTTATTTGTGAAAAAAATGGAAATTTGGCGAAAATTTTGAAAAGTTCGCAATTTTCCAACTTTGAATTTTCATGCCCTTAAATCACAGAGATATGTTACACAAAATACTTAATAAGTAACAATTCCCACATGCCTACTTTACATCAGCACAATTTTGGAACCAAATTTTTGTTTGGGAGTCATAAGGGTTAAAAATTGACAAGCGATTTCTCATTTTTACAACACCATTTTTTTTAGTGACCACATCACATTTTAAGTCACTTTGAGGGGTCTATATGATATAAAATGCAAAAAGGTGACACCATTCTAAAAACTGCACCCCTCAAGGTGCTCAAAAAACATTTAAGAAGTTTATTAAGCCTTCAGGTGCTTCACAGATATTTTTGGAATGTTTAAACAAAATGAACATTTAACTTTTTTCACAAAAAAATTATTAAGATTCAATTTGTTTAATTTTACCAAGGGTGAGAGGAGAAATTGGACCCCAAAGGTTGTTGTACAATTTGTCTTGAGTATGCCGATACCCCATATGTGGGGGTAAACCACTGTTTGGGCGCATGGCAGAGCTCGGAAGAGAAGGAGCGCCATTTGATTTTTCAATGCAAAATTGGCTGGAATTGAGATCATACGCCATGCCGGGTTTGGAGAGCCCCTGATGTGCGTAAACAGTGGAAACTCCTGACAGGTGACACCATTTTGGAAAGTAGACCCCTAAGGAACTTATCTAGATGTGTCATGAGCACTTTGAACCTCCAATTATTTCACAGAAGTTTATAATGTAGAGCTGTAAAAATAAAAAAAATCATATTTTTTTTCACAAAAATGGTCTTTTCGCCCCCAATTTTTTAATTTCTCAAGGGTAACAAGAGTAAGTGGACCATAAAATTTTTTGTACAATTTGTCCTGAGTATGACAATACCCCATATGTGGGGGTAAACCACTGTTTGGGAGCATGGCAGAGCTGGGAAGGGAAGGAGCACCGTTTGACTTTTTCAACGCAGAATTGGCTGGAATTGAGATCAGATGCCATGTCGCATTTGGAGAGCCTCTGATGTGCCTAAACAGTGGAAACCCCCAACAAGTGACCCCATTTTGGAAACTAGACCATCTATGGAACTTATCTAGTTGTGTGGTATGCACTTTGAACCCCCAATTGTTTCACTAAAGTTTATAATATAGAGCCGTGAAAATTAAAAAATATTTTTTTTTCCACAAAAATGATCTTTTTGCCCCCAATTTTTTATTTTCCAAGGGTATCCAGAGAAATTTGACCCCATACATTGTTGGGCAATTTGTCCTGAGTATGACTATACCCCATTTGTGAGGAGGAACCACCGTTTGGGTGCATGGCAGAGCTCGGAAGGGAAGGAGCGCCGTTTTGGAATGCAGGCTTTGATGGAATGGTCTGCGGGTGTCACGTTGCGTTTGCAGAGCCCCTGATGTACCTAAACAGTAGAAACCCCCCACAAGTGACTCCATATTGGAAACTAGACCCCCAAAGGAACTTATCTATGTGTTATGAGAACTTTGAACCCCCAAGTGTTTCACGAAAGTTTATAACGCAGGGCCGTGAAAATAAAAAAATATTTTTTTTCCCACAAAAATGATTTTTTAGCCCCGTTTTGTATTTTCCCAAGGGTAACAGGAGAAATTGGACCCCAAAGGTTATTGTCCAATTTATCCTGAGTACGCTGATACCCCATATGTGGGGGTAAACCACTGCTTGGGTACACATCTGGGCTCGGAAGGGAAGAATTAACATTTTGTAATGCAGACTTTGATGGAATGGTCTGTGGGCATCACGTTGCGTTTGCAGAGCCCCTGATGTGCCTAACAGTGAAAACCCCCCAATTCTAACTCCAACCCTAACCCCAACACACCCTTAACCCTAATCCCAAACTTAACCACACTCCTAACCCCAACACACCCCTAACCCCAACACACTGCTTACCCCAACCCTTACCATAACCATAACCACACCCCTAACCCTAAACCAAACCCCATCACATCCCTAACCTCAACACACCCCTAACCCTAACCACACCCATAACCCTAACCACACCCATAACCTGACACAACCCTAACCCATCCGTAAATGTAATCCAAACCCTAACCGCAACTATAGCCCCAACTCTAACCCTAACTTTAGCTCCAAACCTAACCCTAACTTTAGCCCCAACCATAACTGTAACTTTAGCCCCAACCCTAATTTTAGCCCCAACCATAACCCTAACTTTAGCCCCAACCCTAACCCTAATAGGAAAACAGAAAAACAATTTAAATTTATTATTTTTTCCCTAAGGGGGTGATAAAGGGGGGATAATTTACTATTTATAGTCGATTATTATAGCGGGTTTTTATGTTTGGCAGCTGTCACACACTAAAAGATGCTTTTTATATTTTTTTATTGCAAAAAATAGCTTTTGCATCATCACATTTTGAGAGCTATAATTTTTCCATATTTTGGCCGACAGTCATATGAGGTCTTGTTTTTTGCGAGATGAGTTGACATTTTTATTTGTACCATTTTCGGACACATGACATTTTTTGATCGCTTTTTATTCTGATTTTTGTTAGGCAGAATGAAGAAAAAGCAGCAATTCATGAATTTCTTCTGGGGGGTGTTTATACCGTTCCGCGTTTGGTAAAATTGATAAAACAGTTTTATTCTTCTGGTCAGTACGATTACAACGATACCTCATTTATATCATATTTTTATGTTTTGGCGCTTTTATACAATAAAAACTATTTTATATAAAAAATAATTATTTTTGCATCGCTTTATTCTGAGGGCTATAACTTTTTTTTTTGCTGTTGATGCTGTATGGCAGCTCGTTTTTTTGTGAGACAACATTATGTTTTCAGTGGTACCATGTTTATTTATATCCATCTTTTTGATTGCGTGTTATTCCACTTTTTGTTCGGCGCTATGATGATAAAGCGTTGTTTTTTGCCTCATTTTTTTTTTTACGGTGTTCACTGAATGGGTTAACTAGTGGGACAGCTTTATAGGTCGGGTCATTACGGACACGGCGATACTAAATATGTGTACTTTTATTGTTTTTTTTATTTACATAAAGAAATGTATTTATTGGAACAATATTTATTTATGTTTTTCTTTATTTAGGAATTTTTAAAAAATATTTTTACACAGTGTGATTTTTTTTTTACTTTTTTACATTGTCCCAGGGTGGGACATTACTATATAGCAGCGATCTGACACTTTGCACAGCACTGTGTCAGATCAGCAATCTGACAGGTAGTGCTGGAAGCTTACCGGCAACTGCTCTCAGCAGGCACTCGCAAGCCACCTCTCTGCAGGACCCAGAAGGATCCCCGTGGCCATCTTCGATCCGGGGCCTGCAGGGAGGAGAACAGAGGAGACTTTGCATTGCTCCGAGGGTTTCAGGGAAGCATGCAGGGAGTCCTCTCCCTGCGTGATGCTTATCTATGCCACCGGAACGCTGCAATCATGTTTGATCACAGTGTTCTGGGGTTTATGTACTGGGAGCAGTCCATGACCACTCCTGGCACATAGTAGACAGCGATCGGCCACGCTCCCCCGTGAGCACGGCTGAATGCATATGACGTAGTTCTAATATCAGAAAGGGGTTAAAGCCATATTTAGAGCTGTGAGGTTTCCACAAACAGTTCAATATTATTACACAATCATGCTTTCATAGTGCCAAGTAAAACAAATTATTCACTTCAAGTTGAGAGTCAAATTTGATTCTTTTCTTTACAGCTACCCGCTGAATCTATAATGACACCTAAGGTGTCACTAATGCTGCCAAGGGGACGCTATCAGCGGGCACATTAATGAACACAGGGAATGCATTCAGATGGCACGCAGTGCACAAGGACCTTAGACTAGTGTAGTGAGCACAGGACCTGGCACTGAGCGATCACGTGACCAGGGAGAGCATAGCCACCGCATGTGAGTACAGGGAAGGACACTGAGCACGCAGCAAACAGGGCAAAGACAGTAAAGTGGTCAAGGAGAGCGAGAGTCACAAGCCAGACGAACGCGTAGTACCTAGGGACAAGACAAAGAGTAAACAGGGACAAGCCAAGGTGGTCAGATAACCAGGAGAGACAGAGCAGTACACAAACAGGATACAGAGGCAGAAGTCAGAGGACAAACCGAATCATACACAGCAAGGAACACAAGCACAGAGGCACACGATTAAGGATGAGTCACCTGGGTCAGCAATCACTAACCGAATATACGGAAGTATCACCGACACTAAATGCAGATACTGCCAACATTAAATAGCCACCCCAAAACCAAAGAGAGGTGGACTGAATTATCCCTGACCTGACCAGGATGGAGGCGGAACCATCCTATCCAGAGTCATGACAGAATCTCTATGTATTGCTCAGCATTGATAGAGCCTTTCGAGTTTGGAAAGCTGCCCATGCTATAGGCACTAATGCAACCCCATAACAAGCAAGGTTTTGAACTGTTTGATTATTAAAAGCTTGATGGTCACTCTACTCTTGAGTCTGCAGGACATGGCATCTGTGATTTCCAGATAGAATTTCACATTTTGATTTATTTGACTACAGAGCACTTTTTCATTTTGATTCAGTCCATTTTAAATGAGCTTTGGATTTAAAAGAAGATGGCAGCATTTCTAGTTTGTGTAATAAATATCGTCTGTGTTGCATGGTAGGATAGTAGAACGTTGTGTTGTATTTGTGGATTGCACATCACGCTATATTTACAGACAATGATTTCTGGAAGAATTTCTGAGCCCATACAGTATTTTGTATGACTGAATTATATCTGTATTTAATGCAGTACCACCTGAGGGTTCATAAATCACAAGTATCCAGTATTAACCACTGGCCTTGCCCTTGGTGCACATGATTTCTCCAAAATCGCTGAATATTTTGTTTCATGTAATTTTATGTTGAGGAATTTTGGACTATCTTTGCTTCTGAGAGACTCTGCTTCTCTAAAATGCTCTTTTTTATACACAGTCATGTGCCATAGTTGAGAATTGACCCTGTTTTTCATTAGTACCATTGACTTTTCCAGGCTTTTGTTGACCTGTCCCGACTTTCTTGAGATGAGTTGCTGTCATCAATTTGTGAGTTAATTTCTAACTTTCAACTTCTGATAATGTGTTCTATGTTTTGTTGTGAATAAAATATGGCTATAACATATTTCCAAATCATTGCATTCCATAATTGGACCCCATCTTGTAAGATATGAATAGCTAGTCCATGTGTTGTGTATCTTGTAATGAATGAACAGAAGGACCATTTTTGGTAAGAAATTAATGACTAGACCCCATTTTCTAAAAAACTAATAGATAGATGATGCTTAGTAAGATAATATTGGATAAATAAATTCTAGTTTGACTCGGAAATAGTCGATTTAATTGTAATATTACATGCAATGTTCATATGACAAAAAAAAGAGATTTGAAAGGTAATTTTTGTTCCATATTACTATATCCTATTTGTTTACAGCTGATAGGATATTTTAACACACAGCAGATTAGTTGCTGAAATTTCTGTAAATGAAAATCTGTCATTCATCTCAATGAGGTTGTTTCCACGACAAGCATATGGATTTTTGCAACCCTCATTTGGATGAAGGAGAAAGTCCCAGAATATTCTGTAGTAAAATTGCTCTATTTAAAAGAAATGCCCAGTAGGATCTGAAACATGAATGGCATGCCAAAGTACTCATTAATTAAAATGATGTTATAGACAGACCTTACAGACTGAATTAAGGCTAAAAAGGGAAGGGAAGTGCAAACTCTAGTTATCTATGAGACTTTAGTAAAAGTCACACTTGGTGTAGTAGACTCAAGTATAAATAAGATACACCTTGCAGCCCTCATTATTTCTAGGATTTTAGTAATATGAAAACTTTTCATTTTCTGCTAGGGTATTATTGGGTACCTACTCGTAGCTCTAAAATAATGAGGAAGAGGTTGTTGTTGCATGAGATGTAAACCTACAGAGGGCTTAATTACTAATTTAGGGAGTACTCGCTCATAGTGCCTAGGGCTAAGAATGGCTTCAATGGTAACTAGATTGTGTTCTCAGCTAATAAAATTATTTGCTGGGTAAAAAGAGCTCCGGATATTGCATTATGACATACAGTGTGACTGTGAGACTTTGGATATGCAGAAGCATCACATTTCATCACTGTGAGCTGATTTCTCTATGGAACTCATTTTACAAAAAGTAATTACAGGTCTCATAAATATTGCAACCACCTGCATGCCATCCCAAATTAACCAATAAATCTGTTAAGAACACCTTTCCAGTCTTGATGGAGAGATAGTGTGATATTCATGTTACTAAATTTTAACCACTTAACATAAATAATTATGTATATGTACAAAACTCAGATTTGTACAACAAGAGACAAGTCTGACACATTGCAAATGAAAAAAGTCAAACTATTAGAACTCATTTGCATCTCACCTAGCTTTATGTTGACTAGGAAACATCAGGAAGTCTGTCAGTGCAGAACTATGACCATGAAAAGGAAGGGAAGCAGGAAATTCATCGATTGGGTACCTTACACCTAAAGAGTCTGCATAGAGACTACAATTTCATTTTCTAACCTATTGTTTTTCTTATATAGCTAGTGTCTTGTACTATAACTTTCTCATAATGACTATGCTTTATTGTTAGCTCATATCCCCTATCCACTATTCATGTTTTGCAAATTGTTCCCAGTTATTTGTTTTTTTAGGTTTAACAACAATTCACTCATAGCAAGAGATCAATACTTATGAGGGTCATTATTTACAGTCTTCTTTAGGGATATGTCTGTCCTCCTTATTCTCCCCTTTGACTTCACATTTTCTTTTTACTTTATTTTGATTTACCATAATTTTTCCTTTTTTTATTCCATGTCTACAATTGCTACATAACTCATCTACTGTCCTGCCCTCATTCCCTCTCAATTGCTTTATTTCCATACCAATTCACTTCCTCTTCACCTATTTTGCCATACTCCTTCCTACTTACAGCACTGCCCACCGACCCCTTATACTTAGCTCATCAAACAACTGTGCCCATCTTCATCTTATATCATATCATGCTTATCACATGGCTTCTCCCGCCCATTACCTCATCCTGGCTATGGCGCACATACACAGTGACATCATCACATCTGTCATGATGTCACTCAGCCAACTCACTTTGCATGTGTAGTAACATCATTATTCTTAGCATGTACTTCCTTCAGGACACCGGCTCCATCTTGGGTAATTAACAGCACGTGGCGTGTCTAGTGAAATCATATCGCATGTCTCTCTACACAACATTCTTGATAGGTTAAGCACTTCTACCATAGTTTGGAAATACATATATCATTCCTAGATTATCATCCTTATATTACTGTATTTTCTGGTGTATAAGACTACTTTTTAACCCCTGAAAATCTTCTTAAAAGTCGGGGGTCGTCTTATACGCCGGGTGCCGTCTTGTACGCCGAGTGCAGACACCAATGTGTATATGGTGGGTGGCAGGGAGTGGTCCCGATGACGAAGAGGGGTCGTCTCACAGGAAAGTGTGAGTGGAGTATCCCCCATTACCTCATTGTAGCTGCAGCATGGGGTCTCTGTGCTGGGGAGAGGCGGCAGCTGCTGCTCCTCTTTGTGCCGCATGGGTGCTGTGCTGTGGGGCGGTGGCCGCCGCCGCTCCCCAGCACCCCACACTGCAGCTACAATGAGGTAATGGGGGATACTCCACTCACACTTTCCTGTGAGATGCCCCCTCTTCGTCATCAGGACCACTCCCCCCCCCAAAAGGCACATTAGTCACCGGCCCTATAAGACGACATACGGCGTATAAGAAGACCCCCGACTTTTAAGAAGATTTTATATTTTAACTGGAAAAGTTGGGGGGGTCGTCTTATACGCCCAGTCGTCTTATACGCCAGAAAATACGGTACTTTTTTTATACATTCCTTTTTTCATGTAATATATTTCTAATTTTTACCTGTAGATTTAACACTAGTGATGGGTGAACCCGTGGATGTTTGGGTACGGCAGGTTCAGGCGAACATCTAAAAAAGTTTGAATGAGGGGATGAACATCCGCTGTTTGCCATGCTGTTCTCTGCATGACAGAGCCAAAAACATGAGCTTTGATCGGGGGTAAGATCATTAACACCAGAGAGCTGCGATTCCCATGCTGTCAGATGACATATGGAGCCAGCAGCTCTTGCTGGCAGTAAAAAGGTTACCTCTTGTCACATGTGTTGGCTGATGAGAGAATACTACTCCTATCAGCCTATGCTTGCTGTTGCTGATAACAGCGAGAGGCGGCACTGATGATAGTAGTATACATCAGCTGATGCCTCTTCTATAAATAAATAATAAAAAATAATTATGAAAATTCTATTCTGTTTTTGATAACCAGTGCAGGCAAAACTGACATCTGTGGGCTGCAACCCTCAGCTGTAAGCTTTGTCATGGCTGGTTATCAAGAATAGAGGGGTCCCCATACAAACTTTTAATATTATTTAAATGAACAATTTTAAAAAATGGCGTGTGGTACGCCCCAATTTTTGAAAACCAGCCAAGCTAAAGCAGTGTAATAATTATAGGGGGCAACTCAGGAGACTCTTTGCGTGGAACAAGACAACTACAGGACACAGTTTTATAAGTGGTAAAGTCTATATTATCACACGGTGATTCAAACAGGTGCAGAGAGAAACTCAAGTCCACAACACTTGGTATAAATATTAAACACAGCTTAGCCGTCTATAGGGAACTTCAGAGGAAAATGCAATCACACAGAAAGTCTATGAAGCACAGTTATTCTTGAGGATACTTGACACGAATAAGTCCTTGTCTTAGTCCAAACACAGATAGATATGCTTATAAGGCAGTTCAAATAATATCTTAGTACAACCAGGGAGGCCTGGGTAATAGTCTCAGGTTTTTGCAGAGCAGCAACAGCTTACATGTCCAGCAAATGCAGATGGAAGTAAACACGAGCAGCAGATGAAGGAGGATTACTGGAAACTGTTGTATGCAGCAGGAACTCAGAGCAGAGTAGCAGGATCACCACACAGGTTCACAGCAGGTATATGGCCAGGGAGTCACCAGAGTCAGGAGCTGGATGCAAGGCAGAATACTCTAGCACAGACTGAACGCTGGGGTGGAGTTTTATAGCAGGAAGACACAGTGCACATGAGACCAAAGACGCCATCTTGGAAAAGGGCAGTAATGCACAAAAGGTAATAAAAAATGTTCAGAGTCCTGACAAGCAGACAGCTGGGGGCTGGTATTCTTGGCTGGTAAGAGGCCATAGATATTGCCCCCCAGCCTAAAAATAGCAGCCCATAACCACCCCAGAAAAGGTGTATCTATTAGATGTGTCAATTCTGTCCTGACATTACTCCCTCCTTAGAAGCAGCCTCAGGACGATCCTGGACCTGGTTTCTCAGGGAATCTCTGATGAAAACGAGAAGTCTTCTGTTGGGCATTGATGTTTTCCACAGATTCCCAAGAGTCTTCCTCAGGGGGATATCCCTGCCATCTTATCAGATATTGGAGCCGATTCCTGCGAATCCTGGAATCAACAATTTCCTCCACCACAAATTGTTCTTGCACATCAATCACCACAGGCTGCGGAGGTGGCACAACACGTCCCTGGAAGGTATTAGGAGATACAGGCTTTGGTAAACATACATGAAAAACTGGATGTACCTTCATAGTCCTAGGCTGCTTCAGACGGCAGGCAACAGAGCTCACAATACCATTGATCTTGAAAGGGCCAATGAATTTCTGTCCAAGCTTTTGTGAAGGAATGTTTAACTTCAGATTCTTAGTTGCTAACCACACGGAATCTCCTACCTTGAACATGGGTGCAGGTTTTACAGAATCTATCAGCCGATCTCTTATAACGTTCTTGAGATGTGGTCAGGGATTCCTTCAGAACCTCCAGATTTTGCCTCATCGCAGTCAGCCTTTCCTCCACTGCTGGAACCGGAGAATTAATTGGAGACCTAGGTAAGATACACGGATGATAACCCAGATTGGCAAAGAAAGGTGTAAATTTAGTGGAGGCGCTCTGAGAATTGTTATATGAAAATTCGGCTAACGGCAGCAACTCCAACCAATCATCCTGGAGATGGCTGACATAGCATCTTAGATATTGTTCCAGCGTCTGGTTGGTACGCTCAGTCTGACCATTTGTCTGGGGATGGTAAGCAGAAGAGAGACAGACATTAATATTGAGTGCAGAGCAAAACCCCTTCCAGAATCTTGAAGTGAACTGTACTCCACGGTCAGAGATGATCTCATCCGGGACCCCATGCAACCGAAAGACATTCTGTATAACCAAGTTCACTGTATCTTTAGCTGAGGGGAGGCCAGTGCACAGAACAAAATGAGCAGCTTTAGTCAGGTGATCAACTACCACCATGATTGTATTCATGCCCCCTGATGTAGGCAGCTCCACAATAAAGTCCATTGATATAGACCCCCAAGGGTGGGACGGAACAGGTAATGGTTGTAGAAGACCCGTAGGTGCCACATGAGGAGTCTTGTAACTAGCACATACCTCACAAGAGAGAACATAGTCCTTGGTATCCTTCAGGCAAGTTAGCCACCAGAAGAATCGGCTCAGGAACTCTTGTGTCTTCTGTACCCCCCTGTGACGAGTCAACTTGGAGTCATGTACCAACTTGAGGATCTGCAGATGGACAACCTCAGGGACGTAGATACGTCGATCTCTGAACCACATGCCACCCTTAAAGACAAGATTAATATCCACAGGTGGGTTGGCCAGAAATACATCACCTTCATAGGCCTCTCTGCACTTCTTCCACAAGTCCTGATCGTGGATAACTCTGATGAAATTGACATCAGATAGAATGGTCTTGGACGGGGCTCCAGGTACGGAATCCGCAGCATGGATTTGGGATAAAGCATCAGCCTTCCCATTACGAGAACCTGGATGGTACAAGATAACAAAGATAAATTGATTTAAAAATAAGTTCCAACGAGCCTGAAGAGGAGAAAGACATCTAGCAGATCTAAGGAACTCTAAATTGCGATGGTCAGTTAGCACTATGATCTGTTGTGCAGCTCCTTGCAGATGATGCCTCCATTCTTTGAAAGCCGCAATAATAGCCAGCAATTCCTTGTCTCCCACATCGTAATTCTTCTCTGCTGAGGTTAGTCTACGTGAAAAGAAAGCACAAGGATGTAGCAGACCCTTCTCTCCAGTTCTTTGGGAGAGAATAGCCCCCAAAGCATTATCAGAAGCGTCCACCTCCACAATGAAAGAAAGTGTTGCATCTGGGTGTATCAACAGCGGTGCTGATGTGAAACAGATCTTAAGCTGATCAAAAGCTTCTTGAGCCTGTGATGACCACTTAAAGGGCTTTTCCTTCTTTGTCAAGGAAGTAATGGGACGGACAATATCAGAAAAATTTTGAATGAAGCATCTGTAGAAATTTGCAAAACCAATAAAACGTTGGACCTCCTTAACGTTCTTGGGTACCGGCCAGTCAAGGATAGCCTGAATCTTACCAGATTCCATGTTCAGCCCCTGGGGAGAGATGATATAACCTAAGAACTGTATCTCAGAATGATGGAACTTGCATTTCTCTGGCTTAATATACAGATGGTTCTTCTTTCAGACGTCTTAAAACAGTTTTGACATGTTCTTCATGTTCCTTTAAAGAGTCAGAAAAGATTAGTATATCGTCCAAATAGATCACCACAAACTGGTCCAACAAATCTCTGAAAATGTCATTAGCAAGGTGTTGAAACAGTGCAGGTTCGTTACAAAGCCCGAAGGGCATCACAAGATATTCAAAGTGTCCATACCGGCATCTGAATGCTGTCTTCCACTCATCCCCTGGACGAATATGCACCAAATTATAATCCCCACGAAGATTCAGTTTAGAGAACACCTTAGCATGGCGGACTCTTTCCAGTAATTCGGGAATCAGAGGCAAAGGGTAACGGTTTCGTACGGTTACCTTATTGAGTTCCCGATAGTCAACACAGGGTCTCAGGGTCCCATCCTTCTTTTTTACAAAAAATATAGGTGCCCCTGCTGGTGAGGAAGAAGGATGTATGAAGCCTTTGGCCAGATTTTCATCAATATACTCCTTTAAGGCTTGAAGCTCAGGTGCCGCCAAAGGGTATACATTACCAAAAGGAATAGCTGCCCCAGGAAGCAACTCAATGTGACAGTCATAATGCCTGTGTGGAGGAAGCTGACCTGCATTCTTCTTGTCACAGATGTCAGAGAACTCTTTATATGCTGGAGGTAAAGAAAATACCTATACATGTGGTTCCGTAGCCGTGGCCTCAGGGACAGCTTCTGTTAACGCTGAGTTGCTCCTTGTTGGAAAGATAATCTCCTTGGTCTCCCAGTATATAATTGGGTTCTGAGAACGCAACCAAGGGATGCCTAAAATCACAGGAAAATGAGAAGAAATTAGCAAGAAAGAAAGTTGCTCCTGATGATTAGGCTCCAACAAAATTTCAAGGGGTACGGTCTCCTGATCCGCAGGCCCAGAGATTAAAGGTGACCCATCCACTGTTTCCATGGTAATTGGAGAGGCTCTTTGCTGAATTTCAATACCATGTTCCTTGGCAAATGCGATATCCATGAAATTGCCACCTGCACCAGAGTCAATCATAGCTGCACTGGAAATCCACTGTCCTGAACACAGGATCTTAATAGGGAGAGAACAGTGAGAGTTCTTTTCCTTAAGCTCCTTGGGGGGTGAAGTCATAGAATGTAAATGGAATACAGCGTTTAAAGGCAGGCTACATCAGAGATGTCAGACTCATCATCACAGTTGTCATACTCCCCTACTGCTGCTAGCACCTTGTTAGGCCGTCTAGGACACTTAGGACAATTGATCAAGAAGTGGTCAGACTGGCCGCAGTAGAAACATAGACTTTCACGAAGGCGATGCTCCCGGTGCTCATTGATCTTGCGCCTCTGAACGGAATCAATTTGCATGGGCACCGCCTCCTCCTCCCGAGAAGTTTTACCTGCAGGCTCTTTGGAATGAAGGGAAAAGTTAGAAATACGGTTATATGAAGCAAACTTCTCCTGCCTACGCTCAGTAAGGCGAATGTCTATGCGCACACAATGCTGTATAAATGTCTCTAGCTCTTGTGGTGACTCAGAGTGAGCTAGTTCATCTTTTACAATACTAGACAGACCCCTTTTAAAAATAGGCAATTGTGCATAACTGTCCAAATGGGTATCTACCGCTTATCTCCTGAATTCAGTAGCATACTCAATGACAGAACGTTTAGCCTGGCGTAAATACAATAAAGAAGATTCAGCGGTTGCACGGCGATTAGGGTCATCAAACATTAATGCCATAGTGGCCAAGACATCATCCAAGTTATTTAACCGTGGGTCACGAGACTCAATCATCGGATTCGCCCAGGCGAGCGCTCGTGCGGTCAGCAGCATTATTACACACAATACTTTGGATCTATCATTAGGAAAACGGTCAGCATGCACATCAAAATATAGCATACATTGATTCTCAAAGCCACAAAATTTGTCGTGATTACCATTAAATCTGAATGGGGGCAACTTACGTGGGCTGGTGTCAGGTCGGACGCTGTTCATACTAGGTTGTTCGACAGACAGCGGTAATTCCGCTTTTGTCCACTATGTGCTCAGTGGCGTCGACTAGATTTTATCTAGCTGGTCCGGGGTTAATTTAGCTGGTGCTCGGATTGGAAGCTGGGCCATGCCCACTGCCTTCAAATAGTTCTTCTGAACATTGGGCGTCGCCGATTATAGCTTCTGTCTTGTGCTAGGTTATCTCAGTCTGGAGTGGTGAGCTAGGAGTTGGAGTATCGTTGCTGGTGGTGTATTTCCCTTTGTCTTATTTTCTCCTTCCTATATTTGTATTTATTTTGCCCTGTGCACTTATAGTGTATCCCTGAGTGACTGCGGCGTGTTGCATATTTTTCCGTTATCCTTGTCTGTGCTAACTGTGGGTATTGGTGTATAGTCTCTTCACTGGGTGGCGGGTGGTGGTTTCAGCTTAGGGTTGAAACAGGAGACAGGGTGAGGATCGAGGCCCAGACATGCACACCATCAGTGTAAACTCTGGGAGAGGGTCAGTCAGGGTTTCCCTAGTCTGAGGGAAATCGCAGGGGCCCAGGTTATTAGCTCTTGCCTACCTAGGTCTCCCGTGACAGCTGGCTGGTGGCGGTTGCCCAGAGGGTAAAGTCCCTTGTGCACTCTCCCGTGACATTATAATCGGCCCACATTATTTGAATTCCATGGATCCCATGAATTCCATAACCCACCAGTTGGAGGCGCTGTCCCTACAGGTCACTGAGTTGAGGGGGGCAGTGCAGCAACAGGGACTAGCAGTATCTAATGTGCAAGCCGGAGTGACAGGTAGAGTTGCTGAGCCTAAGTTTCCTTTGCCTGAAAAGTTTACTGGGGAACGCAGTAAATTTGTTATTTCCATGAAGCTTGCAAACTGTATTTTCGGATGCGTCCGATCTCCTCAGGTAATGAGGCTCAGCGTGTGGGTTTGGTGTTGTCATTACTCAACGGGGATCCTCAAGCATGGGCGTTTTCTTTGCCTTCTGATTCTGCTGCATTTAACTCAGTGGAGAGTTTTTTTTCCGTTCTTGGACACATTTACAATGATCCTGACAGAATGGCTCTAGCAGAAACTAAGATATGCACTATTCACCAGGGGGAGCGTGTTGCAGAGGATTACTGTTCTGAATTTCACCGCTGGGCGGTCGACACACAGTGAAACGATCCCGTGCTGCGGAGTCAGTTTATTCATGGGGTTTCTGGAAGGGTTAAAAAAGCCCTCCTGATGTACGAGACTCCTGCTTCACTAGATTCTGCTATGAGTCTTGTGGTCCGCATTGATCGCTGTTTGCGTCAGGGGGAGCATGAGACGCCGCCTGTGGGTGAAGGTTTAGGTTCACGTGAGGTTGCTGCAGGTGAGCCCACGGAACCTATGCAAATCGCAGGGGTGTCACATTTTAAGCATCAAGCCCCTGTGCTCAGGAAGCAGGGAGCCTGTTTTTACTGCGGTAAAACTGGTCATTTTGTTAATGTTTGTCCTCTGCTGTCTAAGAAAAACGCAACGGCGGAAAACTTCTAAGCTCAGAGGGTGTGGAGGAGTCCAATCTGAGCTTATGTATATCCTCCATGGTGGTTTCTCAATGCATGCTCCCTGCCAAAGTTATTGTCGCTGGCAGAGAGCTGCCAATCACTGTTTTTGTGGATAGTGGTTCTGCCACAAATCTCATTGATGAGGAATTTGCGCACACTGCTGGTTTTAGGATCGAAAAACTGCCTCATCCTAACTGCGTGTTAACCATCAATGCTGCTTCTCTCCCCCAGGGGGAGATTACTGAGTTTGTGGCTGAGGTGAAACTCCACATTGGGGTTCTTCATTTCGAGCAGGTTACATGTAAGGTGCTCAAAAGTCCTCTGGCACAATTGGTTCTGGGTTTTCCTTGGTTGTCTATGCACAACCCGGTTATTGACTGGAAAACTCAGGACATAATTCAGTGGAGCGAATTCTGCCAGGAGAATTGCTTGGCCACATGTGTTTCTGCTGTGACTCCAAGCGTTCCTGAGTCACTTCTGGATTTTGTGGATGTGTTCTCTGAGAAGGGTTGTTCTGAGTTGCCACCACATCGCCCCTATGACTGTACTATCAGGTTTAAACCAGGGGCCAAATTACCTAAAGCAAGGATGTTTAACATCTCCGGTCCGGAGAGAAAAGCGCTAAAGGATTACATTGCTGAAAGTTTGAGCAAAGGGCACATCAGGCCTTCATCCTCGCCAGTGGCAGCAGGGTTCTTCTTCGTGAAGAAGAAAGATGGCGGACTACGCCCGTGTCTGGATTTCAGGGAGGTAAACCAGATTACGGTTCGTGATCCATACCCTATGCCATAGATACCGGATTTGTTCAACCAGTTATATTTGAAAAAACTGACCGTCACATCCAAACATAGATCAAGTGTGAACAGGTGCTGAACCTTAGAGTCACCAACTCCTATACAGTCAAGCAAAAAAGGCTCTGACCGAGCACTCTGCCTCCTAGTCACAAGTGTCTTAATTGCATCAGGTCCAGTACCCCTCCACAGAGAAAGAGAATGTTAGTCTCATGAGAGGTTTTCATAGGTGCCCATTCACATGGAGACGTTTATTCTCAGCAAGGAAGGATAGCGCAGGACCTGGTATAAGAGAGATGCCGTAAAGTGGCTACCAGGTACACATAAAATTGGCCTTTATTATGCGCTAAACGCTCTCATTTTTCATATTTTTAGTGCAGTAATGCAGTTCAATTTCTGTGTTTCATTTTTGCATGTGTTAGCGCTGCAGTGTGCTGCCTTTTTTGCTTGACTGTATAGGAGTTGGTGACTCTAAGGTTCAGCACCTGTTCACACTTGATCTATGTTTGGATGTGACGGTCAGTTTTTTCAAATGTATTGTCTAGCCTTCTGACCGAGCACTCTGCCTCCTAGTCACAAGTGTCTTAATTGCATCAGGTCCAGTACCCCTCCACAGAGAAAGAGAATGTTAGTCTCATGAGAGGTTTTCATAGGTGCCCATTCACATGGAGACGTTTATTCTCAGCGAGGAAGGATAGCGCAGGACCTGGTATAAGAGAGATGCCGTAAAGTGGCTACCAGGTACACATAAAATTGGCCTTTTTATGCGCTAAACGCTCTCATTTTTCATATTTTTAGTGCAGTAATGCAGTTCAATTTCTGTGTTTCATTTTTGCATGTGTTAGCGCTGCAGTGTGCTGCCTTTTTTGCTTGACTGTATAGGAGTTGGTGACTCTAAGGTTCAGCACCTGTTCACACTTGATCTATGTTTGGATGTGATGGTCAGTTTTTTCAAATGTATTGTCTAGCCTTCTGACCGAGCACTCCGCCTCCTAGTCACAAGTGTCTTAATTGCATCAGGTCCAGTACCCCTCCACAGAGAAAGAGAATGTTAGTCTCATGAGAGGTTTTCATAGGTGCCCATTCACATGGAGACGTTTATTCTCAGCGAGGAAGGATAGCGCAGGACCTGGTATAAGAGAGATGCCGTAAAGTGGCTACCAGGTACACATAAAATTGGCCTTTTTTATGTGCTAAACGCTCTCATTTTTCATATTTTTAGTGCAGTAATGCAGTTCAATTTCTGTGTTTCATTTTTGCATGTGTTAGCGCTGCAGTGTGCTGCCTTTTTTGCTTGATTGTTCAACCAGGTGGCAGGTGCTAAGTTGTTTACCAAGCTTGACCTCAGGGGGGCGTACAACCTCATAAGAGTCCGTCAAGGTGATGAGTGGAAGACGGCTTTTAATACCCCTGAGGGTCATTTTGAAAATTTGGTGATGCCATTTGGGTGGACAAACGCACCTGCAGTGTTTCAACATTTCATAAATGATGTGTTCTCGCATGTTTTGGGGAAGTTCGTTATCGTGTACCTAGATGACATTCTCATATATTCTTGCGACCGTGATACTCATTTAGATCATGTCAGGCAGGTGTTACAGCTTCTCAGTGAATAAGCTGTATGCGAAACTTGAGAAATGTGTATTTTTGGTTCAAGAGTTGCCTTTCTTGGGTTATATTGTGTCTGCTTCTGGTTTTAAAATGGACGCCGCTAAGGTGCAAGCGGTGTTACATTGGGAACAGCCTGATAACCTAAAAGCACTTCAGCGGTTCCTTGGGTTTTCTAACTATTATAGGAAGTTTATCAAAGATTTTTCTATCATTGCTAAACCGCTAACTGACATGACTAAAAAGGGTACAAATTTCTCCGTTTGGCCTGAGGCTGCTGTTCGCGCATTTGAATTTCTTAAGAACAGTTTTGTTTCGGCCCCCATTCTTGTGCAGCCAGACATATCGAAACCTTTTGTTGTGGAAGTCGATGCGTCTGAGGTTGGTGTGGGGGCGGTGCTGTCACAAGGCTCATCCTTGAGCGGTTTGCATCCATGCGCCTATTTTTCCAAAAAACTGTCGCCCGCCGAACGTAACTACGATATCGGCAACAGGGAGTTGTTGGCAATCAAATTGGACTTTGAGGAATGGCGACACTTCTTGGAGGGGTCGGTTCATCAGGTTACTGTTATTACCGACCATAAGAATTTGCTTTATTTGGAGTCTGCCAAGCGTCTGTCTCCCAGGCAGGTTCGCTGGGCATTGTTTTTCACACGGTTCAACTTTGTTGTCACTTACAGACCAGGGTCTAAAAATTAAGGCGGATGCTCTGTCCAGGTGTTTTCCGGGGGAAGAACCTCGAGAAGATCCAGTACCCATCCTCCAAAAGGGTGTTGTGGTTTCGGCTCTCACTACCGAGGTTGAGGCTGAGATTGCCGCGGCTCAGGAGGAGGTACCATCTGAGCTTCCCATCAACAAAACATTTGTATGGCTTAATCTCAGCTTAAAGGTTTTGGCGGAGCATCATGATGCTGTCCTGGCTGGCCACCCAGGGGTTAGGGGTACCTTGGAGTTGGTGTCACATCGGTTTTGGTGGCCCAAGATCTGACAGGACGTGGTCTCATACGTGTCAGCTTGCACCACGTGCGCTGGGGCTAAGACACCCCGCTCCCGTCCTGTTGGCACATTACTTCCTCTCGAGGTACCTACTAAGCCATGGACAGAAATCTCCATGGATTTTATCACTGACTTACCCTCCTCAGCTGGGAACATGGTCATCTTGGTGATTGTTGATCGGGTCTCAAAAATGTCGCACTTTGTGTCTTTGCCTTCGTTGCCTAACGCTAAGACTCTGGCTCAGGTATTTGTGCAGGAGGTGGTCAGACTTCATGGGGTTCCATCTGACATCGTTTCTGATAGGGGGTCTCAGTTTGTGGCAAAATTTTGGAAAGCATTTTGCTCACGGCTGGGGATCAAGTTCTCATTCTTCGGCGCTTCATCCTCAGTCTACTGGTCAGACCGAGCGTATGAAACAAAATTTGGAACAGTACTTATGCTGCTTTGTTTCTGATAACCAGGAGGAGTGGTCGATGTTCCTTCCTTTGGTTGAGTTTGCCATCAATAATCACCGCCAGGAGTAATCTGGGGAGTCTCCGTTTTTTTGTGTTTACGGGCTACATCCTCAATTTTGTACTTTGAGTCAGGGGGGCTCTTCCGGCGTCCCGGAGGAAGACCAGTTAGGAGCACAACTGTCATCAGTCTGGAGGAGAGTTAAACAGCGCTTGTTGAGTGTGGGTGCTAGGTACAAACGTGTGGCTGACAGTAGGCGTGTGCAAGGTTCCAGACCTGAGTGTGGATGACTGGGTGTGGTTATCCAAAAAAAACATAAGACTCAAAATACCATCCCTTAAATTGGGTCCACGGTTCATTGGTCCATTTAGGGTCGCCGCCGTCATTAACCCAGTAGCATACCAGTTGGAGCTTCCTACGGTGTATAAGATACACAACGTGTTCCACAGATCGTTGCTTAAAAAGGTGGTGGGTCTTGTGGACGCGACACCTATGCCTTCTCCAGTCTTGGTGGATGGTAATTTGGAATTTGAAGTCTCCAAGGTGGTTGACTCTCGTGTAGTGCACCGCACTTTACAGTACTTGGTACACTGGCGTGATTATGGGCCTGAGGAAAGGTCCTGGGTACCAGCCTCGGACGTTCATGCGGATCGACTGGTCAGTATGTTTCACCGCCGTCATCTGGACAAGCCGGGTCCTATAAGCCGTGAGGGCCCAGGGGTCCCTCGTAGAAGGCGGGGTAATGTCAGGTCGGACGCTGTTCATATTAGGTCGTTCGACAGACAGCGGTAATTCCGCTTTTGTCCACTATGTGCTCAGTGGCGTCGGCTAGATTTTATCTAGCTGGTCCGGGGTTAATTTAGCTGGTGCTCGGATTGGAAGCTGGGCCACGCCCACTGCCTTTAAATAGTTCTTCTGAACATTGGGCGTCGCCGATTATAGCTTCTGTCTTGTGCTAGGTTATCTCAGTCTGGAGTGGTGAGCTAGGAGTTGGAGTATCGTTGCTGGTGGTGTATTTCCCTTTGTCTTATTTTCTCCTTCCTATATTTGTATTTATTTTGCCCTGTGCACTTATAGTGTATTCCTGAGTGACTGCGGCGTGTTGCATATTTTTCCGTTATCCTTGTCTGTGCTAACTGTGGGTATTGGTGTATAGTCTCTTCACTGGGTGGTGGATGGTGGTTTCAGCTTAGGGTTGAAACAGGAGACAGGGTGAGGATCGAGGCCCAGACATGCACACCATCAGTGTAAACTCTGGGAGAGGGTCAGTCAGGGTTTCCCTAGTCTGAGGGAAATCACAGGGGCCCAGGTTATTAGCTCTTGCCTACCTAGGTCTCCCGTGACAGCTGGCTGGTGGCGGTTGCCCAGAGGTAAAGTCACTTGTGCAGCTATTATTGTGCTTATGTCCTGAAAAGCCCGTCCATACTGAGACTCTATGCCATGTTTGTTTTCCTGGGCTGCCATGCGGGTGCTTAAGCCCTGCAAAGTCTGTCCAAACACTTGCTGATTGTGTTCAAAGCTTCCAAACTTCTTTTGCAGACCTTCCACATCTTTCTGCAGTGATCTAATTATGGAAAACACCTGCTCTAAACTGCTCCCTGCAGTCATTGTTCCAGCAGTCTCCTTTTTTGAGGCTAGAGTATCCTGTAATAATTAAATGGAATAACTCAGGAGACTCTTTGCGTGGAACAAGACAACTACAGGACACAGTTTTATAAGTGGTAAAATCTATATTATCACACGGTGATTCAAACAGGTGCAGAGAGAAACTCAAGTCCACCGCACCGGAAAATGCAATCACGCAGAAAGTCTATGAAGCACAGTTATTCTTGAGGATACTTGACACGAATAAGTCCTTGTCTTAGTCCAAACACAGATAGATATGCGTATAAGGCAGTTCAAATAATATATTAGCACAACCAGGGAGGCCTGGGTAATAGTCTCAGATTTTTGCAGAGCAGCAACGGCTTACATGTCCAGCAAATGTAGATGGAAATAAACATGAGCAGCAGATGAAGGAGGATTACTGGAAACTGGTGTATGCAGCAGGAACTCAGAGCAGAGTAGCATGATCACCACACAGGTTCACAGCAGCAGGTATATAGCCAGGGATTCACCAGAGTCAGGAGCTGGATGCAAGGCAGAATACTCTAGCACAGACTGAAGGCTGGGGTGGAGTTTTATTGCAGGAAGACACAGTGCACATGAGACCAAAGACGCCTTCTTGGAAAAGGGCATTAATGCACAAAAGGTAATAAAAAATGTTCAGAGTCCTGACAAGCAGACAGCTGGGGGCTGGTATTCTTGGCTGGTAAGAGGCCATAGATATTGCCCCCCAGACTAAAAATAGCAGCCCATAACCACCCCAGAAAAGGTGTATCTATTAGATGTGTCAATTCTGTCTCTTTGCCTGGCTCTTCCCACTCGTGCAGTGGCAAGTGGAGTAATCGTATGTAATTCATATTTGGTGGCGCTAAGTGACACTATGCTATCAAACCCTGCTGCAGCACCACCAAACCTCCACCAATAGTTTGAAAAAATAGTGCCCTGTATAGAAATAGTATACACTTGAGTGTATACAGGTGCGCGCTGGGTATAGCTTCAGAGTAAGGATGATGATAGATAGCCGCTGCGATTAAAAACACTCTAAGTCCCACAAAATGTGTGCTATTGTATAAGCTTCATGCAGGTAGATTAAGGCAAGTAGTGACTGAATTATTACCACTAGCTAAAAGAAAGGGAAGCTAGGTAAGAAGTAGAAATAGTTCTGCCTACCTCTCACATTGAATCATTCCAGAGCTGGAGACGTGCTGCCGTAGTTCACGGGGTACTCCTGGTAAAATGAAGAAATCCAAACTGGTGGCTGCTCCGGCCGGTAGCAACCACCTACAACAACTAACCTCCGGGTAGGGTCAGGATCCTGTGGTCAGACGCCGCGTGAGGAAAGGCGGTGAATCCGTACTGTGAATAGGACCTGCGATACGTCACAGGTCACGTGACCACTGGCCGAGCCCGAGAGTGAGATAAGTATGGAGTGCAGTGAGGAATCGGATCAATCAGCCAATGCATTTCGGAGAGGCCTGTCTCCTTCCTCAGGGATGATCCCTGCTCCGTACTACTCCTCTTTTAATATCCGTGCATTTTCGTGTAATAGTTTGTTTACACATGTTACACAAAACGGGGTTTATCCATATGGGGATATGATTATGGATAAACCCCGTTTTGTGTATAAGAAATCCCAAAATCTGGGAAACTTGATTGCCCCTACGGCACAACAAAAATCCTCTACAGTACAGTCTTCCATCCTTTATAACAAACTAAAAGGTTTTTTTCCCTACCACAAGTGTAACATGTGTAAACAAACTATTACACGAAAATGCACGGATATTAAAAGAGGAGACACGACATTTCAGATAAAAGACTTTATAACCTGCTCCACCACAGGGGTAATATACACCATTGAATGCCCCTGTGGGAAGCTATATGTGGGGAGAACAAAACGCCAGTTCAAAATAAGAATAGGGGAACATATTAGGAATATATCAAGAATCTTTTTCTGGGTCATCCACTCTCCCAACATTTCACGGAGCATCATAATGGACAAGTTCAACATATGAAAGTTTCAGGCATAGCCACGGTGCAGAAACATTGGAGGGGTGGAAACTATATTAAAGCTATGTCCAGAACTGAGACAAAATGGATTTTTCTTCTGGACACTATTGCGCCAAGAGGCCTGAACATGGGCACTGAACTTTTTGGTTTCCAATAAATTATTCAGCGTTGTAGGGATATACTATATAAGGAATGACAGTACGGAGCAGGGATCATCCCTGAGGAAGGAGACAGGTGTCTCCGAAACGCGTTGGCTGATTGATCCTCACTGCACTCCTTACTTATCTCACTCTCGGGCTCGGCCAGTGGTCACGTGACCTGTGACGTATCGCAGGTCCTATTCACAGTACGGATTCACCGCCTTTCCTCACGCGGCGTCCGACCACAGGATCCTGACCCTACCCGGAGGTTAGTTGTTGTAGGTGGCTGCTACTGGCCGGAGCAGCCACCAGTTTGGATTTCTTCGTTTTACCAGGAGTACCCCGTGAACTACGGCAGCACGTCTCCAGCTCTGGAATGATTCAATGTGGGAGGTAGGCAGAACTATTTCTAATTCTTACCTAGCTTCCCTTTCTTTTAGCTAGTGGTATTAATACAGTCACTACTTGCCTTAATCTACCTGCATGAAGCTTATACAATAGCACACATTTTGTGGGACTTAGAGTGTTTTTCATTGCAGCGGCTATCTATCATCATCCTTACTCTGAAGCTATACCCAGCGCGCACCTGTATACACTCAAGTGTATACTATTTCTATACAGGGAAAGTGGAGTAATGATTGTGGAGTTGATGTCAACTTTGTTATGGCCACTGAAATCAAGCCCACAGGTTAGTAATGGAGAGGCATTCATAAAATGCATCTTTTACTAGCCCTATAGCTAGGTTATAAAAATTGAAAAGCCAGAAAAAAATCCTGTATTTGCAAGAAAGACACATACTCCTTTATTTGAAATAAAATAAAAAGCACAGTTATACTCACCTTTTGGCTAATCCACTGAAGCCCTTGTCAACTGTAAAATAAACCCCCAGAAAATAATAAACAACCATGATATTTACCTTACACCTAATCCACTGATGCTCATGACCCTTTAAAAAAAATAAAATAAATATTCAACCATATCCCTCATATTTCAGAAATGAAGATAATCCATACTGTCCCACGACGATTCGGATGATTTGTAGAGCAGTCACATCATTGACCGCTCTTCATGTCAGCCAACTCACACTGACAGGAGCATAATCGCTCCTCTAGTGTCAAGTGCTGAGCTCTCATGAGAAAGTTCACCAGAGTTCATAGTTGAACACCGGTGACCTCACTTATGGCACTACTCGCTGTGTCTAATAGATGAACCTTTTCTGGGACATCTGAGGGCTGCTATTTTTAGGTGGGGGCCAATATACATAGCCCTTTATCAGCCTGATAATACCAGCCCCCAGCTGTCTGTTTTAGCTTGGCTGGTTGTCAAAAATGGGGTAGACCCCACATTGTTTATTAAATTATTCCCGGCATGGGGACCCCTCAATTCATGATAGCCACCCATGATAAAGCTGACAGTTGAGGGTTGCAAGAGACTTCACTCCATTTTTTATTATTATTTATTTTTAGCACAGGTCCTGGTTGATGAATACTACCATCAGTGGCACTTGCTTTTGCTGTTATCAGTGACAGCAGGCATAGGCTGAAGGGTGTAGTACTTTCTCATCAGCCGACGCGTGTGACCTGAGGTAACCTTTTTACCGCCGGTCACAGCCACCGGTGGTTTTCGCACTGTCAATGCTTATGACAGCACTGCAAATATCCAATGTTTGGGGTTCCAAACCCAAACAGTTACACAAACTTTCTAGAGATGTCGTTGTTCCGGGTCCATGGCCGAACACTAGGTGTTTGGTATGGACCCCCGAACTTTACTGTTTGGGTTCATCCATCTCAATTCAACATCATGAATCATTTATTTTTTACTACCACATCCATATGATATTGACTATTATCATTCCATAAAATCATACTACAAATTTGTTGCTCTTTTCTTCTGTCTCCACCATTGACCCTGGTCTTTCACCTTAATGGCTTCCCACTGCTTACACCTATATATCTCACAGTGTTTCTCACATATCCCTCATGTGGCCATATACTGTGTTTTTTGCAGGTATAATTAGATTTGCTTGCTATTATTACCCAGGGATGTTTTGCATCCTGAATCACGTGTCTGCAAGTGGAGTGTCTTATTTGGCTTCTTATCCTAAGTGATGTGTCAAGGCACAGTGAATGTTAGGATTGCTACCCCAATAGGCAGCACAAGATTTAAAGTTCTCCTTGCCTCTAAAAACACTATTTGCAAACTGAAATTCCCAGAGGGGGATTCATGGCTTATAAGTCTCCTTACGCTGACTTGGCACTCTCCACTAGAAGAAATGCTTCTGCTTAGACATCTAAGTATAGTCACATACAACATAGTTTTTCTTCAGCCATTTTTTCAAATCTACTGTGGATTTTCAGATAATTTGTTATATGCAGCAATCCTCAATATAATCTTTAGAGTTTCAGCAATCATCTGATAAGTTTCACTATAATTTAATAGAACTAACATAACTTTTTGAGAATATTGAACAAGCTGTAGATTTGACATTACTATTTTACTCGGATATTTTCCTTAGCATGCAAGGTGCTGAAGCATGTGAGGACTTCCGCTGATCACTTGAAAATCCTGTGAGGTAATGTTTTCTTGCTGTATGAGTGACATACTTTAGATCTATTATGTAGTCAAGGAGATGTAAGTCACAGCCAAAAATATTGGAGATTAAAATAGAGTAAAATTTTTATTCCAAAGTCCATCATTAGTGGATAATCTAAAACTTCTAAGTATCCACTTTCCTAGGTATGAATATTAATCAAGTGGAATATTTTAAATATTTAAAAAACTGCAGGTCAAAATTCCTGAATTGCTGTTTTTTGTGCATCCCATCTCCCGGAAATTGGAATAGAAAGCCATCAAAAAATGTCATGTGTTCAAAAATTTCAACTCATCCAGCAAAAAACAGGACTCTGTCAGCCAAAATATTGAAAAATTCTAGCTCTCAAAATATGGCAATGTGCAATAAAAAGCATATTTTAGTGTGTGACAGCTGCCAAACAGAAAAACACGATATACATCTAGTATAGCTGTATTCGTTCCGATCCAAAGAATATAGTTGCCTAATCACTTATACCGCACGAGGAACAGCGTACAAAATAAATTAAACCAATTCTTCACCTGCTGGTGATTTATTCATTCTGCCTCCCAAATATTGCAGTAAGGCTTGGCGCACATTAATCCTGTGCTCTGAGCTGAGCGCTTACATTGGGGTTTCCGTGTAAATCTCTAAAATATGTGATTCAGATGGAACCATCATTGAAAGATTCCCTATAATGAGGCAGATGGAGGCATTGTGGATGACATCTGACCTGTGATTTGGCGGTGTCCATCTTTTTAGGATTGCATAGAAGTGCTGTTGGCCACAGTTTTGTGCACTTCTGAAAAGAAGGACACCACTGAACAGATGCCAGACAGAGTCCAGAGTAACTCTGCTGCCTCATTACAGTGAATGGATTCCTCTGGGGGTTAATCTGAATCATGTCACTAAGAGATTTAGATGGAAACCCCAATGTTAGTGCTGAGCATACAGGGCAGGATAAATGTGATCATAAACATTATGAAAAATGGTCCCAATAAAAGATTCAACTCAATCCACAAAAAAGCTAGTCCCTCCTCAGGTACATTATCTGTTAACTGAAATATAGAGGCCTTCCACATAACTGGTAGTACAAAGACTCTGAAAAAGTGAAATGGCTCTTCACCCTCCAAAAGAAATTCAGCAAATTCTGAGCTCCCAAATGCACATGACCCCTTTTTCCTGAGCTCCAGTGTGCCTAAACCACATGTAGCATCCATGTGTTTTGCATTTCTGCAGCGATGAGAGCCCACCTAATTTACGGGTGCTTGTCTCCAGAAGCATGAGCTGGTCAGAACATACTGGCCATGCGGGGTTTAATCCCCTCAGCCTCGTTTTGGAGCTGGCTGGGCTTTTTAAGTCCTCTGCAGTATGCTGGTTAGCGTCAGTGAAAGTTCATGCTTCCAAGCTAGAGCAGCTGACGCATATACCGTGGTGATTCTTCTGCCTCTGACTTCCCATATTTGTATTAGACCCGTTCACTATCCCTGATTTAGTGTTCATCTCGTTGTTTCCCTACAGTGTATGACTTGACCTGATCTCTGAACCCCACCTCTTGTTTTTTGTCTCTGATACCAAGTTCCCCGACCGGCTTTGACTCTCTGGCTTGTACCTCAACTTTGTCTTACATCTCATGTTTTGGATACCGCACTCCTGTTTGGCTCTGACTTCGGGCTTGTTGCTGACTACGTGCTTTGCTGTTACTTCTGCTCCTGACAGGCTGGCTCAGCTCATTTGACCACTTTTTCGTTACCTGTTACACCTGTGCAGCTGCCAAGTGTTGCTGCTCTGTGAGTGTGCAGCCTCTCTTCCCTCACCAGCACCCCCTGCTGGAGATTGCACTACATTGCACTGCATCTGCATCATATCATGGAGTCAAAATCATCACTACACCTGTAGATAAATTCCCAAGGTGGTATAATTTCCAAACTGTGGTCACTTGTGGGAGGAATTCTGCTCTTCTAGCAATTGGGGGCTCTGTATATGGAGTCCGCAAACTATTCTAGTAAAATCTGTGCTCCAGGAGGCAAATAACGCTGTGTCTCCCATGAGCAGTACTGTACAGCCACACATCAAGTATATCTACCTTCAGTAGAAATTGTGCGACAAATTTTGGTGCCATTTTTACCCACTTCTTGTGAGAAAATGTAAAATCTGGGGTAAAAATGTAATTTTTTTTTTCACTGCACAATGGTATAAAATGTTATGACACAGCCATGGTGTCAATTTGATCACTTCACCCCTAGATGAAATTGTTGAGAGGTGTGATTTCTAAAATTGGGTTACTTATGGGGGTTTCTGTTGTTCTGGCACCTCATGGGTTCTGCCAGTGGATCATGGAACCTGCAAACCATAACAGTAAAATCTAAGCTATAATATGGGGCTCATTCCCTTCTGAACTTTGCAATGTACCTGAAAAGTATTTCCTGATTACATGTAGGGTATTGGTGCAGTCAGGAATAAATGGACCTAAGTTTGTTGTAAAAATTTCTCCTTTTAGCTGTTAGAAAAAAAACTTGGGGATAAAACAACATTTTAGTAGCAAAAATTTAATTTATTCTGTCTTCACCACTCAATGGTATAATATTCTGTGAGTCACATGTGGTGTCAAAATGATCAAAGCACCCCTAGATGAACTAATTGGAGGGTGTAGTTTGTAAAATGAGCTCACATATGGGGGGTTTCTGTTGTTCTGGCACCTCAGGGACACTGCTAATATGACATGACACCTGTTATGATCCCAGTGGCTGGGGATCACAGGAAATACTAGCTAAGTAACTAAACATAGACACGAGCTCTAGGGAGGTGGTAACTGGACTGACCGCAAAACCTGATCCTATCCAAACACACTAAAGGTGGCCGGTGAACGTGCCTAAAATCCTGGACGTCTCGACGCAGCCTGAGAAACTGACTACCCCTAAAGAGAAAGCAAGACCTCACTTGCCTCAAGAGAAATAATCCCAAAGATATAGGAAGCCCCCAACAAATAATAACGGTGAGGTAAGGAGAAAAGACACACGTAGGAATGAAAACAGATTCAGCAAATGAGGCCCGCTAATACTAGATAGCAGAAGACAGATAGCGAACTGTGCGGTCAGTAAAAAACCCTACCAAGATATCCACGCTGAGAATTCAAGAAACCCCACACCAACTAACGGTGTGGGGGGAGAAACTCAGCCCCCCAGAGCTACCAGCAAGCTGGGAAATCACATATTAGCAAGCTGGACAAGAAACATAAAGAACACTGATGATCAAAAAATGAACAAAACGGAAACTTAGCTTCTCTTGAAGAGACTGGGAGCAAGGTAGTCAGAAGGAATCAGAATAGCACTGAATACATTGACAGCAGGCATAGACTGAGAGTCCAAGTGAGCTTAAATAGAAAACCAGCCCACAGATAACGAGACAGCTGATGCCAGTCACAAACCTGCAGAAAGACAGCACTCACACAGTACCACTTGTGACCACAAGAGGGAGCCCAGAAATAGAGTTCACAACAGTACCTCCCCCTTGAGGAGGGGTCACCGAACCCTCATCAAGACCCCCAGGGCGGTCAGGATGAGCCGCATGGAAGGCATGAACCAAATCGGCCGCATGGACATCAGAGGCGACAACCCAGGAATTATCCTCCTGACCATAGCCCTTCCACTTAACTAAATACTGAAGCCTCCGTCTGGAAATACGAGAATCCAAGATCTTCTCCACCACGCACTCCAATTCGCCCTCAACCAGCACCGGAGCAGGAGGCTCAACAGAAGGAACCACAGGCACTACATACCTCCGCAACAAAGACCAATGGAACACATTATGAATGGCAAACGATGCTGGGAGGTCCAAACGAAAAGAAACCGGGTTAAGGATTTCCAAAATCTTATAAGGACCGATGAAGCAAGGCTTGAATTTAGGAGAGGAAACCTTCATAGGAACATACCGAGAAGACAGCCATACCAAATCCCCAACACGAAGTCGGGGACCAACACCGCGACGGCGGTTGGCAAAGCGCTGAGCCTTCTCCTGTGACAACTTCAAATTGTCCACCACATGGTTCCAAATCTGCTACAACCTATCCACCACAGAATCCACCCCTGGACAGTCAGAAGGCTCAACCTGACCCGAGGAAAAACGAGGATGAAAACCAGAATTGCAGAAAAAAGGCGAAACCAAAGTAGCAGAACTAGCCCGATTATTAAGGGCAAACTCGGCCAATGGCAAAAAAGTCACCCAATCATCCTGATCAGCAGAAACAAAACATCTTAAATAAGTTTCCAACGTCTGATTAGTTCGCTCGGTTTGGCCATTCGTCTGAGGATGGAAGGCCGACGAAAAAGACAAATCAATGCCTATCTTAGCACAAAAAATCCGCCAAAATCTGGACACAAACTCGGATCCTCTGTCAGACACAATATTTTCAGGGATGCTGTGCAAGCGAACCACATTCTGAAAAAATAAAGGAACCAAATTGGAGGAGGAAGGCAACTTAGGCAAGGGCACCAAATGGACCATTTTGGAAAAATGATCACACACCACCCAGATGACAGACATTCTCTGAGATACTGGAAGATCTGAAATAAAATCCATGGAAATGTGCGTCCAAGGCCTCTTCGGGACAGGCAAAGGCAAAAGCAAACCGCTGGCACGAGAACAGCAAGGCTTAGCCCGAGCACAAATCCCACAGGACTGCACAAAGGAACGCACATCCCGCGACAAGGAAGGCCACCAGAAGGACCAAGCCACCAAATCTCTGGTACTAAAAATCCCAGGATGACCTGCCAACACCGAAGAATGAACCTCGGAAATAACTCTGCTGGTCCATCTATCTGGGACAAACAGTCTCTCTGGTGGGCAACAGTCAGGTCTATCAGCCTGAAATTTCTGCAGCACTCGTCGCAAATCTGGGGAAATGGCAGACAAAATCACTCCCTCTTTGAGGATACCAGCCGGCTCTGAAACTCCCGGAGAGTCAGGCACAAAACTCCTAGAAAGGGTATCAGCCTTCACGTTCTTCGAACCAGGCAGGTACGAGACCACAAAATCGAAACGGGAGAAAAACAACGACCAACGAGCCTGTCTAGGATTCAGGCGCTTGGCAGACTCGAGATAAATCAGATTTTTGTGATCAGTCAAGACCACCACACGATGCCTAGCTCCCTCGAGCCAATGTCGCCACTCCTCAAATGCCCACTTCATAGCCAACAACTCCCGATTACCAACATCATAATTCCGCTCGGCAGGCAAAAACTTTCTTGAAAAGAAGGCACAAGGCTTCATCACAGAGCCATCAGAGCTTCTCTGCGACAAAACAGCCCCTGCTCCAATCTCAGAAGCATCCACCTCGACCTGGAAAGGAAGAGAGACATCAGGCTGACATAAGACTGGAGCTGAAGAAAACCGGTGCTTCAGCTCCCGAAAGGCTTCCACTGCCGCAGGAGACCAATTAGTCACATCAGAACCTTTCTTGGTCAAATCCGTCAAGGGCTTAACCACGCCAGAAAAATTAGCGATGAAGCGACGGTAAAAATTAGCAAAGCCCAAGAACTTCTGAAGACTCTTAACAGATGTAGGCTGAGTCCAGTCATGAATAGCCTGGACCTTGACTGGGTCCATCTCAATAGTAGAAGGAGAAAAAATAAAACCCAAAAAGGAAACCTTCTATACTCCAAAGAGACATTTTGAGCCCTTCACAAATAAAGCATTAGCACGCAGGACCTGAAACACCATCCTGACCTGCTTCACATGGGACTCCCAATCATTAGAAAAGACCAAAATGTCATCCAGATACACAATCATAAATTTATCCAGATATTCTCGGAAAATGTCATGCATAAAGGACTGAAACACAGAAGGAGCATTAGAGAGTCCAAAAGGCATCACCAAGTACTCAAAATGGCCTTCGGGTGTATTAAATGCTGTTTTCCATTCGTCCCCCTGCTTGATACGCACAAGGTTATACGCACCACGAATATCTATCTTGGTGAACCAACTGGATCCCTTAATCCGAGCAAACAGATCAGACAATAATGGCAAAGGATACTGAAATTTGACCGTGATTTTATTTAGAAGATGATAATCTATACAAGGTCTCAGAGAACCATCCTTCTAGGCCAAAAAAAGAATCCTGCACCAAGAGGGGAGGAGGATGGGCGAATATGTCCCTTCTCCAAAGACTCCTTTATATAACTCCGCATCGCGGCATGTTCTGGTATAGACAAATTAAAAAGTCGTCCCTTAGGGAACTTACTGCCAGGAATCAAATTTATACCACAATCACAATCCCTATGAGGAGGCAGGGCACCGGATCTGGGCTCATCAAATACATCCTGGTAGTCCGACAAAAACTCAGGGACCTCAGAAGGAGTGGAAGAAGCAATTGACACCAAAGGGACATCGCCATGAATCCCCTGACAACCCCAACTTGACACAGACATAGCTTTCCAATCCAGAACTGGATTATGGGCCTGCAGCCATGGCAGACCCAACACTACAACATCATGCAAATTATGCAGCACAAGAAAGCGAATCACCTCCTGATGTACAGGAGTCATGCACATGGTCACTTGAGTCCAATACTGAGGCTTATTCTCAGCCAATGGCGTAGCATCTATTCCCCTCAGTGGAATAGGAAATTCCAAATGCTCCAGAACAAAACCACAGCGCTTGGCAAACGACAAATCCATAAGATTCAGGGCAGCACCTGAATCCACAAAAGCCATAACCGAGTAGGATGACAAAGAACAGATTAAAGTAACAGACAAAATGAACTTAGGCTGTATAGTACCAATGGTGACAGGTTTAGCGATTTTTTTTAAGCGCTTAGAGCATGCTGAGATAACATGAGTAGAATCACCACAGTAAAAGCACAACCCATTTTGACGTCTATGACTTTGTTGCTCAATTCTAGTCAGAATTCTGTCACATTGCATTGACTCAGGTCTCTGTTCAGAGAACACCGCCAGAGGATGCGCAGATTTGCGCTCCCGCAAACCCCGATCAATCTGAATGGCCAAAGCCATTGAATCACTCAGACTTGCAGGCGTGGGGAACCCCACCATAACATTCTTAATGGCTTCAGAAAGACCCTCTCTGAAATTTGCAGCCAGGGCACACTCATTCCATTGAGTAAGCACTGACCATTTCCGAAATTTTTGACAGTACACCTCAGCTTCATCCTGACCTTGAGAGATAGCCAGCAAAGCCTTTTCTGCCTGGTTCTCAAGATTAGGTTCCTCATAAAGCAGTCCAAGCGCCAGAAAAAATGCATCCACATTCAGCAATGCAGGATCTCCTGGCACCAGAGAGAAAGCCCAATCTTGAGGGTCGCCGCGTAACAAGGAGATAACAATTTTAACTTGCTGAGCGGAATCACCAGAGGAACGAGGTCTCAAAGATAGAAACAATTTACAATTATTCCTAAAATTCAGAAACCTAGATCTATCTCCAGAAAACAACTCAGGAATAGGTATCTTTGGCTCAGACATAGGGCTATGAACAACACAATCCTGAATATTTTGCACCTTTGCAGCAAGATGATCCACACTAGAAGTCAGACTCTGAATATCCATGTCTGCAGCTGAGCTCAAAACCACCCAGAGATTAAGGGGATGAGAGAAGCTAGACAGACTGCAGCAAAGGAGGAGAAAAAAAAAATTGTACTCAGGACTTCTTTTATCCCACTTCATGCGATGCATAAAACACTTTTTTGGCCTGCTGTACTGTTATGATCCCAGTGGCTGGGGATCACAGGAAATACTAGCTAAGTAACTAAACATAGACATGAGCTCTAGGGAGGTGGTAACTGGACTGACCGCAAAACCTGATCCTATCCAAACACACTAAAGGTGGCCGGTGAACATGCCTAAAATCCTGGACGTCTCGACGCAGCCTGAGAAACTGACTACCCCTAAAGAGAAAGCAAGACCTCACTTGCCTCAAGAGAAATAATCCCAAAGATATAGGAAGCCCCCAACAAATAATAACGGTGAGGTAAGGAGAAAAGACACACGTAGGAATGAAAACAGATTCAGCAAATGAGGCCCGCTAATACTAGATAGCAGAAGACAGATAGCGAACTGTGCGGTCAGTAAAAAACCCTACCAAAATATCCACGCTGAGAATTCAAGAAACCCCACACCAACTAACGGTGTGGGGGGAGAAACTCAGCCCCCCAGAGCTACCAGCAAGCTGGGAAATCACATATTAGCAAGCTGGACAAGAAACATATAGAACACTGATGATCAAAAAATGAACAAAATGGAAACTTAGCTTCTCTTGAAGAGACTGGAAGCAAGGTAGTCAGAAGGAATCAGAATAGCACTGAATACATTGACAGCAGGCATAGACTGAGAGTCCAAGTGAGCTTAAATAGAAAACCAGCCCACAGATAACGAGACAGCTGATGCCAGTCACAAACCTGCAGAAAGACAGCACTCACACAGTACCACTTGTGACCACAAGAGGGAGCCCAGAAATAGAGTTCACAACAGACACCCTCAAACCATTCCATCAAAATCTGAACTCTAATATGGTGCTTCTTCTTTTCTGTGCTTCGCACTGTGCCTCAAAAGTAGTTTTCCACCACATATGGGGTATCAGCATATTCAGGAGAAATTGTACAACAAATTGTATGGTGCAATTTCTCCTCTTACTCTTATGAATATAAAATATTGAGGCTAAAATATTTTTTTTTTATTTCTACTGCTCAACATTATAAACTACTTTAAAGCACATGGGGGTTCAAGGTGCTCACCACATGTCTAAATACATTCTTTTAGGGGTCACATTGCACAAATGGGGTCACTTGTGAGTGGTTTCCACTGTTTAGGCACATCACGGGCTCTCCAAAGGGACATGGTGCCCGTTAATGTTTCCTGCAAATTTTGCGTTTAAAAAGTCAAATGACGCTCCTTCCATTCCGAGCCCTGCTATGCACTCTAACAGTAGTTTTCTCCCACATATGGGGTATCAACGTACTCAGCAGAAATTGTACAATAAATTGTATGCTGTAATTTCTCCTGTTACCATTATCAGAATGCAAAATTTGGGGCTAAAACATTTTTGTGGGGAAAATATGATTTTTTTATGTTCACGGCTCAACATTATAAACATCTGTGAAACACTTGGGAATTCATGGTTCTCCCCACATATCTAATACATTCCTTGAAGGGTCTAGTTTCCAAAATGAGGTCACTTGGGGAGTTGCACTGTTTAGGCACATCAGGGGCTCGCCAAATGGCGTCCACTAATGATTCCAGCAAATTTTGTATTTAAAAAGTCAAATGCTGTTCCTTCCCATCCAAGCCATGCCGTGCTCTTAGACAGTAGTTTTCTCCCTCATATGGGGTAATCAGCGTAGTACGAAGAAATTGCACAACAAATTGTATGGTGTAATATCACCTGTTACCTTTATGAAAATGCAAAGTATCAGGCTAAAAAACCTTTTTGTTGGAAAAAATGTGATTTATCTATTTTCATGGCTCAACATTATACATTTTTGTGAAGCACCTAAGGGTTCAATGTGCGCACCAAATATCTAGATAAGTTCCCTTAGAGGTCTAGATTTCAAAGCTGTGTCACTTGTGGGGGATTGTAACTGTTCAGACACATAGGGGCTCTCCAAACAGGAAATGGTATTCGTTAACTGTTCCAGCAAAGTTTGCATACAAAAGATCAAGTGATGCTCATTCCCTTCCAATCTCTGCTGTGCTCCAAAACTTTGGTTTTCCCTCACATATCGGCATGCTCAAGAGAAATTGCACAACAAAATTTGGAGTCCATTTTTTCCTGTTACCCTTGTGAAAAAAAAAAAAGAAAAATGTTAGTTATTTAAATGTTAATTATTTTTTACACATTCTAAAAAATCCTGGAAGCACCGGAAGGGTTAATAAACTCAAATAGTTTTGAGCACTTTGAGGGGTGCAGGTTTTAGGATGTTGTCACTTTCGGGTATTTTCTGTCTTATAGACCCCTCAAAGTCACTTCAAAGGTAATGTGGTCCATAAAAAATGGTTTTATAAATTTTGTTGGGAAAATTAGAAATTGCTTTTCAACTTTTACCCTTACAACTTCCTAACAACAAAAAAACATGCTTCAAAAACTGTGCTGATGTAAAGTAGACATGTGGGAAATGTTATTTATTACCTCTTTTGTGTGATATATCTCTTTAAGAGCATGAGAACGGAAGGTTTGAAAATTGCAAAATTATTTTCTCTATTTATGCCAAATTTCATTTTTTACAATATGAAAAACCAGACTTGTTTTCGAGGGAATTGGGTGATTTGATTGTTACAGTTCTGCAGAACTAAAATTTATTTGCTTAGGTGAATCCATTTAAAAGACTTTGAAAGATACATGATTTTTCAGATCTAAAATATGTACTCCATGACAGCATAACATGGCATCATATATATGCCAGTGGGGTCTGCCAAGCATTGATGGTCTCTATTTTTACAATGTATCTGGCAATTCAACATGGTTTGCATTGTGATCTAAAAACCATAACACATCCTAATAAAATAAAGTAAATACAGTATATTCTTCCCAATACACCACTCTGTAATCTTTGTTTATTATCCCTGCAAAATGTATATGAAATTGTTAAAAAAGAAAATACAATGTAATGCTTTTTCCGGTTGACCACTAACGTGAGTGCATAAGCATATGTCTCTTACTGCATGTTAAAATGCAGGGCATTTAATACAGGTTTAAAGAATTTCTTTAAATGCTCATAAAATCTTATTATCAGAAATGCTCCCATTAGTGGTAGGAGAGTTCAGATAACAAGCTTAATAGCTGCAATGAATTTCAAATTCTCATATTGTTGCCCTAAAGGCAACCACTCAGTCTACAGCCTGTGTCTATAGGGAAGTTTTAGAAAATGTTAAATTTCTCATTGCCCTGCATGTTATTATTAGATCCATGCCCTAGCTGCAGGGAACATTTCTAATAATAGCATTACATAGAAAGATTGCATTTTACATAATTATTCCCTAAGGTTACTCCAAGGTGGCATTTCACCTTGGTTTAAAATAGATTATTGATGTACAATTGGTAGGTATCCAATCTACTATCCACTAGAATTATTTTTCAGTGAGGTAAGCTGTAGTGATGAGTAGTGTTGAGCGATACCGTCCGATACTTGAAAGTATCGGTATCGGAAAGTATCGGCCGATACCGGCAAAGTATCGGTTCCAATCCGATACCGATACCCGATACCAATACAAGTCAATGGGACTCAAGTATCGGACGGTATTCCTGATGGTTCCCAGGGTCTGAAGGAGAGGAAACTCTCCTTCAGGCCCTGGGAACCATATTAATGTGTAAAAGAAAGAATTAAAATAAAAAATATCGCTATACTCACCTGTCCGACGCAGCCGGGACCTCAGCGAGGGAACCGGCAGCGTTGTTTGTTTAAAATTTGCGCTTTTACTTGGTTACGTGAGGTCCCGGCTTGTGATTGGTCAGGGCGGCCATGTTGCCGGGACGCGGACCAATCACAGCAAGCCGTGACGAAATTACGTCACGGCTTGCTGTGATTGGTCCGCGTCCCGGCAACATGGCCGCCATTAACCAATCACAAGCCGTGACGTCACGGGAGGCTGGACATGCGCGTATTTTGAAAAGCGCGCGTGTCCAGCCTCCAGTGACGTCCCGGCTTATGATTGGTCACGGCGCCATGTTGCCGGGACGTGGACCAATCACAGCAAGCCGTGACGAAATTACGTCACGGCTTGCTGTGATTGGTCCGCGTCCCGGCAACATGGCCACCATTAACCAATCACAAGCCGTGACGTCACGGGAGGCTGGACACGCGCGCTTTTCAAAATACGCGCATGTCCAGCCTCCCGTGACGTCACGGCTTGTGATTGGTTAATGGCGGCCATGTTGCCGGGATGTCACTGGAGGCTGGACACGCGCGCTTTTCAAAATACGCGCATGTCCAGCCTCCCGTGACGTCACGGCTTGTGATTGGTTAATGGCGGCCATGTTGCCGGGACGCGGACCAATCACAGCAAGCCGTGACGTAATTTCGTCACGGCTTGCTGTGATTGGTCCGCGTCCCGGCAACATGGCCGCCCTGACCAATCACAAGCCGGGACTTCACGTAACCAAGTAAAAGCGCGAAATTTAAACAAACAACGCTGCCGGTTCCCTCGCTGAGGTCCCGGCTGCGTCGGACAGGTGAGTATAGCGATATTTTTTATTTTAATTCTCTTTTTTACACATTATTACATTAATGTTGTTGCGATACCCGATACCCGATACCACAAAAGTATCGGATCTCGGTATCGGAAATTCCGATACAGCAAGTATCGGCCGATACCCGATACTTGCAGTATCGGAATGCTCAACACTAGTGATGAGCGAATGTGCTCGGATAAGGTGCTATCCAAGAATGCACGTGGGCTAAACGATTGACTTCGTCATACACGAATAATATGCTCCTGCATGTCTCATGGCTCTACAACTACCTCAACACGTGTAGGGATTGCCTAACTAACAGGCGCAATCCCTGCATGTGTTGAGGCTGTTGAACACCTGCGAGACATGCAGACTCAGGGACTCAACATATTATATATTAACATATATATTATTCTAGCATGTCGAAGATAAGGATAAGAATAACACCTTATCCGAGCGCATTCACTCATCACTAGTAAGGTGCTATTCAACGTTTGAGATCTCGGAAACATCTCAATATTTAAATTTAAAGAAAATGAACTATGGAAGGTAGAAGATATCAGTCACTTACCTGATTTCTGTGTTACTAATATCATATTTTTTCAACATCAAACTTAATTGATTGTACTTAAAAATGGCTATGGTTGATCACTAAGTCATAGACAGCACAAAGCTAAAATATATATTTTTTTACTGGTAAGAATATCTGTTTTACTACTTTCCATCTATTTAAAAAATAGACCATATGCATTTCGGATGGTTCACCATAGTAAGTTGTGACCCATTCTCCATGGGGTCCACAGAAACCTCAGACTCCTTGTAAATGTTTCCACTAGAAAAGCAAACTATGGATCAAATACTACAATTCTAAGACTCTATATCAAGAGTGAAAAACCACTCTTTTACTTAAAAAAATAACTGTACTTTTTGAAGTCCTCCAAAAATGGTAGTCATATCAATAATTAATAAATTAATAAATAATCAAGGATTAAAACAGATGAATAATTTTTCTGAATTTCTGAATTGTTTTTTGCCAAGCCACATACCACATTTTGAGTACTAGATTTATAAGATAGAGGGGTAGTTAGTGCCTTATTAAATTCAATTTCACTGTTTATCATATGAATTTATCATTGTATGGTCTGGTTTCAAAGTACACTTTGCAAAGAGACTTACAAGAGATTGACTAAAATGGATAGAGATGAACTAAAGAAATGTTCAAAGTAAATTACTTATTAAGGTAATGAGATAAATACACTCCTTAACATTTAAATTAAAATAGAAAGGAGGAAAAGAAATTCTAGAAATTGCAGGATTGATAAATATACTAATGTTATATAAATGATAAAGAATTTTCAAAGCATTTAGATTTTTTCAGTACAGTGAATGAGAGCATGTGCAGAAATACAGGCACTTACATCGATGTGGTTGTTAATGGTTCTATGCGCATGTATTTCTGCATGTGGTGTTCATTCTCGATATTAGATAAAGTGAGATGTTTTGAAAATTTTGACTACATTTTTTCATCATTTGGATATCATTATTGTGTCTATTGATCCTGTGAATTCCATAATTCCATAATTTTTCCTTCTTGGTGTGGAAATTTCAATGCTTAAGAAAAAAATTACCAATAAATGAGTAAATAAAAAGTTAAACATACCAATCAAATGTGTCTGAATGTTAATATTTTAGGTTTGCCATGCTGCTTTCATTCTTTCATAGCAGCTAATTACTGCAATATATTTCAAATTAATTATAATTAACACATGCCATCATGTGGGAGTTCAAGCTGGTAATATTATTACTGTGCAAATGTATAGTCATTCGAAAAAAAAATGTTTCTATAATCCAGAACATACATTTAGAATAAATAAGAAGTGAACATTGCTGCTATAGTATACTGCTCTGTGCAAATTATATGAACTGAAAGTAAAACAATATGGGAGGACTTTGTCATATGTTTTGTGATATAATCTTGTGTTATTTTTATCCTTTAAAGATAAGCAGATAGGTTTGTGAAGCATCAAACAAACATTTCAGATTTGCCTGAATATGTATATTTTTGTTTTGCTTTGGGTGAAACCAGGAAAAATGGTGGCCAGCTGCTATGTTGTTGGATTATAAAGGGCAAGAAAGGGCTTAAAAAAAAACTCATTCAACTCTCACTTGTCACGCCGTACAGCCCTACTGTTAGGGCTAGCAGAACGCACCAAATAATTAGAATAGATAGAGTAAGGTGCGTTCGCAGCCTGGGGTCCACCGTGCAGAGATGGAACCTGCTGCCAAGTAATGACGGACTATATGGCGGTACAATGCGGATACACACACGGGTTAACCTCACCCTGTGTGAATGAAGCAAACCCTGTTGCATCACAGGGCTGCGGTACCGCACCAAGAGCGCAAGCAAGGAGTCTCAGAACTCAATCCCAAGACACAGGATTTGAGTTCATATAGACCTCTTGCGCTCGACACCGCAACTGAGGTGTCAGAGTGAAGGAAATAATATTAATAAAGATGCACGAGAGTACATGCGGTGCCGCACTTGCGGACGCCACTAACCA
The DNA here is from genome assembly GCF_051348905.1 of Ranitomeya variabilis. Taxonomy (NCBI): domain Eukaryota; kingdom Metazoa; phylum Chordata; class Amphibia; order Anura; family Dendrobatidae; genus Ranitomeya; species Ranitomeya variabilis. Next base: position 823,176,126 of record NC_135232.1, on the reverse strand, counting down.
CCCAGGCTTGGGTCAGAAAAGCGCTGTGAAAGCGCATGGTGCCGCACTGGCGGTCACAGTAATAGACGCTGTTTTGTATGTTATGTGCTGATGGCTAAGATGGGCGCTAGAACGCAAACATCCTCCTTACGCGAGCAATCATACCATAGGCATGGGATATTTAAGGACGACTTGCACTCATCAACACACACACATATACAAATGTACACTAGCGCATGGCCGTGCGGTCATGCAAACCTTTTATAGCTGCAGCATGTACAGGACCTTCCCAGAAGGACCAATGGGAAGCTGCCACAGAAGTTGAGCACCTTCAGGACCTTCCTGGAGGACCAATGGCATCTGCTGCAGTATCTGAGCATGTGACCCTCGATCTCCAATGGGAGATCTTGCCCTGGGCATGCTCAGAAGGGGAAAAGCAGGACTTAGTCCCAAAAGCGTCTGCTCGCCGCTACCCAGCAGTGGCTTCAATGGCAGAAGCTGGAAAAGCAGCAGTAACCCTATGCACAGAGTAAGACTGAGCAAGACGCTGAGACCGACGTCTCCGCTGAGCAGACTCCACCGCAGCTGGAGAAGAATGGGAGACTGCAGCAGAGATGGTTCGAGATTCCCCCTGTGCAGAGGCAGGAACTTGACACCCAACACCTACTCCGATGCGATAGTCTTCTTCACTCACCAGTTAATTCCTCATTTGGACACTTTTGGTGTCTTGCAATGACATCATCTGTTTCTTCCGGCATCTAGCATCTTCAGCACTGTCATGACATAGTACTTCACTCACTACATGATGCCTTGACTTATATTGTGTGATATACTGACATTGCAAGAAACAACAAAGATTCCAGGCTTCTTAAGACACCAAAGATGTCTGGCACCAGAAGATGATGTAGATGACCCAGAGAGACCACATCAATGACCAGACCGAATAAGATGATCCAACTAAAGCAGGGCTGTGGGGCAGGACAGCTGAGAACTGGATAAGTATTTTTGTGTATTTACATGTGCTTATTATCCTTTGGGGTCTGCAGAGGTTAAATGCAAATTTAATTTCCAGGTTATTTCGGGCAAGCTACTGACTTTTAAATTTAGCAGATTCACTCTTTTGACAAATTTATAAAACTGCTCCATTTTTTAAAGCATTTTGCTCCAATCTTGTAATTTTTATTTTGTGCATGTCAAAATAGATGGGTCCCTAGCATTTTCATAACTTTATCTATGGTATGCAACTTTTTAAAATGGATGATAAAACGATATTCACTACTTTATCACTGATAATCTATCCTTGGGATATGTAACCAATGCTTGATAGGTCGTAGTCCTACACCTGGCCCTCCCAACTATCTGGCAGCCGATGTCTGGAAATGCTCAATTGCGCAGCTGCTTCATCTTCTGATAGTGGATGAGGCTTAGTACTGCACATTCACCTTGTATTAAAATCAGTAGGAGGCAGATGTGCAGAAGCTAGCTGCAGCCACTATCAGAAGATGTAACAGCTCCACAAATGAGCATTTCCAGCCAGTGGCTGCTGACACTAAGAACAGCTGATCAGTGAGGGTGTCAGGTGTCCGACCCCAACTGATCAGACATTGGTGGCCTATCCTAAGTCAACCTTTACTATCACACTCATATACATGTGAAGTCAGCGGGGGAATTCTGTTGGGCCACCTCTGCAATGAGCCAGGTTTGGCATCATGCCTCATGTGGCAATTTCAGGTGAAACTCAAGATATTTGTACAACTGACAGCTGGCTCTGAAAAAATGGTAAAAGACCGGTCCCTTGCTGTCATAGGTATTACATCTTTCAGACCTGAATGTAATCGAAACTTTGACCATCAAAACTTGCAGGGTAAAGGTGGGGACCAGTAAGTTTATGAGGCAACCTGATCCCGCTGTTGACATCAATCCTGCACCGCAGAGGAGAAGAAGACAGTGGAAATGTAAGTTATGGCATGGAAAAAACATTTCATTTGCATTTTTTGGAGGGAAAAAAATATTGTGAGGGTAAAGTATAAGGGACATAATGAGAGCACAGTATGGAGAGGGGACAGCTTGGGAGGGATAGTATGATGGGTAAAATATGAGAAGTGGGCATAGCATTGAGACTGAGGAATGGATAAGATGGAAGTCAACAGAGATGAGTTGTGGATGTGAAAAAATGGAAAAGAGAAAAGAACAACTACAATTATAGAGATGTCATCTAAAAGGTATCTGGATGTATAGTGGGTAAGGAAAGTATTCATATCCCTTTAAATTTTTCACTCTTTGTTTCATTGTAGCCATTTGGTAAATTCCAAAAAGTTCATTTTCTTCTCATTAAATGTACACTCTGCACCCCATCTTGACTGAAAAAAGTCAGAAATGTAGTACATTTTTGCAAACTTATTAAAAGAGTAAAACTGAAATATCACATGGTTATAGATATTCAGACCCTTTGCTCAGTATTGAGTAGAAGCACCCTTTCGAGCTAGTACAGCCATGAGTCTTCTTGGGAATGATAAAACAAGTTTTTCACACCAGGATTTGAGAATCATCTGCCATTCTTCCTTGCAGATCCTCTCCAGTTGTTCCGTCAGGTTGGATGGTGAACGTTGGTGGACAGCCATTTTCAGGTCTCTCCAGAGATACTCAATTGGGTTTCGGTGAGAGCTCTGGCTGGGCCAGTCCAGAATGGTCACAGAGTTGTTCTGAAGCAACTCCTTTGTTATTTTAGCTGTGTGCTTAGGGTCATTGTCTTGTTGGAAGGTGGAACCTTCGACCAAGTCTGAAGTCCAGAGCACTCTAGAAGAGGTTTTCATCCAGGATATCTGTATACTTGGCTGCATTCATGTTTCCTTCAATGGCAACCAGTTGTCTTGTCCCTGCAGCTGAAAAACACCCCCATAGCATGATGCTTCCACAACCATGTTTCACTGTTGAGATTGTATTGGTCAAGTGATGATCAGTGCCTGGCTTTCTAAACACATACCGCTTAGAATTATCACCAAAAAGGTCTATCTTCATCTCATCAGACCAGAGAATCTTATTTCTCATAGTCTAGGAGTCCTTCATGTGATTTTTAGCAAACTCTATGCGAGTTTTCATATGTCTTGCACTGAGAAGAGGCTTTCGTCGGGCCTCTCTGCCACAATGGCCTGACTGGTGGAGGGCTGCAGTGATAGATGACTTTGTAGAACTTTCTCCCATCTCCCTACTGTATCTCAGGAGCTCAGCCACAGTGATCTTGGGGTTCTTTTTTACCTCTCTCACCAAGGCTCTTCTCCCATGAGTGCTCATTTTGGCTGGACGGTCAGGTCTAGGAAGAATTCTGGTGGTTCCCAACTTCTTCCATTTAAGGATTATGGAGGCCACTGTGCTCTTAGGAACCTTGAGTACTGTAGAAATTCTGTTATAACCTTGGCCAGATCTGGGCCTTGCCACAATTCTGTCTCTGAGCTACTTGGCCTGTTCCTTTGACCTCATGATTCTCATTTGGTCTGACATGCACTGTGAGCTGTGAGGTCTTATATAGACAGTGTGTGCCTTTCCAAGTCAAGTCCTATCAATTTAATTAAACACAGCTGGACTCCAATGAAGGAGTGGAACCATCTCAAGGAGGGTCACAAGGAAATGGACAGCACGTGACTTAAATATGAATGTCTGAGCAAAGGGTCTGAATACTTATGACCATGTGATATTTCAGTTTTTCTATTTTATTAAATTTGCAAACATTACTACTAGTCTTGAGCGATACCTTCCGATACTCAAAGGTATCGGTATCGGATGGGATCGGCCGATATAAAAAAAATATCGGATATCGCCGATACCGATACCCGATACCAATGCAAGTCAATGGGACACAAGTATCGGAAGCTATCCTGAATGGTTCCCAGGGTCTGAAGGAGAGGAAACTCTCCTTCAGGCCCTGGGATCCATATTCATGTAAAAAATAAAGAATTAAAATAAAAAATATGGATATACTCACCCCTCCGGCGGCCCCTGGACCTTAGCGATGTAACCGGCAGCCTCCGTTCCTAAGAATGAGGAGTGAAGGACCTTCGATGACTTTGCGGCTTGTGATTGGTCGCGTGACCGCTCATGTGACCGCTCACACGACCAATCACAAGCCGCGACGTCATCGCAGGTCCTAAACTCACTGCATTCTTAGGAACGATGGCTGCCGGTTACATCACTAAGGTCCAGGGTCCACCGGAGGGGTGAGTATATCCATATTTTTTATTTTAATTCTTTATTTTTTACATGAATATGGATCCCAGGGCCTGAAGGAGAGTCTCCTCTCCTCCAGACCCTGGGAACCATACACTGGGAACTTCCGATTCCGATTTCCGATATCACAAAAATATCGGAACTCGGTATCGGAATTCCGATACAGCAAATATCGTCCGATACCCGATACTTGCGGTATCAGAATGCTCAACACTAATTACTACATTTCTGGGGTTTTTTTCAGTCAAGATGGGGTGCAGAGTGTACATTAATATGAAAAAATGAACCTCTTTGAGTTTACCAAATGGCTGCAATGAAACAAAGAGTGAAAAATTTAAATGGGTCTGAATTAGTGTTGAGCGATACCGTCCGATACTTGAAAGTATCGGTATCGGAAAGTATCGGCCGATACCGGCAAAGTATCGGATCTAATCCGATACCGATACCCGATACCAATACAAGTCAATGGGACTCAAGTATCAGACGGTATCCCTGATGGTTCCCAGGGTCTGAAGGAGAGGAAACTCTCCTTCAGGCCCTGGGATCCATATTAATGTGTAAAAGAAAGAATTAAAATAAAAAATATTGCTATACTCACCTCTCCGACGCAGCCTGGACCTCACCGAGGGAACCGGCAGCGTTCTTTGCTTAAAATGCGCGCGTTTACTTCCTTCCGTGACGTCACGGCTTGTGATTAGTCGCGTGCCGCCCATGTGGCCGCGACGCGACCAATCACAGCAAGTCGTGACGTAATTTTCAGGTCCTCAATGCCTAATTCTAGGCATTAAGGATTTTAAAATTACGTTCCGGCTTGTGATTGGTCGCGTCGCGGTCACATGGGCGACGCGACCAATCACAAGCCGTGACGTCACGGGAGGCAGGAGACGCGCGCATTTTAAAATTATGTCACGGCTTGTGATTGGTTGCGTGCCGCCCATGTGACCGCAACGCGACCAATCACAGCAAGCCGTGACATAATTTTCAGGTCCTGAATGCACACAGTGGCACTTTGATCGCTACGACGGTACGATCCGTGACGTTCCAGCGATATCCATACGATATCGCTGTGTCTGACACGCAGCAGCGATCAGGGACCCTGCTGAGAATCGTACATCGTAGCAGATCGTTTGGAACTTTCTTTTGTCGCTGGATCTCCCGCTGTCATCGCTGGATCGTTGTGACAGCGATCCAGCGATGCGTTCGCTTGTAACCAGGGTAAACATCGGGTTACTAAGCGCAGGGCCGCGCTTAGTAACCCGATGTTTACCGTGGTTACCAGCGTAAAAGTAAAAAAAAAAAAACGTACATACTCACATTTCGGTGTCCTTCAGGTCCCTTGCCGTCTGCTTCCCGCTCTGACTGTCTGCCGGCCGGAAAGTGAGAGCACAGCACAGCAGTGACGTCACCGCTGCGCTCTGCTCTCACTGTACGGCGGCACTCACTCAGAGCGGGAAGCAGACAGCAAGGGACCTGAAGGACACCGAAATGTGAGTATGTACGGTTTGTTTTTTTTTACTTTTACGCTGGTAACCACAGTAAACATCGGGTTACTAAGCGCGGCCCTGCGCTTAGTAAACCGATGTTTACCCTGGTTACCCCGGACCTTGGCATCATTGGTCGCTGGAGAGCGGTCTGTGTGACAGCTCCCCAGCGACCACACAATGACTTTCCAACGATCACGGCCAGGTCGTATCGCTGGTCGTGATCGTTGGTAAATCGTTATGTGAGACGGTACCCTTAGGGTTGGAATTAGGGCTAGGGTTGAATATAGGGTTAAGATTAGGCTTGTGGTTAGGGTTAAGGATAGGGTTAGGGATGTGTTGGGGTTACAGTTGTGGGTAGGGTTGGGATTAGGGTTAGGATTAGGGTTAGGGTTGGATTTAGGGTTACGGGTGTGTTGGGGTTAAGGTTGTGGTTAGGGGTGTGTTGGGGTTAGGGTTGTGATTAGGGTTATGGCTACAGTTGGGATTAGGGTTAGGGGTGTGTTGGGGTTAGTGTTGAAGTTAGAATTTAGGGGATTCAACTGTTTAGGCACATCAGGGGTCTCCAAACGCAACATGGCGCCACCATTGATTCCAGCCAATCTTGCGTTCAAAAAGTCAAATGGTGCACCCTCCCTTCCAAGCCCCGACGTGCGCCCAAACAGTGGTTTACCCCCACATATGGGATACCAGCGTACTCAGGACAAACTGGGCAACAACTATTGGGGTCCAATTTCTCCTGTTACCCTTGCAAAAATAAAAAATCACTTGCTAAAACATAATTTTTGAGGAAAGAACAATAATTTTTTATTTTCACGGCTCTACGTTATAAACTTATGTGAAGCACTTGGGGGTTGAAAGTGCTCACCACACATCTAGATAAGATCCTTTTGGGGTCTAGTTTCCAAAATGGGGTCACTTGTGGGGTGTTTCTACTGTTTAGGCACATCGGGGCTCTGCAAATGCAACGTGATGCCCGCAGACCATTCCATCAAAGTCTGCATTTCAAATGTCACTACTTCCCTTCCAAGCCCTGATGTGCGCCCAAACAGTGGTTTACCCCCACATATGGGGTACCAGCATACTCACAACAAACTGGGCAACAAATATTGGGGTCCAATTTCTCCTGTTACCCTTGTGAAAATAAACAATTGCTTGCTAAAACATCTTTTTTGAGGAAAGAAAAATGATTTTTTATTTTTACGGCTCTGCGTTGTAAACTTCTGTGAAGCACCTGGGGGTTGAACGTGCTCACCACACATCTAGATAAGTTCCTTGGGGGGTCTAGTTTCCAAAATGGGGTCAATTGTGGGGGGTTTCTACTGTTTAGGCACATCAGGGGCTCTGCAAACGTAACATGATTCCCGCAGACCATTCCATCAAAGTCTGCATTCCAAATCGTCACTACTTCCCTTCCGAGCCCCGGCATGTGCCCAAACAGTGGTTTACCCCCACATATGGGGTATCAGCATACTCAGGAGAAACTGGTCAACAACTTTTGGGGTCAAATTTTTCCTGTTACCCTTGGGAAAATTAAAAAATTCTGGGCTAAAAAAATATTTTTGAGGAAAGAAAACACATTTATTATTTTCACGGCTCTGCGTTATAAACTTATGTGAAGCACTTGGGGGTTCAAAGTGCTCACCACACATCTAGATAAGTTCCCTTGGAGGTCTAGTTTCCAAAGTGGGGTCACTTGTGGGGAGTTCCTACTGTTTAGGCACATCAGGGGCTCTGCAAACGCAACGTGACGCCCGCAGAGCATTCCATTAAAGTCTGCATTTCAAAACGTCGCTACTTCCCTTCCGATCCCCAACGTGTGCCAAAACAGTGGTTTACCCCCACATATGGGGTATCAGCGTACTCAGGAGAAACTGCACAACAACTTTTGGGGTCCAATTTCTCCTGTTACCCTTGGGAAAATAAAAAATTGTGGGTTAAAAATCATTTTTGAGGAAAGAAAAATAATTTTTTATTTTCATGGCTCTGCGTTATAAACTTCTGTGAAGCACTTGGGGGTTCAAAGTGCTCACCACACATCTAGATTAGTTCCTTGGGAGGTCTAGTTTCCAAAATGGGGTCACTTGTGCGGGAGCTCCAATGTTTAGGCACACAGGGGCTCTCCAAACGCGACATGGTGTCTGCTAATGATTGAAGCTAATTTTCCATTCAAAAAGCCAAATGGCGTGCCTTCCCTTCCGAGCCCTGCCGTGCGCCCAAACAGTGGTTTACCTCCACATATGGGGTATCATCGTACTCAGGACAAACTGGACAACAACATTTGGGGTCCAATTTCTCCTATTATCCTTGGGAAAATAAAAAACTCCGGGCTAAAATTCATTTTTGAGGAAAGAAAAATAATTTTTTATTTTCATGGCTCTGCGTTATAAACTTCTGTGAAGCACCTAGGGGTTTTAAGTGCTCACTATGCATCTAGATTAGTTCCTTGGGGGGTCTAGTTTCCAAAATGGGGTCACTTGTAGGGGAGCTCCAATGTTTAGGCACACAGGGGCTCTCCAAACGCGACATGGTGTCCACTAACGATTGGAGCTAATTTTCCATTCAAAAAGTCAAATGGCGCGCCTTCCCTTCCGAGCCTTGCCGTGCACCCAAACAGTGGTTTACCCCCACATATGAGGTATCGGCATACTCAAGAGAAATTGCCCAACAAATTTTAGGATCCATTTTATCCTGTTGCCCATGTGAAAATGAAAAAATTGAGGCTAAAATAAATTTTGTGTGAAAAAAAGTACTTTTTCATTTTTACGGATCAATTTGTGAAGCACCTGAGGGTTTAAAGTGCTCACTATGCATCTAGATAAGTTCCTTGGGGGGTCTAGTTTCCAAAATGGGGTCACTTGTGGGGGAGCTCCAATGTTTAGGCACACAGGGGCTCTCCAAACCTGACATGGTGTCCGCTAACGGTGGAGATAATTTTTCATTCAAAATGTCAAATGGCGCTCCTTCCCTTCCGAGCCTTACCATGTGCCCAAACAGGAGTTTACCCCCACATATGAGGTACTGGCGTACTCAGGAGAAATTGCCCAACAAATTTTAGGATCCATTTTATCCTGTTGCCCATGTGAAAATGAAAAAATTGAGGCTAAAATAAATTTTGTGTGAAAAAAAGTACTTTTTCATTTTTACGGATCAATTTGTGAAGCACCTGAGGGTTTAAAGTGCTCACTATGCATCTAGATAAGTTCCTTGGGGGGTCTAGTTTCCAAAATGGGGTCACTTGTGGGGGAGCTCCAATGTTTAGGCACACAGGGGCTCTCCAAACCTGACATGGTGTCCGCTAACGGTGGAGATAATTTTTCATTCAAAATGTCAAATGGCGCTCCTTCCCTTCCGAGCCTTACCATGTGCCCAAACAGGAGTTTACCCCCACATATGAGGTACTGGCGTACTCAGGAGAAATTGCCCAACAAATTTTAAGATCCATTTTATCCTGTTGCCCATGTGAAAATTAAAAAATTGAGGCTAAAAGAAATTTTGTGTGAAAAAAAAGTACTTTTTCATTTTTACGGATTAATTTGTGAAGCACCTGGGGGTTTAAAGTGCTCACTATGCTTCTAGATAAGTTCCTTGGGGGGGTCTAGTTTCCAAAATGGGGTCACTTGTGGGGGAGCTCCAATGTTTAGGCACACGGGGGCTCTCCAAACGCGACATGGTGTCCGCTAAAGATTGGAGCCAATTTTTCATTCAAAAAGTCAAATGGCGCTCCTTCCCTTCCAAGCCCTGCCGTGCGCCCAAACAGTGGTTTACCCCCACATATGAGGTATCAGCGTACTCAGGACAAATTGGACAACATTCGTGGTCCAGTTTCTCCTTTTACCCTTGGGAAAATAAAATAATTGTTGCGAAAAGATCATTTTTGTGACTAAAAAGTTAAATGTTAATTTTTCCCCTCCATGTTGCTTCTGCTGCTGTGAAACACCCGAAGGGTTAATAAACTTCTTGAATGTGGTTTTGAGCACCTTGAGGGGTGCAGTTTTTAGAATGGTGTCACTTTTGGGTATTTTCAGCCATATAGAACCCTCAAACTGACTTCAAATGTGAGGTGGTCCCTAAAAAAAATGGTTTTGTAAATTTTGTTGTAAAAATGAGAAATCACTGGTCAAATTTTAACCCTTATAACTTCCTAGCAAAAAAAAAAATTGTTTCCAAAATTGTGCTGATGTAAAGTAGACATGTGGGATATGTTATTTATTAACTATTTTGTGTCACATAACTCTCTGGTTTAACAGAATAAAAATTCAAAATGTGAAAATTGCAAAATTTTCAAATTTTTCGCGAAATTTCCGTTTTTTTCACAAATAAACTCAGAAATTATCGACCTAAATTTACCACTACCATGAAGCCCAATATGTCACGAAAAAACAATCTCAGAACCGCAAGGATCCGTTGAAGCGTTCCTGAGTTATTACCTCATAAAGGGACACTGGTCAGAATTGCAAAAAATGGCAAGGTCATTAAGGCCAAAATAGGCTGGGTCATGAAGGGGTTAAGCAAAGAACGCTGCCAGGTCCCTCGGTGAGGTCCAGGCTGCGTCGGAGAGGTGAGTATAGCAATATTTTTTATTTTAATTCTTTCTTTTACACATTAATTTTGTTTCGATACCGATACCCGATACCACAAAAGTATCGGATCTCGGTATCGGAATTCCGATACCCGCAAGTATCGTCCGATACCCGATACTTGCGGTATCGGAAAGCTCAACACTAGTCTGAATACTTTCTGTACCCACTGTAAATGTTTATTTGTGATACTAATTATGTCTCATAAGTCCTGTGGTTTCTGTATTGTCCAAAGCCTGATGAAGGCTCTACTCCCAGTATCATCTTATCATTTTTATTGACATACTGGGGGTTATAGGTTCAATATACTATTGTATATGGAGATGAGCATCTGACATTGCAAAATTCATCGCTGTACTAAGCTTGGTGATGTATCCATTTACTGATGGAGGTTCTGGTGATGTATTTATGAATTGATTTTTGTTCTTGTGTTGTTTTCAAGTATTGATGGTGATTCCGGGGATGTATTTATGTACTAATGAAGGTTTTAAATCCATGTACTGATGTTGGTTCTGGTGATGTATTAATCTGCTGGCATTGCTTCTGGTGATGAATTCAAGCACTGATGATGGTTCTGGGATGTATTCATGTAGCGATGGTGATTCTGGAGATGGTTTCATGTTCTGATGGCATTTTTAGCGATGAATTTATGTATTGATGGTGGGTGTGGTGAACTCTTTATGTACTAATGATGGTTCTGGCAATTTATGCATGCACTGGCAGTATTTCTGGTGATGTACTCATGTACTGATCATGCTCTGGTTCTGGATTCACGTACTGATGGTGGTTCTGGTGATGTATTCACATACTAATGATGGTATCTCTTGAGTGATGATGATTCTGGGATTGCATTACTGTACTGTTATTGGTTGTGATGCTGTACACCCATAACAATCCATAACTTTCCACATAACATGATACATGACTATGCTATTAAAGTACTGTGCTATGTAGCAAGATAAAATTACTAAATTTGTATTTATGTTAGTAGAATTAATTTTGAAATTAAGAACCATAGCATGCCAAATCTTGAGCGGAGTCATCACTAATGTGAGATTTTCTATTCTTGCTTCTCGCAGTGTAGTTTTTCATTGAGCATTGAGAGAATCAAGAAGAAGAGTTAGTTGGCACATGACTATGTATTTAAATTGCAAATGAGTAGTTACATGATGACTACTCAAAATCGCTTATGCTTTATATAGGAGGAAGCACCAAACTGATCTTAAATACTGCTTGTATAGAGGCAAAATTATGTTCTTGTCAGGAGTATCTATCACACTTAAGGCACCCAATAAAAAAATTGTCAAGACAGAATCTGCTGTCTTTTCAGTTAGTGATTTTTATAATTTAATACGTACATTATTGTATATTTGTTTTTGTTTTTTTCCATGATTTTACATTCTGCCTTGCAGAGATTGACAGGCTTGAGAAGGGAGACCTTTTAGGGCAAATAGTTAAAATTTTTACCTTAAGCAGCATTTGCCTATCATTAGTGCAGAGTAAAGTACTAGTTACTTAGAGGCAGACGTATGGGGTATATTATTTGCGCCTTATAAACCCTAAACCTATGAGAAAGACATCTGTCATACTGTGACTGTATGCAATTAGGGAAAGGGACACTGCACCGTCCCTAGACCTGGAGCCCTAACTCTCCCTGCTCCCAAAGGCACATCTAAAGGTGAAGAAGTTTGGGTCACCAGTCTTACTCTTCTCCTGTTATACCCTAAAGTGTCCCCTTCCCCTCCCCCAGGACCCTTAGAAGCCTGGGACAGGAATGCTAGTGTATAAACACATAATACAACCAGGGAAAACAAAAAGCAACTTGCATAAAAAAAAGCTCACCAAAGGCAGAGAGGTATCTAGGGAAGGGTAGGAATGTACAAACCAAATAGGAATAAGGCAATGAGAAAAGCATACACCCAAAAAGAGCATAAAACAATCTCCAGCAGTAACAGTGATCTACAACTTCAGCAAAGCAACTCCAGCAAACCAGGAAGTAGGACAGATTTTATAGAGAGAGGAAATGAGCAGGTCAGGAGCAGCTGTAAGATGGAGCAGCATGATTCTAACCAGCATAGAAATGGTCATTAAACTCTTCAGCACCAAAGGAAACAAAATCCATTTACACCATGATCCAAATTATTATGCAAATTGGATTTAAGTGTCATAAAGATTTAATTGTTTTGTTTTTCAAATAAACTCATGAATGGTATTGTGTCTCAGGGCTCAATGGATCACTGAAATCAATCTTAAACATGTGTGATAATTAGTTTTCCAGGTGATTCTAATTAAAGGAAAAGTACTTAAAAATGATGTTCCACATTATTAAGCAGGCCACAGTAACATGGGAAAGAAAAAGGATCTCTCTGCTGCTGAAAAGCATCAAATTGTTAGGGAACTGCAACACAGAACTAGGATAGAAGGGGTGAAAACTGACCCTGCACTGAAACTAGGCTGATACCCTACGATGGAGTGGGTAACCCATTAATGCGAATAGACCCACCGACGATCCTAGGTTAATCTCAGCAAACTTATAGATAGGGGGAAGGAGGTCCCTGAAAGATCTAAGGACTTGGTTTAAAAACAGGTCACCTCCTAATAGAAAACACAGAGATGGTTGCAGAAACCAACTGAAAACAGAAACTAAAGATAGCAGAACCAGAGATCCCAGAACTGCACAATATCAAACACAGAAAGCTATCAAAGCACCTAGCCAGAACTCTAGTGGATTAACACTGTTGTCCAGCAAGGAATGGGAGGCAGGTGCTGGGTAATAAAGGGTGATTCAATCACCTGACCTAAGACAACCCAGCACCATGGGAAAAAGACCAGCAGCCAGAAAACCACAACAAGATGGCGGATGGTCAAAAAAACAAAACAGATTCTAACACAAATAGTGCAATGCCTTGGTCAAGGGATGAAAACATTATATATTTCCCGGAAACTTAAGTGTGATCATAGTACTGTTAAGAGATTTGTGGCTGAATCTGAGCACAGACATGTTTGTGCTGATAAAGGCATAATGAGGAAGGTCTCTGCCAGGCAAGTTCATAGGATTAAGAGAGCAGCTGCTAATAAGCCATTACAAACCAGCAAACAGATATTTGAAGCTGCTTGTGCCTCTGGAGTCCCTCGAACCTCAAGGAGTAGGATCCTTCAAAGGCTTGCTTTGGTTCATAAACCTACTATTTGGCCACCCATAAACAGTGTTCACAAGCAGAAATGAATGCAGAGGGCCCAGACATAAATGAAGACTAATTTTCAAACAGTCTTGTTTACTGATGAGTGTCGAGCAACCCTGGATGGTCCAGATGGATGGAGTAGTGGATGGCCGATGGCCACCATGTCCCAACAAGGCTGCGACGTAAGCAAGGAGGTGGAGGAGTCATGTTTTGGGCCGGAATCATGGGGAAACAACTGGTAGGGTCCTTTAAGGTTCCTGAAGGTGTGAAAATGACCTCTGCAAAGTATATAGAGTTTCTGACTGACAACTTTCTTCCATGGTATAAAAAGCAGAAACGTGCCTTCAGGAGCAAAATCATCTTCATGCATGAAAATGCACCATCTCATACTGCAAAGAATACCTCTGAGTCACTGGCTGCTATGGGCATAAAAGGAGATAAACTCATGGTGTGGCCACCATCTTCCCCTGACCTCAACCCTATAGAGAACCTTTGGAGTATCATCAAGAAAAAGATCTTTGAGGGTGGGAGGCAGTTCACATCAATACAGCAGCTCTGGGAGGCTATTCTGACTTTATGTAAAGAAATACAAGCAGAGATTCTTGAAAAACTCACAAGTTCAATGGATGCAAGAATTTTGAAGGTGATATCAAAGTTGGGTTCCTATGTTAACATGTAACTTGGCCTGTTAGGATGTTTTGGAGTTAAGTAGCTTTTTTGCTCAGTGAATGCAACCTGCTAATGCTGCAAATTCAACAAATGAGCATTTTCAGTTCTTTAAAACATATCAAATGTTTAGAAATTCTACTGTGCCTAATAATTTGGAACAGTGCAGTTTGAGTTTTTATTCATTTTGAAGATTATACTGTTATCATTGGGAGGTTTCTTCAATAACATTTTATGTATAGTCTAACGGGTGATGACTTTTATTAGATTGTCATTTGCACCAACCATTTAGGAAAATCCGAGAAAAATATCTTTGCATAATAATTTGGAACATGGTGTAATGTGGGGAATAAAAAACATAGGCTATATGGGAGACCAGTGATTCACAATACATAATGATTTTCTAACCGTAGTTCACCCAGGAGGACATGATACACTCGTGAGAGCGACTCACTTAGGCTGTTTTCACATTTGCATTGGGCAGAGCTGCGGAGGGCTGCGCAGTTCCTCCGTTAAGCCCCGCCCACTGCCGCACCTCCTCCATTCAGCTCCGCCTACGTCGCCATGCATCCTGCGTACCTATCTTTGAGATTGGGTATGCAGGCCATGCAAATGTATGTGGATGCCTCCGCATGCGTCGTTTTGATGCTGCACCGACAGCAACAAAATGCAACATGTTGCATTCTACGCAGTTCGGCGCAGCTTCAAAGCAACGCATGCGGAGGCATCCGCATACATTCGCATGGCCTGTGTACCCAATGTTAAAGATATGTACGCAGTGCGCATCTCGGCGTAGGCGAAGCTGAATGGAATGAGTGCGACAGTGGGCGGGGCTTAACAGATGAACTACGCAGCCCTCCACAGCTCTGCCCAACGCAAATGTGAAAACAGCCTAAGCTAAAGTGTAGTCTGCCTGAGGATGTGTGTCTTATGCTTTTGGAAAATACTCTGGCTTGCCAAAATATTCTAAGTCAGCTCCTTTAAAGGCATTTTCATTTTTTTTTAGGGCAGCCACCTCCAATTTGTGGCACAAAAAAGCCTGGTAATTATTGCAGGGTGCATAGATTTAGTCAAAGACTTATCTATGTAACAAATGGTATTTAATGGATAAGCGTGTTATGGTAATTGAGTGCCACAGAAATGTGAGACAAAGAAAAACTATCAGAAATCTCTATTTTTCTTCTAATAAATTATCTTGCATTAGTGTGATTATTTTTGATATTATTAAGTATAAATATAACCAGGATCAATATACCTGAAATTTCTGTACTGAGTAAAAATACATTTTATTTTGTTCTAAGCCACTTGTGTATGTTTTCACTGCACTGATTTATGTTACTTAATGATTCAACATTTAAGCAACAGACTATTTGTTTATTAGCCAAGTAAAAATAAATCGAAAAAGCAAAGAATTGATTATAATTTTATTCACTTTGTTCTCTTTTTGTTTCTTTACAACCTTTCAGTAAATCTAGGTAGTGCTCAAGCTATTCAGGTTGTGCATTATTTAGAGCATCTTACAAGCTATTTTGTTACAGTTTAACACTGGTGTGCATCTGCTACTACATTATGAAATATATTCCTATCACCTTTCATTGCAGCACAATAAACTCTTTTTACATACGAAATGTACATCTCTTTTATGTTGCTGATTTATTGTGCCTTTGCTTCCATAGATAAAGAAATGTAGCACAGACCTGTGTGATCAAAGCAATAGAGTAAATAGCCATTGAGAAAATTCTCAGGATGTTTTCACAATAGATTACATCCTTTCATTAATCTAGCCATTTTCTGAAAGGCCAATAAACTGTGGCTAAGTGCAATTACCGACTGGGGATTTATAAATAAAGCTATAAAATATTCAACTAATTCATAACTCATTCAGCAACAGAAATTCGCCATATGTTGTGTTGTCACTGTGGCAGAATGTATATTAAAGAATACTAAAATTATTTCTCCATTTTCCCATAAATATATTGGTCAAATAATTAAATTGAGAAAAATACAACATTAATTCATACAGTCCAAATATTACTTTTGTCAGTGCTGCTAAGTATTTCATTTCTTTTAGTATCGATCATAAAAGCAGGAAACACCATCGATGCTGCAGGTGTTCTCCGTGCATCTTGGCACTGAACCAGTACTTTCCTCAGGTCTCCATGTCCTGTGGTAGGCAAATGTTCACTGCTGAAACAAGTAGCTATTTGTTTTTCCAATAAAATCAAGTCTGTACTGTCATTTTTTGGTACCGACGATTAACACAGAATATACCTGCAGCCGTCAAATTTCTAATTTTCTAGATTTCATTTCAAAGGACGCTTACAGTGGCATGTAAAAGTTTGGGCACCCCTGTTTAAAATTACTTTTATTGTGAACAGTTATGCAAATTGAAGATGACATGATCTCTAAAATGCCTAAAGTTGAAAATGACACATTTTCTTTGTATTATAAGCAAAAAAATATTTTCATCTTTACATTTTAAAAATTACAAAAGGTAAAATGGGCCAATGCAAAAGTTTGGACACTCTGCAACACTCTGCATGGTTAGTACCTAGTAGCCCCCCTACTTTTGAAAATATCAAAGCTTGTAAATGCTTTTTGCAGCCAGACCAGAGTCTTTCAATTCTTGGTTGAGGGATTTTCATCCATTCTTCCTTGGAAAATTCTTCCAGTTCTGTGAGATTCCTGGGTCGTCTTGCATGCACTGATATTTTGAGGCCTAGCCACAATTTTTCAATGATGTTCAGATCAGGGGACTGTGAGGGCCATTGTAAAACCCACAGCTAGCGCCTTTTGAAGTGAGCTATTGTGGATTTTGATGTTTGTTTAGGATAATTATCCATTTGTAGAAGCCATCCTCTTTTAACTTCAGCTTTTTTTACAGTTGGTGTTAGTTTTGGATCAAATATTTGCTGAAATTTCATTGAATCTATTTTTCCCTTTACCCTTAAAATGATCCCTATGCCATTGGCTGTAACACAACCCCAAAGAGTGAGTAGATCCACCCCATGCCTAATGGTTGGCGAATGTGTGGTTGTTCTCCACACATACCTTGGATCATTGTGGCCAAAGAGTTGTAATTTAACCTCATCGGCGCACAGAACTTGTTTCCAAAATGCATCAGTCTTGTTTAGATATTCTTGTGTATACTTCTGATGCTGTATTTATGATGAGGACACAGCAGAGGTTTTCTTCTGATGACTTTCCATAAAGGCATATTTGTGCAGGTGTCTCTGAACAGTAGAACAATGTACCACAATTACAGAATCTGGTAAATCTTTCTGAAGGTCTTTTGCAGTCAAGCGGGGGGTTTTGATTTTCCTCTCTAGCAATCCTACGAGCAGCTCTCACTGAAATTTGACTTTCTCTCCCAGACCTTATCTTGACCTCCACTGTTCCTGTTAACTGCCATTTCTTAATTACATTTCAAACTGAGGAAAGGGCAACTTGAAAACACTTTTCTATCTTCTTATATCCTTCTCCTGCTTTCTAGGCCTCCACCATTTTCTTTTCCAAAGTGCTAGGCAGCTACTTAGAGAAACCCATGGCTGGTTTATTTGGCACAAGGTTAGAGGAGGCTAAATTTCTTATAAAGGTGGTATATTTGCATCACCTGGCCTTTCCTAACAATGATAGTGAAAAAGCTATTATCCTAACAGGTAATTAAGGTCAGAAACCTTGGTCAAAGTTATCTGGGCGCAGAAACATCCAAACTTTTGCATTGGTCCATTTTCTTTTTTGTAATTTTTAAAAAGTAAAAGATGAAATTTATACATATAAATTTTGCCTAAAATAAAAAGGAAATGTGTCATCTTTAACTTCAGGACTTTTAAAGATCATTTCATCTTCAACTTGTTTAACCATTCACAATAACAGTAATTTTGAGCAGGGGTGCCCAAACTGTTACATGCCACTGTAGGTTAACAGGATCGACTTGAAGCAGGCTCCTATAACTCATAAAAGTACTGCATTACCTATTCACTACTACTTTCAGAGACCTATTGTTGTTTTCTCTATTTTTTCGGGTCATCTTCAGCTATTCATATTCTATCTATGGACTCAATGGGGAAACGGGGTTCAAGTATTTTTTACAGAAAAAAACGTAGTGAAAGAAATAACATAGAGGGCTATAACTATTTTATAACTACATTTTATTTATTTTACTCACTTATATTGCGCCATCGTATTCCACAGTGCTTTTCAGATCTGTCATCAATGTCTCCACTAGGACTCACAATTTATATTCCCTTGCAGATGTTGTCTTAGGTGGGATTTGAACACAGAACCTCAGAGCTGCAGGGCTACTGTGCTGCCCTTAATTAGATATGGCTAAGGTGTATATTACAATAGCTGCCCTTAGTCTAAGTTTTTACCTCTAGGCTCTTATAAATTTGGATTTTCATGGTACTTTGAGAATGCAAACCTAGAAAAAAATTCCATTAATAGAAATTACATAATTAGGTTAGACCTCTACATTTATACAGCCTAACTACAAGAAGAGTTGTCCCTCTACTTTAGGTATTGGGTATTTGATCTATATTTGGATACTGATTTTGCAAAAAGTTAAAATTAGAAATCAATATATGATCTTTATAGGAACACAGAAAAAGATCTAAGGAAAACTAAATTAGGAGGTAGCAGTGACATAAGGATTATTTTATTGCTGTTCTTTAAGATCTTTGGAGTCCACTGGCATATTCGGATCTACAGAGTGAATTAGGTTTGTCCAGAGACAGAGAGTTAATATAAAATAGTGAGAGATTACTAATTTCATTAAAATATCTAGTAATCATTTAAAAAGGTTGACTCATCAGAGGCAATCCATTTTTTTTAAACAGCCACCAGGATCAACAGCCAATCACCCTGGGACCTGCTCCGTACATTCAAGGAAACTAATTTTGGAATGGTAAGTATTGTCCAACTAAACATATTCCTGGCAGTGAATGGTGCTAGATAAAAGTGATACTACACTGCAGACATTTAAATGAATGTGAACTCCTCTTGAGGAGCTTTGTTTCCATTCCATCCTACATAGAGGGTCCAGAGCATATGAACTGGGGTTAGTTTTTTTTTAGCACTGCTTTTTTTCTCCTATTTGAAATCACAAAAAATATTGCCACAGGAAATCACATTAAAAAACGCTACTAAAGTATTTATCAAAACAATGAAGAACCATATAAATAT
The DNA here is from genome assembly GCF_051348905.1 of Ranitomeya variabilis. NCBI lineage: Eukaryota > Metazoa > Chordata > Amphibia > Anura > Dendrobatidae > Ranitomeya > Ranitomeya variabilis. The sequence goes on along the minus strand of NC_135232.1, from coordinate 823,156,833 downwards.
GTATACATATATATAGTCCTCATTTTTAAAATGTTAGGCATGAACAGAGCAGGACACAAAGGCATAAGGTGGACGTTTAGGAGTGGATAATGTTGCAGAGGAGTATTATCCAGGTTTTTATCAAATACAAGTAAATTTGGTTGTTCTTGTTCCAGATTTAGATTAATTTCAGAAATAAAGTTAAACAAGTCTTTAAGGATCCTCTGGCAAGAAACCAAGTGTATCCTATACTCAATTTCTATACAGCGTATGGACCAAAGAAAGTAAATTCTCAGAAAATGAAATTCAAGTCCGAATTGAAAAAATTAGTAACTGTGTTATTAGAAGAAAAATGTACTTCAAAATAAAACCTATGTCCAAATACATCTACCTAAGCCAAAAAGTTTTATTTCCAAAACAGGAAAGCTGGCAAAGGCTTATGCTGGCAATGTACTTCAGAGCAGTATTCACATTCAGAACATCTTGTAGAAACACATAAACAAACTCAAACTTGGCTCAGCTCTATACTTCAATACTAAAAGGTTTCTCGTTATTCTTAGGGACAGAGAAACTATTATTACTGATGTGCAAGAATTGGTAAATGTCATGCTGGGTGAGGGAGAAGTAAGTGCACAACAATTGTGGAGAAGGATGGGGGAGCGCAAACACTAGGGAAGAGGGGAATGAAGACCCCTAGGCAGATCCAAAATCACCCTGTCTGCCCTAAATGTCCCTATATATGTTCTGCACCTATCGCCCATCAGGAAGATAATCCCTGCCTGACCCTAGCAATAGCCCTGGATAGTGAGGGGCGGGGAAAGCACTGGTCAGTCCCCACTACAACTAAAAACAGATACGGTACATGAACGAGGGGAACACTTAGCTTGAGAAGATCACCGAGATGTTACATCAGCAATCCTCTAAGAGTCCTCTGAGAAGGAAATAACCAACTATTAGAACTTCCAACAAGACAGAGGCAATTAAGAGCTAACACCAGCAACATGCTGCAGACCCTGAATTAAATTAAACCTTCAGCAAAGGTGTCTAATTATCAACAGAAGGTGGAGGCAACCACTGGGTCCTAAATGGAAGGGGATATTGCTCCACAACAGAAATACAAAAATCAAGAAGGTGTTGAGCTAATCGCAATGAAATTCTAAAGCTGGATCCAGGAGGACTGTCAGTCACCCCAACACACCCGTGACAGTAACTGATTAATACCAGAATGACTACATAGACATATATAATTGTATGATATATGTGTGGAAGAATTCAACAAGTGATGTAATTCTTTATTGCTCATAAATTATTAGCAACCATAACGAAAACCAAAAGCAAGAGATGATTTTTTCTCAGTAAAAAACTTAATATCATTTATATATTTTAAAGAGTAGCGATCATTTTATTTAATGATTTTTCCCATAAATCAAAATAACAGGTGAAAATAACTTTTTTTTATATATATATCTTGTTAAAAAATCCACTTTTTCTCCTTCTGGACTGATCATTCATTCCTGAAATTCTTAATTCATGTGAAAAATCTGTCTTTCATGAGTACTGTACATATTTCCTAATTACTGAGATAGAAAATATCAGTTGGTGCTCATAAAGTTCTATGGAACCAGCAGTGGAATTTTTGTGTCCATCTCTAGTTCTCCATAGAATTTTTAAAAGCACCAACTGCCATCTCCTGTCTCAGTAGTGGGAAAATCTGTCTATCTTTACTGAATACAGATATCACAAAGTAGTAAGTTAAAAAAAACAAGTTAAAGGGAACTTGTCAGGTGATTCATATTGCCCAACCATGAATGTCATGATTTAGATGTAAGAAGAGGGACCGAACCGGAGATGCCTCTCTTGTGCCGGGTCCGGAACTGTCGGGGCTGTCTTCTCTGTTGTCCGAGGGAAAGCTTAGAAACCCTTACCGACCTTTGCACTTGACAGCAGGGGGCGTAACTAAGCTAAATAGGCCAGAGCACGAGTGGAAGCAGTCAGTCCTGGTGGGAACAAGCAGAGCACAGTAGGGAACAGTTGGTGCTCCGTCCTCTGAGCACCGTGACAGTGCAGGCCCGCACGATAGACTCTCTGTGACCAGATACAGAGACTGTGAAAACGTGCCATGTGCCCGGAGGCTCCTCCAGCTGAAGGTGCCAAACGTACCGAGCCAGTAAGTTCTGCGCGCGTGCCGCCTAAGAAGGACTTGATGACTCAATGGAGACTGTGCCTGATCTCACTCACTTATATTTGTCGAGCTATGATAAGCTCCGACAGAGTTGGAGATTGTACTTCAGACCGCACAATGAACTCTAGACCCAGGACCCCGTCCAAGATGACAAGGACACACCATCACCGCCGAAAACCAGATCATCATCACCTTCAGGACGACACTGGACTCATCACGCGCTAACGGCGTTGGTGTCACTGTTTGAACCAAAGACTCTGAAGTCAGGAAGCCGCCAGACTGATAAGTTAACCCTCAAAGAACTGCTGTATTATTCATTGTTGTTGTTTAACCCATCCTGCACACCATTTGTGGTTGTGTCACCTGCTATAATCCTAGTTACCCCCTTCTCTCCCTGCGTGGAGTAACCTCGTGTTCAGGTAAAATATCGTTTAACCCTTCCTCTGCCTCCTGTCCGTTATGCATCCCGCAACCTGCTCACACAGAGGCCGTATCCATCATTTCAAATATCTGTGTTTTACTGTGAAACACTGGAAACTTTTAGCAAAAACATACTTTAACCATGGAATGGGACACTGAGCTGACTATTTATTAAGGTTACACCGTTGACTGCTCTGTTGTGAACTCTGTTTTTGGGTTCCCTCTTGTGGTCACAGGTGGTATTCTGTGAGTTTTGTTTTTGGGCTCCCCCTGGTGGCTTTGTTTGTTATCCTGCGGGTCTGTGGCTGGATCAGCTGCCTCGTTATGCACTAGGGAGTTTCCTATTTAGCTCTGCTTCACCTCCACTTGTTGCCGGCTGTCGATGTATTCAGTGCTATTCTGATCTCCCCTGATTATCTTCGTTTTCAGTCTCTTCTGGAGAAGCTAAGTTTCTGTTTGATTATTTTTTGCTCATCAGTCTGCAATATGATTTCAGTGTATGATGAGTTTAGTCCTGCTTGCTAATATGTGAGTTCTTGCTGCTGGTAAGCTCTGGGGTACGGAGTTGCTTCCCCCGCACCGTTAGTTGGTGCGGGGGCTCGAGCAATCTCTGCGTGGATATTTTGCTTAGGGTTTTCTATTGACCGCACAGCTCCCTTCCTATTTTCTGCTATCTAGTGTTAGCGGGCCTCATTTGCTAAATCTATTTCATCTCTGCGTTTGTGCTTTCCCCTTAACTCACCATTAATATTTGTGGGGGGCTTTTCTATATCTTTGGGGTCATTTCTCTGAGGCAAGTAAGGACTTTACTTTCCCTCTAGGAATAGGTAGTTTCTCAGGCCGTGAAGAGACGTCTAGGATTTCCAGGTAACGTTCCACGGCTGCCTATAGTTGTTTGCGGATAGGATCAGGTTGTGGTCAATCCAGATACCACTTCCCCAGAGCTGGTTGTCGGTTTAGTTACTTAGCTAGTCAAACTTGCGATCCTTGCCACTAGGATCAGAACAGTACAGCCAGCCCATAAAGTGTTAATTGCATGGCAGAAGCAGGAGAAGAGAAGCCTTGAGGAATTTTTTTTTTTTTTTTGCTGCCGTGTGTCTAGCTGCTGTGTGTCTAGCTTCTCTCCTCCTCTTAATCTTGGTGTGGCTCTGAGTTCAGCTGCTGACATGGATATCCAGAGTTTGGCCTCCAGTGTAGATCATCTTGCTGCAAGGGTACAAAGTATTCAGGATTTTGTTGTTCACAGTCCTATGTCAGAGCCTAGAATACCTATTCCGGAGTTGTTTTCTGGAGATAGATCTAGGTTCCTGAATTTTAAGAACAATTGCAAATTGTTTCTTTCTTTGAAACCTCGTTCCTCTGGTGATTCCGTTCAGCAAGTTAAGATTATTATTTCTTTCTTGCGCGGCGACCCTCAAGATTGGGCCTTCGCATTGGCGCCAGGGGATCCTGCATTGCTCAGTGTGGATGCGTTTTTTCTGGCCCTTGGATTGCTCTATGAGGAACCTAATCTTGAGAACCAGGCTTAAAAAGCTTTGTTGGCCCTCTCTCAGGGGCAAGATGAAGCAGAGGTGTATTGCCAGAAATTTCGGAAATGGTCGGTGCTTACTCAATGGAATGAGTGTGCCCTGGCTGCAAATTTCAGAAAGGGTCTTTCTGAAGCCATTAAGAATGTCATGGTGGGGTTCCCTACGCCTGCAGGTCTGAATGAGTCAATGACTCTGGCCATTCAGATTGATCGGCGTTTGCGGGAGCGCAAACCTGCGCACCATTTGGCGGTGTCTTCTGAACAGACACCTGAGTCTATGCAATGTGATAGAATTCTGACCAGAAGTGAACGGCAAAATTATAGACGGCAAAATGGGTTGTGCTTTTACTGTGGTGACTCAGCTCATGTTATCTCAGCATGCTCTAAGCGCACAAAAAAGATTGATAAATCTGTCACCATCGGTACTTTACAGCCTAAGTTCATTTTGTCTGTTACCCTGATTTGTTCCCTGTCATCTTACCCAGTTATGGCTTTTGTAGATTCAGGTGCTGCCCTGAGCCTGATGGATTTGTCATTTGCCTGGCGCTGTGGTTTTGTTTTGGAGCCTTTAAAATTCCCTATTCCACTAAGGGGTATTGATGCTACACCATTGGCTATGAATAAACCTCAGTACTGGACGCAAGTGACCATGTGCATGACTCCTGTTCATCAGGAGGTGATTCGCTTTCTTGTTCTGCATAATTTGCATGATGTTGTCGTGTTGGGTCTGCCATGGTTGCAGACTCATAATCCAGTCCTGGATTGGAAAGCAATGTCTGTGTCAAGTTGGGGTTGCCAGGGAATTCATGGCGATGCTCCTGTGGTCTCAACTGCTTCATCCACTCCTTCTGAAGTCCCTGCGTTTTTGTCTGACTACCAGGATGTATTTGATGAGCCCAAACTCAGTTCTCTACCTCCTCATAGGGATTGTGATTGTGCTATAAATTTGATTCCTGGTAGTAAGTTTCCTAAGGGACGACTTTTCAATTTGTCAGTGCCGGAGCATGCTGCTATGCGGAGTTATATAAAGGAGTCTTTGGAGAAAGGACTTATTCGCCCCTCCTCCTCCCCTCTGGGTGCGGGATTCTTTTTTGTGGCTAAGAAGGATGGTTCCCTGAGACCTTGTATTGATTATCGCCTTCTAAATAAAATCACGGTCAAATTTCAGTATCCTTTGCCATTGTTATCTGATCTGTTTGCTCGCATTAGGGGGTCTAGTTGGTTCACCAAGATAGATCTTCGTGGTGCGTATAACCTTGTGCGTATTAAGCAGGGTGATGAATGGAAAACTGCATTTAATACGCCCGAAGGCCATTTCGAGTACTTGGTGATGCCTTTTGGACTTTCTAACGCTCCTTCTGTCTTTCAGTCCTTCATGCACGACATCTTCCGCGAGTATCTGGATAAATTTATGATTGTGTATCTGGATGATATTCTGTTTTTTTCTGATGATTGGGAGTCCCATGTTAAGCAGGTCAGGATGGTGTTTCAGGTCCTGCGTGCCAATGCTTTATTTGTGAAGGGCTCAAAATGTCTTTTTGGAGTCCAGAAGGTTTCTTTTTTGGGTTTCATTTTTTCCCCTTCTACTATTGAGATGGACCCAGTCAAGGTTCAGGCTATTCATGACTGGACTCAGCCTACATCTGTTAAGAGTCTTCAGAAGTTCTTGGGTTTTGCTAATTTTTACCGTCGCTTCATCGCTAATTTTTCTGGTGTTGTTAAGCCTTTGACGGATTTGACCAAGAAGGGTTCTGATGTTACTAATTGGTCTCCTGCAGCTGTGGAGGCCTTTCGGGAGCTGAAGCGCCGTTTTTCCTCGGCTCCGGTCTTATGTCAGCCAGATGTCTCTCTTCCTTTCCAGGTCGAGGTTGATGCTTCTGAGATTGGAGCGGGGGCTGTTTTGTCGCAGAGAAGCTCTGATGGCTCTGTGATGAAGCCATGTGCTTTCTTTTCAAGAAAGTTTTCGCCTGCTGAGCGGAATTATGATGTCGGTAATCGGGAGTTGTTGGCTATGAAGTGGGCATTTGAGGAGTGGTGACATTGGCTCGAGGGAGCTAAGCATCGTGTGGTGGTAATGACTGATCACAAAAATCTGATTTATCTCGAGTCGGCCAAGCGGCTGAATCCTAGACAGGCTCGTTGGTCGTTGTTTTTCTCTCGTTTTGATTTCGTGGTCTCGTACCTGCCTGGTTCGAAAAATGTGAAGGCTGATGCTCTTTCTCGGAGTTTTGTGCCTGACTCTCCTGGAGATTCTGAGCCGGCTGGTATCCTCAGAGAAGGGGTGATTTTGTCTGCCATCTCCCCAGATTTGCGACGAGTGCTGCAGGAGTTTCAGGCGGATAGACCTGACCGTTGTCCACCGGAGAGACTGTTTGTCCCAGATAGATGGACCAACAGAGTTATTTCCGAGGTTCATTCTTCGGTGTTGGCAGGCCATCCTGGAATATTTGGTACCAGAGATTTGGTGGCCAGGTCCTTTTGGTGGCCTTCCTTGTCGCGGGATGTGCGTTCCTTTGTGCAGTCTTGTGGAATTTGTGCTCGGGCTAAGCCTTGCTGTTCTCGTGCCAGTGGTTTGCTGTTACCTTTGCCTGTCCCGAAGAGGCCTTGGATGCACATTTCCATGGATTTTATTTGAGATCTCCCTGTCTCTCAGAGAATGTCTGTCATCTGGGTGGTGTGTGATCGTTTTTCTAAGATGGTCCATTTGGTGCCCTTGCTTAAGTTGCCTTCCTCCTCCGAGTTGGTTCCGCTGTTTTTTCAAAATGTGGTTCGTTTGCACGGGATCCCTGAGAATATTGTTTCCGACAGAGGATCCCAGTTTGTGTCTAGATTTTGGTGGACCTTTTGTGCTAAGATGGGCATTTATTTGTCTTTTTCGTCGGCCTTCCATCCTCAGACGAATGGCCAGACCGAGCGAACTAATCAGACCTTGGAAACCTATTTAAGATGTTTTGTTTCTGCTGATCAGGATGACTGGGTGGCTTTTTTGCCATTGGCCGAATTTGCCCTTAATAATCGGGCTAGTTCTGCTACTTTGGTTTCGCCTTTTTTTTGTAATTCGGGGTTTCATCCTCGTTTTTCCTTGGGTCAGGTGGAGCCTTCTGACTGTCCTGGAGTGGATCTTGTGGTGGATAGGTTGCATCAGATTTGGGATCATGTGGTGGACAATTTGAAGCTGTCACAAGAGAAGGCTTCAGCGCTTTGCCAACCGCCGTCGCTGTGTGGGTCCCCGACTTTGCGTTGGGGACTTGGTGTGGTTGTCTTCTCGCTTTGTTCCTATGAAGGTCTCCTCTCCTAGTTGTTTGCGGATAGGATCAGGTTGCGGTCAATCCAGATACCACTTCCCCAAAGCTGGTCGTCGGTTTAGTTACTTAGCTAGTCAAACTTGCGATCCTTGCCACTAGGATCAGAACACTGCTCCCTGCCTGACTCTGCTGGACTACCACATCTCTGCTTATACAAAACATTGATGCCGCTTCATCAAGCAAATTTTGCCAGAATTCTCACATACAACTGCTTGAAATGCTGCATTTGTTTTGGCTTTTACCCAGCCATGGGTAGCTCTATCATCCTTTTAGAAAATGAGTGGAATTTTGCAGGAAAGGGGTGAAAGTGACTCTGGAAAGAAATTTAAAAAAATGTATGCCAAAAAAGCAGTGCAAATACAACAGGTATGTAAGCAAGTCTTTGACTGTATAGTACATTACTTGTATTGGGCTGTGTAAGCTAAAAATGCACAAAATTCATCAGGAGTCCATGCTGTACTACACACAGAATTGCATACATGTATATGAGGCTCAAGTATGGACAAGTAAAATTTCCATATACAATAGCAGTAGAGCGAGCCCTGTTGAATCAATTCCACGCTTAGGCTCTAGGCACCCCAGAATGTCACTGATCGTAAAAGAATCAATTCTTCTTCTATCCAGATCATGTACTCATCTTCTATGGATGTTGATGTTATCATTATACACACAGAACACACAGCCCATTATTACTGTGCCAGTTTTGTGGCCAATTGGAAGATACCTAGCACGTTACTGTGTCAGTTTGACCTTTGATGTAGCCATTTATCTATTACCTGTTTTTCTAAAACAATTAGTGGTTTATAGATATGCCAGCAAATATCTTCCAGTTCCCCTATGATCCTGAGATTACAATACTTTTTTTCCTCACAAAGTGGCACTGTTTGCCAATAGTTTTCCAGGCCACATGCATCTTTTCAAGTAAATGGAGCTGTGCTGCAGGGCCCAGTAGAGCTAATGATCGGGAGCACAGGAAAACCTGTGGAGCAGTCACAATGGTGAAACTAGAACAGCATCCCCTTTTTTATTAGAATCAGTTTCTTGGAAACATTCTTTGATGCAAAATAACATTTAAAACTGTTAAGGATTTGCCTAGTTATAGTTATTGCATTTTTGCTAGTTTGCATTGCTTTCAATGGTGAAATAAATATTCCACAGAAAGTGTCATTTTATCATCTTACTACCTTATCTGTCCATGTGGTGTGTAAGACATGACCAGACACAATGAAAGTAAGGGCCAGCAAGGTGTCTTGTGGATAGATAAGAACAAGATAGAGTTTTTTGATAAAGCACATAATTCTACTGTTAAGGCCATGTGCACACGTTCAGGATTTTTAGCGTTTTTTTCGCGTTTTTTCGCTATAAAAACGTGATAAAAACGCGAAAAAACGCTAACATATGCCTACTATTATTTACAGTGTATTCCGCATTTTTTGTGCAAATGTTGCGATTTTTTCCGCGAAAAAATCGCATCGCGGAAAAAAAAGCAATATGTTCATTAAAAATGCGGAATTGCAGGGATTCCGCACACCTAGGAGTCCACTGATCTGCTTACTTCCCGCACGGGGCTGTGCACACCATGCGGGAAGTAAGCAGATTATGTGCGGTTGGTACCCAGGGTGGAGGAGAGGAGACTCTCCTCCACGCACTGGGCACCATATAATTGGTCAAAAATAAAAGAATTAAAATAAAAAATAGTCCTATACTCACCCTCGATGTCTTCCCACCTCTGTGCTGCACGCTGCCGTTCGGTTCCTGTAGCTGGTGTGCGGTGAAGGACCCTGCCGATGACGTCACGGTCCTGTGATTGGTCGAGACCGGTCATGTGACCGCTCACGTGACCGTGACGTCATGGAAGGTCCTGCGCGCACACCATCTATACGGAACGGACGCCGGTGAGGAGATCAGCTGTCTGCAGGTGAGTATAAGCATTTTTTTTATTTTTTTTATTATTTTTAAACATTCTATCTTTTACTATAGATGCTGCAAAAGCAGCATCTATAGTAAAAAGTTGGTCACACTTGTCAAACAGTATGTTTGACAAGTGTGACCAACCTGTCAGTCAGTTTTCCAAGCGATGCTACAGATCGCTTGGAAAACTTTAGCATTCTGCAAGCTAATTACGCTTGCAGAATGCTAAAAAAAACGCAAAAAAAACGGAAAAAAAACGCAAAAAAAAAATGCGGATTTCTTGCAGAAAATTTCCGGTTTTCTTCAGGAAATTTCTGCAAGAAATCCGGACGTGTGCACTGCACATACCCTTAGGCCATGTGCACACGTTCAGGATTTTTAGCGTTTTTTTCGCGTTCGTTTTTTCGCTATAAAAACGTGATAAAAACGCGAAAAAAACGCTAACATATGCCTCCTATTATTTACAGTGTATTCCGCATTTTTTGTACAAATGTTGCGATTTTTTCCGCGAAAAAAATCGCATCGTGGAAAAAAAAGCAACATGTTCATTAAAAATGCGGAATTGCAGGGATTCCGCACACCTAGGAGTCCATTGATCTGCTTTCTTCCCGCACGGGGCTGTGCACACCATGCGGGAAGTAAGCAGATTATGTGCGGTTGGTACCCAGGGTGGAGGAGAGGAGACTCTCCTCCACGCACTGGGCACCATATAATTGGTCAAAAATAAAAGAATTAAAATAAAAAATAGTCCTATACTCACCCTCGATGTCCCCCGCAGTGTTCCCGCCTCACCGCTGCACGCTGCCGTTCGGTTTCTGTAGCTGGTGTGCGGTGAAGGACCCTGCCGATGACGTCACGGTCCTGTGATTGGTCGAGACCGGTCATGTGACCGCTCACGTGACCGTGACGTCATGGAAGGTCCTGCGCGCACATCATCTATACGGAACGGACGCCGGTGAGGAGATCAGCTGTCTGCGGGTGAGTATAAGCATTTTTTTATTTTTTTTATTATTTTTAAACATTCTATCTTTTACTATAGATGCTGCAAAAGCAGCATCTATAGTAAAAAGTTGGTCACACTTGTCAAACAGTATGTTTGACAAGTGTGACCAACCTGTCAGTCAGTTTTCCAAGTGATGCTACAGATCGCTTGGAAAACTTTAGCATTCTGCAAGCTAATTACGCTTGCAGAATGCTAAAAAACCTGAAAAAAACGGAAAAAAAACGCAAAAAAAAAATGCGGATTTCTTGCAGAAAATTTCCGGTTTTCTTCAGGAAATTTCTGCAAGAAATCCGGACGTGTGCACATACCCTTAGTGTTAATGGAATGAGGCCTATAAGTAAAAGAACACAGTAGTTACAGTCAAATATGATGGAGATTAAAAGATATTTTAGGGAGGTTTTGGTGCCTTGAAATGTGAAGATTCCCAAAGGATTTTGGGTTGTAATGTAGTGGCCCCCTTCTGAAAGCTGGGTTTGCATTGTAGTAGGTCATGGCTCTTCCAGCAGGACAATGACCTTAAACATACTTCAAGGTAAACACAGAAATAGAAACAAAGCACTGGATAGTTCAGAAGTGGTAATTCCAGCTCCAGTAGTGTCCAGTAGTTCAGTCTCCAACCACTACCGCTTACAAACAGATTCTACAGAGAAACTGTGAATGGACACATTAAATCATTTAATTTTGCCTGCTTCGATGAATTTCTGAGTACTGAACACCATAGAAAGCATGAATCGGAGTAACACAAGTAAAACTGCCAACTTTGATGAATTTCAAAGCACAGATGACAGTAAATAATATGAATCGGTCAATGGGTTCATGGAAAAAACAGCAGCAAAGCTTACAATTTTTTAAGGCAATGATCCCTGGCTAGATGCCTGTTATACGCTATACCTACTGAACGGAATCTATCTGAATTAGTCCTGAAAAAAAACCAATTAGTTTAATGTAGCAGCATCAAGGACTGTTATTTCATCAACCCTGCCGGGGAATATAAGAGAGCATTTTACATCTACTCAGCCTGATATGGAGGAATCCAGGATCTTCTGCACGTACCATACAAACTCTCATGTCCCGGATGTGAAACACTGTATGCAGTGTGAGAACCCATATGTGACGACCACCTGACAGCCCTACAACAACACACTGGATCATATACTAATAGAACCCATCGGTCTTTTGATTTAAATTTTTTTTCCCTCATCTACAATGTGGATCCACAGAAAAGCATTTTTTCCCATTACTAAGGAGTGGGTCTCCTACAGTAGTAAAGCGCATGTGTAAGTGCAAGGGATGCCAAAAAATAGACGGAGGCACTTCAATACCCCTTTGAAGAGACGTAGTGGAAGGCCTCAGAAAACATTTTTTCCCATTGTTAAGGAATGGGTATCCTAGACTGGTAATACCCGTGTACTAAATTCATGGGCTGAAAAACATTTACCTCTGGGGGTATACATTTGTATCAAAGAATATTTAAGGTAGGCCTCTAAAAATTGCTAATGCGGGCATCATAAATACCCTTGATAGTGAGTGTAGGGTGATCACCATGCTGATATTGTGGTGGAGGAAAAGGAGGAGGAGGATGAGACAAAAAATATGAAATCCTGAAACGTATACCCATGTTTGGGTGGGGGGTGCATGCGAATAAAACGAAAAAAACCCACTGGATTTCAGTTTATGTTTAGTTGCTGTCATGTGTATAGAAGTCTAGCCCAATTAACCCCTGTATGCGAGGTGACGGAATAGTACTTCAGCTGGCAGCATTCCCCGCTTTGAGGTGGGCTCCGGCTGTTTTGAACAGCTGACATGTGCCCACAATGGGCTCAAGTGGAATCGCGATCCACCCGCGCCCATTAACTAGTTAAATGTCACTGTCAAACTCTGACCTTGGCATTTAACAAGCGCTGCCGGCCACACTGACGGAAGTACTCTCACCGCTGACCCCCATCATGTGATCGGGGGTCATCGGTGAGTTGCCATCACAGCCAGAGGTCTCCTCGAGACCTCTATGGCTGTTGATGGCAGATTGCTATGAGCACCACCCAGTGGTCGGCGCTCATAGCAAGCCTGTAATTCTGCTGCATAGAAGTGATCTGTGCATCACCTCTATGTAGCAGAGGCGATCGAGTAGTGGATGATTTCTAGCCTCCCATGGAGGCTATTGAAGCATGCCAAAATTAAAAAAAGAATGTGTTTAAAAAAATTAAAAAAATAAAAAAGAGTTCAAATCACCCCCCTTTCTCCCCAATCAAAATAAAACAATTAGAAAATCAAACCTACCTATATTTGGAATTGCCGAGTTCAGAATCGCCCGATCTATCAATAAAAAAAGGATTAACCTGATTGATAAATGACGTAGCGAGAAAAAAAATCAAAACACCAAAATTACATTTTTTTGGTTTCCGCGGCATTGCATTAAAATGCAATAATGAGCGATCAAAATAACGTATCTGCACTAACATGGTTTAATTAAAAACATCAGCTCGGCATGCAGAAAATATATATATATTTTTTTAGCAAACTTTGGATTTTTTTTTACTTAGATAAAAGAGAACATTTTTGGTGTCTATGAACTCGTAATGACCTGGAGAATCATAATGGATGGTCAGTTTTAGCATTTAATGAACCTAGCAAAAAGCCAAACAAAAAACAACTGTGGGATTGCACTTTTTTTTGCAATTTCATCGCACTTGGAATTTTTTTCCCATTTTCTGCTACACAACATGGTAAAACCAATGGAATAATTCAAAAGTACAACTCATCCTGCAAAAAATAAGCCCTCACATAGCCTTGTTATGCATAGCAAAGTTATGGCTCTGGAAAGAAGGAGAGCAACAAACAAAAACGAAAAAAGCTCAGGGGGTTAAGGGGTTAAGCCCTTGTTCATTTTGATAAGAGTCAGCCTGTCAGCATTTTCAGTTGACAGGTGGATGCGTCTATCAGTTATAATACCACTGGCTGCACTAAAAACCCATTCTAACAAAACGCTGGCTGCAGGGCAGTCCAGAACCTCTAAGGCATAGAGAGACAGATCATGCCACATGTTTAGCTTGGATACCCAACAGTTAACTTGTAAGGCACAGAAAAATCACAGAGGACACTGGTATGGTCAATAAGGTACTCCTTTAGCATCTTCCAAAACGTTTTCCTCCTTGTCAGAGTACCCCACACATCAGGGCCTGGGCGCTGTGAGGGTCTGAGAAAACTGTCCCAGACCTTTGAGAGTGTTCCCTGTCTGTGCTACATCTGTTGTGTGTCCCCTAATCTCCATTCCTTGGTTGTCCAAGGAACTGTGACCTCTGCCACAGCATTGTTAGATGGGCATTTTTAAATAATTCTTCAACTGAGGCAGTCTGGCACTGCAACAATTTATTAGACCTCTCCGCCACGGGAAGGAGAGATCTAAAGTTCTCCTTGTAGTGTGGGTCTAGAAGGGTGAACAACCAGTAATTCATGTTGGTCAAAATGCATACAATGTGAGGGTCGCGGGAAAGGCCATTGAACATAAATTCATCCATGTATGCCAGACTGCCAACAGCCAAGACTTCTCTGTCCGCACCAAGAGGGCGACTGTCCAGGTTGTCAGTTATCAGTCTGGTCTGCTAGACCTTTCAGCAACTCCGCGGTGGTGTGCAATGGGTCACCTAACCAGATTAGCTCCAGCACAGCTTGTTGCCACTTGGCCAAGGCAGTGCTACAGTGATTCCAGATTGTGACTGATGTTGAAGTCTGAGAGCTGGAAGAGGAGGTGCACGAATTGCTGTAGAAGGTGGGGGAAACCCTAATTGAACAAGGGCCCAAAATTCTTGGTGTCGGTAGCACATCTTCCATCCCAGGGTCTGACTGCGTCCTGGATTCCACAATGTTTACCCAGTGTGCTGATAGGGAAATGTAGTGTCCCTGGCCACAATCACTTGTCCAGGTGTCTGTGGTTAAGTGGAACTTTCCAGTCAAAGTGTCTGTCAGGGCATGGCTGATGTTATGGGACACAGGCTTGTGTAAGGCTGGGACAGCACACGTGGAGAAATAGTGGCGGCTGGGGACCGATTAACAAGGGACGGCCATTGCCATGATATTTTGGAAAGGTTCCATCTCCATAAGCCTAAACGGCAACATTTCCAGGACAAATATTCTGGAAATGTGGTCGTTTAGAATTGTAGCATTGGGTGCCTGTGTATTTACGCTGCGTTTCAAGAACTGTTTTAGGGAGAATTAAACGCTGCACTGGGACAAATATGTGGACGTGGTTGCTGATGGTGGTTGCAAGTGTGCAACAACAGGTGCAGGGTGGGATGAATCTTCGCCTACGTCATGGACAGGGGATTGGCATGCCCATAGAACAGGGGAAGAGGCAGTGGTGTCACCTGCAGACACTGTTCTGGACCTGGCATTTGGAGCAAGTTGTCAGGTTGCTTTGCATGTGCCCCCAGCATGCTGGCGGTGGACAGGCTGGCATGGCAGATGTTACAAATGGCCTTTTTTGAGTTAACTGGACTGTGTTTTAAAAAGACTCATGAACACCTAAACCTACTGTTTGCTTAGCAACTTCCCCTGCATTGGTGCTTTGGTGATCAGTTGCCTGCCTTGTGTCCCTGGCCACCCCACTGCCTCTTCATTCCTGCTGTGGTGCTGTGGATCCATACTCCTATGCACTGCTGTCCTCGCTCTGCATGTCATCTTCCCAGGTTGGTTCAGTGACTTCACTGTCCACCACCTCATCTTCTTCCACACCCTTGTCTTCCTCCTGATTTGCTGATGCAACAACACTACTTGCTGGCAATTGTCTCTTCCTCATCAACCAGCTTCTATGATAATAATTGCTTTTTCCCACTGTCGCCTTCTTGTGAGCGTGGCTGCTCAAATATTTGGTCATCGCTACATGCTATCTCCTCATGTCCCAGTCGGAAAGGGCAGGGGAAGAGGCTGGTTCTATAAATGGAAATGTGAACAGCTCTTTGGAGTGTCCAAGTGTAGGATCACTTGACTCTGAGCACTTGGCATGGTGGGAGGAAGGTGTATCATGGTGAGGATTATGTGGTCAAGAATCACAGCTACTCAAACTGGAACGTGTGGTAAACAGGGCGATGCTGGCAAACTGACACAAAGCATTATCTACTATGCATCCAACAACCTTTTCAAACTGGTCTGGCTTCAAGAGTGGTGTCACGCGCCCCACTACAAAGTGGGACAGCTAGATTGACATGATGTGTGTGTTGTGCTGCCATGGCAGGCACAGTTTCACCTTCCCCACATCCTAGGCCTCTATGTTCAGCATCAGCATCACATTTACTTCCCTGTCTCTTATCACATGCCTTGCCAATTTAAAATTATGTATGATATATCCCTGTTTAGAAAATGTTGCAGACAGTATTACAATGCCAACAAAATTTGCCAACTGCAGATGGATGTATAAGACTGTAGTACCAATCTAGCAATGCTATTTGTAACCAAATATTTTGTGTGCATTTTGAGGCTCAACTCTCTTTCAATAAATGTTGTATAAAATGTCACTGCTGAAAAACAATTGCAGTAATACAAAGCCCGCAAAATGTGTAGACTTCAGATGGATGTATAAGACTGCAGTAGCAATATAGTAATGTGATTTTTTTTTTAACAAAGGTCTTTTCTTATGGGGGAGGGCTTTTGATACCCACTCGAGCATGATAAATGCCTTATAAAATGTTCCAGCTCAAAAAACGCTGTATTACTATGTATTATTATGTATACCCCTCCTTACATGTAAAGCACCATGGAATAAATGGCGCTATAACAATAAATAATAATAATAATAATTACAATGTCAGGCAAATTGGCACACCTCAGACGGATGTATCAGACTGCAGTATAAATTTAGCAATGCAATATTTTTAACAAACAATTTATTTTTTGGGGGTATGAGGCACACGTGTAGCACGCTAAATGCCGTATAAAATTTCACTGCTCAAAAAAATTGTAGTGTTACAATGCCAGTGAAATTTGTCCAATTGACTGACTGAGACTACAGTATCACTATAGAAATGCTATACAGATCCAAGCAAGTCTTTCTGTATGCTTTTGGCACCCAACTGTAGCAGTAAAAATGGTGTATTATATTTCCCTGCTCAGAACAATTTGCAGGATTAAGAACACAAAGAATAATATTAGCCCTGAGAAGGGGTTTTGGTATCTGTTGCAGACTGCAGCAGAAAGGACATGCAATTCACTCTATCCTGTCTTACACAATCCCTTCAGCACAATCCCTTCCTAAGTTCTGATAACAGCAGTATTAATATGTATTATTATTAGCTCTAAGAATGGCTGTTGTTGTACTTCACAGAAATATAAATGTGGTTGAATCCCTGGTTAATAAGCAGCTACAATTCTGTCCCTCTCTAATCAGCATCTCTCCCTGATCTGCCTGTGTCCAGGGTACAGTGTGCCAAGCAAGGCATCACAGGTCTTATAGAGACCCGATGACACGGCTTCTGAACCCTTACTCTCAACAAATCATGCATATACATTTCAACCAATATTTCTCCTTTACTTATAGTTACTCAGTTACCCACCCAAGTCAATAAGTGTAATCAATAACATACAGTATTTTCTATGTACATTTCAAATCCAACTTACCAGCCTGGTTGGTGGTGACATTCACTGAGACATACTGCCTAGATCCCAGGCTCAGCTCAGACACACCATTTTCAGCTTCAATCTCAAAGGTGTAATTTGTGTGGGCTTGAAGATCTATTACCATGACGGATGTGTTTCTGAGGCCAATTTGCTGAGGTACATAACGAACGTGAATTCCACACTCTTCACACACTCTGGCAATGGAGTTACATTTCTTGCATACAATATTATAGAAGACATCTTTTCTTCCTCCAGTGTCTGAAGGAAACATCCATTCCAAGAAGACACTAGTTTCATTGATATTGGAAATTGCACTGCGTGGAGCTGATGGTGGCCCTTAGAAAAGAAAAAGAAAAATATGCTGTTAATAAAAAAAAACATGATTAAATCATAGAATAATAAAATAACATAAAACTAAAAACATAAAGATAAATCCATAGCATCCCATCTCCAGGAAAAAAAAGAAAGCTGTAAATTTGTCTAGTTTTTGCTTAGTTAAATCTTAAAAATTACCGTAATTAGCACTAATATCTATGAATTGGCCTTTTGTCTGCTACTCCTGTACACTTGCTCACTGGTGTAGTTATCTAAGGAAGTTAAAAAAGCATGCAGGAGCATTCTAATAAATATATGCACAAGAAGCAGAAGGTTTAGAAGTGGCTTTAGTTAGCTTCACTAGAAATAATTGTTCCTAATCATTTTTGCCATGTAAACATTCAACCGATTGGATTGTTTACACTGGTATAAATATCATCTCAATCAGCAGCACACTACCCAGTTGATGTGCTGTCGACAATATGCATGATGTTTGGGGGACAATGATTACATTTATGTATGCTTTGTCCTCATACATTTTATATTGGCTGTTGCAGTACAACAATACATAAAATTGTTGGTAACATTCTGGTCAAGTAAGACAAACTAAGAAAAACCCACAATGATCAGTGAAATAACTTGAAGCTGACAAAAGTAGTTTACCTTTACTGAATATCTAGTAATGAAAAACATGCATTGCTTTTTAATTGTATTTCAACAGAAAAATTGAAAAAGCAGACTAATGAAATTGGCCTGGACAAACATAATGGTACCCCTAAAAAAGTTTGAAAATAATTTGACTGTAGGGACATGTTAAACTAAAGTGTGTTCTGTTGTTAGCATAACATTCTTCTACAAACTTGAAATCAGTAAGTCTGCCTATTTAAAGGGTGAAGAGTAGTGACTATGATATCTGGTATACAGGTGTGTTCCATACTGAACGTGGACCAAAGGAAGCTAAAGAGTGAGTTATCTTGGGAGATTAGAAAGAAAACTATTGCCAAACATGTTAAAGTTAAAGACTATTAGATCATCTCGAAACAGCTTGTTGTTCCTGTTGCTAAAGTTGCCCATGTTAGTTCGAAATTTAAGGTCTATGAGACTGTAGTCAACCTCCTTCAACATGGCTGCATGATGGAAATTGTTGACAAATTGAAGAGACAGATAATACAAATAATTACCAAAGAGCCCAGAACAGCTTTCAAAGAAATTAGAGGTGAACTTCATGGTCAATATATATATCAGTGGCCAAAGTGGGCTTTATGGAAGACAATCAAGGAATCCAAATAATTAAAAAGCAAGACTGGAATTTGCCCAAATGCATACTGACGTGCCACAAAGCTTCTGGGAAAATGTCCTTTGGACTGATGAGATGAAGCTGGAAATTTTTGGCAAGTCACATTAGCTCTGTGTTTACATATACAAAGAAAATATCATTGTACCTACTGTGAAACATAAAAGAAGCTCAGTTATATTTTGGATGTAGAACAACAAATGGCTGTTTGTAGAAGGAGCGCTAGCGGCCGTCCCAATGAGGAGGAAATAAGTGCGCAGGTCCCCACAGCTCCTGCCGGATACCCCACAACGGGGGAGAAAGACTTTGAACAGGAACAGAATAGCCGGTCTCAGGAGCGCAGAAGGAGAACACAGACACCAGTTAGGGTAAAACCACAACGCGTTTCAACGGCATGCACCATCTTCTTCAGGTGGATATTTTCAAATATCCACCTGAAGAAGATGGCGCATGCCGTTGAAACGCGTTGTGGTTTTACCCTAACTGGTGTCTGTGTTCTCCTTCTGTGCTCCTGAGACCGGCTATTCTGTTCCTGTTGCAGTTATATTTTGGGACAGTTTTGCTACATCTGGCACAGTCTGTCTTGAATCTGTGTAGGGTACAATTATATCTCAAGATTATAAGGTCATAGTGCGCTATCCAGTATCAGAAACCTTAGTCTGAGTCGCAAGTCATGGGTCCTTCATCGAAAAAGGATAGTAACTCAAAACACACAGCTAAAAACATCCCAGAATGGCTAAGGGCTACTGTTGAGCGATACTTTCCGATATCTAGAAGTATCGGTATCGGATTGGATCGGCCGATATCCCAAAAATATCGGACATCGCCGATACCGATACCCGATACCAATGCAAGTCAATGGGAGACAAATATCGGAATGTAAATAAGCCCTTTCTGTCCTTGTCCTTCCTATTTCGGAGGGGGGAAGAGTGTGGGTGGTGCGTGGGCGGACACTGTGAGTGTCTGTGTGTGCAGGCGGGGTCTGCGCGGGCCTGCCAGGGATGTGCACCTGCCTGCTGGGGCTCTGTGTGGGCCTACCGGTGCCCTCTGGGGTCTGTGCGGCATGCGGGGTGTCTCTGTGCGGCATGCGGGGTGTCTCTGTGCGGTGTGCGGGGTGTCCCTGTGTGGCATGCAGGGTGTCTCTGTGTGGCGTACGGGGTCTCTGTGTGGTGTGCAGGGTCTCTGTGCGGCATGCGGGGTGTCTCTGTGCGGTGTGCGGGGTGTCCCTGTGTGGCATGCAGGGTGTCTCTGTGTGGCGTACGGGGTCTCTGTGCGGCGTGCGGGGTCTCTGTGCGGTGTGCAGGGTCTCTGTGCGGCATGCGGGGTCTTTGTGCAGCGTGCGGGGTGTCTCTGTGCGGCATGCGGGGTGTCTCTGTGCGGCATGCGGGGTGTATCTGTGCGGCATGCGGGGTGTCTCTGTGCGGTGTGCGGGGTGTCCCTGTGTGGCATGCAGGGTGTCTCTGTGTGGCGTACGGGGTCTCTGTGCGGCGTGCGGGGTCTCTGTGCGGTGTGCAGGGTCTCTGTGCGGCATGCGGTGTCTCTGTGCGGCGTGCGGGGTGTCTCTGTGCAGTGTGTGGGGTGTCTCTGTGCGGCATGCGGGGTGCCTGTGCGGCATGCGGGGTCTCTGTGCGGCGTGCGGGGTCTCTGTGCGGAGTCTCTGTGCGGCGTGCGGGGTGTCTGTGCGGCGTGCGGGGTGTCTGTGTGGCGTGCAGGGTGTGTCAGTGCGGGCATCGTCCGATGGGACTACAAGTCCCATTGGACGATGCCTGCTACACTGACAGTAATTGACACATTAGCCAATGATGGGACAGTAGTAGTCCCATCATCCGGCTAATGTGTTGAATGAAAAAAAACAAAACTCCATACATACTCCATACATACTCCATACAGTACATTCATACATTACATACATGACATACATATAGACATACAGTACATTAAACATAGAGTACATACTCACCATTACTTGTCATTTTGATCCCCGAAGCCAGTGTCATCTGTAAAAAAGATGAAAAAAACAAACAACCAATATACTCCCTGTCCGCAGAAATCCACGAGTGTCCCACGACTATCTCCCATGGAGAACGGCAGCAACAGCTTTTGCAACCACTCACCAGGGGTCCCAGAAACACAATGACAGGAGGAAGGTATTCCTCCGCCGCTGTAAAAAAAATAGTCCCTAGCCTCACTTATGGCATTGCTGGGTGAGAAATTTTCCCAGGCAGCAATTGCCATGAAGTGAGCCTTTGTCCTAAGGTAACCTCTCAATGATGCACTGCAGGAGCCATTGTCTTTCTTTGTTTTATATAGGGGCAGGTAGGGCTAAACAGATTTGTTTCCTTTTTGCATGGACTAATCATTTAAGAGCAGCATTTTGTTATTAATTGGGGTACTTTGGTTTAACATGGAAAGTAGTCTGATTTCAGAACCATTTACAGGTGCTTCTCAGTTCTCACAAATTAGTATATCATCAAAAAGTTAATTTATTTCAGTTCTTCGATACAAAAAGTGAAACTCATATATTATGTAGTCATTACAAACAGAGGGATCTATTTCAAGTGTTTTTTCTGTTAATGTTGATAATTATTGCTTACAGTCAATGAAAACCCACAAGTGATTATCTCAGTAAATTAGAATACTTTATAACACCAGCTTGAAAAATGATTTTAAAATCTGAAATGTTGGACTTCTGAAATGTATGTTCAGTAAATGCACTCAATGCTTGGTCAGGGCTCATTTTGCATCAATTATTGCATCAATACAGCGTGGCATGGAGGTGATCTGACTGTGGCACTGCTGAGGTGTTATAGAAGCCCAGGTTGCTTTAATAGCACCCGTCAGCTCGCCTGCATTGTTGGTTTGGTGTCTCTAATCTTCCTCGTGACAATGCCCCATAGATTCTCTATGGGGTTAAGGTCAGGCAAGTTTCCTGGCCAATCAAGCACTATGATACTGTTGTTTTTAAACCAGGTATTGATACTTTTGGCAGTGTGGACAGGTGCCAAGTCCTGCTGGAGAATGGAATTTCCATCTCCAAAAAGCTTGTCAGCAGAGGGAAGCATGAAGTGCTCTAAAAATTCTTGGTAGATGGCTGCACTGTCTATGGTCTTGATAAAACACAGTGCACTTACACCAGCAGATGACATGGCTGCCCAAACTATCACCGATTGTGGAAACTTCACACTAGACCTTGAGCAGCTTGGACAGTGTGCCTCTCCACTTTTCCTCCAGACTTTCATCTGAGAACACCTTGGACCACTGAGCAACAGTCCAGTTTTTTTCTCCTTGGCCCAGGTAAGACGCTTATGGCTTTGTCTATTTGTCATAAGTGGCTTGACACAAGAAATGCAACACTTGCAGCCCATGTCTTGGATATGTCTGTGTGTGGTGGTTCTTGAAGCAATGACTCCAGCAGCATCCCCCGCAAATTTTTGAATGACCTTTTCTTAACAATCCTTTCAAGGCTGCGGTTATCCCGGTTGCTTGTGTACCTTTTTCTACCACACGTTTTCATTCCACTCAGCTTTCCATTAATATGCTTGGATACAGCACTCTGTGAAGAGCCAGCTTCTTTAGCAATGACCTTTTGTGGCTTACCCTCCTTGTGGAATGTGTAAATGACTGCTTTCTATACATCGGTCAAGTCAGCAGTCTTCCCCATAATTGTGGAGCCTACTGAAACAGACTAAGGGACATTTTTAAATGATTAGGAAGCCTTTGCATGTGTTTTTTGTTAATTATTTTAATTTACTGAGATAATGACTTTGGGGTTTTCATTGGCTGTAAGCCATAATCATCAACATTAACAGAAATAAACACTTGAAATAGATCACTCTGTTTGTAATGACTCTATATAATATGAGTTTCACTTTTTGTATTGAAGAACTGAAATAAATTAACTTTTTGATGATATTCTTATTTTGTGAGAAGCACCTGTATCTGTGACAAATATACAAAATTTGGTATAACAAATTAAAACAGGGCAAATACTTCTACACCATTGTGTGTGTCTATAGAAGCTAGGATATAAATTTTAATAGCATTCTCTTTTTTTACATATGGCTTCTGTTTAAAGTATACAAACAAAAAAAAGAAAATATAAATGTGGCATTCTTATGAGTGTAGGAACATTGTTTGTACAACTATATGCGTGCTTGAAATTATCATAGACTCTTTCATAAAGCCATGGTTTTCGCTTCTTATTATCCTTTAGTGTATTTGTGTTAGAATTGCCTTGCTGAGAAGAAATTAAGACTAATGAATGAGGGTAATAAATGTGTATTGGGCTATAAAGTTCTTTATAGTTAAATTAAAAGAGGAATCACAGACTACAATTCAGGACTAATTAGCTCTCAGATATTCGAGGTACCATGATAGGTTACTGTTTGGTTTAATCATTAGGTGTAGCATAGAGGCATTAACTATTTGTGGCAACTAATCCCTATAATTCCTTGTTTTCTTCCTAGCTGATCTTATATTGGAAACTGCATGTTTATATTAGCTATTTGTCAATTGAGCTTTATACGTATTATTATACTGCACAGCGGTCTTTAGCCTGTTTAGGCACATTTATTTAAGCACTATGCACTTTATACAGCATATGTACTTACTTATATAATTATATGCTTAACAGTATATATATTAGGCAGATTTAGGATAAACCTTGATTTGATTGTGATTTGTTTCTGGATGTAACTACATATTTTTGACCATCAGGAGGCAATTTGCACTTGAAGAGATTATAAATTAATTTTGGATGTGACTATACATTCTGATTTTTTTGGATGCAATATGCACCTATAAATCTCTTTGTCTCACACTGTCTCAAGGTTTCCTATTTTTGGATTAGGCTTTCTCTGTTCCTATAATATATTTATTGATTATTAGGAACTGACTAAAATATTTATCTGATAGGCAGTCTTTTTGTATTGGTGTCTCTTTTTTATATTTTTTTTTACTTTTTGAATTATTTGTGAATAAAGTTTTTTGTGTTTTACATTGGCTTATGCTTCCTTATTTGGTTTTGGAGTAATAAGATTTGGGAAGTGCCACAAACTTTGCCATCTTTGTAGGTTTATTTACAGAGTAAAAATTGTATTGCCTATGGATAACAAATGAGAAAAAAAATCATCCGAGTTTTCTGGATGGAACAATCGTGTGAACTTGGCCCAACTGTGATATTCAAAGATACGCAAGCTATAATGGGTCAAATAAGATTCCTGTAGTTTTTAACTATAAGATGCACTTTTTAGCAAGAAAATCCCTTGATAAAAAGTGCCTGCATCTTATAGTCCAGAGGCAGCTCCCCTTGTCCACCCCCAACAGTGTAATAAAATTGTCACTGCTCCCTCAGTGATCTGGGAGTGCTGTGCTTAGAAATCTGCACCTCCCCCATCTCTGAGATCAGCGTACTGTGATATGAGGCTCTGTGTCTTTTCCAAACACTGCTAAGTGTTGAGCAGAGAAGAAAGTAGATCATTCAGTCTACCTGCATGAGGACATGTGCACACATTTAGCATTTGGTCAGTATTTTACATCAGTATTTGTAAGCCCAAATCAGGAGTGGGTGAAAAATGCAGAAGTGGTGACGTGTTTCAATTATACTATATAATAATCCTAAATATCTACCTATAGACCAGTGTTCCCCAACTCCGGTCCTCAAGAGCCACCAACAGATCATGTTTTCAGGATTTCCATAGTATTGCAAAGGTGATAATTGCATCACCTGGACAAGCAAGCATTTAATCACCTGTGCCATGCTAAGGAAATCCTGAAAACTTGACCTGTTGGTGGCTCTTGAGGACCGGAGTTGGGGAACACTGCTATAGACAGTACAACAGAAGATTCATTGAAAAGCTTAATATACGACTGAAGTATCAAACTACAGAAAGGTCTGCAAAAAAGCTGCAGCCAAAAAACGATAGTTGATTTTTTTTAAAAACAATTTCATTGGTTGCTTCAGTTTTTTAAATTTTTAATTTGATATTTAAGTAAAAAATTATTACAAAAGGTGAAATAGCATTTAGAAACTTAAGATTTCCACAAAGGGGTGTCTTCTAATTTAAAGGTAGAGTGAACAAATCAGGTATAAATTTAGCTTCAACTAAGCGGCAAATGTAGAAGAAAATCAATGCATCATTACAATATAACATGCGGATAAATTGCATTCATATGAATGTATGTATGTTGCCTTATTGACATGCAATAGAGAAATGAAAGTGCTTAGAATATCCTTACTTGTACATGCCATCGTGTGTGGGTCAGACTCTTTCCTATAAAATCGCTCTTCGCAGACACAGGACGTTGATGCTTCCTCATGGGCATAGCTATGAGGTGGGCATTTACTGCATGTCTGACTCTGAGGGGAAGACTTGAAAAATCCTGGACGACATGCTGAAAAAAAAGACAAAACATAAAATATGAATAAGACATGTCTGATTTTACAGTATCTCGTTTAGACCTGAAAGATTAAAACTAAGGGCAATTGTAACATTTAGACAGCCTCAATAAATGGGATGTGATCCGTAGTAGTGGCAGCGAAGTTCAATCTGGCAAATCCCTTCTTAAGGCTATGTTCCCATGTCCAGTAATTATCCGTTAGAAGGGATCCAGGAGAAATTTGTTAGCAAAAAAGTAGTGCAGACACCACTTTTTGCTCTCTTTTTAAACAGCTGATTTCAACTGCATCCATTTTTTTTCTTATGGACAATGGATCCGTTAATTAGTCAACCATTTTTCTTTCATTTGAAAAGGATGTGATTCTTGCCTACAGGATCCATTTCAAATGGAATGTAATGGATGGCTAATTAACGTATACGTTTTCCATAGACTTCAGTGTTAAAAAATCAGATTAAACCGAAATCATTTCTTTAAAAACAAACAATAAAGTTGTGTCTGCACAACTTATTTGCCAATGTAATTCCTTTATTGGCTAACTAAAAGAATTATGTTTGCAAGCTTTCAGAGCAAAGAGACTCGCTCTTCAGGCAGGAGTAAGAGAAGGAGCTTCTGTGCTCTGAAAGCTTCCAAACATAATTCTTCTGGTTAGCCAATAAAGGTATCACTCCGAGAATACTTTTGTCATTTTTGAGCAGAAAAGTATTTACCTTGATTTTTGTGGCTAACACAGTACCACAATATAATTTTTTACTGTACATCATAGTAATAATAACAAAAATGTTAGCAAGTTGAAATTTCTCTTAATGACCTCAAAGTGCAAACACTGCCATTTTTTGATTACTTTTTTTAAATGTGCTCAAATATCTGCTTGATAAATATATTAGGTGTCCAATGACACTGATTGTGGGCACTAGTGCAAAATCTCCAAGAGGGATATCTTTTATTATGAATCTTTATAATTATAAAATTACTCTTTTAAAGAGTACTTAAGAGACTTTTTGCCGCCTCCCCCTCAAAGCTCCTCTGCTGGAGAGTGAAATAACCTGCACACACTATACTTATACTTTTTCACACATCTACAGGTTTTAGTCAGTTTAAAAACTGCCAGAGATTATTGACTTTAATGTAACCATACTAGAGATGCACGATAATAATGAATGGTCTTTAGAGGACTAGATCTAGTGCAGCATACTTATCAATACTGGCTAATCTTTAGACAGTGCAGATTTTGACTACACAATTTTATCAAAGTAGATCACGCAGTTTGAAGAATTTGCCCAACCGTAAGACTGCCTATATATAACCTATAAATGGGCTTAGTATATATCACATTTGTGCTCAGACAACAAATAATAAATAGGGTGCAAGTCACATAAGATTTTTTTGGCACAAATTAAGTCAAAAATCTAACACGCTTAATTGATGTATCTCCTCTGGTGTTTCAAAATACTAATTTTCTAATTTTGCAAGACAAAATTTTTGTGCAGCTTTTTAGCTACCTTCTGTTGACCCAGCGAAATAATCCCTGCTTTTTCTGCAGTAGTACAAATCTAAAGTGGCTTTGTGTCAGGCTTTATCAGCCTCTGTGTGTAGGGAGATATTCTCTTCCAGAAGAAATTTTGAGAATATCTCCATACTTAATGTATGCAATCCTACAGAACCTCCCACATTTTTTTCTTTGTGAGGTTCTTTCATAACATGACAAAAAAGCCATTCTTCTCTTTTTAAAATGTAACTGACCTCAGAATTGTTCTACTCCGTTTACAATGACAGTATACGTAGAAACACTGGACAAGATTGAGTCACTCTTTACAGAAATTAGGGTTTAAGATAAAAAAAATTCCATTTTTTTAAAAGTCAGGAGGTATCAGCTAAAACAACTTAAAATTACCCCCACCTTAACACAGAATACCAAGGATTGTCTGTCTGCTGTCTCTGACATCATGTCCTCCCTCCATCTCAAACTAAATCTCTCCAAAACAAAACTTCTTGTGTGTCCTCCATCTACTAACCTAACTCTACCTGGCATTTAAATTACCTTGGAGGGTTCAAGCATAACTCCCAAGCAGCACGCTTGGTGTCTTGGGATTATATTTGACACAGAACTTTCCTTTATTCCCTATATCCAATTGCTCATTTGCTCATGTTACCTGTATCTTTAAAACATCTCCAGAATCTGACCTTTCCTCACTTTAAAACTGCTAAAATTCTTAGTGTCACTCTGACTCATTCTCACCTAGACTAGTGCAACTCTCTATTGATTGGTCTCCCTCTAATCTAAGTTTGTCCTCTCCAATCCATCCTGAATGCGGATGGTAATTTGCTTTTCCAGCCGATTCACCAATGCCTCCATCTTATGTCAGTCATTATACTGCTTGACCATTTGCTACAGAATACAATTTAAACGTATCTCTCTCACCCACAAAGCTCTCCACAGTTCTGCATCACTTTATATCTCCTGTCTCATTTCTGTCTATAGCTCTACACATGCCCTCCATTCTGCAACTGACCTAAGAATAACATCCTCCATAATCCGAAACTTCACCTCTGTCTCCAAGACTTCTCTCGTGCTGCGCCAGTTTTCTGGAATGCACTACCGCAGACGATCTAGCTAATACCTAGCCCCACTATTTTTAAGAGTGCTTTAAAAACATCTCTTTAATCAAGCCTATAATCTCAATACATTAACCTATCTCTTACATTTTTTGTCCTTCTAAATAGTATTCAGAATCTGCTCCCTTCTTTGTATCTGTCTCCACACTCTCTATGCACTTAAAAACTGCCCTTAAACCTACTAACTGATGACTGGATCATACAGTTTTACATGAAAAACCCTATTTATTGTAATGGCTGGACCTAAAATAACAAGCACTTTTCACCTATTGTGCCTCCCCTATTTCATTTTATGTTGTAAGATTGCAAGCAGGACTCTCACTACTTCTGTAACTGATTTAACTGTCTTACCTTGTATATAATCTATTGTCTATATATGTCACTGTTTAAATGCAAAGTGCTGCAGAATATCTTGTCGCTATATGAATAAAAATCTTATTATTATTAATATTATTAAAATTACCCTATATATAGTTTGAAAATGTACAGATAATTTGGAGATATACTACACAGCATTAATGATATGTAATATATCTATAACATGTCCAGTACACAAATATGATAATGATAATCTTGCATATTTATGCAATGACATCATATTCCACAACACTTTACTGACATCATCATCACCATCCCCATTGGGGCTCACAATTAGGGTTGAGCAGACCTGTGAATGTTCAAGTTTGTAGGGTTAGGCCGACTTGAAGTTCAAAGTTCGTTTCAGCATCTGAATATGACCAGGGAACTTGACACCGAACACAAAACCAAAAGAAAAGTTGGTGCTTTAAAATGGCAGCAAAATGCTCAGATTAGAGACCAGGTCAATGCCACACAGAGTTCTAGCAGCAGACACATCTCTACAACAACTGTTAAGAGGAGATTTTGTGCAGCAGGCCTTCATGGTAAAATAGCTGCTAGGAAACCACTGCTAAGGACAGGCAACAAGCAGAAGAGACTTGTTTGGGCTAAAGAACACAAGGAATGGACATTAGACCAGGTGAAATCTGTGCTTTGGTCTGATGAGTCCAAATTTGAGATCTTTGGTTCCAACCACCGTGTCTTTGTGCGACGCAGAAAAGGTGAACAGATGGACTCTACATGCCTGGTTCCCACCGTGAAGCATGGAGGAGGTTGTGTGATAGTGTGGGGGTGCTTTGCTGGTGACACTATTGGGGATTTATTCAAAATTGAAGGCATACTGAACCAGCATGGCTACCACAGCATCTTGCAGCGGCATGCTATTCCATCCGGTTTGCGTTTAATTAGACCATCATTTATTTTTCAACAGGACAATGACAACAAATACACCTCCAGGCTGTGTAAGGGCTATTTGACCAAGAAGGAAAGTGATGGGGTGCTATGCCAGATGACCTGGCCTCCATAGTCCCCAGACCTGAACCCAATCGGGAACTCCTTTAAGATTGTTGGAAGACCATTTACGGTGACTACCTCTTGAAGCTCATCAAGAGAATGCCAAGACTGTGCAAAGCAGTCATCAAAGCAAAAGGTGGCTACTTTGAAGAACCTGGAATATAAGACATATTTTCAGTTGTTTCACACTTTTTTGTTAAGTATATAATTCCACATGTGTTAATTCATAGTTTGGATGCCCTCGGTGTGAATTTACAATTTTCATAGTCGTGAAAATACAGAAAAATCTTTAAATGAGAAGGTGTGTCCAAACTTTTGCTCTGTACTGTGTATGAGTGCCAACTTCAAAGTAAGGCATTTAATCTACCAGTACATTTTTGGAGTGTGGAAGGAAACCAACGAATCAGTAGGAAACCCGCACAAGGGATACACAAACTCCATATCTCTTTTGGTTTCAATCTTTGAGAAATTTGGATCGTCTCTTGTACAAACTTGGCAGTATTAATATGTCAATGTATTATTTCAAGAGATATTTCAACCCAAGACTATTATCCAGGAAGCTGAGATTTATTACATGATTTAAAATGCATTTAAAGAGAATATACACATATTGCTTCCAAACTGCTGAATAGTATAGTGATTCTTCTACATATAAACATGAAAAATGTTCAGAACTGTCGCTGTATCTGTAAATAAAAATATCCGCTATCGGAAACACATCACTAACATAAAATGCTGCAGGATTGAAACCAGAGAGCTGAGGATCTTTTGCCAAAAATCTGTACATTAAATTATATTAGTGCATTGTTCCATAAATCAGCTCGCTGTGCTGCATGCCACAATCACCGCACAACACTGAAGTTGTAACAAGGACTGACATTAACCGTTTCTTACCCTCTCAGATTTTCCATGACTGTTGTAGAGTACTTATTGCTGCATTTTATAAAAAAAAACCATATGAGCCCACTGTCCACTGTCATATGGCTTTGCAAATTTTGCAGACTTTGCTCTGTATTTCACTTATTGCAAATGCTAAAATCTGTATTGAAAATTTTCAATTTATTTCCACAGAAAAAGCTTGTGACTGATTTCTGGGTGATTTTTTTTTGTGTGTGGCATTTACATTCCTATGACTTGTATCATTCTTTAAATTTCATCTTTTTAGTTTAGTTTACTTAAAGGGGATATCCAATAAAAAAAATTTTTTTTAAATATAAATATATCCAAAATCCTAAATCACTTGTGTCCTGAACAGATAATACCAGTGCTAGTCCTGGATCCTGGCAGCGCCACTTCTGACTTGCATTCAAAATGTGAGAGCCTGAGAGGTCATCTTCTGTTAGCATACGGCCTGTGGACTATATGGGTTGTGTGTGAAGGAGTTTTACTTCAGTACCTAATTTATCCCCCTTCTTAGTCACAGTTATTAGGCGGAGAGGACGGCATGCTAACATGTTGAAGTGATAAAGCAAGCCATTCCCCTTTTACACATAAGCCAAAGTGGAGCTGCTGGGACCCCAATATCAGTAGATTACTTCAAGATTGGATGTTATACTGTATCTCTGTATGGCATTCGATTATTGTTCTCACGCTCACATACTTGAATGGATGAGTCTCATCCAATTTTCAGATCAAATTCGTACATGCCGTGATTTAGATTCAGTTAGTGAAAAAATCATTCAACTGCATTGCACCAAGTTCTGATCCCCTTTCTCCCTGCAACACTATTCCTGGGTGCTGATGGGCTGCCATGGCAAGCAGGGGCCTTCTGATGGTACCTACTATTTCTGCCATGGCTGTATCCTATGAAGCCAGCCTGGAATTCATAGGAGTTTGATACTTATGCAGTAGATTGCAATATTACAGTATGTGTAACATTGCCCATGGTGGAAGTCGTAGGTGAGTGTCATGAGTCCGACACCCCGGACAGAAAGCAAGGGCCTGTTTCTGGTTTGTGTGTTGCTGCGACCCCACGAACAGAAGACTGCAAAAATGTATAAAAACAAGTTTAACTTTACTGTTCATTTCATTGATCCACAAAGTTTTAGGTTGCAGTACAGAGTCATCTCTTCAACAAACATTTTTCAACGGCACAAGTGATGAAACTTTTCACTAGTGGAGGTAGGGGCTTTCAAGCTTCCTAGACAGTTAAACCTCTTCAGCTGCTTCTTCCTACTTTCTCTAGCTTCAGCCACTTTCAGGAACCATGAAAATGAAGCGCCTGTGGCTAACTTCTTTACTGTATGTGCCCCCAGCCTCGATGACTAGTCTATTCTTCGACCTACAGCTCTCAAACCTTGGCTGACACTTTGCATCCCCGGAATCTCATGGGATCTCACACATGTTGCTAAACCAGAGTTCCCTTCCCCAACTCGCCATCTTGGAGTATTCCACAGTCACCCCTCAAGCTCCTCTCCTTATTTGTTTTCCTTCTCTGTCTGTCTGCTTCTCTGTTCTAGTGTTCCATAAACACACACACTCTCCAGTGAAGATTACATTGACCAGAGGGGTGTCCTGACTTCTTTCCTTGTCTGAGCTCACTTTTTGACAAACCTTCCTGTCTTTGTCACTATCACTTAGATCCTCCAATCTGGACCAGACAATACAGTTAACCCTGTCTAGGCTATTCTGCAGCCCCAGTGGGATTTGCTTACAGATAGCATACATTACTATAAAATACATTTAACCACTTGGTATGTGAGAGAGTGAACCACCATCTTCACCACTCCCACATATGCGCTCAAGAGTTCAAATCCTCTAAGGAAACTTGTTAAGAAACTAATATATATATACACTCACCGGCCACTTTATTAGGTACACCTGTCCAACTTCTTGTTAACACTTAATTTCTAATCAGCCAATCACATGGCGGCAACTCAGTGCATTTAGGCATGTAGACATGGTCAAGACAATCTCCTGCAGTTCAAACCGAGCATCAGTATGGGGAAGAAAGGTGATTTGAGTGCCTTTGAACGTGGCATGGTTGTTGGTGCCAGAAGGGCTGGTCTGAGTATTTCAGAAACTGCTGATCTACTGGGATTTTCACGCACAACCATCTCTAGGGTTTACAGAGAATGGTCCGAAAAAGAAAAAAAATCCAGTGAGCGGCAGTTCTGTGGGCGGAAATGCCTTGTTGATGCCAGAGGTCAGAGGAGAATGGGCAGACTGGTTCGAGCTGATAGAAAGGCAACAGTGACTCAAATCGCCACCCGTTACAACCAAGGTAGGCCTAAGAGCATCTCTGAACGCACAGTGCATCGAACTTTGAGGCAGATGGGCTACAGCAGCAGAAGACCACACCGGGTACCACTCCTTTCAGCTAAGAACAGGAAACTGAGGCTACAATTTGTACAAGCTCATCGAAATTGGACAGTAGAAGATTGGAAAAATGTTGCTTGGTCTGATGAGTCTCGATTTCTGCTGCGACATTCGGATGGTAGGGTCAGAATTTGGCGTAAACAACATGAAAGCATGGATCCATCCTGCCTTGTATGGAGCATCTTTGGGATGTGCAGCCGACAAATCTGCGGCAACTGTGTGATGCCATCATGTCAATATGGACCAAAATCTCTGAGGAATGCTTCCAGCACCTTGTTGAATCTATGCCACGAAGAATTGAGGCAGTTCTGAAGGCAAAAGGGGGTCCAACCCGTTACTAGCATGGTGTACCTAATAAAGTGGCCGGTGAGTGTATATATATATATATATATATATACAGTGGGGCAAAAAAGTATTTAGTCAGTCAGCAATAGTGCAAGTTCCACCACTTAAAAAGATGAGAGGCGTCTGTAATTTACATCATAGGTAGACCTCAACTATGGGAGACAAACTGAGAAAAAAAAATCCTGAAAATCACATTGTCTGTTTTTTTATCATTTTATTTGCATATTATGGTGGAAAATAAGTATTTGGTCAGAAACAAACAATCAAGATTTCTGGCTCTCACAGACCTGTAACTTCTTCTTTAAGAGTCTCCTCTTTCCTCCACTCATTACCTGTAGTAATGGCACCTGTTTAAACTTGTTATCAGTATAAAAAGACACCTGTGCACACCCTCAAACAGTCTGACTCCAAACTCCACTATGGTGAAGACCAAAGAGCTGTCAAAGGACACCAGAAACAAAATTGTAGCCCTGCACCAGGCTGGGAAGACTGAATCTGCAATAGCCAACCAGCTTGGAGTGAAGAAATCAACAGTGGGAGCAATAATTAGAAAATGGAAGACATTCAAGACCACTGATAATCTCCCTCGATCTGGGGCTCCACACAAAATCCCACCCCGTGGGGTCAGAATGATCACAAGAACGGTGAGCAAAAATCCCAGAACCACGCGGGGGGACCTAGTGAATGAACTGCAGAGAGCTGGGACCAATGTAACAAGGCCTACCATAAGTAACACACTACGCCACCATGGACTCGGATCCTGCAGTGCCAGACGTGTCCCACTGCTTAAGCCAGTACATGTCCGGGCCCGTCTGAAGTTTGCTAGAGAGCATTTCGATGATCCAGAGGAGTTTTGGGAGAATGTCCTATGGCCTGATGAAACCAAACTGGAACTGTTTGGTAGAAACACAACTTGTCGTGTTTGGAGGAAAAAAAATACTGAGTTGCATCCATCAAACACCATACCTACTGTAAAGCATGGTGGTGGAAACATCATGCTTTGGGGCTGTTTCTCTGCAAAGGGGCCAGGACGACTGATCCGGGTACATGAAAGAATGAATGGGGCCATGTATCATGAGATTTTGAGTGCAAACCTCCTTCCATCAGCAAGGGCATTGAAGATGAAACGTGGCTGGGTTTTTCAACATGATAATGATCCAAAGCACACCACCAGGGCAATGAAGGAGTGCCTTCGTAAGAAGCATTTCAAGGTCCTGGAGTGGCCTAGCCAGTCTCCAGATCTCAACCCTATAGAAAACCTTTGGAGGGTGTTGAAAGCCCGTGTTGCCAAGCGAAAAGCCAAAAACATCACTGCTCTAGAGGAGATCTGCAAGGAGGAATGGGCTAACATACCAACAACAGTGTGTGGCAACCTTGTGAAGACTTACAGAAAACGTTTGACCTCTGTCATTGCCAACAAAGGATATATTACAAAGTATTGAGATGAAATTTTGTTTCTGACCAAATACTTATTTTCCACCATAATATGCAAATAAAATGATAAAAAAACAGACAATGTGATTTTCAGGATTTTTTTTTCTCAGTTTGTCTCCCATAGTTGAGGTCTACCTATGATGTAAATTACAGACGCCTCTCATCTTTTTAAGTGGTGGAACTTGCACTATTGCTGACTGACTAAATACTTTTTTGCCCCACTGTATATATATATATATATAACACCCCTTTCTGACGTTGGACGGGATAGTACGTCCGAGGTCAGATCCCCGCTTTGATGCGGGCTCCGGCGGTGAGCCCGCATCAAAGCCGGGACATGTCAGCTGTTTTGAACAGCTGACATATGCCCGCAATAGCGGTGGGTGAAATCGCGATTCACCTGCCGCTATTAACTAGTTAAATGCCGCTGTCAAACGCTGACAGCGGCATTTAACCGGTGCAGTGCATTTAATGAGCGCAACGCCGACCCCTGTCACATAATCGGGGGTCAGCGATGCATCAGAAGGGTAACCATAGAGGTCCTTAAGACCTCTATGGTTACTGATTCAGGCTAGCTGTGAGCACCCCCCTGTGGTCGGCGCCCATAGCAAGCCTGCATTTCTGCTGCATAGCAGCGATCTGATGATCGCTGCTATGTAGCAGAGCCGATCGAGTGGTTCCAGCTTCTAGCCTCCTGTGGAGGCTATTGAAGCATGGCAAAAGTAAAAAAAAAGTAAAAAAAATGTGAAAAAAATAAAAAAAAATAAAAGTTTAAATCACCCCCCTTTCGCCCCATTCAAAATAAATCAATAAAGAAAAATCAAACTTACACATATTTGGTATTGCCGTGTTCAGAATCGCCCGATCTATCAATAAAAAAAAGAATTAACCTGATCACTAAATGGTGTAGTGAGAAAAAAAAATTGAAATGCCAGAATTACATTTTTTTGGTCGCCGTGACATTGCATTAAAATGCAATAACTGGCAATCAAAAGAACATACCTGCACCAAAATGGTATCATTAAAAATGCCAGCTCGGCACCCAAAAAATAAGCCCTCACCCGACCCCAGATCACGAAAAATGGAGACGCTAAGGATATCGGAAAATGGCACAACTTTTGTTTTTTTTTAGCAAAGTTTGGAATATTTTTTCACCACCTAGATAAAAGAGAACCTAGACATGTTTGGCATCTATGAACTCGTAATGACCTGGAGAATCATAATGGCAGGTCAGTTTTAGCATTTAGTGAACCTAGCAAAAAAGCTAAACAAAAAAACAGTGTGGGATTGCACATTTTTTGCAATTTCACCGTACTTGGATTTTTTTTCCCGTTTTCTAGTACGTGACATGCTAAAACCAATTATGTCGTTCAAAATTACAACTTGTTTTGCAAAAAATAAGCCATCACATGGCCATATTGAGGGAAAAAAAAAAAAGTTATGGCTCTGGGAAGGAGGGAAGCGAAAAACGGAAAATCCCAAGAGTTAAAAATGTACATGTTAAAAAAGTATAAATGTAAAAATATATGTTTTTAAACGCTTAAATCAACACTCTTTTACCAGTTTGTAATTAAATCTTTCAGAAAAATTAAAGAGCTGTCTGACCAAATAAAAAGATAATATTTATCCCACATGGTGAATGCAAAAATAAAAAAAGAAAACTGAAATGGCAGAATAAGTGAGTTTTTTGGTCATTTACAGACCCCCATCTCCCAAAACCATATAATAAAAGATTAAAAAGTCATAGTGGCAATAATAAAAACTGCAGATTGTGCAACTGTATTGTCCGGAAAAAGGAAAGACATATTTTAGCTCTTGGAAGGTGCTGAAGAAAAATTCCAGGCAAATAGACCCACATAAAACTGGAGCCATCCTGACTTGGAGTTTGTGTATGTTTTCTAGATTCTCTAAATACAGAAGATCACAACGTAGAATTTCTGATTATCGTGTCCAGCATTAGCTCTGCTGTTTTTTTTTTTTTGCTATGACAATGCCACGATCCTCTATTTAAACATAAGATTTGTCTCCTACCATGAACCGTTTTTCTTTGGCTTTGTGAGTTTTTAGCCGAGGGGTAGATGCAAAACATGTTCAACAGTCCTGTGCTTTACTGACAGTTCACCTTCAATCCGGATTATGAAGGCAGTGGTGCTAAAGATTACCGCAAGAAAGCAATCAGAAGCTTTATGAGTTGAAACAAGAGCACAAAAGAGACTTCTTGCAGAGACAATTCTGGTAGTTTAATAAAGTACTGGAGGGCAGGAACCATGGTAAGAATATTGATGGGGCGCAGAATGTGCATTTTCAGCCCGAGATAAAGGATATCAATACGGCAGCTAACAAGCAGCCTCATCTTTAGTGACCTCTGCATCTTACACACGACCGAATAAACATTATATACATGCCTTCTACACATGAACTGATTAGGAATGCTGTATTCTCCAACGAGTCCTCCATATTCCATCAAATTACAATATTAATAATGGGAATTTCTGCCGAAAGCCGCCAGCTATACTGGTGACTATTATTTCCCATAGGCCTTTTGTAGAAAAACCTGCAGAGAGTATGATATAGCTGACAGCTCTCTCAATGTACATTGTGAACCAGACATGCCCTCTATTCAATACGTTTCCTCCAGCTGTAATTTATATGTATGATAGCTTTGACAGATTTCAGCTAAGAACTCTACCTCGTGATTTCTTTTGTTCCGGACCAGACAAAGCTTTCTCTGTGATCTGAATAAGATCCTCGCTCATCTCCCAATTAAGATTTTTACATTAATCCAGATGGCCTCTCCAATGCACGCCGTATCTGTATATTTAATGGGACTAATTAAGTGCACAAGAGGACTAATTTGTGATCGCTGTATGCTGTAATTACTCGCACCCCTGATTAGAGAAGGGTTCATCACATTATTTGCACATGGACTGTGTAGGTTTAAAGGTTTTATTACGAAATATGAGACTTGAACAACCTATGCTAGAAAGTTCTCTTACAGCCCAAGTCACGTAAAGAAGAAGAGTACACTTTAGATCAGGGGTGCACAAATGTTTTGAATCAGTGGGCCACATTTTAAGATTGAGCCAACTCTAAGGGCTGCAATATTACCACAGTATTACCTTCTATGACATGTATTACATGTTGAAAGTATGTGTCATGTATGTCTAAGAGGTGCTGCTTCCGTTTATCGGACTCCCACCTATCAAGAAGGTAGAGGTAACCTTCTTTTGGGTTTGCAGCCTATGAGGATGACACCTTGTACTCTACTCCCTCCATTGTAGCATATGCCAGATGCTGATACAGACAAGTGGTTCTCTTCTCCCATAGACTACAATTAATAAAGCAGCACTCATGCATGGACACCTTACCTACACATTTCTATGCTACAGTTGGCAGAACGCACTCATTCTGCCGAAATATGTCTGACCCAGAAATTACCAGATATCACCCCATTCATAAATACCCATCCTTACGGTGCTATTCACCACAGATTTTCACCATGTCATGAAAAATACATGTGAGATTCTATCATGTCTGTCAGCAGATGGTTATTATTATGATTATTATTATTATTTATTTATATAGCACCATTAATTCCATGGTGCTGTACATGAGAAAGGGGTTACGTACAGGGTTATAAATATCGTTTACAGTAAACAAATTTACAATGATAGACTGGTACAGAGGGGAGAGGACCCTATCCTTGCGGACTTACATTCTACAGTTGTACATTCTATGGTTGAGGCGACTAAAGAACATCCCAGGCCACATGTGGCCGCAGGCCATAGGTTGCGCATCCCACCTTTAGGTGCTCAACGTTATGTGTTCACTGCATAGAATACTGCCAATATTATACAGCAAAGATGGAAAATGGGGGATTTTCTAAATACATGCTGACGGGAAAAATATCTGGAGGATGAACATCTTAAAATGATGAAACAAGGTACAGAACGTTTCCCAGCTCTTGGCTGTCATCATTATTGCTAACTCTCTATTGTAGAAAATTGTAGTCATCTATGAATTTCTTTACAGATTACAATTTGAGAATCGGAGGAATTGTATGAACTGTTAATTGGAACCCCAACAT
Organism: Ranitomeya variabilis; assembly: GCF_051348905.1. Classification (NCBI taxonomy): domain Eukaryota; kingdom Metazoa; phylum Chordata; class Amphibia; order Anura; family Dendrobatidae; genus Ranitomeya; species Ranitomeya variabilis. Next base: position 823,118,723 of record NC_135232.1, on the reverse strand, counting down.
GTCCAGCCAAGGCTTGCTATTGTTAACCTGATAATAAGTAAGATACAGTACATCACTTTATATGCAGCAAAGATGTGTGCTGGCACCATCCATGGATACTCCCTCTAATGCAGGGGACCAGACCTTGTAGGAATACCAGTACGTATAATATAGCATGAACAGTACATCAGGGAAAAGTAGAGGAAAAATCGCACTCGCCGTCCTTTGGTGAGAAATGGCTGTCATCTGGCAATCATTCCATTCACCCCTGCAGACCCTATGTTTTAATTTTCCAATAAAGAAGAAACTTTTCAAAGGATGGTGAGTGCAATTATAACTCTATTTTCTCCTGCCATAACTTTCTGGTGCTTGGTCCTGGGTTAAAGCACCTGCAATTTAGCAGGAGATGGTCCATTCTCGAGAAATAGCCAAGGATCCTGTGGAGGAGGCTGAAGCAGTTCATTTCTTGTCCCAGCTAGAAATCGCTCAGTAGGACGTGGGGAAGACATGATTGCTGGGTGTTTGCCCACTACAACAATACTGATGGGTTCTCTCAGACCAAGATCAGAAATGATTATGTCACTAAAGAGGGTTGTTCCCTCTGTAACCAAGGCTCTTATGGATACCTCAGTTACAGTTAAAAAAAAACATGCAAAATTAAAAAATCTTGATCGTTTATCTTAATATCTTAGAAAATTAGTTAGTGCTTTTAAAATGTTATGGAGAGGTGAGTGGAAGGAGAGAGAAGCTAGAGGCAGAGACACATACAGTGGAAAAAAAGTATTTAGGTAGCCACCAATTGTGCAAGTTATCCCACTTAAAAAGATGAGAGAGGCCTGTAATTGACATCACAGGTAGACCACAACTATGAGAGTTAAAATGAGAAAACAAATCCAGAAAATCACCTTGCTGATTTGGCAAGATTTATTTTGAAAAATATAGTGGAAAATAAGTATTTGGTCACCTAAAAACATGCAAGATGTCTGGCTCTCACAGACCTGTAACTTCTACTTTAAGAGGCTTCTCTGTCCTCCACTTATTACCTGTAGTAATGGCACCTGTTTGAACTTGTTATCAGTATAAAAGAAACCTGTCCACAAGCTCAAAACAGTCACACTCCAAAAAGCTAACTCCACTATGGCGAAGACTAAAGAGCTGTTGAAGGACACCAGAAACAAAACTGTAGCCCTGCACTAGGCTGGGAAGACTGAATCTGCAATAGGCAAGCAGCATGGTGTGATGAAATCAACTGTGGGAGCAATAATAACAAAATGGAAGACATACAAGACCACTGATAATCTCCCTCGATCTGGGGTTCCACACAAGATCTCACCCTGTGGGGTCAAAATGATCACAAGAACGGTGAGCAAAAATCCAAGAACCACACTCGGGAATCTAGTGAATGACCTGCATTGAGCTGGGGCCATCGCAACAAAGACTACCATCAGTAACACACTATGCCACCAGGGACTCAGATCCTGCAGTGCCAGATGTGTCCCCTGCTTAAGCCAGTACATGTCCGGGCCCATCTGAAGTTTGATAGCATTTGGATTATCCAGAAGAGTATTGGGAGAATGTCATATAGTCTGATGAAACCAAATTAGAATTGTTTGGTAGAAACAAAACTCATTGTTTTTGGAGGAGACAGAATGCTGAGCTGCATCCAAAGAATACCATACCTACTGTGAAGTATGGGAGTGGCAATATCATGCTTTGGGGCTGTTTCTCTGCAAAGGAAGAATGAAAGAATGAATGGGGCCATGTATCGTGAGAGTTTGAGTGCAAACCTCATTCCATCAGCAAGAGCATTGAAGATGAAACGTGGATGGGTCTTTCAGCATGATAATGATCCGAAGCACACGGGCAGGGCAACGAAGGAGTGGCTTCGTAAGAAGCATATGAAGGTCCTGGAGTGGCATAGCCAGTCTCCAGATCTCAAACCTATAGAAAACATTAGGAGGGAGTTTAAAGTCTGTGTTGCCCAGCGACAGGCCCAAAACATCACTGCTGTAGAGAAGATCTGCAAGGAGAAGTGGGCCAACATACCACCAACAGTGTGTGCCAACCTTGTGAAGACATACAGAAAACGTTTGACCTCTGTCATTGCCAACAAAGGATATATAACAAAATATTGAGATGAAATTTTGTTAATGACCAAATACTTATTTTCTACCATAATTTGCAAAATAAATCTTGGCCAAATCTGATTTCCTGGATTTGTTTTCTCATTTTGACTCTCACAGTGTGATGTCAATTACAGGCCTCTCTCATCTTTTTAAGTGGGAAAACTGGCATGATTGGTGGTTGACTAAATATTTTTTTCCCCACTGTACATTCTGCTGCATTATCTCCTGAAACAACATTTACAGTTCTCTATATCTATATATATAATTGTCTAAGGGGTACTTCCGTCTTTCTGTCCGCAACTTCCCTAACAGAAATCCCGCATCGCTGATTGGTCTCGCCAGCTGCCTGTCATGGCTGCCACGACCAATCAGCGATGGCCACAATCTGATTAGTCCCTCCCTACTCCCCTGCAATCAGTGCCCAGCGCCCACATACTCCCCTCCAGTCACAACAAACACAGGGTTAATGCCAGTGGTAACGGACCGCATTATGCCGTGGGTAATGCACTCCATTATCGCTGCTATTAATCCTGTGTCCCCAACTTTTTACCATTGATGCTGCCTATGCAGTTAAAAATAATAATTAAAAAACCCTGCTATTCTCACCCTCCATAGTCCGCCCTGGCGCGCGCGGCTGCCGCCATCTTCCGTTCCCAGAGATGCATTGCGAAATTACCCAGAAGACTTAGCGGTCTCGCCAGACATCTGGCATCGCCAGAACTTTGCTGGATCCTGGCGGGTGAGTATATAACTATTTTTTATTTTAATTATTTTTTTAAACAGGGATATGGTGCCCACACTGCTGTATACTACGTGGGCTGTGTTATATACCGCGTGGCTGCTATATACTACGTGGCCAGTGTTAGATACTATGTGGGCTGTGCTTTGTACTGCGTGGGCTGTGCTATATATTATGTGGCCAATGTTATATACTGCGTGGCCTGTGTTAAATACTATGTCGCCTGTGTTATATACTACGTGGCTGCTATATACTGCGTGGCCTGTGTTATATAGTACGTGGGCTGTGTTATATACTGCATGGCCACTGTTATATTTTGCGTGGCCTGTATTAACACATTGGGTATTCTACAATATGTATGTATGTATGTATATAGCAGCCACATAGTATATAGCACAGGCTACGTACTATTTGTCTGCTATATACTACATGGCTCCTATATACTACGTGGCCTGTGCTATATACTATGTGGCTGCTATATACAGTACATACATACTTATTCTAGAATACCCGATGCGCTAGAATCGGGCCACCATCTAGTAACTTTATAAGCACAAACTGTCATTTCCTATCTCAGAAATGAGTACAATAGGTTTCAATGAATACAGATTTTACAAAAGAATTAAGAATTTTGAGAAAAGAATGATCGGTTCTGGAGGAGAAAGAAGAAGATTTCTCTAATAAGATACATTTCAAAGTTTCTTATTTTTGTTATCGATTTATAGAATAAAACTTAAAATACTGGTTACTTTTTAAATATGCAAATTGCCTCTGCTGAAAAAAAGAGGACTTAACTCTATAGCGCCACCTATTGGAAGTAGCGATCCTACAAGTCACAATCAACCCTTTAACGAGTCGTGCAATATGACTTAGGATAAAAGCCAAATCAGTATCTCAATTCGCAGACACGGTGTTTCGGGCTGTTGGCCCTCGTCAGTGCGAAGCATGAGAACTGATTTGGCTAGGTGAGAGGCTCTGGACTGGGGTCTAAGGGGTAATATTTCTCCTTATGGAGAGTGACATACCAGCTGGCTTGTCAAGGTAAGGAGGCTTATTCGCCGTGCAATGCTCCTCTGGGAATTTAAATATGCAAATTGCCTCTTCTGAGAAAAAGAGGACTTAACTCTATAGCGCCACCTATTTGGAAGTTACTTTTTATTGTTGTGTACCCAGAATACTAAGCTACTTCACTATACAAATGATAAGTTGAAATAGTAAAATAGATCATGGAAGAAGATAATCGAGCTAGAGCAGTGATACTTGCTGCTTCTTCTGTATAGACCTTATCCAATCACTTTACAATAGTAGTGACATTCCAGAATTCTTGCAATAATTCTTAAGGTGGATCGAATCATCACTTCATAAAATCACTGTTCAATTGAAAAATACATATTTTTACTTGGGAATGGCTGAAGTTCAGGATTTCATATACTGTATATATATATATATACAGCTCTGCCGTGAAGAATGTATTACATATTCACATTGAAATAGACGCTGTTCTATGTGCTGGAAGTAGCAGATTGAATTTTTGCAGTCTGAACCTTTCTTTATTTACCTGAAGTGTGATGTCATCTGTCATACATAAAGATGAAAAATGTCTGATTGTTTAAAAAAACTGAGTGACAGATCGTCCTTTCATACTGTGGTGTGACTGTATTATTACGACGCCATTCACAATACTATGTTCTTGGATTCCATTATTTATCCCTTTTGCTGACATCATATGGACAATGCTGCAGCCAATCGCTAAGATGAATGGAACTGCCAAGGGTACCTGAGACTAGGCGCTGGAGCAGGTGGGGGGTAAGTAAGCACCATCACCTAGTGTAATAGGTGCACTAGATTATAACTTCTGGCCTTGCTACAAACAAAATAACCTCAACATGTCCAGCAAATTTAGGTCAGATTTAATTTATAGTCAGCAATTAGGCAGTATAAAGCATAAGGCACTAATCAGACTAGATGTGGGTTTCAGATTTTCTTAAATTTTCGGGCACAGTTCATTAAACAATTTTCATCAGAATTCTGGTGTACAATTGGTTCCCTAAATTTTTGCACCAAAAAGCCGAGAAAGAGCAGAAGATTAAATGGGGGTATACTGAATCTTTTCTCACAGAAATATATATCAAATCTGCTTCGCTTCCCCTGCTCTATAACATGGGGTCTGCAGATTGGACCGCATCTTCATGGTGACAGGTTCCCTTTAATCTGAGTAAGCAGGAGGACAATGGAGCCATTCTGAAATATTTTGTCATCTGTCATCTTTTCCTTTGAACACGTTCGCAATTTCTAACATAATTACATTTCTACAGCAGAAATAAATGAGTGTATGAAACACAATCTCACAGATAGGATATACTATTTATGTTTATTATGTGCAGTGGGGATGTAATTTGGGGAAACTCAGGTGTTTCGCTGTCACGTCTGCTTTTCATGTGAAGTAGGTCAGCCTGAGTAAATTGGATCTCATCTGTTGCATTGAAAATTGCATGTAATAATATAATACAATGTTGGCAGCTGTGGCAGAATGGAAAGCAGATGCTCACACAGAAACCATACTGAATATGATCACACCGGTGACATGCAAAAGTCTGGCTCCTAGCCACACTCCAGTTCATCCAAGAAAGACTATACATAGAATGAATGAATTTGTCTTTTAGGGTATGTTCACACAGAGAGGCCATTTTTTCCAGACTGGCATAATGCACACTTGCGTTACTGGATAAGAAGACGATGAATACCCTATAAGGGGCATGCCACTTAAAGAATTCAGTGCCTGTTTTCAGTGCCGTGCACATCCATGCTAAGTACAAGAATTCCTACTCCAGCCAGTGACTGGAATAGCATTTTTAGTGTATAAACCACCACCCCCTTTGATTGGCATCAGGATGGCTCAGTGGTTAGCACTGTTGTTTGCAGCATTTGGGACATAGGTTGAAATCCCAGCAAGGATAACATCTGCAAGACATTTGCATACTCCAAAGTCATACTGTTAGGGAATTTAGATTGCAAACACCAATGGGGAAAGTGATGATGATTAGTTATACTGATGTGTACATTTAGATATATAATAATTATTATCCACCCACATTTTATTTTTAATTTGCTCTTGATGCACAAGCTGTACAAATCAATAGTCTCTCCAGAATATACCAAAATAGTTTTGCTTTAAAGTACATAGGGTGTAGCCTTCATTTTACAGTATAGAAACGCATAGACTTCTTAATGTACAGTGGGTATGGAAAGTATTCAGACCCTTATACATTTTTCACTCTTTGTTTCATAGCAGCCATTTGGTAAATTCAAAAAAGTGCATTCTTTTTTCTCATTAATGTACACTCTGCACCACATCTTGACTGAAAAAAACAGAAATGTAGAAATTTTTGCAAATTTAATAAAAAAGAAGAACTGGAATTTCACATGGTCATAAGTATTCAGACCCTTTGCTCAGACACTCATATATAAGTCAGATGCTGTCCATTTCCTTGTGATCCTCCTTGAGATGGTTCTACTCCTTCATTGGAGTCCAGCTGTGTTTAATTAAACTGATAGGACTTGATTTGGAAAGGCACACACACCTGTCCATATAAGACCTCACAGTGCATGTCAGACCAAATGAGAATCATGACGTGAAAGGAACTGGTCAAGGAGCTCAGAGACAGAAGTGTGGCAAGGCACAGATCTGGCCAAGTTTACAACAGAATTTCTGCAGTACTCAATGTTCCTAAGAGCACAGTGGCCTCCATAATCCTTAAATGGAAGAAGTTTGGGACCACCAGAAGTCTTCCTAGACCTGGCCATCCAGCCAAACTGAGAAATTGTGGGAGAAGAGCCCCAAGATCACTGTGTCTGAGCTCCAGAGATGCAGTAGGAAGATGGGAGAAATTTCCACAAAGTCAACTATTACTACAGCCCTCCATCAGTCAGGCCTTTATGGCAGAGTGGCCCAACGGAAGCCTCTCCTCAGAGCAAGACATATGAGAGCCCATATTGAGTTTGCTAAAATATACATGAAAGAATCCCAGACTATGAGAAATAAGATTCTCTGGTCTGATGAGATGAAGATATACCTTTTTGGTGATAATTCTTATTGGTATGTATGGAGAAAACCAGGCACTGGTCATCACCTGCCTAATACAATCCCAACAGTCAAATATGGTGGTGGCATCATCATGGTATGGGGGAGTTTTTCAGCTGCAGGGGCAGGATGGTTGATTGTCATTGAAGGAAACATGAATGCGGCCAAGTACAGAGATATCCGGGATGAAAACCTCTTCCAGAGTGCTCTGGACCTCGGACTTGGCCGAAGGTTCACCTTCCAACAAGACAATGACCCTAAGCACACAGGTAAAATAACAAAGGAGTGGCTTCAGAACAACTCTATACCATTCTTGACTGGCCCAGCCAGAGCCCTGACCTAAACCCAATTGATCATCTCTGGAGAGATCTGAAAATGGCTGTCCACCAACGTTCACCATCCAACCTGATGGAACTGGAAATATGGCAGAAGTTGGAGCCAAGCGTCATTTTACTGTGATCTGATTCTCTCATATGGGAGAATGGTATCACAGGTGCGGAGAAGTAGAATTTCCATCTTCTCCATTGTGTATGTCTGTATAAATCGGGCTGCACTTGGATGACATCTGATGTGTTACATGCCCCCATTGACTTGAATGGGTGTGCGCGATCCGATTTGCGGAGCCACTTGCAGAATGCTGTAATTTTTTTTTTCTCATACCAAATCAGCGTGAGAAAAAAAAAATGCAGATCTGCACTGCCCCATAACATTGGGCCGAGTGCTCTCCGGTAACACATCTTATATCACTTGTCCAATGTATTTGCAAGCGTGTGCATTCTGCTATATGAAACAACATTAAATATTTTGCAAAATAATAGGCATAAATGTGTATAAAATAATTTTGTATATTTTGAAAAAAAAATGTTTTGTTTAGGAAAAAAAAAGGAAGATTTCAAGTAAAGACTTCAGTCCACAAAAACACTAGATTGCACTGAAAATGCAAACAAATTAGGTGTCAGGTTATGTGACAGATTTCCTTTTGGAGAAAAAAATCAGCAGCATAAATTTGGCATTCTGCATAAACAACCATGTTCACAGGCCAGGAAGTAATATATGACATAGGATATTCCGCATCAAATCAACAAATAACCGAAATCGGATTTATTAGGGTCACGATATCCATACATCTCTTTGGCTGCACCCCAATATTAGGTCTAATGATTTGTAAGTGGAACTGATATATGACATAGGATATCTTGCATCAAATCAACAAACATCTGAAATCCGGTTCAGTCATCCCTAATAGGGTCACGATATCCATAAATTCAGATTACCATAGGTAATGTACAAAGGCTTCTACTGAAATTTGAATCCATGGCTCTGATTTCCCAAGACTGGCATTTGCCAAGAAGCGTCCCACAACTTTTCAAAGAAAATGACAAAGCTAACTGAAATTGACATGAAAGCACCGAAAGTCTCAAAACTTTTCAAGCAGATTTAGGTGACAATTCTGTAGAAAACTGTTGGATTAACGAATCCTCTTGACTGAAGGCTAGACTCACACGGCCATGTTTAGCCTCAATGATTTAAACCCATAGATCATAATTACCAGTTGGTAGATGCTGTTTCCACAACTAAATGCAGTATCCTCTACATAAAAAACTCTCAATGGTTGAAATGTTGGCTCTCACGTTAACGCTACTAATGACCATAGGGAATTGTGGTGAATATTTATGCTGGTCAATGAACTCATTTGCCTCTTAAAATACTCACCCTATATTGACAGCATATGACAAGTAGCATCCTGTCTACATAATCCATTTTCATTTTTTTCAGCCAAACTATTGCCGTTGTAGATAAATGACTGATCCGCAGCAGTAAGAGAATACTTACTATATTTTAGTCTATGAATAATATTTATAGTACACCTACCATCCATTAACCAATAAATCAAATCTTCATGTTAATGTTTAGATATTCTGATCGTTTAGAGAACACGTGCAGGTCAATGCTTGCGTACAGGAAATACCTACTTTGTAGGAAACTTTAATGTTACTAGCAGATTGTTAAACCATATTTTGTATTTCCTGCCTACTGTCATTGAAGAGTTCAGTATCCTATGAAATTACTTTAGATTTTACTATTAATTCTTGAGTTCCTGATTCCTTTTTGAACAAGGGTCTTTGTTTATTTTAGAAATCTGTGCCTAATTTTATAGTACGATTTTAGGATACAAACACTTACAAGACCAGACAGATGTAATTCTTTATATTATCATTGCTATAATAATTATTATTATTATTACTATTAGAGATGCCCAATCAATTAGAAGTCAATTGAATTATAATTTTGCTGGACATTAGTGATTAGTGCAAATCATCAGAAGATTGCATCAGCCAGAGAAGGCTCACATGACCCCGGACATAGTGGAGTGGATTTCCCCTTAATACTTTACAGCTGCCATAACGCATAGTGCGCACAGTTAGGAGGGACTGTATAAAAGCTGAGGCAAGGAATGCAAAATCCATTTTAGGGGTGAATCTGTTTAATGGGAGTATGTCACAACTCATAGTTTAGCAATAAAAATAGGGGGGAAAGCCATAAAATATTGGACAAATACTACAGTGTATGTTGTACAACTGCAGCAGTGGAAAAATGAATCTAGTACTATGTGAATAATACAGAGATTCAATTCAGAGATACAGGAGAGAGAAAGAGAGAGATTTTACTTGTAAATTGTGAATTCTAAGAATGAAAGATAATTTCAGGAGGAGAAGGAAGCAGGTTTCTCTGGTAATATAATACAAAATTTCTTATTTTATGTGTAGTATTGATTTATGAAAAGACAAAATCAAATAACACTCTTTAATAAATAAACCTAAATAACTTTAGGTCAAAGCTTGGTCCCACAAATGGATGGTACACTGGTAGGCAGCAGCATACCTACGAGGGGGGCAGAGGGGCCATCGCCCCGAGCCCAGTGCTCAGAGGGGGCCCACCTGGAGCTACGCTACTGTAACTGTATCGTCGCTCGCAGTGCGCAGATACAGTTACATTCTATGGTAGGGCAAGAAGAATCGATCTCGCTGCTCTGCCACCCACTATGGGGCTCCTGAGCAGGCCGGAGGGGGCCCGGTGCCAGTAGTGGGCCCCCCACCCATCACCGCACTGATAAGGGAAGGAGCGCTGCGCTGTGCTCCTTCTCCCATCATCCTCTTGTCAGCGACGCTGACACTGACAGTGAGCGTGATGACATCACCACCCAGCACCCGCTGTCAGAAGATGAGCGGGAGGTCGGAGAACCGCTGGAACAAGGAGAAAGAGAGGTGAGTATTTATTTATTGTTTTTTATGGGGGCTGCCTTATAATTCAGGATCTGCCTTTAGGGGGCTGCCTTATACTTCAGAATCTGCCTTTAGGGGGCTGCCTTATACTTCAGGATCTGCCTATAGAGGGTTGCCTTTTACTTCAGAATCTGCCTATAGGGGGACTGCCTTATACTTCACGATCTGCCTATAGGGGGCTACCTTATACTTTGGGATCTGCCTATAGGGGGGCTGCCTTATACTTCAGGATCGGCCTAGAGGGGTGCTGCCTTATACTTCAGGATCTGGATCTGCCTATAGGGGGGCTGCCTTATACTTCAGGATCTGCCTATAGGAAGGCTGCCTTAGACTTCAGGATCTGCCTATGGGGGGCTGCCTTATACTTCAGGGTCTGCCTAAAGGGGTGCTGCCTTATACTTCAGGATCTGCCTATAGAGGTGGTGCTGCCTTATACTTCAGGGTCTGCCTATAGGGGGTCAGCCTTAAACTTCAGGATCTGCCTATAAGGGGGCTGCCTTATACTTCAGCATTTGCCTATGTGGGTACTGCCTTATACTTCAGGGTCTGCCTGTAGGAGGTCTGCCTTAAACATCAGGATCTGCCTATAGGGGGGCTGTCTTATACTTCAGGATCTGCCAATGGGGGTGCTGCCTTATATTTCAGGATCTGCCTATATGGGTGCTGCCTTATACTTCAGAATCTGCCTATGGAGTACTGCCTTATACTTCAGGGTCTGCCTACAGGGGGTCTGCTTAAACTTCAGGATCTGCCTATAGGGGGGCTGCCTTATACTTCCAGATCTGCCTATAGGGGTGCTGCCTTATATTTCAGGATCTGCCTATAAGGGTGCTGCCTTATATTTCAGAATCTGCCTATGGGGTACTGCCTTATACTTCAGGGTCTGCCTACAGGGGGTCTGTCTTAAACTTCAGGATCTGCCTATAGGGGGGCTGCCTTATACTTCAAGATCTGCCTATGTGGGTGCTGCCTTATACTTCAGGATCTGCCTATGGGGTGCTGCCTTATACTTCAAAATCTGCCTACAAGGGTGCTGCCTTATACTTCAGGATCTGCCTGTAGGGGGCTGCCTTATATTTCAGGATCTGCCTGTAGGGGGCTGCCTTATACTTCAAGATCTGCCTATGTGGGTGCTGCCTTATACTTCAGGATCTGCCTATGGGGTGCTGCCTTATACTTCAAAATCTGCCTACAAGGGTGCTGCCTTATACTTCAGGATCTGCCTGTAGGGGGCTGCCTTATATTTCAGGATCTGCCTATAGGGGGCTGCCTTACACTTCAGGATCTGCCTATAGGGGGGCTGCGTTATATTACAGGGTCTGTCTATAGGGGGCTTCCTTATACTTCAGGATCTGCCTATAGGGGGCTGCCTTATACTTTAGAATCTGCATATGGGTGTATTGCTTTTTCCTACAGGGTCTGCCTATGGGGTGCTGTCTTATACTACAGGGTCTGCCTATGGGGTGCTGCCTTATAATACAGGGTCAGCATATGGGATTGCTGCCTTTTACTAGAGTCTGCATATGGGGTGCTGCCTTATACTACAGGGTCTACCTATATGGGTGCTGCCTTATACTTCAGAATCTGCCTATGGGGTGCTGACTTATACTACAGGATCTGCCTATGGGGTGCTGCCTTATACTACAGGGTCTGCCTATGGGGTGCTGTACTACTGGAAAATGGAGGCATTTTTTCTTTCTTTTTTTTTTACCAAAATTTAGATTTTTTTTTCCATCATTTAACTAAAAAAGAACCTAAACATGTTTGGTGTCTATGAACTTCAAATGACCTGGAGAATCATTTTGGCAGGTCAGTTTTAGAATTAAGTGAACATGGTAAAAGGAAAAAAAAACAAGTATGGAATTGCACCTTTTTTTGCAATTTCACCACACTTGGAATTTTTTCCCATTTTCTAGTACACCATATATTCAAACCAATGATGGCGTTCAAAAGTAGAACGTGTCCTGCAAAAAAACAAGCCCTCACACGGCCATTTTGACAGAAAAATAAAAAAGTTATATCTCTGGGAAAAAGAGGAGCAAAAAGCGAAAACGCAAAAACGGAAAATGGCCCAGGGATTAAGGGGTTAAGCCATAAAAGGCTGCAATGGGAATAACCAGTTAAAGGGACATTGATGTACTGCATTATGCCCGGTGTACAGTATAGGATGATACAGAGATATTTGCATTTACATTCTGAGTCCATTGTGAAGTCACGCTTCCTCAAGTTTTGCATTAGCAACATGTATCAGGTTTTGCCCGTAGAATTCCTTTAAGATGAATCCACAGATTTACTTGCAACCTGTATTGCTTGTAACCAATAATAATACATTATGATATTATTATTAAATGGGTTAAAGAACAAATTTAGCTCTGTTTCATCTATATTACCAAAGGAAAAAACAAATGTGGAGACACATTTAGATTTGCCCTCTGAAAATGGATTATTATTTTTTAATGAAGACTATACTGTATATTATATATTTCCATACATTTATTTATCTTACTGGAATGGTGAACTCATACGGCAGCATGCAGTATAGATTGTGGATTGTGTGCCTGGCAACGTCTTCTTTGGGGGGGGGGAGACAAAAATAGAATTGAAAACAAAGAGCCCCCCATTATCCGTGTTATTGGTTCAATGGATACATCTGTTTAGCATACACTTTTTGTCTGTGTTTTCTAAAGTTTCATGTTGACGTCTGGGCTCATTGTTGGAAAATACAGAAAAAAATTTTAAAAATCCATTACAGAAATAATAGAATGTAAAAAAAATAAAACCAGGAGATCTATTTAATGAAATATGTAGTTTCTATTAAAAAAATCTGGGGAAAGATATTCTTAAAAAGTATAAAGTTCTTAGTACAGGTTAAAACTTTTGATCAATTGTTTGAGTCCATCCGCCAAAAGCAAGGTATTTGCTTCAGATGGGATTCTACACTAACAGAATAAAAGACCGAAGGGTTTGTTCTCAAGATGTCATCTTGTTTTTTGGCAAATGTGCTCAATATCTAAATAATGACTATATGAAGTTCATACATTTGTTGTTTGCAGGCGGCATACCATAACATACATAGAGTTCTGAACTTTTGTGTATATCTGTTGGTATGTACAGCAGTGATCAAAAGTTTTGAAATCTTCAGTAATCTTAATATGTATGCATACATTTCAACTAGAATTACAAAGTATACAGGTTTGGCATGGAATAAGTCATCATTATTTTTCACCATGACTATGTTACCCCAAACGGTGGCGCATGTGGATTTGTGGACCGACTATACCACAGGGCTGGGCCTGCCCAGAAAGGGCTAGCTGGTGTTCATTGGAGTTCCTGATGTTGTAGAGAAACTGGGCTGCAGGTAGCTGCCAGGTACATCTCCTGAGCAGAGCCTGGTACTGCAGCTGCTGACCCTAAGGGTCAAGTACGCTGGCAATGATTAGGACTAGGTCTCTGTTCAGGCTAATAAGTTCTGGCACAGAATGGTTATTGACATGGATTCGGGCTCGGTTCTGACACGCCAATCTAGAATACTGGATCAGGGTTTGGCTGCACACGGACAGGGGACAATTTTCAAGCACTGGCTGCTCACGGACCAGGGGATGAGGTTCAGGCTCTGGTTGTTTCGAGACGAGTTAATGCATTCAGGCACTGGCCACTTCAGGACGAGGGGATGAGATTCAAGCACTGGCCACTCCGGGGCCAGTGGACAAGATTTAAGCACTGGATGCTCTGGGACAAGTGGACTTTGGGAACAGGACTGACCACTCCAGGACTAGGGGAGTTTGGATAAATTACTGGCCACACAAGGACCAGGGCACTTCGGATTCATTACAGGCCACTTCAGCACCAGGGGACTACGTTTGGGCACTGACCTCATAGAGATGAGGGGTTGCGGTTCAGGGCACTGGCCGCACCAGGACCAGGGGTTTGGGTACAGGTTCAGGACACTAGACACAGGACCAGGGGACCTCGCAACTCACTAGTAGTACACCATACTTTCTAATGAATCTACACATTGCTTGGCGACTCCCTAGCGGAGAGGGAGTCTTTTATACAAGATGCCTCCAAGCTATTGGCTAAGAGCCATTTTTCAGGTGTAGTAAATTATACAAAATGCTTCTTAGCTACTCAACTATTTACACTATGCGTGCTGCCCCTCTAAGAGCGGCATGCACATAGGGCGCAAGAGCATTCTGGAGACAATGCCAAGGGCTAGGGGTCACAATGCAGAGGTGCGGGCAATAGAACTACAGATCATTTGGAAGGGCTACCAGATTTTGCATTTTTTTTCAAAACTTGCATAAAACAGGAGATCTAAAACTATCTATAACTATAAGAACACAAATATTCCTAATATATGCACCTGGTCTTGTTAAATACAGATTAAAGTGTGTCCCCCAACAGACTTTATAGATTTGAAGATGTACAATATGAAAGTTAGGCCTTTATGTACCTTATTTACCTAGCAATAGATACTCATGTCTAATGTATACAAAGATACATATATTTACGATATTTCATAATTCTTCAGCACAATGCAGTCGATGATAAATGTTTTCTGTTTTCATTTACCTCTGAATAAAGTTCTCATGTGATTTTCGCTGCAATGCTTTTAACAGCTGCTAATTGTCTCATCTCATGTTTTCTTCACAGGTCATCGGAGGAAGAGCAAAAAATAACAGATGCTCAAAAATACTTTGTACGTGAGTCTGCAGGAACGGAGATTTAATGTCAGGAACTGTGGAATAACGTGATGCTATGGACATTTGCTTTTTTCTATCTCATAATATAGGGCAGGCTTAACAGCTTATAAAAACACTTTATAGACCAATATAGTCACCAAATCCCTCCATGTTCTATGTAATCATGTTGTAGAAGGAAAGTTCTTTTGTTTCCACTGGGAAATCATTTTATTACCGAAAGACTTTGAGAAAGAATGTCAGTGGTAAGATCCTATGATTACTCTTCCGTACACAAACATGTGAAGACAGAGAGGATATCCTAGTATATGTAAACTCCACAATCCATGAACTTTCTTCAGGGTTTACGGAACACCTTTATCTGTCATATTGGCCACTGAGAGTAAAGTATGGTAATGAATATTGGCCTAGGGAACCAACACCGTCATGGAAAATGCAGCCATCACTAAAAAAATTACTTCTCTTGACCCAACACATAATCAATACGCTTTGTAATGCATCATATTAAAAGGGAATACATGGCCCGAAATTACGTTATGCACAGGTTTTATGTTTTACTAGTGTGTAAATTGCATTCTTTATTGTTCTGCATCACTTACTACTCTGCTGGGTAAAGCTCAAGAGCAGCAGATGTTTCCTGATGACATCTTACCACTAAATGGGAAAATGCGGTCAGGAAGGGCAGCAGAATCTTGGCCGCAAGATGACTGCATATTTATTGGTGTTAATTTAGCTTTCTGCAAGTCATCTTTCAAAACAAAACATCTTTAAGAATATTAAAATATGACATATTTTGGGAATTGAATGCTGTATATGACCAACCTGAATTGTTTAGTAAACCTTCAAGTAGCATTTGTATGTTTTTTGATTTGTACACATTTGCTGTAATTGCTGGACATCTAAGGGAGCATCCCTCTTGTTCAACTCTATCAAGTTTATAAACCAGTGTTTATTGTACATAAAAAGCAGATATAAAAATATGAATATGCTATTTAAACTTTTTCTACTTACTTTACACATGGGGTGTACACAGGGTGGACGCCACTCGGACAAGGGAGCTATTTTGTCATGTAAGTCCACTACTTTACTAGATTGCTTCCAATATGATCTATACCACGAGGTGACTTATTGCTTATGGGTCCATGATGTTATGTTTACGGCTTCACGCACATTGTGTTATTAATTAGGGTTCGCTGTTATGGTTCTCAATGGCAAGAGAACATAGCCCAGCAAACATAAGAACTAGCTCTTGGAAGGATGGAAACTAAACTGACCATGAACTAAACCTGCCGCACAACTAACAGTAGCCGGGTAGCGTAGCCTGCGTTCTATCCCTAGACGCCCAGCGCCGGCCGGAGGACTAACTAATCCTGGCAGAGGAAAATATAGTCCTGGCTCACATCTAGAGAAATTTCCCCGAAAGGCAGACAGAGGCCCCCACAAATATTGGCGGTGATTTTAGATGAAATGACAAACGCAGTATGAAAATAGGTTTAGCAAAATTGAGGTCCGCTTACTAGATAGCAGGAAGACAGAAAGGGCACTTTCATGGTCAGCTGAAAACCCTATCAAAACACCATCCTGAAATTACTTTAAGACTCTAGTATTAACTCATAACATCAGAGTGGCAATTTCAGATCACAAGAGCTTTCCAGACACAGAAACGAAACTACAGCTGTGAACTGGAACAAAATGCAAAAACAAACAAGGACTAAAGTCCAACTTAGCTGGGAGTTGTCTAGCAGCAGGAACATGCACAGAAAGGCTTCTGATTACAATGTTGACCGGCATGGAAGTGACAGAGGAGCAAGGCTAAATAGCGACTCCCACATCCTGATGGAAACAGGTGAACAGAGAGGATGATGCACACCAGTTCAATTCCACCAGTGGCCACCGGGGGAGCCCAAAATCCAATTTCACAACAGTACCCCCCCCTCAAGGAGGGGGCACCGAACCCTCACCAGAACCACCAGGGTGATCAGGATGAGCCCTATGAAAGGCACGGACCAAATCGGAGGCATGAACATCAGAGGCAGTCACCCAAGAATTATCCTCCTGACCGTATCCCTTCCATTTGACCAGATACTGGAGTTTCCGTCTGGAAACACGGGAGTCCAAGATTTTTTCCACAACGTACTCCAACTCGCCCTCAACCAACACCGGAGCAGGAGGCTCAACGGAAGGCACAACCGGTACCTCATACCTGCGCAATAATGACCGATGAAAAACATTATGAATAGAAAAAGATGCAGGGAGGTCCAAACGGAAGGACACAGGGTTAAGAATCTCCAATATCTTGTACGGGCCGATGAACCGAGGCTTAAACTTGGGAGAAGAAACCCTCATAGGGACAAAACGAGAAGACAACCACACCAAGTCCCCAACACAAAGCCGAGGACCAACCCGACGCCGGCGGTTGGCAAAAAGCTGAGTCTTCTCCTGGGACAACTTCAAATTGTCCACTACCTGTCCCCAAATCTGATGCAACCTCTCCACCACAGCATCCACTCCAGGACAATCCGAAGATTCCACCTGACCAGAAGAAAATCGAGGATGAAACCCCGAATTACAGAAAAAGGGAGACACCAAGGTGGCAGAGCTGGCCCGATTAATGAGGGCAAACTCCGCTAAAGGCAAAAAAGCAACCCAATCATCCTGATCTGCAGACACAAAACACCTCAAATATGTCTCCAAGGTCTGATTCGTCCGCTCGGTCTGGCCATTAGTCTGAGGATGGAAAGCAGACGAGAAAGACAAATCTATGCCCATCCTAGCACAGAATGCTCGCCAAAATCTAGACACGAATTGGGTACCTCTGTCAGAAACGATATTCTCCGGAATACCATGCAAACGGACCACATTTTGAAAAAACAGAGGAACCAACTCGGAAGAAGAAGGCAACTTAGGCAGGGGAACCAAATGGACCATCTTAGAGAAACGATCACACACCACCCAGATGACAGACATCTTCTGAGAAACAGGAAGATCCGAAATAAAATCCATCGAGATGTGCGTCCAGGGCCTCTTCGGGATAGGCAAGGGCAACAACAATCCACTAGCCCGAGAACAACAAGGCTTGGCCCGAGCACAAACGTCACAAGACTGCACGAAGCCTCGCACATCTCGAGACAGGGAAGGCCACCAGAAGGACCTTGCCACCAAATCCCTGGTACCAAAGATTCCAGGATGACCTGCCAACGCAGAAGAATGAACCTCAGAAATGACTTTACTGGTCCAATCATCAGGAACAAACAGTCTACCAGGTGGGCAACGATCAGGTCTATCCGCCTGAAACTCCTGCAAGGCCCGCCGCAGGTCTGGAGAAACGGCAGACAATATCACTCCATCCTTAAGGATACCTGTAGGTTCAGAATTACCAGGGGAGTCAGGCTCAAAACTCCTAGAAAGGGCATCCGCCTTAACGTTCTTAGAACCCGGCAGGTAGGACACCACAAAATTAAACCGAGAGAAAAACAACGACCAGCGCGCCTGTCTAGGATTCAGGCGTCTGGCGGACTCAAGATAAATTAGATTTTTGTGGTCAGTCAATACCACCACCTGATGTCTAGCCCCCTCAAGCCAATGAAGCCACTCCTCAAAAGCCCACTTCATGGCCAAAAGCTCCCGATTCCCAACATCATAATTCCGCTCGGCGGGCGAAAATTTACGCGAGAAAAAAGCACAAGGTCTCATCACGGAGCAATCGGAACTTCTCTGCGACAAAACCGCCCCAGCTCCGATTTCAGAAGCGTCGACCTCAACCTGAAAAGGAAGAGCAACATCAGGCTGACGCAACACAGGGGCGGAAGAAAAGTGGCGCTTAAGCTCCCGAAAGGCCTCCACAGCAGCAGGGGACCAATCAGCAACATCAGCACCCTTCTTAGTCAAATCAGTCAATGGTTTAACAACATCAGAAAAACCAGCAATAAATCGACGATAAAAGTTAGCAAAGCCCAAAAATTTCTGAAGACTCTTAAGAGAAGAGGGTTGCGTCCAATCACAAATAGCCTGAACCTTGACAGGATCCATCTCGATGGAAGAGGGGGAAAAAATATATCCCAAAAAGGAAATCTTTTGAACCCCAAAAACGCACTTAGAACCCTTCACACACAAGGAATTAGACCGCAAAACCTGAAAAACCCTCCTGACCTGCTGGACATGAGAGTCCCAGTCATCCGAAAAAAATCAAAATATCATCCAGATACACAATCATAAATTTATCCAAATAATCACGGAAAATGTCATGCATAAAGGACTGAAAGACTGAAGGGGCATTTGAAAGACCAAAAGGCATCACCAAATACTCAAAGTGGCCCTCGGGCGTATTAAATGCGGTTTTCCACTCATCCCCCTGCTTAATTCGCACCAAATTATACGCCCCACGGAGATCTATCTTAGAGAACCACTTGGCCCCCTTTATGCGAGCAAACAAATCAGTCAGCAGTGGCAACGGATATTGATATTTAACCGTGATTTTATTCAAAAGCCGATAATCAATGCACGGCCTCAAAGAGCCATCTTTCTTAGCCACAAAGAAAAAACCGGCTCCTAAGGGAGATGACGAAGGACGAATATGTCCCTTTTCCAAGGACTCCTTTATATATTCTCGCATAGCAGCATGTTCAGGCACAGACAGATTAAATAAACGACCCTTAGGGTATTTACTACCCGGAATCAAATCCATGGCACAATCGCACTCCCGGTGCGGAGGTAATGAACCAAGCTTAGGTTCTTCAAAAACGTCACGATATTCAGTCAAGAATTCAGGAATCTCAGAGGGAATAGATGATGAAATGGAAACCACAGGTATGTCCCCATGCGTCCCCTTACATCCCCAGCTTAACACAGACATAGCTTTCCAGTCAAGGACTGGGTTATGAGATTGCAGCAATGGCAATCCAAGCACCAACACATCATGTAGGTTATACAGCACAAGAAAGCGAATAATCTCCTGGTGATCCGGATTAATCCGCATAGTTACTTGTGTCCAGTATTGTGGTTTATTGCTAGCCAATGGGGTGGAGTCAATCCCCTTCAGGGGTATAGGAGTTTCAAGAGGCTCCAAATCATACCCACAGCGTTTGGCAAAGGACCAATCCATAAGACTCAAAGCGGCGCCAGAGTCGACATAGGCATCCGCGGTAATAGATGATAAAGAACAAATCAGGGTCACAGATAGAATAAACTTAGACTGTAAAGTGCCAATTGAAACAGACTTATCAAGCTTCTTAGTACGCTTAGAGCATGCTGATATAACATGAGTTGAATCACCGCAATAGAAGCACAACCCATTTTTTCGTCTAAAATTCTGCCGTTCACTTCTGGACAGAATTCTATCACATTGCATATTCTTTGGCGTCTTCTCAGTAGACACCGCCAAATGGTGCACAGGTTTGCGCTCCCGCAGACGCCTATCGATCTGGATAGCCATTGTCATGGACTCATTCAGACCCGCAGGCACAGGGAACCCCACCATAACATCCTTAATGGCATCAGAGAGACCCTCTCTGAAATTCGCCGCCAGGGCGCACTCATTCCACTGAGTAAGCACAGCCCATATACGGAATTTCTGGCAGTATATTTCAGCTTCGTCTTGCCCCTGAGATAGGGACATCAAGGCCTTTTCCGCCTGAAGTTCTAACTGAGGTTCCTCATAAAGCAACCCCAAGGCCAGAAAAAACGCATCCACATTGAGCAACGCAGGATCCCCTGGAGCCAATGCAAAAGCCCAATCCTGAGGGTCGCCCCGGAGCAAGGAAATCACAATCCTGACCTGCTGAGCAGGATCTCCAGCAGAGCGAGATTTCAGGGACAAAAACAACTTGCAATTATATTTGAAATTTTGAAAGCAAGATCTATTCCCCGAGAAAAATTCAGGCAAAGGAATTCTAGGTTCAGATATAGGAACATGAACAACAAAATCTTGTAAATTTTGAACTTTCGTGGTGAGATTATTCAAACCTGCAGCTAAACTCTGAATATCCATTTTAAACAGGTGAACACAGAGCCATTCCAGGATTAGAAGGAGAGAGAGAGAGAAAGGCTGCAATATAGGCAGACTTGCAAGAGATTCAATTACAAGCACACTCAAAACTGAAGGAAAAAAAAAAAAATCTTCAGCAGACTTCTCTTCTCTCTCCTTTCTCTGTAAATTAATTTAACCCTTTGGGTCCGGTCAAACTGTTATGGTTCTCAATGGCAAGAGAACATAGCCCAGCAAACATAAGAACTAGCTCTTGGAAGGATGGAAACTAAACTGACCATGAACTAAACCTGCCGCACAACTAACAGTAGCCGGGTAGCGTAGCCTGCGTTCTATCCCTAGATGCCCAGCGCCGGCCGGAGGACTAACTAATCCTGGCAGAGGAAAATATAGTCCTGGCTCACCTCTAGAGAAATTTCCCCGAAAGGCAGACAGAGGCCCCCACAAATATTGGCGGTGATTTTAGATGAAATGACAAACGTAGTATGAAAATAGGTTTAGCAAAATTGAGGTCCGCTTACTAGATAGCAGGAAGACAGAAAGGGCACTTTCATGGTCAGCTGAAAACCCTATCAAAACACCATCCTGAAATTACTTTAAGACTCTAGTATTAACTCATAACATCAGAGTGGCAATTTCAGATCACAAGAGCTTTCCAGACACAGAAACGAAACTACAGCTGTGAACTGGAACAAAATGCAAAAACAAACAAGGACTAAAGTCCAACTTAGCTGGGAGTTGTCTAGCAGCAGGAACATGCACAGAAAGGCTTCTGATTACAATGTTGACCGGCATGGAAGTGACAGAGGAGCAAGGCTAAATAGCGACTCCCACATCCTGATGGAAACAGGTGAACAGAGAGGATGATGCACACCAGTTCAATTCCACCAGTGGCCACCGGGGGAGCCCAAAATCCAATTTCACAACAGTTCGCATATAATCGCTCAACACTTTGAGGATTGCACTGGCACTTTATCTGTTTCTATAATGAGATTTATTTTTTGTGTTATTTGAGTCAAGATTGATCATGTATATATAGTGTTTACTTCCAGCTCTCCTTCCCATATTGTTACAACACCTTGGGTGTGCGTTCTTGTTTATTATTATTATTTATTGTGTTTTTAGCATCACTTTTTTCATCCTTGTTCTGATACCCTTGTTGCTGTTAATAAAGTTATTTATGATTATATATTATACATGGTAAGGGGACTTTTTTGGTCAGTTCATGCTCTTTACTTCCCTTTACTTTACACATGTTTGAAACTATATTCCTATACTATTATATACTTTTATTTAGTATTTTTTTGAAGGAAGAACGGTTATCCCCTTAAGGAGGCCCTGTTACTTGACCTATGTAATTTATTAATCTGGTCTAAAAATTAATGTTCTCTTGAATTTGAAAGAGTTAATTTTCTGTCTATGTGCCTCTTCATTCCTGAGATATGGATACAGGTTCCTCCCTGTATAAAGACTTGTTAGCCACCTGGGTGTGATCATCAAAAATATATCAATAGAGAGCAGTTATGGAACATGCCCACTTGGTTGAATAAGCTAGATTTATATACTAAGACAAAAATAAAACAATTCAGGAGAACAGAGGCATTTACATCAGGTTAACACATTTATGGCAAGTAGCTGGTTCTCTTTAGGCCGGGGTCACACTTGCGAGTGTGATGCAAGGAACTTGCGCAAGTCTTTCACTTCAATACCTGGTGCTGCCGCCGATACTCAAGACCGGAGCATTCAGATGCATAGAAATACAAGCAGCCACACAGTCCGGTCCCGAGTGCCGACGGTAATGTCGGGTATTGAGCTGAGAGACTTGCGCAAGTTTCTTGCATCACACTCGCATGTGTGATCTGGGCCTTAAAAGCAATCTGTCCACTCTCCGCCAAACTGTTTATATAATAATTTTTCTCTCTGAAAGAAAACATTATCCACATCTTTAGTGATGTAATCTATTGCTCCCTCCCAGAAAAACAAATCACTAGTTTTGTTCATTTCCAAATGCTGTACTATGAGTGTGTCAGAGCACTTCCCGAGCCTTGCCCTCTCTGGCTATATTGCCCATAAATCCAAGTCTTACCCTCGTAACAGATAGTTCACTGGCTTCACTACACAGGATGGGAGGAGAATGTAGCTGAGGAGGCAGAGCTTTGGGAAGTGCTTTGACATGCCCGTAGTAATTGAGCCTTATTTGCATATGAATTGAAACAGTTATATATCAGTCAGGGAGCAATTGCATTGGTAAGTATCAATTACATCTTTTAGAGAAGAACACAACCATTGTTTGTTCTGACAGATGCCCTTTAACAAAATGTTACATCTCTCATTCAGGATCTCTATCAATTTGCATAGCAGAGTGTGGCTACAAAAATGTGCCTCCATATCACTGGTGGGTGAAGCACATCTAGACATTACTCACAATGATTTTATTGTTGAGCTTACAATGGTTAAAGAGTTACCGTAATTATATCATATTCATAAGGCTCCCACAGCATCTATCTCCAGAATAACACCAAATACAATGAGGGCCATCATTTTTGATAATTTTTAGACCTCCCCTACAAATCAATGTAGAGAGTGGCAAATGGCATATGTGTGGTCACCTTTCCATTGACGGATGGAAATAGGGCATTCTGAGCATAGATGCATGTCTCAGCAGTAATGCATGGGACAAAACCCCTAAACCCCTTAATTTCCTCAAGGGTAGCACTGCAGATAAGCTAATCACTTGCTAACTAGTTCCTGGCAGATTACATTTAATTGCTGGGGCTTCAAACATTTGGACAACTGGGGATCAAACAATTTTCAAGCAAACCCGTGTAATAAAAGGGCATTGTCAAACATGGGCTTATCAAAAAAATCCTGCTGAAATATAACATATTTAGATCAATTATTAAAATAGTCGAAATAGAAAACAAAAAACCAAGAAAAGAATATCAATTATAATAAATATTAGGGTATAGAGTTCATGTGGAGTAAACTCTCTTGCCCTGTAGATGCCCTGATGTATACCCCTTCCTGACTGTGGAGGTTGGCACCCTAGCTTGGATGCAATATGTCGTCCGCACTCACGACGGCTGTCCCTAATGTTCTCTGTTGCACTTTGATCTAGGGTAATTTATTTCCAATGAACAACAGCCATTAACCTAGATTATTAGTATCCATGAGAAAACAGATATTAGGGTAATCAACAGTATCTTTCTATAAAAAATTGTCATCTTTCCATAGGATTGGTCAAAAATGTATGATTGCTGGTGGTGGTCCAATCAGAAGATTTGCAATTTATTTATTTTTATTTTTTGGTATTACAAAATCCCTTATGAAAAGCTGATGGTAAAACCTGACACACTGACCAAACAGATGAAAATCGAATCCAAAACACTATTGAATATCAAACTTTTTTTGCATACTAAAAACATCACTAATGTCTGAATGAGCCTTACGCATCTGATCTTATACATACCTATTATTTATAAAGACATCACAATACATCAATGTATTAAAAAAGCATTTTTTAATGTAGCAAAACTGTATTTTTCAGTATAACATTTTGCAATAATTTCTAGTTTTATATTCCATATTGATTAAAGAGATCTAAAAAATACAGCAAATTAAGAGTGAAAATACATCATTCTCTTTTTTTTGCTAATAAATGCCTTGTCTTTTTGGACTGACATATGAAAATGAATCTGTGCTCTGCTGACATGGCAAACATAATATCTTCTCATGGGATTGTGTAAGAGGCATTAACCGTACTTTAACGTAGGTATGGCTTTCTGCAAGCAGTTACATTTCAGAGGGGAATTCATTAACATGTCAAAAAGTGCAACCAGTGATAAGTTTCTGTTAGTCAGGTTGCGTATTTAGGGTATTGAATTCATTTGTGAACACGCTGATATGCCATTAGTAGAGGAAAAGCAAGAACATGATTATATTTGATATGCTGAAAACTCTATCTATGGTGACTAGAAAAAGAAAATCTTCTCATGAAAACATCAGAGGAGCCCTGCTAAATCCCCGTATAATTAGAGAATGCAGTGACATGTATCCTGTGAGACGGACTGCATCGAGTATATGTGAAAAAAAGCAAACCATGTTGTAAGTTACCAAACAGGTCATTTTAAAAACAATGGAATCACCATATATATATTATATATATATATATACATATATGTGTGTACCGTATATATACAGTATATATATATATATATATATATATATATATATATATACTAGCTGTACTACCCGGCTTCGCCCGGGGTAATAACTGCTGTTAGCAAAATAGAATGTTAACAAAAATTTATTCTGCACAAAAAACCACAAAACAAATAGATAGAAATGTAATTATTAAAAGGCAAAAACTAAGCTAATAGAAGCATTTTACAACATATATTTCAACACCAGAGATGTTCCACACAGATTTAACTAAATTGGCCAAGTAATGTGAAGTAATCTTCTACTACTTATTCGAGAGCCTTTTGATAAACGACATTCTTTGTTTTTCCTTCAGGTGCAAAGACAAACAGATTTTTGGCTGTTCCAACTCTTGAACAGGCCACATAAAGTTGACCATGAGAAAAGCATGGAGATTGTAAATCTAAGCTAGCTGAAGAGCCCGGCGTTGCCTGGGCATAGTAAATATCTGTGGTTAGTTATAGCACCTCACTTCTCTTATTTTCCCATCACGCCTCTCATTTTCCCCATCACATCTTTCATTTTCCCCCTCACATCTCTCATTTTCTCCCTCACACCTGTCATTTTCCCCCTCACTCCTCTTATTTTCCCCCTCACTCCTCTCATTCCCCCCTAACACTTGTCATTTCGACCTCACATCTGTCATTTTCCGATCACTCCACTATTTTCCTTCACTCCTCTCATTTTGCACTCACACCTTTTCATTTTCACCTCACACCTCTCATTTTCACCTCAGTATATACATGTTTGTCATCTCCCTTATATATAGTATACACCTGTATGTCATCTCCTGTATATAGTATATACCTGTATGTCATCTCCCCTGTATATAGTGTATAACTGCTGTGTGTCATCTCCCCTGTATATAGTATATACCTGTATGTCATATCCTCCTATATATAGTATATACCTGTATGTAATCTCCTCCTGTATATAGTATATACCTGTGTGTCATCTCACCTATATATAGTATATATCTGTGTGTCATCTCCTCCTGTATATAGTATATACCTGTATGTCATCTCCTCCTATACATAGCATATACCTGTATGTCATCTCCTCCTGTATATACTATATACCTGTAGGTAATCTGCTCCTGTATATAGTATATACCTGTGTGTCATCTCCTTCTGTATATAGTATATACCTGTATGTCATCTCCTGCTGTATATAGTATATACCTGTATGTCATCTCCTGCTGTATGTAGTATGTACCTGTATGTCATCTCCTCCTCTATATAGTATATACCTGTGTGTTATCTCTCCTGTATATAGTATATATCTGTGTGTCATCTCCTTCTGCATATAGTATATACCTGTGTGTCATCTCCCCTGTAAATAGTATATACCTGTGTGTCATCTCCTCCTGTATATAGTATATATCTGTATGTCATCTCCTCCTGTATTAGACCTCATTCACACGTTATTTGGTCAGTATTTTTACCTCAGTATTTGTAAGCTAAATTGGCAGCCTGATAAATCCCCAGCCAACAGTAAGCCCACCCCCTGGCAGTATATATTAGCTCACACATACACATAATAGACTGGTCATGTGACTGACAGCTGCCGGATTCCTATATGGTACATTTGTTGCTCTTGTAGTTTGTCAGCTTATTAATCAGATTTTTATTTTTGAAGGATAATACCAGACTTGTGTGTGTTTTAGGGCGAGTTTCGTGTGTCAAGTTGTGTGTGTTGAGTTGCGTGTGGCGACATGCATGTAGCGACTTTTGTGAGATGAGTTTTTTGTGGCGACATGTGTGTAGCAACTTTTTGTGTGTCGAGTTGCATGTGACAGGTTAGTGTAGCAAGTTGTGTGCAGCAAGTTTTGCGCATGGCGAGTTTTGCGCGTGGCGAGTTTTATGTGTGGTGGCTTTTGAGTATGTGCAAGTTTTGTGTGAGGCAACTTTTGCATGTGTTGCAACTTTTGTGCATGTGGCAATTTTTCCGCGTGTGCAAGTTTTGCGTGTGGCGAGTTTTCCATGAGGTGAGTTTTGCACGTGTGGCGAGTTTTGCATGTGGAGAGTTTTGCGCGTGGCGAGTTTTGAGCGGCGACTTTTGTGTTTCAACTTTTATGTGGCGAGGTTGGTGTATGTGTGGTGAAATGTGCGCTGTGGGTGGTATATGTGTTCGAGCACGTGGTAGTGTGTGGCGCATTTTGTGTGTGTGTTCATATCCCCGTGGTGGTGTGGTGATTATCCCATGTCGGGGCCCCACCTTAGCAACTGTACAGTATATACTCTTTGGTGCCATCGCTCTCATTCTTTAAGTCCCCCTTGTTCACATCTGGCAGCTGTTAATTTGCCTCCAACACTTTTCCTTTCATTTTTTCCCCATTATGTAGATAGGGGCAAAATTGTTTGGTGAATTGGAAAGCGCGGGGTTAAAATTTCACCTCACAACATAGCTTTGACGCTCTCAGGGTCCAGACGTGTGACTGTGCAAAATTTTGTGCCTGTAGCTGCGACGCCTCCAACACTTTTCCTTTCACTTTTTCCCCATTATGTAGATAGGGGCAAAATTGTTTGGTGAATTGGAAAGCGCGGGGTTAAAATTTCACCTCACAACATAGCCTATGACGCTCTCGGGGTCCAGACGTGTGACTGTGCAAAATTTTGTGGCTGTAGCTGCGACGGTTCAGATGCCAATCCCGGACATACACACATACACACACACATACATACACACATTCAGCTTTATATATTAGATATATATATATATATATATATATATATATATATATATATATATATATATATATATATATGTGCTTCTCACAAAATTACTCATCAAAAAGTTAATTTATCACTGTTCTTGATTGGCCAGCAGACTCGCCTGACCTTAACCCCATAGAGAATCTATGGGGAATTGTCAAGAGGAAGATGAGTGACACCAGACCCAACAATGCAGATGAGGCTGAATGCTGCTATGAAAGCAGGGGCTACCATAACACCTCAGCAGTGCCATAGGCTGATTGCCTCCATGCCATGCCGCATTGATACAGTAGTTGATGCCAAAGGAGCCCCGACCAAGTATAGAGTGCAATTACTGAACATACATTTCAGATTTTAAAATCATTTTTCAAGCTGGTGTTATAAAGTATTCTAATTTATTGAGATAATGACTTTTGGGTTTTCATTGGTTGTAAGACATAATCATCAACATTAACAGAAACAAACACTTTAAATAGATCACTATGCTTGTAATGACTATTTAATATATGAGTTTGTGCTGTTTAGAAGATGCAAACATTTAAGGGTAAGTTCACACTAAGCTTTTCTTCAGCATTTTCTTCTGCAGTAAAATCTGATCTCTTGGCAGGAAAGAAGCTGCAGAAAAAAAGCATGTTTTCCTTGCGTTTTTTTATCGTGGTTTTGGCATTCTAGATTTGTCTCGTGTGCCTGCTGATAAAGTTTATTGTTGAAAAAAACTCCTATTCCATAGAATCATGTTTTGATACAAATGATACGCACAACATGATCCTTGCATTTTTGTTCCATTTTTTCAGTGTTTTTTTCATCACCCATTCATACAAAATACGAAAACTGGAGACATCACACCAAAGAGTATTCAAAAGTTGATTATTTATTTACAAGCCCATAGTGGCGACGTTTTGGTTCCAATATGTGACTATAGTGATGTCAAATGGTTCTTTTGATCTATACAGTGGCCATGTCAGTAGTCTGTGGCTACATAGCTCTGTGAATGGCATCTTACCTGTAGGAAACCTGGTGCCTCATCTGATTTGTTTGCCTGGCACTATGTCATTGTTGTGGTGTGATGCCTACAGGGATGCCGTTAGGTAGGAGATAGTTTGCATGGCTCTCGTCCGGTGACCACATACTACAGATGTGACCCCTGGTTCAATTACCTCTAGTGACTATTACATTATAGACATTTCCTTACTCCCTGTACCAACACATGTTGATGTTTTTTGTATATTTTGTTTATTAGGGATGAGTAGACCCCTGGAAGTTTAGGTCCTGGTAGGCCAGTTTAGGTCCTGGCCTACAAGGATGCCGTTAGGTAGGAGATACTTTGCATGGCTCTCGTCCTGTGACCACATACTACAGATGTGACCCCTGGTTCAATTACCTCTAGTGACTATTACATTATAGACATTTCCTTACTCCCTGTACCAACACATGTTGATGTTTTTTGTATATTTTGTTTACTAGGGATGAGTAGACCCCTGGAAGTTTAGGTCCTGGTACTTGACCTAAATTTCATTCCAATGTTTGGTTCGGGTACCAGAACTATACCCGAACTTGAACCAGAACCTGAATGCCATTAAAACCTGAACTTCGGAGGTGAAAAAAGTTCTCTCTCTCTCAAAAAATAATGCAAGTTTTTCCCCATATAATTTATTAGACACTGAAAAATAATATTCTGTGTGGTATGGTTGGCAACCATAAATTCCAAGGTTGTCTTTAAAAATATAAGACTATTTATAGCACTTTGACTGAATTTCATATGGAACTTGGAATACAGATTGTAACCATGCAGATAATGATACAGAACCATATGTTTAAAAAGACAGTACCATGCCCAACTAGTGCACTTTGTGCATCTGTACAGAATGCCCACTAAAACTAATTTTTCATTGGATGCATGAGGCCAAAGTCCACTGAATGCTTGAAAATTCAGCATGTGAAGACTTAAATCCACTATCAAACTCCTACGTGAGAATCAATTATCTCATATCTAGTGATAAATGAGCAGGTTGCAGCACCACTATATAAAATAAGGATCTCTGCCGACACCTGCCAAATACAGTAGCTATATGGGACTATAAACGACTGAGTATACCAGATTAAGAACAGAATTTCTGTGGATCCTGATTGACTAATAGAAGAATTCACTACATCTGTGTTATATATGCTAAATATAGAGGAAAGTTCCACATTAAACAAATTTGCAATGCTTACAACTCTAAATTTCTGACTTAATGTAATTGCAAACTAGGTTACCTCCAGCTGAGATCTGGCATAAAACATACAAGGGGAAATATAATGAATATCAGATGCTGCTCAGAATATTTGTGATGATCCCGTCTTAAATACATAAATGTAGAAGTAATGCAAACATTACTTAATCAATTGGGAGTTGGAATACATATAAGTCATGAAAACATTGGGCATACTTTATCCATTATTTCATCATCATTTTTCCATTTAATAATATCGATATTAGAACGTGACTGCCATTTTAATTTTATTTCATAAATGAATAGTACACTTGAAAATAAAAGACTTTGTAATATATCTTATCAGAGAAATCCTATTCTATCTCTATCTATAAATTTTCACTTTATCGGTAAAATCTGTATGCAGTGAAGACAGATTTTTATATTCCAGAAATAGAAGATAGCATTTGTTTTTTATAAGATTATATGTAGAAGGGAGGGGAGAGACAGAGGGAGGAGCTCTGCCTTTGGCTCCTCCCCTTTCCCAACCCCCTACTATCTACCTAATATCTTATCAGTAGCAACTGCCATCTTGTTTCTCAGTAATATTAAAATCTGTCTTCCTGGAATACAGATTTTACCCCGGAATTGAGAATTTTGAGAATGATTGATCAACTCTGGAAAAGAAAATAGCAGATTTCTCTGATAAAAAAAAATATTACAAAGTTGTCTATTTTCATGTGTACTATTGATTAATGAAATAAAAAAATAAAAGCATAAAAAACTGTAAAATATTAAATTGAATTTAATTAACACTTCTCAACAGTGCACAAATATGAGGTTTGAATGGGGGGATTACGGCCCTTTAACCCCTTCCTGACGTCGGACGTGATAGTACGTCCGACGTCAGGTCCCCTGCTTTGATGCAGGGCTCCGCGGTGAGCCCGCATCAAAGCCGGGACATGTCAGCTGTTTTGAACAGCTGACATGTGCCCGCAATAGCAGCGGGTGAAATCGCGATTCACCCACCGCTATTAACTAGTTAAATGCCGCTGTCAAACGCAGACAGCGGCATTTAACTACCGCATCCGGCCGGGCGGCCGGAAATGACGTCATCGCCGACCCCTGTCACATGTTCGGGGGTCGGCGATGCTTCAGTATTGTAACCATAGAGGTCCTTGAGACCTCTATGGTTACTGATGCACGGTAGCTGTGAGCACCACCCTGTGGTCGGCGCTCACAGCACACCTGATTTTCTGTAGCATAGCAGCGATCTGATGATCGCTGTTATGTAGCAGAGGCGATCGAGTTGTGCCTGCTTCTAGCCTCCCATGGAGGCTATTGAAGCATGGCAAAAGTAAAAAAAAAGTTAAAAAAAATGTGAAAAAAATAAAAAAACATAAAAGTTTAAAACACCCCCCTTTCGCCCCAATCAAAATAAATCAATAAAAAAAAATCAAACCTACACATATTTGGTATCGCCGCGTTCAGAATCGCCCGATCTATCAATAAAAAAAAGCATTAACCTGATCGCTAAATGGCGTAATGAGAAAAAAATCCGAAACGCCAGAATTACGTTTTTTTGGTCGCCGTGACATTGAATTAAAATGCAATAACGGGCAATCAAAAGAACGTATCTGCACCAATATGGTATCATTAAAAACGCCAGCTCGGCACGCAAAAAATAAGCCCTCAACCGACCCCAGATCTTGAAAATTGGAGACGCTACGAGTATCGGAATATGGCGCAATTTTTTTTAAATTTTTTTTAGCAAAGTTTGGAATTTTTTTTCACCACTTAGATAAAAAATAACCTAGTCATGTTATGTGTCTATGAACTCGTAATGACCTGGAGAATCATAATGGCAGGTCAGTTTTAGCATTTAGTGAACCTAGCAAAAAAGCCAAGCAAAAAACCAGTGTGGGATTGCACTTTTTTTGCAATTTCACCGCACTTGGAATTTTTTTCCCGTTTTCTAGTACAAGGCATGGTAAAACCAATGATTTCATTCAAAAGTACAACTTGTCCCGCAAAAAATAAGCCCTTAAATGGCCAAATTGACGGAAAAATAAAAAAGGTATGGCTCTGGGAAGGAGAGGAGTGAAAGACAAATATGGAAAAACGGAAAATCCCACGGTCATGAAGGGGTTAAAAATGAATTTCAGTTTGAAAAAAAAATTATGATAGAGTTTAAAGTTAATTTGAACATGTCATGAAATTCATGCTACCTGAATCAAGTGTGCCATGAATGTGACACTTGCTGTATCATTACAGTTTTCTTTATTTCAAAGAAAACATACTTTGAAGAGCTGACCGGGGAATATGTATCTCAAATGACAAGTCCCAGGCAGGTCCATGGTGATTCCTGCCCACCCCATTCCCTGACTGACAGGTCTCTGCTTATGCACAAACATAGGGAGAGAACTATCAGTCTAGGAAAATGGAGTGCGGAAAAGCCGCCAAGGATAAGGTTTGAAATAGTCATGTGAGACGTATATGAGTCCTTGCCAGCTTTTCAAAATATCTGTTCTCTGAAACACAACATCATCTCAAAGGATAACATGCACATCTGCAATAATGAAACATGGTTTGGATCTCATCACAGGCTCCTGTTAACATAGAGAAATCCATTGTCGAAGGTCTTGCGTCTACAGTATTTCCAAACTTTTGTTGGTAGGTTCAGTTATGTGTAGAAAAACAAACTTAGTTTTGCTTACCCTCCACGGGTTAAACTCTGCCTTTCTGCCACTATCCCGGTCTCTGTTGTTTGGCTGCAGCTGTGACATAACTTTGACACCACTGCAGCCAATCGCTGAGCTCAGCAGCTTTGCTAATATAGATGGCACGAGATGCTGAGCTCACTGATTGGCAATGTTAACATTATGTCACAGCTGCATCAGATCAGCAGAGGCTGGGACAGCAGCAGAGACATAGCACTGGACTTTGAAAGGGCACATAAGGTTCAGTTTGCTTTTTTACACATTACTGAGCCTATGGGCAGAGGTTTGATGAAAGAGGTCTCAAATGCTCATTACTGTTGTACGTTACTGTTGTACATGGAGTTCAGCAGACCATGTTAGTACTAACCAAGTAGTTTTATGTTCCCGTATCAGGAGTCTCATTTTGATGACAGAGTCCTACTCTTTATGTTTAACAGGTGCAGATGTTTCAACTTTAAAGAACGATAGGAAAAAAAGTTATGTCTTTCACCATTGGCCCCGGTAAGCTGACTACTGTCTGCATCCTGACATTATTTTCACAAAAACTTGACTTGTACATGTCTCACAGTACCGGCCTAGAGCAGGTTTAGCAGCAGCTGTTCTGACCACCCTCTGTGCTACTCACATTTAAGGCTGTCAACAATTGATTCATGGAGGTTTGATTGTAAGACTATTTTGTTGCTATAACATCGCTCAGCCAAGGTCTTACAGCTCAAAAAAAAGGACAGGGGAAAAAAATACCCAATCAAGCTGTGAATCCTACACTTGCTCACTAATAGCAGGCTATTAATTATCTGTCATTATTTTCAGTGTATAAAATATGACCTCTAGATTCTATAAGTACTTTAAGTAGTTGGGCAAACTTCTAAGTGTATCACTGAAAAGAATGTGGATATCTCCATTACGCACTATTCTCTTTTCTTTTATAATGCCAGAGTAGTTTGAGAAGTAATTAACCTATTGCATATTCACATAACACCACAGATACAGTATATTTATAAACTGCGGCAGTAGTTATTCTACCACACTACACAATAGAATACAAAATAAATAAATTTATAACAGTATAAACATAGTTGTGTGTGTGTGTATATATAAATAAATAAATATATATATATGTGTATATATATATATATATATATATATATATATATATATATATATATATATCGTTATGCTTATGTGTACAGTTCATTATATGTGGTATTATATATATAGAGAGAGATGAGTGGATCTTTTGAACTTCAAATTCACTGAATTTTCCCTCAAAATTAGTTTTACTTCATGCTAATCTCAATACTGGAAAGCTTGTAAATGCTTGGAAAACATACAAGTGAGGATCAGAATCGTGAGAAAACCCAGTGACCATAAAAGCTTATAACCTACAGACGAGATAGAGAGTGCTCTTTTGACCATGAGAGCATATACTCTACAGAAAAGAGAAAGAGAGAAGACCTCACTAACCATAACAGCTTACACTTTACAGGATAGAGACAGAGGACTCTGCTGACGATAAGAGCATACACTCTACAGGAGAGGATCGCGTTGTTCATAAGGGCTTACACTCTATGGGAATGATTGAAAGGTGGTTCCTCTTACCAAAAGACCTTACATTCTACAAGTGAGAGAGGACATTGATGATCATGAGCTTATACTCTGTAGGAGAGAGAGGACCCCTTGACAATAAGAGCTTACACTCTACAGGCAAGAGAGAGAGAACCTCACTGATCATAGGAGATTACAGATTACAGAAGAGAGACAAAGTTAGCGACTCTTGGGATGAAAACGGCTTCTGTACAAATTGTGCTCCATTTGGAACCACTGATCTGTGATGGCCCAGATGACCACCTCTGCACAAGGAGTGATGATAAACTGTAAAATGTCATACCTGCATGGCATTATGGGAAAGTGTGTGTGACTATGTAAAATGTTTTCACACTCTTCAGTGTGTCAGAGTAAGAAATAGCACTAGTTTTTTTAATTTTTCACACATTGCAAATCAAATTTTAAAATTTCAAATTTGCAAAAAATGGCAAATATCAGGAAGCTCGACTCAAACTCAATCCTGCTCTTCTCCCTACTTATAAAGCTCTCTCAACTCTATCTATCTATCTATCTATCTATCTATCTATAAAACATTGAAAATAATTTGTTCAGAATGGGACTGCACTTGTTGATTTTAAATGTCTGATCCTTTTGTTCTCCAAGTCAACCAGTGGTGTCCAGACCCTACTGTTGGCAATTTAGCATTGGTCTTTCAGCGCAAAGGATCAGGCAATAGTAAGAGTTTTCTTATTATAGAAATCATTTTATTACTTGACAATAGGACTAGCCACTTTCTAAATATAACTGAGACTTATACATATGGAATAGATGGGTAACCATTTGATAAAAACAAGATATTGGTTTATAAAAAATGTACAATACTGCATTATGAAATTATCCTTAAAGGTCTAAGGTTAAAGATAACATATTTCCTTTGTATTTTAGGCAAAACTTTATATACATATATTTTATCTTTTACATTTTAAAAATTACAAAAAAATAGGCTGATGCAAAAGTTTGGGCACCCTTCATGGTCAGTATCTAGTAGCACGCCCTTTTGAAAGTATCACATCTGGTAAACGCTTTTTGAAGACAGTCAAGGGTCTTGCAATTCTTGTTTGAGGGATTTTCATCCATTCTTCCTTGGAAAATTCTTCCAGTTCTGTGAGATTCCTGGGTTGTTTTTCATTCACTGCTTCTTTGAGATCTAGCCACAGATTTTCAATGATGTTCAGATCAGGGAGCTGTGAGAGTCATTGTAAATCCTTCAGCTTGACCCTTTTGAGGTATTCTATTGTGCATTTTGATGTGTGTTTATAATCATTATCCATTTGTAGAAACCATTCTCTTTTCAACTCCAGTTTTTTATAGATGGTGCTATATTTGTATCCAAAATTTGTTGAAATTTCATTGAATTCATTCTTCCCTCTACCCGTGAAATGTTCTCTAAGGCATTGGCTGCAACACAACTCCAAAGGATGATTAATGCACCTCCATGCTTAAAGGTTGGCGAGATGTTCTTTTCCTGAAATTCTGTGCCCTTTTTGCTCCACACATACCTTTGATCATTGTGGTAAAGAGTTCTATTTTAACAGTCCACAGGACTTGTTTAAAAAATGCATCAGGCTTGTTTAGATGTTCTTTTGCATACTTCTGATGCTGAATTTCATTGTGAGGATGCAGGAGAGGTCTCTGAACAGTAGAACAATGTACTACTCCAAAGTCTGCTAAATCTTTCTGAAGGTCTTTTGCAGTCAAGAGAGTGTACTGAACTGCAGCTCTAGTAACCCTATGAGAAACTCTCACTGAAATTTTGCTTGGTCTTCCAGACCTTATCTTGACCTCCATGGTTCCTGTTAAATATGATTTCTTAATTACATTTTGAACTGAAGAAAGGACAACTTGAAAAACACTTTTCTATGTTCTTAAAGCCTTCTCCTGCTTTGTGGGCATCCAGCATTTTCATTTTCAGAGTGCTAGGTAGCTGCTTATAAAGCTGGGAAATTTGCTTTACCTGGCCTTGTCTAAAGATGACAGTGAACAAGCCATAATCATAACAGGCTAATTAAGATTGAAACATTGATCAAAGTTATCTGAGGACACAAATCTCCAAGGATGCCCAAATTTTTGCATCAACCCATTTCCCCTTTTGTAATTTTGAAAATATAAATTATGAAAAAATATATATATATTTTTTGCCTAAAATACAAA
Organism: Ranitomeya variabilis; assembly: GCF_051348905.1. Classification (NCBI taxonomy): domain Eukaryota; kingdom Metazoa; phylum Chordata; class Amphibia; order Anura; family Dendrobatidae; genus Ranitomeya; species Ranitomeya variabilis. The sequence goes on along the minus strand of NC_135232.1, from coordinate 823,082,249 downwards.
GGAAATGTGTAATCTTTAACTTTAGGCCTTTTAGAGGTTATTTAATCTTTAGCTGTTCACAATAACAATAATTTTGAACAGGGGGGCCCAAACTTTTACATGACACTGTATTACTGAAATCTTTCAATAGTTCTGTTTCCAATTGTCTTTAGAAATAACTCCTTTGTAAAAATAGATTGATAGTCTTTTTAATTAAAAAACATGCATTTAGTGCACAATGTGTAGTACATCCTTTCAAGTAAGCTATGTAATATGATAAGGAAGAAAGTCAGTTTCTGAATATAGCAAAGAAGCAAGTATATTAAAGATACCCACTGAAGCAACATGTCCTTACTGTTGTAACATACTTTTTCTGGTAGTTCTTTGTAATTTGGAACATTTGTCAAATATTTCACTAGTAATTATAAAATAAGACGACAAAAAGTAATTTGAAACAGGTTCTGGTAAAGTAACAGTTTTATGAAGAAATATATAGACTCTCTTTTAACTGCCAAGGAAATGTTAAAATGTAACAGGGATTGGAATGAGACGAAGTAATTTAGATCACTCAGTTTAGAGACCATTGTTCTGCAGGTCTGTAATGTATTTATCATTTTACTTTGTTCCAGATATACTTAATAGACATAAACCTTGGAATGATCTCATGCTGGAATAAGTTCTTCACAATGGTGTGAAAAGTGTCAACTGAACTGCCAGATATCTTCTGCTTAATGATGTGCACTCAAACTAAAGAACCTTATTCCTCATCGAAATGTATATGTATGAATGAGTTATAGTTTATGAATGGCTTACTTTTCAGCTTTGTTCTTTGTGTGGAAAAACCATTGGTTTAATCCCTTAATGACCACCGATACACATTTTAATGGTGGCAGTCAAGGGTACTTATGCCTCAGTGCCACTTTTTAACGGCACTGAGAAATAAGGTTATAGGGCCCCCCAGCGTTGGAAAATCTCTGGGGTCTCGGCTACCAGGGGTAGGGGGGTGTCGCTGTTATTCACAGAATAACGGCAAAACCCAAAAAAACTGATTTCCCATTTATTTATCTCTCCTCTGATATGATCTAGCAAATCAAAGAAAAAAGAAATGGAGTCCCACGAGCCACTCTGATACCTGCGGTGTCCCCTGGTCATTCAGGCTTTGTCCCCAGCCCTCAGCATCTTCTTCTGGGAAGAAAATGACGGGCGCATGCGAAGTGCGCCCGCCGAGATCTGACGGCCTGCACCTGGCAACAATAGGAGATTACTCCTATTGGTTCATTTTGATCACTGTGATAGGCCCTATCACAGTGATCAAAATAAAGAAAAAATAGTAAATCAAACACCCCTTTATCACCCTCTTAGTTAGGTGAAAATGAATTTAAATAATGTATGTATTTCCATTTTTCCATTAGGGTTAGGGTTTGGGTTATATCTAGTGTTAGGGCTGGGGCAAAAGTTGGGGTTAGGGTTGGGTTAGGGTTATGGTTAAGGTTAGAGCTAGGGTTAGCATAGGGCTAGGGTCAGGATTAGGGTTGGGGTTAGAGCTAGGGTTAGGGTTGGGCTAGGGTTAGGGTTGGGCTAGGATTAGGGTTGGGCTAGGATTAGGGTTGGGTTTAGAGCTAGGGTTAGGGTTGGGACTAGGGTTAAGGTTGGGACTAGGGTTAGGGCTAGGGTTAAAGTTGTGTTGAGGTTACGGTTGGGGTTACAGTTGTGGTGTTGGGTGTTAGGGTTGTGTTGGGGTTATGGTTGTGTTGTGGCTATGGCTGGGGTGTTTGGGTTAGGGTGGTGTTAGAGTTGGGGCTAGGGGTGTGATTAGGTTTAGGGTAGGGCTGTGTTGTGGTTGAAGTTAGAATTGTGGGGTTTCCATTGTCTATGTACATTTGGGGCTCTCCAAACGTGACATGGTGCCTGCCATTGATTCCAGCCAATTTTAAAATGTCAAACGGTGCTCCCTTCCTTCTGAGTCTTGCCATGCACCCAACCAATGGCTTTCACTCACATACTGGGTATCGGTGTGCTCCGGAGATATTGCGCAACAAATGTTGTGGTCCATTTTCTCTTGTTACCCTTGTAAAAATAAAAAAGTTTGGGTCTAAATTTTTTTTTGTGAAAAAAGCAAAATGTTCATTTTTTCCTTCCACATTGCTTTAGTTCTCGTGGGTGTCAGGTCCGAGCATTCCTACATGAACAGTTTCCTGGAAAGGGATTTGGCTGTCGTGGGCCAATTGAATGGGTATCAAGGTCTCCCGATCTGACCCCCTTAGACTTTTATCTTTGGGGTCATCTGAAGGCAATTGTCTATGCTGTGAAGATGAGAGATGTACAGCATCTTAAACAACAGATACTGGACGCCTGTGCTAGCATTTCTTCTGCAGTGTTGCTATCAGTGTGTCAAGAGTGGGAGAAGAGGGTTGCATTGACAATCCAACACAATGGGCAGCACTTTGAACACATTTTGTAAGTAATCATAAACTTTTAAATAACTCATGAAAGAATAAAGTTACGTTAAAACCAAGCAAACCATTGTTTTTCTTGTTAAATTCTCAATAAGTTTGATGTGTCACATGACCCTCTACCCATTGAACAAAATAAAGTTGGATCCAAAATGGCTGACTTCAACATGGCTGCCATGGTCACCACCCATCTTGAAAAGTTTTTCCCCTCCCATATACTAATATGCCACAAACAGGAAGTTGATATCATTATAGGTGTATTCATATAAATGGCCCACCCCGTACTATCCATGAATGTAAGCAGTTTAACAGAAGGAAAGTGCTCTCTCTGTCAACCCATCGGCACCCTCATAGTATGATTGCAGGGTGCTGACATGTAGCTATGGAAGCCAGAGGCCTAGCAATAGCTTTTAGTTCTGCCATATCCCTCAGTCTATTAAATCCAGGGGGTCTGATAGGCTACTTGTCAAACAGTGAAAGTGTAGATAATATACTCTACAACACAAGTTGTACAGAGCTTTAGCAATGTGATGAATGGGCCACAAGTTGAAATTCCCTTGTTTGACTAATGAATGATGCAAACAAAAAAATAAAAACATAATTAAAAAAAATATATATATAAGCAATACAAAATCTGTCATGTAACGCCATCAACGAATGAATAAATAAGTTTTATGCACCCCAAAATGGTGCTTCTGATAAAAGATAAATACAATTCATCCAGCAAAAAAAGTCTTCATACAGTTGGATTGAACAAAAAGTAAAAATGTTACATCTCTTTGAATGTGAAAAAAACTGCTTCATCCTAAAGTTCCAAAATTGATCTGTCCTGAAAGGGTTAAGACTGTCTGGTCTAAGTTTACAACACCCAATAGTTGACTTATTTTATGACCACCCCATAATCATTTGCAGAAAACTGAATTAAAAAATCTATCATCACCAAGTAAAACCAAACTATAAAAAGAAGAAAATGTACTTGTATCTAAATTTAATTAGCAAAAACAAAATATATAGGTGATACTTTCCCTTAAAGCAATGAGAAACAACAGCTCTTGATTGTGTGTGACATGAAAATTCTGAGAAATGTGTCAAATGATTAACATCTGAAAATATATAACCGTATAAATTATTAATTACAACGCCCAAAATTATTTTTAATACATTTTTAATATTCACCTGTCAAGTCATATTGACAGCAAGATATCTGCAAAAATATATTTTTTACAATAATTAGCTCTGATTTTTTAAGAGGATAAAATGATCATTCATATTGCAGCTGAACAGATGCCAATGTATGAGGTACTTGGAGTATAAAATTTGCATTCTGAACCTGCGCATTACAAATCCCACACTAACTTGGTGAGTTCACATCAGCTCTGAGGAACTGTTCTACCCCAAAATATCACGCTGAGCTCTGGCAGCTTATTATAGGGACCAAAGACATCACACAAGCATGGGAAGTTATAATTTCAAGTGTGCCTATGATGTGCCAACAAAATTTCATTATTTTTATTCATTTGCTTTAGGAAACCGATTACTATTGGAGAAGAGTGGACCAGGCAAATTTAGAATTTGCCTGTTCCTGCAGATTTTTCCTGTAAATTCAATTTGCGGAGAGGTTGTTCTCTACAAATTTAATGTCCTTTATTATACTCTGAGGTCTCTTCAGACTCCAGAGCATAATAAACATAATTTGTAAAAAATAGAAAAAATCTTTATGCTCTCCTTCTCAATTAGCTCTCTCTCCTTCTCACAGCACATGTCCAGTCTTCAAATGTTCTTCTGATCCCTTGCAGCTTTATCTGATGTTCTTACACTGAACTGGGGCCTCAAGCTCTGATGAGGCCTGAGAGGGTTCTGCCGGGGATCAGAAGATGCGTTGAGGACTGGATGGGTGATGGTGAGATGTGCATGGGCCAGTAAGGTGAATATATTAAGGTGAGTATAAAAATCACTTAATCTTTCTAACCATTTGATGGACATTCATGGTACATCTTCCTGAATCCATGTGGAAGCAAATTGCAAAAAATCCGAATAATGGTGAGTTTATAATTTTGTAAAATTGGAATTGCATTCAATTCCACTTATTTGCTCATCTCTAGATTAAAAGTTGTAATTAAAACATTAAAAGCTACTTTTCATTGGGGAACACTCTTTCACTGCTTCAGTAAGATTGGCAAGAATGAAAGCCAAAATTTCAGCTCCTTTTTTACAGCTCAGATCTTGCCTATGTTGGGTCAAGACATTTATAGATTAGCTCTAGAAATCAATAAAATAAAAAACTGAGCTCTGCTACATCTAAACATTACCCTGATATAGATATAAAGATGACATACAATAGAAAAGATGATAAAAGACAGTGCAAAGTTGCTTCTGAAAAAAAAATAGTAGACAGTGATGAAAGCATCAAACGTTTCGATAAAGGACTAGATAAAAGCGAAAAGAAATAAAAAGCTAGAAGTGTGTATATGAGACCATCATAGTAAGATATCAAGGATAAATGTAAAAGGAATTTCTAAGTACTAAGCGGGTCATGAAAGGTGAAGCACCACGAATGCTGTATTGGATACATTCCATATTGAACAGCACCGAGATTAAAGAAAGAAAAAAGATAGTTGATCTCAAAATGTATTCAGTATATGGGTTTGAACTGAATTGAGATATTGATATACATGAAATTATGCATATTATTATTGACGAGCATTCTAGTATGGATATATAAGTTGTGTGTGAACTTACTGCTACAGTGTTAACATGACTTTCTTAGTTTGCCAGGGCAAGATGATATAAGTAAAGCTGCACCATACATAAATCATATACAGTAATCTAGGGTTCTCTTTGATATTCTTTTTTCAGCTTTCTCCTGTCAACATTGTTTGTCATATTTAATCAATGCAGCTTTTCATTTAGAGAGATTGCTCTATTGCATGACATGTGCATGTCCAAAAGGTGAAACCGCTAAAGATCAGCAACTTAGCGCTTCTCCGGGGGAAAGGTGATATACATTATAAATCGGAATAACCAAATGTACCGTTCTAGGTTTGATTTTGTTGAAGGGTATTTTCCATTTTAAACTATCTGACATGTCAGAAGATTGATGGTTGGTGGACTTCATTAGAAGAGACTAAAGGTACATATACACATAAACAAAAGGGCTAAGATGTCTGAACCTACTAATTTTGACAGAATGTGCCAATTTTACCTTATTGATTTTGTTGAAGAAAGAATTGGCATGTTCATATTTAACATAGTCAAATGACAGCGTGTGTGCCTAGCCGAACTCAGCATGCATGTGTATGTCAAGTTAGAAGAAATAGCGTTCAGCTGACAGCTGTCTAAAGTGCATAAACACCTTCACTCACAGTTAATTAAAGATTTCAAAAATGTATTTGATTTACTGATATGTCTTAAAGAAGTTATCCAATTTAGAAGACCTAATTTCTCAAGTCCCAACTCAGGATCCGTATTTTTTTTTGACCATCACAAAATATGTTTCTTACTGGACAGGCAGTTTATTGGTTTCAAATGGCACTATGTAGTACAGATAAATCGAACAGTTTCTCCTTTTTCCTAACGGATATCAACTGATCATTGGAGTACTTGCAAAGGAAAATTTTGCTATTAACTTATATATTCAGTCTTTATAAAACAATCTCTATAAGGCTAGGTTCAGTGAAAGAAAAATAAATCAATTTTCATCCAGAACATTTGGACGATATTCATCGGAATTGCATATGCAAACAGTGTGCCGTTATTCCATTTGTATGACATCTGTGTGCCATCAATATCTATTCATCAACACTGTAAAATGTATATAAAATACAGTTTACATTAACAAATCCAATGTATCTGTCAAAATTGGAGGCAATACAGATGACTTTTAGGGGATATGATTTTTTTGCTCACCTATCTTGAAAGGGTGAGTTTCATCTGGCATACAGAGGAAAATAGTGAATGCGGAAATACACTCGTCTGAACGAGTGCTGACACACCAGCTGTTGACAAATTTAAAGATCACATTCTTATATTTGTATTACTACAACTCTGTGTGTTTTACATGCACTTAAAAGCAACTTCCATAATAAATATATAATAATTGTCTGTACGCCACTGTGCTCTATTTCTTTGGACATTTCTTATTTATTCCAGTTATCTTCTTTTTAGGTTTTATACCATTAAAATTCTTCTAGTTTGGCTTCTCTCATTGTTATAGTTTATGAAACATTTATGTAAAAATAAAAATGTAAGCATCTTCTGCTGCTTTCCAAATCAGCATAATTGGCTGATTCAGTAGTTTTTATTGGAGAATTTGCTACTTGTGCAATTCTGTAATTTATTTACATATTTGAATTTAATAAATTATTAAGATTTTTCACTTTTCAGAATATGATTTCACATGTTCCGGATGATGATGTAAAGCTTATTTCTTGCTACTAATTTGTTTCTAGTTACTGCAATATATTTACTATTAGAGCCTCATCCGCATTGGTAATGCTGGAGAAACAAGGATTAATGTAGGTCACATGAATAGAGGCGCTTGGCAAATTGAAGTTATGAGTAATGCTTTGTGAAACTATAAATTTCATGGGTATTTCTGAAATAAAAAAGGGTCTAATCATTTTATTTAAAAAATTAATGACTATACGAAAAAATAGCTATCACTTGGTAGGACCTGCATTAAATATGTATCATTCTTTTAGACTCTTACGCTTTGCAAGTTTTATACATTATATTTACAGAACAGATATAGACTTCCTATTAACCTGAAAACCTAGCCCTATTCCTGCAAATAGCCTGCAAGATTTATTTTTTGGAGGATGGTTGTCTAAGCATTAGCAACAATCATTATGCAAACTACAACGAATGTGTTTTATAGTTCAATTGTAAGTTGCATTTGTATCAGTTACCATTACCGGTACTATCCTTAAAAATGACAGATGAATATGTATGATAAAAATTAAAATAAAAATAAATTAGAAACTGTAGAATGAGTATTTTAATCCCTTAATCACCAAGGGTGGTTTGCATGTTAATGATTGGGCCAATTATTACAATTCTGACCACTGTCCCTTTATGAGGTAATAACTCTGGAACACTTGCATGGATCCCGGTGATTCTGACACTGTTTTCTCGTGACATATTGTACTTCATGCTAGTTGTATTTCCTTGACATTACTTGCGTTTATTTGTGAAAAAAATAGAAATTTGACGAAAATTTTGAAAATGTCTTAATTTCCAACTTTGAATTTTTATGCCCTTAAATCACAGAGATATGTCACACAATATACTTAATAAGCAACATTTCCCACATGTTTACTTTACATCAGCACAATTTTGAAAACAAATTTTTTTTGTGTTAGGGAGTTATTAGGGTTAAATGTTGACCAGCAATTTCTCATTTTTACAACACCATTTTTTTAGGGACCACATCACATTTGAAGTCGCTTTGAGGGGTCTATATGATAGAAAATACCCAAGTATGACACCATTCTAAACACTGCAACTCTAAAGGTGCTCAAAATCACATTCAAGAAGTTTATTAACCCTTCAGGTGTTTCACAGGAATTTTTGGAATGTTAAAAAAAAAATGAACATTTAACTTTTTTTCACAAAAAATTTAATTCAGATCCAATTTGTTTTATTTTACCAAGGGTAACAGGAGAAATTGGACCCCAAAAGTTGTTATCCAATTTGTCCTGAGTACGCTGACAGGAGAAATTGGACCCCAAAAGTTGTTGTCCTATTTGTCCTGAGTACGCTGATACCCCATATGTGGAGGGAACCACCGTTTGGGCGCATGGCAGAGCTCGGAAGGGAAGGAGTGACATTTGGAATGCAGACTTAGATGGAATGGTCTACGGGTGTCACGTTGTGTTTGCAGAGCTCTTGATGCACCTGAACAGTAGAAACCCCCACAAGTGAACCCATATTGGAAAAAAGACCCTCCAAAGAACTTATCTAAATGTGTTGTGAGAACTTTGAACCCCCAAGCGTTTCACTACAGTTTATAACGCAGAGCCGTGAAAATAAAATCTTTTTTTCCACAAAAATTATTTTTTAGCCCCCAAATTTTGTTTCAGAAAGGTAACAAAAGAAATTGGACCCCAAAAGTTGTTGTTCAATTTGTCCAAAGTATGCTGATACCCCATATGTTGGGGTAAACCCCTGTTTGGGCATACGGGAGAGCTCAGAAGGGAAGGAGAAATGTTTTACTTTTTCAATGCACAATTGGCTGGAATTGAGATAGGATGTCATGTCACAATTGGATAGCCCCTGATGTGCATAAACAGTGGAAACCCCCAATTCTAACTCCAACCCTAACCCCAACACACCCCTATTCCTAATCCCAACCCTAACCATAACCCTAACCACACCCCTAACCCGAACATGCCCATAACCCTAATCCCAACCCTAACCACACACCTAACCCCAATACACCCCTAACCCCAACACACCCCTAACCCTAATCCCAACCCTAACCACACCCTTAAACCTAATCCCAACCATAACCCTAACCACACCCCTAACCCTGACACACCCCTAACCCTAATCCCAACCATAATCCCAACCATTAATGTAATCCAAACCCTAACTTTAGCCCCAACCCTAACCCCAACTTTAGCCCCAACCCTAACTTTTTACACGTTATTTTTTTTTTTACTTTTGTTACTCTTTCCCAGGGTGGGACATCATTGTATAGTGTCAGATCGCTGATCTGACACTTTGGAAAGCACTGTGTCAGATCAGCGATCTGACAGGCAGTGCAGGAGGCTTGCCACCACCTTCTCCCAGCAGGCGCTTGCAAGCCACCTCCCTTCAGGATCTGGAAGGACCCCCTCAGCCATCTTGGATCTGGGGCCTGCAGGGAGGAGGACAGAGGAGACGCTCGGAACAACACGATCACATCGCGTTTTTCCGAGGGTCTCAGGGCAGCACGCAGGGAGCTCACTCCCTGCGCGATGCTTCCCTATGCCACCGGAATGCTGCGAACAGGTTAGGTCACAGTGTTCCATGGGTTAAAGTGCCAGGAGCGGTCTGTGACCGCTCCTGGCACATAGTGCTGGATGTCAGCTGTAATAATAGGTCACCTTGACGGGATAGTACGTCAGATGGCAGAAAGAGGTTAAGCTTCTGCACATCCTGTTAAATTCATGTTTATTCACATGGTATCAGTGGCCATGCCCAAAATACTTTAGAATTGGTCTATGGGATAGACCATTGAGCTAATTTTGGAAAAATTCCCAAAAAGATATGGTGTAGGTTAAAGGGGTGATCTGAAACCAAAAATTAATTTAATTCCTAATATCAATCTATTTAATGTAATAATCTAATCAGTTATATAATATACTTTAATTGAAAAGTCCCTACTGTTACCCTTTCTACTCTATCTTCTTGCTTTTTTCTGATGAAATTTGAGAATCCCCAGTGCATTCTGGGATACTGAAATGGGACATCTTCAGGGGGCTGGCTGCAGTCACTGTCGCAGCTGCTTTCTCCACCCTAAGATGAAGCGTAATTAGTGAAGTTTGTTTCATGGGTGCTAGCCCCTTCTCTACTGAGCATGTGTCGGTTGTGAATTCCGACACATGCTCAGTATGCACATCCTGCTCACAGTGCTTTATTCCTTTGAATGTATAGTAACATAGTGAACTCGCATTGATCTAATGAGGTGTCGAGCTTGCAAGAAAGCACGCTTTTAATGCACACTGATAAAGGAGACAAGACAGCGAGTAGGGAAAGCAGAGACCAACCTTGCCCTGGAAACTGACGTCACTGATGATCTTTAAAACTTAAGCACAATGCAAACATGTACAGTCAATTTTTTAATATAGGAATTACAAAATTAAGCAATATAGATGGTATTAAATATGAAGTTGACCAATAGTAGATTATCCCAGTGATAATTTTTCACAATATCATGGAGCCCAAATGATGGCATTACAACACAGATGTTTTTTCTTCTGGATCACAAAAATCGATGCCTTTCCAATGGCTGACTCTTTCACATAGACTTAACAATTTTACCATTTAGTTCCTGCTCTTGCTCATGATGTTTTTGTTATCAACGCTAAAACTGCTTAAGTCACTGCTGGGCTATGTGCTTGCCCATCTAGCACACTCAGAAATAATCTTCCTTGGAGAAGGAGGATTATCTGGCCATGAGAGGCATGAGAGTTACCAAGACATGAATATGTGTGCAAAGACAAGTAAAGGCCTGGTTAAACCATTTGCTAGGGCTTGTCAGTGGAACCATGGCAGAATGGGCTTGACAGCCAATTGGGGAACTTTCCCCATTAAGCACCCTATGTGAATCCCTACAAATAACTGAAGCACTGTAAATATATAAAACAGCTATAAATAATATTACTATTATTAAAACATGCAAAAATGTAATCCAGTAATCTGACTGGTTGAACAGATCAATAGTTACTAGTAATATCTGGTCTATCAGGCTTTTCTAATCTTTATCTTCTTTCAATGGTCCTATTGTCAAAATGTAATTGATAACTGGGTTTCATACTCAGGGAATGTTAGACATGAAGAGAATTCTAAAAGGGAAATTGCTAACAATTATTAACAAAAAGAAAAAAAATAAGTTCGAAAAATTAGATAGGGTAAGTTCAAACAGGGCATTTTTGCTGCTTTTTTTTCTGCCGCAAAACCTGACCTTCTAGGCAGGAAAAAAGCTGCACCAAAAACGCAGCTTTAGGTGCATTTTTGGTGCTTTTTTTCATGAATTTTTTCTCTTTGTGCATGCCAATAAAGTTGAGCGCATACAGAGTAAAAAAACTTCCTATAGATAGAATGAATATATAGAATAGATAGAATGAATAGATAGATTGATATAATAGATTGGAAAGATAGATTACCTGTGGTAACCTCTTTACTGGCATTTTCCCACAGTCCAGAGGTTACCTCAGGTCAAACTGTGAGGGAGCACATGCTCAGTGACATCTCCCCAGTCACTAAAGCAAGCGCTGGAAGCATCTCCTCATTCCCCAGTAGTTTGCAGATGGGAGCAGTCGCATTAGCAAGCACTCGTGGTTGTAAACTTTATCTTCCCCATATAAGGATTACTGTATGGGACACTGGTTATAATAGACTGCATCAGAACAGGGAGTATTTGTGTTGGTTTATTATTTTTATTTTTATTTCAGGAGATCAAGGGCTTTGCTTGTAATGGCAGACTAATAAAGATGTCAAAACTGTGTGGTGTTTTATTTCATTAAAATACTTTTTTCTTACTCTATGTGTGCTTATTTAACCCTTTAACTACTATAGGATTAGTAATGGAGAGGTGTCTTATTAACACCTCTCCATTACTAAGCTGGTTTAATGTCACCCCCTTGCCACAGCTACAGGGCAAGTGAGAAGAGCCAGGCAAAGTGCCCGAATTGGTGCATCTAATAGATTGGTTACTATTTTTAGGCTGGGAGGCTATGTCAATGGCCCCTTACCAGCCTGAGAATACCAGCTCCCAGCTTTGAGCTTTAGCATGGCTGGTTGTCAAAAATAGGAGGGAACCCACGCCATTTTTTACAATTTATTTATTTATAGTGCAGGAGCGGCAGATGAAATCTCCCATCCACCACTCCTGCTGTAACTGTAATTAGCGTTAGCATGTGTCAGATGATGGGATCAGTAGTCCCATCAGCTGACTCCAGTGACTGGAGAATTTATACCTCCGATCACAGCTGAGCGCTCCCGCTGTCTTCTGACAGTGTGGGAACTGCTGATTGATGATTACTGTGATTTTTTTTTTTTTTTTACAACAGAGTATTTTTGACCTCACTGTGCTCTTTTGTGTCTTCAAGTTTTCTGGTGGTGTGAACAGGTTCCTACAGACTTGTTCAATGTGCAAGTGGCCCATGTGTTTCTGGTTCTCTAATTGTTCTCTTGTTTCTACAAGACTGGGGAGTCCACCACTCCTCTAGGGGTCATTTGCATTTAAGCTGTTCCATCCTGCATGTCCACATGGATAGTCCTTCTCTGAACCCTGCTTATACAGGTACTATACAGATGATCAGGTTTTAAATATATCAGATAGGGATTTTATACATTAGTTAGGACTGCTCTATAAGGGTATACCTTGACGATTTGGTGGAGCAGCTTAGTATACATTTTTTTGCAAAAAAACGTATCAACTAAATACCCTGTTTTCTTTACATCTTTTGACTAGCACTTGATGATTACTGTGATTTTTTTTTTTTTTTTTTTACAACAGAGTATTTTTGACCTCACTGTGCTCTTTTGTGTCTTCAAGTGTGGGAACTGCGGCTCTCTGATCGGCCAATCAGAAATGGTATTTGCCACGCTGTCATGCATATGACAGCATGTCAAACACTGTAATGTTGGGCCCCCATTCAAGTGAATGGGGTTCAGGTCCGCTCTGCTGGATGACAGGCTGTATGGATGCATCATGCAGCCTGCCATCTAGATGTAGCAGAGCCGAGTGTGAGGTCACATCTGGCTGTCCTTGACTTTTCTGCAGCAAATATGCTGCAAGAAAAGTCAACCTGCGTATTTGCAGCATTTTTTCACCATGCATTCAAGTCAATGGGTGGAAAACACCGGAAAAACGCTTAAAGAAGTGACATGCCCTATGTCCAAAAAATGCAGCAAAGCATAAAATACTGATCATAAAAAAAAACAATGTGTGTGCATGAGATTTCTGAAATCTCATAGGCTTTGCTGGTACTGTAAAAAGCAGCTGAAAAAAGCAGCAAAAACGCCCTGCGTGAACTTACCCTAAGTCGTGAAACAATATAAGGTGTCTACGATCAGCTTTTACATCTGTTTAGATAGGGCTGTTTGTTTGAAAAATCTATCTGAGGTAAAATTGTATATAAAATGACACAAATTACTCTGACATTGCAAGATAATAAGAAAATAACAGTAGACAAAACAATTTGCTCACATCTAATAAAAATAAATGGTATAATCCTTGTTCTGATCAATGTATGTTCTCAGGAATCAGTCTCAACGGCAATTTTCACACTTTGCAGCTGTAAAATTGTAAAAACGACATCTTTATATGCAACTGCACTGTTATTAGTATTTTGTTTGGCACACCACCTTAGTTACAGAGCCTAAACGTTTCTTTTGTAACTTCCCAAGGTATCTCTGGCCATGAAATTGGAAAATCTGATCATTTTCTGCTGTGTTTTCCCCTTGTGTTAGTTAATAAGATTAGATTTTTCAATGCTTGAGATACAAACCACATTTGGTATTATACTAGGAGACACTGCACTGACCTTTTAACATGTTTTGTCATGACGTCTGTTTTAGCAAAATAGAAGAATTATTTTAGCATTATTTGTATATTAAAAAGGAAACTATTTGCTAAGTTGATCTAACAAGTAATAAAGATGCTTGTCATAAGAGGGTGGAAAAATTCTCCAACTGCAGTTGTCAGTAAAAATGGCATGTGTATCGAATTTGGAGAAACCACTCATTATATTAGTTGTATTGAGCTAACTAAAGCTGTTTATGCTTGATTTTTTTTAAAACAGCAGAAAGTTTGTAAATGTTACTATTAAATCTAAATTGCAATGGGGATTGAATAATTTTGATTGGAGCTCTAAGGGCATAGTCAGATGGCCGTATAACTTGGGTCACGATTGTATCGCAATTCTCGGACTGGTCGAGGGCTCTCCTTACCCGAGCGTGACAGCATTTATTTCTGTGCAGCTGTCATGCTTGTGGAAAGCAAAGCCACTGGCCAGTCCAAGCACTGCAATATGATCATCGTTTGTGCTATACAGCCATCTGAATGGGCCATAATTAACTGAATATGAATACTATTATATTATTATTATCAAATACAGCCTCTCAGCAGGAACCATTAAAAAGAATAAAAAGATTTGTATAATGCTGGAAATTACAGAATACATACGGTATTAATTCTCCATTTACAGCAAGTGTCAAATTTTAAAAAAAAATTATCTAAGTAATAATTAGCACCCATTGTGCTCAAAGACAATAAAATTAGTTATCCAGTTGCACAAATATAAAACTGACAGAGATTTCAGAAAACTCAAAAACAGGGTCTGTACAGCATCTAACAGTACTTGACATTTTGATGAACTGTCTACTGCAAGAAAACAAGAAGTTATTAAGAACAGATGCCACGAGAAGTGATACAATATATTGACCTGTTCAAGGAACAGTAATAGTAAAATAGCTTTTTGTCCCATCTCAATTAATAGACACTTCCTACAAAATACATATGACTTGTAAGTTACGGGAGTCAGGGGATGGAAAGTAATAGATACATAAAATACTTGGTAAATGGACAGGAAGCTGGTATCTTAGAATAAGTTTAGCTAAATAATGAAATGCACTAAATCATATTATAGTGAATGGACATCCTTAAGAATTTAGAAATACGGTACTTTAATGGATTCCCAAAATTAGATCCAATGGTAAAATCATTCACTCTTTTGTGCACTAGTTTAGTTCCTCTGGCGAGTCCCTGTTCCTTTTATCTGGTAGTGGAAGAAGCTCATGAATGGTAATATTTCTCTGCATGAATCTCTAACCATTAGGCTACATTTTCCATAATTTACTTTGCTTACCAGTTAAATAATGACAGGACAAAGGGCAGGAATGCTGGGACTAAAGTGTTGGCGGTGTATTTATTTAATACAATTATTCATTACATCCAGAACATCTCCAATCAATTGTTTCTAGTTGCTCCAAGATTTCTATATTTTCAGCCTACACCTCTGCATTGTTCTCTATCTTGACTATTACACATTCCTAACTTTTCAATAACTACACATTAAAGGTGGTCTTACACATTTCATAGCGGTCAGACAAACTCTCCATTGGCCAACAGCTATTGCTTCCAACCTTGATTCTACTGAGGATGCATTTGTTCTACATGCAAAGAGGGGAGTAAGCCAGCACCACATAACTCAGGTAGCAGACTATCTCCCTTAGTAAAAAAAAGTTTCAGTATGTTGACATTTCTCAAAGTAACCTGAATGAACACTAGAATAATAATAATAATAATAATAATAATAATAATAATAATAATAAGATAAAGGTACTATGATTCTACAATAAAAAAAATGCACATTTTGCTTGTTTAGTATCTCTTTTAACTCTACTGGAATCCAAGAAGTATCGTTTCTCCTTGCGGAGATTGACATGCTAAGCATGCCGAGATGAGGAGACTTAAAGCCGCAATGCTCCTCTGGGAAATATGCTAATTATGCAAATTGTCTCTTTAGAGAGGAAGAGAACTAGAACTCTAGTGCCACCTATTGGAAGTAGCAATCCTACAAGTCAATGTCGACCCTTTAACGAGCCTTGTCACATGACTTAGGATAATAGCCAAAGCAGAATCTCAACTTGCAGACACTGTGTTTCAGGGTGCTGCCCCTCATCAGTGCAAAGTGGAGATCTGGTATGGCTCTGAGAGGCGTCCGACCGATATCAAATAAGTATCGTTTCTCTTTGCGGAGATTGACATGCTAACCATGCCGACATGAGGAGACTTAAAGCCGCAATGCTCCTCCAGGAATGATACTAATTATGCAAATTGTCTCTACGTCACAATTTGCAAAATTATCTCTACTGGAAATAATACAATAAATTAACAACGGGTATTACGTTTGGGGACTAGTCTCTGAACTGTGCAGTCTGGCAATGTCCAGTCAATGCTGACTGTATCTGACTGTGTACATTCCATTGACAAGGGGAACACACTGTAGGCACTTTATTCATACATTTCCAGCATTAATTCCAGAGAAATAGCACAATGTAAATTTCTATAGAAAAACAAATCAGAAATTTTATTTAATGTAAAATACAAGTGTTTGAAATAAACTGCAGACTTGAAAGGTCATCTTACAAAGGGGTTTTTGAAAAGTTTACATTTATGGCATCAATGCCAGAAAAGATGTGGGCTCAGACTGAAAGTGCTCATCAAAGTCAAGGACATGACATATGACGTCATTGTACGTCATATGTATTGAAGGGGTTAAAAGTGTATCCATCATTATATCTTTTCATATACTTTCTTCTCCCTTCCTAAAATGTTTTGTGACCCCCACAAATTGCTCTAAACACCTCACTGCAGTGCACTCCCCAGCAGGCTGAAGGGCTGAGCAGAAAACAGTGTATGGATTCAACAGAGAGTTTATAAGCCTGTACTCCTCTTTGTTTATAGGCTCATAAACTTTACGCAAAAAAATAAAATTATAGGTATGCTTTAATGTCTGCTCTGAAGATTTGAAAAACAGCAGATAAGTCACATACAGCCAAACATAAATCATACTGCATCCTAATATAAATATTTCAATGTGCAAAACTAAACTTTTTTTATACATTTATTTCAGATGTGAGCACCATAAAATTGAAATAAATAAAAAGCCAGTACTGTAACTGTTTCTAGTTAATTTTGACTCCTTAAAAAAAGTTTAAAAAAATGTAGAAAATTAGGTTCTAATAAAAACTACCAATGAAATGATTAGAAAAAACACCAAAAACAGGCAGAGATGCTTACCTGTCTGTATAGGCCTCAATACTAATGCACAAGCAGGGTGCAGTGGACCCAAACAAAATAACAGATGCACAGGTGCAATACCAAATGAGACAGCCAGCCTACAATCAGGGATTGGCCGTGTGGTACAGCAATGCACTAAGATAAAAACTGTATGTGGCGTGTTCACACCGGGAATGCAAGCATCTGGCTCCAGCCTATTAATGACACCCTATGGCGGGCTGCCCAGTGCTAAAATGCATCCTGTGTGAACAGAGGCCACAGTATACAGAACCATTTGGGTCCGCTGCACCCTGCAAAAAAACAAATAAGTGCAAAACAAAACATATAAATATATGTAAGGTATTGGTTGATATTCTGGCCATAATATGGAAGCTGGCAACCCACGTCAAGGGTCCTTACTTTTTGCCAGTCCTACACTAACATGAAAACACCAAAAAAGGAACAATTCAAGAAAAAACACCAAAAACAGGCAGAGATGCTTACCTGTCTGTATAGGCCTCAATACTAATGCACAAGCAGGGTGCAGCGGACCCAAACAAAATAACAGATGCACAGGTGCAATACCAAATGAGACAGCCAGCCTACAATCAGGGATTGGCCGTGTGGTACACCAATGCACCAAGATAAAAACTGTATGTTTGGGTCCGCTGCACCCTGCTTGTGCATTAGTATTGAGGCCTATACAGACAGGTAAGCATCTCTGCCTGTTTTTGGTGTTTTTTCTTGAATTGTTCCTTTTTTGGTGTTTTCATGTTAGTGTAGGACTGGCAAAAAGTAAGGACCCTTGTTGTGGGTTGCCAGCTTCCATATTATGGCCAGAATATCAACCAATACCTTACATATATTTATATGTTTTGTTTTGCACTTATTTGTTTTTTTGCAGGGTGCAGCGGACCCAAATGGTTCTGTACACTGTGGCCTCTGTTCACACGGGATGCATTGTAGCACTGGGCAGCCCGCCATAGGGCGTCATTAATAGGCTGGAGCCAGATGCTTGCATTCCCTCTGTGAACACGCCACATACAGTTTTTATCTTAGTGCATTGGTGTACCACACGGCCAATCCCTGATTGTAGGCTGGCTGTCTCATTTGGTATTGCACCTGTGCATCTGTTATTTTGTTTGGGTCCGCTGCACCCTGCTTGTGCATTAGTATTGAGGCCTATACAGACAGGTAAGCATCTCTGCCTGTTTTTGGTGTTTTTTCTTGAATTGTTCCTTTTTTGGTATTTTCAATGAAATGATTACCAACCAAAAAATTTTGGAAAGTTTTAGTTTTAAATGTAGTACAAAAAAAAATCCTACATACATTTGGTATCCCATAATTGCAAAAGGTGTTATTTTTACAGTTCAGTGAAATGTTATATAATGTAACAACAGTGGAACGTTCTTTGTTTTATCATGTGACCCCAAGTAAGAATTTGTCTCCATTGGTGACATTCAAAACTAGAACTCGTCTTGGAAACAGTAACAACTATGTCGACAATGAAATGGCAACGGTATGCGTGTTAGCGGGTGGAAAAAAACAGAAGATGGCTGTGGCAGGATGGAGTATTATCCTAGCAATAAATCAATGATTACTTTTTCATTATTACTATCCAAAGTGGATATCTTGTCCATTTTAACCCCTTCGCGCCACAGCTCATTTTCATGTTTGCGTTTCTGTTTTTCGCTTCCCTTTTTCCCAGAGCCATAACTTTTTATTTTTCTGTCAATATGGCCATGTGAGGGCTTTATTTTGTGGTACACATTGTAATTTTGAATGACATCATTAATTTTACCATATCATGCACTCAAAAACGGGAAATAAATTCAAAGTGCGGTGAGATTGCAAAAAAAAAATGCAATTCCTCAATTTTTGGGGATTTTTTTTCATTTGTTCTCCAAATGCTAAAAGTAACCTGTAATTATGATTCTCCAGGTCATTACGAGTTCACAGACAAACATGTCTAGGTTATTTTTTATTTAAGTGGTGAAAAAAAATCCAAGGTTTGTTAAAAAAAAAAATTGCACTATTTTCCAAGACCTGTATCGTCTCCATTTTTCATTATTTCGGGTTGGGTGAGGGCTTATTTTTTGCATGCTGAGCTGCCATTTTTAATGCTACCATTTTGGTGCAGATACAATCCTTTGATTGCCCATTATTGCATTTTATTGCAATGTCGTGGTAACCAAAAAAATTCATTCTGGGGTTTTAACTTTTTTTCTGTCTATGTCATTTAGCGATCAGGTTAATCCATTTTTAAATTGATAGATTGAGAGATTCTGAATGTGGCGATACCAAATATGAGTATGTTTGATTTTTTTATTGTTTTATTTGCAATGGGGTGAAAGAGGGGTGATTTAAACTTTTATACTTTTTTTATTTTTTGAAGATTTTTAAAAACTTTTCTTTACTATTGGGATGCTTCAATAGTCTCCATGGGAAGCTGGCATAACCTGAATGGCTCTGCTACATACACACGATGATCATGTCACCTCCATGTAGCAGAATACCTCACTTGCTATGAGCACTGACCACTGAGCGGGCTCATAGCAAACCAGCAGTGACATCCATAGACGTCTCCAGGAGACCTCTGTTTGGCATGCCAACCCATTATTGACCCGCAATCACATGACGGTGGTCACCGATGGGAGGATTTCCAGTCCGATAGTCAGAAGTGCGCGCTAAATGCCGCTGTCAGAGTGTGACAGCAGCATTTAAGTGGTTAATAGGCGCTGGTGGATCACGATTCCACCCCCGACTGTTTCGGGCACATGTCAGCTGTTCAAAACATCTGACATGTGCCAGGAAAGATATGAGCTCACCGACCGGAGCCCACATCAAAAGGAGAGAAGTGAAATGCGCCGTACTAGTACGGTGCAGGTCGCAAAGGGGTAGAAAATTGTAACAAACCCAAAAATTTCAACTAGTAGGAATCGATGGAGAATGTGACAGATAGGACAGATAGATAGAGCTTTTTGTAGAATTAATTTTGTATTTAGAAGATAGTTTTGTAAGAGTTTTGCCAATTTCACAGCACGTACGTTTGAAGCTCCTATACCTTAGGCTTTGCTGTTGAACAATGTATTTTGTGTATTTCCTAGAGCTTTAAATAAGAAGACATTGTCAGTTTCATATTTTTCACTGTTGATCTATTCAGCTAACGTGCTGTTACCTTAGCAACGTACAGGCCACATGACAAAATTTCTAACCAAGCGATGTAAGGAATCCAAAGCAATCTAAAGACATTTGCTGCATAGTTCTCTATGCGTGATTGGAAAACCCATGCATTACATTTTTAGAACAGAACAACAATATGCCCACAAATCTGTAAATAAATGCTTGCTTGCATTTGATTGAGTTGGCGCTGACCATAAATGCATTTGGAAGTAAGGTTAGGCTTTATAACAGGTGTGGTGCACAAAGAAAAGACAGGGCCAATATTAGGGGTTAGAGACCTATGCAGTCATAAAAGATGACAAACCTATCTACTAAAGAAAGCTCCACTGACTCTGGTATCTATTTATTAGTGATAGTTTGGGGACAGGTCATGTAAGGGGTGTGTGACTTATGGAGAGAAGAGGGAATAGGCCCAATATTAGCGGTGTGTGACCTATGAAGTCATACAGGGCAACCAAATTATCACTACTAAATGGAGAGCCACTGACCCTAATGGGCTGCTCGCCCGAAGGTTGTGCACCAAATCTCAAACTTGATGCCCAAGTCTTTGAAAAAGCACCTGCTTAAGACTCACTTATGTTACCAAGCTTATTAGATACTTCTTTTAAGACAAATGCCTGCATTTTATTTTGGATGCCTTACATGAGCATAGCTTATTAATTATTATATCATCTTCCTTGATAGCTTTTTTAAATTACTATTATCCACTTACTTTATTCAGGTATTTGACATATCATTGTGGACATTTTTTGTTTATAGCAATTTGTTAAGGTAGGCCATTATTTGGTTTATTGCTCCTCTTTTTTATACAGTGTTAGCATTGCATGGTGTATTTGTACTAACCTGGAGATAATTATAACATTAACTAGTTCTGCAGTAACAACATTAAAAAAATATGTCCATATATCCCCCAGCAAGACCTCCTATCCATGATTAACCTGAGACTGATGCAATAAAGATCACCACATCAAAACCCTGTCATGGGCAGCCCAATCTCCAGACCTGAACCCTATTGAAAACCTCTAGAATATAATCAAGAGGATGATGGATAGTCACAAGCCATCAAACAAAGAACTGCTTAAATTTTTGCGCCAGAAGCAGTGTGAAAGGCTGGTGGAAAGCATGCCAAGACGTATAAAAGCTGTGATTAAAAATCATGGTTATTCCACAAAATATTGATTTCTGAACTCTTCCCGAGTTAAAACATTAGTATTGTTGTTTCTAAATGATTATGAACTTGTTTTCTTTGCATTATTTGAGGTCTGAAAGCACTGTTGTTGTTTTTTTAATTTTGACCATTTTTCTTTGTCAGAAAAAACTACAAAAATTATTGCTTGGAAATTCGGAGACATGTTGTCCGAAGTTTATAGACTAAGGCTACTTTCACACTGGCGTTAACTGCAATACTTCGCAATGCGTCGTTTTGCCGAAAAAACGCATCCTGCAAAAGTGCTTGCAGGATGCGTTTTTTCTGCATTGACTAACATTAGCGACGCATTTGCGACGCATTGACACACGTCGCAACCATCGTGCGATGGTTGCGCCGTGTTGTGGCGGACCGTTGGGACCAAAAAACATTACATGTAACTTTTTTGCTCCCGACGGTCCGCTTTTTCCGACCGCGCATGCGTGGCCGGAACTCCACCCCCACCTCCCCGCACTTCCCCGCACCTCACAATGGGGCAGCGGATGCGCTGGAAAAATGCATCCGCTGCCCCCGTTGTGCGGCGGAGACAACGCTAGCGTAGGTGACCTCGGCCCGACGCACTGCGACGGGCCGGGCCCGACGCTAGTGTGAAAGTAGCCTAAAAGAACAATTTACATTTTACTCAAAAATATAAATATAAAGAGAAAAGTCAGACAAACTGAACTTTTTGCAGTGGTCTCTTAGATTTTGCCAGAGCTGTAGAGTAGAGAGGTATAGCCCCAGCGCTAAAAAATGCAATGGAAGAATGTCATATCACTATGTGTTCATGAGAATCCGCACCATGTTTTTCTTCTTGTCCTGTGCAAAGATACTACAGAAAGTGGCAATGGCCCCTACCTCACTTTAAAAAAAATAAATAAAAAAAATGTAGTTACCCTGAAGCCATAACATTTTGATACATGTAACATTTTTTATATTCTGTTATATCAATTTCAATAAATTAATTTTACATGCATAATATATGATGAAAAATGATGGAAACTTTTGTAAATGTCTGGTGGACTTGTTTTATTAGGTCAAGAGGGTTGTGTATGTTGGATCCTATATAATTCAAAAGCATTTAATTCTCCAAAAGGACAATAATCATTTTGAGTTTAAGGTTCCATGAATCTTTATGACACCAATACAAATACATGGAAGAGCATCCAGTCATCTAAGTAAAAGAGACTTTCCCAAGCAATTAACAAGTAATGCCATCTACAGATTTGTCTTTTCTCTTGGTTAAAAATATTCAGAGATGTCTGGCTTATAAAAAGCAACATAAAAAAAACCATGATATATTATGACACTCTGCCAGAAAATGTCTATAATATATATATGCATATGTGATCACCCAGTGGTGATGGGAATAACAGCTTGTCAACTAGTTGCTAGTTTGTTGCAATAAATGTTTTAAACTTGTATCATGAAAAGTTAGAAAAAAATGAGGAAAATTGAAGGTGGACATATCTGTGCTTTCTTTATAATCTGAAGGATATCTCACAGTACCATGGCTTCTAATATACAAAGTCATAGCTGACAGGGTTGGCAGATTTGAAATTGTTCCAGAAAATGAAGTATTTCTCCCCCCAAAAAATTACAATTACACATGTTTTGTTATACATACCGTATATACTCGAGTATAAGCCGACCCGAGTATAAGCCGACCCCCCTAATTTTGCCACAAAAAACTGGGAAAACTTATTGACTCGAGTATAAGCCTAAGGTGGAAAATGCAGCAGCTACCGGTGAATTTCAAAATTAAAAATAGATGCTCCATACTGTTCATTATGGCCCCATAGATGCTCCACATAAAGCTGTGCCGCATATAATGCTCTGCACTGTTCATTATGGCCCCATAGATGTTCCACATAAAGCTGTGCCATATATAATGCTCTGCACAGTTCATTATGGCCCCATAGATGCTCCATAGAAAGCTGTGCCATATACAATGCTCTGCACCTTTGATTATGGCCCCATAGATGCTCCATAGAAAGCTGTGCCATATAAAATGCTCTGCACCTTTGATTATGGCCCCATAGATAGTTGTGCCATATACAATGCTCTGCACCTTTGATTATGGCCCCATAGATAGCTGTGCCATATACAATGCTCTGCACCTTTGATTATGGCCCCATAGATAGCTGTGCCATATACAATGCTCTGCACCTTTGATTATGGCCCCATAGATAGCTGTGCCATATACAATGCCCTGCACCTTTGATTACGGCCCCATAGATAGCTGTGCCATATATATAATGCTCTGCACCTTTGATTATGGCCCCATAGATAGCTGTGCCATATACAATGCTCTGCACCTTTGATTATGGCCCCACAGATAGCTGTGCCATATACAATGCTCTGCACCTTTGATTACGGCCCCATAGATAGCTGTGCCATATATAATGCTCTGCACCTTTGATTATGGCCCCATAGATAGCTGTGCCATATACAATGCTCTGCACCTTTGATTATGGCCCCACAGATAGCTGTGCCATATACAATGCTCTGCACCTTTGATTATGGCCCCATAGATAGCTGTGCCATATACAATGCTCTGCACCTTTGATTATGGCCCCACAGATAGCTGTGCCATATACAATGCTCTGCACCTTTGATTATGGCCCCTTAGATAGCTGTGCCATATACAATGCTCTGCACCTTTGATTATGGCCCCATAGATAGCTGTGCCATATATAATGCCCTGCACCTTTGATTATGGCCCCATAGATGCTCCACATAAAGCTGTGCCATATATAATGCTCTGCACCGTCGCCCCATAGATACTCCACATAAATTTGTGCAATATACAATGCTGCTGCTGCTGCAATAAAAAAAAAACCCCATACTCACCTCTCTTGCTTGCAGCTCCTCAGCGTCCCGTCCCGGCGTCTCTCTGCACTGACTGATCAGGCAGAGGGCGGCACGCACACTATATGCGTCATCGTGCACTCTGACCTGAACAGTCAGAACAAGAGGACGCAAAGACAGAGCGGCGCCCGGCGTGTGGAACGCGGACAGGTAACTATGACATACTTACCTGCTCCCGGCGTCCCTGGCTCCTTCTCCCGGACAGCTGGTCTCCGGGTGCCGCAGTCTCTTCCTCTGTCAGCGGTCACCATTACCACTGATTAGAGGAATGAATTTGCGACTCCACTCCTATGGGAGTGGAGTCCATATTCATTTCTCTAATGAGCGGTACCATGTGACCGCTGAACAGGGGACGAGCTGCGGCACCGAAGACCGTGGGACGGGCAGGGGGAGCGCCAGGAGCGCCGGGACTAGGTAAGGGACACGCTCTCTCCCCCTCACCCGCCGACCCCACCGCCGACCGTGACTCGAGTATAAGCCGAGAGGGGCACTTTCAGCCCAAAAATTTGGGCTGAAAATCTCGGCTTATACTCGAGTATATACGGTAAGTTTATTTCACACAAAAACAGAAAAAAGGCAAACTGGACATAATTTCACACGAAGTCCCCAAAATAGGCCAGACAAAATTGTTGCCACCTTTCCAAAATTGTGGGTAAAAAACTTTACTTTAAGCATTTGATACTTGTTCAAGCTAACCTGTGACAAGTAACAAGTGTGGGCAATATGAAAATCACACCTAAAACCAGATAAAAAGGGGAGAAGCTGACTCAATCCATGCATTGTGTGTCTGTGTGTGCCACACTAAGCATAGAGAACAGAAAGATTAGAAGAGAACTGTCCGAGAACCAAAACTGTTAATAATAATAATAATAATTTTTATTTATATAGCGCCAACATATTCCGCAGTGCTTTACAACTTATAACTGTTGAGCAATATCAACAATCTCAAGGTTAAAAATCCATCTCCAGGGATCTGTATGTTCCTTTGCAACATAATCAAGAAGTTTACAACCCATGGCACTGTAGCTTTTCTCCCTGGATGTGGACAGCAGAGAAAAATTGATGAAAGTTTGCAAAGCAGGATAGTCCAGATGGTGGATAAGCAGCTCCAATCAAGTTCCAAAGAAATTCAAGCTGTCCGGCAGGCTCACGGTGCATCAGTGTCAGTGCGAACTATCCATTTGAACTAAATGAAACACTATGGCAGGAGACCCAGGAGGATCTCACTGCAGACACAGAGACAAACAAAATTTAGACTGTAGTAAGCCAAAGTCCTTCTGGGAAAGCATCTTGTAGACAGATGAGAATGAGGTAGAGCTTTTTGGTAAAGCACATCATTCTATTGCTTAATGAAAACGAAATGAGTCCTATAAAGAACACAGATTCAAAAATGTTTTGGCGTTGTTTTGCTGCCTCTGACACTGGATTCCTTTACTGTGTTCAAGGCATCATGACATATGAATATTGCCAAAGTATTTTGTGTCATAATGTAATGCTCAGTGTCAGGAAGATGGGTGTGCGTCCTTGGTCATGGGTCTTCCAGTAGGACGATAACCCCAAACAAACTTCAAGATGCACCCAGAATAGCGCTGGAGAGTCCTGCCAGCAGTGAGTCTGGATATAAATTCCATTGAACACCTTTGGAGAGAGCTTAAAATTGCTATTGGGAGAAGGCACTCTTCAAATATGAGAGACCTGGAGCAGTTTGCAAAAGAAGAGATGTCCTAAATTTCAGCTGAGAGGTATAAGAAGCTTATTGATGGTTATATATAGTGATTGATTGCAGTTATTTATCCCAAAGGGTGTGCAACCACATATTAAGTTGAGGGTGCCATTAATTTTGTCCAGCCGATTTTTTTAGTTTTGTGTAAAATTATGTCCAATTTCCCTTTTTCTCAGTTATTTTGAGTTATTCCAATAAACACAAAAGAAGTAAACATGTGTAACAAAATGTGTAACTGCAATAAATAATTTTCTCAGAGAAATACTTCATTTTCTGGAACAATTTATTGACTAAATTTCTGACTATATATAAAGCGAATCCATGTCAATAGTTTTCAGATGTTTAAATGAATTGATTCTTCTTTAAATACCACAGCTATCAGCTATCATAATGTCAGGTAATCATCACATGTTATTCTATTTCTAGCTTTACATATTATCTTTCTTCATTCATTTCTGGCATTATTACCATTACTTGTTTACAGGCGATAACACAAGAATCTTTTCCTATTATTGTTTTATGGATCATTTGTATAACAGAACAATAAAACTAAAAGAGTATCACAACTAATAAAAACAAATCTCGGAGATTATAGATGCAAGGAAATGAAAAACAGAAAGTTATTCAACCAGAGTTTCCTACAATACAGGATATTAATATATATAATCCTCCAACCATCACAAGATCTTTTCATCATTAAATTTTCTTTGCCGCTCAGCCAGAATCTCAAATTACCAAGATGGTCTTGTCATAAAAGAAAAAAAAGTTGTTACTATCATTTTACAATTCCTACTGCATAGAAAAATAATGGCTGAAAGATTTCAAATGAATGGCTCATAGGGCTGAGCTCTTAATCTCTGTATATCATAGAGAAAGAGAAAGACTACAGAAAAGAATTCCCCATGCTGGGCAACTCGAGGATTGTTCCTTGCTTCATTCAACCATCTTCCTTTTTCTCCAAGCCCTAACAGATAGTGTAACTATCATGCTGACATCCCGCAACTAGAAGAGACAATAGGAAATCCAACAATGCATCCAACTCAAGTACGCGCCGAGCTAAAGAACCTTTCTTCCACTAGTCTTTTATTTGCGGATGAAATACATTTCTAAAGGTCAAGCTGTGGGCCATTTGAAACTATTCAAAGTTTAATGCCTTGTATATAAATGTTGACTTACGTTCTAGATTTTACCACATCTCAATTTTATTATTTACTGAAAGCAACCGTTGCAGAGTTCACAGCTTGAGTATCCATACTGACTTAAGATGCAATAAAAGGAAACTTAAGTCTGATAATTTACTAGGATAATACAGACATTACTCGTAAAAGGTGATGCAAAAGACACAATGCATCTCAATAATATTCAGTCTTCCCTTGAATGTCTTTGTTTTAGGGTCTAAAATCAAAATCATAGTGATCAAGGAACAATAATTCTCTACTAAATTATCTACATTCAATACATTTTCTATAAATATATATATATATATATATATATATATATACTAGATGTTTTCAGCCAGCTAATGCTTGGCATGCTCATTGCTATCTAATTAACGCTGCTGGTGATTAAACTAAAGTAAATAATGACAACATTCAATAGCGCTTATGCAGGTGGTAAATTAACTTAAAATGAAGTTAATAACAATAGTGTGGTGATGTGCTGGGGGCGGGATTATGTGTGGTGATGTGGTGGGGGGCGGGATTATGTGTGGTAATGAAGGGGGTGGGATTATGTGTGGTAATGGGGTGGGGGGGCAGGATTATGTGTGGTAATGGGGTGGGGGCAGGATTATGTGTGGTAATGGAGGGGGTGGGATTATGTGTGGTGATGGGGTGAGGGGCGGGATTATGTGTGGTGATGTGGTGGGGGGGAGGGATTATGTGTGGTGATGTGTTGGGGGCGGCATTATGTGTGGTGATGTGGTGGGGGGGCGGGATTATGTGTGGTGATGTGGTGGGGGGCAGGATTATGTATGGTAATGGGGTGGGGGTGGGATTATGTGTGGTGATGGGGTGAGGGGCGGGATTATGTGTGGTGATGTGGTGGGGGGGAGGGATTATGTGTGGTGATGTGTTGGGGGCGGCATTATGTGTGGTGATGTGGTGGGGGGGCGGGATTATGTGTGGTGATGTGGTGGGGGGCAGGATTATGTATGGTAATGGGGTGGGGGGTGGGATTATGTGTGGTGATGTGGTGGGGGCGGGATTATGTGTGGTAATGGAGGGGGTGGGATTATGTGTGGTGATGGGGTGAGGGGCGGGATTATGTGTGGTGATGTGGTGGGGGGGAGGGATTATGTGTGGTGATGTGTTGGGGGCGGCATTATGTGTGGTGATGTGGTGGGGGGGCGGGATTATGTGTGGTGATGTGGTGGGGGGCAGGATTATGTATGGTAATGGGGTGGGGGGTGGGATTATGTGTGGTGATGTGTTGGGGGGCGGCATTATGTGTGGTGATGTGGTGGGGGGCGGGATTATGTGTGGTAATGTGGTGGGGGCGGGATTATGTGTGGTGATGTGGTGGGGGGCGGGATTATGTGTGGTGATGTGGTGGAGGGGCGGGATTATGTGTGGTGATGTGGTGGAGGGTGGGATTTTGTGTGGTAATGTGGTAGGGGGAGGGATTATGTGTAGTAATGTGGTGGGGGGCGGGATTATGTGGTGATGTGTTGGGGGGCAGGATTATGTGTGGTGATGTGGTGGGGGGGCGGGATTTGTGGGGGTTGGTATTGTGTGTGGTGATGTGGTGCGGATTGTGTGTTAATGTGGTGGGGGCAGGATTGTGTGTGGTAATGGGGTGCGGGGCAGGATTATGTGTGGTGATGTGGTGGGGGGCGGAGCTACTATATATATATATACAGTACACATTCAACCAACACAGCATCACCATTGTAAATAAATAACATTGTCTTTTATGGCAGCTCAGCTTTATTCAAGTGCTTTTACATTACATATCTACAGTATTATCTACAGTATATAACCAATAGGGTTGAGCGAAACGGGTCGGAAATTTTCAGAAGTCGCCGACTTTTGGCAAAGTCGGGTTTCATGAAACCCGACCCGACCCCTGTGTGGGGTCGGCCATGAAGTCGGCGATCTTCTGAATCTGGAATCGGAATTCCGATACCGATTCCCGATATGTTTAAGATATCGGGAATTGGTATCGGAATTCAGATTTAAGTGTAAAATAAAGAATTAAAATAAAAAATATCGCCATACTTACCCTCTGACGGGCCCTGGTACTAACCGGGAACCTTCCTTCCTTAGAATCAGCCTTCCAGGGCCTTCGGTGACGTCACGGTGACGTCGCGGCTTGTGATTGGTCGCGCGAGCGGTCACATGGGCGGCCGCGCGACCAATCACAAGCCGCGACGTCACCGTGACGTCACCGAAGGCCCTGGAAGGGCTGATTCTTAGGAAGGAAGGCTGTCGGAAAGAAGCAGGGCACGTCCGAGGGTGAGTATATACCTAATAGGAATATACTCACCCTCGGCTTCATTCCGGCAGCCTTCCTTCCTAAGAATCAGCCCTTCCAGGACCTTCGGTGACGTCACCGAAGGTCCTGGAAGGGCTGATTCTTAGGAAGGAAGGCTGCCGGAAAGAAGCAGGGGGTGTCCGAGGGTGAGTATATACCTAATAGGAATATACTCACCCTCGGCTTCGTTCCGGCAGCCTTCCTTCCTAAGAATCAGCCCTTCCAGGGCATTCGGTGACGTCACGGTGACGTCGCGGCTTGTGATTGGTCGCGCGAGCGGTCACATGGGGGTCGCGTGACCAATCACAAGCCGCGACGTCACCGCGACGTCACCGCAAGGTCTTGGAAGGCTGATTCTAAGGAAGGAAGGTTCCCGGTTAGTACCAGGGCCCGTCAGAGTGTAAGTATAGCGATATTTTTTATTTTAATTCTTTATTTTACACTTAAATATGGATCCCAGGGCCTGAAGGAGAGTTTCCGCTCCTTCAGACCCTGGGAACCATTGGAAACCCAATGCACTGCATTGGGTTTCGAGTTTCGGCCGACCCCGACCCCGACTTTTTTATAGGATCGGCCGATTTCACTCGACCCGACTTTTGAAAAAGTCGGGTTTCGTGAAACCCGACCCGATCCTATAAAAGTAAAGGTCGCTCAACCCTAATAACCAATATTTCTCAAACATAGATCTTCACTTTATTAGTTTGCATTATTATTGGAATGTATAAGATTTTGTCCATATTGCATCTTGTGGCTTCCAAAATATTACACTTAACAGAGTTTGTGGCGGATGCCTAATAGCATGCATCAACTATAGACTAGTAAGGAATCTATTAAAAAGATACCTTGTACGCTTGTCTATCACGTATCTGCTAAAAAGGTGGTTGATGGATACCATAGACTGGGATGTATGTCATAAAGTGGAATCTTTCAAGTATAGGCTATATGGTATCAATTTAACAGATATGCTTGTTTTTTGCAGTAAATATATTATCGTTTCATATTTTTAAGGTAGGTCCAGCGAGTTCAACCTATAACAAAAACCCCATGGGGAAGACACTAATAACTCCATATTAGGCGAAAATGTCCTTCTTGACTCCACATACGGCAATCAGACTAGTTCCGTGGATACAAGTTAATACCTAAGATGTCATAGCTACAGGGCATTATGGGGAGGTCCATGTGGCAATGAAAAGCGCAGTTATCACGCTCTTTGATGCACCGGTAGCATGGGAAATGGCAAGTTTCTCAATCTCACTTTGAGATTCTCAAGACTCTCAAAGTGTTTAAATTTGCATAATACCACAAACCTCCAGAAATTTGACTCAATCTTCATCCCCTGCAGATCAATCAGTTCATCTATCAGTATGTCATTGAGTTTCCCTTGGAAAATCTTGTATTCATGTATTCATAGGTAAAGCATTCTTTCAGTGCTTACTTTCAATACTTATGGGTGTATGAAGAAATTTATAGAGGTCATTTCATAAAGATTTGCTTTGTTGCAATAAACTGCCATACAAATCACCTGACTTTACATTGTACTAGGCAGGGATTTATTCTGTTTACTTTATTACTTTATCCCTCTTCCCATACAACTGTATATGTGATAATTTGCTGTCAATTAAGGGAATAAATGTTGAATTTGAGCCCTCCCTTCTGTTATAAAGGGTAAAGGAGTGCTCACAGCCATTCTTTTACTGTTGTTGTGGTTCTAGGCTGTAGAAAAAAAGGACACCAGTTTTTACAGGCAACACCTCTACCTGAAATAACGGCTTCTCATCAAAAAGGTACAACACTTACAGCAGCTTACAATGATACTCTACAGGCCTTTGAAAAAGGGATTATCCCCCAAAAAATGGTACAAGTAGTGAAAGAGATGCACCCCCGCCTTCCAACCTTATACTTGATCCCTAAGGTTCATAAAAATGCCATTGACCCGCCAGGTCGACCTATTGTGTCTGGGAATGGGGGCGTCTGCGAGGTCGTCACCATGGTTATCGATCACTACCTTAAACCGTTGGTGAGTGACCTGCCGTCATATATTCAGGACACAAATTCCGCCCTACGTAGACTTGATAATGTACATATTGGCGATGGGGTAACCATGGTGACGGCTGACGTGGAGGCCCTATATACATCCATACGACATCAAGATGGTTTGAGGGCAGTGTCATGGTATTTAAACACAACCAACTTGGACGGGGATCTTGTTGCTCTACTGCTGCAGTTGCTTGAGTATGTCCTTACTCATAACATCTTCACTTTCAAGGGTGCTGTATACAAGCAATGCCAGGGCACTGCGATGGGGGCCAGCTGTGCCCCATCGTATGCCAATTTGTTTCTCGGCCTATGGGAACGACAAATATTTGTATGTGACCCTATACCTCATGCCAACCTGATTTCAGGTTGGATGAGGTATATTGACGACATTTGGTTCATTTGGGAGGGATCAACTGGTGAATTAGCATCCTGTATAGAGGTATTAAATAAAAACGATTTGAACATCAAACTTACCTTCAAGGCTGGCAGAGATGTTGAATTTCTGGACTTGTCTATTAAAGTTGATGATAAAGGCTTTTTGTTTACAGATTTGTATAGAAAGCCCACATCCACAAATTCTTTTCTCCATGCGACTTCTT
Organism: Ranitomeya variabilis; assembly: GCF_051348905.1. Lineage (NCBI taxonomy): Eukaryota > Metazoa > Chordata > Amphibia > Anura > Dendrobatidae > Ranitomeya > Ranitomeya variabilis. Next base: position 823,050,250 of record NC_135232.1, on the reverse strand, counting down.
CACAACCCCCAGCGACAATTAGAGGAATCCCAATAGGACAATTTTTACGCGCAAAGAGAATTTGTACAAATTCTGAAGACTTCGAACGACAAGCCACGGATCTCAGTAGACGGTTCTCAGAAAGAGGCTATAGCAAGAGAAATATAAGGAGAGGATACCAGAGAGCAGCAAAGACTGATAGGAATGACCTTCTCTACAAATCGAAAAAAGTGGATCAACCTGAGAAACCGAGTGGGGTACGTTTTATAACCACATACCATAACAAATGGCATCAGTTTAAGGGTATACTTGACAAACATTGGAATGTGTTACAGACTGACCCTATATTAAAGAGAATTTTGCCTGAGAGACCCATGGTAGTGGCTAAAAGAACCAAGAACTTAAGAGACATTTTGGTGCACAGTTTGTACAACCCAGGGAGAGGAGAGAGCTCTTTTTCTACTGACCCAGGCTTCTACCCTTGTGGTTTGTGTAAGGCCTGTGGTAATTATACCAAGGCCAAAACCTTTTCAAATTTCAATGGTACCAAGTCATTTACAATAAGGAAACGAATTACATGTGCCTCCCGTGGGGTGATTTATCATGCCACATGCCCGTGTAAGAAGGTGTACATAGGGCTAACTACACGCGAACTGAAAATTCGGACGCGTGAACATTGTAGAGACATAATAGGTGCAAAAACAGTGGAAGATGAATCAACACTGAAGACCATACCAAGGCACTTTAGACAATACCATCAGTGCAACCCTCATGGCCTCAAGGTGAAAGGTATCGATTTGGTATCTTTAGGAATTAGAGGGGGCAACTTGGGGAAATTGCTTGCACAGATAGAAAGTCGTTGGATTTACCGGTTGGGTACAATGGCGCCACAGGGTCTCAATGAAAGTTTCGGATTTGGGGCATTCCTATAGAAAAGTGACAACTGTCTCCATTGCATATATGAAGTTTTTTATGGGGGGTTCTTTTATTTGATCATGTATTGATATTATGTTTTATCTTTTAGAATCATACTCTTGTGGTCTTGGTTGATCGGGTGTTCATTGTTGATCTTATTATGCCCCTATTAATCCGCGGAGGAACATCTACCCATGAAGACATATTCAAACAGTGACTCAATATGATGTATGGGCATCTGCGGAATGTTATATATACTGTTGGTGATATGTGCTCGTTATGTGATGCATTTATTTGTCAATGCCTCATTTGTAGGAGTATAATCATGTTGATGTGAATGTTTTTACAGTGTAGGTTGATATGGTATTTTGTCGCACTTATGTTTACACATTTCATCTTAATCAATTACATATGTATTTTTAGAGTATAAAATATATTTTATTGTTTGTATATATATATCCCTTGGATTATAATATATAGTATTTATATCACCTGTTTTATGTATTTTTATCAATATGAGTAATAATAATATCAAAATCACCAATATTTTGGTTATATTGACACATTTAAATAATTTGCGTGTTCATATGGCACAACAGGTAGCATAGTGTTGACCGCGGTTTTATTTATATGGTTTATTTCCTGTTACTGTGTTTTCTGTTGTGAAATTGGATTTTGGGCTCCCCCGGTGGCCACTGGTGGAATTGAACTGGTGTGCATCATCCCCTCTGTTCACCTGTTTCCATCAGGATGTGGGAGTCGCTATTTAACCTTGCTCCTCTGTCACTTCCATGCCGGTCAACATTGTAATCAGAAGCCTTTCTGTGCATGTTCCTGCTGCTAGACAACTCCCAGCTAAGTTGGACTTTTGTCCTCGTTTGTTTTTGCATTTTGTTCCAGTTCACAGCTGTAGTTTCGTTTCTGTGTCTGGAAAGCTCTTGTGATCTGAAATTGCCACTCTGATGTTATGAGTTAATACTAGAGTCTTAAAGTAATTTCAGGATGGTATTTTGATAGGGTTTTCAGCTGACCATGAAAGTGCCCTTTCTGTCTTCCTGCTATCTAGTAAGCGGACCTCAATTTTGCTAAACCTATTTTCATACTACGTTTGTCTTTTCATCTAAAATCACCGCCAATATATGTGGGGGCCTCTGTCTGCCTATCGGGGAAATTTCTCTAGAGGTGAGCCAGGACTATATTTTCCTCTGCCAGGATTAGTTAGTCCTCCGGCCGGCGCTGGGCGTCTAGGGATAAAAAACGTAGGCAACGCTACCCGGCTACTGTTAGTTGTGCGGCAGGTTTAGTTCATGGTCAGTTTAGTTTCCATCCTTCCAAGAGCTAGTACTTATGTTTTGCTGGGCTATGTTCTCTTGCCATTGAGAACCATAACAGTTTGACCGGCCAAAAAGGGTTAAATTAATTGACAGAGAAAGGAGAGAAAAGAGAAGTCTGCTGAAGATTTTTTTTTTTTTTTTTTCCCTTCCCTTCAGTTCTGAGTGTGCTTGTAATTGAATCTCTTGCAAGTCTGCCTATATTGCAGCCTTTCTCTCTCTCTCTCTCCTTCTAATCCTGGAATGGCTCTGTGTTCACCTGTTTAAAATGGATATTCAGAGTTTAGCTGCAGGTTTGAATAATCTCACCACGAAAGTTCAAAATTTACAAGATTTTGTTGTTCATGTTCCTATATCTGAACCTAGAATTCCTTTGCCTGAATTTTTCTCGGGGAATAGATCTTGCTTTCAAAATTTCAAAAATAATTGCAAGTTGTTTTTGTCCCTGAAATCTCGCTCTGCTGGAGATCCTGCTCAGCAGGTCAGGATTGTGATTTCCTTGCTCCGGGGCGACCCTCAGGATTGGGCTTTTGCATTGGCTCCAGGGGATCCTGCGTTGCTCAATGTGGATGCGTTTTTTCTGGCCTTGGGGTTACTTTATGAGGAACCTCAGTTAGAGCTTCAGGCAGAAAAGGCCTTGATGTCCCTATCTCAGGGGCAAGACGAAGCTGAAATATACTGCCAGAAATTCCGTAAATGGGCTGTGCTTACTCAGTGGAATGAGTGCGCCCTGGCGGCGAATTTCAGAGAGGGTCTCTCTGATGCCATTAAGGATGTTATGGTGGGGTTCCCTGTGCCTGCGGGTCTGAATGAGTCCATGACAATGGCTATCCAGATCGATAGGCGTCTGCGGGAGCGCAAACCTGTGCACCATTTGGCGGTGTCTACTGAGAAGACGCCAGAGAAAATGCAATGTGATAGAATTCTGTCCAGAAGTGAACGGCAGAATTTAAGACGAAAAAATGGGTTGTGCTTCTATTGCGGTGATTCAACTCATGTTATATCAGCATGCTCTAAGCGTACTAAGAAGCTTGATAAGTCTGTTTCAATTGGCACTTTACAGTCTAAGTTTATTCTATCTGTGACCCTGATTTGTTCTTTATCATCTATTACCGCGGATGCCTATGTCGACTCTGGCGCCGCTTTGAGTCTTATGGATTGGTCCTTTGCCAAACGCTGTGGGTATGATTTGGAGCCTCTTGAAACTCCTATACCCCTGAAGGGGATTGACTCCACCCCATTGGCTAGTAATAAACCACAATACTGGACACAAGTAACTATGCGGATTAATCCGGATCATCAGGAGATTATTCGCTTTCTTGTGCTGTATAACCTACATGATGTGTTGGTGCTTGGATTGCCATGGCTGCAATCTCATAACCCAGTCCTTGACTGGAAAGCTATGTCTGTGTTAAGCTGGGGATGTAAGGGGACGCATGGGGACGTACCTGTGGTTTCCATTTCATCATCTATTCCCTCTGAGATTCCTGAATTCTTGACTGAATATCGTGACGTTTTTGAAGAACCTAAGCTTGGTTCATTACCTCCGCACCGGGAGTGCGATTGTGCCATAGATTTGATTTCGGGTAGTAAATACCCTAAGGGTCGTTTATTTAATCTGTCTGTGCCTGAACATGCTGCTATGCGAGAATATATAAAGGAGTCCTTGGAAAAGGGACATATTCGTCCTTCGTCATCTCCCTTAGGAGCCGGTTTTTTCTTTGTGGCTAAGAAAGATGGCTCTTTAAGACCGTGTATTGATTATCGGCTTTTGAATAAAATCACGGTTAAATATCAATATCCGTTGCCACTGCTGACTGATTTGTTTGCTCGCATAAAGGGGGCCAAGTGGTTCTCTAAGATAGATCTCCGTGGGGCGTATAATTTGGTGCGAATTAAGCAGGGGGATGAGTGGAAGACCGCATTTAATACGCCCGAGGGCCACTTTGAGTATTTGGTGATGCCTTTTGGTCTTTCAAATGCCCCTTCAGTCTTTCAGTCCTTTATGCATGACATTTTCCGTGATTATTTGGATAAATTTATGATTGTGTATCTGGATGATATTTTGATTTTTTCGGATGACTGGGACTCTCATGTCCAGCAGGTCAGGAGGGTTTTTCAGGTTTTGCGGTCTAATTCCTTGTGTGTGAAGGGTTCTAAGTGCGTTTTTGGGGTACAAAAGATTTCCTTTTTGGGATATATTTTTCCCCCTCTTCCATCGAGATGGATCCTGTCAAGGTTCAGGCTATTTGTGATTGGACGCAACCCTCTTCTCTTAAGAGTCTTCAGAAATTTTTGGGCTTTGCTAACTTTTATCGTCGATTTATTGCTGGTTTTTCTGATGTTGTTAAACCATTGACTGATTTGACTAAGAAGGGTGCTGATGTTGCTGATTGGTCCCCTGCTGCTGTGGAGGCCTTTCGGGAGCTTAAGCGCCGCTTTTCTTCTGCCCCTGTGTTGCGTCAGCCTGATGTTGCTCTTCCTTTTCAGGTTGAGGTCGACGCTTCTGAAATCGGAGCTGGGGCAGTTTTGTCGCAGAGAAGTTCCGATTGTTCCGTGATGAGACCTTGTGCCTTTTTCTCGCGTAAATTTTCACCCGCCGAGCGGAATTATGATGTTGGGAATCGGGAGCTTTTGGCCATGAAGTGGGCTTTTGAGGAGTGGCGTCATTGGCTTGAGGGGGCTAGACATCAGGTGGTGGTATTGACTGACCACAAAAATCTAATTTATCTTGAGTCCGCCAGACGCCTGAATCCTAGACAGGCGCGCTGGTCGTTGTTTTTCTCTCGGTTTAATTTTGTGGTGTCCTACCTGCCGGGTTCTAAGAATGTTAAGGCGGATGCCCTTTCTAGGAGTTTTGAGCCTGACTCCCCTGGTAACTCTGAACCTACAGGTATCCTTAAGGATGGAGTGATATTGTCTGCCGTTTCTCCAGACCTGCGGCGGGCCTTGCAGGAGTTTCAGGCGGATAGACCTGATCGTTGCCCACCTGGTAGACTGTTTGTTCCTGATGATTGGACCAGTAAAGTCATTTCTGAGGTTCATTCTTCTGCGTTGACAGGTCATCCTGGAATCTTTGGTACTAGGGATTTGGTGGCAAGGTCCTTCTGGTGGCCTTCCCTGTCTCGAGATGTGCGAGGCTTTGTGCAGTCTTGTGACGTTTGTGCTCGGGCCAAGCCTTGTTGTTCTCGGGCTAGTGGATTGTTGTTGCCCTTGCCTATCCCGAAGAGGCCCTGGACGCACATCTCTATGGATTTTATTTCGGATCTTCCTGTTTCTCAGAAGATGTCTGTCATCTGGGTGGTGTGTGACCGTTTCTCTAAGATGGTCCATTTGGTTCCCCTGCCTAAGTTGCCTTCTTCTTCCGAGTTGGTTCCTCTGTTTTTTCAAAATGTGGTCCGTTTGCATGGTATTCCGGAGAATATCGTTTCTGACAGAGGAACCCAATTCGTGTCTAGATTTTGGCGAGCATTCTGTGCTAGGATGGGCATAGATTTGTCTTTCTCGTCTGCTTTCCATCCTCAGACTAATGGCCAGACCGAGCGGACGAATCAGACTTTGGAGACATATTTGAGGTGTTTTGTGCCTGCAGATCAGGATGATTGGGTTGCTTTTTTGCCTTTAGCGGAGTTTGCCCTCAATAATCGGGCCAGCTCTGCCACCTTGGTGTCTCCTTTTTTCTGTAATTCGGGGTTTCATCCTCGATTTTCTTCTGGTCAGGTGGAATCTTCGGATTGTCCTGGAGTGGATGCTGTGGTGAAGAGGTTGCATCAGATTTGGGGGCAGGTAGTGGACAATTTGAAGTTGTCCCAGGAGAAGACTCAGCTTTTTGCCAACCGCCGGCGTCGGGTTGGTCCTCGGCTTTGTGTTGGGGACTTGGTGTGGTTGTCTTCTCGTTTTGTCCCTATGAGGGTTTCTTCTCCTAAGTTTAAGCCTCGGTTCATCGGCCCGTACAAGATATTGGAGATTCTTAACCCTGTGTCCTTCCGTTTGGACCTCCCTGCATCTTTTTCTATTCATAATGTTTTTCATCGGTCATTGTTGCGCAGGTATGAGGTACCGGTTGTGCCTTCCGTTGAGCCTCCTGCTCCGGTGTTGGTTGAGGGCGAGTTGGAGTACGTTGTGGAAAAAATCTTGGACTCCCGTGTTTCCAGACGGAAACTCCAGTATCTGGTCAAATGGAAGGGATATGGTCAGGAGGATAATTCTTGGGTGACTGCCTCTGATGTTCATGCCTCCGATCTGGTCCGTGCCTTTCATAGGGCTCATCCTGATCGCCCTGGTGGTTCTGGTGAGGGTTCGGTGCCCCCTCCTTGAGGGGGGGGGTACTGTTGTGAAATTGGATTTTGGGCTCCCCCGGTGGCCACTGGTGGAATTGAACTGGTGTGCATCATCCCCTCTGTTCACCTGTTTCCATCAGGATGTGGGAGTCGCTATTTAACCTTGCTCCTCTGTCACTTCCATGCCGGTCAACATTGTAATCAGAAGCCTTTCTGTGCATGTTCCTGCTGCTAGACAACTCCCAGCTAAGTTGGACTTTTGTCCTCGTTTGTTTTTGCATTTTGTTCCAGTTCACAGCTGTAGTTTCGTTTCTGTGTCTGGAAAGCTCTTGTGATCTGAAATTGCCACTCTGATGTTATGAGTTAATACTAGAGTCTTAAAGTAATTTCAGGATGGTATTTTGATAGGGTTTTCAGCTGACCATGAAAGTGCCCTTTCTGTCTTCCTGCTATCTAGTAAGCGGACCTCAATTTTGCTAAACCTATTTTCATACTACGTTTGTCTTTTCATCTAAAATCACCGCCAATATATGTGGGGGCCTCTGTCTGCCTATCGGGGAAATTTCTCTAGAGGTGAGCCAGGACTATATTTTCCTCTGCCAGGATTAGTTAGTCCTCCGGCCGGCGCTGGGCGTCTAGGGATAAAAAACGTAGGCAACGCTACCCGGCTACTGTTAGTTGTGCGGCAGGTTTAGTTCATGGTCAGTTTAGTTTCCATCCTTCCAAGAGCTAGTACTTATGTTTTGCTGGGCTATGTTCTCTTGCCATTGAGAACCATAACAGTTTTCTATGCACTTGTTAGCACATACGCACTTTTTGTACGATACATATAGTGCAATTACTACACTTATGCGGCACGTTATCCTGGATTACTACATTACCATACACCTTGGTTGTTTCCATTCATCATGCACGTTATGCACTTGTTAGCACATTTGCACTTTATGTATGATACATACAGTGCAATCACTACATGTATGGGACACTTTACCCTGTATTTAATGCATTGACACATCGTCTCCTTCTCCATCTACGGCTTGGCAGGGTGTGCGCATGCGTTGCCCAGATCACTCCGGAGCTCTCTGCTCTGGTCTCATGTGATGATGCCTGACTTCCGTCTGGCTTTTGCCGGGCGGAACACTCATGTCTCATTGACCGGAGTTCGATTGTTCCTGTCAGGAGATAGACTGAGCACCGGATGCGCCGTCATACCCCAGCTATGTTTCCACTAGCGCATAGTTACAGTTGGCAACCACGCTTATCACCCATTGGCTCCCGGTCATTTAAAAGACCACACACCTCCCTAGCTAGATACGCCCCCGGAAGAAGAACAGGCGAAACGCGCGTCGGGGTGGGACGTTCATCCAGGCTGTGGCACGCCACTCGGTAAATATACTTGCAGTCATCTATGCACATGTTTTTCGGAATTCATTAGACACTGATTGGACTTATAACTCGTGAGAGCGCTCCTTTTATTGTGTTCCCTCTTAGGTATAGTTATACCAGTGGGCACATGTGATTTAGAGTTCTGGTTCACTCTTACTATGTATCAATAATGTCCAAATACGGAGTTAACAACAGTGTGGCATAGCAACGATTTATTGTATTGCCTAGGCGTGGGTGACGCTGAGCTGTGTTATGAGGTATTTTTGTGTTTTTATTGTCACTTGTCAATTTTGTGAATAAAGATATATATTTTACATTCCTTGAGCCATATTATTTGTTTTTATATGGTTCTGTTGTTGAATCAGTTCTACGGAATGGGACCAAGCCTATGTTGGCTATAGGTCAGTTTAGATTAATATGTATGCATAGGTAGTAGCAACTAGGCTAGGGTGATTTTTATTGTTGTCAAATGGGCATGGACAACATGCTCTCAGTGCAGAGCATAACAAACATGCTCTCAGATAGAGTTGGGCCAATTGATTCACAGGACTTTGGTCCATCAGCTTTATCAGTAGTCTGTGACCACTGGAAGGGAGACTTGAGAATCTCTTTTGATTAGCCCTGTTAATCAAAATCCTCCTTGGGAATCCCAGAATGTACAGTAAGAGATTATCAGAGCTCCCATCCAGAGGACATAAAACCCTGACCTGACCAATAGACTGGAGTTCCGCAAGTTGATATACCCAACTCTACTCCTATATAATAAAGCTTCCCTTCCAACTCAAACACGGGCCTCTGCCTGGATATGAGTATCAACTTTAATGACTCTATTCAACAGAATTTGCCCAAAATGACACTAATATTGACTAAATGCAGGGAAGATACTTTTTAATCTAGTTTCCCTGTCCACAAGAGTGACGCATGGCCTTTGCCAGTTCAGGGGTAGGAAGGCTTCTCCCTAGCATCATGACAAAGGGCATTATACCTACCTACAACTGTATATATCCTGTTTCTAAGATTACAACACATTAAAAACAATATAACATGTGTTTAAATTAAGAAACCAGCAAAAATACATGATCCCCAAATAATGTAATAGACTGGTAGGAGTGGTGATTGGAAGCAATGGCTCCTGCACTCCTTTCACAAGCATCTAGTGATTTCCTGTGTAATACAAAGGTTGATCATTGAAATGTAATTCTACAGATTAAAACTTTGTAAATATCTGTCTTTAGCTGGTAAAATACTGGTGACCCACAGTTATACATTATTACGATAACTTCTACTCTATTGAGAAAATGCAGCTCAGCCAATTCTAAATTCTGCTTAAATTATGTTAGCATGCATAAAAATAGAAAAAAAAATGCATTTTTAATATCATTGTCTATTAAATTTCTTCGTTCTAACACCAGTAGACATCTGCTTAGTTAGGGACTTGAAGGTTCACCTTAACAGGTCATTGAGAAAGGTCAACAGATATGAATAAACCACTCTCAGAAATGTCCATCTAATCCAGTGCACTGCATCATGCAGTTACCCTGAAGCCAATTGCCAGATCTAATTTTATGCTTGAGTAAAAGGAATCTGCACTTGCACACACAGCTTTATCTGATCCATATACTCATTATGCTAATGTCAAACAAGACATGGATAACAATGACATATAGTCCACTCTGGAATTCTTCACCAAAGGCCAGTTATTCTTAGATTACTCATCAGATCAGAAGGGCAATGGTTGGGAAGGGTTTTTTCAAATTTTACGATTTGTGTCATAACAGAAAAAGAATGACTGGCTCCATAACAGAGAAAATAATACAATCATTTAGAACTAAATACATAAAAAAAATCTGTTGGTCAGTCTATCTGATATATTATTTACTTAAATATAATTGAATTACTTTGATTATTATTTTTTCTGAGGCAATTGAGACTTTAAAATATACAGAATTCATGGACTACCCCATTGGTATAATGAAATGTCTAGACAGAATCTTCCAATTTTTCCAAATCTCTAGAAATATTTATGTGTGTAGAAATAGGACTTAAACTAGTCACACAAAATATCGACTCCCTATACACTTGCATAGTCAACTCTGTTGAAACTGTATGTGTTCCCAGTTAGAAGAAGGGAGTGAGCAGCTGCCAGATACTTCTTATCTCTCGAAGAACAGAAGGAATGAGTATGTTGAAATCCAACTGAATATTCCTTTTCTCCTGGGACATCTGCCATTATAGTACCACTAGGAGGTCCCCATACACATTAAATGGTTGTTCGGCCCTGGTAAAATTATATTGTATCATGTAAGTATTGTGATTCTAAATATGTAACAATTTTTAAGCTTTTATAGGGCATTTGATTTTCATAAATGGTGCCATTCAATTTGGATTTGCTTATAAGTCAAGAGAACTATGGCAAATAGATGCTTCTGTTCTGATGGAATAGACACAACTAGAGATGATTCAACACCAAACTAAAACACCTATTTTACTAGATCCACATTAGAAGTGATGGGGACCAATCTACAACCATATATCATCCAAAACCCTGAGTCATCATACCCTGGTTATGAGAGTGAGACAAGAATAATCTCCTTATTTGTTAAAAAAAATAAAAATTTTAGTGAAAATACTTAAAATATTAATACAGTATAATAAGACAAGGTAGCTCAAGGCATGGGGCATACAATAATAAAGAACATGTATAGCAGCCACCACTAGTGACAATGAATTAATACATATTGTAATTCTTACATGGGCACAAAAAGGTTATAGATAATATATAAATAGATGAATAGTAGATGATGGCACAATTGATCGCAGTAGCCTCAAAGTGCATACCATAAATGAGGAGCATAACCACCTCATCAATGATAGAATAGTCACATCAATCAAAAAAGCCCAATATGCTTAAAGAGTAATATTCATTGCTGCTGTGATCCCTCCTCTGTGTGCCATACTATGTGACAAGAAGATATGATGGCGGAAAGAGGAGGACCAGATGAGGGGAAACACTGTTAGCTGGCTGCCATCCGATCTTTAGGGTCTCTTCTTTATGTTTTCATAATTTTTGTCTGTTTACTCTAGGATGGGATTTCAGTCCATGACCAGGCATCACAGCTCTTTGCGCTTTGCACATACATTACATCATATGGGCCAAATGTTAGTAACTTGTGAGGTCTGGTCACAACCAGAAATACTGACCTAGAATTAAGCTTTGGCTTGTAAACGGGGAAAGAGGCAGCAGCTCTGAGGACCGGATGTCGAGTACTAGAAGGGTCAGACAGGTGAGTGGTGAGGTGAGTATACTCTTTTTTCGCCTCTTATGGTTTTTAGACAATGAGGTCTAGAGAGTCCCCCATAGCATATTGTGGGACATTCAATTCACATAAAATAACTTTGTTGTGAATTTCATGAGAAAATCTATCGATTTGGCAAATTCAAATTTGGTCCACCATTTCTTCCTAGGCAGCTGCCGTTTAGGGATTTCACAGCTGTTATTGATGGGATTAGATGAGCTGGAACAGCTAATGAAGGGGACAGGAGTCATCAAGATAGGGCAACTCTTTTAGTTTAGAGATTTCACAACATAAAGATACAAATCTTGCCATGCATCCATATATATTCATAATAAAACTTAAAAGTTACCAAAAACTGTTTATTTCTGTGTGAGTCAACTCAAAGAAACAAAGTGAAAAAAATGGGATGAAAGGGTAGATTCTTCTTTGCGTCGCTTAACAGATAGAAAATCCAAAAATAGGTAATTTAATGAAAGAGTGGCTTTATTCAATGCTTTTCAGAGCAACAAGGCTCCTTCATCAGGATCACAGGTACATTCCGTGTGGTATCCTGATGAAGGAGCCTTGTTGCTCCGAAACGTGTTGAATAAAGCCACTCTTTCATTGAATTACCTATTTTTGGATTTTATATCTGTTAAGCGGCACAAACAAGAATCTACCCTTTCATCCCATTTTTTTTTTACTTTGGTTGGTCACGAGGAGACCGGTGGATCTGCAGCAGCTTACATTTCTATGAGTCTATGTAAGGGCTCGATCTGGTGAGTAAATTTGAATAGAATTTATCTCCTTGTACACAGATAAGACCCTATTGCGCTTTTATTTTATTCCAGTTTTTTACTGAACTCAAAGAAACAGTGATATTTGACCTGGACTTCTCAAATCCTCAACTTTCATGCTATGGGAAAAGATTAACTGAACCTATAAGCCTATGATTTATGGGACATATGGAGAACTCTGTGCTATATTGAATTAAGACTTATATTAGGAAACATCATTGAAGAATAAAACCAATAGTTAAAAGGTTGTTTTAAATATGTATGCTCAGGAGTGCTCTGCTACCAGGCCCCTGCCTTCCTGCTTTACAGTGGGCAGTTCACTCCTGAAGACTGACGGTTCACGCTGGCATCATGGTAACACCACTGGCCCTAACTGACCACTCTCCAAGGCTGCAAGCAGAGGCAGCTGCAACTCCGCATCATTAGAAAAGCGCAAGGACACTGAGGCTTGCTGGATCTAGCAATCTGGCCAACTTCAGAAAGGCATAAGCAAGGTCTAAAGCATTGAACCTGCTAACAGCATGCACTCCTTACCTAGATAACTGGCCACTTGAAGAACCCATGTTGGCCTGTAACCTACACATAGTTTTGCTAGTTTGAATTTTTATGTTTTCTGGACAGCTTATCAAAAAATCATGGACACAATATTTTTTATGGACAAATTGGAAAACCATAATAAATCATTATGAATATACATGATCCATGTCTATAGCCCATAATTATAATATGAAATTGTCAGCTGTAATCAGTGTAAACTGTAAATTTATGATAATTACAGTAAAAATAAGCTGTAAAAGTTTCTTCAGCTTCAAAAAAATCATGGATGCATTAATTTGTTTTACGGACAGGGCAAAAAAGTGACTAAGTTTTACATACTGTCCTGGAATTTCTAGACAATTGGAAATCCTGCCTAGGCATTTAGCTTGATTATATATTCTTAAGTTTGGAGAGGATTTTTACTAATGGGCAAATTGAATTTGAGACAGCACCTTTAATGGAAAGTCTTAAGTACGGTAATACCAGACTAGTGTTTCATATGGCCGGACAAAATAACATTGTGAGGTAAAATAGACATGTCTAGTATTATAGTTGTATAATAGAAAGATCAAACTGTGCCTTAGATATATCTTTGGAGACAATAGATACAGTTGTGGACATAAGACCAATTGCATAGCATAAGATAGCCCATAGCTATGTAGTTAATGAAAACTTGTACTTTAGCTTTAAGATGAGGTAAAGTTCTCCCTTTCCCATGAAATATTTGCCAATGCTCTGCTTTCTCCTAAATGTAGGCTGCAGGTGCTTGTTGAAAATCTTCTTACAAAATTCAATGCAAATCCTCAGAATATTAATAAAGTATTAGAGTAGCATATGCATTACATAGAGATCAATGCCAGTATAATTATAAAAAATGAAACAGTCATTCTTAGTTACCTTTTCACCCTATGACCTGGAGTTTAGCATTTTATTCATCAAAGGGTGAATGTGAATGAAACAGGATCTGGCAGAGCACCTTAAATCCAATTCAATTTGTATTCTGTAAAATAAATCAACTTTCTGTGATAACTGATATTACCTCGTAAGGTACATGATACGGCCAATATTTACAGTGCTACACTGCATAAAATATAATAATTGTTAGCATGGGAATTTGGAGTTTCGTAATCATTTCTTTCGCCTCCACAATTTCATTCTTGCCAGAGGTCAACTACCGGTAACTATAAAATATGACAATGCTTAAAATATATAGCAAAAAAAAGAAAAAGGAATATATACTGTATATACAGGCATATATACATGTGTGTATATATATATATATATATATATATATATATATATATATACTTACCTTGTAATATTTTCACATCCTGTTCCGTCCAGATATGTCCATATCCCAGAATTTCCAAGTGGCGGAAGTTCACCGACCTCCTTATTCGGACACCCAAGTGATGGGTGTCTCAATATGGAAGCTGCTGGTGGTAGCAGCTTCTTGTGTGGTACCACCAGCGGAACACTGTTGCACCACACACACTGTATACGCCGTACGCACCACACACACACACTGTTACACACCACCGCCAGAATCAGCCAAATGATTCACTGACCCCTACCATCTTTGTACAGGAAAAGCACATGTGCAGTTTTAATTTGACCACCGCAATCTATCTGCACAAAATGGTGGCACTCTGATTTACTGCGCCTGTGCGAATTCCGGCCAACCTCAGTGAATCATATGGCTGGATTTTCCCACGAACAAAAGGTCATTTTAAAAATTGTCTGTGTCTGACCATGTACGGAGCATACCACATCTCCTGGGCAGGAGAGGAAGCAAAAGACAATTCTAACATTACAGCAGGGGATCACAGAGGATTTCTTTTGTCAGGTAAAATATTTCACTGACTGTTTTGAAACAATATTTTACCTCACAAAAAGTATCCTCTGCGATCTCCTGCTGTAATGTCAGTATTGTCTTTTGCTTCCACACCTGCCCAGGAGCTGTGGTATGTTCTGTACACAGTCAGACACAGACAATTTTTAACGTAGGAAAGAGGACACACAGGAGGGAGACAGCTCAAACGAGAGAACATATGAGGGAAGAAGACAGCACAGTGGTGGAGAGAGAGCAGACAAGGGGAAGAGCACATTGGGTACACAGGTCAAAGAAGAGATGACATGACAGGAGAAGGCAGCAGATGGGGAGAAAGCGCACAGGAGTTAGAGAAACAGAGCACAAGGGGAGACAGATCAAATGGGACAGCACATGAGAAGAGAACACAGCACAGGAAGGAGAGAGACATCAGATAAGGGGGATAGCACAGGAGAAGTCAGCATATGGGGAAACAGAGAGTGGATAGGTGGGTGAGCACATGGGGGGAGAGATTCTCAACACTGCAAAGCCTGACCCCATTTTGACATTACCGCCTTCCCTATGCAATAGCATCGGGCCTCCATCTAATATATATACACTGCTCAAAAAAATAAAGGGAACACTTAAACAACAGAATATAACTCCAAGTAAATCAAACTTGTGTGAAATCAAACTGTCCACTTAGGAAGCAACACTGTTTGACAATCAATTTCACAAGCTGTTGTGCAAATGGAATAGACAACAGATGGAAATTATTGGCAATTATCAAAACACACTCAAAAAAGGAGTGGTTCTGGAGGTGGGGACCACAGACCACATCTCAGCACCAATGCTTTCTGGCTGATGTTCTGGTCACTTTTGAATGTTGGTTGTGCTTTCACACTCGTGGTAGAATGAGACGGACTCTACAACCCACACAAGTGGCTCAGGCAGGTAGTGCAGCTCATCCAGGATGGCACATCAATGCGAGCTGTGGCAAGAAGGTTTGCTGTGTCTGTCAGCGTAGTGTCCAGAGGCTGGAGGCGCTACCAGGAGACAGGCCAGTGCAACAGGAGATGTGGAGGGTGCCATAGGAGGGCAACAACCCAGTAGCAGGACCGCTACCTCAGCTTTAAACAGTATATATATATATATATATATATATATATATATATATATATATAAACAGCTGAAACCGGAAAATTACCTTCACTATATAAAAAGATACATATGCATGTTTTTCTCAGTATCTGACATGAAATCAGAATAAACCTTTTCCGTTTTAGGTCAATTAGGATTACCATAATTATTAATATTTGCCAAATGCCAGAATAATGAGAAAGAGATAATGTTTTAAGGCATTTTATCACTTACTGCAAAGTCAAAAGTTTACGTACACTAAAATTACTATGCCTTTAAACAATTATGGACTGTCCATATGATGATGTCATGTGTTTGGAAGCTTCTGACAGAGACACACTTGAGTATGTATTTTAATACACATTTGAAACACACTGCTTCTTTGTGTAGCATCTTGGGAAAGTCTCAAGATCAAGAAATCAGCCAAGATATAAGGAAGAGAATTGTGGACTTGCACATGTCTGGCTCATCCTTGGGTATAATTTCAAGATACCTGAAGATGCATTGTTCATCTGTACAAACAATTATACGCAAGTACAAACAAGATGGGAATGTCCAGCTATTATATTGGTCAGGAAGGAAATGGGTTCTGTGTCCAGAGATAAACGTGCTTTGGTCCGACATCATTATGTTAGGAGGAAAAAGGGAGAAGCTTGGAAGCCTAAGAACACCATCCCAATTGTGAAACCTGGGGGTGGCAGCATCATGTTGTGGGGTTATTTTACTGCAGGAAGGACTGGTGCACTTCACAAAATAGATGGCATCTCAAGAAAAGAAGATTATGTGGCAATACTGAAACAACATCTCAAGACATCAGCCAGGAAGTTAAAGCTTGGACGGAAATGGGTCTTCCAAATGGACAATAACATATTGCAAAAATGGTAACAATGTGGCTTAAGGATAGCAAAGTCAATGTTTTGGGGTGGCCATCACAAAGCCCTGAGTTCAATCCTACTGAAAATATATGGCCAAAGTTGAAAAGGCAGGTGCGAGCAAGGTGACCTACAGGCCTGGATCAGTTACACCAGTTTTGTCAGGAGAATTGGGTCCAAATTCCGACCAACTATTGTGAGAAGCTTGTGGAAGAATATCCCAAACGTTTGACCCAATTCATTCAGTTTAAGGGCAATGGTAAGAAATACTAATGAAATATATGGAAACTGTTGACTTTGCAATAAGTAATAAAAATGCCTTAACACATTCTCTATCTCTCATTATTCTGGCATTTGGCAAATATTAATAATTATGGTAATCCTAATTGACCTAAAACGGGAAAGGTTTATTCTGATTTCATATCAGATATTGAGAAAAAATATGCATATGTGTCTTTTTATAAAGTAAACTTCTGGTTTCAACTGTATATTGGGGAAAAAAGGATAAGAAACAACCACAAAAAAAACAACCTTCAAAAAGTAATACTAAAAGCAGCAAAGTGGCAAAAAACACCCCTCACACTGTAGAGAAGTAAAAAACCAAGGCAACAAAATATATATAACACAGCGCTAGATGGATATATATGGCATTAGACACATAAAAGGGAAAGGTCACACGCTACTTGCTTCCGCACGTGGTCCAGCAGATGCCACCGTGAATGTTTACGGACACCAGCACCGTTCCTCCTTTTAATGGGCAACTGCATTTCAGTTACCAGCACAACATTGTGAACAGCAATTTACAGTTGCACATTTATTAATGTACGGTATTCACATGCTATTACTTGATGCATGTACTTTGATTTAACCTAATACCAGCAATAGGTGCAGACATTTAACTCTAAATGCCTTAGTGTATGCTTGGTATTACTGCTATAAGAGGCTACACATTTATTTACATGTACAATTTTATTTACACCAAACAGATTGTTCCTTTTATTCTCCTTTTTTTTTACATTTATTTGCACGTTACTTATACTTTATTATTAGTGTTGAGCATTCCGATACCGCAAGTATCGGGTATCGGCCGATACTTGCGGGTATCGGAATTCCGATACCGAGATCCGATACTTTTGTGGTATCGGGTATCGGTATCAAAACAACATTAATGTAATAATGTGTAAAAGAGAGAATTAAAATAAAAAATATTGCTATACTCACCTCTCCGACGCAGCCTGGACCTCAGCGAGGGAACCGGCAGCGTTGTTTGCTTAAAATTCGCGCGTTTACTTCCTTACTTGAAGTCCCGGCTTGTGATTGGTCGCGTGCCGCCCATGTGGCCGCGACACGACCAATCACAGCAAGCCGTGACGTAATTTTAGGTCCTTCAGGATTTTAAAATTACGTTCTGGCTTGTGATTGGTCGCGTCGCCCATGTGACCACGACGCGACCAATCACAAGCCAGAACGTAATTTTAAAATCCTGAAGGACCTAAAATTACGTCACGGCTTGCTGTGATTGGTCGCGTCGCGGCCACATGGGCGACGCGACCAATCACAAGCCGGGACGTCACGGGAGGCAGGACAAGCGCGCATTTTAAAATGCGCGCGTGTCCAGCCTCCCGTGACGTCACGGCTTGTGATTGGTCGCGTCGCCCATGTGACCGCGACGCGACCAATCACAAGCCAGAACGTAATTTTAAAATCCTGAAAGCCCTAAAATTACGTCACGGCTTGCTGTGATTGGTCGCGTCGCGGCCACATGGGCGGCACGCGACCAATCACAAGCCGGGACTTCAAGTAAGGAAGTAAACGTGCGAATTTTAAGCAAACAACGCTGCCGGTTCCCTCGCTGAGGTCCAGGCTGCGTCGGAGAGGTGAGTATAGCAATATTTTTTATTTTAATTCTTTCTTTTAAACATTAATATGGATCCCAGGGCCTGAAGGAGAGTTTCCTCTCCTTCAGACACTGGGATCCATCAGGGATACCGTCCGATACTTGAGTCCCATTGACTTGTATTGGTATCGGGTATGGGTATCGGATTGGATCCGATACTTTGCCAGTATCGGACGATACTTTCCGATACCGATACTTTCAAGTATCGGACGGTATCGCTCAACACTATTTGTTATACAATTTACAACCTGCTTTGGTTTGTAACTCTCCTTTTCTACTGAATGCATAGCCTATGCTTGGGCTTTTGTGTATGAGTTTATTGTAATTTCACCTGGTTCAATGTGCTGAAGGGACGCTGAAGGTCAGCTAACAAATGTATTATTGTTTCTCACTTTTCTATAGCGTTTTTAATTTTCAGTTGTCTGCTGCTTACGGTGTCCTTAAATATGCATTTTTTCCCTTTTATGTGTCTATCGCTATATATATCCATCCAGTGTGGTATCAAATATATTATATATATGTACAGTATATATATATATATATATATATATATGCTATATATATGCTATATATTTTTTTCTCATCACTGCTCCCATTGGGTCTCATTCTCTAAATCCACTGTTATTATTCTTATGTCTTTAAAGTGTGGGAGGAAACCGGAGTATTCGGAAGAAACCCACACAATCACAGGGAGAGCATACAAACTACTTGCAGGTGTGCTTGATGGGATTTGACCCAGGTCCATGGCTCTGCATACTTTTATGTGTGTATATTACATTCATTCAGAGGTGAGCCGATCTGCTGAGATTCTAATTTGACAAATTACGCATTCTCAGAGGGAACTTTGATTTACAGTGAACTTTGTCTCTGTGAACTGAATATTATTTATTATGCTGTTGCATCTCCATCAGAGCATAACAAACGTAGGATGTTAATGAAAATAAATAATTTAATTAATTAATTAATTGCCTCTTCTTCCCTCTTCCCCCAGTCAGGTGCATTCTCTTCAGCCTTCTTCACTCCAGGCACTGTGTACCAGCTCATCCCATAGCTGATATCACCTGGTGACACTGATCATAATGTTTGACTCCTTGTCCAGCCTAGAGAACAGGCCTGGAGTGAAAAATGACAAAGAGAATTTGTAGGATGGGAAAAGTAGAGAAGAGGAAACAAGGACCGGACATCTTGTTGCGGGCAAGAGACAGTTGAGTGTAATTTTTTTTCTACAGAATTATACAGTGGAGAAAAACTGTAATGACACAATATAGTTGTTGGTATGGTCTCAGTTGATATGAGGCTCGGATACAGAGTGGTCACCCCATTCTCTTCCACTCACACTGAATGTGCAATGCACCCAGTCTCATACATCGGAACACAGAATACATCAATTGTAGGCTCACATAAAAAAAGGAATCTTGCATTATATATTTTTTATGCCAAAAGGACATACTTATTATGTCATTAGGGTCCTATAGATTGTATGCGCTGAGAGTGTTCCCACCACATACTCCAAATAAACACTGCAAACACAGGGTGAATAGTCATTTTCCCACATATATCGCTAACATATTTGTTACTGCCTACACGTCAGCTTTCTACCATTTTCCATGTAATGCTCTTGATGGAGGCATCTTAGCACTGAGCTTCAGGTAGTCTTCACTATATGTGTCATCGCCTACGATATACGTCATTAAATCTCATCTACAGATCATGCTTTTATTCAATGTTTTAGCTAAATAAATCTGGTAATGTGCAAGTCACATATTCCTTGAGGGACAAGGAAAGCTAGGTCCTCTTATATGGCAGATAAGAAGATGTTTAATACATTGTACATGTCTCCTAAGCTGCAGTTCACATAATGAGCGGATTTAGCTCATCTCTGAATAGGGGATAATTGCTTGAAATGTGATTAATATGCAATTAAATCCTCGGTAATCTGCTCCTATTGTGTGATGTGTCAGTAAGATGAGAAACTGGTGATTGAGATCATCTGCGTCCAGTGACATGGCTTCTACTCATTCTCAGTATCCTGGACAGTGGAGCAGTCATTAAATCACATTATAGTTTTATACAGCTATAATTGTAAAATCTATAATTGTTTAATTTATTAATAATGTAGTACTCTTCTCTCTATCAAAATTCTGTAGTGACTTCCTGGCCCATTTATCTCTACAAAATATTATTGGCAACACTCTACGATGTCGTGTGAAACTTGAAAATGGTTTTATCAAAGGTTACAATTTTATCATAAATTACCCTACCATTTGTACACACATATATACTCAGGCTCAGATTACAGCTCAATTTTTACAAAAAAAGTAAAAAGCTCACCAGTGCTGCCAATATAATTTTCTAATATATTTTAATTGACGTCAAGTTTTTTTTATTTTTTAATTTGAACTTCATTTAACTTTTAGAGATATACAGTACTGGTAAGGGATCACTGTACTTCCAGACAATTTGATCTCATTTTACAATTAAAGGGACTCTGTCAATAGTTTTTTTTATATCATTATAATGTGGAAGCAGAGCCCCTGATTCCAGCAGTATGTCATTTATTAGACCAATGCAAAGCTTTAACTGATGCAGATCTACCAGTTCTCTAACTTCTGAGCTTTGCATAACTATCCCACACTGTTAAGAAGTTTTTTTGTGTACATCATGCATAGGCAGAAAGCTACCTATCAGCGGTGGGTGTTAGGGTTAAAAAGAGCTCATGAATATGAAAGGGTACATAGCAGCAGATTAACTATTCCGCTAGTGATAGTCTCTTGTTAATAAAACAATGATTTGATCAAAAGTGCACCAAGAAGCCCAGTAAGTGACTCATCGCTGGAATTGGCAATTATATTAGTAAATATTATAAATATATATAGTAGTATATTAGTAATTACTATGTGTATACTATATATATAGTACTTATATTAGTAATTACATTATTATTGTTGCATTATATTAGTAATTATATTATTAAATATAATTAGTTACCTATAATGGCAGTCTCGGTCTCTACATTATGATGCTCTCAGATTAAAACCTGGTGACAGACATCATTTAGGCTAGTTTCACACTAGCGTTCAGCAGGGCTGCAGATAGCAGCCGTCTTCCTCCATTAAGCCCTGCCCACTGCCGCCCCTCTTCCTTCAGCTCCGCCTACATCAGCATGCATCCTGCGTACCCTATCTTTAACATTGGGTATGCAGGCCATGCGGATGTATGCGCATGCCTCCACATGCGACGCTTTGACGCTGCGCCGACCACAATAAAATACATGTTGCATTCGACGCAGGCCGGCGCAGCTTCGAAACGATGCATGCGGAGGCATCCGCATACATGCGCATGGCCTGAGTACCCAATGTTAAATATAGGGTACGTAGGACGCATGCTGATGTAGGCAGAGCTGAAGGAAGAAGTGTGGCAGTGGGCGGGGCTTAACAGAGGAACTACTCAGCCCTCTGCAAAGCCCTCATCCGCAAATGTGAAACCAGCCTCAATGTGCTAAATGGGCAATCTGCAATCTGCAAATAATTGTATTAAAAGTTATGTTGTCTTACCTCCAAAAAATAATTAAAAAGTTTCATCCCGTGGGTCTCTCCCTCCTACTGAACTTAATATTGACTGCTTACTGCCTAGTGTAATCCATCTCTAGGAGAAGAGACATGAAGATGGATTACATGAAATGGAGGTCTTTGTTTCTCTAAAGGAAGTGTAAAACCAAATATTGGTATAAGGTCCCCTCCAAACATCCATTTTTTGTGTCCATATGCGGTCTGTTTTTTAACGACTGCAATTATGGACACACGCACACTCGTTACATTCAATGGTGATGCGCACATGTCTGGTTTTTCACATAGGACCGTGTGTCCATATGAAAAACCCATAGACATGTCAGGTTTTTTTACATGCACCAAGAACAAAATGCGTCTCGCACACTGATGACACACAGATGACACGTACTGGCACTGGGGAAAAAGCCATACATTTTGTGCTGTTCCCAGGTGATAGGTGTTGATGACAGCTCTGATCTTTGTTATCTGGTCTCCTTGAGATCAGCCCGACCAGGCGACAATAATAGGAGTTGTATGCAGCACTCGCTGAGTACAACGTGTGTTAAATTAAGACTTCAATAAAAAAATTGTCAGCTTACAATACAAAGCTGAGGTCAACCCCAACCCTATTACCACACTTGTCACAGCACAGGGCAAGTGGGAAGAGCTATTATTATTGATGTGCCATTTCTGGGCCGCTGAGCGCTGATGATATTAGGCTGGGAGGGGGCCAATATCTATGGCTATTAATATCAGCCCACAACTTTCTGTTTTGCTAATCTATCTATCTATCTATCTATCTATCTATCTATCTCTCTATCTATCCATCCATCTATCTATCATGGTATTCACCGCTATCTCTATCTTTGAACATCTTTAATAGCTAAGACTCTTTATCTTCTATTCTGCATTTCATTTCATACATGTCACACTGACAGCACACGGACGTCACTTACAAACATATGGATAGCACACAGACACGGACCACAAATCTCACCAGTACTGGTTTTTCCAATACCAAAAATCACCAGGATGCATAAAGACGGCCTAAAAGAGAGGTGTGCTTTCATTTTGAGGGAGGCAAGCTATTAGATAATTGGATGCTCATTGCATGCTGGGAAGCGAAGGAAAGAATGTTCCAGCATCTATTGTGCTGGCAAAATGCTGATGAAGAATCATCTTCTGAGAAATAATCGATGGCAAGTTACAGGGTATGAAAACTGAGACAATTCCTATACTTATTAGGACGAAAAGTGCGCCAAAACCAGTTTTATCTGTTTTTGTGGGATGAGAGCACAAAGACAATGCTTTTCTATAGCCTTTGCGTGAAAGGAATGGGAAACTTTGAATTATACAATTTTTGCTGCCTGAAGCTTTCACTGGAAAAGGTTTTATGAGAAGAGCTTTATTCAGCTTCCTGCAAAGCTAAACATTTATTTGTAAGCCCTAAAGTTTCCCATAATGGTGGTAGTCTGTCACAAAGTATTTGGCAGCCTTGGGAGCACTGTTTTAAAAACATGGAGTTCAAATTAGTATTAATGATAATAAGAAATTAATCAGCACTAAATTTTGAGCCTATCCTATGAATAAACTTGTACAAGCATTTTATGACAGCCTTACAGTGTAATAATAGGAATTCTTTGTCTATTGAATTTTATGAAATAGACGGTTAATTAGGCAGTGGATTAAATACTGTGGGATTAGGTTGATAATAGGGTACATTTCCAGAACTGCATGTCCTTGAGAGATATGTGGGTCAGTATAAAGTTTAACCCTTCCTGACATGCACCGTACTAGTACTGCGCATGTCGGGTCCCCTGCTTTGATGTGGGCTCCGGCGGTGAGCCCACATCAAAGTCGCGACATGTCAGCTGTTTTGTACAGCTGACATGTGCATGCAATAGCGGCGGGTGAAATCACGATTCACCCACCGCTATTAACCTGTTAAATGCCGCTGTCAAACACTGACAGTGGCATTTAACTACTGCTTCTGGCCGCGCGGCCGTAAATTAGCGCATCGCCGACTCCCGTCACATGATTGGGGGTCGGCAATGCATCAGGATGGTAACCATAGAGGTCCTTGAGACCTCTATGGTTACTGATCCCCGGTAGCTGTGAGCGCCACCCTGTGGTCGGGGCTCATAGCAAGCCTGCATTTCAGCTACATAGCAGCGATCTGATGATCGCTGCTATGTAGCTGAGCCGATCGAGTGGTGCCAGCTTCTAGCCTCCCATGGAGACTATTGAAGCATGGCAAAAGTTAAAAAAAATGTTTTTAAAAATATGAAAAAATATATATATATATAAAAGTTTAAATCACCCCCCTTTCGCCCCATCCAAAATAAAACAATAAAAAAAAAATCAAACCGACACATATTTGGTATCGCCGCATTCAGAATCGCCCGATCTATCAATAATAAAAGCATTAACCTGATCACTAAATGGTGTATCGAGAAAAAAATTTGAAACGCCAGAATTACGTTTTTTGGGTCGCCACGACATTGCATTAAAATGCAATAACGGGCGATCAAAAGAACGTATCTGCACAAACGTGGTATTATTAAAAACATCAGCTTGGCATGCAAAAAATAAGCCCTCATCCGACCCCAGATCATGAAAAATGGAGACGCTACGGGTATCGGAAAATGGCACAATTTATTTTTTTTAGCAAAGTTTTTAATTTTTTTTCACCACTTAGATAAAAAATAAACTAGACATGATAGGTGTCTATGAACTCGTGAACTCGTAATGACCTGGAGAATCATAATGGCAGGTCAGTTTTAGCATTAAGTGAAGCTAGCAAAAAAGCCAATCAAAAAACAAGTGTGTGATTGCACTTTTTTTGCAATTTCACCGCACTTGGAATTTTTTTCCCATTTTCTAGTACAAGACAATGGTGTCGTTCAAAAGTTCAACTCATCCTGCAAAAAATAAGCCCTCACATGACCATATTGATGAAAAAATAAAAAAGTTATGGCTCTGGGAAGGAGGGAAGCGAAAAAAGAACACACAAAAACGAAAAAGGGCCGCGGCGGGATGGGGTTAATATAGGTTAAAATCTAATTCCCAGAACTATCAACATGCAAACGTGAGATATAAAAGTAAGTAGGTTTATCATACATGGATAATTACATACCTGTATGTGTCAAGTGATACTTTCCCTATGCTGGACTGAAGATCCGTCCCTGCCTACCAGCGGAGGTTGGCACCCTAAGGGTCTCAAGTTGGCGCCCCCGCTCGACGGTGGCTCACCATCACGATCCCTGATTTACCCTATATATGGGAAAAAGGATAATTCTTAGCTATACCCTGATCTTTTCAAGGGCAAAATGGGAAAATGGAACAACCTTCGTGCCACAGTTTGCACATATAGGCAAAAAAGAGGGTGGTATTATCCCTCTATATCACCAAAATTCCTCTCACTACTGCTTTTATCAGACCATTCCCTACAATCAGACGGCATAGGAGACAGTATACGGGACAGTTAAGGCAGCAATAAAGCACAAATGTAGAATCACACTTCAAAGTCATTCATACAATGTTTTATGCACATTTAGCGGGATACTGTCCCTATAATTATCTAAAAATCCTTTCCCTACCCTAATATTAAAACGAGCTTTTATGAGTCCATCCCTAGGAAAACTCATAAAGTGCTCATTTTAATTTGAGGATTATACATCATTCTGTAATGGATTTTCACTGTAAATAAACCATGTTTTTCAGGCCTAGGAAATCTAATTACAAATGTATGCAGTTTGAATTTTTTTTAAATCTGGTGAAAGATCCACTTTAAAGCGAACCTGTCAGCAGGATTTTGCTAAGTAAACTACAGACAGTGTCATGTTGTCGCCGTTATACTGATTAAAATGCTACCTGAGTGGATGAAATCAGTCTTGTGGTTGTTGTTTTATCTGTATTTGCAGTTTTCAGTTAATGATATGCTTATGCTTCTGGGTGTGAATGTGGGGGGTCTTTATGTGGTGCTGTGCTTACATATGCATCTGTATGGGCTTGTGACAGGTCACTGATCCCTCAGTGACCTGCCCCCTATTTTACATACTGCATATACTATGGTGTGTTTAGAAAAAAAAATGGACATTGAGTAAAATGCCAGCAGCATGTAATACATTATGCCTTTAATATTGTTGGGAACAAAAAATACCTTTATCAAAATGGTGCTGGTGAGGAACACATGCGCAGTAGCACCTATCGTGTTACAATAGATGCTATTGAGCAGAGTCGCCACCGACAACATTTTACTGCAGCCAATTTTTTTCTCTAGCAAAATGGCGCCAGAGGCATCTGTGCAGTGGCATCTATGAAAGCGTGACAGATGGCACTGTGTAGATGCCATTTTACTGCATCCAAATCTTTTTTATCACTAGAAATATTGTTCCGGCTAAGGTGTAGCATCTATCAGAACGCAGTAGATGCAACTGCACCTGCTTCCCTGCTGTTGCAGTTTTGATGAAGGTCATTTTTTCTTTTACCTGGCAATATTGTAGGCAAAATGCTTTACATGCTAGTGCGCAGGCGCCGCCACTCCAATTTTGCTCAATGTAAATTTATTTTTTCTAAACACACCATAGTATATGCAGTATGTAAAACGGGGCAGGTCACTGAGGGATCAGTCACCTGTCATAAGCCCATACAGATGTATATGTAAGCAGACCACCACCCCCCCACAGGCCCAACCAAAAGCACAAGCATATCCTTAACTGAAAGCTGCAAATATAGATTAAGCAACAACCACAAGACGGATTTCATTAACTTAGGTAGCATTTTAATCAGTATAATGGTGCCAGAAAGTAACTGTAGTTTACTGAGCACAGTCCTGCTGACAGGTTCGCTTTAATAATAAAAATAAATTATTTTTGGAAAGTTCTCTAAGGACTTAGGAGTGTGATGTGAACTTTTGACTGACATATCTGCACCTAAGAAACTAGGCATTTGTAGAATAAAGAAAAGTTATTAAATACATTCATTATAGCATCTGCCATATCCCTTGGTGCAATAACACTTCAGTTAGACAAATGACCTAATAAATAATAGTTAATGGTGTAATATACCTGAGAGGTTTCACAGCAAGCACAGTCAGAATAATCTATAGCAAAGTGATTCACATTATTAATAATTGATAGTAAACCTATCCCTTATCTACCTCTATATTCATGAACTTATTCATTCTCTTCATATATATGTGTGTGTGTGTTATATAATTTTGGAACCCTTGAAATTGTTCCAGAAATTGAAGTATTTCTCTCAGGCAATTATTGCAATTACATATATTTTGTTATATACATCTTTATTTCCTTTATGTGTATTGGAACAATACAAAAAAAAACAGAGAAAAAAGGCAAATTGGACATAATTTCACAAAAAAGGTCCAGACAGAATTGTTGGCACCTTTACAAAATTGTACGTAAAAAACTTTGTTTCAAGCTTATGATGCTCATCAAACTCACCAGTGTCAAGTAACAGGTGTGGGCAATATAAAAATCACAGCTGAAACTAGATAAAGCTCAACCTTGCACTGTGTGCTTGGGTGTCACTCAAAGCATGGAGAACAAAAAAAGGAGAAGAGAACTGTCTGAGCACTTGAGAACCCAAATTGTTGAAAAATATCAACAGTCTCAAGGTTACCAGTCCATTTCCAGAGATCTTGATATTCCTTTGTCCATGGTGCACAACTTAATCAAGACGTTTACAACCCATGGCACTGTAGCTAAAATTGGACGACACAGAAAAATTGATGACATGTTGCAATGCAGGCCAGTCTGGATGGTGGATAACCAGCCCCAATCAAGTTCCAAAGAAATTTAAGCTGTCCTGCAGGCTCAGGATGCATCAGTGTCAGTGTGAACTATCCGTTGACATTTGAATGAAATGAAATGCTATGGCAGGAGACCCAGGAGGTCCGAATTGTTGACACAAAGATATAAAAAAAACTACGAGGCAGTTTGCCAAAATGTATGTAAGCCAAAATAATTGTGGGAAAGCATCTTGTGGACAGATAAGACCAAGATAGAGCTATTTCGTAAAGCACATCATTTCACTGTTTACCGAAAACAGAATGAGGCCTACAAAGAAAAGAACACAGTCAAGTGGAGGTTTAAAGATGTTTTGGGGTAGTTTTGTTGCCTCTGGCACTTGATGCCTTGACTATGTGAAAGGCATCATGAAATGTGAAGATTACTGAAGGATTTGGGGTCACAATGTAGTGCCGAGTGTCAGAAAGCTGGGTTTGTGTTTTAAGCCATGGGTCTTCCAGCAGGACAATAAGCACCCATAAATGGATGGACACATAGTGCTGGGGAGTTCTGAAGTGGCTAGCATTGAGTCCGGATCTAAATTCCATTGAACACCTGTGGAGAGATCTTAAAATTGCTGATGGGAGATGACACCCTTCTAATATGAGAGACCTAGAGCAGTTTGCAAAAGAAAAGTTGTCCAAAATTCCAGTTGAGTGGTGTAAGAAGCATTTTTGTGTTTATTGGAAGCGACTGATTGCAGTTATTTATTTCAAAGGGTGTGCAACCAAATATTATATCAGGGGTGCCAACAATTTTGTTAAGCAATTTTTCGTAGCTTAGTGTGCAATCATGTCCAATTTGCGTTTTTTTCTGTTTTTATGTTATGTTGTTCCACACACACAAAGGAAATAAACATGTGTATAACAAAACAGGACTAATTGCAATAATATTCTTAGAGAAATGCTTCATTTTCTGGAACAACTTCAAGGGTGCCAACACTTTTGGCAATGACTGTATAGATATACATATATATATATATATATATATATATATATATATATATATATATATATATATATATATATATATATATCTTTGTGTGTACAAGAAAGAAAATTGATACACCTCAGCATATACAAAAAGTGTAAAAATGTCCAGGATTCAGTCGTCTCTAGAGTCTAGACTCAATTTATTCATACCTTGCAGCTACAAAATACTAATTATGAACCAATTTTCTAACTGCCGACAATTTTTCTTCTCAGTCTGAGACCCTGGAAGTTGAATCACAGCTAGAACATATCTAACCTTGAGACTGGGCGCCTTAGGCAGATATTAGAAATATGAATGGGAACACAAACTTCAACGCCACAATTTACTTTTATGACAAATTCTGGACTAATGCAAGTTTTCGATTCAGGAAACTTTTTTTTCTTTAACATAGAGGAACAAAACTGTAATCCATAACACTGTATTTCAATCACAGAACCATTTTCTTTTTTGTAATTTTTAAAATGTAAAACATGACAATATTTTTATGTTGCCCAAAATACAAAGGAAATGTGTTATCTTTAAATTTAGCCCATTTTGAGATAATTTCATCCTGCTTAAATGTTCACAATAACAGTAATTTTGACCTGGGGTGCCCAAACTTTTACATGCCACTGTGTATATGTAAAATGTAAGTTATTTGGGTAAAAATGTTGCTAGCCTAGAGCCTAAGGAAGATGTCAAGTATTGAGTGGAGTTTTTAACTTACATAAACCAATTTTTGTACTTGGGCGCACTTTTCCAATAAATAATAACCAGATATTATGTTAACATTGCTATAAAACATGTCACAATGATTTTAGTCATCTTCGAAAACACGTAAAACTTTATTTAAAGGACAGATACATAATTACTCTGTAATTGTATAATTGTTTTGTAATTATGGTAAAAGTGATAATTGCATTCAGGTCAATATATATTGCCTTGGTTTTCACATCCTATGATACAATTAAATTGCTATTCCATTATATCAATTACCTACCTAGAATGTGCCATTGTAAAACACAATGGACGATGCATTGTATAATTTGCACAAACAGCTTTCAAGAACGTGTAGTCAGTAGTGTTGAGCGATACCGTCCGATACTTGAAAGTATCGGTATCGGAAAGTATCGGCCGATACCGGCAAAGTATCGGATCTAATCCGATACCAATACCCGATACCAATACAAGTCAATGGGACTCAAGTATCGGACGGTATCCCTGATGGTTCCCAGGGTCTGAAGGAGAGGAAACTCTCCTTCAGGCCCTGGGATCCATATTAATGTGTAAAAGAAAGAATTAAAATAAAAAATATTGCTATACTCACCTCTCCGACGCAGCCTGGACCTTACCGAGGGAACCGGCAGCGTTCCTTGCTTAAAATGCGCGCGTTTACTGCCTTCCGTGACGTCACGGCTTGTGATTGGTCGCGTGCCGCCCATGTGGCCGCGACGCGACCAATCACAGCAAGCCGTGACGTAATTTTCAGGTCCTGAATGCCTAATTCTAGGCATTCAGGATTTGAAAATTACGTTACGGCTTGTGATTGGTCGCGTCGCGGTCACATGGGCGATGCGACCAATCACAAGACGTGACGTCACGGGAGGCAGGAAACGCGTGCATTTTAAAATTACGTCACGGCTTGTGATTGGTTGCGTGCCGCCCATGTGACCGCGACGCGACCAATCACAGCAAGCCGTGACGTAATTTCAGGTCCTGAATGCCTAATTCTGCATTCAGGACCTGAAAATTACGTCACGGCTTGCTGTGATTGGTCGCGTCGCGGTCACATGGGCGGCACGCAACCAATCACAAGCCGTGACGTAATTTTAAAATGCGCGCGTTTCCTGCCTCCCGTGACCTCATGGCTTGTGATTGCTCGCGTCGCCCATGTGACCGCGACGCGACCAATCACAAGCCGTAACGTAATTTTCAAATCCTGAATGCCTACAATTAGGCATTCAGGACCTGAAAATTACGTCACGGCTTGCTGTGATTGGTCGCGTCGCGGCCACATGGGCGGCACGTGACCAATCACAAGCCGTGACGTCACGGAAGGCAGTAAACGCGCGCATTTTAAGCAAAGAAGGCTGCCGGTTCCCTTGGTAAGGTCCAGGCTGCGTCGGAGAGGTGAGTATAGCAATATTTTTTATTTTAATTCCTTCTTTTACACATTAATGTTGTTTCGATACCGATACCCGATACCACAAAAGTATCGGATCTCGGAATCGGAATTCCGATACCCGCAAGTATCGGCCGATACCCGATACTTGCGGTATCGGAATGCTCAACACTAGTAGTCAGCTGCCAAAATTACATAGCAATTTGTTACTTCATTTCTACAAGAGGAGGTAATACATTGAGGTATCCTTTCCTATGAGCATAACATTTTTTCCATTATTTCAATTATACTTACAAATCACCAAGTAAAATAATGTATATTTGTATAAGCGCTAACTGCAGCCATTGGTGGAAGCTAATTACAATACACCATTGTTTATATTGCTTTATGTCAGCCAACATAATTAATGGCTCAGGCAACAGACTCAATTCGTCAATAAACTTGGCTTATAAAAGGTTTTCCTGTTAGATAATGATGCTGTATAATGTCTGTACATGACCTCCTGTTAAAGCTGGTCTTAAAATAATTGTCCCCTGTTGGATTAAGGTGTGATAATCTGCTAATCTATTGTTTGCTTTGTAATAATGTTATAACGTTATCTTGGCAATTAAATTCAATATAATTTCAATGTAACATTGACCAAATTAGTGATCCTTTCAAAAGTTGGTGACTTTAGCCAAAAAGTCACTTTCAACATTTTCATAATCTGTAGCTGTATAGGCAGCATGATGGTCCTCTTGCATTATGCTGGACTTCTGGATGTCATGTGTCGTGGCACTCAGAAAGG
The DNA here is from genome assembly GCF_051348905.1 of Ranitomeya variabilis. Taxonomy (NCBI): domain Eukaryota; kingdom Metazoa; phylum Chordata; class Amphibia; order Anura; family Dendrobatidae; genus Ranitomeya; species Ranitomeya variabilis. The sequence continues at coordinate 823,018,792 of NC_135232.1, read as the reverse complement.
AAAATGTTGTGGAGAATCTGAGCTGCTAGTCAATGAAGGGTAAATCCAGGCACACAAAAGACTGGGTGGTGAATTTAAAGATTTTATTGATGGCGTTAAGGACGTTTCTACCCAGGCGTGCTGGATGTCAATGGCATCATAACGTTGCGACCCCACCGGGCACCATGACTCCCAGAAGTCCGGCATCGTGCAAGAGGCCCAAAGGTTCAATCGTAAGAGGTTGGAGATCACATCAATGACGAGTGGAAGTGAATAGCGGAAAGACTGAAGAGATGATCAGAAGGTATGTATAAAAAAATGTTTCTTATCCTTTTAATGGCCCATTATGGTTCAGAAAAAAAGTGGCGGCCTTTTTGCTAGATCCACTCAGAAGTAAATTACAAAAAATCTGCATTTAGCAAATGCAGATCTTTGTAAAATTTGAGTAGCTTTCAATTCCACACATCTCTAGTTCCAACCAAGGACAACATCCGCTTGGACTTTGTGTGCTATCACCATGTTGTTTGAGATTTCTTCCAACAAAATCTAGATTGTATAGTTTAGTGCTTTACAAGGAAGCAAAATAAATAAGTATATATATACATGTAATATACTTTCCATGTCACCTTCCTAAATTATCCCAGCCTGTGGCCTGCAGCAACACTCCATTCTTGCCTCCTCCAGCAGCGACCCTGGGACCCCGCTTCACTGCAGTCACCACTTCCGGTAAGCAATAAGATGCATGGATTATAAGAAGCACCACCATTTTATTAAAAAAAGCTTTTCTCCTATTTTTCTCCTGAAAATTTGGGGTGCATCTTATAATCCGATGCGTCTTATAAACCGCAAAATATGGTATTTCTAAAGATGCTATTGACAAGAAATTCTACTCAGATGTCAGTAAAAAGGCAAATAAATCAAACCATAGATTGGTAACATCTGGAAAATCTAAACTCATCTAACAGTGGTAAATTAATTAAAAAAACAGAGGAATGCATATAAAATAGACTAAGAAAAGGTGAAAATGGAAGGTGAATTTCCTGCAAAAACGAAAAATGATGCAAAACACTAAAAACAAGACAAAAAAAATAGGCCAAAATGCAATAATGAATGGGGTCCTACATGTGTTATTTGCTATTGATTTACTTTAATAACGGGTAGGAAGAGATTGAGATCTTATGTAATTTAAACATATAAAACTACCACAATTGCACTGGTGAATTTTTGAATTATCAGAAATGTGTCTTGAGTGCCACTTCAGCAACAATTAGAAAGACCTTCCAAAGACATAGCATGGCAATGAGTTTGCAATTGCTGAAGTATTCAGTGACTGTTAAAAATTGTCTTTGAGTGAAATCTCTTGAGACGGCTCAGCACTACACCAATTTAATTCACAGCGGTAAAGCTGGGTGTCCGTAACCCTGCAGCACTTCAGTGGCTGGAAACATCTGCCAGTTAGTAATGCCAAGTCCTGTCAGTTGTGTGAACATTGGACTCTCAGTACTGCACATGAAAGATGCATTCAACAGGAGGCAGCCACTGTGACAGTGCGCTAATTATTAGGCATGAGGAGCTACTCCACACATATTTGTATTCCTTTTCAACTAGAAAGCTGAAACCCAGACATTCTAAATTGACAAACACTTCACCGATGGCTTCAGCCGGGAGAGGACGTCAACACCTAGAGAAACAGATTGTTCCCATGTAATTTGTACAAACATAATCAAAATAGTTGAATGTCTCTTCCATATCTTGACATCTGAATTCTGATGTTATATGAGAGCGAAAAGAGCAAAGTCATAATAACGTTTAATTAGACTTCCCATATATATATAATTTCATTTTATATATTGGTTCTGTTTTATTAATTCATTAACCGTTGGGATCAGGAAAGAAACTTTGTAACATATCTTGATTCGAGTCACTTTTTTCCACCCCCCGCGCCTTCTGAACTTACCATCCACTTTGAAAAAAACACAGCTAGAACCAGACAGGTTATAGCTCCTATTATATCCCATGATGGGAGTGGGAAGAGGAGTGAGGTGCACTCTGCACAATGACAGAAAGGGACATACAAAGGCAAACTGAGCTGCAGGCTGTTAGGCATCAGGATCTTCCCTGTTATGAACCTGGTGGTTAGGAGCACCCGGAATGACCTGATGAGTAAACTAGAAATCGGAACAAGCTCTGGGAAAGTGGGAACTCTGCTGACCGCAAACACTACTCCTATCACACACACTAGAAATAGCCGTGGAGCGTACCTAACTCTCCCTAGACGCCTCTTCACAGCCTAAGAGCTAACTACCCCTAAAGATAGAAATAGAAGCCTAACCCTGCCTCAGAGAAATTCCCCAAAGGTAAAGGCAGCCCCCCACATGTATTGACTGTGAGTTAAGAGGAAAGTCACAAACACAGGAATGAAACAGGTTTTAGCAAAGGAGGCCAGACTTAACTACTTAGTCAGAGGATAGAAAAGTGAACTTTGCGGTCAGCACAAAAGACTACAAAAAAACACGCAGAGTAAGCAAAAAGACTCCCCACACCGACTCACGGTGTGGAGGTGCCACTCTGCACCCCAGAGCTTCCAGCTAGCAAGGGAATATCATGATAGCAAGCTGGACTAGAAATAGCAGTACTAAGAAATATGTTCAGGAAGCAGTAACAACAAATGAACTAGCAAAGACTTAGCTTCTGCTGGAGTAGACAGGTCCTCAGAGAAGTCCAAGAGAGATCTGAACCAATACTGAACCATTGACAGCTGGCATGAAGTAACGATCTGAGTGGAGTTAAATAGGGAAGCTAGCATAGCAATAAACGAGAGCAGCTGACAAAGCCAACCTCAGTGACCAGCAGTTCCGCTCAAAGCCACCAGAGGGAGTCCAAGAGCAGAACTAACCAAAGTACCATTCATGACCACAGGAGGGAGTCCGAGAACGGAATTCACAACACTTCCCGCTGCACAGGATAGATCCCCAGATTTATCTGTCTCTGTGGTCTCTCATTCAGACTCAGCCACTGCTCAACATAGATGTTAGTCCCAGCTTCTTGCTCAGGCTCACAGTGTTTGTTTGATTACTGCTGGCTCTCCAGCCAAGTCTATAGCAACCAGAGATAGGCAGCTGAATCCTGAATCTCTGGAATCTAAGTCCAAAAATCACCTTACTGAGCATGTCCGTGAGGTGGCGTCTTCTCATTTGTGGACAGAAGTCAGCAGCTCTGGTGATGTGGCAGCTCTAGATTGGTCCACAGGCAAGGTCCTGTGTGCTAGTATCATTTATGTGTAGTTGTTGCCAGTGGATACTCTACCACTCTGTCTGCTCATGTTGTGTGTGTCTAGCCTTGGGACTGTACACATAGGCAGGCAGCTAGCGTTAGTGGGGGCAATTAGCTGTTGGCTTAGCATCTGGTTCCTACATGTGTGCGGTTAGCACAGTAGAGTTCCAGAGCAAGCACAACCCTAGTCAGGGTATTATGCTGCACATTTGTTCCATTTCTGTGTGTGAGTGACACAGCTCAGTTGCAGAGCATCTCTTTCATTTCTGTGTGCGAGTGACACAGCCCAGTTGCAGAGCATCTCTTTCATTTCTGTGTGCGAGTGACATAGCTCAGTTGCAGAGCATCTCGTTTCTGTGTACGAGTGACACAGCTCAATTGCAGATCATCTTTAGTTTCTGTGTGTGAGTGACACAGCTCAGTTGCAGAGCATCTCTTTTGCTTCTGTGTGCTAGTGACATAGCTCAGTTGTAGAGCATCTCTTTCGTTTCTGTGTGCAAGTGACACAGCTCAGTTGCAGAGCATCTTTCATTTCTGCATGCGAATGACACAGCTCAGTTGCAGAGCATATCTTTCATTTCTGTGTGCGAGTGACACAGCCCAGTTGCAGAGCATCTCTTTCATTTCTGTGTGCGAGTGAAACAGCTCAGTTGCAGAGCATCTCTTTCATTTCTGTGTGCAAGTGACACAGCTCAGTTGCAGAACATCTGTTTAATTTCTGTGTGTGAGTTCAGTTCATGTGCTGTTCACACTGAGTGGTGTTCAACCCAGTGTGTGCGGGTTATCACTCGCCGTGTGTTCCGTCATTATACACTAGCAGCAGTTTTCCATCTCTGCACAGTGGACCCCGGAGTGCGATTGTGCTTTATCATTTATTTTATTTTGCACAATCCGCCAACCCTAACACAGTTTTAAGTAACTGTTTACTTCACCCTAGTGTTGGATTCACAGTCACACATCTGAGTACTGCTTTACAAAGTCTTTGTGTGCTACATAGATAAAGAGCAATAATTCTTCTCTCTCTGCGTGTAGTGTGTATAGCAGACATAAAAGCAGGTAGTCTCCATGCTGCAGCTTAGATGGAAATAAAAATTAGAAATAGAGCCTAAAAAGGGCAAAACTGGTGATAATTATAGAATAAAATACAAGTCATAAACTGGCTAGTTATGTTGTCATTCCTTATGTTCACTCTCATGACAACATTTTATGAAAAGCTACCTTAAACAACAATAACGCTTCAATGCTACCTCTGTGTAATGTGAAAAGAGGGATTCATAATATGTAAAAAAATACGGTAATCATTGAGCCCTAAAAAGACGTGTTAAAAATGTAATAATTCAAAGGTTCAATAAAAACACCAAACCCTAATTATGTGCCTAAAAATAAATATTTAGTGACTTAATAATATAAAGCTTAATATAAAATTTGACGTATATTTTACTAAACGTAAAATCTATAATGTAAAAAAATTAAAAATCTATTTAAAAATTGAATTTTGGTTAAAAAAAGTCCTGATTGAAAATGTTATGTCATTTAGGGCCATCAAGCAATGGCTACTATTCCACTAGATTATTTAAAGGTATTGTTTAGCATGATATTCAGAGTGCCATTCATACTGTATACACATGCATATGTGATTGCCCCTTCAGATCTGTCATCAGTCTTTTAACATTTAATTATTATTGTCGAGTGTGTTTGTAGACAGGCTCAAGGAGTGCATTAAAAAGTGCTGACTCTCCCCCAGCATGAACAACACAGATTACTCATCCTGTTAAGCACATTAGGCAGTGCTATCAGACAGTATGGGCACACAGTATGAGCGGGAATTATATTATGGAGGTTAAGGTGTCTGAAGACAGTGACAAATTCGGCTTTATCACATACCACACAACAAGTTGTAGGCAGCTATGAATCACAAGAATGACATCAAAGAATAAGCTAAACACTTATATTTTCCTTTTTTAAGAACCTATTTTTGCATTATAAATATTGAATGCATAAAAGTATTGAGGGCTCCTCTATATTTAACAGGATCACAAGGAGCTTTGGTGTGGCATCTGTTTTTCTAATATCATGCTGCCCAAACATCAATTTCAGACTTCATATTTTAACCCATATTTTAACCTTAATATATTTTTTTCATTTATGGTTGTATAGCAATTATAGTCTTTATTTTTATAGAACCAATTGTATGTTTTAGGCATTAGTTTTGAGAAATATTGAGTAGCATTTAATTTATAGTAATTTAATATAGTACTATATATGGCAACATGCAATTTATATTAATATACTAGATTGTAATCTATTATTAATAGATTATTATACATGAACCCATTTATTTAGATTTATTGTGTTTGTTTTTCCCTCCTGCCCTCCTTCCCAGAGCTATAACTTTTTTATTTTTCCGTCAATATGGCCATGTGAGGGCTTATTTATTGCAAAACAAGTTGTACTTTTGAATGACATCATTGGTTTTAGCATGTCGTGTACTAGAAAATGGGAAAAAAATTCCCAAGTGCGGTGAAATTGCAAAAAAGTGCAGTCCCACACTTGTTTTTTGATTGGCTTTTTTGCTAGGTTCACTAAATGCTAAAACTGACCTGCCATTATGATTCTCCAGGTCATTACATGTTCACAGACACCTGACATGACTAGGTTATTTTTTATCTAAGTGGTGAAAACAAATTCCAAACTTGTGCTAAAAAAAAAAAAATTGCGCCATTTTCCGATACCCATAGCATCTCCATTTTTCGTGATCTGGGATCGGTTGAGGGCTTATTTTTTGTGTGCCGAGCTGGCATTTTTAGTGATACCATTTCGGTGCAGATATGTTCCTTTTACTGTCCGTTATTGCATTTTAATGCAATGTCGCGGCGACCAAAAAAACGTAATTCTGGCGCTTAGAATTTTTTTCTTGCTACGCTGTTTAGTGATCAGGTTAATGCTTTTTTTCTTGATAGATCGGGTGATTCTGAATGCGGCGATACCAATTATGTGTAGGTTTGATTTATTTTTATTGATTTATTTTGAATGGGGAGAAAGGGGGTGATTTAAACTTTTATATTTTTTTAATTTTTTTCACATCTTTTTACTTTTTTTTTACTTATGCCATGCTTCAATAGCCTCCATGGGAGGCTAGAAGCAGGCACAACTCGATCGCCCCTGCTACATGCAGCAGAAATGCAGGTGTGCTATGAGCGCCGACCACAGGGTGGCGCTCACAGCTACTGGGGATCAGTAACCATAGAGGTCTCAAGGACCTCTATGGTTACTATACAGAAGCATCGCTGACCCCCGATCATGTGACGGGGTCAGCGATGCGCTTATTTCCGGCCGCCCGCCTGGAAGCGCCGGTTAAATGCCGCTGTCAGCGTTTGACAGCGGCATTTAACTAGTTAATAGCGGCGGGTGAATCGCGATTTCACCCGCCACTATTGCGGGCACATGTCAGCTGTTCAAAACAGCTCACATGTCCCGGCTTTGATGCGGGCTCACCGCCGGAGGCCACATCAAAGCAGTAGATCTGACCTCGGACGTACTATCCCGTCCTAGGTCAGAAAGGGGTTAAAATAGAGAATGATAAAAAAAAGCAATTCTGCCATTGTTTTTTTATGCTATTTATTAATAAATGAATATAAGTAATCACTTTATTGTACAGGTCAAGACAAGAGGCAACTAGAATAAGTACGGTATATTTATTCTTTAAACAATAAATATATGTTTTAAGAGCAACATATTGTATCAATCGACTGAATAGTGGCAGCAGTCGGACGTTTACATCTGCCCCCTAATTAAGTCAATAGGGGGCAGATATGCTGTACCTGGCTGCAGCCACTATTCCACTGATGGACCTGTGCAGCTCCATAACTAAGCAGTTATGTCCACTACCAACACCGAGAACAGCTAATCGGTGGGGTGGTGGATGACTCATTGCCGCTGATTAGACATTGATGGCCTAACATAAGGATAGGCCATCAATATTAAAGTCTCAGACAAACCCTTTAAATATGTTTGTATCAAAGTACATTAGCTCCTGTGCATGTAAAATGAATTGGCATAAGATAGGGTGATTGTGGGAGCAAGTGCACATCAAAGGGTGGGAAAAGGATCTTGTTAAGTACTAAATCATGTACCCTCAATGTATATGATAAAGAAGGAATGGGTCCACCAATATCTACTATGCAAATTAAAATTAAGATCTTATTTTCATAGAAGTAGAACATTGAAAGAACAAAGTGCTGAATTCATAAGGAAGGTGTCAATTTAGAATAACAGTGGGAATCACATGCTACCATATGGGGTGGAGGCTACTTATAATGAAAACATGTCCCAAGGAGGAGAATTATTAAATGAGCACTCAGGATGAAGCATCAGTTGTTGAATAGATTATCTCCATATTAACTGAGAGTTAAATTTATCAACAAATGTCAGGCTCATCTGTTTGCTCAAGTTCTCAGCTTCTAGAATCCATCTCCTGTGGCTCCAAGTGCCTGCGAATGAAGATTAAAACAATACTGGTATAATCTTTTGCCAGCATGTTCAGCAGCCTGATAAGCATCTGTGCATGGCACCAAAATCTCACAAAGGTTTGGAATCTTATAAAATAAAAGTAGATTTTACTCAAAACAGCACAAACTTGGATGCACGTATATATTTTCAGGAATCTGGTTTCACAATATTAATCCAATAAAATATATCCAAGATTCATTTTGTAACAGGTGTGGCTAGTGTCATATAATACTTTACATTTTAGCCGTGCAATATACTACATATTGCTGAACTACGCGCAGACTAATTGGCAACATATGCAAGGAAGATAAGATTACAGGCCCCATGAAGAAGAGCATAGAAATAAATCAAGGTCTGTCATGATTCAGCTTGAGAAATATCCCGCTAATGACCTTAGTGAGCCATGAAGCCACCAATATACAAATAATATACTATAGCCAAGTCTTCCTTAACCATCCAGAACAAAACTAACAGATCTATTCATCAAGCTTCGATGTGGATCATCAGCTAATTCCCATTGTTAAAATGCTATTATATTCAAGGACAGTAGCCGCCAGAATCCTAGGAAATTAATATCACCTCTTGACAAATAACGGCATGTTTAAAGGAAGCATCATTTCTGAAACTACATAAAAATCAAGGTCTACAAACACTTTACTGCTGACAAGATTTAGAATTAGTTTCACATGGCAATTTTGGTAAAAAATGTTATGCATTTTTAGTCAGGAATTAGAGATAAGCAGATCTAATTTGTGTCAAATTTCAAGAAAATCGCAGGTCAAATACCTGCTCATTTTTCACATTGCAGATCATTGCTTCATCCATATAAGGATCACATGACCTCAGACTTGACCGTGACAACTTCCTCATAATTCACGTCACATGATATAGCTTATCCAATGAAGAGGGCATATCAAAGCCTGCATAAAAGCCTAAACAGGGAATGCAGCAGCTATTTTATGTGATTTTAGAATAATGAGACTACCTTACAAGTCACAGCTTAGCAATAGAGTGAGTTTAGGATGGTTTTTAAGCTTTTTGAGAAAAAATGTCAACTAAGTAGCTTATGTTTTTGTATGTGCTCTTATTTTCTTAGTTCAGTGCACCTACACATTATGGTTTTATTATAGGTTATATTTGTTTGTTATTTGGACAGCAAATATGTGCACTTAATCTGACAGATGTGTTGACTAGAGATGAGTCCAACAAACAGGCTCTCCTTGCTTGTGTCGTGACTGTGACACAGCCGCGACAAATGCAGCTGCGGCGCCAATCAGCTAATCGGCCGATGCGATCCTGAAAGCCTAGTTTCCTGTGCAGCTTATTCGGCAATCGCTATAGCTTGGATGGCTAGTTGGATAGTTGAAGGAAAACAAAGCTCACAGCTCAGCAATAAGGATAGGAAGGGAAATTAAATTTTGGTGTAATATTCCAGACAGTAATGTATTACACAACTAGAACACTGAAGAAGATGAAGACAATAGATGTGAATAATACATTGATTACATTGATAAGGCAAGAGAGAGATAAGGAAGGTGCCAGCAGGAGAGCTAGACCCAGATTCAACAGTTTAATAGTGTAAATGGCATTTGTCAAGCTGCATATAAATTCTAATTATACATTTTTTATTCTTTATAAATGAACTAGAAATCAGAAGCAAGACCGCTCAATATATGTCATAGGAATAAGAATCTGAAGTCAATGTTACAAACAACTGTGACGCTGCTTTTGCATTTCTTCTGCAACCTTTTCTATGAAGAGTTAAAAAAATTCTCCTAAATCCAGACATCGACTTGCGACTGCCTACCTCACAAAGTGTGTCTAGCGAAAAAAAAAAATTTTTGCACACCTGCTTTGCTAGTCAACTTATAAATCTATACACACCATACCAATATAACATCTTGTTGTAGGTTCTGGCTTTTTTATGTGTGCCTACCTAGCATTTCTTCGCTTCTCCTTTTTAGAAAAATGTTAGAATTTAGTTAAAAAATAGAATCAAAATGTAAGCATTTAACTGTGCATATCTATTTTGTGCACCTGAATTATTAATCCAATTTGACAACAATACACAGCACCCTTATACAGTGGCCTCCTGCCACATTTTGCTTTTTATACATGTACCTACCTACAAACTTTGTAACAGGGGTTGAAAAATTGGGTTGAATCAATAGTCAAAAGTTAAATATAGTGTTGAAAAAATGTATGGGAAAAGAAAAAGTGGCAATTGCAATGGACAAGGTGGTGTAAAAGAAAAAAAAACAACTTTATTGACGCTAAAAATGTGGGAGCTAGAAGCAGCAGCAGAAGCACAACTACCATACAATACAGGTCACAATATTAGTGATGAGGAATAGGAGGGTTTTATGGAATATATAGTACATCACTCATCTCAATCACAGATGGATTATGCTACCTCTGACAGCAACACTGTCAGTTTGAGTCAATGTTTTGTAAATTATGGTCTGACTGATCATAAATTGGTAAGTGGGATAATTTTTGAACATTTTATTTTAAACCACTTGCAAATTTTGTTTCTATGCAGTGCTATTAATATCTATTCATAACTATCTGGTTACCATCCACTACTACTACAGCTGTGATTGTGTTACAGAGCTTAAAAGGGATTGGATACAACCCACATGTCATCAAATTGTTTTGCATATATTTTCAGGGCAATTGGAGGCTTTGCAGCATTGTGATTTGTCACTATTGACAGCAGCATCTAAGGGGTTTAACACATATGGACGGTGCCAACACTGATTGTGCAGCAAGTTGTCAGTTATAGTGTACAGCCAACAGCTGCTGGATTGTCAACTACATGGGGATGATATTCTCTTATAATGCAGGTCAGTAAAAAGACATATTGGCGGTCATTAAGGGGTTAAAATCATTATTCGCATTTATTGACTCTACACATACATTAGGTGATCTCTTTGATTCTGTAGTTATACAATATGTTAGCTCTTTTATTGCAAAAGATTACTAAGTCCAAATATACAGCAGGGCAGTTGCAGAGAAATCAAATTGAATCCAGACCAGGATTCCTATAGCTCATCTGCTGTGTTAAAGGTAGAATTTAGGTTGTTGTATTCTACTGGTATCTTAAAGGGACATGCCACAAGTAGATTAGACATTATTGGTCACCCTAGGCTCTGTTTACACTGAAGATCACTTCTAGTTATAATAAAAGGTCCTATAACAAATTTGTATTCAATAAAAGTGTGTATTGGAACATTGGGAACAAAATTTGGTCAGAATTTATTTAGACGTGCAGGTGCTAGGTTCTGCTTCAGTTTAAAAAGTTTAAATGGTCTATATCTAACTTGTTGATCTTTACTAAGAAGTAGTAAAGGCAAGAATGATGACTTGTTAGGTAATCCATGCATGCGTTGCGGCTGTCGAACAGTTTCAAGACATGCAGCCATGGTGACTCGAACATAGTATTTGAGCAAGTCGAAGATACTCAGCACACGAGCATGCTCGGATAAAACCTTATCCGTGTACATTCACTCATCACTAAAAGGCAACAAAAGAATATTTTTTATGTAAATTTAAATTAAGAAATGCAGTTTTAGTCCACTCTATTTTTCAGTATTGGAAAGATTCAATATGCCTTGTTTTATTAATGTGAATTTCAATATTCAATTTTTACTTAGGAATTCTAGTGGGTGTTACTAATTAGTGACTAAGCCCAGAATGAGCAGAACTCAGCTCCTGTTAATCTGTAACATGATGCTGATATGATTGCCAAAGCACATTCATACAGGTTACGTACAAACCAGGGTGATAAACACTTGAATCTGACAGCTTCCTGTTCAGACTAATAAGCGCCCTTCCCTGACCCTGGTCTGTCCCTGCCTGACTATAGAAATTGGCACCCTAAGATAATGTAATGATGCCCCCAATTGATGGCTGCTTACTCAGAATGTCCTTAGAAGCTCCTAGGATCTCTAGAGAAGCAGTTCCATAAAGAGAAAAAGACTCCCACAGAAAATAACTGCAATAAACACAAACTACAGAAAAGTAAATGAATCCAAGAAAGTCTATCACCAGCAGAAAACACCAGTAGGCAAAGGAATTTAAAGCTGCACCCGAGAGATGATAGGACAAAGCAGAGTAAAAAAACAACTTTTATTCAAAATCAACAGTAACAAAGATAACAGAACTAAAACACTCAAAGAAATGGGGTATCTGTTGTGGCTCAGTATGAAGAGACGCCGACAACAGGACACATAATCAAGAGTTCATGACAGTTGCCTGTTGTGAATCCGCTTTTTGGGCTCCCCTGGTGGTTGCTGGTGGTACTGGTGACTTGTGTGTGCTTTGCTGTCTCAGTTCACCTGCTCCCATCAGTGTTTGGGAGTTTCCTATTTAGCCTTGCTCTCCAGTCATTTCCTTGCCGGTCATCATTGTAACCAGAGCCTTCGGTTGCATGTTCCTGCTACTAGTCTGCTGATCAGCTAAGTGGACTTTGTCCTTTTGTTTTGTATCTTTTGTCCAGTTTGCAGTTTTTGTTATTCTCTGTAGCTGGAAGCTCTTGCGGGCTGAAATTGCCACTCCTGTGTCATGAGTTGACACAGGAGTCTTAAAGTAATTTCAGGATGGTTTTTTGAAAGGGTTTTCAGTTGACCGTGAAGTCCTCTTTTGTATCCTTCTGCTATCTAGTAAGTGGACCTCTCTTTGCTAAATCTACTTTCATACTGTGTATGTCTTTTCCTCTTAACTCACCGTTATTACATGTGGGGGGCTGCTATCATCTTTTGGGGTATTTCCCTAGAGGTAAGCCAGGTCTGTTCCTTCCTCTACCAGGCATAGTTAGTCCTCCGGCTGGCGCGTGGCATTTAGGAAGTCGTAGGTATGCTCCCTGGCTACTATTAGTTGTGTGGTAGATTTAGCTCACGGTCAGCTCGAGATTCCATCACCCAGAGCTCGTCCGTTATTTTTGTGTTCTGATGTTTCCTTGCCATTGGGAATCATGACAGTATGACCGGCCTGTGTTAAAGTTATTGGCAGAAGAAAGGAGAGAAAAAAGAAGTCTGTAGATTTTTTTTTTTTTTTTTCCCCCTATGCTTGCTCCATAGTTGGATTAGTTTTGTTTCAGCTCTAATTACAGCCTTTGCCTTTCTCTCCTTATAATCCTTGAATGGCTCTGAGCTCACATGTTTAAAGATGGATCCTCAGAGTTTGGCTGCAGGTTTAAATAATCTTGCTACGAAGGTTCAAAATTTACAAGATTTTGTTATACATGCTCCTATTTCTGAACCTAAAATCCCTACACCAGAGGTGTTTTCCGGTGATAGATCTCGGTTTCTGAATTTCAAATATAATTGTAAATTATTCCTTTCTCTCAGACCTCACTCCTCAGGAGATCCTGTCCAGCAGGTTAAGATTGTAATCTCTTTGCTGCGAGGTGACCCTCAAAATTGGGCATTTTCATTGGCACCAGGGGATCCTGCGTTGCTCAATGTGGATTCGTTTTTCCTGGCTTTAGGGTTGCTTTATGAGGAACCTAATTTGGAGATTCAAGCTGAAAAAGCTTTGATAGCCCTATCTCAAGGGCAAGATGAAGCTGAGATATACTGCCAAAAATTTCGTAAATGGTCTGTGCTTACTCAGTGGAATGAGTGCGCCCTAGCGGCAAATTTCAGAGAGGGCCTTTCTGATGCCGTTAAAGATGTTATGGTCGGGTTCCCTGCGCCTACAGGTCTGAATGAGTCCATGACAATGGCTATTCAGAGTGATCGGCGTTTGCGGGAGCGCAAACCCATGCACCATTTGGCGGTATCTTCTGATGAGACGCCAGAGAAAATGCAATGTGACAGAATTATGTCCAGAAGCGAGCGGCAGAATTATAGGCGTAAAAATGGGTTATGCTTCTATTGTGGTGATTCTGCTCATGTTATATCAGCATGCTCTAAGCGTACTAGGAAGGTTGACAAGTCTATTTCAATTGGCACTTTGCAGTCCAAATTTATTTTGTCTGTAACCTTGATTTGTTCATTATCAGTTATTACCGTGGATGCCTATGTGGACTCTGGCGCCGCTCTGAGTCTTATGGACTGGTCCTTTGCCAGGCGCTGTGGGTTTGATTTAGAGCCTCTGGAAGTCCCTATACCTCTGAAGGGTATTGATTCTACACCTTTGGCTTGTAATAAACCACAGTTCTGGACGCAAGTGACTATGCTTATGACTCCAGACCATCAGGAGGTGATTCGCTTCCTTGTGTTGTACAATTTACATGATGTTTTGGTGCTTGGATTACCATGGTTACAATCTCATAACCCAGTCCTTGACTGGAAAGCTATGTCTGTGTTAAGCTGGGGATGTCGGGGGGTTCATGGGGACATACCTTTGGTGTCCATTTCGTCATCTACTCCCTCTGAGATTCCAGCATTTTTGTCTGATTATCGTGATATTTTTGAAGAGCCTAAAATTGGTTCACTCCCTCCCCACAGGGATTGTGATTGCGCCATAGATCTGATTCCTGGCAATAAATTTCCAAAGGGTCATTTGTTTAACCTATCTGTACCTGAACATGCTGCTATGCGCGAGTATATTAAGGAGTCCCTGGAAAAGGGACATATTCGTCCTTCTTTATCACCTTTAGGAGCCGGTTTTTTCTTTGTCTCTAAAAAGGATGGCTCTCTGAGGCCTTGTATTGATTATCGACTCCTGAATAAAATTACAGTCAAATATCAGTATCCGTTGCCTTTGCTGACTGATTTGTTTGCTCGCATAAGGGGGGCTAAGTGGTTCTCTAAGATTGATCTTCGTGGGGCGTATAATTTGGTGCGAATTAAGCAGGGGGATGAGTGGAAAACCGCATTTAATACGCCTGAGGGCCATTTTGAGTATTTAGTAATGCCTTTCATAGGGCTCATCCAGATCGCCCTGGCGGTTCTCGTGAGGGTTCGGTGCCCCCTCCTTAAGGGGGGGGTACTGTTGTGAATCCACTTTTTGGGCTCCCCTGGTGGTTGCTGGTGGTACTGGTGACTTGTGTGTGCTTTGCTGTCTCAGTTCACCTGCTCCCATCAGTGTTTGGGAGTTTCCTATTTAGCCTTGCTCTCCAGTCATTTCCTTGCCGGTCATCATTGTAACCAGAGCCTTCGGTTGCATGTTCCTGCTACTAGTCTGCTGATCAGCTAAGTGGACTTTGTCCTTTTGTTTTGTATCTTTTGTCCAGTTTGCAGTTTTTGTTATTCTCTGTAGCTGGAAGCTCTTGCGGGCTGAAATTGCCACTCCTGTGTCATGAGTTGACACAGGAGTCTTAAAGTAATTTCAGGATGGTTTTTTGAAAGGGTTTTCAGTTGACCGTGAAGTCCTCTTTTGTATCCTTCTGCTATCTAGTAAGTGGACCTCTCTTTGCTAAATCTACTTTCATACTGTGTATGTCTTTTCCTCTTAACTCACCGTTATTACATGTGGGGGGCTGCTATCATCTTTTGGGGTATTTCCCTAGAGGTAAGCCAGGTCTGTTCTTTCCTCTACCAGGCGTAGTTAGTCCTCCGGCTGGCGCGTGGCATTTAGGAAGTCGTAGGTATGCTCCCTGGCTACTATTAGTTGTGTGGTAGATTTAGCTCACGGTCAGCTCGAGATTCCATCACCCAGAGCTCGTCCGTTATTTTTGTGTTCTGATGTTTCCTTGCCATTGGGAATCATGACAGTTGCCCATAAATTAAACAGCTTTTTCATAGCGACAAGGCAACAAGGCTTTCCCACTATTGTGGATGAAATATAATAGTTAAATATTGGAGCAGTTGCATAACATTGCTGTTATAAAAAAAGCACTGACATTTTATAGAGTGTTGGCTACTAGGTAAAAAATGGCATAACGTTGGTTGCCACTCTAAATCCAATGCCTTTGATTTTCTTACTAGTTCTTGTTCAAGATCTTTGTGACTATGGGTTTTTCAGTAGGTTTGCTGGTATTTCATATGCCTTTCTCTTTGAAAACGCCACATCATAATATACAAAGTAAAAATATACAGATTATGAATAAATGGTGGTATTTCTGTCTAACTTGTCAGTCAAATTTTGAGTTATGAAGACTTTTTACAATCTTTTTAAAACATTTCAAAATGTCTGAGTCAAATGAAGGAAGCCCCGCCGGTTCTGCCATTCACTCGTCTAATATTGTATCTGTTGAGGAATAAAAGAAGTTTGACACAAAACTGACAGTTTTCTATTAAGATGCTAAGTGGTTGTCCTCATGGTCTTGACAACTGTCTACTGAAAACATGAAAAATTTAGGAAAATGTATTGCAATAAGCAGTTAGTTAATAAAATAATACAAGATCGATGACTACTTCTGTATCAGTATGACAAAAAATTGAAAATCTATAATATACTGTACTTGTCAGCTACCAGATTCCATGTGTAATACTGGGGTCTTCTTATGTAAAAGGGGTAACTCTTGGCTCCCTTATAATACAGGCTCAATGACTGCATCTGTATTTATATAACAATAATATTGCAAATATATAATAAATTAGTCAGCTACTAGATTCCATTTGTAATACTTGTAAAGTATGACAAAAAAATGAAAATAGGTAATAAGCTTCTCGGCTACCAGGTGGCTACCCAGTGCCATTTATAAAACTGACTTCATCATATGTAAAAGGGGTAACTTTTTGCATCCTAACAATTCAAAGCAGGGTGGTACAGCTACTATTGCACACCTAAGGTCGGCGTCACACTACCATAGAATACAGGCGAGTGCTATGCGAGAAAACATTGCATAGCATTCGGACCAGTGTTAATCTATGGGGAAGCTCACATCACCATTTTTTCTCAGGCCTATTCGGCGTGCGTGTACAATCGCAGCATGCTGCAATTGTATGCATATATCGTCTGAGACTCGCCAATGCAAGGCTATGGGTGTGAGAAAAACTCGGATGCCACACGGACCATCCATGTTGCCTGCGACAAATACACACACATTTTCCAGCTGACAGGAAATTGCATTAGCCAAGAACAGGAAGCTTAGCATGCAAATTTTCCTGGCAACCTATAAAACAGCCAGGAACACGCCTCCACAGATATTAGCAACATGGCCAGACATATTAATGTGGAAATGCTGATTGTCCTGGTGCAGGAGGGGCCTGAAATATGAGACCAACACAACGCCAATTATGTGGACCACAACAGAAAGGATGTAGCTTGGAGACCCTTATGCTGCCAAATGTTCCCCAATTATGAGGAAAGTACACGTGAGGTCCAACAGGAAATTAGTAAGTAAAAACTTCACAATAGTAATTAAGTGAAAAGGCCCCCCAAAATAAGATAACATTATGCTACGTGATGTTCTTTGGAATATCTGGCCTGTTTTTCCCTTTACACTTGGCAAGTTGAATGCAACTTTATGCTGTATCCTATCTTTCTAAACGCAAACAAGGTGGTCATACTTATATTAATTTATTGTGTCACTTTGCATAGTCTGATGTCACAAGATGCTGATGTAGCTGCCGTTATCAGTATCGCCGTGAGCGCCAGCAGCGGGCAAGGAGTGATGCAGCAACCACTAAAAAGCACAAATACAGCTCTGGCAAAAATTAAGAGACCACCACATCAAATCCCTGTCATGGGCAGCCCAATCTCCAGACCTGAACCCCATTGAAAACCTCTGGAATGTAATCAAGAGGATGATAGATAGTCACAAGCCATCAAACAAAGAAGAACTGCTTACATTTTTCGGCCAGAAGCAGTGTGAAAGACTGGTGGAAAGCATGCCAAGACGCATGAAAGCTGTGATTAAAAAATCGTGGTTATTCCGCAAATTATTGATTTCTGAACCCTTCATGAGTTAAAACATTAGTATCGTTGTTTGTAAATGATTCTGAACTTGTTTTCTTTGCATTATTTGAGGTCTAAAGTGTTTTTTTTTATTTTGACCATTTTTCTGTCAGAAAAAAAATACAAAAATTATTGCTTGGAAATTCGGAGACACGTGGTCAGAAATCTGTAGAATAAAAGAACAAGTTACAATTTACTCAAAAATATACCTAGAAAGAGAAAAATCAGACAAACTGCACATCTTGCAGTGGTCTGTTAATCTGTGCCAGAGCTGTATATATATATATATATATATATATATATATATATATACATACAGTATATATTTATATATATATAGCACATCAATTAATTTTTATTTTTAATTTGAATGTTGACAAATAACAGAACTGACTCTAACATTACTGAATGAGAAACAGCATCTGATTTCAAGGTCAAATTGGGCCCTGTTGGGGAAGTTGAAGATGTGGCTGGACCTTCTTCTGCACCATCAGCAACAAACCAACCACCACCACCACAGCCTTCAGCAGTTCAGGAGTCCAATCAAGAACAAGATGAACGAGGACATAGCAGTAGTCCTATGCTACCCCTGGATACCTCACCATAGGCTGCAGCCATCTTAGGCCTGGGATACCGCAGGAGGGAGCTTCCCACCACCAGTAACAGGCACCAAGTAGACATTGGTGTTTTGGACTATCTATGGCACACTGTTAATGATGGTGAGGAGGCATATGGTCGGAGTCTTGCACGGTATATGCACACAATTCCCCTTGAGGTGAGGCTGCATGCCAGGGGTGTCGTACAAATTGTGATAGATTCATGCACCGAACAATCCAAGTAAGGTTTTCAACTTCCTTGAAAGATGGCAGATGTCCACTGACAACCACCCACACATGCCTGGAAGCCAGGATAAGCAGCCAATAGCAGTCCCAGAACCTCTTCCACAACAAATCCCATCACCTCAGCCACATCAAACCCCATGCCAACACCACCAACAACATGCGCATTTTTCAAATTCAGCTACACCTGCCCAATATGGCCACTTGAACATACCCACTGTAGGAGAGTGGTCACAACATGAGTATGTTTGACATGGCCATTTTGGGGGGTTTACCCAAATGGCAAACACAAATCCATATGATTATGGATATCATTACCCAAGTAGCCAGGACCATGTAACAGGGCCCTTCCTTGGTCCAGAATCCAGCCTTATCCACCTCTCAGGGGCCCAATTGGGTAGGACCTCAAAATCCACAATACACTCACGCTGGCCTCCTGCCATCACCTCCACCTTCACACCAGAATTTACAAAAAAGAGTGTATTTTAATGGCTAAAGTTGTTGGTTTCAAGTTTCATGTTGCCCTGGGATAGTATCCTAAGTTGCCATATAATTTGAATATTTTTTTTGTGCCAAATACACTGGAAATAAATAAACCTGTTATTTCAATGTGTGCTTTATGTTTTTAACAATATAGTTGATGTTTCTGATTTCCCATCTTTTTTTTAAAATAACATCATGAAGAAAGTCAGTGAGAAATGAAAAGCCATACACATGTTATACAGATGCCATACGGATACATGGGTGGGAGAAAATCGCATCATCACATTGCAAGCACATTACACACAGATTACCAAATGGAGAACTCGGACCGATTTTCCATAGTGTGATGGCCTTATTGATACGTGCCTGATCCAACATAAAGGAGACTTGATATTCTGCGACCTGCTTGTAACTGCAGAAAATCACCAGGGAGTTTAAAGATATGTAATTAAAACATTGTTTGAGTTCAATGCGGCTCAAACTAGGTTATCTTAGCATAATCTACTTTTTGTCTTGTAATAGTCAAGATGATCTTGCAGATCTCTGCAGGAAATAAGAGTCATGTAAGAATATCTAGGCTGAAGGGTGAAAAAATGATGAATTTTTTTATGTTGTCAGCATAAGAGTCAGCATAATACACTCCCCATTCATACCAGTTAGGAAATGGCTGGTGTATAGGGGTTATGACACTAAACTGCCAGGTACAGGGATATTATTATACATACGTCCTATACATTTGATTTACTGAAAGACTGAGTCAAGGCTAACATGCACATTGCTAGAGGATTGGATAATATATTGAAGCCAACATATCTTTAGGTTGACAATGTTCTATAGGATAGAGACAGCTCTAGCCATTATCTTCTGATTTATAGTGGTGAATAACTCGAAGCTCATTCATTGACACAGGAAAGATGGTAACAGATTGCAAGCTTTTGAGACTACACAGGTCTCTTCATGGAGTCTATGCCTGATGAAGAGACCTGTGTAGTCTCGAAAGCTTGCAATTTGTTACCATCTTTTCAGTTAGCCATTAAAAGGTATCAACTACTGAGGACTCTCAATTCTAAATATTTATTGACATGCACCTAGCATGTTGAACTGTTCTGTGATATAACTTCATTCCCTATGGTACCCAATGCATTTTTAGATATAGAATTGTCAGGTGTCTTCTATTTTGCAAGTAATGTTGCACAGCTCACGGGAGGAGTTTTTCCCATTTTCACAAATACCCTTTCCGGGACCCCCGATAATTTTCACATGAATGATCAATGAGTCCTTTCAAGTTTTGCCATGTGTGTGGCCTTAGTCCACAATGACCTGTGATGTGTCTGTTGGCATTGCTAATGTCTAAAATCCCTGCTGCTGGCTTTGTCAGAGGAAGCTACTGCTGTCACAATACAAGAACAAGTTCTAACTGTTGTGACACTTCATTTGTCTGGGCAGCAGCATGCTTGAAAGGACGGCTGCCCTGTTTTAGTGGAAGTATGTCAGACAATCAAACCCAGTTACGTAAACGAGTTGTGACATATTAAATCATGCTTGAACTCTGAGAGCAAAAATAATGTAGAAACAAGTCTGAAAGACCAGGAAAATAAATAAATAATGTGCTCTATAGAAACCTGCTCATGGCGCATGGTGAAAGCTTTGTTTTAGTAACATACTGTATAATGCACTAGTAGGTTGTACTTACACATAAAATATTCATAATTCAATATAATATTCAGATTTTGATTACATTATAAAATTGTAAGTTTCATTTAATGTACACTATCCTAAAATTTTTACATTACCTTTTCTTGTTGTTTTTATAGATTTTTCCACACAATAAATTTTAGTTTAGTTTTGTATATAATTCATGAATGATTACTGGATAGTATACTATTTTTATATATTATTGTCTTTATTTTATATCTTAAGCTTTAGTATAACTGAATTTACTGTTATTATACTGAATTTTCTTTTTGTTTCCTATTATTTTCTATTTTTGCTATTTTTCTTTTTGGATATATTAGATTATTGCTCATTATTCTTGTTGCTTATATTTATACTATGTGCTATTTATATCTACTTTATTTACTGTGTCTTAGTGTGTTTACTATTAAATATGTTTAATTTATATATTAAACTATTGTGTTGTTAAAGTGTTTAATTTATGCTTTAACACATACTATCTGCTTTATGGGATTTACTATGAACTTATGTGTTTTTACATAATAATCTGTGGACAGGAGTCTTTTATAAAGGTGACAATGTAAGACAGCTTTCTTTAATGCAGGTAACGAGTTGATTAGGTGCGTCTACCTGGTATGTAGGAGCCTGAACTCTTAATGGTTGGTAGGAGATCAAATACTTATTTCTCACTGCAAAATGCAAATAAATGCATATAATTTATACAATGTGATTTTCTGGATTTTATTTTTTCATATTCTAAAAATCAACCTACCCCTAAAATATAGAGTGCTCATGTATATGTATATATATATATATATATATATATATATATATATATATATATATATATATATATATATATATATACAGCTCTGGCAAAAATTAAGAGACCACCACATCGAAACCCTGTCATGGGCAGCCCATTCTCCAGACCTGAACCCCATTGAAAACCTCTGGAATGTAATCAAGAGGGTAATGGATACTCACAAGCCATCAAACAAAGAAGAACTTACATTTTTGCACCAGAAGCAGTGTGAAAGACTGGTGGAAAGCATGCCGAGACGCATGAAAGCTGTGATCAAAAATCATGGTTATTCCTCAAAATATTGATTTCTGAACTCATTCTGAGTTAAAACATTAGTATTGCTGTTTCTAAATGATTATGAACTTGTTTTCTTTGCATTATTTGAGGTCTGAATGCAATTTTGGCCATTTCTACTTTTCAGAAAAAAAAACAAAATTCATTGCTCGGAAATACAGAGACATGTCAGAAGTTTGTAGACTAAAATAACAATTTACATGTTGCTCAAAAATATACCTATGAAGAGAAAAATCAGACAAACTGAACATTTTGCAGTGGTCTCTTAATTTTTGCCAGAGTTACATATATATATATATACACACACACACACACACACACACACACACACATTAGCAGAGCCAGGTAGGCTAGGGCTAAGATCTAGCTCTGCAAGATTTGATTAGATGTAACTGCCTAGATTTTTATGAGAACCAGGTCATGTGTTAACCAGGTTTGTCAGACTGCTGGATGTTGAGCAGAGTCGATTGTGCTGTTGGTGAGTGGCCAGCCAAAATGTGAGCTATAGCTAGATGAGTGACAAGCCATGGTATCTGTGAATGGAGACTGCATGGGTCAGCTAGAAAAGCTGAGCAATCTGTATATTGCAGATGCAGAAAACTGTGTGGAAGCTGCAGTCTGTTCAGAACAGTGCCTATAGTTGAAAACTTCTGTTTGGCGCTAGAAGCTGCTAGAGCTCGGCCTGAAGGGGATACCTATACTGCTGGGATCGTGCCTCTTCTGTGTATGAAGTGTGGTAGAAAAGAAAGAGAGAAAGGACTGTAATCTGTTTGGGTGACTCGTACTGACATACATGTGCCCTTGTAAATAAACTGTTTATCTGCTGTGATACCTTTGTGCCCAGAACAGGCTGTTTTTTGTTTTTTATTCCTGTAGAGTTTTATAAAAGCAATAAATCTGCATTTGCTTGGACCAAACCGCACTGCCTGGGTGAACGCTAGCTAATGTCTTAGAGCATGAATCTCTACATTTGGTCTTTTAGATGTGGGCCTGAGTTCTTAAAGAGTATAGGTGATTGAAGTGTAAAGATTGAGGATCCTGCGTAAAGGCAGCCAAACATGGTCTGAAAGCATGGAGTTGTCCTGTCAAAAGGTGACATTGCTGTGGTATAATGGTGTCAGTGGAGTGGCTCGTAAGAGCTGGAAGCTGCCACTTTAAGTGGAGTTGTGCAGAGGAGAACCAGGGTGTGCAACGAGGTTCATATAGCACCTCAGCACAGTGAGATGATGAAACTGACCAAGTCCTAGATTCAATGGACTGCAGCATTGGCCGCCGCAACTCCTAATTTGCCTACCCTGCCTGCAGTGCTGTTCCTTATCCTGGATAAAGGACTTAGGAATATCAGGTTATCGCAGATGGTGTCCAAGTGATGGGACTTTGGAATGCAGGAAGTTTGGTGACTCTGGCAAATGAGAGACTTCTGCATTTGCTAGTCCCTGGGAAGGGGGTGAGGATAATGTTTGTCCATTAAGATGCAAAGAACTATCATATGGCCCAGGTTGACATACATACAGACTGTGGTTTTGTGCCTCACAAAGTGGGACTGGTCAATGACTTGTTGTATGCTATTGTTATTGGTCAAGATTTGTTATTCTGGGACTTAAGTGCTAAAGCTGTAGCACCCAGTAATTCGGCATGCCCCCAGAAGTAGGCTATTGTAACAAGGCCGCATGATGTAAGTGGTGAATCTCCTTTCACAGTAATGGCTAAGAGAAGAATCTAGTGCACTGAGCACAGACCAGTGTGAGTGCATGTGTGTGAGGCTGTGTGTCTGCAAAGCAGTACGGTACTTTTACAGAAGTTGTCTTCTATGGTTGCTTGTAGTACTAGATTGACTGCATGTTGTAGGCAGTATCTTTGTAATATGCATACGTAGCAAAGCCTGTGTGTGTGATGTGCAGACAACAGAGCTTGTGTGCATGACAAGCAGGCTGCAGAGTATGTTCATGATGTGCAGGGGGCAGAACATTGTGTGCAATCTGTAGGTAGCTGAGCCATGTAAGCTCTATGTGTTGTTAGCTGGTGCTCAACCCCATTGCTTTGGGCAAAGGGGGGATATGTAGTAGATCCAGGTAGGACAGGGTTAAGTCCTAGCTCTGAATGATTTTATTAGATGCACCTGCCTAGCTTTTTACTACAACCAAGGCATGTATTCACTAGGTGTGTCAGTCTGCTGAATGTTGAACAGAGTCAAATATGCTGCTAGTGAGTTATCAGCCAAGTAGTTGGGAGAGAGACAAACCAGGGTCTCTTTCTGAATGGAGACTGTATGGGTCAGCTAGAAAAGCTGTGCAGTCTGTATATTGGAGCTGCAGAGAACCATGTGAAAGCTGCAGCCTGCCCAGTGTGAACTGTGCCTGGAGTTGAAAACTTGTGTTTGGCACCGGAAGATGCTGGAGCTTGGGCTTAACATGATAACAAGACTGGTGGGATTGTGCCTCTTGTGTTTGAACTTTGGTTTTGGAGAAAAAAAATAATTTGCTCAGGTGAGCCTGCATTGAGGCATACTGTTAGGCATCAGGATTCTCCCACTGCGCAGGATAGATCCCAATCATTGCCTGGTGCAGTGGTCTCCCATTTAGCTCTGGCCAAGGTGGGTGCTGCTCAGCACAGACATCGATCCCAGCGTCTTGCTCAGGCTCATGGTATACACTTGGTTACTGCTGGCTCTTCAGCCAAGTCTATGTGAACCAGTGATATTTTGGTGCAACCCTACACTCCGGAGTCTAAGTCCACAGATCACCTTACTGAGCATGTCTGTAATGTGGCGTCCTCTCATTGGTTTTCGGACGTTAGCTGCTCTGGTGATGTGGCGGCTCCAGATTGGCACCCGGGATGTGTGCAAAAAAGTGAAAGTTACTAAATAACATTTTCTACATCTACATTCTTCATTTTTTAAACATATATTTTTTTTTTAGGAAGTTAGAGTTGTAAGTTGATCAGCAATTTCTCATTTTTCCAACAAAATTTTCTAAACCATTATTTATGGACCACATTACATTTGAAGTAACATTGGGAGACCCATATGACAGAAAATACCCAAAAGTGACACCATTCTAAAAACTGCACCCTCAATGTCCTCAAAACCACATTCAAGACATTTATTAACCCTTCTGGTGCTTCACTGGATCGAAAGCAATGTGGAAAGAAAAAAATTAACATTATAATATTAGGTCATCATGTTGAAAAAGTGTTCACGAAAATGTTGTTTTCACTCCAAACTTGTAATTTTCACAATAGATAATATTAGAAAGCGGAGAAAGAAATTGTTACGCAGTTTGTCCTGAATGCGACTATACCTCATATGTAGTCAAAAACTTCTACTTGGGCACATGGCAGGGCTAGGAAAGGAAAGAGCACTATTTGCCCGGGATAGATTGTAAATGCCATGTCATATTTGACGAGCCATTGATATGCGAAAACAGCAGAAACCCTCCAAAAGTTATCACATTTTGGAAACTAGATCCCTCAAGGAATTTTTCTAGGGGTGTATCTTGAACCCAAAGATGCCTCCCAGAATTTTATAAAATTGAGATGTGGAAATGGCATTTTAGTGGTAAAAATGTAATTTTTGTATTTCCTGCAAATTTTTCAGTTATACAATGGTTAACAACTGAAACTAGACACCACAATTTATTGCGCAATTTCTCCTGAACGCAGTGCTGCCCCATGTGTTGTCAGAAATTCCTGTTAGGCCACATGTCAGGGCTGAGAAGGAAAAAGCGCTATTTGGCTTTTGGAACTCAGATTTTGCTAGAATAGTTTACGGGCGTCAACAAAGGTGAAAGAACAGCAGCAGAACTCTAAAAGTGATCCCACTGTAAAAACTGCACCTCTCAATTAATCTATGGCTGCAGTCACTATTTTGTAACATCCATGCCACGCTGTTTTTTTAGAGAATTTCAAATCTGCCTGTCAATTACCCATACATTGTGTCCCCACACAGTGTAGAGCCCCTATAAATTGTTGCGCTCAGCTTGTGCTTCTGATGATCACCTGTAAATTAAGTGCCTTCTCTCCATTACAATAATGTCAAACGTGGCCACTTACTGTAGTTTAGGCACAGCGGGGCTCCGAAGGAGGGGAGCATTTTTATTTGGGAGTGCAGAATTCACTGGATTTTATTTGAGGCAGATGGAGTCATGTCGCTTTTACAGAGTCTTTGTTCTAGCAGTAACGTAGGAACCCCCTATAGTTCCAGTGACATATAATGGATTTGAGTGAGGGCTAGTTTTATGCAAATAAAATAGGGTTTTGATTGGTAACATTTCGTGGTATGTTATATTTTTCGAATGCTTCCAGAATAAGGCTGGGATTGCATTCTTGTGTTCTATGCTGAGCACTTACTCCTGGGTTGTCCCACAAAAATGCAATTCAGACAAAACCCCAACAGAACCACCCACCATAGTGAGGCAAATGGAGACACTTTTACTCCGTTTGTCTTTTTCTTCGGTGGTATCCATCTTTTAGGCATGCACAGATCTGTTGTCATCCAACACTTGTGTGCTAAAAAGACGCCTAAAATGATGGGACACCACAGGTACCCAGACCAGTCCAAAGTTACTACATCTGCCTCATAAGTGAGTGTGTTATGGACTGGTGATTTAGGAGCGACATGCGACTAGCTCTGAGCAGGTGGTAACTATACTGACCGCAGTTCCTGATCTTAACACAACACTAGAAGTAGCCGTGGGATGTCCCTGTCTCTCCCTAGACACCTCGTCACAGCCTAAGAGCTAACTACCCCTAAATGTAGAAACAGGAAAGCTATCTTGCCTCAGAGAAAATCCCCAAAGGATAGACAGCCCCCCACAAATAATGACTGTGAGTGGAGAGGGAAATGACATACGTAGAATGAAAAAAGATGTAGCAAAGGAGGCCACTTCTAGCTAGATAGATAGTACAGGACAGAACACTGTGCGGTCAGTAATAAAAACTAGAAAAAGTCCACCGCAGAGAATGCAAAAATCTCCACACATGACTAAAGGTGTGGAGGGCAAAATCTGCTGCCCAGAGATTCCAGCTTAACTGAATAGATCCATACTGATAAGCTGGACAAATGGGAAAAACATAGAATGTGCTGAACAATAAAGTCCACTACAAGTGGACTGCAAAAGGACAAGCAAGGACTTATCTTTGCTGAACTGGTCAGAGTGTCAGGGAAATCCAAAAGAGCCGTTACTCCAAGCAGGAACAATTGACAACTGGCATTGATTGAGGGGTAAGGCCAGACTAAAATAGCTGAGCCAGAAAGACGATCAGTGGAAGCAGCTGCTGATGCTAAATCCAAGAAGCAGCTATACCACTCAAAACCACCGGAGGGAGCCCAAGAGCAGAACTCACAAAAGTGCTACTTACAACCACCGGAGGGAGCCCAAGAGCGGAATTCACAACAGTACCCCCCCCTTGAGGAGGGGTCACCGAACCCTCATCAGAACCCCCAGGTCGATCAGGATGAGCCAAGTGAAAAGCACGAACCAAATCGGCGGCATGGACATCGGAGGCAACCACCCAAGAATTATCCTCCTGGCCATAACCCTTCCACTTGACAAGATACTGAAGCCTCCGCCTCGAAAAACGAGAATCCAACATTTTCTCAACCACATAGGGCAGGAGGATCAACAGAGGGAACAACGGGTACCACATATCTCCGCAACAAAGATCTATGGAAAACATTGTGGATGGCAAAAGAGGCTGGAAGGGCCAAATGAAAAGACACTGGATTGATAATCTCAGAAATCTTATAAGGACCAATAAACCAAGGCTTGAACTTAGGGGAAGAAACCTTCATAGGAACATGACGAGAAGATAACCAGACTAAATCCCCTACCCGAAGCCGAGGACCAACACACCGACGGCGGTTAGCAAAACATTGAGCCCTTTCCTGAGACAACATCTAATTGTCTACCACATGAGTCCAAATCTGCTGCAACCTGTCCATCACAGAATCCACACCAGGACAATCAGAAGGCTCAACCTGCCCTGAAGAAAAACGAGGATGGAAACAAAAATTACAAAAGAAAGGCGAAACCAAAGAAGCCGAACTGGCCCGATTATTAAGGGCAAACTCAGCCAATGGCAAGAAAGCCACCCAATCATCCTGATCAGCAGACACAAAGCATCTCAAACAGGTTTCCAAGGTTTGATTAGTTCGCTCAGTTTGGCTATTTGTCTGAGGATGGAACGCCAAAGAAAAAGACAGATTAATGCCCATCCTAGCACAAAAGGCCCGCCAAAACCTAGAGACAAACTGGGAACCTCTGTCAGACACAATATTCTCCGGAATGCCATGCAAACGAACCACATGCTGAAAAAACAATGGAACCAAATCAGAGGAGGAAGGCAATTTAGGCAAAGGTACCAAATGGACCATTTTAGAGAACCAGTCACAAACCACCCAGATAACAGACATCTTCTGGGACACAGGAAGATCCGAAATAAAATCCATGGAAATATGCGGGTGAGCTCTATGGAAGGCGCGGACCAAATCAGTCGCATGAACATCGGAGGCGACCACCCAGGAATTATCCTCCTGACCATAACCCTTCCACTTAACCAAATACTAGAGTTTGCGTCTGGAAACACGAGAATCCAAGATCTTCTCAACAACATACTCCAATTCTCCCTCCACCAGCACCGGAGCAGGAGGCTCAACCGAAGGAACAACGG
This sequence comes from Ranitomeya variabilis, assembly GCF_051348905.1. Classification (NCBI taxonomy): domain Eukaryota; kingdom Metazoa; phylum Chordata; class Amphibia; order Anura; family Dendrobatidae; genus Ranitomeya; species Ranitomeya variabilis. Next base: position 822,990,475 of record NC_135232.1, on the reverse strand, counting down.
GCACCTCATACCTCCGCAACAACGACCGATGGAACACATTATGAATAGCAAACGATGCTGGGAGATCCAAACGAAAAGACACAGGGTTAAGAATCTCCGAGATCCTATAAGGACCGATGAACCGAGGCTTGAACTTAGGAGAAGAGACCTTCATAGGGACAAAACGAGAAGACAACCACACCAAATCCCCAACAAGAAGTCGGGGACCCACGCGGCGACGGCGATTAGCAAACTGCTGAGTCTTCTCCTGAGATAACTTCAAATTGTCCACCACCTGATTCCAAATCTGATGTAGCCTGTCCACCACCACGTCCACTCCAGGACAATCCGAAGACTCCAACTGACCAGAGGAAAAACGAGGATGAAACCCCGAATTACAAAAAAAAGGAGAGACCAACGTGGCAGAACTAGCCCGATTATTAAGAGCAAATTCGGCCAGTGGCAAAAAAGCAACCCAGTCATCTTGATCAGCAGAAACAAAACACCTCAAATAAGTTTCCAAGGTCTGATTAGTTCGCTCCGTCTGGCCATTCGTCTGAGGATGGAATGCAGACGAGAAAGACAAATCAATGCCCATCTTGGCACAAAACGTCCGCCAAAATCTAGACACAAACTGGGATCCCCTGTCAGAAACGATATTCTCCGGAATCCCATGCAAACGAACCACGTTATGAAAAAATAAAGGGACCAACTCAGAGGTGGAAGGCAACTTATGCAAGGGCACCAAATGAACCATCTTAGAAAAGCGGTCACACACAACCCAGATAACGGACATTTTCTGTGAAACCGGGAGATCAGAAATAAAATCCATGGAAATGTGCGTCCAAGGCCTCTTCAGGATGGGCAAGGATAACAACAACCCACTGGCCCGAGAACAGCAAGGCTTAGCTCGAGCACACACTTCACAAGACTGCACAAAGGTACGCACATCCCTAGACAAGGAAGGCCACCAAAAAGACCTGGCCACCAAGTCTCTAGTACCAAATATTCCAGGATGACCAGCCAACACAGAAGAATGGACCACGGAGATGACTCTACTGGTCCAATCATCCGGAACAAACAGTCTTTCTGGTGGACAACAATCCGGTTTGTCCACCTGAAACTCCTGCAATGCACGTCGCAAGTCTGGGGATACGGCGGACAATATTACCCCATCCCTAAGGATACCAGTAGGCCCAGCGTCTCCAGGAGAGTCAGGCACAAAACTCCTGGAAAGAGCATCTGCCTTCACATTCTTTGAACCTGGCAGGTATGAAACCACGAAATTGAAACGAGAAAAAAACAACGACCAACGAGCCTGTCTGGGATTCAAACGCCTGGCAGACTCAAGGTAAATGAGATTCTTGTGATCAGTCAAGACCACCACACGATGTCTAGCACCCTCAAGCCAATGACGCCACTCCTCAAATGCCCACTTCATGGCCAAAAGCTCCCGATTACCCACATCATAATTGCGCTCGGCGGGCGAGAATTTTCTAGAGAAGAATGCACATGGCTTCATCACCGAGCCATTAGAACTTCTCTGTGACAAAACCGCCCCCGCTCCAATCTCAGAAGCATCAACCTCAACCTGAAAAGAAAGTGAAACATCTGGTTGACACAACACAGGAGCAGAAGAAAACCGGCGCTTAAGTTCCTGAAAGGCCCCCACGGCCGCAGGAGACCAATCAGCAACATCAACACCCTTTTTAGTCAAATCAGTCAAAGGTTTAACAATACTGGAAAAATTAGCAATGAACCGACGATAAAAATTAGCAAACCCCAAGAACTTCTGTAGGCTCTTAACAGATGTAGGTTGTGTCCAGTCACAAATTGCCTGAACCTTGACGGGATCCATCTCAATAGTAGAAGGAGAAAAAATGTACCCCAAAAAAGAAATCTTCTGGACTCCGAAGAGACACTTTGAGCCCTTCACAAACAGAGAATTGGCCCGCAGAACCTGAAACACCTTCCTGACCTGTAGAACATGAGACTCCCAGTCATCAGAAAACACCAAAATATCATCCAAATACACAATCATAAACTTATCCAGATATTCACGGAAAATCTTGTGCATAAAGGACTGAAAGACTGACAGAGCATTGGAGAGTCCAAAAGGCATTACCAAATACTCAAAATGGCCCTCAGGCGTATTAAATGCGGTTTTCCACTCATCACCCTGTTTTATCCGCACCAAATTATACGCACCGCGAAGATCTATCTTAGTGAACCACCTAGCCCCCTTAATGCGAGCAAACAAATCAGTCAATAATGGCAATGGATACTGATATTTGACTGTAATCTTATTCAGAAGCGATAATCTATACAAGGCCTCAGGGAACCATCTTTTTTTGCCACGAAAAAAAAACCTGCTCCCAGAGGGGACGAAGATGGACGAATATGTCCCTTTTCCAAGGACTCCTTAATATAATTCCGCATAGCAGTATGCTCTGGCAGTGACAGATTAAATAAACGACCCTTAGGGAACTTACTGCCAGGAATCAATTCTATAGCACAGTCACAATCTCTATGAGGAGGGAGCGAATTGAGCTTAGGCTCCTCAAAAACATCCCTATAGTCAGACAAAAACTCAGGGATCTCAGAAGGAGTAGATGAAGCGATTGAAATCGGAGGTGCATCATCATGGACCCCCTGACATCCCCAGCTTAACACAGACATTGTTTTCCAGTCCAGGACAGGATTATGAGTTTGTAACCATGGCAGACCCAGCACTAGTACATCATGTAAATTATACAGTACAAGGAAGCGAATCACCTCCTGATGAACGGGAGTCATGCGCATGGTCACTTGTGTCCAATACTGCGGTTTATTCATAGCCAATGGTGTAGAGTCAATTCCCTTCAGAGGAATAGGAACTTCCAGAGGCTCCAGACTAAAACCGCAGCGTTTAGCAAATGACCAATCCATAAGACTCAGGGCAGCGCCCGAATCCACATAGGCATCAACGGAAATGGAAGACAGTGAAAAAATCAGAGTCACAGACAAAATGAAATTAGGCTGCAGAGTACCAATGGCAAAAGATTTATCAAGCTTTTTTGTGCGTTTAGAGCATGCTGATATAACATGAGCTGAATCACCACAATAAAAACACAATCCATTTTTCCGCCTATAATTTTGCCGTTCACTTCTGGACTGAATTCTATCACATTGCATAGTCTCAGGTGCCTGTTCAGAAGACACCGCCAACTGGTGCACGGGTTTGCGCTCCCGTAAACGCCGATCAATCTGAATGGCCATAGCCATAGACTCATTCAGACCTGTAGGCGTAGGGAACCCCACCATAATATCCTTAATGGCCTCAGAAAGACCATCTCTGAAGTTTGCAGCCAGGGCGCACTCATTCCACTGAGTAAGCACCGACCATTTCCGAAATTTTTGACAATATATTTCCGCTTCATCATACCCCTGAGAGAGGGCTAACAAAGCCTTTTCAGCCTGAATCTCCAGGTTGGGTTCCTCATAGAGCAATCCCAATGCCAGAAAAAACGCATCCACACTGAGCAATGCAGGATCCCCTGGTGCCAGTGCAAATGCCCAATTCTGAGGGTCGCCCCGCAGGAAAGATATTACAATCCTGACCTGTTGAGCAGGGTCTCCAGAGGAGCGTGATTTTAAAGAAAGAAACAATTTACAATTGTTCCTGAAATTCAGGAAGGTAGATCTATCTCCAGAGAAGAATTCTGGAATAGGAATTCTAGGTTCAGACATGGGAGTGTGAACAACAAAATCCTGTATGTTTTGAACTTTTGCCGCGAGATTACTCAGGCTGGAAGCCAAACTCTGGACATCCATGTTAAACAGCTAAGATCAGAGCCATTCAAGGGTTAAGAGGAGGTAAGAAGCAGCTAGACAGCAATTAAGGGCTAGGCAGCAAAACTCTGAAGGAAAAAAAAAAAAAAAAAATTTCCCTTAAACACTTCTTTTTCTCCTGCTTCAGCCCCAACAATTAACACTTTGTGCGCCGGCTATACTGTCATGAATCCCAATGGCTAGGGATAGCACAGGACAAGCAAGGTACAAATATATAACGGACGAGCTCTAGGGTGATGGAACCTGGGCTGACCGCTGCCCTACGCCTGACAAACGCAACTAGAGATAGCCAGGGAGCGTGCCTACGTTGGTTCTAGACGCCACGCACCAGCCTAAGAGCTAACTAGCACTGCAGAGAAATAAAGACCTCACTTGCCTCCAGAGGAATGAACCCCAAAAGGTTTAGTTGCCCCCCACATGTATTGACGGTGAAATGAGAGGAAGGCACACACATAGAGATGATATATATAGGTTTAGCAAATAGAGGCCCGCTGTAAACTAGAAAGCAGAACGATACAAAAGGGGTCTGAGCGGTCAGCAAAAAACCCTAATCAAAAAAACCATCCTGAGATTACAAGAACCCATGTGCCAACTCATGGCACATGGGGAGAACCTCAGTCCACTAGAGCTACCAGCTAGCATAGAGACATAATAAGCAAGCTGGACAAAAAACCAAACAACTGAAAATCAGCACTTAGCTTATCCTGAAAGATCTGGGAGCAGGTAGGCAGGAACAAAACAGAGCACATCTGAATACATTGATAGCCGGCAAGGGAATGACAGAAAGGCCAGGTAAAATAGGAAACACCCAGCCTCTGATGGACAGGTGGAAAAGGCCGCAACCCACCAAAGTCACCCAGTACCAGCAGTAACCACCAGAGGGAGCCCACAAACAGAATCCACAACACCGCTCCCAATGGTGACGAAGATGGCTGAATATGCCCCTTCTCCAAAGACTCCTTGACATAACTCCGCATGGCGGCATGCTCTGGCACAGACAGATTGAAAAGTCGGCCCTTAGGGAACTTACAGCCAGGAATCAAGTCAATAGCACAATCACAGTCCCTATGTGGAGGCAGGGAACTGGACTTGGGCTCATCAAATACATCCTGGAAATCTGACAAAAATTCAGGAACATCAGAAGAGGGGGAAGAGGAAATTGACATCAAAGGAACGTCACTATGTACCCCTTGACAACCCCAACTAGTCACAGACATAGATTTCCAATCCAGCACTGGATTGTTTACTTGTAACCATGGAAAACCCAGTACAACAACATCATGTAAATTATGCAACACCAGAAAACGGCAATCTTCCTGATGTGCTGGAGCCATGCACATAGTCAGCTGAGTCCAATACTGAGGTTTATTCTTGGCCAACGGTGTAGCACACAATACCCCTCAAAGGAATAGGGCTCTGCAAAGGCTGCAAAGAAAAACCACAACTCCTGGCGAATTCCAAGTCCATTAAGTTCAGGGCAGCGCCTGAATCCACAAATGCCATGACAGAAAAGGATGACAATGAGCAAATCAGGGTCACAGACAGGAGAAATTTAGGCTGCACAGTACTGATGGTAACAGATCTAGCGACCCTCTTAATACGCTTAGGGCAATCAGAAATAGCATGAGCTCAATCACCACAGTAAAAACACAGCCCATTCTGAAGTCTGTATCCCCTCTGTTCTGCTCTAGTCAAAATCCTATCACATTGCATAGGCCCAGGACTCTGTTCAGAGGACACTGCCATATGGTGCACCACTTTGCGCTCGTGCAGGCGCTGATCAATCTGAATGGCTAGAGACATAGATTCGCTCAAACCAACAGGCGTGGGGAATCCCACCATAACATCTTTAAGGGCTTCAGAAAGACCCTTTCTGAAAATTGCTGCCAGAGCGTCCTCATTCCATTTAGTGAGCACAGACCATTTTCTAAATTTCTGGCAGTATAATTCTGCCGCTTCCTGACCCTGACACAGGGCCAACAATGTTTTTTCCGCATGATCCACAGAGTTAGGTTTGTCATACTAAAATCAGAGCGATTGAAAAAATGCATCTACATTAAGCAATGCCGGATCCCCTGACTCAAGGGAGAATGCCCAGTCCTGAGGGTCACCACGCAGCAGAGAAATAACTATTTTAACTTGCTGAATGGGATCACCTGAGGAACGGGGTTTCAGAGCAAAAAACAATTTGCAGTTATTTTTAAAGTTCAAAAACTTGGATCTATCCCCATAAAACAAATCTGGAGTAGGAATTCTAGGCTCTAAAGCCGGAGTCTGAACAACATAATCTTGGATACTCTGTACTCTTGCAGCAAGCTGATCCACACGAGAAAACAAACCCTGAACATCCTTGCCCGCGCTCAAATCCTGAACCACCCAGAAATTAAGAGGAAGAAAAAAGACAAAACAGACTAAAGAAAAAAAAATGGCTCAGAACTCTTTTTCTTTTCCTTCTTTTGAGATGCATTCAACTCATTTTTGGCCAGTTGTACTGTTATGGACTGGTGATTTAGGAGCGACATGCCACTAGCTCTGAGCAGGTGGTAACTATACTGACCGCAGTTCCTGATCTTAACACAACACTAGAAGTAGCCGTGGGATGTTCCTGTCTCTCCCTAGACACCTCGTCACAGCCTAAGAGCTAACTACCCCTAAAGGTAGAAACAGGAAAGCTATCTTGCCTCAGAGAAAATCCCCAAAGGATAGACAGCCCCCCACAAATAATGACTGTGAGTGGAGAGGGAAATGACATACGTAGAATGAAACAAGATGTAGCAAAGGAGGCCACTTCTAGCTAGATAGATAGTACAGGACAGAACACTGTGCGGTCAGTAATAAAAACTAGAAAAAGTCCACCGCAGAGAATGCAAAATCTCCACACCTGACTAAAGGTGTGGAGGGCAAAATCTGCTGCCCAGAGCTTCCAGCTTAGCTGAATAGATCCATACTGATAAGCTGGACAAATGGGAAAAACATAGAATGTGCTGAACAATAAAGTCCACTACAAGTGGACTGCAAAAGGACAAGCAAGGACTTATCTTTGCTGAACTGGTCAGAGTGTCAGAGAAATCCAAAAGAGCCGTGACTCCAAGCAGGAACAATTGACAACTGGCATTGATTGAGGGGTAAGGCCAGACTAAAATGGCCGAGCCAGTAAGACGATCAGTGGAAGCAGCTGCTGATGCTAAATCCAAGAAGCAGCCATACCACTCAAAACCACCAAGAGCAGAACTCACAAAAGTGCTACTTACAACCACCGGAGGGTGCCCAAGAGTGGAATTCACAACATGAGTGGTTCTGTCCGTGGGTTTGTCTAAATTGATTTTTTGTGGAATTTTTACAGAAACCCCGACGTAAGCGCTCAGCAGAGAGAGCAGAATAAATGTGAGCCAAACCTTATTTTGATTTTTTGGGATGTCAAATGAACAAATAGACAGCAGTACAAAAATAGTTATTCACATTTTTTATGGTTCACCGTGCCGAATAAGGGTATGTGTCCACGTTCAGGATTGCATCAGGATTTGGTCTGGATTTTTCATCAGTATTTGTAAGCCAAAACTAGGAGTGGGTGATAAATGCAAAAGTGGAGCATATGTTTCTATTATACTTTTCCTCTAATTGTTCCACTCCTGGTTTTGGCTTACAAATACGGATGAAAAATCCTGACCAAATCCTGATGCAATCCTGAACGTGGACACATACCCTAAGGGATGAGGTGGCTTTATTCTTGTGTTCTGTTCGATTACTGTGATACCAGATTAATATAATTATTTTTAGGTTTTGCTATCATGCAGTAAAAATGCTATTTTAAAAAAAGTAGGTTTTTTGTCACCGTTTTCAGAGAGCTGTAACTTTTTAATTTTTTTCTTGTGAGCAGAGCTGCATGAGGGCTTATTTTTTGGCGTATATAATATTTTTTGATCGCTTTTTATTAATTTGTTTAGAAAGTTAATAAATCTAAACAGCCATCCGGTTATTGTTTTTATTTTTTTTATTTTTGCACCGTTTACTATCCAGTAAAAGTGATAAGACTGATTTGTTCTTCGGGTCGATACAATTGCAGAGATACCAGATTTATATTTTTTTTATGCTGTGCTTTTTTTACAGACTAATTTCACAAAAATGAATTTGCTTTTGCATCATTATATTCTGACAGCTGTAACTTTTTTACTTTTATGCCGAATGAGCCATATGAGTGTTTGGTGTTTTCATATTTACCTTTTTTAACATATGACTTTTTGATCACTTTTTATTCACTTTTTTGTGTCAGTATGATGAAAAAGCGACATTTTTGACTTGTCTTTTATTATTTATTTTTACAGTGTTCGCCAAATGAAATAAAAAACATGCAAGTTTGATAGAGTTGGTCGTTCTAGATATGGCGATACCAATTATGTGTACTTTTTTGTTATTTTTATTTTAGCAGAAAAGCTGAATTTTGAGCAGTGATTTGGATTTTAGTGATTTGTTTGCTCTTTTTTATGTGTTTTTTTCACTGTTTTAAGTTTTATTTTAATTTTTTGCACTTTTTTCTTAGTCCCACTGTGGGACATGTATAATTTTGAAAGTGCCTGTGAGACGGAGTTTATTGCTGGATCTCACAGGCCATGACCTCAGGGTACCATGGTCAAAGGGGTCTGGCAACAACTTAAATACCATTGTGGCTATTCACAGCAGCATTTCCATAGGTTAGTCAGCCCTGATTGGTCTGACCATCCATGTCTGATACTGCAGGGTGTCAGCTGACAACTGCGGAAATCACTGCTCGGCGGCACTACTCCCTTATTCCCCTTTTCCCATCGCCATTTTAAAACAGCAATATCGGAATAAGTACCATTAATGATCACCATTTTAATGCATCATTAAGGGATCAAAACTGCATTTTGTGTTTACTTATGTCATATTTGTCTAAATTTAAATTTGTTTGGTGATCTGAAACATTTAAGGAAAAGAATAGGAAATCAGGAGGGGGCAAATACTTTTTCACACAACTGTATGTGCCCTGCTAAATTTACTGTTTATTTGTAGTGATACACTTGTGCCCAGAAGAGGATGATGTTTTTTGGTTTGAATCCCTGTGTGATTGCTACCTAATGCCTACCTGAGAGCGTGAATCCTGCAATATATATGACATTGTGTTTGTTATTATATAGGACTTGTCAGAACTTCAAAAGTGGCGAGCTTTTGTTCTTATTTTATTACGGCTCCTCTAAATATGATTCTTGGCTTTATTTTAAATCTACCACTAGTGTTGAGCGATACCGTCCGATACTTGAAAGTATCGGTATCGGAAAGTATCGGCCGATACCGGCAAAATATCGGATCCAATCCGATACCGATACCCGATACCAATACAAGTCAATGGGACTCATGTATCGGACGGTATTCCTGATGGTTCCCAGGGTCTGAAGGAGAGGAAACTCTCCTTCAGGCCCTGGGAACCATATAAATGTGTAAAAGAAAGAATTAAAATAAAAAATATCGCTATACTCACCTCTCCGACGCAGCCGGGACTTCAGCGAGGGAACCGGCAGCGTTGTTTGTTTAAAATTCGCGCTATTACTTGGTTACGTGAATTCCCGGCTTGTGATTGGTCAGGTCGGCCATGTTGCCGGGACGCGGACCAATCACAGCAAGCCGTGACGAAATTACGTCACGGCTTGCTGTGATTGGTCCGCGTCCCGGCAATATGGCCGCCCTGACCAATCACAAGCCGTGACGTCACGGGAGGCTGGACACGCGCTCATTTTAAAATGGGCGCGTGTCCAGCCTCCCGTGACGTCACGGCTTGTGATTGGTTGCGCCGCGGTCAACCAATCACAAGCCGGGAGGCTGGACGCGCTCATTTTAAAATGGGCGCGTGTCCAGCCTCCCGTGACGTCACGGCTTGTGATTGGTTGCGCCGCGGTCAACCAATCACAAGCCGGGAGGCTGGACGCGCTCATTTTAAAATGGGCGCGTGTCCAGCCTCCCGTGACGTCACGGCTTGTGATTGGTCAGGGCGGCCATATTGCCGGGACGCGGACCAATCACAGCAAGCCGTGACGTAATTTCGTCACGGCTTGCTGTGATTGGTCCGCGTCCCGGCAACGTGGCCGACCTGACCAATCACAAGCCGGGAATTCACGTAACCAAGTAATAGCGCAAATTTTAAACAAACAACGCTGCCGGTTCCCTCGCTGAAGTCCCGGCTGCGTCGGAGAGGTGAGTATAGCGATATTTTTTATTTTAATTCTCTCTTTTACACATTTTAACATTAATGTTGTTGCGATACCCGATACCCGATACCACAAGAGTATCGGAATCCCGGTATCGGAATTCCGATACAGCAAGTATCGGCCGATACCCGATACTTGCAGCATCGGAATGCTCAACACTATCTACCACGTAATTCCAGAAATATAGGCCTTTGCATTTACTGTTACAGTATATTCTATGGTCTTTACCAAGGGTATTGTGCTCATATGGCAATAATGCAGAGCAACCTAAATATACACCCCCAGATAACCATGTGAGCAATGACCCTTTGGAAAGACCATAAAGAATAGCTCCAAATAAAAAGACACATATCTTTGGAACCATATGGTGGATGTTAATAAAAAGTCATATTTAGGGGAGAGTCAGGATAACAGCAAGAACTGACCATTTTTGACCAGGTGACAGGTTCTCTTTAAAAGCTATCTGACGTTTTGTGACCTAGCCAAAAATGAAATCACTTGTCAGAAGTAAATCCATAATTATACTGCACTAATTGCACATTTCCATCTGATTACCATGGAAAGTGTTCCCACATTCTATTAGAATAACCCTGCTTTGTAGGACTCATCAAGTTAATTTCTGTGATCTCTGATCTCTTTATGAAAAGCATATGGGTAGGATATTTTGACTGTGAACATAGCAGGTTGAAAGGGTAAAACAAATCAGTAAACAGAATATAAAGTGAAAAATGAAATACGCAGGCTCTTTAAGCACTAGATTGAGGTCTGTGCGGGCTCAATCAAGTGACTTCTAAAACAGTAAATTACCTTATAATCATTGCTCTAAATAGACTCTAGCTCAGGGAAAGAAAGCGTTATTATTACTTCATGGTATTTGAGAAACTTGTCAAAATCTACGTCTCCAAGGAAAGGTATGGACAAGACAAAGTGAGCTAAACTCAGAGCTAGTAACCTAATGTTAAAAGCAATGTGAGTACATACAGCTTTGGTTTAGGAGTTGTATACTTTTATAGATTTTCATTTATGTTTTTATTCATACCATGTATTTATTTATTTTTTTGTCAATTTAATTTAATGGATCAAGTAACTTAGACTTAATATAATTTTGGAATAGTTGAAATAGTAGTACACTATTCAAGTGTAGAGAGGAAGGAACCTTTCAAGGTTTGTTTTGGTTCGGCGGACACCCCAATGTTTGCCGAACGGTTCATCAAAAACAACTGAACCCCATTGAATTAAATGGGAGACAAAATGAAATGCATAACAACACCTTCGGGGTGGGGGAAGCTGCTAAAACAGGTCAAGTTAGGAGGAGACTAGTGATGAGCGAATATACTCGTTGCTCGGGTTTTCCCGAGCATGCTTGGGTGATCTTTGAGTATTTATGACTGCTCGGAGATTTAGTTTTCCTTGCCTCAGCTGGATGATTTATGGCTGTTAGCCAGCCTGAGTACATGTGGGGGTTGCCTGGTTGCTAGGGAATTCCCACATGTAATCAAGCTGTCTAGTAGCCGCAAATCATCTAGCTGTAATGGAAAACTAAATCTCCGAACAGTTATAAATACTCGGAGACCACCTGAGCGTGCACGGGAAAACCCGAGCAACGAGTATATTCACTCATCACTAGAGGAGACACCAGGAATAGGAGTACAAATAGCATAATTGCACAGAATGGATGCATGGGCTAGAATTTCTAGCTAAAACATTGATCAGTAACAGGTGGATGAGTAGTAGGTATAGGCCTGATACTCTGAGACACCTGACAGATTAAAGCAACACACATGAAGGAAACCCAACTTGGAATTCAAACATTTCCAAAAATTAGGTGCAGACACCTGCAAAAGTGGCGTCAACTGACCAACAGCAGACATCTGATAATGGCACAGATCACTCAGTCATGCGCCATGTCTGAGGTATCAGTGTCTGAGCCAGCATTTATAGTTTTTAATTTAAGTTTAAATTAAGATGAGGTGGGTAAGGGACTGTGTAAGCCTGCTTTCCTGGGAGCCCTGATACTTCATGCAACAGCTCAAACTGGATTTTTGCTCAGCCACACTCAGGTGCCACAAACTTCAGCTTTGTAGACTAATTTTGGTAGAAAAAATTAAGCATGCTAACAGAGGTAGTTGACTGATGATCAATTCACACACAGTATACATTTTATAATGGCTCAGCAGCAGTCATCCATGTGCCATGCATGAGGTATCAGAGTCTGGGCCAACATTTAGAGCTTTTAATTTAAGTTTAAATTAAGATGAGGTGGGTGAGGGACCAGTGTAAGCCTGCTGTGCTGGGAACCTTAGTACCTCATGCAACATCTCAAACTGCTTTTCTTCTCAGCCACACTCAAGTGGCATAAATATCAGCATTGTTGACTACTATTGTTATAAACATTTAAGCATAGTAACACAGGTAGTTGACTGAAAGTAAGTGCAGCCCTGCCGGTCTGGGAGCCCTACTGCTACAGACAATACACATGAGGGAAACCCTACTTGGATTCTCCACATTTCAAAAAAATTATTATCACACACCACTAAAATAGCATCAATTTCCACAGAGAATAGTATAATGGGTCCCATGAACCCGTAGAAGCGCAAGAGCGTGAAACGGCCGTCGTCCAGTCGTTCATTCCCCGCACCCCTCTCCTCACCAGCTGCCGCAGAAAATGTCTGTAATCTGCTAATCGCAAATAAAGGACAACACTTATACTGCACAGAAGGGTGAGTGCCACTTTTTCTTCTCTCATTTATTTCATAGTATAATGGGTCTCTTACACTCCTTCCACTACAGGCAACCCACCAGATGAAGGTTTCCGTCTTGATGAAGAGGTCCTATGTGACCTCGAAACACACTGACATTTAAACCTGCCTAATAAATGTATTAATCTCTACATCGTTGTTCCGATATCAGCAGCGCATGAGTGATACCTCCAGCCTACATTCCTTTATGCTTGGTCTAATTCCTGACCGGTATCCTTGCTGCAGCTGTTTTATATGCCCATTACACATTGCTTTTGAGCAACCAACCCAGGTGAGTGCATCCTTCTTTCTTGACACCCAGTTGTCATCAGATAAGACCCTATTGCACTTCATTGGTTCCCAGTTTTTCTCATCTTCCAAAAATTATTGTCACATATTACTAAAGTGGCATCAATTTCCACAGAGAATAAATAGTATAATGGGCCTCTGACACACTTTCAGGCAACCCACCAGATAGACACCCAACTTAGAGACTCTACAATTCCAAAAAATTGTTAGTGACATCAGCAGCAGCAACAGCACAGAAGCCACATCAGAGGTGTCACAGACTGCAATATTGCAAGAACAATGCAGCACATTAAAAACTGCACCATCGCATAGTTTGTCCAGTCTATGACTGGGGTGCAAAAGTCATTGGAGATCCATGACTTGCTCATCTTGATAAAAATTAGGTGGCTTATACTTTCAGAGGAGAGCCGGATGCGCTTATGCACCAGGACACCACCATCAGCGCTGAGCAGACACTCTGAGAGAACTCTGGCTGTCGGGCATGAAAAAAACTAAAAAGGCACTACAGCAAGCTAAGGTCACTCTTCCATTTTTGATGTCCAAAATGCAAAAGTGTCAAAATTCCCCCTGATGGTACTGATATTGAGCTTGAGATGCTCTTACACCATTCTTTCCAATCATTCACAATGTGTCAAACTTGTACTCTGGTGCATGGGCTAGTCTAAAAAATGTGTGAAACGACTCACAGAAATTGCTTCTGCCACTTACAGTGCTACTGCTGCTAATGTTGCTGAGTTGACAATTACTACTACTGTCTTGGGGAAAACCACTCTTAAGATTATCTACCAGCGTGTTTCAATACTACAGCATGTGCGTGTCCCCAAGAATATGCTAAAATTTACTCTTGTACTGTGGATGTAACTGAGCGGTAACCCAGTAGACCGCACTATTTCTAATCCTTACAAAATGGGCATCATGTTGCAGATAGTGCACAAAGAAAGGACTCTTTCTTGGCGCTTCCATGAGGTCCAAGTTCATGGTGAGTTGGTGGCAAGGTACCACTCAAGCTTGCTAGCTCCGTCCCATCCTGCCAAGCATGGACAAAAGAGAGGGGATTATTATCCTCTTCATCTCCTGACTGTTGCATGCCCATTACCACTTCCTCATCTGCCTACATTTGTTCCTCGGCTCCTGCACTTTCACTAACAGTTGGTCTGATACCATAAACCCCACTAGATAGTTGTAATCCACCCTTCCATGACACCTGCCTTTGTGAAGACAGTCAGGAACTTGGAGATATTGTTATCCATTTTGCATCCTTCTCAGCTTCCACCTCATCCTCTGGGACTAACATCTCCTAATGCAAACTATTCAACGTGTGCTCCAGCATGTAGATGACCAAAATAATGATGCTGATGAGGGCATCTTCAGTGTTAGCAATGTTAATAGCCATTTTGCAACTCTGCAGAAGGGTGCAGAAGTCGTTCATCTGTGCCCACTACGTAAGCCTGATTTGCACCATGCTTGTACTACGCTGGCCCCGACTATGCAAAAGGACATACTGCACCAGGGCTCATAGCTGTTGCCATATGTCAAAAATGGAATTCCACCATGACGGCACATCACATATCAAATAGTTAACCAGTAGGCAGAAAGACCTCTGTTGCGATGTAAGTCGATGACCTGCAGTATGCAAATGGCAGAAGTCAGCACACAGCGACCGGGCTTGCTGCAGCAGCACCTCCAGGCAAAGATATTGGTAGAGAAATTGCTGTACCACCAGATTGAGGATGTGAGCCATGCAAGACACGTGTGTGAGGTAGCCCAGGCAAAGGGCCGCCAGCAGGTTTTCACCATTATCATACATAGCCATCCCTGGCTCCAGATCCTGGTGCCTGCACCCCAATATTAACCCAAACAAATTTGATTAGGATACGAGGCCTGGTACCTACAAAACAATATTATCCCATTGATTAGGAAATGTGAAATCCTCCTGACTGCAACACAGTATTAGCCCAAACAATTTTGGTTAGGAAATGAGGCCTTGTGCCTGCACCTCAATATTAGCCCAAACAATTTTGATTAGTAAATGGGGCCCTGGTGCCTTCACCCTGATAGGATATTCAGGGAATATTAGCTCAAATAATTTTGATTAGGAAATGTGACCTTCTGACTGCAACACAGCATTAGCCAAATGGTTTTTGATTAGGAAATCTGGACTCCTGCCTGCACAACAATATTAGATTTATTTGTTAGATTTAATATTTATTTTTAAAAGGCCCCAGATCATAATAGGGAGCATTCAATTCACAGAAAATAACTTCATTGCAAATTGAATTTTCCAGTATAATCCACATGATTTGGCGAATTAGACCCTCGTCATATACGCTCATCTCTAGTCTCTATAATGTAATATTTACAGCACTGTCATGATCTCCATGGCCAGAGAACTAGCATAAGCCTCAATAGGAACAAGCTCTTGGAAGATGTAACTGTACTGACCATGAACTAAACCTACCGCATCATCTAGAAGTAGCCAGGTAGCATGTCCTACTTTTTATCCCTATATGCCCAGCGCCGGCCGGAGAACTAAATAATGCTAGCAGAGGGAAATATAAGACCTGACTCACCTCTAGAGAAATGCCCAAAAAGGAGACAGAAGCCCCCCACATATATTGGCGGTGATATGAGATGAAACAACAAACGCAGCAGGAAAATAGTTTTAGCAAATTTGAGGTCCGCTTTCTAGATAGCAGAAGACAGAAAGCATACTTTCATGGTCAGTAGAAAACCCTAACAAAACACATCCAGAAATTACTTTAGGACTCTGGCATTAACTCATAATACCAGAGTGGCAATTCCTGATCAACAAGAGCTTTCCAGACACAGTAACGAAACTGCAGCTGTGAACTGGAACCAAAATACAAAAACAAAACATGGACGAATGTCCAACTTATCTAGTAGATGTCTGGGAGCAGGAACAAGCACAGAGAGGCTTCTGATAACATTGTTGACCGGCAAGCATCTAACAGAGAAGCCAGGTTATATAGCGACACCCAGATCTAATCAGAACAGGTGAACAGGGAAGATGATGTCACAAGTTCAATTCCACCAGTAGCCACCGGGGGAGCCCAGAATCCAAATTCACAACAGTACCCCCCCCTCAAGGAGGGGGCACCGAACCCTCACCAGAACCACCAGGGCGATCAGGATGGGCCCTATGAAAGGCACGAACCAGATCAGAGGCATGAACATCAGATGCAGTGACCCAAGAATTATCCTCCTGGCCGTATCCCTTCCACTTGACCAGATACTGGAGTCTCCGTCTGGAAACACGGGAGTCTAGGATTTTTTCCACAACGTACTCCAACTCACCCTCAACCAACACCGGAGCAGGAGGCTCAACGGAAGGCACAACCGGTGCCTCATACCTGCGCAATAACGACCGATGAAAAACGTTATGAATAGAAAAGGATGCAGGGAGGTCCAAACGGAAGGAAACAGGGTTAAGAATCTCCAATATTTTATACGGACCGATGAACCGAGGCTTAAACTTAGGAGATGAGACCCTCATAGGGACAAAACGAGAAGACAACCACACCAAATCTCCAACACAAAGCCGAGGACCAACACGACGGTGACGGTTGGCAAAAAGCTGAGTCTTCTCCTGGGACAACTTTAAATTGTCCATCACCTGCCCCCAGATATGATGCAATCTCTCCACCACCGCATCCACTCCAGGACAATCCGAGGATTCCATCTGACCGGAGGAAAATCGAGGGTGGAACCCCGAATTACAGAAAAACGGGGACACCAAAGTGGCAGAGCTGGCCCGATTATTGAGGGCGAACTCCGCCAATGGCAAAAAAGCAACCCAATCATCCTGGTCAGCAGACACAAAACACCTCAGATATGTCTCCAGGGTCTGATTAGTCCGCTCGGTCTGGCCATTAGTCTGAGGGTGAAAAGCAGACGAAAAAGACAAATCTATGCCCATCCTAGCACAGAATGCCCGCCAAAATCTAGACACAAATTGGGTTCCTCTGTCAGAAACGATATTCTCAGGAATACCATGCAAACGAACAACATTTTGAAAAAACAGGGGCACCAACTCGGAAGAAGAAGGCAATTTGGGCAGGGGAACCAAATGGACCATCTTAGAAAAACGGTCACACACCACCCAGATGACAGACATCTTCTGAGAAACAGGCAGATCTGAAATAAAATCCATCGAGATGTGTGTCCAAGGCCTCTTAGGAATAGGCAAGGGCAACAATAATCCACTAGCCCGAGAACAACAAGGCTTGGCCCGAGCACAAACGTCACAAGACTGCACAAAGCCTCGCACATCTCGTGACAGGGAAGGCCACCAGAAGGATCTTGCCACCAAATCCCTGGTACCAAAAATTCCAGGATGACCTGCCAATGCAGAAGAATGTACCTCAGAGATGACTCTACTGGTCCAATCATCAGGAACAAACAACCTATCAGGCGGACAACGATCCGGTCTATCCGCCTGAAACTCCTGCAAGGCCCGCCGCAGGTCTGGAGAAACGGCTGACAAGATAACTCCCTCCTTAAGAATACCTGTGGGGTCAGAGTTGCCGGGTGAATCAGGCTCAAAACTCCTAGAAAGGGCATCCGCCTTAACATTCTTAGAACCCGGTAGGTACGATACCACAAAATTAAACCGAGAGAAAAATAATGACCAGCGCGCCTGTCTAGGATTCAGGCGCCTGGCGGTCTCAAGATAGATCAAATTTTTGTGGTCAGTCAATACCACCACCTGATGTCTGGCCCCCTCGAGCCAATGGCGCCACTCCTCAAACGCCCACTTCATGGCCAAAAGCTCCCGATTCCCAACATCATAATTCCGCTCAGCGGGCGAAAATTTACGGGAAAAGAAGGCACAAGGCCTCATCACGGCGCAGTCAGAACTTTTCTGCGACAACACTGCCCCAGCCCCGATCTCAGAAGCGTCGACCTCAACCTGAAAAGGAAGAGTCACATCAGGCTGACGCAACACAGGGGCAGAAGAAAAACGGCACTTAAGCTCCTGAAAGGCCTCCACAGCATCAGGGGACCAATTAGCAACATCAGCACCCTGTCTAGTCAAATCGGTCAATGGCTTAACGACATCCGAAAAACCAGAAATAAATCGACGATAAAAGTTGGCAAAGCCCAAAAATTTCTGAAGACTTTTAAGAGAAGAGGGCTGCGTCCAATCACAAATAGCTTGAACCTTGACAGGATCCATCTCAATGGAAGAGGGAGAAAAAATATATCCCAAAAAGGAAATTCTCTGAACCCCAAAAACGCACTTAGAACCCTTGACACACAGAGAATTAGACCGCAAAACCTGAAAAACCCTCTTAACTTGCCGGACATGAGAGTCCCAATCATCCGAAAAAATCAGAATATCATCCAGATACACTATCATAAATTTATCCAAAAAATCGCGGAAAATATCATGCATAAAGGACTGGAAGACTGAAGGGGCATTAGAAAGACCAAAAGGCATCACCAAATACTCAAAGTGGCCCTCGGGCGTATTAAATGCGGTTTTCCACTCATCCCCCTGCCTGATCCGCACCAAATTATACGCCCCACGGAGATCAATCTTAGAGAACCACTTGGCCCCCTTCATGCGAGCAAACAAATCAGTCAGCAACGGCAATGGGTATTGATATTTAACCGTGATTTTATTCAAAAGCCGATAATCAATACATGGTCTCAAAGAGCCGTCTTTTTTTGACACAAAGAAAAAACCGGCTCCTAAGGGAGATGACGATGGACGAATATGTCCCTTTTCCAAGGACTCCTTTATATATTCTCGCATAGCAGTATGTTCAGGCACAGACAGATTAAATAAACGACCCTTTGGGTATTTACTACCCGGAATTAAATCTATAGCACAATCGCACTCACGGTGCGGAGGTAGCGAACCCAGCTTGGGTTCTTCAAAGACGTCACGATAATCAGACAGGAACTCAGGGATTTCAGAGGGAATAGATGATGAAATGGACACCAAAGGTACGTCCCCATGAGTCCCCTTACATCCCCAGCTCAACACAGACATAGCTCTCCAGTCAAGGACTGGGTTGTGAGACTGCAGCCATGGCAATCCTAGCACCAAATCATCATGTAGATTATACAGCACCAGAAAACGAATAGTCTCCTGGTGATCCGGATTAATACACATAGTCACTTGTGTCCAGTATTGTGGTTTATTATTAGCCAATGGGGTGGAGTCAATCCCCTTCAGAGGAATAAGAGTCTCCAAAGGCTCTAAATCATACCCACAACGATTGGCAAAGGACCAATCCATAAGACTCAAAGCGGCGCCAGAGTCGATATAGGCGTCCGTAGTAATAGATGACAAAGAGCAAATCAGGGTCACAGACAAAATAAATTTAGACTGTAAAGTGCCAATGGAAACAGATTTATCAAGCTTTTTAGTACGCTTAGAGCATGCTGATATAACATGAGTAGAATCCCCACAATAGAAACACAACCCATTTTTCCGTCTAAAATTCTGCCGCTCGCTTCTGGACAGAATTCTATCACACTGCATGTTTTCTGGCGTCTTCTCAGTGGACACCGCCAGATGGTGCACTGGTTTGCGCTCCCGCAGACGCCTATCGATCTGAATGGCCATTGTCATGGACTCATTCAGACTTGCAGGCACAGGGAACCCCACCATAACATCCTTAATGGCATCAGAAAGACCCTCTCTGAAAGTAGCCGCCAAGGCACACTCATTCCACTGAGTAAGCACAGACCATTTACGGAATCTTTGGCAGTAAATTTCAGCTTCATCTTGCCCCTGCGATAGGGACATCAAAGTTTTTTCTGCCTGAAGTTCCAAATGAGGTTCCTCATAAAGCAAGCCCAAGGCCAGAAAAAACGCATCCACATTGCGCAACGCAGGATCCCCTGGTGCCAATGCAAAAGCCCAATCTTGAGGGTCGCCGCGGAGCAAGGAAATCACAATCCCAACCTGCTGTGCAGGGTCTCCAGCAGAACGAGATTTCAGGGACAAAAATAACTTACAATTATTTCTAAAATTCTGAAAGCTAGATCTATTCCCTGAGAAGAATTCCGGCAAAGGAATTCTCGGCTCTGATACCGGAGCATGAACAACAAAATCTTGCAAACTTTGTACTTTCGTGGCGAGATTATTCAAACCTGCAGTTACACTCTGTAGATCCATTATAGACAGGTGAACATAGAGCCATTCAAAGATTAGAAGGAGAGAGAAAAAAAAGAAAGACTGCAGCATAGACAGACTGGCAAGTGATCCAATTAAGAGCACACTAACTACTAGAGAAAAAAAAAAAAAAAAAAAAAACTCTCAGCAGACTTCTTATTTCTCTCCTTTCTCAGCCAAGGATTTTAACCCTTTAGTGGGCCGGTCAAACTGTCATGATCTCCATGGCCAGAGAACTAGCATAAGCCTCAATAGGAACAAGCTCTTGGAAGATGTAACTGTACTGACCATGAACTAAACCTACCGCATCATCTAGAAGTAGCCAGGTAGCATGTCCTACTTTTTATCCCTATATGCCCAGCGCCGGCCGGAGAACTAAATAATGCTAGCAGAGGGAAA
The DNA here is from genome assembly GCF_051348905.1 of Ranitomeya variabilis. Taxonomy (NCBI): domain Eukaryota; kingdom Metazoa; phylum Chordata; class Amphibia; order Anura; family Dendrobatidae; genus Ranitomeya; species Ranitomeya variabilis. The sequence continues at coordinate 822,969,851 of NC_135232.1, read as the reverse complement.
TATAAGACCTGACTCACCTCTAGAGAAATGCCCAAAAAGGAGACAGAAGCCCCCCACATATATTGGCGGTGATATGAGATGAAACAACAAACGCAGCAGGAAAATAGTTTTAGCAAATTTGAGGTCCGCTTTCTAGATAGCAGAAGACAGAAAGCATACTTTCATGGTCAGTAGAAAACCCTAACAAAACACATCCAGAAATTACTTTAGGACTCTGGCATTAACTCATAATACCAGAGTGGCAATTCCTGATCAACAAGAGCTTTCCAGACACAGTAACGAAACTGCAGCTGTGAACTGGAACCAAAATACAAAAACAAAACATGGACGAATGTCCAACTTATCTAGTAGATGTCTGGGAGCAGGAACAAGCACAGAGAGGCTTCTGATAACATTGTTGACCGGCAAGCATCTAACAGAGAAGCCAGGTTATATAGCGACACCCAGATCTAATCAGAACAGGTGAACAGGGAAGATGATGTCACAAGTTCAATTCCACCAGTAGCCACCGGGGGAGCCCAGAATCCAAATTCACAACACAGCACCCTTTTTCAAATGAGTATGTGTTTTTTCTAATTATAAAAGTTCTATTTTCTATTTTCCTTTTTGTGCAGTTTTTTTTCCTTTCTTTGATAACTGCATTATATTATAAATTATACCAAACATATCTGTATACATTGTGCAAGGGTGAAATTCAGGTAAAGCAGTACACACATAAAATATGGTGCAGCTAAGATTTTGAATTAGGCCCTTATTGACAAGTAATGGGGTAATTCACTGTAAGCCCTTCCAGGATTGAACATTACCATGACACAGCTGCTCAGGCTCGCGGTGTCTTATGTAATAGACTTCACTGGTAAATTTCACTCTAATGGAGCAATTCAACTTTATGAGCTAGTAAGTGAACTGGGAAACCCAAGATGATGAAAATAATTCTACCTCAGACAATACTGTAATACAAAAAATGGTGGTTTCTCTGATGACTGTTTTGCTGCTGAAAATATTTTCAAAGCAGACGTTCAACGATTATGACATTGTTAAAATCACTTTAGAGCACATGTCTTAGCAAAGGTGATAAAACTCTAAAATATAATTTTTTAAATGCTTGGCATTGTATATCTCATATTTCTCAACTGATTAATTATTGCACACTTCACAACGATACGAGATAAGGTATTTTATATTGGACTTTTATCTAGTGCCCCTTGCAACAGCCATGTTGACCCCTTTGCTCTATACTGGAGATTTATTTCATGATACTCTGAAGATTGCTACATCAATCCTAACCCTAGAGAAAATAAGTCGTTAAATAAGATTATAGGATGAAAAAGGTTTTCTTTTATTTTGATCATCTTTTTAGCATCTATTTTTGAGTATTGCTTTTGTCAAAAAAGCAAACAAAAAAAACAGAACAAAAAAACAACAAATTCAAATTACAGTATACACAAAGTATGCTTTCTTTTGGGTGTAATGTATGTCATAGTGTGACTTTTGGTATATGTTTTTATCTGAAGTGTCAGGAATACCTTTTTATCTTTTATCTTTTTATCCATGTATTTTTTAGACATGGATTGATTAAAATAAGCCATAAATGAGCCATGCTGAACTTTGAATACTTGTGCAGATGTAGTGTAGCCCACATCAGATATCTGTGGCAGCTGTGGAAAAAGTGTCTGCCTAATTTGGATTGTGAAGCAGCAATAGAGAGACATCCGATTATGCCCTCTTCTAGTCACTTGACCACTGCAGCCAATTACAAACTGTAGCGGTGCTGTGACTTCCAAAAAGGGCAAAGTTTTTGGAGTCAACAGCGGCTTGCACTGGATCTGGACCGTTTTCAGTTCATTATTTTTATTTAATGCATGCTTAAAAGATAACATTTTCTAATGTCAAACAACTGTAGGATTATATGCTACTGTCTAATAAAAAACACATTCATTAAGATTTACTCAATTTTTGCAATAGAAGTCAATAGCATAATTATTCAATTTTAAGAGTATATGTTTGCATACCTAAGAACAGTATGTATGGATTCATTTTCAGAACCTTTTATTATCATAATCAAATAATTTCTTACTATAAATTTATCTCTCTATTATTATCACAGATTTCTCTTTTAAATAAGGGTTATTACCATACTGTAAATGAATAAAAGAAAAGGGTACTCATCTTCAAAACCTAGGAAATTCAAGAGGGTCTTATTTCATCAAGTTTTTTTTTCTTTTAGAATATACTCAGAGAGTGGAAAAAAACCTTTACTGCTATCTCTTACCATAACCCTTGTCTTTCCATATAACAGTCAGAGCTATGCAGTGAATTCAGAGCTTCTAGTTGAATTTAACAATGTGAAAAATTTGGAATTTATGTTCATGCAATTGATAAGGATAAACTATTAAAGACACATGAATAAAATGAATATATTTTCGAACTAGTGGTGTATTTACTATACACATTGATATTTCTTAATACTAAATATTGATAACAGCTTAAAGTAATGAATGATATTTTGACATAAATTGTATGAAATATTTGGATGCATTATATAAAAAAAAGTACCTTATAATTCCATGGTATTGACTATGATAGATCGAAACATATGGACTATACTTCTAGTCTGGAATAGTTTTAACTATGCAACTATTCAGAAAAAAAATATATATAGTTGAAATTTCACACTTTTGCTATATCATGGTCTGGAACACTAAGGCCTGAATTCAATAAGTTTGATGTGACAAACATCATCCTTGATGAAGGGACACGTTGAAGTCAGAAGTTCCTGATTTTTTAAGAAATGCACAAGCCTCTTAATAAATCAAGAGAGTGGGATGAGAGATATGTACCTCTGTGAGCCTCATCACAATCTTACTCCAGTCAGGGATGAAAGTAAGATTTCTGGTGAAAGGTGTGCATAACTCATCACAAATTAGACGACCTTAGGCTTCACACTCGTTTCCAACCCCGTCTAACTCAAGCACTCGTCATTTTGATGGGTCTGGAACAACCAGTGTGAAAACACCAAAAATGTCAACATTTTTGTACATTATTTTTTTCACTTATCAAAGCAATTTACCCAAGAACTGTAATTGCTTTGATGAAACGGTCTAAATTTTGAAGTCACATGGTCAGTAAATTGCAGACACACATACAGCAGCAAGAGTCAGTTTCCTATTAGTGTCAGTAGTTCCCAGTCAGTTTAAAAAAAAACGCAAAAGAAGTGTCATGGAAATCAGATACATACTAGGAGAATTGTGTCTATGCCAATTCTCTGGATCATCCAGAGCATTAGACATTTCTAAGGCAATTAGATGAAAGTAAACAAACCAGACAGTTTTGGCGTGATAAGCCAACCATTTAATGTGTACGAGGGCCTTCCCAATTCTTCACAGGCAGATAATGTTGGTGGTAATAAGGATGGGTGATTTTAATTTAATTGTTTGACCTTTTTGTTCTTCAGGCAGATGGTGTGGTCAGTTGAGTCAAGCATTGGCTTACTCTGCTCTCCCCTTAGTATACACATAAGTGCTGAACCAAGCTGAGCATTTATATATATGGATGAGTTGGGGAACATATCTGTCAACCGAACAGTATCTAAGATGTGTAGGCAACTTTGTAAGCCACTTCTTACTCTGGTAAACTATCTTGCTGTCAGTTAAATTCCTTTATTACCACTATATACTCAAATGCAACATGCAAAGAGAGGGTAGCCAAAAAGTTAAATCTTATTAAAATCGAACATTTGAAAGGAACCTTTTGGCTCAATTGTACATACATCCACCATATTTCTACAATGTAGGTAGGAGTTTGTTCTGTATATGACCTTACCAATATTTTGCAATGTAAAATATTGGCAGGCAGACATTAAAACAAAGGCTTGGCCTTAGCACAATTGCAGATTTACACAGGAAATCCAAGACAATGTCAAAGATGAATTAAACCTTGCAAATATATTGGAAGTAAGTTTCATCTGATATTCATCTGTTATGTAGGTATTTGTCATGCAGATTTTTTTCATTAATTCTTACTGATATTTACAGATTTTAAGAAGAGCCCCTGATGTGCCTAAACATTGAAACCCCCCACAAGTGACAACATTTTGGAACGTAGACCCCCTAAGAACCTTACCTAGATGTGTGGTGAGCACTTTGACCCACCAAGTGCTTCACAGACGTTTATAATGCAGAGCCGTAAAAATAAAAAATCATATTTTTTCACAAAAATGATCTTTTCGCCCCCAATTATTTATTTTCCCAAGGGTAAGAGAAGACATTGGACCACAAAAGTTGTTGTGCAATTTGTCCTGAGTATGCCAATACCCCATATGTGGGGGTAAACCACTGTTTGGGCACATGGCAGAGCTCGGAAGGGAAGGAGCGCCATTTGACTTTTCAATGCAAAATTAACTGGAATTAAGATGGGACGCCATGTTGCGTTTGGAGAGCCCCTGATGTGCCTAAACATTGAAACCCCCCACAAGTGACACCATTTTGGAAAGTAGGCCCCGTAAGGAACTTATCTAGATGTGTGGTGAGCACTTTGACCCACCAAGTGCTTCACAGAAGTTTATAATGGAGAGCCGTAAAAATAAAAAATCATATTTTTTTACAAAAATGATCTTTTCGCCCCCAATTTTTTATTTTCCCAAGGGTAAGAGAAGAAATTGGACCGCAAAAGTTGTTGTGCAATTTGTCCTGAGTATGCTGATACCCAATATTTGGGGGGAAATGACTGTTTGGGCACATGGCAGAGCTCGGAAGGGAAGGAGCGTCATTTGACTTTTCAATGCAAAATTGACTGGAATTGAGATGGGACACCATGTTGTGTTTGGAGAGCCCCTGATGTGCCTAAACATTAAAACCCCCCACAAGTGACCCATATTGGAAACTAGACCTCCCAAGGAACTTATCTAGATGTGTGGTGAGCACTTTGACCCACCAAGTGCTTCACAGAAGTTTATAATGGAGAGCCGTAAAAATAAAAAATCATATTTTTTTACAAAAATGATCTTTTCGCCCCCAATTTTTTATTTTCCCAAGGGTAAGAGAAGAAATTGGACCGCAAAAGTTGTTGTGCAATTTGTCCTGAGTATGCTGATACCCAATATTTGGGGGGAAATGACTGTTTGGGCACATGGCAGAGCTCGGAAGGGAAGGAGCGTCATTTGACTTTTCAATGCAAAATTGACTGGAATTGAGATGGGACACCATGTCGCGTTTGGAGAGCCCCTGATGTGCCTAAACATTAAAACCCCCCACAAGTGACCCATATTCCTCCCAAGGAACTTATCTAGATGTGTTGTGAGAACTTTGAACCCCCAAGTGTTTCACTACAGTTTATAACGCAGAGCCGTGAAAAAAAAACAATTTCCACAAAAATTATTTTTTAGCCCCCAGTTTTGTATTTTCACAAGGGTAACAGGAGAAAATGGACCTCAAAAGTTGTTGTCCAATTTGTGCTGAGTACGCTGATACCCCATATGTGGGGGGAACCACTGTTTGGGCGCATGGCAGAGCTCGGAAGGGAAGGAGCGCCATTTGGAATGCAGACTTAGATGGATTGGTCTGCAGGTCTCACGTTGAATTTGCAGAGCCCCTGATGTACCCAAACAGTAGAAAACCCCATAAGTGACCCCATATTGGAAACTAGACCTCCCAAGGAACTTATTTAGATGTGTTGTGAGAACTTTGAACCCCCAAGTGTTTCACTACAGTTTACAACGCAGAGCCGTGAAAATAAAAAATCTTTTTTTCCCACAAAAATGATTTTTAGCCCCCTAAATTTTTATTTTCCCAAGGGTAACAAGAGAACTTGGACCACAAAAGTTGTCCAATTTGTCCTGAGTATGCTGATACCCCATATGTTTGGGTAAACCCCTGTTTGGGCGCACGGGAGAGCTTGGAAGGGAAGGAGCACTGTTTTACTTTTTCAACGCAGAATTGGCTGGAATTGAGATCGGACGCCATGTCGCGTTTGGAGAGCCTCTGATGTGCCTAAACAGTGGAAACTCCCCAATTCTAACTGAAACCCTAATCCAAACACACCCCTAAACCTAATCCCAATGGTAACCCTAACCACACCCCTAACCCTGACACACCCATAACTCTAATCCCAACCCTAATCCCAACCGTAAATGTAATCCAAACCCTAACCCTATTTTTAGCCCCAACCCTAACCCTAACTTTAGCCCTAATCCTAGTTTAGCCCCAACCCTAACTTTAGCCCCAACCCTAGCCCCAAACCTAACCCTAGCCCTAACCTTAACCCTAGCTCTAACCCTAACCCTAGCTCTAACCCTAACCCTAATCCTAGCCCTTACCTTAACCCTAGCTGTAACCCTAGCCCTAACCCTAGCCCTAACCCTAACCCTAGCCCTAACCCTAACCCTAACCCTAATGGGAAAATGGAAATAAATACATTTTTTTATTTTATTATTTTTCCCTAACTAAGGGGGTGATGAAGGGGGGTTTGATTTACTTTTATAGCGTTTTTTATAGCGTATTTTTATGATAGGCAGCTGTCACACACTAAAAGACACATTTTGAGACCTATAATTTTTCCATATTTTGGTCCACAGAGTCATTTGAGGTCTTGTTTTTTGTGGGATGAGTTGAAATTTTTTTTTTATTTAGGATTTTTTTTTTACGCATGTGGAAATTTTTTTTTTTACTGTTTTACTTTGTCCCAGTGGGGACATCACAGATCGCTGATCTGACAGTTTGCACAGTACTCTGTCAGATCACCGATCTGACTTACAGCGCTGCAGGCTTACCAGCGCCTGCTGTGAGAAGGCGCTTGGTAAGCCACCTCCCTGCAGGACCCGGATTCAGCCCCGCGGCAATTTTGGATCCAGGGCCTGCAGGGAGAGGAGGTAAAAGACACTCGGAGCAACGCGATCACATCATGTTGCTCTGAGGGTCTCAGGGAAGCCCGCAGGGAGCCCCCTCCCTGCGCGATGCTTCCCTATACCACCGTAACACTGCGATCATGTTTGATCGCAGTGTGCCGGGGGTTAATGTGCCGGGGGCGGTCCATGACCGCTCCTGGCACATAGTGCTGGATGTCAGCTGTGATAGTCAGCTGACACCCGGCCGCGATCGGCCGCGCTCACCCCGTGAGCGCGGGCGATCGCTTATGATGTACTATCCCGTCACTGGGAATTAAGTCCCAGGTCACCTTGATGGGATAGTACATCATATGGGATTAAGGGGTTAAAGAAGCACTCATATCTAAATGTTTATCATTTTAATATATTGCACTCATCATTTTATATAGCACTGTGTACTTACAATTGCTCATTTTGCCTTACTACTCAGCTGATTCTTCTGTGTTTCATTAGGTCTACGATATCACATGATTTATAACTCACTAGCTATATCCTTCTAAGCTCTATGTAGAAACAGGAGGTCAATTTTCTCTGCATGACTCATCAGTCACTGCAAAAACTCCCTGGGGGGAGGAGTAGCTGGGTCAGGAGTTGAAGAAGGGAATGATACAGCAGGAACAAGATACTTCCTGTTTCTACAAAGAGAAGAATATGCTGGGTAGAAAGACAAATTGAGCAATTATAAGTACACATAACTATATAATATGATGATTGCAACACATTAAGAGTATACAATTTTTGATGGGAGTGTTTCTTTCATCTCATATTTTAGATGTGGTCTATTAAGTGATTTATTAGGGGGGGTTAATAATATATTTGCATCACAGGATTTTATCTCTTTGTTATACACCCTAAAGTCTTGATTGCTTTTTCTGCTGCTGCTTGATATTGAGTACTGCTGCTCAGCTTACTTGTAACCAGACTACCCAAGTTCTCCTGTTTGAGAAACTGGATAAACCTCTTACATCTTATAAGCTGGCAATGTATCGCAAGTAGTGTTGAGCATTCCGATACCGCAAGTATCGGGTATCGGCCGATACTTGCGGTATCGGAATTCCGATACCGAGATCCGATACTTTTGTGGTATCGGGAATCGGAATCAGAAGTTCCCAGTGTATGGTTCCCAGGGTCTGAAGGAGAGGAAACTCTCCTTCAGGCCCTGGGATCCATATCCATGTAAAAAATAAAGAATTAAAATAAAAAATAGGGATATACTCACCCTCTGACGCGCCCTGGTAGTAACCGGCAGTCTGCTTTGCTTAAAATGAGCACGTTCAGCACCTTCCATGACGTCACGGTTTCTGATTGGTCGCGTGCCGCTCATGTGACTGCCACGCGACCAATCACAAGCCGTGACGTCATTCTCAGGTCCTAAATTCCTAATTCTAGGAATTTAGGACCTGAGAATGACGTAACGGCTTGTGATTGGTCGCCTGGCTTTCACATGAGCGGCACGCGACCAATCAGAAGCCGTGACGTCATGGAAGGCCCTAAACGCGCTCATTTTAAGCAAAGAAGGCTGCCAGTTAACAGCGGTGAGGTGCAGGGGCCTCAGGAGAGGTGACTATATCAATATTTTTTATTTTAATTCTTTATTTTACACAGTAATATGGATCCCAGGGCCTGAAGGAGAGTTTCCTCTCCTTCAGACCCTGGGAACCATCAGGATACCTTCCGATACTTGGTGTCCCATTGACTTGTATTGGTATCGGGTATCAGTATCGGCGATATCCGATACTTTTCGGGTATTGGCCGATACTATCCGATACCGATACTTTAAAGTATCGGACGGTATCGCTCAACACTAATTGCAAGTCAACATGCACAGGACTGTAAATTATTTTTTAGGTGCGCAGGAAGGTGAACATATCATGTATACAATAGCAGTAAACCACAGAGTCTCAAAAGACAAGTTGAATTATAGACAGGTAATTATTTTAGACTCTTTTTGAGTTGCTTTTAGTACTGATAAAATCAGAAGGTGAATATTCATTACTAGTTTCATCAAAATAATTATAAAGTCCACAAGGAAGACGTTAAATATGTCAGATCACTGCTCTCAGGTCCATTACACTGCATTATCAAGCTGGACGTATTTTATTAGCATTACTGAATCAAAATAAATTCAAAATCAACAAGTGGATAGCTGAATCTGTCACCCTGATTAACCGACTTCTGCTGGAGCATATATAATTAATATCTGACCTGTTTACAAAGAGTGAAGTCGAGAATCATTGATCTGGAAGCAAATGTAATAAGCTTCTTAGTTCCATAAAATGTGACGTTACAGCAAAATGCACAATTAAATTGAGATTCACGCAGATGGTATTTTGTGTATTCTTCTCCTTATTCAGAAAACTCACCCTGGGCTGCAGTTTGTTATAAAAAAAAACATTTTTTACTCCCCATCCCCTGGTCCAGGGCTGAGTATCTGCCCCGGCTCTCGATATCTGATTTTGGCTGCAAAGCTGATTTCACATCAAGAGCACAGCAGCCAATCAGTAAGCTCAACGGATCTGTTTGTGTAGGTGGCAAGTCTTGCTCAAAGTCGCTGACCTCAATAATAGCTAATTGCCATGCTGTTGCGTGACGTCAGTGCTGCAGCCATTAAAAGACACCAGTAGCAGAAACTAAGTGGTAAATCTGGGGATGGTGAGTAGAGAACATCTTTTAATAACAAACTGTGCCCAGGGACTGGGATTTTCTAAAATATGACAAATCTCTTTAATGTAACATATTCTACATTTGGTAACTACTGGTTTAGCCTGTAAATGTGAAATTACATTCTCCTGCAATTTGTGCAATAGAGGTTATTACATACAGTGTAACCTCATGATATAACAACCTCTTTCAGAAACCCATCCCTTATTTACACCAAAATTTGTGAACCACATTTCAATTGTCTGTGCATATCTGCCATCTTCTTTTAGAGGTTTACCCTACCTGAAGACAATTTTTTGCAGCAATTTTTGAGTGTTCTTGGTATTTTGAGCTTATTATTATTTCAATTTGGAATAAATTCTTACCTTGACAAGTATTGTTCTTTTCCTCATAACCCTCTTTACACATACATTTTCCAATTGGAACCAGCCATTCTCCCTCAGCACTGCAGTGCATTTTTGGAGCTTCTTCTGTCACTGAATTGTTGACACACACTCCTGATACTTCCAAAAGTTGGGATGAATCCGCTCCAGTTATAGTATCTTGGAAAAGTGCTAAGTTACGTACTACTGAGGGACATTTCTTGTAGTACACACGGACAGAGACTAAGGCAATACATGCTCCTACATCTTGGAAGGCAAGATAGAAACCTTTCTTCGTCAATGGTCCAACATCTCTTACCTCTGTGTTTAGCTTCATGACTCTATCACCCAAGTCCAATTCTGTGAAGCTCTCATCAGCTGCAATAGTATCAATTTTAATATACTGATTTTCCCTTATATTCCTGCTGTCTTCTTCATTTGATTCAAAATAATATACATTGAATGTTTCTTTACAAGTACCAAGTCCTCCTGGAAGACTGTTGCAATCCCGGAGTGTAAATTTGAGCTCAATGAAGATTCTTGATGCTCCTTCATTTGAGATCCAACTTGTCAGGAGCCAGTTGTTCTGATTCTGTTCCATGACTTTGCATACTTGATATGTATGTATTGGAGCATAGTTCTCATCAACCTCACCAATTTCTTCCCACTGCAGGAAAAAAAAAATCCAAATTAGACATTACTTCACAAATAAGTATAAATGCATGTAAATTTTATTTATTATAGCAAAATGTGTAGGTCTTATATTTGAAGATGTATTATAATTACCATCAGTCAAATGGGCTTTATTCTTGCCATACACAAGACAGCTATTGCTTTTCAACTCCACCATAACTATGCATGCTGTGTCAAGCCTGCATATGCATTTCAATCACTAGAGGCTAATAAGCAACTGCCATACCCTTCTAGTTGCAGATTATCCTCCAAAGCAGCAAAACATTGGACATACCGACATCCAAGATGCTTGTGCACTCTTTTCTCTAACATTTTTTTTTAAAGGAAACAGGAAGCCCCCAGTGACATAAAATTATTGAACGGTCATTGGTCAGACATCCAAAATTTCTAAAAAGAAAGTATTATGTGTATATATATATATATATATATATATATATATATATATATATATATATATATGAAAGAAAAGAATAGCACCTGAAAAAATAGCAATAGGTGGGTGCAGGGCTTCAAAGGTACATACCAGTACTTATAGTAGACAAAATAAGGAAGAAGCGCAGCATTAATTTAGTGCAAAAAAGCTGTTTTAATGGCCATCTGTATGATGTTTCGGCACTGTGTGTGGGCCTTCTTCAAGTTTGCACTAAATTAATGGTGTGCTGCTTCCTTTTTTTGTCATTTATATGTATATATATATACTGTATATATTATATATATATAATTTTTATTTCTATAGCGCCAACATATTTCACATCACCGTATGATTCAGAGGGAACTTGTATAAAAAAGATGAGACATTACAGAGTAAAACATAGTTCAGCACATACCAAGAACAACAAGGGCCCATATTGCAAGCTTACAATCGATGAGGAAATAGGGGCAACACAAGAGTTAAAAATAAAAGTGCTTGCGATGTAAGGTCCAGCCATCGGTATAATAAATGTCATTCAAATAATGCTGCAATAACCAGTCATCAGCAAGTATGTATACAAGTACAGATAAAAAGTGCTATTGAATACATGGAAGGGAGAACAGGGAATAGTTAGATTATTGAAGTGATGGGCCAGTCTAAAGAAATGTGTTTTTAGGGCATGCTTAAAGCAATGGCTACTGGCAAGTAACCGGATCGCATGGGGTAGTACATTCTAGAAAACTGGTGCAGCATGACAAAAGTCTTGGAGTCAGGAGTGGTAGTTTCGGATTATAGAGGATTTTAGTCTTAGGTATTTTGTGGAATGGAGATGATCGGTAGGGTGGTAGACAGAGAGATGAGGGTGGTACAGAACTGTGGACAGCTGTGTTGGTAAGAGTGCTAAGTTTATACTGGACCCTGTAGAGAATGGGAAACAAGTGCATTGATTTGCAAAGGGTGGTGGCATCAGTGTAGAGGTTGGACAGAAACATGACCCTAACTGCTGCAGTCAGGATAGATTGGAGAGGGGAGAGTTTAGTAAGGGGAAAGCGAATTGGCCGTACGTTGCAGTAGTTCAGGCAAGAATGAATCAGAGCAACATTGAGAGTTTTTGCAAAGTCAAAAGTAAGAAAAGGTTTAGAGATTTTTTTGTGGTGCAAGTGGCATGAGCAAGTGAGTGATTGGATATAAGGAATGAATGAAAGATCCAAATCAAATATAACCTCAAGACAGTGAGTATGCTGCTTGGAAGCTATGGCACAACCACAGATTTAAATGGTAATTTCAGGCTTAAATAGGTTAATAGAGGGGGAACACAAGGAGTTAAATTTTTGACAGATTCAGTGTTAGTGGGATGACATGAAGTTAGCAACAGCAGAAAGACAATCACTGGTGCTTTGTTGCAATACAGAGGTGATATCGGTGATAATTGGGTGTCATCAGCATAGAGATGGTACAAAGAGTAAGGGAACTGAGACTGAATGCTGAGTAGCCCCAACAGTAAGTGTAAGAGGAGGGGAAGAAGAGCTGGCAATTAGTACAATGAATGAGCAGTTATATATATAGTTATTCAAGATTAGATATGCTCAAGAAAACCATGCACAGTTATCAACATGATTATAGTTTATATATATATATATATATATATATATATATATATATATATATATATATATATATATACACTTAATAAATGTAAATGCAAGATGATGGTATCAACACTGTCCTTTCAGATAACCTACCACAATGTGAAGAAAAGATATGGGAAAGATATTTGCAAAGTGTTGTATGGTCATTAAGTAATAAATAATAATAATTTTATTTCTTTTATTTCTATAGCGCCAACATATTCCACAGCACTTATTTTAGAGAGGACTTGAACAGATAATAAAAGATAAAATAACTCTAATCACATAAAACATATACCAAGAGGAATGAGGGCCCTGCTCGCAAGCTTACAATCTATGAGGAAATATAGTACTATCTGTCTGCATATGGCGAGGTTTTGTATCTTAAGGATTTTCTATTATATTTTGCCTACATATGCACATGTAACTCTTTTCTTTTATGTCAGATTTCATTCATATAGCCTCCATTTGAAGATTGAAAGATATCATTCCTTGCTGACCTTTGAATATTAGTTATTACCCAATTATTCTAGATCGGTAAAGTAGCTGACCACCAATGGTGATCTGTGATTACCGCAGCCAAAAGAAATTTGAGAGGCAATGCCAGTTCTGACACATTATAAATTTAGTTTTATATATAAAATGATGGGTCAGTTTTCCTGAAAAAAATGAATGAAAATTCTTCTCAGAATCTTGAAAGGAACCTTGTAAGTTAAATAAATATTACATAGTAATTTTGTGGTTCCAATGAGGCATGCAAGGTCCTCCCTCCATTTTTTGAGAAAAGCAAACTCATATGTCAGATTGCAAAGCTCCATAACAGTACTGGACAGGTGGACTCTATAGAAAGTCTGTTTAGAGAGCAATTAATCTTCACAGTGGGACACAAAAATTCTTGAAAAGCTGCCACAGAAAACAGGAACAAGCTCACTTCACTTTAGAATGGAAATGTAGCAAAATGGAAAATGATGGTTAGTAGACCAGATGCTATCACTCACTTCTAATATGACTTATCAATTCCCATTTGTCCCACTACAATAGGCCAATTATAATTTCTAAACCAACAATGTACCTTTTATGGGTTAGGGTAATTAGAGTGTTCTTTTATTCGCACTCATTAAATTATACTTTCAGTTGGTGAGAAAAGTGCTGTACTGGGGGACATTAAAACAGTAGGAACGTCTTTGAGAAATCAAAACATCTAAATAATTCACAGAGAATCCTACTATTGCAGCATTTGGTATTAAAAATATTTTTTTTCTATGTTCTACTTGGGATTACTGTTGCTTGGTGGATTAAGATCTCATGCATATTGCAGCCCCAGTGCCATACAGGCTTATATTGCAGTCCCAGTGTACATGATTTTTCAAACTCCATGGGCCTGACTCAGTATTGCAATTGTGCCTGTTTTGGGCATCTTGCACCTTTTTTTCCTTTTTCCAGTTGCTCATTTTTAAAATCACTTTTTTTCCTGATAGTCTGATTGTTTTTTTTTAGTTTACCGCTGTTTAGAGCGTCCAGATGTTTTCGCCTAATTCATCATTTTAGACTTTTGCAAAAAGTCTAAAATTTTGTCGTAAATCTACTCTTGTTCCACCTAAAGTTATTTTACATACCCCAGCTATTTTAGAAAAATGTGATATTTTATTGCTAAAATGTGAAAAAAACAAAAATAAAGAACATTTTGTACAAAATTCGTGAACCATGTGAGCCATTTTAATTAAAGAGTCAACAATGTCCACAAAAGAAAAAAAAAGTGACTAAGGGTACCGTCACACAGTGCAATTTTGATCGCTACGACGGCACGATCCGTGACGTCGCAGCGATCGTATGATTATCGCTCCAGCGTCGTAGACTGCGGTCACACGTTGCAATCACGGCGCTGGAGCGATGCCGAAGTCCCCGGGTAACCAGGGTAAACATCGGGTAACTAAGCGCAGGGCCGCGCTTAGTAACCCGATGTTTACCGTGGTTACCAGCGTAAAAGTAAAAAAAAACAAACCGTACATGCTCACCATCTGATGTCCGTCCGGTCCCTTGCCGTCCGCTTCCTGCTCTGACAGATCCGGCCGTACAGTGAGAGCAGAGTGCAGCGGTGACGTCACCGCTGTGATCTGCTCTCACTTTCCGGCCGGCAGACAGTCAGAGCGGGAAGCGGACGGCAAGGGACCGGACGGACATCAGATGGTGAGCATGTACGGTTTGGTTTTTTTTACTTTTACGCTGGTAACCACGGTAAACATCGGGTTACTAAGTGTGGCCCTGCGCTTAGTTACCCGATGTTTACCCTGGTTACCAGCGAACGCATCGCTGGATCGCTGTCACACACAACGATCCAGCGATGTCAGCGGGTGATCAAGCGACGAAAGAAAGTTCCAAACGATCTGCTACGACGTACGATTCTCAGCAGGATCCCTGATCGCTGCTGCGTGTCAGACACTGCGATATCGTAACGATATCGCTAGAACGTCACGAATCGTACCGTCGTAGCGATCAAAATTGCACTGTGTGACGGTACCCTAAAAAAAATCACAAATAAGGGGCTCCATAGGTACAGAAACATTTTCTGTTGCAATATTTTCTTCTAGAAGAGAATATTCAAATACCATATTTCTTTTCTATTCAAATACGTGTCTCTAGTTTTCAATCAGAGGCATACATGTTCCTTTATGAAATCCTCATTAGGGATAGGTACAAAAAAATAGCCATCTTACTATTATATCCAAAAGAATGGGCACATGGGGTTCCATTAAGGGACAACCATTAATCGTGACTAGGGTTGAGCGAAACGGGTCGTTCATTTTCAAAAGTCGCCGACTTTTGGCTAAGTCGGCGTCTCATGAAACCCGATCCGACCCCTGTGCTTGTCGGCCATGCGGTACGCGACTTTCGCGCCAAAGTCGCGTTTCAATGACGCGAAAAGCGCCATTTCACAGCCAATGAAGGTGAACGCAGAGTGTGGGCAGCGTGATGACATAGGTCCTGGTCCCCACCATCTTAGAGAAGGGCATTGCAGTGATTGGCTTGCTGTCTGCGGCGTCACAGGGGCTATAAAGGGGCGTTCCCGCCGACCGCCATCTCACTGCTGCTGCTCTGAGCTTAGGGAGAGGTTGCTGCCGCTTCGTCAGAAGCAGGGATAGCGTTAGGCAGGGTCCACTAACCACCAAACCGCTTGTGCTGTAGCGATTTCCACTGTCCAACACCACCTTCGGTGTGCAGGGACTGTGGAAGCTACATTTTTTTTTCTCTCAGCGCTGTAGCTCATTGGGCTGCCCTAGAAGGCTCCGTGATAGCTGTATTGCTGTGTGTACGCCACTGTGGAAAACAACTGCTTTTTTCAAAGCACATATCCTCTTGTTCCTTCCTTTCTGCACAGCTATCTTTTTTGTTTGTCCACACTTTTTATTTAATTTGTGCATCAGTCCACTCCTATTGCTGCCTGCCATACCTGGCTGAGATTACTGCAGGGAGATAGTAATTGTAGGACAGTCCCTGTTTTTTTTTTGTTTTTTTTTTGTGGGAGATTAAGATTTGCATTTCTGCTAGAGTGCCATCCGTGTGTGTGCCATCCCTGTGTGCACCATCTCTCACTCAGTGGGCCATAGAAAGCCTATTTATTTTTTTGCTTGATTTGGGTTCTAAAATCTACCTGAAAAAAAAACACTACATCAATCAGTGGGAGATTAATATTGTCCTCAGGGCTTGTGTGCCACTCCTGATCCTGACTCCTGTGCGCGCCATCTCTCACTCAGTGGGCCATAGAAAGCCTATTTATTTTTTTGCTTGATTTGGGTTCTAAAATCTAACTGAAAAAAAAAAACACTACATCCATCAGTGGGAGATTAATACTTTCCTCAGGGCTTGTGTGCCACTCCTGATCCTGACTCCTGTGAGCGCCATCTCTCACTCAGTGGGCCATAGAAAGCCTATTTATTTTTTTGCTTGATTTGGGTTCTAAAATCTAACTGAAAAAAAAATCACTACATCCATCAGTGGGAGAGTAATACTGTCCTCAGGGCTTGTGTGCCACTCCTGATCCTGACTCCTGTGCGCGCCATCTCTCACTCAGTGGGCCATAGAAAGCCTATTTATTTTTTTGCTTGATTTGGGTTCTAAAATCTACCTGAAAAAAAAACACTACATCCATCAGTGGGAGATTAATACTGTCCTCAGGGCTTGTGTGCCACTCCTGATCCTGACTCCTGTGCGCGCCATCTCTCACTCAGTGGGCCATAGAAAGCCTATTTATTTTTTTGCTTGATTTGGGTTCTAAAATCTACCTGAAAAAAAAAAACACTACATCCATCAGTGGGAGATTAATACTGTCCTCAGGGCTTGTTTGCCACTCCTGATCCTGACTCCTGTGAGTGCCATCTCTCACTCAGTGGGCCATAGAAAGCCTATTTATTTTTTTGCTTGATTTGGGTTCTAAAATCTACCTGAAAAAAAAAAACACTACATCCATCAGTGGGAGATTAATACTGTCCTCAGGGCTTGTGTGCCACTCCTGATCCTGACTCCTGTGAGCGCCATCTCTCACTCAGTGGGCCATAGAAAGCCTATTTATTTTTTTGCTTGATTTGGGTTCTAAAATCTACCTGAACAAAAAAAACACTACATCCATCAGTGGGAGATTAATACTGTCCTCAGGGCTTGTGTGCCACTCCTGATCCTGACTCCTGTGCGCGCCATCTCTCACTCAGTGGGCCATAGAAAGCCTATTTATTTTTTTGCTTGATTTGGGTTCTAAAATCTAACTGAAAAAAAAAACCACTACATCCATCAGTGGGAGATTAATACTGTCCTCAGGGCTTGTGTGCCACTCCTGATCCTGACTCCTGTGAGCGCCATCTCTCACTCAGTGGGCCATAGAAAGCCTATTTATTTTTTTGCTTGATTTGGGTTCTAAAATCTAACTGAAAAAAAAATCACTACATCCATCAGTGGGAGAGTAATACTGTCCTCAGGGCTTGTGTGCCACTCCTGATCCTGACTCCTGTGCGCGCCATCTCTCACTCAGTGGGCCATAGAAAGCCTATTTATTTTTTTGCTTGATTTGGGTTCTAAAATCTACCTGAAAAAAAAAACACTACATCCATCAGTGGGAGATTAATACTGTCCTCAGGGCTTGTGTGCCACTCCTGATCCTGACTCCTGTGCGCGCCATCTCTCACTCAGTGGGCCATAGAAAGCCTATTTATTTTTTTGCTTGATTTGGGTTCTAAAATCTACCTGAAAAAAAAAAACACTACATCCATCAGTGGGAGATTAATACTGTCCTCAGGGCTTGTTTGCCACTCCTGATCCTGACTCCTGTGAGTGCCATCTCTCACTCAGTGGGCCATAGAAAGCCTATTTATTTTTTTGCTTGATTTGGGTTCTAAAATCTACCTGAACAAAAAAAACACTACATCCATCAGTGGGAGATTAATACTGTCCTCAGGGCTTGTGTGCCACTCCTGATCCTGACTCCTGTGAGCGCCATCTCTCACTCAGTGGGCCATAGAAAGCCTATTTATTTTTTTGCTTGATTTGGGTTCTAAAATCTACCTGAAAAAAAAAACCACTACATCCATCAGTGGGAGATTAATACTGTCCTCAGGGCTTGTGTGCCACTCCTGATCCTGACTCCTGTGAGCGCCATCTCTCACTCAGTGGGCCATAGAAAGCCTATTTATTTTTTTGCTTGATTTGGGTTCTAAAATCTACCTGAACAAAAAAAACACTACATCCATCAGTGGGAGATTAATACTGTCCTCAGGGCTTGTGTGCCACTCCTGATCCTGACTCCTGTGCGCGCTATCTCTCACTCAGTGGGCCATAGAAAGCCTATTTATTTTTTTGCTTGATTTGGGTTCTAAAATCTACCTGAAAAAAAAATCACTACATCCATCAGTGGGAGATTAATACTGTCCTCAGGGCTTGTGTGCCACTCCTGATCCTGACTCCTGTGAGCGCCATCTCTCACTCAGTGGGCCATAGAAAGCCTATTTATTTTTTTGCTTGATTTGGGTTCTAAAATCTACCTGAAAAAAAAAAACACTACATCCATCAGTGGGAGATTAATACTGTCCTCAGGGCTTGTGTGCCACTCCTGATCCTGACTCCTGTGCGCGCCATCTCTCACTCAGTGGGCCATAGAAAGCCTATTTATTTTTTTGCTTGATTTGGGTTCTAAAATCTACCTGAAAAAAAAAACACTACATCCATCAGTGGGAGATTAATACTGTCCTCAGGGCTTGTGTGCCACTCCTGATCCTGACTCCTGTGCGCGCCATCTCTCACTCAGTGGGCACTGGGCCATAGAAAGCTTTTTTTTTTTTATTATTATTTGGTTTCTAAATTGTCCCTGAAAAAAACAATATATCTTATTTGGTTTCTAAAGTCTCCCTGAGGGAAAAAAAAAAAAAGGTGGGAGATTAATATTGACATTTGTGCTTGAGTGACAGTCCTGCGTGTGTGGCATCTCTGTGATTTTGTGCCACAGAAAACAGAGTGTGTAACATTGTGCCTGATTTTCCTTGTGGTCTCACCAACCTGTTAAGGGATATTGAAATCATACTGAAGTTATAGCTTACCGTGTAAGTTGTTTGACAGCAACAAATAAAGTTACTTTGGTTAAGTTTTTAAAACAATGAGGAAGTCTGGTGCAAGAGGTCGTGGCCGTGGGCGTTCATTGTCAGCTGGTAATGATGGTAGTGGTAGTGGAGCATCAGGTGGTCGTGGGGATAAAAATATTCCACGTAAGTCTGGAGCTGTGGAGCCAGTTTCGTCGTCTGGCTACACAAGGCCTCGAACGCTCTCTTTTCTGGGAGTAGGAAAACCGCTTTTAAAGGCGGAGCAGCAACAGCAAGTTTTGGCTTACATTGCAGACTCAGCCTCTAGCTCTTTTGCCTCCTCTTCTGAAACTGGTAAATGTAAAAGCAGCGCGTTGCTTGTGGATGTCCACGGTCAGGGACAAGTCGCTTCCTTGTCCTCTTCAGCAAAAACTACAACAAGAGAGAAGGATGCAGCAGGCGACACAACGGGTTACTCCATGGAGCTCTTTACACATACCGTCCCTGGCTTACAAAGTGAAACACTTAACAGGCCATGCCCATTACAAGTTGATTCTGACATGGAGTGCACTGATGCACAGCCACAGCCAGAGTACTATGCTGCTCCTTTGACTCAGACCACCACATTGCCCTCTCAGGGTACTGATCCACAATCAGACCCTGATGAGACTATGTTGCCCCGCCACGAACGCTATACCACCGACCGACACAGTGACACAGACGAAGTTGCACACGAGCTCGAAGAGGAGTTAATATATGACCCAGTTATTGACCCCGATTGGCAGCCATTGGGGGAACAGGGTGCAGGCGGCAGTAGTTCAGAAGCGGAGGTGGAGGAGGGGCCGCAGCAGGCATCAACATCGCAACAGGTTCCATCTGCCGGGCCCGTATCTGGCCCAAAACGCGTGTCAAAGCCAAAACCTGTTGGAGGACAGCGTGGCCATCCGGTTAAAGCTCAGTCTGCAATACCTGAAAAGGGATCCGATGCTAGGAAGAGTGCAGTCTGGCATTTTTTTAAACAACATCCAATTGATCAGCGCAAAGTCATCTGTCAAAAATGTTCAACTAGCTTAAGCAGAGGTCAGAATCTGAAATGTCTCAATACTAGTTGCATGCATAGACACTTAACCACCATGCATTTTCAAGCCTGGACTAACTACCAAACGTCCCTTAAGGTTGTAGCACCCTCGGCCAATGAAGCTAGTCAGCAACGCAACATCCCTTCCGTCACTGTAAGGCCACCATTTTCCGCACCACCGGCAGTATCTGTGCAGGTTTCTTTGCCAGCCAAAAGCACTCAGGGTCAGGGAATCACCAGTTTTGTAGGAGGAAATATTGCATCTAGGTCACCGGCGGAAACAATACCATCTCCAACCGTCTCGCAGTCTGCCATGTCCACCGGCACACCCGCAAGTTCCACGATCTCCATCTCTCCAGTTCAGCTCACACTACATGAGACTCTGGTTAGAAAAAGGAAATACTTATCCTCGCATCCGCATACACAGGGTTTTAACGCCCACATAGCTAGACTAATATCGTTAGAGATGATGCCCTACCGGTTAGTTGAAAGCGAAGCTTTCAAAGCCCTGATGGAGTACGCTGAACCACGATACGAGCTACCCAGTCGACACTTTTTTTCCAGAAAAGCCATCCCGGCCCTGCACCAGCATGTTAAACAGCGCATCGTCCATGCACTCAGGCAATCTGTGAGTACAAAGGTGCACCTGACTACAGATGCATGGACCAGTAGGCATGGCCAGGGACGTTATGTGTCCATCACGGCACACTGGGTGAATGTGGTGGATGCAGGGTCCTCAGGGGACATCAATTTCGGGACAGTTGTGCCTAGCCCACGGTCTAGGAAACAGTTGGCTGTAGGCGTTCGCACCACCTCCTCCTCCTCGTCCTCCTGTAGAAGCTACAGCTCTTCCACAGACCACAGTCGGCCAACCACTCCATCGGCAGATGACACTGTTGCACACCAGTTGTCCCATTATGGGCCAGCTACTGGCAAGCATCAGCAGGCTGTATTGGCTATGAAGTGTTTGGGCGCCAACAGACACACCGCGGAAGTTCTGTCCGAGTTCTTGCAACAAGAAACGCAGTCGTGGCTGGGCACAGTAGATCTTGAGGCAGGCAAGGTAGTGAGTGATAACGGAAGGAATTTCATGGCTGCCATCTCCCTTTCCCAACTGAAACACATTCCTTGCCTGGCTCACACCTTAAACCTGGTGGTGCAGTGCTTATTGAAAACTTATCCTGGGTTCTCCAACCTGCTCCTCAAAGTGCGTGGACTTTGCTCACATATCCGTTGTTCGCCTGTACACTCCAGCCGTATGCAGACCTATCAGCGGTCTTTGAACCTTCCCCAGCATTGCCTAATCAGACTGTGCCAACAGAGGCGGGCTGTTATGTTTTTGTGGGAGGATACACATACACGGGCAGGCAGTAGGATGGCAGACATGGAGTTGTCTGGTGTGCAGTGGTCCAAGATACAAGACATGTGTCAAGTCCTTCAGTGTTTTGAGGAATGCACACGGCTGGTTAGTGCAGACAACGCCGTAATAAGCATGAGCATCCCCCTAATGCGTCTGCTGATGCAAAGTTTGACGCACATAAAGGAGCAGGCGTCTGCACCAGAGGAAGAGGAAAGCCTTGATGACAGTCAGCCATTGTCTGGTCAGGGCAGTGTACAGGACGAGGTAGCTGGCGAAGAGGAGGTGGAGGACGAGGAGGATGATGGGGATGAGTATATTTTTAATGCGGAAGCTTTCCCGGGGGCACTGGAAATTGGTTGCGTGGCAAGGCCGGGTTCTGGTTTTTTGAGGGACACAAGTGACGTAGATTTGCCTGAAACTGCCCCTCAACCAATCACAACCGGAGATTTGACAACTGGAACTTTGGCCCACATGGCGGATTATGCCTTACGTATCCTAAAAAGGGACACACGCATAACGAAAATGATGAACGATGACGATTACTGGTTGGCCTGCCTCCTTGATCCACGCTATAAAGGCAAATTGCAAAATATTATGCCACATGAGAACTTGGAACTAATATTAGCAACCAAACAATCAACTCTTGTTGACCGTTTGCTTCAGGCATTCCCAGCACACAGCGCACGTGATCGTTATCACACGAGCTCCAGGGGGCAGCAGATTAGTAGTGTTAGGGGTGCACACATCAGAAGTGGCGTTGGACAAAGGGGTTTTCTGACCAGGTTGTGGAGTGATTTTGCTATGACCGCAGACAGGACAGGTACTGCTGCATCAATTGAAAGTGACAGGAGACAACATTTGTCCAGTATGGTTACTAACTATTTTTCATCCCTTATCGATGTTCTCCCTCAACCGTCATTCCCATTTGATTACTGGGCCTCAAAATTAGACACCTGGCCAGAATTGGCAGAATATGCATTGCAGGAGCTTGCTTGCCCGGCAGCAAGTGTCCTATCAGAAAGAGTATTCAGTGCTGCAGGTTCAATATTAACCGAAAAAAGGACTCGTCTGGCTACCCAAAATGTTGACGATCAAACATTCATTAAAATGAACCACAACTGGATTTCAAAATCTTTTGCCCCACCTTGCCCGGCCGACACCTAGCTTTCCTATGAAAAGCTCTTGTCTGTGGACTACTGTGAATTACTTTTCTAATGTCTAATTTTCTGCAGCTGATTGTCCAGCATATGACATGTTTACACCTCCCTAAATGGCCAAACTCCCCACACGGGGCCGTGGTATCGCGACTTGTCGCAAGCACCCGTGAGACAGCTGTTTGCCTGAAGAGGTGGGTGTGCTCGCTTTTGGTCGACGGCATTGGTACTGGGTCCCTCATAGTACAATGAAGTGTCTCTGGCGGTGGTGGTGCGCACCCAACGTCAGACACACTGTTGTAACATGAGGGGCCCTGGGCCTGTACCGCCGGCCACAAGAGAGTTCACCCACCCCCAGGTCAAACATTGCTCTACCACTTCCACAGTTATCTCTCACACTTCCACCAATGTTTAGTCTATGCGCTGACATCCTTCCATACCTGCCACTGACAATGCCATTGTGTTGACATGTATGATGGTACATAACATAGTCAGGGGCAGTGTCCTCTATTTACCACAGTAAATACTTTGCGCTAAATTAGTAGGTCTGAAACAACGCAGAGGATCCCACCCCTGAACCTAATGATTGCACCCTTTAGTGTCTTTGTTTTAATGCGAGACATTCACATTTATTTGTTGTTTTTTGACTACTAACTGGCAGACACTCATTACAATTGGCCTCCGTTGACCACACCACTGCTGCCCGTGTACCCCTGGAACCTATTTTACAGTGCCTACAGCCAGCCCATTTTATCATGTTAGGCCTTCGAAGCCTGTCTGCGGTCCTTCCTTCCACTAGGCCTCCACTGACCAGACCACTGCTGCCCGTGTACCCCTGGAACCTATTTTAAAGTGCCTACAGCCAGCCCATTTTATTATGTTAGGCCTTCGAAGCCTGTCTGCGGTCCCTCCTTCCACTAGGCCTCCACTGACCAGACCACTGCTGCCCGTGTACCCCTGGAACCTATTTTAAAGTGCCTACAGCCAGCCCATTTTATTATGTTAGGCCTTCGAAGCCTGTCTGCGGTCCCTCCTTCCACTAGGCCTCCACTGACCAGACCACTGCTGCCCGTGTACCCTTGGAACCAATTATAAAGTGCCTACAGCCAGCCCATTTTATTATGTTAGGCCTTCGAAGCCTGTCTGCGGTCCCTCCTTCCACTAGGCCTCCACTGACCAGACCACTGCTGCCCGTGTACCCCTGGAACCAATTATAAAGTGCCTACAGCCAGCCCATTTTATTATGTTAGGCCTTCGAAGCCTGTCTGCGGTCCCTCCTTCCACTAGGCCTCCACTGACCAGACCACTGCTGCCCGTGTACCCCTGGAACCAATTTTAAATTGCCTACAGCCAGCCCATTTTATTGTGTTAGGCCTCCGAAGCCTGTCTGCGGTCCCTCCTTCCACTAGGCCTCCGTTGATCACACCACTGCTGCCCGTGTACCCCTGGAACCTATTTTACAGTGCCTACAGCCAGCCCATTTTATTATGTTAGGCCTTCGAAGCCTGTCTGCGGTCCCTCCTTCCACTAGGCCTCCACTGACCAGACCACTGCTGCCCGTGTACCCCTGGAACCAATTATAAAGTGCCTACAGCCAGCCCATTTTATCATGTTAGGCCTTCGAAGCCTGTCTGCGGTCCCTCCTTCCACTAGGCCTCCACTGACCAGACCACTGCTGCCCATGTACCCCTGGAACCTATTTTACAGTGCCTACAGCCAGCCCATTTTATTATGTTAGGCCTTCGAAGCCTGTCTGCGGTCCCTCCTTCCACTAGGCCTCCACTGACCAGATCACTGCTGCCCGTGTACCCCTGGAACCAATTATCAAGTTTATAAGCGTGTCCCGAGGAACACTCCGGTATAAAACATCAGAAAATATAAAAATAAGTATTTTGCTTATAATAAAGAAAATACTGGAGAGATATCAAATGCATACATTTTAACATTAAAAACAAAAACACATACAACCAAAAACTGGTACAGTACCAAAATTGGCCACCAGCTACAAAAACTTTCTCCTGCAAGTAGTTAACTGAAAGGTTTTTTTCCATTGAAAACACAGATATGGCATCCACCGAGTGTTGTCCTGTCGCGTCTTCTTTATATTATTGCAAAGAAGCTGCAACTGAATAAAGCTGTGCTTCAACCTTCTGGCTTTCGGCCTATAGTATCAGATATTAAACTGCATTTGGCCTTCAACTTTGGTTACGGCCTACTAACGGTGTCTGCCCCTCCCTGGTGTTGTCCTCAACTGAATACAGCTGAGCTTCAACCTTCTGGCTCTCATTAAGTGTTTTTTAAAAAACAAAATGGTGGTTAGGGCCTACTAACGGTGTCTGCCCCTCCCTGGTGTTGCCCTCAACTGAATACAGCTGAGCTTCAACCTTCTGGCTCTCATTAAGTGCTGTGTTTTTAAAAATTGGTGGTTAGGGCCTACTAACGGTGTCTGCACCTCCCTGGTGTTGTCCTCAACTGAATACAGCTGAGCTTCAACCTTCTTGCTCTCATTAAGTGCTGTGTTTTTAAAAATTGGTGGTTAGGGCCTACTAACGGTGTCTGCACCTCCCTGGTGTTGTCCTCAACTGAATACAGCTGAGCTTCAACCTTCTTGCTCTCATTAAGTGCTGTGTTTTTAAAAAATGGTGGTTAGGGCCTACTAACGGTGTCTGCCCCTCCCTGGTGTTGCCCTCAACTGAATAAAGCTGTGCTTCAACCTTCTGGCTTTCGGCCTATAGTATCAGATATTAAACTGCATTTGGCCTTCAACTTTGGTTACGGCCTACTAACGGTGTCTGCCCCTCCCTGGTGTTGTCCTCAACTGAATACAGCTGAGCTTCAACCTTCTGGCTCTCATTAAGTGTTTTTTAAAAAACAAAATGGTGGTTAGGGCCTACTAACGGTGTCTGCCCCTCCCTGGTGTTGCCCTCAACTGAATACAGCTGAGCTTCAACCTTCTGGCTCTCATTAAGTGCTGTGTTTTTAAAAATTGGTGGTTAGGGCCTACTAACGGTGTCTGCACCTCCCTGGTGTTGTCCTCAACTGAATACAGCTGAGCTTCAACCTTCTTGCTCTCATTAAGTGCTGTGTTTTTAAAAAATGGTGGTTAGGGCCTACTAACGGTGTCTGCCCCTGCCTGGTGTTGTCCTCCACTGAATACAGCTGAGCTTCAACCTTCTGGCTCTCATTAAGTGTTTTTTAAAAAACAAAATGGTGGTTAGGGCCTACTAACGGTGTCTGCCCCTCCCTGGTGTTGCCCTCAACTGAATAAAGCTGAGCTTCAACCTTCTGGCTCTCATTAAGTGCTGTGTTTTTAAAAATTGGTGGTTAGGGCCTACTAACGGTGTCTGCCCCTGCCTGGTGTTGTCCTCCACTGAATACAGCTGAGCTTCAACCTTCTGGCTCTCATTAAGTGTTTTTTAAAAAACAAAATGGTGGTTAGGGCCTACTAACGGTGTCTGCCCCTCCCTGGTGTTGCCCTCAACTGAATAAAGCTGAGCTTCAACCTTCTGGCTCTCATTAAGTGCTGTGTTTTTAAAAATTGGTGGTTAGGGCCTACTAACGGTGTCTGCCCCTCCCTGGTGTTGCCTGTCATGAATCCCAATGGCTAGGGATAGCAAGGGACAAGCAAAGTAATACAAAATATCGGACGAGCTCTAGGGTGATGGAACCTGGGCTGACCGCTGCCCTACGCCTGACAAACGCAACTAGAGATAGCCAGGGAGCGTGCCTACGTTGGTTCTAGACGCCACGCACCAGCCTAAGAGCTAACTAGTACTGCAGAGAAAATAAAGACCTCACTTGCCTCCAGAGGAATGAACCCCAAAAGGTATAGTTGCCCCCCACAAGTATTGACGGTGAAATGAGAGGAAGGCACACACATAGAGATGATATATATAGGTTCAGCAAATTGAGGCCCGCTGTAAACTAGAAAGCAGAACGATACAAAAGGGGTCTGAGCGGTCAGCAAAAAACCCTAATCAAAAAACCATCCTGAGATTACAAGAACCCATGTGCCAACTCATGGCACATGGGGAGAACCTCAGTCCACTAGAGCTACCAGCTAGCATAGAGACATAATAAGCAAGCTGGACAAAAAAACCAACAACTGAAAATCAGCACTTAGCTTATCCTGAAAGATCTGGGAGCAGGTAGGCAGGAACCAAACAGAGCACATCTGAATACATTGATAGCCGGCAAGGGAATGACAGAAAGGCCAGGTAAAATAGGAAACACCCAGCCTCAGATGGACAGGTGGAAACCAAAGGCCGCAACCCACCAAAGTCACCCAGTACCAGCAGTAACCACCAGAGGGAGCCCACAAACAGAATCCACAACAGTACCCCCCCCTTGAGGAGGGGTCACCGAACCCTCATGAGAACCCCCAGGGCGATCAGGGTGAGCTCTATGGAAGGCGCGGACCAAATCAGTCGCATGAACATCGGAGGCGACCACCCAGGAATTATCCTCCTGACCATAACCCTTCCACTTAACCAAATACTGGAGTTTGCGTCTGGAAACACGAGAATCCAAGATCTTCTCAACAACATACTCCAATTCTCCCTCCACCAGCACCGGAGCAGGAAGCTCAACCGAAGGAACAACGGGCACCTCATACCTCCGCAACAACGACCGATGGAACACATTATGAATAGCAAACGATGCTGGGAGATCCAAACGAAAAGATACAGGGTTAAGAATCTCCGAGATCCTATAAGGACCGATGAACCGAGGCTTGAACTTAGGAGAAGAGACCTTCATAGGGACAAAACGAGAAGACAACCACACCAAATCCCCAACAAGAAGTCGGGGACCCACGCGGCGACGGCGATTAGCAAACTGCTGAGTCTTCTCCTGAGATAACTTCAAATTGTCCACCACCTGGTTCCAAATCTGATGCAGCCTGTCCACCACCACGTCCACTCCAGGACAATCCGAAGACTCCACCTGACCAGAGGAAAAACGAGGATGAAACCCCGAATTACAAAAAAAAGGAGAGACCAACGTGGCAGAACTAGCCCGATTATTAAGAGCAAATTCGGCCAGTGGCAAAAAAGCAACCCAGTCATCTTGATCAGCAGAAACAAAACACCTCAAATAAGTTTCCAAGGTCTGATTAGTTCGCTCCGTCTGGCCATTCGTCTGAGGATGGAATGCAGACGAGAAAGACAAATCAATGCCCATCTTGGCACAAAACGTCCGCCAAAATCTAGACACAAACTGGGATCCCCTATCAGAAACGATATTCTCCGGAATCCCATGCAAACGAACCACGTTCTGAAAAAATAAAGGGACCAACTCAGAGGAGGAAGGCAACTTAGGCAAGGGCACCAAATGAACCATCTTAGAAAAGCGGTCACACACAACCCAGATAACGGACATTTTCTGTGAAACCGGGAGATCAGAAATAAAATCCATGGAAATGTGCGTCCAAGGCCTCTTCGGGATGGGCAAGGATAACAACAACCCACTGGCCCGAGAACAGCAAGGCTTAGCTCGAGCACACACTTCACAAGACTGCACAAAGGTACGCACATCCCTAGACAAGGAAGGCCACCAAAAAGACCTGGCCACCAAGTCTCTAGTACCAAATATTCCAGGATGACCAGCCAACACAGAAGAATGGACCTCGGAGATGACTCTACTGGTCCAATCATCCGGAACAAACAGTCTTTCTGGTGGACAACGATCCGGTTTATCCACCTGAAACTCCTGCAATGCACGTCGCAAGTCTGGGGATACGGCGGACAATATTACCCCATCCCTAAGGATACCAGTAGGCCCAGAGTCTCCAGGAGAGTCAGGCACAAAACTCCTGGAAAGAGCATCTGCCTTCACATTCTTTGAACCTGGCAGGTATGAAACCACGAAATTGAAACGAGAAAAAAACAACGACCAACGAGCCTGTCTAGGATTCAAACGCCTGGCAGACTCAAGGTAAATGAGATTCTTGTGATCAGTCAAGACCACCACACGATGTTTAGCACCCTCAAGCCAATGACGCCACTCCTCAAATGCCCACTTCATGGCCAAAAGCTCCCGATTACCCACATCATAATTGCGCTCGGCGGGCGAGAATTTTCTAGAGAAGAATGCACATGGCTTCATCACCGAGCCATTAGAACTTCTCTGTGACAAAACCGCCCCCGCTCCAATCTCGGAAGCATCAACCTCAACCTGAAAAGGAAGTGAAACATCTGGTTGACACAACACAGGAGCAGAAGAAAACCGGCGCTTAAGTTCCTGAAAGGCCTCCACGGCTGCAGGAGACCAATCAGCAACATCAGCACCCTTTTTAGTCAAATCAGTCAAAGGTTTAACAATACTGGAAAAATTAGCAATGAACCGACGATAAAAATTAGCAAACCCCAAGAACTTCTGAAGGCTCTTAACAGATGTAGGTTGTGTCCAGTCACAAATCGCCTGAACCTTGACGGGATCCATCTCAATAGTAGAAAGAGAAAAAATGTACCCCAAAAAAGAAATCTTCTGGACTCCGAAGAGACACTTTGAGCCCTTCACAAACAGAGAATTGGCCCGCAGAACCTGAAACACCTTCCTGACCTGTAGAACATGAGACTCCCAGTCATCAGAAAACACCAAAATATCATCCAAATACACAATCATAAACTTATCCAGATATTCACGGAAAATATTGTGCATAAAGGACTGAAAGACTGACGGAGCATTGGAGAGTCCAAAAGGCATTACCAAATACTCAAAATGGCCCTCAGGCGTATTAAATGCGGTTTTCCACTCATCACCCTGTTTTATCCGCACCAGATTATACGCACCGCGAAGATCTATCTTAGTGAACCACCTAGCCCCCTTAATGCGAGCAAACAAATCAGTCAATAATGGCAATGGATACTGATACTTGACTGTAATCTTATTCAGAAGGCGATAATCTATACAAGGCCTCAGGGAACCATCTTTTTTTGCCACGAAAAAAAAACCTGCTCCCAGAGGGGACGAAGATGGACGAATATGTCCCTTTTCCAAGGACTCCTTAATATAATTCCGCATAGCAGTATGCTCTGGCAGTGACAGATTAAATAAACGACCCTTAGGGAACTTACTGCCAGGAATCAATTCTATAGCACAGTCACAATCTCTATGCGGAGGGAGCGTATTGAGCTTAGGCTCCTCAAAAACATCCCTATAGTCAGACAAAAACGCAGGGATCTCAGAAGGAGTAGATGAAGCGATTGAAATCGGAGGTGCATAATCATGAACCCCCTGACATCCCCAGCTTAACACAGACATTGTTTTCCAGTCCAGGACAGGATTATGAGTTTGTAACCATGGCAGACCAAGCACTAGTACATCATGTAAATTATACAGTACAAGGAAGCGAATCACCTCCTGATGAACGGGAGTCATGCGCATGGTCACTTGTGTCCAATACTGCGGTTTATTCATAGCCAATGGTGTAGAGTCAATTCCCTTCAGAGGAATAGGAACTTCCAGAGGTTCCAGACTAAAACCGCAGCGTTTAGCAAATGACCAATCCATAAGACTCAGGGCAGCGCCCGAATCCACACAGGCATCGACGGAAATGGAAGACAGTGAAAAAATCAGAGTCACAGACAAAATGAACTTAGGCTGCAGAGTACCAATGGCAAAAGATTTATCAACCCTTTTTGTGCGTTTAGAGCATGCTGATATAACATGAGCTGAATCACCACAATAAAAACACAATCCATTTTTCCGCCTATAATTTTGCCGTTCACTTCTGGACTGAATTCTATCACATTGCATTGTTGTGAAATTGGATTTTGGGCTCCCCCGGTGGCCACTGGTGGAATTGAACTGGTGTGCATCATCCTCTCTGTTCACCTGTTTCCATTAGTATGTGGGAGTCGCTATTTAGCCTTGCTCCTCTGTCACTTCCATGCCGGTCAACATTGTAATCAGAAGCCTTTCTGTGCATGTTCCTGCTGCTAGACAACTCCCAGCTAAGTTGGACTTTAGTCCTTGTTTGTTTTTGCATTTTGTTCCAGTTCACAGCTGTAGTTTCGTTTCTGTGTCTGGAAAGCTCTTGTGATCTGAAATTGCCACTCTGATGTTATGAGTTAATACTAGAGTCTTAAAGTAATTTCAGGATGGTATTTTGATAGGGTTTTCAGCTGACCATGAAAGTGCCCTTTCTGTCTTCCTGCTATCTAGTAAGCGGACCTCAATTTTGCTAAACCTATTTTCATACTACGTTTGTCATTTCATCTAAAATCACCGCCAATATTTGTGGGGGCCTCTGTCTGCCTTTCGGGGAAATTTCTCTAGATGTGAGCCAGGACTATATTTTCCTCTGCCAGGATTAGTTAGTCCTCCGGCCGGCGCTGGGTGTCTAGGGATAAAACGCAGGCTACGCTACCCGGCTACTGTTAGTTGTGCGGCAGGTTTAGTTCATGGTCAGTTTAGTTTCCATCCTTCCAAGAGCTAGTTCTTATGTTTGCTGGGCTATGTTCTCTTGCCATTGAGAACCATAACAGTTTGACCAGCCCAAAAGGGTTAAATTAATTGACAGAGAAAGGAGAGAAAAGAGAAGTCTGCTGAAGATTTTTTTTTTTTCAGTTCTGAGTGTGCTTGTAATTGAATCTCTTGCAAGTCTGCCTATATTGCAGCCTTTCTCTCTCTCTCTCCTTCTAATCCTGGAATGGCTCTGTGTTCACCTGTTTAAAATGGATATTCAGAGTTTAGCTGCAGGTTTGAATAATCTCACCACGAAAGTTCAAAATTTACAAGATTTTGTTGTTCATGTTCCTATATCTGAACCAAGAATTCCTTTGCCTGAATTTTTCTCGGGGAATAGATCTTGCTTTCAAAATTTCAAAAATAATTGCAAGTTGTTTTTGTCCCTGAAATCTCGCTCTGCTGGAGATCCTGCTCAGCAGGTCAGGATTGTGATTTCCTTGCTCCAGGGCGACCCTCAGGATTGGGCTTTTGCATTGGCTCCAGGGGATCCTGCGTTGCTCAATGTGGATGCGTTTTTTCTGGCCTTGGGGTTGCTTTATGAGGAACCTCAGTTAGAGCTTCAGGCGGAAAAGGCCTTGATGTCCCTATCTCAGGGGCAAGACGAAGCTGAAATATACTGCCAGAAATTCCGTAAATGGGCTGTGCCTGCGGGTCTGAATGAGTCCATGACAATGGCTATCCAGATCGATAGGCGTCTGCGGGAGCGCAAACCTGTGCACCATTTGGCGGTGTCTACTGAGAAGACGCCAGAGAATATGCAATGTGATAGAATTCTGTCCAGAAGTGAACGGCAGAATTTTAGACGAAAAAATGGGTTGTGCTTCTATTGCGGTGATTCAACTCATGTTATATCAGCATGCTCTAAGCGTACTAAGAAGCTTGATAAGTCTGTTTCAATTGGCACTTTACAGTCTAAGTTTATTCTATCTGTGACCCTGATTTGTTCTTTATCATCTATTACCGCGGATGCCTATGTCGACTCTGGCGCCGCTTTGAGTCTTATGGATTGGTCCTTTGCCAAACGCTGTGGGTATGATTTGGAGCCTCTTGAAACTCCTATACCCCTGAAGGGGATTGACTCCACCCCATTGGCTAGCAATAAACCACAATACTGGACACAAGTAACTATGCGGATTAATCCGGATCACCAGGAGATTATTCGCTTTCTTGTGCTGTATAACCTACATGATGTGTTGGTGCTTGGATTACCATGGCTGCAATCTCATAACCCAGTCCTTGACTGGAAAGCTATGTCTGTGTTAAGCTGGGGATGTAAGGGGACGCATGGGGACGTACCTGTGGTTTCCATTTCATCATCTATGCCCTCTGAGATTCCTGAATTCTTGACTGAATATCGTGACGTTTTTGAAGAACCTAAGCTTGGTTCATTACCTCCGCACCGGGAGTGCGATTGTGCCATAGATTTGATTCCGGGTAGTAAATACCCTAAGGGTCGTTTATTTAATTTGTCTGTACCTGAACATGCTGCTATGCGAGAATATATAAAGGAGTCCTTGGAAAAGGGACATATTCGTCCTTCGTCATCTCCCTTAGGAGCCGGTTTTTTCTTTGTGGCTAAGAAAGATGGCTCTTTGAGGCCGTGCATTGATTATCGGCTTTTGAATAAAATCACGGTTAAATATCAATATCCGTTGCCACTGCTGACTGATTTGTTTGCTCGCATAAAGGGGGCCAAGTGGTTCTCTAAGATAGATCTCCGTGGGGCGTATAATTTGGTGCGAATTAAGCAGGGGGATGAGTGGAAAACCGCATTTAATACGCCCGAGGGCCACTTTGAGTATTTGGTGATGCCTTTTGGTCTTTCAAATGCCCCTTCAGTCTTTCAGTCCTTTATGCATGACATTTTCCGTGATTATCTGGATAAATTTGTGATTGTGTATCTGGATGATATTTTGATTTTTTCGGATGACTGGGACTCTCATGTCCAGCAGGTCAGGAGGGTTTTTCAGGTTTTGCGGTCTAATTCCTTGTGTGTGAAGGGTTCTAAGTGCGTTTTTGGGGTTCAAAAGATTTCCTTTTTGGGATATATTTTTTCCCCCTCTTCCATCGAGATGGATCCTGTCAAGGTTCAGGCTATTTGTGATTGGACGCAACCCTCTTCTCTTAAGAGTCTTCAGAAATTTTTGGGCTTTGCTAACTTTTATCGTCGATTTATTGCTGGTTTTTCTGATGTTGTTAAACCATTGACTGATTTGACTAAGAAGGGTGCTGATGTTGCTGATTGGTCCCCTGCTGCTGTGGAGGCCTTTCGGGAGCTTAAGCGACGCTTTTCTTCCGCCCCTGTGTTGCGTCAGCCTGATGTTGCTCTTCCTTTTCAGGTTGAGGTCGACGCTTCTGAAATCGGAGCTGGGGCGGTTTTGTCGCAGAGAAGTTCCGATTGCTCCGTGATGAGACCTTGTGCTTTTTTCTCGCGTAAATTTTCGCCCGCCGAGCGGAATTATGATGTTGGGAATCGGGAGCTTTTGGCCATGAAGTGGGCTTTTGAGGAGTGGCGTCATTGGCTTGAGGGGGCTAGACATCAGGTGGTGGTATTGACTGACCACAAAAATCTAATTTATCTTGAGTCCGCCAGACGCCTGAATCCTAGACAGGCGCGCTGGTCGTTGTTTTTCTCTCGGTTTAATTTTGTGGTGTCCTACCTGCCGGGTTCTAAGAATGTTAAGGCGGATGCCCTTTCTAGGAGTTTTGAGCCTGACTCCCCTGGTAATTCTGAACCTACAGGTATCCTTAAGGATGGAGTGATATTGTCTGCCGTTTCTCCAGACCTGCGGCGGGCCTTGCAGGAGTTTCAGGCGGATAGACCTGATCGTTGCCCACCTGGTAGACTGTTTGTTCCTGATGATTGGACCAGTAAAGTCATTTCTGAGGTTCATTCTTCTGCGTTGGCAGGTCATCCTGGAATCTTTGGTACCAGGGATTTGGTGGCAAGGTCCTTCTGGTGGCCTTCCCTGTCTCGAGATGTGCGAGGCTTCGTGCAGTCTTGTGACGTTTGTGCTCGGGCCAAGCCTTGTTGTTCTCGGGCTAGTGGATTGTTGTTGCCCTTGCCTATTCCGAAGAGGCCCTGGACGCACATCTCGATGGATTTTATTTCGGATCTTCCTGTTTCTCAGAAGATGTCTGTCATCTGGGTGGTGTGTGATCGTTTCTCTAAGATGGTCCATTTGGTTCCCCTGCCTAAGTTGCCTTCTTCTTCCGAGTTGGTTCCTCTGTTTTTTCAAAATGTGGTCCGTTTGCATGGTATTCCGGAGAATATCGTTTCTGACAGAGGTACCCAATTCGTGTCTAGATTTTGGCGAGCATTCTGTGCTAGAATGGGCATAGATTTGTCTTTCTCGTCTGCTTTCCATCCTCAGACTAATGGCCAGACCGAGCGGACGAATCAGACCTTGGAGACATATTTGAGGTGTTTTGTGTCTGCAGATCAGGATGATTGGGTTGCTTTTTTGCCTTTAGCGGAGTTTGCCCTCAATAATCGGGCCAGCTCTGCCACCTTGGTGTCTCCCTTTTTCTGTAATTCGGGGTTTCATCCTCGATTTTCTTCTGGTCAGGTGGAATCTTCGGATTGTCCTGGAGTGGATGCTGTGGTGGAGAGGTTGCATCAGATTTGGGGGCAGGTAGTGGACAATTTGAAGTTGTCCCAGGAGAAGACTCAGCTTTTTGCCAACCGCCGGCGTCGGGTTGGTCCTCGGCTTTGTGTTGGGGACTTGGTGTGGTTGTCTTCTCGTTTTGTCCCTATGAGGGTTTCTTCTCCCAAGTTTAAGCCTCGGTTCATCGGCCCGTACAAGATATTGGAGATTCTTAACCCTGTGTCCTTCCGTTTGGACCTCCCTGCATCTTTTTCTATTCATAATGTTTTTCATCGGTCATCATTGCGCAGGTATGAGGTACCGGTTGTGCCTTCCGTTGAGCCTCCTGCTCCGGTGTTGGTTGAGGGCGAGTTGGAGTACGTTGTGGAAAAAATCTTGGACTCCCGTGTTTCCAGACGGAAACTCCAGTATCTGGTCAAATGGAAGGGATACGGTCAGGAGGATAATTCTTGGGTGACTGCCTCTGATGTTCATGCCTCCGATTTGGTCCGTGCCTTTCATAGGGCTCATCCTGATCACCCTGGTGGTTCTGGTGAGGGTTCGGTGCCCCCTCCTTGAGGGGGGGGTACTGTTGTGAAATTGGATTTTGGGCTCCCCCGGTGGCCACTGGTGGAATTGAACTGGTGTGCATCATCCTCTCTGTTCACCTGTTTCCATCAGTATGTGGGAGTCGCTATTTAGCCTTGCTCCTCTGTCACTTCCATGCCGGTCAACATTGTAATCAGAAGCCTTTCTGTGCATGTTCCTGCTGCTAGACAACTCCCAGCTAAGTTGGACTTTAGTCCTTGTTTGTTTTTGCATTTTGTTCCAGTTCACAGCTGTAGTTTCGTTTCTGTGTCTGGAAAGCTCTTGTGATCTGAAATTGCCACTCTGATGTTATGAGTTAATACTAGAGTCTTAAAGTAATTTCAGGATGGTATTTTGATAGGGTTTTCAGCTGACCATGAAAGTGCCCTTTCTGTCTTCCTGCTATCTAGTAAGCGGACCTCAATTTTGCTAAACCTATTTTCATACTACGTTTGTCATTTCATCTAAAATCACCGCCAATATTTGTGGGGGCCTCTGTCTGCCTTTCGGGGAAATTTCTCTAGAGGTGAGCCAGGACTATATTTTCCTCTGCCAGGATTAGTTAGTCCTCCGGCCGGCGCTGGGTGTCTAGGGATAAAACGCAGGCTACGCTACCCGGCTACTGTTAGTTGTGCGGCAGGTTTAGTTCATGGTCAGTTTAGTTTCCATCCTTCCAAGAGCTAGTTCTTATGTTTGCTGGGCTATGTTCTCTTGCCATTGAGAACCATAACATTGCATAGTCTCAGGTGCCTGTTCAAAAGACACCGCCAACTGGTGCACGGGTTTGCGCTCCCGTAAACGCCGATCAACCTGAATGGCCATAGCCATCGACTCATTCAGACCTGTAGGCGTAGGGAACCCCACCATAATATCCTTAATGGCCTCGGAAAGACCATTTCTGAAGTTTGCAGCCAGGGCGCACTCATTCCACTGAGTAAGCGCCGACCATTTCCGAAATTTTTGACAATATATTTCCGCTTCATCATACCCCTGATAGAGGGCTAATAAAGCCTTTTCAGCCTGAATCTCCAGGTTGGGTTCCTCATAGAGCAATCCCAATGCCAGAAAAAACGCATCCACATTGAGCAATGCAGGATCCCCTGGTGCCAATGCAAATGCCCAATTCTGAGGGTCGCCTCGCAGGAAAGATATTACAATCTTGACCTGTTGAGCAGGGTCTCCAGAGGAGCGAGATTTTAAAGAAAGAAACAATTTACAATTGTTCCTGAAATTCAGGAAGGTAGATCTATCTCCAGAAAAGAACTCTGGAATAGGAATTCTAGGTTCAGACATGGGAGTGTGAACAACAAAATCCTGTATGTTTTGAACTTTTGCCGCGAGATTACTCAGGCTGGAAGCCAAACTCTGGACATCCATGTTAAACAGCTAATATCAGAGCCATTCAAGGGTTAAGAGGAGGTAAGAAGCAGCTAGACAGCAATTAAGGGCTAGGCAGCAAAACTCTGAAGGAAAAAAAAAAAAAAAATTTCCCTTAAACACTTCTTTTTCTCCTGCTTCAGCCCAAACAATTAACACTTTGTGGGCCGGCTATACTGTCATGAATCCCAATGGCTAGGGATAGCAAGGGACAAGCAAAGTAATACAAAATATCGGACGAGCTCTAGGGTGATGGAACCTGGGCTGACCGCTGCCCTACGCCTGACAAACGCAACTAGAGATAGCCAGGGAGCGTGCCTACGTTGGTTCTAGACGCCACGCACCAGCCTAAGAGCTAACTAGTACTGCAGAGAAAATAAAGACCTCACTTGCCTCCAGAGGAATGAACCCCAAAAGGTATAGTTGCCCCCCACAAGTATTGACGGTGAAATGAGAGGAAGGCACACACATAGAGATGATATATATAGGTTCAGCAAATTGAGGCCCGCTGTAAACTAGAAAGCAGAACGATACAAAAGGGGTCTGAGCGGTCAGCAAAAAACCCTAATCAAAAAACCATCCTGAGATTACAAGAACCCATGTGCCAACTCATGGCACATGGGGAGAACCTCAGTCCACTAGAGCTACCAGCTAGCATAGAGACATAATAAGCAAGCTGGACAAAAAAACCAACAACTGAAAATCAGCACTTAGCTTATCCTGAAAGATCTGGGAGCAGGTAGGCAGGAACCAAACAGAGCACATCTGAATACATTGATAGCCGGCAAGGGAATGACAGAAAGGCCAGGTAAAATAGGAAACACCCAGCCTCAGATGGACAGGTGGAAACCAAAGGCCGCAACCCACCAAAGTCACCCAGTACCAGCAGTAACCACCAGAGGGAGCCCACAAACAGAATCCACAACAGTTGCCCTCAACTGAATACAGCTGAGCTTCAACCTTCTTGCTCTCATTAAGTGCTGTGTTTTTAAAAATTGGTGGTTAGGGCCTACTAACGGTGTCTGCCCCTGCCTGGTGTTGTCCTCCACTGAACAAAGCTGAGTTTCCACCTTCTGGCTCTTTTTTTTTTTTTTAAATTGCTGGATGGGGCCTAATAGCTCTGTTTGCTCCTCCCTGGTGTTTGTCCTCAACTAAAAAAAGCTGAGCTTCAACCTTATGGCTTTCGGCCTATAGTATCAGATATTAAACTGCATTTGGCCTATTAGTGTGTTTGGGCCCTTAAAACAGTGTCTGCTGCTCCTGGGTTTGCTACTCCACTCAACAAAGCAATGCCGCCTGTTTAGTCCTGTTACCAATTTTGAACTGCATTTAGCCTACTTTATTCTTTGGCCCTATATCTGTTTCCTCCTCATCCTGCCCACTGCCCAGCCACTGCTACATGAGTCTGCTGGTACATTGACCTAGACCACTACATTCCCCTTGCACTCTACACAGCCAGAATCTGACCCTGCTGAAAGTCAGGTTCCCCTTCCCGCATGTTATACCACCTTACACAGGGACAAAGAGGAAGGTGCAGATGAAAGTACAGGTTCCTTCATCAGGTGGGGGGGCATACTCGTTGGCGACGTCACTGGCACAGGGCCCCTCAGAGTACGCAAAAGTGTCGCTGCTGGTGGGAGGCGCCCCCGCCGTGCAAACACACCGCTGTACTTTGAGGGGCCCTGTGCCAGTGCCAATGCCAACGAGTGGGCCCCCCTGCTTGCTTAGGATCACAGCACTTGCAAACTTGACATACTTACCTCTCACTGCTCCACCGCCGTGACGTAGTCCATGTTTCCTGTGCCCACTAAAACCTTGAACCAGCCCTACCCCCCACAACTTTTGCCAAATCACCCCCAATTTCCAGTGCCCAACTATTATTATAAAGTTAATTTAGATTGACAAGCTTCAGAAAACAAGAATGGATGTTTTTGGCATTAAAATGGGCACTGTAGGTGTTTTCCTGGCCTCCACTCACTGCCGGCTATGCTTCCCCATTGACTTGCATTGGGTTTCGTGTTTCGGTCGATCCCCGACTTTTAGCGATAATCGGCCGACTTCACTCGACTCGACTCTGGACTAAGTCGGGTTTCACAAAACCCGACTCGATCTTAAAAAAATGAAAGTCGCTCAACCCTAATCGTAACAAGATTAAAAAAAAATCACAATTTACACAGTAACTCAATGAATGTTGAATCTACAACCTGCATAAAATTCCAAATAATTTTGTGTTGTTTCATATAAGTGAAACAAAGGAAACAATTAATTAATTTTTTTTTACTGCACTACATTTTTTCCATCGATAATTGACACCCATCAAAAACATGTCCAATTTAAAATAATAAGCCTACTTGTTGATGAATTCAAGGTAGCAACTGATTTGTAGGTGACATAGTAACATAGTAAGCAAGGCCGAAAAAAGACATTTGTCCATCCAGTTTAGCCTATATTCTGTCAGAATAAATCCCCAGATCTACATCCTTCTAAAGAACCTAATAACTGTAAGATACAATATTGTTACGCTCCAGGAAGACATCCAGGCCTCTCTTGAACCCCTCGACTGAGTTCACCATCACCACCTATTCAGGCAACGAATTCCAGATTCTCTCTGACCTAACAGTAAATAATCCTCTTCTATGTTGGTGGAAAAACCTTCTCTCCTCCAGACACAGAGAATGCCCCCTTGTGACCGTCACCTTCCTTGGTATAAACAGATCCTCGGAGAGATATTTGTATTGTTCCCTTATATACTTATGCATGGTTAATAGATCGCCCCTAAGTCTTCTTTTTTTCTAGACTAAATAATACTAATTTTGCTAATCTCTCTGGGTATTGTACAGTAATTCCCCCATCCCTTTTATTAATTTTGTTGCCTTACTTTGTACTTGCTCTAGTTCCAATATATCTTTCCTGAGCACCGGTACCCAAAACTGTGCACAGTACTTCATGTGCGGTCTGACCAGAGATTTGTACAGAGGCAGTATAATGCTCTCATCATGTGTATCCAGACCCCTTTTAATGCACCCCATGATCCTGTTTGCCTTGGCAGCCACTGCCTGGCACTGGCTGCTGCAGATAAGTTTATCATTAACTAGTATCCCCAAGTCCTTCTCCATGTCAGATTTATCCAGCGGTTTCCTGTTCAGTGTGTAATGGTGATATTGATTCCTTCTTCCCATGTGTATAACCTTACATTTATCATTGTTAAACCACATCTTCCACCTTTCTGCCCAAGTTAACCAAA
Organism: Ranitomeya variabilis; assembly: GCF_051348905.1. NCBI lineage: Eukaryota > Metazoa > Chordata > Amphibia > Anura > Dendrobatidae > Ranitomeya > Ranitomeya variabilis. The sequence goes on along the minus strand of NC_135232.1, from coordinate 822,929,798 downwards.
TCCATCTGTAGCAGAATACTATCTTCTCTTGTATTGACTACTTTACATAGTTTTGTATCATCTGCAAATATTATTTTTTTACTGTGTAAACCTTCTACCAGATTGTTAATAAATATGTTGAAGAGAACAGGTCCCAACACTGACCCCTGTGGTACCCTACTGGTCACAGCGACCCAGTTAGAGAATATACCATTTATAACCACCCTCTGCTTTCTATCACTAAGCCAGTCACTTACCCATTTTCACACATTTTCCCCCAGACCCAGCATTCTCATTTTGTGCACCAACCTCTTGTGTGGCATGGTATCAAACGCTTTGGAAAAATCAAGATATGCCACATTTACCGGCCTATAATTTCCAGGTTCACTTTTAGAGCCCTTTTTCAATATTGGTACCACATTTGCTATGTGCCAGTCCTGTGGAACAGACTCCATCCCTATAGAGTCACTAAATATAATAAATAATTGTTTGTCTGTTACATTACTTAGTTCTCTTAGTACTTGTGGGTGTATGCCATCCGAACCCGGAGATTTATCTATTTATAGAGTTTTCTTTATCTCTCGGCATTTCACCTAGCATTTTATTTTCCACCGTGAATACTGTGGAGAAGAAGGCATTTATTATATTCACTTTTATTTCGTGATCTACAACCATTCTTTCCTCACAATTTTTTAAGGGGCCTACATTTTCACTTTTGATTCTTTTACTATTGATATAGTTGAAGAACAGTTTGGAATTAGTTTTACTCTCCTTAGAAATGTGCTTCTCTGTTTCCTTTTTAGCAGCTTAAATAAGTTTTTAGATAAAGTATTTTTCTCCCTATAGTATTTTAGAGTTTCAACGGTGCCATCCTGCTTTAGTAGTTTAAATGCTTTCTTTTTACTGTTAATTGCCTCTCTTACTTCTTTGTTTAGCCACATTGGGTTTTTCCCAATTCTTGTCCTTTTATCCCCACAAGGTATAAACCGCTTACAGTGCCTATTTAGGATGTTCTTAAACATTTTCCAATTATTATCTGTATTCTTATTTCTGAGGACATTGTCCCAGTCAACCAGATTAAGGGCATCTCTAAGCTGGTCAAACTTTGCCTTCCTAAAGTTCAGTGCTTTTTTGACTCCCTGACAAGTCCCCCTAGATCTTATTAGAAAATAAGACAAAGATGATTCCTGTCTAGTGGCTATAGGTAGCAGGAAATACAAGTTTCTTTAAAATGTAAGAAATCTGTTACTGTTAAAATTTCATTGAGGCAGGTACGGACTGGGGCTGAAATTCAGCCCTGGCATTTGAAATCACACAGGCCCATGCTGTCCCCGTCCCCAAGCACCAAATGGAATATATTACTAATATTACCCTGGATGGAGGAAAGCAAGATTTACTACAAGACCAATATTTCTAATGTTTCCCGTGGCTGCTGGGATCAGTGACAGAGTAAGTAACTTTGTGCTCCGTCCATAATAATATGGATGCCTTGAGAACATCGATTCTGCTAACAACATAGCAGACAAGGCGTCCCATGACCAGACAGGCCCTTCTGGCATTTGCCATAATTGCCAGATGGCCAGTTGGGCTCTGTATTGAGGACTAGTATATATACAAGGTCAATGGGGATCAATGGTAAGAGGTAGATCTGGAGTGGAAGAGAATTTTAATGGTATACATTACGGAAATAGTTCTTTAATCTTAAACATGTATTTTTAAAGTAGACTAAAGAAACCATGTTGAGCTATATTCAGGCTACAATTCAGTTTTGTTTTTCTGTTCTGTTATAGGAAGAAAAGGGGCCATCTTATACCAAACACAAACAGATCCAAATGGACCTTATTAACCACATTAACCATAATTGGGTTCATTAGGTTTTTATTTAGATGGTTGTTATTTTAGCTGAAAAACTACCTGCAGATGCTTTTACAGTATAATTGACAGAACTTCTGAAACTTAAGGTACCTTCACACTGAGCAACTTTCCAACGAGAACGACAGCGATCCGTGACGTTGCAGCATCCTGGATAGCGATCTCGTTGTGTTTGACACGCTGCAGCGATCTGGATCCTGCTGTGATATCGCTGGTCGGAGCTAGAAGTCCAGAACTTTATTTCATCGCTAATCACCCGCTGTCATCGCTGGATCGGTGTGTGTGACGCCGATCCAGCGATGTGTTCACTTGTAACCAGGGTAAACATCGGGTTACTAATTCAGGGCCGCTCTTAGTAACCCGATATTTATAAAAAAAAAAACACTACATACTCACATTCTGATGTCTGTCACGTCCCCCGGCGTCCACAGGGTTAAAACTGCTTTCGGCAGGAGCGCTTGCTAATGCTGCGCTGTTGCCGAGAGCTTCCTGCACTGACTATTTTTGTGAAAAAATAGTAAAATGTTCATTTTTTTTTACTTCCAAATTCCATTAATTCCTGTGAAGAAATTGAAGGGTTAACAATCTTCTTGAATTTGGTTTTAAAGACTTTGAGGGGTGCAGTTTTTAGAATTGTGTCACTTTGGGGTATTTTCTGTCATATAGACCGCTCAATGTCACTTCACATGTGATGTGGTCTCTAAAAAAATGGTTCTGTAAGTTTTGTTGGAAAATTGAGACATTGCTGGTCAAATTTTAACCCTTCTAACTTCCTAACAAAATTAAATTATGTTTTAAAAATTGTGCTGAGTTAAAATACACCTATTAAATGTTATTTATTAATTATTTTGTGTGGTATAGCTATCTGAGTTAAAAGCATAAAAATGTAAAGTTTAAATATTGCAAAATTTTCAAATTGTTCTCAAACTTTTGATATTTTCATAAATATATGCAAATCATATGGACCAAAATTTACCACTTACATGAAGTACAATATGTCATAAAACAAAAATCTCAGAATCAGTGGCATTATTTAAAGCGTTACAGAGTTAATACCTCAAAAAGTGACACTGGTCAGATTTTTTAAAAATTGGCCTGGTCATTAGCTCCATCACTATGGGTTAACATGCATGTTTTTGTAACTATTTTTTAACCTATAAAGTAATACTGTTGCATATTTTGCTAAACTCTACATTGTATAAACATTCTGTTAATGTCCCTTTAAATGTATGAAAAAAATCACCCATGGGTGTATTTATGCTCAATTTCACTTGGGTGTATCCAAAAAACACGCTAACAATGACCAATCAGTGATTACAATTTCATTCTACGTAGAAACATATCAAACTATGGAAAGGGCCTTTCTAACCCAAAAGCCAAGTTCACATTTTTCTGTTACATGAGAGTCTGAAAAACAGGATTCAGACGGATCCTCTAATGGAGCCCCAAATCACTGTAAAGAGACAGATGGACAAGCAGTGGCGTAACTTGAAATTCATGAGCCCTATTGCAAAATCTCTAACTATGTCCCCAACTTTTGTGGGTTTTTAATAGTACTGGTCTTCTCAGGGCTGGTATCACCACCCAGCACTTTCGAGCAAATGCCTGGGCCCTGAATGAATGGGGGGCACTTGGCATCAGAGACACTGGCACACTATGGTGCTCGTGAGTCAGGACAGTTTGGTACCAGTGCAGGCATCGGGTCCCCCTCTCAAAAACTCACCTTTCCTTGTTACCACCAGCTTCAGTGGCTTCAGCGCCGCCATTGTCTGACTCTGTGATGTCTCATGGTAGGGGGTGTGATGACTTCACTACAGAGCAGTGCAAAGAATCAAAAGACACTGAGGAGAATGGTCTTGCGGAGAGGTATTTGTTTTTTATAAATGTATGGAGCATTACATGAGGCCCCATTATACTGTATGGAGCATTATATGGAGGCCATTATATACTGTATGGAGCATTATATGCAGCCCATTATTCTGTATGAAGCATTATAAGGGATCCATTATACTGTATGGAGCATTATATGGGGCCATTATACTATCTGAAGTATTATAGGAGCATTATATTGGGCTGATAATATTGTATGGAGCATTAAACGGGGTCCATTATACTGTATGGAGCATTATATGCAGTCCATTATATAGTGTATGGAGCATTATATGGGGCCCATTATACTGTATGAAGCATTATATGGTGTTAGGGTTGGCTAGACGCACCGAGTATATATATATATATATATATATATATATATATGTATTAATAGTTGCATTCACAACCCGGGGTCCACCCTGCAGGAGAGGAACCTGCTGCTGACAAATGGCAGCCCTATATGGTGGCATAAGCAAACTCTGTTAACACCACAGATTTGCTAGAAACAAGATGCTGTGCCCTGTTAACCTCACAGAGGTACTCAGCTACCAAACAGAGCAAAAGTATGGTCATGCAGTCAGAGAAACAGGCAAACAACTCCTCACTGGAGGTGCCGGTAATCTAGCGGCTTATTTCAGCCAAAGCCCTGAATACACACATACATACTCCTCACCGGAGGTGCCGGTATTCTAGGGGCTAATTTCAGCCAAACTCTAACCACATCCAGACATGACTACACTGGCGCTGAACTCATAGACTTTGGTTTGATACTAGCTCATGGCCATGTGGCCATGCAAACCTTTTATAGCTGTAGCAGACAAGGACCTTCCAAGTGATCCAATAGGAGCTGCTACAGGGCCTGAGCATGTGAACCTCGACCTCCAATGAGAGGTCCTCCCGTGGGCATGCTCAGTGTGTGCAAAGCAGGATTTAGTCCAAGAAAAGCCTGCACGCCGCTGACCAGTGCTGGCTACACTGCATCATGACATGGTATGTGTTGAAGGGGCCCACTGAGACTTTTCACCCAGGGCCCACAAAAACCAAAAGCCAGCCCAGAGTTTTTTCAAGTGAGCTAAATGTACCTTTTATGCCCATCTTAGCTAGCTAGGCAACCCCTTCACCCACCATAAATATATATTTCTCATCTGTTTTCCTCTGAAGCAGTTTTTGACTTTTTAGGTGTGCACAAAAGCATAGTAGCCTGCCTTTAAAGACAGACACTGCCATAATGGATTCTAGATGGTGTGCAAAGTGACGCTGTCTGCCTCATTATTTTATATGACTTTGTTGAGAGTTCCATCCAAATCTTTTTTTTTGGGAATGGAAACCACAGCAGAGCCAAAAACCTGGCAGAACATAATGTGAACTTAGACTAAGTTAATTTATTTTTGCATTTCCATGGTAAATAACAGAAGTATAGCATAGCGATGAATAGGATTTTGCTCCTAGAAACCAGGAAAATGACTGCTGTATGAAAAAGGGCAACAGGAGTGCAGCAAATGACCAGACAGGGGTAGGGACTCTATAATTAGGGTCATCTTTTGATGCTACCATGAATGCAAGACAGCATGTTATTTGCCCGGAGCTCGTTTTCGTCTTACGCTTCTTTCACACATCCGTTTTTTAGAATCAATCACAATCCATCAAAGTCTTGAAAAGACAGATCCTGTACTGATTGTAAAAAACTGATGCACTGGTTCCATTTTTTTTGATGGATCCATTGAAGTAGTTGCAGACGGAATTTAAAGAAACAGAATTCGAGAGAGAGGGATTTTGCTGAAAAGAAAAATGAGTTCCAGGCATGCACAGTTGCAAAAAACGGAATCCGCCACTGGAATCTGTCTTTTTACGGACAGCAACGGATCCTGCGCCCATAGGCTTCCATTATAGCCAACGAAGGACACTGCAGGATCCGTCGCTGGGCGTCTTTTCAATGTACACAAAAACCGTTAGTATGTTGTCTCCATCCGACGGACAACGACTTTACGACGGATCCATTTGATGGATGAAACGGAAGGCCATCCGTCACAATCCATCGCTAATATATTTGCTGAATCCGTTTTTTTCTAAAAACGATGGATTGTGACTGATTCTAAAAAATGGATGTGTGAAAGAAGCCTTATTGTGGATCAGATAGACAGATTGCTGGCTATGGAAAATCCAGCAGTCGCGGTATCAATGACAAAGTTAGAGGGAGGTGGAAGGTATTTAAAAATGATTACAGGAAACTAGGAGAGAAGCTGAAGTACAGGACCTCCAAAGTGGTGTTTTCTGAAAGATAGCAGGCGCTAAGAGAGATAAATAAGTGGTGTAGAAATTGGTGCAGGAAGGAAGGGTTTGGGTTTATGCACAGCTGGGTCCACTTCTCTGTCAGCTACAGGCTACACGGTAGGGATGGGCTCAATGTGTTGGGTGCAGCTGTGCTGGGGGAAAAATGATCATTCGGATGGAGGAGCATTTAAACTAGGATCTGGGGGAGGAAGGTAGTTGTACAAATAAGGGAATAAATAGAGTGGACAGGGAGAGTGTGACAGTAGGGTCAATGAGGATTGGGGTGCTGGGTCATGCAAGGAATGAGGGGAGGGTAGTAGGAGTAATAAATGTGTTAATAGTATTAAGTGTCTGCTGGCAAATTCAAAAAGTCTTGTAAACAAAATGACTGAATTGGAGACTCTTATGTCAGCCACAGAATACAATGTCATGGGCATTATTGAAACCTGGCTAGACAAAAGTCATGACTGAGTGACAAACAAAGAGGGCTATAGTATGTTCAGAAAGGACAGGAAAGACATAAAGGTGTCTTGCTCAGGCTCATGCTGTTCATTTGGTTACTGCTGCCTCTCCAGCCAAGCCCTTAGTAACCAGTAATATTCAGGTGTAGTCCGGCACTCTGGAGCCCAAGTCCAGAAATCACCTTACTGAGCATGTCCATGATGTGGTAGCTCCAGATTGGCCTGCGGGCGATGTCACAGCCAGCTGGGAGTGAGTGTTTGGGGTGCAGCCTAATGTTTACAAGGCTCTCAGAGGTGCACGCCGCTGTGCTAGTATCATTTTATGTATGGCTATGTGAGAGATTCTCTACCACTCTGTCTGCAAGTGTAATGAGTCTGTCTAAGCTTTGGGACAGTACATGTAGGCAGGCAGCTAGCGTCACTGGGGGACAATTAGCCATTGGCTTAGCATCTGGTTCCTACATATGTTCGGTTAGCACAGCAGAGTTCCAGAGCAAGCACAACCCTAATCCAGATGTTAAGCTCAGATCATCTGTTCTGTTTCTATATGTGAGTGACACAGCTCAGTTGCAAAGCTTCTCTTTTGTTTCTGTGTGCGAGTGACACAGCTCAGTTGCAGTGCATCTATTCTGTTGCTGTGCGTGAGTGACACAGATCAGTTGCAGAGCTTCTCTTTCATTTCTGTGTGAGTGACACAGCTCTGTTGCAGAGCTTCTCTGTTGTTTCTGTGTGCGAGTGACACAGCTCAGTTGCAGAGCAGCTCTTTTTTTCTGTACTTTTTCTCTCTGTGGAGTAACAGAGGTTGGAACTCAGCAATCTGTTCACACTGAGTGATGTTAACCCAGTGTGTACAGGCAATTGCTCAGGCAATTGCTTGCCGTGAGTTCTGTCATTGTTTAAAAGCAGCAGTTTTCCATCTCTGCATGGTGAACCCCATTTGTGATTGTGCTTTATTATTTATTTTATTTAGCACAATGCACCAACCCTAATGCAATTTGTATACCTTTGGAATCTTTTCCAAGTCCACTTTCTTTTTCCGCCACTCCCTCACTTGTTTTTCGTTAACACAAAATTTCCTACTTGCTATACTGTCATTGCTTTCTTCTGCTCTTGACACAACCTTAAGTTTGAAACCAGATTCGTATGACCTGCATTTTTGCTTTGGTCCAGGATTAGAAGTATTGGGATCCATTTCTAATGGGATAAAAAGGACTTTTAAAAAGAAATCCATACCATAGCGATTACATTCTCAAGATATGGTACATACTGTATATCCAAGACCAGAGATATAACGGTAAGTGTACTCAGCAATGCTTGGGCAAAGCAAGGGGGCTCCATATTGAATCAGGAGCCCCATATAATGCTCCATAAAGTTCATGATGGGCCCATATAATGCTTCACAATGTTCATGATGTGCCCATATAATGCTCCATAAAATTCATGATGTACCCATATAATGCTACATAATGTTCATGATGTGCCCATATAATGCTCCATAAAGTTCATGATGGGCCCATATAACGCTCCATAAAGTTTATAATGGGCCCATATAATGCTCCAAAAAGTTGATGATGGCCCCAGAAGATGCTCCTTCGAAAAATATGCCCCATATATTGCTGCATAAAGGTTGATGATGGCCCCATAAGATGCTCCATACAAAATATGCCCCATATAATGCTGCATAAAGGTTAATGATGGTCCCATAAGATGCTCCTTAGAAAAATATGCCCCATATAATGCTGCATAAAGGTTGATGATGGCCCCATAAGATGCTCCTCTGCACTGGGACCATGACTCGTGTATAAGCCTAGAGGGGTATTTTATGCTAAAAAATTGGGCTGAAAAACTCGGCTTATACATGAGTATATACAGTATTTACCGGTGTAGAGGCAAGTTTGACTCCATGGGTGTTTTCCACAAATAATCCGCAGTGAGTGTTGCTGAATGAAAATTGCAAACTGCCGTTGTACTGACCAGTATGCTGTAGTGACCAGTACATTATGACCAGCTTATGCTTCTAGAGACATGTACCAGTAAGTTAGGTGGGCTCTCATCGCATCGAAAATGCCAAACATGTGGGCGCTGTATGCGGATTGGGCACACTGGGACACAGAAGGGAGGAGCATTTGGATTTGAGGGATGAGGATCTATTTTAGTTTTGCAGACCCTTTGTGCTACCAGTAACGTGGAAGCTTCCTATATTTCCGTTAACAGATGATAAACCTGAGTGGGGGCTTGCTTTTTTGTCCACAGATTTGAAGCTTTTATTGGGAACATTTTACATAAAGTTTGGGATCAGATTTAGCTGACGCTCTATGCTGAGCATTTACATTGGGGTTTCCATCTAAGTCTCCTAATGATGTGATTCAGGTGAAACCCTGAGGGATCCATTCACTATAATGAGGCAGAAGAGTTACTCTGGACTCCGTCTGGCCTCTGTTCAGCTGTGTCCTTCTTTTCAGAAGTGTACAAAACTGTGGCCGACAGCACTTTTATGCATCCTAAAAAGACAAACACTGCCGGATCACAGGTCCTATGGCATCCACAGTGCCTCTATTAGCCTCATTATAGGGAATCTTCCCCCAGAGGTTCTGTCTGAATCACACATTTCAGAGATTTACATGGAAACCCTGCTGTAAGCAGGTGAAGAATTATTTTTATTTATTTTTTACACCGTTCCGCGTGCATTATAAATGATTAGGTGACTTTATTCTTCGGGTCGTGTGATTACATCAATACACAATTTGACTGCTGTCACACACTAAAAAACGCTTTTTATTGCAAAAATGTTTTTGTATTACCAGATTTTGAGAGCTATAATTTTTCCATATTTCAGCCGACATGTGAGGGCTTATTTTTTGTATGATAAGTTGACGTTTTAATTGGTACCATTATCAGACACATGACATTTTTTGAATGCTTTCTATTCCAATTTTTGTGAGGCATAATGAACAAAAAACAGCAATTCAGGATTTTTTTTTTGTTTATGTCGCTCCATGTGTGGTAAAATGGATAATGCAGTTATATTCATTGGGTCAGTATGATTACAGCGATACCATAGTTATATCTTTTTCATGTTTTCCCGCTTTTGCATAATAAAAACTATTTTAAAGAAAAAAATATTATTTTTGCATCGCTTTATTGTGAGAGCTACAACTTTTTCATTTTTCCAAAGACCATGATAAGGAACAGGGGGCACTCATTACATGTGGAAGAAAGGCGATTCCGGCATCAAAATAGGAAAAGATTCTTTTCAGTTAGAGCAGTCAGACTGTGGAATGCCCCTACATCAAGAGATAGTAACGGCAGACACTATAACATTTTTTAAAAAAGGTCTGGATTATTTTCTCAGTTCAGATAACCTTGTTGGATACAGATTATTTAGTGACAAAAATGTATATTTGATGGAGAAAGGTTGAACCTGATGGACTTAGGTATTTTTTCAACCTATATAACTATTTAAGAACAAGGATCTAAAAATATTGTACTACTTTGTGTATCCCACAGAATGTGACCTGGCCATTATCTGCTCTTGTACATGCTTCACTTCTATTCCTGATGTAATAGACTCTGTGTATCAATACTTATTTGTGATGGAATTATGCCATCACGCTTCAAACGTTCTTCACAATGGAAGAGGCAAACAAAAGAAGGAGAAAAGTAGCCAGCTAATCCAATACAAATCATCAAATAGACTTTCATTAAAATTAATGCAGGCGCTGAAAGAGCTGGAGAAAAAAAATGTGCTAAATAGTAATTTGCTAAGGCTGCTTATCTTGAGAAATTCGCTTGGGAAGGACGGGACAATCATATCTTGGCACATGCTTAGTGCTTTCTATACAAACCACTGTCCGGCCTCCTAATCTTATCTCTGTAATCTGTATCAGAAATTGTATAACAGTGTCTTATTTATTTTGTGATTAGCATAACCTGACTTAGAAGGCCTTGGAGGTTATTTTAATTCTCAAGGGTCCTGTAGACTTAAGGCCAAGACTCATTTGTTCATCTGACGAATAATAGAACCGTCACACACATATAAACAGGTCATACAGCAAAATGTATATCAATAGTAATGCAGAAGTTCATAAAAATAAGGTTAAAAATCAAATAATGTTCTCTATGTGTGTTGTCCTACATTTACAAATCACATCCTAGTGCTGTGTGTTTTTCTCTGTGACAAAACACTGACCCATTGAGTGTTATTGGACCATATACGAATTAGTTTTAAAAATGAGTCCATTTCTCTCCTCGTGAGACTCAGAACATGTTTTTTGTGATCAGATTTTGTGGATCAGGCCTTTAAAGTCAATGAGGATCAGCAAGACGCTGATGAAACTAGGAAGACATACTTGATACTTCGGAGTTCTATCTTGGCTTAATCCATTAATTAAACTGATGTATTGTTATGAGTCAACGATTTAAAAAAGTTCAGACTACCTGCTACTGTGAAAAAAGTGGATGAGAAAAATTGAAGCAACCAGGATTCAATTAAGAAGCAATTAGGGTGCAACGAAGATGACACATGATAAAAAATAGTCCATATATCTAGGATGGTAACCCTCAAATGGATGTATTAATGTAGCTTAAATAGTTTATTTTTTCAACGGCTTCCAGAAAATAAAATTAATTTTGTTCATATGCCAAAGCTTAAATGATTCTCTTAGTTGTCATGATGACTGTCTTAAATTGGAGCCCAATTTAGTCATTGGGTATTAATTAGCTTTATTTGTGATAAATGCCAAAAAATACATAAAACAAGCAACAATTTTTGTGTTGTTTGAAAGCAAAATTATAGTTTTCTCTTTTGCATGTGTATTTAAACAGTGTTTTCTAGAATATATACAAAAAATACTCATAAAAAATAATTTTAAAAATACCCCTTTGCTATCCTCTCTCTATACTGTATGCACAAAAAGAGAGCAAGGACTAAAAAACATTTTGCAATAATGTTTGTCAATCTGATAAATTTGATGTCTATGTAGAATTCATCCTTGTATAAAGCCAATATATGATAACTAGAAATGAGGCATGTGATTTGAATAGGCGTCGTTGATGACTTTACTGGGCCAAATCTATATCATCATAGAGCCTTACGATGACCTAATTTGGGTGCAGATAGAAATATGGGAGTTCATGGTATTCCATTGTTCTGTACAGTGATTGTCATTTTTGAACAAATTGGTGTTGAAATGATTCCATTCATATTGTAATGTGGTCAATGAACATCTACATCAGAGACTACATACACAAATAAATAATTGACAGCTTAATCCAGGATTAGTGTTGAGCGATACCGTCCGATACTTGAAAGTATCGGTATCGGAAAGTATCGGCCGATACCGGCAAAGTATCGGATCCAATCCGATACCGATACCCGATACCAATACAAGTCAATGGGACTCAAGTATCGGACGGTATTCCTGATGGTTCCCAGGGTCTGAAGGAGAGGAAACTCTCCTTCAGGCCCTGGGATCCATATAAATGTGTAAAAGAAAGAATTAAAATAAAAAATATCGCTATACTCACCTGTCCGACGCAGCCTGGACCTCAGCGAGGGAACCGGCAGCGTTGTTTGTTTAAAATTCGCGCTTTTACTTGGTTACGTGAAGTCCCGGCTTGTGATTGGTCAGGGCGGCCATGGACGTCACGGGAGGCTGGACACGCGCCCATTTTAAAATGCGCGCGTGTCCAGCCTCCCGTGACGTCACGGCTTGTGATTGGTTGCGTCTCCCATGTGACTGCGACGCAACCAATCACAAAGCCGGGACGTAATTTTAAAATCCTTAAGGACCTGAAATTATGTCACGGCTTGCTGTGATTGGTTGCGTCGCCCATGTGACTGCGACGCAACCAATCACAACGCCGGAACGTAATTTTAAAATCCTGAAGGACCTGAAATTACGTCACGGCTTGCTGTGATTGGTTGCGTCCCGGTCACATGGGCGGCACGCAACCAATCACAAGCCGGGACTCACGTAAAGGAAAGAAAAGCGCGAATTTTAAACAAAGAACGCTGCCGCTTCCCTCGGTAAGGTGCAGGCTGCGTCGGAGAGGTGAGTATAGCAATATTTTTTATTTTAATTCTCTCTTTTACACATTTTTACATTAATGTTGTTTCGATACCGATACCCGATATCACAAAAATATCGGATCTCGGTATCGGAATTCCGATACAGCAAGTATCGGCCGATACCCGATACTTGCAGTATCGGAATGCTCAACACTATCCAGGATGTGAACACGTTTGGTTCTACAGTGTCCCAGAAACCTCTGTATATGAAGGTTGTCAATATACTAACAAATAACTGAAATAAAGGACAATGAATGTGACAGAACTACTCACTGATTGAATGCAGGCCTCCACCTTCATCAAATACATGTTGCCGTTGCCAACTCCTTTTATTCCACTAATCCACAACAGCCCAACCTAGTCCTTGAGAAAAAAAATATTGTGCAATGACCAGTGCAAAAATGATGTTGATTTCAAAAGACAACCATAACTTCTTTCTTCCCTACAAAACTTTATAATTGTTTGTTAGGCAATAGTTTCACAGATGTCTCAGAGATTATTCTGGGCTTAGCTATTTTTAAGTGCATGGCACTGCCTTCACCACTCTCTATAAAAAATAGCCCCTCTGTTAGACTTGAATGAAGTAGGGGGTACTCTGGCATTGGTAGGGGGTACTCTGGAGCAGCTCATTTTCAATATCTATACATACAGCCATGGCTGAAAGTGTTGGCACCCTATTTCTCCTTTGACCATCAATAAGCTTCATACACTTCTCAACTGGAATTTTGGACCATGTGTCTCATATTTGAAGGGTACCTTTCCCCAACAGCAATTTTAAGATCTCTCCACAGGTGTTCAATGGGATTTAGATCCAAACTCATTGTTGGTCACTTCAGAACTCTCCAGTGCTTTGTTTCCATCCATTTCTGGGTGCTCCTTGAAGTATCTATCATCCTGACTATCCTGAGTTGCAAACCTTTCATCAGTTTTTCTCTGCTGTCCACGTCCAGCAGATTAGCTAGTGAGAAAAGTTGCAAACTTTTTGTGATTATGATGTGCACCATGGACAAATTTTGGTTCTCAAGTCCTCAGACTGCTCTCTTCTCCTCTTTCTGTTCTCCATACTTAGTGTGGCACAGACACACAATGCAAAGATTGAGTCAACTTCTCCAATTTTTATCTGGTTTCAGCTGTGATTATCATATTGCCTCCACCTGTTACTTGCCAGAGATGAGTTTGAAAGAGCATCATATGCTTAAAACAAAGTTGTTTACCCAGAATTTTAGAAAGGTGGCAACAATTTTGTCTGGCCCATTTTGAGGGTTTTGAGTGAAATAATGTCCAATTTGCCTTTTTATTGTGCTATCTGAGAATGCTTGGGTGGTAGACAGCCACGACACCTGACTGCATTGCCAAGCAAACAGGCTATCCCTGCATGTGTTGTGGCTTTCTACTGCCGCAAAATATGCAGCTTCAGGGACTCAAACATATTATCCCAGCTGTGCCCAAGATACTTGGGTAACACCTCAGCATGCCTGGATAACATGTTATCCAATTATGATCGCTCATAATTAGTGCCAACACTTTCGACCATGACAATGACATATATATTTATATTCTTTTTTTAGAAAACATGTCTGTTTTTTACATATTTGTGATTATTTTTTATTTTTTTGTACATTTTTGTTTGACCACAAATAATTACTAAAAAAACATTGTAAATGTATATTAAATTGTGTTTCTCTTTTTGTTCTTATTAATTTATACGTTGTACACATGATTCAGTAAGAGCATAAATTATTTATTTATTTATTATTTATTTAGTTTTCTTATGTAGCATCATTAATTCCATAGTGGTTTACAAATATTGTCAATGCTACCCCATTGGGGCTCACAGTCTAAATTTCCTATCAGTATGTTTTTGGAGTATGGGAGGAAACCAGATTAGTTGGAGGAAACCAGATTAGTTGGAGGAAACCCATGCAAACAAGGAGAGAACATAACGATGTTGTCGTTGGTAGGATTTGAACCCAGTGAAAAGCTATTTGTACTGACAGCAGCTTTCTTTTTTTATTTTGCTTTATTCCAGCTTTCTATTTTATGCATTTAGTTTACACTTTATGCCTCCCATAAGGTCATAAAAGACTTATGGGGGTATTACAATAATTACTATTTTTTTATACTTATCTGACGTCCCTTTAGATTTGGGACAGGCATTTAAGCAGCAGTTACAAAGAAAATTCTGCCTCCTGGCTGTGCAGTAAAGTTGATGTGGGTCTGTTAGGACCCAGTAGCTTCTGGTGCCTTCCAACAGTTTTTGATAGCTGGGTCCAGAGGAGGAAGCACTGAAAGTGCTTCCTAATCTGTATACATTGCATTGCTTCACTGCTTTGTATACAGCGATCAGAAAGGCATGCAGCACGATCTGTAGTTGCTTACTATGCAATGACATTTTAGACTTCACTGCAGATTAACATTTAATACAGATCACCCACACATTTAAAATGGGGCATTCCATAAACAGTTAAAAACTATAGCTGAGCTCTGATTTATTGCTATCAGCAACAAAGACAATTTTCCTTTTGGATTGATTTTCATAAACTAGGACCTATGTATTCATTTACCTGTAAGTCATATGCAGTTTTTTTGGCTCTGAAATTGATTTAAACTGATTATAAAACATGATAAAGATTGGTTTATTTTAGCATCAGTCTGGGACGTCATATGAATATTTGACATTTTCATATTTTTCTTTCTTTCTTCCTTTCTTGTTCCCTCTCTTTCTTATTACATCCATCCTACCCTCTCTCCATTCCTCCTATTTCCTTTCCTTATTCCCCCCTTCCTTCCCTTACTTCCCCATGCTTCCCCTCTTCCTTCTTCCCTGTCTTTCTTCATCTCTTTTTTATTCTCTCTTTCTTTCGAACGTTTCATTTTTTTCATTTCATTTGGACTCTTATGTGCAGGTAGCAGAGTATACACCAGGGCACACAACAGAGTTTTCTGAGTTAATAAGCAAGTAATAATAGATAAAGCATACCTCTACAAGAAAAATAACATTTTACTGGGATGACAAATCTAAAACAATTAGAGTAATACAGTATCTGCTGAAAATGATCCTTCAGAGCTATATATTGCTCCATTCTGCAGGGCCTCAGATGGAAATTTGTGCTATATTTCAAATCTAACGCTACACTGGAATTTGCTGTTCTGCATTTACTGTGTGAGCTAAAAATTCCTCTGAGCTTCTGTTAGCCACACCAAGCAAAACACAAATGCGATTCGACTTTGTGGTACTCAATCATTTATGAAAGCATTATTTTTAAGCCAGTGCATTTCCACTAAAGCAGGAGTGTAAAGCTATGTAAGAGTAGAAAGAAGAGATTAATAATGGTAGTATTAGCCTTGTGTGGCAATATGTTCTGTGAGAAGAATAAGCTTTTGTATTTAGCCTCACTAGGCCATATGTAGATATGTTACAGTAGCAGTCTTTGTAATCTTAATAAACAGGCTTATTCAAATGTCAATTTCTAACCCTAGCTTATTAAGCAATATAATGAAAGTATGCATTACTGCAGAATCATAGGTGGACTTTCCATCATCCTGGTTCAACGATTTGGTATGTTCCTCTAGTCCTGCATCCAAACATCTTGACCATGACTTAATGGCTCCTCTCCCCTGGCACCAAGGATATGAGACATATGCTTCATTAAGTCCTTCCAGATATGTCTGTTTTATTGTTGCCAGCTTATCAGCAACTAGTCTCTCTTTATAGGTTATTTTACATTGCATTATTGATATTTTTATTAAAAGTGAGGTTGTCAGCACACACAGTAAACCCGCAAGGGCAGGGTCCTCTCCCCTCTGTATCAGTCTGTGATTCCTAGTTTGCTTACTGTAAGTGATATCTGTTATTTGTATGTAACCCATTCTCCTGTACAGCACCATGGAAACAATGGTGCTATATAAATAAATAATAATAATAATAAACTTGTGTGAGCCCATCTGATTCAACATGGCACTGTATACTGCCACTGTGGAATATCAAAAATGATTCCTCTGTAATAATATACAACTCGTTTCGTCTGAATCCAGTATATACCTGAAGAAGGCAGGATTCAGCCGAAACGCGTTGTGTATTCTTACGGTTTTTATACATCATTTTACTGGTCCAATAAATTCCTATCAGGAACATATTGGAGGAATCATTTTTGATGTTACACAGTGACAGTGACAGTTTCTGGTTTCCCTTTTCTGTACAACTATCGTTGGGAATTCCTTGGAAGTGGTTTCCCTCCTCTCACCAGTTTAGCCGCAGTCTATTGCAAATCGGTTCATATCATTTCGGGAGTTGTGCCTTTGACTGCACAACTTCATCAGCTGAGTAAGTTTCTTTTTTAAATTCAACCTTCCATGTTATCCACTCTTAATATATTTAGATAGAGCTAAGCTTCTTTCTCTTTTAGGATCTTCTTCAACTATACATCAAAGTTCTGAGTCTCGGAACTCCAATTGTAATTTGTGAGAGTGCAAATTACCTTTAGCACCACCAAAACGCTAATTAAAGCAAACCTGTCACCAGGTTTGAACGATTTGAGATACGGCCTCCACCTTTCAGGCCTGAAATACAGCATTCTATAATGCTGTATATCTGTCCCCAACCCGACCTGAAAGATAAGAAAAAGAGCTTGTATTATACTTGCCTGTGGGGTGGTCTAGTATGAGGGGTGTCGCTCCTCTTTGTCCGGCGCCTCCCTTCTTTTTGCGATGTCGTCCTTCTTCTTGCTTTGTGTGGATGACGCATCACTAAATCATCCACATATTCTCCCTGGCATCACGCTTCTATGCAGACATACTTCTCTGCCTTGTTGAAGGCAGAGAAAAGTACTGGAGTGTGCAGGCACTGGGATAGGTCAAAGGCCCTCGGCACTTGCGCACTACAGTACTTTACTCTGTCCTAGTCAGAATTATAGTACGCTGCATATAAAGCTTTAAAAGTGGTGGCCATATCTCATATCAGTCAAACATGGGGAAAGATTCACTTTAAGCATTTTACAGAGCCCTTTACTATCAATACAGTGTCTGTGTAAAGCAGTACAGGACAGGTTCACCAGAGTACCGTGGATTACTTTGTTATAAAGCAATAAAGATCCCAATCAGAACACAAGCCTGCATACACACCTACTAGCTCGGTATATGAAAATTATTTTATAGACTGAACAGATTAATAAAAAGGAAAAAGCTCAGATTTTAGTCATATAAAAGATTTTAACAAAGTTTAACACCTTTTTAAAATTTTAAATAAATTACTTTATTATCCAGCTCTATAAGAGAAGCAGACCACAATAGCTGTGGTGTGTGCAGTTGTCAACACTGTTGGACTAGTAAAACAGGTGTACAAAAACAGACATGCACAGTTAAATTTTGAAATTCAAAAAAATTCAATTTTTTAAGTGAATCTCAATGTGCTATCCAAAAGTGTTAAGAAATGTTAGGTAGGTGCACGTTTAAAGAGCCAACTCCTGCATAAGGGCACTATATTGATTAGAATGCACTGATTTGACTATTAAAATAGATGTGCAATAAGAGAAATTCATTGTGACATACACACTTTGTGAAATAGACAGTTGTAGTTAATTGTCTAAATGAGAACTTTATTTCATATTTTAAAAAAAAAGATTATTCCCCCTCTCCTTTGCAAAAACAATTGCATAAGAAATGGAAAAAACTCAGTACAGTCGCTTGTGACTAGCAAGCACATATTCTGATACTGATTTCAGATTATTTTCTCTATAAAAACTAGTGTTGTGTCTTGCTTTAGCTTTCTAGTGCATAAAGAACTGTTTAATTGAATTTTAAATTCAGGGGGACAGATGCCAGCCACACTATATCATCTGATCAATCACAGTCTGCAGCTGTTGCAGGCAACTTTTTTATCTCTTTCTCCCATTATCAATTGAATCCTAATATTATTTTTAGACAATTCCTCTCATCTTCTTCAGTGCTACAGTTATATACAATTTTTCTGTCTGGAGTTTTAGGGCTTTCTCTTTCTTCATGCCTAAGCTGTTTGCTGTGATATATTTTGCTATCCTAAAGTCACCCAAAAATAGATGTTCTATATTCTGCCCATGCTCAAAACAATACAAGCTATGATAGTTCCTGACGGATGGCTGTGTTATATCACGTGATATGATAGTTGCAAGGTCGTACGGTAAAGCAACCATGGTCATGCCTCAAGTCATATCGGCCTTCTTTGACTGAAGCAAGCTTCTGCAATATACAAAAAGGTAAACGCATTTTTTTTTTTTTGGGGGGGGGGGCGATTCACGCAAATTGAATAATAACATTTTCAAAATAATTAGGACCAGCAAATTTCATAAAACTTGACTCAGATTTAATTTACATTGAATCATTTCAGTCATTATTACTAGACATCACCTAATTTTTAGAGGTTTCAAACTGACGTAATTTCATTGGCATACAGTAGCACCACACAGAAGTTCATGGAACAACTATGATTCTGTACATACATGGTTGCCAGGCTGTTAAAAACCAATTCCCACAAACATTTAAAAATTACTCTGGAAATACATATATCCCTACATTCATTATATATATTTTTTTCTATTTTAGGCTTGACAAATTATTTTGGTTTTTAACAAATGAACAATGAAAACCTAATGAGAAAAGACTTTCTCTTAATTTTTTCAATAAAGTATGAATCACTTTGGTTGAGTCATATCTCGAGGGATGCTTGAATCCAAAACCTTAATCCCATTATTGTTTGCTAACTTTGTATTATATTTGCAGCAAATATAAACTTAAGTCAATATTATCTAGTGAGACTCTGGGGGCTGGTGAATGTAAGGTATTTAGCAGAGAGGTGATTGGAATAAAAATACTGCATTCGCACTGAGCCAGGAGAGTAAAGTACATACGGCCAAAGTCAATGGCAGCTGTAAGCTATGAGCTGCGCTTACTGGACTGTAATTAACCGATGCTCTATCTGACCTCTGGAAATTACTAACACATTGTATTTCCAGTTGTTCGCTTTTCATAGTCATGCTGTACAGTCATTTTTTAAAAAACTCTAAACAATTCATATAAATAACAAGCAAATATCTGCCTCCTTTCAAAAATCAAATAGCAAAAAATGTGGATCATTTTTTAATGCACCAAGACAAAAAGTTATGTTTATTTCTTTAATTCTAAAAAGCCACCATACTATTTATACAGTAACCACAGTATCAATAATATCTGTCAGATCATTCAAGTTATCCAAACCATGTGCAGCATGAATCGGGGCCAGTCTACTTTATTGAAGACAGGTATATTGTTTCCTAAAGCACTGTAGTGTTTCAGGGAGAAAAGAACTTGAAGATACAGCTGTAGATCATAAACCGAGATAGGACTAGCACGATGCAGCCCCCAGTGGACCAGACTCGTCTCTACCTGTGGTCCCTTGGCAGACTTTTCCCAGTGTCGCTCCAGGTAACTGACAGATCTCTCCCTCTTTATATATATATGGATGAGACCTGTCAATTAACTGGAATGGTGCAAGGAGGAGCCGAATAGGGAGTGCAACCTGACTAGTCTTCTCTCTGCCTATGAGCTCCAGACTTCAAACTATATTTTCTCATAAATGCTCTGGCACAACTGTACAGCCAGACTATGACACATGCTGCACGTTGTTTGGGGATTCTGAATCAGCTGACAGGTTCCCTTTAAAATTTCTTTTAGAAATCAATTAAAATGCTGTAATCTAACATATAAAACTGAATGTATGTATGTGCGCATGTATTGCACACACACACACGGTAGTAGTCCGGTGGCTTTGGCAGATGGGATGATGTGGGATATTAAGGGAAGTAGTCTGATGGCTCTGATGGGATGATGTGGGATATTAGGGGATGTAGTCCGATGGCTCTGACGGGATGATGTGGGATATTAGGGGTAGTAGTCAGGTGGCTCTGATGGGATGATGTGGGATATTAGGGGTAGTAATCTGGTGGCTCTGGCTGACAAGATGATGTGGGATACTAGGGGTAGTAGTCCAGTGGCTCTGACGGGATGATATGGGATATTAGGGGTAGTAGTCCAGTGGCTCTGGCTGATGGGATGATATGGGATATTAGGGGAAATAGTCCGGTGGCTCTGACGGGATGATGTAGGATATTAGGGGTAATAGTCTGTTGGCTCTGACGGGAAGATGTGGTATATTAGGGGTAGTAGTCCAGTGGCTCTTGCTGATGGGATGATGTGGGATTTTAGGTGTAGTAGTCCAGTCGCTCTGGCTGACGCGATGATGTGGGATACCAAGGGTAGTAGTCTGGTCGCTCTGGCTGATGGGATGATGTGGGATATTAGGAGTAGTAGTCCGGTGGCTCTGACGGGATGATATGAGATATTAGGGGTAGTAGTCCAGTGGCTCTGGCTGATGGGATGATGTGGGATATTAGGGGTAGTAGTCCGGTGGCTCTAACTGACAGGATGATATGGGATATTAGAGTGAGTGTGGCTATGCGGAGTGGGTGCGGCTATACACTCAGCTTTATATATATATAGATATGATCATTATAATTTGTTATAACTAACCACAGTTAGGTTACTATGCCCGGGCAACTATGAAATGTGTCATCCTGATCGCGTTATTACTCAGTGCAATGATTGCCTATGGCTAGTAGGTTGCATAGTTATTAGATTTGTGCTGCTGATTTGCTACAATTTAAGATTAGATCCTGAGTGATCACCATTTCTAAAGTGGATTATACCATTCATTGATTCAGACAATAATCCAGAGCATCTGGAGGCTGTAAGGAGTTCAGATCTTGAGGGTCTTGGCTTTATCGTAATTCTAAGTTTTTGACACTCAGAACATAATTAAGAGATAGTGAGCAACATGTTACTTAATGTTAGTGATTAAGAACAAGACATTTTTTGTTCTATTATTCAGAGATTAAAGAAAGAGTTTTTGATAATCGACCTGTAATTATGCTCATTCTACTCTATAGCAAGCATTTAGAAATTATATAAACTTAAAAAAAACTCCAGGTGCCCCACACATGTCTCCAATACATTTTACCTAACATGCAGTACAAGATTATTATTTGCTATGAATCATGAATATGTATGCAAAATTGTAAAACTAACCACAGGTAAAAATTAAATTAAAAGGGTTGTCCAGGCTTAGGGTTCAAGTCTGCAATCACTCTCTGTCACTGCATAGTCGTGAATCCTCACAGTACACACACTGTGCACTGACAGAATTCTGGGGTGTCAGGATCTGGCGGACGTATGAATACAAGTATATTGGTTTGCATACATGCAGTTATGTGCAGACTAGATGTGTGCAGCATAGCTCAATAAAAGTGAAATAAGCAAGGCTGGACAAGTCTAGATGTAATAAAGCTGGAAGTATCTAAAAAGCATACTTGTGGTCACATGACTGCCTACTCCCAGCACCGGAGAGTCCTCACAGCATGCACTATGCACACTGTGAGGATTCACAAGTCTGCAATCACTCTCTATCACTGCTCTGCACACCGGTCCCCTGGTGATGGGCTTCAGGAAAATGGCCGCCTCTAGCAGTGCATGCGCAGATTAGATCTCAGCTCAATGACTCTGCTTCTGTGTGCACCACTGCCATTTTCCATTTTCGGCAACATACACAGCTGCTTGTTTCTGGGAAACACCCATGGAGTCAAAAACATCACTAAACCTGTAGATTAATTCCTACAGGGATGCAAACTCCAAAAGGATGTAATTACAAAGGTAATTCTACCCCCATGGCACTTAAGGGCTTTGCCTATGGAGGCTGAAAACTATTCTACAATAATTTGTCCTCCAAAAGTCACATAGTGCTCCTTCACTCCCGAGTCTCACCGTGTGGCTAAGTAGTGAAGTACAGATGCATTAGGGGCATTTCCATGTTCAGCAGAAATTTTGTGCCAATTTTGGTACAATTTTTACCCATTTCCCTGTGTTAAAATGTAACATTTGAGGATAAAGCAAAATTTTAGTATTAAAATGTAATTATTCTTTTCACCACCCAATGGTATAAAATTCTGTGAGAAATATGTGGTGTCAACATGCTCACTGCTCCCCTAGATGAATTCATTGAAAGGTGTAGTTTGTAAAATGGGGTCAATATTGCAAGGGTTCTGCTGTTCTCAAAGGTAGTTTTTCTCCTCTTACCCTTGTGAAAGTAAAAAATTTGGGGCAATTTCTTGCAAAAATCTTTGCAGGAAAAATGTATTTTTTTATAATCATGGGACAACGTTATAACATTTTATGAAGCTCCTGTGGGTGCAAGGTGCTCACCAGACCTTGAGGGGTGCAGTTTTCAAAATGAGGCCACTTGTGGAGATTTTCCACTGTTTACGCACATCAGGGGCTCTGCACATACGACATGGAGTCCTCTATCGATTCCAGCCAATTTTGGGTTATACAGCTCTGGCAAAAATTAAGAGACCACTGCAAAATGTTCAGTTTGTCTGATTTTTCAGGTATATTTTTGAGTAAAATGTAAATTGTACTTTTAGTCTATAAACTTCTGACAACATGTCTCCAAATTTCCAAGCAATCTTTTTTTTTTCTGAAAAGGAGAAATGGTTAAAATTAAAAAAAGAAAAAAAAACACGTGCATTTGGACCTCAAATAATGCAAAGAAAACAAGTTCATAATAATTTCGAAACAACAATTCTATTATTTTTTACTCAAGAAGAGTTCAGAAATCAATATTTTGTGGAATAACCATGATTTTTAATCACAGCTTTCATGCGTCTTGGCATGCATTCCACCAGTCTTTCACACTGCTTTTGGCACAAAAATTTGAGCAGTTCTTCTTTGTATGATGGCTTGTGACTATCCATCATCCTCTTGATTACAATCCAGAGTTTTTCAATGGGGTTCAGGTCTGGAGATTGGGCTGCCCACGACAGGGTTTTGATGTGGTGGTCTCTTAATCTTTGCCAGAGCTGTAAAAGTCAAATGGTGCTCCTTCCCTTCCGATCACTGCCATGCGCCCAATCTGTAGTTTTCCACCACATATGGGGTATCGGCACACTTAGGAGAAACTTGCACAACTGTATGGTGAAATTTCTTCTGTTACTCTTGTGAAAATATAAAATATGGTATAAAACCATAATTTACTGTATGTGAAAAGAAATGTAGTTTTTCATTTTTACAGCTCAAAATTATAAAATTCTATGAAGCACCTGGGGTGCAAGGTGCTCACCACACTTCTAGATAAGTTTCTTGAGGTGTAGTTTCTAAAATAGGGTCTTTTTTGATTTTCCACTGTTTAGGCACATCAGGTGCTCTGCAAATGCGACATAGTGTCCCTGATCTATTCCAACATTTATCAACATTTTATCATATATAATTTTGATGTGAAAATTTTATATTTTCATTTTTTCCTTCCCCATTGCTTTAATTCCTGTGAAGCACCTGAATAATAAACTTAATGAAAGTGGTTTTGAGCGCTTTGAGAAGTACAGTTTTTAAAATGTTGTCACTTCTGGGTATTTTACACAAGCCCCTCAAAGTCAATTCAAATGTGATGTAGTCCCTAAAAAAATTCTTTTTGTAAATTTTTTTCGTCGTTGAAAAATTGACGGTCAAATTTTAACCCTACTAACTTCCTAACAGGAAAAAATTGAATTTTAAAAATTATGATTATTGAAAGCAGACATGTGGTAAATGTTATTTTTTAACTGTTCTAACTGATACAACCCTCTGATTTAAGAGCATAAAAATTAAAAGTTTAAAAATGGAGACATTTTCATCAAAATTCTTATACCGTATATACTCGAGTATAAGCCGAGATTTTCAGCCCAAATTTTTGGGCTGAAAGTGCCCCCTCGGCTTATACTCGACTCACGGTCGGCGGGTGAGGGGGAGAGGGCACTGAGGCATACTCACCTAGTCCCGGCGCTCCTGGCGCTCCCCCTGCCCGTCCCACGGTCTTCGGTGCCGCAGCTCTTCCCCTGTTCAGCGGTCACATGGGACCGCTCATTAGAGAAATGAATAGGCTGCTCCACCTCCCATAGGGGCGGAGCCGCCTATTCATTTCTCTAATCAGCGGTGCCGGTGACCGCTGACAGAGGAAGAGGCTGCGGCACCGAAGACCAGCTGTCCGGGGGAAGGAGCCAGGGACGCCGGGAGAAGGTAAGTATTACATATTCACCTTCCCTCGTTCCACACGCTGGGCGCCGCTCTGTCTTCACGTCCTCTTGCTCTGACTGTTCAGGTCAGAGGGCGCGATGACGCATATAGTGTGCGCGCTGCCCTCTGCCTGATCAGTCAGTGCAGAGAGACGCCGGGACGGGACGCTGAGGAGCTGCAAGCAAGAGAGGTGAGTATGTGTTTTTTTTTTTTTATTGCAGCAGCAGCAATGGCACAGATTTATGTGGAGTATCTATGGGGCAACGGTGCAGAGAATTATATATAAGGCACAGCTTATGTGGAGCATCTATGGGGCCATAATCAAAGGTCAAAGGTGCAGAGCATTATATATGGCACAGCTATCTATGGGGCCATAATCAAAGGTCCAGAGCATTATATATGGCACAGCTATCTATGGGGCCATAATCAAAGGTGCAGAGCATTATATATGGCACAGCTATCTATGGGGCCATAATCAAAGGTGCAGAGCATTGTATATGGCACAGCTATCTATGGGGCCATAATCAAAGGTGCAGAGCATTGTATATGGCACAGCTATCTATGGAGCATCTATGGGGCCATAATGAACTGTGCAGAGCATTATATATGGCACAGCTTTATGTGGAGCATCTATGGGGCCATAATGAACGGTGCAGAGCATTATATGTAGCACAGCTTTATGTGGAGCATCTATGGGGCCATAATGAACGGTATGGAGCATCTATTTTTAATTTTGAAATTCACTGGTAGCTGCTGCATTTTCCACCCTAGGCTTATACTCGAGTCAATAAGTTTTCCCAGTTTTTTGTGGCAAAATTAGGGGGGTCGGCTTATACTCGGGTCGGCTTATACTCGAGTATATACGGTAATTTCTCAAGTAAACGCAAAATATATCAGTCTAAATTGACCACTAACATGAAGTAAAACATGTCCAAAAATATTGGCAATCTCACAGTCACTGGGATACTTTGAAGCGTTCCAGAGTTATTACCACATAACGTGACAGTGGACAAAATTGTAAAATTTGGTCTGGTCAGGAAGGTGAAAACAGGCTCGGCTGTGAAGGGGTTAAAGGAGCTTCAATAGTACACACATTTTGTAAGAAAGCAGAAATATTTTTGTTACCTTGAATAACCCTTATGGAGTGGCTTCAGAAGTGTGCAGAGTTTGCAGCCACAACATTGTCCCGTGGACAGGCAAATCCTGTGGCACTTCGGAGGTCAGTAATACTAGGGCAGCACGGTGGCGCAAGTGGATAGCACAGCAGCCTTACAGCGCTGGAGTCCTGGGTTCAAGCCCCACTAAGGACAACATCTGCAAAGAGTTTGTATGTTCTCTCCGTGTTTGCGTGGGTTTCCTCCGGGTACTCTGGTTTCCTCCCACATTCCAAAGACATACTGATAGGGAATTTAGATTGTGAGCCCCATCGGGGACAGCGATGATAATGTGTGCAACCTGTAAAGCGCTGTGGAATATGTTAGCGCTATATAAAAAATAAAGATTATTATTATTACATGGCAACTGTCAGAGGGTAATCTACAAATTTTGCATTAAATTCTCAGAAAATCGTGTTTTGTCTCTCTTCGGTTTCATATAATTACTTGCCCATCGTGACATCACTCACAATGATGACCATGAATTAATTACTGTATCTAACCTTTTTCAGACTGGTGGTAAAGAAATATCAGAGAATAAACCCTACAGACAATGCTGTACATTGGATATTCCAGTTGTAGGCTAACATTGCTTAAGGCATTTTTCGTGCAGCATTGAAGTCTTTTGGCGCTGTGTAATATGTTTTTTATGGATCACTACTTACAGGCACATTATTTAGACCTGGAGTATCCAGTGGTAAACTATCCACATTTTTTTCTAAAAGTATAATCATGTAGATATAATTCTGCAAAATGCAACACTAAACTAATCAATCTATAGCTTGGTCAAGATGGTCCTTGTACTGTAAATGGATGCGGTATTGTAGTCTGCCATCATTCTTGTTCCCTAGGCTGTAATCTGTCCAAAGCACTTCCTGAAGATAGCATTACCATCCTGAATTATGCCTTGACAGCTGCACCCATAAATCAATTTAGAATCTTGCATTAATCATTTTTCTGTAATCAGGGGCTATTCACCTCAAATTTACATCTCATTTCTGTTGACCAAACTGCCACATTAGGCTTCTGAAGCTTATTCAGGCTTAAACGATTATATTCCCCTAATAAACACTGAAGCCTTTTCAGTCTGGACGTCGTGAGCTGCATTAATGTGATTCGGGAATAGTGGTTGAGCCGAGTCAGCATTGTTTGCAGTTGGTGGCAGGGACGCTTTATAAGAGAACTGTTCTGCTTTTTCAATGCCGGCTTCAGCCATCACTGGTGTTTGCCAGTCACAAAGCAGAAGGGTCAAAGGATTTTGTAAAGAGAAACCCTTTAAAGTTTTGTCTCAATTATCATTCTTGTGACTGTCTCCAATTACTTTGTAACTCTTACTGGAAATTCACTCTGCTTGAGTGCAGCAATGGTTGGCAAAGCAGCCAAGCCTTTCAAGGTTTACAAATCAATAATGTGAAATGCTATATGGAAAAATGTATGCATTGAAATCCCTTAAATGTGAGGGTCTCACCTTTGGTTCCAGGACTGACATTTTGGAAACTTGTATAGCTGAATAAATATGGCAGAGGTCTTAAACTAATCCAAAAAAGAAAGATATAAAATTAGCACATGTACATTTTCTGTCACTCGGTTTTCCAGAAACTCATCCATGTTTTCCATATTTTTTCTCATATGTAAAAAAAACAAACAGATTTTCATCAGTGTTTGACTTTCGGGTTTGTTTTCACCATTAGTGTTTCACTAGTGATTTTCTTGCATACAAAATAAACTGATGGAGGTTTCTCTAAATTCTTCTATGAAGTAGTCTGTGACGAATAGACATGTAGACTAGCATAAGTGAGTTTCATCTGAGGCTAGAATGAAAAACTTGTGTATAAGCTGAGTTTTAACGTACTTTTTTGTGCTGAAAACGTCCCCATCAGCTTATACATGAGTCAATTGTCCCAGAAAGCTGGCGGTGGAGGGGGAGCGGCAGCGGGTGACAGTGGCAGGAGCTGGTGGCTGTGGCTAAAGCCTTTGCCGCTGCTAAGGAGAAATGAATATTCATTTCTCTCATAGCGCGCACGATCACAACTGCAGCGGCAACCACAGCCGCCAGCTTCCAACAAACATGCTATTCACCCTCCAGCGTGCCCTCGCAGCATCTCGTTGGCGCCGGCTTCCAGCAGCTCTTCCTGTGCTGAGCAATCACGTGGCCCCGCTCATTAAGGTAATGAATATGCACAGGTCTCCACTCCCATAGGCATGAAGGGAATATTGATTATCTTAACGAACTGTGCCACTAGATCGCTCAGCACAGGAAAAACTGCTGGAAACCGGAACAAGGTGCTGTGAGGGCACGCTGGAGGGTGAGTAGGATGTTTTTTGGGTTTTTTTGTAATAGGAAGCATGCATACAAGGATGGGAAGGGGAGAGCCACAAATACCAGGACAGCGATGGAGGGATCCGCGCATACCAGGACATGGATGGGGGAGCTACGTATACCAGGACAGGACGAGGGGAGCCATGCGTACCAGGACAGGACTAGGGGAGCCACGCACACCAGGACAGCGACGGAGGGAGCCATGCATACCAGGACAGGGACGGGAGAGTCACGCATTCCAGGACAGGGATGAGGGGACAATGCATACCAGGCTTATACTTGAGATAATAAGCTTACTCAGTTTTATGTGGCAAAATTAGGTGCCTCAGCTTGTACTCAGGTCGGTTTATACTCGAGTATATATGGTATAATGTAATAGCATCATTAATTATAATTAGTAGTATGAGAAAATCTTAAATATGAAAGGGGCTTAACCTGTAGCAATGCCAGTAGATAAAGTAATAATTGTTCAGTACCCATTCATATCAATGTGTTTTAATAATAATATTTATAATTAGAGATGAGCGAACCTTTTAAGGTTTGGTTTGGCTATGTTCGCCGAACTTCCCAATGTTCACTAAACAGTTCTCTGAACATAACTGAACACCACTGAATTCAATGGGAGGCAAAACCAAACACAGACACCTTTAGGATGGCCCAAAGCTGCCGTAACAGCTCAAACTAGGGGCAGAAATCAGAAAAAGTGGCATCAATTGACCCGTCATTTGTGCAATAAATAATAATTAAAAAAAAATTGCATGGGTTCCCTTGTATTTTTGATAACCAGCTAGGCAGAATTGATAGCTGTGGGCTGCAACTCTCAGCTGTCAGCTTTAGCAAGGCTGGTTACCAAGAATAGATGAGTTCCAATGCCATGTTTTCAATTATTTAAATACATTTTTTTTAAAACAGCATGGGATTTACCCAATTTTAACAGCCAGACAAGATAAAGCTGACAGCTGGAGGCTGGTATTCTCAGGATGGTAGGGGGAGATGGATATTGCCCCCTCAGCCTAAAAATAGCAGCCTGCAGCAGCCCCTGAAAGGGCACATCTATTAGATGTGCTGCTCTTCTCACTTGCCCTGTGGCGGTGGCAAGTGTGGTTCATATTTGTGGGTCTGATGTGAGCTTTGTATTGTCTGATGACTAGTGTTGAGCGATACCGTCCGATACTTGAAAGTATCGGGATCGGAAAGTATCGGCCGATACCGGCAAAGTATCGGATCTAATCCGATACCGATACCCGATACCAATACAAGTCAATGGGACTCATGTATCGGACGGTATTCCTGATGGTTCCCAGGGTCTGAAGGAGAGGAAACTCTCCTTCAGGCCCTGGGAACCATATTAATGTGTAAAATAAAGAATTAAAATAAAAAATATTGCTATACTCACCTCTCCGACGCAGCTTGCACCTTACCGAGGGAACCGGCAGCGTTGTTTGCTTAAAATTCGCGCTTTTCCTTCCTTCCGTGACGTCACGGGAGGCTGGACACGCGTGCATTTTAAAATGCGCGCTTGTCCTGCCTCCCGTGACGTCCCGGCTTGTGATTGGTCGCGTCGCCCATGTGACCGCGACACGACCAATCACAAGCCAGAACGTAATTTTAAAATCCTGAAGGACCTAAAATTACGTCACGGCTTGCTGTGATTGGTCGCGTCGCGGCCACATGGGCAACGCGACCAATCACAAGCCGGGATGTCACGGGAGGCAGGACAAGCGCGCATTTTAAAATGCGCACGTGTCCAGCCTCCCGTGACGTCACGGCTTGTGATTGGTCGCGTCGCCCATGTGACCGCGACGCGACCAATCACAAGCCAGAACGTAATTTTAAAATCCTGAAGCACCTAAAATTCCGTCACGGCTTGCTGTGATTGGTCGCGTCGTGGCCACATGGGCGGCACGCGACCAATCACAAGCCGGGACTTCAACTAAGGAAGTAAACGCGCGAATTTTAAGCAAACAACGCTGCCAGTTCCCTCGCTGAGGTCCAGGCTGCGTCGGAGAGGTGAGTATAGCAATATTTTTTATTTTAATTCTCTCTTTTACACATTATTACATTAATGTTGTTTCGATACCGATACCCGATACCACAAAAGTATCGGATCTCGGTATCGGAATTCCGATACCCGCAAGTATCGGCCGATACCCGATACTTGCGGTATCGGAATGCTCAACACTACTGATGACATTAAGCCCAGAGATTAGTAATGGAGATGCATTTATAAGACACCGCCATTACTAACCTCATAGTGATATTTGTATAAAAATCACACAGAATAAAGTCCATTATTTGAAATCATGACACGGACTCTTTTGTTGACTTTAGATTAGACCATACTCATGTAATTGCCCAGTCCACTGCAGCCAATGTCGCCCGCAAAAGAAGTAAAATAATAAAAAAACATATTTCTCACCTGACTGAAGTGAAGAGATAATCCATAATTTCCCACGATGATCCTGATGACATTGAGAACAGACTGCTCTGCCAGGCAACCGGCTACACACTGACAGGAGTATGTAATCACTCCTGCAGTATGTAGTGCTGAGCTGCAGTGAGAAAGTTCCCTGAGAGTTCAACTGATGAACTCCGGTGACCTTACAGCAGCTCAATGCTACACACTGCAAGAGTGATTTCACGCTCCTGTTAGTGTGTCGTCGGCTGATGTGACTGCTCTACAAGTGATCCGAATCATCGTGGGACAGTATGGATTATGGCGGATAGATGAGGGATATTGGTTGTTTATTATTTTTTCACTTTTCCGGTGACATGGAGATTGGGATTAAGGTGAGGTTATGGTGTTTTTATAATTTTTTGCTTTTTACAGAAGACAACGGCTTCAGGGATTATGTGTTCTCGGATTTGAAGTCCCTTCAGGTGGCTATTATTAGGTTCATATGGCAACAAAAGCGCCATAGAGTGGCTAAGGAGGATCTCACAGCTCATAAGACCAGGGGAGGGCTTTTTGTGCCAAATATTCTTAATTACCACTGGGCTACTCACCTGAGGAGAATCCCCTGCTGGACGTCCCTATGGGCCTACAGCAAGTGGAATGAAATAGAGAAATTATGGCATGCCCCAATACACCCTAACTCTCTTTTATGGTCGCCAGCACAATGTAAGTCCTTTCCACCCCTTTTAGGCCCCATGCAGTTCACCCGTGACATTTGGAATACCTGCACACAGAGATTCGCCCTCATGTCACCATGCTCCCCCCTGGTGTCCTTCATCTATCATCCACAGCTCCCAAGCAGTTTAGAGTCTCCTATGGTTCACCCTTGGCTTAAAGCGGGCCTATTTAGATTTGCGGATATTATAGACGGGGAGACCATGGAGATTCACTCCTTTGATTATCTTAAGCAACATTTCTCGATTTCCAACAGGGAATTCTTTCAATACCTACAAATCAGAGATTTTGCTAACACCCTATATGGTAAAGCGGGAGCTTCGATCCCCACGGATTTCGAGAAAATTTGCAGGAGGGGCGTGAACACCAGGGGTCTGATCTCAGAAATTTATAAGCTTTTATCTGATCCACGGGATGGGTCTGGTGAATCTTTTCTATACATGCGCAAGTGGGAGGCCGCCCTGGAGCGGCGTATTTCTCCCCGAGAGTGGTCTGTCATTTGGAGGAATGCCGCAAAATCGTCAGTGTGTACTCTCTATAGAGAAAATATCTATAAGATACTAATGCACTGGTATCACACTCCAGAGTTTCTGCATGGACTGAATCCCTCTGTCCCTCCCTCCTGTTGGAGATGTGGAGGAAGCACTGGGTCCCTCATGCACATATTCTGGTCATGCCCCAAAATTGTGCCTTTTTGGAGTCAAGCTAAGTCCCTCATTGACAAGGTATTGCATACAGATATAGAACTAAACCCACTGGTGCTTCTCCTGGGTCACGGGGTGCCGGGTATGGGCAAACTCTCCAATAGATTATTGCAACATGTCCTTATGGCGGCCAGATGCCTGATTGCGCGTTTTTGGAGGCAGCCGAGTCCCCCTTCGCTTCAGCTCCTCATTAGACGGATCATGGATGTCAGAAGGATGGAACACCTTACAGCTTTACTAAATGACTCAGAGGTGCGCTTCCAGGCAATATGGTCCCCGTGGGATTATTATGCAGCGGGATCCGACCTGTAGTGCGGCTGAGTTCGGATTTGATTAGTCGATTTAACTG
Organism: Ranitomeya variabilis; assembly: GCF_051348905.1. Lineage (NCBI taxonomy): Eukaryota > Metazoa > Chordata > Amphibia > Anura > Dendrobatidae > Ranitomeya > Ranitomeya variabilis. The sequence continues at coordinate 822,897,508 of NC_135232.1, read as the reverse complement.
AGGTTTTTCCCTTTCCCCCCCCCCCTCCTTCTACTCCTTACTGTCTTGTCTTGTCTTTGTCATTTACGTCTTTGTAAAATTAAGGTCATTTATAGCCTTACATCATTTATATCGTTTATTATTCATGCACACTATACAGAAACTAAATACTTGTACGACCCTGTTTTGTTATACCATGTTTATTAAAATAAAACTTTTATGGTTAAAAAAAACAGGAATAATGTTTGTATTAACCCTTGAGAAAAAAATATTACTTCTTCCATGACCATTGCCTGGGTAAAAACTTTGCAAGATAGCATCTGCCCCCAGAAAGGGATAATTTTTGGACTGATTTTACACTTTTAGAAAATGAAAGTCTGTTAGTACAGTGTGCTGTTATGTTTGCTATTAGTTACTAGCAGTTACCATCAGTTTTCCTATAGCCAGATAGGTTGTCACTAGGACACTAATTATACTGTCTTTATGTTATAGAGCTCAACATGGGTTCAATACAGAATGAGGAAACCTCAGAGCGTGTCTTTTCTGGGCCATTAGAGGCTTTGTAGTACTAAGACTTATGGAAAATCTGGCAAATCTGTATTTCAAACTATTAGCTCTACTTTTCGCCATAAAAAGTTGCAAAATATGGTGCATCCCACATTTGTGTAATATGGGACTTTTTTGAGGAGTTGACCTTCACATGACAATTTTCAAAAGTGTCTGTACCCTTCCTATTCCTTTTCCTCTTTTCCTACATTCCCTCTTCTTTCCTTGCCCTCATCTTTACATCCTTTATCTTTTAGGTTTTGGGGTAGACATGATATATTGCATTACTGATATTATTTTCAGTTCTTATATTGCATTTCATAATTGCTTATTTTTTGCTGTCTTCCCCACCCTTACCTTCCCTTGTTTATGTAAAAATTCACCTAATAAAAGTAATTTAAACAAAAAAAGTGGCTGTAAAGCTGATCTGGAATTAGTCTGAAAGGTGGGATCTCTCATGAAAAAATAGAGTTAATATAATTTTTGCCAGTAATTAACATTAGTATATAACCCAAAACTATGCCAGCACATAGCTGGAGCAAATGTAATTTTCTGGCACAAACGTGACTTTATAAATTTGGCTTATATTTCTTTATTAAACTGTTGCTGTATATAAAATGCCAGCATTAGTACATTCTCACCCTGTTCTTTAATCAGAATACACTTAAATACATCTGTTCTCGGTCACCGGTTGAGCAATATGAATTAAAATACTGTTAATTTTGTAATGAGATATCTTTGTCACGATTAGTGTTGAGCGATACCGTCCGATACTTGAAAGTATCGGTATCGGAAAGTATCGGCCGATACCGTCACAGTATCGGAATCCAATCCGATACCGATACCCGATACCAATACAAGTCAATGGGACTCAAGTATCGGACGGTATTCCTGATGGTTCCCAGGGTCTGAAGGAGAGGAAACTCTCCTTCAGGCCCTGGGAACCATATAAATGTGTAAAAGAAAGAATTAAAATAAAAAATATCGCTATACTCACCTGTCCGACGCAGCCGGGACTTCAGCGAGGGAACCGGCAGCGTTGTTTGTTTAAAAATCGCGCTATTACTTGGTTACGTGAATTCCCGGCTTGTGATTGGTCAGGTCGGCCATGTTGCCGGGACGCGGACCAATCACAGCAAGCCGTGACGAAATTACGTCACGGCTTGCTGTGATTGGTCCGCGTCCCGGCAATATGGCCGCCCTGACCAATCACAAGCCGGGACGTCACGGGAGGCTGGACACGCGCTCATTTTAAAATGGGCGCGTGTCCAGCCTCCCGTGACGTCACGGCTTGTGATTGGTTGCGCCGCGATCAACCAATCACAAGCCGGGAGGCTGGACGCGCTCATTTTGAAATGGGCGCGTGTCCAGCCTCCCGGCTTGTGATTGGTTGACCGCGACGCAACCAATCACAAGCCGTGACGTCACAGGAGGCTGGACACGCGCCCTTTTTAAAATGAGCGCGTTTCCAGCCTCCCGTGACGTCACGGCTTGTGATTGGTTAATGGCGGCCATGTTGCCGGGACGCGGACCAATCACAGCAAGCCGTGACGTATTTTCGTCACGGCTTGCTGTGATTGGTCCGCGGCCCGGCAACATGGCCGCCCTGACCAATCACAAGCCGGGACTTCGCGTAACCATGTAAAAGCGGGAATTTTAAACAAACAACGCTGCCGGTTCCTGCGCTGAGGTCCCGGCTGCGTCGGACAGGTGAGTATAGCGATATTTTTTATTTTAATTCTCTATTTTACACATTTTAACATTAATGTTGTTCCGATACCCGATACCCGATACCACAAGAGTATCGGAATCCCGGTATCGGAATTCCGATACAGCAAGTATCGGCCGATACCCGATACTTGCAGCATCGGAATGCTCAACACTAGTCACGATGTGACATAACTGCTGGCCCTTTGAGGTCATTGCCTATCCTGATGCTTCATTGTGATAGATGTTAATTAGCAGAAATAAGGCCAGGAATTGCAAGCTCATGAAGCGCAAAGCATAAATACAATACATGAAGAGGACGGCACAACTTCACTCACAGTGACCTTCAGGAAGATTTGCTTTACTGATCAGGCAGCGTGGTGGATGCCCCTGATGATATCAGACATTTTAAGCTTGCAGGCAGTAACATTTACTGGTATTGGCTCCTCAGAACTTAAATCCTCAGTCTTAAACTAAGAGGTGTGAAAAGGTTAGTTCACAATTACCCAAAGTTCAGAATGAATATTTATAATATATTGAGCAAAATAAGCAAGTTTAGGCTAATGATCCTGCAGTAACCTTAACATCTAGACAAGGATTTTGTGTTCAGATCTTCTGTGACACAGACCGTAAGGAGAATTGTTCTCTGCCTATTCATTAAAAAGAGGTTTTGAGTTTAGTATATAATACAATGCTGAACTTTACACAGCAATCCGCTAATACCCATGAGTATGACTCTTATATGATCTGGTGATCAGATGTTTTTGTAATACACATCCCTTGAAAAAGCCACTCAATATTTCATTCCAGCAAGTCAGATGAACGGCTATCCATGCAATACAAAGGGCCAGGCTCACCAAATTAAGAGTCGCTATTTGCAGAGAAGCCATCTATGAATTGCATGTGCCCAAATACAAATGTATTTATGCTCTTATTAGTCTCTATAACATTCAACTTTGTTCACTATATGTTAATGTCCCAAAGTAATTTAACTGATGGCAACCAGTAGCATCACAAATAAAATATTTCTTACAAGTCTGTGTTGTCAGAAAAGCCACTATTTGATTCAATTATCATTATTAGGAAGTCTACACATGGCCATGCTACATCTCCAAGTAAGAGCCATGTATATGATGTTAAACCATGCTCCATCCTAGGAGAGATCCTGTCTACACCATCCTCCCAGATACACCAACTAATAGGCAGCTACCCTATAAATTAATTAATATATGCTAACTAAGTATATGTATTTGGTGCATTGTGTCTCATACTTTCCTTTGATGTGATTGACAGCAGTGGAGCACTTTGACACATTGTAAAGACAGTCGCTAGAGATGAGTGGATTGATCTATCAATTAAAATTTTCTGAAATTTACATTTTCAAGAGTATTCAAACATTTCAAGCTCCAATTCGCATCTCAAAATCATTTTGCATTGCTACATAATGCCCTGCAGCTATGACATCTTTCGGATAATCATATCTTGTGCATTGGTGGTCAGTACTTGGGTCATCATAGATCTGCAAGTCCCTATGGAGCAGTTTGTACAGAAGAGTAATTTTCTATATCCAAAGTCACCGGGCAACTCTTCTTTACAGTGTAAGCTTTTATGGTTAGCAAGGTCATCTCTCTCTCCTGTAAAGTGTTAGCTATTATGGTCAGCAGGGTTCTCACTCTCCTTTAGAGTTTAGGCTGTTATGGACAGCAGGGTCATTTCACTCTGGACTGTAAAGTGTAAGCTCTTAAGTTAGCTTGGTTCTCTCTCTCTCCTCACCCATGTATATTTTCCAAACAATTACAAGCTTTCCAGTATTGACATTTGCACAAATGTATTCGCCACAAATCGAGTTTTGGGGGAGAATCCTTCAAATTAAAATTTCTAAAGATCTAAAGTCTAGCTTTAAGTCTGTGTGCTCTGCTGACTGATATGTCTGGGCGACCAGCCATGGCAATGAGCATCAGACTTTTTTTATGACTATCTTAGCTTGACAAGTTATGAACACCTTTACTCAAGCACTCCATGAATCCCATGATTTGCTTGTATAACACTGATCCTAATCATTCAGTGGTTAAAACATCCACCTTATCCATTAGTTTAAAATATTTTTGGAATATTACAGTGACCCCCTGGTCCAAATTACTATTATTTTGAATAGTTAAGCAATATGTAGATGGGCACCCTTGGAGATTTGTGTGCTCTGATATCTTTGACCAGAGTTTCAGATTAATTAGCCTGTTTGGGTTATGTCTTGTTCGCTAACATTGTTAGGAAAGGCCAAATGATGCAAATTTCTCAGCTTTATCAAAACCCAGCCTCCTTTTGCCAAAAAACAGTAGCCATACTAAACCACTGCCTAGCACTCTGGAAAATGAAAATGATGGAGGCCCAAAACACAGGAGAAGGTTATAATAACATAGCAAATCATTTTCAAGTTGCCCATTCCTCAATTCAAAATGTAATTGAGACATGCCAGTTAATAGGAGCAGTGGAGGTCAAGATATGGTCTGGAAGTCCAAGCAAAATTTCAGTGAAAGCTACTCATAGGATTGCTAGAGAGGCAAATCAAAACCCCCATGTGACTACAAAAGACCTTCAGAAATATTTAGCAGACTCTGGAGTTGTGGCACATTGTTCTAGAGTTCAGAGACACCTGCACAAATATGGCCTTCATGGAAGAGTCATCAGAAGAAAACAGCTTCTGCATCCTTACCATAAAATGAATCTTCAGAAATAGGCAAAATAACTTCTAAATAAGACTGATGCATTTTGGAAACAATAATGATCGATGAGGCATATAATTTCAGTAAAAGAACCTCTTGCCAACCATTAAGCATGGCGGGGGGGTCAATCATGTTTTGGGGTTGTGTTGCAGCCAATGGCAAGGGGTAAATTTCACAGGTAGATTGAAGAATAGATTCAATGAAATTCTTAATGCTGCTGGTACATGGTAACATATCATCTGCAAGAAATCTAAACTTTTAAAGATACTATTATTAAGCATAACTCCAAAATAATGATAAAAAATTAAAGGGCTTGATTTGAAGGCTAGAAACTGGCTAGAAACTGATCAAGCTTCAAGAGGGAAGATTATTTGTTGTATTCTCAAGTAGAACAACCTTTCGCTCTATTGAACTACATCATTCCACCTCATTCACCGCTCATCCCCAGACGCTATGACAGCACTGTATATTTCAAAGTCCTGCTATAGTTCTGCTAAGAATATGCAAATGTATCTCATTCTACTTTATTCATTTAGACAGACTTGAGTTTTTGTTAATATAGCATGTAACTTTTTAATGTGGCAAACAAATCAACATTGCAATATTTATCTACTGCTAGAAAATGCATTTGTGCATTCATTAGTATGGCACGTACTGTGCACAAACGATGTTCTGCAGCCAAGGTGTCCAGAGATAATGTCATGCTGTCTGCAGCTGGTACAGAATCACACAGTCACATACTTACAAATCAGCCCTGCTCTCATTACGTAACAGATGTAATCTTCTCTCTTCAATGGTTGCTTGAGAAATGCCAGATATTGAAGCTTTATCCATATTGCCATCTTAGTGGCAATATCATCATAAATTTGGCTGACTGTTTTTAAGTGCAGATGTGCATTTAATACGTATGTTAAATGTAAACTGGAAAATATTTATGCATTGTTGAAACACACAGCACACACATGTGTCCTTCTGTACCTCACCACCAGAATATAGCAGTCCCTCAATGATCATCCTTTTTATATGATTCGGGATATGCGTCTATTTGTTATCACAGTAATAATTCTTTATTGGTGTATGGGGCAGGGAATATCCCAAGAATATGGAGTAACTAGCTTCAACCTTTTCAATGTCTTTTTACAATTCTGGAAAGGATTAAACGCTCAGCATTAATGGATTGTTAGATTTAATTCCACTTCAGATTCTAATTTTCCAATAACAAAGACTAAGAGAAAAAATATTGAGGAAGAATGATTTAAAACCATGGTGTTCTTATTCGGCATTAGTAATAATTGGCATCTAAATATATTTAAACAAGAATGGTCAAAATTGTATTTATTTCTAACCTGATCCACTTCTTACCAATGCTCACTAGAAGGTGTGATAGAGTAATTTCCCCAAAGTTTAGTGCAGACTCATGCACTGAGTCATATACAAAAATCTGTCCAGGTGGATGACGGAAGCCCTGCCACTTAGGCTACTTTCACGCTGGTCCATCTGTACGGGCCCGTCGCAATGCGTCAGGCCGACGTACCGACGGACGCTGTGAGACGTGGGCAGCGAATGCAGTTTTACATCGCATCCGCTGCCCAGTCTGCAGTCCGGGGAGGAGGGGGTGGAGTTTCAGCCACGCATGTGCGGTCAAAAATGGCGGACGCGACGCACAAAAAAAGTTACATGGAACTTTTTTGTGCCGACGGTCCACCAAAACACGACGCATCCGTCGCACGATGGATGCGATGTGTGGCAATCCGTCGCAATGCGTCGCTAATGCAAGTGTATGGAGAAAAAACGCATCCTGCGGGCAACTTTGCAGGATGCATTTTTTCTCCAAAACGACACATTGCGACGTGAAAGTAGCCTTAGATAAGAGGTAGAGCTTAGAAATCTTTTATCAGACTGCACAGTGTGAAGAGGGAAGCAGGGAAGATTCAGCTGCAGCCAGTTGTCCAGCAGCCAAACACAGGACAGAGAGGAAGAGAAGGGGGTAATGAGGACTTGGCTAAGGCCGGGGTCACACTACCGTAGAATACAGGCGAGTGCTATGTGAGAAAACATTGCATAGCACTCGGCCCAGTGTTAATTTCTGGGGCAGCTCACATTACCGTTTTTTTTCTCGGGCGTATTCTACGAGTGAGTGAAATCGCAGCATGCTGTGATTTTATGCGTATGTCGACTGAGTCTCGTCAATGCAAGCCTATGGGTGCGAGAAAAACTCGGACACTACATGGTCCATTCGTCTAGCTTACCCCAAATACGCACACATTTTCCTAATTTCAGGCCAATGAGCAATTTAATTCAATGGGATAAATCAGTGAGAAATGTAAAGTCATTCTCATGTCATACAGATACATAGGTGCGAGAAAATCACATCATCGCATTGAAAACGCATTACACACGGATGACCATACAGAGAACACTCATGGGACTCTCGGCAGGGAGACTGGGACTAATTTTCCATACATTTAGTCTGACTCCAGTCCAACCTGAGAAACACAAAGAATATTGATTTATATATTTATAAGTTTTATTTGTAATGCAAAACAACATTTTCTGGATTTAGGCTACGTTCACATTTGCGGTGTGCGCCGCAGCGTCGTCGCCGCACCAAAACGCATGCGGCGTGCGGCCCTATCTTTACCATTGGGGCCGCATGGCGCCGCATGTACATGCGTTGTCATGCGTTTTGGTGCGTTGTACGCCGCATGCGGCGTTAGGGCGCACCTGTCAGGGCGCGGCAAACGCAACATGTTGCATTTTTTGGGCGGCGCAGACTTTGGAAAAAACGCATGCGTCGTGTTTGCGTCGTGTTTGCGTCGTCGATGCGGCTTTTTTCCCATTGACTTGTATTGACAACGCAGACGACGCAAGTACTTGCGTCGTGGTGCGTTGTACGACGCATGCGTTTTCCAATAAAAAATGCAAAACATTGTCTAGACTTTTGTCTAGACAAAAAAACCCCCACTATATATAGAGATAAAAAAAGGGGTTTGGCATTGTCTTTCACAAGGCTATCTACAGAGAAGACTGACTGAAGGGAATCTGCTTTCCAAACCTGTAAGTATATATTTCTCTTTGCATATTTTTTATTCTGTGTGTTATTTTTTGATTTGGATTTAATTTGTGCAATGTTTGGTCTGTGCTATTGTACGGTTATGGCATTGTGGGTTGTTAGTGAAAAATTGTGTTTTTTAATCTTGTTTTGATGTACTTCTGGCGTTATATGCTGGCGTTTATTGTCACCGGCCTTGCTTGGTTTTGGATTGGTTTTATGGATTTGGGGTTGTTCTGGTGTCATGCGGTTGTTCAATGTCTTTAAATTTGGCAGATTTTTATGTTAAATTTCTGGTGCATGTTTTTCTGGTTTCTATTGTTGGGGGTAACCGTATGGCATTTTCTTGGCTCATGTCTTGATGTGTTTTATGCTGTTGGCATTTTTTTTTCTTTCCTTGAGTGTCTTTTCTTGCTGGTGGGGGGGCTACATTTATGATGTTTCCTTTTTTATTGTATTGTTCTGTGCTGCTATGCCATTCTATTTTCAATTGTATTTTCCCTTTTTTTTTTTTTTTTTTTTTTAAACTGATGGTTTTATGTCGTTTTCCCCATGGCTTCCGTATGTATCTCCTTTCTTGAATGTTTCCATTGACAAGTGTGTAGTATGGCCTTTTTTTTTTTTTTTTTTAGTTGGGGGCCTTTTTTTTAAAATTTATTGTGTTTTCTTTTCATTTGGACTATGTTTTATCTTTTGGGTTGCTGTATATTGTAACAGCGGTTGTCCCGTAATGTTTATTGCTTATTATCTAGAATGTTATTTAGCGCCTTTTTCTGATGTATTTTGGTGGATGTCACCAGATGGTGTTGTTTTGGATTATGTCTTGTTGTAATTGTAAATGATGGCGTTCATTAGTTTGCTTATTTCATTGTGCCTTTTTTTTTTCCTGTAGAAATTTTTACATAGGTGTCTATTTTTTCTGAATTTTATTTGGTTCTATTCTTGTATTGTTTCTTCGATTGTGTTCTCTTGCAATGTATGGCGTTGTGGTGTCGCTTTTTGAGTTTGCATTGTCCTATCAGTCAACAGTCAATTGTGGTTGTTTTAATGTTTTGGGCCTATTTTATTGTATGTGGCATTGGATGTGATTTTTTGCTCATTTTTTTCATTGCAGAACAAACTTGCAAGAATGCCAAGTTCTTCGGAGCATAGCCAATCGGCGCGGGGGAGTGCGGTGAGTAATTATGTCTAGTTGCTTACAATTCGCTGCCATTTGTAGCATTGACAATAATTTTTGTATACAATTTTTCCAGGCTTCTTCAAGTGAGGGGGAAGACGGTCAGCGGGAGCAGAGAGATCGGGGCCAAGATGTGGCGTCAGGCCGGCGAGTGAGTATTTTTTTTCTTTATTTTTTTTTTTTCAGTAGCATCCTGCTGTGAGGAACATTACATTTGAGGAGCATCCTGCTTTCACTAGGGATGTTTACTAAGCTTAGGCCCCCGTCACACATAGCGAGATCGCTAGCGAGATCGCTGCTGAGGCACTAGTTTTGTGACGCAACAGCGACCTCAGTAGCGATCTCGCTATGTGTGACACGTACCAGCGACCAGGCCCCTGCTGTGAGATCGCTGGCCGTGTTGGAATGGCCTGGGCCGTTTTTTGGTCGTTGAGGTCCCGCTGACATCGCTGAATCGGTGTGTGTGACACCGATCCAGCGATGTCTTCACTGGTAACCAGGGTAAACATCGGGTTACTAAGCGCAGGGCCACGCTTAGTAACCCGATGTTTACCCTGGTTACCCGGATGCTGCAGGGGGACTTCGGCATCGTTGAAGACAGTTTCAACGATGCTGAATTCGGTCCCCTGATCGTTGGTCGCTGGAGAGAGCGGTCTGTGTGACAGCTCCCCAGCAACCACACAACGACTTACCAACGATCACGGCCAGGCAGTATCGCTATTCGTGATCGTTGGTAAATCGCTATGTGAGACGGGGCCTTTGTACATTATAGATTTTCAGGGCAGCAAATATTGGGGGAAGGTAAAATAAAGTTGAACTCCCTGCACACAAACATTCCAAAACACAGGTGTAGAAAACATCAATATACATACATCAAATGGCAAAGGATAGGGCAAAGGTACCTATCATTCCAGGTACTGGTGGTTGTTATTATTTGCATATTTTTAACCTATTTGTTTTCTAATTTTTCTAGGTTTCACAACGGGACCAAGGAGACAGTGGAATAGATGTGGACCTCCTGATCTCCAGCATCCAGGAGCGTGGCCCGTTGTGGGACAGCCGTGACCCTCGGCACATGGACCAGGTGGTGTTGAGGCGTTTGTGGGCAGAGGTGGCAAAGTCGCTGTGGGATGGCTTTGACAGTGCCTCAGCGAAGGCCAAAGGCAACTTTAGTGAGTATTGCAGATACGCTGCTATGACCCATCTTGCCAGGATAAACACAACCGTGTGTGATGCGATCAACGCCTAAACTTTGCATCGCTCACGGTTGTTTTATCCTTTTAAAATGCTAAATATGTAACCATTTTTTTGTCTTTACATTCACAGTGAAAAAGTTGAGGACCAGATGGCGATCCATGAAGGACCGTTTCAATAAGGGGATCCGTGCTGCGGAGGAGCAAGCTCGGAGTGGTGCTGCTGCGTCCAAGTCGGTGCCCTACAAATACAACAGGGCACTCCAGTTCCTAAGACCGGTCCTTACCCGCCGACAGTAAGTATTTTGGCCACATAACATATTGCACAGCCACATTGTACATTGCCCAGACACATAGCATATTGCACAGCCACATAGTACATTGCCCAGCCACGTACATTGTGCATCCACATAGTAGATTGCCAGGCCACTATATAGCAGCCACATAGTACACGTTCTAGCTACATATACACATAGTATATTTCCAAAGGAACATAGTGTATTGGCCATCCATGTAGTCATTGTAGCATTTTGGCCAACCTTTTACCCTAGTGGAATGGTATATAGCCCATTAGTAATTTTTTGGTTAGGCGTGAGTCATTGTAGTCCATGACAGGTTACGTTCTGAGCCAGGGTAGTTCTGATCGCATGAATAATGATGACGTCTGGATCACATGATCCTAACGTCATGGCCGTTCCTGCGATCAGATCAGCAAAGTGTTTTTTTTTAAAAGTTTTTTTTAAATGTTTTTTTTTACTTTACATTTTTTAATAATTTGGCGGCATAGTCAGCATCAAGAAAGATTTTTTTTTAAAAAATGTTTTAAAACGATGACAGAGGTATGCATTGACTTTTGCAGCGGGAATGACCGGTCATTTTCTACCGTAGGTATGTCCATGATTGTTATCGTCAGCCCTAATGGTCAGCTGGCGGTAACAATCAGCAATTTATTATAGGCAACACAGACTGAGAGACAGGGGATTGTAATGTATTGATGTGTCATGTAATGTTAATTTTTTAACAGGAGTTGGCGTATGTGATAGGTTATTAATTGAAGACTAATTTTTTCCTTATCTTTTCACAGGACACACAGCAGCACCCTCCAGCAAGCTCCCCCCTGTGAAGCGGAACTTCATGGATCGCCATCTGACCCGTCACAGCCCTCCCACAGCGACAGCAGGCTTGCACCACCATCATCTGGAGAACCGGCTGCCGGTACATCAGGTTTTCCCCTGCCCGAGGCCTCTGGCGCACCTTCGTTCGGGAATTCCCGACAGCGCCAGCGGGCCTCGGACAGGTCAGTCATGCCCGAATTTTTGCACTTGGGCACGGTGTTCCAGAACGGTTTCAAGGCGTTGAGCGATAAAATGTCCAGTATGGAACGGCGCCTTGAAATCCTGGAAGCCGAGCTCTCAAATCCGGCAAAGCATTTTTTAAGTACAATTGCTAAAGGCATGGTGGAAAACCTTACGCCGGAACTCCAGATTTCGGTGATGCAGGACTGCAACAATTCCTACGTGAGGGCTCTGCAGCAGTCTCGGCGCATGCAGTCAGCGACACTGCCAGTAGTACCGTCGCTGGCTAGCATGACTCCGACTACTGCTGCAGAGCCACTCCAGCCAACCCACCCTGGTCCAAGTGCCGAGCGACGCCACCACAGGCACCATAGCAGTGTGCCGCCGACTCCTGCTCCTGCCAGGCCCTCATCCTCCCGCAGCCATCATTCTAGGGGAGATCGTGGAAAGAAAAGAAAACACAAAAGCAAGAGGACACGCACTGAGGCTCTGGCTGCTCCAGTACAAACAACAAGTAGACGTCGGGGCTCTAGCCGCAGTAGGAGCAGCCAGAGCCAACCAAGAACCTCACAAAGGCTCGTGTTGCCTCCTCCCTCCCCTACAGGGGTGGCGGTTTCCTCCCCATTAGACCCTGCGGAGGGTTTAGACCTGCCATCCAGCCTCCTGGACTATAATAGGTCAACATCCTCCTCCTCCTCGTCATCCTCATTTTCCGCTCCCCATTCCGAAAAAGAAACCTACCATTCCCCCATGGTGGCACAGGTTGATACCCCCTAAGTTTATTTCCCCTTTTTTTTTTCTGTTTCCCCCCAATAAAAAATTTTGGTTTTAATACAATATTTGCTCTTATTTTCCTGTATACTTCTCAGCAAGTCACACCGTGCGCCGTCTACACATATTTTATGCTTCAAACAACTCATATATGCAATGTCAGACACTATTTTTACCATTTTTATTTTGCCTTTTTTGGTGTGTCTCTCATTGCTGTATGAGGTGTTCACAAACAATAAAGTGTATGAGGTGTTTTCAATCACTAAGGCTATGTGTCCACGCTCAGGATTGCATGAGGATTTGGTCATGATTTTACATAAGTATTTGTAACCCAAAACCAGGAGTGGGTGATAAATACAGAAGTGGAGCATATGTTTCTATTCCACTTTGCCTATAATTGTTCCACTCCTGGTTTTGTATTACAAATACTGAAGAAAAATCGTGACAAAATCCTGATGCAATCCTGAACGTGGACACATACCGTAAAGGTACCTTCACACTTAACAATGCTGCAGCGAAACATACAATGATGCAGATCACTGCAGCATCGCTATTTGGTCGCTGGAGAGCTGTCTGTGTGACAGCTCTCCAGCGACCAACGATGCCGAGATCCCCGTGTAACCAGGGTAAACATCAGGTTGCTAAGCGCAGGCCGCCGCGCTTCCGATGATTACCCTGGTTACCAGTGTTAAATGTAAATAAAACAACAGTACATACACTCAGAATTGCGTCCCCCGGCGTCCGCTTCCCTGCCCTGACTGAGTGACGGCCCTAACAGCAGAGCGGTCACATCACCGCTGTGCTGTGCATTCACTTTCCGGCCGGCGCTCAGTCAGTGCAGGAAGCATACGCCGGGGGACGCGAAGATGAGTATATGTACTGGTTTTTTTGTAAACTTTCACACTGGGAAACAGGGTAAATATCAGTTTACTATGCGCCGCCCTACGCTTAGTAATCCGATATTTACCCTGATTACCATTGTAAAACATCGCTGGTATCGTTGATTTTGCTGTCAAACACAACGATACACGGCGATCTGACAAACAAATAAATATGTTATATGGTATGGTATAAATTTTGTCTTTGAAGCAGGGTAGAAAACTTAAGAAAATTTTTTTATTAAAACACAACATTTTAAAAACAAAGGGTTCCAAGTTTTTTAGATAAGGCACATTACATTGGTGAACTATTTTTAGCATAGTCACACCAGAATACAGTCCAACAGTTTACTACACCATTGTATCTTGCCATGACAGACGGCCAACATCTGACACAAAATAGGCCGCAAAACGATCCCTCATCTGCGCAATTTCCACACTTGTCCTCAGAGGATGATCATGGAAATTGGGCAATGGGTTGGCTATGGTTTCATCGAGATCAATGTTCAGTCTCTCTTTGGCCAGAATAAAATTGTGGAGAACCACACACGCCTTCACCACCTCATCCACTGTCTCAGTTTTCAGATTAATGGCGGATCCTAATATCCGCCATTTGGACACAAGGATGCCAAAGGCGCACTCCACAGTCCTTCTGGCCCTGGACAGTCTGTAATTGAACACCCTTTTCGTATGGTCCAAGCCCCGACTGGAGTAGGGTTTCAATAGGTTGGCAGACATTTGGAATGCCTCATCCCCAACCACAACAAATGGCATCGCAGGGCCTTCGGTGTGGGGAAGAGGTCGTGGCTGGGGGAAATTGAAATTGTTGCCATATAATTTTTGGCCCATATCCGACTCTTTGAATGTGCGCGAGTCATTTGAACGGCCAAACGCACCAATGTCGACTGCGAGAAAACGGCAGTCCGCACCGGCAATTGCCATCAGCACAGTGGAAAAATATTTTTTGTAGTTGTAGAAAAGGGATCCACTTTTCCCTGGCTTGGTAATCCGAATGTGCTTGCCATCCACCGCGCCAATACAGTTTGGAAACGAACACACTTCCTCAAATTTCTCGGCGTTGGCCAACCAGATATCGCTTGTAGGGACGGGTAAAAATTCTTCCCGGAGATTATCCCACAAAGCGCGGCAGGTCTCAGCAATAATTCCGGAGAGAGTGGAGACTCCAATCCGGAACTGAAATTGAAGGGATCGCAAGGTCTCTCCGGTAGCCAGGAAACTGCCAAGAAGATAAAGAAATTACATTAGTACATTGCAATTTATAAAAGTACATTGACAATACCACCCCCAAAAAAAATTAAGAAAAAAAAAAAAAAAAGGGAAGATGTGAACGTAGCCGAACATATCTCAGTCATTCAAACAGCTACGTACCGTAGAGTCACCAGAAGCCGCTCCTCTGCGGAAATAGCTCTCCGGTGCTGCGTGTCCTGCCTGCTAATGGCTCCTTCCACCCGACGCAGAAGATACCGGAAGCTCTCCTGAGACATCCTGGTGTACTCGAAATATTTCTCCAGGTTCTCATTCAGTTCGCCAAACAAGCTATGGTATGCTCCACGGCTCTCCCGGACTTCCAAGATAGGGTGTATCCAAAATCGGCGATGAATCCATCTCCGTTTTTCTCTTTCTCTTTGATGAGCACAGGCGACAGCATAGGCATGAGCCAAGGCAAATTCCATCTCCATATCCATGACGATACTGTCCATGGGACGCTCCATCATGAATACCAGCAAAATGGGAGGAATTCATGTCTGCCATGGTATATATACACAATTACATAAACACCAACCCTCTTCTAGCCATTGGTGGTCCTTATCTATTGTGTAGACACTTTTTTTTGTGGGTGGGATGAAGAATGACTCACTGCACAAAAAACGCATGCGGCGCAAAACGCTGCGTTTTTTGTTGAAAACGCAACTGCGTTTACAAAAAACGCTGCGTTTTGCGCCGCATGCGTTGAAAGCATGCGGCGCAAAACGCAGCGTTGTGCATGCGTTTTGCTGCGTTTTTGTTTGCGTTGTGCGTTGCGGCGACGACGCTGCGGCGCACACCGCAAATGTGAACGTAGCCTAAGGCCATATTCACATGTGGTGTTTTGTAGCTTTTTGTTTTCATAGCCAAAACCTTTTTTTCAGTAATAACACTGCAGTTAAAATACAACTAATATCTGCATTTTTGCCGCATTTCTGTTGCATTTTTTTTTTGCTCCATTATTCAGGTGGATTAGATGTATTATTTGCCTGCAGTACATGTTAATAATATCAGTTTTATTTATCAAAAAAAATGCAGCACAAATATTATATTTCATTATTTTCAGCATTTTTGCAATTTCTGTTTGCTTTCTATGCGTGAAAAAAATGCTGCAAAATTTTGAAAGAAATGACATGGTGTAAATTTTCAAAAACGCTGCAGTGCTCAAATGGAATCTGGAAAAAAGGAGCTTTGTGCGCATGAGATTTCAGAAATCTCATAGCTTTTGTTGGTACTGAAAAAAAGCAGATTCTTTTCTGCGGAAAAAAATCACAGCGTAAAAAGCTACAAAAATGCAACATGTGCACATAGCCTAAGGGCGTGCGTACACTGGCACATATAGCACGGCCTACTGCTATTCGATGTTTTATAGGATAGCACTCGGCCCAATGTTATACTATGGGGTATGCCGATTTGGCATTCGAAAACAATTTCGGCATGCTTTGAGTGGCTCTGATAATTGGATTATGAGCACCCATACAATTCTATGAGTGTGTGTGAAACATCGGACTGCACTCGGATCAGTCCAATGTGCTCTCACAGAGACAATGGAGAAGATGTAGACATTAAGTTGTCTGTCTTCGCAGATGTGACGTGATTCTCTCATGCAAGAGAGTTGGATCACACTCACACTCACGAGTGTCATTAGCTTAATCAGACCGACTGAGAGAAAATACGCCAGTTTAAGCAAGACTTTAGCATTTCCTTACAACAAATCGTTGATTTCAGCTAGAGCAGGACCACAAATGCTAACGTCAGCTTTGCAAACCATTGCATTTTTGCTCTGGAATTGGGATGTCCTGGATTCCAAAATCTGCAGCACTCCCTGATTTCCATGTTTTTGAAAAACCCATCCATCCATACTGTATTAAAAAATCTGCCACAATAAACCTTCACGTCACTTTACGATACAATCAACCACACAGAATAATTATACAATGATTAGTGTTGCATTATTCACATTAGCAGAAATAGAAACCTATAATATATGCCAGAAAATAACCTTCAAATATAGGGTATTTTATTTGGAATGCATTAATACGTAATTAAAAAATACTATATATTTAAAGCAATTTCCAAACAATATATAATAATTATCCGAGTGAACAATATATCATTAGTGTAAACCACTTTCTATTCATAATAATTCATTTTAATTAATTTGCATTCTAAAAAGATGAAGGATTGGATTCACGGAGAAATGTCACTCAAAGAATGAATAATTGCCAGCATGGCGTACAATGCGTTACGCTCTCTAATAATGTGTGCATTCATCCTTAAATTATTAAGCACAAAAAAGAACTAAAAGTGCTAAGCTGCGGAAGAAATGTCACACTAACTATAACAATGTGCCGCCGCAGAGAAAGCAGCAAAATGGAAAATTCTGTTATCGCATCTGGCAAGCTATGCCTTGATAGGAATGATTATAGCCTGGGATGCTTTGGTTTGGTAAATGCAGAAGGGGTAGTATGATATAGCAGTGATGTACAGGCGTAAAATATTGGCATTGGCCACATACTACATTCTTTCTTGGGATCAGTATATGCAGTCTAACAGAGATCGGAAATGAAAGGGTTAAGTATGACTAAAGTCAGTTAACAATCCACCACCCAACTGTACGCTACGTCACTGTATTCCTACATTTCAGGTCACCGATGGATTTAGTTTTCAGCCAGAGACTGGCACCTCTATAAACCATTTAGTGACGGGGATTTATTTCATATTTTTAAATCTCTTCTCATGTTATGTGATGGCGATGGCCTGCTTTCATAATATAACTGAAGAGGAATAGAAACATTGAGGTCCTATAATAACAGTGCGATCTTCAGCCCAGGTTTTTTCTTTTTACTGTAATTTTCCTGAAAATGGCATTATCTTTCACAATAATAAAACGTTGTGCAACTACACCCATATTTGTAATAGCTTTAGGCCTCAGTCAGAAGCCTGTGAGTCACGAATATGTTCTATCTGTGATTTTACAGCCAGCCATTTATAGTCTATGGGGCTGTTCACTTAGTGGCTTCAAAAAAATCACAAAGACGTGTCAATTTTTTATCAGAGTCATGGATCAAAATTTCCCTTTTAAGTCTATGGGTCTGTGAAAATCACGGACAGCACACAGATGCCACCACTATGAAAAAGTGGTGTAAAGTTGTCCAATGGGCCAATGTAAAATTTTGATCTGGCCCCCTGGTTCTGTTGGTCAGGTATATGGACCCTTGTAGAGTTCCAAATCCTATAAAGACATACATGTTGCCCCCATTATGCATTAATTTCCCCATCCTGGACCCTTTCCAGGTATATATGTCCCCCATCCTGTGCTCCTTCATGGTAAAATTTCCTCCATCCTGGTATATATGTCCCCCATCCTGGGTACACTTTCTGGTAAATATGTTCTCATGATAGTGTATATCTCCCATTCTAGGCACCTTTCTGGTATATGTATTCCATCCTGGTAAATATGTCCCTCATTCTGGGACCATCTTAGTATATATGTCCCCCATCCTGATACATATGTACCGCATACTGAGCACATCCTGGTATATATGTCCCCCACCCTGGTATATATTTCTACAATTCTGAGCCCATCCTGGTATATATGTCCTCCAATCTGGATCCATCCTGGTTTATATGTGACCCCATCCCGGAACATATGTCCCCCATCCACGGCCATCCTGGTGTATATGTCCCCATCCTGGGCCCATCCTTGTAAATATGTCCACCATTCTTGGTCCATCGTGGTACAAATGATGTCAACCTGGTAAATATGTGTTAGGGTTGGCGGACACACCGAATATATATATATGAGACAGTTGGTGCGTTCGCAACCCGGGGTCCACCGTACAGGAGAGAAACCTGATGCTAGTAATAGGCGGTACTATATGGCGGTATTAGCGAACTCTGTTACTTCACAGATTCATGCAGTTAGAATAGCAGACAAACTCCTCACCAGAGGTGCCGGTATTCTAGGGGCTTATTTCAGCCAAGGCCCTGAATCCAAACATACAAACTCCTCACCGGAGGTGCCGTTATTCTAGGGGCTTATTTCAGCCAAACCCTGACCACATACAAGCATGACCACACTGGCGCTGAGCTCTTTAACATTGGTCTGATACTAGCGCATGGCCGTGCGGCCATGCAAACCTTTTATAGTTTTAGCACTCAAGGACCTTCCTAGTGGTCCAACAGGAACCACTTCAGGACCAGCGCATGTGACCCCCGACGTCCAATGGGAGGTTGTCCCGTGGTCATGCCCAGTATGGGAAAAGCAGGACTTAGTCCCAGAAAAATCTGCTCTCTGCTGATCAGCGCTGGCCACAAAGGCAGAGCCTGGAAGAACAGTAGTAACCAGTCGCCCAGTATCAACCTAAATCAGATGCTGGGACCAATGTCTCCGCTGAGCAGGCTCCACTGTGGCTAGAGAAGAATGCGAGACCACAGCAGAGATGGTTTGTGATTCCCCCTGTGCAGAGGTGGGAACTCGACACCTAACAATGTGTCCCTCATCCTGGGCCCATCCTGGTATATAAGGTCCTGGTTCTGATGCTGATTTTTAATGCATAAAAAAAATGATGCACACCTTACCTGGCTCCCATGAAATGCAGAGTTCTCTTCTATATCCTGCAGCTGACTTCATGTCCAAGCAACAAGGGAAATTTAACATCACTGCCATGTGCAGCTACTTCCCGCCAACGTCAGTTCTCAGCCTCTGGTTGGTTGATGGAGTGTATTGATGTGCAGGGACCCTGTGGGTTTCTATGATGCAATGCATTTCAACTGAATCTGCATCCTCAGAATGTACATCCTCGGTATTAAATCTATGTGTTGTCAATGATTAATACTGCAATTTCTAGGAGAAGCTTTGTAATTTATTATTCTTTCAGCAGAGAAAATCTTTTTTTTTCTTTTACAATGAGTGTCAGCTCTTTTTTCCATTTAGAATTTATTGTTAAGCTATGCTTCTATGCACAATATGAGGGTGGCACGTCCCCGATCAAAAGGTGGTTTAGAGAATGGCCCTATTTTGTTATTACATTTATGACAAACATCAGCCCATTTTTTTTTTAAATGACTGAGAAAAATCATGGATGTCTGAATGAAGCCTTAGCTGGAAGGAAATCCTGTAACAGGTCAAAGCTGCTGTCAGCAAACAAAAATCACTTTAAGTGAAGGTTCACCCAGTATTTCTGCATCTAAAATCCATGCATATTTTTTGCAATTTTTCATGTTGTTTTATGTGCAGTTTAGATTGCAGAAGCATCATAAAAACACAACAAAACTATGACAGACAACCAGTTTAAGATGAAGTAGGCTGGCAAATTAAATGAATGGGTAAATTCTGCACCAAAAAGCTGAAATTCTGCGATAACAATGGAGATGCTGCAGAATTTTTTTATCTTTGATCTTATTTATTTATTATACTTATATAATTCCACAGCACTTTACAGACATTATCTCTCCCCATTGAGGCTCACAATCTAGATTCCCCAGCAGTCTTTGAGGTATGGTGAGAAACCGGAGAAACGGGAGGAAACCCACCCTGATCTACTGCTTTGCTCTTTTAGCAGCAGTTCAGACATTTGTTTTAAAACAGACACAGGGATGATAAAAACTCGTATACTAGAGATGACGCACTACTGACGTCTATTGGAGAATTGGAGAGGGATTTATATGGTGTGGTTGTACTGTGCAGGGAGTGGGTAGATGTGAGCTATGAATGGTGGATGCTGTGCTATCTGCCCCAGCTATGTAGAAAGAGACTTAACTTTCATTGTAATTCTGTCTGTGCGATGAAAAAAAAAGTTATCTCTACATAATTGGAAATATCAGCGAATTATGACGTTTCATGGCCAGGGTGAAGACTGAAGATTCATGAATACGTTTAGTGCACGCACTGTGTGCTGTGAGTATTTGAAGGTTTCTGACTAAGAGCAGAGTTGTGTATGTTTTGTACATACTCTCGGCCAAGACTCGTCTAGTAGGTGTGGACTCTCTCCATACACTTGTATTGAGTGATGTTGTGCCCTGACTAATGACATGGCCTTCCAGTGGGTGTAGCCAAGAAGAGAGCCTAAGTGTAGGGAAGTGAGGCCACACTTACTGGCTGGGAGTATGTATAACTCATACATACCCTCTGGTCCCATGTCAGAAACTGGTGAATCCCCATAGCGTGCAGTGCATGCACTGGGTGGGGATTCAAAGGTCTGCAGTCACAACCTCTTGAACTTGCTAAAAAAATACATAGTCATATAAAGCTGAGTTACATCTCCTTAAAATCACAAATCCAAATTCCTAAACATATTATTCACACTCAGAAGCTTTTTCTTGGAGTGAGCCAAAACATTGTTAAAGGGAACCTGTCAGGTCCCCCATGCCCTCCAACCCAGCAGCATTCACTTATGTATGAGAAAATTCCCTGCCTAACCAGCCCTGTATAACATTATTGAGTGAAAACAAGGTGTAAAAAAGCATTTATAATGTCCCCATTTGCTTTGGGTTTTGACTAGTCTATGGGGCATTAGTTTTCCCAGGCTAGTCAGCCCTCTTTCCATGTTATCATACCCCTTTGGGCGTGATAACATAATTTGCATGTGCAGCATCATAGCTGCTCATGCAAATCTAGCATATGCATGTTGATCTTTCCGGCAGCTTCGCTGGTTCTCTGAAGCTAGATGTACACGTCCTGCCTTCAGAGGTGTACTGCACGTGACCGGCAGCTATCTTCTGAACTTTCAGTTTAGTGATGCTACTAATGCAAGTTATGTTATCAAGCCCACAAGGGGCTGACTAGTCTCTGGCAACTAACACCCCATCAACTAGTCAAAGCCCTCATTAGCATAGGAAACGGGGACAACATAAATGCTTTCTTTCTAACTTACGTTCACTGAAACGTTACCGTTACACAGGGATGTTTAGGCAAGGGAATTTGCTCATAAATAAATAGGTGAATGCTGCAGGATTGGAGGGCATGGGGGACCTGGCAGGTTCCCATTAAGAATAATTGTAATAATTATTTTACAAAATATGTAACAAGGAATAAAAAGTGTTAATATGTGATTTCTCATAATTAAGTTTACATGTATGTGATCATGATTTTTAGTAGCACAGATCTGGAATGGCCAAGTTATGCAGAAATAACATTTCTAACAGTTTCTTGTACTTTGCATATTTATATGTACAGTATATGTTTAACAAACAAAGTTATTGGGAGCCAGTGATGATCCAAAGGTTATCAACCTTAGGTTGGACAAATATTAATGACATCTTAGATTTTCCACAAAAAGTAAAAAACTCTTTAAAATCAAACTGGAACACCTAAAACATTGGTCATATATATTTATTTCATTTTAAACAAACAGAATTGTCTTGCCTTATTCGTGCTTATTGATACGTAACATAAGTCTGAGATCGTCATAGACATCTCCTTTCCTTATTAGCTATTCATTATATTTCCTTTCGCTCTCCATAGTGCTAATGACACATTAAATGCTCTTGTATGGGAATTATGCAGTGTAATTCCCCAGATTTAACTGTCGTCTCTGAATTGTGTGTTTTGATTACATGCCATTCAGGTAAATTCATCTAACTGACAGAGCTAATATACCATAATTTGGATAGAAAATGTAACTTGGCAGAGAGAATCCCCAATCTGACTACATGACTTTAATGGTGATTTGATTGGCTTCTGTTTGGGAAGCTTCATCCCAAATGTTATGTTTTGAGAGAGTAAAATGTACTCTCAAATCAGCCAGGAGGCACAGAGCAGACACAACCCCGAGGAAGTTAATCACACTAGGAGCGCCAGTTGTTCTGCTTGGCATCCGCGTATAGCTGAGAGCGCACCAGAAGGAGCTTGCACTGTACAATGAGCTGAATCCAACTTAGAGGATTATTTGTGTGCTTATGACTTTAATTGTGTCATCCATGAGGATTAGTGACACAAAATGTTTATATCCCGTTACAGTGATCATTCATTTCCAATCAAACAGGACACTTTCTGGCCTACTGGATATTTGCTTGTTAAATAGAATAATATAGTATATAACTATAGCGCTCATTGGGAGGCTCGATTCTAAGCATATATTGTTATGCTCTTCAATATAATGGTATAGATTACTATTCATGCCAATCGTCTGTTCTGTGCTACATCAGTGCCAGTCATATGCCCTGATAGGCCAGGTGTTCAGGATATCCCTGATTGAGCATGTATGTCATAGAAGATGAATGTGCTGTTGATTGAGCCACCTGTGCTCAAGTGCGGGTATACCGTACTTCATCACTTCTAAGGAACAATCATCAATGGATCCTCATCATTATTTTAATTGCCCTGACACTTTTTGTTAATACCTTATATCTCACAGATGATGAGATCTGAAGAATGTAGCGCTCCTCAATTGCTTTTTTTAAATTACCATTTAAGTTATATATTTTTTTGGAGTATTATTTTGTTTTACGCTTTTATATATTGTTACAATTACACATGTATACAACTTCCATTGTCTATGTACTTCTTTTAAGGTTGTTTACTGGTAACCCAGTGGTAAGAGTCGTAAAAAGGATAGCGTCTGCATGGATTCCAGGGACAATGTCAGTGGCATCATTTCCCACGAAGCTAATATTTTATTGCATTTATTTTACCAAGTTCTCTTACCTTTAAAAACTTTAAAGAAGTTGTCCATATCTAGATAACACTTTTTTAACTACTTAAAGGGAACCTGTCACAAGAAAAAAATCTGCAGATTAACAGCATTACTAACCTGCTCAGTGCCCGAACCTAGCTGAACGCTACAGGGAGAAAATGAACTTTATTACCACCCGGCAGAGTTCATGTTTCAGTCTAGGGGGTTGCACAAGCACTGGTTCAATCACCGTTCGAAGATTACAGAGTGACAGCCGGCCCCAATGCAGAGCCAGTATCAGTAAGGGCTGGGGGCATTTTTTCTATTTCAGTGCTCAAGTCGTACTTCAAATGTAATTCCCCTGTCCCTTGTCCCCTACACACATGCCTTTTATAGCGTGACTTCCGTCGGTCTCCGGCAAATGAGTGACCAGCTCCAGTGCTTCATGTAGTGATCTGATAGTCACTTTTCAATGCATCTTTATAATAGCCTCGTTCTGCCTCTCATTGACCAGTCAGAAGTTACAGGCACAAGATAACAAGACAAGAGCAGCATCAGTAAAAGGTGAAGCCGCCAGAAAGTGAGCATAAGAACGGGGCAGGTGGCTTACAGAGCTGAAAATAAAATGTAGGAGTGGTGCTTTAACCCCTTAAGCCCAGAGGGTGGTTTGCACGTTAATGACCGGGCCAATTTTTACAATTCTGACCACTGTCCATTTATGAGGTTATAACTCTGGAACGCTTCAACAGATCTTAGCGATTCTGACAATGTTTTATCGCGACATATTGTACTTCATGATATTGGTAAAATTTATGTGATATGACTGGCGTTTATTTGTGAAAAAAATGGAAATTTGGCAAAAATTTTGAAAATTTCGCAATTTTCCAACTTTGAATTTTTATGCCCTTAAATTACAGAGATATGTCATGCAAAATACTTAATAAGTAACATTTCCCACGTGTCTACTTTACATCAGCACAATATTGGAACCAAATTTTTTTTTGTTAGGGAGTTATAAGGGTTAAAAGTTGACCAGAAATTTCTCATTTTTACAACACCATTTTTTTTTAGGGACCACATCTCATTTAAAGTCATTTTGAGGGGTCTATATGATAGAAAACACCCAAGTGTGACACCATTCTAAAAACTGCACCCCTCAAGGTGCTCAAAACCACATTCAAGAAGTTTATTAACCCTTCAGGTGTTTCACAGGAATTTTTGGAATGTTTAAATAAAAATGAACATTTAACTTTTTTTCACACAAAATTTATTTCAGCTCCAATTTGTTTTATTTTACCAAGGGTAACAGGAGAAAATGGACCCCAAAAGTTGTTGTACAATTTGTCCTGAGTACGCTGATACCCTATATGTGGGGGTAAACCACTGTTTGGGCGCATGGCAGAGCTCGGAAGGAAAGAAGCGCCATTTGACTTTTCAATGCAAAATTGACTGGAATTGAGATGGGATGCCATGTTGCGTTTGGAGAGCCCCTGATGTGCCTAAACATTGAAACCCCCCACAAGTGACACTATTTTGGAAAGTAGACCCCCTAAGGAACTTATGTAGATGTGTGGTGAGCACTTTGACCCACCAAGTGCTTCTCAGAAGTTTATAAAGCAGAGCCATAAAAATAAAAAATCATATTTTTTCACAAAAATGATTTTTTCGCCCCAAATTTTTTATTTTCCCAAGGGTAATAGAAGAAATTGGACCCCAAACGTTGTTGTGCAATTTGTCCTGAGTACGCTGATACCCCATATGTGGGGGTAAACCACTGTTTGGGCGCATAGCAGAGCTCAGAAGGGAAGGAGCGCCATTTTACTTTTCAATGCAAAATTGACTGGAATTGAGATGGGACACCATGTCGCGTTTGGAGAGCCCCTGATGTGCCTAAACATTAAAACCCCCCACAAGTGACACCATTTTGGAAAGTAGACCCCCTAAGGAACTTATATAGATGTGTGGTGAGCACTTTGACCCACCAAGTGCTTCACAGAAGTTTATAATGCAGAGCCGTAAAAATAAAAAATCATATTTTTTCACAAAAATGATTTTTTCGCCCCAAATTTTTTATTTTCCCAAGGGTAATAGAAGAAATTGGACCCCAGAAGTTGTTGTGCAATTTGTCCTGAGTACGCTGATATCCCATATGTGGGGGTAAACAACTTTGGGCGCATGACAGAGCTCGGAAGGGAAGGAGCGCCGTTTGACTTTTCAATGCAAAATTGACTGGAATTGAGATGGGACACCATGTCGCGTTTGGAGAGCCCCTGATGTGCCTAAACATTAAAACCCCCCACAAGTGACACCATTTTTGAAACTAGACCTCCCAAGGAACTTATCTAGATGTGTTGTGAGAACTTTGAACCCCCAAGTGTTTCACTACAGTTTATAACGCAGAGCCGTGAAAATAAAAAATATTTTTTTCCACAAAAATTATTTTTTAGCCCCCAGTTTTGTATTTTCACAAGGGTAACAGGATAAATTGGAAACCAAACCACAAGAAGGGTATGTTGGAATCCTAAAAAACTACACAACCTAAACAACACAAGGATCCCTAAAATATAACTTTCATTAAACAACAGTAAAAAAAATCTCTTTTCATAACCAATCAGAAAATAATAAAAAGCAACAAGTTATGTACCTATTAGGTCCTAGGGAGTCACTGCGTTTAATCCTACCTGACAGTGGGGGTTGGCACCCTAATTTCCTGCGGTAGGCGCCCCCACTCAGCATCGACTTACCCTCAAAAATCCCTAGAATTCCCTAAATTAGGAATCCTGAAAAACACCAGAAAATCCCTATAGGGAAAAGAAACTACCTAACAATGGGGGTAGGCGCTCTAATGTGAAGTGGTAGGCGCCCCCACTCCGCGTCGACCCTAGAGTCCCTAAAAAATCCCTAAATGGGGATCGAAAAATAAAGAAATGTCCCAAAACACCCCAACACCCAAAAATCTAGAAAACAAGATAACAAAAACAAAAACAAAAAATAAGAAAAAATAATAATATTCAAACAGTATCTCAATTCTTGTGTAAATACACAAAGAATATTTATATATCAGGCATCTGTAGATAGAACAGAATATGCCCCACAAAAATTACAAAAGATAAGTGAATGAGTTGCAGTAGTTTCAATATTGTCCAAGATGAAACATATATTCAACTTCCTGGGTAAAGGAGTAGGTAAATAGAAGATGCCGTCATGCTAAAATACATGTGAATGGTCACCGATTAGTCACCAAACATGAGCCACACCGGCCACCATATATACGATATAAGGATACATACATCATACTCTAATAATGGTGGAATACTAACAATAACAGTTAGAATATTAACTCCTAAAACCCAGGGAAAAGAAAAAAAAGCGCTAAATCAGGATTCAATATTAATAGCAATAAGCAGGTGCTCAGGACATACACATAAAGCAACAGATAGTACTATTACTGCTTAAAATGCTTACTGAAATATAATATGTCCAACATGACCCACAAGCCTGGGGCCCCCAATGAGGCAATGTTTCTTAGGTAGGGACACAATCATCCCCATCATCATCAAGATAATACCATAACATTGATACTCATCTGCAGGCTTGTAGAAAGCTTGAAGCACTGCTGGATAGATTCGGATATCTCATCAAGCGCTAGACAACATTCTCCCCAAACAATGCCCACATGGGCAATAGGATAAAATGGATCCTAAAATTTATTGGGCAATTTCTCCTGAGTACACTGATACCTCATATGTGGGGGTAAACCACTGTATGCACACGGCAGGGCTCGGAAGGGAAGGAGCGTCATTTGACTTTTTGAATGAAAAATTAGCTCCAATCATTAGCGGACACCATGTCGTGTTTAGAGGGCCCCTGTGTGCCTAAACATTGGAAAGTAGACCTCCCATGAAACTAATCTAGATGTGCAGTGACTACTTTAAACCCCCAAGTGCTTCACAGAAGTTTATAACGCAGAGCCGTGAAAATAAAAAATAATTTTTCTTTCCTCAAAAATTCTTTTTAGCCCGCAATTTTTTATTTTCACAAGAGTAACAGGAGAAATTGGACCCCAATAGTTGCTGCACAGTTTGTCCTGAGTATGCTGGTACCTCATATGTGGGAGTAAACCACTGTTTGGGCACACGTCGGGGCTCGGAAGGGAAGTAGTGATGTTTTGAAATGCAGACTTTTATGGAATGGTCTGCGGGCGTCACGTTGCATTTGCAGAGCCCCTGATGTGCCTAAACAGTAGAACCCCCCCACAAGTGACCCCATTTTGGAAACTAGACCCCCCCAAGGAACTTATCTAGATGTGTGGTGAGCATTTTGAACCCCCAAGTGCTTCACAGAAGTTTCTAAAGCAGAGCCGTGAAAATAAAAAATCATTTTTCTTTCCTCAAAAATTATGTTTTAGCAAGCAATTTATTTTTCGCAAGGGTAACAGGAGAAATTGGACCCTAATATTTGTTACCCAGTTTGTTCTGAGTATGCTGGTACCCCATATGTGGGGGTAAACCACTGTTTGGGCACATCTCAGGGCTTGGGAGGGAGGGAGCACCATTTGACGTTTTGAACGCAAGATTGGAATCAATCAATGGTGGCGCCATGTTGCGTTTGGAGACCCCTGATGTGCCTAAACAGTGGAAACCCCTCAATTCTAACTCCAACACTAACCCCAACACACCCCTAACCCTAATCCCAACTCTAGCCATAACCCTAATCAAAACCCTAACCCCAACACACCCCTAACTCTAATCCCAACCCTAACCCTAATCCTAACCCTAATCCCAACCCAAATCCCCACCCTAATCCCAACCCTAACCACAACCCTAACCCCAACATACCCCTAACCCTAACCATAACCCTAACCACAAGCCTAATCTTAACCCTATTTCCAGCCCTAGCCCTAATTCCAACCCTAACTCTAATTTTAACCCTAACCCTAAGGCTATGTACCCACATTGCGGATTCGTGTGAGATTTTTCCACACCATTTTTTAAAAATATGCAGGTAAAAGGCACTGCATTTTACCTGCGGATTTACCGTGGATTTCCACTGTTTTTTGCGGGGATTTCACCTGCGGATTCCTATTGAGGTGTAAAACGCTGCGGAATCCGCACAAAGAATTGACATGCTGCGGAAAATACAATGCAGCATTTCCGCCCAGTATTTTCCGCACCATGGGCACAGCGGATTTGGTTTTCCATAGGTTTACATGATACTGTAAACTTGATGGAAAACTGCTATGAATCCACAGCGGCCAATCTGCCACGGATCCGCAGCCAAATCCGCACCGTATGCACATAGCCTAATTCTAACCCTAACCCTAACCCTAGCCCTAACCCTAACTCTAGTTCTAACCCTAACCCTAGTTCAAACCCTAACCCTAGTGGAAAAACAAAAGTAAATATATTTTCTTTATTTTATTATTTTCCCTACCTATGGGGGTGATAAACGGAGGGTTCATTTACTATTTTTTTATTTTGATCACTGTGATAGGTTTTATTACAGTGATCAAAATGTACCTGGAACGAATCTGTGCATGCGCCCGCCATTTTGGAAGATGGCGCCCATGGAGAAGATGGACGGCCACGGGAGGCTCGGTAAGTATGAGGGGGGGATCGGAGCACGGTAGGGATTGGAGCATGGGGGTTGGATCGGAGCACGGGGGGAGTGGACAGGAGGACAGGGGAGCGGACAGGAGGACGGAGGGGAGCGGAGCACAGGACGGAGGACAGGGAAGGAGATCAGTGGCGGGGGGCAGATCAGGGTTTCCAGCCATGGTCGATGATATTGCAGCATTGGCCATGGCTGGATTGTAATATTTCACCACTTTTCCTAGGTGAAATATTACAAATTGCTCTGATTGGCTGTTTCACTTTCAACAGCCAATCAGAGTGATCGTAGCCACGGGGGATGAAGCCACCCCCCTGGGCTGAAGTACCACTCCCCCTGTCCCTGCAGATCAGGTGAAATTGGAGTAAACCCTTTCACCCGATCTGCAGGGACGCGATCCCTCCATGAAGCCACATAGGCGTCACAGGTCGGTTTGGCACCGACTTTCATGATGCCTAAGTGGCGTCACAGGTCGGGAAAGGGTTAAATTCTGGAGAGCAATTTTGGCTGGAATAAATTGAGAATGCCATATCACATCTAAAGAGGCTCTGACATGCCAAAACAGCAGAAACCCCCACAAGTGATCCCATTTTGGAAGCTACACATTTTTACAATTTTATCTAAGGAAGTAGTGAGCATTTCAAAGCTTCAGGCAATACACAGAATTGTATAACATTGAGCTGAGTCATTGGAAAATTACCATTTTTTACATTAAAATGTTGCTTTGGCCCCAAGTTTTCAATTTTCAAAAGGGATAATAGGAGAAAATGTACAGTACAATTTGGTTTGCAATTTCTCACAGGTACGCTAATACCCTGAGGTACTTCTGAGGCACAGTGCAAAGCTTAGAAGGTAAGAAGAGACGCATCATGATAGAGTTCAGATTTTGCTGGAATGGTTTGAGGATGCCATGTCATATTGATAGAGGCTCTGAGGTGCCAGAATAGCAGATCCCATCCATATGTGACTCCATTTTACAAAGTACATCTTTCAATGAATTCATCTAAGGGTGTAATGATCATATTGACAGCTGAGTCACAGAATTTTATACCATTGGTAAGTGAAGAAAAAATATATTTTACCACAAAATTTTGTTTTAGCCCCAAATTTTACATATCCATATGAGGAAATTGGAAGAAAATTGCCTCAAAATTTGACACACAGTTTCTGCTGAATGTGGCAAAATCCCATATGTTGCTGTACAGTACTTCTTCTTACCCACACAGTGAGACTCGGGAGGGACAGAGGACTATTTGACTGTCGGAGAACAATTTATTCTAGAATAGTAATCCCCACCTCAAGTGACCCCATTTTTGGAAATTACACACCCACTGGGAATTTAACTACAGGTGCTGTAATAATTTTGACTCCATGTGTGTTTTCCAGAAACAAGCAGCAGCTGATGTTGCTCAGTGAAAATTGCAAATATGCCTTTGTATTGCCCGCACATTGCATTGCCCAGTATGTTGTAGTGACCAGTACATTTCAGTGCCCATACATTGCAATGCACGTACATTGTGCCCAGCTCGTGGTTCTGCAGACACACAACCCATAAATTAAGCAGGCTCTAATTGCTACAGAAATGCTAAATATGTGGATGATAAATATGGTTTAAGCAGGCTGTTGCTAAGAAGGGAGGGGACCATTTGGATTTGGTACAGCAGAATTCTCTGGATTTCTTTTGCAGGGGTCATAGCACTTCTCCTGATTATTTGTGCTACCAGTAATGTGGATGACCTTTATATTTTCATTGACAGATGATGGACCTTGGTGGGAACTTGAGTTTTGTGGATTGAGTTGAAGATTTTATTGGGAACATTTTACATAACGTTTGGGATCAC
Source organism: Ranitomeya variabilis (assembly GCF_051348905.1). Classification (NCBI taxonomy): domain Eukaryota; kingdom Metazoa; phylum Chordata; class Amphibia; order Anura; family Dendrobatidae; genus Ranitomeya; species Ranitomeya variabilis. The sequence continues at coordinate 822,866,855 of NC_135232.1, read as the reverse complement.
ACTTATCCAGCTCTCTATGCTGAAAATTCACATAGGGGTTTCCATCTAAACCTCAATTGAATTGGTTCAGATGAAACCCCCGAGTAGAGATGGGTAAACCCGAACAATAAAGTTTGGGGGCTGTACCAAACACATACTGTTCAGGCAGAGACCCTGAAAACTGACTTCTCCAGGAATATCATGTTACTGTTTGGGTTCAGCACCACGAACATTAGGTGTTTCCCATGCTGTTATCTGCATGACAGTGTGAGAAACACTAGTGGCTCTGGTCGGCGTTAAGATCATTGCTGCCGGTCAGAGCACTGCAGATGACAGTATGAGACAGCAGCTGTGAACAGAGGTAACAAGTTTACCTCCAGTCACAGGTGTCGTCTAATGAGAATAATACTCCCATCAGCCTACACCTTCTGCTGCTAATAGTGAGGACAGGTGTGGCTGAATGGAATAGGAATAATCATCAGCCGGCATCTATGCTATAAATAAATTTCTCATGATGAACTTCGCTGAACTCACTAAGCTCAGCGCTGCACCATGAGACTTTTTCTCACAGTGCTAGTGGTGATCTCACTGAGGTCACCACAGTTCATTGGCCCAGCTCACAGCGAAGTGACAGCCTCAGCGACCTGCGGTAACCTCGATAACATCACCGCTACTCACTGATGCTGTGGTCGCAGCAGCTATTTCTCTCATGCGTTTTCTAGCCTGGATTGTCGAATCTTGACACTGTCCAGGTGGAAAACCACTTACCGTAGACATAAATTATGGCATGGGACAGTTTGTTGGACAGGTCATAGATATGGTTGTTTTTTATTTTATTTTTTTTACAGACGACGAGGGCTTCAATGATCTGGGTGTAAGTGATGGCTGCATTAAGCATGTCCATTTGTTGGAGAAACATGTTATGTTCAATTTGCAGCCTGAATGAATGATCTGTGTGTGATTGAACTGTGGAGTGATGTAGACACCTGAGGCTGGGGTCACACATGCGTGTTTTACGTACGTAAGAGCGCAAAAACTACGTACGTAAAACTCGCATTACATACGGCACAATGCTTCTCAATGGGGCTGCTCCTATTAGCCGTATATTACGGTTCAGTATTATACGGCTTTCTACGGCCGTACAAAATCGCAGCATGCTGCGTTTGTCAGCGTATTGCGCAAATAATACGCCAATGAAAGTCAATGGGGGCGAGAAAAATACGGATTCCACACGGACCAGCAGTGTGACTTGCGAGAAATACGCAGCGCTGTTAGTGAAAAGTCGGTAATTCAATTGCCGGCTTTTCATTTCTCCTGCACAAACCCGACAGGATATGAGACATGGTTTACATACAGTAAACCATCTCATATCCCCTTTTTTTTGCATATTCCACACTACTAATGATAGTAGTGTGTATGTGCAAAATTTCAGCGCTGTAGCTGCTAAAATAAAGGGTTAAATGGCGGAAAAAATTGGCGTGGGCTCCCGCGCAATTTTCTCCGCCAGAATGGTAAAGCCAGTGACTGAGGACAGATATTAATAGCCAGGAGAGGGTCCATGGTTATTGCCCCCCCCCCCCCTGGCTAAAAACATCTGCCCCCAGCCACCCCAGAAAAGGCACATCTGGAAGATGTGCCTATTCTGGCACTTGGCCACTCTCTTCCCACTCCCTGTAGCGGTGGGCTATGGGGTAATGAAGGGTTAATGCCACCTTGCTATTGGAAGGTGACATTAAGCCAGATTAATAATGGAGAGGCGTCAATTATGACACCTATCCATTATTAATCCAATTGTAGGAAAGGGTTAAAACACACACACACACACATGATTTAAAAGTAGTTTAATAAAATAAACACAGCGGTTGTTGTAATAATTTATTGTTCTCTCAATCCATCAGCAACACCCTCGCTTGGAAAAATAATAAACGCACAAGATACATACCTTCTGGTGAACCGTCTCATCCCACGAAGTAATCCATCTGAAGGGGTTAATTATTTTACAGGCAGGAGCCCTGCTAAATGCAGCTGTGCTCCGTGCCTGTAATCCCCGGCGAATGAATGAAATGTAGGTCACTGACCTACATTTCCTTCAGTCGCGGTGATGCGCCCCCTGGTGGATGTCCTCATATGACCTGGAGCGTGGGAAAAAGTTCCCAGGCTGCAGTTCATGAGAACATCCAGCAGGGGCGCATCACCGCGACTCAATGTAAGTACAGATCCTGCTTTCCTTTCAGCACCCGGGGATTACAGGCACGAGCGAGTGGTTTATCGCAGCTCTGCCTGTAATATTAGTTAACCCCTTCAGATGGATTACTTCGTGGGACGTGATCTGACATCAGAAGGTATGTATCTTGTGCGTTTATTATTTTGCCAAGCGAGGGCCTGGAAATGGATTGCGAGAACAATAAATTATTACAACAACCGCTGTGTTTATTTCATTAAACTACTTTTAAATCATGTGTGTGTGTGTTTTTTAACCCTTTCCAACAATTGGATTAATAATGGATAGGTGTCATAATTGACGCCTCTCCATTATTAATCTGGCTTAATGTCACCTTCCAATAGCAAGGTGGCATTAACCCTTCATTACCCCATAGCCCACCGCTACAGGGAGTGGGAAGAGAGTGGCCAAGTGCCAGAATAGGCGCATCTTCCAGATGTGCCTTTTCTGGGGTGGCTGGGGGCAGATGTTTTTAGCCACGGGGGGGCCAATAACCATGGACCCTCTCCTGGCTATTAATATCTGTCCTCAGTCACTGGCTTTACCATTCTGGCGGAGAAAATTGCGCGGGAGCCCACGCCAATTTTTTCCGCCATTTAACCCTTTATTTCAGCAGCTACAGCGCTGAAATTTTGCAAATACACACTACTAACATTAGTAGTGTGGAATATGCAAAAAAAAAGGGGATATGAGATGGTTTACTGTATGTAATCATGTCTCATATCATGTCGGGTTTGTGCAGGAGAAATGCAAAGCCGGCAATTGAATTACCGGCTGTTCACAGATATCGCGCTGAATGAAATCTAAATACAGAATATATATATATGTGTCTCAATGACATATGTATATATATATACTGTATATATGTTTTCCCTAACATTTGAGCACATAAATCCATTAGATGTCGGTTTTGCAAGCCTGCGCGAAAATCTCGCAGTACGGATGGCATACGGATTACATACGGAGGATGCCATGCGCAAAATACGCTGACACACCCTGACTACGGATCACTATTTTGGGAACATTTCTGGCCGTAGTACGGACGTATAATACGTGGCGTATTGTCTTACGCCATGTGTGACCCCAGCCTTATAGTCACTCCTACATCAGGAAGGCTGAATGAGGATCATGTACATGACAGTCAATTATGTGGGGGGACAGAGAGGTTCAGCTTTTGTAGTCCCTTATGAATCATGGTTTTGATTAAGAGCCTAGGACAGTCATAAACCAAGCAAGTATAGGATATTTATTCCAGCATCTCCTAATACATTCCTTAAAATTAAGGCTTTATCATGTATCAAGTACAATAATACCACAAGGAACACAGCTTACAAATTTTACGATTAGTTGCTTTTAGTCAAAGTTATTACTTTGATTATGAGCTGCTAAACCTAAAATGTGTAAACCCTGAGCCTTCAGTGTCTTGATTATTTTAAATATGCAATAATGCTTTCATTTTATGGAATATTGGATGTCAGAACATTTTTTTCTATCTATTGCTACGTGTGTTAGGTGTCGAGTTCCCGCCGCTGCACAGGGGGAATCTCGAACCACCTCTGCTGCGGTCTCTCATTCTCCTCCAGCTGCAGTGGCGCCTGCTCAGCAGAGACGTCGGTCCCAGCGCCGAGCTCAGACAGATACTGTGCGTTTGGTTACTGCTTGCCTTCCAGGTTCAGCCATTATAACCAGTACTGTTCAGCGGCGAGCAGTTGCTCCTGGGACTAAGTCCTGCTTTTCTCCTTCTGAGCATGCCCAAGGAAAGACCTCTCATTAGAGGTCGGGGGTCACACGCTCAGGTCCTGCAGCAGCTCCTATTGGTCCACTAGGAAGGTCCTGGAGAGCTATAGCTATAAAAGGTTTGCATGGCCGCACGGCCATGCGCTAGTATAAACCTGTTATTGTGTGTGTTTGTATGCCTGTTCTGTTGATTGCTCCTTAATCATTCGCATTTCTAGTGATGTTGAATGCTCGCGAGTGTTGGAGTTAACAAGTGCCTGACAGGGCTAATCTATACGCAAGAGCACGATCTGTACTGCATCTAACCAGCAGTGACCGCCAGTGCGGTGTTGTACGCACTCTGTGTGGCTATCTTCAATTACTCCTGACAATTGGTCAGTGTAGGGTGGGAACTCTCGCTCAATCTCTGCATATGACTCAGGGCGTCCTCAGGCGCAGGCTCAAAAGCCACCGAGGGTCAGAGCAGGATCAATCATCAGCATAGTGGGGGTGAATTGCAGGGATTTCACTAGTATTCATATGCTGCTCCCTGTGACAGCTAACAGGGTACAGCGTTACCTTGATTCCCTGTGACTCTGTGAAGCAACAGAGTTCGCTCCTGTACAGACTGGGTGATGGAACCCATGTCTATTCTGGTGTAGTACCGCCATATAGTGCCACCATTACCTAGCAGCAGGTTACACTCCTGCACGTTCGACCCCAGGCTGCGAACGCACCTTTACTATCGCTATATTTACTCGGGGCTTTCCGCCAGCCCTAAGAACAAGTTACTGAATCTCCATGCATTTGGCCAAAATGTACTGGTGAGCTGGAAACAAATTTGTTGTCTGTAGGATGTTTGCGTTATATGTTCATATTCAATAAAATCATGACAGTTTTTATGATATGAAGAATTACCAAACGCTACTTCCAGGAATTTTGCACAAAGAAAATAGGACCGTTCACTCTGTAGTCTAGAGATTTCTGATGAAAATTTGGACAAAACAGAAAGAAGTTGCTAGGTAGAATTCTCACCTTTGTTAGTTTGATAAACTGCTGAAAGGAAAATAGCACAATAGGGTCTTATCTGGGTATCAAGATTTTAAATTTACTCACCAAATAGAGCCCATACATATAGGCTCATAGAGATGTTGGCTGATGCAGATCCACCAGTCTTCCTCGTGACCAACCAAAGTTAAAAAAATGGACAGAAAGTGGATTATCTCGGCACAACTTGAAGTATACAAGTCTGAAGGGATGATAAAAAAACACAATTTCATTTTTATCATCCCTTCGGACTCATATACTTCAAGTTGCAGGAGATAATCCACTTTCTGTCCACTTTTTTCACCTTTGTTAGTTTGTGATACTACCAAAACAACTCTGTTGCACTGCATACAGCTATTCATTACTTCTTCCAATTTACAATTAAAGTATCTACAGTAATAGAAATGAGTTATATAGCAAAATGTTAAAGCACAATCAATGAAAATCTATGGACAATGTACTGGGATACTTTCCCTGGAGCTAGAGCTGCTATATTGAGCACTCATATTAGCTATTGTGCTCTTCATGAAAGAAGGTGGGTTGATCTTTCTTCTTGTTTTACAATTTCCTGTTGTTACAGCCTTGTAAATCCTTGTGACGTATGTCAGACTCTTGTGTTCAATAGTGGACAATATTTACAGGGTACATAAAAATGACTCATTACTCTTCGCAAAAATCATTTAACTGGCAACTGATATCTAGGAAGAGAAGTTGGCTATGCATTTGTCAGCTGTCCTACTCAGTTGTACCCACGTAGAAATGATGAAAGCAGAACCAGTCCCACCAGACTGACTGGGGACATAAATCAGACTACTTCTACCTCATTAAAAATGCTTTAAATACTTGGTGTAAATAGTGGCCTAAGTGATTATGAATGCATGGTTACCTCTCCATTGAATATCTCGATCGGGACTATCCCATATTGTGGATCTGGTTTAGCATTCCTAATTACCAATTCATATTATTTTAGGGTCAACCTATTCTTTCTCCAAGCTATTGTAAACTCACATAATGTAGGCAGAGGATATTTATTGTCACAATATCTTGGTAATGTCTTTATAATTCTGATGGGTTTTGGAGAAAAAGTATATCTTTATGGATTTTGTTCTCACAATATGCTATACACAGGCAGTACCATAACTTTCTTGAATTAATAGAGTGATAGAAATATGTTAAGTAATATTAAACTTACTTTGTTTCTGAGGATGTACAATTTAGTTTAGTATAGAGAGAGAAGCAAGCTTTATTTACAGTGGATGTAAAAACTCTACACACTCCAGCCAGTTAAAATGCCATGCTTTTGTCATATAAAAAAAAATCATTGAGTAGGATCACTTAAACATGTCTCCACCTTTAATGAGACAAATGACATGTACAATTCAATTGAGAAATAAGCTGAAAACTTGGGTTGGAATAGGAAAATAAAGAACTAAAATAATGTGGTTGCATAAATAAGCAACACCCTTAAACTAATACTTTGTTTTACATATCAAATTTATGACATTTTTCAGTCTTTTAAGTAGGAGTCTGTCACCAACGCACGTCTAAAATTCGCAACATTCCAAAATTTTCATTTTATTCAGGTGTAGCCATTCTTTTGTTGATTTAGAGATATACAGTGCCTTGCGAAAGTATTCGGCCCCCTGGAACTTTTCAACCTTTTCCCACATATCATGCTTCAAACATAAAGATACCAAATGTAAATTTTTGGTGAAGAATCAACAACAAGTGGAACACAATTGTGAAGTTGAATTAAATTTATTGGTTATTTTAAATTTTTGTGGAAATTCAAAAACTGAACAGTGGGGCGTGCGATATGTGATGGTGATGTGCAGTGATGACTTTTGGAATTATGGTCCAAAAAAGTTAATCAGACCTTAATACAATTTCCCAATTGCTGTTGGAAGATTTTTGTAGGTTTTGGTAAAACATATCTGTACTTGGATAGCTTTCTTTGTAAGAAAATGCTTCCGCCTGGCCAATCTACCACACTGACGAGACATATGAAGAACATGGGAGATTGTTGTCACATGTAGTACTCAACCAGTACTTGTCAGAAATACCCACAGCAGCTTCTTTGATATTTCTGTAGGCCTCTTGGCAGCTTCCCAGACCAATTTTCTTCTTGTCTCTTTATTCATTTTTGAGAGACGATGAGTTGCCGGTAATGTCACTGTTGTGCCAAATTTTATCCATTTCTTGATGATCATCTTCACAGTGATCCATGGTATATCTAAGCCTTTAATATTTTTTTTTACCCTTCTCCTGACTGATAATTTTCAACAATGAGTTCCCTTTGCTGTCTATGGACCATGGATTTTGCTGTAAAATGCAACTAAGAAAATATCACTTCTTCATATGGGGTTAATCAGAACCACTATAAATGATGACAGCTGCTGTGTACAAACTGCAATTTAACGTGAGTTCAAATGTGATTATTTAATTCTGAACACAAACACATGTCCACTCATAAAAGAGTGTTCACATTTATGCAACCACATTATTTTATTTAAGTTATCTTGATTTCCCTCCTCAAAAGGAAGTGGATTGAGCAGCAAGGTGGATTGCTGCTGAGGGGGAAAAAAAATCTCTTTAAATCTTCAGCTTAGCGAGTGTGACCTGAGCGTAAGTGCGAACGGCGGTAAGTGTGTGGCTTGTGATTCAGTGACTTTGGATTCAGGGAGTTTCCAAGGGAGGAATTACTGAATTGCTGTCTGTATTTTATTAATACTTTGCATTTATTTTTATTTTACTTTTTTGTCTGGTACAATCCCCATTAGGAAATGTGCTCCACTACTGTTAATGCCATCCAGTGCACATCCTGCCACATGTATGCAATCCTTGATCAGCCGGTCGAGGGTGCATACTGCTGTGCGAGATGTGAGCACGTTGTGCATTTGGAAGCCCAGATTCTAAATCTAAATGTGCAGCTGGCAACACTGAGATCCATAGACAATACGGAAAGGACAACTATGAGAGACAATTACCTTTCACAACTGGTTCAGGACCCAACAAGAAGAGGGGCACTGCTAGACCTAATATTACCCAACAGGCCAGACCGCATAGCAAATATAAGGGTTGGGGGTCACTTGGGGAATAGTGATCACAAAATAATAAGTTTTCATGTATCCTTTAATAAGATGGGTAGTAGGGGGGTTACAAGGACACTAAACTTCAGGAAGGTAAATTTCCAATGGATGAGAGATGATCTTGATGCAATTAACTGGGACGATATCCTGAGACATAAAAATACACAAAGAAAATGGGAGACGTTTATTAGCATCTTGGATAGGACCTGTGCATAGTATATACCGTATGGGAATAAACATACTAGAAATAGGAAGAAACCAATATGGCTAAATAGAGCTGTAAGGGGCGCAATAAATGACAAAAAGAAAGAATTTAGAGAATTAAAGGAAGTAGGTTGTGATGAGGCATTAAATAAATACAAAAAATTAAATAAATTCTGTAAAAAGCAAATCAAGGTAGCAAAGATTGAGACAGAGAGACTCATTGCCAGAGAGAGTAAAAATAATCCCAAAATATTCTTTAACTTCATAAATAGTAAGAAACTAAAAAATGATAGTGTTGGCCCCCTTAAAAATAGTCTGGGTGAAATGGTGGATGAGGATGAGGAAAAGGCCAATATGCTAAATGACTTTTTTTCATCAGTATTTACACATGAAAATCCCATGGCAGACAATATGATCAGTGATAACAAAAAGTCCCCATTAAATGTCACCTGCTTAACCCAGCAGGAAGTACGGCGGAGTCTAAAAATCACTAAAATTGACAAATCTCCGGGTCCGGATGGGATACACCCCCGATTACTGCAGGAATTAAGTACAGTCATTGATAGACCATTATTTTTAACTAGATGGCAGCCCGATTCTAAAGAATCGGGAGTCTAGAATCCATATATACTTTATTTATTCAAATGTAAGAATAATACAATTAATAAATAATAGTAAGAAAGAACAAAAAATGGCTGCACTCACCAGCTCCTGACAATTCTTGACAGTACGGCACATTTCTGATTGGTCGCTCGCGGCAGGCGGCAACCAATCAGAAAAGTGCCGCGCACCACGAAGGCATATATCTTTGTCCACCCTGAGCGGGTGTAGGACGCTGGTGACGTCACTTATCTCCGGACATTATCTCCGGACAAAGCCACGGAAGTTGGCACAAATTGCCGGAAGTAGTATTCTAGGCAATTATATATTAGATTTTAATGTTATCAGTGTTTACCTTTGAACGTTTATATTGTATTGTCCTGTCACCAGCCATGTGTACGATTATCGGCCGAAAGCCTCTCTGGAACCAATAATCACCCCATGTAAAAGTATCTTTATAAGTTAAAGATTCAGAATACTATGACTTTTATCATATCCTGGACAGTCAAGTTTTTTATGAACCGTTAAGGTTTTCTGGTTGAACTAAAAAAAACTCTGAGTGTTTACAGTTTGAAACCATAAAATGTTGAAAAATTATGTCATTCTTGAGTATATCACTCAATGGTGATCATAAACGTGTCAAATTTGATCTATAATATACTTTAATATACGTTACTTTAATCTTTAATATACTTAAGAACAGGGCCCCAGACATCACACAGGGGGTCTGAAACACCGCACAGTGGTCCAAAATATCGCTGTGCTCTGCCTGGGGCCCCATATGCTGCCTGGGGCCCCTGTGCTCTGCCTGGGGCCCCATATGCTGCCTGGGGCCCCTGTGCTCTGCCTGGGGCCCCTGTGCTCTGCCTGGGGCCCCATGTTCTGCCTGGGGCCCCTGTGCTCTGCCTGGGGCCACTGTGCTCTGCCTGGGGCCCCATATGCTGCCTGGGGCCCCTGTGCTCTGCCTGGGGCCCCATATGCTGCCTGGGGCCCCTGTGCTCTGCCTGGGGCCCCATAGGCTGCCTGGGGCCCCTGTGCTCTACCTGGGACCACTGTGCTCTGCCTGGGGCCCCTGTGCTCTGCCTGGGGCCCCATGTTCTGCCTGGGGCCACTGTGCTCTGCCTGGGGCCCCATAGGCTGCCTGGGGCCCCTGTGCTCTGCCTGGGACCACTGTGCTCTGCCTGGGGCCCCATATGCTGCCTGGGGCCCCTGTGCTCTGCCTGGGGCCACTGTGCTCTGCCTGGGGCCTCATGTTCTGCCTGGGGCCACTGTGCTCTGCCTGGGGCCCCATAAGCTGCCTGGGGCCCCTGTGCTCTGCCTGGGACCACTTTGCTCTGCCTGGGGCCCCATATGCTGCCTGGGGCCCCTGTGCTCTGCCTGGGGCCACTGTGCTCTGCCTGGGGCCCCATATGCTGCCTGGGGCCACTGTGCTCTGCCTGGGGCCCCATATGCTGCCTGGGGCCCCTGTGCTCTGCCTGGGGCCCCATATGCTGCCTGGGGCCCCTGTGCTCTGCCTGGGGCCGCTGTGCTCTGCCTGGGGCCCCATGTTCTGCCTGGGGCCCCTGTGCTCTGCCGGGGGCCACTGTGCTCTGCCTGGGGCCCCATATGCTGCCTGGGGCCCCTGTGCTCTGCCTGGGGCCCCATATGCTGCCTGGGGCCCCTGTGCTCTGCCTGGGGCCCCTGTGCTCTGCCTGGGGCCCCATATGCTGCCTGGGGCCCCTGTGCTCTGCTTGGGGCCCCTGTGCTCTGCCTGGGGCCCCATGTTCTGCCTGGGGCCCCTGTGCTCTGCCTGGGGCCACTGTGCTCTGCCTGGGGCCCCATATGCTGCCTGGGGCCCCTGTGCTCTGTCTTGGGCCCCATATGCTGCCTGGGGCCCCTGTGCTCTGCCTGGGGCCACTGTGCTCTGCCTGGGGCCCCATAGGCTGCCTGGGGCCCCTGTGCTCTGCCTGGGACCACTGTGCTCTGCCTGGGGCCCCATATGCTGCCTGGGGCCCCTGTGCTCTGCCTGGGGCCACTGTGCTCTGCCTGGGGCCCCATATGCTGCCTGGGGCCCCTGTGCTCTGCCTGGGTGTAGGACACTGGTGACGTCACTTATCTCCGGACATTAGCTCCGGACATTAGCTCCGGACATTATCTCCGGACATTAGCTCCGGACAAAGCCACGGAAGTTGGCACAAATTGCAGGAAGTAGTATTCTAGGCAATTATATATTAGATCTTTAAAGATTCCATAATAACAGGGTCTGTACCACAGGACTGGCGTATAGCAAATGTGGTGCCAATATTCAAAAAGGGGACAAAAACTGAATTCGGAAATTATAGGCCAGTAAGCTTAACCTCTACTGTGGGAAAAATCCTGGAGGGCATTCTAAGGGATGCTATGCTGCAGTATCTGAAGAGGAATAACCTCATGACCCAGTATCAGCACGGATTTACTAGGGACCGTTCCTGTCAGACTAATCTGATCAATTTCAATGAAGAGGTAACTTCCGGACTGGACCAAGGGAAAGCAGTGGACGCACTGTATATGGACTTTTCAAAAGCTTTTGATACGGTGCCACACAAAAGGTTGATAAATAAAATGAGAATAATGGGGATAGGGGAAAATATGTGTTAAGTGGATTAAGAGCTGGCTCAGAGATAGGAAACAAAGGGTGGTTATTAATGGAGCACACTCAGACTGGGTCACGGTTAGCAGTGGGGTACCACAGGGGTCAGTATTGGTCACTCTTCTTTTTAACATATTTATTAATGACCTTGTAGGGGGCATACAGAGTAGAATTTCAATATTTGCAGATGACACTAAACTCTGCAGGGTAATCAATACAGAGAAGGACAATTTTATATTACAGGATGATTTATGTAAACTAGAAGCTTGGGCTGATAAATGGCAAATGAGCTTTAATGAGGATAAATGTAAGGTCATGCACTTGGGCAGAAGTAATAAGATGTATAACTATGTGCTTAATTGTAAAACTCTGGGTAAAACCGTCAATGAAAAAGACCTGGGTGTATGGGTGGATGACAAACTCATATTCAGTGGCCAGTGTCAGGCAGCTGCTACAAAGGCAAATAAAATAATGGGATGTATTAAAAGAGGCATAGATGCTCATGAGGAGAACATAATTTTACCTCTATACAAGTCACTAGTTCGACCACACTTAGAATACTGTGTACAGTTCTGGTCTCCGATGTATAAGAAAGACATAGCTGAACTAGAGCGGGTGCAGAGAAGAGCGACCAAGGTTATTAGCGGACTGGGGGGTCTGCAATACCAAGATAGGTAATTACACTTGGGGTTATTTAGTTTGGAAAAATGAAGACTAAGGGGTGATCTTATTTTAATGTATAAATGTATGAGGGGACAGTACAAAGACCTTTCTGATGATCTTTTTAATCATAGACCTGAGACAGGGACAAGGGGGCATCCTCTACGTCTGGAGGAAAGAAGGTTTAAGCATAATAACAGACGCGGATTCTTTACTGTAAGAGCAGTGAGACTATGGAACTCTCTGCCGTATGATGTTGTAATGAGTGATTCATTACTTAAATTTAAGAGGGGACTGGATGCCTTTCTTGAAAAGTATAATGTTACAGGGTATATACACTAGATTCCTTGATAGGGCGTTGATCCAGGGAACTAGTCTGATTGCCGTATGTGGAGTCGGGAAGGAATTCTTTTCCCCAATGTGGAGCTTACTCTTTGTCACATGGGTTTTTTTTGCCTTCCCCTGGATCAACATGTTAGAGCATGTTAGGCTAGGCTATGGGTTGAACTAGATGGACTTAAAGTCTTCCTTCAACCTTAATAACTATGTTACTATGTAAAATGATTTGTTTGGTTCTCAATGGATATGTACAGATTGTGGGGGACATTAAAAGTGGAAAAAAGTTCTGAAATGGTATGATTTTTTCACTTGACAAAAATATGACATTTTAACATGGGTGTATAAACTTTTTATATCCACTGCTTATTCATTTAAGCATTTTCACAACACTGATGTATCAGTATTAGAATAATGCATAAGATACACTATCCAAAGGTCAATATCTCAATCAATAATGTAATAGGCAAAAAAGAACCAAGCGTGTCAACCCATAAACAGTTATGACTCGATTTGCTCAAGGTGATTCAATAAAGCATTATCATTTACACTTCATAATAAATCAGCAAAATGTTCTTTTGACATAAGCAAATAAACAGACCAATATAAAGTTTAGTAGTGTTTAAAAGGGCTACCCATTGAAGGGAAGAGAAAAAAAAACATGAGAAAGAAAGAAAGAAATTTTCCGGAAAAATTCAGATTTCACAGAGTCTGAATTTTTCATAATATAATTTTTATGTCATGTTCAGCATGACAAATGTCATTGATGTCAATTGAATGCTTGGTGCTCCATGTGACAATGGGGGGTCAATTGAAGAATGGCCCTCTAAGAATTATTTTTCCCATTTTGGCAGATCCGATTTGCACCCAATTTATTCAATTTTAAATCAAATTTCCCAGCCAAAATTAAGCGAATAACCATGTTTGAATTTCAGCAGATTTGCTCATCTCTATTAGATATACAGGAATTTAAAAAATCTGTGAAGATCAGCCTTAAAAGTATTAACATGCTATTTCTAATGCTTTGGAACATTATGACCTATCATACACTTTATATATCTGTCAGCTTAATAGTCATACAGGCATGTGTTCTCAATGGGGAGAGGAAAGAAAACTACTGAAACACAACTCAAATGTTGGTTTATCTTCTCTGGAAACAATAGAATTGGACATATTACAATCTATTTATTATTTTCATGCATTATTGCTATTTAATTACTGCAGGGTATTTAGTTTTTATCTTAGGTTTTGCCTGTTTAGTGGCCAGTGTAAACACGTACTTACACGCTGCATGCACAGAAACCTATATTCCAGTTCATTTCCTTTTTGTTTTTTTGTGTGTGCAAATAAGTGTGTGGCCTTCCTTTTATATAGCTCAACATTAGTTGGGGGCTCGGTCCACCTGGGCCCTTATTCACATTTACATCATCAGACATATGGTAAGGTTTTAATACTAGAGGTTAGGACTAGTGATGAGCGAGTGTACTTGTTGCTCGAGTGACCTACGAGTGTTTGTTAGTGTTTGGAGATTTAGTTTTCATCACGGCAGCTGAATGATTTACAGCCAGGCTGAGTACATGTTGGGGTTGCCTGGTTGCTTGGGAATCCCCACATGTAATCAAGCTGGCTAATAGCTGTAAATCATTCAGCTGCCGCGATGAAAACTAAATCTCCGAGCAGTCATAAATACTCAGAGGTCACCCGAGCATGCTTTGGAAAACCCGAGCAACGAGTATACTCGCTCATCACCAGTTAGGACCGTCACGAGAAGAATCACCTTGACGTGGTGGGATTATTTTTATGCTTTTTTTAAATCAAAATTATGTTAACCAAGTGCTTTATATTATTCTCATGCACTATTGCTATTTATTTACTGCAGAGGTCATTTTGTTTTTATCCTAGGTTTTGTCTGTTTAGTGGCCAGTGTGAACATGCACCTACATGCACACCAATTTATATTTCCAGTTAATTTATTTAGTTTTTTGTTTCATGTTTCAATCTAGCACATTGATTCTACTTGCTCCAGACATTTACCATCAGAAACACCGTCAGGACACCCTCATTAGGTGGTAAACCAGTCACATATACATTGATCTAACGAAAATGGCCACAGTATACTGAGTGGATCATTATCTATTGATGATCAAGACTTTGGATAGAGTGGAAAAGCTGCAGGATAAACAAGAGTTTGTCCAGCCTTGGATCTGTACTGCTAGATGTAATTCATAGAACATAAGGAAAAAAATTATGGTTTTAAGTGGTTATTAGTAGGGACAATTGCATGGGCATTAACAAGCTAGCCTACAAGCAGATATCTCCTAAACCTGTAAATTGACAGAAATGTCTGTAGGGACAACATGATGTTATTCTTTCAAGAACATATATACATGTATACTCTAAAGATTCCCATGCACACTCAACACATAAAACAAATCTCACATTTTGTACAGAGTTCATTTGTCGTCAGTTGTTTTGACAGAAAACACTTGAGAAATCTTTCATCAGAGGACACTTATCCAGCACTGCCATTTTTCTCACAGAAGGGAATAATTCAAGCTGAACACTCACTTCAAAATATATCATAGCACGGTGCAGACCGCAGAGAATTGTACAATTACTTTTAAGTCACTGGACAGCAGCCACTACTTGACTCCCTTATCCTTTTTTTCTCATACTGTACTGTGTATGCATTTTATAAAGAGCTACAGATGTAGCCTGGTCTAAAGTCATAAATCTGATTTATGTAGCAATACAAGATGGCTAATGCATATGTGATCATAGGAGAAGAACCACATTTATCAATGAAATGTTTCTTCAAATTGTGATGAACTCTAAAATTATGTTAATGTATTGAAATAGGCAGCCGTAATAGATATACATATTAATGTGGAATATGTACGTGTCATTATAGTATATGTATGTAATGTCCCATTAGTATATATCATTGGTAAATATGAGACAGATGGTTTTGTTTTGTACTATGTACAGTACTATGAAACATCATCCTAATTTGTTTTTCACAATGAAATGTTTACTTTATGCTGATATTTAAAGGGAATCTGTCAGAAGGATATCACCACCCAAATTATGTATATGTGTATGTAGATCTTTCAAAGAAAAGTCCAGCAATACCTTCACAAGTCAAGTCCACTCATTCCTTACTAAGAAATCAAAGGTTGAATTGATATGCAAATGAGGCTGAAGAGCTATTGTAGATCTGAAGCCTCTGTCACTTCAGCTCTATTTCCTTACTCTATGCTTTGTGACGTAAGGCAAAGGAGCCTTCATTCAAGCAGGAGGATGTGACGCTGGTGGGGAATAAAGCGGAAGAGAGTTACCAATTCAAACACTCTGGTTTCTCAGTAATAGATAAACAGATTGGAAATGTGAAAATAATTCTACATGCACATGCTAGTAATCTGGGGTGGGAAAACCTGCAGACATGTTCCATTTAATGTAAAAACTACTGTACTATTTCGCGCCAATATAAATATAGTTTCTTAACCCCTTAATTACGCATTAAAATGACAGTCATTAAGGGTATTTATTCCCTCATCACTGTTTTACAATGTTTTAAAATGGAAATCAGGTATAAGGTAACATCTGACACCCTGTAGTTTCAGCACTGGCCAATCGGGTCCGATTAACTCCTTAAATACCACTGTCAATCGTGACATCGGTATTGAAGTTGTTGCTAAAGGGTCACAAGACCCCTTAGTAACCATCAGACACATCCTGATGGTTACCATAGTACCCTGAGGTCATGTGATTACCCCAGGGTTTGGTGGCCTGTGAGTTCCAGCAATAAAGTGGCTCTCACAGGCATAGTCAGTGAGTCGCTGACAGTTTCATGCACTGTTGTACATGAGTAGAGCAGTGTATGAGACAAGTGATCACACTGAAAATTATCCATACCCCACAGTAAAAAAGTAAAAAAAGTAAAAATAAAACAGGTAAAAAAGTAAAAAAAAACACCAAAAACCCCACCCATAAATCACTAAAATCTTTTTCACCACTCAAAATGCAAAAGTTGTGATAAAACAAAAATAGCCAAAAAGATACACGAAATTGGTATTACCACATCCAGAACAACCCGTTCCATAAAATTTTCACGTTATTTAATCTGTTTGGCGAACTGCTCAAATTTTTTTTTTTTAAAAAGTCACTTTTTCAAAAAGTAAATAAAAAGCGATTAACCCTTGTGTACCTGACAAATTTGCAGCAAATGCAAAAATTACATTTTTACCACTAAAATGTCACATTTCCACATCTCAATGTTATAAAATTCTGTGTGGCACCTATGTGTTAAAAATACTACACCCCTAGATGAATTCCTTGAGAGGTCTAGTTTCCAAAATGGGGTCATTTGTAGTAGATTTGAGACATGGCATTCACAATCTACCCCAAGCAAATAGCGCTCTTTCCTTTCCTAGCCCTGCAGACGTTTTTGATCACATAAAGGGGTTAGTCGCATTTAGCACAAACTGCTCAACCAATTATGGGGCCGTTTTCTACTATTATCCATTGTGAAAATTATAAACTTGGGGCGAAAACAACATTTTCATGAAAAAAATTAACTTTTTCAATATCAGGACATAATGTTAATCAAATTCTGTGTAGTACCTGTGGGTTCAAAACCATTCCATCAAAGTCTGTCTTCCAAAACATCACTTCTTCCTTTCCGAGCCCTGCTGTACATCCAAGCAGTAGTTTTCCTCCACATATGGGATATGTAGGAGAAATTGTACAACATGTTTTGGGGTCCATTTTCTCCTGTTACCCTTGAGAAATTAAAAAAAATTGTTCTAAAAAATGAATTTTTGTGGGTAAAATGTGATTTTTTTGTTTTTACAGCTCTCTGTAAAGCCTCTAGGGGATCAAGTTTCTCACCACACATCTTGATACATTTCTTAAGGGGTCTAGTTTCCAAAATGGGATCACTGAGGGTTTCTACTGTTCGGGCACATTAGGCACTCTCCAAACACAACTTGGCATCTGCTCTCGATTGCAGCCATTTTTGCATTCAAAAAGTCAAACGGTGCTCCTTCCCTTTCCAGCCCTCCTGTTCATCCAAATAGTAGTATTCATTCACATATAGGGTATCAGCGTACTCAGGAGAAATTGCACAACAAGGGATTCGTAGGGTCAGATGCCATTGAACGGGGGCACCATATCAGCTGACAATTAGTGTGCCAACCTCCGCTGACAGGTAGATTTGGTGTCAGCAAGGAACAGCATAGTGGGGTACTATATATGCTTATTATGCACATGTCCTTTTATTAATGTTGTTTTATTCACCTTTTCTAGCACACACCTTCAATTGTTGTCTGTCTCTATTTTTAGTCATCATACAGCACCCCATTTTGCTCTATCCTCCTATACTTGTACAATTGGATGTTTGCATGATTCACCAGTGTAGGGGCATTTAGGAGTTTTAGGGTCAGCTGTTGAGGAGAAGGGGCGCCATCACTCGTTTATTTGTTTAGGATCTCAACCTCCACTGTTAGGCAGACATTAAGCTCAGGGCGTATGGTGCAGAGTGAACGTAGCCAGCACAGTTATTACACTGTGATTGTTGTTTGTCATTTTTAAGAATATTCATTAAAAGTTATATTTTATCTTTTCACAGCAAAAATTGTTTCAGGGTTTTTTCCTGTTAGCCCCTTTGATTGATAAACCCTACCAGATCATGATTTTCAAAATAATTTTAAATTTTACTAACAACTGGTTCATAAAATATGCCGGCTGCAATACCAAAAATAATCAAGTTTGATATTCCACATGTAAACGCTACGAGCCGGATGGCACATTCTTTCCACTGGTGCCCTGGATATGCCAATTACAAAGACTGCAATGTGAAATGACTTTGGGGTTTCCAAAAAAATCCTCTGTTTCTTTTCATTTATTTCTGTCTCCCTAGGGTCCATTATTTTATAAAGCCCACAATGCATCGGCTGACTGGTTTTGCCAACTCTCCAACATTAATGTGCTCATGATGCGTGCTGACTAGTCTAAACTGTACACATTTTTAACCTCTCGAGAAAAATACTGAAAATGCAACAGAAAATTCCACAAAGACACATAACTAATTCACAAACCCTCAGTGAAAAATTTTCGATTGGTTCAATCACTAATATGTAAATGGATGAAGAAATAATATTGTCTAAATGAATAAAATAATCACTTGGTGGTAGACAGCAGGTCCTGAAGTGGTTAAGACAAATGGTTGCCAGAAGCGTTCCTTATGGCAATTGTATTTTCCAGTCGTGTTTCTTCATGTATGTCTATTATAAATATAACATTTATGGTACCCATTATATCTGTATAGATATACAAGAACTCAATCAGATAACGTAATGCAGTAAAGATTATATAGGTCATCTCCCGGCCATTTGTTCAGCTTCTCATTTAAAAGCGATCTCCTCTCGTTGACATTATGCCAATAACACAGCATTCAGCGTTCTCCACAATCTTTTATCTTTTTAAATCATGTAGCTTAATTTATCCAGTTAGATATGGCTCTGACAGCATTAGACGTCCCATTGCACCACTGTTGAAAGGAATGCTTATAATGCTGTTTGAGTAGAGACAGAAACGGAACATGTTGTGCAGCCAGCCACACCACAGACTCAATATTCTCAGCGGACTAAAGAGGGTTATCTTCCATACTGTGCAGAAAACTCCCTGAATCCTTCAAAGGAATCTGACTGCCTACAGTAAGCAGATGTGTATTTTCCTAAAGAAAGCAATTGTACTGTAGAAAATGTAAAGAGTGGAAAATAAAATCAGCGTGATAAGCACAGTAAATGGGTCATAAGGATGGGAGCTCGCTGTAGAACGATTCAATCAGCGTATACACATGGGTGTAACGTTATGTATCCTCTGTAATGTCACAGAGATTTAGAAAGAAGGAAACTGCTTGATGGCTCCATTATTCCAGATGACTTAATTAAAAGTTGTGCCACACAATAGTTATTGGAGGCTCATAAAGTAAAGTGTGCATCAGAGACCACATTACTACTGAAGGCCATATGTGTACATGGTAAATATATACGATTTATATTTGTCATTATTTTACTCTCAATACATCCTTAATATTACCCTCTCATGGAAGGTATCAAATCTATCTATCTATCTATCTATCTATCTATCTATCTATCTATCTATCTATCTATCTATCTATCCAATATCTATCTATCAGTCATCTATCTTTCCATCCATCTCTCCATCCATCTCTTTCATATCTATCTATCTATCTATCTATCTATCTATCTATCTATCTATCTATCTATCTATCTATCAATCTATCTAGCTAGCTAGCAATGTATCTAGCAATCTATCTATCTCTCTTTCCATCTCTGTCATATCTTCTATCTATATCTATCTATCTGTCAATCTATCTATCTATCTATCTATCTATCTATCTATCTATCTATTGTGGTGTAGTGACCCCTGTTACAGGTAGGGGGCTTCCCAGAGTGCACATGGAGGCCATAGGAATGCATGGTAATCGAAGATATAGCTGTTGTGATGAGACAAAGTCCGGCAGAATTTAGATGGCCGGTATGTGTGTCAGAGGAGGATACTCTGCGCTGTCAGTCTGAATTTGTGTTGCGGTCTGGGACCAGTAGTCCCACATGTAAATGTGTAGTTCTAATGGGAGATTGGCAGGGCTAGTTATGAGAGATGGGAGGGTCAAACTAGCCACACACACACTCCCATCTAGGTGAGTGGTTAGTTCCATATAATGTGACTGAGGTCTGGTCACATGGGCTCTGAGTCTGGACCTGAATGGTCTGTGCTGGAAGGTCCTGGAGAGCCCATGTGTTGGGAGTGTCGTCTCCCTGGAGAGCACATGGTGGGGCTTTGGACCTGGCACATGCCAGTGCTGTGGAACGGTCTGATAACCGTGGGTAATGTTGACCGGGGTCAGTGAGAACATCTGAAGGATACCTCTGTGGAGGAGAGGTGTCATGGATCCCAATGGCTGGGGATCGCACTGGACAAGCAAAATAACATAAATAACGGACGAGCTCTAGGGTGATGGAACCTGGGCTGACCGCTGCCCTACTCCTGACAAACACAACTAGAAATAGCCAGGGAGCGTGCCTACGTTGATTCTAGACGCCACGCGCCAGCCTAAGAGCTAACTAGCACTGCAGAGGAAATAAAGACCTAGCTTGCCTCCAGAGGAATGAACCCCAAAAGGTATAGTTGCCCCCCACATGTATTGACGGTGAAATGAGAGGAAGGCACGCACATAGAGATGAAAATAGATTTAGCAAAATGAGGCCCGCTATAACTAGAAAGCAGAATGATACAAAAGGGGTCTGAGCGGTCAGCAAAAAACCCTAATCAAAAACCATCCTGAGATTACAAGAACCCATGTGCCAACTCATGGCACATGGGGAGAACCTCAGCCCACTAGAGCTACCAGCTAGCATAGAGTCATAATTAGCAAGCTGGACAAAAAACCAAACAACTAAAAAACAGAACTTAGCTTATCCTTAGATCTGGGAGCAGGTAGTCAGGAACCAAACTGAGCACATCTGAGTACATTGATAGCCGGCAAGGGAATGACAGAAAAGCCAGGTTAAATAGGAAACACC
The DNA here is from genome assembly GCF_051348905.1 of Ranitomeya variabilis. Classification (NCBI taxonomy): domain Eukaryota; kingdom Metazoa; phylum Chordata; class Amphibia; order Anura; family Dendrobatidae; genus Ranitomeya; species Ranitomeya variabilis. Next base: position 822,845,786 of record NC_135232.1, on the reverse strand, counting down.
CACCTGATGGACAGGTGGAAAGCAGAGACCGCAACCCACCAAAGTCACCCAGTACCAGCCGTAACCACCAGAGGAAGCCCAAAAACAGAATCCACAACAGAGAGGTATCCGAGAACCTGTGCGGCACCAACAGGTAATGGAAAGGGATCCGTGTGTTATGCTGACCGGGGTCAGAGGAGAGAGACATTGTGTATGGGGCACCTCTGAAGCCAAGAAGTGTCCAGGAACCTGTGAAGGTCGCCAGCAGGTAACGGACGAAGTCCGTGTCTTATGCTGACCAGGGTCAGAGACAAACTGTGGTAAAGCTGAATATATGCAGACGGTGTTCATGCTGTTATCAAGTTCCTGTGGATGTGGTTTTGCTGATGTGAAATAAACCTAAGAGACGGTGTTTTGTAAGAAAACCGTGCCCAAGTGCGTTAATCCCGTGCCAAGCGAGTGTCCCCCAAGACACGTAGTAGGCGCTATGCTACACTATCTATCTATCCATCTATCTCTCCTTCCATCTCTGTCATATCTTCTATCTATCTATCTGTCTACCCCATATCTATCTATCTATCTATCTATCTATCTATCTATCTATCTATCTTATAGCTATCTCTGTCACACCTATCCACTTACCTACCTATAAATCCATCTATTTATATCAATTTACATCAAAATGCTAGTTGTGAAGTTATATTTAACTACCGTATATTAGATTTATAAAGTATATATCAATCTCTTGTTCATCAGAATCTAGTTTCACTGCTGTCCCTTGGCTTATCTGAGTACATAATGTTGCAAATTTGGCATGATGAGGTTTTAACAAAAAATTAGATTAGACATAAAGAACATAGGAACATAATTGTGAATTTTGGGATTTAATGTCACTACTAGTGATGATCGAGCACTGAAATGCTCAAGTGCTCAGTACCCAGTACCCAAATCAATCAGGTTGGATCCTTGGATAAGCTCAACTCAAGTAGCGGGCATAATGGAAGTGAATGGGAAACACAAGCATTTTTCCACAGGATCGTAGCTTGCAGATGAGAGAGACACATTTAATGCAGCGAGAGACACAACAAACAAACACGTCCCCGCAGTTGTTCAGCTCACAAAGGGTATGGATGACAGAGGAGTCCCTGTGCTCCTAGCAGTGGAATACCCAGCTTCAGTGGCTCAGATGATTCAAATGAGCTTCTTACGGGGACTTGAGCACCACGCGATCCTTGGCACTGCTCGATACGCGGTCAAGAACCCCAATACTCGATCGAGTACCGAGCAATGCTGATAACCCATCACTAGTCACTAGTCAATACCTAAATTGTAGAAGAAAATTATGGATTCATTACATTCAAGAATCCTTATTTAGTCATAAAGCTAAAGGACAATTAACTCCTTGAGGTAAAAATTTGAACATTTTGGGGTAGAAAAGTTTCTAATAATGTAAGTAACAATTCATCGTCTGTTGTACTTAATTGTTTCCATAGCAACCAGCCCGTCAAAATACTGTGTTTAAAAAGAGCCTGTCACTTGCTGAAAAAAATAGTTAACTACTTTGTAAAAAAATCCCTGAGCTCCCCTTATTCAGACTTTTTTCCATTTTGTCTTGCATTGTTCCATCAAAGAGTTATTCACATTTGTTTCTTCTGATGTTCACAATGTGAAATCTCTGCTTGAAGTCCAACTGGGTGTTTCTTTAACCCCTTCCCGAACTCCGCCATACTATTACTGCCAACCCCTGTCACATGATCAAGGGTCGGCGATGCGTCAGGATGGTAACCATAGAGGTCCTTGAGACCTCTATGGTTACTGATGCCGGCCTGCTGTGAGCGCCACCCTGTGGTCGGCGCTCATAGCAAGCCTGCAATTCAGCTACATAGCAGCGATCTGATCATCGCTGCTATGAAGCAGAGCCGATCCAGTTGTGCCAGCTTCTAGCCTCCCATGGAGGCTATTAAAGCATGGCAAAAGTAAAAAAAAATGTTTTAAAAAATATGAAAAAAATAAAAAATATATAAACGTTTAAATCACCCCCCTTTCGCCCCATTCAAAATAAACCAATAAAAAAAAATCAAACATACACATATTTGGTATCACCGGGTTCAGAATCGCCCGATCTATCAATAAAAAAAAGGATTAACCTGATCGCTAAACGGCGTAGCGAGAAAAAAATTTGAAACGCCAGAATTAAGTTTTTTTGGTCACCGTGACATTGAATTAAAATGTAATAATGGGCGATCAAAAGAACATATCTGCATCAAAATGGTATAATTAAAAACACCAGCTCGGCACGCAAAAAATAAGCCCTTACCTGACCCCAGATCACGAAAAATGGAGACCCTACAGTAACGGAAATTTGCCAATTTGTTTTTTTTTTTTAAGCAAAGTTTGGAATTTTTTTTTACCACTTAGATAAAACGTAACCTAGACATGTTTGATGTCTATGAACTCATAATGTCCTGGAAAATCAAAATGGTGGGTCAGTTTTAGCATTTAGTGAACTTAACAAAAAAGCCAAACAAAAAACTAAAAACAAGTGTTGGTTGTTTTTTGCAATTTCACCGCACTTGGATTTTTTTTCCCATTTTCTAGTATACAACATGCTAAAACCAATGATGTCGTTGAAAAGTGCAACTTGTTCCGCAAAAAACAAGCCCTCACATGGTCATATTGACGGAAAAATAAAAAAGTTATGGCTCTGAGAAGGAGGGGAGCAAAAAACGAGAACGCAAAAATGGAAAAGGGCAAGGTTGTGATGGGGTTAAAGTATTTTTCCCTGGTGACAAGCTCTTTCACCCCTACTATCCATACGCTACCAATCACAGCTCAAAGCTGATATAGTAGTCTAGCAGTCTCAGATGCTGCAGAGCTGTGATTGGCAGTGTCTTTGAGGGAGACATGAAAATGTATGCCCTCAAAGAAGACTGTAAAGAACCATCTAGTTAGACTGCAAGCAGATATTTTACAAAGTGAACTTCAGTAGAAGAAAAAGGTTAACAAAAGTGTAATGTAGTGAAGAGGTACAAAATGGAAAAGATCATCAAAATCAGGGGAGTTCTGGAAATTTTAAAAAGTATTTTGCTACATTTTTTGGTCAAGTGACAAGTCTTTTTTAAATGCTACGTTTGGTGACAAAACCATGTGACCTATACAACATTTACAACATGTCAGGTGATTTCTATAACTTTCCTGTGTAATGCCCAGTTCTAATCTAAATGATGAAATACTGACATCTGTCAATCAAATCAATCAAATCAGAATGGTGTCACTTACTACAGTATCTAATCTACTAAGAGACCTGTTATAGCACAGAGAGTAACTCAAACTGGAGAGAATACGGAACAGGGAGTTTTCATCCAAGAAGCTAGAGGCAGTTATGCGAGATAACATATGGTCCCAGGATAAAATTGTAGAACATGGACTTAATCCAGGGATTCAGAAAAGTAATAAAAAGTGATAATGAACTGAACTCTAAGGTACAAGAAGGTAGGAGTCTGTTTTTTGATCAATTTGATAAAGGGACATTTTGTGGTGGAATTAAGCTTTAAGCCTTGGTCAGGCGCACCTCGGTCACTTACAAGTTCAGGCGAATTGCACCTGACAGGCACAAGTTAGAAAACCACCACATAATATCTAATTATCTCAATTTATGGGCTCTAAAAGTAATTGGTGACATTTATAGGGATGTAATGAAAGCGAGTACACAAAGCCAGATTCAAAAGAAAACTAATTTAATAACCATAAATGTAATGAAACACAAAAGTACCCAAATTTCACAACTACCACCAAATAGCCTCCAGTTTTCAGAACATGACTATTAAAAACAGTTTAAAAACTATTTAAACATTAAAATTAACAAAATCCTAATTGTAAGGCACTTAGAGCCCATTCTACAGAATGGGAGGAATTTAACTAAGCAATAGCACGTGTAAAAAAAACTTGGGTATACTAATAGATCACAGACTGCACATGAGTCAACAGTGTAATGCAGCAGCAAAAAAGGCAAGCACAGTTCTAGGATGTATTAAAAGGGAACCTGTCACCTGAATTTGGCGGGACCAGTTTTGAGTCATATGGGCGGGGTTTTCGGGTGTTTGATTCACCCTTTCCTTACCCGCTGGCTGCATGCTGGCCGCAATATTGGATTGAAGTTCATTCTCTGTCCTCCGGAGTACACGCCAAATTCAGGTGACAGGTTCCCTTTAAGAGAAGCATAGAGTCTAAATCATGCAAAGTAATAATCCCCCTCTACTTCTCCTTGGTCAGGTCTTATGTGGATTACTGTGTCCAGTTCTGGGCACCACATTTTAAATAAGACATTGAAAAACTTGAGCACGTTCAAAGAAGAGCTACCAGCATGGTGATCGGACTGCAAAGTATGTCCTATGAGGAATGGTTAAAGGATGTTGGAATGTTTAGCTTGCAACAAAGAAGGCAAAGAGAAGACTTAACAGCTGTCTACAAATATCTGAAGACATGTCACAGTGTAGAGGCATCATCCTTATTCTCATTTGCACATGGAAACACGAAAAGCAACAGAATGAAACTGAAAGGGGGGAGACACAACTTTTTGACAGAGAGGGTGATCAATGAGTGGAACAGTCTGCCACGAAAAGGGCTGAGTTCTATCTGAGATGGTTTAGTGAATCCTGCATTAAGCAGGGTGTTGGGTGTTGGAGTATTGATGACATTGGAAGTTCCTCTCAACTCTAACATTCTATGATTCTTAGAAGCTACTGGAGCCATATTAACTCAGATTCAGACATCAAAAGTTCAGCAGAAGTAACACATTGGCAGAAAAAAAGCAAGGTTGGCGGATCATATTTTCATATCATATCAGTGATTATTATGTGTACAGGCGCAATGTGCCTGAGAGGCCATTTCTAAGAAAATCCTCTTATTTGCAAAAGAACCCTACTTGTTTCTAAAAAAAATCCACAAACTTTGCAATATTCCTTCATAAAAAGAGCAAGATAAACAATTGTCATGAAAACCCCCCAAGAAAGTACTAAGACCCTTCAGGCGCAATGAGCCTGAAAAGCCACGAAGGTCATATTTGCTCTCTGCAAGGACAGCAGCAAAAATGAGTAGGGAGGTTTCATCAAGCAGCACCTAAAGATAGGAAGGTACTGGGAAGGGCAGGATCCCCTGCCATCTTGGACAGGAGGGGGAAACAAAAATATGTGAGTCATTCCTATTGCCTGTCATTCCTATTGAGCCAGAATCTGGGTTAAAGTGAACCTGTTACAAAAAAAAACACTTGTAACCTGCAAATATGGGTTTAATTTGCAGATAAATAGCATTCTGGTCTTGTCCTGCATGGCACTCACCCTTTGAGCTCCACTGCCGGAAGTAAACTAAGTTTATTCCTCCTGGCAGGGTTCAGTGTCCAGTCATTGGGAAAGCACTGGCGCAAGTTTAGTCACCACTCTGTGTATAGAGAGCAGCGGCTGTAACCCATTACTTTCAATTATTTCCCTATACAGCCTCCAGGGACTGGGGAGGGTGAGCACTTTTCTTTGTGACCTCCTTACCAATGCAACCCCTGGGAGCAATGTGTTTAGTGTGCAAGAAATGTGGACTGGACTGTAACATTCCTACCACTGAAGACACCAATTGCATAATGTGTATTATGTCTTGTGTCTTGTTATATATTGTGTCATGTGAATTGCTTTGTATAGTACTGTATAATATGTAGAATGTGATAACATAAGATAAGTAGCATAGATAGTGACTATAGTTAGAGAGTGACATTAGAGTAAGGATAGTGTTAATGTTCGGGATTAGCCCAAAGTAGGAGTGGTTTAGTATTAAGGAAAGAGACCACTTCCTGTAGTTAGAGAGATAGGGTCAGGTTCAAGCATAAGTAGAAAGTGTCTATGAGCACCATTGGCTCTGGCTATCTGGGACACAAGTTTTTTTGGTATATTTATTCCAGGTTTATATTAGATGACATGTGAATGTTGACAACTTTCCCAAAATTTCCAGGAGATTTTTTTTAAAAAGAAGATGCTTTCTTGACTCTCAAAAGAGAAGGCAAATCTACTTGGTACTCTCTACTATTAAAATTTTACTTAGCCATTCCCATTTCTGCAGTCCTGTTAACTCCTGTAATCAACTGCAGACAATATCCTGACACTCATCTTGAGGTTAGGGTGTTGTCTTTAGCTTCGTACAAGTAAAGAAAAGTGCAGGGTTGATCTGAGGTCTCCATTATAGGCATCTGGTTTGTGATCTGTATAATCAAAGGTTTCGGTTTTGGTCTTGAGTCTGTATAGCGAGTCTGGCATGGGGTCTATAAATATGGCGCGTTTGGTATGAGTTGCATATAAAATGAACTCTGGTCTGTAGTAAGTTTAAATGGGGGAAGGGATCTCAATATCTTAAAGGGGTCTGATCTGGGAGTTTTTGTTTTGAGTGTGAGGTCTGTGTTTTCTCGGATGCTGTTTTGAGGTCTTAACTTTGATATGTGTAGTCTGTATTTGTTTATGGGGTCAAGCATGTAAAGGTCTGTTTTGACGATCACGAGAAAACACAGACAGACAACTTTAAAGTATGTAATCACATGGCATATAGACTCATGGGTCCCTTGCTATACATATTAATGCATTTATTTACTGTATATTTACATATTGTAAGGAGAAGGACACACTGTGCACGTTCCCCCTTGAATATACGAGCACTGTTATAGTGTATAATGTGAATTGAGATGTGTCATTAGTGTTGGTGTTGTGTTCTGCCTGACAGTAGGAAGAGTTAGAGTTAATGATTTGGACTAGTCCAGAGTAGGAGGGGCTAAGTTTAAGGGACAAAGACAGATTCCTGCCAAGAAGTTATATAGGACCCAGCATGTGATAGAAACAGACCTAAGGTCAGACTAGACAGCAAAGCAGCATAATGTGAGAGTCTCTGATGTGGGTGGAGACCGAGATCTGGAGTAATGAAAGAAAAAGTAACCAAAGGACAAAGCATTGGATTGATGGTGGGTACTGGGATAGGATGCCTATCAGTATTGCCCCGAGTTTATGACTCAAATAGATAATGGGCCAGGATGGAACAGAGAATGTGAGATGAAGAGATTGCCCTGGTTGCAAGTTCCGAGGCATCAGCACGCTGAAAAGATAAGTACTGGCCATATTGGCAAGCTAGTTCCCTTAACAGGGAAGAGGATGTGGAATTCTGGAATGAGAATAGGACTCTCATTAACTATGCTGTTGCAGTGTGCTGGGTGGTGGTGAAGACAGAGAAATGTGAGGCAGAAGCAAGTAAACCTGAAGAGGTAGAGAGACTGTGTCTGAAGATGCTTCCTATTGTGAAGGAAACATTTGTGAAATTATACATAAACTATCTATTGTATATAATCCCAACCAATTTGATGTTCAGTAAAAGACTGTTTATTTTTCACTGGTGGTCTCCTTCAATGAACTGTTCAACATCCGGTCCTGCCAGCTGAAATCAAATGCATCATTCAGCCTGCAAGGGCATTGCAAATAAAAAAAAACTGACGGTCAGTTAAACTGGCCAATTTGTGCGCTAAACGCTCTAATTTTTTCATATTTCTAGTGCAGTAATGCAGTTAATTTTTCATGTTTACATGTTTTAGCGCCGCAGTGTGCTGCCTTATTTATTTGACTGCAAGGGCATAGCGTCTCCGTAGGCATAGTCCACACACCAATCCAGGACCGCCACCATCATATAGCGTGTTGGGGCATGAAAGATGCCATAATATATTATCACAGTTTACATACAATGCTACCCCTTGCTATACATCTCTAAACATTCTCTAAATTATGCCCCTCCTGGTCTACACAACACTTTACAAAAGGGAGACATCAATACTTTAATATTTAATATTAATCCACATCTACTATATGGCAAAATTTTGGCAACATTTCTAGTATGGTATAAAGAGAAATACCATAGAGAGAAGTACCAAGAGAAGCTCTGTAATGCTGTTTTCTGTCTCACAGCAAGAAGTAAATTCCATCATGGAACAAATGCAGCATAAGCTGATTTTCCCTACCAAGGAAACAAACCAGTAATTTGTCTCAGAACACAGAGAAAAAAATATCAAAGAAAAAGCATTTGACACTCTCTGACAGATACATCATGTACAACATAACTGCAGCAAATTATGGAAATCGCACGATAGAACATTTAAATGCATAGTTCCAGCTTACCGCCAGTACAAATAACTCAATAAATGTAGATATTTTTACAATTTTTAAATGACCATTTTACATGTACATTGTTATATTCATGCATTATAAAATGCCTTACCCCATTCTTAGGATATGCTATCCATCCAAGGTCACCCATGACAGAGCGAGAATCCAGTAAGTTCACTAAAAAGAAAAACAAGAAGACATTATTTTTATATTTAGTATTCAATTTAAGATTTTCGGGGGGGAGTCATCATTCAGTTATCTATAGCATGTCCAATAACAATTATAAAAAATTATATTGTCAAATTCATCTATAATGATCTCATAAGGTTAAAACCAATATATCTAGCTTAGTTGGGTGAAACATCTAACAATGTTCACCAAAATTGTTTCATGCACAATTTCATAAAATATGATATCCTAACCTGATAGCTGTTAATGTAATTCAGTATAATTGGTATAGGCCTCTCCTTGCCTGGGGTTATCATTTACATTTTTCTGTGCAATATCAGATATTTCCATGGAAATGACCTTACGAGAGAATTTAGTAGAGGGCAACCTAGTGAGCAGTTATCACCAATTGACAAACCTACTATTTAGTGGTGTTTAATTCAGCCAGCCATTTTACACATCAGCTTGTCTAATCTCTATGGCTTTAGATCTTCTGGACAAAGACCTCTCTGAGATCTGATAGACCTCCATCTGCTCCAATGTCTATGGTCACCTTTAACATTTTTAATGAGATGCTAATAAAATCTGATGCCATTAGCACTTCACTGAATCCCTTTTGACTCTCCATTAGGCCATAACAAAATAAACACATCTTTGCTAAACACATATTTTAAAACCGCTGCGAGTTGTTGAGGAGTTAATACCCAGGCCACCATCATGAATAGCCATTTTATAGCTTGTTTACAAGCAATTTTCTCAGAAGCCTGTCAAATTAAACGCAATGATGGATGTGATGCTCAATCAGGGTCATACCATAATTTAGCCTTTCAGGTCAAATTTCTAGCGGTTTCTCTCATTGACTCACTACAATTGTTTTCCATGGTCTTATCCCATAACTTGTATTAAACATACAATCGGAATGTGTGTGGGAGTCATAAATTGCTCATGAACTGATAAGGAAAAGCTTGTTGCTTGTTACAATTGACAAACGGTATGTATTATAAATGAAAGATAAGACTGTTTTGGTCACCAGGACAAAAGAATTGGTTGCTTTTATCTGGAATGAGAAGTGAGTTGTATTTTCTTTATAGAAGACTATGGAGGCTGAGACGGGAACTAGAATTTCACCCTTCCTTGTCTTATTTGATGGGAAAAAGGCATTTCATCTATTGATAAAATAATGACATAGCAAATGTTCACAATTTTTGTTCATCTTTATTCTGTACTGTTAACAAAGATTTCTCATGTTTTTTAGTTATGGCCTACAATTCAAACTGCATACATTTCTGATTACACTTTGACTGGTTAACTTCCTAACAATTAGTCACTCTTGAATAAAGTGAATACAGAAAATGTGTAAAGTTGGACATGCTCATTTATTTGCTTTTGCATATCTTTCAATCGGTTGTCTCAATTTCCTTTTTACATAAATTGCAAAGTGTTTGCATTACTTCTTATTTAATTTTCCTGGCAGTTGTGGATGACATTTTTGCTGTTCAACCCGACCGCTGTTTTGTTTTTACAGAGCTCCTGATTTTCTATTATTATACAGTTTGAACGCTGCTGACTGGCATGATCAATTCCTTAGATATCTTTTTGTATCCTTTTCCTGTTTTATACAGTTCTACTACCTTTTTCTGTTAATCCTTTGACAGTTCTTTTGTTTTCTCCATGACTCACAATCCAGAAACATCAGTGGCTGAATGAAAGATGCAAGAGTCTGTCTGGATCCCAGATACTCACTCAGATTTTATGCACACACACTGATTACAGGTCACAGGTCATTACGTTACCTTTAGTAGCCATTCAAACCCATATGTCAACTTCTGTGCATGGTATCAAGCCTAAATCAACAGGGTATGTAAACTTTTGATCAGGATAATTTGGATGTTTTGAGTTGTCATTATGATTTTAAAAGGGAAAACACAGTAGTTTGGCAATAAATGGCTTCACCCAACCACCAACCATGAGTGAAAAAGTTTTGATGTCATCATTCATATTCTCTGAAAAAAAAAAGGCAAAGAAAGCAAAAATTCTGCTGGGGCATGTAAACTTTTGAGCACAATTGTACATATTCCCCATCCCTTTACAATGCTATTTCAAACATGCCCATTTGAATTTTAGGCTTTGCCCGCCACCACCATCATGTCTACCGCCATGTCATTATGTGTCCCTTGCTTTTAATTTTCAGAGGGCCATCATGTTCTGTGAAACCTGCATTTTGTAAGGTCCACAGCTCATTTTTGCCACTGGAACCCAATGAAACCACTGTCATAGCGGGTGAAGCCGCTGTAAGGTGAATATAAAACAGGAGTGGGGGACCTGTATGATCAATGTCAGTAAATTGGATTCTACCAGACACCAAAAGCATTATAATTAAATTCAGAATACAGTGTATGCAAGCAAGGGCTTGTATTGTGGTCAGTCTGCCAGGCCTGAAACCCATGTCAGGAACAACAATTACAAGCCTCATTTTACTTGGAAGGAGCCTCCTCAAGGGAAAGAGACTGGAGTACCACTGATCAATCTGCACAAGCCTACGCACTCTTCTGGAAACTACCCAACTAGGCAGAATGTATCTTTTGCATGGCTTTGAGCAATAATGGAGTAATTACAGGATATGTCCCAGAGAGTGTTGAAGTCTGTGGAATGAATTACTCAGGTGACAGGCAGTGCTACAGAGCTCAAGTAGAGGCCTTAGCATGGCAATGACAATTGTTATGATCCGGTGACCTAGGAGCCGCATGAGAGACTTTCTCAGGAGTAGGTGGAAACCTGTACTGACCTCAAACCCTAAACTGACACCGCAACTAGAGGTAGCCGAGGGGTGTACCTAACATGTCCTAGACACCTCGACACAGCCGGAGGACTAAATACCCCTATAGGTGGAAATGGGAATTCTATCTTGCCTCAGAGCAGAACCCCAAAGGATAGGCAGCCCCCCACAAATATTGACTGTGAGTATAAGAGGAAAGACACACGCAGGCAGAAAAACAGAATTTAGCAAAAGAGGCACTTCTAGCTAAATAGAAAAGGATAGGACAGAATTCTAAGCGGTCAGTATTAAAATCCTAAAAATATCCACAGCAGAAAATACAAATATACTACATCTAACTAAAGACATAGCAAGTATATCTGCAACTCCTGAGAATCCAGCATGACTGAAAAATCCAAACAAAGTCTAAGCTGGACAAAAACACAATGAATTGCACTGAATTGAAAAACACACTGCATGTGTGCACAGAGACAAAAAAACAGACACTTTTCTTAGCTGAATTGGCAGCAGAGCATGAGGAACCAGAGAGAGATGCAATCCCTCCAAGAACAATGGACAACTGGCCAGGAGTAATGGATCCTGCACACCTAAATACCTAGTAAAGCTGCAATCAGCAGAAACACCTTCCCTGGATTACAACCCCAAGACAACTGCACTACCACTAACAACCACTGGAGGGAGCCCAAGAGCAGAATTCACAACAGACAATGTTCCAATGTAGAGTCTCTACACGTGCATTGACCATCAACATGGCATCGAGGCTGTCCACCTCTTTCTGGGGGCTTCCGACTAGGATGGCCCTCTGTGTGAATTCATCCTCGAGCTGCTGCATTATGTCCTTACCCATAATTTTTTTGTCTATATGGACCAGTTTTACCTACAGAGCCATGGCACAGCCATGGGCGCGGCCTGTGCACCCTCGTATGTTAATCTCTTCCTGGGATCCTGGGAGAGATTCCTTTTTGATGACGAGGGCCCGCAGGCCGCTTCCTATGTGCTGTGCTGGCATCATTATATAGATGATATTTTCTTTTTGTGGGAAGGGACGGTGCAGCAGCTCGGGGACTTTATGGGGACTCTTTGAATATCCATCTTACATACACATATGATGTTAAAAAAGTGAATTTTCTGGATGTCTCTTTTGAGGTCGACCATGATGGTCGCATCCAGACGGATGTATATCCGAAACCAACATCCGTTAATGCTCTGATTCATGTGTCCTCAGCTCACAATCCACCTACGATTAGGGCCGTCCCGGTCGGTCAGTTCTTAAGGATGAGGCGGATTTGCTCATCGGATGCCAAATTTGAAATTCAGGCTACTGATCTTAAAGGGAACCTGTCACCTGAATTTGGCGGGACCAGTTTTGGGTCATATGGGCGGGGTGTTTGATTCACCCTTTCCTTACCCGCTGGCTGCATGCTGGCCGCAATATTGGATTGAAGTTCATTCTCTGTCCTCCAGAGTACACGCCTGCGCAAGGCAATATTTTGGAGTTGGTTTGCTTTGCTGTTTCTTTTGTTTTGGAATGGGCTATTTTTAGGCCCTATTGTAATGATTACAATATGTTATTGAGGCTTTTGTTTCTATTAATGTTCCAATATGTGTAAGGCTGTGGCCTGAATAGGTCTGCGGGGCATATTAACTCAGTCTCCCAAATGTGCTTAAAATATATAGAAACTGGCCAATACGCCACCACCATTTTTTTTGTAATGACCCAAATTTAGAAAATGTAAGGGAAGCAACAGTTTAATAAAGAGACACAAGTCTCATTTAGGAGCCTGGAAAAGTCAGCAATGGTTTTTGTCCAGCACCAGACAATGTAAATTGCTAAGGAATATGTATGCCCTATCTAACAGTTTGTGAACAGACATATATGCTGACAAGGGACAATTGAACGATGTGCTGGGACAACGAACTGGTCGTGGTTGTTGTATGTTGTGTCTGTGCAACTGTAGGCTGTGGACAGGAGGCCTCAGCACTCACCATCTTGTTGCAGTACTCAAAATTTTGAAGAATCTCACATAGGTCAGCGATCCATGCCCACTCTGCAGTTCATAAGTGTGGGGGCTGAGTGTTACTTTGATGGGCATTGAGAAGCTGGAAGTCAAAGACTGCCTTCTGCTGCTCACTAAGCCTTGCCAACATATGAAAGGTCGAATTCCAGCTTGTGGACAGGTCACAAATCAGTCAGTGACGAGTGCAGCTAGACTGGTGAAAGCCTGAGATGACTTTTGCGCCGTACCTTGGCAAGTTTGTCAGGCAAGTCAGAGTATGTTTTTTTAAAAACTGCTGTATAAACAAGTTCAGCACATGGGCCATGCATCAAACTAGTATCAGCTTGCCGAGCTTTAAAGCCACCAAGTTATGCCCATTATCACACACAAGCAGACCTGGTTGGAGGTTCAGCGGGGACAGCCACTGATCTGTCTGTTCCTTTATCCCTTTCAACTGCTCATTAGCATTGTGAGCTTTATCACCTAAACATACTGTATAAGCTACAGCAGTGCATGCTGATGCTTTGACAGGACAGTTCTGCAGATTTCCCAGTTGGGGAGTGATGGTGAGGCGGAGGAGGAGGAGGAGAGACAGGAAGTGGAATACAAGGACACTGAAACCCTGATGGAAGTTGGGCCCGCTATTCTTGGTATGGGTAAGATGTTTGATGTCCCAGCCTTTGACTCTGTCCCAGACTCCACCAGATTAACCCAGTGTGCCATCAGGGAAATGTATCATTCCTGTCCACAAGAATTTGCCCTTGTCTCTGTGATTAGGTGGACCTTCCCTGTGACTGCTTTAGCCAGATCATAGCTGATATTGTGTAACACGTGCTTATGTAATGCAGGATGGCATGCCCTGAAAAATAGTGTTAGCTGGGAATCGAGTACCATGGGGCTGCCACCACCAAGATGTCGCGGAAAGACTCTGTCCCACAAGTCAAAATGGCAACATTTCCAGGGCTAGCAATCTGGCAATGTGGGTGTTTAGCATTTAGGCCTGTGGGTGGGTGGATTGATATGTCTGCTTTCTAGTATATGTCTGGTGCAGGGACAACTGAACGCTGAGGTGGGACAACAAAGCACTTGTCTGGGTTCATTAGTAGTGTAGCACGCTGATCAAATTTTCACAGGAATCTATAACGAGATACAGTCTCCTTTATGTGTGGCTATTTTTTTGGAGATGCAGGTTAATTACACAGTGAAATAGCAGACTGATGTAAATTACAAGTAAATAGTCACGTTTGTGTATCTCTGCAGGCTTTGGCTGCTAGATAAAGAAACACTCATTTTTAAACCAATTTTTTTTAATCATCTTGCTGACGCACTCCAAATGCGGAGTAATTATTATCATTATTATTTATTATAGCGCCATTTGTTCCATGGTGCTTTACATGTGAAAAGGGGTATACATAAATTTAAAAAAAAGAGTAAAGTAATCTTAAACGATACAAGTCATGACTGGTACAGGAAGAGAGAGGACCCTGCCTGCAAGAGCTCACAATCTACAAGGGTTGGGTGATGATACAGTAGGTGAGGGTAGAGCTGGTCATGCAGTGGCTTGGTCGATCAGTGGTTACTGCAGGATGTAGGTTTGTCAGAAGGGGTAGCTCTTCAGGTTCTTTTTGAAGGTTTCCATGGTAGGTGAGAGTCTGATATGTTGTGGTAGAGAGTTGCAGAGTAGGGAGGATGCACGGGAGAAATCTTGTATGCGATTGTGGGAAGAAGAGATAAGAGGGGAGTAGAGAAGGAGATCTTGTGAGGATTGGAGGTTGCGTGTAGGTAAATACCAGGAGACGAGGTCAGAGATGTATGGAGTACAAAAGTTGTGGATGGCTTTGTATGCCATGGATAGGATTTTGAACTGGAGTTTTTGTGTAATGCGGAGCCAGTGCAGGGATTGACAGAGGGGAGAGGCTGCAGAATAGCGGGAGGAAAGGTGGATTAGTCGAGCAGCAGAGTTTAGAATAGATTGCAGGGCAGCGAGAGTGTTAGAGGGGAGGCCACAAAACAGAAGGTTGCAGTAGTGAATGTGGGAGATGATGAGGGCATGGACTAGGGTTTTTGCAGATTCTTGGCTGAGGAATGTACGGATCCGTGAAATATTTTTGAGTTGAAGTCAGCAGGAAGTGGAAAGGGCTTGGATATGTGGTTTGAAAGAGAGATCAGTGTCAAGGATTACCCCGAGGCAGAGAGCTTGCGGGACTAGGGAGAGTTGGCAGCCATTTACTTTAATGGATAGGTCTGCTGGGGCTGTCAAGTGGGATGGGGAAAGATGATGAATTCTGTTTTGTCCATATTAAGTTTTAGAAATCTAGCAGAGAAGAAGGATGACATAGCAGACAGAAATTGTGGGTTTCTGGTTAGTAGGTGTAGATCTGTGTGTCATCAGCATAGAGGTGATACTGAAAGCTGTGAGATTTTATGAGCTGTTCAAGGCCGAAGGTGTATATGGAGAAGAGCAGGGACCCTATGACTGAACCTTGCGGGACTCCGACAGATAGGGGGTGAGGTGAGGAGGTGGTGAGAGTGGGAGAATGTCTGGTCTGTTAGGTCTGTGATGCCAAGAGATCAGAGAATCTGTAGTAAAAGGGAATGGTCTACTATGTCAAAAGCAGAGGACAGGTCTAGGAGGAGGAGGACCAGAGTAGTGTCGCTTGGCCTAGGTGGTTAATAAATCAATGGTGACCTTAGTTAGGGCAGATTCAGTGGAGTGGTGCGGCAGGAAGCCAGAAGATTATTGTCCCTTCTAAATTTTCACATAAGTTTATCTCTACCCGGATTGCGCCAGTAGCACAATTGCTAGATAAATATACTGTATTTTTAAAACAAAAGAAATTTATGATCTTTTCAATTGCCTTGCTGACACACTCCAAATGCAGAGTAATAAATATTATTGCTCCTGCTAAATTGTCACGTACGATTATCTCTACCTGGATTGCACCAGCTGCACAACTGCTAGATACAGAAAGCTATTTTTTAAACCAACAGAAAATTATGATTTTTTTTCAATCGTCTTGCTGACATACTCCAAATGTGGAGTAATGAAGATTATTGCCCCTGCTAAATTGTCACTTAAGATAATATCTACCCAAATTGAGCCAGTCGCACAACTGCTACTGTAGATAAAGATGTTATTTTTTAAACCTATAGAAAATGATGATTTTTTTTTCAGTTGTCTTGCTGACACACTCTAAATGCGGAGTAATGAAGATTATTGCCCCTGCTAAATTGTCGCGTAAGATTATCTCTACCCGGATTGCACCAGTCGCACAACTGCTAGACAAATATTAGGTATTTTAAGCAATAGATGAGAAATATTATTTAGCAATTAGATTTTAAAATGGATGATGCTCCAGGGACTAAGTCCTGTGACTGCTAACAGGGCACAGCTGTTGTGGATTCTGTTTTTGGGCTCCCTCTGGTGGTTACAGCTGGTACTGGGTGACTTTGGTGGGTTGCGGTCTCTGGTTTCCACCTGTCCATCAGAGGCTGGGTGTTTCCTATTTAACCTGGCTTTCCTGTCATTCCCTTGCCGGCTATCAATGTATCAGTGTGTCTCTGTTACCTTTGTTACCTGCTCCTAGACCTTCAAGACAAGCTAAGTCTGGATTTCCCTGTTTCATGTTTGCTTTCATGTTTTTAGTCCAGCTTGCAGATATGTAATTCTCTGCTGCTGGTTGCTCTAGTGGGCTGAAATTACCACTCATGTACCATGAGTTGGCACATGAGTTCAAGTAATTTCAGGATGGTATTTTGAAGGGTTTTAAGCTGACCGCGCAGTTCACCTTTTGTATCCTCTGCTATCTAGCTTAAGCGGGCCTCATTTTGCTGAATCTGTTTTCATAACTACGTTTGTGCCTTCCTCTCATTTCACCGTCATTATATGTGGGGGGCTGCTATTTCTGTGGGAATATTTCTCTGGAGGCAAGATAGGTCTGTGATTCTTCTGATAGGGGTAGCTAGATCTCCGGCTGGCGCGAGACGTCTAGAGTCCCCCCAGGAACGTTCCCCGGCTGCTGTTAGTTGAGTGTTGAGGTTCAGGATCGCGGTCAGCTCAGGTTCCATCACCCTAGAGCTCGTCCTGTTTTTGCCCGTGTTATGTGTTTAATTCCCTGCCATTGGGAACATGACACACAGCGTTTCTATTGCGACTCTGTGGAGTAACAGAATTTGCTTCTATTCACACAGGGTGACGTTTAACCTGCGTGTTTTCAGCATTCATCCACCATCTTGTTCCACCATTACTTAGAAGCAGGTTCCATCTCTGCACTGTGGACCCCAGGCTGTGAAAGCACCTTATTGCTATCTTTATACTTATTTGGTGCATTCTGCCAGCCCTAACACCGACAAGCTTTTTGGAGATGGAAATTCCATTCTCCAACAGGACTTGGCACCTGTCCACACTGCCAAAAGTACCAATTCCTGGTGTGTAAATAACAGTATCACTGTGCTTGATTGGTCAGCAAACTCATCTGACCTTAACCCCATAGATAATCTATCAGGTATTGTCAAGAGCAAGATGAAAGACACCAGATCCAACAATGCAGATAAGCTGAAGGCTGCTATCAATGCTGCTATCAAACATAGTCCGCATCCACCTGGGCTTCCATAACACTTCAGCAGTGCCACAGGCTGATCGCTTCCATGCCCCACCGCATTGATGCAGTAATTGATGCAAAAGAAACCCCCACCAAGTAGTGATTGCGTTTACTTGAACATACATTTCAGAAGACCAACATTTCAGATTTTAAAATCATTTTTTCAAACTGGTGATATAAAGTATTCTAATTTGCTGAGATAATGACTTTGGGGTTTTCATTGGCTGTAAGCCATAATCAACATTAGCAGAAATAAACACTTGAAATACATTACTCTGTTTGTAATGACTCTATCTAATATATGAGTTTCACTTTATGTATTGAAGAACTGAAATAAATTAACTTTTTGATGACATTCTAATTTTGTGAGATGCACATGTATATCTCTCTTCTTAGATACATGCAGAGATGAAGAACCCATTTGATAATTCTGTCTCCTCTTCTTTCTCAGTGACCAACTCCCCAAAACTACTATTTTGGGGGTCCTCTTGTGAGGACCTTGTTTTTTTGTATTTATATATTTAAAAAATGTCTGGATTTTTCCTACCTATTCTGGTTACTTATAGCAATACATTTTGCAGTCTGACCAATATACATTTAAAGCAGCCAAGTATGTTTTTCACAGTTTAAGCAAAATGAAATTATATTGTTGTCATTGGTACTAAGATTTTTGTGATCAACTACGCTTCCAACAAACTACATTCTTAAAAAATGAACAGACTGAACAGAGCATTACCTTTTGTTGGATCCTCCACAAACTGAGCAATAACATTTTCCTGCAGTAAGCAGAGGAATTTTCTCCTCTTAACAATTGAAATAGAAACACAATCACCTCAGTCAATATCTGGGTAGGTAAAGTCTCCTATAATCTCTACTGTAGCAGCCTGCGTAGCTTGCACCATCTAATAATGCAGTCGACCCTCCAACTCCTCAGTGATGTTGAGGACTGTTGTGAATTCCGTTCTTGGACTCCCTCCTGTGGACAGGAATGGTACTTTGGTTAATTCTGCTCTTGGACTCCCTCTGGTGGCTTTGAGCGGAACTTCTGGTCACTGAGGTTGCTGGCTCAGCTGCCCTCGTTTATTGTCATGCTGGCTTCCCTATTTAACTCCACTCAGATTGTTACTTCTTGCCAGCTGTCAATGTCTCAGTATTGGTTCAGATCTCTCTTGGACTTCTCTGGTGACCTGTCTACTTCAGCAGAAGCTAAGTTCCTGTTAGTTCATTTGTTGTTGCTGTTTCCTGAATATGTTTCTTAGTACTGCTAAATTCTAGTCCAGCTTGCTATCATGATATTTCCTTGCTAGCTGGAAGCTCTGGGGGTGCAGAGTTGCACCTCCACACCGTGAGTCAGGTGTGGAGGTCTTTTTGCACACTCTGCGTGGTTTTTTTGTAGTTTTTTGTGCTGACCGCATAGTTCCCTTTTTCTATCCTCTGACTATTTAGTGAAGACTGGCCTCCTTTGCTAAAACCTGTTTCATTCCTGTGTTTGTGACTTTCCTCTTAACTCACAGTTAATATATGTGGGGGCTGCCTTTTCCTTTGGGGAATTTCTCTGAGGCAAGGTAAGGCTTATATTTCTATCTTTAGGGGTAGTTAGCTCTTAGGCTGTGAAGAGGCGTCTAGGGAGAGTTAGGTACACTCCACGGCTATTTCTAGTGTTTGTGATAGGAGTAGGGTTTGCGGTCAGCAGAGTTCCCACTTTCCAGAGCTTGTCCATATTTCTAGTTTAACCATCAGGTCATTCCGGGTGCTCCTAACCACCAGGTCCATAACAGAGGACTACACCAAAAATTATTTTTGCAGTGTTTACTTCACCCAAAGCAAGCTCCAGGTTTTTGTGGGTCCATGGCGAAAGAGTCTTACTGGGCCCCTTTAACACATACCACGGTTCATGATGCATAGATACAGCAGAGAAATATAGGTATAGCACAATGCCAAAGATTTCACTTACTTCTTACATTATATGAGTGATATCTAATGCAAATAATAATAATAATCTTTATTTTTATATAGCCTAACATATTCCGCAGCGCATTACAGTTTTGCACACATTATCATCTCTACAATGGCTCAGAAACGGGCAAATCCTCGCAGCGCACAGTGTGTGCCCTGGGGGAATTCAAAAGTTTTCATTTTAGACGGGACAGTATAGTCCTTCATATAGTATTGTAGGCACCACATAGTCCTCCAAACAGTATTATGGGCACCACATAGTCCTCCATACAGTATTATGGGCACTACATAGTCCTCCATACATTATTATGGCACCACAGTCCACCATACAGTATTATTGGCACCACATAGTCCTCCATACAGTATAATGAGCCCCATATATTGCTTCGTACAGAATAATGGGCCCCATATATTGGTTCATACAGAATAATGGGCCTCCTATAATCTCCATAAAGAATAATATATACCATATAAGCTCCATATAGAATAATTAACCCCACATAATGTGCCATAAAAATGGGCCCCTTATAATGCTTCATACAGAATAATGGGCCCCATATAACGCTAGAAAAAAAATGGGTCCCATATAATGCTCCATACAGAATAATGTGCCCTTTATAATGTTCCTCACAGAATGTGCCCCATATAATGCTCCATACAGAATAATGGACCCCATATAATGCTCTAAACAGACAGAATGGGTCCCACATAATGCTCCATACAGAATTATGAGCCAAATGGACCCCATATAGTATAATGCTTCATACTGAATAATGGACCCCATTTAATGCGCCATACTGAATAATGGACCCCATATAATGCTCCTTACATAATGGGCCAATTTAATGCTCTACACAGAATGGGTGCAATATAAAGCTCCATAGAGAACAATGGTCCCATATAATGTTTTATACAGAATAATGGACCCCTTATAATGCTTCATACAGAATAATGGGCCCCATATAATGCTCCATACAGAATAATGGTCCCCATATAATGCTCTAAAGTGATAATGGACCCCATATAATGCTACATACAGAATAATGAACCCCATATAATGCTCCATAAAGAATAATGGGCCCCATATAATGCTCCTTACAGAATGGGCCCTATATAAAGCGCCATATAGAATGGTCCCATATAATGCTACATACAGAATAATGGACCCCATATAATGCTACACACAGATTAATGGAGCCATGCAATGCTCCATACAGAATAATGGGTCCCACATAATGCTTCTTACAGAATGGGCCCCATATAGTACTCTATACATAATGGGTCACATATAATGTTCCATACAGAAAAATGGAATCCATATAACGCTCCATACAGAATGATGGGCCCCATATATTGCTCCATACAGAAAAATGGACCCCATATAATGCTCCATACAGAATGGGCCCCATATATTGCTCCATACAGAATGTGCCCGTATAATCCTCCATACAGTATGGGACCTGTTGTGAAATCGGATTTTGGGCTCCCCCGGTGGCCACTGGTGGAATTGAACTGGTGTGCATCATCCTCTCTGTTCACCTGTTTCCATCAGGATGTGGGAGTCGCTATTTAGCCTTGCTCCTCTGTCACTTCCATGCCGGTCAACATTGTAATCAGAAGCCTTTCTGTGCATGTTCCTGCTGCTAGACAACTCCCAGCTAAGTTGGACTTTTGTCCTTGTTTGTTTTTGCATTTTGTTCCAGTTCACAGCTGTAGTTTCGTTTCTGTGTCTGGAAAGCTCTTGTGATCTGAAATTGCCACTCTGATGTTATGAGTTAATACTAGAGTCTTAAAGTAATTTCAGGATGGTGTTTTGATAGGGTTTTCAGCTGACCATGAAAGTGCCCTTTCTGTCTTCCTGCTATCTAGTAAGCGGACCTCAATTTTGCTAAACCTATTTTCATACTACGTTTGTCATTCCATCTAAAATCACCGCCAATATTTGTGGGGGCCTCTGTCTGCCTTTCGGGGAAATTTCTCTAGAGGTGAGCCAGGACTATATTTTCCTCTGCCAGGATTAGTTAGTCCTCCGGCCGGCGCTGGGCGTCTAGGGATAAAACGCAGGCTACGCTACCCGGCTACTGTTAGTTGTGCGGCAGGTTTAGTTCATGGTCAGTTTAGTTTCCATCCTTCCAAGAGCTAGTTCTTATGTTTGCTGGGCTATGTTCTCTTGCCATTGAGAACCATAACAGTTTGACCGGCCCCAAGGGTTAAATTAATTGACAGAGAAAGGAGAGAAAAGAGAAGTCTGCTGAAGATTTTTTTTTTTTTTTTTTTCCTTCAGTTCTGAGTGTGCTTGTAATTGAATCTCTTGCAAGTCTGCCTATATTGCAGCCTTTCTCTCTCTCTCTCCTTCTAATCCTGGAATGGCTCTGTGTTCACCTGTTTAAAATGGATATTCAGAGTTTAGCTGCAGGTTTGAATAATCTCACCACGAAAGTTCAAAATTTACAAGATTTTGTTGTTCATGTTCCTATATCTGAACCTAGAATTCCTTTGCCTGAATTTTTCTCGGGGAATAGATCTTGCTTTCAAAATTTCAAAAATAATTGCAAGTTGTTTTTGTCCCTGAAATCTCGCTCTGCTGGAGATCCTGCTCAGCAGGTCAGGATTGTGATTTCCTTGCTCCGGGGCGACCCTCAGGATTGGGCTTTTGCATTGGCTCCAGGGGATCCTGCGTTGCTCAATGTGGATGCGTTTTTTCTGGCCTTGGGGTTGCTTTATGAGGAACCTCAGTTAGAACTTCAGGCGGAAAAGGCCTTGATGTCCCTATCTCAGGGGCAAGACGAAGCTGAAATATACTGCCAGAAATTCCGTAAATGGGCTGTGCTTACTCAGTGGAATGAGTGCGCCCTGGCGGCGAATTTCAGAGAGGGTCTCTCTGATGCCATTAAGGATGTTATGGTGGGGTTCCCTGTGCCTGCGGGTCTGAATGAGTCCATGACAATGGCTATCCAGATCGATAGGCGTCTGCGGGAGCGCAAACCTGTGCACCATTTGGCGGTGTCTACTGAGAAGACGCCAGAGAATATGCAATGTGATAGAATTCTGTCCAGAAGTGAACGGCAGAATTTTAGACGAAAAAATGGGTTGTGCTTCTATTGCGGTGATTCAACTCATGTTATATCAGCATGCTCTAAGCGTACTAAGAAGCTTGATAAGTCTGTTTCAATTGGCACTTTACAGTCTAAGTTTATTCTATCTGTGACCCTGATTTGTTCTTTATCATCTATTACCGCGGATGCCTATGTCGACTCTGGCGCCGCTTTGAGTCTTATGGATTGGTCCTTTGCCAAACGCTGTGGGTATGATTTGGAGCCTCTTGAAACTCCTATACCCCTGAAGGGGATTGACTCCACCCCATTGGCTAGCAATAAACCACAATACTGGACACAAGTAACTATGCGGATTAATCCGGATCACCAGGAGATTATTCGCTTTCTTGTGCTGTATAACCTACATGATGTGTTGGTGCTTGGATTGCCATGGCTGCAATCTCATAACCCAGTCCTTGACTGGAAAGCTATGTCTGTGTTAAGCTGGGGATGTAAGGGGACGCATGGGGACGTACCTGTGGTTTCCATTTCATCATCTATTCCCTCTGAGATTCCTGAATTCTTGACTGAATATCGTGACGTTTTTGAAGAACCTAAGCTTGGTTCATTACCTCCGCACCGGGAGTGCGATTGTGCCATAGATTTGATTCCGGGTAGTAAATACCCTAAGGGTCGTTTATTTAATCTGTCTGTGCCTGAACATGCTGCTATGCGAGAATATATAAAGGAGTCCTTGGAAAAGGGACATATTCGTCCTTCGTCATCTCCCTTAGGAGCCGGTTTTTTCTTTGTGGCTAAGAAAGATGGCTCTTTGAGGCCGTGCATTGATTATCGGCTTTTGAATAAAATCACGGTTAAATATCAATATCCGTTGCCACTGCTGACTGATTTGTTTGCTCGCATAAAGGGGGCCAAGTGGTTCTCTAAGATAGATCTCCGTGGGGCGTATAATTTGGTGCGAATTAAGCAGGGGGATGAGTGGAAAACCGCATTTAATACGCCCAAGGGCCACTTTGAGTATTTGGTGATGCCTTTTGGTCTTTCAAATGCCCCTTCAGTCTTTCAGTCCTTTATGCATGACATTTTCCGTGATTATTTGGATAAATTTATGATTGTGTATCTGGATGATATTTTGATTTTTACGGATGACTGGGACTCTCATGTCCAGCAGGTCAGGAGGGTTTTTCAGGTTTTGCGGTCTAATTCCTTGTGTGTGAAGGGTTCTAAGTGCGTTTTTGGGGTTCAAAAGATTTCCTTTTTGGGATATATTTTTTCCCCCTCTTCCATCGAGATGGATCCTGTCAAGGTTCAGGCTATTTGTGATTGGACGCAACCCTCTTCTCTTAAGAGTCTTCAGAAATTTTTGGGCTTTGCTAACTTTTATCGTCGATTTATTGCTGGTTTTTCTGATGTTGTTAAACCATTGACTGATTTGACTAAGAAGGGTGCTGATGTTGCTGATTGGTCCCCTGCTGCTGTGGAGGCCTTTCGGGAGCTTAAGCACCGCTTTTCTTCCGCCCCTGTGTTGCGTCAGCCTGATGTTGCTCTTCCTTTTCAGGTTGAGGTCGACGCTTCTGAAATCGGAGCTGGGGCGGTTTTGTCGCAGAGAAGTTCCGATTGCTCCGTGATGAGACCTTGTGCTTTTTTCTCGCGTAAATTTTCGCCCGCCGAGCGGAATTATGATGTTGGGAATCGGGAGCTTTTGGCCATGAAGTGGGCTTTTGAGGAGTGGCGTCATTGGCTTGAGGGGGCTAGACATCAGGTGGTGGTATTGACTGACCACAAAAATCTAATTTATCTTGAGTCCGCCAGACGCCTGAATCCTAGACAGGCGCGCTGGTCATTGTTTTTCTCTCGGTTTAATTTTGTGGTGTCCTACCTGCCGGGTTCTAAGAATGTTAAGGCGGATGCCCTTTCTAGGAGTTTTGAGCCTGACTCCCCTGGTAATTCTGAACCTACAGGTATCCTTAAGGATGGAGTGATATTGTCTGCCGTTTCTCCAGACCTGCGGCGGGCCTTGCAGGAGTTTCAGGCGGATAGACCTGATCGTTGCCCACCTGGTAGACTGTTTGTTCCTGATGATTGGACCAGTAAAGTCATTTCTGAGGTTCATTCTTCTGCGTTGGCAGGTCATCCTGGAATCTTTGGTACCAGGGATTTGGTGGCAAGGTCCTTCTGGTGGCCTTCCCTGTCTCGAGATGTGCGAGGCTTCGTGCAGTCTTGTGACGTTTGTGCTCGGGCCAAGCCTTGTTCTCGGGCTAGTGGATTGTTGTTGCCCTTGCCTATCCCGAAGAGGCCCTGGACGCACATCTCGATGGATTTTATTTCGGATCTTCCTGTTTCTCAGAAGATGTCTGTCATCTGGGTGGTGTGTGATCGTTTCTCTAAGATGGTCCATTTGGTTCCCCTGCCTAAGTTGCCTTCTTCTTCCGAGTTGGTTCCTCTGTTTTTTCAAAATGTGGTCCGTTTGCATGGTATTCCGGAGAATATCGTTTCTGACAGAGGTACCCAATTCGTGTCTAGATTTTGGCGAGCATTCTGTGCTAGGATGGGCATAGATTTGTCTTTCTCGTCTGCTTTCCATCCTCAGACTAATGGCCAGACCGAGCGGACGAATCAGACCTTGGAGACATATTTGAGGTGTTTTGTGTCTGCAGATCAGGATGATTGGGTTGCTTTTTTGCCTTTAGCGGAGTTTGCCCTCAATAATCGGGCCAGCTCTGCCACCTTGGTGTCTCCCTTTTTCTGTAATTCGGGGTTTCATCCTCGATTTTCTTCTGGTCAGGTGGAATCTTCGGATTGTCCTGCAGTGGATGCTGTGGTGGAGAGGTTGCATCAGATTTGGGGGCAGGTAGTGGACAATTTGAAGTTGTCCCAGGAGAAGACTCAGCTTTTTGCCAACCGCCGGCGTCGGGTTGGTCCTCGGCATTGTGTTGGGGACTTGGTGTGGTTGTCTTCTCGTTTTGTCCCTATGAGGGTTTCTTCTCCCAAGTTTAAGCCTCGGTTCATCGGCCCGTACAAGATATTGGAGATTCTTAACCCTGTGTCCTTCCGTTTGGACCTCCCTGCATCTTTTTCTATTCATAATGTTTTTCATCGGTCATTATTGCGCAGGTATGAGGTGCCGGTTGTGCCTTCCGTTGAGCCTCCTGCTCCGGTGTTGGTTGAGGGCGAGTTGGAGTACGTTGTGGAAAAAATCTTGGACTCCCGTGTTTCCAGACGGAAACTCCAGTATCTGGTCAAATGGAAGGGATACGGTCAGGAGGATAATTCTTGGGTGACTGCCTCTGATGTTCATGCCTCCTATTTGGTCCGTGCCTTTCATAGGGCTCATCCTGATTGCCCTGGTGGTTCTGGTGAGGGTTCGGTGCCCCCTCCTTGAGGGGGGGGTACTGTTGTGAAATTGGATTTTGGGCTCCCCCGGTGGCCACTGGTGGAATTGAACTGGTGTGCATCATCCTCTCTGTTCACCTGTTTCCATCAGGATGTGGGAGTCGCTATTTAGCCTTGCTCCTCTGTCACTTCCATGCCGGTCAACATTGTAATCAAAAGCCTTTCTGTGCATGTTCCTGCTGCTAGACAACTCCCAGCTAAGTTGGACTTTTGTCCTTGTTTGTTTTTGCATTTTGTTCCAGTTCACAGCTGTAGTTTCGTTTCTGTGTCTGGAAAGCTCTTGTGATCTGAAATTGCCACTCTGATGTTATGAGTTAATACTAGAGTCTTAAAGTAATTTCAGGATGGTGTTTTGATAGGGTTTTCAGCTGACCATGAAAGTGCCCTTTCTGTCTTCCTGCTATCTAGTAAGCGGACCTCAATTTTGCTAAACCTATTTTCATACTACGTTTGTCATTTCATCTAAAATCACCGCCAATATTTGTGGGGGCCTCTGTCTGCCTTTTGGGGAAATTTCTCTAGAGGTGAGCCAGGACTATATTTTCCTCTGCCAGGATTAGTTAGTCCTCCGGCCGGCGCTGGGCGTCTAGGGATAAAACGCAGGCTACGCTACCCGGCTACTGTTAGTTGTGCGGCAGGTTTAGTTCATGGTCAGTTTAGTTTCCATCCTTCCAAGAGCTAGTTCTTATGTTTGCTGGGCTATGTTCTCTTGCCATTGAGAACCATAACAGGGACCCATATATTGCTCCATACAGAATGGGTCCCATATAATTCTCCATACAGAATAGGCCCCATATATTGCTCCATACAGAATAATGGGCTCAATATATTGCTCCATGCAGACTGGGCCACATGTATTCTCCATACAGAATGGGCCCCATAAAATGCTCCATACAGTATGGGCTTCATATATTGCTCCATACAAATTGGGCCCAACATGTTGCTCCATACATAAAAAATGAAATATTCACCTATCCTCATTGACCGCAGGCCTTCCGGCTCTCTGCACTGTGACTGCTTAGCAGAGGGCAAACAGTAATGATGTCATTGCGTCCTTTGTCCTGAGACATCACAGAGTCAGGAAAAGCAGGAGACCATTGGAGCTGCCAAGGACCAGGGAGAGGTTTGCATTGCAAGTGTAGGGGCCTTGAACAAGTGGGGCGCTGGCACTGGGCTCCCCCCGACTCAAGGGCTGCATAGTGTGCCGGTGTCCCTGACGACTCATAGGCCCCCTGCATGCTCAGTGCCTCGACACGTGCCAAGTGTGCCGGGTGGCGATGCCGTCCCCGACCTCACCCATAATGTTTCAACTTCATCACAATTTTCCTCCCATATTGACTATTTTTCACTCGCTTTCATATCACTCCTATTTGCCCTGTATTTCTGAAAAAGCATAAATCCAGGAAGATTTACAGTACAGTCATGTGAAGAATCCATCCATGTCTCAACAGCACCAAGTACATCAATGTGTTCTCCTTTTTCCATGCCCTCAATCTCTCCTATTTTCTTGAGAGTCTCCAGTCATTTTGTACATAAACTTTATGTACAAGTGCCACGAGATGGCCCTCATAGCAAACAGGCAATGACAACCATAGAGGTCTGCTGCAGACCTCTGGTTGTCATGCCGACCCATCAGTGACCCACGATCCTGTAATGGGGTCACCAATGGGCGGGATTAGCAACATACTTCCAGTAAGCTCGAGTTAATTGCCGCTGTCAGAGATTGACAGCAGCACTTAACTGGTTAACAGGCACATGTCAGCTGTATGGATCAGTTGTCATGTGCCCGGAAAGGTGCGGGTTCAGTGCCGGAGCCCACACCAAACAGGGAGTCAAACATATGCGTACTATTACACCCAATGTTGGAAAGGACATCTTACTAGAGATGGGCGAACCCAAACAGTAAGGTGTAGGGTCGTACTGAACACCTAATGTTTGGGCACGGACATCGAACATGGACTTCTCCAGGAAGTCCATGTTACTGTTCTGGTTTGACAGCCCAAACACCGGGTGTTTCTCATGCTGTCATCTGCATGACAGTGTGAGAAACACCGGTAGCTCAGATCTGTGGTAAAATCATTACTGCGCACGCTGTGACTGGTGGTCACAAGATTCAGCCTTCCTCTGCTGTCATTGATAACAGCGAGAGCATTTGCCACTGATCTGACTATTCAGCAGACAGCGCCTGTGCTATAAATAAATAAAAACAAATGATATGGGGTCTCTTCTATTTTTGGTCCGGTGCCCCATTCATTTGAATGGGGTCTGAGTTTGGGTACTATTGTGGTACCTGAACCAAGCTTATTTTAGATGTTTGACCGAACCGCCGAAACCGAATATCCACGGGTTCACCCTTCACTACCTATGACATATTCATTTATTGGTTCCCATGTGAACCATGACAGCTGGATCACCACCTCACTGCCAAAGTAATTTAAATTGTCTAATGTATATGGGATCCTACATTTTATTATTTGAAGATCGTGCAAAAAGCGTTTCAGTATTTTTTTCCTTGAACCCTCCAAATTATGTACGTGACGTATTGCAAGTATTAGGGCAGCACGGTGGCTCAGTGGTTAGCATTGCAGCACTGGAGTCCTGGGTTCAAATCCCACCAATGACAACATCTGCAAAGAGTTTGCATGTTCTCCCCGTGTTCGTGTGGGTTTCCTCCAGGCACTCCAGTTTTTTCAAGGGCATACTGATAGGGAATTTAGATTGTGAGCCCCATCGAGGACAGCGATGATAATGTGTGCAAACTGTAAAGCGCTGCAGAATATGTTAGCGCTATATAAAAATAAAGATTATTATAAGTATTGGAGTTCTAAGCCAGAAATCCAGGGCAGGAGCGCTAGCAGCGCCACTGGCAATCTTTATGTAATTTACCACACTTGCACTACATTACATACACAATTAACAGGGTTTCAGGGAGAACAATGAGATTTTGTTCTTTAAACTTGAAACTATACTAATTTGCTAATCAATGAACAAAACAAAATGATTTTACAATCAAAAAAGTTAAACACAGCAAAAATATCTGTTGATGTTATAATAGTCCAATACTGCAGCTTTAGCAGATGTGGAAATATAATTTTTGTTTGGTATTAAACCCTGGATTTTATATTTCAGACAGAAAATCCTCTAACTGATTGCAGGCCTGTATTTCAAGCTCATAGAAACATAAGAGATAAGGAATTAATCACAAATGGATAGGAAGTGGAGGGGTCAATAAATTTAGCACAGATTACTCCACAGGACTGTTTTGCCATTTCAATTTCCCTCATACACTGCTGATTTAAAACATAATATAACATACTACCTTAAAACACAAAACAGGTTATTATCATGTTATTTTTTGTCCAGCATTTTAGACTCATTTTATTGCAAGAAGGGTCATCAATATCAGATCAGTGGGGGACCGTCACCCAGCACTCCTACTAACCAGCTTTTATTTGGTCATATGTAAACACATGGAATGGAGCAGCAAAGCATGATTTCTTTTAACGTGCAGCAGCTTCTGCTAGATATAGAGCTTCATTATAATACGTGTCCGTGGCCAGGTTTTGCAGCTCTGTCCCATATTTTTACCTTTGGTAGCTACCGAGAAAATAACATCTGATCGGTGGTCGATGCCAGGTATCAGGCACCACCAATCCAAACTGATTACTTATACCAAGTTTGTTGTGGACAGACATCCCCTTTAATATAGAACTAACTTTAAAACACAATATGCAAACCTTTGAAATACATCTAATGGCCGATGATAGCAGTTATAATGTAATTTTTTAAATCCAAGTCTTTAGAGAGGTTTTTGAGTAACCACTGCATAAGAATTATTTCGAAATTAATCAAAGAATCATTTCAGTCCTATTTAGATAAGATATTTGCAATTGTGCCTGGGGGTTAGGTAACATTTAAATTTTATTTAAAAAAAAGAAAACGCTTTAAGCTTTTTAGAAGCTTTTAGAAATGAAAGAAAGTGCAGCTGTGGATCACTTACAATGAAAAAGTAACAATAGTAGACAATAATTGTTTTCTAGTTGGCAAGACGCAGTTCTGTGAAACCGGCAATGATTAGCTGTCACTCATGTTGCCAGTGAGGATCCTGCACTTCAACCAGCTATTTGGTAAGTGGAGCTGAGATTGTTAATAACAGCAAAAACAAATCGACAAGAAATGGTCAACAATAAGCAATGGGCAGGCAGGAAAGCTGGTCTACTGGAATGTACAACAATGGAGTGGAGAAATAAATTCTCATTAATCGTTCCAACTAGTAAACATGACTGATCAAGTCCATCAATGATTAACCCCTTAGTGACAGAGCCAATTTGGTACTTAATGACCGAGACAATTTTTACAATTCTGACCACTGTCACTTTATGAGGTTATAACTCTGGAAAACTTTAACAGATCCTGCTGATTCTGAGATTATTTTTTTATAACATATTGTACTTCATGTTAGTGGTAACAATTCTTTGATATTACTTGCGTTTATTTGTGAAAAAAACAGAAATATGGCGAAAATTTTTACAATTTAGCAATTTTTAAACTTTGTATTTTTATTCCCTTAAATCAGAGAGATATGTCACAAAAAATAGTTAATAAATAACACTTTCCACATGTCTACTTTACATCAGCACAATTTTGGAAACAACATTTTTTTTGTTAGGGAGTTATAAGGGTTAAAAGTTGACCAGCAATTTCTCATTTTTACAACACCATTTTTTTTTAGTGACCACATCACATTTGAAGTCACTTTGAGGGGTCTATATGATAGAAAGTAACCAAGTGTGACACCATTCTAAAAACTTCACCCCTCAAGGTGCTCAAAATCACATTCAAGAAGTTTACTAACCCTTTACGTGCTTTACAGGAACTGAAACAATGTGGAAGGAAAAAATGAACACTTAACTTTTTTTTGCAAACATTTTATTTCAGAACCATTTTTTTTTATTTTCACAAGTGTAAAAACAGAAATGTAACCATAAATTTTGTTGTGCAATTTCTCCTGAATACGCCGATACCCCACATGTGGGGGTAAACCACTGTTTGGGTGCACCACAGAGCTTGGAAGAGGAGTGCCGTTTGACTTTTTTAATGCAGAATTGGCTGGAATTGAGATCGGATGCCATGCCATGTTTAGAGAGCCCCTGATGTGCCTAAACAGTGGAAACGCTCCACAAGTTACCCCATTTTGGAAACTAGACCCCTTAAGGAACTTAACTAGATGTGTGGTGAGCACTTTAAACCCCCAGGTGCTTCACAGAAGTTTATAACGTAGAGCCGTGAAAATAAAAAATCACATTTTTTCTACAAAAATGATCTTTTTGCCCCGAAATTTGTATTTTCACAAGGGTGACAGGAGAAAATAGACCACAAAAGTTGTTGTGCAATTTCTCCTGAGTACTTTGATACACCATAAGTGGGGGTAAACCACTGTTTGGGCGCACTGCAGAGCTTGGAAAAAAAGGAGTGCCGTTTTACTTTTTCAATGTAGAATTGGCTGGAATTGAGATCGGACACCATGTCGCGTTTGGAGAGCCCCTGATGTGCCTAAACAGTAGAAACCCCCTACAAGTGACCCCATTTTGGAAACTAGACCCCTTAAGGAACTTATCTAGATGTGTGGTGGACACTTTAAACTCCCAAGTGCTTCACAAAAATTTATAACGTAGAGCCGTGAAAATAAAAAATCCTTTTTTTTCCTCAAAAATGATTTTTTAGCCTGCAATTTTTTAATTTTCTCAAGGGTAACAGGAGACATTGGACCCAAAAATCTGTTGACCAGTTTGTCCTGAGTACGCTGATACCCCATATGTGGGGGGGCACTGTTTGGGCACCCATCGGGGCTCGGAAGGGAAGGAGCGCCGCTTGGAATGCAGACTTTGATGGGATGGTCTGCGGGCGTCATGTTGTATTTGCAGAGCTCCTGATGTACCTAATCAGTAGAAACCACCCACAAGTGACCCCATTTTGGAAACTAGACCCCCAAAGAGCTTATCTAGATGTGTGTATCCAAGCAAAGAAAGAACATAAGTTCACTCACCGGTCTCTTGAGCGATAGTCCTTTATTTAGAACATGAGAGGGCAAACTTGGGGAGAACGTGGACAAAGTTCAACGGCCGTTTTGCGCTGCCGCGCTTCTACGCGTCTCAGTTTGATTTGAGACCCGTAGAAGCGCGGCAGCGCGAAACGGCTGTCGTCCTTTGTCCACGTTCTCCCCAAGTTTGCCCGCATATGTTCTAAATAAAGGACTATCGCCCAAGAGACCGGTGAGTGCACTTCTGTTCTTTCTTTGCTTGGATTCATACATTTTAATATTTATGTGCACCCAGCGTCTGATGTCAGGCATACTTGGCATAGCAGCGGCATTTAGTTGCAACATTTGGTGCAGAGGAGGTGAACACGGAGGTACAGCAGTTCTGTGTAATTTTTCTACATTTCTAAAGTTATCTAGATGTGTGTTGAGCACTATGAACCCCCAACTGCTTCACAAAAGTTTATAATGTAGAGCCATGAAAATAAAAAAAATCATATTTAAAAAAAAAAAAATCTTTTCACCCCCATATTTATACTTTCACAAGGGTAACAGGAGAAGTTGGACCCCAAAATTAATTGTGCAATTTATGCTGAGTAGGCTGATACCCCATATGTTGGGGTAAACCACTGTTTGGGCGCATGGAAGAGCTCGGAAGGGAAGGAGCACCATTTTGGAATGCAGACTTTGATAGAATGGTCTGCGGGTGTTATGTTGCGTTTGCAGAGCCCCTGATGTACCTAAACAGTAGAAACCCCCCACAAGTGACTAAATTTTGGAAACTAGACCCTCAAGGAACTTATCTAGATGTGTGGTGAGAACTTTGAATGCCCAAGTGCTTCACAGAAGTTTATAATGCAGAGTCATGAAAATAAAAAATATTTTTTTCCACAAAAAAGATTTTTTAGCCCCTAAGTTTTTATTTTCACAAGGGTAACAGGAGAAATTGGACCCCAAAAGTTGTTGTCCAATTTGTCCTGAGTACACTGATACCCTATGTGTGGGGCGGACCACTGTTTGGGTGCACGGCAGAGCTCGGAAGGGAAGGAGCGCCGTTTTGGAATGCAGACTTTGATAGAATGGTCTGCGGACGTTATGTTGCATTTGCAGAGCCCCTGATGTACCTAAACAGTGGAAACCACCACAAGTGACCCCATTTTGGAAACTAGATCCCCCACGGAACGTATCTAGATGTGTGGGGAGAACTTTGAATGCCCAAGTGCTTCACAGAAGTTTTTAATGCAGTCGTGAAAGTAAAAAATATTTTTTTCCACAAAAAAGATTTTTTAGCCCCCAAGTTTTTATTTTCACAAGCGTAACAGGAGAAATTGGACCCCAAAAGTTGTTGTCCAATTTATTCCGAGTATGCAGATGCTCCATATGTAGGGGTAATCCACTGTTTGTGTGCACGGCAGAGCTCAGAAGGGAGAGAGCACCATTTGACTTTTTGAGCGCAAAATTGGCTGTGGGGTTTAGAGACCCCCTGATGTACCTAAACAGTGGAAACCCCCCAATTCTAACTCCAACCCTAACGCCAACACACTCCTAACCCTAATCCCAACCTGATCCATAATCCTAATCACAACCCTAACGATAATCACAAACCTAACCCCAATCAACCATAACCCTAAACAGAACCCTAAATCCAACACACCCCTAATCCTAATCTCAACCCTAACCTCAAACCTAACCCTAATCCCAATACACCCCTAACCCTAATCCCAACCCTAACCTTAATCCTAATCCCAAACCTAACCCTAATCCCAAATGTAACCCTAATGCCAACCCTAATCAAAACCCTAACCCTAATCCGAACTCTAACCCTAACTTTAGCCGCAATCCTAGTCCTAAATTTAGCCCCAACCCTAGCCCTAACTTTAGCCCCAACCCTAACCCTAACTTTAACTCCAACCCTAACCCTAACCCTAAATTTAGCCCCAACCCTAACCCTAGCTCTAACTTTAGCCCCAACCCTAACCTTAGCCCTATCTTTAGCCCCAACCCTAACCTTAGCCCTATCTTTAGTCCCAACCCTAACCCTAACCCTAAATTTAGCCCCAACCCTAACCCTAAATTTAGCCCCAACCCTAACCCTAACCCTAAATTTAGCCCCAACCCTAACCCTAAATTTAGCCCTAACCCTAATTTTAGCCCCAACCCTAACCCTAACCCTAAATTTAGCCCCAACCCTAACCCTATCTTTAGCCCCAACCCTAACCCTAACCGTAATTTTAGCCCCAACTCCTCTAGCTGCCGGCCGGCAGATCATGGCGGGCGCACTGCGCATGCGCCTGCCATTTTCTTACCGAAGGAAGAAGCCGGCGTCCAGGAGAGGACACAGGAGGACCCAGGGACACCGGTAAGTATAACAGGGTCCCCGAATCCCCCTATTTCTCTGTCCTTTGATGTGCGATCACATCAGAGGACAAAGAATTACACATCATTTTTTTGCGGTCGCCGGTAAACAGTTAATTACCGGCAATCGCAAAACAGGGGTAGGTAAAAACCGACCCCGATCATGTTCTTTGGGGTCTCAGCTACCCCCAGCAACTGAGACCCAAAGATCTTCCAGGTGCCGGCCAGCGGGCGCACTGCGCATGCGACCGCCATTTTTTGGCCGGAACAAGATAGCGGCGCCCATCGGGAGCCACGAGGAGCACAGGGGGGAGACAGGTGAGTATCGGGGGGCGATCGGGGACCCCATTTCTCTGTCCTCTGATGTGCGGGTTTTTTTTGCGACTGCCGGTAAACGGTTTATTACCGGCGATTACAACCCAGGGGTCGGTAAAAAAACTCTGAATCATGTTCTCTGGGGTCTCGGCTACCCCGGTAACCGAGACCCCAGAGAAAATCCATCTCTGGGGGCGCTATTCACTTTTTCCACAGGCGCTGTAGTTTAAGTACCCTTAACTGCCGCCGTTAAAAGGCGCATCGGCGGTTGTTAAGGGGTTAACAATATCAGTATTGATCAATGTGGATTTTCTCATATCTTGAAAATCCGCTATCATAGTTTACAGGATTATTTATTTTAAGAAACACAATGGAGTGAAACTGAAGAAGAAACTGAACGTATACAGTCCTCCCTCTCTGTATCTTGTACTACCTGAATATAATTCAGAGTAACTTCTTTCCATAAGTAAGATCTTACATTAGTAGTATCCTTTTTTTCCCACTTGATTATGGAAAGTCAGAAAAATTAAAAACAAATTACTAATAACAAAAACAATTAAATAAAAAAACACTGATTGAAACACTAAATGAAATTAGGAGAGAAGACAGTCAAGGTTGGAATTTTGGGCAGGTATTCAATGTACCCTACCCATTTCCCAACTTTCAGGAACAATAAAAGAGGAGCATTTTTTAGGTTAGCTAGAAGAAAACCTAAAAGTACAGGGCACTATGCAGTCATATAGGAAAAAAAAATATTTTTGTGGCAACTATAAGTTGTAAAGAATGTAACATAATGCTACAACCTTTTTAGATATCAACTTAAAAAGAACACAAATGATTTGAAAATATATAATTATACACCTATATGGAGCCAACAGTAAACTAACTAATTATGAAGAAGTGCCCTTAAGTTTTCATGCAGTACGAAAATAAATGAAAGAAGGAAAATGCAAAGCAAAAGGAGGTATAAAAAAGTAGTGCAGGAAGGTGCTAATTTATAAAAACAAGGACAAATAAAAGAGAAAGCAAAGAAAACCTGAAAGACAAAGCGTAGAACTATACCTTACAAAGCCTTGACATTTTAAAACCAGTTAGGATATAATTTTTTATTGAAAAGTTATATTAAAAAATACATGTATTTTTAAAGAACTATTTTTGAAGACAACAGCATATTTATATTTAAACCAACAAGATCAGTTAAGTTAATCAAATTCCTAATCGCATACCCACTTTTTTGAAGATTAATTCCTGCAATAACTAATAAGTTAATAACATATTTTTAAATAAGAAAGAGCGAAGGATTTAATTATAAATTGTCTACAGGTTCCCATAAACGTTGACTAATTATTTATGGATATTGGTGTCCACCTGGACCATAAAAATAACATCAATTTGGCTGTTAAAATGGAATTGTATGGTAAAACATTTCTATTACCATTCATAGAGAAAAGTAACTTTCCTTTATTTAATAGTTGCGACCTATTATTTTGTGGGGAAAAAAATACTAAGATTTACAGCATATACGTGTCCCCATACGTCAAGAATTTGACACATTTCATTGATTACAAGTTGTAATGTAGACATTCTTTGCAAGAGTTGGCATTCGCACCCAGAATTCTCTTAGTGGCAATTATTGTAATTAAGTGCTTCAGAGCAGTACATTTTTCTTGTAAGTCGTAATGGATGTACAATGTGCATTGATCTACATTGCAGCCCATCATTTAAAATAAAATCATATTGTTTAGACATCACTAGTGAGCAAAATAACAGGGTGGATATTCACCTTCATTGTCACCTTTTCATAACTTCTGTACTTGTACTATATTTCATATTGTAAGAAAGGGCGTATATGATTATCATTTATTTTTCAAAGTGATGGTTCTGGATGTTTCTTAGAATAACAGAATAAAGACGTTTTGCTGTCTTTAGATGAAATAGATGAAAGGTTGGAATTGTGTAATACAGTGTATTGTTTTAGAATATCAATTTCCTAATGTTCTTATTGGATTTGCTTCCCTTAACCAGGGGTGTATTGTAGAAATAACATGAAAGCCTGGCAGGCATTATAATTCCCTGCTGTTGCCCTGCAGGACCTATAGAAACAAAGAGAAAAAGGGGCTGACAGCACTCACTTCATGGGGCGCCCGTTCTATGTCCAGGGAACCATCCCGGATATCCAAACAGACTCCAACAGATGAACAGCGCTCCAATTGGGTGTGATAATAAAAATGAAAAATTTATTAAGCCATGGTACAGCAACGTTTCGACCACAAAAATTGGTCTTGCTTGAAAAAGACCAATTTTTGTGGTCGAAACGTTGCTGTACCATGGCTTAATAAATTTTTCATTTTTATTATCACACCCAATTGGAGCGCTGTTCATCTGTTGGAGCCCTACAGGACCTGTCATGAGATTACAAAGTGTAGATACATCAATGGATTATATATAATACTTATAATTTACCTACATTTTTTGTTTTTTCAAGTTTTCATTATACAATTATTAAAGGAACTCTGATACTGTTGAAAACTATTTGCAATTTTATGAATACATATACTCTACAAAGAAAATTAAAAGGCTTGTTGTCCCAAATGATCCCAAGTTGCTCCCCTCTTCCCTGATGTGTGTACAGAGCCAGTCTTGGACTAAGAAGCTGACACATGTCTGAAAGTCAGGCTGCTGGAAAAAAAAAACTATTTATCAGCAAACATCAAATTCAATAAACAAATCATTCTAAGCAACCACACTAGCTTAAATATTAAGATCTTCAAGGAATGGCACATTTGCACTCAACTAAAGCATATACTGCTTACAGTTTACTGAAACGTTTAACATGTCTTTTAATAAGTTTCACAGTTCTGCACTGCCTAACATCTCCTCCTTCCTGTTGGTATGCCACTCTACCCATGCTATACCTTCCACTAATGACCTTATACTTAACATCCTCTATATTCTGAATCCCACACTCCCATCTCCAAGACTTCTCTTTTGCTTCGCTAGTTTTCTGGAATGCACTACCCAAGTCAATCCAGTTAATTTCCAATATCCAAAGTTTGAAGTTTACAATATCATTTCTTTAGACTAGCCATTCATCTCACCTCACTACGCTAAGCTTTCCCTTTCAACGTTCCTCAATCTTCTTCAGAATTTGGTCCCCTCTATCCACTCTTAAGCACTTTGTATCTGGAGATCTGTATCTGGCTGATATTTGGATCATGTCCCTCTTTATTATATTGATGGCTGGACCATGCATGACAAGCATATTTTACCTTTTGTAATCCCCCATTTCCTCATAGATTGTAAGCTTGCCAGCAGGGCCTTGTCTCCTCTTGGTAAGTGTTGAGTTATATTTTACTCTGTAATGTTTTATATAATTTGTACATGTCCTCGTTGATTTGTGAAGTGCTGTGGAATGTATTGCCTCTATAGCAATAAAACTATTATTATTAGAAAGGTAGTGATACATGTTATTAATTATGCCAGAAATAGAACCTACTTCCGTGAGAATACAAGTAATAGACACTGTTGGGTGCTCTGAGTCATTGCAATATAGGCAGTGGTGTAAGGGTCCTAACACTTTAATGACTGAAAGAACCCACTTTACTAGCAAAATCAGTGAAACTTCCCAGAGTTGGACCCCCAACTGAGATATTCTAGGAAAGTTAGGGCTCTTAACAGATCCACCACTTGATTATTTGTTGACCATTATTATATTTGTATATTACAGGAAGCTCCTTACAGAAATGTCCCTTCTCCCGCATGGTCAATTAACTAGGTAAAAAAAAAAGTACTATTTCCGTGTGAAAATTTAGGCAGAAGTATAAAGAATTGTTTTCATTACAATAATTCTGAAGCAAATAAACCTTTTTAATATCTTAAATCTCTATTTTTTTTTAACCCGGCAAAAACAGATTTCTATTAAGCAAATGAATAAATGCAATGATCCAAAAAAAAGTCAATTACTATGTATTCGATATTGTAGACTAATAGAAATGACAAAAGCCCAAACTAGATTGTAACACAACAACTTCATTACTTTATTTTCAAATGAACATAATGTTGCACTTTCTGTTTTCATTCTAGGCTCGCATGTGAGGAGGGGCCATAAAGGAACTGTGATGGCTTAATGACTTTTTTATCCTCTGGATTATTAGTGGAGACACAAAAACATAAAATTATAAAATGTAATCTCTTTTTTTTATACTTGTGCTCTCCCTTCCCTGGTTGTACTTGATGGACAGAATCAGGGGTAGATACCACTGATCTAAATGATAATTAGTATACCTGATAATATTACATGAACTGGCCTATTAGCCTGAAATGACATGTATTTTGTGTATAACGTCACATTCTACAAGCAAGTGTCTGTTGAAATTTTGTCTGTATAGTTTCTTTTAACAAGGAGGAGGCAGCGACCCTAAGCAGGGAGCTTTCAGACTACTGGCTTTAATAGACTTGTTACAGCGATAGTACAAAGGGCATAATACACTGTACAGTATACTAACTCTGTCTTTCTATTCTTGACTACTGGTCCAGAAGGCTGCCTTGGGCCAATGCTCATTGTATAGCTACATCTTCATCTAGTACATCTTATTAGCTAAAAAAGAGAGTAATATGATTGTGAACATAACTGGCTATGCTGACTCCAATCAGATCAAATGCATATAAGTGGTGAATAACACCGCAGTTAGCATAGAATACAGCATATATCATGTAATAAAGTTCCAATCTTTTATAAGGACACTTCCACGCAGTACATTTTAATATGCTTCAAAAATTGTAAGAAACACTGTATCGATTACAGGGAACCTGACAGCAGGATTTACCCCTATTAACTAATTACAGCACTGCACTTGTCATTAAATTCTGATTTCTAGCAACCCCAATGTTAAGGAGTGCCTGCACATTCATAAAAAAGAGCATTTTACTCTCATATTGCCTAACATTCTAATTATTATGACTAACCAATATCATGCCTACAGAGACATGATTATAGTCTTTGTTGTGCTTTTCCGACACCTCCCTGCTAACTAAATTACACAAATTCCCGGCGACTGCTATGACTTCAGGCATGCACAGTGATCTTCTACCTATGTGCCACTAACCTGGCATAATGCTGTGCAGATCCGAAGCCTGACCAACCCAGTTCTTCCCTCTGTGATCTCATAGCACTTCGCTGAGCTGTTTTGTCATTTAGCCATTATTTGCCACTAAGAGCCACATTTGGGTAACTGCCAATCTCTTAAATAACGTTGTCATTCTCTGACAGAGGCATTCACAGCACATGGTCCTGAGGGCGAGCAATTCTAATCACAAATCCACCGTGGCACGGTTGAAGATGAGTTGCCATTAAAGCTGGAGGTCTAAATTTACAGACTGTACACATTTGAAACATAACTTTATTGGTATTCATTAATACTTTGTCAACTAATTTATACTAGTGTAAACACACACCAAATAGTGGCAAAATATATATAATCTGCCAGGTGGTCAAGAGATAAAGGACAGTCACCCACCCTATTGTGCCAAATGTTCTCATTCCTATCTGTCAGCGGATGTTTACACCCTAGTGAATGCACAAATGGCGCCCCCACTCAATGTTGACTCATCCTGGTAGTCCCTGCAAGCCCCTAAAGAGATAATAAACTAATCCACAATGCAGTGGTCTAAATAGATAACCAGAGCCAAAAGTAAAGGTTACAGATAATAACTATCCTGAAGATGGTCTAAGGCAAAGACCAAACAATTGATTTTCCCTAACATATGGGATATTGGCATACTCAGGAGAAATTGCACAACAATTATTGCGGTCCATTTTCTCCTGTTACCCTTGTGAAAAAAAAAATTGGGGTTAAAAGATCATTTTTGTGTAAAAATTGTGACTTTTTAATTTCACGACTCTAAGTCATAAACTTCTTTGAAACACCTGGAGTTTTAAGGTGCTCACCACACATCTTGACAAGTTGCTTGAGGAGTCTAGTTTAGAAAATGTCATCACTTGTAGGAGATTTCCACTGTTTAGGTACATCAGGGGCTTTCCAAGTGCGATATGGCATCCTCTCTTGATTCCAGCCAATTTTGCATTCAAAACTGCGTTCTTTGCCCTGCCGTGCACCCAAACAGTGGTTTTCCCCCACTTATGGGGTATTGGCGTACTCATGAGAAATTGCAGAACAAATACTGAGGTTCATTTTCTCCTGTTACCCTTGTGAAAAAATAAAAAAAATTGGTTCTAAAGGAAAATTTTGTGAAAAAAGGTGTTCCTTTTTTCCTTCCACATTGCTTCAGTTCCCATGAAGGACCTGAAGGGTTCACTTCTTGAAAGTGGTTTTGAGCACTTTGAGGGGTGCAGTTTTTACAATTGTGTCACTTTTATGAATTTTATGCCATCTAGACCCCTCACAGTCACTTCAAATGTGATGTGCTACCTAAAAAAATGGTTTTGTAAATTTTGTTGCAAAAATGAGAAATCCCTGGTCAAGTTGTAACCCTTCTACCTTCCTAACAACAAAAAATGTGTAAAAAATATGTCTAACTCTCTAACAACAACAAAAAATATCTAAAGTAGACACGTGGAAAATGTTATTCATTAATTATTTTGTGTGACATAACTCTGTGATTTAAGGGCATTAAAATTAAAAGTTTGAAAGCTGCGAAAGTTTCAACATTTTCACCAAATTTCTTTTCAGAAATCAACACGTCATATCAAAATTTATTTACCACTATCATGAAATACGTCACTATAAAGCATTCTTAGAATCAGTGGGATCCGTTGAAGCGTTCAAGAGTTATTACCTCATAACATAACACTGGTCAGAACTGTAATATTTGGCCTGGTAATTAAGGTGAAAACAGGCTCGGGGGGTAAAGGGGTTAAGAAGGGCACGGTAAAACTTGGCGCCATTGCTTAATGGTCTAAAAAGCATAGAATTTTAATAAAGTACATAACTTGATCTTTTCCTTTGGCTGCCCAAATCCTGACAAAATTTACATTGTGTGAGCATCCCAAAATAGATTTTAAAAAATATATACTGTATATATATATATATATATATATATATATATATATATATATATACACTCACCGGCCAAGCTAGTAACGGGTTGGACCCCCTTTTGCCTTCAGAACTGCCTCAATTCTTCGTGGCATAGATTCAACAAGGTGCTGGAAGCATTCCTCAGAGATTTTGGTCCATATTGACATGATGGCATCACACAGTTGCCGCAGATTTGTCGGCTGCACATCCCAAAGATGCTCCATACAAGGCAGGATGGATCCATGCTTTCATGTTGTTTACGCCAAATTCTGACCCTACCATCCGAATGTCGCAGCAGAAATCGAGACTCATCAGACCAAGCAACGTTTTTCCAATCTTCTACTGTCCAATTTCGATGAGCTTGTACAAATTGTAGCCTCAGTTTCCTGTTCTTAGCTGAAAGGAGTGGTACCCGGTGTGGTCTTCTGCTGCTGTAGCCCATCTGCCTCAAAGTTCGACGCACTGTGCGTTCAGAGATGCTCTTAGGCCTACCTTGGTTGTAACGGGTGGCGATTTGAGTCACTGTTGCCTTTCTATCAGCTCGAACCAGTCTGCCCATTCTCCTCTGACCTCTGGCATCAACAAGGCATTTCCGCCCACAGAACTGCCGCTCACTGGATTTTTTTTCTTTTTCGGACCATTCTCTGTAAACCCTAGAGATGGTTGTGCGTGAAAATCCCAGTAGATCAGCAGTTTCTGAAATACTCAGACCAGCCCTTCTGGCACCAACAACCATGCCACGTTCAAAGGCACTCAAATCACCTTTCTTCCCCATACTGATGCTCGGTTTGAACTGCAGGAGATTGTCTTGACCATGTCTACATGCCTAAATGCACTGAGTTGCCGCCATGTGATTGGCTGATTAGAAATTAAGTGTTAACAAGAAGTTGGACAGGTGTACCTAATAAAGTGGCCAGTGAGTGTATATATATATACAGTATATACTCGAGTATAAGCTGAGATTTTCAGCCCTTTTTTTAGCCTGAAAGTACCCCTCTCAGCTTATACTCGAGTCATTGTCACAGGGGGTCGGCGGGGGAGGGGGAGAGCAGCAGCTGTCAAATCATACTCACCTGCTCCTGACGTGTCTCTGCATATCCCTGCTTCTCTGGCTCCCGCAGCTCTTCCTGTGTTCAGAGGTCACGTGGTACCACTCATTAAAGTAATGAATATGGACGCAACTCCACTCCCATAGGAGTGGAGTGCATATTCATAACTTTAATGAGCGGTACCAGTGACCGTTGAACACAGGAACAAGCTGCCAGTGTCAGAGACCATCGCATCAGGGAAGCAGGGACCGCACCGGGAGGGTGAATATAACGGGGGAGGGTGAGCATTGCTATATTGACCTGTCCTCATTCCACCGCCGAACACCGCCCCGTCTTCCGCGTCCTCTGGCTGTGACGTTCAGGTCTGAGGGCGCGATGACGTGTTTAGTGTGCGCGCCACCCTCTGCCTGAACAGTCACTGCAGAGAGACGGAAGACAGAGCGACGTGTAGCAGTGGAACGGGGACAGGTGAATATTGCAAGTGCCGATGTCCCCGCCTGCTCAGGACAAGAGAGGAGTATGTCATTTTTTTTTAATCGCAGCAGCAGCATATGGGGCAAGTGTTTCTATGGAGCATCTTATGGAGCCATAATCAACCTTTATGCAGCATTATATGGGGCACATTTTCTATGGAGCATCTTATGGGGCCATAATCAACCTTTATGCAGCATTGTATGGTGCAAATGTTTCTATGGAGCATCTTATGAGGCCATAATCAACCTTTGTGCAGCATTATATGGGGCAAATGTTTCTATGGAGCATCTTATGGGGCCATAATCAACATTTATGCAGCATTATATGGAGCACATTTTCTATGGAGCATCTTATGGGGCCATAATAAACCTTTGTGCAGCATTATATGGGGCAAATGTTTCTATGGAGCATCTTATGGGGCCATAATCAACATTTATGCAGCATTATATGGGGCACATTTTCTATGGAGCATCTTATGGGGCCATAATCAACCTTTATGCAGCATTGTATGGTGCAAATGTTTCTATGGAGCATCTTATGAGGCCATAATCAACCTTTGTGCAGCATTATATGGGGCAAATGTTTCTATGGAGCATCTTATGGGGCCATAATCAACCTTTATGCAGCATTGTATGGGGCAAATGTTTCTATGGAGCATCTTATGGGGCCATACTCAACATTTGTGCAGCATTATATGGGGCATATTTTTGTATGAACCATCTTATGGGGCCCATCATAAACTTTATGGAGCATTATATGGGGCTCCTGATTCAATATGGATATTGAAAAACACTTAGCCTACTGATGTCTCAATTAATTTTACTTTTATTGGTATCTATTTTTATTTTTGAAATTTACCAGTAGCTGCTGCATTTTCCACCCTAGGCTTATACTCAAGTCAATACGTTTTCCCAATTTTTTGTTGCAAAATTAGGGGGGTCGGCTTATACTCGAGTATATATGGTATATATATATATATGCACAGTATGTACTGTATATATATATATATATACTGTGTTGCTCTCTGAGTTTAGATCAGTGGAATATGGATTTGACTATTGGCACAAAAGAACATCATAAAAACATACCATATTTTTCAGACCATAAGACGCACTTTTTTTCCTCCAAATTTGGGAGGAAAGTGTGGGTTTCATCTTGTGGTCCAAATGTAACATGTGGGGAGGGGGCAGCGGTGGAGTGGGATCGTACTGGGATTGCACTCGAAGGAGGCAGGAAAAGGTCCCCGCTGCAGGAATTCGGCGCTGGGGAAACCACGTGGTCCCGATGCTTAAAGTGAAGGAATATTCATTAGTCGCTTCCCCGCCCACCTGTCAGCGCTGAGCAGGGAGCAGCAAATTAACATTCCTTCACTTAAACAGCGGACCCACATGGTCTCCCCAGTGCCGGATTCCTGCAGCGGCTGGGGAGATCGTGTGTCCGGTGGAGGAGGGAGCAAGAGCAGGATGCCAGAGGAGGGA
Source organism: Ranitomeya variabilis (assembly GCF_051348905.1). NCBI lineage: Eukaryota > Metazoa > Chordata > Amphibia > Anura > Dendrobatidae > Ranitomeya > Ranitomeya variabilis. Next base: position 822,800,941 of record NC_135232.1, on the reverse strand, counting down.
GGGATGCCGCATACCGGACAGCACAGCCCTGGTCCGGGCTGTGCTGGATGCTAAATGTTCTAGCATAGGACCTGTGTGAGGTCATGAAGAGCTGGAGCATCACGTGACTGCACAGAGCCCTCCCTCTTCATGATGTCATCAGGTCCTGCAGACACTTTACTAAAAAGAATACAGTTTCCTTGGTTGTGATGCTCCAGCCCTTCATTACCTGTCACCACAGCGTGGCTGGCTGCGGGACCTGCACTGCCTATACAAGTTAGTATTAACCCTTGTCAGGCTGCATAATTTTACAACCTTAACAGGCTGCATAGGTACAATTGTACCTTCACATATACCTCCACTGTGGGAAGACTTTACTTGGTTTCAGAAACTAAAGTTCATTCAGCTACAAATGTTATGCTGATATCTATTGTTCAGTGTTGTTACTGGTCACTTATGTTGCTGTCAATTAAGTTAATTCAAACTGGGAGTGGCTTCTACTTGTCTTCCTGCCTCCCTCCTCTCATTAGCCATTTTGCTGTTCATCTCATTGCTGTGAGCACACATTTCTAGGCTTGTGAAGTCTTCAATTTCTTGGAAACGAAGGTAGGAAAGTCTCACAGCATCTAACAGCCAGTTATACCTTTATTCTCATTATGTGGGGACAGAACAGTCAAATTGTCTTTCAGCCTGGACTTGGCTTACATATATTTTGTATGAAACTTATCACTATAGGTATAATTTTTATACGAAAAATGGATAATAATTAGTATCTACATATTGTTTTACGATGTTTTATTTATATTCAGCACAAAATACGAAGCCAAAATTCATCTAGCAAGTCATCATGAGTGATAGTAATGCTGGATCTAGTTTCCGCCATAATCCAAGAAAACATGTTTGCAGGTTAGTATAATTTTGTGAAAAGCCAATAATGTAGTATTTCGGAAAATTATTTATTTTACATTTTTTCATATTTACAGATTTACGTCTGACGAAATAATGCGAATGCTAGAAGAATCTGATTCTGAGCATGAGGATGAACCATATGTTGCATCTGATGATGAAAACTATGTACCACAAGTGGATGTTACTGAAGAAGATTCAGACATTGAACAAGAAATGGTCATAGAGCATGAAAATGAATACGAATCAGACGAAAGTGTTGAGGATGATTCTGTGCCTCAAAGTGCAGGCGACATTTGGACTGCTAAGGATGAAACTCAATGGTGCAGTAATCCACTGCCAAATGCACAAACAAAATCTCGTAATGTCCTACGACAAAGAGGTGGCCCTGCAGCAATCAGCAACCTATATACAGCAAAAGAGCTATTCAAGTCCATCATGACTCCCGAGATGTGTGACATCATATTACGGGAAACGAATCGAAAGGCCAAGAGAGTTTGTGATGCTTACAACAACGAACTGGTACAACGTTTTCCTGATTCTTCCAAACGGCCACCACAAAAAACATTCAAGCAATTTACTGAAACTGAACATCATGCATTTTTGGGCATACTGATTGCTGCTGGTGTGCACAGAGCCAACAAAGAGAATCTGGAGGAAATGTGGAATGTTGCTGCTCTGCCTCTTATACGTGCAGCCATGTCTCGTGACCGCTTCAAGATGATACTCAGATTTATCAGGTTTGACAACGAAAATACACGTGCAGAACGTGTGCAAACAGATAAAGCTGCACCAATACGGGACATCTGGACAATGCTGAACAGTAATCTGGAGAGAGCCTACAAGCCATATCATTGTATCACCGTCGACGAGCAATTATTTCCATTTAGAGGTCATACTAAATTTACCCAGTATATACCTTCAAAACCAGCTAAATATGGCATAAAGATTTTCTGGGCTTGTGACTCATCAAATGCCTACCCTTTACAAGGTCAGCTCTACACTGGGAAACCAACTGATGGTCCTCGACAAGTAAACATTGGAGAACGAACAGTATTGGACCTAGTGAGCTCGTATAAAGGCTCTGGAAGAAATGTCACCACCGATAACTTCTTTACAACCATGGAACTAGCTAAGGTATTGAACTCCTGGAACATGACACTAGTTGGTACAGTGAGAAAAAACAAAAGGTTCCTACCTAACAACATGCAGCTTGCCAAAGAAAGGCCTGTAAACTCGACAAATTTTGCCTACAATCATGATGCAACAGTCTGTTCATATGTACCAAAGAAGAACAAATCAGTCGTGCTTCTATCATCTATGCACATGACGGGAGAAGTTGAAGAGACACTAGCAGCCAAGCCAGAGATAATAAAATACTACAACATAACAAAAGGTGGCGTTGATGTTATGGATAAAATGTTGGGAGAGTACACTGTGAAACGACGAACATCACGTTGGACTTTGGCATTTTTCTACAATATGATTGATGTCAGTGGGTTAGCATCCTACATCATCTACAGAGAACACAATCCAAGCTTCAGGGCAAAGGATCAACGAAGAAAGTTCCTGAAAGATCTCGCAAATCAGCTGTGTATGATTGCAATTGAAGATCGTAGTACAAACAAAATGATAATGAGAAACCATTTTCTTCGAGGTGCAGTAGAAATGGTGCTTGGACGATGCATTGTGGTAGCATCGCAGCCAGCAGCTGGCCCCAACATACCTCATGGTAGTCGTGGACCCTCCCCTGTTGTTGGTAGTTGCTATGTCTGCAGAGACCTGAGGCGAAAACAACGCAAGACTAGAAAGTCTTGTGTGGTTTGTGTGAAACCCATTTGCGATGAACACTCTGTAGCAAAGCCAACATGCATTACTTGCAAAGAAAATCAATAAAAAAAAGTTTCTTACATTTTCTTTTATAATGTAAATGAACAGTTTTTTACTTGTTTATAATAGTTAAATAGCATTATCATTAAAAAAAAAATTATGCTTTTTCCCTTGCATTATCTTCATTCAAAATATATGAGGTACATTTGTACCTATGCAGCTTGTTATGGATGCAAAAAGATCTCGACCCCTTATCTCGGAAGCGGGTGGAGATATTTTATTGAAATTTGGCCAATATATTCTGGACCAAAAATGTAGAGATGTCACGAAATTTCAGCCCTCTACGTCTTTTCAAAAAAAAGTTATTGCAATTTTAAAACGGAATAGTTACAATTGTACCTATTCAGCCGGATAAGGGTTAAATAAAAGTTTATTAATTACAACACATAAAAATGCACTCTACCACACCTGTGGTGAACCATAACTCCCAGCATGTCATAGGATCTGCAGGGCATGCTGGGAGTTATAGTTCTGCCATGGGATCTTAAAGCAGCACTCCAGTGTTATTTTTCAGTGCTGGAGTGGTGGATTAAATATAAGCCCTGTGCCCCCATTCTTATACTCACCCTCCAGCATCTTCATATAGTACTTTACAGACACCACACTGGTTCCGTAGCACATCTTCTACCCTTAGCGTTCAACATAATAGCATACTATTATATGTGGTGTTATTATATATGACAGCATGTTATTTATGCTATTAAATATTTTACCACATTGTTTACTTCAAATATTTTTTCCCTATTTTCCACCTTTAAAACCTGGGTGTGTCTTATAGTCCGGTGCGTCTTATAGTCCAAAAGATACGGGAGATGGATTAGAGAAGTTGTCAACTATTTGGACAAATATTTGTCATATCCCATGCTTTGTCGCAATAAAATAATAAAATATATACTCACCTCCCATGATGGCACCATTTCAGTGGTGTTGGCACTCACTTTCCCTGGGGCTTCTACTGAATCGATTTGTTCTAAGTGACGCCAGTGCTGATTGAGCACCAGCGTCACTTGTTATAATACCACACGAGTGCCCTGGGGAGAGCAACAGTCGACACCGTGGGGACGGCGCCAGCTCATGAGCTAAGTATAAGCTTTATTATTTTATGGGGGAGAAATATTTTGATTAAGAAGGGAATGATTTGAAAGTGTACAACCCCTTTAAAGTAAGCTGTCAATAAATGATACCCATGGATGTTCAAGCTCATCGAGTTTGACCAAGCTTTAGTTCAAAGTTTGGTTTTGGTACCAGAACTGTACCCAATCATGAACTGAAAGAAGTCCGTGTTCGGAGTTCAGCCCTGGACGGTATGAAACCTGGACTTTACAGTTAGCGTTCACTCATCTCTAAACACAACACATTTTGCATTAGTGCCATTCCATATATTGGATACATTCTACAATATGTAGTATTGCAGGTTTCTAGGGATAACTTAGCAGAGATAGCAGTCGCATGTTAAACATTTTTTGCTGCCTAAAAGGGTCTAAGGAACCATCTCTCCCATAAGAAGACTACAATATTATTAAATGTACATGGTATTAGACAACGCAACACATTGGGGACATTAAGTCCATTGGATGCATTCTGCAGTCATCGTTATTAATATTCCAAATCGATTACGTAAGAGTGCGTTAAAGGGTTTTATTACTTTCTTTATTGGCTGTTATAGAAATGAAAAAAAATTGCTCGGCCCCTTCGAAATGCTTAACAAACATTCCTTATTGCCTAGAAATGGTGTGTAACCAAGGAAACCCGCTCCCCCGTTGTATCAAACTTATCTTTTACCTGCAGCCAATATGAGATCTCACGGCACATGAATGTCAATGCATTCCCAATAGTATTGGTATTACACATTCAGTATCTCAATATACTCTCAGCTGCTCTGAAGTTTTATTTCCCAGAAGCAATGATTCATAGGCAGAATTAGTAAAAACAGAAATGGATCACCATCTGCAGATGTCATCAAATGGAGATGACAGGTTTTATTTTTCACCTCTAAAGCATACAAAGGCAATCATTTTTTAGGGGGCAAAAGGGTCGGCAACTGCAAAAGGTGTCACAATTCTGCTGCATAAATCAAGGAAAGGATTCAATGTGGGAAAGTGTTTCAGATTTTGGAATAAAAATATCAGCAAGTAGAGAGCAATTTCATAACATAAACTCGCAAAGTGTCCCAATTCGTATCTTACTTTGCATGCATATATCAGGTGCTTGTCTGTTGGTGAATAGGATGATAGACGCTCAAGTCCTCAGTTCAGTTATAGCTTTGCACGTAATGGTTATAGCTTAAGATTATGTGAGTTGCTACCAGTTTTCTGCAACATATAAATATACAATTCACAGCTAACAGTGAGTTTACGGATCTTCCCCAACAGATTGTATACTGCTTGCAAACACAGCATATAGGGAGCTTGTGTAAAGCAGGCAGCAGGGACCACTAACCATCCACAATGACATTTCCAGATATGAACCTTGGAGATAAAATAAATTGCTTAATTTTATACTGACATTTTTCTGCAGTCCTGTTAGAAGCGTTACCCTCCACACCAAAGTCCTCATGGGACTATGCACAATCTAAAAGTCAGGATTGTAGCCTCTAACTGGTTAAGAATCCATGACCCATTCCCTATGAGAGGCCAACAATCGCATGAAGGGTTTGTAGACTACCTGTCATGCTGGGGCACATTTACTAAAGAAGTATACCTGTTATAATAGTCACCCAACTAATGGAGTCTTGCTCTAGAGATTTATTGATTAATGTATGTGTTTATTATTATATAGTTATTGATCTAGACATTTGGTAATTCTTTATTTATTCTTTATCTAGAAATTTAGAGCTGTAGAATTGTTCTCAGGTAGCATGCAAAAGGCTGATGTCAATGGCACCCAGAAACATAGCGGCTGTTCATCCACATACTACTGCACGTAAATAAAAAATTCAAGGGCATAAATCACTGCTCATTACTGTGTTTGTACCCGCACTTCTGATTTAGGGCTTGTGGATATGACCGTATTTTTGATCCAAGTGGGATCTGACAAAACATCGGATCGCACTCGGACCAATGTTATTCTATGGGGTCATGCACGTCAGTTTTGTATCTTAGACTAAGTCAGTCTGAGGAACAGATAACTGCATTATGATTTGGAACCAATGATTGCATAACACTCAGCACTCCGGTTTCCACTGACTGACAGAATGGAGAAGATGGAGAAATTTTTATCTCCATCTTCTCCTCGGATCACACTCTGATCAAACTCTGTTCAGAGTTTCTGCACCTGACCTTGGAGAAAAAAATAGTTCAAATCTTTGGACCCAAACAATATAGTGGATGTCATACCTAATTGAAGATAAAATGAGTGTTTTTTTTGCACCAAAAGTCAGAGGCGCATAACTATCAGCTAACGCTACATTTATGCCCCATCTATGAGCCAGAGGATAAGTTTACATTTAGATAAAAGGATCAAGATGTGACAATGATTTACACAGAGGCAATTATTTCATTTGGATAATGTATACTGTATTTTTCATATTATAAGCCACACTAAGGGGGGGGGATAATGGGGGTGCGTCTTATAATCCTAATGTATCTTACCAGGGTGGGGCAGTTGTGGTGGAGCAGGATCCCAGCAGGCAGGATCACTGCTGTGGAAAGCTGGAAGTGGCAGGAAGAGGGTGATGCTGTGGGCCCCGGGCAGGAAGGAGGAGGTGTTCGGTGAGACTCCGATCCATCGTAGGTCCCACCTCCATACCCCGGTAAACTGCCATAAAATCAGACTACAAAATTTGGGGTGCGTCTTTTGGTCTGGTGCATCTTAAAGTCCGCATAATATGGTACATTACAAAAAAAAAACATTTATTTAATTGATAATAGGCCATAAAGTAACTTGCTATTACTTCATGAATGGTTTTACACAAATCAGCCATTATAGGTAATTTGCATAAAATTGATTATCCCATTAAAATAGTACCTGTGAAGAAGTGGGATAAATTAGTTAACTAAGGAACAGTCAGTTCTTGAAGTTGCTGTGTTAGAAGTGGTGATGAGCGAGTGGGCTCGTTACTCAAGTTTTCTGAGCATGCTCTGGTGTTCTCTGAATATCTTGGCCGCAGCTGCATGATTTGCGGATGTTAGACAACCTGAACACATGCAGGGGTTGCCTGTTCGTTAGGGAATCCTCACATGTATACAGGCTGTCCTAGCAGCCACAAATCATGCAGCTGCGGGGACACAAACATAATCTACGAGCATGCCCAAGATACTCATTTTCTCAGCATATAAATACCAAAAGTGGTCCAACAAGTGAACCAACAGGGTCATGGGCCTCCAAAGCTCATTGATGTGTGTGAGGAAAGAAGGTTAAACTATCTAGTTCAATGCCAAAGAAAAGCAACTATACCACAAATTGTTGTAAAGGTAAATGCTGGAGAGGTGCAGGACAAACTGTACATTGCAGTTTGGTGGTTATGGGTCTGCAAGATGTGTCAGAGTATCCATTCTAATCCATGAACGTGAACCTTAGAGCAATGGAATCAACGTTATGGTCTGATAGATCTTTTTTTTTAAATGATATTCACATTTCAGGTAAAGCTAAATATATGAAAAAAGTACATTTTATTTACATTATAAAATATATAATGTAATATATAGTTATTTATCAAAAATATACATTTTAGATACTTTTTAAAATATATTATGTACAGTAGATAAATATAAGTATAAAAAAATATACATTTTAACGTATACAGCTAGGAAAATACTTGGAAAATCACAACACTTTCCTACCACAAAACGGTACCAGAGTAATTATGGCGTCAAGTCTTTTACGTTTCACAACAATGGAAAAATAAGTATTTGCCTTTCTTTAAACAATTTTTGAAATGGAAATAAAGGTAGTACAGATGCATTGTAAGGACCCAGGCAAATGGTTGTGTTATGGTTGAAGAAATAGCGTATGCGGAAATGAAAAAGCTAAAATATTAATGCTGCTCTACCAAGCACTCTCAGTCGCTGGATGAATTCACTGAAATTAGTGGGTATATACTACACATTAATGAGAACCTATCACTTGCCATCAGGGTTGCCAACTTGAGTTTAAAAAATTTTTTTAAAAATTTTTTTTTAATTTTTTTTTAGATTATCAGAAAATCACTTGCAGACAATATTTTTTATGGACACATTGGAAAACCATAACAAATCATTATGATTGTAAGTGATTCATGTCTACAGTCCATAATTCTCATATAAAGACATCAGCTGCGTTCATTGTCAATTGTAAAATCATGTTAATTTCTCTAAAATGTTGATAACTACACTCAAAATAACTTGTGTAGGTTTCCTTAGCTTCAAAAAAAATCATGGACACCTTAATTTCTTTTACGGACAGAGCAAAAAGTGTCTTATTTTTACAGACTGTCCTGGAAATTCTGGACGGTAGGCAACCCTACTTACCATGAGTATGAAATCTTTTACCTGTTCTAAATGCTGCTGTTCTCCTCAGTCTGACTTTTTTTTAATGTTGCTTTTAAATGTTCCTGTACTTATAATATGATCTTCTTTTCTCTGTATGTATCCAGTTTTTTTTACCAAGGAGGAGTAATCCTCAACTCTTCCATATGGGGGTCTTTTTGAGACTCATGCCTTTTTGGCTTAAAGGAATAGAATTGCATTCAGGGTACAAAAATGAAGAGTGGTTGTATCTCAGGAGGAGAGTTAAAAAAAAGAAAAGTGACGTAGACCAGGTAAAGAAATGATATATTTCAGCCAAATGACAGGTGGCCTTTAGCATTACTTGTATGGTCATCTTAATGAACCACTCGGCACCTTGGAAGTCCATGTTATATAAAGGTGGCTTATTTCATTGCTTGTCATATTCTAAGTAATGCTACCTTAGAGTAATGAAGAGTATCTCATTAAATTAGAAGCTTCACATGAAGCCATATCATTTTAGGATTTTTTTTAATAACACATAATATTGCGAATGCCGCCAAACATAGAACATAATGCCTATACGTCAAATTTGCATACACATAGGAAACTGAAATTGAAGAAAATAAAATCCACTCGCTCATTAAAATTCCATCCCACTATAGTAATAATATCAGTGGTTACACTTCATTTTTCAAAGCGCTGTTTTCATATTAAATGTATTATTCAATTTTAAAATCAACACAAGATTACACAATATAAAAGACAAATGACTTGATTTAAAACAAATAATGTAGGAAACGATGGAAATATTAAAATGCCCTAATATCTGTGATCTAGAGCAGAATCAGCCTTTTTTGAGTGATTCACTTTATTTTATTAGGGCAATAAATAAATAATTAGTAAAGAGATATCAAATTTTCAGATCTTGATGTAAATTACGTTATCCACATTGGTTTACTTACAAAAAACCCTGCAAAAGTTACATTCATCTAAATATGGCTGATGGATTTGTGCCTCCAAAACAACTCTGTTATGATGTATTCAACTCATTTTCAGTTGTAGAAAGTTCTGGAATAAATCTGCCGTGTGTTAATCTTCCCTAGGAGAACCAAATGAGCATGTCCCCAGTAACTGTATTAAATTAATGCTTATATAACCATTAAAATATCACATTGGAGCTGCCTGATCGATCAGCTGATCAACATAGATCCTCACCCATGACCCGTAGCACTTCCACCATACACCTGACTTTGTGGAGAAGTGGCTATATCCTTCCTTATATTGCCTCTCCCAAGGTCACTGCATGAGAAACGTAATACTGCATGCTGGAATATTTCGATGAACGAATGACCAAGTAATCCATGGATGATGTGAGTCTGCCAGAACAAAAAAGAATCTTCAACAAAGCAAACACCGCATATGAAACTCGTATGCTCCCATAGTGCAAACGGTCAGGGGTTGCCATGATGATACACGTTCAACAGAACATTCCTACTTCACCACTCAACAATTTTAATTCAATTTTCACTCACACACAATTTTTTTTACAGAATAATGGGTAATGGAGAGCTCTTTTTTAGCAATGGAGTTAGAGAGGACCTGTGAGGACCTCATTAGTTATCACCTATATGCTTATCTCAATGTTCTTCAGAAGGAGAAGAAGCAAGAGACTGCATGATTCTATGAATGGACACTTTGTTTCCCTGAGAGACTGTCCGGATGATTGTCTTATTATGTTTTTTGTTCATGCTGAATTGTCCTGTGTAAATAATTGATTTTGTTGCAGAATTTTCATGGAGCTGAGAGGCCGCAGTAGTCAGTGGCACCACAAGACTTCACTGCTTTGACTGGCGGTTGGGACGATTCGCCACTTAGCTGTCAGCTGGTTGGAGCATATTGCTTTGTATGGCCTAGGTCTGGAAGGTGCCTGACTTTACTAGGGCGGCACTAGTTGTGATGCTGGTGAGCTGTATCACAACACCAAGGGGAAGTGTTGGTAGAGTGGATATAAGTTTTATTCTTGGCACCGTTGGGTGTGCAGAGTTTACTCATGGCAGGGGCAGACATATCAGTGGTGCAACCTTTTCCACTGCACAGAGACCCACTTTCATACCCCTATGCAGGTGGATTTATGAATTATGAGCTATAGGGCCTGTGTACTGTTCTTACACAGGGAACCTCTTCTGTTTGTGCCCGCTCCTCACTCATATTGTGGGGACAAAGGAACCTGAATTACGCCTGCATTATATCCCGGGGCACTATGGTCTAAGTGGGACATCTGCCTGTAAGGAGTCAGTTCATGGGGGTGTTTGGAGGAAATCAAATATAGGTAGAATTATTCCTTGTATATCTCCTAACCACAGAAGAGTCTTTTTTATTAGTGTCTAATCTGTTGAATATATTTTACCATAAAATAAACTGAAGTAGATACTGTTGCATTAGTAGTGACAGCAGTACTAATAAAAATAATATTAATAAAATATACAATAAATTACTAGGAATAGTGCTTGTGTATGTTGTGATAAAATCTGTGGATTTAAGTACTAGTAATAGTAGTAATGGTAGTAATAATAATAATAATAGTGTATATGTTGAAGTACTATCAATAATGCACCTGGTTATTGTGATAGTACTAGCTGTATTAGTAGTAATAATAAGAATACTTAAATATATAAATTATTATTATTTGCGCTGCATTAGTAGTAGTTCATTTTGCAGCGGTAATAATAATCACAATTGATATTATAATGAGAATTTACCTTGACGGTGGTGAAATCATATACTAGTAAAATAAATAATTACCACTAAAAACTTAATTTATAGTTCTCCGAAACTTTTTATATATAAGGAGCAACACTTTCTATGTCTCATCTACCAGAAACGCCATGCTGTTTGATTGGTGCTATCCTCCATTATAATTCAATTTCAAAGAAACGTAGGTATTTCTCCTCTGAGAAAATCCATCGCCAACTGTATATGAGACATGGAAATGACAGTTATTCGCAAGACGTGGTAAATATGCTCCCATTTTGGATCATTTCATTGCAGTGCTGATTGAGAGGTGAAATACGGATAACAGTTATTCATTCTTCAAGGGCCAGTATATGCATCTGCTAATGATGATTAACTGGTTTATTATTCATGTAGTTAGTTATTAGTTTATCATCTTATTTACCTATTTATTTTTATAATTTGCTCCACTTTCCAGATGTTAAAAAATCAATTCTAAAAAATAAAAATACAGAGCGTTGCGTTTCTTAAGGGTTATTTTTTTTAATAATACACTTCCAAGCTAGGAAGCTTCTTTCTTACGTGGTTGCCTAAATACCACACACATATGAAATTTTGGAGGTTTAATGCTACATTTCACTGACAATGCAGCTTCTATAAAAAAGGAAATTCAAGGCTTTGATTACAACTGACTCCATCAGAAAGGAAGTCGTCAAATGATAGCAGGCCCGTTTCTTTCATTAGTATGTATGAACTATTTACCATGACAAAGATTTCACATACTCATTCCTGAAAACTGCAGAAAAACCTCCAACAATATCTGAAATTTCTGGCCTCATGTGCCTACCCTCTTCTCTTTGTGATGTTCCCCTGATTTTAGCAGGAAAGGGTCAGAGAGGGCAGAGACGTTGGCAGTAAAAAGGACAGCCTTTGTGTTATGTGGTTTAGGGAAGAAAGAATAGGCTTAGAGGGGAGTTTTGTAACACAGGGATTTTACTTAACCTCATTAGTTCCAGATGGGCCCCAGTACAGTGACAATTCTCTCCATAGTAAATACTGGTTAATATTACAGGATGACCGGAGACCATTTCTGGGTGTTTATTTCTGTGCACTCAGCTATTGAAACCTTGACTGACGGAGAAACCTGAAATGCAGTTCCACCCAGTAATTCTACACTGCTCCTCTTCCTCCAGCTCACACATATGTTGTGACTTCTAGTCTATCATCCCATTGTTTGTCTATCTGAACCTTGTCAAACAGTTTTCTAAGGTAGCGCATCAAAGTGACGCTCTGAAAGCCACCGCTGGTTTCTTTGCAGTGTATGTAGCCTACAGGATTTACCTTGGCCATCTGTTTATGAAAAAGATATCACAAGTTATCTGTGCGGAGCATTACACGTCTATAGCCGCCATATGATCCATCATTGCTGTTTTCCAGTTTCATCAGATCTAAAATAAAACTTTAATATTTGTGAAATAAATACAATGACAGAAGGGTCAATATGCTGAGATCAAAAGCTAATTAAGCAAATAAAAGTTTACTATAGAATATAACCTATATAACCTATCAATCTGCAATATTACTGTTCTGGTGCACAACAGAAGTACTGAAATTATTAAATATGTAATAAATAATAAATACACTATCTATCAGCTATATATTATCTATCTGTCTATATTTACCTTTCTGTATGTCTATCGATCTATTTGCCTATCTGTCTGTCTTTTTCTCTTTTTGATCCAATATATCTATGTATCTATTTCCTTATCCAACTAATGAATCTCAAATCTCTTTAACTCTTTATCTATCTGTTGATGTCTTTCTTTTTATCTTTTCATCTGCTCTATCTATCTATTCACGTATTTACTGGATCTTGTATCTATCAGTTAGTCTATCTATTCAATTTATTATCGATCTACCCTATATCTATGTATCCTATCTATCTCATATCTATCTATATCTATTTATCTATCTATCTATCTATCTATCTATCTATCTATCTATCTATCTATCATCTATCTATCTATGTCATATCTATCTACCTATCTATCTTTCTCTCTATCAATCATCTATATCTATCTATTTATCAATTTCCATATCTATCTATATTTATCTATCTCTATATCTCTAACCTATTTATGTATATCTCTCATATCTATCTATAGATCTATATATCTGATGATCTGTCTTTCTTTCTTTTGATGTGCTCTATCTATATATTCAATTTGTTATCTATTATCTATTTCATATATATCTATATATCTATATCTCTCATCTATCTATCTATCTATCTATCTATCTATCTATCTATCTATCTATTTATACAGCCAACTATCTATCTATCTATCTATTACATATCTACAGTATATCTCTTATATAATCTATATATGTATAACTATCTGTCTGTTTGTCTGTCTGTCTAGATATCATTTATAATGTTAAGAACACTTCCTTAAATTTATTGTTGGTGAAATGGTGGTTATTACGTAAGTACACCACCCTCTACGAAAACCTCCATGTTCAATCATGGCTATATTCCTTCACTTTGATATATAATTTTGCTTTATGCAGTATTTGTGAGAAAAATTGGCAAATTGTTAAGGTTTCTGATTCTACATATAGTTTATATGCCATTATTATTTTTTAGTATTATTTTTGATAGTGTGGTTATCATTATAAATACTTCTCACAACAGAAACAATTACAAGTAATGGTGTTCTTACTGCTTATCTATAGGCAGTTCAAATTAAGACAAGAAAACCTAAAATAAAATTTAGCATATAAATATTAGTATGCACATGCTTTTCTATGTTAACCCTGACCACTGGGAAAAACTTTTGGAACCATAAAATAAAAATTAAATCGTCATTAGAGGACATGTCTTGACAATTGTCCGGGAACTACATAGCAAACATGCTTGGACAATATCATGCTCATATAAAAATAAATAAAACAGCAAAGCGGAATTTTATAGTGATGAAACAAGCATTTCCTGATGAGTTTTACCAGGTCGCCACCACCAGCTGAGACTTTGTAAGTCACTCACATTTTGCCCCATGGATAAAGGATAATAATGGCTTGGGTAAGACTTCCTATTGTTACTTGGTCTGATACAGAGGTAAACTCCAGTCTACCACTGTCAGAAGTTGTCTCAATAGACATATACATTGTAAATTGGTATTCCCAAGGTAAAATGTACTCAAGAAGCCTACATCCAAGGGCAAGAAGATATTTGAGACGTCCTCTTTGGTTGTACTCAAGGAGCCTACATCCAAGGGCAAGAAGATATTTGAGACGTCCTCCTTGGTTCTATGAAGTGTAAATCTGAATTTGTATTCTATAGATAAGTAAATTTTTTTGATTAATGTTTGTAGTTTAGATGTGTAGGCCTAAGCCTACACAGACATAGACCAGATAAATGTGATTTACAGTAACAACGCATCAAAATGAGAAACTGTCATAATAAGGCTTTATGATAATTATTTCTCATTGCTTAAGTAGTATATACAGATAGTAAATTCTACCATCATTAGGGTGGTCTCTGATTTAAAAGACACACGTGCCAAAATGATCCTACACCCAACTATTGATGAAGCAGTTCTATCTCTGAAGCAACAAAGGGTTCAAGGTTCTCTCAACTTGTTCTGGTGCTTACAACGTACTGCTATGAAAATGATGATTTGTATATGACTGATGAGAAGTCAAAATGTCTGATACTGATATATAAGGTATTATTAGGCAATATTCCTTACTCTACTTACTAACCTTAACCTGAAGACATTGCTACTTAGGTTCGTCATAGTCGTAGCTACATGAGCAACGAAACTTTTCACTCGGAACAATTACTTGTTTCAGGATGGAACAGTAGACGGTTATTTCAGTTGTCTAGAATGACAAATTGTCTCTCTATACAAGTCACGCCACAGCAATCATGGTTATTTCCAAACGCAATAGCATGGATGGGAATTTTTCAAATTGGATAGAGATATAATGGGAATTTATCTGAAGATACAATTATATTGTGAAATACAACATATACTGGTTATCCGATTTTTTTTGTTAACCAATCCACGAATGTGTCGGATGCAAGCATTACACTTTCACTACTAAGCCAGTACTACTATAATAACTACTCCTACTACCACAACATAATCAAAGAAATAGCGTAGGTCTGAAAGCTATTGTACGGTGAAAAGAGAAAAATACTTATGAGCAGTTGTACGTATCTTACATCTAATATCTGATGGATTCCATGGAGCTATGAGGTTCCCTATTAATTATAATCCTCCTATTCAAATAATTCATTTTTAGAACAGTTGTTACAATAGTACTGAGAAAATATCAAATATATTAGGAATTTTAATGATTGGCTTAGATGAAGTCAAACTTGCAGTCTACATTAAGGACATAGTTTACTTTACAACCATTTTTTTTTATTCACCACATTAGCTTTTTACATTAATTTGTATTTTTTGTTAAGGGAAACTGGAAAGCTGACATGAAATTTAGCATCAGCTTTCTGAAACAAACTTTAAAGGAAACTAATAATATAGTGAAAAAGGGGCAAACGGAACAATAAAAAATATATCTATGTACTTTAGCATTATTGTAGCAAAAGCTACATAATAACCCTAAAGTAATGGCAATACCTTGCAAAATCAGCCATATGATACCTCAATAAATGCTATTATTCTCAGTCCCTCATACTGTATCAATATGGGATCACTGAGAAGACTAAGTGATAGGAAACTACATATTATTATTTTTTAGATGGAAATGGAGACGTTTTCTAGTATAACTAGCTTTCGTGCTAACCACTGACTCATAACCATGTGTAATGAATGACTTCTAGGCTTGAGGCCTACCGATGCCGAATACCAAACAGATTGTAGACTATATTACATAGGCAACTCTTCACCAGCCAATGACCAAATCCAACTGCCATCACAATCTTTCCATTACTCAGGCTGCTACGTGCATGGTGAAAGACAAATTAAGGTATCATGAACCCTACCAATAGTAATCTAATAAAGTCAAGGACTTCTACAGCTGTCGACTCATTTCCAAAGCTCAAGGAGCAACTTCCTAACAAGACATCAGCATAAACCCTGCAGCACTACTGTGACCCAAGAGTCAACTCCATTCTCATCTCCTCTACAATATTATCAGGACTGCACAGCATGATATTGCTTTGGTGTTCTTCACTACTGACAGTCACTGTACCAATAATTCTAGACAAGGAGGGTTTCCTTTAAATTATGCATCCTCCTTCCCCTCAAAATATTATATATATATATATATATATATATATATATATATATATATATATATATATATATATATACATTATCTATCTATGCATACACATAGAGATATATGTGTACTGGGTATACATAGATGTAAATGAAGTACACACAGTAAGTATATAAATATGTATATGTCTATAGATAGATAGATACATCATGCTTAGGACTATCTATGGCTATTTCAAGTTATAATGATCTTGATAAAGTTCATGAAATACATGACATACTCCCCCCCCCCAAAAAAAAAAAAAAAAAAGAGAAAATCTACATGTTTTTCAAATTAACTGTGTTATTAAACATTAAAACAAGAGGATACACAAGTTGATAGATTTTGTGTCATATCATTCATGTAAAGAGATACTAAATATTTGTGGAAGCTGGATGGATACATTCCCCACACTTATAGACAAGAGCTATCCTGTCATTTCTCTGGATAAGGAGCTGCTCCCAAGTCTGTACATTGAACAGGAATGGAGTATGGCTACAATACATATCAATAAATACATATATATCTGAATTCTCAGCATCAGGCAACATCCCATCACATGGTAGAGTCGGTTCTTTTATGTGAGTTCTTGTGCAGGAACACTGAATGTCTTCCTCATGGCTCCAGCATAAACCAGCCATCAGTAAAGCTGATGATGAGCAGTAATCATTGTGTGCTGTAAGGCATGAATTCACTGCACTGTATCCTAACAGGTATAGTCACAATTAGGGTCTTACATGCCTATGTTCTAGCATCCCCCCTAACTGACTGATGGGTGCGACTCATGTCAGCGATGTCGCACACTTTGCTTCTCAGAGCCGCTAATAGGAGCTACAGCTTGTGTCTTGTGAGGAACATGAAGGAGATGCTGTATTTACCTTCATTACTTGGGCTGCTGGAGGTCCCCGAGATGTAGCAGCAGGCAAGAAGCCATATCCAATGGGTGAAATATGAGGCAAATCCAGACGCCAGTGCCCGGGAACCTCCAGTGTGGGAGCAGGGCAGTCCAGCAGCAGCAACAGACCTGGTGTGCAGCATCTTCTCCCAGCAGTAATCCCAGAGCAGAGGACCTCTTCTCTAGATGTCCACTCACACAACCCTTCTGAATCCAGCAGCTGGCGAAGAACTTGTCCCTTTCACTTAGGTCTCGTGTCTTCCTGGGATGTGATCAGGTGTAAGGCTTTCTCTCCTTCCTCCTCCTCTCCTACAAATAACCCTTATGTGCCTCCTTCTTCTCTCCTCCTCTTCTCCACTTTGATGTGGACGCGTGTGTATGATGATGATGATGATGATGATGAAGACTCACAGGAGCCAGATGATGGGGGTGGTGGGATGAGAGAGGTGACAAGTGCAGCCCTCACACACTTTTCTTCTCCCCACCAAAAGTCAGACCTTAGTAGGATGAAAAAGAAAAAAAGAGGAGATGAATGGGAGGGGGAGGCAGATGTTCCAGGGCTGGGGGGACAGCAAGCAGCAATGATGTCCACATTAATGCTGGCAGCTAGAGAATAGGACAGGGAGTGAGTGATAAACGCTGGAGGTGTAGAGTGCAGACTTGGATGTGAAATAGCTGGATGTGCAGGGAGATGGAGCAATGGATGACAAGAAATAACCTTCCAGTACAGCTAGCTCAGTGCCAGGATTCTCCACTCTGTCCTCAGTTCTGCTGCCAGGGACACTGTGTAGACATCCTGCTCTGTGGGGGAGGAAGGGATGGAGTCAGTGTGAAGTTCAGAAGCAAGATCTGTCTGCAGCAGCATCACAGGATGGATAAGAATGCCATGCTGCCTCTGATGCCCGAGTGTCTGCTGCCAGCAGGGTACACACAGCTCCTGCTGCTAAGCTCTGGTGCTGGATGCAGACACTGTTCCCTGCTAGACACACACTACTACTATTGCCTACAGGAAACACTGTATCCAGTACTATGTATTCACACCCTGACACTGACAATCCCACAAAATGAGGAACGAGTCTGCCTTATAAATCTCCGCTGTCAGGCTCCATGAAATATAAGATTTCCTTTTGAGCTGCTGATACCTGATCCTCAGCACTCATCAATGTATCTTCCCTGCAAGGGCACTCGTAAAATGCAATGTGACTTGTAGTGCTATGGTCTTGGGATTCTCCTGTGAAAAATTAAATTGTGGTGATCCTTTTTTTAACCATCTTAGTGAGGGGTTAAATAATTAAAATTACACATTTATAATCATGGCCTAAACCTTCTGCAAATTACTCCGACTGCAACCACTCCTGTACCAGATGTAGTAAGTCGAACATTTGGGAGTGAAGGGGTTTGTCACCGCAATAAGCCCAGTGGTGGACACTTGGAGCTCTAACAGACATAGTCACTCCTGAGCATGCCAATATTTCAGTTTTTATTTTGGTATACTCCTTAGCATCCTGTAAGGCCATAATAAGCCTTTTGGGTCTCACCGGTTAGATAGGAGGCCACACCTCTGCCCACTATTCCAGTGGCAACTTCTCCTGCTCTGCTACCCTTTCAAACATAGTCAATAAAGCCTTAAGGTACCTTCACACTGACCAACTTAACAATGATATCGCTATCGATCCGTGACGTTGCAGTGTCCTGGGTAGCGATATCGTTGTGTTTGACACGCAGCAGCGATCTGGATCCTGCTGTGACATCGCTGGTCGGAGCAGAAAGTCCAGAACTTTATTTCGTCGCTGGATCACCCGCTGACATCGCTGGATCGGTGTGTGTGACACCGATCCAGCGATGTCTTCACTGGTAACCAGGGTAAACATCGGGTTACTAAGCCCAGGGCCGCGCTTAGTAACCCGATGTTTACCCTGGTTACCATTGTAAAAGTAAAAAAAAAAACACTACATACTTACAGCGTCAGCTTCCCTGCGTCCCCCAGTGTCAGCGCCGGCCGGCCGTAAAGCAGAGTACAGAGGTGACGTCACCGCTCTGCTTTCCGGCCAGCACTTACACAGTGCAGGGAAGCTGAAGGCGAGGGACGCGACAGGAATGTAAGTATGTAGTGTTTTTTTTTTACATTTACAATGGTAACCAGGGTAAACATCGGGTTACTAAGCGCGGCCCTGCGCTTAGTAACCCGATGTTTACCCTGGTTACCCGGGGACTTCGGGATCGTTGGTCGCTGGAGAGCTGTCTGTGTGACAGCTCTCCAGCGACCAAACAGCGACGCTGCAGCGATCGGCATCGTTGTCTAGATCGCTGCAGTGTCGCTTAATGTGACGGTACCTTTAGCGTCGTCACCTAGGGTCAACTTTTGCATGGCTCATCTTATCACCTTCTGGATGTATGAGGCATCATTTTGATTTGGGGGAGGGGCGGTTCCCTCCTGCGGATAACCCCCACCAGGAGTTATTTCTGTCACTGCTGCTGTTAAATCTAATGCATCAGGAGTTTGTCTCCTGCTGGGCTTGCTGTTGCTGCTGGGCTGCGGCTGGAGCTGCTGCTGTTGCTGCAGGCTTTGGACCAGGTGCTTGATCAGCTCCTGCATTTTGTCTGACCGCTGTTCCATCCTTATAGCCACCTTCAGCCAGGACATGCAGTATGTCCTCTGCCGTCGCACTTGCTTGCTTTCTGGGCATCTTGCCTGCACATCTAACACTAACTGTGGTAGATCAGCTCACTTGGCTGCAAATAGAGGTAGACAGAGGAAAACTGTCTCTTTAACTCCTTTCCAACATCTGGCGTAATAGTACTCCCATGTCAGACTTCCTCCGTTTGATGTGGGCTCCGGCGCTGAGTCCACATCTTTACTGGTGCATGTTAGCTGTTTTCAACAGCTGACATGTGCCTCTAATAGCTGTGGTTGGAATCGCGATCCACCTGTGGCTGTTAACTAGTTAAATGCCACTGTCAAACTCTGACAGCGGCATTTAACACAGGTTTCAGTCAAGCGATCTGGAAATCCCTCCTATCGGCGCCCGTGTCACGTGACCGCGGGCCGCCGATGGGTTGGCATTACAACCAGAGGTCTCCAGCATACCTCTATGGTTGTCACTGATGGATTGCTATGAGCACCGCCCAGTGGTTGGCGCTCATAGCAAGTGAGTAATTCTGCTACATACAGGCGATCTGATCATCGCCTGTATGTAGCAGAGCCGATTGGGTTATAGCAGCATCTAGTTTCCCAAGCATGTGAAAAGTAAAAAAAGAAAGTTTTTAAAAATATTTTAAAAAATTTAAAAAATATAAAAGTTCAAATCACTCCACTTTTGCCCCATTCAAATTAAAACAATTAAAAATGTCAGCTCTGCGCGCAAAAAATAAGCCCTCACCCAATAGCAGATCAAGAAAAATGGAGATGCTATGGGTATCAGAATATGTTGCAATATGTTTTTATTTTTGTTTAACAAACTTTGGAATTTTTTTCACCACGTAGATAAAAAAGAACCTAGACATGTTTGGTGTCTGTGAACTCGTAATGACCTGGAGAATCATAATGGCAGGTCAGTTTTAGCATTTAGGAAACAAAGTAAAAAAAGGCAAAACAAAAAACTATTGTGGAATTGCACTGTTTTTTGCAATTTCACCGCACTTGGAATTTTTCTCCCGTTTTCCAGTACTCGATATGTTAAAACCAATGGTGTCGTTCAAAGAACAACTCATCCTGTGAAAAAAACAAGCCCTCACATGGCAATTTTGGCCCAAAAAAATAAAAAAGATATGGCTCTGGGAAGAAGGTGAGCAAAAAATGAAAATTCAAGACCAAAAATACCTCTGGTCTTTAATTGGTTAAATCTTCCACTGTTTTATTAAAGATACTGCATAAACCAGTGCAGCCTTAGGTCAGAAAGGCCTTGTTGTTTTCTAACAGTAAAACAGAAACATAACATATGCCACAGTCCACACTGCTGCTAGGATCCGCCCTCTCAGGAACAAACAACAAAAGTTCAGCTTTCCTTATCATGAAAATACAGCTCTGTAGCTTACACCTCCAGACACACCATTACAATGAGCCAGAAGGCTGTGTATTTATCCTCCAGACTCCACACGGGTGTGGAGATATGGTGAACAGTCCCCCACCCACTATACAGCTCTTCACTCAACCTAGCCATAAACCTGGGCAATGAATCCCTCTCAGCACTTAAGGTACCGTCACACTAGGCGATATCGCCAGCGATCCGTGACGTTGCAGCGACCTGGATAGCGATATCGCTGTATTTGACACGCAGCAGCGATCTGGATCCCGCTGTGAAATTGCTGGTCGCTGCTAGAAGGTCTGCACTTTATTTGGTCGCTAGCTCGCCGTGTATCGCCGTGTTTGACAGCAAAAGCAAGGATACCAGCGATATTTTACACTGGTAACCAGGGTAAACATCGGGTTACTAAGCGCAGGGCCGCGCTTAGTAACCCGATGTTTACCCTGGTTACCAGCGTAAAAGTTAAAAAAACAAACAGCACATACTCACCAGCGCGTCCCCCAGCCTCTGCTTCCTGACACTGACTGAGCGCCGGCCCTAAACTGAAAGTGAAAGCACAGCGGTGACGTCACCGCTCTGCTGTTAGGGCCGGAGCTCAGTCAGTGTCAGGAAGCAGACGCTGGGGGACGCGCAGGTGAGTATGTGCTGTTTGTTTTTTTAACTTTTACGCTGGTAACCAGGGTAAACATTGGGTTACTAAGCGCGGCCCTGCGCTTAGCAACCCGATGCTTACCCTGGTTACCCGGGGACCTCGGCATCGTTGGTCGCTGGAGAGCGGTCTGTGTGACAGCTCTCCAGCGACCAAACAGCGACGCTGCAGCGATCGGCATCGCTGTCGCTATCGCTGCAGCGTCGCTTAATGTGACGGTACCTTTAGTGTGCTGGAGCGTTTCACTAGATTCAAATCACAGAAGCTAACAACCGCAGTGATACATATCTCCCCTCCAGTACTTTGCCAGTGATTTTGTCACAGTACAGTACAGAAATAAAGTTTGGACACACCTTCTCATTTAAAGATTTTTTTGTATTTTCATGACTATGAAAATTGTACATTTACACTGAAGGCATCAAAACTATGAATTAACACGTGGAGTTATATACTTAACAAAACAGTGTGAAACAACTGAAAATATGTCTTATATTCTAGGTTCTTCAAAGTAGCCACCTTTTCCTTTGATGACTGCTTTGCACACTCTTGGCATTCTCTTGATGAGCTTCAAGAGGTAGTCACCGGGAATGGTCTTCCAACAATCTTGAAGGAGTTCCCAGAGATGCTTAGCACTTGTTGGCCCGTTTGCCTTCACTCTGCGGTCCAGCTCACCCCAAACCATCTCGATTGGGTTCAGGTCTGGGGACTGTGGAGGCCAGGTCATCTGGCGTAGCACCCTATCACTCTCCTTCTTGGTCAAATAGCCCTTACACAGCCCGGGGGTGTGTTTGGGGTCATTGTCCTGTTGAAAAATAAATGATGGTCCAACTAAACGCAAACCGGATGGAATAGCATGCCGCTGCAAGATGCTGTGGTAACCATGCTGGTTCAGTATGCCTTCAATTTTGAATAAATCCCCAACAGTGTCACCAGCAAAGCACTCCCTCACCATAACACCTCCTCCTCCATGCTTCACGGTGAGAACCAGGCATGTAGAGTCCATCCGTTCACCTTTTCTGCGTCGCACACACGGACACGGTGGTTGGAACCAAAGATCTCAAATTTGGACTCATCAGACTAAAGCACAGATTTCCACTGGTCTAATGTCCATTCCTGGTGTTCTTTAGCCCAAACAAGTCTCTTTTGCTTGTTGCCTGTCCTTAGCAGTGGTTTCCTAGCAGCTGTTTTACCATGAAGGCCTGCTGCACAAAGTCTCCTCTTAACAGTTGTTGTAGAGATGTGTCTGCTGCTAGAACTCTGTGTGGCATTGACCTGGTCTCTAATCTGAGCTGCTGTTAACCTGCGATTTTCTGAGGCTGGTGACTCGGATAAACTTATCCTCAGAAGCAGAGATGACTCTTGGTCTTCCTTTCCTGGGGCGGTCCTCATGTGAGCCAGACACTTTCAAAGTTTTCCCAATTTTTCAGACTGACTGACCTTCATTTCTTAAAGTAATGATGTCCACTCATTTTTCTTTACTTTGCTGCTTTTTTCTTCCCATAACACAAATTCTAATATCCATTCAGTAGGACTATCAGCTATGTATCCACCAGACTTCTGCACAACACAACTGATGGTCTCAACCCCATTTATAAGGCAAAAAATCCCACTTATTAAACCTGATAGGGCACACCTGTGCAGTGAAAACCATTCCCGGTGACTACCTCTTGAAGCTCATCAAGAGAATGCCAAGAGTGTGCAAAGCAGTCATCAAAGCAAAATGTGGCTACTTTGAAGAACCTAGAATATAAGACATAATTTCAGTTGTTTCACACTTTTTTGTTAAGTATATAATTTATAGTTTTGATGCCTTCAGTGTGAATGTACAATTTTCATAGTCATGAAAATACAGAAAAATCTTCAAATGAGAAGGTGTGTCCAAACTTTTGGTCTGTACTGTATGTTGTATGTATGTTGTATGTATGTAGCATGTATATATATATATATATATATATATATATATATATATATATATATATATATATATATACACTGCTCAAAAAAATAAAGGGAACACTAAAATCCCAAATCCTAGATATCACTGAATGAAATATTCGGGTTGTAAATCTTTATTCATTGCATAGTGGAATGTGTTGAGAACAATAACACCTAAAAATGATCAGCGTAAATCACAACTAATAACCCACAGAGGTCTGGAGTTTGTATGATGCTGAAAATCAAAGTGGAAAATGAAGTTACAGGCTGATCCAACTTCAGTGGAAATGCCTCAAGACAAGGAAATGATGCTCAGTAGTGTATGTGGCCTCCACGTGCCTGTATGACCTCCCTACAATGCCTGGGCATGCTCCTGATGAGGCGGCGGATGGTCTCCTGAGGGATCTCCTCCCAGACCTGGACTAAAGCATCCGCCAAATCCTGGACAGTCTGTGGTGCAATGTGACATTGGTAGATGGTGCGAGACATGATGTCCCAGATGTGTTCACCCGGATTCAGGTCTGGGGAACGGGTGGGCCATACCTTCAATGCCTTCATCTTGCAGAAACTGCTGACACACTCCAGCCACATGAGGTCTGGCATTGTCCTGCATTAGGAGGAACCCACGGCCAACTGCACCAGCATATGGTCTCACAAGGGGTCTGAGGATCTTATCGCAGTACCTAATGGCAGTCAGGCTACCTCTGGCAAGCACATGCGGCCCTCCAAAGAAATGCTATCCCACACCATTACTGACCCACTGCCAAACTGATCATGCTGAAGGATGTTGCAGGCAGCAGATTGCTCTCCACAGCGTCTCCAGACTTTGTCACGTCTGTCACATGTGCTCAGTGTGAAGAGCACAGAGCCTCAGTGGCGAATTTGCCAATCCTGGTGTTCTGTGGCAAATGCCAAGCATCCTGTACGGTGTTGGGCTGTGAGCACATCCCCCATCTGTGGACATCGGGCACTCAGACCATCCTCATGGAGTCGGTTTTTTAACCATTTTTGCAGTCACTTGCACATTTGTGGCCTGCTGGAGGTCATTTTGCAGGGCTCTGGCAGTGCTCCTCCTGTTCCTCCTTCCACAAAGGCTGAGGTAGCAGTCCTGCTGCTGGGTTGTTGCCCTTCTATGGCCCCCTCCATGGGTCATGGTGTACTAGCCTGTCTCCTGGTAGCGCCTCCAGCCTCGGGACATTACGCTGACAGACACAGCAAACCTTCTTGCCACAGCTCGCATTGATGTGCCATCCTGGATGAGCTGCACTACCTGATCCACTTTTGTGGGTGGTAGAGTCCGTCTCATGCTACCACAAGTGTGAAAGCACAACCAACATTCAAAAGTGACCAAAACATCAGCCAGTAAGCATTGGCACTGAGATGTGGTCTGTGGTCCCCACCTGCAGAATCACTCCTTTCTTGAGTGTGTCTTGATAATTGCCAATAATTTCCATCTGTTGTCTATTCCATTTGCTCAACAGCATGTGAAATTGATTGTCAAGCAGTGTTGCTTCCTAAGTGGACAGTTTGATTTCACTGAAGTATGATTTACTTGGAGTCATATTCTGTTGTTTAATTGTCCCCTTTATTTTTTGAGCAGTGTATATATATATATATATATATATATATATATATATATATATATATATATATATATATATATGCATACATACATGCAGATATATATTTATATACTCACTGCAAAATGCAAATAAATTAATATAATTTATACAATGTGATTTTCTGTATTTTATTTTTGATTTTCTATCTCTCAATGTTAAAATTAACCTACCCTTAAAATTATAGATTGTTCATGTCTTTGTCAGTGAAAAAACTTACAAAATCAGCAAGGGATCAAATAATTATTTCCTTCACTGAATATAAAAAAAAATAGCCATCAGGTTTATAAAGTGATGGCATATCACATGTTGAAAATCCCTTGAAATCACTAGCGGTGTTGCATGCTGTTTGTGGAGCAGTCAGCATTCTCTGCCTATTCAATTAATGGAATAGATGTTTGTCATCAGGTACCATAAGGAAGGTGGGTAGTTTTCTTTAATAAGTAACAAGCAATTTGAGGATCTTTTCATTACTAAGGGCTAAAAAATAACAAAGTGCAAACAACAACTTTTAGTTTACTTCCACTGTAGAAAACAATTAGGATAAGTGAAAGATTTGTGCTGCCTGTGAAATATAATGTACCTAGCTTACCATTACCTAGAATGATTTCTTAAATTAAAGTAGGACTAAGTCATTACAGGTTTTAAGCCTTTGCATGTGAACAAAAATGATTAATCTTCTAGGAGCAAATAAAAAAAGTAGAAAATGGTGAGAAATAGAAACAGATGGGGAGATTGATCAAATATACCTACCATGTAAAGATATGGGGTTAATCTGCAGGTTAATAGCATTCTGAAACTACCCGACTCCCACACTGAAAGCCTTGTTGCTGGGAAGAGTGAGACTTGATCTTGTATTAAAACAAAAATAAAAAACATCCTTATTCCTGAATCCTCACCTTTCCATCTTTCTGTCCCATGCCATAATTCATCTCTGGGGACAAACAGTTTTCAACCTGGATGGTGCCAAGATGCGACCGTCCAGGCTAAGAACCACTGTAAGAATGAGCTGCTGCAAGCGCAGCCTCTGTGACGTCATTAAGGCTACCTTAGGTCACTGAGGCTGCGCTCCTAGTCGGGCTGAACTGCGGTGACCTCAGGGAAAAAGGTCAGTGATGGGGTCACCACAATTCAAGCTCAGTAACTTCACCACAGATCATGGCGAGAAATCACCTGGCCGAACTGTGATGACCTCATTGAGAAAGTCTAACAGTGAAGCTCTGAGCTCATAGAGTTCATTGCAGTTCACTGTGAGAAATTTCTATCATTGAACTGCAGTGAACTCACAACTGCACCGTGAGGCTTTTTCTCACTTTACTAGCGGGGATCTCGAAGCAGCTCATTCATCGGTGGTTCTCAGCCTAGACGGTCACATCTTAGCACCGTCCAGGTTGAAAACTGTTTATCCCCAGACATGTATTATGGTGTGGGACAGAATGATTGACAGGTGAGGGATATGGTTGCTTTTTATTTTTGTTTTATTAAAGGAGAAGATGGCTTCAATGGAATGGGTGATGACGTGAGTATGGTTCAATTTAGAGTCATAAAAGAAGTCTGTAATTCTTTCAATTAAAGGACTTTATTCTGGCTGTGTGTGTATTTACAGTATAACTATAGGATTAGTAATGGATCGGTGTCTTATAGACTCCTCTCCATTACTAAGCCGCAGGCTTTATGTCACTTGACAATACAAAGCTGAAATCAACCCCACAAACATGAACCTCACTTGCCACCGCTGCAGGGCAAGTGGGAAGAGCCAGGCAAAGTGCCAGAATTGGTGCATCTAACAGAGGAACCTTTTCTGAGTGGCTGTGGGCTGATATTTTTAGGCCGGGGGGGTCAATATCAATGGCCACTTATCAGACTGAGAATATCAGCCCCCAACTGTCTGTTTAGCAAGGCTGGTTGTCAAAAATGGGGTGAACCCAACGTCATTTTTTAAAATTATTTAAATTAAGCATAGGGATCCCTCTAGTCTTGATAACCAACCTTGATAACACTGACAGTTGAGGGCTGCAGCCCCTAGTTGTCAGTTTTGCCTGGCTGGTTCTTAAAAATACAAGGGAACCCATGCCGTTTTTTAAATTATTTTTTTAGAGCACAAGTGCCGGCTGATGAATACTCCCATCAGCTGTGCTGCTCTCATTGTTATTAATGGCAGTAGGTATAGGCTGATGGCAGCAGTAGTCCCCTCAGCCGACACCAGTGACTGGAGGTAAACTTTATACTTCCTATTACAGCTGCAGGCTAACAGTGTCATATGACAGCATGGCAGCTGAGGCTGTCTTACCGGCGGTAATTATTTTACTACCAATCAGAAGCAGTGTTTGCTGTGCTATCATGCACATAAGGCTGGGGTCACACTTGTGAGTGTGATGCGAGAAACTCGCGCAAGTTTCTGGCATCAATACTCAGCGCTGCCGCCGGCACTCCGACCGGAGTGTGCGGCTGCATGGTCCTGAGTGCTGGCAGTAGCGGCGGGTGTTAATGCACTAGTTTCTCGCATCATACTCGCAAGCATGACCCCGGCCTAACACTGACTTTTTGGTGAAGTCCATGTTTGGTGTCAGTGCCCAAATAGTAGGTGTTTGGTATGGACGCCGAACTTTACTGTTCGGGTTCTCCTATCTCTAGTGATAAGCGAACATCCTCGGATAACGTGTTATCTGAGCATGCGCGGATGTTATCTGAGTATCTTTTGTGCGCTCAGATAATATATATGAGCCCTTGCGGCTGCATGTTTGGCGGTGGTAGACAGCCACAACACATGCAGGGATTGCCAAAAAACAGGCAATCCCTGCATTGTCTATAGCTTCAAATCACGCAACTGCAGGGGCTCAAATTCATTGGAGCACCCCCAAGATACTTGGAGAACACCCGAACATGCTTGAATAACACGGTGCCTCAGCACCTTCGCTCACCACTAAAATCAGCTCTTTTCCTCCTGGCAGTGGGTCTTTCAGTGCAAGCACGGAGCAGATTTAGAACACTATTAACCTGCAGATTAACCCCACATAAGCAAATTAATAGTGACTTTTTACATGACAGGTTCCTTTTAAAGGAGGAGTAAAAGATTAGACAATAGCAACAAATTAAATTTCAGCTTCTATTTTTTAAAGAGTAAAAAAATGAGAAGCCTGATTGATAAGGAAGACATCTTTATTTTTCAGTAGTCTAGCTTTCATTAAAGTGATATATGTGTTAAATAGTGCCTGTAGCCAAACTCATAATGACTAACTGTTTACATAGCGGTGGATATTTGAAAAGGGTTGTCTTGGATGAGGTTACCACTTTAAAGGAAACCTGTCATGTTCCCAAACCCTATTAACCTGCAAATATATGGCAAATCAGCATGTTAATAGGGTTGCAAAGTTATTCAGCTGAAATCTTGGCTAATGGTAGGAAATTAACTTTATTTCTTCCTGGATCCACCAGCTTTCAGACATAGAGGCAAGCACAGAGCAGCTGCAGTCACCACCAGCACTTTGATTTACAGCTTCCGTTGCAAACATGTGCTGCAGAACACACTGATAATCAAAGTGTCAGGGCGTGCTTACAACCGCTGCTCAACTGAAGACACCCCGGCTGTGCCTCTTTGACTGAAAGTTGGGGGCTCCATGCAGGCTTAAAGGGACACTGTCACCTGAATTTGGAGGGAACAATTTTCAGCCATAGGGGCGGGGTTTTCGGGTGTTTGATTCTCCCTTTCCTTACCCGCTGGCTGCATGCTGGCTGCAATATTGGATTGAAGTTCATTCTCTGTCCTCCGTAGTACATGCCTGCACAAGGCAATCTTGCCTTACGCAAGAAAAACCCCACCCCTATGGCTGAAAATTGTTCCCTCCAAATACAGGTGACAGTGTCCCTTTAAAGTTAATTTTCTCCTGGTAGCCAGGCTTTCATGAAAGAGGTGAGACAGCTTTGTAATGCTATTAATCTGCATATTAACCCTTTACCTGCAGGTTAATAGTATTTGGAGACATGACAATTTCCCTGTAAGGCTTAAGTTCCTAATGGGAAGTCTCAATTAAGCTAAATGCTCCAACATCCCTAGCAAACAGTTGTGTAGAATGAGCCGAAAATGTAGCTGTATGGTAACTGAGCTCCAACCCCTATACAAATGCATTAAAGGTTTGTGCCGAGATAGAAAGTTATCACCTATCCACTGGATAATAAATAAATTGCTAAACTCAAGGGGAGCCCCCATTGAGCTTGAGAACACAATCTGTAGAACCATGTTCTTTATGTTGTGGTGATTGAGCATGCAGAACACCAGTTTATTAATTGGTTATGGGAATTCTAGAGATATCAGAGTACTGTGTTTGGCTATCCCAGTCCCACAACTGTAGCGTCATTGTAATAAATAGATGGGCTAGGTCCACCAGAGCGTGAGTCATAACTATCACAATGGGATTAGATTCTTCTTCCTAATGATTCTCTAAGAAACTATAATTGACTGGTAATTTGGAGTCAGGGGTCATAGGTAGTGTTGAGCGATACCGTCCGATACTTGAAAGTATCGGTATCGGAAAGTATCGGCCGATACCGGCAAAATATCGGATCCAATCCGATACCGATACCCGATACCAATACAAGTCAATGGGACTCAAGTATCGGACGGTATCCCTGATGGTTCCCAGGGTCTGAAGGAGAGGAAACTCTCCTTCAGGCCCTGGGAACCATATAAATGTGTAAAAGAAAGAATTAAAATAAAAAATATTGCTATACTCACCTGTCCGACGCAGCCGGGACTTCAGCGAGGGAACCGGCAGCGTTGTTTGTTTAAAAATCGCGCTATTACTTGGTTACGTGAATTCCCGGCTTGTGATTGGTCAGGTCGGCCATGTTGCCGGGACGCGGACCAATCACAGCAAGCCGTGACGAAATTACGTCACGGCTTGCTGTGATTGGTCCGTGTCCCGGCAATATGGCCGCCCTGACCAATCACAAGCCGGGACGTCACGGGAGGCTGGACACGCGCTCATTTTAAAATGGGCGCGTGTCCAGCCTCCCGTGACGTCACGGCTTGTGATTGGTTGCGCCGCGATCAACCAATCACAAGCCGGGAGGCTGGACGCGCTCATTTTGAAATGGGCGCGTGTCCAGCCTCCCGGCTTGTGATTGGTTGACCGCGACGCAACCAATCACAAGCCGTGACGTCACGGGAGGCTGGACACGCGCCCTTTTTAAAATGAGCGCGTTTCCAGCCTCCCGTGACGTCACGGCTTGTGATTGGTTAATGGCGGCCATGTTGCCGGGACGCGGACCAATCACAGCAAGCCGTGACGTAATTTCGTCACGGCTTGCTGTGATTGGTCCGCGGCCCGGCAACATGGCCGCCCTGACCAATCACAAGCCGGGACTTCGCGTAACCATGTAAAAGCGGGAATTTTAAACAAACAACGCTGCCGGTTCCTGCGCTGAGGTCCCGGCTGCGTCGGACAGGTGAGTATAGCGATATTTTTTATTTTAATTCTCTATTTTACACATTTTAACATTAATGTTGTTCCGATACCCGATACCCGATACCACAAGAGTATCGGAATCCCGGTATCGGAATTCCGATACAGCAAGTATCGGCCGATACCCGATACTTGCAGCATCGGAATGCTCAACACTAGTCATAGGGCTTCATAAGGGTCATCATATCAAAGTCAGAACAACATATTGGATTCCTGTTCCTATTGCTTTGTGTACATGGGCTCATCTTATACAGTATGTGTACATGAGAGCAATGCTCCAGCTATAGACAACGGAGCGTTTCATAAAATGTTCTCCGTAGCATCATAAAAGTAATAATGTAGGTTATGTATTCATAAGTAATGAAATGTTAGCAGAACTAATAGAAGTGGCCAGTGCCATTTATGAAATAAATCATGTCCTTTATCACACCCCAGGGAGAAAGAGTCTTTCATTTGTAACAGATATCTTGGTAAAAAGCATTCAAGAAAGGATCAACTTGTGCTCCAAAGAAGAACATCTCTTGTCCTTTTAGCTACTGGAAAAACATGTTTGATCCTATTCCTTTTTCTTCCTTGCATTGCACGCTGCTTTCTAAATGTTTTTATGAGTACAAGAGAGTAAGGTGCAATCTACACCATTAGCCACAGACATGAAATATATAGTTTGTACTGAGTAAAGAGAAAATCCAAATGAAATATGCTCTTTTGAAAAACTGTTTATACAGCACAGCTTCTTATTAATAAGTGCTGGGAGGTGAAATATTAAAAATAAAAATTGATACCCATCTCCTGAACACTGTTCATGGAGAACTCTCTGGCTGGCATTGTGAAAGAGAGTATTCTTTGACATTAAATGGAGCGAGACACTTTATGCCTCTTGGTACTCTTTACTATACATCCTGTAATTTTAAATAATTTTTATCTGGTTGGAACACTGTATGGTCCCTCTGTAACCTGCGCTTTAGATGGGGAACTGTCTACATCCAACATTGATAGTTGCACTGTCTTGGATAGTCACAAGTAGGGTTGAGCGAAACGGATCAGTCAATTTCATAAATCGCCGACTTTCAGCAAAGTCTGTTTCGTGAAACCCGAGCCGATCCCAGTGTGGGATCGGCCATGCGGTCGGCGATCTTCGCGCCAAAGTCGAGTTTCATATGACGCGTTCAGCGCCATTTCGCAGCCAATGAAGGTGGATGCAGAGTGTGGGCAGCGTGATGAAATAGGTCTCGGTCCCCACCATCTTAGAGAAGGGCATTACAGTGATTGGCTTGCTTTCTGCGGCGTCACAGGGGCTATAAAGGGGTGTGCACGCCGACCGCCATCTTACTTCTGCCGATCGTAGCATAGGGAGAGATTGCTGCAGCTTCGTCAGAAGCAGGGATATTGTTAGGGAGGAAAGATTAACCCCCAAACCCCTTGTGCTGTAGCGATTTCCACTGTCCAACACCACCTTTTCTTTGCAGGGACAGTGGAGGCTAGATTTCTGTTCATCAGCTCTGTAGCTTATAAGGCTCCCTGATAGCTGCATTGCTGTTTGTACGCCGCTGTGCAAACCAACTGCTTTTTTCAAAGCAAAAATCCTGTTGCTTCTTTCTGCACAGTTCTTTTGTTTCTTTGTCCACACTCTTGTGTGCAGCAGTCCTTTTTATTGCTGCCATACTTATCCTTTGATCATTGTAGGGAGATTGAAATTCTACTACAACCCTTGTATTTTTTGATATATCTGCCAGCCACTTTCTGCCAATCAAACTGTGTAGTGTAATACAGTGGGCCTGATTTTTTCGTGCATTATCCCACACATAAAAAGGGAGATTTCTATTGCCACTGAGTGCATCTGCACCAGTCCTGTTTGTGGCATATCTGCCAGCCACTTTCTGCCACTCAAACTGTGTAGTGTAATACAGTGGGCCTGATGTTCCCAGCAGTCTCCCACCCACACCTATAAAGGTAAATTTCTATTGCCACTAAGTGCATCTGCGTCAGTCCTGTTTGTGGCATATCTGCCAGCCACTTTCTGCTACTCAAACTGTGTAGTGTAATACAGTGGTCCTGATTTTTTTCTGCTGTCTCCCACACATAAAAGGGAGATTTATATTGCCACTGAGTGCATCTGCGTCAGTCCTGTTTGTGGCATATCTGCCAGCCACTTTCTGCCACTCAAACTGTGTAGTGTAATACAGTGGGCCTGATTTTTCTGCTGTCTCCCACACATAAAAGGGAGATTTATATTGCCACTGAGTGCATCTGCGTCAGTCCTGTTTGTGGCATATCTGCCAGCCACTTTCTGCCACTCAAACTGTGTAGTGTAATACAGTGGGCCTGATTTCTTTCTGCATTCTCCCACACATAAAAAGGGAAATTTCTATTGCCACTAAGGGCATCTGCGTCAGTCCTGTTTGTGGCATATCTGCCAGCCACTTTCTGACACTGAAACTGTGTAGTGTAATACAGTGGGCCTGGTTTTCCCAACAGTCTCCCACCCACACCTTTAAAGGGAAATTTCTATTGCCACTAAGGGCATCTGCATCAGTCCTGTTTGTGGCATATCTGTCAGCCACTTTCTGACACTGAAACTGTGCAGTGTAATACAGTGGGCCTGATTTTCCCAGCAGTCTCCCACACCTATAAAGGGAAATTTCTATTGCCTCTAAGTGCATCTGCGTCAGTCCTGTTTGTGGCATATATGTCAGCCACTTTCTGACACTGAAACTGTGTAGTGTATTACAGTGGGCCTGATTTTCCCAGCAGTCTCCCACACCTATAAAGGGAAATTTCTATTTCCACTAAGTGCATCTGCGTCAGTCCTGTTTGTGGAATATCTGCCTGCCACTTTCTGCCACCCAAACTGTGTAGTGTAATACAGTGGGCCTGATTTCTTTCTGCTGTCTCCCACACATAAAAAGGGAGATTTATATTGCCACTGAGTGCATCTGCGTCAGTCCTGTTTGTGGCATATCTGTCAGCCACTTTCTGACACTGAAACTGTGTAGTGTAATACAGTGGGCCTTTTTTTCCCAGCAGTCTCCCACCCACACCTATAAAGGGAAATTTCTATTGCCACTCAGGGCATCTGTGTCAGTCCTGTTTGTGGCATATCTGTCAGCCACTTTCTGACACTGAAACTGTGCAGTGTAATACAGTGGCCTGATTTTCCCAGCAGTCTCCCACACCTATAAAAGGAAATTTCTATTGCCACTAAGTGCATCTGCATCAGTCCTGTTTGTGGCATATCTGTCAGCCAATTTCTGACACTGAAACTGTGTAGTGTAATACAGTGGGCCTGATTTTCCCAGCAGTCTCCCACACCTATAAAGTGAAAATTCTATTGCCACTAAGTGCATCTGCGTCAGTCCTGTTTGTGGAATATCTGCCTGCCACTCAAACTGTGTAGTGTAATACAGTGGGCCCGATTTCTTTCTGCTGTCTGCCACACATAAAAAGGGAGATTTATATTGCCACTGAGTGCATCTGCGTCAGTCCTGTTTGTGGCATATCTGTCAGCCACTTTCTGACACTGAAACTGTGTAGTGTAATACAGTGGGCCTGATTTTCCCAGCAGTCTCCCACACCTATAAAGAGAAATTTCTATTCCCACTAAGTGCATCTGCGTCAGTCCTGTTTGTGGCATATCTGTCAGCCACTTTCTGACACTGAAACTGTGTAGTGTAATACAGTGGGCCTGATTTTCCCAGCAGTCTCCCACCTACACCTATAAAGGGAAATTTCTATTGCCACTAAGTGCATCTGCATCAGTCCTGTTTGTGGCATATCTGTCAGCCACTTTCTGACACTGAAACTGTGCAGTGTAATACAGTGGGCCTGATTTTCCCAGCAGTCTCCCACACCTATAAAGGGAAATTTCTATTGCCACTAAGTGCATCTGCGTCAGTCCTGTTTGTGGCATATCTGTCAGCCACTTTCTGACACTGAAACTGTGTAGTGTAATACAGTGGGCCAGATTTTTCAAACAGTCTCCCACCTACACCTATAAAGGGAAATTTCTATTGCCACTAAGTGCATCTGCATCAGTCCTGTTTGTGGCATATCTGTCAGCCACTTTCTGACACTGAAACTGTGCAGTGTAATACAGTGGGCCTGATTTTCCCAGCAGTCTCCCACACCTATAAAGGGAAATTTCTATTGCCACTAAGTGCATCTGCGTCAGTCCTGTTTGTGGCATATCTGTCAGCCACTTTCTGACACTGAAACTGTGTAGTGTAATACAGTGGGCCAGATTTTTCAAACAGTCTCCCACACCTATAAAGGGAGATTTAATTCACAACAAGTTTACGTACACCTTGTACCTGGTCTTACAGTACCATATAACAGTTGTTAGTTTGGTAACATTTTTCCAAGAATGAGGAAGTCTGGTGGAAGAGGTCGTGGCCGTGGGCGGTCATTGCCAGCTGGTAATGATGGTAGTGGTGGTGGAGCATCAGGTGGTCGTGGGAAAAGCAAAATAGCACCTAAGTCTCGAGTTGTTGAGCCAGCGTCATCGTCTGGCTACACAAGGCCTCGATCGCTCCCTTTTCTGGGAGTAGGAAAACCGCTTTTAAAGCCAGAGCAGCAGGAAAAAGTTTTGGCTTTCCTTGCTGACTCTGCCTCTAGCTCTTTCGCCTCCTCTTCGGAAAGTGCAAAATTTAAAAGCAGCGCGTCGTCAGTGGATGCTCCAGGTCAGGAACAAGTTGCTTCCTTGTGTCCTTCACACAGAACAACAGTGAAGGATGCGTCAGGCGACACAACAGGTTGCTCCATGGAGCTCTTTACACATACCGTGCCTGGGTTAGAAAGGGAAATTGTTAACAGGCCATGCCCATTACAAGATGAATTGGACATGGAATGCACAGATGCACAGCCACAGCTAGATTATTATGCTGTTCCATTGACTCAGATCACAACATTGCCCTCACAGTGTACTGAGTCACAATCCGACCCTGATGAGACTATGGTGCCCCGTCCCGAAAGCTATAGCACCGGCTTACACGGTGACACAGAGGAAGGTGCACAGGACATAGAAGAGGAGGTCATAGATGACCCAGTTGTTGACCCCGATTGGCAGCCATTGGGGGAACAGGGTGCCACTGGGAGTAGCTCTGAAGAGGAGGAGGAGGAGCTGCAGCAGGCATCAACATCGCAACAGCTTTCATCTGACAGGCCCCTATCTGGCCAAAAATGTGTGTCAAAACCAAAAACAGTTGTAGGACAGCGTGGCCATCCGGTTAAAGTAGCACAGTGTGCAATGCCTGAAAAGGTATTCGATAGTAGGAAGAGTTCAGTCTGGCAAATTTTTAACCAAGATCCGAATGATCAGTGCAAAGTGATCTGTAATAAATGCTCAAGGACCTTTAGCAGATGTCAGAATGTCAAAAATTTAAATACAACTTGCATGCGTAGACATTTAACCACCATGCACTTGCAAGCCTGGACTAACTACCAAACGTCCCATAGCGTTGTTGCACCCGCTCACAATGAAGCTAGTCAGCAACGCTACATTCCTTCCCTCACTGTAAGCCCACCGTTTACGACACCACCTGCAGAAAATGTGGAGGTATCGTCGCAAGGCCAAAGCAGTCAGGGAAACACCAGGTTCTTGGTAGGAAACATTGTATGTAGACCAACAGCAAGAATACCATCACCAACCCTCTCTCAGTCTGCCATGTCCACCACCACCCCCGCTAGTTCCACCATATGCAGCTCTCCAGTCCAGCTCACCCTCCAAGAGACTCTCGTTAGGAAAAGGAAGTACTCATCCTCTCATCCACGTACACAGGGTTTGAACACCCACATTGCTAGACTAATCTCGTTAGAGATGATGCCCTACCGGTTGGTTGAAAGTGAAGCTTTCAAAGCCCTGATGGCCTATGCAGTACCACGCTATGACTTACCCAGTCGACACTTCTTTGCGAGAAAAGCCATCCCAGCCCTCCACCAGCATGTCAAAGACCGCATTGTCTATGCACTCAGGCAATCTGTCAGTAGAAAGGTGCACCTCACAACAGATGCATGGACCAGTAGGCATGGCCAGGGACGTTACGTGTCCATCACGGCACACTGGGTTATTGTGGTGGATGCAGGGTCCACAGGGGACAGCCATATTGGGACAGTTCTGCCTAGCCCACGGTCTAGGAAACAGTTGGCTGTAGGCGTTCGCCACCCCTCCTCCTCCTCATCCTCCAGCAGAAGCGAGAGCTCGTCCACAGAGCGCAGTCACACGACCACTCCATCCGCAGCTGCCAGTGTTGCACATGAGGTGTCCCATTATGGAACAGCTAGTGGTAAGCATCAGCAGACTGTGTTAGAAATGAAGTGTTTGGGCGACAACAGACACACCACGGAAGATCTGTCCGAGTTCTTGCAGCAAGAAACTCAGTTATGGCTGAGCAGTGTACATCTTGAGGCAGGCAAGGTAGTCAGTGATAACGGAAGGAATTTTATGGCTGCCATAGCCCTTTCACAACTGAAACACATTCCTTGCCTGGCTCACACCTTGAACCTGGTGGTGCAGGGCTTCCTGAAAAGTTATCCGGGGTTACCCGCCCTGCTCCTGAAGGTGCGAAGACTTTGCTCGCACATCCGCCATTCGCCCGTACACTCCAGCCGTATGCAGAACCATCAGCGATCTTTGCAGCTTCCCCAGCACCGCCTAATAATCGATGTTGCAACAATGTGGAACTCCACACTGCACATGCTTC
The DNA here is from genome assembly GCF_051348905.1 of Ranitomeya variabilis. Classification (NCBI taxonomy): domain Eukaryota; kingdom Metazoa; phylum Chordata; class Amphibia; order Anura; family Dendrobatidae; genus Ranitomeya; species Ranitomeya variabilis. The sequence continues at coordinate 822,763,438 of NC_135232.1, read as the reverse complement.
AGAGGCGTGCTGTTATGTATTTGTGGGAGGATACACATACACGGGCAGGCAGTTGGATGGCAAACATGGAGTTGTCAGGTGTGCAGTGGTCAAAGCTACAAGACCTGTGTCAAGTCCTTCAGTGTTTTGAGGAATGCACATGCCTGGTTAGTGCAGACGACGCCATCATAAGCATGAGCATCCCACTAATGTGTCTGCTGATGCAAAGTTTGACGCACATAAAGGAGCAGGCGTCTACAGCCGAGGACGAGGGAAGCCTTGATGACAGTCAGCCATTGTCTGCTCAGGGAAGTCTCCTGGACGAGGTGGCGGACAAAGAGGAGGAGGACGAGGAGGATGATGGGGATGAATATTTATGGGAGGAGGAAGCTTCTCAGGGGCAATAGAAACTGGTGGTGTTGCAAGGTCAGGTACAGGGTTTTTGAGGGAGACAAGTGATGTTGATTTGCCAGAAAGTGCTCCTCAGCCCAGCACAAGCAGTGAATTGACACCTGGAACATTGGCCCACATGGCAGATTATGCCTTGCGTATCCTAAAAAGGGACCCCCGCATTACCAAAATGATGACCGATGACGATTACTGGTTGGCCTGCCTCCTGGATCCACGCTATAAAGGGAAATTGCAAAATATCATGCCACATAAGAACCTTGAGCAAATATTGGCTACCAAACAAGCAACTCTTGTAGACCGTTTGGTTCAGGCATTCCCAGTACACAGCGGCGGTGATGGTTCTCACACGAGCTGCAGGGGGTAACATGGCAGAGGTGTTAGAGGTGTACAAATCAGAAGTGGCGTTGGACAGAGGGGTTTTATGACCAGGTTGTGGAGTGATTTTGCAATGACCGCAGACACAACAGGTACTGCAGCATCAATTCAAAGTGAAAGGAGACAACATTTGTCCAGTATGGTTACGAACTATTTTCCTCCCTTATCGATGTTCTCCCTCACACGTCATTCCCATTTGATTACTGGGCATCCAAAATAGACACCTGGCCTGAATTGGCAGAATATGCTTTACAGGAGCTTGCATGCCCAGCTGCTAGTGTGCTATCAGAAAGAGTATTCAGTGCTGCTGGTTCAATACTGACCGAAAAAAGGACTCGTCTGGCTACCCAAAATGTTGATGATCTAACCTTCATTAACCCCTTCACCCCCAAGGGTGGTTTGCACGTTAATGACCAGGCCAATTTTTACAATTCTGACCAGTGTCCCTTTATGAGGTTATAACTCTGGAACGCTTCAACGGATCTTGGCGATTCTGACATTGTTTTCTCGTGACTAGTGTTGAGCGATACCATCCAATACTTGAAAGTATCGGTATCGGAAAGTATCGGCCGATACCGGCAAAGTATCGGATCTAATCCGATACCGATACCCGATACCAATACAAGTCAATGGGACTCAAGTATCGGACGGTATCCTGTATGGTTCCCAGGGTCTGAAGGAGAGGAAACTCTCCTTCAGGCCCTGGGAACCATATTAATGTGTAAAATAAAGAATTAAAATAAAAAATATTGCTATACTCACCTCTCCGACGCAGCCTGGACCTCACCGAGGGAACCGGCAGCGTTCTTTGCTTAAAATGCGCGCTTTTCCTTCCTTCCGTGACATCACGGCTTGTGATTGGTCGCGTGCCGCCCATGTGGCCGCGACGCGACCAATCACAGCAAGCCGTGACGTAATTTTCAGGTCCTTCTAGGCATTCAGTATTTTAAAATTACGTTCCGGCTTTGTGATTGGTCGCGTCGCGGTCACATGGGCGACGCGACCAATCACAAGCCGTGATGTCACGGGAGGCAGGAAACGCGCGCATTTTTAAAATTACGTCACGGCTTGTGATTGGTTGCGTGCCGCCCATGTGACCGCGACGCGAAAAATCACAGCAAGCCGTGACGTAATTTCAGGTCCTGAATGCAGAAATAGGCATCAGGACCTGAAATTACGTCACGGCTTGCTGTGATTGGTCGCGTCGCGGTCACATGGGCGGCACGCAACCAATCACAAGCCGCGACGTAATTTTAAAAATGCGCGCGTTTCCTGCCTCCCGTGACGTCACGGCTTGTGATTGCTCGCGTCGCCCATGTGACCGCGACGCGACCAATCACAAAGCCGGAACGTAATTTTAAAATACTGAATGCCTAGAAGGACCTGAAAATTACGTCACGGCTTGCTGTGATTGGTCGCGTCGCGGCCACATGGGCGGCACGCGACCAATCAGAAGCCGTGACGTCACGGAAGGAAGGAAAAGCACGCATTTTAAGCAAAGAACGCTGCCGGTTCCCTCGGTGAGGTCCAGGCTGCGTTGGAGAGGTGAGTATAGCAATATTTTTTATTTTAATTCTTTATTTTACACATTAATGTTGTTTCGATACCGATACCCGATACCACAAAAGTATCGGATCTTGGTATCGGAATTCCGATACCTGCAAGTATCGGCCGATACCCGATACTTGCGGTATCGGAATGCTCAACACTACTCGTGACATATTGTACTTCATGATAGTGGTAAAATTTCTTCGATATAACTTGCGTTTATTTGTTAAAAAAACGGATATTTGGGGAAAATTTTGAAAATTTCGCAATTTTCCAACTTTGAATTTTTATGCCCTTAAATAACAGACATATGTCACGTAAAATACTTAATAAGTAACATTTCCCACATGTCTACTTTACATCAGCACAATTTTGGAACCAAATTTTTTTTTTGTTATTGAGTTATAAGGGTTAAAAATTGACCAGCAATTTCTCATTTTTACAACACCATTTTTTTTCAGGGACCACATCTCATTTGAAGTCATTTTGAGGGGTCTATATGACAGAAAATACCCAAGTGTGACACCATTCTTCACCACCCCTCAAGGTGCTCAAAACCACATTCAAGAAATTTATTAACCCTTCAGGTGTTTCACAGGAATTTTTGGAATGTTTGAAAAAAAGTTAAATGTTCATTTTTATTTACACAAAATTTATTTCAGCTCCAATTTGTTTTATTTTACCAAGGGTAACAGGAGAAAATGGACCCCAAAGGTTGTTGTACAATTTGTCCTGAGTACGCTAATACCCCATATGTGCGGGTAAACCACTGTTTGGGCGCATGGCAGAGCTCGGAAGGAAAGGAGCGCCATTTGACTTTTCAATGCAAAATTGACTGGAATTGACATGGGACGCCATGTTGCGTTTGGAGAGCCCCTGATGTGCCTAAACATTGAAACCCCCCACAACTGACACCATTTTGGAAAGTAGACCCCCTAAGGAACTTATCTAGATGTGTGGTGAGCACTTTGACCCAACAAGTGCTTCACAGAAGTTTATAATGCAGAGCCGTAAAAATAAAAAATCATATTTTTTCACAAAAATGATTTTTTGCCCCCATTTTTTTATTTTCCGAAGGGTAAGAATAGAAATTAGACCACAAAAGTTGTTGTGCAATTTGTCCTGAGTACAACGATACCCCATATGTGGGTGTAAACCATTGTTTGGGCACAGGGCAGAGCTCGGAAGGGAAGGAGCGCCATTTGACTTTTCAATGCAAAATTGACTGGAATTGAGATGCGACGCCATGTTGTGTTTGGAGAGCCCCTGATGTGCCGAAACATTGAAACCCCCCACAAGTGACACCATTTTGGAAAGTAGACCCCTTAAGGAACTTATCTAGATGTGTGTTGAGCACTTTGACAAAACAAGTGCTTCACAGAAGTTTATAATGCAGAGCCGTAAAAATAAAAAATCATATTTGTTCACAAAAATGATTTTTTTCGCCCCCATTTTTTTATTTTCCCAAGGGTAAGAAAAGAAATTAGACCACAAATGTTGTTGTGCAATTTGTCCTGAGTACAATGATACCCCATATGTGGGGGTAAACCACTGTTTGGGCGCATAGCAGAGCTCGGAAGGGAAGGAGCGCTATTTTACTTTTCAATGCAAAATTGACTGGAATTAAGATGGGACGCCATGTTGCGTTTGGAGAGCCCCTGATGTGCCTAAACATTAAAACCCCCCACAAGTGACACCATTTTGGAAAGTAGACCCCCTAAGGAACTTATTTAGATGTGTTTTGAGAGCTTTGAACCCCCAAGTGTTTCACTACAGTTTATAACGCAGAGCCGTGAAAATAAAAATTCCTCTTTTTTTCACAGAAATGATTTTTTAGCCCCCAGCTTTGTATTTTTACAAGGGTAACATAATAAATTGGACCCCAAAAGTTGTTGTCCAATTTGTTCTGAGTACGCTGATACCCCATATGTGGGGGGGAACCACTGTTTGGGCTCATGACAGAGCTCGGAAGGGAAGGAGTGCCATTTGGAATGCAGACTTAAATGGATTGGTCTGCAGGCGTCACGTTGCATTTGCAGAGCCCCTGATGTACCCAAACAGTAGAAACTCCCCACAAGTGACCCCAAAATGGAAACTAGACCTCCCAAGGAACTTATCTAGATGTGTTGTGAGAACTTTGAACCCCCAAGTGTTTCACTACAGTTTGTAACGCAGAGCCGTGAAAATAAAAATTCCTCTTTTTTTCACAGAAATGATTTTTTAGCCCCCAGCTTTGTATTTTTACAAGGGTAACATAATAAATTGGACCCAAAAGGTTGTTGTCCAATTTGTCTTGAGTACGCTGATACCCCATATGTGGGGGGGAAGCACTGTTTGGGCGCATGACAGAGCTCGGAAGGGAAGGAGCGCCATTTGGAATGCAGACTTAAATGGATTGGTCTGCAGGCGTCACGTTGCATTTGCAGAGCCCCTGATGTACCCAAACAGTAGAATCCCCCACAAGTGACCCCAAATTGGAAACTAGACCTCCCAAGGAACTTATCTAGATGTGTTGTGAGAACTTTGAACCCCCAAGTGTTTCACTACAGTTTATAACGCAGAGCCGTGAAAATAAAAATTATTTTTTTCCCAAAAATGATTTTTTAGCCCCCAGTTTTGTATTTTCACAAGGGTAACAGGATAAATTGGACCCCAAAAGTTGGTGTCCAATTTATCTTGTGTACGCTGATACCCCAAATGTGGGGGTAAACCACTGTTTGGGCGCATGGCAGAGCTCGGAAGGGAAGGAGCGCCGTTTGGAATGCAGACTTAGATGGATTGGTCTGCAGGCGTCACGTTGCATTTGCAGAGCCCCTGATGTACCTAAACAGTAGAAACCCCCCACAAGTGACCCTATTTTGGAAATTAGACCCCCCAACGAACTTATCTAGATGTGTTGTGAAAACTTTGAACCCCCAAGTGTTTCACTACAGTTTACAATGCAGAGCCGTGAAAATAAAAAATCTTTTTTTTCCCACAAAACTTATTTTTTAGCCCCCTGTTTTGTATTTTCCCAAGGGTAACAGGAGAAATTGGACCCCAAAAGATGTTGTCCAATTTGTCCTGAGTATGCTGATATCCCATATGTTGGGGTAAACCCCTGTTTGCGTACACGGGAGAGCTCTGAAGGGAAGGAGCACTGTTTTACTTTTTCAACGCAGAATTGTCTGGAATTGAGATCGGATGCCATGTCCCGTTTGGAGAGCCCCTGATGTGCCTAAACAGTGGAAACCCCCCAATTATAACTGAAACCCTAATCCAAACACACCCCTTGCCCTAATCCAAACGGTAACCCTAACCACACCTCTAACCCTGACAAACCCCTAACCCTAATCCCAACCCTATTCCCAACCGTAAATGTAATCCAAACCCTAACCCTAACTTTAGCCCCAACTGTAGCCTTAACCCTAGCCCTAACCCTAGCCCTAACCCTAGCCCTAACCCTAGCAATAACCCTAACCCTAGCCCTAACCCTAGCCCTAACCCTTGCAGTAACCCTAGCCCTAACCCTAGCCCTAGCCCTAACCCTAGCAATAACCCTAGCCCTAACCCTAGCCCTAACTCTAGCCCTAACCCTAGCAATAACCCTAGCCCTAACCCTAGCCCTAACTCTAGCCCTAACCCTAGCAATAACCCTAGCCCTAACCCTAGCCCTAACCCTAACCCTAGCCCTAACCCTAGCCCTAACCCTAACCCTAGCCCTAACCCTAATAGGAAAATGGAAATAAATACATTTTTTTTATTTTTTTATTTTTCCCTAACTAAGGGGGTGATGAAGGGGGGTTTGATTTACTTTTATAGCAGGTTATTTAGCGGATTTTTATGATTGGCAGCCGTCACACACTTAAAGACGCTTTTTATTGCAAAAAATATTTTTTGCATTACCACATTTTAAAAGCTATAATTTTTCCATATTTGAGTCCACAGAGTCATGTGAGGTCTTGTTTTTTGTGGGACGAGTTGACGTTTTTATTGGTATCATTTTCGGGCACATGACATTTTTTGATTGCTTTTTATTCCGATTTTTGTGAGGCAGAATGATCAAATACTAGCTATTCATGAATTTCTTTTGGGGGAGGCGTTTATACCGTTCCGCGTTTGGTAAAATTGATAAAGCAGTTTTATTCTTTGGGTCAGTACGATTACAGCGATACCTCATTTATATCATTTTTTTATGTTTTGGCGCTTTTATACGATAAAAGCTATTTTATAGAAAAAAATAATTATTTTGGTATTGCTTTATTCTCAGGACTATAACTTTTTTATTTTTTTGCTGATGATGCTGTATGGTGGCTCATTTTTTTGCGGGACAAGGTGACTTTTTCAGCGGTACCATGGTTATTTATATCTGTCTTTTTGATTGCGTGTTATTCCACTTTTTGTTCGGCGGTTTGGTAATAAAGCGTTGTTTTTTGCCTCGTTTTTTTTTTTTCTCACGGTGTTTACTGAAGGGGTTAACTAGTGGGACAATTTTATAGGTTGGGTCGTTACGGACGCGGCGATACTAAATATGTGTACTTTTATTGTTTTTTTTATTTAGATAAAGAAATGTATTTATGGGAATAATATATATTTTTTTTCTTTATTTAGGAATTTATTTTTTATTTATTTTTTTTACACATGTGGAAAAATCATTTTTTAACTTTTTTACTTTGTCCCAGGGGGGGACATTACAGATCGGTGATCTGACAGTGTGCACAGCACTCTGTCAGATCGGCGATCTGCTGTGCAGGGCTGCAGGCTTACCAGCGCCTGCTCTGAGCAGGCACTCGGTAAGCCACCTCCCTCCCTGCAGGACCCGGATGCCGCGGCCATCTTGGATCCGGGACCTGCGGCGAGGAGGGAGGTAGGAGACCCTCAGAGCAACGCGATCACATCGCGTTGCTGCGGGGGTCTCAGGGAAGCCCGCAGGGAGCCCCCTCCCTGCGCGATGCTTCCCTATACCGCCGGTACACGGCGATCATGTTTGATCGCGGTGTGCCGGGGGTTAATGTGCCGGGGGCGGTCCGTGACCGCTCCTGGCACATAGTGCCGGATTTCAGCTGCGATATGCAGCTGACACCCGGCCGCGATCGGCCGCGCTCCCCCCGTGAGCGCGGCCGATCGTGTATGACGTACTATCCCGTCGGTGGTCATACGGGCCCACCCCACCTCGACGGGATAGTACGTCAGATGTCAGAAAGGGGTTAAAATGAACCAATCATGGATTTCTAATCATTTTTCCCCACCTTTCCCTGCTGACACCTAGCTTTCCTGTAAAAAGGTCTTGCTTTTGGACTCGTCTTACTGACTGCTCCAATTTCTCCATTTGCAGCTGCTGTATGTCCACCATAGGCCATTTTTACACCTCCCTAAATGGGCTGACTCCCCCCCATGGGGCCGTGGTCACCACTTGGTGCAAGCACCCGTGCGAGTGCCGTTTGGCAGAACAGGTGGGTGTGCCCACTTTTGGGCGACGGCACTGGCACAGGGTCCCTCATAGTACAATGAAGTGTCTCTGGCAGTGGTGGTGCACACCCAACGTCAGACACACCGTCGTAACATAAGGGGCCCTGGGCCAGTACCGCCGCCCACGAGAGAGTGTCCCCCTCAGCTCAAACAGTGCTCTACCACTTGCAAAATTACCTCTCACTGCTCCACCACAGTTTAGTCTGTGTTGTTAAATCCTTCAATGGCACTGCCAATACCAATTTATTGACATGATTGATGCTAGTAAAAATATTCTGGGGCCCTGTCCTACATTTACACCAGTTAATACTTTGCGCCAACTACCACTGTCTGCAAGTCAGTAGAGGAGCCCACTCCTGTACCTAGGTATGCCACCTGTTTATTTGTGAATTTTTTTTTTTGCCAGACAGTAAACTCACTTTATTATTTTGGCCTACTAACTGTGTCAGACACTCCTTACAGTTGTCCTCCACTGAACAAAGCTAGGCCGCCTGCGTACTCCTGTAACCTATTTTTAACTGCATTTTGCCTATTACTTTTTTGGCCCTACTAACTGGGTCTGCCCCTCGTTGCAATCGTCCTCTGCTGAACACACCAATGCTGCCTGTGTACCCCTGTAACCTATTTTAAACTGCATAGAGCCAACTTTTTTATTTTAGGCCTAGTAAGTCTGTCTGCGGTCCCTCCTTGCAATTGTCCTCCGCTGACCACACCATTGCTGCCTGTGTACCCCTGTAACCTATTTTAAACTGCATAGAGCCAACTTTTTTATTTTAGGCCTAGTATGTCTGTCTGCGGTCCCTCCTTGCAATCGTCCTCCGCTGACCAAACCATTGCTGCCTATGTACCCCTGTAACCTATTTAAAACTGCATAGAGCCTACTTTTTATTTTAGGCCTAGTAAGTCTGCGCCACTCCTTCCAATTGTCCTCTGCTGACCACACCAATGCTGCCTGTGTACCCTTGTAACCTTTTTTAAACAGCATTGAGCCAACTTTTTTGGTTAAGGCCTACTACCTGTGTCTGTCTGCGCCACTCAATACAGCTGTCCTCCTCTGAAAAAAGCTGAGGTTCGATTGTCAGGTTTTCAGCCTATAGGAATTTGAAAACTGCATTGGGGCTACTAGTTTGGTTGGGCCTACTAACGGTGTTCTCCTGGTTTTTTATCCTGAGCTTCTATCTTCAGGCTTTCGGCCTGTATTTATAATATTAAACTGCATTTAGGCTACTAGTTTGGTTGGGCCCTACTAACGGTGTCTGCCGCTCCTTGGTGTTGTCCTCCAAGGAAAAAATCTGAGCTTCAATCTTCAGGCTTTCGGCCTATATCAGATATTAAACTGCATTTGGCCTACTAGTTTGGTTGGGCCCTACTAATGGTGTCTGCCGCTCCTTGGTGTTCTCCTCCACTGAACAAAGCTGAGCTTCAATCTTCAGGCTTTCGGCCTATATTTACTAATTTTAAACTGCATTTGGCCTACTTGTTTGGTTGGGCCCTACTAATGGTGTCTGCTGCTCCTTGGTCTTCTCCTCCACTGAACAAAGCTGAGCTTCAATCTTCAGGCTTTCGACCTATATTTACAAATTTTAAACTGCATTTGGCCTACTAGTTTGGTTGGGCCCTACTAACAGTGTCTGCCGCTCTTTGGTGTTCTCCTCCACTGAACAAAGCAGTGCCGCCTGTTTACTCCTGTTACCAATTTTGAACTTTATTTTGCCCACTTTATTATTTGGGCCTACTAACTGTGTCTGCCTTTCATTACAGTTGTCCTCCACTGAACAAAGCAATGCCGCCTGGTTAGTCCTGTTACCAATTTTGAACTGCATTTAGCCCACTTTATTATTTGGGCCTATATTTGTGTTTCCTCCTCATCCTGCCCATTGCCCAGCCAGTGCTACATGAGTCTGCTGGTACATTGACCCAGACCACTACATTCCCCTTGCACTCTACACAGCCAGAATCTGACCCTGCTGAAAGTCAGGTTCCCCTTCCCGCATACTATACCACCTTACACGGGGACAAAGAGGAAGGCGCAGATGAAAGTGCAGGTTCCTTCATCAGGTGGGGGGGCATACTCGTTGGCGACGTCACTGGCACAGGGCCCCTCAGAGTACGCAAAAGTGTCGCTGCTGGTGGGAGGCGCCCCCGCCATGCAAACACACATCGCTGTACTTTGAGGGGCCCTGTGCCAGTGCCAATGCGAACGAGTGGGCCCCCCCTGCTTGCTCAGGATCACAGCACTTGCAACGTTGAAATACTTACCTTTCCCTGCAACACCGCCGTGACGTAGTCCGCATTTCCTGGGCCCACGAAAAACTTGAGCCGGCCCTACTCCCCCCACAACTTTTGCCAAATGACCCCCAATTCCCTATGCCCAACTATTATTATAAAGTTAATTAAGATTGACAAGCTTCAGAAACAAGAATGGATGTTTTTGGCATTAAAATGGGCACTGTAGGTGTTTTCCTGGCCTCCACTCACTGCCGACTATGCTTCCCCATTGACTTGCATTGGGTTTCGTGTTTCGGTCGATCCCCGACTTTTAGCGATAATCGGCCGACTGCACTCGACTCGACTCTGGACAAAATCGGGTTTCACAAAACCCGACTCGATCTTAAAAAAATGAAAGTCGCTCAACTCTACTTGTATGTAAAGTATCTTGCGGGACATCATGTATATATTCATGACATACACGTACAAAAAATGATGAGAAGTTCATGGTGTCTGTATTTGTAAGTCACATACTGATTAAATGGAATTAATACAAGAAAAAAATCCCATGAGATTTAGAAACTTAACTTTACTATAAAAATTTACAATGTTTAATGTCTATGTAAAATAGCTTGTGCTGTATGTCAAAGTGCCAAGTCTGGTGGCAATTAATAATAGTGATGTGTAATGCCAGAAGAAGAATAATTGTGCCAGTCTCAAGAGAGATGTAAAACTAGATCGTAATGTACAAACAAGAACATTTATGTAGGATGAAGCTCGCTGCATGTTTGCATATAGTGCAGATATTAAATGATCATTTGTGTCTCATTCATTTGTGAAGCCACAGAGGGAATATAATATTAAATCATGGTAATGATCTGGTTCCCCAATGTTTAAACACAACAGAGTAGTAGAAGAAGAAACCAAAATCAATTCTGTACAAATGTTTCCTATATTTCTTATGCTGCCATCATGAAACACATGAACATCATGCTGTCATGGAGCATTTATACAAAACACTTTAAGTCTCCTGGCTGAGCCATATTAAGTGAAGGGGCCTAATAAGCCTTGAAATACAAAGGTATTTTAAAGCTTGTGTGAACAGGTGACTGTAGGAGCCATCCTTAGTAGAATGACTGGGCTTAAAGCTGAATGCTTTTCATTTACACATTTTTTTTCTTACATTATTAATAATTGAGTACGTTTACTCACCTTATTTACGGTAAATGACAGTAAATAAATACACATAACACTCTAGTAAAACATGTCGTATAAGTGTCGTCAGAGTTTTTTTTATTTACTTGCAGTAGCCTTATGTGTAGAGATGAGCGAGCCTGAATTGTAGAGTTTAGGGTTCACACTGGACAGTTAGTGTTCGGTGCTGAATAAGGTTGAGCAGACACGTGGAATTCAAGATTCTGGTACCCCACCTGAACTTTTTTCCAAAGTTCTGTTTGAGTACTAGAACTGTACCTGAACTTTAAGCAGAACCTGAAATTTAAGCAGAATCAGAACCACTTTGAAAACAACAGGTACCCGAACTTTTGACTTGGAAAAATTCTCTCTCTCTGCAATGGACTTCCCTCAGAACTCCGAACAATGGACTTCTGAGAGAAGTTTGTGTTCGGCATTTATACTTCGGTTTGGTATGAACCCCAAACTTTAAAGTTCGGGTTCGCTACTCTCTGGTGTTCAACTCCAAACACGGATTTCTCCTGGAAGTCCATTTCACATTTTGGGGAGGAGAGAGAGAAATTTTCCAGATCCCCATTGATTTCTATTGGGTTCGGGTTCAGGTTTTGGTGCAGTTCTGGTACCCGAACCGAACTTTGGACTAAAGTTCGGTCGAACCCAACAAACCCAGACTTCCACTGGTCCGCTCATCCCTACTTATGTGTAGGGATGAGTAGACCCGTGGAAGTTCAGGTTCTGGTATCTGACCCAAACTTTATTCAAATTTCGATTCAGGTGCTAGAACTGTACCCAAACTTGAAGCAGAACCCGGACCTTATTGAAAACAAAGGAGACCTGAACTTTGTATCTTGAAAAAAATCACTCTATCTCTCTCTCTGCAAAGGACCTCCCCGGAACTCAGAACATTGCAACTGACTTCCCGTAGAATTCTGTGTTTGGTGTTTAGCACCAAAAACTAACTGTCCGGAATGAACTCCCAACGTTTAAGTTCACGTTCATTCTTCTCTATTTATGTGTCGTACTTGTGAATTTAAATACAGTGCCTACAAGTAGTATTCAACCCCCTGCAGATTTAGCAGGTTTACACATTTGGAATTAACTTGGCATTGTGACATTTGGACTGTAGATCAGCCTGGAAGTGTGAAATGCACTGCAGCAAAAAAGAATGTTATTTCTTTGTTTATTTTTTTTTTAAATTGTGAAAAGTTTTTTCAGAGGGTCATTTATTATTCAACCCCTCAACCCCCCAGAATTCTGTTTGGTTCCCCTAAAGTATTAAGAAGTAGTTCAGGCACAAAGAACAATGAGCTTCACATGTTTGGATTAATTATCTCTTTTTCCAGCCTTTTCTGACTATTTAAGACCCTCCCCAAACTTGTGAACAGCACTCATACATGGTCAACATGAGAAAGACAAAGGAGCATTCCAAGGCCATCAGAGACAAGATCGTGGAGGGTCACAAGGCTGGCAAGGGGTACAAAACCCTTTCCAAGGAGTTGGGCCTACCTGTCTCCACTGTTGGGAGCATCATCCGGAAGTGGAAGGCTTATGGAACTACTGTTAGCCTTCCATGGCCTGGACAGCCTTTGAAAGTTTCCTCCCGTGCCGAGGCCAGGCTTGTCCGAAGAGTCAAGGCTATCCCAAGGACAACAAGGAAGGAGCTCCGGGAAGATCTCATGGCAGTGGGGACATTGGTTTCAGTCAATACCATAAGTAACGTACTCCACCGCAATGGTCTCCGTTCCAGACGAGCCCATAAGGTACCTTTACTTTCAAAGCGTCATGTCAAGGCTCGTCTACAGTTTGCTCATGATCACTTGGAGGACTCTGAGACTGACTGGTTCAAGGTTCTCTGGTCTGATGAGACCAAGATCGAGATCTTTGGTGCCAACCACACACGTGACGTTTGGAGACTGGATGGCACTGCATACGACCCCAAGAATACCATCCCTACAGTCAAGCATGGTGGTGGCAGCATCATGCTGTGGGGCTGTTTCTCAGCCAAGGGGCCTGGCCATCTGGTCCGCATCCATGGGAAGATGGATAGCACGGCCTACCTGGAGATTTTGGCCAAGAACCTCCGCTCCTCCATCAAGGATCTTAAGATGGGTCGTCATTTCATCTTCCAACAAGATAACGACCCAAAGCACACAGCCAAGAAAACCAAGGCCTGGTTCAAGAGGCAAAAAATCAAGGTGTTGCAGTGGCCTAGTCAGTCTCCTGACCTTAACACAATTGAAAACTTGTGGAAGGAGCTCAAGATTAAAGTCCACATGAGACACCCAAAGAACCTAGATAACTTGGAGAAGATCTGCATGGAGGAGTGGGCCAAGATAACTCCAGAGACCTGTGCCGGCCTGATCAGGTCTTATAAAAGACGATTATTAGCTGTAATTGCAAACAAAGGTTATTCCACAAAATATTAAACCTAGGGGTTGAAGAATAATTGACCCACACTTTTATGTTTAAAATTTATAAAAATTTAACTGCACAACAAAACTTTTTGGTTTGTAAGATTTATACATCTGTTAATAAATCCTTCTCTTGTTTGAAGTTTGAAGGCTCTAACTTATTTGCATCTTATTAAACCTGCTAAATCTGCAGGGGGTTGAATACTACTTGTAGGCACTGTAACTAATGTGGTTTTATGGCCAGATACAGTTACATGAAGGGATTCCCCTTCCACAAACATCAAGGCCAACACCGAATCCAATAAGTATAACGATTTCTACAAAAGAGGATGACATCATGTGACCAAAGGCATTCATATGGCCACAATGCTTTAATAAAAAAAAAGTTAATCATTTATGGATGCATCTACATATATAATTGTCTAAGGGGTACTTCCATCTTTCTGTCTGCAACTTCCATCACGGAAATCCCGCGTCGCTGATTGGTCTCGCCAGCTGCCGCGACCAATAAGCGATGAGCACAGTCCGATTAGTCCCTCCCTACTCCCCTGCAGTCAGTGCCCAGCGCCAGCTCCATACTCCCCTCCAGTCATCGCTCACACAGGGTTAATGCCAGCGGTAACAGACCGCGTTATGCCGCAGGTAACGCACTCCGTTACTGCTGCTATTAACCCTGTGTGTCCCCAACTTTTTACTATTGATGCTGCCTATGCAGCATCAATAGTAAAAAGATGTAATGTTAAAAATAATAATAAAAAAAAAAATCTGCTATTCTCACCTTCCGTCATCCGACGATGCGTCCCCTCCTGCCGCCATCTTCCGTTCCCAGATATGCATTGCGAAATTAGCCAGAAGAATAAGTCATCTTAGTAATTTTGCAATGCATCCTGGGAACGGAAGATGGCAGCAGCCGCGCGCGCATCGCCAGAGCTTCGTTGGATCCCGGCGGGTGAGTATATAACTATTATTTTAATTATTTTTTTTAACAGGAATATGGTGCCCACACTGCTATATACTACATGGGCTGTGTTATATTCCGCGTGGCTGCTATATACTACATGGGCAGTGTTATATACTGCGTGGGCTGTGCTATATACTACGTGCCCTGTGTTATATACTGCGTGGCCTGTGTTATATATTACGTCGCCTGTGTTATATACTGCGTGGCTGCTATATACTGCGTGGGCTGTGTTATATAGTACGTGGGCTGTGTTATATACTGTTTGGGCTGTGTTATATACTGCGTAGCCACTGTTATATACTGCGTGGCCTGTATTAACGCATATGGTATTCTACAATATGTATGTATGTATGTATATAGTAGCCACATATTATATAGCACAGGCCACGTAGTGTTTGCTATATACTACATGGCTCCTATATACTACGTGGCCTGTGCTATATACTATGTGGCTGCTATATACATACATATTCTAGAATACCCGATGCGTTAGAATCGGGCCACCATCTAGTGTTAATATAATTGCAATACATCAGGGGTGCAATACCTTTTTTGGTCTAAAGGCCACATTGTCATACTGAAAGAATCTGGGGCCCACACAAAAAGGTAAAGGGGTATGACCTTCTATGACTTTTGTGGCATATCAAAAGTACATACCATAAATATCTGACTGGTACAAATTCTACTTACAGGATTCAAACCTCCAAAAATCAGCACTCTAATGGTATGTTCATACTGAGTTTTTCGACGAGGATTTATAAATAGATTCTGCTTCTAAATCACCATAAAAAACTGTGTTGAATACTCTGAATAAGTTTCTGAATTATTTGAATGGAGACAGCTCCTTTAATGCACACAATACTGCTTTTTTTCACATTTTTCAAACACTTTCCAATAAAACTCATATGAGGCTTATTCAGAGTATTTGAAGCATTTTTATTGTGGATTTGCAGTAAAATCTGCTTCTAAATCCTCATAAAAACTGAGTGAATAGGCCTAATGACAAAGAGGTCAAGCATGCATATGGCTTTCTATAATAGAGGTTATAGGTTTGGTGCTTAATTAATGTTTCAGAACACCCATAAAGAATAGTAGAGCAAGCCACAGACATGGAAAGCCACCTGTCTAATTCACATACTTCTTTCTGGAGTGTCAAACAGGTGATGAGACCCCATTGTCCTGTATGAGGCATCCAGAGATGTTTACACCGTGCACCATTGATACTTTCCAGTCCCTTAGCTGCTGACTCTACTCTTCTTCGTATGGATGCTCACAAATTATTAACCTGTGATGTGAAACAACTATTTTTCTGTTCATAGGGTTGGGGGCACAACAGAATGTTATTGAGGACCATAAGTGGCTCCAGGTCAGTAGGTTGTGCAGGTCCGTATTTAGAGTTTCTGCTGCCCTAGGCACTTTTAGTGCTGCCTCCCCCTTTGGTGAGTATGACACTATCGGCACTGACTTTGGCAAAAATTGCTGATGTGAAAGCAGCCTTTTGCAGCAGATCCGGCGGTTTTTCGCATCTGCCGCCTAACGGATCACTTACGGCAACACTGCGTTCGGCCTCATTCATTCCCTATGGGACTTGCGGACATGTGCGGCTCTTGCGGTTTTGCCACGATCCGGCAAATCCGGTACTTGCAGCAATGAAGAAAACGCTGCTAGCAGTGTTTTTTGTATCACCACAAGTGCAAAACCACAAGTGCCGCACATGTCTGCAAGTAGTCATCACTACCTGTCCCTGCACCTTGCTAGCTCATCTCTAAACATCCCTCCCTGAACTAAAACTACTCTATAAAGCTTTACAAAAACAATTTATTAACTGACATATTCCTATGTTAATGAGGGCTCCAGGCTACAGCGTAGACTGGGATGGGCAGTCTCCGGGTCTCCATTCTCTCGCTGTGCACACCCTCAGTCCCTGCCTCACTGCCTGTGCACAGACATCCCTCCACCGGACCCAGTAATCACCACTTGCAGTAGCATACCGGCAGAGGTGTATGTCAGTTTTCTGTCACCAGGGGAAAGAATTCATTTTGGCGCCCCCCCCCCGGCACACATGCCATTTGCACACTTAGTCATGTACCGACGAGCTTCTCTTCCTAATACTCTCAATGTTCAGTGAAAAATAGAGAGAAGCAGAAGAGAAGCTCGTTGTCACAGGACCATAAGTGTGAAAGTCGCATGTGAGTGAAGTGTCCATGTGATGACTACAGGAACCTGCAGAGCTGAATCCTGACATTGCAGGCTTCTGAATTCTCACAACACATGCACTGCACACTTTTTGGATTCTCCCTTGCCGGTGGACAGTCATGTCAGCACAAGCATGTGATTTGTATACTTCCGACCACATTCTGACTAGACTTTGCCGGCCTCGCTCAGTTCATTTTCAAAGAGTGAGGCCACACATGTCTAGTCAGTACGTGACCGCATGTATGTAAATCGCCGGCATGAGAGAATCCTGACAGCATGCAGTGCGCACTGTGAGAAGTCAGAAGTCTGCAGTCACAAAGAATGACTGCAGACTCATTACAAACCTGGACATCCCCTTTAATGCTCCTAACATAAATAAAATATGAGAATTAGTATCACAAATAACATTTACATCCAGGTACCTGATAGATGACGTCGCCTCTGGAGCCGTTCTCCTTCTTTTCTTCATCTTGTCCAGACCATATGATGAGTTTTCTCATCCACAGCCATCTCTGCAGACCTCCATCTTCTCCGCTCTTTTGCAGAAAATCTCCACATGATGCCCTTAAATATACAAGTGTCATTATAATGCTCCTGAATGAAAAATTGTCCCTCACTATATTGTCTGCACAAAACATGACCCTCACACTGTCCCTCTTATGGTACATGCTCTTTACACTGACCTCTCCTTTCCATACCGGCCCCCTCTTCACACTGTCCACTCACACTGTGTCCCCCCTATAGGGCCCAGTATTTATACTGTACTCTCTCATCACACTCCCCCCCCTTGGTATACTGTCCGCTCCTGGGGGCACAGCTGCCCACTACTCAGTTTCTATTCTGTGCCCACTCTCTTTTCTCCCCCATACTGTCTCATCACACTATTCCCCTCCCTCCTCATACTGTCTCCTCTCACATCCCTCCTGTTCACCATACTGTCTCATATATTTACCCCCTCGCTTTCTATACTGCCTGTGCACCTGACTCCCCATACTGTGTCTGCACACATCCCATCACCCTCACTCCCCGTACTCTGCCCACAAACATTTTTTACATTGCTACTCATACTGTGCATGCATATATTCCCCAGTTCGCTCCCCATACTGTCTGCACCCATCCCCCGTACTGTTTCCTCATACATGCCCCCATTGCCCATACATGCCCCCCATTCCCCAGTACTTTTTCCTCATACATGCCCCCATTCCCCCATACTGTTTCCTCATACATGCCCCCCATTGCCTAGTACTGTTTCCTCATACATGCGCCCATTCCCCCGTACTGTTTCCTCATACATGCCCCCATTGCCTAGTACTGTCTCCTCATACATGCCCCCCATTTCCCAGTACTGTTTCCTCATACATGCCCCCCATTCCCCCATACTGTTTCCCCTTCTCCCCTTTGCTTTTCATTTTGTGTCCTCAAATATTCCACCACACATTAAATCCCCCATCGCCACTCCAATTCTCCCCACACATAATAAATCTCCTTATCCTCACTCAAATTGTCCCCACACACACACAATAAATCCCTCCATCCCCACTGCAATTGTCCCCACACATAATAAATCCCCTCATCCCCACTCAAAATCACCACATACATAATAAATCCCCCATCCCCACTCAAATTGTTCCCCCCTCCCATTTTGTATGAATGGCTCAGCTTCCTCCCCTCCCTTCTTGTATGAATGGCTCAGCTTTCCTCCCCCTTGTATGAATGGCCATGCTCCCCCCCTTGTATGAATGGCTCAGCTCTCCCCCCTTGTATGAATGGCTCCGCTTTTCTCCCCCTTGTATGAATGACTCAGCTTTCCTCCCCCTTGTATGAATGGCTCAGCTTCCCCTTGTATGAATGGCCCAGCTTCCCCCCTTGTATGAATGGCCCAGCTTCCCCCCTCTTGTATGAATGACCCAGCTCCCCCTCTTGTATGAATGGCTCAGCTCTCCCCTTTATATGAATGGCTTAGCTTTCTGTTATGGACCCCAATGGCTAGGGGATCGCACTGGACAAGCAAAAATAACTAAAATAACGGACGAGCTCTAGGGTGATGGAACCTGGGCTGACTGCTGCCCTACTCCTGACAAACACAACTAGAAATAGCCAGGGAGCGTGCCTACGTTGATTCTAGACGCCACGCGCCAGCCTAAGAGCTAACTAGCACTGCAGAGAAAATAAAGACCTAACTTGCCTCCAGAGAAATAAACCCCAAAGGTATAGTTGCCCCCCACATGTATTGACGGTGAAAATGAGAGGAAGGCACGCACATAGATATGAAAATAGAGTTAGCAAAACGAGGCCCGCTATAACTAGAAAGCAGAAGGATACAAAAGGGGTCTGAGCGGTCAGCAAAAAACCCTAATCAAAAACCATCCTGAGATTACAAGCACCCATGTGCCAACTCATGGCACATGGGGAGCACCTCAGCCCACTAGAGCTTCCAACTAGCATAGAATAATATTTAGCAAGCTGGACAAAAAACAAAACAACTGAAAAGCATAACTTAGCTTATCCTGAGAGATCTGGAAGCAGGTAGTCAGAACCAAACTGAGAACATCTGAGAACATTGATAGCCGGCAAGGGAATGACAGGGAAGCCAGGTTAAATAGGAAACACCCAGCCTCTGATGGACAGGTGGAAACCACAAACCGCAACCCACCAAAGTCACCCAGTACCAGTTGTAACCACCAGAGGGAGCCCAAAAACAGAATCCACAACAGTACCCCCCCCTTGAGGAGGGGTCACCGAACCCTCACGAGAACCCCCAGGGCGATCACGATGAGCTCTATGGAAGGCGCGGACCAAATCAGTCGCATGAACATCAGAGGCGACCACCCAGGAATTATCCTCCTGACCATAACCCTTCCACTTAACCAAATACTGGAGTTTACGTCTGGAAACACGAGAATCCAAGATCTTCTCAACAACATACTCCAATTCTCCCTCCACCAGCACCGGAGCAGGAGGCTCAACCGAAGGAACAACGGGCACCTCATACCTCCGCAATAACGACCGATGGAACACGTTATGAATAGCAAATGATGCTGGGAGATCCAAACGAAAAGATACAGGGTTAAGAATCTCCAAGATCTTATAAGGACAGATGAACCGAGGCTTGAACTTGGGAGAAGAGACCTTCATAGGGACAAAACGAGAAGACAACCACACCAAGTCCCCAACACGAAGTCGGGGACCCACGTGGCGACGGCGATTAGCAAACTGCTGAGTCTTCTCCTGAGACAACTTCAAATTGTCCACCACCTGATTCCAAATCTGATGTAGCCTGTCCACCACCACGTCCACTCCAGGACACTCCGAAGGCTCCACCTGACCAGAGGAAAAACGAGGATGAAACCCCGAATTACAAAAGAAAGGAGAAACCAAAGTAGCAGAACTAGCCCGATTATTAAGGGCAAATTCGGCCAGTGGCAAAAAGGCAACCCAGTCATCTTGATCAGCAGAAACAAAACACCTTAAATAAGTTTCCAAAGTCTGATTAGTTCGCTCCGTCTGGCCATTCGTCTGAGGATGGAATGCAGACGAGAAAGACAAATTAATGCCCATCTTAGCACAAAACGTCCGCCAAAATCTAGACACAAACTGGGATCCCCTGTCAGAAACGATATTCTCCGGAATCCAATGCAAACGAACCACGTTCTGAAAAAATAAAGGGACCAACTCAGAGGAGGAAGGCAACTTAGGCAAGGGTACCAAATGAACCATCTTAGAAAAGCGGTCACACACAACCCAGATAACGGACATTTTCTGTGAGACAGGGAGATCTGAAATAAAATCCATGGAAATGTGCGTCCAAGGCCTCTTCGGGATACGCAAGGATAACAACAACCCACTGGCCCGAGAACAGCAAGGCTTAGCCCGAGCACACACTTCACAAGACTGCACAAAGGTACGCACATCCCTTGACAAGGAAGGCCACCAAAAAGACCTGGCCACCAAGTCTCTAGTACCAAATATTCCCAGATGACCAGCCAACACAGAAGAATGGACCTCGGAGATGACTCTACTGGTCCAATCATCCGGAACAAACAGTCTTTCTGGTGGACAACGATCAGGTTTATCCGCCTGAAACTCCTGCAATGCACGTCGCAAGTCTGGGGAGACGGCGGACAATATTACCCCATCCCTAAGGATACCAGTAGGCCCAAAGTCTCCAGGAGAGTCAGGCACAAAACTCCTGGAAAGAGCATCTGCCTTCACATTCTTTGAACCTGGCAGGTATGAAACCACAAAATTGAAACGAGAAAAAAACAATGACCAACGAGCCTGTCTAGGATTCAGACGCCTGGCAGACTCAAGGTAAATCAGATTTTTGTGATCAGTCAAGACCACCCTCCAGAGAAGCCAACACAGAATGCAGACGAGAGTATTCAGGCTGGAAGCCAAACTCTGGACATCCATGTTACACAGCTAAGGTCAGAGCCATTCAAGGGTTAAGAGGAGGTAAGAAGCAGCTAGACAGCAATTAAAGGCCAGGCAGCAAAACTCTGAGGGGGAAAAAAAAAATAATAAAAAAAATTCCCTTCAACACTTCTTTTTCTCCTGCTTCAGCCCAAACAATTAACACTTTGTAGGCCGGCTATACTGTTATGGATCCCAATGGCTAGGGGATCGCACTGGACAAGCAAAAATAACTAAAATAACGGACGAGCTCTAGGGTGATGGAACCTGGGCTGACCGCTGCCCTACTCCTGACAAACACAACTAGAAATAGCCAGGGAGCGTGCCTACGTTGATTCTAGACGCCACGCGCCAGCCTAAGAGCTAACTAGCACTGCAGAGAAAATAAAGACCTAACTTGCCTCCAGAGAAATAAACCCCAAAGGTATAGTTGCCCCCCACATGTATTGACGGTGAAAATGAGAGGAAGGCACGCACATAGATATGAAAATAGAGTTAGCAAAACGAGGCCCGCTATAACTAGAAAGCAGAAGGATACAAAAGGGGTCTGAGCGGTCAGCAAAAAACCCTAATCAAAAACCATCCTGAGATTACAAGCACCCATGTGCCAACTCATGGCAAATGGGGAGCACCTCAGCCCACTAGAGCTTCCAACTAGCATAGAATAATATTTAGCAAGCTGGACAAAAAACAAAACAACTGAAAAGCATAACTTAGCTTATCCTGAGAGATCTGGAAGCAGGTAGTCAGAACCAAACTGAGAACATCTGAGAACATTGATAGCCGGCAAGGGAATGACAGGGAAGCCAGGTTAAATAGGAAACACCCAGCCTCTGATGGACAGGTGGAAACCACAAACCGCAACCCACCAAAGTCACCCAGTACCAGTTGTAACCACCAGAGGGAGCCCAAAAACAGAATCCACAACAGCTTTCCTCCCCCTTGTATGAATGGCTCAGCTTTCCTCCCTCTTATATGAATGGCTCAGCTTTCCCCCCTTGTATGAATGGCCCAGCTTCCCCCCTTGTATGAATGGCCCAGCTTCCCCCTTGTATGAATGGCCCAGCTTCCCCCTTGTATGAATGGCTCAGCTTTCCCCGACTCCTGCTCCGATCTTGCATGCATGGTTCGCTCCCCCATCCTCCCGCCGCCCTCCTTCATCCTCCCACCATCCACCCTGGCTGTCATACTCACCTTTCCACAACACGCCAAACCCAGCTCTGTCCCGGCGCGGCAGCTTCTTCGTTGTTCTCACGTGGTACCGCTCATTAAGGTGATGAATATGCATCCATATTCATCACCTAATGAGCGGTACCATGTGACCGCTCACACAGAACTAGCTGCAGGCGCTGAGACCAGGCATCACTGGAGTAGGTGAGTATGACATCCTCAAGCGGGGGTGGATGTGAGGTGGGTGGCGGGCGGGCGCAAGCGGGGAGGAGACCCTGGACTTAAAGTAAAAAAACAGAACAGAACAAAAAACTTGCTCAGGTGCCGCCCCCCCACAACGTCCTGCCCTAGGCATGTGCCCTCAAGTGCTTAGTGGCAAATACGGCCCTGAGGTTGTGCACCATGCTCTACTTGCAATGTAGAATTTGGCTTTTACCTCAACAGGGTTTTAGTCTTTCTCTTGTTCAACATGATAAGAAAATTATATGAACTGTTATAGATGAGATGCTTTATCTGAGGTAGAATTGACTGGCATAGGTACCAAAGCTTGTTGAAGAATAGACAGCAAAGACACATACCCCAAGTTTGTCTTTCAATGAAGTCTTGTTTATTATGGAATGAGCACATCTTTTATAGAGGGACTCTGATTACGTTGAGTATTTCACAATGTATGGGTAAAAATAATCATTTGGCAGAGACCAGTCTCAAAAATCACCGTAAACAGTTTGTTCTTGGTCAAAATAGAAAATTCCATGCTTTCTCATGAATGCTAAGAAGAGGAGGTTTTTGTACAGCCAAAGTCTCCCACCTGGTCAAGGTCAACCATTTCTCAATCTTAAGAGAAAAGAATGCTTATGGAGACACTGATGATGACCAAAGAAAAACAAATATATTCTGAAAAACAGATTTTAGCCATTTTTTTAACAGAACTGCTTGAATTTAAAATGCTTTTCATCCCTACAAACTACTACATGTCATGGTATGTTTGTACATAGCATTTTTGATGCATGAAAAATGCAGGCCATGGCCAAAAAATGCAACGCAAATATGTATATTTTTGGTCCATTTTTATGCATCACTTTATTTGTTTTCTTAGTTTTGAGCTATTTTTATCTCAATGTAGAAATCTGTATTAAAATATGCTGAAAAATTGGCATGATGCAATAAAAATAAGCACTGTGAGAATGAGATTTAAGAAATCACATTCATTTTGCGCTTAGTGGAACGCATTGCATTTTTTTATGGACAAGAAAATATATTAAAAATGCATCAAAAATGCTTCAGGTGAACAAGTCCTTACTATGTTACTATGCACCCGAGTAAATTTTATTTTAGGATTTTTAAAGCAGCAATCCAGCCAAAACTGTAACTATGTTATCTTCAGTGCAGCTCTAACAGGAAAGTGCATGAATGGCTTTCTCTCTTTAGTGTTCTTTGAATCACTGGGCCCAAATTGCATTGCTATTCTTTTTTTAGAGTTTAATACCATATGAGTTACCGTATTTATGGCATATCTTGTGATCTCCTGTTTTGACACTGTGGAGAGGAGATCAAGCTGACATGGATACATGCTGTTTTCCCATTGTCATTTATAGTAAATGGGAGACACTTAGCTCTGTTTCTGTGTTGTGATAGATGTCAATCCCAAAAATACAACCTGCACTGTTGATATTAGAAATCAACGGATCAGGTAAAGTTCAAATTCATCATGAATTTTTTTTCCTGGGAAACTTGATTTGTGCAAAAGTTATTTTCTGTAAAATTTAATGTATCTTATTATGCTCTAGGATTTCAGCAAATATATGTAACATGTATAAAATAAAAAAAAATTATACTCACCAAAACACTCACCTCTCCAAACCCTGCTCTACTGACCGCCACCCATCTGATCATTGTCGTATCCCCACATGTCATGACGTAATATGCCCGTGTAGAACCCTCCCAGGCTCCATGATACCTGAAAGATTCCTACACAGAGGTGCGGCAAGGACCACTCTGTACCGCTAAAAAAGAGGAGGCACTGTGGTGCCGCAGAGGTGAGTGATAATTATAATAATTTTTTTATTTCTTTTAACTATTTGATGGCACACTACTGCAAGTAAAACCAAATTACAAAAAATCTGCATTTTGAAGAATGAAGATTTTTGAAAAGCTCAAGTAGAATTTAATTCCAAGCAAATTTATTCACTCATCTCTAGTCGATATGCCATAAATGCTAGATGATGGAAAGCTTTATTGCTGTACATCACTACTGTAGTTTCGGAGTGAATTGTGAAAAAAAAAATTAAACACGCTACTGAGTCTTAAAGAAGTACTCCCATCAAAACTTTTCTTAATATATTGCAGTTATATTATATAGCAATTTGTACCTACAATTCCTCATGTTCACTTTCTACCCATTTAATTATCGTTTCCTTTAGGTCTATGACATCAGATTATTAAAACAGCCTAGTTGACTCCCTCTAAGCTATGTAGAAAAAGGTGGTCAATTTTCTTTGCATGAGTCTTAGGGCACTGCAAAAGTCCCTGGCAAGGAGAAGGAGGGAGCAGTTGGGCCAGTAGTTGAATAGGGGGATGATAAATAAATGCAGGGACAAGAGATTTGTTGTTTCTACATAGAGCAGAGAAAACAGAAGAAATATTTGGGCAGAAAGGAAAAATGAGCAATTGTAAGTACACAGTGCTATATAATATGATAATTGCAATATACACTGCTCAAAAATAAAGGGAACACTTAAACAACAGAATATAACCCCAAGTAAATCAAACTTCTGTGAAATCAAACTGTCCACTTAGGAAGCAGTGCTGTTTGACACTCAATTTCACATGCTGTTGTGCAAATGGAATTGACAACAGATGGAAATTATTGGCAATTATCAAGACACACTTTATAAAGGAGTGGTTCTGCAGGTGGGGACCACAGACCACATCTCAGTACCAATGCTTTCTGGCTGATGTTTTGGTCACTTTTGAATGTTGGTTGTGCTTTCACACTCATGGTAGCATGAGACGGACTCAACATGCCACACAAGTGGCTCAGGTAGTGCAGCTCATCCAGGATGACACATCAATGTGAGCTGTAGCAAGAAGGTTTGCTGTGTCTGTCAGCATAGTGCCCAGGGACTGAAGGCATTACCAGAAGACAGGCCAGTACACCAGGATATGTGGAGGGGGCCATAGGAGGGCAACAACCCAGCAGCAGGGCCGCTATCTCAGCTTTCGTGCAAGGAGGAACAGGAGGAGCACTGCCTGAGCCATGAAAATGACCTCCAGCAGGCCACAATTGTGCATGTGTCTGCACAAACAGTTAGAAACCGACTCCATGAGGATGGCCTGAGGGCTTAATGTCAACAGATGGGGGTTGTGCTCACAGGATGTTTGTAATTTGCCACAGAACACCAGGATCGGCAAATTCGCCACTGGCACCCTGTGCTCTTCACAGATGAAAGCAGGTTCACACTGAGTACATGTGACAGATGTGACAGTCTGGAGATGCCGTGGAAAGCGATCTGCTGCCTGCAATATCCTTCAGCATGACCGCCGGTTTGACAGTGGGTCAGTAATGGTGTGGGGGTGGCATTTCTTTGGAGAGCCGCACAGTCATCCATGTGCTTGCCAGAGGTAGCCTGACTGCCATTAGGTACTGAGATGAGATTCTCAGACCACTTGTGAGAACATATGCTGGTGCAGTTGGCCTTGCGTTCCTCCTAATGCAGGACAATGCACAGACCTCATGTGGCTGGAGTGTGTCAGCAGTTCCTGCAAGATGAAGGCATTGAAGCTATGGACTGGCCCGCCCATTCTCCTGAACTGAATCTGATTTAACACATCTGGGACATCATGTCTCGCACCATCCACCAACGTCACATTGCACCACAGACTGTCCAGTGGTTGGCAGATGCTTTATTCCAGGTCTAGGAGGAGAGATCATCCGCCGCCTCATCAGGGGCATGCCCAGGCTTGTAGGGAGGTCATACAGGCACGGGGAGGCCACACACACTACTGAGCATCATTTCCTTGTCTTGAGGCATTTCCACTGAAGTTGGATCAGCCTGTAACTTCCAACTCCAGACCTCGGTGGGATATTAGTTGTGATTTATGTTGTTAATTTTTAGGTTTTATTCTCAACACATTCCACTATGTAATGAATAAAGATTTACAACTGGAATATTTCATTCAGTGATACCTAGGATGTGGAATTTTAGTGTTCCCTTTATTTTTTTGAGCAGTGTATTAAGAGGATAAACTTTTAGGAGTTCATCTTTAACTAGTGATGCACCCCCTTTATTCTGTTAGTGTGTCCAGGTTGCACTTTCCTCACCCCCTCTGTCCAAATGTCAAAACCTTTTAAGTAATAATCCCTTTAGACACATTCACATTTGTGGTAATAAATCAAAATTTCTGCAAATATACAGAAGCAGATTTTATTTTTTTTGTTGTTGTTGTATAAACATTTTTTTCACATTAAAATTAATATATTTTCAAGAAAACTTTTATTTTTGTTTTTTCTCCAGTTATTATATAGTATATATTTACTGACAGACAGATTTGTTGTAACTGGGGAAAGTAAGACTTATCCTTGTCATGCTAAGTTGTAAACTGACTTTTCCATTGTATCATGCTGGACTTTTCATATCAGCTGTTCATGTCCAGACTTAAGATATTATTTACCATCAGCCGACAAGAACAAGTAGATAGAAATCTAACCAAAGCTAAGCCCTGAATTACAAATCCTCAACACAGCAAAAAACATATTATAAAGTAAGTGCAAGTATTGATCTTGTTCAATGCTTCAATGGTTTGGTGAAGCTGTTGGTCATGGTTGGTTGAATAGATTTTTTAACTGTTTACTATGTAGTTGAATTTACTTCTTCAATTTCTGAAAACAGTAGAATACCTTTCTTCCCAAGGACCATCAATGACTCATTTCAGCAAGTATTTAAAGCAAGAAAGAGCAAGTTTTTAGCCATTCTACTATAGACATATAAAACATTAACCCCTTCATGACCGGAGGTATTTTAATTCTTGCGTTTTCATTTTTCGCTCTCCTTCTTCTCAGAGCCATAACTTTTTTTTATCAATATTGACATGTGAGGGCTTGTTTTTTGCGGGACCAGTTACACTTTTGAACGACACCATTGGTTTTAACATCATATACTGGAAAACGGGAAAAAAATTCCAAGTGCGGTGAAATTGCAAAAAAGTGCAATTCTACAATTGTTTTTTGCTTTGCTTTTTTTGTTCACTTTTTTGTTCACTAAAGGCTAAAACTGAACCACTATGATTCTCCACGTCATTACGGGTTCATAGACACCAAACATGTCTAGGTTCTTTTTTATCCAAGTGATGAAAAAAACAAAAAAAAACAAAATGCACGATTTTCCAATACCCACAGCGTCTCCATTTTTCGTGTTCTTGGGTTGGTTATTTTTGCATGCTGAGCTGACATTTTAGTTATACCATTTTGTTGCAGATACGATTTTTTGATCGCCCTTATTGCATTTTAATGCATTGCTGCGCCACCAAAAAAAGTAATTCTGACGTTTTGACTTTTTTTCTTGTTATGCCGTTTAGCGATCTGGTTAATTCTTTTTTTATATTCATAGATCGGGTGATTCTGAATGCAGTGATATCAAATATGTGTATATTTGGTTTTTTTATTGTTTTACTTTGAATGGGGCAAAAGGGGGGTGATTTGAACTTTTATTTATTTTTTTTTTTTTATATATTTTTAGAAACTTTTTTTATTCTGGCATGCTTCAATAGTCTCCATGGGAGACTAGAAGCTGCCATAACCCAATTGGCTCTGCTACATAGAGGCGATGATCAGATCGCCTCTATATAACAGAATTGCTCACTTGCTATGAGCGCTGACCACTGAGCGGTGCTCATAGCAATCCGGCAGTGGCAACCACAGGTCTGCTGGAGTCCTCTGGTTGTCATGCCAACCCATCAGTGACCTGCGATCACGTATCGGGGGTCACCGATGGGTGGGATTTCCGGCGTACTTACCAGAAGCGCATGTTAAATGCTGCTATTAGAGTTTGACAGTGGCATTTAACTAGTTAACAGCCACGGGTGGGTTGTTATTCCACCGCAGCTGTTAGAGGCACATGTCAGCTGTTCAAAACAGCTAACATGTGTCGTAAAAGATGTGGGCTCAAAGCCGGAGCCCACATAAAAGGGTGGGTGTTCGACATCAGTGTATTATTACGCCCGATGTCGGAAAGGGGTTAAGGATGTCGAGTTTTCTGTTTGAGTGGACAGATTATTATCAGTTTATTAATTTGTTCATATTTTTGGCATATATATATAAAGTAATTGAGGCAAAAAGTAAAAAAAAATACAAATTATAGATCTGCCCTTTCCTTTTTTAAGTAGTGATACTACATAACGCACCCTTCAGGAAAAAAATTAGCAAATGTTAAATAGTTGTTTATTGTAACTGTCTACAAATTTCTGACGTTGAGATCAGGAACATTGTTTCTTCCTTCTTCATGGAAATTTTTTGGTTCATATGTATGGTGTTTGAAGAGTTCACTTCATGTATCATTTGCTTTAAATCTGCCCTTGTAAGGCTACGTTCACATTTGCGGCCAGCGCCGCAGCGTCGGGCGCCGCAGCGGCGCTGCATGCGTCATGCGCCCCTATATTTAACATGGGGGCGCATGGACATGCGGCGCACTTGCGTTTTGCGCCGCATGCGTCGCTGCGGCGCCCGCGTCGGGGCGCAGAGGACGCAGCAAGTTGCATTTTTGCTGCGTCCAAATTCAATGAAAAAAACGACGCATGCGGCGCAAAACGCAGCGTTGTGCATGCGTTTTGCTGCGTTTTTGTTTGCGTTGTGCGCTGCGGCGCCGACGCTGCGGCGCACAACGCAAATGTGAACGTAGCCTAACATGGGTTTAGTTCCAGACATTAAGTTGGCCACTTAAGAACTTGCCACTGCCTTCTTTTGCCAGTTTGCTGATGTTTTTACCGAGAAGTTTGACCAAAGGAAATGTCATTCCATGAAATATATCTGGGAACCAGCTGACACCATTGCTAATGGACTATATAAATACATTTTTTACCTATGCAATAACCATTTATATATAGTCTTATGGGATGGAAAGCCCCTTTACGTAATCACACATTTTGAAAATAGAAGCTATATTTGAAGATGGAAAACCTCTTTAATCATAAAGTTGATGATAGATGCTATATTTCAAGGACATTTGACTAGCATCAGGGAATATATATGCAGTGAAAGATATAATTATTTGATCCCTTGCTGATTTTGTAAGTTTTCCCACTGACAAAGACATGAACAGTCTATAATTTTAAGGGTAGGTTAATTTTAACATTGAGAGATGGAATATCAAAAATAAAATCCAGAAAATCACGTTGTATAAATTATATAAATTAATTTGCATTTTGCAGTGTGAAATAAGTATTTGATCCCCTACAAACTATTAAGAGTAGTGTTGAGCGATACCGTCCGATACTTGAAAGTATCGGTATCGGATAGTATCGGCCGATACCCGAAAAGTATCGGATATCGCCGATACCAATACCCGATACCAATACAAGTCAATGGGACACCAAGTATCGGAAGGTATCCTGTTGTGAATTCCGTTCTCGGACTCCCTCCTGTGGTCATGAATGGTACTTTGGTTAGTTCTGCTCTTGGACTCCCTCTGGTGGCTTTGAGCGGAACTGCTGGTCACTGAGGTTGGCTTTGTCAGCTGCTCTCGTTTATTGCTATGCTGGCTTCCCTATTTAACTCCACTCAGATCGTTACTTCATGCCAGCTGTCAATGTTTCAGTATTGGTTCAGATCTCTCTTGGACTTCTCTGAGGACCTGTCTACTCCAGCAGACGCTAAGTCTTTGCTAGTTCATTTGTTGTTACTGCTTCCTGAATATATTTCTTAGTACTGCTAATTTCTAGTCCAGCTTGCTATCATGATATTCCCTTGCTAGCTGGTAGCTCTGGGGTGCAGAGTGGCACCTCCACACCGTGAGTCGGTGTGGGGAGTCTTTTTGCTTACTCTGCGTGG
Source organism: Ranitomeya variabilis (assembly GCF_051348905.1). NCBI lineage: Eukaryota > Metazoa > Chordata > Amphibia > Anura > Dendrobatidae > Ranitomeya > Ranitomeya variabilis. The sequence goes on along the minus strand of NC_135232.1, from coordinate 822,733,083 downwards.
TTTTTTGTAGTCTTTTGTGCTGACCGCATAGTTCCCTTTTCTATCCTCTGACTATTTAGTGAAGTCTGGCCTCCTTTGCTAAAACCTGTTTCATTCCTGTGTTTGTGATTTTCCTCTTAACTCACAGTCAATATATGTGGGGGGCTGCCTTTACCTTTGGGGAATTTCTCTGAGGCAAGGTTAGGCTTCTATTTCTATCTTTAGGGGTAGTTAGCTCTTAGGCTGTGAAGAGGCGTCTAGGGAGAGTTAGGTACGCTCCACGGCTATTTCTAGTGTGTGTGATAGGAGTAGGGTTTGCGGTCAGCAGAGTTCCCACTGTCCCAGAGCTTGTTCCGATTACTAATTTACTCATCAGGTCATTCCGGGTGCTCCTAACCACCAGGTCCATAACAGTACAGCTGGCCACAAAGTGTTAATGCATCTCAAAAGAGGGATAAGAGAAGTTCTGAACCCATTTTTTTTCTTTGCAGTGTGTTTTGTCTCTCTTTTCCCCTTAATCTCTGGGTGGTTCAGGACTCAGGTGTAGATATGGATATTCAAGGTCTGTCCTCTTGTGTGGATCATCTCACTGCAAGAGTACAAAGCATTCACGATTATGTAGTTCAGAATCCGATGTTAGAGCCTAGAATTCCAATTCCTGATTTGTTTTCTGGGGATAGATCTAAGTTTCTGAATTTCAAAAATAATTGTAAACTGTTTCTTGCTTTGAAACCCCGCTCCTCTGGTGACCCCATTCAGCAAGTAAAAATTATTATTTCTTTGTTGCGTGGCGACCCTCAAGACTGGGCATTCTCCCTTGCGCCAGGAGATCCTGCATTGCTTAATGTAGATGCGTTTTTTCTGGCGCTTGGATTGCTTTATGACGAACCAAATTCAGTGGATCAGGCAGAGAAAATCTTACTGGCTTTGTGTCAGGGTCAGGATGAAGCGGAGATATATTGTCAGAAGTTTAGAAAATGGTCTGTGCTTACTCAATGGAATGAGTGTGCCCTGGCAGCAATTTTTAGAAAGGGTCTTTCTGAAGCCCTTAAGGATGTTATGGTGGGATTCCCCACGCCTGCTGGTCTGAATGAATCAATGTCCTTGGCCATCCAAATTGATCGGCGTTTGCGTGAGCGCAAAAGTGTGCACCATTTGGCGGTGTCCTCTAAGCAGAGGCCTGAGCTTATGCAATGTGATAGAACTTTGACCAGAACTGAACGGCAAGAACACAGACGTTAGAATGGGCTGTGTTTTTACTGTGGTGACCCCACTCATGCTATCTCTGATTGTCCTAAGCGCACTAAGCGGTTCGCTAGGTCTGTCACCATTGGTACTGTACAGCCTAAATTTCTTTTGTCTGTTACTCTGATTTGCTCTTTGTCATCCTACTCGGTTATGGCATTTGTGGACTCAGGCGCTGCCCTGAATTTGATGGACTTGGAGTTTGCCAGGTGCTGTGGTTTTTTCTTGGAGCCTTTGCAGTATCCTATTCCATTAAGGGGAATTGATGCCACGCCGTTGGCCAAGAATAAACCTCAGTACTGGACTCAGTTGACCATGTGCATGGCTCCTGCACATCAGGAAGATATTCGCTTTTTGGTGTTGCATAATTTGCATGATGTGGTCGTGTTGGGTTTGCCTTGGCTACAGGTTCATAATCCAGTATTGGATTGGAAATCAATGTCTGTGTCTAGTTGGCGTTGTCAAGGGGTACATGGCGATGTTCCGTTGGTGTCAATTTCTGCTTCCACTCCTTCTGAAGTCCCTGAGTTTCTGTCGGATTACCAGGATGTATTTGATGAGCCCAAATCCAGTGTCCTAACCCCTCATAGGGATTGTGATTGTGCTATAAATTTGATTCCTGGTAGTAAGTTTCCTAAGGGCCGACTTTTCAATTTATCTGTGCCAGAGCACGCCGCAATGCGGAGTTATATAAAGGAGTCCTTGGAGAAAGGGCATATTCGTCCGTCTTCATCACCGTTGGGAGCAGGGTTCTTTTTTGTGGCCAAGAAGGATGGTTCTCTGAGACCCTGTATAGATTACCGCCTTCTCAATAAGATCACGGTCAAATTTCAGTACCCTTTGCCTCTGCTGTCTGATTTGTTTGCTCGGATTAAGGGGGCTAGTTGGTTCACCAAGATAGATCTTCGAGGGGCGTATAACCTTGTGCGTATTAAACAGGGCAATGAATGAAAAACAGCATTTAATACGCCCGAGGGCCATTTTGAGTACCTGGTAATGCCATTCGGGCTTTCAAATGCTCCATCTGTGTTTCAGTCCTTTATGCATGACATCTTCCGAAAGTATCTGGATAGATTCATGATTGTATATTTGGATGATATTTTGGTCTTTTCGGATCATTGGGAGTCTCATGTGAAACAGGTCAGAATGGTATTCCAGGTCCTTCGTGCTAATTCCTTGTTTGTGAAGGGGTCTAAATGTCTCTTCGGAGTTCAGAAGGTTTCCTTTTTGGGCTTCATTTTTTCCCCCTTCTACTATCGAGATGGACCCTGTTAAAGTTCAGGCCATTCATGATTGGACTCAACCTACATCTGTGAAGAGCCTCCAGAAATTCCTGGGCTTTGCTAATTTTTACCGTCGCTTCATCGCTAATTTTTCTAGTGTGGTTAAACCTTTGACTGATTTGACAAAGAAAGGTGCTGATGTGGTGAATTGGTCCTCTGCAGCTGTTGAGGCTTTTCAGGAGCTGAAACGTCATTTTTCTTTGGCCCCTGTGTTGCGTCAGCCAGATGTTTCGCTCCCTTTTCAGGTCGAGGTTGATGCTTCTGAGATTGGAGCAGGGGCTGTTTTGTCTCAAAGAAGTTCTGATGGCTCTGTGATGAAGCCATGTGCCTTCTTTTCTAGAAGGTTTTCACCTGCTGAGCGTAATTATGATGTTGGCAATCGGGAGCTGCTAGCTATGAAGTGGGCATTTGAGGAGTGGCGACGTTGGCTTGAGGGAGCCAAGCACCGCGTGGTGGTCTTGACGGATCACAAAAATCTGACTTATCTCGAGTCTGCCAAGCGGTTGAATCCTAGACAGGCTCGATGGTCGCTGTTTTTTTCCCGTTTCGATTTTCTGGTCTCATACCTTCCAGGTTCTAAGAATGTGAAGGCGGATGCCCTTTCTAGGAGTTTTGTGCCTGATTCTCCGGGAGTCCCTGAGCTGGCTGGTATTCTCAAAGAGGGGTTAATTCTGTCTGCCATCTCCCCTGATTTGCGGCGGGTGCTGCAAGAGTTTCAGGCTGATAGACCTGACCGTTGTCCAGTGGAGAGACTATTTGTCCCTGATAGATGGACTAGCAGAGTTATTTCTGAGGTTCATTGCTCAGTGTTGGCTGGTCATCCTGGGATTTTTGGGACCAGAGATTTGGTGGCTAGGTCCTTTTGGTGGCCTTCCTTGTCTCGGGATGTGCGTTCTTTTGTGCAGTCCTGTGGGACTTGTGCTCGGGCTAAGCCCTGCTGTTCTCGTGCCAGTGGGTTGCTTTTGCCCTTGCCAGTCCCGAAAAGGCCTTGGACGCATGTTTCCATGGATTTTATTTCAGATCTTCCTGTCTCTCAAAGGATGTGTGTCATCTGGGTGGTTTGTGATCGCTTTTCTAAGATGGTCCATTTGGTACCCTTGCCTAAATTACCTTCCTCCTCTGATTTGGTGCCATTATTTTTTCAACATGTGGTTCGTTTGCATGGCATTCCGGAGAACATTGTGTCGGACAGAGGTTCCCAGTTTGTCTCGAGGTTTTGGCGGTCCTTTTGTGCTAAGATGGGCATTGATTTGTCTTTTTCTTCGGCTTTCCATCCTCAAACAAATGGCCAAACCGAACGAACCAACCAGACTTTGGAAACCTATCTGAGATGCTTTGTTTCTGCTGATCAGAATGATTGGGTGACCTTCTTGCCATTGGCTGAGTTCGCCCTTAATAATCGGGCTAGTTTGGCTACTTTGGTTTCGCTTTTTTTTTGCATTTCTGGTTTTCATCCTCATTTTTCTTCGGGGCAGGTTGAGCCTTCTGACTGTCCTGGTGTGGATTCTGTGGTAGACAGGTTGCAGCAAATTTGGACTCACGTAGTGGACAATCTGACGTTGTCCCAGGAAAAGGCTCAACGTTTCGTTAACCGCCGTCATTGTGTTGGTCCCCGACTTCGTGTTGGGGATTTGGTTTGGTTGTCTTCTCGTTATGTTCCTATGAAGGTTTCTTCTCCTAAGTTTAAGCCTCGTTTCATTGGTCCTTATAAGATTTCTGAAATTCTCAACCCTGTGTCATTTCGTTTGGTCCTTCCAGCTTCTTTCGCCATCCATAATGTGTTCCATAGGTCGTTGTTGCGGAGGTATGTGGCGCCTATGGTTCCCTCCGTTGATCCTCCTGCCCCGGTGTTGGTTGAGGGGGAGTTGGAGTATGTGGTGGAAAAAATTTTGGATTCTCGTATTTCGAGACGGAAGCTTCAGTACCTGGTTAAGTGGAAGGGCTATGGTCAGGAGGATAATTCCTGGGTTGTTGCCTCCGATGTCCACGCTGCCGATTTAGTTCGTGCCTTTCATTTGGCTCGTCCTGATCGGCCTGGGGGCCCTGGTGAGGGTTCGGTGACCCCTCCTCAAGGGGGGGTACCGTTGTGAATTCCGTTCTCGGACTCCCTCCTGTGGTCATGAATGGTACTTTGGTTAGTTCTGCTCTTGGACTCCCTCTGGTGGCTTTGAGCGGAACTGCTGGTCACTGAGGTTGGCTTTGTCAGCTGCTCTCGTTTATTGCTATGCTGGCTTCCCTATTTAACTCCACTCAGATCGTTACTTCATGCCAGCTGTCAATGTTTCAGTATTGGTTCAGATCTCTCTTGGACTTCTCTGAGGACCTGTCTACTCCAGCAGAAGCTAAGTCTTTGCTAGTTCATTTGTTGTTACTGCTTCCTGAATATATTTCTTAGTACTGCTAATTTCTAGTCCAGCTTGCTATCATGATATTCCCTTGCTAGCTGGTAGCTCTGGGGTGCAGAGCGGCACCTCCACACCGTGAGTCGGTGTGGGGAGTCTTTTTGCTTACTCTGCGTGGTTTTTTGTAGTCTTTTGTGCTGACCGCATAGTTCCCTTTTCTATCCTCTGACTATTTAGTGAAGTCTGGCCTCCTTTGCTAAAACCTGTTTCATTCCTGTGTTTGTGACTTTCCTCTTAACTCACAGTCAATATATGTGGGGGGCTGCCTTTACCTTTGGGGAATTTCTCTGAGGCAAGGTTAGGCTTCTATTTCTATCTTTAGGGGTAGTTAGCTCTTAGGCTGTGAAGAGGCATCTAGGGAGAGTTAGGTACGCTCCACGGCTATTTCTAGTGTGTGTGATAGGAGTAGGGTTTGCGGTCAGCAGAGTTCCCACTGTCCCAGAGCTTGTTCCGATTACTAGTTTACTCATCAGGTCATTCCGGGTGCTCCTAACCACCAGGTCCATAACAGTATCCTGATGGTTCCCAGGGTCTGAAGGAGAGGAAACTCTCCTTCAGGCCCTGGGATCCATATTAATGTGTAAAATAAAGAATTAAAATAAAAAATATTGATATACTTACCTCTCCGGAGGCCCCTGCAACTCACCGCTGTTAACCGGCAGCCTTCTTTGCTTAAAATGAGCGCGTTTAGGGCCTTCCATGATGTCACGGCTTCTGATTGGTCGCGTGCCGCTCATGTGACCACCAGGTGACCAATCACAAGCCGTGACGTCATTCTCAGGTCCTAAATTCCTAGAATGAGGAATTTAGGACCTGAGAATGACGTCACGGCTTGTTATTGGTCACGTTGCGGTCACATGAGTGGCACGCGACCAATCAGAAGCCGTAACGTCATGGAAGGTGCTGAACGCGCTCATTTTAAGCAAAGCAGGCTGCCGGTTACTACCAGGGCGCGTCAGAGGGTGAGTATATCCTTATTTTTTATTTTAATTATTTATTTTTTACATGGATATGGATCCCAGGGCCTGAAGGAGAGTTTCCTCTCCTTCAGACCCTGGGAACCATACACTGGGAACTTCCGATTCCGATTCCCAATACCACAAAAGTATCGGATCTCGGTATCGGAATTCCGATACTGCAAGTATCGGCCGATACCCGATACTTGCGGTATCGGAATGCTCAACACTAATTAAGAGTTCTGGCTCCTACAGACCAGTTAGGGAAAGATGTGAGCTCAGCGCTGGAGCCCACATCAAAGGGAGGGATTCCAACGTGGGCATATTATTACGCCCAATCTTAGAATGGGGTTAATGCAGCAGCCAGCGTCATCTATCTATCTAATCAGTACTCAGACGCCTCCGCTCTGTGCCAGTCATGGCACTGGCTGCCCATACACAATAGGATCCAATTTAAACTGCTTGTTCTCACAAGTCTCTCCACAGTGGGCACATCTCCTCCCTAATTTTTGTTTATCAGCCTACCTGCTCGTTACGCTCACCAAGCGACTTTCGACTAACATTCACACTAATCCAGACCTCCCACTCCCGGCTCCAAGACTTCTCAAGACTTACACCAATCCTCTGGAAAGCTCTACCCCAAGAAATTAGGACTAACCACAAGTTACACAGTTTTAGACGCTCCCTAAAAACACATCTATTAAGGGCAGCCTATCACATTTCCTAATCGAAGCGCTATTATATTTAGTCAATTATCTACTTCTCTAATCATAACCCTCCATCAAACTCCATGGCTCCCAAAAGCACTATAAATATTGGCTGGTGACCAGCTCATGCAGCCTTTATCTGTTCCTCATTTTCTCAAAATTGAAAGTAAGCACCTGTACTTTGTCACCCCCACCTCATTGCAGATTGTAAGCTCTTACAGGCAGGCTCGTCATTACCTTTGCATTAATTATTGTATTATCGCTAACTTTGCTATGACTATTAAATGTGAACTTTTGAATTGTAAAGTGGTGCAGAATATGTTGATGCTATATAAATAAAGATTATTATTAGGGTTGAGCGACTTTTATTTTTATAGGATCGGGTCGGGTTTCGCGAAACCCGACTTTCTCAAAAGTCGGGTCGAGTGAAATCGGCCGATCCTATAAAAAGTCGGGGTCGGGGTTGGCCGAAACACGAAACCCAATGCAGTGCAATGGGATACTATGGTTCCCAGGGTCTGAAGGAGAGGAAACTCTCCTTCAGGCCCTGGGATCCATATTAATGTGTAAAATAAAGAATCAAAATAAAAAATATTGATATACTCACCCTCGGACGCACCCTGGTACTAACCGGCAGGCTTCCTTCCTAAGAATGAGCGCGTGAATGACCTGCGGTGACGTCGCGGCTTGTGATTGATCACGAGCGGTCACATGGACAAGCCGCGACGTCATCTAAGGTCCTTCACGCGCTCGTTCTTAGGAAGGAAGGCTGCCGGAAAGAAGCAGGGCGTGTCCGAGGGTGAGTATATTCCTATTAGGTATATACTCACCCTCAGACGCGCCCTGCTTCTTTCCGGCAGCCTTCCTTCCTAAGAATGAGCGCGTGAAGGACCTTAGATGATGTCGCGGCTTGTCCATGTGACCGCTCGCGACCAATCACAAGCCGCGACGTCACCGCAGGTCATTCACGCGCTCATTCTTAGGAAGGAAGCCTGCCGGTTAGTACCAGGGCGCGTCCGAGGGTGAGTATATCAATATTTTTTATTTTGATTCTTTATTTAACACTTAAATATGGATTCCGATACCGATTCCTGATATCGCAAACATATCGGAACTCGGTATCGGAATTACGATACCAGATTCAGAAGATCGCCGACCTCATGGCCGACCCCACACAGGGGTCGGGTCGGGTTTCATGAAACCCGACTTTGCCAAAAGTCGGCGACTTCTGAAAATGGCCGACACGTTTTGCTCAACCCTAATTATTATTATTAGATGCAGAGGTTTGTCCCACAAGCCCTGGGGATTCCAAGACTTGCTGTATAGTGAGACCTTGGTGTCTAGTACTTTAGTTATCCATCACCTGGTGTAGTAGTTTAGTTCTCCAACCCAAGCTGTTTAGTAGTTTAATTCTCCAATCTCTGTTGTCTATTAGTTTAGTTCTCCATGTTTGGGTGTGTATTTGTTTCGTTCTACAACCCTAGCTGTTTAGTAGTTTAATTTTCCAATTCCTGTTGTCTAGTAGTTTAGTTCTCCATCTTATGATATGTTGTAGTTTAGCTAGCCAACTTTATGTATTTAGTAATTTATTTCAATAAGCCCTGTTGTCTAGTAGTTTAGGTCTCCTTCTTATGGTGTGTAGTGGTTTATTTCTTTATCCCCAAGCAGCCAGCAAGCCTTATACATATCATATTCTCTATTTCTCTGAACATAATTCACCATCAAGTTTAACCGTGTGCAAAAGTCTTATGCAGCCTTTATCTACCCCTCATTTCCTCAAGATGGCTGGACCATAATTGTAAATAAGCACCTATATTTTGTTTCACCCCCACCTCATTGTATATCGTAAGCTATGAAGAGCAGGGTCATCATTATTTTTCCTGTCATTGTTTGTTTATACCTAACTTTGTAACTTATGACTAGTGATGAGCAAATATACTCATTGCTCGGGTGACCTCTGAGTATTTATGACTGCTCGGAGATTTAGTTTTCATCACAGCAGCTTAATGATTTACAGCTACTAGCCAGGCTGAGTACATAAGCTGGTTACCTGGCTGCTAGGGAATCACCACATGTAATCAAGCAGGCTAGTAGCTGTAAATCATCCAGCTGCCGAGATGAAAACTAAATCTCCGAGCAGTCATAAATACTCGGAGGTCACCCGAGCATGCTCAGGAAAACCCGAGCAATGAGTACACTCGCTCATCACTACTTATGACTGTTTTATTTGAACTTCTAACATGTAAAGTTCTGGGGAATTTGTTTGCACTATGAAAATAGTGGCTATTATTATCAATAGATTGAAGATGATGAAGTTCAAGATCATAGCTTTGCCATGTGTAGGAGGAAACAATCTTTTACATGACCACTACTGCACAAATGAGGGCTGGCTGCTGTGCTAACAGAGGGTGGATTTGGGTGAAAATGTCAAGCTGCTGGACTGTGCAGGCGGAGATGTTACAGTGGGTTGAGAAAGATGGGATGTGCTTGGTATCTAAGATAAGTCAAAAACAGCAGGCATGTCCACTTCTGTAACAGCTTCTAACCCCGACTGTAGTGGGTAAGCAACTGTCATTTTTAACAAAATTGGCAGATAACGTGAGTTGTGTAATTTTTTTGAAAAAAAGACCCAGGCTAAGCAACTGCAGACCTGCGAACATTGCTGGCCACTGACAGAGTTGGGGCTGCTCTAATAACAGTGAGAGCAGGAGTGGCTGATGGATGGATTCATCAGCTGGCTCCTGCACTGTAAATAAATTATTTAAAAAAAATGGCATGGGTTCCCCCATAATTTTGATAACCAGCCAGGAAAAACTCAGCTGAGGGCTGAAACAAACTTTGGGCATCAGTGCAGATGATTTCCTACTCTCGACTCGTTAATTTTTGTGCATGGCATAGAATGTCTGAGCATATCTGCAGACTCAGCCATCTGTGTTTCGCTACAGTCAGTTTGGTGGTTTGAGAGGTGTGACATGGGAGAGAAAACAGGGGTAATTGAGATGCCACCTCTGAGGACTGTACTGTGTGTGATGTTAAGGTGGAGGAAGAGGAGCAGAGGCCACTTTACATCTACTGGAGCACATATTCTTTCTGGCCCTCATCTACAAAGTGTACCGCTATGCGGCTGCCAAAGAAAGGGAGTGGAGCAGCCCAACCTGTAACAGAAGTTATAAAAATGCTGTGCAATTGCTCATTGCAGCAAAACAAACCTACTTCTCATCTCTCATTTCATACTAGTCTCACAACTCTAAACAGCTATTTAGTACTTTCATTTCTCACCTCCATTCACCATTTCCCCCTCTCCTCTCAGCTGAAGACTTTGCTTCATTCTTCAAGCAGAAGATAGACAACGTAAGGCAAAGCTTTTGCTTAAATTCCCCACAGCCCCTCCTCATTAGTGCTCAACTCTCCTCCTCCAAAACCAACTTCACCATCACCGAAGAAAAACTTTCCTCTTTACTCTTCAAATCATGACTTGCCACCTGTGAATTTGACCCAATGCTGTCTCACCTCATTCCAAACCTTACCACAGTCTTAATCCCAAGACTAACCCACCTCATCAACCTGTCACTAACAACTGGTGTCTTTCCTTCATGATTCAAACATACCTCGATCATACCCATCCTCAAAAAGCGCTCCCTTGAACCATTATCAGTGTCTAGCTATCATCCCATCTAACTTCTCCCCTATGTGTCCAAAATACTGGAACAATACGTATATTTTGAACTGTCCTCCTACCCCTCCTCTTGCTCCCTCTTTGACAGATTTACAATCTGGCTTTTGACTGCACTATTCCACTGAAACTGCCCTAACTAAAGTAACCAATGACCTACTATCCGGAAAATTCAAGCGACCCTAGTTTGTCCTCCTCCTGGACCTGGCATCTGCCTTTGAAACAGTGGAACATTCCTTCTTACTACAGACTTTTCGATCTCTGGCAATACAGACTTGGCCCTTTGTTGGATCTCCTTGTACTTAAAAGACAGTCGGTGTCCCCCAAGGTTCAGTGGTAGGACACCTGCTCTTCTCCATCTACACCGTTGGCCTGGGACAGCTGATAGTGGCTTTCAATATCACCTCTGTGCTGATGACACACAGATCTACATCTCTGGACCTGATGTCACCTCCTTACTAATCAGAATCCCAAAATGTGTGTCCGCTATTTCATCTTTTTTTCTCTGCTAGATTTCTAAAACTTAACATGGATAAAACCGAATTCATCATATTTCCACCTTCTCATTCATCCCCCCAACTGACCAATCTATCAAAGTTAATCGCTGCCCACTCTCCCCAGTCCCACAAGCTTTACTCTGATTTTTCCTTCAAATGTCAGATCCAAGTCTTTCCATTTGTTGCTGACTACAACTTCAAAATATCTCCAGGATCCGCACATTCCTCAACCATGAATCTGTAAAAACATTATTGCATGCGCTCATCATCTCTCACCTCGACTACTGCAACCTCCTGCTCTGTGGCCTCCTTTTTACCACTCTAGCACCCCTCCAATCCTAAACTCTGTTGGTTGACTAATCCACCTGTCACTCTGCTATTCCCCGGCTTCTCCCTCTGACAATCCCTGAGCTGGCTCTCCATTGCTCAGAGACTACAGTTGAAGAGCCCAGCTTTGGCATACAAAGCCATCGGAAACCTGTCTCCTCCATACATCTCTGACCTAGTCTCCCTTTACTTACCTGTGCTCAACCTCCCATGCTTAAAAAGATCTCCTTCTCTACGTCCCTCTTATCTCTTCTTGCAACAATCACACACAAGATTTCTCCCATTCATCTCCCCTACTCTCTATAAATAATTTTAGAAAAGTGTGGAGGCCCCACTATTTTTAATATTCGGCCAAAATGAAGATGACAGCTGAGGGCAGCAGCCCTGTGCTTGTTATCAAAAATATGTGAATCCCCATGTCTTTTTTTATCTTATCTTTCACATGGTGCGCCGGTAAATCACAGCAATGCCAATAGTTGGCATGATCGTGATGGAGCCTGAACTGCCCACACCAGAAAAGCCTGTTGTTTGGCTGCGCTGCAGCCTTTAAACAAGCTTTATCTAGGCTGCGGAACCCGAACAGTAACACAGACGTTCATGAGAAACCTATGTTCGGAGTCTGTGCATGGACACTAGATGTCTGGTTCAGTCCCTGAATTTTAATGTTTCGGTTTGCCCATCAGTAGTAGCTGTTTAACATGTTAAATCACCCCTTATAAAGCATCATAGTGTTAGGTGTCAAGTTCCCGCCACTGCACAGGGGGAATCTTGGACTACCTCCGCTGTGGTCTCTCACTCTCCTCCAGCCATAGTAGAGCCTGCTCAGCAGAGATGTTGGTCCCAGTGCCTTGCTCAGGCAGATACTGGGTGTTTGGTTACTGCTGCTCTTCCAGGTTTAGCCATTATAGGCAGTTCTAATCACTGGTGAGCAGGCGCTCCTGGGACTAAGTCCTTCTTTTCCACTCCTGAGCATGCCCAAGGAAAGAACTCTCATTGGAGGTCAAGGGTCACATGCCCAGGTCCTGTAGCAGTTCCTATTGGATCACTAGGAAGGTCCAGAAGAGTTACAGCTATAAAAGGTTTGCACCGCCATGCGCTAGTATAAACCTGTTATCGTGTGTGTATGTGGATGTATGCCTGTTCTGGTGAATGCTCTTTAATCATTCCCATTCCTAGTGATGTTGAATGCCCGCGAATGTTGGAGCTATCTAGCGCCTGACAGTGCTATCCTAAATACTAGAGCACGATCCTTACTGCGTCAAACCAGTGGCATCCGCCAGAGTGGCGCTGTACACACTCTGTGCGGCTATCTCCTGTTGCTCCTGACAATCCATCAGTGTAGGGTGGGAACTCCCACTTGATCTCAGCATCTGACTCAGGGCGTCCTCAAGCGCAGGCTCAAAAGCCAACAAGGGTCAGTGCGAGATCAATCACCAGCTTAGTGGGGGTGAATCTCAGGGATCCCACCAGTGACCTTCTGCTGCATCCTGTGACAGCTAACAGGGCACAGCATTTCCTTTGGTTCCCTGCGACTCTGTGAAGTAACAAAGTTTGCATCAGTTTTATACCGGGTGACTTTACCCGTGTTAATTCTGGCATAGTACCGCCATATAGTGCCGCCATTACCTAGCATCAGATTCCATCTCTGCATGGTGGACCCCAGGCTGTGAACGCACCTTATTACCATCTCTATATTGATTGGGTGCTTTCTGCCAGCCCTAACACATGGTAAGGAAGTTTGAGTACTTTTTGCAAGTGACTAAACTCTTTTACAGCAAAATAAACTCACAACTTGCTATCATTTCCTCAATGTAATGTAATTTATAGTTTAGTTATATATATATACACTCACTGGCCACTTTATTAGGTACACCTGTCCAACTTCTTGTTAACACTTAATTTCTAATCAGCCAATCACATGGCGGCAACTCAGTGCATTTAGGCATGTAGACATGGTCAAGACAATCTCCTGCAGTTCAAACCGAGCATCAGTATGGGGAAGAAAGGTGATTTGAGTGCCTTTGAACGTGGCATGGTTGTTGGTGCCAGAAGGGCTGGTCTGAGTATTTCAGAAACTGCTGATCTACTGGGATTTTCACGCACAACCATCTCTAGGGTTTACAGAGAATGGTCCGAAAAATAAAAAAAATCCAGTGAGCGGCAGTTCTGTGGGCGGAAATGCCTTGTTGATGCCAGAGGTCAGAGGAGAATGGGCAGACTGGTTCGAGCTGATAGAAAGGCAACAGTGACTCAAATCGCCACCCGTTACAACCAAGGTAGGCCTAAGAGCATCTCTGAACGCACAGTGCGTCGAACTTTGAGGCAGATGGGCTACAGCAGCAGAAGACCACACCGGGTACCACTCCTTTCAGCTAAGAACAGGAAACTGAGGCTACAATTTGTACAAGCTCATCGAAATTGGACAGTAGAAGATTGGAAAAACGTTGCTTGGTCTGATGAGTCTCGATTTCTGCTGCGACATTCGGATGGTAGGGTCAGAATTTGGCGTAAACAACATGAAAGCGTGGATCCATCCTACCTTGTATGGAGCATCTTTGGGATGTGCAGCCGACAAATCTGCGGCAACTGTGTGATGCCATCATGTCAATATGGACCAAAATCTCTGAGGAATGCTTCCAGCACCTTGTTGAATCTATGCCACGAAGAATTGAGGCAGTTCTGAAGGCAAAAGGGGGTCCAACCCGTTACTAGCATGGTGTACCTAATAAAGTGGCCGGTGAGTGTATATATATATATATATATATATATATATATATATATATATATATATATATATACATACTGTATATATGTCGTATTTTTTCTCAGAGCATGGAAACTATTTTTCTTCTTGAATATACATCATAGTGTATCTTCAATGTTCGTGATTTACAATTGCACATTTCCAATTTCAATCTGCTGAGCTGAATATTAATTATTTTGTTTGTTATTATTCATCTACAAGGATACATTGCCAAAATTAACATTGCATAATGTAATAAATTACTCAAGAATCCTTTCAGGTTTCTCTAATTAAAATTTTAGATTTATTTGTAAGCTGTATTTCCTAGTACAATTACATTGGAAATATTTAATTCAGCTATTGTAATAATTTGGAGAGTCATTATTTTGGGTTCAAAAACATATGCTAATTACATTTTTCATTACTTTTAATCTAACAGGTTTATTTGTTTTGTATCTGGCATGCTATACATATTATAATATTCAGAGTACTTCTGTATATGACAGCTGACACCCTGCAGTGTTGGACCTGTCTGGTTTTGCAACCAATCAGGGCCAAATAACCCCTTAAATACCACTGTCAATTGCAACAGCTGTATTTAAATAGTTGCAAAGGGGTCACAAGACCCCTATAGTAACCATCGGAACCCCGCAACAAGAATTGCCGGTCCCAAAGGTTACCATGATTATCTGAGGTCATTTGAGTACCCCAGGGTACGGAGGCCTATGAGCTCCTGCTATAAGTTGGGTTTTACAGGCTGAGTCTGTGACTCACTGACTGCTCTCATGCTCTGCAGCACACGAGTATTGTAGTGTATGAGACCAGCAATCAAAGGAAAAATTATACATGTCCCACAGTGGGACTAAGTGAAAATGTAAAAAGAAGTAAAATAAAAAATGTTAAAAGGTTAAAAAAAAACAACACACAAAATAGTGCATGCAAATCACAAAATGCCATTTTGCTACACAAAAATAAACAAAGAAAAGTACACATACTCGGTAATGCCATGTCTGTAACAACCCGCTCTATAAAACCGGCATGTTATTTCTTCAGTATAGCAAATGGCGTAAAAAAAATTTTTTAAAAAGCAAGCCAAAAATGTTGCTTTTTCATCATAGTGACTAAAAAAAGTAAATTTAAAACGATCAAAAAATCGTATGTAACAAAAAAATGGGATAAATGAAAGCACCAAATTGTCGGCAATGCAAAAACAAATTCATTATTGTAAAATATTATTTTTAGTTGGTAAAAATAGCATAAAAATATATATAAATGTGATATCGCTGTAATCGTACCGACCCAATGAACAAATGAGCAAACGAGCAAAAAAATACTTTTTATTAAATAAAAGCATTTTTACAGTGTGATAGCAGCAAAACCTAAAAAAAATTTATAAATCTGATATTGCTGTAAATTCCCCCAAACCCCTGTGTTTTTCTACAGCAATGAAGGCTTTTTGGGGGCTAAATAGATATTGAAAAAAAGTTATGTGATTTAATTTCTGGGTTCAACACCTTCCTTTTAATTCTGATGCAGTAGCATCAGGGTAATGGGATTAGGGCTGGGCTTGATGTCAACAGCTGTCATGGACACCAAGCCCTAGGTTTAGAAATGGAAAGGTGTCAGCCAGACACCCCCATTACTAAGCTGGTAAGTAATTACAAACACCTGCACCGGCACACAGACGTACATGCACACATGCGCACATGCGCAAACACTGTAATCAGCCTATGTAGGAGCATTAACAGAATGAACTTACATAGGCTGTAACCAAACAGCAACTGTTAATATAAAATAAAAATTAAATTGCGTGGGCTCCTGCATAATGTTCTTAACTAATATTTAATATTACAGTCATGAAGCACCAATATACTTTGTATAGATGAGTGGTAAATACCAACTCTCTCTAGGCACTCCTCGGGTGCCCTTCTGGGACTACTCCAAACCAATACATAGACAAAAACACGGAGAAAAAAAGTCCACTTCAACATACAGTGGGGCAAAAAAGTATTTAGTCATTCAGCAATAGTGCAAGTTCCACCACTTAAAAAGATGAGAGGCGTCTGTAATTTACATCATAGGTAGACCTCAACTATGGGAGACAAACTGAGAAAAAAAATTCCAGAAAATCACATTGTCTGTTTTTTTATCATTTTATTTGCATATTATGGTGGAAAATAAGTATTTGGTCAGAAACAAACAATCAAGATTTCTGGCTCTCACAGACCTGTAACTTCTTCTTTAAGAGTCTCCTCTTTCCTTCACTCATTACCTGTAGTAATGGCACCTGTTTAAACTTGTTATCAGTATAAAAAGACACCTGTGCACACCCTCAAACAGTCTGACTCCAAACTCCACTATGGTGAAGACCAAAGAGCTGTCAAAGGACACCAGAAACAAAATTGTAGCCCTGTCACGAATCGTGCCGTCGCAGCGATGAAAATTTCAATGTGTGACGGTACCCTTAGTCTCGCTGTTCCCACATGCCCTGTAGCGGTGGCAAGTACTGTAATGGTTGGGGGAATCGATGTGACCTTTGTATTGTCAGGTGATATCAAGCCCACAGATTAGTAATGGAGAGGTGCCTATAATGTTATGTTAACTATTTTGTGCAACATAACTTTCTGATTTAAGGGCATAAGAATGTAATGTTTGAAAATTGCGTCGTTTTTAAAATTTTTGCCAATTTTCAGATATTTTCACAAATAAACACAAGTCATATTGAACATATTTTACCACTATTATGAAGCACAATATGTCATGAAAAAACATTCTCACATTCAGTGAGATCCGTAGAATCATTACAGAGTTATTGCCACATAAATTGACACTGGTCAGATTTAAAAAATGTGGCCTGGTCATTAAGGTCAAAATTGGCTAGGTCACTAAGGTGTTAAAAAACTCCACTGATTAGTGTCATGTCATATACAGTAGATGTAAAATATTATTTATTGTATATGACATGAAACAAAAAGACAAATCCACTAGCAACAAAGACTCAAAACATAAATATTTATGGATTATTTAGCATATTGTAGCTGATGATCATTGCTAATAATTCAGTATTCTGTACAGTATATTACTTAGTACAGAGTGGTATAGAATTGGATAGTCATCTTTTTTGGCAGATCATGATTTTGAAATACAAATTCTCTGGTCTCTTGTGGTAAGAAAGACGATAATTAGAGGTACTATAAGTGTCATGGTAAGGACATGGTTAATGTCCTGTTCTCTCAGGGTTAATTTTGCTGGCCTCCCTTTTGATCTGGGAGTGGTATTTATTAGTGTTGAGCATTCCGATACCGCAAATATCAGGTATCGGCCGATATTTGCTGTATCGGAATTCCGATACCGAGTTCCGATATTTTTGTGATATCGGAAATCGGAATCGAAAGTTCCCAGTGTATGGTTCCCAGGGTCTGGAGGAGAGGAGACTCTCCTTCAGGCCCTGGGATCCATATTCATGTAAAAAATAAAGAATTAAAATAAAAAATATGGATATACTCACCCGTCCAGCGGCCCCTGGACCTTACCGAAGTAACCGGCAGCCTCCGTTCCTAAGAATGAGGAGTTTAGGACCTGCGATGACGTCGCGGCTTGTGATTGGTCGCGTGAGCAGTCACATGAGCGGTCACGCAACCAATCACAAGCCACGATGTCATCGAAGGTCCTAAACTCCTCATTCTTAGGAACGGAGGCTGCCGGTTACATCGGTAAGGTCCAGGGGCCGCCGGAGGGGTGAGTATATCCATATTTTTTATTTTTATTCTTTATTTTTTACATGAATATGGATCCCAGGGCCTGAAGGAGAGTTTCCTCTCCTTCAGACCCTGGGAACCATCCAGGATAGCTTCCGATACTTGTGTCCCATTGACTTGTATTGGTATCGGGTATCGGTATCAGCGATATCGGATATTTTTTGGATATCGGCCGATACTATCCGATATCGATACTTTCAAGTATCGGAAGGTATCACTCAACACTAGTATTTATACATTTATACTCACTCCAGACTAAGATTCCCTGTCAACTATACTTTGTTCTAGTCTGTGTGCCTGACACCTGGAGTGTGTGCCTGGTTTGAAATTGTTTTCCTTGTTCTCCGTGCATTACTCTGTTTGTTCTTCTGGATTTCTGACCTCTGGCTTCACTTCTGACAATCCCCTGTCTCACCCCTTTGGTACCTCGTGATCTCCTGGTTTGTTTGACTACTCTCCTTCGTATATCATCTCCTCTGCTCCCCGTTATCTGGCTCTGCCCCGATCACCTTCTACTCTGTCACATGGTTCAGGTCCTTGTTGTTACCTGGTTAGTTCCTGGTGTGTTGCTCAGCTCCCTTGCAGCTCTTCCCGCAGCAGTATTACCAAGGAGCCGTGACATTATAGCTGACCATACTTATGCAGAAACTGTCCTTGGAGCAGCATGCCCTGGTCCACTCGCACCAACAGGTACAGAAAGATGTGGCAGATGTTTTACAGGGGTCTGGTCTGTTGGGGTTCCAGGAGGGGGGCCCTATTGACATATCCCTAGTGGACCCCGAGCCACCGGTAAAGTTACCGGAGAGTTTTTCCAGAGAGAAAAAATTGTTTAGGGTCTTCAAGGAGGGATGCAAGTTGTTCTTTGAATTGCATCCCCGGGCCTCTGAAAATGAAAGGCAGAGGGAGGGGGTCATAATGTCCTTGTTAAGGGGGGCTCCACAGGCATGGGCTTTCTCTCTCATCCTCTGCTCCTGGACATATGTGAATGAACCTGTTCTTTAAGGCTCTGGGGCACATTTATGATGAGCCTGACAGAGTGCATCTGGCAGAGGATGTGGTGATGAGTGTGACACAGGGGAGGCACTCCACTGAATGGTTCTGTTTAGAGTTTAGGCATTGGGCAGCCGAAGTACCTTGGAAAGATGCCGCCCTGAGGGGGTTGTTCCGCAATGTCCTGTCTGACCGTCTGAAGGATGCTCTGGCGCTTCATCCTCCTCCTGATACCCTGGAGGACGCCATGACACAGGTGGTCCGGATGGACTGGAGACTCCGTGGTAGAGGACTGATGCACCAAGAGACTCCCTTGTACTCCAAATTGTGTGACTCTGCACCTGTAACTGAGCCGATGGAGATTGTGTTAGTCTCAGTTATGGAGAAAGAGAGAAGGCACCGTAGAGACAACCAACTATACTTTTACTGTGGGGCCTCTGGACATTGGAAAAGGGACTGCCCCTCCTGCCATTCTTCAGTGAAACCATCAGAGAAACAACTGAGTCTGGGCAACAAATGAGGAGGTTGTCCAGACTCCCAGGTACATTTTTTCTCGCTTGCAAAAATTGTGCTCCAGGTGGAATTGGAACTTGCTGGCAGTCCTGTGATGACCACCACCTTTGTTGACTGCGGTTTTTCCATTAATTTGGTTGATGCCCAAGTTGTGACTTGTTATAAGATAGGGACAGTCAGGCTGAAAGACCCTGTTAAAATTGTGGCTGTTGATTCATCCCCTCTTACCTGGGATGGAATTTGTTTCAGGATTGATGTCTTTTCTCTGAAAGTAGGTTCCACTCACGTGGAAAAATTAAGTTGTTTTGTTATGAGTAATCTGCCTACAGGACTGATACTGTGGATGCCCTGGCTGCAATGCCACAATCCTGTCATTGATTGGGTGGCGGGGGTGATCACTCAATGGGGTTGTAATGGTCCGTGTTGTAACCTGGGACCTTTTGTTAACCCGGTAAAGTCTGTATCTGCGTCGTCTGTCAGTCTGGAGGGTATTCCGGAGTGCCTGAAGGACTTCAAAGATGTGGTTTCCCGAAAGCGAAGCTGAGGCACTTCCACCACATCGCCCTTTTGATTTGCTATTGATTTAGTCCCAGGAGCCAAATTACCCAAGGCTCGTCTGTCAATTTGTCGGGCCTGAGCACCAAGCTATGAAAGAGTACATCACAGAGAGCCTCTGCAAGGGGCATATTTGGCCCTCTGTCTCACCCGTGGCAGCAGGGTTTTTATTTGTGAAGAAAAAAAGATGGTGGTTTGCGACCGTGCCTCGACTTTCAGGAACTGAAAAAGATTACTGTGAAGAACACATATCCTTTTCCTTCGATTCCTGATTATGTAATCAACTCATGGGGGGCCAAATTGTTTTCTAAGCTTGACTTACGAGGGGCTTATAACCTTACAAGGATCCGGGAGGGAGATGAATGGAAAACAGCATTTCTGACGACCAAGGGGTTGTTTGAAAATTTGGTTATGCCCTTCGGTCTCACTAACGCCCCTGTTTTCCAGAATTTCATTAATGTTGATTTTTCTGACCTGATTAGGCGCTATGTGGTCATTTACCTGGATGGCATCTTGATATACTCAGAGGATACTCAGTCACACTTACACCATATATGTACGGTCCTTATGAGACTGAGGGAGAACCATTTATACGCTAAGCTGAAGAAGTGTTCATTGTTTATGCAAGAACTGTCTTTTCTGGGTTTAATTGTATAAGGGGAGGGTTTCTGCATGGATCCGGGGAAAGTTCAGGTCATTTCTGATTGGGTGCAACCTCATGACCTGAAGGGGTTGCAACGATTCCTGGGCTTCGCTAATTATTATATTAAGTTCATTAAAGGGTTTTCGCAGGTGTCATCAGTGCTGCTGGGAAAACACGGACATGAGTGCAACAGTGTAGGTCAAATAGGGCACATGTGGCATCTGTGAAAAACATGATAGGTCCTGTGAAGGGGGCTTTACAGTCACATAATAGAAAACAGCAGAATTGCCATCTTTTTCTACATCGTACCTCACAAACAGCAGTATAAAAAGCGATTAAAAAAAAGTCCTACATGTCCCCCAACCTACTCTGCTAAATCCCCTCTGGTTCTGTGGCCGATGGTTCAGGGTCCCTGATGGTTATTATTCACTTTGCAGCTATAATATAAGGTGAAGCCACAAGACCCCTGCAGCCTAGTGCTAAGACTGGCAGAGATCCCCGGAGCCACAAGACCTCTGCAGCCCAATGCTGAGACTGGCAGAGACCCCCAAAGCCAAAAGACCCCTGCAGCCCAGTGCTGAGACTAGCAGAAACCCCTGGAGCATCAGTGCTGGAGCTGCAGGGGATTTATCATTTCATGCTAATTATTTTTACATTCTCAGAAAACCTCTGTAGTGTCTGTTCACATGCACCATTTTTTGCTGCGGATTGATCTAGACTAGTGTTGGCAGGAAATATTCACTTGCATTTTTGTGTCCCATTAATTTGAATACTGAAAGAAATGCTGAAAAGAAAACAGCAACAGATTTATTAAAAAAAAAAAAAGATGTCTTCTGGCCACTGTCCGTGTCTGGCTGCTGCACTGGGGTCAACCTCTTCCTGTCTTGAGACTTCTAATATTGGATTCTTTGTTGGATAAAAGGCCACCATGGGAACCACTACTGCACCATGGTATGATAGTAGGGTTTTGGGAAAGTCTCCTATACAGGTGTGATACATTTCCTCCTGTTTTTCCTTTACTGGTTGAACCTGTATTAGGTTGAATAACTTCTGATTCTGGCTGGACAACTTCTGGCTCTTTCAACGTTTCCGGACATAATTTAAGATTGTCTCTTGACACTAGTACAGATGTTAAACCTCCGTTTTTGCTAATGAGACACATTTTAGGATTATCCATTCTTGTTGGTAAAACTGTGTAGGGTACGGCTTCCCATTGATTATCCAGTTTATTGGTTCGACGATTCCTCTTGAGTACTTGGTCACCCGGTCTTAATGGAGTTGCTAGAGCATTCTGGTTGAAAGTTCGCTCTTGTCTTTCTCTGGTTTGCTGGAGGCTTCTTTCCACACTCTCTTGCACTTGGCGATACTGCTTTTGCCGTACGACATCCCAATTGGAGTCTTGAACTTCTGCGTCTGGTTTCAGAATTCCCATTTCTAGATCGATTGGCAATTGGCCGGGTCTTGCACGCATAAGATAAGCTGGGGTGCAGTTGGTAGAGCTCACCGGGACATGATTATACAGATCCACCAAGTCAGGCAATTTCTCTGGCCATTGATTCCTTTCCGTTTCAGGTAAAGTCTTTAGTAGGTCTATCACAATATGGTTCATCTTCTCACATAAGCCGTTTGTTTGTGGATGATAGGCTGTCGTCCGGATCTTTTTGCAACCATACATACTACAGAATTCTCTGAAGATCTCTGATTCAAAGGCTGTACCCTGGTCAGTGAGAACCTGTTCCGGATATCCATGGGGTCTACAAAAGTACGTTTGGAACGCTTTGGCTGCTGTTTTTGCAGTCAGACTTTTACAGGTACTACTACCAAGAAGCGCGAATAATGATCCACGATGGTCAAGGCATAGACGTAACCGGACCGGCTCGGTGTCAACTTCACGTGGTCCATGGCTACCAGTTCAAGTGGTTGTTTGGTGATTATGGGCTGCAGTGGTGCTCTTTGGCTCTTTTGATCGTTCCTTCTGAGGTTGCACGGGCCACAGTTTCTACACCACTGTTCGATTGATTTTCTCATCCCGACCCAATAAAATCTTTCTCTCAGAAGTACTTCTAGCTTTTTCCAACCAAAGTGACCAGCACCATTGTGGTAAGCCTCGAGGACCATCCTCACATCTTGTTTAGGCACGATAATCTGCCAAACCAATTCATGTGTTTTCGGATTGGTGTATCTTCTACAGAGTTTCCCTTGATACAGGAACATTTTGCCTCTCTCTTTCCAGAGTTGATGCGTCTCTTCTGAGGCATCCTCATCGGGATATGCACTTTGCTCAGTCAATAGTTCCTTCACTAGCTTCACAGCCGGATTGCTATCTTGGGTGTCAGCCCATCTATGGTGTGCTAACGGATTAAAATTCACTTCTTGTTGTTTCTGATAGGTATTTGACTGACGATGTTTTACCTTGGGCAGATGAAAGGCTGGTAGTTCAATTTCTTCAAGCTCCCCCGTTTCTTCTTCTACATCTCTCAAGTGTGGCATCCGGGATAGGGCATCGGCATTTCCATTCTTGCGACCTGCTCGATACTTGATCACGAAGTTGTAATTAGATAACCGGGCTATCCATCGCTGTTCTAACGCACCTAATTTAGCCGTGTCTAGGTGGGTCAATGGATTGTTGTCAGTATAGACAATAAATTCTGCACCAGTCAAATAGTGTTTGAAACGTTCAGTCACAGCCCAAACTACTGCCAGTAGCTCCAATTTGAAGGAGCTATAATTTTCAGAATTTCTTTCAGTTGGCCGGAGTTTTCTACTTGCAAAGGCGATGACTTTCTCCCGACCTTCTTGCTTTTGTGACAGCACTGCTCCCAATCCCACATTACTGGCATCGGTGTAGAGGATGAAAGGTTGATGGTAATCCGGGTACGCCAGAACTTCTTCTCCGGTTAGTGCCTTCTTTAGTTGTTCAAAGGAGTCTTCTCTTTCGTCGTTCCACTGAAAAGGAGGGTTTCGGTTTGAAGGTTTCTTCGTCTGCCCTATCAAAGCATCTTGCATGGGCGCTGCCAATTTGGTAAATCCTTTTATAAATCTACGATAGTAACCCACTAATCCCAAGAATTGCCTCACTTCTTTTGCGTTGGTAGGTCTTGGCCAATCCCTTATGGCAGTTATTTTCTCGGGATCCGGTGCTACTCCCTCCGAACTCACGATGTGCCCTAAGTATTGTACCTTTGGCTTGAGAAGGTGACATTTGGATGGTTTGATTTTCATACCATACTTGGATAAGGCTTCGAACACCTCTGCCAGGTCTGTTAAGTGCTGTTCGTAAGTCTTTGAGTAGACGATCACATCATCTAGGTACAGGAGGACGGTCTCGAAATTCTTGTGTCCGAGGCAACATTCCATCAGTCGCTGGAAAGTACCGGATGCGTTGCAGAGTCCGAGCGGCATGCGATTAAATTCGCTTAGACCCATTGTTGTGGTGAATGCCGTTTTTTCTTTATCTCTCTCAGCCACAGGGACTTGCCAATACCCGCTTGTTAAGTCTAAGGTGGAAAAATAATTAGCAGATTTCAAAGCAGTCAAGGACTCTTCTATCCTAGGCAAGGGATAGGCGTCTTTATGGGTGATGTTATTAATCCGCCGGTAGTCTATGCACATTCTCATGGTTCCGTCCTTTTTTTGACAATCACCAGAGAGGCCGCCCAAGGGCTACAACTATCTCTTATTACCCCGGCCTGTTTCATCTCTCTCAGCATGTCCTTCGCACATTGATAGTGAGTGGGCGGTATGGGTCTATATCTTTCTTTTATCGGGGGATGGTCACCGGTGGGGATTGTATGTTCCACCCCTTCTATCCATCCGAAGTCCAATGGGTGTTTACTGAAGACTAGTGTT
The DNA here is from genome assembly GCF_051348905.1 of Ranitomeya variabilis. Classification (NCBI taxonomy): domain Eukaryota; kingdom Metazoa; phylum Chordata; class Amphibia; order Anura; family Dendrobatidae; genus Ranitomeya; species Ranitomeya variabilis. The sequence goes on along the minus strand of NC_135232.1, from coordinate 822,708,963 downwards.
GAGCATTCCGATGCTGCAAGTATCGGGTATCGGCCGATACTTGCTGTATCGGAATTTCCGATACCGAGATCCGATATTTTTGTGATATCGGGTATCGGTATCGAAACAACATTAATGTAAAAATGTGTAAAAGAAAGAATTAAAATAAAAAATATCGCTATACTCACCTGTCCGACGCAGCCTGGACCTCAGCGAAGGAACCGGCAGCGTTGTTTGTTTAAAATTCGCGCTTTTACTTGGTTACGTGAATTCCCGGCTTGTGATTGGTCAGGGCGGCCATGTTGCCGGGACGCGGACCAATCACAGCAAGCCGTGACGAAATTACGTCACGGCTTGCTGTGATTGGTCCGCGTCCCGGCAACATGGCCGCCATTAACCAATCACAAGCCGTGACGTCACGGGAGGCTGGACTTGCGCACTTTTTAAAAAACGCGCGTGTCCAGCCTCCAGTGACGTCCCGGCTTGTGATTGGTCAGGGCGGCCATGTTGCCGGGACGCGGACCAATCACAGCAAGCCGTGACGAAATTACGTCACGGCTTGCTGTGATTGGTCCGCGTCCCGGCAACATGGACGCCATTAACCAATCACAAGCCGTGACGTCACGGGAGGCTGGACACGCGCGTTTTTTAAAAAGTGCGCAAGTCCAGCCTCCCGTGACGTCACGGCTTGTGATTGGTTAATGGCGGCCATGTTGCCGGGACGCGGACCAATCACAGCAAGCCGTGACGTAATTTCGTCACGGCTTGCTGTGATTGGTCCGCGTCCCGGCAACATGGCCGCCCTGGACAATCACAAGCCGGGAATTCATGTAACCAAGTAAAAGCGCGAATTTTAATCAAACAACGCTGCCGGTTCCCTCGCTGAGGTCCCGGCTGCGTCGGACAGGTGAGTATAGCGATATTTTTTATTTTAATTCTTTCTTTTACACATTTATATGGTTCCCAGGGCCTGAAGGAGAGTTTCCTCTCCTTCAGACCCTGGGAAATATCAGGAATACCGTCCGATACTTGAGTCCCATTGACTTGTATTGGTATCGGGTATCGGTATCGGATTGGATCCGATACTTTGCCGGTATCGGCCGATACTTTCCGATACCGATACTTTCAAGTATCGGACGGTATCGCTCAACACTACTGAAGACCTGTTCATATTCCGTCACTAATCTATACACCCCTTGTCTTTGATGGGTAGGTCTTGAATCTACACCTACGTCTAGCTGTTGGCACCAATCCTCCAATTTTCCATCTGAGCCGTTATTTTCCACCTGACAGGTCGATTCTAAGGGCTCAACGGTTGTGATGGCATTGTTGTCAACAGTATATAACTTTGCCACTGTAGCGTACCTTGGCAAAGTGACCTCTTCCTCTCCACAGTTCAAAAGTCGTACCGGCACCCGTCCCCGGTGTACCTCGACCACCCCTCGTGCCGTGAGTATAGTGGACCTGCTGTCAGTGTACGCTGGTTCTATTAAGGCTTGATAGTCTCGTCCGTTAGTACCAATGGCCGCTCTACACCATACCAGCATTTCTGTTTTTGGTGGGATTACAATAGACGTTGGATCACTCACCCTCACACTGCCGATTTCTCCACCTGCAACTTCTATCTGTTGCCTTAACATTAATACTTTTATTTCCCACCGGAGAACTCTGCTGGCAGGATCGGGCAGTTTCAGCAATTTGTTGTAAGACAGAAATAACTTCGGAAAAGCAGTTCTCTAACACATTCATTCCTATCAATACAGTTGGTTCACAGTTCTGTCGGTCAACATCAACGACAATTATACCCTGTTTCTTCAATTCTGCTTTACCAATCTTTATGGTCATCTCCCTGAATCCTAGTTTCGGTACCAACTTACCATTACTGGCCCATATATCTAGTTCAACATCAGAGGGTCCTTTATCAATATCTACCTCAGCCCAGTACCTCTTATAAAGGATATATGATATAGATGAAATCTGGGAACCTGTATCCAGCAAAGCATTGAGGGGAATTCCGTCCAGCATGATAGGGATGATGGGTCATCCTCCGATGTACCTGTCGTGCCAGGGTGTTGGGCCTTGAAAATTCATTCCTGCGAAGCGGCCCGCATTCCCAGGGGATTCCCATTTAAATCACAATTTCGTGCAAAGTGGCCTGGCTGCTGGCAACGGCGGAAAATGGGCTGTCCATCCGGATGGTAGCGGTCACGGGGTCGTCCTCTCCATGTCGGGTATCTCCTGGACCTCATCCATGGAGCCTCCTCTCTACGGTTTGCCAACTCCATCTTGGGTTCTCTCATCTCCTGCATGGTTTTAGCCATTGAAGCAACAACATCAGTTAAAGAGTCAAGCTTTTGCTGAAGAGCCTCATTAGTAATGGACCCCAGGGACTTAGCACTGGCACCAGACGTAGCTGATGTCACTGGCATTCCCCGTTGCTGAAGTGCATCTGCCATGGGTTGTGTGAGATCCTGATCCCAAGGTGCCTCTGCCAGCTGGAGATGTATAGCGCTCTCCTTTCATTGGGCAAATGTCAATTCAGGGTTCTTAAAAACAAGCATGCTCACATGCCCCCGGTGAGAAGGGGTGTAGAGTCCCTCAATAAATTGATCTCTTAGCAGTTTATCGGCTCCTGTGTTAAAAATGGGTTCAGCCAGTATAAGTGATTTAAGGGCTTCCTGCAGGTTTAAGGCAAAATCTCTCACCCCCTCATTAGCTTTTTGTTTGCAATTAAAGAATCGTACTCTAGCTTTGCTGCTGGCAGTGGTTTCAAATGTAGCTTTTAATCCAGCAAATATGCATTCAACAGTACCTTTTAGATCAGTTGCCCATGTCGTGACTTCTCGCTTAGCATGGCCACTTAACTGCATCATCAGGAGACTAACACGCTGAGCTTCACCCACGGGGAACATATCAAAATGAACCAGCATCTTTTCCCTGAAACCATCAAGGGTATTAGGTTCACCTTCATACATTGGAAGCCACGGGCCACCCGGGGTATATGGCATCAAAACCGGCATGATGGGCACCACTCCTTGCACTGCTGCGCTGCCAGGCTCTCTATCGACACTCTGTCTTTCAGCTGCATTAGCGTCGCCGGGTGCTGCGGCGTCTCCGTGCTGCGACATACTGTACCCCCTTAGTTAATCCAGACCCCTCCGGTCCCAGCTTCCGTCTAGATAATGTAGATTCATTCCTCTGTGCAGCAGGATGACAATGACACGCCCCCTGCTGCCTCTAACTTCCGCACGCTCTGTGATGGTGGATTTTGAAGTTTTTCAGTTAGACTGGGGCTTGGGTAATGACGTAGCTCGATTAACAGTTTTGTGCCTAACGGTTATGAGATGATCACATCAGGGGATGGCGGCCATTTTTACCCCATTATAACCAATGGAGAAAAGTCACTTTCAATAGTTTTCAATGGGGAATGGGATTTTCTTTAACAAAGTCAATCTCCAAGATTTTTCATCCAAATTTTCACAGTTTCAGACTCCAATTATGGCACACAATACCCGGTGTACGGGCTGGCCCAATCCTGTTCGTGACGCCAGTTGTGACGCCCGAGAGACCGAGGTACCCAGCACCAGATCAATGAGGTCCGTCTCTTGAGGGGGATGTCACTAGTGGCTTGACCCGGTGCTGTGGCCTCAGGCGATGCACAATGTAAGGGATATCATGAAGGAACAGACACTTACTTGATCAGCAGCAGGTCCTCTCAGCTGTGATGACCCCGATCCTGGATCGATGGCTATTGTCCAAATGAAAGACTGAGGCGCTGAAACGTTTAACCAGTTTACTTCAACAAAAAGGGATTTGCAACCAATACTGTCACCGGAGTCTGTTTAAGAACTCTGAATTACTTTGACCCTGTCAGGATTTCCACCTCTTATTATGCGCAGTTTCTGTATGGCCCTGCTGCTGTTTGTTAACTGGCTGCCAACCCAATCTGTCTCTTCTGTGCTCTGGTTCGCCGGACAACCCGAGTCCTTTTTTTTGTCGGCTTACCCCCTCTGGGAGTACCGCTGAACTCTGTGTCTGTTGCTGCGTCTTACCCTGGTGAAGCTGATATCACCTCACTTTCTTCCGGTTGCTGTATTATATATAACGAATATAGCCACGGATCCGGTATCCATCTCTGCGCCTATTCTGGGTAGAAATTATTGCTACCCGGTTCTCACAATGTTCTTTTTCTCTATTCCTCTTTTCCTACTATGGGTATCACGGGCCTATAATCCGTCATAGGGCTGTTAGGAGTTCAGTTATACGACCTCTCACTTTCAACTCCTCAACCCAACTGCCAGTCCTTTTCTCAGACCAGAATAGATCAAGGGGGGTCTCTTGAGCTCCCCCTTCTGGCTGGAGATGGTAGTGCAGTCTTGCTATTTTAATATTTGTATTTGGTGTCAATAACTATTTTTGTGGCAAATACCCCTAGGGGCGCCACACTTATATTGTATAGCATCCAAAACAACTGACAGATCTTCATAACTTTCCTTTAGATGACATGAGTGAGCAATAGGGATTGATGGTTTCATATTTCCATTGTGAAGCAACACTGCTTTCAAACTTCTCTAGGATGAGTCAATAATCAATCGCTAATCTGCAACAGAATACTCTTGATTCAGTTCTTCAAAGAGGCCATTCACATTGTTACAGTACACCATTGGTCCATCAACTGTGAAAATTTGTGTTAACGAGTTATATCTGTCTCGGTAATAACACCCTTTGACATCATCATAAAGAAGATTCTTCTGTTTCAAACTAGATGCAAGAAGTTCAGCTTTGTCTTTTGACAATGAAAGGTCTCTGATGAGATCATTTAATTCATTTTGAGTAAAGCGTCTGGCTGCTCGGCTGCTCCATCAGGTACATACTCATCTTGACTTGAGGTCTCCATTTCTTTCCCAGTAGCTTCAGCTCGAAAGTCTTCATATTCTACTTCATTTTCATCCAATCCAGACAATGGTGGTACAGGAACTGCAAGGTACTATCATGTGGAACTGGCCTAATTGCAGATTCAAGTTCAGGGTAATTAATCTTATGTTTGTTCATTGTAGAAAATCCCTTTAGTTTGACAAAGCAAAAGTAGCAGTCATCACTATGATTTTTGGGTTCTTTCCAAATCATGGGAACAGCAAATGGCATAGCCACTTTCCTCATATTCAACCAGTCACAAAGACTATTTTAACAACTTGAACATATCATTTAAGGGGCCAAGCTTTTGTCTTGATCACCAAGTGGAGGTAATCTGGTAGATAACTGTATACAGTTGTGAGGTGAGGGGTCAGCCTATTCCTTACAGATGAACATTTGCAGACAGGCAGTTTCTCAGTGTGATATTGGCTGCTTTCAGGTTCTCTCTCTGTGGAGACCCTCACTCAGTTTCAACTCAGTGGCTGAGCTGTTTTCTTCCCTCTGAGGCAACTTTCCCTCCCAGAAATGCAGTGAAAATCCTCTGACAATGGCGGCTGTCCGCTGCCTTCCCTTCTATCTCCCTGTGGCAGGGCTCAGATCCCTGTAGAGGCCTGTCTCCTTTCAGTCTCACATACCAGTCCTTGCTGCCATCACCATCCTTTTCTAACAGACTCAAATCTTGCCGCCTCATAACAGCTCCTCCTCATAACATATGACTTTCCAAGAAGCAGTGATTGGTTGACTGCACTGTCAATACTCCTTCCCATGAAACTCACTGAAACCTTTACTAATGTTGGGAAATGGGAATAACATTGGAAAAACCACATACATTGAAAATGCAGAAATAACGCAATAACAAAAATATTTCTATCTTAGAATCTTTGTGATAGAGCAAAACTAAGCACATTTTTGGAATCAACACATCAAACTCCATAAAACAGACATGCTGATGATTTTTTTGTGTTGACCAGTGTTACAAAAGGAGAAAATATGGATAGACCAAAGAAGACACCAAAGTGCCGGTATAGAAAAAGCAAATATACTGAAAAAAAGATGAGAAAATGATGGAATTAATTGGGTTTTGGAAAAAATCATTAACACCTAAGCAAAAGAAAATAAATCAGAATAAAATATGTTTGGAGATGATGATGTTTTTAGAATTGTATTGCATCTCGCCACAGAGTAAAGAATGTTAACGTTTTTCTTTAGGACAGGAATATCAATTCATTGACAGGACTGATAAGCAATCTTGGTCTAAAACCAATTAAAGGTATACGGCAAAAAATTAAAACATTGGTCTATGATAAGGTTCTCTCCTACAAAGCGGATCTGTTAAGTGCTGTGCTAGAAAGTTGGAACCGGCTTCAAGTAGAATATGTTTTTAGATTTGTATCTATTTATCTAAAATAATTTACTTTCATTAGTTTGAGGTATGTTTGTTTAAAAAGTGTGGAGATTCCAGAATTGTTCTGAAGTCACTTTGACATATTAGAAAGCTGTCTATTTTGTCATTGTTGGCTGTATGTAGTTTTCCCCTTGTTAAAAATGGCAAATTACTCAAGGTTACAGATGATGGATCCATGTTATTAGCTGGTGGTCACCAGAGAAACTTCATTCTTCACCTGGGGCAACCACTTTATTGGCAGACACTGCTCGTGCATCCATGTAGTAGAATATTGTCCCAAATCAATGAAAAAGGAACAGTATGAACATCTTTTGCATAGCTTTCTAAGTAGGACAGATCGATTGTGATTTTGGATACTTTGCGTTATATTTTTAAAATAATCCGTGTACAATTACATAAACTTTAATGTAAGTTCCCGTCTCATGAGAGATCTGCTATATTTCATTTATGATGCTCGTCTTTGATGTTCAGGTCACCTCAGGGGACACATTCAGATCACTCACAAAGCATAACTATTTTTAGCAAAAGTATCAAAGACATGCTATTTTGTGCAGTTTTTGTTCTCGTACCTGTCTACGTAGACATGCAAATACATATTAAATAAACTGACGTTCCTGTAGCTTTTTCATAACAGATATAAAAGGAAACAAAAGACGTTTTGGATGTAAAAAATAGTTCAGGCAGCGCTGGTATTAAAGATACCAATCAACAAGATGCTGTAATTAATACAGTTCCTAAAAGGATACATCATCAGGGGACTGCATGTGATTTAAATGACATCTCACTTAGAAGCTCATGGACCTATACATCTTTCCTGATAGCCGTGATCTCCTCACTATTTCATAACATTTATATTCATTCCAGCATCTGCATGCACACGCTCTTCGGATTCATGAACATAAATTTAAAGTTGTTAGGATAGAAGGTATGTAGGGATTGATATGCACATTTACAAATACCAAGAGATGGGTTTGAATTTTCATGATTTTTCTTTACTTTTACAGTTTAAATGCAAAATGAAATATAGCAATTGACCTAAGCTAATGTTCATGTGGTGGCAAAGCTAAATGCCTCAGGGCAAGGATGCAAGCCTATACCCCTTACACCCATTTTAACCTTAGGGGCATATTGCCAGGCTGTCATTTTGAATCGATTTAACAACCATATTGCAGCATGTAATAGCTATAATGATCTTTGCCATTAAACTATACTGTCTAAATTGTTGTTTTAGTACTTTTTTACTGTATGAATTCTAATTACACTAATCAGTGGCTATTCATTATAAATCATTGATGATAATAATTTATTGGTAGAGACAATTAGAAAAGCATAGGCTCCAACTCCTTTCATCAGCAGCCAAGACCAAAACCTTAACATTTTTATACATACAGCAGAATTTGTTAAGATTGTTTTTTGTTTTTGTTATTCTGTTGAACCCAAGGACAAAGACAGCAGAGAGCCATAAAGGGACATCTGGTAGCCTTTTGTTATACCCTCACCCACTCTTTCTTTAGATTCCTCTTTTTAAAGAGAAATGTGATTTAATAGAAATCAGTTAGAGAATCTCTTGGCTGAAATTCAAAACTATCTAATTTTTATTTATTTAGATTTAAAGGAATATTTTCAAGTTATTAAATTGCATTGATTTGTTAGACAGCATGAAAATAAGTATGTTGCCTATTTTCTGTCATTCTTCTGCAATGAAAGCTTTTATTTTTCATAGTATACAGCTCATTGTCACAGAAATTGATCATCAGTGCCTGCTTAGACCCTGGCTGAGTGTGCACAGTACTGTAGTTACATTACAGTAGAGGGGTTAACTCCTAACATTCCATTCAGCTCTCTTTAGGCAGACTTTTATATAGCAGTTAGCTTGTCACCTCCCGCTCAGCTCCAAACTAAGCTGCTCTTATCAATGCTGTAAAATCACTATCCACAGGTTAACAGACTGGGCTTATAACAAACAAGGAACTGGCAGCAGTCCTAATGGGCTGATCAGGCGCTGTTTCACTGGTGCTAGTGAAAGGGGCCTCTTATCCTGTCAGGGTTATGGGCGAGTGTGGGGCCACATAGTCTCTCTGTCCATGCCTCCCTGAGCCCGTGTGGACAGCACGTGTCTTTGTAAAACTGTACCAAGCTGACCTTACGTGTCCCCAGGGGGTGCAGAACATCACCTTGGTGCAAGGGAGGAAAGCGTACCATGTCATCACTCGGTCGTAATCAATTAACTGACAATTTTTCTAATTTGAATTTAATAATGTTTTGATAATACAGGAATAATACACCCATTACATTTGAAGGACTGGTAAATATCTTTATGAGGCAAATTGGAGATTGGGGTGGCGAGCTTCGGGTTCTTCACATGTGGTGGCAGCGATGGGATTCTGCGTGATCTGTGTTATCCACCACAGGAAAAGATGACCATGCAATGTTTAAGGAGGCTTCATGACTCTCCATGAATACCAGACTTTGACAGAGATAAAGACCTGACAGATTTTAACTGCCCAATCCCTTTATTTTCATGGAGATAAGTTTCCCTTAAAGGTATCTGACAGTGGCTTATTCTGCTGTTTCTCATGGTTTGTGAGCAAATGAGGAAAGCATTTTAATATTTCATGTTTCTGTGCATTTAAAAAGTTAGAAATGAAATACCGTATATACTCGAGTATAAGCCGACCCGAGTATAAGCCGACCCCCCTAATTTTGCCACAAAAAACTGGGAAAACTTATTGACTCGAGTATAAGCCTAGGGTGGAAAATGCAGCAGGTACTGGTGAATTTCAAAATTAAAAATAGATACTCCATACCGTTCATTATGGCCCCATAGATGCTCCACATAAAGCTGTGCCACATATAATGCTCTGCACCATTCATTATGGCCCCATAGATGCTCCACATAAAGCTGTGCCATATATACAATGCTCTGCACCGTTGCCCCATAGATACTCCACATAAAGCTGTGCCATATATACAATGCTCTGCACCGTTGCCCCATAGCTGTGCCATATATATAATGCTCTGCACCGTTGCCCCATAGCTGTGCCATATATATAGTGCTCTGCACCGTTGCCCCATAGCTGTGCCATATAGTGCTCTGCACCGTTGCCCCATAGCTGTGCCATATAGTGCTCTGCACCATTGCCCCATAGCTGTGCCATATAGTGCTCTGCACCGTTGCCCCATAGCTGTGCCATATAGTGCTCTGCACCGTTGCCCCATAGCTGTGCCATATAGTACTCTGCACCGTTGCCCCATAGCTGTGCCATATAGTGCTCTGCACCATTGCCCCATAGATAGCTGTGCCATATAGTGCTCTGCACCGTTGCCCCATAGATAGCTGTGCCATATAGTGCTCTGCACCGTTGCCCCATAGCTGTGCCATATAGTGCTCTGCACTGTTGCCCCATAGCTGTGCCATATAGTGCTCTGCACCGTTGCCCCATAGCTGTGCCATATAGTGCTCTGCACCGTCCATTATTGCCCCATAGCTGTGCTGCTGCAATAAAATAATAAAACACATACTCACCTGTCTTGCTTGCAGCTCCTCGGCGCCATCTTCCCGGCGTCTCTCCGCACTGACTGATCAGGCAGAGGGCGCCGCGCACACTATATGCGTCATCGCACCCTCTGACCTGCACAGTCAGTGCGGAGAGACGCCGGGAAGATGGCGCGACGCCTGGCGTGTGGAACGAGGACAGGTGAATATGCGATACTTACCTGCTCCCGGCGTCCCGCTCCTTCCCCCGGACAGCTGGTCTTCGGTGCCGCAGCCTCTTCCTCTATCAGCGATCACCGGCACCGCTGATTAGAGAAATGAATTATGCGGCTCCGCCCCTATGGGAGGTGGAGCAGCCTATTCATTTCTCTAATGAGCGGTCCCACGTGACCGCTGAACAGGGGAAGAGGCTGCTGCACCGAAGACCGTGGGACAGGCAGGGGGAGCGCCAGGAACGCCGGAACTAGGTGAGTATGCCTCAGCGCCCTCTCCCCCTCACCCGCCGACCCTGCCACCGATCATGACTCGAGTATAAGCCGAGAGGGGCACTTTCAGCCCAAAAATTTGGGCTGAAAATCTCGGCCTATTCTCGAGTATGTACGGTAATTTGAAATTAGAAACCTCTACATTTAGGGATTTTTTGCACAGTTTCCCTCTACTAGTCCATATGGATGTTATACAAATTTAAAATGGTGAGTTTTTCCATAGGAGATAACCAAGCCAAGTAATTAAAAGAAAAATAATAATCTCATTGACGCTCACCTGTCATGCAACCGCAGCCTTTATGTTCAGTGAAGATGGAGGAAAAAGATGTTGCATAAAGAAGTAAAGAAGAGACTAGAAATAGAAATGTGGAGGACGATTGGGAGACAGCGGTAGCGTGAAAGGTGAGTGCCGAGGTGAGGATTACTTTTTCTAGTTTTTCATCTTAAGTTATCTTATCCTGTGGAGTCTTTGAGAGCCCTTAAAGCAAAATGAGACAAATTTAAATTTCCTGACCAAATTCAGCTGAACTTCTGAATTGTTGCAGGTATGATCATTACTAGTAGAGATGTTTCACACGATTTTAGATATACAGGTATGTGATAAGGTCCATTATTGTACCACAAGACTATTAACTGACAATTTTTCTAATTTGAATTTAATAATGTTTTGATAATACAGGAAATAATACACCCATTACATTTCAAGGACTTGTAAATATCTTAATGAGGCAAATTGGAGATTTAGTCAAACTGATGTACTGATCCTGTGGTGCTCATATATTAACTTTATCTAAACTGGGAATTATTGAAATGGTAATTGAGATTTCCATTATTAATCATGACTGTGTAAGGTAAATGCTGTGTTCACATAATCATACATGCTGTACTACTATTATACAACCTCAGTTACTTTCACGTCCTTATTTTAACAATGATAATGTTAGTGAGTCCTGTCCTGTCCCCAGTCCCAGTCAAAGAATGTCTGAAATTAAGTAATTAAAATCCCACTTTTAAGCAGGGATTACTTAAAATCCTACCATTTATGGATCAGGACATGCCAAAATTTGCTTTGATTGTTTTTAAAAAATTATCATTTTGTTGGCAACTACAGAAGCTTTGAGTACCAAATAGTAGTAGGGGAGCAATAATGACATCAATGTAAGGGAAAGTGAAGAGAGGCCATAAAAACGACCTTTGAACAGAATGTGTCTCCCTAATGACCCTAATATATTGTGCTGTACCAATGTAAAGGAAAACAGCAGCACTGGACAAAGACAAAGGTATAGGTGCCAGCCTACCAGACACAATACAATGGTGCAATAGTCAAATACAAATATCAGAATTCTATATAAAGACTGAATAAAAAATAGTACTGTACCAGTCATTTTATTACCTATCTATCTAGCTACCTATCACTTGTATTAATCAAAGGTGACTTGACTGCTACACTGAATGCTATGGCTCCTTCTTTATGAAAAATGTATCTCTTGTACGTAGTTATCACCAGGCAGTGGCACCATAGTCTGTACTTACTCTGATTACACGTACTGATTGAAAAAAGAATGACTGTCATAACTATATAATAAGGCCAAAGGTCTCCATTATGGTTGCAGTGCAGACAGAAAGCAACCCTTAGTGAAGCTTTGGTGTAATAACTGGAATAGTGTATTAATTGAAACTTGGATACAAGCATTTGCCTTGATGAAAAGTAATGAAGATGGAGAAAAACACTTACTCTTAATGATGGCTCTCTTTAGCTAGTTCAGTAGAATAGTGGGGTTTTGGAAGTCACTTTGATTTATTTATAATTGGTTTGGTTCTCAGCTAATAGCATTTCATTATTGTCTTGAATGGAGCAGTAAAGTTATAGATCACAAGATTTCCTGTTTTCTAATGAGAGAACAAGGTTTGGATTCTACAGTGAAATGGTTCACAAAGACTCAATCACACGATGTGTGTGATGCATCTATAATGTAATTGTTTGGATATAAGCCCATATTTTGTGATCCCTCAGCCTCAAATGTATACAAAAAAATCACACCCACTCCTGGGCTAGGGTGTGATGGAGCTATTGTATGATGCAAGTAATAATGAATAATGAATAATGGCGGAGGGATGCTTGCTCACACATGGGTTAGACCTCACCCAGTGTGAATGGAAGCGAACTCTGCTGCTTCATAGAGTTGCCAAATAAAATCTGTGCCCTGTTTGCAGTCACAGGGTGCAGCTGAAAGTCGCAGGTGGGATCCCTATGAATCACCCCTACTAAACTGGTGATTGGGCTCACTCTGACCCTCGGTGGCTTTTAAGCCCGCACCTGAGGATGCCCTGAGTCAGATGCAGAGTCCAAGCAGGAATTCCCACCCTACACTGACCAGTTGTCAGGACAGATCTGAACTAACATTTACCGCACAGAGTGCGTACAGCGCCGCACTGGCGGATGCCACTATCCACCCTAAATAGGGTTAGGAAAGCGCACTGGTTGCGAACGGCGCCGCACTGGTGGTCTCTGCTGATTTGATGCCATAAAGTTGTGCTTCTGTGCAGGATAGCACTGTCAGGCGCAAGGTAGCTCTATCATTCGTGAACATTCAACATCACTAGGATTCGGTATGATTAAGGAGCATTCACCAGAACAGGCATGCATCCACACACACACACGATAACAGGTTTATACTAGCGCATGGCTGTGAGGCCATGCGAACATTTTATAGCGGAAGCTCTCCGGGACCTTCCTAGTGGTCCAATAGAAGCTGCTACAGGACCTGAGCATGTGACCCCGACCTCCAATAGGAGGTCATCCCTTGGGCATGCTCAGGAGAAGAAAAGCAGGTCTTTCTTCACCGCTGATCAGTATTGGCTGAGCCTGGAAGTACAGTAGTAACCAGCCGCACAGTATCAGCTTGAGCCAGACGCTGGGACCGATATCTCTGCTGAGCAGGCTCCACTGCGGCTGGAGGAGAATGGGAGACCGCTGCATAGATGGTTCGAGATTCCCCCTGTGCAGCGGTGGGAACTCGACACCTAACACTGGCCTTCTCATTTGCTACTGAAACACAGTTTTATCACAAATGATTTGGATTAGCAAATCGGACCTCCTGGCTGAACACCTATGTTAGGCCTAATGCTTTTTGAGACAAAATCTGTCATTCTGATTCCTCACTGCAACACAGATTTTGCCCAAATGATTTTGATTAGCAAATGGGGCCTCCTGAGACTGCAACACAGATTTAGCACAATCTAGTTAGATGCTGGAAGATAATTTTTTGTCACCACTCCTGTGCAGGCGTAACTCTCTGCCCTGTTGAGGGCAGAGCAAAGTACTGCAGTGCACAGGCACGGGGAAAAGTCAGAGAGGCCCAGCGCCTGCTCACTGCAGTACTTTACTCTGCCCACAACAGTACAAATCAGTACACCTGCGCAGGAGCCGCTACAGAAGCAAGGAAGAGGACGTCATCGCATGAAGATGGGAGGCATCGGACCTGGACCTGCGATGCCAATCAGACCTGGACCGCACCGGACCGCCCCCAGGTGAGCATAATCTAACTTATTTTCTCATCTTTCAGGTTACATCTGGGGCTTATCTACAGTATTACAGAATGCTGTAGATAAGCTCCTAATGGCGGTGGCCGCAGCTTATATGTGAGAAATGAGGTGACAGATTCCCATTAACTAACAAGTTCACATTCAGCAACAGCAATAGCAGGAGTGCCTTCTCTGGACTGTGACACTGAGAAAATGGTGCCAGCAAAACAAGATGTTCCTTTTTACATGGACAGGGACATGTCACTTCGGCAGCCAATCACAGAAGACCTTGTGTTATATCGTTGTGGATAATTTCTGCACCCTGATTGGGTGCCGGAATGTACACACATTAAATAGTTAAAGAAAAAAGTTATTAAAGAAAAAAAAAATGAAAAAAAATACACTCAGCAGCTCTTTTGACCTTGACACACCTTCTCCCCTCATCAAACACGTCTCCTTGTCCCACCTGCTCATCATATAGCACCTCTATCCTATCCAAAGTCATACCAAAAGCATTAATAGAAACACGATAATTTACCGAACTGTGACAAAATTTTGCCAACTTTGAGTAATAATGCTCTAGAAACCAAACACAAACCCAAATGTTCTACATTCATGCCAAATTTGAGATGGTGAACGTTTTACAAACAAGTTCGCTCATCTCTATTTGTGATAAGTGGCAATTTGTCTTTTACAACGCTCTGGAGGTATTTTTGGCCACTCATCTTTGCAAAATTGTTGTAATTCAGCCATATTGGAGGGTTTCTGAGCATGAACCACCTTTTTAAGGTCAAGCCACAGCATCTTAATTGAATTAAGTTTAGAACTTTGACTAGGCCATTCCAAAGTCTTTTTTTTTTCTTAAGCCATTAAGAGGTGGACTTGCTGGTGTGTCTTGGATTATTGTGTGCTAACATAGAGTATGAACCCTGACACAGCCCTTCTATATACAGAATGAGTTCCCTTTCAGTTCCCCTATACATAATATTAGCCCCCACATAGCTCTTATATACACTATGAGCTTTTTATATATTCTATGTATGCACAGTTTAAGCCCCCACATAGCCTCCCTATATTCAATATGAGCCCTCAAATATCTCCTTATATAATGGCATACATTCTATATAAAAAAAACAACACACCTCGCTCCTGTTCCCCTCGTGTTCTGCTCCAGTGTCCGGTGAACCGCCTCTCCAAATAGCAAGTAGTGATGTTATTGCGTTTGCTGTCTCAACAGCACACATTGATTGATAGAAGAGGACCCAGATAGGGATGATATCAGAATGTTGGTAGCGGAGGACATGGTTCGGCCTGTGGTCCAGTGTTTTCAGCCCTTCAGCTTTCTTGGTCCAGGAGCCGGACTGAAACAGCCAAATGACCGGATGTGGCAGGCGAGCCATACTTTGCCCAGGTCTGCTCCTACAGGATATGTTATAATTGCAAATAAATGAAATATTTTCTTTAATGAGTTTACAGAAGATTCGAAGTATACACTTCAGATTAACATCAGGAATTACTGAAGAAATACTTACTAGTTTCAATATTAAACAGATTACACTGGCGCTCACCCGAGGAAACCGCAACACTCATTAGCTGCTGGGATGCAGACAGAGTAGTGCCAACTGTGTCAAAAGCCCTAAACCACGTAATACAATATTGATCCCGCGCTTAAGGGTAAACCAGACAGAAAAAAAAAATTAATGCTTCACATAGGTCCGGCTGCACAATACACCAAAGCCTCCCTTGTACTATGGTAGGTGCCTGTGTGAATATCACCCAGTCCCTCTGATGGCCAGAACCCTGACACCTCCATATGAAATCTCATTCCACTGCTGCCGGCAGTAGGACCGCATGTAGTTGCAGGCTTACCTGTGACTCATTGGTGCTGCAGCGTGCGATGCACTTTCGTGTCTGCAAGGTGCCGGTTCGTTGTTGGAAACAAGCATGTAAGGGCTATGGCAACATGTGCACCGAATGGTGAGGCGCGATATGCAGCTAGGTAAGCTCCATCCCATAGCGTCCCTAGGTATCGCGAGGGGCAAAAAAAAAAAAAATGGCTGATTGGCTCCACCTACTTGTGACGTCATGTTCAGAATGGAGTGCAGAAGCACTCAAAACAACAGGGAGACAGAGCTAACCAACACGTTTCAAAGAGCGATCTTCTTCCTCAGGGTTACCGCTCACTAGAATGTCACTAGCATATATACTCTCAGGTTGAATTGGTGCGCCACCCATTTATTTAACTCCCAACCATCCAGTGCCTGTGTGTGCATGTATTCACACCCTAACCCTGAATCCAAAAATTTTGATCCATGGTTCTATATGTGATGGAAGATGAAATTTACAAAAATCCTATTGTATTGATCTACTGCCTTATTTCGTGTTCACTACATACATTTTAAAACCAAAATTTTATTTATAACGTTAAAACATAAATACTCGCCAAATCCAACATAATGCCAGTTATATGGTTATTTATAGTATATAAAATATCGTTATTATAGCTAAAACGGGGAATAGTTGCAGTCAAATGCTAAGACTAAAACATTTTTTAATTGTTCATACAAGATACACATATATATAAATAAATAAATAAATACATAAAAAAACATTTTCCCCTTGGACCCCAGATGGGGCCTAAACACATACAATCCAATTTTAATTTATTTCTCCTCCTCTACTTTTAATGTCTGATGATGACTGATATGTGGGTTAGTAATCCCAAAAAATGTTTCTGAACTGCTGGGTTAGAAATTTTGATTCTTTGAGGTAATCATCGTTTTTAGTACAATTATGTTTTATGCGTGTAAACTGGCTTTTGGGTATATTTGTGAGCCATATGGGGAGGTGACAGCTGGTTATGTGGATGAAGCTATTTGCATCCACTTATTTATGATAACATCTAGTGTGTAGCTGATTGTCTTCCACATAGATATTAAGATCCAAAAAATTGACAGTTATATTACTCGTTGTCGGGGCATGTATTGCAAATTTTGGAAGCGGTTAGTTGGAAATTCAATTATATTTTAGGGACATTAGAGATCAAGTCCCTATATATGGTAATTGATCAGGATAAGGGCTGCCAAGCAGCAGGCCATTATCTTGAAGTGTTGAGTATGTATATGCCAACCTGGTTAAATTAATTCAAGCGTGCATACGGTTCATTTTACAGCACAATTACTTTTTATATGAGGATCAATTCTTTTTGCAAATATGGGGCACAGCTATGGGGACTAGGTTTGCCCCTAGCTATGCCAACCTATATGTAGGCAAGTGGGAAGAGTCACAAATATACTCAGCCGGAAAACTCCACAAAGGTTTGGTTCTTTGGCGTCGGTTCATTGATGACGTCTTATTCATTTGGGAAGACACACAAAATGACCTGGAATCTTTTCTATCCAGCCTTAATAGCAATGAATATGGTCTTGAATTTACCCCGACAACGAGTAAAATAAGTGTCAATTTTTTGGATCTTACTATCTATGTGGAAGTCAATCAGCTACACACTAGATGTTATCATAAAGAAGTGGATGCAAATAGCTTCATCCACATAACCAGCTGTCACCTCCCCATATGGCTCACAAATATACCCAAAAGCCAGTTTGCACGCATAAAACGTAATTGTACTAAAAACGATGATTACCTCAAAGAATCAAAATTTCTAACCCAGCAGTTCCTGGATAAGGGTTATACAGAATCCCTATTAGAACAGGTAAAACTTGACATGGAAGCTATACCTAGGAATGAACTGGTACACCCCTCAAAATCTGTGAGCAGAAAGCGTATTGATATTAAAGACCAAATATGCCAGCTGCCGTTTGTAGCCCAGTTCCACGCAGAACACAAACAATTTAGAAAAATTATTGAGAAGCACTGGGCGGTCCTAGGGGGGGGGTAAAATGGTGGGGGAACATCTACCGATTCTACCAAAATGTATATATAGGAAGGCCCAATCTTTGGGCCATCGTATAGCCCCCACTACGAAGCTGGCTATAGGGGATACGGCACGGCTGCCCAGAACACCTTCACAATGCAATATAGGGTTTATGCCATGTAGGAGTTGCTACTGTTGCATAAATACCAATTTCAGGAAAATACAACAATTGACTTTTAAAAACTCAAGTGGAACCAGGGAATTCTCCATTAAAGAAAAAATTACCTGCTGGTCAAAAGGGGTCATATATCTGATTCAGTGTCTATGTAACAAACTCTATGTGGGACGTACCAAGCGATGCGTTATGATACAAATAAAAGAAAACTTGAAAAACATTCAAAAGGGCTACACTGGACACCCTTTGTCACGTCATTTTTTGGATAAGCATAATAGATCAGTGAAAGGGGTATTTTTTACGGGTATTCAAACGGTCCGTCATAACCCAAGAGGGGGCGATTATATTCGAAGTATGTCCAGGGCGGAAATGCAATGGATATTTACTTTGAATAGTCTGGCCCCAAAGAGCCTTAATCATGAGTTGGAATTATTTGCTTTTAAATATATATATATATATATATATATATATATATATATATATATATATATATATATATATATATATTTAAAAAAATTATTTAAAAGATTTTTTAAAGTTTTTTTAGGCTACTTCTTAAATGTTTGGGAATATTTCTAAATATTTTCAAAAACATTTTTTGGGATTACTAACCCACATATCCGTTGTCAGACATTAAAGATAGAGGAGGAAAAATAAATTAAAATTGGATTGTACGTGTTTAGGCCCCATCTGGGGTCCAAGGGGAAAATGGCTTTTTATGTATTTATTTATTTACTAGATGGTGGCCCGATTCTAACGAAGTTTTCAGAATAATGCAATTTATACACAGGATTTGGCCGGCCGGGCGCGACCAATTAGCGAAGCGTGGTTCAAATTCCACACCAATTCGCGGGCGGACTGCGCATGTCGCTGACTGTTCATGGCCGGGTGTGACCAATCAGTGAAGCCAGGGCCGGCTCCATGTTTTTGAGGGCCCCGAGCGAAAGAGTCTCAGTGGGCCCCCCTCTTTAACACATACCATGATTCATGATGCACAGATACAGCAGAGAAATATAGCACAGCCAAGTAGCGTATAACACAGCCCACGCAGTATATAACACAGCCCACGTAGTATATAACACAGCCAACTAGTATATAACACAGCCCACATAGTATATAGCACAGCCACGTAGTATATAGCACAGCCACATAGTAAATAGCACAGACAAGTAGTATAGCACAGCCACGTAGTATATTGAACAGCCCACGCAGTATGTAACACAGGCCACATAGTAAATAGCACAGCCACGTAGTATATAGCACAGCCATGTAGTATATAGCACAGCCCACGTAGTATATAGCACAGGCCACATAGTAAATAGCACAGACACATAGTATATTGCCCAGCCACGTAGTATATTGCCCAGCCACGTAGTATTTTGCCCAGTGACGTAGTATATTGCCCAGCCACGTAGTATATTGCCCAGCCACGTAGTATTTTGCCCAGTGACGTAGTATATTGCCCAGCCACGTAGTATATTGCCCAGCGACATAGTATATTGCCCAGCCACATAGTATATTGCCCAGCCACGTAGTATTTTGCCCAGTGACATAGTATATTGCCCAGCCACGTAGTATATTGCCCAGCGACATAGTATATTGCCCAGCCACATAGTATATTGCCCAGCCACATAGTATGTTACCCAGCGACGTAGTATATTGCCCAGCCATGTAGTATATTGCCCAGCCATGTAGTATGTTGCCCAGCGATGTAGTATATTGCCCAGCCACATAGTATATTGCCCAGCCACATAGTATACTGCCCAGCCACATAGTATATTGCACACCACGTAGTATATTGCCCAGCGATGTAGTATATTGCCCAGTGTCATAGTATATTGCCCAGCGACGTTGTATATTGTCCAGCCACATAGTATATTGCCCAGCCACATAGTATATTGCACAGCCACATAGTATATTGCCCAGCGACATAGTATATTGCCCAGCTACATAGTATATTGCCCAGCCACATAGTATATTGCCCAGCCACATAGTATATTGCCCAACGACGTAGTATATTGCACAGCCACGTAGTATATTGCCCAGCGACATAATATATTGCCCAGCATCATAGTATATTGCCCAGCAACGTTGTATATTGCCCAGCCACATAGTATATTGCCCAGCCACATAGTATATTGCACAGCCACATAGTATATTGCCCAGCGACATAGTATATTGCCCAGCTACGTAGTATATTGCCCAGCCACATAGTATATTGCCCAGCCACGTAGTATATTGCCCAGCGATGTAGTATATTGCCCAGCCACGTAGTATATTGCCCAGCCACATAGTATATTGCCCAGCGACGTAGTATATTGCCCAGCCACATAGTATATAGCACAGATATGTAGTATATAACACAGCCCACGCAGTATCTAACACAGCCCACGTAGTATATAGCAATGTGGGCACCATATCTCTGTTAAAAAAAGAATTAAAATTAAAAAAAGTTATATACTCACCTTCCGTTGGCCCCCGGATCCAGCGAGGTGTTTACCGATGCTCCTCGCGATGCTCCGGTCCCAAGAGTGCATTGCGGTCTCGCGACATGATGACGTAGCGGTCTCACAAGACCGCTACATCATCATCTCGCGAGACCAGAATGCATGGACCGGTCACCGGAGCATCGCAAGGTGCGGGAAAGGCCTGGGCTGGATCCGGAAGGTGAGTATATAATAATTTTTTATTTTTTTTATTATTTTTAACATTAGATCCCACGCCAATGTCGGTGATTGGTCGCGCCCAGCAGGCGCCCAATCAGCGAAGCGGGATTTAAATCCCACGGCAATGTCGCTGATTGGTGGCGCCAGCTGGGCGCAAGCAATCAGCGAAACGGGATTTAAATCCCGCGGCAATGTGGCAGATTGGTTGCGCCGGCTGGTCGTGACCAATCAGTGAAGCGGTGGGACCAGAGCATCGCAAGCTGCAGGAAAAGCTGCTGCAGAGGCAACAGAAGGAGAATATATCACGATTTTTTTTTTTTTATTATTATTTTTAACATTATATCTTTTTACTATTGATGCTGCATAGGCAGCATCAATAGTAAAAAGTTTGTCACATAGGGTTAATAGCAGCGTTAACAGACTGTGTTACACCGCGTTATGCCACGGAGTAATGCAGTTGGTTTAATGGACTGCTACAATGCTATGTGGGCAGCGAGCGCTGACTGGGGGTAGTATAGAGAGGAGCACTGACTGCAGGGGAGTAGGGAGCGGCAGGACTGTGCCCGTCGCTCCTAAGAGTGCATTGCGGTCTCGCGAGATGTTAACATGCAGTCCGAGAATGCTACGTCATCATCTCGCGAGACCGCAATGCATGGACCAGTCACCGGAGCATCGCGAGGAGCGGGAAAGGCCTGGGCTGGATCCAGAAGGTGAGTATATAATGATTTTTTATTTTTTTATTATTTTTAACATTAGATCTTTTTACTATTGATGCTGCATAGGCAGCATCAATAGTAAAAAGTTGGTCACACAGGGTTAATAGCAGCAATAACCGAGTGCGTTACACCACGGCATAACGCGGTCCGTTAACACTGCCATTAACCCTGTGTGAGCGCTGACTGGAGGGGAGTATCGAGTGGGCACTGACTGTGGGGAGTAAGGAGCGGCCAACTGTGCCGGTTGCTGATTGGTCGTGGCTGTTTTGCCACAACCAATCAGCGACTTGGGATTTCTGTTACAGACAGACAGACAGAAAGACAGACAGACAGAAAGACTGAAGTGACCCTTAGACAATTATATATATAGCTTTATATATATGTGTATCTTGTATGAACAATTAAAGAATTTTATAGTCCTAGCTTTTGACTGCAACTATTCCCCATTTTAGCTATAATAGCGATATTTTATATACTATAAATAACCATATAACTGGCATTATGTTGGATTTGGCGAGTATTTATGTTTTAACGTTATAAATAACATTTTGGTTTTAAAATGTATGTAGTGAACACAAAATAAGGCAGTAGATCAATACAATAAAATTTTTGTAAATTTCATCTTCCATCACATATAGAACCATGGATCAAAGTTTTTGGATTCAGTGTTAGGGTGTGAATATATGCACACACAGGCACTGAGTGGTTGGGGGTTAAGTAAATGGGTGGCGCACCAATTCAACCTGAGAGTATATATGCTAGCGACATTCTAGTGAGCGGTAACCCTGAGGAATAAGAGTGTGGCTCTTCGAAACGCGATGGTTAGCTCTGTCCCCCTGTTGTTTTGAGCACCTCTGCGCTCCATTCTGAATGGGACGTCACAAGTAGGTGGAGCCTATCAGCCATTTTTTTTTTGCCCCACGCAATACCTAGGGACGCTACCGGCTGGAGTTTCCCTAGCTGCATATCGTGCCTCACCATTCGGTGCACATGTTGCCATAGCCCTTGCACGCTTGTTTCCAACAACGAACCGGCACCTTGCAGACACGAAAGTGCATCGTACGCTGCAGCACCAATGAGTCACAGGTAAGCCTGCAGCTACACGCGGTCCTACTGCCAGCAGCAGTGGAATGAGATTTCATATGGAGGTGTCAGGGTTCTGGCCATCAGAGGGACTGGGTGGTATTCACACAGGCACCTACCATAGTACAAGGGAGGCTTTGGTGTATTGTGCAGCCGGACCTATGTGAAGCATTTTTTTTTTCTGTCTGGTTTACCCTTAAGCACGGGATCAATATTGAAATACTAGTTATTTAGATTTGCTAATTTGCAGACATTTGTTTTTATAGCGGCATAAAAGGATTGTTAGTTTTTAAAGGAAGCAATTGTATAGTCAATTCGAGGCTGACTAATTTACCATGTATTAACATTTCAAACAGCCTCAAATTATTTCCTGATCCAAAACTTGCCTTTTGCGTGTTCAGTTGTTTGGGAAGTAAACTTCTTATGCATCTTCTGATTAAGTCTTTTGTTTTGCTGCAGGCTCTCACTATCATTTCTTAGTATACACTCTGGACGTTAGTTGCACCTACACTTATTTGTTTCATTAAAACTTGCAGATTGCTTTTTGCTTTATTTCCCTTAGTACTTTGACTTATGTCCATAGCTATATATCTTCTGTAGGTAATTGACACAGGCTTTAGTGAGGGGTCCTGGCCTTTCTTCTGTTCCAAGTCTGCAATTTCTTTAATTGGACTGTAAGAAAAAGACATTTTGCGTTCTTGCAAAAATTCTTTTTGGAAATCTATGTCTTTCTTTAATATTATTTGTATTTGTGTACCTTGCATTTAATGTACAGTGAAATATGCAGCTTCTGAGGGCACAGCCAGCAAAACCATCTTGAAGTGTAAGTAACTTTTATGGTTTTCATGGTTCCCTGGGCATTGAAAGTTTACTTCATCCTCTTTAACAAGTTTTGTAATGGTTGTTAAATCTGTGCTAGGTCATAATGCCAGTTAGAAGCAATTTGTCATGTTGGGGATTTGCAGATCCAAGAGGTATAGATTTGAAAACAAATCTTGGTTATTATGCTATGTAAAATGTTGTCTATTTTATTGACAGCATATAGATATTCCATAAACCTATTAGTTAAGCCTCACATTAAAGAGAAAATGTAAAACTTTATGAATATTGACATTCTGTCTTTTACCCATAATTAAAGGCAGAACTTAATATTATTGTGCTAGGTGGCTAAACCTGCCAAATTATTATATTAAAAGTAAATGGAATTTTTGTGGTCACAATTGACTGTTTATAATAATTTAGTCTTTTTTAGACAAGGGTGCATTCGTTATCAAATATCCATTACCCTTGACAAAGTAACAGGATCAAGGTTGGACACAGAGCTTCAATGCAGACACTCTACCAAACACAAACTACATTTTTACACATTGTCTTACTGTTATTGCCACTTTTCATATATTTTGCTACAAAATTTGGTTTGTGTGACCATTTTCTGAGACTAATAGCATTTTGATTTTTCTTTTGATTGAGCTGTGAGAGGGCTTATTTTCTTGGTTTTCTTGCAGGGTAAGCTTTAGTTCTCTTTCCGGAAATCATTGGGAAAGAATGGCTTCCTATATTTGCAGATAGCCTCCACTCTTTAGCAGGTGTACAAATTCAGCTTCCCAAAATGTTGATTCTTGAGGTAAGAGTAACAACCTTTAGTCCTACACATGGTCACAATGGGTCTCAGTTAGAGAAGGAGGGATTGATTCACAGAGGATTGAGTTGAGTCGAATTTCTGGAAATTTGCTGTATCAAGCAAGATTCATTTCGTGGTTTGCAAAAATTCTTATTCTTTTTTAGTGTGTAAGATCCTGTGGTCAGCAGGGTCCTCTCTCTGATCATCTCTTCCTCCTGTAGAATATAAGCTATTATGATCAGTGGGGTCCTCTTTCTTTCCTCTGTAGTGTGTAAGCTCTTAAGGTCAGCATGGTCCTCTCTCTCTCTCTCACTGTCTCCTGTAGTGTGTAAGCTCTTATAGTCAGCAAGACTCGCAAAGGCTAATTTTCAAAAGATCCACTCATCTATATTCTTAGGGATTCAGTTTTATTATAATATCATTAAAACATCCAATCCATAGCCAATGTACTTGTAATTTTTATTGGCACCATTTGGGGGTAAGGATTTATTTGACTGCTTTCTGGCTACCATCAGTTGTGAAACAGGGGATGGGAGAGAAGTGGTGAAGATATAATGAAAAAGGGCCTTCTCACTCCTTAACCATTAAAATGCAGTGGTTGCTAGGTCTGATCATAGAATTTACTAGTAGGTGTAAGATGTATAATTCAGCATTTAAAAACACATATTTATACTATACTTTTGACAAAACTTAATCAAAGTTTCAGCAAAAAATAGACAAAGCGATGGGGAATATATTTTTTTTTACTGAATAGTAGAAAATGATCTGAGTCTGAGCTCAATATTTTATTATGCACCAATTAAAGATCTACATTGTTCTACACAGGTTTATTTTGCTTAAATAAAGTTTTGTTTTAAAAATTCTACCAATTAGCAACTTTTGGATTCATCGTGATTAACCAAGTGGTTTCTGTGTATGTGTTTATATTTAAGAGAGGGTGTGAGAGTGAGAATATCTTAAGAGCGCATACGCTCCTTCTACATACATACCACTCATCATTTCATTTTCGTACATTGATATGACACAGCCCACTGAGTGACAGAAAGTGTAAGAAAATTACGACGTTCTCCTTAATAAAAGCTGACGCACATTTAATTTTCACATCCAGGAAAACTGTGAAATTATATATGTGTGACAAAATTAGTACTTCTGATGAAGCGTATTAACACGAAGCTTTTTATAGATGTGTTGTTATGATTAGATTGCCATTACTCCTAAGGTAATTACTAGCGGATGATAAAAAAAGTAATTTTACAGTGTATTGTACCACTAAAAGTATATTAGTTGAAGTTGCCTTAAGCCTTTTTTATAGTCAATAATTCTGTGGCCATATACAGTTGGGCTTAAAAGTTTACATACCCCGGCAGAATTTTTGCCTTCTTGACCTTTTTTCAGAGAATATGAATGATAACACCAAATATTTTTCTCCACTCATGGTTAGTGGTTGGTTGAAGCCATTTATTGTCAAACTACTGTGCTTTCTATTTTAAAATCATAATGACAACTCAAAACATCCAAATGACCCTGATCAAAAGTTCACATACCCTGGTGATTTTGGCCTGATAACTGGACAGAAGTTGACACAATAGGGTTTGAATGGCTACTAAAGGTAACATCCTCACCTGTGACCTGTTTGCTTATAATCAGTGTCTGAGTGGGTTTCTGAGATCCAGAGTGACTCTTGAATATTTCATCCGGCCACTGACATTTCTAGATTGTGAGTCACGGGAAAAGTAAAAGAAATGTCAATGGATCTACGGGAAAAGGTAGTTGAACTGTATGAAACAGGAAAGGGATACAAAAAGATATCCGAGGAATTGATAATGTCAGTCAGCAGAGTTCAAACTGTGATTAACAAATGGAAAATCAGGGGATCTGTAAAAATAAAACTATGGTCAGGTAGATGAGCAAAAATTTTGTCCACAACTGCCGAGAAAATTGTTGGGGATGCAAAGACAAACTCACAGATAACATCAGCTGAAATACTAGACTCTCTGAAAACTAGCAGTGTGGCTGTTTCAAGATGCGCAATAAGGAGGTACTTGAAGAAAAATGGACTGCATGGTCGAGTCGCCAGAAGAAAGCCATTACTGCACAACTGCCACAAATTATCTCGCTTAAAATACGCAAAACAAGGTAATTTGGAGTGATGAGACCAAAATTGAACTTTTGGCCACAACCATAAACGTTACATTTGGAGAGAGGTCAACAAGGCCTAAGATGAAAAGAACACCATTCCTACTGTAAAGCACGGAGGTGGATAGCTGATGTGTTTTGGATATGTGAGCTACAAAGGCACAGAAAACTTGGTCAAAGTTGAAGGAAAGATGAATGCAAATACTGGAGGCAAATTTGCACTCATCAGCCCGGAAGCTGCGCATGGGACGTACTTAAACATTCCAACATGACAACGTTCCAAAACACAAGACCAAGTCGGCGTGTCATTGACTACAGCAGAATAAAGTGAAGGTTCTGGAGTGGCCATCTCAGTCTCCTGACCTCAATATCAATAGTTTGGCAATAATTGACTTCACCCAACTACTAACCGTGAGTGGAGAAAACGTTTTGGTGTTATTATTATTCATATTCTCTGAGAAAAGGCCAAGAAAGCAAAAATTCTGCCCGGTTATGTAAACTTTTTAGTAAAACTGTATTTTTTCCAAGTGATAACAAATTATTAAAATGGCCTTTAACTGGCAGTGTTACAATAGGTTTCTCTCTCTTGGAAAAATGCCTGTAAAACACATGTTTTAAAAATAAAATAAATATAAACATAAAAAGCCAAAGCACATGGAATTACTTAGGGTGAACATTGCTAATTCTTTTTGCCAAATTTTTGCTATCAAGATTCGGCTCTAAGAATCTGAAAGGGGTTACTTCAGACGAATGGGACAGCTGAAGAAATTTCTGCAACAAAATCCACAACAAATACGTAAATACATACCTACAAGCTTTTAAAAATGCAAAAAAAAATGTGTATGTCAAGGAGTCATTAAAAAGTTTTCTGATGTATTGCTCTTAGTTGCTTTCTTATTTTTAAGAGCGTATATTAAAACCCCTTATCCGCAGGCCATTTTCTGTTTTTGCGTTTTCGTTTTTTGCTCCCCTCCTTCCCAGAGCCATAACTTTTTTATTCTTCTGTCAAAATTGGCCATGTGAGGGCTTTTTCTTTGTGGGACAAGTTGTACTTTTGAAAGACACCATTGGTTTTAATATATTGTGTACTGGAAAATGGGGAAAAAAATCCAAGTGCTGTGAAATTGCAAAAAAAGTGCAATTTCACAGTTGTCTTTTTTTTTTTACCATGCTCACTAAATGCTGTAACTGACCTGCCATCATGATTCTCCAGGTCATTACGAGTTCATAGACACCAAGCATGTGTAGGTTCTTTTTTATTTAAGTGGTGAAAAAAATTCAAACTTAGGTAAAAAGAGAAAAAAAAGAAGCACCATTTTTCGAGACCTGTAGCGTCTCTATTTTTTATGATTTGGGGCTGGGTGAGGACTTATTCTTTGCTTGCCAAGCTGATATTTTTATTGATACCATTTTGGTGTAGATACGATCTTTTGATCGCTTGTTATTGCATTTTGAACGTAATTCTGGTGTTTTGACTTTTTTTCTCGTTACACCTTTTAGCAATCAGATTCATTAATTTTTTATATTGATAGATCGGGCGATTCCAAATATGTGTACTTTTGAATTTTTTTAATGTTTTATTTTGAATGGAGTGAAAAGGGGGTGATTTTTCTTTTATAATTTTTTTTTTTTTAAATATTTTTAAAAACTTTTTTTTCCGTTTTGCATGTTTTAATAGTCATCATGGGAGAATAGAAGCTGCAGTTGTCCAATCTACTCTGCAACATACAGGCGATAATCAGATCACCTGTGTGTAGCAAAAATGCTCACTTGCTATGAACGCTGACCACCGGGCGGCGCTCATAGCAATTTGGCTATGACATCCATAGAGGTCTGCTGGAGACCTCTGGTTGTCATGCCAACTCAACGGCGACCTGCGATCATGTGACGAGGTCACCAACGGGTGAGATTTCCAGCATGCTTGCCTTAAACGGAAGTTAAATTCCACTGCCAGAAATTGATAGCAGCATTTAACTAGATGGGTATTTCCTGAAGGAACTACAGATAGTGCTTTGGAATGGTGCCCGGGTTGCCCCAGCAAGACTTTCACACTTGGGTGCCCCTCAGGCGCTGTTTTGGTAGTTGTAGCCACTCTGGGTCCGATTTGGCGGGCGGCGCCACTCTGGGTCCGATTTGGCAGGCGGCGCCACTCTGGGTCCGATTTGGCGGGCGGCGCCACTCTGGGTCCGATTTGGTGAGCGGGGCAATAATTATAATAAGACTACAGATAGTGCTTTGAAATTGTGCTGTGCTATCACTTTAAGAGCTGATATTATCTGGCAAAACTGTGCTGGGGTCATGTACAGTTCGCAGGCGTTGGCATAGTAACTGGGCCTGACTGCACATATCAATGAGCTAATCAGCCAGGTGGCAGGTACATTTCAAATTGCCTCAGAAACCCGGCCATTATAACCTATGGGAAAATTTCCCTATTGAAATGCATTACAATGAGGGGAAAAAACATTTTCAAACGCAAATTGCGCCAAAACTACAAATCCGATCGACACGAAAAATACTTAGCACACCTCTTGGGGACGCTGGCTTCGAAATGACACCTCACTGGAGTCTGTGAGTGCAGCGGTTCGGGCCCCAGAGGAAGAGGCGTGGCTGTTGAACGGAGGGTCGGCTGTGCTTGGCTGTGGACCGTGTGCTCCTGGGAAGGGAGATTTTTCACCTGGGACTCTTTGCCTGCCCCTTCCCAGGAAGCAGAGACTGTTCCTGGGACTGAGCTTCGGGGCTGAGCCCCTGGCTCCCACCCCCCGGTGCAAGCCGGCTGGGGGTGGGAGGCCGTGCATATCATCAGGAGGCCCCGTGTGTCATCCAGCCAGTCCCAGGAGCAGAAAAAAGCCATGGGAAAAAGTGGCAAGAGCTCGGGGGGCCGCAGGCCCCAGAAGACCGGGGCCCCTAAGGCCGTGGCCGTGGCGGTTCCTCCTCCCGGAGGAGGAGAGGTGGCCAGTGGAGGTGCGGCGGTGAGCCCCCAGATATGGGGCTCTAAGGTGGCTGGGGAGCCGATCACCACCTACGGCTCCCGAATACGCGCGCACGTCCACGAGTACGAGGAGGCCGCCAAACAGCTGAGGATACTCCGGGAGGAGTTGAAGGGAGCCAGGGCATCTTCTAATTGCAGGCTCCCTGCCTCAAGGAGAGCAGAGGTCGCCGCCACGGTGAAGAGGCTGAAGGGGTCCATAGCCTCCCTGGAAAATCGCAGAGCGGAGATCCTGGCGGGAAGCGGCCCCTTTGAGGAGAAGCTAAAAAATGACGACCGGTTTAGGGCCATGACCGGTGGGTCTCCTGAGGGGTCAGGAGGCCCCAACCAGGTGGAGGAAGAGGAAGAGGAGGAAGATGGCGGTCCATCTGCGCCATACCCACCTGAAGGCCTGGGGAGTAACAGCACCCAGGTATCGTATAGCGGGATAGCCCCTGAGCAAGTGGCCCTCCCGTCGGACTCCAGTAACTCGGAGGAAAGCGGGAGTGAGGGGGAGGATGGTGGTGGTACTAGCAGTCAGGGGGGCTGCCTCATCCTGCAGCAAGTGCGGCAGATCGAGTCCCCAGCATGGTTTGGCGAGCTGTTGTTTGGGGACGAGGTCTGCGAGGATGGGGCAACCGGGAGGGGGAAAAAACGTAAGAAGGTGAAAGTATCCGTTGTAGATAAATATGTCTACGTCCCCCTTCCCGGGGCTCCCCTGTCCCATTGTACGGAACCCGCTACCCACCCCGGCTCGGGCCCTGTTGTGGGTCCGCAGCGAGGGAGCGGGGAGAGGAAAGTCTGCCCGGATCGGAGTGCCATGCCTGGTGGTGGTAGTTCTGATTCGGGCAGTGATATGGAGTGCGGTGCCGGCGGAGCCGGTGGTAGTGTTTGTGGTGGTGGTGCTCGGGCCAAGCCCTCTGTGGCAGGGGGGGCTGGCCCGGCACCTGGTGTGCAGGCAGCCGGGGCCGCATCTCCGGCGGCGAGAGCTGGGGTGTCCAGGTCCCCCACATGCGGATCCGCTCATAAGGCTGGATCTTTTTCGGGGACCCGGGGACCAGGAAAGGGCGCGAGTAAGTCTAAGACACAATGCAGGGTGCTGGTCGCTCCCCTGCCGGTGTCCGTGGCCAGGTCAGGGACCCCCGTGCGCGGAGCCAGTGATGGGTCCGTGCCGGGGGCCCCGCCGCCACTGGACGCCGAGGGGGAGTGGCCTGTGCTGAGGGGTTCAGCGGTGGTGGCGGCTGGTGCGGGGGCTATGCCTCTTGGCGTCAGTACCGTGGGGGGCCCTGGGCGTACCCCGGGGTCTCCGGTGTGGGTGGCGTCGGGGGGCGTGGCTTCCCCAGCTGCGACCCCAGTTGTCCCCTCCATGCATGTGTCTGGGGCCCGTGAGGGGGGCGTGGCCTCCCCGAGTGTTGCCCGGCCCGCTGTGGTTGTGGCATGCGGGGGGAGGGTGCCCTCCTTGGCTGCTGTCCCACCCGCTGCTGTGGTTGTGGCCGGCGGGGGGGGCGCAGCCTCGGTGGTCGCGGGACCCCCCGCTGTGATCGCGGCCGGTGGAGGGGGCGTGGCCTGTGCGGCTGCAGCCCCGCCCACTGGTGCTGTGTCCAGCGGAGGGGGCGTGGCCTCTGCGGGTCGGCCGCGAGTGGCTCCGCCCACTCAAAAAAATGACAGTGCTGCGGCAGTAAAAAGTAAAGCCGGCAAGGGGGTGCCGGGGTCCCCTGCCCACTTACCGTCATCTGGTGGTGCGGGGGCTCCGGTGCCTGAAGTTATGGCTGCCCGTGGTCCCGGTGTGGAGCAGGGTCCGGAGGCAGAGTCCGGCCCTGCTCCAGGTAACAAAGACAAAGGAAAAAAAATGGTCGCTGCAGAGAGCTCGGGAGGTGCTGCTGCTCCTGAGCCCGGGCAGAGCGGAATGACTGTTCGGCTCTGCTCTGCGGGCCTTAAAGGGGCAGCGGCGCCCCTGGGAAAAGTAAACAGTAAAGCTGCACCAGGAAGCGTGCAGCAGGGGCCCCCAGCAGGAGAGAAAGTTAAAGTGAAAAAAAAACATACTGTTAATAATAATAATAAAAATAATACTGAGGTGAATGTGGCCGTGGCGACTGGGGATATGAATGACGGTATGGATGGTGTGCTGTGTGTTGAGGATGTGGGGGTGGGTACGAATGGTGTCACAAATGTTGCTAGTATGAATGGTGCGGATGGTGGTACGGATGGTGGTGCGGATGGTGGTATGGATATAGGCGGTGGGGGGGAGGCTGGCCCATCTGCCCCCCCAGTCGCTCCCCTCCCCCTTTCTTTTGCGAGGGTGGTGGCTGGGGCTCCAGGGGGTTCACGGGGGGCTCGGGGGGTCTCCTCGCCTCTGGGTTCCGGGGACGGCGTTTTGCAGCGCTGTTTTCTGGAAGCCCTAAAAAATGGAGAGCGGTCGATCTTGGTAGAGGGAAGAGAGGTGGACCTGTCTTTCTGGCTGGAGAGACATGGCCTGGCTGCCTTCCAAGATAGAAGGGAGGGGGAAACCGTATGGTCCCTCCCGACAGCCGGGCAGGGGGTGGCGAGGAGGAATGTAGTCCGTCTTCGCTGGAGGGGCAGTGAAGCTTGCCCACCCAGGAGTAGGGTGGTGGAGCTCCTCATGAAGATGGGCTTTGGGGCGGTTGACATCTTTGCCCTAATTCATCCTGCGGCCACCCTCTTCTTCGACATCAGTTTCGTGCGGCCGGAGGGGCTTGAGCTCTTCTGGTCAAATTACGAGCTGGTGAAGGGGGAGCCCAGCTGGCGAGACTTCGCTGTACAAGCGGTGTCTCGCCAAAATGGCGTGAAGAAAGTGACCGTGGTGACCTGTAACGAGTCACTTTCTGGGGTGGACATCCTGACGTGGCTTTCCCGCTATGGGGAAGTCACGGACGTCCCCAAAAAAAATCGGGACGAATTTGGCATTTGGTCAGGGGGCTGGACCTTCATGATGAAGTTGAAGGTCTCAGGGGGTACTGTCACCCACATCCCTTCCTCGGCGTTCATTGGAAGGGACCGGATCCTGATCTTCTACCAGGGGCAGCCGAAGGTCTGTCACAGGTGCGGTGATCCCCGCCACTTCAGCGCAAGCTGCAAGGTGCAGAAATGTGCCTTGTGTGGCGGGGTAGGCCATCTCGCTGCATCCTGTAAGGATATTCGGTGTAACCTGTGTGGTGATCTTGGTCACCCGTACAGCCGCTGCCCTCGCTCTTTCTCCAATTCTGCTGCTGGCCGGGTGGGGGGAAGCCGTGAGGGGGAAACCTCTGGCGGTTCAACCTCTGCCGTGGTAGGCGGTGGTGGCGGGGGAGGGGCTGAGGGGCCAGTGAGGAGAGACAGAGCCCGGGGTCCTGCCCGCCAAAGGAGGCAGGAAAGGCGCCACGGGGGTGGGGGGCAGGGAGAGCCTCAGGCAACTGGGGTAATGTCTGCTCTCCCCTCTGAGGCATCAGCTGTTGTCGCTGAGGCCCCGGGGGAGGCGGAAGTGTGCGAGGAGATCAGGAGGATGGAGAGGGAAGACAACAGGGCTGACTCCGACAACTCCTCCCAGTATGAAAGTGTGGATGAGGAGGTCACGGATCAGCCGACATTAAAACAGGGTGGTAACGCAAACCGTACCAAAAAAAGGGGGAAGAAGAAAAGGAAGGTTGTTAAGCCTTCTGGTCCTTCGCCCCCTCCCCTGACCGTGGGTGTGCCAACGGAAGGGCTCACCGGCTCCCCTCTGGTTGCCCTCTCCAACCGGTTCCAAGCCCTTGAGGACTCTGCTGAGTCGGAGGTCGAGGGTGAGGGGCCGGGGGCAGCACCTGGGGGGCTTTCGGGGGGCGGCGCAGTCTGTCCTCCGGAGGACGTTGTTTCCTCTGGGGGGGGGGACTGACCCGGAACCCAGAGGCGAGGATACCAATAAAATGGATACCTCATCCTCTTTAAAGAGGAAGAATATGTCTGATCCAGTCCCTTCTTCGGGGGGGAAAAGTAAAGAGGATGGGGTGGGGAAGAAGAAGGCTGTCTAACTTAATCACCCATGATGGCTGAACTCACCCCGTTGACTCTGGCGTCGATTAATGTCGCCAGCATAAAGTCTGATGCGGCTAGATTTGCGGCCTTTGATTTTTTCACCCGAATTGAGGCTGAAATTTTGTTTTTGCAGGAGACCAGACTAACGGACATGGGGGTCATCCACAAGGCAAAAAAGGAGTGGAGGTGTGGGCCCTCATACTGGTCTCTTGCGGCCGAGCCGTATAGCGGGGTGGCGGTCCTTTTTAAGACCGCTGAGGTGGAATGCCGACGGGTTATTGAGATAGAAATGGGGAGGTGCCTGGTCTTAGACGTCTTCATGAGGGGACAGGAGCTTCGGCTCATAAACATCTACGGCCCACAGTCTAAGTGGGACCGTAAATGTCTCTTCATGAAGATCAAGCCCTTTCTTTTTACGAGCCGGCAGGTGGTCTTCGGTGGGGATTTCAACACCATTACGAGATCCCGTGATAGGGGAGGTCCCGGAGGCCGCCTGGCTTATGATAGCATAGCCCTAAATAGTCTAGCTAGTGAAGCTCGCCTGGTGGATGTCCACATACGGCACACCCCAGGTCACGAGGGTTTCACCTTTCATAGAGGTAGCAGTAGGTCTAGAATAGACAGGTTTTTTTTGAAGGAGGACGCCATCTTTTCTGCAGTGTCCGCCGTTGAGGTGGAGTTCTCCGATCACTGTTTAATTTTCTTTTCTCTGAATGTTACAGAGACCCCCCGGATGGGAAGAGGGCTGTGGAAGCTGAATTCATCCCTTCTGGAAGAGGCGGAGGTGAGACAATCCTTTGAGGCTTTTCTTCAGAGCCAGGTACCGCTTTTGGATCTCTGTAGTACTAAGTCTGAGTGGTGGGAGATCTTCAAGAAAAGGGTGGCGGGGTTCTTCCGTCAGCTCTCGAGCCTCAGAAGTCTGAACAGGCATCGCTTGTATCAAGACCTGAGGAGGAAACTCGAGCAGCTCGTCTCGACTGGAGGTGACCGAGAGGAAATCTCCAGAGTGAAATCTTTGCTCAAGGGGTGTCAGTATGATAGGCACGCATCTTTAGTTTTTGAGAGGGATTTCGGGAAGTACCGCTCGCCCGACCCTTACAGAAACTGTAAGATGTCAGTGAATTGTAAGGTGGTGACAGGACTGATCGACAGTACGGGTTCCCTGAACAGATCCAAATCAGGGATCCTGGAGGTGGTCAGGTCCTTTTACTCACGCCTCTTGAGGAAGAGGGATCTGGATCGAGATGGGATGTCGGCTTTCCTGGCTGAAACTGTTCCTGAGCCAGGAGATGACCCCTCTCTTCATGTTTTGGCCGAGGTAATCAGGGAAGAGGAAGTGAGACTGGCCATTGATGGGCTCCGGCCCAAGAAATCGCCAGGTCCGGATGGCTTAACATCCGAGTTTTACAAGACTTTTAGGGACTCCTTGGTCCCCCTCTTGACTGAGGTGTTTAATGAGTGCCTCTCCTCGGGTGCTCTTCCCAGTTCAATGAGGAAGTCAGCCCTGATTATCTTGTCAAAGGGTAAGGACCCGTCCCGTATCGAGAATTGGCGTCCCATAGCGCTCCTCGATACGGACCGAAAGATTCTGGCAAAGGTGTTGTTTAATCGGCTGGTGAAGTTTGCACCTCGGCTCCTTTCGGGGGCTCAGCACTGTTCTGTTCCAGGCCGCAGTACTTTTAGTGCTGTGCTCGGTGTCCGAGAGGCAGTGGAGCAGGGCATTGCGTGTCGCTGGAAGGGGTACTTGCTGTCCTTAGACCAGGCAAAGGCTTTTGACCGGGTGGATCATGAGTACCTCTGGTCTGTCCTTCTGAGGTATGGTCTGCCGGGGAGGTTTGTAAATTGGTTAAAGACCTTGTATGAGGGGGCTGAGACTTTCCCGCTCGTGAACGGTTGGGTTGGTCACTCTTTTGAGGTGAGCTCCGGGGTCCGTCAGGGCTGTCCTCTGAGCCCACTTTTATACGTGTTCGCGATCGATCCCTTCTTAAGGAGGGTAGATCGTGGACCGTTGGTGGGAGTCGGGATGGACCGGGCGGAGCCGGGGGCAACTCTGAGGGTGGTAGCGTACGCCGACGACGTCTCCCTTTTTGTATCCTCGAGAGAGGAGGCGGATTGGGTCATGTCTGAGGTCGTGCGCTACTCGAAGGCATCCGGGTCCATGATCAACCGGGAAAAGTGCGAGAGTCTCTGGCTGGGAGGGGGAGATCCAAGTTTTGATCTCCCGGACACCCTTCCAGGGCCCCAGTCCTCCGCTAAGATCTTAGGCATCAATTTTGGCCCAGGGGACTATCCCCAACAAAATTGGGAAGGCAGGCTCAAGATTGCCGCCCAGAAGGTGGACCAGTGGAAGGGTTGGTCTTTAACCCTGAGGGAAAGGGTCAGCTTGGCCAAGGGTTATTTGCTTCCTTTGTTAATTTACCTGGGCAGCGTCTGCATCTTGCCAGAGTCTCTCTGGACGCGGGTCTATAGCCTGTTCTTCCAATTGTTATGGGGGAACAGGCTTAACCTAATCAAGAGGGAGGTCACGTACCGCACGAGGAGACTAGGTGGGTTGGGTAAGGTCAACCCAGTGGTGTTCTTAGTGAACACCTTTCTTAAGACCAACATTGCCAACCTCTGGACAGAGAGGGCTCCTCCGTGGGTATTCTCCTGCAGGGGATGGTTTCGGCCTTTCTTCCAGGAATGGGAGACAGGAGGGCAGGTGAAGGACCTACGAACACCACATGGACATCTCCCGGCTTATGCTACCCCGGCTCTGAAGGTGATCCGCCGGTGGGGTCTGGGAATGTGGGAAATCAGGACCATGTCGAGGAAATCCCTTGACAGTAGGGTCCTGTTGACCCATTTCCAGAAGCCCCTGGTGCTCAGAGATTGCCCAGGCCGGGATCTGGAGGGGGGGCTCGGGTTGTTAAATTCTTCACGGATCCCCTCGAAGTTTTGGGACTTGGCCTGGCGCTGCTTCCATGGGAGGCTGTATGTGAGGGACAATCTGAAGTACAGGAACTCTGATGATCGGGGTTGTCCCCGTGAAGAGTGTGGCGACATGCTGGAAAGCATGGAGCACTTCCTCCTTCAGTGTCCCTTTAATACAGGGGTCTATAACCGGGTGGGTGCTTCCATAGGCTGGCCTAGGCTGGCATCCCTTTCCTATCCGGAGTGGGCTTATGGGGCATTCAGATCCCTTGGTGGCCGAGATCGGGGCACTTTATTCCTAGTTAGTGTAGTTGTTAGGTTCTACACCTGGAATGCACGGTGCCTAGTTTCAATACAGCATAAAACCCTCCCCCGGGATGAGGTGGTTAGTAACATCTTGGGTGACCTGGGTAAGGTGCGCTCTTTGGAGTTTGGGAGGCTGGGTGCGAGGAGGGCCTCTTGGCTTTGGAGGGGTCTCTCCTTTTAATACGTACCCGAGGGAAAGCTTGGCTTGAGTGATTAGGGGCTTCCAAGGAGTGTGGGAGGCTGGGTGGGAAGGGGGCCTCTTCACTTTGGAGGGGTTTCTCTTCTTACTCTAGGGATAGACTGGTTGTGTGATTGGGATAGGGAAAGATAAGGTGGTGTGGTGTTGAGGGACAGTTATATAGGGATAGATAGGGATAGGGAGGGAAAGTTTAGGGATAGTCAGATAGTTAGCATTGTTAAGATAGGTAGAGTAGGGATAGATAGGGGCAGGTAGGGATAGTTAGGGTCAGCTTTTTGAGGGACAGTCTTAGTTAAGTAGGGACAGGGTGTTTGTGTTGGTGTTAGGGTCAGGGCCTCTTCAGACTCCTATTCCCTGGTGGTGGGCTGATGTGTGGCACGCTTAGCCTTTTTGTTTTGTTCTGGTAGAATTAATGGATATCGGGCTTGAAGGTGCCGAACTTGGGCCTTACAGGTTAAAAGCTGTTGTTTTGGTATTGTGGTATTTTGATGTTGTGTTAGTAAAGTTATGATCTGTAAATAAAATTTTTGTATGTCTGTATTTTATCTTGTGGTATGTATAGTTAGTATGTTGTGGGGGGTGTAGTTTAGGTTGGGTGGGGGGTGTTTGTTGGGGGGTTGCATAAGGGCATATGGACCCTGGAAACAATATAAGGGCATGGAAACTTTCATGGACCCGGGGGAAAAAAGTGTGGTGTATTTTTCAGAGGGCATGAACTTGCATGGACCCGTGGTGGCAGTGTGGGTGGAGGGGAAAAAATAAAAAATAAAAATAAAATAAAAAAAAAAAATAAATAAATAAATAAAAAAAAAAAAAAAAAGAATTTGCTGTGTTTAGAGTGTTATAGACTGTTATAGAGTGTTAAGTTTGTATAGCTAGGTTGGCCTTTTCTTTTATTTTTTGGGCAGCATGGGCCAGATTTTCTTTTCTAGTTTTATATGTATATATGTAATTAAATAGTGGGGAGTGTGAGTGTATGTGTGAGTGTATGTGCGAATGAGTTTTTTCTTTACTTTATATTTGTCTATTGGTTAGGAAAAATGGATGTGATGATTTTCCTGCTGGGGGTTTCCTAAAGCTGCGAAGTTAAGAGACTCTAAGAGGCGTGGGAAAAGAAAGACTTCTTAAATGCTGGTTTTATTTTTGTAAGATATGTTGTGTATTTCTGTTTTTGTTTGTGTTTTGTATTTTTTATAAATAAAAGAGTTCCTGAAGGAACTACAGATAGTGCTTTGGAATGGTGCCCGGGCTGCCCCTGCAAGACTTTCACACTTGGGTGCCCCTCAGGCGCTGGTTTGGTAGTTGTAGCCCCTCAGGGTTGAGGCTTGGTGGGCCGGGTCACTCTGGGTCCGATTTGGTGGGCCGGGTCTGTCATGATTCTCAATGGCGAGAGAACATAGCCCAGCATATATAAGAACTAGCTCTTGGAAGATGGAATCTAAACTGACCATGAACTAAACCTGCCGCACAATTAACAGTGGCCGGGTAGCGTGCCTACGTTTTATCCCTAGACGCCCAGCGCCAGCCGGAGGACTAACTAATCCTAGCAGAGGAAAATACAGTCCTGGCTCACCTCTAGAGAGATTTCCCCAAAAGGCAGACAGAGGCCCCCACATATATTGGCGGTGATTTTAGATGAAATGACAAACGTAGTATGAAAATAGGTTTAGCAAAATCGAGGTCCGCTTACTAGATAGCAGGAAGACAGAAAGGGCACTTTCATGGTCAGCTGAAAACCCTATCAAAACACCATCCAGAAATTACTTTAAGACTCTAGTATTAACTCATAACACCAGAGTGGCAATTTCAGATCACAAGAGCTTTCCAGACACAGTAACGAAACAGCAGCTGTGAACTGGAACAAAATGCAAAAACAAACAAGGACGAAAGTCCAACTTAGCTGGGAGTTGTCTAGTAGCAGGAACATGCAAAGAAAGGCTTCTGATTACATTGTTGACCGGCATGAAACTGACAGAGGAGCAAGGTTATATAGAGACTCCCACATCCTGATGGGAACAGGTGAACAGAGAGGATGATGCACACAAGTTCAATTCCACCAGTGGCCACCGGGGGAGCCCAGAATCCAATTTCACAACAGTACCCCCCCCTCAAGGAGGGGGCACCGAACCCTCACCAGAACCACCAGGGCGATCAGGATGAGCCCTATGAAAGGCACGGACAAGATCGGAGGCATGAACATCAGAGGCAGTCACCCAAGAATTATCCTCCTGACCGTATCCCTTCCATTTGACCAGATACTGGAGTTTCCGTCTGGAAACACGGGAGTCTAAGATCTTTTCCACAACGTACTCCAACTCACCCTCAACCAACACCGGAGCAGGAGGCTCAACGGAAGGCACAACCGGTACCTCATACCTGCGCAATAATGACCGATGAAAAACATTATGAATAGAAAAAGATGCAGGGAGGTCCAAACGGAAGGACACAGGGTTAAGAATCTCCAATATCTTGTACGGGCCGATGAACCGAGGCTTAAACTTAGGAGAAGAAACCCTCATAGGGACAAAACGAGAAGACAACCACACCAAGTCCCCAACACAAAGCCGAGGACCAACACGACGACGGCGGTTGGCAAAAAGCTGAGTCTTCTCCTGGGACAACTTCAAATTGTCCACTACCTGCCCCCAAATCTGATGCAACCTCTCCACCACAGCATCCACTCCAGGACAATCCGAAGATTCCACCTGACCGGAGGAAAATCGAGGATGAAACCCCGAATTACAGAAAAACGGGGACACCAAGGTGGCAGAGCTGGCCCGATTATTGAGGGCGAACTCCGCCAATGGCAAAAAAGCAACCCAATCATCCTGATCCGCAGACACAAAACACCTCAAATATGTCTCCAAGGTCTGATTAGTCCGCTCGGTCTGGCCATTAGTCTGAGGATGGAAAGCAGACGAAAAAGACAAATCTATGCCCATCCTAGCACAGAATGCCCGCCAAAATCTAGACACGAATTGGGTCCCTCTGTCAGAAACGATATTCTCCGGAATACCATGCAAATGAACAACATTTTGAAAAAACAGAGGAACCAACTCGGAAGAAGAAGGCAACTTAGGCAAGGGAACCAAATGGACCATCTTAGAGAAACGGTCACACACCACCCAGATGACAGACATCTTCTGAGAAACAGGCAGATCCGAAATAAAATCCATCGAGATGTGCGTCCAAGGCCTCTTCGGAATAGGCAAGGGCAACAACAATCCACTAGCCCGAGAACAACAAGGCTTGGCCCGAGCACAAACGTCACAAGACTGCACAAAGCCTCGCACATCTCGTGACAGGGAAGGCCACCAGAAGGACCTTGCCACCAAATCCCTGGTACCAAAGATTCCAGGATGACCTGCCAACGCAGAAGAATGAACCTCAGAGATGACTCTACTGGTCCAATCATCAGGAACAAACAGTCTACCAGGTGGGCAACGATCCGGTCTATCCGCCTGAAACTCCTGCAAGGCCCGCCGCAGGTCTGGAGAAACGGCAGACAATATCACTCCATCCTTAAGGATACCTGTGGGCTCAGAATTACCAGGGGAGTCAGGCTCAAAACTCCTAGAAAGGGCATCCGCCTTAACATTCTTAGAACCCGGTAGGTATGACACCACAAAATTAAACCGAGAGAAAAACAACGACCAGCGCGCCTGTCTAGGATTCAGGCGCCTGGCAGACTCAAGGTAAATTAAATTTTTGTGGTCAGTCAATACCACCACCTGATGTCTGGCCCCCTCAAGCCAGTGACGCCACTCCTCAAAAGCCCACTTCATGGCCAAAAGCTCCCGATTCCCAATATCATAATTCCGCTCGGCGGGCGAAAATTTACGGGAAAAAAAAGCACAAGGTCTCATCACGGGGCAGTCGGAACTTCTCTGCGACAACACCGCCCCAGCTCCGATTTCAGAAGCGTCGACCTCAACCTGAAAAGGAAGAGCAACATCAGGCTGACGCAACACAGGGGCGGAAGAAAAGCGGCGCTTAAGCTCCCGAAAGGCCTCCACAGCATCAGGGGACCAATCAGCAACATCAGCACCCTTCTTAGTCAAATCACTCAATGGTTTAACAACATCAGAAAAACCAGCAATAAATCGACGATAAAAGTTAGCAAAGCCCAAAAATTTCTGAAGACTCTTAAGAGAAGAGGGTTGCGTCCAATCACAAATAGCCTGAACCTTGACAGGATCCATCTCGATGGAAGAGGGGGAAAAAATGTATCCCAAGAAGGAAATCTTTTGAACCCCAAAAACGCACTTAGAACCCTTCACACACAAGGAATTAGACCGCAAAACCTGAAAAACCCTCCTGACCTGCTGGACATGAGAGTCCCAGTCATCCGAAAAAATCAGAATATCATCCAGATACACAATCATAAATTTATCCAAATAATCGCGGAAAATGTCATGCATAAAGGACTGGAAGACTGAAGGGGCATTTGAAAGACCAAAAGGCATCACCAAATACTCAAAGTGGCCCTCGGGCGTATTAAATGCGATTTTCCACTCATCCCCCTGCTTGATTCACACCAAATTATACGCCCCACGGAGATCAATCTTAGAGAACCACTTGGCCCCCTTTATACGAGCAAACAAATCAGTCAGCAGTGGCAACGGATATTGATATTTAACCGTGATTTTATTCAAAAGCCGATAATCAATACACGGCCTCAAAGAGCCATCTTTCTTAGACACAAAGAAAAAACCGGCTCCTAAGGGAGATGACGAAGGACGAATATGTCCCTTTTCCAAGGACTCCTTTATATATTCTCGCATAGCAGCGTGTTCAGGCACAGACAGATTAAATAAACGACCCTTAGGGTATTTACTACCCGGGATCAAATCTATGGCACAATCGCACTCCCGGTGCGGAGGTAGTGAACCAAGCTTGGGTTCTTCAAAAACGTCACGATAGTCAGACAAGAATTCAGGAATCTCAGAGGGAATAGATGATGAAATGGAAACCAAAGGTACGTCCCCATGAGTCCCTTTACATCCCCAGCTTAACACAGACATAGCTTTCCAGTCGAGGACTGGGTTATGAGATTGCAGCCATGGCAATCCTAGCACCAAAACATCATGTAGATTATACAGCACCAGAAAGCGAATAATCTCCTGGTGATCCGGATTAATACGCATAGTTACTTGTGTCCAGTATTGTGGTTTATTACTAGCCAATGGGGTGGAGTCAATCCCCTTCAGAGGTATAGGAGCTTCCAAAGGCTCCAAATCATACCCACAGCGTTTGGCAAAGGACCAATCCATAAGACTCAAAGCGGCGCCAGAGTCGACATAGGCGTCCGCGGTAATAGATGATAAAGAACAAATCAGGGTCACAGATAGAATAAACTTAGACTGTAAAGTGCTAATTGAAACAGACTTGTCAAGCTTCTTAGTACGCTTAGAGCATGCTGATATAACATGAGTTGAATCACCACAATAGAAGCACAACCCATTTTTTCGTCTAAAATTCTGCCGCTCGCTTCTGGACAGAATTCTATCACATTGCATATTTTCTGGCGTCTTCTCAGTAGACACCGCCAAATGGTGCACAGGTTTGCGCTCCCGAAGACGCCTATCGATCTGAATAGCCATTGTCATGGACTCATTCAGACCCGCAGGCACAGGGAACCCCACCATAACATCCTTAATGGCATCAGAGAGACCTTCTCTGAAAATCGCCGCCAGGGCGCACTCATTCCACTGAGTAAGCACAGACCATTTACGGAATTTTTGGCAGTATATTTCAGCTTCGTCTTGCCCCTGAGATAGGGACATCAAAGCTTTTTCCGCCTGAAGCTCTAAATGAGGTTCCTCATAAAGCAACCCCAAGGCCAGAAAAAACGCATCGACATTGAGCAACGCAGGATCCCCTGGTGTCAATGCAAAAGCCCAATCTTGAGGGTCGCCCCGGAGCAAGGAAATTACAATCCTGACCTGCTGTGCAGGGTCTCCGGCAGAGCGAGACTTCAGGGACAAAAACAATTTGCAATTATTTTTAAAATTTTGAAAGCAAGATCTATTCCCTGAAAAAAATTCAGGCAAAGGAATTCTAGGTTCAGACATAGGTGCATGAACAACAAAATCTTGCAAATTTTGTACCTTCGTGGCGAGATTATTCAAACCTGTAGCTACACTCTGAAGATCCATTTCAAACAGGTGAACACAGAGCCATTCAAGGATTAGAAGGAGAGAAAGAGAGGAAGGCTGCAGTATAGGCAGACTAGCAAGTGATTCAATTATGAGCACACTCAGAACTAGAGAAAAAAAAAAAAAAAAAAATTTCCAGCAGACTTCTTTTTTTCTCTCCTTTCTCAGCCAATAATTTAACCCTTTTGGGCCGGTCAAACTGTCATGATTCTCAATGGCGAGAGAACATAGCCCAGCATATATAAGAACTAGCTCTTGGAAGATGGAATCTAAACTGACCATGAACTAAACCTGCCGCACAATTAACAGTGGCCGGGTAGCGTGCCTACGTTTTATCCCTAGACGCCCAGCGCCAGCCGGAGGACTAACTAATCCTAGCAGAGGAAAAT
The DNA here is from genome assembly GCF_051348905.1 of Ranitomeya variabilis. Lineage (NCBI taxonomy): Eukaryota > Metazoa > Chordata > Amphibia > Anura > Dendrobatidae > Ranitomeya > Ranitomeya variabilis. The sequence goes on along the minus strand of NC_135232.1, from coordinate 822,665,950 downwards.
ACAGTCCTGGCTCACCTCTAGAGAGATTTCCCCAAAAGGCAGACAGAGGCCCCCACATATATTGGCGGTGATTTTAGATGAAATGACAAACGTAGTATGAAAATAGGTTTAGCAAAATCGAGGTCCGCTTACTAGATAGCAGGAAGACAGAAAGGGCACTTTCATGGTCAGCTTAAAACCCTATCAAAACACCATCCAGAAATTACTTTAAGACTCTAGTATTAACTCATAACACCAGAGTGGCAATTTCAGATCACAAGAGCTTTCCAGACACAGTAACGAAACAGCAGCTGTGAACTGGAACAAAATGCAAAAACAAACAAGGACGAAAGTCCAACTTAGCTGGGAGTTGTCTAGTAGCAGGAACATGCAAAGAAAGGCTTCTGATTACATTGTTGACCGGCATGAAACTGACAGAGGAGCAAGGTTATATAGAGACTCCCACATCCTGATGGGAACAGGTGAACAGAGAGGATGATGCACACAAGTTCAATTCCACCAGTGGCCACCGGGGGAGCCCAGAATCCAATTTCACAACACGGGTCACTCTGGGTCTGATTTGGTGGGCCGGGTCACTCTGGGTCCGATTTGGTGGGCCGGGTCACTCTGGGTCCGATTTGGTGGGCCGGGTCACTCTGGGTCCCATTTGGTGGGCCGGGTCACTCTGGGTCCCATTTGGTGGGCCGGGTCACTCTGGGTCCCATTTGGTGGGCCGGGTCACTCTGGGTCCCATTTGGTGGCCCGGGTCAGTCTGGGTCCCATTTGGTGGCCCGGGTCACTCTGGGTCCCATTTGGTGGCCCGGGTCACTCTTGGTCCGATTTGGTGGCCCGGGTCACTCTGGGCCCGATTTGGTGGCCCGGGTCACTCTGGGCCCGATTTGGTCAACCCGGGTCACTCTGGGCCCGATTTGGTGGCCCGGGTCACTCTGGGCCCGATTTGGTGGCCCGGGTCACTCTGGGTCCGATTTGGTGGGCCGGGTCACTCTGGGTCCGATTTGGTGGCCCGGGTCACTCTGGGTCCGATTTGGTGGCCCGGGTCACTCTGGGTCCGATTTGGTGGCCCGGGTCACTCTGGGTCCGATTTGGTGGCCCGGGTCACTCTGGGTCCGATTTGGTGGCCCGGGTCACTCTGGGTCCGATTTGGTGGCCCGGGTCACTCTGGGTCCGATTTGGTGGCCCGGGTCACTCTGGGTCCGATTTGGTGGCCCGGGTCACTCTGGGTCCGATTTGGTGGCCCGGGTCACTCTGGGTCCGATTTGGTGGCCCGGGTCACTCTGGGTCCGATTTGGTGGCCCGGGTCACTCTGGGTCCGATTTGGTGGCCCGGGTCACTCTGTGTCCGATTTGGTGGCCCGGGTCACTCTGGGTCCGATTTGATGGCCCGGGTCACTCTGGGTCCGATTTGGTGGCCCGGGTCACTCTGGGTCCGATTTGGTGGCCCGGGTCACTCTGGGTCCGATTTGGTGGCCCGGGTCACTCTGGGTCCGATTTGACGGGCGGCGCCACTCTGGGTCCGATTTGACGGGCGGCGCCACTCTGGGTCCGACTTGGCGGGCGGTGCCACTCTGGGTCCGACTTGGCGCGCGGCGCCACTCTGGGTCCGACTTGGCGGGCGGCGCCACTCTGGGTCCGACTTGGCGGGCGGCGCCACTCTGGGTCCGACTTGGTGGGCGGCGCCACTCTGGGTCCGATTTGGTGGGCCGGGTCACTCTGGGTCCGATTTGGCGGGCCGGGTCACTCTGGGTCCGATTTGGCGGGCCGGGTCACTCTGGGTCCGATTTGGCGGGCCGGGTCACTCTGGGTCCGATTTGGCGGGCCGGGTCACTCTGGGTCCGATTTGGCGGGCCGAGTCACTCTGGGTCCGATTTGGCGGGCCGGGTCACTCTGGGTCCGATTTGGCGGGCCGGGTCACTCTGGGTCCGATTTGGCGGGCGGCGCCACTCTGGGTCCGATTTGGCGGGCGGCGCCACTCTGGGTCCGATTTGGCGGGCGGCGCCACTCTGGGTCCGATTTGGCGGGCGGCGCCACTCTGGGTCCGATTTGGCGGCCCGGGTCACTCTGGGTCCGATTTGGTGGGCGGCGCCACTCTGGGTCCGATTTGGCGGGCGGCGCCACTCTGGGTCCGATTTGGCGGGCGGCGCCACTCTGGGTCCGATTTGGCGGGCGGCGCCACTCTGGGTCCGATTTGGTGGGCGGCGCCACTCTGGGTCCGATTTGGCGGGCGGCGCCACTCTGGGTCCGATTTGGCGGCCCGGGTCACTCTCGGTCCGATTTGGCGGCCCGGGTCACTCTGGGTCCGATTTGGCGGCCCGGGTCACTCTGGGTCCGATTTGGCGGGCGGCGCCACTCTGGGTCCGATTTTGCGGGCGGCGCCACTCTGGGTCCGATTTGGCGGGCGGCGCCTCTCTGGGTCCGATTTGGCGGGCAGCGCAACTCTGTGTCCGATTTGGCGGGCGGCGCCACTCTGGGTCCGATTTGGCGGGCGGCGCCACTCTGGGTCCGATTTGGCGGGCGGCGCCACTCTGGGTCCGATTTGGCGGGCGGCGCCACTCTGGGTCCGATTTGGCGGGCGGCGCCACTCTGGGTCCGATTTGGCGGGCGGCGCCACTCTGGGTCCGATTTGGCGGGCGGCGCCACTCTGGGTCCGACTTGATGGGCGGCGCCACTCTGGGTCCGATTTGGCGGGCGGGGGCACTCTGGGTCCGATTTGGCAAGCGGGGGCACTCTCGTCCGATTTGGTGGGCTGGGTCCGGATTTGGTGAGCGGGGCAATAATGATAAGACTACAGATAGTGCTTTGTAATTGTGCTGTACTGTCACTTTAAGAGCTGATATCTGACAAAACTTGTGACCTGGTGGGCTGGTAGAGTTTATAGGCGTTGGCATAGTAACTGGGTCTCACTGCGCATATCAATGAGGTAATCAGCCAGGTGGCAGTTATTTTTAGAAATTGCCTCAGAAATCAGGCCCATTATAAACGTATTGGAAAATTTCCCTATTGAAATGCATTGAGACACTTTTTTCAAACGCAAATTGCGCCAAAACTACAAATCCGATCGACACAAAAAATACTTAGCACACCTCTCAGGAACGCTGGCTTCGAAATGACACCTCACTGGAGTCTGTGAGTTTAGCGGTTCGGGCCGCATTACGTGCGGACTGAATAATAATAAGAAGAACTAGATGGGTATTTCCTGAAGGAACTACAGATAGTGCTTTGGAATGGTGCCCGGGCTGCCCCTGCAAGACTTTCACACTTGGGTGCCCCTCAGGCGGTCCGATTTGGTGGGTTGGGTCAATCTGGGTCTGATTTTGTGGGCGGGGTAAATCTAGGTCCGATTCGGTGGGCGGGGTCACTTTTGGTCCGATTCTGTGGGCGCGGCCACTCTGGGTCCGATTCGGTGGGCGCAGCCACTCTGGGTCCGATTTGGTGGGCGGGGCACCTTAGGGACCAATTTGGTGGGTGGGGTCACTCGGTCCGATTTGGTGGGCTGGGCACCTCAGGGTCTGATTTGGTGGGCTGGGCACCTCAGGGTCCGATTTGGTGGATGGGGTCACTCTGGGTCCGATTTGGTGGGCGGGGTCACTCTGGGTCCGATTTGGTGGACGGGATCACTCTGGGTCTGATTTGGTGGAAGGGGTCACTGGGTCTGATTTGGTGGAAGGGGTCACTCTGGGTCCGATTTGGTGGGCGGAGCCACTCTGGGTCCGATTTGGTGGGCGGGGTCACTCTGGGTCCGATTTGGTGGGCGGGGTCACTCTGGGTCCGATTTGGTGGGCCGGGCCCCTCGGGGTCCGATTTGGTGGGCCGGGCCCCTCGGGTTCCGAATTGGTGAGCGGGGTAATCTACTATATAATTGTCTAAGGGCACTTCCGTCTTTCTGTCTCACAACACCGCTACGTCATCATCTCGTGAGACCGCAATGCACTCTTGGGACCGGAGCGCGCAACAAGCATCGGGTACCGGCCACTCCAGGTGCAACAAGCATCGTGTACCGGCCGCTCTAGGAGGTGCAACAACCATCAGATACCGGCCGCTCCAGGAGGTGAGTATGTAACTTTTTTATTTTAATTCTTTTTTTTTTTTTAACAGGGATATGCAGTATACTATGTGACTGGACAATTTACTACGTGACTGGGCAGTATAACTACGTGGCTCTGCGCTGTATACTGCGTGGCTCTGCGCTGTATACTACGCGGCTCTGCGCTGTATACTACGCGGCTCTGCGCTGTATACTACGCGGCTCTGCGCTGTATACTGCGCGTTCTGCGCTGTATACTGCACGGCTCTGCGCTGTATACTGCGCGGCTCTGCGCTTTGTACTGTGCGGCTCTGCGCTATATACTGCGTGGCTCTTCGCTGTATACTACGCGGGTCTGCGCTGTGTACTGCGCGGCTCTGCGCTGTGTAATGCGCGTGTCCGTGCTGTGTACTGCGCGTGTCTGCGCTGTATACTGCGCGGCTCTGTGCTGTGTACTGCACGGCTCTGCACTGTGTACTGCGCGGCTCTGTGCGGTATACTGCGCGGCTCTGCTCTTTATACTGTGCGGCTCTGCGCTCTGTACTGCGCGGCTCTGCGCTGTGTACTGCCCGGCTCTGCGCTCTGTACTGCGCGGCTCTGCGCTGTGTACTGCGCGGTATACTGCGCGGCTCTGCGCTGTGTACTGCACGGCTCTGCGCTTTATACTGCGCGGCTCTGCGCTGTGTACTGCGCGGCTCTGCGCTGTGTACTGCGCGGCTCTGCGCTGTGTACTGCGCGGCTCTGCGCTGTGTACTGCGCGGCTCTGCGCTGTGTACTGCGTGGCTCTGCGCTTTGCCCTGTGCCGCTCTGCGCTGTGTACTGCGCGGCTCTGCGCTGTGTACTGCGCGGCTCTGCGCTGTGTACTGCGCGGCTCTGCACTGTGTACTGCGCGGCTCTGCGCGGTATACTGCGCGGCTCTGCTCTTTATACTGTGCGGCTCTGCGCTGTGTACTGCGCGGCTCTGCGCTGTGTACTGTGCGGCTCTGCGCTGTGTACTGCGCGGCTCTGCGCTGTGTACTGCGCGGCTCTGCGCTTTGCACTGCGCCGCTCTGCGCTGTGTACTGCGCGGCTCTGCGCTGTGTACTGCACGGCTCTGCGCTGTGTACTGCGCGGCTCTGCACTGTGTACTGCGCGGCTCTGCGCGGTATACTGCGCGGCTCTGCTCTTTATACTGTGCGGCTCTGCGCTCTGTACTGCGCGGCTCTGCGCTGTGTACTGCCCGGCTCTGCGCTGTGTACTGCGCGGCTCTGCGCTGTGTACTGCGCGGCTCTGCGCGGTATACTGCGCGGCTCTGCGCTGTGTACTGCACGGCTCTGCGCTTTATACTGCGCGGCTCTGCGCTGTGTACTGCGCGGCTCTGCGCTGTGTACTGCGCGGCTCTGCGCTGTGTACTGCTCGGCTCTGCGCTGTGTACTGCGTGGCTCTGCGCTGTGTACTGCGCGGCTCTGCGCTGTGTACTGCGCGGCTCTGTGCTTTGCACTGCGCCGCTCTGCGCTGTGTACTGCGCGGCTCTGCGCTGTGTACTGCGCGGCTCTGCGCTGTGTACTGTGCGGCTCTGCCCTGTGTACTGCGCGGCTCTGCTCTTTATACTGTGCGGCTCTGCGCTGTGTACTGCGCCGCTCTGTGCTGTGTACTGCGCGGCTCTGCGCTGTGTACTGCGCGGCTCTGCGCTGTGTACTGCGCGGCTCTGCGCTTTATACTGCGCGGCTCTGCGCTGTGTACTGCGCGGCTCTGCGCTGTGTACTGCGCGGCTCTGCGCTGTGTACTGCGCGGCTCTGCGCTTTGCACTGCGCCGCTCTGCGCTGTGTACTGCGCGGCTCTGCGCTGTGTACTGCGCGGCTCTGCACTGTGTACTGCGCGGCTCTGCGCGGTATACTGCGCGGCTCTGCTCTTTATACTGTGCGGCTCTGCGCTGTGTACTGCGCGGCTCTGCGCTGTGTACTGCGCGGCTCTGCGCGGTATACTGCGCGGCTCTGCGCTGTGTACTGCACGGCTCTGCGCTTTATACTGCGCGGCTCTGCGCTGTGTACTGCGTGGCTCTGCGCTGTGTACTGCGCGGCTCTGCGCTGTGTACTGCGCGGCTCTGCACTGTATACTGCGTGGCTGTGCAATATACTACGTGGACATGCATATTCTAGAATACCCGATGAGTTAGAATCGGGCCACAGTCTAATAATCATAAGACTACGGATAGTGTTTTGTAATTGTGCTGTACTGTCACTTTAAGAGCTGATATTATCTGACAAAACTTGTGACCTGGTGAGCTGATGTAGAGTTCATAGGCGTTGGCATAGTAACTGGGTCTCACTGCGCATATCAATGAGCTAATCAGCCAGGTGGCAGTTATTTTTAGAAATTGCCTCAGAAATCAGGCCCATTATAAACGTATTGGAAAATTTCTCTATTGAAATGCATTGAAACACTTTTTTCAAACACAAATTGCGCAAAAACTACAAATCCGATCGGCACGAAAAATACTTAGCACACCTCTCAGGAACGCTGGCTTCGAAATGACACCTCACTGGAGTCTGTGAGTGAAGCGGTTCGGGCCGCATTACGTGCGGACTGAATAATAATAATAACTAGATGGGTATTTCCTGAAGGAACTACAGATAGTGCTTTGGAATGGTGCCCGGGCTGCCCCTGCAAGACTTTCACACTTGGGTGCCCCTCAGGCGGTCCGATTTGGTGGGTTGGGTCAATCTGGGTCTGATTTTGTGGGCGGGGTAAATCTAGGTCCGATTCGGTGGGCGGGGTCACTTTTGGTCCAATTCTGTGGGCGCGGCCACTCTGGGTCCGATTCGGTGGGCGGAGCCACTCTGGGTCCGATTTGGTGGGCGGGGCACCTTAGGGACCAATTTGGTGGGTGGGGTCGCTCGGTCCGATTTGGTGGGCTGGGCACCTCAGGGTCTGATTTGGTGGGCTGGGCACCTCAGGGTCCGATTTGGTGGGTGGGGTCACTCTGGGTCCGATTTGGTGGGCGGGGTCACTCTGGGCCCGATTTGGTGGAAGGGGTCACTCTGGGTCCGATTTGGTGGAAGGGGTCACTCTGGGTCTGATTTGGTGGAAGGGGTCACTCTGGGTCCGATTTGGTGGGCGGAGCCACTCTGGGTCCGATTTGGTGGGCGGGGTCACTCTGGGTCTGATTTAGGGGGCGGGGTCACTCTGGGTCCGATTTGGTGGGCCGGGCCCCTCGGGGTCCGATTTGGTGGGCCGGGCCTCTCGGGTTCCGAATTGGTGAGCGGGGTAATCTACTATCTAATTATCTAAGGGCACTTCCGTCTTTCTGTCTCACAACACCGCTACGTCATCATCTCGTGAGACCGCAATGCACTCTTGGGACCGGAGCGCGCAACAAGCATCGGGTACCGGCCACTCCAGGTGCAACAAGCATCGTGTACCGGCCGCTCTAGGAGGTGCAACAACCATCAGATACCGGCCGCTCCAGGAGGTGAGTATGTAACTTTTTTATTTTAATTCTTTTTTTTTTTAACAGGGATATGCAGTATACTATGTGACTGGACAATATACTACATGACTGGGCAGCATAACTACGTGGCTCTGCGCTGTATACTGCGTGGCTCTGTGCTGTATACTGCGTGGCTCTGCGCTGTATACTACGCGGCTCTGCGCTGTATACTACGCGGCTCTGCGCTGTATACTGCGTGGCTCTGCGCTGTGTACTGCGCGGCTCTGCGCTGTGTACTGCACAGCTCTGCGCTGTGTACTGCGCGGCTCTGCACTGTGTACTGCGCGTTCTGCGCTGTATACTGTGCGGCTCTGCGCTGTATACTGCGCAGCTCTGCGCTTTGTACTGCGCGGCTCTGCGCTATATACTGCGTGGCTCTTCGCTGTATACTACGCGGCTCTGCGCTGTGTACTGCGCGGCTCTGCGCTGTGTACTGCGCGTGTCCGTGCTGTGTACTGCGCGTGTCTGCGCTGTATACTGCGGGGCTCTGCACTGTATACTGCGGGGCTCTGCGCTGTATACTACGCGGCTCAGCGCTGTATACTGCGCGGCTCTGCGCTGCATACTGCGTGGCTCTACGCTGCGTACTGCGCGGCTCTGCGCTGTATACTGGGTGGCTCTGCGCTGTGTACTGCGCGGCTCTGTGCTGTGTACTGTGCGGCTCTGCACTGTGTACTGCGCGGCTCTGCGCTGTGTACTGCGCGGCTCTGCGCTGTGTACTGCGCGGCTCTGCGCTTTATACTGTGCGGCTCTGCGCTCTGTACTGCGCGGCTCTGCGCTGTGTACTGCGCAGCTCTGCGCTGTATACTGCGCGGCTCTGCGCTGTGTACTGCGCGGCTCTGCGCTGTGTACTGCGCGGCTCTGCGCTGTGTACTGCTCGGCTCTGCGCTGTGTACTGCGCGGCTCTGCGCTGTGTACTGCGCGGCTCTGCGCTGTGTACTGCGCGGCTCTGCGCTGTGTACTGCACGGCTCTGCGCGGTATACTGCGCGGCTCTGCGCTTTATACTGCGCGGCTCTGCGCTGTGTACTGCTCGGCTCTGCGCTGTGTACTGCGCGGCTCTCCGCTTTATACTGCGCGGCTCTGCGCTTTATACTGCGCGGCTTTGCGCTGTGTACTGCATGGCTCTGCGCTGTGTACTGCGCGGCTCTGCGCTGTGTACTGCATGGCTCTGCGCTGTGTACTGCACGGCTCTGCGCTTTATACTGCGCGGCTCTGCGCTGTGTACTGCACGGCTCTGCGCTGTGTACTGCGCGGCTCTGCGCTGTGTACTGCACGGCTCTGCGCTTTATACTGCGCGGCTCTGCGCTGTGTACTGCACGGCTCTGCGCTGTGTACTGCGCGGCTCTGCGCTGTGTACTGCGCGGCTCTGCGCTTTATACTGCGCGGCTCTGCGCTTTATACTGCGCGGCTCTGCGCTGTGTACTGCGCGGCTCTGCGCTGAGTACTGCGCGGCTCTGCGCTGTGTACTGCACGGCTCTGCGCTTTATACTGCGCGGCTCTGCGCTGTGTACTGCACGGCTCTGCGCTGTGTACTGCGCGGCTCTGCGCTGTGTACTGCACGGCTCTGCGCTTTAAACTGCGCGGCTCTGCGCTGTGTACTGCACGGCTCTGCGCTGTGTACTGCGCGGCTCTGCGCTGTGTACTGCGCGGCTCTGCGCTTTATACTGCGCGGCTCTGCGCTGTGTACTGCGCGGCTCTGCGCTGTGTACTGCACGGCTCTGCGCTTTATACTGCGCGGCTCTGCGCTGTGTACTGCACGGCTCTGCGCTGTGTACTGCGCGGCTCTGCGCTGTGTACTGCACGGCTCTGCGCTTTATACTGCGCGGCTCTGCGCTGTGTACTGCACGGCTCTGCGCTGTGTACTGCGCGGCTCTGCGCTGTGTACTGCGCGGCTCTGCGCTTTATACTGCGCGGCTCTGCGCTGTGTACTGCGCGGCTCTGCGCTGTGTACTGCGCGGCTCTGCGCTGTGTACTGCACGGCTCTGCACTGTATACTGCGTGGCTGTGCAATATACTACGTGGACATGCATATTCTAGAATACCCGATGAGTTAGAATCGGGCCACAGTCTAATAATCATAAGACTACGGATAGTGGTTTGGAATTGTGCTGTACTGTCACTTTAAGAGCTGATATTATCTGACAAAACTTGTGACCTGGTGAGCTGATGTAGATTTCATAGGAGTTGGCATAGTAACTGTGTCTGACTGCGCATATCAATGAGCTAATCAGCCAGGTGGCAGTTATTTTTAGAAATTGCCTGAGAAACCAGCCCATTATAAACGTATAGGAAAATTTCTCCATTGAAACGCATTGAAAGACTTTTTTCAAACACAAATTGCGCAAAAACTACAAATCCGATCGACACGAAAAATACTTAGCACACCTCTCAGGAACGCTGGCTTCGAAATGACACCTCACTGGAGTCTGTGAGTTTAGCGGTTCGGGCCGCATTACGTGCGGACTGAATAATAAGAATAAGAAGAAGTTTACCACGGTGGAATAACAGTATAGTGCTTTGTTCCAAAGCACTATAACTAGATGGGTATTTCCTGAAGGAACTACAGATAGTGCTTTGGAATGGTGCCCGGGCTGCCCCTGCAAGACTTTCACACTTGGGTGCCCCTCAGGCGGTCCGATTTGGTGGGTTGGGTCAATCTGGGTCTGATTTTGTGGGCGGGGTAAATCTAGGTCCGATTCGGTGGGCGGGGTCACTTTTGGTCCGATTCTGTGGGCGCGGCCACTCTGGGTCCGATTCGGTGGGCGGAGCCACTCTGGGTCCGATTTGGTGGGCGGGGCACCTTAGGGACCAATTTGGTGGGTGGGGTCGCTCGGTCCGATTTGGTGGGCTGGGCACCTCAGGGTCTGATTTGGTGGGCTGGGCACCTCAGGGTCCGATTTGGTGGGTGGGGTCACTCTGGGTCCGATTTGGTGGGCGGGGTCACTCTGGGCCCGATTTGGTGGAAGGGGTCACTCTGGGTCCGATTTGGTGGAAGGGGTCACTCTGGGTCCGATTTGGTGGAAGGGGTCACTCTGGGTCTGATTTGGTGGAAGGGGTCACTCTGGGTCCGATTTGGTGGGCGGAGCCACTCTGGGTCCGATTTGGTGGGCGGGGTCACTCTGGGTCTGATTTAGGGGGCGGGGTCACTCTGGGTCCGATTTGGTGGGCCGGGCCCCTCGGGGTCCGATTTGGTGGGCCGGGCCTCTCGGGTTCCGAATTGGTGAGCGGGGTAATCTACTATCTAATTATCTAAGGGCACTTCCGTCTTTCTGTCTCACAACACCGCTACGTCATCATCTCGTGAGACCGCAATGCACTCTTGGGACCGGAGCGCGCAACAAGCATCGGGTACCGGCCACTCCAGGTGCAACAAGCATCGTGTACCGGCCGCTCTAGGAGGTGCAACAACCATCAGATACCGGCCGCTCCAGGAGGTGAGTATGTAACTTTTTTATTTTAATTCTTTTTTTTTTTAACAGGGATATGCAGTATACTATGTGACTGGACAATATACTACGTGACTGGGCAGTATAACTACGTGGCTCTGCGCTGTATACTGCGTGGCTCTGTGCTGTATACTGCGTGGCTCTGCGCTGTATACTACGCGGCTCTGCGCTGTATACTACGCGGCTCTGCGCTGTATACTGCGTGGCTCTGCGCTGTGTACTGCGCGGCTCTGCGCTGTGTACTGCACGGCTCTGCGCTGTGTACTGCGCGGCTCTGCACTGTGTACTGCGCGTTCTGCGCTGTATACTGCGCGGCTCTGCGCTGTATACTGCGCAGCTCTGCGCAGCTCTGCGCTTTGTACTGCGCGGCTCTGCGCTATATACTGCGCGGCTCTGCGCTGTGTACTGCGCGTGTCCGTGCTGTGTACTGCGCGTGTCTGCGCTGTATACTGCGGGGCTCTGCACTGTATACTGCGGGGCTCTGCGCTGTATACTACGCGGCTCAGCGCTGTATACTGCGCGGCTCTGCGCTGCATACTGCGTGGCTCTACGCTGCGTACTGCGCGGCTCTGCGCTGTATACTGGGTGGCTCTGCGCTGTGTACTGCGCGGCTCTGTGCTGTGTACTGTGCGGCTCTGCACTGTGTACTGCGCGGCTCTGCGCTGTGTACTGCGCGGCTCTGCGCTTTATACTGTGCGGCTCTGCGCTCTGTACTGCGCAGCTCTGCGCTGTATACTGCGCGGCTCTGCGCTGTGTACTGCGCGGCTCTGCGCTGTGTACTGCGCGGCTCTGCGCTGTGTACTGCTCGGCTCTGCGCTGTGTACTGCGCGGCTCTGCGCTGTGTACTGCGCGGCTCTGCGCTGTGTACTGCGCGGCTCTGTGCTGTGTACTGCACGGCTCTGCGCGGTATACTGCGCGGCTCTGCGCTTTATACTGTGCGGCTCTGCGCTCTGTACTGCACGGCTCTGCGCTGTCTACTGCGCGGCTCTGCGCTGTGTACTGCTCGGCTCTGCGCTGTGTACTGCGCGGCTCTCCGCTTTATACTGCGCGGCTCTGCGCTTTATACTGCGCGGCTTTGCGCTGTGTACTGCATGGCTCTGCGCTGTGTACTGCGCGGCTCTGCGCTGTGTACTGCACGGCTCTGCGCTTTATACTGCGCGGCTCTGCGCTGTGTACTGCACGGCTCTGCGCTGTGTACTGCGCGGCTCTGCGCTGTGTACTGCACGGCTCTGCGCTTTATACTGCGTGGCTCTGCGCTGTGTACTGCACGGCTCTGCGCTGTGTACTGCGCGGCTCTGCGCTGTGTACTGCGCGGCTCTGCGCTGTGTACTGCGCGGCTCTGCGCTTTATACTGCGCGGCTCTGCGCTTTATACTGCGCGGCTCTGCGCTGTGTACTGCGCGGCTCTGCGCTGTGTACTGCGCGGCTCTGCGCTGTGTACTGCACGGCTCTGCGCTTTATACTGCGCGGCTCTGCGCTGTGTACTGCACGGCTCTGCGCTGTGTACTGCGCGGCTCTGCGCTGTGTACTGCACGGCTCTGCGCTTTAAACTGCGCGGCTCTGCGCTGTGTACTGCACGGCTCTGCGCTGTGTACTGCGCGGCTCTGCGCTGTGTACTGCGCGGCTCTGCGCTTTATACTGCGCGGCTCTGCGCTGTGTACTGCGCGGCTCTGCGCTGTGTACTGCGCGGCTCTGCGCTGTGTACTGCTCGGCTCTGCGCTTTACACTGCGCGGCTCTGCGCTGTGTACTGCACGGCTCTGCGCTGTGTACTGCGCGGCTCTGCGCTGTGTACTGCACGGCTCTGCGCTTTATACTGCGCGGCTCTGCGCTGTGTACTGCACGGCTCTGCGCTGTGTACTGCGCGGCTCTGCGCTGTGTACTGCGCGGCTCTGCGCTGTGTACTGCGCGGCTCTGCGCTGTGTACTGCGCGGCTCTGCGCTGTGTACTGCACGGCTCTGCACTGTATACTGCGTGGCTGTGCAATATACTACGTGGACATGCATATTCTAGAATACCCGATGAGTTAGAATCGGGCCACAGTCTAATAATCATAAGACTACGGATAGTGGTTTGGAATTGTGCTGTACTGTCACTTTAAGAGCTGATATTATCTGACAAAACTTGTGACCTGGTGAGCTGATGTAGATTTCATAGGAGTTGGCATAGTAACTGTGTCTGACTGCGCATATCAATGAGCTAATCAGCCAGGTGGCAGTTATTTTTAGAAATTGCCTGAGAAACCAGCCCATTATAAACGTATAGGAAAATTTCTCCATTGAAACGCATTGAAAGACTTTTTTCAAACACAAATTGCGCAAAAACTACAAATCCGATCGACACGAAAAATACTTAGCACACCTCTCAGGAACGCTGGCTTCGAAATGACACCTCACTGGAGTCTGTGAGTTTAGCGGTTCGGGCCGCATTACGTGCGGACTGAATAATAAGAATAAGAAGAAGTTTACCACGGTGGAATAACAGTATAGTGCTTTGTTCCAAAGCACTATAACTAGATGGGTATTTCCTGAAGGAACTACAGATAGTGCTTTGGAATGGTGCCCGGGCTGCCCCTGCAAGACTTTCACACTTGGGTGCCCCTCAGGCGGTCCGATTTGGTGGGTTGGGTCAATCTGGGTCTGATTTTGTGGGCGGGGTAAATCTAGGTCCGATTCGGTGGGCGGGGTCACTTTTGGTCCGATTCTGTGGGCGCGGCCACTCTGGGTCCGATTCGGTGGGCGGAGCCACTCTGGGTCCGATTTGGTGGGCGGGGCACCTTAGGGACCAATTTGGTGGGTGGGGTCACTCGGTCCGATTTGGTGGGCTGGGCACCTCAGGGTCTGATTTGGTGGGCTGGGCACCTCAGGGTCCGATTTGGTGGGTGGGGTCACTCTGGGTCCGATTTGGTGGGCGGGGTCACTCTGGGCCCGATTTGGTGGAAGGGGTCACTCTGGGTCCGATTTGGTGGAAGGGGTCACTCTGGGTCCGATTTGGTGGAAGGGGTCACTCTGGGTCTGATTTGGTGGAAGGGGTCACTCTGGGTCCGATTTGGTGGGCGGAGCCACTCTGGGTCCGATTTGGTGGGCGGGGTCACTCTGGGTCTGATTTAGGGGGCGGGGTCACTCTGGGTCCGATTTGGTGGGCCGGGCCCCTCGGGGTCCGATTTGGTGGGCCGGGCCTCTCGGGTTCCGAATTGGTGAGCGGGGTAATCTACTATCTAATTATCTAAGGGCACTTCCGTCTTTCTGTCTCACAACACCGCTACGTCATCATCTCGTGAGACCGCAATGCACTCTTGGGACCGGAGCGCGCAACAAGCATCGGGTACCGGCCACTCCAGGTGCAACAAGCATCGTGTACCGGCCGCTCTAGGAGGTGCAACAACCATCAGATACCGGCCGCTCCAGGAGGTGAGTATGTAACTTTTTTATTTTAATTCTTTTTTTTTTTAACAGGGATATGCAGTATACTATGTGACTGGACAATATACTACGTGACTGGGCAGTATAACTACGTGGCTCTGCGCTGTATACTGCGTGGCTCTGTGCTGTATACTGCGTGGCTCTGCGCTGTATACTACGCGGCTCTGCGCTGTATACTACGCGGCTCTGCGCTGTATACTGCGTGGCTCTGCGCTGTGTACTGCGCGGCTCTGCGCTGTGTACTGCACGGCTCTGCGCTGTGTACTGCGCGGCTCTGCACTGTGTACTGCGCGTTCTGCGCTGTATACTGCGCGGCTCTGCGCTGTATACTGCGCAGCTCTGCGCAGCTCTGCGCTTTGTACTGCGCGGCTCTGCGCTATATACTGCGCGGCTCTGCGCTGTGTACTGCGCGTGTCCGTGCTGTGTACTGCGCGTGTCTGCGCTGTATACTGCGGGGCTCTGCACTGTATACTGCGGGGCTCTGCGCTGTATACTACGCGGCTCAGCGCTGTATACTGCGCGGCTCTGCGCTGCATACTGCGTGGCTCTACGCTGCGTACTGCGCGGCTCTGCGCTGTATACTGGGTGGCTCTGCGCTGTGTACTGCGCGGCTCTGTGCTGTGTACTGTGCGGCTCTGCACTGTGTACTGCGCGGCTCTGCGCTGTGTACTGCGCGGCTCTGCGCTTTATACTGTGCGGCTCTGCGCTCTGTACTGCGCAGCTCTGCGCTGTATACTGCGCGGCTCTGCGCTGTGTACTGCGCGGCTCTGCGCTGTGTACTGCGCGGCTCTGCGCTGTGTACTGCGCGGCTCTGCGCTGTGTACTGCTCGGCTCTGCGCTGTGTACTGCGCGGCTCTGCGCTGTGTACTGCGCGGCTCTGCGCTGTGTACTGCGCGGCTCTGTGCTGTGTACTGCACGGCTCTGCGCGGTATACTGCGCGGCTCTGCGCTTTATACTGTGCGGCTCTGCGCTCTGTACTGCACGGCTCTGCGCTGTCTACTGCGCGGCTCTGCGCTGTGTACTGCTCGGCTCTGCGCTGTGTACTGCGCGGCTCTCCGCTTTATACTGCGCGGCTCTGCGCTTTATACTGCGCGGCTTTGCGCTGTGTACTGCATGGCTCTGCGCTGTGTACTGCGCGGCTCTGCGCTGTGTACTGCACGGCTCTGCGCTTTATACTGCGCGGCTCTGCGCTGTGTACTGCACGGCTCTGCGCTGTGTACTGCGCGGCTCTGCGCTGTGTACTGCACGGCTCTGCGCTTTATACTGCGTGGCTCTGCGCTGTGTACTGCACGGCTCTGCGCTGTGTACTGCGCGGCTCTGCGCTGTGTACTGCGCGGCTCTGCGCTGTGTACTGCGCGGCTCTGCGCTTTATACTGCGCGGCTCTGCGCTTTATACTGCGCGGCTCTGCGCTGTGTACTGCGCGGCTCTGCGCTGTGTACTGCGCGGCTCTGCGCTGTGTACTGCACGGCTCTGCGCTTTATACTGCGCGGCTCTGCGCTGTGTACTGCACGGCTCTGCGCTGTGTACTGCGCGGCTCTGCGCTGTGTACTGCACGGCTCTGCGCTTTAAACTGCGCGGCTCTGCGCTGTGTACTGCACGGCTCTGCGCTGTGTACTGCGCGGCTCTGCGCTGTGTACTGCGCGGCTCTGCGCTTTATACTGCGCGGCTCTGCGCTGTGTACTGCGCGGCTCTGCGCTGTGTACTGCGCGGCTCTGCGCTGTGTACTGCTCGGCTCTGCGCTTTATACTGCGCGGCTCTGCGCTGTGTACTGCACGGCTCTGCGCTGTGTACTGCGCGGCTCTGCGCTGTGTACTGCACGGCTCTGCGCTTTATACTGCGCGGCTCTGCGCTGTGTACTGCACGGCTCTGCGCTGTGTACTGCGCGGCTCTGCGCTGTGTACTGCGCGGCTCTGCGCTGTGTACTGCGCGGCTCTGCGCTGTGTACTGCGCGGCTCTGCGCTGTGTACTGCACGGCTCTGCACTGTATACTGCGTGGCTGTGCAATATACTACGTGGACATGCATATTCTAGAATACCCGATGAGTTAGAATCGGGCCACAGTCTAATAATCATAAGACTACGGATAGTGGTTTGGAATTGTGCTGTACTGTCACTTTAAGAGCTGATATTATCTGACAAAACTTGTGACCTGGTGAGCTGATGTAGATTTCATAGGAGTTGGCATAGTAACTGTGTCTGACTGCGCATATCAATGAGCTAATCAGCCAGGTGGCAGTTATTTTTAGAAATTGCCTGAGAAACCAGCCCATTATAAACGTATAGGAAAATTTCTCCATTGAAACGCATTGAAAGACTTTTTTCAAACACAAATTGCGCAAAAACTACAAATCCGATCGACACGAAAAATACTTAGCACACCTCTCAGGAACGCTGGCTTCGAAATGACACCTCACTGGAGTCTGTGAGTTTAGCGGTTCGGGCCGCATTACGTGCGGACTGAATAATAAGAATAAGAAGAAGTTTACCACGGTGGAATAACAGTATAGTGCTTTGTTCCAAAGCACTATAACTAGATGGGTATTTCCTGAAGGAACTACAGATAGTGCTTTGGAATGGTGCCCGGGCTGCCCCTGCAAGACTTTCACACTTGGGTGCCCCTCAGGCGGTCCGATTTGGTGGGTTGGGTCAATCTGGGTCTGATTTTGTGGGCGGGGTAAATCTAGGTCCGATTCGGTGGGCGGGGTCACTTTTGGTCCGATTCTGTGGGCGCGGCCACTCTGGGTCCGATTCGGTGGGCGGAGCCACTCTGGGTCCGATTTGGTGGGCGGGGCACCTTAGGGACCAATTTGGTGGGTGGGGTCACTCGGTCCGATTTGGTGGGCTGGGCACCTCAGGGTCTGATTTGGTGGGCTGGGCACCTCAGGGTCCGATTTGGTGGGTGGGGTCACTCTGGGTCCGATTTGGTGGGCGGGGTCACTCTGGGCCCGATTTGGTGGAAGGGGTCACTCTGGGTCCGATTTGGTGGAAGGGGTCACTCTGGGTCCGATTTGGTGGAAGGGGTCACTCTGGGTCTGATTTGGTGGAAGGGGTCACTCTGGGTCCGATTTGGTGGGCGGAGCCACTCTGGGTCCGATTTGGTGGGCGGGGTCACTCTGGGTCTGATTTAGGGGGCGGGGTCACTCTGGGTCCGATTTGGTGGGCCGGGCCCCTCGGGGTCCGATTTGGTGGGCCGGGCCTCTCGGGTTCCGAATTGGTGAGCGGGGTAATCTACTATCTAATTATCTAAGGGCACTTCCGTCTTTCTGTCTCACAACACCGCTACGTCATCATCTCGTGAGACCGCAATGCACTCTTGGGACCGGAGCGCGCAACAAGCATCGGGTACCGGCCACTCCAGGTGCAACAAGCATCGTGTACCGGCCGCTCTAGGAGGTGCAACAACCATCAGATACCGGCCGCTCCAGGAGGTGAGTATGTAACTTTTTTATTTTAATTCTTTTTTTTTTTAACAGGGATATGCAGTATACTATGTGACTGGACAATATACTACGTGACTGGGCAGTATAACTACGTGGCTCTGCGCTGTATACTGCGTGGCTCTGTGCTGTATACTGCGTGGCTCTGCGCTGTATACTACGCGGCTCTGCGCTGTATACTACGCGGCTCTGCGCTGCATACTGCGTGGCTCTACGCTGCGTACTGCGCGGCTCTGCGCTGTATACTGGGTGGCTCTGCGCTGTGTACTGTGCGGCTCTGCACTGTGTACTGCGCGGCTCTGCGCTGTGTACTGCGCGGCTCTGCGCTTTATACTGTGCGGCTCTGCGCTCTGTACTGCGCGGCTCTGCGCTGTGTACTGCGCAGCTCTGCGCTGTATACTGCGAAGCTCTGCGCTGTGTACTGCGCGGCTCTGCGCTGTGTACTGCGCGGCTCTGCGCTGTGTACTGCTCGGCTCTGCGCTGTGTACTGCGCGGCTCTGCGCTGTGTACTGCGCGGCTCTGCGCTGTGTACTGCGCGGCTCTGTGCTGTGTACTGCACGGCTCTGCGCGGTATACTGCGCGGCTCTGCGCTTTATACTGTGCGGCTCTGCGCTCTGTACTGCACGGCTCTGCGCTGTCTACTGCGCGGCTCTACGCTGTGTACTGCTTGGCTCTGCGCTGTGTACTGCGCGGCTCTCCGCTTTATACTGCGCGGCTCTGCGCTTTATACTGCGCGGCTTTGCGCTGTGTACTGCATGGCTCTGCGCTGTGTACTGCGCGGCTCTGCGCTGTGTACTGCACGGCTCTGCGCTTTATACTGCGCGGCTCTGCGCTTTATACTGCACAGCTCTGCGCTGTGTACTGCGCGGCTCTGCGCTGTGTACTGCACGGCTCTGCGCTTTATACTGCGTGGCTCTGCGCTGTGTACTGCACGGCTCTGCGCTGTGTACTGCGCGGCTCTGCGCTGTGTACTGCGCGGCTCTGCGCTTTATACTGCGCGGCTCTGCGCTTTATACTGCGCGGCTCTGCGCTGTGTACTGCGCGGCTCTGCGCTGTGTACTGCACGGCTCTGCGCTTTATACTGCGCGGCTCTGCGCTGTGTACTGCACGGCTCTGCGCTGTGTACTGCGCGGCTCTGCGCTGTGTACTGCACGGCTCTGCGCTTTAAACTGCGCGGCTCTGCGCTGTGTACTGCACGGCTCTGCGCTGTGTACTGCGCGGCTCTGCGCTGTGTACTGCGCGGCTCTGCGCTTTATACTGCGCGGCTCTGCGCTGTGTAATGCGCGGCTCTGCGCTGTGTACTGCGCGGCTCTGCGCTGTGTACTGCACGGCTCTGCGCTTTATACTGCGCGGCTCTGCGCTGTGTACTGCACGGCTCTGCGCTGTGTACTGCGCGGCTCTGCGCTGTGTACTGCACGGCTCTGCGCTTTATACTGCGCGGCTCTGCGCTGTGTACTGCGCGGCTCTGCGCTGTGTACTGCGCGGCTCTGCGCTGTGTACTGCGCGGCTCTGCGCTGTGTACTGCGCGGCTCTGCGCTGTGTACTGCACGGCTCTGCGCTTTATACTGCGCGGCTCTGCGCTGGGTACTGCACGGCTCTGCGCTGTGTACTGCGCGGCTCTGCGCTGTGTACTGCGCGGCTCTGCGCTGTGTACTGCGCGGCTCTGCGCTGTGTACTGCACGGCTCTGCACTGTATACTGCGTGGCTGTGCAATATACTACGTGGACATGCATATTCTAGAATACCCGATGAGTTAGAATCGGGCCACAGTCTAATAATCATAAGACTACGGATAGTGGTTTGGAATTGTGCTGTACTGTCACTTTAAGAGCTGATATTATCTGACAAAACTTGTGACCTGGTGAGCTGATGTAGATTTCATAGGAGTTGGCATAGTAACTGTGTCTGACTGCGCATATCAATAAGCTAATCAGCCAGGTGGCAGTTATTTTTAGAAATTGCCTCAGAAACCAGCCCATTATAAACGTATAGGAAAATTTCTCCATTGAAACGCATTGAAAGACTTTTTTCAAACACAAATTGCGCAAAAACTACAAATCCGATCGACACGAAAAATACTTAGCACACCTCTCAGGAACGCTGGCTTCGAAATGACACCTCACTGGAGTCTGTGAGTTTAGCGGTTCGGGCTCCAGAGGAAGAGGCGTGGCTATTGAACAGAGGGTCGGCTGTGTGCTTGGCTGTGGACCGTGTGCTCCTGGGAAGGGAGATTTTTCATCTGGGACTTTTTGCCTGCCCCTTCCCAGGAAGCAAGGACTGTTCCTGGGACTGAGCTTCGGGGCTGAGCCCCTGGCTCCCACCCCCCGGTGCAAGCCGGCTGGGGGTGGGAGGCCTTGCATATCACCAAGAAGCCCCGTGTACCATCTAGCCAGTCCCAGGACCAAAAAGCCATGGGAAAAAGTGGCAAAAGCTCGGGGGGCCGCAGGCCCCAGAAGACGGGGACCCCTAAGGCCGCGGCCGTGGCGGTTCCTCCTCCCGGAGGAGGAGAGGCGGCCAGTGGAGGTGCGGCGGTGAGCCCCCAGATATGGGGCTCTAAGGCGGCAGGGGAGCCGACTACCACCTACGGCTCCCGAATACGCGCGCACGTCCACGAATACGAGGAGGCCGCCAAACAGCTGAGGATACTCCGGGAGGAGTTGAAGGGAGCCAGGGCAACTGCTAAGTGCAAGCTCCCTGCCTCAAGGAGAGCAGAGGTCGCCGCCACGGTGAAGAGGCTGAGGGGGTCTATAGTCTCCCTGGAAGACCGTAGAGCGGAGATCCTGGCGGGAAGCGGCCCCTTTGAGGAGAAGCTAAGAAATGACGACCGGTTTAGGGCCATGACCGGTGGGTCTCCTGAGGGGTCAGGAGACCCCGACCAGGTGGAGGAAGAGGAGGAAGATGGCGGTCCATCTGCGCCATATCCACCTGAAGGCCTGGGGAATAACAGCACCCAGGTATCGTATAGCGGGATAGCCCCTGAGCAAGTGGCCCTCCCGTCGGACTCCAGTAACTCGGAGGAAAGCGGGAGCGAGGGGGAGGATGGCGGTGGTACTAGCAGTCAGGGGGGCTGCCTCATCCTGCAGCAAGTGCGGCAGATCGAGTCCCCAGCACGGTTTGGCGAGCTGTTGTTTGGGGATGAGGTCTGCGAGGATGAGGCAACCGGGAGGGGGAAAAAGCGTAAGAAGGCAAAAGCATCAGTGGTGGAGAAGTTTGTCTACGCCCCCCTTCCTGGGGCTCCCCTGTCCCGTTGTGCGGAACCCGCTACCCACCCCGGCTCGGGCCCTGTTGTGGGTCCGCAGCGAGGGAGCGGGGAGAGGAAGGTCTGCCCGGATCGGGGCACCATGCCTGGTGGTGGTGTCTCGGATTCGGGCAGTGATATGGAGTGCGGTGCCGGCAGTGCCGGGGTTAATGGTGGTGGTGCTCGGGCTAAGTCCCCTGTGGCAGGGGGGGCTGGCCCGGCACCTGGTGTGTGGGCAGCCGGGGCCGCATCTCCGGCGGCGAGAGCTGGGGTGTCCGGGTCCCCCACATGCGGATCCGCTCAAAAGGCTGGATCTTTTTTGGGGACCCGGAGACCAGGAAAGGGCGCGATTAAAGTAAAGGCACAATGCAAAGTGCTGGTCGCTCCCCTGGCGGTGTCCGTGGCCAGGTCGGGTGCCCCTGTGCGCAGATCCAGCGATGGGTCTGTGCCGGAGGTCCCGCCGCCGCTGGACGCCGAGGGGGAGTGGCCTGTGCTGAGGGGGTCAGCGGTGGTGGCGGCTGGTGCGGGTGCCGTGCCCCTTGGCGTCAGTACCGCGGGGGGCCCTGGGCGAGCCCCGGGGTCTCCGGTGCGGGTGGCGTCGGGGGGCGTGGCTTCCCCAGCTGCGGCCCCAGTTGTCCCCTCCATGCCTGTGCCTGCGGTCCGTGAGGGGGGCGTGGCCTCCCCGTGTGTTGCCCGACCCGCTGTGGTTGTGGCATGCGGGGGGGGTGTGCCCTCCTCGGCTGCTGTCCCACCCGCCGCTGTGGTTGCGGCCGGCGGGGGGGGCGCAGCCTCGGTGGTCGCGGGACCCCCCGCTGTGATCGCGGCCGGCGGTGGGGGCGTGGCCTGTGCGGCTGCGGCCCCGCCTGCTGGTGCTGTGGTCGGTGGGGGGGCGTGGCCTCGGCGGGTCCGCCGCGAGTGGCTCCGCCCACTCGAAAAAACAACAGTACAGTGGCAGCTAAAGCCGGCAAAGGGGTGCCGGAGTCCCCTGCCCACTTACCGTCATCTGGTGGTGCGGGGGCTCCGGTGCCTGAAGATAAAAGTCCTGACTGTGGTCCCGGTATGGAGCGGGGTCCGGTGGCAGAGTCCGGCCCTGCTCCAAGTAGTAATAAAGTTAAAAAAACGGCTGCCGCAGAGCGCTCAGGGGATGCTGCTGCTCCTGGGCTCAGGCGGGGCGGTGTGACTGTTGAGCACTGCTCTGCGGGCCTTAAAGGGGCAGCGGCACCCCTGGGGACGACAGTATGTGCTGCACCAGGAAGTGTGCAGCAGGAGCCCCCAGCAGGAAGGAAGGTTAGGGAAAAAAAAAAACATCTGATTGTTAATAAAAATGATACTGGGATAAATGTGGCCGTGGCGAATGTGGAAATGAATGACGGTATGGATGGTGTGTTGTGTGCTGGGGATGTGGGGGAGGGTATGAATGGTGTCACAAGTGTTGCAAGTGCGAAAGGTGTGAATGGTGCGGATGGCGGTACGGATGTTGGTGGTATAGATGGCGGTGCGGGGGGTGGGGGGGAGGCTGGTCCATCTGCCCCCCCAGTTGCTCCCCTCCCCCTTTCTTTTGCGAGGGTGGTGGCTGGGGCTCCAGGGGGTTCACGGGGGGATCGGGGGGTCTCCTCGCCTCTGGGTTCCGGGGACGGCGTTTTGCAGCGCCGTTTTCTGGAAGCCCTAAAAAACGGAGAGCGGTCGATCATGGTAGAGGGAAGAGAGGTGGACCTGTCTTTCTGGCTGGAGAGACATGGCCTGGCCGCCTTCCAAGATAAAAGGGAAGGGGAAACTGTATGGTCCCTCCCGACAGCCGGGCAGGGGGTGGCGAGGAGGAATGTAGTCCGTCTTCGCTGGAGGGGCAGTGAAGCTTGCCCACCCAGGAGCAGGGTGGTGGAGCTCCTCATGAAGATGGGCTTTGGGGTAGTTGATATCTTTGCCCTGATTCATCCTGCGGCCACCCTCTTCTTTGACATCAGTTTCGTGCGGCCAGAGGGGCTTGAGCTCTTTTGGTCGAATTACGAGCTGGTGAAGGGGGAGCCCGGCTGGCGAGATTTCGCTGTGCAAGCGGTATCTCGCCAAAATGGCGTGAAGAGGGTGACCGTTGTAACATGTAACGAGTCACTCTCTGGTGTTGACATTCTGACGTGGCTTTCCCGCTATGGGGAAGTCACGGACGTCCCAAAAAAAAATCTGGACGAATTTGGTATTTGGTCAGGGGGCTGGACCTTCATGATGAAGTTGAAGGTCTCAGGGGGTACGGTCACCCACATCCCTTCCTCTGCGTTCATTGGAAGGGACCGGATCCTGATCTTCTATCAGGGGCAGCCGAAGGTCTGTCACAGGTGCGGTGATCCCCGCCACTTCAGCGCAAGCTGCAAGGTGCAGAAATGTGCCTTGTGTGGCGGGGTAGGCCATCTCGCTGCATCCTGTAAGGACATTCGATGTAACCTGTGTGGTGATCTGGGTCACCCGTACAGCCGCTGCCCTCGCTCTTTCTCCAATTCTGCTGCTGGCCGGGTGGGGGGAGGCCGTGAGGGGGAAACCTCTGGCGGTTCGACCTCTGCCGCGGTAGGTGGTAGCGGCGGGGGAGGGGCTGAGGGGTCGGTGAAGAGAGACAGAGCCCGGAATCCTGCCTACCAAAGGAGGCAGGAAAGGCGCCGCGGGGGTGGGGGGCAGGGAGAGCCTCAGGCAACTGGGGTAATGTCTGCTCCCCCCTCTGAGGCATCGGCTGTTGTCACTGAGGCCCCGAGGGAGGCGGAAGTGTGCGAGGAGATCAGGAGGATGGAGAGGGAGGATAACAGGGCTGACTCCGACAACTCCTCCCAGTATGAAAGTGTGGATGAGGAGGTCACGGATCAGCCGACAGTAAAACAGGGTGAGAAACATCGTACCAAAAAAGGGGGGAAGAAGAAAAGGAAGGTTACTAAGCCTTCTGGTCCTTCGCCCCCTCCCCTGACCGTGGTTGTGCCAACGGAAGGGCTCACCGGCTCCCCTCTGATTGCCCTCTCCAACCGGTTCCAAGCCCTCGAGGACTCTGCTGAGCCGGAGGTCGGGGGTGAGGGACCGGGGGCGGCACCTGGGGGGCTTTCGGGGGGCGGCGCAGTCTGTCCTCCGGAGGACGTTGTTTCCTCTGGGGGGGGGACTGACCCGGAACCCAGAGGCGAGGATACCAAAAATAAAATGGATACCTCATCCTCTTTAAAGAGGAAGAACATGTCTGACCCAGTCCCTTCTTCGGGGGGGAGAGGTAAAGAGGATGGGGTGGGGAAGAAGAAGGCTGTCTAACTCAATCACCCATGATGGCTGAACTCACCCCGTTGACTCTGGCGTCGATTAATGTCGCCAGCATAAAGTCTGATGCGGCTAGATTTGCGGCCTTTGATTTTTTCACCCGAATTGAGGCTGAAATTTTGTTTTTGCAGGAGACCAGACTAACGGACATGGGGGTCATCCACAAGGCAAAAAAGGAGTGGAGGTGTGGGCCCTCATACTGGTCTCTTGCGGCCGAGCCGTATAGCGGGGTGGCGGTCCTTTTTAAGACCGCTGAGGTGGAATGCCGACGGGTTATTGAGATAGAAATGGGGAGGTGCCTGGTCTTAGACATCTTCATGAGGGGACAGGAGCTTCGGCTCATAAACATCTATGGCCCACAATCTAAGTGGGACCGTAAATGTCTCTTCATGAAGATCAAGCCCTTTCTTTTTACGAGCCGGCAGGTGGTCTTCGGTGGGGATTTCAACACCATTACGAGATCCCGTGATAGGGGAGGTCCCGGAGGCCGCCTGGCTTATGATAGCATAGCCCTAAATAGTCTAGCTAGTGAAGCTCGCCTGGTGGATGTCCACATACGGCACACCTCAGGTCACGAGGGTTTCACCTTTCATAGAGGTAGCAGTAGGTCTAGAATAGACAGGTTTTTTTTGAAGGAGGACGCCATCTTTTCTGCAGTGTCCGCCGTTGAGGTGGAGTTCTCCGATCACTGTTTAATTTTCTTTTCTCTGAATGTTACAGAGACCCCCCGGATGGGAAGAGGGCTGTGGAAGCTGAATTCATCCCTTCTGGAAGAGGCGGAGGTGAGACAATCCTTTGAGGCTTTTCTTCAGAGCCAGGTACCGCTTTTGGATCTCTGTAGTACTAAGTCTGAGTGGTGGGAGATCTTCAAGAAAAGGGTGGCGGGGTTCTTCCGTCAGCTCTCGAGCCTCAGAAGTCTGAACAGGCATCGCTTGTATCAAGACCTGAGGAGGAAACTCGAGCAGCTCGTCTCGACTGGAGGTGACCGAGAGGAAATCTCCAGAGTGAAATCTTTGCTCAAGGGGTGTCAGTATGATAGGCACGCATCTTTGGTTTTTGAGAGGGATTTCGGGAAGTACCGCTCGCCCGACCCTTACAGAAACTGTAAGATGTCAGTGAATTGTAAGGTGGTGACAGGACTGATCGATAGTACGGGTTCCCTGAACAGATCCAAATCAGGGATCCTGGAGGTGGTCAGGTCCTTTTACTCACGCCTCTTGAGGAAGAGGGATCTGGATCGAGATGGGATGTCGGCTTTCCTGGCTGAAACTGTTCCTGAGCCAGGAGATGACCCCTCTCTTTATGTTTTGGCCGAGGTAATCAGGGAAGAGGAAGTGAGACTGGCCATTGATGGGCTCCGGCCCAAAAAATCGCCAGGTCCGGATGGCTTAACATCCGAGTTTTACAAGACTTTTAGGGACTCCTTGGTCCCCCTCTTGACTGAGGTGTTTAATGAGTGCCTCTCCTCGGGTGCTCTTCCCAGTTCAATGAGGAAGTCGGCCCTGATTATTTTGTCAAAGGGTAAGGACTCGTCCCGTATCGAGAATTGGCGTCCCATAGCGCTCCTCGATACGGACCGAAAGATTCTGGCAAAGGTGTTGTTTAATCGGCTGGTGAAGTTTGCACCCCGGCTCCTTTCGGGGGCTCAGCACTGTTCTGTTCCAGGCCGCAGTACTTTTAGTGCTGTGCTCGGTGTCCGAGAGGCAGTGGAGCAGGGCATTGCGGGTCGCTGGAAGGGGTACTTGCTGTCCTTAGACCAGGCAAAGGCTTTTGACCGGGTGGATCATGAGTACCTCTGGTCTGTCCTTCTGAGGTATGGTCTGCCGGGGAGGTTTGTCAATTGGTTAAAGACCTTGTATGAGGGGGCTGAGACTTTCCCGCTCGTGAACGGTTGGGTTGGTCACTCTTTTGAGGTGAGCTCCGGGGTCCGTCAGGGCTGTCCTCTGAGCCCACTTTTATACGTGTTCGCGATCGATCCCTTCTTAAGGAGGGTAGATCGTGGACCGTTGGTGGGAGTCGGGATGGACCGGGCGGAGCCGGGGGCCACTCTGAGGGTGGTAGCGTACGCCGATGATGTCTCCCTTTTTGTATCCTCGAGAGAGGAGGCGGATTGGGTCATGTCTGAGGTCGTGCGCTACTCGGAGGCATCCGGGTCCATGATCAACCGGGAAAAGTGCGAGAGTCTCTGGCTGGGAGGGGGAGATCCAAGTTTTGATCTCCCGGACACCCTTCCAGGGCCCCAGTCCTCCGCTAAGATCTTAGGCATCAATTTTGGCCCAGGGGACTATCCCCAACAAAATTGGGAAGGCAGGCTCAAGATTGCCGCCCAGAAGGTGGACCAGTGGAAGGGTTGGTCTTTAACCCTGAGGGAAAGGGTCAGCTTGGCCAAGGGTTATTTGCTTCCTTTGTTAATTTACTTGGGCAGTGTCTGCATCTTGCCGGAATCTCTCTGGACGCGGGTCTATAGCCTGTTCTTCCAACTGTTATGGGGGAACAGGCTTAACCTAATCAAGAGGGAGGTCACGTACCGCACGAGGAGACTAGGTGGGTTGGGTATGGTCAACCCAGTGGTGTTCTTAGTGAACACCTTTCTTAAGACCAACATTGCCAACCTCTGGACAGAGAGGGCTCCTCCGTGGGTATTCTCCTGCAGGGGATGGTTTCGGCCTTTCTTCCAGGAATGGGAGACAGGAGGGCAGGTGAAGGACCTACGAACACCACATGGACATCTCCCGGCTTATGCTACCCCGGCTCTGAAGGTGATCCGCCGGTGGGGTCTGGGAATGTGGGAAATCAGGACCATGTCGAGGAAATCCCTTGACAGTAGGGTCCTGTTGACCCATTTCCAGAAGCCCCTGGTGCTCAGAGATTGCCCAGGCCGGGATCTGGAGGGGGGGCTCGGGTTGTTAAATTCTCCACGGATCCCCTCGAAGTTTTGGGACTTGGCCTGGCGCTGCTTCCATGGGAGGCTGTATGTGAGGGACAATCTGAAGTTCAGGAACTCTGATGATCGGGGTTGTCCCCGTGAAGAGTGTGGCGACACGCTGGAAAGCATGGAGCACTTCCTCCTTCGGTGTCCCTTTAATACAGGGGTCTATAACCGGGTGGGTGCTTCCATAGGCTGGCCTAGGTTGGCATCCCTTTCCTATCCGGAGTGGGCTTATGGGGCATTCAGATCCCTTGGTGGCCGAGATCGGGGCACTTTATTCCTAGTTAGTGTAGTTGTTAGGTTCTACACCTGGAATGCACGGTGCCTAGTTTCAATACAGCATAAAACCCTCCCCCGGGATGAGGTGGTTAGTAACATCTTGGGTGACCTGGGTAAGGTGCGCTCTTTGGAGTTTGGGAGGCTGGGTGCGAGGAGGGCCTCTTGGCTTTGGAGGGGTCTCTCCTTTTAATACGTACCCGAGGGAAAGCTTGGTTGAGTGATTAGGGGCTTCCTAGGTGTTTGGGAGGCTGGGTGGGAAGAGGGCCTCTTCACTTTTGGAGGGGTTTCTCTTCTTACTCTAGGGACAGATTGGTTGTGTGACTGGGAGAGGGAAGGATAAGGTGGTGTGGGGTGTTGAGGGACAGTTATATAGGGATAGATAGGGACAGGGAGGGACAGTCTAGGGATAGGTAGATAGTTAGTATTGTTAAGTTAGGTAGAGTAGGGATAGGTAGGGGCATGTAGGGACAGATAGGGTCAGCTTTTTGAGGGGCAGTTTTAGTTGAGTAGGGACAGGGTGTTTGTGTCGGTGTTAGGGTCAGGGCCTCTTTAGACTCCTATTCCCTGGTGGTGGGCTGATGTGTGGCACGCTTAGTCTTTTTGTTTTGTTTCTGGTAGAATTAATGGATATCGGGCTTGAAGGTGCCGAACTTGGGCCTTACAGGTTAAAGCTGTTGTTTTGGTATTGTGGTATTTTGATGTTGTGTTAGTAAAGTTATGATCTGTAAATAAAATTTTGTATGTCTGTATTTTATCTTGTGGTATGTATAGTTAGTATGTTGTGGGGGGTGTAGTTTAGGTTGGGTGGGGGGTGTTTGTTGGGGGGTTGCATAAGGGCATATGGACCCTGGAAACAATATAAGGGCATGGAAACTTTCATGGACCCGGAGGAAAAAGTGTGGTGTATTTTTCAGAGGGCATGAACTTGCATGGACCCGTGGTGGCAGTGTGGGTGGAGGGAAAAAAAAAAAAAAATAAAAAAAAAAAAATAAAAAATAAAAATAAAAATAAAAATAAAAAATAAAATAAATTAAAAAAAAAAAAAAAAATTTAATTGCTGTGTTTAGAGTGTTATAGACTGTTTAGAGTGTTAAGTTTGTTTAGCTAGGTTGGCTTTTTCTTTTATTTTTTGGGCAGCATGGGCCAAATTTTCTTTTCTAGTTTTATATGTATATATGTATTAAATAGTGGGGAGTGTGAGTGTATGTGTGAGTGTATGTGCGAATGAATTTTTCTTTACTTTAAATTTTGTCTATTGGATAGGAAAAATGGATGTGATGATTTTCCTGCTGGGGGTTTCCTAAAGCTGCAAAGTTAAGAGACTCTGAGGCGTGGGAAAAAGAATTCTTAAATGCTGGTTTTATTTTTGTAAGATATGTTGTGTATTTCTGTTTTTGTTTGTGTTTTGTATTTTTTATAAATAAAAGAGATCCTGAAGGAACTACAGATAGTGCTTTGGAATGGTGCCCGGGCTGCCCCTGCAAGACTTTCACACTTGGGTGCCCCTCAGGCGGTCCGATTTGGTGGGTTGGGTCAATCTGGGTCTGATTTTGTGGGCGGGGTAAATCTAGGTCCGATTCGGTGGGCGGGGTCACTTTTGGTCCGATTCTGTGGGCGCGGCCACTCTGGGTCCGATTCGGTGGGCGGAGCCACTCTGGGTCCGATTTGGTGGGCGGGGCACCTTAGGGACCAATTTGGTGGGTGGGGTCGCTCGGTCCGATTTGGTGGGCTGGGCACCTCAGGGTCTGATTTGGTGGGCTGGGCACCTCAGGGTCCGATTTGGTGGGTGGGGTCACTCTGGGTCCGATTTGGTGGGCGGGGTCACTCTGGGCCCGATTTGGTGGAAGGGGTCACTCTGGGTCCGATTTGGTGGAAGGGGTCACTCTGGGTCCGATTTGGTGGAAGGGGTCACTCTGGGTCTGATTTGGTGGAAGGGGTCACTCTGGGTCCGATTTGGTGGGCGGAGCCACTCTGGGTCCGATTTGGTGGGCGGGGTCACTCTGGGTCTGATTTAGGGGGCGGGGTCACTCTGGGTCCGATTTGGTGGGCCGGGCCCCTCGGGGTCCGATTTGGTGGGCCGGGCCTCTCGGGTTCCGAATTGGTGAGCGGGGTAATCTACTATCTAATTATCTAAGGGCACTTCCGTCTTTCTGTCTCACAACACCGCTACGTCATCATCTCGTGAGACCGCAATGCACTCTTGGGACCGGAGCGCGCAACAAGCATCGGGTACCGGCCACTCCAGGTGCAACAAGCATCGTGTACCGGCCGCTCTAGGAGGTGCAACAACCATCAGATACCGGCCGCTCCAGGAGGTGAGTATGTAACTTTTTTATTTTAATTCTTTTTTTTTTTAACAGGGATATGCAGTATACTATGTGACTGGACAATATACTACGTGACTGGGCAGTATAACTACGTGGCTCTGCGCTGTATACTGCGTGGCTCTGTGCTGTATACTGCGTGGCTCTGCGCTGTATACTACGCGGCTCTGCGCTGTATACTACGCGGCTCTGCGCTGTATACTGCGTGGCTCTGCGCTGTGTACTGCGCGGCTCTGCGCTGTGTACTGCACGGCTCTGCGCTGTGTACTGCGCGGCTCTGCACTGTGTACTGCGCGTTCTGCGCTGTATACTGCGCGGCTCTGCGCTGTATACTGCGCAGCTCTGCGCAGCTCTGCGCTTTGTACTGCGCGGCTCTGCGCTATATACTGCGTGGCTCTTCGCTGTATACTACGCGGCTCTGCGCTGTGTACTGCGCGGCTCTGCGCTGTGTACTGCGCGTGTCCGTGCTGTGTACTGCGCGTGTCTGCGCTGTATACTGCGGGGCTCTGCACTGTATACTGCGGGGCTCTGCGCTGTATACTACGCGGCTCAGCGCTGTATACTGCGCGGCTCTGCGCTGCATACTGCGTGGCTCTACGCTGCGTACTGCGCGGCTCTGCGCTGTATACTGGGTGGCTCTGCGCTGTGTACTGTGCGGCTCTGCACTGTGTACTGCGCGGCTCTGCGCTGTGTACTGCGCGGCTCTGCGCTTTATACTGTGCGGCTCTGCGCTCTGTACTGCGCGGCTCTGCGCTGTGTACTGCGCAGCTCTGCGCTGTATACTGCGCGGCTCTGCGCTGTGTACTGCGCGGCTCTGCGCTGTGTACTGCGCGGCTCTGCGCTGTGTACTGCTCGGCTCTGCGCTGTGTACTGCGCGGCTCTGCGCTGTGTACTGCGCGGCTCTGCCCTGTGTACTGCGCGGCTCTGTGCTGTGTACTGCACGGCTCTGCGCGGTATACTGCGCGGCTCTGCGCTTTATACTGTGCGGCTCTGCGCTCTGTACTGCACGGCTCTGCGCTGTCTACTGCGCGGCTCTGCGCTGTGTACTGCTCGGCTCTGCGCTGTGTACTGCGCGGCTCTCCGCTTTATACTGCGCGGCTCTGCGCTTTATACTGCGCGGCTTTGCGCTGTGTACTGCATGGCTCTGCGCTGTGTACTGCGCGGCTCTGCGCTGTGTACTGCACGGCTCTGCGCTTTATACTGCGCGGCTCTGCGCTGTGTACTGCACGGCTCTGCGCTGTGTACTGCGCGGCTCTGCGCTGTGTACTGCACGGCTCTGCGCTTTATACTGCGTGGCTCTGCGCTGTGTACTGCACGGCTCTGCGCTGTGTACTGCGCGGCTCTGCGCTGTGTACTGCGCGGCTCTGCGCTTTATACTGCGCGGCTCTGCGCTTTATACTGCGCGGCTCTGCGCTGTGTACTGCGCGGCTCTGCGCTGTGTACTGCACGGCTCTGCGCTTTATACTGCGCGGCTCTGCGCTGTGTACTGCACGGCTCTGCGCTGTGTACTGCGCGGCTCTGCGCTGTGTACTGCACGGCTCTGCGCTTTATACTGCGCGGCTCTGCGCTGTGTACTGCGCGGCTCTGCGCTGTGTACTGCGCGGCTCTGCGCTGTGTACTGCACGGCTCTGCGCTGTGTACTGCGCGGCTCTGCGCTGTGTACTGCACGGCTCTGCGCTTTATACTGCGCGGCTCTGCGCTGGGTACTGCACGGCTCTGCGCTGTGTACTGCGCGGCTCTGCGCTGTGTACTGCGCGGCTCTGCGCTTTATACTGCGCGGCTCTGCGCTGTGTACTGCGCGGCTCTGCGCTGTGTACTGCGCGGCTCTGCGCTGTGTACTGCACGGCTCTGCGCTTTATACTGCGCGGCTCTGCGCTGTGTACTGCACGGCTCTGCGCTGTGTACTGCGCGGCTCTGCGCTGTGTACTGCACGGCTCTGCGCTTTATACTGCGCGGCTCTGCGCTGTGTACTGCGCGGCTCTGCGCTGTGTACTGCGCGGCTCTGCGCTGTGTACTGCACGGCTCTGCGCTGTGTACTGCGCGGCTCTGCGCTGTGTACTGCACGGCTCTGCGCTTTATACTGCGCGGCTCTGCGCTGGGTACTGCACGGCTCTGCGCTGTGTACTGCGCGGCTCTGCGCTGTGTACTGCGCGGCTCTGCGCTGTGTACTGCGCGGCTCTGCGCTGTGTACTGCACGGCTCTGCACTGTATACTGCGTGGCTGTGCAATATACTACGTGGACATGCATATTCTAGAATACCCGATGAGTTAGAATCGGGCCACAGTCTAATAATCATAAGACTACGGATAGTGGTTTGGAATTGTGCTGTACTGTCACTTTAAGAGCTGATATTATCTGACAAAACTTGTGACCTGGTGAGCTGATGTAAATTTCATAGGAGTTGGCATAGTAACTGTGTCTGACTGCGCATATCAATGAGCTAATCAGCCAGGTGGCAGTTATTTTTAGAAATTGCCTCAGAAACCAGCCCATTATAAACGTATAGGAAAATTTCTCTATTGAAACGCATTGAAAGACTTTTTTCAAACACAAATTGCGCAAAAACTACAAATCCGATCGACACGAAAAATACTTAGCACACCTCTCAGGAACGCTGGCTTCGAAATGACACCTCACTGGAGTCTGTGAGTTTAGCGGTTCGGGCCGCATTACGTGTGGACTGAATAATAAGAATAAGAAGAAGTTTACCACGGTGGAATAACAGTATAGTGCTTTGTTCCAAAGCACTATAATAATAAGAAGAAGTTATCCACGATGGAATAACAGTATAGTGCTTTGTTCCAAAGCACTATAATAAGAAGTTTACCACGGTGGAATAACAGTATAGTGCTTTGTTCCAAAGCACTATAATAAGAAGAAGTTTACCACGGTGGAATAACAGTATAGTGCTTTGTTCCAAAGCACTATAACTAGTTAACAGCAGCGGGTGGATCGTGAATCCTCCCATGGCTGTTAGAAGCAAATGTTGGTTATACTGTTTGGTCCTTGTCAAAGATTCTGAGATCCATTAAATGTGACCATTTTTCCTACTTCATACACATCAGTTTCAAGAACTGACTGTTCTCTTGCTGACCAATAAATCCCATCACTTCACAGGTGCCATTTTTACAAGATGGTTGATGGTATTCACTTCACGTTTCAGTAGTTGTAATGTTCTGAATGAGTATGTTAGGCATCGGGATTCTCTTGCGATCCCAAGCATCATCTGGTGCTGTGAACCCCCATTCTGGTCCGGCCACTGAGATTGCTGCTCAGCGCAGTCATCAGTCCCAGCATCTTGTTCAGGCTTGTGGTATACGTTTTGGATACTGCTACCTTTCCAGTCAAGTCTACGGTAACTAGTGATATTCAAGTGCAGCCTTGCGTTATGGAGTCTGAGTCCAGAGATCTCCTTAGGCTAGTTTCACACTAGCGTCGTGCACTGCACGTCGCTATGCGTCATTTTGTAGAAAAAACGTATCCTGCAAAAGTGCTTGCAGGATGCGTTTTTTCTCCATAGACTTGTATTAGCGACGGATCGCGACGGATTGCCACACGTCGCAACCGTCGTGCGACGGTTGCGTCGTGTTGCGTCTGTCCGTTACCACCAAAAAACATAGCATGTAACGTTTTTTGGTGCATCGTGTCCAGCATTTCCGACCGCGCATGCGCGGCCGGAACTCCGCCCCCACCTCCCCACACCTCACAATGGGGCAGCGGATGCATTGAAAAACTGCATCCGCTGCCCCCGTTGTGCTGCGCTTGCACAGTATGCATCGGTACGTCGCACGTGGTGCATGCGGGGCTGTAGTATCATTCATGTTTGGTGTGTGTGGCTAGATACTCTACCACTCGGTCTGCATGTTTGTGTGTGTGTGTCTATGACTCAATGCCTGAGTCTCTAGTCTGCTACATGCTTTGGGTGCCAGTTAGGTACAGGTTCGGTAGCTTTCAGGACTACGGTAACTAGCCGCTTGGCTTAGCATCTGTATCATTTATGTGTGCCGTTAGCACAGTTCAGTTACAGAGCAAGCTCAACCCTTACGCTATACTTCTCTTCAAAGACACCAGGGTTTTGTACCTAGCATCATATGAGTTCTTTCTCTTGGCTTAGCATCTGTTTCATTCTTGTGTGTGGTTGGCACAGTTTAGTTGCAGAACAAGCTATCTCCATGTGCTATCTTCCCTGTGACGTTTAACAGAGTACAATACTTAGCAAACTCGGAGCTCTACCTCTCTGTGAAGTTAACAGAGCTAGGAATTCTGTGTCCTGTTCATACAGTGTGAAGTTAAAGGGAACCTGTCACCCCCCTGGCATTTGTAACTAAAAGAGCCACCTTGTGCTGTACCAGAGTCCACCATGCAGAGATATATAACTGCTGCTAGTGTGAACAATGATGGATCAAAACAGCGAGCGTTACCTTAAGCATACTGTGTTAAAGGGAACCTGTCACCCCGCCCCGGCATTTGTAACTAAAAGTGCCACCTTGTGCTGCACTAATGCTGTATTCTGACAAGTTGGCTATTTCAGTTCGGGTCCCTAGCACTGCTGCGATACTTGCTTTTGAAATTTGATGCCTCACATCCATCACTCGTGGCCTCTGCGCGCCGGGCGCTGCCTCCTCATCCTTCAGTAGTGTCCCCGGAGCCTGCGCTGTAAGTTTGAATGGCAGCGCAACTGCGCATGCCCGAATAAAAAAATTACAGCACAGGTGCCGGGGACGCTACTGAAGGAAGAGGAGGTGGCACCCGACGCGCAGAGGCCATGAGTGACGGATGTGAGGCATCTGGATTAGGGGAAAGACCTGCCCCCCGGACGATTTCACAGGTATGAGGGACAAATTTCAAAAGCGATTATTGCAGCAGTGCCAGGGACCCGAACTAAAAGAGCCACCTTGTCAGAATGCAGCATTAGTGCTGCCCAAGGTGGCTCTTTTAGTTACAAACACCGGGGGGTGACAGGTTCCCTTCAACACAGTGTGTTTAAGGTAACGCTCGCTGTTTTGTTCCATCATTGTTCACACTAACAGTAGTTATACATCTCTGCACGGTGGACCCCGGGTTGCGATTGCACTTTAGTTTATATTTTATTTAGTGCAAGCCTCCAACCCTAACAGAGCATGCGTCTATTGTTTGGATTCATCCCTTTGAAAGCATGATTCTGATTTCAGAACAAGACATGATGGGAAATGCATACTATCATGTGTGTTAACTTTCTGTACATTATTTACCTCTGTTGTGCTCAGTGAAGTAGCTAGCACAAGGAACCAGGGACACGAACCCAAGGTCTGATCTTATTGCCCTGCATCTACTAGCACCAGGGATTGATCTCATTGTATCTGGATCTCTACATGGAAGTAGAATATAAATGCAACTCTTGCATTTACATGATTGGAACTTTTTTTCAACACTAAATGAAGGGGGGAAGATGCCAAAGTTTAATGGTGGTGTTCAAATAGTTGAAATGAAAAATATGTATGTATCCCCTGCCAGAAAGTCATTAAAACTGACCTCATATTCATGTTACAAATGACAGTTCTGAAAGACCACATCTGCAAGGACATTGTGTGTTCTCCTTGTGTTTGCATGGGTTTCCTCCGGGAAATTAGATTGTGAACCCCATTGGGGACTGTTAGGTGTCGAGTTCCCACCACTTCACAGGGGGAATCTTAAACCATGTCCTCTGTGGTCTCCCATTCTTCTCCAGCCACAGAGGAGTCTGCTCAGCAGAGATGTCGGTCCCAGCATCTGGCTCAAGCTGATACTGTGCATCTCGTTGCAGCTGCTGCTCCAGGTTCAGCCTTTGTAACCAGCATTGATCAGCGGCGAGCAGACGTTCCATGGACTAAGTACTGCTTTTCATCTACTGAGCATGCCCGTAGGATGATCTCTCATAGGAGGTCGGAAGGTCACATGCTCAGGTCCTGTAGCGGTTCCAATTGGACCACTAGGAAGGTCCCGAAAGGCTACATTAGCCATGCGCTAGTATAAACTTGCTAACGTGTGTGTGTGGATGTATGCCTGTCGATGGATGAAAGCTCCGAATCATTCCCATCCATAGTGTTGTTGACTGTTCGCGAATGGTGGAAGCTACCTAGCGCCTGGCAGTGCTATCCCTCACAGCTAGCACACGATACAGCGTCTGATAGCAGTGACCGCCAGTGCGGCGCAGTGCACTAATAGAGCTCTTTCCTGGCCCAAGTCTGGGTGGATAATGGCGTCCGCCAGAGCGGCACTGCACGCACTCTTGTGCAGTAAATTATTAGTTCTATTAATCTCTGACACCCCAGTAGCGGTGTCGAGCGCAAGAGATCTAGAGGAACTCTTTCCCTGAGTCTTGGGACAGAGTTTTGTGACTTGCGCTCTTTGCGCGGTACCGCGGCCCTGTGACGCAACAGGGTTTGCTTCCTTTATACCGGGTGAAGCTAACCCATGTGTGTATCCACATAATACCGCCATATAGTCCCTCATTACTCAGCAGCAGGTTCGATATCTGCACGGTGGACCCCGGGCTGGGAACGCACCTTATACCATCCTTATAATTATTTGGTCCGTTCCACTAGCCCTAACAGGGGACAGTGATGACAATGTATGGAAAGCGCTGCGGAATAAAATAACACTGTATAAGCAATGCATAATAAATAAATTAAATGAATAAAATTTTGCACTTATAGTTGACGCTGGATTACAGTAGTTTCATTTTATACATATGTGTCATTAAAAGCACAATGGCAAGGTGAATTCATATCTGTGAGTGAACCTTAATTTAACAGTAGCAGAAGCTTTGCAGTTTGCAATTCTTTGCATAGTTTTGCTGTTCTACATTTCGAAAAAAAAAATTGCCTAGATAACAAAATGTGCAGTATGGGAACCAAAAATGCAGCTATTAAACAGAGGCAAGTATCCTGCTGAGAGATAGTATTGCTGCTCCTGTGGTGAAATGTCCTCTAGTCCACTATGAAGTGCTTGACTAAACCATGACCATGCTTTCAGGTTACCTCTGACTTTTCTCTCACCCTTATCTTCAGGAAAAAAAGAGCATATTTAGATCATCTTTCATTGTAATTGCATTTGTAATTACAAATTCTGCGTTCTTGATCATTTTCACAAGCCAAGCATGTGCCAAAGTTCACATTTTAGCATTCTTGAGCACTTAACGTTAACAATTTAAGCCATTCATGTGACTTATTGAGACACAGCAAGACTTCTTGATTCAGCTTTGAAATGGCAATGTGTGGTCAGGTGAATGAAATATGTATGAGATATTCAGTCCTGCAATGTCTTGACATTTGGTTGTTTTATTATAATAACCAGAATATGCGTGGTCTATGAGTTTCTTGGTTCTTAGCTGGCACTATAATAAAACATATTTTGTGAGATTTCAACATAAATTGTTCAACAGGAGCTTAATAAACTCAGAGGTCGAGACCACCACCGATCCCGTGCGAGTAGAGGGCCTGCTGACGTCAGTGCAAACTAAAACTGGATGTGCTGGTGGGATGGCTTTTACACTTTTTTTCATCAAACGCAGTGTTTGCTAACTACCCTATGTTGTTTTTATGCACTATTGATTTTTACTTACTTACAGCAGGGTATATGTTCATTTTGTCGCTATCTTAGGTTTTGCTGGTATTAGGGTTGAACAATTAATATAAATGTTCAATTCTCTAGTTGCCTACTCCTGGCCTAATGGATATTGATCATGTGCACTAAAGAAATACACCAGACACAGTCAGCTGTAACTCTCCTTGATCAATGTGTGGCTCAGCTCCAAGAAGGGCAGTTTATTAGTCAAACACAATGTTATATATCTCCTGTAAGGGGGCTCGGTTAGTTCTAAAATGGGAGTGATCGGATGTATTCCATTGGTTAGTGGGTTGGGCATGAGCAAGTCCATGGGTGGATCCATGAGGTCATCTAGGTGGGTTGGTCCGTGAGGTCATCAGGATGGGCGTCGCTGTGGGTGGATCCATGAGGTCATCAGAGTGGGCGTCATCTTGGATACCAGACCGCATGGTCTGCTGAAACAGGAAATGGCAGCCATCTTCAGTGTCTTCATTGTTCATATACCAGAGCACATGGCTCTGATACAGGAGATGGCAGCCATCTTAAGTGTCTTACTTTGTCTGAGGAAAACTTATGTAAGGTTAAACAATACATGTTATAGGTTGCTTTCCTCAATTACCTTATGTGTTGAGGTTAATTAAGTATTTGATCTTATGGCTCTCCTCAACAGTCCCCCCTAAATACTTTATTAACCTTTTCTTTTATCTTGATCCCACCGTGGTTCCCTAACCCATCGATGTTAAGTTTTATTATGACATCAGAGAATGTGTGACCAATTATGGGTATACTGAGGAGGTATATCGGAGCGTGTTACCAGTGTCCTCGGGACTTCCCAACCTGCTGGATCTATTACTCTCCAATCTCCCATCTCCATGGTTACTTAGAGTAAAATACACATGCGACTAACCCTGATGTACACATCCTAGATCTGACCGTCTTGCCCGGGAGGGGGAATTGGAGTTTTCACCAGTTTGAGACAAGTTTTCCCTTGTGGAAAACCTCCCTTTGTAGCTGGACTTTGACAAGCAGGTCAGATCCTACTCTGTCCCTAACTGTCTAACAAATTTACAATGTGAGAGATGTATCCAGGAGGCGCTCAGCAATCCTGACCGAAGTATGAGGAGTCAGGAGCACTTGGTAGGGGGTAGGGACCCTTAAATCTCGACTCCAGGAATGTCTTTTCTGATGAACTTCTTTACAAGCACGTAGTCACCAGGTTGGAAAGCATGGGTACCTTCACTGGAATCTGGACCTGGAATGGATGATAAAACTCGTACATGTGTTATTGACAGTTCTTTAGTAACAACAATTACATAATTTACAAGAATATCACTTCCCAAGGCTAGCTGTTGTGGAAAATATTGACCCAATCTTGGAGGCCCCCCAAAAAGAATCTCGTATGGTGTGAGTTTAATGGGACCCCTTGTAGTGTTTCTGACTGAGTATAAGGCAACGTGCAAAATGTCTGTCCCAAGTCTGACCTCCTAACTGGCTTTCAGTATTTTATTTTTCAAGGTGCCATTCAGTGTTTCTACTTTCCCACTGCTGTGTAGGTGATATGGAGTATGTAAACCCAAATCCGCTCCCACTAATGTTCATAGTTCCTTAGACAGTGCTGCAATGAACGCAGGTACTTGGTCACTCTCAATTACCTCTGGGACCCCATATCTGCAGACTACTTCAGTCATCAGTCTCTTAACAGTCACTCTGGCAGTCATGTTGGTTACTGGATAGGCTTCGGGCCATCCTGAGAACATGTCAGTCACTACCAGTACATACTCGTACTTCCCTACTTTTGGCATTTGAATACGATCGATCTGAACTCTCTGAAAGGGATAGTGGTTTAGCCAAATGTTTCTGAGGCGGTGCTGGATTGCATGTTGCACACACAAGGCAGGACTTGCAATATTTTTGGGTAACAGTAGAAATCCCAGGTGCCATGTAGGTCTTCCAAATCAGGTCATTCATCCGATTCTTGCCTCTGTGGGTGATACTGTGTGCCCATTCTGTCACTGAGGGATACAGATTACGGGGTAGACCTTTGTGTTCACCCTCCAGACTCCATCTTCATCCTTTTTTAGTTCCTCCTACTTGCCATGACTTATTTTCATCATCTGATGTCTTGTCTTGATGTAGATGGATAATCCTCATAAGAGAGGCTTTAGTCCCTTCTTCAGTGTCTTGTGACACGTACACCGCTGCTTTCTCTTTCCCAAATGGATCCACAGCATAGGTTTTTGCTGTTTTGTCAGCAAAGAAGTTCCCCCTTGCTTCTGGAGAATCCAGTCTCCCGTGAGCTTTGATCTCAATCACTGCAACCTCTGAAGGTAGATTCAGAGCGACCACAAGTTCTTGCATGGTAGCAGCATGTTTTACAGGAGTTCCACTGGACGTTAGGTATCCTCTGGCTGCCCAGATACTGCCGAAGTCATGAGCCACTCCAAAAGCGTATCTTGAATCCGTATAGATGTTGACCACCTTCTCCGTCGCTTCCTGACAAGCCAGTGTCAAAGCTTTAAGTTCCGCTTCTTGTGCAGACATGTGCGGTGGTAGCGATCCAGCTGAGATGATCTGGTCATGTGTAACCATGGCATATCCCGTATGGAATCTTCCTGTTTCATCTGCAAATCTGGAACCATCAGTGAAGAACGTCAGGTCAGCATGTGGGAGTGGGTCTTCAGACACGCTTTTCTGGGAGGCTACTTCTTCATGCATTTGTTCAAGACAGTCATGATCCTCTGAGTGTGTAGAGGCATCTTCTCCGAGAGCATCAGTATCATCCACATCCCCCCTGGAAAGAGGAAGCAGCGTGGACAGTTTGAAGATGCTGCAGCGGACAAGAGTGACATTATCCGGAACCAAGAGCCAACATAGGAGTCTCATATGATGCTGTACCAACAGATGTTTAGGTTCCAACAATAGCAATTATGTCGTGTGGAGCCATTAAGAGAACTGGATGTCCTCAGATGATATCAGAAGTTTTGTCCAGAAGCATATGTGCAGCATGAACAGCTCTGAGGCAAGTCGAGGAAGCTTGAGACACAGAGTCCAGGCGGGCAGAGTAGTAGCCGATTGGTCTTGTTCTTCCCCCATGTTTTTGTGCTAGGACTCCGGAAGCATGTCCTGCTACTTCACTGACAAACAAGTAAAAAGGTAGTTGATAATTTGGGATTCCAAGAGCTGGTGCAGACTGTATGGCCTGTTTAAGAGCGTAGAAAGCTTCCACGGATTTAGTACATAGTGGAAACGCTGACGTCTTGAGGTCATCGTACAATGGCTGCATCAGCTTTGAGGCATCTGGAAACCTTTGGCAACAATAATAATTGATAGGTCAGCCAACTCATCCGAGGCCCTTGTCTTAGGTTCTTGGCAGAACTCAACACCAGAGTCCCATGTCTCGTCATGCTCCTGTAGAAAGGCATCGGCTGTTTTTCTGGATCTAGAACTTGGTTCAACAGAGTAGCAGCATGCCGGGGTGTAAACTTGACATAGATGGTGGGCTCCTCAGACATGAGCATTGGCACTGTTGGCGGTGGCACCTGAAGCGGGAGCAGAGATGGCACCGTAAAGTGTAGATGTAGTCCCTTGTGTATGAGGAGCCGGAGGAGGTAACAGTCCTGGAATGAAGGGCTCTATTTGGGCAGCTCCAGTATCATGGTATGGGCTCCAGGTGACGCAGGCAGTCTTAAAAGCTTTAACAGTCCTGTCCTCATTAATGCGAGTTATTGCTGCACGAAGTTGTTGAGCACTAACGTCTGGATGAATAGGGTCATAAGTAGGGGTCACAGCATGTATGATCATTCTACACAGGAAGATTGCCAGCTTTAGTCACCGCTATGTCCCCAACCGCTATCTGACCACATGACTCAACAATGATTTGGCTGTCAGCTTGAATAGTCGCCCCTCCTGCTTCCACTATAGCTCTAGCTACACCTCCATTGTGCTCTAACCGAGAATTGGCAGCATTAACAATAGCGTCTGTCTCCATTGTTGTTATGTCACCCTTTCCCACCACTAACAAGGGTCCCTCAGGAAGTTCTTTTTCAAAAATAGGTTGCCAACATTCCCTCCCCTTTGTGCTTCCTGTGCTATTGGTATCCCCCTCCCACATTGAGCCCCCCCCTTGATACAGTCGCCACCGTCCCATACAGGTGTGCGCTTGGCTGCGAGACAGCCTGTGAGGTACTGGGCATAGGGTTATGTAGGCTGCATGAGAGTGCTGTTGTGGAAGCATTGGGAGGAGAGGCCGCTGCTTGGAGCATCTCATGTGGGTGTGCGGCTAAATTGGCAGTGGAAGTGACAGTAGAAAGGGTAGGTGCTGGGGACGATCCAGGTGGGAGGACTGCTGGATTCACAACAGGAGTGATAGAGGAAAGGGTTGGTGCCCCATTGGAAACAACAGAGATAGGAAACATGGGTAAAGCCTGTTCACTTCCCGAAGGAATATAGTATTGGCCGTTAGTGGTCATTACTGGGTAACAAGGATTTGGTGATGTGGCGTGTAACCTTAATCTGAGATGTTCACCACCAGGAGCAGCACATTCGCCATCCACAACATGGCTGCCTTCAGAATTAACACCTTTGCCATCCACAACATGGCTGCCTTCAGAATTAACACCTTTGCCATCCACAACATGGCTGCCGTCAGAATTATATTTACCACCACCAAGATGGCTGCCGTCAGAATTATATTTACCACCACCAAGATGGCTGCTATTACATTTAACACATTGGCCATTAACAAAATGGCGACCATTACATTTACCACATGGCTCTGAGCCACCATTTTGGCTGCTATTACATTTAACACATTGGCCATTAACAAAATGGCGACCATTACATTTACCACATGGCTCTGAGCCACCATTTTGGCTGCTATTACATTTAACACATTGGCCATTAACAAAATGGCGACCATTACATTTACCACATGGCTCTGAGCCACCATTATACGGTGGTGGCCGCTCACAGGATATATTTTTGTAATACACAACTCAAAACTCTATTCTTTGTATTCCTTTTCTCTTCTACCCAATTTCCAATTTTTCCTTTTTTTTTTTTTTTTTTTTATACAGACTTTCAGAGACTCTTTCTCCTGCCCTAGCAATAGACAACAATCCATTATCTTCCAGGATACCTTTTCTTTCTTTCAAGACAAGCTTCCACTCCAGGGGCTGTAACCATCCCCCTTCTGGCATTCCACACAATTTCCACTAATGTGCATGAGTCTAACTTGCCATCTGAATTTGGCTTAGTGCCCATACGGCAGAACTGCATTAATTTCTCCATCTTTCTATAGATACACAGTATATATATATCTATCTATCAAGATAACAAACACCAAACAAACAATAAGACGGGGGAGATGACTCAAACCTAAGATTCTAAAGGGAACTGAGTCTGCAGTACTCAGCTCCTATTGCTTCTTGTCACGTGGTCCCTGTCTGACTTCCGTGCTCCGTACTTTACAAACCAATTCTTCCCTACTTTGTCAAATTGCTCCCTAACTTACCGGTCCCCGTGCAGAGTCAATTACTCGATGTCACGGGGCAAAAAAAGAAAAACTATAAATTTAATTGGCCCAAACTGAGCCAATTGCTCCAAGTTTCAATGAGCCGCTACACAATTTATTATGCCCGAACTGAGCCAATTGCTCCAAGATTTACCGGGCCCCTAGGCCGAGTCAATTACTCCAGGTCCTAGTCCTTCTTGTACAGAACTGAAAATCTTATCACAGGCGACAACCGTATACCACAGACAAAAATTATTATTATTCTACACTTGCTTGCTTTCCTTCTTTAAAAACAAACCTGCCCTGTTCCAAACACAATGGTTCTCTTTCTGTAAACACTTGCTTTGTCTTTCCTAGAAACCTTCTTTGTTCCAAACACAATGCTTTTCTTTAACTACCAGTACATACCCTGTTTTTCCTGTTTTATCACTTGCCTGTAGCCCTCTGTAAACACTAACCTGCTTTGACTGTCCTTACACAATATTTCTTTTCTTTACTACCAATCATCTCCCCTCTTCACAACATGTAACAGGCCGTAGGCAACTAAAACGTGACGGTTCTTGCAATTAAATGACCAGCAGCGGAGATACCCTTTCTGCCGTCTTACAGATACCAAGAAAACCGGACACGGTCAGGCAATCTGCACAGGATACCCCGAAAGACACAGGTAAAGACTACAGATTATAAAAATCAGCAGACTTACCGTGTTCTGTTAAGGAGTTGATCAGT
This sequence comes from Ranitomeya variabilis, assembly GCF_051348905.1. NCBI lineage: Eukaryota > Metazoa > Chordata > Amphibia > Anura > Dendrobatidae > Ranitomeya > Ranitomeya variabilis. The sequence goes on along the minus strand of NC_135232.1, from coordinate 822,622,303 downwards.
CTCCAGATTCGGGGTACTCAGTGCATCCAGCCGTTCCAGTCGCCGGTTTCCAGGGTTCAGGGCTCTTCCTCTGCTGGCCCCCCGTTGGGCGGCCAAATATTAGGGTTGAACAATTAATATAAATGTTCAATTCTCTAGTTGCCTACTCCTGGCCTAATGGATATTGATCATGTGCACTAAAGAAATACACCAGACACAGTCAGCTGTAACTCTCCTTGATCAATGTGTGGCTCAGCTCCAAGAAGGGCAGTTTATTAGTCAAACACAATGTTATATATCTCCTGTAAGGGGGCTCGGTTAGTTCTAAAATGGGAGTGATCGGATGTATTCCATTGGTTAGTGGGTTGGGCATGAGCAAGTCCATGGGTGGATCCATGAGGTCATCTAGGTGGGTTGGTCCGTGAGGTCATCAGGATGGGCGTCGCTGTGGGTGGATCCATGAGGTCATCAGAGTGGGCGTCATCTTGGATACCAGACCGCATGGTCTGCTGAAACAGGAAATGGCAGCCATCTTCAGTGTCTTCATTGTTCATATACCAGAGCACATGGCTCTGATACAGGAGATGGCAGCCATCTTAAGTGTCTTACTTTGTCTGAGGAAAACTTATGTAAGGTTAAACAATACATGTTATAGGTTGCTTTCCTCAATTACCTTATGTGTTGAGGTTAATTAAGTATTTGATCTTATGGCTCTCCTCAACACTGGTTTAATGGCCAGTGTGAACATGCTCCTACATGCTGCATGTAATATCAACTTATACTCCAGTTTATTAACTTTGGTTTTGTTTAAATTTTTTATATATTTTCTCTTTTGTTAGAAGAAATAAAATATAACAAAAAACATTAAATTTGGTTATTATACTCACCTGCAAAATTGACCTTCAAAAGTTTTTTTGTCAGTTAATCACACAGTCACACTGCACTACAATGACATTGTTGCATTTTTTCTCCATTACTGTTATCTAGTAAATTTTAATCTATATTAAATGTGGCATTCAAAACTATAAATCATACAAAATAAACCAAGCCATCTTGAAGTTTTTTCAACAGAAAAATAAAAGATATAACTAGAGATGAGTAGAAAATGCAACATTCATATTCATCAGATTGTGGTGATTTTCCCTGGAAGCTTGATTCACAGAGAAGTTATTCTCCACAAACTGAATTTCTTTTATTTTATTCCCCAGAACCCAAAATTTAACCCCTTAATCCCATACGACATACTATCCCGTCGAGGTGGGGTGGGCCTTAATTTCCACCGATGGGATAGTACGTCATATGCGATCGGGTCCTGCAGGGATTACTTCCGTGTCCAGTGCAGGCGCTGGTAAGCCTGCAGCGCTGTCAGTCAGATCGCTGATCTGACAGAGTGCTGTGCAAACTGTCAGATCAGTGATCTGTGATGTTCCCCCCTGGGACAAAGTCAAAAAGCAAAAAAAAAAAATTCCACATGTGTAAAAAAAAAAAAAAAAAAAGAATTCCTACATAAAGAAAAAAAAATATTATTCTCATAAATACATTTCTTTATCTAAATTAAAAAAGCATTAAAAGTACACATATTTAGTATCGCCGTGTCCGTAATGACCCGACCTATAAAACTGTCCCACTAGTTAACCCCTTCAGTGAACACCGTAAGGAAAAAAAAAATGAGCCAAAAAACAACGCTTTATTATCATACTGCTGAACAAAAAGTGGAATAACACGCGATCAAAAAGATGGATATAAATAACCATGGTACCGCTGAAAACGTAATCTTGTCCCGCAAAAAACAAGCTGTGATACAGCATCATAAGCAAAAAAATAAAAAAGTTATAGTCCTCAGAAAAAAGCGATGCCAAAATAATTATTTTTTCTGTAAAATAGCTTTTATCATATAAAAGCGCCAAAACATAAAAAAATGATATAAATGAGATATCGCTGTAATCGTACTGACCCGATTAATAAAACTGCTTTATCAATTTTACCAAACGTGGAACGGTATAAACGCCTCCCCCAAAAGAAATTCATGAATAGCTGGTTTTTGGTCATTCTGCCTCACAAAAATCGGAATAAAAAGCGATCAAAAATTGTCATATGCCCAAAAATGTTACCAATAAAAACGTCAACTCGTCCCGCAAAAAACAAGACCTCACATGACTGTGGACCAAAATATGGAAAAATTATAGGTCTCAAAATGTTGGGTCGCAAAAACTTTTTTGCTATAAAAAGCATCTTTTAGTGTGTGACAGCTGCCAATCATAAAAATCCAATATAAAAAAACGCTATAAAAGTAAATCAAACCCCCCTTCATCACCCCCTTAGTTAGGGAAAAATAATAAAATAAAAAAAATGTATTTATTTCCATTTTCCCATTAGGATTAGGGCTAGGGTTAGGGCTAAAGTTAGGACTAGGGCTAGGGTTAGGGCTAGGGCTAGGGTTAGGGTTAGGGTTAGGGCTAGGGTTAGGGCTAGGATTAGGGTTAGGGTTAGGGTTGGGGCTAGGGTTGGAGTTAAAGTTAGGGTTAGGGTTGGGGCTAAAGTTAGGGTTGGGGCTAAAGTTAGGGTTAGGGTTGGGGCTAAAGTTAGGGTTTGGATTACATTTACGGTTGGGATTAGGGGTGTGTCAGGGTTAGGGGTGTGGTTAGGGTTACCGTTGGGATTAGGGTTAGGGATGTGTTTGGATTAGGGTTTCAGTTAGAATTGGGGTTTTTTCACTGTTTAGGCACATCAGGGGCTCTCCAAACGCGACATGGCGTCTGATCTCAATTCCAGCCAATTCTGCGTTAAAAAAGTAAAACAGTGCTCCTTCCCTTCCGAGATCTCCCGTGTGCCCAAACAGGGGTTTACCCCAACATATGGGGTATCAGCATACTCGGGACAAATAGGACAACAACTTTTGGGGTCCAAGTTCTCTTGTTATCCCTGGGAAAATAAAAATTTGGGGGGCTAAAATCATTTTTGTGGGGAAAAAAAGATTTTTTATTTTCACGGCTCTGCATTGTAAACTGTAGTGAAACACTTGGGGGTTCAAAGTTCTCACAACATATCAAGATAAGTTCCTTGGGAGGTGTAGTTTCCAATATGGGGTCACTTGTGGGGGGTTTCTACTGTTTGGTACATCAGGGGCTCCACAAATGCAACGTGACGCCTGCAGACCAATCCATCTAAGTCTGCATTCCAAATGGCGCTCCTTCCCTTCCGAGCTCTGCCATGTGCCCAAACAGTGGTTCCCCCCACATATGGGGTATCAGCATACTCAGGACAAATTGGACAACAACTTTTGTGGTCCAGTTTCTCCTGTTACCCTTGTGAAAATACAAAACTGGGGACTAAAAATCATTTTTGTGAAAAAATAATAATTTTTATTTTCACGGCTCTGTGTTATAAACTGTAGTGAAACACTTGGGGGTTCAAAGTTCTCACAACACATTTAGATAAGTTCCTTGGGAGGTCTAGTTTCCAATATGGGGTCACTTGTGGGGGGTTTGTACTGTTTGGGTACATCAGGGGCTCTGCAAATGCAACGTGATGCCTGCAGACCGATCCATCTAAGTCTGCACTCCAAATGGCGATCCTTCCCTTCCGAGCTCTGCCATGCGCCTAAACAGTGGTTCCCCCCCACATACAGGGTATCAGCGAACTCAGGAGAAATTGGACAACAATGTTCTGGGTCAAGTTTCTCCTGTTACCCTTGGGAAAATACAAAACTGGGGGCTAATAAATCATTTTTGCGAAAAAAAATAATTTTTATTTTCACGGCTCTGCGTTATAAACTGTAGTGAAACACTTGGGGGTTCAAAGCTCTCAAAACACATCTAGATAAGTTCCTTAGGGGGTTTACTTTCCAAAATGGTGTCATTTACCCCCACATATGGGGTATCAGCATGCTCAGGACAAATTGCACAACAATTTTTGGGGTCCAATTTCTTCTCTTACCCTTGGGAAAATAAAAAATTGGGGGCAAAAAGATCATTTTTGTGAAAAAATATGATTTTTTATTTTTACGGCTCTGCATTATAAACTTCTGTGAAGCACTTGTTAGGTAAAAGTGCTTACCACTAGTGTTGAGCGATACCGTCCGATACTTGAAAGTATCGGTATCGGAAAGTATCGGCCGATACCGGCAAAGTATCGGACCTAATCCGATACCGATACCCGATACCAATACAAGTCAATGGGACTCAAGTATCGGACGGTATCCCTGATGGTTCCCAGGGTCTGAAGGAGAGGAAACTCTCCTTCAGGCCCTGGGAACCATATTAATGTGTAAAATAAAGAATTAAAATAAAAAATATTGCTATACTCACCTCTCCGACGCAGCCTGGACCTCACCGAGGGAACCGGCAGCATTCTTTGCTTAAAATGCACGCTTTTCCTTCCTTCCGTGACGTCACGGCTTCTGATTGGTCGCGTGTCGCCCATGTGGCCGCGACGCGACCAATCACAGCAAGCCGTGACGTAATTTTCAGGTCCTTCTAGGCATTCAGTATTTTAAAATTACGTTCCGGCTTTGTGATTGGTCGCGTCGCGGTCACATGGGCGACGCGACCAATCACAAGCCGTGACGTCACGGGAGGCAGGAAACGTGCGCATTTTTAAAATTACGTCACGGCTTGTGATTGGTTGCGTGCCGCCCATGTGACCGCGACGCGACCAATCACAGCAAGCCGTGACGTAATTTCAGGTCCTGAATGCCTATTTCTGCATTCAGGACCTGAAATTACGTCACGGCTTGCTGTGATTGGTCGCGTCGCGGCCACATGGGCGGCACGCGACCAATCAGAAGCCGTGACGTCATGGAAGGAAGGAAAAGCGCGCATTTTAAGCAAAGAACGCTGCCGGTTCCCTCGGTGAGGTCCAGGCTGCGTCGGAGAGGTGAGTATAGCAATATTTTTTATTTTAATTCTTTATTTTACACATTAATGTTGTTTCGATACCGATACCCGATACCACAAAAGTATCGGATCTCGGTATCGGAATTCCGATACCCGCAAGTATCGGCCGATACCCGATACTTGCGGTATCGGAATGCTCAACACTACTTACCACACATCTAGATAAGTTCCTTGGGGGTCTACTTTCCAAAATGGTGTCACTTGTTGGGGGTTTTCAATGTTTACGCACATCAGGGGCTCTCCAAACGCAACATGGCGTCCCATCTCAATTCCAGTCAATTTTGCATTGAAAAGTAAAATGGCGCTCCTTTCCTTCCAAGCTCTGCCATGCGCCCAAACAGTGGTTTACCCCCACATATTGGATATCAGCGTACTCAGGACAAATTGTACAACAACTTTTGGGGTCCATTTTCTCCTGTTACCCTTGGTAAAATAAAACAAATTGGAGCTGAAATAAATTTTGTGTGAAAAAAGTTAAATGTTCATTTTTATTTAAACATTCCAAAAATTCCTGTGAAACACCTGAAGGGTTAATTATCTTCTTGAATGTGGTTTTGAGCACCTTGAGGGGTGCAGTTTTTAGAATGGTGTCACACTTGGGTATTTTCTATCATATAGACCCCTCAAAATGACTTCAAATGACATGTGGTCCCTAAAAAAAAATGGTGTTGTAAAAATGAGAAATTTCTGGTCAACTTTTAACCCTTATAACTCCCTAACCAAAAAAAAATTTGGTTCCAAAATTGTGCTGATGTAAAGTAGACATGTGGGAAATGGTACTTATTTAGTGTTTTGCGTGACATATCTATTTCCATTTTTTTTCACAAATAAACGCAAGTTATATCGAATAAATTTTACCACTATCATGAAGTACAATATGTCACTAGAAAGCAATGTCAGAATCGCCAAGATCCGTTGAAGCGTTCCAGAGTTATAACCTCATAAAAAGACAGTGGTCAGAATTGTAAAAATTGGCCCGGTCATTAACGTGCAAACCACCCTCGGGGCTTAAGGGGTTAATAGATGTAAGATGTAAAAAATTCCAAAAAAATGTGTATTCTCCATACTGCTCACCTTTTGTGTAGAACCGTCCCAATGATTCAGCACTTGCGGCTATGATAAGAAGATGTGACTAAGACTGGACAGGGAATGGTGAGGAGTGAAGAGGCCAGAGATGTGAGAGAGAACATGAGTATAAGTATTTGTTTTATTTTTTAACCTTTTAATGTCCCTTTACTGTTTAGTAAAATGCTTTATTGTTCAGTAAAATGCTAGCAATCGGATGCCATTTTGCTGTTTCCATGTGGAAGCAAATTACAGAAAATTGTCATTTTGGCGATTGGGGATTCTTATAATATTCAAGTAAAGTTGAACTCCACTCAAATATATTCATTCATCTCAGGTTATAGAATGACTCTAGAAAGACAGGGGTGTAGAAACAAAGGCACAAAATAGAAAACTGGTGGAATGGGGTTGAACCTTTTGGCTATTGGTTTACAAAGAAAATGCGGGGTGCCATATTGTTTATGGAGTTGTGTACTCGTCAATTCTTCACACCTAGTAGTGACTCCTTTCTTTTTCTCAAAGAATGAAACATACGTAAAGACCAAAAGAATTTTATTGATTACGTTTTAATAATTTATTTATAGAAAATATCTCTGTGAGGATATATTACTTAAACCTCATATATAAATATCACCTTCGATAGGAAGAGCTGTATGATCATATTGAATGTAGACCACACTTTATTATAGTTGTATACTACGAGAGAATACACATTTTTCAAAAAATATCATTTTTGTCTATTTCCACATTTATACAGAAAATCTGGATAGTTGCAATGCCTTTTACTCTTATGCAGCAGTATAGTGAGGTTCTTAAGTTCAGACACAAGGGGCAAATGCGTTAAGTATTTTGCCCAGTGCGTCCATGAATTTTGTGTTTTTTTTGGTGGTGGCTTTGGAAATTGGAATCCACTAATGGGATTACTGTTTCTGTTATTAAAGAGCCTATTTCCATTCCATTTAAAGTATAGATCATTCCCCCTATACTCAGTCAGTGCCCCATTAATTTACAGATAAAGTTCTACAGAGTGGAGGTTTTTATTAATACTCTTTTTGAATATTTACACTGCTTCAAAGCCCTATTTCTATACAGCTCTGCATATATTTTCAGACTATTTTCCTGTGTTCTATAATTCATCCATAAGTCATGAACTCTGAACAAGCTGCATAGAATTAAAAGCGTAATGTTTAAATCCCTCACAAATGCTGTAGATCATTAGATTGAGAGACTCCAGTTTTAACTGTAGTTAATGTTAGCAGGGCACATGTCCACATTAACTACAGAGATTATTTTTAACACAGCAAGCTACTCTTTGCAGAGCGCAGACTTGCAAGACTCCCAGGAGACTAATGATATCCAGTGGCATTTTCTCAAACTAAAGAGATGATGGCTTGCTTCATGGATGGTGTCATTGAAAGGGTTGTCCACTAAAAATACAAAGCATAAAGGTTTATTTTTCCAAATGTCCTCTTACCTTCCCATAAAAGCCTCGGTTACTGGTTACTGTAGCTCTATCACTGGCACAATAAGTCAGACTTTCCTGTGTCTATATATGGCGAGGATTCTACCCCCTTCATTGTCTATGTATCAGCTATGACAGAGAAGAGGGCGGATTTAGCTATTGAATTATGCCCGTCAGCTTCCTGGCAATGGACAACTTTGCTACCTTTTTCTTAATGTTGCTATACACAACATACAAAGAGTACAAATGACGTACTACTGTATTCACATCCATCATTGCTCTTTGCACTACTCTTTAGGTCATACACAGGTGAAGTAATTGGTGAATTACACAGGTCTGCAAAAAAAATCTTTTCAAGAGCTGTTTTGGTTATTCCACGTAATCTTTATGTTTTTAAGTGCACTGAATCTGAAAATGACCTCCGTTTTGTCATAGGACATCACGTTTTCTGACAATTTAAGTAACTACCGTATGTTAAATAAGACAATACCTCAAAATAAATGAAAACAGACTCATAAAATTAATTTTTTATTACAAATGTTTCATGAAAATCATTTTTTTCATTTTTCGATTCTTCTTCCTTGTGAGGCCTCTCTTGGTACATTTACGCTTGTGAGTAGCATCTGGAATGTCTCTCTGAAGCGTCCAACAGTAGTCTGCCATCATTGTAATGCTCCATCTTCACCGGTATCTTCTTTCCATCTCTTTAATGTCCTGGTGGAATCGTTCACCTTGCTCTTCAACCACAGCTCCCAAATTTTCAGGAACGTTATCAAGGTGGGAATGGAGGAAATTTACTTTCAAACTCATCAGGCAACCTAAAGCTTGATATGCTTTCAGCATTCGTCAATTTTTTTGTAGTCAGGGTCTTTGTTATTGCCTAAAAATTTCTCTACGACCTCTTTAAATGCAAACCACCCTTCTTTTTGAGGATGGGTCATGATATTGATAAACTCTTGATCAGCTATATGCCTTCTAATGTCTGCTCTGACGAACACACCTTCCTTCAATCTTGCCTCCGAGAGGCCTGGAAACTTGGTGACCAAGTATTTGAAGCATTCTCCATCTTTTGGAAGTGATTTTACGAATTGTTTCATCAATCAAAAATTGAGAAAAATATACAAACATTTGAAGGGAATTTTGCATTTTGTGGCAAATCTTGACGTTCAGGATTTTTTTCAATATTTTTTTCGTTTTCAGCACACCAAAATACATGGAAATTGATTATTTTCATCTAAACAGCTTTTTAGTCGCAGACCTGTGTTATAATAACAAGGTAGATAAATTGTGTTGCTCTGGATTGTAATATTGACACTTGACTTAATGCATCAGTATGTAAACTAAGAATGTAGGAACTTAAATATTCCTGATTAAAGATATACTACCATTTGCTAATATAACTCCAAAGCACACCTTTATGGTTGCATGGTGTTGGACTACAAACAAAAAAAAACTTGCAAAATGAAATTCTTCAGCCATGTGCAGTTTTCTCTTATCTGTGTATAACCCAAGACAAAAATAAAATGTAGTAAGTAAAAAATCAATAGTTACAGTACATGTCATATAAAAAACACAGCGACAATGTGTACCCAATCAGGACGTTTCCAGTTCATTTTTTTGTTTTGCTTTAGTTTTTTGTACTTTGTATATACAGGGGTATGGCTCCCCCTTTTTGGCCTGTGCATTTAGTCTCTATAGCTTTCCTCGAGCAGGTGCAAAACAGTCAGGCCTGTGTCCTGCTCTGCCCCATCTACTGAGGTCTGCTGGTACATACTGAGGTGAGATATTAGGGTTAAGGCACACCTTACCCTATGTTACTTACATGTTCTACTACTATTTCTTTACTTACTGCAGGGCATTTGTTCATGCCCTTATACTAACATGTGTTCCAACTAATATGTTTTTTTGCTTATCTGTGTCTAGGTTACTTTTTGCAGTTTATAAAGATGCAGAATATATTATACCAGTTATTGTGTTTCCTGCACTGTATCTAAATTACTTTTAAAACTATTTGTGGACTAGGAATTGCTATGACCACTAGTGTTGAGCGATACCGTCCGATACTTGAAAGTATCGGTATCGGAAAGTATCGGCCGATACCGGCAAAGTATCGGATCTAATCCGATACCGATACCAATACAAGTCAATGGGACTCAAGTATCGGACGGTATTCCTGATGGTTCCCAGGGTCTGAAAGAGAGGAAACTCTCCTTCAGGCCCTGGGAACCATATTAATGTGTAAAATAAAGAATTAAAATAAAAAATATTGCTATACTCACCTCACCGAGGGAACCGGCAGCGTTGTTTGCTTAAAATGCGCGCTTTTCCTTCCTTCCGTGACGTCACGGCTTCTGATTGGTCGCGTGCCGCCCATGTTGCCGCGACGCGACTAATCACAGCAAGCCGTGACGTAATTTTCAGGTCCTTCTAGGCATTCAGTATTTTAAAATTACGTTCCGGCTTTGTGATTGGTCGCGTCACGGTCACATGGGCGACGCGACCAATCACAAGCCGTGACGTCATGGGAGGCAGGAGACGCGCGCATTTTAAAATGCGCGCGTGTCCAGCCTCCCGTGACGTCACGGCTTGTGATTGGTCGCGTCGCCCATGTGACCGCGACGCGACCAATCACAAGCCAGAACGTAATTTTAAAATCCTGAAGGACCTGAAATTACGTCACGGCTTGCTGTGATTGGTTGCGTCGCGGCCACATGGGCGACGCGACCAATCACAAGCCGTGACGTCACGGGAGGCTGGACACGCGCGCATTTTAAAATGCGCGCGTCTCCTGCCTCCCGTGACGTCACGGCTTGTGATTGGTCGCGTCGCCCATGTGACCGCGACGCGACCAATCACAAAGCCAGAACGTAATTTTAAAATACTGAATGCCTAGAAGGACCTGAAAATTACGTCACGGCTTGCTGTGATTGGTCGCGTCGCGGCCACATGGGCGGCACGCGACCAATCAGAAGCCGTGACGTCACGGAAGGAAGGAAAAGCGCGCATTTTAAGCAAACAACGCTGCCGGTTCCCTCGGTGAGGTCCAGGCTGCGTCGGAGAGGTGAGTATAGCAATATTTTTTATTTTAATTCTTTCTTTTACACATTAATGTTGTTTCGATACCGATACCCGATACCACAAAAGTATCGGATCTCGGTATCGGAATTCCGATACAGCAAATATCGGCCGATACCCGATACTTGCGGTATCGGAATGCTCAACACTAATGACCACACTTCAACTGTTGGTACGATGTTTGATCCTACAGATCTTGCACTGATGTCAACATTATTCTTAACAATGACTCAATATCTAATTCTGATAAATATTTAACAAATTTGTGTGTTTTCCCAACTGCCTCCAGAAGCCCCTTACTTCAATAATTTAGGATGGCAGCAGTCATGTCCTATACTAAAGTGATGGCCTTTCCAGTGGTTCCAGCTGCATGCTCATTCCTGCAATGTATTCAGGTACTATCCAGTGACTGCGATTAATCCTATTAAGTTCAACTGCTACCATCATTTGTGCTGTGAATGTGAAAATCGAGGTTCTACAGTATGTACCAGGTGCACACACCGGGAACTTAGAGCCTTCTCCTTATTAGCTGGTCTAAAGTATTTGGACATTTAAAGGTTGATATGGCACAAGGTTTAGGAAATGTTTTTATAAAGTATCAAACACCTTTAAATGTCCACACGGAGAAATGCAACATATAAAAGACTTCACCCTATAATGTGTTCAGTAAGAATTAAAATCATCACCCAGGAAAGTAGTGTCAGGAGAAGGAAGGAAGACTTGAAACATATTTTATTGAGTAATTCCGTGAAATTGTAACCACAACTGTCTTCACCAGCAATGTAAAATATTCAGTAAGTTATAGAACAGCTATTAATTATGAAACTAATGAGAATATTGTAATTGACAAAGACTAGTATGCCATTTTTGTATATGCAGCCCTTAACATTTAACCTTTCCATTTATAGACAATGTGTGCAGTATATTATATTCCATACAAGTTTTCCCATCTTGAAAACCACTTCTTCCCTAAGGACAGATGTGGGTTTTGCTCTACTGGCCATACATTATCCTTGCAGTGGTGGCTTAATAATAAATTTAATATTACAAAAAGGCCATTAAAATAAATTATCAACTTTATATATTACTAGCTGAAGAGCCCGGCGTTGCCCGGTCATAGTAACTAACTGTGGTTAGTTATAACAAATTATAATTATTATCCTCCATCCCATAGTCACGTGCCCATATACCCATCATACATATCCTCCATCCCATAGTCCCGTTCACATATACCCATCATACATAACCTCCATCCCATAGTCCAGTGCCCATATACACATCATACACATCCTCCATCCCATAGTCCCATGCCCATATACCCATCACACATCCCCCATCTCTTAGTCCCGTGCACATATACCCATCATACATATCCTCCATCCCATAGTCCCATGCACATATACCCATCATACATAACCTCCATCCCATAGTCCAGTGCCCATATACACATCATACATATCCTCCATCCCATAGTCCCGTGCACATATACCCATCACACATCCTCCATCCCATAGTTCCGTGCCCATATACCCATTATGACATTATCTTCGCCATGGCAACCATTCTGATATCAACGTCGCCATGGCAACTCATTATGACATCATAGTCATCATGGCAACCATTATGAGATAACTGTCACCATTGCAACCTATTATGGCATCATCGTCACCACAGCAACCATTATGACATCACCGTCAACGTTGCAACCTATTATGACATCATTGTCGCAATGGCAACCAAAATATGACATCATCTCCGCCATGGCAACCTTTATGATATCGTTGCCATGGCAACCATTATGACATCATCGTTGATACACACACATACACTCGTTTTTATATACAGTATAAGATAGACATGTACAGACCACAGTGATTTTCTCTTCTGGATAACACATCGGTGTACTAAGCAGGAGAACTCTCCATTTATAATGTTCATACACACTAAGAGGCAATATGGACAAGACTTGTCTTTACATTTCTACTTTCTACAGTTAAAGCGAATCTGTCAGGTTTTTGCCACCTGAGAGCAAACTAATGTAGAGACCCTGAGTCCAGCGATGTCAATTACAGGGCTGTTTAGTGTAGTTTTGATAAAATCACAGTTTTATCACCAGGAGATTATCAATAGAGGACTAGTAAACTTGCTGTCAGGTAGTCAAGTATATTCATGAACATTTTGAAATTCCAATCTCACTACTGATTGAAAGCTTCTAGTGTACACTGGGGTCATACAGAGCTCAACATGCAGATAAGTGCTAGCTAGATCTGTAGTAGCTAAAACAGAGACTCTCAAAATAACAGCAAGCAGCTGAGTAAGTGAAACATCACTGGAATTAAAGTCTCCGAGGCTACATCATGCTCGTCTCAGATGGGATAGCAAAACCTGTTGACAGATTATCTGTAACAGCTCAAAGCCGCTTTAAAACTGTTTACAAGGTAATGCTGTCTGGCTTACCTAAATATAGTGGTATGATGAAGGGAAAGGGTTAAACCGTATGGAAAGAAATCTAGCACTAAACAGGATTATTTGTTATTTAACGAACATGATTCAGCCTCAAAGTTTATGTAGTTTGGCATAGACTTTAGAAAATCACCCACATGTATATGACACACAGTCATGATGCCTTGGCTTCCTTATTGTTTTTCCATCTGTTTTCTTTAGTGTTGTGATTGCACAAAAGTTGGTTGGGATCCTAGTTCCTGGGTGCCAATAAACCTAAACAGAAATGATCAGCCTTTCCAAAACTGCAAGTGTTGTTTCACTTGCTTTGTTAATCTGTTTCTTCTTCAACTTTTGTTAGAACATGTGTTTTATTTTACGGATTTATTTTTCTCTTTGTGAGTTGCACTGTAAACATTGGGGTTATATGAAATTGTTTAACCCCTTAGTGACAGAGCCAATTTGGTACTTAATGACCGAGCCAATTTTTACAATTCTGACCACTGCCACTTTATGAGGTTATAACTCTGGAACGCTTTATCGGATCCCGCTGATTCTGAGAATGTTTTTTCGAAACATATTGTACTTCAAGTTAGTGGTAACATTTCTTCGATATTACTTGCGATTATTTATGAAAAAAACGGAAATATGGCAAACATTTTTAAAATTTTGCAATTTTCAAACTTTGTATTTTTATGCCCTTAAATCAGAGAGATATGTCATGAAAAATAGTTAATAAATAACATTTCCCACATGTCCACTTTACATCAGCACAATTTTGGAAACAACATTTTTTTTTGTTAGGGAGTTATAAGGGTTAAAAGTTGACCAGCAATTTCTCATTTTTACAACACCATGTTTTTTTAGGGACCACATCACATTTGAAGTCATTTTGAGGGGTCTATATGATAGAAAATAACCAAGTGTGACACCATTCTAAAAACTGCACCCCTCAAGCTGCTCAAAACCACATTCGAGAAGTTTATTAACCCTTTACGTACTTCACAGGAACTGAAACAATGTGGAAGAAAAAAATGAACATTTAACTATTTTTTGCAAACATTTTAATTCAGAACCATTTTTTTAAATTTTCACAAGTGTAAAAACAGAAATTTAACCAAAAATTTTGTTGTGCAATTTCTCCTGAGTACGCCGATACCCCTTGAAAATTATACAAAAAACTAATGGGTTGGTGTAGTGATCAAACATATTATTCCAAAGGCAACTAATACCAAAAATACCTTTATTTAGAAAATTATTAAAATTGTAGTAGACAAAAAACCCTAACCCTACAACAATGTAACCAACAAATATGTTTTAAAAATCAAATACTTAGGACTATCGTTACCATATCATTCCTTAAAGCACTTTTCTTATCCGTTAAGGTGATACCATATCCAATATCGTTGTATCACCTCCCTATTTAATAGCTGTTAGTACCCAAATTGCTAGTCGGCCCTACTGCCCCCAGGATTATCACATATCCCACATTTATATAAGGGCATGCCGCTACAAAAAATGTACAAACAGGGGATGGATACTACCTATAAAAGGACAGTGCAATAGTGATAACCAGTGGTCAACTTACCACAGATTTATTACTTAATCTATGGTTACAAGGCACAATAGCCTAATAGTACCAGATAATTCTTAGATACCCACAGTACTTGGAACGGGGGTATAGTATGCTGTGAGGATGCTATATACTGACCTTACCAATCCCTATTGCCCCTGTCCCTACCTAGCATGCGGAGGTTGGCACCCCTGAATAGTCACGCAAATGGCGCCCCCGGTCACGTCGACTGACCCTCAATAGCCCTATATTATGACCTGACCCACTTACCAAACCCGCATTGGGATGATGGGTCTAAAGAGAGGGGGTGGGGGTGGGCTAAGATGGGTATGGGACAGTGTAGGAACAACAGTAATGGTAGGTATGGGGAGTATTTAAAGAAACGTACAATAAAAGCACAGAAAACATAGATTAATGCCACAACGATCGATCAAATAGTTGCAAAAAGAATCATATTAAGGTACCTTCTAATTGATCATTGGCCAAATAGTGACCTGCAGCATTTAAGAGACATTTATCATGTACAAATTAATGCCATACTCATGTGCTTTTTGTTTTACCCACAAGAGCTCCCCCTTACATTATACCCTACCCCACACATACATATACCGCACAGTTCTCAATGATATATTGCATTTGTCTTATCTGGTATTCAGATGATCATATCCTGCCTCAACGCGTTTCCCTGCCACGATAACAGTTCATCAGGAAGCTGATGGGTGGGACCGCTATGCGGGGATACAGTATACGGCCGTCATCATACACTGCTTGTAGGCGTATGTGGAGGTAAACCACTGTTTGGGCGCACCGCAGAGCTTGGAAGTGAAGGAGCGCCGTTTGACTGTTTCAATGCAGAATTGGCTGGAATTGAGATCGGATGCCATGTCGCGTTTGGAGAGCCCCTAATGTGCCTAAACAGTGGAAACCCCCCACAAATGACACCATTTTGGAAACTAGACCCCTTAAGGAACTTATCTAGATGTGTGGTGAGCACTTGGAACCCCCAAGTGCTTCACAGAAGTTTATAACGTAGAGCCGTGAAAATAAAAAATCGCATTTGTTTTCACAAAAATGATTTTTTCGCCCACAAATTCT
The DNA here is from genome assembly GCF_051348905.1 of Ranitomeya variabilis. NCBI lineage: Eukaryota > Metazoa > Chordata > Amphibia > Anura > Dendrobatidae > Ranitomeya > Ranitomeya variabilis. Next base: position 822,606,717 of record NC_135232.1, on the reverse strand, counting down.
TATTTTCACAAGGGTAACAGGAGAAATTAGACCACAAAAGTTGTTGTGCAATTTCTCCTGAGTACGTCGATACCCCATATGTGGGGGTAAACCACTGTTTGGGCGCACCGCAGAGCTTGGAAGTGAAGGAGCACCGTTTGACTTTTTCAATGCAGAATTGGCTGGAATTGAGATCGGATGCCATGTCGCGTTTGGAGAGCCCCTGATGTGCCTAAACAGTGGAACCCCCCACTAGTGATACCATTTTGGAAACTAGACCCCTTAAGGAACTTATCTAGATGTGTGGTGAGCACTTTGAACCCCCAAGTGCTTCACAGAAGTTTATAACGTAGAGCCGTGAAAATAAAAAAATCGCATTTTTTCTACACAAATGATCTTTTTGCCCCCAAATTTTTATTTTCACAAGGGTAACAGGAGAAATTAGACCACAAAAGTTGTTGTGCAATTTCTCCTGAGTACGTCGATACCCCATATGTGGGTGTAAACCACTGTTTGGGCGCACCGGAGAGCTTGGAAGAGAAGGAGTGTCGTTTTACTTTTTCAATGTAGAATTGGCTGGAATTGAGATCGGACGCCATGTCACGTTTGGAGAGCCCCTGATGTGCCTAAACAGTGGAAACCCCCCACAAGTGATACCATTTTGGAAACTAGACCCCTTAAGGAACTTATCTAGATGTGTGGTGAGCACTTTAAACCCCCAGGTGCTTCACAGAAGTTTATAACGTAGAGCCGTGAAAATAAAAAAATCACATTTTTTCTACAAAAATTATCTTTTTGCCTCCAAGTTTTTATTTTACCAAGGGTAACAGGAGAAAATGGACCCATAAGTTGTTGTACAATTTGTCCTGAGTACGCCGACACCCCATATGTGGGGGTAAACCACTGTTTGGGCGCATGGCTGAGCTCGGAAGCAAAGGAGCGCCATTTGACTTTTCAATGCAAAATTGACTGGAATTGAGATCGGACGCCATGTCGCGTTTGGAGCGCCCCTGATGTGCCTAAACAGTAGAAAACCCCCAAAAGTGACCCCATTTTGGAAACTAGACCCACCATGAAACTTATCTAGATGTGTAGTGAGAACTTTGAATGCCCAAGTGCATCAATGAAGTTTATAATGCAGAGTCGTGAAAATAAAAAATATTTTTTTTTTAGCCCCCAAGTTTTTATTTTCACAAAGGTAACAAGAGAAATTGGACCACAAAAGTTATTGTCCAATTTGTCCTGAGTATGCTGGTACCCCATATGTGGGGGTAAACCACTGTTTGGGCGCATGGCTGAGCTCGGAAGGGAAGGAGCACCGTTTTGGAATGCAGACTTTGATAGAATTGTCTGCTGGCGTTATGTTGAATTTGCAGACCCCTAATGTACCTAAACAGTAGAAACCCCCAACAAGTGACCCCATTTTGGAAAATAGACCCCCCAAGGAACTTATCTAGATATGTGGTGAGAACTTTGAATGCCCAAGTGCTTCACAGAAGTTTATAATGCAGAGTAGTGAAAATAAAAAATATATTTTTTTCCCACAAAAAAGATTTTTAGCCCCCAAATTTTTATTTTCACAAGGGTAACAAGAGAAATTGGACCCCAAAAGTTGTTGTCCAATTTGTCCTGAGTATGCTGGTACCCAATATGTGGGGGTAAACCACTGTTTGGGTGCACGGCAGAGCTCGGAAGGGAAGGAGCGCAATTTTGGAATGCAGGCTTTGATGGAATGGTCTGCGGGCGTTATGTTGCGTTTGCAGAGCCACTGATGTACCTAAACAGTAGAAACCCCCAACAAGTGACCCCATTTTGGAAAATAGACCCCCAAAGGAACTTATCTAGATATGTGGTGAGAACTTTGAATGCCCAAGTGCTTCACAGAAGTTTATAATGCAGAGTAGTGAAAATAGAAAATATTTTTTTTTTCCACAAAAAAGATTTTTTATCCCCCAAGTTTTTATTTTCACAAGGGTAACAAGAGAAATTGGACACCAATATTTGTTCTCCAATTTGTCCTGAGTATGCTGGTACCCCATATGTGGGGGTAAACCACTGTTTGGGCACACGGCAGTGCTCGGAAGAGAAGGAGCGCCATTTTGGGATTCAGACTTTGATAGAATTGTCTGTGGGTGTTATGTTGCGTTTGCAGAGCCCCTGATGTACCTAAACAGTAGAAACCCCCCACAAGTGACCAAATTTTGGAAACTAGACCCCCTAAGGAACTTATCTAGATATGTGGTGAGAACTTTGAATGCTCAAGTTTATAATGCAGAGTAGTGAAAATAAAAAAATATTTTTTTTCCCACAAAAAGATTTTTAGCCCCCAAGTTTTTATTTTCACAAGGGTAACAGGAGAAATTGGACCCCAAAAGTTGTCCAATTTATCCCGAGTACGCTGATGCCCCATATGTGGAAGTAAACCACTGTTTGGGCGCGTGGCAGAGCTCAGAAGGGAGGGAGCACCATTTGACTTTTTTAGCGCAAAATTGTCTGTCGTGTTTGGAGACCCCCTGATGTACCTAAACAGTGGAAACCCCCCAATTCTAACTCCAACCCTAACTCCAACACACCCCTAACCCTAATCTCAACCCGATCCATAATCCTAATCACAACCCTAATGATAATCACAACCCTAACCCCAAAACAGCCCTATCTCAACTCTAACCATAACCCTAATCAAAACCCTAAATCCAACACATCCCTAACCCTAATCTCAACCCTAACCTCAAACCTAACCCTAATCCCAATACACCCCTAACCCTAATCCCAACCCTAACCTTAACCCTAATCCCAACCCTAACCCTAATCCCAACCCTAATCCCAAACGTAACCCTAATCCCAACCGTAACCCTAATACCAACCCTAATCCAAACCCTAACCCTAATCCCAACTCTATCCCTAACTTTAGCCCCAACCCTAACCCTAACCCTAATTTTAGCCCCAACCCTAGCCCTAACCCTAACTTTAGCCCCAATCCTAACCCTAAATTTAACCCTAACCCTAGCCCTAACTTTAGCCCCAACCCTAACCCTAAGGCTACTTTCACACTTGCGTCGTGCTTCATCCGTCACAATCCGTCATTTTGGACAAAAAACAGATCCTGCAAATGTGCCCACAGGATGCCTTTTTTGCCCATAGACTTGTATTACTGACGGATGGCCACACGTCGCGTCCATCGTGCACTGGATCCATTGTGTTTTGGCGGACCGTCGTCACAAAAAAAGTTCAATGTAACCTTTTTTTTGTACGTCGCGTCCGCCATTTCCGCGCATGTGTGGCCGTAACTCTGCCCCCTCCTCCCCAAGACATAGACTGAGCAGCAGATGCGTTGAAAAACTGCATCCACTGCCCACGTTGTGCACAATTTTCACAACGTGCGTCGGTATGTCGGGCTGATGCATTGCGACCGCCCCGTACCGATGCAAGTGTGAAAGAAGCCTAAGGCTACTTTCACACTAGCGTCGTACTCGGCCCATCGCAGTGTGTCGGGCTGACGTACTGACGCTAGCGTTGTAAGTGCCGCACAACGGGTGCAGAGGATTCTGTTTTTTCAACGCATCCTCTGCCCCATTGTGAGGTGCGGGGAGGCGGAGGCGGAGTTCCGGCCGCACATGCGCGGTCGGAAATGGCGGACACGTCGCACAAAAAAAGTTACATGTAGCGTTTTTTTGTGCCGACGGTCCGCCAAAGCATGATGCATCCGTCGCACGACGGATGCGACGTGTGGCAATCCGTCACAATGTGTCGCTAATGCAAGTCAATGGAGAAAAAGACGCATCCTGCAAGCACTTTTGCAGGATGCGTTTTTTCTCCAACGACGCATTGCGACGGAAGCCAAAAAACGCTAGTGTGAAAGTAGCCTAACCCTAACCCTAACCCTAGCCCTAACCCTAAATTTAGCCCCAACCCTAGCCCTAACCCTAGCCCTAACCCTAACCCTAGCCCTAACCCTAACCCTAGCCCTAACCCTAGCCCTAACCCTAGCCCTAACCCTAACCCTAGCCCTAGCCCTAACCCTAGCCCTAACCCGAACCCTAGCCCTAACCCTAACCCTAACCCTAGCCCTAACCCTAGCCCTAACCCTAACCCTAACCCATGCCCTAATTTTAGCCCCAACTCGTCTCTCCTGCTGGCTGGCAGATGGCAGCAGATGGCGGGCGCACTGCGCATGCGCCCGCCATTTTCTTTGCAGAGGAAGAAGGCGGCCGGCAAGAGGAGACGCAGGAGGACCCGGGGACACCGGGTGAGTATGATAGGGTCCCCGAATCCCCCTATTTCTCTGTCCTCTGATGTGCGATCACATCAGAGGACAGAGAATTACAGATTGCTTTTTTTTTTTTTTTGCGGTCGCCGTTAAACAGTTAATTACCGGCGATCGCAAAACAGGGGTCGGTAAAAACCGACCCCGATCATGTTCTTTGGGGTCTCGGCTACCCCCGGCAGCCGAGACTCCAAAGATCTTCCGGGTGCCGGAAGCATGCACAGGAATGCAGGGCTCAAACCAGCCACCTGCACACCCCCTTACAGGTATTACCTAGCAACCAGGCAACTCCCACATGCACTTAGGCTGGCTATTAGCTGTAAATCATTCAGCTGCCGTGATGAAAACTAAATCTCTGAACACTAACAAATACTCGGTCACCCGAGCGTGCTTGGGAAAACCCGAGCAACAAGTACACTCGCTCATCACAAGTAGGTACTGACCACCCTTGTGCAAGGTATAGTATAATCCATTAAATTGTTATGTGAAAGCTTTAAATCAAATCTGAAAATATTCAAATTCACATGAAATTGTAAATTTCTGAACATTTCACTCGATCCTCTGCCAATCAATGCCCTCATCTCTGCAAAGCAGCCCCACCAGATGTACATAGCAAAGCACCCCAGTTCTTTACAACTTTTAATGGCAGCTCCTTGGTACTGCAGATCAGCTCCTATTCAAAGGTATAAAGGTTTGTTAATTAACTTTACTACAGAAGAAGCTACCTATTAGTGACCCATGTCAAACACCTTTTACTGATCCAACCTGTGCTCTGCCATGTGTGTCCTGTATTTAGATGAGCATCTCTTAGTCAGTCTGCAAGACTTGTCAAATGGTCAGACATTGACTACAAGTAGGGTTGAGCGAAACGGGTCGGCCATTTTCAGAAGTCGCCGACTTTTGGCAAAGTCGGGTTTCATGAAACCCGACCCGACCCCTGTGTGGGGTCGGCCATGAGGTAGGTGATCTTCTGAATCTGGGATCAGAATTCCGATACCGAGTTCCGATATGTTTGCGATATCGGGAATCGGTATCGGAATCCATATTTAAGTGTAAAATAAAGAATCAAAATAAAAAATATTGATATACTCACCCTCTGACGCGCCCTGGTACTAACCGGCAGCCTTCCTTCCTAAGAATCAGCGCGTGAATGGCCTGCGGTGATGTCACGGCTTGTGATTGGTCGCGTGGCGGTCACATGGGTCGTCGCGACCAATCACAAATCCGTGACGTCATCTTAACGTCCTTCACGCGCTGATTCTTAGGAAGGAAGGCTGCCGGAAAGAAGCTGAGGGTGAGTATATACCTAATAGGAATATACTCACCCTCGGACGCGCCCTGCTTCTTTCCGGCAGCCTTCCTTCCTAAGAATCAGCGCGTGAAGGACCTTAAGATGACGTCACGGCTTTGTGATTGGTCGCGACGGCCCATGTGACCGCCACGCGACCAATCACAAGCCGCGGACGTCATTCTCAGGTCCTAAATTCCTAGAATTTAGAATTCTAGGAATTTAGGACCTGAGAATGACGTCCGCGGCTTGTGATTGGTCGCATGGCGGTCACATGGGCTGTCGCGACCAATCACAAAGCCGTGACGTCACGGAAGGCCCTGGACACGCTCATTTTAACCAAAGCAGGCCGCCGGTTCCCTCGGTAAGTTTCAGGGGCCGCTGGACAGGTGAGTATATCAATATTTTTTATTTTGATTCTTTATTTTACACTTAAATATGGATCCCAGGGTCTGAAGGAGAGTTTCCTCTCCTTCAGACCCTGGGAACCATAGTGTCCTATTGCAGTGCATTGGGTTTCGGGTTTCGGCCGACCCCGACTTTTTTATAGGATCGGCCGATTTCACTCGACCCGACTTTTGAGAAAGTCGGGTTTCGTGAAACCCGACCCGATCCTATAAAAGTTAAGGTTGCTCAACCCTAACTACAAGTGTAGGGTACCTACTTCCTATTGGTGGCACTTGACTGACAGCATTTTTTTTCTTTGGAAAAAAATTCATTCACATTCCTTTTTGTCATTGAGCATTGCCTGGCCAATAAATCTCTATTTGCCAGCTGACAGTCTGCACAAAAATAAAATAATAAAAATAAGAAAAGAAAGAGTTTGAGTCCAATTTTTATTTTTCTTATTTTAATTTTGTATATTACATTTTTATTAAAATAGATGTTTTTTTAAAAATGTTTAATGTATGTATTTTATGCCAGATATTTTTGTGCTCACTTGTATTGTATTGCATTGTATGTATTGTATTGTGCACAGTTGTATTGTTGTACATGTATTTATTGGATGCAGTTCTTCAGATTAGAATCATAGAATCATAGAATGGTAGAGTTGGAAGGGACCTCCTGGGTCATCTGGTCCAACCCCCTGCTCAAAGCAGGATTCACTAAATCATCCCGGACAGATGTCTGTCCAGCTTCTGTTTGAAGACTTTAATTGAAGGAGAACTCTCCACCTCCCGTGGCAGCCTGTTCCAGTATTAATGGATTTTATCCAATAATATATATATATATATATATATATATATATATATATATATATATATTATCCAATATTAGTATTATTGGATATTATCTTGTGTCGACCTTGTGAACTTTGACACAGCACGCACACACTGTCCTGTGTTGGTTTTGCACCCTTATTTGAAAATCAATCCTTTAAAAACTGTCTTGCATGTCTGATACTTGTGTATGTGGTCATTTCCTGAGGAAGAAGTGCTTGACATTTTGAAACACGTTGAATAGAATAAAAAACACATGTTTGAATAAATTAAGATTTGACATCTTCCATGCACAGCAGCACTGGAGTCCCCAAACTATTTCGATGTTCATATAGGTCTTGATTAACATTGTAGCTTATCCCTGTTCGCTTCATTTAAAAGGAGATGACTCGCAAATCCCAGAGAAAACCTGTAACCGAGAATGTCAATGATTACAGAAAAAGGCAGTCCCTTTTTATGGTGTATCAAAGTAAAAAAAAATCAGTAACCTCAAATAGATCAACCAAATACAGTAAGCATGAGATAATGGAAATGTTGTCTGATACCAGCGGAGTCTCTTTTTCTTCTTCATTGAAGAACCAACATTGCCACTTCAACCATATCCAGAGCATTTTAGAGTGCTAAGATAAACAGCTTTTGTATCTACAAGGACCTTCATATCAGGTCATAGTACATTTCCATATTTTCTTCATTTCTAGGTAAAATCATTAAGTACTGGAACTAACTAATGCGATTTCCATGATTACTTTATATTCTTTACACAGCACGTTCCTGTTCTCAATAATGTTTGGAAGTCACACAACAAGAATTTAATTAAGTCTGAGATAAAGCAAAATTAATAAATCTGAAAATAAATAATCACTTGACCTGAGGATGGACATATTCTATCCAAGTACCTTAATAAAAAGAAATAAATTATTCTATATGCTCGAAACGAATGTACCCTCGCTTACGTCAAACTGAAACAATTCAATTAGTCTTCGATTTATGAGTGAAGAATTGTTGTGTTATGTAGATGTTCTAGTTTTTCCATTTAACTCTGTTTCATTATTATTATTATAAATGCCTACACTATATCATACATTACAAGCCAGAGAGGACAAGTTTATGTTTGAGGCCCGCGGAAGGTTAGGGATGCATACGGATGTGTCCAGCTGAAAGACATTCATTCGAAATTAAGAATGAAAATGTTAACTAATGTTATCTAAGTTAACAATTAAGTTAACTAAGTTAATTTTTTAGATCATTGTATATTTTGTTTTTATTACAAGCTTAAAATAGTATAAAATAACAGAGTAAGGGCTCATTCCCATTCGCAATCCATTCGGCCGAATGCAATCCAATAAAAATCAGATTATAGTTGCTCTATAATGTTTCACTATAGTGCAGCTCACATCTGATTTGGCATGGTGCGATTGCACCTGTGAATCTGATCACACGCACCCATATAAGTCTATGGGTGGGTGTTAAACAGCGCACAGCACTCGGATATCACCCGATTGCAGTGCGATTCCCTCCAGCAGCAGAGGAGATGGAGAAATTACTTTCTTTGTCTCCTCCACAGCTGTGCTCCGATTCTCTCTGTGCAAGATGATTGGTGCACAGAGCACAGACACTCAGATCCCGCTCACAGCAGAGCGGGATCCGAGGGTCATTAGCATATCGCATCCAATGAGAATCATCGGATGTCATACGCTAATGGGAACCCAGCCTGATACTCACATTACCAAGCCACCACCTCTCATATGCCAGTACTTCACCAATTCTTCAGCCTCACATTCTCAGTACTTAATATTGAATAGGGGATCTCTGCAGACAATCACTGTCTGTGGTGATGATTTCAGGGATGCCCACTTCAACTAGTGGTTGGCTGCAGTGGTCACATGGCTGTTTCAAGATTAGAAAGGTGAGTTTTTTCTAATTTATGTTTTACCATTTTAAGCTGTAAGTAAAAAACGGTCCATGTGAAAAACCAACAAAATAAAAACCAAAAATAAAACAACTGATGAAGCAAAGTACTCTGCTGAGAGTCTCTGCTAATTATACATGTTAATAAAAAGTCTCCAGTTTTAGGTAAGTGATGATTTTTTTCTGACAAGCATATTGTCTATTACAGAGCCATACTTTCCACTTGTTGGACAACTGAGGCTTACAAGCAAATTTCATGATGTCAGCTTCTGCTGTTTTTGATTTGACAAAAGGCTCCATTTGAGGAAATCACAAGGCTCAGATATTTTATCTGGTGACCCTTTAAAAGGAGGTAGGTAGTTAAGCTGATGTCTGATAGAATGAAATAAATAACTGGCAGTTTCCAGATACTAGATGAAGTCTAGTAAACCAGTAATTTAGTTAATATTCTCTGGTATTGGGTGTAAAAGGCAGTTTTTTTACTGATTGCGTGACGCGGTATATGCATGTTGTAGAGTAGAAAGAGGTGAAAGAATATTTCCTTGCATCCTGTGTGAATATTCACGCATGGCAATTTTGTAGAAACTTCTGCCACTGTACCATTCAACTTAACTGAGTTTAAAGAAAATTTGTTTGGCTCCAAAACAAGATGAGTGAAACTATTTTCTTGCAGTAACTTCTGCAGGACATCTGTCAAGTGCAATGACATAGCATGAGGGACGGGGGCACTGGGGTGGTTTCCTTGAGCACCAAAGTCTATGGAAGCACAAAACATGGCATTGCACCCACTGGCCAATTAGCATTGTGTACCTGCCCCGCATTGCCTATGTAAAGAATAGCAGTGGAGTTGTTTGTCATTAGCTACTACATGTAGCTGTCACTGGTAAACTCATCTCTACTGCAGTGCCCTACATAGACATCTCACAAAGCCAGCCATGACTATACTGCTTTTTGAAGTAGCATTGGAAATTACAGAAGAGCTAGAGGTTGGACCAAGGCTGGTCTTTGGTCTATGTGTAGGGATAGGACTAGGGACAGGGATAGGACTAGGGACAGGATAAGGAATAAAGCCAGGGATATGGTTAGGAATAGGGAAAGAGTTAGAGATAAGGCTAGTGATCAGGTTAGGGATAGGTCTAAGTATAGGGTTAGCGGGAAGGATAGGGTTATGTCTTGCAGTACTGCTTGAATTAGAACTAGGCTTAGTGACTGCATTGCAGATAGTGCTGGGGACATGAAATAATTACATTAAAAAAACTTGAAAGTTTAAAAGCAAAGTATATTACTATATAAAAATACTATATAGCATAAGAATTTTCCTCAAAATACAATTACACGTGATCTGGTTAAAGGGGATTCAATATTGGACTGGTGAAAGAAATTCAGGGAGTGCTAATGGTTATGTTGGCCAAAATACTTGCTGCTATGTATCCCGTGCTATGCCACTGACCTAGTGTGAATATATTCAAGAATTCTAAATATTATTCCTAGATACTTAGTGTAAAGGTTCGATAATTCCAGTGTGGAAACTTTGTAAGTTACCATAATTGCTGTTCAGGGTTGGGTGATTAAGTTCTGGTGTCAGAGCATCAATTTGCACACAAAGCATGATCTTACTCTGTATAAGCTTCCAGTAGGTTATTTCTGTGTAGCTAATTTCAACAAGACAGAGAAATCATGGATATTCTCAATTTATTAAACCAGACAAAGAAGCGAGAAGTGTAGTTTTTCATCCAGGTATTCTGTAAATACGCAGGATATAAATGCATTTGCACATATTTTGTTTACACTGTGCATGTCCCTCGAGGAATATGACTAATTCTAGAAGATGCACGTTTGTTTTGCCAGAGTGAGACAATATTTGTTGCATTTCCTCTGCTAATACCAACACCCTTTTAGCACCTGTTTATATGCATACAGTGAAATATGAACCAGAAAATATTTGCTAATATATTTTAAAGAAGCGAAATCAACTGGAGCAATTGTTTACATAATAATAGTAGTAACGATGAACTGAATAATTAATAGCACGCTGTATTATTTAGGCCAGATATCCAGTACCCTGCAAATGTTTTAGGCAGGTTTGGAAAAATGCTGCAAAGTAAGAATGCATTCAAAATAGAAGTTTAACAGTTTATTTTTTTTCATTAATTAACAAAATGTAAAGTAAATGAACAAAAGAAAAATCTAAATCAATTCTTGGGGTGACCACACTTTTGGCTTTGAAACAACATCAAACTAGAAACAACTGAACAAAGTTTTGGAAGGAACTCGGAAGGGATGTTGTTCCAAACATCTTGGAGAACCAACCTAACATCTTCTGTGAATGTAGGCTTGCACTAATTCTTCTCTCTTTGTGTAATCGCAGACAGCCCCAATGATGTTGAGATCAGGGCTTTCTGGGGGCCATGACATCACTTTCAGGACTTCTTGTTATTTTGTACTCTGAAAATTGTTCTTAATGACACTGGCTGTTTATTTTGGGCAATTGACACAGTGGTCGCCAAAGAAAACTTAGTGCAGCAGATGAAAGACACATCATCCCTCTTTTCAAAATAGGAAGATGTCCGGAAGTACTATCATCTCAGAACTGGCAGCAACCAGTGGGAGCGAGCTACACCAATCCACTGTTTGGAGAAGTTTGTCCAGAAGTTGTCTTAATGGGAGAACAGTGGCAAAAAACATTACTTTTTAAAAGGAAACAAATCCAAGTAACTCAACAATGTATGAAAACATAGTAACTGAGTTATAATGTGAAATATTTGGCTGTAACAGAAGGCAGTTTGTTCTCCAAAGGGCTGGTGAGTGGTACAATATTGACCAGGCCAATTTTTACAAATCTGACCAGTGACACTTAATGAGTGTCACGCCTCCCGCATCCCCCTCTGGCTCTTCACATACTTACCTGTCTCGGCGCGCTGCTGCTGCCGTTTCTGCTGGGTCTTCTTCTGGCTCCCGGCGTGTGTTTCCGGCTCTGCATGCTCCCAGGGTATCCATGCGCAGCCTGGCCTTCTCTCCTCCTGGCTTCTCACTGGATCCTGGTTCCCGGCGCCGGCACATGCGCACTTCACCTTCCTGCTCTGGCGGCACACGCGCACTCCCATAGGCTGGTCTTCGTTTGCTCCATTCCTCCCCTTCGTGATCCTGGAGGTTTCCTGACCTGGAAGTGCTGCGCTGCCCGTCCTATATCAGGTAGCCTCTCCCCCTGCTCCTTGCCTGATTATCTATTGTGCTTCACGATAGCTTCAGGTCTCTTGCTTCCCTGAGCTTTCCTGTTTCTCTCCCACTCAGTCCTGTGTTTTTGCACTGTTTCGTATCCATGCTTCCCTGTCCCGGTACCCCTCAGTAGCGCTCTCCGTGTGCCTTCCGTCCGTCCCAGTCTGCTCCTTGTTTCCCAGTCTCTCCTGAGTTTCCTCCCTTCGTCCTCCTCTGTTTTGTACAGTCCCTCTTGTATCTCCAGTCTCCTGCCTTTTGTGCTTCTCCTACGTCCTGTCCCCGGGTATCAGCATCTGCGGCAACAGTCTCCTTTGGGTCTGCCCCTGACGCTCCCTGTATAGGGGGTGGTTTACCAGGCCAGCTCACCCTTGGGAAATTAATTGTCACGGTTCTCTGGGTTCACCTTAGGAGTTCCACAAATCCTACAATGAGGTAATAACTCTGGAATGTTTCAACAGACCCCACTGATTTTGAGATTTTTTTTTTGTTTATTTATTTTTTATGCTTTGCCTATTTAGCACTATCTTATTCCGCAGCACTTTACAGACATTGTCATCAGTGTCTCCAATGGTGCTCACAATCTAGATTCTCTATCAGTATGTTTTTGTAGTGTGGGAGGAAACCTGAGAACCCGGAGGAAACCCACACAAACACATAAACTCCTTGCAGATGTTGTCCTTGGAGGGATTTGAACCCAGGACCACTGAGCCACTGGGCTGCCCTTTTGTGACATATTGTACTTCAAAATAAAGGTAACATTTCCTAGATATGACTTGTGTTGAAAGGTGAAAAAAATGGAAATTTTGGTGAAAATTTGGAAAATGTTGCAATTTTCAAAATTTTAATTCTTATGCCCTTAAATCAGAGACATGCAGTATGTCACTCAAAATAGTTCATAAATAACATTTTACACATGTCTTCTTTACATCAGCACAAGTTTTAAAGCAATGTGTTTTTTTTAAGAAGTTATAATGTTTGGAATGTGGGGAACAAAAGAACACCATTTTTTTGCACAAAATTTGCACAAATCTGTGGCCGACTGCACTTTTTTGCACTCCTAAATAAACAGAATCCACTGGATCATAGGCCAGACAGAGTTCACAGTGCCTTCGTCTGCCTCATTATAGGAAATCTTAGCCGGGGATTCTGTCTGAATCACATATTTTCAGAGGTTTACATGGAAACCCGGGTGGAAGCGCTCAGCTTAGAGCGCTGGATAAATATGAGTCAAGCCTTGCTGGTATCTTTGGGATTTTTGTGCACATGACATTTTCTGATCACTTTCTATTACGATTTTTGAGAGGCAGAATGAACAAAGTCCAGCTATTTAGGTGTGTTTTCTTTTTATGTCCTTCCGCTTGTGTTAAAATTGATAAGGCAGTTTCATTTTTTGGGTAAGTATGATTACAGCGATACCACATTTATATTTTTTTACGTTTTGACGCTTTTACGCAATAAAATCAGTTTTATAGAAAAATAATTATTTTTGCATCGCTTTCTGCATTGCTTTATTTATATTCATCTTTTAGATTGTGTTTTATTCCACTTTTTGTTTGGTGGTATAATAATAAAGCATGTTTTTTTGCCTATTTTTTTACGGTGTTCAGTAGAGAGGTTAACTAGTGAAACAGTTTTATAGGGCAAGTCATTCCGGACGCGGCAATGCTAAATATATGTACCTTTATTGTTTATATATACTCTGCAGAGACAAGTTAGTTAGATCATGCACTGGGATGAACGGTATACAATAGTGCATACAGAAGTTTTACTATGGTTACATATTATTTTGCTTTGATTATTTTGTGCAAGAATAGTGTTATGAAATCATTTCAGTCCACTTAACAAACAATTCTAAGATGGGTTATTTTTCGTAACAGTTGTACAGAGATAACATCATGTTTCTAACCAAAATGTACAAGTAAAATCTAGTTTTCCATACATTTTCTTGCTTTCTATAAATCTAGTGTTCTATATATCCCAGTGATAAAGACATGTTTGCTAATTAAAGACAATCTCAAATGCCAACAGGCCTAGAGTTTACCCAATTTTACTGTACCTAAGAAGCTACATTTAATTGTCAGGATGGCTTACTTTTGTGAAGACATAGTCCAGGTGGGACAATGTACTAAAGTGGTAACTCCCAACAATTATGATCATATTGTGAAAAATTCTATTTGGAGCTCTGAAAATGACATGCAGAACTGTCCAAAATAATACATTTTCCATGAACAGTCTGGAGACTATTGACAATCATGACAGCTTCAAGTATGTTGTTAAGTATTCCTTAATCATAGTCTCCATGCTTTTCTTTTACTGTTGTTTTTCTATCAAATGAAAGAAAAAATAGACGATTACTTATTTTTTGGCCACCTTTATTATTTTGATATGTTGTGCAGGCTGCTAGGTGACATTCTGAAATGACGCACATCTGTAAATCTTTGCCTGTTGAAGATTTGTGTGAAATGTAAAATAGCAGACAAGTTTATTTCTTTCAAGGCAGACAAAGGTAAATGAAATAGTAAATCACTGACACCACTTGCCACTAGCAGTCAGCTTGATATGTATGTACAGCATTTTTATGGCCTTATATTCACAAATGTAAAGTGATGCACTTAAATAAAATAAAACTCAAGATCGAGCATCTAACTTTCAGCCATGCAGTCGATGCAGCACAGGTCATTCGTTAGATGTAATGGTTTTACAGTACATTGTATATCAGTTTTCCATCTGGAGAGTAAAAATATTTCGCAATGCACATCCATTTTATTGTAATTTTCCTAGGGCAGTGACCCGTTTAGGTGTAATTTTATAACTCTCAAGGTTTCAGATGGCGGCTTTGCGGCAGATTGCTATAATGAAGCTTACATTCTGGTGGAATTACAGCCATAAAATGTTTCCTGCTACAGAATTATAAATTAGAAGGGTTAACGCTTGCTGTTGATATTAACATAAAACAGTGGGATGTCATTAAAAAAGCCCCCCTCCCATCAAAGATTTTATCCTCTTAATATATATCGCAATCAACGTATTATATAGCACTGTGTACTTACAATTGCTCATTTTGCCTTTCTGCCCAGTTATTTCTTCTCTTTTCTCGGCTCTATGTAGAAACAGAAAGTCTCTTTTCCCTGCACTAATCATTTCCATCTTCAACCCCTGGCCCAGCTGCTCCCTCTTCCCCCCTGCCAGGGACTTTGCAGTGATTCTCTGACCTTTCCCGGCGCCTGCGCACTGCAGTACTTTGCTCTGCCCTCAGCAGGGTAGACAAGAAGAGCACGTCATCGTAAGAAGATGGGAGGCCCCGGACTGGACCGGGACCGCCCCTGAGTGAGTATAATATAACCTCTTTTTCTCATCTTTCAGGATACATTGAGGGCTTATCTACAGCATTCCGGAATGCTGTAGATAAGCCCCTGATGCTGGTGGGCTTAGCTCATCTTCCATTTTGGGGGTGACAGGTTCCCTTTTAGAGGTTGACAGAAGTAATTGCTATAGCTATATATTATAGCCGACATCTGCCCTTTGTGAAGCAGGCTCTGCTTCTGAGCTTTCTTCAAACTCCATGAAATGCTTTGTGATAGATATCTCATAATGGGGCGTTAAGGGGTTAACAAAGTTATCTACTTGAATGTATTTGATTGCTCAGGAAAATAGGAAATGACACACAGTCCTTGCGTATTTCAAAAAAGTATGAGCAAATGTGTAAGAATTCAGGGCATAAAGTTATTGGGTTAAAGGAGGCACTCTTTTATACACACAATGATCAGGAAACTTTTTACCCTATATTCTGTGTCAGGGTTCGATACGAGCGTATAACATGGCCGGGTGCTATCCGATGTTTTATCAGATAGCACTCGGCCCAATGTTAGTCTAAGGGGCAATGTTGACTAGTACTTTTTCTCATACTGATTCGGCGTGAGAAAAACATGCTGCAAATGCATCTGATGATTGGATTATGTGCACCCATACAAGTCTATAGATGCATGTGAAACATCTTACTGCACTTGGATGACATCTGAATGCAATCCGTCATCTGAAGACTCAGATAATGGAGAAGATAAAGAAAACAAATTCTCAGTCTTATCCGCACCTGTGCTGTGATTCCCTCATGCAAGACAATCATATCACACTAAGATGACACTCAGCTCAAACTCTGACAAATTGTGAGCCGGGTATCATTAGCATAATTGAGTCGATTCTCATGAGTGAGAGAACAAACGGCCATCAAACTGCAGTCTTACTGTTTTGGTTGATTGTTAATTTTTCCTTTGATTGATTTTTGAAATTCCTTTTTCTATCTAGTGGAAATCCATCTTGAGGACGAGGTGAACATTAGTTAATATCTGGTTGAAAACCATCCAAAAGGAATTGCGGACGGCAGTCCTGAAAAGGGTTGTCCACTAATCGGACAATCCCTTCTAACCCTTATGATTCCCCCAGCAGTAAAATTATAACACCCATGTTGACCTCTGGTTTTGGTACTGGTTCTTCTGGGCAGTCAGTGGTGACTTCACTCTCCTATTCTACTGACGTAACTGACTTCTGGAGGATGTGACAGCTTCTCTCTTCCTCCAGATGTCTTGATTTGTTGGAAGGAGGGTAGAATGAAGCCAGCACTGATTGGCTACAGGGATCACACAACATAATGATGTCTCGCGAGTACCAGGAGAGCCAGTATTGACAACGCTGAACAGCGCCGGCACTGGAAGTTAGTATAATTGTTATTTTACTTGGGGGGGGACATAACAGATTCAGAAGGGTAGCTGGCAAGAGTGGCCCGTGTTCACACATAGTGTAAATGCTGTATATTTTTTTCTTTTACCCACATGTTTTCTGCAATTGCGCTAAAATATGCAACAATAACGTTCTGTGATTATTGCATTTTGCGGGTCTTTTTTAAATATATAGTTAAATGTCTACATTTTTAAACATAACTAGAAAAACAGATGTGCAAAAATAAAATTGTTTGCAATACACACTTTGTGAGATAGATGGTCGCAGTGCGATACACACTGTCTGGATTTTGTAGAATTTCTTTGTGTTTTGATAAAGCAATTATTTCCCTCTTTACTAAAAGTATTAAAAGGGAAATGCAAAAACTCAGTACAATCGCTTTTGACTAGACAGTACAGAGACTCTCACTGATACCGTTTTCAGGAGTTTTTTCTGACAAAATATTGTGTTGGCTTGCTGCTGTCTCAATTTAAAAAAAAAACCTACAGAAGAAGGGAGTAGATGCCTATCTCAAAAATATAAATCTTTATTAATATACTCACGGGAAGTAAGTACAAATACTAAAAAGAGACAAAATGCAGAGTTGTCATGTCATTCTGAGAAATGCTAAAGATCTTTCACAGATATAATATCCATAAAATGCCATAGTATAATCTTTAAAGTGCTGTGCAATAAGATGCCCATAAAGCTTTTTGTGCAGTCATAAGACCAAATAGTCAAATATAGTACAAGAGAAATAAGCAAATTCTAGAAATATTTTATAGGATATGTATAAAAAATTGCCGGCACATGAATGATAGGTATGGTAGAAGATCAAGATACAACCTGAATGGCAGTTGCACAAAAACCCCAACGCACGTTTTGCATTTAGGTCCATCCTGTTTTTTTAAAAAAAATTTAAATTTTAGTGCAATAAGAAAGAAGAAAAAATATGCAATTGTAATTGAAATGCAGCAAGATAGATGCCTCTAAGCCAGCTACACGGTATCACTGATCATTCACACTGAGTCTCGCAATGCTTCTGACACCTCTGCTATCTCTCTCTCCTTCTACCAACTGAATCACTGTTTTATTCCAAGGTAATTACACTCATCATCTTCACTACTGAAGTTGTGCAACACAATAATGTCTGTTGTATTTATCCAATGTTTTAGGACTTTCTCTATTCCTGCTGCTGTGTTCCCTGCATTGGCTTTTATATAAGCTATGATAGTCCCTCCTGATTGGCTGTGCTATACCAGGTGATGCGATATCTGCAAGGTAAGTCAACTTTCTGTGGCTGATGCAATATTCTGTAAAGAGGCAGAGGACATTTTTTTTGCTGATTCGCACAAATGGAGTAACAAATTCTTTAACTTCACCAAGATAAGTGAAGTTCAGAAAATTAATCTCAAATTAAATTTGCGTCTAATTAATTTCCTCATCTCAGATTATGAGTATGCCTATCACAAGGTAGCATGTCACTTTATCATCAGTAAAGGCCTTTGAAACTGACACAGATGACATGAATGAAGTGACAGAAGACCTCTTTGGATTGTGGACTCCATTCACTTTGGGAAAGAACCAATGAACAGCACTGCAACAACTTCATCCAGAGGATTTTGGCAGTGCTAGCAATTTGATCATGGAGAAAAGCCATCATTTCCTTTATATGGGCTAGGCAATAATGGAGAAAGCAAAACGGCTTTTGTTTTATGAACGGCAAGAAAAAATATAAGGTTTGCATAAGTTTTTTTAAGCAAATTTCTCTGAATATTTGTATTTATGACATTTTCATTTGACTTTTCTTCCTCAATCATTTCTTGAGAATAGACATTCGGCAATAAATGAATACATATAAACAACGACCTTGCAGCGTTCACTTTACAGTATGTGTTATATATATTATTTTCTGATTTATAACAAGGGGTGAGATCAACTATCTTCTTTGAATTTTACGTGTGATAACATGAAATGCTTTCTATCACTCAGCTTTCATGAAAAACAGATGGTTCACAGTGAAGTGCCAAATTTAAGCTCACATAACACTCAGATCTTCTGACTGCTGCAATGCAAAAGAGACCGATATGGAGCCAACTGCTCACTTTAGAACTAAACATTTGCACATTCTGTTTTGCGCATATGCTAATTAACCCTCTTTTTATTTGCCCAAAGCACTGCATGAGATATACACATTATATACATACATTTCATAACTCTGCATTACACCCCATGCTATTGATGTGCCTCAATGCAAATTATAATGAGCATATACTCTGTGCTTTATTGAGAATGTAGCCTGTTAATGAGTTATCTTTCACATCAGTTATAGCCTGTAATACTGAAAATATCCCAGCAGTGCCTGCCTGGAGTGTCATGCCATAATGTGTTTGGTAAGAAGAAGATTATAAACTCCTATGCCAAAATTTCGGTCCAACTGTCAAGAATTCTTGACTCCTGTGCATGTGTGCTATTAAAATCTTTCTGAATCATGTAGATAATGGACTCCAATAATGGAGTTATTATTTTTACAAAATATCGACAGTTAATATCATGAAGATTAAAAATGTAGAATTTCAAATAAAGATCTGTTTAAATATACAAATAATATTTTTTCCTTTTTTTTTGCTGCATTATTTCGCATTAGCTGCACTTTCAAACTAAAAAAAAAAACAAATAAAGGGATCGACTCTAAAATCAAAAAACACTGTGTAAGACTAAAAAATGTTTAATTTAAGTTCTTGAGTTGGGCTCTCGTGGAAAGAGTATAAGCATTCTATGCAAAATATTTCTTTAGCTATAGCAAAGCAAAAAAGGGGTTTCTTATTACAAAAAACTTAGAAAATATAACTTTTAATTCTACAAGTTAAAACAGACACACAACATACAGTTGATCCAACCAATAGGACCATGTAGTTAAACTTAAATAAAGTGTCACAGATGATGGTGGTTTCATGTTCCAAGCCTTATTCTGAGGAAATGACATCATGCTCACATCCTTTCATCGGAACGCAACCAAACCTCGCTCCGAGGTAACATTCCCTTATCCTTATCGCCTCCCACCGGAATTACATGTTTACGATCTCTTTTACAGATTTGCATAAACCACATCATATCCTTTCTTTGGAGCGCATAACAAATTTCTCAGGATCGCAGTCTTTTAACCATTAAAAGCCCATGCCACTAAGCGACACTTAGACATGCGCAGTAAGGAATGGAAGTGTCCTTTATTCACCTTCATGCGGTAACAGACAGTGGAGAGGCGGCAAGTAAAAGGTAATATAAAGAACAAAATAGCTGAATTAAAAACATGTTTCCTAAATAGAAATTATCCATCTCATTTATTAGAGGAAGCAGAGAATCGGGCATGTAAACTTTCACATATAGATCTCTTAAAAAATTGTAAGAAGGAGAAACGATATTCCTCGAAACACAAGGAGAAACAGATTCACGTTTAGTTTTATACATAGCCCAATGGACAATGAAGTCTATGCGGCTATTAGAAAAAACTGGCATGAGTTAAAGAATGATAGTGAACTAACAAAAATAACAGCAAATTGCCCTCAATTTGCATATAAACGCACAAAAAATCTGGGTGAATCTTTGCCAACTGAAAATAATTGGTTAAAAAAATCCCTACCTCAGGGGAATTACAAGTGCGGTAATTGCAACTTCTGTCATCTACGCTTTTTAAATAATCCCATACGCATAGGTCCATTAAATCATACAGTCCATGAGTTTATCTCTTGCAAAAGTAAGTTTGTGGTCTATCACGCCAACCTTTTTAGAAAACACCAGTGATTGTCTTACCGCTGTCTCTAACATCATGTCCTCCCTCTATCTGAAACTGAACCTGTCAAAAACTGAACTCCTCGTGTTTTCTCCCTCTATTAACCTACCTTTGCCTGACATTGCCATCTCCGTGTGTGGTTCCACTATTACTCCAAAGCAACATGCCCGCTGCCTTGGGGTCATCCTTGATTCTGAGCTTTCATTCACCCCCCACACACCCCCGGCTCGCTCTTTTTATCTGCATCTCAAAAAAATTTCTAGAATTCGCCCTTTTCTTACTTTCGACTCTGCAAAAACTCTTACTGTTTCACTTATTCATTCTCGTCTGGACTATTGTAACTCTCTACTAATCGGCCTCCCTCTTACCAAACTCTCCCCGCTCCAATCTGTCCTGAATGCTGCAGCCAGGATCATATTTCTCACCAACTGTTACACCGATGCCTCTACCTTGTGCCAGTCATTACACTGGCTACTCATCCACTCCAGAATCCAGTACAAAACTACTACCCTCATCTACAAAGCACTCCATGGCTCAGCACCACCCTACATCTCCTCTCTGGTCTCAGTCTACCACCCTACCCGTGCCCTCCGCTCCGCTGATGACCTCAGGTTAGCATCCTCAATAATCAGAACATCCCACTCCCATCTCCAAGACTTTACATGTGCTGCGCTGATTCTTTGGAATGCACTACCCAGGTTAATA
Organism: Ranitomeya variabilis; assembly: GCF_051348905.1. NCBI lineage: Eukaryota > Metazoa > Chordata > Amphibia > Anura > Dendrobatidae > Ranitomeya > Ranitomeya variabilis. The sequence goes on along the minus strand of NC_135232.1, from coordinate 822,585,634 downwards.
CGATTAATGCCCAATCCCCACAGTTTTAAGCATGCCCTAAAAACTAATTTGTTCAGACTGGCCTACCACCTCAACGCATTAACCTAACTATCCCTGTGTGGCCTATTAAAAAAAAAAAAACATAATCAGGTTCCTCACATCATGTTGCATACACTTTATGCAGTTAATAGCACTCTGTGTCTGTACTGCTACATACTTAGGCTGATAACTGGTTCATGCAGCTTTACATGAACACCCGAGCCTTACACTATGGCTGGTCCAAATAACTAAAGCAATTGTTACCATCCACCTCTCGTGTCTCCCCTTTTCCTCATAGTTTGTAAGCTTGCGAGCAGGGCCCTCATTCCTCCTGGTATCTATTTTGAACTGTGATTTCTGTTATGCTGTAATGTCTATTGTCTGTACAAGTCCCCTCTATAATTTGTAAAGTGCTGCGGAATATGTTGGCACTATATAAATAAAATTATTATTATTATTATTATAATATGATTATTATATAGTTTTCTGTCCGTGTCTATTTTATTATATTGGTAAGACCATCCGACCGATGGTGACAAGATTTAGGGAACATTACAATTCAATATCATCAGGCAAAGGTTGTCCATGATTAATTAAACATATGCATGAAAAGCATAATGGAAATCCCAATTTATTACGATTTGCAGGTTTGGAGATTGTTAAAACTCCACCCCAAGGCGGAAACCTGAATAAATTACTCCTCCAACATGAAGCCAGGTGGATAATGAAGACTAACGCTCAAGGTCCCATTGGTCTAAATGACAAACTGGACATGACTATATTTTTGTAAGTCTAAAATGTTGCAGTCTATTTAGATATTAAGATGTACCTGTATCTAGTGCAAAATACAAGATATGCCAATGTTAGCAATAGTTTACATTGTTTCACTTGATTGTCTATCTCCCTATAAAGGAAATGACATCATATTAATCTTGCACCTGGACCCGTAGAAGCGCCCTGTGCGCGAAACGGCCGTCGTCCCCTCCTCACTCCCCGCACCCTCACTTTTACCTGCCGCCTCTCCACTAATGTCTGTTACCGCATGAAGGTGAATAAAGGACACTGAATTTTGCGTACCTTGGGTGAGTGCCACATCTTTTTTACTTTAATATATAATGAGATTCTGGTATTCTGGCACATGTTGAGCACCATTCCCCAGACGCATTTACCAGCCGTGTACAACAAGGTCTTTAAGGAATCGATCCGCACAGATTTAGCCTGTCAACACATTGTTTCCTAGTGAAGTTCATTTCTAGTTCTATTTTGGATTCTAAGGAACGGAAGTGACGTAGCCGGAATCTAGATGCCGGGTATCGGGCGGTAAAGTTAAAATGATACTCGGAATTTGGACCTAGCTACAGGAGGTCAGAGGATATACAGACCTTCCTGGCAGACTACTTTGAACCCCTGGTCTGAATACTTATGACCATGTGATATTTCAGTTTTTCCTTTTTATTAAATTTGCAAAAATTTCTACATTTCTGGGTTTTTTTCAGTCAAGATGGGGTGCAGTGTGTACATTAATGATAAAAAAATAACTTTTTTGAATTTACCAAATGGCTGCAGTGAAACAAAGAATGATAAATTTAAAGGGGTCTGAATGCTTTCCGTACCCACTGTACCTGTGTGTCGTTATTTGCATAGGTACTGTATAGTGTGCCCAAGGTGCTGGTTTTTACTCTTTTCTTCCATTCTAACCCACTAAAGGATATATATGCATCAGTGTTGATTTCCATTGAAGAGTATACATTTATTAGGTTGTACACTCAATTGAGACAAGGAGGAGTGTGACATGGCTTGTGTTAGGTGTCGAGCTCCTGCCGCTGCACAGGGGGAATCTTGAACCATGTCCACTGCAGTCTCCCATTTTCCTCCAGCCGCAGTGGAACCTGATTAGCAGAGACGTAGATCCCAGCGTCTTGCTCAAGCTGATGCTGCATGCTTGGGTACTGCTAGCTTTGCAGGCTCTGCCTTTGTAGCCAGCACTGTTCAGCGATGAGCAGGCGTTTCAGGGACTAAGTCCTGCTTTTCCCACACTCTGCATGCCCACGGGGCGAACTCCCATTGGAGGTCATGGGTCACATGCTCAGGTCCTGTTGTGGCTCCTATTGGACCATCAAGAAGGTCCTGGAGCTCTAGTGCTATAAAAGGTTTGCATGGCCGCTCGGCCATGCGCTAGTGTAAACCTTGACAATGTGTGTGTGTAGAAGAATGACGGTCGATGGATGAAAGCTCCTTAATCATTCCAATTCCTCGTGTTGTTGACTGCTCATGAATGGTGGAAGCTATCTAGCGCCCAACAGTGCTATCTGCATACTAAGCACACGTTGCAGTGCACGTCTCTACGGCACCATGCACCATCAGTGCGCTCTCCTGTCAACCATCAGTATAGGGGGGGAATTCCCGCTTGGTCTGTGCATCTGACTCAGGGTGTCCTCAGGCGTGGGCTCAAAAGTCACCGAGGGTCAGAGCCAGTTCAATCACCAGATTAGTGGGGGTGATTCTTAGGGATCCCACTAGTGTCTTGTAGCTGCACCTTGTGACTGCTAACAGGGTGCAGCATGTTGTGCGACTCTGTGAAGCAACAGAGCTCGCTACCTTTTCACACAGGGTGAAGTCTAACCCACGTGTGAGCTAAGTGTCCATCCGCCATTACATAGCAGCAGGTACCATCTCTGCACGGTGGAACCCGGGCTGCGAACGCACTTCGCATCAATCTCTTTATTATTTGGTGCGTTCCGCTAGCCCTAACAGCTTGTAGCCCTATTACAGGCATATGTGTTTTTCTTGGCTTTTAATGTTTCAATTCCTATAGTGTTGTGTATGTCAATAAAGATTAACCATTTTATGTTTCTTTGAGTGATCCCCGTGGTTTTCATATGCCCCTTTCTTTGTTGGTTGTTGCTCCTTTCATTGGGAAGTTATGATCTTTCATAGGTTTTGGGAGATGTAGCTGCAAACCTTCAAGGGTGGGGGATAAGGACCCACCCGAGAGCAGAAAAGGGCATGACCTAGCAAGGGAATAAAAGCTTGTGCAAGGCCATATGCTATCTCTCTCTGTATTGCTTTATGTTCACTTTTGAAAGTAACATCCATGTCAAGTAATGTGCTGTGAAGGAACTAGGAACCGTCTGGCAGCCCATGCTCTCTGTGGCCCAGCACACACATGGTCAAACACCAAAGCAGTGATTGACATGATCCAAATGCTTATATCTTTTGTACTTCACCCATATTTGTATATCTGACCATTATATATGTATAACCATTGTATATACTGTATAGTGTATTGCCTAGTGTGCCTTTAAGGTGATTAAATATATAATTTAACCTTAATCTGCTCCTCGATATCGATCCACAAATCCACACATCTGTATTCTCATTTTCACATTCCATGCTTCTTGGACTGGTTTATGGCCAGATATAATCCCATTAATGGATCGGGCTTATATCTAACTAGGAACTGTGGGCATTCTATGTGCTGTTTCACTTGTGCTGGTGAAAGAGGCCTCTCAGCCTATCAGAGTTGTCATTGAGTGTGCTGCCACGTCAGTGACTGTGTTGGCTACATCCTCTCACTCCTCATGCCTCCCTGGGCCCGTATGGACTGGGAACATCACATTGGTACAAGTGGAGAGACCACACTACATGATCCTTCTGATATCATAGTGATGTCAGGCGGGGTGGCGAGGTGTTGGTTCATCACATGCTTGAATTTAATAAATTTGTTGCATCTGCAAGTTTTTATTCTACTGTATCAAAAGGAGGCTTAAATAAACAAAAAGAAGTCTAATAACTATTTTTGTACCTGGGTATTCCTCTTTCCATAAAACTATCACAATAGACTTATTCGTTTCCTTCCAGCTAGATTCACTTCTGGATTTGACTGAAAAAAGGGCATCTCAAACTGCTTAAAAAACAGCATTTGTGATTCCAAAATATGCATTCAGCGTCTAAAATTTACTTAAAGAAGTTTTCAAGTCTTTACTAAAAGTCAGCCACAGTCAGGTACATTGGGAAAAGCAGCAAACAATGCTTGTCCCTTAATCTGCCCTTCACTCCAGCATTTCTGCTCGAAACATCTCCACCAGTCTGGAAGAGATAACTTCCCAGCCACTAGTCACTTGGTCATACCACCAATCAGCATTCTCAAGAGTCAGGTGACTTACTGTCAAGTCATCTTTTGGGATTGGGCAGAAACAGAGAGAAGTGCAGACTCTGAGAGTAAGTATGTCTTCCCTGTTTTTTTTATCATGATTCCTTCCCATAACTGACTTTTAAAAAGACTTGAAAACCCTTTTAAGAATCACCATAGAAGGGACAAATTAAAGGTCTATATTGCTTGCTTGAAGTGTGTGTATATTAGTCTGCTTCGGTTTAGATGAAGCAGCAAGCTAATCAATGATCTACAGTATCAGAGAATAATGTCAATTTCAGGAAATGTTTGAAGATTTCCTTTAAAAGCAAATTCCCAGAAGCATGTGATTGATAATGAAAACTGCATACATTTGCTGGTCTAGGTACCAATCTGTTTTTTTCTAATGTTTATGTAATGGCATTTGAATTTAAAGTACATTTTTAAAAATGTATATATTTGGATCTGTTATGTTGAGCTTATTTTGAGTCTATATAGTTTAAGGCATTATTCCCACAGAAGTGATAGTTTTAGAATAAAATTATATACATCTAGAACACTTTAGATAGTGTACATACAACAAAACATATTATACTTATATCATGTTGTAGTTAAGTCAATGAAAATATATATATAAAAACATACCTAAAGTTAGTTTCAAGACTACAAAGCATTTTTTAATTCTTCTTCTGCGTCCTTTCCATGTGTGTTTTCTTGTCTGTACAATCTATCCTGCCTGTCTGGCCAGGTTCATATAGTGATGCTTGAAAGAGTGTGAACCCTTCAGAATTTCCCATATTTAAACTACATCAGATTTTCAAAGTAATACGTAAATGTAGATAAAGGTAACCACATAACAGAAATAATTAGAAAATATTAGACTTGACCTATTTTTTAAATAAGTAAAATGATTCAGTATCACATCTGTGAGTGGCAAAAGTATGCACATTTTTAGAATTAGCAAATAATTTGAAGGTGAAATTAGAGTTTGGTTTTCAGCCAAAAATATGACAAACTTGTATGAGTGAGCAAAATCTCACCTTTTCAGCACATTTGTGGAAGTGTATCATGGCAAGAAAAAAAGAGAAGTGTTGATTTTCATCAAGCTGAAAAAGGTTAAGAACTAAAAAGTTCGGACTCCACCAACCTACTGTCAGACAGATTTTGTACAAATAGAGAATATTAAAAGCCATTATTACCTTTCCCAGGAATGTTCAACCCCCAAAGATCATACCAAGAGCAAGGCATATAATAGTATTCAGGGGAAACCAAGGAATCAAAGAACCAATGGTATCTTTTCAGCATCTAAAGGCCTCTCTCACATCAGGTGTTTTGAATCCACGATCAGAAAAACATAGAACAAAATATAGCAAGGAGAAAGAAACCGATCTCCAAAAAGAACAATGCTGCCTGTCTGCACTTTACTTTGTACCACTTAGACGAGCTAGAAGACTATTGGAACAATGTTTTCTGAATGGATGAGACCAAAATAAAGCTTTGGTTTAAGTTAGAAGCATTATGTTTGGATAAAGAAAATCAATGAATTTATAGCATAAAAACTTCATACTATCTGTGAATCATAGTGGTGGAAGTCTTATAGTTTGGGCTGTTTTGATTCATCTGGGCCAGAACAGCTTGTTAGCATTAAATAGGGACAATTACTTCTGTGATATATTAGCAAGTTCTATAGGAACATGTCAGGAAATCTGTCCATGAGCTGGTTCTCAAGAGAAGATAAGTCATGCAGCAAGAAAATGACCCAAAGCATACAAGTAATTCTACAAATCAATGGTTAAATATTAATCAAATTAAAGTTTTGGAATTGCCAAGTCAAAGTCCTGACCTTAATACTACAGACATGTTGTGGGAGGACCTGAAGTGAACGGTTTATGGGAGATAACTCACCAAAATAGCAGAGTTTAAGTGTTTTTTATGGAGGAGTGGGCTAAAATTCCTCCAAGTCAATGTGCATGAGTAATCAACAATTGTGAAAACATTTAGCTCGAGGCATTGGTGCACAAGAGGTCACAACAGATATAGTAAACTAAGTTTCACATCCTTTTGCAAGTTGCAAACAGGTGATATTTGATCATTACTAGAAATGAGTGTGCCCATGAATGTTCGGGTTCGCGCACACTATATTTCAAAGTCCAACATTCGGTTCGGGTACCAGAACACTACCCAAACTTATATGCAAAGCCCAGAAAAGTAAACGGGGACTCGAACCTTGGTTCTGTGAAATTGTCATATTAACCCCTTCCCGACCTGTGATACAGCGTATGCGTCATGAAAGTCGGTGCCAATTCGACCTGTGACGCATATACTGTGTCACAGAATGATCATGTCCCTGCAGGCCGGGTGAAAGGGTTAACTGTAATTTCACCTGACCTGCAGGGACAGGGGGAGTGGTACTTCAGCTCAGGGGGTGGCTTTGCCCCCCCGTGGCTACGATTGGCTGTTGAAAGTGACGTTTCACTTTCACTTTCAATCAGAGCAATCGTAATATTTCACCAATGAAAATTGGTGAAATATTACAATCCAGCCATGGCCGATGCTGCAATATCATCGGCCATGGCTGGAGACCACAATCTGCCCTCGCCACCACCACCGATCCAAAGCCCCCGTCCTCTGTCCTTTCCTGTGTTCCGCTCCCCTCCATCCTCCTGTCCGCTCCCCCCGCAGTCCGATCTAACCCCCAGCTATCCGATCCCACCCCTGCATACTTACCGACCTCCGGTTTCCCTCCCAATGTCCGTCCGTCTTCTGCATGGGCACCGCCATCTTCCATCTTCCATGCGCCCAACGAATCTGCCGGCCGGAAGATTCATTCCAGGTACATTTTGATCGCTGTGATAGAACCTATCACAGCGATCAAAATAAAAAAATAATAAATAACCCCCTCTTTATCACCCCCATAGGTAGGGACAATAATAAAATAAAGAAAATATTTTTACTTTTATTTTTCCACTAGGGTTAGAGTTGGAACTAGGGTTAGAACTAGGGTTAGGGTTAGAATTAGGGTTAGAACTAGGGTTAGGGTTAGAACTAGTGTTAGGGTTAGAACTAGGGTTATGGTTAGAACTAGGGTTAGGGTTGCAATTAGGGTTAGGGTTAGAATTAGGCTATGTGCACAAGGTGTGGATTTGGCTGCGGATTCGCAGCAGTTTTCCATAACATTTACAGTACCATGTAAACGTATGGAAAACCAAATCCACTGTGCCCATGGTGCGGAAAATACCACGCGGAAATGCTGCTCTGTATTTTCCCCAGCATGTCAATTCTTTGTGCGGATTCCACAGTGTTTTACACCTGTTTCTCAATAGGAATCTGCAGGTGAAATGCGCACAAAAAACACTATAAATCCACTGTAAATCCGCAGGTAAAACGCAGTGCGTTTTATCTGCGGATTTTTCAAAAACTGTGTGGAAAAATCCTCACATGAATCCACAACGTGGGCACATAGCCTTAGTATTAGGGTTGGAATTAGAGTAAGGGTTGGAATTAGGGTTAGGGTTGGAAATAGGGTTAAGAATAGGGTTAGGGGTGTGTTGAGGTTAGGGTTAGGCTTGTGGTTAGGGTTATGGTTAGGGTTGGGATTAGGGGTGTGTTGGGGTTAGGGGTGAAGTTAGGGGTGTGTTGGCGTTAGGGATGTGATATGGGGTTATGGCTAGAGTTGGGATTAAAGTAGGGGTGTGTTGGGGTTAGTGTTGGAGTTAGAATTGAGGGGTTTCCACTGTTTAGGCACATCAGGGGTCTCCAAACACGACCTGGCGCCACCATTAATTCCAGCCAATCTTGCATTCAAAAAGTCAAATGGTGCTCCCTCCCTTCCGCGCCCCGATGTGCGCCAAACAGTAGTTTACCCAATCATATGGGGCATGAGCGTACTCAGGAAAAATTGCAACACAACTTTGGGGGTCTAATTTCTCCTGTTACCCTTGGGAAAATAACAAAATGGGGGCTAAAAAGTTATTTTTGTTTGGAAAAAATGATTTTTTATTTTCACAGCTCTGCGTTATAAATTTCTGTGAAGCAATTGGGGGTTCAAAGTGCTCACCACACATCTAAATAAGTTCCTTGGGGGGTCTAGTTTCTAATATGGGGTAACTTGTGTGGGGTTTCTACTGTTTAGGCACATCAGGGGCTCTGAAAACACAACGTGATGCCCGCAGACCATTCCATCAAAGTCTGCATATCAAAACATCACTACTTCCCTTCTGAGCCCTGACGTGTGCCCAAACAGTGGTTTATCCCCACATATGGGGTATAAGCATACTCAGACAAACTGGACAACAACTTTTCGGGTCCAATTTCTCCTGTTACCCTTGTGAAAATAAAAAAATTGCGGGCTAAAAAATAATTTTTGAAGAAAGAAAAATGATTTTTTATTTGCACGGCTCTGCGTTATAAACTTCTGTGAAGCACTTGAGGTTTCAAAGTGCTCACCACACATCTAGATAAGTTCTGTGGGGGGTCTAGCTTCAAAAATGGTGTCACTTGTGGGGGGGTTTCTACTGTTTAGGCACATCAGGGGCTCTGCAAACGTAACGTGATGCCCGCAGACCATTCCAACAAAGTCTGCATTCCAAAACATCACTACTTCCCTTCCAAGCCCTGACATGTGCCCAACCAGTGGTTTACCCCCACATATGGGGAATCGGTGTACTCAGGACAAACTGTACAACAACTTTTGGGGTCCAATTTCTCCTGTTACCCTATTGAAAATAAAAAATTGCTTGCTAAAAAATAATTTCTGAGGAAAGAAAAATGATTTATTATTTTCACGGCTCTGCGTTATAAACTTATGTGAAACACTGGGGGGTTCAAAGTGCTCATTGCACATCTAGATTAGTTCCTTGGGAGGTCTAGTTTCCAAAATGGGGTCACTTGTGGGGGAGCTTCAATGTTTAGGCACACAGGGGCTCTCCAAACACGACATGGTGTCCGCTAACGATTGGAGCTAATTTTTCATTCAAAAAGTCAAATGGCGCTCCTTTCCTTCCGAGCCCTGCTGTGTGCCCAAACAGTGGTTTACCCCCACATGTGAGGTATCGCTGTACTCAGGAGAAATTGCCCAACAAATTTTAGGATCCAATTTATCCTGTTGCCCTTGTGAAAATGAAAAAATTGGGGCTAAAAGAAATTTTTGGTGAAAAAAAGTACTTTTTCATTTTTACGGATCAATTTGTGAAGTGCCTGGGGGTTCAAAGTGCTCACTATGCATCTAGATAAGTTCCTTGGGGGGTCTAGTTTCCAAAATGGGGTCACTTGTGGGGAAGCTCCAATATTTAGGCACACAGGGGCTCTCCAAACGTGACATGGTGTCCGCTAAAGATTGGAGCCAATTTTTCATTCAAAAAGTCAAATGGCGCTCCTTCCCTTCCGGGCCCTGTCGTGCGCCCAAACAGTGGTTCCCCCCACATATGGGGTATTGACGAACTCAGGACAAATTGTACAATAACTTTCGTGGTCCAGTTTCTCCTTTTACCCTTGGGAAAATAAAAAAATGTTGCTAAAAGATCATTTTTGTGACTAAAAAGTGAAATGTTCATTTTTTCCTTCCATGTTGCTTCTGCTGCTGTGAAACACCTGAAGGGTTAATAAACTTCTTGTATGTGGTTTTGAGCACCTTGAGGAGTGCAGTTTTTAGAATGGTGTCACTTTTGGGCATTTTCAGCCATATAAACCCCTCAAACTAACTTCAAATGTGAGGTGGTCCCTAAAAAAATGGTTTTGCAAATTTTGTTGTAAAAATGAGAAATCGCTTGTCAAATTTTAACCCTTATAACTTCCTAGCAAAAATAAAAATTTGTTTCCAAAATTGTGCTAATGTAAAGTAGACATGTGGGTAATGTTATTTATTAACTATTTTGTGTCACATAACTCTGGTTTAACAGAATAAAAATTTAAAATTTGAAAATTGCAAACTTTTTGCCAAATTTCCGATTTTTTCACAAATAAATGCAAAAATTATCTACCTAAATTTACTACTATCATGAAGCCCAATTTGTCACGAAAAAAACAATCTCTGAATTGCTAGGATCCGTTGAAGCGTTCCTGAGTTATTACCTCATAAAGAGACACTGGTCAGAAAAATGGCCAGGTCATTAAGGTCAAAATAGGCTGGGTCATGAAGGGGTTAAGGGCTTTGGGGCTGCAAAAATCTCTCTCCTTGGGATCTGAACACTAAAAAGGATTACTGGGAGAAGTCCGTGTTTGGAGTTCAGCATTGAACACTAGGTGTCCAGTACGAACCCAGAACATTACAGTTCAGGTTCACTGATCTCTAATCATTACCCTCATTTAAAAATGCCAAAATGTAAAATTTGTGGCTCATTTGTTTGATTTGGTTCTCTTTATCTACACTCCTCAACATTTAAATTGCAACACCAGTAAAGAAAAGTAGTGGAGTTATAGAAATCATGGGATAAATATACATAATAATGATATTTTCAAATAATCTTGATCTATTCAGTATTGAGTAAGAGTGATACATGCAGAAATGTACGCATTTATTCACTTTTTAACCAATGAGGTTATTAATGGATGTTCGAGCAATATTCTTCCACACTGAAAGCATTTAAGAGAGATCCATGCTGGCAGTTCCCTTTCTACTTGCCAACCAATTATGTTCCAGATATGGTTAATGAAGGACAAGTCCTAAAAAGCTGGAGGCCAAGGTAGCAAGTTAGGCGATTCAGGCTGCTCACAGTAGCACGAGCAATATACTGTCTAGCTTTGTCATGATTAAAAACAGCTTCTGGGACCAGTGGAGAAATGGCCATTCCAATAACTCCATGACCAAATTAATATAATGTCTGTAAACCATACATTATGCTATTCCACATGTACTCCCCAGGGTAGGACCAGTCTGACGTTTCTTCATGAAGGTCTCTTCATATCATTGTCCACATGGCCTCCAGATCAATCTCTGGCTATCATTGTATTCAAGACAAAAGTGTGACTCCTTATTGAGGAGAATAAACCTCCATTAATTCCTCTATTGCTTCATTCCAGTCTCTGATCTCCATCTGGAGACCACATGGACAAGGACATGAAGATGCCTCCATGAGGAAACATGACACAAGTCCTACTCCCAGGATTATGAGGTGGGGTTGCATAATATACAGTAGCCAGTAGCAAGTGTGCTATTCAATTTTGTTATCGTAACTCTGACTTGCATTGTCAAGTTTGATTTCCAGCACAAATTAAAGTGAAACATCTCTGCATTTTATCTTGGGGCATACATTTGTTTAGCAAAAAAAAAAAAGAGACCTGTGAAAAGGCACATTTATTGTATTGGGTCTGTGAAATAAAGAATAGCTTACAAAAAAAATGTTGTGTGAAAAAGTCCTGATAGAACTATTTTGGGCATGTTGCAAAAATTAAGGCTTTAATACCAAAGTCATAACCACATCATAATAGCAGTGCTATTATTGAGGGCAATGAGATATTTAACAGATCATAGATTTACTAGACATCGCTATATTCATTTCACTATTTATTTTTTCCTACATATCTCCGTAATGTTTATGCCTTTCTGTTTAAATGCCAAAGGTAAAAATAGGATAAAAGAAATGAAATAAGTGAACTACAGCATGTTTCTTGGTTATTTAGATATATTTTTCAGTATGTTTATAGTGTCTTGTTTTACCAAACTTCTAACTGATCTGATTGTGTAAAAAATTATAGGGTTAGTGCAAAAATATAGAAAGGAGACAAGACATAACCTATGACTTGTTCCTCATTCCCACGTGTCCTGACGCAAAACAAATAGCAAAAACATTGGTAAGTCTTGAATTAAAGCAGTTGAACATAAGTTTTATTAATGGTTTCCCATTGTTTAAATTCAGTCTTGATTACAATAATTCTGTTCTCACAGCATAAATAAAAGAAGACGTTTACTGAAATGGTACAAATCATCCCAGTCATCAGGCTTCAGCAACACATAAAGCTAGTGCATGGTGAGGCTCTGTACAGTGCATGCACTTAGCTGGCTGTTAAGGTTAATTGTACGCCTGAAGCACATTACTATATTAGGCCACGGACACCTCCAGCTGCCATGAATGCTGTCAGTTATGTCACTTCATCAACTGGTGTACACGGTGCATATTTCACTCCTACTTCATAAAACACTATCCCTTCCACACCAAACCTCACTCACAGAGTGGAAAATGTTTCCATAGCTATAGCTAAAGCACTTCATTATCTAGAAATGCCATTTCTATTACTAATTATTGTATGATGTTACAAACACTTATCAACCCAACATTAAATAATAATGTATTGATACTCAATAAAGACTCCTCAGTAAAATAACTTAGTGTCTCCATTATACCAAGTGAGGCATAAACATTAACTGATTTATTAGGTTTTCATGTTATCCATCTCCTACTGAGAATGTATGAATAAGTCAGGACACCCCATATTGAAATGTAAAAAATCCAAGTCCCCAGTTAATCATTTGCAATTTTTTTACGTCACTTGTTTTTTTGTCTTGCTGTATTTGCTGATTTTTTTTAGACAAATTCTTCAAAATGGTGCATGTGGTTCTCAAATTTGGCGCAAACAGTGACTGTGACAGCACTAAAATAAAAAAAAATTCCTTATACCTTCCTCCAGAAGAGGATAGTAATGAGATGTGCCAAAAAAATAGTTCCATTAAAAGTCGGATGCTAGTCTTCAACAGCAATAAAATAAAAAAATCACCGGAAACTTTACACCAAAAAGGGATTCAAATGAGATCCGCCAAAAAAAGTCACATTTTGTTGCATTTCATGGATCTGTCTAAAACATCTGGATGGGCATGGATGGCACAGAAAAATTGGTGCAAAAACAAAACTAAAGAAAAAAGGAGAAAAATATTATTGCCACTAAAAAAAGAGTAAGCTTTTGGGTCCTGAGGAAAAAAAACAAAAAACATGGAATTGGTGGCAGAGGATGGCTTTAATTACGACCATTATTTTTCATTGAACCACCATAGCTGCTTTGACTTAGAAAGTCTTGAAAGGACTTTGTTGATGTCTCACAAGTATTGTTCTCTAAAATCAGTTTGGGTTTGTTTAGTTGGGAGCTGATAGATAGATAGACAGATATTGAGGTGACTCATATTTTCTTTGAATTTCAAATTTATTTGGACAAGCAAGAACTTTTTTAATCTCAATTTGCTCAAATCAACACAATGACAGTTTGCTTGCTGCTTTTTTTGCTTGATTTTGTTTTTGTTTTTTTTTGCTTGCCTTTCACCTGTCCTGGTACCACAGGTCCCTACTCAGTACTATAATAACTCACTTCTTCCTCCACCTTCAGTTTTCTACTTTGTGCTCAGTCATATCCACTCTTTGGAACCTCTGGCTCTGACTAGACCTCTTTTGATATCATGACTAGTGTTGAGCATTCCAATACCGCAAGTATCGGGTATCGACCGATACTTGCGGTATCGGAATTCCGATACCGAGTTCCGATACTTTTGTGGTATCGGAAATCGGAAGTTCCCAGTGTATGGTTCCCAGGGTCTGGAGGAGAGGAGACTCTCCTTCAGGCCCTGGGATCCATATTCATGTAAAAAATAAAGAATTAAAATAAAAAATATGGATATACTCACCCGTCCGGGGGCCCCTGGACCTTACCGATTGTAACCGGCAGCCTCCGTTCCTAAGAATGAGCAGTTTAAGACCTTCAATGACGTCGCGGCTTGTGATTGGTCGCGTGCCGCTCATGTGACCGCTCACGCGACCAATCACAGGCTGCGACGTCATCGCAGGTCCTAAACTCCTCATTCTTAGGAACGGAGGCTGCCGGTTACAATCGGTAAGGTCCAGGGGCCCCCGGACGGGTGAGTATATCCATATTTTTTATTTTAATTCTTTATTTTTTACATGAGTATGGATCCCAGGGCCTGAAGGAGAGTTTCCTCTCCTTCAGACCCTGGGAACCATCCATGATACCTTCCGATACTTGAGTCCCATTGACTTGTATTGGTATCGGGTATCGGTATCGGCGATATCCGATATTTTTTGGGTATCGGCCGATACTATCCGATACCGATACTTTCAAGTATCGGAAGGTATCGCTCAACACTAATCATGACATCTTGGGTTGATGTCCACATTGATGTTAAGAGTGAGTGAAAAAACTGAAGACAGAAGAAAAGACTAGAGGGGGAAAGCTAGTCAGCGAAGTACTGGGCAGCGAGCTACGGTGACTGGCCAGGAGAGTGGTAAAGTGACTATAATATTTGTTATACTTTAACTAGTGATGAGCGAGTGTACTCATTGCTCGGGTTTTCCCGAGCACGCTCGGGTGGTCTCAGAGGATTTATTAGTGCTCGGAGATTAAGTTTTCATCCCCGCAGTTGAATGATTTACAGCTACTACCCAGGCTGAGTACATGTGGGGGTTGCCTGGTTGCTAGGGAATCCCCACATGTAATCAAGCAGGCTAATAGCTGGAAATCATTCAACTGAGGCAATTAGAACTAAATCTCCGAACACTAACAAATACTCGGAGACCACCCAAGCGTGCTCGGGAAAACCCCAGCAACGAGTACACTCGCTCATCATTAATTTTAACCCCTCAGTTTATTATTCTCTGAGGTGTGGAGAGACCTAAAATCATAATAAACGGCTTTTATCACCAATTCAATTTGCCTATAAAAATCACTCTCAAATTCTCATTGTATAATATGTCATGGCCAAATTCGACCAAATTTGGCAAATCAAATTTTGTAAGGCTTGCTCATCTCTGATAGATACATAGATAAATAAATACATAAATATGATAGGTAGGAGATATATATGAGATAGGAGGGAAATAGAAAGATTTTTAATCTTTTTCAGTAGTAAAATATGCGCCATATAAAAGATTATATAAAATTGAAGCTAGCTTTATTATGTAAAACATCAAGCGTTAGGGCATTTACTTCAGAGGGCAGTTTTATCTTTGTTCCCAGATTTGAGTGCTAGGACGTTTAGTGCATAGCGTAGCTTCATCTTGATGAGATACAAGGACAAGGATAATGAAGATACAGTCATATTTCCATTGCCTGCTAAGCTGAGATCCTTGTAATTTACACATTCTGTCAAAAGGTCATTGGCAATTTTCAAATTCATTTGGATATTAACAGGTGAGCAAAAGGTGAAAATCTTTTGTCAGTTTACTAAGGTTTCTGGAGATAATTTGCTAATCACATTTATATGCAGATTATTCAATACCTTTTCAGACTTGACTATATGCTAGGCAGATCTTCCGCTGCAGCTGTCTAGCAAGCCTAGAGTTCTACATCCCGGAAGACTGATTAATGGCTTCTGACAATATGATTGCACTTCTTATTTAATTAGATTACACATCTGGTAGGAATGGTGTGCATTTTGCATTTTCTGTCAGATTTCACAATATGCATTCTGATAGTCATTTCTGTTCAGACATATTTCATACTGTGAATGCCATTCTTTCACAAATTCCAATTACATGGGAAAAAGAGCAGTTTTTATGCATTTTTGACCTATGTTCTCTCGCAGGTAACATTGACAGCTTCCCTAATTAAAACAATATCAACATTTTTGGTGCAGTGTTTGGTAGTGTTGTATCAGACAGCTTCAGAGAAGATGTTTTATTAGAACTAGACATTCCTGCCTATGACAAGGCAAAATCAAGGCCTGCAATACATTGCTCAGGTAGAGAAAAATTTGCAATGATGCTGAACTGTATGAATGCACTTCTTTACATCAGAGACTAGTGGAACAATCCGTGGAAGATTGAATTTTAGTCGAATTTCCTGAAGTACGTGGTTTCACGTGAATTTGAACATTTTGAGATTTAATTTGAGGTATACCAAAAAATCTTGCTTGGCACTATTTTCTACCCTGCAAAAGCATAAGAGAGATTGTGTTGCTGCGGAGGCCTCCCCATAATACTATTATTGATTTTCATACCTTGTCTAACAGTTTTGTCATTTATTGTGGTCTAGGGATGCTGCGGGTGACAGCTCAGCCACCCTATAGGATCTGGAGTGTGCTGGACTGTCAGTATTGTGAGGAACAATCCAGTCGTCCACTCTGATGCTGGGACGAGCTAGGCTGTCAACACTTTGATGACAGTCATGCTGCCCAATCTGACCTAGCCTGCAGGTGTTCCTCCAGGTGCTTCCGTTCTTGATTAATTGCTAGCTATTTGTGGGCCATTATCAGCTGTAGCTTTGCTCTGTGATGTGTGTGTTTATCTCTGTGTCTTATTCCCTGATCATGTTGTTGGACTTTAGCGTTTTTGTGACAATTTGTGTGTGTTATCCCTTTTGCTGTTTACGCTCTCTGACCTCAGTTACCTGACCAAGGACTTGGCCTCTTACTAAGCGTTTCTCTTATCCCCTTATTTTAACATAACTTCCTGTCATTTGACCCAGGACTGCTACTTTACCATGCCTTTGTATTGCCCCTTTGTACTACGAGCCTGTCCGGTATCTGGCCTCAGACCTCCTGACTACCCTGTCTCATGACAAGTCCGTGAGTAGTGACTCAGCGTCACATTTTGTAGGGGGACCAGCATCTGGGCCATAACAGATCAGTGGTTCCCAGTAGAGCACAGTTTGTATGGCAGGGTTGATTTGGGTCTTAAAATAATGTTTGTATTGTAAAGGTAATTTTTATTTTTGTCTGCTTGTTTAGCAATTTTTTTATTTATTTTTTATTTTTTTGCACAATATAGGTCTCATTTTATTTATATTTGGAAACTTACATTTTTATCTTGTAGATTATTTTATAATAATGAGAAGAAGCATTTTTCAACTTTTTTATATTCCGATTTAAGGCAGATTGGTGAATTCAATAATATTTACTCCAATAAATAATCCTCTAACTCTACTGTGCTTATTGAACAAAATACAAAATATGTGATAATTGTCTAAAGTATAACATAATTAAGTTGTGAGCCCCAGTGGGGACAGTGATGATAATGTCTGTAAAGCGCTGTGGAATATGGTGGCGCTATATAAGCAAAGCAAGATAAATAATAATAGTAGTCAACATTTTTGGAGATACTTAAAAAGTAACCATGATTTGTATTTTTATTTCATAAATCAATAGTACATGTGCAAATAAGCAACTTTCTAATATATCTTATCACTTTCTATCTCAGTAATGGGAAAGTCTATATTCACTGAAGAGTAAGACGGATTTTAACTTAAAACTGAGACTTTTTGAGAATGACTGATCAGTCCAGGAAAAGAAAGAACAAATTTCTCTAATAAGATAAATTATTAGGTTTCTTATTTTCACTTGTACTATTTATGAAAAAAATAAAAATAAAAGAAAATGAAGGTTACTCTTTAAGACTTTACCAGACCTCAAGCTTGGGAATGCCAGTGGAACACCCCCTTTTTCTGGAGCTTAGATAAACACACCCCTTTCAGGAAAGGAGTCCCAGCAAATCATTGACCAATGGTAACTATGCTACAGCATGGAAAACAAAGGTCCATTATTAGTTTCAGATTGCGAGGTCTGTTCAGGATATAATCGTATGCAGAGTGTTTACTCTAAATTGTGCAAATTATAAAGCGTTAAAACAACATACTAACATGTTGAACAAGCCCAATTACTGATACAAAATACAAAATCACAAAAGCATTTGAGATACTTGATCAGACTATAGGGAAACAAACTGGTAAACCAGGTACAATAAAACATGAGGGAAAAGTAGACTAATAATCCCTAAGACTGATCTCTACCTGGATGTTCAAACGACATATTGGTACCGCAATAAGAATGGGTATCCTATTAGACATATAATATTCTTTACTCATAAAATACTGTTTGGATTAAAAAATGCTCATTATCCATATTACTATAAGTAAAAGTATACCGATTCTTTTGACTGTTCATTAGAGTTCTATCATTTAGATCTCTGATCATTCTGTGATGTCTCTGAGTTTTCAATATGGTCAATATTGTCAGCATGGCTGTTGATTGAGAAATATACAGTGGGGCAAAAAAGTATTTAGTCAGTCAGCAATAGTGCAAGTTCCACCACTTAAAAAGATGAGAGGCGTCTGTAATTTACATCATAGGTAGACCTCAACTATGGGAGACAAACTGAGAAAAAAAAATCCTGAAAATCACATTGTCTGTTTTTTTATCATTTTATTTGCATATTATGGTGGAAAATAAGTATTTGGTCAGAAACACAATTTCATCTCAATACTTTGTAATATATCCTTTGTTGGCAATGACAGAGGTCAAACGTTTTCTGTAAGTCTTCACAAGGTTGCCACACACTGTTGTTGGTATGTTGGCCCATTCCTCCATGCAGATCTCCTCTAGAGCAGTGATGTTTTTGGCTTTTCGCTTGGCAACACGGACTTTCAACTCTCTCCAAAGGTTTTCTATAGGGTTGAGATCTGGAGACTGGCTAGGCCACTCCAGGACCTTGAAATGTTTCTTACGAAGCCACTCCTTCGTTGCCCTGGCGGTGTGCTTTGGATCATTGTCATGTTGAAAGACCCAGCCACGTTTCATCTTCAATGCCCTTGCTGATGGAAGGAGGTTTGCACTCAAAATCTCACGATACATGGCCCCATTCATTCTTTCATGTACTCGGATCAGTCGTCCTGGCCCCTTTGCAGAGAAACAGCCCCAAAGCATGATGTTTCCACCACCATGCTTTACAGTAGGTATGGTGTTTGATGGATGCAACTCAGTATTCTTTTTCCTCCAAACACGACTAGTTGTGTTTCTACCAAACAGTTCCAGTTTGGTTTCATCAGACCATAGGATATTCTCCCAAAACTCCTCTGGATCATCCAAATGCTCTCTAGCAAACTTCAGACGGGCCCGGCCATGTACTGGCTTAAGCAGTGGGACACGTCTGGCACTGCAGGATCTGAGTCCATGGTGGCGTAGTGTGTTACTTATGGTAGGCCTTGTTACATTGGTCCCAGCTCTCTGCAATTCATTCACTAGGTCCCCCCGCGTGGTTCTGGGATTTTTGCTCACCGTTCTTGTGATCATTCTGACCCCACGGGGTGGGATTTTGCGTGGAGCCCCAGATCGAGGGAGATTATCAGTGGTCTTGAATGTCTTCCATTTTCTAATTATTGCTCCCACTGTTGATTTCTTCACTCCAAGCTGGTTGGCTATTGCAGATTTAGTCTTCCCAGCCTGGTGCAGGGCTACAATTTTGTTTCTGGTGTCCTTTGACAGCTCTTTGGTCTTCACCAGAGTGGAGTTTGGAGTCAGACTGTTTGAGGGTGTGCACAGGTGTCTTTTTATACTGATAACAAGTTTAAACAGGTGCCATTACTACAGGTAATGAGTGGAGGAAAGAGGAGACTCTTAAAGAAGAAGTTACAGGTCTGTGAGAGCCAGAAATCTTGATTGTTTGTTTCTGACCAAATACTTATTTTCCACCATAATATGCAAATAAAATGATAAAAAACAGACAATGTGATTTTCTGGATTTTTTTTCTCAGTTTGTCTCCCATAGTTGAAGTCTACCTATGATGTAAATTACAGACGCCTCTCATCTTTTTAAGTGGTGGAACTTGCACTATTGCTGACTGACTAAATACTTTTTTGCCCCACTGTACATATTATCTGTATTTTGAGGGTACAGATTGAATTATAAACGTATGGTATTGTTATCTCTTTTTGGAAGTGCCTTATTTTCAACAAGGGCTGTCATCATGGATAGACGATGGTGACTTGGACCATCAGCCAGGTAGACATCAATGTAAGGCCTTACTCATTAAGACATCTGACTTTTGCGTATACGAGTGCTATTTGTGTTCTTTACAGATAACATTCATACCTGTGATAGTCTATGGAGTCATTGACCTTTCCTTGACTTTTTACGTTCCATGGAAAATCACAGAGACATGTAAAGTTTTCATCCAAGAGTTGAATCAAAATCAGAATTGGAAGTTTATGGGTCTGTGAAAACGTTGGACTGCACTCCTATGTTATCTGAGTGCTGTCTGATTTTCAGACTGTCAAATATGAGAGAGTGTTAAAACTTTTTTGTTTCTCCACATATGAGAAAAGCGGATGACACTTAGACCATGCTCTGCTCAAACTGATCAGTCTGATCAAACTAATCTGTCCATTTTTCTCATATGTGAAAAATCAGACATTGGAATTAGGCTTTAGGGATTACTAAGAACTCTGTTAGTCTACTTTTCCCTCATCTTTGATTGTATCTGACTTATGTATTTTCCTGTATTCTCACCATTTCTCTCATAGCACTTTGTACCTTTGTATTTTCCACATTTTAAGGACTTTTTATAATTATTATAATTCATGTGTCAAGACTAAGAAGAGGATATTAAATGGTTATCTGTACATTTTGGATTGGTTAAAATAATACTTTTTCACTTTATGCTTTGACACAACAGATACAGTAATTTCTTTAGCAGCCAAGCAAATAAGTGTCACTGACAGATACATGAACTATTCAGCAGTTATATATACAACTAGATGGAGGCCCGATGCTATCGCATTGGGAGGGTGGTGATGTCTCGATGGGGGCAGGCAATCCAGTGGTGGTCAGCGGTGGGGAGGGGTCCTTGCGGCGTGAGGTTCTTATGGCGAGGGAGTCCCAGCAGCGGGGGGTCCGGCGATGAACTGCTGGTTGTACTGCGCAAGGGCCTGGTCCCACCAGCGGGTGCCATATTGGAATACCCATCACTTAGGTATTCCAATATGGTGGTTGGCGTACTTCCGGTGCGGCGCGGTGGATTGTGGTATTCGAGGATGTCCAGTCAGAAGTGGATGACAGACAATTTAAGGTAATTATATAAATAGATGTGATCGTTAAGCTCAGCTCCCTGAACTCCTATATGTATAACACAAAAGGAAAGATAGTATATAAAAGAACTTTCCAAGAAACCTGGTATACTGTATTACACCTAGTATACATTAACATCAAAAATAGAAGTTGTGCATTGTGCCATCAAGCCCTGAACTACATGTAACATAGTAACATAGTTAGTAAGGCCGAAAACAGACATTTGTCCATCCAGTTCAGCCTATATTCCATCAGAATAAATCCCCAGCTCTACGTCCTTCTACAGAACCTAATAATTGTATGATACAATATTGTTCTGCTCCAGGAAGACATCCAGGCCTCTCTTGAACCCCTCGACTGAGTTCGCCATCACCACCTCCTCAGGCAAGCAATTCCAGATTCTCACTGCCCTAACAGTAAAGAATCCTCTTCTATGTTGGTGGAAAAACCTTCTCTCCTCCAGACGCAAAGAATGCCCCCTTGTGCCCGTCACCTTCCTTGGTATAAACAGATCCTCAGCGAGATATTTGTATTGTCCCCTTATATACTTATACATGGTTATTAGATCGCCCCTCAGTCGTCTTTTTTCTAGACTAAATAATTCTAATTTCGCTAATCTATCTGGGTATTTTAGTTCTCCCATTACCTTTATTAATTTTGTTGCCCTCCTTTGTACTCTCTCTAGTTCCATTATATCCTTCCTGAGCACCGGTGCCCAAAACTGGACACAGTACTCCATGTGCGGTCTAACTAGGGATTTGTACAGAGGCAGTATAATGCTCTCATCATGTGTATCCAGACCTCTTTTAATGCACCCCATGATCCTGTTTGCCTTGGCAGCTGCTGCCTGGCATTGGCTGCTCCAGGTAAGTTTATCATTAACTAGGATCCCCAAGTCCTTCTCCCTGTCAGATTTACCCAGTGGTTTCCCGTTCAGTGTGTAATGGTGATTAGGGTTGAGCGACCTTGACCTTTTTAGGGTGGAGTCATGTTTTGCGAAACCCGACTTTTTGAAAAGTCGAGTAGGGCGAAATCGGCCGATTACTGCGAAAAGTCGAGGATCGGCCGGAACACGAAACCCTATGCACGTCACTGGGGATTTTTTTTTCTCTCTCTCTCTCTCTCTCCCTCCCCTCCGTCCCATATTCCCCTCCGTCCCAGCACAGAAAATCTCGTGTTACACATTGCAAATCCCTACTGCGCACAAGCGATAAAATGATGATAGCCGTGCACGCCCCTAACCCCTATGTCATCACTCTGCCCACACTCCTTCATTGGCTGAAAAAATGGCGCTAAAGGCGTCATACGAAACGCGACTTTGGCGCCAAGATCGCGTACCGCATGGCCAACCCCACATAGGGATCGGGTCGGGTTTCATGAGACGCCGACTGCCAAAAGTCGGCGACTTATGAAAATGAACGATCCGTTTCGCTCAACCCTAATGGTGATATTGATTCCTTCCCATGTGTATAACCTTACATTTATCATTGTTAAACCTCATCTGCCACCTTTCAGCCCAAGTTTCCAACTTATCCAGATCCATCTGTAGCTGAATACTATCTTCTCTTGTATTAACTGCTTTACATAGTTTTGTATCATCTGCAAATATCAATATTTTACTGTGTAAACCTTCTACCAGATCATTAATGAATATGTTGAAGAGAACAGGTCCCAATACCGACCCCTGCGGTACCCCACTGGTCACAGCGACCCAGTTAGAGAATATACCGTTTATAACCACCCTCTGCTTTCTATCACTAAGCCAGTTACTAACCCATTTACACACATTTTCCCCGAGACCAAGCATTCTCATTTTGTGTACCAACCTCTTGTGCGGCACGGTATCAAACGCTTTGGAAAAATCGAGATATACCACGTCCAATGACTCACCGTGGTCCAGCCTATAGCTTACCTCTTCATAAAAACTGATTAGATTGGTTTGACAGGAGCGATTTCTCATTATCTCCATATCAGCAGAGGGTTTAACACTTCTCATTGAGATAATCCAGAATAACATCCTTCAGAAACCCTTCAAATATTTTACCAACAGTAGAGGTTAGACTTACTGGCCTATAATTTCCAGGTTCACTTTTAGAGCCCTTTTTGAATATTGGCACCACATTTGCTATGCGCTAGTCCTGCGGAACAGACCCCGTCACTATAGAGTCCCTAAAATTAAGAAATAATGGTTTATCTATTACATTACTTAGTTCTCTTAGTACTCGTGGGTGTATGCCATCCGGACCCGGAGATTTATCTATTTTAATCTTATTTAGCCGGTTTCGCACCTCTTCTTGGGTTAGATTGGTGACCCTTAATATAGGGTTTTCATTGTTTCTTGGGATTTCACCTAGAATTTCATTTTCCACCGTGAATACAGTGGAGAAGAAGGTGTTTAATATGTTAGCCTTTTCCTCGTCATCTACAACCATTCTTTCCTCACTATTTTTTAAGGGACCTACATTTTCAGTTTTTATTCTTTTACTATTGATATAGTTGAAGAACAGTTTGGGATTAGTTTTACTCTCCTTAGCAATGTGCTTCTCTGTTTCCTTTTTGGCAGCTTTAATTAGTTTTTTAGATAAAGTATTTTTCTCCCTATAGTTTTTTAGAGCTTCAATGGTGCCATCCTGCTTTAGTAGTGCAAATGCTTTCTTTTTACTGTTAATTGCCTGTCTTACTTCTTTGTTTAGCCACATTGGGTTTTTCCTATTTCTAGTCCTTTTATTCCCACAAGGTATAAACCGCTTACAGTGCCTATTTAGGATGTTCTTAAACATTTTCCATTTATTATCTGTATTCTTATTTCTGAGGATATTGTCCCAGTCTACCAGATTAAGGGCATCTCTAAGCTGGTCAAACTTTGCCTTCCTAAAGTTCAGTGTTTTTGTGACTCCCTGACAAGTCCCCCTAGTGAAAGACAGGTGAAACTGTACAATATTGTGGTCGCTATTTCCTAGATGCCCGACCACCTGCAGATTTGTTATTCTGTCAGGTCTATTAGATAGTATTAGGTCTAAAAGTGCTGCTCCTCTGGTTGGATTCTGCACCAATTGTGAAATATAATTTTTCTTGGTTATTAGCAGAAGCCTGTTGCCTTTATGGGTTTCACAGGTTTCTGTTTCCCAGTTAATATCTGGGTAGTTAAAGTCCCCCATAACCAGGACCTCATTATCGGTTGCAGCTTCATCTATCTGCTTTAGAAGTAGACTTTCCATGATTTCTGTTATACTTGGGGGTTTGTAACAGACCCCAATGAGAATTTTGTTACCATTTTCCCTCCATGAATTTCAACCCATATGGACTCGACATCCTCATTCCCTTCGCTAATATCCTCCCTTAAAGTGGACTTTAGACAAGACTTTACATAGAGACAAACCTCTCCTCCTCTCCGATTTTTAAGATCTTTTCTAAACAGACTGTAACCCTGTAAGTTAACTGCCCAGTCATAGCTTTCATCTAACCATGTCTCAGTTATTCCCACTATGTCAAAGTTACCTGTAGATATTTCTGCTTCTAGTTCTTCCATCTTGTTTGTCAGGCTTCTGGCGTTTGCGAGCATGCAGTTTAGAGGATTTTGTTTTGTTCCAATCTCCTCGCTGTGGATTGTTTTAGAAATGTTCTTACCTCCCTTCTGAGTATGTTTTCCTGGGTCTTCTTTGTTCGAGTCTAATGTTTTTCTTCCCGTCCCCTCTTCTTCTAGTTTAACGCCCTCCTGATGAGTGTAGCGAGTCTGCTGGCGAATGTGTGTTTCCCAGGTTTGTTGAGGTGTAGTCCGTCTCTGGCGAGGAGTCCATCGTACAAGTAATTCACACCGTGGTCCAGGAATCTGAATCCTTGTTGTCTGCACCGTCGTCTCAGCCAGTTGTTCGCATTAAGGATCCTGTTCCATCTCCTGGTGCCATGCCCGTCTACTGGAAGGATAGAAGAAAAAACTACCTGTGCATGCAGTTCCTTTACTTTCTTCCCCAACTCTTCATACTGTAATACTGTAATACTGTATTTTTTTTCATGAGTGCTCCTCTACCTGCAGTCCCTAAGTCCTTATGGAAATGTAACTAATAGTAGTAGTTCCACACAACATTATGGAGCTTGATTAAACTTAAACTGCTATAAAAGTCTTAAAAACAGCTATTGTTGACTGTAAAATCACATTATAGTAGTCTTAGGTTGTCATCCAGGTACCTGCTGGATATTGTGAGGCCTATTTGCAGTCAGTTGATTCTAATGGATCTGCTGAATTTTCGACTCTCCACTACATCTGTGTAGTCTCAGGTCTTGAAAGAATTAAGGCATTAGAAAGGGATTCTGACAACTTTAGGGTTTTGATCCTATACTCAGACTCTTGGGCGCATTAGAGGTGGGCCAAGAGGCAGACACTCCATGTGAAGGTCTCTCACCACTCATCTGCTTCTGTCTCATCTTAGTACCCTGACTACACTTGTCTCCACTCTGGCTCTTGTGCAAGATGAAGACTGACAATACACAGGGGTGTGTCTATTTATTTCCACCTGTTTTTTTCCAGCATTCTGTGTATCTCTTCAGAATCAGCTCCTTATCTGTTGTGTCCTCTAGGATCTGGCTGAAAATTGCTAGCATGGAGAAAAGCACAAAATGCTAGACTATGAGATACGCAGCCCATTCTTAGGTTTGGTTTCCTGTAGCACTCAGTGCTTGTAGCAGCTAACTAACAAATTATTTTAATTATTTACTTATTGTCAGGGTATGTGCACATGTTCAGGATTTTTCGCATTTTTTCACGATAAAAACGCATAAATATGCATCCTATCATTTAGAATGCATTCCGCAATTTTTGTGCACATGGTGCGTTTTTTTCCACGAAAAAAATGCATCGCGGTAAAAAAAGCAGCATGTTCATTAATTTTGCGGATTTTTAGCGTTTTTCCCGCTATTTAATGCATTGGGAAAAAACGCGAAAAAACACATAAAAAAAGCGAAAAAAAAAAAACATGCGAATTTCTGGCAGAAATGTCTGGTTTTTGTCAGGAAATTTCTGCAAGAAATCCTGAATGTGTGCACATACCCTGAATGTCTTCAGTTTCTGAAAAAAACATGCAGCCATTAAAAATGAGCATGCAATTTTCACTCAATTTTTAATTATTCAGAAATTATACATCACTCCTCTAAGCCTTAACTATACACTGTGACATCATGCAGTACATCACTCCTCTCAGACCTCTATATATAGCTCCATCCTGCAGTACATCATTCTTCTCAGTTTCCCCTATATACAGTTCTATGCTGCAGTAAATTACTCCGCT
Source organism: Ranitomeya variabilis (assembly GCF_051348905.1). Taxonomy (NCBI): domain Eukaryota; kingdom Metazoa; phylum Chordata; class Amphibia; order Anura; family Dendrobatidae; genus Ranitomeya; species Ranitomeya variabilis. The sequence goes on along the minus strand of NC_135232.1, from coordinate 822,559,430 downwards.
CAACCTCCTATATATACTGTACAGCCCTATCATGCAGCATATCAAACTTTTCAGCCTTGAAATAATCCCATTCTGCAGTCTATTGTGCCTTAGCATCATCAAATTATTAACACCTATAATATCGCCTTTAATCAAAATTAAGCCAAGTGATAATTATTATCAACACCAAGAATGGACACCAGGCCATAAAATATGAAAAAGTACAAACTTTATTTTGAACATATCTAAAACCATATACCACACATAAAATTATGGAGCAACCAAAATACAGAGACAACCAACAGGAATGACTAGAACAGTGGCAAAGAGCTATATATATATATATATATATATATAAAAGGAGTAACCTTCCAATCATTCATATAGTACGTATATACACACCCGCAAAGAATCCTGCAAGTATAACCAGCAGTATCCCCAATGCAGCGGTCATAGATGACAATGCACAAAAATTATTTAAATAGAATATAAGAAATATGTATGTATTAGTGTTGATCGTTAATATATAAAAAGACTAATGAAAAATAAATATATCTTAATAACGAGTGCAATGTCACCGACAACCGCAGCATCATGGACAACCGCCGTACAGTCACCAAAATGTTCACAGTACATATAAAGGAAGGACCATAGTTACCAAATATAAGCCACCAGTCAGAGACCCACGACACCCGACGTACGTTTCGCTGAGGAAAGCTTCGTCCAGGGGTGGTGGGTAGCTGAAAAAGAGGCTTATTTATACTTGTCATTGGCCAATGACAGAGAGGCGCACTGACTCTCCGTAAAATATACCCCAAAAGAACCATTACTAAGTATCTTACTAATCGCACATGCCAAACATGTTGTACAAATATTTTAAACATACATAATGACAGCATTATCCCTCATATTATGATGAAATTCTCACTGATACTAGGAAATGCCTTCCGGGGCCTGCCGCTTTACTTCCGGGTTACGGGCATCTGGTTGTTGATGTAACCATGGCGATGAAACACCGATCACATGATTAAAATGTTAATCGTTCATACACCATCTCTGGATGACCAGCTAATAATGGAGCATGGAGCAAAGCATATCACTCTGAGACATCCACTGTTCTCAGTGGGCAATAATAAGCAAATTCAAAAGTCTTCATAGCAGCCCAGCTCCAATCATATACGCTGTATAGATATAAAATTCAACGTATCTTCTGACAAGGAGAAATACATGATGATGCCAGTTGGCATAGGGACAAGGCACGCTTGCATTTAGGAATCAGAAGCCAAAATACAGGGTCCCATACATCTTATTGTGTGGCGCAACACCCAAGGTGGCTTATATCCACTGTGTTACCAAACAACAGTTGGTTTGAGTCCAACCTGAGAATCAACCATATATGTATGAAAAATAGATAGATAATGCGATCAGCTTGTACTTAATTCCTAAAAGAATTAATTTAGTACATATAACAATTTTGTCACAGAAAACACCAAAACACCAAAAACACAAGTGAAAAAATAATATTATATTGAAAATAGAGAATAAATAAAGCAACCAGCACTATAGAAGTGGTAAGATCATGACCATGAACATATACATAAGAAAAAATCATGAATAAAGAACAATATATTATATTAATAAAGTGTGAGTAAAACAGTGAACAAAATAAAAAAAAATGATTATATTAGTGAAAAATAAACAACAGTAATGAAAAATATAAAGGAATTATACTAATATGTATGACACGTGACTTGTGTTGATCGATACCGTCCGATACTTGAAAGTATCGGTATCGGAAAGTATCGGCCGATACCGGCAAAGTATCGGATCCAATCCGATACCGATACCCGATACCAATACAAGTCAATGGGACTCAAGTATCGGACGGTATCCCTGATGGTTCCCAGGGTCTGAAGGAGAGGAAACTCTCCTTCAGGCCATGGGATCCATATTAATGTGTAAAAGAAAGAATTAAAATAAAAAATATTGCTATACTCACCTCACCAAGGGAACCGGCAGCGTTGTTTGCTTAAAATTCGCGCGTTTACTTCCTTACGTGAAGTCCCGGCTTGTGATTGGTCGCGTGCCGCCCATGTGGCCGCGACGCGACCAATCACAGCAAGCCGTGACGTAATTTCAGGTCCTTCAGGATTTAAAAATTACGTTCTGGCTTGTGATTGGTCGCGTCGCGGCCACATGGGCGACGCGACCAATCACAAGCCGGGACGTCACGGGAGGCAGGACACGCGCGTATTTTAAAATGCGCGTGTGTCCAGCCTCCCGTGACGTCACGGCTTGTGATTGGTCGCGTCACCCATGTGACCGCGACGCGACGAATCACAAGCCAGAACGTAATTTTAAAATCCTGAAGGACCTGAAATTACGTCATGGCTTGCTGTGATTGGTCGCGTCGCGGCCACATGGGCGGCACGCGACCAATCACAAGCCGGGACTTCACGTAAGGAAGTAAACGCGCGAATTTTAAGCAAACAACGCTGCCGGTTCCCTCGGTGAGGTCCAGGCTGCGTCGGAGAGGTGAGTATAGCAATATTTTTTATTTTAATTCTCTCTTTTACACATTATTACATTAATGTTGTTTCGATACCGATACCCGATACCACAAAAGTATCGGATCTCGGTATCGGAATTCCGATACCCGCAAGTATCGGCCGATACCCGATACTTGCGGTATCGGAATGCTCAACACTACACGTGACATCTTGATAATAGGACTGTAGCGATCATCCCAGGATCAACTTGTGGGGTACAGCAGCAAATGACAAAAATATGCCTCTATGAAAAAAGACCAAAAACAGCAACATTAAAAAAAACAACATAAACCAGTATAGAAATGTATAAACAGCTACCCACAAAACAGAGGACTAGCCATAAACATTCAAAGGTGACAATCATACACATACATTCATTCTCACATACATAGCTAAAAACCAATTAAACATATATATATATATGTGCATAAAATACTACAACCGTGAAGCCGCACATGGAAAAACTAGGACGTCCACAGATGGAAACAACCATCAAGCGAGAAAAATGTTACAAGGGCATACTAACCCATAAAAGAGGAAAAAGGAGTATGGGATGGCCAATTTACAGAGGAAGGAAGGGGACAAAACTATTATGGTCACTCAGACCATGTGGGGCAATTGTGTTCAATTTGAAAATCCACGATGATTCTCTTTGTGCCAGAATCCTCTTTCCAATTGCCTCCTCGTGTACCTGGAAAGACTCTGTCGATACCTCTAATCAAAAATTTAGATGCATCACAGCCGTGATACTTCTTGAAATGACGCAGGATTGTTTCATCGCCATGGTTACATCAACAAACTAGTTCATAGTCACTATAAAAAGGAAAATACTAAATACCTTTTCAAATCAAAAGGCCCCTCCTGGGGATGTACCGTATGTGGGAAATGCGTTGCATGCAAGAATATTCTGATGGTCAAGGATTTTATTGACTCCTCTGGTTCTAAAAAATTTATTATCATGCATTGTATCAATTGTACTACCAAGAGAGTTATATATTATGGTACATGCCCATGCAACCTTATATACATTGGCATGACATCAAGAGAATTACGGCGTCGTGTCCGGGAACATATCCTGGACATTGAAGCTGCAGTTGAAGTTAAAGACATTGGTAGTCTCAAAACAATCCCGCGTCATTTCAAGAAGTATCACGGCTGTGATGCATCTAAATTTTTGATTAGAGGTATCGACAGAGTCTTTCCAGGTACACGAGGAGGCAATTGGAAGAGGATTCTGGCACAAAGAGAATCATCATGGATTTTCAAATTGAACACAATTTCCCCACATGGTCTGAATGACCATAATAGTTTTGTCCCCTTCCTTCCTATGTAAATTGGCCAGCCCATACTCCTTTTTCCTCTTTGATGGGTTAGTATGCCCTTGTAACATTTTTCTCACTTGATGGTTGTTTCCATATGTGGACGTCCTAGTTTTTCCGTGTGCGGCTTCACGGTTGTAGTATTTTATGCACATATATATATATATGTTTAATTGTTTTTTAGCTATGTATGTGAGAATGAATGTATGTGTATGATTATCACCTTTGAATTTTTATGGCTAGTCCTCTGTTGTGTGGGTAGCTGTTTATACATTTCTATACTGGTTTATGTTGTTTTTTTCTTAATCTTGCTGTTTTTGGTCTTTTTTCATAGAGGCATATTTTTGTCATTTGCTGCTGTACCCCACAAGTTGATCCTGGGATGATCGCTACAGTCCTATTATCAAGATGTCACGTGTCATACATATTAGTATAATTCCTTTATATTTTTCATCACTGTTGTTGATTTTTCACTTATATAATAATTTTTTTTTTTATTTTGTTCACTGTTTTACTCGGACTTTAATATAATATATTGTTCTTTATTCATGATTTTTTCTTATGTATATGTTCATGATCTTACCACTTCTATAGTGCTGGTTGCTATATTTATTCTCTATTTTCAATATAATATTATACTTTATTATTATTCTAAATTAGTTCTTTTAGGAATTAAGGACAAGCTGATCGCATTATCTATCTATTTTTCTTACCTGTATGGTTGATTCTCAGGTTGGACTCAAACCAACTGTCGTTTGGTAACACAGTGGATATAAGCCGCCTTGGGTGTTGCGCCACACAATAAGATGAATGGGACCCTGTATTTTGGCTTCTGATTCCTAAATGCAAGCGTGCCTTGTCCCTATGCCAACTGGCATCATCATGTATTTCTCCTTGTCAGAAGATACATTGAATTTTATATCTATACGGCGTATATGATTGGAGCTGGGCTGCTATGAAGACTTTTGAATTTGCTTATTATTGCCCACTGAGAACGGTGGATGTCTCAGAGTGATATGCTTTGCTCCATGCTCCATTATTAGCTGGTCATCCGGAGATGTGTGAACGGTTAACATTTTAATCATGTGATCGGTGTTTCATCACCATGGTTACATCAACAACCAGATGCCCGTAACCCGGAAGTAAAGCGGCAGGCCCCGGAAGGGATTTCCTAGTATCAGTGAGAATTTCATCATAATATGAGGGATAATGCTGTCATTATGTATGTTTAAAATATTTGTACAACATGTTTGGCATGTGCGATTAGTAAGATACTTAGTAATGGTTCTTTTGGGGTATATTTTACGGAGAGTCAGTGCGCCTCTCTGTCATTGGCCAATGACAAGTATAAATAAGCCTCTTTTTCAGCTACCCACCACCCCTGGACGAAGCTTTCCTCAGCGAAACGTACGTCGGGTGTCGTGGGTCTCTGACTGGTGGCTTATATTTGGTAACTATGGTCCTTCCTTTATATGTACTGTGAACATTTTGGTGACCGTACGGCGGTTGTCCATGATGCTGCGGTTGTCAGTGACATTGCACTCGTTATTAAGATATATTTATTTTTCATTAGTCTTTTTATATATTAACGATCAACACTAATACATACATATTTCTTATATTCTATTTAAATAATTTTTGTGCATTGTCATCTATGACCGCTGCATTGGGGATACTGCTGGTTATACTTGCAGGATTCTTTGCAGGTGTGTATATACGTACTATATGAATGATTGGAAGGTTACTCCTTTTATATATATATAGTTCTTTGCCACTGTTCCAGTCATACCTGTTGGTTGTCTCTGTATTTTGGTTGCTCCATAATTTTATGTGTGGTATATGGTTTTAGATATGTTCAAAATAAAGTTTTTACTTTTTCATATTTTATGGCCTGGTGTCCATTCTTGGTGTTGTTAGCATCATCAAATGCAAATACATTTATATAATTTATACAACTTAATTTTCTGGAATTTATTTTTTTCAATGTTAAAATTTACCTACCCTTAAAATTATAGACTGTTCATGTCTTTGTCAGTGGGCAAACTTACAAAATCAGAAAGGGATCAAATACTTATTTCTCCCCTGTATACACATCCCATCCTGCAGTACATTGATCTTCATCCCTCTAGATACAGCACTATCATGTAGTACATATGTCCCTTCCAGCCTTCTGTATACAGCCCCATCCAGCAGTACATCACTCCTGTTATCCCCTGTATAAATTGTCCCATCCTGTAGTACAATACTCCCCTCAGTCCACTGTACACGGTTCCATCTTGCCTTCTATCACTCCTATCAGCCACTGTGTTTGCAACCTTATTTTGCATTACATCACTTCCTTCAGCCCCCTGTATACAGTTCCATACTGCAGGACGGTACTGCTTTAATTTCCTCTATACACAGCCTCATCCTGCAGTACATTACTACTCTCAGCTTCCTATACACAGCCCCATCCTGTAGTATGTCAATCCCTTCAGACCTCTGCATAGGGCCCACTCCTGTAGTATATCCCTCCTCTCAGTTCCTCTAGTAGAACATCACTCCTATGAGCGCCTCTTTACACAGCCCTATTCTGCAATACTTTGTGCCTTAAACCCCATGTATACAGTCCACTCCTGCAGTACATCACTACTCTCATTCCTCTGCTTATGCAGCCCCTTCAGTATGTCACATCACTCTCTGCATCTGATATACACAGTCACATCCTGCAGTACATAGTCTTCTGCACACAGCCCCCTCCCGCTGTACATTGCAACTCAGACCCTCTAAATGCAGACCCATCAATCCTCTCTGTGACACACTCCTCTGCGATTGGGAGAATAAGACATGTCTTCAGACACATGCAGCATATTGCTCATGGAGGCGGATTACAACTTCTGATGCGACTGCAGATTCAAGGTTAGAATACCAGAAACCAGCTGATAGGTGTCTTATAGGCACTATACCTTGCTTTAAATCATCTGCAGCTGCATCATAATCTAAAAAAATCTGAGAAAAAAAATCTGCATTTTTACATACTAGAGATGACCGGATAACATGGTCCAGTTCAGTAGTCTCTGGCCATGGAGACAAGAGCTGCACAAACATCTTTACCCACCTGGATCCTAGGTTAGGCTTATGATTGGCCGGACTGCTGTGATATGTCTTGTGTGCTGCACACTACTGATAAGAACCATTGACCCAGGATGCAAAAAAGCGATCCACTTACATTATCTCTAATTTGGACCTAGAAAACAATCTGCTCCTCAGAAGGGCATAAAAAAAGCAAATGCAACCTCAGATTCACAACGCATTACACACATTATACCACATCATTCTTTATTAACAAAAAGTATTCAAAAATGCAGTGCAAGTGTCTAAAAAATAAGTACACAATTTATTTTTCCATAGGAATAAAGAGAGTAGGCAGCAGCCAGGTGCTGCAAATCAACTGCCCTTTGTTAATTTTTCATCAGTAACACTGGTCAACACAAAAAAAAATCATCAGCTAAGGTAATATGTCTGTTTTATGGAGTTTGATGTGCTGATTCCAAAATATGCTTAGTTTTTCTCTATCACGTAAAGTTTCTGAGATAGAAGTATTTTTGTTATTATGTTATTTCTGCATTTTCAATGTATGTGTCTTTTCCTATTTTATTCCAATTTCTTTGCTTGTCTTATTTAATTGTGAATTAGTAAAGGTTTTAGTGAGTTTTATGGGAAGGAGCATTGACAGTGCAGTCAACCAATGACTGCTTCTCAGAAAGTCACATGTATGGAGAGGAGCTAACTGTTATGAGGCGGTAAGATTTGATTCAGTCAGAAAAGGATGGTGATGGCAGCAAGGACTGGTATGTGAGACTGACAGGAGACAGGCCTCTACAGGGATCTGAGCCCTGCCACAGGGTGATAGAAGGGAAGGCAGTGGACAACCGCCATTGTCAGAGGATTTTCACTGCATTTCTGGGAGGACAAGTTGCCTCAGAGGGAAGAAAACAGCTCAGCCACTGAGGTGTAACTGAGTGAGGGTCTCCACAGAGAGAGAAACTGAAAGCAGCCAATATCACACTGAGAAACTGCCTGTTTGCAAATGTTCATCTGTAAGGAATAGGCTGACCTATTTACCTCACAACTTTATATAGTTATCTATAAGATTACCTCCAGTAAAATCAGTGATAAATACAAGCTGCCTCTGTCATCTCTGGGGAAACACCTACATATAGTCGGTCAGCTCATCACATTTGTTTTAGTTTGTAACTACCATTGAACTGAACTTACTCTACTGTTTATTCTGATTTAAAGGAGAAAAATGCCCCGACACTGTTTCAATCATATGAACAGATTCTGCTATGTGTGTGGTTCTTTTACACCAAAAGGCCACGTACATTCAATCACTCATGATATTAAAAAGATGTGCCAGATGTCCTTTAAGTGTCCACTTGGTGATCAAGACAAAAGCTTGGCCCCTATGTGATATAATCAAGTTGTTAAAATGGTCTTTGTGACTGGTTGAATATGAGGAAAGTGGCTATGCCATTTGTTGTTCCCATGATTTGGAGAGAACCCAAAAGTCATAGTGATGACTGCTCCTTTTGTTTTGTCAAACTGAATAACTTTTCTAAAAAGAACAAACATAAAATTAATTACCCTGAACATGAATCTGCGATTAGGCCAGCTCCACACGATGGTACCTTTCCAGTTCCTGTACCACCATTATCTTGATTGGATGAAAATGAAGTAGAATATGAAGACTACAAAGCTGAAGCTACTGGCGAAGACATGGAGACTTCAAGTCAAGATGAGTATGTACCTGATGGAGCAGCCAAGCAGCCAGAATGCTTTACTCAATATGAATTAAATGATCTCATCAGAGACCTTTCATTCTCAAAAGATAAAGCTGAACTTCTTGCATCTAGGTTGAAATAGGAGAATCTTCTTCATGGTGTACTATAACAATGTAAATGGCCTCTTTGAAGAACTGAATCAAGAATATTTTGTTGCAGATTGGCGATTGTTTATTGACTCATCCCAGAGAAGTTTGAAAGCAGTGTTGCTTCACAATGGAAATATGAAACAATCAATCCCTATTGCTCACTCATGTCATCTAAAGGAAAATTCTGAAAGTCTGTCAGTTGGTTTGAATGCTATACAATATAAGAATCATCAATGGAATATCTGTGGAGATTTGAAAGAGATTGGTCTGCTAATGGGAATGCACGGAGGTTTTACCAAATATTGTTGCTTCTTGTGTAGAAATGCAGTAGAGCATTATGTTCGTCGTGATTGGGGACAGAGAAACATCTATGCTCCAGATAGAGACAACGTTCAGCATAATCCTTTACTTTCTCAAACAAAAATCTTTCTTCCTCCACTACATATAAAGTTGGGATCGATTAAAAACTTTGTGAAAGCCATGGCAAACACAAATTCACAAGGGTTCCAGTGCATTTCACAGAAATTCTCCAGCATTTCACCAGCAAAACTGAAGCAAGGGGTATTTGTTGGTCCTCAGATCAGAGAGCTTATGTGAAATGATGTGTTTTAAGGAAGTCTAATTGATAAAAAAAATGGCGATCTTGGAAAAGCTTCAAGTGAATCTGGGAAAACTTCTTAGGAAAACAAAAATCTCCAGAATATCTTGAAGGTGTTGAGCAACTGCTAAATGCATACCAGTGTCTTGGATGTCGCATGTCTCTGAAAATGCACTTTTTGCATTCACATTTAGATTTCTTCCTTCAAAATCTTGGGGATGTAAGAGATGACCAAGACAAGTGGTTTGACCAGGACATTAAAGTAATAGAACACCGCTGCCAGGGTTTTTGGAATGACTCAATGATGGCAGATTACTGTTGGATGTTATATAGGGATAACCCTGAAAAATCATATCAACGACAGTCTAATGTCAAGCACTTTTAATTTCTGCTCATATTTTGGTTTCTATTTTGCATCTGAAATTATTTTGGTTCAATAAAAACTGTTTTGTAAGGTGAAGCATTTTTTCTGATATGTAGATTACTGTTTTCTTAATGTTGCCAGTATATTTCCTATACCTTATAATAATGATGCTGCTCCATGGAAACTATACGTGCTACAGAAAAACTATATACATTTTTTAAATCAGGACAAAAAGATGATTCAGAAAAGTACAAAGTCAACTGTGATGATTAGACCTGTGTAATTAGAAGAATCTTTACAAAAGCTAAAGTTTTAGAAGTTTGCTAGTCTGGAGCATTCAGCATGTGTTAACATGATGCCAAGAAAGAAAGACATGAGCAATGATCATAGAAAGGTAATTATTATTGCCAATTAATTTGAGAAGGGTTATGAGGCCATTTAAAAACAATTTGGAGTCCATCATTGTATGGTGAAACAGATTATCGAAGGAAGTAGAAGGAAAACATTCAAGACATTTGAAAATCTTCCCAGGGGTTGACATCCCAGAAAATTCATCCAAAGGACAGACTGCGCAATGCTCCAATAAATAACAAAAAGCCTAAAAGCTACAGATCAAATTCTTAAAAGCCATATGTGCAGATCTGAGGTTGTGGGTTATAAAATCACCTGGGCAGGGTAATGATGCAGCTATTTTTTATTCCATACATCCTTGGTTGTACAACAAATCCAGGTAGATGGCAAAAATACAATGTCCTCCATACACAAGATCCCTTCCCCGGGGCCAACAGGTATCAATCAATACTCACTGTTTCCCAACTTTTGGTTGGCCCACAGATTTTGTATCTCCCACCCATATAGTCTGTAGTCATAGTCCAGGCTCCTCCAAAAAACAAATATCACAACTGACTTCCATGTATGCAGGATCAAAAATCATTAAGAAAATTGTTAAATCCAGAAGACAGATCCCTCAAGCATAGCAGGAGGATCCAGCCCAGCCGGCAACTCATCTCCAAAACTCCACAGACCATCCATACATCCCAGCTTGGATCATCTCCCTTCGAAGTCACTCCAACAACTGCCTGATTCAACCTATGTGTCTTTTTCTTCCTCTCACTTAAACATTTTCCTTTAGCTCACAAAATGAAGCATATTCCATCACCTGAGACTGCATGTGAGATCCCATTTGATGACAGCTCCCCTGGGTCTACAATCCCCATCCACACAATGGGCCTAGGGCTGGAAGTACAATGGCGTGAGACTTTGAGATACAGTTGAGATTGATAGAGTCTGACTTTAGGTACACATAAGATCCAACCAGCATGCCTTCCTCTGCTTGCTGTCACTGAATGGAAACATTAATTCCTGTGGATGAAATGACAAGCAAGCAAATCACTAATAAAACACGGCAAGCAAATATCTATTAAATTACAATAATATTGATGTAATCGGTGCTCCATGCTGGAAAAAAAGTCTCTATCTGTTAGAGCTGTGGACTCTGCTTCATGTCTATTAGTCCTATGGTGTTTAGTTAGTGGCCACCTTCTCACACCATAGTTAGCATGTTAAATGGTCAAGTTCATGACAATGCAATTAGAAAAAGACTGAACAATTGTGGCTTGTTTGGAATAGTTGTTGAAAGCCTATTCTTTTAAAATGAACATGTCACAATATAGTTAGCAAACTTACATTTGTACAAATCACAAAACTTCTGCAACATTGTTCTAATGACACATGAGACTAAAGTGAAGTTATTTGACCCTAATGCCTTGTGCCATGATTGGCAAAAACCAAGCATGGCATATCAGCTCAAATAGCTCAATCAACTATCAAGCACGGTGGATGGGTGATTAACTGATTATTCTTTTTTTTGCAGCCACAGGACCTTGTCACCTATCAATCAATAAGTCGATCATGAACTCTTCTGTATACTAAAGTATTCTAGAGTCAAAAGTGATGTCATCTATGTAAAAGATACAGTTTAGACAAAATTAGGTCATGCAGCAGGACAATGATCCAAACACATCAGCATTTTATATCAGGATTGCTGAAAAACTAAAGAATTAAGAAGATGCAATGTCCAAATAAAAATCCAAACCTCAACCAGATTGAAATGCCATGGAGGAGCCATAACAGTGCTGTGCATAAACAAAAGCCCCCATCCTCAATGTTGCTGTAAAGCAAGACAGAAAGTCATATAGAAAATGATTACTTCAAGTTATTGTTGTCAAAGGCGATTTTACAAGCTATTGATTTTTGTACTCAATTTTTCTCACACTGCTTCTGCATTTTGGACTGTTTTTTAAGTAATTAATGACACGGCAAAATGTGTTGTGTGCTATTGTTTATCTGAGGTTGTATTTAGCTCATTTTAATACCTACTTAGAACCAGATGTTTTTTATTATGTCCGTACACCATAAAGCCAGAACATTTTCTCATGACTATATAATGTGCAAGTTGTCCCATCATTTCTGCTGTAAGTATTCAGGTTTATCTAACTGTGCTCATCATCATAAGGTTAACTCACAGTATTTTTTGTCCATTAAATTACTAGGATTTTTTCACCCAAATTGATTCTATTTATACAATAAAATATAACAGAAAAGAACATTATTAAGTGTAGGAAATATATCAGTAAGCCCTACTAGCAGTTATTTAGAAAATGTGAAAGTAGCTACTTAGGTTCCTGGCAATTTGTTATTTAATGCAGAGAAATACTATGGACTCTGGGAAAATACGTCAATAATCCCACAACCCTGCAGCATTTTTGAAAAACAATATGCAAAAAACACTATGGGAAAAGTATATAGGAAACAGCATAACAAGTACAAATAGGAGATTAATCAAATTTGTGTGCATTGCCTTCTATTATTATTACCTCCAGAATCTACATTATAGAGCCCAAGAAATACAGTAATATAAGTATAAGCCATATAGAAAATGCAAGACACTTTGCTAAATGACAGTGCCCAATCAATATACTGTATTAGGAGCAAAACTACATTAAAATCAGCTGCCTTTCAGAATGTACATCATTATGCATGAGATCTGTAGACCCAAAGTGTTCAGGCCGTAAGGGCCAGTGATACCCTTTTCAGCAATAGAAAAAACATAAACGGCATTCCAGAGTAATTATAAGAGGTACCTGAGTAGGGTTTCAATCCGTATCAATAGCAGTAGTAAAACTCGGCATTTACACAGATGTGTTGCAAAACAAGGTGACTTTATTTACAGTGGATCAGTCCACAGTTCAACAGCTAGTAGATAACGTTTCGGTCCACATGGACCTTCATCAGATACATGTTGTGTAGTTGAGTTGAAAGGAGAGTAGTCCAATGCTCAATGTGATAAACAATTATACGGACTGACAATGGGAGGGGGAAAGTCTTCGCTGAGGTATGCCAGCTGAAGGAAACAATCAGGAAGCGCATCAAGCATTCAACTGTATCGGCATCATTGTAAGCTGATGCTCTCTCTCCCATAAGTCTCCCTCTACATCTGATGCAATGGGCACTGCATTATACTCTATGAGGCTGCATTATATTCTATGGGGGATGCATCATACTCTATGGGGGATACATTATACTTTATGAGGCTGTATGATATTCTATGAGGCTGCATTAAACTATATGGGGTTCCATTATACTATATGGGGCTGCATTATACTGAGGCTGCATAATATTCTATTGGGCTGCATTATACTCTATAGGATTGCATTTTTACTCTATGGTACTTCATTAAACTCTATGAGGCTGCATTATTTTGAGGCTGCATTATACTCTGTGGGGCTGCATTAAACTATTTGGGGCTGCATTATACTATTTGGGGCTGCATTATACAATATGGAGCTGCATTATTCTCTAGGCGGCATTATACTCTATGAGGCTACATTATAATATATGAGCATCAACACCAATGAGTGAACCTAATAATAAATACCAACATAAGGCAAAAACTACAAATATTCACCAAAACTACTGCCCACAACACTGGTTTAGATAATATAAACTTTATTATTATCAAATATATAACAGTATAATAAAAACACAAAAAATTAAATAAAGGAATCAAGTACAGGAAAAGACTGGCGGGTATGGCTACAAAATGGCATAATTTATATCAAATATATAGCGGGACTAAACAATTAACTGTTCACACAATTATACATATCATAAATGATTTATATATATTATATCAGTTCAAGCTGCAGGCAGTAGCAATCGAGCATCATATAATAAATATAAGGCACATTACCATAGTATACGTAGTCAGACTACAATCTGTAATATAAAAGCATAAGTAGGAAAGTGCCACAACGCAACTGCCTGCTGTATATAGCATATATCTCAGATAAAGCCCATATGTAAAATATATAACGTGCTACTGCTTACCCAATGAAAGCCAAGAGCCAGGGACCCACCACACCCGATGCGCGTTTTGCAATGGAAAGCTTCGTCCAGGGGTGGTGGGTAGCCGAGAACGAGGCAATTTATGTTAGTCATTGGCCAATGACTGAGAGGCGCATTAACTCTCACGTTATAAATAATATTTTCCATACACCAATAGGGTCCCTTATATTAGATCGACACCTGATGCCTATAAGTAATTACCATAAATGAAAAAAAGGAGAGAAAATGAAATGTATCAGCCGCGATATTAGTCCCTGCAATCGAAAAAACATCTCCTGGAACGCACAAAGAACTTCCGGGTAACGCGCTCGAGGAATAGATGCAGGCTCTGCTGTGTCCATGTTAACAAACAACGTCCGCACATCTTGCAACCGGAAGAACATCTCCTGGAGCGCACAAAGAACTTCCGGGTAATGTGCTCGAGGAATAGATGCAGGTTCTGCTGTGTCCATGGCAACAAACAACGTCCGCACCAACGAGGTTACACAGATCAGTTCCAGGCTGATGAAATCATGAACACTTCCCAATTATGGCAGCCAAAACAGCAGACGCAGTTTCCGATCATGCTGCATTTCAAAATAGAGGGACTTCTCTAGAGCGTAGATAGGTCAGAGAAGGCCGGGAAAGGTCAGAGAGGCCCACGCCTGCGCACTGCAGTACTTTGCTCTGCCCTCAACAGGGCAGACAAAGTACACCTGCGCAGGAGTGGCAGCGTGAAGCCCAGAAGAGGACATCATCTGATGAAGATGGGAGGCGCCGGATGCGGACCAGCAGCGGGAACGCCCCTGGGTGAGTATAATCTAACGTCTTTTTCTAATCTTTTAGGATACATCAGGGGCTTATCTTCAGCATTCCAGAATGCTGTAGATAAGCCCCTGGTGCCGGTGGGCTTACCTCACCCGCAATTTTGGGGTGACAGGTTCCCTTTAAAAGATGCTGGAAGAGTGCCTGACACCATCTGTCAAGCATGGTAGAGGTAATGTAATGGTCTGGGGTTGCTTTGCTGTGGTAAAGTGGGAGACTTGTACAAGGTAAAAGGGATTTTGAATAAGGAGGGCTATCACTCCATTTTGCAACGCCATGCCATACCCTGTTGACAGCACTTGATTGGAGCCAATTTCCTCCTACAATAGGACAATGACCCAAAACACACCTCCAAATTATGCAAGAACTATTTAGGGAAGAAACAGGCAGCTGGTATTCTATCTGTAATGGAGTGGCCAGCGCAGTCACCAGATCTCAACCCCATTTAGCTGTTGTGGGAGCAGCTTGACCATATGGTGGGCAAAAAGTGCCCATGAAGCCAAACCAACTTGTGGGAGGGGATTCTGAAAGCATGGGGTGAAATTTCTCCAGATTAAATTAACTGCTAGAATGCCAAAGGTCTGCAATGCTGTAATTGCTGCAAAGGGAGCATTCTTTGATGAAAGCAAAGTTTGAAGGAGAAAATTATTATTTCAAATAAAAATCTTTTTTTCGAACCATGTCAATGTCTGGACTAGATTTTCAATTCATTCGGCAATTTATTTGATTAATAAAAGTATGAGTTTTCATGGAAAACACTAAATTGTCTGGGTGACCCAAAACTTTGGAACCGTAGTGTGTATATATATATATATATATATATATATATATATATTAAATTGATAGATAGACAGATGGATATGTATATATATATATATATATATACAGTATATATATATATATATATACAGTGGGTACTTAAAGTATTCAAACCCCTTTAATTATTTTTTATTTCTTTGTTTCATTGCAGCCATTTGTAAATTCAAAATAGTTCATTTTTTTCCTCATTAATGTACACTCTTGACTGGAGAAAATACAGAAATGTAGAAATGTTTGCAAATTTATTAAAAAAAAGAAAAAACGAAATATCACATGGTCATAAGTATTCAGACCCTTTGCTCAGATACTCATATTTAAGTCACATGCTGTCCATTTCCTTGTGATCCTCCTTTAGATCATTCTACTTCTTCATTGGAGTCCAGCTGTGTTTAAATAAACTGATAGGACTTGATTTGTAAAGGCACACACCTGTCTATCTAAGACCTCACAGCTCACAGTGCATGTCAGACCAAATGAGAATCATGAGGTAAAAGGAACTGGCCAAGGAGCTCAGAGACAGATTTGTGGCAAGGAACAGATCTGGCCAAAGTTACAAAAGAATTTCTGCAGTACTTAAGGTTCCTAAGACCACAGTGGCCTCCTGTTATGATCCTAGTGGCTTAGGATCACAAATCTAACCAGCTAAGTAGAAAATAATAGGACGAGCTCTGGGGATAGAGGAAAAGACAAACGCAGAGATGAAACAGGTTAAGCAAATGAGGCCCGCTAACGCTAGATAGCAGAAAATAGCAAGGGATCTGTGCGGTCAGTAAAAAACCCTATGCAAAAATATCCACGCAGAGAATGCGAGAACCCCCACACCAACTAACAATGTGGGGGGAGCAACTCAGCACCCCAGAGCACCAGCAAGCAGGGAAATCACATATTAGCAAGCTGGACAAAAACTCATCATATACTAGGAAACATCTTGAACACAGATGGGCAAAAATAAGCAAACAGAACTTAGCTTCTCTTGGAGAGACTGATAACGGATGTAGACAGGAGCAATCAGAATAGCACTAAATACAACGGCAACAGGCAAGGAATGAAGGACCAGGTGGATTAAATAGGAAACCTAACTAGCAGATGACGAGACAGCTGATCCTGCCAGAAACCTGCAAAATAACAAAAAGAGCCACCAGGAGGAGCCCAAAGAGAGAACTCACACAGTACCACTCATGACCACAGGAGGGAGCCCGGAAACAGAGTTCACAACAGCCTCCATAATCCTTAAATGGAAGAAGTTTGGGACCACCAGAAGTATTCCTAAACCTGGCCGTCCAGCCAAACTGAGGAATCGTGGGAGAAGAGCCTTGGTGAGAGAGATAAAGAAGAACCCCAAGATTACTGTGGTTGAGCTCAACAGATGCAGTAGGGAGATGGGAGAAAGTTCCACAAAGTCAACTATCACTGCAGCCCTCCACCAGTCAGGCCTTTATGGCAGACTAGCCCGACGGAAGCCTCTCTTCAGTGCAAGACATATGAAAGCCCATATAAAGTTTTCTAAAAAACACGTGATGGACTCCCAGACTATGAGAAATAAGATTCTCTGGTCTGATGAGACGAAGATAGAACTTTTTGGTGATAATTCTAAGCGGAATGTGTGGAGAAAACCTGGCACTGCTAATTGTCTGCCCAATACAATTCCAACAGTGAAACATGGTGGTGTCAGCAGCAACATGCTATGGGGGTATTTTTCTGCTGCAGGGACAGGACGACTGGTTGCAATTGAAGGAAACTTGAATGCCGCCAAGTACAGAGATTTCCTGGATGAAAACCTCTTCTAGAGTGCTCTGGACCTCAGTTTTGACCGAAGGTTCAGCTTCCCACAAGACAATAACCATAAGCACATAGCTAAAATAACAAAGGAGTGGCTTCAGAACAACTCTGTAACTATTCTTGACTGGCCTAGCCAGAGTCCTGACCTAAACCCAGTTGAGCATCTGGAGAGACCTGAAAATGGCTGTCCACCAATGTTCACCATCCAACCTGACGGAACTGGAGATGATTTGCAAGGAAGAATGGCAGAGGATCCCCAAATCAAGGTGTGAAAAACTTGTTGCATCATTCCCAAGGAGACTCATGGCTGTACTAGCTCAAAAGGGTGCTAATCAATACTGAGCAAAGGGTCTGAATACTTATGACCATGTGATATTTCAGTTTTTCTTTTTTTTTAAATTTGAAAAAATTTCTACATTTCTGTTTTTTTGGGGTGCATAGTGTATAATAATGAGAAAAAAATGAACTATTTTGAATTTACCAAATGGCTGCAGTGAAACAAAGAGTGAAAAATGTAAAGGGGTCTGAATACTTTCCGTACCCACTGTGTATATATGTATATGTATTTATTTATAGTGAAGGAAATAATAATTTGATCCTTTGCTGATTTTGTAAGTTGCAAAGACATGAACAGTCTATAATTTTAAGGATAGATTAATTTTAATATTAAGAGATATAATATAAAAAATAAAATCTAGAATATCTCACTGTATAAATTTAATAATTTTATTTGCATTTTGTAATAAGAAATATGTATTTAGAATGATAGACTGTTCATGCTTTTGTCAGTGGGCAAACTTATAAAATCAGCAAAGGATCAAATACTTATTTCTCCCACTGTATATATTATTTTTCTTCAATAATTCCAGTTCAATGTAACAGTATAATTTTTCTACAAGGATGGACATTTCTTTTATGTCAAGCAAGAAAAAGAGATAAAACACAATTGCCAGACATCATGTCTGAGCTGAATGAATCCTCAGGAGTTAGTATGGTTCAGATGCCCTGCAGATTTGGCTTATGCAGCAATCTGATATAGTGAACTAAGAATTATATCAATTAAGGTAATACAAAGAAATCAATGTGTAGTCAGTCTGCTGACTGTAAGAAGTGCTTTTATCTAAGAAATGTCCTGAATGTATGAGAAAAAATACGAGATTTAAATTATGTATGTTTTCAGTATAAAAACATTATTTTTTATATAGTGAAAGGCAATCTTTTGTAATGCCCTGCAAAAGGTCAAAATTACTACATGAATAAAAGTCACCGCATCACAAATTACATACAGAAAAGCTGTATGATTCCAAATTTCACTTGGTGAAATTAGTTATATACACTGCAAAAAAAATAAAGGGAACACTGAAATACCACATCCTAGATATCACTGAGTGAAATATTTCAGTTTAAAATCTTTGTTTATTACATAGTGGAATGTGTTGAGAACAATAAAACATAAAAATGATCAATGTAAATCAAAATGAATATCCCATGGAGGTCTGGATTTGGAATAAAACTCAAAATTAAAGTGGAAATTAAAATTGCAGGCTGATCCAACTTCAGTGGGAATGCCTCAAGACAAGTAAATGATGCTCAGTGTGTGTGGCCTCCATGTTCCTGTATGACCTCCCTACAATGCATGGGCATGCTCCTGATGAGGCGGTGGATGGTCTCCTGAGGGATCTCCCAGACCTAGACTAAAGCATCCACCAACTCCTGGACAGTCTGTGGTGCAATGTGATGTTGGTGGATGGTGCGAGACATGATGTCCCAGATGTGTTCAATCGGATTCAGGTCTGGGGATCGGGAGGGCCAGTCCATAGCTTCAATGCCTTCATCTTGCAGGAACTGCTGACACACTCCAGCCACATGAGGTCTGGCATTTTCCTGCATTAGGAAGAACCAGGGCCAACCGCACCAGCATGTGGTCTCACAAGGGGTCTGAAGGTCTCATCTTGGTACCTAATGGCAGTCAGGCTACCTCTGGTGAGCACATGGAGGGCTGTGCGGCCCTCCAAAGAAAGGCCACCCCACACCATTGCTGACCCACTGCCAAACCGGTCATGCTGAAGGATCTGGCAGGGAGCAGATCGCTCTCCATGGCGTCTCCAGACTCGGTCATGTCTTTCATCTGTGAAGAGCACAGGGCACCAGTGGAAAATTTGCCAATCCTGGTGTTCTGTGGCAAATGCCAATCGTCCTGCACGGTGTTGGGCTGTGAGCACAACCTCATCTGTGGACATTGGGCACTCAGACCATCCTCATGGAGTCGGTTTCTAACCGTTTGTGCAGACACATGCACATTTGTGGCCTGCTGGAGGTCATTTTGCAGGGCTCTGGCAGTGCTCGTCCTGTTCCTCCTTGAACAAAGGCTGAGGTAGAAGTCATGCTGCTGGTTTGTTGCCCTCCTATGGCCCCCTCCACATCTCCTGGTGTACTGGCCTGTCTCCTGGTAGCGTCTCCAGCCTCTGGACACTACGCTGACAGACACAGAAAACCTTCTTGCCACTGCTTGCAATGACGTGCCATCCTGGATGAGCTACGCTACCTGAGCCACTTGTATGGGTTGTAGAGTCCCCCTCATGCTTACACGACTGTGAAAGCACAACCAACATTCAAAAGTGACCAAAACATCAGCCGGAACGCATTGGTACTGAGATGTGGTCTGTGGTCCCCACCTGCAGAACCACTCCTTTATTGAGTGTGTCTTGATAATTGGCAATAATTTCCATATGTTGTCTATTCCATTTGCACAACAGCATGTGAAATTGATTGTCAAACAGCGTTGCTTCCTAAGTGGACAGTTTGATTTCACAGAAGTTTGATTTACTTGGAGTTTTATTCTGATGTTTAAGTGTTCTCTTTATTTTTTTGAGCTGTGTATTTACCATCTTGTTATTTAAAGCAGCTATCTTCAGGATGTCTCGAAGTTGGAACCCATAGTGATGGAATTTGTGGGGAAAACTGCCAGCAAAGCTTTAAATATGCTGCAGTGCATTCACAGAAGAAAAAAGCATCATACAACTCTCATTGAAATAAATGCTGAAATCTAATAATGCATAAATATGTTGGGTTTTT
Source organism: Ranitomeya variabilis (assembly GCF_051348905.1). NCBI lineage: Eukaryota > Metazoa > Chordata > Amphibia > Anura > Dendrobatidae > Ranitomeya > Ranitomeya variabilis. The sequence continues at coordinate 822,538,825 of NC_135232.1, read as the reverse complement.
GAGAGAGAAAAAAACACTTTGGGCATGTGCACATAATCAGTAAACACTGCAGTACTTGTGCAGTTTCCAACCTGCAGTATCCAGATGTTACAGCATAGTGGATGGGATTTCAAGTAATCACATGACCACTATGCTTCCAGAGACACCTGCGGCTCACACATGGAAACAGACATGTGCCGCGTCTTTCCAGACCGCAGTATGTCAATTTCTCATGCAGAAATACGAGTCTCCACAAGAGAAATTTCAGCCATGCAATGTATTGGACATGGTAGACATACAATAGACAATAGACGGCGCAGCGCTGGCAGTTCTGGATCATCTGCACGTACCTTTTGTTGTTGATTATCATGACTAGTAGTTGACATCCAGACCGATTTCCCCTCTATTGACCAAATCTGGTCATACCCATGAGAAATCTGTTTTAACAGGGAAAGAGGATAACAATTATGGCAGGCTCCGCTGAAAGCTACTTATCTCCACCTCAACATCTGTCAAGTGTCTGTTGGGAGGTCCTCATAGACATCAGTCAGGTATAGCTGACTTTTACCTATCATGTATGGGGGCCTTAAGTATTTGCCACTATATTATTTTATTTATAAATGGTGACAATCACAGACAACCCCAGTAAGTGTAGAGTATTATCCTAATATATATATATATATATATATATATATATATATATATATATATATATATATATATATATATATATATACACACATTTGTCTGCAAAAGTTGTAGGCAGGTGTGTTAGTGTTGCTGCACAACAGGAAAGCTTTCAAAGACAAGAATTTTAATAGTTTATTTTAAATAGTTAAAAAAATGCAAACTGAGTAAACAGAAGACAAATTTAAATCAGAGAAATATTTGGTATTACCATATTTTGCTTTTAAAACAGCATTAATTCTTCAAGGTACAGTTAGACAAAGTCAGGGATAGAGATGAGCGAACTTGTTCGTAAAAGATTCATCAATCTGAAATTCGGCATGAATGTAACACATTCAAGCTTGTGTTCGTTTTCACGAGTATTTTTACTCAAAGTCGGCAAAATTTGGTCACAGTTCAGTAAATCATCTAGTTTCCACTAATGCTTTTGTTAGTACTTTGGCTAAGATAATGGTGCTGTATGATTAGCTGGGGGACGTGGGGATATGTTTGAAGAGGGAAGGGATGTGTCTAGGTCAGAGGAGCTGACGAGTGTAATTTATCTTTCTTTAACCCCTTAAGCCCCGAGGGTGGTTTGCATGTTAATGACCGGGCCAATTTTTACAATTCTGACCACTGTCCATTTATGAGGCTATAACTCTGGAACGCTTTGACGGATCTTGGCGATTCTGACACTGTTTTCTCGATATATATTGTACTTCATGTTAGTGGTAAAATTTATTCGATATAACTTGGTTTATTTGTGAAAAAAATGGAAATTTGGCAAAAATTTTGAAAATTTCGCAATTTTCCAACTTTGAATTTTTATGCCCTTAAATCACAGACATATGTCACACAAAATACTTAATAAGTAACATTTCCCACATGTCTACTTTACATCAGTACAATTTTGGAACCAAAATTTTTTTTTGTGACGGAGTTATAAGGGTTAAAAGTTGACCAGCAATTTCTCATTTTTACAACACCATTTTTTTTTAGGGACCACATCTCATTTGAAGTCATTTTGAGGGGTCTATATGATAAAAAATACCCAAGTGTGACACCATTCTAAAAACTGCACCCCTCAAGGTACTCAAAACCACATTCAAGAAGTTTATTAACCCTTCAGGTGTTTCACAGGAATTTTTGGAATGTTTAAATAAAAATGAACATTTAACTTTTTTTCACACAAAATTTAATTCAGCTCCAATTTGTTTTATTTTACCAAGGGTAACAGGAGAAAATGGACCCCCAAAGTTGTTGTACAATTTGTCCTGAGTACGCTGATACCCCATATGTGGGGGTAAACCACTGTTTGGGCGCATGGCAGAGCTTGGAAGGGAAGGAGCGCCATTTGACTTTTCAATGCAAAATTGACTGGAATTGAGATGGGACACCATGTTGCGTTTGGAGAGCCCCTGATGTGCCTAAACATTGAAACTCCCTACAAGTGACATCATTTTGGAAAGTAGACCCCCTAAGGAACTTATCTAGATGTGTGGTGAGCACTTTGACCCACCAAGTGCTTCACAGAAGTTTATAATGCAGAGCCGTAAAAATAAAAAATCATATTTTTTCACAAAAATGATCTTTTTGACCCCAATTTTTTATTTTCCCAAGGGTAAGAGAAGAAATTGGACCCCAAAAAATGTTGGGAAATTGGTCCTGAGTACGCTGATACCCCATATGTGGGTGTAAACCATTGTTTGGGCGCATGGCAGAGCTTGGAAGGGAAGGAGCGCCATTTGACTTTTCAATGCAAAATTGACTGGAATTGAGATGGGACGCCATGTTGCGTTTGGAGAGCCCCTGATGTGCCTAAACATTGAAACCCCCCACAAGTGACACCATTGTGGAAAGTAGACCCCCTAAGGAACTTATCTAGATGTGTTTTGAGAGCTTTGAACGCCCAAGTGTTTCACTACAGATTATAACGCAGAGCCGTGAAAATAATTTTTTTCTTCTTTTTCTCAAAAATGATTTTTTAGCCCCCAGCTTTGTATTTTTACAAGGGTAACAGAATAAATTGGACCCCAAAATTTGTTTTCCAATTTGTCCTGAGTACGCTGATACCCCATATGTGGGGGGGAACCACTGTTTGGGCGCATGACAGAGCTCGGAAGGGAAGGAGCGCCATTTGGAATGCAGCCTTAAATGGATTGGTCTGCAGGCGTCACGTTGTATTTGCATAGCCCCTGATGTACCCAAACAGTACAAACCCCCCACAAGTGACCCCATATTGGAAACTAGACCTCCCAAGGAACTTATCTAGATGTGTTGTGAGAACTTTGAACCCCCAAGTGTTTCACTACAGTTTATAACGCAGAGCCGTGAAAATAAAACATCTTTTTTTTCCCACAAAAATGATTTTTAGCCCCCCAAATTTTTATTTTCCCAAGGATAACAAGAGAACTTGGACCCCAGAAGTTGTTGTTCAATTTGTCCCGAGTACGCTGATAACCCATATGTTGGGGTAAACCCCTTTTTGGGCGCACGGGAGAGCTCGGAAGGGAAGGAGCACTGTTTTACTTTTTCAATGCAGAATTGGCTGGAATTGAGATTGGACGCCATGTCCCGTTTGGAGAGCCCCTGATGTGCCTGGACAGTGGAAACTTCCCAATTCTACCTGAAACCCTAACCCAAACACACCCCTAACCCTAATCCCAACGGTAACCCTAACCACACCCCTAGCCCTGACACACCCATAATTCTAATCCCAACCCTAATCCAAACCGTAAATGTAATCCAAACCCTAACCCTAACTTTAGCCCCAACCCTAACTTTAGCCCCAACCCTAACCCTAACTTTACCTCCAACCCTAGCCCTAACCCTACCCCTAACCCTAACCCTAAACGTGACTGAAATACGTGGCACTGAAATATGTGGCACTGAAATATGTGGCACTGAAATACGTGATACGTGGCACTGAAATACGTGGCACTGAAATACGTGGCACTGAAATACGTGGCACTGAAATACGTGGCACTGAAATACGTGATACGTTTCACTGAAATACGTGGCACTGATATACGTGGCACTGAAATACGTGGCACTGAAATACGTGATACGTGGCACTGAAGTATGTGGCACTGAAATACGTGGCACTGAAATACGTGGCACTGAAATACGTGGCACTGAAACACGTGGCACTGAAACACGTGGCACTGAAATACGTGATACGTGGCACTGAAATACGTGGCACTGAAATACGTGGCACTGAAATACGTGGCACTGAAATACGTGGCACTGAAATACGTGGTACTGAAATACGTGGTACTTAAATACGTGGCACTAAAATATGTGGCACTGAAAAATGTGATACGTGGAACTGAAATACGTGACACTTAAATACGTGGCACTGAAACACGTGGCACTGAAATACGTGATACGTGGCACTGAAATACATGGCACTGAAATACGTGGCACTGAAATACGTGGCACTATGACTGTCAGAAAATGTTCATTAAACAGTTAGGGGTGAGGTTAGGGGTAGAGTTAGGGTTAGGGTTTGGATCCCTTTATCTCCTTGATGGTGGTGGGTGGCTTTTCAGTGTGTTTTCTGTTTTTTTTTCGATAAAAACGCATGCGTTTTTAACGCAAACAAACGCATGTGCTTAAAAACGCAAGAAAATACTGCAGGCTGTATTTCTGAAAATGAACACATGCAGAAAAAAACCGCATGCGTTTGAAAACGCGACCAAACGCGTACAAAAAAACGCATGCGTTTTCAATGTTAAATATAGGGAAAAAACGCATGCGTTTTTTTGTGCAAAAAACGCTGCAGACAAAAACGCAATTGTGAAACCAGCGACGCTTTTTATAGCAAAAAAGTTTTTGCATCTCCACATTTTGAGACCTATAATTTTTCCACATTTTGCTCCACAGAGTCATGTGAGGTCTTGTTTTTTGCGGGACGAGTTGACGTTTTTATTGGTAACATTTTCGGACACGTGACCATTTTTGATCACTTTTTATTCCGATTTTTGTGAGGCAGAATGACCAAAAACTTGCTATTCATGAATTTCTTTTGGGAGAGGCGTTTATACCGTTCCGCGTTTGGTAAAATTGATAAAGCAGTTTTATTCGACGGGTCAGTACGATTACAGCGATACTTCATTTATATCATTTTTTTATGTTTTGGCGCTTTTATACGATAAAAACTATTTTATAGAAAAAATAATTATTTTGGTATCGCTTTATTCTCAGGACTATAACTTTTTTATTTTTTTGCTGATGATGCTATATGGCGGCTCGTTTTTTGCGGGACAAGATGACGTTTTCAGCGGTACCATGATTATTTATATCAGTCTTTTTGATCGCGTGTTATTCCTCTTTTTGTTCGGCGGTATGGTAATAAAGCGTTGTTTTTTGCCTCGTTTTTTTTTTTTCTCTTACGGTGTTTACTGAAGGGGTTAACTAGTAGGGCAGTTTTATAGGTTGGGTCGTTACGGACGCGGCGATACTAAATATGTGTACTTTTATTGTTTTGTTTTTATATTTAGATAAAGAAATGTATTTATGGGAATAATATATATATTTTTTTATTATTTATTTAGGATTTTTTTTTTTTTTGTGGAAAATTTTTTTTTTAAATTTTTTACTTTGTCCCAAGGGGGGACATTACAGATCATTGATCTGACAGTGTGCACAGCACTCTGTCAGATCGACGATCTGCTGTGCAGGGCTGCAGGCTTACCAAGTGTCTGCTCTGAGCAGACACTCGGTAAGCCACCTCCCTCCCTGCAGGACCCGGATGCCGCGGCCATCTTGGATCCGGGACCTGCAGGGAGGAAGAAGGTAGGAGACCCTCGGAGCAACGCGATCACATCGCGTTGCTCCGGGGGTCTCAAGGAAGCCCACAGGGAGCCCCCTCCCTGCGCGATGCTTCCCTATACCGCCGGTACACTGCGATCATGTTTGACGGGGGTTAATGTGCCGGGGGCGGTCCGTGACCACTCCTGGCACATAGTGCCGGATGTCAGCTGCGATAGGCAGCTGGCACCCGGCCGCGATCGGCCGCGCTCCCCCCGTGAGCGCGGCCGATCGCGTATGACGTACTATCCCGTCACCGGGAATTAAGTCCCAGGTCACCTTGACGGGATAGTACGTCATACGGGATTAAGGGGTTAATAACTTAATGTGTGTACATCCCGGAACCCAATCAGGGCACAGAAACCATCCACAATGTCATGACACAAGGTCTTCTGTGATTAGCTGCCGAAGTCACATGTCCCTGGCCATATAAAAAGCGGACGTTTTGTTTTGCTAGTGACATTTTCTCAGTATCACAGGGCAGAGAAGCCGCTCCTGCTAGTCATCTTGTTAGTTAGCTACATAGGATCCTGTCCTGTGTGAAATCGATCTTCCAGCAGCTAACTAGATTGTGCAACAACTGTGTTGCAGTCTCAGGAGACCCAATTTGCTGATCCAAATTGTTTGTGATAAAATTGTGTTTCAGTGAGAAATCAGAGGGCCAGATTTCCACTTAAAAATTGTTAGGCCTAATATTAGAGTGCAGCCAGAAGGCCCAATTATCCAATCCAAATCATTTGTGATGAAACTGTGTTAAGGTGAGAAATCAGAAGGCCAGATTTGAAACTAAGCAGACACAGCATTTGGAAGTGATTGTGTACAAGGGTATTGATCAGATTTGACCTAGACTACTAATTGGTTCCAATATTGTGAACATTACATTTTTTACAATAAGATAGATTTATTATAATGCAATAAACCATGGCAAACCATATTGTCAATAAAATTAGTGACACTGGCATTTCTTTTTATATAATCATTTACCATACTATCATTCAGATTGAGGCTTCTCAAAAAATAGGCCAGGCATTCCTGTTCATTAGCCTACCATAATACTGATTGAGTCTCCTTACACAATAGGCCAGGTACTCCTGCTCCATGCCCTGCCATCATACTGGTTGAGGCTTCTTACACAATATGCCATGCACTTCTGCTCCCTGCCCTACCATCATACTGATTTTGAGGCTCCTTACACAAAAGGACAGCCACTCCTGCTCCCTGCCCTACCATCATACTGATTGAGGTTCCTTACACAATATTCCATGCACTCCTGCTCCCTGCCCTACCATCATACTGATTGAGGCTCCTTACACAATAGGCCAGCCACTCCTGCTCCCTGCCCTACCATCATACTGATTGTGGTTCCTTACACAATATTCCATACACTCCTGCTCCCTGCCCTACCATCATACTAATTGAGGCTCCTTACACAATAGGCCAACCACTCCTGCTCCCTGCCCTACCATCATACTGATTGAGGCTCCTTACACAATAGGACAGCCACTCCTGCTACCTGCCCTACCATCATACTGGTTGAGGCTCCTTACACAGTATACCAGGCACTCCTGCTCCCTGCCCTACCATAATACTGATTGAGGCTCCTTACACAGTATGCCATGCACTCTTGCTCCCTGCCCTACCATAATACTGATTGAGTCTCTTTACACAATAGGCCAAGTACTCCTGCTCCCTGCCCTGCCATCATACTGGCTGAGGCTTCTTACACAATATGCCATGCACTCCTGCTCCCTGCCCTACCATCATACTGATTGAGGTTCCTTACACACTATTCCATGCCCTCCTGCTCCCCACCCTTCCATCATACTGGCTGAGGCTCCTTACACAGTATACCACGCACTCCTGCTCCCTGCTCTAGGCCAAGTACTCCTGCTCCCCTCACTGCCATCATACTGGCTGAGGCTTCTTACACAATATGCCATGCACTCCTGCTCCCTGCCCTACCATCATACTGATTGAGGCTCCTTACACAATAGGACAGCCACTCCTGCTCCCTGCCCTAACATCATACTGATTGAGGTTCTTTACACAATATGCCATGCACTCCTGCTTCCTGAGTAACCATAATACTGATTAAGGGTCCTTACACAATATGCCATGCACTCCTGCTCCCTGCCCTACCATCATACTGATTGAGGCTCTTTACACAATAGGCCAGCCACTCCTGCTCCCTGCCCTACCATCATACTAATTGTGGTTCCTTACAGAATATGCCATGCACTTCTTCTCCCTGCCCTACCATCATACTAATTGAGGCTCCTTACACAATAGGCCAGCCACTCCTGCTCCCTGCCTTACCATCATACTGATTGAGGGTCATTACACAATAGGCCCGGCTCCCCTGCTCATTGTTTTACCATCAGCTACAAGACAACAATTATCACATAGCTTCACTGGCTTATCTGAACAACTGCTAGTACTTGGAACCAAGCACTAGCCTTAAAATGTATGTCCCACCCAAAGTACATAAAGAAAACCTCTCAGAAATGCTATTTACCTGCTGTTAGGGCTAGCGGAACGCACCGAGTAAATAGAGATGTTTTTATTGATATTGGTGCATTCGCAGCCCGGGGTGCACCGTGCAGGAGTACCTGCTGCTAGCAAACGGCGGCACTATATGGCGGTATGGACTAACTCAGTTAATTCACCGAATAGCCGGGAAAGCAAAGCACTGTGCCCTGTTAGACTTCACAGAGGCACAGGCTAACTGCCCAAACAGAGAGCAGTCAGTGGTCACGCATGTACACAAAACTCCTCGCCGGAGGTGCCAGCATTCTAGGGGCTTATTTCAGCCAGGTCCCTGAATACATACAAACACAAACTCCTCGCCGGAGGTGCCAGCATTCTAGGGGCTTATTTCAGCCGGGTCCCTGAACACACTCTCACGTGACCACACTGGCGCAAAGTAGGGTTGAGCGAAACGGGTCGGCCATTTTCAGAAGTCGCCGACTTTTGGCAAAGTCGGGTTTCATGAAACCCGACCCGAACCCTGTGTGGGGTCGGCCATGAGGTCGGCGATCTTCTGAATCTGGTATCGGAATTCCGATACCGAGTTCCGATATGTTTGCGATATCAGAAATCGGTATCGGAATCCACATTTAAGTGTAAAATAAAGAATTAAAATAAAAAATATTGATATACTCATCTCTCTGGAGGCCCCTGGACATCGCCGCTGGTAACCGGCAGCCTTCTTTCCTTAAAATGAGCGCGTTTACGGCCTTCCATGATGTCACGGCTTCTGATTGGTCGCGTGCCGCTCATGTGACCGCCACGCGACCAATCACAAGCCGTGACGTAATTCTCAGGTCCTAAATTCCTCATTCTAGGAATTTAGGACCTGAGAATTACGTCACGGCTTGTGATTGGTCGCGTGAGCGGTCACATGGGCGGCCGCGACCAATCACAAGCCGTGACGTCATCTAAGGCCCTTCACGCGCTCATTCTTAAGGAAGGCTGCCGGAAAGAAGCAGGGCGCGTCCGAGGGTGAGTATATACCTAATAGGAATATACTCACCCTCGGCTTCTTTCCAGCAGCCTTCCTTCCTAAGAATGAGCGCGTTCAGGGCCTTAGATGATGTCACGGCTTGTGATTGGTCGCGGCCGCCCATGTGACCGCCACGCGACCAATCAGAAGCCGTGACGTAATTCTCAGGTCCTAAATTCCTAGAATTAGGAATTTAGGACCTGAGAATTACGTCACGGCTTGTGATTGGTCGCGTGGCGGTCACATGAGCGGCACGCGACCAATCAGAAGCCGTGATGTCATGGAAGGCCCTGAACGCGCTCATTTTAAGCAAAGAAGGCTGCCGGTTACCAGCGGTGATGTCCAGGGGCCTCCGGACGGGTGAGTATATCAATATTTTTTATTTTAATTCTTTATTTTACACATTAATATGGATCCCAGGGCCTGAAGGAGAGTTTCCTCTCCTTCAGACCCTGGGAACCATAGTATCCCATTGCACTGCATTGGGTTTCGTGTTTCGGCCGACCCTGACCCCGACTTTTTTATAGGATCGGCCGATTTCGCTCGACCCGACTTTTGAGAAAGTCGGATTTCGTGAAACCCGACCCGATCCTATAAAAATAAAAGTCGCTCAACCCTAGCGCAAAGCACTTAACAAAGAACAGTACTAGCACATGGCCGTGCAGCCATGCAAGCCTTAAATAGTTGCAGCACATACAGGACCTTCCTAGAAGGACCAATGAGTGGCTGCCACAGGACCTTAGCTGCAGTATCTGATCATGTGACCCTCGATCTCCACTGAGAGATCTTACTCTGGGCATGCTCAGAACGAGAAAAGCAGGACTTAGTCCCAGAAGCGTCTGCTCGCCACTGCCCAGCACTGACTTCAATGGCAGAAGCAGGAAAGGCAGCAGTAACTCTTTGTACAGAGTCAGAAAGAGCGAGACACTGGGACCGACGTCTCCGCTGAGCAGGCTCCACTGCGGCAGGAGAAGACCGCAGCGGAGATGGCCTGAGATTCCCCCTGTGCAGAGGCGGGAACTTGACCCCTAATGCTACCCCCCTAGGGCCCCCCCCTTGGGCCTCGCTATGTTTGAAGGCAGCAATGAGCTGCGGAGCCCGAATGGGCTCAGCAGGCTCTCAGGACCATAACCCTTCCAGTCCACCAAATAAAAATTTTTGCCACGAACCACCTTGCACCCCAAAATAGCGTTCACCTTGTAATCGTCCGTAGATGAACCTGATGTCCCGGCAGATGACTCAGAAAACCGGGACATGTATATGGGCTTAAGGAGGGACACATGAAAGGTGTCGGTGATACCTAGGCGTGGAGGAAGGGCTAGACGGTAGACCACAGGATTAACCTGTTCGAGGACCTTGAAGGGACGCAAGTAGCGAGGAGCAAGCTTAGTGGACTCAACACGCAGCCTGATGTTATGAGCGGAGAGCCACACTAAGTCACCAGGAGCAAAGGTCAGGGCAGGGCGCTGATGTTCATCGGCGGAGGACCTCATTCTTTCCTTGGAGACCCGGATGGCATCCTGAGTGCAGTCCCAAATGTCTCGTGCCTCCACTGCCCAGTCTGCCACCCTGGAGTCAGCAGAGGACACGGGCATAGGCACAGGAACCCATGGATGCTGGCCGTAATTAAGGAGGAAAGGAGTCTGACCGGTGGAGTCAGCTACAGCATTGTTAAGTGCAAACTCTGCCCACGGTAACAAGGATGCCCAGTCATCCTGCCTCGCAGAAACAAAATGTCGTAAATAAGTGACCAGAGTCTGATTGGCTCTCTCAACCAACCCATTCGTCTTGGGATGATAAGCCGAGGAGAGATTTAACTCAATACAGAGTAGACGACAAAGCTCCCTCCAGAATCGAGACGCAAACTGGGGACCCCGGTCACTGACAATCTTGTCCGGCATACCGTGTAAGCGAAAGATATGCTTGATGAACAAGGCTGCCAGAGCCCGTGCAGAAGGTAGCCGTGGAAGAGGAACCAAATGAACCATTTTGGAAAAATGGTCGGTGATCAGCCAGATAATGGTGCAACTACGAGACTTGGGTAAGCCTACCACAAAGTCCATCCCGACCATCTCCCAGGGCCTGTCCACCACCGGCAGAGGATAAAGCAAACCAGCTGGCCATTGCCGAGGGGACTTGTTCTTGGCGCAAGAGACACACGCCAGAACATAGTCTGCGACATCACGATCCATATGCGGCCACCAGTATGTCCTCGCCAGTAACTCAGATGTCCTTTTGGAACCAAAATGTCCACCCACCCTGGATGAGTGTGCCCAAGAGAGAACCTCCGGTCACAAACTGGATGGTACAAAAGTCTTGCCCGGTGGCACAGACTCTAGCGAAACTGGGGCCACAGTTCTCAGGCTCTCGGTGGGGACAATAAGCCGAGGTTCCTCTTCCTCCTCCACAGATGACACAACGGAGCGAGAGAGCGTCGGCACGAATGTTCTTCTCCCCAGAAAGAAAATGGAGGGTGAAATGAAACCGGGAGAAGAACAAGGACCATCTGGCCTGGCGAGAATTTAACCGCTGGGCTGTCTGCAGGTACACCAAATTTTTATGATCTGTGAAGACTTGGAAGGGAAAACGAGCTCCCTCCAAGAGATGTCTCCACTCCGAGAATGCCAACTTCATGGCTAGCAACTCCCTGTCCCCGATGGAATAATTCCTCTCTGCTGGTGAGAAGGTCTTAGAAAAGAAAAAGCAAGGATGCTTCCGACCTTGAGCATCCTTTTGGAAGAGGACTGCTCCAGCACCAAGAGATGAGGCATCCACCTTCATGATAAATGGCTTATCTACATCGGGGCAATGTAGGATGGGAGCGCTAGCGAAGTGTGACTTTAAGGAGTTAAAGGCCTTGGAGACCTCCTAAGACCACAATTTGGGATTTGCCCCCTTCTTGGTGAGGGCAACCAAGGGAGCTACCAAAGTTAAAAAATGCGGAATGAACTGGCGATAATAATTAATGAACCCCATAAAGCACTGCACTGCTTTAAGAGAATGGGGTTCCTGTCAGTCCATCACAGCCTGTAGTTTGGCAGGATCCATAGCCAATCCCTGGGCGGAGATGATATAGCCTAGGAAAGGTAAGGACTCCTGCTCGAACATACACTTCTCCAACTTGGCATAGAGGCAGTTTGCCCATAGGAGTTCGAAGACTTTGCAAACATCTCTCCGGTGGGAGTCAATATCTGGAGAGAAGATGAGAATATCATCCAGATAGACTACGACCGAGGTGGCGAGCATATCCCGGAAGATGTAGTTCACAAAGTCTTGGAAAACGGCTAGGGCATTACAGAGCCCGAAGGGCATCACCAGATATCCATAGTGCCCATCCCTGGTGTTAAAAGCCATCTTCCATTCGTCCCCCTCACGGAAGCGAATCAGGTTGTAAGCACCCCGTAGATCTAGTTTAGTAAACACCCTTGCTCCCCGAAGCCTATCTAAGAGCTCAGATATCAAAGGCAAAGGATACTTATTCTTAACAGTGATGGCGTTAAGATGCCTGTAGTCTATACATGGACGCAGTTCCCCATTCTTCTTCTGCACGAAGAAGAACCCAGCCCCAGCAGGTGACACTGACTTCCTGATGAACCCTCTTGCCAGATTCTCTTGAATGTACTGAGACATTGCCTTCATCTCTGGGAGAGATAACAGATAAACTCAACCCCGGAGAGGCTCAGCACCAGGCAAGAGATCAATAGGACAGTCATAGGGGCGATGGGGCGGAAGGGTCTCCGCCGCCTTTTTGGAGGACACATCTGCATAAGACCAATATTGCGTGGGGAGAGAGGATAGATCTGCGGGTACCTCTGTATTCGCAACCTGAACGCACTCCCTCTGACACCTACCCCCACAAGATTCACCCCATCCCAGAATTCTGCCTGAGGACCACTCGATATGAGGAGAGTGGTACCGTAGCCAAGGTATCCCCAACAGGACCTCATCAATTCCCTCAGGAATGACGAGCAGAGATATAATCTCCTGATGGGATGGTGACATGGACAGAGTAAGGGGGATGGTCTGGTGTGTTATCTGTGAGGGCAGTGTCGACCCATTCACCACTCGTACCGTTACTGGTTCAGCTAGCATAACCAGGGGTATAGCGTGACGTTGGGCGAAGGCAGGAGACATAAAATTGCCCTCCGCCCCAGAATCCACGCAGAGCTCTACCGAGTGGGAGGAAGAGCCTATAATAATTGTCCCCTTAAAGGACAATTTGGAGGCAAACGTCACCGTGTCTAGTGTACCTCCACCTACTACCACTAGACGCTGACGTTTCCTCGACCGCTGGAGACATCTGATGGCAAGATGTCCTGACTGCTGGCAAACATGACAGACCTTGAGTGTACAAGCGGTCCGGGACTTAGATCCTGCTCGTGACACTTCCATGGCCTCATGTGACTCAGGAACCAGGACCGGAGATTCCAGAGGTTTGGCGAAGGTGGGAGCCAGCCAAAACCTCTGCCTACACTGGGCTCATTCTAACCTCCGCTCTTTAAAATGGAGGTCAATTCGAGTAGAGACAGTTATTAACTCCTCCAGTGTGGCAGGAATATTCCTAGTGGCCAGAGCGTCTTTAACGTGATCAGCCAGGCCCCTCCAAAATATGGGGATAAGGGCTTTATCCGACCACTCCAGCTCAGAAGCTAAAGTACGAAAGCGGACGGAAAAATGGCTGACCAAGGACTCACACTGAGTTAATGCCAGCAGTTGGAGCGCCGTGTCATGGGTGACTTGAGGTCCTAAAAAACCTGTTTCAGAGTGCTCAGGAACAGCAGAGCACTCTGCACCACATGATCGCCATGCTCCCACAGCGGCATAGCCCATTCCAACACCCTGTCTGACAAGAGAGACAGAATAAATCCCACCTTAGCCCGCTCAGTGGGAAAACGTGCAGCCAGGAGCTCGAGGTGAATAGAGCACTGACTCACGAATCCCCTACAAGATTTGCTATCTCCAGAAAAATTTTCTGGCAGCGGGAGGCGAGATAATGTCGGAACAGGGGTGGCAGTGGACAAGGTTGCTGCAGCCACACTAGCAGCCTGTACAGCAACTGCGGTAACATCCACAGCTGAGGTTGAGCTCTCGTGAACCGCCAACCTACCCTCCAGCTGCTGGATATACCGCAGGGATTGCTGAATGTCCGCCATTTACTAGCCAGACCCTGGCGCTAGTATTATGTTAGGGCTAGCGGAACGCACCGAGTAAATAGAGATGTTTTTATTGATATTGGTGCATTCGCATGCCCGGGGTCCTCTGTGCAGGAGTACCTGCTGCTAGCAAACGGCGGCACTATATGGCGGTATGGACTAACTCAGTTAATTCACCGAGTAGCCGTGAAAGCAAAGCACTGTGCCCTGTTAGACTTCACAGAGGCACAGGCTAACTGCCCAAACAGAGAGCAGTCAGTGGTCACGAATGCACACAAAACTCCTTGCCAGAGGTGCCAGCATTCTAGGGGCTTATTTCAGCCAGGTCCCTGAATACATACAAACACAAACTCCTCGCCGGAGGTGCCAGCATTCTAGGGGCTTATTTCAGCCGGGTCCCTGAACACACTCTCACGTGACCACACTGGCGCAAAGCACTTAACAAAGAACAATACTATCGCATGGCCATGCGGCCATGTGAGCCTTAAATAGTTGCAGCACGTACAGGACCTTCCTAGAAGGACCAATGAGAGGCTGGCACAGAGCGTGAGCACCTACAGGACCTTCCTGAAGGACCAATTACCTTAGCTGCAGTATCTGATCATGTGACCCTCGATCTCCACTGAGAGATCTTACTCTGGGCATGCTCAGAACGAGAAAAGCAGGACTTTGTCCCAGAAGTGTCTGCTCACCGCTGCCCAGCACTGACTTCAATGGCAGAAGCAGGAAAGGCAGCATTAACTCTTTGTACAGAGTCAGACTGAGTGAGATGCTGCGACTGACGTCTCCACTGAGCAGGCTCTACTGCGGCAGGAGAAGAATGGGAGACTGCAGCGGAGATGGCCTGAGATTCCCCCTGTGCAGAGGCGGGAACTCGACCCCTAACACCTGCCAATATAGTTAGTGATACTCTGCAAGTAAATGCATTCACTGCATATTGAGTGTGGCTTTAATCACAACCTGGCATATTAACACATTAACAGCTTTCCCCAAAGTGTGTATGTGCAGAGTAAGCTATCAATCATTGTGGAGGGGAGTAATCTTAGCTTATTTACAGTATAGAAAGAGGTGACTGTAAAGGCTCACTGATTGTACCTGTGATTAGAAATGAATGGGTAGGGGGAGAACATTACTTTGCATTTTCTCCATACTGCCATGCCTCCAGTACAGCAGTAAGACTTTTTTTAATGCTATTTACCTGCAGATTAACCTAAAAATTATACATTTTTGAATAAATAATGATTTTGTGGCCCCTTACCAGCCTGAGAGTTTTGCCGGGATGGTTGAAAAACATAGAGGGGACCCAACATCAGGTTTTTCTTTCATTCATTCATTGCCCCCTGCTCGCGCGGCTGCCGGAAGAGCAGGGGACAATGGATGAAAGCCGCGTTCAGCACCACATCCAGGGGAATAGTGCTTACAGTATTGCTGCTTGACCAGAGGCCGTCCGTGCGCAGGGAGGACAGTGTACACTGTTCTCCATGTGCACATGTGTGGCACGTTTGGTGGCCCGTGTGTCCGGGTAAAAACGGAAACGTCTGCGTGTTTTGCAAACGGACACACGGTCCGTCAAAACACGCTTACATGTGCATAAACGCATTCATTTGAAGGGGTCTACATGTGTCAGTGTCTCCGGTACGTGAGAAAACTGTCTCTACACATACCGGAGACACTAACGTGTGAAACCAGCCTTACCCACAGAAAATACCAACTGAGTGTGATGGGACATATTGACACAGTCTTGTTGAAACAAAAATGGTTATCATTTAATCCAGGACACTGTGGGCATCATTTCAAAATTCACAGGTGAATTCTGATTTAGCCACCATGCAGGAAATTTCAATTGTTATCATGGACTTACAGGACTTACAGGACAGAATGGCATGCCTGGAAACAATAGATTAAAACGGATAATTTTTGTACAGTTTTCTTTTTTAAATTTTAAAAAGCATGAAAAGTCTGTCTACACTGTATGTTATTAAACAGTCTGTTGGTTGCCACCAGTTACCAATCATTTACCCATAATCAGTTATGTTGAGGTCACTTGGATATCACTAATCATAAGTTTGCATTGAAACAATACTTCTTGGATCCTGGTCAGACGCCTCTCACACAGCCAAACCAGATCTCCACTTTGCACTGACGAGGGGCAGAACCCCAAAACATAGTGTCTGTAAATTGAGATTCTGGTTTGGCTTTTATCTTAAGTCATGTGACAAGGCTCGCTAAAGGGTTGACATTGTCTGTTAGGATTGCTACTTCCAATAGGTGGCACTAGAGTTTTAGTCCTCTTCCTCTCTGAAGAGACAATTTGCATATTTCCCAGAGGAGCATTGCGGCTTTAAGTCTCCTCACCTCGACTTGCTTAACATGTCACTCTCTGCAAGGAGAAACGATTAGTGTTGAGCGATACCGTCCGATACTTGAAAGTATCGGTATCGGAAAGTATCGGCCGATACCGGCAAAATATCGGATCCAATCCGATACCGATACCCGATACCAATACAAGTCAATGGGACTCAGGTATCGGACGGTATTCCTGATGGTTCCCAGGGTCTGAAGGAGAGGAAACTCTCCTTCAGGCCCTGGGAACCATATAAATGTGTAAAATAAAGAATTAAAATAAAAAATATCGCTATACTCACCTGTCCGACGCAGCCGGGACCTCGGCGATTGTAAGCGGCAGCGTTGTTTCTTTAAAATTCGCGCTTTTACTTGCTTACGTGAATTCCCGGCTTCTGATTGGTCAGGGCGGCCATGTTGCCGGGACTCGGACCAATCACAGCAAGCCGTGACGAAATTACGTCACGGCTTGCTGTGATTGGTCCGCGTCCCGGCAATATGGCGCCGTGACCAATCACAAGCCGTGACGTCACGGGAGGCTGGACACGCGCGCTTTTCAAAATAAGCGCGTGTCCAGCCTCCCGTGACGTCACGGCTTGTGATTGGTTAATGGCGGCCATGTTCCTGGGACGCGGACCAATCACAGCAAGCCGTGACGTAATTTCGTCACGGCTTGCTGTGATTGGTCCGCATCCCGGCAATATGGCGCCGTGACCAATCACAAGCCGTGACGTCACGGGAGGCTGGACACGCGCGCTTTTCAAAATAAGCGCGTGTCCAGCCTCCCGTGACGTCACGGCTTGTGATTGGTTAATGGCGGCCATGTTGCCGGGACGCGGACCAATCACAGCAAGCCGTGACGTAATTTCGTCACGGCTTGCTGTGATTGGTCCGAGTCCCGGCAACATGGCCGCCCTGACCAATCAGAAGCCGGGAATTCACGTAAGCAAGTAAAAGCGCGAATTTTAAAGAAACAACGCTGTCGCTTACAATCGCCGAGGTCCCGGCTGCGTCGGACAGGTGAGTATAGCGATTTTTTTTATTTTAATTCTTTCTTTTACACCTTTTTACATTAATGTTGTTTCGATACCGATATCCGATATTACAAAAATATCGGATCTCGGTATCGGAAATTCCGATACAGCAAGTATCGGCCGATACCCGATACTTGCAGCATCGGAATGCTCAACACTAGAAACGATATTTCTTGGATCCCATTGAAAAGCTCAGGGGTTCAATACAGTCCTAGATTACCTCAGAGTGTTATGCATTTTTTTTGTTTTTTCTTGACACTTAGTAGCTTTGCAGTATTGAGATTATTTAAAATTCAAATTTACAAAAAAAAAAATCCTGGCAAATTCAAATATCAAATGATTTGAAAATCTGTAAGGATCACACAATGCTATAAAATTTACCTATAGTGATAATAATGCAAACTGTTAATAAATAGAACTTGAATGTAAAAAACTGACATCTGAATGAGCCCTATGGATACGTTCCCACACAATGACCAGGCTGCAGCTTTTAGCTGCGACTTCCCTGTGTAGCTGTTGACTTTTCACTGTTTCTCTGCACAATCACTTATTCTTGCAGAGAAATAGCTGTTGCACTTGCAAGGCCATGAACAGTTCCATAGACTATAATAAGAATGAGTTCTATCCATGAAAATCACTGATGCTTGTCCAGATATGACTATTTTTTAATCTACATTTTGGTGACAAGTGATGCAACATGTTTGTCTATGAATTTTATAGTGCCACAAAGGTGAGGTACATGTATACATCCTATGGCCTTTTGCATTTTGGAAATACATACAGCACAAGTATATACATTTTATAACACCATTACTTCTCCATTTATATTAAGCCTTTATCTCTTTATCCCCTCTGCCAGGACGCAAACAAGGGAATTTTAGTAAAAAACTTCTAGCTGTACTATCAAATTTCCTCGAATCCTCAGATAGTTTCCCCTGCATGGTCTCCTTTATTTTCAATATGTCACACTGTGTATGCCTGGACAGGGTACACAGAATCAAGGAATCATAGAATTATAGAATGTTACAATTTGAAGAGACCTCCTGGGTAGAGGTTAGTGTACTTGTTCAGAAAACATTTGCCAATCTCAAATTCGGCACGAACATCTCACATTCGGATTTGTTCAGTTTCAAGAGCATTTTTACTCAAAGTTGGCAAAATTCTGTCACAGTTCAGAAAATCATCACTTTCCACTAATGCGATGAGGGGATGGGGTGCGGAGAGGTTAGAGGAGCTGCACGCTTTTTTTACCCCTTAACTTTATGTGCATTGATTCTGGCAGACAATCAGGGTGCAGAAACCATCCAAAACATCATGACACAAGGTTTTCTGTGATTGGCTTCCAAACTCACATGTTCCTGGCCATATAAAAAGCAGGCATCTTGTTTTGCTAGCGCCATTTTCTCAATGTCAAAGTGCAGAGAAGTGGCTCCGGCTAGTGCTGAAAGTGAACTTGTCAGTTAGTTATATAGGATCCTGTCCTGTGTGAAATCGATCTTCCAGCATCTAACTAGATTGTGCAAGGAGGCCCCAGTAGTTAATACAAATCGTTTGTGATAAAACTGTGTTTCAGTGACAAATCAAAAGGCTGTAATTTCACTTACAAATCATTAGGCCTAATATTAGGGTGCAGGGAGGAGTCCCAATTAGCTACTCCAAATCATTTGTGATAAAACTGCATTTCAGTGACAAATCAGAAGGCCGTATTTCCACTTAAAAATCGTTAGGCCTAATATGAGGCCCAATTAGGTAATCTAAATCGTTTGTGATAAAACTGTGTTTCAGTGAGAGATCAGAAGGCCAGATTTCCACATAAAAATCATTAGGCATAATTTTGGTGTTGAGCTTGGAGGCCCAATTAGCTAAGCACCACAGATGGTTCACTCTGTAGAGCTGTTCACACATTCCATACCATGGCATGAGAGGTCTGCTCCAAATATTCACAGAATACAGAGGAGGAAAGCATCTGCATCGATGCCCAAAATATTTTCATGCTGGATCCAACATGCTCCATGTTACTGACTAGGCACTGAGTGACTCTGGTGGTTGTGGGGGCAGGTGTTCAAGGGAATGATGCACAAGTGTTTGAATTTCCAAGGCTTGCAGGACAAACCTCTGCATATAACATGTCCTCCACTGCTTCTTGCGCCTTCACCTCCTCTAGAGGCTCCACCTGTCCCCTCATCCTCTCCCTTAAACACACACGCGTTCCAACAGTGCAAATAGAACCACTGCACCTTTGTACTGTGCAGCCATGAATTAACACAATCAAACAGTGTTCAAATTAATATGCCTTAGAGATCGCAGTTACACAGCTCAATAGTTGTGGATAGTTATCTAGACCAAATTAGAGCAGTTGCTGTTTCCACTGAACCTGCATCCAGGGAAGGCCATGTGTGATAACGGCGCAATCCTGGGGGCGGCCCTATCCTGGGGCAACCTCACACACGTGCCTTGCATGGCTCACGTTCTCAACCTGCTGGAACAGCACTTTCTCCACGACAATCCAGGCCTGGACTTGCTGTTGCAAAAAGCACAGTCAATGTGTGCTCACTTCCCCCATTTGAAACCCAGCAGGTCATCGACTTGCAACGCTACAGAGGTCTTTTGGCCTACCGGTTAACCATTTGATTTGCAATGTTCTGGCACAGTGGAATTCTACTCTGCACATTTTGCAGCGACTGTGGCAACAGTGTCGAGCCCTGGTGCTGTATGTCTTTAATATTACGCTTGTGGAGTGGGCACAGGTGAAGAACCTCTGCACACTTCTGATCAGTTTTGAAATGGCTACTAAGAAGGCTAGCACTGATGAAGCCATCATCAGCATCACTATTCCAGTCATCTATATGCTGGAACACACTTTAAATAGTCTGCGTGAGGAGGTGGTGGTCCCAGAGAAAAAGGTGGAAGCAGAGGAGGATGTGGAAGGGATGACAATATCTCAAATTTACAGACTGTAATCGCACAGGTGGGTGGTATGTAAGAGTGGCTTACAGAGATTGAGGAAGGCTTATGGTACCAGACAACCTGTTAGTGAAGGTGCAGGAGACGAGGAACAAATGGAGGAGGATGAGGTGATGGGCGCGCAACAGTCAGGAGATGAAGAGGATAATGATCCCCTCGTTGTTGTCTGTGGTTTGCAGGAGGTGACGGAGAAAGCAACCTTAAGTGTTACCCTGCCACCAAAACACCATGGACTTGGATCTCATAAATGCACCTGACACACGAGCGCCTTCTTGCTGCACTCTCTTCAACATGATACCCGTATTCTTAGCGGTAGACATAGTGCTGACTACTGGGTTGCCACTCTGTTAGATCCACGGTACAAGGATAAATTTAGTCAGATGCTTCCCCCCTTGAAAGGGACACGCACGTGTTTGAGTACCGAAACAAGCTTGTAGACAATCTTAAGAGTAGTTATCCCTAAGACATAGTAACATAGTAACATAGTTATTAACCCCTTACTGACCTCGGACGTACTATACCGTCCGAGGTCAGCTCCCCTGCTTTGATGCAGGGCTCCGCGGTGAGCCCGCATCAAAGCCGGGACATGTCAGCTGTTTTGAACAGCTGACATGTGCCCGAAATAGGCGCGGGCAGAATCGCGATCTGCCCGCGCCTATTAACTAGTTAAATGCCGCTGTCAAACGCAGACAGCGGCATTTAACTACCGCATCCGGCCGTGCGGCCGGATATGACGTCATCGCCGACCCCCGTGACGGGGGTCGGCGATGCTTCTGAATGGTAACCATAGAGGTCCTTGAGACCTCTATGGTTACTGATCGCCGGTGGCTGTGAGCGCCACCCTGTGGTCGGCGCTCACAGCACACCTGCAATTCTCCTACATAACAGCGATCTGATGATCGCTGTTATGTAGCAGAGCTGATCGGGCTGTGCCTGCTTCTAGCCTCCCATGGAGGCTATAGAAGCATGGCAAAAGTGAAAAAAAAAGTTTTTAAAAATGTGAAAAAAATAAAAAAAACATAAAAGTTTAAATCACCCCCCTTTCGCCCCAATCAAAATAAATCAATAAAAAAAAAATCAAACCTACACATATTTGGTATCGCCGCGTTCAGAATCGCCCGATCTATCAATAAAAAAAAGCATTAACCTGATCGCTAAATGGCGTAATGAGAAAAAAAATTGAAACGCCAGAAATACGTTTTTTTGGTCGCCACGACATTGCATTAAAATGCAATAACGGGCGATCAAAAGAATGTATCTGCACCAAAATGCTATAATTAAAAACACCAGCTCGGCACGCAAAAAATAAGCCCTCACCTGACCCCAGATCACGAAAAATGGAGACGCTACGAGTATCGGAAAATGGTGCAAATTTTTTTTTTTTTGCAAAGTTTGGAATTTTTTTTCACCACTTAGGTAAAACATAACCTAGACATGTGAGGTGTCTATGAACTCGTACTGACCTGGAGAATCATAATGGCTGGTCAGTTTTAGCATTTAGTGAACCTAGCAAAATAGGCAAGCAAAAAACAAGTGTGGGATTGCACTTTTTTTGCAATTTCACTGCACTTGGAATTTTTTTCCCGTTTTCTAGTACACGACATGGTAAAACCAATGATGTGATTCAAAAGTACAACTCGTCCCGCAAAAAATAAGCCCTCACATGGCCAAATTGACGGAAAAATAAAAAAGTTATGGCTCTGTGAAGGAGGGGAGTGAAAAACGAAAACGGAAAAACGAAAAATCCCAAGGTCATGAAGGGGTTAAGGTTGAAGGAAGACTTTAAGTCCATCTAGTTCAACCCATAGCCTAACATGCCCTAACATGTTGATCCAGGGGAAGGCAAAAAAAACCCATGTGGTAAGAGTAAGCTCCACCATGGGGAAAAAAATTCCTTCCCGACCCCACATACGGCAATCAGACTAGTTCCCTGGATCAACGCCCTATCAAAGAATCTAATATATATACCCTGTAACATTATACTTTTCCAGGAAGGTATCCAGTCCCCTCTTAAATTTAAGTAATGACTCACTCATTGCAACATCATACGGCAGAGAGTTCCATAGTCTCACTACTCTTACAGTAAAGAATCCGCGTCTGTTATTATGCTTAAACCTTTTTTCCTCCAGACATAGAGGATGCCCCCTTGTCCCTGTCACCGGTCTATGATTAAAAAGATCATCAGAAAGGTCTTTGTACTGTCCCCTCATATATTTATACATTAACATAAGATCACCCCTTAGCCTTCGTTTTTCAAAACTAAATAGCCCCAAGTGTAATAACCTATCTTGGTATTGCAGACCCCCCAGTCCTCTAATAACCTTGGTCGCTCTTCTCTGCACCCGCTCCAGTTCAGCTACGTCTTTCTTATACACCGGAGACCAGAACTGTGCACAGTATTCTAAGTGTGGTCGAACTAGTGACTTGTATAGAGGTAAAATTATGTTCTCCTCATGAGCATCTATTCCTCTTTTAATGCATCCCATTATTTTATTTGCCTTTGTAGCAGCTGCCTGACACTGGCCACTGAATATGAGTTTATCATCCACCCATACACTCAGGTCTTTTTCATTGACGGTTTTGCCCAGAGTTTTAGAATTAAGCACATAGTTATACATCTTATTCCTTCTACCCAAGTGCATGACCTTACATTTATCCCCATTAAAGCTCATTTGCCATTCATCAGCCCAAGCTTCTAGTTTACATAAATCACCCTGTAATATAAAATTGTCCTCCTCTGTATTGATTACCCTGCAGAGTTTAGTGTCATCTGCAAATATTGAAATTCTACTGTGAATGCCCCCTACAAGGTCATTAATAAATATGTTAAAAAGAAGAGGGCCTAATACTGACCCCTGTGGTACCCCACTGCTAACCGCGACCCAGTCCGAATGTGCTCCATTAATAACCACCCTTTGTTTCCTATCCCTGAGCCAGCTCTCAATCCACTTACACATATTTTCCCCTATCCCCATTATTCTCATTTTATGTAACAACCTTTTGTGTGGCACCGTATCAAAAGCTTTTGAAAAGTCCATATACACTACATCCACTGGGTTCCCTTGGTCCAGTCCGGAACTTACCTCTTCATAGAAGCTGATCAAATTAGTCTGACATGAACGGTCCCTAGTAAACCCGTGCTGATACTGGGTCATGAGGTTATTCCTCTTCAGATACTCCAGTATAGCATCCCTTAGAATGCCCTCCAGGATTTTACCCACAGTAGAGGTTAAACTTACTGGCCTATAATTTCCGAGTTCAGTTTTTGTCCCCTTTTTGAATATTGGCACCACATTTGCTATACGCCAGTCCTGTGGTACAGACCCTGTTATTATGGACTCTTTAAAGATTAAAAATAATGGTCTATCAATGACTGTACTTAATTCCTGCAGTACTCGGGGGTGTATTTCATCCGGGCCCGGAGATTTGTCAATTTTTGTGATTTTTAGACGCCGCCGTACTTCCTGCTGGGTTAAGCAGGTAACCTTTAATTGGGAATTTTTATCACTAGTCATATTGGCTGCCATGTGATTTTCTTTTGTAAATACTGATGAAAAAAAGTCATTTAGCATATTGGCTTTTTCCTCATCCTCATCCACCATTTCACCCAGACTATTTTTAAGGGGGCCAACACTATCATTTTTTAGTTTCTTACTATTTATGTAGTTAAAGAATATTTTGGGATTATTTTTGCTCTCTCTGGCAATGAGTCTCTCTGTCTCAATCTTTGCTGCCTTGATTTGCTTTTTACAGAATTTATTTAATTTTCTGTATTTATTTAATGCCTCCTCACTACCTACTTCCTTTAATTCTCTAAATGCTTTCTTTTTGTCCCTTATTGCGCCCCTTACAGCTCTATTTAGCCATATTGGTTTCCTCCTATTTCTAGTATGTTTATTCCCATACGGTATATACTGTGCACAGGTCCTATCCATGATGCTAATAAACGTCTCCCATTTTCTTTGTGTATTTTTATGCCTCAGGATATCGTCCCAGTTAATTGCACCAAGATCATCTCTCATCCGTTGGAAATTTGCCCTCCTGAAGTTTAGTGTCCTTGTCACCCCTCTACTACACATCTTATTAAAGGAGACATGAAAACTTATTATTTTGTGATCACTATTCCCCAAGTGACCCCCAACCCTTATATTTGATATGCGGTCTGGCCTGTTGGTTAATATTAGGTCTAGCAGTGCCCCCCTCCTTGTTGGGTCCTGAACCAGTTGTGAAAGGTAATTGTCTCTCATAGTTGTCAAAAACCGATTACCTTTACTGGAACTGCAGGTTTCTGTTCCCCAATCTATTTCAGGGTAGTTGAAGTCCCCCATAATAATGACTTCTCCTTGAGTCGCAGCTTCATCTATTTGCTTTACGAGGATATTCTCCATTGCTTCCATTATTTTTGGAGATTTATAACAAACCCCTATCAGTAATTTATTATTTTTCCCCCTCCCCTTATCTCCACCCACAGGGACTCTACATTTTCATTAGATTCACCTATATTATCACGCAGGATGGGTTTTAAGGTCGATTTTACATACAGACACACCCCACCCCCTCGCTTATCTGTACGGTCATTTCTGAAAAGGCTATAGCCCTGCAAGTTAACAGCCCAGTCATGGCTCTCATCCAGCCATGTTTCAGATATCCCCACCATGTCATAATTATGCTCCAACAACATTAATTCTAATTTGTCCATTTTGTTGGCGAGGCTTCTGGCATTAGTATACATGCACTTGATGTTCCTCTCTGTACCTCTATTCTTTCTTAAATTACTAACTGTTCTAACCCCACCACCCATGCCACCGCCACCCCCAACTTCCTTATTTGTGCCCAGGTCTCGATCTGCACTATCTTCCCCTCCTATAAAATGAATACCCTCCCCCCTAATCCCTAGTTTAAACACTCCTCCAACCTTCTAGCCATTTTCTCCCCCAGCACAGCTGGACCTTCCCCATTGAGGTGCAGCCCGTCCCTAGCGTAGAGCCTGTAGCCAACTGAGAAGTCGGCCCAGTTCTGCAGGAACCCAAACCCCTCCTTCCTACACCAATTCTTGAGCCACTTATAAACCTCCCTAATCTCCCGTTGCCTCTCTGGCGTGGCACATGGTACAGGCAGTATTTTGGAAAATACCACGTTGGAGGTCCTTGCTTTCAGCTTGCAGCCTAATTCCCTGAAATCATCTTTAAGGACCTTCCACCTACCTCTAACTTTGTCATTTGTGCCAATGTGCACCATGACCGCTGGGTCCTCACCAGCCCCTCCCAATAACCTGTCAACCCGATCAGCGATGTGTCGGACTCGAGCGCCAGGTAGGCAGCACACCGTCCGACGATCCCTGTCTTTGTGACAGATTGCCCTATCTGTTCCCCTGATAATTGAGTCCCCCACTACCAGCACCTGTCTGGCCTGCCCTGCTCTCCTATTTCCCTCCTTACTGGAGCAGTCACTCCTCCGGCTTTCAGAGGACATGCCTGGCTGCAGCAGTGCTACCCCTGTACTGGCACCCCCCTCATCTGCCAACTTAGCAAACGTATTGGGGTGTGCCAGATCAGGACTAGCCTCCCTGGCACTCTTCCCTCTACCCTGCCTTCTATCTGTCACCCAGCTAACTGCCTCACTGTCCTAAGACAGCAGTGAAGCACACAGCGTGCCCCAGCAGAACAGAGTGCAAGTCTGCCACGTTGTGAATGACTGGAGATGATGATGCAGGAGTATCTGGAGCTCAATATCAATGCCATCAGCAAAGCTTCTCCTATCCATTACAATGTTAAAGTGGTTGTCCGCTACTGGGACAACCCATTTGTAATCTGAATGTTTGCCCCGTTAAAATAAAAACATGTATGTACACCTTCTGTGCTGACACCATTCCAGCAGTGTTGGCACTCACATTCATGTGACTCAAGTGAGGTTTCTATTTCATGGGAGCCCTGTGTCCAATCAGCGCTGTGTCACTGTCCCTATCTTCGGATGTAATCAAGAGATAGTGAGAGACCGGCCGCAGCTCTCACCTACTCTTGATTACTTATACGACCAAAAGTGGGAACAGTAACTCTAGCACTGATTGGGTGCGGGGCATGTGAGACATAGCAACCTCATATGAGCCCTGGGAACACGAGTTCCAACACCACTGGAATGGTGCCAGCATGGAAGGTGAATATGTATGTTTTTATTTTAATAAGGGCAAACATCAGATTGAAAAATGTTTGTCCTAGTAGTGGACAATCCCCTTAACAATGGACAGTCTAAAGATTTCACACTGATGGCAATATGTGTGGGTGATATTGATCCAAGACTGAGTTCAAAAAATGGGCATTTATCTGTGATAAACACATGGAGTGTAAAAAACACAGATATGTGAAAGGCCCCATAAATTACAATGGGTAAACACGGATAGAACATGTACATGAAAAATAGATGCATGAATGAGGCCCTATTGCAGCTGACATCTCTGGCGTTTTTTCATGGGTTTTCCATGACAGAGAGAATCTAGAAGACCACAATGTCTTAGTTCTCATACTATTGCACTGAATAGAAGCACTTCTACCTCATAAGAAATGGTGCAGGCTTCTTTCAGCAATGCAGGGGTTAACCTGTTCAACTTAGAGTCTCTGTAGCTTCCAGCTTGGAGGATCTCGGCTGTGCAGTATAAACCACTTACCTTTTCTATATATTCTCACCTCTGGCAATCTGGATTGAGAGTGGTAAGTCTTGTACTGCCTGGTGAAAGATTGGAGGATTTGATGTTCGGTGGAGACATTTTTGTTGAGTTGCTCTGTTACTGTTGCTAAGTTTTTTGGCTGTGTGCAATCCCCCGTCCTCTCCTATTTAGTTTACTTAGCTTTTCTACCCGGTATTTTCCTGTGTTGTCTGTGAGTGCATATTTGTAGGATTGCTATATTCATTTACCCCTGTATGTCCTTCCTTGTTTGTCTGGTTTGTGTATACATACACTATCACTCCCCACTTCTCTAGGATGGGGACAGATAAGGGCTGATTCAGGAGTACAGTAAGGTACATGGCCCCAGCATCTTCATCATCAGACATAACCTGGGGAGCAGGGACAGCTAGCATGCCCCTAGTGTCAGGGACAGGGTAGGAGCCACTGGCCCAGGGTTATCTGACAACAGAATCATGACACGTGTTCTACAAACCTTACCACATTTCTCAAATTAGGTATTTTATACATGCAAATTACGAGTAGGAGATTGATACATAGAATCAGTATCTGCATAAAGAAAATCCAGCTATGTTTTCAGTAAAATATACACCAAGGTTGATTTCCATCTCTAAAAAAAATGCAAAATGCTAGAAAAGTTACAGCTTAATGCTGGATAAGATATTCTTAAATAAAAGCACAAATCATTGTGGCATTCTGACATGTTTCTAGCATTCCCTCTATAGACTTATGTTACTAATGATGAGGAGCACAATTATGATTTGCTTCATTAATCAGTTTGCCAGTAGATTCTCTTTGTTTACCCCAGAGCCACAGAGATCTAATTTTGCCTTAAAAAATGCACAGAATATATGATTCGTATATCATACTAAATGCTTTGTTTACAAGAAAATACACACCATTCAACAAACATTGCAGATTTATTAGACACAGATTACACAAAACAAATCTAAAACAGTATCTTCCCTTAGTGTTAAACGTAGACTAAAGAAAATCTATGCGCCTAATTACATTTTTGGCATCAAATAAAAATTGACAAAACTTACATTATACAAAGATAATGGTATTTTATTGTAAAAAGATATACATGGTGCAATGCATTACTTTTCCTCTTGAGATCTTTAAAAGCTGGCATGCAGTCTATAAGTGCCAATAGGCAGACTAACAGCTGCACCCAAGACAATAAAAACCTTCTGAATCTATGTACACTGCCTCTGAGCTATCCTATAATGCAGGAAAAAAGGGTTCATAATATTTAATTGAGTTTGCTTTCTGTTTTATTCTTCAAGATATCGGAACCGTTGTTATGGCAAGCTTGAATGCAGCTACAGTATCTGAAATTTTAATAATAGTAATGATAATCATGGGCACATACTTCTTTAATGGGATCATCAAAAACAAGGGACTACTTAGGCTAGATAAAGAAAGTGAGGTAGTCCCAGATGACACAAAATATGAGGCAAGCTGGAGGAAGGATACAACTTGGACGAATATATATTATGAACTCAAATATATATTTATTTTATTTATTATATTTTTTAATTGTGAGTATAATAAACTATTTTTTATGTTATCTGTTTACTGTGCCATAATTGATTCACTCTTTGTATAGATCCCAGAAGTAGCTAGACATGGATATTGAAATAAGCAGTCAGCCAGACAATACAAAAAATGCTTGACTAGGGTATTGTACAGCATCTGCAGCTTTGACAAATAAGACATAACTGTCATGTCCCAGGACCAGGGTTTCCTTTCCTGTCCCTAACACTAGGGGTCGCCTTAGCTCTCCCAGCTCCCAGATTACTTCTGATGGTGAAGACGCCTTGGGCACATACCTTGCCTTAGCTATCGAATCCACCTTCAGTTTGTACCTTTCCCCCACCCAGGGAAGAGGGGAGTAGTAGTGTACCATAATTCACCAACCAGACTTAACAAGGTAATATGAACAGGGGTAATGGAAAATGCCAAATATACAATTATACACATACATATGACAGAGAATCATCACACTCTCAAAACCAACAACAGTCACAGATAGATCCACCAACTGCCTACTCAAATAATCACCAACAACAACAGCCATGCAGCAAAAGCTATTTCTGATAATGAGTGTTAGTCAGGGCCAGCTGAGAGCCTTAGCTCCAAATAAGCTCAACAGTGCAGTTTAACCCCAGCGCTGCCCAAAATAATTTACACCGTTTACTATGAAGGTAAAGTGCTTCTATTCAGCACAGGAGCAGGAGAAATCAGACGCTTAACCCCTTAACGATTGCCTATATGCCTTTTAACGGCAGCCGCTAAGGGTACTTAAACCACAGCGCCGTTAATTAACAGCGCTGTGGAAAAAGTGAATAGCGCCCCTGTTGTGAATTAGACTTTTTGGCTCCCTCTTGTGGTTACTAGTGATATGACTCTGGGATTGTCTTTCCTCAGTTTGGCACCCACCTGGGTCGTTAGTCCAGGGGAGTTGCTATATAAGCTTCCTGGATCCTTAGTCCAGTGCCTGGCATCGTTGTAATCAGATCCTTTCTGTTTGCTCCTGTCTGCTGGTCCGGGTTCATGCAAAATTAAGCTAAGTCCTGCTTCTTTGTTTTTTGGTTATTTGCTTGCTCTCATTTTTGTCCAGCTTGTACTAAATGTGATTCCTGACCTTGCTGGAAGCTCTAGGGGGCTGGTGTTCTCCCCCCGGGCCGTTAGACGGTTCGGGGGTTCTTGAATATCCAGGGTGGATATTTTGATAGGGTTTTTGCTGACCATATAAGTCATCTTACTATATTCTGCTATTAGCTAGTGGGCCTCTCTTTGCTAAATACCTAGCTCATTCTTACGTTTGTCTTTTCCTCTTACCTCACCGTTATTATTTGTTGGGGGCTTGTATCCAACTTTTGGGGTCTTTTCTCTGGAGGCAAGAAAGGTCTTTCTTTTCCCTTCTAGGGTTAGTTAGTTCTCCGGCTGGCGCGAGACGTCTAGAACCTACGTAGGCACGTTCCCCGGCTGCTGCTATTTGTGGTGCTAGGATTAGATATATGGTCAGCTCAGTTACCACTGCCCTATGAGCTGGTTTTTGGTGTTTGCAGACTTAGTAATTATTTCTGAGACCCTCTGCCATTGGGGTCATAACAGTATGCCAGGCCAACATTGAATGTTTATGCATTGCTGAAGTGGGATTATAAGAAAGGAAATTCTGAGTTTTGTTTTTTTTTCCTCTCTTCCTCCCCTTTACCTCTGAGTGGCTTGTGCTTGCTGCAGACATGAATGTCCAGACCTTGATTACAAGTGTAGACCAGCTTGCTGCTCGTGTGCAGGGCATACAAGATTTTGTTACCAGTAGTCCAATGTCTGAACCTAAAATACCTATTCCTGAACTGTTTTCTGGAGACCGATTTAAGTTTAGGAATTTCAGGAATAATTGTAAATTGTTTCTATCTCTGAGACCCCGTTCATCTGGAGATTCAGCTCAGCAAGTTAAAATTGTTATCTCTTTTTTACGGGGCGACCCTCAGGATTGGGCTTTCTCGCTAGCGCCAGGAGATCCGGCATTGGCAAATATTGATGCGTTTTTTCTGGTGCTCGGATTGCTTTACGAGGAACCCAATCTTGAAGTTCAGGCAGAAAAAGCCTTGCTGGCTATTTCTCAGGGCCAGGATGAAGCTGAAGTGTATTGCCAAAAATTTCGGAAATGGTCCGTGCTTACTCAGTGGAATGAGTGTGCTCTGGCCGCAAATTTCAGAAATGGCCTTTCTGAAGCCATTAAGAATGTGATGGTGGGTTTCCCCATTCCTACAAGTCTGAATGATTCCATGGCGCTGGCTATTCAAATTGACCGGCGTTTGCGGGAGCGCAAAACCGCTAATCCTCTGGTGGTGTTGTCTGAACAAACACCTGATTTAATGCAATGTGATAGAATTCAGACTAGAAATGAGCGGAAAAATCATAGACGTCAGAATGGGTTGTGTTTTTACTGTGGTGATTCTACACATGTTATATCAGCATGCTCTAAACGCCTTACAAGGGTTGTTAGTCCTGTCGCCATTGGTAATTTGCAACCTAAATTTATTTTGTCTGTGACTTTAATTTGCTCATTGTCTTCTTACCCTGTTATGGCGTTTGTGGATTCAGGTGCTGCCCTGAGTCATATGGATCTGTCATTTGCCAAGCGCTGTGGTTTTGTTCTTGAACCGTTGGTAAATCCTATTCCTCTTAGAGGTATTGATGCTACGCCATTGGCGGAAAATAAACCGCAGTTTTGGACGCAGGTAACCATGTGCATGACTCCTGAACATCGGGAGGTGATTCGTTTTCTTGTTCTGCATAAAATGCATGATGTGGTCGTTTTGGGTCTGCCATGGTTACAGACCCACAATCCAGTCTTGGATTGGAAGGCAATGTCTGTGTCAAGTTGGGGCTGTCAGGGAATTCATGCTGATTCCCCGCCGGTGTCTATTGCTTCCTCTACTCCTTCGGAAGTTCCTGAGTATTTCTCTGATTATCAGGATGTATTCAACGAGTCCAGGTCCAGTGCTCTGCCTCCTCATAGGGACTGTGACTGCGCCATAAATTTGATTCCAGGTAGTAAATTTCCTAAGGGAAGACTATTTAATCTGTCTGTACCTGAGCATGCCGCAATGCGTTCGTATATCAAGGAGTCTCTGGAGAAGGGGCATATCCGTCCATCCTCTTCCCCTCTTGGTGCGGGATTCTTTTTTGTGGCCAAGAAGGATGGATCTTTGAGACCTTGTACTGACTATCGGCTTCTGAATAAAATCACTGTTAAATTTCAGTATCCTTTGCCTCTGTGTTGTGAATTTGCTTTTTGCTCCCTCTAGTGGTTACTAGTTTTTTGACTCTGGTTTTTCTGTCATTCCTTTTATCCTCACCTGGGTCGTTAGTTAGGGGTGTTGCTATATAAGCTCCCTGGACCTTCAGTTCTATGCCTGGCAACGTAGTTATCAGAGCTAGTCTGCTGTGCTCTTGTCTACTGATCCTGGTTCCAGTTATATCAGCTAAGTCTGCCTTTTGCTTTTTGCTATTTGTTTTGGTTTTGTATTTTTGTCCAGCTTGTTCCAAATCTATATCCTGACCTTTGCTGGAAGCTCTAGGGGGCTGGTGTTCTCCCCCCGGACCGTTAGACGGTTCGGGGGTTCTTGAATTTCCAGTGTGGATTTTGATAGGGTTTTTGTTGACCATATAAGTTACCTTTCTTTATTCTGCTATCAGTAAGCGGGCCTCTCTGTGCTAAACCTGGTTCATTTCTGTGTTTGTCATTTCCTCTTACCTCACCGTCATTATTTGTGGGGGGCTTCTATCCAGCTTTGGGGTCCCCTTCTCTGGAGGCAAGAAAGGTCTTTGTTTTCCTCTACTAGGGGTAGCTAGATTCTCCGGCTGGCGCGTGTCATCTAGAATCAACGTAGGAATGATCCCCGGCTACTTCTAGTGTTGGCGTTAGGAGTAGATATATGGTCAACCCAGTTACCACTGCCCTATGAGCTGGATTTTTGTATTCTGCAGACTTCCACGTTCCTCTGAGACCCTCGCCATTGGGGTCATAACAGTTTGCCAGGCCAGTATTAAATGTTTAATGCATTGCAGAAGAGGGATTATAAGAAAGAAGATTCTGAGTTTTTTTTTTTTTTTTTTTTCTCCTTCCCCTTTACCTCAGAGTGGCTATGCTTGCTGCAGACATGAATGTCCAGACCTTGATTACAAGTGTGGACCAGCTGGCTACTCGTGTGCAGGGCATACAAGACTATGTTATCAGAAATCCTAGGTCAGAACCTAAAATACCGATTCCTGAACTGTTTTCCGGAGACAGGTTTAAGTTTAGGAATTTCGTGAATAATTGTAAATTGTTTTTGTCCCTGAGACCCTGTTCATCTGGAGATTCTGCTCAGCAAGTAAAAATTGTTATTTCGTTCTTACGGGGCGACCCTCAGGATTGGGCTTTTTCGCTGGCGCCAGGAGATCCGGCATTGGCTGATCTTGATGCGTTTTTTCTGGCGCTCGGTTTACTTTATGAGGAACCCAATCTTGAGATTCAGGCAGAAAAGGCCTTGCTGGCTATGTCTCAGGGGCAGGACGAGGCTGAAGTGTATTGCCAAAAATTTCGGAAATGGTCCGTGCTGACACATTGGAACGAGTGTGCACTGGCCGCTAATTTTAGAAATGGCCTTTCTGAAGCCATTAAGAATGTTATGGTGGGTTTTCCCATTCCCACAGGTCTGAATGATACTATGGCACTGGCTATTCAAATTGACCGGCGGTTGCGGGAGCGCAAAACCGCAAATTCCCTCATGGTGTTGTCTGAACAGACACCTAATTCGGTGCAATGTGATAGAAAAACCGCTAATTCCCTCATGGTGTTGTCTGAACAGACACCTGATTTAATGCAATGTGATAGAATCCTGACTAGAAATGAGCGGAAAATTCATAGACGCCGGAATGGCTTGTGCTACTACTGTGGTGATTCTACACATGTTATCTCAGCATGCTCTAAACGTATAGCTAAGGTTGTTAGTCCTGTCACCGTTGGTAATTTGCAACCTAAATTTATTCTGTCTGTAACTTTGATTTGCTCACTGTCATCTTATCCTGTCATGGCGTTTGTAGATTCAGGTGCTGCCCTGAGTCTCATGGATCTCTCATTTGCTAAGCGCTGTGGATTTACTCTTGAACCATTAGAAAATCCTATTCCTCTTAGGGGTATTGATGCTACACCATTGGCAGCAAATAAACCGCAGTATTGGACTCAGGTTACCATGTGCATGACTCCTGAACACCGCGAGGTGATACGTTTCCTGGTTTTACATAAAATGCATGATTTGGTTGTTTTAGGGCTGCCATGGTTACAGACCCATAATCCAGTCCTGGACTGGAAGGCTATGTCAGTCTCAAGTTGGGGCTGTCGTGGTATTCATGAGGATTCCCTGCCTGTGTCTATTGCTTCTTCTACGCCTTCGGAAGTTCCGGAGTATTTGTCTGATTATCAGGATGTCTTCAGTGAGTCTGAGTCCAGTGCACTGCCTCCTCATAGGGACTGTGACTGTGCTATAGATTTGATCCCGGGCAGTAAATTTCCTAAGGGAAGACTGTTTAATCTGTCGGTACCTGAACATACCGCTATGCGTTCATATATCAAGGAGTCTCTGGAAAAAGGACATATTCGTCCGTCTTCTTCCCCTCTTGGTGCGGGATTCTTTTTTGTGGCTAAAAAGGACGGATCTTTGAGACCTTGTATTGATTATCGGCTTTTGAATAAGATCACTGTCAAATTTCAGTATCCTTTACCGCTGTTGTCTGACTTGTTTGCCCGGATTAAGGGTGCCAAGTGGTTCACCAAGATAGACCTTCGTGGTGCGTACAACCTTGTGCGCATTAAGCAAGGTGATGAATGGAAAACCGCATTCAATACGCCCGAAGGTCATTTTGAGTACTTGGTGATGCCTTTTGGGCTCTCCAATGCGCCTTCAGTTTTTCAGTCCTTTATGCATGACATTTTCCGGAAGTATCTGGATAAATTTTTGATTGTTTATCTGGATGATATTTTGTTTTTTTCTGATAATTGGGATTCGCATGTGGAGCAGGTCAGGTTGGTCTTTAAAATTTTGCGTGAAAATTCTTTGTTTGTCAAGGGCTCAAAGTGTCTCTTTGGTGTACAGAAGGTTCCCTTTTTGGGGTTCATTTTTTCCCCTTCTGCTGTGGAGATGGACCCAGTCAAGGTCCGAGCTATTCTTGATTGGACTCAGCCCTCGTCAGTTAAGAGTCTTCAGAAGTTCTTGGGCTTCGCTAACTTCTACCGTCGTTTTATCGCTAATTTTTCTAGCATTGTGAAACCTTTGACGGATATGACCAAGAAGGGCTCCGATGTAGCTAACTGGGCTCCTGCTGCCGTGGAGGCTTTCCAGGAGTTGAAACGCCGGTTTACTTCGGCGCCTGTTTTGTGCCAGCCTGACGTCTCACTTCCCTTTCAGGTTGAGGTGGATGCTTCGGAGATTGGGGCAGGGGCCGTTTTGTCGCAGAGAGGCCCTGGTTGCTCTGTTATGAAACCTTGTGCCTTTTTCTCTAGGAAGTTTTCGCCTGCCGAGCGAAATTATGATGTGGGCAATCGGGAGTTGTTGGCCATGAAATGGGCATTTGAGGAGTGGCGTCATTGGCTCGAGGGTGCTAAGCATCGTGTGGTGGTCTTGACTGATCACAAAAATCTGATGTATCTCGAGTCTGCTAAACGCCTTAATCCGAGACAGGCCCGCTGGTCATTGTTTTTCTCCCGCTTTGATTTTGTTGTCTCGTATTTACCAGGTTCAAAGAATGTGAAGGCCGATGCTCTTTCTAGGAGCTTTGTGCCTGATGCTCCTGGAGTCGCTGATCCTGTTGGTATTCTTAAAGATGGAGTTATCTTGTCAGCTATTTCTCCGGATCTGCGACGTGTGTTGCAGAGATTTCAGGCTGATAGGCCTGAGTCTTGTCCACCTGACAGACTGTTTGTCCCGGATAAGTGGACCAGCAGAGTCATTTCCGAGGTTCATTCCTCGGTGTTGGCAGGTCACCCGGGAATTTTTGGCACCAGAGATCTGGTGGCCAGGTCCTTTTGGTGGCCTTCCTTGTCAAGGGATGTGCGGTCATTTGTGCAGTCCTGTGGGACTTGTGCTCGAGCTAAGCCTTGCTGTTCTCGTGCCAGCGGTTTGCTCTTGCCCTTGCCTGTCCCGAAGAGACCTTGGACACATATCTCCATGGATTTCATTTCTGATCTTCCGCTATCTCAGGGCATGTCCGTTATCTGGGTGATATGTGATCGCTTCTCCAAGATGGTCCATTTGGTTCCTTTGCCTAAGCTGCCTTCCTCTTCCGATCTGGTTCCTGTGTTTTTCCAGAACGTGGTTCGTTTGCACGGCATCCCTGAGAATATTGTGTCAGACAGAGGATCCCAGTTCGTTTCCAGGTTCTGGCGATCCTTTTGTAGTAGGATGGGCATTGATTTGTCGTTTTCGTCTGCTTTCCATCCTCAGACTAATGGACAGACGGAGCGAACCAATCAGACTTTGGAGGCTTATTTGAGGTGTTTTGTCTCTGCTGATCAGGACGATTGGGTGACATTCTTGCCATTGGCTGAGTTTGCCCTTAATAATCGGGCTAGTTCCGCCACCTTGGTTTCGCCTTTTTTCTGCAACTCTGGTTTCCATCCTCGCTTTTCTTCGGGTCATGTGGAGCCTTCTGACTGTCCTGGGGTGGATTCTGTGGTGGATAGGTTGCAGCAGATCTGGAATCATGTGGTGGACAACTTGAAGTTGTCACAGGAGAAGGCTCAGCGCTTTGCCAACCGCCGCCGCGGTGTGGGTCCCCGACTACGCGTTGGGGATTTGGTGTGGCTTTCTTCCCGCTTTGTTCCTATGAAGGTCTCCTCTCCCAAATTTAAACCTCGTTTTATTGGGCCTTACAAGATATTGGAAATCCTTAATCCTGTATCTTTTCGTCTGGATCTTCCTGTGTCGTTTGCTATTCACAATGTATTTCATAGGTCCTTGTTGCGGCGGTACATTGTGCCTGTAGTTCCTTCTGCTGAGCCTCCTGCTCCGGTGTTGGTTGAGGGCGAGTTGGAGTACGTGGTGGAGAAGATCTTGGATTCTCGCCTCTCCAGGCGGAGGCTTCAGTACCTGGTCAAGTGGAAGGGCTATCGTCAGGAGGATAATTCCTGGGTGGTCGCCTCTGATGTTCATGCGGCCGATTTAGTTCGTGCCTTTCATGCCGCTCATCCTGATCGCCCTGGTGGTCGTGGTGAGGGTTCGGTGACCCCTCACTAAGGGGGGGGGTACTGTTGTGAATTTGCTTTTTGCTCCCTCTAGTGGTTACTAGTTTTTTGACTCTGGTTTTTCTGTCATTCCTTTTATCCTCACCTGGGTCGTTAGTTAGGGGTGTTGCTATATAAGCTCCCTGGACCTTCAGTTCTATGCCTGGCAACGTAGTTATCAGAGCTAGTCTGCTGTGCTCTTGTCTACTGATCCTGGTTCCAGTTATATCAGCTAAGTCTGCCTTTTGCTTTTTGCTATTTGTTTTGGTTTTGTATTTTTGTCCAGCTTGTTCCAAATCTATATCCTGACCTTTGCTGGAAGCTCTAGGGGGCTGGTGTTCTCCCCCCGGACCGTTAGACGGTTCGGGGGTTCTTGAATTTCCAGTGTGGATTTTGATAGGGTTTTTGTTGACCATATAAGTTACCTTTCTTTATTCTGCTATCAGTAAGCGGGCCTCTCTGTGCTAAACCTGGTTCATTTCTGTGTTTGTCATTTCCTCTTACCTCACCGTCATTATTTGTGGGGGCTTCTATCCAGCTTTGGGGTCCCCTTCTCTGGAGGCAAGAAAGGTCTTTGTTTTCCTCTACTAGGGGTAGCTAGATTCTCCGGCTGGCGCGTGTCATCTAGAATCAACGTAGGAATGATCCCCGGCTACTTCTAGTGTTGGCGTTAGGAGTAGATATATGGTCAACCCAGTTACCACTGCCCTATGAGCTGGATTTTTGTATTCTGCAGACTTCCACGTTCCTCTGAGACCCTCGCCATTGGGGTCATAACACCTCTGTTGTCGGACTTGTTTGCCCGGATTAAAGGTGCCAAGTGGTTCACCAAGATAGATCTTCGTGGTGCGTACAACCTTGTGCGCATTAAGCAAGGAGATGAATGGAAGACAGCATTTAATACGCCCGAAGGTCATTTTGAGTACTTGGTGATGCCTTTTGGGCTCTCTAATGCTCCCTCAGTGTTTCAGTCCTTTATGCATGATATTTTCCGGAAGTATCTGGATAGATTTATGATTGTTTATCTGGATGATATTCTGGTTTTCTCTGAAGATTGGGACTCACATGTGGAGCAGGTCAGGATGGTGTTTCAGGTTTTGCGTGAGAATGCTTTGTTTGTTAAGGGCTCAAAGTGTCTCTTTGGAGTACAGAAGGTTCCCTTTTTGGGGTTTATTTTTTCCCCTTCTGCTGTGGAGATGGACCCAGTCAAGGTCCGAGCTATTCATGACTGGACTCAACCCACGTCAGTTAAGAGTCTTCAGAAGTTCTTGGGTTTTGCTAACTTCTACCGTCGTTTTATCGCTAATTTTTCTAGCATTGTTAAACCTTTGACGGATATGACCAAGAAAGGTTCTGATGTTGCTAACTGGGCTCCTGCAGCCGTGGAGGCGTTCCAAGAGTTGAAGCGCCGGTTTACTTCGGCGCCTGTTTTGTGCCAGCCTGATGTCTCACTTCCCTTTCAGGTCGAAGTGGATGCTTCTGAGATTGGGGCAGGGGCCGTTTTGTCGCAGAGAGGCCCTGGTTGCTCGGTAATGAGACCATGTGCTTTCTTCTCTAGGAAGTTTTCGCCTGCTGAGCGGAATTATGATGTTGGCAATCGGGAGTTGCTGGCCATGAAGTGGGCATTTGAGGAGTGGCGTCATTGACTCGAGGGTGCTAAGCATCGTGTGGTGGTCTTGACTGATCACAAAAATTTGATGTATCTCGAGTCTGCTAAACGCCTGAATCCTAGACAGGCCCGCTGGTCATTGTTTTTCTCCCGTTTTGACTTTGTGGTCTCGTATTTACCAGGTTCAAAGAATGTGAAGGCTGATGCTCTTTCAAGGAGCTTTGTGCGTGACTCTCCTGGAGTCGCAGAACCAGTTGGTATTCTTAAAGAGGGAGTTATCTTGTCGGCCATTTCTCCCGATTTGCGACGTGTGTTGCAGAGATTTCAGGCTGGTAGACCTGACTCTTGTCCACCTGACAGACTGTTTGTTCCTGATAAGTGGACCAGCAGAGTCATTTCCGAGGTCCATTCCTCGGTGTTGGCAGGGCATCCGGGAATTTTTGGCACCAGAGATCTGGTGGCTAGGTCCTTTTGGTGGCCTTCCTTGTCACGGGATGTGTGGTCATTTGTGCAGTCCTGTGGGACTTGTGCTTGAGCTAAGCCTTGCTGTTCTCATGCCAGCGGGTTGCTCTTGCCCTTGCCTGTCCCGAAGAGGCCTTGGACACACATTTCCATGGATTTCATTTCAGATCTCCCGGTGTCTCAGGGCATGTCTGTCATCTGGGTGGTGTGTGATCGCTTTTCTAAAATGGTCCATTTGGTGCCTTTGCCTAAGCTGCCTTCCTCTTCCGATCTGGTTCCTGTGTTCTTTCAGAATGTGGTTCGTTTACATGGCATTCCTGAGAATATTGTGTCTGACAGAGGATCCCAGTTTGTTTCCAGGTTCTGGCGATCCTTTTGTGCTAGGATGGGCATTGATTTGTCGTTTTCGTCTGCCTTTTATCCTCAGACTAATGGACAAACGGAGC
Source organism: Ranitomeya variabilis (assembly GCF_051348905.1). Classification (NCBI taxonomy): domain Eukaryota; kingdom Metazoa; phylum Chordata; class Amphibia; order Anura; family Dendrobatidae; genus Ranitomeya; species Ranitomeya variabilis. The sequence continues at coordinate 822,499,395 of NC_135232.1, read as the reverse complement.
GAACTAATCAGACTCTGGAGGCTTATTTGAGGTGTTTTGTTTCGGCAGATCAGGATGATTGGGTGACCTTCTTGCCGTTGGCTGAGTTTGCCCTTAATAATCGGGCTAGTTCCGCTACTTTGGTTTCGCCATTTTTCTGCAACTCTGGTTTCCACCCTCGTTTTTCCTCGGGACATGTGGAGCCTTCTGACTGTCCTGGGGTAGATTCTGTGGTGGATAGGTTGCAGCAGATCTGGAATCATGTGGTGGACAACTTAAAGTTGTCACAGGAGAAGGCTCAGCGTTTTGCCAACCGCCGCCGCGGTGTGGGTCCCCGACTTCGTGTTGGGGATTTGGTATGGCTGTCTTCTCGATTTGTTCCGATGGAGGTCTCCTCTCCTAAATTTAAGCCTCGCTTCATCGGTCCTTACAAGATATTGGAAATCCTTAATCCTGTGTCCTTTCGCTTGGATCTTCCGGTGTCGTTTGCCATTCACAACGTGTTCCATAGGTCTTTGTTGCGGCGGTACGTTGTACCTGTGGTTCCTTCTGTTGAGCCTCCTGCTCCGGTGTTGGTTGAGGGCGAGTTGGAGTACGTGGTGGAGAAGATCTTGGATTCTCGTCTCTCCAGACGGAGGCTTCAGTATCTGGTCAAGTGGAAGGGCTATGGTCAGGAGGATAATTCCTGGGTGGTTGCCTCTGATGTGCATGCGGCCGATTTAGTTTGTGCCTTTCACGCTGCTCATCCTGATCGCCCTGGTGGTCTTGGTGAGGGTTCGGTGACCCCTCCTTAAGGGGGGGGTACTGTTGTGAATTAGACTTTTTGGCTCCCTCTTGTGGTTACTAGTGATATGACTCTGGGATTGTCTTTCCTCAGTTTGGCACCCACCTGGGTCGTTAGTCCAGGGGAGTTGCTATATAAGCTTCCTGGATCCTTAGTCCAGTGCCTGGCATCGTTGTAATCAGATCCTTTCTGTTTGCTCCTGTCTGCTGGTCCGGGTTCGTGCAAAATTAAGCTAAGTCCTGCTTCTTTGTTTTTTGGTTATTTGCTTGCTCTCATTTTTGTCCAGCTTGTACTAAATGTGATTCCTGACCTTGCTGGAAGCTCTAGGGGGCTGGTGTTCTCCCCCCGGGCCGTTAGACGGTTCGGGGGTTCTTGAATATCCAGCGTGGATATTTTGATAGGGTTTTTGCTGACCATATAAGTCATCTTACTATATTCTGCTATTAGCTAGTGGGCCTCTCTTTGCTAAATACCTAGCTCATTCTTACGTTTGTCTTTTCCTCTTACCTCACCGTTATTATTTGTTGGGGGCTTGTATACAACTTTTGGGGTCTTTTCTCTGGAGGCAAGAAAGGTCTTTCTTTTCCCTTCTAGGGTTAGTTAGTTCTCCGGCTGGCGCGAGACGTCTAGAACCTACGTAGGCACGTTCCCCGGCTGCTGCTATTTGTGGTGCTAGGATTAGATATATGGTCAGCTCAGTTACCACTGCCCTATGAGCTGGTTTTTGGTGTTTGCAGACTTAGTAATTATTTCTGAGACCCTCTGCCATTGGGGTCATAACACGCCCCCCAGAGTCAGATTTTCTCTGGGGTCTCGGATGCAGGGGGTAGCCGAGACCCCAGAGAACATGATTCGGGGTTTTTTTGCAATCGCCGGTAATTTTCCGTTTACCGGTGATCGCAAAAAAAAAAAAAAAAAGCGATCTCCCTTTTAATTTCTCTGTCCTCCAATGTGATCGCGCATCAGAGGACAGAGAAATGGGGTCCCCTATAGCCCCCCGATACTCACCTGTCTCCCCCGGTGCTCCTCGTGGCTCTCAATGGGCACCGCCATCTTCTTCCGGCAAAAAAATGGCGTGTGCATGCGCAGTGTGCCCGCCAGCCGGTACCCGGAGGATCTTTGGGGTCTCGGCAGCCGGGGGTAGCCGAGACCCCAAAGAACATGATCGGGGTCAGTTCTTACTGACCCCTGTTTTGCGATCGCCGGTAATTAACTGTTTACTGGCGGTCGCAAAAAAAAGAAAAAAAGAAAAAAGAAAAAGCGATCGGTAATTCTCTGTCCTCTGATGTGATCGCACATATAGGGGAATTCGGGGACCCTGCTATACTTACCGGTTTCCCTGGGTCCTCCTGCGTCCCCTCCTGCCCGCCAAATTCTTCCTATGGAAAGAAAATGGCGGGTGCATGCGCAGTGCGCCCGCTCTCTGCTGCCATCTGCCGGCCGGCAGGAGAGAGGAGTTGGGGCTAAAATTAGGGTTAGGGTTAGGGTTGGGGCTAATTTAGGGTTAGGGTTGGGGCTAAATTTAGGGTTAGGGTTAGGGCTAGGGTTAGGGCTATGGTTAGGGCTAGGGTTAGGGCTAGGGTTAGGCTTCTTTCACACTTGCGTCGGTACGGGGCCGTTGCAATGCGTCGGCCCGACGTACTGACGCACGTTGTGAAAATTGTGCACAACGTGGGCAGCAGATGCAGTTTTTCAATGCATCCGCTGCCCAGTCTATGTCCTGGGGAGGAGGGGGCAGAGTTACGGCCACGCATGAGCGGAAATGGCGGACGCGACGTACAAAAAAAAGGTTACATTGAATGTTTTTTTTGTGACGACGGTCCGCCAAAACACAACGGATCCAGTGTACGATGGACGCAACGTGTGGCCATCCGTCGGCAATACAAGTCTATGGGCAAAAAAGGCATCCTGCAGGCACATTTGCAGGATCCGTTTTTTGTCCAAAACGACGTATTGCGACGGATGCCACATGACACAAGTGTGAAAGTAGCCTTAGGGCTAGGGTTAGGGTTGGGGCTAAAGTTAGGGCTAGGGTTAAGGTTAAATTTAGGGTTAGGGTTAGGGCTAAAGTTTGGGTTAGGGCTAGGGTTGGGGCTAAAATTAGGGTTAGGGCTAGGGTTAGGGTTGGGGCTAAAGTTAGGGTTAGGGCTAGGGTTGAGGCTAAAGTTAGGGCTAGGGTTGAGGCTACAGTTAGGGTTAGAGTTGGGATTAGGGTTTGGATTAGGGTTGGTATTAGGGTTAGGGTTGGCATTAGGGTTACATTTGGGATTAGGGTTAGGTTTGGGATTAGGGTTAAGGTTAGTTTTGGGATTAGGATTAGGGGTGTATTGGGATTAGGGTTAGGTTTGAGGTTAGGGTTGAGATTAGGATTAGGGGTGTGTTGGATTTAGGGTTTTGATTAGGGTTATGGTTAGGGTTGAGATTAGGGTTGTTTTGGGGTTAGGGTTGTGATTATCGTTAGGGTTGTGATTAGGATTATGGATCGGGTTGGGATTAGGGTTAGGGGTGTGTTGGTGTTAGGGTTGGAGTTAGAATTGGGGGGTTTCCACTGTTTATGTACATCAGGGGGTCTCCAAAAACGACAGCCAATTTTGTGCTCAAAAAGTCAAATGGTGCTCCCTCCCTTCTGAGCTCTGCCGTGCACCCAAACAGTGGTTTACCCCCACATATGGGGCATCAGCATACTCGGGATAAATTGGACAACAACTTTTGGGGTCCAATTTCTCCTGTTACCCTTGTGAAAGTAAAAACTTGGGGGCTAAAAAAATCTTTAGTGTGGAAATTTTTTATTTTTTATTTTCACGACTCTGCATTATAAACTTCTGTGAAGCTCTTGGGCATTCAAAGTTCTCACCACACATCTACATAAGTTCCTTGGGGGGTCTAGTTTCCAAAATGGGGTCACTTGTGGGGGGTTTCAACTGTTTAGGTACATCAGGGGCTCTGCAAACGCAACATAATGCCCGCAGACCATTCTATCAAAGTCTGCATTCCAAAACGGCGCTCCTTCCCTTCCAAGCTCTGCCGTGCGCCCAAACAGTGGTTTACTCCAACATATGGGCTACCAGAATACTCAGGACAAATTGGTAAACAACTTTTGGGGTCCAATTTCTCTTGTTACCCTTGTGAAAATAAAAAATTGGGGGCTAAAAAATCTTTTTTGTGGAAAAAAAAAAATTATTTTCACGACTCTGCGTTGTAAACTTCTGTGAAGCACTTGGGCATTCAAAGTTCTCACCACATATCTAGATTAGTTCCTTGGGGGTTCTAATTTCTAAAATGGGGTCACTTGTGGGGGTTTCTACTGTTTAGGCACATCAGAGCCTCTCCAAACGCGACATGGCGTCCGATCTCAATTCCAGCCAATTCTACATTGAAAAAGTAAAACGGCACTCCTTCTTTTCCAAGCTCTGTAGTGCGCCCAAACAGTGGTTTACCCCCACATATGGGGTATCATCGTACTCAGGAGAAATTGCACAACAACTTCTGTGGTCTAATTTCTCCTGTCACCCTTGTGAAAATAAAAATTTTGGGGCAAAAATATAATTTGTGTAGAAAAAATGCGATTTTCTATTTTCACGGTTCTAAGTTATAAACTTCTGTGAAACACCTGGGGGTTTAAAGTGCTCACTACACATCTAGATAAGTTCCTTAAGGGGTCTAGTTTCCAAAATGGTGTCACTTGTGGGGGGTTTCCACTGTTTAGGCACATCAGGGGCACTCTAAACGTGACATGGCATCCAATCTCAATTCCAGCCAATTCTGCATTGAAAAAGTCAAACGGCACACCTTCACTTCCAAGCTCTGCGGTGCCCCAAACAGTGGTTTACCCCCACATATGGGGTATCGGCGTATTCAGGAGAAATTGCACAACAAAATTTATGGTTAAATTTCTGTTTTTACACTTGTGAAAATAAAAAAAATGGTTCTGAAGTAAAATGTTTGCAAAAAAAAGTTAAATGTTCATTTTTTCCTTCCACATTGTTTCAGTTCCTGTGAAGCACGTAAAGGGTTAATTAACTTCTTGAATGTGGTTTTAAGCAGCTTGAGGGGTGCAGTTTTTAGAATGGTGTCACACTTGGTTATTTTCTATCATATAGACCCCTCAAAATGACTTCAAATGTGATGTGGTCCCTAATAAAAATGGTGTTGTAAAAATGAGAAATTGCTGGTCAACTTTTAACCCTTATAACTCCCTAACAAAAACAAATTTTGTTTCCAAAATTGTGCTGATGTAAAGTAGACATGTGGGAAATGTTATTTATTAACTATTTTTCATGACATATCTCTGATTTAAGGGCATAAAAATACAAATTTTGAAAATTGCAAAATTTTAAAATTTTTTGCCATATTTCCATTTTTTTCATACATAATCACAAGTAATATCGAAGAAATGTTACCACTATCATGAAGTACAATATGTCACGAAAAAACAATCTCAAAATCTATGGGATCTGTTAAAGCGTTCCAGAGTTATAACCTCATAAAGTGACAGTGGTCAGAATTGTAAAAATTGGCTCTGTCACTAAGTACCAAATTGGCTCTGTCACTAAGGGGTTAAGTCTTCTAGGTCCTCTTTGTCACGATAAACCTGTGACAATAACACTGAGTAATGTGGAAATATATGGCCACAGCAGACTTTATCGATTACTGTATAATATACTGTATATCAAACCAATCTTAAGTACACTTTCTTGTTTTTAAAAAATGTGTATGGTCTAACAAAACTGGACAGCAGCAGAATAAATATCCCCTATTGCAGGGACAGCTTCAAGTTGTTGTGGGCCACAGATGAAAGAGTCTCAGTGGGCTCCTTTAGCACAAACCATGATTCATGATGCACAGATATGGCAGAGAAATATAGGTATACAAAAATGCCAAAGCTTTCACTTACTTCTTAAATTACATGAGTGATATATTTTGTAAATTCTACAATACCATACAGTAGAGGGGATTCAGGTGATCTAGGGTCCACACTAGGGATGAGTGAGAGCAAAAATGCTCGAATCAAGCAATTCCTAATACTCACATGCTCATTTCGAATAATGAGTATTATGAGAATCAGTGGAAAGTAATTCTTTTTTCCGGCAGGCCCTACAAAGAGGTCTGGGGGCAGTGAAAATGTTCAAGTGGTTGGGAAAAGTGCTGAATGGAATGAGAACAGCATGAAGAAGACATCTGGAAGCATCTCTGACTCCCTGATCACTACAGAGAATAATGGTGTCACAGTTTTACTCCACTTTTAAGGAGTGACAATATAACTTGACAAACTGATAAGAAATTGCATTTTACAGGGAAAAAAATGTTAAGAAACATTTTTATAATGACTTGTATAAAAAGCAAAATTTAAAAAGGATTTAAAAAATATAATTTAAGCAAACCAAAACAAGAAATTTCAGTTTCAATTATGAGGGAAGCAAGAACTGCCAAAAATAAGGAACTCAGTTACACTCTGTATTAGATACAAAGAAGGGTCTCATACACATTCTTTTCAAATTGTCATGTACTGGTAGAAATAGAAATGAGCGAATATTTTCTGGAAAAGGATCACCAAACATAAATTCGGCACGAATATGGCACATTCAGATTCATGATCGGAAACACAAGCATTTTTTCTTAAAATCATAAATAGTTGGTAAACTTCAGTAAAAGTGCAGGAAAATAATTGTGTTGCCACTAAAGTATTTAAAAGTAGATAATAGATAGTGTGAGACAGCGACCGGTGTCACAGGTATGGGTCGCTGTATGTTCTTCCCAGGATGCGCACGGAGGGGTATTGAGGCCATGGAGATGCATTGCAGTCACAGGCGTAGCTGTGATTGCAATTGTAAGGCAGTGACCAATGTCACAGGTAGGGGGTCATTGCGCGGTGTCCCCAGGATGTGCACGGAGCCATAGTGAGGCCATGGGGGTGCATAGCAGTCACAGGCATAGCTGTGATTGCAATTGTGAGGCAGTGACCAATGTCACAGGTAGGAATCACTGTGTGTTCTCTTCAGGATGTGCACGGAGGCGTATGGAGGCCATGAGAGTCCATTGCAGTCACAGGCATAGCTGTGATTGCAATGCACACTAAAAATAAGTGTTAGTCTTTGGCATGTTAGTGTCCAAGGCAGAGTTGGGAAAACCTGCCCTGGTGTTTTTATATTTTGAAACACACTGCAGGATTGTAGTCGTGCAGTCCATGTCATTCCAGGCCCGGGTTTTCCATGTGGCGGGAGGCCACAGATCCCAGTTAACAGTAGAACTACCGATGGAGTCATTTTGACTCCTCGCAATTTTTATTTCTCTTCTGTGACTACATTTTACCATAATTCCGGCTTGAGACTTGGTTACTTGTACTCATTTAGGATGCGAAAAAAGATTTTGTGACAATAAATAATTTTTGATGAAAATAGAGTACCTTTTTTCAAAATTTACCTTTAACTCCTTCATGACGCAGCCTATTTTGACCTTAATGACCTGGCCGTTTTTTGCAATTCTACGGATCCTAGCGATTCTGAGATTGTTTTTTCGTGATATATTGGGCTTCATGATGGTGGTAAATTTAGGTCGATAATTTTTGCGTTTATTTGTGAAAAAAAACGGAAATTTGGCGAAAATTTTGAAAATTTTGCAATTTTCAAATTTTGAATTTTTATTCTGTTAAACCAGAGCGTTATGTGACAAAAAATAGTTAATAAATAACATTTCCCACATGTCTACTTTACATCAGCACAATTTTGGAAACAAAATTTTTTTTTTTGCTAGGAAGTTATAAGGGTTAAAATTTGACCAGTGATTTTTCATTTTTACAACAAAATTTACAAAACCATTTTTTTTTAGGGACCACCTCACATTTGAAGTCAGTTTGAGGGGTCTATATGGCTGAAAATACCCAAAAGTGACACCATTCTAAAAACTGCACCCTTCAAGGTGCTCAAAACCACATTCAAGAAGTTTATTAACCCTTCAGGTGATTCACAGCAGCAGAAGCAACATGGAAGGAAAAATTAACATTTAAATTTTTTGTCACAAAAATGATCTTTTAGCAACAATTTTTCTATTTTCCCAAGGGTAATAGGAGAAACTGGACTCCGAAAGTTGTTGTCCAATTTGTCCTGAGTACGCTGATACCCCAAGTGTGGGGGGAACCACTGTTTGGGTGCACGACAGAGCTCAGAAGGAAAGGAGCGCCATTTGACTTTTTGAATAAAAAATTGGCTCCAATCTTTAGCGGACACCATGTCGCATTTGGACAGCCCCTGTGTGCCTAAACATTGGAGCTCCCCCACAAGTGACCACATTTTGGAAACTAGACCCCCCAAGGAACTTATCTAGATGCATAGTGAGCACTTTAAACCCTCAGGTGCTTCACAAATTGATCCGTAAAAATGAAAAAGTACTTTTTTTTCACAAAAAATTTATTTCAGCCTCAATTTTTTCATTTTTTTCATGGGCATCAGGATAAAATGGATCCTAAAATTTGTTGGGCAATTTCTCCTGAGTACAGCGATACCTCACATGGGGTAAACCACTGTTTGGGCACACACTAAGGCTCGGAAGGGAAGGAGCGCCATTTGACTTTTTGAATGAAAAATTAGCTCCAATCGTTAGCGGACACCATGTCGCGTTTGGAGAGCCCCTGTGTGCCTAAACAGTAGAAACCCCCCACAAGTGACCACATTTTGGAAACTAGACCCCCAAAGGAACTTACCTAGACGCATAGTGAGCACTTTAAACCCTCAGGTGCTTCACAAATTGATCCATAAAAATGAAAAAGTATTTTTTTTTCACAAAAAATTTATTTCAGCCTCAATTTTTTCATTTTCACATGGGCAACAGGATAAAATGGGTCCAAAGATTTGTTGGGCAATTTCTCCTGAGTACACAGATACCTCACATGTGGGGTTAAACCACTGTTTGGGCACACAGTAAGGATCGGAAGGAAAGGAGCGCCATTTGACTTTTTGAATGAAAAATTTGCTCCAATCGTTGGCGGACGCCATGTCGTGTTTGGTGAGCCACTGTTTGCCTAAACATTGGAGCTCCCCCACAAGTGACCCCATTTTGGAAACTAGACCCCCCCAAGGAACTTATCTAGATGCATAGTGAGCACTTTAAACCCTCATGTGCTTCACAAATTGATCCGTAAAAATGAAAAAGTACTTTTTTTCACACAAAATATTTCAGCCTCAATTTTTTCATTTTTACATGGGCAACAGGATAATATGGATCCTAAAATTTGTTCGGCAATTTCTCCTGAGTACGCAGATACCTCATATGTGGGGGTAAACCACTGTTTGGGCGCACGGCAAGGCTCGGAAGGAAAGGCGTGCCATTTAACTTTTTGAATGGAAAATTAGCTCCAATCATTAGCGGACACCATGTCGCGTTTGGAGAGCCCCTGTGTGCCTAAACAGTAGAAACCCCCCACAAGTGACCACATTTTGGAAACTAGACCCCCCGAAGAACTAACCTAGATGTGTGGTGAGCACTTTGAACCCCCAAGTGCTTCACAGAAGTTTATAACGCAGAGCCGTAAAAATAAAAAATAATTTTTCTTTCCTCAAAAATTATTTTTTAGCCCGGAATTTTTAATTTTCCCAAGGATAACAGCAGAAATTGGACCCCAAATATTGTTGCCAGTTTGTCCTGAGTACGCTGATACCACATATTTGGGGGTAAACCGCTGTTTGGGCGCACGGCAGGGCTCGGAAGGGAAGGCAATCCATTTGGCTTTTTGAATGGAAAATTAGCTCCAATCATTAGCAGACACCATGTCGCGTTTGGAGAGCCCCTGTGTGCCTAAACATTGGAGCTCCCCCAAAAGTGACCCCATTTTGGAAACTAGACGTCCCTAGGAACTAATCTAGATGTGTGATGAGCACTTTGAACTCCCAAGTGCTTCACAGAAGTTTATAACGCAGAGCCGTGAAAATGAAAAATATTTTTTCTTTTCTCAAAAATGATTTTTAGCCCACAATTTTTAAATTTCACAGGGGTTACAGGAGAAATTGGACACCAAAAGTTGTTGTCCAGTTTGTCCTGAGAATGCTGATACCCCATATGTGGGGTAAACCACTGTTTGGGCACACGTTGAGGCTCGGAAGGGAAGTAGTGAGGTTTTGAAATGCAGACTTTGATGGAATGATCTGCGGGTGTCACGTTGCGTTTGCAGAGCCCCTGATGTACCTAAACAGTAGAAACCCCCCACAAGTGATGCCATTTTGGAAACTAGACCCCCAAAGGAACTTATCTAGATGTGTGGTGAGCACTTTGAACCCCCAAGTGCTTCACAGAAGTTTATAACGCAGAGCCGTGAAAATAAAAAATAATTTTTCTTTCCTCAAAAATATTTTTTTGCCTGCAATTTTTTATTTTCCCAAGGGTTACAGGAGAAATTGGACCCCAAAAGTTGTTGTCCAGTTTGTTCTGAGTATGCTGGTACCCCATATGTGGGGGTAAACCACTGTTTGGGCACACGTCCGGGCTCGGAAGGGAGAGAGCACCGTTTGACTTTATCAACGCAAGATTGGCTGGAATCAATGGTGGCGCTATGTCGCGTTTGGAGACCCCCTGATGTGCCTAAACAGTGGAAACCCCTCAATTCTAACTCAAACACTAACCCCAACACACCCCTAACCCTAATACAAACTCTAACCACAACCCTAACCCCAACACACCCCTAACCCCAACACACCCCTAACCCTAATCCCAACCCTAACCATAACCCTAACCACAAGCCTAACCCTAACCCTAACCCTAATCCCAACCCTAACCACAACACACCCCTAACTCTAATCCCAACCCTAACCATAACCCTAACCACATGCCTAACCCTAACCCCAACACACCCCTAACCCTAATCTTAAACCTAATTCCAACCCTAACTCTAATTCCAACCCTAACCCTAAGGCTATGTGCCCACGTTGTGGATTTGTGGTGGATTTTTTCGCAACGGTTTTGAAAAATCCGCAGGTAAAACGCACTGCGCTCAACCTGCGGATTTACCACGGATTTCCAGTGTTTTTTGTGCGGATTTCACCTGCGGATTCCTATTATGGAGCAGGTGTAAAACGCTGCGGAATCCGCACAAAGAATTGACATGCGTTTCTGCGTGGTATTTTCCGCACCATGGGCACTGCGGATTTGGTTTTCCATAGGTTTACGTGGTACTGTAAACGTGATGGAAAACTGCTACGAATCCACAGCGACAAATCCGATTCAGATCCCCAGCCAAATCCGCACCGTGTGCTCATAGCCTAATTCTAACCCTAACCCTAATTGTAACCCTAACCCTAATTCTAACCCTAACCCTAATTCTAACCCTAACCCTTATTGCAACCCTAACCCTAAGTGCAACCCTAACCCTAATTAACCCTAATTCCAACCCTAACCCTAATTGCAACCCTAAATCTAATTCTAACCCTAACCCTAAGTGGAACCCTAGCCCTAAGTGGAACCCTAACCCTATGTGCAACCCTAACCCTAAGTGCAACCCTAAGTGCAACCCTAACCCTAAGTGCAACCCTAACCCTAAGTGCAACCCTAAGTGCAACCCTAACCCTAAGTGCAACCCTAAGTGCAACCCTAACCCTAAGTGCAATCCTAAGTGCAAGCCTAACCCTAAGTGCAACCCTAACCCTAAGTGCAACCCTAACCCTAAGTGCAACCCTAAGTGCAACCCTAACCCTAAGTGAAACCCTAACCCTAAGTGCAACCCTAAGTGCAACCCTAACCCTAAGTGAAACCCTAAGTGCAACCCTAACCCTAAGTGCAACCCTAACCCTAAGTGCAACCCTAGCCCTAACCCTAGTGGAAAAATAAAAATAAATATATTTTCTTTATTTTTTATGTTCCCTACCTATGCGGGTGATAAAGGGGGGGTTATTTACTATTTTTTTAAATTTTGATCGCTGTGATAGAACCTATCACAGCGATCAAAATGTACCTGGAAAGAATCTGCCGGCCGGCAGATTCGGCGGGCGCACTGCTCAGGCGCCCGCCATTTTGGAAGATGGCGGCACCCATGGAGAAGACGGACAGACACCGGGAGGGACATCGGAGCTCGGTAAGTATGGGGGGGGGTGGGATCAGAGCGCGGGGGGGATCGGAGCACGGGAGAGCGGACAGGAGGACGGAGGGGATCAGTGGACATGACAGGATGGAGAGGAGAGGAGGAGATTGGTGGTGGTGGGAGGGGCAGATCGGGGTCTCCAGCCATGGAAGATGCTATTGCAGCATCGGCCATGGCTGGTTTGTAATATTTCACCAATTTTCATAGGTGAAATATTACAGATTGCTCTGATTGGCTGTTTCACATTCAACAGTCAATCAGCGCGATCGTAGCCACGGGGAGGTGAAGCCACCCCCCCCTGGCCTAAAGCACCACTCCCCCTGTCCCTGCAGGTCAAGTGAAATTGGCACTGACTTTCATGACGCCTACGTGGCGTCAAAGGTCGGGAAGGGGTTAATTACCAAAGGGAGTCATTTTGACTCCCTACTATTTCTTGCTAGTCCATCAGTGAACCAGTGAACTCTCAAGTGGACTACATAATTTCTGTAGAATACGGCCTGCAGTTTTGTTAATTGCTAATATGGCTAGAAGAAGTACTCTAAAGCCTGATGATATTCTTGCTACTTTGCATTTTATACATTCTGTACTTGCTATATGCATTCTATAAATTAAAGTTACAATACCAGGAGCAAGAAACTCTAAAAATAAACAAAAACAAGCCAGGAGTCAAAATGACTTCATTGGGGGGGTGACCAGTCTGGTAGTCCTAAGTATTAAAATCTCTGTTGTAAAGGCTTTGGGTGTGTCAGGGTCAGAGTCAGTATCAGTCTGGTGTATGCTAGAGGACAGAGCAGTCCCATCTCTTGATGTGACTGTTCTACACGTGCAATCGCCATGGGACACTCGGGATTACATAGACTACAGCGGACAAGCGATTATATGGTGGTTTATTAATTTTGATTTTTTTTTATAAGAGACAAGGGCATCGAGGATTGAGCGTTACGGTAAGTGTATGTTGTTTTTTTCTTTTACACTTTTTATAGGAGACAAAGTCATCGGAATTTGGTGTTAGGTGAGTATAATATGTTTTTTTTTAATTTGAATATGTATTTAATTTACATGTTTTTTTTGCTTTTTTTTACTTTGAGCACAGGCACTGGCTGACGAGACACTACTTCTGTCATCAGCGGCTCCTGCTCTCACTGTTATCAGTGACAGCAGATCTAGCCTGATGGGAGGAGCAGTATCTCATCAGCTGGCACCTGCGGTAAGCTTTTTACCGCGAGTCACCACATCTCTGCGGGGTTATGCCGACCTCTGACTAGGGTTGAGCGAAACGGGTCGTTCATTTTCAAAAGTCGCCGACTTTTGGCAAAGTCGGGTTTCATGAAACCCGATCCGACCCCTGTGCGGGGTCGGCCATGCGGTACGCGACTTTCGCGGCAAAGTCGCGTTTCAATGACGCGAAAAGCGCCATTTCTCAGCCAATGAAGGTGAATGCAGAGTGTGGGCAGCGTGATGACATAGGTCCTGGTCCCCACCATCTTAGAGAAGGGCATTGCAGTGATTGGCTTGCTGTCTGCGGCGTCACAGGGGCTATAAAGGGGCGTTCCCGCCGACCGCCATCTCACTGCTGCTGATCTGAGCTTAGGGAGAGGTTGCTGCCGCTTCGTCAGAAGCAGGGATAGCGTTAGGCAGGGTCCATTAACCACCAAACCGCTTGTGCTGTAGCGATTTCCACTGTCCAACACCACCTTCGGTGTGCAGAAACAGTGGAAGCTACATTTTTTTTTTTTCCTCAGCGCTGTAGCTCATTGGGCTGCCCTAGAAGGCTCCCTGATAGCTGCGTTGCTGTGTGTACGCCACTGTGCAAACCAACTGCTTTTTTCAAAGCACAAATCCTCTTGTTCCTTCCTTTCTGCACAGCTATCTTTTTTGTTTGTCCACACTTTTTATTTAATTTGTGCATCAGTCCACTCCTTATTGCTGCCTGCCATACCTGGCTGAGATTACTGCAGGGAGATAGTAATTGTAGGACAGTCCCTGTTTTTTTTTTTTTTTTTTTGTGGGAGATTAAGATTGGCATTTCTGCTATAGTGCCATCCCTGTGTGTGCCATCTCTCACTCAGTGGGCCATAGAAAGCCTATTAATTTTTTTGCTTGATTTGGGTTCTAAAATCTACCTGAAAAAAAATCACTACATCAATCAGTGGGAGAAAAATATTAGCCTCAGGGCTTGTGTGCCACTCCTGACTCCTGTGTGTGCCATCTCTCACTCAGTGGGCCATAGAAAGCCTATTTATTTTTTTGCTTGATTTGGGTTCTAAAATCTACCTGAAAAAAAAATCACTACATCAATCAGTGGGAGAAAAATATTGGCCTCAGGGCTTGTGTGCCACTCCTGACTCCTGTGTGTGCCATCTCTCACTCAGTGGGCCATAGAAAGCCTATTTATTTTTTTGCTTGATTTGGGTTCTAAAATCTACCTGAAAAAAAATCACTACATCAATCAGTGGGAGAAAAATATTGGCCTCAGGGCTTGTGTGCCACTCCTGACTCCTGTGTGTGCCATCTCTCACTCAGTGGGCCATATAAAGCATTTTTGTTTTTTATTATTTGGTTTCTAAATTGTCCCTGAAAAAAAATCATTTTATCTTATTTGGTTTCTAAAGTCTCCCTGAAAAAAAAAAATTTAAAACAGTGGGAGATTAATATTGCCCTTTCTGCTTGTGTGCCAGTCTTGACTCCTGGGTGTGCCCTCTCTCTCTCTCAAATTGTGGGCCATAGAAAGCCTATTTCTTTTTTTGCTTGATTTGGGTTCTAAAATCTACCTGAAAAAAAATCACTACATCAATCAGTGGGAGAAAAATATTGGCCTCAGGGCTTGTGTGCCACTCCTGACTCCTGTGTGTGCCATCTCTCACTCAGTGGGCCATAGAAAGCCTTTTTTTTATTATTTGGTTTCTAAAGTCTCCCTGAAAAAAAAAAAAAAAAATAAAACAGTGGGAGATTAATATTGCCCTTTCTGCTTGTGTGCCAGTCTTGACTCCTGGGTGTGCCCTCTCTCTCTCAAATTGTGGGCCATAGAAAGCCTATTAATTTTTTTGCTTGATTTGGGTTCTAAAATCTACCTGAAAAAAAATCACTACATCAATCAGTGGGAGAAAAATATTGGCCTCAGGGCTTGTGTGCCACTCCTGACTCCTGTGTGTGCCATCTCTCACTCAGTTAACCATAGAAAGCCTTTTTTTATTATTTGGTTTCTAAAGTCTCCCTGAAAAAGAAAAAAAAAAGAAAACAGTGGGAGATTAATATTGCCCTTTCTGCTTGTGTGCCAGTCTTGACTCCTGGGTGTGCCATCTCTCTCTCTCAAATTGTGGGCCATAGAAAGCCTATTTATTTTGTTGCTTGATTTGGGTTCTAAAATCTTCCTGAAAAAAAATCACTACATCAATCAGTGGGAGAAAAATATTGGCCTCAGGGCTTGTGTGCCACTCCTGACTCCTGTGTGTGCCATCTCTCACTCAGTGGGCCATAGAAAGCCTATTTAATTTTTTTGCTTGATTTGGGTTCTAAAATCTACCTGAAAAAAAATCACTACATCAATCAGTGGGAGAAAAATATTGGCCTCAGGGCTTGTGTGCCACTCCTGACTCCTGTGTGTGCCATCTCTCACTCAGTGGGCCATAGAAAGCATTTTTTTTTTATTATTATTTGGTTTCTAAATTGTCCCTGAAAAAAATCATTTTATCTTATTTGGTTTCTAAAGTCTCCCTGAAAAAAAAAAAAAAAATAAAACAGTGGGAGATTAATATTGCCCTTTCTGCTTGTGTGCCAGTCTTGACTCCTGGGTGTGCCCTCTCTCTCTCTCAAATTGTGGGCCATAGAAAGCCTATTTATTTTTTTGCTTGATTTGGGTTCTAAAATCTACCTGAAAAAAAATCACTACATCAATCAGTGGGAGAAAAATATTGGCCTCAGGGCTTGTGTGCCACTCCTGACTCCTGTGTGTGCCATCTCTCACTCAGTGGGCCATAGAAAGCCTATTTATTTTTTTGCTTGAATTGGGTTCTAAAATCTACCTGAAAAAAAATCACTACATCAATCAGTGGGAGAAAAATATTGGCCTCAGGGCTTGTGTGCCACTCCTGACTCCTGTGTGTGCCATGTCTCACTCAGTGGGCCATAGAAAGCCTATTTATTTTTTTGCTTGATTTGGGTTCTAAAATCTACCTGAAAAAAAATCACTACATCAATCAGTGGGAGAAAAATATTGGCCTCAGGGCTTGTGTGCCACTCCTGACTCCTGTGTGTGCCATCTCTCACTCAGTGGGCCATAGAAAGCATTTTTGTTTTTTATTATTTGGTTTCTAAATTGTCCCTGAAAAAAATCATTTTATCTTATTTGGTTTCTAAAGTCTCCCTGAAAAAAAAAATAATTAAAACAGTGGGAGATTAATATTGCCCTTTCTGCTTGTGTGCCAGTCTTGACTCCTGGGTGTGCCATCTCTCTCTCTGAAATTGTGGGCCATGGAAAGCCTATTTATTTTTTTGCTTGATTTGGGTTCTAAAATCTACCTGAAAAAAAATCACTACATCAATCAGTGGGAGAAAAATATTGGCCTCAGGGCTTGTGTGCCACTCCTGACTCCTGTGTGTGCCATCTCTCACTCAGTGGGCCATAGAAAGCCTTTTTTTTATTATTTGGTTTCTAAAGTCTCCCTGAAAAAAAATAAATAAATAAAACAGTGGGAGATTAATATTGCCCTTTCTGCTTGTGTGCCAGTCTTGACTCCTGGGTGTGCCCTCTCTCTCTCTCAAATTGTGGACCATAGAAAGCCTATTAATTTTTTTGCTTGATTTGGGTTCTAAAATCTACCTGAAAAAAAATCACTACATCAATCAGTGGGAGAAAAATATTGGCCTCAGGGCTTGTGTGCCACTCCTGACTCCTGTGTGTGCCATCTCTCACTCAGTGGGCCATAGAAAGCCTTTTTTTTTATTATTTGGTTTCAAAAGTCTCCCTGAAAAAGAAAAAAAAAATAAAACAGTGGGAGATTAATATTGCCCTTTCTGCTTGTGTGCCAGTCTTGACTCCTGGGTGTGCCATCTCTCTCTCTCAAATTGTGGGCCATAGATAGCCTATTTATTCTGTTGCTTGATTTGGGTTCTAAAATCTACCTGAAAAAAAATCACTGCATCAATCAGTGGGAGAAAAATATTGGCCTCAGGGCTTGTGTGCCACTCCTGACTCCTGTGTGTGCCATCTCTCACTCAGTGGGCCATAGAAAGCCTTTTTTTTTTTTTATTAATTGGTTTCTAAATTGTCCCTGAAAAAATCATTTTATCTTATTCGGTTTCTAAAGTCTCCCTGAGAAAAAAAAAAAAAAAAAAAGTAGGTGGGAGATTAATATTGACATTTGTGCTTGAGTGACAGTCCTGCGTGTGTGGCATCTCTGTGATTTGGTGCCACAGAAAACAGAGTGTGTAACATTGGGCCTGATTTTCCTTGTGGTCTCACCAACCTGTAAAGGGATATTGAAATCATACTGAAGTTATAGCTCACCGTGTAAGTTGTTTTACAGCAACAAATAAAGTTACTTTGGTTAAGTTTTTAAAACAATGAGGAAGTCTGGTGCAAGAGGTCGTGGCCGTGGGCGTTCATTGTCAGCTGGTAATGATGGTAGTGGTAGTGGAGCATCAGGTGGTCGTGGGGATAAAAATATTCCACCTAAGTCTGGAGCTGTGGAGCCAGTTTCGTCGTCTGGCTACACAAGGCCTCGAACGCTGTCTTTTCTGGGAGTAGGAAAACCGCTTTTAAAGCCGGAGCAGCAACAGCAAGTTTTGGCTTACATTGCAGACTCAGCCTCTAGCTCTTTTGCCTCCTCTTCTGAAACTGGTAAATGTAAAAGCAGCGCGTCGCTTGTGGATGTTCACGGTCAGGGACAAGTCGCTTCCTTGTCCTCTTCAGCAAAAACTACAACAAGAGAGAAGGATGCAGCAGGCGACACAACGGGTTACTCCATGGAGCTCTTTACACATACCGTCCCTGGCTTAGAAAGTGAAACACTTAACAGGCCATGCCCATTACAAGTAGATTCTGACATGGAGTGCACTGATACACAGCCACAGCCAGAGTACTATGCTGCTCCTTTGATTCAGACCACAACATTGCCCTCTCAGGGTACTGATCCACAATCAGACCCTGATGAGACTATGTTGCCCCGCCACGAACGCTATACCACCGACCGACACGGTGACACAGACGAAGTTGCACACGAGCTCGAAGAGGAGGTAATAGATGACCCAGTTGTTGACCCCGATTGGCAGCCATTGGGGGAACAGGGTGCAGGCGGCAGTAGTTCAGAAGCGGAGGTGGAGGAGGGGCCGCAGCAGTCATCAACATCGCAACAGGTTCCATCTGCCGGGCCCATATCTGGCCCAAAACGCGTGTCAAAGCCAAAACCTGTTGGAGGACAGCGTGGCCATCCGGTTAAAGCTCAGTCTGCAATCCCTGAAAAGGGATCCGATGCTAGGAAGAGTGCAGTCTGGCATTTTTTTAAACAACATCCAATTGATCAGCGCAAAGTCATCTGTCAAAAATGTTCAACTAGCTTAAGCAGAGGTCAGAATCTGAAAAGTCTCAATACTAGTTGCATGCATAGACACTTAACCACCATGCATTTTCAAGCCTGGACTAACTACCAAACGTCCCTTAAGGTTGTAGCACCCTCGGCCAATGAAGCTAGTCAGCAACGCAACATCCCTTCCGTCACTGTAAGGCCACCATTTTCCGCACCACCGGCAGTATCTGTGCAGGTTTCTTTGCCAGCCAAAAGCAGTCAGGGTCAGGGAATCACCAGTTTTGTAGGAGGAAATATTGCATATAGGGCACCGGCGGAAACAATACCGTCTCCAACCGTCTCTCAGTCTGCCATGTCCACCGGCACACCCGAAAGTTCCACGATCTCCAGCTCTCCAGTCCAGCTCACACTACATGAGACTCTGGTTAGAAAAAGGAAGTACTTATCCTCGCATCCGCGTACACAGGGTTTTAACGCCCACATAGCTAGACTAATCTCGTTAGAGATGATGCCCTACCGGTTAGTTGAAAGCGAAGCTTTCAAAGCCCTGATGGAGTACGCTGAACCACGATACGAGCTACCCAGTCGACACTTTTTTTCCAGAAAAGCCATCCCAGCCCTGCACCAGCATGTTAAACAGCGCATCGTCCATGCACTCAGGCAATCTGTGAGCACAAAGGTGCACCTGACTACAGATGCATGGACCAGTAGGCATGGCCAGGGACGTTATGTGTCCATCACGGCATACTGGGTGAATGTGGTGGATGCAGGGTCCACGGGGACATCAATTTCGGGACAGTTGTGCCTAGCCCACGGTCTAGGAAACAGTTGGCTGTAGGCGTTCGCACCCCCTCCTCCTCGTCCTCCTGCAGAAGCTACAGCTCTTCCACAGACCGCAGTCGGCCAACCACTCCATCGGCAGATGACACTGTTGCACACCAGTTGTCCCATTATGGGCCAGCTACTGGCAAGCGTCAGCAGGCTGTATTGGCTATGAAGTGTTTGGGCGACAACAGACACACCGCGGAAGTTCTGTCCGAGTTCTTGCAACAAGAAACGCAGTCGTGGCTGGGCACAGTAGATCTTGAGGCAGGCAAGGTAGTGAGTGATAATGGAAGGAATTTCATGGCTACCATCTCCCTTTCCCAACTGAAACACATTCCCTGCCTGGCTCACACCTTAAACCTGGTGGTGCAGTGCTTATTGAAAACTTATCCTGGGTTCTCCGACCTGCTCCTCAAAGTGCGTGGACTTTGCTCACATATCCGACGTTCGCTTGCACACTCCAGCCGTATGCAGACCTATCAGCGGTCTTTGAACCTTCCCCAGCATCGCCTAATCATAGACGTTGCAACAAGGTGGAACTCAACACTGCACATGCTTCAGAGACTGTGCCAACAGAGGCGGGCTGTTATGTTTTTGTGGGAGGATACAAATACACGGGCAGGCAGTAGGATGGCAGACATGGAGTTGTCAGGTGTGCAGTAGTCGAAGATACAAGACATGTGTCAAGTCCTTCAGTGTTTTGAGGAATGCACACGGCTGGTTAGTGCAGACAACGCCATAATAAGCATGAGCATCCCCCTGATGTGTCTGCTGATGCAAAGTTTGACGCACATAAAGGATCAGGCGTCTGCACCAGAGGAAGAGGAAAGCCTTGATGACAGTCAGCCATTGTCTGGTCAGGGCAGTGTACAGGACGAGGTAGTGGGCAAAGAGGAGGTGGAGGACGAGGAGGATGATGGGGATGAGTATATTTTGAATGCGGAAGCTTTCCTGGGGGCACTGGAAATTGGTTGCGTGGCAAGGCCGGGTTCTGGTTTTTTGAGGGACACAAGTGACGTAGATTTGCCTGAAACTGCCCCTCAAGCAATCACAACCGGAGATTTGACAACTGGAACTTTGGCCCACATGGCGGATTATGCCTTACGTATCCTAAAAAGGGACACACGCATTACGAAAATGATGAACTATGACGATTACTGGTTGGCCTGCCTCCTTGATCCACGCTATAAAGGCAAATTGCAAAATATTATGCCACATGAGAACTTGGAACTAATATTAGCAACCAAACAATCAACTCTTGTTGACCATGTGCTTCAGGCATTCCCAGCACACAGCGCACGTGATCGTTCTCACACGAGCTCCAGGGGGCAGCAGACTAGGAGCGTTAGGGGTGCACACATCAGAAGTGGCGTTGGACAGAGGGGTTTTCTGACCTGGTTGTGGAGTGATTTTGCTATGACCGCAGACAGGACAGGTACTGCTGCATCAATTGAAAGTGACAGGAGACAACATTTGTCCAGTATGGTTACTAACTATTTGTCATCCCTTATCGATGTTCTCCCTCAACCGTCATTCCCATTTGATTACTGGGCATCAAAATTAGACACCTGGCCAGAATTGGCAGAATATGCATTGCAGGAGCTTGCTTGCCCGGCAGCAAGTGTCCTATCAGAAAGAGTATTCAGTGCTGCAGGTTCAATATTAACCGAAAAAAGGACTCGTCTGGCTACCCAAAATGTTGATGATCTAACATTCATTAAAATGAACCACAACTGGATTTCGAAATCTTTTGCCCCACCTTGCCCGGCCGACACCTAGCTTTCCTATGAAAAGCTCTTGCCTGTGGACTACTGTGAATTACTTTTCTAATGTCTAATTTGCTGCAGCTGATTGTCCAGCATACGACATGTTTACACCTCCCTAAATGGCCAAACTCCCCACACGGGGCCGTGGTATCGCGACTTGGTGCAAGCAACCGTGAGACTGCTGTTTGTCTGAAGAGGTGGGTGTGCTCGCTTTTGGTCGACGGCATTGCTACTGGGTCCCTCATAGTACAATAAAGTGTCTCTGGCGGTGGTGGTGCGCACCCAACGTCAGACACACTGTTGTAACATGAGGGGCCCTGGGCCTGTACCGCCGGCCACAAGAGAGTTCACCCACCCCCAGGTCAAACATTGCTCTACCACTTCCACAGTTATCTCTCACACTGCCACCAATGTTTAGTCTATGCACTGACATCCTTCCATACCTGCCACTGACAATACCATTGTGTTGACATGTATGATGGTACTTAACATAGTCAGGGGCAGTGTACTCTATTTACCACAGTAAATACTTTGCGCTAAATTAGTAGGTCTGAAACAACGCAGAGGATCCCACCCCTGAACCTAATGATTGCACCCTTTAGTGTTTTTGTTTTGTTTTAATGCGAGACATTCACATTTATTTGTTGTTTTTGACTACTAACTGGCAGACACTCATTACAATCGGCCTCCGTTGACCAGACCACTGCTGCCCGTGTACCCCTGGAACCTATTTTACAGTGCCTACAGCCAGCCCATTTTATTATGTTAGGCCTTCGAAGCCTGTCTGCGGTCCCTCCTTCCACTAGGCCTCCACTGACCTGACCACTGCTGCCCGTGTACCCCTGGAACCTATTTTACAGTGCCTACAGCCAGCCCATTTTATTATGTTAAGCCTTGGAAGCCTGTCTGCGGTCCCTCCTTCCACTAGGCCTCCACTGACCAGGCCACTGCTGCCCGTGTACCCCTGGAACCTATTTTACAGTGCCTACAGCCAGCCCATTTTATTATGTTAGGCCTTCGAAGCCTGTCTGCGGTCCCTCCTTCCACTAGGCCTCCACTGACCAGACCACTGCTGCCCGTGTACCCCTGGAACCTATTTTACAGTGCCTACAGCCAGCCCATTTTATTATGTTAGGCCTTCGAAGCCTGTCTGCGGTCCCTCCTTCCACTAGGCCTCCACTGACCAGACCACTGCTGCCCGTGTACCCCTGGAACCTATTTTACAGTGCCTACAGCCAGCCCATTTTATTAAGTTAGGCCTTGGAAGCCTGTCTGCGGTCCCTCCTTCCACTAGGCCTCCACTGACCAGACCACTGCTGCCCGTGTACCCCTGGAACCTATTTTACAGTGCCTATAGCCAGCCCATTTTATTATGTTAGGCCTTGGAAGCCTGTCTGCGGTCCCTCCTTCCACTAGGCCTCCACTGACCTGACCACTGCTGCCCGTGTACCCCTGGAACCTATTTTACAGTGCCTACAGCCAGCCCATTTTATTATGTTAGGCCTTCGAAGCCTGTCTGCGGTCCCTCCTTCCACTAGGCCTCCACTGACCTGACCACTGCTGCCCGTGTACCCCTGGAACCTATTTTACAGTGCATAGAGCCTATTTTTTTATTTTATTTAATATTAATAAAGCCATGATGGACTACGCTGTACCACGCTATGAGCTACCCAGTTGACAATTCTTTTGCGAGAAAAGCCATCCCACCCCTCCACCAGCATGTTAAAGACCACATTGTCCTTTCATTCTGTCAATCTGTGAGTCCAAAGGTACACCTGACAACAGACACATGAAGCGGTAGGCATGGCCACGGAAGGTTACGTGTCCTTTGTGGCGCAATGGGTTAATGTATTGGATGCATGGTCCACACAGGGGACAGCCTGGTAAGTCTGTCTGCAGTCCCTAATTCAAGTTGTCCTCAAATGAATAAATGTGAGCTTCCACCTTCTGGCTCTCATTAAGTGCTGTTTTTTAAAAGATGGTTGGTTCCGGCCTACTAACGGTGTCTGCCCCTGCCTGGTGTTGTCCTCAACTGAATAAAGCTGAGCTTCTACCTTCTGGCTCTCATTAAGTGCTGTTTTTTAAAAGATTGGTGGTTCCGGCCTACTAACGGTGTCTGCCCCTGCCTGGTGTTGTCCTCAACTGAATAAAGCTGAGCGTCTACCTTCTGGCTCTGATTAATTTTTTTTTTTTTTTTTAATTGCTGGTTGGGGCCTAACACCTCTGTTTGCTGCTCCCTGGTGTTTGTCCTCCACTGAATAAAGCTGAGCTTCTACCTTCTGGCTCTCATTAAGTGCTGTTTTTTAAAAGATTGGTGGTTCCGGCCTACTAACGGTGTCTGCCCCTGCCTGGTGTTGTCCTCAACTGAATAAAGCTGAGCTTCTACCTTCTGGCTCTCATTAAGTGCTGTTTTTTAAAAGATTGGTGGTTCCGGCCTACTAACGGTGTCTGCCCCTGCCTGGTGTTGTCCTCAACTGAATAAAGCTGAGCTTCTACCTTCTGGCTCTCATTAAGTGCTGTTTTTTAAAAGATTGGTGGTTCCGGCCTACTAACGGTGTCTGCCCCTGCCTGGTGTTGTCCTCAACTGAATAAAGCTGAGCTTCTACCTTCTGGCTCTGATTAATTTTTATTTATTTTTTTAATTGCTGGATGGGGCCTAATACCTCTGTTTGCTGCTCCCTGGTGTTTATCCTCAACTGAATAAAGCTGAGCTTCTACCTTCTGGCTCTCATTAAGTGCTGTTTGTTAAAAGATTGGTGGTTCCGGCCTACTATCGGTGTCTGCCCCTCCCTGGTGTTGTCCTCAACTGAACAAAGCTGAGCTTCCACCTTCTGGCTCTCTTTAAGTGCTGTGTTTTTAAAAATAGGTGGTTATGGGCCTACTAACAGTGTCTGCCCCTGCCTGGTGTTGTCCTCAACTGAATAAAGCTGAGCTTCTACCTTCTGGCTTTTGGCCTACAGTAACAAATATTAAACTGCATTTGGCCTATTAGTGTGTTTGGGCACTTAAAACAGTGTCTGCTGCTCCTGGGTTTGCTACTCCACTCAACAAAGCAATGCCGCCTGTTTAGTCCTGTTACCAATTTTGAACTGCATTTAGCCTACTTTATTCTTTGGCCCTATATCTGTTTCCTCCTCATCCTGCCCATTCCCCAGCCACTGCTAGATGAGTCTGCTGGTACATTGACCTAGACCACTACATTCCCCTTGCACTCTACACAGCCAGAATCTGACCCTGCTGAAAGTAAGGTTCCCCTTCCCGCATGTTATACCACCTTACACAGGGACAAAGAGGAAGGTGCAGATGAAAGTGCAGGTTCCTTCATCAGGTGGGGGGGGCATACTCGTTGGCGACATCACTGGCACAGGGCCCCTCAGAGTACGCAAAAGTGTCGCTGCTGGTGGGAGGCACCCCCGCCGTGCAAACACACCGCTGTACTTTGAGGGGCCCTGTGCCAGTGCCAATGCCAACGAGGGGGCCTCCCTGCTTGCTTAGGATCACAGCACTTGCAAACTTGACATACTTACCTCTCACTGCTCCACCGCCGTGACGTAGTCCACGTTTCCTGGGCCCACTAAAAGCTTGAACCAGCCCTACCCTCCACAACTTTTGCAAAATGACCCCCAAGTTCCAATGCCCAACTATTATTATAAAGTTAATTAAGATTGACAAGCTTCAGAAACAAGAGTGGATGTTTTTGGCATTAAAATGGGCACTGTAGGTGTTTTCCTGGCCTCCACTCACTGCCGACTATGCTTCCCCATTGACTTGCATTGGGTTTCGTGTTTCGGTCGATCCCCGACTTTTAGCGATAATCGGCCGACTGCACTCAACTCGACTCTGGACAAAGTCGGGTTTCACAAAACCCGACTCGACCTTAAAAAAATGAAAGTCGCTCAACCCTACCTCTGACAGCATGACCTCGCTGGGCTCTGATGGCGTAAACGATCTAATGGTGGTAATGTTACCAGTGATCAGAACTAATACGCTAGTATTTCCCAATCTGTCACACAACGTGGGAAACAGCAGCGTTTATGCTGTGTATGGCGTTCGGCTATATTCAGAGATTAAATCGAAGATTAAGTAGGTGAATATTGCAAATTTTCTCATATCTTTTGAGGGTTATGTACCAAGGAAATGCAATCCAGACCACGTAATAATCTAGGGGTGTTCAATATAATATTGATAAGGGCATGTGCATGCATTGAGTAAAATTTCTGCACATTTTCTGCAACTATTAGCAGGAAAAAGACAGCTGCAAAAACACACTTTTTTGGTGTATTTTTTCCCTGCATTTTTTATTGATTTGAATGAAGTGAATGTTGAAAAACAAAGGGCTAAAACATACAGAGAATTGAAATGCTGCAGATTATTTTCTACACCAAATTTGAAAGTTAAAAATACTCAACATGCATGACACATCTGATTTCTCATTCACTTTGCTGTCTTAGGTATTGCTTCAGGTTTTGTCACAAATCCACCCCCAAAAAATGCAACAAAATGCACCCAAACTACAATGTGTACACACAGCCTAAATTTTTTATCGATTTTTTCTAGGGTTATATATATAGAGATGAGTAAACTTGTTCGGAAAACGCTTGCCAATCTCAAATTCGTCATGAATGTAGCACATTTGGATTTGTATTCACAAGCATTTTTACTCAAAGTCATCAACATTTAGTCACAGTTCGGTAAATCATTGCACTTCCATTAATTCTTTTGTTATGATTTTGGCTAGGATAGTGGTGCTGTATTACGAGTGGAGGGGACAGAGGGACATGTCTCATGAGGGATGTCAAAAGGTTAGAAGAGCGGCGCACTCTTTTTTTTTCCCTTAACTTTATATGTGATGATTCTGGCAGCCAATCAGGTGTATAAACCATTCACAATGTCCAGACACAAGGGCTTGTGCCACATGTCACATGTACCTCTCCATATAAAAAGGTGCTGCTACTGGATAGTCAGAAAGATAATTTGGCAGTTGATTGTCAGTCAGCTAGTTAATATACATAGGATCCTGTGTGGATGTGAAATCGACCTTCCAGGAGATCAATCATTTTTGCTCAGTGTATATGACACCAGGGCACATTTCAGCATATATCTCTATTGTGCTGCAAATATTGTGCTTGAGCTAGGAGTCAACATGTGAGAATCTAAATTGTTGTTATAATAGCGTGCTCCAGAAAGCAGGGGATATTAAGATTATATTAATTTTGTATGCGATTCACTAAACTTTATCTTGACACATAATGCTTTCAAATTCATGCACAAATGGTATATACAGTGGGTCGGAAAGTATTCATACTCCTTTAAATTTTTAACTCTTTGTTTCATTGCAGCCATTTGGTAAATTCAATAAAGTCTCATGAATGTACTCTCTGCACCCCATCTTGACTGAAAAAAACCATAGAAATGTAGTAGTTTTTGCAAATGTATTAAAAAAGAAAAACGGGAATATCACATGGTCATAAGTATTCAGATCCTCGGCTCAGTATTGAGTAGAAGCACCCTTTTGAGCTAGTACAGCCATGAGTCATCATGGGAATGATGCAACACATTTTTCACACCTTGATTTGGGGATCCTCTGCCATTCTTCCTTGCAGATCCTCTCCAGTTCCGTCAGGTTGGATGTGAACGTTGGTGGACAGCCATTTTAAGGTGCCTCCAAAGAAGCTCAATTCGGTTTAGGTCAGGGCTCTGGCTGGGCCAGTCAAGAATAGTCACAGAGTTGTTCTGAAGCTACTCTTTTGTTATTTTCGCTGTGTGCTTAAGGTCATTGTCTTGTTGGAAGGTGAACCTTCGGCGAAGTCTGAGGTCCAGAGCACTCTGGAAGAGATTTTCATCCAGGATATCTCTGGACTTGTCAGCATTCATGTTTCCTTCAATGTCAGCCAGTCATCCTGTCCCTGCAGCTGAAAAACATCCCCATAGCATGATGCTGCCACCACCATGTTTCACTGTTAGGGTTGTATTGGGCAGGTGATGAACATACTGCTTAGCATTATCACCAAAAAGGTCTATCTTCGTCTCATCAGACTAGAGAATCTTAGTTCTCATAGTCTGGGAGTCCTTCATGTGTCTTTTAGCAAACACTATGCGGGCTTCCATATGTCTTGCACTGAGGAGAGGCTTCCATCAGGCCATTCTGCCATAAAGGCCCGACTGGTGGAGGGCTGCAGTGATAGTTGACTTTGTGGAACTTTCTCCCATCTCCCTACTGCATCTCTGGAGCTCAGCCACAGTGATCTTGGGGTTCTTCATTACTTCTCTCACCAAGGCTCTTCTCCCACGATTGCTCAGTTTGGCTGGAAAGCCAGGTCCAGGAAGACTTCTGTTGGTCCCAAACTTCTTCCATTTAAGGATTATGGAGGCCACTGTGCTCTTAGGAACCTTGAATACTGAAGAAATTCTGTTGAAACCTGGCCAGATCTTTGCCTTGCTACAATTCTATCTCTGAGCTCCTTGGCCAGCTCCTTTGACCACATGATTCTCATTTGGTCTGACATGCACTGTGAGCTCTGAGGTCTTACATAGACAGGTATGTGCCATTCCAAATCAAGTCCTATCAATTTAATTAAACACAGCTGGACTCCAATGAAGGAGTAGAACCATCTCAAGGAGGATCACAAGGAAATGGACAGCATGTGACTTAAATATGAGTGCCTGAGCAAAGGGTCTAAATACTTATGACCACGTGATATTTCAGTTTTTCTTTTGTAATAAATTTGCAAAATTTACTACCTTTCTGATATTTTTCAGTCAAGATGGGGTGCAGAGTGTACATTGCAGAGAAAAAAATGAACTTTTCTGAATTTACCAAATGGCTGGAATGAAACAAAGAATGAATAATTTAAAGGGGTCTGAATATCTTCCATACCCACTGTACAGCGAACTGACACTGCCACGGACACTTCTGTAGCTTGTGTTCTAGCTAACTTATATATCACGGTTCTTGAGGAAAAATATATTTTTTCACCAAAAAAACTTTTTTTTAAAATGCCTCAAAATTTAAACACGTTACATGGATGATGTTTTTGTATTGTTGTCAAGCACGAAAAAACAATTCAATGATTTTGTTTCATATCTGAACAAATCAAACAATATGAATATGTACTTCACATCCATTTTTGGGGGCCATGAATTAAATTTTTTGGATGTAAAAGTCTGGATTAATAATGGGGTTTTAATAACTGAAGCTTTTATGAAGCCAACTTCAACTAACTCGCTTTGCCACATTAAAAGTGTACACCAAAGACACACAAAAACTGCTGTTCCATTAATTCCAAAATTAATAATTCTGAGAATTACTTTGAAAAACAGGTTGCTGAATTTAAAAAAAGGTTCATTGCAAGATGATACCCTGAGCCTATCCATGATGAGGCACAGTACAAAGTGAATTCCTTGAAAAAAGAGACATTGCTACATAAAACAAAATAGGCAGAAAATGACTAAACATGAAAACCGCCAGGGGCAATAACAAATCCAGGGGAGCATATATCATTAGTGCAACCTGTGCAGCCACACAGGAGCTCTGTAGGTAAGGGGGCCTCCATTTCCACCTTCAAAGCAGATGAATTTGTGCATTATGATGAGCTATTACTAGACAAAAGGCCCATATACTGTTTTGCACAGGAGACCTTTTTGGTCTGTGTCCATCAGTGATAAAAATCCATTCTAAATCGTGCAGAGATTGATTTACATTTATCTGCAATCTGCTAATGCCGATAAGTGAAAATAAAAGCTATACTCACCTTCTTTGGCACTTCCATGGCTACTTTTGGGAACCTGGCATACTTTATAAAATGCATCACATTCCAAGTATGGGCTAAAACCCATCACAAATTATAACACATCAACACAGGAGGCTACGTTGTACAGAGACTGGGAAGGACTTGGGAAGGGCACCACGGGAGGCACGTATAATTGGTTTTATTTTTCATTTTGCAAGAGTTTTTTTGCTTAAGTATTTGTGGATCATTCTACAAACATACAGGTAAACTGTAATAAAATCCCAAATAAATTGAGTTTATCGTTGATTTTAACTTTTCAGTTAAATTTAATAGAGAAGGTTTGCAACACATCAGCAAATGATATACAGCATAAATTGACATGCTGCAGAAGTAAAATCAGCACCACAGATCAAATTCAAGTAAATTTACAATTATTAGTTTTTCTCATGTGGATAACATTAGGTCAAATCTCAACTACTTTGTTGCTACTGCAATACAGAAGAAATATTCACAGTATCTATCACAGTATTTCCCTATAAGAATACACTGTATACCTTACTGGCACCCAGTTATTCAATGTATATTGAATGTTCCTTATTTAGCAGAAAGTAATTAGCATAATGTGTAAAAAAAATATGTATCTTCACCTCACCCCTTAACCGACTGCTGCTGCCGGAGCAGCCATTGAGTTTTCCACACCACTTGGCCTGTTCTTTTCTCCATCCTCTTCACTCTGTGTCTCCAGCACTGATCAGGTCTTTGACGTCAGGATGCTAGTTAGTGTCTTGGAAAATTGTGACATTATGACATTTACCATGACATCTGATGTCCCAGACAAAAGAAGAGAGACTTGGCCCCGAACAAAAGAGGAAAGAAAAGGTCCGATTGAGCAGAGCACCAGACAATTAGCATGAGTTTTGGGGTTTTTTTTAACTCATTTCCCAGACCTCCAAAATTTGGATTCAAATTTTTCTACCAATTTGCTGAATTTGCAAGAAACAAGATACATAAAAAATTAGATTCCGAAAAATCCAAGTGTTTTGCTAAATTTGAGAGAATTCAGTGTGCCTCGTACACATTCGCTTATCTCTCATTTTTAGCATTTCTACTTTTTATTTTTATTACATTCTACTGTTTATAAATGAGCATACAGCATTTTACTTTCTGTCTTTGCAGATTGTCAATTTGCATATAAAACACAAACACACAGTAAAATACCATATTTTCAGATTTTTCTCCTCTAGGGATCAATCTAAGGACCACCAATACAAAGACACCATGCTCAGCAGTTAACCTCAAATGTTATGCTGAATTGAGTTACAACAGGCGAAATTACTTCAAAAAGGTGGTAAGACCGCTCTACATTTTTCAGCATATTTTGTGAACATATTAAACATAGAGTTCTCCTATTATTCTTTTCTCTTTACCTCCCTGCAATGTAGAAACCCTGGACAGAGTTTATCCTAGTTTGCGACATATATGACCGATCCATCAGATTCTCACACATTTTGACTTGAGAATATCGGATGGTTACCATATGTAGATAATTATAAGAATGAAATGCAAACCTCAGCTAACTCATGATAGTTATTA
The DNA here is from genome assembly GCF_051348905.1 of Ranitomeya variabilis. Classification (NCBI taxonomy): domain Eukaryota; kingdom Metazoa; phylum Chordata; class Amphibia; order Anura; family Dendrobatidae; genus Ranitomeya; species Ranitomeya variabilis. The sequence continues at coordinate 822,469,135 of NC_135232.1, read as the reverse complement.
CTTTTCACAGCACACGCCCAACATCTGGCTTCTGTGGCTCTTCTTCAATGATAAAGACAATATAAAGGAAAAGAAATAACTCTTAAAAAAGTCTAAACTTTATAAAAAGGACTGGATAAAATCATTTGAAGGATACCTGGGAAATGATGAAGAATCACTGCAAAAGTTGCAAAATAATGGGTGGGAATGATATACAGTTGCGCTCAAAAGTTTACATACCCCGGCAGAATTTTTACTTTCTTGGCCTTTTTTCAGAGAATATAAATGATAACACCAAAACTTTTTCTGCACTCATGGTTAGTGGTTGGGTAAAGCCATTTATTGTCAAACTACTGTGTTTTCATTTATTGTCAAACTACTGTGTTTTCTCTTGATAAATCATAATGATAACCCAAAACAACAAAACATCCAAATGACCCTGATCAAATGTTTCTTAATACCGTGTATTGCCCTCTATCAATGAAAGCTTAAAGTCTTTTGTGGTCGTGCAATAGTATCTGGTGTGAAGTAGTTCAGAAGGAAAACAACAGCAATACATCACATAAAAAATGTGAGGACACTGATGAGTATTGGGAAATTATCAAATATCAAATAATTCACAGTGACCGGAAACAGTGGGATTCCAGCTGTGTATATCAGATGGGCTCCTGTAGCTGAAATGAATACAGAAGTATTACCCATGCCATTAATATGAAATATATACAGTATCCGTCATGGAGCACTAACTACTAGGGTTGAGCGAAACGGGTCGGCCATTTTCAGAAGTCGCCGACTTTTGGCAAAGTCGGGTTTCATGAAACCCGACCCCTGTGTGGGGTCGGCCATGAGGTCGGCGATCTTCTGAATCTGGGATCGGAATTCCGATACCGAGTTCTGATATGTTTGCGATATCGGGAATCGGTATCGGAATCCATATTTAAGTGTAAAATAAAGAATTAAAATAAAAAATATTGATATACTCACCTGTCCGGCGGCCCCTGCAACTTACCGAGGGAACCGGCGGCCTGCTTTGGTTAAAATGAGCGCGTCCAGGGCCTTCCGTGACGTCACGGCTTTGTGATTGGTCGCGACGGCCCATGTGACCGCCACGCGACCAATCACAAGCCGCGGACGTCATTCTCAGGTCCTAAATTTCTAGAATTCTAAATTCTAGGAATTTAGGACCTGAGAATGACGTCCGCGGCTTGTGATTGGTCGCGTGGCGGTCACATGGGCCGTCGCGACCAATCACAAAGCCGTGACGTCATCTTAAGGTCCTTCACGCGCTGATTCTTAGGAAGGAAGGCTGCCGGAAAGAAGCCGAGGGTGAGTATATACCTAATAGGAATATACTCACCCTCGGACGCGCCCTGCTTCTTTCCGGCAGCCTTCCTTCCTAAGAATCAGCGCGTGAAGGACCTTAAGATGACGTCACGGCTTTGTGATTGGTCGCGACGGCCCATGTGACCGCCAGGCGACCAATCACAAGCCGCGGACGTCATTCTCAGGTCCTAAATTCCTAGAATTTAGAATTCTAGGAATTTAGGACCTGAGAATGACGTCCGCGGCTTGTGATTGGTCGCGTGGCGGTCACATGGGTCGTCGCGACCAATCACAAAGCCGTGACGTCACGGAAGGCCCTGGAAGCGCTCATTTTAACCAAAGCAGGCCGCCGGTTCCCTCGGTAAGTTGCAGGGGCCGCCGGACAGGTGAGTATATCAATATTTTTTATTTTAATTCTTTATTTTACACTTAAATATGGATCCCAGGGCCTGAAGGAGAGTTTCCTCTCCTTCAGACTCTGGGAACCATAGTATCCCATTGCAGTGCATTGGGTTTCGTGTTTCGGCCAACCCCGACCCCGACTTTTTTATAGGATCGGCCGATTTCACTCGACCCGACTTTTGATAAAGTCGGGTTTCGTGAAACCCGACCCGATCCTATAAAAGTTAAGGTCGCTCAACCCTACTAACTACAAGTGTTCATGATGTATACATTAAGGGGTTTAAAACATCTAAAACCATATGTCATCGGAGATATCTCCGCTTAAACTGTAGCACCATCTCCAAAACAAGAAGAGACAGAAATTCTATTCAAGACCTTCCTCAATACAAGCAAGATGGAAAGCTGTGTAAGCCTACATCATATACAGTATGTGTTCACTCAGAATTATAGTACCAGTTTATAATGTACAGTATAATAGCTAGAGATGCACGGATCAGGTAAAACTCAAATATGCCTGTCCTTACAGAATTTACTGGGAAATTCGATTCGCAGAGAATTTATTCAAACTGAATAGTCCCTATTATGCTCTAGGATCTTTCAGACCCCAGAGCATAATAAACATAAGATGTAAAAAATAACAAAAAAAGTAATACTCTACTTACTGCTGACCCCTCCAGATACCCCGCTGTTCAGTGCCAGCTGTTTAGTTCTCCACACCTCTGTCGCGACAAATCTCCGGCCCGGTGTTAAATCCATGTCTCTGCCTCCAGCAGTGAGAAGGCCTAAGAAAATGCACAGTGAACTCTGGGGCCTGCTTCAGCCTAGACTGAACACTGGATCTGGATGGCAGCCAGGCAGCAGAGAGATGAGCAATGTGGTATCATTTTTTTTTACCTTTTTTCGGCCCTCTACCATTCAGCAACATAGCGGCTGCAGCTGGCAGCCATTTGCTGAGTTCAAAAGGAGTGAATTACAAAAAAATCAATATTCTTCAGAATATGAATTTTTATAAAATTGAGCAAAATTCAATTCCACTCATATAAATTCGCCCATCTCTAATAATAGAAAATACCTACAGTATTCTGCAATGCTAATGATCAAACCAATATATATGTGGATATGACCTATGTAATATGAAATCCCAAATTAGGATTGAATAGACTAGTTCTATAACAATAAGTGAGATAAAGATTCCAGGACCAAAGGCTGAAATCCCACTTTTAGGCTACTTTCACACATCCGTCGGTACGGGGCGGTCGCAAACCGTCGGACCGATGGACGTTGTGCTAAATGTAGCACAACGTGGGCAGCGGATGCAGTTTTACAACGCATCCTCTGCCCAGTGTGATGAGTGGGGAGGAGGGGGCGGAGTTCCGGTCAGGCATGCACGGTTGGAAATTGCGTATCCAATGGACAAAAAAAGTTACATTGAACATTTTTTTGTCACGACGGACCTCAAAAACAGGACGCATCCATTGCACGACGGATGTTTGTCCATCCATCGCAATCCGTCGTCTATTAAAGTCAATGGGAAAAAAACGGACCCTGCGGGCACATTTGCAGGATCCGTTTTTTTGCCAAACCGACGGATTGTGACAGAGGGAAAAAGACGGAAGTGTGAAAGTAGCCTCAGTGCTGCCTCCTTGTGCTGCTACATCAGGAATCATACTCAGCAATCCAATCGTTCTGCTTGACCCTGGTAGAAATTCTTTCATCAGAAGATTGATAAATCTCATGCACCACCATTGTAGAACAGGGGATTATTTCCATACACTGTAGGGCGTGCTGTGTAAAGTTAACTGTTATTTTTCATTAAAGAAATTCATGTATTGCTGACTAGGTATTCGTATGCCCTTTATTGGTCATTCATTAGCTGAAAGAAAATCGTCTTTCCTCAAGTAAGGGCCCCTTCACACTGGTCGATTCTGCTACGATTACGACGCATTTGCGTCATATTCGACATCGCAGTACGAGCTCGTAGCCAGCGGTCACACTCTACGATGTTAACGCTTTTTCTGACGTAGTTGCGATGTGAACGTCACGCGTCGCAATCGTACGCTACCCTTCACACCGCCATAGTCCTACGACTCCGAGCGTGACGTATTACCAGCATGGGCGTGCTAAAACGTCACGCCCAATCAGGAGACAGGTATGCGGAAGCCCAACCCACGTAGTCGCATTACGAGCTCGTATGACCGCCGTCACATACTACGATTTCGACCGCCACAGCGAGACATTTACGACGAAAGAAAGTTCTGCTCTTTCTTTCACATCGTACGATGCTGGGCTGCGTCGCAAATCGTAACGCCATGTCACACTTTGCAACCTCGGAACGAGGACGGATAAACGTCACAAATCGAACGCTCGTTCAGACTTTGATTGCACAGTGTGAAGGGGCCCTAACTTAAGATGCCTAGTTTGATCCCAATTACAAATATTACTTATCCTATGGTATCATATTGAAGCAGTGAGATGTGCCTTTCATATATGTTAACCAGGAAGGTTCAGAGTCAGCGTGTGTACATAACCTTCTTAGTCAGCACATGAATCTTATCTGGAGTTTCACAATCCCTATCAGAAGCTCTCCAGCTGTCTGAAGAAGCCCTTTTACCTCAGGAAAACAAAGATTGCATTACAAACATGCATTCCTAGCTCACATAAAAAAATGTTGATTGCTTAACACAAAAGTGCTGAAGCCATTAGTATATCCTTTTAGTATTGAAAAGTACACGTGTATTATATGCCTCCCATTCCCAGAGGAGATCACCACTAGTGTCACATTGCACAGTGGATCCATTAGTAACATAATGTCATTTTATCACAGGACAGACTAATGGTCTAAATTAGACAGATTTTTTTCACATTATTCAGTCAAAATACCCAGTCAGCTTAAACTTAAGCTGCTTGATAGGAGTCATTAAACTGAATCTTGTCAGTCAATGCATGAAAGGAGTAGATCTCAGAGAATTACTAAATGTAATGTGCACCTAAAATGCAGTATACTTGTTGGTTGACTTTATGTCCTGCTGTAGTCAATCTCCTGAATTTTTGGGGTTTCTCATATACACTGCCCCCCAAAAAAATAAAGGGAACATTTAAACAACACAAGGTAACTCCAAGTCAATCACACTTCTGTTAAATCAATCTGTCCAGTTATGAAGCAACACTGTGAATCACTTTCTCTTGCTGTTGTGTAAATGGAATAGACAACAGGTAGAAATGAGAGGCAATAAGCAAGACAACCCCTATAAAGGAGCGGTTCTGCTGGGGGTGACCACAAACCATTTATCTGTTGTCATCTTTTTTGGCTGTTGTTTTGATCACTTTTGCATTTTGCCATTGCTCTCACCCCTACAAGTACAGTAGCATGAGGCAGTGTCTGCAACTTACATAAGTTGCTCAGGTAGCAGCTTAGGTGCAGCTCATCCAGAATGGCACATCAATGCAAGATATGACAAGAAGGGTAGCTGTGTCTGTCAGCACATTGTCCATATCATGGAGCAGATACCAGGAGATAGGTAAGTACATCAGGAGCACTGGATTGAGGTGTAGGAGGGCAAGAACCCAGCAGCAGATTCGCTACCTCCTCTTTTGTGCAAGGAGTAACAGGAGGAGCAGTGCCAGAGACCTGCAAAATGACCTCCAGCAGGCCACTAACATCCATGTGTCTGCTCAAAATGTCAGAATCAGAATCCATGAGGGTGGAATGAGGGCCCGATGTCTACAAGTGGGTGTTGTGCTTACAGCAAACACTGTGCAGGTCGATTGGCATTTGCCAGCAAACATCAAGATTGGCAAATTCAACATTGACGCCTTGTGTTATGACCCCAATGGCAGAGGGTCTCAGGAATAATGCTAAGTCTGTAAATACAGAAAACCAGCTCATAGGGCAGTGGTAACTGGGCTGACCATATAACTAATCCTAGCACCACAAATACCAGCAGCCGGGGAACGTTCCTACGTTGATCCTAGACGTCTCGCGCCAGCCGGAGAGCTAACTACCCCTAGAAGGGAAAAGAAAGACCTTTCTTGCCTCCAGAGGAAATACCCCAAAAAGTTGGATAGAAGCCCCCCACAAATAATAACGGTGAGGTAAGAGGAAAAGACAAACATAAGAATGAGCTAGGTATTTAGCAAAGAGAGGCCCACTAGCTAATAGCAGAATATAGAAAGATAACTTATATGGTCAGCAAAAAATCCTATCAAAAATATCCACACTGGAAATTCAAGAACCCCCGAACCGTCTAACGGCCCGGGGGGAGAACACCAGCCCCCTAGAGCTTCCAGCAAGGTCAGGAATAACATTTAGTACAAGCTGGACAAAAATGATAGCAAACAAATAACCCAAAAAACAAAGAAGCAAGACTTAGCTTAATTTAACACGAACCAGGACCAGCAAACAGGAGCAAACAGAATGTGTCTGATAACACCGATGCCAGGCACTAGACTAAGGTTCCAGGAGGTTTATATAGCAACACCCCTGAAGTAACGACCCAGCTGGGTGCAAACAGAGGGAAGGAAATCCCAGAGTCATATCACTAGTAACCACTAGAGGGAGCCAAAAAAGTCTAATTCACAACAGCCTTGTGCTCTTCATGGTTCACACTGAGCACATGTGACAGACATGACAGAGTCTGGATGCGCTGTATAGAACTTTCTGCTGCCTGCAACATCCTCCAGCATTACCGGTTTGGCAGTGGGTAAGTAATGGGGTGTAAAGGCATTTCTTTGGAGGGCCACACAGCCCTACATGTGCTGGCCAGATGTACCCTGACTGCCATTAGGTACCGGGATGAGATCCTCAGACCCATTGTGAAACCGTATGCTGGTGCGGTTGGCCCTGGGTTTCTTCTGTACATGACAATGCTAGACCTCATGTAGCTGAAGTGTGTCAGCAATTCCTGCATCATGATGAAATTGAAGCTATGAACTGGCCAGCCCGTTCCCTAGAACTGAATCCAATCAAGTATCATGTCTCGTTACATCCACAAATGCCACAATGCACCTCAGACTTTCCAGGAGTTGACTGTTGCTTTAATGTAGGTCTGGGAGGAGATCTCTCATGAGAACATCCGCTGCCTCATCAGAACCATGGTCAGGCAATGCAGGGAGGTCAAATAGGCACGTTGAGGCCACGCACACTACTGGACATAATTTCCTTGTCTTGAGGCATACTCACTGAAGTTGGATCAGCCTGTAATTTTATTTTCCACTTTGATTTGGAATATCATTCCACATCCAGACCTCCAAGGGATACTAATTTTGATTTACATTGATTATTTTTACTCTTTATTGTTCTCAACGCATTGCACTATTTAATAAATAAAGATTTGCAACTGGAATTTTTAATTCAGTGATATCTAGGATGTGGTATTTTATTGTTCCCTTATTTTTTTTATGAGCAGTGTATAATAATGTCTGCATTGGCAGGAACCTTGAGTCAATTTCTTGATGTTTACTGGTCATATACTGGTAATCTTGCCAACATGAGTGATCAATAGTGTTGAGCATTCCGATACCGCAAGTATCGGGTATCGGCCGATACTAGCGGTATCGGAATTCCGATACCGGGATTCCGATACTTGGCGCGTATCGGATACCGGAATCGGAAGTTCAATGATTCAAAATTCAGAAATTCAGCCAATGAGAAAGATTCCAAGTGTGGGCACATCCTGTTTAGCATGGAGGGCATGAAACTGCTGGCAAGGCTGTGATTGGCTGCTGAAATGATGTCATGATGCAGTTTAAAAGTCGCTGGCGCCATTTTGCGATCACTCTGCTGTGAATTCAGTTAGTGACAGGACGCTGTTTGCTGACTGAGGGACAGTTTAGAGATAGCGATTTGCTTCTTTGTGCTTTCCAAAGGCTAATTTAGCAACCGCTGTGTTCACCTACTATTCACCTTCCTTTTGCCTTGTAGCGCTGTTTTCACAGCGATCTGCAAGGTCTCTCTGTGTGTGTGTGTGTGAGTGCAGCCCACTCTCTAGTCTGAGTGCAGCCACATAGGCCATCCATAGCTGGTTGTATTCAGTTCAGGGAGGGTGGTTCATTGCCTCATACTGTCCTTTTTTTTTTTTTTTTTGAAGTAGTGCAGGCTGCTGCACATTTTTTCCAAAAATTCCTATTAGTGTCTTTCCACCCGTCTCCAGCTAATTTGTGGAAAAACACTACATAGGATAAAGTAGAGGAGGGTTTTTGGGCCTTGCAGCGCCGTTTACGGCTGTCTGCACGGTCTCCGTGTGACTGCAGCTTGCCCTGTAATCTGTGAGCAGCTATAGCCTGGTTGTCTCCAGCTCAGGGTTTTTCACTGCGTCATACCGCCAAATCAATTTTCTTTTTTTTCAAAGTAGTGTAGTCTGCTGCTAATTTATTTTAAAAAATCCTATTAGTGTCTTTCCACCCGTCTCCAGCTAATTTGTGGAAAAACACTACATAGGATAAAGTAGAGGAGGGTTTTTGGGCCTTGCAGCGCCGTTTACGGCTGTCTGCACGGTCTCCGTGTGACTGCAGCTCGCCCTGTAGTCTGTGAGCAGCCGTAGCCTGGTTGTCTGCAGCTCAGGGTTTTTCACTGCGTCATACCGCCAAATCAATTTTCTTTTTTTTCAAAGTAGTGTAGTCTGCTGCTAATTTATTTTAAAAAATCCTATTAGTGTCTTTCCACCCGTCTCCAGCTAATTTGTGGAAAAACACTACATAGGATAAAGTAGAGGAGGGTTTTTGGGCCTTGCAGCGCCGTTTACGGCTGTCTGCACGGTCTCCGTGTGATTGCAGCTCTATCCGTTGTCAGTTCAGCCCCCAAAAAATAAATAAATAATAAAGTTCACCAAACACACCAGTTACACACCACTTTACATTTGTGTAGACCACATTAGCTCATATTCAAGTCTAGTCCACACTTTAGAAAATTAGTGTGTCTTATACCTGTTAGGAGGAGTTGCTCAGGAATAAGCACACAAAGCCGTTAGTACTTTTCTGCTTATCTTTATCAGTCAACCAAGATGAAGAAGGCAGTGAGTAAGGCACGTGGGCGTGGGCGTGGGCGCGGAGCAGGGAGGGGACGTGGGGATTCTGTGCCTGCTGCGGGCACCGGTGAGTCATCAGCACCCACTTTCACAAGGGAACAGTCGTTCATGCGCAGCTTTGTCGCCGAGCGCCGTACACCGCTGCTGCGTGAAGACCAAATTGAAGCCGTTGTGGGATGGATGGCAGCTAATGCATCAACTTCCCTTAGTGCCACATCCTCTCAGACACAGAGCACTGGAGAGCAGCCATCTGTCTCTTCACCACCTGCAAAATTGCCCAGGCAGACAGAGATCCCAGGACAGGAGCAGTCTCTACTTCTGTTCTCTGAATCATCTCTTGGCTTGGAAACAGGGGGCCAGCCAAGCAGCATTGGAGAAATGGAAGAAGAGGCAGGGTGCAGTGATGCCCAACAGCTTTTTCTGTCTTCCTCTGAAGAGGCGGGTGGGCCAGTGGCTCCGGTCACCACCTCGCAGGCCGCATCAGCTGATGATGACACTCAGGTGCCACTTACTGGTGCGTGCTCTGCTGCTGAGACTACCCAGGAGGAGCAGTTGGGGGCAGAGGGTAGTGTAGATGATGAGGTCCTTGACCCATCTTGGCGTCAGGGACAGGAAGGTGGTGGGAGCAGCTCTGAGGAAGAGATTCCCCGTACGGCCCAAAGAGGGAGAGGGAGGGGGAAGACTGCAGATCCTGCAGCCTCCGCTTTGGCACCCGTAAGGAGCATGTCTCTTCCAAAAGTCAAAAGGGGGGCTCCCAAGACTTGCAGTGCCTGGTCCTTTTTTGACACAGTTGCAGATGACATTTGCTATGTCAGATGCAAGGTGTGTCATCAAAAAATCAAAAGAGGTCAAAAAGTCGCCAACCTCAATACCTCCAACATGTGGAAACATGTGCGCAACAGGCACCCGGCGGAGTTAGACAAACACACTGAAGAGCTAGGCCAACCAACAGCGGCAGCTACCACCTCTTCAGCTCGTGTTGCCTCTTCCTCTAGCTCACACGCAGCTGGTTCGGCTTCCTCCCAGGATCGCCGTGGAAGAACCTCTGGCCCTGTTGTCCAGAGACCCGCTGTCATTCCACCCGCAGCACCACTTTCCCAGTCAACCACACACTCCCAGCCCAGTCTACAGCCATCGGTAGTACAGGCATGGGAGAAAAGGCGGCCTTTCTCATCAAACCACCCACGAGCACAGGCTCTGACTGCAGGCATTGCCAAACTTCTGTCACTGGAAATGCTGTCATTCAGGCTGGTGGAGACTGACAGCTTCCGTGACTTGATGTCATTGGCAGTCCCACAGTACAGTGTGCCCAGCCGCTTTTACTTCAGCAGGCAAGCCGTCCCTGCCCTGCACAAGCATGTGGAGGGACACATAAAACACGCGCTACTGAACGCCGTCAGTAGCAAGGTCCACCTCACCACCGATGCGTGGACCAGTCAACATGGACAGGGGCGATACCTTTCCCTCACTGCCCATTGGGTTAATGTCGTTGAGCCGGGTACAGACCGTGCGAGTGGCGCAGGACGTGTCCTGCCCACTCCAAGGATTGCAGGAATCCATTCTGTACGCATTGACTCCTCCTCTTACACCAGTTCCTCAGAATCATCGCTGCAGGAGCCGTCACAGTCCACCTCCACATGGACCCGTGATGAACGTGTACCTGTTACGACTGACATGAGCACAGCCGTGGCCAAACGTCAACAGGCCGTCTTGAAATTAATTTTTTTGGGGAATCGTAGCCACACAGCGCAGGAGCTCTGGAATGCCATCAAGCAGGAGAGCGATGTGTGGTTTGAGCCAGCGAATCTCCAGCCAGGCATGGTAGTGTGTGATAATGGCCGAAATCTGGTGGCAGCCCTGGGCCTCGGCAACCTCACTCACATCCCATGTCTGGCACATGTGCTCAATTTGGTCGTACAGAGTTTTTTGAGGGACTATCCGGATCTTGATGCACTGCTGCACAAGGTCCGCCTAGAGTGTGCTCACTTGCGGCGTTCCAGCACGGCAAAAGCGCGCATTGCGGCTCTGCAGCGCCGACACCGCCTGCCGGAACATCGCATCATATGTGACCTACCTACCAGGTGGAATTCCACGTTACATATGTTGGAGCGGTTGTGTGAGCAGCAGCAAGCTGTAATGGAGTACCAGCTGTATCAGGCGCAAAAAAGTCGCAGTCAGCGCCGTACAGACTTCACAACCACAGAGTGGGCCACTATGAAGGATGTCTGCCAGGTTTTGCGTCCCTTTGATTATTCCACGCGGATGGCGAGTGCAGATGATGCACTAGTCAGCATGACTGTCCCCCTTATCTGCCTGCTTGAAAAATCACTGCAAGCGCTAAGGGATGATGTTGTGGAAGAGGTGGAGGATGAGGATTCACCACTTCCATCATCTTCTGGACAGTCAGCGCCACGTGGTTCCTCACAAACGCGTAGGCAGGGGACAGTTTGTGAGGAGGATGAGGAGGAGTCAATGGAGGAGGAAGACATCCGTCCAGAGGAGGGAGTTCCCGAATTGTCCAGTACTCAGTGTGTACAGCGAGGGTGGGGTGATGACGAGCGGGCAGAGATCACGCCTCCAGCTGGGGACAGCGTTTCTTGGGCAGTTGGCAGTCTGCAGCACATGGTGGATTACATGCTGCAGTGCCTGAGAAACGACCGCCGCATCGACCACATTCTCAACATGTCTGATTATTGGGTGTTCACCCTCCTCGATCCTCGCTACCGGGACAACGTAGAAAGCCTCATCACACCGTTGAACCGGGAGCGAAAAATGCGGGAGTACCAAGACACACTGGTCAGTTCCATCATCTTCTCCATTCCAACTGAGAGAAGTGCTGCTAGTGCATTCCAAAGCAGCTCAGTGCGTCCAGGCAGTGGTGGAGGCTCTGCACAAAGAGGGAGCAGAAGCAGTGCCTCTGCCCAAGGCAAGACCAGTATGGCCGAACTGTGGCACAGTTTTCTGTGCCCGCCACAAAAGTCTACACCATCACAGACGGCTCCAGTCAGCAGGAGGCAACGGTTCCGTCAGATGGTGACAGACTACATGTCTTGCCCTCTTGCTGTACTCCCAGACGGCTCTTCCCCTTTCAAGTTTTGGGTCTCAAAGCTGGATACATGGCCAGAGCTAAGCCAGTATGCATTGGAGGTGCTGTCTTGCCCTGCGGCCAGTGTATTATCGGAACGTGTCTTTAGTGCTGCAGGTGGTGTACTAACTGACCGTCGCATGCGACTATCCTCCGATAACGTTGACCGGCTTACTTTCCTGAAAATGAACAAGGCCTGGATCTCGCAGGAATTTGCCACTCCTCCTCCTGATTAAATAATTAGGTCACTGTATACGTTATCCAGGTCTCCTGTTGTGTTCATCTTTCTACCACCTGAACTTAAATTCCTGGGCTCCAACACCGCCAGTTGAGGCTCAGATGTGCCGTCTGCACAGTCAAAACATACGACCCAGTGTTATTGGGTTTCAGTAACGTCAGCTGATCCCCAGCTGTGTAGCCGGCAATGTGTCATGCGACCGTCACGCTGACACAACAACTGAAATGTAAGGGAATCTGTCCCCCCCCCCCCCAAGGCGTTTGTTACTGAAAGAGCCACCTTGTGCAGCAGTAATGCTGCACAAGGAAAAAGGTAGCTATTTTGGTTTTGCTCCTTGCACATGCAAAACTTAACACTTATAAAATGTGTCCACTGATACCGTAAAACCGTCCCGGAGGTGGGACTTTCCTTCGTAATATGACGCAGCACAGCCGTCATTCCTACCCCCCCGGCGCCGCGCCCCGGCTCCTCAGCGTTGTTTGATTCCGTCCCGGAGCCTGCGCTGTTATGTTATCCCGTGGCCAGGCACACTTAGCGCTGCCCGTCTTCTGGCATCATTTGGTGTCAGGCTGGCTGCGCCTGTGCGGCCACGCTGGCCGAGAGCCCGCCTCGCAGTGTCTTCTGATTTAATCCCACTGGGGGCCTGGGATCTATGGACATGCGCAGTGCATATCTGAACCTCCACCTCTCACTCATCTCCCTATGGCTTCTTCAGACTGTTCGGTGTCAGCTGGTCCCTAATAGCATGCCACGGCCGTGACACCGCACAGTCTGAAAAAGAAGCCGTAGGGAGGGGAGTGAGAGGCGAGGATATGCACTGCTCATGGCCATGGATCCCAGGCCCCCAGTGGGATTACATCAGAAGACACTGCGAGGCGGGCTCTCGGCCAGCGCGGCCGCACAGGCGCAGCCAGCCTGACACCAAATGATGTCAGAAGATGGGCAGCGCTAAGTGTGCCTGGCCACGGGATAACATAACAGCGCAGGCTCCGGGACGGAATCAAACAACGCTGAGGAGCCGGGGCACGGCGGCGGGGGGGTAGTAATGATGGCTGTGCTGCGTCATATTACGAAGGAAAGTCCCACCTCCGGGACGGTTTCACGGCTTCAGGGGACACATTTTAAAAGTGTTTAGTTCTGTGTTTGCAAGGAGCATGATCAAAATAGCCACCTTTTCCTTTTGCATCTTTCGTGCTGCACAAGCTGGCTCTTTCAGCTACAAACGCCTTGGGGGGGGGGTTAAAGGTTCCCTTTCGACTTTCTCAGGCTTCGGCCTACATTGTGTTCCTCTGCTTTTCCACCTGCCACTGGGCTCCAACACCGCCAGTTGCCGTCCAGAAGTGCTGTACGCACAGTCAACAGTCCCTCCTCTGTTATTGGGGTTCAGTAACGTCAGCTGTTCCCCTGCTGTGTGTGTGGCAATCCCTCCTACCTCCTCCAACCTCCTCCTCCTCCACCTGTCCCTGGGCTCCAACACCGCCAGTTGCCGTCCAGAAGTGCTGTACGCACAGTCAACAGTCCCTCCTCTGTTATTGGGGTTCAGTAACGTCAGCTGTTCCCCTGCTGTGTGTGTGGCAATCCCTCCTACCTCCTCCAACCTCCTCCTCCTCCACCTGTCCCTGGGCTCCAACACCGCCAGTTGCCGTCCAGAAGTGCTGTACGCACAGTCAACAGTCCCTCCTCTGTTATTGGGGTTCAGTAACGTCAGCTGTTCCCCTGCTGTGTGTGTGGCAATCCCTCCTACCTCCTCCTACCTCCTCCAACCTCCTCCTCCTCCACCTGTCCCTGGGCTCCAACACCGCCAGTTGCCGTCCAGAAGTGCTGTACGCACAGTCAACAGTCCCTCCTCTGTTATTGGGGTTCAGTAACGTCAGCTGTTCCCCTGCTGTGTGTGTGGCAATCCCTCCTACCTCCTCCTACCTCCTCCTCCTCCACCTGTCCCTGGGCTCCAACACCGCCAGTTGCCGTCCAGAAGTGCTGTACGCACAGTCAACAGTCCCTCCTCTGTTATTGGGGTTCAGTAACGTCAGCTGTTCCCCTGCTGTGTGTGTGGCAATCCCTCCTACCTCCTCCTACCTCCTCCAACCTCCTCCTCCTCCACCTGTCCCTGGGCTCCAACACCGCCAGTTGCCGTCCAGAAGTGCTGTACGCACAGTCAACAGTCCCTCCTCTGTTATTGGGGTTCAGTAACGTCAGCTGTTCCCCTGCTGTGTGTGTGGCAATCCCTCCTACCTCCTCCTACCTCCTCCAACCTCCTCCTCCTCCACCTGTCCCTGGGCTCCAACACCGCCAGTTGCCGTCCAGAAGTGCTGTACGCACAGTCAACAGTCCCTCCTCTGTTATTGGGGTTCAGTAACGTCAGCTGTTCCCCTGCTGTGTGTGTGGCAATCCCTCCTACCTCCTCCAACCTCCTCCTCCTCCACCTGTCCCTGGGCTCCAACACCGCCAGTTGCCGTCCAGAAGTGCTGTACGCACAGTCAACAGTCCCTCCTCTGTTATTGGGGTTCAGTAACGTCAGCTGTTCCCCTGCTGTGTGTGTGGCAATCCCTCCTACCTCCTCCTACCTCCTCCAACCTCCTCCTCCTCCACCTGTCCCTGGGCTCCAACACCGCCAGTTGCCGTCCAGAAGTGCTGTACGCACAGTCAACAGTCCCTCCTCTGTTATTGGGGTTCAGTAACGTCAGCTGTTCCCCTGCTGTGTGTGTGGCAATCCCTCCTACCTCCTCCAACCTCCTCCTCCTCCACCTGTCCCTGGGCTCCAACACCGCCAGTTGCCGTCCAGAAGTGCTGTACACACAGTCAACAGTCCCTCCTCTGTTATTGGGGTTCAGTAACGTCAGCTGTTCCCCTGCTGTGTGTGTGGCAATCCCTCCTACCTCCTCCAACCTCCTCCTCCTCCACCTGTCCCTGGGCTCCAACACCGCCAGTTGCCGTCCAGAAGTGCTGTACGCACAGTCAACAGTCCCTCCTCTGTTATTGGGGTTCAGTAACGTCAGCTGTTCCCCTGCTGTGTGTGTGGCAATCCCTCCTACCTCCTCCTACCTCCTCCAACCTCCTCCTCCTCCACCTGTCCCTGGGCTCCAACACCGCCAGTTGCCGTCCAGAAGTGCTGTACGCACAGTCAACAGTCCCTCCTCTGTTATTGGGGTTCAGTAACGTCAGCTGTTCCCCTGCTGTGTGTGTGGCAATCCCTCCTACCTCCTCCAACCTCCTCCTCCTCCACCTGTCCCTGGGCTCCAACACCGCCAGTTGCCGTCCAGAAGTGCTGTACGCACAGTCAACAGTCCCTCCTCTGTTATTGGGGTTCAGTAACGTCAGCTGTTCCCCTGCTGTGTGTGTGGCAATCCCTCCTACCTCCTCCTACCTCCTCCAACCTCCTCCTCCTCCACCTGTCCCTGGGCTCCAACACCGCCAGTTGCCGTCCAGAAGTGCTGTACGCACAGTCAACAGTCCCTCCTCTGTTATTGGGGTTCAGTAACGTCAGCTGTTCCCCTGCTGTGTGTGTGGCAATCCCTCCTACCTCCTCCAACCTCCTCCTCCTCCACCTGTCCCTGGGCTCCAACACCGCCAGTTGCCGTCCAGAAGTGCTGTACGCACAGTCAACAGTCCCTCCTCTGTTATTGGGGTTCAGTAACGTCAGCTGTTCCCCTGCTGTGTGTGTGGCAATCCCTCCTACCTCCTCCACCTCCTCCTCCTCCACCTGTCCCTGGGCTCCAACACCGCTAGTTGTTGCCTGGTAGTGCTGTACGCACAGTCAACAGTCCCTCCTCTGTTATTGGGGTTCAGTAACGTCAGCTGTTCCCCTGCTGTGTGTGTGGCAATCCCTCCTACCTCCTCCTACCTCCTCCAACCTCCTCCTCCTCCACCTGTCCCTGGGCTCCAACACCGCTAGTTGCCGTCCAGAAGTGCTGTACGCACAGAGCCAAACACCTCGCCAATGTGTTAGTGGGGTTCAGCACCGCCAGCTGTTCCCCTGCTGTGTATACGGCAACGTGTACTGCGACCGCCACGCAGACACAACAAGTTAAATGTAAGGGAACCTGACCCCCCCCCCCCCAGGCGTTTGTTACTGAAGGAGCCACCTTGTGCAGCAGTAATGATGCAAAGGGAAAAAGTGCCTCTTTTCGTGATGCTCCTTGCACATGCTGAACCAAACACTTATGAAATGTGTCCCCACACAGCGTTAAACCGTCCGGTAGGTGGAACTTTCCTTTGTCGTGTGACGCAGCACAGCCATCATTTTTACCCCCTTGGCGCCGTGCGCCCCCTCCTCAGCGTTGTTTGAATCTGTCCCGGAGCCTGCGCTGTTAGGTTAGCCCTTGGCCATGCACACATGTTGCGCTGCCCGTCTTCTGACCTCATTTGGTGTCAGGCTGGCTGCGCCTGTGCGGGTGCGCTGGCCGAGATCCCGCCTCGCAGTGTCGTCTAATGTAATCCCACCGCGGGCCTGTGATCCGTGCCCGTGCGCAGTGCATATCCTCTCCTCTCACTCCCCTCCCTACGGCTTCTTCAGACTGTGCGATGTCAGCTGGTCCCTAATAGCATGCCACGGCCGTGACACCGCACAGTCTGAAAAAGCCGTAGGGAGGGGAGTGAGAGGAGAGGATATGCACTGCGCACGGGCACGGATCACAGGCCCGCGGTGGGATTACATTAGACGACACTGCGAGGCGGGATCTCGGCCAGCGCACCCGCACAGGCGCAGCCAGCCTGACACCAAATGAGGTCAGAAGACGGGCAGCGCAACATGTGTGCATGGCCAAGGGCTAACCTAACAGCGCAGGCTCCGGGACAGATTTAAACAACGCTGAGGAGGCGGCGCACGGCGCCAAGGGGGTAAAAATGATGGCTGTGCTGCGTCACACGACAAAGGAAAGTTCCACCTACCGGACGGTTTAACGCTGTGAGGAGACACATTTCATAAATGTTAGGTTCCGCATGTACAAGGACCATAATTAAAAGAGCTAAGTTTACCTTTTCCAGCATTAGTGCTGTACACAATGGCTCTTTCAGCTACAAACGCCTGGGGGGGGGGGGTTAAAGGTTTCCTTTCAACTTGCTCGAGTGCAGGCTTCGGCCTACACTCCGCTCCCCCTGCTCCTCCTGCTGACCCTGGGCTCTAACACCGCCAGTTTTTGCCCAGATGTGCTAGCTGCACAGAGAAAAACACCAGCCAATGTGTCAGTGGGGTTCAGCACCGCCAGCTGTTCCCCTGCTGTGTAGCCGGCAACGTGTCCTGCGACCGCCACGCAGACACAAGAACTGAAATTGAAGGGAACCTGTCCCCCCTCCCCCAGGTGTTTCTATGTTTTACAGCTACCTTGAACAGCAGTAATGCTGCATGTGTTCAAGGTGGCTCAGAAACGTATTCTCCTCGCACATGTGGAACTGAAAACACGTCTGAAATGTGTCCTCTGTGTGACCATTTAACCGTCCCGGTGGTGTGACTTTCCTTTGTAATGACACGCTGCAACCCCCTTGGTAGCGCTGCCCGTCTTCTGGCATCATTGTTTGGCTGGCTGCGCCTCTGCGGCCGCCCTGACCCACACAACGCCCCTCGGTGTCTTATTTATTGGGACTGCGAGGGTGTGATTGATGGGCAGGATCAGTGCATCAGTTCGCCTGTCCCTCCTCTCCTTCCGCCTTCTTCGGACTGTGCGGCTTCATGGCCGTGGCATGCGATAAGGGATCAGATGACGCCGCACAGTCTGAAGCGGGTGTAAGGACCCGAGTGTGAGAGGCGAACATATGTGCTGCGCCAGGCCCTGAATCCCAGCCCCGCAGTGTTTTAACAATGTTAAGACACTGCGGGGCTGGGATTCAGGGGCATCGCGAACCGCACCGGCCGACATTACATGATGCCAGAAGATGGGCAGCGCTAACGGCGCTAGGCCAGGGGATAACACGACAGCGCAGACTCCTGTACAGCAAATAACAACGCTCGGGAGGCTGCACCCAGCACCAAGGTGGGATTCTTGACACCTGTGCTGCGTCTCATTACAAAGGGAACTCTCGCCTCCATTATACAGTTTGACTGTATAAAGGGCTAAATGTTATACGTGTTCCATTCAGCGTGTGCAAGGAGAAAAATTACAAGAGCAACCTTTGACTTGCGCAGCACTGCTGCTGCATAAGCTGTGGCTCTTCTACTTTGTAACCCCTGAGGGGGGGTTAAAGGTGACTTTTGAAATCGGTTCAATTAGGCTTCGGCCTACACTCTGCTCCACCTGCAGAGCCCGGGCTCCAACAACGCTAGTTGCTGTCCGGAAGTGCTGGCTGCACAGAGCCAAACACCTCGCCAATGTGTCAGTGGGGTCCAGCACCGCCAGCTGTTCCCCTGCTGTGTAGCCGGCAACGTGTCCTGCAAAAGCCACGCAGACACAACACACCCAAAGCTGCCGCCTGTGCAGGCTTCGGCCTACACTCCCCTCCCCCTGCTCCTCCTCCTCCTGCTCCTCCTCCTGCTGTCCCTGGGCTCTAACACACCGCCAGTTGGGGCCCAGATGTGCTAGCTGCACAGAGAAAAACACCAGCCAATGTGTCAGTGGGGTCCAGCACCGCCAGCTGTTCCCCTGCTGTGCAGCCGGCAACGTGTCCTGCAAAAGCCACGCAGACACAAGAACTGAAATTGAAGGGAACCTGTCCCCCCTCCCCCAGGCGTTTTTACGTTATCCAGCCACCTTGTACAGCGGTAATGCTGCATGTGTGCAAGGTGGCTCAGAAACGTATTCTCCTCGCACATGTGGAACTGAAAACACGTCTGAAATGTGTCCTCTGTGTGACCATTTAACCGTCCCGGTGGTGTGACTTTCCTTTGTAATGACACGCTGCAACCCCCTTGGTAGCGCTGCCCGTCTTCTGGCATCATTGTTTGGCTGGCTGCGCCTCTGCGGCCGCCCTGACCCACACAACGCCCCTCGGTGTCTTATTTATTGGGACTGCGAGGGTGTGATTGATGGGCAGGATCAGTGCATCAGTTCGCCTGTCCCTCCTCTCCTTCCGCCTTCTTCGGACTGTGCGGCTTCATGGCCGTGGCATGCGATAAGGGATCAGATGACGCCGCACAGTCTGAAGCGGGTGTAAGGACCCGAGTGTGAGAGGCGAACATATGTGCTGCGCCAGGCCCTGAATCCCAGCCCCGCAGTGTTTTAACAATGTTAAGACACTGCGGGGCTGGGATTCAGGGGCATCGCGAACCGCACCGGCCGACATTACATGATGCCAGAAGATGGGCAGCGCTAACGGCGCTAGGCCAGGGGATAACACGACAGCGCAGACTCCTGTACAGCAAATAACAACGCTCGGGAGGCTGCACCCAGCACCAAGGTGGGATTCTTGACACCTGTGCTGCGTCTCATTACAAAGGGAACTCTCGCCTCCATTACACAGTTTGACTGTATAAAGGGCTAAATGTTATACGTGTTCCATTCAGCGTGTGCAAGGAGAAAAATTACAAGAGCAACCTTTGACTTGCGCAGCACTGCTGCTGCATAAGCTGTGGCTCTTCTACTTTGTAACCCCTGAGGGGGGGTTAAAGGTGACTTTTGAAATCGGTTCAATTAGGCTTCGGCCTACACTCTGCTCCACCTGCAGAGCCCGGGCTCCAACAACGCTAGTTGCTGTCCGGAAGTGCTGGCTGCACAGAGCCAAACACCTCGCCAATGTGTCAGTGGGGTCCAGCACCGCCAGCTGTTCCCCTGCTGTGTAGCCGGCAACGTGTCCTGCAAAAGCCACGCAGACACAACACACCCAAAGCTGCCGCCTGTGCAGGCTTCGGCCTACACTCCCCTCCCCCTGCTCCTCCTCCTCCTGCTCCTCCTCCTGCTGTCCCTGGGCTCTAACACACCGCCAGTTGGGGCCCAGATGTGCTAGCTGCACAGAGAAAAACACCAGCCAATGTGTCAGTGGGGTCCAGCACCGCCAGCTGTTCCCCTGCTGTGCAGCCGGCAACGTGTCCTGCAAAAGCCACGCAGACACAAGAACTGAAATTGAAGGGAACCTGTCCCCCCTCCCCCAGGCGTTTTTACGTTATCCAGCCACCTTGTACAGCGGTAATGCTGCATGTGTGCAAGGTGGCTCAGAAACGTATTCTCCTCGCACATGTGGAACTGAAAACACGTCTGAAATGTGTCCTCTGTGTGACCATTTAACCGTCCCGGTGGTGTGACTTTCCTTTGTAATGACACGCTGCAACCCCCTTGGTAGCGCTGCCCGTCTTCTGGCATCATTGTTTGGCTGGCTGCGCCTCTGCGGCCGCCCTGACCCACACAACGCCCCTCGGTGTCTTATTTATTGGGACTGCGAGGGTGTGATTGATGGGCAGGATCAGTGCATCAGTTCGCCTGTCCCTCCTCTCCTTCCGCCTTCTTCGGACTGTGCGGCTTCATGGCCGTGGCATGCGATAAGGGATCAGATGACGCCGCACAGTCTGAAGCGGGTGTAAGGACCCGAGTGTGAGAGGCGAACATATGTGCTGCGCCAGGCCCTGAATCCCAGCCCCGCAGTGTTTTAACAATGTTAAGACACTGCGGGGCTGGGATTCAGGGGCATCGCGAACCGCACCGGCCGACATTACATGATGCCAGAAGATGGGCAGCGCTAACGGCGCTAGGCCAGGGGATAACACGACAGCGCAGACTCCTGTACAGCAAATAACAACGCTCGGGAGGCTGCACCCAGCACCAAGGTGGGATTCTTGACACCTGTGCTGCGTCTCATTACAAAGGGAACTCTCGCCTCCATTACACAGTTTGACTGTATAAAGGGCTAAATGTTATACGTGTTCCATTCAGCGTGTGCAAGGAGAAAAATTACAAGAGCAACCTTTGACTTGCGCAGCACTGCTGCTGCATAAGCTGTGGCTCTTCTACTTTGTAACCCCTGAGGGGGGGTTAAAGGTGACTTTTGAAATCGGTTCAATTAGGCTTCGGCCTACACTCTGCTCCACCTGCAGAGCCCGGGCTCCAACAACGCTAGTTGCTGTCCGGAAGTGCTGGCTGCACAGAGCCAAACACCTCGCCAATGTGTCAGTGGGGTCCAGCACCGCCAGCTGTTCCCCTGCTGTGTAGCCGGCAACGTGTCCTGCAAAAGCCACGCAGACACAACACACCCAAAGCTGCCGCCTGTGCAGGCTTCGGCCTACACTCCCCTCCCCCTGCTCCTCCTCCTCCTGCTCCTCCTCCTGCTGTCCCTGGGCTCTAACACACCGCCAGTTGGGGCCCAGATGTGCTAGCTGCACAGAGAAAAACACCAGCCAATGTGTCAGTGGGGTCCAGCACCGCCAGCTGTTCCCCTGCTGTGCAGCCGGCAACGTGTCCTGCAAAAGCCACGCAGACACAAGAACTGAAATTGAAGGGAACCTGTCCCCCCTCCCCCAGGCGTTTTTACGTTATCCAGCCACCTTGTACAGCGGTAATGCTGCATGTGTGCAAGGTGGCTCAGAAACGTATTCTCCTCGCACATGTGGAACTGAAAACACGTCTGAAATGTGTCCTCTGTGTGACCATTTAACCGTCCCGGTGGTGTGACTTTCCTTTGTAATGACACGCTGCAACCCCCTTGGTAGCGCTGCCCGTCTTCTGGCATCATTGTTTGGCTGGCTGCGCCTCTGCGGCCGCCCTGACCCACACAACGCCCCTCGGTGTCTTATTTATTGGGACTGCGAGGGTGTGATTGATGGGCAGGATCAGTGCATCAGTTCGCCTGTCCCTCCTCTCCTTCCGCCTTCTTCGGACTGTGCGGCTTCATGGCCGTGGCATGCGATAAGGGATCAGATGACGCCGCACAGTCTGAAGCGGGTGTAAGGACCCGAGTGTGAGAGGCGAACATATGTGCTGCGCCAGGCCCTGAATCCCAGCCCCGCAGTGTTTTAACAATGTTAAGACACTGCGGGGCTGGGATTCAGGGGCATCGCGAACCGCACCGGCCGACATTACATGATGCCAGAAGATGGGCAGCGCTAACGGCGCTAGGCCAGGGGATAACACGACAGCGCAGACTCCTGTACAGCAAATAACAACGCTCGGGAGGCTGCACCCAGCACCAAGGTGGGATTCTTGACACCTGTGCTGCGTCTCATTACAAAGGGAACTCTCGCCTCCATTACACAGTTTGACTGTATAAAGGGCTAAATGTTATACGTGTTCCATTCAGCGTGTGCAAGGAGAAAAATTACAAGAGCAACCTTTGACTTGCGCAGCACTGCTGCTGCATAAGCTGTGGCTCTTCTACTTTGTAACCCCTGAGGGGGGGTTAAAGGTGACTTTTGAAATCGGTTCAATTAGGCTTCGGCCTACACTCTGCTCCACCTGCAGAGCCCGGGCTCCAACAACGCTAGTTGCTGTCCGGAAGTGCTGGCTGCACAGAGCCAAACACCTCGCCAATGTGTCAGTGGGGTCCAGCACCGCCAGCTGTTCCCCTGCTGTGTAGCCGGCAACGTGTCCTGCAAAAGCCACGCAGACACAACACACCCAAAGCTGCCGCCTGTGCAGGCTTCGGCCTACACTCCCCTCCCCCTGCTCCTCCTCCTCCTGCTCCTCCTCCTGCTGTCCCTGGGCTCTAACACACCGCCAGTTGGGGCCCAGATGTGCTAGCTGCACAGAGAAAAACACCAGCCAATGTGTCAGTGGGGTCCAGCACCGCCAGCTGTTCCCCTGCTGTGCAGCCGGCAACGTGTCCTGCAAAAGCCACGCAGACACAAGAACTGAAATTGAAGGGAACCTGTCCCCCCTCCCCCAGGCGTTTTTACGTTATCCAGCCACCTTGTACAGCGGTAATGCTGCATGTGTGCAAGGTGGCTCAGAAACGTATTCTCCTCGCACATGTGGAACTGAAAACACGTCTGAAATGTGTCCTCTGTGTGACCATTTAACCGTCCCGGTGGTGTGACTTTCCTTTGTAATGACACGCTGCAACCCCCTTGGTAGCGCTGCCCGTCTTCTGGCATCATTGTTTGGCTGGCTGCGCCTCTGCGGCCGCCCTGACCCACACAACGCCCCTCGGTGTCTTATTTATTGGGACTGCGAGGGTGTGATTGATGGGCAGGATCAGTGCATCAGTTCGCCTGTCCCTCCTCTCCTTCCGCCTTCTTCGGACTGTGCGGCTTCATGGCCGTGGCATGCGATAAGGGATCAGATGACGCCGCACAGTCTGAAGCGGGTGTAAGGACCCGAGTGTGAGAGGCGAACATATGTGCTGCGCCAGGCCCTGAATCCCAGCCCCGCAGTGTTTTAACAATGTTAAGACACTGCGGGGCTGGGATTCAGGGGCATCGCGAACCGCACCGGCCGACATTACATGATGCCAGAAGATGGGCAGCGCTAACGGCGCTAGGCCAGGGGATAACACGACAGCGCAGACTCCTGTACAGCAAATAACAACGCTCGGGAGGCTGCACCCAGCACCAAGGTGGGATTCTTGACACCTGTGCTGCGTCTCATTACAAAGGGAACTCTCGCCTCCATTACACAGTTTGACTGTATAAAGGGCTAAATGTTATACGTGTTCCATTCAGCGTGTGCAAGGAGAAAAATTACAAGAGCAACCTTTGACTTGCGCAGCACTGCTGCTGCATAAGCTGTGGCTCTTCTACTTTGTAACCCCTGAGGGGGGGTTAAAGGTGACTTTTGAAATCGGTTCAATTAGGCTTCGGCCTACACTCTGCTCCACCTGCAGAGCCCGGGCTCCAACAACGCTAGTTGCTGTCCGGAAGTGCTGGCTGCACAGAGCCAAACACCTCGCCAATGTGTCAGTGGGGTCCAGCACCGCCAGCTGTTCCCCTGCTGTGTAGCCGGCAACGTGTCCTGCAAAAGCCACGCAGACACAACACACCCAAAGCTGCCGCCTGTGCAGGCTTCGGCCTACACTCCCCTCCCCCTGCTCCTCCTCCTCCTGCTCCTCCTCCTGCTGTCCCTGGGCTCTAACACACCGCCAGTTGGGGCCCAGATGTGCTAGCTGCACAGAGAAAAACACCAGCCAATGTGTCAGTGGGGTCCAGCACCGCCAGCTGTTCCCCTGCTGTGCAGCCGGCAACGTGTCCTGCAAAAGCCACGCAGACACAAGAACTGAAATTGAAGGGAACCTGTCCCCCCTCCCCCAGGCGTTTTTACGTTATCCAGCCACCTTGTACAGCGGTAATGCTGCATGTGTGCAAGGTGGCTCAGAAACGTATTCTCCTCGCACATGTGGAACTGAAAACACGTCTGAAATGTGTCCTCTGTGTGACCATTTAACCGTCCCGGTGGTGTGACTTTCCTTTGTAATGACACGCTGCAACCCCCTTGGTAGCGCTGCCCGTCTTCTGGCATCATTGTTTGGCTGGCTGCGCCTCTGCGGCCGCCCTGACCCACACAACGCCCCTCGGTGTCTTATTTATTGGGACTGCGAGGGTGTGATTGATGGGCAGGATCAGTGCATCAGTTCGCCTGTCCCTCCTCTCCTTCCGCCTTCTTCGGACTGTGCGGCTTCATGGCCGTGGCATGCGATAAGGGATCAGATGACGCCGCACAGTCTGAAGCGGGTGTAAGGACCCGAGTGTGAGAGGCGAACATATGTGCTGCGCCAGGCCCTGAATCCCAGCCCCGCAGTGTTTTAACAATGTTAAGACACTGCGGGGCTGGGATTCAGGGGCATCGCGAACCGCACCGGCCGACATTACATGATGCCAGAAGATGGGCAGCGCTAACGGCGCTAGGCCAGGGGATAACACGACAGCGCAGACTCCTGTACAGCAAATAACAACGCTCGGGAGGCTGCACCCAGCACCAAGGTGGGATTCTTGACACCTGTGCTGCGTCTCATTACAAAGGGAACTCTCGCCTCCATTACACAGTTTGACTGTATAAAGGGCTAAATGTTATACGTGTTCCATTCAGCGTGTGCAAGGAGAAAAATTACAAGAGCAACCTTTGACTTGCGCAGCACTGCTGCTGCATAAGCTGTGGCTCTTCTACTTTGTAACCCCTGAGGGGGGGTTAAAGGTGACTTTTGAAATCGGTTCAATTAGGCTTCGGCCTACACTCTGCTCCACCTGCAGAGCCCGGGCTCCAACAACGCTAGTTGCTGTCCGGAAGTGCTGGCTGCACAGAGCCAAACACCTCGCCAATGTGTCAGTGGGGTCCAGCACCGCCAGCTGTTCCCCTGCTGTGTAGCCGGCAACGTGTCCTGCAAAAGCCACGCAGACACAACACACCCAAAGCTGCCGCCTGTGCAGGCTTCGGCCTACACTCCCCTCCCCCTGCTCCTCCTCCTCCTGCTCCTCCTCCTGCTGTCCCTGGGCTCTAACACACCGCCAGTTGGGGCCCAGATGTGCTAGCTGCACAGAGAAAAACACCAGCCAATGTGTCAGTGGGGTCCAGCACCGCCAGCTGTTCCCCTGCTGTGCAGCCGGCAACGTGTCCTGCAAAAGCCACGCAGACACAAGAACTGAAATTGAAGGGAACCTGTCCCCCCTCCCCCAGGCGTTTTTACGTTATCCAGCCACCTTGTACAGCGGTAATGCTGCATGTGTGCAAGGTGGCTCAGAAACGTATTCTCCTCGCACATGTGGAACTGAAAACACGTCTGAAATGTGTCCTCTGTGTGACCATTTAACCGTCCCGGTGGTGTGACTTTCCTTTGTAATGACACGCTGCAACCCCCTTGGTAGCGCTGCCCGTCTTCTGGCATCATTGTTTGGCTGGCTGCGCCTCTGCGGCCGCCCTGACCCACACAACGCCCCTCGGTGTCTTATTTATTGGGACTGCGAGGGTGTGATTGATGGGCAGGATCAGTGCATCAGTTCGCCTGTCCCTCCTCTCCTTCCGCCTTCTTCGGACTGTGCGGCTTCATGGCGGTGGCATGCGATAAGGGATCAGATGACGCCGCACAGTCTGAAGCGGGTGTAAGGACCCGAGTGTGAGAGGCGAACATATGTGCTGCGCCAGGCCCTGAATCCCAGCCCCGCAGTGTTTTAACAATGTTAAGACACTGCGGGGCTGGGATTCAGGGGCATCGCGAACCGCACCGGCCGACATTACATGATGCCAGAAGATGGGCAGCGCTAACGGCGCTAGGCCAGGGGATAACACGACAGCGCAGACTCCTGTACAGCAAATAACAACGCTCGGGAGGCTGCACCCAGCACCAAGGTGGGATTCTTGACACCTGTGCTGCGTCTCATTACAAAGGGAACTCTCGCCTCCATTACACAGTTTGACTGTATAAAGGGCTAAATGTTATACGTGTTCCATTCAGCGTGTGCAAGGAGAAAAATTACAAGAGCAACCTTTGACTTGCGCAGCACTGCTGCTGCATAAGCTGTGGCTCTTCTACTTTGTAACCCCTGAGGGGGGGTTAAAGGTGACTTTTGAAATCGGTTCAATTAGGCTTCGGCCTACACTCTGCTCCACCTGCAGAGCCCGGGCTCCAACAACGCTAGTTGCTGTCCGGAAGTGCTGGCTGCACAGAGCCAAACACCTCGCCAATGTGTCAGTGGGGTCCAGCACCGCCAGCTGTTCCCCTGCTGTGTAGCCGGCAACGTGTCCTGCAAAAGCCACGCAGACACAACACACCCAAAGCTGCCGCCTGTGCAGGCTTCGGCCTACACTCCCCTCCCCCTGCTCCTCCTCCTGCTGTCCCTGGGCTCTAACACACCGCCAGTTGGGGCCCTAGGAAGACAAGCTTGAATAGGTCCCCATCCGGGTTCCAGTACCGTCAGCTGGTTCTCGGCAGTGTCTTTTGCTCTTGTACCTTCTGCTCCCCATCCTGGTTCCAGTACCGTCAGCTGGTTCCGGGCAGAGCCTTTGGCTTAGGTGCCTCCCTCTGGGTATCCGAGTTCCACCAACGTCAGGTGGTCCTTGGTAGTGCTTTCAGGCACGGGTACCTCCTGCTTAGTAACCGGGTTCCAGTAACGTCAGCTGGTCCTCGGTAGTTCCATTGGCTCTTGGACCTTCGGCTACCCATCCGGGTTCCAGTACCGTCAGCTGGTTCTCGGCAGTGTCTTTTGCTCTTGTACCTTCTGCTCCCCATCCTGGTTCCAGTACCGTCAGCTGGTTCCGGGCAGAGCCTTTGGCTTAGGTGCCTCCCTCTGGGTATCCGAGTTCCACCAACGTCAGGTGGTCCTTGGTAGTGCTTTCAGGCACGGGTACCTCCTGCTTAGTAACCGGGTTCCAGTAACGTCAGCTGGTCCTCGGTAGTTCCATTGGCTCTTGGACCTTCGGGTAGCCATCCGAGTTCCAGTTCCATCAGCTGTTTCTCGGCATTTTCTCAGCCTTCTTGTACCTTCTGCTACATTTCCAAGTTCAAGACCCGAAAGACGATGACCCGGAAGACCACCCCTAAGATGATGACGACACCAGAGACGACAACCACCGAGATGACGACGACCCTGGAGACGATGACCCTGAAGACGACCCCGATGACGACGACCCCGATGACGACGACCCTGGAGATGACGACCCTGGAGATGACGACGACAACCTGGAAGACCGAGAAGCAGAAGAACAAGAGGCTGCAGAACAAAGAGCAGAAGAACATTAAGCATAAGACTAAATATCAGAGCAAAAGATATTATCTAAATTATAAGCAGAAGAAGACTAAGCAGTGTATGGGGGTGAGTCCGTTCCTCCTCGTGGTGCCCCTGGATAAAGCCTGATGCTGCAGGCCAAACTGAACGCGGACAAATGTAACTGTTTTGTGACAGGCAGAACGGAAGGTGTAATCTTCAAACTTTTATAGATAACAACTACGGGAATGCCTGTCACAAATAAGAATATGATGAAGAAGTTGAATATAAAAAAGATAATAGTTAAATAAAAAGAATATGAACAATGTAAAAAAAAAAATATATATATACGTAGAAAAGAAGAAGATGAATAAGGTGAAGAAGTTGATGTCACAGAAGCTGATGATGAGGATAATGAAGAAGAAAGTGTGGGAGAAGTAAAAAATAGGGTGAAGGGCGTGGAAGTAGTGAAACATCAATATCTGACAAAATAAATAAAAAATTAACATAGTCAAATTCTTTCTAACGCCGAACGTCATAAAAAAATTAAAAATACTGCTATTCTATTTGATTGGGATAAACCCCTGTGCCTTTAATGTCTCCGCCACCTCCCCCAATACATCCTACATTATTCTTAGTTGTTTTCCTTCATGTAGAATTAACCTACAAGGAAAGAAAGGGTTTATTTTAATTCCGATATTTTCGTCCCATTGACTTGCATTGGGATCGGGTATCGGTATCGGATTGGATTCCGATACTGTGACGGTATCGGCCGATACTTTCCGATACCGATACTTTCCGATATCGGAAAGTATCGCTCAACACTAGTGATCAATTTCATGAGAGTGTTGGATAATCAGCAGAACATTCTACATTGTAGTGAGAGCTATCTTTGTACAAATTTGTGGATATTCACTTGATAGTTCAAAACTCTTAAAGGTAATTTGCACCTACATTCAGCTGCCCTCAAAAAAAGTAGCAAAAACCTGATGACAGAAACCCTGCTTCCACCAATGTATCACTTAATAGGCTGCTTAGTGTAGTTATTATAAACTCACTGTTTTATCAGTAGGAGAGCATCACTAGAAGACTACTAGCTCTGCTGCCAGGTTGTCCAATCACACCCCCACTATTGACTGGCAGCTTTTTGCCTTTGCACAATGTGTACAGAAAGTTTAGTAGTGTATGTGACGTTATACAGAGCTCAGTATTCAGAGAACAGATCTATAGCGGATAAAATAACTTGTATTCAAAATTGCAGCAGGCAGCCCAGTTAGTGATACATTGCTGGGATAAAGGTCTCTGCCACTACATTATGCTGTTCTCAGATGAGGTAGCAATAATCTGGTGACAGATTCCCTTTTATAGTAGTATAATCTTAAAAAAAAAAAGAAAATTAAAACAAACTCTTCCACAGTGCTTGTTTTTGCAGGTATTTTTGTTTTTCCCTGTATAAATATTGCATCTAATACAGGGTTTATTAAATTTGGTGGCGTTTTGCCTAAGAAGTGGATTTAAAAACATTTTTTTTTTACTTTTGCCATGCTTCAGTAGTCTCCATAGGAGGCTAGAAGCTGGCACAACTTGATCAGCTCAGCTACATAGAGGCGATGTTCAGATCGCCTCTATGTAGCTGAATTGCTGAGTTGCTATGAGCACCGACCACTGGGTGGTGCTCATAGCAATCAGGACTGACAACCATAGAGGTCTCTAGGAGACCTCTGATTGTCGTGCCGATGCACCAATGACCCCAGATCATGTGATGGGAGTCACCGGTGCACGTATTTCGGCCCGATGGCAGATAGCACGATTTAAATGCCGCTGTCAGAGTTTGACAGTGGCATTTAACTAGTTAATCAGCGCGTGTGGATCGGGGTTCCACCCGCGGCTATTGTGGGCACATGTCAGGTGTTCAAAACAGCTGACATGTCCCTGGAAAGATGTGGGCTCACCCGTCGGAGCCCACATCAAAGTGGGGAAAACTGACATCCGTGTACTAATATGTCCGATGTCAGTAAGGGGTTAAGATAATCTCTAAGTGAATAGCCCAAAAAATGTAAATATGTGTTACGTGTCAAGTTCCCGCCGCTGCACAGGGGGAATCTCATACCATGTCCTCTGTGGTCTCCCATTCTTCCCCAGCCGCAGTGGAGTCTGCTCAGCAGAGATGTCAGTCCCAGTGTCTGGCTCAGGCTGATACTGTACATCTGGTTACAGCTGCCATCCCAGGTTCAGTCTTTGTAACAAGCATTGATCAGCAGTGAGCAGACGTTCCAGGGACTAAGTCCTGCTTTTCATCTACTGAGCATGCCCATGGAATGACCTCTCATTGGAAGTCGGAGGTCACATGCTCAGGTCCTGTAGCGGCTCTGATTGAACCACTGGGAAGGTCCATCTATAAAAGACTCACATGGCCGCTCAGTCATGTGCTAGTATAAACCTAAATGGTGTGTGTGAGCTTGTGTTATTGTATCTGGTGAATGCTCCTTAATGTTCCTCTTCCCTCCGGTTGTTGCTTGGGAATCAGGGTTAGTGGAGCTAAGATACAGCGCTAGTCAGTGGCTAAGCCTCCACCACACACTAGGTTAGCGTCAGTAGCGGAGTACGCAAGCGCGACACTGTGCGCACTCCGTGCTCTATTGCTTTTCGTTAGCGGTTTGCAGTCGCGTCCGCAATAATAATCTTGGGTGGGAATTCCCACTTGAACCCAGCATCTGTCTCCAGGCATCCTCAGGCACAGGCTCAAAAGCCACTGAGCGACAGAGCAGGTTCAACCGCCAGTGCAATGGGGGTGAGCGTTAGGGATTCCACTAGCTCCTACTCTGCTGCGCCCTCTGTCAGCTAACAGGGTACATCGTTCTATTGTGCTCAGTGACTCTGTGAAGCAGCAGGGTTCGCTTCTGTTCACACCAGGTGACCTTAACCTGAGTGTACTTTGGTGTAATACCACCATAGAGTGCCGCCATTACTCAGCAGCAGGCACCATCTCTGCACAGTGGACCCCGGGCTGCGAACGCACCTTATTTCCATACTTATATTTATTTGGTGTGTTCCACCAGTCCTAATAATATGTAATTTAGCACACAATTTCTTTAAATTCTTAAGTTTCTTCTAATTTCAGAATTGTATTCCTCTCTATAGGCTAAAACACATGTATGCAATTGCAACCTTTGAGGGAGGCAAACTAAAGGCCCCGTCTCACATAGCGATTTACCAACGATCACGACCAGCGATACGACCTGGCCGTGATCGTTGGTAAGTCGTTGTGTGGTCGCTGGGGAGCTGTCACACAGACAGCTCTCTCCAGCGACCAACGATCAGGGGAACGACTTCAGCATCGTTGAAACTGTCTTCAACGATGCCGAAGTCCCCCTGCAGCACCCGGGTAACCAGGGTAAACATCGGGTTACTAAGCGCAGGGCCGCGCTTAGTAACCCGATGTTTACCCTGGTTACCAGCGTAAATGTAAAAAAAACCAAACACTACATACTCACCATCTGATGTCCGTCAGGTCCCTTGCCGTCTGCTTCCCGCTCTGACTGAGCCGCCGTACAGTGAGAGCAGAGCGCAGCGGTGACGTCACTGCTGTGCTGTGCTCTCACTGTATGGCCGGCAGACAGTCTGAGCAGGAAGCAGACGGCAAGGGACCTGACGGACATCAGATGGTGAGTATGTACTGTTTGTTTTTTTTTTACATTTACGCTGGTAACCAGGGTAAACATCGGGTTACTAAGCGCGGCCCTGCGCTTAGTAACCCGATGTTTACCCTGGTTACCAGTGAAGACATCGCTGGATCGGTGTCACACACACCGATTCAGCGATGTCAGCGGGACCTCAACGACCAAAAAAAGGTCCAGGCCATTCCGACACGACCAGCGATCTCACAGCAGGGGCCTGATCGCTGGTACGTGTCACACATAACGAGATCGCTACTGAGGTCGCTGTTGCGTCACAAAACTTGTGACTCAGCAGCGATATCGCTAGCGATATCGCTATGTGAGACGGGGCCT
The DNA here is from genome assembly GCF_051348905.1 of Ranitomeya variabilis. Classification (NCBI taxonomy): domain Eukaryota; kingdom Metazoa; phylum Chordata; class Amphibia; order Anura; family Dendrobatidae; genus Ranitomeya; species Ranitomeya variabilis. The sequence continues at coordinate 822,437,595 of NC_135232.1, read as the reverse complement.
TAAGACTTGTAGGAATGTTTGTTCCTGTGTAAGCCCATGTAAATATGCTGGTGGTCCCAACCACCAACGTGTAAAATGCTCATTTGTCAGATGATTGGAACTTTTAAAGAAGATTTTTTTATTTCAATTTTTGAGACTCCACAACTGTTACATTTGTTACTGTCTGCAATGTTGACATCACTTTGACTGCCCACAATGAATTGCTGAGCTCAGCAATTCTGATTGGTCTTGATGTCAACTTGGGCAGAGCTGCTGAATTTAGTTATTGGCTACAGCACTGTGATGTCAGCATTGCAGACAAGAGACATGGGAGCAGTGGTGGAGACTCAAGCACTGGACTTGGGGTTGGTAGATAAAGCACAGGGTTTTCTTCTAACAAAACACAGCCAGAGGACATGAGCTTTCTGAATCTGGAAAACCAAGTTGAGCAAAAATAAAAATAACTGTTATTGTCAGCACATCACTCTGCATAAAAAGTGAATTCGCTCCTGATAACATGATTTTGTATGAGGGCGAAATGCTTGAATTAGTAATCATTTTATTTCTGCCAGTATTCATCTGCATGTGCAAACCGACCAGTAAATGTACATCACTAAATTTGTATATACTTGATGAATGCTTTTTAACGGGCCAGGACTGCCCAATCTAAATGGATCCTTAGACAATTCTCTATTGTTTTAATGGTACTCTAACAATAGTCATGGCCAAAAGTGTTGACCACAGATGTTCAATGGTATTTAAATCCAGACTCACTGCTGGCCACTTCAGAACTGTTCAGCACTTTGTTTCCACCCATTTGTGGGTGCCTTTTGAAGTATGTTTAGGGTCATTGTCCTGCTAGAAGAATCATGATCTATGATGCAAACGCAGCTTTTTGACACTGGGCGCTGCATTGCCACCCAAAATCCTCAATTTTCAGATTTTCTTGCACACAGTCAAGGCACCAGTGTCAAAGCCAGCAAAACAACCCCAAAATATCTTTAAACCTCCACCACATTTCACTGTAGGTACTGTGTTTTTTTTCTTTATAGGCATCATTCGATTTTCGGTAAACAGTAGAATGATGTCCTTTACCACAAAGCTCTATTTTGGTCTCTTGGTCTAATTACTAAACAGTCATAAATTAGATTTGAGCAAAACAGAAGTACCAACTTTTCCTTTTTTTAACACACAGTAGCAAAACAAGCTTTATTGTAACAAGTCTGATATGAAGCACAAGAGTTTGGTGGTAGAAAATGTACCCTAGAGCAGAAAATAAGCTGCTTTTAGTACAGTTATTGCTCTCTCATGGGTCACTGGTGATCACCCATGGAAAAGTTCTATTTGAGACCCTACCTTCCCCTCAAAATTATAAACATTCTGGGAAGTAAGTGGGTTAATTTCTCCCAACTTTTATAAACAGACAGTGGTACATGTATTGGCACGTAATTGGTAGGTAGGCCTCTATTGAAGTCCCTTAGTGTTTTCACCACAGACATACCTTTAACCTCTTCCCGTCCTGTGACACAGCGTATGCGTCATGAAAGTTGGTGCAAATCTGACCTGTAATGCATATGTTGTGTCACAGAATGATTGCATTCCTGCTGATCGGGTGAAAGGGTTAAGTCAAATTTGACCAGACCTGCAGGGACAGGGGGAGTGGTACTTTAGCCCAGGGGGGTGGCTTTGCCCCCACGTGGCTTCAATCGCTCTGATTGGCTGTTGAAAGTGAAACAGCACAGAGCAATTTGTAATATTTCACCTATGAAACTTGGTGAAATATTACAATCCAGCCATGGCCGATGCTGCAATATAATCGGCCATGGCTGGAGACCCCGATCTGCCCCCGCCACCGAATGACGGGGGCAATCTGCGACCACATCAGTCTTTCCTCCCCTCTGTCCTGTCCTCCACTGCCCTCCTCTCCCCTCCCCCCATCTTCCTCTCCACCCCAGGCTGTCCGATCACCCCCCCATACTTACTGAGTCTCGGTGTCCTTCCTGGTGTCCATTCGTCTTCACCTATGGGCGCCGCCATCTTCCAAAATAACAGGCGCATGCACAGTGCGCCTGCCGAATCTGCCAGCTAGCAGATTCGTTACAGGTACATTTTGATCACCATGATAGGTTCTATCACAGTGATCAAAATAAAAAAAAATAGTAAATAAACCCCCCTTTATCACCCCCATAGGTAGGGAACATAATAAAATAAAGAAAATATATTTATTTTTATTTTTCCACTAGGGTTAGGGTGCAGCCAGCAGCGGATTGGCTGCTGTGGATTCATAGCAATTTTCCATCACGTTTACAGTACCATGTAAACCTATGGAAAACCAAATCCGCTGTGCCAATGGTGCGTAAAATACCGCTCGGTATTTTCCGCAGCATGTCAATTCTTTGTGTGGATTCCGCAGCGCTTTACACCTGTTCCTGTATATGAATCCGCAGGTGAAATCTGCACAAAAAACACTGGAAATCCATGGTGAATCCGTAGGTAAAACGCAATCTGCACACAAATCCACAACGTGGGCACATAGCCTTAGGGTTAGGGTTGGAATTAGGGTTAAGGTTGGAATTAGAGTTAAGATTAGAGTTACAGGTGTGTTAGGGTTAGGGTTAGGCTTGTGGTTAGGGTTGTGATTTGGGTTAGGTGTGTGTTGGGGTTAGGGTTGTGGTTAGGGTTGAGATTAGGGTTAGGGGTGTGTTGGGGATAGGGTTGTGGTTAGGGGTGTGTTGGGGTTAGGGTTATGATTAGGGTCATGGTTAGAGTTGGATTAGGGTTAGGGGTGTGTTGGGGATAGTGTTAGTAGTTAGAATTGAGGAGTTTCCACTAGGGTTGAGCGACTTTTACTTTTTCAGGATCGAGTCGGGTTTCGCGAAACCCGACTTTGTCAAAAGTCTGGTCGGGTGAAATCGGCCGATCATTGCGAAAAGTCGGGGGCCGACTGAAACACGAAACCCAATGCAAGTCAATGGGGAATAAAAGTCGGCAGTGAGTGGAGGACAGGAAAACACCTACATAGCCCATTTTAATGTCAAAAACATCAATTATTGTTACTTAAGCTTGTCAATCTTAATTAACCTTATAATAATAGTTAGTATTGAAAATTGGGGGTCATTTGGTTAAAGTTGTGGGGGGGAGGGCTGGCTCAATTTTTTCTTGGGCCCAGGAAATGTGGAATAAGTCACGGCGGTGGAGCAGGGAGAGGTAAGTATTTCAACTTTGCAAGTGCTGTGATCCTGAGCAAGCAGGGGGGGCACACTCGTTTGTATTGCCACTGGCACAGGGCCCCTCAAAGTATGGCGTTGTGATTGACGGCGGGAGCACCTCCCACCGGCAGAGACACTTTTGCGTACTATGAGGGGCCCTGTGACAGTGACGCGCCAACGAGTATGCCCCCCCACCTGATGAAGGAACCTGCACTTTCATATGCACCTTCCTCTTTGTCCCCGTGTAAGGTGGTATAGTATGCGGGAAGGGGGACCTGACTTTCAGCAGGGTCAGATTCTGGCTGTGTAGAGTGCAAGGGGAATGTAGTGGTCTGGGTCAATGTACCAGCAGACCCATCAAGCAGTGGCTGGGTAATAGGCAGGATGAGGAGGAAACACAGATATAGGCCCAAAATAAAAAAGGAGGCTAAAGGCAGAAAAAAATTGGTAACAGGAGTAAACAGGCAGCATCGCTTTGTTCAGTGGAGGACAAAAACAAGCAGCAGCAGACACTGTTAGTAGGGCCCAACCAAACTAGTAGGGCAAATACAGTTTCAAATTCTAAATACAGGCCGAAAGCCTGTAGATTGAAACTCAGCTTTGTTTCTTTGAGGAAACCAAGAGGCAGCAGCAGACGTCACTAGGCCCAAACCAAGAACCAGGCCAAATGCAGTTTCATATTGTTGATAGAGGCTGAAAGCCTGTAGATTCAAACTCAGCTTTGTTTCTTTGAGGAAACCAAGAGGCAGCAGCAGACGTCACTAGGCCCAAACCAAGAACCAGGCCAAATGCAGTTTCATATTGTTGATAGAGGCCGAAAGCCTATAGATTCAAACTCAGCTTTGTTTCTTTGAGGAAACCAAGAGGCAGCAGCAGACGTCACTAGGCCCAAACCAAGAACCAGTCCAAATGCAGTTTCATATTGTCGATAGAGGCCAAAAGCCTGAAGATTCAAACTCAGCTTTGTTTCTTTGAGGAAACCAAGAGGCAGCAGCAGACGTCACTAGGCCCAAACCAAGAACCAGGCCAAATGCAGTTTCATATTGTTGATAGAGGCTGAAAGCCTATAGATTCAAACTCAGCTTTGTTTCTTTGAGGAAACCAAGGGGCAGCAGCAGACGTCACTAGGCCCAAACCAAGAACCAGGCCAAATGCAGTTTCATATTGTTGATAGAGGCTGAAAGCCTGTAGATTAAAACTCAGCTTTGTTTCTTTGAGGAAACCAAGGGGCAGCAGCAGACATCACTAGGCCCAAACCAAGAACCAGACCAAATGCAGTTTCATATTGGTGATAGAGGCCGAAAGCCTGTAGATTCAAACTCAGCTTTGTTTCTTTGAGGAAACCAAGAGGCAGCAGCAGACATCACTAGGCCCAAACCAAGAACCAGGCCAAATGCAGTTTCATATTGTTGATAGAGGCCGAAAGCCTGTAGATTCAAACTCAGCTTTGTTTCTTTGAGGAAACCAAGGGGCAGCAGCAGACATCACTAGGCCCAAACCAAGAACCAGACCAAATGCAGTTTCATATTGGTGATAGAGGCCGAAAGCCTGTAGATTCAAACTCAGCTTTGTTTCTTTGAGGAAACCAAGAGGCAGCAGCAGACGTCACTAGGCCCAAACCAAGAACCAGGCCAAATGCAGTTTCATATTGTTGATAGAGGCCGAAAGCCTGTAGATTGAAACTCAGCTTTGTTTCTTTGAGGAAACCAAGAGGCAGCAGCAGACGTCACTAGGCCCAAACCAAGAACCAGGCCAAATGCAGTTTCATATTGTTGAAAGAGGCCGAAAGCCTGTAGATTCAAACTCAGCTTTGTTTCTTTGAGGAAACCAAGAGGCAGCAGCAGACGTCACTAGGCCCAAACCAAGAACCAGGCCAAATGCAGTGTCATATTGTTGATAGAGGCCAAAAGCCTGTAGATTTAAACTCAGCTTTGTTTCTTTGAGGAAACCAAGAGGCAGCAGCAGACGTCACTAGGCCCAAACCAAGAACCAGGCCAAATGCAGTTTCATATTGTTGATAGAGGCCGAAAGCCTGTAGATTCAAACTCAGCTTTGTTTAGTAGAGGTAGAGTGGGCGCACCCACCTGTCCAGGCAAACGGCACTTGCACGGGTGCTTGCGCCAAGTGGTGACCACAGTCCTGTGGCGGGAGTCAGCCCATTTAGGGAGGTATAAAAATGGCCTATGGTGGACATTCAGCAGCTGCAAATGGAGGAATTGGCAAAGTCAGTAAGAGGAGGGCAAAAGCGAGTCATTTATCACCCAAGATACGTGTCAGCAGGGGAAGGTGGGGCAAAAGAATTGGCAATCCATGATTGGTTCATTTTAATGAAGGTTAGATCATCTACATTTTGGGTAGCCAGACGTGTCCTTTTTTCGGTCAGTATTGAACCAGCAGCACTGAAGACTCTTTCTGAAAGCACACTGGCAGCAGGGCAAGCGAGCTCCTGTAATGCATATTCTGCCAATTTGGGCCAGGTGTCTAGTTTAGATGCCCAGTAATCAAAGGGGAATGACCTGTGAGGGAGAACATCGATAAGGGATGAAAAATAGTTTGTAACCATACTGGACAAATGCTGTCTCCTGTCACTTTGAATAGATGCAGCAGTCCCTGTTGTGTCAGCGTTCATTGAAAAATCACTCCACAACCTTGTTAGAAAACCCCTCTGTCCAACGCCACTTCGGATTTCGGCACCTCTAGCACCTCTGTCATGTTGCCCCCTACGGCAAGTGTGAGGACCATCACCACCTCTGTGTGCTGGGAATGTCTGAACCAAACGGTCTACAAGAGTTGCTTGTTTGGTAGCCAATATTTGCTCATGGTTCTCATGTGGCATGATGTTTTGCATTTTCCCTTTATAGTGTGGATCCAGGAGGCAGGCCAACCAGTAATCGTCATCGGTCATCATTTTGACAATGCGGGGGTCCCTTTTTAGAATACGCAAGGCATACTCAGCCATGTGGGCCAATGTTCCTGGTGTCAATTCACTGGTCCTGCTGGGTTGAGGAGCACTTTCTTGGAAATCCACATCACAAGTGTCCCGCAAGAAACCTGTACCTGACCTTGCAACGCCACCAGTTTCAAGTGGCCCCTGAGAAGCATCCTCCTCCCATACATAGTCATCCCCATCATCCTCCTCCTCATCCTCTTCGACAGCCACCTCGTCCTGGACAGTTCCCTGACCAGACAATGGCTGACTGTCATCAAGGATTCCCTCCTCCTCGGCTGCAGACGCCAGCTCCTTGATGTGCATCAAACTTTGCATCAGCAGATGCATAAGTGGGATGCTCATGCTTATGATGGCGTCGTCTGCACTTGCCAGCCATGTGCATTCCTCGAAACACTGAAGGACTTGACTGAGGTCTTGTATCTTGGACCACTGCACACCAGACAACTCCATGTCTGCCATCCAACTGCCTGCCCGTGTATGCGTATCCTCCCACAAATACATGACAGCACACCTCTGTTCACACAGCCTCTGAACCATGTGCAGTGTGGAGTTCCACCTTGTTGCAACGTCGATAATTAGGCGGTGCTGTGGAAGATTGAGTGATCGCTGATGGTTCAGCATACGGCTGGAGTGTACGGGCGACCGGCGGATGTGCGAGCAAAGTCTTCGCACCTTCAGGAGCAGGGCTGGTAACTTCGGATAATTTTTAAGAAAGCACTGCACCACCAGGTTCAAAGTGTGAGTCAGGCAAGGTATGTGTTTGAGTTGTGAAAGGGCTATTGCAGCCATAAAATTCCTTCCATTATCACTGACTACCTTGCCTGCCTCAAGATGTACACTGCCCAGCCATGACTGAGTTTCTTGCTGCAAGAACTCGGCCAGAACTTCCGCGGTGTGTCTGTTGTCGCCCAAACACTTCATTTCGAACACGGCCTGCTGACGCTTCCCACTAGCTGTTCCGTAATGGGACACCTCGTGTGCAACACTGGCAGCTGCGGATGGAGTGGTCGTGCGACAGCGCTCTGTGGATGAGCTTTCGCTTCTGGAGGAGGAGGAGGAGGAGGAGGTGGGGTGGCGAGCCTCTACAGCCAACTGTTTCCTAGATCGTGGGCTAGGCAGAACTGTCCCACTATTGCTGTCCCCTGTGGACCCTGCATCCACGACATTAACCCAGTGCGCCGTGATGGACACGTAACGTCCCTGGCCATGCCTACTGGTCCATGCATCTGTTGTGAGGTGCACCTTCCCACTGACAGACTGCCTCAGTGCATGGACAATGCGGTCTTTGACATGCTGGTGGAGGGCTGGGATGGCTTTTCTCGCAAAGAAGTGGCGACTGGTTAGGTCATAGCGTGGTACTGCGTAGGCCATCAGGGCTTTGAAAGCTTCGCTTTCAACCAACCGGTAGGGCATCATCTCTAACGAGATAAGTCTGGCAATGTGGGCGTTCAAACCCTGTGTACGCGTATGACAGGATGAGTACTTTCGTTTCCTAACAAGAGTATCTTCTAGGGTGAGCTGGACTGGAGAGCTGCCTATGGTGGAACTAGCGGTGGTGGTGGTTGTGGACATGGCAGATTGAGAGTGAGTTGGTGATGTTGGCCTACATACAGTGCTTCCTACCAATAACCTTCTGACTCCCTGACTGCTTTGGCCTAGCGACGATCCCTCCACATTTGCTGCTGGTGTCCTAACCGGTGGGCTTACAGTGAGGGAAGCAATGTTGCGGTGCTGACTACCTTCATTCAGACCTGGTGCACCAATGGTATGGGACGTTAGGTAGTTAGTCCAGGCTTGCAAGTGCATGCTGTTTAAATGTCTATGCATGCACGTTGTATTTAAATTGTTAAGAATCTTCCCTCTGCTAAAGGTCTTTGAGCATTTTTTACAGATCACTTTTGACTGATCATTGGGATCTTGGTCAAAAAAATGCCACACTGCACTCTTCCTACTATGGAATTCCTTTTCAGGCATTGCACGCTATGCAACTTTCACAGGATGGCCACGCTGTCCTAAAACTGGTTTTGTCAAACGTTTTTTGCCTGATACGGGCCTGCCAGATGACAGCTGTTGCGATGTAGATTGGTGCTGCTGTGGATAACCCTCCTCCGCTTCTGAGCTAATGGCAGCGCCACCCTCTTCCCCCAATGGCTGCCAATCTGGGTCAACAACTGGGTCATCTATCACCTCCTCCTCCTCAATGTCATGTGCACCTTCCTCAGTGTCACCGTGTAAGGTGCTATAGCGTTCGGGACAGGGCACCATAGTCTCATCAGGGTCAGATTCTAGCTCAGCAAACTGCGAGGGCAATGTAGTGATCTGACTCAATGGAACAGCATCATAATCTAGCTGTGGCTGTGCATCAGTGCACTCCATGTCCGATTCTTCTTGTAATGGGCAGGGTACAATTTCCCTTTCTAACTCAGGCACGGTATGTGTAAAGAGCTCCATGGAGTAACCTGTTGTGTCGCCTGATGCATCCTTCACTTTTGGTTTGGGAGAAGGACACAAGGAAACGTCTTGTTCCTGACCGGGAGCATCCACTCACGACTGGCTGCTGTGACATTTTGAACTTTGGGAAGAGGAGGCCAAAGAGCTAGAGGCTGAGTCAGCAAGGAAAGCCAAAACTTTTTCCTGTTGCTCCGGCTTTAAAGGCTGTTTTCCTACTCCCATGTAAGGGAGCCTTCGAGGCCTTGTGTAGCCAGACGATGACGCAGGCTCAACACCTCCAGCCTTAGGTGCTACTGTGCTTTTGCCACTACCACCAGATGCAGCACCACCATCAGTACCAGCTGACAACCCCCGCCCACGGCCTCTTCCACCAGACTTCCTCATTTTTTGGGGGGAGACACAGAACCACAACTCTGGCCCTGTGGTATAACAGTAAACTATGAACGTGGCAGAAAGTGGCTGCCTGATATATACAACACACTAGCAGTGCAGCAGAATATACACTGTGTGCGAATTTTAATCTCCCTTTTTTTTGGGGGGGGAGACACAGAACCACAACTCTGGCCCAGTGGTATAACAGTAAACTATGAATGTGGCAGAAAGTGGCTGCCTGATATATACGACACACTAGCAGTACAGCAGAATATACACTGTGTGCGAATTTTAATCTCCTTTTTTTGGGGGGAGAGACACAGAACCACAACTCTGGCCCAGTGGTATAACAGTAAACTATTAATGTGGCAGAAAGTGGCTGCCTGATATATACGACACACTAGCAGTACAGCAGAATATACACTGTGTGCAAATTTTTATCTCCCTTTGTTTGGGGGGGTAGACACAGAACCACAACTCTGGCCCAGTGGTATAACAGTAAACTATGAATGTGGCAGAAAGTGGCTGCCTGATATATATGACACACTAGCAGTACAGCAGAATATACACTGTGTGTGAATTTTAATCTCCCTTTTTTTGGGGGGAGACACAGAACCACAACTCTGGCCCAGTGGTATAACAGTATACTATGAATGTGGCAGAAAGTGGCTGCCTGATATATATGACACACTAGCAGTACAGCAGAATATACACTGTGTGCGAATTTTAATCTCCCTTTTTTTGGGGGAGACACAGAAACACAACTCTGGCCCAGTGGTATAACAGTAAACTATGAACGTGGCAGAAAGGGGCTGCCTGATATATACGACACACTAGCAGTACAGCAGAATATACACTGTGTGCGAATTTTAATCTCCCTTTTTTGGGGGGGGAGACACAGGACCACAACTCTGGCCCAGTGGTATAACAGTAAACTATGAATGTGGCAGAAAGTGGCTGCCTGATATATATGACACACTAGCAGTACAGCAGAGTATACACTGTGTGCAAATTTTAATCTCCCTTTTTTGGGGGGGGAAACACAGAACCACAACTCTTGCCCAGTGGTATAACAGTAAACTATTAATGTGGCAGAAAGTGGCTGCCTGATATATATGACACACTAGCAGTACAGCAGAATATACACTGTGTGCGAATTTTAATCTCCCTTTTTTTTGGGGGGAGACACAGAACCACAACTCTGGCCCAGTGGTATAACACAACACTATGAACATGCCAGAAAGTGGCTGGAATTATTATTTAATGCAATGCGGTCTTTAACATGCTGTTGGAGGGCTGGGATGGCTTTTCTAGAAAAGAAGTGTCGACTGGGTAGCTCGTAGCGTGGGACAGCGTAGTCCATCATGGCTTTTTTAATATTACATAAAATAAAGAAATAGGCTCTATGCACTTTAAAAAAGGTTCCAGGGGTACACGGGCAGCATTGGTGTGGTCAGCGGAGGAGGAGGATTGCAAGGAGGGACCGCAGACAGGCTTACTAGGCCTAAAATAACAAAAAGTAGGCTCAAGGCAGTTTTAAATCGGTTACTTGGATACACAGGCAGCATTGTGGTCAGCGGAGGAGGAGGATTGCAAGGAGGGACCACAGACAGGCTTACAAGGCCTAAAATAACTAAAAATAGGCTCAAGGCAGTTTTAAATCGGTTACATGGATACACAGGCAGCATTTTGGTCAGTGGAGGAGGAGGATTGCAAGGAGGGACCGCAGACAGGCTTACTAGGCCTAAAATAACAAAAAGTAGGCTCAAGGCAGTTTTAAATCGGTTACATGGATACACAGGCAGCATTGTGGTCAGCGTAGGAGGAGGATTGCAAGGAGGGACCGCAGACAGGCTTACAAGGCCTAAAATAACTAAAAATAGGCTCAAGGCAGTTTTAAATCGGTTACATGGATACACAGGCAGCATTGTGGTCAGCGGAGGAGGAGGATTGCAAGGAGGGACCGCAGACAGGCTTACAAGGCCTAAAATAACTAAAAATAGGCTCAAGGCAGTTTTAAATCGGTTACATGGATACACAGGCAGCATTGTGGTCAGCGGAGGAGGAGGATTGCAAGGAGGGACCGCAGACAGGCTTACTAGGCCTAAGATAACTAAAAATAGGCTCAAGGCAGTTTTAAATCGGTTACATGGATACACAGGCAGCATTGTGGTCAGCGTAGGAGGAGGATTGCAAGGAGGGACCGCAGACAGGCTTACAAGGCCTAAAATAACTAAAAATAGGCTCAAGGCAGTTTTAAATCGGTTACATGGATACACAGGCAGCATTGTGGTCAGCGGAGGAGGAGGATTGCAAGGAGGGACCGCAGACAGGCTTACTAGGCCTAAGATAACAAAAAGTAGGCTCAAGGCAGTTTTAAATTGGTTACATGGATACACAGGCAGCATTGTGGTCAGCGTAGGAGGAGGATTGCAAGGAGGGACCACAGACAGGCTTACAAGGCCTAAAATAACTAAAAATAGGCTCAAGGCAGTTTTAAATCGGTTACATGGATACACAGGCAGCATTGTGGTCAGCGGAGGAGGAGGATTGCAAGGAGGGACCGCAGACAGGCTTACTAGGCCTAAGATAACAAAAAGTAGGCTCAAGGCAGTTTTAAATTGGTTACATGGATACACAGGCAGCATTGTGGTCAGCGTAGGAGGAGGATTGCAAGGAGGGACCGCAGACAGGCTTACAAGGCCTAAAATAACTAAAAATAGGCTCAAGGCAGTTTTAAATCGGTTACATGGATACACAGGCAGCATTGTGGTCAGCGGAGGAGGAGGATTGCAAGGAGGGACCGCAGACAGGCTTACTAGGCCTAAGATAACAAAAAGTAGGCTCAAGGCAGTTTTAAATTGGTTACATGGATACACAGGCAGCATTGTGGTCAGCGGAGGAGGATTGCAAGGAGGGACCGCAGACAGGCTTACAAGGCCTAAAATATCTAAAAATAGGCTCAAGGCAGTTTTAAATCGGTTACATGGATACACAGGCAGCATTGTGGTCAGCGGAGGAGGATTACAAGGAGGGACCGCAGACAGGCTTACTAGGCCTAAAATAACAAAAAGTAGGCTCAAGGCAGTTTTAAATCGGTTACATGGATACACAGGCAGCATTGTGGTCAGCGGAGGAGGAGGATTGCAAGGAGGGACTGCAGACAGGCTTACAAGGCCTAAAATAACTAAAAATAGGCTCAAGGCAGTTTTAAATCGGTTACATGGATACACAGGCAGCATTGTGGTCAGCGGAGGAGGAGGATTGCAAGGAGGGACTGCAGACAGGCTTACTAGGCCTAAAATAACAAAAAGTAGGCTCAAGGCAGTTTTAAATCGGTTACATGGATACACAGGCAGCATTGTGGTCAGCGTAGGAGGAGGATTGCAAGGAGGGACCGCAGACAGGCTTACAAGGCCTAAAATAACTAAAAATAGGCTCAAGGCAGTTTTAAATCGGTTACTTGGATATACAGGCAGCATTGTGGTCAGCGGAGGAGGAGGATTGCAAGGAGGGACCGCAGACAGGCTTACTAGGCCTAAAATAACAAAAAGTAGGCTCAAGTCAGTTTTAAATTGGTTACATGGATACACAGGCAGCATTGTGGTCAGCGGAGGAGGAGGATTGCAAGAAGGAACCGCAGACAGGCTTACAAGGCCTAAAATAACTAAAAATAGGCCCAAGGCAGTTTTAAATCAGTTACATGGATACACAGGCAGCATTGTGGTCAGCGAAGGAGGAGGATTGCAAGGAGGGACCGCAGACAGGCTTACTAGGCCTAAAATAACAAAAAGTAGGCTCAAGGCAGTTTTAAATCGGTTACATGGATACTCAGGCAGCATTGTGGTCAGCGGAGGAGGAGGATTGCAAGGAGGGACCGCAGACAGGCTTACTAGGCCTAAAATAACAAAATGTAGGCTCAAGGCAGTTTTAAATCGGTTACATGGATACACAGGCAGCATTGTGGTCAGCGGAGGAGGAGGATTGCAAGGAGGGACCGCAGACAGGCTTACTAGGCCTAAAATAACAAAAAGTAGGCTCAAGGCAGTTTTAAATCGGTTACATGGATACACAGGCAGCATTGTGGTCAGCGGAGGAGGAGGATTGCAAGGAGGGACCGCAGACAGGCTTACTAGGCCAAAAATAACAAAAAGTAGGCTCAAGGCAGTTTTAAATCGGTTACATGGATACACAGGCAGCGTTGTGGTCAGCGGAGGAGGAGGATTGCAAGGAGGGACCGCAGACAGGCTTACTAGGCCTAAAATAACAAAAAGTAGGCTCAAGGCAGTTTTAAATCGGTTACATGGATACACAGGCACCATTGTGGTCAGCGGAGGAGGAGGATTGCAAGGAGGGACCACAGACAGGCTTACAAGGCCTAAAATAACTAAAAATAGGCTCAAGGCAGTTTTAAATCGGTTACATGGATACACAGGCAGCATTTTGGTCAGTGGAGGAGGAGGATTGCAAGGAGGGACCGCAGACAGGCTTACTAGGCCTAAAATAACAAAAAGTAGGCTCAAGGCAGTTTTAAATCGGTTACATGGATACACAGGCAGCATTGTGGTCAGCGTAGGAGGAGGATTGCAAGGAGGGACCGCAGACAGGCTTACAAGGCCTAAAATAACTAAAAATAGGCTCAAGGCAGTTTAAATCGGTTACATGGATACACAGGCAGCATTGTGGTCAGCGGAGGAGGAGGATTGCAAGGAGGGACCTCAGACAGGCTTACTAGGCCTAAGATAACAAAAAGTAGGCTCAAGGCAGTTTTAAATTGGTTACATGGATACACAGGCAGCATTGTGGTCAGCGGAGGAGGATTGCAAGGAGGGACCGCAGACAGGCTTACAAGGCCTAAAATATCTAAAAATAGGCTCAAGGCAGTTTTAAATCAGTTACATGGATACAAAGGCAGCATTGTGGTCAGCGGAGGAGGATTGCAAGGAGGGACCGCAGACAGGCTTACTAGGCCTAAAATAACAAAAAGTAGGCTCAAGGCAGTTTTAAATCGGTTACATGGATACACAGGCAGCATTGTGGTCAGCGGAGGAGGAGGATTGCAAGGAGGGAGCGCAGACAGGCTTACAAGGCCTAAAATAACTAAAAATAGGCTCAAGGCAGTTTTAAATCGGTTACATGGATACACAGGCAGCATTGTGGTCAGCGGAGGAGGAGGATTGCAAGGAGGGACCGCAGACAGGCTTACAAGGCCTAAAATAACTAAAAATAGGCTCAAGGCAGTTTTAAATCGGTTACATGGATACACAGGCAGCATTGTGGTCAGCGGAGGAGGAGGATTGCAAGGAGGGACCGCAGACAGGCTTACTAGGCCTAAAATAACAAAAAGTAGGCTCAAGGCAGTTTTAAATTGGTTACATGGATACACAGGCAGCATTGTGGTCAGCGTAGGAGGAGGATTGCAAGGAGGGAGCGCAGACAGGCTTACAAGGCCTAAAATAACTAAAAATAGGCTCAAGGCAGTTTTAAATCGGTTACTTGGATACACAGGCAGCATTGTGGTCAGCGGAGGAGGAGGATTGCAAGGAGGGACTGCAGACAGGCTTACTAGGCCTAAAATAACAAAAAGTAGGCTCAAGTCAGTTTTAAATTGGTTACATGGATACACAGGCAGCATTGTGGTCAGCGGAGGAGGATTGCAAGGAGGGACCGCAGACAGGCTTACAAGGCCTAAAATATCTAAAAATAGGCTCAAGGCAGTTTTAAATCGGTTACATGGATACACAGGCAGCATTGTGGTCAGCGGAGGAGGATTACAAGGAGGGACCGCAGACAGGCTTACTAGGCCTAAAATAACAAAAAGTAGGCTCAAGGCAGTTTTAAATCGGTTACATGGATACACAGGCAGCATTGTGGTCAGCGGAGGAGGAGGATTGCAAGGAGGGACCGCAGACAGGCTTACAAGGCCTAAAATAACTAAAAATAGGCTCAAGGCAGTTTTAAATCGGTTACATGGATACACAGGCAGCATTGTGGTCAGCGGAGGAGGAGGATTGCAAGAAGGGACCGCAGACAGGCTTACTAGGCCTAAAATAACAAAAAGTAGCCTCAAGGCAGTTTTAAATCGGTTACATGGATACACAGGCAGCATTGTGGTCAGCGGAGGAGGAGGATTGCAAGGAGGGACCGCAGACAGGCTTACTAGGCCTAAAATAACGAAAAGTAGGCTCAAGGCAGTTTTAAATCGGTTACATGGATACACAGGCAGAATTGTGGTCAGCGGAGGAGGAGGATTGCAAGGAGGGACCGCAGACAGGCTTACTAGGCCTAAAATAACAAAAAGTAGGCTCAAGGCAGTTTTAAATCGGTTACATGGATACACAGGCAGCATTGTGGTCAGCAGAGGAGGAGGATTGCAAGGAGGGACCGCAGACAGGCTTACTAGGCCTAAAATAACAAAAAGTAGGCTCAAGGCAGTTTTAAATCGGTTACATGGATACACAGGCAGCATTGTGGTCAGCGGAGGAGGAGGATTGCAAGGAGGGACTGCAGACAGGCTTACAAGGCCTAAAATAACTAAAAATAGGCTCAAGGCAGTTTTAAATCGGTTACATGGATACACAGGCAGCATTGTGGTCAGCGGAGGAGGAGGATTGCAAGGAGGGACCGCAGACAGGCTTACTAGGCCTAAAATAACAAAAAGTAGGCTCAAGTCAGTTTTAAATTGGTTACATGGATACACAGGCAGCATTGTGGTCAGCGGAGGAGGAGGATTGCAAGGAGGAACCGCAGACAGGCTTACAAGGCCTAAAATAACTAAAAATAGGCCCAAGGCAGTTTTAAATCAGTTACATGGATACACAGGCAGCATTGTGGTCAGCGAAGGAGGAGGATTGCAAGGAGGGACCGCAGACAGGCTTAATAGGCCTAAAATAACAAAAAGTAGGCTCAAGGCAGTTTTAAATCGGTTACATGGATACTCAGGCAGCATTGTGGTCAGCGGAGGAGGAGGATTGCAAGGAGGGACCGCAGACAGGCTTACTAGGCCTAAAATAACAAAATGTAGGCTCAAGGCAGTTTTAAATCGGTTACATGGATACACAGGCAGCATTGTGGTCAGCGGAGGAGGAGGATTGCAAGGAGGGACCGCAGACAGGCTTACTAGGCCTAAAATAACGAAAAGTAGGCTCAAGGCAGTTTTAAATCGGTTACATGGATACACAGGCAGAATTGTGGTCAGCGGAGGAGGAGGATTGCAAGGAGGGACCGCAGACAGGCTTACTAGGCCTAAAATAACAAAAAGTAGGCTCAAGGCAGTTTTAAATCGGTTACATGGATACACAGGCAGCATTGTGGTCAGCAGAGGAGGAGGATTGCAAGGAGGGACCGCAGACAGGCTTACTAGGCCTAAAATAACAAAAAGTAGGCTCAAGGCAGTTTTAAATCGGTTACATGGATACACAGGCAGCATTGTGGTCAGCGGAGGAGGAGGATTGCAAGGAGGGACTGCAGACAGGCTTACAAGGCCTAAAATAACTAAAAATAGGCTCAAGGCAGTTTTAAATCGGTTACATGGATACACAGGCAGCATTGTGGTCAGCGGAGGAGGAGGATTGCAAGGAGGGACCGCAGACAGGCTTACTAGGCCTAAAATAACAAAAAGTAGGCTCAAGTCAGTTTTAAATTGGTTACATGGATACACAGGCAGCATTGTGGTCAGCGGAGGAGGAGGATTGCAAGGAGGAACCGCAGACAGGCTTACAAGGCCTAAAATAACTAAAAATAGGCCCAAGGCAGTTTTAAATCAGTTACATGGATACACAGGCAGCATTGTGGTCAGCGAAGGAGGAGGATTGCAAGGAGGGACCGCAGACAGGCTTAATAGGCCTAAAATAACAAAAAGTAGGCTCAAGGCAGTTTTAAATCGGTTACATGGATACTCAGGCAGCATTGTGGTCAGCGGAGGAGGAGGATTGCAAGGAGGGACCGCAGACAGGCTTACTAGGCCTAAAATAACAAAATGTAGGCTCAAGGCAGTTTTAAATCGGTTACATGGATACACAGGCAGCATTGTGGTCAGCGGAGGAGGAGGATTGCAAGGAGGGACCGCAGACAGGCTTACTAGGCCTAAAATAACAAAAAGTAGGCTCAAGGCAGTTTTAAATCGGTTACATGGATACACAGGCAGCATTGTGGTCAGCGGAGGAGGAGGATTGCAAGGAGGGACCGCAGACAGGCTTACTAGGCCTAAAATAACAAAAAGTAGGCTCAAGGCAGTTTTAAATCGGTTACATGGATACACAGGCAGCGTTGTGGTCAGCGGAGGAGGAGGATTGCAAGGAGGGACAGCAGACAGGCTTACTAGGCCTAAAATAACAAAAAGTAGGCTCAAGGCAGTTTTAAATCGGTTACATGGATACACAGGCAGCATTGTGGTCAGCGGAGGAGGAGGATTGCAAGGAGGGACCACAGACAGGCTTACAAGGCCTAAAATAACTAAAAATAGGCTCAAGGCAGTTTTAAATCGGTTACATGGATACACAGGCAGCATTTTGGTCAGTGGAGGAGGAGGATTGCAAGGAGGGACCGCAGACAGGCTTACTAGGCCTAAAATAACAAAAAGTAGGCTCAAGGCAGTTTTAAATCGGTTACATGGATACACAGGCAGCATTTTGGTCAGCGTAGGAGGAGGATTGCAAGGAGGGACCGCAGACAGGCTTACAAGGCCTAAAATAACTAAAAATAGGCTCAAGGCAGTTTTAAATCGGTTACATGGATACACAGGCAGCATTGTGGTCAGCGGAGGAGGAGGATTGCAAGGAGGGACCGCAGACAGGCTTACTAGGCCTAAGATAACAAAAAGTAGGCTCAAGGCAGTTTTAAATTGGTTACATGGATACACAGGCAGCATTGTGGTCAGCGGAGGAGGATTGCAAGGAGGGACCGCAGACAGGCTTACAAGGCCTAAAATATCTAAAAATAGGCTCAAGGCAGTTTTAAATCAGTTACATGGATACAAAGGCAGCATTGTGGTCAGCGGAGGAGGATTGCAAGGAGGGACCGCAGACAGGCTTACTAGGCCTAAAATAACAAAAAGTAGGCTCAAGGCAGTTTTAAATCGGTTACATGGATACACAGGCAGCATTGTGGTCAGCGGAGGAGGAGGATTGCAAGGAGGGACCGCAGACAGGCTTACAAGGCCTAAAATAACTAAAAATAGGCTCAAGGCAGTTTTAAATCGGTTACATGGATACACAGGCAGCATTGTGGTCAGCGGAGGAGGAGGATTGCAAGGAGGGACCGCAGACAGGCTTACTAGGCCTAAAATAACAAAAAGTAGGCTCAAGGCAGTTTTAAATTGGTTACATGGATACACAGGCAGCATTGTGGTCAGCGTAGGAGGAGGATTGCAAGGAGGGAGCGCAGACAGGCTTACAAGGCCTAAAATAACTAAAAATAGGCTCAAGGCAGTTTTAAATCGGTTACTTGGATACACAGGCAGCATTGTGGTCAGCGGAGGAGGAGGATTGCAAGGAGGGACTGCAGACAGGCTTACTAGGCCTAAAATAACAAAAAGTAGGCTCAAGTCAGTTTTAAATTGGTTACATGGATACACAGGCAGCATTGTGGTCAGCGGAGGAGGAGGATTGCAAGGAGGGACCGCAGACAGGCTTACTAGGCCTAAAATAACTAAAAATAGGCTCAAGGCAGTTTTAAATCGGTTACATGGATACACAGGCAGCATTGTGGTCAGCGGAGGAGGAGGATTGCAAGGAGGGACCGCAGACAGGCTTACTAGGCCTAAAATAACAAAAAGTAGGCTCAAGTCTGTTTTAAATTGGTTACATGGATACACAGGCAGCATTGTTGTCAGCGGAGGAGGAGGATTGCAAGGAGGGACCGCAGACAGGCTTACAAGGCCTAAAATAACTAAAAATAGGCTCAAGGCAGTTTTAAATCAGTTACATGGATACACAGGTAGCATTGTGGTCAGCAAAGGAGGAGGATTGCAAGGAGGGACCGCAGACAGGCTTACTAGGCCTAAAATAACAAAAAGTAGGCTCAAGGCAGTTTTAAATCGGTTACATGGATACTCAGGCAGCATTGTGGTCAGCGGAGGAGGAGGATTGCAAGGAGGGACCGCAGACAGGCTTACTAGGCCTAAAATAACAAAAAGTAGGCTCAAGGCAGTTTTAAATCGGTTACATGGATACACAGGCAGCATTGTGGTCAGCGGAGGAGGAGGATTGCAAGGAGGGACCGCAGACAGGCTTACTAGGCCTAAAATAACAAAAAGTAGGCTCAAGGCAGTTTTAAATCGGTTACATGGATACACAGGCAGCATTGTGGTCAGCGGAGGAGGAGGATTGCAAGGAGGGACCGCAGACAGGCTTACTAGGCCTAAAATAACAAAAAGTAGGCTCAAGGCAGTTTTAAATCAGTTACATGGATACACAGGCAGCATTGTGGTCAGCGGAGGAGGAGGATTGCAAGGAGGGACCGCAGACAGGCTTACTAGGCCTAAAATAACAAAAAGTAGGCTCAAGGCAGTTTTAAATCGGTTACATGGATACACAGGCAGCATTGTGGTCAGCGGAGGAGGAGGATTGCAAGGAGGGACCGCAGACAGGCTTACAAGGCCTAAAATAACTAAAAATAGGCTGAAGGCAGTTTTAAATCGGTTACATGGATACACAGGCAGCATTGTGGTCAGCGGAGGAGGAGGATTGCAAGGAGGGACCGCATACAGGCTTACTAGGCCTAAAATAACAAAAAGTAGGCTCAAGGCAGTTTTAAATCAGTTACATGGATACACAAGCAGCATTGTGGTCAGCGTAGGAGGAGGATTGCAAGGAGGGACCGCAGACAGGCTTACAAGGCCTAAAATAACCAAAAATAGGCTCAAGGCAGTTTTAAATTGGTTACTTGGATACACAGGCAGCATTGTGGTCAGCGGAGGAGGAGGATTGCAAGGAGGAACCGCAGACAGGCTTACTAGGCCTAAAATAACAAAAAGTAGGCTCAAGTAAGTTTTAAATTGGTTACATGGATACACAGGCAGCATTGTGGTCAGTGGAGGAGGAGGATTGCAAGGAGGGACCGCAGACAGGCTTACTAGGCCTAAAATAACAAAAAGTAGGCTCAAGTCAGTTTTAAATTGGTTACATGGATACACAGGCAGCATTGTGGTCAGCGGAGGAGGAGGATTGCAAGGAGGGACCGCAGACAGGCTTACAAGGCCTAAAATAACTAAAAATAGGCTCAAGGCAGTTTTAAATCGGTTACATGGATACACAGGCAGCATTGTGGTCAGCGGAGGAGGAGGATTGCAAGGAGGGACCGCAGACAGGCTTACTAGGCCTAAAATAACAAAAAGTAGGCTCAAGTCTGTTTTAAATTGGTTACATGGATACACAGGCAGCATTGTTGTCAGCGGAGGAGGAGGATTGCAAGGAGGGACCGCAGACAGGCTTACAAGGCCTAAAATAACTAAAAATAGGCTCAAGGCAGTTTTAAATCAGTTACATGGATACACAGGTAGCATTGTGGTCAGCAAAGGAGGAGGATTGCAAGGAGGGACCGCAGACAGGCTTACTAGGCCTAAAATAACAAAAAGTAGGCTCAAGGCAGTTTTAAATCGGTTACATGGATACTCAGGCAGCATTGTGGTCAGCGGAGGAGGAGGATTGCAAGGAGGGACCGCAGACAGGCTTACTAGGCCTAAAATAACAAAAAGTAGGCTCAAGGCAGTTTTAAATCGGTTACATGGATACACAGGCAGCATTGTGGTCAGCGGAGGAGGAGGATTGCAAGGAGGGACCGCAGACAGGCTTACTAGGCCTAAAATAACAAAAAGTAGGCTCAAGGCAGTTTTAAATCGGTTACATGGATACACAGGCAGCATTGTGGTCAGCGGAGGAGGAGGATTGCAAGGAGGGACCGCAGACAGGCTTACTAGGCCTAAAATAACAAAAAGTAGGCTCAAGGCAGTTTTAAATCGGTTACATGGATACACAGGCAGCATTGTGGTCAGCGGAGGAGGAGGATTGCAAGGAGGGACCGCAGACAGGCTTACTAGGCCTAAAATAACAAAAAGTAGGCTCAAGGCAGTTTTAAATCGGTTACATGGATACACAGGCAGCATTGTGGTCAGCGGAGGAGGAGGATTGCAAGGAGGGACCGCAGACAGGCTTACAAGGCCTAAAATAACTAAAAATAGGCTGAAGGCAGTTTTAAATCGGTTACATGGATACACAGGCAGCATTGTGGTCAGCGGAGGAGGAGGATTGCAAGGAGGGACCGCATACAGGCTTACTAGGCCTAAAATAACAAAAAGTAGGCTCAAGGCAGTTTTAAATCAGTTACATGGATACACAAGCAGCATTGTGGTCAGCGTAGGAGGAGGATTGCAAGGAGGGACCGCAGACAGGCTTACAAGGCCTAAAATAACCAAAAATAGGCTCAAGGCAGTTTTAAATTGATTACTTGGATACACAGGCAGCATTGTGGTCAGCGGAGGAGGAGGATTGCAAGGAGGAACCGCAGACAGGCTTACTAGGCCTAAAATAACAAAAAGTAGGCTCAAGTAAGTTTTAAATTGGTTACATGGATACACAGGCAGCATTGTGGTCAGTGGAGGAGGAGGATTGCAAGGAGGGACCGCAGACAGGCTTACTAGGCCTAAAATAACAAAAAGTAGGCTCAAGTCAGTTTTAAATTGGTTACATGGATACACAGGCAGCATTGTGGTCAGCGGAGGAGGAGGATTGCAAGGAGGGACCGCAGACAGGCTTACAAGGCCTAAAATAACTAAAAATAGGCTCAAGGCAGTTTTAAATCGGTTACATGGATACACAGGCAGCATTGTGGTCAGCGAAGGAGGAGGATTGCAAGGAGGGACCGCAGACAGGCTTACTAGGCCTAAAATAACAAAAAGTAGGTTCAAGGCAGTTTTAAATCGGTTACATGGATACACAGGCAGCATTGTGGTCAGCGGAGGAGGAAGATTGCAATGAGGGACCGCAGACAGGCTTACTAGGCCTAAAATAACAAAAAGTAGGCTCAAGGCAGTTTTAAATCGGTTACATGGATACACAGGCAGCATTGTGGTCAGCGGAGGAGGAGGATTGCAAGGAGGGACCGCAGACAGGCTTACTAGGCCTAAAATAACAAAAAGTAGGCTCAAGGCAGTTTTAAATCGGTTACATGGATACACAGGCAGCATTGTGGTCAGCGGAGGAGGAGGATTGCAAGGAGGGACCGCAGACAGGCTTACTAGGCCTAAAATAACAAAAAGTAGGCTCAAGGCAGTTTTAAATCGGTTACATGGATACACAGGCAGCATTGTGGTCAGCGGAGGAGGAGGATTGCAAGGAGGGACCGCAGACAGGCTTACTAGGCCTAAAATAACAAAAAGCAGGCTCAAGGCAGTTTTAAATCGGTTACATGGATACACAGGCAGCATTGTGGTCAGCGGAGGAGGAGGATTGCAAGGAGGGACCGCAGACAGGCTTGCAAGGCCTAAAATAACTAAAAATAGGCTCAAGGCAGTTTTAAATCGGTTACATGGATACACAGGCAGCATTGTGGTCAGCGGAGGAGGATTGCAAGGAGGGACCGCAGACAGGCTTACTAGGCCTAAAATAACAAAAAGTAGGCTCAAGGCAGTTTTAAATCAGTTACATGGATACACAAGCAGCATTGTGGTCAGCGTAGGAGGAGGATTGCAAGGAGGGACCGCAGACAGGCTTACAAGGCCTAAAATAACCAAAAATAGGCTCAAGGCAGTTTTAAATCGGTTACTTGGATACACAGGCAGCATTGTGGTCAGCGGAGGAGGAGGATTGCAAGGAGGGACCGCAGACAGGCTTACTAGGCCTAAAATAACAAAAAGTAGGCTCAAGTAAGTTTTAAATTGGTTACATGGATACACAGGCAGCATTGTGGTCAGTGGAGGAGGAGGATTGCAAGGAGGGACCGCAGACAGGCTTACTAGGCCTAAAATAACAAAAAGTAGGCTCAAGGCAGTTTTAAATCGGTTACATGGATACACAGGCAGCATTGTGGTCAGCGGAGGAGGATTGCAAGGAGGGACCGCAGACAGGATTCTAGGCCTAAAATAAATAAAAATAGGCTCAAGGCAGTTTTAAATCGGTTACATGGATACACAGGCAGCATTGTGGTCAGCGGAGGAGGATTGCAAGGAGGGACCGCAGACAGGCTTACTAGGCCTAAAATAAATAAAAATAGGCTCAAGGCACTTAGAGTTATCTCGCAGGGGTACACAGGCAGCATTGGTGTGGTCATCGGAGGACGATTGCAAGGAGTGTCTGACACAGTTAGTACTCACAAAAAATAAATAGATGTTAATGTCTCGCCAAAAAACAAAAAACAAACAAACAAAAGTGTGGCATACTTAGGTACAGGGGTGGGCTTATCTGCTGAGTTTCTGACATAGTAATTTGGCAGTAAGTATTTACTGGTGTCAATATAGGACACTGACCCAGACTACTTTAACTAGCATCATAGATGTCAACAAATTGGTATTGTCAGTGCCAGGCATTGAATGATGTCAGCGCATAGACTAAACATTGGTGGAGCTGTGAGAGATAATTTTGCACGTAGTAGAGCACAGTTTGAGCTGGGGGAGGGGGGGGTGAACTCTCTTGTGGCCGGCGGTACCGTCCCAGGGCCCCTCATGTTACAACGGTGTGTCTGACGTTGGGTGCGCGCCACCACCACCAGAGAAACTTTATTGTACTATGAGGGACCCAATGGCAGTGCCGTTGACCAAAAGCGGGCACACCCACCTCTTCAGACAAACGGCACTCTAACGGGTGCTTGCGCCAAGTGGCGAGACCACGGCCCCGTGGGGGGAGTTTTCCCATTGAGGGAGGTGTAAACATGTCGTATGCTGGACAAACAGCTGCTGCAAATTAAGAGATTGGAACACTCAGTAAGACCAGTCCACAAGCAAGACCTTTTTATAGGAAAGCTAGGTGTCAGCCGGGAAAGGTGGGGCAAAATAATTTGAAATCCAGGAGTAGTTCATTTTAAAGAAGGTTAGATCATCCACATTTTGGGTAGCCAGACGAGTCCTTTTTTCAGTTAATATTGAACCAGCAGCACTGAATACTCTTTCTGATAGCACACTAGGTGCTGGGCAAGCAAGCTCCTGCAATGCATATTCTGCCAATTCAGGCCAGGTGTCTAAT
Source organism: Ranitomeya variabilis (assembly GCF_051348905.1). Lineage (NCBI taxonomy): Eukaryota > Metazoa > Chordata > Amphibia > Anura > Dendrobatidae > Ranitomeya > Ranitomeya variabilis. Next base: position 822,413,461 of record NC_135232.1, on the reverse strand, counting down.
TTGGATGCCCAGTAATCAAATGGGAATGACGGTTGAGGGAGAACATCGATAAGGGATGAAAAATAGTTAGTAACCATACTGGACAAATGTTGTCTCCTGTCACTTTGAATAGATGCTGCAGTACCTGTCCTGTCTGCGGTCATTGCGAAATCGCTCCACAACCTGGTCAGAAAACCCCTCTGTCCAACGCCACTTCTGATTTGTGCACCTCTAACACCTCTGCCCTGTAGCCCCCTGCAGCTCGTGTGAGAACCATCACCGGCACTGTGTGCTGGGAATGCCTGAATCAAACAGTCTACAAGAGTAGCTTGTTTGGTTGCTACTATTTGTTCGAGGTTCTCATGTGGCATAATATTTTGCAATTTGCCTTTATAGCGAGGGTCAAGGATGCAGGCCAACCAGTAATCGTCATCGCTCATCATTTTAATAATGCATGGGTCCCTTTTGAGGACACGTAAGGCATAATCCGCCATGTGGGCCAAAGTTCCAGTTGTCAAATCTGCGGATGTGCTGGTTTGAGGGGCAGTTACAGGCAAATCTACGTCACTTGTCTCCCTTAAAAAAACAGAACCCGGCCTTGCAACGCCACTAGTTTCGGTTGGCCCAGGAGAAGCTTTCTCATTAAAAAAGTACTCATCCCCATCATCCTCCTCGTCCTCCTCCTCCTCCTCTTCGCCCGCTACCGCGTCCTCTACACGGCCCTGACCAGACAATGGCTGACTGTCATCAAGGCTTTCCTCTTCCTCGGCTGCAGATGCCTGCTCCTTTATGTGCGTCAAACTTTGCATCAGCAAACGCATTAGGGGGATGCTCATGCTTATTATGGCGTTGTCTGCACTAACCAGCCATGTGCATTCCTCAAAACACTGAAGGACTTGACACAGGTCTTGTAGCTTCGACCAGTGCACACCTGACAACTCCATGTCTGCCATCCAACTGCCTGCCCGTGTATGTGTATCCTCCCACAAAAACATAACAGCACGCCTCTGTTCGCACAGTCTCTGAAGCATGTGCAGTGTGGAGTTCCACCTTGTGGCAACGTCGATGATTAGGCGATGCTGGGGAAGGTTCAAAGACCGCTGATAGTTCTGCATACGGCTGGAGTGTACGGGCGAACGGCGGATATGCGAGCAAAGTCTGCGCACTTTGAGGAGCAGGTCGGGTAACCCCGGATAACTTTTCAGGAAGCACTGCACCACCAGGTTTAAGGTGTGAGCCAGGCAAGGAATGTGTTTCAGTTGGGAAAGGGCTATGGCAGCCATGAAATTCCTTCCGTTATCACTCACTACCTTGCCTGCCTCAAGATGTACAGTGCCCAGCCATGACTGAGTTTCTTTCTGCAAGAACTCGGACAGAACTTCCGCGGTGTGTCTGTTGTCGCCCAAACACTTCAGTGCCAATACAGCCTGCTGATGCTTGCCACTAGCTGTCCCATAATGGCACACCTGGTGTGCAACAGTGGCAGCTGCGGATGGAGTGGATGTGCGACTGCGGTCTGTGGACGAGCTCTCGCTTCTGCAGGAGGACGAGGAAGAGGAGGAGGGGGGGCGAACGCCTACAGCCAACTCATTCCTTGACCGTGGGCTAGGCAGAACTGTCCGATATTGCTGTCCCCTGTAGACCCTGCATCCACCACATTCACCCAGTGTGCCGTGATGGACACGTAACATCCCTGGCCATGCCTACAGGTCCATGCATCTGTTGTCAGGTGCACCTTTGTAGTCACAGACTGCCTGAGTGCATGGACGATGCGGTCTTTAACATGCAGTTGGAGGGCTGGGATGGCTTCTCTAGAAAAGAAGTGGGTAGCTCGTAGCGTGGTACAGCGTAGTCCATCAGCGCTTTGAAAGCTTCGCTTTCAAGTAACCGGTTGGGCATCATCTCTAATGAGATTAGTCTAGCAATGTGGGCGTTCAAACCCTGTGTACGCGGATGCGAGGATGAGTACTTCCTTTTCCTAACGAGAGTCTCATGAAGGGTGAGCTGGACTGGAGAGCTGCATACGGTGGAACTAGCGGGGGTGCCGGTGGACATGGGTGACTGAGAGAGGGTTGGAGATGGTATTCTTGCCGGTGCCCTACATGCAGTGTTTCCTACTACTAACCTGGTGATTCCCTGACTGCTTTGGCCTGGCGACGAAAGCTGCACAGATACTGCAGGTGGTGTGGGAAATGGTGGGCTTACAGGGAGGGAAGGGATGTAGCGTTGCTGACTAGCTTCATTGGCCGAGGGTGCTGCAACCTTTAGGGACGTTTGGTAGTTAGTCCAGGCTTGCAAATGCATGGTGGATAAATGTCTATGCATGCAACTTGTATTTAGACTTTTAAGATTCTGACCTCTGCTTAAGGTAGTTGAACATTTTTGACAGATGACTTTGCGCTGATCATTTGGATGTTGTTTAAAAAAATGCCAGACTGCACTCTTTCTACTATCGGATACCTTTTCAGGCATTGCAGACTGAGCTTCTTTAACCGGATGGCCACGCTGTCCTCCAACTGGTTTTGGTTTTGCCAAGCGTTTTTGGCCAGATACGGGCCCGGCAGATGGAACCTGTTGTGATGTTGATGCCTGCTGTGGCTCCTCCTCCTCCGCTTCAGAACTACTGCCGCCTGCACCCTGTTCCCCCAATGGCTGCCAATCGGGGTCAACAAATGGGTCATCTATGACCTCCTCTTCTATGTCGTGTGCAACTTTGTCTGTGTCACCGTGTAAGCCGGTGGTATAGCGTTCGTGACGGGGCACCATAGTCTCCGCTGGTTTTGATTCTGCCTCAGTACACTGCGAGGGCAATGTTCTGGTCTGAGTCAAAGGAACAGCATAGTAATCTGGCTGTGGCTGTGCATCTGTGCACTCCATGTCCGATGCAACTTCTAATGGGCATGGCCTGTTAACTGTTTCACTGTCTAACCCAGGAACGGTATGTGTAAAGAGCTCCATGGAGTAACCTGTTGTGTCGACTGACGCATCCTTCACTGTTGTTCTGGGTGAAGGACACAAGGAAGCGACTTGTTCCTGACCGGGAGCATCCACTGACGATGCACTGCTCTGACATTTGGCACTTTCCGAGGAGGAGGCGAAAGAGCTAGAGGCAGAGTCAGCAATGAAAGCCACTTGTTCCTCCTGCTCCGGCTTCAAAAGTGGTTTTCCTACTCCCAGAAAAGAGAGCGTTCGAGGCCTTGTGTAGCCAGACGACGAACCTGGCTCAACAACTCGAGACTTAGGTGCTGTACTGCTTTTACCACGACCACCTGATGCTCCACCAACACTACCATCATTACCAGCTGACAATATCCGCCCACGGCCACGACCTCTTCCACTATACTTCCTCATTGTTTGCAAAATGTAACCAAAGTAACGGTATTTGTTACTGTAAAACAACTTACAAGGTGAACTCAAACTTCTGTAGGATTTATATATACCTTTATAGGTGCCTGACACTGAAAGGAAAATCAGGCCCAATGTTACACACTAGGTTTTCTGTGCCCCAATAATTTGAGACAGATGGCACACACAGGACCGGCACTCAAGCAGAAATGCCAATCTTAATCTCCCACTATTTTTTTTTACAGGGAGAATTTACAAAAAAAAAAAATGGCCCAATATTACACACTGGTTTTCGGTGGCACACAACGAGAGACAGATGCCACACACAGCACTGGCACAGAGGCAGACTTGCCAATCTTTATCTCCCACTATTAATTATTTTTTTTACAGGGAGAATTTACCAAAAAAAAAAAATGGCCCACTATTACACACTGGTTTTCGGTGGCACACAAGGAGAGACAGATGCCACACACAGGACTGGCACAGAGGCAGACTTGCCAATCTTTATCTCCCACTATTAATTTTTTTCTTACAGGGAGAATTTACCAAAAAAAAAAAATGGCCCAATATTACACACTGGTTTTTGGTGGCACACAATGAGAGACAGATGCCACACACAGCACTGGCACAGAGGCAGACTTGCCAATCTTTATCTCCCACTATTAATTATTTTTTTTACAGGGAGAATTTACCAAAAAAAAAAATGGCCCAGTATTACACACTGGTTTTCGGTGGCACACAAGGAGAGACAGATGCCACACACAGCACTGGCACAGAGGCAGACTTGCCAATCTTTATCTCCCACTATTAATTATTTTTTTTACAGGGAGAATTTACCCCCCCCCAAAAAATGGCCCAGTATTACACACTGGTTTTCGGTGGCACACAAGGAGAGACAGATGCCACACACAGCACTGGCACAGAGGCAGACTTGCCAATCTTTATCTCCCACTATTAATTATTTTTTTTACAGGGAGAATTTACCACAAAAAAAATGGCCCAATATTACACACTGGTTTTCGGTGGCACACAAGGAGAGACAGATGCCACACACAGCACTGGCACAGAGGCAGACTTGCCAATCTTTATCTCCCACTATTTATTTTTTTTTTACAGGGAGAATTTACAAAAAAAAAAATGGCCCAATATTACACACTGGTTTTCGGTGGCACACAAGGAGAGACAGATGCCACACACAGGACTGGCACAGAGGCAGACTTGCCAATCTTTATCTCCCACTATTTATTTTATTTTTTTTTCAGGGAGAATTAAAAAAAAAACAAAAAAAAACAAACCAATATTACACACTAGGTTTTCTGTGGCACACAATGAGAGACAGATGCCACACAAAGCATTGGCACAGAGGCAGACTTGCCAATCTTTATCTCCCTGCAGTAATCTCAGAAAAGTATGGCAGGCAGCTATAAAAAGGACTGCTGCACACAAAAGTGTGGACAAACAAACAAGATAGCTGTGCAGAAAGGAAGGAACAACAGGATTTGTGCTTTGAAAAAAGCAGTTGGTTTGCACAGCGGCGTACACACACAGCAACGCAGCTATCAGGGAGCCTTCTAGGGCAGCCCAATGAGCTACAGCGCTGAGGAAAAAAATGCAGCTTCCACTGTCCTGCAAACAAAAGGTGGTGTTGGACAGTGGAAATCGCTACAGCACAAGTGGTTTGGGGGTGAATGTAACCTGCCTAACACTATCCCTGCTTCTGACGAAGCGGCAGCAACCTCTCCCTACGCTCACATCAGCAGCAGTAAGATGGCGGTCGGCGGGAATGCCCTTTTATAGCCCCTGTGACGCCGCAGAAAGCAAGCCAATCACTGCAATGCCCTTCTCTAAGATGGTGGGGACTGAGATCTATGTCATCACGCTGCCCACACTCTGCGTCCACCTTCATTGGCTGAGAAATGGCACTTTTAGCATCATTAAAATGCGACTTTGGCGTGAAAGTCGCGTACCGCATGGCCGACCCCACACAGGGATCGGGTCGGGTTTCATGAGATGCCGACTTTGCCAAAGTCGGCGACTTATGTAAATGAACGATCCGTTTCACTCAACCCTACTCACGATACATCTAGGTAAGTTCTTTGGTGGGTCTAGTTTTCAAAATGGGGTCACTTATGGGAGAGCTCCAATGTTTAGGCACACAGGGGCTCTCCAAACGCGACATGGTGTCCGCTGACGATTGGAGCTAATTTTTCATTCAAAAAGTCAAATGGTGCTCCTTCTCTTCCGAGCCTTGCCGTTTGCCCAAACAGTGGTTTACTCCCACATGTGAAGTATCGTTGTACTCAGGAGAAATTGTCCAACAAATTTTAGGATCCATTTTATCCTGTTGCCCTTGTGAAAATGAAAAAATTGAGGCTAAAAGAAAATGTTTGTGAAAAAAAGTACTTTTTCATTTTTACGGATCAATTTGTGAAGCACCAGGGGGTTTAAAGTGCCCATTATGCATCTAGATTCTAGAAGTTCCTTGGGGGGTCTAGTTTCCAAAATGGGGTCACTTATGAGTAAGCTCCTATCTTTAGGCACACAGGGGCTCTCCAAACGCGACATGATGTCCGCTAAAGATTGGAGCCAATTTTTCATTCAAAAAGTCAAATGGAGCTCCTTCCCTTCCGAGCCCTGTCGTGCGCCCAAACAGTGTTCCCCCCCCACATATAGGGTATCGACGTACTCAGTACAACTTGGACAACAATATTCAGGGTCCAGTTTCTCATTTTACCCTTGGGAAAATAAAAAAAATTGTTGGTAAAAGATCATTTTTGGGACTAAAAAGTTAAATGTTCATTTTTCCTTCCATGTTGCTTCTGCTGCTGTAAAACAGCTGAAGGGTTAATAAACTTCTTGAATGTGGTTTTGAGCACCTTGAGGGGTGCACTTTTTAGAATGGTGTCACTTTTGGGTATTTTCAGCCATATAAACCCCTCAAACTGACTTCAAATGTGAGGTGGTCCCTAAAAAATGGTTTTGTAAATTTCGTTGTAAAAATGAGAAATTGCTGGTCAAATTTTAACCCTTATAACTTCCTAGCAAAAAAAAAATTTATTTCCAAAATTGTGCTGATGTAAATTAGACATGTGGGTAATGTTATTTTTTAACTATTTTGTGTCACATAACTCTCTCGTTCAACAGAATAAAAATTCAAAATTTGAAAATTGCAAAATTTTCAAAATTTTAGCCAAATTTTAATTTTTTTCACAAATAAACGCATAAATTATCGACCTAAATTTACCACTGTCATGAAGCCCAATATGTCACAAAAAAACAGTCTTAAAACTGCTAAGATCCGTTGAAGCATTCCCAAGTTATTTCCTCATAAAGGGACACTGGTCAGAATTGCAGAAAACGGCCAGGTCTCTAAGGTCAAAATAGGCTGGGTCATGAAGGGGTTAAAGGCGAGCAGTTCTATTATGCTATTTAGACCACTGGGTATTAAAGTGTTAATTTAAAAAATCCACCTATTTCTTTACGAGACATTTGGTGGATAAACTAAACATCCTTTCTCCAACTTTTTTTGACCATTTTAATTCCAGTGACTTTGATGCCCTTAAGTGAACGCCCATGGTGCTTTAGAAAATGTTGGGATAGAGGATGGCCCGTGAATTTGTTTCTAATATTGCGCAAGTGTTCCCCAATCCTTACGCTCATTGGGCGTATAGTTCGCCCTATGTATAGTTTCCCACAGGGGCATGTTATGCCATAAATTACCCCCAGGGTGGCACAAGTAATAAAATCCTTAATACTGACTTCTGCCGACTGATTGACAATAGTTGTTTTTTAGTGCCTAATTTTTTGCACAGTAAACACTTCTTACATGGAAAGAAACCAGAGGAGTGGACAACAAGTTGGAAGGGATTGAAACATTGGAAGGGAACGAACGAAGCAAAGGTGTGGACAGGCTAGAAAACACAGACACATTAGGAGGTGAGGGTTAAGGGGGTGCATGTAATAATTTTTCCCAGTTTTTTTTCTCTGGGACTTTGTTTTTTCTGCCTTTTTTTCCTGGAGCAGCTTTAGTGGAGAAGTGTGGGCTTCTGCACTCGGCTTGATGGTGGAACCGGATAGCTGGGCTGCTGCACTAGGCTGTGTGGTGGTAGATGTGGATGGCTGGTCTTGTGCACTCAGCTGCATGGTGAAGCTTAGGATTCTTGGAAGTGTTATGTCCAGCGGTGGTGGTGGTGGTAGATAAATCCCTTGGCGAGTCGGTGCAGGCGGATTCTGCCAATGATGCTGTGCTGGAGCTTCTTTCACTGTCGGGAAACAACTTTGTGCCCACTGCTGATATCAGGACCTCTGCATTGCCTCAGTATAAGCATCCTGATAGGCCTTCATCACAAACAGCTGGAGATCAGGACTAAGGTTTTCAGTCACGCTCCGTTCTATAGTGGAAAAATAATGTTGCACCAGTCTATTAAGGTCACCTTCCAGGTGGTCAAGGCGTTTGTGGGCTTCCTGGAACAGTGTGTTCACATGAGTGAACCCACTCTCCATCCTATCTACAACTGCCTTCATCCCAGCCTGGAAGGCCAAGCTTAAGAGAATAAACTTGGGCATGGCTGACCTCTCCCAGGCCCTCTGCCACTGCCGAGCAGACCCAAGTAAAGTAGTGCCAGAGGGCTAGGAGAGGGGAAAACCAGAAGGTTCGGCTTCCCTTTCCCCAGCCTGTGAAGCCTGCCTTGCTGCTGCATTGCTGGTGGATGATTGGGATGGTGCTGGTTCATTGGCTGGTTGATGAGGGGCAGCTCCAACAGAGGAAGATCTAGGTTCTGCAGTGCTGCTCCAGGTTCTGTGTGGAAATGAAAAAAAAAAGATTATTACAAAAAAGAAAAAAATTAAATAATAGTGATGATACTCACATTCGCTGAGCAACAGCTGTCTTCAGAAAAGTTTGTTATGATACTTGTATTTTCTGATTTTTCGAGCTGCACCACTTTGAACCCGAATCTCCCCTCTCATGTCCTTTTTGAAGCGATCCTTCATCGAACCCCAATGACCTTTTACTCTCTTCTCTGTGAATGGGGAAGAAAAATAAAATTGTTAAAAGACAGCAAAATTTACAGAAAAGCAGAGGCGGCCAAGATAGCAATACTTACCAAAATCCTTTCTGACTTTTGGAGTTGCATAGTTCCAATCAACCATTAGCGATCTAGCCACTTCTTCCCAGAGTCATCGGATAAAGACTGTCGGAATGATTCCGATCATGGGGGTCTCACAATGCTGCTCGATCTTGCACAGCTTGAATCAGTAGGTCATTTTCTATGTCATATTTTGGAACCTATAGATGAAATACAAAAAAAGAATTTGTTAGTAAAAATGACAACACATTCTATAAAAACTCTGATAAAGGATACTTACATTTCTTTCCTCCTCAGCCACTTGAGGCAGAAGACCCTGGGAAGAATCATTTCCACTTGACTGCTCCTGCTCTTCTGCAGTGTCAGGTACCTGTAAAGAAAATACAGATTCGTTCCTGCACATTTTGGTCGCTGTGATAAGTTCTATCACAGCGATCAAAATAAAAAAAATAGTAAATAAATCACCCCCTTTATCACCCCCATAGGTAGGGACAATAATAAAATACAGAAAATATAATTATTTTTGTTTTTCCATTAGGGTTAGGGTTAGGGGTAGGGTTAGGGGTACGGTTAGGGGTAGGGTTAGGGGTAGGGTTAGGGGTAGGGTTGCTCTTAGGGTTGCACTTAGGGTTGCACTTAGGGCTAGGGTTGCACTTAGGGTTGCACTTAGGGTTGCACTTAGGGTTGCACTTAGGGCTAGGGTTGCACTTAGGGTTGCACTTAGGGTTGCACTTAGGGTTGCACTTAGGGCTAGGGTTGCACTTAGGGTTGCACTTAGGGTTGCACTTAGGGCTAGGGTTGCACTTAGGGTTGCACTTAGGGTTGCACTTAGGGCTAGGGTTGCACTTAGGGTTGCACTTAGGGTTGCACTTAGGGCTAGGGTTGCACTTAGGGTTGCACTTAGGGTTGCACTTAGGGCTAGGGTTGCACTTAGGGTTGCACTTAGGGTTGCACTTAGGGCTAGGGTTGCACTTAGGGCTAGGGTTGCACTTAGGGCTAGGGTTGCACTTAGGGCTAGGGTTAGAATTAGGGTTAGAATTAGGGTTAGAATTAGGGTTAGGGTTGGAATTAGGGTTAGAATTAGGCTATGTGCACACGGTGCGGATTTGGCTGCGGATCCGCAGCGGAGTGGTCGCTGCGGATTCGTATCAGTTTTCCATCACGTTTACAGTACCACGTAAACCTATGGAAAACCAAATCCGCTGTGCCCATGGTGCGGAAAATACAGCGCGGAAACGCTGCGTTGTATTTTCCGCAGCATGTCAATTCTTTGTGCAATTCCGCAGCGTTTTACGCCTGCTCCATAATAGGAATCCGCAAGTGAAATCCACACAAAAAACACTGGAAATCCGTGGTAAATCCGCAGGTAAAGCGCAGTGCGTTTTACCTGCAGATTTTTCAAAAACTGCGGAAAAATCCACACAAATCCGCAACGTGAGCACATAGCCTTAGGGTTGGAATTAGGGGTAAGACTAGGGTTAGGGGTGTGTTGGGGCTAGGGTTGTGGTTAGGGTTGGGATTAGAGTTAGGGGTGTGTTGGGGTTAGTGTTGGAGTTAGAATTGAGGGGTTTCCACTTTTTAGGCACATCAGGGGGTCTCCAAACGCGACACGGCGCCACCATTGATTCCAGCCAATCTTGCGTTGAAAAAGTAAAATGGTGCTCTCTCCCTTCCGAGCCCCGACGTGTGCCCAAACAGTGCTTTACCCCCACATATGGGGTACCAGCGTACTCAGGAGAAACTGATCAACAACTTTTGGGGTCCAATTTCTCCTGTAACCCTTGGGAAAATAAAAAATTGCGGGCTAAAAAATTATTTTTGAGGAAAGAAAAATGATTTTTTATTTTCACGGCTCTGCGTTATAAACTTCTGTGAAGCACTTGGGGGTTCAAAGTGCTCACCACACATCTAGATAAGTTCCCTTGGGGGTTTAGTTTCCAAAATGGGATCACTTGTGGGGAGTTTCTACTGTTTAGGCACATCAGGGGCTCTGCAAACGCAACGTGATGCCCGCAGAGCATTCCATCAAAGTCTGCATTTCAAAACGTCACTACTTCACTTCCGAGTTCAGGCATGTGCCCAAACAGTGGTTTACCCCCACATATGGGGTATCACCGTACTCAGGAGAAACTGGACAACAACTCTTGGGGTCAAATTTCTCCTGTTACCCTTGGGAAAATAAAAAAATCAGGGCTAAAAAAATTTTTTTGAGGAAAGAAAACGTATTTATTATTTTCACGGCTCTGCGTTATAAACTTCTGTGAAGCACTTAGGGGTTCAAAGTGCTCACCACACATCTAGATAAGTTCCCTTGGGGGTTTAGTTTCCAAAATGGGGTCACTTGTGGGGGGTTTCTACTGTTTCGGCACATCAGGGGCTCTGCAAACGCAACGTGACGCCCGCAGAGCATTCCATCAAAGTCTGCATTTCAAAACATCACTACTTCACTTCCAAGGCCCGGCATGTGCCCAAACAGTGGTTTACCCCCACATATGGGGTATCAGCATACTCAGGAGAAACTGGACAACAACTTTTGGGGGTCAAATTTCTCCTGTTACCCTTGGGAAAATAAAAAAATCAGGGCTAAAAAATTTTTTTTTGAGGAAAGAAAACATATTTATTATTTTCACGGCTCTGCGTTATAAACTTCTGTGAAGCACTTAGGGGTTCAAAGTGCTCACCACACATCTAGATAAGTTCATTTGGGGGTCTAGTTTCCAAAATGGGGTCACTTGTGGGGGGTTTCTACTGTTTAGGCACATCAGGGGCTCTGCAAGCGCAACGTGACGCCCGCAGAGCATTCCATCAAAGTCTGCATTTCAAAACGTCACTACTTCCCTTACGAACCCCGACGTGTGCCCAAACAGTGGTTTACCCCCACATATGGGGTATCAGCGTACTCAGGAGAAACTGGACAACAACTATTGGGGTCAAATTTCCCCTGTTACCCTTGGGAAAATTCAGGGCTAAAAAAATTATTTTGAGAAAAGAAAAATTATTTTTTATTTTCATGGCTCTGCGTTATAAACTTCTGTGAAGCACTTGGGGGTTCAAAGTGCTCACCACACATCTAGATTAGTTCCTTGGGAGGTCTAGTTTCCAAAATGGGGTCACTTATGGGGAAGCTCCAATGTTTAGGCACACAGGGGCTCTCCAAACGCGACATGGTGTCCGCTAATGATTGGAGCTAATTTTCCATTCAAAAAGCCAAATGGCGTGCCTTCCCTTCCAAGCCCTGCCGTGCACCCAAACAGTGGTTTACCCCCACATATGGGGTATCATCGTACTCAGGACAAACTGGACAACAACATTTGGGGTCCAATTTCTCCTGTTACCCTTGGGAAAATAAAAAATTCTGGGCTAAAAATCATTTTTGAGGAAAGAAAAATTATTTTTTATTTTCACGGCTCTGCGTTATAAACTTCTGTGAAGCACTTGTTGGTTTAAAGTGCTCACTATGCATCTAGATAAGTTCCTTGGGGGGTCTAGTTTCCAAAATGGGGTCACTTGTGGGGGAGCTCCAATGTTTAGTCACACAGGGGCTCTCCAAACGCGACATGGTGTTCGCTAACGATTGGAGATACTTTTCCATTCAAAAAGTCAAATGGCGCGCCTTCCCTTCCGAGCCTTGCCATGCGCCCAAACAGTGGTTTACCCCCACATATGAAGTATCGGCCTACTCAGGAGAAATTGCCCAACAAATTTTAGGATCCATTTTATCCTGTCGCCCATGTGAAAATTAAAAAATTGAGGCTAAAAATTTTTTTTGTGAAAAAAAAGTACTTTTTCATTTTTACGGATCAATTTGTGAAGCACCTGAGAGTTTAAAGTGCTCACTATGCATCTAGATAAGTTCCTTGGGGGGTCTCCTTTCCAAAATGGGGTCACTTGTGGGGAAGCTCCAATGTTTAGGCACACAGGGGCTCTCCAAACGCGACATGGTGTCCGCTAACGATGGAGATAATTTTTCATTCAAAAAGTCAAATGGCGCTCCTTCCCTTCCGAGACTTACCATGTGCCCAAACAGTGGTTTACCCCCACATGTGAGGAATCAGTGTACTCAGGAGAAATTGCCCAACAAATTTTAGGATCCATTTTATCCTGTTGCCCATGTGAAATTAAAAAATTGAGGCTAAAATAATTTTTTTGTGAAAAAAAAGTACTTTTTCATTTTTACGGATCAATTTGTGAAGCACCTGGGGGTTTAAAGTGCTCACTATGCATCTATATAAGTTCCTTGGGGCGTCTAGTTTCCAAAATGGGGTCACTTGTGGGGGAGCTCCAATGTTTAGGCATACGGGGGCTCTCCAAACGCGACATGGTGTCCGCTAAAGATTGGAGCCAATTTTTCATTCAAAAAGTCAAATGGCGCTCCTTCCCTTCCGAGTTCTGCCGTGCGCCCAAACAGTGGTTTACCCCCACATATGAGGTATCAGCGTATTCAGAACAAATTGGACAACAACTTTTGTGGTCCAGTTTCTCCTTTTACCCTTGGGAAAATAAAAAAATTGTTGCTAAAAGATCATTTTTGTGACTAAAAAGTTAAATGTTCATTTTTTCCTTCCATGTTGCTTCTGCTGCTGTGAAACACCTGAAGGGTTAAAAAACTTCTTGAATGTGGTTTTGAGCACCTTGAGGGGTGCAGTTTTGGTGTCACTTTTGGGTTTTTTCAGCCATATAGAACCCTCAAATTGACTTCAAATGTGAGGTGGTCCCTAAAAAAATAGTTTTGTAAATTTTGTTGTAAAAATGAGAAATCACTGGTCAAATTTTAACCCTTATAACTTCCTAGCAAAAAAAAATGTTGTTTCCAAAATTGTGCTGATGTAAAGTAGACATGTGGGAAATGTTATTTATTAACTATTTTGTGTCACATAACTCTCTGGTTTAACAGAATAAAAATTCAAAATGTGAAAATTGCAAAATTTTCAAAATTTTCGCCAAATTTCCATTTTTTTCACAAATAAACGCAGAAATTATCGACCTAAATTTACCACTAACATGAAGCCCAATATGTCATGAAAAAACATTCTCAGAATCGCTACGATCCGTTGAAGCGTTCCCGAGTTATTACCTCATAAAGGGACACTGGTCAGAATTGCAAAAAACGGCAAGGTCATTAAGGCCAAAATAGGCTGGGTCATGAAGGGGTTAATATGGATCCCAGGGCCTGAAGGAGAGTTTCCTCTCCTTCAGACCCTGGGAACCATCAGGAATACCGTCCGATACTTGAGTCCCATTGACTTGTATTGGTATCGGGTATCGGTATCGGATTAGATCCGATACTTTGCCGGTATCGGCTGATACTTTCCGATACCGATACTTTCAAGTATCGGACGGTATCGCTCAACACTATTGAAAATGTGTTACTGCCAGGAGAGATGACAAAACAGGACAGGGGCCCAATTAGGAAGGACGCCTTGATGAGGCAATTGGGCTCACATACATTGGCCAATTTAGGCGCAAAATATTTTCCTTTTTTCATAGCAATTTTTGCAGATAAATACAGTATCTCATGTGTACATTATATTGCGCTTTTCTACTATTTTCTATGGCAGTCATGCATTTTCAATGTTCTAAAGTAATTATTCTTGGTAAATAATGGTGCAACCTTTATCGTTTTTCAACTTATATGTTTTTTTGATTGGCGCCTGTTCAATCTAGCTTGGATGTGCTGGTCTTGTTCTCTACTAGTATTGACAGTAAATGCATACCAATCAGTAAATCAAATGTGATTACATAATCGGTGTCATGGCCACTTTCGGAATCTTCAGTGGAGGACATGTAAGAGCAGGCAGCAGCCAAGTGATAAACTAGGGAGAAAAATATGTAACTTGGTGAAAGCAAAACACAATGTGCAAAAAAAACATAAATATTTGGACAACAATACTTACATTACAGGGGGGAGTAGCACACAGCAGGCAGGAGGGACTAAAGAACAGCACCATGACACCAACATCGGAAATAAGACAGTAGCACTGGGACCAAGAGAGCAGCACCAGCACCAAGACAGCAGCACCTAATCTATAAGGAATGGAAAAAAAATTATGTACAGGGTACAGAGTGCAAAGACAGAAAGACATTTTCAAAGCTTCTATACTTACATAGATGGCAGCACTGGGACCAAAACAGCAGCACCAGGAACAGAATGGCAGCACCGGGACCAAGATGGCAGCACCGGGACCAAGACGGCAGCATTGGGACCAAGACGGCAGCACTGGGACCAAAACGGCAGCACTGGGTCCAAGACGGCAGCGCTGGGACCAAGACGGCAGCACTGGGACCAAGACAGCAGCACCTAATCTACAAGGAATGGAAAAAAAATCTGTACAGAGTGCAAAGACAGAAAGACATTTTCACATCTTCTATACTTACATATTGGCGGCAGCACTGGGACCAAGACGGCAGCACTAGGACCAAGACAGCAGCACCTAATCTACAAGGAATGGAAAAAAATCTGTACAGAGTGCAAAGACAGAAAGACATTTTCACATCTTCTATACTTACATATGGATGGCAGAACTGGGACCAAGATGGCAGCACTGGGACTATGACAGCAGCACCTAATCTACAAGGAATGGGAAAAAATCAGTGCGGAGTACGGAGTGCAAAGACAGAAAGACATTTTCACATCCTCTATGCTTACATATAGAGGGCAGCACTGGGACCAAGACTGTAGCACTGGGACCAAGACAGCGGCACCGGGATGGCAGCAACAAACAGTCTAGAAGCAACAGAAAAAAAAACGTAAGTACAGAGTACAGAATGCAGTAAGAGCAGACAGACATTTTCAAAGCTTCAATACATACATCCAGTGTCTTCTGCCTTCATCCAATATCCTATGCCCGAATCCAGAGTCTTCTGCCTTCAACAAATGTCCTGTGCTCGCATCCAGAGTCTTCTGCCTTCTTCCAATGTTCTGTGACCGCATCAAGAGTTTTTTTGAGAGTAATGGACTTCCTGTCTCCAGGCCCCCTTTTATACAGCTTGCAATTTTCAAGTGGTTACATCATTTCCAAGGCAAAATTAGTCAGAAGTATGCATGCTTATTGAACGCAAGCGTACTTATGTCCTTGCGTAACAATGCGTTACCATAGATAGTAATGCATTTTTTTACGCAATCGTCCGCATGTGGACGATTTAGCAATATTTGCAGCCTCAAAAAATGCAGCACGTTGCATTCGACGGATCCCGCCGCACACCTCCAAATGACGCATACTTACGCATCCGCAAGCAAACCCATCCAAAAACATGTCACTGTGTACACAATGTTAAAGATAAGTACGCATACAGATCGATGAGGATCATACGCTGCGCATAAACACGCAAATGTGAACCCGGACTGAGAAAGAGGTATTTGCGCATATAGCTGCAGATTTGTGTAGAAGGCAGGCAATGGACAGGTTGGCAGATGGTATTAGCTGTTGGTGAATAAAAGTCCATTGATCCATGCCTGAGTCATTTTGAGAAATGTGAGGTTTTCTACATTTAAAGAGGATAACCTGGTTTGCATTGGAGTGACAGAGCCATCAGCTCCACTGAATACCCTCTCTGACAGTACTATGATGTACTATTATAAAAAAAAGATAGACCAAACAAGGCAAGTCTTTGTTGTCAAACCACCACAACCCCTTTGTATACCACCAATGCGCTAACCCCATAACTTCACTCTCCAAAATCACTGAACGGGAGCTTGCTCATCTTCTCTCCAAATCACACCTCACCACATGCACTTGACCCCATCCCACCTCCTCCCCAACCTCACCACCACACTAACCCCATCCCTAACCCATCTCTTCAACCTATCACTAACTTCTGATACCATCCCCTCTGCTTTCAAACAGGCCACAATCACACCTATCTTCAAAAAGCCATCCCTTGACCCAAGAGCTATGTCAAGCTGTCGCCCCATATTTTTGCTCCCATTGGCTTCCAAACTCCTTGAGCAGCACGTCCATGCTGAACTTTCCTCTCACTTTGCATCTAACTCTCTCTTCAACAACCTACAATCTGGCTTACATCCCCACCATTCCACTGAGACTGCCCTGACCAAAATTACTAATGACTTACTTACAGCCAAAGCTAACAGACAATTCCCTATTCTCCTCCTTCTAGACCTGTCCTCTGCCTTCGACACAGTTGACCACTGCCTCCTACTACAGATCCTCTCTTCCTTTGGTGTCAAAAACCTTGCCCTATGTTGGATCTCCTCATACCTTACCAACTGCACATTTAGCATTTCCTACTTTCACACTACCTCTTCATCTCGCCCCCTCTCTGTTGGTGTCCCTCAAGGCTCTGTCCTTGGACCATTACTCTTCTCAATCTATACACTCGGCCTGGGGCAACTCATAAGGTCCTATGGCTTCCAGTACCATCTATATGCTGATGACACGCAGATCTACCTCTTTGACCCAGATGTCATCTCTCTGCTCTCCAGAATCCCAGACTGTCAGCCATATCCTCCTTCTTCTCTTCTCGCTTTCTCAAGCTCAATGTGAACAAATCTGAACTAATTATCTTTCCTCCATCTCCCATATCTTCCCCACCTGATCTATCAAAAATAAATGAAATCACTCTTTCCCCTGTCCCCAAAATTCGCTGCCTCGGAGTAACCCTTGATTTTGCCCTGCCCTTCAAACCACACATTCAAGCTCTCGCCACCTCCTGCCATCTCCAGCTCAAAAATATTTCCAGAATCTGTCCTTTTTGCAACCCTCACTCTACCAAAATGCTTGTGCATGCCCTATTCATCTCCTGCCTCGACTACTGCAACATCCTCCTTTGTGGTCTACCTTCTAACATGCTTGCACAGCTCCAGTCCACCCTTAACTCTGCTGCCCAACTAATTAATCTCTCTCCTCTTCACACTCCTGCTTCCCCTCTTTGCAAATCTCTTCACTGGCTCCCAATTTCTTAGCGTATCCAGTTTAAGCTACTAACACTGACCTACAAAGCCATCCATAACCTTTCTCCTCCGTATATTGCCAAACTAATCTCTCAATATCTTCCCTCATGTAATCTCCGATCCTCCCAAGACCTCCTTCTCTTCTCCACGCTTATTCGCTCCTCACCCAATCGCCCCCAAGACTTCTCCAGAATATCCCCCCATCCTCTGGAATTCTGTGCCCCAACACGTCCGGTTATCCACCACATTTGAATCCTTCAAAAGAAACCTGAAAACCCACCTCTTCAAGAAAGCTTACAACCTGTAATGACCACACGGCCACCTCAACACCATTAGAGCTACTGCAACCCCCAACCTACTGTCTCCTTCCCCATAATCCTGTAGAATGTAAGTCTGCAAGGACAGGGTCCTCTTCCCTCTGTACCAGTCTGTCATTGTTAGTTTGTTTACTGTAAGTGATATTTGTATTTTGATGTAACCCCTTCTCACGTGCAGCACCATGGAATATATAAATAATAATAATAATAATAATAATAATAATAATATTATGGACATGATAGTACGCAGATAGCAAACTGTTATTTCTAGGGAAAAAAAAATTTCTAGCTCAACAATGTAAAAGAAGTCCTCCAGCAGTGCAAGGATTCAGCTTTGTCAGCAGGATTAAACAATAGAGGTGAGTATCCAGCAACAGGTTCGAGAGAGTGTTCTCTCGGACATGTTGCTGGATACTCACCTCTATGGGCTATTTCTAGTACAATCTGCTGACCCATCAGTGTATATAAAACTGAACTAGGCTCTCTGTTTGCTAAACTATTTTATATCCGGCTGGCACAATGGCAGATAAAACATTTGACCCATCAAGTCAAATATGCTGTAGTTGTTGCTGTTGTTGCAACTTGTTATAATCCAAGTGCTAGACCAAAGGGGAAGGGTTAGGTTTGCTTGAAGCAGAGAGTGTTCTCCTAGTCAGCCAAGCAGTCAGCATGCTGCTCTGTGAACACTTTGACTGAGCAGGTAAAACAGCTTTTTAAGCTGAGTCATTTCAAGAGGACAAACCAAAAGTCAGGGTAGTCAAAGAGTATGAAGTCAAAAGCTAGGAGGGTACATCATAAATAGAAGGAACAGACAAAGGCTTAGTTAGGTAATGGACCGAGGTCAGAATACCAGGAAGAAAGCAGATAAGAGAACAGGAAGCAGGCAAAATGGATGGTCATAATGAAGTGCTATCGCTTTCCACTGTGCTCTCTGGAATGCACGGTCTGTGTGTAACAAACTAACTTACATTCACGATCTTTTCCTCACTAATTCCCTTAACCTTCTGGCTATTACAGAAACCTGGATCCAGCATTCAGACACCACCGCTGCTGCCGCCCTCTCGTTTGGTGGGCTGAAATTTTCACATAACACCAGACCTGAGAACAGACAGGGTGGAGGTGTTGGTTTGCTCCTTTCATCAAAATGTGCTTTCCAGGTCATCCGCCTGGTTCCCGTACTCACATTTTCTTCCTTTGAAGTCCATGCCGTCAGACTCTTTAAGCCCTTCTCCTTGCGAGTGGTGGTTGTTTATCGCCCTCCAGGCTCCTCCTGCCAGTTTCTAGACCACTTTGCCACCTGGCTTACCCACTTCCTATGCTGTGACATCCCCGCCCTCATCATGGGAGACTTTAACATCCCCATCAAAGCTCCCCTCTCCCAATCTGCCTCTCATCTTCTTTCTCTAACTTCTTCATTCGGCCTCTTACAGTTTACTAATTCTCCTACGCACGAGGACGGGAATACTCTGGACCTGGTTTTCTCCCGTCCCAGCTCACTGCACGACTTTACTAACTCCCCTCTCCCGCTCTCGGACCACAACCTTCTTTCCTTCTCTGTCAAGAATTGTCTCCTCACCCAGGACATCCCCACTTACCACACTTATCGGAATACACGTACCAATAATACCCAGCAGCTTGTGGACAATCTCCACACACCTTTAGCCCCCATCTCCTCCCTCTCCTGTCCAGATTTAGCACTGTCACACTTCAATAATACGCCGAAGAATGCCCTAGATGAAGCAGCACCTTTTACACGCATAAAGACCCGACACAGACAATGGCAGCCCTGGCACACAATGCAAACACGCTTTCTTCAGCGTTGCTCAAGGTGTGCAGAATGGCAGTGGTGAAAATATCTCTTAGCAGTAGACTTCATCCACTATAAGTTCATGCTCCAAACCTATAACTCTGCCCTTTATCTGGCCAAACAATCCTACTTCCCCACTCTCATCACCTCACTATCCGACAACCCAAAACAACTTTTTGAAACCTTAAACTCCTTCCTGAAACCTAAAGTACAGGCCCCCATCACCAACCTCAGCGGTGAGGATCTGGCCACTTATTTCTTAGAAAAAATCAACCACATCCATCAGGATATATCAGCGTAATCTCCTCAGTGCCTGGATCCCCTTCCCTGCTGCACCTCAAGCTCACTAGACATCTTTGAGCCTGTTTCAGAAGAAGAAGTTTCCAAGCTCCTCACTTCTGCTCGGCCTACAACCTGCAACAGTGACCCCATTCATTCTCATATCCTGCAGTCTCTCTCACCAGTGGTCACCAATCACCTGACTAAAATATTTAACCTCTCTCTTTCTTCAGGTATCTTTCCCTCCTCATTTAAACATGCCATCATAACCCCTTTACTTAAAAAGCCATCCCTGGACCAGAACTGCACTGCTAACTACAGACCTGTCTCTAACCTTTCCTTCATCTCTAAACTCCTGGAACGCTTGGTCCACTCCCGTCTAATCTGCTATCTCTTGGATAACTCTCTTCTTGACCCCTTACAATCTGGTTTGTGCTCTTTACACTCCACTGAAACTGCCCTCACTAAAGTCTCTAATGATCTAATAACAGCTAAATCCAAAGGTCATTGCTCTCTGCTGATTCTCCTGGATCTTTCTGCCGCATTTGACACTGTGGATCACCAGCTCCTCCTCACTATGCTCCGCTCTATAGGCCTCAAGGACACAGCCCTCTCCTGGTTCTCCTCCTACCTCTCTGACCGCTCCTTCACTGTATCTTTTGCTGGCTCCTCTTCCTCTCCTCATCCCCTTACTATCGGGGTTCTGCAAGGTTCAGTCCTAGGCCCCCTCCTCTTCTCTCTTTACATGGCCCCTATTGGACAAATAATCAGCATATTTGGGTTCCAGTATCATCTCTATGCTGATGACACCAAATTATACACTTCTTCCACCGACGTCACCCCTACCCTAATTCAAAATACCAAGGATTGTCTGTCTGCTGTCTCTAACATCATGTCCTCCCTCTACCTGAAACTAAATGTCTCCAAAACGGAACTTCTTGTGTTTCTCCCTTCTACTAACAACACTCTACCCAACATCGAAATTACCCTGGAGGGTTCAACCATAACTCCCAAGCAGCATGCTCGCTGTCTTGGGGTCATATTCGACACCGATCTCCAGAATCCGACCTTTTCTCACCGTTGAAACTGCTAAGACTCTTACTGTCGCTCTTATTCATTCTCGTCTGGACTACTGCAACTCTCTTCTAATTGGTCTCCCTCGTACCAAACTTTCTCCTCTCCAATCCATCTTGAATGCTGCAGCCAGAGTCATATTTCTGTCCAGCACTTCACCGATGCCTCCATCTTGTGCCAGGCATTACATTGGCTACCCATTCGCTACAGGGTCCAGTATAAACTCATCTCTCTCACCCACAAAGCTCTCCACAGTTCTGCACTGCCTTATATCTCCTCTCTCATCTCTGTCTATCGCCCTACACCTGCCCTCCGTTCTACAAACGACTAGTGTTGAGCGATACCGTCCGATACTTGAAAGTATCGGTATCGGATAGTATCGGCCGATACCCGAAAAATATCGGATATCGCCGATACCGATACCCAATACCAATGCATTTCAAAGGGACGCAAAGTATCGGAATGGTTCCCAGGGTCTGAAGGAGAGGAAACTCTCCTTCAGGCCCTGGGATCCATATTCATGTGTAAAATAAATAATTAAAATAAAAAATATGGATATACTCACCTCTCCGGTGGCCCCTGGATCTTACCGCTGTAACCGGGAGCCTCGGTTCCTAAGAATGAGCGCGTGAAGGGCCTTCGATGACATCGCGGCTTCTGATTGGTCGCGTGACCGCTCATGTGACCGCTCACGCGACCAATCAGAAGCCGCGACGTCAGCCGCGACGTCATCGAAGGTCCTTCACGGGCTCATTCTTAGGAACGGAGGCTCCCGGTTACAGCGGTAAGGTCCAGGGGCCGCCGGAGAGGTGAGTATATGGATATATATGGATATACTCACCTCTCCGGCGGCCCCTGGACCTTACCGCTGTAACCGGGAGCCTCCGTTCCTAAGAATGAGCCCGTGAAGGACCTTCGATGACGTCGCGGCTGACGTCGCGGCTTCTGATTGGTCCCGTGAGCGGTCACATGGGCGGTCACGCGACCAATCAGAAGCCGCGACGTCATCGAAGGCCCTTCACGCACTCATTCTTAGGAACCGAGGCTCCCGGTTACAGCGGTAAGATCCAGGGGCCACTGGAGAGGTGAGTATATCCATATTTTTAATTTTAATTCTTTATTTTACACATGAATATGGTTCCGATACCGATTCCTGATACCACAAAAGTATCGGAACTCGGTATCGGAATTCCGATACAGCAAGTATCGGCCGATACCCGATACTTGCGGTATCGGAATGCTCAACACTACAAACGACCTAAGACTAACATCCCCTATAATTCGAACCTCACACCTCCGTCTCCAAGACTTCTCTCGTGCTGCGCCAGCTCTCTGGAATGCACTTCCCCAGACAATCAGACTGATACCTAGCCCCGACCTATTCAAGCGCGCTTTGAAAACCCATCTCTTCAAACAAGCCTACCACATCAACTACTCAGTAAACTAACTTTGCCCTGTTCCCTCCTTCCAAATATTACTCGGAATCTGCACCCTACTATTCATCTGTCTCCACACCCTCCATGCACATGATAACTGCACTTGACACTTGACTATTGCACTTAACCACACGGGCTGATGACCGGATCATGCAGCTTTGTATGAAAATCCCTATGTATTATAATTGCCAGACCCGAAATAACAAGCACTTTTCACCTATTGTGTCCCCCCATTTCCTTGTAGATTTTAAGCTTGCGAGCAGGGACCTCACTCCTAATGTCACTGTTTAAATTGCCTTAACTCGTACCGAATTTATTGTTTGTACATGTCCCCGCTTAATTGTAAAGTGCTGCGGAATATGTTGGCGCTATATAAATAAAAATATTATTATTATTATTATTATTATTATTAAGTCCAAGGTCAGGCAGCAAACAGATCCACAAGCAGAGCAGATGGCACAGAGAGACCAACCACACAGAGGTGAATGTAGCTCTAGCAGAGACCTGAGACTGACAGTCCAGCTAAGTAGCTGGGCAATCATTTGGAACAAGAAACATCTGAAGGTAGCCCAGAACCTACCAGTCTCAGATTGGCCTGACAACTTCAGCATGCCCCTGTACAAGACTGAATGACTTAGATGTTAATAAAAGAACTACATCCTGTCACGATTCCTCTACTCAGAGTGCCTGGGACTCAGTGAAGAACAGCTCTGTCATCCTATCCTGTGCTGGGGTGTGCTGAACTGTCAGTGCTTTGACTGAGAGCTCGGTGGAGCTATCTGAGACTGGTAGATGCAGAGATTTCCACAGGTGCTCTCTGTTCTTGGTAATTGCCCTGCTATTTAGGTGAGCTGTCTGGCCTAGATCACTGCCAGTCAAAGCTTGTTCTAAGCTTGTCCTTTCTGGTGTTTGTTCACCTGATACAGAGGAGGAAATAAGTATTTGATACCTTGCTGATTTTGTAAGTTTGCCCACTGACAAAGACAAGAACAGTCTATAATTTTAAGGGTAGATTAATTTTAACATTGAGAGATAGAATATCGAAAAAAAAATCCAGAAAATTACATTGTATAAATTGTATAAATTTATTTGCATTTTGCAGTGAGAAATAAGTATTTGATCCCCTATCAACCATTAAGAGTACTGACCAGTTAGATGGTTTTAATAAATTCGTTACCTGCATTAAAGATAGTTGTCTTACATAGTCACCTTTATACAAGACTTCTGTCCACAGACTCAATTAATCAGTCAGACTCTAACCTCTACAACATTGGCAAGACCAAAGAGCTTTATAGTTATGTCAGCAAAATGATCATAGACCTGCACAAAGCTGGAATGGGATACAAAACCAGAAGTAAGACGCTGTATGACATGGAGACAACTGGTGCAATAGTAAGAAAATGGAAGAAATACAAAATGACTGTCAATCGACATCGATCTGGGGCACCATGCAAAATCTCACCTCGTGGGGTATCCTTAATCATGAGGAATGTGAGATCAGCCTAAAACTACACAGGGGAACTTGTTAATGATCTCAAAGCAGCTGGGACCACAGTCACCAAGAAAACCATTGGTAACACAGTAGACCAGTCTCACACGTCCAGATAATTCTGGTTCCGGAAAAATCGGCACCGGAGTTATCCGTGTGTCCGTGTGCTCACGTGGCACATTAGTGTGGCACACGTGCGGCAGCCATGTGCCGCCCGTGTGCCGACTGAGTACCACACGGACCGTGTAGGAGACAGCGCTACAGTAAGCGCTGTCCCCTGCTTTGGGTGCTGAAGCCGGAATTCATTCCTTCTTCCCAGCAGCGTTCGCTGGGGAGAAGGAATGAAAAATCAATGTTTTTTTTATTATTTTTGTGTTTAAAATAAAGTTCCCGGTAACCTCCCCCCTCCCACCCCCTGTGCGCCAGCCCGCTGGAAATAACATACTCACCCAGCTCCCTCGATGCTTCCTCTCAGTGTTGTAGCTTGTCCTGTATGAGCGGTCACGTGGTACCGCTCATTACAGGGATGAATATGTGGCTCCACCCTTATGAATATGCTATCTTTTATGCTGTAAAGGTTTGAAATCCTGCAGTGCCCGAAAGGTCCCCCTGCTCAAGAAGGCACATATGCAGGCTCATCTAAAGTTTGCCAATGAACACCTGGATGATTCTGTGAGTGATTGGGAGAAGGTGCTGTGGTCAGATGAGACAAAAATTGAGGTCTTTGGCATTAACTCAACTCGCCGTGTTTGGAGGAAGAGAAATGCTGCCTATGACCCAAATAAGCCATCTCCACTGTTAAGAATGGAAGTGGAAACATTATGTTTTGGGGGTGTTTCTCTGCTAAGGGCACAGGATTACTTCACCATATCAATGGAGAATGGATGGAGCCATGTACTGTAAAATCCTGAGTGACAACCTCCTTCCCTCCGCCAGGACATTAAGGCTATGTGCACATGCTGTGGAATGGTGTGCGGATTTTTCTGCACTGACTTTGATAAATCCGCAGGGCAAAAACACTGCATTTTTCCTGCGGATTTATCATGGATTTACTGCCGATTTACCGCAGTTTTTGTGCGGATTCTACTGCGGTTTTACACCTGCGGTTTTCTATTATGGAGCAGTTGTAAAACCGCTGTGGAATCCGCACAAAGAATTGACATGCTGCGGAAAATAAACTGCTGCGTTTCCGCGCATTTTTTTCCGCAGCATGTGTACAGCGGTTTTTATTTTCCATAGGTTAACATGGTACTGTACACCGCATGGAAAACTGCTGCAGATCCGCAGTGTCAAAAACGCTGCGGATGCGCAGTAAAAACCGCAACGTGTGAAGATGACCTAAAAATGGTTTGTGGCTGGGTCTTCCAGCAAGACAATGACCCAAAACATACAGCCAAGGCAACAAAGGAGTGACTCAAAAAGAAGCACAGGCAGTGGGTCGGGAAAACTCTGAGGCAGGAGTGCTGTAAATACACTTCCCGCACCCTGCACTTGCAACTAATTTGCATACAATTTAGTGTATGGATTTCTCTAAAACAGCAAAATAAATTTGTTTTAGAATAAGGATTTATTCATCATTAAAGCTCCTTTATATGCATGCCATCAGTTTGGGGTATAAAATCCTGATAACATGTTCCCATTAAATGCGGAAGGTCAGTGATTGACATTGGCATTTAAGAGATTGGAAGCAAACTTTACTTCTAAGCCTGCTCCAAATACCCTGTCATACTCCATACAGTAATGGTAAAGGAACATGAAGGGGCTAATTAGTAAGTTAACCCCTTCACCCTGAAGTCTGTTTTCACCTTCCTGACCAGGCCAGTTTTTACAGTTTTGACCACTGTCACTTTATGAGGTTATGGCTCTGGAACGCTTCATTGGATCCCACTGATTCTGAGAATGTTTTCTCACGACATACTGTACTTTATGATAGTGATAAAATTTATTTCATATGATTTGCGTTTATTTGTTAAAAACTGAAAATTGGCAAACATTTAGCAATTTTCAAACTTTTAATTTGTATGCCCTTAAATCAGAGTCATATCACACAAAAGAGTTAATAAATAACATTTTCCACATATCTACTTTACTGCAGCACAATTTTAGAAACATATTTTTTTTGGTAAGAAGTTATAAGGGTGAAAATTTGACCAGCGATTTCTCATTTTTCAAAAAATATGGAAAACCATTTTTTTAGGGACCACCTCACATTTGAAGTGACTTTGACGACCCTATATGAAAGA
This sequence comes from Ranitomeya variabilis, assembly GCF_051348905.1. Lineage (NCBI taxonomy): Eukaryota > Metazoa > Chordata > Amphibia > Anura > Dendrobatidae > Ranitomeya > Ranitomeya variabilis. Next base: position 822,387,497 of record NC_135232.1, on the reverse strand, counting down.
AAATACCCCAAATAACACCATTCTAAAAACTGCACCCCTCAAGGTACTCAAAACTACATTCAAGAAGTTTATTAACTCTTCAGGTGCTTCACAGGAATTTTTGGAATGTGGAAGAAAAAAATAACCTCTTACAAAAATTTTCTTTTAGACCTATTTTTTTTTTTACTTTTACAAGGGTAACAGGAGAAAGTGGACCATCCATTTCGTTGTGCAATTTCTCCTGAGCTTGCAGATACCCCATAGGTGGGGGAAATCTACTGTTTGGGCACACGGTAGGGCTTGGAAGGGATGGAACACCATTTCACTTTTTAAATGTAAAATTTGCTGGCATAATTAGCAATCACCATGCCGCATTTGGAGAGTCCCTGATGTGCCTAAACAGTGGAAACCCCCCACAAGTGACACCATTTGGGAAACTAGACCCCTTAGGGTATGTGTCCACGTTCCGGATTGCATCAGGATTTGGTCAGGATTTTATGCAGGTAAAATCCTGACCAAATCTGCACCTGAGTCACTGGCAGGTCACCTGCGCTGTCCTTGCATTTTTTTTCTGCAATATAAGGACATGTTGCATTCTTAAAAGACGCGCCGCATGTGCGTTTTCACGAGTATGCCGCATGCGTTTTTTACTGCATAGTGGAGACGGGATTTCATTAAATCTGCTCCATTATGCTGTAACATCTGGACGCTGCATTTTTGACGCTGCGGCTCAATGCTGCATCAAAAATGCAGCGTTTCCTGAACGTGGAAACATACCTTTAGGGAACTTATCTAGATGTGTATTAAGCACCTTGAACCTCCAGGTGCTTCACAGAAGTTTATAACATTAAGCTGTGAAAATAAAATAAAAAATCACATTTTTCCCAGATAAATCTTTTCTAGCGCCAAATTTTGCATTTTCATGGTAACAAGAGAAATTGCTCTATACAATTTGTTGTCCAATTTCTCCCGAGTGCGCAGATACCCAATATGTGGAGGAAAACAACTGTTTGTATGTACGGTAAGGCTTGGAAGGGAAGGAGCGCCATTTGACTTTTTGAATGTAAAATATGCTGGAATAATTAGCGGTTGCCATGTTGTGTTTGGAGAGCACCGGATGTGCCTAAACAGTGGAAACCCCCCACAAATGACACCATTTTGGAAACTAGACCCCTTAGGGAACTTATCTATATGTAAATTGAGCACCTTGAACCCACAGGTGCTTCACAGAAGTTTATTACATAGAGCCATGGAAATAAAAAAATAAAATTTTTCCAAAATTAATCTTATTTAGCTCCATATTTTGCATTTTCATAAGGGTAACAGGTGAAATTGCTCCATACAATTAGTTTTGTAATTTCTCCCGAGTGCACAGATACCCCATATGTCGGGAAATACTACTGTTTGGGTGCACGGCAGGGATTGTAAGGGAAGGAGCGCTATTTGATTTTTTGAATGTAAAATTTACTGGAATAATTAGCGGATGCCATGTCACATTTGGAGAGCCCCTGATGTGTCTAAACAGTGGAAACCCCCTAAAGTGACCCCATTTTGGAAATTATAACCCTTTAGGAATTTATCGACAGATGTAGTGATGATTTTAACTCCATGGGTGTTTTCCAAAACCAAGTAGCAGTGGATATTGCTGAGTGAAAATTGCAAACTTACATTGTAGTGACCAGTACATTATGCCCAGCTCATGCTTCTGGAGACATGCACCTGTAAATTAGGCAGGCTCTCATCACTACAGAAATGCCAAACATGTGGTCGCTAAATGTTGTTTAGGCACACTGGGGCTCAGAAGGGAGGGAGGCATTTGGATTTGGGAGTGCAGAATTTGTGAATTTATTTTGGGAAGCGTGAAACCATTTAGCTTTTCCAGAACCTTTGTGCTATCAGTAAGGTGGAAGCCCCCTTTATTTCCATTAACAGATGATGGACCTGAGTGGGGACTTGATTTTTTTTGTGGATGCAGCTGAAGCTTTTATTGGAAACATTTTACATAACGATAGGGATCACATTTATCCACCTCTGTACACTGAGCACTTTAAGGTTTCCATCTAAATCTCTGAGTGATATGACAGATGAAATCCTGAGGGATCCATTAACTATAATGAGGCAGCATATTAACTCTGGACTCCGTCTGGCCTCTGTTCAGCAGTGTCCTTTTCAGAAGTGCACAAAACTGTGGCCAAAAGCACTTTTATGCAATCCTAAAAAGACAGACCCCGCTGGATCACAGGTCTTATGGTGCCCACAGTGGGTCCATCTGCCTCACTATAGGGAACCTTCTGCTGAGGGTCTGAATCACATATTTCAGAGATTTACACAGAAACCCCAGTGAAAGCGCTCAGTGCAGAGCGCAGGATAAATGTGCACCAAGCCTTACTGCGATCTTTGGGAGGCAGAATAAAAAAAATCAGCAGCATGTGAAGAATTGGTTTTATTTATTTGTTGCACCATTCCGGGTGTGGTATAAATGACTAGGTGACTTTATTCTTCGGGTCAGCGCTATTACAGCGATACCAGATTTATATCAGGTTTTTATGTTTGACAGCTGTCACACACTAAAAAATGCTTTTTATTGCGAAAAGTAGTTTTTGCATCAAGATATTTTGAGAGCTATAATTTTTCCATATTTCGTCCAACAGACTCATGTTATGACTTGTTTTTTATGGGATGACATTTTTATTGGTACTAGTTTCGGGCACATGACATCTTTTGATCGCTTTCTATTCTGATTTCCGGGGGACAGAATGAACAAAAAAAAAAAAATTGTGTGGTAAAATTGATAAGACAGCTTAATTCTTCGGATCAGTACTATTAGGCTGGGGTCACACATGCGTGTTTTACGTACGTAAGAGCGCAAAAACTACGTACGTAAAACTCGCATTACATACGGCACAATGCTTCTCAATGGGGCTGCTCCTATTAGCCGTATATTACGGTTCAGTATTATACGGCGTTCTACGGCCGTACAAAATCGCAGCATGCTGCGTTTGTCAGCGTATTGCGCAAATAATACGCCAATGAAAGTCTATGGGGGCGAGAAAAATACGGATTCCACACGGACCAGCAGTGTGACTTGCGAGAAATACGCAGCGCTGTTAGTGAAAAGTCGGTAATTCAATTGCCGGCTTTTCATTTCTCCTGCACAAACCCGACAGGATATGAGACGTGGTTTACATATAGTAAACCATCTCATATCCCCTTTTTTTTTTGCATATTCCACACTACTAATGTTAGTAGTGTGTATGTGCAAAATTTCAGCGATGTAGCTGCTGAAATAAAGGGTTAAATGGCGGAAAAAATTGGCGTGGGCTCCCGCGCAATTTTCTCCGCCAGAGTGGTAAAGCCAGTGACTGAGGGCAGATATTAATAGCCAGGAGAGGGTCCATGGTTATTGGCCCCCCCGTGGCTACAAACATCTGCCCCCAGCCACCCCAGAAAAGGCACATCTGGAAGATGCGCCTATTCTGGCACTTGGCCACTCTCTTCCCACTCCCTGTAGCGGTGGGATATGGGGTAATGAAGGGTTAATGCCACCTTGCTATTGGAAGGTGACATTAAGCCAGATTAATGATGGAGAGGCGTCAATTATGACACCTATCCATTATTAATCCAATTGTAGGAAAGGGTTAAAAAACACACACACACATGATTGAAAAGTATTTTAATGAAATAAACACAGCGGTTGTTGTAATAATTTATTGTTCTCTCAAATCCATTTGCAGTCCCTCGCTTGGCAACATAATAAACGCACAAGATACATACCTTCTGATGTACTGTCAGGTCCAACGATGTAATCCATCTGAAGGGGTTAACTAATATTACAGGCAGGAGCCCTGCTAATGCAGCTGTGCTCCGTGCCTGTAATCCCCGGCGAATGAATGAAATGTAGGTCATTGACCTACATTTCATTCATTCGCGGTGATGCGCCCTCTGGTGGATGTCCTCATATGACCTGGAGCGTGGGAAAAAGTTCCCAGGCTGCAGTTCATGAGAACATCCACCAGAGGGCGCCTCACCGCGAATGAATGAAATGTAGGTCAATGACCTACATTTCATTCATTCGCCGGGGATTACAGGCACGGAGCACAGCTGCATTAGCAGGGCTCCTGCCTGTAATATTAGTTAACCCCTTCAGATGGATTACATCGTTGGACCTGACAGTACATCAGAAGGTATGTATCTTGTGCGTTTATTATTTTTCCAAGCGAGGGACTGCAAATGGATTTGAGAGAACAATAAATTATTACAACAACCGCTGTGTTTATTTCATTAAAATACTTTTCAATCATGTGTGTGTGTTTTTTAACCCTTTCCTACAATTGGATTAATAATGGAGAGGTGTCATAATTGACGCCTCTCCATTATTAATCTGGCTTAATGTCACCTTTCAATAGCAAGGTGGCATTAACCCTTCATTACCCCATATCCCACCGCTACAGGGAGTGGGAAGAGAGTGGCCAAGTGCCAGAACAGGCACATCTTCCAGATGTGCCTTTTCTGGGGTGGCTGGGGGCAGATGTTTTTAGCCACGGGGGGGCCAATAACCATGGACCCTCTCCTGGCTATTAATATCTGCCCTCAGTCACTGGCTTTACCGCTCTGGCGGAGAAAATTGCGCGGGAGCCCACGCCAATTTTTTCCGCCATTTAACCCTTTATTTTAGCAGCTACAGCGCAGAAATTTTGCACATACACACTACTAACATTAGTAGTGTGGAATATGCAAAAAAAAGGGGGATATGAGATGGTTTACTGTATGTAAACCATGTCTCATATCCTGTCGGGTTTGTGTAGGAGAAATGAAAAGCCGGCAATTGAATTACCGGCTGTTCACAGATATCGCGCTGATTGAAATCTAAATACAGAATATATATATATGTGTCACAATGACATATATATATATATATACTGTATATATGTTTTCCCAAACATTTGAGCACATAAATCCATTAGATGTCGGTTTTGCAAGCCTGCGCGAAAATCTCGCAGTACGGATGCCATACGGATTACATACGGAGGATGCCATGCGCAAAATACGCTGACACACCCTGACTACGGATCACTATTTTGGGAACATTTCTCCGTATTACGGCCGTAGTACGGACGTATAATACGTGGCGTATTGTCTTACGCCATGTGTGACCCCAGCCTTACAGTGATACCTCATTTATATTTTTATATTTTTTTATGTTTTGGCGCTTTTACACAATAAAACCAATTCTATAGAAAAAATAATTACTTTTGCATCGCTTTATTCTGAGAGCTGTAACTTTTTTATTTTTCTCCTGATAGAGCTGTTTGGCAGCTTGTTTTTTGTGGGACAAGATGACATGTTCAGCGATACTATTTTGATTTACATCCTTTTTTATTGTGTTTTATTGCACTTTTTGTTCTCCCGTATGATGATAAAGCATTGGTTTTTGCCTCATTTTTTATTTATTTTTAACGGTATTCACTGAAGGGGTTAACTAGTGGGATAGTTTTCTATAGCGGGTCGTTATGGATGCGGCAATACCAAATATGTGTACTTTTATTGTTTTCTTTTTTATCTCCATAAAAATTTATTGAAAAAATATTTTTTTTCTTTATTTAGGAATTTAAGAAAAAAACATTTTCACACATTCTAATATTTTGTTTTACTTTTTTGCATTGTCCCATCCCATCACTTTATGTCAGATCGCTGATCTGACACTTTTTACTGCTTAGTATCAGATCTGCGATCTGACAGGCAGGAAAGAAAGCATGCCAGCACCTGCTTTCAGCAGGCGCTCACAAGCTACCTCCCAGCAGGACCCAAATAATATTTACTATGTCCTTTTTTTTCTGACTTGAACGCCCCGCCCTTCACCATGCTGTGATTTTAATTACATCCAAACACAGTTGGTTCTGACCTTCCTATAAATGCAGGCTTTACCATGTTATTAGCCATAGGTATCTCTTCATACCAAGCACTGTCCTCCCTCCCCCACTGCATCTAGTTCACTCTCTGACTTTGAACCAGTTACAGAAGAAGAAGTAAGCAGGCTCCTTGCATCTTCTCGCCCGACCACTTGCACCAGCGACCCCATTCCGTCGCATCTCCTCCAGTCCCTTTCCCCGGCTGTCACCTCTCACCTAACAAAAATATTCAACCTTTCCCTCACTTCCGGTATTTTTCCCTCCTCATTTAAGCATGCCATCATACATCCACTACTTAAAAAGCCCTCCCTCGATCAAAATTGTGCCGCTAATTATAGACCTGTCTCTAATCTTCCCTTCATCTCTAAACTCCTGGAACGCCTGGTCCACTCCCGTCTTACCCGCTATCTCTCAGATAATTCTCTTCTCGACCCTCTTCAATCTGGTTTCCGCTCTTTACACTCTACTGAAACTGCCCTCACTAAAGTCTCTAATGACCTACTAACAGCTAAATCTAATGGTCACTATTCCATGCTAATTCTCTTGGATCTCTCCGCAGCATTCGACACTGTGGATCATCAGCTCCTCCTCACTATGCTCCGCTCCATCGGCCTCAAGGACACCGTTCTCTCTTGGTTCTCCTCCTATCTCTCTGGCCGATCCTTCACTGTTTGTTTTGCTGGTTCCTCCTCCTCTCACCTTCCCCTTACTGTTGGGGTTTCTCAAGGATCAGTCCTAGGCCCCCTCCTCTTCTCTTTGTATACTGCCCCTATTGGACAAACAATCAGTAGATTTGGTTTCCAGTACCATCTCTATGCTGACGACACCCAATTATATACCTCTTCTCCTGTTATCACGCCGACCTTTTTAGAAAACACCAGTGATTGTCTTACCGCTGTCTCTAACATCATGTCCTCCCTCTATCTGAAACTGAACCTGTCAAAAACTGAACTCCTCGTGTTCTCTCCCTCTACAAACCTACCTTTGCCCGACATTGCCATCTCTGTGTGCGGTTCCACCATTACTCCAAAGCAACATGCCCGCTGCCTTGGAGTCATCCTTGATTCCGAGCTTTCATTCACCCCCCACATCCGATCACTGGCTCGCTCTTCTTATCTGCATCTCAAAAACATTTCCAGAATTCGCCCTTTTCTTACTTTTGACTCTGCAAAAACTCTTACTGTCTCACTTATTCATTCTCGTCTGGACTATTGTAACTCTCTACTTTTTGGCCTACCTTTTACCAGACTCTCCCCGCTCCAATCTGTCCTGAATGCTGCTGCCAGGATCATATTCCTCGCCAACCGTTACACCGATGCCTCTACCTTGTGCCAGTCATTAAACTGGCTACCCATCCAATCCAGAATCCAGTACAAAACTACTACCCTCATCCACAAAGCACTCCATGGCTCAGCACCACCCTACATCTCCTCTCTGGTCTCAGTCTACCAACCTACCCGTGCCCTCCGCTCTGCTAATGACCTCAGGTTAGCATCCTCAATAATCAGAACCTCCCACTCCCGTCTCCAAGACTTTACACGTGCGGCGCCGATTCTTTGGAATGCACTACCTAGGTTAATACAATTAATCCCCAATCCCCACAGTTTTAAGCGTGCACTAAAAACTCATTTGTTCAGATTGGCCTACCGCCTCAACGCATTAACCTAATTATCCCTGTGTGGCCTATTAATAAAAAACAACAACATAATCACGTTCCTCCATCATGTTCTCATACACTTTATGCAGTTAATAGCCTCTGTGTCTGTACTGTTACATACTTAGGCAGTTAACTGGTTCATGCAGCTTTACATGAACACCCGAGCCTTACACTATGGCTGGTCCAAATAACTAAAGCAATTGTTACCATCCACCTCTTGTGTCTCCCCTTTTCCTCATAGATTGTAAGCTTGCGAGCAGCAGGGCCCTCATTCCTCCTGGTATCTGTTTTGAACTGTGATTTCTGTTATGCTGTAATGTCTGTTGTCTGTATAAGTCCCCTCTATAAGTTGTAAAGCGCTGCGGAATATGTTGGCGCTATATAAATAAAATTATTATTATTATTAGGTAAGTGTTCACACTAGGCAGACAGGTCAGGTACCCATCCGATCTGAGATTATCTTGACGTTTGGTGGATGGGCTCACAATTTTTGGCCAAATCTTGTACTAAGCATCTCATGTGTTTTTACATAGATTTCACAAGCCATTATGCTATTCACATTTCATGTATCGCACATTTCCTTGCTTTAGCACAGTAAAATTGAGTGCAGCCATTATCTATTTGCTATGTAAGACTTTTTTGGTTATGCACCAGTTCAGACTACATTGCTGTTCAGTCAGTTTTCCTATATTTACTATGTCTTAGGTTATATCACAGGTGTGAATAGTGCTGCAAATCTGATGGAATGCAGCCTTATAAATAATGCCAAACTTTTGGCCAGAAGTATTAGGCCATATTCACATGTTCGATATTTGGTCAATATTTTACCTCAGTATCTGAAAGCCAAAACCAGGAGTGGGTGATAAATACAGAAGTGGTGACGTGTTTCTATCATTCTTATGGTTCCACTCCTGATTTTGCATTACAAATACTTACTCAGATAAAATACTGCCCAAATACTCAATGTGCGAAGGTAGCCTTAAAAAAATCGTTTCCTTTCAATTAAATTTCTTCTTTGGCTGTAGTTTTCTATAAAAAAAACAAACTGCCCTGTACTCACCTTACCCGTGTCCACCAGTGAGTCTCCATCGCTTTTCCTGGTATCTTATATAGGCTGCGACCAAACATTGGGAACAATGGTTGATACTCTCTAGTGGACCTGGGGAAAAGTGAGTACAGCCAGTAAGGTTTTTTTTTTTTATAGCAAACTTCAGCCAGTTGATTAATTTAATTGAAACAACCCCTATAGCAAAATATAAGGTTAACACTCCTAAAAGCTATAGTAATTCACATGATAACAATCTCAATTTATATAGTGGCTACATATTTCTTAGCACTAGAATGTCTGACTTGGTCTGTGGACATGTTTAGAGTAATCTTTAAAAAAAAACTTCCAATTGAGTAGTGGTAAAATTGAGGTAAATGTGCCTACAATTGCATAAGAGGTTTGTTTTGTCCTTGGATTAAGCAGCTAGGTCTGAGAAAGGTTGAACTTGATGGACATATGTCTTTCACCCTTAGTAACTACAGTATAAAGTGTCAAAAGGCGTTAATGGTATGGGTCTGTGAAATAAATGAGACTATAAAGCCTTGTCTGTTCCATTCATGGAAATCTCAGCGTGAAGGCAATAGGAGCCAAAGGGATACATTGCTCGTTACAGTGCCAGATACCCTTCATTTCAGTAATCAGAAGGTCATGGCTTACAGACCCTAATCAATAACACTGTCTGATATGTCTCAGTGACATGTCAAAAAATGTCTCAGGATGCATACAACCACTACAAGACATCATTAACTATTATTTGCTTCATTTTGCAGGTAATTTGCTATGGTGGTATGGATTTTTATAATTGTGTTTTATCATTCAAGGTTTCCCTTTTATACATATGAAAGTACTATGCTTTATAATTACTGTATTTTTTAACAACTTGTAGCATGTCAGGCTATAACAAATAGCAATCAATTAATACGAGGATATCCGTTCTTCCATTCTTCATTCTTCCTCTCTAATGCCCAGTGTTTATAAAGCTCTATGTAATCAGAGAGTCACAGCCTCACTTCTTTTGTACTTTACCGGAAGAGCTGTCAGTTTTAGAAAGGAATACATATGCACAGGAAGGTTACAAAGAGAGTCCTTGAGGGTTGATCTTTTTCATATCTTTAAATATATCAATTTGTTTCCATCACTTGACAACTCATCATGTTACACTAATACTATAACAAATAGCTTCTTTCCCAAGGGATGACTACACGAAATATCCTGATATTCTGTTACTGCTTTTCATAACCTTGAGTGTTCAGAAAAGTGTGGTGAAGATCAGATTATTAAAAAGGCTATGACTTTAATGTAAATGCATTTATCGCTACAGATCCCCTCATTATTTATTATATCGAATTTACTGTTATTTACTTTATTGAATTTATGAGTTTTCAATACTTTTGGCGTCTGTACAAGAAAAATTATACATATTTCACATATATATTAATGCTCTCAATAAAAAGTTGATAACTTTGTAATTTTTATCTAACAACAGTTGAATGTCACATGCCGTTTTCAGTTCGGCCATCATAACTTTGGCCAAACTGGACAAACTCCATATAAATTGGGCCTTACCACAACCTGTTTAGGTGACGCTGTATTGCTAAATAAATATAGCACAAAAAGAGGATTCAGAGATCCTCCAAAAATTCAGAAAACAGCAAAATGGCAGAGATGCTTACCTGCCTAGGCCTCCAAACAAATGCACATCAGGATGCAGTGGACCCATGTGGTCAAGATGCCGGCAACACATGTGCAGAAATACCGATGAGACAACCACTTACAACCTACCAAACTAATGGAGGGGGTGGCTGCTTGGCATATTACTGCACATAAAAGACTTGTATGTGGTGCTGTTCACACAATGGAGATGCACAGCATCCAGGTTAACAGCCTAGTAGTGACACCATTCTATTAGATCAGGCAGGCTGCCCAGCACTATCCAATGCATCCCATGTAAACAGACAACTGTGTATGGATGTAATTAAAATCACAGCATGGTGAAGGGCGAGGCGTTCAAGCCAGAAAATAGTATATACTAAATATAAGAAAACTGACTGAACAACAATATAATCTGAACTGGTGCATAACCAAAAAAAGTCATATAGCAAATAGATCAATGGCTGCACTCAAAATTTACTGTGCTAAGACAAGGAAATGTGCAATATATGAAATGTGAATAGCATAATGGCTAGGGAAATTTATGAAAAAACACATGAGATTCTTGGCACAATATTTGGCCAAACGTTGTGAGCCCATCCACCAAACGTCAAGGTAATCTCAGATCGGATGGGTAACTGAGCTGACTGCCATGTTATTAGCCATAGGTAAGTGTTCACACTAGGCAGTCAGCTCAGTTACCCATCCGATCTGAGATTACCTTGACGTTTGGTGGATGGGCTCACAACGTTTGGCCAAATATTGTGCTAAGAATCTCATGTGTTTTTTCATAAATTTCCCTAGCCATTATGCTATTCACATTTCATATATTGCACATTTCCTTGTCTTAGCACAGTAAATTTTGAGTGCAGCCATTGATCTATTTGCTATATAACTTTTTTTGGTTATGCACCAGTTCAGATTATATTGTTGTTCAGTCAGTTTTCTTATATTTAGTATATACTATTTTCTAGCTTGAACGCCTCGCCCTTCACCATGCTGTGATTTTAATTACATCAATACACAGTTGGTTCTGAGCTTCCTATATAAGCAGGCTTTACCATGTTAATAGCCATAGGTAAGTGTTCACACTAGGCAGTCAGCTCAGTTACCCATCCAATCTGAGATTACCTTGACGTTTGGTGGATGGGCTCACAACGTTTGGCCAAATATTGTGCTAAGAATCTCATGTGTTTTTTCATAAGTTTCCCTAGGCATTATGCTATTCACATTTCATATATTGCACATTTCCTTGTCTTAGCACAGTAAATTTTGAGTGCAGCCATTGATCTATTTGCTATATGACTTTTTTTGGTTATGCACCAGTTCAGATTATATTGTTGTTCAGTCAGTTTTCTTATATTTAGTATATACTATTTTCTGGCTTGAACGCCTCGCCCTTCACCATGCTGTGATTTTAATTACATCCATACACAGTTGGTTCTGAGCTTCCTATATAAGCAGGCTTTACCATGTTAATAGCCATAGGTAAGTGTTCACACTAGGCAGTCAGCTCAGTTACCCATCCGATCTGAGATTACCTTGACGTTTGGTGGATGGGCTCACAACGTTTGGCCAAATATTGTGCTAAGAATCTCATGTGTTTTTTCATAAATTTCCCTAGCCATTATGCTATTCACATTTCATATATTGCACATTTCCTTGTCTTAGCACAGTAAATTTTGAGTGCAGCCATTGATCTATTTGCTATATGACTTTTTTTTTAGCTCCGGGTGACGTCACCCAGACCACGCCCCCCTATTCCTCGTCACAGTGTAGCGGCGTCCCTGGCCAGGATGCCGCTTGTCTACATTCTCGGCGTGTGCGTGGCAGCTAGGCACCAATAGGGAGGACGCTCCCCTCGGGCCTGCTACCTTACGCTGCCGTCTGGACCTCCCTATCTTGGACTTACAGAGGAAAAGCTGCCTTCACTTCCTCAGCGCTCCACCAAGCGCCCGCAGTCCAAGTCTTGGCACTTCAACCACCTGGTAAGTGCTTTATTTTAACCCCTTTGTGGGTACTCTGTAGTTTTATATTTATCATCCAGGAGATAGGTAGCGCGGTGACCTAATTTTCAGTTTTACCTTTTTGTATATATATGACAGGCTTGGCGCAGTAGCCGTCTAGGCACCAGCAGCTTCCCTCACTCCTACATCTAACAATTCTTGGAGCGCCGGTGTATCTACTACATTATTTTCTTTCAGATTACTATTTTCTGGCTTGAACGCCTCGCCCTTCACCATGCTGTGATTTTAATTACATCCATACACAGTTGGTTCTGAGCTTCCTATATAAGCAGGCTTTACCATGTTATTAGCCATAGGTAAGTGTTCACACTAGGCAGTCAGCTCAGTTACCCATCCGATCTGAGATTACCTTGACGTTTGGTGGATGGGCTCACAACGTTTGGCCAAATATTGTGCTAAGAATCTCATGTGTTTTTTCATAAATTTCCCTAGCAATTATGCTATTCACATTTCATATATTGCACATTTCCTTGTCTTAGCACAGTAAATTTTGAGTGCAGCCATTGATCTATTTACCACAGTTTACAAGACAGAATGGGCCTAACTGCACCCATGAAAAAAGTGCAAAAAACACATAAAAAAAAATACAGTACAGACCAAAAGTTTGGACACACCTTCTCATTCAAAGATTTTTCTGTATTTTCATGACTATGAAAATTGTACATTCACACTGAAGCCATCAAAACTATGAATTAACACATGTGGAATTATATACTTAACAAAAAAGTTTGAAACATTGAATTTATGTCTTATATTCTAGGTTCTTCAAAGTAGCCACTAGGGTTGAGCGAAACGGATCGGTCATTTTCATAAATCGGCGACTTTTAGGCAGTCAGGTTTCATGAAACCCGAACCGATCCTAGTGTGGGATCGGCCATGCGGTACACGATCAGAGCGCCAAAGTCGCGTTTCATATGACGCTGTTACCGCCGTTTTTCAGCCAATGAATGAGGACGCAGAGTGTGGGCAGCGTAATGACATAGGTCCTGGTACCCACCATCTTAGACAAGGGCATGGCAGTGATTGGCTTGCTGTGTGTGGCGTCACAGGGGCTATAAAGGTGCATGCACGCCGACCGCCATCTTACTTCTGCCGATCTGAGCATAGGGAGAGATTGCTGCAGCTTCATCAGAAGCAGGGACAGAGTTAGGGAGGAAATAAAAAAACCCAAACCGCTAGTGCTGGAGCGATTTTCACTGTCCCACACCACCTTTTTGTGCAGGGACAGTGGAGGTCGTATTTTAGTGCAGCAGCTGCATAGCTGTGTGCACGGTGCTGTGCAAACCAACTGCTTTTTTCAAAGCAAAAATCCTGTTGCTCCTTTCTGCACAGTTACCTGTCTTGTTTATTTGTCTACCAATTTTTTTGTTCAGCAGTCCTTTTTATTGCTGCCGTACTTGCCCTGAGATCATTGTAGGAAGCTTGTTATTGCAGTATTTTTTTTATAATAATTACAGCCATTTTCTGCCACGTTCATAGTGTTGTGTTATACCACTGGGCCAGAGTTGTGGTTCAGTGTCTCCCCCCAAAAGTGAGATAGTAATTCTCACACAGTTTATATTCTGCAGTACTGCTAGTGCGTCGTATATCAGGCAGCCACTTTCTGCCACGTTCATAGTGTTGTGTTATACCACTGGGCCAGAGTTGTGGTTCAGTGTCTCCCCCCAAAAGTGAAATAGTAATTCTCACACAGTTTATATTCTGCTGTACTGCTAGTGCGTCATATATCAGGCAGCCACTTTCTGCCACGTTCATAGTGTTGTGTTATCCCACAGGGCCAGAGTTAGGGTTCAGTGTCTCCTCCCCAAAAATGGAGATTCAAATTCTCACACAGTGTATATTCAGCTGTACTGCTAGTGCGTCGTATATCAGGCAGACACTTTCTTCGACGTTCATAGTGTTGTGTTATCCCCAGGGCCAGAGTTAGGGTTCAGTGTCTCCCCCCCAAAAGTGGAGATTCAAATTCTCACACAGTGTATATTCAGCTGTACTGCTAGTGCGTCGTATATCAGGCAGACACTTTCTTCCACGTTCATAGTGTTGTGTTATACCACAGGGCCAGAGTTGGGGTTCTGTGTCTCCCCCCAAAAGCAAGTCATCTTTCAGGCAAGCTACGTGTCAGCAGGGGAAGGTGGGGCAAAAGAATGTGAAATCCATGATTGGTTAATTTAAATGAAGGTTAGCTAATCAACATTTTTGGTAGGCAGACGTGTCTTTTTTTCGGTCAGTATTGAACCAGCAGCACTGAACACTCTTTCTGAAAGCACACTGACAGAAGGGCAATCGAGGTTCTGTAATCCATATTCTGGCAATTCAGGCCAGGTGTCTAGTTTAGATGCCCAGTAATCAAAGGGGAATGACCTGAGAGGGAGAACATCGATAAGGGCGGAAAAGTAGTTTGTAACCATACTGGACAAATGCTGTCTCCTGTCACTTTGAATCGATGCAGCTGTCCCTGTCGTGTCAGCGGTCATTGCGAAATCATTCAACAACCTTGTCGTAAAACCCCTCTGTCCAATGCCACTTCGGATTTCTGCACCTCTAGCACCTCTGCCATGTTGCCCCCTGCAGCTCGTGTGAGAACCATCACCGGCGCTGTGTGCTGGGAATGCCTGAACCAAACGGTCTACAAGAGTTGCTTGTTTGGTAGCCAATATTTGACCTAGGTTCTCATGTGGCATGATATTTTGCAGTTTTCATTTATATCTTGTATCCAGGAGGCAGGCCAACCGGTTGTCGTCATCGGTCATCATTTTAAATCCGTTCAAATCCTGTGTACGCGGATGAGAGGATGAGTACTTTCTTTTCCTAACGAGAGTCTCTTGTAGGGTGAGCTGGACTGCATATGGTGGAACTAGCAGTGGTGGTGGTGGTGGACATGGCGGATTGAGAGAGAGTTTGTTATGGTATTCTTGTTGTTGGCCAACATAGAGTCTTTCCTACCAATAACCTTGTGATTCCCTGACTGCTTTGGCCTTACGACGATACCTCCACATTTGCTGCTGGTGGTGTCCTAACCGGTGGGCTTACAGTGAGGAAAGCAATGTAGCATTGCTGACTACCTTCACTCCGAGCAGGTGCACCAACGGTACGGGACATTTCGTAGTTAGTCCAGGCTTGCAAGTGCATGGTCGTTAAATGTCTAAGCATGCACGTTGTATTTAAATTTTGAAGATTCTTCTCTCTGCTAAAGGTCTTGGAGCATTTCTTACAGATAACTTTTGACTGATCATTCTGATCTTGGTTAAAAAATTGCTACACTACACTTTTCCTACTATCGAAAACCTTTTCAGGCATTGTGCGCTGTGCTACTTTCACCGAATGGCCATGCTCTCCTTAAACTGTTTTTGTTTTTCGCAAACATTTTTGGCCTGATACGGGCTTGCCAGATGACAGCTGTTGCAATGTAGATGGCTGATGCGGATCATCCTACTCCGCTTCTGAGCTAGTGGCAGCGGCACCCTCTTCCCCCAATGGCTGCCAATCTGGATCAACAACTGGGTCATCTATCACCTCCTCCTCAATGTCACGTGCACCTTCCTCAGTGTCACCATGTAAGGTGCTATAGCGTTCGGGACAGGGCACCATAGTCTCATCAGGGTCCCATTCTGGATCAGTAAACTGCGAGGGCAATGTAGTGATCAGAGTCAATGGAACAGCATCACAATCTAGCTGTGGCTGTGCATCAGTGCACTCCATGTCCTATTCTTCTTGTAATTGGCAGTGTACAATTTCCCTTTCGAACCCAGGCACGGTATGTGTAAAGAGCTCCATGGAGTAACCTGTAGTGTCGCCTGCTGCATCCTTCACTTTTGGTTTGGGAGAAGGACACAAGGAAACGTCTTTTTCCGGACCGGGAGCATCCACTGACGACTGGCTGCTCTTACATTTAGAACTTTGGGAAGAGGAGGCGAAAGAGCTAGAGGGTGAGTCAGCAAGGAAAGACAACACTTTTTCCTGCTTCTCCGGCTTTAAAAGCTGTTTTCCTACTCCCAGGTAAGGGAGCCTTCGAGGTCTTGTGTAGCCAGACGATGACGCAGGCTGAACACATCCAGCTTTAGGTGCTACTGTGCTTTTGCCACTACCACGAGATGCAGCACCACCAGCACCATCAGTACCAGCTGGCAACGCCCGCCCACGGCCTCTTCCACCAGACTTCCTCATTTTTTGGGGGGAGACACTGAACCACAACTCATATTACACCGTCGTAATATGAGGGGCCCTGTGCCAGTACCGCCGCCCACGAGAGAGTGTCCCCCCCCCCAGATTGAACTGTGCTCTACCACTTGCAATACTACCTCTCCCAGCTCCACCACTGTATAGTCTGTGCGGGTAAAACCTGAAATGGCACTGCCAATACGAATTATTTGAAATGATAGATGATAGTTAAAATATACAGGGGCCCTGGACTCCATTTAATACTTTGCGCCTACTACCACTGTCTTTATTATTTGAGCGTAATAATGGTGTCTGCCTCTGCATCTTTTTTTCCTTCACTGAACAAAGCTGAACTTCACCTGTTGTCCCGTTTCAAATATTAAACTGCATTTTGCCTACTTGTTGGGTTGGGGCCTACTAACGGTGTCTGCCGCTCCTTGGTGTTCTCCTGGTTTATTTTTCTTGTGCTTCAATCTTCAGGCTTTCGTTTAAATATTTTTTATATTAAACTGCATTTGGCCTACTTGTTGGGTTGGGCCTAGTAACATTGTCTGCTGCCGCCTCTTGTTTTCCTCTACTAAACAAAGCTGAGCTTGAAGCTTCAGGCTTTCGGCCTGTAACAACAATATGAAACTACATTTGGCCTATTTCTTGGTTTGGGCCTAGTAACGTTGTCTGCTGCTGCCTCTTGTTTTCCTCTACTACACAAAGCTGAGCTTCAATCTTCAGGCTTTCGGCCTATATTTAGAATATGAAACTGCATTTGGCCTACTTGTTTGATTGGGCCTACTAACGGTGTCTGCCGCTGATTGTTGTTCTCCTCCACTGAACAAACCAATGCCGCCTGTTTACTCCTGTTACCAATTTTTAACAGCTTTTAGCCTACTTTTTTATTTTGGGCCTATATTTGTGTTTCCTCCTCATTCCTGCCCATTGCCCAGTCACTGCTAGATGAGTCTGCTGGTACATTGACACATACCACTACATTCCCCTTGCACTCTACACAGCCTGAATCTGACCCTGCTGAAACTCAGGTTCCCCTTCCCGCATACTATACCACCTTACATGGGGACAAAGAGGAAGGTGCAGATGAAAGTGCAGGTTCCTTCAACAGGTGGGGGGGCATACTCATTGGCGACGTCACTGGCACAGGGCCCCTCATAGTACGCAAAAGTGTCTCTGCCGGTGGGAGGCGCCCCCGCCGTCAATCACAACGCCATACTTTGAGGGGCCCTGTGCCAGTGGCAATGCAAACGAGTGTGCCCCCCTGCTTGCTCAGGATCACAGCACTTGCAAAGTTGAAATACTTACCTCTCCCTGCTCCACCGCCGTGACGTATTCCACATTTCCTGGGCCCAAGAAAAAATTGAGCCAGCCCTCCCTCCCCCTCAACTTTAACCAAATGACACCCAATTTTCAATACCTAACTATTATTATAAGGTTAATTAAGATTGACAAGCTTAAGTAACAATAATTGATGTTTTTGACATTAAAATGGGCTCTGTAGGTGTTTGCCTGTCCTCCACTCACTGCCGACTTTTATTCCCCGTTGACTTGCATTGGGTTTCGTGTTTCAGTTGGCCCCCGACTTTTCGCAATGATCGGCCGATTTCACCTGACCCGACTCGATCCTGAAAAAGTAAAAGTCGCTCAACCCTAGTAGCCACCTTTTGCTTTGGTGACTGAGATTGATATGAGGTGCGTTCGCAGCCCGGGGTCCACTGTGCAGAGATATCTACTGCAAAGTAATGGTGGATGGACACTGAGCTCACATGTGGGATAAACTTCACCCCGTGTGAAATGAAAGCAAGCTCTGTTGCCTCACAGAGTCGCGCTGTATACAGAGAATAATACCCTAACTAGGGTTGTGCTTGCTCTGGAACTCTTCTGTGCTATCCACACACATGAAGGAACCAGATGCTAAGCCAAAGGCTAATTGCCCCCACTGATGCCAGCTGCCTGCCTGAGTATGCAGCCCCAAAGCTAAACAGACTCACACCACATATAAACTGAGTGATAGAGTAACCACTGGCAACAGCCAAACACAAATGATACTAGCGCATGGCCATGCAAACCTTTTATAGTTGTAGCTCTCCAGGACCTTCCTAATGGACAAATAGGAGCTGCTACAGGACCTGAGTATGTGATCCCCGACCTCCAATGAGAGGTCTTCCCTTGGGCATGCTCAGAAGGAAAAAAGCAGGACTTAATCCCTGGAGCGCCTGCCCGCCGCCAAACATTACTGGTTATAATGGCTGAACCTGGAAGGGCAGCAGTAACCAAATGTGCAGTATCTGTCCGAGCCAGGTGCTAGGACCGACGTCTCTGCTGAGCAGGTTCCACTGCGGCTGGAGAAGAATGCAGGAGACTGCAGTGGATATGGTTTGAGATTCTCCCTGCGCAGGGGCAGGAACTCGACACATAACATTACCCCCCTCCTAGGGCCTCCTTCCTTGGGTCTTGCTACGTTCAAAGGCTGCAATGAGCAGTGGAGCCCGAATGTGCTCTACAGGTTCCCAGGTTCTGTCCTCTGGGCCATGGCCTTTCCAGTCCACCAGATAGTATTTTTTGTCACATACCACCTTGCACCTCAAGATAGAGTTCACCTCATACTCATCCATGGACGAACCCGATGTCCCAGCAGATGACTTGGAAAACTGGGACGTATAGACGGGCTTTAAGAGGGATACATGAAAAGTGTCGGTCATACCTAGGCGTGGAGGAATAGCCAAATGGTAGACCACAGGGTTAACCTATTCAAGAACCTTGAAAGGGCCTATGTAGCGAGGCGCAAACTTAGTGGACTCAACTCGCAACCTGATGTTACGGGCAGAGAGCCACACTAAGTTGCCAGGAGCAAAGGTTGGAGCGGGGTGTCGGTGTGCATCGGCAGAAACCCTCATTCTCTCCTTGGAGGCCTGGATGGCATCCTGTGTTCAGTCCCAAATGTCACATGCCTCAACTGCCCAGTCTGGCACCCTAGAATCGGTGGATGACACGGGCATGGGCACAGGGACACGAGAATGCTGGCCGTAATTAAGGAGAAATGGAGTCTGCCTGGTGGAGTCGGCTACGGTGTTGTTTAAAGCAAATTTCACCCAAGGTAACAAAGATGCCCAGTCATCCTGCCTGGCGGAGACAAAATGTCGCAGGTATGTGACCAGAGTCTGGTTGGCCCTCTCTACCAACCCATTCGTCTCGGGATGGTACGCAGAAGAGAGATTCAGCTCAATACTGAGTAAACAACAGAGCTCTCTCCAAAACCGAGATGCAAACTAAGGACCCGGTCACTGTCAATTTTGTCAGGCATGCCATGTAGACGAAAAACATGTTTAATGAACAACGCCACTGTTGGGGTGGTCTGCAAGTCAGACCCTTCAGGGATATTGGATGGCTGCCAAATGAGTGGATGCTCCGGAGATTGATGGACATAGACAGATGTGGTATCTGATCATAGCCATAAGCCATTTATTGAGACATGAAGTTATATACACTTTTGAGTAGGCGTATACATTATGTCCGAGCGCCAATCAGCTGTTTATTACATATGAAATCATCCTATAATTCATCAGGTCTAATTCCTAATAAGGACATCTCTGAGCAGGTGACTCTGACGTAAGGGGTAACTCAAGTTTAGCCACGCAAGAGGCTAAGGTCCTGTGCTGAAGGTAACCGTGGAAGCGACACCAAGTGCACCATTTTAGAAAAATGATTGGTGACTACCCAGATAACGGTGCAGCTATGAGACTTAGGTAAGCCCACCACAAAGTCCATCCCAACCATCTCCCAGGGCCTGTCTGCCACCGGCAGAGGATAAAGTAGCCCAGCAGGCCATTGCCGAGGAGACCGATTCTTGGTTGCCGAGGAGACCGATTCTTGGCGCAGGAGACACATGCCCGAATATAATCCCTGACATCACAGGCCATATGTGGCCACCAGTATGTCCTCGCCAGAAGCTCAGAAGTCCTCTTGGTCCCAAAATGTCCACCCACCCTGGATGAATGAGCCCAAGAGAGAACCTCTGGTCGCAAGTTAGATGGCACAAAAGTCTTGCATGGGGGCACATTCTCTAGCGAAACTGGGGCCACGGTCCTCAGGCTATCAGAAGGGACAATTAGCCGAGGCTCCTCCTCCTTCTCTACTGAAGACACCACAGAGTGAGACAGAGCATCGGCACGGTTGTTCTTCTCTCCGGAAAGATAATGGAGAATAAAGTGGAACAGGGAGAAGAACAGGGACCATCTAGCCTGGCGAGCGTTTAGCCGCTGGGAAGTCTGCAAATAAACCAAATTTTTGTGGTCGGTAAACACTTGGAAGGGAAAATGAGCCCCCTCCAGGAGGTAGCTCCATTCCGAGAAGGCCAATTTCATAGCTAGCAGCTCCCTGTCCCCGATAGAGTAATTGCTCTCTGCGGGTGTAAAGGTCTTGGAGAAAAAGAAGCATCCTTGCGACCTTGAGCATCCTTTTGTAAGAGGACTGCTCCTGCACCAACAAATGAGGCATCCACCTCCATAATAAATGACTTATCTAAATCGGGGCGACATAGAATGGGAGCGCTAGCAAAATGGGACTTAATAGAGAGGAAGGCCTTGGAGACCTCCTCCGACCGCAATTTGGGATTTGCTCCCTTCTTGGTGAGAGCAACCAGGGGAGCTACCAAAGTTGAGAAGTGAGGAATGAACTGGAGATAATAGTTGATGAACCCCATAAAGTGCTGCACCACTTTGAGAGAATGGGGTTCCTGCCAGTACATAACAGCCTGTAGCTTGGCGGAATCCATAGTCCTTGGGCTGAGATGATATAGCCCAGGAAAGGCAAAGACTCCTGCTCAAACACACACTTCTCGAATTTGGCATAGAGGGAGTTTGCCTATAGGAGGTCGAAGACTTTGCAAACATCTCTCTGGTGGGAGTCTATATCTGGAGAGTAGATGAGAATTAGTGTTGAGCGATACCTTCTGATATCGGAAAGTATCGGTATCGGAAAGTATCGGCCGATACCGGCAAAATATCGGAACTCGCCAATACCGATACCCGATTCCAATGCAAGTCAATGGGACGAAAATATCGGAATTAAAATAAACCCTTTCTTTCCTTGTAGGTTCATTCTACATGAAGGAAAACAACTAAGAATAATGTAGGATGTATTGGGGGAGGTGGCATAGAGGTTTAGCCCAATCAAATAGAATAGCAGGAATTATAATTTTTTTTAAGACGTTCGGAGTTACAAAGATATTGACTATGTTAAGATTTTTTTTATTTTGTCAGATATTGATGTTTCACTACTTCCACGCCCTTCACCCTCTTTTTTACTTCTCCCGCACTTTCTTCTTCATCATCATCAGCATATTTGACATCAAGTTCTTCTTCACCTTATTCATCTTCTTCTTCATCTTCTACCTATAATTTTTTTTGTTACATTGTTCATATTCTTTTTATTTAACTATTATTCTTCTTCATATTCAAGTTCTTCATCATATTCTTATTTGTGACAGGCATTCCCGTAGTTGTTATCTATAAAAGTTTGAAGATTACACCTTCCGTTCTGCCTGTCACAAAACAGTTAGATTTGTCCGCGTTCAGTTTGGCCTGCAGCATCAGGCTTTATCCAGGGGCACCACGAGGAGGAACGGACTCACCCCCACACACTGCTTAGTCTTCTTCTGCTTATAATTTAGATAATATCTTTTGATCTGATATTTAGAGTTACGCTTAATGTTCTTCTGCTCTTTGTTCTGCAGCCTCTTGTTCTTCTGCTTCTCGGTCTCCCATGTCGTCGTCGTCTCCAGGGTCGTCGTCATTTCAGTGGTTGTCGTCTCTGGTGTCATCGTCATCTTAGGGGTGGTCTTCCGGGTCATCGTCTTTAGGGTCTTGAACTTGGAAATGTAGCAGAAGGTACAAGAAGGCTGAGAAAATGCAGAGAAACAGCTGATGGAACTGGAACTCGGATGACTACCCGAAGGTCCAAGAGCCAATGGAACTACCGAGGACCAGCTGACGTTACTGGAACCCGGTTACTAAGCAGGAGGTACCTGTGCCTGAAAGCACTACCAAGGACCACCTGACGTTGGTGGAACTCGGATACCCAGAGGGAGGCAGCTAAGCCAAAGGCTCCGCCCGGCACCAGCTGACGGTTCTGGAACCAGGATGGGGAGCAGAAGGTACAAGAGCAAAAGACACTGCCGAGAACCAGCTGACGGTACTGGAATCCGGATGGGTAGCCGAAGGTCCAAGAACCAATGGAACTACCGAGGACCAGCTGACATTACTGGAACCCGGTTACTAAGCAGGAGGTACCCGTGCCTAAAAGCACTACCAAGGACCACCTGACGTTGGTGGAACTAGGATACCCAGAGGGAGGCACCTAAGCCAAAGGCTCTGCCCGGAACCAGCTGACGGTACTGTAACCAGGATGGGGACCTATTCAAGCTTGTCTTCTTAGAGCCCCAACTAGTGGGGTTGGAGCAAAGGGTCAGCAGGGGGAGCAGAGTGTAGGCCGAAGCCTGCACTGGAGGCATTTGGAGGTCTGTTGTGTCTGCGTGGCATTTGCAGGACATGATGCCGGCTACACAGCAGGGGAACAGCTGGCGTTACTGAACCCCACTGACACATTGGCTGGTGTTTTTCTCTGTGCAGCCAGCACTTCGGAGCACCAACTGATGGTGTTAGAGCCCAGGGACAGCAGGAGGAGAGGGAGCAGAGTGTAGGCCGAAGCCTGCACTGGCGGCAGCTTTGAGTCTGCGTGGCATTTGTAGGACACGATGCCGGCTACACAGCAGGGGAACAGCTGGCGTTACTGAACCCCACTGACACATTGGCTGGTGTTTTTCTCTGTGCAGCCAGCACTCCCGGGCACCAACTGACGGTGTTAGAGCCCAGGGACAGCAGGAGGAGAGGGAGCAGAGTGTAGGCCGAAGCCTGCACTGGCGGCAGCTTTGTGTCTGCGTGGCGTTTGCAGGACACGATGCCGGCTACACAGCAGGGGAACAGCTGGCGTTACTGAACCCCACTGACACCTTGGCGGGTGTTTTTCTCTGTGCAGCTAGCACTTCCGGGCGCCAACTGGCGGTGTTAGAGCCCAGGGACAGCAGGAGGAGAGGGAGCAGAGTGTAGGCCGAAGCCTGCACTGGCGGCAGCTTTGCGTCTGCGTGGCGTTTGCAGGACACGATGCCGGCTACACAGCAGGGAAACAGCTGGTGTTACTGAACCCCACTGACACATTGGCTGGTTATTTTCTCTGTGCAGCCAGCACTTCCGGGCACCAACTGACGGTGTTAGAGCCCAGGGACATCAGGAGGAGAGGGAGCAGAGTGTAGGCCGAAGCCTGCACTGGCGTCAGCTTTGTGTCTGCGTGGCGTTTGCAGGACACGTTGCCGGCTACACAGCAGGGGAACAGCTGGTGTTGCTGAACCCCACTGACACCTTGGCGGGTGTTTTTCTCTGTGCAGCTAGCACTTCTGGGCGCCAACTGGTGGCGTTAGAGCCCAGGGACAGCAGGAGGAGAGGGAGTAGAGTGTAGGCCGAAGCCTGCACTGGCGTCAGCTTTGTGTCTGCGTGGCGTTTGCAGGACACGTTGCCGGCTACACAGCAGGGGAAGAGCTGGCGTTGCTGAACCCCACTGACACATTGGCAGGTGTTTTTCTCTGTGCAGCTAGCACTTCCAGGCGCCAACTGGCGCTGTTAGAGCCCAGGGTCAGCAGGAGGAGAGGGAGCAGAGTTTAGGCCGAAGCCTAATTGAACCAATTTTAAAGGTAACCTTTAACCCCCCCTCAGGTGTTACAAACTAGAAGAGCCACACCTTGTGCAGCTGTAATGCTGCACAAGTCAAAGGTTGCTCTTTAAGTTTTGAATCTTGCAGACGCTGAATGAAACACGTATAACATTTAGCCCCTTATACAGTCAAACTGTCTTGGAGGCGTGACTTTCCTTCTTAATGAGACGCAGCACAGCTGTCAAAAATCCCACTTGGTGCTGGGCGCAGCCTCCTGAGCGTCGTTATTAGCTGTACAGGAGTCTGCGCTGTCGTGTTATCCATTGGCCATGCGCTTGTTAGCGCTGCCCGTCTTCTGACATCATTTCATGTCGGCCGGTGCGGTTCGCGTTGACCATGAATCCCAGCCCTGCAGTGACTTTTCCTTAATTCACACTGTGGGGCTGGGATTCATGGCCTTGCGCCGTAAATATGTTCGCCTCTCACTCGTGTCCTTACACCTGCTACAGACTGTGCGGCGTCAGCTGATCCCTTATCGCATGCCACGGCCATGAAGCCGTACAGTCTGAAGAAGGCGGAAGGAGATGAGTGACAGGCGAAGATATGCACTGCTCATGCCCATCAATCACACTCTTGCAGTCAAAATAAATAAGACACCGAGGGGCGTTGTGTCGGGCAGGGCGGCCGCAGAGGCGCAGCCAGCCAAACAATGATGTCAGAAGACGGGCAGCGCTACCAAGGGGGTTGCAGCGTGTCATTACAAAGGAAAGTCACACCTCAGGGACGGTTTAATGGTCTCAGGAGACACATTTTAGAAGTGTTGTGTTCGGCGTGTGCAAGGAGAGTAACTTAATGAGCCACCTTGTACAAATGCAGCATTATTGCTGTACAAGGTGGCTGTTATACATACAAACACCTGGGGGGGACAGGTTCCCTTCAATTTCAGTTCTTGTGTCTGCGTGGCGTTTGCAGGACACGATGCCGGCTACACAGCAGGGGAACAGCTGGCGTTACTGAACCCCACTGACACATTGGCTTGTGCTTTTCTCTGTGCAGCCAGCACTTCGGAGCACCAACTGATGGTGTTAGAGCCCAGGGACAGCAGGAGGAGAGGGAGCAGAGTGTAGGCCGAAGCCTGCACTGGCGGCAGCTTTCTGTCTGCGTGGCGTTTGTAGGACACGATGCCGGCTACACAGCAGGGGAACAGCTGGCGTTACTGAACCCCACTGACACATTGGCTGGTGTTTTTCTCTGTGCAGCCAGCACTTCCGGGCACCAACTGACGGTGTTAGAGCCCAGGGACAGCAGGAGGAGAGGGAGCAGAGTGTAGGCCGAAGCCTGCACTGGCGGCAGCTTTGTGTCTGCGTGGCGTTTGCAGGACACGATGCCGGCTACACAGCAGGGGAACAGCTGGCGTTACTGAACCCCACTGACACCTTGGCGAGTGTTTTTCTCTGTGCAGCTAGCACTTCCGGGCGCCAACTGGCGGTGTTAGAACCCAGGGACAGCAGGAGGAGAGGGAGCAGAGTGTAGGCCGAAGCCTGCACTGGCGGCAGCTTTGTGTCTGCGTGGCGTTTGCAGGACACGATGCCGGCTACACAGCAGGGGAACAGCTGGCGTTACTGAACCCCACTGACACATTGGCTGGTTATTTTCTCTGTGCAGCCAGCACTTCCGGGCGCCAACTGGCGGTGTTAGAACCCAGGGACAGCAGGAGGAGAGGGAGCAGAGTGTAGGCCGAAGCCTGCACTGGCGGCAGCTTTGTGTCTGCGTGGCGTTTGCAGGACACGATGCCGGCTACACAGCAGGGGAACAGCTGGCGTTACTGAACCCCACTGACACCTTGGCGGGTGTTTTTCTCTGTGCAGCTAGCACTTCCGGGCACCAACTGGCGGCGTTAGAGCCCAGGGACAGCAGGAGGAGAGGGAGCAGAGTGTAGGCCGAAGCCTGCACTGGCGGCAGCTTTGTGTCTGCGTGGCGTTTGCAGGACACGTTGCCGGCTACACAGCAGGGGAACAGCTGGCGTTGCTGAACCCCACTGACACATTGGCGGGTGTTTTTCTCTGTGCAGCTAGCACTTCCGGGCGCCAACTGACAGTGTTAGAGCCCAGGGTCAGCAGGAGGAGAGGGAGCAGAGTGTAGGCCGAAGCCTAATTGAACCAATTTTAAAGGTAACCTTTAACCCCCCCCCTCAGGTGTTACAAACTAGAAGAGCCACACCTTGTGCAGCTGTAATGCTGCACAAGTCAAAGGTTGCTCTTTAAGTTTTGAATCTTGCAGACGCTGAATGAAACACGTATAACATTTAGCCCCTTATACAGTCAAACTGTCTTGGAGGCGTGACTTTCCTTCTTAATGAGACGCAGAACAGCTGTCAAAAATCCCACCTTGGTGCTGGGCGCAGCCTCCTGAACATCGTTATTAGCTGTACAGGAGTCTGCGCTGTCGTGTTATCCCTTGGCCATGCGCTGTTAGCACTGCCCGTCTTCTGACATCATTTCATGTCGGCTGGTGAGGTTCGCGTTGACCATGAATCCCAGCCCTGCAGTGTCTTTTCCTTAATTCACACTGTGGGGCTGGGATTCATGCCCTTGCGCAGTAAATATGTTCGCCTCTCACTCATGTCCTTACACCTGCTACAGACTGTGCGGCGTCAGCTGATCCCTTATCGCATGCCACGGCCATGAAGCCGTACAGTCTGAAGAAGGCGGAAGGAGATGAGTGACAGGCGAAGATATGCACTGCTCATGCCCGTCAATCACACCCTCGCAGTCAAATAAAATAAGACACCGGGGGGGCGTTGTGTCGGGCAGGGCGGCCGCAGAGGCGCAGCCAGCCAAACAATGATGTCAGAAGACGGGCAGCGCTACCAAGGGGGTTGCAGCTCCTCCATTGACTCCTCCTCATCCTCCTCACAAAGTGTCCCCTGCCTACGCATTTGTGAGGAACCACGTGGCGCTGACTGTCCAGAAGATGATGGAAATGGTGAATCCTCATCCTCCACCTCTTCCACAACATCATCCCTTAGCGCTTGCAGTGATTTTTCAAGCAGGCAGATAAGTGGGACAGTCATGCTGACTAGTGCATCATCTGCACTCGCCATCCGCGTGGAATAATCGAAGGGACGCAAAACCTGGCAGACGTCCTTCATAGTGGCCCACTCTGTGGTTTTGAAGTCTGAACGGCGCGGAGTGCGACTTCTTTGCGCCTGATGCAGCTAGTACTCCATTACTGCTTGCTGCTGCTCACACAACCGCTCCAACATATGTAACATGGAATTCCACCTGGTAGGTAGGTCACATATGATGCGATGTTCCGGAAGGCGGAATCGGCGCTGCAGAGCCGCAATGCGCGATTTTGCCGTGCTTGAACGCCGCAAGTGAGCACACTCTAGGCGGACCTTGTGCATCAGTGCATCAAGATCCGGATAGTCCCTCAAAAAACTCTGCACGACCAAGATGAGCACATGTGCCAGACATGGGATGTGAGTGACGTTGCCGAGGCCCAGAGCTGCCACCAGATTTCGGCCATTATCACACACTACCATGCCTGGCTGGATATTCGCTGCCACAAACCACACATCGCTCTCCTGCTTGATGGCATTCCAGAGCTCCTGCGCTGTGTGGCTTTGATTCCCCAAAGAAATTAATTTCATGATGGCCTGTTGACGTTTGGCCATGGCTGTGCTCATGTTGGTCGTAACAGGTAAACGTTCACGGGTCCATGTGGAGGTGGACTGTGATGGCTCCTGCAGCGATGATTCTGAGGAACTTGTGTAAGAGGAGGAGTCAATGCGTACAGACTGGATTCCTGCAATCCTTGGAGTGGGCAGGACACGTCCTGCGCCATTCGCACGATCTGTACCCGGCTCAACAACATTAACCCAATGGGCAGTGAGGGAAAGGTATCGCCCCTGTCCATGGTGACTGGTCCACGCATCGGTGGTGAGGTGGACCTTGCTACTGACGGCGTTCAGTAGCGCGTGTTTTATGTGTCCCTCCACATGCTTGTGCAGGGCAGGGACGGCTTGCCTGCTGAAGTAAAAGCGGCTGGGCACATTGTACTGTGGGACTGCCAATGACATCAAGTCACGGAAGCTGTCAGTCTCCACCAGCCTGAATGACAGCATTTCCAGTGACAGAAGTTTGGCAATGCCTGCAGTCAGAGCCTGTGCTCGTGGGTGGTTTGCCGAGAAAGGCCGCCTTTTCTCCCATGCCTGTACTACCGATGGCTGTAGACTGGGCTGGGAGTGTGAGGATGACTGGGAACGTGGTGCTGTGGGTGGAATTACAGTGGGTCTCTGGACAACAGTGTCAGAGGTTCTTCCATGGCGATCCTAGGAGGAAGCTGAACCAGCTGTGTGTGAGCTGGAGGAAGAGGCAACAGGAGCTGAAGAGATGGTAGCTGCCGCTGTTGGTTGGCCTAGGTCTTCAGTGTGTTTTTGTAACTCCGCCGCGTGCCTGGTCCGCACATGTTTCCACATGTTGGAGGTATTGAGGTTGCTGACATTATTCCCTCTTTTGATTTTATGATGACACACCTTGCATTTGACATAGCAAATGTCATCTGCAACTGTGTCAAAAAAGGACCAGGCACTGCAAGTCTTGGGAGCGCCCTTTTTGGCTTTTGGAAGAGACATGCTCCTAACGGGTGCCAAAGTGGAGGCTACAGGATCCGCAGTCTTCCCCCTCCCTCTCCCTCTTTGGCCCGTTCGAGGAATCTCTTCCTCAGAGCTGCTCCCACCACCTTCCTGTCCCTCGCGCCATGATGGGTCAAGGACCTCATCATCTACACTACCCTCTGCCACCAACTGCTCCTCCTGGGTAGTCTCAGCAGCACAACACGCACCAGAAAGTGGCACCTGAGTGTCATCAGCGGATGCGTTCTGCGGTGTGGTGACCGGAGGCACTGGCCCACCCGCCTCTTCAGACTCAGAGAGAAAAAGCTGTTGGGCATCACTGCACACTGCCTCTTCTTCCATTTCTCCAATGCTGCTTGGCTGGCCCCCTGTTTCCAAGCCAAGAGATTCAGAGAACAGAAGTAGTGACGGCTCCTGTCCTGGGCTCTCTGTCTGCCTGGGCAATTTGGCAGGTGGCGAAGAGACAGATGGGTGCTCTCCAGTGCTCTGTGTCTGAGAGGATGTGGCACTAATTGAAGTTGATGCGTTAGCTGCCATCCATCCGACAACGGCTTCAATTTGGTCTTCACGCAGCAGCGGTGTACGGCGCTCTCCGACAAAGCTGCGCATGAAGGACTGTTCCCTGCTGAAACTGGGTGATGATGAGTCACTGGTGCCCGCAGCAGGCACAGAATCCCCACGTCCTCTCCCTGCTCCGCGCCCACGCCCACGTGCCTTACTCCCTGCCTTCTCCATCTTGGTTGACTGATAAAGATAAGCAGAAAAATACTAACGGCTTAGTGTGCTTATTCCTGAACAGCTCCTAACAGGTATAAGAAACACTAATTTTCTAAAGTGTGGACTAGACTTTAATATGAGCTAATGTGGCCTACACAACTGTAAAGTGGTGTGTTTGGTGAACTTTATTATTTATTTATTTTTTTGGGCTGAACTGACAACAGGGCGAGCTGCACTCACACGGAGACAGTGCAGACAGCCGTAAACGGCGCTGCAAGGCCCCAAAAACCTCCTCTACGTTATCCTATGTAGTTTTTTTCCACAATTTAGCTGGATACGGGTGGAAAGCCACTAATAGGAATTATTTGAAAAAATGTGCAGCAGCCTGCACTATTTGCAAAAAAGGACAATGGAATGGATAGAACTGTATGAGTCAGTGAACCACCCTGAGCTGGATACAACCGGCTGTGGCTGCACACAGACTACAGGGCGAGCTGCACTCACACGGAGACCATGCAGACAGCCGTAAACGGTGCTGCAAGGCCCCAAAAACCTCCTCTACGTTATCCTATGTAGTGTTTTTCCACAATTTAGCTGGATACGGGTGGAAAGCCACTAATAGGAATTATTTGAAAAAATGTGCAGCGGCCTGCACTATTTGCAAAAAAGGACAATGGAATGGATAGAACTGTATGAGTCAGTGAACCACCCTGAGCTGGATACAACCGGCTGTGGCTGCACACAGACTACAGGGCGAGCTGCACTCACACGGAGACCGTGCAGACAGCCGTAAACGGCGCTGCAAGGCCCCAAAAACCTCCTCTACGTTATCCTATGTAGTGTTTTTCCACAATTTAGCTGGATACGGGTGGAAAGCCACTAATAGGAATTATTTGAAAAAATGTGCAGCAGCCTGCACTATTTGCAAAAAAGGACAATGGAATGGATAGAACTGTATGAGTCAGTGAACCACCCTGAGCTGGATACAACCAG
Organism: Ranitomeya variabilis; assembly: GCF_051348905.1. Lineage (NCBI taxonomy): Eukaryota > Metazoa > Chordata > Amphibia > Anura > Dendrobatidae > Ranitomeya > Ranitomeya variabilis. The sequence continues at coordinate 822,357,010 of NC_135232.1, read as the reverse complement.
CTATGGCTGCACACAGACTACAGAGTGGGCTGCACTCACTCACACACACACACACACACAGAGACCTTGCAGATCGCTGTGAAAACAGCGCTGCAAGGCAAAAGCAAGGTGAACACACAGCGGTTGCTAAATTAGCCTGGGAAAAGCACAAAGAAGCAAATCGCTATCTCAACTGGCCCTTAGTCAGAACACAGCATCCTATGCTTAACTGAATTCACAGCAGAGTGAGCCCAAAAAGGCGCCAGCGACTTTTAAACTGCAGCATGACATCATTTCAGCAGCCAATCACAGCCTTGCCAGTAGTTTCATGCCCACCATGCTGAACAGGATGTGCCCACAGTTGTAATCAGTCCTCATTGGCTGAATTCGTGCTGTTTGAATTGAGAACTTCCGATTCCGGTATCCGATATGCGGCAAGTATCGGATTTCGGTATTGGAATTCCAATACCGCAAATATCGGCCGATACCCGATACTTGCGGTATCAGAATGCTCAACACTAATGAGAATATCATCCAGATAGACTACAACCGAGGTGGAGAGCATATCCCGGAAGATGTTGTTCACAAAATCTTGGAAAATGGCTGAGGCATTGCAGAGCCCGAAGGGCATCACCAGGTATTCATAGTACCCATCCCTGGTGTTAAAAGCCGTCTTCCATTCATCACCCTCACGGATGCGAATCAGGTTGTAAGCACCCCGCAGATCTAGCTTATTAAATACCCTTGCTCCCCAAAGCCTATCAAAGACCTCAGATATCAGGGGCAGTGGGTACTTGTTCTTAACAGTGATGGCATTAAGACCCCTGTAATCTATGCATGGACGTAATTCTCCCTTCTTCTTCTGCACGAAGAAGAACCCAGCCCCTGCAGGTGAAGCTGACCACTGACTTCCAAATTAATCATCTTGCCAGATTCTTCTGGATGTACTGAGACATAGCCTCCTTCTCCAGGAGAGATTACGGATAGACTTGACCCTGGGGAGGCTCAGCACCAGGCAAGAGGTCAATAGGATAGTCATAGGGGCAATGAGGTGGAAGGGTCTCCGCAGCCCTTTTGGAGAACACGTCCGCATAGTGCAAATATTGCTTGGGAGAGAGGAAAGATCTGCGGGCACCTCAGTAGTAGCAACCTGAACGCACTCCCTCTGACATCTACCCTCACAAGATTCACTCCATCCCAAAATTCTGCCTGTGGACCACTATATATGAGGGGAGTGGTACCGTAGCCAAGGTATCCCTAACAGGACCTCATCAATTCCCTCAGGAATTACGAGTAAAGAAATAATCTCCTGATTAGGGTTGAGCGAAACGGATCGTTCATTTTCATAAGTCGCCGACTTTTGGCAAAGTCGGCGTCTCATGAAACCCGACCCGATCCCTGCGTGGGGTCGGCCATGCGGTACGCGACTTTCGCGCCAAAGTCGCGTTTCAATGACGCTAAAAGCGCCATTTCTCAGCCAATGAAGGTGGACGCAGAGTGTGGGCAGCGTGATGACATAGATCTCAGTCCCCACCATCTTACAGAAGGGCATTGCAGTGATTGGCTTGCTTTCTGCGGCATCACAGGGGCTATAAAGGGGCGTTCCCGCCGACCGCCATCTTACTGCTGCTGATCTGAGCGTAGGGAGAGGTTGCTGCCGCTTTGTCAGAAGCAGGGAGAGCGTTAGGCAGGGTACATTCACCCCCAAACCGCTTGTGCTGTAGCGATTTCCACTGTCCAACACCACCTTTTGTTTGCAGGACAGTGGAAGCTACATTTTTTTTCCTCAGCGCTGTAGCTCATTGGGCTGCCCTAGAAGGCTCCCTGATAGCTGCGTTGCTGTGTGTGTACGCCGCTGTGCAAACCAACTGCTTTTTTCAAAGCACAAATCCTGTTGTTCCTTCCTTTCTGCACAGCTATCTTGTTTGTTTGTCCACACTTTTGTGTGCAGCAGTCCTTTTTATAGCTGCCTGCCATACTTTTCTGAGATTACTGCAGGGAGATAAAGATTGGCAAGTCTGCCTCTGTGCCAGTGCTGTGTGTGGCATCTGTCTCTCATTGTGTGCCACCGAAAACCAGTGTGTAATATTGGGCCATTTTTTTTTTGGGGGGGGGGTAAATTCTCCCTGAAAAAAAAAATTAATAGTGGGAGATAAAGATTGGCAAGTCTGCCTCTGTGCCAGTGCTGTGTGTGGCATCTGTCTCTCATTGTGTGCCACTGAAAACCAGTGTGTAATATTAGGCCATTTGTTTTTGGTAAATTCTCCCTGTAAAAAAAAAAATTAATAGTGGGAGATAAAGATTGGCAAATCTGCCTCTGTGCCAGTCCTGTGTGTGGCATCTGTCTCTCATTGTGTGCCACCGAAAACCAGTGTGTAATACTGGCACATTTTTTTTTAAATTCTCCCTGAAAAAAAAAATAGTGGGAGATTAAGATTGGCATTTCTGCTTGAGTGCCGGTCCTGTGTGTGCCATATGTCTCAAATTATTGGGGCACAGAAAACCTAGTGTGTAACATTGGGCCTGATTTTCCTTTCAGTGTCAGGCACCTATAAAGGTATATATAAATCCTACAGAAGTTTGAGTTCACCTGATAAGTTGTTTTACAGTAACAAATAGCGTTACTTTGGTTACGTTTTGCAAACAATGAGGAAGTCTAGTGGAAGAGGTCGTGGCCGTGGGCGGTCATTGTCAGCTGGTGATGATGGTAGTGGTGGTGGAGCATCAGGTGGTCGTGGTAAAAGCAGTACAGCACCTACGTCTCGAGTTGTTGAGCCATGTTCGTTGTCTGGCTACACAAGGCCTCGAACGCTCTCTTTTCTGGGAGTAGGAAAACCACTTTTGAAGCCGGAGAAGGAGGAACAAGTATTGGCTTTCATTGCTGACTCTGCCTCTAGCTCTTTCGCCTCCTCCTCGGAAAGTGCCAAATGTCAGAGCAGTGCATCGTCAGTGGATGCTCCCGGTCAGGAACAAGTCGCTTCCTTGTGTCCTTCACCCAGAACAACAGTGAAGGATGCATCAGTCGACACAACAGGTTACTCCATGGAGCTCTTTACACATACCGTTCCTGGGTTAGACAGTGAAACAGTTAACAGGCCATGCCCATTAGAAGTTGAATCGGACATGGAGTGCACAGATGCACAGCCACAGCCAGATTACTATGCTGTTGCTTTGACTCAGACCAGAACATTGCCCTCGCAGTGTAGTGAGGCAGAATCAAACCCAGCGTAGACTATGGTGCCCCGTCACGAACGCTATACCACCGGCTTACACGGTGACACAGACGAACTTGCACATGACATACAGTAGAAGAGGAGGTCATAGATGACCCAGTTGTTGACCCCGATTGGCAGCCATTGGGGGAACAGGGTGCAGGCGGCAGTAGTTCTGAAGCGGAGGAGGAGGAGCCACAGCAGGCATCAACATCACAACAGGTTCCATCTGCCGGGCTCGTATCTGGCCAAAAACGCTTGGCAAAACCAAAACCAGTTGGAGGACAGCGTGGCCATCCGGTTAAAGAAGCTCAGTCTGCAATGCCTGAAAAGGTATCCGATAGTAGAAAGAGTGCAGTCTGGCATTTTTTTAAACAACATCCAAATGACAAGCGCAAAGTCATCTGTCAAAAATGTTCTACTACCTTAAGCAGAGGTCAGAATCTTAAAAGTCTAAATACAAGTTGCATGCATAGACATTTATCCACCATGCATTTGCAAGCCTGGACTAACTACCAAACGTCCCTAAAGGTTGCAGCACCCTCGGCCAATGAAGCTAGTCAGCAACGCTACATCCCTTCCCTCACTGTAAACCCACCATTTCCCGCACCACCTGCAGTATCTGTGCAGCTTTCGTCGCCAGGCCAAAGCAGTCAGGGAATCACCAGGTTCGCAGTAGGAAACACTGAATGTAGGGCACCGGCAAGAATACCATCTCCAACCCTCTCTCAGTCACCCATGTCCACCGGCACCACCGCTAGTTCCACGATCTCCAGCTCTCCAGTCCAGCTCAGCCTACATGAGACTCTTGTTAGGAAAAAGAAGTACTCATCCTCGCATCCGCGTACACAGGGTTTGAACGCCCACATTGCTAGACTAATCTCATTAGAGATGATGCCTGTTATGACCCCAATGGCGAGGGTCTCAGAAGAACGTGGAAGTCTGCAGAATACAAAAATCCAGCTCATAGGGCAGTGGTAACTGGGTTGACCATATATCTACTCCTAACGCCAACACTAGAAGTAGCCGGGGATCATTCCTACGTTGATTCTAGATGACACGCGCCAGCCGGAGAATCTAGCTACCCCTAGTAGAGGAAAACAAAGACCTTTCTTGCCTCCAGAGAAGGGGACCCCAAAGCTGGATAGAAGCCCCCCACAAATAATGACGGTGAGGTAAGAGGAAATGACAAACACAGAAATGAACCAGGTTTAGCACAGAGAGGCCCGCTTACTGATAGCAGAATAAAGAAAGGTAACTTATATGGTCAACAAAAACCCTATCAAAATCCACACTGGAAATTCAAGAACCCCCGAACCGTCTAACGGTCCGGGGGGAGAACACCAGCCCCCTAGAGCTTCCAGCAAAGGTCAGGATATAGATTTGGAACAAGCTGGACAAAAATACAAAACCAAAACAAATAGCAAAAAGCAAAAGGCAGACTTAGCTGATATAACTGGAACCAGGATCAGTAGACAAGAGCACAGCAGACTAGCTCTGATAACTACGTTGCCAGGCATTGAACTGAAGGTCCAGGGAGCTTATATAGCAACACCCCTAACTAACGACCCAGGTGCGGATAAAAGGAATGACAGAAAAACCAGAGTCAAAAAACTAGTAACCACTAGAGGGAGCAAAAAGCAAATTCACAACAGTACCCCCCCCTTAGTGAGGGGTCACCGAACCCTCACCACGACCACCAGGGCGATCAGGATGAGCGGCATGAAAGGCACGAACTAAATCGGCCGCATGAACATCAGAGGCGACCACCCAGGAATTATCCTCCTGACCATAGCCCTTCCACTTGACCAGGTACTGAAGCCTCCGCCTGGAGAGGCGAGAATCCAAGATCTTCTCCACCACGTACTCCAACTCGCCCTCAACCAACACCGGAGCAGGAGGCTCAGCAGAAGGAACTACAGGCACAATGTACCGCCGCAACAAGGACCTATGAAATACATTGTGAATAGCAAACGACACAGGAAGATCCAGACGAAAAGATACAGGATTAAGGATTTCCAATATCTTGTAAGGCCCAATAAAACGAGGTTTAAATTTGGGAGAGGAGACCTTCATAGGAACAAAGCGGGAAGAAAGCCACACCAAATCGCCAACGCGTAGTCGGGGACCCACACCGCGGCGGCGGTTGGCAAAGCGCTGAGCCTTCTCCTGTGACAACTTCAAGTTGTCCACCACATGATTCCAGATCTGCTGCAACCTATCCACCACAGAATCCACCCCAGGACAGTCAGAAGGCTCCACATGACCCGAAGAAAAGCGAGGATGGAAACCAGAGTTGCAGAAAAAAGGCGAAACCAAGGTGGCGGAACTAGCCCGATTATTAAGGGCAAACTCAGCCAACGGCAAGAATGTCACCCAATCGTCCTGATCAGCAGAGACAAAACACCTCAAATAAGCCTCCAAAGTCTGATTGGTTCGCTCCGTCTGTCCATTAGTCTGAGGATGGAAAGCAGACGAAAACGACAAATCAATGCCCATCCTACTACAAAAGGATCGCCAGAACCTGGAAACGAACTGGGATCCTCTGTCTGACACAATATTCTCAGGGATGCCGTGCAAACGAACCACGTTCTGGAAAAACACAGGAACCAGATCGGAAGAGGAAGGCAGCTTAGGCAAAGGAACCAAATGGACCATCTTGGAGAAGCGATCACATATCACCCAGATAACGGACATGCCCTGAGATAGCGGAAGATCAGAAATGAAATCCATGGAGATATGTGTCCAAGGTCTCTTCGGGACAGGCAAGGGCAAGAGCAAACTGCTGGCACGAGAACAGCAAGGCTTAGCTCGAGCACAAGTCCCACAGGACTGCACAAATGACCGCACATCCCTTGACAAGGAAGGCCACCAAAAGGACCTGGCCACCAGATCTCTGGTGCCAAAAATTCCCGGGTGACCTGCCAACACCGAGGAATGAACCTCGGAAATGACTCTGCTGGTCCACTTATCCGGGACAAACAGTCTGTCAGGTGGACAAGACTCAGGCCTATCAGCCTGAAATCTCTGCAACACACGTCGCAGATCCGGAGAAATAGCTGACAAGATAACTCCATCTTTAAGAATACCAACAGGATCAGCGACTCCAGGAGCATCAGGCACAAAGCTCCTAGAAAGAGCATCGGCCTTCACATTCTTTGAACCTGGTAAATACGAGACAACAAAATCAAAGCGGGAGAAAAACAATGACCAGCGGGCCTGTCTCGGATTAAGGCGTTTAGCAGACTCGAGATACATCAGATTTTTGTGATCAGTCAAGACCACCACACGATGCTTAGCACCCTCGAGCCAATGACGCCACTCCTCAAATGCCCATTTCATGGCCAACAACTCCCGATTGCCCACATCATAATTTCACTCGGCAGGCGAAAATTTCCTAGAGAAAAAGGCACAAGGCTTCATAACAGAGCAACCAGGGCCTCTCTGCGACAAAACGGCCCCTGCCCCAATCTCCGAAGCATCCACCTCAACCTGAAAGGGAAGTGAGACGTCAGGCTGGCACAAAACAGGCGCCGAAGTAAACCGGCGTTTCAACTCCTGGAAAGCCTCCACGGCAGCAGGAGCCCAGTTAGCTACATCGGAGCCCTTCTTGGTCATATCCGTCAAAGGTTTCACAATGCTAGAAAAATTAGCGATAAAACGACGGTAGAAGTTAGCGAAGCCCAAGAACTTCTGAAGACTCTTAACTGACGAGGGCTGAGTCCAATCAAGAATAGCTCGGACCTTGACTGGGTCCATCTCCACAGCAGAAGGGGAAAAAATGAACCCCAAAAAGGGAACCTTCTGTACACCAAAGAGACACTTTGAGCCCTTGACAAACAAAAAATTTTCACGCAAAATTTTAAAGACCAACCTGACCTGCTCCACATGCGAATCCCAATTATCAGAAAAAACCAAAATATCATCCAGATAAACAATCAAAAATTTATCCAGATACTTCCGGAAAATGTCATGCATAAAGGACTGAAAAACTGAAGGCGCATTGGAGAGCCCAAAAGGCATCACCAAGTACTCAAAATGACCTTCGGGCGTATTGAATGCGGTTTTCCATTCATCACCTTGCTTAATGCGCACAAGGTTGTACGCACCACGAAGGTCTATCTTGGTGAACCACTTGGCACCCTTAATCCAGGCAAACAAGTCAGACAACAGCGGTAAAGGATACTGAAATTTGACAGTGATCTTATTTAAAAGCCGATAATCAATACAAGGTCTCAAAGATCCGTCCTTTTTTGCCACAAAAAAGAATCCCGCACCAAGAGGGGAAGAAGACGGACGAATATGTCCTTTCTCCAGAGACTCCTTGATATATGAACGCATAGCGGTATGTTCAGGTACCGACAGATTAAACAGTCTTCCCTTAGGAAATTTACTGCCTGGGATCAAATCTATAGCACAGTTACAGTCCCTATGAGGAGGCAGTGCACTGGACTCAGACTCACTGAAGACATCCTGATAATCAGACAAATACTCCGGAACTTCCGAAGGCGTAGAAGAAGCAATAGACACAGGCAGGGAATCCTCATGAATACCACGACAGCCCCAACTTGAGACTGACATAGCCTTCCAGTCCAGGACTGGATTATGGGTCTGTAACCATGGCAGCCCTAAAACGACCAAATCATGCATTTTATGTAAAACCAGGAAACGTATCACCTCGCGGTGTTCAGGAGTCATGCACATGGTAACCTGAGTCCAATACTGCGGTTTATTTGCTGCCAATGGTGTAGCATCAATACCCCTAAGAGGAATAGGATTTTCTAATGGTTCAAGAGTAAATCCACAGCGCTTAGCAAATGAGAGATCCATGAGACTCAGGGCAGCACCTGAATCTACAAACGCCATGACAGGATAAGATGACAGTGAGCAAATCAAAGTTACAGACAGAATAAATTTAGGTTGCAAATTACCAACGGTGACAGGACTAACAACCTTAGCTATACGTTTAGAGCATGCTGAGATAACATGTGTAGAATCACCACAGTAGTAGCACAAGCCATTCCGGCGTCTATGAATTTTCCGCTCATTTCTAGTCAGGATTCTATCACATTGCATTAAATCAGGTGTCTGTTCAGACAACACCATGAGGGAATTTGCGGTTTTTCTATCACATTGCACCGAATTAGGTGTCTGTTCAGACAACACCATGAGGGAATTTGCGGTTTTGCGCTCCCGCAACCGCCGGTCAATTTGAATAGCCAGTGCCATAGTATCATTCAGACCTGTGGGAATGGGAAAACCCACCATAACATTCTTAATGGCTTCAGAAAGGCCATTTCTAAAATTAGCGGCCAGTGCACACTCGTTCCAATGTGTCAGCACGGACCATTTCCGAAATTTTTGGCAATACACTTCAGCCTCGTCCTGCCCCTGAGACATAGACAGCAAGGCCTTTTCTGCCTGAATCTCAAGATTGGGTTCCTCATAAAGTAAACCGAGCGCCAGAAAAAACGCATCAAGATCAGCCAATGCCGGATCTCCTGGCGCCAGCGAAAAAGCCCAATCCTGAGGGTCGCCCCGTAAGAACGAAATAACAATTTTTACTTGCTGAGCAGAATCTCCTGATGAACAGGGTCTCAGGGACAAAAACAATTTACAATTATTCACGAAATTCCTAAACTTAAACCTGTCTCCGGAAAACAGTTCAGGAATCGGTATTTTAGGTTCTGACCTAGGATTTCTGATAACATAGTCTTGTATGCCCTGCACACGAGTAGCCAGCTGGTCCACACTTGTAATCAAGGTCTGGACATTCATGTCTGCAGCAAGCATAGCCACTCTGAGGTAAAGGGGAAGGAGAAAAAAAAAACTCAGAATCTTCTTTCTTATAATCCCTCTTCTGCAATGCATTAAACATTTAATACTGGCCTGGCAAACTGTTATGACCCCAATGGCGAGGGTCTCAGAAGAACGTGGAAGTCTGCAGAATACAAAAATCCAGCTCATAGGGCAGTGGTAACTGGGTTGACCATATATCTACTCCTAACGCCAACACTAGAAGTAGCCGGGGATCATTCCTACGTTGATTCTAGATGACACGCGCCAGCCGGAGAATCTAGCTACCCCTAGTAGAGGAAAACAAAGACCTTTCTTGCCTCCAGAGAAGGGGACCCCAAAGCTGGATAGAAGCCCCCCACAAATAATGACGGTGAGGTAAGAGGAAATGACAAACACAGAAATGAACCAGGTTTAGCACAGAGAGGCCCGCTTACTGATAGCAGAATAAAGAAAGGTAACTTATATGGTCAACAAAAACCCTATCAAAATCCACACTGGAAATTCAAGAACCCCCGAACCGTCTAACGGTCCGGGGGGAGAACACCAGCCCCCTAGAGCTTCCAGCAAAGGTCAGGATATAGATTTGGAACAAGCTGGACAAAAATACAAAACCAAAACAAATAGCAAAAAGCAAAAGGCAGACTTAGCTGATATAACTGGAACCAGGATCAGTAGACAAGAGCACAGCAGACTAGCTCTGATAACTACGTTGCCAGGCATTGAACTGAAGGTCCAGGGAGCTTATATAGCAACACCCCTAACTAACGACCCAGGTGCGGATAAAAGGAATGACAGAAAAACCAGAGTCAAAAAACTAGTAACCACTAGAGGGAGCAAAAAGCAAATTCACAACAGATGCCCTACCGGTTAGTTGAAAGCGAAGCTTTCAAAGCGCTGATGGACTACGCTGTACCACGCTACGAGCTACCCAGTCGACACTTCTTTTCTAGAAAAGCCATCCCAGCCCTCCAACAGCATGTTAAAGACCGCATCGTCCATGCACTCAGGCAGTCTGTGACTACAAAGGTGCACCTGACAACAGATGCATGGACCAGTAGGCATGGCCAGGGACGTTACGTGTCCATCACGGCACACTGGGTGAATGTGGTGGATGCAGGGTCCACAGGGGACAGCAATATTGGGACAGTTCTGCCTAGCCCATGGTCAAGGAAAGAGTTGGCTGTAGGCGTTCGCCCCCCCTCCTCCTCTTCCTCCTCCTCCTGCAGAAGCTAGAGCTCGTCCACAGACCGCAGTCGCACATCCACTCCATCCGCAGCTGCCACTGTTGCACACCAGGTGTGCCATTATGGGACAGCTAGTGGCAAGCGTCAGCAGGCTGTATTGGCACTGAAGTGTTTGGGCGACAACAGACACACCGCGGAAGTTCTGTCCGAGTTCTTGCAGAAAGAAACTCAGTCATGGCTGGGCACTGTACATCTTGAGGCAGGCAAGGTAGTGAGTGATAACGGAAGGAATTTCATGGCTGCCATAGCCCTTTCCCAACTGAAACACATTCCTTGCCTGGCTCACACCTTAAACCTGGTGGTGCAGTGCTTCCTGAAAAGTTATCCGGGGTTACCCGACCTGCTCCTCAAAGTGCGCAGACTTTGCTCGCATATCCGCCGTTCGCCCGTACACTCCAGCCGTATGAAGAACTATCAGCGGTCTTTGAACCTTCCCCAGCATCGCCTAATCATCGACGTTGAAACAAGGTGGAACTCCACACTGCACATGCTTCAGAGACTGTGCGAACAGAGGCGTGCTGTTATGTTTTTGTGGGAGGATACACATACACGAACAGGCAGTTGGATGGCAGACATGGAGTTGTCAGGTGTGCAGTGGTCGAAGCTACAAGACCTGTGTCAAGTCCTTCAGTGTTTTGAGGAATGCACACAGCTGGATAGTGCAGACAACGCCATAATAAGCATGAGCATCCCCCTAATGCGTCTGCTGATGCAAAGTTTGACACACATAAAGGAGCAGGCGTCTGCAGCCGAGGAAGAGGAAAGCCTTGATGACAGTCAGCCATTGTCTGGTCAGGGCCGTGTAGAGGACGCAGTAGTGGGCCAAGAGGAGGAGGAGGACGAGGAGGATGATGGGGATGAGTACTTTTTTAATGAGGAAGCTTCTCCTGGGCCAACAGAAATTAGTGGCGTTGCAAGGCCGGGTTCTGTTTTTTTAAGGGAGACAAGTGACGTAGATTTGCCTGTAACTGCCACTCAAACCAGCACAACCGCAGATTTGACAACTGGAACTTTGGCCCACATGGCGGATTATGCCTTACATATCCTCAAAAGGAACCCACGCATTATTAAAATGATGAGCGATGACGATTACTGGTTGGCCTGCATCCTTGACCCTCGCTATAAAGGCAAATTGCAAAATATTATGCCACATGAGAACCTCGAACAAATATTAGCAACCAAACAAGCTACTCTTGTAGACCGTTTGATTCAGGCATTCCCAGCACACAGCGCCAGTGATGGTTCTCACACGAGCTGCAGGGGGGTACAGGGCAGAGGTGTTAGAGGTGCACAAATCAGAAGTGGCGTTGGACAGAGGGGTTTTCTGACCAGGTTGTGGAGCGATTTCGCAATGACCGCAGACAGGACAGGTACTGCAGCATCTATTCAAAGTGACAGGAGACAACATTTGTCCAGTATGGTTACTAACTATTTTTCATCCCTTATCGATGTTCTCCCTCAACCGTCATTCCCATTTGATTACTGGGCATCCAAATTAGACACCTGGCCTGAATTGGCAGAATATGCATTGCAGGAGCTTGCTTGCCCAGCAGCTAGTGTGCTATCAGAAAGAGTATTCAGTGCTGCTGGTTCAATATTAACCGAAAAAAGGACTCGTCTGGCAACCCAAAATGTGGATGATCTAACCTTCATTAAAATGAACCACTCCTGGATTTCAAATTATTTTGCCCCACCTTTCCCGGCTGACACCTAGCTTTCCTATAAAAAGGTCTTGCTTGTGGATTGGTCTTACTGAGTGTTCCAATCTCTTAATTTGCAGCAGCTGTTTGTCCAGCATACGACATGTTTACACCTCCCTCAATGGGAAAACTCCCCCCACGGGGCCGTGGTCTCGCCACTTGGCGCAAGCACCCGTTAGAGTGCCGTTTGTCTGAAGAGGTGGGTGTGCCCGCTTTTGGTCGACGGCACTGCCACTGGGTCCCTCATAGTACAATAAAGTGTCTCTGGCGGTGGTGGCGCGCACCCAACGTCAGACACACCGTTGTAACATGAGGGGCCCTGGGACGGTACCGCCGGCCACAAGAGAGTTCACCCCCCAGCTCAAACTGTGCTCTACCACGTGCAAACTTATCTCTCACAGCTCCACCAATGTTTAGTCTATGCGCTGACATCATTCAATGCCTGGCACTGACAATACCAATTTGTTGACATCTATGATGCTAGTTAAAGTAGTCTGGGTCAGTGTCCTATATTGACACCAGTAAATACTTACTGCCAAATTACTATGTCAGAAACTCAGAGCAGATGAGCCCACCCCTGTACCTAAGTATGCCACACTTTTTTTTTGTTGTTGTTGTTGTTTTGCGAGACATTAACATCTATTTATTTTTTGTGAGTACTAACTGTGTCAGACACTCCTTGCAATCCTCCTCCACTGACCACAATGCTGCCTGTGTATCCATGTAACCTATTTAAAACTGCATAGAGCCTATTTTTAGTTATTTTAGGCCTAGTAAGCCTGTCTGCAGTCCCTCCGTGCAATCCTCCTCCACTGACCGCAATGCTGCCTGTGTATCCATGTAACCGATTTAAAACTGCCTTGAGCCTATTTTTATTTATTTTAGGCCTAGTAAGCCTGTCTGCGGTCCCTCCTTGCAATCCTCCTCCTCCGCTGACCACAATGCTGCCTGTGTATCCATGTAACCGATGTAAAACTGCCTTGAGCCTATTTTTATTTAGTTTAGGCCTAGTAAGCCTGTCTGCGGTCCCTCCTTGCAATCCTCCTCCTCCGCTGACCACAATGCTGCCTGTGTATCCATGTAACCGATTTAAAACTGCCTTGAGCCTATTTTTATTTATTTTAGGCCTAGTAAGCCTGTCTGCGGTCCCTCCTTGCAATCCTCCTCCTCCGCTGACCACAATGCTGCCTGTGTATCCATGTAACCGATTTAAAACTGCCTTGAGCCTATTTTTATTTATTTTAGGCCTAGTAAGCCTGTCTGCGGTCCCTCCTTGCAATCCTCCTCCTCCTCCACTGACCACAATGCTGCCTGTGTATCCATGTAACCGATGTAAAACTGCCTTGAGCCTATTTTTATTTATTTTTGGCCTAGTAAGCCTGTCTGCGGTCCCTCCGTGCAATCCTCCTCCTCCGCTGACCACAATGTTGCCTGTGTATCCATGTAACTGATGTAAAACTGCCTTGAGCCTATTTTTATTTAGTTTAGGCCTAGTAAGCCTGTCTGCGGTACCTCCTTGCAATCCTCCTCCTCCGCTGACCACAATGCTGCCTGTGTATCCATGTAACCGATTTAAAACTGCCTTGAGCCTATTTTTATTTATTTTAGGCCAAGTAAGCCTGTCTGCGGTCCCTCCTTGCAATCCTCCTCCTCCGCTGACCACAATGCTGCCTGTGTATCCATGTAACCGATTTAAAACTGCCTTGAGCCTATTTTTATTTATTTTAGGCCTAGTAAGCCTGTCTGCGGTCCCTCCTTGCAATCCTCCTCCTCCGCTGACCACAATGCTGCCTGTGTATCCATGTAACCGATTTAAAACTGCCTTGAGCCTATTTTTATTTATTTTAGGCCTAGTAAGCCTGTCTGCGGTCCCTCCTTGCAATCCTCCTCCTCCGCTGACCACAACAATGCTGCCCGTGTACCCCTGGAACCTATTTTAAAGTGCATAGAGCCTATTTCTTTATTTTATGTAATATTAAAAAAGCCATGATGGACTACGCTGTCCCACGCTACGAGCTACCCAGTCGACAATTCTTTTGCAAGAAAAGCCATCCCAGCCCTCCACCAGCACCACCTCCATTGTCTATGCACTCTGGCAATCTGTGAGTACAAAGGTGCACCTGACAACAGACGCTTGGACCTGTAGGCATGGCCACGGAAGGTTACGTGTCCATTACGGCGCAATGGGTTAATGTGGTGGATGCATGGTCCACAGGGGACAGCCTACTAAGTCTGTTTGCAGTCCCTAATTCAAATTTTCCTCCACTGTCTAAATCTGAGCTTCAACCTTCTGGCTCTCATTAAGTGCTTTTTTTAAAAAAAATTGGTGGTTGGGGCCTAATACCTCTGTTTGCCGCTCCCTGGTGTTGTCCTCAACTGAATAAAGCTGAGCTTCAACCTTCTGGCTCTCATTAAGTGCTTTTTTTAAAAAAATTGGTGGTTGGGGCCTAATACCTCTGTTTGCCGCTCCCTGGTGTTGTCCTCAACTGTATAAAGCTGAGCTTCAACCTTCAGGCTCTCATTAAGTGCTTTTTTAACAAAAAATTGGTGGTTACGGCCTACTAACGGTGTCTGCCGCTCCATGGTGTTGTCCTCCACTGTATAAAGCTGAGCTTCAGTCTTTAGGCTTTTGGCCTATAGTAGCAGATATTAAACTGCATTTGGCCTACTAGGGTGGTTGGGCCCTTAAAACAGTGTCTGCTGCTCCTGGGTTTGCTACTCCACTGAACAAAGCAATGCCGCCTGTTTAGTCTTGTTACCAATTTTGAACTGCATTTAGCCTACTTTATTCTTTGGCCCTATATCTGTGTTTCCTCCTCATCCTGCCCATTGCCCAGCCACTGCTAGATGAGTCTGCTGGTACATTGACCTAGACCACTACATTCCCCTTGCACTCTACACAGCCAGAATCTGACCCTGCTGAAAGTAAGGTTCCCCTTCCCGCATGTTATACCACCTTACACAGGGACAAAGAGGAAGGTGTAGATGAAAGTGCAGGTTCCTTCATCAGGTGGGGGGGCATACTCGTTGGCGACGTCACTGGCACAGGGCCCCTCAGAGTACGCAAAAGTGTCGCTGCTGGTGGGAGGCGCCCCCACCGTGCAAACACACCACTGTACTTTGAGGGGCCCTGTGCCAGTGCCAATGCCAATGAGTGGGCCCCCCCTGCTTGCTTAGGATCACAGCTGTTATGATCCTTAGTGGTTGAGGATCACAAATTACTCCAGCTAAGTAACAAACATAGGACAAGCTCTAGGGAGGTGGCAAACTGGACTGACCGCAAATCTGAACCTATCCAAACACACTAGAAGTAGCCGGTGAACGTGCCTAAAAATCCTAGACGTCTCGAGCCAGCCTGAGGAACTAACTACCCCTAGAGAGAAAGAAAGACCTCTCTTGCCTCCAGAGAAATAATTCCCAAAGATATAGAAGCCCCCAACAGATAATAACGGTGAGGTAAGAGGAAGGCACATACACAGGGGTGAAAGCAGATTCAGCAAATGAGGCCCACTAATACTAGATAGCAGAAAATAGAAAAGGGAATCTATGCGGTCAGTAAAAAACCCTTACAAAATATCCACTCTGAGATTTCAAGAACCCTCACACCAACTAACGGTGTGGGGGGAGAACCTCAGTCCCCTAGAGCAACCAGCAAGCGAGGAAATCACATTTTAGCGAGCTGGACTAAAAACATAATGAACACTGATAATCAAAAAATGATCAAACAAAAACTTAGCTTGTCTTGGAGAGACTGGGAGCAAGGTAGACACAAGGAATCTGAAGAGCACTGAATACATTGATAGCAGGCAAGGAACTGAGTATCCAGGTGAGCTAAATAGGAACCCAATCAAGGATAACGAACCAGCTGATGCTGCAACCTGCAGAAAGACAACACTACACAGTACCGCTTGTGACCACTAGAGGGAGCCCAAAAATAGAGTTCACAACAGTACCCCCCTTGAGGAGGGGTCACCGAACCCTCATCAAGACCCCCAGGGCGATCAGGATGAGCCGCGTGGAAGGCACGAACCAAATCGGCCGCATGAACATCAAAGGCGACAACCCAGGAATTATCCTCCTGACCATAGCCCTTCCACTTAACCAAATACTGAAGCCTCCGTCTAGAGATACGAGAATCCAAAATCTTCTCCACCACGTACTCCAATTCGCTCTCGACCAGCACCGGAGCAGGAGGCTCAACAGAAGGAACCACAGGTACCACATACCTCCGCAACAAAGACCTATGGAACACATTATGAATGGCAAACGATGCTGGGAGATCCAAACGAAAAGACACCGGGTTAAGGATTTCCAAGATCTTATAAGGACCGATGAAGCGAGGCTTGAATTTAGGAGAGGAGACCTTCATAGGAACATACCGAGAAGACAGCCACACCAAATCCCCAACACGAAGTCGGGGACCCACACCGCGGCGGCGGTTGGCAAAGCGCTGAGCCTTCTCCTGTGACAACCTCAAATTGTCCACCACATGTTTCCAAATCTGCTGCAACCTATCCACCACAGAATATACCCCAGGACAGTCAGAAGACTCAACCTGACCCGAGGAAAAACGAGGATGGAAACCAGAATTGCAGAAAAAAGGTGAAACCAAAGTAGCAGAACTAGCCCGATTATTAAGGGCAAACTCGGCCAAAGGCAAAAAAGTCACCCAATCATCCTGATCAGCAGAAACAAAACATCTCAAATAAGTTTCCAACGTCTGATTAGTTCGCTCGGTTTGGCCATTAGTCTGAGGATGGAAGGCCGACGAAAAAGACAAATCAATGCCCATCTTGACACAAAAAGTCCGCCAAAACCTGGACACAAACTGGGATCCTCTATCAGACACAATATTTTCAGGAATGCCGTGCAAGCGAACCACATTCTGAAAAAATAGAGGAACCAAATCGGAGGAGGAAGGCAACTTAGGCAAGGGCACCAAATGGACCATCTTGGAAAAACGATCACACACCACCCAGATGACAGACATTTTCTGAGATACTGGAAGATCCGAAATAAAATCCATGGAAATGTGCGTCCAAGGCCTTTTTGGGACAGGCAAAGGCAAAAGCAAACCGCTGGCACGAGAACAGCAAGGCTTAGCCCGAGCACAAATCCCACAAGAATGCACAAAGGAACGCTCATCCCGCGACAAGGAAGGCCACCAGAAGGACCTAGCCACCAAATCTCTGGTACCAAAAATCCCAGGATGACCCGCCAACACCGAAGAATGAACCTCGGAAATAACTCTGCTGGTCCATCTATCCGGGACAAACAGTCTCTCTGGTGGACAACGGTCAGGTCTATCCGCCTGAAATTTCTGCAGCACTCGTTGCAAATCTGGGGAAATGGCAGACAAAATCACTCCCTCTCTGAAAATACCAGCCGGCTCAGAAACTCCCGAAGAGTCAGGCACAAAACTACTAGAAAGTGCATCAGCTTTCACGTTCTTCGAACCAGGCAGGTATGAGACCACGAAGTTGAAACGGGAGAAAAACAACGACCAACGAGCCTGTCTAGGATTCAGGCGCTTGGCAGATTCAAGGTAAATCAGATTTTTGTGATCAGTCAAGACCACCACACGATGTTTAGCTCCTTCGAGCCAATGTCGCCACTCCTCAAATGCCCACTTCATAGCCAACAACTCCCGATTACCAACATCATAATTCCGCTCGGCAGGCGAAAGCTTTCTTGAAAAGAAAGCACATGGCTTCATCACAGAGCCATCAGAGCTTCTCTGCGACAAGACAGCCCCTGCTCCAATCTCAGAAGCATCAACCTCGACCTGGAAGGGAAGAGAGACATCTGGCTGACATAAGACTGGAGCTGAAGAAAACCGGTGCTTCAGCTCCCGAAAGGCCTCCACGGCCGCAGGAGACCAATTACTCACATCAGAACCCTTCTTGGTCAAATCCGTCAAAGGTTTAACCACGCTAGAAAAATTAGCGATGAAGCGACGGTAAAAATTAGCAAAACCCAAGAACTTCTGAAGACTCTTAACAGACGTGGGCTAAGTCCAGTCATGAATAGCCTGGACCTTGACTGGGTCCATCTCCACAGTAGAAGGAGAAAAAATAAAACCCAAAAAGGAGACCTTCTGTACTCCGAAGAGGCATTTTGAGCCCTTCACAAATAAAGCATTAGCACGCAGGACCTGAAACACCATCCTGACCTGCTTCACATGGGACTCCCAATCATCAGAAAAGACCAAAATGTCATCCAAATAAACAATCATAAATTTATCCAGATATTCTCGGAAGATGTCATGCATGAAGGACTGAAACACAGAAGGAGCATTAGAGAGTCCAAAAGGCATCACTAAGTACTCAAAATGGCCTTCGGGCGTATTAAATGCTGTTTTCCATTCATCTCCCTGCTTAATGCGCACAAGGTTATACGCACCACGGAGATCTATCTTGGTGAACCAACTGGCACCCTTAATCCGAGCAAACAAATCAGACAATAGTGGCAAAGGATACTGAAATTTGACTGTAATTTTATTCAGAAGACGATAATCTATACAAGGTCTCAAAGAACCGTCCTTCTTGGCCACAAAAAAAAATCCTGCACCAAGAGGGGAAGAGGATGGGCAAATATGTTCCTTCTCCAAAGACTCCTTTATATAACTCCGCAGCATGCTCTGGTATAGACAAATTAAAAAGTCGTCCCTTTGGGAATTTACTACCAGGAATTAAATTTATAGCACAGTCACAATCCCTATGAGGGGGCAGGGCACTGGACCTGGGCTCATCAAATACATCCTGGTAGTCAGACAAAAACTCAGGGACCTCAGAAGGAGTGGAAAAAGCAATAGACACCAACGGAGTATCGCCATGAATTCCCTGACAACCCCAACTTGACACAGACATAGCTTTCCAATCTAAAACTGGATTATGAGCTTGCAGCCATGGCAGACCCAAAACGACAACATCATGCAAATTATGCAGAACGAGAAAGCGAATCACCTCCTGATGTACAGGAGTCATGCACATGGTCATTTGCGTCCAATACTGAGGCTTATTCTCAGCCAATGGCGTAGCATCAATTCCCCTCAGAGGAATAGGAAATTCCAAAGGCTCCAGGAAAAAACCACAGCGCCTGGCAAACGACAAATCTATCAGATTCAGGGCAGCACCCGAATCCACAAAAGCCATAACCGGGTAGGACGACAAAGAACAAATCAAAGTAACAGACAAAATAAATTTAGGCTGTATAGTACCAATGGTGACAGGTTTAGCGATTTCTTTTAAGCGTTTAGAGCATGCTGAGATAACATGAGTAGAATCACCACAGTAAAAGCACAACCCATTTTGACATCTATGACTTTGTCGCTCAATTCTGGTCAGAGTTCGGTCACATTGCATAGACTCAGGTCTCTGTCCAGAAAATACCGCCAAAGGATGAGCAGATTTGCGCTCCCGCAAACGCCGATCAACCTGAATGGCTAAAGCCATAGAATCACTCAGACTTGTAGGGGTGGGAAACCCCACCATAACATTCTTAACGGCCTCAGAAAGACCTTCTCTGAAATTTGCAGCCAGGGCACACTCATTCCATTGAGTAAGCACCGACCATTTCCGAAATTTTTGACAATATACCTCTGCTTCATCCTGACCTTGAGAGATAGCCAGCAACGCTTTTTCTGCCTGATTCTCAAGATTAGGCTCCTCATAAAGCAGTCCAAGAGCCAGAAAAAAAGCATCTACATTAGGCAATGCAGGATCTCCTGGCGCCAGAGAGAAAGCCCAATCTTGAGGGTCGCCACGCAACAAGGAGATAACAATTTTAACTTGCTGAGCGGAATCACCAGAGGAACGAGGTCTCAGAGATAGAAATAACTTACAATTATTCTTAAAATTTTGAAACCTAGATCTATCTCCAGAAAACAACTCAGGAATGGGTATCTTTGGTTCTGACATAGGGCTACGAATAACAAAATCCTGAATACTTTGCACCCGTGCAGTAAGATGATCCACACTCGAAGTCAGAGTCTGAACATTCATGTCTGCAGCTGAGCTCAAAACCACCCAGAGTTCAAGGGGACGAAAGAAGCTAAACAGACTGCAGCAAAGGAAAAGCGGGAGGAAAAAAAAATTTACTCAGGTCTTTTTATCCCACTTCTGCGATGCATCAAACACTCTTTGGTCTGCTATACTGTTATGATCCTTAGTGGTTGAGGATCACAAATTACTCCAGCTAAGTAACAAACATAGGACAAGCTCTAGGGAGGTGGCAAACTGGACTGACCGCAAATCTGAACCTATCCAAACACACTAGAAGTAGCCGGTGAACGTGCCTAAAAATCCTAGACGTCTCGAGCCAGCCTGAGGAACTAACTACCCCTAGAGAGAAAGAAAGACCTCTCTTGCCTCCAGAGAAATAATTCCCAAAGATATAGAAGCCCCCAACAGATAATAACGGTGAGGTAAGAGGAAGGCACATACACAGGGGTGAAAGCAGATTCAGCAAATGAGGCCCACTAATACTAGATAGCAGAAAATAGAAAAGGGAATCTATGCGGTCAGTAAAAAACCCTTACAAAATATCCACTCTGAGATTTCAAGAACCCCCACACCAACTAACGGTGTGGGGGGAGAACCTCAGTCCCCTAGAGCAACCAGCAAGTGAGGAAATCACATGCCTCCATCACACCTATCCTCAAAAAGCCCTCTCTTGACCCATCCTCTGTATCTAGCTATCGCCCTATATCACTTCTCCCCTATGCCTCAAAACTACTGGAACAACACGTCTACCTTGAACTGTCCTCCCATCTCTCTTCTTGCTCCCTCTTTGACCGCTTACAATCTGGCTTCCGGCCACACCATTCCACTGAAACTGCCCTAACTAAGGTCACCACTGACCTTTTAACCGCCAAGAGCAAGCGACACTACTCTGTTCTCCTCCTCCTCGACCTGTCGGCTGCCTTTGACACAGTGGACCATTCCCTATTATTACAGACCCTCTCATCCCTTGGCATCACAGACTTGGCCCTATCCTGGATCTCATCATACCTAACAGACCGGACATTCAGCGTCTCCCACTCACACACCACCTCCTCACCTCGCCCCCTCTCTGTCGGAGTCCCACAAGGTTCAGTCCTTGGGCCCCTGCTCTTCTCCATTTACACCTTTGGCCTGGGACAGCTCATAGAATCTCATGGCTTTCAGTATCACCTCTATGCTGATGACACACAGATCTACATCTCTGGACCAGATATCACCTCCCTACTAACTAGAATCCCTCAATGTCTGTCCACTATTTCATCCTTCTTCTCCGCTAAATTTCTGAAACTTAACATGGACAAAACAGAATTCATCATCTTTCCCCCATCTCACGTGACCCCCCCAACGAACCTATCCATTACAGTAAATGGCTGCCCACTCTCCCCAGTCCCACAAGCTCGCTGCCTCGGGGTTATCCTTGACGCTGATCTCTCCTTCAAACCACATATCCAAGCCCTTTCCACTTCCTGCCGACTTCAACTCAAAAATATTGCACGAATCCGTTCATTCCTCAACCAAGAATCTGCAAAAACCCTAGTCCATGCCCTCATCATCTCTCGTCTTGACTACTGCAACCTCCTGCTCTGTGGCCTCCCCTCAAACACTCTCGCACCCCTCCAATCTATTCTAAACTCTGCTGCCCGACTAATCCACCTGTCCCCCCGCTATTCTCCGGCCTCTCCCCTCTGTCAATCCCTTCACTGGCTCCCCATTGCCCAGAGACTCCAGTACAAAACCCTAACCATGACGTACAAAGCCATCCACAACCTGTCTCCTCCTTACATCTGTGACCTCATCTCCCGGTACTTTCCTACACGCAACCTCCGATCCTCACAAGATCTCCTTCTCTACTCCCCTCTTATCTCCTCTTCCCACAATCGTATACAAGATTTCTCTCGCGTATCACCCCTACTCTGGAACCCTCTACCACAACACATCAGACTCTCGCCCACCATCGAAACCTTCAAAAAGAATCTGAAGACCCACCTCTTCCGACAAGCCTACAACCTGCAGTAACCACCGATCAACCAACCGCTGCACGATCAGCTCTATCCTTACCTACTGTATTCTCACCCATCCCTTGTAGATTGTGAGCCCTCGCGGGCAGGATCCTCACTCCTCCTGTACCAGTTATGACTTGTATTGTTCAAGATTATTGTACTTGTTTTTATTATGTATACCCCTCCTCACTTGTAAAGCGCCATGGAATAAATGGCGCTATAACAATAAATAATAATAATAATAATAATTTTAGCAAGCTGGACTAAAAACATAATGAACACTGATAATCAAAAAATGATCAAACAAAAACTTAGCTTGTCTTGGAGAGACTGGGAGCAAGGTAGACACAAGGAATCTGAAGAGCACTGAATACATTGATAGCAGGCAAGGAACTGAGTATCCAGGTGAGCTAAATAGGAACCCAATCAAGGATAACGAACCAGCTGATGCTGCAACCTGCAGAAAGACAACACTACACAGTACCGCTTGTGACCACTAGAGGGAGCCCAAAAATAGAGTTCACAACACACAGCACTTGCAAACTTGACATACTTGCCTCTCACTGCTCCACCGCCGTGACGTAGTCCACGTTTCCTGGGCCCACTAAAACCTTGAACCAGCCCTACCCCCCACAACTTTTGCCAAATGACCCCCAATTTCCAATGCCCAACTATTATTATAAATTTAATTAAGATTGACAAGCTTCAGAAACAAGAATGGATGTTTTTGGCATTAAAATGAGCACTGTAGGTGTTTTCCTGGCCTCCACTCACTGCCGACTATGCTTCCCCATTGACTTGCATTGGGTTTCGTGTTTCGGTCGATCTCCGACTTTTAGCGATAATCGGCCGACTGCACTCGACTCGACTTTGGACAAAGTCGGGTTTCGCAAAACCCGACTCGATCTTAAAAAAATGAAAGTCGCTCAACCCTACTCCTGATGAGATAGCGACATAGAAAGAGTAAATGGGATGGTCTGGTGTGTGATCAGTGAGGGCAGTGTCGACCCATTCACCACTCGCACGGTCACTGGTTTGGTGAGCATCACAAGGGGTATTGCGTGTTGTTGGGTGAAGGCAGATGACATAAAATTGCCCTCTGCCCCGGAATCCACGCAAAGCTCTACCGAATGAGTGGATGAGCCTATGGTAATTGTCCCCTTAGAGGACAGTTTGGAGGAAAACGTCGCCATGTCTAGTGTAACTCCTTCTAAAGCCACTAGACGCTGATGTTTTCCCAATCACTGGAAACATCTGGAGGCAAGATTTCTTGACTGGCAGCAGACATGACAGACCTTGAGTGCAGGAGCGGTCTGGGACTTTGATCCCGCTTGTGACACCTCCATAGCCTCATGGCGCTCGGGCGCCTGGACCGGAGATTCTAAAGGTTTGGCGAAGGTGGGAGCCAGCCAAAACCTCTGCCTACACTGGGCTCGCTCCAATTTTCGTTTGTTGAAACGAAGATCTATGCAAGTAGATACAGCTATTAGCTCCTCCAGTGTGGCGGGAATCTCCCTAGTGACCAAAGCGTCCTTCATATGGTCAGCCAGCCCCCTCCAAAATACAGGGATGAGGTCTTTATCCGACCACTCCAGCTCAGATGCTAAAGTTCGGAAGTGGACGGCAAAATGGCTGACCATGGACGAGCCCTGAGTCAGTGCCAACAGTTGGAGCACCGTATCATGGGTGACTCAAGGTCCTAAAAAGACCTGTTTAAGAGTGCTCAAGAACAGCGGAGCAATCTGCACCACATGATCGCCACGCTCCCACAGTGGCGTAGCCCACTGCAACGCCCTGTCTGACAGGAGAGATATAATCAATCCCACCTTTGCCCTCTCTGTGGGAAAACAAGCAGCCAGGAGCTCGAGGTGTATTGCACACTGGCTCATGAAACCCCTACAAGATTTACTATCACCAGAGTATTTATCTGGCAGCGGGAGGCGAGATAAAGTTGGAACAGGGGTGGCAGTGGACAAACTTGCTGCAGCCACGCTAGTAGCCCGAACAGCTACGGCGGTAACATCCACAGCTGAAGTTGTGCGCTCAAGAGCCACCAACCTGCCCTCCAGCTGCTGGATGTACCACAGCAGTTGCTGTTCTTCTGCCATTACAAGCCAGACCCTGGTGCTAGTATACTGTTAGGGCTAGCGGAACGCACCAAGTATTAGAGAGATTGATATGAGGTGCGTTCGCAGCCCGGGGTCCACCTTGCAGAGATACCTGCTGCAAAGTAATGGCGGATGGACACTCAGCTCACACGTGGGTTAAACTTCACCCTGTGTGAAATGAAAGCGAGCTCTGTTGCCTCACAGAGTCACGCTGTACAGAGAATAATACCCGCTTGCTCTGGAACTCTTCTGTGCTAACCGCACACATGAAGGAACCAGATGCTAAGTCAAGGCTAATTGCCCCCACTGATGCTAGCTGCCTGCTTGTGTGTATAGCCCCAAAGCTAATCAGACTCACACCACATATAAACTGAGTGGTAGAGTATCCACTGGCAACAGCCAAACACAAATGATACTAGCCCATGGCCATGCGAACCTTTTACAGTTGTAGCTCACCAGGACCTTCCTAGTGGACCAATAGGAGCTGCTGCAGGACCTGAGTGTGTGACCCCCGACCTCCAATGAGAGGTCTTCCCTTGGGCATGATCAGAAGGAGAAAAGCAGGACTTAGTCCTAGGAGCGCCTGCTCGCCGCGGAACAGTATTGGTTATAATGGCTGAACCTGGAAAGGCAGCAGTAACCAAACGTGCAGTATCTGTCTGAGCAAGGCACTGGGACCAACATCTCCGCTAAGCAGGTTCCACTATGGCTGGAGAAGAATGGGAGACCACAGTGAACATGGTTCGAGATTCCTTTGCGCAGTGGCAGGAACTCGACACATAATAGTAAAAGTTTATTTAACAAGATAACAATCACATTAAAAAAGAGAGCCTAAAGCAGAACTCTATCCCACTGAGACAGCCCACACATGAAAAGACACTCACAACCAGGCGTCCATCTATTGGTGAGTCTATGTATAAGGGCTCATACCCCTATGCAAGAAAAAAACAGGTCCGATTTCCGGACCGAGAAAACCGACGAATGTCATGCGAGTACAATTCAATTTTCATATTTAGCATCCGATTTACATCTGATTGTGATTGCTAACCGATTACAATGCGATCTTAACATGAGCTTTTACATACTGCAGTTCTCTATCATTTACACCATCGTTTTCAAAGGAAATATTCATCAAAACACACACACAGATATATATATATAATTGATAGATAGGAGATAGATAGATAGAAGAAAAGCTGGCAATTCCTGTGCGCATACAGTAAGATCACACTGACAGGTTACAACTGAATAGATAGGATAGATATATACACATAGAATAGGTGTATATATATATATGTTTATATATGTATATATACTGTATGTCAGTGCCATTTATATTGCATAGAGATATACATATAAAATTAGCCGTTAATTCATTTGCCGGCTTCTGTAAAATCAATGCAGGGGCTGACAGGATAGGAGACATGGCTTACATACAGTAAATACATGCAGAATAGTTAGATATATAGATGTGTGTGATCAATACAATTAGTATAGTGTGTGTGCAAATTACTGGACATGTAATTAATAAACGGTTATTTTTTTTTTAAAAACCAATTTTCAAAACCAGCAGAGGGAAAGCAAGCGACTGGGGGCAGAAGTTTATAGCCTGGGAAGGGGGTAATACCCATGGAGCTTCCCAGATTATTAACCTCTTTCTGACCTCGGGCGGGATAGTACGTCCGAGGTCAGATACCGCGCTTTGATGCAGGGCTCCGGCGGTGTGCCCGCAATAGCGGCGGGTGAAATCGCGATTCACCCGCCGCTATTAACTGGTTAAATGCCACTGTCAAACGCTGACAGCGGCATTTAACCCCTTAATCCCACATGACGTACTATCCCGTCGAGGTGACCTGGGACTTAATTCCCAGTGACGGGATAGTACGTCATATGCGATCGGCTGCACTCTCAGGGGGAGCGCGGCCGATCGCGGCCGGGTGTCAGCTGACTATCGCAGCTGACATCTGGCACTATGTGCCAGGAGCGGTCATGGACCGCTCTCGGCACATTAACCCCCTGCACACCGCGATCAAACATGATTGTGTTCTGGCGGTACAGGGAAGCATCGCGCAGGGAGGGTGCTCCCTACGTGCTTCCCTGAGACGATCGGTACAAGGCGATGTGCTTACCTTGTACCGAGCGTCTCCTCCCTGCAGGCCCCGGATCCAAAATGGCCACGGGGCTACTTCCAGGTCCTGCAGGGAGGTGGCTTACCAAGTGCCTGCTCAGAGCAAGCGCTGGTAAGCCAGGAACAGGGCACGTCAGATCGCTGATCTGACACAGTTCTTAGCAAAGTGTCAGATCAGCGATCTGTCACTATACAGTGATGTCCCCCTGGGACAAAGTAAAAAAGTAAAAAAGAAAAATTTTAGATGTGTAAAAAAAAAAAATCCTAAATAAAGAAAAAAAATATATTGTTCCCATAACTACATTTCTTTATCTAAATAAAATTAAAAAAAAATAATAAAAGTACACATATTTAGTATCGTCGCGTCCATAACGACCCGACCTATAAAACTATCCCACTAGTTAACCCCTTCAGTGAACACCGTTAAAAAAAAAAACCACCGCCGAACAAAAAGTGGAATAACATACAATAAAAAGACAGAAATATATAACCATGGTACCACTGAAAACGTCATCTTGTCCCGCAAAAAATGAGCTGCCATACAGCATCATCAGCGAAAAAGTAAAAAAGTTACAGTCCTCACAATAAAGCAATGCAAAAATAATTATTTTTTCTATAAAATAGTATTTATCGTATAAAAGCGCCAAAACATAAAAACATGAAGTAAATGAGGTATCACTGTAATCGTACTGACCCGAAGAATAAAACTGCTTTATCCATTTTACCAAATGTGGAACGGTATAAACGACCCCCCAAAAAAGAAATTAATGAATAGCTGGTTTTTGGTCATTCTGCCTCACAAAACTCGGAATAAAAAGCGATAAAAAAAGTCACATGCCCGAAAATGTTACCAATAAAAACGTCAACTTGTCCCCAAAAAAACAAGACCTCACAAAAATTTGGGGGGCTAAAAAAACATTTTTGTGGGAAAAAAATAATTTTTATTTTCTCGACTCTGTGTTATAAACTGTAGTGAAACACTTGGGGGCTTAAAGTTCTCACAACACATCTAGATAAATTCCTTGGGGGGTCTAGTTTCTAAAATGGTGTCACTTGTGGGGAGTTTCTACTGCTTAGGTGCATCAGGGGCTCTGCAAATGCAACGTGACGCCTGCAGACCAATCCATCTAAGTCTGCGTTCCAAATGGTGCTCCTTCCCTTCCGAGCTCTGCCATGTGTCCAAACGGTGGTTCCCCCTCACATATGGGGTATCAGCGTACTCAGGACAAATTGGACAACAACTTTTGGGGTCCAATTTCTCCTGTTACCCTTGGGAAAATACAAAACTGGGGGCTAAAAAACAACTTTTGTGAAAAAAATATATATATTTTCGCGGCTCTGCATTATAAACTGTAGTGAAACACTTGTGGGTTCAAAGTTCTCACAACACATCTAGATGAGTTCCTTGGGGGGTCTAGTTTCCAAAATGGTGTCACTTTTGGGGGACTCTACTGTTTAGGTACATTAGAGGCTCTGCAAACGCAATGTGATGCCTGCAGACCATTCCATCTAAGTCTGCATTCCAAATGTCGCTCCTTCCCTTCCGAGCTCTGCCAAGCGCCCAAACAGTGGTTCCCCCCACATATGGGGTATCAGCGTACTCAGGACAAATTGGACAACGTTTGGGGTACAATTTCTCCTGTTACCCTTGGGAAGATACAAAACTGAGGGCTAAAAATGATTTTTGTGAAAAAAAAAAGAATTTTTATTTTCACGGTTCTGCATTATAAACTGTAGTGAAACACTTGGGGGTTCAAAGCTGTCAAAACACATCTAGATAAGTTCCTTATTGGGTCTCCTTTCCAAAATGGTGTCACTTATGGGGGGTTTCAATGTTTAGGCCCATCAGGGGCTCTTCAAACGTGACATGGTTTCCCATCTCAATTCCAGTCAATTTTGCATTGAAAAGTCAAACGGCGCTCCTTCCCTTCCGAGCTCTGCCATGCGCCCAAACAGTGGTTTACCCCCACATATGGGGTATCGGCGTAATCAGGACAAATGGCGCAACAACTTTTGTGGTCCAATTTCTTCTCTTACCTTTGGGAAAATAAAAAATTGGGGGCGAAAAAATCATATTTGTTATAAAATATGATTTTTTATTTTTACAGATCTGCATTATAAATTTCTGTGAAGCACTTGGTGGGTTAAAGTGCTCACCACACATCTAGATAAGTTCCTTAGGGGGTCTACTTTCCAAAATGGTGTCACTTGTGAGGGGTTTCAATGTTTAGGCACATCAGGGGCTCTCCAAATGCAACATGGTGTCCCATCTAAATTCCAGTAAATTTTGCATTGAAAAGTCAAACGGCACTCCTTCCCTTCCGAGCTCAGTCATGCGCCCAAACAGTGGTTTACCCCCACATATAGGGTATCAGCGTACTCAGAACAAATTGCATAACAACTTTTGTGGTCCATTTTCTCCTGTTACCCTTGGTAAAATAAAATAAATTGGAAAATTGGAGCTGAAGTAAATGTTTGTGAAAAAAAGTTAAATGTTCATTTTTTTTAAACATTCCAAAAATTCCTGTAAAACACCTGAAGGGTTAATAAACTTCTTGAATGTGGTTTTGAGCAGCTTGAGGGGTGCAGTTTTTAGAATGGTGTCACACTTGGTTATTTTCTATCATATAGACTCATCAAAATGACTTCAAATGTGATGCGGTCCCTAAAAAATATTGGTGTTGTAAAAATGAGAAATTGCTGGTCAACTTTTAACCCTTATAACTCCCTATCAAAAACAAATTTTGTTTCCAAAATTGTGCTGATGTAAAGTAGACATGTGGGAAATGTTATTTATTAATTATTTTGTGTGACATATCTCTGTGATTTAAGGGCATAAAAATTCAAAGTTGGGAAATTGCAAAATTTTCTAAATTTTCACCAAATTTCCATTTTTTTCACAAATAAACGCAAGTTATATCGAAGAAATTTTACCACTATTATGAAGTACAATATGTCACGAGAAAACAGTGTCAGAATTGCCAAGATCGTTGAAGCATTCCAGAGTTATAACCTCATAAAGGGACAGTGGTCAGAATTGTAAAAATTGGCCCGGTCATTAATGTGCAAACCACCCTTGGGGCTTAAGAGGTTAACTGGCGCTTCCGGCCAGGCGGCCAGAAATGAGCGCATTGCCGACCCCATCACATGATTGAGGGTCAGCGATGCTTCTGCATTGTAACCATGGAGGTCCTTGAGACTTCTTTGGTTACTGATGCCGGCCTGCTGTGAGCACCCCCTGTGGTCGGCGCTCATAGCACACCTGCATTTCTGCTGCATAGCAGGGATCTGATGATCACTGCTATGTAGCAGAGCCGATCGTGTTGTGCCAGCTTCTAGCCTCCTATGGAGGCTATTGAAGCATGGCAAAAGTAAAAAAAAAGTTAAAAAAATGTGAAAAAAATAAAAAAAATATAAAAGTTTAAATCACCCCCCTTTCGCCCCATTCAAAATAAATCAATAAAAATAAAATCAAACCTACACATATTTGGTATCACCGCGTTCAGAATCACCCAATCTATCAATACAAAAAAGGATTAACCTGATCGCTAAACGGCGTAGCAAGAAAAAAATTTAAAACGCCAGAATTATGGTTTTTTGGTCGCCGTGACATTGCATTAAAATGCAATAACGGGCAATCAAAAGAACGTATCTCCACCAAAATGCTATCATTAAAAACGCCAGCTCAGCATGCAAAAAAATAAGCCCTCACCCGACCCCAGATCATGAAAAATGGAGACGCTATGGGTATTGGAAAATGGCACAATTTATTTTTTTTTATCAAAGTTTGGATTTTTTTTCACCACTTAGATAAAAGAGAACCTAGCCATGTTTGGTGTCTATAAACTCATACTGACCTGTAGAATCATAATGACAGGTCAGTTTTAGCATTTAGTGAACCTAATTGAAAAGCCAATCAAAAAACAAGTGTGGGATTGCACTTTTTTTTGCAATTTCACCGCACTTGGAATTTTTTTCCTGTTTTCTAGTACACGAGATGCTAAAACCAATAATGCCGTTCAAAAGTACAACTTGTTTCGCAAAAAAATAAGCCCTCACATGGCCATATTGACGGAAAAATAAAAAAGTTATGGCTCTGGGAAGAAGAGGAGCAAAAACGAACATGGAAAAACGGAAAATCCCAAGGTCATGAAGGGGTTAATATCAGCTCACAGCTGTATACTTAGCTATTACTGGCTATTAAAATAGGGGACCCCCAAAAAAATGACTTGGGGTCCTCCTATAATTAATAACAAGCAAAGGCTATGCAGACAGCTGCAGGCTGATATTAATAGCTTAGGAAGGGACCATAGATATTGGCCCCCCTGGCTAAAAGCATCAGCACTCAGACGCCCCAGAAAAGGCGCATCTGTAGGATGTGCCAATGCCAGCACTTAACCCCACTCTTCCCACTTGCCCTGTAGCGGTGGCAGGTGCTGTAATAGTGGGGTTGATGTCCCCTTTGTATTGTAAGGTAACATCAAGCTGGTTTAGTAATGGATAGGTGTCAATAAGACACCTATCCATTACTAATCCTATAATTGGTAAGGGGTTAAATAAAGACACAGCCAGAATAAAGTATTTTAATGAAATAAAACACTAAACACAGTTTGACCATTATAGTGTTACTGCTAATCCATGCGACGCCCTCGATCTCCTGTAATAAATGAAGAAATAACAAACCAACAATATACAATACCTGTCTGGCGTTCAGTCCCACGCCGTAATCCATATCTTTGGGATATACAGCTTACAACTGGGAGCGGTGCTAATGCGAATGCCCCGGCTGTAAACCACTGATGAATGAATCAGAAGCTGCCGGTGGCAGCATCATTAAATAGCGCTGACATCACTAATGCTGCGCTGACTTGACAGCTTGACTAGCGGTGAACTCTTGATCTTGGGAAAATGAACTGGCATTTTCCCACGCTGCAGAGGTCAACCCAGTTCAGGCTGTGAGGGAGCGCAGCTTCAGTGACGACACCACTAATCACTGAAGCTGCCGCTCGCAGCCGTGCTGAACTGGGATGACCTCTGGAGCATGGGAAAATACAAGGTGAAGGCACAAGGCACAATTTTGTGATTTTTCAAAGCTTTTAATGCTTGTTTCAAATGTAAAAGCTTGGATTAATTGGGGTCTATGAATTCAGCTTAAGGCTAAAAGTATGGTGCTATACTGAATTTTATTTAAGTATCATCTACCTGAATAGTACTACTACAGAGATCCCCTGCTGTCCTCTAGTAAGTCCCAGCATGTGGCAAGACCTGTCCAGTAGCCTCCTCTACTTGAAACGCAGCTTTCCAATGTGCAACATTTCTTAATTGGTGGCGACTGATCGACAGGTCTGCTCACATGCTTCTCTGATGGCTATTTTGAGAACAGCAGCGCTGGTCAGTCTGTGCACTGTGTATGATTAAATGGAACCTGTCAAGAAACCATCAAAGAAATAAGCGGAGGAGGACATGACTTTGGGATTGGTGGATCTTTAACTGCTGCAGTTTCTGTTTGCATAATAGTGTAGATTTTAAGAAAGAGTAATGTTGCTTTAAGACGAAGGTGCACAGTATGTCTTTGCCTGGTATATCACTGTGAAGAGGGTGGGGCTGATATAGGGGTGGTAACTCTGTCTTTCTTTGTGAGGGAGGAGAGTGGGGGCTGGTCTCTTTCTGCAAGGAGGGTGGGGGTTTATATAGAGGAGGTAAATCTTCTCTCTTTCTTTCCCCGGATGAATTGGAAAAAACATTACCCACCCTCCCGCCCTGTTATGATCACGGTCCTAAAACATTTTAATTATTACTTGCACAATGATGAATGATTTATTGTATATCTTCTTTTTTTCTTTTCTTTTTTTTTTTTAATTCGCCATTGTATATCTTTTACCAGGTCCAATTTTATCACGACTAGTGTTGAGCATTCCGATACTGCAAATATCGGGTATCAGCCGATATTTGCTGTATTGGAATTCCGATACCGAGTTCCGATATTTTTGCGATATCGGAAATCGGAATCGGAAGTGTGATGTGCGTATGGTTCCCAGGGTCTGGAGGAGAGGAGACTCTCCTTCAGGCCCTGGGATCCATATTCATGTAAAAAATAAAGAATAAAAAAAAAATATATTGATATACTCACCCCTCCGGCGGCCCCTGCTCTTAGCGGTGCCTCAGTTCCTAAGAATGCAGGGAGTGAAGGACCTTCGATGACGTCGCGGCTTGTGATTGGTCGCATGAGCGGTCACATGAGCGGTCACGCGACCAATCACAAGCCGCGACGTCATCGAAGGTCCTTAACTCTGCATTCTTAGGAACGGAGGCACCGCTAAGAGCAGGGGCCGCCGGAGGGGTGAGTATATCAATATTTTTTATTTTTATTATTTATTTTATACATGAATATGGATCCCAGGGCCTGAAGGAGAGTTTCCTCTCCTTCAGACCCTGGGAACCTTTCCGATATTTTGTGTCCCATTGATATGCATTGGTATTGGGTATCGGTATCGGCGATATCCAATATTTTTTGGATATCGGCCGATCCAATCCGATACCGATACCTTTGCATATCGGAAGGTATCGCTCAACACTAATCACGACTATAATGAGTTGACATTAGGATTAACCTTTTAAGCCCAAGGGCAGGGCATTCCTTCAGCCATGGTTCCCCCAGTGGTTTACTCCACAGGAGGTTTTCCTCTCCTGAGCGCTGTAGGATGACTCTTTGTGAGTCGGAGGTTTGCCAAGTTTCATCCCCATTAATGCTTTTGCAGGGACTTCCAGTTTATAAGTTTACAAAAGTGATTTATTAAAAAAAAAAAAAAAAAAAAAAAGGTGTCTAATGGTACTTGGAATTTATAACCTGTCACAGCTTTGCGGTTTAGGAGTCAGGTGGAAGTTGCGGACAAGTTAAGGTGGACTTATTTTAACTACTAGAGGAGGTAAAAACCTTATGGTGGTGAACAGGCTTGGCCAGCCTCAAGGATGTTATAATGGTAATGTCAATCAGGGGCGGGTGCAGTGGTTAAGCACAGGAGTGAGGATAATAGGGTCATTGGTGACCTGAAAGTTTACTGGCTATGCTTGAATGGCAAGCCAGTGCGTGACACCCCTTTATGGCTGTCTGTCCTGTTGGTGTATGCCAGACAGCTGGGGTTGTCACAGTACTTGTGAATCCCAATGTATACTAGCACTTCACCTGACTCCTACTGTGGTTGTTTTAATCCTGTTATTTAAATAAAGCTGTGACCGTTTTGACAACCAAAATAATGTGTTTTGTGTATTTATTCTAGTGCCTAGGTTTGCTGTAGTTATGGTTGTTTTAAAATGGGCTGGAGGTCCGTCCATATCCAAAAGTCATGTGGAAGAATGCTATTAACTTACAGATATGGGATTAATCTGCAGGTTAATAGAGTTCTGAACCTGCCCGACGTTGGCACTTAGACCCCCGCTGCCGGGAGGAAATTAACTGAATATCACGGCAGCGTTCGGGTTCCATTCATAGGGGAGGCGACAATGGGTTCAGTCACCACTTTGTGTATAGAGAGTGGCAGCTGTAACTGCGTCCCCGGACTGACTGACAGCAGGCTCGGCATTAGGGCTGGTTGTCAGTCAGGGCCGGTAGAGCGGGTACAGCCACTACTCTATGCACAGAGCAATGATTAAACCAGTGAAAATAGCTCTTTCAAGTCAGTAACAATTTGTCATACAGGAAAAACAAAACAAGAAAAATTGACACCATCCATTATGTTACGTACATGGCTTAATGCTGGTGATTAGTCTCCCTGCACCTACCGAATTGTGCAATGACAAATAAAATGCTTACATATCTTAACATTAATATTATTGAGCTAAAGTGTGCCTACAAGGGTTCTTATTAACTGTGCCATCCAGACATATTATATGCTGTGAATATGCAATGACCTGAGCTGATTAATTTGTAAGGAGGATTTAATGTGAACCGCTGAAAACTCTTTTGATGTGTTTATAATATTAATCTGCAAAAATAGCAGTGACATTTATGAGCAGACACAAAAATTCCGGTTCACACCGGGGTCATTCCACTGCATTGCTGTGCCAAGATGAAAATCCCCTCCATTCAGGAGAAAATCCTTCTATTGTCTTGCCGCTGATCGCATCCTGTTTTCCCAATTGGTCACACACTGGCTACAGCAGGTTTAATATGCAGATGTGCAATAGACCAGTATGAGCGCAGTGTCCTTACCCAAACAAAGTTTGGATGAAAACATATGAGATGATTAACGCCTTCTACAATTATCTGTAATTGAACAGACATGAAAGGGGGTATTTTGTCAGCCCAGAAAAGCCTATTGCACGGCCATTATCAGAGCCTTCAGTCCTCCGCTGAATAAAACTATTGTTGCTCCTCGCCGGTAGCCGCTGTAATGTGCCACTAAAGGTCTGAGAAAAATATAAGTGACTCTGAAACATTACGACAATAATCCCTTAAGTGCTAGCATAAGAGAAATAAGAAAGGCTATTTAAGTAATAATTGACTGTGACACCAAGTTTGCATTGGTATTAAGTAATGTGACTTTATTTTCATGTAGTCCTATAATAATACAGTCAACATCAAATTCTCAGCATGATCCAATGAGCATTAAAATGAAATGAGTGAAGAAAAAAAAATGACTGTAGCTGGAATTAACAATGTAACAGTACGCGAGGCTTCTGTTAGGGGGCTGATTCCCGTCTTGACACGTTTTAATATCACAGAGGAGCAACCAAGCACATAATACAGACCACATTTACCATATTACATTGCATCAACCTGGACATTTTAATATCGTCAAATTAAAATTTAAATATCTGAATAAGACTTTGCATACAATGCCTCCATTTGTATTATTCTTGTCATTTTCCAATATATCATTCTCTGGAGGATGTAGAACAATCTGCAGTTTTTACATGTAGAGCACTATCATTGTGGTATGCAAGTGTAGGTACTCTGTACCGGGTCTGGTACTTAAGGGGATGTCACAGTGGCGGCGACCCGGTCTGTGGCCCTGGGCACCCAAATAAAAGGGAATGTCCTTAAAGGGGTTTTGAATAAAGTTTGTGTTTGTAACGCCACCTGTGGTATTTGGTCAGAGGTGACCGACACTGCTTAAAGGGGTCCGCTGGGGTGATGTTATGGCAGCTAAGATGGTATAACTTCCCACAGGTGAAGCTGGGTCCCTAGGGCTCCCGTTGTGTAGATTGAGATGGTGGGTAGTATAGAAAGAAACGGAGGACACAGGTTTGCAGTCTCTTTACCTGGTTTACTGAAGACTTCTGGTAACCACAGTCTGGGGCACCAGATCACAGGTACAGGCAGGGTTGGAAGCGAGTTCAGAGTCAATTTATCAGGTGGAATTAAAAACCTTCCTACTACCTCGGTGGTGTAGTCCCTTGCTGCCTGTGGCTTCTGTCAAGATCCTCACAGTTCTTTCTGTCCTCCTTAAAGGTGGGACACTAACCTGTATGACAGGTGGCTCGAGCCTTTTTACAGGGTCTCTATCATGACCCGGGCTCTATGTGCCACTGAGTCTCCTGGGTATTAGGGCAGACAGGTTAAGTGTAGTCCAGCTGTCCTGTCGGTTTCTGCTGTAAGTCTTGGAGTCCCTCACAACCTTGGTCTTCCGGCTACCGGTGTCTGTGCTCTGTAGGCAGGTAGCCCAGTTGCAGCTGTCCTCCCCAGTTGTCACTCTCCTCTGCTTCGCTCTCCAGAACGCTCACTACAAGCTGTTTTTCCTTCTATGTTATCTATGTCTAGGAGCTGCAGCACTTTCTCGTGGCTGCACAGCCCCTCCAGTCCTTCTGACTGCTCTCTTCTCTTTCTGCCAGGAGCTGCAGACTCTCACGTCTGCTCAGCTACGATATACTCCTTTCTTACCAGCTCCGTCTAAGCTGATGTTCCTTGACAAGCTCCTTTGTGGCATTCACTGACAGGAACTAACTAACTTTCCCTCCAGACCAGAATATATATATATATAAGGGAGCCACCCACAAGCTGGATCAGAGCTCCCTCTTCTGGCCTGGAGTGTGAACATGTTGTATGCTTGTGGTTACCTGATAAAGAAGATCTTCCTTCGCTTCCAAGCATGACATCACTCTCCCCATGAGGAAAGTAATGCCACTGTGACAACCAGGACCCTGGGGCGCCACACATATACAACAGAGATAAAGTTAGCAATTAATTATAGTAAAAAAATAAACTGCTATCTGAAGTTCTGGAGATTTCACTTTCACCAAAATAGTGCCTAGTATGAACATTGCTGGGGTCAGAAAATTAACCATATGAAATAAATAACACCACAGATAACAGAAGGATGAGACTCTTAGTACATGTAATGCATTAGATGATACTTGCAGTCCTATGTAACAGCACACATAAAACAGTCATAAATACCTATGTAATGATAATGTTGTCAGCCGCAGTCCTATGTAACACCTCATATATAATAGTGATACATCTCTGTGTAATGATAAAGTAGTACATGTTATTTACAGTTTTATGCATCACAACAGAATAACACAGTGATAACTCTGAGTACAGATAATGAAGTAGATGCTACCTGCAGTCCTATGTAACTCCACAGACATAGTAGGTGCAGGAGTTGCAGTCGCACCCAGGCCCTTGAGCTTAAGGGGTCCTAACAGTCCTTTTGGCTCACCTTTGAAGACCAATAAAATTATAAACAAATACTAGTTAGGAGTCTTGTTGGAAATTTTGAACTGGGGCACATGAGCTTCAAATTACGTCACTGATCAAAGATAACACAATTACAACTCTCTGAGTAGAGATACTGTTGTAGACGGCATCTGCCGTCCTATGTAACACCACAGATAGCACAGTAATAAATCCATGCGTAAAGATGATGTAGTAAATGTTACTGACAGTCCTTGTTTAAGCCCACAGATAATACAATGACAACTCTTAGTATAGGTAATGTAATATATGTAACCTGCAGTCCCATGTAACACCACAGATAACTCTGCATCCGGATAATGTAGTAAATGTTACTGACAGTTCATGTGTAAGCCCACAGATGATACAATGATAACACTGCTAGTATAGATAATGTAATAAATAGATGTAACCTGCAGTCCTATGTAACACCACAGATAACACAGTGACAGTTCTGAATAGAAATAATGTAGTACTTGTTACCTGTAGTTCCTTGTAACACCACACAAAGTACAGTAATATCTAATTGAAGACAAAATAAGAAAAAATTCTTCCAGCTCCTGATAAAATATCTGTTCCTTTATTCAAAAGGACATTACAATTCCATGTAGAAATCTGGGACAACAAATGACAGATAAGCAGACAGAGAGACGCGTTTCGATCACTGCGGTGATCTTTGTCAAAGCTCTAATGTTACCAACATCGACACAGGTTTATAAATCTCAAGCCACCAATCATGACTAATGAAAAAATCACATGACTTATGTTAGTTCAACCGGAAACGTCCTAAAATAACCATTTAAAAGAAAAACAAAATAAGATATATATACATACAACATGATGTGTGAGATGGTACAAATATATATCTGCAAATTTATATCCCTTTTTGAGCAAAAACAAACACAAAAGGAAAGGTGACAAAAATAACCCCACATGGCTCAATAATGAAACATTACCTCATTGCGTCTATTGAAACCGTCAGGAAATCTGGTACCTAAGTAATATATCCAAAAGGCTTCCCAAGTTAGAAGCCGACGCTGTATATCACCTCCACGAGGTAAGGAGTAAATTATTTCTATACCATAAGCACGGAAAGTAATATTGCTCCTCGAATGGTTGCCAATAAAATGTTTTGCTATAGATGAAATATTTCTATTGACACTGGATGACTTCGAAATATCACGCAAATGTTCTGAATCCGACGTTTCAATTTTCGAGTGGTACAGCCAATATATGATTTTGAGCAGGACATGCAATCAATTTTATATACCACATTCATAGAATTGCATTTAATACAATTTTTTATGAAAAACTTTTTGGTATTATTATAATTGCTGAATGTTTTGACATTAATAGTATGGTACATCTAGTTCTGCCACATTTAAAAAAGGGTACATGTGAGACATGTTTTATTTTTGTTCTCGGGTGCATAAAAACTTGGTGATATCATATTATCAATAGTGGGCGCTACTAAATTGCAACCAAACTGTAATATTTTACCCAAAATGTCATCCTCTCCTAGAATGGGCAAATGTTTAGTGACAATTTGTTTGATTTCATGAAACTGAGGACTGTACTGAAAGCACAAAACAGGTTTTTGTTGAAAAATATTATTTTTATGTTTTTTGTAAGATGAATCAAGTAAATCAATGAGATCTTTCTTGGAACCAACATTATGTGCTCTATTCAATGTCCAATCTGGATACTTTCGTTTTTTTAATTTCTGAGAACAATGAGCAAATTCATCAGTCAATTTAGTAGCATCACTACAGTTGCGCTTAATGCGAACAAACTCACCAACTTCTATGGATCTGATCGTATGTCTTGGATGACTACTAGATGCATGCAATATAGTGTTACCAGCAAATGGTTTGGAAAAAGTTCTGGTTGTAATTACCTTTCCAGGTGTACCCTGCAAACTCAGATCCAAAAAAGAAATCCATGTTGGATCACTAACAAAAGTAAATTTCAGATTAAATCCATTGGTATTAATGTAACGCACAAAGTCTGGTATGGTAGACACATCGCCCTCCCATATGATGAGTGTATCGTCGATATATCTACCATAACAGACAATCCACAAACTATAAACATTCAAATCTGAATACAGATAGTTATACTCCCAAAAGGACATTACAAGATTTGCCAAAGATGGCGAGAATTTGACAACCATGGCCACTCCGAACCGTTGCAAAAAATATTTTCTGTCAAAGGAAAAAATATTGTGGGTCAATAAATAAAATGTAATCTGTAAAATATAATGAATCAAGTCTTGGGAATAATCACTGAATTTTGTTTGATGAAATTCTAGCGCCTTCATAGCCACAGAATGAGGGATACAAGTATAAAGAGATGCCACATCGCAACTAAGCCAAGAAAAAAAAGAGGTGACCATATTTTCTTTGAAAAAGCTTCCAGTACATCTCTAGAATCCTAAATATAACCAGGAATTCTAAGTACTAGTGGTTGCAAAAGTGAGTCAAGCCACTCACACATGTGCTCATTGATTGAGCCAATACCCAACACTATCGGTCTCATTGGGGGGAATACACCCTGCTTATGGATCTTGAGTAATCCATGCATGATGAGCAAAACAGGGTGTTTAACCTCCAAAAAATCAGCTTGTTTTTGGTCAATACATTCTCACTGAATGCAGATAATGTAGTATATATTACATGCAGTCCTGGGCAACACCACAGATAAAACAGTAATAATTCTGCATATATATAATTTAGTAGATGTTACCTGCAGTCCTATGTAACACCAGAGATAACACAGTGATAACTCTGTGTATAGATAACTGAAGAGCAATTTCGAACATATTTTTTCTTGAATTAGATTTTTCTGCTGATCTAGACTGAAATAGGCATGCTGATTTTTGCCCCTTAATGACCACCGATACGTCTTTTTACTGACCTGAGATATAAGACAATAGCATCCCCATACAGGTGGCAATCCAGCAGCTTTCGGCTGTACACTATAGCTGACAACTTGCTGCACCAGCCCCGATCAGTGCTGTCACCGTTCATTTCAGTTTAACCCCTTAGGTGCTGCTGTCAATAGTGACTATATCATATAAATGTTTAACAGAGTGTGGGGGCTTCCTCTCTATCCCCATCGGCACCCTGAGATCATGATTGTGTGGTCCTGATGTTTGTCATGGCAATTCACAACCAAATAGCGGCCTTAGAGTCTGCCGGCTGTTGTAACCTGTTCAGAAGTCAGCAGTATTTAGGTGGTAAAAATACACATTTTCATTTCTGTCATGCCACTTTGCATTAATTCCTGAAAATCACCTAAAGGGTTAATAAACTACCTGACAACAGATTTCAATATTTCGAGGGGTGCTGTTTTTAAAATGGTATCACTTTTGGGCGGTTTCCAATATATAGGACCCCCAAAGTCACTTCAAACCTGGATAGGTCCCTAAAAAATAAATTTTGTAAATGTCCTTGAAAAAATGAAAACTTGCTGCTACATTTTTAAACCTCCTAAAAAGCTAACAAAATAAAATATCATTTTACAAATGGTGCTGATGTAAAATCAACATGTGGGAAATGTTATTTAATAATGTTTTTCTATTGTATGACTATCTGGATTAAAGGAATAATCATTCAAAGTGTGAAAATTGCTAATTTTTTAACATTTTTGTCAAATTTCTTATTTTCTTTTATAAATAAACACAAAATATATTGACCTAAATTTACCATTATCATAAATTATAATGTCAGATCAAAGTAGCAACGAATACCCATTCATATATTTAAAACATAACTTTTACTTCTGGACCCATCTAAACGTGTGTACAACACACAGTGTCAAAGTGCAAAAAATGAAAAAAGACCCCAAAAAAACAATTAAAATAGACAGGATACTAGAGATCCTTCCAATACCACTGATATATAGCCAAGGTACTACTTTCACATTTAGAATGTACCAGTATTGCAGGTGTTTGTATCACCAAGAGTCCTTTATATAAATATCAGTAACGCAGCATCTCTAAATGCCAAGCATCATCATGCCTGGATACTGTACATAATTTACATGGTTTACATCATTTACAGCAAGGCAGGTGTGAGCAGTAGGTATATCTAGGACCATAATAGGTTATTGTATTTGTGACTCATATTCTGGTATCTTTTTCTCCTTTTTATATTGGGTCTGGGTTTTATATTTAATATAAATAAAAGTAAAGTTTTAAGGGATTATATGTGCGCACACTAGACTTTTTTGATTTCTATATATTTGTTTATTGAGTATTTTTTCTGAAATTGGAGTTAACCCTTTCACACGTCCTGCAGGAACGCGATCATTCTGTAACACAGCATATGTGTCACAGGTCGGATTGGCACCGACTTTCATGACGCATACACTGTGTCACAGGTTGGGAAGGAGTTAAGGAGGTGTGCACTATTGGACTGGAGTGAAAAGGGTCCACCAGTAAGCAACTCCAGGACCCAACTTTTTAGCTACATGCAAATGTGATATTATCCTCAATCACAAATTTATATAACAATGTAGTGGGTAGATTGGTAAATAAATAAGATGCCGACTTTGCCTGTACATAGTGATTCAAGTATATTGTGCCAAGGACTGCTGATATAAGAGGGAGGTGGCCCACTCTTGCACAGGGGCAACAGGATTCTCCTGTTCTCCTCTGAGCCAATCCAAACCTGGACGTGTAGGCACTGACTAGCCAGCACTGCAATGATCTTTAGTTAATATCTGGTCACATCGAAGATTCAGAGAAATACACTTAAGCTTCAAAGTATCTAGCAACATTCAGCAATGGGTAATATGCTTTAAAGGGAGTCTGTCAGCAAAATATGTCTGCTTAAACCAAGTTCAAATGCTTGGTGCACCCTTCACATGGCCAAATATTTAAAGGGGTGGTATGCTACCTAAAATGTATTTTCTAAATCTATTTTCACACCAGTTGGGGCATGTGCCCCGGGGGCGCTGCCGGCAGGGGGGCGAAGTCAGGCCACCTAATTTGGCGGTCCACAATGTCTCCACCAGCGGCTGCATTATGCTGCCCCCCAGATTGAGAGTCAGCTTCTCTCTGTGCCGACGGCTCCCAACATGTGCGGACATACCGCATGTGCAGCCTGTGCAGCTGCACCGGGGTCTGGTGGAGATGGAGGGGGGCCCCTGCAGTGTGGTCGGCTGTGTCAGAGGAAGGCAATGAGATGCTGTGGCAGAGTGTGTGGAGAGGTGAGAGGTTTTGTGTGTGTGTATATATATAGAGGGGCTGTGTGTGTTGTGTGTCTGTATAGAGAGGTGAGAGGTGCTGTGTGTGTATATATAGAGGTGAGAGGTGCTGTGTGTGTGTTGTGTGTGTATATATAGAGGTGAGAGGTCCTGTGTGTGTTGTGCATGTGTGTATATAGGTGAGAGGTGCTGTGTGTGTGTTGTGTGTGTGCATGCTTAGCACTGCGAGTGAGTGTGCAGAGAGGTAAATGGTTTTGTGTGTGTGTATGGGGAGGAGAGGCGAGGGCAATGATGGGGCTGATGGGGAGAGGGCAATAATTGGGATGGAGGGGGAGGAGGAAATGATGGATGTGGTGGAATGGGCAATGATGGAGGTGGCAATAATGGAGGTGGAATGGGCAATGATGGAGGTGGGGAGGAAATGATGGAGAAGGTGGAATGGGCAATGATGGGGATTGGGGGGAGGCAATGATGGAGGTGAAAATTAGAATGGGCAATGATAGTGATGTGGGGAGTAGGGTTGAGCGAAACGGGTCGATCATTTTCAAAAGTCGCCGACTTTTGGCTAAGTCGGCGTCTCATGAAACCCGATCCGACCCCTGTGCTTGTCGGCCATGCGGTACGCGACTTTCGCGCCAAAGTCGCGTTTCAATGACGCGAAAAGCGCCATTTCTCAGCCAATGAAGGTGAACGCAGAGTGTGGGCAGCGTGATGACATAGATCCTGGTCCCCACCATCTTAGAGAAGGGCATTGCAGTGATTGGCTTGCTGTCTGCGGCGTCACAGGGGCTATAAAGGGGCGTTCCCGCCGACCGCCATCTTACTGCTGCTGATCTGAGCTTAGGGACAGGTTGCTGCCGCTTCATCAGAAGCAGGGAGAGCGTTAGGCAGGGTCCACTAACCACCAAACCGCTTGTGCTGCAGCGATTTCCACTGTCCAACACCACCTTCGGTGTGCAGGGACTGTGGAAGCTATTTTTTTTTTTTTTTCCCCTCAGCGCTGTAGCTCATTGGGCTGCCCTAGAAGGCTCCGTGATAGCTGTATTGCTGTGTGTACGCCACTGTGGAAACCAACTGCTTTTTTCAAAGCACATATCCTCTTGTTCCTTCCTTTCTGCACAGCTATCTTTTCTGTTTGTCCACACTTTTTATTTAATTTGTGCATCAGTCCACTCCTATTGCTGCCTGCCATACCTGGCTTACATTACTGCAGGGAGATAGTAATTGTAGGACAGTTTTTTTTTTTTTTTTGTTTTTTTTTTGTGGGAGATTAAGATTGGCATTTCTGCTACAGTGCCATCCCTGTGTGTGCCATCTCTCACTGAGTGGGCCATAGAAAGCCTATTTATTTTTTCCGTGATTTGTGTTCTAAAATCTACCTCAACACAAAAACACTACATCAATCAGTGGGAGAAAAATATTGGCCTCAGTCAGGGCTTGTGTGCCACTGCTGTGTGTGCTATCTCTCATTCAGTGGGCTATAGCAAGCCTATTTTTTTTTTTTTTTTTTTTTTTTTAATATTATTTGGTTTCTAAAGTCTCCCTGAAAAAAAAAAAAAACCTAAAAAAACAGTGGGAGAGTAATATTGCCCTTTCAGCTTGTGTGCCAGTCTTGACTCCTGGGTGTGCCACCTCTCTCCCTCTCATTCAGTGGGCCATAGAAAGCCTATTTATTTTTTTTTTAAAATATTATTGGGTTTCTAAAGTCTCCCTGAAAAAACAAAAAATACATAAAAAAACAGTGGGAGAGTAATATTGCCCTTTCAGCTTGTGTGCCAGTCTTGACTCCTGGGTGTGCCACCTCTCTCCCTTTCATTCAGTGGGCCATAGAAAGCCTATTTATTTATTTTTTTTAATATTATTTGGTTTCTAATTCTCCCTGAAAAAAAAAAAAAAAACCTAAAAAAACAGTGGGAGAATAATATTGCCCTTTCAGCTTGTGTGCCAGTCTTGACTCCTGGGTGTGCCACCTCTCTCCCTCTCATTCAGTGGGCCATAGAAAGCCTATTTATTTTTTTTTTTAAATATTATTGGGTTTCTAAAGTCTCCCTGAAAAAACAAAAAATACATAAAAAAACAGTGGGAGAGTAATATTGCCCTTTCAGCTTGTGTGCCAGTCTTGACTCCTGGGTGTGCCACCTCTCTCCCTTTCATTCAGTGGGCCATAGAAAGCCTATTTATTTATTTTTTTTAATATTATTTGGTTTCTAATTCTCCCTGAAAAAAAAAAAAAAAACCTAAAAAAACAGTGGGAGAATAATATTGCCCTTTCAGCTTGTGTGCCAGTCTTGACTCCTGGGTGTGCCACCTCTCTCCCTCTCATTCAGTGGGCCATAGAAAGCCTATTTATTTTTTTTTTTAAATATTATTGGGTTTCTAAAGTCTCCCTGAAAAAACAAAAAATACATAAAAAAACAGTGGGAGAGTAATATTGCCCTTTCAGCTTGTGTGCCAGTCTTGACTCCTGGGTGTGCCACCTCTCTCCCTTTCATTCAGTGGGCCATAGAAAGCCTATTTATTTTTTCCGTGATTTGTGTTCTAAAATCTACCTCAACACAAAAACACTACATCAATCAGTGGGAGAAAAATATTGGCCTCAGTCAGGGCTTGTGTGCCACTGCTGTGTGTGCTATCTCTCATTCAGTGGGCTATAGCAAGCCTATTTTTTTTTTTTTTTTTTTTTTTTTAATATTATTTGGTTTCTAAAGTCTCCCTGAAAATAAAAAAAAAATACATAAAAAAACAGTGGGAGAGTAATATTGCC
Organism: Ranitomeya variabilis; assembly: GCF_051348905.1. NCBI lineage: Eukaryota > Metazoa > Chordata > Amphibia > Anura > Dendrobatidae > Ranitomeya > Ranitomeya variabilis. Next base: position 822,312,187 of record NC_135232.1, on the reverse strand, counting down.
ATTTCAGCTTGTGTGCCAGTCTTGACTCCTGGGTGTGCCACCTCTGTCCCTCTCATTCAGTGGGCCATAGAAAGCCTTGTTTTTTTTTTTTTTTTTTAATATTATTTGGTTTCTAAAGTCTCCCTGAAAATAAAAAAAAAAAAAAACATAAAAAAACAGTGGGAGAGTAATATTGCCCTTTCAGCTTGTGTGCCAGTCTTGACTCCTGGGTGTGCCACCTCTGTCCCTCTCATTCAGTGGGCCATAGAAAGCCTTGTTTTTTTTTTTTTTTTTTAATATTATTTGGTTTCTAAAGTCTCCCTGAAAATAAAAAAAAAATACATAAAAAAACAGTGGGAGAGTAATATTGCCATTTCAGCTTGTGTGCCAGTCTTGACTCCTGGGTGTGCCACCTCTGTCCCTCTCATTCAGTGGGCCATAGAAAGCCTTGTTTTTTTGTTTTTTTTTTAATATTATTTGGTTTCTAAAGTCTCCCTGAAAATAAAAAAAAAAAAAACATAAAAAAACAGTGGGAGAGTAATATTGCCCTTTCAGCTTGTGTGCCAGTCTTGACTCCTGGGTGTGCCACCTCTGTCCCTCTCATTCAGTGGGCCATAGAAAGCCTTGTTTTTGTTTTTTTTTTTAATATTATTTGGTTTCTAAAGTCTCCCTGAAAATAAAAAAAAAATACATAAAAAAACAGTGGGAGAGTAATATTGCCATTTCAGCTTGTGTGCCAGTCTTGACTCCTGGGTGTGCCACCTCTGTCCCTCTCATTCAGTGGGCCATAGAAAGCCTTGTTTTTTTGTTTTTTTTTTAATATTATTTGGTTTCTAAAGTCTCCCTGAAAATAAAAAAAAAATACATAAAAAAACAGTGGGAGAGTAATATTGCCATTTCAGCTTGTGTGCCAGTCTTGACTCCTGGGTGTGCCACCTCTCTCTCTAATTGTGGGCCATAGAAAGCCTTTTTATTTTTTTCCTTCATTTGTGTTTTAAAATCAACCTCAACACAAAAACACTACATCAATCAGTGGGAGAAAAATATTGGCCTCAGTCAGGGCTTGTGTGCCACTCCTGTGCGTGCCATCTCTCATTCAGTGGGCCATAGAAAGCCTTGTTTTTTTGTTTTTTTTTAAATATTATTTGGTTTCTAAAGTCTCACAGAGAAAAAAAAAAAAAAAAATTAGGTGGGAGATTAATATTGACATTAGTGCTTGAGTGACAGTCCTGCGTGTGTGTCATCTCTGTGATTTGGTGTCACAGAAAACAGAGTGTGTAACATTGTGCCTGATTTTCCTTGTGGTCTCACCAACCTGTTAAGGGATATTGAAATCATACTGAAGTTATAGCTCACCGTGTAAGTTGTTTGACAGCAACAAATAAAGTTAGTTTGGTTACGATTTTTAAACAATGAGGAAGTCTGGTGCAAGAGGTCGTCGTGGGCGTTCATTGTCAGCTGGTAATGATGGTAGTGGTAGTGGAGCATCAGGTGGTCGTGGGGATAAAAATATTCCACCTAAGTCTGGAGCTGTGGAGCCAGTTTCGTCGTCAGGCTACACAAGGCCTCGAACGCTCTCTTTTCTGGGAGTAGGAAAACCGCTTTTAAAGGCTGAGCAGCAACAGCAAGTTTTGGCTTACATTGCAGACTCAGCCTCTAGCTCTTTTGCCTCCTCTTCCGAAACTGGTAAATGTAAAAGCAGCGCGTCGCTTGTGGATGTTCACGGTCAGGGACAAGTCGCTTCCTTGTCCTCCTCAGCAAAAACTACAACAAGAGAGAAGGATGCAGCAGGCGACACAACGGGTCACTCCATGGAGCTCTTTACACATACCGTCCCTGGCTTAGAAAGTGAAACATTTAACAGGCCATGCCCATTACAAGTAGATTCTGACATGGAGTGCACTGATGCACAGCCACAGCCAGAGTACTATGCTGCTCCTTTGACTCAGACCACCACATTGCCCTCTCAGGGTACAGATCCACAATCAGACCCTGATGAGACTATGTTGCCCCGCCACGAACGCTATACCACCGACCGACACAGTGACACAGACGAAGTTGCACACGAGCTCGAAGAGGAGGTAATAGATGACCCAGTTATTGACCCCGATTGGCAGCCATTGGGGGAACAGGGTGCAGGCGGCAGTAGTTCAGAAGCGGAGGTGGAGGAGGGGCCGCAGCAGGCATCAACATCGCAACAGGTTCCATCTGCCGGGCCCGTATCTGGCCCAAAACGCGTGTCAAAGCCAAAACCTGTTGGAGGACAGCGTGGCCATCCGGTTAAAGCTCAGTCTGCAATCCCTGAAAAGGGATCCGAGTCTAGGAAGAGTGCAGTCTGGCATTTTTTTAAACAACATCCAACTGATCAGCGCAAAGTCATCTGTCAAAAATGTTCAACTAGCTTAAGCAGAGGTCAGAATCTGAAAAGTCTAAATACTAGTTGCATGCATAGACACTTAACCACCATGCATTTTCAAGCCTGGACTAACTACCAAACGTCCCTTAAGGTTGTAGCACCCTCGGCCAATGAAGCTAGTCAGCAACGCAACATCCCTTCCGTCACTGTAAGGCCACCATTTTCCGCACCACCGGCAGTATCTGTGCAGGTTTCTTTGCCAGCCAAAAGCAGTCAGGGTCAGGGAATCACCAGTTTAGTAGGAGGAAATATTGCATCTAGGGCACCGGCGGAAACAATACCGTCTCCAACCGTCTCTCAGTCTGCCATGTACACCGGCACACCCGAAAGTTCCACGATCTCCTGCTCTCCAGTCCAGCTCACCCTACATGAGACTCTGGTTAGAAAAAGGAAGTACTTATCCTCGCATCCGCGTACACAGGGTTTTAACGCCCACATAGCTAGACTAATCTCGTTAGAGATGATGCCCTACCGTTTAGTTGAAAGCGAAGCTTTTAAAGCCCTGATGGAGTACGCTGAACCACGATACGAGCTACCTAGTCGACACTTTTTTTCCAGAAAAGCCATCCCAGCCCTGCACCAGCATGTTAAACAGCGCATCGTCCATGCACTTAGGCAATCTGTGAGTACAAAGGTGCACCTGACTACAGATGCATGGACCAGTAGGCATGGCCAGGGACGTTATGTGTCCATCACGGCACACTGGGTGAATGTGGTGGATGCAGGGTCCACAGGCGACATCAATTTAGGGACAGTTGTGCCTAGCCCACGGTCTAGGAAACAGTTGGCTGTAGGCGTTCGCACCCCCTCCTCCTCCTCCTCGTCCTCCTGCAGAAGCTACAGCTCTTCCACAGAACGCAGTCGGCCAACCACTCCATCGGCAGATGACACTGTTGCACACCAGTTGTCCCATTATGGGCCAGCTACTGCCAAGCGTCAGCAGGCTGTATTGGCTATGAAGTGTTTGGGCGACAACAGACACACCGCGGAAGTTCTGTCCGAGTTCTTGCAACAAGAAACGCAGTCGTGGCTGGGCACAGTAGATCTTGAGGCAGGCAAGGTAGTGAGTGATAACGGAAGGAATTTCATGGCTGCCATCTCCCTTTCCCAACTGAAACACATTCCTTGCCTGGCTCACACCTTAAACCTGGTGGTGCAGTGCTTATTGAAAACTTATCCTGGGTTCTCCGACCTGCTCCTCAAAGTGCGTGCACTTTGCTCACATATCCGACGTTCGCCTGTACACGCCAGCCGTATGCAGACCTATCAGCGGTCTTTGAACCTTCCCCAGCATCGCCTAATCATAGACGTTGCAACAAGGTGGAACTCAACACTGCACATGCTTCAGAGACTGTGCGAACAGAGGCGTGCTGTTATTTATTTGTGGGAGGATACACGGGCAGGCAGTAGGATGGCAGACATGGAGTTGTCAGGTGTGCAGTGGTCGAAGATACAAGACATGTGTCAAGTCCTTCAGTGTTTTGAGGAATGCACACGGCTGGTTAGTGCAGACAACGCCGTAATAAGCATGAGCATCCCCCTAATGCGTCTGCTGATGCAAAGTTTGACGCACATAAAGGAGCAGGCGTCTGCACCAGAGGAAGAGGGAAGCCTTGATGACAGTCAGCCATTGTCTGGTCAGGGCAGTGTACAGGACGAGGTAGCGGGCGAAGAGGAGGTGGAGGACGAGGAGGATGATGGGGATGAGTATATTTTTAATGCGGAAACTTTCACGGGGGCACAGGAAATTGGTTGCGTGTCACGGCCGGGTTCTGGTTTTTTGAGGGACACAAGTGACGTAGATTTGCCTGCAACTGCCCCTCAACCAATCACAACCGGAGATTTGACAACTGGAACTTTGGCCCACATGGCGGATTATGCCTTACGTATCCTAAAAAGGGACACACGCATTACGAAAATGATGAACGATGACGATTACTGGTTGGCCTGCCTCCTTGATCCACGCTATAAAGGCAAATTGCAAAATATTATGCCACATGAGAACTTGGAACTAATATTAGCAACCAAACAATCAACTCTTGTTGACCGTTTGCTTCAGGCATTCCCAGCACACAGCGCACGTGATCGTTCTCACACAAGCTCCAGGGGGCAGCAGACTAGGAGTGTTAGGGGTGCACACATCAGAAGTGGCGTTGGACAGAGGGGTTTTCTGACCAGGTTGTGGAGTGATTTTGCTATGACCGCAGACAGGACAGGTACTGCTGCATCAATTGAAAGTGACAGGAGACAACATTTGTCCAGTATGGTTACTAACTATTTTTCATCCCTTATCGATGTTCTCCCTCAACCGTCATTCCCATTTGATTACTGGGCCTCCAAATTAGACACCTGGCCAGAATTGGCAGAATATGCATTGCAGGAGCTTGCTTGCCCGGCAGCAAGTGTCCTATCAGAAAGAGTATTCAGTGCTGCAGGTTCAATATTAACCGAAAAAAGGACTCGTCTGGCTACCCAAAATGTTGACGATCTAACATTCATTAAAATGAACCACAACTGGATTTCGAAATCTTTTGCCCCACCTTGCCCGGCCGACACCTAGCTTTCCTATGAAAAGCTCTTGCCTGTGAATTACTTTTCTAATGTCTAATTTGCTGCAGCTGATTGTACAGCATACGACATGTTTACACCTCCCTAAATGGCAAAACTCCCCACACGGGGCCGTGGTATCGCGACTTGGCGCAAGCACCCGTGAGACTGCTGTTTGTCTGAAGAGGTGGGTGTGCTCGCTTTTGGTTGACGGCATTGCTACTGGGTCCCTCATAGTACAATGTAGTGTCTCTGGCGGTGGTGGTGCGCACCCAACGTCAGACACACCGTTGTAACATGAGGGGCCCTGGGGCGGTCCCGCCGGCCTCAAGAGAGTTCCCCCCTACCCCAGCTCAAAATGTGCTCTACCACGTGCAAAATTATGTCGCACAGCTCCACCAATCTTTAGTCTATTCGCTGACATCATTCAATGTCTGGCACTGACAATACAAATTTGTAGACATCTATGATGCAACTTAAAGTAGTCTGTGTCTGTGTCCTATATTGGCACCATTAAATAGTTACTGCCAAATTACTATGTCAGAAACTCAGTAGATGAGCCCACCCCTGTACCTAAGTATGCCACCTTTTTTTTTTGTTTTGGTTGTTTTGCGAGACATTAACATCTATTTATATTTTGGGAGTACTGGGACAGACACTCCTTGCACTACTCCTCCACTCACCACCAAGCTGCCTGTGTATCCATGTAACCGCTGTAAAACTGCCATGAGCCTATTGTTTGTTATTTTAGGCCTTTGATAGCCTGTCTGCGGTCCCTACTTTAAATACTCCTCCACTGACCACCAAGCTGCCTGCCCGTGTATCCATGTAACCGCTGTGAAACTGCCATGAGCCTATTGTTTGTTATGTTAGGCCTTTGATAGCCTGTCTGCGGTCCCTACTTTAAATACTCCTCCACTGACCAGACCACTGCTGCCCGTGTACCCCTGGAACCAATTATAAAGTGCCTACAGCCAGCCCATTTTCTTATGTTAGGCCTTTGAAGCCTGTCTGCGGTCCCTACTTTAAATACTCCTCCACTGACCAGACCACTGCTGCCCGTGTACCCCTGGAACCAATTATAAAGTGCCTACAGCCAGCCCATTTTCTTATGTTAGGCCTTTGAAGCCTGTCTGCGGTCCCTACTTTAAATACTCCTCCACTGACCAGACCACTGCTGCCCGTGTACCCCTGGAACCAATTATAAAGTGCCTACAGCCAGCCCATTTTCTTATGTTAGGCCTTTGAAGCCTGTCTGCGGTCCCTACTTTAAATACTCCTCCACTCACCACCACCAAGCTGCCTGCCCGTGTATCCATGTAACCGCTGTGAAACTGCCATGAGCCTATTGTTTGTTATTTTAGGCCTTTGATAGCCTGTCTGCGGTCCCTACTTTAAATACTCCTCCACTCACCACCAAGCTGCCTGTGTATCCATGTAACCGCTGTAAAACTGCCATGAGCCTATTGTTTGTTATTTTAGGCCTTTGATAGCCTGTCTGCGGTCCCTACTTTAAATACTCCTCCACTGACCAGACCACTGCTGCCCGTGTACCCCTGGAACCAATTATAAAGTGCCTACAGCCAGCCCATTTTCTTATGTTAGGCCTTTGAAGCCTGTCTGCGGTCCCTACTTTAAATACTCCTCCACTGACCAGACCACTGCTGCCCGTGTACCCCTGGAACCAATTATAAAGTGCCTACAGCCAGCCCATTTTCTTATGTTAGGCCTTTGAAGCCTGTCTGCGGTCCCTACTTTAAATACTCCTCCACTCACCACCACCAAGCTGCCTGCCCGTGTATCCATGTAACCGCTGTGAAACTGCCATGAGCCTATTGTTTGTTATTTTAGGCCTTTGATAGCCTGTCTGCGGTCCCTACTTTAAATACTCCTCCACTGACCAGACCACTGCTGCCCGTGTACCCCTGGAACCAATTATAAAGTGCCTACAGCCAGCCCATTTTCTTATGTTAGGCCTTTGAAGCCTGTCTGCGGTCCCTACTTTAAATACTCCTCCACTGACCAGACCACTGCTGCCCGTGTACCCCTGGAACCAATTATAAAGTGCCTACAGCCAGCCCATTTTCTTATGTTAGGCCTTTGAAGCCTGTCTGCGGTCCCTACTTTAAATACTCCTCCACTCACCACCACCAAGCTGCCTGCCCGTGTATCCATGTAACCGCTGTGAAACTGCCATGAGCCTATTGTTTGTTATTTTAGGCCTTTGATAGCCTGTCTGCGGTCCCTACTTTAAATACTCCTCCACTCACCACCAAGCTGCCTGTGTATCCATGTAACCGCTGTAAAACTGCCATGAGCCTATTGTTTGTTATTTTAGGCCTTTGATAGCCTGTCTGCGGTCCCTACTTTAAATACTCCTCCACTGACCAGACCACTGCTGCCCGTGTACCCCTGGAACCAATTATAAAGTGCCTACAGCCAGCCCATTTTCTTATGTTAGGCCTTTGAAGCCTGTCTGCGGTCCCTACTTTAAATACTCCTCCACTGACCAGACCACTGCTGCCCGTGTACCCCTGGAACCAATTATAAAGTGCCTACAGCCAGCCCATTTTCTTATGTTAGGCCTTTGAAGCCTGTCTGCGGTCCCTACTTTAAATACTCCTCCACTCACCACCACCAAGCTGCCTGCCCGTGTATCCATGTAACCGCTGTGAAACTGCCATGAGCCTATTGTTTGTTATTTTAGGCCTTTGATAGCCTGTCTGCGGTCCCTACTTTAAATACTCCTCCACTGACCAGACCACTGCTGCCCTTGTACCCCTGGAACCAATTATAAAGTGCCTACAGCCAGCCCATTTTCTTATGTTAGGCCTTTGAAGCCTGTCTGCGGTCCCTACTTTAAATACTCCTCCACTGACCAGACCACTGCTGCCCGTGTACCCCTGGAACCAATTATAAAGTGCCTACAGCCAGCCCATTTTCTTATGTTAGGCCTTTGAAGCCTGTCTGCGGTCCCTACTTTAAATACTCCTCCACTCACCACCACCAAGCTGCCTGCCCGTGTATCCATGTAACCGCTGTGAAACTGCCATGAGCCTATTGTTTGTTATTTTAGGCCTTTGATAGCCTGTCTGCGGTCCCTACTTTAAATACTCCTCCACTCACCACCAAGCTGCCTGTGTATCCATGTAACCGCTGTAAAACTGCCATGAGCCTATTGTTTGTTATTTTAGGCCTTTGATAGCCTGTCTGCGGTCCCTACTTTAAATACTCCTCCACTGACCAGACCACTGCTGCCCGTGTACCCCTGGAACCAATTATAAAGTGCCTACAGCCAGCCCATTTTCTTATGTTAGGCCTTTGAAGCCTGTCTGCGGTCCCTACTTTAAATACTCCTCCACTGACCAGACCACTGCTGCCCGTGTACCCCTGGAACCAATTATAAAGTGCCTACAGCCAGCCCATTTTCTTATGTTAGGCCTTTGAAGCCTGTCTGCGGTCCCTACTTTAAATACTCCTCCACTCACCACCACCAAGCTGCCTGCCCGTGTATCCATGTAACCGCTGTGAAACTGCCATGAGCCTATTGTTTGTTATTTTAGGCCTTTGATAGCCTGTCTGCGGTCCCTACTTTAAATACTCCTCCACTGACCAGACCACTGCTGCCCGTGTACCCCTGGAACCAATTATAAAGTGCCTACAGCCAGCCCATTTTCTTATGTTAGGCCTTTGAAGCCTGTCTGCGGTCCCTACTTTAAATACTCCTCCACTGACCAGACCACTGCTGCCCGTGTACCCCTGGAACCAATTATAAAGTGCCTACAGCCAGCCCATTTTCTTATGTTAGGCCTTTGAAGCCTGTCTGCGGTCCCTACTTTAAATACTCCTCCACTGACCAGACCACTGCTGCCCGTGTACCCCTGGAACCAATTATAAAGTGCCTACAGCCAGCCCATTTTCTTATGTTAGGCCTTTGAAGCCTGTCTGCGGTCCCTACTTTAAATACTCCTCCACTCACCACCACCAAGCTGCCTGCCCGTGTATCCATGTAACCGCTGTGAAACTGCCATGAGCCTATTGTTTGTTATTTTAGGCCTTTGATAGCCTGTCTGCGGTCCCTACTTTAAATACTCCTCCACTCACCACCAAGCTGCCTGTGTATCCATGTAACCGCTGTAAAACTGCCATGAGCCTATTGTTTGTTATTTTAGGCCTTTGATAGCCTGTCTGCGGTCCCTACTTTAAATACTCCTCCACTCACCACCAAGCTGCCTGCCCGTGTATCCATGTAACCGCTGTGAAACTGCCATGAGCCTATTGTTTGTTATGTTAGGCCTTTGATAGCCTGTCTGCGGTCCCTACTTTAAATACTCCTCCACTGACCAGACCACTGCTGCCCGTGTACCCCTGGAACCAATTATAAAGTGCCTACAGCCAGCCCATTTTCTTATGTTAGGCCTTTGAAGCCTGTCTGCGGTCCCTACTTTAAATACTCCTCCACTGACCAGACCACTGCTGCCCGTGTACCCCTGGAACCAATTATAAAGTGCCTACAGCCAGCCCATTTTCTTATGTTAGGCCTTTGAAGCCTGTCTGCGGTCCCTACTTTAAATACTCCTCCACTGACCAGACCACTGCTGCCCGTGTACCCCTGGAACCAATTATAAAGTGCCTACAGCCAGCCCATTTTCTTATGTTAGGCCTTTGAAGCCTGTCTGCGGTCCCTACTTTAAATACTCCTCCACTCACCACCACCAAGCTGCCTGCCCGTGTATCCATGTAACCGCTGTGAAACTGCCATGAGCCTATTGTTTGTTATTTTAGGCCTTTGATAGCCTGTCTGCGGCCCCTACTTGCAATACTCCTCCACTGACCACAATGCTGCCTGGAGTGCCTGCCTGTGTATCCATGTAACCGATGTAAAACTGCCATGACTGCCTACTGTTTGTTATTTTAGGCCTTTGATAGCCTGTCTGCAGCCCCTACTTGCAATACTCCTCCACTGACCACACCAATGCTGCCCGTGTACCCCTGGAACCTATTTAAAAGTTCATAGAGCCTAGTTATATATTTTATTTACTATTAATAAGGCCATGATGGACTACGCTGTACCACGCTACAAGCTAACCAGTCGACACTTCTTTTGCGAGAAAAGCCATCCCAACCCTCCACCAGCATGTAGAAGACCGCATTGTCCATGCACTCTGGCAATCTGTGAGTACAAAGGTGCACCTGACAACAGACGCATGGACCTGTAGGCATGGCCACGGAAGATTACGTGTCCATTACGGCGCAATGGGTTAATGTGGTGGATGCATGGTCCACAGGGGACAGCCTACTAAGTCTGTCTGCAGTCCCTAATTCAAATTGTCCTCCACTGTCTAAATCGGAACTTCCACCTTCTGGCTTTCGGCCTATAGTATCAGAAATTAAACTGCATTTGGCCTTCAACTTTGGTTAGGGCCTACTAACGGCTTCTGCCCCTCCCTGGTGTTGTCCTCAACTAAATAAAGCTGAGCTTCAACCTTCCGGCTCTCATTATGTGGTTTTAAAAAAAAAAATGGTGGTTAGGGCCTACTAACGGCTTCTGCCCCTCCCTGGTGTTGTCCTCAACTAAATAAAGCTGAGCTTCAACCTTCCGGCTCTCATTAAGTGGTTTTAAAACAAAAATGGTGGTTAGGGCCTACTAACGGCTTCTGCCCCTCCCTGGTGTTGTCCTCAACTAAATAAAGCTGAGCTTCAACCTTCCGGCTCTCATTATGTGGTTTTAAAAAAAAAAATGGTGGTTAGGGCCTACTAACGGCTTCTGCCCCTCCCTGGTGTTGTCCTCAACTAAATAAAGCTGAGCTTCAACCTTCCGGCTCTCATTAAGTGGTTTTAAAACAAAAATGGTGGTTAGGGCCTACTAACGGCTTCTGCCCCTCCCTGGTGTTGTCCTCAACTAAATAAAGCTGAGCTTCAACCTTCCGGCTCTCATTATGTGGTTTTAAAACAAAAATGGTGGTTAGGGCCTACTAACGGCTTCTGCCCCTCCCTGGTGTTGTCCTCAACTAAATAAAGCTGAGCTTCAACCTTCCGGCTCTCATTAAGTGGTTTTAAAACAAAAATGGTGGTTAGGGCCTACTAACGGCTTCTGCCCCTCCCTGGTGTTGTCCTCAACTAAATAAAGCTGAGCTTCAACCTTCCGGCTCTCATTATGTGGTTTTAAAAAAAAAAATGGTGGTTAGGGCCTACTAACGGCTTCTGCCCCTCCCTGGTGTTGTCCTCAACTAAATAAAGCTGAGCTTCAACCTTCCGGCTCTCATTAAGTGGTTTTAAAAAACAAATGGTGGTTAGGGCCTACTAACGGCTTCTGCCCCTCCCTGGTGTTGTCCTCAACTAAATAAAGCTGAGCTTCAACCTTCCGGCTCTCATTAAGTGGTTTTAAAACAAAAATGGTGGTTAGGGCCTACTAACGGCTTCTGCCCCTCCCTGGTGTTGTCCTCAACTAAATAAAGCTGAGCTTCAACCTTCCGGCTCTCATTAAGTGGTTTTAAAACAAAAATGGTGGTTAGGGCCTACTAACGGCTTCTGCCCCTCCCTGGTGTTGTCCTCAACTAAATAAAGCTGAGCTTCAACCTTCCGGCTCTCATTATGTGGTTTTAAAAAAAAAAATGGTGGTTAGGGCCTACTAACGGCTTCTGCCCCTCCCTGGTGTTGTCCTCAACTAAATAAAGCTGAGCTTCAACCTTCCGGCTCTCATTAAGTGGTTTTAAAACAAAAATGGTGGTTAGGGCCTACTAACGGCTTCTGCCCCTCCCTGGTGTTGTCCTCAACTAAATAAAGCTGAGCTTCAACCTTCCGGCTCTCATTATGTGGTTTTAAAAAAAAAAATGGTGGTTAGGGCCTACTAACGGCTTCTGCCCCTCCCTGGTGTTGTCCTCAACTAAATAAAGCTGAGCTTCAACCTTCCGGCTCTCATTAAGTGGTTTTAAAACAAAAATGGTGGTTAGGGCCTACTAACGGCTTCTGCCCCTCCCTGGTGTTGTCCTCAACTAAATAAAGCTGAGCTTCAACCTTCCGGCTCTCATTAAGTGGTTTTAAAACAAAAATGGTGGTTAGGGCCTACTAACGGCTTCTGCCCCTCCCTGGTGTTGTCCTCAACTAAATAAAGCTGAGCTTCAACCTTCCGGCTCTCATTATGTGGTTTTAAAAAAAAAAATGGTGGTTAGGGCCTACTAACGGCTTCTGCCCCTCCCTGGTGTTGTCCTCAACTAAATAAAGCTGAGCTTCAACCTTCCGGCTCTCATTAAGTGGTTTTAAAACAAAAATGGTGGTTAGGGCCTACTAACGGCTTCTGCCCCTCCCTGGTGTTGTCCTCAACTAAATAAAGCTGAGCTTCAACCTTCCGGCTCTCATTATGTGGTTTTAAAAAAAAAAATGGTGGTTAGGGCCTACTAACGGCTTCTGCCCCTCCCTGGTGTTGTCCTCAACTAAATAAAGCTGAGCTTCAACCTTCCGGCTCTCATTAAGTGGTTTTAAAACAAAAATGGTGGTTAGGGCCTACTAACGGCTTCTGCCCCTCCCTGGTGTTGTCCTCAACTAAATAAAGCTGAGCTTCAACCTTCCGGCTCTCATTAAGTGGTTTTAAAACAAAAATGGTGGTTAGGGCCTACTAACGGCTTCTGCCCCTCCCTGGTGTTGTCCTCAACTAAATAAAGCTGAGCTTCAACCTTCCGGCTCTCATTAAGTGGTTTTAAAACAAAAATGGTGGTTAGGGCCTACTAACGGCTTCTGCCCCTCCCTGGTGTTGTCCTCAACTAAATAAAGCTGAGCTTCAACCTTCCGGCTCTCATTAAGTGGTTTTAAAACAAAAATGGTGGTTAGGGCCTACTAACGGCTTCTGCCCCTCCCTGGTGTTGTCCTCAACTAAATAAAGCTGAGCTTCAACCTTCCGGCTCTCATTATGTGGTTTTAAAAAAAAAAATGGTGGTTAGGGCCTACTAACGGCTTCTGCCCCTCCCTGGTGTTGTCCTCAACTAAATAAAGCTGAGCTTCAACCTTCCGGCTCTCATTAAGTGGTTTTAAAACAAAAATGGTGGTTAGGGCCTACTAACGGCTTCTGCCCCTCCCTGGTGTTGTCCTCAACTAAATAAAGCTGAGCTTCAACCTTCCGGCTCTCATTATGTGGTTTTAAAAAAAAAAATGGTGGTTAGGGCCTACTAACGGCTTCTGCCCCTCCCTGGTGTTGTCCTCAACTAAATAAAGCTGAGCTTCAACCTTCCGGCTCTCATTAAGTGGTTTTAAAACAAAAATGGTGGTTAGGGCCTACTAACGGCTTCTGCCCCTCCCTGGTGTTGTCCTCAACTAAATAAAGCTGAGCTTCAACCTTCCGGCTCTCATTATGTGGTTTTAAAAAAAAAAATGGTGGTTAGGGCCTACTAACGGCTTCTGCCCCTCCCTGGTGTTGTCCTCAACTAAATAAAGCTGAGCTTCAACCTTCCGGCTCTCATTAAGTGGTTTTAAAACAAAAATGGTGGTTAGGGCCTACTAACGGCTTCTGCCCCTCCCTGGTGTTGTCCTCAACTAAATAAAGCTGAGCTTCAACCTTCCGGCTCTCATTATGTGGTTTTAAAAAAAAAAATGGTGGTTAGGGCCTACTAACGGCTTCTGCCCCTCCCTGGTGTTGTCCTCAACTAAATAAAGCTGAGCTTCAACCTTCCGGCTCTCATTAAGTGGTTTTAAAACAAAAATGGTGGTTAGGGCCTACTAACGGCTTCTGCCCCTCCCTGGTGTTGTCCTCAACTAAATAAAGCTGAGCTTCAACCTTCCGGCTCTCATTATGTGGTTTTAAAAAAAAAAATGGTGGTTAGGGCCTACTAACGGCTTCTGCCCCTCCCTGGTGTTGTCCTCAACTAAATAAAGCTGAGCTTCAACCTTCCGGCTCTCATTAAGTGGTTTTAAAACAAAAATGGTGGTTAGGGCCTACTAACGGCTTCTGCCCCTCCCTGGTGTTGTCCTCAACTAAATAAAGCTGAGCTTCAACCTTCCGGCTCTCATTATGTGGTTTTAAAAAAAAAAATGGTGGTTAGGGCCTACTAACGGCTTCTGCCCCTCCCTGGTGTTGCCCTCAACTAAATAAAGCTGAGCTTCAACCTTCTGCTCCAAATTACCATTTTAAAAAATGCAATAGGCTTTTCCGGCCTACTAAAGGTGTCTGCCACTCCCTGGTGTTGTCCTCAACTGAACAAAGCTGAGCTTCCACATTCTGGCTTTCGCCCTATACTATCAGATATTAAACTGCATTTGGCCTACTAGTGTGGTTAGGCCCTTGAAACAGTGTCTGCTGCTCTTGGGTTTGCTACTCCACTGAACAAAGCAATGCCGCCTGTTTAGTCCTGTTACCAATTTTGAACTGCATGTAGCCTACTTTATTCTTTGGCCCTATATCTGTTTCCTCCTCATCCTGCCCATTGCCCAGCCACTGCTAAATGAGTCTGCTGGTACATTGACCTAGACCACTACATTCCCCTTGTACTCTACACAGCCAGAATCTGTCCCTGCTGAAAGTAAGGTTCCCCTTCCCGCATGTTATACCACCTTACACAGGGACAAAGAGGAAGGTGCAGATGAAAGTGCAGGTTCCTTCATCAGGTGGGGGGGCATACTCGTTGGCGACGTCACTGGCACAGGGCCCCTCAGAGTACGCAAAAGTGTCGCTGCTGGTGGGAGGCGCCCCCGCCATGCAAACACACCGCCGTACTTTGAGGGGCCCTGTGCCAGTGGCAATGCGAACGAGTGGGCCCCCCCCCTGCTTGCTCAGGATCACAGCACTTGCAACTTTTAAATACTTACCTTTCCCTGCAACACCGCCGTGACGTAGTCCGCATTTCCTGGGCCCACGAAAAACTTGAGCCGGCCCTACTCCCCCCACAACTTTTGCCAAATGACCCCCAATTCCCTATGCCCAACTATTATTATAAAGTTAATTAAGATTGACAAGCTTCAGAAACAAGAATGGATGTTTTTGGCATTAAAATGGGCACTGTAGGTGTTTTCCTGGCCTCCACTCACTGCCGACTATGCTTCCCCATTGACTTGCATTGGGTTTCGTGTTTCGGTCGATCCCCGACTTTTAGCGATAATCGGCCGACTGCACTCGACTCGACTCTGGACAAAATCGGGTTTCCCAAAACCCTACTCGATCTTAAAAAAATGAAAGTCGCTCAACCCTAGTGGGGAGAATGATATGATGGTGGGGGAGGAGGAAATCATGGAGGTGGTGAAAAGGGCAATAATGGGGGGAAGAAATGATGGAGGTGGTAGAATGGACAAGGATGGTGGTGGTGGAAAGCACACTGATGATATTGGAGGGGGAGAAAATGATGGAGGTGGTGAAATGGGCAAGTATGGTGATGGCGGCAGAAAGGAAGATGATGGTGGTGGAAAGGGCAATGATGGGGATGGTGGGGAAGAGAAAATGATGGATGTGGTGGAAAAGGCAAAAGGAGGAAATGATGGAGATGTGGAATGGGCAATGATGGGAGTACTGGTGAAGGAGGAAATGATGGAGGATGTGGAATGGGAAATACGGGGTGGTGGGGGAGAAAGCAATGATAGCGGTGGTGGAGAAGGCAAATATGGAGGTGGTGAAGAGAGCAATGATGGGGTGGGGTAGAGGAAAATAATTTGCATATATGAGGAAACAGTACAGGAGAATGGGGGGCATGTATGAGGAAAGTGTACGAGGGAATTGGGGGCATGTATGAGGAAACAGTACTGGGGAATAGGGGGCATGTATGAGGAAACAGTACTGGGGAATGGGGGGCATATCTGAGGAAACAGTATGGGGATGGGTGCAGACAGTATGAGGAGCGAAGGGGGGAATGTACGTGGACACAGTATGAGTTGCAATGTGAAAAATGTATGTGGACAGTGTACGGGGAGTGAGGGTGATGGGATGTGTGCAGACACAGTAAGGGGAGTCAGGTGAGCAGGCAGTGTAGAAAGTGAGGGGGTAAATATATGAGGAGGCAGTATGGTGAACAGGGGGATGTGAGAGGAGACAGTATGAGGAACGAGGGGAATAGTGTGAGGAGACAGTATGGGGAGAAAAGTGATTGGGCACAGAATAGAAACTGAGTAGTGGGGGCGTAGCATGGAGGGACAGTGTAAGGGCACAACCAGGAGGGGACAGTATACCAAGGAGGGGGAGTGTGATGAGAGTACAGTATAAATACTGAGCCCTAGAGGGGGACACAGTATGAGAGGACAGTGTGAAGAGGGGGCTGGTATGGAAAGGAGAGATCAGTTTGAAGAGCATGTACCATAAGAGGGACAGTGTGGGGGTCATATTTTGTGCAGACAATATAGTTAGGGGCAATTTATTATTCAGGAGCATTATAATGACACATATCTTGCAGAGATTTTCTGCAAAAGAGTGGAGAAGATGGAAGTCTGCAGAGACGAGCTGTGGATGAGAAAACTCATCATGGGGTCTGGACAAGATGAAAAAAGAAGGAGAACGGCTCTAGAGATGACATCATCTATAAGGTACCTGGATGTTAATGTTATTTGTGATACTAACTAACTCATGTTTTTATTTATGTTAGGAGTAGTGTTGAGCATTCCGATACCGCAAGTATCGGGTATCGGCCGATATTTGCTGTATCGAAATTCCGATACCGAGTTCCGATATTTTTGTGACTTCGGAAATCGGAATCGGAAGTTCCCAGTGTATGGTTCCCAGGGTCTGGAGGAGAGGAGACTCTCCTTCAGGCCCTGGGATCCATATTCATGTAAAAAATAAAGAATTAAAATAAAAAATATGGATATACTCACCCGTCCGGCGGCCTCTGGACCTTACCGATGTAACCGGCAGCCTCCGTTCCTAAGAATGCAGAGAGTTTAGGACCTGCGATGATGTCGCGGCTTGTGATTGGTCGCGTGAGCGGTCACATGAGCGGTCACGCGACCAATCACAAGCCGCGACGTCATCAAAGGTCCTTCACTCCTCATTCTTAGGAACGGAGGCTGCCGGTTACATCGGTAAGGTCCAGGGGCAACCGGAGGGGTGAGTATATCCATATTTTTTATTTTAATTCTTTATTTTTTACATGAATATGGATCCCAGGGCCTGAAGGAGAGTCTCCTCTCCTTCAGACACTGGGAACCATCCAGGATACCTTCCGATACTTGTGTCCCATTGACTTGCATTGGTATCGGGTATCGGTATCGGCGATATCTGATATTTTTTGGATATCGGCCGATACCATCCGATACCGATACCTTTGAGTATCGGAAGGTATCACTCAACACTAGTTAGGAGTGTTAAAGGGGATGTCCAGGTTTGTAATGAGTCTGCAGTCATTCTTTGTAACTGCAGACTTCTGACTTCTCAGAGCGCGCACTGCACGCTGTCAGGAATCTGTCATGCTGGCGATTTACATACATGCTGACTAGACATATGTAGCCTCACTCAATGAAAATGAACTGAGCGAGGCCGGGCACTTCTAGTCGGAATGTGGTCAGAAGTATACAAATCACATGATTGTGCTGACATGACTGTTTACCGGCAAGGGAGAATCCTAAAAGTGTGCAGTGCATTAGTTGTGAGAATTGTCCTGTGACAATGAGCTTCTCTTCTGCTTCTCTCAGTTTTTCACTGAATATTGAGAGCATTAGGGAGAGAGGCTCGTCGGTACATGACTAAGTGTGCAAATCGCATATGTCCTGGGGGGGCGCCAAAATGAATTCTTGCACTGGGTGCCAGAAACCCTAGATACGCCACTGTTTCACACCCTAATCACTTTTGCAATTAGCTGTATTGTAAAATGTCCTACAGTTTTTTTCATTGGAACTCTCCAAAGAGGTCCTGAATCCAAGGCAGTGATAGACTCTGTGAGAGATGAGCACAGTACTGGCTCTGTATTTCTGTCTCCAATGCAGCTGCTTGTAACTGTGAAAGAATAAGTAAAAAAGGGACAGAGATAGAAGCAATATTAGGGACACCAGCACCACTCCACCTTTAAACAAATTGTCAGCAGCTTTTGTCCAAAGCAAGTGAGGATGTAGCAGCCGCTGGTTGTGTAAGGCTATGTGCCCACGTTGCAGAAATGCTGCGGAAATATCCACAGCATTTCCGCAACCCCCTGCCGTGGGTAAAATGCATGCGGAATTTAGCTTGCAGAATGCTTGCGTTTTCCAAGCGATTTGAAGCATTGCTTGGAAAAGTGATTGACAGGTCGGTCACACTTGTCAAACATAGTGCTTGACAAGTGTGACCAACTTTTTACTATTGATGCTGCCTATGAAGCAACAATAGTAAAAGATAAAATGTTAAAACAATAAAAAAATAAAAATATGGTTATTCTCACCTTCCGACGGACCCCGATCTCCTCAGCGGTGCTCCCGGTACATTCCATTCCCAGGGATGCATTGCGCGAAGGACCTTTGTGACGTCACAGTCACGTGACCATGACATCATCTCAGGTGAATCGCGCAATGCATCCCTGGGAACATAAGCCGCCGCGTGCACCGCTGAGAGCCGGTAGGACTCCGGGGGCCATCGGAAGGTAAGTATATCGCTATTTTTTATTTTAATTCTTTTTTTTTTACATGAAAATCCTGCTGACCCTGGGTACCATCCGCACATGAAGCGCTCACTTTACGCATGGTGGGCATAAGTGAAGACTTTTGTAGGGATTGGACTGCAAATAAATGAGATTTTCTCTGACGGAGCCTCAGTCTGACTGTTTTGGACATCATGAAGAATGATTGTCTAGAAAAGAAAAAATGAATGCTACTATGAGACCGGTTGTCATGCCAACAGTAAAGCTTCCTTTGGCCATTCATTTGTGGGGTTGATTAAATTCCAATAGAGTGTGCTCAATCACAACTTTACAGAGGAATAAGAATTTCTCCCAATGATCCATGAGCAATTTGGTGATGAAAATTGCTTTTTCCAGCATGATGGCGCACCACGTCACAAGGTAATAATGATAACTAAGGGACTTGGTAAAAAAACATTGACACATTGGGTCCATGGCTAGGAGGATACCCTGATTTCAATTCCATTGAGAACCTGTATCAAACATTAAAAAAAATCAACATTTTTATAAACTCCAAGCACTGATTAGACAAGAATGAGTTGCCATCAGTCAACCAATGGTACAAACATTTCTCCAAAGTGTCACAGAAACTGGTTTTCAACATGACAAGGCCAGACCTCTTGTTGCTCTTCCTACTTTGAGCAGCCTGCGTAGTCTAGACATGCTAGCTAGCCTGCAGCATCTCCAGACTTGTCGGCCATTAAGCACATCAGTGGTCAACAAGGGCAAAAAAACCTGTCAGCAGTGAATCTTGATAATTTATGTGCCCAAGTGCATTCAGTGTGGCAGAAAACTCCTCATCCATTAAGAACCTCATTGATAGCATGCATGTAATTGTGTGTAATTCTGTGTATGGAGATCATATTCAATACTGAATGAGTCGAGATGTTTTGAAAATGTTGTTTCCAGTATTTCATCATTTGCATATCATTAACAAAAATCTTACTCCTGTGATCTCTTAATTTGTCATCCTTGGTGTTGCAGTTTCAATATTGAGGATTTTAGATATAGTATGTAACATTTAATAAAACTTCAATAAGTTTAATTTATTTGTGCATTATTTAAGCCTTTTAAAAGATTTGACACATGAGAGAATGGCTAAGGGTCAGAAAATGACTTCTAATGGAGCTTTGAGCTACAGAAATCTCCCATGTAGGTGCTTGTCCCTGAAAACCTCTCCAGCTATGTGATAACAGTTCTGTGGAACACTTACACACATGTATTGAAGAAACAGCTGAGGCATGCACTAACTCACCCAGTGAAATAGTGTGTCCAACACTACTTGGCAATAGAATGCACTTTCTGAAATTGAAAGAAAGCTTTAGCGATATTGAGCATGAAATGGTGCTGGCAAAACTTTATGAGACACAATGTAACTTATTAATAAATGTGGGCCTAATTGTATGATTATTTAAAAAACAAAATAAATAATAAAATTTAAATCAAGTTTATATAAGGAAAATTTATAAATTATTATTAAAGTAATAAAAGTATTGTGCATTCATATGATATTCTCATGTTAGCAAATGTTAGACATATGAGCCATGACAGAGCCACCTAGTGTTCTCTATAGGTTATGCACATTCTGTAAGAAAAGGTATTATACAAAGAATGTGTTATATAAGCCAGAATGTTCACTTTTACAAGCTTCACATAGTTTAGTAATCAAAGAGTGTAAGTCCCATCAGTTCTGCTCAAATATGGAAAAAATAAACATGCACTGAAAATGAAAAGTGTTGGTGTAGTCAATAATGGTATATTGAAGCACTTACAGTAACTTACATTCAGAAGATATTTATTTAAAACAAATATTACTTTCAAATGTTACTATATTTACATTTTTATTTATAAATTATTTAATACTTCACCTTCATATTTTATTAAGTTACAGTTACAGACTAAAAAAGAAAACATTTTGTTATATACAAGTTTTTAGTCTGCAACTGTCACACAATAGTTACATTTAGAAATGAGCACTGAGATTCAAATTCACCAGATCATTCAAATTTAGCAAGAAAATTAAATTTGTATTGAAATTATGAATCAAGTGTTCTATGCTCTAGGGTTTCTCCAGAGCACAAAAAATAATAAATGTATGGTGTAAAAGAAAAAAAGCATTACTCACCTCACCTCTCACCCATCCCTCCGCTGGCGCTGCCCACTGTTCAGCAACTGCCCTGTATGGCTACTTCTTTAGCTGTGGCATGCAACATCCTCTGCAGACCATCTTCACTCTGCTCTGAGGCTTCCAGTGATGATCAAGCCTTTGACCTCCCAAGTAGAGATGGACGAACGTGCTCGGATAACGTCTGGGCGTTTGAGTCCCCATGGCTCAAGACGTGCTATGTGCGAGTCACCATGGCTTCATGATTTGCGTCTGATAGCCTGAACACATGTTGGGATTCCCTAACAAACAGGCTATCCCCATGTGTTCAGGCTGTCCAACATAATATATGAGCACGCCCAAGATACTCAGATAACACCCAATTGTGCTCGAATAAGAGCACATTCACTCATCACTAGTCTCAAGAATCAGAAGGTGAGCTGCAGTGGCAGTGACACTTGTGAGCTACAAGGTGAGCACTGAAATAAAAAAAATCTAAATTTCAGCAAAATGTCAAGGTAAGCCTCCTTACCTTGACAAGCCAGCTGGTATGTCACTCTCCATAAGGAGAAATGTTACCCCTTAGACCCCAGTCCAGAGCCTCTCACCTAGCCAAATCAGTTCTCATGCTTCGCACTGACGAGGGCCAACAGCCCGAAACACCGTGTCTGCAAATTGAGATACTGATTTGGCTTTTATCCTAAGTCATATTGCACGACTCGTTAAAGGGTTGATTGTGACTTGTAGGATCGCTACTTCCAATAGGTGGCACTATAGAGTTAAGTCCTCTTTTTTTCAGCAGAGGCAATTTGCATATAGCAAAATGTCAGTCATCTGGCACAAAGTAAATTGTAAAAAATTCAGGAGAATATGAATTTTTTTTGTAAAATCTATGACAAATTCACTCATCTCTATATAAAATCAGTTTGTGGTGCTAGTGTAGGGGGTTGGGCTATGCATGGCGTACCTGCCGTCCCGGTGCCGTCATGTTATGGTCATATCCACTTGGGTACAAGATATTGTATAAGAAATAGATACTGTTGTTCTTTGATATGTCAGTTAATAATGCTAGAGATTGGTACTGCTACACGAACATGTGTATTACCACTATTCCTCATTGGTACTGGTACACAAATCAGTGTATAACCATCTTGTTAAATATATATTAGTGATGAGCGAGTATACTCGTTGCTCTGGTTTTCCCAAGTACGCTCTGGTGGTCTCCGAGTATTTGTAACTGCTTGGAGATTTAGTTTTTGTTGAAGCAGCAGCATGATTTACAGCTGCTAGCCAGCCTGAGTACATGTGGGGTTTGCCTAGTTGCTCAGGAAAAACTGAGCAACGAGTATACTCGCTCATCACTAATATATATGTGTTATACTGTTATTGCATGTATAGAATAGGGAAAGTGTAGTGTCCAATTTTGGCCACTAGATGGGGGGCACTACAGAGTTTTTGTTTTCCCCATTCTGCAAATTCAGCGTGCCGATCGGGCATCAGTCGAACACCCCTTCGGTGGATATTAGCTACACACAAATGGCACCCTTACAAAATCCAGCTGCTTCTACATCTCAGAGAGGATGAGCCAGATCAGCATGCTGAATCTGCAGAATGGGCAAAACAAAAATTGGAACAGGACCCTCAGTTTACACAGAACATTATGTTCAGTGACGAGGCAAATTTTTTGGGGTGGGCCATTTATATGGATACACCTAAATAACATGGGAATGGTGGCAGTTTTCTTGCACTGGGTGTCTTGCATTGAAATCTGCTGCAATGTCCCTGGTACTGCGTTCACCAGACATCCACACAATTTCTATCCGCTCCACACCTGTTAACCTCTGCATGTCAATGGCTGTAAACAAAGATAAACTTGTAAATAACTCATGAAAGAATAAAGTTACGTTAAAACCAAGCATATCATTGTTTTTCTTGTGAAATTCTCAATAAGTTTGATGTGTCACATGACCCTGTTCCCATTGGAAAATTAAAGTTGGATCCAAAATGGCCGACTTCAAAATGGCCGCCATGGTCACAACCCATCTTGAAAAGTTTTCCCCCACTCATATACTAATGTGTCTCAAACAGAAAGTTGATATCACCAACCATTCCCATTTTATTTAGGTGTATCCATATACACGGCCCACCCTGTATGTTATGTGTAGTATAATTAGTAACATAGTGTAAGTAAATGGTTAGCTGTAGGAGGGGTTGCTGTGTGGTAAGCAATTGTTTTATGTTAGGAAGCTCAGAAGGGCCTAGGCGCCCGAAGCGTCCATACGGGCACTAAGCCCAGGACACCACAGCAGCCACGTAACATTTAAAAAGAGAACCCAGTCATTCGGAGCCCTACAGGGACAGAAGGACAGTATACAGCAGCAGAGCTACTGCAGTTTGGAGTGGAAGAAAGGAAGTAGTCCAGGAAAATACAGGGCACAGATGGTCCAAGATGTGGCAGAAAATTGCGTGGGCAGATACTCTCAAATCCGGAGCGAAACGGATGAGGAAAAACCCAAAAATAGTTAGTCTGGACAAGGAGAACGCTGTGGTACCGCCTAAGGCATTATTACCCCGCAATGTGCTGAAGGACATGAGACTGAGTACAGGGAAGATGCAGGATGCGTACTGTATGGAGCCCAATGTTTATGCTGATTCTGACAAGAATGTTCTGCAAAGCGTATTGAGTAAAGTTCTTCATTTTGCATTTGAAACGGAACGTGTCTCAATTCTTGTGAAGTTGATTACAGAAAGTCCCCAGCACAGCAGAGGAGTTCTTTATGGTGAGGAGAGAGAAGACACAGGTATGCTGATAGAAGAATGTTATTTTTCTGTGAGGGGAGGCCAGGACACAAAAGCCCTGGTGTCCTCTGGCATGACTACGGTCCTGGCCGAACTTTACACTAGACCAGCCTTAAAGGGAATCTTTCAGCAGTTTTTTTAATGTAAACTGAAGATACCAGGAGATAGAGGCTGAAACACTGAATTCAGTGATACTTCACTTATCAGGTGGTGCTGTTGTTTACTTACAATGAAGGTTTTAACGTCTGGTGATTATCATTGCTCTTACTAGCTGGGGCATGGTTGCTGGACCTACTCTGCCCCCTTCTCTGATAAGCAGCCTACTGTCATCAGACAATGTAAATCAGAGCCTGATGTGGACGGGGTTAGCTTTCTCATCTCCGCTACATGCTACAATATGTAGGACCTGATTAATCATCTAATGCAACCCCAGCAGCAGTAACAGCTGGCACATCAGAAGACAAGTAAGGGTGACAACATAGAGACCTTTTTGATTATTTTTAAAAGGGCAGCCAAGAAGGAGAAACTTCCCCCAGAACAATGGGCAGAGGTGCAGGCGCAATACTTGGCGGGGAGCACCAGAAGGCCTACTATAAGTTGGCTTTTCATGATGCCAAGGAGTATGGAAGCTAAAAACTAACATTTTGGCTCCCTTGGATGACTGGCAGGGAGCAGCAGGTCCACAGTTGGGCGTATCACCGTGAAAAACTCTCTTGCTCCCAAATGTTTGACCTACTGCATCTGGTCCAAAATTGATTGCAGCCAGAGTCTTCTACCCCTGAGCAGATGGAAGAACAAGTTGTGATGGACCGGTTTGTGCATTACCTTCCGAGTCCAATACAGACTTGAGTCACCCTGGGTGATCTCTGGAACATCAATGGAACTTGTCCAACTGGTCAAAAGATATCAGGGGGTAAAGGGTTCCTTGGGAAAGGAGTCCACTTCATACTGGGGTTCCCAACAGGGAGCCTGTGCAATCATAATGGATAACCGCACACGGCTGTCAATGGAAAATACAGGCAGGCTGACTCTTCTAAAATTGAACAAGGGCTGGATTTCCTCTGACTTTGTAAGCCCTACGGATGACAGCAGCATAATGTAAATGCAGCCCCAATTTTTGGAAGTTGTCTTAACGTCCATCCCTTACTATCCAAAACCATTTTGTCCAGGAAATCACCTCCTCCTCCTCCTGCTTTTGCAATAAGTACTTAGTGTTTATCTATGCATACCCCATGTGGGTAATGTTTTGTACTTTTTGAAAACTTTGCACATTGTGCAATGGTGAAACTTGTACACCATATCTCTACCCCTTATAATAACTACAAAGTATTTTGTGATGTCTCCATCATGGCCTCTTTTAACGTGTATGATACAGACCCCTTGAGGTAATTTTTAAAAACCTCTGCACATTTTGTACTGGAAAAATTTCTACGCTCAATCTCTACCTTTTATAATAACAGCTAATTGGATTGTGAGGTCCCCATAGTGTCCTCTTTCATCATGTATTATACAGACCCCTTGGGGTAATTTTTGGAAACCTTTGTACATTGTGCAATGGTTAAATTTCTACACTCAATTAGAGATGAGAGAAAATTTCAATGTTCGGTTAGGATTAAGATCGCTGAATTTGAAATATTCACCAATAAATTCATCAAATATTCGCTGACCATAGCCAAATGCCATACATATCAATGGGAGGCAAAAACAAACGCTTGCACAACATCTTATAACGACCCCAAATTCTGCCAAAACACATTAAATGAAGGACAGACACCAGGAAAGTGGCCTAAATTCACCCACAGTACAAAATGTAGCATGGCACTGCAGCAATCAGCCAAACATGAGGTATTGGAGTCTGGGAAAGCATTTACAGCTTTTAATTAAATGTCACAGAAAGATAAGGTGGGTGAGGGATCGATGGAGGCCTCCTATGCTGGGAGCCCTGATACCACATGCAACAGCCCAACCTGCATTCAAATATCATATAATTTTTGTAGACTACTATTGTCAGAAAAATCTAAGGATAGCAACATGGGTAGTTGACTCCAAGGAAGTGGAGGCCTGATGGTCTTGGAGGCTCACTGCTACAGGCAACACGCATGAAGGAGTCCTAAATAGGAGTCTACACATTTACAAAAGTTAGTGGCAGAAACCAACAAAGTGGCATTAATTGCAATAAAGTAGAACTAGTATAATGGGGACCGACACATCTTTCACTACAGGCAACGCAGCCGACAATGTAATGGGCATGGTGGTGGAATCACTGTTCCATATCCCTCTGAAAGCCTGGAAGGGGAGTCACTAGGTGACCCATCAAATCCCTACTCAGACAAGTGGCAGCAGGCAAAAACTGCGACCCAAGGAGGGACAAAGAGGTGACACCATACGATACTCCATGGCTTACTTTCAGAAGGTGGCAGCTAACCCCCTACAGCGAGTAAGCTGCTACGGCCCAGAGGGATGAAAAATGCAGCCAGGCACTGTAGGGACTCTGTAACCACGGGTGCAGATGGGACCAGCTGAGGAACAGAAAAGCACTGGCAGGTGCGGGCTGGACTGGGTGTTAGACAGATGTTCATTGGCAGGTGCGATCTGGATCGGCTGATGGACAGAAGAGCACAGACAGGTACGAGCAGACAGGCACAGACAGGTAAGAACAGATGGGTACAGGTTAGACAAGAAGACAGGCGGACCTGTGGAACTTGACAACTATCAAGCATGCAAGACAAACTAACAACGTAGCTCAAATAGAAGGTGTGGCCCAGCTATAGGTTGGGAATATCTTAAGTTGCTGCGGGTGGTCCTTTTAAGAGGGAGGGAGCACGCTTGTGCGCCCTCTAAGCATAGTTCCCGGTCCTACAACTGAACCTTGCCGGGCACAAACACATGGGGGCAAGATAAGGAGGTGGTGTGGGAGTGGGAGACACTGAATGTCCTGTCTGTTAGGTATGAGGAGATCCAACAAAGGGCCAAGTCTGTAATGTCAGCAGATCAGAAAGTCTGTAGTAAGCAGAAATGGTCCACTGTTGTGAATTCTGCTTTTGGTCTCCCTCCGGTGGTTGTAGGTGGTAATGCAGTTGCCCCTGAGTTGCAGTCCTGGTCAGGTGTATCTGCTGATTGCAGTTCTGACTGGGGTATTTAGGCATGCAGGATTCATTAGTCCTTGCCAGTTGTCAATTGTTGTTGGGAGGTGTAGGACCTCTGCCTGGTTCCTCCTGCCTTTCTGCAAATCATCAAAGATAAGTGTCTGTTTTTTTTTCCTGTGGCACACATGTTGTGTGCTTCACAATTCAGTGCTATTCTTTGTGTTTTCTTGTCCAGCTTAGATTGTGTCAGTATTTTCTCAGTCTTGTTGGATTCTCTGGAGTGGCAGATATACATTCCATGTCTTTAGTTAGATTGTGGAACTTTTTGTATTATCTGCTGTGGATATTTTTGGAAGGGTTTTAATACTGACCGCCTAGTAATCTGTCCTATCCTTTCCTATTTAGCTAGAGTGGCCTCTTTTGCTAAATCCTGTTTTCTACCTGCGTGTGTCTATTCTTCTCCTACTCACAGTCATTATTCGTGGGGGGCTGCCTATCCTTTGGGGGTCTGCTCTGAGGCAAGGTAGCATTTCTATTTCCATCTATAGGGGTATTTAGTCCTCCGGTTGTGTCGAGGTGTCTAGGGTATGTTAGGCACACCCCACGGCTACTTCTAGTTGCGGTGCTAGTTCAGGATTTGTGGTCAGTACAGGTTCCACCGACTCCAGAGAAAGTTTCATGCGGCTCCAAGGTCACCAGATCATAACAGTCCACTGTGTCAAACACAGATGCCTGGTCAAGGAGAAAGAGGAGGACAAACTCGCTTTGCTTTCATTTGGTGGTTAGTAGGTTGTTGGTGACTTTAGTCATTGCTTTTTCAGTGGAATGGTGGGGTCTGAAGCTAGATTGTAAGCGGTCAAAGAGGGAGCAAGAGGAGAGGTGGGAGGACAGCTCAAAATGGACGTGTTGTTCCAGTAGTTTGATGGCATAGGTGAGAAATTATATGGGATGACAGGTAGACACAGAGGATGGGTCAAGGGTGGGATTTTGAGGATAGGTGTGATTGAGGTATGTTTCAATCAGGATGGAAGACACCAGTTGTTAGTGACAGGTTGAAGACATGGGTTATGAAGGCATGTGATGAAGACTGTGGTAAAGTTTGCAATGAGTTGGCATGTTATTGTGTTAATTCACAGGTGGTGAGTAGTGTTGAGCGATACTTTCCGATATCGGAAAGTATCGGTATCGGAAAGTATCGGCCGATACCGTCAAAATATCGGATCCAATCCGATACCGATACCCGATCCCAATGCAAGTCAATGGGACGAAAATATCGGAATTAAAATAAACCCTTTATACACTTGTAGGTTCATTCTACATGAAGGAAAACAACTAAGAATAATGTAGGATGCATTGGGGGACGTGGCGGAGACATTAAAGGCACAGAGGTTTAGCCCAATGTAATAGAATAGCAGGATTTTTTTTTTTTTATGACGTTCGGCGTTAGAAAGAATTTGACTATGTTATTTTTTTTTTTTTTATGTCACATATTGATGTTTCACTATCACTACTTCAACGCCCTTCACCTTCTTTTTTACTTCTCCCACGCTTTCTTCTTCATTATCCTCATCATCAGCTTCTTTGACATCAACTTCTTCAACTTATTCATCTTCTTCTTCATCTTCTACCTATTATTTTTTGGGTTACATTGTTCATATTCTTTTTATTTTACTATTATCTTCATCATATTCTACTTCTTCATCATATTCTTATTTGTGACAGGCATTCCCGTAGTTGTTATCTATAAAAGTTTGAAGATTACACCTTCCGTTCTGCCTGTCACAAAAGAGTTACATTTGTCCGCGTTCAGTTTGGCCTGCAGCATCAGGCTTTATCCAGGGGCACCACGAGGAGGAACGGACTCACCCCCATACACTGCTTAGTCTTCTTCTGCTTATAATTTAGATAATATTTTTTGCTCTGATATTTAGTGTTATGCTTAATGTTCTTCTGCTCTTTGTTCTGCAGCCTCTTGTTCTTCTGCTTCTCGGTCTTCCAGGTCGTCGTCGTCTCCAGGGTTGTCGTCTCCGGGGTCGTCGTCATCGGGGTGGTCTTCAGGGTCATCGTCTCCGGGGTCGTCGTCATCACGGTGGTCTTCAGGGTCATCGTCTCCAGGGTCGTCGTCATCACGGTGGTTGTCGTCTCTGGTGTCGTCGTCATCTTATGTGTGTTCTTCCGGGTCATCGTGTTTAGTCTCTTGAACTTGGAAATGTAGCAGAAGGTACAAGAAGGCTGAGAAAATGCCGAGAACCAGCTGATGGAACTGGAACTCGGATGGCTACCCGAAGGTCCAAGAGCCAATGGAACTACCGAGGACCAGCTGACGTTACTGGAACCCGGTTACTAAGCAGGAGGTACCCGTGCCTGAAAGCACTACCAAGGACCACCTGACGTTGGTGGAACTCGGATACCCAGAGGGAGGCACCTAAGCCAAAGGCTCTGCCCGGAACCAGCTGACGGTACTGGAACCAGGATGGGGAGCAGAAGGTACAAGAGCAAAAGACACTGCCGAGAACCAGCTGATGGTGCTGGAACCCGGATGGGTAGCCGAAGGTCCAAGAGCCAATGGAACTACCGAGGACCAGCTGACGTTACTGGAACCCGGTTACTAAGCAGGAGGTACCCGTGCCTGAAAGCACTACCAAGGACCACCTGACGTTGGTGGAACTCGGATACCCAGAGGGAGGCACCTAAGCCAAAGGCTCTGCCCGGAACCAGCTGACGGTACTGGAACCAGGATGGGGAGCAGAAGGTACAAGAGCAAGTGTCTGCGTGGCTTTTGCAGGACACGATGCCGGCTGCACAGCAGGGGAACAGCTGGCGGTGCTGAACCCCACTGACACATTGGCTGGTGTTTTTCTCTGTGCAGCTAGCAGTACCGGGCCCCAACTGGCGGTGTTGGAGCCCGGGGTCAGCAGGAGGAGGAGATGGAGCAGAGTGTAGGCCGAAGCCTGCACTGGCGGCAGCTTTTGGGTCTGTTGTGCCTGCGTGGCAGTTGCAGGACACGTTGCCGGCTGCACAGCAGGGGAACAGCTGGCGGTGCTGAACCCCACTGACACATTGGCTGGTGTTTTTCTCTGTGCAGCTAGCAGTACCGGGCCCCAACTGGCGGTGTTGGAGCCCAGGGCTCTGCAGGGGGAGCAGAGTGTAGGCCGAAGCCTAATTGAACCAATTTCAAAGGTAACCTTTAACCCCCCCTCAGGGGTTACAAAGTAGAAGAGCCACAGCTTATGCAGCAGTAGTGCTGCACAAGTCAAAGGTTGCTCTTTTAATTTCGCTCCTTGCACACGCTGAAAGGAACACGTATAACATTTAGCCCTTTATACAGTCAAACTGTGTTGGAGGCGCGAGTTCCCTTTGTAATGAGACGCAGCACAGATGTCAAGAATCCCACCTTGGTGCTGGGTGCAGCCTCCTGAGCGTTGTTATTTGCTGTACAGGAGTCTGCGCTGTCGTGTTATCCCCTGGCCTAGCGCTGTTAGCGCTGCCCATGTTCTGGCATCATTTAATGTCGGCCGGTGCGTTTCGCGATGACCATGAATCCCAGCCCCGCAGTGTCTTAACATTGTTAAAACACTGCGGGGCTGGGATTCAGGGCCTGGCGCAGCACATATGTTCGCCTCTCACACTCGGGTCCTTACACCCGCTTCAGACTGTGCGGCGTCATCTGATCCCTTATCGCATGCCACGGCCATGAAGCCGCACAGTCCGCAGAAGGCGGAAGGAGATGAGGGACAGGCGAAGATATGCACCGCTCCTGCCCATCAATCACACCCTCGCAGTCCCAAGAAATCAGACACCGAGGGGCGTTGTGTGGGTCAGGGCGGCCGCAGAGGCGCAGGCAGCCAAACAATGATGCCAGAAGACGGGCAGCGCTACCAAGGGGGTTGCAGCGTGTCATTACAAAGGAAAGTCACACCACCGGGACGGTTAAATGGTCACACAGAGGACACATTTTAGACGTGTTTTCAGTTCCACATGTGCGAGGAGAATACGTTTATGAGCCACCTTGCACACATGCAGCATTACCGCTGTACAAGGTGGCCTTTAAAACGTACAAATGCCTGGGGGAGGGGGGACAGGTTCCCTTCAATTTCAGTTCTTGTGTCTGCGTGGCTTTTGCAGGACACGATGCCGGCTGCACAGCAGGGGAACAGCTGGCGGTGCTGAACCCCACTGACACATTGGCTGGTGTTTTTCTCTGTGCAGCTAGCAGTACCGGGCCCCAACTGGCGGTGTTGGAGCCCGGGGTCAGCAGGAGGAGGAGATGGAGCAGAGTGTAGGCCGAAGCCTGCACTGGCGGCAGCTTTTGGGTCTGTTGTGCCTGCGTGGCAGTTGCAGGACACGTTGCCGGCTGCACAGCAGGGGAACAGCTGGCGGTGCTGAACCCCACTGACACATTGGCTGGTGTTTTTCTCTGTGCAGCTAGCAGTACTGGGCCCCAACTGGCGGTGTTGGAGCCCAGGGCTCTGCAGGGGGAGCAGAGTGTAGGCCGAAGCCTAATTGAACCAATTTCAAAGGTAACCTTTAACCCCCCCCTCAGGGGTTACAAAGTAGAAGAGCCACAGCTTATGCAGCAGTAGTGCTGCACAAGTCAAAGGTTGCTCTTTTAATTTCGCTCCTTGCACACGCTGAATGAAACACGTATAACATTTAGCCCTTTAAACAGTCAAACTGTGTTGGAGGCGCGAGTTCCCTTTGTAATGAGACGCAGCACAGATGTCAAGAATCCCACCTTGGTGCTGGGTGCAGCCTCCTGAGCGTTGTTATTTGCTGTACAGGAGTCTGCGCTGTCGTGTTATCCCCTGGCCTAGCGCTGTTAGCGCTGCCCATGTTCTGGCATGATTTAATGTCGGCCGGTGTGGTTCGCGATGACCAAGAATCCCAGCCCCGCAGTGTCTTAACATTGTTAAAACACTGCGGGGCTGGGATTCAGGGCCTGGCGCAGCACATATGTTCGCCTCTCACACTCGGGTCCTTACACCCGCTTCAGACTGTGCGGCGTCATCTGATCCCTTATCGCATGCCACGGCCATGAAGCCGCACAGTCCGCAGAAGGCGGAAGGAGATGAGGGACAGGCGAAGATATGCACCGCTCCTGCCCATCAATCACACCCTCGCAGTCCCAAGAAATCAGACACCGAGGGGCGTTGTGTGGGTCAGGGCGGCCGCAGAGGCGCAGGCAGCCAAACAATGATGCCAGAAGATGGGCAGCGCTACCAAGGGGGTTGCAGCGTGTCATTACAAAGGAAAGTCACACCACCGGGACGGTTAAATGGTCACACAGAGGACACATTTTAGACGTGTTTTCAGTTCCACATGTGCGAGGAGAATACGTTTATGAGCCACCTTGCACACATGCAGCATTACCGCTGTACAAGGTGGCCTTTAAAACGTACAAATGCCTGGGGGAGGGGGGACAGGTTCCCTTCAATTTCAGTTCTTGTGTCTGCGTGGCTTTTGCAGGACACGATGCCGGCTGCACAGCAGGGGAACAGCTGGCGGTGCTGAACCCCACTGACACATTGGCTGGTGTTTTTCTCTGTGCAGCTAGCAGTACCGGGCCCCAACTGGCGGTGTTGGAGCCCGGGGTCAGCAGGAGGAGGAGATGGAGCAGAGTGTAGGCCGAAGCCTGCACTGGCGGCAGCTTTTGGGTCTGTTGTGCCTGCGTGGCAGTTGCAGGACACGTTGCCGGCTGCACAGCAGGGGAACAGCTGGCGGTGCTGAACCCCACTGACACATTGGCTGGTGTTTTTCTCTGTGCAGCTAGCAGTACTGGGCCCCAACTGGCGGTGTTGGAGCCCAGGGCTCTGCAGGGGGAGCAGAGTGTAGGCCGAAGCCTAATTGAACCAATTTCAAAGGTAACCTTTAACCCCCCCCTCAGGGGTTACAAAGTAGAAGAGCCACAGCTTATGCAGCAGTAGTGCTGCACAAGTCAAAGGTTGCTCTTTTAATTTCGCTCCTTGCACACGCTGAATGAAACACGTATAACATTTAGCCCTTTAAACAGTCAAACTGTGTTGGAGGCGCGAGTTCCCTTTGTAATGAGACGCAGCACAGATGTCAAGAATCCCACCTTGGTGCTGGGTGCAGCCTCCTGAGCGTTGTTATTTGCTGTACAGGAGTCTGCGCTGTCGTGTTATCCCCTGGCCTAGCGCTGTTAGCGCTGCCCATGTTCTGGCATGATTTAATGTCGGCCGGTGTGGTTCGCGATGACCAAGAATCCCAGCCCCGCAGTGTCTTAACATTGTTAAAACACTGCGGGGCTGGGATTCAGGGCCTGGCGCAGCACATATGTTCGCCTCTCACACTCGGGTCCTTACACCCGCTTCAGACTGTGCGGCGTCATCTGATCCCTTATCGCATGCCACGGCCATGAAGCCGCACAGTCCGCAGAAGGCGGAAGGAGATGAGGGACAGGCGAAGATATGCACCGCTCCTGCCCATCAATCACACCCTCGCAGTCCCAAGAAATCAGACACCGAGGGGCGTTGTGTGGGTCAGGGCGGCCGCAGAGGCGCAGGCAGCCAAACAATGATGCCAGAAGATGGGCAGCGCTACCAAGGGGGTTGCAGCGTGTCATTACAAAGGAAAGTCACACCACCGGGACGGTTAAATGGTCACACAGAGGACACATTTTAGACGTGTTTTCAGTTCCACATGTGCGAGGAGAATACGTTTATGAGCCACCTTGCACACATGCAGCATTACCGCTGTACAAGGTGGCCTTTAAAACGTACAAACGCCTGGGGGAGGGGGGACAGGTTCCCTTCAATTTCAGTTCTTGTGTCTGCGTGGCTTTTGCAGGACACGATGCCGGCTGCACAGCAGGGGAACAGCTGGCGGTGCTGAACCCCACTGACACATTGGCTGCTGTTTTTCTCTGTGCAGCTAGCAGTACCGGGCCCCAACTGGCGGTGTTGGAGCCCGGGGTCAGCAGGAGGAGGAGATGGAGCAGAGTGTAGGCCGAAGCCTGCACTGGCGGCAGCTTTTGGGTCTGTTGTGCCTGCGTGGCAGTTGCAGGACACGTTGCCGGCTGCACAGCAGGGGAACAGCTGGCGGTGCTGAACCCCACTGACACATTGGCTGGTGTTTTTCTCTGTGCAGCTAGCAGTACCGGGCCCCAACTGGCGGTGTTGGAGCCCAGGGTCAGCAGGAGGAGGAGAGGGAGCAGAGTGTAGGCCGAAGCCTGCACTGGAGCAAGTTGAAAGGGAAACTTTAACCCCCCCCCCAGGCGTTTGTAGCTGAAAGAGCCATCGTGTACAGCACTAATGCTGGAAAAGGTAAACTTAGCTCTTTTAATTATGGTCCTTGCACATGCTGAACCTAACACTTATGAAAAGTGTCCCCTCCTACCGTGATACCGTTCGGTAGGTGGAACTTTCCTTTGTGATGTGACGCAGCACAGCCGTCATTCTTACCCCCTTGGCGCCGTGCGCCGCCTCCTCAGCGTTGTTTGAATCAGTCCCGGAGCCTGCGCTGTTAGGTTAGCCCTTGGCCATGCACACATTTTGCGCTGCCCGTCTTCTGACATCATTTGGTGTCAGGCTGGCTGCGCCTGTGCGGCCGCGCTGGCCGAGATCCCGCCTCGTACTGTCTTCTGATTTCATCCCACTGGGGGCCTGAGATACGTGGCCATGCGCAGTGCATATCCTCGCCTCTCACTCCCCTCCCTACGGCTTCTTCAGACTGTGCGGTGTCACGGCCGTGGCATGCTATTAGGGACCAGCTGACACCGAACAGTCTGAAGAAGCCATAGGGAGATGAGTGAGAGGTGGAGGTTCAGATATGCACTGCGCATGTCCATGGATCTCAGGCCCCCAGTGGGATGAAATCAGAAGACAGTACGAGGCGGGATCTCGGCCAGCGCGGCCGCACAGGCGCAGCCAGCTTGACACCAAATGATGTCAGAAGACGGGCAGCGCAAAATGTGTGCATGGCCAAGGGCTAACCTAACAGCGCAGGCTCCGGGACTGATTCAAACAACGCTGAGGAGGCGGCGCACGGCGCCAAGGGGGTAAGAATGACGGCTGTGCTGCGTCACATCACAAAGGAAAGTTCCACCAACCGTACGGTATCACGGTAGGAGGGGGCACTTTTCATAAGTGTTAGGATCAGCATGTGCAAGGAGCACCACGAAAAGAGGCACTTTTTCCCTTTGCATCATTACTGCTGCACAAGGTGGCTCCTTCAGTAACAAACGCCTGGGGGGGGGGCAGGTTCCCTTAAATTTAACTTGTTGTGCCTGCGTGGCGGTCGCAGTACACGTTGCCGTATACACAGCAGGGGAACAGCTGGCGGTGCTGAACCCCACTAACACATTTGCGAGGTGTTTGGCTCTGTGCGTACAGCACTTCTGGACGGCAACTGGCGGTGTTGGAGCCCAGGGACAGGTGGAGGAGGAGGAGGTTGGAGGAGGTTGGAGGAGGTAGGAGGGATTGCCACACACACAGCAGGGGAACAGCTGACGTTACTGAACCCCAATAACAGAGGAGGGACTGTCGGGACTGTGCGGACAGCACTTCTGGACGGCAACTGGCGGTGTTGGAGCCCAGGGACAGGTGGAGGAGGAGGAGGTTGGAGGAGGTTGGAGGAGGTAGGAGGGATTGCCACACACACAGCAGGGGAACAGCTGACGTTACTGAACCCCAATAACAGAGGAGGGACTGTCGGGACTGTGCGGACAGCACTTCTGGACGGCAACTGGCGGTGTTGGAGCCGAGGGACAGGTGGAGGAGGAGGAGGTTGGAGGAGGTAGGAGGAGGTAGGAGGGATTGCCACACACACAGCAGGGGAACAGCTGACGTTACTGAACCCCAATAACAGAGGAGGGACTGTCGGGACTGTGCGGACAGCACTTCTGGACGGCAACTGGCGGTGTTGGAGCCCAGGGACAGGTGGAGGAGGAGGAGGTTGGAGGAGGTTGGAGGAGGTAGGAGGGATTGCCACACACACAGCAGGGGAACAGCTGACGTTACTGAACCCCAATAACAGAGGAGGGACTGTCGGGACTGTGCGGACAGCACTTCTGGACGGCAACTGGCGGTGTTGGAGCCCAGGGACAGGTGGAGGAGGAGGAGGTTGGAGGAGGTTGGAGGAGGTAGGAGGGATTGCCACACACACAGCAGGGGAACAGCTGACGTTACTGAACCCCAATAACAGAGGAGGGACTGTCGGGACTGTGCGGACAGCACTTCTGGACGGCAACTGGCGGTGTTGGAGCCGAGGGACAGGTGGAGGAGGAGGAGGTTGGAGGAGGTAGGAGGAGGTAGGAGGGATTGCCACACACACAGCAGGGGAACAGCTGACGTTACTGAACCCCAATAACAGAGGAGGGACTGTCGGGACTGTGCGGACAGCACTTCTGGACGGCAACTGGCGGTGTTGGAGCCCAGGGACAGGTGGAGGAGGAGGAGGTTGGAGGAGGTAGGAGGAGGTAGGAGGGATTGCCACACACACAGCAGGGGAACAGCTGACGTTACTGAACCCCAATAACAGAGGAGGGACTGTCGGGACTGTGCGGACAGCACTTCTGGACGGCAACTGGCGGTGTTGGAGCCCAGGGACAGGTGGAGGAGGAGGAGGATGGAGGAGGTTGGAGGAGGTAGGAGGGATTGCCACACACACAGCAGGGGAACAGCTGACGTTACTGAACCCCAATAACAGAGGAGGGACTGTCGGGACTGTGCGGACAGCACTTCTGGACGGCAACTGGCGGTGTTGGAGCCCAGGGACAGGTGGAGGAGGAGGAGGTTGGAGGAGGTTGGAGGAGGTAGGAGGGATTGCCACACACACAGCAGGGGAACAGCTGACGTTACTGAACCCCAATAACAGAGGAGGGACTGTCGGGACTGTGCGGACAGCACTTCTGGACGGCAACTGGCGGTGTTGGAGCCCAGGGACAGGTGGAGGAGGAGGAGGTTGGAGGAGGTTGGAGGAGGTAGGAGGGATTGCCACACACACAGCAGGGGAACAGCTGACGTTATTGAACCCCAATAACAGAGGAGGGACTGTCGGGACTGTGCGGACAGCACTTCTGGACGGCAACTGGCAGTGTTGGAGCCCAGGGACAGGTGGAGGAGGAGGAGGTTGGAGGAGGTAGGAGGAGGTAGGAGGGATTGCCACACACACAGCAGGGGAACAGCTGACGTTACTGAACCCCAATAACAGAGGAGGGACTGTCGGGACTGTGCGGACAGCACTTCTGGACGGCAACTGGCGGTGTTGGAGCCCAGGGACAGGTGGAGGAGGAGGAGGTTGGAGGAGGTTGGAGGAGGTAGGAGGGATTGCCACACACACAGCAGGGGAACAGCTGACGTTACTGAACCCCAATAACAGAGGAGGGACTGTCGGGACTGTGCGGACATCACTTCTGGACGGCAACTGGCGGTGTTGGAGCCCAGGGACAGGTGGAGGAGGAGGAGGTTGGAGGAGGTTGGAGGAGGTAGGAGGGATTGCCACACACACAGCAGGGGAACAGCTGACGTTACTGAACCCCAATAACAGAGGAGGGACTGTCGGGACTGTGCGGACAGCACTTCTGGACGGCAACTGGCGGTGTTGGAGCCCAGGGACAGGTGGAGGAGGAGGAGGTTGGAGGAGGTTGGAGGAGGTAGGAGGGATTGCCACACACACAGCAGGGGAACAGCTGACGTTACTGAACCCCAATAACAGAGGAGGGACTGTCGGGACTGTGCGGACAGCACTTCTGGACGGCAACTGGCGGTGTTGGAGCCCAGGGACAGGTGGAGGAGGAGGAGGTTGGAGGAGGTAGGAGGGATTGCCACACACACAGCAGGGGAACAGCTGACGTTACTGAACCCCAATAACAGAGGAGGGACTGTCGGGACTGTGCGGACAGCACTTCTGGACGGCAACTGGCGGTGTTGGAGCCCAGGGACAGGTGGAGGAGGAGGAGGTTGTAGGAGGTAGGAGGAGGTAGGAGGGATTGCCACACACACAGCAGGGGAACAGCTGACGTTACTGAACCCCAATAACAGAGGAGGGACTGTCGGGACTGTGCGGACAGCACTTCTGGACGGCAACTGGCGGTGTTGGAGCCCAGGGACAGGTGGAGGAGGAGGAGGTTGGAGGAGGTTGGAGGAGGTAGGAGGGATTGCCACACACACAGCAGGGGAACAGCTGACGTTACTGAACCCCAATAACAGAGGAGGGACTGTCGGGACTGTGCGGACAGCACTTCTGGACGGCAACTGGCGGTGTTGGAGCCCAGGGACAGGTGGAGGAGGAGGAGGTTGGAGGAGGTTGGAGGAGGTAGGAGGGATTGCCACACACACAGCAGGGGAACAGCTGACGTTACTGAACCCCAATAACAGAGGAGGGACTGTCGGGACTGTGCGGACAGCACTTCTGGACGGCAACTGGCGGTGTTGGAGCCCAGGGACAGGTGGAGGAGGAGGAGGTTGGAGGAGGTTGGAGGAGGTAGGAGGGATTGCCACACACACAGCAGGGGAACAGCTGACGTTACTGAACCCCAATAACAGAGGAGGGACTGTCGGGACTGTGCGGACAGCACTTCTGGACGGCAACTGGCAGTGTTGGAGCCCAGGGACAGGTGGAGGAGGAGGAGGTTGGAGGAGGTTGGAGGAGGTAGGAGGGATTGCCACACACACAGCAGGGGAACAGCTGACGTTACTGAACCCCAATAACAGAGGAGGGACTGTCGGGACTGTGCAGACAGCACTTCTGGACGGCAACTGGCGGTGTTGGAGCCCAGGGACAGGTGGAGGAGGAGGAGGTTGGAGGAGGTTGGAGGAGGTAGGAGGGATTGCCACACACACAGCAGGGGAACAGCTGACGTTACTGAACCCCAATAACAGAGGAGGGACTGTCGGGACTGTGCGGACAGCACTTCTGGACGGCAACTGGCGGTGTTGGAGCCCAGGGACAGGTGGAGGAGGAGGAGATTGGAGGAGGTAGGAGGAGGTAGGAGGGATTGCCACACACACAGCAGGGGAACAGCTGACGTTACTGAACCCCAATAACAGAGGAGCGACTGTTGACTGTGCGTACAGCACTTCTGGACGGCAACTGGCGGTGTTGGAGCCCAGGGACAGGTGGAAAAGCAGAGGAACACAATGTAGGCCGAAGCCTGAGAAAGTCGAAAGGGAACCTTTAACCCCCCCCCCCAAGGTGTTTGTAGCTGAAAGAGCCAGCTTGTGCAGCACAAAAGATGCAAAAGGAAAAGGTGGCTCTTTTCATCATGCTCCTTGCAAGCACAGAACTAAACACTTATAAAATGTGTCCCCTGCAACCGTAAAACCGTCCTGGAGGTGGGACTTTCCTTCGTAATGTGACGCAGCACAGCCGTCATTCCTACCCCCCGGCGCCGCGCACCGGCTCCTCAGCGTTGTTTGATTCCGTCCCGGAGCCTGCGCTGTCATGTTATCCCGTGGCCAGGCACACTTAGCGCTGCCCGTCTTCTGGCATCATTTGGTGTCAGGATGGCTGCGCCTGTGCGGCCGCGCTGGCCGAGAGCCCGCCTCGCAGTGTCTTCTGATTTAATCCCACTGGGGGCCTGGGATCCATGGACATGCGCAGTGCATATCCTCGCCTCTCACTCCCCTCCCTACGGCTTCTTAAGACTGTGCGGTGTCACGGCCGTGGCATGCTATTAGGGACCAGCTGACACCGAACAGTCTGAAGAAGCCATAGGGAGATGAGTGAGAGGTGGAGGTTCAGATATGCACTGCGCATGTCCATGGATCCCAGGCCCCCAGTGGGATTAAATCAGAAGACACTGCGAGGCGGGCTCTCTGCCAGCGCGGCCGCACAGGCGCAGCCATCCTGACACCAAATGATGCCAGAAGACGGGCAGCGCTAAGTGTGCCTGGCCATGGGATAACATAACAGCGCAGGCTCCGGGACGGAATCAAACAACGCTGAGGAGCCGGTGCGCGGCGCCGGGGGGGTAGGAATGACGGCTGTGCTGCATCACATTACGAAGGAAAGTCCCACCTCCGGGACGGTGTTACGGTATCAGTGGACACATTTTATAAGTGTTAAGTTCTGCGTGTGCAAGGTGCTAAACAAAAATAGCTACCTTTTCCTTGTGCAGCATTACTGCTGCACAAGGAGGCTCTTTCAGTAACAAACGCCTTGGGGGGGGGGACAGATTCCCTTACATTTCAGTTGTTGTGTCAGCGTGGCGGTCGCATGACACATTGCCGGCTACACAGCTGGGGATCAGCTGACGTTACTGAAACCCAATAACACTGGGTCGTATGTTTTGACTGTGCAGACGGCACTTCTGAGCCTCAACTGGCGGTGTTGGAGCCCAGGAATTTAAATTCAGGTGGTAGAAAGATGAACACAACAGGAGACCTGGATAACGTATACAGTGACCTAATTATTTAATCAGGAGGAGGAGTGGCAAATTCCTGCGAGATCCAGGCCTTGTTCATTTTCAGGAAAGTAAGCCGGTCAATGTTATCGGAGGATAGTCGCATGCGACGGTCAGTTAGTACACCACCTGCAGCACTAAAGACACGTTCCGATAATACACTGGCCGCAGGGCAAGACAGCACCTCCAATGCATACTGGCTTAGCTCTGGCCATGTATCCAGCTTTGAGACCCAAAACTTGAAAGGGGAAGAGCCGTCTGGGAGTACAGCAAGAGGGCAAGACATGTAGTCTGTCACCATCTGACGGAACCGTTGCCTCCTGCTGACTGGAGCCGTCTGTGATGGTGTAGACTTTTGTGGGGGGCACAGAAAACTGTGCCACAGTTGGGCCATACTGGTCTTGCCTTGGGCAGAGGCACTGCTTCTGCTCCCTCTTTGTGCAGAGCCTCCACCACTGCCTGGACGCACTGAGCTGCTTTGGAATGCACTAGCAGCACTTCTCTCAGTTGGAATGGAGAAGATGATGGAATTGACCAGTGTGTCTTGGTACTCCCGCATTTT
Source organism: Ranitomeya variabilis (assembly GCF_051348905.1). Lineage (NCBI taxonomy): Eukaryota > Metazoa > Chordata > Amphibia > Anura > Dendrobatidae > Ranitomeya > Ranitomeya variabilis. The sequence goes on along the minus strand of NC_135232.1, from coordinate 822,271,781 downwards.
TCGCTCCCGGTTCAACGGTGTGATGAGGCTTTCTACGTTGTCCCGGTAGCGAGGATCGAGGAGGGTGAACACCCAATAATCAGACATGTTGAGAATGTGGGCGATGCGGCGGTCGTTTCTCAGGCACTGCAGCATGTAATCCACCATGTGCTGCAGACTGCCAACTGCCCAAGAAACGCTGTCCCCTGCTGGAGGCGTGATCTCTGCCCGCTCGTCATCACCCCACCCTCGCTGTACACACTGAGTACTGGACAATTGTGTAACTCCCTCCTCTGGACGGATGTCTTCCTCCTCCATTGACTCCTCCTCATCCTCCTCACAAACTGTCCCCTGCCTACGCGTTTGTGAGGAACCACGTGGCGCTGACTGTCCAGAAGATGATGGAAATGGTGAATCCTCATCCTCCACCTCTTCCACAACATCATCCCTTAGCGCTTGCAGTGATTTTTCAAGCAGGCAGATAAGGGGGACAGTCATGCTGACTAGTGCATCATCTGCACTCGTCATCCGCGTGGAATAATCAAAGGGACGCAAAACCTGGCAGACGTCATTCATAGTGGCCCACTCTGTGGTTGTGAAGTCTGTACGGCGCTGACTGCGACTTTTTTGCGCCTGAAGCAGCTGGTACTCCATTACAGCTTGCTGCTGCTCACACAACCGCTCCAACATATGTAACGTGGAATTCCACCTGGTAGGTAGGTCACATATGATGCGATGTTCCGGCAGGCGGTGTCGGCGCTGCAGAGCCGCAATGCGCGCTTTTGCCGTGCTGGAACGCCGCAAGTGAGCACACTCTAGGCGGACCTTGTGCAGCAGTGCATCAAGATCCGGATAGTCCCTCAAAAAGCTCTGCACGACCAAATTGAGCACATGTGCCAGACATGGGATGTGAGTGAGGTTGCCGAGGCCCAGAGCTGCCACCAGATTTCGGCCATTATCACACACTACCATGCCTGGCTGGAGATTCGCTGGCACAAACCACACATCGCTCTCCTGCTTGATGGCATTCCAGAGCTCCTGCGCTGTGTGGCTACGATTCCCCAAAAAAATTAATTTCAACACGGCCTGTTGACGTTTGGCCACGGCTGTGCTCATGTCGGTCGTAACAGGTACACGTTCATCACGGGTCCATGTGGAGGTGGACTGTGACGGCTCCTGCAGCGATGATTCTGAGGAACTGGTGTAAGAGGAGGAGTCAATGCGTACAGAATGGATTCCTGCAATCCTTGGAGTGGGCAGGACACGTCCTGCGCCACTCGCACGGTCTGTACCCGGCTCAACGACATTAACCCAATGGGCAGTGAGGGAAAGGTATCGCCCCTGTCCATGTTGACTGGTCCACGCATCGGTGGTGAGGTGGACCTTGCTACTGACGGCGTTCAGTAGCGCGTGTTTTATGTGTCCCTCCACATGCTTGTGCAGGGCAGGGACGGCTTGCCTGCTGAAGTAAAAGCGGCTAGGCACATTGTACTGTGGGACTGCCAATGACATCAAGTCATGGAAGCTGTCAGTCTCCACCAGCCTGAATGACAGCATTTCCAGTGACAGAAGTTTGGCAATGCTTGCAGTCAGAGCCTGTGCTCGTGGGTGGTTTGACGAGAAAGGCCGCCTTTTCTCCCATGCCTGTACTACCGATGGCTGTAGACTGGGCTGGGAGTGTGTGGATGACTGGAAAAGTGGCGCTGCGGGTGGAATTACAGCGGGTCTCTGGACAACAGGGCCAGAGGTTCTTCCACGGCGATCCTGGGAGGAAGCCGAACCAGCTGCGTGTGAGCTAGAGGAAGAGGCAACACGAGCTGAAGAGGTGGTAGCTGCCGCTGTTGGTTGGCCTACCTCTTCAGTGTGTTTTTCTAACTCCGCCGGGTGCCTGTTGCGCACATGTTTCCACATGTTGGAGGTATTGAGGTTGCTGACATTTCGACCTCTTTTGACTTTTTGATGACACACGTTGCATCTGACATAGCAAATGTCATCTGCAACTGTGTCAAAAAAGGACCAGGCACTGCAAGTCTTGGGAGCGCCCTTTTTGGCTTTTGGAAGAGACATGCTCCTAACGGGTGCCAAAGCGGAGGCTGCAGGATCCGCAGTCTTCCCCCTCCCTCTCCCTCTTTGGGCCGTACGGGGAATCTCTTCCTCAGAGCTGCTCCCACCACCTTCCTGTCCCTCACGCCAAGATGGGTCGAGGACCTCATCATCTACACTACCCTCTGCCCCCAACTGCTCCTCCTGGGTAGTCTCAGCAGCAGAGCACGCACCAGTAAGTGCCACCTGAGTGTCATCATCAGCTGATGCGGCCTGCGATGTGGTGACCGGAGCCACTGGCCCACCCGCCTCTTCAGAGGAAGACAGAAAAAGCTGTTGGGCATCACTGCACCCTGCCTCTTCTTCCATTTCTCCAATGCTGCTTGGCTGGCCCCCTGTTTCCAAGCCAAGAGATTCAGAGAACAGAAGTAGAGACGGCTCCTGTCCTGGGCTCTCTGTCTGCCTGGGCAATTTGGCAGGTGGTGAAGAGACAGATGGCTGCTCTCCAGTGCTCTGTGTCTGAGAGGATGTGGCACTAATGGAAGTTGATGCATTAGCTGCCATCCATCCGACAACAGCTTCAATTTGGTCTTGACGCAGCAGCGGTGTACGGCGCTCTGACACAAAGCTGCGCATGAACGACTGTTGCCTGGTGAAAGTGGGTGCTGATGAGTCACCGGTGCCCGCAGCAGGCACAGAATCCCCACGTCCCCTCCCTGCTCCGCGCCCACGCCCACGCCCACGTGCCTTACTCACTGCCTTCTTCATCTTGGTTGACTGATAAAGATAAGCAGAAAAGTACTAACGGATTTGTGTGCTTATTCCTGAGCAACTCCTCCTAACAGGTATAAGAAACACTAATTTTCTAAAGTGTGGACTAGACTTTAATATGAGCTAATGTGGCCTACACAAATGTAAAGTGGTGTAACTGGTGTGTTTGGTGAACTTTATTATTTATTTCTTTTTGGGGGGCTGAACTGACAACAGATAGAGCTGCAGTCACACGGAGACCGTGCAGACAGACGTAAACGGCGCTGCAAGGCCCAAAAACCCTCCTCTACGTTATCCTATGTAGTGTTTTTCCACAAGTTAGCTGGAGACGGGTGGAAAGACACTAATAGGATTTTTTTAAATAAATTAGCAGCAACCTACACTACTTGAAAAAAAAAGAAAATTGATTTGGCGGTATGACGCAGTGAACAACCCTGAGCTGGAGACAACCAGGCTATGGCTGCTCACAGACTACAGGGCGAGCTGCAATCACACGGAGACCGTGCAGACAGCCGTAAACGGCGCTGCAAGGCCCAAAAACCCTCCTCTACTTTATCCTATGTAGTGTTTTTCCACAAATTAGCTGGAGACGGGTGGAAAGACACTAATAGGATTTTTTTAAATAAATTAGCAGCAGACTACACTACTTGAAAAAAAATTAAAATTGATTTGGCGGTATTACGCAGTGAACAACCCTGAGCTGGAGACAACCAGGCTACGGCTGCTCACAGACTACAGGGCGAGCTGCAGTCACACGGAGACCGTGCAGACAGCCGTAAACGGCGCTGCAAGGCCCAAAAACCCTCCTCTACTTTATCCTATGTAGTGTTTTTCCACAAATTAGCTGGAGACGGGTGGAAAGACACTAATAGGATTTTTTTAAATAAATTAGCAGCAGACTACACTACTTGAAAAAAAATTAAAATTGATTTGGCGGTATGACGCAGTGAACAACCCTGAGCTGGAGACAACCAGGCTACGGCTGCTCACAGACTACAGGGCAAGCTGCAGTCACACGGAGACCATGCAGACAGCCGTAAACGGCGCTGCAAGGCCCAAAAACCCTCCTCTACGTTATCCTATGTAGTGTTTTTCCACAAATTAGCTGGAGACGGGTGGAAAGACACTAATAGGATTTTTTTGAATAAATTAGCAGCAGACTACACTACTTGGAAAAAAAAAAAAAAAAAAGAACAGTATGAGGCAATGAACCACCCTCCCTGAACTGAATACAACCAGCTATGGATGGCCTATGTGGCTGCACTCAGACTAGAGAGTGGGCTGCACTCACACACACACACACACAGACCTTGCAGATCGCTGTGAAAACAGCGCTACAAGGCAAAAGCAAGGTGAATAGTAGGTGAACACAGCGGTTGCTAAATTAGCCTTTGGAAAGCACAAAGAAGCAAATCGCTATCTCTAAACTGTCCCTCAGTCAGCAAACAGCGTCCTGTCACTAACTGAATTCACAGCAGAGTGATCGCAAAATGGCGCCAGCGACTTTTAAACCTCAGCATGACATCATTTCAGCAGCCAATCACAGCCTTGCCAGTACTTTCATGCCCTCCATGCTAAACAGGATGTGCCCACACTTGGAATCATTCTCATTGGCTGAATTTCTGCATTTTGAATCTTGGAACTTCCGATTCCGGTATCCGATACGCGGCAAGTATCGGAATCCCGGTATCGGAATTCCGATACCGCAAGTATCGGCCGATACCCGATACTTGCGGTATCGGAATGCTCAACACTAGTGGTGAGGCAAAGTATTCAGCTGAGATGAGAGGAGAGGGAGGGGGAGCTGGTAGATGCAGAAAAAAATTGGAAGTATGGTATAGCTGTTTAGGGTTGTGAGACAGGTATGATGTGAGGGCTCATCAAGTCGGTTTGTTTTACTGCAGTGAGCAATTGCGCAGCACTTTTACAACTTCTGCTACTGGCGGGCAACTCCACTCCCTTTCTTTGGCAGCCGTACAACAGTATGCTTTGTAGATGAGTACCAGAAAGAACTTGTGCTCCAGTAGATGGCAAGCAATGCATCAAGTGGCCTCTGCTCCTCTTCCTCCACCTTAACATCACACACAGTACAGTCCTCAGTGGAGGCACCCCAATTACACTTTTTCCCCCACATCACAACTCTCCAAGAGCCCAACTTACTGTTGGGAACCACAGAGGGCTGAGTCTGTAGATCTCTTCACACATTTTATGCCATGGGCATAGGAAGTGTACTCTAAAGATTCACAGAGTCAAGAGGAGGAAATCATCTGCACCGATGGCCAAATTTTTTCTCACTTTGATCCCTGGCTTTACGAAGTTTGGTCTGAGCATAAACCAAACCCTCATCAACAGATGTTAACACCATTGGGTGAAGGTGATCCATTTGTGATGAAACTCTGATACTTGAGGCTCCCATGGACTGTACTGTGCTGTCAAGGCAGGAAAAGGAGGAGGGTGATTCTCTGGGCGAGGAGTGGGAGTACAGAGAGGATGACAATGAGGTAGTAGTTCACACTTGGTGTAAACCCAGAGGCATGCAGCTGAGTAACTCAGCAGAGGAGGAGGAAGACAAAAAAGAGGTTATGTAGACATGAGTTGTGCAACAACGACAACCAATGCATCCTGAGCCCCAACTCTGGCAGTGGACAGCAGCATGTGCAGTTCTGCAGTTGCCTATCTTGGGTCTTTTTTTCAGACCAGCAAAAATCTAAAAAATCATGTTATTTGTCAAGGTCAAGTGGTCAAGGAAGTGGGTGAGCCTTGGGGCCGGTATTTGACTGCTACTCTGAAGGAGAGGGGATGGAACACACATATGGTATAAATCTCAAAAGAAGAATGTCATCCAATTGGCCTGTATTTATTTATTGGGTTAAAAACAGGAATGTTGTTGGCAGCGAGGAGTGTAGGGTTATCATGGAGTTAGCAGTGATCGTACGACGAGATATAAACATATTCCATGTGTTTTAATCTGGACATGGATAAGCCGTTCACTCACTATTGCTTTTCTGAGAACTAATTATTGTGAACAGCCTGCGGCCTCAGATTATTCGTCGCCCAATCGTGTCATTGTCTGGGCAATAGGGGTCAGCTGAGAGCTATAAAGATCACAACTCTTGTTTCTATATGACTCATGGCCTGTGATCTATATGATTATTGCATGGCCACTGCAATCTGTTGGCCACGGAAATTAAGCCTTTCCACCTGTTGGATACAGATGGCATCCAAAAGCTGATGGCCGTCACAGTCCCCCCAGTACCAGTTGCCCAGTCACCATTACTTCTCTAAGAAAGATGTGCCTGCGCTACAGCAACAAGTGGCAGACAACATCATTCATTCCCTGACAAATTCTATGTCATCCAGGGTGCATTTCAACAATGACACCTGGATGAGCAAGCATGGACAGGGGAGTTACATCTAGATGATTGGGAACTGGGTGACTCTGGTGGCTGTAGGGACAGTCTCGGAAGGGGCTGCTCCACAAGTCTTGCAACCCCCAAGGCTTGCAAGGCGCTTGGAAAGGGAGAAACAAACCACTACACACCATAAGATGGATAACTAAACTACTAGACAATAGGAGTTGGAGAACTAAACTACTAAACAGCTATTATTGCAGAACTAAACAAATTAACACCAGAACATGGAGAACTAAACTAATAGACAACATGGGTTGGAGAACTAAACTAGTGCACACCAGAGGATGGAGAACTAAAGCAGTAGACACAAAGGTGTCACTAGACACCAAGTTTTGGAATCCCCAGGGCTTGCAGAACAAACCTCTGTATGTAACAGTTCCTGCAGTGCTTCTGCCTCCTCCACCTCTTCTAGGGCCTCCACCTGCACCCTCAACCTCTGCCTTAATTAAACACAAGTTCCAACACTCACCTCCGGACTGCCCCACCAGGGCTCACTGTACTCAGGCAGTGTTTACATTAATATGCCTTGGAGATCGCAGTCATACAGATCAACAGTTGTAGACAGATATCCATGCCGAGTTTGAGCAATGGCTGTCTCCACTCAACCTGGATCCAGGGAAGGCAGTGTGTGAGCAAACCTGGTGGCGGCCCTACACCAGGCCAACCTTACACACATGCCTTGCATGGCTTACATCCTCAACCTGATGGTACAGCAATTCCTCCGCCACTGTCCAAGCCTGGATGCCCTGCTGCAGAAACCACTGTGGTGCTGACTTCCACCATTCCACTTCAGTTGGTATAAAGATCTTTCGGACTATCGGGTAACCTGGTTGATATGTGATATGACCACAAAATGAAGGAGACCCAACACAGAATCTACACATTTACAAAATTGTATTTGCACACACCAACAAAGTGACATCAATTTCACCACAGTAGAAATAGTCTAATAGGGACCGACAGGTCTTCCACTACAGCTAACCCAGCAGATGGACACCCAACCAGGAGTTTTCACATTTAAACAAATGAGGGCCTCACATCACAGAAATGGCATCAATTTCACCACAGTAGAAATAGTATAATAGGGACTGACAGGTTTTCCACTACACCCAATACAGCAGATGAACACCCAACCAGGAGTGTTCACATTTCCAAAAATTAGTTTCAGACACTAACAAAGTGGCATCAATTTTACCACAGTAGAAATAGTATAATAGGGGCCGACAGGTCTTCCACTATACCCAAAACAGCAGATAGACACCCAACCAGGAGTTTTCATATTTAAACAAATGAGGGCCTTACATCACAGAAGTGGCATCAATTACACCACAGTAAAAATAGTATAATAGGGACCGACAGGTCTTCCACTACACCCAATCCAGTAGATTGACACCCAACCAGGAGTGTTCACTTTTCCACAAATTTGTGTTAACATCTCCAACAGCAGCAACAGCAGGCATATAAGCCCCACTAAAGATTTCAGAGACTGCAATTACAACAATGCAGCACACTAAAAACCACATCCAGTAACAGAAGTTGTCACTTGTCTTTGGATAGGATATGAGTAATATTATAACATTACTCTTCTCTATGCCTTTTTTCTATTTATAAATATACTATTTATAAATATACAATTTATTTTTGTGTAAGTACCTCCATACCTCTCCAAAAATGATTATATATTTGCTTATAAATATCTTTTTTGGACTTGTTCTAAATGATGTAGAAGCCCCTTACTATGTCCATGACATAGATTCGATTAGCTTTTGATCTATAATAATGTCAACACCAGAATATTTTTTATCTTTATTTACCCATCGTATGCCACTCAATGTACTAAGCATTACATATGTTATTCTTATGTTAGTATTTTTTTTCTGTTATATAATGTAATTCAATCTCTTTTTACTTTTTTGTTTTATCCCAGTTTGATGAAGGTCTGAGTTAAAGACCAAAACATTATTATTCTATTGGGATCGTTCTACTATAAATTAATACCTTTTTTTATTTCAATTAAGAGTGCCAGATTTTTCTTCTAATATTTGATCAGGAGTAGTACCTCTTTTCTGTGCACCAGCTTTTGAACAGAGTGACGTGTAATTTTGCCTATGAAATGATAATGTGGGATACGGCGGGCTGTAACATATTCAGCAACAGAATAAAAATATAATTTTTTTTAATGCGCGTTAGGTCTGTAGACAGGTTCATATCACTGACAAGTGTGAAAAATAGAACGGCACTAGAGCGATGCAAATTCCAATGAACAGGACTGATGGTGGACAGCTGATAATCAGGCGTCACGAATGCTGAGGGTTTTGGTGCTCTGCATGAAAATGTCAAGTGAAAATCCAAGATCAATGGAAAGAGAAAAATATGCGGCACTCATCCCAGGATAGCAGTGAAGTTCGTGAACTTTATTGGAGAAAATAAATGAAATACATCCGTCAGGACATCAGATATGCAGGTACACAGGAGGGTGCGGTGTTGGAGTGCGGACGACGGCCGTTTCGCACACAAATGTGCTTCGATGGGTCCAGAAGGTCCCGTCGAAGCACATTTGTGTGCGAAACGGCCGTCGTCCGCACTCCAACACCGCACCCTCCTGTGTATCTGCATATCTGATGTCCTGACGGATGTATTTCATTTATTTTCTCCAATAAAGTTCACAAACTTCACTGCTATCCTGGGGTGAGTGCCGCATATTTTTCTCTTTCCATTGATCTTAGGTTCATATCACTGCCACAAAATGACAAGGTGGGATACAGCAGGCTGTTTCACATTTAACTAGTGAAAATATATTATTTAGAATACTATACTCGTGCATGGATCACAATAGAAGCAGTGCACAACAAACTTGTAGGGCATGTGCCCTGCTGACTTTGTCTGTGGACCTCAGCAGTGGCAAAACAAAATGCTGGAAGGTAAGTTTAACAGCCACACTGGACACTAAATAGCTAAACTATCTGACTGATATACAACTGCCTAGCTAACTAACTAAATTCTTGCTGTTAACAGTGGCAGCATCAGGAGCAGCCTCTCGGCACTGTTACAGTGTCAAAATGGTGTTAAAACAAGATGTTCATTATTTATATGGATAGGGACATGTGATTTAATCAGCCAATGACACAAGCCATTGTGTCATGACATTGTAGGTGCTTCCTGCACCTTGATTGGCTAGCCGCAATGCGCACACATAAAATTAGGGAAAAAAATGATTGCTTAGACGAAAGCCGTGGATCTGAGCTCTGCAAACCACCTCCCCTCATCAAACACATGCCAAATTCTTACGATACACCACCATTATCATTGCTAAAGTGCTGAAAATACTTTTGAGGCAACGCAAATATTTTCCCATACTTTTTACCGAATGTTACCTATTTTTTATGATTTTATAAAATTTTGCTTATGTTTCCGATCACGAATCTGAATGTGCCATATTCATGCCGAATTTATGACTGGCTATCATTTTCCGTACAAATTCGCTCATCACTACTCTCAATCTCTATATATTCTATTATTAGAATTTTTTTATTGTTTTGCCCTTCTGGCGGTGAAATTAATTTGTCTGCAGACATCACGCACATAAAAAAAATATTTTTTTTCTGTTCCTAAACATGACACAGCACGCCTTATCCCATGTAATTTTGTGGCGGTGAAATTGTGTGTGCAGAGCTGTTGCACATAAAAAAAATGGGGGGGGGGAGTTTACAAACATGATACAGCAGGCTAAATCCGATTTTGAATTTGTTTGGCGCATATCTTCTAGGTTATAAAGGCATCACCCATGCTAAAAAATTAGGGGTGATCTCATTTTGAAATGAAATTGTTTGTAGTATCTACTGTATGTTATACAGGCCTCATCCACAGTCTCAAAAAAATTTGGTTACTAATGTCATATAGTAGGGGAGCTGTCACTTTGAAATTGTTTGTAGCATCTAGTCTATTTTATATAGTCCTCATCCAACAAAAAAAACATTTCTTTGTTACTAACATTCTACAGTAGGGGGGGATCTCACTTTGAAATTGTTTGTAGTATCTACTCTATGTTATACATGCCTCATCCACAAGCCAAAAAATATTTCTTCTGTTGCTAACATCATACGGTAGGGAAAATATCACTTTCAAATTGTTTGCAGCATCTAGTCAATGTTATATAAGCCTCATCCACAAGCCCCCCAAAATTTATTTGGTTACCAATGTCATACAGCAGAGGGGATCTCACTTTGAAAATGTTTGTAGCAGCTAGTCTATTTTATACAGTCATCTTCCAACAAATAACACGTTTCTTCTGTTACTAACGTTCTAAAGTAGTGGAGATCTCACTTTGAAATTGTTTGAAGTATCTAGTCTATGTTATACAGGCCTCATCTACAGGCCCAAAAATATTTCTTCTGTTATTAATGTCATGCAGTAGGGAACATCTCACTTTCAAATTGTTTGTAGCATTTAGTCAATGTTATACTAGCCTCATCCACCTGCCCCCCAAAATTTGCTTGGTTACTAATGTCATACAGTAGAGGAAATCTCACTTCCAAATTGTCTATAGCTTCTAGTCAATGTTATACAGGCCTCATCCACAGGCCCCAAAAAATGTTGTCTGTTACTAACATCAAACAATATGAGAGATCTAATTTTAAAATTGTTTAGAGCATATCTTCTTTGTCATACAGACCTCATCCACACTCAAACAATTCTTTCTTCTGTGACTAACATGATTCAGCACACTATATTTCACCTTGTCATTTACTGCCGCTGAAAATCAGCAGTTTGCAGAGCTGGAGCAGAGTTTAAAATCAAATTTTTTGTTGCTAATACTGTGCTTCTAACACTCTATCTGAGCATCATGACTGGGAAAAAGTGAGGTGGTAATGTTTTAGAAAGCACTAGTGAACCACCAAAGTCACATCCTATACAAAGACAACTGACAACTTCTATTATTGGACTTGTTACTCCACTACCTTTCTTTGGCAGATGCACAGCGGTAGACCTTGTTGATGAGGCCCAGAAAGAGCATGTGCTCGAGAGGATGGCAAGCACAGCTTCAAGTTGCCTCTCCTCCTCTTCCTCCACCTCAACATCACACCCAGTAGAGTCCACAGAAGTGGCATCCAAATTACCCTTGCTTCACCGTGTCACAACTCTCCAACTGTAAAACTGACTGTCGGGAACTACAGATGGGTGAGTCTGAGGAGCTGTTAACACATTCTATGTCATGGGCATCAAAAGTGTACTCAAATGCTTCACAGAGTCAAGAGGAGGAAATCTGCATCAATGCACAATTTTTTTTAAGCTTGGATCTGGGGCAGGACAAAGTATGGTTCAGGCAGCATCTTGAACCTTGTCACCAGACGATAACCACAGGGGGTAGAAGGTGAACCTGATGAGACTCAGATAGCTGAGGCTGGCTCACGTGGTCTGTACTGTGCTGTCAGGGTATGCAGAGGAACAGGGTATTCAGAGGAACAGGGTGACTTTAAGGGCAAGGAATGTGATAACACAGAGAATGATGATGAGATGGTAGATTCCAGTTGGAGTGAACACAGAGGCACACAGCTGAGTAGGTCATCTGAGGAGGAGGTAGATGAGGAGGTTACCTTGCACCATACATCACAGGAATGTAGTGATGCAGCCACAATGAATAATGCATACTCAGCCATAACTGTAGATGTGACCAGCAGTATTTGTGATTCTGCTGCTCACAGGGGTGACAAGGGTTGGCTACTTTTGACACTGCAAAGGATGAGCAAACATCTGTAATCTGCCAACTTTGCAAAAAAACTGAGTAGAGGGAAAAAGTTAAACAATAATTTGACTACTACATGTGTGAACCTTCACATGCGCAATCAACATGCATTACTCTGGGAATCCCATTGCGCTAAAATGCAGACCAGCGGATCTCAACCACCATCAGCCGCCCCATCAGATGCATCTGCTCCCTCTTCCACATCCTCTGTTACCATGTCATGTATTATGATGCAGGTCTCCGACCACAGAACCTCAGATTCTTTACCTGCTCCAGTCATGCTGACTGAGAGCCCGCAGTCAACTGTAATGGAATCGGACTTGCCTGCTGTTTTTGACTGATCGCAGAGAACGAGCACAGCATAACTTTCTCAATCCACCTTAAACATCTCCGCCTACTCCTCCCTCAAGGTCCAGCAGTTTATCCAGTTCACAGTATGCACCCCTCTTCAGCACTGCAGCCAGTCCACAGTCCCGTAGTTGTGGTCATGTAAAAGATTGTTTCCTCCTACACATGACAAAGCTAAGAGGCTGAACTCCACTATCTCCAGTCTTTTGGCAATGGAAATGTTGCCTTTCCCTCATTACAGTCCCCCCAGTACAAAATGCCCAATCGCTATTTTATAAAAAAAAAAGATGTGCCAGCGCTACACCAACATGTTGCGGACAACATCACCCATTCCTTGACTAAATCTATGTCTGCTTTGGGCATATAGGCATCACAGAAGGGGCTGGGGACATATATACATCACAAGAGGGGCTGGGGTTGTTGCTACTATTGTCATCAGTGTGACTTGAGTTTGAAGCGCAGAACATGCTGATTCCGCCCACAAAGTATGTCGTGATGCAGGCCATAATCCTTATTCCATGCGCCGTATCGCTCAATAGTGAACCGTGCTTTGTGGTCACCAGTAATCTGTCCAGGGCTAGAGAAAAGGATGTTGTGGGTTATTTACTTTATGAGTGGTTAGAGGTTCCCCACCACTGGTTTAGGAGATACTTTCTTCAAGCAGTTATAAAGGAAAAAGTCTGCATTTTTAAAGAAAACTATGATTTTTAGGCAGGGCAATGCTCCATTACATGCATTGAAGTATTCCTCTGCTTGGCTAGCTGATTCTTGACCCTGTATTGATGTTTCAACTTATGTGTCTTGTTCAGGGTGGTTGGGTTCCAGCCTTCTTACCTTGACCACTTCTCTGAGAAATGAACACGTACTTCTGGGCACTCCAGGGAGGTTGCAGTTCTTTAATACATTTTTTTTCTCAACACAGTTTGTGACCGTGTTGACTATTTGCAACAAAACTTTTGATGGTTCTGTGACCATGCCTCATTATCTTAGAAATTTCAATAGTGCTGCATCCCTCTGTCAGACATTTTGACTTTTAAAATCATGCATGGAGATTCTAGTGGCTCCCCCAGAATCAACTTGAATTAAAAGTGTTGGTGGGCTAAAAATACCATACAGGCATGGCATTTATGTATTGGCATACATAAAAATTAGTTAGGTAAAAAATGACACCCTAAAAACCAAAAGTGAAATGACAACATGTTAAACAATAAAAATGTACTTTGAAGCATTAGAAATGTTTGTCTCTATGTAAATTAGGAAATAGATAGTAAAAAAGAAAAGCATGCATATTTTAACAAATATGTACAGTAAAGATTGTACCAGGGCTAAAAATATAGCTGGAGGAATGCTCTAAAATTTCATGCATTGCAAATGCAATCAATGTAAAATTTAATTAATATTACAGCATTATATTATAATAACACTCATGTCCTTTTAATAACCTAGACAATCTAGTATTATAAGTATATATACTTTTCTGTGTTTTCTTTTGTAGATTTGTAATGTCATCGTTAGAGGTTTCTAACATCTATCAGTATTATATACTAGCAAAATAATACTAACATTAATGCAAAGTTTACCATAAAAACAGTGACCAGGATTTAAATTGGCACTGGAAAGCAGCTAAATATATTACAAGAAAATGTAATTTTAGCCCTGTCTCCCAAACCACACATGATGTCATTATCGTATTGATCATTCATGTCAATCACCTTGATTGCTAGAGAACTGTCAATAGTTGAATGTCAAGACATTGCTTCTTGTAGATCTGTAAATAATGCAATAGATTTGGGCATGTCGAAACTGGAAAGCTATTGATGAACATCATCAATTAACAGCATTTCCTCAAGTGTCCATTTCAGAACCTATTTTGAGCACTTCAGGTTTTTTTATTTATAAGGACATGGGGAACAATAAGTAATTACTGAAGATATGAACACCATGCATTGTACCTTGTTGTTCTGAATGTCTTGCACACTCGTCCAGATTTCATTCACATTTCAGTTATAGATAAATCTGTTTCCATCTTGTCACACAATAATGATGTCACATTTAGAAATTAAAATATAGATGCATAGCTTTTCAACACCATAATATTTCAAAAATTCAATATGGTGATGCTGATTACTCACCACCTCTTCAGAAACAGGAAAAAAATATCTTAAATGGATCCAGCCAAGTTCAGAACAATCAACTACCATTAACACATCAGTACAGTCACAATAGGTGGGTTAAAGATCTTCAATATCCTGTAGCTTTCTACAACATGAAGTGCAATCTCTGATCTCTCCTTCAAACCACACATCCAAGCCCATTCCACTTCCTGCCGACTTCAACTCACAAATATTTCCCGGATCCGAACATTCTTCAGCCAAGAATCTGCAAAAACTCTAGTGCATGCCCTCATCATCTTCCGCCTTGACTACAGCAACAGCCTCCCCTCTAACACTCTTGCACCCCTTCAATCTATTCTAAACTCTGCTGCCTGACTAATCCACTTATACCCCCACTGTTCCCTGGCCTCTCCCCTCTGTTAATCCCTTCACTGGCTCCCCATTACCCAGAGACTCGCATTCAAAACCCTAACCATGGCATACAAAATCATCCGCAACCTGTCTCCTCCATACATATGTGACCTCGTCTCCTGATACTTACCAGCACGCAACCTCTGATCCTCAAAAGATCTCCTTCTCTACTCACCTCTTCTCTTCTCGCAATCGCATACAAGATTTATCCGACTCATTCCCCGTACTCATTCCCCCAACATATCAGACTCTTGCCTACCATGGAAACCTTCAAAAGGAACCTGAAGACCAACCTCTTTCGACAAGCCTACAACCTGCAATAACCATCAAACCAAATCAAACTACATGACCAGCTCTACCCTCACCTACTGTATCCTCCCCCACCCTTTGTACATTGTGAGCCCTCACAGGAAGGGATCTCTCTCCTTCTGTACCAATCATGACTTGTAATGTTTAAGATTATTGAACTTGTTTTTTATTATGCATACCCGTTTTCACATGTAAAGCACCATGGATAAATGGCGCTATAATAATAAATAGTAATTAGCTGTCTTGTTGAAAAAGTACATAGTGCAAAGCCACCAGTCAAACTGTAAATGGATATATTGATTACACTAGTACACATGTTAAAAATCACCTTCAATAAAACCATCCTAGGTAACCACCTTGTGACAACACAGATCAGTATTTCAGTTTAAATCTCAGTTTATATGTGATTCTTTCTCAAAAAGGCAGGCGGTTTAGCGTCAATTGTGTTGAATTTGGACATATGGAAGTCCAGTTTCCACACAAAGTAATGACTGGATGCATGTTTCTTGAAAACACAAAAGTCTAACTGACCACGGAGGGCAGCTTGAGCCTTGCCCATCTTGCTGGTCAGTTTGCTTTCCAAAATTAAAACCAATGTCACAGAAAGAAGAATTAAAATTGCCAAAAAAATTCAAGAACTAATGACGCAGAAAAGGGCAACAGAATTTATCAGCCCAGTTCTCAGAAACTAATGCTTTATTAGGATGCAGCAAACTCATTCAAAAAAGATGGAGGCAACAAGGGTGCAAAATACTGATGAGGAAACCACTCACAAACTACCAATTCATGGAGGGGGTGATTGCTTAATATAAAAATTGCACACAAAAGTGGCTTGTGTATGGTGCTGGTTGCCCACAGGTAGTGCACAGTGTCTGGCTCACTGGCCTTTTGGCTCTTCTGGCCTTTTTTTCAGAGAATATGAATGATAATACCAAAAATTTTTCTCCACTCATGGTTAGTGGTTGGGTGAAGCCATTTATTATCAAATTACTGTGTTTTCTCTTTTTTAAATCATAATGACAACTCAAAACACCCAAATGACCCTGATCAAAAGTTCACATAGCCCATTTCTTAATACCATGTATTGCTTCCTCTAACATCCATGACAGCTTGAAGTCTTTTGTGATGGTTGTGGATGAGGTTCTTTATTTTCTCTGATGGTAAAGCTGCCCAGTCTTCTTGGCAAAAAGCCTCCAGTTCCTGTAAATTCCTGGGCTGTCTTGCATGAACTGCGTGCTTGAGATCTCCCCAGAGTGGCTCAATGATATTGAGGTCAGGAGACTGAGATGGCCACTCCAGAACCTTAACTTTTTTCTGCTGTAACTAATGACAGGTCGACTTGGCCTTGTGTTTTGTATTGCTGTCATGATGGAACGTCCAAGTACGTCCCATTCCCAGCTTCTGGGCTGATGAGTGCAAATTTGCCTCCAGTATTTGCTGATAACGTGCTGCATTCATCTTTCCTTCAACTTTGACCAAGTTTCCTTTGCCTTTGTAGCTCACACATTCCCAAAACATCAGTGATCCACCTCTGTGCTTTACAGTAGTATTGGTGTTCCTTTCATCATAGACCTTGTTGGCCACTCTCCAAATGTAACGCTTATGGTTGTGGCCAAAACATTCAATTTTGGTCTCATCACTCCAAATTACCTTGTTCCAGAAGTTTTGAGGTTTATCTCAGTGCTGTTTTGCGTATTGTAGGCGAGATACTTTGTGGCATTTGCACAGTAATTTCTTTCTTCTCTTGACCATGCAGCCCATTTTTCTTTAAGTACCTCCTTATTGTGCATCTTTGAAACAGTGACAACGCTAGAATTCAGAGAGTCCTGTGTTTCAGCTGATGTTATTTGTGGGTTTTTCCTTGCATCCCGAACAATTTTCCAGGCAGTTGTGGACAACATTTTTGTTGGTCTACCTGACCGTGGTTTTGTTTTTACAGAGCCCCTGATTTTCCTTTTGTTAATCACAGTTTAAACGCTGCTGACTGGTATTAGCAATTCCTTGGATATCTTTTTGTATCCCTTTCCTGTTTTATACAGTTCAACTACCTTTTCCCTTAGATCTATTGACAATTCTTTTGCTTTTCACATGACTCACAATCCAGAAACGTCAGTGGATGGATGAAGGATGCAAGAGTCTGTCTTAACTTCTGTGAATGTTATCAGGCCTAAATCACCAGGGTATGTGAGCTTTTGTTCAGAGTCGTTTGGATGTTTTGAGTTGTCATTATGATTTTAAAATAGAAAACACTACAGTAGTTTGACAATAAATGGCTTCACCCAACCACTAACCATGAGAGGAGAAAAAGTTTTTATGTTATCATTCAAAGTCGCTGACAAAAGGCAAAGAAAGCAAAAATTTGGCTGGGGTACGTAAACTTTTGAGCACAACTGTACACTGTAATCACCCCCTCCATAAATTGGTAGGTTGGGAGTGGTTGTCACATCAGTATTTTACACCTGTGTTGCCTCCATCTTTATTAAGTTGTTTTGCTGCATCCTGTGCATTAGTTTCTGAGACCTGGATAGATAATACTGTTGCCCTGTTTTGCTGTGTTAATTCAGTTTTCTTTCCCCACTTGAGCAGGTGATGTCGTTTCATGTAATGACAGAATGACTCCTCTACTAGTCAATTTGAAAGCATCATCGCAACTTTCAGGCACTTTTGAGCCTCCTCCATCAATAGCACATATAGCCTCACCATATCTAGAGCTGACCGCAGAACAAACAGTTTGGCACCAAAGGAAAGTTTTGTGGTGCGTCATCTGCTCTGTGTATTGCCGAGGTCAATATCCTTTTTTTCTGATTAAATAAACTCCTTAGCACCACTGTCTGCTTTCCTGGTCTTGGCCATTAGAAAGTCATCATCATCCTTGATTAGACTGATAAATGCCTATTTTACAAACAAAACACAAAAAATTGGACCTAATTATAAAAATTATATAATCTTAGTTGCTAGAAGCTGAAGATTAGGTGTCCCAAAAAAAGGACATTGGTAGAGAATGGGTTAAAACTTCTAATTCTCCTCCCACTGATACATTGCCAGAGGCAAAGTAGGCAGATGTAACCTGTATTTGGTTCTACTACTGCTAGAACTATTGCTGCCAGCAGTGCTAAAGGTGCTATTGCTCCTAGCAGCTCACAAAACATTGCCATTGAATGAATATTTTTTCCTTTTATGCTAGCACATTCGATGACACCCCATTAAGTTTAAAACATATATTAGATACAAATATAATGTCTGGGTCTAGCTATCACCCGATATCTCTTCTCCCTTATGACTCCAAATTGCTGGAGCAACATGTCCATCTTGAACTGTCCTCCCACCTCTCCTCCTGCTCCCTCTTTGATTGGTTACAATCTGGCTTCCGTTCCTATCACTCAACTGAAACTGCCCTAACTAAAGTCACCAATGACCTACTAACCGCCAAGAGCAAGCGACACTACTCTGTCCTCCTTTTCCTGGACCTGTCTTCTGCCTTTGACACTGTGGACCACTCCCTTCTGCTTCAAATCCTCTCATCTCTTGGCATCAAAGACTTGGCCCTTTCCTGGATCTCGTCATATCTGACAGACCAGACATTCAGTGTCTCCCTCCCCCACACCACCTCCTCACCTCGCCCCTTGTCAGTCGGTGTTCCTCAAGGCTCTGTTCTAGGGCCCTTACTCTTCTCCATCTACACCTTCGGTCTGGGACGGCTCATAGAATCCCACAGTATGCAGTACCATCTCTATGCTGACGACACGCAGATCTACCTATCTGGACCTGACCTCACCTCCTTACTCACCAAAATCCCACACTGTCTGTCTGCTATTTCAGCCTTCTTTTCTGCTCGCTTTATACAACTGAACATGGACAAAAAAGAATTCATCATCTTTCCCCCATCTCACTCTACCCCTCCACCAGACCTATCCATCAATGTCAATCACTGCTCACTTTCCCCAGTTCCACACACCCGGTGCCTCGGGGTGATCCTCGACTCTGCCCTCTATTTCAAGCCACATATCCAAGCCCTTGCCTCCTCCTGCCGCCTCAAACTCAAAAACATTTCCCGGATCCACGCATTCCTTGACCGCGACACCGCAAAAACACTAGTGCATGCCCTTATCATCTCCTGCCTCGACTACTGCAACTTCCTACTCTCTGGACTCCCCTCTAGCACTCTGGCACCACTCCAATCCATCCTACACTCTGCTGCCCGACTAATCTACCTGTCTCCCCGCTATTCCCAGCCTCTCCCCTATGCCAAGCCCTTCACTGGCTTCCTATCACCCAGAAACTCCAGTTCAAAACCCTCACAATGACCTACAAAGCCATCCACAACCTATCTCCTCCATACATCTGTGACATGATCTCCCGGTACCTACCAACACGCAACCTCCGATCCTCTCAAGACCTCCTTCTCTACTCCCCTCTCATCTCTTCGTCCCACAACTGCATCCAAGACTTCTCCCGTGCTTCCCCCATACTCTAGAACTCTCTACCCCAGCACATCAGACTCTCGCCTACCATAGAAACTTTCAAAAAGAACCTGAAGACTCACCTCTTCCGACAAACCTACAGCCTGCAGTGATCCTGAACCTACTGAACCACTGCACAACCAGCTCTACCCTCTCCTAGTGTATCATCACCCGTCCCCTGCAGACTGTGAGCCTTCGCGGGCAGGGTCTTCCCTCCTTATGTACCCGTATGCCTTGTTTTTTGCTCATGTTTAATGTATTTGTCTATATTTGCCTCATATTTCACATGTAAAGCACCGTGGAATAAACGGTGCTATAAAAATGTATAATAATAATAATAATGTGCAAAACTTTTTAGCACACTTAACCAAATGAGTAAAAATATCAAATCAACCAGAAATGCTATATAGGTTTCACATGACAGTGCATCAGTATAGTTGACTATCGGCCTGTCTGTGATATTGGTGCAACATGTATGTGTCTCCTATTTGACAATTTACCCAGGTGTGCGAAATTACACCTGCAAGTCTAAATGTCTCAGCTTGCTATAATACTTTGCAGATTTTGGGAAAAGGCAGATTACTTCCCTGTGCTAAAAAAAAGACATAGCAACAAATGCCAGGAGGTAGGAATGCAGCCTAAACATGTTGCAACAGCCCAACAGCTCTCTGTCAATCCCTGCACTGGCTCCCCATTGCCCAAAGACTCCAGTTCAAAACCCTAACCATGGCATACAAAACCATCCACAACCTGTGTCTTCCATACATCTGTGACCTCGTCTCTCGGTACTTACCTACACACAACCTCCGATCCTCACAAGATCTCCTTCTCTAGTCCCCCTCTTATCTCCTATTTCCACAATCGCATTCAAGATTTATTCCGCACATCACCCCTACTCTGGAACTCTCTACCACAACATATCAGACTCTTGCCTACCATGGAAACCTTCAAAAAGAACCTGAAGACCTCCCTCTTCTGACAAGCCTACAACCTGCAGTAACCACTGACACATCAAACCACTGCATGACCAGCTCTGCCCTCGCCTACTGCATCCTGACCCATCCTTTGTACATTGTGAGCCCTCGCGGGCAGGGTCCTGTCTCCTCCTTTACCAGTTGTAAGTTGCATTGTTTAAGATTACTGTACTTTTTTTTATTATGTACTAGCTGAAGAGTCCAGAATTCCCCAGGCATAGTAACTAACTGTGGTAGTTATAACAAATTATGGTTATATGATTATATATTGCACATAAAAACATTTCACATCATATGTTCAACACTACAGATTTGCAACACACTAAATGATTACCCAAGCATTGACAGTATTTTATTTTCAACTCATTCAAGAGCCTTTTGATAAACAACATTTTTGTTTTCCCTTCTTGTGCAAAGATGAACAGATTTTTGGCAGTTTCAACTCTTGAACAGGACACGTAAAGTTGACCATGAGAAAAGCATGGAGATTGCAAATCGATCCCTACTACTTTCAAGGACTGTCCCTGAGCCTTGTTAACGGACATTGCAAATGCCAGTTAAACTGGAAACTGGAGGCGTTTAAAATCAAAAGGCAAATCAGATGGAATGAGTGGAATTCTTGGAATGAAAATGTCCTCTTCTTTGGCACATCCTGTCAAAATGGTTGCTTCAATTACATGTGTATGTAGGAAGCCGCCTCCCAGCACAAGATCAAGTTTTCTTCTCTGAGTACCTCGGTGCTGCTTCTCTGTGTTATCTGGGATCTCCCGTCACGAGAGTGTATTCCCTACAGACGGCTCCACAATTAAAGAGTCACAGTCCAGCTTCACTTTAACTTCAACTTCTTTACTTAACACAGCATTATCCAGTGCACAGTCAATCATAACAATTGGCAACACTTTCCTTTTGCCTCTCCTCTCTGCCGCTTAGCCTTTCCCTGGGACGTTTCATTTCCTCCGGTCCCACAGTGTCCTTAATGCCCAGAAATCCTGCTTCTCATGGGGGTATTCTCTACCATTTCATCCTGGTCCTTAGAATAGCAGCCCACGCAAAAATCAGCCACATCTTGGATACCTTGCTCCCGTTCTGCTTAGCCTTCCTCCTGTAGCACTGGAGTCCCACTTATACTGCAGCGCTATATCTGGTGTCGCTGTGCTTCATTCTGTACTCTTGCCCCCTGGATACTGACTGCTGGGCCCACTCTTCTGGCAAACGTTGCGGGGCATGGTGTTGCCCTGGGCTAGCCGGCCCTGTATTCCACTTGGGCGCCCAGGCCCCAACTAACTAAAACTGGGAAGTCCTCACTTACTTATCTTACCATGCCCCTCCTACAGTTAACTATGTGTTTGCACTATCTACACTATCTCTATAATGACCCCATCTAGTGGCCAACTTGGGGTACTGCTGCCCTAACACTAAATCTAATGACCGGCCCGGGGTACTTACTTTCCCTATCAAAACAGTAAATGTGCAAATAATCAGACATGTACATATACAGAATAATACACTCTAGGTGTAGCAGAATTCACATACAGGGGTGATAATACACTGACTAGTGTAGCAGTATCACATATTGCCACATTCACCTCATGTAAACAGGTTCTTAATCAAGAGTCTTCTTCCATAACACAGCTTTGGTGGATTTAAATTTCTCAATAGCAGAATAGGTGCTCCAGGTTTTAGAAAGAGTTTATTGGGAGGAAATCCTTGTGGTTCCAAAGAGTTGAGGAACTCTATTGGATAGAATAATGCTTGATCAGGGTCTGTTACTGTAGGTCATGCACATACCTGGAAGGAGACTTAAAATTTGAAGATTGATCTTGTTGACGCTATTGTTCTTCATAGCTAGAATAACCCTTTCACACAGCCAGCCAGACTTGTGAATCTGGCTTCATACTGCAGGAGCACCTCAATTCTCTTATTTGCCCCTCATGCACACACTCCACTATTTGCTCCTTGCACACACACTTCACTATTTGCCCCTCGCACACACACTCCACTATTTGCCCCTCACACACACACTCCACTATTTGCCCCTCAAGCACACACTCTACTATTTGCCCCTCGCACACACACTCCACTATTTGCCCCTCGCACACACACTCCACTATTTGACCCTCGCATGCACTCCACTATTTGCCCCTCACTCCTCTCATTTGCCCCTCACACCTCTCTTCCCCTCACAAGTGCACATCAACTTCCTGTTATGAGCACAGCGGTCTAATCCATGAGGCTCCTCACTTTCCCTTGACGTCATGCCTCAAAGAAGCAACTCCATTCTAGACATGATGAAGCTAGATGTGGCCTGTGCCTGCCACGCACTGATACTCTGAAAGCAGTGGCCCTGATTGTACCTCGCAACAGCTGGGACGTCGAAGCCGGTGAATTTTGCAAGGTGGCTTTCGAGGTGAATGTGTCTCTGCCCATGTGCGCTAACAACGTGGACTGTGTGGACGGGGCTTTGCATGTGGAGTGAATGTGGCTATGCAGAGTGGGTGGGGCTATGTGGAGTGGTCGTGGCTTGAAACATACACACACATACATACACTCAGCTTTATATATATATATATATATATATATATATATATATATATATATATATATATATATATATACCCCTCCTCACATGTAAAGTGCCATGGAATAAATCGCGCTATAATAATCTAATATATAATAACCAATCGGCTCTGTCACAGCTTCCAGCGATTGTGACGCTACCACAATTCACCGCTGCCGGAAGCTGTGACAAAACCACACAGCTATTCTGTCGGGAGATCAGCGGTGCAACCGCCAAGTTATGGGTATTCCGATATGGTGACCTGGAATCATATGCCCCGCCAAACCGCGCAGAACCGCTCATTGACTGAGCACCCCTGGTGCTCAGACAATGAGCGGTACGGGATTCAAATCCCAGCCCCGCCGGCTGAGCCAATGAGCATTCCCGTGCGGAATGTGAATCCCCCACCAAGCCGCGTGGCACCGATCATTGGTTGAGCACCCCTGGCCTCAACCAATGAGCGGAGTGGGATTCAAATCCCCTGCCAAAGCTGCGCAGATCCGCTTATTAGCTGAGGCCTGGCGGAGGATTGAAATCAAGCGTGGCACTGCTCATTGGCTCAGCCAGCGGGGTGGGAGATTTGAGCCCCTGGGGCTCAGCCAATGAGCGGGATGGGATTCAAATTCCCCGCCTCGCCGGCTGAGCCATTGAGCATTGCCGCAAGGGATTTGAATCCCCCACCAAGCCGCGGGGCACCGCTCATTGGCTGAGCTGCCCCTGTCTGCACGACTTTGGCGGGGGATTCAAATCCCATGCGGCAATGCTTATTGGCTCAGCTGGCGGGGGATTTGAATTCTGCACCATTCATTGGCTGAGCACCAGAGGCGCTCAGCCAATGAGCAGTGCCGCATGGCTTTGGCAGGGGATTTGAATCCCGCGCCACTCAAAGCCGTGCAGCACTGCTCATTGGCTCAGCTGCCAGCAGCTGAGCAGCACAGGATTCAAATCCCCCACCAAAGCTGCGTTTTACTGCTCATTGGCTCAGCCGGCAGGGCGGGGGATTTGAATCCCATGCCACTCATTGGCTGAGTGCCAGGGGGATGTTGATTTCACCACACTCCCAATGCAATAGCATCGGGCCTATTTCTAGTAAATAATAATAATTGTATAGTTGTTGGGCATGTACTGTCACCAGATATTAAATACTGTCGCCAATGTACTGTCTCCAAATATTAAAAGAGGTTTGCAAAAAGGAAAAGGTGTGTATAATATCAAATTTAAAGTTTAAATAAAAATGTTACTATCCCTCTGGCAAAAAAACAGAAACCAGAATTCTACAATGGTTGGTAGGTACAGTCATGGCCAGTAGTTTAGTCTGATGTTGCAAATGAAGTACAGTTATAAGAATTTCTAATCTTTTATTGACAAATACATCACATCTGTGTAAAGACTCAATACCGTATTTTTCAGACTAAGACGCACCGGACTATAAGGCGCACCCAGGTTTTAGAGATGGAAAATAGGGAAAAAAATATTTGAAGCAAAAAAATGTGGTAAAATATTTAATAACATAAATAACATACTATTATATGTGGTGTTATTATATATAATAGTATGTTATTATGTTGGAAGCCGTGGGACCAGTGTGGTGTCTGTGAAGTACTATATGAAGATGCTGGAGGGTGAGTATAAGAATGGGGGCACAGGGCTTATATTGAAAGCACCACTCCAGCACTGCAAAATTACACTGGAGTGCTGCCTTAAAATCCCACAGGAGAACTATAACTCCCAGCATGTCCTGCAGATCCTGTTACATGCTGGGAGTTATAGTTCATCAAAGGAGTGGCAGAGTGCTTTATTGTGTTTTGTAAAGACTAACCTCTTAATTGCGGCAGCCAGCCTGTGGTGAGGTAAAAGCATCCCATGACTGCACACACAGAGCCCTCCCTCTTGTTGCCTTTCCACAGCACAGGTTATAAGAGGAAGCCTGCATATTCTAGTGGGGAGTCTGAAGGACCTGTGATGATGTCAAGAAGAGGGAGGGCTCTGAGCTGCCATGTGATGCTCCAGCCCACCCACTTCTGACATCACACAGGTCCTTCTTGTGCACAGCACTCAGCATCCAGCCCAGGCAGGTATGCAGCGATCTCCTCTCCCCTGGCCCCTGCTGCTGCCTCCTCCTCTCCCAGACACACAGATCTCCCCAGCTGCTGCAGGAATCCAGCACTGAGGAAACCATGTGTGTCCCTGCTTAAGTGCAGTATTCATTTGCTGCTCCCGGCTCACTGCTCAACTGATAGGTGGGTGGGGAAGCAGCTAATGAATATTCACTGCACTTAATCATCGGGACCCCAGCGCTGATTCGGGGCAGCAAGGACATTTTTCTGCCTCCTGAAGTGGGATCACAGTGCGATCCCACTCGCTGCTGCCTCCCTCCCCACATGCTACATCCCTACCATAAGACACACCCACACTTTCCTCCCAAATTTGGAGGAAAAAAAGTGCGTCTTATGGTCGGAAAAATACGGTATATACCATGTTGACTTTTATTTTTCAAGACTTCTGTAATTCTCCCTTTCATGCTGAATATCAGCTCTGTAGTTTTGTTTGTCTACCTGTTTTGAGGATTGACCACAGGTTCTAAATGGGATTGAGAACTCGAAAGTCTGCTGATCATAGAACCAATATGACAATGTTTTGTTAACCAAGCCATTTCATTATCACCTTTTGCCTTGTGACATGGTGCTCCGTCATGCTGGAAAAAGCATTGTTCATCAACAAACTTGTTCCTTGATCCTTGCAAAAAGTTGCTCTCAGAAGAAGTTTACATACAATCCTTTATTCATGGCAGTGTTCATATGCAAAATTGTAAGTGAGCCCACTGCCTTAGATGAAAAGCAACCTTAAACAAAAATGGTCCCCAGATACTTTACTGTTAGCATCACACAACGTCATGGTGCCATTTGTTTTATGCAAAATCATTCTTTCAGAAGTCCCAAACAGTCTGAAAGTGCCTTCATAAAACTTCCAGCACAATGTCAGTCTGTACTTTATGTTTTAATTGGAGAGAAAGAGCTTATTTACATCCATTCTGTGAAAGTCAAAATTTGTTTCAAATTGATAACTTTTGCCCTTGACTGTACATGCATCGAAAGTAACTTGTGGCTATGACAGCAGAAGTTTTGTGGCATGTATGTTTAATTGTTAAATTGTACTCATAAAACAGTAATGAATTTTGTTTCACTTTTTATATCATGTATACATTTATGTTATATTCTCCCCCTTTTTAATTAAAAAATTCTAAACCATTACAAAAATGTTAATTTGCAGGCATATTTAAGGGGAAAGTAAGTTGTAGCTAGAACATACCCAAACCCCAATAAATTAAATAGGATGCAAAACCAGTTGTATAGAAAACAACTTCATGGGGGCCAAAAAGTTGCAAAACAACTCAAATTAGGGGCAGACACCAGGAAAAGGGGCTTCAATTGACCCTAAGTAGAAATAGTGTAATTGCACAGCTTGGATGCATGGGACCGAGCTTGGAGCAGCTGAAACATTGATCAGTAATAGGTGGATGAGTGACAGGTGTAGGCCTGGTGCTCAGGGAGGCCTGCCAAATTCAGGCAACACATATTAAGGGGACTCAACTTTGAACCCAAACAGTTTTAAAAATTAGGGGCAGACACCAGGAAAAGTGACATCAATTGACCCACAGTAGAAATATTATAATGTTACAGCAGCTGTCAGCCATGGGCCATGCATGAGGTTTTAGAGTTTGGGCCAGCATTTAAAGCTTTGAATTTAAGTTTAAATTAAGATGAGGTGGGTGAGGGACTGGTGTAGGAATGCTTTGCTAGGAGCCCTTAAACCTGATACAACAGCTCAAACTATTTTTTTGCTCAGCCACACTCAGATGGCACAAATATCAGTTTTGTAGACTATTAATGTTAGAAATACTTAAGGATAGTAACGCAGGTTGTTGACTAAATGTAAATGCAGACGTTCTGGTCTGGTAGACCTACTGCTACAGGCAACACACATGAAGGAGACCCAACTTGGAGTCCAAAAATTCTCAAACACAACTAAAGTAGCATCAATTTCCCCAGAGTATAAATAGCATTATCGGGCTCTGACACTACTTCCACTAAAGGTAACCCACCATATGGAGACCCATCTTGGAATTTCCACATTTCAAAAAATTATTTGTAACTAGAGATGAGCAAATATGTTTGGAAAATGATCGCCAAACATAAATTCAGCATCAATATAGCACATTTGGATTTCTGATCGGAAACACAAGCACATTTTCTTAAAATCTGGAAAAAGTAGCAACATTTGGTAAAAGTGCAGGAAAGTATTTGTGTTGCCACTGAATTATTTTTAGCACTTTAGCTAGGATAGAGGTGGTGTATGATGAGAGGGGGGACATGTTTGATGAGGGGAGGAAGTGAGGAGAGCTCCTAGAAACTTATACTTTTTTGTGTATGCACATTTCAGCTAGCCAATCAGGGTGTAGGAAACATCCACGATGTTCAGACACAACATCTTGTGCCATTGGTTGCTGAAATCACATGTCCCTCTCTATATAAAGAGCGGACATCTTGTTTTAGTGCCATTTTGTCAGTACAACAGCACAGAGAGGCTGCTCCTGACAGTGCTCCTATTTGCTGATAAATTTTAGCTAGTTAGCTAGGTGGTTGTTTATAAGTCAGAAAGGTTAGATAGCTAGTGTTCTGTGCAGCTGTGAAATCGACCTTCCAGAAGATTTTTTTTTCTTCTGCCAATAGTAAGGTTCACAGACAGACAGCAGGGCACACGTCATAGAAGTGTGTTGTGTACTGCTTCTATTGTGCTCCATGCACGAGTAGATCTTTTCAAAATCTATTTTTTTCAGTTACTAAAGTGAATTAGAGCGCCATATCCCACCTTGTCATTTAGTGCCGCTGAATAAACGTGATACGGTAGGTCAGATCTGAGTTTGAAATTGTTTGAAGTATATATTCTATTGTATACAGGCCTCATCCACAGAAAAAATACTTTTTTCTGTTACTAACATGATACAGAAGGGGAGATCTCACTTTAAATTGAAATTGTTTGGAGCATATATTTTGTTATACAGGCCTTTAAAGTCCACACTAAAAAAAATACTTTCTTCTGTTACTAACATAATACAGCAGGCCAGATGTCAGTTTGAAATTTTTGGGTGCTGATATGGTTTTCCATACAGGAATACACATGATAAAAAATATTTTTTTCTGTTACTACTGTGCTCCAAAAAGTTGGACACCGTTTGTCTTTTAAATATTTTGGACTGGTATTGTGCTCCAGACAGGAGTCCAAATGTCACAATATAAATTCTTTATGCTAATAGCATGGTCCTGAAACAATGGCATAATTAAGCATTGGACAGGGCTTGTACCAGTATGTCTAGCCTAACCCCTTAACCCCAGGAGCTTTTTTTGGTTTTGCGTTTTCGTTTTTTGCTCCCCTTCTTCCCAGAGCCATAACTTTTTTTATTTTTCTATCAATATGGCCATGTGAGGGCTTGTTTTTTGCAGGACGAGTTGTACTTTTGAACGTCATCATTGGTTTTACCATGTCATGTACTATAAAAACAGGAAAAAAAATTCAAGTGCGGTGAAATTGCAAAAAAAATTGCAATCCCACACTTGCTTTTTGTTTGGCTTTTTTACTAGGTTAATTAAATGCTAAAACTGACCTGCCATTATGATTCTCCAGGTCATTACGAGTTCAAAGACACCAAAAATGTCTACGTTCTTTTTTATCTAAGTGGTGAAAAAAATTCCAAACTTTGTTAAAAAAAAATCTCCATTTTCCGATACCCGTAGTGTATCCATTTATTGTGGTCTCGGGTTAGGTGATGGCTTATTTTTTGCGGGCAGAGCTGAGGTTGTAATAATACCATTTTGGTGCAGATACGATCCTTTGATC
Source organism: Ranitomeya variabilis (assembly GCF_051348905.1). Lineage (NCBI taxonomy): Eukaryota > Metazoa > Chordata > Amphibia > Anura > Dendrobatidae > Ranitomeya > Ranitomeya variabilis. The sequence continues at coordinate 822,242,764 of NC_135232.1, read as the reverse complement.
ACCCATTATTGCATTTTAATGCAATGTTGCGGTGACCCAAAAAAAGGAATTTTGGAGTTTTTACTTTTTCTCGCTACGCCATTTAGCGATCAAATAAATCCCATTTTTTATTAATAGACCTGATGATTCTGAATGCAGCGATATGAAATATGTTTAGGTTTGATTTTATTTTTATTGTTTTGTATGAGGCAAAAGGGGGGTGATTTGAACTTTTATATTTTATTATTTTTTTTTATATTTTTAAAAACATCTTTGTTAGGGCTAGCGGAACACACCAAATAATTATAGAAAAGGAATAAGGTGCGTTCGCAGCCCGGGGTCCACCGTGCAGAAATGGAACCTGCTGCTAAGCAATGACGTACTATATGGCAGTACAATGAGAATACACAGACGGGTTAGCTTCCCCCTGTGTGAAAGAGCAAAACCCTGTTGCGTCACAGGGCCGCAGTACTGAACGTAACGGAAATAATAATAAAGTAGCACGAGAGTGCATGCGGTGCCGCACTGACGGACACCACTAACCACCCAGACTTGGGTTTGGAAAGCGTGGTGATATCGCACAGTGCCGCACTGGCGGTCAAAGCAATAGACGCTGTTTGTGAACTAATGTTGGTAAAGTCAGGCGCTCGGTTACAATCATCCTCCTTATGCGAACATTTAAACACAAGGGAGGGGATGATTAAAGAGCAACTTTCACTCACAACACACACACATAAACAAGTGTATACAAGCACATGGCTGATACTCATCCGTGGACGAGTCCAATGTCCCGGCAGATGACTCAGAAAACCGAGACATATAGACGGGCTTTAAGAGGGAGACGTGGAAGGTGATACCAAGGCCCAGAGGAATAGCCAAACGGTAGACCACAGGGTTAACCTGTTCCAGAACCTTGAAACACCAATGTAGCGAGGCGCAAACTTAGTGGACTCAACTCGCAGCCTGATGTTATGGGCAGAGAGCCACACTAAGTCGCCAGGAGCGAAGATCAGAGCGGGGCGCCGCTGAGCATCAGCAGAAACCCTCATTCTCTCCTTGGAAGCCCGAATGGCATCCTGTGTGCGGTCCCAAAAGTCACCTGCCTCCGTTGCCCAGTCTGCCACCCTGGAATCAGTGGATGACATGGGAATGGGCACAGGGACACGTGGATGCTGGCCGTAATTAAGGAGAAAAGGAGTCTGCCCAGTGGAATCGGCTATGGCTTTGTTCAGAGCAAATTCCACCCAAGGTAGCAAAGATGCCCAGTCATCGTGCCTAGCAGAGACAAAATGTCACAAATATGTCACCAGAGTCTGGTTGGCCCTCTCTACCAACCCATTCGTTTCGGGATGATATGCAGAGGAGAGATTTAGTTCTATGCTGAGTAATCAACAGAGCTCTCTCCAAAACCAAGATGCGAACTGGGGACCCTGGTCACTGACAATTATATCAGGCATGCCATGTAAACGGAAAATATGTTTAATGAACAACGCCACCAAGGCCCGTGCAGAAGGTAACCGTGAAAGCGGCACCAAGTGCATCATCTTAGAGAAATGATCGGTGACAACCCAGTTAATGGTGCAGTTGTGAGACTTGGGTAAGCCCACCACGAAGTCCATCCTAACCAACTCTCAGGGCCTGTCTGCCACCGGCAGGGGGTAAAGTTGCCAAGCAGGCCATTGCCGAGGAGACCAATTCTTGGCGCAGGAGACACACGCCCAAATATAGTCCCCAACGTCATGGGCCATATGCAGCCACCAGTACATCCTCGCCAAAAGCTCAGATGTCCTCTTGGTCCCAAAATGTCCACCCACCCTGGACAAATGAGCCCAAGAGAGAACCTCTGGTCGCAAATTAGATGGAACAAAAGTCTTGCCTGGAGGCACAGACTCTAGCAAAAGCGGATCCACAGTTCTCAGGCTCTCAGAAGTGACAATAAGCCGAGGCTCCTCCTACTCCTCCTCAGATGACAGATGACAGTACGGAGTAAGAGAGAGCATCGGCACGAATCTTCTTCTCCCCATAGAGAAAATGGAGAGTAAAATGGAACCAGGAGAAGAAAAGGGAACATCTAGCCTGGCGAGAATTCAGCCGCTGGGCCGTCTGTAAGTAAACCAAGTTCTTGTGGTCTCTGAACACTTGAAATGGAAAGTGAGCTCCACGAAAGAGGTGTCTCCACTCTGAGAAAGCCAACTTCATGGCTAGCAACTCCCTGTCCCCGATGGAATAATTCCTCTCCGCTGGTGAAAAGGTCTTGGAGAAGAAGAAGCAAGGATTCTTCCTTTTGGAAGAGGACTGCTCCAGCACCAACGGATGAGGCATCCACCTCCATAATAAATGGCTTATCTACATTAGGTGATGCAGGATGGGAGCGCTAGCAAAGTGTGACTTAATTGAGAGAAATATAAACATAAACATAAGGATGAATGACCTCGGGGAGATCAAAACATCCAACTCCGCGGAGACAGCTGTCTGTGGATGGGTACCATGTTTTGGCATAGGTGGTTTTCCTTTCTTGGATGCTGCCCTTCCCGTGGCTGTTCCTTCCCGGTGAAAGACCTGGCTATTCATTGCTTGCGTTGAGAAACATGTGATGGTGTCTCCGCGACTTTTCTACATTAATTGAGAGAAAGGCCTTGGAGACCTCCTCTGACCACAACTTGGGATTTGCTCCCTTCTTGGTGAGGGCAACCAAGGGAGCTACCAAAGTTGATTAGTGTGGAATGAACTGGCGATAGTAATTAATGAACCCCATAAAGCGCTGCACAGCTTTAAGAGAATGGAGTTCTTGCTAGTCCATCACAGCCTGTAGCTTGGCAAGATCCATACCCAATCCCTGGGCAGAGATGATATAGCCAAGGAAAGGCAAGGACTCCTGCTCAAACACACACTTCTCCAACTTGGCGTAGAGGGAGTTTGCCCATAAGAGGTCGAAGACTTTGCGAACATCTCTCCGATGGGAGTCGATATCTGGAGAGCAGATGAGAATATCATCCAGATAGACTATGACCGAGGTGGTGAGCATCTCCCGGAAGATGTTGTTCACAAAGTCTTGGAAAATGGCTGGGGCATTACAGAGCCCGAAGAGCATCACCAGATATTCATAGTGCCCATCCCTTGTGCTAAAAGCTGTCTTCCATTCGTCCCCCTCACGGATGCGAATCAGGTTGTAAGCACCTCGCAGATCTAACTTAGTAAATACCCTTGCTCCCCGTAGCCTATCAAAAAGCTCAGATATCAGGGGTAGTGGGTATTTATTCTTAACGGTAATGGCGTTAAGACTAGTGTTGAGCGATACCGTCCGATACTTGAAAGTATCGGTATCGGAAAGTATCGGCCGATACCGGCAAAGTATCGGATCTAATCCGATACCGATACCCGATACCAATACAAGTCAATGGGACTCAAGTATCGGACGGTATCCCTGATGGTTCCCAGGGTCTGAAGGAGAGGAAACTCTCCTTCAGGCCCTGGGATCCATATTAATGTGTAAAATAAAGAATTAAAATAAAAAATATTGATATACTCACCTCTCCGACGCAGCCTGCACCTTACCGTGGAAACCGGCAGCCTTGTTTGCTTAAAATGCGCGCGTTTACTGCCTTCCGTGACGTCACGGCTTCTGATTGGTCGCGTGCCGCCCATGTGACCGCGACGCGACCAATCACAACAAGCCGTGACGTAATTTTCAGGTCCTGAATGCCTAGAATTAGGCATTCAGGACCTGAAAATTACGTCACGGCTTGTGATTGGTCGCGTCGCGTCACATGGGCGGCACGCGACCAATCACAAGCCGTGATGAAATTTTCAGGTCCTGAATGCCTAGAATTAGGCATTCAGAACCTGAAAATTACGTCACGGCTTGTTGTGATTGGTCGCGTCGTGGTCACATGGGCGGCACGCGACCAATCAGAAGCCGTGACGTCACGGAAGGCAGTAAATGCGCGCATTTTAAGCAAACAAGGCTGCCGGTTTCCTCGGTAAGGTGTAGGCTGCGTCGGAGAGGTGAGTATAGCAATATTTTTTATTTTAATTCTTTATTTTACACATTATATCGATCCCGATACCGATTCCCGATACAACAAAAGTATCGGATCTCGGTATCGGAATTCCGATACCGCTAAGTATCGGCCGATACCCGATACTTGCGGTATCGGAATGCTCAACACTAGTTAAGACCCTTGTAGTCTATGCATGGATGTAGTTCTCCATTCTTCTTCTGCATGACGAAAAACCCTGCCCCTGCAGTCGACACTGACTTCCTAATGAATCCTCTTGCCAGATTCTCTTGAATGTACTGGGACATTGCCTCCATCTCTGGGAGAGTTAACGGAGAGACTTGACCCTGGGGAGGCTCTGCACCAGGCAAGAGGTCAATAGGAAAGTCATAGGGGCGGTGAGGCAGAAGGGTCTCCGCAGCCCTTTTGGAGAACACGTCCGCATAGGACCAATAGTGCTTGAGGAGAGAGGAAAGATCTGCGGGTGTTGTGGATTCTGTTTGTGGGCTCCCTCTGGTGGTTACTGCTGGTACTGGGTGACTTTGGTGGGTTGCGGCCTTTGGTTTCCACCTGTCCATCAGTGGCTGGGTGTTTCCTATTTTACCTGGCCTTTCTGTCATTCCCTTGCCGGCTATCAATGTATTCAGATGTGCTCTGTTTGGTTCCTGCCTACCTGCTCCCAGATCTTTCAGGATAAGCTAAGTGCTGATTTTCAGTTGTTTGGTTTTTTGTCCAGCTTGCTTATTATGTCTCTATGCTAGCTGGTAGCTCTAGTGGACTGAGGTTCTCCCCATGTGCCATGAGTTGGCACATGGGTTCTTGTAATCTCAGGATGGTTTTTTTTGATTAGGGTTTTTTGCTGACCGCTCAGTCCCCTTTTGTATCGTTCTGCTTTCTAGTTTACAGCGGGCCTCAATTTGCTAAAACTATATATATCATCTCTATGTGTGTGCCTTCCTCTCATTTCACCGTCAATACATGTGGGGGGCAACTATATCTTTTGGGGTTCATTCCTCTGGAGGCAAGTGAGGTCTTTATTTTCTCTGCAGTGCTAGTTAGCTCTTAGGCTGGTGCGTGGCGTCTAGAACCAACGTAGGCACGCTCCCTGGCTATCTCTAGTTGCGTTTGTCAGGCGTAGGGCAGCGGTCAGCCCAGGTTCCATCACCCTAGAGCTCGTCCGTAATATATTTGTACTTTGCTTGTCCTGTGCTATCCCTAGCCATTGGGATTCATGACAGTATAGCCGGCCCACAAAGTGTTAATTGTTTGGGCTGAAGCAGGAGAAAGAGAAGTGTTTAAGGGAATTTTTTTTTTTTTTTTCCCTTCAGAGTTTTGCTGCCTAGCCCTTAATTGCTGTCTAGCTGCTTCTTACCTCCTCTTAACCCTTGAATGGCTCTGATCTTAGCTGTTTAACATGGATGTCCAGAGTTTGGCTTCCAGCCTGAGTAATCTCGCGGCAAAAGTTCAAAACATACGGGATTTTGTTGTTCACACTCCCATGTCTGAACCTAGAATTCCCATTCCAGAGTTCTTTTCTGGAGATAGATCTACCTTCCTGAATTTCAGGAACAATTGTAAATTGTTTCTTTCTTTAAAATCTCGCTCCTCTGGAGACCCTGCTCAACAGGTCAAGATTGTAATATCTTTCCTGCGGGGCGACCCTCAGAATTGGGCATTTGCATTGGCACGAGGGGATCCTGCATTGCTCAGTGTGGATGCGTTTTTTCTGGCATTGGGATTGCTCTATGAGGAACCTAACCTGGAGATTCAGGCTGAAAAGGCTTTATTAGCCCTCTCTCAGGGGCATGATGAAGCGGAAATATATTGTCAGAAGTTTCGGAAATGGTCGGTGCTTACTCAGTGGAATGAGTGCGCCCTGGCTGCAAACTTCAGAAATGGTCTTTCTGAGGCCATTAAGGATATTATGGTGGGGTTCCCTACGCCTACATGTCTGAATGAGTCTATGGCTATGGCCATTCAGATTGATCGGCGTTTACGGGAGCGCAAACCCGTGCACCAGTTGGCGGTGTCTTCTGAACAGGCACCTGAGATTATGCAATGTGATAGAATTCAGTCCAGAAGTGAACGGCAAAATTATAGGCGGAAAAATGGATTGTGTTTCTATTGTGGTGATTCAGCTCATGTTATATCAGCATGCTCTAAACGCACAAAAAGGGTTGATAAATCTTTTGCCATTGGTACTCTGCAGCCTAAGTTCATTTTGTCTGTGACTCTGATTTTTTCACTGTCTTCCATTTCCGTCGATGCCTATGTGGATTCGGGCGCTGCCCTGAGTCTTATGGATTGGTCATTTGCTAAACGCTGCGGTTTTAGTCTGGAACCTCTGGAAGTTCCTATTCCTCTGAAGGGAATTGACTCTACACCATTGGCTATGAATAAACCGCAGTATTGGACACAAGTGACCATGCGCATGACTCCCGTTCATCAGGAGGTGATTCGCTTCCTTGTACTGTATAATTTACATGATGTACTAGTGCTTGGTCTGCCATGGTTACAAACTCATAATCCTGTCCTGGACTGGAAAACAATGTCTGTGTTAAGCTGGGGATGTCAGGGGGTTCATGATGATGCACCTCCGATTTCAATCGCTTCATCTACTCCTTCTGAGATCCCTACGTTTTTGTCTGACTATAGGGATGTTTTTGAGGAGCCTAAGCTCAATTCGCTCCCTCCGCATAGAGATTGTGACTGTGCTATAGAATTGATTCCTGGCAGTAAGTTCCCTAAGGGTCGTTTATTTAATCTGTCACTGCCAGAGCATACTGCTATGCGGAATTATATTAAGGAGTCCTTGGAAAAGGGACATATTCGTCCATCTTCGTCCCCTCTGGGAGCAGGTTTTTTTTTCGTGGCAAAAAAAGATGGTTCCCTGAGGCCTTGTATAGATTATCGCCTTCTGAATAAGATTACAGTCAAGTATCAGTATCCATTGCCATTATTGACTGATTTGTTTGCTCACATTAAGGGGGCTAGGTGGTTCACTAAGATAGATCTTCGCGGTGCGTATAATCTGGTGCGGATAAAACAGGGTGATGAGTGGAAAACCGCATTTAATACGCCTGAGGGCCATTTTGAGTATTTGGTAATGCCTTTTGGACTCTCCAATGCTCCGTCAGTCTTTCAGTCCTTTATGCACAATATTTTCCGTGAATATCTGGATAAGTTTATGATTGTGTATTTGGATGATATTTTGGTGTTTTCTGATGACTGGGAGTCTCATGTTCTACAGGTCAGGAAGGTGTTTCAGGTTCTGCGGGCCAATTCTCTGTTTGTGAAGGGCTCAAAGTGTCTCTTCGGAGTCCAGAAGATTTCTTTTTTGGGGTACATTTTTTCTCCTTCTACTATTGAGATGGATCCCGTCAAGGTTCAGGCGATTTGTGACTGGACACAACCTACATCTGTTAAGAGCCTTCAGAAGTTCTTGGGGTTTGCTAATTTTTATCGTCGGTTCATTGCTAATTTTTCCAGTATTGTTAAACCTTTGACTGATTTGACTAAAAAGGGTGCTGATGTTGCTGATTGGTCTCCTGCGGCCGTGGAGGCCTTTCAGGAACTTAAGCGCCGGTTTTCTTCTGCTCCTGTGTTGTGTCAACCAGATTTTTCACTTCCTTTTCAGGTTGAGGTTGATGCTTCCGAGATTGGAGCGGGGGCGGTTTTGTCACAGAGAAGTTCTAATGGCTCGGTGATGAAGCCATGTGCATTCTTCTCTAGAAAATTCTCGCCCGCCGAGCGCAATTATGATGTGGGTAATCGGGAGCTTTTGGCCATGAAGTGGGCATTTGAGGAGTGGCGTCATTGGCTTGAGGGTGCTAAACATCGTGTGGTGGTCTTGACTGATCACAAGAATCTCATTTACCTTGAGTCTGCCAGGCGTTTGAATCCTAGACAGGCTCGTTGGTCGTTGTTTTTTTCTCGTTTCAATTTCGTGGTTTCATACCTGCCAGGTTCAAAGAATGTGAAGGCAGATGCTCTTTCCAGGAGTTTTGTGCCTGACTCTCCTGGAGACTCTGGGCCTACTGGTATCCTTAGGGATGGGGTAATATTGTCCGCCGTATCCCCAGACTTGCGACGTGCATTGCAGGAGTTTCAGGTGGATAAACCGGATCGTTGTCCACCAGAAAGACTGTTTGTTCCGGATGATTGGACCAGTAGAGTCATCTCCGAGGTCCATTCTTCTGTGTTGGCTGGTCATCCTGGAATATTTGGTACTAGAGACTTGGTGGCCAGGTCTTTTTGGTGGTATTCCTTGTCTAGGGATGTGCGTACCTTTGTGCAGTCTTGTGAAGTGTGTGCTCGAGCTAAGCCTTGCTGTTCTCGGGCAAGTGGGTTGTTGTTATCCTTGCCCACCCCGAAGAGGCCTTGGACGCACATTTCCATGGATTTTATTTCTGATCTCCCGGTTTCACAGAAAATGTCCGTTATCTGGGTTGTGTGTGACCGCTTTTCTAAGATGGTTCATTTGGTGCCCTTGCCTAAGTTGCCTTCCTCCTCTGAGTTGGTCCCTTTATTTTTTCAGAACGTGGTTCGTTTGCATGGGATTCCGGAGAATATCGTTTCTGACAGGGGATCCCAGTTTGTGTCTAGATTTTGGCGGACGTTTTGTGCCAAGATGGGCATTGATTTGTCTTTCTCGTCTGCATTCCATCCTCAGACGAATGGCCAGACGGAGCGAACTAATCAGACCTTGGAAACTTATTTGAGGTGTTTTGTTTCTGCTGATCAAGATGACTGGGTTGCTTTTTTGCCACTGGCCGAATTTGCTCTTAATAATTGCTCGGGCTAGTTCTGCCACGTTGGTCTCTCCTTTTTTTTGTAATTCGGGGTTTCATCCTCGTTTTTCCTCTGGTCAGGTGGAGCCTTCGGATTGTCCTGGAGTGGACGTGGTGGTGGACAGGCTACATCAGATTTGGAATCAGGTGGTGGACAATTTGAAGTTATCTCAGGAGAAGACTCAGCAGTTTGCTAATCGCCGTCGCCGCGTGGGTCCCCGACTTCTTGTTGGGGATTTGGTGTGGTTGTCTTCTCGTTTTGTCCCTATGAAGGTCTCTTCTCCTAAGTTCAAGCCTCGGTTCATCGGTCCTTATAGGATCTCGGAGATTCTTAACCCTGTATCTTTTCGTTTGGATCTCCCAGCACCGTTTGCTATTCATAATGTGTTCCATCGGTCGTTGTTGCGGAGGTATGAGGTGCCCGTTGTTCCTTCGGTTGAGCCTCCTGCTCCGGTGCTGGTGGAGGGAGAATTGGAGTATGTTGTTGAGAAGATCTTGGATTCTTGTGTTTCCAGACGCAAACTCCAGTATTTGGTTAAGTGGAAGGGTTATGGTCAGGAGGATAATTCCTGGGTGGTCGCCTCCGATGTTCATGCGACTGATTTGGTCCGCACCTTCCATAGAGCTCACCCTGATCGCCCTGGGGGTTCTTGTGAGGGTTCGGTGACCCCTCCTCAAGGGGGGGGTACTGTTGTGGATTCTGTTTGTGGGCTCCCTCTGGTGGTTACTGCTGGTACTGGGTGACTTTGGTGGGTTGCGGCCTTTGGTTTTCACCTGTCCATCAGTGGCTGGGTGTTTCCTATTTTACCTGGCCTTTCTGTCATTCCCTTGCCGGCTATCAATGTATTCAGATGTGCTCTGTTTGGTTCCTGCCTACCTGCTCCCAGATCTTTCAGGATAAGCTAAGTGCTGATTTTCAGTTGTTTGGTTTTTTGTCCAGCTTGCTTATTATGTCTCTATGCTAGCTGGTAGCTCTAGTGGACTGAGGTTCTCCCCATGTGCCATGAGTTGGCACATGGGTTCTTGTAATCTCAGGATGGTTTTTTTTGATTAGGGTTTTTTGCTGACCGCTCAGTCCCCTTTTGTATCGTTCTGCTTTCTAGTTTACAGCGGGCCTCAATTTGCTAAAACTATATATATCATCTCTATGTGTGTGCCTTCCTCTCATTTCACCGTCAATACATGTGGGGGGCAACTATATCTTTTGGGGTTCATTCCTCTGGAGGCAAGTGAGGTCTTTATTTTCTCTGCAGTGCTAGTTAGCTCTTAGGCTGGTGCGTGGCGTCTAGAACCAACGTAGGCACGCTCCCTGGCTATCTCTAGTTGCGTTTGTCAGGCGTAGGGCAGCGGTCAGCCCAGGTTCCATCACCCTAGAGCTCGTCCGTAATATATTTGTACTTTGCTTGTCCTGTGCTATCCCTAGCCATTGGGATTCATGACATGCGGGTACCTCTGTAGAAGCAACCTGAACACACTCCCTCTGACATCTACCCTCACATGATTTACTCCATCTCAAAATTTTCACTGAGGACAACTCTATATGAGGAGAATGATAGCGAAGCCATGGTATCCCCAACAGGACTTCATCAATTCCCTCAGGAATGACTAATAGGGAGATAATCTCCTGATGTGATGGAGACATAGAAAGAGTGAATGGAATGGTCTGATGTGTAATCTGTGAGGGTAGTGTTGACCTAATTACCACTCGAACGGTCACAGGTTTGGCGAGCATCACCAGGGGTATTGTGTGATGCTGGGCAAAATCAGATGACATGAAATTGCCTTTCGCCCCAGAGTCCAGGCAAATTTCTACCATAAGAGTGGATGGGCTTATGGTAATTGTCCCCTTAAAGGACAATTTAGAGGAAAATGTCTCCGTGTCTAGTGTACCTCCTCCAATTACCACTAGACGCCGTAGTTCCTCCGACCGTTGAGAACACTTGGAGGCAAGATGTCCTGACTGCCGGCAAACATGACAGACCATAAGTGCACGAGCGGACCAGAACTTAGATCGCAACGCCTCTATGGCCTCATGTGACTCGGACGCCTGGACTGGAGATTCCTGAGGTTTGGTGAAGGTGGGAGCCAGCCAAAACCTCTGCCTACACTGGGCTCGCTCCAACCATCGCTCGTGAAAACAAAGGTCGATGCGGGTTGACATAGCTATGAGCTCCTCCATTGAGGCGGGAATTTCCCTAGTGGCCAAAGCATCCTTCACATGGTCAGTCAGCCCTCTCCAAAATACTGGGATAAGAGCTTTATCAGACCATTCCAGCTCAGACGCTAATGTCCGGAAGTGGATGGCAAAATGGCTGACCATGGACGAACCCTTATCATGGGTGACTTGGGGTCCTAAAAAGACCTGTTTCAGAGTGCTCAAAAACCGAGGAGCACTCTGCACCACATGATCATCGCACTCCCACAGAGGCGTAACCCACTCCAATGCCCTGTCCGACAGCAGAGAAATTATGAACCCCACCTTTACCCGCTCTGTGGGAAAACATGCAGCCAGGAGCTCGAGGTGTATATCACCCAGGCTCATGAAACCCCTACAGGATTTACTGTCTCCAGAGTATTTCTCTGGCAGCAGGAGGTGAGATAACGTTGGAAGAGAGAAGGCAGTAGGTAAAGCTACCGCAGCCACGCTAGCAGCCTGAACGGCTATTGCGGTAACATCCACCACTGAGGTTGCACGCTCGAGAGTCGGCAACCTGCCCTCCTGCAGCTGCATGTACCCCTGCAATCGCTGTTCCTCTGTCATTACTTTGCCAGACCCTGGTGCTAGTATAATGTTAGGGCTAGCGGAACGCACCAAATAATTAGAGAAAAGGAATAAGGTGCGTTCGCAGCCCGGGGTCCTCTGTGCAGAGATGGAGCCTGCTGCTAAGCAATGACAGACTATATGGTGGTACAGTGAGGATACACACATGGGTTAGCTTCACCCTGTGTGAAAGAAGCGAACCCTGTTGCGTCAGAGGGCCGCAGTACCGCACGTAGCAGAAATAATAATATAGTAGCACGAGAGTGCATGCGGTGCCGCACTGGCGGACACCACTAACCACCCAAACTTGGGTTTGGAAAGCGCACGTCACTGCACTGGTGGTCACAGCAATGGACTCTGTTTGTGTACTTGTGTTGGTAACAAGTCGGGCGCTAGAATACAATCATCCTCCTTACGTGAGCATTCAAACACAAGGGAGGGGATGATTAAAGAGCGACTTTCACTCACAACACACACACATAAACAAGTGTATACATTCGGCCATGTGAACCTTTTATAGCTGCAGCAAGTTCAGGACCTTTCTAGAGGACAATGAGAACTGCTACAGTAACTGAGCAACTTCAGGACCTTCCTAGAGGACCAATAGGAGCTACTGCAGTAGCTGAGCACCCCAGACCTCCACTGAGAGGTCTTCCTTTGGGCATGCTCAGAAAGGGAAAAGCAGGACTTAGTCCCAGAGATGTATGCTCGCCGCTGATCAGTACAGGCTGCAATGGCAGAGCCTGGAAAGGCAGCAGTAACCCTTGGCACAGAATCAGACTGAGCGAGATGCTAGGACCGACGTCTCCGCTGAGCAGGCTCCACTGCGGCTGATGCAGAATGAGAGATTGCAGCAGACATGGTTCAAGATTCCCCCTGTGCAGCAGCGGGAACTCGACTCCCAACAGAGAGTTCCAGAGTATTGGGGAATCACGGGAGCAGACTTGTATGCGGTTGTGGGAAGAAGAGATGAGGGGAGCAGAGAAGGAGATCTTGAGAGGATCGAAAGATGCATGTAGGTAAGTACCAGGAGACCTTGTCACGGATGTATGGAGGAGATGAGTTGTGGATGGCTTTGTATGTCATAGCAAGGGTTTTGAACTGGAGTCTCTGGATGATAGGAAGCCAGTGAAGGGCTTGGCATAGGGGATAGGTTGGGGAATAGCGGGGAGACAGGTAGATTAGTCCGGCAGCAGAGTGTAGGATATATTGGAGTGGTGCCAGAGTACTAGAGGGGAGGCCAGAGAGTAGGAGTTGCAGTAGTTGAGGTGGGAGATGATAAATGGTGTGCACTAGTGTTTTTGTGGTGTCTTGGTCAAAGAATGCACGGATCTGGGAAATAATTTTGAGTTTGAGTCGGCAGGAGGAGGCAAGGGCTTGGATATTTCGCTTGAAAGAGAGGGCAGAGTCAAAGATCACTCCGAGGTGCTGAGTGGGATTGGGGAATAGTATAAATAGAAATAGTATAATAGGGACAGTCAGGGCTTCCACTACACCCAATCCAGCAGATGGACACCCAACCAGAAGTGTTAACATTTTAAAAAATTAGGGCCTGATACCACCTAAGTGGAATAACTGTCACGAGAATATAAATTGTATAATTGGGACCGAGACATCTTCCACTCCAGCTTACCCAGCAGATGTAGACCAACCATGACTGTTCACATTTCCACAAATTTGGGTTAACATAAGCAGCAGCAGCCACTGCAGGCACAGAAGCCACACTAAAAATATCACAGAGTGCAGTTACGTGACATTAATGCATCACACTAAAAAATGCAATATCACCTAGTCTGTACAGTCTGTGATTGGAGTGCAAAAGTCCTTGGAGATCCTTGACTTGTTCATCTTGATGAAAGTTAGGTGGTCTATACTTTCAGGGGACAGGTGGCTGCTCTTATCCATCAGGACACCACCAGTAGAGGTGAAAACACTTTCTGAGAAAACTCTGGCTGCTGGGCACGATAAAACCTCCAAAGCGTGTGAGGCGACCTCAGGCCACTCATCCATTTTGTAAGACCAAAATGTGAAAGGGTCCAAACCCTCTCTGATGGTTTTGATATTTAGTTCTAGATACTCATGCCCCATCCTCTCCATTCGTTCACCACGTGTAAGACTTGGACTCAGTGGTGCTGGTGAACGAGCTGGTCTTAAAAAAAGTGTCAATGGAGTATCAGAAATTGCTTCTTACACTTCTGCTGCTGCTGCTAATATTCTGGAGTAGACGAATTGATGTGCCGGAGGTTGGAAGTTTAGAGCTGCGATGCAAATTGTGTGCTTCACTGCTGTCATGGGGAAAAGCTCTTTTAAGTTTGTGCAAAAGCATGTTTTGATACTCCAGCATTTGCGGATCCCTTTCCTGGGCAGGATGCATCTGGAACAATTTGGTTTTATAAAGTGGATCTAACAGAGTGGCATATTGCCGATATTGCAGCAAAAAAGGCACTCATATGTCGAGCTATTCCATGGGGTCCAAGCCCATGCTGTGTTGGTGGCTGGGTAACAATCAGGCTTATTTCCTCCGCACCCTCCTGCCAATCATGAACAACAGAGAGGGGAGGATTATCCTCTTTACCTGACAGTTGCTCACCCATCACCTCTTCCATTTGTTCCTTGGATCTTGCACCTTAACAGATAACAGTTTGTCTGTTATCACCAGCCAACCTCAATTGCAGTAATCCTCCCTCCCTTGGCAGCTGCCTGTGTGAGGAAAGTCTGGAACTTAGAGACAATGTTATCCCTTCTGCATCTTCCTCTGCTTCCTCCTCTTCTTCTTGGACCACCATCTCCTCCTGCAGGCTATTCAAAGTCTGCTCCAGCATATAGATGACTGGAATAGTGATGCTGATGATGGAATTGTCAGCACTAACCATCTTAGTAGCCATTTCGAAACTGTGCAGAAGGGTACAGAGGTCCTTAATCTGTGCCCACTGTGTACACGTGATATGCGCTACATCCATACTGCGTTGGCTCAGGCTATACAACATGACATACAGCTTTAAGGCTCTTTGCTGCTGCCACAGTTGCTGCAACATGTGCAGAGTGGAATTCCACCATATCAGCACATCGCATATCAACCTGTTAACTGGCATGGACAAAGACCTCTGTATCGAAACAAGTCGATGAGCAGAGAGGTGCAAACGGCGGAAATGAGCACACAGCTTACGTGCTTTCTGGAGCAGCTCACCGAGGCCAGGATAGTGGCTGAGAAAATGCTGTACCACCAGGTTGAGGACATGCAAGGCACGTGTGTGAGCTTGACTTGCTGTAGGGCTGCCACCAGGTTCCCACAGTTATTGGACAAGGCCTTCCCTGGATGCAGGTTCAGCAGAGACAGTCATTGATCAAACTCAGCCTGGAGAGCTGTCCACAACTCTTCAGCTGTATGACTGTGATCTCCAAGACATATCCAAGGCGCAGTATGGAGGTGGCGGGGACTCACTCTGCACTGTTGGAGTGCATGTCTCATTAAGGCAGAGGTTGAGGGTACAGGAGGAGGACCTAGAGGAGGAGGCAGAAGCAGTAGAGGACGTGTTAAATGTAGAGGTTTGTCCAGTAAGCCTTGGGGATTCCAAAACTTGTGGAGCAGTGCCTGCGCCCACTGTCACCAGAGTCACCCAGTGCCCAGTCAGCGAGATGTAATGCCCTTGGCCATGCCTACTTGTCCAACTGTCTGTGGTCAAATGCATCCTGCCAGACAGATTTTGTGAAGGAATGGGAAATGTTGTCTGAAACATGTTACGGTGGATTGAGAAAGTTGTGTGCTCGTTCTCTGAGATCATTCAAAAACAGCAGGCATGTCTGCTTCCATTACAGCTGATGGCGGGCTCTCAGTCAGTGTGACTGGAGAAGGTAAAGAACCTGGGATTCTGTGGTAGAAGACCTGCATCTCAATAGTTTGCACAGTAACAGAGGAGGAGGATGAAGCAGCAGATGCGATTGATGGGGCAGCTGATGGTTGTTAAGGTCCACTGATCCGCATTTATTCGCAGCGGGATTCCCAGAGTAATTCATGTTGATTGCGCATATGAAGGTTTATACATGTAGTAGTCAAATTTTTGCACGTTTTACCTCGACTTCAAAGATGGCAGATTACGTGAGTTGGCTCATCCTTTGCAGTGTCCAAAAAGGCCCAGGCTAAGCAAACCCTCGCCACTCCTGTGAGCTGCAGACCCATGGATGCAGATAGTCACAGCCACAGCTATGGCTGAGAGGATGCATGGCTCATCATGGCCGTATAACTTCTTGTCTGTGACGTACGGTGCAATGTGTCCTTCTCGTCTTCCTCCTCAGTTGACCTACTCAGCTGTGTGCCTCTATGTTCACTCCAACTGGAATCTAACACCTCCTCATCATCATCATCCTCTGTGTTATTTCATTTATCACCCTTAAAGTAACCCTATTCCTCTTGCTGCCCTGACAGAACAGTACAGTCCGCATGAGCCTCAGATATCTAAGTCTCATACGATTCACCCCCCAGGGGTTAACATTTGGTGACGAGGGTCTGGATGTTGTTAGGACCCTACATCGTACTGCCCCAGATCCAAACTGAAAAAATGTGGGGCATTGGTGGAGATTTCCCCCTCTTGACTTTGTGAAACTGAGTACACACTTCTCATGACCCTGGCATAGAATGTGTGAACAGCACTTCAGACTCACCCATCTGTGGTTCCGCACCCTCAGTTGTACAGTTGGAGAGCAGGGATGTGGGGAGAATCAAGGGAAATTTGGGGCCACCTCTGTGGACTGTACTGTGTGTGATGTTGAGGTGAAGGAAGTAGAGGAGAGGCCACTTGAAGCTGCACTTGCCATCCACTCGAGCACAAGATCTTTCTGGCCCTCATCAGCAAGGCATACTGCTGTGAGTCTGCCAAAGAAAGGTAGTGAAGTAATCCATCCAGTAACAAAAGTTGTCAGTTGTCTTTGCATAGGACGTGACATTATTGTTTCACTAGTGCTTTCACAAACATTGCCACCTACCCGTACACCTTGAACACCAAACCTAATTCCTTTTCCACCACGGCCTTGATTTTTCCCAGTCATGTTGCTCAGATAGTGTGGTAGGAGCACGGTATTAGCAACAGAAAAATTAGATTTTAAACTCTGCACCACCTCTACAATCTGCTGAATTTCAACGACAGTAAATTCCATGGTGAAATATGGCATGCTGATTCATGTAAGTCATAGAAGAAAGAATTGTTGGAGTGTGGATGACGCCTGTATGACAAAGAAGATATGCTACAAACAATTTGAAAGTCAGATACTGTATGACATTAGGAACACAAGAATTGTTTGGTGGCCTCTGGATAAAGCCTCTATAACACACTAGATGCTACAAACTACTTTAAAGTGAGGTCCCCTACTGTATGCAACTAGTAACAGAAGAATTGTTTGGGGCCTCTGGATCAGGCCTCTATAACACACTAGATGCTATAAACTATTTTAAAGTCAGGTCCTCTACTGAATGACACTAGGAACAGTGGATCAGGCCTCTAGAGCTTCATGTCAAGACAACCAAATGACAAAGTGTGATATGGCGGGCTGTCTAAATTTTTGCAACTGAAAAATTATAATTTTTTTTTAATGTGCCTCCGGTCTGCAGACAATTTCATATCACCACAGCACTAAATGACAAGGTGGGAAACAGCAGGCTGTTTCACATTTTGCTAGTGAAAAAATATTATTTAGAATGCTATACTTGTGTATGGAGCACAATAGAAGTAGTGCACAACACACTTGTAGAGCATGTGCCCTGCTGGCTTTGTCTGTGGACCTCAGTAATGGCCAAGACAAAAATGCTGGAAGGTAAATTTACCAGCCACACTGGACACTATCTAGCTACACTATCTGACTGACATACAACGGCCTAACTAACTAGCAAAAAGTTTGCTGCTAACATTGCCAGCGTCCTCTCTGCGCTGTTACAGAGTCAATATTGCGCTAAAACAAGATGTCTGCTCTTTATATGGAGAGGGACACGTGATTTCAGCAGCCAATGACACAAGCCATTGTTTCAGGACATTGTAGGTGTTTCCTGTGCCCTGATTGACTAGCCGCAATGTGCACACATAAAGTGAGGAAAAATAAATTGTTGTTTACAAGAATGCCGTGTCTCTGAGCTCTGCAAACCCACTCCCCTCATCAAACATGTGCCAAACGCTCATGAAACACCACAATTATCATTGCTAAAGTGCTGAAAATACTTTTGTGGCAACGCAAATACTTTCCTGCACATTTTACCGATTTTTTTCCGATTTTATAAAATTTTGCTTGTGTTTCTGATCACAAATCCGAATGTGCCATATTTGTGGCAAATTTATTTTTTGCCATGATTTTCAGAACAAATTCACTCATCACTACTATCTAGGCCTGGCTTATAATGACATAAAAAAAACTTACTACCATGATTAAGACAGAGGCTTTTCCCAGAGGCTGTTGCATGGTTCAGTAGCACATATCCATTTATAGTTCTGAGAAATCATGTTGCTTTACTTTCCTATTAACTCATATTGACAAGACTAAGATGTGTAAAACTCTCTTCTCCCCTTGAATCGTAAAAGCGTTGCCAGAAGAGCATACTGTGCTGTGGAGTTTCTGTAAAGAATGAGAAAGTCTAAGACAGTAGGGGTCCCTGTATTTTGACATCACTTCCAGGATCTTGCTTTATAAATTATATTATCTCTTCAGGCCATTTACACTACTAGGATAGTCTGTAGCAAAACATTAAACATATTACTTGGAGCGTCATGCTTTATTTATCTGATAACCACTCCTAATTGTGAAGAAATAAAAGCAGGGCAACTTAAATACATTTTTTTCAATGTCCTGTCTTGAAGATGCTGTTTAAGATTTAGTGTCAATTCATTACTTGAAAAATCTCTTCTTGCAAAAAAATGTTTTAACTTGAAGGAAGCTATCCTTGATCTTTTTCCTGAGACACTATTGTATCTGGGGCACAGTGAGAAGCCTATTAGTTCTGATGCCTACACATAAAAAAGTGAAAAGAAAAGAAGTCTTTATTAAATTTGTGAAAGGGTTTAGAAGTCTGCACTGCAGGTGTAGGGTGTATGATTATCCTTACAGGCAACTTGCCTCGGATAATGAGATCCATAAAGGAAGTTAGATCCTTTGTTGCACCATTTAAACCCAACATAGATTTTATTCAATTCAGAGTTCAATGCATCAGATGTTGATATTTTATGTTTTATACAATTTTACTATAGAAATGCACAAAAAGACATAAAAACAGAAACAAACTGAAAATAAACAATTTCTTTCCCGTTTTATTTTTCTTTCCTAAAAATGCTCTTTTTCTCTAAATTATCTCTCTTTAAATATTTGCATACATGCACACATAATAAATAACAAAGTTTTGTATAATGTCCAAATAAGTTTGTAACTCAAAGGAGTAATTTCTCCATCTCCTCCATTGCCGGCGTTGGCGTATACCGCACAGCACTCGGACGATATGCGAGTGATGTGCGCTGTGTTATTCGCACCCATAGACTTATATGGGTGAGAGTGAGCCAAGACTCGGCCGAGTGTCGGTGACGATCACAGCATGCTGCGATTTCACTCACACGTATAATACGACCAAGAAAAAAAACGATGATGGGAGCTGCCCCATTGATTAACAGCGGTCCGAGTGCTATGCGATGTTTTATTGCGTAGCACTCGTCCATATTCCTCTCTAGTGTGACTCTGACCTAATCTGTACACTCTTCGGCCGGTTTCACACGTCAGTGATTCCGGTACGTGAGGTGACAGTTTCCTCACGTACCGGAGACACTGACACACGTAGACCCATAAAAATCAATGCATCTGTGCAGATGTCATTGATTTTTTGCGGACCGTGTCTCCGTGTGCCAAACACGGAGACATGTCAGTGTTCGTGGGAGCGCACGTTTTACACGGACCCAATAGAGTCAATGGGTCCGCGTAAAACACGGACCTCACATGGACGTTCTCCGTCTGGGGTCCGTGTGCGTGCAGGAGACAGCGCTACAGTAAGCGCTGTCCCCCCCACATGGTGCTGAAGCCGGTATTCATATCTTCCCTGCAGCAGTGTTTGCTGTAGAGAAAATATGAAGAATAGTGTTAAAAATAAAGATTTAGGTGTCTGCCGCCCCCCCACCCCCTGTGCGCCCCCCCCCCCCGCTGGTCAGAAAATACTTACCCGCTCCCTCGCTCCTTCCTGGTCTGGCCGCGCCTCCTACTGTATGCGGTCACGTGGGGCCGATCATTTACAATCATGAATAGTTGGCTCCGCCCCTATGGGAGGTGGAGCCACATATTCATGACTGTAAATGATCGGCCCCACGTGACCGCATGCAGGAGAAGCCGTGGCCAGACCAGGAAGCAGTGAGGGAGCGGGTAAGTATTTTCTGACCAGCGGGGGGGCGCACAGGGGGTGGGGGGGGCGGCGGACACATGGATCTTTATTTTAAACACTATTCTTCATATTTTCTCTGCAGCAAACACTGCTGCAGGGAAGATATGAATCGCAGCTTCAGCACCATGCAGAGTGGGTACCACACGCTCCGTGTGGTACCCACTCGCCATACGGGCGGCACACGTGTGCCGCACGTATGGCCTCCGTGAGTTCCCAGGCACACGGACACGGATAACTCCGGTACCGATTTATTCCGGTACCGGAATTATCTGGACGTGTGGGACAGCCCTTCCTGTGTTAAAGAAGCACTCCTCCCATCAAAGTTTTTATCCTCTTAACCCCTTCCCGACATGCGCAGTACTAGTACTGCTCTGCGAGTACTAGCAGTACTAGTGTGGGGTACTGATTGCAAAGCCTCACGCTGAGTGCCGTGGCGATTGGGTGCGGGTGTGAACTGTATGTGACAGCTGACACCCTGCAGCAATGCCCATGATTGGTGCTAGCACAGATCAAGGGCATTTAACCCCTCTGATGCCACTGTCAGTAGTGACAGCAACAGAGAGGTGCTTTGCGCAGGGAGGGGGCTTCCTGCACGCTTCCATCAAGACAACTCAAATTCTTCGGGTCTGCGCAATTACAGCGATACCAGATTTACTGTATATCAGGTTTTTATGTTTGGCTGCTGTCACACATTAAAAGACGCTCTTTATTGCGAAAACCAGATTTTGCATCACCATATTTTGAGAGCTATAATGTTCCCATATTTTGGCCCACAGAGTCATGTGATGGCTTGTTTTTTGTGGGATGAGTTGACGTTTTTATTGGTACCATGTTCAGATATTTTTTGATCACTTTCTATTCTGATTTTTGGGAGACAGAATGAACAAAATCCAGCAATTCAGTAATTGCTTTTTGTTTTGTTTTTTATACATGTCCGCATGTGGTAACATTGGTAAGACTGCTTTTTTTATTTACATAAATAAACGTATTTATTAAGAAAATATTTCTTTTCTTTTCTTTATTTGGGGATTTAAAAAAAATATTTTTATACTTTGTCCTGATGGTCTCCATGGAGACCCCTGGCACCAGGATGTCCACGGGATCCTTTCGGGTCCTGCAGGGAAGGTGACTTGTGAGTGCCTGCTGAGAGCAGGCACTGAAATGCCTCCTTCCCAGCCTGTCAGATCCTGATCTCACACTCTGCAGTGTAGTGCAGTGCAGAGTGTCAGATCAGTGATGTAATATACAGCTCTGGCAAAAGTTAAGAGACTATCACATCAAAACCCTGTCATGGGCAGCCCAATCTCCAGACCTTGAACCCTATTGAAAACCTCTGGAATGTAATCAAGAGGATGATGGATAGTCACAAGCCATCAAACAAAGAACTGCTTACATTTTTGCGCCAGAAGCAGTGTGAAAGACTGGTGGAAGTATGCCAAGACGCATGAAAACTGTGATTAAAAATCATAGTTATTCCTCAAAATATTGATTTCTGAACTCTACCTGATTTAAAACATTAATAGTTTGTTTCTAAATGATCATGAACTTGGTTTATTTGCATTATTTGAGGTCTGAAAGCACTGTGTTTTTTTTAATTTTGACCATTTTTCTATATCAGAAAAAAATACAAAATGTATTGCTTAGAAATTTGGATACATGTTGTCAGAAATTTATAGATTAAAAGAACAATTTAGATTTTACTCAAAAATATACCTATAAAGAGAAAAATCAGAATCAACATTTTGCAGTGGTCTCTTAATTTTTGCCAGAGCTATAGTAATGTCCCATCCTGGGATAATGTAAATGCTTTAAAAAAATATTACAAAGTATAAAAAGATTTTTTAATTTTTTTTAAATCCACAAATAAAGAAAATAAATATTTTTTCATAAATACATTTATTTATGTAAATTAAAAACCCAATAAAAGTACACATATTTGGTATCGCCGCGTAAGTAACGACCCATTCTATAAAACAGTCTCACTAGCTAACCCCTCCAGTGAACACCATAAATATAATAATAAATAAAATAAATAAAAAACTAGGCAAAAACAATGCTTTATCATCATACCGCCGAACAAAAAGTGCTGTTAGACACAACTAAAAAATTAAAATGGTACCCCTGAAAAAGTCATCTTGTCCCGCAAAAAACAAGCCACCACAGAGCTCCACCAGCAGAAAAATAAAAAAGTAATAGCTCTCAGAATAAAGTGATGCAAAAATAATTATTTTTTTCTAGAAAATAGTTTTTGTTGTGTCAAAGCGCCAAAACATAAAAAAAAGATATAAATGAGGTATCGCGGATATGTATAACTAAAAACAAAAAGCATTTACTGAATTGTTGGTTTTTGTTCATTCTGTCTCCCAAAAATCAGAATTGAAAGTGATCAAAAAATATTCAAAAACGATGCCAATAAAAACGTCAACTCGTCCCGCAAAAACAAGACCTCACATGACTCTGTGGGCCAAAATATGAAAAAATGATAGCTCTCAAAATATGGTGATGCAAAAACTGCAATAAAGAGCGTCTTTTAGTGTGTGACAGCAGCCAAACATAAAAACTTGATATAAATCTGGTATTGCTGTAATCGCACTGATCCGAAGAATAAAGTCACATAATCACTTATAGCGCATAAGGAATGGCGTAAAAAATAAATAAAACCAATTCTTCACCTGCTGTTTTGTTAATTCTGCCTCCCAGAGATGGCAGTAAAGCTCGGCGTACATTAATCCTTTCCTCTACACTGAGCGCTTACACCGGGGTTTCAATGTAAATCTCTGAAATACATTATTCAGACAGAACTCCCAGCATAAAATTTGAATGGATCTCTCGGAGGTTTCATCTGTCACTTCACTCAGAGATTTAGATGGAAACCCCAAAGTAAGTGTTCGGCATAGAGCACCAATAAATGTGATCCCAAATGTTATGTAAAATATTTCCAATAAAAGCTTCAACTCAATCCACAAAAAAAGCAAGTCCCCACCCAGATATTGTCATCTGTTAATGGAAATATAGGGGACTTCAACGTTACTGGTAGCACAAAGGCATTGGAAAAGCTAAATGGCTCCTTGCTCTCCAAAAGAAATTCCACAAATTCTCTGCTCCTAAATCCAAATGCCCCCCTCCCTTCTGAGCCCCAGTGTACCTAAACAATATTTAGCGCCCACGTTTTTGGCATTTCTAGGAAACAGATATATCAGAACAGAATACATCACTATAACAGAATTCATCACTCATTAAGGTGGTGACTATGCGCTTCATCCCTACGGGAGTGGAGACGTGTCCATATTCATCACCTTAATGAGCGATACCACGTGACTGCTGAGCACAGGAAGAGCTGCAGGCAGGCGCCGGCGGCCGGAACGAGATGCAGTGCCAGCACCCAGGGTGCGCAGGTAGGTGAGTATGATGTGTTGCGCAGGCTCCTGGCACCAGCTGCTCCGCCGCTCCCCATCCCCACCAGCTTTCTGTACCATGACTCTTAAAAAACTCGGCTTATACACGAGTATATACGGTAGATTGCAAGTGCTGACTGACAATATTATAAGTCAAATGAGATTAATTTAGAAGGCATTTTGCACAAGGTCAATAATTAAAAATATAAATATTTGTTACCTATATTGTTAGTGCATCCTGTGAATGAGGGGACATTTGCTGTTGGGAAATGATTGCATAAAAGATGCAATCAACCAATTACTTAGAATTTGCATTTAATTGTTGCCAAGTTTACATGGATCAATGATTTTACAAATACTCATGTCTAACAGCATGTTTAAATCTTCCCATAGCCACAATTACTCTGTGCACAGGATTACCAGTGAATGTACAGCTATGACTGACAGCCACACTATTGCAGCATCATCTAGGCTCATAAAACTCTGTTTTAAAACTCTTTTTTTATTCAATTAGATTCAAAAATTAGTGAACGCTCCTCTCACCTATGTGCAAATTAATAAACGACAGAGATTACATTATTATCTCTTCTTCAATAGTTTTATCTAGACAAAGAGTGTTTTTTAGACCCTGTGTGGCTGTCCTCTGTGCTCTGAAAGCTTGCAAACATATTTTTTTTTCTGGTTAGCCCATAAAGGTATCACTCCAGGAATACTTTTGTCATCGTTGTGTATAAAAGTATTTACATCAATTTCTCTGGCTAATTTGTTATTGTACCATACAAAATATTTTGAAATCACGACTTGTTAGAACATGTTTTCGCTAGATGACTTATATACAGTATTACTATTACAACTTCCCTGAGGAACAACTATTTGAGGTGTAATATGACTTAGTTCAAATATCCTTCCAGTCTTATTACAACCACCCCCAAGAAGCAGTTTACAGTGTTAATCAAATTAATTCTTTTCATATATTTGGATGTAAAATTGCTTGCTTTGTAAGGACACAGAAGTCTTTATTTCATCTCTATAGTGAGGTCAATTTAAAATATTCCATGGGATGATATCCTTTGTATGTCATTCTTCTCTTAAACTTCACATGCTGTAAACTGAATGCAGTTCACACGATGTGTTGCTTAACCTCTCAGCAGCGCAGATTTTCCTGATCACTGATTTTTCTCTTGGTTACCATGAGGAAGCTTTATCCTGTAACTAACATATAAAAGACATTTCTTTTACACTATGAAGTTATTAGAAAAGCTAAGTACACCCTTTTATAATTCTATGGTTTTACATATCAGGACATACTGTAATAAAAAAAAAGCAAAATTACCATATATACTTGTGTATAAGCTGAGATTTTCAGCACATTTTTGTGTGCTGAAAACGCCCCTCTCGGCTTATACACGAGTCATTGCCGGTGGGGGAGCAGAAGACATCAAACTCGCCCTCCTGGTGTCATTGCTGTATATCTGTCCCTGGATCTCGGGCGCTGGCATCCCTCTTCCTGTCTTCCTTCCTGTGTTCAGCGGTCACGTGGTACAGCTCATTAAAGTAATGAATATGCACGCGTCTCCACTCTAATAGGCGTGGAGCGCATATTCATTACTTTAATGAGGGGTATCACTGACCGCTCAGCACAGGAAGGAAGACAGGAAGAGAGATGCCAGCGCCCGAGATGCAGGGACAGATACGCAGTGCCAGGAGGGTGAGTAGGACTTGGGGAGGGTGAGCCATGCGATATTCACCTGTCCCCATTCCACCGCCACGCTGTGTCTTCTGGGTCCTCTGTCTGTGACGTTCAGGTCAGAGGGTGCGATGATGTGGTGTGTGCGCGCCCTCTGCCTGAACAGTCACTGCAGAGAGCTGGCGATGCTGAGGAGCAGCGAGAAGCGACGAGAGGTGAGTATTTCATTTTTTTTTCAATCGCAGCAGCAGCATTATATGGGGCATTTTTTAATATGGAGCATCTTATGAGGCCATCATTAACCTTTGTGCAGCATTATATGGGGCATATTTTTGTATGGAGCATTGTATGGGGCCATCATTAACCTTTGTGCAGCATTTTATGGGGCATATTTTAATATGAAACATTTTATGGGGCCATCATTAACCTTTCTGCAGTATTACAAGGGGCATATTTTAATAAGGAGCATCCTATGGGGCCTTCATTAACCTTTATGCAGCATTTTATGGGTCATATTTTAATATGGAGCATCTTATGGGGCCATCATTAACCTTTATGCAGCATTATATAGGGCATATTTTAATATGGAGTATCTTATGGGGCCATCATTAACCTTTGTGTAGCATTATATGTTGCTTATTTTTGTATAGAGCATCTTATGGGGCCTTATTATCCTTTGTGCAGCATTATATGGGGCATATTTTAATATGGAGCTTCTTATGGGGCCATCATTAACCTTTGTGCATCATTAAATGGGGCATATTTTTCTATGGAGCATCTTATGGGGCCATCATTAACCTTTGTGCTGCATTATATGGGGCATATTTTAATATGGAGCATCTTATGGGGCCATCATTAACCTTTATGCAGAATTATATAGGGCATATTTTTGTATGCAGCATCTTATGGGGCGCATCATGATCTTTATGGAGCTCCTGATTCAATATGGATATTCAAAAACATTTAGGCTATGTGCACATGCTGCGGACTGGTCTGCGGATTTTTCCTCACTGATTTTGTTAAATCCGCAGGGCAAAAACACTGCGTTTTTCCTGCGAATTTATCGTGGTTTTACCGCGGATTTAAAGCGGTTTTTGTGCAGATTCTGCTGCGGTTTTACACCTGTGGCTTTTTAATATGGAGCAGGTGTCAAACCGCTGCGGATTCCACACAAAAAATTGACATGCTGCGGAAAATAAACCGCAGCGTTTCCACATGTGTTTTCCCGCAGCATGTGCACAGCGGTTTTTGTTTTCCATAGGTTAACATGGTACTGTACACCGCATGGAAAACTGCTGCGGATCCGCAGTGTCAAAAACGCTGCGGATCCGCAGCAAAAACCGCAACGTGTGCACATGGCCGTAGCCTACTGATGTCTCAATTTTACTTTTATTGGTATCTATTTTTATTTTGGAAATTTATCAGTAGCTGCTGCATTTCCCACCCTAGGCTTATACTTGAGTCAATAAGTTTTCCCAGTTTTTTGTGCTAAAATTAGGTGCCTCAGCTTATACTCGGGTTGGCTTATACTCGAGTATATACGGTAGGTAAATATCACCTCAGGTGTAAAACACATAGCAATTTATTCAGTGTCATTTATATAAATGAAGACTAGAACAAACTTCAAAAGCAGTGTGTTCAAAAGTGAACACAGTTTTAATGCATACATTGGAATTAGGAGAAGACAAAAGCAGAAATTTAATCAGTTTGCTCTTGTGAAACACTCGGGTATGTGCTAACAAGATACTATTAAGTAAAGACGTCAGACCACAGAAAAGCAATTATTGCTGCCCACTAGTGTTGAGCGATACCGTCCGATACTTGAAAGTATCGGTATCGGAAAGTATCGGCCGATACCGGCAAAGTATCGGATCCAATCCGATACCGATACCCGATACCAATACAAGTCAATGGGACTCAAGTATCGGACGGTATTCCTGATGGTTCCCAGGGTCTGAAGGAGAGGAAACTCTCCTTCAGGCCCTGGGATCCATATTAATGTGTAAAAGAAAGAATTAAAATAAAAAATATTGCTATACTCACCTCTCCGACGCAGCCTGGACCTCACCGAGGGAACCGGCAGCGTTGTTTGCTTAAAATTCGCGCGTTTACTTCCTTACGTGAAGTCCCGGCTTGTGATTGGTCGCGTGCCGCCCATGTGGCCGTGACGCGACCAATCACAGCAAGCCGTGACATAATTTTAGGTCCTTCAGGATTTTACAAGCCAGAACGTAATTTTAAAATCCTGAAGGACCTAAAATTACGTCACGGCTCGCGGTGATTGGTCGCGTCGCGGCCACATGGGCGACGCGACCAATCACAAGCCGGGACGTCACGGGAGGCAGGACACGCGCGCATTTTAAAATGCGCGCGTGTCCAGCCTCCCGTGACGTCACGGCTTGTGATTGGTCACGTCGCCCATGTGACCGCGAAGCGACCAATCACAAGCCAGAACGTAATTTTAAAATCCTGAAGGACCTAAAATTACGTCACGGCTTGCTGTGATTGGTCGCGTCGCGGCCACATGGGCGGCACGCGACCAATCACAAGCCGGGACTTCACGTAAGGAAGTAAACGCGCGAATTTTAAGCAAACAACGCTGCCGGTTCCCTCGCTGAGGTCCAGGCTGCATCGGAGAGGTGAGTATAGCAATATTTTTTATTTTAATTCTCTCTTTTACACATTTTTACATTAATGTTGTTTCGATACCGATACCCAATACCATAAAAGTATCGGATCTCGGTATCGGAATTCCGATACCCGCAAGTATCGGCCGATACCCGATACTTGCGGTATCGGAATGCTCAACACTACTGCCCACCAATTTGGGAAGGGTTAAAAAGTCATTTCAAACACATCAGAGTCCATAATTCTACAGAGAGAAAGATTTTTCACACGTGTAAAACAATCAATACAATTGACAATCTTTTCAGGAGTCGACGTCTCAACAAATACATCCCAAGACTGTGCAATGCTCAGAGAAATGTAAAAAAGCCCAAAGAGCTACAGCTCAAACTCTAAAGGCTTCAGTTACCATGTTATATGTTCAAGTTCATGATAGTGCTATTACAAATAGACTGTGCCCTCAATTGTTTTAGAGAACTTTATCACATTGTAGTCTGAAAACAAAAAATAAATTTTCAGTAAAAAAATGTTTAGCTTCAAATTTGGCTATATTACATTACAGATGCCTTGTTCAATTTGCAGATCCAATACTGGAAACTAAACCACTGAAGAAATTCATCTAGTGGTGTGGTGAATATAATATTGAAAACAGGGAGTCAAATAGTCAAATGAGTAAAAAGTAGGTAAATCTTTATTAACTCTTAATTACAGACAAAGCAATAACATGTAGTACATAAATACAGTATATACAAGACAATTAGTAATAAAGACTCAAGTATGAAATTATGGGATCAACACATAGCAATAAGGGCAGGGAGAATGAGTTACCTGGGAACACTATTATTTAGATTAAAATAGTGCAAGTATTATTATTTTCCCAGACTAGTCTCACATATGCAGGAATGAAAAGAAACAGTCAGCCTATCTATGACCAGTATACCTAATTCACTTCTGCACAGTACCATTGTTATCACTTAGTCAAAAAACAGTTTACCGTATTTTTCCGACCATAAGATGCATTTTTTTTTCCTCCAAATTTGGGAGGAAAGTGTGGGTGTGTCTTATGGTAGGGATGTAGCATGTGGGGAGGGGGGCAGCAGTGAGTGGGATCGCACTGTTATCCCACTTCAGGATGTCCCCGCTGCCCGGAATCAGCACTGGGAAAACCATGTGGTCCCGATGATTAAGTGCAGTGAATATTCATTAGCGGCTCTCCGCCCACCGATCAGCTGAGCGGTGAGCCGGGAGCAGCAAATGAATGCTGCACTTAAGCAGGGACACGCATGGCTTCCTCAGCGCTGATTGCTGCAGCAGCTAGGGAGATTTGTGTGTCTGGGGGAGGAGGCAGCAGCAGCAGGGGCCAGGAGATCGCTGCATACCTGCCTGCCATGCATGGGAGTGCTGTGCACAAACAGGACCTGTGTGATGTCAGGAGTGGGCGGGCTGGAGCATCACATGGCAGCTCAGAGCCCTCCCTCTTCTTGACAGGTCCTTCAGGCTCTCCACTAGAATCTGCAGGCTTCCTCAAAACCTGTGCTGTGGAGAAGCAACAAGAGGGAGGGCTCTGTGTGTGCAGTCATGGGATGCTTTTACCTCACCACAGGCTGGCAGGCTGCCACAATTAAGAGGTTAGTCTTTACAATACACAATAAAGCACTCTGCCACTCCTGTGGTGAACTATAACTCCCAGCATGTCATAGGATCTGCAGGACATGCTGGGAGTTATAGTTCTCCCATGGGATTTTAAAGCAGCACTCCAGTGCTATTTTGCAGTGCTGGAGTGGTGCTTTCAATATCAGGCCTGTGCCCCCATTCTTATACTCACCCTCCAGCATCTTCATATAGTACTGTACAGACACCACACTGGTCCTGCAGCTTCCAACATAATAACATACTATTATATGTAATAACACCACATATAATAGTATGTTAGTTATGTTATTAAATATTTTACCACATTTTTTTGTTTCAAATATTTTTTTTCCCTATTTTCCACCTGTAAAACCTGGGTGCGCCTTATAGTCCGGTGCGTCTTATAGTCCGAAAAATACGGTAACTAATTACATACAAAGAATAGACACTGTTACCCATATTTTCCTCTGTGCAACACCAGACTTGGCAGCCCCAAAGCACGTTTTGCGTGGGATTCCTCGGGGGGGTGCTCATGTTAGGATGTGATGACAATTTTAAACCTGAGGTGCTCTGCAGAATTTTGGACCATGAAAATGAAAATTGACATTTTTTCCACTTAAATGTTGCTTCAGCCTCAAAGCTTTTAATCTTACAATTGATAAAAGGGAAAAATGAAACTCTGGTGATCTCTGGTGTCATTGGTGGTGGCCGTGTCCAGTGCTTGGCGCAGTGATGCAGAGGTGAAGATATGATGATGGAAATGCGCTGATGATGCTGGCATTACTGTTCTCTCATGACTGGATGGTCAGTGGCATATCTCATGATAGTGGTGAAGAAAGGAAACAGGAGAGGCTGCAGTGGTGTAGTAAAACAGAAGTAAACTTTCATATTAAAGTAACAAATGTAAAAAGCAGACAGAGGTACACAATCTTGATGGTTACACATCTCATTAACACAGAGACACATTTCTTAAGACAGGTTGCAATAACAGCAAAAGCAGGCATACTGGGAATAAGTGGGAATGCAGTCAAGTATGTTCCGAATCAGTCTGTAAAAAGCTGCTCTTTAACCTGGAAGACTAAACTAAACACCTATTTTCGCAAATATCTTCCACTCTATGTGGGGTTGCTAGTACATTTAGTGGGCCTCCAAATCCCAGTACCTTATATTCTTCATTATGCGTAACTTGTGACCTGTCCCATCATCGGCATCATTGCCTTCCTGCGCCTCACCACAGGGGCATTTCCCTTTTTGAGAGATAAGCAGGCAACACTGCACTACATTTCGACGTTAGTCTTATTCATGAATAAGACTAATGTAGAAACGCGTAGGTATTGTCATTAATATTGACCTGCACTGTTGCCCTTTCATATGGAGCTTTCTATTTTAACAAGCTAAATAAAAGCTATGTTTTATATTTTTCTGATGACAAGCCTCTATTTTACTGGATCACAGCCTTTTCTCTTACCAAAAAACATTAATGTAATCTCCAGCTTTGAGGCATTACAGGTGTACACTATTATTTAAGTGCATAGCAAGGACGTAAGGAGCACCATTTGGCTTTTCGAATGCAGATTTTACTTAAACAATTTACAGGTGCCATTTTCAGAGACTTTGAGGTACAAGAAAAGCTAAACTCTTCACCAGTGTTCTAATCTAAGGGCATTGTGATAATTTTTTTAACCCACAAGTAGTGTTGAGCGATACTTTCCGATATCGGAAAGTATCGGTATCGGAAAGTATCGGCCGATACCGTCAAAATATCGGATCTAATCCGATACCGATACCCGATCCCAATGCAAGTCAATGGGACGAAAATATCGGAATTAAAATAAACCCTTTCTTTCCTTGTAGGTTCATTCTACATGAAGGAAAACAACTAAGAATAATGTAGGATGTATTGGGGGACGTGGCGGAGACATTAAAGGCACAGAGGTTTAGCCCAATGTAATAGAATAGCAGGATTTTGTTTTTTTTTATGACGTTCGGCGTTAGAAAGATTTTGACTATGTTAATTTTTTTTTTATTTTGTCAGATATTGATGTTTCACTACTTCCACGCCCTTCACCTTCTTTTTTACTTCTCCCACACTTTCTTCTTCATTATCCTCATCATCAGCTTCTTTGACATCAACTTCTTCACCTTATTCATCTTCTTCTTCATCTTCTACCTATTATTTTTTTTGTTACATACATTGTTCATATTCTTTTTATTTTACTATTATCTTCTTCATATTCAACTTCTTCATCATATTCTTATTTGTGACAGGCATTCCCGTAGTTGTTATCTATAAAAGTTTGAAGATTACACCTTCCGTTCTGCCTGTCACAAAACAGTTACATTTGTCCGCGTTCAGTTTGGCCTGCAGCATCAGGCTTTATCCAGGGGCACCACGAGGAGGAATGGACTCACCCCCATACACTGCTTAGTCTTCTTCTGCTTATAATTTAGATAATATTTTTTGCTCTGATATTTAGTGTTATGCTTAATGTTCTTCTGCTCTTTGTTCTGCAGCCTCTTGTTCTTCTGCTTCTCGGTCTTCCAGGTCGTCGTCGTCTCCAGGGTCGTCGTCTCCGGGGTCGTCGTCATCGGGGTGGTCTTCAGGGTCGTCGTCTCTGGGGTCGCCGTCATCGGGGTGGTCTTCAGGGTCATCGTCTCCAGGGTCGTCGTCATCACGGTGGTTGTCGTCTCTGGTGTCGTCGTCATCTTAGGGGTGGTCTTCCGGGTCATCGTGATTAGTCTCTTGAACTTGGAAATGTAGCAGAAGGTACAAGAAGGCTGAGAAAATGCCGAGAACCAGCTGATGGAACTGGAACTCGGATGGCTACCCGAAGGTCCAAGAGCCAATGGAACTACCGAGGACCAGCTGACGTTACTGGAACCCGGTTACTAAGCAGGAGGTACCCGTGCTTGAAAGCACTACCAAGGACCACCTGACGTTGGTGGAACTCGGATACCCAGAGGGAGGCACCTAAGCCAAAGGCTCTGCCTTGAACCAGCTGACGGTACTGGAACCAGGATGGGGAGCAGAAGGTACAAGAGCAAAAGACAGTGCCGAGAACCAGCTGACGGTGCTGGAACCCGGATGGGTAGCCGAAGGTCCAAGAGCCAATGGAACTACCGAGGACCAGCTGACGTTACTGGAACCTGGGTACTAAGCAGGAGGTACCCGTGCCTGAAAGCACTACCAAGGACCACCTGACGTTGGTGGAACTCGGATACCCAGAGGGAGGCACCTAAGCCAAAGGCTCTGCCCGGAACCAGCTGACGGTACTGGAACCAGGATGGGGAGCAGAAGGTACAAGAGCAAGTGTCTGCGTGGCTTTTGCAGGACACGATGCCGGCTGCACAGCAGGGGAACAGCTGGCGGTGCTGAACCCCACTGACACATTGGCTGGTGTTTTTCTCTGTGCAGCTAGCAGTACCGGGCCCCAACTGGCGGTGTTAGAGCCCGGGGTCAGCAGGAGGAGGAGATGGAGCAGAGTGTAGGCCGAAGCCTGCACTGGCGGCAGCTTTGGGTCTGTTGTGCCTGCGTGGCTGTTGCAGGACACGTTGCCGGCTGCACAGCAGGGGAACAGCTGGCGGTGCTGAATCCCACTGACACATTGGCTGGTGTTTGGCTCTGTGCAGCTAGCAGTACCGGGCCCCAACTGGCGGTGTTGGAGCCCGGGCTCTGCAGGGGGAGCAGAGTGTAGGCCGAAGCCTACTTGAACCAATTTCAAAGGTAACCTTTAACCCCCCCTCAGGGGTTACAAAGTAGAAGAGCCACAGCTTATGCAGCAGTAGTGCTGCACAAGTCAAAGGTTGCTCTTTTAATTTTGCTCCTTGCACACGCTGAATGAAACACGTATAACATTTAGCCCTTTATACAGTCAAACTGTGTTGGAGGCGCGAGTTCCCTTTGTAATGAGACGCAGCACAGATGTCAAGAATCCCACCTTGGTGCTGGGTGCAGCCTCCTGAGCATTGTTATTTGCTGTACAGGAGTCTGCGCTGTCGTGTTATCCCCTGGCCTAGCGCTGTTAGCGCTGCCCATCTTCTGACCTCATTTAATGTCGGCCGCTGCGGTTCGCGATGACCATGAATCCCAGCCCCGCGGTGTCTTAACATTGTTAAAACACTGCGGGGCTGTGATTCATGGCCTGGCGCAGCACATATGTTCGCCTCTCGCACTCGGGTCCTTACACCCGCTACAGACTGTGCGGCGTCAGCTGATCCCTTATCGCATGCCACGGCCATGAAGCCGCACAGTCCGAAGAAGGCGGAAGGAGATGAGGGACAGGCGAAGAAATGCACCGTTCATGCCCATCAATCACACCCTCGCAGTCCCAATAAATAAGACACCGAGGGGCGTTGTGTGGGTCAGGGCGGCCGCAGAGGCGCAGGCAGCCAAACAATGATGCCAGAAGACGGGCAGCGCTACCAAGGGGGTTGCAGCGTGTCATTACAAAGGAAAGTCACACCTCCGGGACGGTTAAATGGTCACGCAGAGGACACATTTTAGACGTGTTTTCAGTTCCACATGTGCGAGGAGAATACGTTTATGAGCCACCTTGCACACATGCAGCATTACCGCTGTACAAGGTGGCCTTAAAAACGTACAAACGCCTGGGGGAGGGGGGACAGGTTCCCTTCAATTTCAGTTCTTGTGTCTGCGTGGCTTTTGCAGGACACGATGCCGGCTGCACAGCAGGGGAACAGCTGGCGGTGCTGAACCCCACTGACACATTGGCTGGTGTTTTTCTCTGTGCAGCTAGCAGTACCGGGCCCCAACTGGCGGTGTTAGAGCCCGGGGTCAGCAGGAGGAGGAGATGGAGCAGAGTGTAGGCCGAAGCCTGCACTGGCGGCAGCTTTGGGTCTGTTGTGCCTGCGTGGCTGTTGCAGGACACGTTGCCGGCTGCACAGCAGGGGAACAGCTGGCGGTGCTGAACCCCACTGACACATTGGCTGGTGTTTGGCTCTGTGCAGCTAGCAGTACCGGGCCCCAACTGGCGGTGTTGGAGCCCGGGCTCTGCAGGGGGAGCAGAGTGTAGGCCGAAGCCTACTTGAACCAATTTCAAAGGTAACCTTTAACCCCCCCTCAGGGGTTACAAAGTAGAAGAGCCACAGCTTATGCAGCAGTAGTGCTGCACAAGTCAAAGGTTGCTCTTTTAAATTTGCTCCTTGCACACGCTGAATGAAACACGTATAACATTTAGCCCTTTATACAGTCAAACGGTGTTGGAGGCGCGAGTTCCCTTTGTAATGAGACGCAGCACAGATGTCAAGAATCCCACCTTGGTGCTGGGTGCAGCCTCCTGAGCGTTGTTATTTGCTGTACAGGAGTCTGCGCTGTCGTGTTATCCCCTGGCCTAGCGCTGTTAGCGCTGCCCATCTTCTGACCTCATTTAATGTCGGCCGCTGCGGTTCGCGATGACCATGAATCCCAGCCCCGCGGTGTCTTAACATTGTTAAAACACTGCGGGGCTGTGATTCATGGCCTGGCGCAGCACATATGTTCGCCTCTCGCACTCGGGTCCTTACACCCGCTGCAGACTGTGCGGCGTCAGCTGATCCCTTATCGCATGCCACGGCCATGAAGCCGCACAGTCCGAAGAAGGCGGAAGGAGATGAGGGACAGGCGAAGAAATGCACCGTTCATGCCCATCAATCACACCCTCGCAGTCCCAATAAATAAGACACCGAGGGGCGTTGTGTGGGTCAGGGCGGCCGCAGAGGCGCAGGCAGCCAAACAATGATGCCAGAAGACGGGCAGCGCTACCAAGGGGGTTGCAGCGTGTCATTACAAAGGAAAGTCACACCTCCGGGACGGTTAAATGGTCACGCAGAGGACACATTTTAGACGTGTTTTCAGTTCCACATGTGCGAGGAGAATACGTTTATGAGCCACCTTGCACACATGCAGCATTACCGCTGTACAAGGTGGCCTTAAAAACGTACAAACGCCTGGGGGAGGGGGGACAGGTTCCCTTCAATTTCAGTTCTTGTGTCTGCGTGGCTTTTGCAGGACACGATGCCGGCTGCACAGCAGGGGAACAGCTGGCGGTGCTGAACCCCACTGACACATTGGCTGGTGTTTTTCTCTGTGCAGCTAGCAGTACCGGGCCCCAACTGGTGGTGTTAGAGCCCAGGGTCAGCAGGAGGAGGAGATGGAGCAGAGTGTAGGCCGAAGCCTGCACTGGCGGCAGCTTTGGGTCTGTTGTGCCTGCGTGGCAGTTGCAGGACACGTTGCCGGCTGCACAGCAGGGGAACAGCTGGCGGTGCTGAACCCCACTGACACATTGGCTGGTGTTTGGCTCTGTGCAGCTAGCAGTACCGGGCCCCAACTGGCGGTGTTGGAGCCCGGGCTCTGCAGGGGGAGCAGAGTGTAGGCCGAAGCCTACTTGAACCAATTTCAAAGGTAACCTTTAACCCCCCCTCAGGGGTTACAAAGTAGAAGAGCCACAGCTTATGCAGCAGTAGTGCTGCACAAGTCAAAGGTTGCTCTTTTAATTTTGCTCCTTGCACACGCTGAATGAAACACGTATAACATTTAGCCCTTTATACAGTCAAACTGTGTTGGAGGCGCGAGTTCCCTTTGTAATGAGACGCAGCACAGATGTCAAGAATCCCACCTTGGTGCTGGGTGCAGCCTCCTGAGCGTTGTTATTTGCTGTACAGGAGTCTGCGCTGTCGTGTTATCCCCTGGCCTAGCGCTGTTAGCGCTGCCCATCTTCTGACCTCATTTAATGTCGGCCGCTGCGGTTCGCGATGACCATGAATCCCAGCCCCGCGGTGTCTTAACATTGTTAAAACACTGCGGGGCTGTGATTCATGGCCTGGCGCAGCACATATGTTCGCCTCTCGCACTCGGGTCCTTACACCCGCTGCAGACTGTGCGGCGTCAGCTGATCCCTTATCGCATGCCACGGCCATGAAGCCGCACAGTCCGAAGAAGGCGGAAGGAGATGAGGGACAGGCGAAGAAATGCACCGTTCATGCCCATCAATCACACCCTCGCAGTCCCAATAAATAAGACACCGAGGGGCGTTGTGTGGGTCAGGGCGGCCGCAGAGGCGCAGGCAGCCAAACAATGATGCCAGAAGACGGGCAGCGCTACCAAGGGGGTTGCAGCGTGTCATTACAAAGGAAAGTCACACCTCCGGGACGGTTAAATGGTCACGCAGAGGACACATTTTAGACGTGTTTTCAGTTCCACATGTGCGAGGAGAATACGTTTATGAGCCACCTTGCACACATGCAGCATTACCGCTGTACAAGGTGGCCTTAAAAACGTACAAACGCCTGGGGGAGGGGGGACAGGTTCCCTTCAATTTCAGTTCTTGTGTCTGCGTGGCTTTTGCAGGACACGATGCCGGCTGCACAGCAGGGGAACAGCTGGCGGTGCTGAACCCCACTGACACATTGGCTGGTGTTTTTCTCTGTGCAGCTAGCAGTACCGGGCCCCAACTGGCGGTGTTAGAGCCCGGGGTCAGCAGGAGGAGGAGATGGAGCAGAGTGTAGGCCGAAGCCTGCACTGGCGGCAGCTTTGGGTCTGTTGTGCCTGCGTGGCTGTTGCAGGACACGTTGCCGGCTGCACAGCAGGGGAACAGCTGGCGGTGCTGAACCCCACTGACACATTGGCTGGTGTTTGGCTCTGTGCAGCTAGCAGTACCGGGCCCCATCTGGCGGTGTTGGAGCCCGGGCTCTGCAGGGGGAGCAGAGTGTAGGCCGAAGCCTACTTGAACCAATTTCAAAGGTAACCTTTAACCCCCCCTCAGGGGTTACAAAGTAGAAGAGCCACAGCTTATTCAGCAGTAGTGCTGCACAAGTCAAAGGTTGCTCTTTTAATTTTGCTCCTTGCACACGCTGAATGAAACACGTATAACATTTAGCCCTTTATACAGTCAAACTGTGTTGGAGGCGCGAGTTCCCTTTGTAATGAGACGCAGCACAGATGTCAAGAATCCCACCTTGGTGCTGGGTGCAGCCTCCTGAGCGTTGTTATTTGCTGTACAGGAGTCTGCGCTGTCGTGTTATCCCCTGGCCTAGCGCTGTTAGCGCTGCCCATCTTCTGACCTCATTTAATGTCGGCCGCTGCGGTTCGCGATGACCATGAATCCCAGCCCCGCGGTGTCTTAACATTGTTAAAACACTGCGGGGCTGTGATTCATGGCCTGGCGCAGCACATATGTTCGCCTCTCGCACTCGGGTCCTTACACCCGCTGCAGACTGTGCGGCGTCAGCTGATCCCTTATCGCATGCCACGGCCATGAAGCCGCACAGTCCGAAGAAGGCGGAAGGAGATGAGGGACAGGCGAAGAAATGCACCGTTCATGCCCATCAATCACACCCTCGCAGTCCCAATAAATAAGACACCGAGGGGCGTTGTGTGGGTCAGGGCGGCCGCAGAGGCGCAGGCAGCCAAACAATGATGCCAGAAGACGGGCAGCGCTACCAAGGGGGTTGCAGCGTGTCATTACAAAGGAAAGTCACACCTCCGGGACGGTTAAATGGTCACGCAGAGGATACATTTTAGACGTGTTTTCAGTTCCACATGTGCGAGGAGAATACGTTTATGAGCCACCTTGCACACATGCAGCATTACCGCTGTACAAGGTGGCCTTAAAAACGTACAAACGCCTGGGGGAGGGGGGACAGGTTCCCTTCAATTTCAGTTCTTGTGTCTGCGTGGCTTTTGCAGGACACGATGCCGGCTGCACAGCAGGGGAACAGCTGGCGGTGCTGAACCCCACTGACACATTGGCTGGTGTTTTTCTCTGTGCAGCTAGCAGTACCGGGCCCCAACTGGCGGTGTTAGAGCCCGGGGTCAGCAGGAGGAGGAGATGGAGCAGAGTGTAGGCCGAAGCCTGCACTGGCGGCAGCTTTGGGTCTGTTGTGCCTGCGTGGCTGTTGCAGGACACATTGCCGGCTGCACAGCAGGGGAACAGCTGGCGGTGCTGAACCCCACTGACACATTGGCTGGTGTTTGGCTCTGTGCAGCTAGCAGTACCGGGCCCCAACTGGCGGTGTTGGAGCCCGGGCTCTGCAGGGGGAGCAGAGTGTAGGCCGAAGCCTACTTGAACCAATTTCAAAGGTAACCTTTAACCCCCCCTCAGGGGTTACAAAGTAGAAGAGCCACAGCTTATGCAGCAGTAGTGCTGCACAAGTCAAAGGTTGCTCTCTTAATTTTGCTCCTTGCACACGCTGAATGAAACACGTATAACATTTAGCCCTTTATACAGTCAAACTGTGTTGGAGGCGCGAGTTCCCTTTGTAATGAGACGCAGCACAGATGTCAAGAATCCCACCTTGGTGCTGGGTGCAGCCTCCTGAGCGTTGTTATTTGCTGTACAGGAGTCTGCGCTGTCGTGTTATCCCCTGGCCTAGCGCTGTTAGCGCTGCCCATCTTCTGACCTCATTTAATGTCGGCCGCTGCGGTTCGCGATGACCATGAATCCCAGCCCCGCTGTGTCTTAACATTGTTATAACACTGCGGGGCTGTGATTCATGGCCTGGCGCAGCACATATGTTCGCCTCTCGCACTCGGGTCCTTACACCCGCTGCAGACTGTGCGGCGTCAGCTGATCCCTTATCGCATGCCACGGCCATGAAGCCGCACAGTCCGAAGAAGGCGGAAGGAGATGAGGGACAGGCGAAGAAATGCACCGTTCATGCCCATCAATCACACCCTCGCAGTCCCAATAAATAAGACACCGAGGGGCGTTGTGTGGGTCAGGGCGGCCGCAGAGGCGCAGGCAGCCAAACAATGATGCCAGAAGACGGGCAGCGCTACCAAGGGGGTTGCAGCGTGTCATTACAAAGGAAAGTCACACCTCCGGGACGGTTAAATGGTCACGCAGAGGACACATTTTAGACGTGTTTTCAGTTCCACATGTGCGAGGAGAATACGTTTATGAGCCACCTTGCACACATGCAGCATTACCGCTGTACAAGGTGGCCTTAAAAACGTACAAACGCCTGGGGGAGGGGGGACAGGTTCCCTTCAATTTCAGTTCTTGTGTCTGCGTGGCTTTTGCAGGACACGATGCCGGCTGCACAGCAGGGGAACAGCTGGCGGTGCTGAACCCCACTGACACATTGGCTGGTGTTTTTCTCTGTGCAGCTAGCAGTACCGGGCCCCAACTGGCGGTGTTAGAGCCCGGGGTCAGCAGGAGGAGGAGATGGAGCAGAGTGTAGGCCGAAGCCTGCACTGGCGGCAGCTTTGGGTCTGTTGTGCCTGCGTGGCTGTTGCAGGACACGTTGCCGGCTGCACAGCAGGGGAACAGCTGGCGGTGCTGAACCCCACTGACACATTGGCTGGTGTTTGGCTCTGTGCAGCTAGCAGAACCGGGCCCCAACTGGCGGTGTTAGAGCCCAGGGTCAGCAGGAGGAGGAGAGGGAGCAGAGTGTAGGCCGAAGCCTGCACTGGAGCAAGTTGAATGGGAAACTTTAACCCCCCCCCCCCCAGGCGTTTGTAGCTGAAAGAGCCATCGTGTACAGCACTAATGCTGGAAAAGGTAAACTTAGCTCTTTTAATTATGGTCCTTGCACATGCTGAACCTAACACTTATAAAAAGTGTCCCCTCCTACCGTGATACCGTCCGGTAGGTGGAACTTTCCTTTGTGATGTGACGCAGCACAGCCGTCATTCTTACCCCCTTGGCGCCGTGCGCCGCCTCCTCAGCGTTGTTTGAATCAGTCCCGGAGCCTGCGCTGTTAGGTTAGCCCTTGGCCATGCACACATTTTGCGCTGCCCATCTTCTGACATCATTTGGTGTCAGGCTGGCT
This sequence comes from Ranitomeya variabilis, assembly GCF_051348905.1. Taxonomy (NCBI): domain Eukaryota; kingdom Metazoa; phylum Chordata; class Amphibia; order Anura; family Dendrobatidae; genus Ranitomeya; species Ranitomeya variabilis. The sequence goes on along the minus strand of NC_135232.1, from coordinate 822,202,735 downwards.
GCGCCTGTGCGGCCGCGCTGGCCGAGAGCCCGCCTCGTACTGTCTTCTGATTTAATCCCACTGGGGGCCTGAGATCCATGGACATGCGCAGTGCATATCTGAACCTCCACCTCTCACTCATCTCCCTACGGCTTCTTCTGACTGTGCGGTGTCACGGCCGTGGCATGCTATTAGGGACCAGCTGACACCGCACAGTTTGAAGAAGCCGTAGGGAGATGAGTGAGAGGTGGAGGTTCAGATATGCACTGCGCATGTCCATGGATCTCAGGCCCCCAGTGGGATTAAATCAGAAGACAGTACGAGGCGGGCTCTCGGCCAGCGCGGCCGCACAGGCGCAGCCAGCCTGACACCAAATGATGTCAGAAGACGGGCAGCGCAAAATGTGTGCATGGCCAAGGGCTAACCTAACAGCGCAGGCTCCGGGACTGATTCAAACAACGCTGAGGAGGCGGCGCACGGCGCCAAGGGGGTAAGAATGACGGCTGTGCTGCGTCACATCACAAAGGAAAGTTCCGCCTACCGGACGGTATCACGGTAGGAGGGGACACTTTTCATAAGTGTTAGGATCAGCATGTGCAAGGAGCACCATGAAAAGAGGCACTTTTTACCTTTGCATCATTACTGCTGCACAAGGTGGCTCCTTCAGTAACAAACGCCTGGGGGGGGGGGACAGGTTCCCTTAAATTTAACTTGTTGTGCCTGCGTGGCGGTCGCAGTACACGTTGCCGGCTGCACAGCAGGGGAACAGCTGGCGGTGCTGAACCCCACTAACACATTGGCGAGGTGTTTGGCTCTGTGCGGACAGCACTTCTGGACGGCAACTGGCGGTGTTGGAGCCCAGGACAGGTGGAGGAGGAGGAGGTAGGAGGAGGTAGGAGGGATTGCCACACACACAGCAGGGGAACAGCTGACGTTACTGAACCCCAATAACAGAGGAGGGACTGTTGACTGTGCGTACAGCACTTCTGGATGGCAACTGGCGGTGTTGGAGCCCAGGGACAGGTGGAGGAGGAGGAGGTAGGAGGGATTGCCACACACACAGCAGGGGAACAGCTGACGTTACTGAACCCCAATAACAGAGGAGGGACTGTTGACTGTGCGTACAGCACTTCTGGACGGCAACTGGCGGTGTTGGAGCCCAGGGACAGGTGGAGGAGGAGGAGGTAGGAGGAGGTAGGAGGGATTGCCACACACACAGCAGGGGAACAGCTGACGTTACTGAACCCCAATAACAGAGGAGGGACTGTTGACTGTGCGTACAGCACTTCTGGACGGCAACTGGCGGTGTTGGAGCCCAGGGACAGGTGGAGGAGGAGGAGGTAGGAGGGATTGCCACACACACAGCAGGGGAACAGCTGACGTTACTGAACCCCAATAACAGAGGAGGGACTGTTGACTGTGCGTACAGCACTTCTGGACGGCAACTGGCGGTGTTGGAGCCCAGGGACAGGTGGAGGAGGAGGAGGTAGGAGGAGGTAGGAGGGATTGCCACACACACAGCAGGGGAACAGCTGACGTTACTGAACCCCAATAACAGAGGAGGGACTGTTGACTGTGCGTACAGCACTTCTGGACGGCAACTGGCGGTGTTGGAGCCCAGGGACAGGTGGAGGAGGAGGAGGTAGGAGGGATTGCCACACACACAGCAGGGGAACAGCTGACGTTACTGAACCCCAATAACAGAGGAGGGACTGTTGACTGTGCGTACAGCACTTCTGGACGGCAACTGGCGGTGTTGGAGCCCAGGGACAGGTGGAGGAGGAGGAGGTAGGAGGAGGTAGGAGGGATTGCCACACACACAGCAGGGGAACAGCTGACGTTACTGAACCCCAATAACAGAGGAGGGACTGTTGACTGTGCGTATAGCACTTCTGGACGGCAACTGGCGGTGTTGGAGCCCAGGGACAGGTGGAGGAGGAGGAGGTAGGAGGAGGTAGGAGGGATTGCCACACACACAGCAGGGGAACAGCTGACGTTACTGAACCCCAATAACAGAGGAGGGACTGTTGACTGTGCGTACAGCACTTCTGGACGGCAACTGGCGGTGTTGGAGCCCAGGGACAGGTGGAGGAGGAGGAGGTAGGAGGAGGTAGGAGGGATTGCCACACACACAGCAGGGGAACAGCTGACGTTACTGAACCCCAATAACAGAGGAGGGACTGTTGACTGTGCGTACAGCACTTCTGGACGGCAACTGGCGGTGTTGGAGCCCAGGGACAGGTGGAAAAGGAGGAGGTAGGAGGAGGTAGGAGGGATTGCCACACACACAGCAGGGGAACAGCTGACGTTACTGAACCCCAATAACAGAGGAGGGACTGTTGACTGTGCGTACAGCACTTCTGGACGGCAACTGGCGGTGTTGGAGCCCAGGGACAGGTGGAGGAGGAGGAGGTAGGAGGAGGTAGGAGGGATTGCCACACACACAGCAGGGGAACAGCTGACGTTACTGAACCCCAATAACAGAGGAGGGACTGTTGACTGTGCGTACAGCACTTCTGGACGGCAACTGGCGGTGTTGGAGCCCAGGGACAGGTGGAGGAGGAGGAGGTAGGAGGAGGTAGGAGGGATTGCCACACACACAGCAGGGGAACAGCTGACGTTACTGAACCCCAATAACAGAGGAGGGACTGTTGACTGTGCGTACAGCACTTCTGGATGGCAACTGGCGGTGTTGGAGCCCAGGGACAGGTGGAGGAGGAGGAGGTAGGAGGGATTGCCACACACACAGCAGGGGAACAGCTGACGTTACTGAACCCCAATAACAGAGGAGCGACTGTTGGGACTGTGCGGACAGCAATTCTGGATGGCAACTAGCGGTGTTGGAGCCCAGGGACAGGTGGAAAAGCAGAGGAACACAATGTAGGCCGAAGCCTGAGAAAGTCGAAAGGGAACCTTTAACCCCCCCCCAAGGCGTTTGTAGCTGAAAGAGCCAGCTTGTGCAGCACAAAAGATGCAAAAGGAAAAGGTGGCTCTTTTCATCACGCTCCTTGCAAACACAGAACTAAACACTTATAAAATGTGTCCCCTGAAACCGTGAAACCGTCCCGGAGGTGGGACTTTCCTTCGTAATATTCCTACCCCCACGGCGCCGCGCCCCGGCTCCTCAGCGTTGTTTGATTCCGTCCCGGAGCCTGCGCTGTTATGTTATCCCGTGGCCAGGCACACTTAGCGCTGCCCATCTTCTGACATCATTTGGTGTCAGGCTGGCTGCGCCTGTGCGGCCGCGCTGGCCGAGAGCCCGCCTCGCAGTGTCTTCTGATTTAATCCCACTGGGGGCCTTGGATCCATGGCCATGCGCAGTGCATATCCTCGCCTCTCACTCCCCTCCCTACGGCTTCTTAAGACTGTGCGGTGTCACGGCCGTGGCATGCTATTAGGGACCAGCTGACACCGAACAGTCTGAAGAAGCCATAGGGAGATGAGTGAGAGGTGGAGGTTCAGATATGCACTGCGCATGTCCATGGATCCCAGGCCCCCAGTGGGATTAAATCAGAAGACACTGCGAGGCGGGCTCTCGGCCAGCGCGGCCGCACAGGCGCAGCCATCCTGACACCAAATGATGCCAGAAGACGGGCAGCGCTAAGTGTGCCTGGCCACGGGATAACATAACAGCGCAGGCTCCGGGACGGAATCAAACAACGCTGAGGAGCCGGGGCGCGGCGCCGGGGGGGTAGGAATAACGGCTGTGCTGCGTCATATTACGAAGGAAAGTCCCACCTCCGGGACGGTTTTACGGTATCAGTGGACACATTTTATAAGTGTTAAGTTCTGCAAGTGCAAGGGGCTAAAACAAAATAGCTACCTTTTCCTTGTGCAGCATTACTGCTGCACAAGGTGGCTCTTTCAGTAACAAACGCCTTGGGGGGGGGGGGACAGATTCCCTTACATTTCAGTTGTTGTGTCAGCGTGGCGGTCGCATGACACATTGCCGGCTACACAGCTGGGGATCAGCTGACGTTACTGAAACCCAATAACACTGGGTCGTATGTTTTGACTGTGCAGACGGCACTTCTGAGCCTCAACTGGCGGTGTTGGAGCCCAGGAATTTAAGTTCAGGTGGTAGAAAGATGAACACAACAGGAGACCTGGATAACGTATACAGTGACCTAATTATTTAATCAGGAGGAGGAGTGGCAAATTCCTGCGAGATCCAGGCCTTGTTCATTTTCAGGAAAGTAAGCCGGTCAACGTTATCGGAGGATAGTCGCATGCGACGGTCAATTAGTACACCACCTGCAGCACTAAAGACGCGTTCCGATAATACACTGGCCGCAGGGCAAGACAGCACCTCCAATGCATACTGGCTTAGCTCTGGCCATGTATCCAGCTTTGAGACCCAAAACTTGAAAGGGGAAGAGCCGTCTGGGAGTACAGCAAGAGGGCAAGACATGTAGTCTGTCACCATCTGACGGAACCGTTGCCTCCTGCTGACTGGAGCCGTCTGTGATGGTGTAGACTTTTGTGGGGGGCACAGAAAACTGTGCCACAGTTGGGCCATACTGGTCTTGCCTTGGGCAGAGGCACTGCTTCTGCTCCCTCTTTGTGCAGAGCCTCCACCACTGCCTGGACGCACTGAGCTGCTTTGGAATGCACTAGCAGCACTTCTCTCAGTTGGAATGGAGAAGATGATGGAATTGACCAGTGTGTCTTGGTACTCCCGCATTTTTCGCTCCTGGTTCAACGGTGTGATGAGGCTTTCTACGTTGTCCCGGTAGCGAGGATCGAGGAGGGTGAACACCCAATAATCAGACATGTTGAGAATGTGGGCGATGCGGCGGTCGTTTCTCAGGCACTGCAGCATGTAATCCACCATGTGCTGCAGACTGCCAACTGCCCAAGAAACGCTGTCCCCTGCTGGAGGCGTGATCTCTGCCCGCTCGTCATCACCCCACCCTCGCTGTACACACTGAGTACTGGACAATTCGGTAACTCCCTCCTCTGGACGGATGTCTTCCTCCTCCATTGACTCCTCCTCATCCTCCTCACAAACTGTCCCCTGCCTACGCGTTTGTGAGGAACCACGTGGCGCTGACTGTCCAGAAGATGATGGAAATGGTGAATCCTCATCCTCCACCTCTTCCACAACATCATCCCTTAGCGCTTGCAGTGATTTTTCAAGCAGGCAGATAAGGGGGACAGTCATGCTGACTAGTGCATCATCTGCACTCGCCATCCGCGTGGAATAATCAAAGGGACGCAAAACCTGGCAGACGTCATTCATAGTGGCCCACTCTGTGGTTGTGAAGTCTGTACGGCGCTGAGTGCGACTTCTTTGCGCCTGAAGCAGCTGGTACTCCATTACAGCTTGCTGCTGCTCACACAACCGCTCCAACATATGTAACGTGGAATTCCACCTGGTAGGTAGGTCACATATGATGCGATGTTCCGGCAGGCGGTGTCGGCGCTGCAGAGCCGCAATGCGCGCTTTTGCCGTGCTGGAACGCCGCAAGTGAGCACACTCTAGGCGGACCTTGTGCAGCAGTGCATCAAGATCCGGATAGTCCCTCAAAAAGCTCTGCACGACCAAATTGAGCACATGTGCCAGACATGGGATGTGAGTGAGGTTGCCGAGGCCCAGAGCTGCCACCAGATTTCGGCCATTATCACACACTACCATGCCTGGCTGGAGATTCGCTGGCACAAACCACACATCGCTCTCCTGCTTGATGGCATTCCAGAGCTCCTGCGCTGTGTGGCTACGATTCCCCAAAAAAATTAATTTCAAGACGGCCTGTTGACGTTTGGCCACGGCTGTGCTCATGTCGGTCGTAACAGGTACACGTTCATCACGGGTCCATGTGGAGGTGGACTGTGACGGCTCCTGCAGCGATGATTCTGAGGAACTGGTGTAAGAGGAGGAGTCAATGCGTACAGAATGGATTCCTGCAATCCTTGGAGTGGGCAGGACACGTCCTGCGCCACTCGCACGGTCTGTACCCGGCTCAACGACATTAACCCAATGGGCAGTGAGGGAAAGGTATCGCCCCTGTCCATGTTGACTGGTCCACGCATCGGTGGTGAGGTGGACCTTGCTACTGACGGCGTTCAGTAGCGCGTGTTTTATGTGTCCCTCCACATGCTTGTGCAGGGCAGGGACGGCTTGCCTGCTGAAGTAAAAGCGGCTGGGCACATTGTACTGTGGGACTGCCAATGACATCAAGTCACGGAAGCTGTCAGTCTCCACCAGCCTGAATGACAGCATTTCCAGTGACAGAAGTTTGGCAATGCCTGCAGTCAGAGCCTGTGCTCGTGGGTGGTTTGACGAGAAAGGCCGCCTTTTCTCCCATGCCTGTACTACCGATGGCTGTAGACTGGGCTGGGAGTGTGTGGATGACTGGGAAAGTGGTGCTGCGGGTGGAATTACAGCGGGTCTCTGGACAACAGGGCCAGAGGTTCTTCCACGGCGATCCTGGGAGGAAGCCGAACCAGCTGCGTGTGAGCTGGAGGAAGAGGCAACACGAGCTGAAGAGGTGGTAGCTGCCGCTGTTGGTTGGCCTAGCTCTTCAGTGTGTTTTTCTAACAACGCCGGGTGCCTGGTGCGCACATGTTTCCACATGTTGGAGGTATTGAGGCTGCTGACATTTCGACCTCTTTTTACTTTGTGATGACACACCTTGCATTTGACATAGCAAATGTCATTTGCAACTGTGTCAAAAAAGGCCCAGGCACTGCAAGTCTTGGGAGCGCCCTTTTTGGCCTTTGGAAGAGACATGCTCCTAATGGGTGCCAAAGCGGAGGCTGCAGGATCCGCAGTCTTCCCCCTCCCTCTCCCTCTTTGGGCCGTACGGGGAATCTCTTCCTCAGAGCTGCTCCCACCACCTTCCTGTCCCTCACGCCAAGATGGGTCAAGGACCTCATCATCTACACTACCCTCTGCCCCCAACTGCTCCTCCTGGGTAGTCTCAGCAGCAGAGCATGCACCAGTAAGTGGCACCTGAGTGTCATCATCAGCTGATGCGGCCTGCGATGTGGTGACCGGAGCCACTGGCCCACCCGCCTCTTCAGAGGAAGAGAGAAAAAGCTGTTGGGCATCACTGCACCCTGCCTCTTCTTCCATTTCTCCAATGCTGCTTGGCTGGCCCCCTGTTTCCAAGCCAAGAGATTCAGAGAACAGAAGTAGAGACGGCTCCTGTCCTGGGCTCTCTGTCTGCCTGGGCAATTTGGCAGGTGGTGAAGAGACAGATGGCTGCTCTCCAGTGCTCTGTGTCTGAGAGGATGTGGCACTAATTGAAGTTGATGCATTAGCTGCCATCCATCCGACAACGGCTTCAATTTGGTCTTCACGCAGCAGCGGTGTAGGGCGCTCTGACACAAAGCTGCGCATGAACGACTGTTGCCTGGTGAATGTGGGTGCTGATGAGTCACCGGTGCCCGCAGCAGGCACAGAATCCCCACGTCCCCTCCCTGCTCCGCGCCCACGCCCACGCCCACGTGCCTTACTCACTGCCTTCTTCATCTTGGTTGACTGATAAAGATAAGCAGAAAAGTACTAACGGCTTTGTGTGCTTATTCCTGAGCAACTCCTCCTAACAGGTATAAGAAACACTAATTTTCTAAAGTGTGGACTAGACTTTAATATGAGCTAATGTGGCCTACACAAATGTAAAGTGGTGTAACTGGTGTGTTTGGTGAACTTTATTATTTATTTATTTTTTGGGGGCTGAACTGACAACGGATAGAGCTGCAGTCACACGGAGACCGTGCAGACAGACGTAAACGGCGCTGCAAGGCCCAAAAACCCTCCTCTACGTTATCCTATGTAGTGTTTTTCCACAAGTTAGCTGGAGACGGGTGGAAAGACACTAATAGGAATTTTTTGAAAAAATGTGCAGCAGCCTGCACTACTTAAAACAAAATGAAAATTGATTTGGCGGTATGACGCAGTGAACAACCCTGAGCTGGAGACAACCAGGCTACGGCTGCTCACAGACTACAGGGCGAGCTGCAGTCACACGGAGACCGTGCAGACAGCCGTAAACGGCGCTGCAAGGCCCAAAAACCCTCCTCTACGTTATCCTATGTAGTGTTTTTCCACAAATTAGCTGGAGACGGGTGGAAAGACACTAATAGGAATTTTTTGAAAAAATGTGCAGCAGCCTGCACTACTTAAAACAAAATGAAAATTGATTTGGCGGTATGACGCAGTGAACAACCCTGAGCTGGAGACAACCAGGCTACGGCTGCTCACAGACTACAGGGCGAGCTGCAGTCACACGGAGACCGTGCAGACAGCCGTAAACGGCGCTGCAAGGCCCAAAAACCCTCCTCTACGTTATCCTATGTAGTGTTTTTCCACAAATTAGCTGGAGACGGGTGGAAAGACACTAATAGGATTTTTTTGAATAAATTAGCAGCAGACTACACTACTTGAAAAAAAAAAAAAAAAGAACAGTATGAGGCAATGAACCACCCTCCCTGAACTGAATACAACCAGCTATGGATGGCCTATGTGGCTGCACTCAGACTAGAGAGTGGGCTGCACTCACACACACACACACACAGACCTTGCAGATCGCTGTGAAAACAGCGCTACAAGGCAAAAGCTAGGTGAATAATAGGTGAACACAGCGGTTGCTAAATTTGCCTTTGGAAAGCACAAAGAAGCAAATCGCTATCTCTCACTGTCCCTCAGTCAGCAAACAGTGTCCTGTCACTAACTGAATTCACAGCAGAGTGATCGCAAAATGGCGCCAGCGACTTTTAAACTGCAGCATGACATCATTTCAGCAGCCAATCACAGCCTTGCCAGTAGTTTCATGCCCTCCATGCTAAACAGGATGTGCCCACACTTGGAATCATTCTCATTGGCTGAATTTCTGCATTTTGAATCTTGGAACTTCCGATTCCGGTATCCGATACGCGGCAAGTATCGGAATCCCGGTATCGGAATTCCGATACCGCAAGTATCGGCCGATACCCGATACTTGCGGTATCGGAATGCTCAACACTACCCACAAGTGCATCACAGAGCAGCACTGCTATGGGGAAAAAAAGATTAACAAATCCAGATATTTAACTGTCTACATTACAAATTTTACATCCATACACATTACACTAAGGCTACGTTCACATTTGCGTTGTTGGGTGCAGCGTCGGCGACGCAACGCAAAACGCATGCACAACGCAGTGTTTTGTGACGCATGAAATTGACACTTCACTTTTTTTATCAAAAGACGCATGCGTCGAACAACGCAGGACGACGCAGGCACTTGCGCCCTATGCATTTTCTATAGACACTAATGGGTTTTTTTGGCGCATTTACGACGCAAGTGCGATGCATGCTTTTTTTTAAAATAATGACTCAGGAAAACTGCGTCCCCTGCGCCCTGTCTTGTGCGTCTATATGACGAATGCATCGTAAAAAGCAAGGAAACGCATACCGACGCATGTCCATGCGCCCCCAATGTTAAAGATAGGGACGCATGACGCATGCGTCGCCTATGCTGCGCCCAACAACGCAAATGTGAAGCCTAATATAGCACTATAGTTGCAGGTGCTGTCATTTTGGTTGTGAACCTACAAAGTATTTCTTATTTTTGTGATGGAGAGGTTGCATTTTGATGAAAAAAATTGTAGACATTTAATTGTCTGTCTTTGCACACCTGCTCTTAGGTATAGTGGAGGTGTGTTCTATTCTTCTTTGAGTGCTGCTACCTGGTAATGATTAGTCAGCATCATGCAGGGAGAAGTATATGCCCACCCCAGTAGAAACTATTATAATACCTTCTTGGACTTAAAAAGATGATAACTCATTAGTGTCATGATTCCTCCATTCAGTGAGTGACTGTTTTGCTGCCCTATGGAATCTGGGTTATGCTGAGTTGTCAGTGTTTTGATTGGCAGCTCGGCCGTCCAATCTTGTGATGGGCATGCTGAGCTGACAGAACTTAGATTGACAGCTTGGTCATCCAATCTGTGACTGGGAGGTGCTGTGCTTTCTCTAAGTGTTCTCTGTTCTAGAGATTGCCCAGCTACTTAACTGAGCTGTCTGCCTCCGATTCCAGCCAGACATAGCTTATGCTTCTTTGTGAGTGTTTGGCTTATTCTGTTATACGGAGTTCTGATCTTACACTGCCTGACCATTAGGACCGTGTTATGATTATCCCTTCATCTTCTTCTTTTGCTTTGAACTGCTATATCCTGGTATTTTGATCCTGACACTTACCTGACTCATGCCTTTGTCTTTCCCCCTGGTTTTCAATGTGCCCTCTTGATACTGACCTCAGAAACATCTGACTTCTCTGACTCATGGTCTGTCCATGAGAAATGACTAGCGTCACATTACCTCTGGCCATATAGCTATATTTTCTCACCAATGGATTCAGTTTGTGCAATCTGTGATCAAGTGACGAATCTGACTCAGATGGTTAAGGATCTTGCCAGGGATCAAGAGAGGCAAGAATCATCATAGTCACAGCTGCAGGATCAGTTTAATACTACGGGGGTTTTCCAAAGCTCCCACCTATCGACAACAGTTATGAATTCTGGACCCACTCACATGCAGTTGACCACCCCCAGGGCCAGTTGTGGCAGTTCCTGACAGGTTTTTGGGCATTCAAGGAGAGCTGTATAAACTATTTTTTACTCTACAACTCTTCCGGGGATGAGTCCCAGTATGTGGGAATTATCATGTCCCTATTGTGTGGGGAGGCCTCAGACTTGGGCATTCTAGCCCCAGAAGAGTCTTCTATTGATGCCTTTTTTGATGCCTTAGGGATGATTTAGGACTAACCTGACAGGGTCCAGGTCACAGAGGTTAAGATTAAGATCATGAAACTGATGCAGGGGGACCACATTATTGAGGATTATAGTTCAGAGTTCAGGCAATTGTCCTCTGAGGTTCTGTGAAATGACACTGCTCTCAGATGTCAATTTCACCATTGCCTTATGGATAATCTAAATGACGCTCTGGCTTTGGATACTTAGCCCTTTTTTTGGGGGCGAGACCATGACTCAGGCTGTTAATATGGATCATAGAATTTGAGAAAAAAAGACATGATGAGTGACAGGGTTTGGATGTTGGAGGAGCCAGCTTTTGGACCATGGAAAAGAAACGTTCTGCCTCTACTGTGGTTGTGCAGGGCATTATCTTAAGGTCTTGAGGACTACTCAATACGTTCTCAAGCAAACAAGCCACTGGGAAACACCTAAGTCTGGGTGATTATTGAGAGGCTACCCAGGCCTCCAGGTACCTTTTTACTCCACTGATAAAGTACTGATGAACGTGGAACTATGTTTTCAGAACCTGTGGTTACCTGAACTTGTTTTTGTTGACTGTGGATCTGCTGCAAACTTTATTGATTCTGAACTGGTTCTTAAATTAAGATTAAAGACAGTTAAATAGAAAAGACCCTTTCAAATTGTCGCCATTGACAAGACACCATTACTCCAGAACTTTGTCCAGCTTGTAACTGTGGAATTGATGCTAAAAGTAGGAAAGCTTCACTCTGAGTCCATCTGCTGTCATGTCTTGGAAAAGTTACCTGCTCTGTTCGTGTTGGTGTTTCCATAGCTGCATATTCATAATCCTGTTATTGATTGGTGTCGAAAGGATATTGCTAAGTGGAGTCCAAACTATAGAGATGAGCAAACGTGAACTGTAAAGTTCGGGGTCCGTACTGAATGTCTAGTGTCTGGTACTCAATTCTGAACTCGGACTATTAACAGGATGTCCAGTTTGCTGTTTGGGTTCGGATGCCTAAGAGAGTTTGTTGAAAGGCTGCAGTGCAGCCAATTAACAACCTTTTAGGCTATGAGCACTTCCAGAGCCATCACTTCCATGCCAAATATTGGTATGGCTGTTATTGGCTGGCAAAGCACGTGACCCAGCCTGTATAAATGCCAGATCATGATTGCGCCACCATTCTGCTCTGATTAGTGTAGGAACAGGATGCAGCTTGAATAAGAGACAGAATGATACTGCATACTTTGCCAAAAAGCTGCTGTGGTTACTCTGTACATGTCTGAGTGGGAGTGTTGTGCCAAAAAGTCTTTGTGTGTACTTTGCAAACCTATCTGAGGGATTATTATGCCAAAAATCTGCTGTGTGTACTCTGCACCTATATCTGTGAGAGTATTGTGTCAAAAAGCTGCTGTGTGTACTCTGCACCCATTACTATAGGAGGACTGTGCCAAAAAGCCTCTGTGTGTACTCTGCAACCACGACTGTGGGAGTGCTTTGCTGTTAAGCCTCTGTGTGTATTTTGCTCCCCCACCTTTGGGAGTACTGTGTCTTTAAGCCTCTGTGTGTACTCTGCTACCCCGCCTGTGGAAGTCATGTCTGTATGAGTAAAAATCTAGTATGCAGTCGTCTCTTTCCCATATGAGAGCTGAAAAGCATTTTATTCTACCACTGTGTCTATTCAAGTAGTGTTTCTAAAAAAGTGTTCTATTATGCGGCTGCCTTTTTACCATTTGTGGGTGGTATTATGTTATTCTAGCACTGTGTCTATACAAGCAGTGTTTCTAAAAACATTTTATATTCTGCAGCCGTCTTTTTGTGAGTAAGGCTTCTAAAAAAATGTTCTACTATGCAGCCATCTCTTTCCCATTTGTGGGCTGAAAAAATTATTTAATTCTACTGCTGTGTCTATGAGATTAGTGTGTCTAAAATATTTTTCTTCTCTACAGCTGTCTTTTTGTGAGTACAGTTTTTAAAAATAAAGTCTGCTATGCAGTCATCTCTTTCCCTTTTGTTGGCTGAAAAAAATGTTTTATTCGAACACTGTTTCAACAAGATTAGTTTTTGTAAAAAAAAGATTTTACATTATGCAGCCATCTTTTTCCAATTTCTGGGCCCAAAAAATTATTATTATTTTATTCAACCGCTTTGTCTATACTAGAAATGTTTCTGAAGAATTTTTGTACTATGCAGCCGTCTATTTTCCATTAGGGGGTCGAAAAAATTATTTACTTCTACCTCTTGGTCTATATGAGTAGTGCTTCTAAAAAACTTTTCTACTATGTAGCCATCACTTTCCCATTTGTGAGCTGAAAAAATGATTTAATTCTGCTGCTCAGCATCTCCAGAAACAGAAGGATTATAGGAAACATTTGAGGAGTTCCATATTCAATGTTGGTAGTAAGGTCTGGGTATCTTCCAAAAATATTAAATTGAAAATGCCATCAGCGAAGATGGGTCCTAAGTTTATTGGTTCATATGAGATTTTAGAGGTAGATAACCTGGTGGCTTTCAGATTAAAACTCCCTCCATCTTTTTGTATTCCAACTGTATTCCATAAATCACTGCTAAAAGAGTTTGTCCCTTACGCTTTGTTTCCTTCATCTCCACCTCTGCCAGTTTCTGTTAACAACAGCTAGAGTTTAAAGAGAAAAAGATTTTCGATTCTTGTAAAGTCCATAATTCCCTCCAGTATCTCATTCATTGGAGAGGTTAAGGACCAGGGGAGAGATCTTGGGTCAAAGTTCGAGCTGTAAATGCCAATTGTTTCCAGGGAATCCTGGGAGTCTGGTGCCTCCCCTCCAAAAGAGGGGGTGCTGTCATAATTTCTCTGCTCAGTGAGTGACTTTTTTGCTGCCCTATGGAACCTGGGTCATGCTAAGTTGTCTGTGTTTTGATAGACAGCTTGGCTATACAATCTTGGAGGGTGTGCTGAGCTGTTTGTTACTTTGACAACTCGGAAATCCAATTTGCGACTGGGAGGTGCTGAGCTTTTCTCAAGTTATTCTCTGTTCTGGAGATTACACAGCTACTCACCTGCCAAACGTAGCTCTGCTTCTTTGTGAGTGTTTGGCCTAATCTGTAATGCTGAGCTTTGATCTTCCACTTTCTGATCCATTGGACCGTGTTTTGACTATCGCTTCATCTTGTTCTTTTGCTTTGAACCGCTATATCCTGGTATGTTGACTCCAGACTGTGACCGGACTCACTCCTTTGTCTTTCCCCTTTCTACGTGCTCTCTTAGCATTGACCCTGAAAACGTCTGACTTCTCTGCCTCACAGTCTGCCTTTGAGTAGTGACTAGTGTCACATTTAAGTGCCAAATAATTATTTGATTGCTAACGTCTCATGTGTCCAGTTCACCAAGATTAACATCATGAAAGGTCCCTTTTAAAGGATATACTGATAATATCTTGATGCCAAATTACTCTGAAAACCTTATGATGTCTTTTGAGGTTCATGACTTGATTGGTCAAAGACAGAGATTAACAGATCAATCAAAATTAAAATTTACCTGTTTGCATGGATTTTACTAGGAAGTTTGATTCACAGAAAGGTTATTCTGCAGAAATTTAATACTTAATTGCAATGCTTATTATGCTCTGGGGTCTTTCAGACCACAAATAATACAAAAAATAAAAAGTTTAAAAATATATATACTCACCTCAGAACTCACCTCTCCTGATGCTCCTGCTGCTCTCTGTCCAGTTTTCCGCACATCCATCATGTCACGTCTCCGGCCCAATGTTCATTCTAAGCTGGGGCCTCCGGTTCCATGTTTCAGTAGATTGTACCTTGATGCCAAGAACAAAATCTTGGAATGAGTCACATTGCTACACTAAACATATGCTTTTCTTTGTTTCCTATTTGTTTTTGGAACGCTGTGATTTAGCTGTAGATGATACAGTTCTACATATTTTGAAAACTTGTCAGGTTCAGTTATGAAATGAGCTATTTCTTAATGATTTTGACCTCCTGAATTCAAATCTGACAATGAACATTTTTATTTAGCTCTAGTTTTTATGATATCAAAGTGATTTCTGTTTACTGCAACATATTAATGTATAACACTTTCAATACGTTGAAACCTTACTATTTTTGCAAATATAAAGATGCAGAATATTTTGCTATGACAATTTTCTTATATTTATTTAGAAGAAACTTAGCAACAATTCAAATAAATAAAGTCTTAACACTATTGCGAATTATAAACAACTACAGAAATTGAAATGCAAAATTTGGCTCTAATTCAGTAATAACTCTTTTTTGCTTGTCTTTTGTACTGCTGCATTGGTTCATCTCTTATGTGTGTCCAACAGTAATCTGCAAGCATTGATGGATTCCATTTTCCTTACATTTATATAGTTTCTCCATAGCTTCATTTGGTGAAATCACTCACTGTGGTTGTCGCTCATTGCTTTGATTTTTGGTGGGAAAAAGTCTAGCTACGAATGTAAGAAATAAATCTTTAAGGACATGTTACAGTTAAGATCCTTATATGTTTTCAGGAGATTTTCCACCACTTCATAGTTATCTGCCCTTGAGTTTCCCCAAAAATTAGTTACCACTAGAGATGGATGAACCTGAACATTCAAGCTCAGCGTCTGTACCGAACACCTACTGTTCGGGCATGGACACCGAACACTGACTTCACCAGGAACGGGTGTTTGTTGAGCTGTCATGTGCATGACAGCATGGCAAACTGCTTCTGATCGGTGGTAAAATCATCACTGCCGGTCATACAGTCGTGGTTCCCACGCTGTCAAAAGACAGCATGAGCATGTAGCTGTGATTGGAGGTATGAAGTTTACCTCCAGTCACTGGTGTCAACTGATGGGACTACTGCTCCCATCAGCCGACGCCTGCTGCCGCTAATAACAGTGATAGCAGGAGCGGCTGTGTTTATCAGCTGACACCTGCTCTGTAAAAAAAATAATTAAAAAAATAAGATCAGAAGCAGTGTTTGCCACGCTGTCATGCACTGTCATGTGTCCCCTATTCAGTTACAAAAGGTTTGAGTTTGGGTATCAGAAAAGTACCTGGACCTGAACCCGAACATTTTGTAATTGTTCGGCCGAACCCGCCAGACCCGAAAATCCAGATGTCTGCCCATCTCTAGTTACCACTAATGTGAATGCTACCCATGCAGCTTTTTCCTTGCCCTGTAACAAAGGGAAAAATTTCTCAACTTGAGGAAGCTTATGGATCTGAGGTGCAATAAAGACTACATCCTTTTATCTTTGCATCACTCAACCATGAAAATTTATCAATGAGATACTTGAATAATAATAATAATCTTTATTTTTATATAGCGCTAACATATTCCGCAGCGCTTTACAGTTTTGCACACATTATCATCACTGTCCCCGATGGGGCTCACAATCTAAATTCCCTAACAGTATGTCTTTGGAATGTGGGAGGAAACCGGAGTGCCAGGAGAAAACCCATGCAAACACGGGGAGAACATACAAACTCCTTGCAGATGTTGTCCAAGGTGGGATTAGAACCCAGGACTCCAGTGCTGCAAGGCCGCAGTGCTATCCACTGATACTTGAATGATTTAGCATTTTTATCTATTGCCTTTACAAAGCTCTTCATTAGGCCCAACTTGATATCAAGTGGTGGCAAAAAAATCTTATGTGGATCCACGATTGATGGATGCAGGACATTTTTACTCCCTAGTTGAAGTGAATTTCAGAGAGGCCAGTCTATTTTATTGTAATTATATTTTCCTGTAGGTCTATCTTATTCACACAGAAAGCAGCAGTACTTTGTTGTCCACCCTGGAGACCAAATAAGATTACAGTCACCTTTGTCATCACAAAGGGGCCACAAATGTTGGTCATAGTTCAGGCACCTCAAAAGCTGTTTCATGTTGTCATAGGTTTCTCTCACGTTGACTGCATAATCTACTGGAATTGAAGATAGTGCATTGCCATTGTGCAGCAACACAGCATTTAGGCTTGTTTTGTACAAAACAATGAAGAGCCTCCATTCCTCTAGATTATGACTTATCTTCAGAGCTTCCATTAAACTATTGATATTGTTGCATGCCACAAGATCAGCATGAAGAAGTATTGGACAAATAAATCTGAACATCACCCGTTAGTAAATTCCACTGCTGTAGCCTGGAACCTAAGAGCTCAGTCTTACTCTTGGGCAGATCAAAATCTCTAAAAAGATCGTTCATTTCATTTTTTGCTATAAGCTGTATTTCAGTTCAGGCTGCTGACAGAAAGTCTGAGTCATGAGAGGAAGATACTTCATGACATCAAGCACTGTCTTCTTCCTCACTTGACTCCACTGAAAATGTTTCTGGTGCTTGTGGAACCGGTGGTTCTTCTGTGTGTGGTACTAGGCAATTTCAGATAGAATATTTAGATACTGGAAAGTCTATTTCTTCCGTAAAAATCTTTCCAAAGGGGGGCACCATGCAGAAATAACAATTGGTAGTGTAGTCTGTTGAGTCTTTCCAGATCATTGGGACTGCAAAAGTACAGATTGCCTCTTCCCTTCCCATGGCTGTAAGCCATAATCACCAACATTAAAATAAATAAACACTTGAAATCAATCACTCTGTTTGTAATTATTCTACAATAATATATGAGTTTCACTTTTTGCATTGAGGAGCAGAAATCAATTAACTTTTTGATGATATTCTAATTTTGTGAGAAGCACCTGTATATACAAGTATGTAATGGGATTAGAACCTAGCAAGTTTTTCTTGACCCGTACTTATTTTGTAAAGGTTCAAGGATGCAGTTTTTTACATAAATCTTTTTTTAAGGACGGTCGCATTTTAGTTTTTGAATGCATCTTTTAATAGTCCAATATAGGAACCATGCACCCCACAACCAAACTGTTGACAGGAGTTAGTTTCAGGTTGTAAAATGACATTTGGCTACTTAACAATGTAGAATTTTAAGGTTATATTAAATATTTGTTCAAGGAGGAAAAATCTCAAAATATATAAAGTAAATAAAATAGAAAAATAAGTTAAGGTTTTACAACTATTTTACTAGTTTTATGTATGCAACCGTGTGCTACAACAGCAGCAATGGCTCTTGTTGCATCTTACTTTCCATGTGCGAACCAACCTAGCTTTCAAGGATTAAGGAGATTTTTGTTAAGTGAGGGAGAATTTAAAACAAAATAAATAAAATGGGAACATGTTTTATTAGTGCAACTTAACAATTTTCCACACCAAAGAAAATTGCTGTCATTGCCACAAGTTATTTTCCATCTGTGTGCCTACAAACCCTCATAGCATTCTGGGTTACAATTTTTTGTAGAGAAGCATAATAATGTTTATAAATAAATAAATACATTGAAAATCTTATACACACAATTTTAGCTTTCTCACATCTGTTTTGATATTCCATATTATATTATGATATTCCATGCTTGATATTCAATATATTTAATATTTGAAATAATTGGAAATGAGGAAAACAATACATATTGACTACCACCGACTTAAACACTAAATGACAGATGCTGAAATATATTAAAACATCACTTTTGTTCAAGATGTGTTAAAATTGTATTTGGCAGCATCATGAGAGAATCTGCGGTATCCACCGCTCAGATTTACAGCTCACTCAGTCTGATCGGTGGATGCCGCAGACTCTCCCTGACATTGCCACATATGATTTTACCACTTCCAAGCAACCGATGAAGGTCTAGTTTTGACTGAAACATTTCTTTATTTTGTCTGAAATTACGTTCAATTAAAAATACAATTTTCATTGAATTTTTTCCTGCAACTCCAGAGGACTGCTATTGGGGCGTCTTATGTGCCCATGTATGCCAATCTATTCCTGGCGCTGTGGGAGAGAGATGCTGGTAAATCACGAGAGTACAGGTAAGAAAGCGTATCATATGCATAAGCACTAATGTCATATATTATGCTACATGTCCCTGTGCAACGAACTACGTGGGTTTGACCATACGTCAATTAAAGGTGCGTGTAAGGGAACACGTCCTAGGCATTGCTGCGGCGGAGACGCATGTTGACACATCCACACTAACAACAATCCCTCGTCATTTTAAACTTTACCATAACAGTGATGGTAGCCTTCTCAGGGTGAGAAGATTGACATGATTGATGTTGGAATTCGGGGAGGAGTTGTCTCAAGGAAATTGACCCAAATGGAGTCCAGATGGATTTTGACATTGGGTACTTTACATCCATCTGGGCTCAATGAAAATATAAGTTATGCCCCATTTTCATGATTGCTTGTTGGCTTACATATTTATCATTTTTTAAGGCTATTATCATTTTGGTTGTATTTAACTGTTTATGTTTTACTAGATGGTGGCCCGATTCTAACGCATTGGGTATTCTAGAATATGTATGCATAGTGTATAGCATAGCCCATGCAGTACATTGCGCAGCCCACGCAGTACATTGCGCAGCCCACGCAGTACATTGCGCAGCCCACGCAGTACATTGCGCAGCCAATGCAGTACATTGCAGAGCCAACGCACTACATTGCGCAGCCCACGCAGTACATTGCGCAGCCCACGTAGTACATTGCGCAGCCCACGTAGTACATTGCACAGCCCATGTAGTATATTGCGCAGCCCACGTAGTACATTGCGCAGCCCATGTAGTACATTGCGCAGCCCACATAGTACATTGCGCAGCCCACGTAGTATATTGTGCAGCCCGTGTTGTATATTGCGCAGCCCACGTTGTACATTGCGCAGCCCACGTAGTATATTGCGCAGCCCATGTATATTGCGCAGTCCACGTAGTATATTGCACAGCCCACGTTTTATATTGCGCAGCCCATGTAGTATATTGCGCAGCCCACGTTGTACATTGCGCAGTCCACGTTGTATATTGCGCAGCCCACGTTGTACATTGCGCAGCCCACGTTGTATATTGCGCAGTCCACATTGTATATTGCGCAGCCCACGTTGTATATTGCGCAGCCCACATTGTATATTGCGCAGCCCACGTTGTATATTGCGCAGTCCACATTGTACATTGCGCAGCCCACGTTGTATATTGCGCAGCCCACATTGTATGTTGCACAGCCCACGTTGTATATTGCGCAGTCCACATTGTACATTGCGCAGCCCACGTTGTATATTGCGCTGCCCACATTGTATATTGCGCAGCCCACGTTGTACATTGCGCAGCCCACGTTGTATATTGCGCAGCCCATGTTGTATATTGCGCAGTCCACATTGTATATTGGGCAGCCCACGCTGTATATTGCGCAGCCCATGTAGTATATTGCGCAATCCTTGTAGTATACTGCGCAGCCCACGTTGCATATTGCGCAGCCCACGTTGTACATTGCGCAGCCCATGTAGTATATTGCGCAGCCCACGTTATATATTGTGCAGCCCACGTTGTATATTGCGCAGTCCACATCGTATATTGCGCAGCCCACGTAGTACATTGTGCAGCCCACGTAGTACATTGCACAGCCCACGTAGTATATTGCGCAGCCCACGTTGTATATTGCGCAGTCCACATTGTACATTGCACAGCCCACGTTGTATATTGCGCAGCCCATGTTGTATATTGCACAGCCCACGTTGTATATTGCGCAGTCCACATTGTACATTGCGCAGCCCACGTTGTATATTGCGCAGTCCACATCGTATATTGCGCAGCCCACGTAGTACATTGTGCAGCCCACGTAGTACATTGCACAGCCCACGTAGTATATTGCGCAGCCCACGTTGTATATTGCGCAGTCCACATTGTACATTGCACAGCCCACGTTGTATATTGCGCAGCCCATGTTGTATATTGCACAGCCCACGTTGTATATTGCGCAGTCCACATTGTACATTGCGCAGCCCACGTTGTATATTGCGCAGCCCACATTGTATGTTGCACAGCCCACGTTGTATATTGCGCAATCCACATTGTACATTGCGCAGCCCACGTTGTATATTGCGCAGCCCACATTGTATATTGCGCAGCCCACGTTGTATATTGCGCAGTCCACATTGTACATTGCGCAGCCCACGTTGTATATTGCGCAGCCCACGTTGTATATTGCGCAGTCCACATTGTATATTGGGCAGCCCACGCTGTATATTGCGCAGCCCATGTAGTATATTGCGCAATCCACGTAGTATATTGCGCAGCCCACGTTGCATATTGCGCAGCCCACATTGTACTTTGCGCAGCCCATGTAGTATATTGCGCAGCCCACGTTATATATTGTGCAGCCCACGTTGTATATTGCGCAGTCCACATCGTATATTGCGCAGCCCACGTAGTACATTGCGCAGCCCACGTAGTACATTGCACAGACCACGTAGTATATTGCGCAGCCCACGTTTTATATTGCGCAGCCCATGTAGTATATTGCGCAGCCCACGATGTACATTGGGCAGCCCACGTTGTATATTGCGCAGTCCACATTGTATATTGCGCTGCCCACGTTGTATATTGCACAGCCCACATTGTATATTGCGCAGCCCACGTTGTACATTGTGCAGTCCACATTGTACATTGCGCAGCCCACGTTGTATATTGCGCAGCCCATGTTGTATATTGCACAGCCCACGTTGTATATTGCGCAGTCCACATTGTACATTGCGCAGCCCACGTTGTATATTGCGCAGCCCACATTGTATGTTGCACAGCCCACGTTGTATATTGCGCAGTCCACATTGTACATTGCGCAGCCCACGTTGTATATTGCGCAGCCCACATTGTATATTGCGCAGCCCACGTTGTATATTGCGCAGTCCACATTGTACATTGCGCAGCCCACGTTGTATATTGCACAGCCCACGTTGTATATTGCGCAGTCCACATTGTATATTCGGCAGCCCACGCTGTATATTGCGCAGCCCATGTAGTATATTGCGCAATCCATGTAGTATATTGCGCAGCCCACGTTGCATATTGCGCAGCCCACGTTGTACATTGCGTAGCCCATGTAGTATATTGCGCAGCCCACGTTATATATTGTGCAGCCCACGTTGTATATTGCGCAGTCCACATCGTATATTGCGCAGCCCACGTAGTACATTGCGCAGCCCACGTAGTACATTGCACACCCCACGTAGTATATTGCGCAGCCCACGTAGTACATTGCGCAGCCCATGTAGTACATTGCGCAGCCCACGTAGTACATTGCGCAGCCCACGTAGTATATTGTGCAGCCCATGTTGTATATTGCGCAGCCCACATTGTACATTGCGCAGCCCACGTAGTATATTGCGCAGCCCACGTATATTGCACAGTCCACGTAGTATATTGCGCAGCCCACGTTTTATATTGCGCAGCCCATGTAGTATATTGCGCAGCCCACGTTGTACATTGCACAGTCCACGTTGTATATTGCGCAGCCCACATTGTACATTGCGCAGCCCACGTTGTATATTGCGCAGTCCACATTGTATATTGCGCAGCCCACGTTGTATATTGCGCAGCCCACATTGTATATTGCGCAGCCCACGGTGTATATTGCGCAGTCCACATTGTACATTGCGCAGCCCACATTGTATATTGCGCAGCCCATGTTGTATATTGCACAGCCCACGTTGTATATTGCGCAGTCCACATTGTACATTGCGCAGCCCACGTTGTATATTGCGCAGCCCACATTGTATGTTGCACAGCCCACGTTGTATATTGCGCAATCCACATTGTACATTGCGCAGCCCACGTTGTATATTGCGCAGCCCACATTGTATATTGCGCAGCCCACGTTGTATATTGCGCAGTCCACATTGTACATTGCGCAGCCCACGTTGTATATTGCGCAGCCCACGTTGTATATTGTGCAGTCCACATTGTATATTGGGCAGCCCACGCTGTATATTGCGCAGCCCATGTAGTATATTGCGCAATCCATGTAGTATATTGCGCAGCCCACGTTGCATATTGCGCAGCCCACGTTGTACATTGCGCAGCCCATGTAGTATATTGCGCAGCCCACGTTATATATTGTGCAGCCCACGTTGTATATTGCGCAGTCCACATCGTATATTGCGCAGCCCACGTTGTACATTGCGCAGCCCACGTTGTATATTGCCCAGCCCGCGTTGTATATTGCGCAGCCAACATACTAGATTGTGCAGCCCACATAGTATATTGCGCAGCCCACATAGTATATTGCGCAGCCCACATTGTTTATTGCGCAGCCCACATTGTACATTGCGCAGCCCACGTAGTATATTGCCCAGCCTGTTGTGAACTCTGTTTCCGGGCTCCCTCCTGTGGTCGTGAGTGGTACTGTGTGAGTTCTCTCTTTGGGCTCCCTCTGGTGGCTCTTTTTGTTATTTTGCAGGTTTCTGGCAGGATCAGCTGTCTCGTCATCTGCTAGTTAGGTTTCCTATTTAATCCACCTGGTCCTTCATTCCTTGCCTGTTTTCGTTGTATTCAGTGCTATTCTGATTGCTCCTGTCTACATCCGTTATCAGTCTCTCCAAAAGAAGCTAAGTTTGGTTTGCTTATTTTTGCTCATCTGTGTTCAAGATGTTTCCTAGTATATGATGAGTTTTGTCCAGCTTGCTAATATGTGATTTCCCTGCTTGCTGGTGCTCTGGGGTGCTGAGTTGCTCCCCCCATATCGTTAGTTGGTGTGGGGGTTCTCGCATTCTCTGCGTGGATATTTTTGCATAGGGTTTTTTACTGACCGCACAGATCCCTTGCTATTTTCTGCTATCTAGCGTTAGCGGGCCTCATTTGCTTAACCTGTTTCATCTCTGCGTTTGTCTTTTCCTCTTAACTCACCGTTATTATTTGTGGGGGGCTTCTATATCTCTGGGGTTATTTCTCTGAGGCAAGTGAGGTCTTTACTTTCTCTTTAGGGGTAGTCAGTTTCTCAGGCCGTGAAGAGACGTCTAGGATTTCAGGAAACGTTCCACGGCTGCCTATAGTGTGTGCGGTTAGGATCAGGTTTGCAGTTAGTCCAGTTACCACATCCCCAGAGCTTGTCCTATTATCTTCTACTTAGCTGGTTAGATTTGTGATCCTAAGCCACTAGGATCATAACACCAGCCCGCGTTGTCTATTGTGCAGCCAACAAACTATATTGTGCAGCCCACATAGTATATTGCGCAGCCCACATAGTATATTGCGCAGCCCACATTGTATATTGCGCAGCCCACGTTGTACATTGTGCAGCCCACGTAGTATATTGCGCAGCCCACGTTATATATTGTGCAGCCCACGTAGTATATTGCGCAGCCCACATATTATATTGCGCAGCCCACGTTGTATATTGCGCAGCCCACGTAGTATATTGCACAGCCAACGTTGTTTATTGCGCAGCCCGGGTTGTATATTGCGCAGCCCACATTGTATATTGCACAGCCCACATTGTACATTGCGCAGCCCACGTTGTATATTGCCCAGCCCGCGTTGTATATTGCGCAGCCCACGTATATAACAATGTGGGCATGATATCCCTGTTAAAAAAAAAGAATTAAAATAAAAAATAGTTATATACTCACATTCTGTTGGCGCCTGGATCCAGGAAGTGGTTACCAATGCTTGGGATCCACCAAAGCTCCGCCGAGCCGCTCGCGCCGGCCGCCATCTTCCGTTCCCAGGATGCATTGTGAAATTACCCAGATGACTTAGCGGTCTCGCAAGACCGCTAAGTCTTCTGGGTAATTTTGCAATGCATCGCCGGGAAGGGAAGATGGCTGCCGGCGCGAGCGGCTCGGCGGACTACCGAGGGTGAGTATAGCAGGTTTTTTGTTTTTTTATTAATTTTAACATTACATTTTTTTACTATTGATGCCGCATAGGCAGCTTCAATAGTAAAAAATTGGGGACATACAGGGTTAATAGCAGCGGTTACGGGGTGCGTTACCCGCGGCATAACGCGGTTCGTTACCACCGGCATTAACCCTGTGTGAGCGGTGACCGGAGTGGAGTATGCGGGCGCCGGGCACTGAGTGCGGGGAGTAAGGAGCGGCCATTTTCTTCCGGACTGTGCGCGTCGCTGATTGGTCATGGCAATGGTCGTGGTCGTTTTGCCACGACCAATCAGCGACTTGAATTCCATGACAGACCGAGGCCGCGACCAATGAATATCCGTGACAGACAGACAGACAGAAAGACGGAAGTACCCCTTAGACAATTATATAGTAGATATTAATTATATATGTTTTCCGTGCAGTAATTCCAGATGTGGTTTTTGCATAATTCTTTCCCTTCTATGGTATACTCTATGTGTGACTGAACTGGATTGATACCCCTTCTCTTGAGGATTGAGGAATAGACAACATGCTGTTATTCAAGTATGATGATATTGTTTATTTTCTTTATATTCTTTTTCTTATATTGCTTTTGATCATTATCTGTATATGGCATGTGTAATTCTGTCTTGTTTATATATATATTTTCTATATAATTTTTCTGCCATTTACAAATGTATTTATACATAAAAAGTAAGGGTAGGTGGTGACATCCTGTAAAGTTAGGATATTCAGCTCTATTTTGCACCTAATGGAGTATTGGATACTATTTGGTTATGGTGGATGTGTAAATTCCAGATTCTGGCAGTTATATAATCTTGTACACGCACTGGCAGTAGACCCCTTGCCTGCACGCGTGTGTTTGTTTTGCCTCTGTGGCACCCCCTTCTTTCGTCGTCTATATGCGGTGGTGGCACATGCGTGCCTCGCTGTGTGATGCCAATGCTGGGTATCTCATGGTTGGCATAGTGATGCGCACGTCACTTCCGGCTGGGATGTCACTTCCAGTTGCACAATGCCGCTCTGGGACCAGCGGCAATGATTGTATTTTATATAAATACTGCACAGGACATGGGTTGTGTGTACCCCCTGACGAAGACAAGACCAAAACATACATTGGGGCAGGAACACCAGGAGCTGCGCACTCTGCACTGTCTATCCAGGTAAAGAGTCTGCATATTTAACTATTAGGTTGAGGCTAATATTATGGTCCTCCTTAAATGTTACTAATAGGCTATGTAGTTATGCTGCCTGTGATTTGTAGATAATTCGCAGTACCAATATTGGTAATTGTTACTCTTTTGCTGATGGTATGCAATCCATCCATCTTGTGTGATACACTGCTCAAAAAAATAAAGGGAACACTTAATAACAGAATCTAAATTCAAGTAAATCAAACTTCTGTGAAATCAAACTGCCCACTTAGGAAGCAATACTGTTTGACAATCAATTTCACATGCTGTTGTGCAAATGGAATAGACAACAGATGGAAATTATTGGCAATTATCAAGACACACTCAATAAAGGAGTGGTTCTGCAGGTGGGGACCACAGATCACATCTCAGTGCCAATGCTTTCTGGCTGATCTTTTGGTCACTTTGGAATGTTGGTTGTGCTTTCACACTCGTGGTAGCATGAGATGGACTATACAACCAACACAAGTGGCTCAGGTAGTGCAGCTCATCCAGGTGGGCACATCAATGCGAGCTGTGGCAAGAAGGTTTGCTGTGTCTGTCAGCGTATTGTCCAGAGGCTAGAGGCACTACCAGGAGAGAGACAAGTACACCAGGAGATGTGGAGGGGGCCGTAGGAGGGCAACAGCCCAGCAGCAGGACCGCTGCCT
Organism: Ranitomeya variabilis; assembly: GCF_051348905.1. Classification (NCBI taxonomy): domain Eukaryota; kingdom Metazoa; phylum Chordata; class Amphibia; order Anura; family Dendrobatidae; genus Ranitomeya; species Ranitomeya variabilis. The sequence goes on along the minus strand of NC_135232.1, from coordinate 822,176,516 downwards.
CAGCATTTGTGCAAGGAGGAACCGGAGGAGCACTGCCAGAGCACTGCAAAATGACCTCCAGCAGGCCACAAATGTGCATGTGTCTGCACAAACATTTAGAAACCTACTCCATGAGGATGGTCTGAGTGCACGACATCCACAGATGGGGATTGTACTCACAGCCCAACACGGTGCAGGACACTTGGCATTTGCCACAGAACACCAAGATTGGAAAATTTGCCACTGGTGCCCTGTGCTCTTCTTATATAAAAGCAGGTTCACACTGAGCACATGTGACAGACGTGAGAGAGTTTGGAGATGCCATGGAGAGCAATCTGCTACCTGCAATATCCTTCAGCATGACCAGTTTGGCAGTGGGTCAGTAATGGTGTGGGGTGGCATTTCTTTGGAGGGCCGCACAGCCCTCCATGTGCTCGCCAGAGGTAGCCTGACTGCCATTAGGCAGCGAGATGAGATCCTCAGACCCCTTGTGAGACTTGTGAGCATATGCTGGTGCAGTTGGCCCTGGGTTCCTACTAATGCAGGACAATGCCAGACCTCATGCAGCTGGAGTGTGTCAGCAGTTCCTGCAAAATGAATGCATTGAAGCTGTAGGCTGGCCTGCCCATTCCCCAGATTTGAATCAGATTGAACACATCTGGGACATCATGTCTCACGCCATCCACCAACATCACGTTGCACCACAGACTGTCCAGGAGTTGGCAGATGCTTTAGTCCAGGTCTGGGAGGAGATCCCTCAGGAGACCATCCGCCTCCTCATCAGGAGCATGCCCAAGCATTGTAGGGAGGTCATACAGGCACGTGGAGGCCACACACACTACTGAGCATCATTTCCGTATCTTGAGGCATTTTCACTGAAGTTGGATCAGCCTGTAACTTCATTTTCCACTTTGATTTTGAGCATCATTCCAACTCCAGACCTCCATGGGATATTAATTGTGATTTACGTTGATCAGTTTTAGGTTTTATTGTTCTCAACACATTCCACTATGTAATGAATAAAGATTTACAACTGGAATATTTCATTCAGTAATATCTAGGATGTGGGATTTTAGTGTTCCCTTTATTTTTTTGAGCAGTGTGTATAAATATTGCTCACTGGTTAGGATGCCCATATGGGGTGTGTGTGCCCCTTTATAACAGCAATTTTGTACATTAGTTTGATATTTTAACAATCTCCCGTTGTCAACTTCTTTCAATTTTTTAATTGTTAAAAATAAAGATTTAATATTTTTTGATCTGGACGAGTACATCATTGTTTCTTATGGGAAGTGTACATGTGCTACCTACGCTGATGATTGCTGGCCCTACTTCTATCAAGGTTTCCTCCACCTCCTACACCCCCCTTCTGCTGCTCATCATCTTCCATCTCTGATGTGCTATCTCAGAGCACGTCATCCACAATAGCCAGGGTAATCGAAATTCATGTCACACTCATGAGTTCATAGTGCAAAAAGAGTTATTTTATTTGTGTCCATTCGCAAAGTCAATATTCCAGGGAGCAAAACAAATGATAATACAAAAAATCTCAACTAAAGCTAAAATACATGCCTCCACCCATCCTGGGTCTTAATCATTGGATCACTGTATCATGTGGATAGATGTCATAAGGAGAGGGAAGGATTTCGTTGTGAGATCAATCAAGAGGATGCTTGCTGTTGGTTGCAGGAATGCTGATAACCTGCTGGTCTGGTAGCTTTGAGTAGCGGCGCCCCTGCGTGCACTACAGCAAGGCTCAGGTGGACACCATTTTTAAATGTATTTTTTTTTAATATCAGGATAACCTCAAGCACATTAATTATAAACATAGTACAAATGTGATTATGCTGCAGCACAAGTGCCATGTCTAGAACCCGTTAGGGCTGGCGGAACGAACCAAATAAAATATAATGATAAGGTGCATTCACAACCCGGGGTCCACCATGCAGAGATGGTAACTGCTGCTCAGTAATGGCAGACAAAATATGGTGGTGTAGCACCGAACACACACTCAGGTTGGCCGTCACCCTGTGTGAACTGCGGCGAACTCTGTTACCTCACAGAGCTGCTGCAAAGCAATACAAATGAGTGCCATACCCTGTTAGCTTGCACAGGTCGCAACTGACTGAATTTAGTGCACAGAGTGCGCGCAGCATCGCATTGGCGGACGCCACTAACCAATGCTAAATTTAACAAATTTAGCGCACTGAGTGCGCACGGCATTGCACTGGTGAACACCACTAACAGACGCTATTAGTCGGGTTTCTTTGCAACGTGCGTGCACAGCATCACGCTAGCAATGCCACTACTTAGGTGCTGTCTCTATACTCCAGTTACCCAGACACAATCACAACACAAGGGTATGGGATCATTAGGAGCTTTCACCAGAGACATACACGCTTGCACACACCACGATTTTGGAATATACTAACTGCAGCTTTGCAGGACCTTGCTACTGGACCAATCCGAGCTGCTTGAGGACCTGGGCATGTGACCCCCAACCACCAATGAGTGGTTGTTTCACGGGCATACTCAGAAGGAAAAAAGCAGGACTTAGTCTCAGGAGCATCTGCTCGCCGCTGACTAATGTTGGTTGCTATAGCTGGACCTGAGAAAGCAGTAGCAACTAGGGTTGAGCGACTTTCATTTTTTTAAGATCGAGTAGAGTTTTGGGAAACCCGATTTTGTCCAGAGTCGAGTCGAGTGCAGTCGGCCGATTGTCGCTAAAAGTCGGGGATCGATCGAAACACGAAACCCAATGCAAGTCAATGGGGAAGCATAGTCGGCAGTGAGTGGAGGCCAGGAAAACACCTACAGTGCCCATTTTAATGCCAAAAACATCCATTCTTGTTTCTGAAGCTTGTCAATCTTAATTAACTTTATAATAATAGTTGGGCATTGGAACTTGGGGGTCATTTGGCAAAAGTTGTTGGGGGTAGGGCTGGTTCAAGGTTTTAATGGGCCCAGGAAACGTGGACTACATCACGGCGGTGGAGCAGGGAGAGGTAAGTATTTCAATGTTGCAAGTGCTGTGATCCTGAGCAAGCAGGGGGGGGCCACTCGTTCGCATTGGCACTGGCACAGGGCCCCTCAAAGTAAGGCGGTGTGTTTGCATGGCGGGGGCGCCTCCCACCAGCAGTGACACTTTTGCGTACTCTGAGGGGCCCTGTGCCAGTGACGTCGCCAACGAGTATGCCCCCCCCACCTGATGAAGGAACCTGCACTTTCATCTGCACCTTCCTCTTTGTCCCTGTGTAAGGTGGTATAACATGCGGGAAGGGGAACCTTACTTTCAGCAGGGTCAGATTCTGGCTGTGTAGAGTGCAAGGGGAATGTAGTGGTCTAGGTCAATGTACCAGCAGACTCATCTAGCAGTGGCTGGGCAATGGGCAGGATGAGGAGGAAACAGATATAGGGCCAAAGAATAAATTAGGCTAAATGCAGTTCAAAATTGGTAACAGGACTAAACAGGCGGCATTGCTTTGTTCAGTGGAGTAGCAAACCCAAGAGCAGCAAACACTTTTTCAAGGGCCCAACCACACCAGTAGGCCAAATGCAGTTTAATATCTGATACTATAGGCCAAAAGCCAGAAGGTAGAAGCTCAGCTGTATTCAGTTGAGGACAACACCAGGCAGGGGCAGACACCGTTAGTAGGCCCTAAACACCAATTTTTTTTATTTAAAAACAGCACTTAATGAGAGCCAGAAGGTTGAAGCTCAGCTGTATTCAGTTGAGGACAAACACCAGGCAGGGGCAGACACCGTTATTAGGCCCTAAACACCAATTTTTTTTAAAATAAACAGCACTTAATGAGAGCCAGAAGGTTGAAGCTCAGCTGTATTCAGTTGAGGACAAACACCAGGCAGGGGCAGACACCGTTAGTAGGCCCTAAACACCATTTTTTAAAAACACAGCACTTAATGATAGCCAAAAGGTTGAAGCACAGCTGTATTCAGTTGAGGACAACACCAGGCAGGGGCAGACACCGTTAGTAGGCCGGAACCACCAATTTTTTTAAAAACAGCAGTTAATCAGAGCCAAAAGGTAGAAGCTCAGCTTTATTCAGTTGAGGACAACACCAGGCAGGGGCAGACACCGTTAGTAGGCCGGAACCACCAATTTGTTTAAAAACAGCAGTTAATCAGAGCCAGAAGGTAGAAGCTCAGCTTTATTCAGTTGAGGACAACTTGAATTAGGGACTGCAGACAGACTTAGCAGGCTGTCCCCTGTGTGGACCATGTATCCAATACATTAACCCATTGAGCCACAAAGGACACGTAACCTTCTGTGGCCATGCCTACAGGTCCATGTGTCTGTTGTCAGGTGTACCTTTGGACTCACAGATTGACAGAATGCAAGGACAATGCGGTCTTTAACATGCTGGTGGAGGGGTGGGATGGCTTTTCTCGCAAAAGTATTGTCAACTGGGTAGCTCATAGCGTGGTACATCGTAGTCCATCCTTGCTTTATTAATATTAAATAAAATAAAAAAATAGGCTCTATGCACTGTAAAATAGGTTCCAGGGGTACACGGGCAGCAGTGGTCAGGTCAGTGGAGGCCTAGTGGAAGGAGGGACCGTAGACAGGCTTCGAAGGCCTAACACAATAAAATGGGCTGGCTGTAGGCACTTTATAATTGGTTCCAGGGGTACACGGGCAGCAGTGGTCTGGTCAGTGGAGGCCTAGTGGAAGGAGGGACCGCAGACAGGCTTCGAAGGCCTAACACAATAAAATGGGCTGGCTGTAGACACTTTATAATTGGTTCCAGGGGTACACGGGCAGCAGTGGTCAGGTCAGTGGAGGCCTAGTGGAAGGAGGGACCGTAGACAGGCTTCGAAGGCCTAACACAATAAAATGGGCTGGCTGTATGCACTGTAAAATAGGTTCCAGGGGTACACGGGCAGCAGTGGTCTGGTCAGTGGAGGCCTAGTGGAAGGAGGGACCGCAGACAGGCTTCGAAGGCCTAACACAATAAAATGGGCTGGCTGTAGGCACTGTAAAATAGGTTCCAGGGGTACACGGGCAGCAGTGGTCTGGTCAGTGGAGGCCTAGTGGAAGGAGGGACCGCAGACAGGCTTCGAAGGCCTAACACAATAAAATGGGCTGGCTGTAGGCACTTTATAATTGGTTCCAGGGGTACACGGGCAGCAGTGGTCTGGTCAGTGGAGGCCTAGTGGAAGGAGGGACCGCAGACAGGCTTCGAAGGCCTAACACAATAAAATGGGCTGGCTGTAGGCACTTTATAATTGGTTCCAGGGGTACACGGGCAGCAGTGGTCAGGTCAGTGGAGGCCTAGTGGAAGGAGGGACCGTAGACAGGCTTCGAAGGCCTAACACAATAAAATGGGCTGGCTGTAGGCACTTTATAATTGGTTCCAGGGGTACACGGGCAGCAGTGGTCTGGTCAGTGGAGGCCTAGTGGAAGGAGGGACCGTAGACAGGCTTCGAAGGCCTAACACAATAAAATGGGCTGGCTGTAGGCACTTTATAATTAGTTCCAGGGGTACACGGGCAGCAGTGGTCTGGTCAGTGGAGGCCGATTGTAATGAGTGTATGCCAGTTAGTAGTCAAAAACAAAAAATAAATGTGAATGTCTCGCATTAAAACAAAACAAAAACACTAAAGGGTGCAATCATTAGGTTCAGGGGTGGGATCCTCTGCGTTGTTTCAGACCTACTAATTTAGCGCAAAGTATTTACTGTGGTAAATAGAGGACACTGCCCCTGACTATGTTAAGTACCATCATACATGTCAACACAATGGTATTGTCAGTGGCAGGTATGGAAGGATGTCAGCGCATAGACTAAACATTGGTGGAAGTGTGAGAGATAATTGTGGAAGTGGTAGAGCAATGTTTGACCTGGGGGTGGGTGAACTCTCTTGTGGCCGGCGGTACAGGCCCAGGGCCCCTCATGTTACAACAGTGTGTCTGACGTTGGGTGCGCACCACCACCGCCAGAGACACTTTATTGTACTATGAGGGACCCAGTAGCAATGCCGTCGACCAAAAGCGAGCACACCCACCTCTTCAGACAAACAGCAGTCTCACGGGTGCTTGCGCCAAGTCGCAATACCACGGCCCCGTGTGGGGAGTTTGGCCATTTAGGGAGGTGTAAACATGTCATATGCTGGACAATCAGCTGCAGAAAATTAGACATTAGAAAAGTAATTCACAGTAGTCCACAGGCAAGAGCTTTTCATAGGAAAGCTAGGTGTCGGCCGGGCAAGGTGGGGCAAAAGATTTCGAAATCCAGTTGTGGTTCATTTTAATGAATGTTAGATCATCAACATTTTGGGTAGCCAGACGAGTCCTTTTTTCGGTTAATATTGAACCTGCAGCACTGAATACTCTTTCTGATAGGACACTTGCTGCCGGGCAAGCAAGCTCCTGCAATGCATATTCTGCCAATTCTGGCCAGGTGTCTAATTTTGATGCCCAGTAATCAAATGGGAATGACGGTTGAGGGAGAACATCGATAAGGGATGAAAAATAGTTAGTAACCATACTGGACAAATGTTGTCTCCTGTCACTTTCAATTGATGCAGCAGTACCTGTCCTGTCTGCGGTCATAGCAAAATCAATCCACAACCTGGTCAGAAAACCCCTCTGTCCAACGCCACTTCTGATGTGTGCACCCCTAACACTCCTAGTCTGCTGCCCCCTGGAGCTCGTGTGAGAACGATCACGTGCGCTGTGTGCTGGGAATGTCTGAAGCAAACGGTCAACAAGAGTTGATTGTTTGATTGCTAATATTAGTTCCAAGTTCTCATGTGGCATAATATTTTGCAATTTGCCTTTATAGCGTGGATCAAGGAGGCAGGCCAACCAGTAATCGTCATCGTTCATCATTTTCGTAATGCGTGTGTCCCTTTTTAGGATACGTAAGGCATAATCCGCCATGTGGGCCAAAGTTCCAGTTGTCAAATCTCCGGTTGTGATTGGTTGAGGGGCAGTTTCAGGCAAATCTACGTCACTTGTGTCCCTCAAAAAACCAGAACCCGGCCTTGCCACGCAACCAATTTCCAGTGCCCCCGGGAAAGCTTCCGCATTAAAAGTATACTCATCCCCATCATCCTCCTCGTCCTCCACCTCCTCTTCGCCCGCTACCTCGTCCTGTACACTGCCTTGACCAGACAATGGCTGACTGTCATCAAGGCTTTCCTCTTCCTCTGGTGCAGACGCCTGATCCTTTATGTGCGTCAAACTTTGCATCAGCAGACGCATTAGGGGGATGCTCATGCTTATTATGGCGTTGTCTGCACTAACCAGCCATGTGCATTCCTCAAAACACTGAAGGACTTGACACATGTCTTGTATCTTCGACCACTGCACACCTGACAACTCCATGTCTGCCATCCTACTGCCTGCCCACGTATGTGTATCCTCCCACAAAAACATAACAGCTCGCCTCTGTTGGCACAGTCTCTGAAGCATGTGCAGTGTTGAGTTCCACCTTGTTGCAACGTCTATGATTAGGCGATGCTGGGGAAGGTTCAAAGACCGCTGATAGGTCTGCATACGGCTGGAGTGTACAGGCGAACGTCGGATATGTGAGCAAAGTCCACGCACTTTGAGCAGCAGGTCGGAGAACCCAGGATAAGTTTTCAGCACTGCACCACCAGGTTTAAGGTGTGAGCCAGGCAAGGAATGTGTTTCAGTTGGGAAAGGGAGATGGCAGCCATGAAATTCCTTCCGTTATCACTCACTACCTTGCCTGCCTCAAGATCTACTGTGCCCAGCCACGACTGCGTTTCTTGTTGCAAGAACTCAGACAGAACTTCCGCGGTGTGTCTGTTGTCGCCCAAACACTTCATAGCCAATACAGCCTGCTGACGCTTGCCAGTAGCTGGCCCATAATGGGACAACTGGTGTGCAACAGTGTCATCTGCCGATGGAGTGGTTGGCCGACTGCGGTCTGTGGAAGAGCTGTAGCTTCTGAAGGAGGACGAGGAGGAGGAGGAGGGGGTGCGAACGCCTACAGCCAACTGTTTCCTAGACCGTGGGCTAGGCACAACTGTCCCGAAATTTATGTCCCCTGTGGACCCTGCATCCACCACATTCACCCAGTGTGCCGTGATGGACACATAACGTCCCTGGCCATGCCTACTGGTCCATGCATCTGTAGTCAGGTGCACCTTTGTACTCACAGATTGCCTGAGTGCATGGATGATGCGCTGTTTAACATGCTGGTGCAGGGCTGGGATGGCTTTTCTGGAAAAAAAGTGTCGACTGGGTAGCTGGTATCGTGGTTCAGCGTACTCCATCAGGGCTTTGAAAGCTTCGCTTTCAACTAACCGGTAGGGCATCATCTCTAACAAGATTAGTCTAGCTATGTGGGCGTTAAAACCCTGTGAATGCGGATGCGAGGATAAGTACTTCCTTTTTCTAACCAGAGTCTCATGTAGGGTGAGCTGGACTGGAGAGCTGGAGATCGTGGAACTTTCGGGTGTGCCGGTGTACATGGCAGACTGAGAGACGGTTGTTTCCACCGGTGACCTAGATGCAATATTTCCTCCTACAAAACTGGTGATTCCCTGACCCTGACTGCTTTTGGCTGGCAAAGAAACCTGCACAGATACTGCCGGTGGTGCGGAAAATGGTGGCCTTACAGTGACGGAAGGGATGTTGCATTGCTGACTAGCTTCATTGGCCGAGGGTGCTACAACCTTAAGGGACGTTTGGTAGTTAGTCCAGGCTTGAAAATGCATGGTGGTTAAGTGTCTATGCATGCAACTAGTATTTAGACTTTTCAGATTCTGACCTCTGCTTAAGCTAGTTGAACATTTTTGACAGATGACTTTGCGCTGATCAATTGGATGTTGTTTAAAAAAATGCCAGACTGCACTCTTCCTAGCATCGGATCCCTTTTCAGGGATTGCAGACTGAGCTTTAACCGGATGGCCACGCTGTCCTCCAACAGGTTTTGGCTTTGACACGCGTTTTGGGCCAGATACGGGCCCGGCAGATGGAACCTGTTGCGATGTTGATGCCTGCTGCGGCCCCTCCTCCACCTCCGCTTCTGAACTACTGCCGCCTGCACCCTGTTCCCCCAATGGCTGCCAATCGGGGTCAACAACTGGGTCATCTATTACCTCCTCTTCGAGCTCGTGTGCAACTTCGTCTGTGTCACTGTGTCGGTCGGTGGTATAGCGTTCGTGGCGGGGCAACATAGTCTCATCAGGGTCTGATTGTGGATCAGTACCCTGAGAGGGCAATGTGGTGGTCTGAGTCAAAGGAGCAGCATAGTACTCTGGCTGTGGCTGTGCATCAGTGCACTCCATGTCAGAATCTAATTGTAATGGGCATGGCCTGTTAAGTGTTTCACATTCTAAGCCAGGGACGGTATGTGTAAAGAGCTCCATGGAGTAACCCGTTGTGTCGCCTGCTGCATCCTTCTCTCTTGTTGTAGTTTTTGCTGAAGAGGACAAGGAAGCGACTTGTCCCTGACCGTGAACATGCACAAGCGACGCGCTGCTTTTACATTTACCAGTTTCAGAAGAGGAGGCAAAAGAGCTAGAGGCTGAGTCTGCAATGTAAGCCAAAACTTGCTGTTGCTGCTCCGCCTTTAAAAGCGGTTTTCCTACTCCCAGAAAAGAGAGCGTTCGAGGCCTTATGTAGCCAGACGACGAAACTGGCTCCACAGCTCCAGACTTAGGTGGAATATTTTTATCCCCATGACCACCTGATGCTCCACTACCACTACCATCATTACCAGCTGACAATGAACGCCCACGGCCACGACGACCTCTTGCACCAGACTTCCTCATTGTTTTAAAAACTTAACCAAAGTAACTTTATTTGTTGCTGTCAAACAACTTACACGGTGAGCTATAACTTCAGTATGATTTCAATATCCCTTAACAGGTTGGTGAGAACACAAGGAAAATCAGGCACAATGTTACACACTCTGTTTTCTGTGGCACCAAATCACAGAGATGCCACACACGCAGGACTGTCACTCAAGCACAAATGTCAATATTAATTTCCCACCTATTTTTTTTTTTTTCTCAGGGAGACTTTAGAAAACAAATAAGATAAAATGATTTTTTCAGGGACAATTTAGTAACCAATTATTAAAAAAAACAAAGGCTTTCTATGGCCCACTGAGAGAGATGGCACACACAGGAGTCAGGAGTGGCACACAAGCAGAAAGTGCAATATTAATCTCCCACTGATTGATGTAGTGATTTTTTTTCAGGTAGATTTTAGAACCCAAATCAAGCAAAAAAATAAATAGGCTTTCTATGGCCCACTGAGTGAGAGATGGCACACACAGGAGTCAGGAGTGGCACACAAGCCCTGAGGCCAATATTTTTCTCCCACTGATTGATGTAGTGATTTTTTTTCAGGTAGATTTTAGAACCCAAATCAAGCAAAAAAATAAATAGGCTTTCTATGGCCCACTGAGTGAGAGATGGCACACACAGGAGTCAGGAGTGGCACACAAGCAGAAAGGGCAATATTAATCTCCCACTGATTGATGTAGTGATTTTTTTTCAGGTAGATTTTAGAACCAAAATCAAGCAAAAAAATAAATAGGCTTTCTATGGCCCACTGAGTGAGAGATGGCACACACAGGAGTCAGGAGTGGCACACAAGCAGAAAGGGCAATATTAATCTCCCACTGATTGATGCAGTGATTTTTTTTCAGGTAGATTTTAGAACCCAAATCAAGCAAAAAAATAAATAGGCTTTCTATGGCCCACTGAGTGAGAGATGGCACACACAGGAGTCAGGAGTGGCACACAAGCAGAAAGGGCAATATTAATCTCCCACTGATTTTTTTTTCTTTTTCAGGGAGACTTTAGAAACCAAATAATAAAAAATAAATAGGCTTTCTATGGCCCACTGAGTGAGAGATGGCACACAGGAGTCAGGAGTGGCACACAAGCAGAAAGGGCAATATTAATCTCCCACTGATTTTTTTTTTTTCTTTTTCAGGGAGACTTTAGAAACCAAATAATAAAAAATAAATAGGCTTTCTATGGCCCACTGAGTGAGAGATGGCACACACAGGAGTCAGGAGTGGCACACAAGCAGAAAGGGCAATATTTTTCTCCCACTGATTGATGTAGTGATTTTTTTTCAGGTAGATTTTAGAACCCAAATCAAGCAAAAAAATAAATAGGCTTTCTATGGCCCACTGAGTGAGAGATGGCACACACAGGAGTCAGGAGTGGCACACAAGCAGAAAGGGCAATACTAATCTCCCACTGTTTTTTTTTTTTTTCTTTTTCAGGGAGACTTTAGAAACCAAATAATAAAAAATAAATAGGCTTTCTATGGCCCACTGAGTGAGAGATGGCACACACAGGAGTCAGGAGTGGCACACAAGCAGAAAGGGCAATATTAATCTCCCACTGATTGATGTAGTGATTTTTTTTCAGGTAGATTTTAGAACACAAATCAAGCAAAAAAATAAATAGGCTTTCTATGGCCCACTGAGTGACAGATGGCACACACAGGGATGGCACTCTAGCAGAAATGCCAATCTTAATCTCCCACAAAAAAAAAAAAAACATGGACTGTCCTACAATTACTATCTCCCTGCAGTAATCTCAGCCAGGTATGGCAGGCAGCAATAAGGAGTGGACTGATGCACAAATTAAATAAAAAGTGTGGACAAACAAAAAAGATAGCTGTGCAGAAAGGAAGGAACAAGAGGATATGTGCTTTGAAAAAAGCAGTTGGTTTGCACAGTGGCGTACACACAGCAATACAGCTATCAGGGAGCCTTCTAGGGCAGCCCAATGAGCTACAGTGCTGAGAGAAAAAAAAAAAAAATTAGCTTCCACTGTCCCTGCACACCGAAGGTGGTGTTGGACAGTGGAAATTGCTACAGCACAAGCGGTTTTGTGGTTAATGGACCCTGCCTAACGCTCTCCCTGCTTCTGATGAAGCGGCAGCAACCTCTCCCTAAGCTCAGATCAGCAGCAGTGAGATGGCGGTCAGCGGGAACGCCCCTTTATAGCCCCTGTGACGCCGCAGACAGCAAGCCAATCACTGCAATGCCCTTCTCTAAGATGGTGGGGACCAGGACCTATGTCATCACGCTGCCCACACTCTGCGTTCACCTTCATTGGCTGAGAAATGGCGCTTTTCGCGTAATTGAAACGCGACTTTGGCGCGAAAGTCGCGTACCGCATGGCCGATGCAACGCTGGGATCGGCTCGGTTTCATGAGACGCCGACTGTGCCAAAAGTCGGCGACTTTTGAAAATGAACGACCCGTTTCGCTCAACCCTAGTAGCAACCAAATGCACAGCATTAGCCTGAGCAAGATGCCAGGACCAACGTCTCTGCTGAGCAGGATCCTCTGCGGCTGAGGAAGAATGGGAAACCACAGAAGATGTGGCTTGAGATTCCCCCTGTGCAGCAGTGGGATCTCGACGCCTAACAGAACCAGCCTGCAGAAGGGTTTTTTTTCAGTATGTACATATAATATTCATTATGCAAACTAGGGGGGCAGGTCGCTGAGGGATCAGAGATCTGTCAGCAGTAGTGTTGAGCATTCCGATACCGCAAGTATCGGGTATCGGCCGATATTTGCTGTATCGGAATTCCGATACCGAGATCCGATACTTTTGTGGTATCGGGAATCGGTATCGGGATCGATATTAATGTGTAAAATAAAGAATAAAAATAAAAAATATTGATATACTCACCCTCTGACGCGCCCTGGTTGTAACCGCCAGCCTCCGTTCATAAGAATGAGCGCTTGAAAGTCCTTAGATGACTTCGCGGCCTGTGATTGGTCGCGGAGCGATCATGTGACCGCAACGCGACCAATCACAAGCCGTGACGTCATCTAAGGTCTTTCAAGCGCTTGAAAGACCTTAGATGATGTCGCGGCTTGTGATTGGTCGCGTGGCGGTCACGTGACCGCTCCGCGACCAATCACAGGCCGCGACGTCATCTAAGGACTTTCAAGCGCTCATTCTTATGAACGGAGGCTGGCGGTTACCACCAGGGCGCGTCAGAGGGTGAGTATATCAATATTTTTTATTTTTATTCTTTATTTTACACATTAATATGGATCCCAGGGCCTGAAGGGGAGTTTCCTCTCCTTCAGACCCTGGGAACCATCAGGATACCTTCCGATACTTGGTGTCCCATTGAGTTGTATTGGTATCGGGTATCGGTATCGGCGATATCCGATACTTTTCGGGTATCGGCCGATACTATCCGATACCGATACTACCGATACTTTCAAGTATCAGACGGTATCGCTCAACACTAGTCAGCAGTCTTCAGTATGAATACTTAATCAATCACATGAAGACCCCCCACAGCCCCGACCTTGAAGCACGAGCTTATCATTTACTCAAAACTGAAAATAAAGATTAAACAACAACCACAAGATGGATTTCATCAACCAAGGTATCATTTTAATCAGTATATCGACGCCGACCTGACACTGTGTCTATTTTACTGTACACAATCCTGCTGGCAGGTTCCCTTAAAATAAAAGAATCATTTTTAGAAAGCTTTATAAAATATCCTTTGTAGCTGTTTAATAATTTTGAGAATGGCAAACCTAAAGAAAATTACAAAAAATTGATCATTTTTTCACTCCTAGATGAAAAGCCCATATTTATATTTCTTCACTTTCAAAACAGCACTCCTATTTATGTTCCCCACATAAAGATATAGTTTTGGATGGCTTTTGAAAAGCTATTTATTTTTTATTTATCAAAGAACAAAGCTATTGATACAATAAAACAGGAACAATAAAGCTGTATTGTTAAATAAACTGATTGTTAGTGTTGAGTAGGGTTGAGCGACCTTGACTATTTTAGGGTCGAGTCATGTTTCACGAAACCCGACTGTTGGAAAAGTCGAGTCGGGCGAAATCGGCCGATTACTGCGCAAAGTCGAGGATCGGCCGGAACACGAAACCCTATGCACATCAATGTTTTTTTTTTTGTTTTTTTTTTTCTCTCTCTCTCTCTCCCTCCGTCCCAGCACAGAAAATTTCATTTTACACATTCCAAATCGCTACTGCGCACAAGCGATAAAATGATGATAGGCGTGCATGCCCTAACCCCTATGTCATCACTCTGCCCACGCTCCTTCATTGGCTGTAAAAATGGCGCTAAACGCGTCATATGAAACGCGACTTTGGCGCCAAGATCGCGTACCGCATGGCCGACCCCACACAGGGATCGGGTCGGGTTTCATGAGACGCCGACTTTACCAAAAGTCGGCGACTTATGAAAATGAACGATCCGTTTCGCTCAACCCTAGTGTTGAGCATTCCGATACCGCAAGTATCGGGTATCGGCCGATACTTGCGGGTATCGGAATTCCGATACCGAGATCCGATACTTTTGTGATATCGGGAATCGGTATCGGGATTAATATCAATGTGTAAAAGAAAGAATTAAAATAAAAAATAGGGATATACTCACCTCTCCGACGCAGCCTGCACCTTACCGAGGGAACCGGCAGCCTTCTTTGCTTAAAATGCGCGCGTTTACTGCCTTCCGTGACGTCACGGCTCCTTATTGGTCGCGTGCCGCCCATGTGACCGCGACGCGACCAATCACAACAAGCCGTGACGTAATTTTCAGGTCCTGAATGCCTAATTCTAGGCATTCAGGATTTGAAAATTACGTCACGGCTTGTGATTGGTCGCGTGCCGCCCATGTGACCGCGACGCGTAATTTTCAAATCCTGAATGCCTAGAATTAGGCATTCAGGACCTGAAAATTACATCACGGCTTGTTGTGATTGGTCGCGTCGCAGTCACATGGGCGGCACGCGACCAATCAGAAGCCTTGACGTCACGGAAGGCAGTAAACGCGCGCATTTTAAGCAAAGAAGGCTGCCGGTTCCCTCGGTAAGGTGCAGGCTGCGTCGGAGAGGTGAGTATATCAATATTTTTTATTTTAATTCTTTATTTTACACATTAATATGGATCCCAGGGCCTGAAGGAGAGTTTCCTCTCCTTCAGACCCTGGGAACCATCAGGGATACCGTCCGATACTTGAGTCCCATTGACTTGTATTGGTATCGGGTATCGGTATCGGATTAGATCCGATACTTTGCCGGTATCGGCCGATACTTTCCGATACCGATACTTTCAAGTATCGGACGGTATCGCTCAACACTACTGATTGTTACCACCAGTAACCATCCATTTTCCCTGGTCAGACAGGTTAAAGTAACTTGAACATTATTGTCATCCGTATGCCATCCGTATGGTGAGATTTTCTCACGCACTTGCAAAATGAGCAAATAATGGTTGAGACAATTTCCTGTCACCTGTCCAATGCCTGAGAATTTCTCGCAAGTCACACGCATGGTCCGTGTGCTGTGCAATTTTTTTATCGCACTCATAGACTTGCATTGGCGTTTCTCGGCTGAGATACACAGACAACCACAGTATGCTGCGATTCCACTCTGAAGTATAATATGGACGAGAAAAAAAGTGGATGATGGGAGCTGCCCTATAGATTAACATTGGTCCTAGTGTTATGCAATTTTTTATCGCTTAGCACTCGTCCGTATTACGCTGTAGTGTGACCCCAGCCTTCCATACAGATCTTCTTCAGATCTTTCAGATGTCAAGGCTGTTGTTGCATAACAATGAGTTTCAGTTCCCTCCAAAGATTTTCTATTGGGTTCAGGTCTGGAGACTCGCTAGGCCACTCCAGGATCTTTTTTTAAATTCTTTCTATGGAACCACTCCTTAGTTGCCCTGGCTATGTGTTTTGAGTCACTGTCATGCTGGAAGACCCAGCCATGACCCATCTTCAATGCTCTTGCTGAGGGAAGGAGGTTGTTGGCCAAAATCTTGTGATACATGGCTCCATCCATCCTCTCTTCAATACGGTGCAGTTGTACTGTCCAATTGCAGAAAAGAACCCCCAAAGCATGATGTTTCCCCAACTGTGCTTCACAATTGGGATGATGTTATTGGGGTTGTACTTATCCTTCTTCTTCCTCCTCCAAACATGGAGAGTGGAATTGATGAAAAAAGTTATATTTTGGTCTAATCATCTGACCACTTGATCTTACCATACCATCTCTGGGTCATCCAGATGGTTATTTGGGAACTTCAAACGGGCCTGGACATGTGCTGGTTTGAGCAGGGGTACCTTGCATGTCCTGCAGGATATTAATCCATAATGGCATAGTGTGTTACTGTCGGTAATGTTTGTGGTCCCAGCTCTCTTCAGGTCATTGACCAGAAGCTCCGGTGTAGTTCTGGGCTGATTCCTGACCTTTCTCAGAATCTTCCTTACCCCACGAGGTGAGATCTTGCATGGAACCCCAAACCGAGGAAGATTGACAGTCAACTTATGTTTCTTCCATTTACTAATAATTGTGTCAACAGTTGTTCCCTTCTCATTAAGCTGCTTGCCTTTTGTCCTGTAGCCCATCCCAGCCTTGTCCAGGTTTACAATTTGCTCCCTGGTGTCCTTAGACAGCTCTTTGGTCTTGGCCATAGTGGAGAAGTTGGAGTGTCTTTTATACAGGTAACGAGTTCAAACAGGCACAATTATTTCAGGTAATGACTGCAGAGTAGAAGGGCTTCTTAATGAAAAGCTAACAAGGTTTGTGAGAGCCAAAATTCTTCCTGGTAGGTAGGTGATCAAATATTTTTTAAGCAATAAAATGCAATTTCATTATTTAAAAATCACTTAATGTAATTTTCTGTTTTTTATGTTTAGATTCTGTCTCTTACAATTGAAATGTAAGTATGATAAAAATTGCAGACCTCTCCATTCTTTGTAGGTGGGAAAACTTTCAAAATTGGCAGTGTATCAAATCCTTATTTTCCCCACTGTATAACCAATATGCTCTTGTTCTGAATCATTTGGAAGGGAAGGGTTTTGTCAAGGGTTTTGTCATAAGATAATCTTCAGAAACCTATTAAGCCTCAAAGTTTGTGAATTTTTGGTTTCAACAGCAAGCTTAGAGAAAGCGCTTACTTAACATTTATATCATTTAATGTTCTGAAGTGAAGAATGATTTTTGTTACATAAATGCAATCCAATTTCCTAGCCAACCTAAAAATGTAGACCAATGTATGAAAAGCAAATGTCTGTTAGTGAAGTTTTTATTTATCTATGTTCTTTTTCAAACTTTTAATAAGTAGTACAATAAGATGAAAACAATAATATTTTAAAAAAATGTTAACATTTGAGCAGAAAGGTGGAATTACAACACCACACCAATGATTTGGAACGATATTTTATTCTATAATTCCAGCAATATACTCAGGGGTGTAACTACAACAGGTGCAGGGATTGCAATCGCACCCGAGCCCTGGAGCCTGGGGGACCCTAAAAGTCCCTTTGGCCTATAGAAAAAGACTATTGCAATTAAAGATTTTAAATGTTTGGGGGCCCCATTGAAGCTTTCGCATTGGGGCCCATGAGTTTCAAGTTACGCCACTAAAAATACTACATATGTAATTGACATTTATTTCAATTTTGCACTTTTAGACCTGCATATGTATCTTATTTCTGCATTCTACCATTTATGATTTTACGTTGATATTGTTTTTTTCATTACTATGAATAGAACTGTTGTTGCTTCCATAGCCATGCTAGGAAAATGTTCCAATTAGGCTTTACCACAGAACTTTATATATCTCTTGCAAAGCTCATTAATGAGGCAATGTGGGCCAGGAGACTCATTTTTCTTAAGTGATGTAAGTGCTAAACGAACCACATCCTACTTTATCGGACTATTTATCTTTTGAAAATACTGTTCATGAAGATAAGAAGTTTAACTATTTAAAAAACTCCATTCCCTGAGTCTAAATATGCTTGGAAACTATTATAATCTGTCCTCAAGCTATATAAATTAACACAACACAAATGGTAAGCTTTAGCAAAATTGTGATTGTTTCAGTTAGTGAATTTAAAAATAGTTACACATTAACATATTATGTACAGTGGGTACAGAAAGTATTCAGACCTCTTTAAATTTTTCACTCTTTGTTTCATTGCAGCCATTTGATAAATTCAAAAAAAGTTTTTTCACATTAATGTGCACTCTGCACCCATCTTGATTGAAAAAAAAACAGAAATGTTGAAATTTTTGCAAATTTAATAAAAAAGAAAAACTGAAAAATCACATGGTCATAAGTATTCAGATTCTTTACTCAGACACTCATAATTACTGTAAGTAAAATGCTGTCTATTTCCTTGAGATCCTCCCTGAGATGGTTCTATTTCTTCATTGGAGTCCATCTGTGTTTAATTAAACTGATAGGACTTGATTTGGAAATACACACACCTGTCTAAATAAGACTTCACAGCTCACAATGCATGTCAGACCAAATAAGTCGAAGGAACTGGTCAAGGAGCTCAGAGACAGGATTCTGGCAAGGCACAGGTCTGGTTACAAAGGAATTTCTGCAGTACTCAAGGCTCCTTAGAGCACAGTGGCCTCCACAATCCTTAAATGGAAGAAGTTTGGGACTACCAGAAGTCTTCCTAGACCTGGCCGTCCAGCCAAACTGAGCAATCATGGGAGAAGTGCCTTGGTGAGAGAGGTAAAGAAGAACCCAAAGATCACTGTGGCTGAGCTCCAGAGATGCAGTAGGCAGATGTGAGAAAGTTTCACAAAGTCAACTATCACTGCAGTCCTCCAACAGTCGGGCCTTTATGGCAGAGTGGCCCAACGGAAGCCTCTCCTTAGAGCAAGACATATGAAAGCCCACATAGAGTTTGCTAAAAAACACATGAAGGACTCCTAGACTATGAGAAATAAGTTTCTCTGGTCTGATGAGATGAACATAGAACTTTTTGGTGATAATTCTAAGCGGTATGTGTGGAGAAAACCAGGCACTGCTCATCACATGCCCAATACAATCCCAACTGTGAAACATGGTGGTGGCAGCATCATGCTATGGGGGTGTTTTTCAGCTGGGATAAGACAACTGGTTGTCATTGAAGGAAACATGAATAAGGCCAAGTACAGAGATATCCTGGATGAAAACCTCTTCCAGAATGCTGTGGACCTCAGACTTGGCCAAAGGTTCACCTTTCAACAAGACAATGACCCTAAGCACATAGCTAAAATAACAAAGGAGTGGCTTCAGAACAACTCTGTGACCATTCTTTACTGGCCCCAGCCAGACTAAACCCAATTGAGCATCTCTGGAGAGAACTGAAAATGGCTGTCCACCAACGTTCACCTTCCAACCTGATGGAACTGGAGAGAATCTGCAAGAATCTGCAAGAAAGAATGGCAGAGGATCCCAAATCCAGGTGTGAAAAACTTGTTGCATCATTCCCAAGAAGACTCATGCCTGCACTAGCTCAAAAGGTGTGTTCAAAAAATGCAAATATTCCATAGCACAGTGATTTGCATATTCTATTGTTTCTTTATTTTGGATGTAAATAAGGGATGCCTTGATAGATGTCAAAATAGACATATGGATAACATACAAATCTTGAAAAAAGGTTTGTATGTCACCCATGTGTTATTCACACATAGAACTCATACTTATAATAGTTTATTCGACTGTGCACATATCTGTTTTTTCAGCGGACTGAGTAGTCCATGCAAAATCATAGAGGCATGTCTGCTATTGATCAAGTGTTGGATTAAAATCGCCAATGCATGTCTACGCTGTCCATTTTTCACTATCTGATTGCTAGTAGAATTTAGAGAACTTTTTTTTTCATCTGAGAAAGACTTATGAAACCCAAATCCAAACTCTGATGAAATTTTAATAATACTCTACAGATACTCAGATGAAACTCTAAACAAGAACACTGAAGAAACGCAGTCATTTTTTTCCTGTACATGAAAAATTAACATCTGAATGAGCTTTAACCACCATAGAATTACCTGTAATCAATGTTGAAAACACAGGATTCAAAAAAAGCTTCTGTTTATAAAAAAAGTGATGCAAATTATAGCATTATCAGTTGTAGGCATGTTATATTTTAATATAAGAAAGTAATAATAATAATATTTCTATCCATGAAGAAAATATATTGTGATGCCTTGATTTTAATATTGCGTAACCTATAGTGTGCAATAGCATTTTACCACAATTCTACATCTGGGAATGCAGAATTTCTGACAAAACCATCTCTATATGCACCACATTTTGTCTGAAAGTTTAAAAATCCGCAATTCAGGTGAAATACATACAAACTAAAAATGTTGTACAGATCATATTTATATAAAAAAAACTTGCATTTTTGTTTTGTTAAAAAGAGTGCATGAAGATTTTTATTTTTTAATGTTTTTACGTTTTTACTATATATGCCTGTATGAACAGTTCCATAGGTTAACTGTAGCTCAGAATTATTAACAGTAAAAATCTGATGGAATATTGATGAAAAATTTGTTTTCATGAAAGCAACCCTAGGCTTAAGTCATATCTGTTTTGCCGATTTTATCTCCCTCAGTTGACTTCTTTACTCTAGTTAATGTGTTAAAAATAGAAAGTGAATATTTTAAGAAAAGATGGACAAAATATTGCAACACTTCTTTGATGAGGATGAGCAATGAAAACAACTACACATGTAAAAAAGCTTTCAGCTTTATACTAAAGGGATTCACTGAGAATGAGATAAAATTAGCTTCTATAATATAATTAAAACTTTAGCCCATCCTTGTCACAAGTCAGTCTCTGCTGTAAATTGAAACATACAGTTCCCGAGACCTGCATCTCAACTGACAAGAGCTGTGTCGCACATACCTCACTCAGCAGCCGGGAGCAAGGCTGTCATATGTGAAGAGTACCCAAGACCTTGGACTTGGAAACCTGCATTCTGCATCCATGCCAGAACTTCTAGAACAGCTTCAGGAAGCAAGGGAAGAAAAAAAGCCAATCAGAAAGAAACTCCGAGATTTCGAAGACAATTTTTTTAGAACAATGGGTTATCTACAAATTTATCCTCATCAATGTCTATTTGTTTTCCAGTTGGGCACATTCAGTCTCTGCACAGCTGCAAAGGTTTCAGACTGACGAACAAGGAGGAGGATGAAGCTGAAGGACTCCTTGCTGAGTACAATGTGGATTAAAACATATTTCTTTACCTATTGCAACCATAAACCTGGCTGCCAATGGGGTATCTGTGAAACAGTTCTTGTCTGTTGAGACACAGGTCTCAAGAACTGCATGTTTTCAGTCTTCAGTCAGTACTGACAGTTGACTAGGAAGGGTTGAATTTTGAATTATATTAGAGACAGAATGTAATAGTATTTACACTGTCAACATCTTATTTTATTATTATTATTTATTTATAAAGCACCATTGATTCCATGGTGCTGTACATGAGAATGGGTTACATACAAGTTACAGATATCACTTACAGTAAACAAACTAACAATGACAGACTGATACAGAGGGGCGATGACCCTTGTTGTGAATTCTGCTCTTGGGCTCCCTCCGGTGGTTGTAAGTGGTAGCGCTGCTGTCTCTGAATCACAGCATTTATCAGGTGTTTTCACTTTTTGCAATTTGGACAGGGCTATTTAGTCTTGCTTCACCCTTTAGTCAGTGCCAGTTGTCCATTGTTCCTGGATGATTCACATCCCTGCCTTGTCTCTTCTGCTTTGCAGTTCTTTTCAACAAAGATAAGTTCTGGCCTTGATTTTGCTGTCCACATGCTGTGGTCTTATTGTTCAGTTATTTTCCATGTTTTGTCTTGTCCAGCTTGGTCTGTATAAGGATTTGTTTAGCCAAGCTGGTATCTCTGGAGATGCAGATATACCCTCCATGTCTTTAGTTAGCTGTGGAGTTTTTGTATTTTCTGTGGTGGATATTTTCTAGTGTTTTAATACTGACCGCATAGTACTCAGTCCTGTCCTTTCTATTTAGCTAGAAGTGGCCTCCTTTGCTAAATTCTCATTTCAGTCTGTGTATGTTTTTTCCCTCTCCTCTCACAGTCAATATTTGTGGGGGGCTGCCTGTTCTTTGGGGATTTTCTCTGAGGCAAGATAGTTTTCCCTTTTCTATCTCTAGGGGTAATTAGTCCTCCGGCTGTGTCGAGATGTCTAGGGAGCGCTAGGTACATTCCACGGCTACTTCTAGTTGCGGTGTTAGGTTCAGGGTCTGCGGTCAGTACAGGTACCACCTTCTCCAGAGTACGTCCCATGCTGCTCTTAGGCCACCAGACCATAACAGGACAACTGGCCCACAATGAGTTAACCGCATCTCAGAAGAAGGGAAGGAAAGTGCTGAGTCATTTTTTTTTCTGTAGTCTGTTGTGTTTTTTTTTTCTCTTCCCTCTTTGCCTCTGGGTGGCTCAGGAGTTCGGCACTGGTATGGATGTTCAGGGATTGGCTTCTCGTGTGGATCAACTTGCTGCTAGAGTACAGGGTATTTCCGATTATATCGTTCAGACTCCAGTTTTAGAGCCTAGAATTCCAACTCCTGATTTGTTTTTTGGGGATAGGTCCAAATTTCTGAGCTTTAAAAATAACTGTAAACTGTTTTTTTCTCTGAAACCACGTTCCTCTGGTGATCCCATCCAGCAGGTTAAAATTATTATATCTCTGCTGCGTGGTGACCCCCAGGATTGGGCATTTGCCCTGGAACCTGGGAATCCGGCGTTGCTCAATGTAGACACCTTTTTTCAGGCGCTTGGGTTACTGTATGATGAACCTAATACAGTGGATCATGCTGAGAAGACCTTGTTGGCCCTGTCTCAGGGTCAAGAAGCGGCAGAATCATATTGCCAGAAGTTTAGAAAATGGTCTGTACTGACGAAATGGAATGAGGATGCCTTGGCGGCAATCTTCAGAAAGGGTCTTTCTGAATCCGTTAAAGATGTTATGGTGGGGTTCCCCACGCCTGCTGGTCTGAGTGATTCTATGTCTCTGGCCATTTAGATTGATCGGCGCTTGCGCGAGCGCAGAGTTGTGCACACTATGGCATTGTCTTCCGAGCGGAGTCCTGAGCCTATGCAGTGTGATAGGATTGTGTCTAGAGCTGAACGACAAGGATTCAGACGTCAGAATAGGTTGTGTTTTTACTGCGGCGATTCTGCTCATGTTATTTCTGATTGCCCTAAGCGTACCAAGAGAATCGCTGGTTCTGTTACCATCAGTACTGTACAACCTAAATTTCTGTTATCTGTGACCCTGATCTGCTCATTATCGTCATTTTATGTCATGGCATTTGTGGATTCAGGCGCCGCTCTAAATTTAGTGGACTTAGAATTTGCCAGACGTTGTGGTTTCCCCTTGCAGCCTTTGCAGACTCCTATTCCTTTGAGGGGCATTGATGCTACACCGTTGGCTAAAAATAAACCTCAGTTTTGGACACAGCTGACCATGTGCATGGCGCCAGCCCATCAGGAAGATTGTCGTTTTCTGGTGTTGCATAATGTGCATGATGCTATTGTGCTGGGTTTCCCATGGTTACAGGTGCATAATCCGGTATTAGATTGGAAATCTATGTCTGTGACTAGTTGGGGTTGTCAGGGGGTTCGTGGTGACGTTCCTGTGATGTCAATTGCCTCCTCCCTCTCTTCTGAAATTCCTGAGTTTTTGTCAGATTTCCAGGATGTATTCAATGAGCCCAAGTCCAGTTCCCTTCCACCACATAGGGACTGTGATTGTGCTATTGACTTGATTCCAAGCTGTAAGTTCCCTAAAGGCCGACTTTTCAACCTGTCTGTGCCAGAACATACCGCCATGCGGAGCTATGTGAAGGAGTCCTTGGAGAAGGGGCATATTCGGCCATCTTCTTCACCATTGGGAGCAGGTTTTTTCTTTGTTGCCAAAAAAGATGGCTCCTTGAGACCCTGTATTGATTATCGCCTCTTGAATAAGATCAAGGTCAAATTCCAATACCCTTTGCCTTTGCTTTCTGATCTGTTTGCTAGGATTAAGGGGGCTAGTTGGTTTACTAAGATTGACCTTCGAGGGGCATATAATCTGGTTCGTATTAAGCAGGGGGACGAATGGAAAACTGCGTTTAATACGCCCGAAGGCCATTTTGAATACCTTGTGATGCCATTCGGACTCTCTAATGCTCCATCTGTGTTTCAGTCCTTCATGCATGATATATTTTGGAATTATCTTGATAAATTCATGATTGTATATTTGGATGATATTTTGATTTTTTCAGATGATTGGGAGTCTCATGTGAAACAAGTCAGGATGGTATTTCAGATCCTTCGTGATAATGCCTTGTTTGTGAAGGGGTCTAAGTGCCTCTTTGGAGTACAGAAGATTTCTTTTTTGGGCTTCATTTTTTCTCCCTCATCTATAAAAATGGATCCGGTTAAGGTTCAGGCCATTCATGATTGGATCCAGTCCACATCCGTGAAGAGCCTTCAGAAATTTTTGGGCTTTGCTAATTTTTATCGCCGTTTTATTGCCAACTTTTCCAGTGTGGTTAAACCCCTGACCGATTTGACAAAGAAAGGCGCTGATGTTACGAATTGGTCCTCTGCGGCTGTTTCTGCCTTTCAGGAGCTTAAACGCCGATTTACTTTTGCCCCTGTGTTGCGTCAGCTGGATGTTTCTCTTCCTTTTCAGGTTGAGGTTGACGCTTCTGAGATTGGGGCAGGGGCCGTTTTGTCTCAGAGGAATTCTGATGGTTCCTTGATGAAACTGTGTGCCTTCTTTTCTCGAAAGTTTTCGCCTGCAGAACGCAATTATGATGTCGGCAATCGTGAGTTGTTGGCTATGAAGTGGGCATTTGAGGAGTGGCGACATTGGCTTGAGGGGGCCAAGCACCGTATTGTGGTCTTGACCGTTCATAAGAATCTGATTTATCTCGAGTCTGCCAAACGGCTGAATCCTAGACTGGCCCGATGGTCCCTGTTTTTCTCCCGTTTTGATTTTGTGGTCTCGTGTCTTCTGGGTTCTTAGAATGTTAAGGCTGATGCCCTCTCTAGGAGCTTTTTGCCTGATTCTCCTGGGGTCCTTGAGCCGGTCGGTATTCTGAAGGAAGGGGTGATTCTTTCTGCCATCTCCCCTGATTTACGACGGGTTCTTCAGAAATTTCAGGCTGATAAACCTGACCGCTGTCCAGTGGGGAAATTGTTTGTTCCTGACAGATGGACTAGTAAAGTGATTTCGGAGGTTCATTGTTCTGTGTTGGCCGGTCATCCTGGGATTTTTGGTACCAGAGATTTGGTTGGTAGGTCCTTTTGGTGGCCTTCTTTGTCACGGGATGTGCGTTCTTTTGTGCAGTCCAGTGGGACTTGTGCGTGGGCCAAGCCTTGCTGTTCCCACGCTAGTGGGTTGCTTTTGCCTTTGCCGGTCCCTGAGAGGCCTTGGACACAAATTTCTATGGATTTTATTTTGGATCTTCTGGTTTCCCAGAGGATGTCAGTTATCTGGGTGGTTTGTGACCGGTTTTCTAAGATGGTTCATTTGGTGCCTTTGCCTAAATTGCCTTCCTCTTCTGATTTGGTTCCGTTGTTTTTTCAGCATGTGGTTCATTTGCATGGCATTCCGGAGAACATTGTGTCCGATAGAGGTTCCCAGTTTGTTTCTAGGTTTTGGCGGGCCTTTTGTGCTAGGCTGGGCATTGATTTGTCTTTTTCTTCCGCATTTCATCCTCAGACAAATGGCCAAGCCGAGCGAACTAATCTGACTTTGGAAACTTATTTGAGATGCTTTGTGTCTGCTGATCAGGATGATTGGGTGGCTTTCTTGCCATTGGCCGAGTTTGCCCTTAATAATCGGGCTAGTTCTGCTACCTTGATTTCACCCTTCTTTTGTAACTCTGGTTTTCATCCTCGTTTTTCTTCAGGGCAGGTTGAGCCTTCTGATTGTCCTGGGGTGGACTCTGTAGTTGACAGGTTGCAGCAAATTTGGGCTCATGTTGTTGACAATTTGGTGTTGTCTCAGGAAGGGGCTCAGCGTTTTGCTAACCGTCGTCGCTGTGTTGGTTCCCGGCTTCGGGTTGGGGATTTGGTCTGGTTGTCTTCCCGTCATGTCCCTATGACGGTCTCTTCCCCTAAGTTTAAGCCTCGGTTTATTGGCCCTTATAGGATTTCTGAGATTATCAATCCAGTGTCTTTTCGTTTGGCCCTTCCAGCCTCTTTTTCCATCCATAATGTTTTTCATAGATCTTTGTTGCGGAAATATGTGGTGCCCGTTGTTCCCTCTGTTGATCCTCCTGCCCCGGTGTTGATTGATGGGGAGTTGGAGTATGTGGTTCAGAAGATTTTGGATTCTCGTTTTTCGAGGCGGAGGC
Organism: Ranitomeya variabilis; assembly: GCF_051348905.1. Lineage (NCBI taxonomy): Eukaryota > Metazoa > Chordata > Amphibia > Anura > Dendrobatidae > Ranitomeya > Ranitomeya variabilis. Next base: position 822,150,391 of record NC_135232.1, on the reverse strand, counting down.
TTCAGTATCTTGTCAAATGGAAGGGTTATGGCCAGGAGGATAATTCTTGGGTGGTTGCCTCCGATGTTCATGCTGATGATTTGGATCGTGCCTTTCATTTGGCTCGTCTGAATCAGCCTGGGGGCCCTGGTGAGGGTTCGGTGACCCCTCCTCAAGGGGGGGGTACTGTTGTGAATTCTGCTCTTGGGCTCCCTTCGGTGATTGTAAGTGGTAGCGCTGCTGTCTCTGAATCACAGCATTTATCAGGTGTTTTCACTTTTTGCAATTTGGACAGGGCTATTTAGTCTTGCTTCACCCTTTAGTCAGTGCCAGTTGTCCATTGTTCCTGGAGGATTCACATCCCTGCCTTGTCTCTTCTGCTTTGCAGTTCTTTTCAACAAAGATAAGTTCTGGCCTTGATTTTACTGTCCACATGCTGTGGTCTTATTGTTCAGTTATTTTCCATGTTTTGTCTTGTCCAGCTTGGTCTGTATAAGGATTTGTTTAGCCAAGCTGGTATCTCTGGAGATGCAGATATACCCTCCATGTCTTTAGTTAGCTGTGGAGTTTTTGTATTTTCTGTGGTGGATATTTTCTAGTGTTTTAATACTGACCGCATAGTACTCAGTCCTGTCCTTTCTATTTAGCTAGAAGTGGCCTCCTTTGCTAAATTCTCATTTCAGTCTGTGTATGTTTTTTCCCTCTCCTCTCACAGTCAATATTTGTGGGGGGCTGCCTGTTCTTTGGGGATTTTCTCTGAGGCAAGATAGTTTTCCCTTTTCTATCTCTAGGGGTAATTAGTCCTCCGGCTGTGTCAAGATGTCTAGGGAGTGCTAGGTACATTCCACGGCTACTTCTAGTTGCGGTGTTAGGTTCAGGGTCTGTGGTCAGTACAGGTACCACCTTCTCCAGAGTACGTCCCATGCTGCACTTAGGCCACCAGACCATAACAGACCCTGCCCTTGCGGGCTTACATTCTACAGTACATCTGTATACCTTAAGAGCCATATGAAATACACTGATTTAAATCATATATGTACAACCACATGTGTTTCTGCGCAGTTCTTCTCAGGCTGGGTAGAATAAATATACATCTCTGTCTAATCTAGCGAAGGTTGCAAAAACACTCTGCATACAATATCATGTGTTTTCTGTAGCCTTACTTAGTGACTCAGTATTAGCCTCATCTTAAAAAGAACATTTTAACCCTGAGATGCCCCCCCACCATTATCCACCAGCTAATCACTAAATCTGATGTTTGCTTTCTTGCAACCCTGAGTCTGGGGCAACGTGGTGACTTTGGCTGTAATATCTATGGTATGACCAAAGTAAAATGTAAGTGAATGGAGGCACATTGTGACTAGCGAGGTTTCTGTTACTGCGTAGAGATCAACAAACATGCTCAATGATACACGGTTATCACTTGAGTACCACGGTGCTCGGATGTGCTCATTACTCAGCAAGTAATGGGTGTTTCTTGATGTAAAACTCAAAATTCACTGGTTGTGGCATTACTTTGATTAGCTGGCCATGTGACATCATCAGTGGTTATAACAGGACAGGCACAGCTCGGCACACTGACACCATTGCACACATTTGTGACACTTCGTATTGGAGGGAGAGAGTGCTTGTCTAGACCTGTATGCACAGTATATCGAATCAGAGGCCTCTAGTGTTGATTCTAGTGCTGATGCTGAGCCATCATACTAACAACCCTTCTAAGGGTTAATGGTTTGCAGCAGATGGTAGAGAGTCCCGCAGGAGCAGGAAAGTGACAGAATCCAGTCTGTGGACAGGTATTAGGTCTGTGCAGTCTGTTGGCAAATATATAGCTGCAGTTTTTTTGTCGGTGCTGGAAAAATTTAATGTATTTTTAAACATCAAGTATTATGGTCTTTGAAGTCCTTTTTTGTGCTCCATGACACACCCAAAAATCATTGAAACATTTTCCTTTGCTACATTTGTCAGCCATACACTATTCTGTAGTGGGGAATAAATTTCTGTGATCTCTAAATGTGAACAAAAGTTTTTAAATATTTTGTAGGCCTCTATTTCTCAAACCTACAATGTTATGTGGTCTGTGAACATTTCTGTCATCTCTAAAACTGCAGAAAACCTTTAACAAATTTTGCAGGCCTCCATTTCTCATACATACAGTGTTACTTTGTCTGTGAATAGTTCTGTGATCTCTAAAAGTGAAAAAAAGCTTTCAAAAATGGTTTAAGCCTCCATTTCTCAGACATACAATGTTACTTGGTCTCTGAATAATTCTGTGATCTCTGAGGCTGTGTGCACACGTAGCATATTTTTCGTGTTTTTTTCGCAGTTTTTCGCTATAAAAATGCTATAAAACCGCGAAAATAACGCTTACATTAAGCATCCTATGTAATAGAATGCATTCCGCATTTTTTGTGCACATGCTGCATTTTTTTCCTGAGCGGAATCGCATTCCAGAAAAAAACGCAGCCTGTTCATTAAAATTGCAGAATCGCGGCGATTCTGCACCCATAGGAGTGCATTGATCTGCTTACTTCCCGCACGGGGCTGTGCACACCATGCGGGAAGCAAGCAGATCATGTGCAGTTGGTACCCAGGGTGGAGGAGAGGAGACTCTCCTCCACGAACTGGGCACCATATAATTGGTAAAAAATAAAGAATTAAAATAAAAAATAGTCCTATACTCACCCTCTGATGGCCCCCGAAGTGTTCCCGCCTCTCCGGTGCATGATCTCTCTTCCTTTCCTATAGATGATGTGGTTCAGGACCTGTGATGACGTCACTGTCTTGTGATTGGTCGCGTGACCGCTCATGTGACTCACGCGACCAATCACAAGACAGTGACGTCATCGCAGGCCCTTCACTGCACTCCAGCTATAGGAACGGACGCCGCAGAAGTCTGCAGGTGAGTATAACCATGTTTTTTATTTTTTTTATTATTTTTAAACATTCGATCTTTTACTATTGATGCTGCATAGGCTGCAGCTATAGTAAAAAGTTGGTCACACTTGTCAAACACTATGTTTGACAAGTGTAACCAACCTGTCAGTCAGTTTTCCAAGCGATGCTACAGATCGCTTGGAAAACTCTAGCATTCTGCAAGCTAATTATGCTTGCAAAACGCTAGTTTTCTGCGGGTATATGCATGCTAATTCTGCATGCGATATACCCACGGCAGGAGGCGCAGAATTACCGTGGAAATTTCCGCGGCAATTCTGCAACGTGTGAACTTAGCCTGAAAGTGAACAAAAGCGTGTGATAATTTTAGGCTTCAATTTTTCAGACATACAGTGTTACATGTAATTAATATTAAGATAATAACAGAAATACTGCATAGATAGGTTAAAGGTAATTGCAATATGTGAAAAGTCCAAATATTCTATCTGAGTATATTATTTGGATAATGTAGGAAGAATCTCTGGTATCATATCAGACCAAAAGAAAAATGAATATGAATATAAAAAGTAAATTTTATTAATCACAGCCATAAAAAAATAGGAGGCGGAATAGTCATAAAAACTGGGCTGCCAGAGTTCAGAGAAATCGTTATAGCATGTGTAAAGCTGGTATCATGGGTCTGACATATAAGAGTCCCTGTTATTATATAGTGTGATAGAGCCCCTATGGAGAAGTACCTCCAAGGAAGTGAACAAATGTATATACGGTGCACCCATATCTTAGTAGTATTCCTATCCCTACAGAAGTAGTGTAGATAAGTGATAGATAAGTGACTCATATAAGTACAACCCATATGCTTATTAAGTCAATTCATATTCCACTGAAGGAGGCTTAATTAAAGTGCAAATGCAGTTCAATGTTCTGCACTGGGGTCTACATGGTCTGTGAACATTTCTGTGATCTGTAAAACTGCTAAAAAGCTTTTAAAAATTTTGTAGGCCTCCATTTCTCAGACATACAGTCTTACTTTGTGAATATTTATGTGATCTTTAAAAGTGTACAAAATCTTTTAAAAATTGTGTAGGCCTCCATTTCTCAATTTCTCAGACATAGTGTTCCTTTGTTTGTAAAGATTTTTGTGATCTATAAAAGTAAACAAAAGTTTTAAACATTTTGTAGGTTTCCTTTTCTCAGACATACAGTGTAATGTAGTCTGTGATTATTTCTGTGATCTCTAAAACTGAGAAAAAGGATATCATTTTTTTTCTGGATTGAACTTGATTGTCATTCATACACTTGTGCATTTTTTCTATTACATTACGGTGTAGTAAACACACAAAAAACGCTTTGATTGCTGAAGGTGACCAATTTTTTTTTTTTTTTAATTAAAAATAAACTTGGTTTCAAAAGACCTAGCAATTACAAAATGAGTAAGGCATGCATTAAGGGACTGGAAAGTAGAAGTACTGATGATGGTGCACATAGATGCCGAGGACGTGGTGTAGGTGCGACTACACCCTTTGCTGGAGCACAAGAAACATGCCCATCCACAACACATAGGTTCCTGTCCCACTTTTCAGGGAGGCACAGTACACCACTTCTCAAGCCAGAGCAGTGTTAACAGGTGGTTGGTTGGCTAGCAGATTATGCCTGAAGCAAGGCTTAGCAGCACCACTCAGTCTTCCACAGGATCCAGTCTCACCAGCCTAAAGTCTGGATCACTTAATCCTTACCCTGATTCTCCTTTCTCCCACCACGTTGAGTCCCAGGAAACTAGTGATCTCATAATAGGACACTCCAAGGAGCTTTTTACCACAACATTTCTTGATTGTGGACTCTCAACTTGCATGCTCCAAGAGGGACAGGATGACATACTGTTTAGTGATGCACAAAACTTAGAGCAGCAATGGCCACAAGAACATGATAGTGGGGAACAGCAAATTCTGGATAAGGAGAAAGATGACAATGAGACACAGTTGTTGTTGTTGTTAAGTCACAAAGTCAGGAGGACCAGGGTGCAGTGGTAACTCACCTAACCTGGAAACTGGCATGCAGAGCAAGGGCAGCAGCACAGAGGAGGAGAGAACAACAGCACCAAAACAGACAGGAAGAGGCAGTGGGGTGACCAGAAAGAGAAGGCGGGCAACTGTTCCACTGAGCACCGACAGTCCTGAATTTTTGCATATAAGAGTTAGGTGTTGTTCCTCAGTGTGGGACTTTTTGAAAGAAAGTTCTGAGACAAACACAATGGCCATTTTTAATCTAAGCCATGCAAAAATCAGCAGGAGCCTGACCACTAAGACCCTAACTGCCAGCAGCATGATCAGGCACATGTCATCTAAGCACCCAACTCAGTGAGAAGAACACCTGGGTACACAATTGGTGCCATTGGGTGACATCAATGCTTCTTCCCCTGTGCTAGGTGTTTCCCAATCCCCGATTCAAAACACTGGCACAGGTGCCTCCTAACCTGTACCTATCCTTACACATTCTGACTTACCATCATCAGGGACTTCCAAATCCTTGTTCCAGCCCAGCATTTCACTTTCCCTGTCCCAGATCTTGGAACGAAAATGAAAGGTCCCAGCCACCCACCCACAGGCCCAAATGCTAAACGATCACATTTCCATGCTGCTTGCCAAGAAAATGCTGCCATTTAGGCTGGCAGAGATAGAAGATTTCCGCCGACTTACTGTATGGCAGTAGCCATCCCTTCGTACTCAGCCCTCAGCCACCACTGATGTAGCCAGGGAAGCTGCATTTCCCTGACAGCACACTGGGTGAACATTGTGAAGGCTGGAACCCAGTCACACCCTGGCACAGTACATGTGCTCCAGACACCAAGTATCACTGGCCCTACTTCTATCAGGTTTTATTGCACCTCTTACAGCAGTTCTTGCACCCCCTCCTGCTTCTCATCATCCTTCATCTCCAATGTGGTATCTCAGAGCAAGTCATTCACATCAACCGGAAGCTGGAAGTTCTGCAGCACTGCCTCAGCAAAGTAGCAACCGGCTCTGCTGAAGCTAATTTGTCAAGTTACTTAAAGGAATAACTGATCAGACAGATCAGTGGGTTTTGCCACTGAACCTCCATCCAGGTATGGTCGGGTGTGATAATGGGCGTAACCTGGTGGCAGATGTGTAATTTGGCAAGCTCACACACTTACCATGCTTTGCACATGTGCTTAGCTTGGTAGTTCAGCAGTTCTGAAAATATACCCAGATTTGCCAGAGCTGCAAGTTGGCTACAACTGCCAATGCTCTGGCGGTGCTGCAGCACATGCAAGTGCTAGTTCATTGAATTGTGTGCGACGTCACCATGCACTAGAACTCCACACTGCACATGCTAGCAAGGCATTGAGAGCAGAAGAGGCCAGTGGTTGAGTACCAACTCCAAAACCCCCTTCAGTATTCTGGTCAGCCTCCACACATAACAACTGAAGAGTGGGCATGGATGTCTGACATTTGTTTGGTTCTCCAAGACTTTGAGAACTCCACAAAGATGGTGAGAGGTGATGACACCATAGTTTGTGCAACTATCTTGCTTCTGTGCCTATTTAAACAGTCACTGCTCACAATAAAAAATGAAGCTTTGAATGCAGACCAGGTGGGGATGGAGGAAGACATAACACAGAGAGATTGTATCCAGTCCAGCCTCATTTCATCTGCTCAGCATGTATTTGGTAGCAATGAGAAGGTGGACACTGAGGAGAAGGAACAGGAGGAACCAGTGGCTAGTGCAACAGGCTAGCAGCCACACAAAATTTGTCACGTTTTTGGAGGCTTAGTTTTTATGTAAGCCTCCACAAACTTGTTTCAAATTTATCACTTTCATATTGCTCACCCAGAGAGTATTACATCATCTTGGGTACATTTAGTTGCTATAAAAGCACCCAAAAACTTGTTCCAAATTTATTGGTCTCATATTACTCACCCATAGGTTCTTACATCTTCTTGGATATATTTTGATGCCACAAAAGCCTAAAAAAAACTTGTTTAAAATTTATGGGTATCATATTGCTCACCCAGAGAGTATTACATCTGCTTGGGTACATTTTTTTGCTATACAATTCTACAAATACTTGTTCCAAGTTTATCGGTATCCTATTACTCACCCATAGATTATTATATCTTCTAGGGTACATTTCGATGCTATAACAACTTCAAAAAAAACTTGTTCAATTTTATTGTTATTATATTCCATACCCATAGACTATTCCCTGGTCTGGAGTCCATTTTGTTGCTATAAAACAATCAAAAAAATTGTTCAAAATTGTATCTGAATTATACTGCTCATCCATAGGGTATTACATATTCTTGGGTACATTTCATTGCTATTTAAGCCTCAAAAAACTTGCTCATAATTTATCGGTATTATATTGCTAACTCAATGACTATTCCGTGGTCTGGAGTCCATTTTGTTGGTATACAAGCCTAAAAAAACTTGTTCAAAAATGTATTGGTAATATATTGTTCACTAAGAGGGTATTACATCTTCTTGGGTACATTTAGTTGCTACATAAACCTCCAAATATGTGTTTCAAATTTATCGGTATTATATTTTTCACTCACAGGTTAATACTTCTTCTTGGGTACATTTTGTTGCTATATAAGCCTAAAAAAAATGGTTAAAAATGTATTGGTTTTATATTGCTCAACCATAGACTATTCTATGGTCTGCAGTACATTTCCTTGGTATATAACCCTGAAACGTGCATAGCCTTTATGAGTCTAGGAGTACCAATATATGACAATTTGAACAGAATGTGTATGAAGCCCTCTTTTATGTCCAATACTGGGTGTATATAAGTCCCCCTGAGTTCCTGATTTGAATATATGGGTATATTTGATTTTTTTATTGTTTTATTTTGAATGGAGCGAAAGGGGGATGATTTTAACTTTTATATATACTGTATTTTTTTATATTTTTAAAAACATTTTTTTTACTTCTTGAGTGCTTCAATAGTCTCAATAGGAGACTAGAAGCTGCAATACTTTGATCGCCTCTGCTATACACAGTTGATGATCAGATTGACTGTTTGTAGCAGAAATGCTTACTTGCTATGAGCGCTGACCATGGGGCAGCACTTATAGCAATCCGGCAATGTCAATCCATCAGTGACTTGAGGTCATGTGATAGGGTCACCGATGGGGGGATTAGCAAAACCCTTCTGGTAAGCGCAAGTTAAATGCCGAGGACAGGAATTGACAGCAGCATTTAACTACTTAAGAGCCGCGGGTGCATCGCGATTTCACCAGCTCCTGTTACGGGCACATGTCAGATGTACAGATCAGCTGTCATGTGCCTGGAAAAGTGCGGGCTCAGCGCCGGAGCCCACGCCAAACAGGGGAAGTCCGACATCGGCTTATTGTTATGTCCAATGTCGTAAAGGGGATAATAAAAAAATCAATTTTGGTTTACTTAAATTACATATATTTTTTAATCCATTTTGAACTTTGCCTTATATACAACTCATTATACAGGAAAAAATGTTTCTTTACTTTGTTTATCCTGTAAAATGCAATTTCTCATCGGTTTTGAATGTTTTATTGTCACTCCTTAAAGTGGAGTAAAAGCGTGACACCATTGATATCAACAGCAATTTGGGAGTCAGAGATACTTCCATGAATCTTCCTCATGCTGTTCTCCTTCCATTCAGCACTTTTCCCATTCACGTAAACATTTTTACTGTTCCCAGACCTATTTGTAAGGTCTGCTGGAAAAAAGTTTGGTTTTCCTATTGACTCCCATTATACTCGTTACTCAAAACAATCATGCGAGTATTAGGATTAGCTTGGTTCGAGCAACGAGCATCTGAGCATTTTAGTGCTTGCTCAGCCCTATTACTGCAACAAGTATGTCACAAAAAATCCTAAGGAGTTGGATGTCTTACGACTAGCTTTTCACGATAGCAAAACCCTTGGGCTTGTAATATTACCTTATTCACTTGTTTTGCACTGCAATGTAAAAGCAACACCTATTAAACTTTAGTTAAGCTATGGATGTCTCAGCCAAAGTCACCATGTAGCCATAACCAGTGACTTATAAAGCACCCCCAAAACCGTCTTGCAATAATTATTGGTATTGTGAACCCTAAGTATACCTTAGCATTGTATTTAGGATGAGCGAATATACTCGTTACTCGAGATTTCTCGAGCACGCTCGGGTGTCCTGCGAGTATTTTTTAGTGCTCGGAGATTTAGTTTTTCTTGCTGCAGCTGAATGATTTACATCTGTTAGCCAGCATAAGTACATGTGGGGGTTGCCTGGTTGCTAGGAAATCCTGAGATGTAATCAAGCTAGCTAACAGATGTAAATCATTCAGCTGAGGTGAGGAAAACTAAATCTCCGAGCACTAAAAAATACTCGGAGGACACCCAGGCGTGCTCGGGAAATCTTGGGTAACGAGTATATTCACTCATCATTAATTGTATTACTATAAAATAATGCATACATAATGTAATAAAAGTCTGTAGACAATTTATATAATATTTTTACTGCATACTTTTTGTATACTAGCAAAAAAGTTTGACATTGAGCACAAACATGTTGAGAATATACCCATAATGAATATCCCTAATAATCAATATAGACTTTTTTTTTTTTACAGATTCACTAATATTTCACAGTGCTGGTTTTATTTTATCCATTTCTTATCTGTTTTAATAGATAAATGATAATAAAATATGAAGTTATACAGTCTTTGTAACCATATTAAATTATTAAACAAAATACATACCGTATATACTCGAGTATAAGCCGAGATTTTCAGCCCAAATTTTTGGGCTGAAAGTGCCCCTCTCGGCTTATACTCGAGTCATGATCGGTGGTGGGGTCGGCGGGTGAGCACTGTCATATACTTACCTGCTTCCGGGGCTCCTGGCGCCCCACCTGCCCGTCCCACGGTCTCCGGGTGCCGCAGCCTCTTCCCCTGAGCGGTCACATGGGACCGCTCATTAGAGAAATGAATAGGCTGCTCCACCTCCCATAGGGGCGGAGCCGCCTATTCATTTCTCTAATGAAGCGGTGCCGGTGACCGCTGATAGAGAAAGAGGCTGCGGCACCGAAGACAGGCAGGGGGAAGGAGCGGGACACCGGGAGCAGGTAAGTATCGCATATTCACCTATCCTCGTTCCACACACCGGGCGCCGCGCCATCTTCCCGGCGTCTCTCTCTCCGCACTGACTGTTCAGGCAGAGGGCGCGATGACGCATATAGTGTGCGCACAGCCCTATGCCTGATCAGTCAGTGCGGAGAGACGCCGGGAAGATGGCGCCGAGGAGCTGCAAGCAAGAGAGGTGAGTATGTGTTTGTTTTTTTTTTTATTGCAGCAGCAGCAGCAGCACAGATTTATGTGGAGCATCTATGGGGCAATGGTGCAGAGCACTATATGGCACAGCTATGGGGCAACGGTGCAGAGCACTATATGGCACAGCTATGGGGCAACGGTGCAGAGCACTATATGGCACAGCTATGAGGCAACGGTGCAGAGCACTATATGGCACAGCTATGGGGCAATGGTGCAGAGCACTATATATATGGCACAGCTATGGGGCAACGGTGCAGAGCACTATATGGCACAGCTATGGGGCAACGGTGCAGAGCACTATATGGCACAGCTATGGGGCAACGGTGCAGAGCACTATATGGCACAGCTATGAGGCAATGGTGCAGAGCACTATATGGCACAGCTATGAGGCAACGGTGCAGAGCACTATATGGCACAGCTATCGGGCAACGGTGCAGAGCACTATATGGCACAGCTATGGGGCAACGGTGCAGAGCATTATATATATGGCACAGCTATCTATGGGGCAACGGTGCAGAGCATTATATATATGGCACAGCTATCTATGGGGCAACGGTGCAGAGCATTGTATATATGGCACAGCTTTATGTGGAGTATCTATGGGGCAACGGTGCAGAGCATTGTATATGGCACAGCTTTCTATGGAGCATCTATGGGGCCATAATGAACGGTGCAGAGCATTATATATGGCACAGCTTTATGTGGAGCATCTATGGGGCCATAATGAACGGTGCAGAGCATTATATATATGGCACAGCTATCTATGGGGCAACGGTGCAGAGCATTATATGTGGCACAGCTTTATGTGGAGCATCTATGGGGCCATAATGAACGGTGCAGAGCATTATATATGGCACAGCTTTATGTGGAGCATCTATGGGGCCATAATGAATGGTATGGAGTATCTATTTCTAATTTTGAAATTCACCGGTACCTGCTGCATTTTCCACCCTAGGCTTATACTCGAGTCAATAAGTTTTCCCAGTTTTTTGTGGCAAAATTAGGGGGGTCGGCTTATACTCGGGTCGGCTTATACTCGAGTATATACGGTAATTAATCTTAGAAAATTATGGGCATTATACTAATTCTTAAAACTGGTATTAAATAGTGTTAAGTGAGCGTGCTCAGAAAAGGTTTTATCAGAGTAAGCTTGTGTGGTAATAGAGGATCTTCGGCGTGCTCAAGTACTATGTTCAAGTCGCCACGGCTGCATGTCTCAACAACAACACATGCAGCGATTGCCTAACATCACTACTAGTAAACCATTAAAGAAAAAATAGTTTTTTAAACATAAAATAAGTCAAAGATTTTCTTTTTAATATTTTTACTGCACGATATGGTGGTCTAGCAATGAGAGAGACTCCATTTCGAGCTGCTAAGGTAAATTATCTTATACTGTAAAAGTAATGCAATTATGTGCTTATGTGCAGATGTTTTTAAGGTAGATGTCTTGCTGCTTAGAATAGTAATAACAATGATCAATGTATACATTTAGCTCAAACTAAACAAATAGCATGTAACAACCTCAATTATAGCAAGATTATGAGTAATTAAAGTAAAAGCAATTGCGCCCATTTCCGCTATGGCGGCTGATTCTGATAAACAATTTTCTGTTGTTGAGTAAGGTAAAATATGTAGCAAACATTGCATAGAGACCTATAAGAGGTATTACACATATCCAAAAATACCAGGAGCTTCAATCAACACTTTCATTTTGCACTCAGCATGAATGAAACTTCAAAGGTTTATGAAGAAAGGAGGAAAAAAAGCAAATTGCATTTGCTCGTCCACTGAAAGTTTATGCCTGCCAGAACCATTTAGTGGGGCTGCTTAACAGCTTTGTTGAGGTGTTTATCCTTTTCGAGAGAGTTCATAGCTCTCGGCATTCAGGGCAATGGAAATAGATTCAGACTATGCCAAGCATTCAGGACAATGTTTCCTAGTAAGACACAATGTTGCAAGTCATCTGCATAATCCCTTCATCCTGCTGGAGATAGGGAGAGGCTCTGGATAGTGGCATGTCAAATTTGACAGCTTTATTAAACCAGAAAAACTATACCCCTGCTCCTGCTGCTTTACCATGAAGGCGAGAATCTACAGATCCTTGAGAAAATTGCTTATATTTTTATAAACTAAAAGACATAAAATGATGTATCCCTAGCTGTTTTCTTAAATGTGCATATTTTCCCTTTTTTCACATAAAATGAAGTCACCACTTTTTATTTTTTATGCTTAACTTTATAATAGAGAAGGAAAAGCTTGTACCATAATACACACTGTATGTGCAATTTTTAGGCAAGTGAGCAGTTTGACTATATCATAATATTTATGTGGATTTTCCAACTCAGCGCTGTATAAATTTGAAATCTTTTTGGTTTGAAGCAGATCGGGTGATGTGTATATGTGTAATGATGGGGGATGTGGCCTAAGGATATCCACACCCTTTTTCAATGTGTGCAGAATTATTAGGCAGCTTGTTTTCCCCAGGTAGAATGGGTCAAAAAAGAGATTTAACTGTCTCTGATATTGGGGCAGGATCAAAGAACCAACAAAAGTTTAGTTGCAAATGGTCAACATGGTCTCAAAAAACATGGAAAAAAATATGCACTGTAGATGCATTAACTGCCAAAGATTTGAGAAGAATCAAACATAAAGTGACCAGAAACCCATTATCCTCCAGTGCTGTCATATTCCAGAACTGCAACTTTCCTGGAGAGTCCAGAAGTACAAGGTGTTCAGTGCTAGGAGACATGGCCAAGGTAAGGGAGGCTGAAACCCAACCACCACAGAACACATAAATTGAACGTCAAGAATGGTCCAAGAAATATCTGAAGACAAATATTTCAAAGGTTTTTGGAACTGATGAGATGAGAGTGACTCCTGATGGGCCAGATGTTTTTGGAGGGTAACAATTTAGCCACAAAAACATACACTAAGCCAACATATACGAGAGCGATATCTGTCATTTACTAGTATGGCTTGAAAATATTCCAAAAAGACAACTAATTTGAATCAAAAGAACTTGAGCAGGGTCGGGATGCAGTGACAGGTGGCAGAGCAAAGGTTAATAGTTTTTTAACCGTTTTAATTGAACAGGGGTTAACTCCTTGCAGGGAGATGAATGGTTAAACGAGGTAATAAACAGTCCAATTGCAAAGGATATGCAGAGTTAATAATCATAATCATGGTAATTACAGTTGTTTTTGTACACTTAGGCTATGTGCACATGCTGCGGAATGGTGTGCGGATTTTTCCGCACTGATTTTGATAAATCCGCAGGGCAAAAACACTGCATTTTTCCTGCGGATTTATCGCGGATTTACTGCGGTTTTACACCTGCGGTTTTCTATTATGGAGCAGGTGTAAAACCGCTGCGGAATCCGCACAAAGAATTGACATGCTGTGAAAAATAAACCGCAGCATGTGCACAGCGGTTTTTATTTTCCATAGGTTAACATGGTACTGTACACCGCATGGATTACTGCTGCGGATCCGCAGCGTCAAAAACGCTGCGGATCCGCAGTAAAAAGCGCAACGTGTGAACATGGCCTTATCGTGTCAGAAGTTCCTCAGACTGCAGAGACTACTTGGGGGTTAGTAGCGCCAACAATGGCTGGCGAGGTGCTTGTCCAAAAACAAAGGTTCCGTTAGTAACAGCGGTCCATCTTGTGGTGGCTGCGGTCGGTCTCCGGCACCTTCTGCTGAACCCCTAGTACATAAGTATATGCGGCCTGAACAAACAAGGCGGGCAGGTATATACTGGTAAGGTGGGCCGCCAATGTCTGTCCAGTACTTGGTTTTCTCTATGCGGCACATGCTCTGTACTCACAGTCACGAAGCGCACGACACCTCGCTCTCTGCCATTTACCGTGCACACTGCACTTCTCTCTCTGAAATCCCCGCTTGTGATGGCGGGAGTACACAGATGCAGGTCGGAATAGTCCCGATGCTCCAGGGACGGAGCACTCCTCTCTCTGTTCTGCGCACTGCCTGTTGCCAACAAGACTGACTGCTTCGGCACGCAGTGTGGCTGCTGCCACTTAGCCACACACCCAGCTTCCAAGTGCAAAGGTCTTTATGGTCACTTACTCTTTTCCCCGGACAACAGAGGATACAGCCCCGACAGTTCCGGACCCGGCACAGGACAGGAACCCACGGCCCGGAGCTCCTCCTTACACTTGCACAAAACCGGAAGACTGTAACGAAGAAGCTCAAAAAACTATGGATAAGTTTGTCCAAGAGGGATATAATAAGACCAGAGAAATAAAAAGAACAGTGGAATATATACCTACAAAACCAAACACTAGAACGCAATATAATCAATAATGCAAATAATTAAACCGCATTGTAGAAAAACATTGGTCACTCCTGGAAGGAGTCAAAATATTAGGAGACCGGACTCTGCCCAAACTCAGTTTTATTCTTAAAAGAGCTAACATCCTATCAAGTAAAATAGCACTGACATTGGTTAGAAGTATACATGCAATATGCAATACAAGAGAGAAGGAAGGTTTTTTTCCCATGTAAAAATTGTGCAATGTGTAAAGCAAAGGGAAAGTGCAATCCAATATACACCTTTGAAACAACAGAAAAATATGTACAACAAAAAAAACATATATAACCTGTTATACAAAGGGTGTGATATATTGAATAAAATGCCCATGCCAAAAACATTATATACAAGTAGATAGGACCAAACGAGAATTACAAATATTAAGAGAAAATTCACTGAGCAACCCTTATCACAACATTGGCACGTAATGTCGGCACGTAATTGGCACGTAATGGAAATATAGTAGGAAGCTCTTTTAGGGGCATGGAAAAAGTGGAAAAGCATTTATAAGGAGGGAGATTTTATAAAACAGATGTCGAGAGTTGAAAGCAATTTTACATTAAACACATTCAGAGCAATAGGTTTTTATAGTGAGATAAAACTCTTTGCCTTCTAACAATAAAATAATAAAGAAATGGAAGATCGGATTCTGAGATGAGGTTCTTGCCTATATAAGCACTGCCATGGATTGCAGGTGTAATCCCTGATGTAAGCGGTCATAACTACAGAAACACATTGGATAAGTGAGAGAAGGTCCATACTGCATTAGTGACGTCACACGCCTGCAAGCCAGCAGCTTTTTTGAACAGGTGTTGGTATAGCCAGAGCTGCCGCTAGGAATTTCAGGGCCCCATACTGGCAAAATTTTCGGGGGCCCCTTGAGACTCCTCCCAGGCTTCACCCCAGCCCTGCCTCCACCCCTCGAACTGTCCAAAGTCCCACTGCTCTCTCTTGGAAAAACTCAACTTCTCACAATTCACACTTTAACAGTTTCCATCACTAGATCACACATAGAGCTAGTAGCTCTTATTTTGGCCAAAAGATTTTTTAATCTGCCACCACGACAAAGTAGACTCTGTTGGCTGAGCTCTACTCTACTCTAACCGATTAAAAATTTGTTAAAATATCCATTACAATTTGTGTATATTTTTATTTATTTTTCAATTTTTAAAATGACCAATAATATCACGTTGGAAGGGACAAATACCACCGCACCATGACCAGACACAATATTACCACCACATAGTGACCAAATAATAGCACATACAAGAGACAAATACCACCACACCAAGACCAGACCACATATTACCACCGCATGGTGACTGAATACTACAATACTAATCATTAATAAAAAAAACTCACAATACTATCACCATAAGTGCCATTATACACAGGAGATGTGTACTTAGTATGCAGTGTCAGTGTACAGGTAATACAGTGATAACCAGTGACAATATAAACAGGAGTTCTGTATATAGTGTCAGTGTAAAGGTAATACAGTGATCACTGGTGACATTGTACCCAGGCCCTCTGTATATAGTGTATGGTGTCAGTGTACAGGTTACACACTGACTCTCCAGTGGCAACTCTAGGTGAAATAATTCATCTTTGCTTTTCATCTTCATCCAGCGCAGACCGCCATCATGTCTTCCAGCCAGGGCTCTTCTCTGCAGGAAATAACACAGTTATCTAGAGCTCCACTTGCAAAACACATTACTTATTTTTTTCCCAACTTCTGCACTACACCAGATGAAAAAAAATGTGACATAGTGTCGCTTTGCACAGTAACAGGACCACCCTGTTCCCCATTTAAAACAGTATCCTTCAAAAAATAAAATAAATATATCACTCCAGTAATAATATCCCTTAATTAGCCCTTATGATAATATCATCTCCCATCCTGGCCCCGTGTATCTTGTTCCTGGCTCCAGCCATATGTTCTCCCATCCTGCCCTCAGGAGTATCCATTCTGAGCCCATTTGATCTCCCCATCCTGCCCCATCTGTCTCATGATCCTGCCCCATCTATTCCATGATCCTGAACATCTGCCCCATGATCCTGTCCCATCTGTCTCCATCCTGCCCCATATTCCTGCCCTATTTGTCTCCATCCTGCCCCCGTGTCTCCATCCTGCTCCCTTGTCTCCATCCTTCTCCCGTGTCTCTATCCTGCCCCCTGTTTCTCCATCCTGCACCATGTGTCTCTATGTTATCTTTCATCATGTGTTTACATCCCGCCCCCATGTCTCCCATCCTGCCTCCAGTCCCCACTAGCCTCTCTCTGGGCCCTGTTGGAGGAAGGCCCCCAGTCACCATTCGCCTTCCCTCATCAGTAACACACATGCTACCAGACGCAGCCACAGTGAGCGAGCTGAAGCCTCTTCTCACCAGAGAGCCTCCTTATCCTTCTCATCCACCCGCCACCTCACCCTGCTTGTTCGGTCCACCTGCCACCTCAGCCGGCTCCTATGGTCCACCCGCCACTTCCGCCTGCTTGTCCGGTCCGTAACCACCCACCGCCTCCTCCTGCTCGTCCGGTCCACCTGCCGCATCCGCCTGCACATCCGCCTTCTGCCCGCCGCCCACACGTGGCACACTGACTGCTGCTCTTCGTAATGAGGAAGTGCAAACAGTGTGTGCGTGTGACGTCAGGACCATGATGCACCCAGGCCGGTCGTACCTTAAAGGTACAGTGCCCATTTCCATTCACTGGATTCATTAACAACAATGTAGGTGCATCTTTAACCCCTTTCTGACATTGGACGTACTATCCAGTCGAGGTGGGGTGGGCCCGTATGACCACCGACGGGATAGTATGTCCAGCACGATCGGCGGCGCTCACTGGGGGAGCGCGGCCGATCGTGGCCAGGCGTCAGCTGACTATCGCAGCTGACACCCGGCACATTAACCCCCAGCACACCGCGATCAAACATGATCGCGGTGTGCCGGCGGTACAGGGAAGCATCGCGCAGGAAGGGGGCTACCTGCGGGCTTCCCTGAGACCCCCGGAGCAACGCGATGTGATCGCGTTGCTCCAAGGGTCTCCTACCTCCCTCCTCGCCGCAGGTCCCGGATCCAAGATGGCTGCGGCATCCGGGTCCTGCAGGGAGGGAGGTGGCTTACCGAGTGCCTGCTCAGAGCAGGCGCTGGTAAGCCTGCAGTGCTCTAAGTCAGATCGGTGATCTGACAGAGTGCTATGCAAACTGTCAGATCAGCGATCTGTGATGTCCCCCCCCTGGGACAAAGTTAAAAAGTTTAAAAAAAAATTTCCACATGTGTAAAAAAAAATAAAAAAAAAAAATTCCTAAATAAAGAAAAAAATATATATATATTATTCCCATAAATACATTTCTTTATCTAAATAAAAAAAAAAACAATAAAAGTACACATATTTAGTATTGCCGCATCTGTAACGACCCCACCTGTTGTGAATTTGGATTCTGGGCTCCCCCGGTGGCCGCTTGTGGAATTGGACTTGTCATCCTCTTTCCTGTTTCACCTGGTTCCATCAGTAGTGGGTGTCGCTATTTAAGCTCATTTCTCTGGTGGTTTCTTGCCGGTCAACAATGTTATCTGATGCCTCTCAGTGCTTGTTCCTGCTTCTAGACAACTACTAGTTAAGTTGGACTTTTGTCCATGTTTTGTTTTGCCTATTTGTTCCAGTTCACAGCTGAAGTTTTGTTACTGTGTCTGGAAAGCTCTCGTTGATCAGGGATTGCTACTCTGGCGTTATGAGTTAATGCCAGAGTTTAAGGTAATCTCTGGATGGTGTTTTGTTAGTGTTTTTCTGCTGACCATGAAAGTATACTATCTGTCTTCTGCTATCTAGTAAGCGGACCTCAAATTTGCTAAGACTATTTTCCTGCTGCGTTTGTAGTTTCATCTGAACTCACCGTCATTATATGTGGGGGGCTACTGTCTTCTTTGGAATATTTCTCTAGAGGTGAGCCAGGTCTTATATTTCCCTCTGCTAGCTATTTAGGTCTTAGGCCAGAGCTGGGCATCTAGCGATAAATAGGAAATGCTACCTGGCTATTTCTAGTTGCGCGGCAGGCTTAGTTCATGGTCAGTATAGTTCCATCTTCCGAGAGCTTGTCCCTCTATAGGCTTGCTATGATCTCTGCCTGCAGAGATCATGACAGTTGAGGGGTATTGATACTTAACAGTGATCTTATTCAGAAGCCGATAATCAATACATGGTCTCAAAGAGCCGTCTTTTTTTGAGACAAAGAAAAACCCAGCTCCCAAGGGAGAAGAAGATGGACGAATATGTCCCTTTTCCCTTTGCCTGCAGGTCTGAATGAGTCCATGACAATGGCTATTCAGATTGATAGGCGTCTGCGGGAGCGCAAACCGGTGCACCATCTGGCGGTGTCTATGGAAAAGACGCCAGAAAGTATGCAGTGTGATAGAATTCTGTCCAGGAGCGAGCGACAGAATTTTAGACGGAAGAATGGATTGTGTTTCTATTGTGGGGATTCTACTCATGTTATATCAGCATGCTCTAGGCGTACAAAGAAGCTTGATAAGTCTGTTTCCATTGGCACCATTCAGTCTAAGTTTATTTTGTCTGTAACCCTGATTTGCTCTTTGTCATCCATTGCCACGGACGCCTATGTTGACTCTGGCGCCGCTCTGAGTCTTATGGATTGGTCCTTTGCCAATCGTTGTGGTTTTAATTTAGAGCCTTTGGAGACTCTTATTCCTCTGAAGGGGATTGACTCCACCCCATTGGCTAATAATAAACCACAATACTGGACACAAGTAACCATGCTTATCAATCCGGATCACCAGGAGATTATTCGTTTCCTGGTGCTGTATAATTTACATGACGATTTGGTACTGGGATTGCCATGGTTGCAGTCTCACAACCCAGTCTTGGACTGGAGAGCAATGTCTGTGTTGAGCTGGGGATGTAAGGGTATTCATGGGGACGTACCTTTGGTTTCTATTTCGTCGTCCATTCCCTCTGAAGTCCCTGAGTTCCTCTCTGATTATCAAGACGTCTTTGACGAACCCAAGCTTGGGTCGTTACCTCCGCACCGTGAGTGCGATTGTGCCATAGATTTGATACCGGGTTGTAAATATCCAAAGGGTCGTTTGTTTAATTTGTCTGTGCCGGAACATGCTGCTATGCGGGAATATATAAAGGAGTCTTTGGAAAAGGGACATATTCGTCCATCTTCTTCTCCCTTGGGAGCTGGGTTTTTCTTTGTCTCAAAAAAAGACGGCTCTTTGAGACCATGTATTGATTATCGGCTTCTGAATAAGATCACTGTTAAGTATCAATACCCATTGCCATTGCTTACGGATTTGTTTGCTCGTATAGAGGGTGCTAAGTGGTTCTCTAAAATTGATCTTCGTGGGGCGTATAATTTGGTGCGGATCAGGCAGGGGGATGAGTGGAAGACCGCATTTAATACGCCCGAGGGCCACTTTGAGTATTTGGTCATGCCTTTTGGTCTTTCTAATGCCCCTTCAGTTTTTCAGTCTTTTATGCATGATATTTTCCGCGATTTTCTGGATAAATTTATGATAATATATCTGGATGATATTCTGATTTTTTCTGATGACTGGGACTCTCATGTCCAGCAGGTCAGGAGAGTTTTTCAGGTTCTGCGGTCTAATTCTTTATGTGTGAAGGGGTCTAAGTGCGTTTTTGGGGTCCAGAAAATTTCCTTTTTGGGGTATATTTTTTCTCCCTCTTCCATTGAGATGGATCCCGTCAAGGTGCAAGCTATTTGTGACTGGACTCAGCCCTCCTCTCTTAAGGGTCTTCAGAGATTTTTGGGCTTTGCCAACTTTTACCGCCGATTTATTGCTGGTTTTTCGGATGTCGTTAAACCACTGACTGATTTGACCAGACAAGGCGGCTGTTTCTCCTGATCTGCGGCGGTCCTTGCAAGAGTTTCAGGCGGATAGACCGGATCGTTGTCCGCCTGATAGACTGTTTGTTCCGGATGATTGGACCAGCAGAGTCATCTCTGAGGTACATTCTTCTGCATTGGCAGGTCATCCCGGAATTTTTGGTACCAGGGATTTGGTGGCAAGATCCTTCTGGTGGCCTTCTCTGTCACGAGATGTGCGAGTCTTTGTGCAGTCATGTGACGTTTGTGCTCGGGCCAAGTCTTGTAGTTCTCGGGCTAGCGGACTGCTGTTGCCCTTGCCTATTCCTAAGAGGCCTTGGACACACATCTCGATGGATTTTATTTCAGATCTGCCTGTTTCCCAGAAGATGTCTGTCATCTGGGTGGTCTGTGACCGTTTCTCTAAAATGGTCCATTTGGTTCCTCTGCCCAAGTTGCCTTCTTCTTCTGAGTTGGTTCCTCTGTTTTTTCAGAATGTTGTCCGATTGCACGGTATTCCTGAGAATATTGTTTCTGACAGAGGTACCCAATTTGTGTCTAGATTTTGGCGGGCATTCTGTGCTAGGATGGGCATAGATTTGTCTTTTTCATCTGCTTTTCACCCTCAGACTAATGGCCAGACCGAGCGGACTAATCAGACCCTTGAGACATATCTGAGGTGTTTTGTCTCTGCTGACCAGGATGATTGGGTTGCTTTTTTGCCATTGGCAGAGTTCGCCCTCAATAATCGGGCCAGTTCTTCCACCTTGGTGTCCCCGTTTTTCTGTAATTCGGGGTTTCACCCTCGATTTTCCTCCGGTCAGGTGGAATCCTCGGATTGTCCTGGAGTGGATGCGGTGGTGGAGAGATTGCATCACATCTGGGGGCAGGTTATGGACAATTTGAAGTTGTCCCAGGAGAAGACTCAGCGTTTTGCCAACCGTCATCGTCGTGTTGGTTCTCGGCTTTGTGTTGGAGATTTAGTGTGGTTGTCTTCTCGTTTTGTCCCTATGAGGGTCTCTTCTCCTAAGTTTAAACCTCGGTTCATCGGCCCTTATAGAATATTGGAGATTCTTAATCCTGTTTCTTTCCGTTTGGACCTCCCTGCGTCCTTTTCCATTCATAACGTTTTTCATCGGTCGTTATTGCGCAGGTATGAGGTACCTGTTGTACCTTCAGTTGAGCCTCCTGCTCCGGTGTTGGTTGAGGGTGAGTTGGAGTACGTTGTTGAGAAAATTTTGGACTCTCGTGTTTCCAGACGGAAACTCCAGTATCTGGTCAACTGGAAGGGTTACGGCCAGGAGGATAATTCTTGGGTCAATGCATCTGATGTTCATGCTTCTGATCTTGTTCGTGCCTTCCATAGGGCTCATCCTGGTCGCCCTGGTGGATCTGGTGAGGGTTCGGTGCCCCCTCCTTGAGGGGGGGGTACTGTTGTGAATTTGGATTCTGGGCTCCCCCGGTGGCCGCTTGTGGAATTGGACTTGTCATCCTCTTTCCTGTTTCACCTGGTTCCATCAGTAGTGGGTGTCGCTATTTAAGCTCATTTCTCTGGTGGTTTCTTGCCGGTCAACAATGTTATCTGATGCCTCTCAGTGCTTGTTCCTGCTTCTAGACAACTACTAGTTAAGTTGGACTTTTGTCCATGTTTTGTTTTGCCTATTTGTTCCAGTTCACAGCTGAAGTTTTGTTACTGTGTCTGGAAAGCTCTCGTTGATCAGGGATTGCTACTCTGGCGTTATGAGTTAATGCCAGAGTTTAAGGTAATCTCTGGATGGTGTTTTGTTAGTGTTTTTCTGCTGACCATGAAAGTATACTATCTGTCTTCTGCTATCTAGTAAGCGGACCTCAAATTTGCTAAGACTATTTTCCTGCTGCGTTTGTAGTTTCATCTGAACTCACCGTCATTATATGTGGGGGGCTACTGTCTTCTTTGGAATATTTCTCTAGAGGTGAGCCAGGTCTTATATTTCCCTCTGCTAGCTATTTAGGTCTTAGGCCAGAGCTGGGCATCTAGCGATAAATAGGAAATGCTACCTGGCTATTTCTAGTTGCGCGGCAGGCTTAGTTCATGGTCAGTATAGTTCCATCTTCCGAGAGCTTGTCCCTCTATAGGCTTGCTATGATCTCTGCCTGCAGAGATCATGACACCCACCTATAAAACTATATCACTAGTTAACCCCTTCAGTGAACACCATAGGGGGGAAAAAAAAAACGAGGCAAAAAACAACGCTTTATTATCATACTGCCGAACAAAAAGTGGAATAACACGCGATCAAAAAGACGGATATAAATAAACATGGTACCGCTGAAAACGTCATCTTGTCCCACAAAAAACAAGCTGCCATACAGCATCATCAGCGAAAAAATAAAAAAGTTATAGTCCTCAGAATAAAGCGATGCCAAAATAATTATTTATTCTATAAAATAGTTTTTATCGTATAAAAGTGCCAAAACATAAAAAAATGATATAAATGAGGTATCGCTGTAATCATACTGAACCGAAGAATAAAACTGCTTTATCAATTTTACCAAACGTGGAACGGTATAAACGCCTCCCCCAAAAGAAATTCATGAATAGCTGTTTTTTTGTCATTCTGCCTCACAAAAATCGGAATAAAAAGCGATCAAAAACTGTCACATGTCCGAAAATGTTACCATAATAAAATTAAAAAAAATGTATTTATTTCCATTTTCCCATTAGGGTTAGGGTTAGGGTTAGGGCTAGGGTTAGGGCTAGGGTTAGGGCTAGGGTTAGGGTTAGGACTAGGGTTAGGGCTAGAGTTAGGGCTAGGGTTAGGGTTAGGGCTAGGGTTAGGGCTAGGGCTAGGGCTAGGGTTAGGGCTAGGGTTAGGGTTAGGGTTAGGGCTAGGGTTAGGGCTATGGTTAGGGTTGGGGCTAAAGATAGGGTTAGGGTTGAGGCTAAAGTTAGGGTTAGGGTTTGGATTACATTTACGGTTGGGATTAGGGTTGGGATTAGAGTTAGGGTGTGTCAGGGTTAGGGGTGTGGTTAGGGTTACCGTTGGGATTAGGGTTAGGGGTGTGTTTGGATTAGGGTTTCAGTTAGAATTGGGGTGTTTCCACTGTTTAGGCACATCAGGGGCACTCCAAACGCGACATGGCTTCCGATCTCAATTCCAGCCAATTCTGCATTGAAAAAGTAAAACAGTGCTCCTTCCCTTCCGAGCTTTCCCGTGCACCAAACAGGGGTTTAGCCCAACACATGGGGTATCAGCGTACTCTGTTGTGAACTCTGTTTTCAGGCTCCCTCTTGTGGTCACTGGTGGTATGGTGTGACTTTTGCTTTGGGCTCCTGTTGTGAATTCTGTTTTTGGCTCCCTCTGGTGGCTACTGGTGGTACTGGTTGACTTTGGTCTTGTGTTTCCAGTGCACCTGTTTTCATCAGGAAATTGGGAGTTTCCTATTTAGTCTGGCTTCTCAGTCACTCTAGTGCCGGCAATCAATGTTACCAGAGCATCTCTGTTGCTTGCTACCTGCTCCAAGTCTGCAATTCAGCTAAGTTGAAATCTTTGGCTTTTTGTGTTTGTTTTGTCCAGCATGCATTTATATTTCTTGTGCTGCTGGAAGCTCTAGTGATCTGAAATTACTACTCCGGTGTCATGAGTTGATAACGGAGTTAAGGTGGTTTCAGGATGGCTGCTTAGGGTTTTGAGGTAACCGCGAAGTCCTCTTTTGTATTTTCATCTATCTAGTCAGAGGGCCTCACTTTGCTGAATCTATATTCATACTGCGTTTGTGTTTTCCTCTTACCTAACCGTTATTACATGTGGGGGGCTACTATAACTTTTGGGGTTTCCCTGGAGGCAAGCCAGGTCTGTGTATTCCTCTTATAGGGGTAGTTAGCTCTCCGGCTGGCGCGAGGTGTCTAGGGATACAACGTAGGGACACCCCCTGGCTACTGTTTTTTGCGTGTTAGGTTCAGCATCGCGGTTACCTGAGATACCATCTTCCTAGAGCTAGTCCGTTTTTGCCCATGTCCCTGCCATTGGGAATCATGACAGTATTGCCGGCCATAATGTATTAAAGGTATTGGCTAAAGAAGGAGAGAAAAAAAGAAGTTTCTGACCCTTTTTTTTTTTACTCAGAGGTTCTGTCTAGCCATAATTGCAATCTGCTGTTTTTTTTTGTTTTTTTTTCTCTCCTCTTAACCCCTGAATGGCTCAGATCTCTGCTGTTGAGAAATGGATATCCAGAGTTTAGCTTCTAATCTTAATACTCTTGCCTCTAAGGTTCAAAATATCCAAGACTATGTGATACATGCTCCTATGTCTGAACCCAAGATCCCTATACCTGAGTTCTTTTCTGGAGATAGATCTCGCTTTTTGAATTTTAAGCACAATTGTAAATTGTATCTTTCTCTGAGATTTCGTTCCGCTGGAGACCCCGCTCAGCAGGTTAAAATTGTTATTGCCTTGTTGCGGGGTGACCCCCAGAATTGGGCATTTGCATTGGCACCAGGGGATCCTGCGCTGCTCAATGTGGATGCGTTTTTTCTGGCACTGGGGTTGCTCTATGAGGAACCTAATTTGGAGATTCAGGCTGAAAAGGCCTTGCTAGCCCTCTCTCAAGGGCATGATGAAGCTGAAGTATATTGTCAAAAATTTCGAAAATGGTCTGTGCTTACTCAGTGGAATGAGTGCGCCCTGGCGGCGAATTTCAGAGAAGGTTTCTCTGACGCCGTTAAAGATGTCATGGTGGGGTTTCCTACGCCCACAGGTCTGAATGAATCCATGACTATGGCTATTCAGATTGATCGGCGTTTGCGGGAGCGCAAACCTGTGCACCATTTGGCGGTGTCTTCTGAGCAGGCACCGGAGATTATGCAATGTGATAGAATTCTGTCCAGAAGTGAACGGCAGAATTATAGGCGTAAAAATGGGTTGTGCTTCTACTGTGGTGATTCTGCTCATGTTATATCAGCATGCTCTAAACGCACAAAAAAGGTTGATAAGTCTTTTGCAATTGGCACCTTACAGTCTAAGTTTATTTTGTCTGTAACTTTGATCTGTTCATTATCAACTATTACTGTGGATGCCTATGTGGATTCTGGCGCTTCCTTGAGTCTTATGGATTGGTCCTTTGCCAGACGTTGTGGGTTTAGCCTAGAGCCTTTGGAAGTTCCTATCCCTCTGAAGGGTATTGACTCCACACCTTTGGCTAGGAATAAACCACAGTTCTGGACACAAGTGACTATGTGTATGACTCCTGACCATCGGGAGGTGATTCGCTTCCTTGTGTTGCATAACTTGCATGATGTCTTAGTGCTTGGATTGCCATGGTTGCAAACTCATAATCCAGTCCTTGACTGGAAAACAATGTCTGTGTTAAGCTGGGGATGTCAGGGGGCTCATGGGGAAGTACCTTTGGTTTCCATTGCTTCATCTACTCCCTCTGAAATTCCGGCATTTTTGTCTGATTATGGTGATGTTTTTGAGGAGCCTAAACTTAGTTCTCTCCCCCCTCACCGGGATTGCGATTGTGCTATAGACTTGATTCCGGGCAGCAAGTTTCCCAAGGGTCGTTTGTTCAATCTATCTGTGCCTGAGCATGCTGCTATGCGAGAGTATATTAAGGAGTCCTTGGAAAAGGGACATATCCGTCCATCCTCATCCCCTTTAGGAGCAGGTTTTTTTTTTCGTGGGTAAAAAAGATGGCTCCCTGAGGCCCTGTATTGATTATCGCCTGTTGAATAAGATTACAGTCAAATACCAGTATCCTTTGCCACTACTGACTGATTTATTTGCTCGTATTAAAGGGGCAAAGTGGTTCTCTAAGGTTGATCTTCGGGGTGCGTATAAATTGGTGCGGATCAAGCAGGGAGATGAGTGGAAAACTGCATTTAATACGCCCGAGGGCCATTTTGAGTATTTGGTAATGCATTTTGGTCTTTCTAATGCTCCTTCAGTCTTTCAGTCCTTTATGCACGATATTTTCCATAAATACCTGGATAAATTTATGATTGTGTATTTGGATGATATTTTGATTTTTTCGGATGACTGGGAGTTGCATGTTCAACAGGTTAGGAAGGTTTTTCAGGTTTTGCGGTCCAATTCTCTGTTTGTAAAGGGTTCAAAGTGTATCTTTGGGGTTCAGAAGATCTCCTTTTTGGGGTATATTTTTTCCCCTTCTTCTGTTGAGATGGATCCTGTCAAGGTTCGGGCTATTTGTGATTGGACGCAGCCTACTTCCCTGAAGAGTCTTCAGAAGTTCTTGGGCTTTGCTAATTTCTATCGTCGATTTATAACTGGGTTTTCAAGTGTTGCTAAACCTCTGACTGATTTGACTAAGAAGGGTGCTGATGTTGCCAATTGGTCCTCTGCGGCTGTGGAGGCCTTTCGGGAGCTTAAGTGCCGCTTTTCTTCTGCCCCTGTGTTGCGCCAGCCTGATGTTTCGCTCCCTTTTCAGGTTGAGGTTGATGCTTCCGAGATTGGAGCGGGGGCGGTTTTGTCGCAGAAAAGTCCCGATTGCTCAGTGATGAGACCATGTGCATTTTTCTCTCGAAAGTTTTCGCCCGCCGAGCGAAATTATGATGTCGGTAATCGGGAGCTCTTGGCTATGAAGTGGGCATTTGAGGAGTGGCGTCATTGGCTTGAGGGTGCTAGACATCAGGTGGTGGTCTTGACTGATCACAAGAATCTGATTTACCTTGAGTCCGCCAGGCGTCTGAATCCTAGACAGGCGCGCTGGTCATTGTTTTTCTCTCGGTTTAATTTTGTGGTTTCATACTTGCCGGGCTCGAAAAATGTGAAGGCAGATGCTCTTTCTAGGAGTTTTGAGCCTGACTCTTCTGGTGATTCTGAGCCTACGGGTTTCCTTAAGGATGGAGTGATTTTGTCTGCTGTCTCCCCAGACTTGCGACGTGCTTTGCAGGAGTTTCAGACTGATAGGCCTGATCGTTGTCCGTCTGGGAGATTGTTTGTTCCAGATGAGTGGACCAGTAGAGTCATCTCAGAGGTTCATTCTTCTGTGTTGGCGGGCCACCCTGGAATTTTTGGTACCAGAGATTTGGTGGCCAGGTCCTTCTGGTGGCCTTCCCTGTCTCAGGATGTGCGTACCTTTGTACAGTCTTGTGATGTTTGTGCTCGGGCCAAGCCTTGCTGTTCTCGGGCTAGTGGATTGTTGTTGTCCTTGCCTATTCCGAAGAGGCCGTGGACGCACATCTCTATGGACTTTATCTCGGATCTCCCGGTTTCTCAGAAAATGTCCGTCATTTGGGTGGTGTGTGACCGTTTTTCTAAGATGGTTCATTTGGTACCCTTGCCCAAATTGCCTTCTTCATCGGAGTTGGTTCCTTTATTTTTTCAGAATGTGGTTCGCTTACATGGTATCCCGGAAAACATCGTGTCTGACAGAGGATCTCAATTTGTGTCTAGGTTCTGGCGAGCGTTCTGTGCCAGGATGGGCATTGATTTGTCTTTTTCATCTGCGTTCCATCCTCAGACTAATGGCCAGACGGAGCGAACTAATCAGACCTTGGAGACGTATTTGAGGTGTTTTGTGTCTGCTGATCAGGATGATTGGGTCGCCTTTTTGCCGTTGGCAGAGTTTGCCCTCAATAATCGGGCCAGTTCTGCTACTCTGGTTTCTCCTTTCTTTTGCAATTCAGGGTTTCACCCTCGTTTTTCGTCTGGTCAGGTGGAGTCTTCGGATTGTCCTGGAGTGGATTCTGTGGTGGATAGACTGCACCGGATTTGGAGTCATGTGGTGGACAATTTGAAGTTGTCTCAGGAGAAGACTCAGCAGTTTGCTAATCGTCATCGTCGTGTGGGTCATCATCTCCGTGTTGGAGACTTGGTGTGGTTGTCTTCTCGTTTTGTCCCTATGAAGGTCTCTTCTCCTAAGTTCAAACCTCGGTTCATAGGTCCTTATAGGATTTTGGAGATTCTTAATCCTGTATCTTTTCGTTTGGACCTTCCAGCATCTTTCACCATTCATAATGTTTTCCATAGGTCGTTGTTGCGGAGGTACGAGGTACCGGTTGTTCCTTCTGTTGAGCCTCCTGCTCCTGTGCTGGTGGAGGGTGAATTGGAGTATGTTGTGGAGAAGATTTTGGACTCTCGTATTTCCAGACGGAGACTTCAATATCTGGTTAAATGGAAGGGATACGGTCAGGAGGATAATTCTTGGGTGACTGCCTCTGATGTTCATGCCTCTGATTTGGTTCGCGCCTTTCATAGGGCGCATCCAGATCGCCCTGGTGGTTCTCATGAGGGTTCGGTGCCCCCTCCTTAAGGGGGGGGTACTGTTGTGAATTCTGTTTTTGGCTCCCTCTGGTGGCTACTGGTGGTACTGGTTGACTTTGGTCTTGTGTTTCCAGTGCACCTGTTTTCATCAGGAAATTGGGAGTTTCCTATTTAGTCTGGCTTCTCAGTCACTCTAGTGCCGGCAATCAATGTTACCAGAGCATCTCTGTTGCTTGCTACCTGCTCCAAGTCTGCAATTCAGCTAAGTTGAAATCTTTGGCTTTTTGTGTTTGTTTTGTCCAGCATGCATTTATATTTCTCATGCTGCTGGAAGCTCTAGTGATCTGAAATTACTACTCCGGTGTCATGAGTTGATAACGGAGTTAAGGTGGTTTCAGGATGGCTGCTTAGGGTTTTGAGGTACCCGCGAAGTCCTCTTTTGTATTTTCATCTATCTAGTCAGAGGGCCTCACTTTGCTGAATCTATATTCATACTGCGTTTGTGTTTTCCTCTTACCTAACCGTTATTACATGTGGGGGGCTACTATAACTTTTGGGGTTTCCCTGGAGGCAAGCCAGGTCTGTGTATTCCTCTTATAGGGGTAGTTAGCTCTCCGGCTGGCGCGAGGTGTCTAGGGATACAACGTAGGCACACCCCCTGGCTACTTTTTTTTGCGTGTTAGGTTCAGCATCGCGGTTACCTGAGATACCATCTTCCTAGAGCTAGTCCGTTTTTGCCCATGTCCCTGCCATTGGGAATCATGACAGGCTCCCCCTGGTGGCTTTGTTTGTTATCCTGCTGGTCTCTGGCTATCAGCTGGTTCGTTATCCTCTGGGAGGTTCCTATATAGCTCTGTTTTGCTTTCACTTGTTGCCGGCTGTCGATGTAATCAGTGCTACTCAGATTCCTTCTGACTACCTTGCTCCCAGTCCATCCAGGACAAGCTAAGTTTTGTTTGCTCATTTTTTGATCAGCAGTGTTTATCATGTTTTCTTGTCCAGCTTGCTAAAATGTGATTCCCTTGCTTGCTGGATGCTCTAGTGGACTGAGTTTCTCCCCACACACCATTAGTTGGTGCGTGGGTTCTTGAAATCTCAGGATGGATATTTTGTAAGGGTTTTTTATTGATCGCATAGACCCCTGCTCTATTTTCTGCTTTCTAGTACTAGTGGGCCTCTTTTGCTGAATCTGATTTCATCCCTACGTATGTGCCTTCTTCTTACTTCACCGTTAATATTTGTTGGGGGCTTCTATATCTTTGGGGATTATTTCTCTGGAGGCAAGCGAGGTCTTTCTTTCTCTTTAGGGGTAGCTAGTTCCTCAGGCTGGCTCAAGACGTCTAGGAATTTTTTAGGCACTTTCACCGGCTACATCTAGTTGTGTTGTATAGGTTCAGATTTGCGATCAGTCCAGTTACCATCTCCCTAGAGCTTGTCCTTAGTTTATTCACTTGCTGGTCTATTCGTGATCCTCAGCCACTAAGGATCATAACAGTACAGCCGGACCAATAAAGTGTTAATTGCATGGCAGAAGCAGGAGAAAAGAAGCCTTGAGAATTTTTTTTTTTTTTTTTGTTGCCGTGTGTCTAGCTCCTGTGGCTTGCTTCTCTCCTCCTCTTAATCTTGGTGTGGCTCTGAATTCAGCTGCTGACATGGATGTCCAGAGCTTGGCTTCCAGTCTGGATCATCTTGCTGCTAGGGTTCAAAGTATTCAGGATTTTGTTGTTCACAGTCCTATGTCTGAGCCTAGAATACCTATTCCGGAGTTGTTTTCTGGAGATAGATCTAGGTTCCTGAATTTTAGGAACAATTGTAAGTTGTTTCTTTCTTTGAAACCTCGTTCCTCTGGTGATGCCGTTCAGCAAGTTAAGATTATCATTTCCTTTTTGCGCGGTGACCCTCAAGATTGGGCCTTCGCATTGGCGCCAGGGGATCCTGCATTGCTTAGTGTAGATGTGTTTTTTCTAGCCCTTGGATTGCTCTATGAGGAACCTAATCTTGAGAACCAGGCTGAAAAAACGTTATTGGCCCTCTCGCAGGGGCAAGATAAAGCAGAGGTGTACTGCTAGAAATTTCGGAAATGGTCGGTGCTTACTCAGTGGAATGAGTGTGCCCTGGCTGCAAATTTCAGAGAAGGTCTTTCTGAAGCCATTAAGAATGTCATGGTGGGGTTCCCTACGCCTGCAGGTCTGAATGAGTCAATGACTCTGGCCATTCAGATTGATCGGCGTTTGCGGGAGCGCAAACCTGTGCACCATTTGGCGGTGTCTTCTGAACAGACACCTGAATCTATGCAATGTGACAGAATTCTGACCAGAAGTGAACGGCAAAATTATAGACGGCAAAAAGGGTTGTGCTTTTACTGTGGTGACTCAGCTCATGTTATCTCAGCATGCTCTAAGCGCAAAAAAAAGGTTGATAAATCTGTCACCATTGGTACTTTACAGCCTAAGTTTATTTTGTCTGTTACCCTGATTTGTTCCCTGTCATCTTACCCGGTTAATGCTTTTGTAGATTCAGGTGCCGCCCTGAGTCTGATGGATTGGTCATTTGCCAGGCGCTGTGGTTTTGTTTTGGAGCCTTTAAAATTCCCTATTCCACTAAGGGGAATTGATTCTACACCATTGGCTACGAATAGACCTCAGTACTGGACACAAGTGACCATGTGCATTACTCCTGTTCATCAGGAGGTGATTCGCTTTCTTGTACTGCATAATTTGCATGATGTCATCGTGTTGGGTCTACCATGGTTGCAGACTCATAATCCAGTCCTGGATTGGAAAGCTATGTCGGTGTCAAGTTGGGGTTGTCAGGGAATTCATGGTGACGCTCCTGTGGTGTCAATTGCTTCGTCCACTCCTTCTGAAGTCCCTACGTTTTTGTCAGACTACCAGGATGTATTTGAGGAGCCCAAACTCAATTCTCTACCTCCTCATAGGGTCTGTGATTGTGCTATAAATTTGATTCCTGGTAGTAAGTTTCCTAAGGGA
Source organism: Ranitomeya variabilis (assembly GCF_051348905.1). Lineage (NCBI taxonomy): Eukaryota > Metazoa > Chordata > Amphibia > Anura > Dendrobatidae > Ranitomeya > Ranitomeya variabilis. The sequence goes on along the minus strand of NC_135232.1, from coordinate 822,118,833 downwards.
CCAACAGAATCATCTCCGAGGTTCATTCTTCGGTGTTGGCGGGCCATCCTGGAATATTTGGTACCAGAGACTTGGTGGCCAGGTCTTTTTGGCGGCCTTTCTTGTCGCGGGATGTGCGTTCCTTTGTGCAGTCTTGTGGAATTTGTGCTCAGGTGAAGCCTTGCTGTTCTCGTGCCAGCGGTTTACTGTTACCTTTGCCTGTCCCGAAGAGGCCTTGGACGCACATTTCCATGGATTTTATTTCAGATCTCCCTGTCTCTCAGAGAATGTCTGTCATCTGGGTGGTGTGTGATCGTTTTTCTAAGATGGTCCATTTGGTGCCCTTGCCTAAGTTGCCTTCCTCCTCCGAGTTGGTTCCACTGTTTTTTCAAAATGTGGTTCGTTTGCACAGGATTCCTGAGAACATTGTTTCTGACAGAGGATCCCAGTTTGTGTCTAGATTTTGGCGGACCTTTTGTGCTAAGTTGGGCATTGAATTGTCTTTCTCGCCGGCCTTCCATCCTCAGACGAATGGCCAAACCGAGCGAACTAATCAGACCTTGGAGACTTATTTAAGATGTTTTGTTTCTGCTGACCAGGACGACTGGGTTACTTTTTTGCCGTTGGCCGAGTTTGCCCTTAATAATCGGGCTAGTTCTGCTACTTTGGTTTCTCCTTTTTTTTGCAATTCGGGGTTTCATCCTCGTTTTTCCTCGGGTCAGGTGGAGCCTTCTGACTGTCCTGGAGTGGATGTTGTGGTGGATAGGTTGCATCAGATTTGGAATCATGAGGTGGACAATTTGAAGTTGTCACAAGAGAAGGCTCAGCTCTTTGCCAACCGCCGTCGCTGTGTGGGTCCCCGACTTCGCGTTGGGGACTTGGTGTGGTTGTCTTCTCGCTTCGTTCCTATGAAGGTCTCCTCTCCTAAGTTCAAGCCTCGGTTTATCGGTCCTTATAAGATTCTGGAAGTCCTTGGCCCTGTGTCATTCCGTCTGGACTTCCCGGCATCATTTGCTATTCATAATGTGTTCCATCGCTCGTTGTTGTGGAGGTACGTGGTACCTGTGGTTCCTCCGGTTGAGCCTCCTGCCCCGGTGCTGGATGAGGGAGAATTGGAATACGTGGTGGAGAAGATCTTGGATTCTCGTGTTTCTAGACGGTGGCTCCAGTATTTGGTCAAGTGGAAGGGCTATGGTCAGGAGGATAATTCTTGGGTTGTCGCCTCTGATGTTCATGCGGCCGATTTGGTTCGTGCCTTCCATGTGGCTCATCCTGATCGCCCTGGGGGTTTTCATGAGGGTTCGGTGACCCCTCCTTAAGGGGGGGGTACTGTTGTGAACTCTGTTTTCAGGCTCCCTCTTGTGGTCACTGGTGGTATGGTGTGACTTTTGCTTTGGGCTCCCCCTGGTGGCTTTGTTTGTTATCCTGCTGGTCTCTGGCTATCAGCTGGTTCGTTATCCTCTGGGAGGTTCCTATATAGCTCTGTTTTGCTTTCACTTGTTGCCGGCTGTCGATGTAATCAGTGCTACTCAGATTCCTTCTGACTACCTTGCTCCCAGTCCATCCAGGAGAAGCTAAGTTTTGTTTGCTCATTTTTTGATCAGCAGTGTTTATCATGTTTTCTTGTCCAGCTTGCTAAAATGGGATTCCCTCGCTTGCTGGATGCTCTAGTGGACTGAGTTTCTCCCCTCACACCATTAGTTGGTGCGTGGGTTCTTGAAATCTCAGGATGGATATTTTGTAAGGGTTTTTTATTGATCGCATAGACCCCTGCTCTATTTTCTGCTTTCTAGTACTAGTGGGCCTCTTTTGCTGAATCTGATTTCATCCCTACGTATGTGCCTTCTTCTTACTCCACCGTTAATATTTGTTGGGGGCTTCTATATCTTTGGGGATTATTTCTCTGGAGGCAAGCGAGGTCTTTCTTTCTCTTTAGGGGTAGCTAGTTCCTCAGTCTGGCTCGAGACGTCTAGTAATTTTTTAGGCACGTTCACCGGCTACATCTAGTTGTGTTGTATAGGTTCAGATTTGCGATCAGTCCAGTTACCATCTCCCTAGAGCTTGTCCTTAGTTTATTCACTTGCTGGTCTATTCGTGATCCTCAGCCACTAAGGATCATAACAGTACTCGGGACAAATTGGACAACAACTTTTGAGGTCCAAGTTCTCTTGTTACCCTTGGGAAAATATAAATTTGGGGGGCTAAAAATCATTTTTGTGGGAAAAAAAAAGATTTTTTATTTTCACGGCTCTGCGTTGTAAACTGTAGTGAAACACTTGGGGGTTCAAAGTTCTCACAACACATCTAGATAAGTTCCTTGGGAGGTCTAGTTTCCAATATGGGGTCACTTGTGGGGGGTTTCTACTGTTTGGGTACATCAGGGGCTCTGCAAATGCAACATGATGCCTGCAGACCAATCCATCTAAGTCTGCATTCCAAATGGCGCTCCTTCCCTTCCGAGCTCTGCCATGCGCCCAAACAGTGGTTCCCTCCCACATATGGGGTATCAGCATACTCAGGACAAATTGGACAACAACACTTGGGGTCCAATTTCTCCTGTTACCCTTGGGAAAATACAAAACTGGGGGCTAAAAAAATCATTTTTGTGGAAAAAAATGTTTTTTATTTTCACGGCTCTGCATTATAAACCGTAGTGAAACACTTGGGGGTTCAAAGTTCTCACAACACATCTAGATAAGTTCCTTGGGAGGTCTAGTTTCCAATATGGGGTCACATGTGGGGGGTTTCTACTGTTTGGGTACATCAGGGGCTCTGCAAATGCAACGTGACGACTGCAAACCAATCCGTCTAAGTCTGCATTCCAAATGGCGCTCCTTCCCTCCCGAGCTCTGCCATGCGGCCAAACAGTGGTTCCCCCCCACATATGGGGTATCAGCGTACTCAGGACAAATTTGACAACAACTTTTGGGGTCCAATTTATCCTGTTACCCCTGTTAAAATACAAAACTGGGGGCTAAAAAAATCATTTTTGCGAAAAAAAAAAAGAATTTTTATTTTCACGGCTCTGCGTTATAAACTGTAGTGAAACACTTGGGGGATCAAAGCTCTCAAAACACATCTAGATAAGTTCCTTAGGGGGTCTACTTTCCAAAATGGTGTCACTTGTGGGGGGTTTAATGTTTAGGCACATCAGGGGCTCTCCAAACGCGACATGGCGTCCCATCTTAATTCCAGTCAATTTTGCATTGAAAAGTCAAATGGTGCTCCTTTCCTTCCGAGCTCTGCCATGCGCCCAAACAGTCGTTTACCCCCACATATGGGGTATCGTCGTACTCAGGACAAATTGCACAACAACCTTTGTGGTCTAATTTCTTCTCTTACCCTTGGGAAAATAAAAAATGGGGGCAAAATATAATTTTTGTGAAAAAATATGATTTTTTATTTTTACGGCTCTGCATTATAAACTTCTGTGAAGCACTTGGTGGGTCAAAGTGCTCACCACACATCTAGATGAGTTTCTTAGGGGGTCTACTTTCCAAAATGGTGTCACTTGTGGGGGGTTTCAATGTTTAGGCACATCAGGGGCTCTCCAAACACAACATGGTGTCCCATCTCAATTCCAGTCAATTTTGCATTGAAAAGTCAAATGGCGCTCCTTCCCTTCTGAGCTCTGCTATGCGCCCAAACAGTGGTTTACCCCCACATATGGGGTATCAGCATACTCAGCACAAATTGTGCAACAACTTTTGCAGTCCATTTTCTCCTGTTACCCTTGGTAAAATAAAACAAATTGGAGCTGATATAAATTTTGTGTAAAAAAAATGTAAATGTTAATTTTTATTTAAACATTCCAAAAATTCCTGTGAAACACCTGAAGGGTTAATAAATTTCTTGAATGTGGTTTTGAGCACCTTGAGGGGTGCAGTTTTTAGAATGGTGTCACACTTGTGTATTTTCTGTCATATAGACCCCTCAAAATGACTTCAAATGAGATGTGGTCCCTAAAAAAAATGGTGTTGTAAAAATGAGAAATTGCTGGTCAAATTTTAACCCTTATAACTCCCTAACAAAAAAAAATTTTGGTTCCTAAATTGTGCTGATGTAAAGTAGACATGTGGGAAATGTTACCTATTAAGTATTTTGTGTGACATATCTCTGTGATTTAAGGGCATAAAAATTCAAAGTTTGAAAATTGTGAAATTTTCAAAATTTTCGCCAAATTTCCATTTTTTTCACAAATAAACACAAGTTATATTGAAGAACTTTTACCACTATCATGAAGTACAATATGTCACGAGAAAACAGTGTCAGAATCGCCAAGATCCGTTAAAGCGTTCCAGTGTTATAACCTCATAAAGGGACAGTGGTCAGAATTGTAAAAATTGGCCCGGTCATTAATGTGCAAACCACCCTTGGGTTGAAGGGGTTAAATCATCACAGTGTTGTTATGCATCAGGCGTTAGGCAGCTTGCCTTGAACAAAATGTCCAGGGGGTCCGATCATCAGGAGAAGCAAAGAGAGGGGGGCCCAAGCAGACCGGGCTACCAACGTGTTTGGGCCCCACTTTTTGCATCTGATCACTGAGCCTCATACAGTATTAAGGGCAGTAATACCCTGCTGGCGGCCCTGGGTATAGAAGTGACCAGCTGGCACCATACCAGCACGGTTCTTTTTTGTTGACACCATCCAATGCATACAAGATTTCCCCACAAATATAGTGCGGGTTCTCACGGCCTTAGAAGATCTTCACTATCACAGTGTGGCAAGAAAACCTTCACAGTCATCCGGACTAAGCCATATCCAAGACAAATTATTACTGCTGCACAATGTGATCAGGCAAAGAAGCCATCTAGGCTATCCTTTCCTATATTGCCTAATATTCATTCTAATAATCCTATTAAGCAAATCTCAGAGTTTGTTTAATATTTACAATTCATATCTATAAGTGCCACCCTCAGAGCCAGTACATTGGCACCTGGCAAAACCGGTAGTTGTCGCTGGAATAGGATCTGGTAATAATAATAATAATAATTTTTATTTATATAGTGCCAACATATATCGCAGCGCTTTACAACTTATAGAGGGGACTTGTACAGACAATAGACATTACAGCATAACAGAAATCACAGTTCAAAACAGATACCAGTAGGAATGAGGGCCCTGCTCGCAAGCTTACAAACTATGAGGAAAAGGGGAGACACGAGAGGTGGATGGTAACAATTGCTTTAGTTATTTGGACCAGCCATAGTGTAAGGCTCGGGTGTTCATGTAAAGCTGCATGAACCAGTTAACAGCCTAAGTATGTAGCAGTACAGACACAGAGTGCTATTAACTGCGTAAAGTGTATGAGAACATGATGCGAGGAACCTGATTATGTTTGGTTGTTTTTTTTGTTTTTTTTGTTTTTTTTTAATAGGCCACACAGGGATAGTTAGGTTAATGCATTGAGGCGGTAGGCCAGTCTGAACAAATGCATTTTTAGGGCACGCTTAAAACTGTGGGGATTGGGGATTAATCGTATTAACCTGGGTAGTGCATTCCAAAGAATCGGCGCAGCACGTGTAAAGTCTTGGAGACGGGAATGGGAGGTTCTGATTATTGAGGATGCTAACCTGAGGTCATTAGCGGAGCAGAGGGCACGGGTAGGGTGGTAGACTGAGACCAGAGAGGAGATGTAGGGTGGTGCTGAGCCATGGAGTGCTTTGTGGATGAGGGTACTAGTTTTGTACTGGATTCTGGAGTGGATGGGTAGCCAGTGTAATGACTGGCACAAGGTAGAGGCATCGGTGTAACGGTTGGTGAGAAATATGATCCTGGCAGCAGCATTCAGGACAGATTTGTTATGATGACCTGGTGGTTAGGAGCACTCAGAATGACCTGATGAGCAAACTAGTAATACAGGACAAGCTCTGGGAAGTGGGAGCTCTGCTGACCGCAACCCCTAATCCTATCACAGCAACTAGAAATAGCCATGGAGCGTACCTGACTCTGCCTAGACGCCTCTTCACAGCCTAAGAGCTAACTACCCCTAAAGATAGAAAATAAAGCCTACCTTGCCTCAGAGAAATTCCCCAAAGAAAAAGGCAGCCCCCCACACATATTGACTGTGAGTTAAGATGGAAGTCACAAACACAGGAATGAAATAGGTTTCAGCAAAGGAGGCCAGACTTAACTAAACAGACTGAGGATAGAAAAGGTATCTTTACGGTCAGCATAAAAAACTATTAAAAAAAACACGCAGAGTGTGCAAAAGAGACCTCCGCACCGACTCACGGCTCGGAGGTGCCACTCTGCATCCCAGAGCTTCCAGCTAGCAAGGCAAAATCATGATAGCAAGCTGGACAAGAAAACAGAGGTAAACAAATAAGCTAGCAGGGACTTAGCTTTTGCTGGAGTAGACAGGTAATCTGAAAGATCCAAGAGAGAACTGAACCGTACTAGGACATTGACAGCTGGCATCAGGTAACGATCTGAGTGGAGTTAAATAGAGCAGCCAGCCTAGGACTAAACGAGGTCAGCTGAGGAAGGAACCTCAGAACCAGCAGCTCCACTCACAGCCACCAGAGGGAGTCCATGGACAGAACTCGCCGAAGTACCATTCATAACCACAGGAGGAAGTTCGAGAACAGAATTCACAACAGTACCCCCCCTTGAGGAGGGGTCACCGAACCCTCACCAGAGCCCCCAGGCCGATCAGGAAGAGCCAAATGAAAGGCACGAACAAGATCGGCAGCATGAACATCAGAGGCAACCACCCAGGAATTATCCTCCTGACCATAACCTTTCCACTTGACTAGGTACTGAAGTTTCCGTCTCGAAATACGAGAATCTAAAATCTTCTCCACCACATACTCCAACTCCCCCTCAACCAACACCGGGGCAGGAGGGTCAACGGAGGGAACCATAGGAGCCACATATCTCCGCAATAATGACCTATGGAACACATTGGCGAAAGAAGCTGGAAGGTCCAAACGAAATGACACAGGATTAAGAATTTCAGAAATCTTATAAGGACCAATGAAACGAGGCTTAAACTTAGGAGACGAAACCTTCATAGGAACATAACGAGACGACAACCAAACCAAATCCCCAACACGAAGTCGGGGAACAACACAGCGACGGCAGTTAGCGAAACGTTGAGCCTTCTCCTGGGACAATGTCAAATTGTCCACCACGTGAGTCCAAATTTGCTGCAACCTGTCCACCACAGAATCCACACCAGGACAGTCCGAAGGCTCAACCTGCCCTGAAGAAAAACGAGGGTGGAAACCAGAATTACAGAAAAAAGGCGAAACCAAAGTGGCCGAGCTCGCCCGATTATTAAGGGCGAACTCAGCCAAAGGCAAGAAGGACACCCAATCATCCTGATCAGCAGAAACAAAGCATCTCAGATATGTTTCCAAAGTCTGATTGGTTCGTTCGGTTTGGCCATTTGTCTGAGGATGGAAAGCTGAAGAAAAAGACAAATCAATGCCCATCTTAGCACAAAAGGACTGCCAAAACCTTGAAACAAACTGGGAACCTCGGTCCGACACGATGTTCTCCGGAATGCCATGTAAACGAACCACGTGCTGGAAAAATAATGGAACCAAATCAGAGGAGGAAGGCAATTTAGGCAAAGGTACCAAATGGACCATCTTAGAGAAGCGATCACAAACCACCCAGATAACCGACATCCTTTGAGAGACAGGGAGATCTGAAACAAAATCCATGGAAATATGCGTCCAGGGCCTTTTCGGGACCGGCAAGGGCAAAAGCAACCCACTAGCGCAGGAACAGCAGGGCTTAGCCCGAGCACAAGTCCCACAGGACTGCACAAAAGAACGCACATCCCGCGACAAGGAAGGCCACCAAAAGGATCTAGCCACCAAATCTCTGGTCCCAAAGATTCCAGGATGACCAGCCAACACCGAACAATGAACCTCAGAGATAACTCTACTAGTCCATCTATCAGGGACAAACAGTTTCTCTGCTGGGCAACGGTCAGGTCTATCAGCCTGAAACTTCTGCAGCACCCGCCGCAAATCAGGGGAGATGGCAGACAAAATTACCTCCTCTTTGAGAATACCAGCCGGCTCAGGAACTCCCGGAGAATCAGGCACAAAACTCCTTGAAAGGGCATCAGCCTTCACATTCTTAGAACCCGGAAGGTACGAAACCACAAAATCAAAGCGGGAGAAAAACAGCGACCATCGAGCCTGTCTAGGATTCAACCGCTTGGCAGACTCGAGATAAGTCAGATTCTTGTGATCCGTCAAGACTACCACGCGATGCTTGGCTCCTTCAAGCCAATGTCGCCACTCCTCGAACGCCCACTTCATAGCCAACAACTCTCGATTGCCCACATCATAATTGCGCTCAGCAGGCGAAAACTTTCTAGAAAAGAAAGCACATGGTTTCATCACCGAGCCATCAGAACTTCTTTGAGATAGAACAGCCCCTGCTCCAATCTCAGAAGCATCCACCTCGACCTGAAACGGGAGCGAAACATCTGGCTGACACAACACAGGGGCAGAAGAAAAACGACGCTTCAACTCCTGAAAAGCCTCAACGGCCGCAGAGGACGAATTGACCACATCCGCACCTTTCTTGGTCAAATCAGTCAATGGTTTAACAACACTAGAAAAATTAGCGATGAAGCGACGGTAAAAATTAGCAAAGCCCAGAAATTTCTGAAGGCTCTTCACAGAAGTAGGCTGAGTCCAATCATAAATGGCCTGAACTTTAACAGGGTCCATCTCGATAGCAGAAGGGGAAAAAATGAAGCCCAAAAATGAAACCTTCTGAACTCCAAAGAGACATTTAGACCCCTTCACAAACAAGGAATTAGCACGAAGGACCTGGAACACCATTCTGACCTGCTTCACATGAGACTCCCAATCGTCCGAAAAGACCAAAATATCATCCAAATATACAATCATGAATCTATCCAGGTACTTTCGGAAGATGTCATGCATAAAGGACTGAAGCACAGATGGAGCATTAGAAAACCCGAATGGCATCACCAGGTACTCAAAATGGCCCTCAGGCGTATTAAATGCTGTTTTCCATTCGTCGCCCTGTTTAATACGCACAAGATTATACGCCCCTCGAAGATCTATCTTGGTGAACCAGCTAGCCCCCTTAATCCGAGCAAACAAATCAGACAGTAGCGGCAAAGGGTACTGAAATTTGACGGTGATTTTATTGAGAAGGCGGTAATCTGTACAAGGTCTCAGAGAACCATCCTTCTTGGCCACAAAAAAGAACCCTGCTCCCAATGGTGACGACAACGGGCGAATATGCCCTTCATAGCGGCGTGTTCTGGAACAGATAAATTGAACAGTCGGCCCTTCGGAAACTTACTACCAGGAAGTAAATTAATAGCACAATCGCAATCCCTATGAGGAGGTAGGGCACTGGATTTGGGCTCATCAAATACATCCCGGTAATCTGACAAGAACTCAGGGACTTCAGAAGGATGGGAAGACAAAATTGACAACAATGGGACATCCCCATGTACCCCTTGACAACCCCAACTGGATACAGACATTGATTTCCAATCCAATACTGGATTATGGACCTGTAGCCATGGCAAACCCAAAACGACCACATAATGCAGATTATGCAACACCAAAAAGCGAATATCCTCCTGATGTGCAGGAGCCATGCACATGGTCAATTGAGTCCAGTACTGAGGCTTATTCTTGGCCAAAGGCGTAGCATCAATTCCTCTCAATGGAATAGGATACTGTAAGGGCTCCAAGAAAAAACCACATCGCCTGGCAAACTCCAAGTCCATCAAATTCAGGGCAGCGCCTGAATCCACAAATGCCATAACAGAATAGGACGACAAAGAGCAAATCAGAGTAACGGACAAAAGAAATTTAGGCTGTACAGTACCAATGGTGGCAGACCTAGCGAACCGCTTAGTACGCTTAGGACAATCAGAGATAGCATGAGTGGAGTCACCACAGTAAAAACACAGCCCATTCTGACATCTGTATTCTTGCCGTTCAGCTCTGGTCAAGGTCCTATCACGTTGCATAGGCTCAGGCCTCTGCTCAGAAGATACCGCCAAATGATGCACAGCTTTGCGCTCACGTAAGCGTCGATCGATCTGAATGGCCAAGGACATAAACTCATTCAGACCAGCAGGTGTGGGGAATCCCACCATTACATCCTTAAGGGCTTCAGAAAGACCATTTCTGAAAATTGCCGCCAGGGCACACTCATTCCACTGAGTAAACACAGACCACTTTTTAAACTTCTGACAATATACCTCCGCTTCATTCTGACCCTGACACAAAGCCAGCAAGATTTTCTCTGCCTGATCCACTGAATCTGGTTCATCATAAAGCAATCCAAGTGCCAGAAAAAAATGCATCTACATTACGCAATGCAGGATCTCCTGGTGCAAGGGAAAATGCCCAGTCTTGAGGGTCGCCACGTAACAAAGAAATAATGATTTTTCTTGCTGAATGGGGTCACCAGAGGAGCGGGGTTTCAAAGCAAAAAACAGTCTACAATTATTTTTGAAATTCAGGAACTTAGATCTATCCCCAGAAAACAAATCAGGAATTGGAATTCTGGGTTCTAACATCGGGTTCTGAACTACATAATCTTGAATGCCTTGTACCCTTGCAGTGAGTTGATCCACACAAGAGGACAGACCTTGAATGTCCATATCTACACCTGTGTCCTGAACCACCCAGAGATTTAGGGGAAAAGAAAAACAAAACACGCTGCAGAGAAAAAAAAAATGGTCTCAGAACTTCTCTTATCCCTCTATTGAGATGCATTAACACTTACGGGCCAGCTGTACTGTTATGATGACCTGGTGGTTAGGAGCACTCAAAATGACCTGATGAGCAAACTAGTAATACAGGACAAGCTCTGGGAAGTGGGAGCTCTGCTGACCGCAACCCCTAATCCTATCACAACAACTAGAAATAGCCGTGGAGCGTACCTGACTTTGCCTAGACGCCTCTTCACAGCCTAAGAGCTAACTACCCCTAAAGATAGAAAATAAAGCCTACATTGCCTCAGAGAAATTCCCCAAAGAAAAAGGCAGCCCCCCACACATATTGACTGTGAGTTAAGATGGAAGTCACAAACACAGGAATGAAATAGGTTTCAGCAAAGGAGGCCAGACTTAACTAAACAGACTGAGGATAGAAAAGGTATCTTTGCGGTCAGCATAAAAAACTATCAAAAAAACCACGCAGAGTGTGCAAAAGAGACCTCCGCACCAACTCACGGCACGGAGGTGCCACTCTGCATCCCAGAGCTTCCAGCTAGCAAGGCAAAATCATGATAGCAAGCTGGACAAGAAAACAGAGGTAAACAAATAAGCTAGCAGGGACTTAGCTTTTGCTGGAGTAGACAGGTAATCTGAAAGATCCAAGAGAGAACTGAACCGTACTAGGACATTGACAGCTGGCATCAGGTAACGATCTGAGTGGAGTTAAATAGAGCAGCCAGCCTAGGACTAAATGAGGTCAGCTGAGGAAGGAACCTCAGAACCAGCATCTCCACTCACAGCCACCAGAGGGAGTCCATGGACAGAACTCGCCGAAGTACCATTCATACCCACAGGAGGGAGTTCGAGAACAGAATTCACAACACAGATTGGAGCGGGGAGAGTTTGGTAAGAGGGAGGCCGATTAGTAGAGAGTTACAATAGTCCAGACGAGAATAAATCAGTGAGACAGTAAGAGTTTTTGCAGAGTCGAAAGTAAGAAAAGGGCGAATTCTAGAAATGTTTTTGAGATGCAGAAAAGAAGAGTGAGCCAATTATCGGATGTGGGGGGTGAATGAAAGCTCGGAATCAAGGATGACCCCAAGGCAGCGGGCATGTTGCTTTGGAGTAATGATAGAACCGCACACTGAGATGGCAATGTCAGGCAAAGGTAGTTTAGTAGAGGGAGAGAACACGAGGAGTTCAGTTTTTGACAGGTTCAGTTTCAGATAGAGGGAGAACATGATGTTAGAGACAGCGGTAAGACAATCACTGGTGTTTTCTAAGAAGGTCGGCGTGAAAGCAGGAGAAGAGGTGTATAATTGAGTGTCGTCAGCATAGAGATGGTACTGGAAACCAAATCTACTGATTGTTTGTCCAATAGGGGCAGTATACAAAGAGAAGAGGAGGGGGCCTAGGACTGATCCTTGAGGAACCCCAACAGTAAGGGGAAGGTGAGAGGAGGAGGAACCAGCAAAACATACAGTGAAGGGTCGGTCAGAGAGATAGGAGGAGAACCAAGAGAGAACGGTGTCCTTGATGCCGATGGAGCGGATAAGGATAGTTTTGCCGACATTAGGCATTTCTCAGGTTGTTAGTGAACCCTCATACACAAAAGGGATTCAGGTTCTGAAATATTTCATGCAATCATATATAAAAATGTCTGTTATGTTTAAATGCAGGTTTCAGTATTATAAAAATAATTATATTTCTTGATCTTTTTTAATGCAAGTGAAGCCTAAAAACATAGCCTTCTATTTACAGATTCTGTATGCTCTAACATACTATGTAAAATAGTCACATCAATAACAATTCACATTATTTCACATTCACATCTTTTATTATACTGATCATGACTCATGAATTTATACTTTCTGGATGCTTTCCTAGTTGCCATCCTTTCTTGTAATTACTGAGTTAAAGGCACAGTGCTGCTGTACATTTTCAGCACTTGTCAATTAATTTCTCGGTTCAGTAACTAAAATGCTTAAACTACAGAATATGTTTATGTTCTATCAGTAGGGAGTGAACTCTATTTAATCTGTTCTATAGTGATTAACTAGTGAAGCACACTAGGGTTGTACTAGGGCCAAATTTCATATTTAGTACTCTTGTCTACCAACAGATGGCAATGTTGTTTCCTCTAGAGTTTTGGAGTTTTGAATGACTTTACAATTTAGTGAGTGAAAAATGTGGAGAGGTCATCAGATGACACCTAGCATGTGAAAAATATATTATTAAAGCTGTGGTTCCCTACTGATCATAACTTAGTTAAAGTAAAACTATTGTGGTGCAAAGCAGTCAAAGCTTATATTTCTTTATACAAAGTGGATAGATAGATAGATAGATAGATAGATAGATAGATAGATAGATAGATAGATAGATAGATAGAAAAATTACTAGACTTACTTCTAGATAAATTTGCTTTTTATGTTCACTTTATATTTTAAAATAACAAATTATCATTAAAGTATAATTTGTCTTATGCTTTTAAAGAAATGTATTATTTATTATACCAAAATTCAAGAGCTTTTATTTTCTCTTTTGCTAAAATTATATTTACATGTGATACTTATTTCCATGAAAGTCTAAACATTTTAACAATATAACTAATAATCATAAAAATAAATATATTTTTTAAGATTTTGGAACTTATCAGATATACAGCGCTCCAGACATTGCATCGTTAAACTGAGGAAAATTTAACTAACTGAAAATGTAAGACAGTACAAATCTCAGTTCAGTGCGATATCCCCAAGTGAAACCAAGACCAAGATAGTAGTCATTTAGAAGTAGGGTGGAACTTTAGTAAACTGAAAAAATAAATAAATATATATATATATATACATACAGTATACCATATATACTCGTGTATAAGTCTGCAGTGTGATTCCTATAAGTGTGTCCTAGGAGCGTGAAGATTACAGTAGAATTAAAACCTGAAAGATGTATACAGACTGTGCCCTGCTACCTGCCACCATCGCACTCTAACAAGCATCTCTATTCTTCCGACAGGTATGTTCATCCACCCAGCTCTCCTGCTCTCCTGCTATCTGTCTATGAAGTGCACATAGTACATCACCCAGCTTTGCACATAGACTCGCCTTTGCACCTAGCATTCACATGATATGTTCATCCACCCAGCTCTCCTGCTCTCCTGCTGTCTGTCTATGAAGTGCACATAGTACATCACCCAGCTTTGCACATAGACTCGCCTCTGCACCTAGCATTCACATGGTATGCCTTTCAGCTAACCCCAGCTTTGCCCCACCCATGTTATTTATGATGTTGTTTACTCTAGCTTGATTGTATGCATCTGGTCCACTCTTAATTCTCTGACCATGATGAGCAGAGACCACTCCTCTCTGCTTCACACCTGAATGCACTTAGTTGTACTTATATTGCATAGCTCAAGTCTGCATAGACTTCTGTCTGCAGTGTGATTCCTATAAGCGTGTCCTGGAAGTGTGAAGATTACAGTAGAATTAAAACCTGAATTGAACCTGAAGGGAACTGAAGGTAACTGGCCAGTCACTGTAAACAATGTTTCTGTTTATTTTCACATTCACCCCTATAATCCTTCACTTTATGCTATCCCCTAATCCCTACACCAAGTAAGGAACTGTTTATCTCTGCTTCAATCCTCCCCATCCATCTCACCTCCTCCTCAAAACTGCTCCTTAACCTACAATCCTCTGTCTCCAAACACAGACAGCCCCCTCGTGCCCTCTCCTGCTCCCACCTGCTAACACTTTCTCTGCTCCTTCTCACTGCTGGTGATATCTCTCCAAATCCTGGTCCTCCTCACCACATTCCCACAGTCATTTCTACCTCCCATACATGCTCTATCACAAACTTCCGTAACCTTTCTAACCTTATACCCATTCACCCAGCCCCCACTTCCCCAGTCCCACTAACAGGAGCTTTGTGGAACGCTCGCTCTGTCTGCAACAAGCTTTCCTACATCCATGATCTTTTTGTTACTACCAAACTTTCCTTCCTTGCCATCCCCGAAACCTGGCTCACCCCTTCTGACACAGCCTCCCCTGCTGCACTCTCTTATGGTGGCTTCCACCTTTCTCACACACCCCGCCCCAGCAGCAAACATGGCGGAGGAGTTGGTTTTCTCCTATCAGATAACTGATCCTTCACCCCAATCCCACTGCCACCCTCTGTTACCCTCCCTTCCTTTGAGGTGCACTCTGTGCGCATCTACTCCCCCTCCAACCTCCAACTGGCTGTCATTTACCGCCCCCCAGGGCCAGGCACCACCTTCTTTGACCACTTCACCACCTGGATACTTCATTTCCTTTCCGCGGACATCCCCACTATCATCATGGGCGACTTCAACATCCCCATTGACACTTCCCTCTCAGCTGCCACAAAATTTCTATCTCTCACTTCCTCCTTTGGCCTCACTCAATGGTCTTCTACAGCCACCCACAAAGATGGTCACAGACTGGACCTCATCTTCACCCGCCTCTGCTCTCTATCTAACCTCTCTAACTCACCTCTTCCTCTCTCTGACCACAACCTTCTCACATTTTTTTCCTCTCCACTCCATGTCTACAATCCCCACCCCACAAACATTCACACCCTCGCAGAAATCTTAAACATCTTGACCTACATTCATTCTCTGTATCCCTCCTCCCTCTCACAGATATAAGTTCCTTACACAATGCAGATGACGCTGCCACTCTACAGTATATAACACCACAATAGCTGTAGCTTTGGAATCTGCTGCCCCACTTACACATACCAAAGCTCGCAAAATCAACAGACAGCCCTGTCACACCAGCCTGACCAAAGAACTGAGGCGAGCTTCCAAGGCTGCTGAGCACAGATGGAAAAGATCCCACTCCAACAAGCACTTCATCGCATTCAAACAGTCCCTCACTACTTTCAAGACCACACTCGCCACAGCTAAACAGACCTACTTCTCATCTCTCATATCCTCCCTGTCTCACAACACTAAACAGCTATTCAACACCTTCAATTCTCTCCTCAGTCCCCCAGCACCTCCTCCCTCCCCACTTATCTCAGCTGAAGACTTTGCCTCATTTTTCAACCAGAAGATTGATAACATCAGAGACAGTTTTGGTCAACAACCCCAGAGCCCTTCCTCCTGACTTTCCAGCCCTCTACCTCCAAAACCAACTTCTCCACCATTACAGAAGATCAACTCTCCACTCTACTCTCAAGATCGCATCTCACCACCTGTGCACTTGACCTGCTCCCATCCCAATTCATCCCAAACCTCACCACAGTCTTTATCCCAACCCTAACCCATCTCTTCAACCTATCACTAACAACTGGTGTTTTCCCCTCAAGCTTTAAACATGCCTCCATCACACCTATCCTCAAAAAGCCTTCTCTTGACCCATCCTCTGTTTCTAGCTATCGCCCTATATCACTTCTCCCCTATGCATCCAAACTACTGGAACAACACATTTACCTTGAACTGTCCTCCCATCTCTCTTCTTGCTCCCTCTTTGACCGCTTACAATCTGGCTTCCAGTCACACCATTCCACTGAAACTGCCCTAACTAAAGTCACCAATGACCTCTTAACCGCCAAGAGCAAGCGGCACTACTCTGTCCTCCTCCTCCTCGACCTGTTGACTGCCTTTGACACAGTGGACCATTCCCTATTATTACAGACCCTCTCATCCCTTGTCATCACAGACTTGGCCCTATCCTGGATCTCATCATACCTAACAGACCGGACATTCAGCGTCTCCCACTCACACACCACCTTCTCACCTCACCCCCTATCTGTCAGAGTCCCACAAGGTTCAGTCCTAGGGCCCCTGCTCTTCTCCATTTACACCTTTGGCCTGGGACAGCTCATAGAATCTCATGACTTTCAGTATCACCTCTATGCTGATGACACACAGATCTACATCTCTGGACCAGATATCACTTCCCTACTAACCAGAATCCCTCAATGTCTGTCCACTATTTCATCCTTCTTCACCGCTAGATTTCTGAAACTTAACATGGACAAAACAGAATTCATAATCTGTCCCCCATCTCACGCGACCCCCCCAACAAACCTATCCATTAGAGTAAATGGCTACCCACTCTCCCAAGTCCCACAAGCTCGCTGCCTCAGGGTAATCCTTGATGCTGATCTCTCCTTCAAACCACATATCCAAGCCCTTTCCACTTCCTGCCGACTTCAACTAAAAAATATTTCACAAATCCGTACATTCCTCAACCAAGAATCTGCAAAAACCCTAGTCCATGCCCTCATCATCTCTCGCCTTGACTACTGCAACCTCCTGCTCTGTGGCCCCCCTCTAACACTCTCGCACCCCTCCAATCTATTCTAAACTCTGCTGCCCTACTAATCCACCTGTCCCCCCACTATTCCCCAGCCTCTCCCCTCTGTCAATCCCTTCACTGGCTCCCCATTGCCCAGAGACTCCAGTATAAACCCTAACCATGACGTACAAAGCCATCTACAACCTGTCTCCTCCATACATCTGTGACCTTGTCTCCCGGTACTTACCTACACGCAACCTCTGATCCTCACAAGATCTCCTTCTCTACTCCCCTCTTGTCTCCTCTTCCCACAATCGTATACAAGATTTCTCTCGCATATCACCCCTACCCTGGAACCCTCTACCACAACACATCAGACTCTCGCCTACCATCAAAACCTTCAAAAAGAGCCTGAAGACCCACCTCTTCTGACAAGCCTACAAACTGCAGTAACCACCGATCGACCAAACCGCTGCATGACCAGCTCTATCCTCGCCTACTGTATTCTCACCCATCCCTTGTAGATTGTGAGCCTTCACGGGCAGGGTCCTCTCTCCTCCTGTACCAGTTATGACTTATATTGTTTAGGATTATTGTACTTGTTTTTATTATGTATACCCCTCCTCACATATAAAGCGCCATGAAATAAATGGCACTATAACAATAAATAATAATAATAATAATAAGCTGAGTTTTTCAGCACATTATTTTGTGCTGAAAACTCCCCCTCGGCTTATACATGAGTCAATTGTCCCAGAGGGCCAGCGGGGAAGGGGGAGCGGTGGAGCAGTGGGTCACAGGAGGCAGGAGCTGGTGACTGTCACTGTGCCCCCTGCTAAAGAAAAATGAATATTAATTTCTCTTATATCGTGCACAGTGACACCCGCAGCCACTGGCTTCCAGAAGACATCCTACTCACCTTCCTGCGCACCCTCACTGCATCTCGTTGGTTCCGGCACTAGCAGCATTTCCTGCCAAGCGATCACGTGGCCCTGCTCATTAAAGTAATAAATATGCACGCCTCTCCACACCCATAGGCGTGGAGTGAATATTCATTACCTTAATGAGCAGGGCCACGTGATCGCTCGGCAAGAAGAGCTGCTGACACTGGAATGAGATGCATCCAGGGCGCAGAGGCAGGTGACTAGGATGTTTTTTTTTTTTAATATGAAACATGCATTTAAGGACTGCGACAGGGAAGACATGCATACGACAGTAACCGGGGAGCCATGCATACAACGACAGGAACCGGAGAGCCATGCATACCAGGACAGCGATGGGGAGCCATGCATACAAGGATAGGGGATAAAAAGCCATGCATACCAGGATAGGGGAAAAGGAGCCATGCATACAAGGATAGGGGATAAGGAGCCTTCCCCCCAGGGATTGGATGGGGGAGCCATGCATACCAGGACAGGGATGGGGGACAATGCATACCCACCTTATACTTGAGTCAATAAGCTTACCCAGTTTTTTATGGCAAAATTAGGTACCTCGGCTTATACTCGTGTCGGCTTATATTCGAGTATATACAGTATACACAGCTCTGGAAAAAATTAAGAGACCACTGCAAAATGTTCAGTTTGTCTGATTTTTCTCTTTATAGGTATATTTTTGAGTAAAATGTAAATTGTTCTTGTACTCTATAAACTACTGACAACATGTGTCAGAATTTCTAACCAATGCATTTTGTATTTTTTTTCAGAAAAAGAGAAGTGGTCAAAAAATAAAAAAACAGTGCTTTGAGACCTCAAATAATGCAAAGGAAACAAGTTCATAATTATTTAGAAACAGCAATACTAATGTTTTAACTCAGGAAGAGTTCAGCAATAAATATTTTGTGGAATAACCATGATTTTTAACCACAGCTTTCATACATCTTGGTATGCTTTCCACCAGTCTTCCACACTGCTTCTGATGCAAAAATTTAAGCAGTTCTTCTTTGTTTGATGGCTCGTGACTATCCATCATCCTCTTGATTACATTCCAGAGGTTTTCAGTGGGGTTCAGGTCTGGAGACTGGGCTGCCCATGACAGGATTTTGATGTGGTGGTGTCTAAATTTTGCCAAAAGCAGTGTTAGGTGTCGAGTTCCCGCTTCTGCACAGGGGGAATCTTGAACCATCTCCGCTGCAGTCTCCCATTGTTCTCCAGCTGCAGTGGAGTCTGCTCAGCAGAGACGTTAGTCCCAGCGTCTAGCTCAGTCTAATACTGGACAACTAGTTACTACTGGACAACTAGTTACTACTGCCCTTCCAGGCTCTGTCCTTGTAGCCAGCAATGTTCAGCAGCGAGCAGGTGTTACTGGGACTAAGTCCTGCTTTTCCCATACTGAGCATGCCCACGGGATGACCTCCCAATGGAGGTCAGGGGTCACATGCTCAGGTCCTGTTGCGGCTCCTATTAGTCCATCTGGAAGGTATTGTACCACTTCCACTATAAAAAGTTTGCATGGCCGCTCAGCCATGCGCTAGTGTACATTTGAAAACATGTGTGTGTGTTTATGAGTGCAAGTCATTCTTTAAACATCCCCTCCCTTGTGTATGACTGCTCGCGTAAGGTGGATGTCTGCTATCTAATGCCCGGCTGAACTATCAGCATTAAACACACAAAACAATGTCTAATTGCTGAGACCACCAGTGCGGCGCTCTGCGCTATTAGAGTGCTTTCCTATCCCAAGTCTGGGTGGTTAGTGGCATCTGCCAGAGCGGCACAGCATGCACTCTTGTGCATTTAAGTTATATTTTCAGTTCCTCTGACACTCCAGTTGCGGTGTCGAGCGCAAGTGGTCTGAACGTACTCTAATCCTGTGTCTTGGGATAGAGTCCTGAGACTCCTTGCTTGCGCTCTTGGTGTGGTACCAGGGCCCTGTGATGCAACAGGGTTTGCTTCCTTTGCACTGGGTGAAGTTAACCCATGTGTGTATCCACATTGTACCGCCATATAGTCCGTCATTACTCAGCTGCAGGTTTCATCTCTGCACGCTTGACCCCGGGCTGCGAACGCACCTATACCATCTCTCTTATAATTTGGTGCATTCTGCTAGCCCTGACAAGCAGTATATACACATATATATATATATACACTACTCAAAAAAATAAAGGGAACACTACAATCCCACCAATCCCACATCCTAGATATCACTGAATGAAATATTCCAGTTGTAAATCTTTATTCATTACATAGTGAAATGTGTTGAGAGCAATAAAACCTAAAAATGATCAAGGTAAATCACAACTAATATCCAACGGAGGTCTGGAGTGGAAAATGAAGTTACAGGCTGATCCAACTTCAGTGGAAATGCCTCAAGACAAGGAAATGATGCTCAGTACAGTGTGTGGCCTCCACGTGCCTGTATAACCTCCCTACAATGCCTGGACATGCTCCTGATCTGTGGATGTCTGGAACTCAGACCATCCTCATGGAGTCGGTTTCTAACCATTTGTGCAGACACTTGCCTGCTGGAGGTCAGTGCTCCTCCTGTTCCTCCTTGCACAAAGGCTGAGGGAGTGGTCCTATGGCTCCCTCCATGTCTCCTGGAGTATTGGTTTGTCTTCTGGTAGCACCTCCAGCCTCTGGACACTACGCTGACGGACACATCAAACCTTCTTGCCATGGTTCACATTGATGTGCCATCCTGGATGTTTTGTTAAAATTTTCCCAGTGGCTCACTTTGTTGTTTAGCAACAAACTCCTGCTGTTATCAAGAACAATAGTTGGACATTTTTATACGATCTATGCAAATGGAAAGATACTACATATTTAACATAATACTTACTGTAAGAATTCAACGACACTAAACGATAAACTTGATGACCACAAGCAAAGAGGAAAGGATGACATTAGCTCTTGGCACCAAGTTCTATTCTTAACAGGAGAAGGTACAAGCAATTCATAATTATGCAAACTGCATTATTTTGCAGTTTGTATTTGAATGACAATGGGTTGTCATTTCATTAAATGGGTTGTCCAAAAATCATTACTTATCGCCTATCATTAAGATTGATAGAGGTCACACTGCTGAGACGCTAAGCCTGTGTGCACACATTGCATTTTTGCTGTGTTTTTGCAGCTTTTTTCCAGTGCTGATTTGCCAAAAAACTTAAGGGTTTCATGATTCCAGCAAAGTGAATGAGAATCCTTAAGTCTCGTGCACACGTTGCTTATTTGTAACCTCCAGATTTACTATCTCCAGCCTGTCAATTCTTTCAGCATTTTTGCTGCTGATTAGTGTTGAGCGATACTTTCCGATATCGGAAAGTATCGGTATCGGAAAGTATCGGCCGATACCGTCACAGTATCGGAATCCAATCCGATACCGATACCCGATCCCAATGCAAGTCAATGGGACGAAAATATCGGAATTAAAATAAACCCTTTATACACTTGTAGGTTCATTCTACATGAAGGAAAACAACTAAGAATATTGTAGGATGTATTGGGGGACGTGGCGGAGATATTAAAGGGACAGAGGTTTAGCCCAATGTAATAGAATAGCAGGATTTTTTATTTTTTTTTATGAAGTTCGGCGTTAGAAAGAATTTGACTATGTTTTTTTTTTTTTTTTTATGTCAGATATTGATGTTTCACTACTTCCACGCCCTTCACCTTCTTTTTTACTTCTCCCACGCTTTCTTCTTAATTATCCTCATCATCAGCTTCTTTGACATCAACTTCTTCACCTTATTCATCTTCTTCTTCATCTTCTACCTATTATTTTTTGGGTTACATTGTTCATATTCTTTTTATTTTACTATTATCTTCATCATATTCAACTTCTTCATCATATTCTTATTTGTGACAGGCATTCCCGTAGTTGTTATCTATAAAAGTTTGAAGATTACACCTTCCGTTCTGCCTGTCACAAAACAGTTACATTTGTCCGCGTTCAGTTTGGCCTGCAGCATCAGGCTTTATCCAGGGGCACCACGAGGAGGAACGGACTCACCCCCATACACTGCTTAGTCTTCTTCTGCTTATAATTTACATAATATTTTTTGCTCTGATATTTTGTGTTATGCTTAATGTCCTTCTGCTCTTTGTTCTGCAGCCTCTTGTTCTTCTGCTTCTCGGTCTTCCAGGTCGTCGTCGTCTCCAGGGTCGTCGTCTCCGGGGTCGTCGTCATCGGGGTGGTCTTCAGGGTCGTCGTCTCCGGGGTCGTCGTCATCGGGGTGGTCTTCGGGGTCATCGTCTCCAGGGTCGTCGTCATCACGGTGGTTGTCGTCTCTGGTGTCGTCGTCATCTTAGGGGTGGTCTTCTGGGTCATTGTGTTTAGTCTCTTGAACTTGGAAATGTAGCAGAAGGTACAAGAAGGCTGAGAAAATGCCGAGAACCAGCTGATGGAACTGGAACTCGGATGGCTACCCGAAGGTCCAAGAGCCAATGGAACTACCGAGGACCAGCTGACGTTACTGGAACCCGGTTACTAAGCAGGAGGTACCTGTGCTGAAAGCACTACCAAGGACCACCTGACGTTGGTGGAACTCGGATACCCAGAGGGAGGCACCTAAGCCAAAGGCTCTGCCCGGAACCAGCTGACGGTACTGGAACCAGGATGGGGAGCAGAAGGTACAAGAGCAAAAGACACTGCCGAGAACCAGCTGACGGTGCTGGAACCCGGATGGGTAGCCGAAGGTCCAAGAGCCAATGGAACTACCGAGGACCAGCTGACGTTACTGGAACCCGGTTACTAAGCAGGAGGTACCCGTGCCTGAAAGCACTACCAAGGACCACCTGACGTTGGTGGAACTCGGATACCAAAGGGAGGCACCTAAGCCAAAGGCTCTGCCCGGAACCAGCTGACGGTACTGGAACCAGGATGGGGAGCAGAAGGTACAAGAGCAAGTGTCTGCGTGGCTTTTGCAGGACACGATGCCGGCTGCACAGCAGGGGAACAGCTGGCGGTGCTGGACCCCACTGACACATTGGCGAGGTGTTTTTCTCTGTGCAGCTAGCACATCTGGGCCCCAACTGGCGGTTTGTTAGAGCCCAGGGTCAGCAGGAGGAGGAGCAGGAGGAGGAGGAGCAGGGGGAGGGGAGTGTAGGCCGAAGCCTGCACTGGCGGCAGCTTTGGGTCTGTTGTGTCTGCGTGGCTTTTGCAGGACACGTTGCCGGCTACACAGCAGGGGAACAGCTGGCGGTGCTGGACCCCACTGACACATTGGCGAGGTGTTTGGCTCTGTGCAGCCAGCACTTCCGGACAGCAACTAGCGTTGTTGGAGCCCGGGCTCTGCAGGTGGAGCATATGTTGGCCTCTCACACTCGGGTCCTTACACCCGCTTCAGACTGTGCGGCGTCATCTGATCCCTTATCGCATGCCACGGCCATGAAGCCGCACAGTCCGAAGAAGGCGGAAGGAGAGGAGGGACAGGCGAACTGATGCACTGATCCTGCCCATCAATCACACCCTCGCAGTCCCAATAAATAAGACACCGAGGGGCGTTGTGTGGGTCAGGGCGGCCGCAGAGGCGCAGGCAGCCAAACAATGATGCCAGAAGACGGGCAGCGCTACCAAGGGGGTTGCAGCGTGTCATTACAAAGGAAAGTCACACCACCGGGACGGTTAAATGGTCACACAGAGGACACATTTCAGACGTGTTTTCAGTTCCACATGTGCGAGGAGAATACGTTTCTGAGCCACCTTGCACACATGCAGCATTACCGCTGTACAAGGTGGCTGGATAACGTAAAAACGCCTGGGGGAGGGGGGACAGGTTCCCTTCAATTTCAGTTCTTGTGTCTGCGTGGCTTTTGCAGGACACGTTGCCGGCTGCACAGCAGGGGAACAGCTGGCGGTGCTGGACCCCACTGACACATTGGCTGGTGTTTTTCTCTGTGCAGCTAGCACATCTGGGCCCCAACTGGCGGTGTGTTAGAGCCCAGGGTCAGCAGGAGGAGGAGCAGGAGGAGGAGGAGCAGGGGGAGGGGAGTGTAGGCCGAAGCCTGCACTGGCGGCAGCTTTGGGTCTGTTGTGTCTGCGTGGCTTTTGCAGGACACGTTGCCGGCTACACAGCAGGGGAACAGCTGGCGGTGCTGGACCCCACTGACACATTGGCGAGGTGTTTGGCTCTGTGCAGCCAGCACTTCCGGACAGCAACTAGCGTTGTTGGAGCCCGGGCTCTGCAGGTGGAGCAGAGTGTAGGCCGAAGCCTAATTGAACCGATTTCAAAAGTCACCTTTAACCCCCCCTCAGGGGTTACAAAGTAGAAGAGCCACAGCTTATGCAGCAGCAGTGCTGCGCAAGTCAAAGGTTGCTCTTGTAATTTTTCTCCTTGCACACGCTGAATGGAACACGTATAACATTCAGCCCTTTATACAGTCAAACTGTGTAATGGAGGTGAGAGTTCCCTTTGTAATGAGACGCAGCACAGGTGTCAAGAATCCCACCTTGGTGCTGGGTGCAGCCTCCCGAGCGTTGTTATTTGCTGTACAGGAGTCTGCGCTGTCGTGTTATCCCCTGGCCTAGCGCCGTTAGCGCTGCCCATCTTCTGGCATCATGTAATGTCGGCCGGTGCGGTTCGCGATGCCCATGAATCCCAGCCCCGCAGTGTCTTAACATTGTTAAAACACTGCGGGGCTGGGATTCAGGGCCTGGCGCAGCACATATGTTGGCCTCTCACACTCGGGTCCTTACACCCGCTTCAGACTGTGCGGCGTCATCTGATCCCTTATCGCATGCCACGGCCATGAAGCCGCACAGTCCGAAGAAGGCGGAAGGAGAGGAGGGACAGGCGAACTGATGCACTGATCCTGCCCATCAATCACACCCTCGCAGTCCCAATAAATAAGACACCGAGGGGCGTTGTGTGGGTCAGGGCGGCCGCAGAGGCGCAGGCAGCCAAACAATGATGCCAGAAGACGGGCAGCGCTACCAAGGGGGTTGCAGCGTGTCATTACAAAGGAAAGTCACACCACCGGGACGGTTAAATGGTCACACAGAGGACACATTTCAGACGTGTTTTCAGTTCCACATGTGCGAGGAGAATACGTTTCTGAGCCACCTTGCACACATGCAGCATTACCGCTGTACAAGGTGGCTGGATAACGTAAAAACGCCTGGGGGAGGGGGGACAGGTTCCCTTCAATTTCAGTTCTTGTGTCTGCGTGGCTTTTGCAGGACACGTTGCCGGCTGCACAGCAGGGGAACAGCTGGCGGTGCTGGACCCCACTGACACATTGGCTGGTGTTTTTCTCTGTGCAGCTAGCACATCTGGGCCCCAACTGGCGGTGTGTTAGAGCCCAGGGTCAGCAGGAGGAGGAGCAGGAGGAGGAGGAGCAGGGGGAGGGGAGTGTAGGCCGAAGCCTGCACTGGCGGCAGCTTTGGGTCTGTTGTGTCTGCGTGGCTTTTGCAGGACACGTTGCCGGCTACACAGCAGGGGAACAGCTGGCGGTGCTGGACCCCACTGACACATTGGCGAGGTGTTTGGCTCTGTGCAGCCAGCACTTCCGGACAGCAACTAGCGTTGTTGGAGCCCGGGCTCTGCAGGTGGAGCAGAGTGTAGGCCGAAGCCTAATTGAACCGATTTCAAAAGTCACCTTTAACCCCCCCTCAGGGGTTACAAAGTAGAAGAGCCACAGCTTATGCAGCAGCAGTGCTGCGCAAGTCAAAGGTTGCTCTTGTAATTTTTCTCCTTGCACACGCTGAATGGAACACGTATAACATTCAGCCCTTTATACAGTCAAACTGTGTAATGGAGGCGAGAGTTCCCTTTGTAATGAGACGCAGCACAGGTGTCAAGAATCCCACCTTGGTGCTGGGTGCAGCCTCCCGAGCGTTGTTATTTGCTGTACAGGAGTCTGCGCTGTCGTGTTATCCCCTGGCCTAGCGCCGTTAGCGCTGCCCATCTTCTGGCATCATGTAATGTCGGCCGGTGCGGTTCGCGATGCCCATGAATCCCAGCCCCGCAGTGTCTTAACATTGTTAAAACACTGCGGGGCTGGGATTCAGGGCCTGGCGCAGCACATATGTTGGCCTCTCACACTCGGGTCCTTACACCCGCTTCAGACTGTGCGGCGTCATCTGATCCCTTATCGCATGCCACGGCCATGAAGCCGCACAGTCCGAAGAAGGCGGAAGGAGAGGAGGGACAGGCGAACTGATGCACTGATCCTGCCCATCAATCACACCCTCGCAGTCCCAATAAATAAGACACCGAGGGGCGTTGTGTGGGTCAGGGCGGCCGCAGAGGCGCAGGCAGCCAAACAATGATGCCAGAAGACGGGCAGCGCTACCAAGGGGGTTGCAGCGTGTCATTACAAAGGAAAGTCACACCACCGGGACGGTTAAATGGTCACACAGAGGACACATTTCAGACGTGTTTTCAGTTCCACATGTGCGAGGAGAATACGTTTCTGAGCCACCTTGCACACATGCAGCATTACCGCTGTACAAGGTGGCTGGATAACGTAAAAACGCCTGGGGGAGGGGGGACAGGTTCCCTTCAATTTCAGTTCTTGTGTCTGCGTGGCTTTTGCAGGACACGTTGCCGGCTGCACAGCAGGGGAACAGCTGGCGGTGCTGGACCCCACTGACACATTGGCTGGTGTTTTTCTCTGTGCAGCTAGCACATCTGGGCCCCAACTGGCGGTGTGTTAGAGCCCAGGGTCAGCAGGAGGAGGAGCAGGAGGAGGAGGAGCAGGGGGAGGGGAGTGTAGGCCGAAGCCTGCACTGGCGGCAGCTTTGGGTCTGTTGTGTCTGCGTGGCTTTTGCAGGACACGTTGCCGGCTACACAGCAGGGGAACAGCTGGCGGTGCTGGACCCCACTGACACATTGGCGAGGTGTTTGGCTCTGTGCAGCCAGCACTTCCGGACAGCAACTAGCGTTGTTGGAGCCCGGGCTCTGCAGGTGGAGCAGAGTGTAGGCCGAAGCCTAATTGAACCGATTTCAAAAGTCACCTTTAACCCCCCCTCAGGGGTTACAAAGTAGAAGAGCCACAGCTTATGCAGCAGCAGTGCTGCGCAAGTCAAAGGTTGCTCTTGTAATTTTTCTCCTTGCACACGCTGAATGGAACACGTATAACATTCAGCCCTTTATACAGTCAAACTGTGTAATGGAGGCGAGAGTTCCCTTTGTAATGAGACGCAGCACAGGTGTCAAGAATCCCACCTTGGTGCTGGGTGCAGCCTCCCGAGCGTTGTTATTTGCTGTACAGGAGTCTGCGCTGTCGTGTTATCCCCTGGCCTAGCGCCGTTAGCGCTGCCCATCTTCTGGCATCATGTAATGTCGGCCGGTGCGGTTCGCGATGCCCATGAATCCCAGCCCCGCAGTGTCTTAACATTGTTAAAACACTGCGGGGCTGGGATTCAGGGCCTGGCGCAGCACATATGTTGGCCTCTCACACTCGGGTCCTTACACCCGCTTCAGACTGTGCGGCGTCATCTGATCCCTTATCGCATGCCACGGCCATGAAGCCGCACAGTCCGAAGAAGGCGGAAGGAGAGGAGGGACAGGCGAACTGATGCACTGATCCTGCCCATCAATCACACCCTCGCAGTCCCAATAAATAAGACACCGAGGGGCGTTGTGTGGGTCAGGGCGGCCGCAGAGGCGCAGGCAGCCAAACAATGATGCCAGAAGACGGGCAGCGCTACCAAGGGGGTTGCAGCGTGTCATTACAAAGGAAAGTCACACCACCGGGACGGTTAAATGGTCACACAGAGGACACATTTCAGACGTGTTTTCAGTTCCACATGTGCGAGGAGAATACGTTTCTGAGCCACCTTGCACACATGCAGCATTACCGCTGTACAAGGTGGCTGGATAACGTAAAAACGCCTGGGGGAGGGGGGACAGGTTCCCTTCAATTTCAGTTCTTGTGTCTGCGTGGCTTTTGCAGGACACGTTGCCGGCTGCACAGCAGGGGAACAGCTGGCGGTGCTGGACCCCACTGACACATTGGCTGGTGTTTTTCTCTGTGCAGCTAGCACATCTGGGCCCCAACTGGCGGTGTGTTAGAGCCCAGGGTCAGCAGGAGGAGGAGCAGGAGGAGGAGGAGCAGGGGGAGGGGAGTGTAGGCCGAAGCCTGCACTGGCGGCAGCTTTGGGTCTGTTGTGTCTGCGTGGCTTTTGCAGGACACGTTGCCGGCTACACAGCAGGGGAACAGCTGGCGGTGCTGGACCCCACTGACACATTGGCGAGGTGTTTGGCTCTGTGCAGCCAGCACTTCCGGACAGCAACTAGCGTTGTTGGAGCCCGGGCTCTGCAGGTGGAGCAGAGTGTAGGCCGAAGCCTAATTGAACCGATTTCAAAAGTCACCTTTAACCCCCCCTCAGGGGTTACAAAGTAGAAGAGCCACAGCTTATGCAGCAGCAGTGCTGCGCAAGTCAAAGGTTGCTCTTGTAATTTTTCTCCTTGCACACGCTGAATGGAACACGTATAACATTCAGCCCTTTATACAGTCAAACTGTGTAATGGAGGCGAGAGTTCCCTTTGTAATGAGACGCAGCACAGGTGTCAAGAATCCCACCTTGGTGCTGGGTGCAGCCTCCCGAGCGTTGTTATTTGCTGTACAGGAGTCTGCGCTGTCGTGTTATCCCCTGGCCTAGCGCCGTTAGCGCTGCCCATCTTCTGGCATCATGTAATGTCGGCCGGTGCGGTTCGCGATGCCCATGAATCCCAGCCCCGCAGTGTCTTAACATTGTTAAAACACTGCGGGGCTGGGATTCAGGGCCTGGCGCAGCACATATGTTGGCCTCTCACACTCGGGTCCTTACACCCGCTTCAGACTGTGCGGCGTCATCTGATCCCTTATCGCATGCCACGGCCATGAAGCCGCACAGTCCGAAGAAGGCGGAAGGAGAGGAGGGACAGGCGAACTGATGCACTGATCCTGCCCATCAATCACACCCTCGCAGTCCCATTAAATAAGACAACGAGGGGCGTTGTGTGGGTCAGGGCGGCCGCAGAGGCGCAGGCAGCCAAACAATGATGCCAGAAGACGGGCAGCGTTACCAAGGAGCTTGTTGCGTGTGTCAATACAAAGTCAAATCACACCTGAGGGACGTTTTAATGGTCACAGAGGACACATTTTAGACGTGTTCACTTCAACATGGGCAAGGAGAATAAGTTTCTGAGCCACCTTGAACACATGCAGCATTACTGCTGTTCAAGGTAGCTGTAAAACATAGAAACACCTGGGGGAGGGGGGACAGGTTCCCTTCAATTTCAGTTCTTGTGTCTGCGTGGCGGTCGCAGGACACGTTGCCGGCTACACAGCAGGGGAACAGCTGGCGGTGCTGAACCCCACTGACACATTGGCTGGTGTTTTTCTCTGTGC
This sequence comes from Ranitomeya variabilis, assembly GCF_051348905.1. NCBI lineage: Eukaryota > Metazoa > Chordata > Amphibia > Anura > Dendrobatidae > Ranitomeya > Ranitomeya variabilis. Next base: position 822,089,632 of record NC_135232.1, on the reverse strand, counting down.
AGCTAGCACATCTGGGCAAAAACTGGCGGTGTTAGAGCCCAGGGTCAGCAGGAGGAGCAGGGGGAGCGGAGTGTAGGCCGAAGCCTGCACTCGAGCAAGTTGAAAGGAAACCTTTAACCCCCCCCCCCCCCAGGCGTTTGTAGCTGAAAGAGCCATTGTGTACAGCACTAATGCTGGAAAAGGTAAACTTAGCTCTTTTAATTATGGTCCTTGTACATGCGGAACCTAACATTTATGAAATGTGTCTCCTCACAGCGTTAAACCGTCCGGTAGGTGGAACTTTCCTTTGTCGTGTGACGCAGCACAGCCATCATTTTTACCCCCTTGGCGCCGTGCGCCGCCTCCTCAGCGTTGTTTGAATCTGTCCCGGAGCCTGCGCTGTTAGGTTAGCCCTTGGCCATGCACACATGTTGCGCTGCCCGTCTTCTGACCTCATTTGGTGTCAGGCTGGCTGCGCCTGTGCGGGTGCGCTGGCCGAGATCCCGCCTCGCAGTGTCGTCTAATGTAATCCCACCGCGGGCCTGTGATCCGTGCCCGTGCGCAGTGCATATCCTCTCCTCTCACTCCCCTCCCTACGGCTTTTTCAGACTGTGCGGTGTCACGGCCGTGGCATGCTATTAGGGACCAGCTGACATCGCACAGTCTGAAGAAGCCGTAGGGAGGGGAGTGAGAGGAGAGGATATGCACTGCGCACGGGCACGGATCACAGGCCCGCGGTGGGATTACATTAGACGACACTGCGAGGCGGGATCTCGGCCAGCGCACCCGCACAGGCGCAGCCAGCCTGACACCAAATGAGGTCAGAAGACGGGCAGCGCAACATGTGTGCATGGCCAAGGGCTAACCTAACAGCGCAGGCTCCGGGACAGATTCAAACAACGCTGAGGAGGGGGCGCACGGCGCCAAGGGGGTAAAAATGATGGCTGTGCTGCGTCACACGACAAAGGAAAGTTCCACCTACCGGACGGTTTAACGCTGTGTGGGGACACATTTCATAAGTGTTAGGTTCAGCATGTGCAAGGAGCATCACGAAAAGAGGCACTTTTTCCCTTTGCATCATTACTGCTGCACAAGGTGGCTCCTTCAGTAACAAACGCCTGGGGGGGGGGGGGGTCAGGTTCCCTTACATTTAACTTGTTGTGTCTGCGTGGCGGTCGCAGTACACGTTGCCGTATACACAGCAGGGGAACAGCTGGCGGTGCTGAACCCCACTAACACATTGGCGAGGTGTTTGGCTCTGTGCGTACAGCACTTCTGGACGGCAACTAGCGGTGTTGGAGCCCAGGGACAGGTGGAGGAGGAGGAGGTTGGAGGAGGTTGGAGGAGGTAGGAGGGATTGCCACACACACAGCAGGGGAACAGCTGACGTTACTGAACCCCAATAACAGAGGAGGGACTGTTGACTGTGCGTACAGCACTTCTGGACGGCAACTGGCGGTGTTGGAGCCCAGGGACAGGTGGAGGAGGAGGAGGTTGGAGGAGGTAGGAGGGATTGCCACACACACAGCAGGGGAACAGCTGACGTTACTGAACCCCAATAACAGAGGAGGGACTGTTGACTGTGCGTACAGCACTTCTGGACGGCAACTGGCGGTGTTGGAGCCCAGGGACAGGTGGAGGAGGAGGAGGTTGGAGGAGGTAGGAGGGATTGCCACACACACAGCAGGGGAACAGCTGACGTTACTGAACCCCAATAACAGAGGAGGGACTGTTGACTGTGCGTACAGCACTTCTGGACGGCAACTGGCGGTGTTGGAGCCCAGGGACAGGTGGAGGAGGAGGAGGTTGGAGGAGGTAGGAGGGATTGCCACACACACAGCAGGGGAACAGCTGACGTTACTGAACCCCAATAACAGAGGAGGGACTGTTGACTGTGCGTACAGCACTTCTGGACGGCAACTGGCGGTGTTGGAGCCCAGGGACAGGTGGAGGAGGAGGAGGTTGGAGGAGGTAGGAGGGATTGCCACACACACAGCAGGGGAACAGCTGACGTTACTGAACCCCAATAACAGAGGAGGGACTGTTGACTGTGCGTATAGCACTTCTGGACGGCAACTGGCGGTGTTGGAGCCCAGGGACAGGTGGAGGAGGAGGAGGTTGGAGGAGGTTGGAGGAGGTAGGAGGGATTGCCACACACACAGCAGGGGAACAGCTGACGTTACTGAACCCCAATAACAGAGGAGGGACTGTTGACTGTGCGTACAGCACTTCTGGACGGCAACTGGCGGTGTTGGAGCCCAGGGACAGGTGGAGGAGGAGGAGGTTGGAGGAGGTAGGAGGGATTGCCACACACACAGCAGGGGAACAGCTGACGTTACTGAACCCCAATAACAGAGGAGCGACTGTTGACTGTGCGTACAGCACTTCTGGACGGCAACTGGCGGTGTTGGAGCCCAGGGACAGGTGGAGGAGGAGGAGGTTGGAGGAGGTTGGAGGAGGTAGGAGGGATTGCCACACACACAGCAGGGGAACAGCTGACGTTACTGAACCCCAATAACAGAGGAGGGACTGTTGACTGTGCGTACAACACTTCTGGACGGCAACTGGCGGTGTTGAAGCCCAGGGACAGGTGGAGGAGGAGGAGGTTGGAGGAGGTTGGAGGAGGTAGGAGGGATTGCCACACACACAGCAGGGGAACAGCTGACGTTACTGAACCCCAATAACAGAGGAGGGACTGTTGACTGTGCGTACAGCACTTCTGGACGGCAACTGGCGGTGTTGGAGCCCAGGGACAGGTGGAGGAGGAGGAGGTTGGAGGAGGTAGGAGGGATTGCCACACACACAGCAGGGGAACAGCTGACGTTACTGAACCCCAATAACAGAGGAGCGACTGTTGACTGTGCGTACAGCACTTCTGGACGGCAACTGGCGGTGTTGGAGCCCAGGGACAGGTGGAGGAGGAGGAGGTTGGAGGAGGTTGGAGGAGGTAGGAGGGATTGCCACACACACAGCAGGGGAACAGCTGACGTTACTGAACCCCAATAACAGAGGAGGGACTGTTGACTGTGCGTACAGCACTTCTGGACGGCAACTGGCGGTGTTGGAGCCCAGGGACAGGTGGAGGAGGAGGAGGTTGGAGGAGGTTGGAGGAGGTAGGAGGGATTGCCACACACACAGCAGGGGAACAGCTGACGTTACTGAACCCCAATAACAGAGGAGGGACTGTTGACTGTGCGTACAGCACTTCTGGACGGCAACTGGCGGTGTTGGAGCCCAGGGACAGGTGGAGGAGGAGGAGGTTGGAGGAGGTAGGAGGGATTGCCACACACACAGCAGGGGAACAGCTGACGTTACTGAACCCCAATAACAGAGGAGCGACTATTGACTGTGCGTACAGCACTTCTGGACGGCAACTGGCGGTGTTGGAGCCCAGGGACAGGTGGAGGAGGAGGAGGTTGGAGGAGGTTGGAGGAGGTAGGAGGGATTGCCACACACACAGCAGGGGAACAGCTGACGTTACTGAACCCCAATAACAGAGGAGGGACTGTTGACTGTGCGTACAGCACTTCTGGACGGCAACTGGCGGTGTTGGAGCCCAGGGACAGGTGGAGGAGGAGGAGGTTGGAGGAGGTAGGAGGGATTGCCACACACACAGCAGGGGAACAGCTGACGTTACTGAACCCCAATAACAGAGGAGGGACTGTTGACTGTGCGTACAGCACTTCTGGACGGCAACTGGCGGTGTTGGAGCCCAGGGACAGGTGGAGGAGGAGGAGGTTGGAGGAGGTAGGAGGGATTGCCACACACACAGCAGGGGAACAGCTGACGTTACTGAACCCCAATAACAGAGGAGCGACTGTTGACTGTGCGTACAGCACTTCTGGACGGCAACTAGCGGTGTTGGAGCCCAGGGGCAGGTGGAAAAGCAGAGGAACACAATGTAGGCCGAAGCCTGAGAAAGTCGAAAGGGAACCTTTAACCCCCCCCCCAAGGCGTTTGTAGCTGAAAGAGCCAGCTTGTGCAGCACAAAAGATGCAAAAGGAAAAGGTGGCTCTTTTCATCATGCTCCTTGCAAACACAGAACTAAACACTTATAAAATGTGTCCCCTGAAGCCGTGAAACCGTCCCGGAGGTGGGACTTTCCTTCGTAATATGACGCAGCACAGCCATCATTACTACCCCCCCGCCGCCGTGCCCCGGCTCCTCAGCGTTGTTTGATTCCGTCCCGGAGCCTGCGCTGTTATGTTATCCCGTGGCCAGGCACACTTAGCGCTGCCCATCTTCTGACATCATTTGGTGTCAGGCTGGCTGCGCCTGTGCGGCCGCGCTGGCCGAGAGCCCGCCTCGCAGTGTCTTCTGATGTAATCCCACTGGGGGCCTGGGATCCATGGCCATGCGCAGTGCATATCCTCGCCTCTCACTCCCCTCCCTACGGCTTCTTTTCCAGACTGTGCGGTGTCACGGCCGTGGCATGCTATTAGGGACCAGCTGACACCGAACAGTCTGAAGAAGCCATAGGGAGATGAGTGAGAGGTGGAGGTTCAGATATGCACTGCGCATGTCCATAGATCCCAGGCCCCCAGTGGGATTAAATCAGAAGACACTGCGAGGCGGGCTCTCGGCCAGCGTGGCCGCACAGGCGCAGCCAGCCTGACACCAAATGATGCCAGAAGACGGGCAGCGCTAAGTGTGCCTGGCCACGGGATAACATAACAGCGCAGGCTCCGGGACGGAATCAAACAACGCTGAGGAGCCGGGGCGCGGCGCCGGGGGGGTAGGAATGACGGCTGTGCTGCGTCATATTACGAAGGAAAGTCCCACCTCCGGGACGGTTTTACGGTATCAGTGGACACATTTTATAAGTGTTAAGTTTTGCGTGTGCAAGGAGCAAAACCAAAATAGCTACCTTTTTCCTTGTGCAGCATTACTGCTGCACAAGGTGGCTCTTTCAGTAACAAACGCCTTGGGGGGGGGGGGACAGATTCCCTTACATTTCAGTTGTTGTGTCAGCGTGGCGGTCGCATGACACATTGCCGGCTACACAGCTGGGGATCAGCTGACGTTACTGAAACCCAATAACACTGGGTCGTATGTTTTGACTGTGCAGACGGCACGTCTGAGCCTCAACTGGCGGTGTTGGAGCCCAGGAATTTAAGTTCAGGTGGTAGAAAGATGAACACAACAGGAGACCTGGATAACGTATACAGTGACCTAATTATTTAATCAGGAGGAGGAGTGGCAAATTCCTGCGAGATCCAGGCCTTGTTCATTTTCAGGAAAGTAAGCCGGTCAACGTTATCGGAGGATAGTCGCATGCGACGGTCAGTTAGTACACCACCTGCAGCACTAAAGACACGTTCCGATAATACACTGGCCGCAGGGCAAGACAGCACCTCCAATGCATACTGGCTTAGCTCTGGCCATGTATCCAGCTTTGAGACCCAAAACTTGAAAGGGGAAGAGCCGTCTGGGAGTACAGCAAGAGGGCAAGACATGTAGTCTGTCACCATCTGACGGAACCGTTGCCTCCTGCTGACTGGAGCCGTCTGTGATGGTGTAGACTTTTGTGGGGGGCACACAAAACTGTGCCACAGTTGGGCCATACTGGTCTTGCCTTGGGCAGAGGCACTGCTTCTGCTCCCTCTTTGTGCAGAGCCTCCACCACTGCCTGGACGCACTGAGCTGCTTTGGAATGCAGTAGCAGCACTTCTCTCAGTTGGAATGGAGAAGATGATGGAACTGACCAGTGTGTCTTGGTACTCCCGCATTTTTCGCTCCCGGTTCAACGGTGTGATGAGGCTTTCTACGTTGTCCCGGTAGCGAGGATCGAGGAGGGTGAACACCCAATAATCAGACATGTTGAGAATGTGGTCGATGCGGCGGTCGTTTCTCAGGCACTGCAGCATGTAATCCACCATGTGCTGCAGACTGCCAACTGCCCAAGAAACGCTGTCCCCAGCTGGAGGCGTGATCTCTGCCCACTCGTCATCACCCCACCCTCGCTGTACACACTGAGTACTGGACAATTCGGGAACTCCCTCCTCTGGACGGATGTCTTCCTCCTCCATTGACTCCTCCTCATCCTCCTCACAAACTGTCCCCTGCCTACGCGTTTGTGAGGAACCACGTGGCGCTGACTGTCCAGAAGATGATGGAAGTGGTGAATCCTCATCCTCCACCTCTTCCACAACATCATCCCTTAGCGCTTGCAGTGATTTTTCAAGCAGGCAGATAAGGGGGACAGTCATGCTGACTAGTGCATCATCTGCACTCGCCATCCGCGTGGAATAATCAAAGGGACGCAAAACCTGGCAGACATCCTTCATAGTGGCCCACTCTGTGGTTGTGAAGTCTGTACGGCGCTGACTGCGACTTTTTTGCGCCTGATACAGCTGGTACTCCATTACAGCTTGCTGCTGCTCACACAACCGCTCCAACATATGTAACGTGGAATTCCACCTGGTAGGTAGGTCACATATGATGCGATGTTCCGGCAGGCGGTGTCGGCGCTGCAGAGCCGCAATGCGCGCTTTTGCCGTGCTGGAACGCCGCAAGTGAGCACACTCTAGGCGGACCTTGTGCAGCAGTGCATCAAGATCCGGATAGTCCCTCAAAAAACTCTGCACGACCAAATTGAGCACATGTGCCAGACATGGGATGTGAGTGAGGTTGCCGAGGCCCAGGGCTGCCACCAGATTTCGGCCATTATCACACACTACCATGCCTAGCTGGAGATTCGCTGGCTCAAACCACACATCGCTCTCCTGCTTGATGGCATTCCAGAGCTCCTGCGCTGTGTGGCTACGATTCCCCAAAAAAATTAATTTCAAGACGGCCTGTTGACGTTTGGCCACGGCTGTGCTCATGTCGGTCGTAACAGGTACACGTTCATCACGGGTCCATGTGGAGGTGGACTGTGACGGCTCCTGCAGCGATGATTCTGAGGAACTGGTGTAAGAGGAGGAGTCAATGCGTACAGAATGGATTCCTGCAATCCTTGGAGTGGGCAGGACACGTCCTGCGCCACTCGCACGGTCTGTACCCGGCTCAACTACATTAACCCAATGGGCAGTGAGGGAAAGGTATCGCCCCTGTCCATGTTGACTGGTCCACGCATCGGTGGTGAGGTGGACCTTGCTACTGACGGCGTTCAGTAGCGCGTGTTTTATGTGTCCCTCAACATGCTTGTGCAGGGCAGGGACGGCTTGCCTGCTGAAGTAAAAGCGGCTGGGCACACTGTACTGTGGGACTGCCAATGACATCAAGTCACGGAAGCTGTCAGTCTCCACCAGCCTGAATGACAGCATTTCCAGTGACAGAAGTTTGGCAATGCCTGCAGTCAGAGCCTGTGCTCGTGGGTGGTTTGACGAGAAAGGCCGCCTTTTCTCCCATGCCTGTACTACCGATGGCTGTAGACTGGGCTGGGAGTGTGTGGTTGACTGGGAAAGTGGTGCTGCGGGTGGAATGACAGCGGGTCTCTGGACAACAGGGCCAGAGGTTCTTCCACGGCGATCCTGGGAGGAAGCCGAACCAGCTGCGTGTGAGCTAGAGGAAGAGGCAACACGAGCTGAAGAGGTGGTAGCTGCCGCTGTTGGTTGGCCTAGCTCTTCAGTGTGTTTGTCTAACTCTGCCGGGTGCCTGTTGCGCACATGTTTCCACATGTTGGAGGTATTGAGGTTGGCGACTTTTTGACCTCTTTTGATTTTTTGATGACACACCTTGCATCTGACATAGCAAATGTCATCTGCAACTGTGTCAAAAAAGGACCAGGCACTGCAAGTCTTGGGAGCCCCCCTTTTGACTTTTGGAAGAGACATGCTCCTTACGGGTGCCAAAGCGGAGGCTGCAGGATCCGCAGTCTTCCCCCTCCCTCTCCCTCTTTGGGCCGTACGGGGAATCTCTTCCTCAGAGCTGCTCCCACCACCTTCCTGTCCCTGACGCCAAGATGGGTCAAGGACCTCATCATCTACACTACCCTCTGCCCCCAACTGCTCCTCCTGGGTAGTCTCAGCAGCAGAGCACGCACCAGTAAGTGGCACCTGAGTGTCATCATCAGCTGATGCGGCCTGCGAGGTGGTGACCGGAGCCACTGGCCCACCCGCCTCTTCAGAGGAAGACAGAAAAAGCGGTTGGGCATCACTGCACCCTGCCTCTTCTTCCATTTCTCCAATGCTGCTTGGCTGGCCCCCTGTTTCCAAGCCAAGAGATGATTCAGAGAACAGAAGTAGAGACTGCTCCTGTCCTGGGATCTCTGTCTGCCTGGGCAATTTTGCAGGTGGTGAAGAGACAGATGGCTGCTCTCCAGTGCTCTGTGTCTGAGAGGATGTGGCACTAATGGAAGTTGATGCATTAGCTGCCATCCATCCCACAACGGCTTCAATTTGGTCTTGACGCAGCAGCGGTGTACGGCGCTCGGCGACAAAGCTGCGCATGAACGACTGTTCCCTTGTGAAAGTGGGTGCTGATGACTCACCGGTGCCCGCAGCAGGCACAGAATCCCCACGTCCCCTCCCTGCTCCGCGCCCACGCCCACGCCCACGTGCCTTACTCACTGCCTTCTTCATCTTGGTTGACTGATAAAGATAAGCAGAAAAGTACTAACGGCTTTGTGTGCTTATTCCTGAGCAACTCCTCCTAACAGGTATAAGACACACTAATTTTCTAAAGTGTGGACTAGACTTGAATATGAGCTAATGTGGCCTACACAAATGTAAAGTGGTGTAACTGGTGTGTTTGGTGAACTTTATTATTTATTTATTTTTTTGGGGCTGAACTGACAACGGATAGAGCTGCAGTCACACGGAGACCGTGCAGACAGACGTAAACGGCGCTGCAAGGCCCAAAAACCCTCCTCTACTTTATCCTATGTAGTGTTTTTCCACAAATTAGCTGGAGACGGGTGGAAAGACACTAATAGGATTTTTTTAAATTAATTAGCAGCAGACTACACTACTTGAAAACAAAATGAAAATTGATTTGGCGGTATGACGCAGTGAACAACCCTGAGCTGGAGACAACCAAGCTACAGCTGCTCACAGACTACAGGGCGAGCTGCAGTCACACGGAGACCGTGCAGACAGCCGTAAACGGCGCTGCAAGGCCCAAAAACCCTCCTCTACTTTATCCTATGTAGTGTTTTTCCACAAATTAGCTGGAGACGGGTGGAAAGACACTAATAGGATTTTTTTAAATTAATTAGCAGCAGACTACACTACTTGAAAACAAAATGAAAATTGATTTGGCGGTATGACGCAGTGAACAACCCTGAGCTGGAGACAACCAAGCTACGGCTGCTCACAGACTACAGGGCGAGCTGCAGTCACACGGAGACCGTGCAGACAGCCGTAAACGGCGCTGCAAGGCCCAAAAACCCTCCTCTACTTTATCCTATGTAGTGTTTTTCCACAAATTAGCTGGAGACGGGTGGAAAGACACTAATAGGAATTTTTGGAAAAAATGTGCAGCAGCCTGCACTACTTCAAAAAAAAAAAAAAAAGGACAGTATGAGGCAATGAACCACCCTCCCTGAACTGAATACAACCAGCTATGGATGGCCTATGTGGCTGCACTCAGACTAGAGAGTGGGCTGCACTCACACACACACACAGAGAGACCTTGCAGATCGCTGTGAAAACAGCGCTACAAGGCAAAAGGAAGGTGATTAGTAGGTGAACACAGCGGTTGCTAAATTAGCCTTTGGAAAGCACAAAGAAGCAAATCGCTATCTCTAAACTGTCCCTCAGTCAGCAAACAGCGTCCTGTCACTAACTGAATTCACAGCAGAGTGATCGCAAAATGGCGCCAGCGACTTTTAAACTGCATCATGACATCATTTAAGCAGCCAATCACAGCCTTGCCAGTAGTTTCATGCCCTCCATGCTAAACAGGATGTGCCCACACTTGGAATCTTTCTCATTGGCTGAATTTCTGAATTTTGAATCATGGAACTTCCGATTCCGGTATCCGATACGCGCCAAGTATCGGAATCCCGGTATCGGAATTCCGATACCGCAAGTATCGGCCGATACCCGATACTTGCGGTATCGGAATGCTCAACACTACTGCTGATTTCACACATACTAATGAGTGGGGAAAAATCTGTACTTAAAGCAAAAGTGAAAAAAGCAGAAAAAAACAGCAATCTTTTTTTTTACGGCTGCATTTTTCCAGCCAACATTTGCAGAAATGGTGTGGAACTTTCTTCACTAAATACTTAACGTATGCACTTGCTGTTCACAAAAACTGGGATTTTGAGTTCCCTTTCTGATTGAAGCAGTGGCTGAGTATGTGTGCTGCCTAACTATCCAGATTCACTATTCCGATAGAATACTTTATCTTCAGTAATACACAACGATTGGCTTTATTTGCCCTAGTGTGATGCTGACTGACAAATGTTTTTCCAGTTAAATTTGAGCTTTAATAACACAAACATACCATGGACAAGAGAGGCACTGGTCCTGGAAGAAAAAGTTAAATTTGTTTATATATTATGTAATCCATTTATAGATACCATATATACTCGGGTATAAGCCGAGATTTTCAGCCCAAATTTTTTTTTTTTTTCGGCTTATACTCGAGTCACGGTCGGCGGGTGAGGGGGAGAGGGCGCTGAGGTATACTTACCAGCTTCCGGGGCTCCTGGCGCTCCCCCTGCCCGTCCCACGGTCTCCGGGTGCCGCAGCTCTTCCCCTGTTCAGCGGTCATGTGGGACCGCTCATTAGAGAAATGAATATGGACTCCACTCCCATAGGGGCGGAGCCGCCTATTCATTTCTCTAATCAGCGGTGCCGGTGACCGCTGATAGAGGAAGAGGCTGCGGCACCGAAGACCAGCTGTCCGGGGGAAGGAGCGGGATGCCGGGAGCAGGTAAGTATGTCATATTTACCTGTCCGCGTTCCACACGCCGGGCGCCGCTCCATCTTCCCGGCGTCTCTCCTCACTGACTGTGCAGGTCAGAGGGCGCGATGACGCATATAGTGTGCGCGCCGCCCTCTGCCTCATCAGTCAGTGCAGAGAGACGCTGGGACGGGACGCTGAGGAGCTGCAGGCAAGAGAGGTGAGTATGTGTTTTATTATTTTTATTGCAGCAGCAGCACAGCTTTCTATGGCACAGCTTTCTATGGCACATCCTATGGGGCAATAATGAACGGTGCAGAGCACTATATGGTACAGCTATCGGGCAATAATAAACGGTGCAGAGCACTATGGCACAGCTTTCTATGGCACATCCTATGGGGCAATTATGAACGGTGCAGAGCACTATATGGTACAGCTATCGGGCAATAATAAACAGTGCAGAGCACTATATGGCACAGCTATGGGGGCAATAATGAACGGTGCAGAGCACTATATGGCACAGCTTTCTATGGTACAGCTATGGGGCAATAATGAACGGTGCAGAGCACTATATGGCACAGCTATGGGGCAATAATGAACGGTGCAGAGCACTATATGGCACAGCTTTCTATGGTACAGCTATGGGGCAATAATGAACGGTGCAGAGCACTATATGGCACAGCTATGGGGCAATAATGAACGGTGCAGAGCACTATATGGCACAGCTATGGGGCAATTATGAACGGTGCAGAGCACTTTATGGCACAGCTATGGGGCCATAATGAATGGTATGGAGCATCTATTTTTATTTTTGAAATTCACCGGTAGCTGCTGCATTTTCCATCCTAGGCTTATACTTGAGTCAATAAGTTTTCCCAGTTTTTTGTGGCAAAATTAGGGGGGTCGGCTTATACTCGGGTCGGCTTATACTCGAGTATATACGGTAAGCATTGCAACATTGTTTTGTGTTTGCCTGTCCGATGTCCTTGTTTTTAAAACTCCTAGAAACCTTTTAACGTTCGAAACATGAAAACTACAGCAGTGTGTGAACACAAAAGTACACTGCAGTAAAGCAAAACATGCGAGAGGCCATCTGAGGACATAAGTATTGTGCAGGCACCATACAGAGTCCTGCCATTCAAACCTTGAACATCTTTGCTTTCAAAGTGAATTTTCAAAGCCTTGGAATAAGACTGTATAAAACTAATAATTATACACCAAGGCAGAATCAAAATTAATTTAACATTGAAATGGACAATTCAAATGAACAATGATTCATGATTCTGAAACCACTTTTCACAATAAAAGGACCACTTCTCAATTTTCAGTGTTTGATCTTTATTATTCACCTTGTATACATTACTGGAATAATGCAGATATATTTTTAACATAGATATTTTTGGTTGGTATGGTTGTATAAGGAGTTGTTTTTTTCAGGATGGGTTGTATAAATTTAAAGTTCAATTTTGGGGTACATTTAAAATATTTTAGTAATTTTTTGTGGTGTGTAAGTGTAAAAAAAACAGAAATTAAGCATCTTTTTTTTCTTCTCGTATTTAGTACATTCACCGTGCAATATAAGTTAAATGGACACCAATCGATTGCTTTGGCAGCTGGGCATGCTTTTCATTATGCAGCTCCATTGAATCCCAGCCCGTAGCTTTTTTTTAATTTATATAGCCATACTGTTGTATTGCTGCATAGTATAAGCAATCAGATGATCACGGATTCAAGTTCCCTAAGACTAACAAATATAGGAGAAAGCAAAATAGAAAGTTTTTAAAAATATGAAAAAGTTAAAAACACATACAAATCTGAATCCTGCACCAACTTTTTTCTGCCAATTAAATAATATTTTAAAAAATACATATTTTTGGTATTACCACTTCCATAAATGTCCCATCTATCAAAGTGTAAAATTATCCCCTTTCTGACATCGGGCGTAATAGTACGCCATTGTCGGACTCCCTCCGTTTGATGTGGGCTCCGGCGCTGAGCCCACATCTTTTCGGGCAAATGTCAGCTGTTTTAATCAGGTGATCCACCCCCAGCTGTTAACTAGTTAAATACCACTGTCAATCTCTGACAGCAGCATTTAACGCGTGCTTCCGGCAAACACTATGGAAATCCCGCCAATCGGTGACCCACGTGATCGCGGGACACCGATGGGTTGGCATGGCAACTGAAGGTCTCCAGCAGACCTCAATGGTTGTCACTACCGGATTGTTATGAGCGCCGCCCGGTGGTTGGCGCTCATAGCAAATGAGCAATTCTGCTACATACAGCCAATCTGATCGTCGCCTGTGTGTAGCATAGCCGATGGGGTTCTGGCAGCTTATAGTCTCCCATGGAGACTATAAAAGTATGCCAAAAGTAAAAAAAAAGTGGTTTTCAAAAATATATAAAAAATAAAAAGTACAAATCACCCCCCTTTTGCCCCATTCAAAATAAAACAATAAAAAAATCAAACATACACATATACGGTATCGCTGCGTTCAGAATCACCTGATCTATCAAAATAAAAAAGAACTAACCCAATCACTAACATTAAAAAAACGGCTTTTTTCTTTTCTCGCCACAATATTGCATTAAAATGCAATAACAAGCGATCAAAACATCGTATCATTACATCATTGTAAATACACACCTGTACTTTGTATCTCCCCCACCTTATGGTAGATTGTAAGCTCTCGCGTGCAGGATCATCTTATTTTGCTTTAATTATTGTATTGTTAATGTTGTTACTTATGACTGTTGTGTTTGAAACTGTTAAACTGTAAAGCGCTGGAGTATATGTTGGCGCTATATAAAGATTATTATTATATGGTAAATGGTATAATTAAAAACGTCAGCTCGGCACACAAAAAATAAGCCCTATTCCAACCTGAGATCACGAAAAATGGAGAGTGACGCTTTTGGTAAGAAAATGGTGCAATTTTTTTTTTATTTAACAAACTTTGGAATTTTTTTCACCACTTAAATAAAAAAAAGAACGTATACATGATTGGTGTCTATTGCCTCGTAATGACCTGGAGAAGCATAATGGCTGGTTAGTTTTAGCATTTAGTGAACATGGTTAAAAAAAGGACAAACAGCAACTGTGGAATTGCACTTTTTGCTGTGCAATTTTTTTTCTTGCATCCATTGACTTGCATTGGCGAGTCTCGTCCGAGATGCGCAGCAAATCGCAGAACGCTGCGTTTTTTTACTCAGTCAGATTTCTGCTGAGAAAAAAAATCACAGATGAGATGTAACCCATTGAATAACATTGGTCAGAGTGTGATCTGATTTTTCATCGGATTGCACTCGTCCGTTTTTCTCACAAATGAGTATGGGCTCTAAGGATTGCACTACACATAATAAGTGAGTACATTATATACTTAGGGACGATGCTGTATAAAGCTACACCTCTGTATCCGTGCACTGCACAAATTTTTTTCTCAGACAGCATACAGACCCACTGAGTAAGTCCTATTCTGATCTTCAAAAGCAGATCAGAACAGAACATGCTATTAGTCTCACAGATCTCATACTCGGATTTGTGATCTTCACAGAAATGTCTGTGTGCTGTCCAATAAAAAAATGACAAATAACAGTATTACTCTAAGTCATACAGTGCAGATACAGAAGAAATACTTACATCCAGTTACCTCTGATGTCTGAAATGATAAGAGACATTTTTTGTTGTTTGATTTTCATCTGTTCAGACCTTCATGTCGACATCTCCCAGCCATGACTCGTCTTATCATGATAATCACAGCAGCCCTGAAAATAACAAGGTCACATGTATTGTATATATATTTGTCTCCCCCACATTGCACCCCTGACTACAGATATTTACCTCACCATTTATATACAATCAGCCACGCACCATTAAAAATATAAAGTGATAACTTAGCTCTGTGTCTCCCATTAACTATAATTTCCGACACCCAATAAATATAAATTAATCAGTGTCTTACTCCCTTCCCAACCCTACACCAACCCCCTCTCATCATCCATTCCCTAGGGTATTGCTCCCCTACTTTGATTCACCAGTGTATTGCCTCCCGACTGGATTGCTCCCTCTAGTATATTACCTCCCCAGTGTATTGCCTCCCCAGTTTATTGCCTCCAGTCCCCAGTTTATTTCTCCCCATTGTATTGTAAAAAAAACTACATCCATTCACTCACTCACCTCTCTATTCATTCCCCCGACACGCAGCATTGCTTCCTTCTTCTTGCTGGGAACTCCTAAATGACACAGGAGAATGCAGAGTGATGACGCGATTGCCTGTATCACAGAAAAGCACTGGACAGGAAGCTAAGGATGGGTACCTGCATCTCCACAGCCATTTTTTACCGTAGGCAGCGAAGCCTCGGGAATGATCCCTGCCCGGCACACCGCCTATGATGAGCGTACTCTGGCCATGGGCCCTGTTATGACCTGGTGGTTAGGAGCACCCGAAGTGACCTGATGGTTAAAATAGAAAGCCTGGGACAAGCTCTGAGGAAGTGGTAACTCTACTGACCGCAATCCCTAATCCTATCACACACACTAGAAATAGCCGTGGAGCGTACCTAACTCTCCCTAGACGCCTCTTCACAGCCTAAGAGCTAACTACCCCTAAAGATAGAAATAGTAGCCTACCTTGCCTCAGAGAAATTCCCCAAAGTAAAGGTAGCCCCCCACAAATATTAACTGTGAGTTAAGAGGGAAGTGACAAACACAGGAATGAAACAGATTTTAGCAAAGGAGGCCGAATCTTCTCTAGAAAGACAGAGGATAGGAAAGGGAACTATGCGGTCAGTATAAAAACTACAAAAACCACACAGAGTGTGCAAAAAGACCTCCACACCAACTCACGGTGTGGAGGTGCAGCTCTGCACCCCCAGAGCTTCCAGCTAGCAAGGAAATATCATAATAGTAGGCTGGACTGAAACATAGCATGTACTGAAAAATATATTCAAAAAACCAATGAACAGCAAATGACTAGCAAGGACTTAGCTTCTGCTGGAGTAGTCAGGTAATCTGAGAATTCCAAGAGAGATCTGAACCAGTACTGAGACATTGACAGCTGGCATGAACTAACGACCTGGGCAGAGTTAAATAGGGAAGCGAGCAGAAGCAATAAATGAGGGCAGCTGAGAAAGCCAACCTCAAAGATCAGCAGTTCCACTCAAAGCCACCAGAGGGTGTCCAACGACAGAACTCACCAAAGTACCATTCACGACCACAGGAGGGAGCCCGAGAACGGAATTCACAACAGGGCCCCTTGGAGCTTCTGGCCAGATTACTCTCATTATTAATCACCCTGCAAGGGCACCTTCCATCTTCAGGCCTGATGTGGCTGCACCAGCGGTATGTCCACCCTTGGACTTATTAATGTACAGGATAGGATATAATTAAATGTTTGGCATGGTTTGAAAGCACATGGAGCACATAGCGCTCTGACAGCATGAAGTCGTACTGAATTTCCTGCCAACATTCCTGTAACATCCAAGGCTCATGGCTAGTGTTGAGCGATACCGTCCGATACTTGAAAGTATCAGTATCGGAAAGTATCTAATCCGATACCGATACCCGATACCAATACAAGTCAATGGGACACCAAGTATCGGACGGTATCCTGTATGGTTCCCAGGGTCTGAAGGAGAGGAAACTCTCCTTCAGGCCCTGGGATCCATATCAATGTGTAAAAGAAAGAATTAAAATAAAAAATAGGGATATACTCACCCTCCGATGCAGCCTGAGGTCACTGCGCTCTACGCGACCAATCAGAAGCTGCGGACGTCTTCTAAGGTATTTCAAGCGCTTGAAAGACCTTAGGTGACGTCACTGCTTTGTGATTGGTCGTGTAGCGGTCACGCGACCGCCACGGACCAATCAGAGCGCAGTGACCTCATCTAAGGCCCTTCAAGCGCGCATTCTTAGGTACAACGGCTCCCGGTTACGGCGGTAAAGTCCAGGAGCCGCCGGAGAGGTGAGTATATCCCTATTTTGTATTTTCATTCTTTATTTTACACATTGATATTAATCCCGATACCGATTCCCGATACCACAAAAGTATCGGATCTCGGTATCGGAATTCCGATACCCGCAAGTATCGGCCGATACCCGATACTTGAGGTATCGGAATGCTCAACACTACTCATGGCCTAAATGAGGCAATGTGTAATGTGTTATATTCCCTTTCATACAGAGGAAGCCGGGCAGAGAAATGTGTGAGGAAAATGTAGCGGATTTTGGGAGTGCTGTGGAGATGGATAGGATATCCCTGAGGCTGGTGGTTGGATCAAGTATAGGGATTGCCCAAGCTGAACATGAGCAGAGGCGGGAAATGTGCTGAATTGATGAAACTGGAACTGGAGGGAGCAGTGCTCAAACTGTGTGGTAAAGACTGTTGTATCTGAACTGTTCAATAAAGATGAAGTTGTTATAATGAATCGGGTGTTCCCTGATGTGTTTGTGCCTGATGCTTTACCACAGGATGTGACAGGTTGGGAAAAACCCCTTTATGGAAGTAAAACTTGGGAAATCATATTGTATAATTGTGTTTTCTACAATAGGAGTTCAGCTCTCTGGTAGCTACATGGATAGTCAAAACAGCATAAGGTTCATTGTCCATCATAAAATTTATACCTGCAAAACGAAAACAGCATTCCTTCAATACAAATGCAAAACATAAATAGTCTTTTCTTCAATGAACAAAGTAAATGTAGCAGCTTCCTCAATCTCGATTTTCCAAGCAGTATCAGCTCAAGCAGTTTAAAAATGTGTTTACCAAGCAAATTCCCCTCTGTTCAGCTGCAGCAGGACTCCACTCTGCTGTGTTAACCCAGTTGCTTGTTTTTAGGCCTGTAAACCCTGGGCTGGATTATTGGAACAACCTTTCCCACCCAGGCTCTTTTGGTTGCTCCTAAATTCCAGACCCCAGTCAAATTAAAACTATTTCTTTAACCTAGTGTTACTGGTACAAACTTTACATCACCAAGGCCAACCAACTTGGTGAGACATATCTGCTATCCAGGACCTTACCTCCTGCTTTCTTATATAACAAATTAAAAAAAAAGTCTAAAACATTATTTTTAGTAACTGTTTTTCTATTTTATTTTTTATGTTTTAAGTTTTAATAATTAAAGATTAAATAGTATGGATTTCGAAATTTTACAATTTTCCTATTGGCTGTCATATTGCAAATCTATAGTTATGGAAAGAGTTTATACATAGAGAATGACCTGGTTATTTTTACACCTCAATCCAAATGAGCAATTTAATTAGATTTAAAGGGAACTGACAGTATATACACGGTGCATGAAAATATGGCAGCATGTATTAGAAACTGGCTATATTTTAGCCATGTATGTTTTGACTCCTAATTTAAACTGTTATGCGTAGGAATAACTACTCTATAGAGACTCGCATCGGACCAGCTAAAGTGCAGTAATAGATGCACTTTGCACAAGCCTCCACTACTGACAATAACTAATTAAAAAAAACAACAGTAACAACAATTAGAAGTTAATACAAAGCAAACGGAACACAACCAGGAAGCAATAACTATACCACTACTCAAAGGAACTGAATAAACAGCACTGAACTGGCTTAGAGGAAGGTCTTAAATAGAGAGCCCAAATCTAAGGATAACAATCAGGTGATGCATTCCTACCAGTCAACTCCAGAGAGCCATGTCCTGCTCATCTGAACAGCTGGGTGCACACATTCCCAACATTGGCTAACACCAGGCAATGTAACGCCTGCCTGGCAACCGCGAGACGCAGCTTCTCATGTCTCCTAAAAAAGTGGGAAGCACAGCGTCCTATGTGCTAACTAGAGATGAGCGAATTTGTTCTGAAAATGATCACCAAACATAAATTCAGCACAAATATGACACATTCGGATTCTTGATCGTAAATCCGGGCAAAATTTCATAAAATTCATAAAAAATCGCTAGCATTCGGTAAAAGTGCGGGAAAATATTTGCGTTGCCACCAAAATATTTTCCTTACTTTAACCCCTTAGTGACAGAGCCAATTTGGTACTTAATGACCGAGCCAATTTTTACAATTCTGACCACTGTCACTTTAAGAGGTTAAAACTCTGGAACGCTTTATCGGATCCTGCTGATTCTGAGATTGTTTTTTCGTGACATATTGTACTTCAAGATAGTGGTAACATTTCTTCGATATTACTTGCGATTATTTATGAAAAAAATGGAAATATGGCGAAAATTTTTAAAATTTTGCAATTTTCAAACTTTGTATTTTTATGCCCTTAAATCAGAGAGATATGTCACAAAAAATAGTTAATAAATAACATTTCCCACATGTCTACTTTACATCAGCACAATTTTGGAAACAATTTTTTTTTTTTGTTAGGGAGTTATAAGGGTTAAAAGTTGACCAGCAATTTCTCATTTTTACAACACCATGTTTTTTTTAGGGACCACATCACCTTTGAAGTCATTTTAAGGGGTCTATATGATAGAAAATAACCAAGTGTGACACCATTCTAAAAACTGCACTCCTCAAGCTGCTCAAAACCACATTCAAGAAGTTTATTAACCCTTTACGTACTTCACAGGAACTGAAACACTGTGGAAGAAAAAAATGAACATTTAACTTTTTTTTGCAACATTTTACTTCAGAACCATTTTTTTAAATTTTCACAAGTGTAAAAACAGAAATTTAACCACAAGTTTTGTTGTGCAATTTTTCCTGAGTACGCCGATACCCCATATGTGGAGGTAAACCACTGTTTGGGCGCACCGCAGAGCTTGGAAGTGAAGGAGCACCGTTTGACTGTCTCAATGCAGAATTGACTGGAATTGAGATCGGACGCCATGTCGCGTTTGGAGAACCCCTAATGTGCCTAAACAGTGGAAACCCCCCACAAGTGACACCATTTTGGAAACTAGACCCCTTAAGGAACTTATCTAGATGTGTGGTGAGCACTTTGAACCCCCAAGTGCTTCACAGAAGTTTATAACAAAAACCGAAAAACAACCAAGCAGTCATAGAATCCAAATATATAATACTTTATTTAAATAGACATAGACAATACACATAAAAAACAGACAGTGTGTAGCAGGGCTAACAGATGGAAACAGCCATCAACATCATGTAATAAGAGCCCAAGGTTGGTGCTCACCCATACCTGGACAAATACAGTACCCGGAGATAAAGTAAAGTGCACTATGTAGTGGCAGACAGAATTACTGAACGCCACAAAATAGGAAATAGTATAACGAGGAGTAATAACTCCTATTCAGTAGGTAACGGCCATGATAGTGGCTGAAAAATACCTATAATTACACAACAATTGCACATACCCGTAGTAACTGTGTTGACCGATACGGGGGCTCCAATCCACCCCGACGCGCGTTTCGGTATGAATACCTTCCTCAGGGGGGGCGTAAATGAAAAGGGCAAAATAAGAACTATATATACAGTCTGCCATGATTACAGCACATTCCCGCGCCACAATACACCCGCCCATCTCAGCGCCGCGGTGCACGCCACAGCCGGAAACACGTGGGGCCCCACATGATCCGGAAGTGCGTACCCGGCCGACGCGAGACAAGCAGGCCTGGTTGTTTTTCAGTTTTTGTTCTATATTGGTGCAGTTATCCTTATATCCATGCATGAGTGGTACATTTTTATAACATTTGGGATTGGTTTTGTATGTACTCACCTTATGTACTACTAATTATGCATATTAGAATTTCTTTATAGAAGTTTATAACGTAGAGCCGTGAAAATAAAAAATTGCATTTTTTCTACAAAAATGATCTTTTTGCCCCCAAATTTTTATTTTCACAAGGGTAACAGGAGAAATTAGACCACAAAAGTTGTTGTGCAATTTCTCCTGAGTACGTCGATACCCCATATGTGGGGGTAAACCACTGTTTGGGCGCACCGCAGAGCTTGGAAGAGAAGGAGTGTCGTTTTACTTTTTCAATGTAGAATTGGCTGGAATTGAGATCGGACGCCATGTCACGTTTGGAGAGCCACTGATGTGCCTAAACAGTGGAGACCCCCCACAAATGACATCATTTTGGAAACTAGACCCCTTAAGGAACTTATCTAGATGTGTGGTGAGCACTTTAAACCCCCAGGTGCTTCACAGAAGTTTATAACGTAGAGCAGTGAAAATAAAAAAATCGCATTTTTTCTACAAAAATGATCTTTTTGCCTCCAAATTTTTATTTTACCAAGGGTAACAGGAGAAAATGGACCCCAGAAGTTGTTGTACAATTTGTCTTGAGTACGCTGACACCCCATATGTGGGGGTAAACCACTGTTTGGGCGCATGGCTGAGCTCGGAAGCAAAGGAGCGCCATTTGACTTTTCAATGCAAAATTGACTGGAATTGAGATCGGACGCCATGTCGCGTTTGGAGAGCCCCTGATGTGCCTAAACAATAGAAACCCCCAAAAGTGACCCCATTTTGGAAACTAGACCCCCCATGGAACTTATCTAGATGTGTAGTGAGAACTTTGAATGCCCAAGTGCATCACAGAAGTTTATAATGCAGAGTCGTGAAAATAAAAAATATATTTTTTTTAACAATAAAGATTTTTTAGCCCCCAAGTTTTTATTTTCACAAGGGTAACAAGAGAAATTGGACCCCAAAGGTTGTTGTCCAATTTGTCCTGAGTATGCTGGTACCCCATATGTGGGGGTAAACCACTGTTTGGGCGCACAGCAGAGCTCGGAAGGGAAGGAGCGCCATTTTGGAATGCAGACTTTGATAGAATTGTCTGCGGGCTTTATGTTGCGTTTGCAGACCCCTAATGTACCTAAACAGTAGAAACCCCCAACAAGTGACCCCATTTTGGAAAATCGACCCCCAAAGGAACTTATCTAGATATGTGGTGAGAACTTTGAATGCCCAAGTGCTTCACAGAAGTTTATAATGCAGAGTAGTGAAAATAGAAAATATTTTTTTTTCCACAAAAAAGATTTTTTAGCCCCCAAGTTTTTATTTTCACAAGGGTAACAAGAGAAATTGGATGCCAATATTTGTTCTCCAATTTGTCCTGAGTATGCTGGTACCCCATATGTGGGGGTAAACCACTGTTTTGGCACACGGCAGAGCTCGGAAGAGAAGGAGCGCCATTTTGGAATTCAGACTTTGATAGAATTGTCTGTGGGTGTTATGTTGCGTTTGCAGAGCCCCTGATGTACCTAAACAGTAGAAACCCCCCACAAGTGACCAAATTTTGGAAACTAGACCCCCTAAGGAACTTACCTAGATATGTGGTGAGAACTTTCAATGCTCAAGTGCTTCACAGAAGTTTATAATGCAGAGTAGTGAAAATAAAAAAATATTTTTTTTTTCCACAAAAAAGATTTTTAGCCCCCAAGTTTTTATTTTCACAAGGGTAACAGGAGAAATTGGATCCCAAAAGTTGTTGTCCAATTTATCCCAAGTACGCTGATGCCCCATATGTGGGGGTAAACCACTGTTTGGGCGCACGGCAGAGCTCAGAAGGGAGGGAGCACCATTTGACTTTTTTAGCGCAAAATTGGCTGTTGTGTTTGGAGACCCCCTGATGTACCTAAACAGTGGAAACCCCCAAATTATAACTCCAACCCTAACTCCAACACACCCCTAACCCTAATCTCAACCTGATCCATAATCCTAATCACAACCCTAACGATAATCACAACCCTAAACCCAAAACAGCCCTAATCTCAACCCTAACCATAACCCTAATCAAAACCCTAAATCCAACACACCCCTAACCCTAATCCCAAACGTAACCCTAATACCAACCCTAATCCCAAACGTAACCCTAATCCCAACCCTACTCCAAACCCTAACCCTAATCCCAACTCTAACCCTAACTTTAGCCCCAACCCTAACCATAACTTTAGCCCCGTCGTCACAAAAAAAGTTCAATGTAACCTTTTTTTTGTACGTCGCGTCCGCCATTTCCACGCATGCGTGGCCATAACTCTGCCCCCTCCTCCCCAGGACATAGACTGGGCAGCGGATGCGTTGAAAAACTGCATCCGCTGCCCACGTTGTGCACAATTTTCACAACGTACGTCGGGCCGACGCATTGTGACCGCCTCGTACCGACGCAAGTGTGAAAGAAGCCTAAGGCTACTTTCACACTAGCGTCGTACTCGGCCCATCGCAGTGTGTCGGGCCGATGTAAAGACGCTAGCGTTGTAAGCGCCGCACAACGGGTGCAGCGGATGCTGTTTTTTCAACGCATCTGCTGCCCCATTGTGAGATTGTGAGGTGCGGGGAGGCGGGGGTGGAGTTCCGGCCGCGCATGCGCGGTCGGAAATGGCGGACACATCGCACAAAAAAGTTACATGTAGCTTTTTTGTGCCGACGGTCCGCCAAAGCACGACGCATCCGTCGCATGACGAAATGATGAAAAAGCCGGCCGGCAGGAGAAGACAGAAGAGGACCCAGGGACACTGGGTGAGTATGTTAGGGTCCCCGAATCCCCCTATTTCTCTTTCCTCTGATGTGTGATCACATCAGAGGACAGAGAATTACAGATCGCTTATTTTTTTTTGCGGTCGCCAGTAAACTGTTAATTACCGGCGATCGCAAAACAGGGGTCGGTGCAAGCCGACCCCGATAATGTTCTTTGGGGTCTCAGCTACCCCCGGCAGCCGAGACCCCAAAGATCTTCCGGGTGCCGGGCGGCGGGCGTACTGCGCATGCGCCCGCCATCTTTTACCCGGAAAAAAGATGGCGGCGCCCATCGGGAGCCACGAGGAGCACCGGGGGAGGTAGGTGAGTATTGGGGGGCTATCGGGGCCATCGGGGACCCTATTTCTCTGTCCTCCGATGTGCGATCACATCGGAGGACAGAGAAATTAAATGGCAAATCGCGTTTTTTGTTGTTGTTGCGACCGCCGGTAAACGGTTAATTACCGGCGATCGCAACTCGGGGGTCGGTAAATACCCCCCGAATCATGTTCTCTGGGGTCTCGGCTACCCTCGGCAACCGAGACCCCAGAGAAAATCCGACTCTGGGGGGCGCTATTCACTTTTTCCACAGCGCCGTTAATTAACGGCGCTGTGGTTTAAGTACCTTTAGCGGCCACCGTTAAAAGGCGTATCGGCGGTCGTTAAGGGGTTAAACATGGTAATTGTGGTGTGTCAGGAGCATTTGGCACATGTTTGATGAGGGGAGGGTGTTTGCAGAGCTCAGAGGCACAGCGTTCTTGGAAGCACAGCACAGAAGTCTTTTTTTTTTCCTAACTTTATGTGTGCACATTGTAGCTTGCCAATCAGGGTGCAGGAAACGCCCACAATGTCCTGACACCATGGCTTGTGTCATTGGCTGCTGAAATCACATGTCCTTCTCCATGTCAATAGCGGACATGTTGTTTCAGCGCCATTTTGACACTGTAACAGCGCAGAGAGTACGCTCCTGACGCTGATACTGTTACTAGCAAGATTCAGCTATTTAGTTAGGCAGTTGTATATCAGTCAGATAGCGTAGCTAGATAGTGTCCAGTGTGGCTGTAAAATTTACCTTCCAGCACTTTTTTTTCTTTTTTGGCCATACTGAGGTGCATAAACAAATCCAGCAGGGCACGTGTCGTGCACTGCTTCTATTGTGATCGATGCACGACTATAGAATTCTAATTAACATGTAGCTAGTGAAAAAAATATTAAACAGCCTGCTGTATCCCACCTTGTAATTTAGTGCTGTGGCAAAATAAAACTGTCTGCAGACCTAAGGCATATTAAAAAAGGTGTAATTTTTTCTGATGCTTCATGTGAAACAGCCTGCTATATCACATTTTGTCATTTGTTGAAATTAAGCTGTAGAGGCCTGATTCAGAGGCCCCAAACAAATTCTTTTGTTATTAACATCATACAGTAAGGGATTTGACTGTAAAAAATTTGGCAGATACTTTGGTTCAGAGTCACTATGCCCCCAAAATTGAAAAGAACTTTTTTAACTCTCGGGGTCCACCGCAGGGTTGTATCCCCTGCGGTACCTGTATAACATGTAAGAACATTTTACGTGCCACCACCTTTACTTCTGCTGACGGCATGCGTGAATTTACTATTAGACAACATATTACTTGTGCTACAACTCAAGTAATATACTATGCTACTTGCAGTTGCCAAAAAATATATATAGGTCTTACATTGCGCCAATTAAAAATACGCACGCATGAGCATGTGCGTGATATTCTTGCGGCAGCTACAGTCACAGACCTTACGACATTAAAAACAATACCAAGACATTATAAACTGTTCCACCAAACAAATCCTAAATCGTTCCTGGTCAGAGGTATACAACATATACAGGGAGGGATTCGTGGGGGTGACATTAAGCGGTTGTTAGCCCAAAAAGAATGTAGACGGATTACCATCTTGGACACAATGTCCCCACACGGTCTCAACGAATCACAAGGATTCGCATATTTCCTCTAAATATACCAAATGTGCCCGAACCATCTTTTTCCGCCTCTTTTTTGCCTCCTGCCCCTGCATGCCGTGCTGCCACTTGATGATTTTAATCTGTGGCTTTTATTATTATTATTATTATTATTATGTTTTAATTCTGTGTGTTTCTTTTCCTCTTTTTGTAGTGACTATATATGTCGATATTCGTATGATACATCTTTCCATGATGTACTTTCTAACTTGAATCA
The DNA here is from genome assembly GCF_051348905.1 of Ranitomeya variabilis. Classification (NCBI taxonomy): domain Eukaryota; kingdom Metazoa; phylum Chordata; class Amphibia; order Anura; family Dendrobatidae; genus Ranitomeya; species Ranitomeya variabilis. The sequence continues at coordinate 822,064,228 of NC_135232.1, read as the reverse complement.
TCTGCATATACAGTCTCTATGCGGACTCTTCCCGTATGCCTATTTTGGTGAAAAAAAGAAAAATGAAGAAAAAAGCATATTCTGGACTTTTGCCTGGATCTAGCTTCATTACCAAGCACTTTATGGACTATATATTTTACTAATACAACTGTTCGTTGTCTCTTAGGATTATTATGAAATATATCTGTGCTGTTTATATTGGTTTAGTAGCGCATGATTTAATGTTTAGGCATTAATGTTTAAATATGCTCCCGGGGACTGTTTGCTCATATGCGCATGCGCACTAATCTGCTGTTCCGTCTCTCCTCCGTGCGCTTTGGCCGCCCCTCTGTATGCTAGGTTGCGTGGTGACGGCTAGTCGCCGACCGCCCCACGTGATCCGGCTGGGGAGGGGTGAGTTTGAGCGCTCGGCGTTCTGCGGCTCAGTGGTGGTGCGCAGGCGCAATCGGCGCATTCTCACTGGTCTGTTTCAACCAGGTGCTCGGAAAGGCTTAGGATTTAGGAAGGGACCCTCTTCCCCACAAGTCACGCCCCTTGAAAAAGGAAATCCATTTCCGAAACGTGCGTTGGGGAGCGAGCCCTGACACAGGCACCGGGACATTATGACGGGTAAATATACTCTGGTATTGCTGTGCACACTTCTTTGGTGTCAATAAGTGTTTGGAGTCGCCCTATTGAGCTTAAAGTATATGGGGAGTTTTAATTAGTGGCCACTGGTACTCACATGGGAAATATACCCCATTATGACCACAAGGGGACCCCAACACAATATTGTTTGAATCTGCGCTAAGATGATATTTTATGTGTTATAGCAATATATTACTAAAAACTGCCCCATATGCCTTGGTGCTGTGTCAGGCTCTCATTCAATTTTGGATTATACGTCACTTACCTGTAACCCTTTAATTACTTACTTATCTGGTTGCTCCATATTATGGGCTTTTTTCTTTCTTTTTTCTAAAGCCCCGTTTTTAAGATATTTATATGTGATTTATTGGATTAATAAAGTTTTCTAAATATATTTCTATCATTAGCATGCCTCTTATTCCTCCTGTATATTATATACTTCTGAGTCGCTTTTTCTCACAATATGCAATTTAGCATATAAAGGCATATGAATGCAATGCAATATACTTATACTTATTGATTAACATGTTTTGGGGACTATATGTGCAATGGAAAAATAGTTTGTAGCATCTAGTGTGTTATAGAGGCCTGACCCTTGGTCCCCTAATCTTCTGTTATTAATTTCCTACAGTAAGGGACCTGATTTTAAAAATAATTTGCAGCATCTAGTATAGTGTGTTGTAGAGGCCTGATCCTTGGTCCAGAAAAATGTGTCTGTTATTAGCTTCATACATGAAGGGACCTTTAAAAAGAGATTGTAGCATCTAGTGCGTTAAAGAGGCCTGATCCTTGGTCCCCCAAAAAATCCTTCTATTAATGTCCTACAGAAAGGGACCAGAGTTTAAAAAGAGTTTGTAGCTAATGCAGTGTTTCTCAACTCCAGTCCTCAAGACCCCACAACAGGTCATGTTTTCAGGATTTCCTTAGTATTGCATAGGCGATGGAATTAATGCTTGAGCAGGTGATGAAATTATCACCTGTGCAATACTAAAGAAATCCTGAAAACATGACCTGTTGTGGGATCTTGAGGACTGGAGTTGAGAAACACTGATCTAATGTGTTATAGAGGCTTGATCCATAGGCCACAAAAAATTCTTCTGTTAACGTCTTACAGTAAGAGACCTCAATTGAAAAATAGTTTGTATAATTTAGTGTGTTATAGAGGCCTGATCCGTAGGCTACAAAAAAATTCTACTGTTATTAACGTCATACAGTAAGGCCTGATCCTTGGTCCTAAAAAAAAAATTGTCTGTTATTAGGTTCATACATTATGGGACCTTTAAAAAGTGATGGTAGCATCTAGTGTGTTATAGAGGCCTGATACATAGGCCACAAAAAATGATTCTGTTGTTAATGTCATATAGTAAGGGACCTACCTTTAAAAAGAGTTTGTAGCATCTAGTGCTTTATAGAGGCCTGATGCATAGGCCACAAACAAATTCTTCTGTTATTAACTTCCTACAGTAAGGGACCTACCTTTAAAATGAGTTTGTATCATCTAGTGTGTTATAGAGGCTAGATCCATAGGCCACAAAAAAATTCTTCTGTTATTTACGTCTTACAGTAAGGGACCTCAATTGAAAAATAGTTTGTAGAATCTAGTGTTATAGAGGCCTGATCCGTAGGCTACAAAAAAATTCTACTGTTATTAACGTCATACAGTAAGGGACCTGACTTGAAAAATAGTTTTTAGCTTCTAGTGTGTTATAGAGGCCTGATCCTTGGTCCAAAGAAAAAAATATTTTTTCTGTGACAAACACGATACAGCACGCCATATTTCAACTTTGAATTTACTGTTGCTGAAATTCAGCTGTTTGCAGAGGTGGTGCACAGTTTAAAATCTTAATTTTTGGTTGTTAATACTGTGCTCCTACCACACTATTTAAGCAACATGACTGGGAAAAAGCGAGGCCATGGTGGAAAGGGAATTAGGCTTGGTGTTCAAGGTGTACGAGGGGTAGGTGGTAATGTTGGTGAAAGCACTAGTGAAGCTGCAGCGCCCCAGAGTCCTGGTCATTGCAGTGCAGTCGCTCCGTCACTAAGGGGAGTGATAGTACATCTAATGGCACTTAAGGAGTTCACCTGACCAGGTATCACAGTCACACATTACACTTCACACTCTGGCCACCAGGGGGAGCAAAGGGTTCTATGATTAGGCCACTCCTCACAATCTGGTAAAACTGGGGGCTGGATAGGAAGTTAGGGAGAAACTGACTGGGTTTTGCCCAGGCAACACCTATTTAGAGAAGAGGTTGCTTGGGAGGATTCAGGGGGGGTCCCTGTCAGGGGTGGGATCCTGACAGAGGCCTAGCAAAAAGGACAGATCATTACGGAACCGCGACTGCACTTCATTGCGGCGGTATCTTAAGAAAGGATGAGAAGCGAGGTTTATTGTGGAGAAGTGAGAAACGAGATCACAGCACAAAGGAGAATAGAACCAGTAGGAGGACGGAGAGAGAAAGAACATCAGAAACAGATACAACAGTTGTGAGGACTATCCCGTGGTGCTCAGCAGAGAGGTAGTACAACACCCAGGCGCTAGAAGGTAGGCACTGATTTCCACCTGCAAAGGGAACTCTGGATGTGCCTTCGGACCGGCCGGTCTCAGCCAGCCCTGTTAGCAGTGCTCTGGATTGCAGATCCCGAAGCCTTCAGTAAAGAGGTAAAGAGACTGCAACCCTGTGTCCTCGTTATTCATTGCACCTCGCACCACGCACCAGCATCACATCTTTCATTGGACGCCCCTTAGCAGGGTCACGGACCGGGTCTATCCACCGTGACAACCCCAGGACCGAGACAGAGAGGCCCGGTACCGAGTACCCCGCGGCCCTGCGTCTGGGGGCGCTCCAAAGCGACGTCATGTCTTATGCAAAGCCAACTGAGTAGTTATGTTACTGGACAGGCTATACCACTACCTTTCTTTGGCAGCCACACAGCGGTATGCCTTGTCGATGATGCTCAGAAAGAGCATGTACTCGAGTGGATGGCAAGTGCAGCTTCAAGTGGCTTCTCCTCCTCTTCCTCCATTTCAACATCACACCCAGTACAGTCCACAGATGTGGCACCCACATTCCCATTGCTTACCCCTGCATCCCAACTATCCAAAAGTTCAACTGACTGCACGGAACCACAGATGGGTGATTTTGAAGAGCTGTTAACACATTCTATGCCATGTTCATAAGAAGTGTACTCAAAAGCTTTGCAGAGTCAAGATGAGGAAATCTGCACTGATGCCCAAATTTTTTTTAGCTTGGACCCGGGGCAGGAAGAAGTATGATCCCAACAGCATCCTGACCCTCATCATCAGATGTTAACCCCTGAGGGGGGAGGTGATCCTGATGAGACTCAGATATCTGAGGCTCATGTGGATGGTACTGTGCTGTCACGGCAAGAAGAGGAGGAGAGTGACCCCAATGGCCAGGAATGTGATAACATAGAGGATGATGATGAAGTGTTAGATCCCAGTTGGCATGAACATACAGGCACACAGCTGAGTAGGCCATCTGAGGAGGAAGACGAGGAGGTTATATTGTGTTGTCCATTGCAGAGACGTAGTGATGCAGCCATGATAAGCAATGCATCCTCAGCCACAACTGTGCCTGTGACCAGCAACGTCCGCAGGTCTGCAGCTTGCGGGGGTGGCAAGGGTTTCCTACCCTGGACCTTTTTTGATACTGCAAAGGATGAGCCAACTCCTGCAATCTGCAAATTTTGCAAAAAAACTGAGTCGAGGTAAAAACTGCAATAATTTGACTACTACATGTATGAACCTTCACATGCTCAATCAACATGCTTTAGTGTGGGAATCCCACTGCACAAAAATTAAAAATGCAGAGCAGCGGACATCAACCACCATTAGCCGCCCCAACAACCCTTAGATCCACGGGTTCTTTACCGAATCAAGTCACACTGACTGAGAGGCTGCCTTCAGCTGTAATGGAAGTGGACAGGCCTGCTGTTTTTGACCGATCTCCTAGAATGATCACACCAAAAGTTTCTCAATCCACAGTAACATCTCCGCCTGCACCTCTCTCATGGTCCAGCAGTTTGTCCGTTTCACATACTCGGCCCTCTCACAGCATTGCAGCCATCCCACAGTTCTGCAGTTGTTGTCATGGAAAAGATTGTTTCCTCCTACGCATGGCAAAGCTAAGAGATTGAACTCCACCATCTCCAATTTGTTGGCCACGGAAATGCTGCCTTTCCACCTGGTGGCTACAGATGGTTTCTGAAAGCTGATGGCCGTCGCAGTCACTCAGTACCAATTACCCAGTCCAGTTACCATTATTTTTTGAAGAAAGCTGTACCTGCGCAACACAAGCATATAGCAGACAACATCACACGTTCCTTGACAAAATTGCTATCTGCCAGGGTGCATTTCACCACAGACACTTAAACAAGTAAGTATGGTCAAGGGCATTACATCTCGCTGACTGGGCACTGGGTGTCTCTGGTGGCTGTGGGGACAGGCGCTCCTCTACAAGTCTTGGATTTCCCAAGGCTTGCGAGCCAAACCTCTACATTTAATACTTCCTCCACTGCTTCTGCCTCCTCTATCTCCTTTGGGCCTTCATCTGCGCCCTTCAACCTTTGCCTTCACGAGACACGCATTCCAACAGTGCATAGCGAACCACCACCACCACCATACCACGTAACCAGGGCTCATCGCAATCAGGCAGTCTTAAAATTGATATGCCTTGGAGTTTGCAGTTATACAGCTGAAGAGTTGTGGACAGCTCTCCAGGCTGAATTTAAACAATGGCTATCTCCACTGAACCTGCATCCAGGGAACGCCATGTCTGATAACGGTGCGAACCGGGAAGCCAACCTATGGCAAGGCAAGCTCACACATGTGCCTTGCATTGCTCACGTCTTCAACCTGGTGGTGCAGCATTTTCTAAGCCACTATCTTGGCCTGGGTGACCTGCTCCAGAAAGCACATAAGCTGTGTGCTCATTTCTGCCATTCGGACGCCTCTGCTCATTGACTTGCATCAATACAGAGGTCTTTGTCCATGCCAGTTAACAGGTTGATATGCAATGTGCAGACATGGTGGGATTCCACTCTGCACATGTTGCAGCGACTGTGGCAGCAGCAATGAGCCCTGACACAGTTTGTCATGTCGCATAGCCTGGGCCAACGCAGTTCGGAGGTTGCACATATCACTTTTACAGAGTGGGCACAGATTAAGGACCTCTTCACCCTTCTGCAAAGTTTTGAAATAGCTACTAAGATGGTTAGCGCTAACGACGCCATCATCAACCTCACTATTCCGGTCACTTATATGCTGGAGCAGGCTTTGAATAACCTTTGGGAGGAGATGGTGGTCCCAGAAAAAAAGGAGGAAGAAGAGGAGGATGCAGAAGGGATAACATTGTCTTGAAGTTCAAGACTGTCATTACACAGGCAAGTGCCAAGATAGGGTGGAGTACTGCAATAGAGTGGGGCTGGTGATTATAACAAACTGTCATCAAAGGTGCAAGATCCAAGGATCAAATGGAGGAGGAATAGGTGAGGGGCGAGCAACTGTCAGATGAAGAGGATAATCCTCCCCTCTCTGTTGATCGGGGTTGGCAGAAACGAGCCTCATTGTTACCCAGCCACCAACACCACATGGGCACGGACCTCATGATAGAGCCTGAACTATGAGTGCCTTCTTGCTGCACTAACTGCTGCAACATGATCCCTGTATAGTAATGATTAGGAAAATGCTGACTACTGGGTTGCCACTCTATTAGATCTATGTTATAAAATCAAATTTTGCCAGACAATTTCTGCCCTAGAAAGGGACCCGCGAATAGAGGAGTATCGAAACTCTCTTTTATACAACCTTAAGAGAGCTTTTCCCCAAGACAGCAGTGACGCACACAGTTCACATCCCAGCTGTAGACATCGAACCTCTGGTCCGTGAATTCGTCAACGCCAAAACATTAGCAGCAGCAGCAGTGGTGGAAGTGGAAGAAGCTATTTCTGTGAGTCCTTTGACACTTTTTTAGACCAAATTGTTCACCAGCACAACAGAGTCCAAGTCTTACACGTGGTGAATGAATGGAGAGGATGGTGCAGGAGTATCTAGAACTACATATCAATGACATTAGGGAGGGTTTGGACCCTTTCATATTTTGTTTCACATTTTGGTCTTCCAAAATGGATGAGTGGAATGAGCTCCCCTCACATGCCTTGGAGGTTTTATCGTGCTTGGCAGACAGCGTTTTCTCAGAAAGTGTTTTCAGCTCTGCTGGTGGTGTCCTAACGGATAAGCGCTAATGGTTATCCCCTGGAAGTGTTGACCACCTAACTTTCATTAGGATGAACGAGTCATGGATGTCCAAGGACTTTTTAACCCCAATCGCAGACTGTACAGACTAGGTGATATTGCTTTTTTAGTGTGATGCATTAATATCACGTAACTGCACTCTGTGATATCTTTAGGGTCGCTTCTGTGGCTGCTGCTGCTGCAGATGATGTTAACACAAATTTGTGGAAATGTGAACAGCCATGGTTGGTCTACATCTGCTGAGTTAGCTGTAGTGGAGACGATTTGGTCCCAATTATACTATTTCTATTCTCGTGAAAGTTATTCCACTTTGGTGGTGTCTGGCCCTCATTTTTTAAAATGTGAACACTCCAAGTTGGGTGTCCATCTGCTGGATTGGGAGTAGTGAAAGACCTGTTGGTCCCTATTAGACTTTTTCTACTGTGGTGAAATTGATGCCACTTCTGTGGTGTAAGGCCCTCATTTCTTTAAATGTGAACACACCTTGTAGGGTGTTCATCTGCTGAACTGGGTGTAGTGAAAGACCTGTCGGTTCCTATTTACTATTTCTACTGTGGTGAAATTGATGGCACTTTGGTGGTGTATGCCAATATTTTTTTGCAAATGTGAACACTCCTTGTTGAGTGTCCATCTGCTGGATTGGATGTAGAGAAAGACCTGTCAGTCCCTATTCTACTATTTCTAATGTGGTGAAATTGATGCCACATTGGTGGTATCTGCAAATAATTTTTCGAAATGTGAACGCTCATGGTTGAGTTTGCATCTGCTGGATTGGGTGTAGAAAAATACCTGTTGTTCCCTATTTGACTATTTCTACTGTGGTGAAATTGATGCCACTTCTGTGGTCTAAGACCCTCATTTCTTTAAATGTGAACACTCCTGGTAGGATGTCCATCTGCTGGATTGGATGTAGAGAAATACCTGTTGGTCCCTTTTAGACTGTTTCTACTGTGGTGAAACTGATGCCACTTCTACAGTATGGTGTAAGGCCCTCAATTCTTCAAATGTGATCACACCTGGTAGAGTGTCCATCTGCTGGATTGGGTGTAGTGAAAAACCTGTTGGTCCCTATTCTACTATTTCTAATGTGGTGAAATTGATGCCATTTTGGTGGTATCTGCAAATAATTTTTGGAAATGTGAACACTCATGGTTGAGTTTGCATCCGCTGGATTGGGTGTAAAGAAATACCTGTTGGTCCCTACTAGACTATTTCTACTTTGGTGAAATTGATGCCACTTCTGTGGTGTCAGGCCCTCAATTCTTTAAATGTGAACACGCCAGGTAGAGTGTCCATCTGCTGAATTGGGTGAAGTGGAAGACCTGTTGGTCTCTGTTAGACTATTTGTACTGTGGTGAAATTGATTCCACTTCTGTGGTGTAAGGCCCTCATTTCTTTAACCCCTTAAGCCCTGTTGGTGGTTTGCACGTTAATGACCGGGCCAATTTTTACAATTCTGACCACTGTCCCTTTATGAGGTTATAACTCTGGAACGCTTCAACGGATCCCGGTGATTCTGACACTGTTTTCTCGAGACACATTGTACTTCATGACAGTGGTAAAATTTCTTTAATATTACTTGCGTTTATTTGTGAAAAAAACAGGAATTTGACGAAAATTTTGAATATTTCGCAATTTTCCAACCTTGAATTTTATGCCCTTAAATCACAGAGATATGTCACACAAAATACTTAATAAGTAACATTTCCCACATATTTACTTTACATCAGTACAATTTTGGAAAAAAAAATTGTTTTGTTAGGGAGTTATAAGAGTTAAAAGTTGACCAGCAATTTCTCATTTTTACAACACCATTTTTTTTAGGGACCACATCACATTTGAAGTCATTTTGAGGGGTCTATATGATAGAAAATAACCAAGTGTGACACCATTCTAAAAACTGCACCCCTCAAGGTGCTCAAAACCACATTCAAGAAATGTATTAACCCTTCAGGTGTTTCACAGGAATTTTTGGATTGTTTAAAAAAAAAATGAACATTTTAATTTTTTTCACAAAAAATTTATTCAGCTCCAATTTGTTTTATTTTACCAAGGGTAACAGGAGAAAATGGACCCCAAAAGTTGTACAATTTGTCCTGAGTATGCCGATACCCCATATGTGTGGGTAAACACACAGAAGTTTATAATGTAGAGCCGTAAACATAAAAAATATTTTTTCACAAAAATGAACTTTTCGCCCCAATTTTTTATTTTCCCAAGGGTACCAGAACAAATTGTACCCCAAACATTGTTGTGCAATTTGTCCTGAGTACGCTGATACCCCATATATGGGGGTAAACCATTGTTTGGGTGCATGACAGAGCTCGGAAGGGAAGGAGCGCCGTTTGACTTTTCAATGCAAAATTGGCTGGAATTGAAATGGGACGCCATGTTGGGTTTGGAGAGCCCCTAATGTGCCTAAACATTGAAACCCCCACAAGTGACACCATTGTGAAAGTAGACCCCCTAAGGATCTTATCTAGATGTGTTGTGAGAGCTTTGACCCCCAAATGTTTCACTGCAGTTTATAACGCAGAGCCGTGAAAATAAAAAAATAATTTTTTTTCCACAAAAATTATTTTTAGCCCCCAGTTTTGCATTTGCCCAAGGGTAACAGGAGAAATTTGACCCCAAAAATTTGTTGTGCAATTTGTCCTGAGTACACTGATATCCCATATGTGGGGGGTAACCACCGTTTGTGCGCATGGCATAGCTCGGAAGGGAAGGAGCGCCATTTGGAATGCAGACTTTGATGGATTGGTCTGCAGACGTCACGTTGCATTTGCAGAGCCCCTGATGCACCTAAACAGTAGAAACCCCCCCAAGTGCCCCCGTATTGGAAACTAGAATCCCTTAGGAACTTATCTAGATGTGTTGTGAGAACTTTGAACCCCCAAGTATTTCACTACAGTTTATAACGCAGAGCCGTGAAAATAAAAAATCATTTTTTCCCACAAAAATGTTTTTTTAGCCCCCCAAATTGTTATTTTTCCAAAGATAAAAAGAGAAATTGGACCCCAGAAGTTGTTTTCCAATTTATTCTGAGTACGCTGATACCCCATATGTTGGGGTAAACATCTGTTTGGGCGCACGGGAGAGCTTGGAAGGGAAGAAGCACTGTTTTACTTTTTCAACGCAGAATTGGCTGGAATTGAGATCGGACGTCATGTCGCGTTTTGGAGAGCCCTGATGTGCCTAAACAGTGGAAACCCCCAATTCTAACTGAAACCCTAACCCAAACACACCCCTAATCCCAACCACACCCCTAACCCCAACCCTAGCCATACCCCTAACTCCAACACACCCCTAACCCTAATCCCAACCATAACCCTAACCACACCCCTAACCCTGACACTCCTCTAACACTAATCCCAACTGTAAATGTAATCCAAACCCTAACCCTAACCCTAGCCCCAACCCTAACCCTAGCCCCAACCCTATCCCTAACCCTAGCCCTAACCCTAGCCCTAATCCTAACCCTAGCCCTAACCCTAATGGGAAAATGAAAATAAATTATTTTTTTTAATTTTTTTATTTTTCCCTAACTAAGAGGGTGATGAAGGGGGTTTTTATTTACTTTTATAGTGGGTTTTTTAGCGGATATTTATGATTGGCAGCTGTCACACAATAAAAGACGCTTTTTATTGCAAAAAATATTTTTCTGCGCTACCACATTTTGAGAGCTATAATTTATCCATATTTTGGTCCACAGAGTCATGTGATGTCATGTTTTTTGTGGGACGAGTTGACGTTTTTATTGGTAACATTTTTGGGCACGTGACATTTTTTGATCACTTTTTATTCCGATTTTTGTGAGGCAGTATGACCAAAAACCAGCTAATCATGAATTAATTTTGGGGGGGGCGTTTATACCATTCTGCGTTTGGTAAAATGGATTAAGCAGTTTTATTCTTTGGGTCAGTACGATTACAGTGATACCTCATTTATATTATTTTTTTATGTTTTGGCGCTTTTATACGATTAAAGCTATTTTATAGAAAAAAAAATTATTTTTACATTGCTTTATTCTGAGGACTATAACTTTTATTTTTTCGCTGATGATGCTGTATAGCAGCACGTTTTTTGTGGGACAAGATGACATTTTCAGCGGTATCATGGTTATTTATATCTGTGTTTTTGATCGCGTGCTATTCCACTTTTTGTTTGATGGTATGATAATAAAGCGTTGTTTTTTGCCTCGTTTTTTTATGGTGTTCACTGAAGGGGTTAACTAGTGGGACAATTTACAGGTCAGGTTGTTACAGATGCGGCGATACTAAATATGTGTACTTTTATTGTTTTTCTTATTTAGATAAAGGAATTTATTCATGGGAACAATATATATATTTTTTCTTTATTTAGGAATTTTTTTTTTTACACATCTAAATATTTTTATTTTTTATTTATAACATTGCCCCAGGGGGGGACATCATGTTATAAGTAGGGTTGAGCGAAACGGATCGGTCATTTTCATAAGTCACCGACTTTTTGAAAAGTCGGGTTTCATGAAACCCGACCCGATCCCTGTGTGGGGTCGGCCACGCGGTACGCGACTTTCGCGCCAAAGTCGCGTTTCAATGACGCTAAAAGCGCCATTTCTCAGCCAATGAAGGTGGACGCAGAGTGTGAGCAGCGTGATAACATAGATCTCAGTCCCCACCATCTTAGAGAAGGGCATTGCAGTGATTGGCTTGCTTTCTGCGGTGTCACAGGGGCTATAAAGGGGCGTTCCCGCCGACCGCCATCTTACTGCTGCTGATCTGAGCGTAGGGAGAGGTGCCGCTTCGTCAGAAGCAGGGATAGTGTTAGGCAGGGTACATTCACCCCCAAGCCGCTTGGGCTGTAGCGATTGCCACTGTCCAACACCACCTTTTGTTTGCAGGGACAGTGGAAGCTACATTTTTTTTCCTCAGCGCTGTAGCTCATTGGGCTGCCCTAGAAGGCTCCCTGATAGCTGTGTGTACGCCGCTGTGCAAACCAACTGCTTTTTTCAAAGCACAAATCCTGTTGTTCCTTCCATTCTGCACAGCTATCTTGTTTGTTTGTCCACACTTTTGGTTTTTTTTGTGCAGCTGTCCACTCCTTGTTATTGCTGCCTGCCATACCTTGCTGAGATTACTGCAGGGAGATAGTAATTGTAGGACAGTCCCTTTTTTTTTTTTTTTTTAAATTCTCCCTGAAAACAAAAAAAATAGTGGGAGATTAAGATTGGCATTTCTGCTTGAGTGCCGGTCCTGTGTGTGCCATCTGTCTCAAATTATTGGGGCACAGAAAACCTAGTGTGTCATACTGGGAATTTATTTTTTTTTTAAATTCTTCCTGAAACCCAAAAAAATAGTGGGAGATTAAGATTGGCATTTCAGCTTGAGTGCCGGTCCTGTGTGTGCCATCTGTCTCAAATTATTGGGGCACAGAAAACCTAGTGTGTCATACTGGGAATTTTTATTTTTTTTTTAAATTCTCCCTGAAAACAAAAAAAATAGTGGGAGATTAAGATTGGCATTTCAGCTTGAGTGCCGGTCCTGTGTGTGCCATCTGTCTCAAATTATTGGGGCACAGAAAACCTAGTGTGTAACATTGGGCCTGATTTTCCTTTCAGTGTCAGCCACCTATAAAGGTATGTATAAATCCTACAGAAGTTTGAGTTCACCTTATAAGTTGTTTTACAGTAACAAATACCGTTACTTTGGTTACGTTTTGCAAACAATGAGGAAGTCTGGTGGAAGAGGTCGTGGCCGTGGGCGGTCATTGTCAGCTGGTAATGATGGTAGTGGTGGTGGAGCATCAGGTGGTCGTGGTAAAAGCAATACAGCACCTAAGTCTTGAGTTGTTGAGCCAGGTTCGTCGTCTGGCTACACAAGGCCTCGAACGCTCCCTTTTCTGGGAGTAGGAAAACTGCTTTTAAAGCCGGAGCAGCAAGAACAAGTTTTGGCTTTCCTTGCTGACTCAGCCTCTAGCTCTTTTGCCTCCTCTTCTGAAAGTGCTAAATGTAAAAGCAGCGCGTCGTTAGTGGATGTTCACGGTCAGGGACAAGTCGCTTCCTTGTCTTCTTCACCCAGAACAAGAGAGAAGGATGCGTCAGGCGACACAACGAGTTACTCCATGGAGCTCTTTACACATACCGTTCCTGGGTTAGACAGTGAAACAGTTAACAGGCCATGCCCATTAGAAGTTGAATCGGACATGGAGTGCACAGATGCACAGCCACAGCCAGATTACTATGCTGTTCCTTTGACTCAGACCAGAACATTGCCCTCGCAGTGTACTGAGTCAGAATCAAACCCAGCTGAGACTATGGTGCCCCGTCACGAACGCTATACCACCGGCTTACACGGTGACACAGACGAAGTTGCACATGAGATAGAAGAGGAGGTCATAGATGACCCAGTTGTTGACCCCGATTGGCAGCCATTGGGGGAACAGGGTGCAGGCGGCAGTAGTTCTGAAGCGGAGGAGGAGGAGCTGCAGCAGGCATCAACATCACAACAGGTTCCATCTCCCGGGCCCGTATCTGGCCAAAAATGCGTGGCAAAACCAAAACCAGTTGGAGGACAGCGTGGCCATCCGGTTAAAGAAGCTCAGTCTGCAATGCCTGAAAAGGTATCCGATAGTAGAAAGAGTGCAGTCTGGCATTTTTTTAAACAACATCCAAATGATCAGCGCAAAGTCATCTGTCAAAAATGTTCAACTACCTTAAGCAGAGGTCAGAATCTTAAAAGTCTAAATACAAGTTGCATGCATAGACATTTAACCACCATGCATTTGCAAGCCTGGACTAACTACCAAACGTCCCTAAAGGTTGCAGCACCCTCGGCCAATGAAGCTAGTCAGCAACGCTACATCCCTTCCCTCACTGTAAGCCCTCCATTTCCCGCACCACCTGCAGTATCTGTGCAGCTTTCGTCGCCAGGCCAAAGCAGTCAGGGAATCACCAGGTTCGTAGTAGGAAACACTGCATGTAGGGCACCGGCAAGAATACCATCTCCAACCCTCTCTCAGTCTGCCATGTCCACCGGCACCACCGCTAGTTCCACGATCTCCAGCTTTCCAGTCCAGCTCACCCTACATGAGACTCTTGTTAGGAAAAGGAAGTACTCATCCTCGCATCCGCGTACACAGGGTTTGAACGCCCACATTGCTAGACTAATCTCATTAGAGATGATGCCCTACCGGTCAGTTGAAAGCGAAGCTTTCAAAGCGCTGATGGACTACGCTGTACCACGCTACGAGCTACCCAGTCGACACTTCTTTTCGAGAAAAGCCATCCCAGCCCTCCACCACCATGTTAAAGAGTACATCGTCCATACACTCAGGCAATCTGTGACTACAAAGGTGCACTGTTGTGAATTCTATTTTTGGGCTCCCTCTAGTGGTCACAAGCGGTACTGTGTAGTGTTGTCTTTCTGCAGGTTGGCTGCATCAGCTGGTTCGTTATCCTTGGTTGGTTTCCTATTTAGCTCACCTGGAGACTCAGTTCCTTGCCTGCTATCAATGTATTCAGTGCTCTTCAGATTCCTTGTGTCTACCTTGCTCCCAGTCTCTCCAAGACAAGCTAAGTTTTTGTTTGATCATTTTTTGATTATCAGTGTTCATTATGTTTTTAGTCCAGCTCGCTAAAATGTGATTTCCTTGCTTGCTGGTTGCTCTAGGGGACTGAGTTTCTCCCCCCACACCGTTAGTTTGTGTGGGGGTTCTTGAAATCTCAGAGTGGATATTTTGTAAGGGTTTTTTACTGACCGCATAGATTCCCTTTTCTATTTTCTGCTATCTAGTATTAGCGGGCCTCATTTGCTGAATCTGCTTTCACCCCTGTGTATGTGCCTTCCTCTTACCTCACCGTTATTATCTGTTGGGGGCTTCTATATCTTTGGGGATTATTTCTCTGGAGGCAAGAGAGGTCTTTTCTTTCTCTCTAGGGGTAGTTAGTTCCTCAGGCTGGCTCGAGACGTCTAGGATTTTTAGGCACGTTCACCGGCTACTTGTAGTGTGTTTGGATAGGTTCAGATTTGCGGTCAGTCCAGTTTGCCACCTCCCTAGAGCTTGTCCTATGTTTGTTACTTAGCTGGAGTAATTTGTGATCCTCAACCACTAAGGATCATAACAGTGCACCTGACAACAGATGCATGGACCAGTAGGCATGGCCAGGGACGTTTCGTGTCCATCACGGCACACTGGGTGAATGTGGTGGATGCAGGGTCCACAGGGGACAGCAATATTGGGACAGTTCTGCCTAGTCCACGGTCTAGGAAACAGTTGGCTGTAGGTGTTTGCCCCCCTCCTCTTCCTCCTCGTCCTCCTGCAGAAGCGAGAGCTCGTCCACAGACCGCAGTCGCACAACCACTCCATCCGCAGCTGCCACTGTTGCACACCAGGTGTCCCATTATGGGACAGCTAGTGGCAAGCGTCAGCAGGCTGTATTGGCAATGAAGTGTTTGGGGCGACAACAGACACACCGTGGAAGTTCTGTCCGAGTTCTTGCAGAAAGAAACTCAGTCATGGCTGGGCACTGTACATCTTGAGGCAGGCAAGGTAGTGAGTGATAACGGAAGGAATTTCATGGCTGCCATAGCCCTTTCCCATTTGAAACACATTCCTTGCCTGGCTCACACCTTAAACCTGGTGGTGCAGTGCTTCCTGAAAAGTTATCCGGGGTTACCCGACCTGCTCCTCAAAGTGCGCAGACTTTGCTCGCATATCCGCCATTCGCCCGTACACTCCAGCCGTATGCAGAACTATCAGTGGTCTTTGAACCTTCCCCAGCATCGCTTAATCATCGATGTTGCAACAAGGTGGAACTCAACACTGCACATGCTTCAGAGACTGTGCGAACAGAGGCGTACTGTTATGTATTTGTGGGAGGATACACATACACGGGCAGGCAGCTGGATGGCAGACATGGAGTTGTCAGGTGTGCAGTGGTCGAAGGTACAAGACCTGTGTCAAGTCCTTCAGTGTTTTGAGGAATGCACACGGCTGGTTAGTGCAGACAACGCCATAATAAGCATGAGCATCCCCCTAATGCGTCTGCTGATGCAAAGTTTGACGCACATAAAGGAGCAGGCGTCTGCAGCCGAGGAAAAGGAAAGCCTTGATGACAGTCAGCCATTGTCTGGTCAGGGCAGTCTACAGGACGAGGTAGCGGGCGAAGAGGAGGAGGACGAGGAGGATGATGGCGATGAGTATTTTTTAAATGAGGAAGCTTCTCCGGGGCCAATGGAAATTGGTGGCGTGGCAAGGCCGGGTTCAGGTTTTTTGAGGGAGACAAGTGACGTAGATTTGCCTGTAACTGCCCCTCAAACCAGCACAACCGCAGATTTGACAACTGGAACTTTGGCCCACATGGCGGATTATGCCTTACATATCCTCAAAAGGGACCCACGCATTATTAAAATGATGACCGATGAAGATTACTGGTTGGCCTGCCTCCTTGATCCTCGCTATAAAGGCAAATTGCAAAATATTATGCCACATGAGAACCTCGAACAAATATTAGCAACCAAACAAGCAACTCTTGTAGACCGTTTGATTCAGGCATTCCAGGCACACAGCGCCGGTGATGGTTCTCACACGAGCTGCAGGGGGCTACAGGGCAGAGGTGTTAGAGGTGCACAAATCAAAAGTGGCGTTGGACACAGGGGTTTTCTGACCAGGTTGTGGAGTGATTTCGCAATGACCGCAGACAGGACAGGTACTGCAGCATCTATTCAAAGTGACAGGAGACAACATTTGTCCAGTATGGTTACTAACTATTTTTCAACCCTTATCGATGTTCTCCCTCAACCGTCATTCCCATTTGATTACTGGGCATCCAAATTAGACACCTGGCCTGAATTGGCAGAATATGCATTGCAGGAGCTTGCTTGCCCAGCAGCTGGTGTGCTATCAGAAAGAGTATTCAGTGCTGCTGGTTCAATATTAACCGAAAAAAGGACTCGTCTGGCTACCCAAAATGTTGATGATCTAACCTTCATTAAAATGAACCACTCCTGGATTTCAAATTATTTTGCCCCACCTTTCCCGGCTGACACCTAGCTTTCCTATAAAAAGGTCTTGCTTGTGGACTGGTCTTACTGAGTGTTCCAATCTCTTAATTTGCAGCAGCTGTTTGTCCAGCATACGGCATGTTTACACCTCCCTAAATGGGAAAACTCCCCCCACGGGGCCGTGGTCTTGCCACTTGGCGCAAGCACCCATTAGAGTGCCGTTTGTCTGAAGAGGTGGTGTGCCCGCTTTTGGTCGACGGCACTGCCACTGGGTCCCTCATAGTACAATAAAGTGTCTCTGGTGGTGGTGGCACGCAACCAACGTCAGACACACCGTTGTAACATGAGGGGCCCTGGGCCTGTACCGCCGGCCACAAGAGAGTTCCCCCCCAGCTCAAACTGTGCTCTACCACGTGCAAAATTATCTCTCACAGCTCCAACAATGTTTAGTCTATGCGCTGACATCCTTCAATGCCTGGCACTGACAATACCAATTTGTTGACATGTATGATGCTAGTTAAAATAGTCAGGGTCAGTGTCCTATATTGACACCAGTAAATACTTAGTGCCAAATTACTATGTCTGAAACTCAGCAGAGGAGCCCACCCCTGTACCTAAGTATGCCACACTTTTGTTTTTTTGTTTTGTTGTTTTGCGAGACATTAACATCTATTTATTTTTTGGGAGTACTAACTGTGGCAGACACTCCTTCCAATCGTCCTCCGCTGACCACACCAATGCTGCCTGTGTACCCATGTATCCTATTTAAAACTGCATAGAGCCTGCTTTTTTATTTTAGGCCTAGTAAATCTGTCTGCGGTCCCTCCTTGCAATCGTCCTCCGCTGACCACAACAATGCTGCCTGTGTACCCATGTAACCTATTTAAAACTGCATAGAGCCTATTTTTATTTATTTTAGGCCTAGTAAGTCTGTCTGCGGTCCCTCCTTGCAATCGTCCTCTGCTGACCACCCCAATGCTGCCTGTGTACCCATGTAACCTATTTAAAACTGCATAGAGCCTGCTTTTTTATTTTAGGCCTAGTAAGTCTGTCTGCGGTCCCTCCTTGCAATCGTCCTCCACTGACCACACCAATGCTGCCTGTGTACCCATGTAACCTATTTAAAACTGCATAGAGCCTATTTTACTATTTTAGGCCTAGTAAGTCTGTCTGCGGTCCCTCCTTGCAATCGTCCTCCGCTGACCACACCAATGCTGCCTGTGTACCCCTGTAACCAATTTAAAACTGCATAGAGCCAACATTTTTAGTTAACACATACTACCTTTGTCTGTCTGCGCCCCTAAATCACGCTGTCCTCCACTGAAAAAGCTGAGCTTCAACCTTCAGGCTCTCATTGTGTATTTTTTAATGTCACACTGCAGTTGGCCTACTACTTTGTTTGGGGCCTAGTAACGGTGTCTGCCGCTCCCTGGTGTTTTCCTCCACTGAAAAAGCTGAGCTTCAACCTTCAGGCTCTCATTGAGTATTTTTTAATGTCACACTGCAGTTGGCCTACTACTTTGGTTGGGGCCTAGTAACGGTGTCTGCCGCTCCCTGGTGTTGTCCTCCACTGAAAAAGCTGAGCTTCAACCTTCAGGCTCTCATTGAGTATTTTTTAATGTCACACTGCAGTTGCCCTACTACTTTGGTTGGGGCCTAGTAACGGTGTCTGCCGCTCCTTGGTGTTCTCCTCCACTGAACAAAGCAGTGCCGCCTGTTTACTCCTGTTACCAATTTTGAATTTCATTTGGACCACTTAATTACTTGGGCCTACTAACTGTGTCAGCCTCTCATTACAGTTGTCCTCCACTGAACAAACCAATGCCGCCTGGTTAGTCCTGTTACCAATTTTGAACTGCATTTAGCCTAGTTTATTATTTGGCCCTATATCTGTGTTTCCTCCTCATCCTGCCCATTGCCCAGCCACTGCTTGATGAGTCTGCTGGTACATTGACCCAGACCACTACAATCCCCTTGCACTCTACACAGCCAGAATCTGACCCTGTTGAAAGTAAGGTTCCCCTTCCCGCATGCTATACCACCTTACACGGGGACAAAGAGGAAGGTGCAGATGAAAGTGCAGGTTCCTTCATCAGGTGGGGGGGCATACTCATTGGCGACATCACTGGCACAGGGCCCCTCATAGTATGCAAAAGTGTCGCTGCCGGTGGGAGGCGCCCCCGCCGTGCAAACACACCGCCGTACTTTGAGGGGCCCTGTGCCAGTGCCAATGCCAAAGAGTGGGCACCCCCTGCTTGCTCAGGATCACAGCACTTGCAAAGTTGAAATACTTACCTCTCCCTGCGCCACTGCCGTGATGTGGTCCAGATTTCCTGGGCCCACAAAATACTTGAACCAGCCCTACCCCCAACAACTTTAGCCAAATGACCCCCAATTTCCAATGCCTAACTATTATTATAAGGGAAATTAAGATTGACAAGCTTCATTAACAAGAATGGATGTTTTTCCATTAAAATGGGCACTCTAGGTGTTTTCCTGGCCCCCACTCACTGCCGACTATGCTGCCCCATTGACTTGCATTGGGTTTCGTGTTTCGGCCGATCCCGACTTTACGAGATAATCGGCCGATTTCACTCGACCCGACTTTTGAGATAGTCGAGTTCCGTGAAACCCGACTCGACCCTAAAAAAGTCAAAGTTGCTCAACCCTAGTTATAAGGTCAGATCGCTAATCTGACACTTTGCAATGCACTATGTCAGATCAGCGATCTGACGTGCACTGCTCCTGGCTTACCAGCGCCTGCTCTGAGCAGGCGCTTGGTAAGCCACCTCCCTGCAGGACCCAGAAGTAGCCCCGTGGCCATTTTGGATCCAGGGCCTGCAGGGAGGAGACGCTCGGTACAAGGTGAGCACATCGCCTTGTACCGAGGGTCTCAGGGAAGCACCTGGGAGCCCCCTCCCTGCGCGATGCTTCCCTATGCCCCCAAAACACTGCAATCATGTTTGATCGCAGTGTGCTGGGGGTTAAAGTGCCAGATGTCAGCTGCGATAGTCAGCTGACACCGGCCGCAATTGGCGGCTCTCCCCCCATGAGCGTGGCTGATCGCTATGACGTACTATCCCGTCCCTGGGAATTAAGTCCCAGGTCACCCTGACGGGATAGTGCATCATATGAGATTAAGGGGTGAAATGAATACTCCTTCTAGAGTGTCCATCTGCTGGATTGGGTGTAGTGAAAGACTTGTCAGTCCCTATTCCACTATTTCTACTGTGTTGAAATTGATGCCACTTTAGTGGTGTATGCCAATAATGTTTGGAAATGTGAACACTCCATGTTGAGTGTCCATCTGCTGGATTGGGTGTAGTGAAAGACCTTTCTGTCCCTATTCTACTATTTCTATTGTGTTGAAATTGGTGCACTTTGGTGGTGTATGCCAATAATTTTTGGAAATGTGAACACTCCGTGTTCTGCTGGATTGGGTGTAGAGAAAGACCTGTTGGTTCCTATTAGACTATTTCCACTGTGGTGAAATTGATGCCACTTCTGTGGTATAAGGCCCACAATTCTTTAAATATGAACGCTCCTGCTAGACTGTCCATCTGCTGGATTGGGTATAGTGAAAGACCTGTCGGTCCCTATTCTACTATTTCTACTGTGCTGAAATTGATGGCACTTTTGTGGTGTCTGCCAATATTTTTGGAAATGTGAACACTCCTGGTTAGGTTTCCTTCATGCATGTTGCCTGTAGCAGAAGGTCTCCGAGACTGCTCCCATAGGAGATTTGGAGGGGCAAACAAACTCGTTAGTCAAATTTTTCTTTAAACTAATCTCTCATGATGAGTCTTTCAGGTTCTGACAAATTAAAAATGTTACACTTAGGCAATGTTGTCCCCTTATTAAATTGGAAGGAGCAATCATAAGTTCTATGTGGCATCAGATTCTATGTGATCTCCTCAGGAAAAACATGTGGAAATTCTACCAAGGACAAAGGGACCCGCGATGCTGAGCCCATAACCTGGGACAGCACGGGCATACAATGAGACTTACACTTAGAGTATCACCTGACAATATCTCCCCTCTCCTAGTCAATAATAGGATTGTAAGCTCAAAGGCATAGAAGACCCAAGTAAGTCGTAATATTCACGGCACTCTTAAAAATAGAAGACCCAAAACCACTGCAGCAGGGAGGTCCTGTAGGATAAAAAAGGATACCTCCTCCACGTGAAAGCCACCAGTGGTGAGGGACACAGTCTTCACAGTATGGAATCCAACAATTTGATCAAGAGAATTATCCAAGGATGATAGCTTTATAAAAAAATTAAGGAGATTTGGGGAACTCCCATTTTCTTAGCATCCAAAAAATTTATCTCAGCCCCACAATCCACAAAATCGTAATTCTCATGATGTTTATCAGTAAATAACAATTGGTAAAAGTAACTTTTTCATATATAGGAGTACCTGAACTGGGTAGCCCCTGGCTCGAGTGCTGTCATTTCCTGCAAGCTCCAGGCGTGTACTCTCACAGACCAGGTGACGTGTGGAGCCACAGAGAAGACATTGCTGCCGGCATCATCTTTGTTTTTTTCAACTTTTGAGAGTTACCCACTCTGCTAATCTGCATAGGTTCATCAATGACCACCAGAAATACAGAGGGAGAGGAGAAATCCCGTCCAGAGAATCATTTTTCTTAAATCCGTTCTCATCTTCCTTTTTCAGATGGACTGCTAAAGTCATGGTGACTTCAAGAGACTCTGAGGGAGAGTGATGGACCAGGATATTTTAACCTTATTATTCAAACCAGTAAGACATGTACTGCAGAGAGAGGCATAATTAAACCCTGTTTCAATAGACCGTCTCCAAAATTGGGAGCAATAATCCTAAACAGAGACGTCTCCCTGGCACAGAGCCCTGAGATTGGACTCTGCTAAAGCTGCACGGTCTGGTTCATCATATATCTGCACTAAGACCTCAAACAATTCATTAACGATGAACGAGTGAGCGATTCTGGTGCTAATAAAAAGACCCATGACTTAGGGTCCTCTCTGAGGAGAGAAATTATGAGGCCAACCCGAATATTTTCATCCCCAGAGGACATTGGACAGAATAGAAAATAGAGTTTACAACTCTCCATAAAATAAGTAAATTGCTTATGATACCCCTCAAAAAGTTCAGGAAGGGGAACCTTAGGTTCTCCAGGGGTGCCCCTTATGGTAGAAATAAAATCATCACACTGCTGCTCCATGGGCACTCCGTGAGCAAGGGTATGGCTATGCTGACTCACAGTATTAGCCTGATCCTGGAATATTCCCAAGAGACCTTGATATTGGTCAGCAAGCTTCTTGACCTGGTCAATGTTTTTTTAAAAGTCTGTTTGTCATGTTATGCACAACTAACTACTCCCATCAGACTAGCAAAAGCGCAGTCAAAGACCCTCTTTGCACAAGCCACCACTGCTATGCAAGACCTTAAGGGCTAGAATATTCTTCACCCACTTCCAAAGGGAAGGGGGGTTTTACAGAGTCCTTCCAAGATTGCTGTTGCAGGATAGCTGGCGTTTGGTGAGGTGGACGATGTAGAGCTAGGCGCAAGAGTAAATCCAAAGTTAGTAGAATAAAACCCAAATGAAAACCAAAGGGAATAACAATAGCTAATAAAGAAGAACCAATAACAACCATTAGCAGCTACTGATAAGCAACTAGAACCCAACCAGGAAGTACTAACTATACCACTACTCAAAGGAACTGAATAAATAGCACTGAACTGGATTAGAAGCAGGCTTTAAATAGTCAGCCCAAATGAAAGAATGACAATCAGGTGATGCATTCCTTCAAGTCATGCCCAGGGAGCCACACCCTGCGCAACTGAACAGAAAGGTGCACACATTCCCACTATTGGCTAACATCAGGCAATACGACATCCTGCTTTGCCTGGCATCTGGGGTCCATTATTCTGTATGGAGCAATATATGGGGCTCATTATTCTGTATGGAGCGCTATGTGGTGCCCATAATACTGTATGGAGCAATATATGGGGCTCATTATTCTGGACAGAGCACTATGTGGTGCCCATAATACTGTATGGAGGGCTATAATGTCTGGTTTCTAAACTATTGATATCACTTATGTAATGTAAGAAGTAAGTGAAATCTTTGGTATTGTACTCTAGCTATATTTCTTATCTGTGTATCATGAATTGTGGTATGTGTTAAAGGGGCCCACTGAGACTCTTTCATCCAGGGCTCACGAAAACCTGGAGCCGGCCTTGCTAGCCATGGTTTGGGAAGCATGTAACAGCTGACAGGTTCCCTTTCACTAATTTAATTTTAATTTCTTTTTAAGTTGCAAAAATAAGTTCTTTAGCTGAATGCTCTTACAAATAAGTAGAAATGTTCCCATTTTTATCTTGCTCTTGCTGCCATCTTTTCCTATCAGTCACTATCTCTCACTTCCATCAAGTTATTTGAGTTTTCATACTTCTAAAATTCAGAACTCACCATTTTCTTGAGATGTTAAGCTTAATTTTAATACATTCAAAAGAGAAATACATAAGGGAAATTACTCTGCTATCTAAAATATTAATGATAGCTTGGGTCTCTCTTTCTATGTCAGGTTTTGCACTATTAATAAAATTGGTACTTTGTAGAACATAAATTATCTGTGATAGGAAAGAAAATTTAGTATTCATCAGGTTCCATTTTCTTTCAGAAAATCTGTTTATGTCTTGGATGGAAGAATCAGTAAAAATATATAGTTGTTGCCAGCTCAGTCTGTACTTTAATGTTAGTGTCAAGGAGTTACCGCGACAGAACAGTACCAGAAGACCGCAGCGTCTGATGGCTCCCGCTTCACCACTGAGAAAAAGTACTTCTCCGGCATATTAAAGGTGTTTGTTTTCTTTCAGCTGGACAGGGGTTAAAAGGCCATGTGGAAATCCCTGCTTTCAGCTGTGCTCAGTTAGCCACTCCTCTTTCCTATAAAAGCTAGGCCATCTGGCCAGATCCTTGTCTGAGATAACACTTGCTAGATAGGCCTGGAGTAATGAGGAGCTTGTGTTTGGAGAGCTGGAGGAGTTTATTGTGTGACAGTTGTTTGGTTTGTAGGCTTGGAAATTCCTCATCCTTACCTGCCTTATATTCTTCCCCCGTCCTTCACACCCTGGTGAATACCTCTGTTATTTGTGAGAGTATATTTTGTGTGAATGGAGTTTTTTTTTACCCTTGTCTTGGTTCCCCTGTTTGTCGGGTTTGTGTACTACAGTACACGGTAGCGCCTCTCTTCCCCAGGTGGGGAAGGGGACAGACGCAGAGCTGCAGTCAGGAGACAGGGCAAGGGCGGAGGCCCCGGCATCCACGCCATCTGAGGTATCCCAGGGAACAGGGTGAGTTAGGGCGCCCCTAGTGCTAGGGCCAGGAAAGGTGCCCTTGGTCCCAGTTTACTCGCCAGTCCAGTCATGACATTATCTCAGACCGAAAGCATTTTCTGATCCATGATGGATCCTATCACTGCGCTGACCGGGCAGTTGCAGTAACTCAGTTTGGAGGTGGTGGATTTACGCATGGTGGTTTCACAGCACTCTGGTGTGGGGATCTCGCCCTCTAGGCAAACCATTGTGGAGCCCAAGGTCAGGCTGCCAGACAGGTTCTCTGGCGGACGTGACAAGTTTGTCATGTTCTGGGAGGCCTGTAAACTTTATTTCCATCTGCGTCCGGAATCCTCTGGAACAGAGGAGCAACGGGTGGGGATTATCTCGCTCCTGTAGGGGGATCTGCAAGCATGGGCATTTTGTCTCCCATCTGACTCAGTCTCTCCAGACAGTAGAGGGCTTTTTTCAGGCTTTGGGCTTAGTGTATGATGACCCTGACCGTGTCTCCTTGACTGAGTCATCTCTGCGTCAACTTCAGCAAGGAGACCGTCGGGCAGAGGAATACTGCTCCGAGTTCTGGCAGTGGGCCACTGACACTAGGTGGCCCTCTGTAGTCAGTTCTGCGAGGGTCACTCTGTAAGAGTAAGGGATGCTTTAGCTTTCCATGAGACTCCGGACTTCCTTGAGGCGGCCATGTCTCTGGTGATCCGGGTTGATCGCCATCTTCACTAAAGACATAGGGAGACACCTCTGGGGGCAGAAGGTCCAAGTTTGAACGTAACCAGTACTGATTCCACTGTGCAGCCCATGCAAGTGGGTGTGGCGTCCCAACCTAGCAAACTTGCATTACCCAGCATAAGAGGGAGTGTGTTTCTGTTGTGGCAAGAAGGGTCATTTTGTGAGCACATGTCCTACCCATCACTTGTTTAAACAACCGCCGGAAAACTAGAGGGCCCAGGTTGCGGGGAGGTTGGCAACTCCGGTGTACTCATAACCTCTGTGGGAAAGACTCTGTTTTTCCTTCCAGCTATTTTATACGTGGGTGAAAATAAGGTTGACGTGTCCACCTTCTTGGACAGTGGGGCGGGGATAATTTGGTCGACGCTAGGTTCGTCCAGGACCAAGGTCTGATCTCACATATGTCTTCCAGACCAATACCCATTATCACTGTCGATTCCAGCCCTCTAAAACAGGGGCACTTCACGCAGGTGGTCCATGACTTACGGCTTCAGGTGGAGGCCATACACTCTGAGGTGATAAACTGCTATGTACTTGAGGGCATGCCCTAACCTGTGGTACTGGGACTTCCTTGGCTTGCTCAGCACAATCCAGTAATTGATTGGCAGACACATGAAATGGTAAAGTGGAGTACATACTGTCAAAGATACTGGTTGGGTACCTGGTTGGCAACGGTGGATACCCAGTCTGGGCCCCATTAATTATCAGACTTCGTGGATGTGTTTTCTGAGCAGGGGAGCCAAGAGCTTCTTCCTCATCATCCTTATGATTGTGCCATCAATCTGGTTCTTGGTGCCAAGCTGCCCAAGAGCAGACTCTATAACATCTCTGGTCCAGAAAGGCAGACCATGAAGGACTATATTTTGGAAAGTCTGGCTAAGGGTCATATCCAACCATCCTCTTCTCCCCTTCCTGCAGGGTTCTTATTTGTCAAGAAGAAGGATGGTGGGTTACGACCTTGCCTGGATTTCCGAGAACTTAATGCGATCACTGTCCGTGATCCGTATCCGCTACCTCTTATCCCTGACCTTTTTAATCAAATTGATGGGGCAAAATGGTTCTCTAAGATGGACCTCAGGGACCGTAAAACCTTATCCGCATTAAGGAGGGGGATGAGTGGAAGATTACGTTCAATATGCCAGAAGGACACTAAGAGAATCTGGTGATGCCTTTTGGGTTGGCGAACGCCCCCGTCGTCTTCCAGCACTTTATTAATGACATCTTTAGACACCTAGTAGACAGGTTTGTTGTTATCTACCTGGATGACATTCTTGGGTATTCACCTGACCTTGAGTCACACCAGCAACATGTCAGGCAAGTCCTACACATACTTCGTGACAAATATCATCAAGGCCATCGAATTTCAGGTCAGACTTCACACATAAGACCTCAGGAGTGGACATGGATGTCAGACATATGTAAAATCCTCCAAAACTTTGAGGACTGCACCAAGATGGTGAGCGGCGATGATGCCATAATTAGCGCCACCATCCCGTTTTTCAGCATTCTGAAAAACTCTCTGCTCACAATCAAAGGGGATGCATTGCAGGCAGAGCACGAGGACATGGAGCAAGGAAACATACAGGGGGATTACATTCAGCCCAGCCTCATGTCTTCTCAACATGGATTGGTAGGCAATGAGGAGGAGGAGGAAGAACAGGAGCTACTTTCATGCGCTATAGACGGTAATACAAACACATCTGTATTAGCTTCTGATCTGCGGGGAAGGCCTGAGGATAGGAAGGAGGAGAATGAGGAGGACATCATGGTCAGTCATCCTGTGGGTGAGGACACGGAAGTCCTGCCTGTTAGCAGTCTGGCACGCATGGCTGACTTTATGTTGGGCTGCATTTCACGTGACCCTCGGATTATCAAAATTTTGGGCGACCCTCATTACTAGTTGGTGACACTTCTAGACCCAAGCTACAAGATGAACTTTCAATCTCTTCTGCCTGAGGCAGAGAGGTGTACGAAAATGTTGCAGTACCACAGGGCCCTTGTAGCTGAATTAGTTAGAAAATTCCCATGTGAGAACGCTGGCAGCAGACGTCAGAGTTTGTTGTACAACCAAGGACTCCAAGCAAGAGAGACAGAAGTACAATCCAGCTCAGGCAGCGGAACAATGGCCAAGATCTGGGACAGTTTTCTCAGACCCTCCCATCGTGGAAGCACAGAGGCAAGGGGTGCTGTCATAAGAAGTGCAATGTTTCGGAAGATGGTGAGGGAGTACCTTGCAGATCGTACAAACGTCCTCCGTGATTCCTCTGTGCCTTTTAATTATTGGATATCCAAGCTGGACACGTGGCATGAACTGGCTTTCTAAGCTTTGGAGGTCCTGGCCTGCCCTGCTGCTAGCATTCTGTCAAAGAGGGTTTGTACTGCTGCTGGTGGAATTATAACTGATTGTTAACTGACTGTTATCAAAATGAACAAGGCTTGGATTGGGAAAGACTTCTATACACCACCAAGTGAAAACAGCGAAACATGACCTCAAATACATTCTCTTTTTTGGGGAGGTGTATTCTCATGCACCTCTTTACAACCACACATGGGTATATGCTTCCAGATTTGGTCTGTTTATTTTTATCCTCCTCCTTATCCTCATCCTCCTCATCCAGAACCACTATATCACCAGGGTGAATGTGGTCTGGATGGTGCATTTTGGCCAAGGGTGCTGTGATGGCACCCTTTTATTTTTTTAAAAAAGGACAACACATTGGTGAATTGGGCATGACATTTCTTTGGGCCTACTTCTTAACTCGGTCTCCTGCAATCTGTCCTGTACCTGCCAGTCAATCACCAGGGTGAATGAGCTCTGTACAGTGCATGTTGGGCAAGGGGCCTGTGATGGCACTCTTTTCTTTAAAAAAAAAAGGATTTTGCATTGGGGAATTGGGCATGACATTACATTGGGCCTACTGCTTTACTCTGTCTCCTGCAAACTGTCCTGTGCCTGCCAGTAGATCACCAGGGTGAACGTGCTCTGTACAGTGCATGTTGGCCAAAGGGCCTGTGATGGCACTCTTTTCTTTTTTTAAAAAAAGGATTTTACATTGGGAAATTGGGCATGACATTACATTGGACCTACTTCTTAGCTCTGTCTCCTGCAATCTGTCCTGTACCTGCCAGTAGATCACCAGGGTGAACGTGCTCAGTACTGTTATAGGCCATTGAAGTTTGGGCTAGGGGCATGCGATGGCACTAGTGCATTTTTTAAAAAGGTACCCCCATTGAGGAATTGTTTGGCAGATCATGCACTGCATAAAAAGTCTCAGAGACCCACACTACTACATTGGCCCTAATTCTTAACTCTGTCTTCTGCAATGTCTCTTCCTTGTCTCCGACGACATGACCAGGGTGCACGTGCTCATTTCTGTTACAGGCCGGTGATTTTTGGGCACAGGGGCTGTGAAGGCACTATTTCGTTTTGGAAAAACAGGACCCCACATTGGGGAATTGGGCATGACATTACATTGGTCCAACTTCTTAACTCTGTCTCCTGCAATCTGTCTTGTACCTGCAAGTAGATCACCAGGGTGAACGTGCTCTGTACGGTGGATGTTGGCCAAGAGACCTGTGATGGCACTCTTTTCTTTTTTTAAAAAAAAGGATTTTACATTGGGGAATTGGGCATGACATTACATTGGGGCTACTTCTTAACTCTGTCTCCTGCAATCTGTCCTGTACCTGCCATTAGATCACCCGAGTGAACATGCTCTGTACGGTACATGTTGCCCAAGGGGCCTGTGATGGCACTCTTTTCTTTTTTTAAAAAAAGGATTTTATATTGGGGAATTGGGCATGACATGACATTGGGCTGACTTCTTAACTCTGTCTCTTGCAATCAGTCATGTATCTGCCACTAGATCACCAGGGAAAATGTGCCAATACTGTTATAGGCCATTGAAGTTTGGCCTAAAGGCATGCAATGGCACTGGTGTATTTTTAAAAAAGTTACCCCCATTGGGGAATTGTTTGGCAGATCATGCCCTGCATTAAAAGTCTCACAGACCCACACCACTACATTGGCCCTAATTCTTAACTCTGTCTCCTGCAATGTCTCTTCCTTGTCTCCAACGACATGACCAGGGTGCACGTGTTCAGTATTGTTATAGGCCAGTGATTTTTGGGTACGGGGGCTGTGAAGGCACTATTTCATTTTGTAAAAACAGGACCCCACATTGGAGAATTGGGCATCACATTACATTGGGCCTACTACTTAAGTCTGTCTCCTGCAATGTGTCCTTTAACTGCCACTAGATGACCAAAGTGAACGTGGTCTGTATGGGGCATTTAGGTCTAGGGGGCTGTGATGGCACTATTTTAATTAGTCCAAAAAAAAACCCACATTGGGGAATTGGGCATGGCATTCCATTGGGCCTACTTCTTAACTCTGTCTCCTGCAATGTCTCTTCTTTAACTGCCACTAGATCACCAGGGTGAATGTGCTTTGTACTGTTATAGGCAGGTGAAGTTTGGGCAAGGGGGGCTGTGATTTCACTAGTCTATTTTTACAAAAGGTACCCCCCATTGGTGAAACCACATCCTTGTTGGAAAACACTTCATAGCATTTGTGTACCTTAAAAAGCTCACTTGAAAAGCTCCTTTTTGTGTTTCCTGGTTGCTAACATTGGACACAATACACTTCATATAAATTTGATAAAGCAATGCTGTTACTTTGCCACAGTAGTTCATTAAAAATATAGCTTTGTCCACTATATTAGTTTCTCTCCTTGTGAGCCTTAACTTTGTCTGCCTCAAATGTACAAATGGAGAATATACAAATGGCAATTTGTAAACAAGATTGAAATACTGGTTACCGAATGCATTCAGACAATCACATAGCTGCATTTCTCGTAAAACATTTAGAGATGTGACAGACAATGGACATAGTGACACAATCTTGATAAACGTTTGTTTATTCACTTCACAAACAGTTCTAAGCCTCTATATGTTTGCTGTTTGTCATTGTAAAACATTAAGGTTTACTGAAAATATGCCCATGGTGGTTTGATTTAAATCCTTGTGGCTTTTATTTTCTAGGGGTTTATGGCCACTCGTCTAATGACTCCATATCTCATTTTCATCCAACCTTGAAAAGTGGCCACTTGAAGGTGTGGGTGAAACTAGAGTTACTACAGAGTGTTATTCACTATATAAGACCAGAGAAACAGGGCTAAGACAGATGCCAAAACTGGGGTACCTGTCCATGTACAGTGTGTTGATACCTGCATAAATGGGGATGCCCATGCAGTGTAGGTAATGTCCCAGGGGTTCTCTGTCTTGGTGTTGCTTCTCTGATATTCCAGACGGATGATGTTTAAAAGCCTCTTGGTGATGATCTAACTATACTGTATGTAGTTAATCTTCATATATACGTAATCACTATATTTATTTAATCCTTATATGTCCTTATTAACCTGTGTATGCTACACATACAAAAGTGTGCGCACTCACACTATTTTATCATACTGTTCCTTGAATTTTGTAGTTTGCAATAAGATTGCCTTGTATTGCAGGTATTTGCCTTTTTTAAAGCCGTATCGAAAAACTTGTCAAATAAAATTGTAAAATGTTCCTGTAAATAATTGTGCAAAGAGGTAACCATCATACCATTAAAAAATACGAGTTAATTTTCCAGGGCCCATCCAGTATGTGGGTTCCAAGGCCTAATGGGGTGCATATGACTGACTATTCAGCAGGGCTGGCCTTGCCGTCAATGTTTAAAACCAAGGAGAACGGGAGTACAAAATGCATATTGTAAAGTGAATTTTCCTGGGCACATCCAGTATGTGGGTTCCAAGGCCTAATGGGGTGCATATGGCTGACTATGCAGCAGGGCTGGCCTTGCCGCCAATGTGTAAAACAAAGGAGTATGGAGCACAAAATGCATATTGTGAAGTGGATTTTCCTGGGCCCATCCAGTATGTGGGTTCAAAGGCGTATTGGGGTGCATAGGAAATGGTAGCAGGGCAGGCCTTGAATTCAATGCAACACTTTTTCAGGAGTCCCCCCTGGACATCTTATGACAGGGGTATTGTGGTGCGTCATAATTCTTGGCAGCCCATCCACTCACAGCATAGGCTACTACAGCTTAGGAGACCCACTGCTTCACAATGGCTCTTTAAGAAGATTAATGCCGCCTGATGCACCAGTAAAAATAGGCCCTGTGACTTTAAGAGTCCCTCCTTTGTAAATGAAACAAGATGGGTCTGCTTATGTGTCACACACCACATGGCCAGCTAGGGGTGTTAAATGTTACAATGACATTTCCCAGTGAATGCATTTGCAGTGGTTGAAAGCAATATTAAAGTTGAAAAATGCTTCAAAAACGCAGCGTCTGAACTAAGCCTAAGTGGGATAGGAAATGTTCGGTCTGGGGTTAAATATTTGGCCTTACAGGCAAGTCATTAACCTGCAAAGGATGTACCTTGAGATATTTCCAAGCAAAACCGGTTTTGGTTTCATTTTCATGTGTTTTTTGTGGCACCGGGAAAAATGGCATTAATCTCAGAAAAAAATGATTAAGGCTGTGAACTAGGAGTCAGGAATGCTTCCAGGGGTGATCCCCATGAGTTCCCTGTGTCATTTGAGCAGTGTTTCCATCATTTTCAGACATTTTTAGACCTTAAAAGGACAGCCGGGGGGGATTGCTGTAAAAATGCTCGCATCTCCCATAGATTTAAATTGGGCTCGTTGTTCTGGCCGAGTATCCGAGTATTCCAATTTACTCGACCCGAGCAACAAGCACCCGAGCATTTTAGTGCTCGCCCATCACTAATTAAAACTGGTGTTGTGCATATTAGTCTCAATGAAGGGCTAGCTGATGTGCAATACTTTAAGTTTATCAAGATGTGTAGGCTACTTAATGAATTTTGGGAATTTTCTCAGTAGTGTGCAACTTTTTGTGTTTTGCCAGAAGTGCTACTACAGTCAAGGACTCGAGTAGCTTTCCTGGCATAAGAAACGCCGACTCTTTTTTGCTTTATTTGATGAACAAGGGTAGCCATGCTCCATCCAGTCTACCTGCACATCTCAAACCATTTTTGCAGAGCTATTTTAAAACGCCAAACGTCACATTTTTTTTCCATTTATTAACCTCTTCACTCCGAAGCTTGTTTTCAACTTCCTAACCTCAAATTCTTTCCAACATCTGCAGTGTAGAGTTCCAATGCATGGGGAAATCACACACCAGTCGGTGAGCCTGAAGCTGCAAAAGCTGCTAAAGCATGGCAAGGGCAGAGGAAGCTGCAGCAGCTTTTCAAAACGGGAATACAGCCGGCAACTTCAGGTAGGTTTTGAGAAACTGCTGAACCACAAAGTTAAGACATGGGCCAGGCATGGCATGTGTGTGAACTCACCTCGCCTCCGAGCCGCCACCAGGTTCCTGCCATTGTCACACATGACCATGCCTGGCTGTAGGTTCAGCGGTGTCAGCCACACATCTGCCTGCTGTTTCAGAGCTGTCCACAACTCTTCAGCATTGTGCGGTTTGTCACCTAAGCATATAAACTTCAGCACAGCCTGTTGCCGCTTGGCTAAAGCATTGCTGCAGTGCGTCCAGCTTGTGAATGATGTGGTCATTTCAGAGATGAAGGCTGAAGGGGAGGAGGATGAGGTGCAGGAGCTGGAGACTGTGGGGGCAACCCTGATTGACCTAGGGCCTGCAATCATCGGAGTCGGAAGGATGCGTTCCATCCCAAGGTCCGGTAAAGAAAAAGATAATGCACACGGCACTCAAGGTTCCTATGTGGTGCTCAAGTCAGGTTTCCAGCCCGTCAATTCAATAATCATAAATCACTTGGCACTCAGAAAGTTATTTTTGCAAGATGAGTATTCCATTTATTTGTGCATCCAGTTTAAAGATTAAACGTTTTCGGTCCATACATCAGACCTTCATCAGAAAATCCCTTTTATCAAACTGAAATACAGGCAGAACATAGATCACAATGAATAACAATATACATATGGTGCACAATACAAAGAACAACAAAATTGCAGTAATATTTTTCCAGACCAAATCCATCATGTAACGAAGGAGAAGTGAGCAACCGTGGCGGATGGAGCAAATTCGGGTTGGTGATCCGTGAGCTGTGAGTAGTTCCAATTATGAAGAGCTAAAGAGCTGTAAGTATAGGTAAGGAAGAAAACCACTGGAGTGGAAGCAGAAGGTTATGGCACAGAATGGTAAGTCCTGTAGAAGGACTCCACATGCGACTGAGGTAAATAATACCTAAAGGATACTAGGTAGAGGATTTATCCGGCTGCTTGAAAAAGGTGCTGTGCACAACAATTGTCTAGTGATAACCT
This sequence comes from Ranitomeya variabilis, assembly GCF_051348905.1. Classification (NCBI taxonomy): domain Eukaryota; kingdom Metazoa; phylum Chordata; class Amphibia; order Anura; family Dendrobatidae; genus Ranitomeya; species Ranitomeya variabilis. Next base: position 822,030,970 of record NC_135232.1, on the reverse strand, counting down.
ACGAGTCCGACTGAGTCCCGGCTTCCACTATGTTAACCCAGTGTACTGGCAGCAAGATGTACCATCATTGTCCACAAGCACTTGTCCACGTGTCTATGGTTAGTTGGCCTTTACCAGCAACTGCATTGTTGGGGGCACAGCTTATGTTGTGGGACACGTGCTTATGTAATGCGGGGATGGTACACCGGGAGCAATAGTTGCAGCTGGGAACCGAGTACCGAGGGATGGCCACCATCTGGTTGCAGAAATCTTCTGTCTCCATGAGCCTAAAAGGCAACATTTTGAGTGCAAGCAATCACGAAATGTAGGAATTTAGTAGTGTGAGCTGTGGGGCATTGGCTGCGTATTTGCGCTTGCTTTCCAAGGACTGGGGTATGGACAAAAGAACATTGCGCTAGGACAAGGACGTGGACATGCTTGCTGATGGTGCTAGTTGAGTGTGTGCAACGACACATGCAGAGCAGGAGGCATCTTCGCATGCACCATGGGCAGGGGATTGGCTTGCATGCAGAAAAGCAGAAGAAGCAGTGGCGTCTGTTAGGGGTCGAGTTCCCGCCTCTGCACAGGGGGAATCTTGGGTCATCTCCGCTGCGGTCTCCCATTCTTCTCCTGCTGCAGTGGAGCCTGCTCAGCGGAGACATCAGTCCCAGCATCTCGCTCAGTCTGACTCTGTACAAAGGGTTACTGCTGCTTTTCCAGCTTCTGCCATTGAAGTAAGTGCTGGGCAGCGGCGAGCAGACGCTTCTGGGACTAAGTCCTGCTTTTCTTGTTCTGAGCATGTCCAGAGTAAGATCTCTCAGTGGAAATCGAGCGTCACATGTTCAGATACTGCAGCTAAATCCATTGGTCCTCCAGGAAGGTCCTGAAGGTGCTCAGGCTCTGTAGCAGCCTCTCATTGGTCCTTCTAGGAAGGTCCTATACTTGCTGCAGCTATTTAAGGCTCTCATGACCGCACGGCCATGCGCTAGTATTGAATCTGTTACGTGCATGCGCCAGTGTGGTCATTTATGTGTGTTCAGGGACTCAGCTGAAATAAGCCCCTAGAATGCCGGCACCCCTGGCGAGAAGATTGTATGTTTGCATGACCACTGACTGCTCTCTGATGGGCAGCTGACCTGTGCTCCTGTGAAGTCTAACAGGGCACAGAGCTTTCCTTTCTTGGCTACTCTGTGAGGTAACAGAGCTAGTCTATACCGCCAAATAGTGCCACCATTTACTAGAAGCAGGTTCCCCTGCACGGTGGACCCCGGGCTGCGAACACATCAATAATAATAAACATCTATATTTACTCGGTGCGTTCCGCTAGCCCTAACAGCGTCACTCACAGACACTGTTCCTGGACCCTGGGATTTCAGCCCACAAAGTCGGGTGCTTTGCTGCCATGTGCCTGATCATGCTTTGGTGGTCAGGTTTGTAGTTTTGATATCCCTGCTGATGATGGCATGACAGGTGGTGAAAATGACCTTTTTTGGGTTATCAGCAGAGTCTTTAAAAATAAACAAGACTTGGGTAGACCTAACAGTTGGCACAGGTGATATTAATTAGCAGGAGACTGCAAAGTAAGGGGTCTAGCCCATTTTGGCTCTCACTGAAAAGCTGGAGGAAGGTGAGTTTCAGTGCTGCTTTCATTTTGGTGCTGGTGCTGTGTGGCGGCCATTGTTGCAGTGGCTTTGTGCTGGTGGGGAGGCGCGGTCTGGAGTCATGGGGGCTCAGTCTTGCAGCATGGATGCTGTGGGGCAACAGGCCGTCTGCCCTGCTGGTGCATTGTCACTGTGGCGGTGGTCGCCGCACAGCTCCGCTCCCTCCGGAGTGTGGTAGGACCCACTACGAGGTTTGCCGTAATGTGGCAGTGGGCTTCATACAGTCTGATCAGAATGTTAAACTGAAAACCTCATGTTCAGTTATATAAATTTTTGCCTAGCGGCTTTAGATCAACGTATGATTTTTGGAGGTGCGGTTCATGCCCTTTTTTTTTTTTCTTCTACAAAGCATGTTCTAGTCTCTTTCTTGGACCAGCACCCCTCCCAGTTGGCACAGGTGATTTTAATTAGAAGGAGGCTGCAAAGTAAGGGGTCTAGCCCATTTTGGCTCTCACTGAAGAGCTGGAGGAAGGTGAATTTCAGTGCTCCTTTCATTTTGGTGCTGGTGCTGTGTAGCGGCCATTGTTGCCGTGCCTTTGTGCTGGTGGGGCGGCGCGGTCTGGAGTCATGGGGGCTCAGTCTTGCAGCATGGGTGCTGTGGGGCAACAAGCTATCTGCCCTGCTGGTGCATTGCCGCTGTGGCGCTGGTCGCCACACGGCTCCGCTCCGTTAGGGCGGTAGGACCCACTACGAGGTTTGCCATGACATGGCAGTGGGCTTCATACAGTCTGATCAGAATGTTAAACTGAAAACCTTATGTTCAGTTATATAAATTTTTGCCTATCGGCTTTAGATCAACGTATGATTTTTGGAGGTGTGGTTCATGCTCTTTTTTTTTCTTTTTCTACAAAGCAAGACCTAACAGTTGTACTGGCAACTTCCATCGTGTTGGTGTTATGGGGAATGGTTGCCCACCTTCTGCCTGCTACGCCACCCTCCCCCTGTGTGCTGCTGTCTTTGCTCTGCATGTCCTCCTACCTGCTTGGGTCAGTTACTATATCATCCACCACCTTGTCTTCCACTTCGGCACCCTGATCCTCCTCCTTACTTTCTGGCAATTGTGTCTCATCATCGTCTACCTCTTGTGACACATTCCCACTGTCGACTTCATGTGACTGTGGCTGCTCCAATATTTGGGCATCGCTACATGCGATCTCCTTATGCAACGTTTCAAGTGGACCGGACAAGAGGCCCAAATCTATAAATGTAAAAGTGAACAGCTCTTTGGAGTGTCCAAGTGTGGGATTGGTTGTCTCCGGGCACTCGGTGAGGTGGGAGGAAGGAGGATCAGGGTAAGGAATATGCGGTCCAGACTCACGGCTATGGACACTTGACAGTGTGGAAGACAGGGTGGTGGTGGTGGCAAAGTGACTGGAAGCATTAAATGCTATCCAACCAACAACCTTTTGACACTGCTCTGGGTTCAATAGTGGTGTGCTGCGGTCCCCTAGTAATTGTGACAAGAAGGACGGGCGAGAACATGTGGGTGTTTCTTGTGGCACAATTTCAGCTTGCCCACGGCCTCGGCCTCTGCATGCACCATTAACATCACATCCAGTTCCCCATCCCTTGCCCATTTTAAATGGAGGACAATATTTTCCATGTTCACTACAAATGGCTGAATTTGGAGCAAACTTATATGTGATCCATATGACGTGAAAGAACAGTTTTAAATAGCTGGCCTGTAGTTAACTATTTTTAACAGCAAACTGGTGTCAATAACTTCGCTAACACACTGCACCAAAATTTAAATGGAGGTCAGAAATGGCAGAATTTTGAGCGCACTTATATGTGATCCGTGTGACGAAAAAACCACAGTTTTATATAGATGGATATTTAGCGCTGTAATATGGAAAGGATCTGGCTGTATTCTGCAGTGCCAACACGCAAATGAAGCAGAAAAATGGTGTTCTCTGGATTGATTTTTAAGCAAATAATCAGGATTAAAATCCCCCAAAAAATTATTCCTGGCCCCTGATATCTGGGGCTTTGTCTAGAAATATCTGTAAAATCAGCAGCAGACAGAACTGGAATGGACCCTCTTGCTATATGCAATGAACTGTGCCACATACATGGCCTGCCTGCCTAGCACTGATATCTATGCATGCTGGATTAGTCCTCAGAAGGACTGTTAGTTGAGATGGATATGTGTATAATATATTGTAGCATACACTAACTAAGAAACAAGTAAATCTCTTCCTAGCTCAGCAGCAACTCTCCCTACACTGCCTGATTCCCGAGTAGACTGTGACTAGTATGGCGGGTGCCAGGTCTGATATAGACCTGATGACTCTGTGCGGCCAGCCAATCACTTTAATGCCACAACCAACATGGCTGCGGTATTACAGTGTGTGGCAGACAATCCCTGAATGTTCATTGGCTCTCTAAAGACCACCAAACATGCAGCTCGGGGAACACCAAGCAATCCCAGAAACACTCGACGAACTCCGAGCAACTCGAGCAGTGAGATGCTCGGGCGAGTACCGAGTAGTGGCGAGCAGGCCATGTGATATTTCAGTTTTTCTTTTTTAATAAATTTGCAAAAAAATCTACACTTCTGTCTTTTTTCAGTCAATATTGAGTGCAGCGTGTACATTAATGAGAAAAAAATAACTTTTTTAAATTTACCAAATGGCTGTAATGAAACAAAGAGTGAAAAATTTAAAGGGGTCTGAATACTTTCAGTGCTATACAGTATATATATATATATATATATATATATATATATATATATATATATATATATATATATATAACCATTTCTCTAATCAAAATAAACCTTTGGTGCAAGTGCTTTACTAAAGAAATTGTAGCCAATCAATCAGATGTACTGGTATAAATGAATTATATATACAGTATATATAATTCATTCATACCAACACAGTTGATTAATTGATTTAGTAAAGCACTTGCATCTTACTTATGTTTTGATCAATAAATAAATTAACACAGTCATATAAAGAGTAGGGCAAAAACCGTCTGCTCAAGAAATTTGTATGCACATCTTCAATTGCCGGTTTGAGGAAAGACGATAAAATGCAAAGTGTAAAGTTTAAAAATAAATATTATGTTTTTAGATAATAAAATAGAATGGAATAACAAAATATCAAAAAATGGCGTGCTTATAGAGTACTCAAAAAAAATTGAAAATAAAAAACCTTCAAAGAGAATATATATCCAGTGACAATGATTCATACAATTCATAAATAAATGAACCATAAAGTCCATAGTGTAACTGTAAACATTCATAATGAATTGAAAGCATCCCAAGTTGATAAAATTAACTCTGTGTCAAAAGTGTCACATGACTAAAAAATGGCAGATATGTATCTTATAATAAAAGTTATGTCATCGTCATGTTCAACTGGGTATAAACACAAAATTGAATGAATTAGTGAAGGTAAAAAAGAATAGAGTACCTATAAAGTGGTTAAGGCAAATGTTCCAGCTACCACATCCTCTCACCCCGACAGCCGTTTTGCACAATGCTTCCTCAATAGGGGTGTAATTTAATATGGCTAGAGGTGGTGCCTTAAATACCCAGAAGGGAACATGATTGGATATATAGAAGTCATATGTGAGGAAAATGCGGGCACTTCTCCGCTGTTGAGAGTGTGACTCGGAAGTAAAGGTGACTTCCGGTTTCAGCGCTAGACCGCATACAAGGAACAGATGATGTGTCAGTTGCGTAGAATCAGAAGTCAGGGCGGTCTTAGAGCAGAGAAGCGCACCAACCACAAATGACATACATAGGGATATATGCCGTGGCAATGTTCAAAATAGACGTGTACTTATCAATTACGCCAGCAGGAGCGGACATACTATACATAATAAGACAAAAGATGATGTTTAAATAATGGAAACACAAAAATGAAAAAATAAAAAAGTGACCGGCGAACGTATTATGAAAGTATATTTAGCAGGGGAGGGTGTAAAAAAAGTGTAGAAAAGAAATGTGAAATAAAGTGAATTTTATGTGAGTATAATTATATTAAGAAAAAATAAATAAAAATAAAAAATAAAAATAGTTATGTGAGGAATGAATGAAAAAAGTGAATGGAGTGATGAATCCCTAAGAAAAAGAGGTAAATTGCAGATCACAATATACATGTACAAATGTATGGGCAAAAAAGTATTTAGTCATTCAGCAATAGTGCAAGTTCCACCACTTAAAAAGATGAGAGGCGTCTGTAATTTACATCATAGGTAGACCTCAACTATGGGAGACAAACTGAGAAAAAAAAATCCAGAAAATCACATTGTCTGTTTTTTTATCATTTTATTTGCATATTATGGTGGAAAATACGGTAAGTATTTGGTCAGAAACAAAATTTCATCTCAATACTTTGTAATATATCCTTTGTTGGCAATGACAGAGGTCAAATGTTTTCTGTAAGTCTTCACAAGGTTGCCACACACTGTTGTTGGTATGTTGGCCCATTCCTCCATGCAGATCTCCTCTAGAGCAGTGATGTTTTTGGCTTTTCGCTTGGCAACACGGACTTTCAACTCCCTCCAAAGGTTTTCTATAGGGTTGAGATCTGGAGACTGGCTAGGCCACTCCAGGACCTTGAAATGCTTCTTACGAAGCCACTCCTTCGTTGCCCTGGCGGTGTACTTTGGATCATTGTCATGTTGAAAGACCCAGCCACGTTTCATCTTCAATGCCCTTGCTGATGGAAGGAGGTTTGCACTCAAAATCTCACGATACATGGCCCCATTCATTCTTTCATGTACCCGGATCAGTCGTCCTGGCCCCTTTGCAGAGAAACAGCCCCAAAGCATGATGTTTCCACCACCATGCTTTACAGTAGGTATGGTGTTTGATGGATGCAACTCAGTATTCTTTTTCCTCCAAACACGACAAGTTGTGTTTCTACCAAACAGTTCCAGTTTGGTTTCATCAGACCATAGGACATTCTCCCAAAACTCCTCTGGATCATCCAAATGCTCTCTAGCAAACTTCAGACGGGCCCGGACATGTACTGGCTTAAGCAGTGGGACACGTCTGGCACTGCAGGATCTGAGTCCATGGTGGCGTAGTGTGTTACTTATGGTAGGCCTTGTTACATTGGTCCCAGCTCTCTGCAGTTCATTCACTAGGTCCCCCCGCGTGGTTCTGGGATTTTTGCTCACCGTTCTTGTGATCATTCTGACCCCACGGGGTGGGATTTTGCGTGGAGCCCCAGATCGAGGGAGATTATCAGTGGTCTTGAATGTCTTCCATTTTCTAATTATTGCTCCCACTGTTGATTTCTTCACTCCAAGCTGGTTGGCTATTGCAGATTCAGTCTTCCCAGCCTGGTGCAGGGCTATAATTTTGTTTCTGGTGTCCTTTGACAGCTCTTTGGTCTTCACCATAGTGGAGTTTGGAGTCAGACTGTTTGAGGGTGTGCACAGGTGTCTTTTTATACTGATAACAAGTTTAAACAGGTGCCATTACTACAGGTAATGAGTGGAGGAAAGAGGAGACTCTTAAAGAAGAAGTTACAGGTCTGTGAGAGCCAGAAATCTTGATTGTTTGTTTTTGACCAAATACTTATTTTCCACCATAATATGCAAATAAAATGATAAAAAAACAGACAATGTGATTTTCTGGATTTTTTTTTCTCAGTTTGTCTCCCATAGTTGAGGTCTACCTATGATGTAAATTACAGACGCCCCTCATCTTTTTAAGTGGTGGAACTTGCACTATTGCTGAATGACTAAATACTTTTTTGCCCCACTGTATATAACACATTATGCAGATACAAATTCTGCAAATATTCATCATTAAGGGAGACAAAACAAAAGCAGAAAAGCATATGGAATTTTTATCAGGAATACCTCACAAAAGTCCAAAAGGCATGAGAATGATGCACATAATCGTATCCAGATCAGAAATAGATGATTATTCTTCATTTCTTTATTTTTTCATATCTTCAAAGATGCTAAAAGTTATTGTTTCAAAATGAAACCATGTAATGCAGACAATCAAAGGAGATCTTCCCAGTATGAAGGTAAAAAGGCACAAAACCATAAAACTATTAAATAGAATTAAAAACAACAATTACCGCATATACTCGAGTATAAGCCGACCCGATTATAAGCCGACCCCCCTAATTTTGCCACAAAAAACTGGGAAAACTTAATGACTCGAGTATAAGCCAAGGGTGGAAAATGCAACAGCTACTAGTAAATTTCAAAAATAAAAATAGATACCAATAAAAGTAAAATTAATTGAGACATCAGTAGTTTAAGTGTTTTTTAATATCCATATTGAATCAGGAGCCCCATATAATGATCCATACAGTTCATGATGGGCTCCATAAGATGCTCAATACAAAATACGCCCCATATAATGCTCCATACAGTTTATCATGGGCTCCATAAGATGCTCCATATTAAAATATGCCCCATACAAAGCTGCACAAATGCTGAATATGACCCCATAAGATGCTCCATGGACACATTTGCCCCGTATAATGCTCCACAAATGTGGATCATGGCCCCATAAGATGCTCCATCAAGATATTTGCCCCATATATTGCTGCACATGGCCCCATACAGATATTTGCCCCATATAATCCATATAATACTGCACATGGCCACATACAGATATTTATTCGGACTCCCATGACAGCAATATCAGAGAGGGGATCCGCCCTTCAGGAACAGGAAACCTACAGATATAAAAGGGCGGCACCTCTCCCACATATCAGTTGATTTTCTGTTCCTATAGGGACTGGATCCTACAGAAGATGGAACCCAGGCTGACCGGCCGACTCAGGTAGCGAGGGGGTCTCCTACCTCGGCCGGTGTGGAGTTCCTGAAGGCATCACAGTGGTCCTGGCAGGGCTGCACGTCGGTGATGCTTGCAGCAGGGAGCGGTGGGCCAGCGGTCTTTCCGTCTCCAGCCAGCGCCAGGTAAGTATATGCCCCTTGCTGTGTTCCCAGGGTGTATGGAGGCTATTCCAAGGGGCCGTCCAGGACATCACTGTCTGTCCGGGTGTCCCGGGCTGCTCTTGGCGCCAACAGGAAGCGCTGGGAGCCACGGTGACGTCTAGGGGCAGAGTCAGCGTGTGTTTCCGGGGTTGCCGTGCATGCGTGGTGGCTCCAATATGGCGGCACCCACCGGTAATTGCAAGGCATGAACTTTCCTGCCTGTCACCTGCACCTGTGGGCGGGCGAATCAGGGGGCAGTGCCGGGCGAATCTGCTTAACCGGAAGAGGGGGATATAAGCAGGCTCCAGGTTCGGATTCTTGCTTCTGGCCTTAAGCGTCAGGATGGAGAGTGACCATGAGCAGCAGGCCCTGCTGCCGAAGGAGACTCGTCAGAAGCCCAAAGCCAAGGACCATGCCAGGAGAAGTGACGATTCCGGTCGTAAAAGCTCCTCCAAAGCAAGGATCAGACGCATCATCCAGAAAGTACCCTGTTGTGAACTCTGTGTTCAGGCTCCCTCTTGTGGTCACTGGTGGTATGGTGTGACTTTTGCTTTGGGCTCCCCCTGGTGGCTTTGTCTGTTATCCTGCTGGTCTCTGGCTATCAGCTGGTTCGTTATCCTCTGGGAGGTTCCTATATAGCTCTGTTTTACTTCCACTTGTTGCCGGCTGTCGATGTAATCAGTGCTACTCAGATTCCTTCTGACTACCTTGCTCCCAGTCCATCCAGGCTAAGCTAAGTTTTGTTTGCTCTTTTTTTGATCAGCAGTGTTTATCATGTTTTCTGTTCCAGCTTAGCTTGCTAAAATGTAATTCCCTCGCTTGCTGGTTGCTCTAGTGGGCTGAGTTTCTCCCCACACACCGTTAGTTGGTGTGTGGGTTCTTGAAATCTCAGGATGGATATTTTGTAAGGGTTTTTTATTGATCGCATAGACCCCTGCTCTATTTTCTGCTTTCTAGTACTAGTGGGCCTCTTTTGCTGAATCTGATTTCATCCCTATGTATGTGCCTTCTTCTTACCTCACCGTTAATATTTGTTGGGGGCTTCTATATCTTTGGGGATTATTTCTCTGGAGGCAAGCGAGGTCTTTCTTTCTCTTTAGGGGTAGCTAGTTCCTCAGGCTGGCTCGAGACGTCTAGGAATTTTTTAGGCACGTTCACCGGCTACCTCTATTTGTTTTGGATAGGTTCAGATTTGCGATCAGTCCAGTTACCATCTCCCTAGAGCTCATCCTTAGTTTGGTCACTTGCTGATCTATTTGTGATCCTCAGCCACTAGGGATCATAACAGTACAGCCGGACCGCAAAGTGTTAATTGCATGGCAGAAGCAGGAGAAAAGAAGCCTTGAGAATTTTTTTTTTTTCTTGTTGTTGCCGTGTGTCTAGCTGCTGTGCTAGCTTCTCTCCTCCTCTTAATCTTGGTGTGGCTCTGAGTTCAGCTGCTGACATGGATGTCCAGAGCTTGGCTTCCAGTCTGGATCATCTTGCTGCTAGAGTTCAAAGTATTCAGGATTTTGTTGTTCACAGTCCTATGTCTGAGCCTAGGATACCTATTCCGGAGTTGTTTTCTGGAGATAGATCTAGGTTCCTGAATTTTAAGAACAATTGTAAGTTGTTTCTTTCTTTGAAACCTCGTTCCTCTGGTGATGCCGTTCAGCAAGTTAGGATTATTATTTCCTTTTTGCGTGGTGACCCTCAAGATTGGGCCTTCGCATTGGCGCCAGGGGATCCTGCATTGCTTAGTGTGGATGCGTTTTTTTCTGGCCCTTGGATTGCTCTATGAGGAACCTAATCTTGAAAACCAGGCTGAAAAAGCGTTATTGGCCCTCTCGCAGGGGCAAGATGAAGCAGAGGTGTACTGCCAGAAATTTCGGAAATGGTCGGTGCTTACTCAGTGGAATGAGTGTGCCCTGGCTGCAAATTTCAGAGAAGGTCTTTCTGAAGCCATTAAGAATGTCATGGTGGGGTTCCCTACGCCTGCAGGTCTGAATGAGTCAATGACTCTGGCCATTCAGATTGACCGGCGGTTGCGGGAGCGCAAACCTGTGCACCATTTGGCGGTGTCTTCTGAACAGACACCTGAATCTATGCAATGTGACAGAATTCTGACCAGAAGTGAACGGCAAAATTATAGACGGCAAAATGGGTTGTGCTTTTACTGTGGTGACTCAGCTCATGTTATCTCAGCATGCTCTAAGCGCACAAAAAAGATTGATAAATCTGTCACCATCGGTACTTTACAGCCTAAGTTTATTTTGTCTGTTACCCTGATTTGTTCCCTGTCATCTTACCCGGTTAATGCCTTTGTAGATTCAGGTGCTGCCCTGAGTCTGATGGATTGGTCATTTGCCAGGCGCTGTGGTTTTGATTTGGAGCCTTTAAAATTCCCTATTCCACTAAGGGGAATTGACTCTACGCCATTGGCTACGAATAGACCTCAGTACTGGACACAAGTGACCATGTGCATGACTCCAGTTCATCAGGAGGTGATTCGCTTTCTTGTATTGCATAATTTGCATGATGTTGTCGTGTTGGGTCTACCATGGTTGCAGACTCATAATCCAGTCCTGGATTGGAAAGCTATGTCTGTGTCAAGTTGGGGTTGTCAGGGAATTCATGGTGACGCTCCTGTTGTGTCAATTGCTTCGTCCACTCCTTCTGAAGTCCCTACGTTTTTGTCAGACTACCAGGATGTATTTGAGGAGCCCAAACTCAATTCTCTACCTCCTCATAGGGACTGTGATTGTGCTATAAATTTGATTCCTGGTAGTAAGTTTCCTAAGGGACGACTTTTCAATTTATCTGTGCCGGAGCATACTGCCATGCGGAGTTATATAAAGGAGTCTTTGGAGAAGGGACATATTCGCCCGTCCTCTTCCCCTATTGGTGCGGGATTCTTTTTTGTGGCTAAGAAGGATTGTTCCCTGAGACCTTGTATTGATTATCGCCTTTTGAATAAAATCACGGTCAAATTTCAGTATCCTTTGCCATTGTTAACTGATTTGTTTGCTCGCATTAGGGGGTCTAGTTGGTTCACCAAGATAGATCTTCGTGGTGCGTATAACCTTGTGCGTATAAAACAGGGTGATGAATGGAAAACTGCATTTAATATGCCTGAAGGCCATTTTGAGTACCTGGTGATGCCTTTTGGACTTTCTAATGCTCCTTCAGTCTTTCAGTCCTTTATGCACGACATCTTCCGTGAATATCTGGATAAGTTTATGATTGTGTATCTGGATGATATTCTGGTTTTTTCGGATGATTGGGAGTCTCATGTTAAGCAGGTCAGGATGGTCTTTCAGGTCCTGCGTGACAATGCTTTATTTGTGAAGGGCTCAAAATGTCTTTTTGGAGTCCAGAAGATTTCTTTTTTGGGTTTCATTTTTTCTCCTTCTACTATTGAGATGGACCCAGTCAAGGTTCAGGCTATTCATGACTGGACGCAGCCTACATCTGTTAAGAGTCTTCAGAAGTTCTTGGGTTTTGCTAATTTTTACCATCGCTTCATAGCTAATTTTTCTGGTGTTGTTAAGCCTTTGACGGATTTGACCAAGAAAGGTTCTGATGTTACTAATTGGTCCTCTGCGGCTGTGGAGGCCTTTCGGGAGCTGAAGCGCCGGTTTTCTTCGGCTCCGGTCTTATGTCAGCCAGATGTCTCACTTCCCTTCCAGGTGGAGGTTGATGCTTCCGAGATTGGAGCGGGGGCTGTTTTGTCGCAGAGAAGCTCCGATGACTCTGTGATGAAGCCATGTGCTTTCTTTTCAAGAAAGTTTTCGCCTGCCGAGCGGAATTATGATGTCGGTAATCGGGAGTTGTTGGCTATGAAGTGGGCATTTGAGGAGTGGCGACATTGGCTCGAGGGAGCTAAGCATCGTGTGGTGGTCTTGACTGATCACAAGAATTTGATTTATCTCGAGTCGGCCAAGCGGCTGAATCCCAGACAGGCTCGTTGGTCGTTGTTTTTCTCTCGTTTTGATTTTGTGGTTTCGTACCTGCCTGGTTCGAAGAATGTGAAGGCTGATGCTCTTTCTAGGAGTTTTGTGCCTGACTCTCCTGGAGATTCAGAGCCGGCTGGTATTCTTAGAGAAGGGGTGATTTTGTCTGCCATCTCCCCAGATTTGCGACGTGTGCTGCAAGAGTTTCAGGCGGATAGACCTGATCGCTGTCCACCGGAGAGACTGTTTGTCCCGGATAGAGGGACCAACAGAGTCATCTCCGAGGTTCATTCTTCGGTGTTGGCGGGCCATCCTGGAATATTTGGTACCAGAGACTTGGTGGCCAGGTCTTTTTGGTGGCCTTCCTTGTCGCGGGATGTGCGTTCCTTTGTGCAGTCTTGTGGAATTTGTGCTCGGGCTAAGCCTTGCTGTTCTGGAGCCAGTGGTTTGCTGTTACCTTTGCCTGTCCCGAAGAGGCCTTGGACGCACATTTCCATGGATTTTATTTCAGATCTCCCTGTCTCTCAGAGAATGTCTGTCATCTGGGTGGTGTGTGATCGTTTTTCTAAGATGGTCCATTTGGTGCCCTTGCCTAAGTTGCCTTCCTCCTCCGAGTTGGTTCCACTGTTTTTTCAAAATGTGGTTCGTTTGCACGGGATTCCTGAGAACATTGTTTCTGACAGACGATTCCAGTTTGTGTCTAGATTTTGGCGGACCTTTTGTGCTAAATTGGGCATTGATTTGTCTTTTTCATCGGCCTTCCATCCTCAGACGAATGGCCAAACCGAGCAAACTAATCAGACCTTGGAGACTTATTTAAGATGTTTTGTTTCTGCTGATCAGGATGACTGGGTTACTTTTTTGCCGTTGGCCGAGTTTGCCCTTAATAATCGGGCTAGTTCTGCTACTTTGGTTTCTCCTTTCTTTTGTAATTCGGGGTTTCACCCTCGTTTTTCCTCAGGTCAGGTGGAGCCTTCTGACTGTCCTGGAGTGGATGTTGTGGTTGATAGGTTGTATCAGATTTGGAATCATGTGGTGGACAATTTGAAGCTGTCTCAAGAGAAGGCTCAGCTCTTTGCCAACCGCCGTCGCTGTGTGGGTCCCCGACTTCGCGTTGGGGACTTGGTGTGGTTGTCTTCTCCCTTCGTTCCTATGAAGGTCTCCTCTCCTAAGTTCAAGCCTCGGTTTATCGGTCCTTATAAGATTCTGGAAGTCCTTGGCCCTGTGTCATTTCGTCTGGACCTCCCAGTATCATTTGCTATTCATAATGTGTTCCATCGCTCGTTGTTGCGGAGGTATGTGGTGCCTGTGGTTCCTCCGGTTGAGCCTCCTGCCCCGGTGCTGGTTGAGGGAGAATTGGAATACGTGGTGGAGAAGATCTTGGATTCTCGTATTTCTAGATGGAGGTTCCAGTATTTGGTTAAATGGAAGGGCTATGGTCAGGAGGATAATTCTTGGGTTGTCGCCTCTGATGTTCATGCAGCCGATTTGGTTCGTGCCTTCCATGTGGCTCATCCTGATCGCCCTGGTGGTTTTCATGAGGGTTCGGTGACCCCTCCTCAAGGGGGGGTACTGTTGTGAACTCTGTGTTCAGGCTCCCTCTTGTGGTCACTGGTGGTATGGTGTGACTTTTGCTTTGGGCTCCCCCTGGTGGCTTTGTCTGTTATCCTGCTGCTCTCTGGCTATCAGCTGGTTCGTTATCCTCTGGGAGGTTCCTATATAGCTCTGTTTTACTTCCACTTGTTGCCGGCTGTCGATGTAATCAGTGCTACTCATATTCCTTCTGACTACCTTGCTCCCAGTCCATCCAGGATAAGCTAAGTTTTGTTTGCTCTTTTTTTGATCAGCAGTGTTTATCATGTTTTCTGTTCCAGCTTGCTAAAATGTAATTCCCTTGCTTGCTGGTTGCTCTAGTGGGCTGAGTTTCTCCCCACACACCGTTAGTTGGTGTGTGGGTTCTTGAAATCTCAGGATGGATATTTTGTAAGGGTTTTTTATTGATCGCATAGACCCCTGCTCTATTTTCTGCTTTCTAGTACTAGTGGGCCTCTTTTGCTGAATCTGATTTCATCCCTATGTATGTGCCTTCTTCTTACCTCACCGTTAATATTTGTTGGGGGCTTCTATATCTTTGGGGATTATTTCTATGGAGGCAAGCGAGGTCTTTCTTTCTCTTTAGGGGTAGCTAGTTCCTCAGGCTGGCTCGAGACGTCTAGGAATTTTTTAGGCACGTTCACCGGCTACCTCTAGTTGTTTTGGATAGGTTCAGATTTGCGATCAGTCCAGTTACCATCTCCCTAGAGCTCGTCCTTAGTTTGGTCACTTGCTGATCTATTTGTGATCCTCAGCCACTAGGGATCATAACAGTACCCCCCTCGTATTCCGGTATCTTTTTTTCTCTGCAGCCGCTGGTAAGTGATCTATGAGAAAGTGCACTCAGTGACGCAGTCCCCCTCATATCATTTATTTTAGGGGAAGAAGTGTATCAGTAAGGCTAAACACAAAGAATGCGCCCTATGTGGAGTCTCCTTACCAGATTCATGCCCAAAAAAATTATGTGGCCCCTGTATCCAGCAGATGGTGAGGTCTCAGGGAGAGGGAGGGGTGGAGTGGCCCTAAGTCTAGGAAGACAACATTGCCTTACTATACTCCCTCAGGTAGCGGAAGAATCTTCTAATATGGTGGCAAGCCTGAATCTTCTCGATCAGGGCAGAAGTTAAACAGTCTCTTAAGTCCCTATCTCAAGCAGGACCCTCAAAATCCAAAGGTCCAAGGGTCTCTGATTCTTCAGAGAATGATGATGGAGATGAACGCTCCTACGATTCGGGTTCCTCGACCTCCTCACCGGGAGAAGATTCGAGCCGCTTTTGTTTACCCCTTGATAGAGTTGACAAATTGGTCAAGTCAGTCAGGGGGACGATGGGCATTGCAGATCCCAAGCCGCAGTTATCCAAGGAAGAGATGATGTTCAGTGGACTGGATCAGAAAAGACGTAGGTCTTTTCCATTGAATGAAAACATTCAGGAACTTATTCTTAAGGAATGGAAGAGGCCTGAGAAGAAAGGTTCGCTGCCACCAGCGCTAAAGCGTAGATATCCTTTTGACGATCTGACAGTCAATACTTAGGACAAGGCCCCTAAACTAGATGCGGCGGTGGCTTTGCTGCCTTTTAAAGTTTTGGGATCTCTTAAGAATCCACTTGAAAGGAAGGCAGATTCCTTCCTGAAGGGAGCCGGGGAAATGGTGGCTGGTTCCTTAAGGCCAGCAGTGGCGTCAACCTGTACAGCCAGATCAATGATGGTCTGGCTGGACCAGTTAGATTCCCAGTTAAAGGAAGGTGCTTCTAGAGACGCTATGTTAAGTGCTCTACCAGTCATCCAGGAGGCCGCTGCCTTCTTATCACATGCTTCTATCGACTCAGTGAAGATGGCGGCTAGAGCGGCAGGTCTCTCTAATGCTGCTAGGAGAGCCCTATGGTTGAAATGCTGGTCAGGGGACATTCAGGCGGGATCAAAGCTCTGCGCCATTCCATGCAAAGGAGAGTATTTATTTGGTCCATCATTGGATGAATTACTAGAGAATGCTGGCGATGATAAGAAGTTCCCTAATTTATACAAGTCATATCGTCGTCCCTTCAACAAGAAAAGATTTGGTCGGGGAAGAAAATGTACATTTTCACTCACTAGGGACCGATTTAGAGGGGAAGAATGGTGTAGAAGAGGTAAGGGATTTATGTTCCGTCATTCCTCAAGGGAAAGGAAGAAGCCAGACTAATGACTAGTATTACCGGTAGGGGGGAGGTTGTTGGCCTTTTCTGCAGTATGGTCAGAAATCACGAATAGTAACTGGGTGCGATGCATTATATCTCAGGGACTCAAACTTGAGTTTAATCGTATCCCAGGATATAGCTTTAAACTTACTCCCCTGTGTGCTTCTCCCATTGAACAGTCGGTGTTAGAGTCGGAAGTCACGTCTTTGTCTTAAGAATGTACTGATAGAAATCCCAGATTCTGAAAGAGGTAGGGGATTTTACTTTCCTCTGTTTCTTATCCAGAAACCCGATAAAACATTTAGGACCATCATAAATCTTAGGTCCCTTAATAGTTTTCTGGTCAAACATACCTTTAAAATGGAATCTATTAGTTCAACAATAAAGATGCTGTTTAAAGACTGCTTCATGGTAGTAGTAGATTTAAAAGATGCTTACTATCATGTACCTATCCATGCGGATTTCCAACAATTCTTAAGGGTGGCAGTTTTTATGGGGGGAATAGTTCACCACTTTCAATATACGGCACTTCCCTTTGGGTTATCAGCTGTCTCCAGAGAATCTACAAAAATAGTTCGGAGGTTATGGCACATTTACGGGAATCCAATATTCCCATTGTCCCATACTTAGATGACTTTCTCATAGTGGGGAATTCAGCGGATCATTGTCTATCACAATGGGAGGTGGCTAGGAGGAAACTAGAAAATTTTGGCTGGATAATAAATTATGATAAATCTTGATTACAGCCCCTAAAGGTTCAAAGGTTCCTGGGTCTGCTGTTGGATTCAGATACTCAGCAGTGCTGTCTACCCCCGGATAAGTCAATTCAGATTCAGCATCTGGTGTTAAAAGCAATTGATAAACCCACCATGACCCTTAGACAGGCCATGCCCTTTTAGGGTTCCTGTCATCATGTATTCCGGCTGTCAAGTGGGCTCAGCTTCACAATAGACCTCTTCAAAAAGATGTTTTGATTAATGATAGGGCCGTAGGAGGGTCCTTACATGACAAAATAACATTGAACCCATTTACCCTTAGGTCGCTTAGGTGGTGGCTAGACAAGGATAAAGTAGCTGTAGGTATTCCTTGGGTAGCGGATATAACTTGAGTGATAACGACAGATGCTAGCCTTTCAGGGTGGGGGGCTCACATGGGTGACATTTTGGTTCAGGGACAATGGGACTCCCTCACAACGGCTTCATCCAACCAAAGGGAGTTAATGGATATTGAATTATCGGTTAAAAAACTCCTCATATATCTACAGGGTCACCACGTCAGGATCCTTTCAGACAACCAGGTGGCGGTGGCCTATGTAAATCATCAAGGTGGAACACGTTCCGAGGCTCTGATGCAGGTGGCAGATCACCTTTTCCAGACAGCAGAGATACATTTTCTATCTTTAACTGTGCTCCACATCAGAGGAAAAGA
Organism: Ranitomeya variabilis; assembly: GCF_051348905.1. Classification (NCBI taxonomy): domain Eukaryota; kingdom Metazoa; phylum Chordata; class Amphibia; order Anura; family Dendrobatidae; genus Ranitomeya; species Ranitomeya variabilis. The sequence continues at coordinate 822,013,277 of NC_135232.1, read as the reverse complement.
AAATGTAAAGGTAGACTTTCTCAGCCACAATACCCTAAGGCAAGGCGAATGATCTTTAAACAGGGACATCTTCAATCTGATTGTCCGCAAATGGGGTCAACCAGAGGTAGACCACTTTGCCACCAAATGCAACAGAAAAGTGAGAAAATTTTGTTCCTTGAATCCCAGGGAGAATCCTCTGGCAGTGGACGCCTTCCTGATAAAATGGGACTTTCATTTGGCCTACGCTTTCCCACCATTGAACCTGTTGCCTCTAGTGGTGAGGAAAATCAGGGAGGATGGGGCAAAGGTTATACTGATTGCCCCGTTCTGGCCCAGGAGGACCTGGTTCGTATGGCTCAGGACAATGTCGGTAGATTATCCTTGAGTGCTTGCAGACATTCCGGACTTGCTCTACCAAGGTCCGATCAGCCATCCACAAGTGAAGAGACTCCAATTAACGGCATGGAGTTTGAGCGGTCGTTGTTAAAAGACAGAGGCTTCTCCCTGAAATTAGTAGATACTCTACTTAAGAGTAGGAAACAGGTCACAACTAGTGTTGAGCATTCCGATACCGCAAGTATCGGGTATCGGCCGATACTTGCGGGTATCGGAATTCCGATACCGAGATCCGATACTTTTGTGGTATCGGGTATCGGTATCGAAACACCATTAATGTGTAAAATAAAGAATTAAAATAAAAAATATTGCTATACTCACCTCTCCGACGCAGCCTGCACCTTACCGAGGGAACCGGCAGCGTTGTTTGCTTAAAATTTGCGCTTTAACTTCCTTACGCGAAGTCCCGGCTTGTGATTGGTCGCGCGCCGCCCATGTGACCGCGACGCAACCAATCACAGCAAGCCGTGACGTAATTTCAGGTCCTTCAGGATTTTAAAATTACGTTCCGGCGTTGTGATTGGTTGCGTCGCAGTCACATGGGCGACGCGCGACCAATCACAAGCCGGGACGTCACGGGAGGCTGGACACGCGCACATTTTAAAATGCGCGCGTCTCCTGCCTCCCGTGACGTCACGGCTTGTGATTGGTCGCGTCGCCCATGTGACCGCGACGCAACCAATCACAGCAAGCCGTGACGTAATTTCAGGTCCTTCAGGATTTTAAAATTACGTTCCGGCGTTGTGATTGGTTGTGTCGCAGTCACATGGGCGACGCGACCAATCACAAGCCGTGACGTCACGGGAGGCAGGAGATGCGCGCATTTTAAAATGCGCACGTGTCCAGCCTCCCGTGACGTCACGGCTTGTGATTGGTCGCGTCGCCCATGTGACTGCGACACAACCAATCACAACGCCGGAACGTAATTTTAAAATCCTGAAGGACCTGAAATAACGTCACGGCTTGCTGTGATTGGTTGCGTCGCGGTCACATGGGCGGCGCGACCAATCACAAGCCGGGACTTCGCGTAAGGAAGTTAAAGCGCGAATTTTAAGCAAACAACGCTGCCGGTTCCCTCGGTAAGGTGCAGGCTGCGTCGGAGAGGTGAGTATAGCAATATTTTTTATTTTAATTCTTTATTTTACACATTAATATGGTTCCCAGGGCCTGAAGGAGAGTTTCCTCTCCTTCAGACCCTGGGAACCATCAGGAATACCGACCGATACATGAGTCCCATTGACTTGTATTGGTATCGGGTATCGGTATCGGATTAGATCCGATTCTTTGCCGGTATCGGCCGATGCTTTCCGATACCGATACTTTCAAGTATCGGACGGTATCGCTCTCACAACTAAGATTTACTCTAGAACTTGGAAAAAGTTCCTGGCCATATCAGACTTCGATATAAAAAAGGGCTTGCCAATACGCCAGATTCTAGAATTTTTGCAGAAGGGATTGGAATTAAATCTTTCCATGAGTACACTAAAAGTACAAGTCTCAGCTCTGGGAGCCCTATTTTCTTGTAATATTGGCAACAATTATTGGGTTTCGAGGTTTAGTAAGGCCGTTGGTAGAGCTAGGCCCATACATAAGAGTATGTCGGTTCCATGGGATCTTAATCTAGTCCTTTCATCTTTGACGAAAGAGCCCTCCGAACCCCTACAATCAGCCTCAATAAAAATGCTATCCCTCAAAACAGCTTTCCTGGTAGCGATAACATCTGCACGTAGAGTAGGAGATATCCAAGCACTCTCCAAGCTTCCTCCTATACTGATTTCTTGCAGGATAGGGTGATCCTCAGGCCGGACCCAGATTACTTGTCGAAAGTAGCATCACATTTCCACAGGTCTCAGGAAATAGCTCTACCATAATTTCTCCCTAATCCTTCAAACTCTAAGGGTACCGTCACACAGTGGCATTTTTATCGCTACGACAGTACGTGACGTTCTAGCGATATAGTTACGATCTCGCAGTGTCTGACACGCAGCAGCTAGGGTTGAGCGACTTTCATTTTTTTAAGGTCGATTCGGGTTTTGTGAAACCCGACTTTGTCCAGAGTCGAGTCGAGTGCAGTCGGCCGATTATCGCTAAAAGTCGGGGATCGACCGAAACACGAAACCCAATGCAAGTCAATGGGGAAGCATAGCTGGCAGTGAGTGGAGGCCAGGAAAACACCTACAGTGCCCATTTTAACCCCTTCCCGACCCATGATGCCTATGCGGCGTCATGGAATGATCGCATCCCTGCAGATCGGGTGAAAGGGTTAATTAATATTTTACCCGATCTGCAGGGAGAGGGGGAGTTGTACTTCAGCCTAGGGGGGGTGGCTTTGCCCCCACGTGGCTACGATCGCTCTGATTGGCTGTTGAAAGTGCAACAGCCAATCAGAGCAATTTGCAATATTTCACCTATGAAAATGGTGAAATATTGCAATCCAGCCATGGCCGATGCTGCAATAGCATCTGCCATGGCTGGAAATCATGTACTGGCCCCCCCCCACCGCCCCTGATCTCCTCCCCAGTCCTCCGTTCTGTCAGGTACCCCCCTCCGTCCCCCTGTTCGCTCCCCCGTGCTCCTGTCCGCTCCCCCGTGCTCCTGTCCGCTCCCCCCGTCCTCCGATCCCCCCCCCCTGTGCTCCGATCCACCCCCCCACCACCCCCTCATACTTACCGATCCTCCCGAAGTCGGTCCGTCTTCTCCCTGGGCGCCGCCATCTTCCAAGATGGCGGGCGCATGCTCAGTACGCCCGCCGAATCTGCAGGCTGGCAGATTCGTTACAGGTACATTTTGATCGCTGTGGTAGGTTCTACCACAGCAATCAAAATAAAAAAATAATAAATAAACCCCCCCCCTTTATCACCCCCATAGGTAGGGACAATAATAAAATAAAGAAAATATTTTTTTTTCTTTTTCCACTAGGGTTAGGGTTAGAACTAGGGTTAGAACTAGGGGTAGGGTTAGGGGTAGGGTTAGGGTTACGGGTAGGGTTAGGGTTAGGGGTAGGGTTATGGCATGTGCACACAGAGCGGATCGGCCGCGGATCCGCAGCGGATCGGCCGCGGATCGGCCGCGGATCGGCAGCGGATTGGCAGCGGATTGGCCGCGGATCCGCAGCGGATCGGCAGCAGATCCGCAGCGGATTGGCCGCGGATCTGCAGCGGATTGGCAGCGGATTGGCCGCGGATCCGCAGCGGATCGGCAGCAGATCCGCAGCGGATTGGCCGCGGATCTGCAGCGGATTGGCAGCGGATTGGCCGCGGATCTGCAGCGGATCGGCAGTGGATCCGCAGCGGATTGGCCGCGGATCTGCAGCGGATTGGCAGCGGATTGGCCGCGGATCCACAGCGGATTGGCAGCGGATTGGCCGCGGATCCGCAGCGGATTGGCCGCTGCGAATTCGAAGCAGTTTTCCATCAGGTTTACAGTACCATGTACACCTAAGGAAAACCAAATCTGCTGTGCCCATGGTGCGGAAAATTCCGTGCAGAAACGCTGCATTGTATTTTCCGCAGCATGTCAATTCTTTGTGCGGATTCCGCAGCGTTTTACACCTGTTCCTCAATAGGAATCCGCAGGTGAAATCCGCACAAAAAAACACTGGAAATCTGCTGTAAATCTGCAGGCAAAACGCAGTGCCTTTTACCTGCAGATTTTTCAAAAATCGTGCGGAAAAATCTCACACGAATCCGCAACGTGGGCACATACCCTTAGGGTTAGGGTTGGAATTAGGGCTAGGGTTGGAAATAGGGTTAAGAATAGGCTTGTGGTTAGGGTTATGGATAGGGTTAGGGGTGTGTTGGGGTTACAGTTGTGGTTAGGGTTGGGATTAGGGTTACGGTTGGGATTAGGGTTAGGATTAGGGTTGGAATTAGGGTTACGGTTGTGTTGCGGTTAGGGTTGTGGTTAGGGGTGTGTTGGGGTTAGGGTTGTGATTAGGGTTATGGCTACAGTTGGGATTAGGATTAGGGGTGTGTTGGGGTTAGTGTTGAAGTTAGAATTGAGGGGTTTCCACTGTTTAGGCACATCAGGGGTCTCCAAACGCAACATGGCGCCACCATTGATTCCAGCCAATCTTGCGTTCAAAAAGTCAAATGGTGCTCCCGCCCTTCCAAGCCCCGACGTGCGCCCAAACAGTGGTTTACCCCCACATTTGGGGTACCAGCGTACTCAGGACAAACTGGGCAACAACTGTTGGGGTCCAATTTCTCCTGTTACCCTTGCAAAAATAAAAAATTACTTGCTAAAACAATTTTTGAGGAAAGAACAATTATTTTTTATTTTCACGGCTCTGCGTTATAAACTTCTGTGAAGCACTTGGGGGTTGAAAGTGCTCACCACACATCTAGATAAGTTCCTTGGGGGGTCTAGTTTCCAAAATGGTGTCACTTGTGGGGGGTTTCTACTGTTTAGGCATATCAGGGGCTCTGCAAACATAACATGATGCCCGCAGACCATTCCATCAAAGTCTGCATTCCAAAACGTCACTACTTCCCTTCCGAGCCCCGGCATGTACCCAAACAGTGGTTTACCCCCACATATGGGGTATCAGCGTACTCAGGAGAAACTGGAAAACAACTTTTGGGGTCCAATTTCTCCTGTTACTCTTGCAAAAATAAAAAATTCTGGGCTAAAAAAATATTTTTGAGGAAAGGAAACACATTTATTGTTTTCACAGCTCTGCGTTATAAACTTCTGTGAAGCACTTGGGGGTTCAAAGTGCTCACCACACATCTAGATAAGTTCCCTTGGGGGTCTAGTTTCCAAAATGGAGTCACTTGTGGGGAGTTCCTACTGTTTAGGCACATCAGGGGCTCTGCAAACGCAACCTGATGCCCGCAGAGCATTCCATCAAAGTCTGCATTTCAAAACGTCACTACTTCCCTTCCGAACCCCGACGTGTGCCAAAACAGTGGTTTACCCCCACATATGGGGTATCAGCGTACTCAGGAGAAACTGGACAACAACTTTTGGGGTCCAATTTCTCCTGTTACTCTTGCAAAAATAAAAAAATTCTGGGCTAAAAAAATATTTTTGAGGAAAGGAAACACATTTTTTATTTTCACGGCTCTGCGTTATAAACTTCTGTGAAGCACTTGGGGGTTCAAAGTGCTCACTACACATCTAGATAAGTTCCCTTGGGGGTCTAGTTTCCAAAATGGAGTCAATTGTGGGGAGTTCCTACTGTTTAGGCACATCAGGGGCTCTGCAAACGCAACCTGACGCCCGCAGAGCATTCCATCAAAGTCTGCATTTCAAAACGTCACTACTTCCCTTCCGAACCCCGACGTGTGCCAAAACAGTGGTTTACCCCCACATATGGGGTATCATCGTACTCAGGAGAAACTGGAAAACAACTTTTGGGGTCCAATTTCTCCTATTACCCTTGGGAAAATTAAAAATTGTGGGCTAAAAAATCATTTTTGAGAAAAGAAAAATTATTTTTTATTTTCATGGCTCTGCGTTATAAACTTCTGTGAAGCACTTGGGGGTTCAAAGTGCTCACCACACATCTAGATTAGTTCCTTGGGAGGTCTAGTTTCCAAAATGGGGTCACTTGTGTGGGAGCTCCAATGTTTAGGCACACAGGGGCTCTCCAAACGCGACATGGTGTCCGCTAATGATTGGAGCTAATTTTCCATTCAAAAAGCCAAATGGCGTGCCTTGCCTTCCGAGCCCTGCCGTGCGCCCAAACAGTGGTTTACCCCCACATATGGGGTATCATCGTACTCAGGACAAACTGGACAACAACATTTGGGATCCAATTTCTCCTATTACCCTTGGGAAAATAAAAAATTCTGGGCTAAAAATCATTTTTGAGGAAAGAAAAATTATTTTTTTATTTTCACGGCTCTGCGTTATAAACTTCTGTGAAGCACCTGGGGGTTATAAGTGCTCACTATGCATCTAGATAAGTTCCTTGGGGGGTCTAGTTTCCAAAATGGGGTCACTTGTAGGGGAGCTCCAATGTTTAGGCACACAGGAGCTCTCCAAACGCGACATGGTGTCCGCTAACGATTGGAGCTAATTTTCCATTCAAAAAGTCAAATGGCACGCCTCCCCTTCCGAGCCTTGCCGTGCACCCAAACAGTGGTTTACCCCCACATATGAGGTATCGGCATACTCAGGAGAAATTGCCCAACAAATTTTAGGATCCATTTTATCCTGTTGCCCATGTGAAAATGAAAGAATTGAGGCTAAAAGAAATTTTGTGTGAAAAAAAAGTACTTTTTCATTTTTGCGGATCAATTTGTGAAGCACCTGGGGGTTTAAAGTGCTCACTATGCCTCTAGATGAGTTCCTTGGGGGGTCTAGTTTCCAAAATGGGGTCACTTGTGGAGGAGCTCCAATGTTTAGGCACACAGGGGCTTTCCAAACGCGACATGGTGTCCGCTAACGATGGAGATAATTTTTCATTCAAAAAGTCAAATGGCGCTCCTTCCCTTCCGAGCCTTACCATGTGCCCAAACAGTGGTTTACCCCCACATGTGAGGTATTGGTGTACTCAAGAGAAATTGCCCAACAAAATTTAGGATCCATTTTATCCTGTTGCCCATGTGAAAATGAAAAAATTGAGGCTAAAATAATTTTTTTGTGAAAAAAAAGTACTTTTTCATTTTTACGGATCAATTTGTGAAGCACCTGGGGGTTTAAAGTGCTCACTATGCTTCTAGATAAGTTCCTTGGGGGGTCTAGTTTCCAAAATGGGGTCACTTGTGGGGGAGCTCCAATGTTTAGGCACACGGGGGCTCTCCAAACGCGACATGGTGTCCGCTAAAGATTGGAGCCAATTTTTCATTGAAAAAGTCAAATGGCGCTCCTTCCCTTCCGAGCCCTGCCGTGCGCCCAAACAGTGGTTTACCCCCCCATATGAGGTATCAGCGTACTCAGGACAAATAGGACAACAACGTCCGTGGTCCAGTTTCTCCTTTTACCCTTGGGAAAATAAAAAATTTTTCGCTAAAATATCATTTTTGTGACTAAAAAGTTAAATGTTCATTTTTTACTTCCATGTTGCTTCTGCTGCTGTGAAACACCTGAAGGGTTAATAAACTTCTTGAATGTGGTTTTGAGCACCTTGAGGGGTGCAGTTTTTAGAATGGTGTCACTTTTGGGTATTTTCAGCCATATAGAACCCTCAAACTGACTTCAAATGTGAGGTGGTCCCTAAAAAAAATGGTTTTGTAAATTTTGTTGTAAAAATGAGAAATCACTGGTCAAATTTTAACCCTTATAACTTCCTAGCAAAAAAAAAATTTGTTTCCAAAATTGTGCTGATGTAAAGTAGACATGTGGGAAATGTTATTTATTAACTATTTTGTGTCACATAACTCTCTGGTTTAACAGAATAAAAATTCAAAATGTGAAAATTGCGAAATTTTCAAAATTTTTGCCAAATTTCCGTTTTTTTCACAAATAAACTCAGAAATTATCGACCTAAATTTACCACTAACATGAAGCCCAATATGTCACGAAAAAACAATCTCAGAATCGCTAGGATCCGTTGAAGCGTTCCTGAGTTATTACCTCATAAAGGGACACTGGTCAGAATTGCAAAAAACGGCAAGGTCATGAAGGGGTTAATGCCAAAAACATCCACTCTTGTTTCTGAAGCTTGTCAATCTTAATTAACTTTATAATAATAGTTGGGCATTGGAACTTGGGGGTCATTTTGCAAAAGTTGTGGAGGGTAGGGCTGGTTCAAGCTTTTAGTGGGCCCAGGAAACGTGGACTACGTCACGGCGGTGGAGCAGTGAGAGGTAAGTATGTCAAGTTTGCAAGTGCTGTGATCCTAAGCAAGCAGGGTGGCCCCCACGTTGGCATTGGCACTGGCACAGGGCCCCTCAAAGTACAGCAGTGTGTTTGCACGGCGGGGGCGCCTCCCACCAGCAGCCACACTTTTGCGTACTCTGAGGGGCCCTGTGCCAGTGACGTCGCCAACGAGTATGCCCCCCCCACCTGATGAAGGAACCTGCACTTTCATCTGCACCTTCCTCTTTGTCCCTGTGCAAGGTGGTATAACATGCGGGAAGGGGAATCTTACTTTCAGCAGGGTCAGATTCTGGCTGTGTAGAGTGCAAGGGGAATGTAGTGGTCTAGGTCAATGTACCAGCAGACTCATCTAGCAGTGGCTGGGGAATGGGCAGGATGAGGAGGAAACAGATATAGGGCCAAAGAATAAAGTAGGCTAAATGCAGTTCAAAATTGGTAACAGGACTAAACAGGCGGCATTGCTTTGTTGAGTGGAGCAAACCCAGGAGCAGCAGACACTGTTTTAAGGGCCCAAACACACTAATAGGCCAAATGCAGTTTAATATTTGCTACTGTAGGCCAAAAGCCAGAAGGTAGAAGCTCAGCTTTATTCAGTTGAGGACAACACCAGGCAGGGGCAGACACCGTTAGTAGGCCGGAACCACCAATCTTTTAAAAAACAGCACTTAATGAGAGCCAGAAGGTAGAAGCTCAGCTTTATTCAGTTGAGGACAACACCAGGCAGGGGCAGACACCGTTAGTAGGCCGGAACCACCAATCTTTTAAAAAACAGCACTTAATGAGAGCCAGAAGGTAGAAGCTCAGCTTTATTCAGTTGAGGACAACACCAGGCAGGGGCAGACACCGTTAGTAGGCCGGAACCACCAATCTTTTAAAAAACAGCACTTAATGAGAGCCAGAAGGTAGAAGCTCAGCTTTATTCAGTTGAGGACAAACACCAGGGAGCAGCAAACAGAGGTATTAGGCCCCATCCAGCAATTAAAAAAAAAAAAGTTTAATCAGAGCCAGAAGGTCGAAGCTCAGCTTTATTCATTTGAGGACAACACCAGGCAGGGGCAGACACCTGTTGTGAATTTGGATTCTGGGCTCCCCCGGTGGCTACTGGTGGAATTGAACTGGTGTCTTCATCTTCTCTGTTCACCTGTTCCCATCAAGATGTGGGAGTCGCTATATAACCTTGCTGCTCTGTTAGTTGCTTGCCGGTCAACAATGTTATCAGAAGCCTCTCTGTGCTTGTTCCTGCTCCTAGACAACTACTAGATAAGTTGGACTCTTGTCCATGTTTGTTTTTGCATTTTTGTTCCAGTTCACAGCTGTAGTTTCGTTACTGTGTCTGGAAAGCTCTTGTGAACAGGAATTGCCACTCTGGTGTTATGAGTTAATGCCAGAGTTTTAAAGTAATTTCTGGATGGTGTTTTGATAGGGTTTTCAGCTGACCATGAAAGTGTCCTTTCTGTCTTCTGCTATGTAGTAAGTGGACCTCAAATTTGCTAAACCTATTTTCATACTACGTTTGTTATTTCATCTTGATTCACCGCCAATACATGTGGGGGGCCTCTGTCTCCTTTCGGGGTATTTCTCTAGAGGTGAGCTAGGACTAATATTTTCCTCTGCTAGCTTTATTTAGTCCTCCGGCTGGTGCTGGGCATCTAGAATCAACGTAGGCATGCTACCCGGCCACTGCCATTGAGATCATGACAGTTTGACCGGCCCACTAAAGGGTTAAAATCCTTGGCTGAGAAAGGAGAGAAATAAGTAGTCTGCTGAATTTTTTTTTTTTTTCTCTCCTTCTAATCTTTGAATGGCTCTGTGTCCACCTGTTTGCAATGGATCTTCAGAGTGTAACTGCAGGTTTGAATAATCTCGCCACGAAGGTACAAAATTTGCAAGATTTTGTTTGTCATGCACCTGTATCTGAGCCGAGAATTCCTTTGCCGGAATTTTTCTCGGGGAATAGATCTGGGTTTCAGAATTTTCGAAATAATTGCAAATTATTTTTGTCCCTGAAATCTCGCTCTGCCGGAGATCCTGCACAGCAGGTCAGGATTGTGATTTCCTTGCTCCGGGGCGACCCTCAAGACTGGGCTTTTTCATTGACACCAGGGGATCCTGCGTTGCTCAATGTGGATGCGTTTTTTCTGGCCTTGGGGTTGCTTTATGACGAACCTCATTTGGAGCTTCAGGCAGAAAAAACTTTGATGTCCCTATCTCAGGGGCAAGATGAAGCTGAAATTTACTGCCAAAGATTCCGTAAATGGTCTGTGCTTACTCAGTGGAATGAGTGCGCCCTGGCGGCGACTTTCAGAGAGGGTCTCTCTGATGCCATTAAGGATGTTATGGTGGGGTTCCCTGTGCCTGCGGGTCTGAATGAGTCCATGACAATGGCTATTCAGATCGATAGGCGTTTGCGGGAGCGCAAACCAGTGCACCATCTGGCGATGTCCACTGAGAAATCGCCAGAGAGTATGCAGTGTGATAGAATTCTGTCCCGAAGCGAGCGGCAGAATTTTAGACGGAAAAATGGGTTGTGTTTCTATTGTGGTGATTCTACTCATGTTATATCAGCATGCTCTAAGCGCACTAAAAAGCTTGGTAAATCTGTTTCCATTTGCACCTTACCGTCTAAGTTTATTCTATCTGTGACCCTGATTTGCTCTTTGTCATCTATTACCACGGACGCCTATTTCGACTCTGGCGCCGCTTTGAGTCTTATGGATTGGTCCTTTGCCAAACGCTGTGGGTATGATTTAGAGCCTTTGGAGACTCCTATTCCTCTGAAGGGGATTGACTCCACCCCATTGGCTAATAATAAACCACAATACTGGACACAAGTAACTATGCGTATTAATCCGGATCACCAGGAGATTATTCGCTTTCTGGTGCTGTATAATCTACATGATGATTTGGTGCTAGGATTGCCTTGGCTGCAATCTCACAACCCAGTCCTCGACTGGAAAGCTATGTCTGTGTTGAGCTGGGGATGTAAGGGGGCTCATGGGGATGTACCTGTGGTTTCCATTTCATCATCTATTCCCTCTGAAATTCCTGAGTTCCTGTCTGACTATCGTGACGTCTTTGAAGAATCCAAGCTTGGTTCGTTACCTCCGCACCGAGAGTGCGATTGTGCCATAGATTTAATCCCGGGTAGTAAATACCCAAAGGGTCGTTTATTTAATCTGTCTGTGCCTGAACATGCTGCTATGCGTGAATATATAAAGGAGTCCTTGGAAAAGGGACATATTCGTCCATCGTCATCTCCCTTAGGAGCCGGTTTTTTCTTTGTGTCAAAAAAAGACGGCTCTTTGAGACCATGTATTGATTATCGGCTTTTGAATAAAATCACTGTTAAATATCAATACCCATTGCCGTTGCTGACTGATTTGTTTGCTCGCATAAAGGGGGCCAAGTGGTTCTCTAAGATTGACCTTCGTGGGGCGTATAATTTGGTGCGAATCAGGCAGGGGGATGAGTGGAAAACCGCATTTAATACGCCCGAGGGCCACTTTGAGTATTTAGTGATGCCTTTTGGTCTTTCAAATGCTCCGTCAGTTTTCCAGTCCTTTATGCATGATATTTTTCGCGATTATTTGGATAAATTTATGATTGTGTATCTGGATGATATTCTGATTTTTTCGGATGACTGGGACTCTCATGTCCAGCAAGTCAGGAGGGTTTTTCAGGTTTTGCGGTCTAATTCTTTGTGTGTGAAGGGTTCTAAGTGTGTTTTTGGGGTACAGAGGATTTCCTTTTTGGGATATATTTTTTCCCCCTCTTCCATTGAAATGGATCCTGTCAAGGTTCAAGCTATTTGTGATTGGACGCAGCCCTCTTCTCTTAAGAGTCTTCAGAAATTTTTGGGCTTTGCTAACTTTTATCGTCGATTTATTGCTGGTTTTTCGGATATTGCTAAGCCATTGACCGATTTGACTAAGAAGGGTGCTGATGTTGCTGATTGGTCCCCTGATGCTGTGGAGGCCTTTCGGGAGCTTAAGCGCCGTTTTTCCTCTGCCCCTGTGTTGCGTCAGCCTGATGTTGCTCTACCTTTTCAGGTTGAGGTCGACGCTTCTGAGATCGGAGCTGGGGCAGTGTTGTCGCAGAAAAGTTCTGACTGCTCCGTGATGAGGCCTTGTGCCTTCTTTTCCCGTAAATTTTCGCCCGCTGAGCGGAATTATGATGTTGGGAATCGGGAGCTTTTGGCCATGAAGTGGGCTTTTGAGGAGTGGCGCCATTGGCTTGAGGGGGCCAGACATCAGGTAGTGGTATTGACTGACCACAAAAATTTGATTTATCTTGAGACCGGCAGGCGCCTGAATCCTAGACAGGCGCGCTGGTCATTATTTTTCTCTCGGTTTAATTTTGTGGTGTCATACCTACCGGGTTCTAAGAATGTTAAGGCGGATGCCCTTTCTAGGAGTTTTGAGCCTGACTCGCCTGGTAACTCTGAGCCCACAGGTATCCTTAAGGATGGAGTGGTATTGTCAGTCGTTTCTCCAGACCTGCGGCGGGCCTTGCAGGAGTTTCAGGCGGATAGACCTGATCGTTGCCCACCTGATAAACTGTTTGTTCCTGATGATTGGACCAGTAGAGTCATCTCTGAGGTTCATTCTTCTGCGTTGGCAGGTCATCCTGGCATTTTTGGTACCAGGGATTTGGTGGCAAGGTCCTTCTGGTGGCCTTCCCTGTCACGAGATGTGCGAGGCTTTGTGCAGTCTTGTGACGTTTGTGCTCGGGCCAAGCCTTGTTGTTCTCAGGCTAGTGGATTGTTGTTGCCCTTGCCTATTCCTAAGAGGCCTTGGACGCACATCTCGATGGATTTTATTTCAGATCTGCCTGTTTCTCAGAAGATGTCTGTCATCTGGGTGGTGTGTGACCGTTTCTCTAAGATGGTCCATTTGGTTCCTCTGCCCAAGTTGCCTTCTTCTTCCGAGTTGGTTCCTCTGTTTTTTCAAAATGTTGTTCGTTTGCATGGTATTCCTGAGAATATCGTTTCTGACAGAGGGACCCAATTCGTGTCTAGATTTTGGCGGGCATTCTGTGCTAGGATGGGCATAGATTTATCTTTTTCGTCCGCTTTCCATCCTCAGACGAATGGCCAGACCGAGCGGATTAATCAGACCCTGGAGACATATCTGAGGTGTTTTGTGTCTGCTGACCAGGATGATTGGGTTGCTTTTTTGCCATTGGCGGAGTTCGCTCTCAATAATCGGGCCAGCTCTGCCACTTTGGTGTCCCCGTTTTTCTGTAATTCGGGGTTTCATCCTCGATTTTCCTCTGGTCAGGTGGAATCTTCGGATTGTCCTGGAGTGGATGCTGTGGTGGAGAGATTGCATCAGATCTGGGGGCAGGTGGTGGACAATTTGAGGTTGTCCCAGGAGAAGACTCAGCTTTTTGCTAACCGCCGTCGTCGTGTTGGTCCTCGTCTTCGTGTTGGGGACTTGGTGTGGTTGTCTTCTCGTTTTGTCCCTATGAGGGTCTCTTCTCCTAAGTTTAAGCCTCGGTTCATCGGCCCGTATAAGATATTGGAGATTCTTAACCCTGTTTCCTTCCGTTTGGACCTCCCTGCATCCTTTTCTATTCATAACGTTTTTCATCGGTCATTATTGCGCAGGTATGAGGTACCGGTTGTGCCTTCCGTTGAGCCTCCTGCTCCGGTGTTGGTTGAGGGTGAGTTGGAGTACGTTGTGGAGAAAATCTTAGACTCTCGTGTTTCCAGACGGAGACTCCAGTATCTGGTCAAGTGGAAGGGATACGGCCAGGAGGATAATTCTTGGGTGAATGCATCTGATGTTCATGCCTCTGATCTGGTTCGTGCCTTTCATAGGGCCCATCCTGATCGCCCTGGTGGTTCTGGTGAGGGTTCGGTGCCCCCTCCTTGAGGGGGGGGTACTGTTGTGAATTTGGATTCTGGGCTCCCCCGGTGGCTACTGGTGGAATTGAACTGGTGTCTTCATCTTCTCTGTTCACCTGTTCCCATCAAGATGTGGGAGTCGCTATATAACCTTGCTGCTCTGTTAGTTGCTTGCCGGTCAACAATGTTATCAGAAGCCTCTCTGTGCTTGTTCCTGCTCCTAGACAACTACTAGATAAGTTGGACTCTTGTCCATGTTTGTTTTTGCATTTTTGTTCCAGTTCACAGCTGTAGTTTCGTTACTGTGTCTGGAAAGCTATTGTGAACAGGAATTGCCACTCTGGTGTTATGAGTTAATGCCAGAGTTTTAAAGTAATTTCTGGATGGTGTTTTGATAGGGTTTTCAGCTGACCATGAAAGTGTCCTTTCTGTCTTCTGCTATGTAGTAAGTGGACCTCAAATTTGCTAAACCTATTTTCATACTACGTTTGTTATTTCATCTTGATTCACCGCCAATACATGTGGGGGGCCTCTGTCTCCTTTCGGGGTATTTCTCTAGAGGTGAGCTAGGACTAATATTTTCCTCTGCTAGCTTTATTTAGTCCTCCGGCTGGTGCTGGGCATCTAGAATCAACGTAGGCATGCTACCCGGCCACTGCTAGTTGTGCGTTAGGTTTAGTTCATGGTCAGCTCAGTTTCCATCTTCCAAGAGCTAGTTCCTATATATGCTGATGCTATGATCTCTTGCCATTGAGATCATGACAGACACCGTTAGTAGGCCCATAACCACCTATTTTTAAAAACACAGCACTTAATGAGAGCCAGAAGGTAGAAGCTCAGCTTTCTTCAGTTGAGGACAACACCAGGCAGGGGCAGACACCGTTAGTAGGCCGGAACCACCAATCTTTTAAAAAACAGCACTTAATGAGAGCCAGAAGGTAGAAGCTCAGCTTTGTTCAGTTGAGGACAACACCAGGGAGGGGCAGACACCGTTAGTAGGCCGGAACCACCAATCTTTTAAAAAACAGCACTTAATGAGAGCCAGAAGGTGGAAGCTCAGATTTATTCATTTGAGGACAACTTGAATTAGGGACTGCAGACAGACTTACCAGGCTGTCCCCTGTGTGGACCATGCATCCAATACATTAACCCATTGCGCCACAAAGGACACGTAACCTTCCGTGGCCATGCCTACCGCTCCATGTGTCTGTTGTCAGGTGTACCTTTGGACTCACAGATTGACAGAATGAAAGGACAATGTGGTCTTTAACATGCTGGTGGAGGGGTGGGATGGCTTTTCTCGCAAAAGAATTGTCAACTTGGTAGCTCATAGCGTGGTACAGCGTAGTCCATCATGGCTTTATTAATATTAAATAAAATAAAAAAATAGGCTCTATGCACTGTAAAATAGGTTCCAGGGGTACACGGGCAGCAGTGGTCAGGTCAGTGGAGGCCTAGTGGAAGGAGGGACCGCAGACAGGCTTCCAAGGCCTAACATAATAAAATGGGCTGGCTGTAGGCACTTTATAATTGGTTCCAGGGGGACACGGGCAGCAGTGGTCTGGTCATTGGAGGCCTAGTGGAAGGAGGGACCGCAGACAGGCTTCGAAGGCCTAACATAATAAAATGGGCTGGCTGTAGGCACTTTATAATTGGTTCCAGGGGGACATGGGCAGCAGTGGTCTGGTCATTGGAGGCCTAGTGGAAGGAGGGACCGCAGACAGGCTTCCAAGGCCTAACATAATAAAATGGGCTGGCTGTAGGCACTTTATAATTGGTTCCAGGGGGACACGGGCAGCAGTGGTCTGGTCATTGGAGGCCTAGTGGAAGGAGGGACCGCAGACAGGCTTCCAAGGCCTAACATAATAAAATGGGCTGGCTGTAGGCACTTTATAATTGGTTCCAGGGGGACACAGGCAGCAGTGGTCTGGTCATTGGAGGCCTAGTGGAAGGAGGGACCGCAGACAGGCTTCCAAGGCCTAGCATAATAAAATGGGCTGGCTGTAGGCACTTTATAATTGGTTCCAGGGGGACACGGGCAGCAGTGGTCTGGTCATTGGAGGCCTAGTGGAAGGAAGGACCGCAGACAGGCTTCCAAGGCCTAACATAATAAAATGGGCTGGCTGTAGGCACTTTATAATTGGTTCCAGGGGGACACGGGCAGCAGTGGTCTGGTCAACGGAGGCCGATTGTAATGAGTGTCTGCCAGTAAGTAGTCCAAACAACAAATAAATGTGAAACTCTCGCATTAAAACAAAACAAAAAAACTAAAGGGTGCAATCATTAGGTTCAGGGGTGGGATCCTCTGCATTGTTTCAGACCTACTAATTTAGCGCAAAGTATTTACTGTGGTAAATAGAGGACACTGCCCCTGACTATGTTAAGTACCATCATACATGTCAACACAATGGTATTGTCAGTGGCAGGTATGGAAGGATGTCAGCGCATAGACTAAACATTGGTGGAAGTGTGAGAGATAACTGTGGAAGTGGTAGAGCAATGTTTGACCTGGGGGTGGGTGAACTCTCTTGTGGCCGGCGGTACAGGCCCCCTCATGTTACAACAGTGTGTCTGACGTTGGGTGCGCACCACCACCGCCAGAGACACTTTATTGTACTATGAGGGACCCAGTAGCAATGCCGTCGACCAAAAGCGAGCACACCCACCTCTTCAGACAAACAGCAGTCTCACGGGTGCTTGCGCCAAGTCGCGATACCACGGCCCCGTGTGGGGAGTTTGGCCATTTAGGGAGGTGTACACATGTCGTATGCTGGACAATCAGCTGCAGCAAATTAGACATTAGAAAAGTAATTCACAGTAGTCCACAGGCAAGAGCTTTTCATAGGAAAGCTAGGTGTCGGCCGGGCAAGGTGGGGCAAAAGATTTCGAAATCCAGTTGTGGTTCATTTTAATGAATGTTAGATCATCAACATTTTGGGTAGCCAGACGAGTCCTTTTTTAGGTTAATATTGAACCTGCAGCACTGAATACTCTTTCTGATAGGACACTTGCTGCCGGGCAAGCAAGCTCCTGCAATGCATATTCTGCCAATTCTGGCCAGGTGTCTAATTTTGATGCCCAGTAATCAAATGGGAATGACGGTTGAGGGAGAACATCGATAAGGGATGAAAAATAGTTAGTAACCATACTGGACAAATGTTGTCTCCTGTCACTTTCAATTGATGCAGCAGTACCTGTCCTGTCTGCGGTCATAGCAAAATCACTCCACAACCTGGTCAGAAAACCCCTCTGTCCAACGCCACTTCTGATGTGTGCACCCCTAACACTCCTAGTCTGCTGCCCCCTGGAGCTCGTGTGAGAACGATCACGTGTGCTGTGTGCTGGGAATGCCTGAAGCAAACGGTCAACAAGAGTTGATTGTTTGGTTGCTAATATTAGTTCCAAGTTCTCATGTGGCATAATATTTTGCAATTTGCCTTTATAGCGTGGATCAAGGAGGCAGGCCAACCAGTAATCGTCATCGTTCATCATTTTCGTAATGCGTGTGTCCCTTTTTAGGATACGTAAGGCATAATCCGCCATGTGGGCCAAAGTTCCAGTTGTCAAATCTCCGGTTGTGATTGGTTGAGGGGCAGTTTCAGGCAAATCTACGTCACTTGTGTCCCTCAAAAAACCAGAACCCGGCCTTGCCACGCAACCAATTTCCAGTGCCCCGGGAAAGCTTCCGCATTCAAAATATACTCATCCCCATCATCCTCCTCGTCCTCCACCTCCTCTTCGCCCGCTACCTCGTCCTGTACACTGCCCTGACCAGACAATGGCTGACTGTCATCAAGGCTTTCCTCTTCCTCTGGTGCAGACGCCTGATCCTTTATGTGCGTCAAACTTTGCATCAGCAGACACATTAGGGGGATGCTCATGCTTATTATGGCATTGTCTGCACTAACCAGCCGTGTGCATTCCTCAAAACACTGAAGGACTTGACACATGTCTTGTATCTTCGACCACTGCACACCAGACAACTCCATGTCTGCCATCCTACTGCCTGCCCGTGTATGTGTATCCTCCCACAAAAACATAACAGCCCGCCTCTGTTGGCACAGTCTCTGAAGCATGTGCAGTGTTGAGTTCCACCTTGTTGCAACGTCTATGATTAGGCGATGCTGGGGAAGGTTCAAAGACCGCTGATAGGTCTGCATACAGCTGGAGTGTACAGGCGAACGTCGGATATGTGAGCAAAGTCCACGCACTTTGAGGAGCAGGTCGGAGAACCCAGGATAAGTTTTCAATAAGCACTGCACCACCAGGTTTAAGGTGTGAGCCAGGCAAGGAATGTGTTTCAGTTGGGAAAGGGAGATGGCAGCCATGAAATTCCTTCCGATATCACTCACTACCTTGCCTGCCTCAAGATCTACTGTGCCCAGCCACGACTGCGTTTCTTGTTGCAAGAACTCGGACAGAACTTCCGCGGTGTGTCTGTTGTCGCCCAAACACTTCATAGCCAATACAGCCTGCTGACGCTTGCCACTAGCTGTCCCATAATGGGACACCTGGTGTGCAACAGTGTCATCTGCCGATGGAGTGGTTGGCCGACTGCGGTCTGTGGAAGAGCTGTCGCTTCTGCAGGAGGACGAGGAGGAGGAGGAGGGGGTGCGAACGCCTACAGCCAACTGTTTCCTAGACCGTGGGCTAGGCACAACTGTCCCGAAATTGATGTCCCCTGTGGACCCTGCATCCACCACATTCACCCAGTGTGCCGTGATGGACACATAACGTCCCTGGCCATGCCTACTGGTCCATGCATCTGTAGTCAGGTGCACCTTTGTACTCACAGATTGCCTGAGTGCATGGACGATGCGCTGTTTAACATGCTGGTGCAGGGCTGGGATGGCTTTTCTGGAAAAAGAGTGTCGACTGGGTAGCTCGTATCGTGGTTCAGCGTACTCCATCAGGGCTTTGAAAGCTTCGCTTTCAACTAAACGGTAGGGCATCATCTCTAACGAGATTAGTCTAGCTATGTGGGCGTTAAAACCCTGTGTACGCGGATGCGAGGATAAGTACTTCCTTTTTCTAACCAGAGTCTCATGTAGGGTGAGCTGGACTGGAGAGCTGGAGATCGTGGAACTTTCGGGTGTGCCGGTGGACATGGCAGACTGAGAGACGGTTGGAGACGGTATTGTTTCCGCCGGTGCCCTAGATGCAATATTTCCTCCTACAAAACTGGTGATTCCCTGACCCTGACTGCTTTTGGCTGGCAAAGAAACCTGCACAGATACTGCCGGTGGTGCGGAAAATGGTGGCCTTACAGTGACGGAAGGGATGTTGCGTTGCTGACTAGCTTCATTGGCCGAGGGTGCTACAACCTTAAGGGACGTTTGGTAGTTAGTCCAGGCTTGAAAATGCATGGTGGTTAAGTGTCTATGCTTGCAACTAGTATTGAGACTTTTCAGATTCTGACCTCTGCTTAAGCTAGTTGAACATTTGACTTTGCGCTGATCAATTGGATGTTGTTTAAAAAAATGCCAGACTGCACTCTTCCTAGCATCGGATCCCTTTTCAGGGATTGCAGACTGAGCTTTAACCGGATGGCAACGCTGTCCTCCAACAGGTTTTGGCTTTGACACGCGTTTTGGCCCAGATACGGGACCGGCAGATGGAACCTGTTGCGATGTTGATGCCTGCTGCGGCCCCTCCTCCACCTCCGCTTCTGAACTACTGCCGCCTGCACCCTGTTCCCCCAATGGCTGCCAATCGGGGTCAACAACTGGGTCATCTATTACCTCCTCTTCGAGCTCGTGTGCAACTTCGTCTGTGTCACCGTGTCGGTCGGTGGTATAGCGTTCGTGGCGGGGCAACATAGTCTCATCAGGGTCTGATTGTGGATCAGTACCCTGAGAGGGCAATGTTGTGGTCTTAGTCAAAGGAGCAGCATAGTACTCTGGCTGTGGCTGTGCATCAGTGCACTCCATGTCAGAATCTACTTGTAAGTGTTTCACTTTCTAAGCCAGGGACGGTATGTGTAAAGAGCTCCATGGAGTAACCCGTTGTGTCGCCTGCTGCATCCTTCTCTCTTGTTGTTGTTTTTGCTGAAGAGGACAAGGAAGCGACTTGTCCCTGACCGTGAACATCCACAAGCGACGCGCTGTTTTTACATTTACCAGTTTCAGAAGAGGAGGCAAAAGAGCTAGAGGCTGAGTCTGCAAGGTAAGCCAAAACTTGCTGTTGCTGCTCCGGCTTTAAAAGCGGTTTTCCTACTCCCAGAAAAGAGAGCGTTCGAGGCCTTGTGTAGCCAGACAACGAACCTGGCTCCACAGCTCCAGACTTATGTGGAATATTTTTATCCCCTCGACCACCTGATGCTCCACTACCACTACCATCATTACCAGCTGACAATGAACGCCCACGGCCACGACCTCTTGCACAAGATTTCCTCATTGTTTTAAAAACTTAACCAAAGTAACTTTATTTGTTGCTGTCAAACAACTTACACGGTGAGCTATAACTTCAGTATGATTTCAACATCCCTTTACAGGTTGGTGAGACCACAAGGAAAATCAGGCCCAATGTTACACACTCTGTTTTCTGTGGCACCAAATCACAGAGATGCCACACACGCAGGACTGTCACTCAAGCACAAATGTCAATATTAATCTCCCACCTATTTTATTTTTATTTTTTTTCAGGGAGACTTTAGAAACCAAATAAGATAAAATGATTTTTTCAGGGACAATTTAGAAACAAAATAATAATAATAAAAAAAAAGGCTTTCTATGGCCCACTGAGTGAGAGATGGCACACACAGGAGTCAGGAGTGGCACACAAGCCCTGAGGCCAATATTTTTCTCCCACTGATTGATGTAGTGATTTTTTTTCAGGTAGATTTTAGAACCCAAATCAAGCAAAAAAATTATTAGGCTTTCTATGGCCCACAATTTGAGAGAGAGAGATGGCACACCCAGGAGTCAAGACTGGCACACAAGCAGAAAGGGCAACATTAATCTCCCACTGTTTTAATTTTTTTTTTTTTTCAGGGAGACTTTAGAAACCAAATAAGATAAAATGATTTTTTCAGGGACAATTTAGAAACCAAATAATAATAAAAAAAGGCTTTCTATGGCCCACTGAGTGAGAGATGGCACACACAGGAGTCAGGAGTGGCACACAAGCCCTGAAGCCAATATTTTTCTCCCACTGATTGATGTAGTGATTTTTTTTCAGGTAGATTTTAGAACCCAAATCAAGCAAAAAAAATATTAGGCTTTCTATGGCCCACAATTTGAGAGAGAGAGATGGCACACACAGGAGTCAAGACTGGCACACAAGCAGAAAGGGCAACATTAATCTCCCACTGTTTTAATT
Organism: Ranitomeya variabilis; assembly: GCF_051348905.1. NCBI lineage: Eukaryota > Metazoa > Chordata > Amphibia > Anura > Dendrobatidae > Ranitomeya > Ranitomeya variabilis. The sequence continues at coordinate 821,991,961 of NC_135232.1, read as the reverse complement.
TTTTTTTTTTTTCAGGGAGACTTTAGAAACCAAATAAGATAAAATGATTTTTTCAGGGACAATTTAGAAACCAAATAATAATAATAATAAAAAAGGCTTTCTATGGCCCACTGAGTGAGAGATGGCACACACAGGAGTCAGGAGTGGCACACAAGCCCTGAGGCCAATATTTTTCTCCCACTGATTGATGTAGTGATTTTTTTTCAGGTAGATTTTAGAACCCAAATCAAGCAAAAAAATTAATAGGCTTTCTATGGCCCACTGAGTGAGAGATGGCACACACAGGAGTCAGGAGTGGCACACAAGCCCTGAGGCCAATATTTTTCTCCCACTGATTGATGTAGTGATTTTTTTTCAGGTAGATTTTAGAACCCAAATCAAGCAAAAAAATTATTAGGCTTTCTATGGCCCACAATTTGAGAGAGAGAGATGGCACACCCAGGAGTCAAGACTGGCACACAAGCAGAAAGGGCAACATTAATCTCCCACTGTTTTAATTTTTTTTTTTTTCAGGGAGACTTTAGAAACCAAATAAGATAAAATGATTTTTTCAGGGACAATTTAGAAACCAAATAATAATAATAATAAAAAAGGCTTTCTATGGCCCACTGAGTGAGAGATGGCACACACAGGAGTCAGGAGTGGCACACAAGCCCTGAGGCCAATATTTTTCTCCCACTGATTGATGTAGTGATTTTTTTCAGGTAGATTTTAGAACCCAAATCAAGCAAAAAAATTATTAGGCTTTCTATGGCCCACAATTTGAGAGAGAGAGATGGCACACCCAGGAGTCAAGACTGGCACACAAGCAGAAAGGGCAACATTAATCTCCCACTGTTTTAATTATTTTTTTTTTTTCAGGGAGACTTTAGAAACCAAATAAGATAAAATGATTTTTTCAGGGACAATTTAGAAACCAAATAATAATAATAAAAAAAAGGCTTTCTATGGCCCACTGAGTGAGAGATGGCACACACAGGAGTCAGGAGTGGCACACAAGCCCTGAGGCCAATATTTTTCTCCCACTGATTGATGTAGTGATTTTTTTTCAGGTAGATTTTAGAACCCAAATCAAGCAAAAAAATTAATAGGCTTTCTATGGCCCACTGAGTGAGAGATGGCACACACAGGAGTCAGGAGTGGCACACAAGCCCTGTGGCCAATATTTTTCTCCCACTGATTGATGTAGTGATTTTTTTTCAGGTATATATTAGAACCCAAATCAAGCAAAAAAATTAATAGGCTTTCTATGGCCCACAATTTGAGAGAGAGATGGCACACCCAGGAGTCAAGACTGGCACACAAGCAGAAAGGGCAATATTAATCTCCCACTGTTTTAATTTGTTTGTTTTTTTTCAGGGAGACATTAGAAACCAAATAATATAAAATGATTTTTTCAGGGACAATTTAGAAACCAAATAATAATAATTAAAAAAAAGGCTTTCTATGGCCCACTGAGTGAGAGATGGCACACACAGGAGTCAGGAGTGGCACACAAGCCCTGAGGCCAATATTTTTCTCCCACTGATTGATGCAGTGATTTTTTTTTCAGGTAGATTTTAGAACCCAAATCAAGCAAAAAAATTAATAGGCTTTCTATGGCCCACAATTTGAGAGAGAGAGATGGCACACCCAGGAGTCAAGACTGGCACACAAGCAGAAAGGGCAATATTAATCTCCCACTGTTTTAATTTTTTTTTTTTTTCAGGGAGACTTTAGAAACCAAATAAGATAAAATGATTTTTTCAGGGACAATTTAGAAACCAAATAATAATAATAATAATAATAATAAAAGGCTTTCTATGGCCCACTGAGTGAGAGATGGCACACACAGGAGTCAGGAGTGGCACACAAGCCCTGAGGCCAATATTTTTCTCCCACTGATTGATGTAGAGATTTTTTTTCAGGTAGATTTTAGAACCCAAATCAAGCAAAAAAATTAATAGGCTTTCTATGGCCCACTGAGTGAGAGATGGCACACACAGGAGTCAGGAGTGGCACACAAGCCCTGAGGCCAGTATTTTTCTCCCAATGATTGATGTAGTGATTTTTTTTCAGGTAGATTTTAGAACCCAAATCAAGCAAAAAAATTAATAGGCTTTCTATGGCCCACTGAGTGAGAGATGGCACACACAGGGATGGCACTCTAGCAGAAATGCCAATCTTAATCTCCCACAAAAAAAAAAAAAAAACAGGGACTGTCCTACAATTACTATCTCCCTGCAGTAATCTCAGCCAGGTATGGCAGGCAGCAATAAGGAGTGGACTGATGCACAAATTAAATAAAAAGTGTGGACAAACAAAAAAGATAGCTGTGCAGAAAGGAAGGAACAAGAGGATTTGTGCTTTGAAAAAAGCAGTTGGTTTGCACAGTGGCGTACACACAGCAATGCAGCTATCAGGGAGCCTTCTAGGGCAGCCCAATGAGCTACAGCGCTGAGGAAAAAAAAAAAATGTAGCTTCCACTGTCCCTGCACACCGAAGGTGGTGTTGGACAGTGGAAATCGCTACAGCACAAGCAATTTGGTGGTTAATGGACCCTGCCTATCACTATCCCTGCTTCTGACGAAGCGGCAGCAACCTCTCCCTAAGCTCAGATCAGCAGCAGTGAGATGGCGGTCGGCGGGAACGCCCCTTTATAGCCCCTGTGATGCCGCAGACAGCAAGCCAATCACTGCAATGCCCTTCTCTAAGATGGTGGGGACCAGGACCTATGTCATCACGCTGCCCACACTCTGCGTTCACCTTCATTGGCTGAGAAATGGTGCTTTTCGCGTCATTGAAACGCGACTTTGGCGCGAAAGTCGCGTACCGCATGGCCGACCCCACACAGGGGTCGGATCGGGTTTCATGAAACCCGACTTTGCCAAAAGTCGGCGACTTTTGAAAATGAACGACCCGTTTCGCTCAACCCTAGCAGCAGCGATCAGGGACCCTGCTGAGAATCGTACGTCGTAGCAGATCGTTTGAAACTTTCTTTCGTCGCTGGATCTCCCGCTGTCATCGCTGGATCGTTGTGTGTGACAGCGATCCAGCGATGCGTTCGCTTGTAACCAGGGTAAACATCGGGTTACTAAGCGCAGGGCCGCGCTTAGTAACCCGATGTTTACTGTGGTTACCAGCGTAAAAGTAAAAAAAAAAAAAACGTACATACTCACCATCTGATGTCCGTCAGGTCCCTCGCCGTCCGCTTCCCGCTCTGACTGTCTGCCGGCCGGAAAGTGAGAGCAGATCACAGCGGTGACGTCGCCGCTGTGATCTGCTTTTACTGTACGGCCGGATCTCAGTCAGAGCAGGAAGCGGACGGCAAGGGACCTGACGGACATCAGACGGTGAGTATGTACGTTTTTTTTTTTTTTACTTTTACGCTAGTAACCACGGTAAACATCGGGTTACTAAGCGCGGCCCTGCGCTTAGTAACCCAATGTTTACCCTGGTTACCAGCGAACCTCGGCATCGTTGGTCGCTGGAGAGCGGTCTGTGTGACAGCTCCCCAGCGACCACACAACCACTTACCAACGATCACGGCCAGGTCGTATCGCTGGTCGTGATCGTTGGTAAATCGTTATGTGAGCCGGTACCCTAAAGAAGAGGATCTCCATACATTAGATGTCAGAAGATGTCTTCTGCATTATATCTCAGTCACTGATACTTGGAAGAGAGATAATGCACTTTTCTTATCCTTTCAGGGTCCTAGGAAAGGGTATAGAGTATCAATATGCACACTAGCTAGATGGATTAGGGAGGCTATCTCTCTGGGTTATACAGCAGGTGGGGGTCCGGCTCCGCAGAATCTGAGGGCGCATTCCACCCAGGCCATGGCATAATCCTGGGTGGAAAGATCTGGAGTATCAATCGAACAGATATGTAAGGCGACCACATGGTCATCCCCTTCCACCTTTTTCAAATACTATCGGTTGGACTTGGGGTGCCCCTCAGATCTCACCTTCAGGTGAAGGGTGCTACAGGCTATAGTCCCTCCCTAAGGTAGCTTACATCTCTGTAAATCTCTTGTGGTGCTGTCATGGGAGTCCGAATAAAGCATTAAGCTACTTACTGGTAGCAGCGTTTTTCGGAGGCCAATGACAGCACCCTTAGCTCCCTCCCTATTCACGTGGGGGTTGCACTTGCTTAAATAATTATAAAGAGATAATAATAATAATATAGAGTTTTCTCACGTGTGATATCAGGCGGGCGAGTTTATATGTGATTATGTGTATATATATATATATATATATATATATATATATATATATATATATATGTATGTATGCTACTAACCGCGGTAGTCCTCTCAATCTCTGGAATACAACTGATACGTGGGAGAGGTGCTGCCCTTTTGTATCTGTAGGTTTCCTGTTCCTGAAGGGAGGATCCCCTCTCTTGTGGTGCTGTAATGGGCCTCCAAAAAACGCTGCTACCAGTAAGTAGCTTAATGCTTTGCCCCATATAATGCTGCACATGGCCCCATAAGATGCTCCATAGAGATATTTGCCCCATATAATGCTGGACATGGCCCCATACAGATATTTGCCCCATATAATGCTGCATATAGCCCCATAAGATGCTCCATACATATATTTGCCCTATATAATGCTGCACATGGCCCCAAACAGATATTTGCCCCATATAATTCTGCACATGGCCCCATACAGATATTTGCCCCATATAATGCTGCACATGGCCCCATAAGATGCTCCATACAGCTATTTGCCCCATATAATGCTGCACATGGCACCATACAGATATTTGCCCCATATAATGCTGCACATGGCCCCATACAGATATTTGCCCCATATAACGCTGCACATGACCCCATAAGATGCTCCATACAGACATTTGACCCATATGCTGTTGCTGTGATTAAAAAAAATAAAAAATTACATACTCACCTCTCAGGCCCCTGGCACTTGCTATATTCACCTGCTCCCCGTTCCACCGCCGACCGCCGCTGTGTCTTCCCCGTCCTCTGCACTGACGTTCAGGCAGAGGGTGGCGCGCACTAATCGTGTCATCGTGCCCTCTGACTGGAGCATCATTGCAGAGGACGGGGAAGATGCAGTGGCACCGATGGCGGAAAGGGGAGCAGGTGAATATTGTGCACTGAGTTATACTCACCTGCTCCTGGCGCGGTCCCTGCACATCTGTTCCCCGGCACCAGCAGCTTCTTCTTGTAGTGAGTGGTCACATGGTACTGCTCATTACAGTAATGAATATGCAGCTCTACCCCTATGGGAGTGGAGTTGGGTCCATATTCATTACTGTAATGAGCGGTACCATGTGACCGCTCACTACAGGAAGAAGCTGCCGGCGCCGGGGAACCAGGGACATGCAGGGACCGCGCCAGGAGCAGATGAGTATTATTACACAGCTCCGCTCCCCCTCCCCTGCCAACCCCTGGGTATGACTCGAGTATAAGCCGAGAGGGTTACTTTCAGCCCAAAAAAGTGGGCTGAAAATCTCGGCTTATACTCGAGTATATAAGGTAGATAATAAATAAATTAATAAAACAATGCAAAAACAGGATGGAAAAATAAAAATAAAACTAAAGCAAAATAAAATAAAACAAGTTGAAACAGAAGAAAATACAGAAAACACACACACACATCCACATGAGTATGACACTACATAGAATATCCAAACAAAAAATAATTAAAAACATTGCAAATAGGTACACATATTTATAAAAAAGTGCTAAAACCCAGATTTTCATTTAAACCCTGTGGCGTGATAGTCCCCAATCTCTAAATCCTCTTGCTTTCTAATTGTGCAAGTGTTTTGGTGATTTGGGCAAATATGCCCCCCTTAGACTTTTATCTTTGGGGTCATCTGAAGGCAGTTGTCTATGCTGTGAAGATACGAGATATGCAGCATCTGAAACAACGGATACTGGAAGCCTGTGCTAGCATTTCTTCTGCGGTGTTGCTATCAGTGTGTCAAGAGTGGGAGAAGAGGGTTGCATTGACAATCCACACAGTGGCAACACTTTTAACACATTTCATAAGCGGTCATAAATTTGTAAATAACTCTGGAAAGAATAAAGTTACCTTAAAACCAAGCACACCATTATTTTTCTTGTGAAATTATCAATAAGTTTGATGTGTCATATGACCCTTTCCAATTGGAAAAAATAAAGTTGGATCCAAAATGGCCAACTTCAAAATTGCCGCAATGGTCGCCACTAGTAATGAGCGAGCACTAAAATGCTTGGGTGCTCGTTGCTCGTGTCAAGCAAATTGGAATACTCGGGTACTCGACCTGAGCAACAAGCCCAATGTAAATCTATGGGAGATCCAAGTATTTTTACCACGATCTCCCGGGGGTCCTTTTAAAGTCTGAAAAAATCTGAAATGATGGAAACTCTGCTCACATGACATGGGGACATCATGAGGATCGCCCCTGGAAGCATTCCTGACTCCTATTTCACAGTTTTCATCATTTTTTTCTGAGATTCATGCCATTTTTCCTGGTGCATCAAAAAACACACTAAAGCGAAACCAAAACTGATTTTGCTGGGAAATATGTTAAGGTACATCCTTTGCAGGTTAATGACTTGCCTGCAAGGCCAAATATTTAACCCCAGACCGAAATGTTCCTCCCCCACTTAGGCTTAGTTCAGACTCAGCGTTTTTGAAGCGTTTTTCAACTTTAACATTGCTTTCAACCACTACAAATGCATTCACTGTCAAATGTCATTGTAACATTTAACAACCCTAGGTGGCCATGTGGTGTGTGACACATAAGCAGACCCATCTTGTTTCATTTATGAAGGAGGGACTCTCAAAGTCACAGGGCCTATTTTTACTGGTGCATCAGACGGCATTAATCTTCTTAAAGGGCCATTATTAAACAGTGTGTCTCCTAAACTGTTGTAGCCTATGCTGTGAGTGGATGTGCTGCCAAGAATTACAACGCACCACAATATCCCTTTCATAAGATGTCCAGGACGGCCTCCTGAAAAAAGGTTTAATTGAATGCAAGGCCTGCCCTGCTACCAATTCATATACACCCCAATAAGTCTTTGAACCCACATACCCGCATGGGCCCCTGTTGTGAATTCTGATTTTGGGCTCCCTCTGGTGGCTACTTGTGGTACTGCTGACTTGTGGCTTGGGTTCCCAGTGCACCTTTTTTCATCAGGCAATTGGGAGTTTCCTACTTAGGCTGGCTTCTCAGTTATTCTGGTGCCGGCAGTCAATGTTACCAGAGCTCCCCTGTTGCTTGCTACCTGCTCCAAGTCTGCAATTCAGCTAAGTTGAATCTTTGGCATTTGAACGTTTGTTTTTTGTCCAGCATGCATTTATGTTTCTTGTGCTGCTGGAAGCTCTAGTGAACTGAAATTGCCCCTCCGGTGTCATGAGTTGATAACGGAGTTAAGGTAATTTCAGGATGGCTACTTAGGGTTTTTAGGTAACCGTGAAGTCCTCTTTTGTATTTTTCTGCTATCTAGTTAGAGGGCCTCACTGTGCTGAATCTATATTCATACTGCGTTTGTGTTTTCCTCTTTCCTAACCGTCATTATATGTGGGGGGCTACTATGACTTTTGGGGTTTCCCTGGAGGCAAGCCAGGTCTGTGCATTCCTCTGATAGGGGTAGTTAGATCTCCGGCTGGCGCGAGGTGTCTAGAAACAACGTAGGAACACCCCCTGGCTACTATTAGTTGCGTGGTAGGTTCAGCATCGCGGTTACCTTAGTTTCCATCTTCCTAGAGTTAGTCCGTTTTTTCCCTGTTCCCTTGCCATTGGGAATCATGACAGTACTGCCGGCCTAAATGTATTGGCTGAAGAAAGAGAGAAAAGAAAAGAAGTTTCTGACACTTTTTTTTTTTTTTTGGCTCTGAAACTCTGCTTAGCCATAATTGCAGTTTGTTGTTTTTTTTTTTTCTCTCCTCTTAACCCCTGAATGGCTCAGATCTCAGCTGCTGAAAAATGGATATCCAGGGTTTGGCTTCGGACCTGAATACACTTGCTTCTAGGGTGCAAAATATCCAAGACTATGTTATACATGCTCCTATATCTGAACCCAAGATCCCTATACCTGAGTTCTTTTCTGGAGATAGATCTTGCTTTTTGAATTTTAAGCACAATTGTAAATTGTATCTTTCTCTGAAATCTCGCTCCGCTGGAGACCCCGCTCAGCAGGTTAAAATTGTTATTTCCTTGTTGCGGGGTGACCCCCAGGATTGGGCATTTGCATTGGCACCAGGGGATCCTGCGTTGCTCAGTGTGGATGCGTTTTTTCTGGCACTGGGGTTGCTCTATGAGGAACCTAATTTGGAGATTCAGGCTGAAAAGGCCTTGATAGCCCTCTCTCAAGGGCATGATGAAGCTGAAATATATTGTCAAAAATTTCGAAAGTGGTCAGTGCTTACTCAGTGGAATGAGTGCGCCCTGGCGGCTAATTTCAGAGAAGGTCTCTCTGACGCCGTTAAAGATGTCATGGTGGGGTTTCCTACGCCCACAGGTCTGAATGAGTCCATGACTATGGCTATTCAGATTGATCGGCGTTTACGGGAGCGCAGACCAGTGCTCCATTTGGCGGTGTCTTCTGAGCAGGCACCGGAGATTATGCAATGTGATAGAATTCTGTCCAGAAGTGAACGGCAGAATTATAGGCGTAAAAATGGATTGTGCTTTTACTGCGGTGATTCTGCTCATGTTATATCAGCATGCTCTAAACGCACAAAAAAGGCTGATAAGTCTTTTGCAATTGGCACCTTACAGTCTAAGTTTATTTTGTCTGTAACCTTGATCTGTTCATTGTCGTCTATTACTGTGGATGCCTATGTGGATTCTGGCGCTTCCTTGAGTCTTATGGATTGGTCCTTTGCCAGACAATGTGGGTTTAGCCTAGAGCCATTGGAAGTTCCTATCCCTCTGAAGGGTATCGATTCCACCCCTTTGGCTAGGAATAAGCCACAATTCTGGACACAAGTGACTATGTGTATGACTCCTGATCATCAGGAGGTGATTCGTTTCCTTGTGCTACATAACTTGCTTGATGTCTTAGCGCTTGGACTGCCATGGTTGCAAACTCATAATCCAGTCCTTGACTGGAAAACTATGTCTGTATTAAGCTGGGGATGTCGGGGGGCTCATGGGGGAGCATCTTTGGTTTCTATTGCTTCATCTACTCCTTCTGAAATTCCAGCATTTTTGTCTGATTTCTCTGATGTTTTTGAGGAGCCTAAATTTAGTTCTCTTCCCCCCACAGGGATTGTGATTGTGCAATAGACTTGATCCCTGGTAGCAAGTTTCCCAAGGGTCGTTTGTTCAATCTATCTGTGCCTGAGCATGCTGCTATGCGAGAGTATATTAAGGAGTCCTTGGAAAAGGGACATATTCGTCCATCCTCATCCCCTTTAGGAGCAGGGGTTTTTTTCGTGAGTAAAAAGGATGGCTCCTTGAGGCCCTGCATTGATTATCGCCTGTTGAATAAGATTACAGTCAAATACCAGTATCCTTTGCCACTATTGACTGATTTATTTGCTCGTATTAAAGGGGCAAAGTGGTTCTCTAAGGTTGATCTTCGGGGTGCGTATAATTTGGTGCGGATTAGGCAGGGAGATGAGTGGAAAACTGCATTTAATACGCCCGAGGGCCATTTTGAGTATTTGGTGATGCCTTTTGGCCTTTCTAATGCTCCTTCAGTCTTTCAGTCCTTTATGCACGATATTTTCCGTAAATACCTGGATAAATTTATGATTGTGTATTTGGACGATATTTTGATTTTTTCGGATGACTGGGAGTCGCATGTTCAACAGGTTAGGAAGGTTTTTCAGGTTTTGCGGTCCAATTCTTTGTTTGTAAAGGGTTCAAAGTGTATCTTTGGGGTTCAGAAGATCTCCTTTTTGGGGTATATTTTTTCCCCTTCTTCTGTTGAGATGGATCCTGTCAAGGTTCGGGCCATTTGTGATTGGACGCAGCCTACTTCCCTGAAGAGTCTTCAGAAGTTCTTGGGCTTTGCTAATTTCTATCGTCGATTTATAACTGGGTTTTCAAGTATTGCTAGACCTTTGACTGATTTGACTAAGAAGGGTGCTGATGTTGCCAATTGGTCCTCTGCGGCTGTGGAGGCCTTTCGGGAGCTTAAGCGCCGCTTTGCTTCTGCCCCTGTGTTGCGCCAGCCTGATGTTTCGCTCCCTTTTCAGGTTGAGGTAGATGCTTCCGAGATTGGAGCAGGGGCGGTTTTGTCACAGAAAAGTCCCGATTGCTCAGTGATGAGACCATGTGCATTTTTCTCTCGAAAGTTTTCGCCCGCTGAGCGAAATTATGTCGGGAATCGGGAGCTCTTGGCTATGAAGTGGGCATTTGAGGAGTGGCGTCATTGGCTTGAGGGTGCTAGACATCAGGTGGTGGTCTTGACTGATCACAAGAACCTGATTTACCTTGAGTCTGCCAGGCGTCTGAATCCCAGACAGGCGCGCTGGTCGTTGTTTTTCTCCCAGTTTGATTTCGTGGTTTCATACTTGCCGGGCTCGAAAAATGTAAAGGCAGATGCTCTTTCTAGGAGTTTTGAGCCTGACTCCTCTGGTGATTCCGAGCCTACTGGTATCCTTAAGGATGGAGTGATTTTGTCTGCTGTCTCTCCAGACTTGCGACGTGCGTTGCAGGAGTTTCAGACTGATAGGCCTGATCGTTGCCGGTCTGGGAGATTGTTTGTTCCAGATGAGTGGACCAGTAGAGTCATCTCAGAGGTTCATTCTTCTGTGTTGGCAGGCCACCCTGGAATTTTTGGTACCAGAGATTTGGTGGCCAGGTCCTTCTGGTGGCCTTCCCTGTCTCGAGATGTGCGTACCTTCGTGCAGTCTTGTGATGTGTGTGCTCGGGCCAAGCCTTGCTGTTCTCGGGCTAGTGGATTGTTGTTGTCCTTGCCTATTCCAAAGAGGCCGTGGACGCACATCTCTATGGACTTTATCTCGGATCTTCCGGTGTCTCAGAAGATGTCCATCATTTGGGTGGTGTGTGACCGTTTTTCTAAGATGGTTCATTTGGTACCCTTGCCCAAATTGCCTTCTTCATCGGAGTTGGTTCCCTTATTTTTTCAGAATGTGGTTCGTCTACATGGTATCCCGGAAAACATCGTTTCTGACAGGGGATCTCAATTTGTGTCTAGGTTTTGGCGAGCGTTCTGTGCCAGGATGGGCATTGATTTGTCTTTTTCGTCTGCGTTCCACCCTCAGACTAATGGCCAGACGGAGCGAACTAATCAGACCTTGGAGACTTATTTAAGGTGTTTTGTGTCTGCTGATCAGGATGATTGGGTCGCCTTTTTGCCGTTGGCCGAGTTTGCCCTCAATAATCGGGCCAGTTCTGCTACTCTGGTTTCTCCTTTCTTTTGCAATTCAGGGTTTCACCCTCGTTTTTCATCTGGTCAGGTGGAATCTTCGGATTGTCCTGGAGTGGACACTGTGGTGGATAGACTGCACCAGATTTGGAGTCATGTGGTGGACAATTTGAAGTTGTCTCAGGAGAAGACTCAGCAGTTTGCTAATCGTCATCGTCGTGAGGGTCATCGTCTCCGTGTTGGGGACTTGGTGTGGTTGTCTTCTCGTTTTGTCCCTATGAAGGTCTCTTCTCCTAAGTTTAAACCTCAGTTTATAGGTCCGTATAAGATTTTGGAGATTCTTAATCCTGTATCTTTTCGTTTGGACCTACCAGCATCTTTCACCATTCATAATGTCTTCCATCGGTCGTTGTTGCGGAGGTATGAGGTGCCGGTTGTTCCTTCTGTTGAGCCTCCTGCTCCTGTGCTGGTGGAGGGTGAATTGGAGTATGTTGTGGAGAAGATTTTGGACTCTCGCATTTCCAGACGGAGACTTCAATATTTGGTTAAATGGAAGGGATACGGTCAGGAAGATAATTCTTGGGTGACTGCTTCTGATGTTCATGCCTCTGATTTGGTCCGCGCCTTTCATAGGGCGCATCCAGATCGCCCTGGTGGTTCTCATGAGGGTTCGGTGCCCCCTCCTTAAGGGGGGGGTACTGTTGTGAATTCTGTTTTTGGGCTCCCTTTGGTGGCTACTTGTGGTACTGCTGACTTGTGGCTTGGGTTCCCAGTGCACCTGTTTTCATCAGGCAATTGGGAGTTTCCTACTTAGGCTGGCTTCTCAGTTATTCTAGTGCCGGCAGTCAATGTTACCAGAGCTCCCCTGTTGCTTGCTACCTGCTCCAAGTCTGCAATTCAGCTAAGTTGAATCTTTGGCATTTGAACGTTTGTTTTTTGTCCAGCATGCATTTATGTTTCTTGTGCTGCTGGAAGCTCTAGTGAACTGAAATTGCCCCTCCGGTGTCATGAGTTGATAACGGAGTTAAGGTAATTTCAGGATGGCTACTTAGGGTTTTTAGGTAACCGTGAAGTCCTCTTTTGTATTTTTCTGCTATCTAGTTAGAGGGCCTCACTGTGCTGAATCTATATTCATACTGCGTTTGTGTTTTCCTCTTACCTAACCGTCATTATATGTGGGGGGCTACTATGACTTTTGGGGTTTCCCTGGAGGCAAGCCAGGTCTGTGCATTCCTCTGATAGGGGTAGTTAGATCTCCGGCTGGCGCGAGGTGTCTAGAAACAACGTAGGAACACCCCCTGGCTACTATTAGTTGCGTGGTAGGTTCAGCATCGCAGTTACCTTAGTTTCCATCTTCCTAGAGCTAGTCCGTTTTTTCCCTGTTCCCTTGCCATTGGGAATCATGACAGGCCCCTGAAAATCCACTTCACAATCTTCATTTTGTACTCCCGTACTCTTTGCTTTACATATTGGCAGCAAGGCCAGCCCTGCTGCATAGTCATATGCACCCCATTATGCCTTTGAACCCACATACTGGATGGGCCCATGAAAATCCACTTCACAATATTCATTTTGTACTCCCGTACTCCTTTGTTTTCACAGTGACAGCAATGTCTGCTCTGCTGCCTAGTCATATGCACCCCATTACGCCTTTGAACCCACATACTGGATAGGCCTCTGAAAATCCAATTCACAATATTCATTTTGTACTCCCATACTCCTTTGTTTACATGGTGACAGCAAAGTCTGTCCTGCTGCATAGTCATATGCATCCCATTACGCCTTGGAACCCACATACTGGATGGGCCCATGAAAATCCACTTCACAATATGCATTTTGTACATCCATAAGTCACCAATGATACACATAAAAGGCCTAAGTTAATCTACCCAAGTGATTACAAATGGGGCTTCAGTGTAAGATTTCCAACATATAAAAGTAAATGGCATTTCCACTCCAAAAAAATTAATTACACTTCCATGCAAAATGTGCGTTTTCTCCACAGAAGACCATTATATTTTTTTTGACTGTTATTGTATCAGATAAAGAAAATAATGTTACTTCCTTGAAATCGTCTTTTGATGGAAAATAAAAGCATTCAGAGAACTGTTAAATAGTGTTGAGCATTCCGATACCGCAAGTATCGGGTATCGGCCGATATTTGCTGTATCGGAATTCCGATACCGAGATCCGATACTTTTGTGGTATCGGGAATCGGTATCGGGATCGATATTAATGTGTAAAATAAAGAATAAAAATAAAAATAAAAATAAAAAATATTGATATACTCACCTCTCCGACGCAGCCTGGACCTTACTGATGTAACCGCCAGCCTCCGTTCATAAGAATGAGCGCTTGAAAGTCCTTAGATGACGTCGCGGCCTTATAAATATCATCCGTCTGGAATATCAGAGAAGCAACACCAAGACAAGACAGAGAACTCCTGGGAGATTAACTACACTGCATGGGTGTCCCCAATTATACAGGTATGAGCACACTGTACATGTACAGGTACCCCAATTTTGGCATCTGTCTTAGTCATGTTTCTCTGGTCTTATATAGTGATTTACACTATGTAGTAACTCTAGGTTCACCCAGCCCTTCAAGTGGCCAGCTTTCAAGGTTGGATGAAACTGAGATATCATGGCGTCATCAGACGAGGGGACATAAACCCTTTGAATATAAAAGCCACAAGGATTTAGATAAAACCACCACAGGCAGAGATTCAGTAAATGTTTTACAATGCCAAACAACAGATACATAGAATCTTAGAATTGTTTGTGAAGTGAATAAACAAACATTTCTCAAGATTGTGTCACTATGACCATTGTCTGTCACATCTGTAAATGTTTTACAAGAAATGCAGCTATACAATTGCCTGAATGCATTTAGTATATTTCAATCTGGATTCAAAAACGCCATTTGTATATTCGCACTACACTATTAACAGAAATCATATCTATATTCAGCCTTTCTAGAAAAACTTAAGCTTAACCCATTGAGTACTCTGGATAATCATAACAATCTTCTTGACCAGTATCTATAGGTAAGTAATGTTAAAAATAGCTGCTACTATGTATTCTGGAAAAAAAAGTGAGAACTGCAAGAATGTGAAGATGTTCTAAAAAATAACTGTGACCATGCTCAATTTTCCATAACTGTTCGGTTCGGCTGTGTAGTAAACATTGGAGACACAATAGATAATCTGACATCCTTTCAAATAATTACAGATAAAAAGAACATTTATTTTTATTCCTGTTTATCATCCTAGAAAGAAAGAAGGAACATGTAGTCTCCCTCATACATGTTATCTCAGCCAAAATTGATTAAGTCTAGTGTTGAGCCACCCCCCTAGTGTTCGAGTTCGGTTGAATTGGGGCTTGTTCACGAATGTTCATTGAACATTCGACGAACACCGTCGAACCCCATTGAAACACATAGAAAACACATAGAAAACACCTTAAAAGGTGTCCAAAAGCTGACAAACTGCTCAGAAGACACAACAAACAAATGGAAAAGTCACAAGTACATATAGTCATGCGAAAAGAAAAGAGGTGGATGAGTAAAAGGAGGAGGAGACACAGATATAGGCATGTCATGCCCTTCTAAAATCAAGAAAGGCTGGAGTATAAAAATCTAAAATCAGCCTACCAACACCCAGATGTCATGACAAAAAAATTTAAAAAATAAATATTTTTAGGTGGAATGGCGGGTCCATTCAGAACACTTTCCTTAGAAGACGTAGTGGTATCCCCGTTGGGAGTCATGCCAAAAAAAGGAACCCAATACATTCAGACTAATCCACTATTTGTCATATCCAAGGGGCAGGTCAGTAAATGACAACATCGACGCGTAACCAAGTACAGTGCTATATACTGTACCTCCTTTGACGAGGCAATCAGGCGGGTCAAGAAGTTGGGAAGGGGCACCCTAATGGCCAAAACAGACATTGAGGGGGTGTTCTGGTTACTACCTGTTCCTCCGAATAGTTTCTGGCTATTGGGCTGCTTCTGTGAAGGAGCATACTAAATAGATCGCTGTTTGACCATGGGGTGCTCCATATCCTGCTCTCTATTTGAGGCATTTAGTTGCTTCCTCGAACATGTCGTCATGGATGTTTCTAAGGGGGCACATATTATCCATTACCTCGACGATTTCTTATGCCTGGGCCCAAAAGATTCACCACAGTGTGAATACACGCTGTAGTCCACCTGTGAGAAGGAGAGAGCTGGAGGGAGAGCGGACACCCCAGAGCCGAGGGGTTAGATTGAGAAAGGAAGAAGGCGGTGTAGCTTGCTTCATGGGTGGGGTACTCTGCTGAGTAGCAGACACTGCTACCAGGCCCAAAGTATTGCTTGGGCTAGATACAGTAAAAAAATTAGTAGTTAGATAAACAGGTGGTATAGCTTGCTTCATGGGTGGGGTACTCTGCTGAGTAGCAGAAACTGTTACTAGGCCCAAAAGGATTTCCTGGGCTAGATGCAGTTAAAAATTAGTAATTAGATCTACAGACAGTGTAGCTTGCTTCATGCGTGGGGTACTTTGTTGAGTAGCAGACACTGCTACTAGGCCCAAAGTATTGCCTGGGCTAGATGCAGTTAAAAATTAGTACTTAGATAAACAGGCGGTGTAGCTTGCTTCATGGGTGGAGTACTCTGCTGAGTAGAAGACACTGCTACTAGGCCCAAAAGGATTTCCTTGGCTAGATGCTGTTAAAAATTATTAACTAGATCTACAGGCAGTGTAGCTTGCTTCATGGATGGGGTACTCGGCCCAAAGTATTGCCTGGGCTAGATGCAGTTAAAAATTAGTACTTAGATAAACAGGCGGTGTAGCTTGCTTCATGAGTGGGCTACTCTGCTGCCTAGCAGACACTGAAGCTTTGGAGCAGACCTCTGAATCCCAGGCCATAGTATGAGTAAACAGCTCTGCAGACTCAACCATCTTTGTTACCCCAAGCCATAGTGTATGTAGTTTCCAAAGGTTAAAAGGGGGGGAGCGACCCCACCCACCTGGAATTGACGATGCCAACGTCATGTAAAACACAGAAAGGGGACACTAAAAAGAATCTCAATTTTTTCCAAAAATTGGGCCGCAGACACCACTTAAGTGGCATCAATTTCCCCAGAGTTTTTTAAAATGGTTGGTGAGGTGATTTTCAAAAATCATCAAGCTTTTAGTCTCCCCAGGAAGACACAGTGGAAGAAAAGTCCTTGCGGAACCAGGATTTGTTCATCTTGATGAACGTTAGTCAGTCTACATTCTCACTGGACAGCCGCGTGCGCTTATCTGTCAGCACACCACCAGCAGCGCTGAACACACATTCAGAGAGAACGCTGGCTGCGGGGCATGACAAGATCTCCAAGGCGTGAGTGGCGAGCTCAGGCCATTTTTTCAGATTGGAAGCCCTAAATGAGCAAGGGTCCAGTTCCACAGTCATGGCATCGATGTTAACTTGGAGATACTCCTGTACCATCCTCTCTAGGCATTGGCTATGCATCAGACTCCTTGTCTCCTGTCGCCTTCCAAAGGATGGTCTAAAAAATTCTTGAAAAGATTGTAAAAATTGCTGTTACCACCAGATACGATGTTACTGTTATGGTTTAAGTGATGACTCAACAGTTCCACAGTTGACAAGTTAGAACTCAGAGATTCACTACGTGCACCACTGGTGTTTTGTGGGAAAGCAGATGTAAGATTTCGTAACAGTCTCTGCTGATACTCCTGCATGCGTGAATCCCTTTCTATAGCAGGAATTATTTACCCAAATTTATTTTTTTACTGGGGATCTAAGAGTGTGGCAACCCAGTAGTCGGCATTACTTCGGATTCTGACAATCCGAGGGTCATGTTGCAGGTAGTGCAGCAAGAAGGCACTCATGTGTCTTGCGCATCCAGGACCAAGTCCTTGTTGTCTTGATGGCGGCGAGGTGAGAATCATGCTTCCTTCCTCTGCCTTCTCCCCCCAACCTTGCACAACAGAAATTTGATCAAGGTCTCCCTCATCTGATGAGTGTTCCATCAGAGGGTCTACATTATGCTCAGAACCTTCTTCATCTGGGCCGGGATCCGAGTCACAAAGATTCTGGGCATCAGTGCAGATCATTTCCTCGTCTGGATTCACAGAAGCTCTGGAGCAAACCTCTGATTCCCAGGCTATAATATGAGTAAAAAGCTCTGCAGACTCAACCATCTGTGTTACCCCATACTCAGATGGGCGGCTGGAGACGTGGGAGCTGTGAGGAAGCAAGTGCGATTGGGGTGACACCTCTGAGGACTGGAGTGTTTGTGATGTTGAAGTTGAGGTGGAGGAGAGCCCACTTGAAGGAGCACTTGATATCCGTTCAAGCACCTGCTCTTTTGGTGCCTCATCTGGAATTTGTAGCGATGCTCGTAGCAATGGTCGTAAGAAAGGGATCATATCAGATTGTCCATGAAAAGAAGTAGACATCTTACTTTGGCTGGAAGATGGTATTTCTTCTGCAGATGTTACTGTTGCTTTTCCACCTACCCTACGGACACAACCTTTTTTTCCTTTCCAACACGCCTATTCCCCTTTCCACCAGCAGCAGGCCAACTGCCACTCATTTTGGTGCTTAACTAATTGGCAACTCTGTAGTTGTTGGCACAAAAAACGATAGATGGAAACCGAGCAGAGCTGAGTGGCCAAACTGTGGTTAGATGCAGTAAAAAATTATTAGATACGCAGGCAGTGTAGCTAGCTAGCTTCACAGGCGGGCTACTCCACTGACATGCAGACACTGCTACTAGGCCCAAAATGATTTACTGGGTTAGATGCAGTAAAAAATTGTTAGACACACAGGCGGTGTAGCTAGCTTCACAGGCAGGGTACTCTGCTGACGTGCAGACACTGCTACTAGGCCCAAAACAATTTACTGGGTTAGATGCATTAAAACATTATTAGATAAATAGGCGATGTAGCAAGCTTCACAGGCAGGTTACTCCGCTGATGTGCAGACACTGCTACTAAGCCCAAAATGATTTACTGGATTAGATGCAGTAAGCAATTATTAGATACACAGGCAGTGTAGCTAGCTTCACAGGCGGGCAACTCCGCTGACGTGCAGACACTGCTACTAAGCCCAAAATGATTTACTGGGTTAGATGCACTAAAAAATTATTAGATACACAGGCGGTGTAGCTAGCTTCACAGGCAGGCTACTCAGATGCCTACCAGACAATGCTACTAGCCCAAAAGGATTGGCTGAGCTAGATTACACCAAATGCTGTGACAAACACTTGCACAGCACTGGCACAGACCTGCCTGGCAAAAAGTGCTATGAACTGCTGTAACTTACCCTGAAAGGGGCTGATATTACAAATAGTCCCGACTCCCTAAACCTATCTCTCTATCTAGCTGCAAATTCTCTCGCAATTCACACTCTTATACTGTATAGTGCCCACAGCAGCAGCGGTGCCATCTAAAACTTAGCTGCAGCAGTGAGGAAATGGTGGCGATGGGGAAAATGGCTGGTTCTTATAGGGCAAGGACATGTGACATACACAGCCAATGACACATGCCCTTGCTTGTGTGCATCACATGCACTTTGCTGTGTGTGCACTGCTGATAGGCTGAGAGACTGCACCGCCTCACTGTAAATGCGGGAAAGAAAAAAAAAAGATTGGCATTATTTCAGCACAGATCTATCCCCCGCCCCCGCTTACTATACACTGAAACAGTCTATTAACATTGATAAACAGTTTTAATGTTAGGCTTTGGTGAACGAACAGTTATCGAACAGAAACTCAAACAGCCGAATTTTAAGCAAATTGTTCGAGTTCGCCGAACGACTCGAACACCGCCCAAAAGAGCTCAAATTTGGCGAATAGTTTGACTCGAATACCGCTCATCTCTAATTAAGTCCTCTGCATCTGCAAGCATTCAGCCATCACTTTTTGTTTTAAACTCTTACCATTTGATGCAACCCACGTTATGGCTCTCAAGGAGAGAAACTAATATAGTGGACAAAGAAATATTTGTAATGAACTACTGAGCCAAACAAACAGCAATGCTTCATCAAATTTATATGAAGTGTATTGTGTCCAATGTGAGCAACCAGGTGACACAAAAAGGAGCTTTTCAAGTGAGCTTTTTAAGGTGCACAAATTTTATGAAGTCTTTGCCAACAAGGATGTGGTTTCACCAATGGGGGGTACCTTTTTAAAAAATATACTACTGCGATCACAGCTCCCCTTGCCCAAAATTCACCGGCCTATAACAGTACAGAGCACATTCACCCTGGTCATCTAGTGGCAGGTAAGCAATAGACATTGCAGGAAACCGAGTTAAGAAGTAGGCCCAATGTAGGGGTGTGGGTCTCTGAGACTTGTAATGGAGTGCATGAGCTGACAAACAATTCCCTAATGGGGGATACCTTTTTTAAAAATATACTATTGCCATCACAGCCCCCCTTGCCCAAAATTCAGTGGCCTATAACAGAACAGAACACGTTCATCTTGGTCATCTAGTGGCAGGTGACGAAGAGACATTGCAGGAAACCGAGTTAAGAAGTAGGCCCAATGTAGGCGTGTGGGTCTCTGAGACTTGTAATGGAGTGCATGGCCTGACAAGCATTTGCTCATGGAGGGTACATTTTATAAAAATATTTCATGGGGATCATAGACACTCTTGCCAAAAAATTGACTGTCTGTAGCAGCACAGAAGACATTAAGCCTGGTGATCTAGTGTTGGAGAATAAAGAGACATTGCCGAAGGCCTCATTAAAAAATAGGTCCAATTTAAAGTAGCGGGTCTCCTAGACCTGTAATGCCCATACACTAAGTATATGGGCTGACAAACATTTCCCCATGTTGGGTAAATTTTTTAAAAATATACTATAGGCATCATAGACACCCTTGCCCAAAAATTGACTGTCTTTAGCAGCACAGAAGACGTTAAGCCTGGTGATCTAGTGGTGGAGAATGAGGAGACATCGCTGAAGGCCTCAGTACAAACATTTCCCCCTGTGGGAGTAAAATTTTTTGGATTTCCAATTTGTAACGGGCATCATAAAAACACCCTTGCACAAAAAAAAAATTGTGACTTTGGCATCATGGAATCCGTTCACCCTGGTGTTCTACTAGATGTGGATGATGTGTTCCCATAGTCCTTATTTCCTAAGGCTGAAAGTCACTTCAAAAAATCAATTAATTACATATTCATTTGTGAATTAACACAAAAGAAAATGAAGTGAAAATGAGGAGAAAATTTAAAACATGAGTTTTATTGAAACAAATTCTTTAAAATTGTACATATAATATTAACAATAGAAAAAAGGGGTTAAAAAACCACCAGACTAAAGGAGACAACGGATCTACACTATACCATACAGGGTAAAGAATGTAAACCCAGTTTGGACCTACTAGTAGAGAGGGTATAATGATGGTATAAAGAACAGCGCAGGTGTGTAAAAACAGACTGTATTTATCACCAGGCAATTACCATAATCCCCAACCAAAAGGAGATGTCCAGTTAATACAATTGGTAAATAGATATATAGGTGTGGGATAAGTATATATATCTCCAGATGTGCAGAAAACTGCTACTCAACCTGAAGCGTATACTCCCAACAGGTATCAATATAACAATATAACAAAGACAAATAAATATGGTATGGGGAAGTGGATTACCTACGGTGCAAAATGGATGGGACCCTCGCCCCCATTGAAGAAGCTACGGCGAAACAGCGCTTGTCCGGCGTAGGGGAACCGGATCTGCACGTCCAATATCAGCGCCAGGTATTACTCCATCCATTTTGCACCGTAGGTAATCCACTTCCCCATACCATATTTATTTGTCTTTGTTATATTGTTATATTGATACCTGTTGGGAGTATACGCTTCAGGTTGAGTAGCAGTTTTCTGCACATCTGGAGATATATATACTTATCCCACACCTATATATCTATTTACCAATTGTATTAACTGGACATCTCCTTTTGGTTGGGGATTATGGTAATTGCCTGGTGATAAATACAGTCTGTTTTTACACACCTGCGCTGTTCTTTATACCATCATTATACCCTCTCTACTAGTAGGTCCAAACTGGGTTTACATTCTTTACCCTGTATGGTATAGTGTAGATCCATTGTCTCCTTTAGTCTGGTGGTTTTTTAACCCCTTTTTAACCCCTTTTTTCTATTGTTAATATTATATGTACAATTTTAAAGAATTTGTTTCAATAAAACTCATGTTTTAAATTTTCTCCTCATTTTCACTTCATTTTCTTTTGTGTTAATTCACAAATGAATATGTAATTAATAGATGTGGATGATGAGGATGAGGATAAGGAGGAGAATAACAACAAACAGACCAAATCTGGAAGTGTATACACATGTGTGGTTGTGAAGAGGTGCATGAGAATACACCTCCCCAAAAAAGAGAATGTATTAGAGGTTATGTTTCGCTGTTTTCATTTGGTGGTGTACAGAAGTCTTTCCCAATCCAGCCCTTGTTCATTTTTATGAGTCAGCCTGTCAGCATTTTCAGTTGACAGGCAGATGCACTTATCTGTTATAATTCCACCAGAGGCACTAAAAACCCGCTCTGACAGAACGCTAGCAGTAGGGCAGGCCAGGACCTCCAAGGCGTAGAGAGACAGTTCATGCCACGTGTCCAGCTTGGATACCCAATAATTAAAAGGCACAGAGGAATCCCAGAGAACATTTGTACGATCTGCAAGGTACTCCCTCAGCATCTTCCCAAACATTGCACTTCTTGTGACAGCTCCCCTTGCCTCTGTCCCGGCACGATGGGAGGGTTTGGGAAAACTGTCCCAGAACTTTGCCATTGTTCCCCTGCCTGAGCTACATTGTACTTCTGTCTTTCTCGATTGGACTCCTTTGGTTATACAACAAACTCTGATGTCTGCTGCCAGCGTTCTCACATGGGAATTTACAAAATAATTCTGCTACAAGGGCTCTCTGGTACTGCAACATTTTTGCACACCTCTCTGCCTCTGGCAGAAGAGATTGAAAGTTCTCCTCATAGCGTGGGTCTAGAAGTATCACCAACCAGTAATGAGTGTCACCAAAAATTTTTAGAATGTGAGAGTCAGGTGAAATGCAATGCAACATAAAGTCAGCCATGCGTGCCAGACTGCTAATAGGCAAGACTTCCGTGTCCTTACCAACAGGATGAATAACCATGCTGTCTTCCTCCTTCTCATCCTCATCCTCCTCCTCCTACCTATCTTCAGGCCATCCCCATTGAACAGACGGTATGACAGCTGTGCTCGTAGTACCATCTATAGCGCATGAAAGTAGCTCCTGTTCTTCCACCTCCTCATTGCCTACCAATCCACATTGGGAAGACATGAAGCTGGGCTGAGTGTAATCCCCCTGTATGGTTCCTTGCTCCATGCTCCATGCTCTGCCTGCAATGCATCCTCTTTAATTGTGAGCAGAGTGTTGTGAATTTGCTTTTTGCTCCCTCTAGTGGTTACTAGTTTTTTGACTCTGGTTTTTCTGTCATTCCTTTTATCCGCACCTGGGTCGTTAGTTAGGGGTGTTGCTATATAAGCTCCCTGGACCTTCAGTTCAATGCCTGGCAACGTAGTTATCAGAGCTAGTCTGCTGTGCTCTTGTCTACTGATCCTGGTTCCAGTTATATCAGCTAAGTCTGCCTTTTGCTTTTTGCTATTTGTTTTGGTTTTGTATTTTTGTCCAGCTTGTTCCAAATCTATATCCTGACCTTTGCTGGAAGCTCTGGGGGGCTGGTGTTCTCCCCCCGGACCGTTAGACGGTTCGGGGGTTCTTGAATTTCCAGTGTGGATTTTGATAGGGTTTTTGTTGACCATATAAGTTACCTTTCTTTATTCTGCTATCAGTAAGCGGGCCTCTCTGTGCTAAACCTGGTTCATTTCTGTGTTTGTCATTTCCTCTTACCTCACCGTCATTATTTGTGGGGGGCTTCTATCCAGCTTTGGGGTCCCCTTCTCTGGAGGCAAGAAAGGTCTTTGTTTTCCTCTACTAGGGGTAGCTAGATTCTCCGGCTGGCGCGTGTCATCTAGAATCAACGTAGGAATGATCCCCGGCTACTTCTAGTGTTGGCGTTAGGAGTAGATATATGGTCAACCCAGTTACCACTGCCCTATGAGCTGGATTTTTGTATTCTGCAGACTTCCACGTTCCTCTGAGACCCTCGCCATTGGGGTCATAACAGTTTGCCAGGCCAGTATTAAATGTTTAATGCATTGCAGAAGAGGGATTATAAGAAAGAAGATTCACATTTTTTTTTTTTTTCTCCTTCCCCTTTACCTCAGAGTGGCTATGCTTGCTGCAGACATGAATGTCCAGACCTTGATTACAAGTGTGGACCAGCTGGCTACTCGTGTGCAGGGCATACAAGACTATGTTATCAGAAATCCTAGGTCAGAACCTAAAATACCGATTCCTGAACTGTTTTCCGGAGACAGGTTTAAGTTTAGGAATTTCATGAATAATTGTAAATTGTTTTTGTCCCTGAGACCCTGTTCATCAGGAGATTCTGCTCAGCAAGTAAAAATTGTTATTTCGTTCTTACGGGGCGACCCTCAGGATTGGGCTTTTTCGCTGGCGCCAGGAGATCCGGCATTGGCTGATCTTGATGCGTTTTTTCTGGCGCTCGGTTTACTTTATGAGGAACCCAATCTTGAGATTCAGGCAGAAAAGGCCTTGCTGTCTATGTCTCAGGGGCAGGACGAGGCTGAAGTGTATTGCCAAAAATTTCGGAAATGGTCCGTGCTGACACATTGGAACGAGTGTGCACTGGCCGCTAATTTTAGAAATGGCCTTTCTGAAGCCATTAAGAATGTTATGGTGGGTTTTCCCATTCCCACAGGTCTGAATGATACTATGGCACTGGCTATTCAAATTGACCGGCGGTTGCGGGAGCGCAAAACCGCAAATTCCCTCATGGTGTTGTCTGAACAGACACCTAATTCGGTGCAATGTGATAGAAAAACCGCAAATTCCCTCATGGTGTTGTCTGAACAGACACCTGATTTAATGCAATGTGATAGAATCCTGACTAGAAATGAGCGGAAAATTCATAGACACCGGAATGGCTTGTGCTACTACTGTGGTGATTCTACACATGTTATCTCAGCATGCTCTAAACGTATAGCTAAGGTTGTTAGTCCTGTCACCGTTGGTAATTTGCAACCTAAATTTATTCTGTCTGTAACTTTGATTTGCTCACTGTCATCTTATCCTGTCATGGCGTTTGTAGATTCAGGTGCTGCCCTGAGTCTCATGGATCTCTCATTTGCTAAGCGCTGTGGATTTACTCTTGAACCATTAGAAAATCCTATTCCTCTTAGGGGTATTGATGCTACACCATTGGCAGCAAATAAACCGCAGTATTGGACTCAGGTTACCATGTGCATGACTCCTGAACACCGCGAGGTGATACGTTTCCTGGTTTTACATAAAATGCATGATTTGGTCGTTTTAGGGCTGCCATGGTTACAGACCCATAATCCAGTCCTGGACTGGAAGGCTATGTCAGTCTCAAGTTGGGGCTGTCGTGGTATTCATGAGGATTCCCTGCCTGTGTCTATTGCTTCTTCTACGCCTTCGGAAGTTCCGGAGTATTTGTCTGATTATCAGGATGTCTTCAGTGAGTCTGAGTCCAGTGCACTGCCTCCTCATAGGGACTGTGACTGTGCTATAGATTTGATCCCAGGCAGTAAATTTCCTAAGGGAAGACTGTTTAATCTGTCGGTACCTGAACATACCGCTATGCGTTCATATATCAAGGAGTCTCTGGAAAAAGGACATATTCGTCCGTCCTCTTCCCCTCTTGGTGCGGGATTCTTTTTTGTGGCAAAAAAGGACGGATCTTTGAGACCTTGTATTGATTATCGGCTTTTAAATAAGATCACTGTCAAATTTCAGTATCCTTTACCGCTGTTGTCTGACTTGTTTGCCCGGATTAAGGGTGCCAAGTGGTTCACCAAGATAGACCTTCGTGGTGCGTACAACCTTGTGCGCATTAAGCAAGGTGATGAATGGAAAACCGCATTCAATACGCCCGAAGGTCATTTTGAGTACTTGGTGATGCCTTTTGGGCTCTCCAATGCGCCTTCAGTTTTTCAGTCCTTTATGCATGACATTTTCCGGAAGTATCTGGATAAATTTTTGATTGTTTATCTGGATGATATTTTGGTTTTTTCTGATAATTGGGATTCGCATGTGGAGCAGGTCAGGTTGGTCTTTAAAATTTTGCGTGAAAATTCTTTGTTTGTCAAGGGCTCAAAGTGTCTCTTTGGTGTACAGAAGGTTCCCTTTTTGGGGTTCATTTTTTCCCCTTCTGCTGTGGAGATGGACCCAGTCAAGGTCCGAGCTATTCTTGATTGGACTCAGCCCTCGTCAGTTAAGAGTCTTCAGAAGTTCTTGGGCTTCGCTAACTTCTACCGTCGTTTTATCGCTAATTTTTCTAGCATTGTGAAACCTTTGACGGATATGACCAAGAAGGGCTCCGATGTAGCTAACTGGGCTCCTGCTGCCGTGGAGGCTTTCCAGGAGTTGAAACGCCGGTTTACTTTGGCGCCTGTTTTGTGCCAGCCTGACGTCTCACTTCCCTTTCAGGTTGAGGTGGATGCTTCGGAGATTGGGGCAGGGGCCGTTTTGTCGCAGAGAGGCCCTGGTTGCTCTGTTATGAAGCCTTGTGCCTTTTTCTCTAGGAAATTTTCGCCTGCCGAGCGAAATTATGATGTGGGCAATCGGGAGTTGTTGGCCATGAAATGGGCATTTGAGGAGTGGCGTCATTGGCTCGAGGGTG
The DNA here is from genome assembly GCF_051348905.1 of Ranitomeya variabilis. Lineage (NCBI taxonomy): Eukaryota > Metazoa > Chordata > Amphibia > Anura > Dendrobatidae > Ranitomeya > Ranitomeya variabilis. Next base: position 821,965,891 of record NC_135232.1, on the reverse strand, counting down.
CTAAGCATCGTGTGGTGGTCTTGACTGATCACAAAAATCTGATGTATCTCGAGTCTGCTAAACGCCTTAATCCGAGACAGGCCCGCTGGTCATTGTTTTTCTCCCGCTTTGATTTTGTTGTCTCGTATTTACCAGGTTCAAAGAATGTGAAGGCCGATGCTCTTTCTAGGAGCTTTGTGCCTGATGCTCCTGGAGTCGCTGATCCTGTTGGTATTCTTAAAGATGGAGTTATCTTGTCAGCTATTTCTCCGGATCTGCGACATGTGTTGCAGAGATTTCAGGCTGATAGGCCTGAGTCTTGTCCACCTGACAGACTGTTTGTCCCGGATAAGTGGACCAGCAGAGTCATTTCCGAGGTTCATTCCTCGGTGTTGGCAGGTCACCCGGGAATTTTTGGCACCAGAGATCTGGTGGCCAGGTCCTTTTGGTGGCCTTCCTTGTCAAGGGATGTGCGGTCATTTGTGCAGTCCTGTGGGACTTGTGCTCGAGCTAAGCCTTGCTGTTCTCGTGCCAGCGGTTTGCTCTTGCCCTTGCCTGTCCCGAAGAGACCTTGGACACATATCTCCATGGATTTCATTTCTGATCTTCCGCTATCTCAGGGCATGTCCGTTATCTGGGTGATATGTGATCGCTTCTCCAAGATGGTCCATTTGGTTCCTTTGCCTAAGCTGCCTTCCTCTTCCGATCTGGTTCCTGTGTTTTTCCAGAACGTGGTTCGTTTGCACGGCATCCCTGAGAATATTGTGTCAGACAGAGGATCCCAGTTCGTTTCCAGGTTCTGGCGATCCTTTTGTAGTAGGATGGGCATTGATTTGTCGTTTTCGTCTGCTTTCCATCCTCAGACTAATGGACAGACGGAGCGAACCAATCAGACTTTGGAGGCTTATTTGAGGTGTTTTGTCTCTGCTGATCAGGACGATTGGGTGACATTCTTGCCGTTGGCTGAGTTTGCCCTTAATAATCGGGCTAGTTCCGCCACCTTGGTTTCGCCTTTTTTCTGCAACTCTGGTTTCCATCCTCGCTTTTCTTCGGGTCATGTGGAGCCTTCTGACTGTCCTGGGGTGGATTCTGTGGTGGATAGGTTGCAGCAGATCTGGAATCATGTGGTGGACAACTTGAAGTTGTCACAGGAGAAGGCTCAGCGCTTTGCCAACCGCCGCCGCGGTGTGGGTCCCCGACTACGCGTTGGGGATTTGGTGTGGCTTTCTTCCCGCTTTGTTCCTATGAAGGTCTCCTCTCCCAAATTTAAACCTTGTTTTATTGGGCCTTACAAGATATTGGAAATCCTTAATCCTGTATCTTTTCGTCTGGATCTTCCTGTGTCGTTTGCTATTCACAATGTATTTCATAGGTCCTTGTTGCGGCGGTACATTGTGCCTGTAGTTCCTTCTGCTGAGCCTCCTGCTCCGGTGTTGGTTGAGGGCGAGTTGGAGTACGTGGTGGAGAAGATCTTGGATTCTCGCCTCTCCAGGCGGAGGCTTCAGTACCTGGTCAAGTGGAAGGGCTATGGTCAGGAGGATAATTCCTGGGTGGTCGCCTCTGATGTTCATGCGGCCGATTTAGTTCGTGCCTTTCATGCCGCTCATCCTGATCGCCCTGGTGGTCGTGGTGAGGGTTCGGTGACCCCTCACTAAGGGGGGGGTACTGTTGTGAATTTGCTTTTTGCTCCCTCTAGTGGTTACTAGTTTTTTGACTCTGGTTTTTCTGTCATTCCTTTTATCCGCACCTGGGTCGTTAGTTAGGGGTGTTGCTATATAAGCTCCCTGGACCTTCAGTTCAATGCCTGGCAACGTAGTTATCAGAGCTAGTCTGCTGTGCTCTTGTCTACTGATCCTGGTTCCAGTTATATCAGCTAAGTCTGCCTTTTGCTTTTTGCTATTTGTTTTGGTTTTGTATTTTTGTCCAGCTTGTTCCAAATCTATATCCTGACCTTTGCTGGAAGCTCTGGGGGGCTGGTGTTCTCCCCCCGGACCGTTAGACGGTTCGGGGGTTCTTGAATTTCCAGTGTGGATTTTGATAGGGTTTTTGTTGACCATATAAGTTACCTTTCTTTATTCTGCTATCAGTAAGCGGGCCTCTCTGTGCTAAACCTGGTTCATTTCTGTGTTTGTCATTTCCTCTTACCTCACCGTCATTATTTGTGGGGGGCTTCTATCCAGCTTTGGGGTCCCCTTCTCTGGAGGCAAGAAAGGTCTTTGTTTTCCTCTACTAGGGGTAGCTAGATTCTCCGGCTGGCGCGTGTCATCTAGAATCAACGTAGGAATGATCCCCGGCTACTTCTAGTGTTGGCGTTAGGAGTAGATATATGGTCAACCCAGTTACCACTGCCCTATGAGCTGGATTTTTGTATTCTGCAGACTTCCACGTTCCTCTGAGACCCTCGCCATTGGGGTCATAACACAGAGAGATTTTCAGAATGCTGAAAGCTCACCATCTTGTTGCAGTCCTCAAAGTTTTGTAGTGTGGTACATATGTCTGACATCCATGTCCAGTCCTGAGGTCTTATATGTGGAGTCTGAACTGAATATCGACGGCCTTGTTGATGTTGGTAGTCAACAACTGCCCTCTTCTGCTCACAAGTCCTTTCCAACATATGCAACATAGAGTTCCAGCGCTTGTGGACATCACACACCAGTCGGTGAGCAGGAAGCTGCAAATGCTGCTTAAGCACGGCAAGGGAGGCTGAAGCTGTAGCTGACTTTCTAAAATGGGCAGACAGATGGTGTACTTTTCCTAGCAGATCTGGCAGCTCCGGGTAGCTTTTCAGAAAATGTTGAACCATGAGGTTAAGCACATGGGCCAAGCAAGGTATGTGTGTGAGTTCACCTTGCCTCAGAGTTGCCACAAGGTTCTGGCCATTGTCACACATGACCATGCCTGACTGTAGGTTCAGCGGTGTCATCCAAATATCTGACTGCTCTTTCAGCGCTGTCCACAACTCTTCAGCGTTGTGCGTATTGTCACCTATGCAAATTAGCTTCAGCACAGCTTGTTGCCGCTTGGCTGAGGCAGTGCTGCAGTGCTTCCAGCTTCTGACTGAGGTGTTGATTTCAGAGATGGAAGTTGAGCACAAGGAGGAGGTGTAAGATCAGTAGACTGTGGGGGCAACCCTGATTGATGTAGGGCCCGCAATCCTCAGAGTGGGGAGGATCTGTTCCATCCCAAGATCTGACAGGTGCTGCAAATGGCCTGTTTGGGGTTATCGGCAGAGTCTTTAAAAAATAGCCATACTCAGGAAGATCTAACAGTTGAAATGGCTACTTCCCTCATGTTGGTATTACGGGGAATGGATGTACGCCTTCTGTCTGTGACCATCACACTGCTTCTTCCTGCCTGTTGGGGTGATATGCCTCCTTCCCCATGTGTGCTGCTCTACTCGCTCTTCATGTCCTCCTGCCAAGTTGGGTCAGTCACTATGTCATCCACCACATCGTCTTCCACATCCGCACACTGCTCCTCCTCCTGACTTTCTGGCAATTGTGTCTCATCATCGTCCATGTCTTGTGACACTTTCCCACCATCACCTTCGTGTGACCGGGGCTGGTCAAAGCTTTGGGCATCGCTACATGCAATCTCATTTGGCCTCACTTCAAGTTGACCGGGCGAGAGTCCGGAAACTTGAAGAGGAAAACTGAATAGCTCTTCAGAGTGTCCAAGTGTGGGATCAGTTGTCTCAATGCACTCGGCATGGTGGGAGGAAGGAGGATCAGGGTGAGGAATATCTGTGCCACACTCACGGCTACTCATACTTGACCGTGTGGAAGACATGGTGGTGCTGGTGGTGGCTAAGTGACTGGAAGCATTATCCGTTATTTAACCAACAACTGTTTAGCACTGCTCTGGCTTCAATAGTGGTGTGCTGCCATCCCCTAGAAACTGGGACAGGAAGGTCAAGCGAGAAGATGTGGGTCTTTGTTGTGGCCCACTTTCAGCTTAGCTATGGCCTTGTCCTCTGTATACACCATCAGCATCATGTCCTCTTCCCTGTCCCTTGCCTTGCCCATAAAAAATTTAAATGGACTACTGAACTATTTCAAAAGCTCAACACAAATGTATTTATTTGGAGCAAAATTATATCTGATCAATACGCCTTCTAAGCTACAATCTTTCCACCACGGATACAGCAGGCCTCAGCCAGACATAACAGACTGTAAAAAATATTTTTTTTGGGGGGGGGTGAATTTTTTTTTTTTTTTTTAAAAGGAGACCAGGGCTAGCACACAGAACTATGATACATACGCCTGCGAGGCTACAATTTTTTCACCACAGATACAACAGGACTTAACAGCCTGACATAACAGACTGCATAATTTTTTTGGGGGGGTTTGGAGAATTTTTAAAATAACAAAAAAAGAATGGAACAAGGCTAGCAGACAGAACTATGAAACTTGTGCCTGTGAAGCTAGGATTTTTCCACCACTGATACAACAGGCCTCAGCCTGACATAACAGACTGTATAATTTTTATTTTGTTTTTTGGTTAATTTTTTTAACAAAAAAAATTGGGACAAGGCTAGCAGACAGAACTATGAAACTTATGCCTGCGATGATACGATATTACCACCACCGATACAACAGCCGTCAGCCTCAGATAGCAGACTGATGCAAATGTGGCCTTGATTTTTTGGGGCACAACTAAATTGTCTCAACAAGTTGGCTATGACACAAAAAAAATATATTTTTTGGCGCACTCATATCTGGTGTCTGGGACCAAAAAAAAAGTAGATTTGCACGTTCTTAGATTTCAATAACCTGGCTGTAGTAGGCAGCGTGAACAAGCAAATAAATGTTAAAATAAGGGGGCTATGGATTGCTTTAGAATAAAAGGAGCAGGTATCAGATGAAGAAAAAAAGCCACAGAAAAATGCAGCTAGGCATATGTTAAATATGCCGCAGCAGCAGACAGTAATGGAGCTTTTGGAGGTATGCAGTGAGAGCTATGTACTCACATACAGTGCCTGCAGGCCTTGCAATGATGCAGTGTCAGACTGAAGTGCTAAGTGCCCACTAGTAACATTGTCTTTGGGGGCCCACTTTTCACCAGCATACATATATTAAACAACCCTGGTTCACAAATTTACCTCTATCTCTATATAATAATACACTGGGTAGTTTGGTTAATGAATGATGAGGTGCTGCTTTTTTCTGTAGAGTGAATCAAGTTAATTATGCCAAGTACTGCCCATACAGTGGGGTTGGGGGCTCAGATCTGCACAGGGGCCCACCGAGGGATTACCCTGTGGGCCTGTCCGAGCCTGCACTGATGTGAATATGCGCACATAGACTCCCCTTGCCTACCTAGCGCTGCAATCTCAGGACCCCCGAATTAGCCCTAAAAAGTACTGTTGGTTTCTCAGGAGTTGTGGACTGAACAGTTGCAGACCTACATTAACTCTTAAAAGCACGATTCTGACCCTATGTCAGCAGCAGCTCTCCCTACACTGGCTAAGTCTGGAGCAGAATGCAGCGAGCAGGGCAGCGTCAGGTCTCTTATAGACCTGATGACACTGTGCGGCCAGCCAATCACTGTAATACCACAACAAAGATGGCTGTGGCATTACAGTGCATGGCTGACAATCCCTGCACTGTCATTAGTGCTCTAAAGAGTGCCCGAATTGCAGGGCAGAAACCTGAGCTCCCGCCAAATAAACATGGAAATACTCTGTGCTCGCCAAGTACATCGAGTATAGGGATACTCAGGAGAGTAACGAGTAGTGGCGAGCACGTTCGCTCATCACTAGTCACCACCCATCTTGAAAAATGTTTCCCTCTCCCATATATTAATGTGCCACAAACAGTAAGTTGATGACACCAACCATTCCTATTTTATTTAGGTGTATCCATATATGGCCCGCCCTGTACATTCAGTCTGATCTGAGAACAGTATGGTATAGAAGCTGAGCAGATATACAGTGTGTACGGAAAGTATTCAGACCCCTTTCAATTTTTCACTCTTTGTTTCATTGCAGCCATTTAGTAAATTCAAAAAAGTTCTTTTTTTTTCTCATTAATGTACACTCTGCACCCTATCTTGACTGAAAAAAACAGAAACGTAGACATTTTTGCAAATTTTTAAAAAAAGAAAAACTGAAATATCACATGGTCATAAGTATTCAGACCCTTTGCTTAGACATTCATATTTAAGTCACATGCTGTCCATTTGTGATACTCCTTGAGATGGTTCTTCTCCTTCATTGGAACCCAGCTGTGTTAAATTAAACTGATATGACTTGATTTGGAAAGGCACACACCTGTCTATATAAGACCTCACAGCTCACAGCGCATGTCAGATCAAATGAGAATCGTGGGGTCAAAGGAACTGGCCAAGGAGCTCAGAGATAGAATTGTGGCAAGAAACAGATCTGGCCAAGGTTACCAAAGAATTTCTGCAGTACTCAAGGTTCTTAAGAGCACAGTGGCCTCCATAATCTTTATATGAAAGCAGTTTAGGACCACCAGAAGTCTTCCTAGACCTGGCCGTCCAGCCAAACTGAGCAATCATGGGAGAAGAGCCTTGGTGAGAGAGGAAAAGAAGAACCCCAAGATCACTGTGGCTGAGCTCCTGAGATGCAGTAGGGAGATGGGAGAAAGTTCCACAAAGTCAACTCTCACTGCAGCCATCCAACAGTCAGGCTTTTATGGCAGAGTGGCCAGACGGAAGCCTCTCCTCAGTGCAAGACATATGAAAGCCCATATAGAGTTTGCTAAAAAAAACACATGACGGACTCCCAGACTATGAGAAATAAAATTCCAATTCCATAAAGTTCCATAAAATTCTCTGGTCTGATGAGACAAAGATTAGACCTTTTTGGTGATAATTCAAAGTGGTATATGTGGAGGAAACCAGGCACTGCTCATCACCTGCCCAATACAATCCCAACAGTGACCATGTGATATTTCAGTTTTTCTTTCTTCAAAAATGTTCAAAATTTTTTACATTTCTGACTTTTTTCAGTGAAGATGGGGTGCACAGTGTACATTAATGATAATAAATGAACCTTTTTGAATTTACCAAATGGCTAAATGAAACAAAGAGTAAAACATTTAAAGGGATCTGAATACTTTCCGTAACCACTGTATATATTTTAGAAAAGATTCAGTATAATTTGTATTTCATTCATTAAAATTCCTGGTCATTGCATGCATATGAGTCCAGTGGGTGGTCCTACTAGTGATTGACAGCTATCTTTGCATATACGGTATTATAGGAAAGTCTGTTAATCACTGAAGTGGACTGCCCAAATGACTCATATGCATACAACACTAGTTATGCAAATATCCTCTTCATAGACGAAATGGACTAGAACTTCAGTGCTTCCTACTGGGAGTAGCAATCCTAAAAAGTCAGTATTGATCTTTAAACCAGCTGTGCCATATGACTTAAGATAAAAAGCCAAGCCAGACACATCAGGATGTTTTCGCCTCATCAGTGCAAAGCAAGAGGTCTGATTTGGCTAAGCGAGAGGTCTTTGACAGAGTTTCTAAGGGGGGAACATTTCTCCTTGTGGAAAGTGCCCATAAGTCTTTTTACACTGGCTTGGCACTGTCTTTGGCCTGGATCCACCTCAGCTCTAACCAAATCTGAAAACACTAAAGGTTGTAACATTTTTGTGTAACTTCAAAGTGTGCAAAAGTTTTGAAACTTTTCAAGTATTAAACTCTTTGATCAATCTGGGTGAATATGTATGATGCATTCTTTCCTCAAAGAATTGTTTTAGAGGTGAATATATATCAAACCTGTATGACAGTACACAGACCTTGTATTTTTCTGTTATAAAAGAGTTATATCAGATCCATATACTGCCAAAAACTGTGTATACTGTATGTGTCCTCATTTTAAGTTTTTTGTTTTTTTAATTTCAGTAGAAGACAGAAAAACAGTTTTTCATTTGTAGCTACTATATAACAGGTGCCTAAGGCTGCAGGGTTCTACAAATTAAATAGATCTTTCACAATTACAAATGATAATTAAACTGTTCCCAATGTTGTTTGTACTTAGTATTGTTCCACTTTAGATGTGACCTGTTGAGATGATTAGTAAATTAGCCCAATATCCTTTTGAATAATTCATTGGATCATATTATCCTTGATTGTCAGGATGCAGATGCACCAAGTGCTCTTTTTGTTTGGATCGTTGTCTTTCTTGATTTACTCAGTGATGGAAAGAAAACATGAGACGCAGAGGGTGTGTTAGCTTGTCTAATTGTGTCAATTTTCAAAATCTGTAGAGCATCAATTCTCCAAATTACTTATTTCCGTTCATCTTCATTATGTTATGCTTGAACCTGAATATGAAGTATTGAGCAAAATGATTATAACCTTATGTGCAAAAACATTATTTAGAGGCCTAAAGGTATGGTACAGAATATTTTTTCAGGCGGAATCTTTCAAAACTCACCTGAAAAAGTGCTCAATAAACAAAAAAAAAAAAATGAACATAAGCACTGCAATGTAAAAATGACCTGCTTCTTTTAACAATTTAATTTTTTCAAAGTGATTAAAAGAAGTGACCTAACCATTCTTCAGATGGATTTCTCTTGGAAGCCACACATTATTTTTAACATACAAGCAAAGAAAAAAAGTGTTCACTTTGAGACACCGCAAAAAAGGACTACAACGGCACCAAAAAGATGTTTCAGGAAAAACACAGCCTGTGTTTTCCAGAAGCATCTTCTACATAAAAACTCATTAGTTTGAAGCAGTTTTGCCAAAATAGGTGAAGATGGGGAGGAGACAAATTCAAATGGGGCAAGGCTATTCCAGCCCATTAAATTCAGCAAAAAGTGTCGATGCTTCTTATGCCAGGAATGCTACTCCGGTCCTAGTCTGGAGTAGTATTTCTGGTAAGGTGCTTCTTAAAGAATTCAATGCATCTTATTAAAGTAATTATGAACACAAACACAATAATTAAGATAAAAGATATAACCTGTTTTCAATTGGTTCAATAATTTGATCAAACTTTTGTAAACTCCATTTACTTTTCTCAAGAACTAAAAAATATTACTGAACATTTGATTTTCAGAGGGTTATTACAGATAATTTTTGAATGATAACACCAGTTAATATTATTATTAGTGTTGAGCATTCCGATACTGCAAATATCGGGTATCGGCCGATATTCGCTGTATCGGAATTCCGATACCGAGTTCCGATATTTTTGTGATATCGGAAATCGGAATCGGAAGTTCCTATAAGTTCCCAGGCGTGTGCGGTGCGTATGGTTCCCAGGGTCTGGAGGAGAGGAGACTCTCCTTCAGGCCCTGGGATCCATATTCATGTAAAAAATAAAGAATAAAAATAAAAAATATGGATATACTCACCCCTCTGATGGACCCTGGACCTCAGCGGTGCAACCGGCAGCCTCCGTTCCTAAGAACTGTTACAAACTGCTGGTTTCTACTAAAGACTGGTGATTGTTACTGGCAACTTCTCTAAAGGTCAAAGTTTTTCCTAGGCTGCTTCTCTCCTCTGCTGAAACATATGGTTAGAAATTCATTATCTATCGTAAGGGACATTAGGATTTATTTTTTATAATTTAAAGGGAAACTTTCACCCTAAATATCGTATATGAGATAAGGCCACCGGCATCAGGGGCTTATCTACAGCATTCTGTAATGCTGTAGATAAGCCCCCAATGTAACCTGAAAGGTAAGCAAAACAGGTTATATTATACTCACTGTCATGAATCCCAATGGCTCGGGATAGCACAGGACAAGCAAAGTACAAATATATTACGGACGAGCTCTAGGGTGATGGAACCTGGGCTGACCGCTGCCCTACGCCTGACAAACGCAACTAGAGATAGCTAGGGAGCGTGCCTACGTTGGTTCTAGACGCCACGCACCAGCCTAAGAGCTAACTAGCACTGCAGAGAAAATAAAGACCTCACTTGCCTCCAGCGGAATGAACCCCAAAATATATAGTTGCCCCCCACATGTATTGACGGTGAAATGAGAGGAAGGCACACACATAGAGATGATATATATAGTTTTAGCAAATTGAGGCCCGCTGTAAACTAGAAAGCAGAACGATACAAAAGGGGACTGAGCGGTCAGCAAAAAACCCTAATCAAAAAAACCATCCTGAGATTACAAGAACCCATGTGCCAACTCATGGCACATGGGGAGAACCTCAGTCCACTAGAGCTACCAGCTAGCATAGAGACATAATAAGCAAGCTGGACAAAAAACCAAACAACTGAAAAGCAGCACTTAGCTTATCCTGAAAGATCTGGGAGCAGGTAGGCAGGAACCAAACAGAGCACATCTGAATACATTGATAGCCGGCAAGGGAAATGACAGAAAGGCCAGGTAAAATAGGAAACACCCAGCCACTGATGGACAGGTGGAAACCAAAGGCCGCAACACACCAAAGTCACCCAGTACCAGCAGTAACCACCAGAGGGAGCCCACAAACAGAATCCACAACAGTACCCCCCCTTGAGGAGGGGTCACCGAACCCTCACGAGAACCCCCAGGGCGATCAGGGTGAGCTCTATGGAAGGCGCGGACCAAATCAGTCGCATGAACATCGGAGGCGACCACCCAGGAGTTATCCTCCTGACCATAACCCTTCCACTTAACCAAATACTGGAGTTTGCATCTGGAAACACGAGAATCCAAGATCTTCTCAACAACATACTCCAATTCTCCCTCCACCAGCACCGGAGCAGGAGGCTCAACCGAAGGAACAACGGGCACCTCATACCTCCGCAACAACGACCGATGAAACACATTATGAATAGCAAACGATGCTGGGAGATCCAAACGAAAAGATACAGGGTTAAGAATCTCCGAGATCCTATAAGGACCGATGAACCGAGGCTTGAACTTAGGAGAAGAGACCTTCATAGGGACAAAACGAGAAGACAACCACACCAAATCCCCAACAAGAAGTCGGGGACCCACGCGGCGACGGCGATTAGCAAACTGCTGAGTCTTCTCCTGAGATAACTTCAAATTGTCCACCACCTGATTCCAAATCTGATGTAGCCTGTCCACCACCACGTCCACTCCAGGACAATCCGAAGGCTCCACCTGACCAGAGGAAAAACGAGGATGAAACCCCGAATTACAAAAAAAAGGAGAGACCAACGTGGCCGATCTAGCCCGATTATTAAGAGCAAATTCGGCCAGTGGCAAAAAAGCAACCCAGTCATCTTGATCAGCAGAAACAAAACACCTCAAATAAGTTTCCAAGGTCTGATTAGTTCGCTCCGTCTGGCCATTCGTCTGAGGATGGAATGCAGATGAGAAAGACAAATCAATGCCCATCTTGGCACAAAACGTCCGCCAAAATCTAGACACAAACTGGGATCCCCTGTCAGAAACGATATTCTCCGGAATCCCATGCAAACGAACCACGTTCTGAAAAAATAAAGGGACCAACTCAGAGGAGGAAGGCAACTTAGGCAAGGGCACCAAATGAACCATCTTAGAAAAGCGGTCACACACAACCCAGATAACGGACATTTTCTGTGAAACCGGGAGATCAGAAATAAAATCCATGGAAATGTGCATCCAAGGCCTCTTCGGGATGGGCAAGGATAACAACAACCCACTGGCCCGAGAACAGCAAGGCTTAGCTCGAGCACACACTTCACAAGACTGCACAAAGGTACGCACATCCCTAGACAAGGAAGGCCACCAAAAAGACCTGGCCACCAAGTCTCTAGTACCAAATATTCCAGGATGACCAGCCAACACAGAAGAATGGACCTCGGAGATGACTCTACTGGTCCAATCATCCGGAACAAACAGTCTTTCTGGTGGACAACGATCCGGTTTATCCACCTGAAACTCCTGCAATGCACGTCGCAAGTCTGGGGATACAGCGGACAATATTACCCCATCCCTAAGGATACCAGTAGGCCCAGAGTCTCCAAGAGAGTCAGGCACAAAACTCCTGGAAAGAGCATCTGCCTTCACATTCTTTGAACCTGGCAGGTATGAAACCACGAAATTGAAATGAGAAAAAAACAACGACCAACGAGCCTGTCTAGGATTCAAACGCCTGGCAGACTCAAGGTAAATGAGATTCTTGTGATCAGTCAAGACCACCACACGATGTTTAGCACCCTCAAGCCAATGACGCCACTCCTCAAATGCCCACTTCATGGCCAAAAGCTCCCGATTACCCACATCATAGTTGCGCTCGGCGGGCGAGAATTTTCTAGAGAAGAATGCACATGGCTTCATCACCGAGCCATTAGAACTTCTCTGTGACAAAACCGCCCCCGCTCCAATCTCGGAAGCATCAACCTCAACCTGAAAAGGAAGTGAAACATCTGGTTGACACAACACAGGAGCAGAAGAAAACCGGCGCTTAAGTTCCTGAAAGGCCTCCACGGCCGCAGGAGACCAATCAGCAACATCAGCACCCTTTTTAGTCAAATCAGTCAAAGGTTTAACAATACTGGAAAAATTAGCAATGAACCGACGATAAAAATTAGCAAACCCCAAGAACTTCTGAAGGCTCTTAACAGATGTAGGTTGTGTCCAGTCACAAATCGCCTGAACCTTGACGGGATCCATCTCAATAGTAGAAGGAGAAAAAATGTACCCCAAAAAAGAAATCTTCTGGACTCCGAAGAGACACTTTGAGCCCTTCACAAACAGAGAATTGGCCCGCAGAACCTGAAACACCTTCCTGACCTGTAGAACATGAGACTCCCAGTCATCAGAAAACACCAAAATATCATCCAAATACACAATCATAAACTTATCCAGATATTCACGGAAAATATTGTGCATAAAGGACTGAAAGACTGACGGAGCATTGGAGAGTCCAAAAGGCATTACCAAATACTCAAAATGGCCCTCAGGCGTATTAAATGCGGTTTTCCACTCATCACCCTGTTTTATCCGCACCAGATTATACGCACCGCGAAGATCTATCTTAGTGAACCACCTAGCCCCCTTAATGCGAGCAAACAAATCAGTCAATAATGGCAATGGATACTGATACTTGACTGTAATCTTATTCAGAAGGCGATAATCTATACAAGGCCTCAGGGAACCATCTTTTTTTGCCACAAAAAAAAAACCTGCTCCCAGAGGGGACGAAGATGGACGAATATGTCCCTTTTCCAAGGACTCCTTAATATAATTCCGCATAGCAGTATGCTCTGGCAGTGACAGATTAAATAAACGACCCTTAGGGAACTTACTGCCAGGAATCAATTCTATAGCACAGTCACAATCTCTATGCGGAGGGAGCGAATTGAGCTTAGGCTCCTCAAAAACATCCCTATAGTCAGACAAAAACGCAGGGATCTCAGAAGGAGTAGATGAAGCGATAGAAATCGGAGGTGCATCATCATGAACCCCCTGACATCCCCAGCTTAACACAGACATTGTTTTCCAGTCCAGGACAGGATTATGAGTTTGTAACCATGGCAGACCAAGCACTAGTACATCATGTAAATTATAAAGTACAAGGAAGCGAATCACCTCCTGATGAACGGGAGTCATGCGCATGGTCACTTGTGTCCAATACTGCGGTTTATTCATAGCCAATGGTGTAGAGTCAATTCCCTTCAGAGGAATAGGAACTTACAGAGGTTCCAGACTAAAACCGCAGCGTTTAGCAAATGACCAATCCATAAGACTCAGGGCAGCGCCCGAATCCACATAGGCATCGACGGAAATGGAAGACAGTGAAAAAATCAGAGTCACAGACAAAATGAATTTAGGCTGCAGAGTACCAATGGCAAAAAATTTATCAACCCTTTTTGTGCGTTTAGAGCATGCTGATATAACATGAGCTGAATCACCACAATAGAAACACAATCCATTTTTCCGCCTATAATTTTGCCGTTCACTTCTGGACTGAATTCTATCACATTGCATAGTCTCAGGTGCCTGTTCAGAAGACACCGCCAACTGGTGCACGGGTTTGCGCTCCCGTAAACGCCGATCAATCTGAATGGCCATAGCCATAGACTCATTCAGACCTGTAGGCGTAGGGAACCCCACCATAATATCCTTAATGGCCTCAGAAAGACCATTTCTGAAGTTTGCAGCCAGGGCGCACTCATTCCACTGAGTAAGCACCGACCATTTCCGAAACTTCTGACAATATATCTCCGCTTCATCATGCCCCTGAGAGAGGGCTAATAAAGCCTTTTCAGCCTGAATCTCCAGGTTAGGTTCCTCATAGAGCAATCCCAATGCCAGAAAAAATGCATCCACACTGAGCAATGCAGGATCCCCTGGTGCCAATGCAAATGCCCAATTCTGAGGGTCGCCCCACAGGAAAGATATTACAATCTTGACCTGTTGAGCAGGGTCTCCAGAGGAGCGAGATTTTAAAGAAAGAAACAATTTACAATTGTTCCTGAAATTCAGGAAGGTAGATCTATCTCCAGAAAAGAACTCTGGAATAGGAATTCTAGGTTCAGACATGGGAGTGTGAACAACAAAATCCTGTATGTTTTGAACTCTTGCCGCGAGATTACTCAGGCTGGAAGCCAAACTCTGGACATCCATGTTAAACAGCTAAGATCAGAGCCATTCAAGGGTTAAGAGGAGATAAGAAGCAGCTAGACAGCAATTAAGGGCTAGGCAGCAAAACTCTGAAGGGAAAAAAAAAAAAAAAAAAAAATTCCCTTAAACACTTCTCTTTCTCCTGCTTCAGCCCAAACAATTAACACTTTGTGGGCCGGCTATACTGTTATGAATCCCAATGGCTAGGGATAGCACAGGACAAGCAAAGTACAAATATATTACGGACGAGCTCTAGAGTGATGGAACCTGGGCTAAGCGCTGCCCTACGCCTGACAAACGCAACTAGAGATAGCCAGGGAGCGTGCCTACGTTGGTTCTAGACGCCACGTACCAGCCTAAGAGCTAACTAGCACTGCAGAGAAAATAAAGACCTCACTTGCCTCCAGCGGAATGAACCCCAAAATATATAGTTGCCCCCCACATGTATTGACGGTGAAATGAGAGGAAGGCACACACATAGAGATGATATATATAGTTTTAGCAAATTGAGGCCCGCTGTAAACTAGAAAGCAGAACGATACAAAAGGGGACTGAGCGGTCAGCAAAAAACCCTAATCAAAAAAACCATCCTGAGATTACAAGAACCCATGTGCCAACTCATGGCACATGGGGAGAACCTCAGTCCACTAGAGCTACCAGCTAGCATAGAGACATAATAAGCAAGCTGGACAAAAAAACAAACAACTGAAAATCAGCACTTAGCTTATCCTGAAAGATCTGGGAGCAGGTAGGCAGGAACCAAACAGAGCACATCTGAATACATTGATAGCCGGCAAGGGAAATGACAGAAAGGCCAGGTAAAATAGGAAACACCCAGCCACTGATGGACAGGTGGAAACCAAAGGCCGCAACCCACCAAAGTCACCCAGTACCAGCAGTAACCACCAGAGGGAGCCCACAAACAGAATCCACAACAACTCACCCAGGGGCGGTCCCGGTGCGGTCCGGGTCCAAAGGGCGTCGCGGTCTGGGTTCGGCGCCTCGTATCTTCATACGATGACATTCTCTTGTCTTCCTGCTGCGGCTCCAGTGCAGGCATACTTTGTCTGCCCTATTGAGGGCAGAGCAAGTACTGCAGTGTGCAGGCGCTGGGCCTCTCTGACCTTTCCTGGTGCCTACACACTGCAGTACTTTGCTCTGCGCTCAACAGCAGAGGACGTCATCGTATGAAGATAGGAGGCGCCGGAACCGGACCGTGATGCCCATCGGACCCGGACCGCCCCCGGGTGAGTATAATATAACCTGTTTTTCTTACCTTACAGGTTACATCGGGGGCTTATCTACAACATAAGGGTACCGTCACACAGTGGCATTTTTATCGCTACGACGGCACGATTCGTGACGTTGTAGCGATATCGTTACAATCTCGCAGTGTCTGACACGCTACTGCGATCAGGCACCCTGCTGAGAATCGTACGTTGTAGCACATCGTTTCAAACTTTCTTTCGTCGCTTGATCACCCGCTGACATCGCTGGATCGTTGTGTGTGACAGCGATCCAGCGATGTGTTCGCTGGTAACCAGGGT
Source organism: Ranitomeya variabilis (assembly GCF_051348905.1). NCBI lineage: Eukaryota > Metazoa > Chordata > Amphibia > Anura > Dendrobatidae > Ranitomeya > Ranitomeya variabilis. The sequence continues at coordinate 821,949,859 of NC_135232.1, read as the reverse complement.
AAACATCGGGTAACTAAGCGCAGGGCCGCGCTTAGTAACCCGATGTTTACCGTGGTTACCAGCGTAAAAGTAAAAAAAAACAAACCATACATACTCACCATCTGATGCCCGTCAGGTCCCTTGCCGTCTGCTTCCTGCTCTGACTGAATCCGGCCGTACAGTGAGAGCAGATCACAGCGGCGACGTCACCGCTGTGATCTGCTCTCACTTTCCGGCCGGCAGACAGTCAGAGAGGAAAGCAGATGGCAAGGGACCGGACGGACATCAGATAGTGAGTATGTACGGTTTTTTTTTTTTTACTTTTACGCTTGTAACCACGGTAAACATCGGGTTACTAAGCGCGGCCCTGCGCTTAGTTACCCGATGTTTACCCTGGTTACCCGGGGACTTCGGCATCGCTCCAGCGCCGTGATTGCACAGTGTGACCGCAGTCTACGATGCTGGAGCGATAATCATACGATCGCTGCGACGTCACGGATCGTGCCGTCGTAGCGATGTAAATGGTACTGTGTGACGGTACCCTTACAGAATGCTGTAGATAAGCCCCTGATGCTGATGGCCTTATCTCATATAGGATTTTTTGGGTGACAGATTCCCTTTAAACCCACGTTCTGACTAAATAAGACTTCACCAATCTTAATTACACATGCTTTTAAAAAGATAAAAACAGTTTTAAGAATAAAATAAGATTATGTACTTGAATTTAGGGCAGAATTTGAGAAAAAATAGAATTAAAAAAAATGATTGGTAAACCTGTAAAATGTCCTTGTGAAAAGACATAATTCTTAGCAACATCTCACTTTTATAGAAGTTGTATTTTCTCTTTTGTCTGTCATTTATTCAAGGCAAAGCTTATCTTTACAAATTCCCAGAGGCTTACTCAATTTGCATATGAACTTAATTGTGTGTATTCATGCATTGTTATTTAGTCAATCAAAGTGGCCACGGCTATTAAAAATAATTTGCAATGGAATATCTATTGTTTCGCTAAGTCAGGAAATGTTCAATTTGCATGACCCCTGAAAATACAGCTGTGCTTATATGACTGCTTAGAACCTACAGAGGATAGAAACTTGAAAAAAATGTGCTCAGTTCACCTTTTTATTAATAGATTAAAAAATATGCTGATTCATTTGGGAAAACATGAACTATGTTCTTACCAATGCATTATTATATTTAAATTAATTCACATAATCATAGACTTGTAAAATTAAATCTGTGAAAAATAACTATGCTTGCAGATGAGTAACTACAGTGGCCTTTTGTCGTTGCCATAAAGTAAGGGATTGCCATTGATGCAGTATAAGATAAGACTCATTATGAACTTATGATAGGGTTTGAATAGGTTAGAGAATGAATATTTTAGGAGTATATTGGCTAGGTGATTAGGACAGGAGAAGACCACAGACAGAGGCAGATGGCAAGAAGGAAAGGCTTATAGAGCAGGTAAAGAACAGAAAATTGCAATAGCTGCCATTTTAGTTAAAGACTAGAAATGAGCAGATGGGTCAAAATGTGAATTTGCCTGTTAGTGCTTTTTTGCTGGAAAGTTCAATTTATGTAGAAGGCATTCTCCACAAATTTATTGTCCCATAATAGAGGCAATATATAAAAAATAATGACAAATTTATAATAGCTGCTCACCTCTCCAGCCCATCCACTCCTCACGACTAGAGATGAGCGACCCTTTCAGGGTTTGATGCTGCTCGGATTCGGTGAATGGTGCGATGTTCGCCAAATAGTTCAATAAACAGTTTGTCAAACATATCCGAACCCCCTTGAATTCAGAGGGAGGCTAAAACAAACGTATACACAATACCTTAAGGGGTGACAAAAAGCTTCCCAAACAGCTAAAATTACAGTAGAAATTTGCTAATGGCACAGAAGCAGTCAGCCATGTGACATGCATGAGGTATCAGGGTCTAGGCCAGCATTTAGAGCTTTGAAATGAAGTTTAAGTTAAGTCCTGGTGGATATGGGAGCAGTATAATCCTTCTTTGTTGGGAGCCCAGATATCTCATGCAACACCTTTTTTCCTGAGTTACACTCAGAAGGCACAAACATAAGTATCATAGAGTGCTATTGGTAGAAAAATGTAAGGATAGTAACGCAGGTAGTTAAGTGAAGGTAAGTACAGGCCTTCCTGTCTAGGAGCCCTATTGCTACAGGCAACACACATGAAGGAGTCTCAACTTGGATTCTCCACATTTCAAAAAATTAGTGTCACACACCACTAAAGTGCCATCAATTTTCATAGAGCAGACACAGTATAATAGGCCTCTGGCTCACCTTCCACTATAGGGAACCCGCCATATGGAGACCCAACTTGCAGTCTCAACATTTCAAAAAATTGTATGTAACATCAGCAGCAGTAGCTGTTCCTCCTCCATCTCATCCTCCTCCATTTGTTTCTCGACTCCTGCTCCTTCACTAACAGTTTGTCTTGTACCTTGAGCCCCCTTGATTGCTCTAATCCACCCTCCCATGGCAGGCACAAAATCCAGGGCAAAGACTGCACAGACTGCAATAACAGATCAATGCAAGGTACTAAAAACAATTCCATTATCTAGTCTGCCCAGACTGATCTGGGGTGCAAAAGTCATTGGAGATCTATGACTTGTTCATTTTGATGAAAGTTAGGTGGTTGATACTTTCAGGGGACAGTCGGATGCACTTATCCATCAGGACACTACGTGGAGCGATAAAGACACATTTTGAGAGAACTTTGACTGCCTGGGATTTTGCGGTACATGGCTCCATCCATTCTCCCATTGATGCGGTGAAGTAGTTCTGTGCCCTTACCAGAGAAACACCCCAAAAACATGTTTTCACCTCTGTGCTTGACAGTGGGGATGGTGTTCTTTTGGTCATAGGCAGCATTTCTCTTCCTTCAAACACGGCGAGTTGAGTTAATGCCAAAGAGCTCAATTTTTTTCTCATCTGACCACAGCACCTGGGACCTTGATTTCCAAATGAAATGCAAAATTTACTTTCCTTGTGGAGTGTGTCAATAAATGCCTTCTGGTCTTCTGTCAAGGCATCAGTCTTCCCCATGATTGTGGAACCTACTGAAACAGACAAATGGACCTTTTTAAACACTTAGGAAACCTTTGCAAGTGTTTTTTGTAAATTATTCCACCTTACTGAGATACAGACTTTTGGGTTTTCACCGGCTTTAAGCCATAATCATCAACATTAACAGAAAAAAACACTTGAATTACATCGCTCTGTTTGTAATGACTCTATAGAATATGAGTTTCATTTTTTATATTGATGAACTGAAATAAATTAACTTTTTGATGATATCTTAATATTGTGAGATGCACCTGTATATGGGGCCCATTATATATAGAGCATCATATGGGGCCCATTATATATGGAGAAGCATATGGGACTCATTATATATGGAGCATTATATGGGGCCTATTCTGAATGGAGCAATATATGGGGCCCATCATATACTGTATGGAGCAATATATGTGTTTCATTATACTGTATGGAGCATTATATGGAGTCCGTTATTCTGTATGGAGCACTATGTTGTGCCAATAATACTGCATGGAGCAATATATGGGGCTCATTATTCTGTATGGAGCACTATGAGGTGCCAATAATACTGTATGGAGCGATATATGGGGCTCATTATTCTGTATGGAGCACTGTGTGGTGCCCATAATACTGTATGGATGATTACACTGTCTGAGCCTTTGTAGAATTTACAATAGATATCACTCATATAATGTAAGAAGTGAAATATTTGGCATTGTACTATATCCTATACCGGAGATTTCAGCTCCGCTTGTGCCGATCAGATGCGTTGAGGACCAGACAGATGATGGTGAGTAGCAGAGGGGCAATGAAGGTGATTACAGGTTTTTTTTTGTTTACTTGTTTTCTTAACATTTTGATAGCATTTTATAGTTCAGAAAAATAGCGGCCAATAGTGAATCACAAAAAAAATGTCATTTTGGCTAACACACACTTTTGTAAAATTTGTGCACAATTCAATTCCACTCGAATTTATTCACTCATCCCTATTAATCACCAAAGCAGTGAATAGTCTTGGTGCCCTATCTACAAAAAAGATGGGTGGAAGAGTGGAGGTTGCCATTTAATCAATAATTATTGCAGCTGGTGATATGAAGGAGATCATGGAGTACAATTTTGGGGGGAATTTTTAAAGCGTATCAAAGTATAAAATGTTTGGTGTTGTATCTATGGTTAGACACCTGTCAGGAACACAGCACAGCACTTGCTAACTGAGCCAGTGCGCGTGTTCTGAGTAAACAAGCTGTGCCCAAAGACACCTGTGGAGCAGGGCAGCAGCAATGAAGTGCTTCAGACAAACAGGACCTGATGCACGTGACTTCTTGGGCGTGGCCTAACTGTGGATCACTAGAAGGAAAACTCCAACAAGATTAACCCTAGACCTACCTTTTCCCACAAGCTAGGCAAATCATGACAACACCGCTCTATTAACAGGTGTTCAAGCAATTTGAACAGCAGGGCACTTGACATATTTGTCAACTGTCTAAGTTTGTATTGTGCGACTGAGCTTAGAACTGCAGGAACATATTGCACTTTGTAGAACATTGCATCAGCCAGAGAAAGATCACATGACCATGAGTGTGTGTGCCTTGCAGCTATCAGATAACATGGTATATGGACTATCGCCTATATCAAAGAAGCAGGAAATGAAGCAGCAATTGAGTGAAAATCCAGAGTGAGAGCACATCACAGCTCACAGCTAAATCATAGAGATAAGAATAGAAAATCATAAAACATTGAAGAAACTGTACATTCTGTGTGTGACAGCACATCTGTGAAGATCAGTGTTTAAGGAAAAACAAATAATATGGATTTAATTGAAAGGAAGAGCGATATGAGAGTACATCAAGTCTGTGATGCAAGGGTCACATAACTGGTAGTTGCTTCCGCTTGGATGATGTTTGTGTTTATAGTGCTGCTGCAATGTAATTACATATTTATTGCATTTATGGAGAAGCAAGCCACTAATTTTACCGAAAAAAAAAATTACTCTGTGGCTGCTTCACAAAATGTGTGTGTCACAAATAGTACTGACTTATTCTACACCTTGTTTTATTAGCCTAATTCGTTGCACATACACAACCATTCCTGTTGATTGTGGCCTATTGCCACTATTTTTTGCCATTTAGTTAAAATTGTTGGTCTCTCAATTTTCTTGAGGGGAACTATGCCAAAAATATAAAGGATAAGTTAAAAAAAATCAAGTAATTTAATGATATGCCTACCTCACAAAGTATGTGTCATTAACAGTACTAATTTTTTGCACACCTTTCATATCAGTCTAATTTGACATACATATATGTAACACCAGTACTGCAGCCTGTTTCTTTTTTTGTGTGTTTACCTGCCATTTCTTGGTCATTATTTTTTGGAAAGAGGGAAATTGTTTTTTAGTTTCTCTGTTGTATTTTCTAATACAAATACTGTCTTTTAACTTTGAGATGGCCTCACAAAGTGTGCATGTCACAAATAGCGTTGATTTTTTTCACTTAAGTCTTATTAGTCTAATTTGATGTATGTAAATGCCTCGATAGTAGTGTTGAGCGATACCTTCTGATATGCAAAGGTATCGGTATCGGATTGGATCGGCCGATACCCAAAAAGTATCGGATATCGCCGATACCGATACCCGATACCAATGCATATCAATGGGACACAAAATATCGGAATGGTTCCCAGGGTCTGAAGGAGAGGAAACTCTCCTTCAGGCCCCGGGATCCATATACATGTATAAAATAAAGAATAAAAATAAAAAATATTGATATACTCACCCCTCTGACGGCCCCGGCTCTCACCGCTGCAAGCGTCTGCCTCCGTTCCCTAAGAATGCAGAGTGAAGGACCTTCGATGACATCGCGGCTTGTGATTGGTCGTGTGACCGCTCATGTGACCGCTCACGCGACCAATCACAAGCCGTGACGTCATCGCAGGCCCTACACTCACTCATTCTTAGGAACGGAGGCTGCCGGTGACATCGCTAAGGTCCAGGGGCCGCTGGAGGGGTGAGTATATCAATATTATTTATTTTTATTATTTATTTTTTACATGAATATGGATCCCAGGGCCTGAAGGAGAGTCTCCTCTCCTCCAGGCCCTGGGAACCATACGCACCGCACACTTCCGATTCCAATTTCCGATATCGCAAAAATATCGGAACTCGTATCGGAATTCCGATACAGCAAATATCGGCCGATACCCGATACTTGCAGTATGGGAATACTCAACACTACTCGATAGTACTCCTGTTGTACTCCTGTTGCAGTTATCTTTTTGCCAATTAAATAGCATTTCTTGGAAGGGAGGAATTGTGGTACAAAAAAACAAAAGTTAACTCTACTGTAATAAAAAAATGTATGTGGATAAAAAAAGTGTAATCTAAATGGACAGAGTAATGCAAAAGAAGGTAAATCCATACCACAACATCTGGCAATAAGAACAGTAATGAAAACAGTACTACCACTGGCAACAGAATATTACCAAATTCAGCTCACAAATATCTTTCTTTACTTCAAGCAAGAGAATTATTGGAGAGGACGATAAGAACATTATCACCTATGTGGCACATCACTCATCTGAGTCACAGAAGGATAGCACTTTTGATAGTGAAACTGTCAGTTACAATCAGCATCCTGCATATTCCTTCTCCAATACCATAACAGTTAGGGCTCATTGCCTCTTGCAATTAAATTGGATGAATGCAATCCAATAAAAAATTGGATTGAATTCGGACCAATGTTATTCTTTGATTGTGTCTTCATCTGCCTTTTTTATTTCCAGCTTGGATCGGATCACAATCGCACTGGAAAAAAGTCGCAGCATGCTCATTGAATTTGAGAAGCCGATGTATATATACAGTATATGTACAGTACATATATATATATATATATATATATATATATATATATATTGATACAAAGGGACACACATATAGATAGATATATAGACCATCATTTAGGGGCTATTTCACCAAGAAGGAGAATGATGGGGTGCTATGCCTCCACAGTCACCAGACCTGAACCCAATCGAGATGGTTTGGGGTGTGCTGGACCGCAGAATGAAGGCAAAAGGGCCAACAAGTGCTAAGCATCTCTGGGAACTCGTTCAAGATCGTTGGAAGACCATTCCCGGTGACTACATCTTGAAGCTCATCAAGAGAATGCCAAGAGTGTGCAAAGCAGTCATCAAAGCAAAAGGTGCCTACTTTGAAGAACCTAGAATATAAGACATATTTTCAGTTGTTTCACACTTTTTTGTTAAGTATATAATTCCACATGTGTTAATTCATAGTTTTGATGCCTTCAGTGTGAATGTACAATTTTCATAGTCATGAAAATACAGAAAAATCTTTACATGAGAAGGTGTGTCCAAACTTTTGGTCTGTACTGTATATATATCTATGTATTCTATGTGTATATATCTATTCTATTTTAACCTGTCTGTGATTTTACTGTAAACGCACATGATTTGCCGGCTTTTCATCTATCTATCTATCTATCTATCTATCTATCTATCTATCTATCTATCTATCTATCTATCTATCTACAGTATCTATCTCATGACTCTCATGACACTTGCATTGCTCTCGTCTGACTCTCCTGTATCAAAATTGGACCGATTTTAAAATCGCTAGTGTGTCTCCAGACTTGTTTTTGATTGTGGACTTTTAATCTTGTTGATGACATCTCTGTCCTCTCTAACCCCATGTAAGCTACCTGGTCTCCTAAGCCATAGCACTCCAGGTTGTAAAGTAGAAATTTTAATAATAAGGATCTTTAGGTTAGATGAGAACAATCAGCAACTGAACTTGGATGTCATGGAGGGTGCAGGAGGTGGAGGAGAGGACTGAAATGCCTAGTTGTATTGAAGAAACCAGTAGTAGTGGCACTTTCAGTTATGTTTGTAGGGGCACTGGCAGTAGCAGCCGAGGTGGTAGTGGTCAGGGAAAAATCTAATGTTAGAGATCTGAAAGAAGGGCAAGAAACTCAAGGATGATGTTAATGACTGTAATGATAACTATGTGGTGGACCTCAAAGCTTTGGTCATAGACATAGTGGGGGTAGTGACTATATTTGGACATGACGGCTTTGGGAATTTCTTTCTATGTTGTTAGAAAACGAATTTATTGAAAGTTCTGCAGCCACAAATCGACTAACAACTAAGGTTGTCCATCAGCTCATGAAATGGTATCACCAGCTCACATGGAAAAAGAGAACTTTCCAGTGATATCCTCCTTACTGTCATCTTCATATTTCTAGTCATCAAACCACCAATTAGTACGTGGTCAATGCCATCATCTTTATATCATTATCATCTACTATTTATTTATTTATTTATCTTCCATCACATCAATAGTCATTCAAACAGTATGTGCGGCCAGGAAAGTTCAAACCATTTCCACTAATCTGTTTGTGTGGGTTCTAAACTTCCATGTGTCCAACTGCATCACAGTTGGTGCTGCACCACATGGATTTTTCTGCTTTTTGCAAAATGATGGTGATATCCGCCTTCGATGGAGAATACCTGCCCTCTAGAAATGGGTAGATTGCTTTGTGGAACTCCATTTCATGGTTCAGATCAATGTTCTCTGGATATGGACATGAGCTGCATGAATTTCTTTACCCTCCCGCAGACCAGGCTTGGCTTATGATTAGCTGAGCATGTGAGGGGTCACCTGTGCGCCTTGATGTTTAAAGTATATGGATAGTTTGCAACTGATAAATAACTAGTGTCTAACTTGTTTTCTCAAACTACCAATGTCATGGGTGAGTCAGAGGCTGCAGACAGTCACAAAGCATCTGGCTGCAGAAGGTCTCTGCCAATGGCTTTGAAGACACCTTCCTAGTCCTTCTGACTCTTGGACAGAGTGGCAACCTCCCCCTATCTGTAATTGACACACCTGGACTTGGGTGGTTATAGATTTCCCCTGTGCTTCTGGGAATCGCCGGTGATATTTCCGTTTCCCCTGTTGAGGCTTAGAGCTATAGCAGTCGGGTACTTTCCTCTTTGGTGTTGTTTTAGGACATCTGTGTTTTCTCTCTGAGTCTACTCAAGATAAGTGTTCCCATTGTGTGTCTATCCCAGCTGCCTTTAGTTGTAATGGGGATTGATTATTGACCCTGTCCTTCCCTAAGCAGGGCTAATTTCCAGGGTCAGGCAGGGATTAGGTTCCTGTTCGGCGATAGGTGCAGAACCTATATAGGAACGTTTAGGGTAGACAGGGAGACTTTAGATCTCATAGATTTAAGATATGAGGAGGACCTGAACTCTAGTGCCATCTATTGAAAGGAGCAATCCTAAAAGTCAATATCAACATTGTATCCTTTGCCATATCACTTAGGCTAAGGCTGCCGTCACACTAGCAGTATTTGGTCAGGATTTTACCTCAGTATTTGTAAGCCAAAACCAGGAGTGGGTGATAAATGCAGAGGTGGTGCATATGTTTCTGTTATACTTTTCCTCTATTTGTTCCACTCCTGGTTTGGCTTACAAATACTGATGTAAAATACTGACCAAATACTGTAGCTAGTGTGACAGCAGCCTAAAAGTCAAACCAGAATCTCAGTTTGCAGATATGGTGTTTCAGGGCATTGCCCCTCACCAGTGCAGATCATGGGATCTGATTTAGTTGTATGAGAGGCTGATGACTGGAATCTAAGGGGTAACATTTCTCCTTGTGGAGAGTGACATGTCTAGCATGCCAGTGTGAGGAGGCTTACAAGCCAAGCAATGCATACTTAATGTCACAGATGAGCAATTCATGGCTAAGAATCCTCCTCCCATTGGCATGCCAGGAAAGTCACTCTCTAAAAGGTGTAACGTTACCCATTAGATCAATTGTCTGAGACACACAATTATGAAAACATAAACAATATTTAACTTTTGATGTTTTTATGTAGTGTGAACAGAGTTATAGCTTAACTATAAATTTGATGTCTTCCTCCTCTTAGTTTCCAGTAAAATATTATTGATCCTGTTTTCTGCTAGGTACTGAGGTCACTTTTTACAAGACAAGTATTGAAGCTACAGCTAATTGTTTCAAATTAATGTTCCGTATTTTTCAGACTATAAGACACACTTTTTCCCCCCAATATTTTTGTTGGGGGGACGGAGGTGCATCTTACAATCCGAATGTAGCTCGCTGAAGGGTGGCAGCAGTGGAGCGTAGGGTTGAGCGAAACGGGTCGATCATTTTCAAAAGTCGCCGACTTTTGGCTAAGTCGGCGTCTCATGAAACCCGATCCGACCCCTGTGCTTGTCGGCCATGCGGTACGCGACTTTCGCGCCAAAGTCGCGTTTCAATGACGCGAAAAGCGCCATTTCTCAGCCAATGAAGGTGAACGCAGAGTGTGGGCAGCGTGATGACATAGATCCTGGTCCCCACCATCTTAGAGAAGGGCATTGCAGTGATTGGCTTGCTGTCTGCGGCGTCACAGGGGCTATAAAGGGACGTTCCCGCCGACCGCCATCTTACTGCTGCTGATCTGAGCTTAGGGACAGGTTGCTGCCGCTTCGTCAGAAGCAGGGAGAGCGTTAGGCAGGGTCCACTAACCACCAAACCGCTTGTGCTGCAGCGATTTCCACTGTCCAACACCACCTTCGGTGTGCAGGGACTGTGGAAGCTATTTTTTTTTTTTTTCCCCTCAGCGCTGTAGCTCATTGGGCTGCCCTAGAAGGCTCCGTGATAGCTGTATTGCTGTGTGTACGCCACTGTGGAAACCAACTGCTTTTTTCAAAGCACATATCCTCTTGTTCCTTCCTTTCTGCACAGCTATCTTTTTTGTTTGTCCACACTTTTTATTTAATTTGTGCATCAGTCCACTCCTATTGCTGCCTGCCATACCTGGCTTACATTACTGCAGGGAGATAGTAATTGTAGGACAGTTTTTTTTTTTGTTTTGTTTTTTTTTGTGGGAGATTAAGATTGGCATTTCTGCTACAGTGCCATCCCTGTGTGTGCCATCTCTCACTGAGTGGGCCATAGAAAGCCTATTTATTTTTTCCGTGATTTGTGTTCTAAAATCTACCTCAACACAAAAACACTACATCAATCAGTGGGAGAAAAATATTGGCCTCAGTCAGGGCTTGTGTGCCACTGCTGTGTGTGCTATCTCTCATTCAGTGGGCTATAGCAAGCCTATTTTTTTTTTTTTTATTTTTTTTTAATATTATTTGGTTTCTAAAGTCTCCCTGAAAAAAAAAAAAAAACCTAAAAAAACAGTGGGAGAGTAATATTGCCCTTTCAGCTTGTGTGCCAGTCTTGACTCCTGGGTGTGCCACCTCTCTCCCTCTCATTCAGTGGGCCATAGAAAGCCTATTTATTTTTTTTTTAAATATTATTGGGTTTCTAAAGTCTCCCTTAAAAAACAAAAAATACATAAAAAAACAGTGGGAGAGTAATATTGCCCTTTCAGCTTGTGTGCCAGTCTTGACTCCTGGGTGTGCCACCTCTCTCCCTCTCATTCAGTGGGCCATAGAAAGCCTATTTATTTTTTTTTTTAAATATTATTGGGTTTCTAAAGTCTCCCTTAAAAAACAAAAAATACATAAAAAAACAGTGGGAGAGTAATATTGCCCTTTCAGCTTGTGTGCCAGTCTTGACTCCTGGGTGTGCCACCTCTCTCCCTTTCATTCAGTGGGCCATAGAAAGCCTATTTATTTTTTCCGTGATTTGTGTTCTAAATTCTACCTCAACACAAAAACACGACATCAATCAGTGGGAGAAAAATATTGGCCTCAGTCAGGGCTTGTGTGCCACTGCTGTGTGTGCTATCTCTCATTCAGTGGGCTATAGCAAGCCTATTTTTTTTTTTTTTTTTTTTTTATATTATTTGGTTTCTAAAGTCTCCCTGAAAAAAAAAAAAAAAACCTAAAAAAACAGTGGGAGAGTAATATTGCCCTTTCAGCTTGTGTGCCAGTCTTGACTCCTGGGTGTGCCACCTCTCTCCCTCTCATTCAGTGGGCCATAGAAAGCCTATTTATTTATTTTTTTAAATATTATTGGGTTTCTAAAGTCTCCCTTAAAAAACAAAAAATACATAAAAAAACAGTGGGAGAGTAATATTGCCCTTTCAGCTTGTGTGCCAGTCTTGACTCCTGGGTGTGCCACCTCTCTCTCTCATTCAGTGGGCCATAGAAAGGCTATTTTTTTTTTGGTTTTTTTAATATTATTTGGTTTCTAAAGTCTCCCTGAAAAAAAAAAAAAAAACATACAAAAAACAGTGGGAGAGTAATATTGCCCTTTCAGCTTGTGTGCCAGTCTTGACTCCTGGGTGTGCCACCTCTCTCCCTTTCATTCAGTGGGCCATAGAAAGCCTATGTATTTTTTTTTTAAATATTATTGGGTTTCTAAAGTCTCCCTTAAAAAACAAAAAATACATAAAAAAACAGTGGGAGAGTAATATTGCCCTTTCAGCTTGTGTGCCAGTCTTGACTCCTGGGTGTGCCACCTCTCTCTCTCATTCAGTGGGCCATAGAAAGGCTATTTTTTTTTTGTTTTTTTAATATTATTTGGTTTCTAAAGTCTCCCTGAAAAAAAAAAAAAAAACATACAAAAAACAGTGGGAGAGTAATATTGCCCTTTCAGCTTGTGTGCCAGTCTTGACTCCTGGGTGTGCCACCTCTCTCCCTTTCATTCAGTGGGCCATAGAAAGGCTATTTATTTTTTTTTTTAAATATTATTGGGTTTCTAAAGTCTCCCTGAAAAAAAAAAAAACATAAAAAAACAGTGGGAGAGTAATATTGCCCTTTCAGCTTGTGTGCCAGTCTTGACTCCTGGGTGTGCCACCTCTCTCTCTCTAATTGTGGGCCATAGAAAGCCTTTTTTTTTTTTTTTTTTTTTTAATATTATTTGGTTTCTAAAGTCTCCCTGAAAAAAAAAAAACATAAATTAGGTGGGAGATTAATATTGACATTAGTGCTTGAGTGACAGTCCTGCGTGTGTGTCATCTCTGTGATTTTGTGCCACAGAAAACAGAGTGTGTAACATTGTGCCTGATTTTCCTTGTGGTCTCACCAACCTGTTAAGGGATATTGAAATCATACTGAAGTTATAGCTCACCGTGTAAGTTGTTTGACAGCAACAAATAAAGTTACTTTGGTTAAGATTTTAAAACAATGAGGAAGTCTGGTGCAAGAGGTCGTCGTGGGCGTTCATTGTCAGCTGGTAATGATGGTAGTGGTAGTGGAGCATCAGGTGGTCGTGGGGATAAAAATATTCCACCTAAGTCTGGAGCTGTGGAGCCAGTTTCGTCGTCAGGCTACACAAGGCCTCGAACGCTCTCTTTTCTGGGAGTAGGAAAACCGCTTTTAAAGGCGGAGCAGCAACAGCAAGTTTTGGCTTACATTGCAGACTCAGCCTCTAGCTCTTTTGCCTCCTCTTCCGAAACTGGTAAATGTAAAAGCAGCGCGTCACTTGTGGATGTTCACGGTCAGGGACAAGTCGCTTCCTTGTCCTCCTCAGCAAAAACTACAACAAGAGAGAAGGATGCAGCAGGCGACACAACGGGTCACTCCATGGAGCTCTTTACACATACCGTCCCTGGCTTAGAAAGTGAAACATTTAACAGGCCATGCCCATTACAAGTATATTCTGACATGGAGTGCACTGATGCACAGCCACAGCCAGAGTACTATGCTGCTCCTTTGACTCAGACCACCACATTGCCCTCTCAGGGTACAGATCCACAATCAGACCCTGATGAGACTATGTTGCCCCGCCACGAACGCTATACCACCGACCGACACAGTGACACAGACGAAGTTGCACACGAGCTCGAAGAGGAGGTAATAGATGACCCAGTTATTGACCCCGATTGGCAGCCATTGGGGGAACAGGGTGCAGGCGGCAGTAGTTCAGAAGCGGAGGTGGAGGAGGGGCCGCAGCAGGCATCAACATCGCAACAGGTTCCATCTGCCGGGCCCGTATCTGGCCCAAAACGCGTGTCAAAGCCAAAACCTGTTGGAGCACAGCGTTGCCATCCGGTTAAAGCTCAGTCTGCAATCCCTGAAAAGGGATCCGAGTCTAGGAAGAGTGCAGTCTGGCATTTTTTTAAACAACATCCAACTGATCAGCGCAAAGTCATCTGTCAAAAATGTTCAACTAGCTTAAGCAGAGGTCAGAATCTGAAAAGTCTAAATACTAGTTGCATGCATAGACACTTAACCACCATGCATTTTCAAGCCTGGACTAACTACCAAACGTCCCTCAAGGTTGTAGCACCCTCGGCCAATGAAGCTAGTCAGCAACGCAACATCCCTTCCGTCACTGTAAGGCCACCATTTTCCGCACCACCGGCAGTATCTGTGCAGGTTTCTTTGCCAGCCAAAAGCAGTCAGGGTCAGGGAATCACCAGTTTTGTAGGAGGAAATATTGCATCTAGGGCACCGGCGGAAACAATACCGTCTCCAACCGTCTCTCAGTCTGCCATGTACACCGGCACACCCGAAAGTTCCACGATCTCCAGCTCTCCAGTCCAGCTCACCCTACATGAGACTCTGGTTAGAAAAAGGAAGTACTTATCCTCGCATCCGCGTACACAGGGTTTTAACGCCCACATAGCTAGACTAATCTCGTTAGAGATGATGCCCTACCGGTTAGTTGAAAGCGAAGCTTTCAAAGCCCTGATGGAGTACGCTGAACCACGATACGAGCTACCCAGTCGACACTTTTTTTCCAGAAAAGCCATCCCAGCCCTGCACCAGCATGTTAAACAGCGCATCGTCCATGCACTCAGGCAATCTGTGAGTACAAAGGTGCACCTGACTACAGATGCATGGACCAGTAGGCATGGCCAGGGACGTTATGTGTCCATCACGGCACACTGGGTGAATGTGGTGGATGCAGGGTCCACAGGCGACATCAATTTAGGGACAGTTGTGCCTAGCCCACGGTCTAGGAAACAGTTGGCTGTAGGCGTTCGCACCCCCTCCTCCTCCTCCTCCTCGTCCTCCTGCAGAAGCTACAGCTCTTCCACAGAATGCAGTCTGCCAACCACTCCATCGGCAGATGACACTGTTGCACACCAGTTGTCCCATTATGGGCCAGCTACTGCCAAGCGTCAGCAGGCTGTATTGGCTATGAAGTGCTTGGGCGACAACAGACACACCGCGGAAGTTCTGTCCGAGTTCTTGCAACAAGAAACACAGTCGTGGCTGGGCACAGTAGATCTTGAGGCAGGCAAGGTAGTGAGTGATAACGGAAGGAATTTCATGGCTGCCATCTCCCTTTCCCAACTGAAACACATTCCTTGCCTGGCTCACACCTTAAACCTGGTGGTGCAGTGCTTATTGAAAACTTATCCTGGGTTCTCCGACCTGCTCCTCAAAGTGCGTGCACTTTGCTCACATATCCGACGTTCGCCTGTACACGCCAGCCGTATGCAGACCTATCAGCGGTCTTTGAACCTTCCCCAGCATCGCCTAATCATAGACGTTGCAACAAGGTGGAACTCAACACTGCACATGCTTCAGAGACTGTGCGAACAGAGGCGTGCTGTTATTTATTTGTGGGAGGATACACGGGCAGGCAGTAGGATGGCAGACATGGAGTTGTCAGGTGTGCAGTGGTCTAAGATACAAGACATGTGTCAAGTCCTTCAGTGTTTTGAGGAATGCACACGGCTGGTTAGTGCAGACAACGCCGTAATAAGCATGAGCATCCCCCTAATGCGTCTGCTGATGCAAAGTTTGACGCACATAAAGGAGCAGGCGTCTGCACCAGAGGAAGAGGAAAGCCTTGATGACAGTCAGCCATTGTCTGGTCAGGGCAGTGTACAGGACGAGGTAGCGGGCGAAGAGGAGGTGGAGGACGAGGAGGATGATGGGGATGAGTATATTTTTAATGCCGAACCTTTCCCGGGGGCACAGGAAATTGGTTGCGTGTCACGGCCGGGTTCTGGTTTTTTGAGGGACACAAGTGACGTAGATTTGCCTGAAACTGCCCCTCAACCAATCACAACCGGAGATTTGACAACTGGAACTTTGGCCCACATGGCGGATTATGCCTTACGTATCCTAAAAAGGGACACACGCATTACGAAAATGATGAACGATGACGATTACTGGTTGGCCTGCCTCCTTGATCCACGCTATAAAGGCAAATTGCAAAATATTATGCCACATGAGAACTTGGAACTAATATTAGCAACCAAACAATCAACTCTTGTTGACCGTTTGCTTCAGGCATTCCCAGCACACAGCGCACGTGATCGTTCTCACACGAGCTCCAGGGGGCAGCAGACTAGGAGTGTTAGGGGTGCACACATCAGAAGTGGCGTTGGACAGAGGGGTTTTCTGACCAGGTTGTGGAGTGATTTTGCTATGACCGCAGACAGGACAGGTACTGCTGCATCAATTGAAAGTGACAGGAGACAACATTTGTCCAGTATGGTTACTAACTATTTTTCATCCCTTATCGATGTTCTCCCTCAACCGTCATTCCCATTTGATTACTGGGCCTCCAAATTAGACACCTGGCCAGAATTGGCAGAATATGCATTGCAGGAGCTTGCTTGCCCGGCAGCAAGTGTCCTATCAGAAAGAGTATTCAGTGCTGCAGGTTCAATATTAACCGAAAAAAGGACTCGTCTGGCTACCCAAAATGTTGACGATCTAACATTCATTAAAATGAACCACAACTGGATTTCGAAATCTTTTGCCCCACCTTGCCCGGCCGACACCTAGCTTTCCTATGAAAAGCTCTTGCCTGTGAATTACTTTTCTAATGTCTAATTTGCTGCAGCTGATTGTACAGCATACGACATGTTTACACCTCCCTAAATGGCAAAACTCCCCACACGGGGCCGTGGTATCGCGACTTGGCGCAAGCACCCGTGAGACTGCTGTTTGTCTGAAGAGGTGGGTGTGCTCGCTTTTGGTTGACGGCATTGCTACTGGGTCCCTCATAGTACAATGTAGTGTCTCTGGCGGTGGTGGTGCGCACCCAACGTCAGACACACCGTTGTAACATGAGGGGCCCTGGGGCGGTCCCGCCGGCCTCAAGAGAGTTCCCCCCTACCCCAGCTCAAAATGTGCTCTACCACGTCCAAAATTATGTCGCACAGCTCCACCAATCTTTAGTCTATTCGCTGACATCATTCAATGTCTGGCACTGACAATACAAATTTGTAGACATCTATGATGCAACTTAAAGTAGTCTGTGTCTGTGTCCTATATTGGCACCATTAAATAGTTACTGCCAAATTACTATGTCAGAAACTCAGTAGATGAGCCCACCCCTGTACCTAAGTATGCCACCTTTTTTTTTGTTGTGGTTGTTTTGCGAGACATTAACATCTATTTATATTTTGGGAGTACTGGGACAGACACTCCTTGCACTACTCCTCCACTCACCACCAAGCTGCCTGTGTATCCATGTAACCGCTGTAAAGCTGCCATGAGCCTATTGTTTGTTATTTTAGGCCTTTGAAGCCTGTCTGCGGTCCCTCCTTCCACTAGTCCTCCACTGACCAGACCACTGCTGCCCGTGTACCCCTGGAACCAATTATAAAGTGCCTACAGCCAGCCCATTTTCTTATGTTAGGCCTTTGAAGCCTGTCTGCGGTCCCTACTTTAAATACTCCTCCACTGACCACCAAGCTGCCTGCCCGTGTATCCATGTAACCGCTGTAAAACTGCCATGAGCCTATTGTTTGTTATTTTAGGCCTTTGATAGCCTGTCTGCGGTCCCTACTTTAAATACTCCTCCACTCACCACCACCAAGTTGCCTGCCCGTGTATCCATGTAACCGCTGTAAAACTGCCATGAGCCTATTGTTTGTTATGTTAGGCCTTTGATAGCCTGTCTGCGGTCCCTACTTTAAATACTCCTCCACTCACCACCAAGCTGCCTGTGTATCCATGTAACCGCTGTAAAGCTGCCATGAGCCTATTGTTTGTTATTTTAGGCCTTTGATAGCCTGTCTGCGGTCCCTACTTTAAATACTCCTCCACTGACCAGACCACTGCTGCCCGTGTACCCCTGGAACCAATTATAAAGTGCCTACAGCCAGCCCATTTTCTTATGTTAGGCCTTTGAAGCCTGTCTGCGGTCCCTACTTTAAATACTCCTCCACTGACCACCAAGCTGCCTGCCCGTGTATCCATGTAACCGCTGTAAAACTGCCATGAGCCTATTGTTTGTTATGTTAGGCCTTTGATAGCCTGTCTGCGGTCCCTACTTTAAATACTCCTCCACTGACCACCAAGCTGCCTGCCCGTGTATCCATGTAACCGCTGTAAAACTGCCATGAGCCTATTGTTTGTTATTTTAGGCCTTTGATAGCCTGTCTGCGGTCCCTACTTTAAATACTCCTCCACTCACCACCACCAAGTTGCCTGCCCGTGTATCCATGTAACCGCTGTAAAACTGCCATGAGCCTATTGTTTGTTATGTTAGGCCTTTGATAGCCTGTCTGCGGTCCCTACTTTAAATACTCCTCCACTCACCACCAAGCTGCCTGTGTATCCATGTAACCGCTGTAAAGCTGCCATGAGCCTATTGTTTGTTATTTTAGGCCTTTGATAGCCTGTCTGCGGTCCCTACTTTAAATACTCCTCCACTGACCAGACCACTGCTGCCCGTGTACCCCTGGAACCAATTATAAAGTGCCTACAGCCAGCCCATTTTCTTATGTTAGGCCTTTGAAGCCTGTCTGCGGTCCCTACTTTAAATACTCCTCCACTGACCACCAAGCTGCCTGCCCGTGTATCCATGTAACCGCTGTAAAACTGCCATGAGCCTATTGTTTGTTATGTTAGGCCTTTGATAGCCTGTCTGCGGTCCCTACTTTAAATACTCCTCCACTGACCACCAAGCTGCCTGCCCGTGTATCCATGTAACCGCTGTAAAACTGCCATGAGCCTATTGTTTGTTATTTTAGGCCTTTGATAGCCTGTCTGCGGTCCCTACTTTAAATACTCCTCCACTCACCACCACCAAGTTGCCTGCCCGTGTATCCATGTAACCGCTGTAAAACTGCCATGAGCCTATTGTTTGTTATGTTAGGCCTTTGATAGCCTGTCTGCGGTCCCTACTTTAAATACTCCTCCACTCACCACCAAGCTGCCTGTGTATCCATGTAACCGCTGTAAAGCTGCCATGAGCCTATTGTTTGTTATTTTAGGCCTTTGATAGCCTGTCTGCGGTCCCTACTTTAAATACTCCTCCACTGACCAGACTACTGCTGCCCGTGTACCCCTGGAACCAATTATAAAGTGCCTACAGCCAGCCCATTTTCTTATGTTAGGCCTTTGAAGCCTGTCTGCGGTCCCTACTTTAAATACTCCTCCACTGACCACCAAGCTGCCTGCCCGTCTATCCATGTAACCGCTGTAAAACTGCCATGAGCCTATTGTTTGTTATGTTAGGCCTTTGATAGCCTGTCTGCGGTCCCTACTTTAAATACTCCTCCACTGACCACCAAGCTGCCTGCCCGTGTATCCATGTAACCGCTGTAAAACTGCCATGAGCCTATTGTTTGTTATTTTAGGCCTTTGATAGCCTGTCTGCGGTCCCTACTTTAAATACTCCTCCACTCACCACCACCAAGTTGCCTGCCCGTGTATCCATGTAACCGCTGTAAAACTGCCATGAGCCTATTGTTTGTTATGTTAGGCCTTTGATAGCCTGTCTGCGGTCCCTACTTTAAATACTCCTCCACTCACCACCAAGCTGCCTGTGTATCCATGTAACCTCTGTAAAGCTGCCATGAGCCTATTGTTTGTTATTTTAGGCCTTTGATAGCCTGTCTGCGGTCCCTACTTTAAATACTCCTCCACTCACCACCAAGCTGCCTGCCCGTGTATCCATGTAACCGCTGTAAAACTGCCATAAGCCTATTGTTTGTTATTTTAGGCCTTTGATAGCCTGTCTGCGGTCCCTACTTTAAATACTCCTCCACTGACCAGACCACTGCTGCCCGTGTACCCCTGGAACCAATTATAAAGTGCCTACAGCCAGCCCATTTTCTTATGTTAGGCCTTTGAAGCCTGTCTGCGGTCCCTACTTTAAATACTCCTCCACTGACCACCAAGCTGCCTGCCCGTGTATCCATGTAACCGCTGTAAAACTGCCATAAGCCTATTGTTTGTTATTTTAGGCCTTTGATAGCCTGTCTGCGGTCCCTACTTTAAATACTCCTCCACTGACCAGACCACTGCTGCCCGTGTACCCCTGGAACCAATTATAAAGTGCCTACAGCCAGCCCATTTTCTTATGTTAGGCCTTTGAAGCCTGTCTGCGGTCCCTACTTTAAATACTCCTCCACTGACCACCAAGCTGCCTGCCCGTCTATCCATGTAACCGCTGTAAAACTGCCATGAGCCTATTGTTTGTTATGTTAGGCCTTTGATAGCCTGTCTGCGGTCCCTACTTTAAATACTCCTCCACTGACCACCAAGCTGCCTGCCCGTGTATCCATGTAACCGCTGTAAAACTGCCATGAGCCTATTGTTTGTTATTTTAGGCCTTTGATAGCCTGTCTGCGGTCCCTACTTTAAATACTCCTCCACTCACCACCACCAAGTTGCCTGCCCGTGTATCCATGTAACCGCTGTAAAACTGCCATGAGCCTATTGTTTGTTATGTTAGGCCTTTGATAGCCTGTCTGCGGTCCCTACTTTAAATACTCCTCCACTCACCACCAAGCTGCCTGTGTATCCATGTAACCGCTGTAAAGCTGCCATGAGCCTATTGTTTGTTATTTTAGGCCTTTGATAGCCTGTCTGCGGTCCCTACTTTAAATACTCCTCCACTCACCACCAAGCTGCCTGCCCGTGTATCCATGTAACCGCTGTAAAACTGCCATAAGCCTATTGTTTGTTATTTTAGGCCTTTGATAGCCTGTCTGCGGTCCCTACTTTAAATACTCCTCCACTGACCAGACCACTGCTGCCCGTGTACCCCTGGAACCAATTATAAAGTGCCTACAGCCAGCCCATTTTCTTATGTTAGGCCTTTGAAGCCTGTCTGCGGTCCCTACTTTAAATACTCCTCCACTGACCACCAAGCTGCCTGCCCGTGTATCCATGTAACCGCTGTAAAACTGCCATAAGCCTATTGTTTGTTATTTTAGGCCTTTGATAGCCTGTCTGCGGTCCCTACTTTAAATACTCCTCCACTGACCAGACCACTGCTGCCCGTGTACCCCTGGAACCAATTATAAAGTGCCTACAGCCAGCCCATTTTCTTATGTTAGGCCTTTGAAGCCTGTCTGCGGTCCCTACTTTAAATACTCCTCCACTGACCACCAAGCTGCCTGCCCGTGTATCCATGTAACCGCTGTAAAACTGCCATGAGCCTATTGTTTGTTATTTTAGGCCTTTGATAGCCTGTCTGCGGTCCCTACTTTAAATACTCCTCCACTCACCACCACCAAGTTGCCTGCCCGTGTATCCATGTAACCGCTGTAAAACTGCCATGAGCCTATTGTTTGTTATGTTAGGCCTTTGATAGCCTGTCTGCGGTCCCTACTTTAAATACTCCTCCACTCACCACCAAGCTGCCTGTGTATCCATGTAACCGCTGTAAAGCTGCCATGAGCCTATTGTTTGTTATTTTAGGCCTTTGATAGCCTGTCTGCGGTCCCTACTTTAAATACTCCTCCACTGACCAGACCACTGCTGCCCGTGTACCCCTGGAACCAATTATAAAGTGCCTACAGCCAGCCCATTTTCTTATGTTAGGCCTTTGAAGCCTGTCTGCGGTCCCTACTTTAAATACTCCTCCACTGACCACCAAGCTGCCTGCCCGTGTATCCATGTAACCGCTGTAAAACTGCCATGAGCCTATTGTTTGTTATGTTAGGCCTTTGATAGCCTGTCTGCGGTCCCTACTTTAAATACTCCTCCACTGACCACCAAGCTGCCTGCCCGTGTATCCATGTAACCGCTGTAAAACTGCCATGAGCCTATTGTTTGTTATTTTAGGCCTTTGATAGCCTGTCTGCGGTCCCTACTTTAAATACTCCTCCACTCACCACCACCAAGTTGCCTGCCCGTGTATCCATGTAACCGCTGTAAAACTGCCATGAGCCTATTGTTTGTTATGTTAGGCCTTTGATAGCCTGTCTGCGGTCCCTACTTTAAATACTCCTCCACTCACCACCAAGCTGCCTGTGTATCCATGTAACCGCTGTAAAGCTGCCATGAGCCTATTGTTTGTTATTTTAGGCCTTTGATAGCCTGTCTGCGGTCCCTACTTTAAATACTCCTCCACTGACCAGACCACTGCTGCCCGTGTACCCCTGGAACCAATTATAAAGTGCCTACAGCCAGCCCATTTTCTTATGTTAGGCCTTTGAAGCCTGTCTGCGGTCCCTACTTTAAATACTCCTCCACTGACCACCAAGCTGCCTGCCCGTCTATCCATGTAACCGCTGTAAAACTGCCATGAGCCTATTGTTTGTTATGTTAGGCCTTTGATAGCCTGTCTGCGGTCCCTACTTTAAATACTCCTCCACTGACCACCAAGCTGCCTGCCCGTGTATCCATGTAACCGCTGTAAAACTGCCATGAGCCTATTGTTTGTTATTTTAGGCCTTTGATAGCCTGTCTGCGGTCCCTACTTTAAATACTCCTCCACTCACCACCACCAAGTTGCCTGCCCGTGTATCCATGTAACCGCTGTAAAACTGCCATGAGCCTATTGTTTGTTATGTTAGGCCTTTGATAGCCTGTCTGCGGTCCCAACTTTAAATACTCCTCCACTCACCACCAAGCTGCCTGTGTATCCATGTAACCGCTGTAAAGCTGCCATGAGCCTATTGTTTGTTATTTTAGGCCTTTGATAGCCTGTCTGCGGTCCCTACTTTAAATATTCCTCCACTCACCACCAAGCTGCCTGCCCGTGTATCCATGTAACCGCTGTAAAACTGCCATAAGCCTATTGTTTGTTATTTTAGGCCTTTGATAGCCTGTCTGCGGTCCCTACTTTAAATACTCCTCCACTGACCAGACCACTGCTGCCCGTGTACCCCTGGAACCAATTATAAAGTGCCTACAGCCAGCCCATTTTCTTATGTTAGGCCTTTGAAGCCTGTCTGCGGTCCCTACTTTAAATACTCCTCCACTCACCACCAAGCTGCCTGTGTATCCATGTAACCGCTGTAAAGCTGCCATGAGCCTATTGTTTGTTATTTTAGGCCTTTGATAGCCTGTCTGCGGTCCCTACTTTAAATACTCCTCCACTCACCACCAAGCTGCCTGCCCGTGTATCCATGTAACCGCTGTAAAACTGCCATAAGCCTATTGTTTGTTATTTTAGGCCTTTGATAGCCTGTCTGCGGTCCCTACTTGCAATACTCCTCCACTGACCACACCAATGCTGCCCGTGTACCCCTGGAACCTATTTAAAAGTTCATAGAGCCTAGTTATATATTTTATTTACTATTAATAAGGCCATGATGGACTACGCTGTACCACGCTACAAGCTAACCAGTCGACACTTCTTTTGCGAGAAAAGCCATCCCAACCCTCCACCAGCATGTAGAAGACCGCATTGTCCATGCACTCTGGCAATCTGTGAGTACAAAGGTGCACCTGACAACAGACGCATGGACCTGTAGGCATGGCCACGGAAGATTACGTGTCCATTACGGCGCAATGGGTTAATGTGGTGGATGCATGGTCCACAGGGGACAGCCTACTAAGTCTGTCTGCAGTCCCTAATTCAAATTGTCCTCCACTGTCTAAATCGGAGCTTCCACCTTCTGGCTTTCGGCCTATAGTATCAGAAATTAAACTGCATTTGGCCTTCAACTTTGGTTAGGGCCTACTAACGGCTTCTGCCCCTCCCTGGTGTTGCCCTCAACTAAATAAAGCTGAGCTTCAACCTTCTGCTCCAAATTACCATTTTGAAAAATGCAATAGGCTTTTCCGGCCTACTAAAGGTGTCTGTCTGTGTGCCCCTGCCTGGTGTTGTCCTCAACTAAATAAAGCTGAGCTTCAACCTTCTGCTCCAAATTACCATTTTAAAAAATGCAATAGGCTTTTCCGGCCTACTAAAGGTGTCTGTCTGTGTGCCACTGCCTGGTGTTGCCCTCAACTAAATAAAGCTGAGCTTCAACCTTCTGCTCCAAATTACCATTTTGAAAAATGCAATAGGCTTTTCCGGCCTACTAAAGGTGTCTGTCTGTGTGCCCCTCCCTGGTGTTGCCCTCAACTAAATAAAGCTGAGCTTCAACCTTCTGCTCCAAATTACCATTTTGAAAAATGCAATAGGCTTTTCCGGCCTACTAAAGGTGTCTGTCTGTGTGCCCCTGCCTGGTGTTGTCCTCAACTAAATAAAGCTGAGCTTCAACCTTCTGCTCCAAATTACCATTTTAAAAAATGCAATAGGCTTTTCCGGCCTACTAAAGGTGTCTGTCTGTGTGCCACTGCCTGGTGTTGCCCTCAACTAAATAAAGCTGAGCTTCAACCTTCTGCTCCAAATTACCATTTTGAAAAATGCAATAGGCTTTTCCGGCCTACTAAAGGTGTCTGTCTGTGTGCCCCTGCCTGGTGTTGCCCTCAACTAAATAAAGCTGAGCTTCAACCTTCTGCTCCAAATTACCATTTTGAAAAATGCAATAGGCTTTTCCGGCCTACTAAAGGTGTCTGTCTGTGTGCCCCTGCCTGGTGTTGTCCTCAACTAAATAAAGCTGAGCTTCAACCTTCCGGCTCTCATTAAGTGGTTTTAAAAAAAAAAATGGTGGTTAGGGCCTACTAACGGCTTCTGCCCCTCCCTGGTGTTGTCCTCAACTAAATAAAGCTGAGCTTCAACCTTCCGGCTCTCATTAAGTGGTTTAAAAAAAAAAAATGGTGGTTAGGGCCTACTAACGGCTTCTGCCCCTCCCTGGTGTTGTCCTCAACTAAATAAAGCTGAGCTTCAACCTTCCGGCTCTCATTAAGTGGTTTTAAAAAAAAAAATGGTGGTTAGGGCCTACTAACGGCTTCTGCCCCTCCCTGGTGTTGTCCTCAACTAAATAAAGCTGAGCTTCAACCTTCCGGCTCTCATTAAGTGGTTTTAAAAAAAAAAAATGGTGGTTAGGGCCTACTAACGGCTTCTGCCCCTCCCTGGTGTTGCCCTCAACTAAATAAAGCTGAGCTTCAACCTTCTGCTCCAAATTACCATTTTGAAAAATGCAATAGGCTTTTCCGGCCTACTAAAGGTGTCTGTCTGTGTGCCCCTGCCTGGTGTTGTCCTCAACTAAATAAAGCTGAGCTTCAACCTTCTGCTCCAAATTACCATTTTAAAAAATGCAATAGGCTTTTCCGGCCTACTAAAGGTGTCTGTCTGTGTGCCACTGCCTGGTGTTGCCCTCAACTAAATAAAGCTGAGCTTCAACCTTCTGCTCCAAATTACCATTTTGAAAAATGCAATAGGCTTTTCCGGCCTACTAAAGGTGTCTGTCTGTGTGCCCCTGCCTGGTGTTGTCCTCAACTAAATAAAGCTGAGCTTCAACCTTCCGGCTCTCATTAAGTGGTTTTAAAAAAAAAAATGGTGGTTAGGGCCTACTAACGGCTTCTGCCCCTCCCTGGTGTTGTCCTCAACTAAATAAAGCTGAGCTTCAACCTTCCGGCTCTCATTAAGTGGTTTTTTAAAAAAAAAATGGTGGTTAGGGCCTACTAACGGCTTCTGCCCCTCCCTGGTGTTGCCCTCAACTAAATAAAGCTGAGCTTCAACCTTCTGCTCCAAATTACCATTTTGAAAAATGCAATAGGCTTTTCCGGCCTACTAAAGGTGTCTGTCTGTGTGCCCCTGCCTGGTGTTGTCCTCAACTAAATAAAGCTGAGCTTCAACCTTCTGCTCCAAATTACCATTTTAAAAAATGCAATAGGCTTTTCCGGCCTACTAAAGGTGTCTGTCTGTGTGCCACTGCCTGGTGTTGCCCTCAACTAAATAAAGCTGAGCTTCAACCTTCTGCTCCAAATTACCATTTTGAAAAATGCAATAGGCTTTTCCGGCCTACTAAAGGTGTCTGTCTGTGTGCCCCTGCCTGGTGTTGTCCTCAACTAAATAAAGCTGAGCTTCAACCTTCCGGCTCTCATTAAGTGGTTTAAAAAAAAAAAATGGTGGTTAGGGCCTACTAACGGCTTCTGCCCCTCCCTGGTGTTGCCCTCAACTAAATAAAGCTGAGCTTCAACCTTCTGCTCCAAATTACCATTTTAAAAAATGCAATAGGCTTTTCCGGCCTACTAAAGGTGTCTGTCTGTGTGCCCCTGCCTGGTGTTGCCCTCAACTAAATAAAGCTGAGCTTCAACCTTCTGCTCCAAATTACCATTTTGAAAAATGCAATAGGCTTTTCCGGCCTACTAAAGGTGTCTGTCTGTGGGCCCCTGCCTGGTGTTGCCCTCAACTAAATAAAGCTGAGCTTCAACCTTCTGCTCCAAATTACCATTTTGAAAAATGCAATAGGCTTTTCCGGCCTACTAAAGGTGTCTGTCTGTGTGCCCCTGCCTGGTGTTGTCCTCAACTAAATAAAGCTGAGCTTCAACCTTCCGGCTCTCATTAAGTGGTTTTAAAAAAAAAAATGGTGGTTAGGGCCTACTAACGGCTTCTGCCCCTCCCTGGTGTTGTCCTCAACTAAATAAAGCTGAGCTTCAACCTTCCGGCTCTCATTAAGTGGTTTTAAAAAAAAAAATGGTGGTTAGGGCCTACTAACGGCTTCTGCCCCTCCCTGGTGTTGTCCTCAACTAAATAAAGCTGAGCTTCAACCTTCCGGCTCTCATTAAGTGGTTTTAAAAAAAAAAATGGTGGTTAGGGCCTACTAACGGCTTCTGCCCCTCCCTGGTGTTGTCCTCAACTAAATAAAGCTGAGCTTCAACCTTCCGGCTCTCATTAAGTGGTTTTAAAAAAAAAAATGGTGGTTAGGGCCTACTAACGGCTTCTGCCCCTCCCTGGTGTTGTCCTCAACTAAATAAAGCTGAGCTTCAACCTTCCGGCTCTCATTAAGTGGTTTTAAAAAAAAAAAATGGTGGTTAGGGCCTACTAACGGCTTCTGCCCCTCCCTGGTGTTGCCCTCAACTAAATAAAGCTGAGCTTCAACCTTCTGCTCCAAATTACCATTTTGAAAAATGCAATAGGCTTTTCCGGCCTACTAAAGGTGTCTGTCTGTGTGCCCCTGCCTGGTGTTGTCCTCAACTAAATAAAGCTGAGCTT
The DNA here is from genome assembly GCF_051348905.1 of Ranitomeya variabilis. Lineage (NCBI taxonomy): Eukaryota > Metazoa > Chordata > Amphibia > Anura > Dendrobatidae > Ranitomeya > Ranitomeya variabilis. Next base: position 821,922,675 of record NC_135232.1, on the reverse strand, counting down.
CAACCTTCTGCTCCAAATTACCATTTTAAAAAATGCAATAGGCTTTTCCGGCCTACTAAAGGTGTCTGTCTGTGTGCCACTGCCTGGTGTTGCCCTCAACTAAATAAAGCTGAGCTTCAACCTTCTGCTCCAAATTACCATTTTGAAAAATGCAATAGGCTTTTCCGGCCTACTAAAGGTGTCTGTCTGTGTGCCCCTGCCTGGTGTTGTCCTCAACTAAATAAAGCTGAGCTTCAACCTTCCGGCTCTCATTAAGTGGTTTTAAAAAAAAAAATGGTGGTTAGGGCCTACTAACGGCTTCTGCCCCTCCCTGGTGTTGTCCTCAACTAAATAAAGCTGAGCTTCAACCTTCCGGCTCTCATTAAGTGGTTTTTTAAAAAAAAAAATGGTGGTTAGGGCCTACTAACGGCTTCTGCCCCTCCCTGGTGTTGCCCTCAACTAAATAAAGCTGAGCTTCAACCTTCTGCTCCAAATTACCATTTTGAAAAATGCAATAGGCTTTTCCGGCCTACTAAAGGTGTCTGTCTGTGTGCCCCTGCCTGGTGTTGTCCTCAACTAAATAAAGCTGAGCTTCAACCTTCTGCTCCAAATTACCATTTTAAAAAATGCAATAGGCTTTTCCGGCCTACTAAAGGTGTCTGTCTGTGTGCCACTGCCTGGTGTTGCCCTCAACTAAATAAAGCTGAGCTTCAACCTTCTGCTCCAAATTACCATTTTGAAAAATGCAATAGGCTTTTCCGGCCTACTAAAGGTGTCTGTCTGTGTGCCCCTGCCTGGTGTTGTCCTCAACTAAATAAAGCTGAGCTTCAACCTTCTGGCTCTCATTAAGTGGTTTTAAAAAAAAAAATGGTGGTTAGGGCCTACTAACGGCTTCTGCCCCTCCCTGGTGTTGCCCTCAACTAAATAAAGCTGAGCTTCAACCTTCTGCTCCAAATTACCATTTTAAAAAATGCAATAGGCTTTTCCGGCCTACTAAAGGTGTCTGTCTGTGTGCCCCTGCCTGGTGTTGCCCTCAACTAAATAAAGCTGAGCTTCAACCTTCTGCTCCAAATTACCATTTTGAAAAATGCAATAGGCTTTTCCGGCCTACTAAAGGTGTCTGTCTGTGTGCCCCTGCCTGGTGTTGCCCTCAACTAAATAAAGCTGAGCTTCAACCTTCTGCTCCAAATTACCATTTTGAAAAATGCAATAGGCTTTTCCGGCCTACTAAAGGTGTCTGTCTGTGTGCCCCTGCCTGGTGTTGTCCTCAACTAAATAAAGCTGAGCTTCAACCTTCCGGCTCTCATTAAGTGGTTTTAAAAAAAAAAATGGTGGTTAGGGCCTACTAACGGCTTCTGCCCCTCCCTGGTGTTGTCCTCAACTAAATAAAGCTGAGCTTCAACCTTCCGGCTCTCATTAAGTGGTTTTAAAAAAAAAAATGGTGGTTAGGGCCTACTAACGGCTTCTGCCCCTCCCTGGTGTTGCCCTCAACTAAATAAAGCTGAGCTTCAACCTTCTGCTCCAAATTACCATTTTGAAAAATGCAATAGGCTTTTCCGGCCTACTAAAGGTGTCTGTCTGTGTGCCCCTGCCTGGTGTTGTCCTCAACTAAATAAAGCTGAGCTTCAACCTTCTGCTCCAAATTACCATTTTAAAAAATGCAATAGGCTTTTCCGGCCTACTAAAGGTGTCTGTCTGTGTGCCACTGCCTGGTGTTGCCCTCAACTAAATAAAGCTGAGCTTCAACCTTCTGCTCCAAATTACCATTTTGAAAAATGCAATAGGCTTTTCCGGCCTACTAAAGGTGTCTGTCTGTGTGCCCCTGCCTGGTGTTGTCCTCAACTAAATAAAGCTGAGCTTCAACCTTCCGGCTCTCATTAAGTGGTTTAAAAAAAAAAAATGGTGGTTAGGGCCTACTAACGGCTTCTGCCCCTCCCTGGTGTTGCCCTCAACTAAATAAAGCTGAGCTTCAACCTTCTGCTCCAAATTACCATTTTAAAAAATGCAATAGGCTTTTCCGGCCTACTAAAGGTGTCTGCCCCTCCCTGGTGTTGTCCTCAACTGAACAAAGCTGAGCTTCCACATTCTGGCTTTCGCCCTATACTATCAGATATTAAACTGCATTTGGCCTACTAGTGTGGTTAGGCCCTTGAAACAGTGTCTGCTGCTCTTGGGTTTGCTACTCCACTGAACAAAGCAATGCCGCCTGTTTAGTCCTGTTACCAATTTTGAACTGCATGTAGCCTACTTTATTCTTTGGCCCTATATCTGTTTCCTCCTCATCCTGCCCATTGCCCAGCCACTGCTAAATGAGTCTGCTGGTACATTGACCTAGACCACTACATTCCCCTTGTACTCTACACAGCCAGAATCTGTCCCTGCTGAAAGTAAGGTTCCCCTTCCCGCATGTTATACCACCTTACACAGGGACAAAGAGGAAGGTGCAGATGAAAGTGCAGGTTCCTTCATCAGGTGGGGGGGCATACTCGTTGGCGACGTCACTGGCACAGGGCCCCTCAGAGTACGCAAAAGTGTCGCTGCTGGTGGGAGGCGCCCCCGCCATGCAAACACACCGCCGTACTTTGAGGGGCCCTGTGCCAGTGGCAATGCGAACGAGTGGGCCCCCCCCTGCTTGCTCAGGATCACAGCACTTGCAACTTTTAAATACTTACCTTTCCCTGCAACACCGCCGTGACGTAGTCCGCATTTCCTGGGCCCACGAAAAACTTGAGCCAGCCCTACTCCCCCCACAACTTTCCCCCAATTCCCTATGCCCAACTATTATTATACAGTTAATTAAGATTGGCAAGCTTCAGAAACAAGAATGGATGTTTTTGGCATTAAAATGGGCACTGTAGGTGTTTTCCTGGCCTCCACTCACTGCCGACTATGCTTCCCCATTGACTTGCATTGGGTTTCGTGTTTCGGTCGATCCCCGACTTTTAGCGATAATCGGCCGACTGCACTCGACTCGACTCTGGACAAAATCGGGTTTCCCAAAACCCTACTCGATCTTAAAAAAATGAAAGTCGCTCAACCCTAGTGGAGCGGGGTCAGAGGAGGCAGAGTCACTGGTGTAGGAAGCCGGCAGCAGCAAGGCTGGGAGGAGGGGGTGACCTGGCGGTGCAAAGAAAATGTTGGCGATGAGGAAAGAGAGGAGTCCCCACTCTGTACATTGAATTCCTGGAGGTGAAAGCCCACTTAAAGCCCACCGCCAATTTCTAAACTGGCTTTGCCTCCAGTCACTCTTGAATGCTCTTCCATGCCTTCAATGCTGATTGGGCTTCATGACATCGTGATCCAGTAGGGCATTACATGTTATGACGTTGCATGTTTTGACATTGCATGCCTAGGTCTCATATGATGTCATGCCGTGCATCACTTTATAAAGTTATGATTCGGGAGGCCTTGTTACTAGCACAGATGCCAATTAGTCCTGTAGAGTACAGAACTTTGGGACAGGTGATGGAAGGTGAGAAGAGATATTTATGCATTTTTTTAATCCTAAATTTATTATGTTCTGGAGTCTGGAGAGACTTGATTTACAATCTCCATGCTTTTCTCATAGTCAACTTTATGTTTCCTGTTCAAGAGTTGGAACAGCCAAAAATCTGTTTGTCTTTGCACCTGAAGGGAAAACTAAGAATGTCGTTTATCAAAAGGCTCTCAAATAAGTGTAGAAGATTACTTCACATTACTTGGCCAATTTAGTTAAATCTGTGTGGAATATATCTGGTGTTGAAATATATGTTGTGAAATGCTTCTATTAGCTTAGTTTTTGCCTTTTAATAATTACATTTCTATCTATTTGTTTTGTGGTTTTTGTGTGCAGAATACATTTTTGTTAACACATTCTATTTTGCTAACAGCAGTCATTAACCCGGGCGAAGCCGGGTAGTACAGCTAGTAGCTTAATAAATGTGTTTCAGAGAAACATTCAGTATGCATGAAATAAATTGACAAAGCGAATTTTGTGGCTAAATTGGAGCATGACTGATGTTTCTCTTATCTCTGATCATAATTTAAAATAATATACCATGAAGGACAAGGATGCCAACAAGGAGTTTACATGCTCTCCTCTTATTTGCTTGGGTTTCCTCTTTAGTATTCCAGTTTACTCCAACACTCCAAATTCATACCGTCAAATCAAATCTCTTGCTTTGCACTGAAGATGGGCAAACACCCCAAATGCATGACTGGAAACAGAGTTGATAGTTGTTTTTTTTCGAAAGTCATAAGGCTTGACTTGTTAAAAGGACGATAATGACTTTTAGGATTGCTACCTGCAGTTCTTGGCACTATAGTTCAAGTCCTCTTCCTCTCTGATTAGACAATAGGCATATCAAAAAATAAAGATTATTTATTTTATTTATTTATATCAAATTGCATACAGATAGGAAATTTAGATTGTGAGACCTAGTGGCAATAGTGAAGATGGTGTCTGTAAAGCACTGTGGAATATGATGGGGCTATATAAGCACTTAATAAATAAATATAATACTGTATATCAGTAATATAGTCTAAAATTTATGAAGGTGGAGGTGTTTTCTAGACTAGGAAGTGTGGAAGTGTATTTCACTTTTCAATTTTGACATCACCATCATAATCTATTTTTATAAATCAATATGGCTGGTAGCATGGTACATTACAGCACAATAACAAAGGTGGAAAAGAGCTTTTTAACCCATTACTTGCCAAATTAGCAATTTTCTTTTTTCTTTTTTTTTTAATGACTGATTTTTAATGATTTTGGGTCCTAAAGAATCAGAAACATAATTTGCCAAATTTTTACAAGTACGGATTTTTCAGAAAAGGGCGTCCCAATATTCAATTAAAAATGACAATGACATGATTTCCTGTTTTGAAAACATTCATTTTACAAGCACAACACAAAAAATTGGACCTAGTTATAAAAGTTATAAAATCTTAGTTGCTAGAAGCAAAAGATTAGGCGTCCCAAAAAAAGGACATTGGTAGATAAAGGGTTAACATATATAAAATCGGAGATGCCGTTTATAATCAATAGAAACCAATGTTTCAGATAAAGTACAGGGTACCAAACCACTTTTTTTCAGATACAGTAGTTGTATACAGTATTATACTTTTCTTGAAATATACAGTGGCATAAATGTTGTTATACACATGGCTATATATTTATACTAAATTCTTGACACCAAAAAACTCTCACATAAAAACAATTTTCACCGACTAGTTGATATATTCTGATGAGTTGTGCACTGTACTCAGCTAGTGTCATCTGTCCAATAGAATTTAAAATCTGAAAAGAATAATCCTAGCAGTAGCATATTTGTGAACTACTTGTGTACATTGCACCTTTGTGCCATAACTCCCTGATTCGTTTGGTAGACCCAGCCTTACTGTTGTGCACATCCCCATTTAGAGGTTGTTACCACCCTGATTTTTTTATATTTTTGTTCAATGTCTGATGTTTTGTTTTATTAATTGATATTACAATAAATTATAAAAATGTTATATTGTCGCTGGAATCACTTTATATCCCTAGATGGTATTATGCTGTTACTTTGGGTAATGTGGATTCTAATTCTAAGTATCTTGTATCTGAGAAGATATGCTCAAAATAGTGGATGAGGGAATACCTGGCTAATATGATGCCCTGCAGGCTGTATGGCCTTCCCCCTGATGCGTATTTTGCTGTGTCCTTCATCAGGGTTGATGTGCGATTCCAGAAGAACGTTTAAAAAGCAAGCGGTTACCAATCGGAGGGAGTCATGTGGATGTTGACACATGTACAGCCGAACAAATGGGAAGTCCGCAAGCATTCAGCGTCTTGCCCCCTTTTGAAGAAGCTGAGACAAAACAGCATAGTCGGGGTGGTAGCCTGGTCATACATGGGTCTTCAACTCACTGCAACAGTAAGTCAGACATGGAATCACTTGATTATTTAACCTCTCCCTATGTTTGATTAGTTTCTGTTAGATTAGCTGTTGCTGGTTAGGCTTGAATAAGTTGCTCTTTGGACTATATTAGCTAATGATGCAGGGGTCAAAAATAGGCATCTATACCTATTGCTGTGAAACGTAGGACTTTATTGGAACATGCATTCACTTATTAGGATATAAAATCTACTGTTATATGCATGCATTTAAAATAATATTGTATGTTGTCAATACCCTACACGTGGCACTTTATTTACCTATGCAGCGCAAAATCTTTAGGGCATAAGACATATAACCTTGGCACCATCTGCACTTTATTTTGAACTGCAAATAGCAATATCTGTCCTTGTATATACATATATATATATATATATATATATATATATATATATATATATATATATATATATATATATATATTGAGCCCCTGGTGATATATTTGAACCTATGCCTCCTGGTCCCAGATTATATATTTTCTTTTTTCTTCATTCTATGCTATTAAAGTAATTTCCCTGTCCAAATGTGTTTGCAGGACAATTTTCCTGCTCTCCCCCCCCCCCCACCTTCCTTTTGCAGCCTCCTAGCCCTTACTATGACCATTTAACAGCCATTTCAGGGTCAAGTTCGGATACCAAACCAAACTTTTAACTCTTGTTCTGCCGAACCCGAACGTCCCCGTGTCCACTCATCCCTGCTACAGATTATCAACAATCTTTAAATTTGAATTTGTCATCCTTGACAAATTTTCCCCCAAAATTGATTTGTAGTGAATGAATTTGCCACAAATCTCAATACAGAAAAGCATTTTATTACACTAAAAAGACATATTTAAAGTCATGTGTTCTAGTATTGTATTGAACCCCTTTTCTGCTCTTTAACACAAACAAAATTAGGACAGGGATGGTAAACTGCATTTCTTGTGTGAAGTGCATAAAAAAAAAAGTGTTCTGTAATGAGCTTTATATCTTGGATCAATCGATTCACAATCACCCAAGCTTCCTTTGATTTGAATTTTGTATTATTATTTACAGACATAGTCTATTAAAGGGACATTTGACAACCCTCTGTGAATCCCTATATTTTCTCACCATAAAATATGGCGTATTCAGTGTGCCTGTAAAATTGCAGCTTGCTGCGATTGTCAGCTAAACTTGGTGGTACCTATGGGTGCCCATAGGTGGTACCTATGGGTACGAGAAAAAAATCACACAGCACTCTGACCATGCGAGTGCTGTCTGATTTTTACGCACTGGTGTCTTTTGAAGAGTCGCAATTCATATGCCGTATACAGTAAAATCTCACTGACAGGTTAGAATAGATAATATAAATATATACACATAGAATACATAGATATATAGATGTCTGTGACAAACACATATACACTGCTCAAACAAATAAAGGGAACAATGAAATCCCACATCCTAGATATCACTGAATGAAATATTCCAGTTGTAAATATTTATTCATTACATAGTGGAATGTGATGAGAACAATAAATCCTAAAATTTATCAACATAAATCACAACTAATATCTCACGGAGGTATGGAGTTGGAATGATGCTCAAAATCAAAGTTGAAAATGAAGTTACAGGCTGATCCCACTTCAGTGGAAATGCCTCAAGACAAGGAAATGATGATCAGCTGTGTGTGGCCTCCACGTGCCTGTATGACCTCCCTACAATGCCTGGGCATGCTCCTGATGAAGCGGCAGAAGGTCTTCTGAGGGATCTCCTCCTAGACCTGGACTAAAGCATCCGCCAACTCCTGGACAGTCTGTGGTGCAACGTGACGATGGTGGATGGTGCGAGACATGATGTGCCAGATGTGTTTAGGTCTGGGGAATGGGCGGGCCAGTCCATAGCTTCATTGCCTTCATCTTGCAGGAACTGCTGATACACTCCAGCCACATGAGGTATGGCATTGTCCTGCATTAGGAAGAACCCAGGGCCAACCGCACCAGCATATGGTCTCACAAGGGGTCTGAGGATCTCATCTCAGTACCTAATGACAGTCAGGCTACCTTTGGCAAGCACATGGAGGGCTGTGTAGTCCTCCAAAGAAATGCCACCCCACACCATTACTGACTCACTGCCAAACCGGTCATGCTTAAGGATGTTGCAGGCAGCAGATCGCTCTCCACGGCATCTCCAGACTCTGTCACATCTGTCACATATGCTCAGTGTGAACTTGCTTTCATCTGTGAAGAGCACAGGGTGCCAGTGGCGAATTTGCCAATCCTGGTGTTCTGTGGCAACTGCCAAGTGTCAAGCACGGTGTTGGGCTGTGAGCACAATCCCCATCTGTGGACGTTGGGCACTCAGACCATCCTCATGGAGACGGTTTCTAACCATTTGTGCAGACATATGCATATTTGTGGCCTGCTGGATGTAATTTTGCAGGGCTCTGGCAATGCTTCTCTTGTTCGTCCTTGCACAAAGGCTGAGGTAGTGGTCCTTGTTGTGAATTCCGTTCTTGAACTCCCTCCTGTGGTCATGAATGATACTTCGGCGAGTTCTGTCCGTGGACTCCCTCTGGTGGCTGTGAGGGGAACTGCTGGTTCTGAGGTTGCTTCCTCAGCTGCCCTTGTTTGTGGCTAGGCTGGCTTCTCTATTTAACTCCACTCAGATCGTTACTCCATGCCAGCTGTCAATGTATTAGCACTGGTTCAGATCTCTCTCAGATCTTTCTGATGACCTGTCTACTCCAGCAGAAGCTAAGTCCCTGCTAGTTCATTTGTTGTTCATTGTGTACTGTATATATTTCTTAGTACTTGCTAAGTTCTAGTCCAGCTCGCTAACATGATATTGCCTTGCTAGCTGGAAGCTCTGGGTTGCAGAGTGGCACCTCCGCACCGTGAGTCGGTGCGGGGGTCTTTTTGCACACTCTGCGTGGCTTTTTGTAGTTTTTTGTGCTGACCGCATAGATCCCTTTCCTATCCTCAGTCTATCTAGTAAGTCTGGCCTCCTTTGCTGAAACCTGTTTCATCCCTGTGTTTGTGACTTTCCTTTTAACTCACAGTTAATATATGTGGGGGGCTGCCTTTACCTTTGGGGGAATTTCTCTGAGGCAAGGTAAGGCTTATTTTCCTATCTTTAGGGGTAGATAGCTCTTTGGCATTGAAGAGGCGTCTAGGGAGAGTTAGGTACGCTCCACAGCTATTTCTAGTGTGTGTGTTATAGGATTAGGATTGCGGTCAGCAGAGTGCCCACTTCCCAGAGCTCGTCCTGTTTTCTAGTTTAACCATCAGGTCATTCCAGGTGCACCTAACCACCAGGTCCATAACAGTACAGCTGGCCCACAAAGTGTTAATGCATCTCAATAGAGGGATAAGAGAAGTTCTGAGACCATTTTTTTTCTCTGCAGTGTGTTTTGTCTTTCTTTTCCCCTTAACCTCTGGGTGGTTCAGGACTCAGGTGTAGATATGGACATTCAAGGTCTGTCCTCTTGTGTTGAGCACCTCACTGCGAGGGTACAAAGCATTCAAGATTATGTAGTTCAGAATCCTATGTTAGAGCCTAGAAATCCAATTCCTGATTTGTTTTTTGGAGATAGATCTAAATTTCTGAATTTCAAAAATAATTGTAAACTGTTTCTTGCTTTGAAACCCCGCTCCTCTGGTGACCCCATTCAGCAAGTAAAAATCATTATTTCTTTGTTACGTGGCGACCCACAAGACTGGGCATTCTCCCTTGCGCCAGGAGATCCTGCATTGCTTAATGTAGATGCGTTTTTTCTGGCGCTTGGATTGCTTTTTGACGAACCTAACTCTGTGGATCAGGCAGAGAAAATCTTGCTAGCTTTGTGTCAAGGTCAGGATGAAGCGGAGGTATATTGCCAGAAGTTTAGAAAGTGGTCTGTGCTTACTCAATGGAATGAGTGTGCCCTTGCAGCAATTTTCAGAAAAGGTCTTTCTGAAGCCCTTACGGATGTTATGGTGGAGTTTCCCACGCCTGCTGGTCTGAATGAATCAATGTCCTTGGCCATTCAGATCGATCGGCGCTTGCGTGAACGCAAGGTTGTGCGCCATTTGGCGGTGTCCTCTGAGCAGAGGCCTGAGCCTATGCAATGTGATAGGACTTTGACCAGAGCTGAACGGCAAGAACACAGACGTCAGAATAGGCTGTGTTTTTACTGTGGTGACCCCACTCATGCTATCTCTGATTGTCCTAAGCGCACTAAGCGGTTCGCTAGGTCCGTCACCATTGGTACTGTACAGCCTAAATTTATTTTGTCCATTACTCTGATTTGCTCTTTGTCGTCCTACTCTGTTATGACATTTGTGGACTCAGGCGCTGCCCTGAATTTGATGGACTTGGAGTTTGCCAGGCGCTGTGGTTTTTTCTTGGAGCCCTTGCAGTATCCTATTCCATTAAGGGGAATTGATGCTATGCCTTTGGCCAAGAATAAGCCTCAGTACTGGACTCAGTTGACCATGTGCATGGCTCCTGCACATCAGGAAGATGTTCGCTTTTTGGTGTTGCATAATTTGCATGATGTGGTCGTGTTGGGTTTGCCATGGCTACACGTCCATAATCCAGTATTGGATTGGAAATCAATGTCTGTGTCCAGTTGGGGTTGTCAAGGGGTACATGGTGACGTTCCGTTGTTGTCAATTTCTCCTTCTACTCCTTCTGAAGTCCCTGAGTTTTTGTCGGATTACCGAGATGTATTCGATGAGCCCAAATCCAGTGCCCTACCTCCTCATAGGGATTGTGATTGTGCTATTAATTTGATTCCTGGTAGTAAATTTCCTAAGGGACGACTTTTCAATTTATCTGTGCCGGAACATGCCGCTATGCAGAGTTATATAAAGGTGTCCGTGGAGAAAGGGCATATTAGCCCGTCGTCGTCACCGTTGGGAGCAGGGTTCTTTTTTGTGGCCAAGAAGGATGGTTCTCTGAGACCTTGTATAGATTACCGCCTTCTCAATAAAATCACGGTCAAATTTCAGTACCCTTTGCCTCTACTGTCTGATTTGTTTGCTCGGATTAAGGGGGCTAGATGGTTCACCAAGATAGATCTTCGAGGGGCGTATAATCTTGTGCATATAAAACAGGGCGATGAATGGAAAACAGCATTTAATACGCCCGAGGGCCATTTTGAGTACCTGGTGATGCCATTCGGGCTTTCTAATGCTCCATCTGTGTTTCAGTCCTTTATGCATGACGTCTTCCGAAAGTATTTGGATAGATTCATTATTGTATATTTGGATGATATTTTGGTCTTTTCGGATGATTGGGAGTCTCATGTGAAGCAGGTCAGAATGGTGTTCCAGGTTCTTCGTGCTAATTCTTTGTTTGTGAAGGGGTCTAAGTGTCTCTTCGGAGTTCAGAAGGTTTCCTTTTTGGGTTTCATTTTTTCCCCTTCTACTATCGAGATGGATCCTGTTAAAGTTCAGGCCATTTATGATTGGACTCAGCCTACATCTGTGAAGAGCCTTCAGAAATTCTTGGGCTTTGCTAATTTTTACCGTCGCTTCATCGCTAATTTTTCTAGTGTTGTTAAACCGTTGACTGATTTGACCAAGAAAGGTGCTGATGTGGTGAATTGGTCCTCTGCGGCCGTTGAGGCTTTTCGGGAGTTGAAACGTCGTTTCTCTTCGGCCCCTGTGTTGTGTCAGCCAGATGTTTCGCTCCCTTTTCAGGTCGAGGTTGATGCTTCTGAGATTGGAGCAGGGGCTGTTTTGTCTCAAAGATCTTCTGATGGCTCTGTGATGAAGCCATGTGCTTTCTTTTCTAGAAAGTTTTCGCCTGCTGAGCGTAATTATAATGTTGGCAATCGGGAGTTGTTGGCTATGAAGTGGGCGTTCGAGGAGTGGCGACATTGGCTTGAGTGAGCCAAGCATCGCGTAGTGGTCTTGACGGATCACAAAAATCTGACTTATCTCGAGTCTGCTAAGCGGTTCAATCCTAGACAGGCTCGATGGTCGCTGTTTTTCTCCCGTTTCAATTTTGTGGTTTCATACCTTCCGGGTTCTAAGAATGTGAAGGCCGATGTCCTTTCAAGGAGTTTTGTGCCTGATTCCCCGGGAGTTCCTGAGCCGGCTGGTATTCTCCAAGAGGGGGTAATTCTGTCTGCCATCTCACCTGATTTGCGGCGGGCGCTGCAGGAGAGTCAGGCTGATAGACCTGACCGTTGTCCAGCAGAAAAACTGTTTGTCCCTGATAGATGGACTAGTAGAGTTATCTCTGAGGTTCATTGTTCGGTGTTAGCTGGTCATCCTGGGATTTTTGGTACCAGAGATTTGGTGGCTAGGTCCTTTTGGTGGCCTTCCTTGTCACGGGATGTGCGTTCTTTTGTGCAGTCTTGTGGGACTTGTGCTCGGGCCAAGACCTGCTGTTCTCGTGCCAGTGGGTTACTTTTGCCCTTGCCAGTCCCGAAAAGGCCTTGGACGCATGTTTCCATGGATTTTATTTCAGATCTCCCTGTCACTCAAAGGATGTCGGTCATCTGGGTGGTTTGTGATCGCTTCTCTAAGATGGTCCATTTGGTACCCTTGCCTAAATTGCCTTCCTCCTCTGATTTGGTTCCACTATTTTTCCAGCATGTGGTTCGTTTGCATGGCATTCCGGAGAACATCGTGTCGGACAGAGGTTCCCAGTTTCTTTCAAGGTTTTGGCGGTCCTTTTGTGCTAAGATGGGCATTGATTTGTCTTTCTCTTCGGCTTTCCATCCTCAGACAAATGGCCAAACCGAACGAACTAATCAGACTTTTGAGACCTATCTGAGATGCTTTGTTTCTGCTGATCAGGATGATTGGGTGACCTTCTTGCCATTGGCTGAGTTCGCCCTTAATAATCGGGCCAGTTCGGCTACTTTGGTTTCGCCTTTTTTTTGTAAGGAGAAGGCTCAACGTTTCCCCAACCGCCGTCGCTGTGTTGGTCCCCGACTTCGTGTTGGGGATTTGGTTTGGTTGTCGTCTCGTCATGTCCCTATGAATGTTTCTTCTCCTAAGTTTAAGCCTCGTTTCATTGGTCCTTATAAGATTTCTGAAATTCTCAATCCTGTGTCGTTTCGTTTGGCCCTTCCAGTTTCTTTTGCCATCCATAATTTGTTCCATAGGTCATTGTTGCGGAGATATGTGGCGCCTATGGTTCCCTCCATTGACCCTCCTGCTCCGGTGTTGGTCGAGGGGGAGTTGGAGTATGCGGTGGAGAAAATTTTAGATTCTCGTATTTCGAGACGGAAACTTCAGTACCTGGTCAAATGGAAGGGCTATGGTCAGGAGGATAATTCCTGGGTTTTTGCCTCCGATGTCCATGCGGCCGAGTTGGTTCGTGCCTTTCATTTGGCTCGTCCTGATCGGCCTGGGGGCTCTGGTGAGGGTTCGGTGACCCCTCCTCAAGGGGGGGTACTGTTGTGAATTCCGTTCTTGAACTCCCTCCTGTGGTCATGAATGATACTTCGGCGAGTTCTGTCCGTGGACTCCCTCTGGTGGCTGTGAGGGGAACTGCTGGTTCTGAGGTTGCTTCCTCAGCTGCCCTCATTTGCGGCTAGGCTGGCTTCTCTATTTAATTCCACTCAGATCGTTACTCCATGCCAGCTGTCAATGTATTAACACTGGTTCAGATCTCTCTCGGATCTTTCTGATGACCTGTCTACTCCAGCAGAAGCTAAGTCCCTGCTAGTTCATTTGTTGTTCATTGTGTACTGTATATATTTCTTAGTACTTGCTAAGTTCTAGTCCAGCTCGCTAACATGATATTGCCTTGCTAGCTGGAAGCTCTGGGTTGCAGAGTGGCACCTCCGCACCGTGAGTCGGTGCGGGGGTCTTTTTGCACACTCTGCGTGGCTTTTTGTAGTTTTTTTGTGCTGACCGCATAGATCCCTTTCCTATCCTCAGTCTATCTAGTAAGTCTGGCCTCCTTTGCTGAAACCTGTTTCATCCCTGTGTTTGTGACTTTCCTCTTAACTCACAGTTAATATATGTGGGGGTCTGCCTTTACCTTTGGGGGAATTTCTCTGAGGCAAGGTAAGGCTTATTTTCCTATCTTTAGGGGTAGTTAGCTCTTAGGCTGTGAAGAGGCATCTAGGGAGAGTTAGGTACGCTCCACAGCTATTTCTAGTAAGTGTGTTATAGGATTAGGATTGCGGTCAGCAGAGTTCCCACTTCCCAGAGCTCGTCCTGTTTTCTAGTTTAACCATCAGGTCATTCCAGGTGCACCTAACCACCAGGTCCATAACAGGTCCTGCTGCAGGATTGTGGCCCTCATATGGCCACCTCCATGTCTCCTGGTGTACTGTCCTGTCTCCTGGTAGCTCCTCCAGCCTCTGGACACTACGCGTGTTGGGCAAAAAAGGTGCAAAATAAGTGCCCATGAATTGAGGAAAATCAAGCGTGAAGCTGCCAAGATGCCATTTGCCACCAGTTTTGCCATATTTCAGAGCTGCAACGTTACTGGAGTAACAAAAAGCACAAGGTGTGCGATACTCAGGGACATGGCCAAGGTAAGGAAGGCTGAAAAATGACCACCTTTGAACAAGAAACATAAGATAAAACATCAAGACTGGGCCAAGAAATATCTGAAGACTGAATTTTCAAAGGTTTTATGGACTGATAAAATGAGAGTGACTCTTGATGGGCCAGAGACTGGATCAGTAAAGGGCAGAGAGCTCCACTCGGACTCAGATGCCAGCAAGGTGGAGGTGTGGTACTGGTATGGGCTGGTATCATCAAAGATGAACTTGTGGGACCTTTTCAGGTTGAGGATGGAGTGAAGCTCAACTCCCAGACCTACTGCTAGTTTCTCGAAGACAACTTCTTCAGTGGTACAGGAAGAAGTCAGTATCGTTCAAGAAAAACATGATTTTCATGCACGACAATGCTCCATCACATGCCTCCAACTACTCCACAGCGTGGCTGTCCAGTAAAGTCTCAAAGAAGAAAAAATAATGACATGGCCCCCTTGTTCGCCTGATTTGAGCTCCATAGAGAACCTGTGGTCCCTCATAAAATGTGAGATCTACAGGGAAGGAAAACCGTACACCTCTCATGGCAGTGTCTGGAAGGGTGTGGAGGCTGCTGCACGTAATGTTCATCGTAAACAGATCAAGCACCTGACAGAATCTTTGAATGAAAGGCTGTTGAGTGTCATCATAAAGAAAGGTGGCTATATTGGTCACTAATTTTTTGGGGTTTTGTTTTTGTATGTCAAAAATGTATATTTCTTAATTTTGTGCAGTGATATTGGTTTACCTGGTGAAAATAAACAAGTGAGATGGGAATATATTTGGTTTTTATTAAGTTACCTAATAATTCTGCACAGTAATAGTTACCTGCACAAACAGATATCGTCCTAATATAGCCAAATCTAAAAAAAAAACCCACTGTAACCTCCAAAGATATTAAGCTTTGATATTTATGAGTCTTTTGGGTTGATTGAGAACATAGTTGTTGATCAATAATAAAAATAATCCTCTAAAATACAACTTGCCCAATAATTCTGCACACAGTGTATTTTTAATTTAAATCAGTCTGATTATGTGAAAGGCGAAGAAAAAGTGCACCAGAAGAATTTTACATTATTAATGATCCTCTATGTCTAAATTGGAAATCTGCTACTCTACCCCAGGGGGGTGATTAATATAGTAGGCTACGAAGTTTGATTAAAAGAGAATGAAATGTCTGACATGCAGTCTATTTATCAGATATTATGATATTAAACTGTCTAATCACAACGGCACCTAAATTAAGACTTACGATCATATCATGAAATGTCATATTTTTCTTTTGCTTTACGTTAGCATATGGAAGTTACCATGTAATAGTGAGTAGTTATTTTATTCTAAAGAAGAATTAATTACTAATTATTTAGTGAAATTTGCACTTTTCTAAGTCAGACATTGAAATTGGCATGAAGTTAATTGCAGAGGTAGTAGATTAAAAATACAAAATAGATTTTATGTAAAATGAAGACTAAATGAAATACCAAAGACCACAAGTCACTTTTATGCACAGGTTATGAGACTGTTTTTTAACTGTCTGAGCCAAAAAATGGGTCAAACTGAAAAAAGTTGCAAATAAGAAGATATTCACTGGTTCCACATTGCTAGCCTATCCTAAGGAAGGGCCATGAATGTGTTTTGCCAGAAAGCCCTTTATGGTAAAAATGTAAATGCAATAGATCATAAATACGAAATTGGGTGGGCCAGTCCATAGCTTCATTGCCTTCATCTTGCAGGAACTGCTGATACACTCCAGCCACATGAGGTCTGGCATTGTCCTGCATTAGGAGGAACCCAGGGCCAACCGCACCAGCATATGGTCTCACAAGGGGTCTGAGGATCTCATCTCAGTACCTAATGACAGTCAGGCTACCTTTGGCAAGCACATGGAGGGCTGTGTAGCCCTCCAAAGAAATGCCACCCCACACCATTACTGACTCACTGCCAAACCGGTCATGCTTAAGGATGTTGCAGGCAGCAGATCGCTCTCCACGGCATCTCCAGACTCTGTCACGTCTGTCACGTGCTCAGTGTGAACTTGCTTTCATCTGTGAAGAGCACAGGGTGCCAGTGGCGAATTTGCCAATCCTGGTGTTCTGTGGCAAATGCCAAGAGTCCAGCACGGTGTTGGGCTGTGAGCACAATCCCCATCTGTGGACATTGGGCACTCAGACCATCTTCATGGAGTCGGTTTCTAACCATTTGTGCAAACATATGCACATTTGTGGCCTGCTGGATGTAATTTTGCAGGGCTCTGGCAATGCTTCTCTTGTTCGTCCTTGCACAAAGGCTGAGGTAGCGGTCCTGCTGCAGGATTGTGGCCCTCATATGGCCACCTCCATGTCTCCTGGTGTACTGGCCTGTCTCCCAATAGCTCCTCCAGCCTCTGGACACTACGCTGACAGACACAGCAAACCTTCTTGCCACAGCTCGCATTGATGTGCCATCCTGGATGAACTGCACTACCTGAGACACTTGTGTGGGTTGTAGAGTCTGTCTCATGCTACCAGGAGTGTGAAAGCACAACCAACATTCAAAAGTGACCAAAACATCAGCCAGAAAGCATTGGTACTAAGATGTGGTCTGTGGTCCCCACCTGCAGAACCACTCCTATATTGAGTGTGTCTTGATAGTTGCCAATAATTTCCATCTGTTGTCTATTCCATTTGCACAAGATAATTGCCAATAATTTCCATCTGTTGTCTATTCCATTTGCACAAAAGCATGTGAAATTGATTGTCAAACAGTGTTGCTTCCTAAGTGGACAGTTTGATTTCACAGAAGTTTGATTTACTTGGAGTTATATTCTGTTGTTTAAGTGTTCCCATTATTTTTTGAGCAGTGTATATGTTTTATATTACATAAATAGATAGAATAAAAGATGGTAAATCATCTGCCGTGTACTGTAAAATCACTGCAGGAGCTGACAGGATAGAGATGGATTACATACAGTAAATACACATAGAATAGAGAGATATACAGATGTCAGTGATATATACAATTACTGCTATGTTTGTGTAGCTTTCTGTACATGTATTTAATTAATAAAATATTATTTTTGGGAAAAAAATGGCATGGGCTCCTGCACAAATTTTGTAACCAGCAGAGGGAAAGCCGATGGCTGGGGGCCAATGTTTAAAGCCTGGGAAGGGGGTAATACCCATGGAGCTTCCCAGACTATTAATATCAGCTCACATATACTTAGCCTTTACTGGCTATTAAAATGGGGGACCCTAAAAAATAACGTAGGATCACCCTATAATTAATAATCAGCAAAGGCTAAGCAGACAGCTGCTAGCTGATATTAATAGCCTTATCATACAACTAACTAGCCTACTAGATTTTTTACACATTAAGTAGGTAGTTGAGCTTAAATTCTGAGAACTGTTATATACTGACGTATGATGTCTTTTATATTAAAAAAATGGTATATTTTATCTTCTAATATGAGGCTGATGATAATTTATTTACTATGCCACGTAATATACTGTACTGTACACAAATACCTTTCTACGAGCACTGTACATTTATGGCGTGGTATGGAAAGAAGTTAGCAGTTGAAATAAACATGTTTTGAAACATTTAGTTAAAATTGTGGAATTAAACTATTGAAATCCAAAGAATGTTTAAAGACACTTCACCAAAGTTAGGTAGAATTCTTATATTTTTTCATGTACACTGTGTGCAGAATTATTAGGCAAGTTGTATTTTGATCACATGATACTTTTTATACATGTTGTCCTACTCCAAGCTGTTCAGGCTTGAGAGCGAACTACCAATTATGAAACATAGTAACATAGTAACATAGTTATTAAGGTTGAAGGAAGACTAAGTCCATCTAGTTCAACCCATAGCCTAACCTAACATGCCCTAGTATGTTGATCCAGAGGAAGGCAAAAAATCCCATGTGGCAAAGAGTAAGCTCCGCATTGGGAAAAAAAATTCCTTCCCGACTCCACATACGGCTGTCAGACTAGTTCCCTGGATCAACACCCTATCAAGGAATCTAGTATATATAACTTGCAACATTATACTTTTCAAGAAAGGTATCCAGTCCCCTCTTAAATTTAAGTAACGAATCACACATTACAACATAAAGTAAATCAGGTGATGTGCATCTCTGTAATGAGGAGAGGTGTTGTTTATTGACATCAAAACCCCATATAAGGTGTGCTTAATTATTAGGCAACTTCGTTTCCTTTGGCAAAATGGGTCAGAAGAGAGATTTGACAGGCTCTGAAAAGTCCAAAATTGTGAGATGTCTTGCAGAGGGATGCAGCAGTCTTCAAATCGCCAAACTTTTGAAGCGTGATCACTGAACAATCAAGCGTTTCATGGCAAATAGTCAACAGGGCAGCAAGAAGCGTGTTGGGCAAAAAAGGTGCAAAGTAAGTGCCCATGAATTAAGGAAAATCAAGCGTGAAGCTGCCAAGATGCCATTTGCCACCAGTTTTGCCATATTTCAGAGCTGCAACATTACTGGAGTAACAAAAAGCACAAGGTGTGCGATACTCAGGGACATGGCCAAGGTAAGGAAGGCTGAAAAATGACCACCTTTGAACAAGAAACATAAGATAAAACATCAAGACTGGGCCAAAAAATATCTAAAGACAGACTTTTCAAAGGTTTTATGGACTGATGAAATGAGAGTGACTCTTGATGGGCCAGAGGCTGGATCAGTAAAGAGAGAGAGAGAGAGAGCTCCACTCGGACTCAGATGCCAGCAAGGTGGAGGTGGGGTACTGGTATGGGCTGGTATCATCAAAGATGAACTTGTGGGACCTTTTCAGGTTGAGGATGGAGTGAAGCTCAACTCCCAGACCTACTGCCAGTTTCTGGAAGACTTATTCAAGCAGTGGTACAGGAAGAAGTCGGTATCGTTCAAGAAAAACATGATTTTCATGCAGGACAGTGCTCCATCACATGCCTCCAATTACTCCACAGCGTGACTGGCCATTAAAGGTCTCAAAGAAGAAAAAATAATGACATGGCCCCCTTGTTCACCTGATCTGAACCCCATAGAGAACCTGTGGTCCCTCATAAAATGTGAGATCTACAGGGAGGGAAAACAGTACACCTCTCGGAACAGTGTCTGGGAGGCTGTGGTGGCTGCTGCAGGCAATGTTGATCGTAAACAGATCAAGCAACTAACAGAATCTATGGATGGAAGGCTGTTGAGTGTCATCATAAAGAAAGGTGGCTATATTGGTAACTAATTTTGTTTTTGCATGTCAGAAATGTTTATTTCTAATTTTTGTGCAGTTATATTGGATTACCTGGTGAAAATAAACAAGTGGGTTGGGAATATATTTGGTTTTTATTAAGTTGCTTAATAATTCTGCACAGTATTAGTTACCTGCACAAACAGATATCCTCCTAAGATAGCCAAATCTAAAAAAAACCTCACTCCAACTTCCAAAAATATTAAGCTTTGATATTTGAGTCTTTTGGGTTGATTGAGAACATAGTTGTTGATCAATAATAAAATTATTCTCTAAAATACAACTTGCCTAATAATTCTGTACACAGTGTTGTCTTCACTGAATAGAGACTTTTGGATTGCAGAGATAGAAGATAATTTGTATGAAGTGGGGAGGTGGGGGAAATGTGTGGAGCTAGAGGCAGACTCTGGCATTCTGCTGCAAGATCACTTGAAATGACAGTTCGATTTAGAATGGGATTTCAAAAAATCTCCTGTAGGTGTAATATGTACATTACAGACCAAAGTTTGGACACACCTTGTCATTTAAAGATTTTTCTGTATTTTATGACTATGAAAATTGTACATTCACACTGAAGGCATCAAAACTATGAATTAACACATGTGGAATTATATACTTAACAAAAAAGTGTGAAACAACTGAAATTATGTCTTATATTCTAGGTTCTTCAAAGTAGCCACCTTTTGCTTTGATGACTGCTTTGCACACTCTTGGCATTCTCTTGATGAGCTTCAACAGGTAGTCACTGGGAATGGTCTTCTAATAATCTTGAAGGAGTTCCCAGAGATGCTTAGCACTTGTTGGCCCTTTTGCCTTCACTCTGCGGTCCAGCACACCCCAAACCATCTCGATTGGGTTCAGGTCTGGTGACTGTGGAGGCCAGGTCATCTGACGTAGCACCCCATCACTTTCCTTCTTGGTCAAATAGCCCTTACACAGCCTGGAGGTGTGTTTGGGGTCATTGTCCTGTTGAAAAATAAATGATGGTCCAACTAAACGCAAACCGGATGGAATAGCATGCCGCTGCAAGATGCTGTGGTAGCCATACTGGTTCAGTATGCCTTCAATTTTGAATAAATCCCCAACAGTGTCACCAGCAAAGCACCGCCACAGCATCACACCTCCTCCTCCATGCTTCACGGTGGGAACCAGACATGAAGAGTCCATCCGTTCACCTTTTCTGCGTCGCACAAAGACACAGTGGTTGGAACCAAAGATCTCAAATTTGGACTCATCAGACCAAAGCACAGATTTCCACTGGTCTAATGTCCATTCCTTGGGTTCTTTAGCCCAAACAAGTCTCTTCTGCTTGTTTCCTGTCCTTAGCAGTGGTTTCCTAGCAGCTATTTTACCATGAAGGCCTGCTGCACAAAGTCTCCTCTTAACAGTTGTTGTTGAGATGTGTCTGCTGCTAGAACTCTGTGTGGCATTGACCTGGTCTCTAATCTGAGCTGCTGTTAACCCTTGATTTCTGTGGCTGGCAACTCAGATAAACTTATCCACAGAAGCAGAGGTGACTCTTGGTCTTCCTTTCCTGGGGTGGTCCCCATGTGAGCCAGTTTCTTTGTAGCGCTTGATGGTTTTTGCCACTGCACTTGGGGACACTTTCAAAGTTTTCCCAATTTTTCAGACTGACTAACCTTCATTTCTTTACTTTGTTGCTTTTTTCTTGCCATAATACAAATTCTAACAGTCTATTCAGTAGGACTATCAGCTGTGTATCCACCAGACTTCTGCACAACACAACTGATGGTCCCAACACCATTTATAAGGCAAGAAATTCCACTTATTAAACCTGACAGGGCACACCTGTAAAGTGAAAACCATTCCCGGTGACTACCTCTTGAAGCTCATCAAGTGAATGCCAAGAGTGTGCAAAGCAGTCATCAAAGCAAAAGGTGGCTACTTTGAAGAACCTAGAATATAAGACATAATTTCAGTTGTTTCACACTTTTTTGTTAAGTATATAATTCCACATGTGTTAATTCATAGTTTTGATGCCTTCAGTGTGAATGTACAATTTTCATAGTCATGAAAATACAGAAAAATCTTTAAATGAGAAGGTGTGTCCAAACTTTTGGTCTGTACTGTACGTGTCATTTTAAAATTTTGGGGTTAAAAAACATCCATAGTTCACCCTATTGATAGATGCTGCCCATGCGCTGGACTGCTGCAGGTAACCTTTAGCCTTTGAAGTTTCATGCTATACATGCAAACACCATAGCCAATGCTAGTAACCATCCATTATCAATGGATGGAAATATATACAGACTGGCAGAGAATACCAAATCAGTCAAAAAGGCAAGAAATTTAAAACAGGATTTATGGTTATAGTTTTTTTTAATGAAGTTGTCCACTACTTTTAGATTGATGGCCTATCCTTAGGATAGGTCATCAATGTCTGATTGACCGGGGTCCGAAATCCGGCACCCCCACCGATCAGCTGTTCTCGGTGTCGGCGACTGCCGCTGGCCTGAAGTACTTACTTGCTGAGCTGCTCCATCTACTTATAGCGGCTGCCGTAGGGTATTGCACATACGCCTGCTATTGATATGAATTGGAGGCGCATATGAAGTACCAAGTTCCGGCCGCTTGGCAAATGAGTACTTCCGGACAGGGGCTGACACCACCCGCACCGTTAACAGCTTTTCGGCGGGGTGCTGGGTGTCGGACATTTGATGACCTACCGTAAGGATAGGCCATCAATGTAAGAGTAGTATACAACCTCTTTATTTGATCGCATATGCTTCTGTTTAGGAACTTTTTCAAAATCTTTGCCAACCCCTTTAAGCATACTATGTGCATGATAAAAATATGAGATATAATTTAGTCATAGAACAAATGATGGAACTATAATTTATATCCCAAGAGAAGAAAATAAACTTTTCCTATAAATAATGTATATATTCCTTTAACTTACTATGCTTGTCCATGCAACATTAAATCACAACATGCAGAATTGGATCTATTAGGCCTAAGTGCAAGAACTGCTACATTGACAAATAGGTGTAATTATAAAAGCTAAAATAAAATATAATCTGTTCCTTCTACACTTTCTTGCAGTTATGATAAATACTGTTTGTTTCAAGCTCAGCATTAGATGCTCAGAGGTTTAACTTTAGTACAAAGGCAGATTTTCACAAAAAAAATCCATTATTAACCATTGCATAATTAGGCCATGGACTTGATGTATGAAGTTGTCCTTATAATGACTATTACTTTTTTGTATGAAAAATGCACCAGAGCATTAGCAGAAGCCAAAATATCCTTTTTTGTTTATGTCTGCATTTAATGGATATAATGGAAGTAATTGCCTGTGTCTTTAGATTTAAGAAGTGAATGAAAACAGAAGTGTTATCCTCTGGAGGTGCAAGGGGAATTAGGGGCATATAACAGCCAATATTAGGCTGAACTTGGACGTCTCTGAAACGCAATTTGTGTACGGAGCATGATGTACAGACTAGCCAATGGTCTTCTGACTTTACACTCAACATTCTCAAATTTGCCTGTCCTTACATTGAGCTATGATTGTATTTGGTGGGCATACAAATTCAGTCTTAGGGCTCTTTCAGAGGTCAATGTGTCCGGTACGTGTGATGACAGTTTTCATAAGTACCGGAGACACTTCCACATGTAGACACATTGAAATCTATGTTGCTGTGCACATGTCAGTGTGTTTCCACCGACCGTGTGTCTGTGAGACCCACACGCAAAACGTCCTGCACACATACACATGGATCACATACTGGGATGTCATCTGTGTGACAAGACCCTGCGTCTAGAAAGCAGCATTACAGTTAGCGCTTTTCCCTGGTGCCGGGTGCTGAAGACAGCTCTAATCGTTCTCACCTTCTCTGCTGGCATGAACAGGAGAGAATGATGAGAGTTATATTCATCTGATAACAATGAGAGCTGGTGTTTTGGAAATTTGGTTTGGAAAAATCTATCCCTGTGTGTGCTGTGGCCGTTCCCAATAAGACTGAGTATTTTGAGTGCTCAAGAATGACACTGTCCACCATTGTGGCAAATAACTTTCCACCAATACTGACAGTTTATTGTACATACATGGTTTTATAATTGCATATAGAAAGGGGTGGTTGGGGGGGCTTAGTTAATTACCATATTGTCAAACTCCTCTGTTATTGGTTATCTAAATATATGTGGAATATTGTGATTAATGCACATATGGATGATGATTAAGCAACTAAAATGTAGCTGTCTGCATCTAGGACAAAGTTGAGACATCTGATCATCACTTAGTACATCTGGTGCTGTTCTGCTTTTGGCTGGAAATCCCCAAACAGTCTTTCTGGCTTATATCAGTTTATGTCAGCCATTTTAAGCAATTGAATATAGTGTATAAATTAGCTGTGGATATATGAGTATACATGAGTATATATAATTATATAGGAGTATATACGCAAGTGAGATCTATATGATACAGTATATATTTCCATCACAATCCCCCCTTAGATATCACTTACCCTAATCCTAGCCTCCTGTCCCAAAGCGCTGCACCTTTTCTATGCTGCCGGTGAGCTGATGCATGCCTAGCGCATACACCCCTGTTATGATCCTAGTGGCTGAGGATCACAAATCTAACCAGCTAAGTAGAAGAAAATAGGACGAGCTCTGGGGATGTGGTAACTGGACTGACCACAAACCTGATCCTAACCGCAACACTATAGGCAGCCGTGGAACGTTTCCTGAAATCCTAGACGTCTCTTCATGGCCTGAGAAACTGACTACCCCTAAAGAGAAAGTAAAGACCTCACTTGCCTCAGAGAAATAACCCCAGAGATATAGAAGCCCCCCACAAATAATAACGGTGAGTTAAGAGGAAAAGACAAACGCAGAGATGAAACAGGTTAAGCAAATGAGGCCCACTAACGCTAGATAGCAGAAAATAGCAAGGGATCTGTGCGGTCAGTAAAAAACCCTATGCAAAAATATCCACGCAGAGAATGCGAGAACCCCCACACCAACTAACGATGTGGGGGGAGCAACTCAGCACCCCAGAGCACCAGCAAGCTGGGAAATCACATATTAGCAAGCTGGACAAAACTCATCATATACTAGGAAACATATTGAACACAGATGAGCAAAAATAAGCAAACAAAACTTAGCTTCTCTTGGAGAGACTGATAACGGATGTAGACAGGAGCAATCAGAATAGCACTGAATACAATGACAACAGGCAAGGAATGAAGGACCAGCTGGATTAAATAGGAAACCTAACTAGCAGATGACAAGACAGCTGATCTGTCATGAATCCCAATGGCTAGGGATAGCACAGGACAAGCAAAGTACAAATAGATTACGGACGAGCTCTAGGGTGATGGAACCTAGGCTGACCGCTGCCCTACGCCTGACAAACGCAACTAGAGATAGCCAGGGAGCGTGCCTACGTTGGTTCTAGATGCCACGCACCAGCCTAAGAGCTAACTAGCACTGCAGAGAAAATAAAGACCTCACTTGCCTCCAGCGGAATGAACCCCAAAAGATATAGTTGCCCCCCACATGTATTGACGGTGAAATGAGAGGAAGGCACACACATAGAGATGATATATATAGTTTTAGCAAATTGAGGCCCGCTGTAAACTAGAAAGCAGAACGATACAAAAGGGGACTGAGCGGTCAGCAAAAAACCCTAATCAAAAAAAACCATCCTGAGATTACAAGAACCCATGTGCCAACTCATGGCACATGGGGAGAACCTCAGTCCACTAGAGCTACCAGCTAGCATAGAGACATAATAAGCAAGCTGGACAAAAAACCAAACAACTGAAAATCAGCACTTAGCTTATCCTGAAAGATCTGGGAGCAGGTAGGCAGGAACCAAACAGAGCACATCTGAATACATTGATAGCCGGCAAGGGAAATGACAGAAAGGCCAGGTAAAATAGGAAACACCCAGCCACTGATGGACAGGTGGAAACCAAAGGCCGCAACCCACCAAAGTCACCCAGTACCAGCAGTAACCACCAGAGGGAGCCCACAAACAGAATCCACAACAGTACCCCCCCCTTGAGGAGGGGTCACCGAACCCTCACGAGAACCCCCAGGGCGATCAGGGTGAGCTCTATGGAAGGCGCGGACCAAATCAGTCGCATGAACATCGGAGGCGACCACCCAGGAATTATCCTCCTGACCATAACCCTTCCACTTAACCAAATACTGGAGTTTGCGTCTGGAAACACGAGAATCCAAGATCTTCTCAACAACATACTCCAATTCTCCCTCCACCAGCACCGGAGCAGGAGGCTCAACTGAAGGAACAACGGGCACCTCATACCTCCACAACAATGACCGATGGAACACATTATGAATAGCAAACGATGCTGGGAGATCCAAACGAAAAGATACAGGGTTAAGAATCTCCGAGATCCTATAAGGACCGATGAACCGAGGCTTGAACTTAGGAGAAGAGACCTTCATAGGGACAAAACGAGAAGACAACCACACCAAATCCCCAACAAGAAGTCGGGGACCCACGCGGCGACGGCGATTAGCAAACTGCTGAGTCTTCTCCTGAGATAACTTCAAATTGTCCACCACCTGATTCCAAATCTGATGTAGCCTGTCCACCACCACGTCCACTCCAGGACAATCCGAAGGCTCCACCTGACCAGAGGAAAAACGAGGATGAAACCCCGAATTACAAAAAAAAGGAGAGACCAACGTGGCCGAACTAGCCCGATTATTAAGAGCAAATTCGGCCAGTGGCAAAAAAGCAACCCAGTCATCTTGATCAGCAGAAACAAAACACCTCAAATAAGTTTCCAAGGTCTGATTAGTTCGCTCCGTCTGGCCATTCGTCTGAGGATGGAATGCAGACGAGAAAGACAAATCAATGCCCATCTTGGCACAAAACGTCCGCCAAAATCTAGACACAAACTGGGATCCCCTGTCAGAAACGATATTCTCCGGAATCCCATGCAAACGAACCACGTTCTGAAAAAATAAAGGGACCAACTCAGAGGAGGAAGGCAACTTAGGCAAGGGCACCAAATGAACCATCTTAGAAAAGCGGTCACACACAACCCAGATAACGGACATTTTCTGTGAAACCGGGAGATCAGAAATAAAATCCATGGAAGTGTGCGTCCAAGGCCTCTTCGGGATGGGCAAGGATAACAACAACCCACTGGCCCGAGAACAGCAAGGCTTAGCTCGAGCACACACTTCACAAGACTGCACAAAGGTACGCACATCCCTAGACAAGGAAGGCCACCAAAAAGACCTGGCCACCAAGTCTCTAGTACCAAATATTCCAGGATGACCAGCCAACACAGAAGAATGGACCTCAGAGATGACTCTACTGGTCCAATCATCCGGAACAAACAGTCTTTCTGGTGGACAACGATCCGGTTTATCCACCTGAAACTCCTGCAATGCACGTCGCAAGTCTGGGGATATGGCAGACAATATTACCCCATCCCTAAGGATACCAGTAGGCCCAGAGTCTCCAGGAGAGTCAGGCACAAAACTCCTGGAAAGAGCATCTGCCTTCACATTCTTTGAACCTGGCAGGTATGAAACCACAAAATTGAAACGAGAAAAAAACAACGACCAACGAGCCTGTCTAGGATTCAAACGCCTGGCAGACTCAAGGTAAATGAGATTCTTGTGATCAGTCAAGACCACCACACGATGTTTAGCACCCTCAAGCCAATGACGCCACTCCTCAAATGCCCACTTCATGGCCAAAAGCTCCCGATTACCCACATCATAATTGCGCTCGGCGGGCGAGAATTTTCTAGAGAAGAATGCACATGGCTTCATCACCGAGCCATTAGAACTTCTCTGTGACAAAACCGCCCCCGCTCCAATCTCGGAAGCATCAACCTCAACCTGAAAAGGAAGTGAAACATCTGGTTGACACAACACAGGAGCAGAAGAAAACCGGCGCTTAAGTTCCTGAAAGGCCTCCACGGCCGCAGGAGACCAATCAGCAACATCAGCACCCTTTTTAGTCAAATCAGTCAAAGGTTTAACAATACTGGAAAAATTAGCAATGAACCGACGATAAAAATTAGCAAACCCCAAGAACTTCTGAAGGCTCTTAACAGATGTAGGTTGTGTCCAGTCACAAATCGCCTTAACCTTGACGGGATCCATCTCAATAGTAGAAGGAGAAAAAATGTACCCCAAAAAAGAAATCTTCTGGACTCCGAAGAGACACTTTGAGCCCTTCACAAACAGAGAATTGGCCCGCAGAACCTGAAACACCTTCCTGACCTGTAGAACATGAGACTCCCAGTCATCAGAAAACACCAAAATATCATCCAAATACACAATCATAAACTTATCCAGATATTCACGGAAAATATTGTGCATAAAGGACTGAAAGACTGACGGAGCATTGGAGAGTCCAAAAGGCATTACCAAATACTCAAAATGGCCCTCAGGCGTATTAAATGCGGTTTTCCACTCATCACCGTTTTATCCGCACCAGATTATACGCACCGCGAAGATCTATCTTAGTGAACCACCTAGCCCCCTTAATGCGAGCAAACAAATCAGTCAATAATGGCAATGGATACTGATACTTGACTGTAATCTTATTCAGAAGGCGATAATCTATACAAGGCCTCAGGGAACCATCTTTTTTTGCCACAAAAAAAAAACCTGCTCCCAGAGGGGACGAAGATGGACGAATATGTCCCTTTTCCAAGGACTCCTTAATATAATTCCGCATAGCAGTATGCTCTGGCAGTGACAGATTAAATAAACGACCCTTAGGGAACTTACTGCCAGGAATCAATTCTATAGCACAGTCACAATCTCTATGCGGAGGGAGCGAATTGAGCTTAGGCTCCTCAAAAACATCCCTATAGTCAGACAAAAACGCAGGGATCTCAGAAGGAGTAGAAGAAGCGATTGAAATCGGAGGTGCATCATCATGAACCCCCTGACATCCCCAGCTTAACACAGACATTGTTTTCCAGTCCAGGACAGGATTATGAGTTTGTAACCATGGCAGACCAAGCACTAGTACATCATGTAAATTATAAAGTACAAGGAAGCGAATCACCTCCTGATGAACGGGAGTCATGCGCATGGTCACTTGTGTCCAATACTGCGGTTTATTCATAGCCAATGGTGTAGAGTCAATTCCCTTCAGAGGAATAGGAACTTCCAGAGGTTCCAAACTAAAACCGCAGCGTTTAGCAAATGACCAATCCATAAGACTCAGGGCAGCGCCCGAATCCACATAGGCATCGACGGAAATGGAAGACAGTGAAAAAATCAGAGTCACAGACAAAATGAACTTAGGCTGCAGAGTACCAATGGCAAAAGATTTATCAACCCTTTTTGTGCGTTTAGAGCATGCTGATATAACATGAGCTGAATCACCACAATAGAAACACAATCCATTTTTCCGCCTATAATTTTGCCGTTCACTTCTGGACTGAATTCTATCACATTGCATAGTCTCAGGTGCCTGTTCAGAAGACACCGCCAACTGGTGCACGGGTTTGCGCTCCCGCAAACGCCGACCAATCCGAATGGCCATAGCCACAGACTCACTCAGACCTGTAGGCGTAGGGAACCCCACCATAATATCCTTAATGGCCTCAGAAAGACCATTTCTCAAGTTTGCAGCCAGGGCGCACTCATTCCACTGAGTAAGCACCGACCATTTCCGAAACTTCTGACAATATATCTCCGCTTCATCATGCCCCTGAGAGAGGGCTAATAAAGCCTTTTCAGCCTGAATCTCCAGGTTAGGTTCCTCATAGAGCAATCCCAATGCCAGAAAAAACGCATCCACACTGAGCAATGCAGGATCCCCTGGTGCCAATGCAAATGCCCAATTCTGAGGGTCGCCCCGCAGGAAAGATATTACAATCCTGACCTGTTGAGCAGGGTCTCCAGAGGAGCGAGATTTTAAAGAAAGAAACAATTTACAATTGTTCCTGAAATTCAGGAAGGTAGATCTATCTCCAGAAAAGAACTCTGGAATAGGAATTCTAGGTTCAGACATGGGAGTGTGAACAACAAAATCCTGTATGTTTTGAACTTTTGCAGCGAGATTACTCAGGCTGGAAGCCAAACTCTGGACATCCATGTTAAACAGCTAAGATCAGAGCCATTCAAGGGTTAAGAGGAGGTAAGAAGCAGCTAGACAGCAATTAAGGGCTAGGCAGCAAAACTCTGAAGGGAAAAAAAAAAAAAAAAAAAAATTTTCCCTTAAACACTTCTCTTTCTCCTGCTTCAGCCCAAACAATTAACACTTTGTGGGCCGGCTATACTGTCATGAATCCCAATGGCTAGGGATAGCACAGGACAAGCAAAGTACAAATAGATTACGGACGAGCTCTAGGGTGATGGAACCTGGGCTGACCGCTGCCCTACGCCTGACAAACGCAACTAGAGATAGCCAGGGAGCGTGCCTACGTTGGTTCTAGACGCCACGCACCAGCCTAAGAGCTAACTAGCACTGCAGAGAAAATAAAGACCTCACTTGCCTCCAGCGGAATGAACCCCAAAAGATATAGTTGCCCCCCACATGTATTGACGGTGAAATGAGAGGAAGGCACACACATAGAGATGATATATATAGTTTTAGCAAATTGAGGCCCGCTGTAAACTAGAAAGCAGAACGATACAAAAGGGGACTGAGCGGTCAGCAAAAAACCCTAATCAAAAAAAACCATCCTGAGATTACAAGAACCCATGTGCCAACTCATGGCACATGGGGAGAACCTCAGTCCACTAGAGCTACCAGCTAGCATAGAGACATAATAAGCAAGCTGGACAAAAAACCAAACAACTGAAAATCAGCACTTAGCTTATCCTGAAAGATCTGGGAGCAGGTAGGCAGGAACCAAACAGAGCACATCTTAATACATTGATAGCCGGCAAGGGAAGTGACAGAAAGGCCAGGTAAAATAGGAAACACCCAGCCACTGATGGACAGGTGGAAACCAAAGGCCGCAACCCACCAAAGTCACCCAGTACCAGCAGTAACCACCAGAGGGAGCCCACAAACAGAATCCACAACACTGATCCCAGCCAGAAACCTGCAAAATAACAAAAAGAGCCACCAGGGGGAGCCCAAAGAGAGAACTCACACAGTACCACTCACGACCACAGGAGGGAGCCTGGAAACAGAGTTCACAACACCCCCCCCTCCTAATAGACTTTTCGCAAATGGGCGATCAGGAGATCTGTCCCTAACGGGGGTTTGTTGCAATCAGTCTCTTAGTCAACAGCATGTTTAGTCTGCGGTGTGTATTCTTTATCAGGTAGGTCATCTATCCCATCAGGCAGGGCATCCACAACATCATTCTGGCTTGGGTGTCATGCTCTGGTAGAAAAGCTTTCTTGCAATGCGATGAGTGGATTCAAGTGGGTCTTCCTTCCAGTTTCACAGAGGTTGGTGTCATCAGCGGCACTTGGACAGGACCATCAAATCTGGGATCGAGTGGTGGTCTCTTTACAAGCTTTTTTTTCACCAACACCCAGTCTCCAGGCTTTAGGGAGTGCACACCGGACACTGAATCTGGATCTGGCAGTGAAGAAAAAACTCAAGAATGGATGTTAGCAAGTTTCTTGGTGAGTTAAATTACATAAGCAGACAAAGTATCATATTGCATAGTCAGCTGCTGAGGGAAGAATACCCCTAACCTGGGACTAGACCCAAACAAAATTTCATATGGTGACAGCTTTTCTGGGCTTCTGGGAGTGTGCCTAACACTAAATAGTGCGATTGGGAGTGTCTCATATCATGGTTTGTTTGTCTCTTGGGCAACATTCAACATCCTGCTCTTAAGTGTCCCATTCAGTCTTTCCACTTTCCCGCTACTCTGGGGTTGGTAGGGAGTGTGTAGGCCTAAATTGACCCTACTGCTGACCAGATCTCTTGTGTTAGATTTGCTGTGAATGTGGATCCCTGATCACTCTCTATCACTTCTGGAACCCCATATCTGCACACTATCTCTGAGAGCCGCTTCTTTGCAGTAGTCTTCGCCGACTGGTTTCTTGCTGGGAAAGCTTCTGGCCATCCTGAGAACACGTCCCCGACCACAAGGGAGTATTCGAATCCTCCACTTGGCGGCATCTGGATGTGGTCTATGTGGATTCTCTGGAAGGGGTACGGTGGTCTGGCAAGATGGTGTGTGGGAACTTTCTCCACTCGTCCAGGGTTGCATTTGCCGCAAGTCAAACAGCTGCTAGTGAATTTGGCTGTTAGGGTAGAGATCCCTGGAGCGAACCAGTAGGCACCTATCAGATATTCATCTATTCATCTGTGCCTTTGATCTGTGGGTGGGCCCATGTGCCCATTGAACAACCATAGGGTACATGCTTTGGGGTAAACAGGGTTTGTAGTCCATTGAGAATACCCTTCCTTCTTGATGTGTTACACCCTTCCGCATCCAACTCTCCTTCTCCTCCTTTGGAGCTTGCTCTTGCAATTTCTTAAACAGGTCGCAAGACGTCATCTTGTCTGGTGTCTTGTCCGCAGTTGCCATCTAGTAGCCATCCGGCTCAACGACCTCTCCTACTTCTCCATATTGTCTTCCTTTGGCTGCTTCTTTGGCTGACATATCCGCCATGTTATTGCCCCGTGCCTCTACTGTGTTTATTTTTCCATGTGCTTTGACTTTTAGTACTGCCACCATTTTTGGAAGTTGGAGTGCGTCCAGCAGGTCCTTGATGGCTCTATGATGCTTCATGGCTGTTCCGCTTCCTGTGATGAAGTCCCTTGCAGCCCAGATGGGTCCAAATTCATGTGCTATGCCATGCGAGTACCTTAAATCGGTGTATATGTTCGCTGTTTTGCCTTCTGCAATCTGGCAGGTCTTCATCAGCGCTATCAATTCCGCTTCCTGGGCTGACAAGCTAGGCGGCAGACTTCTGGACCACAGGATTTCTTGATTGCTGGTCACTGCACATCCCGTGTGGAATTTTCCTTCATCATCTGCAAATCTGGAGCCATCCATGTAGAGGATCAACTCTGGGTTGGTCAGTGGCTTTTCTGCCACATTGGGTAGTCCTGCTGTTTCCTGTTGCATGATGCTGAAGTAATCATGGTCATCTGTCCGGAACAAATCCAGATCCCTGCGGAAGGTATCATGCAGATTTTGATCAGAATTTTGATCTGAGGGTCCATATCTGTATCCCCCTTGGGAGTGGGAGTACAGTGGATGGGTTGAGGACTGTGCATCTGGAGATGGTGACATTGTCGGGCAGGAGTAGAGAGCGCAGGAGGCGAAGATGCCTGGCGGTGGAGAGATGTTTTGGCTGGGTTTGGTAGAGGATTGCTGAGATGTCATGTGGAGCCAGGATTTCCATTGAATATCCAAGAATGATGTCAGTAGTCTTGTCCAGGAGGGTGTGTGCTGCAAATGCTGCTCTCATGCAGTAGGGGGCTCCCCTTGCAACTGGATCCAGGTGAGCTGAAAAGTAGCCTAGAGGTCTCTGCTTTCCCCCCCTGAAGCTGCATCAGGACTCCAGTAGCAAGGCCTTCTTTTTCCATCAGGTAGAGACGGAATGGCTTCTCGTAGTCAGGTAGGCCTAGTGCTGGCGCTGAGACCACAGAGTCTTTTAACTTCTTGAATGAGCTGAAGGCTGCATCTGTTAGGAAGAATGGGGTTACGTTGACGCAATCATACAGAGGCTGCTTTAGGACTGAGGCATCAGGGATCCAGGCTCTGCAATATGAAACTAAACCAAGGAAGGCCTGTAGCGCCTTTGAAGTTGTTGGAGGAACCATCTTCTCTACTGTGGTCTTCCGGTCATCTGTCAGGTGTTTTGTCTGATGAGCAATACAGTGTCCCTGGAACGTGACACTGGGCTCATGTCATCTAAGCTGAGGGCTTGTCCTGCCAATCTGCCTTTGGCCCACTCTCTGAGCTGTTCAATTAGCTGTGGCCCTGACTCCCAAGCATGTACATCTAATTCTGCTGGAAGTTTGAATTGTTCCTTCATGATTGGCCAGACTGCATCACCTGCTTTTATTTCCATTTATGGCCCAGAGATCATTCCAGGTGGCTGCATATGTTTGCTGGTTCTGCTACATTCTTCTGTAAAATAGCATGAGGTGCATCTCTGGGTCTGGAAGACTGTTGAGAATGCTGGTCACCTGACTTGGGGTGAAGTGCACATAGTATAATGGTGGTGCCTCTATCTTCCCCTGCATTCTTGATGCCTGTGGGTTTCTTTTCCTAGTACTGGGCAGCATGTATGATGTTCCCTCTTCATCTTCATCTGAGGAAAAGTTGTGCTAGCATATACTAGGGTCATGCACTGGCTGATATTTGGACTTAGAAGTTGCCTATTTGCGTGAGGATGTCTCCCCCCTTGCTGAAGCTGTGGTGGATTTGGGTTATAGTTCCATGTTGGTGTGAATGTAGGCAGCTCTGACCGGTGCTGAAGTTGTACATTATCAGCAGATGGTGATGTCAGTCCTCCGCCCTCTGCACCCAGGGCTGAGCTGTTTGCTGCCTGATGTGTCTGGGGGCTGCCTGCTGTAGGGTAGGGAGATTTTCACCTTCTTCCCCCAGGAAAAACACCAGGCAGGGGCAGACACCGTTAGTAGGCCGTAACCAAAGTTGAATGCCAAATGCAGTTTAATATCTGATACTATAGGCCGAAAGCCAGAAGGTGGAAGCTCAGCTTTATTCAGTTGAGGTCAACACCAGGGAGCAGCAAACAGAGGTATTATGCCCCAACCAGCACTTAAAAAAAAAAAAATTAGAGCCAGAAGGTTGAAGCTCAGCTTTATTCAGTTGAGGAAAAACACCAGGCAGGGGCAGACACCGTTAGTAGGCCGTAACCAAAGTTGAAGGCCAAATGCAGTTTAATATCTGATACTATAGGCCGAAAGCCAGAAGGTGGAAGCTCAGCTTTATTCAGTTGAGGGCAAACACCAGGCAGGGGCAGACACCGTTAGTAGCCTGTAACCAAAGTTGAAGGCCAAATGCAGTTTAATATCTGATACTATAAGCCGAAAGCCAGAAGGTTGAAGCTCAGCTTTATTCAGTTGAGGGCAAACACCAGGGAGGGGCAGACACCGTTAGTAGGCCCTAACCACCAAGTTTTTAAAAAACAGCACTTAATGAGAGCCAGAAGGTTGAAGCTCAACTTTATACAGTGGAGGTCAACACCAGGGAGGGGCAGACACCGTTAGTAGGCCGTAACCAAAGTTGAAGGCCAAATTGAGTTTAATATCTGATACTATAGGCCGAAAGCCAGAAGGTTGAAGCTCAGCTAGATTCAGTTGAGGACAAACACAAGGGAGCGGCAGACACCGTTAGTAGGCCCTAACCACCGAGTTTTTAAAAAACAGCACTTAATGAGAGCCAGAAGGTTGAAGCTCAGCTTTATTCAGTTGAGGTCAACATCACGGAGCAGCAAACAGAGGTATTATGCCCCAACCAGCACTTAAAAAAAAAAAAAAAAAATTAGAGCCAGAAGGTTGAAGCTCAGCTTTATACAGTGGAGGTCAACAGCAGGGAGGGGCAGACACCGTTAGTAGGCCGTAACCAAAGTTGAAGGCCAAATTGAGTTTAATATCTGATACTATAGGCCGAAAGCCAGAAGGTTGAAGCTCAGCTTTATTCAGTTGAGGACAAACACCAGGGAGCGGCAGACACCGTTAGTAGGCCCTAACCACCAAGTTTTTAAAAAACAGCACTTAATGAGAGCCAGAAGGTTGAAGCTCAGCTTTATTCAGTTGAGGTCAACACCACGGAGCAGCAAACAGAGGTATTATGCCCCAACCAGCACTTAAAAAAAAAAAGAAAAAAATTAGAGCCAGAAGGTTGAAGCTCAGCTTTATACAGTGGAGAACAACACCAGGGAGCGGCAGACACCGTTAGTAGGCTGTAACCAAAGTTGAAGGCCAAATGCAGTTTAATATCTGATACTATAGGCCGAAAGCCAGAAGGTTGAAGCTCAGCTTTATTCAGTTGAGGACAAACACCAGGGAGTGGCAGACACCACTAGTAGGCCCTAACCACCAAGTTTTTAAAAACAGCACTTAATGAGAGCCAGAAGGTTGAAGCTCAGATTTATTCAGTTGAGGTCAACACCAGGGAGCAGCAAACAGAGGTATTATGCCCCAACCAGCACTTAAAAAAAAAAAAATTAGAGCCAGAAGGTTGAAGCTCAGCTTTATACAGTGGAGAACAACACCAGGGAGCGGCAGACACCGTTAGTAGGCTGTAACCAAAGTTGAAGGCCAAATGCAGTTTAATATCTGATACTATAGGCCGAAAGCCAGAAGGTTGAAGCTCAGCTTTATTCAGTTGAGGGCAAACACCAGGGAGGGGCAGACACCGTTAGTAGGCCCTAACCACCAAGTTTTTAAAAAACAGCACTTAATGAGAGTCAGAAGGTTGAAGCTCAGCTTTATTCAGTTGAGGTCAACACCACGGAGCAGCAAACAGAGGTATTATGCCCCAACCAGCACTTAAAAAAATAAAAAAAATTAGAGCCAGAAGGTTGAAGCTCAGCGTTATACAGTGGAGAACAACACCAGGGAGCGGCAGACACCGTTAGTAGGCCGTAACCAAAGTTGAAGGCCAAATGCAGTTTAATATCTGATACTATAGGCCGAAAGCCAGAAGGTTGAAGCTCAGCTTTATTCAGTTGAGGACAAACACCAGGGAGCGGCAGACACCACTAGTAGGCCCTAACCACCAAGTTTTTAAAAACAGCACTTAATGAGAGCCAGAAGGTTGAAGCTCAGCTTTATTCAGTTGAGGTCAACACCAGGGAGCAGCAAACAGAGGTATTATGCCCCAACCAGCACTTAAAAAAAAAGAAAAAATTAGAGCCAGAAGGTTGAAGCTCAGCTTTATACAGTGGAGAACAACACCAGGGAGCGGCAGACACCGTTAGTAGGCTGTAACCAAAGTTGAAGGCCAAATGCAGTTTAATATCTGATACTATAGGCCGAAAGCCAGAAGGTTGAAGCTCAGCTTTATTCAGTTGAGGACAAACACAAGGGAGCGGCAGACACCGTTAGTAGGCCCTAACCACCAAGTTTTTAAAAAACAGCACTTAATGAGAGCCAGAAGGTTGAAGCTCAGCTTTATTCAGTTGAGGTCAACACCACGGATCAGCAAACAGAGGTATTATGCCCCAACCAGCACTTAAAAAAAAAAAAAAAAAAAATTAGAGCCAGAAGGTTGAAGCTCAGCTTTATACAGTGGAGGTCAACACCAGGGAGGGGCAGACACCGTTAGTAGGCCGTAACCAAAGTTGAAGGCCAAATTGAGTTTAATATCTGATACTATAGGCCGAAAGCCAGAAGGTTGAAGCTCAGCTTTATTCAGTTGAGGACAAACACCAGGGAGCGGCAGACACCGTTAGTAGGCCCTAACCACCAAGTTTTTAAAAAACAGCACTTAATGAGAGTCAGAAGGTTGAAGCTCAGCTTTATTCAGTTGAGGTCAACACCACAGAGCAGCAAACAGAGGTATTATGCCCCAACCAGCACTTAAAAAAAAAAAGAAAAAAATTAGAGCCAGAAGGTTGAAGCTCAGCTTTATACAGTGGAGGTCAACACCAGGGAGGGGCAGACACCGTTAGTAGGCCGTAACCAAAGTTGAAGGCCAAATTGAGTTTAATATCTGATACTATAGGCCGAAAGCCAGAAGGTTGAAGCTCAGCTTTATTCAGTTGAGGACAAACACCAGGGAGCGGCAGACACCGTTAGTAGGCCCTAACCACCAAGTTTTTAAAAAACAGCACTTAATGAGAGTCAGAAGGTTGAAGCTCAGCTTTATTCAGTTGAGGTCAACACCACGGAGCAGCAAACAGAGGTATTATGCCCCAACCAGCACTTAAAAAAAAAAAGAAAAAAATTAGAGCCAGAAGGTTGAAGCTCAGCTTTATACAGTGGAGAACAACACCAGGGAGCGGCAGACACCGTTAGTAGGCCGTAACCAAAGTTGAAGGCCAAATGCAGTTTAATATCTGATACTATAGGCCGAAAGCCAGAAGGTTGAAGCTCAGCTTTATTCAGTTGAGGACAAACACCAGGGAGTGGCAGACACCACTAGTAGGCCCTAACCACCAAGTTTTTAAAAACAGCACTTAATGAGAGCCAGAAGGTTGAAGCTCAGCTTTATTCAGTTGAGGACAAACACCAGGGAGTGGCAGACACCACTAGTAGGCCCTAACCACCAAGTTTTTAAAAACAGCACTTAATGAGAGCCAGAAGGTTGAAGCTCAGCTTTATACAGTGGAGAACAACACCAGGGAGCGGCAGACACCGTTAGTAGGCTGTAACCAAAGTTGAAGGCCAAATGCAGTTTAATATCTGATACTATAGGCCGAAAGCCAGAAGGTTGAAGCTCAGCTTTATTCAGTTGAGGACAAACACAAGGGAGCGGCAGACACCGTTAGTAGGCCCTAACCACCAAGTTTTTAAAAAACAGCACTTAATGAGAGCCAGAAGGTTGAAGCTCAGCTTTATTCAGTTGAGGGCAAACACCAGGGAGGGGCAGGCACCGTTAGTAGGCCGTAACCAAAGTTGAAGGCCAAATGCAGTTTAATATCTGATACTATAGGCCGAAAGCCAGAAGGTTGAAGCTCAGCTTTATTCAGTTGAGGGCAAACACCAGGGAGGGGCAGACACCGTTAGTAGGCCCTAACCACCAAGTTTTTAAAAAACAGCACTTAATGAGAGCCAGAAGGTTGAAGGTCAGCTTTATACAGTGGAGGTCAACACTAGGGAGGGGCAGACACCGTTAGTAGGCCGTAACCAAAGTTGAAGGCCAAATTGAGTTTAATATCTGATACTATAGGCCGAAAGCCAGAAGGTTGAAGCTCAGCTTTATTCAGTTGAGGACAAACACCAGGGAGCGGCAGACACCGTTAGTAGGCCCTAACCACCAAGTTTTTAAAAACAGCACTTAATGAGAGCCAGAAGGTTGAAGCTCAGCTTTATTCAGTTGAGGTCAACACCAGGGAGCAGCAAACAGAGGTATTATGCCCCAACCAGCACTTAAAAAAAAAAAAAAAAATTAGAGCCAGAAGGTTGAAGCTCAGCTTTATACAGTGGAGAACAACACCAGGGAGCGGCAGACACCGTTAGTAGGCTGTAACCAAAGTTGAAGGCCAAATGCAGTTTAATATCTGATACTATAGGCTGAAAGCCAGAAGGTTGAAGCTCAGCTTTATTCAGTTGAGGACAAACACCAGGGAGCGGCAGACACCGTTAGTAGGCCCTAGCCACCAAGTTTTTAAAAAAAAGCACTTAATGAGAGCCAGAAGGTTGAAGCTCAGCTTTATTCAGTTGAGGGCAAACACCAGGGAGGGGCAGACACCGTTAGTACTCTTTAACCACAAAGTTTTTTAAAAAACAGCACTTAATGAGAGCCAGAAGGTTGAAGCTCAGCTTTATTCAGTTGAGGGCAAACACCAGGGAGGGGCAGACACCGTTAGTAGGCTTTAACCACCAAGTTTTTTAAAAAACAGCACTTAATGAGAGCCAGAAGGTTGAAGCTCAGCTTTATACAGTGGAGGTCAACACCAGGGAGGGGCAGACACCGTTAGTAGGCCGTAACCAAAGTTGAAGGCCAAATGCAGTTTAATATCTGATACTATAGGCCGAAAGCCAGAAGGTTGAAGCTCCGATTTAGACAGTGGAGGACAATTTGAATTAGGGACTGCAGACAGACTTAGTAGGCTGTCCCCTGTGGACCATGCATCCACCACATTAACTCATTGCGCCGTAATGGACACGTAATCTTCCGTGGCCATGCCTACAGGTCCATGCGTCTGTTGTCAGGTGCAACTTTGTACTCACAGATTGCCAGAGTGCATGGACAATGCGGTCTTTTACATGCTGGTGGAGGGTTGGGATGGCTTTTCTCGCAAAAGAAGTGTCGACTGGTTAGCTTGTAGCGTGGTACAGCATAGTCCATCATGGCCTTATTAATAGTAAATAAAATATATAACTAGGCTCTATGAACTTTTAAATAGGTTCCAGGGGTACACGGGCAGCATTGGTGTGGTCAGTGGAGGAGTATTGCAAGAAGGGACCGCAGACAGGCTATCAAAGGCCTAAAATAACAAACAATAGGCTCATGGCAGTTTTAAATTGGTTACATGGATACACAGGCAGCTTTTTGGTCAGCGGAGGAGGAGTATTGCAAGAAGGTACCGCAGACAGGCTAACAAAGGCCTAAAATGACAAACAATAGGCTCATGGCAGTTTTAAATTGGTTACATGGATACACAGGCAGGCACTCCAGGCAGCATTGTGGTCAGTGGAGGAGTATTGCAAGTAGGGACCGCAGACAGGCTATCAAAGGCCTAAAATAACAAACAATAGGCTCATGGCAGTTTTAAATCGGTTACATGGATACACAGGCAGGCACTCCAGGCAGCATTGTGGTCAGTGGAGGAGTATTGCAAGTAGGGACCTGTTGTGAATTTACTTTTTGCTCCCTCTAGTGGTTACTAGTTTTTTGACTCTGGTTTTTCTGTCATTCCTTTTATCCGCACCTGGGTCGTTAGTTAAGGGTGTTGCTATTTTAGCTCCCTGGACCTTCAGTTCAATGCCTGGCAACGTAGTTATCAGAGCTAGTCTGCTGTGCTCTTGTCTACTGATCCTGGTTCCAGTTATATCAGCTAAGTCCGCTTTTTGCTTTTTGCTATTTTGTTTTGGTTTTGTATTTTTGTCCAGCTTGTTCCAAATATATATCCTGACCTTTGCTGGAAGCTCTAGGGGGCTGGTGTTCTCCCCCCGGACCGTTAGACGGTTCGGGGGTTCTTGAATTTCCAGTGTGGATTTTGATAGGGTTTTTGTTGACCATATAAGTTACCTTTCTTTATTCTGCTATCAGTAAGCGGGCCTCTCTGTGCTAAACCTGGTTCATTTCTGTGTTTGTCATTTCCTCTTACCTCACCGTTATTATTTGTGGGGGGCTTCTATCCAGCTTTGGGGTCCCCTTCTCTGGAGGCAAGAAAGGTCTTTTGTTTTCCTCTACTAGGGGTAGCTAGATTCTCCGGCTGGAGCGTGTCATCTAGAATCAACGTAGGAATGATCCCCGGCTACTTCTAGTGTTGGCGTTAGGAGTAGATATATGGTCAACCCAGCTACCACTGCCCTATGAGCTGGATTTTTGTATTCTGCAGACTTCCACGTTCCTCTGAGACCCTCGCCATTGGGGTCATAACAGTTTGCCAGGCCAGTATTAAATGTTTAATGCATTGCAGAAGAGGGATTATAAGAAAGAAGATTCTGAGTTTTTTTTTTTTTTTCTTCTTCCCCTTTACCTCAGAGTGGCTATGCTTGCTGCAGACATGAATGTCCAGACCTTGATTACAAGTGTGGACCAGCTGGCTACTCGTGTGCAGGGCATACAAGACTATGTTATCAGTAATCCTAGGTCAGAACCTAAAATACCGATTCCTGAACTGTTTTCCGGAGACAGGTTTAAGTTTAGGAATTTTGTGAATAATTGTAAATTGTTTTTGTCCCTGAGACCCTGTTCATCTGGAGACTCTGCTCAGCAAGTAAAAATTGTTATTTCGTTCTTACGGGGCGACCCTCAGGATTGGGCTTTTTCGCTGGCGCCAGGAGATCCGGCATTGGCTGATATTAATGCGTTTTTTCTGGCGCTCGGTTTACTTTATGAGGAACCCAATCTTGAGATTCAGGCAGAAAAGGCCTTGCTGGCTATGTCTCAGGGGCAGGACGAGGCTGAAGTGTACTGCCAAAAATTTCGGAAATGGTCCGTGCTGACACATTGGAACGAGTGTGCACTGGCCGCTAATTTTAGAAATGGCCTTTCTGAAGCCATTAAGAATGTTATGGTGGGTTTTCCCATTCCCACAGGTCTGAATGATACTATGGCACTGGCTATTCAAATTGACCGGCGGTTGCGGGAGCGCAAAACCGCAAATTCCCTCATGGTGTTGTCTGAACAGACACCTAATTCGGTGCAATGTGATAGAAAAATCGCAAATTCCCTCATGGTGTTGTCTGAACAGACACCTGATTTAATGCAATGTGATAGAATCCTGACTAGAAATGAGCGGAAAATTCATAGACGCCGGAATGGCTTGTGCTACTACTGTGGTGATTCTACACATATTATCTCAGCATGCTCTAAACGTATAGCTAAGGTTGTTAGTCCTGTCACCGTTGGTAATTTGCAACCTAAATTTATTCTGTCTGTAACTTTGATTTGCTCACTGTCGTCTTTTCCTGTCATGGCGTTTGTAGATTCAGGTGCTGCCCTGAGTCTTATGGATCTGTCATTTGCTAAGCACTGTGGTTTTACTCTTGAACCATTAGAAAATCCTATTCCTCTTAGGGGTATTGATGCTACGCCATTGGCAGCAAATAAACCGCAGTATTGGACACAGGTTACCATGTGCATGACTCCTGAACACCGCGAGGTGATACGTTTCCTGGTTTTACATAAAATGCATGATTTGGTTGTTTTAGGGCTGCCATGGTTACAGACCCATAATCCAGTCCTGGACTGGAAGGCTATGTCAGTCTCAAGTTGGGGCTGTCGTGGTATTCATGGGGATTCCCTGCCTGTGTCTATTGCTTCTTCTACGCCTTCGGAAGTTCCGGAGTATTTGTCTGATTATCAGGATGTCTTCAGTGAGTCTGAGTCCAGTGCACTGCCTCCTCATAGGGACTGTGACTGTGCTATAGATTTGATCCCAGGCAGTAAATTTCCTAAGGGAAGACTGTTTAATCTGTCGGTACCTGAACATACCGCTATGCGTTCATATATCAAGGAGTCTCTAGAGAAAGGACATATTCGTCCGTCTTCTTCCCCTCTTGGTGCGGGATTCTTTTTTGTGGCAAAAAAGGACGGATCTTTGAGACCTTGTATTGATTATCGGCTTTTAAATAAGATCACTGTCAAATTTCAGTATCCTTTACCGCTGTTGTCTGACTTGTTTGCCCGGATTAAAGGTGCCAAGTGGTTCACCAAGATAGATCTTCGTGGTGCGTACAACCTTGTGCGCATTAAGCAAGGTGATGAATGGAAAACCGCATTCAATACGCCCGAAGGTCATTTTGAGTACTTGGTGATGCCTTTTGGGCTCTCCAATGCGCCTTCAGTTTTTCAGTCCTTTATGCATGACATTTTCCGGAAGTATCTGGATAAATTTTTGATTGTTTATCTGGATGATATTTTGGTTTTTTCTGATAATTGGGATTCGCATGTGGAGCAGGTCAGGTTGGTCTTTAAAATTTTGCGTGAAAATTCTTTGTTTGTCAAGGGCTCAAAGTGTCTCTTTGGTGTACAGAAGGTTCCCTTTTTGGGGTTCATTTTTTCCCCTTCTGCTGTGGAGATGGACCCAGTCAAGGTCCGAGCTATTCTTGATTGGACTCAGCCCTCGTCAGTTAAGAGTCTACAGAAGTTCTTGGGTTTCGCTAACTTCTACCGTCGTTTTATCGCTAATTTTTCTAGCATTGTGAAACCTTTGACGGATATGACCAAGAAGGGCTCCGATGTAGCTAACTGGGCTCCTGCTGCCGTGGAGGCTTTCCAGGAGTTGAAACGCCGGTTTACTTCGGCGCCTGTTTTGTGCCAGCCCGATGTCTCACTTCCCTTTCAGGTTGAGGTGGATGCTTCAGAGATTGGAGCAGGGGCCGTTTTGTCGCAGAGAGGCCCTGGTTGCTCTGTTATGAAACCTTGTGCCTTTTTCTCTAGGAAGTTTTCGCCTGCCGAGCGAAATTATGATGTGGGCAATCGGGAGTTGTTGGCCATGAAATGGGCATTTGAGGAGTGGCGTCATTGGCTCGAGGGTGCTAAGCATCGTGTGGTGGTCTTGACTGATCACAAAAATCTGATGTATCTCGAGTCTGCTAAACGCCTTAATCTGAGACAGGCCCGCTGGTCATTGTTTTTCTCCCGCTTTGATTTTGTTGTCTCGTATTTACCAGGTTCAAAGAATGTGAAGGCCGATGCTCTTTCTAGGAGCTTTGTGCCTGATGCTCCTGGAGTCGCTGATCCTGTTGGTATTCTTAAAGATGGAGTTATCT
This sequence comes from Ranitomeya variabilis, assembly GCF_051348905.1. NCBI lineage: Eukaryota > Metazoa > Chordata > Amphibia > Anura > Dendrobatidae > Ranitomeya > Ranitomeya variabilis. The sequence goes on along the minus strand of NC_135232.1, from coordinate 821,879,122 downwards.
TGTCAGCTATTTCTCCGGATCTGCGACGTGTGTTGCAGAGATTTCAGGCTGATAGGCCTGAGTCTTGTCCACCTGACAGACTGTTTGTCCCGGATAAGTGGACCAGCAGAGTCATTTCCGAGGTTCATTCCTCGGTGTTGGCAGGTCACCCGGGAATTTTTGGCACCAGAGATCTGGTGGCCAGGTCCTTTTGGTGGCCTTCCTTGTCAAGGGATGTGCGGTCATTTGTGCAGTCCTGTGGGACTTGTGCTCGAGCTAAGCCTTGCTGTTCTCGTGCCAGCGGTTTGCTCTTGCCCTTGCCTGTCCCGAAGAGACCTTGGACACATATCTCCATGGATTTCATTTCTGATCTTCCGCTATCCCAGGGCATGTCCGTTATCTGGGTGATATGTGATCGCTTCTCAAAGATGGTCCATTTGGTTCCTTTGCCTAAGCTGCCTTCCTCTTCCGATCTGGTTCCTGTGTTTTTCCAGAACGTGGTTCGTTTGCACGGCATCCCTGAGAATATTGTGTCAGACAGAGGATCCCAGTTCGTTTCCAGATTCTGGCGATCCTTTTGTAATAGGATGGGCATTGATTTGTCGTTTTCGTCTGCTTTCCATCCTCAGACTAATGGACAGACGGAGCGAACCAATCAGACTTTGGAGGCTTATTTGAGGTGTTTTGTCTCTGCTGATCAGGACGATTGGGTGACATTCTTGCCGTTGGCTGAGTTTGCCCTTAATAATCGGGCTAGTTCCGCCACCTTGGTTTCGCCTTTTTTCTGCAACTCTGGTTTCCATCCTCGCTTTTCTTCGGGTCATGTGGAGCCTTCTGACTGTCCTGGGGTGGATTCTGTGGTGGATAGGTTGCAGCGGATCTGGAATCATGTGGTGGACAACTTGAAGTTGTCACAGGAGAGGGCTCAGCGCTTTGCCAACCGCCGCCGCGGTGTGGGTCCCCGACTACGCGTTGGGGATTTGGTATGGCTTTCTTCCCGCTTTGTTCCTATGAAGGTCTCCTCTCCCAAATTTAAACCTCGTTTTATTGGGCCTTACAAGATATTGGAAATCCTTAATCCTGTATCTTTTCGTCTGGATCTTCCTGTGTCGTTTGCTATTCACAATGTATTTCATAGGTCCTTGTTGCGGCGGTACATTGTGCCTATAGTTCCTTCTGCTGAGCCTCCTGCTCCGGTGTTGGTTGAGGGCGAGTTGGAGTACGTGGTGGAGAAGATTTTGGATTCTCGCCTCTCCAGGCGGAGGCTTCAGTACCTGGTCAAGTGGAAGGGCTATGGTCAGGAGGATAATTCCTGGGTGGTCGCCTCTGATGTTCATGCGGCCGATTTAGTTCGTGCCTTTCATGCCGCTCATCCTGATCGCCCTGGTGGTCGTGGTGAGGGTTCGGTGACCCCTCACTAAGGGGGGGGTACTGTTGTGAATTTACTTTTTGCTCCCTCTAGTGGTTACTAGTTTTTTGACTCTGGTTTTTCTGTCATTCCTTTTATCCGCACCTGGGTCGTTAGTTAAGGGTGTTGCTATTTTTGCTCCCTGGACCTTCAGTTCAATGCCTGGCAACGTAGTTATCAGAGCTAGTCTGCTGTGCTCTTGTCTACTGATCCTGGTTCCAGTTATATCAGCTAAGTCCGCTTTTTGCTTTTTGCTATTTTGTTTTGGTTTTGTATTTTTGTCCAGCTTGTTCCAAATATATATCCTGACCTTTGCTGGAAGCTCTAGGGGGCTGGTGTTCTCCCCCCGGACCGTTAGACGGTTCGGGGGTTCTTGAATTTCCAGTGTGGATTTTGATAGGGTTTTTGTTGACCATATAAGTTACCTTTCTTTATTCTGCTATCAGTAAGCGGGCCTCTCTGTGCTAAACCTGGTTCATTTCTGTGTTTGTCATTTCCTCTTACCTCACCGTTATTATTTGTGGGGGGCTTCTATCCAGCTTTGGGGTCCCCTTCTCTGGAGGCAAGAAAGGTCTTTTGTTTTCCTCTACTAGGGGTAGCTAGATTCTCCGGCTGGAGCGTGTCATCTAGAATCAACGTAGGAATGATCCCCGGCTACTTCTAGTGTTGGCGTTAGGAGTAGATATATGGTCAACCCAGCTACCACTGCCCTATGAGCTGGATTTTTGTATTCTGCAGACTTCCACGTTCCTCTGAGACCCTCGCCATTGGGGTCATAACAGGGACCACAGACAGGCTATCAAAGACCTAAAATAACAAACAATAGGCTCATGGCAGTTGTTTTAAATTGGTTACATGGATACACAGGCAGCTTTGTGGTCAGCGGAGGAGGAGTATTGCAAGAAGGGACCGCAGACAGGCTAACGAAGGCCTAAAATAACAAACAATAGGCTCATGGCAGTTTTAAATTGGTTACATGGATACACAGGCAGGCACTCCAGGCAGCATTGTGGTCAGTGGAGGATTATTGCAAGTAGGGACCGCAGACAGGCTAACAAAGGCCTAAAATAACAAACAATAGGCTCATGGCAGTTTTAAATCGGTTACATGGATACACAGGCAGGCACTCCAGGCAGCATTGTGGTCAGTGGAGGATTATTGCAAGTAGGGACCGCAGACAGGCTAACAAAGGCCTAAAATAACAAACAATAGGCTCATGGCAGTTTTAAATTGGTTACATGGATACACAGGCAGCATTGTGGTCAGTGGAGGAGTATTGCAAGGAGTGTCTGACACAGTTATTATTATTTATTATTATTTATTGTTATAGCGCCATTTATTCCATGGCGCTTTACAAGTGAGGAGGGGTATAAATAATAAAAACAAGTACAATAATCTTGAACAATACAAGTCATAATAGGTACAGTAGGAGAGAGGACCCTGCCCGCGAAGGCTCACAATCTACAAGGGATGGGTGAGGATACAGTAGGTGAGGGTAGAGCTGGTCATGCAGCGGTTTGGTCGATCGGTGGTTACTGCAGGTTGTAGGCTTGTCGGAAGAGGTGGGTCTTCAGATTCTTTTTGAAGGTTTCGATGGTGGGCGAGAGTCTGATGTGTTGTGGTAGAGGGTTCCAGAGTAGGGGTGATACGCGAGAGAAATCTTGTATACGATTGTGGGAAGAGGAGATAAGAGGGGAGTAGAGAAGGAGATCTTGTGAGGATCGGAGGTTGCGTGTAGGAAAGTACCGGGAGATGAGGTCACAGATGTAAGGAGGAGACAGGTTGTGGATGGCTTTGTACGTCATGGTTAGGGTTTTGTACTGGAGTCTCTGGGCAATGGGGAGCCAGTGAAGGGATTGACAGAGGGGAGAGGCCGGAGAATAGCGGGGGGACAGGTGGATTAGTCGGGCAGCAGAGTTTAGAATAGATTGGAGGGGTGCGAGAGTGTTTGCGGGGAGGCCACAGAGCAGGAGGTTGCAGTAGTCAAGGCGAGAGATGATGAGGGCATGGACTAGGGTTTTTGCAGATTCTTGGTTGAGGAATGAACGGATTCGTGCAATATTTTTGAGTTGAAGTCGGCAGGAAGTGGAAAGGGCTTGGATATGTGGTTTGAAGGAGAGATCAGCGTCAAGGATAACCCCGAGGCAGCGAGCTTGTGGGACTGGGGAGAGTGGGCAGCCATTTACTGTAATGGATAAGTTGGTTGGGGGGGTCACGTGAGATGGGGGAAAGATGATGAATTCTGTTTTGTCCATGTTAAGTTTCAAAAATTTTGCGGAGAAGAAGGATGAAATAGTGGACAGACATTGAGGGATTCTGGTTAGTAGGGAGGTGATATCTGGTCCAGAGATGTAGATCTGTGTGTCATCAGCATAGAGGTGATACTGAAAGCCATGAGATTCTATGAGCTGTCCCAGGCCAAAGGTGTAAATGGAGAAGAGCAGGGGCCCAAGGACTGAACCTTGTGGGACTCCGACAGAGAGGGGGCGAGGTGAGGAGGTGGTGTGTGAGTGGGAGACGCTGAATGTCCAGTCTGTTAGGTATGATGAGATCCAGGATAGGGCCAAGTCTGTGATGCCAAGGGATGAGAGGGTCTGTAATAATAGGGAATGGTCCACTGTGTCAAAGGCAGCCGACAGGTCGAGGAGGAGGAGAACAGAGTAGTGTCGCTTGCTCTTGGCGGTTAAGAGGTCGTTGGTGACCTTAGTTAGCGCAGTTTCAGTGGAATGGTGTGACCGGAAGCCAGATTGTAAGCGGTCAAAGAGGGAGCAAGAAGAGAGATGGGAGGACAGTTCAAGGTAGACGTGTTGTTCCAGTAGTTTGGAGGCATAGGGGAGAAGTGATATAGGGCGATAGCTAGATACAGAGGATGGGTCAAGAGAGGGCTTTTTGAGGATAGGTGTGATGGAGGCATATTTAAAGCTTGAGGGGAAAACACCAGTTGTTAGTGATAGGTTGATGAGATGGGTTAGGGTTGGGATGAAGATTGTGGTGAGGTTTGGGATGAGGTGGGATGGGAGCGGGTCAAGTGCACAGGTGGTGAGATGCGATCTTGAGAGTAGAGTGGCGAGTTGATCTTCTGTAATGGAGGAGTAGTTGGTTTTGGAGGTGGAGGGTAGGGAAGCTGGGAGGAAGGGCTCTGGGGCTTGTTGACCAAAACTTTCTCTGATGTTATCAATCTTCTGCTTGAAGAATGAGGCAAAGTCTTCAGCTGAGATAAGTGAGGAGGGAGGAGGTGCTGGGGGACGGAGGAGAGAATTGAAGGTGTTGAATAACTGTTTAGGGTTGTGAGACAGGGAGGATATGAGAGATGAGAAGTAGGTTTGTTTAGCTGTGACGAGTGCGGTCTTGAAAGTAGTGAGGGACTGTTTGAATGCGATTAAGTGGTCGTTGGAGTGGGATCTTTTCCATCTGCGCTCAGCAGCCCTGGAAGCTCGCCTCAGTTCTTTGGTCAGGCTGGTGTGCCAGGGCTGTCTGTTGATTTTGCAAGCTTTGGTATGTGTAAGTGGGGCAGCAGATTCCAAAGCTACAGCTATTGTGGTGTCATATAGAGCGGCAGCGTCATCCGCATTGTGAACGGAACTTATGTCTGTGAGAGGGAGGAGGGATTCAGAGAATGAATGTAGGTCAAGATGTTTAAGATTTCTGCGAGGGTGTGAAAGTTTGTGGGGTGGGGACTCTAGACATGGAGTGGAGAGAGATGAGAATGTGAGAAGGTTGTGGTCAGAGAGAGGAAGAGGTGAGTTAGAGAGGTTAGATAGGGAGCAGAGGCAGGTGAAGATGAGGTCCAGTGTGTGACCATCTTTGTGAGTGGCTGCAGAAGACCATTGAGTGAGGCCGAAGGAGGAAGTGAGAGATAGAAGTTTAGTGGCAGCTGAGAGGGAAGTGTCAATGGGGATGTTGAAATCGCCCATGATGATAGTGGGGATGTCTGCAGAAAGGAAATGAAGTAGCCAGGTGGTGAAGTGGTCAAAGAAGATGGTGGCTGGCCCTGGGGGGCGGTAAATGACAGCCAGTTGGAGGTTGGAGGGGGAGTAGATGCGCACAGAGTGCACCTCAAAGGAAGGGAGGGTAACAGAGGGTGGCAGTGGGATTGGGGTGAAGGAGCAGTTATCTGACAGGAGAAAACCAACTCCTCCACCATGCTTGCTGCTGGGGCGGGGTGTGTGAGAAAGGTGGAAGCCACCGTAAGAGAGTGCAGCAGGGGAGGCCGTGTCAGAAGGGGTGAGCCAGGTTTCGGTGATGGCGAGGAAGGAAAGTTTGGTAGTGACAAAAAGACCATGGATGTAGGAAAGCTTGTTACAGACAGAGCGAGCGTTCCACAGAGCTCCTGTTAGTGGGACTGGGGAAGCGGGGGCTGGGCGAATGGGTATAAGGTTAGAGAGGTTACAGAAGTTTGTGATGGAGCGTGGATGGGAGGTAGAAATGACTGTGGGAATATGGTGAGGAGGACCAGGATTTGGAGAGATATCACCAGCAGTGAGAAGGAGCAGAGATAGTGTTAGCAGGTGGGAGCAGGAGAGAGCGTGAGGGGGCTGCCTGTGCTTTGAGACAGAGGATTGTATGTTAAGGAACAGTTCTGAGGAGGAGGTGAGATGGATGGGGAGGATTGAAGAGGAGATGAACAGTTCCTTACTTGGTGTGGGGATTGGGGGAGGTAGCAGAAAGTGAAGGATTATAGGGGTGAAAGTGACAACAAACAGAAACATTGTTTGCAGTGACTGGCCAGTTACCTTCAGTTCCCTTCAGGTTCAATTCAGGTTTTAATTCTAATGTAATCCACACTTTTAGAACACACTTCTAGAAATCACACTGCAGACTGAAGTCCTGCAGACTTGTGCTATGCAATATATGGAAAACTAAGTGCGTTCAGGTGTGGAGCAGAGAGGAGTGGTCTCTGCTCATCTTGGTCAGAGAATTAAGGGTCGACCAGATGCATACAATCAAGACTAAGTAAACAAGGTCATAAATATCACAGAGTAAGTTGGGGGTTAGCTGAAAGGCATACCATAACACTGCTAGGAGCAGAGGAAAGTCTATGTGCAAAGCTGGGTGATGTATTATGTGCACTTCATAGGAGAGCTGGATGAACATACCTTCACACTGCTAGGAGCAGAGGAATGTCTATGTGCAAAGCTGGGTGATGTATTATGTGCACTTCATAGGAGAGCTGGATGAACATACCTTCACAATGCTAGGAGCAGAGGAAAGTCTATGTGCAAAGCTGGGTGATGTATTATGTGCACTTCATAGGAGAGCTGGATGAACATACCTGTTGGAAGAATAGAGATGACACAGTTAGTACTCCCAAAAAATAAATAGATGTTAATGTCTCGCAAAACAACAATAAATTAAAAAAGGGTGGCATGCTTAGGTACAGGGGTGGGCTCATCTGCAGAGTTTATGACAAAGTAATTTGGCAGTAAATTACTATTTAGTGGTGTCAATATAGGACACTGACCCAGACTACTTTAACTAGCATCATCGATGTCAACAAATTGGTATTGTTTGTCAGGGCCAGGCATTGAATGATGTCAGCGCATAGACTAAACATTGGTGGAGCTGTGCGGGATAATTTTGAACGTGGTAGAGCACAGTTTTAGCTGGGGGGGGGAACTCTCTTGTGGCCGGCGGTACCGCCCCAGGGCCCCTCATGTTACAACGGTGTGTCTGACGTTGGGTGCGCACTACCACCGCCAGAGACACTACATTGTACTATGAGGGACCCAGTGGCAGTGCCGTCGACAAAAAGCGGGCACACCCACCTCTTCAGACAAACAGCACTGTAACGGGTGCTTGCGCCAAGTGGCAAGACCAAGGCCCCGTGGGGGGAGTTTTCCCATTGGTGGAGGTGTAAACATGTCGTATGCTGGACAAACAGCTGCTGCAAATTAAGAGATTGGAACACTCAGTAAGACCAGTCCACAAGCAAGACCTTTTTATAGGAAAGCTAGGTGTCAGCCGGGAAAGGTGGGGCAAAATAATTTGAAATCCAGGAGTGGTTCATTTTAATGAAGGTGAGATCATCCACATTTTGGGTAGCCAGATGAGTCCTTTTTTCGGTTAATATTGAACCAGCAGCACTGAATACTCTTTCTGATAGCACACCAGCTGCTGGGCAAGCAAGCTCCTGCAATGCATATTCTGCCAATTCAGGCCAGGTGTCTAATTTGGATGCCCAGTAATCAAATGGGAATGACGGTTGAGGGAGAACATCGATAAGGGATGAAAAATAGTTAGTAACCATACTGGACAAATGTTGTCTCCTGTCACTTTGAATAGATGCTGCAGTACCTGTCCTGTCTGCGGTCATTGCGAAATCACTCCACAACCTGGTCAGAAAACCCCTCTGTCCAATGCCACTTCTGATCTGTGCACCTCTAATACCTCTGCCATGTAGCCCCCTGCAGCTTGTGTGAGAACCATCACCGGCGCTGTGTGCTGGGAATGCCTGAATCAAACGGTCTACAAGAGTAGCTTGTTTGGTTGCTAATATTTGTTTGAGGTTCTCATGTGGCATAATATTTTGCAATTTGCCTTTATAGCGAGGGTCAAGGATGCATGCCAACCAGTAATCATCATCGCTCATCATTTTTATAATGCGTGTGTCCCTTTTGAGGATATGTAAGGCATAATCCGCCATGTGGGCCAAAGTTCCAGTTGTCAAATCTGCGGTTGTGCTGGTTGGAGGGGCAGTTACAGGCAAATCTACGTCACTTGTCTCCCTTAAAAAAACAGAACCCGGCCTTGCAATGCTACTAATTTCTGTTGGCCCAGGAGAAGCTTCCTCATTCAAAAAGTACTCATCCCCATCATCCTCCTCGTCCTCCTCCTCCTCTTCGCCCGCTACCGCGTCCTCTACACGGCCCTGACCAGACAATGGCTGACTGTCATCAAGGCTTTCCTCTTCCTCGGCTGCTGACGCCTGCTCCTTCATGTGCGTCAAACTTTGCATCAGCAGACGCATTAGGGGGATGCTCATGCTTTTTATGGCGTTGTCTGCACTAACCAGCCGTGTGCATTCCTCAAAACACTGAAGGACTTGACACAGGTCTTGTAGCTTCGACCACTGCACACCTGACAACTCCATGTCTGCCATCCAACTGCCTGCCCGTGTTTGTGTATCCTCCCACAAAAACATAACAGCACGCCTCTGTTCGCACAGTCTCTGAAGCATGTGCAGTGTGGAGTTCCACCTTGTTGCAACGTCTATGATTAGGCGATGCTGGGGAAGGTTCAAAGACCGCTGATAGTTCTGCATACGGCTGGAGTGTACGGGCGAACGACGGATATGTGAGCAAAGTCTGCGCACTTTGAGGAGCAGGTCAGGTAACCCCGGGTAACTTTTCAGGAAGCACTGCACCACCAGGTTTAAGGTGTGAGCCAGGCAAGGAATGTGTTTCAGTTGGGAAAGGGCTATGGCAGCCACAAAATTCCTTCCGTTATCACTCACTACCTTGCCTGCCTCAAGATGTACAGTGCCCAGCCATGGCTGAGTTTCATTCTGCAAGAACTCGGACAGAACTTCCGCGGTGTGTCTGTTGTCGCCCAAACACTTCATTGCCAATACAGCCTGATGACGCTTGCCACTAGCTGTCCCATAATGGCACACCTGGTGTGCAACAGTGGCAGCTGCGGATGGAGTGGATGTGCGACTGCGGTCTGTGGATGAGCTCTCGCTTCTACATGAGGAGGAGGAAGAGGAGGAGGGGGGGCGAACGCCTACAGCCAACTCTTTCCTTGACCGTGGGCTAGGCAGAACTGTCCCAATATTGCTGTCCCCTGTGGAGCCTGTATCCACCACATTCACCCAGTGTGCCGTGATGGACACGTAACGTCCCTGACCATGCCTACTGGTCCATGCATCTGTTGTCAGGTGCACCTTTGTAGTCACAGACTGCCTGAGTGCATGGACAATGCGGTCTTTAACATGCTGTTGGAGGGCTGGGATGGCTTTTCTAGAAAAGAAGTGCCGACTGGGTAGCTCGTAGCGTGGTACAGCGTAGTCCATCAGCGCTTTGAAAGCTTTGCTTTCAACTAACCGGTAGGGCATCATCTCTAATGAGATTAGTCTAGCAATGTGGGCGTTCAAACCCTGTGTACGCGGATGCGAGGATGAGTACTTCCTTTTCCTAACAAGAGTCTCATGTAGGGTGAGCTGGACTGGAGAGCTGGAGATCGTGGAACTAGCGGTGGTGCCGGTGGACATGGGTGACTGAGAGAGGGTTGGAGATGGTATTCTTGCCGGTGCCCTACATGCAGTGTTTCATACTGCAAATCTGGTGATTCCCTGACTGCTTTGGCCTGGCGACGAAAGCTGCACAGATACTGCAGGTGGTGCGGGAAATGGTGGGTTGACAGTGAGGGAAGGGATGTAGCGTTGCTGACTAGCTTCATTGGCTGAGGGTGCTGCAACCTTTAGGGACATTTGGTAGTTAGTCCAGGCTTGCAAATGCATGGTGGATAAGTGTCTATGCATGCAACTTGTATTTAGACTTTTAAGATTCTGACCTCTGCTTAAGGTAGTTGAACATTTTTGACAGATGACTTTGCGCTGATCATTTGGATGTTGTTTAAAAAAATGCCAGACTGCACTCTTTCTACTATCGGATACCTTTTCAGGCATTGCAGACTGAGCTTCTTTAACCGGATGGCCACGCTGTCCTCCAACTGCTTTTGGTTTTGCCATGCGTTTTTTGCCAGATACGGGCCCGGCAGATGGAACCTGTTGTGATGTTGATGCCTTGTTATGGTTACCCCAATGACCATGGGAAAAAAAATACAAAACGGACTAGCTCTCGGGTGATGGAAACTAAGGTCGACCGTGACCTGAACCTGACCCAACACTTACAGTAGCCGGGGGATGTACCTACGATGCCCTAGACACCACGCGCCAGCCGGAGATCTAACTACCCCTATAAGAGGAATATACAGGCCTGCCTTACCTCCAGTGAGGAACCCCAAAAGATGATAGTAGGCCCCCACAGATATTGACGGTGAGTTCAGAGGAAATGACATACGTAGGATGAACAGCAGATTTAGCACAGTGAGGTCCGCTTACTAGATAGCAGAAGGACAGGAAAGAGTTACTTCACGGTCGACCTAAAAATCACTATTCAAAAACACCATCCAGAAATTACTTTAAACTCCAGTGACAACTCATGCCACTGGAGTAGTAATTTTCTGTCCACAAGAGCTTCCAGCACTGAAGAGTCACATTGCAGATAGCTGGACAAAAATAGCAAAAACAAGAAACAAAATTCAACTTAGCTGAACTGGAACTTGAGGCAGGTGAATGCAACAGAATGCTACTAGCACATTGTTGGCCGGCATATGACTAACAGCCAAGCAGCCTTAAATAGGAAACTCCCCTAGAGGGTGGCGACAGGTAATCAGAGATGGAGGAAGGCACATAAGAGGCACTACCATAACAGACCACCGGGGGAGCCCACAAACCGAATTCACAACAGTACCCCCCCCTTAAGGAGGGGGCACCGAACCCTCACCAGAACCACCAGGGCGACCTGGATGAGCACTATGAAATGCACGAACCAAATCGGGAGCATGAACATCGGATGCTGTCACCCAAGAATTATCCTCCTGGCCATAACCTTTCCACTTAACCAGATACTGAAGTTTCCGTCTGGAAACACGGGAGTCCAAGATCTTTTCCACCACATACTCCAATTCACCCTCAACCAACACAGGAGCAGGTGGATCAGCAGAAGGAACAACCGGTACCTCATACCTCCGCAATAATGACCGATGGAAAACATTATGGATATTAAAAGATGCTGGGAGGTCCAAACGAAAGGACACAGGATTAAGAACCTCCAGAATCCTATAAGGGCCGATAAACCGAGGCTTAAACTTAGGAGACGAGACCTTCATAGGAACAAATCGAGAAGACAGCCACACCAGGTCCCCAACACAAAGACGAGGACCAATACGCCGATGACGATTAGTGAACTGTTGAGTCTTCTCCTGGGACAACTTCAGATTGTCCACAACCTGTCCCCAAATCCGATGCATCCTATCAACCACAGCATCCACTCCAGGACAATCCGAAGACTCCAATTGACCGGACGAAAACCGAGGGTGAAACCCTGAATTACAAAAAAATGGAGAAACCAAAGTGGCAGAACTAGCCCGATTGTTAAGGGCAAACTCTGCCAATGGCAAAAAGTCAAGCCAATCATCCTGATCAGCGGACACAAAACACCTCAAGTAAGTCTCCAAGGTCTGATTAGTACGCTCAGTCTGGCCATTAGTCTGAGGATGGAATGCAGACGAAAAAGACAAATCGATACCCATCCTGGCACAGAACGTCCGCCAAAATCTAGACACAAACTGAGTACCCCTGTCAGACACTATATTCTCAGGAATACCATGCAAACGCACCACATTCTGAAAAAATAGAGGAACCAACTCAGAGGAGGAGGGCAATTTGGGTAAAGGTACCAAATGAACCATCTTGGAAAAACGGTCACAAATCACCCAGATGACAGACATCCTACGAGAAACCGGAAGGTCAGAAATAAAGTCCATAGAGATGTGCGTCCAAGGCCTCTTAGGAATAGGCAAGGGCAACAACAACCCACTGGCCCTAGAACAGCAGGGCTTGGCCCGAGCACAAACATCACAAGACTGCACAAACATGCGCACATCTCGAGACAAAGAAGGCCACCAGAAGGACCTAGACACCAAATCCCTGGTGCCAAAAATTCCAGGATGACCTGTCAACGCGGAAGAATGAACCTCCGAGATAACTCTACTGGTCCAATCATCAGGGACAAACAGTCTACCAGGCGGACAGCAATCAGGCCTATCCACCTGAAACTCCTGCAAAGAACGCCGCAGGTCTGGGGAGACAGCTGACAATATCACCCCATCCTTCAGGATGCCGGTAGGTTCGGAATCACCAGGCGAGTCAGGCTCAAAACTCCTAGAGAGGGCATCCGCCTTCACATTCTTGGACCCAGGCAGATATGACACCACAAAGTTAAATCGGGAGAAAAACAACGACCAGCGCGCCTGTCTAGGATTCAGACGCCTGGCCGACTCAAGATAAATTAGATTCTTGTGGTCAGTGAGGACCACCACCTGGTGTCTAGCACCCTCAAGCCAATGACGCCACTCCTCAAACGCCCACTTCATGGCCAGAAGTTCCCGATTTCCCACATCATAATTTCGCTCAGCGGGCGAAAACTTTCGGGAGAAAAACGCACATGGTCTCATTACTGAGCAGTCAGGATCTTTCTGCGACAAAACTGCACCTGCTCCGATCTCCGAAGCATCCACCTCAACCTGGAACGGAAGTAACACATCAGGTTGGCGCAACACAGGAGCGGAAGAAAAGCGGCGCTTAAGCTCTTGAAAGGCCTCCACAGCCGCAGAGGACCAATTAGCAACATCAGCACCCTTTTTGGTCAAATCAGTCAAAGGTTTAGCAATGGCAGAAAAACCCGCTATAAATCGGCGATAGAAATTAGCAAAACCCAAGAACTTTTGCAGACTCTTCAAAGAAGTAGGTTGCATCCAATCACAAATAGCCTGGACCTTGACAGGGTCCATCTCCATAGATGAAGGGGAAAAAATATATCCCAAAAAGGAAATTCTCTGAACTCCAAAACTACACTTTGAGCCCTTTACAAAAAGAGAATTAGCTCGCAAAACCTGAAAAACTCTCCTGACCTGTTGAACGTGAGATTCCCAGTCCTCCGAAAAAACAAGAATATCATCCAAATACACAATCATAAACTTATCCAGATATTCACGGAAAATATCGTGCATAAAGGACTGAAAAACGGAAGGGGCATTTGCGAGACCGAAAGGCATTACCAAATACTCAAAATGGCCTTCAGGCGTATTAAATGCGGTCTTCCACTCATCCCCCTGCTTAATCCGCACCAAATTATACGCACCACGTAGATCGATCTTAGTGAACCACTTAGCCCCCTTTATACGAGCAAACAGATCAGTCAGTAAAGGTAACGGGTACTGGTATTTAACTGTAATCTTATTCAAAAGTCGATAGTCGATACAAGGTCTCAATGAACCATCCTTTTTACCTACAAAGAAAAATCCTGCCCCTAGTGGAGACAACGAGGGGCGAATATGACCCTTTTCCAAAGATTCTCTAATATACTCCCGCATAGCAGTATGTTCAGGTACAGACAAATTAAACAAGCGACCCTTAGGAAACTTACTACCGGGGATCAATTCAATAGCGCAGTCACACTCTCTGTGAGGAGGGAGAGAATCAACTTTAGGCTCTTGAAAGACATCATAAAAATCTGACAGAAATGCTGGGATCTCAGAGGGAGTAGATGAAGAAATAGGAACCAAAGGTGCATCCCCATGAATACCCCGACATCCCCAGCTCAACACAGACATAGATTTCCAGTCCAAGACGGGATTATGAATCTGTAACCATGGTAATCCAAGCACTAAGACATCATGTAGGTTATATAATACAAGGAAACGAATAATCTCCTGATGGTCTGGGGTAAGACGCATAGTCACTTGTGTCCAATATTGTGGTTTATTGCTAGCCAAAGGTGTAGAATCAATACCCTTCAGGGGAATAGAAACTTCCAACGGCTCCAAATCAAACCCACAACGCTTGGCAAAGGACCAATCCATGAGACTCAGAGCGGCGCCAGAATCCACATAAGCATTCACAGTAACAGATGATAAGGTACAAATCAATGTCACGGACAAAAGAAATTTTGACTGCAAGGTACCTGTAGAAAAAGATTTATCAACCTTTTTATCAACCTTATTTATACGTTTAGAGCATGCTGATATAACATGAGCTGGATCTCCACAGTAGAAGCACAATCCATTTTTGCGCCTGTAATTTTGACGTTCGCCTCTAGACAAAACACGATCGCATTGCATATGCTCTAATGCCTTTTCAGAGGTCACCGCCAAATGGTGCACAGGTCTTTGCTCAGAAGACACCGCCATATGGTGCACAGGTTTTTGCTCAGAAGATACCGCCATATGGTGCACAGATTTTTCCTCAGAAGACCCCGCCATATGGTGCACAGATTTGCGCTCCCGCAAACGCCGATCAATCTGGATAGCCAATTTCATGGCATCATTCAGACCTGTAGGCACAGGGAACCCCACCATGACATCCTTCACGGCATCAGAGAGACCTTCTCTGAAATTAGCTGCTAAAGCGCACTCATTCCATCTAGTAAGCACCGACCATTTACGGAATTTCTGGCAGTATATCTCAGCTTCATCTTGCCCTTGGGAAAGAGCTATCAAGGCTTTCTCAGCCAAAATCTCCAAATTAGGCTCTTCATAAAGCAACCCCAAAGCCTGAAAAAACGCATCTACATTTAACAACGCAGGATCTCCTGGCGATAATGCAAATGCCCAACTTTGTGGGTCGCCGCGCAGTAGAGAGATAACAATTTTAACTTGTTGAGTATGATCACCAGCAGAGTGAGATCTCAGAGACAAAAACAATTTGCAATTTTCTCTGAAACTCAAAAACCGGGATCTGTCTCCGGTAAAGTATTCAGGCAGAGGAATCTTAGGTTCAGACATTGGAGCACGTATAACAAAATCTTGTAGGTTCTGTACTTTTGTCGCAAGGTTATTCAAACCTGCAACTAAACTCTGTGGATCCATGTTTCAAATGGGTGTAACCCAAGCAGAGGTTAAGAGGAGAGGAAAAAAAAAAAAAAAAGGCTGAAGACTGCAGTTTAAGCAAGGAATACAAATGATCAAACTAAGGTGCACTTTCAAACACAGAAAAAAAAACCTTTTCTTCTCCTTCCTGCTTTAGTGCATATTTTAACACATAGATTTTTTATGGGCCGGCCAAACTGTTATGGTTACCCCAATGACCATGGGAAAAAAAATA
This sequence comes from Ranitomeya variabilis, assembly GCF_051348905.1. Taxonomy (NCBI): domain Eukaryota; kingdom Metazoa; phylum Chordata; class Amphibia; order Anura; family Dendrobatidae; genus Ranitomeya; species Ranitomeya variabilis. The sequence continues at coordinate 821,863,850 of NC_135232.1, read as the reverse complement.
CAAAACGGACTAGCTCTCGGGTGATGGAAACTAAGGTCGACCGTGACCTGAACCTGACCCAACACTTACAGTAGCCGGGGGATGTACCTACGATGCCCTAGACACCACGCGCCAGCCGGAGATCTAACTACCCCTATAAGAGGAATATACAGGCCTGCCTTACCTCCAGTGAGGAACCCCAAAAGATGATAGTAGGCCCCCACAGATATTGACGGTGAGTTCAGAGGAAATGACATACGTAGGATGAACAGCAGATTTAGCACAGTGAGGTCCGCTTACTAGATAGCAGAAGGACAGGAAAGAGTTACTTCACGGTCGACCTAAAAATCACTATTCAAAAACACCATCCAGAAATTACTTTAAACTCCAGTGACAACTCATGCCACTGGAGTAGTAATTTTCTGTCCACAAGAGCTTCCAGCACTGAAGAGTCACATTGCAGATAGCTGGACAAAAATAGCAAAAACAAGAAACAAAATTCAACTTAGCTGAACTGGAACTTGAGGCAGGTGAATGCAACAGAATGCTACTAGCACATTGTTGGCCGGCATATGACTAACAGCCAAGCAGCCTTAAATAGGAAACTCCCCTAGAGGGTGGCGACAGGTAATCAGAGATGGAGGAAGGCACATAAGAGGCACTACCATAACAGACCACCGGGGGAGCCCACAAACCGAATTCACAACAATGCCTGCTGCGGCTCCTCCTCCTCCGCTTCAGAACTACTGCCGCCTGCACCCTGTTCCCCCAATGGCTGCCAATCGGGGTCAACAACTGGGTCATCTATGACCTCCTCTTCTATGTCATGTGCAACTTCGTCTGTGTCACCGTGTAAGCCGGTGGTATTGCGTTCGTGACGGGGCACCATAGTCTCCGCTGGGTTTGATTCTGCCTCAGTACACTGCGAGGGCAATGTTCTGGTCTGAGTCAAAGGAACAGCATAGTAATCTGGCTGTGGCTGTGCATCTGTGCACTCCATGTCCGATTCAACTTCGAATGGGCATGGCCTGTTAACTGTTTCACTGTCTAACCCAGGAACGGTATGTGTAAAGAGCTCCATGGAGTAACCTGTTCTGTCGACTGACGCATCCTTCACTGTTGTTCTGGGTGAAGGACACAAGGAAGCGACTTGTTCCTGACCGGGAGCATCCACTGACGATGCACTGCTCTGACATTTGGCACTTTCCGAGGAGGAGGCGAAAGAGCTAGAGGCAGAGTCAGCAATGAAAGCCAATACTTGTTCCTCCTGCTCCGGCTTCAAAAGTGGTTTTCCTACTCCCAGAAAAGAGAGCGTTCGAGGCCTTGTGTAGCCAGACAACGAACCTGGCTCAACAACTCGAGACTTAGGTGCTGTACTGCTTTTACCACGACCACCTGATGCTCCACCACCACTACCATCATTACCAGCTGACAATGACCGCCCACGGCCACGACCTCTTCCACTAGACTTCCTCATTGTTTGCAAAACGTAACCAAAGTAACGCTATTTGTTACAGTAAAACAACTTATAAGGTGAACTCAAACTTCTGTAGGATTTATATATACCTTTATAGGTGCCTGACACTGAAAGGAAAATCAGGCCCAATGTTACACACTAGGTTTTCTGTGCCCCAATAATTTGAGACAGATGGCACACACAGGACCAGCACTCAAGCAGAAATGCCAATCTTAATCTCCCACTCTTATTTTTTTTTTAAAAGGGAGAAGGAGAATGTACCAAAAAATAAAAAAATGGCCAAGTATTACACAGTGGTTTTCGGTGGCACACAATGAGAGACAGATGCCACACACAGGACTGGCACAGAGGCAGAGTTGCCAATATTTATCTCCCACTAATTTTTTTTTTTGAAAAGGGAGAATGTACCGCCCCCCAAAAAAAATGGCCAAGTATTACACAGTGGTTTTCGGTGCCACACAATGAGAGACAGATGCCACCCACAGCAATGGCACGGAGGCAGACTTGCCAATACTTATCTCCCACTAATTATTTTTTTTTGAAAATGGAGAATGTACCCAAAAAAAAAAAAATGGCCAAGTATTACACAGTGGTTTTCGGTGCCACACAATGAGAGACAGATTCCACACACAGGACTGGCACAGAGGCAGAGTTGCCAATATTTATCTCCCACTAATTATTTTTTTTTGAAAATGGAGAATGTACCCAAAAATAAAAAAATGGCCAAGTATTACACAGTGGTTTTCGGTGCCACACAATGAGAGACAGATGCCACCCACAGCAATGGCACGGAGGCAGACTTGCCAATATTTATCTCCCACTAATAATTTTTTTTTGAAAAGGGAGAATGTACCCCTCCAAAAAAAAATGGCCAAGTATTACACAGTGGTTTTCGGTGCCACACAATGAGAGACAGATGCCACACACAGGACTGGCATAGAGGCAGAGTTGCCAATATTTATCTCCCACTAATTATTTTTTTTTGAAAAGGGAGAATGTACCCCTCCAAAAAAAAATGGCCAAGTATTACACAGTGGTTTTCGGTGCCACACAATGAGAGACAGATGCCACACACAGGACTGGCACAGAGGCAGACTTGCCAATATTTATCTCCCACTAATTATTTTTTTTTTAAAAGGGAGAATGTACCCAAAAATAAAAAAATGGCCAAGTATTACACAGTGGTTTTCGGTGCCACACAATGAGAGACAGATGCCACACACAGGACTGGCACAGAGGCAGAGTTGCCAATATTTATCTCCCACTAATTATTTTTTTTTGAAAAGGGAGAATGTACCCAAAAATAAAAAAATGGCCAAGTATTACACAGTGGTTTTCGGTGCCACACAATGAGAGACAGATGCCACCCACAGCAATGGCACGGAGGCAGACTTGCCAATATTTATCTCCCACTAATTATTTTTTTTTGAAAAGGGAGAATGTACCCCCCCCCAAAAAAAAATGGCCAAGTATTACACAGTGGTTTTCGGTGCCACACAATGAGAGACAGATGCCACACACAGCTATGGCACGGAGGCAGACTTGCGAATATTTATCTCCCTGCAGTTATCTCAAAAAAGTATGGCAGGCAGCTATAAAAAGGACTGCTGCACACAAAAGTGTGGACAAACACACAAGATAGCTGTGCAGAAAGGAAGGAAAAACAGGATTTGTGCTTTGAAAAAAGCAGTTGGTTTGCACAGCGGCGTACACACAGGCACAGCAACGCAGCTATCAGGGTCAGGGAGCCTTCTAGTGCAGCCCAATGAGCTACAGCGCTGAGGAAAAAAAAATGTAGCTTCCACTGTCCCTGCAAACAAAAGGTGGTGTTGGAGAGTGGAAATCGCTACAGCACAAGCGGTTTGTAGCTTTATGTACCCTGCCTATCACTATCCCTGCTTCTGAAGAAGCGGCAGCAACCTCTCCCTAAGCTCAGATCAGCAGCAGTAAGATGGTGGTCGGCGGGAACGCCCCTTTATAGCCCCTGTGACGCCGCAGAAAGCAAGCCAGTCACTGCAATGCCCTTCTCTAAGATGGTGGGGACTGAGATCTATGTCATCACGCTGCCCACACTCTGCGTCCACCTTCATTGGCTGAGAAATGGAGCTTTTAGCATCATTGAAACGCGACTTTGGCGCGAAAGTCATGTACCGCATGGCAGACCCCACACAGGGATCGGCTCGGTTTCATGAGACGCCGACTTTGCCAAAAGTCGGCGACTTATGAAAATGAACGATCCGTTTCACTCAACCCTAGTCGCAGCTACAGGCACAAAATTTTGCACAGTCACACGTCTGGACCCCGAGAGCGTCAAAGCTATGTTGTGAGGTGAAATTTTAACCCCACACTTTCCAATTCACCAAACAATTTTGCCCCCATCTACATAATGGGGAAAAAGTGAAAGGAAAAGTGTTGGAGGCGTCGCAGCTACAGGCACAAAATTTTGCACAGTCACACGTCTGGACCCTGAGAGCGTCAAAGCTATGTTGTGAGGTGAAATTTTAACCCCGCGCTTTCCAATTCACCAAACAATTTTGCCCCTATCTACATAATGGGGAAAAAATGAAAGGAAAAGTGTTGGAGGCAAATTAACAGCTGCCAGATGTGAACAAGGGGGACTTAAAGAATGAGAGCGATGGCGCCAAAGAGTATATACTGTACAGTTGCTAAGGTGGGGCCCCGACATGGGATAATCACCACACCACCATGGGGATATGAACACACACACAAAATGCGCCACACACTACCACGTGCTCGAACACATATACCACCCTCAGCGCACATTTCACCACACATACACCAACCTCGCCACATAAAAGTCGAAACACAAAAGTCGCCGCTCAAAACTCGCCACGCGCAAAACTCTCCACATACAAAACTCGCCACATGTGCAAAACTCACCCCATGGAAAACTCGCCACACGCAAAACTTGCACACGCGGAAAAATTGCCACATGCACAAAAGTTGCAACACATGCAAAAGTTGCCTCACACAAAACTTGCACATACTCAAAAGGCACCACACATAAATCTCGTCACGCGCAAAACTCGCCATGCGCAAAACTTGCTGCACACGACTTGCTACACTAAACTGTCACATGCAACTCGACACACAAAAAGTTGCTACACGCATGTCGCCACACAAAACTCATCTCACAAAAGTCGCTACATGCATGTCGCCACACGCAACTCAACACACACAACTTGACACACAAAACTCGCCCTAAAACACACACAAGTCTGGTATTATCCTTCAAAAATAAAAATCTGATTAATAAGCTGACAAACTACAAGAGCAACAAGTGTACCATATAGGAATCCGGCAGCTGTCAGTCACATGACCAGTCTATTATGTGTATGTGTGAGCTAATATATACTGCCAGGGGGTGGGCTTACTGTTGGCTGGGGATTTATCAGGCTGCCAATTTAGCTTACAAATACTGAGGTAAAAATACTGACCAAATAACGTGTGAACGAGGTCTAATACAGGAGGAGATGACATACAGATATATACTATATACAGGAGGAGATGACACACAGGTATATACTATTTACAGGGGAGATGACACACAGGTATATACTATATGCAGGAGGAGATGACACACAGATATATACTATATACAGGAGAGATGACACACAGGTATATACTATATGGAGGAGGAGAGGAGGAGATGACATACAGGTACATACTACATACAGCAGGAGATCCCTTGAGAAAGGCTGCACCGCCGAAACGCGCGTCGGGAAGGACGCCCACAGTCATACCTCTGGCCCCACTGGTAACTATAATAGCCCTTGTGACTATGGCTTTATTCAGTATATGAAGGGTGCCGCAATTTTTCTTTTTCTTCTTCTATGGCCATATGGGGTAAATGTGCAATAACTGCAAGGTTATCTTACTACAGTCTATACCTATATAGCCTTTTGTGATATATATTTGGTTTCTGTGGGTTGTCTTACTCTCACATGTGTGAGAGGGTACATTTTCCTCTCTCCTTCTCCCTCTCCCCTTTTCCTTTGTACCTGGTCGCCCTAATAAAATGATTAACTTATTATCATTGATTATATTGGAATTTCTTGTCGTTGTTTTTCCTTTGTTGCCCATACAGCAGGAGATGACATACAGGTATATACTATATACAGAAGGAGATGACACACAGGTATATACTATATACAGGAGCAGATTACCTACAGGTATATAGTATATACATGAGGAGATGACATACAGGTATATGCTATGTATAGGAGGAGATGACATACAGGTATATACTATATACAGGAGGAGATGACACACAGATATATACTATATATAGGTGAGATGACACACAGGTGTATACTATATACAGGAGGAGATTTACAATCTCCATGCTTTTCTCATGGTCAACTTTATGTGGCCTGTTCAAGAGTTGGAACAGCCAAAAATCTGTTTGTCTTTGCACCTGAAGGAAAAACTAAGAATGTAATTTATCAAAAGGCTTTCGAATAAGTAGTAGAAGATTACTTCACATTACTTGGCCAATTTAGTTAAATCTGTGTGGAATATCTCTGGTGTTGAAATATATGTTGTAAAATGCTTCTATTAGCTTAGTTTTTGCCTTTTAATAATTACATTTCTATCTATTTGTTTTGTGGTTTTTTTGTGCAGAATAAATTTTTGTTAACACATTCTATTTTGCTAACAGCAGTTATTACCCCGGGCGAAGTCGGGTAGTACAGCTAGTATGATATATATTTCCATCACACTAAAGCGGTTGATGAAAGTACTCAACCCCCACAACATGTGCTGTAAATAAATAAAAAAATCTGGCGTGGGTTCCCCTATATTTTCTATAACCAGCCAGGCAAATCTCACAGCTGGGGGCTGCAACCCTCAGCTGTCAGTTTCAGCAAGGCTGGTTATCAAGAATAGAGGAGTCCTCACACTGTTTTTTTAAATATTTAATTAAATAAAAAAAATTGGTATAAGTCCCTTCCGTTTTTGGCAACCAGCCTTGCTAAAGCAGACAGCTAGGGGCTGGTATTCTCAGGCTGGTTAAAGGCCATTGGTACAGGTCCCCCAGCTTAAAAATAGCAGCCCACAGCCTCCCAGAAAAGGCATATCAATTATATGCACCAATTCTGGTGCTTTGCTCTGCTATTCCCACTTGCCCTGTAGCGGTGGCAAGTGGGGTTCATATTTGTGGGGTTGATGTCACCTTTGTTTTGTCTGGTGACATCAAGCCCATGGCTTAGTAATGGAGAGTTGTCTAAAAGACACCTCTCCGTTATTAATCCTATAGTTATATAGTAAATAAAGACACAGCAAGTATAAAATCCTTTATTTGAAATAAAACAAAGCACACTTTTCCATTTTTATTTAAAAATAATAAACACACATCTCCTGTAATAAAATAAAAACATAAAAACAACAATATTCCTCACCTGTTCATCGTTTTTTCCCCTGCTGTAATCCATGTCTGGTGGATAAATAGTTTACAACCTGGACAGTGCCAAGATGCGACAGTCCATGCTGAGAACCACTGGTGAATTAACTGCTGCGAATGTAGCATCATTGACCAGCAGTGACATCATTGTGGTTACCGCTGATCAGTGAGGCTGCATTCCCAGCCTGGCTGAACTGCGGTGACCTCAGCACAGTGGGAAAAAGTCAGTGATGAAGTCACTGCAGTTCAAGCTCAGTGATTTCACCACAGATCATGGTGAAAAATTCTCATAGTGATCTGCTGTGAACTGACATGTATTTATGGTGCTTATATGTAAGAGAGGGAAAGCCAAACCAGAAAATGCTCTGAGTAGGCCGGGGCACAAACTTGGGACTGTCATACATGCTTTAAGGCAGTACAGTTGATATTGTCCTGTCTAAGTGGTTGGATCAAACCTACCTCCTGTAGTTTTGCCAAGAGGAGGGAAGGTACTCTAGATCATGTGGAACCATTCTCATTATGTTCAAAGCAACTCATTTGCATATGAATAAAAAACATGTTTTCTCCAAAACTAGTAGAACTTTGCCTCCTTAAAGAGAACCAACAACTGATATGGTATATGCTGTCCGATAGATACACAGCATGTATCAGATGCTGGCTGCATGATTTCAGCCATATATTAAATGTTTAAAAGGGTTATCTCATGAACAAGGTACTATTTAATCAATAGATCCTGGTTAATAACGAGTTCCACTATTTAATACATGAAAAAACTAACTGTTCCTGTTTTGAGATAATCTTAAAAATGTGCCCTTGTTATGTACTTTGTAATGGTTGTGTCTGATTGTGCAGGAACATGGACTCATCATACTACATCTCCTGTCCAGGGGAGGAAGCAAAGGAGGATGAAATTGCAGCTGCTGCTCTTTGTAAGGTAAGAGATTTCCCTGCCTGTTTAAAAACAAGAAGCAAATGCTTAAGCTCACATAATTTAATAACCGTTGGATACCAAGTCACACGGGAGAAATATCGGACATGTGGTTATCTGTCATTTTCTTTCTTGGAGAGGCAGATCCTTGTGTGCATGTATAGGTAAGAGATCTATCACTCAAGGAAATCAGGTGGATAGAAGCCACTGCGGAATGGCTTATTTGACAAGTCCTCTGTGTGGCTCGGTCCCTGGATGCTATTAAACTAAGTTTTTTCTCTGAAACACCACAGCCTTTCAACATTAATGATATATCGCTGAAATTTTGCAGCCAGTGTATGACACATGCAGCCCACTGATCGGGTGGCATGTATAATCTGTTAGTTTGATATAACCCCTTCACCCAAAGCCTGTTTTCACATTCTTGACAAGGCCAAATTTTTCAAATCTGACCAGTATCAATTTATGTGGTTATAACTCTGGAATGATTCAACGGATAAAACTGATTCTGAAAACGATTTTTCATGATATATTGCACTGCATGATAGTGGTAACATTTCTTCAATATGGCTTGTATTAATTTGTGAAAATATTGGATTAAAAAAAAAAAATTGGACAATTTTGCCAGTTTCAAACTTTTTCTTTTTTTTGCATTTAAATCAGAGAGCTATGTCTTACAAAATAGTTAATAAATAACATTTCCCACATGTTTACTTTACATCAGCACAATTTTTGAAGCTTAATTTTTTTTGTTAGGAAGTTATAGGGGTTAAAAGTTGACCAGCGATTTCTCATTTTTCCAACAAAATTTGCAAAACCATTTTTTTAAGGACCACATCATATTTGAAGTGACTTTGAGGGGTCTATATTACAGAAAATGCCCAAAAGTTACACCATTCTAAAAACTGCACCCCTAAAGATGGTTATCAACACATTCAAGAAAGTTTATTAACCCTTCAGGTGCTTCACATGAATTAAAGGAATGTGAAGGAAAAAATTAACATTTAACTTTTTTTCACAAAAATTTTACTTTAGACCCGAATGTTTTTATTTTTGCAAAGGTAAAAGAAAAAATGGACCCCAAATTTGTTATGAAATTTCTTCTGAGTATGCCGATACCCCATATGTGGAGGAAAACCCCTCAGGAACTTATCTAGATGTCTGGTGAGCACAATAAACCCCCAGGTGCTTCCCAGAAAATTATAAAGTTGAGCTGTAAAAATAAATAAAATCACATTTTTCACATAAATGTTGCCCCAAATGTTGCATTTTCACAAGGTAACAGTAGAAATTGCACTAAACAATTTGTTTTGCAATTTGTCCGGAGTACTTCAATACCTCATATGTGAGGGAAAGTCACTCTTTTGGCACACAGCAGGGCTCAGAAGGGAAGGAGTGCCTTTTGACTTTTTGAATGCAAACTTTGGTAGAATTATTAGCGGATGCATTTCACATTTGGAGAGTGTAAACAGTGGAAACCACCCACGAGTGGCTGCCTTTTGAAAACTAGACCCCTCACAAAACTTATCTATAATATGTGGTGAGCACCTTGAACCCCCAGGTGCCTCACAGATGTTTATTATGTTGAGCCATGTAAACAAAAAAAAATCACATTTTTCCAACAAAACTGTTCATCTAGCACCATTTTTTTTTATTTTCCCAAGGGTAAAAGGAGAAAATGCACCATAACATTTGATGCACAATTTCTCCTGAGTACGATGATTCACAATATGCGGAAGAAAACTACTGTTTGTGTGCATAGGAGGTCTTGGAATGGAAGGAGCGCCATTTGCAAAATTTGCTGGTATCATTAGCAGACGCTATGGAAAGCTTGGAGAGCCCCTGATGTGCCTAAGGAGAGGAAACATCCCACAAATGACCCTATTTAAGAAACTAGACTGCCTTATGGAATTTATCTAGATGTGTGGTGAGTAATTTGAACCCACTGGTGCTTCATAGAAGTTAATAACGCTGAACCATGAAAATAAAATAAAAAATCACATTTTTCCCACAAAAATGTTCTTTTAGCCCCAAATTTGTTATTTTCACAAGGATAAAAAAAATTGTTGTGCAATTTCTGCTGAGTACACCAACACCCCATATGTGAAAAAAATACTTTGAGGCACAGTGCAAAGCGTAGAAGGGAAGAAGCGCTATATTGGAGTTCAGATTTTGCTATACTGGTTTGAGCGTATGTATCACATTGGTAGAGCCCCTGAGGAGCCAGAATAGCAAAACCCCCCATAAGTGACCTCACTTTACAAACTACACCTCTCAATGAATTTATCTATGGGTGAAGTGATCATATTGACACCACATGTACCTCACAGAATGTTATACCATTGGGCGGTGAAGAAAAAATAATTACATTTTTACCACCAAAATTTTGTTTAAGCCCCAAATTTTACATTTTTACATCAGGAAATGGGTAAAAATGACACCAAAGTGTGTCCCACAATTTTTTCTGAATGTGGAAACACCCCACATGTGGCTGTACAGTATTGCTTAGCCATACGTAATTTTCGTAACTAGCAGAGGGAAAGCCGATGGCTGGGGACTGATATTTATAGCCTGGGAAGGGGGTAATATCCATGGAGCTTTCCAGGCTACTAATATCACCTCACAGATATATACTTAGCCTTTACTAGCTATTAAAATGGGGGACCCTAAAAAATGACTTAGGGTCCCCCTATAATTAACAACCAGCAAAGGGTATGCAGACAACTGTGGGCTAATATTAATAGCCAAAGAAGCAGCCATGGATACTGGCACCCCCAGGCTAAAAACATCAGCTCTCAGCTGCCCCAGAAAAAGCGCATCTCTAAGATACACCAATTCTGGCACTTAGCTTTGCTCTTCCCATTTGTCCTGTACCGGTGGAAAGTGGGGTGATAGTTGGAGGGGTTGATGTCACACTTGTATTGTCAGGTGACATCAAGCCCCGAGGTTAGTAATGGAGAGGGGTTAATAAAATGTCCCCATTACTAACCACATAGTCACATTGAGGTTAATAAGTGGCTCAAGAATTGGTGTAGGAAGGAGGGGTTTGGGTTCCTGCAGAACTAGGCCAACTTCTCAGTTGGCTACAGGCTCTACGCTAGGGATGGGCTGCACCTCAATGGGGAAGGGGCAGCTGTGCTGGGGGAGAAAATGGTTAGAAGGTTGGAGGAGTGTTTAAACTAGGGAATGGGGGGGAGGGTATTCATTTTATAGGTGGGGAAGATAGTGCAGATAGAGACCTGGGCACAAATAAGGAAGTTGGGGGTGGCGGAGGCATGGGGGGTGGGGTTAGAACAGTTAGTAATTTAAGAAAGAATAGAGGTACAGAGAGGAACATCAAGTGCATGTATACTAATGCCAGAAGCCTCGCCAACAAAATGGATGAATTAGAACTAATGTTGTTGGAACATAATTATGACATGGTGGGGATATCTGAAACATGGCTGGATGAGAGCCATGACTGGGCTGTTAACTTGCAGGGCTATAGCCTTTTCAGAAATGACCGTACAGATAAGCGAGGGGGTGGGGTGTGTCTGTTTGTAAAATCGACCTTAAAACCCATCCTGCATGATAATATAGGTGAATCTAATGAAAATGTAGAGTCCCTGTGGGTGGAGATAAGGGGAGGGGGAAAAAATAATAAATTACTGATAGGGGATGGTTATAAATCTCCAAAAATAATGGAAGCAATGGAGAATATCCTTGTAAAGCAAATAGATGAAGCTGCGACTCAAGGAGAAGTCATTATTATGGGGGACTTCAACTACCCTGAAATAGATTGGGGAACAGAAACCTGCAGTTCCAGTAAAGGTAATCGGATTTTGACAACTATGAGAGACAATTACCTTTCACAACTGGTTCAGGACCCAACAAGAAGGGGGGCACAGATAGACCTAATATTAACCAACAGGCCAGACCGCATATCAAATATAAGGGTTGGAGGTCACTTGGGGAATAGTGATCACAAAATAATAAGTTTTCATGTCTCCTTTAATAAGATGTGTAGTAGAGGGGTGACAAGGACACTAAACTTCAGGAGGGCAAATTTCCAACGGATGAGAGAGGATCTTGGTGCAATTAACTGGGACGATATCCTGAGACATAAAAGTACACAAAGAAAATGGGAGACATTTATTAGCATCCTGGATAGGACCTGTGCACAGTATATACCGTATGGGAATAAACATACTAGAAATAGGAGGAAACCAATATGGCTAAATAGAGCTGTAAGGGGCGCAATAAGGGACAAAAAGAAAGCATTTAGAGAATTAAAGGAAGTAGGTAGTGAGGAGGCATCAAATAAATACAAAAAATTAAATAAAATATGTAAAAAGCAAATCAAGGCAGCAAAGATTGAGACAGAGAGACTCATTGCTAGAGAGAGCAAAAATAACCCCAAAATATTCTTTAACTACATAAATAGTAAGAAACTAAAAAATGATAGTGTTGGCCCCCTTAAAAATAGTCTGGGTGAAATGGTGGATGAGGATGAGGAAAAAGCCAATATGCTAAATGACTTTTTTTCATCAGTATTTACAAAAGAAAATCCCATGGCAGCCAATATGACTAGTGATAATAATTCCCAATTTAATGTTACCTGCTTAACCCAGCAGGAAGCACGGCGGCGTCTAAAAATCACAAAAATTGACAAATCTCCGGGCCCGGATGGGATACACCCCCGAGTACTGCAGGAATTAAGTACAGTCATTGATAGACCATTATTTTTAATCTTTAAAGAGTCCATAATAACAGGGTCTGTACCACAGGACTGGCGTATAGCAAATGTGGTGCCAATATTCAAAACGGGGACAAAAACTGAACTCGGAAATTATAGGCCAGTAAGTTTAACCTCTACTGTGGGTAAAATCCTGGAGGGCATTCTAAGGGATGCTATACTGGAGTATCTGAAGAGGAATAACCTCATGACCCAGTATCAGCACGGGTTTACTAGGGACCGATAATGTCAGACTAATTTGATCAGCTTCTATGAAGAGGTAAGTTCCGGTCTGGACCAAGGGAACCCAGTAGATGTAGTGTATATGGACTTTTCAAAAGCTTTTGATACGGTGCCACACAAAAGGTTGATACATAAAATGAGAATAATGGGGATAGGGGAAAATATGTGCAAGTGGGTTGAGAGTTGGCTCAGGGATAGGAAACAAAGGGTGGTTATTAATGGAGCACACTCGGACTGGGTCACGGTTAGTAGTGGGGTACCACAGGGGTCAGTATTGGGCCCTCTTCTTTTTAACATATTTATTAATGACCTTGTAGGGGGCATTCAGAGTAGAATTTCAATATTTGCAGATGACACTAAACTCTGCAGGGTAATCAATACAGGGGAGGACAATTTTATATTACAGGCTAACTTATGTAAACTAGAAGCTTGGGCTGATAAATGGCAAATGAGCTTTAATGGGGATAAATGTAAGGTCATGCACTTGGGTAGAAGTAATAAGATGTATAACTATGTGCTTAATTCTAAAACTCTGGGCAAAACAGTCAATGAAAAAGACCTGGGTGTATGGGTGGATGACAAACTCATATTCAGTGGCCAGTGTCAGGCAGCTGCTACAAAGGCAAATAAAATAATGGGATGCATTAAAAGAGGCATAGATGCTCATGAGGAGAACATAATTTTACCTCTATACAAGTCACTAGTGCGACCACACTTAGAATACTGTGCACAGTTCTGGTCTCCGGTGTATAAGAAAGACATAGCTGAACTGGAGCGGGTGCAGAGAAGAGCAACCAAGGTTATTAGAGGACTGGGGGGTCTGCAATACCAAGATAGGTTATTACACTTGGGGCTATTTAGTTTGGAAAAACGAAGACTAAGGGGTGATCTTATGTTAATGTATAAATATATGAGGGGACAGTACAAAGACCTTTCTGCTGATCTTTTTAATCATAGACCGGTGACAGGGACAAGGGGGCATCCTCTACGTCTGGAGGAAAAAAGGTTTAAGCATAATAACAGACGCGGATTCTTTACTGTAAGAGCAGTGAGACTATGGAACTCTCTGCCGTATGATGTTGTAATGAGTGACTCATTGCTTCAATTTAAGAGGGGACTGGATACCTTTCTGGAAAAGTATAATATTACAGGGTATACATATTAGATTCTTTGATAAGGCGTTGATCCAGGGAACTAGTCTGATTGCCGTATGTGGGGTCGGGAAGGAATTTTTTTCCCCATGATGGAGCTTACTCTTACCACATGGGGTTTTTTTGCCTTCCCCTGGATCAACATGTTAGGGCATGCTAGGCTATGGGTTGAACTAGATGGACTTAAAGTCTTCCTTCAACCTTAATAACTATATATGTAACATTGTAAGAAAACACAGACACCCAGAAAAAGTCTTTTAATTGAAAGGAAGATACAGACTCCTTTAATATTCTTAGTTAAACCATACTTATGACCTCGCCTATTCCCCGATGCCCTCATCATCTGCAAAAGAGGTTTAAAAAACAAACAACAATATTCCTCACCTTTCTGCAGAGAAGCTTTTAATCCATTTGTCACACGGCAGGTCTAGCCCTGCTACATCAAGATGGCAGGCTGATGTATGCATGATGCATTCATTCAGCCTATCATCCAGCTGACCCTGAGCACCGTGTGCTCAAGGTCTGCCTGAGAACTGCTATTCCCTTTCTGCGGGCACCGTGAGCGTGAGAAAGTTCTCCTGCTTGCGGTGTCGTCAAACAGGTCCTGCGAGTTCACGGACAGTGATTTCACTTCACCTTTCTGATGTCAATGCAAGCACTGTTGGAAAATTTCCCACGACGCTCACGCTGACGTCACATAGGTGAAGTGAGTTCATTGGCTGTGAAATCGCAATTTTTTAAATATATATATATTTTTAAATAATAAGAAATTCTTAAAATTCTAACTACCTCCCTCTTCCACAGTTAAAAATAAAGAAATATACATTTAAAATATATACATATTTGGTTTTACCATATCTATAATTAAATACATGAACAGTAAGCTGTACATACACTGTACTATTTGCATTTGTCACTAGCATCTATATATCTATACATATTAGTCTAACTCAAATGAACATAACATCACATTCCACTATACTGCATTACTGATGAGTAAGACTGCTTAGTGCAGTCGAAACGTGTCGACTGGGTCATGTCAACCATATAATTTTTTCTTTTGAATGCACTATATTTTCTTTTGAAAAATAAAAAGAAAAGGAAAATTCAGTCCTATTAAGCCAGACTCCAAATTTTCATATATATTTTTTTTACTTTTTTCAGTCCCCTTAGGGAATTTGAACCTTGTACTATATTCTACAATGCTCAAACATTGCAATATAAAGTAAAAATCATGGTCTTCTATGATGCTCACCCTTTGGTTGGACTTCACAAATATGGCAATGATAGGGGCTCTTAGCAGGTAACCCATCAACATCCTGTGATCAGGGCCAGACTGGGACTGAAATTCAGCCTTGGCATTTTTAAGAACACTTGCGCAGTTCTTGTTACTTCTTTAACCTTGCTCTCCAGATTGTGTAAGTACAGGTCAGCATCATAGAATCAAAATGGTTTGTCTTGTGGACCTGCATAGCTGACAGCCACTGAATTATGGACAATTTAGATGAGCCAATAATCATGAAATGTGTGTTGGTTCGTCTTCCTGATTATTGGTTTATTTAAATAGGTCAGTAATCACCTGATGTAAGGGCAAAATGATTATTAGTCACGTACAACAATTTTTAGCCGACTTAAAATTCAAGGTTCTTGGTAGCACATTGCTCCCGGTAATCAGGACGTGTGCTACTGAGAACAGGACATTCTACATGCACAAAACATGTTAACAGTCACTTTGTTCACAGAGAAGTGTGGTCCTCCTGAGTGAATAGGCCGTATAGGACGCTGACTGAAGTGTATATAGCTGATCGGTGGTCATATACATGCTATAGCACAGCCATGACAGTAGAGTCTCATTCAGACATCCGTTACTCACATACAAGTTCTATCTGTGGTTTCCATTATTTCCTTTTCATTATACTATATGGTGCTGCTCAAAGGCCGGTAATGTTTTTTGCAGACAGTGCCTCCCCAAATAAAAATCAGAGACATTTTCGTTTTTTATCGGTGTCACAGACAAAATCACCTATTCAAGTCTATGAACCTGTGACAATCACGGACAGCACATAGATAGCACCAGTGTACATTCTGCGTGGTCTGTGATTAATATTGTATAGGAGAAGCATTTAATTAATTAATTTATTTATTTATTTTTATCATACGTGAAAATCACTAATGAAGTACGGATGGTAAAAACCAGGGTCTGGCTGGCAAGTTTCAGTTTAGGGGGCAAGCACACATCACTGGCTCATGTGTATTAACCTGAAAAAGCACCACAAACCTGCCACTAAACACCATCTTAGTGCACAACAATGTAAAATGACATTGCTGTACACGCTCCACCTTTTGTTTCTTCTTTTAACTGCTTCAGTGTTCGGAAACAGAGGCTGTTAAAAGAAGCAGCACGTTCAGCTGCTTGCAAGCATAATAGAAAGTATTGAGAAAAGACTCTGGTGGCATAAAAAAGCATGGCGCCTTCAGGAAAAAGACTTGAGATGCTTTACTGAAGCGGCTGAGCCACCTCAAATAAAACATTATGTGCACATACCCTAGATACAAATATTAGCACCCTGCAAACACTGAATACAAGAATCACTCTAAGGGTACTGTCACACTCTGCAACTTTCCAACGATCACGACCAGCAATACGACCTGGCCGTGATTGTTGGAAAGTCGTTGTGTGGTCACTGGAGAGCTGTCACACAGACCGCTCTCCAGCGACCAACGATGCTGAAGTCCCCGGGTAACCAGGGTAAACATCGGGTTACTAAGCACAGGGCCGCGCTTAGTAACCCGATGTTTACCCTGGTTACCAGCGTAAAAGTAAAAAAAAAAAAAAAAAACGTACATACTCACATTCCGGTGTCCTTCAGGTCCCTTGCCGTCTGCTTCCCGCTCTGACTGAGTGCCACCGTAAAGTGAAAGCAGATCACAGCGGTGACGTCAACGCTGTGCTCTGTACTGCCTTATGGCCAGGAGTCAGTCAGAGCGGGAAGCAGACGGCAAGGGACCTGAAGGACACCGGAATGTGAGTATGTACGGTTTGTTTTTTTTAACTTTTACGCTGGTAACCAGGGTAAACATTGGGTTACTAAGCACGGCCCTGCGCTTAGTAACCCGATGTTTACCCTGGTTACAAACGAACGCATCGCTGGATCGCTGTCACACACAACGATCCAGCGATGACAGCGGGAGATCCAGCGACGAAATAAAGTTCCAAATGATCTGCTACGACGTACGATTCTCAGCAGGGTCCCTGATCGCTGCTGCGTGTCAGACACTGCGATATCGTATGGATATCGCTGGAACGTCACAGATCGTACCATCATAGCGATCAAAGTGCCACTGTGAGACAGTACCTTAAGGGCAGGTGCAGACAGCCTTATTTTTTCTCATCTGAGAGAATCAAGCCAATTATGTAAATGACACTCTGATCAAGCTCTGACCTGATTGTCAACATAGTGTAATCTGATTCTCCAGGATGAGAGAATCAGAGAACACTGAGGAAAAGATGGAAACAAAATCTTCTCCATTGTGTGATTGGAGTGCAGTCTGATGTTTTCCAGGCACTCATTGAACTGCACTATGGAGTGTGGCTAGAATAGCAGATCAAACCCAAACATGCAACAATGGTTTCTTCAGATCTTCAGACTGGCTTCGTCTGTCTGAGGAAAATATTGAACATGCGCAGGGCCCCATACACTAACATTGGTCCGAGCGAGATCCAATGTATTTTTTAAACACTACACTAACACTACACAAATAAAAATGTGATCAGGCCAAAGAAACAACTTGTTCCACTGATACAAATAACAGAATACCAGAACCAGGCTTACTATACAGAAATGGCAACAAAACCAAGCAGACTATATCGATAAGAGAACAAAACCAAATCACCCTTAAATGATTTGAAAATTGCTGCATTTAAAAAGGATGCGTCATTTTAACCCCTTTCTGACATCTGACGTACTATCTCGTCGAGGTGGGGTGGGCCCGTTTGACCACCGACGGGATAGTACGTCATCACCGATCAGCGGCGCTCACGGGGGGAGCGCGGCCGATCACGGCCGGGTGTCAGCTGCATATCGCAGCTGACATCCGGCACTATGTGCCAGGAGCGGTCACGGACTGCCCCCGGCACATTAACCCCCGGCATACCGCGATCAAACATGATCGCGGTGTACCGGCGGTATAGGGAAGCATCGCGCAGGGAGGGGGCTCCCTGCGGGCTTCCCTGAGACCCCCGGAGCAACGCGATGTGATCGCGTTGCTCCGAGGGTCTCCTACCTCCCTCCTCGCCGCAGGTCCCGGATCCAAGATGGCCGCGGCATCCGGGTCCTGCAGGGAGGGAGGTGGCTTACCGAGTGCCTGCTCAGAGCAGGTGCTGGTAAGCCTGCAGCCCTGCACAGCAGATCGTCGATCTGACAGAGTGCTGTGCACACTGTCAGATCAATGATCTGTAATGTCCCCCCCTGGGACAAAGTAAAAAAGTTTAAAAAAAATTCCCCACATGTGTGTAAAAAAAAAAAAAAAATATCCATAAATACATTTTTTTAGCTAAATAAAATAAAAAAAACAATAAAAGTACACATATTTAGTATCGCCGCGTCCGTAACGACCCAACCTATAAAACTGCCCCACTAGTTACCCCTTCAGTAAACACCGTAAGAAAAAAAAAAAAACGAGTCAAAAAACAACGCTTTATTATCATACCGCCGAACAAAAAGTGGAATAACACGCGATCAAAAAGACTGATATAAATAATCATGGTACCGCTGAAAACGGCATCTTGTCCTGCAAAAAACGAGCCACCATACAGCATCATCAGCAAAAAAATAAAAAAGTTATAGTCCTGAGAATAAAGCGATACCAAAATAATTATTTTTTCTATAAAATAGTTTTTATCGTATAAAAGCGCCAAAACATAAAAAAATGATATAAATGAGATATCGCTGTAATCGTACTGACCCGACGAATAAAACAATTTTACCAAACGCGGAACGGTATAAACGCCTCCCCCAAAAGAAATTCATGAATAGCTGGTTTTTGATTACTCTGCCTCACAAAAATCGGAATAAAAAGCGATCAAAAAATGTCACGTGCCCGAAAATGTTACCAATAAAAACGTCAACTCGTCCCGCAAAAAACAAGATCTCACATGACTCTGTGGACTCAAATATGGAAAAATTACAGCTCTCAAAATGTGGTAACGCAAAAAATATTTTTTGCAATAAAAAGCGTCTTTCAGTGTGTGACGGCTGCCAATCATAAAAATCCGCTAAATAACCCGCTATAAAAGTAAATCAAACCCCCCTTCATCACCCCCATAGTTAGGGAAAAATAAAAAAATTAAAAAATGTATTTATTTCCATTTCCCATTAGGGTTAGGGTTAGGGCTAGAGTTAGGACTAGAGTTAGGGCTAGGGTTAGGGCAAGAGTTAGGGCTAGGGTTAGGGCTGGGGCTAGGGTTGGGGCTAGGGTTGGGGCTAGGGTTGGGGCTAGGGTTGGGGCTAGGGTTGGGGCTAGGGTTAGGGCTAGGGTTAGGGCTAGGGTTGGGGCTAGGGTTAGGGCTAGGGTTAGGGCTAGTGTTACGGCTAGTGTTAGGGCTAGTGATAGGGCTAGGGTTATTGCTAGGGTTAGGGTTAGGGTTAGGGCTAGGGTTGGGGCTAGGGTTGGGGCTACAGTTAGGGTTGGGGCTAAAGATAGGGTTAGGGTTTGGATTACATTTACGGTTGGGAATAGGGTTGGGTGTGTCTGGGTTAGAGGAGTGGTTAGGGTTACTGTTGGGATTAGGGTAAGGGGTGTGTTTGGATTAGGGTTTCAGTTATAATTGGGGGGTTTCCATTGTTTAGGCACATCAGGGGCTCTCCAAACGGGACATGGCATCCGATCTGAATTCCAGCCAATTCTGCGTTGAAAAAGGAAAACAGTGCTCCTTCCCTTCAGAGCTCTCCCGTGTGCCCAAACAGGGGTTTACCCCAACATATGGGGTATCAGCGTACTCAGGACAAATTGGACATCATCTGTTGGGGTCCAATTTCTCCTGCTGCCCTTAGGAAAATACAAAACTGGGGGCCAAAAAATAAGTTTTGTGGGAAAAAAAAGATTTTTTTATTTTCACGGCTCTGCGTTGTAAACCGTAGTGAGACACTTGGGGGTTCAAAGTTCTCACAGCACATCTAGATAAGTTCCTTGGGCGGTCTAGTTTCCGATATGGGGTCACTTGTGGGGGGGTTGTACTGTTTGGGTACATCAGGGGCTCTGCAAATGCAACGTGATGCCTGCAGACCAATCCATTTAAGTCTGCATTCCAAATGGCGCTCCTTCCCTTCCGAGCTCTGTCATGCGCCCAAACAGTGGTTCCCACCCACATATAGGGTATCAGCGTACTCAGGACAAATTGGACAACAACTTTTGGGGTCCAATTTATCCTGATACCCTTGTGAAAATACAAAACTGGGGGCTAAAATATCATTTTTGTGAAAAAAAAAAGAGAATTTTTATTTTCACGGCTCTGCGTTATAAACTGTAGTGAAACACTTGGGGGTTCAAAGTTCTCACAGCACATCTAGATAAGTTCCTTGGGGGGGTCTAGTTTCCAATATGGGGTCACTTGTGGGGGGTTTGTACTGTTTGGGTACATCAGGGGCTCTGCAAATGCAACGTGACGCCTGCAGACCAATCCATTTAAGTCTGCATTCCAAATGGCGCTCCTTCCCTTCCGAGCTCTGTCATGCGCCCAAACAGTGGTTCCCCCCCCACATATGGGGTATCAGCGTACTCAGGACACATTGGACAACAACTTTTGGGGTCCAATTTATCCTGATACCCTTGTGAAAATACAAAACTGGGGGCTAAAAAATCATTTTTGTGAAAAAAAAAAGGAATTTTTATATTCACGGCTCTGCGTTATAAACTGTAGTGAAACACTTGGGGGTTCAAAGTTCTCACAACACATCTAGATAAGTTCCTTGGGGGGTCTAGTTTCCAATATGGGGTCACTTGTGGGGGGTTTGTACTGTTTGGGTACATCAGGGGCTCTGCAACTGCAACGTGACGCCTGCAGACCAATCCATTTAAGTCTGCATTCCAAATGGCGCTCCTTCCCTTCCGAGCTCTGTCATGCACCCAAACAGTGGTTCCCCCCCACATATGGGGTATCAGCGTACTCAGGACACATTGGACAACAACTTTTGTGGTCCAATTTATCCTGATACCCTTGTGAAAATACAAAACTGGGGGCTAAAAAATCATTTTTGTGAAGAAAAAAAAAGGAATTTTTATTTTCACGGCTCTGCGTTATAAACTGTAGTGAAACACTTGGGGGTTCAAAGTTCTCACAACACATCTAGATAAGTTCCTTGGGGGGTCTAGTTTCCAATATGGGGTCACTTGTGGGGGTTTGTACTGTTTGGGTACATCAGGGGCTCTGGAAATGCAACGTGACGCCTGCAGACCAATCCATTTAAGTCTGCATTCCAAATGGCGCTCCTTCCCTTCCGAGCTCTGTCATGCGCCCAAACAGTGGTTCCCCCCCACATATGGGGTATCAGCGTACTCAGGACAAATTGGACAACAACTTTTGGGGTCCAATTTATCCTGATACCCTTGTGAAAATACAAACCTGGGGGCTAAAAATCATTTTTGTGAAAAAAAAAAGAATTTTTATTTTCACGGCTCTGCGTTATAAACTGTAGTGAAACACTTGGGGGTTCAAAGCTCTCAAAACACATCTAGATAAGTTCCTTAGGGGGTCTACTTTCCAAAATGGTGTCACTTGTGGGGGTTTTTAATGTTTAGGCACATCAGGGGCTCTCCAAACCCAACATGGCATCCCATCTTAATTCCAGTCAATTTTGCATTGAAAAGTAAAATAGTGCTCCTTCCCTTCCGAGCTCTGCTATGCGCCCAAACAGTGGTTTACCCCCACATATGGGGTATCGTCGTACTCAGGACAAATTGCACAACAACTTTTGTGGTCTAATTTCTTCTCTTACTCTTGGGGAAATAAAAAAATGGGGGCGAAAAGATCATTTTTGTGAAAAAATATGATTTTTTATTTTTACGGCTCTGCATTATAAACTTCTGTGAAGCACTTGTTAGGTCAAAGTGCTCACCACACATCTAGATAAGTTCCTTAGGGGGTCTACTTTCCAAAATGGTGTCACTTGTGGGGGATTTCAATGTTTAGGCACATCAGGGGCTCTCCAAATGCAACATGGCGTCCCATCTCAATTCCAGTCAATTTTGCATTGAAAAGTCAAATGGCGCTCCTTTCCTTCCAAGCTCTGCCATGCGCCCAAACAGTGGTTTACCCCCACATATGGGGTATCAACGTACTCAGGACAAATTGTACAACAAATTTTGGGGTCTATTTTCTCCTGTTACCCTTGGTAAAATAAAACAAATTGGAGCTGAAATAAATTTTGTGTGAAAAAAAGTTAAATGTTCATTTTTATTTAAACATTCCAAAAATTCCTGTGAAACACCTGAAGGGTTAATAAACTTCTTGAAAGTGGTTTTGAGTACCTTGAGGGGAGCAGTTTTTAGAATGGTGTCACACTTGGGTATTTTCCATCATATAGACCCCTCAAAATGACTTCAAATGAGATCTGGTCCCTAAAAAAAAATGGTGTTGTAAAAATGAGAAATTGCTGGTCAAATTTTAACCCTTATAACTCCCTAACAAAAAAAAATGTTGGTTCCAAAATTGTGCTGATGTAAAGTAGACATGTGGGAAATGTTACTTATTAAGTATTTTGCGTGAGATATATCTGTGATTTAAGGGCACAAAAATTCAAATTTGGAAAATTGCGAAATTTTCACAATTTTCGCCAAATATTAGTTTTTTTCACAAATAAACGCAAGTTTTATTGAAGAAATTTTACCACTGTCATGAAGTACAATATGTCACGAGAAAACAGTGTCAGAATCGCCAAGATCCGTTGAAGCGTTCCAGAGTTATAACCTCATAAAGAGACAGTAGTCAGAATTACAAAAATTGGCCCGGTCATTAACGTGCAAACCACCCTTGGGGGTGAAGGGGTTAAGAAAAAATGTAAATGCTATACTGAGTCCAAACAAAAATATATCTTCAGCCATAAAAAAATAAAGAAAAAAGAAAAATGGATTATGCAGAAACAGTATAGAAAGGAAGTACAATTCTCCTTGTACAGTACAATATAGACAAATTTGTAATTGTTGTACGTGACATTACAGGTTAATAAATGTGCCTCAAATATCTGCATTTGTTTCTCAAAGCACCACTCCAGTATTTATTGCAGCACTAGTGTGGTGCCGCTAATGTAGGATCCCTGTACCTAATATACTTATCACTAGTGTTGAGCGATACCTTCCGATACTCAAAGGTATCGGTATCGTATGGTATCGGCCGATATCCAAAAAATATCGGATATCGCCGATACCGATACCCGATACCAATGCAAGTCAATGGGGCACAAGTATCGGAAGGTATCCTGGATGGTTTCTAGGGTCTGAAGGAGAAGAAACTCTCCTTCAGGCCCTGGGATCCATATTCATGTAAAAAATAAAGAATTAAAATAAAAAATATGGATATACTCACCCTTGGACGAGCTCTGGACCTTACCGATGTAACCGGCAGCCTCCGTTCCTAAGAATGAGGAGTTTAGGACCTTCGATGACGTCGCGGCTTGTGATTGGTCGCGTGACCGCTCATGTGACCGCTCACGCGACCAATCACAAGCCGCGACGTCATCGCAGTTCCTAAACTCCTCATTCTTAGGAACGGAGGCTGCCGGTTACATCGGTAAGGTCCAGGGGCCGCCGGAGGGGTGAGTATATCCATATTTTTTATTTTAATTCTTTATTTTTTACATGAATATGGATCCCAGGGCTTGAAGGAGAGTCTCCTCTCCTCCAGACCCTGGGAACCATACACTGGGAACTTCCGATTTCCTATATCACAAAAATATAGGAACTCGGTATCGGAATTCCGATACAGCAAATATCGGCCGATACCCGATACTTGCGGTATCGGAATGCTCAACACTACTTATCGCTAGAGATGAGTGATTATGTTCGGGAAACGATCACCAAACATAAATTTGGCATGAATAGGGTACATTTGGATTCGTGATCGGTAACACAAGTCTTTTTCTTGAAATCAGAAAAAATCGGTAACATTTGGCAAAAGATAGAATAAAAGCCGGCAATTAATGTGCCACTTACAGTAAAATCACAGAGTGACAGGTTAGAATAGAATATATACACATAGAATACAGAAATATATAGATGTCAGTGACACACACATATGTACTTGTATATGTATATATTACATAGAGAGATAGATAGAAGAAAAGCTGGCAATTCAGCAGCCGCATAGTGTAAAATCACAGCAGGAGCCGACAGGATAGAAGAGATGGATCACATACAGTAAATATAAATAGAATAGGTAGATATATAGATGTCAGTGACATATACAATTAGTACAGTGTGTGTGCAACTTATTGCACATGTGTTTAACCCCTTAGTGACAGAGCCAATTTGGTACTTAATGACCAGGCCAATTTTTACAATTCTGACCACTGTCACTTTATGAGGTTATAACTCTGGAACGCTTCAACGGATCCTGCTGATTCTGAGATTGTTTTTTCATGACATATTGTACTTCATGTTAGTGGTAACATTTCTTCGATATTACTTGCAATTATTTTTGAAAAAAATGGAAATATGGCAAAAAAATAAAAAATGTAGCAATTTTCTAAATTTTGATTTTTATGCCCTTAAATCAGAGAGATATGTCACAAAAAATAGTTAATAAATAACATTTCCCACATGTCTACTTTACATCAGCACAATTTTGGAACCAAAATTTTTTTGTGTTAGGGAGTTATAAGGGTTAAAAGTTGACCAGCAATTTCTCATTTTTACAACACCATTTTTTTTTTAGGGACCACATCACATTTGAAGTCATTTTGAGGGGTCAATATGATAGAAAATAACCAAGTGTGACACCATTCTAAAAACTGCACCCCTCAAGGTGCTCAAAACCACATTCAAGAAGTTTATTAACCCTTTACGTGCTTCACAGGAACTGAAACAATGTGGAAGGCAAAAATGAACATTTAACTTTTTTTTGCAAACATTTTGCTTCAGAACCATTTTTTTTTATTTTCACAAGTGTAAAAACAGAAATGTAACCATAAATGTTGTTGTGCAATTTCTCCTGAATACGCTGATACCCCATATGTGGGGGTAAACCACTGTTTGGGCGCACCACAGAGCTTGGAAGAGAAGGAGCGCCGTTTGACTTTTTCAATGCAGAATTGGCTGGAATTGAGATCGGATGCCATGTCACGTTTAGAGAGCCCCTGATGTGCCTAAACAGTGGAAACCCCCCACAAGTGACCCCATTTTGGAAACTAGACCCCTTAAGGAACTTAACTAGATGTGTGGTGAACACTTTGAGCCCTCAAGTGCTTCACAGAAGTTTATAAAGTAGAGCCGTGAAAATAAAAAATCGCATTTGTTTACACAAAAATGATCTTTTCGCCCACAAATTCTTATTTTCACAAGGGTAACAGGAGAAATTAGACCACAAAAGTTGTTGTGCAATTTCTCCTGAGTATGTTGATACCCCATATGTGGGGGTAAACCACTGTTTGGGCGCACCGCAGAGCTTGGAAGAGAAGGAGTGCCGTTTTACTTTTTCAATGTATAATTGGCTGGAATTGAGATTGGACGCCATGTCGCATTTGGAGAGCCCCTGATGTGCCTAAACAGTAGAAGCCCCCAACAAGTGACCCCATTTTGAAAACTAGACCCCTTAAGGAACTTAACTAGATGTGTGGTGAGCACTTTAAACCCCCAGGTGCTTCTCAGAAGTTTATAACGTAGAGCCGTGAAAATAAAAAATCACATTTTTTCTACAAAAATGATCTTTTTGCCCCAAAATATTTATTTTCACAAGAGTAACAGGAGAAATTAGACCACAAAAGTTGTTGTGCAATTTCTCCTGAGTACATCGATACCCCATATGTGGGGGTAAACCACTGTTTGGGCGCACTGCAGAGCTTGGAAGAGAAGGAGTGCCGTTTTACTTTTTCGATGTAGAATTGGCTGGAATTGAGATCGGATGCCATGTCGCGTTTGGAGAGCCCCTGATGTGCCTAAACAGTGGAATCCCCCCACAAGTGACACCATTTTGGAAACTAGACCCCTTAAGGAACTTATCTAGATGTGTGGTGAGCACTTTAAACCCCCAGGTGCTTCACGGAAGGTTATAGCGTAGAGCCGTGAAAATAAAAAGTCGCATTTTTTTTCAAAAATGATCTTTTTGCCAAAAATTTTTATTTTAACAAGGGTAACAGGAGAAATTAGACCACAAAAGTTGTTGTGCAATTTCTCTTGAGTGTGGCGATACCCCATATGTGGGGGTAAACCACTGTTTGGGTGCACCGCAGAGCTTGGAAGAGAAGGAGTGCCGTTTTACTTTTTCAATGTAGAATTGGCTGGAATTGAGATCGGACACCATGTCGCGTTTGGAGAGCCCCTGATGTGCCTAAACAGTAGAAACCCCCCACAAGTGACCCCATTTTGGAAACTAGACCACTTAAAGGGAACCTGTCACCACGTTTTTGGAAGATGGGATAAAAATAGCGTTAAATAGGGGCAGAGGTGGGCGTTACATTAGTGTGTGTGTTATGCGTTTATTACCCACCTAAGTTGCCGAAATAACTTTGCAAAGTCTCCGTTTTCGCCTGTCAATCAGGCTGGTCAGGTCGCATGGGCGTTGTCTTCCCCCAGATTTGGCGTAGTTTTCCGTTGGTGGCGTAGTGGTGTGCGCATGCCCAAAGTCCGGAATCCTCTTCCAGGGGATTTAAAATAGCGCGGTGTTCGTTATTGCATTGGTGATCGGTGGGCGCGGCCATCTTCCTTTGGCCGCGCGTGCGCAGAAGCGGCGCTCTGCTGGCCGCGGCTTCAGGAAAATGGCCGCCGCGATATCCATCTGCGCACGCGCGGCATCCCGCGGCCATTTTCCTGAAGCCGCGGCCAGCAGAGCGCCGCTTCTGCGCACGCGCGGCCAAAGGAAGATGGCCGCGCCCACCGATCACCAATGCAATAACGAACACCGCGCTATTTTAAATCCCCTGGAAGAGGATTCCGGACTTTGGGCATGCGCACACCACTACGCCACCAACGGAAAACTACGCCAAATCTGGGTGAAGACACCACGCCCATGTGACCTGACCAGCCTGATTGACAGGCGAAAACGGAGACTTTGCAAAGTTATTTCGGCAACTTAGGTGGGTAATAAACGCATAACACACACACTAATGTAACGCCCACCTCTGCCCCTATTTAACGCTATTTTTATCCCATCTTCCAAAAACGTGGTGACAGGTTCCCTTTAAGGAACTTATCTAGATGTGCGATTTATGCTGAGTAGGCTGATACCCCATATGTTGGGGTAAACCACTGTTTGGGCGCATGGCAGAGCTCGGAAGGGAAGGAGCGCCGTTTTGGAATGCAGACTTTGATAGAATGGTTTGCGGGCGTTATGTTGCATTTGCAGAGCCCTTGATGTACCTAAACAGTAGAAACCCCCCACAAGTGACCCCATTTTGGAAACTAGACCCCCCAAGGAACTTATCTAGATGTGTGGTGAGAACTTTGAATGCCCATCTGCTTCACAGAAGTTTATAATGCAGAGTCGTGAAAATAAAAAAATATTTTTTTTTTCCACAAAAAAGATTTTTGAGCCCCCAAATTTTTATTTTGACAAAGGTAACAAGAGAAATTGGACCCCAAAAGTTGTTGTCCAATTTGTGCTGAGTACACTGATACCCCATGTGTAGTGGGGACCACTGTTTGAGCGCATGGCAGAGCTCGGAAGGGAAGGAACCCCATTTTGATAGAATGGTCTGCGGGCATTATGTTGCGTTTGCAGAGACCCTGATGTACCTAAACAGTAGAAACCCCCAACAAGTGACCCCATTTTGGAAACTAGAGCCCCCAAGGAACTTATCTAGATGTGTGGTGAGAACTTTGAATGCCCAAGTGCTTCACAGACGTTTATAATGCAGAGTTGTGAAAATAAAAAATATTTTTTTTTCCACAAAAAAGTTTTTTTAGCCCCCAAGTTTTTATTTTCACAAGGGTAACAGGAGAAATTGGACCCCAAAATTTGTTGTCCAATTTATCCCGAGTATGCTGATGCCCCATATGTGGGGGTAAACCACTGTTTGGGTGCACGGCAGAGCTCGGAAGGGAGGGAGCACCATTTGACTTTTTGAGCGCAAAATTGGCTGTGGCGTTTAGAGACCCCCTGATGTACCTAAACAGTGGAAAACCCCCAAATCTAACTCCAACCCTAACCCCAACACACCCCTAAGGCTTCTTTCACACTTCAGTTGTTTGGCGTCAGTCAGCTCCGACATAGTGACGGATCCGTCACAATTGTTGAGAAAACGGTATTAACGGATCCGTTTTTTTGACAGATCCGTTACTTGGGGGTTGTCTGGGAAAAGTATCTACTTTTTGGAGCATGCACAATTGAAAAAGTGGATTAGGGCGACGGATCCGCCGAAATGACGGTAACAACGGATCCGTCGCTTATAGGCGGCCATTCTATGGAATGACGAATGCGACGGATCCATCGCGAACCGCCATTTCGGCGCAGACAAAAAAGGTTACAATGGCCGTCAATGTCTAGATGACGTCCGCCAAATCTCGACGGATCCGTCACATGGCGGATGGAACGGACGACCATCCGCCACAATCCGTCGCTAATGCATGTCTATGGGAAAATAGCGGAACCGCCAAAAAAATGGCGGATCCGCTATTTGATGAAAATGGCCGTTTCAGACTGACGCCAAAAGACTGAAGTGTGAAAGAGGCCTAACCCTAATGCCAACCCGATCCATAATCCTAATCACAACCCTAAGGATAATCGCAACCCTAACCTCAAAAGAACCATAACCCTAATCAGAACCCTAAATCCAACACACCCCTAATCCTAATCTCAACCCTAACCTCAAACCTAACCCTAATCCACCCCTAATCCCAACCCTACCCTTAACCCTAATCCCAAACCTAACCGTAATCCCAAACGTAACCCTAATGCCAACCCTAATCAAAACCCTAATCCCAACCCTAACCCTAACTTTAGCCACAACCCTAGTCCTAACTTTAGCCCCAATTCTAACTATAGCCCTAACTTTAGCCCCAACCCTAACCCTAAATTTAGCCCCAGCCCTAACCCTAAATTTAGCCCCAACCCTAACCCTAAATTTAGCTCCAACCCTAACCCTAAATTTAGCCCCAACCCTAACCCTAACCCTAACCCTAACCCTAGCCCTAACCCTAACCCTAGCCCTAACCCTAACCCTAACCCTAACCCTAATTTTAGCCCCAACTCTTTTCTCCTGCCGGCCGGCAGACGGCAGCAGAGAGCGGGCGCACTGTGCATGCGCCCGCCATTTTCTTTCTATAGGAAGAAGCCGGCCGGCAGGAGAAGACACAGGAGGACCCAGGGACACCGGTAAGTATAACAGGGTCCCCGAATCCCCCTATTTCTCTGTACTCTGATGTGCGATCACATCAGAGGACAGAGAATTACACATCACTTTTTTTTTTTTTTTGCGGTCGCCGGTAAACAGTTAATTACCGGCGATCGCAAAACAGGGGTTGGTAAAAACCGACCCCGATCATGTTCTTTGGGGTCTCGGCTACCCCCAGCAGCCGAGACCACAAAGATCTCCCAGGTGCCGGCCGGCGGGCGCACTGCGCGTGTGCCCGCCATTTTTAAGATGGCGGCGCCCATGGGGAACCACGAGGAGCACCGAGGGAGACAGGTGAGTATCGGGGGGGCATCGGGGGCGACCGGGGACCCCATTTCTCTGTCCTCTGATGTGCGATCACATCGGAGGACAGAGAAATTAAATGGGAAATCGCGTTTTTTGGATTTTTTTTGCGATCGCCGGTAAACGGTTAATTACCGGCGATCGCAACTCGGGGGTCGGTAAAAAACCCCCGAATCATGTTCTCTGGGATCTCGGCTACCCCCCGTAACCAAGACCCCAGAGAAAATCTGACTCTGGGGGGCGCTATTCACTTTTTCCACAGCGCCGTTAATTAACGGCGCTGTGGTTTAAGTACCCTTAGCGGCCGCCGTTAAAAGGCGTATCGGCGGTTGTTAAGGGGTTAATTAATAAAAGATTATTTTTTTGGAAAAAAATGGCGTGGGCTCCTGCATAATTTTCGTAACCAGCGGAGGGACTGAACTCACAGGACCTGTCAGATGGCACCGCAAGCAGGAGAACTTTCTAATTATAATACTAGTTGTATTTGTCAAAGGCATAAGTATATCTACCTATTCTATTTGTATTTACTGTATGTAATCCATCTCCTCTTTCAGTGATTTTATGGTACATGGCGATAGGTGTCGAACTCCCGCCACTGCACAGAGGGAATCTTGAACCACCTCTGCTGTGGTCTCTCATTCTCCTCCAGCCGCAGTGGAGCCTGCTCAGCAGAGGTGTCGGTCCCAGCGCCTGGCTCGGACAGTTACAGCGCGTTTGGTTACTGCTGGCCTTTTTGTTTCAGCCATTAAAACCAGTACTGCTCAGCGGTGAGCAGGAAATTGTGGAACTAAGTCCTGCTTTTCTCCTTCTGAGCATGCCCAAGGAAAGACCTCTCATTAGAGGTAAGGAGTCACATGCTCAGGTCCTGTAGCAGCTCCTATTGGTCTACTAGGAAGGTCCTGGAGAGCTACAGCTATAAAACCTGCTATAGTGTGTGTGTGGTTGTATGCCTGTTCGGGTGATTGCTCCTTAATCATTCCCATTCCTAGTGATGTTGAATGCTCGCGAATGTTGGAGTTAACTAGCACCTGACAGGGCTAATCTATACACAAGAGCACAATCTGTACTGCGTCTAACCAGCAGTTACTGCCAGTGCAGTGCTGTACGCACTCTGTGCGGCTATCTTCTATTACTCCTGACAATCGGTCAGTGTAGGGTGGGAACTCCAGCTCGATCTCTGCATCTGACTCAGGGCATCCTTAGGTGCGGGCTCAAAAGCCACTGAGGGTCAGAGCGGGATCAAGCACCAGTATAGTGGGGGTGGATTGCAGGGATCGCACTAGTATTCATTTGCTGCTCCTTGTGACAGCTAACAGGCCACAGCGTTTCCTTGATTCCCTGCAACTCTGTGAAGCAACAGAGTTCGCTCCTGTACAGACCGGGTGACGGAACCCATGTCTATTCTGGTGTAGTACCGCCATATAGTGCCGCCATTACCTAGCAGCAGGTTTCACTCCTGCATGGTGGACCCCGGGCTGTGAACGCACCTTTATCGTTATATTTACTCGTTTACTCATTCCGCCAGCCCTAACACATGGCAGATGAATTGCTGGCTTGTCTTCTATCTTTTTATCTATGTATGTAATATACATACATAAATATATACGTACATGTTGATGCAATGCAGCACAGAGCAGACAAAGGTGGTGGCATTTGTTGAAAGACTCAAACACTGGTGATATGACCTCCCTACAATGCCTGGGTATGCTCCTAATGAGGCGGTCTCCTACCAGACCTGGACTACAGCATCTGCCAACTCCTGGACAGTCTGTGGTGCAACATGACGTTGGTGGATGGTGCAAGACATGATGCCCCAGATGTGTTCAATCGAATTCAGGTCTGGGAATAAGCAGGCCAGTCCATAGCTTCAATGCCTTCATCTTGCAGGAACTGCTGACACACTCCAGCCACATGAGGTCTCGCATTGTCCTTCATTAGGAGGAACCCAGGGCCAACTGCACCAGCATATGGTTTCACAAGGGGTCTGAGGATCTCATCTTGGTACCTAATGGCAGTCAGGCTACCTGTGGCGAGCACATGGAGGGCTGTGCGTTGCTCTTAAGAAATGCCACCCCACACCATTCCTGACCCACTGCCAAACTCGACATGCTGAAGGATGTTGCAGGCAGCAGATCGCTCTCCACGGCATCTCCAGACTCTGTCACATCTTTCACATGTGCTCAGTGTGAACCTGCTTTCATCTGTGAAGAGCACAGGGCGCCAGTGGCGAAGTTGCCAATCCTGGTGTTCTGTGACAAATTCCAAGCATCCTGCACAGTGTTGGGCTGTGAGCACAACCCCCATCTGTGGATGTCGGGCACTCAGACCACCCTCATGGAGTTGATTTCTAACCGTTTGCGCAGACACATGCACATTTGTGGCCTGCTGGAGGTCATTTTGAAGGGCTCTGGCAGTGCTCCTCCTGTTCCTCCTTGCACAAGGGCTGAGGTAGCGGTCCTGCTGCTGGGTTGTTGCCCTCCTACGGCCCCCTCCATGTCTCCTGGTGTACTGGCCTCTTCTCACGATAGCGCCTCCAGCCTCTGGTCACTGCGCTGACAGACTCAGCAAACCTTCTTGCCACAGCTCGCATTGATGTGCCATCCTGGATAAGCTGCACTACCTGAACCACTTGTGTGGGTTGTACAGTCCATATCATGCTACCACAAGTGTGAATGCACAAGCAAAATTCAAAAGTGACCAAAAGATCAGCCAGAAAGCTTTGGTACTGAGATTGGGTCTGTGGTCCCCACCTGCAGAACCACTCCTTTATTGAGTGTGTCTTGATAATTGCCAATAATTTCCATCTGTTGTCTATTCCATTTGCACAACGGCATGTGAAATTGATTGTCAAACAGTGCTGCTTCCTAAGGGGACAATTTGATTTCACAGAAGTTTGATTTACTTGGAGTTATACTCTATTGTTTAAGTGTTCCCTTTATTTTTTTGAACAGTGTATATTATATATATATACACACACACACACAGTACACATACAGACTCATAATAATCCACATATATATAACGGTGTCACATGTGAGGTTTGCTATGTGTTCCCCCCAGGATGTGCACGGAGGCGTATTGAGTAGGATTGAGCGAAACGGGTCGTTCATTTTCAAAAGTCGCCGACTTTTGGCAAAGTCGACGTCTCATGAAACCGAGCCGATCCCAGCGTTGCATCGGCCATGCGGTACGCGATTTTCGCGCCAAAGTCGCGTTTCAATGATGCAAAAAGCGCCATTTCTCAGCCAATGAAGGTGAACGCAGAGTGTGGGCAGCGTGATGACATAGGTCCTGGTCCCCACCATCTTAGAGAAGGGCATTGCAGTGATTGGCTTGCTGTCTGCGGTGTCACAGGGGCTATAAAGGGGCGTTCCCGCCGACCGCCATCTCACTGCTGCTGATCTGAGCTTAGGGAGAGGTTGCTGCCGCTTCGTCACAAGCAGGGAGAGCGTTAGGCAGGGTCCATAAACCACCAAACCGCTTGTGCTGTAGCGATTTCCACTGTCCAACACCACCTTCGGTGTGCAGGGACAGTGGAAGCTACATTTTTTTTTTCTCTCAGCGCTGTAGCTCATTGGGCTGCCCTAGAAGGCTCCCTGATAGCTGTATTGCTGTGTGTACGCCACTGTGGAAACCAACTGCTTTTTTCAAAGCACATATCCTCTTGTTCCTTCCTTTCTGCACAGCTATCTTTTTTGTTTGTCCAAACTTTTTATTTAATTTGTGCATCAGTCCACTCCTATTGCTGCCTGCCATACCTGGCTGAGATTACTGCAGGGAGATAGTAATTGTAGGACAGTCCCTGTTTTTTTTTTTTTTTTTATTTGTGGGAGATTAAGATTGGCATTTCTGCTAGAGTGCCATCCCTGTGTGTGCCATCTCTCACTGAGTGGGCCATAGAAAGCCTATTTATTTTTTTGCTTGATTTGGGTTCTAAAATCTACCTTAAAAAAAAACACTACATCAATCAGTGGGAGAAAAATATTGGCCTCAGTCAGGGCTTGTGTGTCACTCCTGTGTGTGCCATCTCTCACTCAGTGGGCCATAGAAAGCCTATTTATTTTTTTGCTTGATTTGGGTTCGAAAATCTACCTTAAAAAAAACACTACATCAATCAGTGGGAGAAAAATATTGGCCTCAGTCAGGGCTTGTGTGCCACTCCTGTGTGTGCCATCTCTCATTCATTGGGCCATAGAAAGCCTATTTATTTTTTTTATTTTTTTATTATTTGGTTTCTAAAGTCTCCCTGAAAAAAAAAAAATACAAAAAAAAACAGTGGGAGATTAATATTGCCCTTTCAGCTTGTGTGCCAGTCTTGACTCCTGGGTGTGCCACCTCTCTCTCTCAAATTGTGGGCCATAGAAAGCCTATTTATTTTTTTCCTTGATTTGGGTTTGAAAATCTACCTTAAAAAAAAAACCTCCATCAATCAGTGGGAGAAAAATATTGGCCTCAGTCAGGGCTTGTGTGCCACTCCTGTGTGTGCCATCTCTCACTCAGTGGGCCATAGAAAGCCTATTTATTTTTTTGCTTGATTTGGGTTCTAAAATCTACCTTAAAAAAAAACACTACATAAATCAGTGGGAGAAAAATATTGGCCTCAGTCAGTGCTTGTGTGCCACTCCTGTGTGTGCCATCTCTCACTCAGTGGGCCATAGAAAGCCTATTTATTTTTTTCCTTGATTTGGGTTCTAAAATGTACCTTAAAAAAAACACTACATCAATCAGTAAGAGAAAAATATTGGCCTCAGTCAGGGCTTGTGTGTCACTCCTGTGTGTGCCATCTCTCACTCAGTGGGCCATAGAAAGCCTATTTATTTTTTTGCTTGATTTGGGTTCTAAAATCTACCTTAAAAAAAAACACTACATCAATCAGTGGGAGAAAAATATTGGCCTCAGTCAGGGCTTGTGTGCCACTCCTGTGTGTGCCATCTCTCATTCATTGGGCCATAGAAAGCCTAGTTTTATTTTTTTTTTATTTTATTATTTGGTTTCTAAAGTCTCCCTGAAAAAAAAAAAAAAAAAAAAAAAAAAACAGTGGGAGATTAATATTGCCCTTTCAGCTTGTGTGCCAGTCTTGACTCCTGGGTGTGCCACCTCTCTCTCTCAAATTGTGGGCCATAGAAAGCCTATTTATTTTTTTCCTTGATTTGGGTTCGAAAATCTACCTTAAAAAATAACACTACATCAATCAGTGGGAGAAAAATATTGGCCTCAGTCAGGGCTTGTGTGCCACTCCTGTGTGTGCCATCTCTCACTCAGTGGGCCATAGAAAGCCTATTTCTTTTTTTCCTTGATTTGGGTTCTAAAATGTACCTTAAAAAAAAACACTACATCAATCAGTGGGAGAAAAATATTGGCCTCAGTCAGGGCTTGTGTGTCACTCCTGTGTGTGCCATCTCTCACTCAGTGGGCCATAGAAAGCCTATTTATTTTTTTGCTTGATTTGGGTTCTAAAATCTACCTTAAAAAAAAACACTACATCAATCAGTGGGAGAAAAATATTGGCCTCAGTCAGGGCTTGTGTGCCACTCCTGTGTGTGCCATCTCTCATTCAGTGGGCCATAGAAAGCCTATTTATTTTTTTGCTTGATTTGGGTTCTAAAATCTACCTTAAAAAAAAAACACTACATCAATCAGTGGGAGAAAAATATTGGCCTCAGTCAGGGCTTGTGTGCCACTCCTGTGTGTGCCATCTCTCACTCAGTGTGCCATAGAAAGCCTATTTATTTTTTTCCTTGATTTGGGTTCTAAAATGTACCTTA
Source organism: Ranitomeya variabilis (assembly GCF_051348905.1). Classification (NCBI taxonomy): domain Eukaryota; kingdom Metazoa; phylum Chordata; class Amphibia; order Anura; family Dendrobatidae; genus Ranitomeya; species Ranitomeya variabilis. Next base: position 821,828,329 of record NC_135232.1, on the reverse strand, counting down.
AAAAAAAACACTACATCAATCAGTGGGAGAAAAATATTGGCCTCAGTCAGGGCTTCTGTGTCACTCCTGTGTGTGCCATCTCTCACTCAGTGGGCCATAGAAAGCCTATTTATTTTTTTGCTTGATTTGGGTTCGAAAATCTACCTTAAAAAAAACACTACATCAATCAGTGGGAGAAAAATATTGGCCTCAGTCAGGGCCACTCCTGTGTGTGCCATCTCTCATTCATTGGGCCATAGAAAGCCTATTTATTTTTTTTATTTTTTTATTATTTGGTTTCTAAAGTCTCCCTGAAAAAAAAAAAATACAAAAAAAAACAGTGGGAGATTAATATTGCCCTTTCAGCTTGTGTGCCAGTCTTGACTCCTGGGTGTGCCACCTCTCTCTCTCAAATTGTGGGCCATAGAAAGCCTATTTATTTTTTTCCTTGATTTGGGTTTGAAAATCTACCTTAAAAAAAAACCTCCATCAATCAGTGGGAGAAAAATATTGGCCTCAGTCAGGGCTTGTGTGCCACTCCTGTGTGTGCCATCTCTCACTCAGTGGGCCATAGAAAGCCTATTTATTTTTTTGCTTGATTTGGGTTCTAAAATCTACCTTAAAAAAAAAACACTACATAAATCAGTGGGAGAAAAATATTGGCCTCAGTCAGTGCTTGTGTGCCACTCCTGTGTGTGCCATCTCTCACTCAGTGGGCCATAGAAAGCCTATTTATTTTTTTCCTTGATTTGGGTTCTAAAATGTACCTTAAAAAAAACACTACATCAATCAGTAAGAGAAAAATATTGGCCTCAGTCAGGGCTTGTGTGTCACTCCTGTGTGTGCCATCTCTCACTCAGTGGGCCATAGAAAGCCTATTTATTTTTTTGCTTGATTTGGGTTCTAAAATCTACCTTAAAAAAAAACACTACATCAATCAGTGGGAGAAAAATATTGGCCTCAGTCAGGGCTTGTGTGCTACTCCTGTGTGTGCCATCTCTCATTCATTGGGCCATAGAAAGCCTAGTTTTATTTTTTTTTTATTTTATTATTTGGTTTCTAAAGTCTCCCTGAAAAAAAAAAAAAAAAAAAAAAAAAACAGTGGGAGATTAATATTGCCCTTTCAGCTTGTGTGCCAGTCTTGACTCCTGGGTGTGCCACCTCTCTCTCTCAAATTGTGGGCCATAGAAAGCCTATTTATTTTTTTCCTTGATTTGGGTTCGAAAATCTACCTTAAAAAATAACACTACATCAATCAGTGGGAGAAAAATATTGGCCTCAGTCAGGGCTTGTGTGCCACTCCTGTGTGTGCCATCTCTCACTCAGTGGGCCATAGAAAGCCTATTTCTTTTTTTCCTTGATTTGGGTTCTAAAATGTACCTTAAAAAAAAACACTACATCAATCAGTGGGAGAAAAATATTGGCCTCAGTCAGGGCTTGTGTGTCACTCCTGTGTGTGCCATCTCTCACTCAGTGGGCCATAGAAAGCCTATTTATTTTTTTGCTTGATTTGGGTTCTAAAATCTACCTTAAAAAAAAACACTACATCAATCAGTGGGAGAAAAATATTGGCCTCAGTCAGGGCTTGTGTGCCACTCCTGTGTGTGCCATCTCTCATTCAGTGGGCCATAGAAAGCCTATTTATTTTTTTGCTTGATTTGGGTTCTAAAATCTACCTTAAAAAAAAACACTACATCAATCAGTGGGAGAAAAATATTGGCCTCAGTCAGGGCTTGTGTGCCACTCCTGTGTGTGCCATCTCTCACTCAGTGTGCCATAGAAAGCCTATTTATTTTTTTCCTTGATTTGGGTTCTAAAATGTACCTTAAAAAAAAACACTACATCAATCAGTGGGAGAAAAATATTGGCCTCAGTCAGGGCTTCTGTGTCACTCCTGTGTGTGCCATCTCTCACTCAGTGGGCCATAGAAAGCCTATTTATTTTTTTGCTTGATTTGGGTTCGAAAATCTACCTTAAAAAAAACACTACATCAATCAGTGGGAGAAAAATATTGGCCTCAGTCAGGGCTTGTGTGCCACTCCTGTGTGTGCCATCTCTCATTCATTGGGCCATAGAAAGCCTATTTATTTTTTTTATTTTTTTATTATTTGGTTTCTAAAGTCTCCCTGAAAAAAAAAAAATACAAAAAAAAACAGTGGGAGATTAATATTGCCCTTTCAGCTTGTGTGCCAGTCTTGACTCCTGGGTGTGCCACCTCTCTCTCTCAAATTGTGGGCCATAGAAAGCCTATTTATTTTTTTCCTTGATTTGGGTTTGAAAATCTACCTTAAAAAAAAAACCTCCATCAATCAGTGGGAGAAAAATATTGGCCTCAGTCAGGGCTTGTGTGCCACTCCTGTGTGTGCCATCTCTCACTCAGTGGGCCATAGAAAGCCTATTTATTTTTTTGCTTGATTTGGGTTCTAAAATCTACCTTAAAAAAAAAACACTACATAAATCAGTGGGAGAAAAATATTGGCCTCAGTCAGTGCTTGTGTGCCACTCCTGTGTGTGCCATCTCTCACTCAGTGGGCCATAGAAAGCCTATTTATTTTTTTCCTTGATTTGGGTTCTAAAATGTACCTTAAAAAAAACACTACATCAATCAGTAAGAGAAAAATATTGGCCTCAGTCAGGGCTTGTGTGTCACTCCTGTGTGTGCCATCTCTCACTCAGTGGGCCATAGAAAGCCTATTTATTTTTTTGCTTGATTTGGGTTCTAAAATCTACCTTAAAAAAAAACACTACATCAATCAGTGGGTGAAAAATATTGGCCTCAGTCAGGGCTTGTGTGCCACTCCTGTGTGTGCCATCTCTCATTCATTGGGCCATAGAAAGCCTAGTTTTATTTTTTTTTTATTTTATTATTTGGTTTCTAAAGTCTCCCTGAAAAAAAAAAAAAAAAAAAAAAAAAAACAGTGGGAGATTAATATTGCCCTTTCAGCTTGTGTGCCAGTCTTGACTCCTGGGTGTGCCACCTCTCTCTCTCAAATTGTGGGCCATAGAAAGCCTATTTATTTTTTTCCTTGATTTGGGTTCGAAAATCTACCTTAAAAAATAACACTACATCAATCAGTGGGAGAAAAATATTGGCCTCAGTCAGGGCTTGTGTGCCACTCCTGTGTGTGCCATCTCTCACTCAGTGGGCCATAGAAAGCCTATTTCTTTTTTTCCTTGATTTGGGTTCTAAAATGTACCTTAAAAAAAAACACTACATCAATCAGTGGGAGAAAAATATTGGCCTCAGTCAGGGCTTGTGTGTCACTCCTGTGTGTGCCATCTCTCACTCAGTGGGCCATAGAAAGCCTATTTATTTTTTTGCTTGATTTGGGTTCTAAAATCTACCTTAAAAAAAAACACTACATCAATCAGTGGGAGAAAAATATTGGCATCAGTCAGGGCTTGTGTGCCACTCCTGTGTGTGCCATCTCTCATTCAGTGGGCCATAGAAAGCCTATTTATTTTTTTGCTTGATTTGGGTTCTAAAATCTACCTTAAAAAAAAACACTACATCAATCAGTGGGAGAAAAATATTGGCCTCAGTCAGGGCTTGTGTGCCACTCCTGTGTGTGCCATCTCTCACTCAGTGTGCCATAGAAAGCCTATTTATTTTTTTCCTTGATTTGGGTTCTAAAATGTACCTTAAAAAAAAACACTACATCAATCAGTGGGAGAAAAATATTGGCCTCAGTCAGGGCTTCTGTGTCACTCCTGTGTGTGCCATCTCTCACTCAGTGGGCCATAGAAAGCCTATTTATTTTTTTGCTTGATTTGGGTTCGAAAATCTACCTTAAAAAAAACACTACATCAATCAGTGGGAGAAAAATATTGGCCTCAGTCAGGGCTTGTGTGCCACTCCTGTGTGTGCCATCTCTCATTCATTGGGCCATAGAAAGCCTATTTATTTTTTTTATTTTTTTATTATTTGGTTTCTAAAGTCTCCCTGAAAAAAAAAAAATACAAAAAAAAACAGTGGGAGATTAATATTGCCCTTTCAGCTTGTGTGCCAGTCTTGACTCCTGGGTGTGCCACCTCTCTCTCTCAAATTGTGGGCCATAGAAAGCCTATTTATTTTTTTCCTTGATTTGGGTTTGAAAATCTACCTTAAAAAAAAACCTCCATCAATCAGTGGGAGAAAAATATTGGCCTCAGTCAGGGCTTGTGTGCCACTCCTGTGTGTGCCATCTCTCACTCAGTGGGCCATAGAAAGCCTATTTATTTTTTTGCTTGATTTGGGTTCTAAAATCTACCTTAAAAAAAAAACACTACATAAATCAGTGGGAGAAAAATATTGGCCTCAGTCAGTGCTTGTGTGCCACTCCTGTGTGTGCCATCTCTCACTCAGTGGGCCATAGAAAGCCTATTTATTTTTTTCCTTGATTTGGGTTCTAAAATGTACCTTAAAAAAAACACTACATCAATCAGTAAGAGAAAAATATTGGCCTCAGTCAGGGATTGTGTGTCACTCCTGTGTGTGCCATCTCTCACTCAGTGGGCCATAGAAAGCCTATTTATTTTTTTGCTTGATTTGGGTTCTAAAATCTACCTTAAAAAAAAACACTACATCAATCAGTGGGAGAAAAATATTGGCCTCAGTCAGGGCTTGTGTGCCACTCCTGTGTGTGCCATCTCTCATTCATTGGGCCATAGAAAGCCTAGTTTTATTTTTTTTTATTTTATTATTTGGTTTCTAAAGTCTCCCTGAAAAAAAAAACAAAAAAACAAAAAACAGTGGGAGATTAATATTGCCCTTTCAGCTTGTGTGCCAGTCTTGACTCCTGGGTGTGCCACCTCTCTCTCTCAAATTGTGGGCCATAGAAAGCCTATTTATTTTTTTCCTTGATTTGGGTTCGAAAATCTACCTTAAAAAAAAACACTACATCAATCAGTGGGAGAAAAATATTGGCCTCAGTCAGGGCTTGTGTGCCACTCCTGTGTGTGCCATCTCTCACTCAGTGTGCCATAGAAAGCCTATTTATTTTTTTGCTTGATTTGGGTTCTAAAATCTACCTTAAAAAAAACACTACATCAATCAGTGGGAGAAAAATATTGGCCTCAGTCAGGGCTTGTGTGCCACTCCTGTGTGTGCCATCTTTCACTCAGTGGGCCATAGAAAGCCTATATATTTTTTTCCTTGATTTGGGTTCTAAAATGTACCTTAAAAAAAAGCACTACATCAATCAGTGGGAGAAAAATATTGGCCTCAGTCAGGGCTTGTGTGTCACTCCTGTGTGTGCCATCTCTCACTCAGTGGGCCATAGAAAGCCTATTTATTTTTTTGCTTGATTTGGGTTCTAAAATCTACCTTAAAAAAAAACACTACATCAATCAGTGGGAGAAAAATATCGGCCTCAGTCAGGGCTTGTGTGCCACTCCTGTGTGTGCCATCTCTCATTCATTGGGCCATAGAAAGCCTATTTATTTTTTTTATTTTTTTATTATTTGGTTTCTAAAGTCTCCCTGAAAAAAAAAAAAAAAAAAAAAACAGTGGGAGATTAATATTGCCCTTTCAGCTTGTGTGCCAGTCTTGACTCCTGGGTGTGCCACCTCTCTCTCTCAAATTGTGGGCCATAGAAAGCCTATTTATTTTTTTCCTTGATTTGGGTTCGAAAATCTACCTTAAAAAAAAAAAACTCCATCAATCAGTGGGAGAAAAATATTGGCCTCAGTCAGGGCTTGTGTGCCACTCCTGTGTGTGCCATCTCTCATTCATTGGGCCATAGAAAGCCTTTTTTTTATTTTTTTTATTTTATTATTTGGTTTCTAAAGTCTCCCTGAAAAAAAATAAAATAAAAAAAAACAGTGGGAGATTAATATTGCCCTTTCAGCTTGTGTGCCAGTCTTGACTCCTGGGTGTGCCACCTCTCTCTCTCAAATTGTGGGCCATAGAAAGCCTATTTATTTTTTTCCTTGATTTGGGTTTGAAAATCTACCTTAAAAAAAAAAAACTCCATCAATCAGTGGGAGAAAAATATTGGCCTCAGTCAGGGCTTGTGTGCCACTCCTGTGTGTGCCATCTCTCACTCAGTGGGCCATAGAAAGCCTATTTATTTTTTTGCTTGATTTGGGTTCTAAAATCTACCTTAAAAAAAAAACACTACATAAATCAGTGGGAGAAAAATATTGGCCTCAGTCAGTGCTTGTGTGCCACTCCTGTGTGTGCCATCTCTCACTCAGTGGGCCATAGAAAGCCTATTTATTTTTTTCCTTGATTTGGGTTCTAAAATGTACCTTAAAAAAAACACTACATCAATCAGTAAGAGAAAAATATTGGCCTCAGTCAGGGCTTGTGTGTCACTCCTGTGTGTGCCATCTCTCACTCAGTGGGCCATAGAAAGCCTATTTATTTTTTTGCTTGATTTGGGTTCTAAAATCTACCTTAAAAAAAAACACTACATCAATCAGTGGGAGAAAAATATTGGCCTCAGTCAGGGCTTGTGTGCCACTCCTGTGTGTGCCATCTCTCATTCATTGGGCCATAGAAAGCCTAGTTTTATTTTTTTTTTATTTTATTATTTGGTTTCTAAAGTCTCCCTGAAAAAAAAAAAAAAAAAAAAAAAAAACAGTGGGAGATTAATATTGCCCTTTCAGCTTGTGTGCCAGTCTTGACTCCTGGGTGTGCCACCTCTCTCTCTCAAATTGTGGGCCATAGAAAGCCTATTTATTTTTTTCCTTGATTTGGGTTCGAAAATCTACCTTAAAAAATAACACTACATCAATCAGTGGGAGAAAAATATTGGCCTCAGTCAGGGCTTGTGTGCCACTCCTGTGTGTGCCATCTCTCACTCAGTGGGCCATAGAAAGCCTATTTCTTTTTTTCCTTGATTTGGGTTCTAAAATGTACCTTAAAAAAAAACACTACATCAATCAGTGGGAGAAAAATATTGGCCTCAGTCAGGGCTTGTGTGTCACTCCTGTGTGTGCCATCTCTCACTCAGTGGGCCATAGAAAGCCTATTTATTTTTTTGCTTGATTTGGGTTCTAAAATCTACCTTAAAAAAAACCACTACATCAATCAGTGGGAGAAAAATATTGGCCTCAGTCAGGGCTTGTGTGCCACTCCTGTGTGTGCCATCTCTCACCCAGTGTGCCATAGAAAGCCTATTTATTTTTTTCCTTGATTTGGGTTCTAAAATGTACCTTAAAAAAAACACTACATCAATCAGTGGGAGAAAAATATTGGCCTCAGTCAGGGCTTCTGTGTCACTCCTGTGTGTGCCATCTCTCACTCAGTGGGCCATAGAAAGCCTATTTATTTTTTTGCTTGATTTGGGTTCTAAAATCTACCTTAAAAAAAAACACTACATCAATCAGTGGGAGAAAAATATTGGCCTCAGTCAGGGCTTGTGTGCCACTCCTGTGTGTGCCATCTCTCATTCATTGGGCCATAGAAAGCCTATTTATTTTTTTGCTTGATTTGGGTTCTAAAATCTACCTTAAAAAAAAACACTACATCAATCAGTGGGAGAAAAATATTGGCCTCAGTCAGGGCTTGTGTGCCACTCCTGTGTGTGCCATCTCTCACTCAGTGTGTCATAGAAAGCCTATTTATTTTTTTCCTTGATTTGGGTTCTAAAATGTACCTTAAAAAAAAACACTACATCAATCAGTGGGAGAAAAATATTGGCCTCAGTCAGGGCTTCTGTGTCACTCCTGTGTGTGCCATCTCTCACTCAGTGGGCCATAGAAAGCCTATTTATTTTTTTGCTTGATTTGGGTTCGAAAATCTACCTTAAAAAAACACTACATCAATCAGTGGGAGAAAAATATTGGCCTCAGTCAGGGCTTGTGTGCCACTCCTGTGTGTGCCATCTCTCATTCATTGGGCCATAGAAAGCCTATTTATTTTTTTTATTTTTTTATTATTTGGTTTCTAAAGTCTCCCTGAAAAAAAAAAATACAAAAAAAAACAGTGGGAGATTAATATTGCCCTTTCAGCTTGTGTGCCAGTCTTGACTCCTGGGTGTGCCACCTCTCTCTCTCAAATTGTGGGCCATAGAAAGCCTATTTATTTTTTTCCTTGATTTGGGTTTGAAAATCTACCTTAAAAAAAAAAACTCCATCAATCAGTGGGAGAAAAATATTGGCCTCAGTCAGGGCTTGTGTGCCACTCCTGTGTGTGCCATCTCTCACTCAGTGGGCCATAGAAAGCCTATTTATTTTTTTGCTTGATTTGGGTTCTAAAATCTACCTTAAAAAAAAAAACACTACATAAATCAGTGGGAGAAAAAAATTGGCCTCAGTCAGTGCTTGTGTGCCACTCCTGTGTGTGCCATCTCTCACTCAGTGGGCCATAGAAAGCCTATTTATTTTTTTCCTTGATTTGGGTTCTAAAATGTACCTTAAAAAAAACACTACATCAATCAGTAAGAGAAAAATATTGGCCTCAGTCAGGGCTTGTGTGTCACTCCTGTGTGTGCCATCTCTCACTCAGTGGGCCATAGAAAGCCTATTTATTTTTTTGCTTGATTTGGGTTCTAAAATCTACCTTAAAAAAAAACACTACATCAATCAGTGGGAGAAAAATATTGGCCTCAGTCAGGGCTTGTGTGCCACTCCTGTGTGTGCCATCTCTCATTCATTGGGCCATAGAAAGCCTAGTTTTATTTTTTTTTATTTTATTATTTGGTTTCTAAAGTCTCCCTGAAAAAAAAAACAAAAAAACAAAAAACAGTGGGAGATTAATATTGCCCTTTCAGCTTGTGTGCCAGTCTTGACTCCTGGGTGTGCCACCTCTCTCTCTCAAATTGTGGGCCATAGAAAGCCTATTTATTTTTTTCCTTGATTTGGGTTCGAAAATCTACCTTAAAAAAAAACACTACATCAATCAGTGGGAGAAAAATATTGGCCTCAGTCAGGGCTTGTGTGCCACTCCTGTGTGTGCCATCTCTCACTCAGTGTGCCATAGAAAGCCTATTTATTTTTTTGCTTGATTTGGGTTCTAAAATCTACCTTAAAAAAAACACTACATCAATCAGTGGGAGAAAAATATTGGCCTCAGTCAGGGCTTGTGTGCCACTCCTGTGTGTGCCATCTCTCACTCAGTGGGCCATAGAAAGCCTATTTATTTTTTTCCTTGATTTGGGTTCTAAAATGTACCTTAAAAAAAAGCACTACATCAATCAGTGGGAGAAAAATATTGGCCTCAGTCAGGGCTTGTGTGTCACTCCTGTGTGTGCCATCTCTCACTCAGTGGGCCATAGAAAGCCTATTTATTTTTTTGCTTGATTTGGGTTCTAAAATCTACCTTAAAAAAAAACACTACATCAATCAGTGGGAGAAAAATATTGGCCTCAGTCAGGGCTTGTGTGCCACTCCTGTGTGTGCCATCTCTCATTCATTGGGCCATAGAAAGCCTATTTATTTTTTTTATTTTTTTATTATTTGGTTTCTAAAGTCTCCCTGAAAAAAAAAAAAAAAAAAAAAAACAGTGGGAGATTAATATTGCCCTTTCAGCTTGTGTGCCAGTCTTGACTCCTGGGTGTGCCACCTCTCTCTCTCAAATTGTGGGCCATAGAAAGCCTATTTATTTTTTTCCTTGATTTGGGTTCGAAAATCTACCTTAAAAAAAAAAAACTCCATCAATCAGTGGGAGAAAAATATTGGCCTCAGTCAGGGCTTGTGTGCCACTCCTGTGTGTGCCATCTCTCATTCATTGGGCCATAGAAAGCCTTTTTTTATTTTTTTTATTTTATTATTTGGTTTCTAAAGTCTCCCTGAAAAAAAATAAAATAAAAAAAAACAGTGGGAGATTAATATTGCCCTTTCAGCTTGTGTGCCAGTCTTGACTCCTGGGTGTGCCACCTCTCTCTCTCAAATTGTGGGCCATAGAAAGCCTATTTATTTTTTTCCTTGATTTGGGTTCGAAAATCTACCTTAAAAAAAAAAAACTCCATCAATCAGTGGGAGAAAAATATTGGCCTCAGTCAGGGCTTGTGTGCCACTCCTGTGTGTGCAATCTCTCATTCAGTGGGCCATAGAAAGCCTTTTTTTTTTTTTTTTTTTTATTATTTGGTTTCTAAATTGTCCCTGAAAAAAACATTTTATCTTATTTGGTTTCTAAAGTCTCCCTGAGAAAAAAAAAAAAAATAGGTGGGAGATTAATATTGACATTTGTGCTTGAGCGACAGTCCTGCGTGTGTGTCATCTCTGTGATTTGGTGCCACAGAAAACAGAGTGTGTAACATTGTGCCTGATTTTCCTTGTGGTCTCACCAACCTGTTAAGGGATATTGAAATCATACTGAAGTTATTGCTCACCATGTAAGTTGTTTGACAGCAACAAATAAAGTTAATTTGGTTAAGTTTTTCAAACAATGAGGAAGTCTGGTGCAAGAGGTCGTGGCCGTGGGCGTTCATTGTCAGCTGGTAATGATGATAGTGGTAGTGGAGCATCAGGTGGTCGTGGGGATAAAAATATTCCACCTAAGTCTGGAGCTGTGGAGCCTGTTTCGTTGTCTGGCTACACAAGGCCTCGAAAGCTTTCTTTTCTGGGAGTAGGAAAACCGCTTTTAAAGCCGGAGCAGCAACAGCAAGTTTTGGCTTACATTGCAGACTCAGCCTCTAGCTCTTTTGCCTCCTCTTCTGAAACTGGTAAATGTAAAAGCAGCGCGTCGCTTGTGGATGTTCACGGTCAGGGACAAGTCGCTTCCTTGTCCTCCTCAGCAAAAACAACAACAAGAGAGAAGGATGCAGCAGGCGACACAATGGGTTACTCCATGGAGCTCTTTACACATACCGTCCCTGGCTTAGAAAGTGAAACACTTAACAGGCCATGCCCATTACAAGTAGATTCTGACATGGAGTGCACTGATGCACAGCCACAGCCAGAGTACTATGCTGCTCCTTTGACTGAGACCACAACATTGCCCTCTCAGGGTACTGATCCGCAATCAGACCCTGATGAGACTATGTTGCCCCGCCACGAACGCTATACCACCGACCGACACAGTGACACAGACGAAGTTGCACACGAGCTCGAAGAGAAGGTAATAGATGACCCAGTTGTTGACCCCGATTGGCAGCCATTGGGGGAACAGGGTGCAGGCGGCAGTAGTTCAGAAGCGGAGGTGGAGGAGGGGCCGCAGCAGGCATCAACATCGCAACAGGTTCCATCTGCCGGGCCCGTATCTGGCCCAAAACGCGTGTCAAAGCCAAAACCTGTTGGAGGACAGCGTGGCCATCCGGTTAAAGCTCAGTCTGCAATCCCTGAAAAGGGATCCGATGCTAGGAAGAGTGCAGTCTGGCATTTTTTTAAACAACATCCAATTGATCAGCGCAAAGTCATCTGTCAAAAATGTTCAACTAGCTTAAGCAGAGGTCAGAATCTGAAAAGTCTCAATACTAGTTGCATGCATAGACACTTAACCACCATGCATTTTCAAGCCTGGACTAACTACCAAACGTCCCTTAAGGTTGTAGCACCCTCGGCCAATGAAGCTAGTCAGCAACGCAACATCCCTTCCGTCACTGTAAGGCCACCATTTTCCGCACCACCGGCAGTATCTGTGCAGGTTTCTTTGACAGCCAAAAGCAGTCAGGGTCAGGGAATCACCAGTTTTGTAGGAGGAAATATTGCATCTAGGGCACCGGCGGAAACAATACCGTCTCCAACCGTCTCTCAGTCTGCCATGTCCACCGGCACACCCGCAAGTTCCACGATCTCCATCTCTCCAGTTCAGCTCACACTACATGAGACTCTGGTTAGAAAAAGGAAGTACTTATCCTCGCATCCGCGTACACAGGGTTTTAACGCCCACATAGCTAGACTAATCTCGTTAGAGATGATGCCCTACCGGTTAGTTGAAAGCGAAGCTTTCAAAGCCCTGATGGAGTACGCTGAACCACGATACGAGCTACCCAGTCGACACTTTTTTCAAGAAAAGCCATCCCAGCCCTGCACCAGCATGTTAAACAGCGCATCGTCCATGCACTCAGGCAATCTGTGAGTACAAAGGTGCACCTGACTACAGATGCATGGACCAGTAGGCATGGCCAGGGACGTTATGTGTCCATCACGGCACACTGGGTGAATGTGGTGGATGCAGGGTCCACAGGGGACATCAATTTTGGGACAGTTGTGCCTAGCCCACGGTCTAGGAAACAGTTGGCTGTAGGCGTTCGCACCCCCTCCTCCTCCTCCTCCTCGTCCTCCTGCAGAAGCTACAGCTCTTCCACAGACCGCAGTCGGCCAACCACTCCATGACACTGTTGCACACCAGTTGTCCCATTATGGGCCAGCTACTGGCAAGCGTCAGCAGGCTGTATTGGCTATGAAGTGTTTGGGCGACAACAGACACACCGCGGAAGTTCTGTCCGAGTTCTTGCAACAAGCAACGCAGTCGTGGCTGGGCACAGTAGATCTTGAGGCAGGCAAGGTAGTGAGTGATGACGGAAGGAATTTCATGGCTGCCATCTCCCTTTCCCAACTGAAACACATTCCTTGCCTGGCTCACACCTTAAACCTGGTGGTGCAGTGCTTATTGAAAACTTATCCTGGGTTCTCCGACCTGCTCCTCAAAGTGCGTGGACTTTGCTCACATATCCGACGTTCGCCTGTACACGCAAGCCGTATGCAGACCTATCAGCGGTCTTTGAACCTTCCCCAGCATCGCCTAATCATAGACGTTGCAACAAGGTGGAACTCAACACTGCACATGCTTCAGAGACTGTGCCAACAGAGGCGGGCTGTTATGTTTTTGTGGGAGGATACACATACACGGGCAGGCAGTAGGATGGCAGACATGGAGTTGTCAGGTGTGCAGTGGTCCAAGATACAAGACATGTGTCAAGTCCTTCAGTGTTTTGAGGAATGCACACGGCTGGTTAGTGCAGACAACGCCGTAATAAGCATGAGATCCCCCTAATGCGTCTGCTGATGCAAAGTTTGACGCACATAAAGGAGCAGGCGTCTGCACCAGAGGAAGAGGAAAGCCTTGATGACAGTCAGCCATTGTCTGGTCAGGGCAGTGTACAGGAGGAGGTAGCGGGCGAAGAGTAGGTGGAGGACGAGGAGGATGATGGGGATGAGTATATTTTTAATGCGGAAGCTTTCCCGGGGGCACTGGAAATTGGTTGCGTGGCAAGGCCGGGTTCTGGTTTTTTGAGGGACACAAGTGACGTAGATTTGCCTGAAACTGCCCCTCAACCAATCACAACCGGAGATTTGACAACTGGAACTTTGGCCCACATGGCGGATTATGCCTTACATATCCTAAAAAGGGACACACGCATTACGAAAATGATGAACGATGACGATTACTGGTTGGCCTGCCTCCTTGATCCACGCTATAAAGGCAAATTGCAAAATATTATGCCACATGAGAACTTGGAACTAATATTAGCAACCAAACAATCAACTCTTGTTGACCGTTTGCTTCAGGCATTCCCAGCACACAGCGCACGTGATCGTTCTCACACGAGCTCCAGGGGGCAGCAGACTAGGAGTGTTAGGGGTGCACACATCAGTAGGGTTGAGCGACTTTCATTTTTTTAAGATCGAGTAGGGTTTTGGGAAACCCGATTTTGTCCAGAGTCGAGTCGAGTGCAGTCGGCCGATTATCGCTAAAAGTCGGGGATCGACCGAAACACGAAACCCAATGCAAGTCAATGGGGAAGCATAGTCGGCAGTGAGTGGAGGCCAGGAAAACACCTACAGTGCCCATTTTAATGCCAAAAACATCCATTCTTGTTTCTGAAGCTTGTCAATCTTAATTAACTTTATAATAATAGTTGGGCATAGGGAATTGGGGGTCATTTGGCAAAAGTTGTGGGGGGAGTAGGGCCGGCTCAAGTTTTTCGTGGGCCCAGGAAATGCGGACTACGTCACGGCGGTGTTGCAGGGAAAGGTAAGTATTTAAAAGTTGCAAGTGCTGTGATCCTGAGCAAGCAGGGGGGGGGCCCACTCGTTCGCATTGCCACTGGCACAGGGCCCCTCAAAGTACGGCGGTGTGTTTGCATGGCGGGGGCGCCTCCCACCAGCAGCGACACTTTTGCGTACTCTGAGGGGCCCTGTGCCAGTGACGTCGCCAACGAGTATGCCCCCCCACCTGATGAAGGAACCTGCACTTTCATCTGCACCTTCCTCTTTGTCCCTGTGTAAGGTGGTATAACATGCGGGAAGGGGAACCTTACTTTCAGCAGGGACAGATTCTGGCTGTGTAGAGTACAAGGGGAATGTAGTGGTCTAGGTCAATGTACCAGCAGACTCATTTAGCAGTGGCTGGGCAATGGGCAGGATGAGGAGGAAACAGATATAGGGCCAAAGAATAAAGTAGGCTACATGCAGTTCAAAATTGGTAACAGGACTAAACAGGCGGCATTGCTTTGTTCAGTGGAGTAGCAAACCCAAGAGCAGCAGACACTGTTTCAAGGGCCTAACCACACTAGTAGGCCAAATGCAGTTTAATATCTGATAGTATAGGGCGAAAGCCAGAATGTGGAAGCTCAGCTTTGTTCAGTTGAGGACAACACCAGGGAGTGGCAGACACCTTTAGTAGGCCGGAAAAGCCTATTGCATTTTTTAAAATGGTAATTTGGAGCAGAAGGTTGAAGCTCAGCTTTATTTAGTTGAGGGCAACACCAGGGAGGGGCAGAAGCCGTTAGTAGGCCCTAACCACCATTTTTTTTTTTAAAACCACATAATGAGAGCCGGAAGGTTGAAGCTCAGCTTTATTTAGTTGAGGACAACACCAGGGAGGGGCAGAAGCCGTTAGTAGGCCCTAACCACCATTTTTGTTTTAAAACCACTTAATGAGAGCCGGAAGGTTGAAGCTCAGCTTTATTTAGTTGAGGACAACACCAGGGAGGGGCAGAAGCCGTTAGTAGGCCCTAACCACCATTTTTTTTTTTAAAACCACATAATGAGAGCCGGAAGGTTGAAGCTCAGCTTTATTTAGTTGAGGACAACACCAGGGAGGGGCAGAAGCCGTTAGTAGGCCCTAACCACCATTTTTGTTTTAAAACCACTTAATGAGAGCCGGAAGGTTGAAGCTCAGCTTTATTTAGTTGAGGACAACACCAGGGAGGGGCAGAAGCCGTTAGTAGGCCCTAACCACCATTTTTTTTTTTTAAACCACATAATGAGAGCCGGAAGGTTGAAGCTCAGCTTTATTTAGTTGAGGACAACACCAGGGAGGGGCAGAAGCCGTTAGTAGGCCCTAACCACCATTTTTGTTTTAAAACCACTTAATGAGAGCCGGAAGGTTGAAGCTCAGCTTTATTTAGTTGAGGACAACACCAGGGAGGGGCAGAAGCCGTTAGTAGGCCCTAACCACCATTTTTTTTTTTAAAACCACATAATGAGAGCCGGAAGGTTGAAGCTCAGCTTTATTTAGTTGAGGACAACACCAGGGAGGGGCAGAAGCCGTTAGTAGGCCCTAACCACCATTTTTGTTTTAAAACCACTTAATGAGAGCCGGAAGGTTGAAGCTCAGCTTTATTTAGTTGAGGACAACACCAGGGAGGGGCAGAAGCCGTTAGTAGGCCCTAACCACCATTTTTGTTTTAAAACCACTTAATGAGAGCCGGAAGGTTGAAGCTCAGCTTTATTTAGTTGAGGACAACACCAGGGAGGGGCAGAAGCCGTTAGTAGGCCCTAACCACCATTTTTTTTTTAAAACCACTTAATGAGAGCCGGAAGGTTGAAGCTCAGCTTTATTTAGTTGAGGACAACACCAGGGAGGGGCAGAAGCCGTTAGTAGGCCCTAACCACCATTTTTGTTTTAAAACCACTTAATGAGAGCCGGAAGGTTGAAGCTCAGCTTTATTTAGTTGAGGACAACACCAGGGAGGGGCAGAAGCCGTTAGTAGGCCCTAACCACCATTTTTTTTTTTAAAACCACATAATGAGAGCCGGAAGGTTGAAGCTCAGCTTTATTTAGTTGAGGACAACACCAGGGAGGGGCAGAAGCCGTTAGTAGGCCCTAACCACCATTTTTGTTTTAAAACCACTTAATGAGAGCCGGAAGGTTGAAGCTCAGCTTTATTTAGTTGAGGACAACACCAGGGAGGGGCAGAAGCCGTTAGTAGGCCCTAACCACCATTTTTGTTTTAAAACCACATAATGAGAGCCGGAAGGTTGAAGCTCAGCTTTATTTAGTTGAGGACAACACCAGGGAGGGGCAGAAGCCGTTAGTAGGCCCTAACCACCATTTTTGTTTTAAAACCACTTAATGAGAGCCGGAAGGTTGAAGCTCAGCTTTATTTAGTTGAGGACAACACCAGGGAGGGGCAGAAGCCGTTAGTAGGCCCTAACCACCATTTTTTTTTTTAAAACCACATAATGAGAGCCGGAAGGTTGAAGCTCAGCTTTATTTAGTTGAGGACAACACCAGGGAGGGGCAGAAGCCGTTAGTAGGCCCTAACCACCATTTTTGTTTTAAAACCACTTAATGAGAGCCGGAAGGTTGAAGCTCAGCTTTATTTAGTTGAGGACAACACCAGGGAGGGGCAGAAGCCGTTAGTAGGCCCTAACCACCATTTTTTTTTTTAAAACCACATAATGAGAGCCGGAAGGTTGAAGCTCAGCTTTATTTAGTTGAGGACAACACCAGGGAGGGGCAGAAGCCGTTAGTAGGCCCTAACCAAAGTTGAAGGCCAAATGCAGTTTAATTTCTGATACTATAGGCCGAAAGCCAGAAGGTGGAAGTTCCGATTTAGACAGTGGAGGACAATTTGAATTAGGGACTGCAGACAGACTTAGTAGGCTGTCCCCTGTGGACCATGCATCCACCACATTAACCCATTGCGCCGTAATGGACACGTAATCTTCCGTGGCCATGCCTACAGGTCCATGCGTCTGTTGTCAGGTGCACCTTTGTACTCACAGATTGCCAGAGTGCATGGACAATGCGGTCTTCTACATGCTGGTGGAGGGTTGGGATGGCTTTTCTCGCAAAAGAAGTGTCGACTGGTTAGCTTGTAGCGTGGTACAGCGTAGTCCATCATGGCCTTATTAATAGTAAATAAAATATATAACTAGGCTCTATGAACTTTTAAATAGGTTCCAGGGGTACACGGGCAGCATTGGTGTGGTCAGTGGAGGAGTATTGCAAGTAGGGGCTGCAGACAGGCTATCAAAGGCCTAAAATAACAAACAGTAGGCAGTCATGGCAGTTTTACATCGGTTACATGGATACACAGGCAGGCACTCCAGGCAGCATTGTGGTCAGTGGAGGAGTATTGCAAGTAGGGGCCGCAGACAGGCTATCAAAGGCCTAAAATAACAAACAATAGGCTCATGGCAGTTTCACAGCGGTTACATGGATACACGGGCAGGCAGCTTGGTGGTGGTGAGTGGAGGAGTATTTAAAGTAGGGACCGCAGACAGGCTTCAAAGGCCTAACATAAGAAAATGGGCTGGCTGTAGGCACTTTATAATTGGTTCCAGGGGTACACGGGCAGCAGTGGTCTGGTCAGTGGAGGAGTATTTAAAGTAGGGACCGCAGACAGGCTTCAAAGGCCTAACATAAGAAAATGGGCTGGCTGTAGGCACTTTATAATTGGTTCCAGGGGTACACGGGCAGCAGTGGTCTGGTCAGTGGAGGAGTATTTAAAGTAGGGACCGCAGACAGGCTATCAAAGGCCTAAAATAACAAACAATAGGCTCATGGCAGTTTTACAGCGGTTACATGGATACACAGGCAGCTTGGTGGTGAGTGGAGGAGTATTTAAAGTAGGGACCGCAGACAGGCTATCAAAGGCCTAAAATAACAAACAATAGGCTCATGGCAGTTTCACAGCGGTTACATGGATACACGGGCAGGCAGCTTGGTGGTGGTGAGTGGAGGAGTATTTAAAGTAGGGACCGCAGACAGGCTTCAAAGGCCTAACATAAGAAAATGGGCTGGCTGTAGGCACTTTATAATTGGTTCCAGGGGTACACGGGCAGCAGTGGTCTGGTCAGTGGAGGAGTATTTAAAGTAGGGACCGCAGACAGGCTTCAAAGGCCTAACATAAGAAAATGGGCTGGCTGTAGGCACTTTATAATTGGTTCCAGGGGTACACGGGCAGCAGTGGTCTGGTCAGTGGAGGAGTATTTAAAGTAGGGACCGCAGACAGGCTATCAAAGGCCTAAAATAACAAACAATAGGCTCATGGCAGTTTCACAGCGGTTACATGGATACACGGGCAGGCAGCTTGGTGGTGGTGAGTGGAGGAGTATTTAAAGTAGGGACCGCAGACAGGCTTCAAAGGCCTAACATAAGAAAATGGGCTGGCTGTAGGCACTTTATAATTGGTTCCAGGGGTACACGGGCAGCAGTGGTCTGGTCAGTGGAGGAGTATTTAAAGTAGGGACCGCAGACAGGCTTCAAAGGCCTAACATAAGAAAATGGGCTGGCTGTAGGCACTTTATAATTGGTTCCAGGGGTACACGGGCAGCAGTGGTCTGGTCAGTGGAGGAGTATTTAAAGTAGGGACCGCAGACAGGCTATCAAAGGCCTAAAATAACAAACAATAGGCTCATGGCAGTTTTACAGCGGTTACATGGATACACAGGCAGCTTGGTGGTGAGTGGAGGAGTATTTAAAGTAGGGACCGCAGACAGGCTATCAAAGGCCTAAAATAACAAACAATAGGCTCATGGCAGTTTCACAGCGGTTACATGGATACACGGGCAGGCAGCTTGGTGGTGGTGAGTGGAGGAGTATTTAAAGTAGGGACCGCAGACAGGCTTCAAAGGCCTAACATAAGAAAATGGGCTGGCTGTAGGCACTTTATAATTGGTTCCAGGGGTACACGGGCAGCAGTGGTCTGGTCAGTGGAGGAGTATTTAAAGTAGGGACCGCAGACAGGCTTCAAAGGCCTAACATAAGAAAATGGGCTGGCTGTAGGCACTTTATAATTGGTTCCAGGGGTACACGGGCAGCAGTGGTCTGGTCAGTGGAGGAGTATTTAAAGTAGGGACCGCAGACAGGCTATCAAAGGCCTAAAATAACAAACAATAGGCTCATGGCAGTTTCACAGCGGTTACATGGATACACGGGCAGGCAGCTTGGTGGTGGTGAGTGGAGGAGTATTTAAAGTAGGGACCGCAGACAGGCTTCAAAGGCCTAACATAAGAAAATGGGCTGGCTGTAGGCACTTTATAATTGGTTCCAGGGGTACACGGGCAGCAGTGGTCTGGTCAGTGGAGGAGTATTTAAAGTAGGGACCGCAGACAGGCTTCAAAGGCCTAACATAAGAAAATGGGCTGGCTGTAGGCACTTTATAATTGGTTCCAGGGGTACACGGGCAGCAGTGGTCTGGTCAGTGGAGGAGTATTTAAAGTAGGGACCGCAGACAGGCTATCAAAGGCCTAAAATAACAAACAATAGGCTCATGGCAGTTTTACAGCGGTTACATGGATACACAGGCAGCTTGGTGGTGAGTGGAGGAGTATTTAAAGTAGGGACCGCAGACAGGCTATCAAAGGCCTAAAATAACAAACAATAGGCTCATGGCAGTTTCACAGCGGTTACATGGATACACGGGCAGGCAGCTTGGTGGTGGTGAGTGGAGGAGTATTTAAAGTAGGGACCGCAGACAGGCTTCAAAGGCCTAACATAAGAAAATGGGCTGGCTGTAGGCACTTTATAATTGGTTCCAGGGGTACACGGGCAGCAGTGGTCTGGTCAGTGGAGGAGTATTTAAAGTAGGGACCGCAGACAGGCTTCAAAGGCCTAACATAAGAAAATGGGCTGGCTGTAGGCACTTTATAATTGGTTCCAGGGGTACACGGGCAGCAGTGGTCTGGTCAGTGGAGGAGTATTTAAAGTAGGGACCGCAGACAGGCTTCAAAGGCCTAACATAAGAAAATGGGCTGGCTGTAGGCACTTTATAATTGGTTCCAGGGGTACACGGGCAGCAGTGGTCTGGTCAGTGGAGGAGTATTTAAAGTAGGGACCGCAGACAGGCTATCAAAGGCCTAACATAACAAACAATAGGCTCATGGCAGTTTCACAGCGGTTACATGGATACACGGGCAGGCAGCTTGGTGGTCAGTGGAGGAGTATTTAAAGTAGGGACCGCAGACAGGCTATCAAAGGCCTAAAATAACAAACAATAGGCTCATGGCAGTTTTACAGCGGTTACATGGATACACAGGCAGCTTGGTGGTGAGTGGAGGAGTAGTGCAAGGAGTGTCTGTCCCAGTACTCCCAAAATATAAATAGATGTTAATGTCTCGCAAAACAACCAAAACAAAAAAAAAAGGTGGCATACTTAGGTACAGGGGTGGGCTCATCTACTGAGTTTCTGACATAGTAATTTGGCAGTAACTATTTAATGGTGCCAATATAGGACACAGACACAGACTACTTTAAGTTGCATCATAGATGTCTACAAATTTGTATTGTCAGTGCCAGACATTGAATGATGTCAGCGAATAGACTAAAGATTGGTGGAGCTGTGCGACATAATTTTGCACGTGGTAGAGCACATTTTGAGCTGGGGTAGGGGGGAACTCTCTTGAGGCCGGCGGGACCGCCCCAGGGCCCCTCATGTTACAACGGTGTGTCTGACGTTGGGTGCGCACCACCACCGCCAGAGACACTACATTGTACTATGAGGGACCCAGTAGCAATGCCGTCAACCAAAAGCGAGCACACCCACCTCTTCAGACAAACAGCAGTCTCACGGGTGCTTGCGCCAAGTCGCGATACCACGGCCCCGTGTGGGGAGTTTTGCCATTTAGGGAGGTGTAAACATGTCGTATGCTGTACAATCAGCTGCAGCAAATTAGACATTAGAAAAGTAATTCACAGGCAAGAGCTTTTCATAGGAAAGCTAGGTGTCGGCCGGGCAAGGTGGGGCAAAAGATTTCGAAATCCAGTTGTGGTTCATTTTAATGAATGTTAGATCGTCAACATTTTGGGTAGCCAGACGAGTCCTTTTTTCGGTTAATATTGAACCTGCAGCACTGAATACTCTTTCTGATAGGACACTTGCTGCCGGGCAAGCAAGCTCCTGCAATGCATATTCTGCCAATTCTGGCCAGGTGTCTAATTTGGAGGCCCAGTAATCAAATGGGAATGACGGTTGAGGGAGAACATCGATAAGGGATGAAAAATAGTTAGTAACCATACTGGACAAATGTTGTCTCCTGTCACTTTCAATTGATGCAGCAGTACCTGTCCTGTCTGCGGTCATAGCAAAATCACTCCACAACCTGGTCAGAAAACCCCTCTGTCCAACGCCACTTCTGATGTGTGCACCCCTAACACTCCTAGTCTGCTGCCCCCTGGAGCTTGTGTGAGAACGATCACGTGCGCTGTGTGCTGGGAATGCCTGAAGCAAACGGTCAACAAGAGTTGATTGTTTGGTTGCTAATATTAGTTCCAAGTTCTCATGTGGCATAATATTTTGCAATTTGCCTTTATAGCGTGGATCAAGGAGGCAGGCCAACCAGTAATCGTCATCGTTCATCATTTTCGTAATGCGTGTGTCCCTTTTTAGGATACGTAAGGCATAATCCGCCATGTGGGCCAAAGTTCCAGTTGTCAAATCTCCGGTTGTGATTGGTTGAGGGGCAGTTGCAGGCAAATCTACGTCACTTGTGTCCCTCAAAAAACCAGAACCCGGCCGTGACACGCAACCAATTTCCTGTGCCCCCGTGAAAGTTTCCGCATTAAAAATATACTCATCCCCATCATCCTCCTCGTCCTCCACCTCCTCTTCGCCCGCTACCTCGTCCTGTACACTGCCCTGACCAGACAATGGCTGACTGTCATCAAGGCTTCCCTCTTCCTCTGGTGCAGACGCCTGCTCCTTTATGTGCGTCAAACTTTGCATCAGCAGACGCATTAGGGGGATGCTCATGCTTATTACGGCGTTGTCTGCACTAACCAGCCGTGTGCATTCCTCAAAACACTGAAGGACTTGACACATGTCTTGTATCTTCGACCACTGCACACCTGACAACTCCATGTCTGCCATCCTACTGCCTGCCCGTGTATCCTCCCACAAATAAATAACAGCACGCCTCTGTTCGCACAGTCTCTGAAGCATGTGCAGTGTTGAGTTCCACCTTGTTGCAACGTCTATGATTAGGCGATGCTGGGGAAGGTTCAAAGACCGCTGATAGGTCTGCATACGGCTGGCGTGTACAGGCGAACGTCGGATATGTGAGCAAAGTGCACGCACTTTGAGGAGCAGGTCGGAGAACCCAGGATAAGTTTTCAATAAGCACTGCACCACCAGGTTTAAGGTGTGAGCCAGGCAAGGAATGTGTTTCAGTTGGGAAAGGGAGATGGCAGCCATGAAATTCCTTCCGTTATCACTCACTACCTTGCCTGCCTCAAGATCTACTGTGCCCAGCCACGACTGCGTTTCTTGTTGCAAGAACTCGGACAGAACTTCCGCGGTGTGTCTGTTGTCGCCCAAACACTTCATAGCCAATACAGCCTGCTGACGCTTGGCAGTAGCTGGCCCATAATGGGACAACTGGTGTGCAACAGTGTCATCTGCCGATGGAGTGGTTGGCCGACTGCGTTCTGTGGAAGAGCTGTAGCTTCTGCAGGAGGACGAGGAGGAGGAGGAGGGGGTGCGAACGCCTACAGCCAACTGTTTCCTAGACCGTGGGCTAGGCACAACTGTCCCTAAATTGATGTCGCCTGTGGACCCTGCATCCACCACATTCACCCAGTGTGCCGTGATGGACACATAACGTCCCTGGCCATGCCTACTGGTCCATGCATCTGTAGTCAGGTGCACCTTTGTACTCACAGATTGCCTAAGTGCATGGACGATGCGCTGTTTAACATGCTGGTGCAGGGCTGGGATGGCTTTTCTGGAAAAAAAGTGTCGACTAGGTAGCTCGTATCGTGGTTCAGCGTACTCCATCAGGGCTTTAAAAGCTTCGCTTTCAACTAAACGGTAGGGCATCATCTCTAACGAGATTAGTCTAGCTATGTGGGCGTTAAAACCCTGTGTACGCGGATGCGAGGATAAGTACTTCCTTTTTCTAACCAGAGTCTCATGTAGGGTGAGCTGGACTGGAGAGCAGGAGATCGTGGAACTTTCGGGTGTGCCGGTGTACATGGCAGACTGAGAGACGGTTGGAGACGGTATTGTTTCCGCCGGTGCCCTAGATGCAATATTTCCTCCTACTAAACTGGTGATTCCCTGACCCTGACTGCTTTTGGCTGGCAAAGAAACCTGCACAGATACTGCCGGTGGTGCGGAAAATGGTGGCCTTACAGTGACGGAAGGGATGTTGCGTTGCTGACTAGCTTCATTGGCCGAGGGTGCTACAACCTTAAGGGACGTTTGGTAGTTAGTCCAGGCTTGAAAATGCATGGTGGTTAAGTGTCTATGCATGCAACTAGTATTTAGACTTTTCAGATTCTGACCTCTGCTTAAGCTAGTTGAACATTTTTGACAGATGACTTTGCGCTGATCAGTTGGATGTTGTTTAAAAAAATGCCAGACTGCACTCTTCCTAGACTCGGATCCCTTTTCAGGGATTGCAGACTGAGCTTTAACCGGATGGCCACGCTGTCCTCCAACAGGTTTTGGCTTTGACACGCGTTTTGGGCCAGATACGGGCCCGGCAGATGGAACCTGTTGCGATGTTGATGCCTGCTGCGGCCCCTCCTCCACCTCCGCTTCTGAACTACTGCCGCCTGCACCCTGTTCCCCCAATGGCTGCCAATCGGGGTCAATAACTGGGTCATCTATTACCTCCTCTTCGAGCTCGTGTGCAACTTCGTCTGTGTCACTGTGTCGGTCGGTGGTATAGCGTTCGTGGCGGGGCAACATAGTCTCATCAGGGTCTGATTGTGGATCTGTACCCTGAGAGGGCAATGTGGTGGTCTGAGTCAAAGGAGCAGCATAGTACTCTGGCTGTGGCTGTGCATCAGTGCACTCCATGTCAGAATCTACTTGTAATGGGCATGGCCTGTTAAATGTTTCACTTTCTAAGCCAGGGACGGTATGTGTAAAGAGCTCCATGGAGTGACCCGTTGTGTCGCCTGCTGCATCCTTCTCTCTTGTTGTAGTTTTTGCTGAGGAGGACAAGGAAGCGACTTGTCCCTGACCGTGAACATCCACAAGCGACGCGCTGCTTTTACATTTACCAGTTTCGGAAGAGGAGGCAAAAGAGCTAGAGGCTGAGTCTGCAATGTAAGCCAAAACTTGCTGTTGCTGCTCAGCCTTTAAAAGCGGTTTTCCTACTCCCAGAAAAGAGAGCGTTCGAGGCCTTGTGTAGCCTGACGACGAAACTGGCTCCACAGCTCCAGACTTAGGTGGAATATTTTTATCCCCACGACCACCTGATGCTCCACTACCACTACCATCATTACCAGCTGACAATGAACGCCCACGACGACCTCTTGCACCAGACTTCCTCATTGTTTAAAAATCGTAACCAAACTAACTTTATTTGTTGCTGTCAAACAACTTACACGGTGAGCTATAACTTCAGTATGATTTCAATATCCCTTAACAGGTTGGTGAGACCACAAGGAAAATCAGGCACAATGTTACACACTCTGTTTTCTGTGACACCAAATCACAGAGATGACACACACGCAGGACTGTCACTCAAGCACTAATGTCAATATTAATCTCCCACCTAATTTTTTTTTTTTTTTTTCTCTGTGAGACTTTAGAAACCAAATAATATTTAAAAAAAAACAAAAAAACAAGGCTTTCTATGGCCCACTGAATGAGAGATGGCACGCACAGGAGTGGCACACAAGCCCTGACTGAGGCCAATATTTTTCTCCCACTGATTGATGTAGTGTTTTTGTGTTGAGGTTGATTTTAAAACACAAATGAAGGAAAAAAATAAAAAGGCTTTCTATGGCCCACAATTAGAGAGAGAGGTGGCACACCCAGGAGTCAAGACTGGCACACAAGCTGAAAGGGCAAAATAATATTATATGTATTTTTTTTTTATTTTCAGGGAGACTTTAGAAACCAAATAATATTAAAAAAAAAACAAAAAAACAAGGCTTTCTATGGCCCACTGAATGAGAGGGACAGAGGTGGCACACCCAGGAGTCAAGACTGGCACACAAGCTGAAATGGCAATATTACTCTCCCACTGTTTTTTTATGTATTTTTTTTTTATTTTCAGGGAGACTTTAGAAACCAAATAATATTAAAAAAAAAAAAAAAAACAAGGCTTTCTATGGCCCACTGAATGAGAGGGACAGAGGTGGCACACCCAGGAGTCAAGACTGGCACACAAGCTGAAAGGGCAATATTACTCTCCCACTGTTTTTTTATGTTTTTTTTTTTTTTATTTTCAGGGAGACTTTAGAAACCAAATAATATTAAAAAAAAAACAAAAAAACAAGGCTTTCTATGGCCCACTGAATGAGAGGGACAGAGGTGGCACACCCAGGAGTCAAGACTGGCACACAAGCTGAAATGGCAATATTACTCTCCCACTGTTTTTTTATGTATTTTTTTTTTATTTTCAGGGAGACTTTAGAAACCAAATAATATTAAAAAAAAAAAAAAAAACAAGGCTTTCTATGGCCCACTGAATGAGAGGGACAGAGGTGGCACACCCAGGAGTCAAGACTGGCACACAAGCTGAAAGGGCAATATTACTCTCCCACTGTTTTTTTATGTTTTTTTTTTTTTTATTTTCAGGGAGACTTTAGAAACCAAATAATATTAAAAAAAAAACAAAAAAACAAGGCTTTCTATGGCCCACTGAATGAGAGGGACAGAGGTGGCACACCCAGGAGTCAAGACTGGCACACAAGCTGAAATGGCAATATTACTCTCCCACTGTTTTTTTATGTATTTTTTTTTTATTTTCAGGGAGACTTTAGAAACCAAATAATATTAAAAAAAAAAAAAAAAACAAGGCTTTCTATGGCCCACTGAATGAGAGGGACAGAGGTGGCACACCCAGGAGTCAAGACTGGCACACAAGCTGAAAGGGCAATATTACTCTCCCACTGTTTTTTTAGGTTTTTTTTTTTTTTTTCAGGGAGAATTAGAAACCCAATAATATTAAAAAAAAAAAATAAATAGGCTTTCTATGGCCCACTGAATGAAAGGGAGAGAGGTGGCACACCCAGGAGTCAAGACTGGCACACAAGCTGAAAGGGCAATATTACTCTCCCACTGTTTTTTTATGTATTTTTTGTTTTTTCAGGGAGACTTTAGAAACCCAATAATATTTAAAAAAAAAAATAAATAGGCTTTCTATGGCCCACTGAATGAGAGGGAGAGAGGTGGCACACCCAGGAGTCAAGACTGGCACACAAGCTGAAAGGGCAATATTACTCTCCCACTGTTTTTTTAGGTTTTTTTTTTTTTTCAGGGAGACTTTAGAAACCAAATAATATTAAAAAAAAAAAAAAAAAAAAAAATAGGCTTGCTATAGCCCACTGAATGAGAGATAGCACACACACCAGTGGCACACAAGCCCTGACTGAGGCCAATATTTTTCTCCCACTGATTGATGTAGTGTTTTTGTGTTGAGGTAGATTTTAGAACACAAATCACGGAAAAAATAAATAGGCTTTCTATGGCCCACTGAATGAAAGGGAGAGAGGTGGCACACCCAGGAGTCAAGACTGGCACACAAGCTGAAAGGGCAATATTACTCTCCCACTGTTTTTTTATGTATTTTTTGTTTTTTCAGGGAGACTTTAGAAACCCAATAATATTTAAAAAAAAAAATAAATAGGCTTTCTATGGCCCACTGAATGAGAGGGAGAGAGGTGGCACACCCAGGAGTCAAGACTGGCACACAAGCTGAAAGGGCAATATTATTCTCCCACTGTTTTTTTAGTTTTTTTTTTTTTTTTTCAGGGAGAATTAGAAACCAAATAATATTAAAAAAAAAAAATAAATAGGCTTTCTATGGCCCACTGAATGAAAGGGAGAGAGGTGGCACACCCAGGAGTCAAGACTGGCACACAAGCTGAAAGGGCAATATTACTCTCCCACTGTTTTTTTATGTATTTTTTGTTTTTTCAGGGAGACTTTAGAAACCCAATAATATTTAAAAAAATAAATAAATAGGCTTTCTATGGCCCACTGAATGAGAGGGAGAGAGGTGGCACACCCAGGAGTCAAGACTGGCACACAAGCTGAAAGGGCAATATTATTCTCCCACTGTTTTTTTAGGTTTTTTTTTTTTTTTTCAGGGAGAATTAGAAACCAAATAATATTAAAAAAAATAAATAAATAGGCTTTCTATGGCCCACTGAATGAAAGGGAGAGAGGTGGCACACCCAGGAGTCAAGACTGGCACACAAGCTGAAAGGGCAATATTACTCTCCCACTGTTTTTTTATGTATTTTTTGTTTTTTCAGGGAGACTTTAGAAACCCAATAATATTTAAAAAAAAAAATAAATAGGCTTTCTATGGCCCACTGAATGAGAGGGAGAGAGGTGGCACACCCAGGAGTCAAGACTGGCACACAAGCTGAAAGGGCAATATTACTCTCCCACTGTTTTTTTAGGTTTTTTTTTTTTTTCAGGGAGACTTTAGAAACCAAATAATATTAAAAAAAAAAAAAAAAAAAAAAAATAGGCTTGCTATAGCCCACTGAATGAGAGATAGCACACACAGCAGTGGCACACAAGCCCTGACTGAGGCCAATATTTTTCTCCCACTGATTGATGTAGTGTTTTTGTGTTGAGGTAGATTTTAGAACACAAATCACGGAAAAAATAAATAGGCTTTCTATGGCCCACTCAGTGAGAGATGGCACACACAGGGATGGCACTGTAGCAGAAATGCCAATCTTAATCTCCCACAAAAAAAAAACAAAAAAAAAAAAAAAACTGTCCTACAATTACTATCTCCCTGCAGTAATGTAAGCCAGGTATGGCAGGCAGCAATAGGAGTGGACTGATGCACAAATTAAATAAAAAGTGTGGACAAACAGAAAAGATAGCTGTGCAGAAAGGAAGGAACAAGAGGATATGTGCTTTGAAAAAAGCAGTTGGTTTCCACAGTGGCGTACACACAGCAATACAGCTATCACGGAGCCTTCTAGGGCAGCCCAATGAGCTACAGCGCTGAGGGGAAAAAAAAAAAAAAATAGCTTCCACAGTCCCTGCACACCGAAGGTGGTGTTGGACAGTGGAAATCGCTGCAGCACAAGCGGTTTGGTGGTTAGTGGACCCTGCCTAACGCTCTCCCTGCTTCTGATGAAGCGGCAGCAACCTGTCCCTAAGCTCAGATCAGCAGCAGTAAGATGGCGGTCGGCGGGAACGCCCCTTTATAGCCCCTGTGACGCCGCAGACAGCAAGCCAATCACTGCAATGCCCTTCTCTAAGATGGTGGGGACCAGGATCTATGTCATCACGCTGCCCACACTCTGCGTTCACCTTCATTGGCTGAGAAATGGCGCTTTTCGCGTCATTGAAACGCGACTTTGGCGCGAAAGTCGCGTACCGCATGGCCGACAAGCACAGGGGTCGGATCGGGTTTCATGAGACGCCGACTTAGCCAAAAGTCGGCGACTTTTGAAAATGATCGACCCGTTTCGCTCAACCCTACACATCAGAAGTGGCGTTGGACAGAGGGGTTTTCTGACCAGGTTGTGGAGTGATTTTGCTGTGACCGCAGACAGGACAGGTACTGCTGCATCAATTGAAAGTGACAGGAGACAACATTTGTCCAGTATGGTTACTAACTATTTTTCATCCCTTATCGATGTTCTCCCTCAACCGTCATTCCCATTTGATTACTGGGCATCAAAATTAGACACCTGGCCAGAATTGGCAGAATATGCATTGCAGGAGCTTGCTTGCCCGGCAGCAAGTGTCCTATCAGAAAGAGTATTCAGTGCTGCAGGTTCAATATTAACCGAAAAAAGGACTCGTCTGGCTACCCAAAATGTTGACGATCTAACATTCATTAAAATGAACCACAACTGGATTTCGAAATCTTTTGCCCCACCTTGCCCGGCCGACACCTAGCTTTCCTATGAAAAGCTCTTGCCTGTGGACTACTGTGAATTACTTTTCTAATGTATAATTTGCTGCAGCTGATTGTCCAGCATACGACATGTTTACACCTCCCTAAATGGCCAAACTCCCCACACGGGGCCGTGGTATCGCGACTTGGCGAAAGAACCCGTGAGACTGCTGTTTGTCTGAAGAGGTGGGTGTGGCCGCTTTTGGTCGACGGCACTGCCACTGGGTCCCTCATAGTACAATGTAGTGTCTCTGGCGGTGGTGGTGCGCACCCAACGTCAGACACACCGTTGTAACATGAGGGGCCCTGGGCGCGGTCCCGCCGGCCTCAAGAGAGTTCCCCCCTCCCCCAGCTCAAACTGTGCTCTACCACGTGCAAAATTATGTCGCACAGCTCCACCAATCTTTAGTCTATTCGCTGACATCATTCAATGTCTGGCACTGACAATACAAATTTGTAGACATCTATGATGCCACTTAAAGTAGTCTGTGTTTGTGTCCTATATTGGCACCATTAAATAGTTACTGCCCAATTACTATGTCAGAAACTCAGCAGATGAGCCCACCCCTGTACCTAAGTATGCCACCTTTTTTTTTTTTTGGTTGTTTTGCGAGACATTAACATCTATTTATATTTTGGGAGTACTGGGACAGACACTCCTTGCAATACTCCTCCACTGACCACCAAGCTGCCTGTGTATCCATGTAACCGATGTAAAACTGCCTTGAGCCTATTGTTTGTTATTTTAGGCCTTTGATAGCCTGTCTGCGGTCCCTACTTTAAATACTCCTCCACTGACCACCAAGCTGCCTGTGTATCCATGTAACCGATGTAAAACTGCCATGAGCCTATTGTTTGTTATTTTAGGCCTTTGATAGCCTGTCTGCGGTCCCTACTTTAAATACTCCCCCGCTGACAACAATGCTGCCTGTGTATCCATGTAACCGATGTAAAACTGCAGTATTTTGCTTATAAAAAAGAAAATACTGGAGAGATATCAAAATGCAGACATTTTAACATTAAAAACAAAAACACATACAACAAAAAACTGGTACAGTACAAAAGTTGGCCACCAGCTACAAAAACTTTCTCCTGCAAGTAGTTAACTGAAAGGTTTTTTTCCATTGAAAACACAGATATGGCATCCACCGAGTGTTGTCCTGTCGCGTCTTCTTTATATTATTGCCAAGAAGCTGCAACTGAATAAAGCTGAGCTTCTACCTTCTGCCTCTTATTAACTGCTTTTTTTCTAAAAAATTGGCTGTTCCGGCCTACTAAAAGTGTCTGCCCCTGCCTGGTGTTGTCCTCAACTGAATAAAGCTGAGCTTCTACCTTCTGCCTCTTATTAACTGCTGTTTTTTTAAAAAAATTGGCTGTTCCGGCCTACTAAAGGTGTCTGCCCCTGCCTGGTGTTGTCCTCAACTGAATAAAGCTGAGCTTCTACCTTCTGCCTCTTATTAACTGCTGTTTTTTTAAAAAAATTGGCTGTTCCGGCCTACTAAAGGTGTCTGCCCCTGCCTGGTGTTGTCCTCAACTGAACAAAGCTGTGCTTCAACCTTCTGTTCCAAATTACGATTTTTAAAAATGAAATTGGCTGTTCCGGCCTACTAAAGGTGTCTGCCCCTGCCTGGTGTTGTCCTCAACTGAATAAAGCTGAGCTTCTACCTTCTGCCTCTTATTAACTGCTGTTTTTTAAAAAAATTGGCTGTTCCGGCCTACTAAAGGTGTCTGCCCCTGCCTGGTGTTGTCCTCAACTGAATAAAGCTGTGCTTCAACCTTCTGTTCCAAATTACGATTTTTAAAAATGAAATTGGCTGTTCCGGCCTACTAAAGGTGTCTGCCCCTGCCTGGTGTTGTCCTCAACTGAATAAAGCTGAGCTTCTACCTTCTGCCTCTTATTAACTGCTGTTTTTTTAAAAAATTGGCTGTTCCGGGCCTACTAAAGGTGTCTGCCCCTGCCTGGTGTTGTCCTCAACTGAATAAAGCTGTGCTTCAACCTTCTGTTCCAAATTACGATTTTTAAAAATGAAATTGGCTGTTCCGGCCTACTAAAGGTGTCTGCCCCTGCCTGGTGTTGTCCTCAACTGAAAAAAGCTGAGCTTCTACCTTCTGCCTCTTATTAACTGCTGTTTTTTAAAAAAATTGGCTGTTCCGGCCTACTAAAGGTGTCTGCCCCTGCCTGGTGTTGTTCTCAACTGAATAAAGCTGTGCTTCAACCTTCTGTTCCAAATTACGATTTTTAAAAATGAAATTGGCTGTTCCGGCCTACTAAAGGTGTCTGCCCCTGCCTGGTGTTGTCCTCAACTGAAAAAAGCTGAGCTTCTACCTTCTGCCTCTTATTAACTGCTGTTTTTTTAAAAAATTGGCTGTTCCGGCCTACTAAAGGTGTCTGCCCCTGCCTGGTGTTGTCCTCAACTGAATAAAGCTGTGCTTCAACCTTCTGTTCCAAATTACGATTTTTAAAAATGAAATTGGCTGTTCCGGCCTACTAACGGTGTCTGCCCCTCCCTGGTGTTGTCCTCAACTGAACAAAGCTGAGCTTCCACATTCTGGCTTTCGGCCTATACTATCAGATATTAAACTGCATTTGGCCTACTAGTGTGGTTAGGCCCTTGAAACAGTGTCTGCTGCTCTTGGGTTTGCTACTCCACTGAACAAAGCAATGCCGCCTGTTTAGTCCTGTTACCAATTTTGATCTGCATTTAGCCTACTTTATTCTTTGGCCCTATATCTGTTTCCTCCTCATCCTGCCCATTGCCCAGCCACTGCTAGATGAGTCTGCTGGTACATTGACCTAGACCACTACATTCCCCTTGTACTCTACACAGCCAGAATCTGACCCTGCTGAAAGTAAGGTTCCCCTTCCTGCATGTTATACCACCTTACACAGGGACAAAGAGGAAGGTGCAGATGAAAGTGCAGGTTCCTTCATCAGGTGCGGGGGGCATACTCGTTGGCGACGTCACTGGCACAGGGCCACTCAGAGTACGCAAAAGTGTCGCTGCTGGTGGGAGGCGCCCCCGCCATGCAAACACACCGCCGTACTTTGAGGGGCCCTGTGCCAGTGCCAATGCGAACGAGTGGGCCCCCCCTGCTTGCTCAGGATCACAGCACTTGCAATGTTGAAATACTTACCTCTCCCTGCAACACCGCCGTGACGTAGTCCGCATTTCCTGGGCCCACGAAAAACTTGAGCCAGCCCTACTCCCCCCACAACTTTTGCCAAATGACCCCCAATTTCCTATGCCCAACTATTATTATAAAGTTAATTAAGATTGACAAGCTTCAGAAACAAGAATGGATGTTTTTGGCATTAAAATGGGCACTGTAGGTGTTTTCCTGGCCTCCACTCACTGCCGACTATGCTTCCCCATTGACTTGCATTGGGTTTCGTGTTTCGGTCGATCCCCGACTTTTAGCGACAATCGGCCGACTGCACTCGACTCGACTCTGGACAAAATCGGGTTTCCCAAAACCCTACTCGATCTTAAAAAAATGAAAGTAGCTCAACTCTAGTATTGAGGCCATGGGAGTGCATTGCAGTCACAGGCATAGCTGTGGTTGCAATGCTAAGTAAAAGTAAGCGATGGTCTTGGGCAAGCTAGTTGTCCAAGGCAGATATAAGAAAACCTGCTCTGGGCTTTTATCGTTTAAATGGACTACTGGATGGTAGTGGGGCAGTCCATTTCCTTCCTGGTCAGATTTTCTATGTGGCCTACGGCCACAGGTTCCTTGTAGAAACCCCTGAAGCAGAGGGTTGGGTGTGTCAGCTTGGTTTTGCAAGAGTGCAGAGCAGAAGGCTCTGCAGAGCTCCACCTGTGTGAGGCAACACAGGCAAGCAGAGCCAAAAGGCCAAGCACCCACAGAGTACACAGTGGTGCAGTCGCCCATGGCAACCGGTCTTGGAGGTGGACTGGTGTGTTTACCAGCTGTGAGCAGGAGGATATGGATTCCAGCTGCGATCCGGAGGATATCGTGTTCTGTGTATTTCTGTGAGTTGGACATTAAAACACGTTTTGCTTTGAACTTTGCTGTGTCACTGCCTCATCACTGCACAATGTAGATACTGCTGCACTACAATTTATATATATATATATATATATATATATATATATATATATTTACAGACAGTACATACATATGCAGATACATAAATTACAGACACATCACTTGCACATGTACATGCTTTACACATTTAGCATACATGTCACGATTCGACTAGCGATTTACCTGGGACCAGGGGCATCTTTCCTGGCCCTAACACTAAGAGTGGTCCTAGCTCACCCTGTTTCCCTTGATACTTCAGGTGGCAAAGATGCCAGGCCTCCGCCCTTACTCTATCTCTGACAAAGACTTGGTAATCGAGCACATATTTTATAGGGGAAAGGAGTGGCTAACAAAGCACACCTGAATGCAGGAATTTCTAACATGGCTGATTAATCCATGTACTGCTGAAAGAAATAAACACATTTAATACAATGGTACAATGGAGAAGTGCTTCTTCTCAGCCAAGGAGTAGCAGAAAGCAGACGCTGCGATCTTCCGGCTCCGCTCCTTTGCAGTAACCCCATGACAATATACATACATACTAACTCCTTTCTGCAGGCAGCTGGATTTCTTCATGTGATGTTACTTTCTAGGAGCAGGGGATTTCAGCTCCATTGCTAGAGTAGTGGTTGCAAACAAAGACCTCAGTCCACTTGTCCTGCTCTGATACAGCAGAGGAGGGAATGCTGGAGCTGCTATTGGAGGATCTCTGTGATGGAATCTTCCATAGTCTTGTTCTCCTCACAGCACTGGCCCCGCCCACCTCCTGTCATTGGTTTCTGTAGCTCCCCTGCTTGACTTCATTGGCTGGGTGCTACAGACAGCTGCTGTGCTGGAGATGTGGATCTGCTTCAGCCTCCTAGTGAGGTATGTAAATTATTCCTGCCGGCCCTGAACAGGAGCTGGGAGATGGCCCGGGGATAAATGCATACTTGCTCATACCTGCTTCCAGCCCAGCTTTCCTCCACCCTTCCTCCTGACTGCTGACTCCTGTCCCACTGCTGCTGCTCACATGAGAAGAACAGGAGAGAATGCTCCTCCATCTCCTGCTTCTGAGCTGTTCCTGTCCTGTCACTACATCAAAGGATATCAAGCAGAGGGAGCATCCCACGGCAGGGACGGCCCCTCTGTCAAATTCCAGAACTGCCAGATGGCCATTCCGGCCCTGCTTGTGATCACAAAAATAGGAATATAATGGATGCCCAGATGAACATCTAGGCAGGATTGCAGAGCTTAAGTGCTGTTGCTAGTAATTGACTGACATTTAAGGGTAGCTAGCACCAATCGCTGATGTTAGGCTAGCTTCACATTAGCGTTTATGTGCGCAGCATATCATCTGCATGAGCAAACACAGGCCAAAACACATGCAAATGCATGTTTATACTGCATTTTTTATCCACATGACCTTACGCATGACAGCAAAAAAATGCTTCTTGTGCAAGCGTTTGTATGCGTTTTTCATGCATTTGCATTGTTTATGCGCATGCATACGGTATTTCCCAATGGGCGTGGCTTATGTGATTTCTATATATTGAGCCATCACAGATGAAATCCTCTTCTTTTGATGCTGTATCCTGCTGCAAGATGGATCTTAGTGTGGAGAGATTCAATCTGAATCAGGATTTATCATTAAAATTAGCTTTTGCTGTGGCTTTTGAGAAAGAAAGGAGAAAAGAAAGATGGAGAAGATGTCATCATCGCTATTGGCAAGACCCCATTGTTGAAGTCCGAGAGAGCTGTGGAGCCTACCGCTCATTGTACACCGAGCTCCATGAAAACCTGCAAAAGTTTTTTGAATACACGAGGATGTCTGAACACAGCTTCGATGAAGTGCTGCATCGTGTGTGAGGATCCATCACCAGGCAGGACACGCAACTTCGTAGAGCAATTCATGTTGAGGAACATCTGTTGGTGACCCTAAGGTACGTCATTTTGAAAAAGAAACACCTGTAATTGATTTTTTTCCCACAGATTCCTGGCTACCGGAGAGACTTTAAGATCTTAGCATTTTCAATTTCAGATTGGACTGTCCACCCTTTCTGGGATTGTTGGAGATACCTGCCGTGCATTGTGTGACTTTCTGAGTGCAGAATTCCTCCCCCAACCCACAACTGAACTTTGGCTGAAAAATGAAGAAAAATTCAAGGAAATTTGTAATTTTCCCAAATGTGTGGGGGCTGTGGACGGCAAACATATTTGGATTCTTAAACCTGCTGGAAGTGGATCCGAGTACTTCAATTATAAAAAATACTTTTCCATTGTTCTCATGGCAATTGTGGATGCTGAGTATAGATTTGTCGCCATTGACGATGGCTCATTTGGATGAGGAAATGACTCACAGACTTTCAAAAACTCTGACATGGGACAATATTTGTATGGTAATAATTTCAATTTTCCACCTCCACAACTTCTTCTGAACACTGTAGGACCGCCAATGCCATTTGTTGTTGTTGGGGATGAGGCATTTCAAACGTGTCCAACCTTATAAAACCATACTCAAGTCGGGACTTGAATCACACCAAAAGGATTTTCAGCTACAGACTGACAAGGGCATGAAGAACTGTGGAGTGTGCCTTTGCTGGCAGCTAAATGGTGCATATTGGGAACCCCAATCAATCTTAAAGTAGAGACAATTGATGAGGTTGTGAAAGCGTGTGTTCTGCATAATTACATCCTGGCAAAAGAGCAACCCCTATGAACTGGAGGAACTTGTTAATACCACATTGCTGGATTATCATGCTCAACCTCTGAGGACTACAGTGGAAGTTACCCAAATGAGGGATAAATTGGCTGCCTACTTTGTCTCTGATATTGGATGTGTGTCATGGCAAGATGATTCGTTTAAGCTGTAAATAAGTCAAATGTACCTGTAATGTTATGTACCTGTACTTTTTTCTGACTGTAATATTGACACCTTGAATGTAACTTTAATAATAAACACCTTACCTGTAACACCCTTTAATACTTCACTCAACAATACACTCAACAATACACATGTTTAAATAATGAGCTAAAGAAAACACTAACAGACAGTTATTGTGAATCAAAACATTTTTTATTAACAAAAATAAAAACTATTTTAAATTAAAAAAATGAAAATGTGATTACTTTCGGGTTCTGCATGAGTGAGTGACATGGTGGACCAGGGGGGCGTCGGGCTGTGATGGTAGACTTGGAGTGGTTGGGGAAGTAGGGGAAGTAAAAGTGGCAGACAATTGGAGGATTGGGTCAGAAACATTGGCGGAGGACACATTGGGGGAAGAGGACACATTAGGAGTGGAAAAAAAGTTGGAAGGGATTGACACATCGGATGGGAAAGAACCAAGGGAAGGTGTGGACATACTTGAAAACAAAGACACATCTGGAGGTGAGGGTGGAGGGGGTGGTTAATGTTTTTTGGCATTATTATGTCTCCTGGATTTGGTTTTGCTGCTTCCTCGGCCTTTTCTTTCCTGTTGATGTGTGGTGGTAGTGGAAGTCTGGGCTTCTGCACTCGGCTGCATGGTACAAGTGGAAGGCTGGGCTGCTGCTCTTGGCTGCGTGGTTGAAGGGGAAGGCTGGGCTGCTGCACTCAGCTGCATGGTGTAGCTGGGTAGTGTTGGAACAGTCTTAATGTCCAGCGGTGGTTGTGGTGGTGGTGGATAGTGCCACTAATGCTGTCCTGGAGCTTGTTGCCCTGTACGGAAAGAACATGATACCTGCTGCTGATATCGAGACCGCTGCATGGCCTCGGTGTAAGCATCCTGACAGGCCTTCATTACATAGAGTTGGAGATCAGGACTAAGGTTTTTCCATCATGCCCCATTCTATAGCGGAAAAATAATGTCACACCGGTCAATTAAGGTCGGCTTCCAGGCAGTCAAGGCATCTGTGGACATCCTGGAAAAGTGTGTTCACGTGAGTGAACCCACTATCCAGTCTTTCTACAACCACCTTCATGCCAGCCTGGAAGACTGAGCTTAAGTGAATAAACTCGGGCAAGACTGACCTCTCCCAGGCCCTCTTCTGCTGGTGACCAGACCCAAGTAAAGTAGTGGAAGAGGGCTGGGAGAGGGGAAAACTTGATACATGCTTCCTGTTCCCCAGCCTGTGAAGCCTGCCTGGTTGCTCCATCGCTGGTGGATGATTGGGCCTGTTCGTTGGCTGGTCGATGAGGGGCCACTTCAACAGAGGACGATCCAGGTTGTGTAGTGCTGCACCAGGTTCTGTGTGAAAAATAAATGAAAAACATAAGTAACAAAATTAAAAGTTTAAATAATAGTAAGACAACACAAAAGATACTTACATTTGCTGAGCAATCACTGGCCTCAGAAAAAAAGCTGCTGATGGTACTAATATTTTTGGACTTTTTGAGCAGTACCACTGCGAACCCGAATCTCCTCTCTTGTGTCCTTATTGAAGCGATCCTTCATCGAGCACCAACAAACTTTTACTCTCTTTACTGCGAAGGGGGAAGAAAAAAAAATTATTGTACAAAGACACCAACATTTACAGCAAAACAGGTTTTCTTCAAGAATGGTCCTGTGTTTGGTTCCATCCATCTTCCCATCAATTTTAACCATCTTCCCTGTCACTGCTGAAGAAAA
This sequence comes from Ranitomeya variabilis, assembly GCF_051348905.1. NCBI lineage: Eukaryota > Metazoa > Chordata > Amphibia > Anura > Dendrobatidae > Ranitomeya > Ranitomeya variabilis. Next base: position 821,790,836 of record NC_135232.1, on the reverse strand, counting down.
GCAGGCCCAAACCATGATGCTGCCACCACCATGTTTGACAGTGGGGATGGTGTGTTCAGGGTGATGAGCTGTGTTGCCTTTACGCCAAACATATCGTTTGGCATTGTTGCCAAAAAGTTCGATTTTGGTTTCATCTGACCAGAGCACCTTCTTCCACATGTTTGGTGTCTCTCCCAGGGGTATTGTTGCAAACTTTAAACAACACTTTTTATGGATATCTTTGAGAAATGGTTTTCTTCTTGCCACTATTCCATAAAGGCCAGATTTGTGCAGTGTACGACTGATTGTTGTCCTATGGACAGGCTGTCCTACCTCAGATGTAGATCTCTGCAGTTCATCCAGAGTGATCATGGGCCTCTTGGCTACATCTCTGATCTGTCTTCTCCATGTTTGAGATGAAAGTTTAGAGGGATGGCCGGGTCTTGGTAGATTTGCAGAGGTATGATACTCCTTCCATTTCAATATGATTGCTTGCACAGTGCTCCTTGGGATGTTTAAAGTTTTGGAAATAATTTTGTATCCAAATCCGGCTTTAAACTTCTCCATTACAATATCACAGACCTGCCTGTTGTGTTTCTTGGTATTCATGATGCTCCCTGTGCTTCAAACTTGACTTGATTACACACAGGTGGATTATATTTATCATCATTAGGCATTTAGGACAACATTGCATCATTCAGAGATCCACAATGAACTTCTGGAGTGAGTTTGCTGCACTGAAAGTAAAGGGGCCGAATAATATTGCACGCCCCACTTTTCAGCTTTTGAATTTCCACAAAAATGTAAAATAACCAATAAATTTCGTTCAAGTTTATAATTGTGTTCCACTTGTTGTTGATTCTTTACCAAATAATTACATTTGGTATCTTTATGTTTGAAGCATGATATGTGGGAAAAGGTTGAAAAGTTTCAGGGGGCCAAATACTTTCGCAAGGCACTGTACATCCAGCAGCACAAGTATGGCAGCACCAGAAAGACGGCAGCAACAGGAAGGCAGCAGCACCGGGGCGGCGGCAGCACTAGGATGACAGCAACAGGATGGCAGCAACAGGAGCGGATCAGCAATCAGTCTACAAGGAACAGAAAAAAATTAGTACAGAGTACAAGCTGCAAAGACAGACATTTTCAAAGCTTCCAAACTTACATCCAGAATCTTGTTCTGAGTCTTGTGCTTCCATCCAGAGTCTTGAGAGTAATAGACTACCTGTCTCCAGACCCCATTTTATGCATCAGTGATTTTTCAGGTGGTAACATCTTTTCCTGGACATGATTATTGTGAAGTATGCCTGCATATCAAATGCATGCGTACTCATGTACTTGCGTAACAATGCGTTTCTATAGACAGTAATGTGTTTTTTTTATGCAATCATCCACAATCGTCCGCATGCAATATTTGACACCTCAAAAAAATGCAACTTGTTGCGTTCACCAGACACCGTTGCACACCTCACAACAAAGCATGCATACGCATCCGCATGTCCCTACATACACCATGTTAAAGATATGTACGCAAGACACATGCAGATGTATGCGGATCATACGCTGCGCACAGAAACGCTAATGTGACCCTGGCCTTAGAGGCAGATGCTGGCTATGTAACGCATCTTTCTTGTGTGGAGTTGGCTCACTACTTAAACTCATTCTACATGCCATGGCTCACTCCATCACTCCATGACGAACATGACTGTAAAAGAGTGTATGTTGTTAGTATAAATGTACAGCTTCCCCTAGATCAGGATCCCTTACAAATACCTATGCTTACTGTAATATTTATTTTCAAGATGACAGACTCTCTTTAACACCTTTTCGACATGAGCTGTACATGTATGTGTAAGTGAGAATAAAACAGGTTCAGAAGCTCAGTCAACACCATAGCCAGCAGATGCGTGGTGCTGATGGGTTGGCATAAAATGGCAACGGTGGCCTGCTATAGGCTCCCGTGACTGCCATTTCTGTACTCCTTAGGAAAAATATTGTGGGCACACACCGGTCAAAACAAATTTTGTGCTATGTGGTAAAGGAAACTGAAAACAATATATGAATACCATGGCAAACTGAAGCAAACATGATTTATAGATGCAGCAAATGATATCTGTACATGAAATAGGCCAAGGTCTCAGTCAAAATGTTCTTTTTCAGGACCAATATTAAATGACAGACAAGGGACCACAGCATGGAATGCAGTACTCCTATGAAGCCTAGCAGCAGGCTGTATTTCACAGGAAGCCTCAATATATTACAATACTGCTTTATTACAGTACAGGTGCTTCTCGCAAAATTAGAATATCTTCAAAAAATAATTTATTTCAGTTCTTCAATACAAAAAGTTAAACTCATATATTATATAGAGTCATTATAAACAGAGTGATCTATTTCAAGTGTTTATTTCTGTTAATGTTGATGATTATGGCTTACAGCAAATGAAAACCCAAAAGTCATTATCTCAGTAAATTAGAATAATTAACAAAAAACACCTGCAAAGGCTTCCTAAGTGATTAAATATGTCCCTTTGTCTGTTTCAGCAGGCTCCACAATCCTGGAGAAGGCTGCTGACTTTGACAGATGTCCAGAAGGCAGTCAAGGAGGGTAAGCCACAAAAGGTCATTGATAAAGAAGCTGGCTGTTCACAGAGTGCTGTATCCAAGCATATTAATGGACAATTGAGTGGAAGGAAAAAGAGTGGTAGAAAAAGGTGCACAAGCAACCGAGATAACCGCAACCCTGAAAGGATTGTTAAGAAAAGGCCATTCAAAAATTTGCGGGAGATTCACAAGGAGTGCACTGCTGCTGGAGCCATTGCTTCAAGAGCCACCACACACAGTTGTATCCAGGACATGGGCTGCAAGTGTCGCATTCCTTGTGTCAAGCCACTCGTGACCAATTGCAACGCCAGAAGAGTCTTACCTGGGCCAAGGAGAAAAAGAACTGGACTGTTGCTCAGTGGTCCAAGGTGTTGTTTTCAGATGAAAGTAAATTTTGCATTTCATTTGGAAATCAAGTTCCTCGAGTCTGGATGAAGCTGATTGTGATTTGCTGGTGTAGGTCCACTGTGTTATATCATGCTTTCCTCTGCCGATAAACATTTTGGAGATGGAAATTTCCTTCACCAGCAGTTATTGGCACCTGTCAACACTGCCAAATGTACCAATACCTGGTTTAAAAACAACAGTATCACTGCGCTTGATTGACCAGCAAACTTGCTTTACCTTAACCCCATGGAGAATCTATGGGGTATTGTCAAGAGGAAGATGAGAGACACCAGACCCAACAATGTAAATGAGCTGAAGGCTGCTATCAAAACAATCTGGGCTTCCATAACTCTTCAGCAGTACTACAGGCTGATCGCCTCCATGCCTCGCAACATTGATGCAGTAATTGATGCAAAAGGAGTCCCAACCAAGTATTGAGTGCCTTTACTGGACATATGTTTAAGTAGGACAACATTTCGGATTTTAAAATCATTTTTCAAGCTGGTGTTATAAAGTGTTCTAATTTACTGAGATAACGACTTTTGGGTTTTCATTGGCTGCAAGCCATAATCATCAACATTAACAGAAATAAACAGTTGAAAAAGATCACTCTGTATTCAATGACTCTTTATAATATATGACTTTCACTTTTTGTTTTGAAGAACTGAAATAAATTAACTTTTTGATGATATTCTAATTTTGTGAGAAGCACCTGTATGTATAACAAATCAAAAGATTTTAAAAAATCTTAAATAAAAAAGAAAGATTCTTATCACCCCTCTTTTGACATTAAAAATAAATATGAAAAGAATTACTGAATAAATATGTTAAACTGTGCAGTAAAAATTGTAAAGCAAAAAAAAGTTAAAAACACTTGAATTTCCATTTTTCAGTCACAATCCTCTGCAAAAAAATGTAATAAAAAGGGATGAAAACAATATATTTACCCAAAATGGTATCAGTAAAACATCAACTGGCCATGTAAAATAAAAGCTTTCAGGCAGGTTAATTGACCGAAAAATCCAGAAAATAAATGGTGACATTAAAGCCTCCCAAATGGAAAAGCCTTCAGAAACCAAAAGAATAAAAAAGTTAAGCCTCTTGGAAAAAAGGGAGGAAAAAATGAAACCTCAAAGAAAGAAAATTGGCTGAGGCAGGAAGTAGTTAAGACAAGGTTTAGTGTACTGCAGATGTAGTAGGTATTGTTAACTAATTGGTTAACTCTAGAAGACCTTGCAAGTTAAGTATTAAAGAGCATTTTATACTAATCGGGATCCATGTTTTAAACAGCATTGTTTTCTTCACAAGTAAGCTCATTGATTTACTATCATTTAAACAAGACAAACAATCCAACTATGGAAGCAAAACTTTTGAATAATGTTGATTGATGGTACTAGCATAGCCCCATGTGCATAACTATAGTTATAATCAGAAAAATATTATCTATCATTATTTTCTCTCTTGTGTATACCACATCCGTTCCACTGGCAACTAATGGTAAAATATACACTAAAATGATATAAAATTCATATTTTTCCACAGATACTTTCCATACATAACTAATTTTATTTATGCTCACGCAGTTAACTGTGCTATATATTTTCTTCTTTGTCAAACTTATTTAGAATGGCACCCCAATCACCCTTGTTTCCCACCACGTCACAACTTACCAACTACTCAACTGACTGTGGGGAACATGGGCTTGTCTGTAGAGTTGTTCACACGCTCTATTCCATGGGCATCAGAGGTCTCCTCCAAAGATTTACAGAATCCAAAAGTGGAAAGCATCTTCATTAATGCCCCCCAAAATTTTTTCCTGTTGGATCTGGGGTCGGACGAAGTGGGATTCAATCAGAATTCAAACCTTCGTCACCATTAACCCATGGGAGTGGGGGTGATACTGATGAGACTGAGGAGCATGCAGACTGTACTATCCTGTCAAGGCAGAAAGAGGAGGAATGGAAGAACAAAGAGGATGACAATGAGGTTGTATATCCCACTTGGTGTAAACCCAGAGACACTGAAAAACGATGACCAAACTCACTTTATCTTCCAACTTTGCAAAAATTGCAATAATTTGACAACTACATGCATAAACCTGCACAGTCAGGGTGAGTGAGAGCACATAGGCTGTTATGGAAGAGGAGAACTTGCTATTTTTGTTTCACAAAGCAGAACACATCTTTTTCAATTCATCATAACATCTCTGCCTGCACCTTACTTACAGTCCAGCAGTTTGTCCTGTTCACAGAACTCCACCGTCTCTCACCACAGCAGCTAGCCCCTGGTCCTGCATTTGTAGTCATGTAAAAGAATGTTTCCTCCTACACATGCCAAAGCTAAGAGCTTGAACTCCAGCATCTCCAATCTGTTGTCCACAGAAATGTTACCTTTCCGCCTCGTTGATAGAGACAGTGTCTGAAAGTTGATGGACATCACAGTCCCCCAGTACCAGTTGACCAGTCACCATTATTTCTCTAAGAAAGCTGTGCCTGCACTACACAAGCGTGTCAAAGACAACATCACCTATTCCCTGAAAATATTAATGTCTGCCAGGGTGCGTTTCACCACTGACACCTGGACAAGCAAATACGGGCAGGGGTGTTACATCTTGCTAAATAGGGACTTGGTTACTCTGGTGGCTGTTGGGGTGCACGGTAAAGGGGCTGCTCCACAAGTCTTGAAATCCCCAAGGCTTGCAGGACAAACCTCTGTTTCTAATACTTCCTCCACTGCTTCTGCCTCCTTTACCTCCTTTACGGTCTCCATATGCACCCTCATCCTCTCCCTTAATGAGACACAAGTTTCAACAGTGCAGGGAGAATCACCCCCACCTCCATACTGCACAGTCAAGGCTCACTGCAATCAGGCAATGTTTAAATTAATATGCTTTGGAGATTGTAGTCACACAGTTCAAGATTTATGGAGTTCTATCCAGGCTGAATTAGAGCAATAGCTGTCTCCACTGAACCTGGTGCTAGGAAAGGCCATGTATGATAACGGTGTGAACCTGGTGGTGGCCCTATGCCGGGGCAATCTCATACACATGCCTTGCATGGCTCACGTCTTCAACCTAGTGGTACAGCAATATTTCTACCACTTTATAGGCCTGAATGTTAGGAGTCGAGTTCCCGCTGCTGCACAGGGGGAATCTCGAACCATGTCTGCTGCGGGCTCTCATTCTGCATCAGGCGCAGTGGAGCCTGCTCAGCGGAGACGTCGGTCCCAGCATCTTGCTCAGTCTCACTCTGTGCAAAGGGTTACTGCTGCTTTTCCAGCGTCTGCCATTGAAGCCAGTGCTGGGCAGCGGCGAGCAGACGCTTTTGGGACTAAGTCCTGCTTTTCCCCTTCTGAGCATGCCCAGGGCAAGATCTCCCGTTGGAGATTGAGGGTCACATGCTCAGATACTGCAGCAGATCCCATTGGTCCTCCAGGAAGGTCCTGAAGGTGCTCAACTTCTGTGGCAGCCTCTCATTGGTCCTTCTGGGAAGGTCCTGTACATGCTGCAGCTATAAAAGGTTTGCATGGCCGCACGGCCATGCGCTAGTATACTCTTGTTTATTTGTGTGTGTTGTGAGTGAAAGTCGCTCATTAATCATCCCCTCCCTTGTGTTTGAATGCTCGTGTAAGGAGGATGATTGTAATCTAGCGCCTGACTTGTAACCAACACTGGTACACAAACAGCATCTATTGCTGTGACCGCCAGTGCGGCGCCATGCGCTATCACCGCGCTTTCCAAACCCAAGTCTGGGTGGTTAGTGGTGTCCGCCAGTGCGGCATCGCATGCACTCTCGTGCTATTAAATTATTAGTTTTGTTACGTGGGGTACTGCGGCCCTGTGACGCAACAGGGTTCGCCTATTTCACACAGGGTGAAGCTAACTCATGTGTATCCTCATTGTACCACCATATAGTCCGTCATTGCTTAGCAGCAGGTTCCATCTCTGGACCCCAGGCTGCGAACGCACCTTATTCCTTTTCTCTAATTATTTGGTGCGTTCCGCTAGCCCTAACACTGAATGTGCTGCTGCAGAAAGCACAGGCGCTGTGTGCTCACTTACGCCATTTGCACCCTGCAGGTCATCGATTTGCCTTGATACATAGGTATTTTGGACTACCGGTTAACCGTTTGATTTATGATGGATCGATATCATGAAATTCCACTTTGCACATGTTATAGTGACTGTGGCAGCAGCGACGAGCCCTGGTGCAGTGTGTCCCTTTGCATAGTCTGGGCCAACATAGTACAAATGTGGTGCAAATCACCCTAACAGAGTGGGCACTGATGAAGGACCTCTGTGCCCTTTTGCACAGTTTTGAAATGGCTACTAGGATTGTTAGCACTGAATATGCCATCATCAGCATCACTATTCTGGTCATCTACATGCTGTAGCACACTTTGAATAGTTTGCAGGAGGAGGTGGTGGTCTAAGAGGAACAGGAGGATGCAGACGGGATAACAATATCTCTAAGTTCCAGACTGTCGTTGCACAGGCGAATGCCATGGGAAGGTGGATTACACCAATAAAGATGGGCTCATGGTATCATAAATACTGTAAGTAAAGGTTCAGGAGCCGAGGAACAAATGAGGAGGGTGAGGAAGAAGAGGTGATGTGCGTGCAACAGTCAGGAAATTACAAGGATAATGATACCCTCTATGTTGTCCGTGGTTGGTGGGAGGGGATGGAGGAAACAAGCTTGAGTGTTACACGTCACCAAAACACCATGGACTTGGACTTCATGTAAGCACTCAATACATGAGCACCTTCTTGGTGCCTTCTCTGCAACATGATTTTTGGCCATATTGTTAAATTAGAAATAGTGCTGTCTACTGGGTTACATTCTGTTAGATCCACTGTGCAAGCATGAATTTTGCCAGATGTTTCCCCCCCTTGAAAGGGACGCTTCCATGCTGGAGTATTGAAACACACTTATAGACAATCTTAAGTGTGGGATTTCCCAAGACAGCAATGAGGCACACAGTTTACATTGCAGTTATAGACTTCCAACCCCGGGAATGTTGTGTCATCAATACAAAAATATTAGCAGCAGTGTAAGTGGCAGAGGCAGCATGGTGGTTTAGTGGTTTGCACTGCAGCCTTGCAGCACTGTGGTCCTGGGTTCAAGCCCTACCAAGGACAACATTTGCAAGTAGTTTGTATGTTCCTGCTGTGTTTGCATGGGTCTCCTCTGGGTACTCTGGTTTTCTCCCACACTGCAAAGACATACTGATGGGAAACTTAGATTGTATTCCCAGATTGGACAGTGCTAAAAATGTATGTGAAGTGCTGTGAAATTAATGGCGCTATGTAAGTCAGTAAAATAAATAAAAAATGCAATTTCTGTGAACAGAGTACAAGTCGGACACGTAGTGAATGACTAGAGTAGATGGTGCAGGAACTCAACATCAATGCCATCAAGGGGTGTTTGGACACTTTTGCATTTTGGTGTTGAAAAACAGAAGAAGATCCTTAGCTCGCCTGTCACACCTTCGGGGTTTTGTCATGCCCGGCAGCCAACGTTCTCTCAGAACGTGTATTCAGCACTGCTGGTGGTGTCCTGATGGATAATCACATCCAGCTGTCCCCTGAAAGTGTAGACTGCCTAACTTTCACCAAGATGAACAAGTCATGGATCTCCAATGACTTTTGCACCCCAGTCGCAGACTGAGCAGACTAGACAATTTTGGTGTTTTTAGTGCTCTGCATTGATACCGTGCAATTGCAGTCTGTCACACCTTTGTTGTGGCATCTATGCCTGCTGTTGCTACTGCTGCTGATGTTACTAACAATTTTATGGAATGTGGAGACTCCAAGTTGGGTCTTCATCTAGCTTTGCTGCATGTAGTGAAAGGGGTGTCAGATTCCTGTTAAACTATTTGTACTCTGGGGAAATTGATAATGTCTGAAAAGTATTGGGTAATTAATGTTGCTATATAAGTGAGTAAAATAAATAAATGAAATAAATTGATACTACTTAATTGGTGTCTGCCCCTAATTTTTGGAAATGTTTGGACTCCCAGTTGAATCTCCTTCATGTGTCGTTCCCTAATTTGGCAGGGCTCATAGACCACAAGTCCAACACCTGTCACTCATCCACCTGTTACTGATCAATGTTTAAGCTAGAAATGTTGTTCCAATTGTACAAACAATTTAGATGCAGAAATGTGGACTCCTGGCTGGAGGAAAACTTTCAGAACTATACATTTGTAAACTGGCATTAGCACAAAGAATTAACATTTTCAAATGTGGTCTCCTGCCTAGCACAAAATTTTACCAACCAAAAATATTTTTCTGCAGAAATGTGGCATGCTTTCTGGAGCACGCTATTTGAACAAACAATTTGCTTTCTTAAATGTGGACCCCTGGCTCAAGCACAATTCTAGCAACACGAAAGAGTTAGATGCTGAAATGTGCCCTGGTGTCTCAGGACCACACTATGAGCAAAAGCTATTGATCTGCTGGAAGGTCAAATTTACAGCCACACAGGATCCTATGTATCTGAACTAGCTGACTGACAATCAACCACCTAGATAACTTTCTGACTATCCAGTAGCAGAAGCAGGAGCGGCCTCTCTGCTCTGCTACACTGACACAGCCGCCAGCTTCTGTAAACTCTCCCCACCCACTCCCCTCATCAAACACGTTCCTTCCGCTCATCATACAGCACCACTATCAAACCAAACTGGGAGGCGCTTGTCCTTTTATAACATCTGATTTCTCACGGCCAGCCAATCACAACAATGCCACAACCTAGATGTCTATGGAATTACAGTGACTCACAGAAATTCCCTGGATGCTTATTGGCTGCATAAATGGTGCCAAGGATGCGGGCGGGATTCAAGTTTTACATCGAGCACCACGCATTACTCGCCTAGTAAGGAGCACATCCGAGTACCGTGATACTCAAGTGATAACTGAGTATGAACGAGCATGTTGGCTCATCTCTAATTGCAACCCATTAGAATTCAACACATCATAAGTTGGAGTGTCTGTAAGGGCAGCACAAAGTGTTGAAGCATTACGGGGGCCAAGCCAGGTCCGCTAAAACTGCCTACCTATTACATTCTGTTGAGAAGCTATGATCCATCATAAGTTTTAGATTTTCAGCTACCAGAGCCCAGGGTAGGGAAGCTAGGATCACCCAGGGGGGCAAGAAAGGGAGTGACCGACCAATAGAAAAAGTACTTGTGTGAGGCTGTGGCCCTTTGTTTATTTCTAAGAGAGGTCACACCAGGTATCACGTTAGAATAAACCGGAAACATCTGACACCCGATACCTCCCATTAGGCTGCCAGCATCAAGGCCTAACATCAAGCCATTAACTGACTTGTATATCAACTGCTTATACTTATTGTAACATCACTTGTATTTGCATATCTGACCATTTTATATGTATATTCATTGCATATATATAGTGTTTTGTCTAGTGTGCCCTTAAGGTGAATAAATATTCATTTTAACCTTGGGCTGCTCTTTTATTTTGATCCACATGTCCGTATTCTCAGTTTAACTTCACATGCTACCTGGGCTGGTTTTTGACCCAATATAATCCCGTTAATGAACAAGACTTATATCTAACGAGGGACTGGTGTCATTCCTAGTAGGCTTGCAAGGACCTGTTTCACTGGTGCTAGTGAAAGGGGTCTCTCAGCCTGTCAGGGTTGTGAGTGTTGTCTCACACTGAGATTTGTGGGCCAGCCTCTCTCATTCCCTGTTCCTCCCTGTGCCCATGTGGATAGGGGGTGTCTGTGTAAAATTATGCCAAGCTGACATTACATATTCCCAGATGATGTGGAACATCACATTGGTGAAAGTGGAGAGACCATACCGCGTGACTCCCCTTGACTTATTATTGACGTCAGGCAGGGCTGCAAGGTGCGGTTCTTCACAATGTGGGTCACCTGCTGAAGCCCTTCAAAGAGGTTACCAAATATGTAAGTAAGGACAAAAGTAGAATCAGTTATATTAATTCCCTTATATATCCTGGGGAAAAAAATCATCAAGTGCAACAAAGAATGAAGGAAGAACAGCAATTAGTGCATATTCATTCCTTACTGCTCAAAAGTTCACATATTGCATACAGAAGGATGTGGATCAGGGAAACAAGGAGAAGGAGGAGAAGCTGAATGTGAAGGAGGATGTTGAATTATCTTAGGCATAGACAGGGAATGAGGCTAACAGTCAGAGTAAAAATGTTGATATCACTAGCCATGATGGCCAACTGTTGTAGTGGGATGCATAAAATAAACCAATGGGGCCATTGGTTGTGCTGGCAAGTATGGGAATCTGAATGCTTGCACAAGGAAATACATTTTGTTAACATCAGCTTTTAGAGACACTCACTAAAATGGTAAAATTGTTTTCCAAAAGGGAATCCAAAATGGAATATTACCAGATTAAGGTGTGTTTCCTGCTTGACAAAATTTTGCTGAGGAAATCCCTGACCCATTACCATTCAAATACCTGTGCCTGCATTAGAATATAACAAGTAGCCGAGGCAGCATCTACAGTACATTTGACATGATGGACCAAATTTTTTATCTGCCATTTTGCCAACCTAAAGCACTTCAGAAGACAGAAAATCACCAACCAAACAGCCAGGTTCAGTGACACCTGTAGTGTGCCTTTTATCCAGCAAGTACCCTGATCCCATGGACTTGTGGCTCAGCATTTTAGAGCCGTGGCAATAACTGGCCCAGTTTACTATGGGTCATGTCCAGCCTCCAGCATACTTTCAGATGGGATATTTGGCATGGTTGGTGGCTTTCTCAAGCCCAAGTGGACACAGTTATCCTCTGCAAATAAGGAAATAGTTACATTTGTCAAAATAAATCAGGCAATAATCAGTGTGCACTTTAATTCACTTGGATGTAACATTTGCCTCCCTGCTTTTCCGTTGCCTTCTACACTGTTTAACTGCTGTCAATGCCAGTGGCCTATGATGAGCCAGGCATCTACTCTCTGTTCATCATGTCAATATACTGTGCTGCCGATGGTGCCAGTACTGGACATACAATGCAGACATTGTTTTGCCTGTTCTGTCTTTTTTGTATATTGTGCAGCTTCTTTAACTCCCATTGTCACTGCATAGCCAAGTTAGCCACACATCTCCTTATTGTCCACCATTTTTATAGTGCTATACTGTACTACTGCTGTCAGAACTGTAAGAGCTGGCTATACTCTGCCAGACATCTCTTTGTCTACCCTACACTATTCTACACCATGTCTTTGCTGCTGCGACGTCTCCTGCTGCTGGGAAGTGTACCCTTTTGAGGGCACACAAACATGAAACACTTTTGTGACATGTCATTGCTTCTTCTCTTTTACCCATTCACAACCTTGTGATTTTCCATTTTTGTGTTTTTGTTTTTATCTCCCCTTATTCTCAGAGCCCTATATAGCCCAATATAGCCCTATGAGGGCTTTTTTGAGGGAGAGGGTTTATTTTTTGCGTGCCGAGCTGATGTTTTTATTGATAGCGTTTTGGAGTAGATGCAATTTTTTTGATCACCTGTTATTGCATTGCATTGAAATTGCAATGTTGCAAAGACCAAAACAAGTTATTCTGATGTTTTCACTTTTTGCAATAGTCCCTTTAAGAGACTTAAAGCTTTGATTGTGTGATGGCCAATGCTACATATAGCAATGTTTCAGCCCTGTAATGTGCAGCATAAATATTGATCTCCTTTGAATGCTGGCTACGGACTGGCATTCATAGGAGGTTTATGATAACAGGCAAAGTGGTCTTCAGCAGACCCCAGGCTATCATGACAACCCATTGGCACATGACGGGCTTGTCTAATGGTGCACGTCTGGCTTGCTCTAATTAAATGATGCTGTCAGAGGCAGACAGCAATATTTAACTTTTTAACAGCCATGGGTGGATCGCGATTCTACCCTCGGTTGTTAGAGGCACATGACAACTGATAAAATCAGCTGCCATATGCTGGGAAGAATGTAGGCTGAGTGCTGAAGCCCACATTACATGCAGATAGACAACCTTGGATGTACCTATACATCCAAGGTCGTCAAAGGGATTTAATTAAATTAAATTAATAGCTAAATGTTTCTGTTCCTTAAATAAGGGGATATTTTTTAAGTGGCTTGACTAAAAATGCCATTGCAATTGTTTATTAATTTTGTGAATACCTGTTGCAGATCTAAAAAAAATGATATTTTTTCACTCCTGGTTGAGAATCTGTAGCTTCTTCATTTGCTTCTGATCCCAAAAAAGGATAGTTTTTTGGATAGCTTGAGAATACACTATTTTACATGGAAGCCATAATATTGGCTCCAAATTTAATCTTCACCTCAAATATACAGACAATGACTATTGTGAAATATACAGAACTATCTGCTGCATAAAAAAGAACAAGATGTCCTGAAACAGAAGTATTCGTGCAAGTTTGTAAACACAGAAGAGCTGTGGTTAGTTCTCCAAGACATTTGGAACAATTTCCCTACCAAGGGCCTTCAAAAACTGTGTGCAAGTGTACTGTACCTAGAAGAATTGATTATTTCATGCTTTTAAGGCAAATGGTGGGAACATAAAATATTGATTTGATTAGATATCTCTTTTGTTCATTCACTTTTCATTATGTTAATTGATAAAAAACAAACTAGTAACAGTACACTTCTTTATTTAAAGGGAACCTGTCACCTGAATTTGGCGGGACTGGTCCAGCCAAATTCAGGTGACAGGTTCCCTTTAAAGCATTCTTGTTTTGCAGATTTTTTTCAATATATTGCCATACTGTTTATGCAATTACAGAATACTATATGTACATGACAAAGTATGGCACACTTATGTAATTGCAAGATACTGTTGTTTTATATAAAAGATTTTTTGTGATTTTTTTTTCATATGCATATAAAATATTCTTGATGACATAGACTGAGTCACTGTCATTATTTATTTCCTAGGAAAGGAATCTGGCAGGGCTTTTAAATGTTTCATGTTGGCCACTGTGATATAGTCATCATTAAAATTTAATAATGTTGTACTAGAAGACATTATGCAAAATGTGTCATGAGCAGTTCTCTGGAAAGCAACTGCTTGAGAGAAAAAGCACTTGAGAAAATCTATTCATATATTAATAAGATGTTGGGCCCTGCACTTTAACCAAACAGGTCATATGTCCATTAACACTAATCAAAATGCACAAAAAGGTCTTGTGAGATTAGAGTGCATGAGAAAGCAACAATTATAGAAAATAGATAAGTAATGGACAGATAATAGATGGATATACCTATCGACAGATCGATAAAAGAAAACATAGGCCATTGTTCAACGAGACAGTCTTGTTGTTCATGCCAGTTTTGCTAAGAGGATGTGGTGAAGTCAAAGGAGCCTGATTCATTAAGAGGCACACAGCTTAAGAGTGGGGTATGCTTCCGAAACCCTTGACAACAAATCTTACTTCAGTCAGCAGCTGCATTAAGATTTGTAGTGGAGGGTGCCCTACAACTCATCATTGATTACACAAATGTGCATTGCCATTCCTCATCTGCCCCAACCTACCACAGCTGTACCCATTTTAGCGATGCAGGCCAATGCTGATGTGAAAACACCACAAGTCACTAAATTTCTGTGCGAAATCGCATTGCTCTAAAATTTTACAACTTTTCAAAATATTTTATGCTAGACTTTTGATGTAAACACTTTGATGAATTGGGGCAAGTCTTCTTCCTTTTGATCTTTCCAATCATTTCTTAGGCTATGTGCACACGTTGCGGTTTTTGCTGCGGATCCACAGCGGATTTGATGCTGCGGATCAGCAGTTTTCCATGCGGTGTACAGTACAATGTTAACCAATGGAAAACAAAAACCGCAGTGCACATGCTGCGGAAAATTCTGCGCGGAAACAAAGAAGTAGCATGACACTTCTTTCTGCGGATTCCACAGCGGTTTTCAACTTGCACCAATAGGAAAGTGCAGTTGAAAACCCGCAGAGGAATCCGCAGAAGAAACTGTGTGAAAATCCGCAGTGAAAACCGCAGTGATTTTGCACTGCGGATTTTCAAAATCCGCTGCGGAAAAATCCGCAGCAAAATCCACAACGTGTGCACATACCCTTATTATCCACTTTAAAGATGACTGAATCTTTTGAAATTTGAATTTGCCAGTTTTGGCAAATTGATCAGAACCACAAGTACTCCATTCAACAAGAAAATAAGTGTGTAACTTTCTGTGGACTCCTAGGTCTGTGTATAATCCCTTTGAATAGAACCTTATTGATGTCAAAGAAATATTACACTATATGGCTATCAGTAAATGGATTGTGACTATTATTCACTCCTGTGCTGTGACACAATTTGTTCACTATATAGAACAGTGGTTAGCAGTTTGTGCATGGAGCGCTAGCAGCAGTCCCAGGAAGGGGGAGTTAGGCTCCCGATTCCCTGCAGCTCCAGCCGGATACCCCCGATGGAGGATATTGCTTGCAGATATAGGGAAAAAAGACCGATCTCAGGAGCACAGGATGAAGGACACAGATACCAGTTTAGGTAAAACCACAATGCGTTTCAACGGCATACATCATCTTCTTCAGGTCAAATATCCACCTGAAGAAGACGGTGTATGCCGTTGAAACGCATTGTGGTTCTACCTAAACTGGTGTCTGTGTCCTTTATCCTGCGCTCCTGAGACCGGTCTTTTTTTCCCACAATTTGTTCACCAGCTTTGTCAAGTTGCTCTCATTATCCAGATTCACCACAAAATGGCTGCTCTATTCCCTGCTTCTTTTTTGTGCAGGTTATGATAGCCTCTTCCTGATTGGCTGAGCTATTTCTAGTGAAGTAGTAGCTACTTAGCTTTATGGGGAAGCCCTCCCTGCCACTCCCATCATCACATGAGCCTTCTGTGGCTGCAAAGTAAATAATGAAGGTGGATTATTGTGGTTATTTGTGGAAATCGAATCACAAGCTATTAAAAGTTGCCAGATTCATCAAATTCCTAAAAGATTTGCACAATTTTTACTTGCATCTAATATTTTCATGGATCTCAAATCTGCACAATAAACCTGTACATTTGGTAGATTTTCAGTTTATTAATTTGTTTTACTATTGGTCAGTAAACCAACAAACTGGTATCTCAAATAAGTGAGCTTTCTTCCTGAATTGCCATCTTGATCATTCTGTTAGGACTGAAGAAGTAAGCCTACTGATTTGTAAGATTTGATCTAATCCTTAGACAGTTGAACTTTAAATAATTGCATTTATTGCTAAGAAACATAGCGAATGTGTAAAAGCTCATTGTAATAAGTTTCAATTATTTAAATCCAGAGGTTGCTATCAGAATGTTAAACTGTAGCTTGTAACATATCAATGCTTAAATGAGAAATGGAATATGGCATGCACTAGACACAAACTTTAATAGCATTTTTGACCTTCAAAACATCAAATTGAATTATGAGACTTATGCTGCAAAGACTATCCTTTATTTCTTCTTTTCTGTCTCTCTACCTCTACTTTTTCAAACTGCTTGTGAGCAAGGGGACATTAACTTCTATAGACATACTGTCCTCGACAAACACAGAGGCACATCCCATTTCACTCAGGGGATGTATTTGTATCGACTCATTTAACCAGGCTGACAGAGTAATGCAAGGACAGCACAAGGCTTGCACGCTATACTGCAAACCAACCTGTACAATGTTTCACAGCAGAGATCTCTATCATTCTGTCTTCTTTATGTTTTAAGAATATAGGGCAATACAAAGCTTTCATTTACAAGTTTCCTTTTGTTTACAATTTATCTTTAATTAGACTAAACTTTACAGTGTTTCAATCATTGAATAATTCATGTCTAATTTGATATTATTACATAAGAACAAGGTCCCCAAATGTTAATTTATGTATGTCCGCTATATATACATATATACAATTGCTAAATATGCCTAACGTTCATGTAACTGACAAAATGTATGATTTTGTCTCTATTTTTTTGTAGGTTGAGAACTTTCCTCACATGCCAAAATATCTGGGTGATAATGAGAACCTAATGTTTAGGAGAAAAAATTGTAATTTCATTATTCCAGGCTTAATTGCTTTACCAGTTTCTCTTCCAATACCTTTAGTTAGGTTTTGTTTATTTGTTTTATACTCTAGATTTGTTAATCCTTCTAACACCTATCAGACTTTACCTTTTCCAATTTCATTTTTCCATCTGTTTTCAGTGTAGCATTCAATGTTTTTGCTTAATGAGATTTTTTGGCAGCTAATATATTTTTGAGTATTATTTAGACTTAGTATAGAAATTAATGACTAATTTTTAGATATTAGCAGAACAGATGGATTTGCCATCTGTAATGTTATAGTCTTAATATTCTACTATATAAAAATATATTTTATAAAAAAATATAATTTTTTTTGCTTTTCATGATCTTAAAATTAATTATGATATCAATGACATTTTTTAGTAAAAAAAAAATAAATGTGGAGGTTACAAATGTATTAACACCAAAAAGGTGTTATGGTTGATTTTATTTCTTTTTCAGTTTAAATTTAAGAATTTCTCAGCTAATGTACTCTAGATTAATAGATAAAGGAAAAACTCCAAGTAATATGGACTGAACTGTCAATGTTTATTACGTAATTATTTTTTCACGTAAATCATTTTTATCACATAATCATTTTCATGTAATCATTTAATATAATAATGTTTTGAAGTGCTGCCTTTTTTCCACTTTTGTTTGGAGTAAACAACTGGGTTATTACCAAAGGGTTTGTAGCTTCCCATCAAATTAACTTGTGCTGCTTCATAAATAAGTAAATACTTAATTGAAAGATAAAAAATAGTTAAATATAATATCATGAAACAAACAAAATAGATAGATAGATAGATAGATAGATAGATAGATAGATAGATAGATAGATAGATATTTAGAAAGAACGAGGCAGCACTCCATCATTGCAGTGTTAGACGTGCAGGATTTTAATCAACCCACTGGTCTGGGCGACGTTTCGGCTCAGAATGAGCCTTTCTCAAGCTTTGAGAAAGGCTCATTCTGAGCCAAAACGTCGCCCAGACCAGTGGGTTGATTAAAATCTTGCACGTCTAACACTGCAATGATGGAGTGCTGCCTTGTTCTTTCTAAATATTGATTTACCTGGATATATGGACTATTATCCTGGGGGCCTTGCACCCGAAGATAAGTAGAAAGTGTGCTGTTCCTTTTCTTTTTATCTAGATAGATAGATAGATAGATAGATAGATAGATAGATAGATAGAAAATTACAACATATTTTTCTAATTTCATAGTGATGTTAATGCCATAAAAAGAAGTATTTTAAAAACTTAACATATTGTTCAACATGTCTGTCAAAATACTTTAATATTGATAATAGTAATTTGTTTAGATCCAGTTGATGAAAAAATAATTTTATGAAGTCAATCTTCTATGCCAGATAAGCAACAATGCTGAATTATATTTTTATATTATTCTCCTAGTCAGAAGCCTGCAAGAAATTTACAATTTAAAGTTTTAACTTTTTGAAAGATTACTTAAGGTCTACTTTTATCTGCCAAAACTTTTATATGATAGAAAAAAAATATTCTTTAAAATTATTATAAAGCAAAGAATCTATCATTGCAAAAGGTGGATTTCAATATAAATAATTTATAGGCTGTATTTCAAAAGCTCAGAGCTTCTATTGAAAATTAAATTTGTTTTATGCAAAGCCATGTAGGAGAATTATTATATTGTAGAAATGCCATGAGTGTTAAATGTCCACTCTTCTATTTTTTTAAATATATAAAAACCTACATAATAAAAATGTAAATGTACATCTAACTTATGTACGTTCAGTAAGACCAGAAAGGCTGTACAGAATTGGTCTGACCCTAAGCCTCACGTCAGGGGGTAACTTGTCCTGGTAGTTTATTATCAGAATAAAATGTGCTGAACCATGCAATAATAGTGCACACAAAGAACAGTTTTATATATTTCCATACCGTTAAGATAAGTAAAAAAATATGTGTTACGTAAATACTCTAAGCAATCTATGGTGCAATTAGTTTCTATTAGTTCAAGATTTTTAATTGTAGTTGAGTAATTGGTGGACAGGAATGACTTAGAAAGATTCGTCTGCTAATGTTGCACTTTACAGATTGGTGCACATGATTAAGGCTTTTCAGCTTCTGTCGTGCTGTGTAAAAAAAAATCATCTAAATACTCTCTGGCTCTATGGACTTTGCTGCCAAAGGAAAAAGCTTAAGACGACTGTAAAAAGACATACCATTTTATCTGTGGATGAGCGGTAGAATTCAAGAAGCTTCAGCATCTGAAAGGTGATTCAGAATTACTTTTATATAAACATTTTTGCGTATATTGTTTTTATATTGTGGTTGATACTATTCTTCAGCAGCAATGTACTCTCATTAAATATAATTTTAGTATGAGTAAAATGCCAATGAAAATTAAACTTAAACTTAACAATTCTTTATAGCTTTAAATACTTTGCATAGCTAACATTGTTTTACTTTTTTACACATAAAGTACTTAAACATCAGTAAGTAGATATACACATTATTGATTTTTAATAAGTTACTAAATCATCCATATAAGCATGATTTCAGCTGTTACAATTATCTCAATAGTAAGTCTTTTTGAAAAATAAAATAGTAATTTTGCATCTAAACTATCACTTCCATAGATTTATAAAAAGCTATTTAACATGGTAGACTACTATAATTACTTTAACTACATAGATCGTTTGTAATTTATAAATGTGTATTTTTTTTTGATAAGATAATTATATTGCTGCAGTTTTAATTTATAACAGCTTATATATAAATGTTCAATTGATAATTAGGAATTGTTGAACAGTTAAATGAATGATGAGCCTTATTGTGTGCCCGAGTCTTTGTTTGGTTGTATATCTACTGCATGTAACCGTCATTGCATTTCCAATAGGAATAGTACTCAGTGACATTGAACATGGCATCTGATTGGTTGAGAATGTTTGTAACCAATTAGATGTTCTTTCTCATTACATAAAATTATTGGAATTAAAGTGCTCCTTACTGAGTAAATGAGTTTATTTGAGAAGAGTTAAGATGCAAAACACTTTATTATTACAATTTCATTATTGTTTAAAAAGCAATAGCTACATTGATCAAAAATGAGCACCGTGATTAACATAATACTGCGAAACTTAGCGCAAATAATCAATTTTTTATTAAATTACACAGTTTGAAAACATTAATAATTGTATTATTACCGTGATTTACTCGTTTTTGCATTTAAATGTTAGAATATCTATAAAATGCCTTGGCAATCAAAATTTGAGATGTTACACACTGGTCTATGCTTCAAGTTCAGATTCAAAGAAGCACAGCAGCATCCCACTTAAGTCCTTGGACGACAGCCAAACTGTTTAACTTTTTTGGTTTACTTATTGTTAAGGAATGCATAGTATTCATTGTAGTTTAATTTAAAATGGGTTCTTTATGTGCAATTTAACCTGTTAATGGAAGATATATTAAATGATATATGACATATAGAATTTTTAAAAAATTTGAGTGATGTTTGTTTCACGGGGTTTAATATTCCTCTCCCTCCCTATATCTAAAAGACAAAACATAACCAATATGTTGATATCTTAAATAACCGATTAAACATTAAATGGGCTTTAACATGGAAAATGACCTAACAATAAAATAATAGCTTCTTTAACATTTGGCCTATATATATATATATATATATATATATATATATATATATATATATACATATATATATATATATATATATATATATATATATTTTAGATATATAGATATATTTTAGATATATTGCAACCAATAATATACTTGTCATTATGTTCTCATTTAATGGGTAAGAACTTCAATCAAAATCTTCAAAGTTGAGTATGTTAAGAAATAAAGGAGCCAGCAAAAGTTAAATACTCTTTATAAGTTATTGCAAAAATTGCTGAAATAAAAATAAACCAACTTGTCAAATACATGACAAAATAAATTAAATAATAAATTGCAGCAGTAAAGCTAAAGAGAAAGTTTATATTGATTATACTGTATCAATGCAAAAGTTATCTAATTTTTAGTTTGCACAAGTTGAGCGATATATATATTACTGTTGATTCAATTTTCATCTACAGTAAAGTGATATTGACTATTGTTACATTAATCACTCATAAATACTATTTAACACAGTCATTTCTAATAGAAGGATGTATGTTATGGACAATGTTTTATTTTACATTTTTATTATTTTATCAGATATACAATTGAATTATTCACTATTTCATTTGAATACACTTACCAGTAAAAACTTCCCTGTAGGTTGACTAGCATCACATTGAGAGTAAATCAGTCTGCTAAGACCCGCTAACTCTGCAAACTATGTCTCTGGTAATCACGATAACAGTCACATGATAACAGTGACTGTCAAGCTTGGAACCTGTGTCTGAATAATTTCTTCCTGTTTCTCTGAGAGACAAATAAAAACATGCTAACTCAGAATTCATCCTCTAAATGTCTTCTGAATGACATGTATTGGCCTTTAAGATGTGAAAATTTAATAGAGATTTAATAGAGAATTTTCGAATAGTTCCTTGTTGCTCTGCTGTTTAATAATTAAGCAATGTATATGTCTTTTTCAGGGGATATCTACTTTATAAACTTACAAGTAGAAAATACTACATTCTTTTACTATGATATGTAATATTATTTTACGATAATGCTTATTTTTTATAGACCTTTATAGTCTTACATGCTATAATAGATGGCGATCTGTACTAGGATATCATCACGTGCTACATCTGTTACATACATTTGTGTGACGTAAAACTTGTTTTATGTTTCTGGATAAACAGATATGTTGAATGGATTTTATAGAATGTTTCGAATTGGGAATCTGCCATATTTAAAAAGACCCCAATGTATATTCACAAGTGGTTGCTTTGACATTGCTGATCTTTTCTTTTAATTTATGCAAACATTTTTCTTGTCATTTAAAAACTAATGAAATATATATATAAATATATATATATATAAATATATATATATATATATATATATATATATATATATATATATATAAAATTAATGAAAAATTGGCGGCACTACAAAAAAGAAAGGGTGCAATAAAACCTGTAAAGATGATGTGAAAACCTCCAAAGGAGAAAATCAGAAAAAACAGGCAGCACTCCAAAAATCAAAATGAAAAAACATGGCTTCACTGATCAATTAGCAGCAGATTATCAACATTTCGGCAGATTTCTCTGCCTTTCTGAAGCCTGAAAATTGTTTAACAATGTCATATATATGTATGTGTATATATATATATATATATATATATATATATATATATATATATATAAATATATATATATATATATACCAAAAGATGTTAAACTAAGAGCCTCATGTTCAGTTTTATACATTTTTGCCTAGCGGCTTTAGATCAAACGTATTTTTGGAGGTGCGGTTCATGCTCTTTTTTTGGCATATATAGGTACACAATATGATCAGTATGTATACGCAATGTGTATATACCAGTACACTACTGGATCACTACATGCCAATTTAAATTAATGCAATAAGTGGCTGTTAATCGTATGTGGAAATCAAGATATTTGTCCAAGACCCAATTTATTAAGAATAAAGCTGAATAAATTCAGCAGCAAAACCTTGAATTGATATAAGGTAATTTCTAATTGTGTTTTATTTGAAGATTTCAATTAGACTTTAATCAGAAGAAGTCAGTGATATAATAAAGTTGCAGTTAAGTGTTTAAAGCAGCATCAAAAGTAAAAGCTAAATAAGTGATGCAATGTTTTGCAAATTTGAAAAATTTGAAAAGTTGAATAAAACACCTTTTTCAGTGTGGAAGATCTAAAAATAAATATTTTCCTTATTTAAATGTACTTAGATACTATATGATTTAAAAAGAACTAAAACTTAATAATTCATTTGATGACAAATTATAGAAAGATAGATAAGATATAGATAAAGGACAAAGGCTGTTCTTTTCTCTTGTATAAAATGTTTAACAAGGCTTTAATCAGAAATGATCATTTTTATAATAAGATTGTTATAGTAATATCAAAGCAATAAACTGAAAGATGGGCATCATTTTTAGGAAAATTTAAAGTGGATAAGCTGCTGGTTTTAGTGTATAGCTTAAAAAAGCTTATGATTATGTTTAGATTCATCAAGGGACAAATTCCAATTATGGCTAGTCTAGACAGTCACCAAATATCATGTAGAAAAACAAAATAAATGAAACAATTTTAGTTATGTGTTCAAAATAGCATCCAAGAAAAAAGCTGAGTAAGGCACAATGTTTCCTAATTTTGAAAAAGTTGAGAAACTCACTGATTCTAATGTAAAAGATAAAACAATACACATTCTTTTTGTATCTAAATTTATTTAGTTACTGATTTCTTTTTTATTCTGAAGTAAAACTGAAATATTCAATAGATGACAAATGATAAATATGAGATAATTAGATAGATAGATGTAGATAAAGAAAAAAGATTTTCTCATCTCTTGTATAAAAAGTTTAACAAGACTTTAATCAGAAATAATCATTATTAAAATAACTTTGCCAATGTAATATCAAAGCAATAAACTTAAAATTTTAAGTGAAAAAGCTAATGGTTCCAGTGTATAACTTAAGATAATACTTATGCCCTTATTTGTAAATTCATCAAGTTACCCATTCCCATTAGGACTGCTCTAATTAATCTCTTTATAATAGGTAAAAAAAATAGATTGATGATAGCAACTTGAACAGACCTAACTAAATATAAATTGAAAGAATAAAGTATTAAAATTAATAGTAAATTAACAGGAGACTAGTGTTCTTACTGATATTTACTTCATCAATTTACACTTTTCTCAAAGTTTACCTATTATTTTGTTGCTACGATTTTATTATATCTATTGATAAAGACAGAAATAGTTCCACCTTGAATACTAGTTTTGTCTGCTTTGTAAATCATTTAACGGATTTTCATTACATAGATACATAGAGAAACATTTTTAAAAAGAAATGCAACTCTTGGATCAGTGTATCAGATTTTTAAAACTATTGTTTGGGCAATAATAATTATAAGTTATATTCAAAATTTTTTTTCTTTTTTATGATGAATTATGTGTATATAAGTATAATGGAAAGCTTTACACCTAGTAACATTTAACACTACATGTTATCACTAAGGTTTTATTCTCAAGGAATTTAAAGGAATTTAACAATTATATTGTGTTTAAGACTCCACCGACAAATATTATAAGCAGTTAGCAGTGGATATATATATATATATATACTAGATGTACTACCCGGCTTTGCCCGGGGTAATACCTGCTGTTAGCAAAATAGAATGTGTTAACAAAAATTTATTCTGCACAAAAAAAACACAAAACAAATAGATAGAAATGTAATTATTAAAAGGCAAAAACTAAGCTAATAGAAGCATTTTACAACATATATTTCAACACCAGAGATATTCCACACAGATTTAACTAAATTGGCCAAGTAATGTGAAGTAATCTTCTACTACTTATTCGAGAGTATTTTGATAAACGACATTCTTAGTTTTTCCTTCAGGTGCAAAGACAAACAGATTTTTGGCTGTTCCAACTCTTGAACAGGCGACATAAAGTTGACCATGAGAAAAGCATGGAGATTGTAAATCTAAGCTAGCTGAAGAGCCCGGCGTTGCCTGGGCATAGTAAATATCTGTGGTTAGTTATAGCACCTCACTTCTCTTATTTCCCATCACGCCTCTCATTTTCCCCATCACATCTTTCATTTTCCCCCTCACATCTCTCATTTTCTCCCTCACACCTCTCATTTTCCCCCTCACTCCTCTCATTCCCCCCTAACACTTGTCATTTCGACCTCACATCTGTCATTTTCCGATCACTCCACTATTTTCCCTCACTCCTCTCATTTTGCACTCACACCTTTTCATTTTCACCTCACACCTCTCATTTTCACCTCAGTATATACATGTTTGTCATCTCCCTTATATATAGTATACACCTGTATGTCATCTCCTGTATATAGTATATACCTGTATGTCATCTCCCCTGTATATAGTATATACCTGCTGTGTGTCATCTCCCCTGTATATAGTATATACCTGTATGTCATCTCCTCCTATATATAGTATATACCTGTATGTAATCTCCTCCTGTATATAGTATATACCTGTGTGTCATCTCACCTATATATAGTATATATATGTGTGTCATCTCCTCCTGTATATAGTATATACCTGTATGTCATCTCCTCCTATACATAGCATATACCTGTATGTCATCTCCTCCTGTATATACTATATACCTGTAGGTAATCTGCTCCTGTATATAGTATATACCTGTGTGTCATCTCCTTCTGTATATAGTATATACCTGTATGTCATCTCCTGCTGTATATAGTATGTACCTGTATGTCATCTCCTCCTCTATATAGTATATACCTGTGTGTCATCTCTCCTGTATATAGTATATATCTGTGTGTCATCTCCTCCTATATATAGTATATACCTGTATGTAATCTCCCCTGTAAATAGTATATACCTGTGTGTCATCTCCTCCTGTATATAGTATATATCTGTATGTCATCTCCTCCTGTATTAGACCTCATTCACATGTTATTTGGTCAGTATTTTTACCTCAGTATTTGTAAGCTAAATTAGCAGCCTGATAAATCCCCAGCCAACAGTAAGCCCACCCCTTGGCAGTATATATTAGCTCACACATACACATAATAGACTGGTCATGTGACTGACAGCTGCCGGATTCCTATATGGTACATTTGTTGCTCTTGTAGTTTTTCAGCTTATTAATCAGATTTTTATTTTTGAAGGATAATACCAGACTTGTGTGTGTTTTAGGGCGAGTTTCGTGTGTCAAGGTGTGTGTGTTGAGTTGCGTGTGGCGACATGCATGTAGCGACTTATGTGAGATGAGTTGTGTGGCGACATGCGTGTAGCAACTTTTTGTGTGTCGAGTTGCATGTGACAGGTTAGTGTAGCAAGTTGTGTGCAGCAAGTTTTGCGCATGGCGAGTTTTGCGCGTGGTGAGTTTTATGTGTGGTGCCTTTGGAGTATGTGCAAGTTTTGTGTGAGGCTACTTTTGCATGTGTTGCAACTTTTGTGCATGTGGCAATTTTTCCGCGTCTGCAAGTTTTGCGTGTGGCGAGTTTTCCATGAGGTGAGTTTTGCACGTGTGGCGAGTTTTGCATGTGGAGAGTTTTGCGTGTAGCGAGTTTTGAGCGGCGACTTTTGTGTTTCAACTTTTATGTGGCGAGGTTGGTGTATGTGTGGTGAAATGTGCGCTGAGGGTGGTATATGTGTTCGAGCACGTGGTAGTGTGTGGCACATTTTGTGTGTGTGTTCATATCCCCGTGGTGGTGTGGTGATTATCCCATGTCGGGGCCCCACCTTAGCAACTGTACAGTATATACTCTTTGGCGCCATCGCTCTCATTCTTTAAGTCCCCCTTGTTCACATCTGGCAGCTGTTAATTTGCCTCCAACACTTTTCCTTTCATTTTTTCCCCATTATGTAGATAGGGGCAAAATTGTTTGGTGAATTGGAAAGCGCAGGGTTAAAATTTCACCTCACAACATAGCTTTGACGCTCTCGGGGTCCAGACGTGTGACTGTGCAAAATTTTGTGTTTGTAGCTGCGACGCCTCCAACACTTTTCCTTTCACATTTTCCCCATTATGTAGATAGGGGCAAAATTGTTTGGTGAATTGGAAAGCGCGGGGTTAAAATTTCACCTCACAACATAGCCTATGACGCTCTCGGGGACCAGACGTGTGACTGTGCAAAATTTTGTGTTTGTAGCTGCGACGCCTCCAACACTTTTCCTTTCACTTTTTCCCCATTATGTAGATAGGGGCAAAATTGTTTGGTGAATTGGAAAGCACGGGGTTAAAATTTCACCTCACAACATAGCCTATGACGCTCTCAGGTTCCAGACTTGTGACTGTGCAAAATTTTGTGCATGTAGCTGCGACGCCTCCAACACTTTTCCTTTCACTTTTTCCCCATTATGTAGATAGGGGCAAAATTGTTTGGTGAATTGGAAAGCGCGGGGTTAAAATTTCACCTCACAACATAGCCTATGACGCTCTCGGGGTTCAGACGTGTGACTGTGCAAAATTTTGTGGCTGTAGCTGCGACGGTTCAGATGCCAATCTCGGACATACATACACACACACATACATACACACATTCAGCTTTATATATTAGATATATATATATATATATATATATATATATATATATATATATATATATGTGTGTGTGTGTGTGTGTGTATAGGCAAATTTTTATGCGTATACAATTTATTTTTTAACGTATATGACAAACATCACTGCCGAAAATGAATAGAATAGAACTGGTACTGCTAGTCAACAGAATGTGCATTAAGGTTACCTATTTCAACTTTTTTTCCGAACATTTTATGCAAAAACCACAGACAGATAGTAAACAATTTACAGATGCTTTAGAAATAGTGAATAATTGTTCTGATAGTGTTTCTGTATACAGGAGTTGACACAGACTCAAGCTATTTTGTGCAAGAGCTATATATGGGTCTTTGTAGTCCAATAGCTCATACTAATGTACAATTCCACCTACTTTAAAGGTAGAAGTGGCCCCCTTATGA
The DNA here is from genome assembly GCF_051348905.1 of Ranitomeya variabilis. Classification (NCBI taxonomy): domain Eukaryota; kingdom Metazoa; phylum Chordata; class Amphibia; order Anura; family Dendrobatidae; genus Ranitomeya; species Ranitomeya variabilis. The sequence continues at coordinate 821,763,213 of NC_135232.1, read as the reverse complement.
CTTAGGCCCCTGTGTGGCTACATAGGTTGCACCAATTGTATGTTCATCCCTGACAGAATATATGTCTACACCTCAGATTACTGTTAATTCATTATCATTTTCTCTTGGTTTTGTAAGCTAAATTATTCCTCTACATTACAATGACGATATGAAATGGAAGAACAGAAGGTTGGGGAGGAGGTAGATGGAGAAGTTTGATGAATTGAACAATAATTTATCCACAATTTATCCACAATTGTAATAGATAGCTGTTTATTTTTAATTTTTTATAATGGTATCTAAGATAATCATTTAAAGTTTTAGTTTTGAAATTACTGCTTGTGACTACCATCTTCATAAAACCACTATAAATAATAAACTTTATTCACTAGATTTTAGATTCCCTTTAAATAAGGATGTAACATCTACTATATAATTGTCTAATGGTCACTTCCGTCTTTGTGTCTGTCTGTCTGTCACGGATATTCATTGGTCGCGGCCTCTGTCTGTCATGGAAATCCAAATCGCTGATTGGTCGTGGCAAAACGCCCATGACCATTGCCACGACCAATCAGCGATGGCCATAGTCTGGCAGCGAAATGGCTGCTGCTTTACTGCCCTGCAGTCAGCGCTGAGCACTCACACAAGGTTAATGCCAGCGTTAACAGACCACGGAGCTATTAACCCTGTGTGACCAACTTTTTACTATTGATGCTGCATATGCAGCATCAATAGTAAAAAAATCTAATGTTACAAATTATAATAATTTAAAAAAAAGTTATTCTCACCTTCCGACGTCACCTGCTGTCCTTGGCAGTGCAAGCGGCAGGTTTCGGTGCCAAGGATGCTATGCGAGAAGAACCTGCCATGACATCACGGTCATGTGACCACAATGTCATCACAGGTCCTGCGCTCATACCAACCCTGGGACCGGAAGCTGCCGCGTGCACCATACACAGGACTTCAAGGGGCCTTTGGAAGGTGAGTATATATTTATTTTTTATTTTAAGTCTTTTTTAACCATGCATATAGTGCCCACATTGCTATATACTACGTGGGCTGTGTTACAAACTGCGTGGGCTCTGTTATATACTACATCTCTGTGCTATATACTATGTAGCTGGGCAATATAGAATGTGACAGTGCAATATACAATGTGGCTGTCCAATATACTACGTGGCTGTGCCATATACTACGTGCTCTGTGTTATATACTACGTAGCTGTGCAATATACTATGTGGCTGTGTCGGTTCTGTTATATACTATGTGGACTGTGCAATATACTACGTGGCTCTGTTATATACTATGTGGCTGTGCAATATACTACGTGGCTATGTTATATACTATGTGGCTCTGCTATATACTATGTCGCTGACCAATATACTACATAGCTGTGCAATACACTACGTAGCTGTGCAATACACTACGTGACTGTGTTATATACTACGTGTCTGTGCAATATACTACGTGCCTGTGCAATATACTACATGGCTCTACAATATACTACGTGGCTATGTTATATACTACGTGGCTCTGTTATATACTACGTAGCTCTGCTATATACTACGTACACTGTGTTACATACTACGTAGCTCTGTTATATACTACGTACGCTGTGTTACATACTACGTAGCTCTGTTATATACAACGTAGCTATGTTATATACTACATCGGTTGTGTTATATACTACGTCACTGTGCAATATAGTACGCAGCCTGTGCTATATACTACCTACATATTCTAGAATACCTGATACGTTAGAATCAGGCCACCATCTAGTAGTAACATAGTAAGTAAGGCCGAAAAAAGACTTTTGTCCATCCAGTTCAGCCTTTTTTCCATCAGAATAAATCCCCAGATCTACGTCCTTCTAAAGAACCTAATAACTGTAAGATACAATATTGTTAAGCACCAGAACGACATCCAGGCCTCTCTTGAACCCCTCGACTGAGTTCGCCATCACCACCTCCTCAGGCGACAAATTCCAGATTCTCACTGCCCTAACAGTAAAGAATCCTCTTCTATGTTGCCTGGCAATGGCTGCTCCAGTTAAGTTTATCATCAACTAGTATCCCCAAGTCCTTCTCCATGTCAGATTTACCCAGTGGTTTCCCATTCAGTGTGTAATGGTGATATTGATTCCTTCTTCCAATGTGTATAACCTTACATTTATCATTGTTAAACCGCATCTGCCACCACTTGGCCCACGTTTCCAACTTATCCAGCTCCATCTGTAGCAGAATACTATCTTCTCTTGTAGTGACTGCTTTACATAGTTTTGTATCATCTGCAAATATCAATATTTTACTGTGTAAACCTTCTACCAGATCGTTAATAAATATGTTGAAGAGAATAGGTCCAAACGCCGACTCCTGCGGTACCCCTATGGTCACAGCGACCAAGTTAGAGAATATACCATTTATAACCACCCTCTGCTTTCTATCACTAAGCCAGTTACTTTCCCATTTACACACATTTTTCCCCAGACCCAGCATTCTCATTTTGTGCTCCAACCTCTTTTGTGGCACGGTATCAAACGCTTTGCAGGTTGGTTAAACAACAGGTAAAACAAATTGACAGAGGTTCCCTTAGGCAATGGCATGCAAAAGTTTTGGTACCCCTGGTCAATATGACTGTTATTGTGAACAGTTAAGCAAGTTGAAGATAAAATGATCTTTAAAAGGGCTAACGTAAAAATTATAAATTTACTTTGTATTTTAGTCAAAAATATATATGTGATACTTGCAAACTGTGATACTTGCAAAAGAGAGTGCTACAAGCTACTAACCTTGCTGGGTGTTCAAACTTTTGCATTGACACATGTTCCTTTTTGTAATTTTTAAAATGTAAAAAATTACTATATATATTTTTTTGTCTAAAATGCAAATTAAATGTGTCACCTTTACCTTTAACCTTTTTAGAGATTATTTCATCTTCAACTTGTTTAACTGTTCACAATAAGAGTAATTTTGACCAGGGGTGCCCAAACTTTTACATGACACTAGATGGAAAGACAAACAACTGCAATTATTAGGGGATTGCCATGTTGTGTAGTTAATGCTTTCTACTTCTCTAAAAGATATTGCATAAGAGATAAAGCAGGGTTAATATTTTCATTGATTTAAATGTATCTCAAAGTGAGCACTTCAGTGTGTAAGTGCTAAAATTTTCCATATATTCTTGACAAGATTCTCTGAAGCAAACAGATCTATGAAAACATAAAAAATGCAGGTGGTTGAAGGGGGTTTAAGCAATGTTACTATTTCACCTTTATATCTTTAAGATAAAGAAAGTTATAGGCTAACTATCTCAGTGTATAAAACTAGACAACTTAATGCCAATGAAAATAAAATGTTGTAATTTTAAGATTTACTATTTTTCAAATCATGATCATACAATGTTTGAAATAGGTTTGATGCTATAATTTTCCAGCTGCTTTGAGAGTCAACCAAGCCAATAATCATACCAAGGGATCCACTGGAAGATTTTGGTTCTGACATAATTATGGACCAGTATAGAAGAAATAGGAGACAAAAAAGCGCATATAGGGTCTTATCCTCAGGACTGCTCTTAGAGAATTATGAGAGAACTGCTCACCTGATGGTGCAAAGTAAAGGCGTGTAATTTGTCAGCTGCTGCAGATCCACAGGTCGGCGCTGCGACCTCTTAGAGACGTTATAATAGATGAATGTGGATAAAATCTGCGCTGCTGTGACAAATACTGAATCCAGATATAGTTGTAAGGTGTTCAGGTGGTTTATTCAACGCGTTTCGAAGCACACGGCTTCTTCTTCAGGAAGTTTCCACACAAAGAATCTTTGTGTGGAAACTTCCTGAAGAAGAAGCCGTGTGCTTCGAAACGCGTTGAATAAACCACCTGAACACCTTACAACTATATCTGGATTCAGTATTTGTCACAGCAGCGCATAATTATGGACCACAAATATCTAGCATAAGACAACCCAACCTCATCAGGGAATGACGTCACGGCTTGTGATTGGTCGCGTGGCGGTCACATGAGCGCACGCAACCAATCAGAAGCCGTGACATCATGGAAGGCCCTAAACGCGCTCATTTTAAGCAAAGAAGGCTGCCGGTTACCAGCGGTGATGTCCAGGGGCCTCCGGAGAGGTGAGTATATCAATATTTTTTATTTTAATTCTTCATTTTACACAGTAATATGGATCCCAGGGCCTGAAGGAGAGTTTCCTCTCCTTCAGACCCTGGGAACCATCAGGATACCTTCCGATACTTGGTGTCCCATTGACTTGTATTGGTATTGGGTATCGGTATCGGCGATATCCGATACTTTTCGGGTATCGGCCGATACTATCCAATACCGATACTTTCAAGTATCGGACGGTATCGCTCAACACTAGTTCTTGCATTGATCTGCTAGATCTGCTAGATGGGAATGGGCAATGTCTTCTTACTTATCAGGTGATATATATACCGTATATACTCGAGTATAAGCCGACCAGAGTATAAGCCGAGACCCTTATTTTGCCACAAAAAACTGAGAAAACTTAATGACTCGAGTATAAGCCTAGGGAGTAAAATGCAGCAGCTGCTGGTAAATTTCAAAAATAAAAATAGATACCAATAAAAGTAAAATTAATTGAGACATCAGTAGGTTAAGTGTTTTTGAATATCCATATTGAATCGGGAGCCCCATATAATGCTCCATAAAGTTTATGATGGGCCCCATAAGATGCTCCATACAAAAATATGCCCTATATAATGCTCCACAAAGTTTATGATGGGCCCCATAAGATGCTCCATACAAAAATAAGCCCCATATAATGCTGCACAAAGGTTAATTATGGCCCCATAAGATGCTCCATAGAAACATTTGCCTCATACAATGCTGCATAAAGGTTGATTATGGCCCCATAAGATTTGTCCATACAAAGCTGCATAAAGATTGATTATGACCCCATAAGATGCTCCATAGAAACATTTGCCCCATATAATGCTGCACAAAGGTTGATTATGACCCCATAAGATGCTCCATAGAAACATTTCCCTCATACAATGCTGCATAAAGGTTGATTATGACCCCATAAGATGCTGCATAGAAACATTTGCCCCATATGCTGCTGCAGCGATTAAAAAAAATGACATACTCACCTCTCATCGCTCAGGCCCCCGGTACTTGTGATATTCACCTGTCCCCGTTCCACCGCCTGGAGTCGCTGTGTCTTCTGGCTCTCTGCAGTGACTGTTCAGGCAGAGGGTGTGCACTAAACATGTAATCCTGCCCTCTGACCTAAATGTCAGAGCCAGAGGATGCGGAAGACGGAGCCCGGCGGTGGAACGGGGACAGGTGAATATCGCGCAATGCTCACCCTCCCCGTCTTACTCACCCTCCCGATGCGGTCCCTGGCAGCTTCTCCAATGCGATAGTCTCTGAGCACTGGCAGCTTGTTCCTATGTTCAACGGTCACTGGTACTGCTCATTAAAGTAATGAATATGCACTGCACCCATATGGGAGTAGAGTCCCATCCATATTCATTACTTTAATGAGCGGTACCACGTGACCTCTGAACACAGGAAGAACTGCCATCACCCAGAGACCATCAGAGAAGCAGGGACCGCTCTGGGAGCAGGTGAATATGTGACAGCTGCCACTCCTGCTGCTCCCCCTCCCCCGCCGACCCCCTGGAAAAATGACTCGAATATGAGCCAAGAGGGGCACTTTCAGCCTAAAAAAATGGGCTGAAAATCTCAGCTTATACTCGAGTATATACGGTATGTATATATATATATATATATATATATATATATATATATATATATATATATACACAAGAACATAATGGATATAAACATCAACAGACTGCTGTTAGAAAGCTAGGTTTTTGTCAAGTAAAGTAAATTCCATCCTTAATGTCACCTATAGTCTGTAGAAATCTGTTTGAAAATGAACTTAAATATTTTTAAGGAGAAGAAAAAAATATCAAAACAAAAAAATGTGGCTGTGTAAGTGTGAACACCCTCTTATAAATAAGGATATGGCTGTGTTCAGAGGTAGCCAAAAACACATAGCATAGCAGTAGTCAACCAAGTATGCACCAGGCCATGTTACCTGCTGTTTTTGTGGTCACTGCCTGCCTTCTGCTCTCCACATTAGTCCACTTAAAAAGGCTGTAAGTGCCCTATACAAAGCAGTAGTCCAAACATTTCCTACTGCCTGCTACCAAGCACGCACCAGGCCATTTTCCCCACTTTTTTAATGTATAAATATATGAGGGAACAGTACAGAGACCTTTCTAGTGATCTTTTTACTCGTACACCTGAGACGGCACAAGGGGACATCCTCTACGTCTGGAGGAAAGAAGGTTTAAGCATAATCACAGACACAGAGTTTTTACAGTAAGAGCAGTGAGACTATGGAACTCTCTGCCGTGTGATATTGTAATGAGTGATTCATTACTAAAATTTAAGAAGGGACTGGACGCCTTTCTTGAAAAGTATAATGTTACAGGTTATATATTCTAGATTCCTTTATAGGGTGTTGATCCAGGGAACTAGTTTGATTGCCGTATGTGGAGTCAGGAAGGAATTATTGTCCCCAATGTGAAGCTTACTGTTTGCCACATGGGTTTTTTTTTGCCTTCCTCTGGATCAACATGTTAGGGCATGTTAGGTTAGGCTATGCGTTGAACTAGATGGACTTAAAGTGTTCCTTCAACCTTAATAACTATGTTAATATCTTACTATTTTGGCTGTGACGGCTAGATCGGCTTGTGCCATCAACATCTAAAAATCTGTGAGCAAAACCCAAAATGCCAAAAAAGCCCGTTGTTAAGGGACAGGGATGAGGATGAGGATGTAGTGTTGTCAGTAGTGTTGAGCGATACTTTCCGATATCGGAAAGTATCGGTATCGGAAAGTATCGGCCGATACCGTCAAAATATCGGATCCAATCCGATACCGATACCCGATCCCAATGCAAGTCAATGGGACGAAAATATCGGAATTAAAATAAACCCTTTATAAACTTGTAGGTTCATTCTACATGAAGGAAAACAACTAAGAATAATGTAGGATGTATTGGGGGACGTGGCGGAGATATTAAAGGGACAGAGGTTTAGCCCAATGTAATAGAATAGCAGGATTTTTAATTTTTTTTTATGAAGTTCGGCGTTAGAAAGAATTTGACTATGTTATTTTTTTTTTTTTTTATGTCAGATATTGATGTTTCACTACTTCCACGCCCTTCACCTTCTTTTTTACTTCTCCCACGCTTTCTTCTTAATTATCCTCATCATCAGCTTCTTTGACATCAACTTCTTCACCTTATTCATCTTCTTCTTCATCTTCTACCTATTATTTTTTGGGTTACATTGTTCATATTCTTTTTATTTTACTATTATCTTCATCATATTCAACTTCTTCATCATATTCTTATTTGTGACAGGCATTCCCGTAGTTGTTATCTATAAAAGTTTGAAGATTACACCTTCCGTTCTGCCTGTCACAAACCAGTTACATTTGTCCGCGTTCAGTTTGGCCTGCAGCATCAGGCTTTATCCAGGGGCACCACGAGGAGGAACGGACTCACCCCCATACACTGCTTAGTCTTCTTCTGCTTATAATTTACATAATATTTTTTTGCTCTGATATTTTGTGTTATGCTTAATGTCCTTCTGCTCTTTGTTCTGCAGCCTCTTGTTCTTCTGCTTCTCGGTCTTCCAGGTCGTCGTCGTCTCCAGGGTCGTCGTCTCCGGGGTCGTCGTCATCGGGGTGGTCTCCGGGGTCGTCGTCATCGGGGTGGTCTTCAGGGTCATCGTCTCCAGGGTCGTCGTCATCACGGTGGTTGTCGTCTCTGGTGTCGTCGTCATCTTAGGGGTGTTCTTCCGGGTCATCGTGTTTAGTCTCTTGAACTTGGAAATGTAGCAGAAGGTACAAGAAGGCTGAGAAAATGCCGAGAACCAGCTGATGGAACTGGAACTCGGATGGCTACCCGAAGGTCCAAGAGCCAATGGAACTACCGAGGACCAGCTGACGTTACTGGAACCCGGTTACTAAGCAGGAGGTACCCGTGCCTGAAAGCACTACCAAGGACCACCTGACGTTGGTGGAACTCGGATACCCAGAGGGAGGCACCTAAGCCAAAGGCTCTGCCCGGAACCAGCTGACGGTACTGGAACCAGGATGGGGAGCAGAAGGTACAAGAGCAAAAGACACTGCCGAGAACCAGCTGACGGTGCTGGAACCCGGATGGGTAGCCGAAGGTCCAAGAGCCAATGGAACTACCGAGGACCAGCTGACGTTACTGGAACCCGGTTACTAAGCAGGAGGTACCCGTGCCTGAAAGCACTACCAAGGACCACCTGACGTTGGTGGAACTCGGATACCCAGAGGGAGGCACCTAAGCCAAAGGCTCTGCCCGGAACCAGCTGACGGTACTGGAACCAGGATGTGGAGCAGAAGGTACAAGAGCAAGTGTCTGCGTGGCTTTTGCAGGACACGTTGCCGGCTGCACAGCAGGGGAACAGCTGGCGGTGCTGGACCCCACTGACACATTGGCGAGGTGTTTGGCTCTGTGCAGCCAGCACTTCCGGACAGCAACGAGCGGTGTTGTAGCCCGGGCTCTGCAGGGGGAGCAGAGTGTAGGCCGAAGCCTACTTGAACCAATTTCAAAGGTAACCTTTAACCCCCCCTCAGGGGTTAGAAAGTAGAAGAGCCACAGCTTATGCAGCAGTAGTGCTGCACAAGTCAAAGGTTGCTCTTTTAATTTCGCTCCTTGCACACGCTGAATGAAACACGTATAACATTTAGCCCTTTATACAGTCAAACTGTGTTGGAGGCGCGAGTTCCCTTTGTAATGAGACGCAGCACAGATGTCAAGAATCCCACCTTGGTGCTGGGTGCAGCCTCCTGAGCGTTGTTATTTGCTGTACAGGAGTCTGCGCTGTCGTGTTATCCCCTGGCCTAGCGCTGTTAGCGCTGCCCATCTTCTGACCTCATTTAATGTTGGCCGGTGCGGTTCGCGATGCCCATGAATCACAGCCCCGCAGTGTATTGACATAGTTTAAACACTGCGGGGCTGGGATTCATGGCCTGGCGCAGTACATATGTTCGCCTCTCGCTTGGGTTCTTACACCTGCTTCAGACTATGCGGCGTCATCTGATCCCTTATCGCATGCCACGGCCATGAAGCCGCACAGTCCGAAGAAGGCGGAAGGAGAGGAGGGACAGGCGAACTGATGCACTGATCCTGCCCATCAATCACACCCTCGCAGTCCCAATAAATAAGACACCGAGGGGCGTTGTGTGGGTCAGGGCGGCCGCAGAGGCGCAGGCAGCCAAACAATGATGCCAGAAGACGGGCAGCGCTACCAAGGGGGTTGCAGCGTGTCATTACAAAGGAAAGTCACACCACCGGGACGGTTAAATGGTCACACAGAGGACACATTGCAGACGTGTTTTCAGTTCCACATGTGCGAGGAGAATACGTTTCTGAGCCACCTTGCACACATGCAGCATTACCGCTGTACAAGGTGGCTGGATAACGTAAAAACGCCTGGGGGAGGGGGGACAGGTTCCCTTCAATTTCAGTTCTTGTGTCTGCGTGGCTTTTGCAGGACACGTTGCCGGCTGCACAGCAGGGGAACAGCTGGCGGTGCTGGACCCCACTGACACATTGGCTGGTGTTTTTCTCTGTGCAGCTAGCACATCTGGGCAAAAACTGGCGGTGTGTTAGAGCCCAGGGACAGCAGGAGGAGGAGCAGGAGGAGGAGGAGCAGGGGGAGGGGAGTGTAGGCCGAAGCCTGCACAGGCGGCAGCTTTGGGTGTGTTGTGTCTGCGTGGCTTTTGCAGGACACGTTGCCGGCTACACAGCAGGGGAACAGCTGGCGGTGCTGGACCCCACTGACACATTGGCGAGGTGTTTGGCTCTGTGCAGCCAGCACTTCCGGACAGCAACTAGCGTTGTTGGAGCCCGGGCTCTGCAGGTGGAGCAGAGTGTAGGCCGAAGCCTAATTGAACCGATTTCAAAAGTCACCTTTAACCCCCCCTCAGGGGTTACAAAGTAGAAGAGCCACAGCTTATGCAGCAGCAGTGCTGCGCAAGTCAAAGGTTGCTCTTGTAATTTTTCTCCTTGCACACGCTGAATGGAACACGTATAACATTTAGCCCTTTATACAGTCAAACTGTGTAATGGAGGCGAGAGTTCCCTTTGTAATGAGACGCAGCACAGGTGTCAAGAATCCCACCTTGGTGCTGGGTGCAGCCTCCCGAGCGTTGTTATTTGCTGTACAGGAGTCTGCGCTGTCGTGTTATCCCCTGGCCTAGCGCCGTTAGCGCTGCCCATCTTCTGGCATCATGTAATGTCGGCCGGTGCGGTTCGCGATGACCATGAATCCCAGCCCCGCAGTGTCTTAACATTGTTAAAACACTGCGGGGCTGGGATTCAGGGCCTGGCGCAGCACATATGTTGGCCTCTCACACTCGGGTCCTTACACCCGCTTCAGACTGTGCGGCGTCATCTGATCCCTTATCGCATGCCACGGCCATGAAGCCGCACAGTCCGAAGAAGGCGGAAGGAGAGGAGGGACAGGCGAACTGATGCACTGATCCTGCCCATCAATCACACCCTCGCAGTCCCAATAAATAAGACACCGAGGGGCGTTGTGTGGGTCAGGGCGGCCGCAGAGGCGCAGGCAGCCAAACAATGATGCCAGAAGACGGGCAGCGCTACCAAGGGGGTTGCAGCGTGTCATTACAAAGGAAAGTCACACCACCGGGACGGTTAAATGGTCACACAGAGGACACATTGCAGACGTGTTTTCAGTTCCACATGTGCGAGGAGAATACGTTTCTGAGCCACCTTGCACACATGCAGCATTACCGCTGTACAAGGTGGCTGGATAACGTAAAAACGCCTGGGGGAGGGGGGACAGGTTCCCTTCAATTTCAGTTCTTGTGTCTGCGTGGCTTTTGCAGGACACGTTGCCGGCTGCACAGCAGGGGAACAGCTGGCGGTGCTGGACCCCACTGACACATTGGCTGGTGTTTTTCTCTGTGCAGCTAGCACATCTGGGCAAAAACTGGCGGTGTGTTAGAGCCCAGGGACAGCAGGAGGAGGAGCAGGAGGAGGAGGAGCAGGGGGAGGGGAGTGTAGGCCGAAGCCTGCACAGGCGGCAGCTTTGGGTGTGTTGTGTCTGCGTGGCTTTTGCAGGACACGTTGCCGGCTACACAGCAGGGGAACAGCTGGCGGTGCTGGACCCCACTGACACATTGGCGAGGTGTTTGGCTCTGTGCAGCCAGCACTTCCGGACAGCAACTAGCGTTGTTGGAGCCCGGGCTCTGCAGGTGGAGCAGAGTGTAGGCCGAAGCCTAATTGAACCGATTTCAAAAGTCACCTTTAACCCCCCCTCAGGGGTTACAAAGTAGAAGAGCCACAGCTTATGCAGCAGCAGTGCTGCGCAAGTCAAAGGTTGCTCTTGTAATTTTTCTCCTTGCACACGCTGAATGGAACACGTATAACATTTAGCCCTTTATACAGTCAAACTGTGTAATGGAGGCGAGAGTTCCCTTTGTAATGAGACGCAGCACAGGTGTCAAGAATCCCACCTTGGTGCTGGGTGCAGCCTCCCGAGCGTTGTTATTTGCTGTACAGGAGTCTGCGCTGTCGTGTTATCCCCTGGCCTAGCGCCGTTAGCGCTGCCCATCTTCTGGCATCATGTAATGTCGGCCGGTGCGGTTCGCGATGACCATGAATCCCAGCCCCGCAGTGTCTTAACATTGTTAAAACACTGCGGGGCTGGGATTCAGGGCCTGGCGCAGCACATATGTTGGCATCTCACACTCGGGTCCTTACACCCGCTTCAGACTGTGCGGCGTCATCTGATCCCTTATCGCATGCCACGGCCATGAAGCCGCACAGTCCGAAGAAGGCGGAAGGAGAGGAGGGACAGGCGAACTGATGCACTGATCCTGCCCATCAATCACACCCTCGCAGTCCCAATAAATAAGACACCGAGGGGCGTTGTGTGGGTCAGGGCGGCCGCAGAGGCGCAGGCAGCCAAACAATGATGCCAGAAGACGGGCAGCGCTACCAAGGGGGTTGCAGCGTGTCATTACAAAGGAAAGTCACACCACCGGGACGGTTAAATGGTCACACAGAGGACACATTGCAGACGTGTTTTCAGTTCCACATGTGCGAGGAGAATACGTTTCTGAGCCACCTTGCACACATGCAGCATTACCGCTGTACAAGGTGGCTGGATAACGTAAAAACGCCTGGGGGAGGGGGGACAGGTTCCCTTCAATTTCAGTTCTTGTGTCTGCGTGGCTTTTGCAGGACACGTTGCCGGCTGCACAGCAGGGGAACAGCTGGCGGTGCTGGACCCCACTGACACATTGGCTGGTGTTTTTCTCTGTGCAGCTAGCACATCTGGGCAAAAACTGGCGGTGTGTTAGAGCCCAGGGACAGCAGGAGGAGGAGCAGGAGGAGGAGGAGCAGGGGGAGGGGAGTGTAGGCCGAAGCCTGCACAGGCGGCAGCTTTGGGTGTGTTGTGTCTGCGTGGCTTTTGCAGGACACGTTGCCGGCTACACAGCAGGGGAACAGCTGGCGGTGCTGGACCCCACTGACACATTGGCGAGGTGTTTGGCTCTGTGCAGCCAGCACTTCCGGACAGCAACTAGCGTTGTTGGAGCCCGGGCTCTGCAGGTGGAGCAGAGTGTAGGCCGAAGCCTAATTGAACCGATTTCAAAAGTCACCTTTAACCCCCCCTCAGGGGTTACAAAGTAGAAGAGCCACAGCTTATGCAGCAGCAGTGCTGCGCAAGTCAAAGGTTGCTCTTGTAATTTTTCTCCTTGCACACGCTGAATGGAACACGTATAACATTTAGCCCTTTATACAGTCAAACTGTGTAATGGAGGCGAGAGTTCCCTTTGTAATGAGACGCAGCACAGGTGTCAAGAATCCCACCTTGGTGCTGGGTGCAGCCTCCCGAGCGTTGTTATTTGCTGTACAGGAGTCTGCGCTGTCGTGTTATCCCCTGGCCTAGCGCCGTTAGCGCTGCCCATCTTCTGGCATCATGTAATGTCGGCCGGTGCGGTTCGCGATGACCATGAATCCCAGCCCCGCAGTGTCTTAACATTGTTAAAACACTGCGGGGCTGGGATTCAGGGCCTGGCGCAGCACATATGTTGGCCTCTCACACTCGGGTCCTTACACCCGCTTCAGACTGTGCGGCGTCATCTGATCCCTTATCGCATGCCACGGCCATGAAGCCGCACAGTCCGAAGAAGGCGGAAGGAGAGGAGGGACAGGCGAACTGATGCACTGATCCTGCCCATCAATCACACCCTCGCAGTCCCAATAAATAAGACACCGAGGGGCGTTGTGTGGGTCAGGGCGGCCGCAGAGGCGCAGGCAGCCAAACAATGATGCCAGAAGACGGGCAGCGCTACCAAGGGGGTTGCAGCGTGTCATTACAAAGGAAAGTCACACCACCGGGACGGTTAAATGGTCACACAGAGGACACATTGCAGACGTGTTTTCAGTTCCACATGTGCGAGGAGAATACGTTTCTGAGCCACCTTGCACACATGCAGCATTACCGCTGTACAAGGTGGCTGGATAACGTAAAAACGCCTGGGGGAGGGGGGACAGGTTCCCTTCAATTTCAGTTCTTGTGTCTGCGTGGCTTTTGCAGGACACGTTGCCGGCTGCACAGCAGGGGAACAGCTGGCGGTGCTGGACCCCACTGACACATTGGCTGGTGTTTTTCTCTGTGCAGCTAGCACATCTGGGCAAAAACTGGCGGTGTGTTAGAGCCCAGGGACAGCAGGAGGAGGAGCAGGAGGAGGAGGAGCAGGGGGAGGGGAGTGTAGGCCGAAGCCTGCACAGGCGGCAGCTTTGGGTGTGTTGTGTCTGCGTGGCTTTTGCAGGACACGTTGCCGGCTACACAGCAGGGGAACAGCTGGCGGTGCTGGACCCCACTGACACATTGGCGAGGTGTTTGGCTCTGTGCAGCCAGCACTTCCGGACAGCAACTAGCGTTGTTGGAGCCCGGGCTCTGCAGGTGGAGCAGAGTGTAGGCCGAAGCCTAATTGAACCGATTTCAAAAGTCACCTTTAACCCCCCCTCAGGGGTTACAAAGTAGAAGAGCCACAGCTTATGCAGCAGCAGTGCTGCGCAAGTCAAAGGTTGCTCTTGTAATTTTTCTCCTTGCACACGCTGAATGGAACACGTATAACATTTAGCCCTTTATACAGTCAAACTGTGTAATGGAGGCGAGAGTTCCCTTTGTAATGAGACGCAGCACAGGTGTCAAGAATCCCACCTTGGTGCTGGGTGCAGCCTCCCGAGCGTTGTTATTTGCTGTACAGGAGTCTGCGCTGTCGTGTTATCCCCTGGCCTAGCGCCGTTAGCGCTGCCCATCTTCTGGCATCATGTAATGTCGGCCGGTGCGGTTCGCGATGACCATGAATCCCAGCCCCGCAGTGTCTTAACATTGTTAAAACACTGCGGGGCTGGGATTCAGGGCCTGGCGCAGCACATATGTTGGCCTCTCACACTCGGGTCCTTACACCCGCTTCAGACTGTGCGGCGTCATCTGATCCCTTATCGCATGCCACGGCCATGAAGCCGCACAGTCCGAAGAAGGCGGAAGGAGAGGAGGGACAGGCGAACTGATGCACTGATCCTGCCCATCAATCACACCCTCGCAGTCCCATTAAATAAGACAACGAGGGCTGTTGTGTGGGTCAGGGCGGCCGCAGAAGCGCAGCCAGCCAAACAATGATGCCAGAAGACGGGCAGCGTTACCAAGGAGCTTGTTGCGTGTGTCAATACAAAGTCAAATCACACCTGAGGGACGTTTTAATGGTCACAGAGGACACATTTTAGACGTGTTCACTTCAACATGGGCAAGGAGAATAAGTTTCTGAGCCACCTTGAACACATGCAGCATTACTGCTGTTCAAGGTAGCTGTAAAACATAGAAACACCTGGGGGAGGGGGGACAGGTTCCCTTCAATTTCAGTTCTTGTGTCTGCGTGGCGGTCGCAGGACACGTTGCCGGCTACACAGCAGGGGAACAGCTGGCGGTGCTGGACCCCACTGACACATTGGCTGGTGTTTTTCTCTGTGCAGCTAGCACATCTGGGCAAAAACTGGCGGTGTTAGAGCCCAGGGTCAGCAGGAGGAGCAGGGGGAGCGGAGTGTAGGCCGAAGCCTGCACTCGAGCAAGTTGAAAGGAAACCTTTAACCCCCCCCCCCCCAGGCGTTTGTAGCTGAAAGAGCCATTGTGTACAGCACTAATGCTGGAAAAGGTAAACTTAGCTCTTTTAATTATGGTCCTTGTACATGCGGAACCTAACATTTATGAAATGTGTCCCCACACAGCGTTAAACCGTCCGGTAGGTGGAACTTTCCTTTGTCGTGTGACGCAGCACAGCCATCATTTTTACCCCCTTGGCGCCGTTCGCCCCCTCCTCAGCGTTGTTTGAATCTGTCCCGGAGCCTGCGCTGTTAGGTTAGCCCATGGCTATGCACACATGTTGCGCTGCCCGTCTTCTGACCTCATTTGGTGTCAGGCTGGCTGCGCCTGTGCGGGTGCGCTGGCCGAGATCCCGCCTCGCAGTGTCGTCTCATGTAATCCCACCGCGGGCCTGTGATCCGTGCCCGTGCGCAGTGCATATCCTCTCCTCTCACTCCCCTCCCTACGGCTTTTTCAGACTGTGCGGTGTCACGGCCGTGGCATGCTATTAGGGACCAGCTGACATCGCACAGTCTGAAGAAGCCGTAGGGAGGGGAGTGAGAGGAGAGGATATGCACTGCGCACGGGCACGGATCACAGGCCCGCGGTGGGATTACATTAGACGACACTGCGAGGCGGGATCTCGGCCAGCGCACCCGCACAGGCGCAGCCAGCCTGACACCAAATGAGGTCAGAAGACGGGCAGCGCAACATGTGTGCATGGCCAAGGGCTAACCTAACAGCGCAGGCTCCGGGACAGATTCAAACAACGCTGAGGAGGGGGCGCACGGCGCCAAGGGGGTAAAAATGATGGCTGTGCTGCGTCACACGACAAAGGAAAGTTCCACCTACCGGACGGTGTAACGCTGTGTGGGGACACATTTCATAAGTGTTTGGTTCAGCATGTGCAAGGAGCATCACGAAAAGAGGCACTTTTTCCCTTTGCATCATCATTACTGCTGCACAAGGTGGCTCCTTCAGTAACAAACGCCTGGGGGGGGGGGGGGGTCAGGTTCCCTTACATTTAACTTGTTGTGTCTGCGTGGCGGTCGCAGTACACGTTGCCGTATACACAGCAGGGGAACAGCTGGCGGTGCTGAACCCCACTAACACATTGGCGAGGTGTTTGGCTCTGTGCGTACAGCACTTCTGGACGGCAACTAGCGGTGTTGGAGCCCAGGGACACGTGGAGGAGGAGGAGGTTGGAGGAGGTAGGAGGAGGTAGGAGGGATTGCCACACACACAGCAGGGGAACAGCTGACGTTACTGAACCCCAATAACAGAGGAGGGACTGTTGACTGTGCGTACAGCACTTCTGGACGGCAACTGGCGGTGTTGGAGCCCAGGGACAGGTGGAGGAGGAGGAGGTTGGAGGAGGTAGGAGGGATTGCCACACACACAGCAGGGGAACAGCTGACGTTACTGAACCCCAATAACAGAGGAGGGACTGTTGACTGTGCGTACAGCACTTCTGGACGGCAACTGGCGGTGTTGGAGCCCAGGGACAGGTGGAGGAGGAGGAGGTTGGAGGAGGTAGGAGGGATTGCCACACACACAGCAGGGGAACAGCTGACGTTACTGAACCCCAATAACAGAGGAGGGACTGTTGACTGTGCGTACAGCACTTCTGGACGGCAACTGGCGGTGTTGGAGCCCAGGGACAGGTGGAGGAGGAGGAGGTTGGAGGAGGTAGGAGGAGGTAGGAGGGATTGCCACACACACAGCAGGGGAACAGCTGACGTTACTGAACCCCAATAACAGAGGAGGGACTGTTGACTGTGCGTACAGCACTTCTGGACGGCAACTGGCGGTGTTGGAGCCCAGGGACAGGTGGAGGAGGAGGAGGTAGGAGGAGGTAGGAGGGATTGCCACACACACAGCAGGGGAACAGCTGACGTTACTGAACCCCAATAACAGAGGAGGGACTGTTGACTGTGCGTACAGCACTTCTGGACGGCAACTGGCGGTGTTGGAGCCCAGGGACAGGTGGAGGAGGAGGAGGTTGGAGGAGGTAGGAGGGATTGCCACACACACAGCAGGGGAACAGCTGACGTTACTGAACCCCAATAACAGAGGAGGGACTGTTGACTGTGCGTACAGCACTTCTGGACGGCAACTGGCGGTGTTGGAGCCCAGGGACAGGTGGAGGAGGAGGAGGTAGGAGGAGGTAGGAGGGATTGCCACACACACAGCAGGGGAACAGCTGACGTTACTGAACCCCAATAACAGAGGAGGGACTGTTGACTGTGCGTACAGCACTTCTGGACGGCAACTGGCGGTGTTGGAGCCCAGGGACAGGTGGAGGAGGAGGAGGTTGGAGGAGGTAGGAGGGATTGCCACACACACAGCAGGGGAACAGCTGACGTTACTGAACCCCAATAACAGAGGAGGGACTGTTGACTGTGCGTACAGCACTTCTGGACGGCAACTGGCGGTGTTGGAGCCCAGGGACAGGTGGAGGAGGAGGAGGTTGGAGGAGGTAGGAGGGATTGCCACACACACAGCAGGGGAACAGCTGACGTTACTGAACCCCAATAACAGAGGAGGGACTGTTGACTGTGCGTACAGCACTTCTGGACGGCAACTGGCGGTGTTGGAGCCCAGGGACAGGTGGAGGAGGAGGAGGTAGGAGGAGGTAGGAGGGATTGCCACACACACAGCAGGGGAACAGCTGACGTTACTGAACCCCAATAACAGAGGAGGGACTGTTGACTGTGCGTACAGCACTTCTGGACGGCAACTGGCGGTGTTGGAGCCCAGGGACAGGTGGAGGAGGAGGAGGTTGGAGGAGGTAGGAGGGATTGCCACACACACAGCAGGGGAACAGCTGACGTTACTGAACCCCAATAACAGAGGAGGGACTGTTGACTGTGCGTACAGCACTTCTGGACGGCAACTGGCGGTGTTGGAGCCCAGGGACAGGTGGAGGAGGAGGAGGTTGGAGGAGGTAGGAGGGATTGCCACACACACAGCAGGGGAACAGCTGACGTTACTGAACCCCAATAACAGAGGAGGGACTGTTGACTGTGCGTACAGCACTTCTGGACGGCAACTGGCGGTGTTGGAGCCCAGGGACAGGTGGAGGAGGAGGAGGTTGGAGGAGGTAGGAGGGATTGCCACACACACAGCAGGGGAACAGCTGACGTTACTGAACCCCAATAACAGAGGAGGGACTGATGACTGTGCGTACAGCACTTCTGGACGGCAACTGGCGGTGTTGGAGCCCAGGGACAGGTGGAGGAGGAGGAGGTTGGAGGAGGTAGGAGGGATTGCCACACACACAGCAGGGGAACAGCTGACGTTACTGAACCCCAATAACAGAGGAGCGACTGTTGGGACTGTGCGTACAGCACTACCAGGCAACAACTAGCGGTGTTGGAGCCCAGGGACAGGTGGAAAAGCAGAGGAACACAATGTAGGCCGAAGCCTGAGAAAGTCGAAAGGGAACCTTTAACCCCCCCCCAAGGCGTTTGTAGCTGAAAGAGCCAGCTTGTGCAGCACAAAAGATGCAAAAGGAAAAGGTGGCTCTTTTCATCATGCTCCTTGCAAACACAGAACTAAACACTTATAAAATGTGTCCCCTGCAACCGTAAAACCGTCCCGGAGGTGGGACTTTCCTTCGTAATGTGACGCAGCCCAGCCGTCATTCCTACCCCCCCGGCGCCGCGCACCGGCTCCTCAGCGTTGTTTTATTCCGTCCAGGAGCCTGCGCTGTTATGTTATCCCGTGGCCAGGCACACTTAGCGCTGCCCGTCTTCTGGCATCATTTGGTGTCTGGATGGCTGCGCCTGTGCGGCCGCGCTGGCAGAGAGCCCGCCTCGCAGTGTCTTCTGATTTAATCCCACTGGGGGCCTGGGATCCATGGACATGCGCAGTGCATATCTGAACCTCCACCTCTCACTCATCTCCCTATGGCTTCTTCAGACTGTGCGGTGTCACGGCCGTGGCATGCTGTTAGGGACCAGCTGACACCGAACAGTCTGAAGAAGCCATAGGGAAATGAGTGAGAGGTGGAGGTTCAGATATGCACTGCGCATGTCCATGGATCCCAGGCCCCCAGTGGGATTAAATCAGAAGACACTGCGAGGCGGGCTCTCTGCCAGCGCGGCCGCACAGGCGCAGCCATCCAGACACCAAATGATGCCAGAAGACGGGCAGCGCTAAGTGTGCCTGGCCACGGGATAACATAACAGCGCAGGCTCCTGGACGGAATAAAACAACGCTGAGGAGCCGGTGCGCGGCGCCGGGGGGGTAGGAATGACGGCTGGGCTGCGTCACATTACGAAGGAAAGTCCCACCTCCGGGACGGTTTTACGGTATCAGTGGACACATTTTATAAGTGTTAAGTTCTGCGTGTGCAAGGAGCTAAACAAAAATAGCTACCTTTTCCTTGGGCAGCATTACTGCTGCACAAGGTGGCTCTTTCAGTAACAAACGCCTTGGGGGGGGGGGGACAGATTCCCTTACATTTCAGTTGTTGTGTCAGCGTGGCGGTCGCATGACACATTGCCGGCTACACAGCTGGGGATCAGCTGACGTTACTGAAACCCAATAACACTGGGTCGTATGTTTTGACTGTGCAGACGGCACGTCTGAGCCTCAACTGGCGGTGTTGGAGCCCAGGAATTTAAGTTCAGGTGGTAGAAAGATGAACACAACAGGAGACCTGGATAACGTATACAGTGACCTAATTATTCAATCAGGAGGAGGAGTGGCAAATTCCGGCGAGATCCAGGCCTTGTTCATTTTCAGGAAAGTAAGCCGGTCAACGTTATCGGAGGATAGTCGCATGCGACGGTCAGTTAGTACACCACCTGCAGCACTAAAGACACGTTCCGATAATACACTGGCCGCAGGGCAAGACAGCACCTCCAATGCATACTGGCTTAGCTCTGGCCATGTATCCAGCTTTGAGACCCAAAACTTGAAAGGGGAAGAGCCGTCTGGGAGTACAGCAAGAGGGCAAGACATGTAGTCTGTCACCATCTGACGGAACCGTTGCCTCCTGCTGACTGGAGCCGTCTGTGATGGTGTAGACTTTTGTGGCGGGCACAGAAAACTGTGCCACAGTTCGGCCATACTGGTCTTGCCTTGGGCAGAGGCACTGCTTCTGCTCCCTCTTTGTGCAGAGCCTCCACCACGGCCTGGACGCACTGAGCTGCTTTGGAATGCACTAGCAGCACTTCTCTCAGTTGGAATGGAGAAGATGATGGAATTGACCAGTGTGTCTTGGTACTCCCGCATTTTTCGCTCCCGGTTCAACGGTGTGATGAGGCTTTCTACGTTGTCCCGGTAGCGAGGATCGAGGAGGGTGAACACCCAATAATCAGACATGTTGAGAATGTGGGCGATGCGGCGGTCGTTTCTCAGGCACTGCAGCATGTAATCCACCATGTGCTGCAGACTGCCAACTGCCCAAGAAACGCTGTCCCCTGCTGGAGGCGTGATCTCTGCCCGCTCGTCATCACCCCACCCTCGCTGTACACACTGAGTACTGGACAATTGTGTAACTCCCTCCTCTGGACGGATGTCTTCCTCCTCCATTGACTCCTCCTCATCCTCCTCACAAACGGTCCCCTGCCTACGCGTTTGTGAGGAACCACGTGGCGCTGACTGTCCAGAAGATGATGGAAATGGTGAATCCTCATCCTCCACCTCTTCCACAACATCATCCCTTAGCGCTTGCAGTGATTTTTCAAGCAGGCAGATAAGGGGGACAGTCATGCTGACTAGTGCATCATCTGCACTCGCCATCCGCGTGGAATAATCAAAGGGACGCAAAACCTGGCAGACGTCATTCATAGTGGCCCACTCTGTGGTTGTGAAGTCTGTACGGCGCTGACTGCGACTTTTTTGCGCCTGAAGCAGCTGGTACTCCATTACAGCTTGCTGCTGCTCACACAACCGCTCCAACATATGTAACGTGGAATTCCACCTGGTAGGTAGGTCACATATGATGCAATGTTCCGGCAGGCGGTGTCGGCGCTGCAGAGCCGCAATGCGCGCTTTTGCCGTGCTGGAACGCCGCAAGTGAGCACACTCTAGGCGGACCTTGTGCAGCAGTGCATCAAGATCCGGATAGTCCCTCAAAAAGCTCTGCACGACCAAATTGAGCACATGTGCCAGACATGGGATGTGAGTGAGGTTGCCGAGGCCCAGAGCTGCCACCAGATTTCGGCCATTATCACACACTACCATGCCTGGCTGGAGATTCGCTGGCACAAACCACACATCGCTCTCCTGCTTGATGGCATTCCAGAGCTCCTGCGCTGTGTGGCTACGATTCCCCAAGAAAATTAATTTCAAGACGGCCTGTTGACGTTTGGCCACGGCTGTGCTCATGTCGGTCGTAACAGGTACACGTTCATCACGGGTCCATGTGGAGGTGGACTGTGACGGCTCCTGCAGCGATGATTCTGAGGAACTGGTGTAAGAGGAGGAGTCAATGCGTACAGAATGGATTCCTGCAATCCTTGGAGTGGGCAGGACACGTCCTGCGCCACTCGCACGGTCTGTACCCGGCTCAACGACATTAACCCAATGGGCAGTGAGGGAAAGGTATCGCCCCTGTCCATGTTGACTGGTCCACGCATCGGTGGTGAGGTGGACCTTGCTACTGACAGCGTTCAGTAGCGCGTGTTTTATGTGTCCCTCCACATGCTTCTGCAGGGCAGGGACGGCTTGCCTGCTGAAGTAAAAGCGGCTGGGCACATTGTACTGTGGGACTGCCAATGACATCAAGTCACGGAAGCTGTCAGTCTCCACCAGCCTGAATGACAGCATTTCCAGTGACAGAAGTTTGGCAATGCCTGCAGTCAGAGCCTGTGCTCGTGGGTGGTTTGACGAGAAAGGCCGCCTTTTCTCCCATGCCTGTACTACCGATGGCTGTAGACTGGGCTGGGAGTGTGTGGATGACTGGGAAAGTGGCGCTGCGGGTGGAATTACAGCGGGTCTCTGGACAACAGGGGCAGAGGTTCTTCCACGGCGATCCTGGGAGGACGCCGAACCAGCTGCGTGTGAGGTAGAGGAAGAGGCAACACGAGCTGAAGAGGTGGTAGCTGCCGCTGTTGGTTGGCCTACCTCTTCAGTGTGTTTTTCTAACTCCGCCGGGTGCCTGTTGCGCACATGTTTCCACATGTTGGAGGTATTGAGGTTGCTGACATTTTTCCCTCTTTTGACTTTTTGATGACACACGTTGCATCTGACATAGCAAATGTCATCTGCAACTGTGTCAAAAAAGGACCAGGCACTGCAAGTCTTGGGAGCGCCCTTTTTGGCTTTTGGAAGAGACATGCTCCTAACGGGTGCCAAAGCGGAGGCTGCAGGATCCGCAGTCTTCCCCCTCCCTCTCCCTCTTTGGGCCGTACGGGGAATCTCTTCCTCAGAGCTGCTCCCACCACCTTCCTGTCCCTCACGCCAAGATGGGTCGAGGACCTCATCATCTACACTACCCTCTGCCCCCAACTGCTCCTCCTGGGTAGTCTCAGCAGCAGAGCACGCACCAGTAAGTGGCACCTGAGTGTCATCATCAGCTGATGCGGCCTGCGATGTGGTGACCGGAGCCACTGGCCCACCCGCCTCTTCAGAGGAAGACAGAAAAAGCTGTTGGGCATCACTGCACCCTGCCTCTTCTTCCATTTCTCCAATGCTGCTTGGCTGGCCCCCTGTTTCCAAGCCAAGAGATTCAGAGAACAGAAGTAGAGACGGCTCCTGTCCTGGGCTCTCTGTCTGCCTGGGCAATTTGGCAGGTGGTGAAGAGACAGATGGCTGCTCTCCAGTGCTCTGTGTCTGAGAGGATGTGGCACTAATGGAAGTTGATGCATTAGCTGCCATCCATCCGACAACAGCTTCAATTTGTTCTTCACGCAGCAGCGGTGTACGGCGCTCGGACACAAAGCTTCGCATGAACGACTGTTGCCTGGTGAAAGTGGGTGCTGATGAGTCACCGGTGCCCGCAGCAGGCACAGAATCCCCACGTCCCCTCCCTGCTCCGCGACGGCTCCCACGCCCCCGTGCCTTACTCACTGCCTTCTTCATCTTGGTTGACTGATAAAGATAAGCAGAAAAGTACTAACGGATTTGTGTGCTTATTCCTGAGCAACTCCTCCTAACAGGTATAAGAAGCACTAATTATCTAAAGTGTGGACTAGACTTTAATATGAGCTAATGTGGCCTACAGAAATGTAAAGTGGTGTAACTGGTGTGTTTGGTGAACTTTATTATTTATTTATTTTTTGGGGGCTGAACTGACAACAGATAGAGCTGCAGTCACACGGAGACCGTGCAGACAGACGTAAACGGCGCTACAAGGCCCAAAAACCCTCCTCTACTTTATCCTATGTAGTGTTTTTCCACAAATTAGCTGGAGACGGGTGGAAAGACACTAATAGGATTTTTTTGAATAAATTAGCAGCAGACTACACTATTTGGAAAAAAAAGAAAATTGATTTGGCGGTATGACGCAGTGAAAAACCCTGAGCTGGAGACAACCAGGCTATAGCTGCTCACAGATTACAGGGCGAGCTGCAGTCACACGGAGACCGTGCAGACAGCCGTAAACGGCGCTGCAAGGCCCAAAAACCCTCCTCTACTTTATCCTATGTAGTGTTTTTCCACAAATTAGCTGGAGACGGGTGGAAAGACACTAATAGGATTTTTTTAAATTAATTAGCAGCAGACTACACTACTTTGAAAAAAAAGAAAATTGATTTGGCAGTATGACGCAGTGAAAAACCCTGAGCTGGAGACAACCAGGCTATAGCTGCTCACAGATTACAGGGCGAGCTGCAGTCACACGGAGACCGTGCAGACAGCCGTAAACGGCGCTGCAAGGCCCAAAAACCCTCCTCTACTTTATCCTATGTAGTGTTTTTCCACAAATTAGCTGGAGACGGGTGGAAAGACACTAATAGGATTTTTTTAAATTAATTAGCAGCAGACTACACTACTTTGAAAAAAAAGAAAATTGATTTGGCGGTATGACGCAGTGAAAAACCCTGAGCTGGAGACAACCAGGCTACAGCTGCTCACAGATTACAGGGCGAGCTGCAGTCACACGGAGACCGTGCAGACAGCCGTAAACGGCGCTGCAAGGCCCAAAAACCCTCCTCTACTTTATCCTATGTAGTGTTTTTCCACAAATTAGCTGGAGACGGGTGGAAAGACACTAATAGGATTTTTTAAAATTAATTAGCAGCAGACTACACTACTTTGAAAAAAAAGAAAATTGATTTGGCGGTATGACGCAGTGAAAAACCCTGAGCTGGAGACAACCAGGCTACAGCTGCTCACAGATTACAGGGCGAGCTGCAGTCACACGGAGACCGTGCAGACAGCCGTAAACGGCGCTGCAAGGCCCAAAAACCCTCCTCTACTTTATCCTATGTAGTGTTTTTCCACAAATTAGCTGGAGACGGGTGGAAAGACACTAATAGGATTTTTTTGAATAAATTAGCAGCAGACTACACTACTTGGGAAAAAAAAAAAAAAAAGGAACAGTATGAGGCAATGAACCACCCTCCCTGAACTGAATACAACCAACTATGGATGGCCTATGTGGCTGCACTCAGACTGGAGACTGGGCTGCACTCACACACACACACACACAGACCCTGCAGATCGCTGTGAAAACAGCGCTACAAGGCAAAAGCAAGGTGAATAGTAGGTGAACACAGCGGTTGCTAAATTAGCCTTTGGAAAGCACAAAGAAGCAAATCGCTATCTCTAAACTGTCCCTCAGTCAGCAAACAGCGTCCTGTCACTAACTGAATTCACAGCAGAGTGATCGCAAAATGGCGCCAGCGACTTTTAAACTGCATCATGACATCATTACACCAGCCAATCACAGCCTTGCCAGTAGTTTCATGCCCTCCATGCTAAACAGGATGTGCCCACACTTGGAATCAATCTCATTGGCTGAATTTCTGCTTTTTGAATCTTAGAACTTCCGATTCCGGTATCCGATACGCGGCAAGTATCGGAATCCCGGTATCGGAATTCCGATACCGCAAGTATCGGCCGATACCCGATACTTGCGGTATCGGAATGCTCAACACTAGTTGTCAGTGGTATGTGAGAAGGCACTGAGTCTGTGTCAGGTCAGAAGAAGCTTGATGCATCCACTATGTTCCTGGAAAAATTTCCCGGTCTGGACGCCAGAAGAGCGAGAGCAGATTCTGTCTTGGATAGCAGACAAGGCCTTATGCATTTGTCAAGCAGGAACAAATCTTCCTCGACCACACAGTCTAATGTCGATTTCATCCAATCCTGAAGCTGTGGTTCTCCTTCCTCCTGCCATTATGAGTCACAGGAGACATATGACCCCAATCTTGGCCACTCTGAGGATCTGTTTGCTATGTATCCTTTGGCTTACTCTGGCCTATCACTGTGCAGCATTGAAGAGGGACGTGAGGAGGTGACGTGTGTTGATGCTCAAGTATTTGAGGAGTTACGGCCAGAAGAAAGCCACTTGGAGGAATGTCATTTACTGTCTCCAGAGGTAGAGGCTGATGATGATGAGACACAGTTGCCATCAGGTCAGCCTACAATGTCAACTGGGAAGGAGTAATGAAATGGAAGATGAGGTGGTCGATGATGAGTCAATTGATCCGACCTGGACCGTTGGCACGCATAGCCATCACAGCAACACAGAGGAAGATGGATATGTAGCACCAACACATGAACCAATGGGTCGTGGTTTGCCAAGAATGAGAACTGGGTCAATTGTTCCCAAGAGCACCCCCGCTGTGGGCCAAGTCAGGGCAAGGGGGCATTCAGCCGCTGTGTGGAATTTTTTTTCTGAAAGTCCTTCAGAGAAAAACATTGTAGTCTGTAGCATCTGCCATACCGGCTAGGTTAAAGGCAACCTGAGCACCACCAGTAGGTGAAACCACATGACAGCCAAAAACCCCAGTTGGTGGGCAGAACACCAGGGTACCAAATTCGTGTCTGCAGGTCAAACCACTGCCATGTCGCTTGGGCTATGATCTTCAGAATGTGCTGTTCAGGAAGGAGGCACTCATACCTACTGCCCACAAGCTGTGGTTGCTCAAACTCAAGAAACATCAACCACATCCACTTCCTTGTCCCAGCAAAGCGTCCAATTGTCTGCACCTGAGAGCTTGGAAAGAAAGGGTAAATACCCAGCTACGCACCCACAGGCACAAATACTAACCTCACTCATTGCCAAATTGCTAGCTGTGGAGATGTTTTCATTTAGGCTTGTGGGAACACAGTCTTTCTGGGATCTCTTAGCTGTGGCTGCCCCATGATACAGTGTTCCCAGCTGCCACTATTTTGCCTGGTGTGCCGTCCCTGCGTTACACAAGCATGTGTTAAACAATCTGAACCGTGTTCTCACCAACGTCATAACTGGGAAGGCTCACCTAACAACAGACACCTGGACAAGTTGTTGTGGACAGGGACAATACATTTCTGTCATGGCACACTGGGTAAACCTGTTGGAGGGTGGGACAAAGGGGCAATCTGGAACATCACACATCCTACCCACATCAAGAATACTGAGCCCCACTTCTGTCAGAGTTTCCATCTCTTCATATTCCACTTTCTCTCTCCCCTCCTCCTGCTCCTCATCCTCTGCTGAAGTACCCTCCCCATCACTACCAAGCTGGGACCAGTGCAGCAGGGCATTGGCAAAGCGGCAACACACTCTGCTGAAGCTGATCTATTTAGGTCATAAACCACACACTGTAGCACAGCTGTGGCAAGCTTTAAAACAACAGACTGATCAGTGGATCTCTCCACTGCACTTCCTACACGGTCTGGTGTTCTGCAATAATGGGCGTACCCTGGTGGCGGCTTTAAAGGTCAGCAAGCTGGTACATGTGCCATGAATGGCTCTCATATTGAACCTAGTTGTTCAGAAATTTCTGAAAAGTTAACCCGCGCCTTGCCGTACCTACTTGAGAAGGTGCGCCGTATTAGTGTCCATTTCTGCCATTCCTTTACCGCTTTTGCTGGTCTTACAGCACTGCAAAAGTGCTTGAATTTGCAAAGTCACCGACTCATTTGCGACCTGCCCACTTGGTGGAACTCAACCTATCATATGTTGGTGAGGATTAGTTAGCAGCAGAGGGCAGTAGCTGAATACCAGCTTCAACATGCTCATCAGACTGAGAGTCAGCCACCACACATAACTGTCGAGTGGGTGTGGATCGTTGACATTTGTGAGGTTCTTGAGAACGTGGAGTACTGCACCACCATCAGACTGATGTTTCTCTTGAAACAATCACTGCATAATCTCAAAGAGGAAGCTTTCAGTGCCCAGCATGTTGGTATAGAGCCAAATTTCACAATGAGTGATACTACCCAGCCCAGCCAATTTTTTGAGGCAACACTGGGTGAGGAGGAGGAAGATGAGGAGGATGAGGAGGGAGAGGACTTGTTTTTCTGTGCTACTGAGGGGACTCCTAATGCTACAGAGGTGACATCCAACCCAAGTTTAATATCTGTGCAGCCTGGATGGGCTGGAGAGGAGGAGGTGGAGGAGGAGAAGGCGAGTCAGTGTGAGGAGAGGATGGGTATTGT
Source organism: Ranitomeya variabilis (assembly GCF_051348905.1). Classification (NCBI taxonomy): domain Eukaryota; kingdom Metazoa; phylum Chordata; class Amphibia; order Anura; family Dendrobatidae; genus Ranitomeya; species Ranitomeya variabilis. The sequence goes on along the minus strand of NC_135232.1, from coordinate 821,735,466 downwards.
TCTTACTATTGGGGACAAAGAACACTTACCTTTTTGCAGCTTGGCTCACATGGCACAGTTCATGTGTAAGTGTCTGTGGCAAGACCCTCGCATGATACACATTTTATCCAACAACCAATACTGGTTGGCCACCTTTCTTGATCCACGGTACAAGGAGAAATTTCCTTCTCTCTTTTTGGAGTCATCAAAGAGTTTCATGTAGATCAGTTGCAGAAAACATCAACCTCAGACATTGCTGGTGGCAGAGGTAGCGGCTGTTTTCAACATCAAGGGATAATGGGGAGAGACCTAACACCAGGTCCAACAAATATGGGGGGGGGGAAATGTGCACAAATTGGTCAATTTTCAATAAACCAGCACAACAGCAAGGGCTATCTGTGACTTTAACAATGCCAAGGAAGGAGAAATTGCAGAACATGGTCAAGGGTTACTTACGTGACCATACATGCATCCTTTCTTATGCTTCAGTTCCCTTTAATTATTGGGTGTCCAAGCTGAAAACTTGGCCTGCTCGGCTGCTAGTGTGATGTCAGAGCGTGTTTAAGTTCTCCTGGGTCAATCATAACTAATAAGAGCACACGCCTCTTCACGGAAAATGCAGACTTACTCTGATTAAATTCAACAAGGACTGGATGTCTCCACAGTTTGCAATTTCTCCAAATGACAGCAAGCCAACCTAAATTCATCAAAAAGTTGATTCATGCAACTGCTGCTAACGTCAACCCCATCCTTTAAAAATCTGCTTCCTTCCTTCGTCAACTATGACTCAGCCCATAGGGCTAATTTTTACAAACCCTTTGCACATTGTGCAGTGGACAAACCAGGACAGTATTCCTTCTCTGGCCTAACTACTATTTGTGATTGGAAGCCTCTGGGATGGTGGATTCCTGCATCAACTATGACTCAGCCCATAGGGGTAATTTTTACAAACCCTATAGACATTGTGCAGTGGACAAATCTTGAATGTAGAGTGGTCCTACTAATATTTGTCATTGGAGGCCCTTGTGACAGGTTGTTTCACATTGTGACTGAGATTCGGGATACATATTCAATAGAAATGTACACTGATGGTTAATGACTGAGTGATGGCCTTTTGAAAACTTGAATTGAGGCCCACAACTACTGCAGTAGTCCAGCGTAGATAATGTTTATCAAGGGAGGCCCTTGTCATGGTATCTTTCTGCATCTATGACACAGCCCCAGGAATAATTTTTTTAAATACGATGCACATTCTGTACTCGACCAAGTAGTTCAGTATCAAAAAGTCTTCTACTCCTATATGATCTGGTGAACACTGTCAATACTCCAACCCAGCCCGGAGGGGAAGGAACCATATATCCTTTGTCCATTGACTTGCCCAAGAGATATAATTGAGCTCGTCATCCAGTTGACTAGTGCAGATTTATTTTTCAGGTTCACAGAGTTCACCCAAATCTAAGGATCGCAGGCCGCATTCACTGCTACCTTCTAATACTACATGCCTCTCGTCTTTTTCCATGTAGTCTTTGCCCTTAAATGAGTTAAATAATAGAGTGAGGGACATACAATATGAATAAGTGAGGGCACTCTCAAATGTACACAAGAGGGGCCTCCAAAATTTCTAGAGGGTGGCACTTCCCAATGTATGTTACAGGGCCATATAAGGGCTCTCACAAAACTCATGTTTCCTGCCTGCAGGCCCTCTGAACGTTTGAATTTAAGGCTGTAGAATCACATGGAGGTGGAGGAACGGGGGAGGAGAAGGGTGAAGCCCAATGCTACAATGAGCACATTGTAAACTGCTATGGAATATGTATTCCATTATCTGAATGTCAATGAGGGAGGGACAGCCCAAATATCTAAGTAAGAGCCATCCCTCAAAAACATACATTACAGGGCCCCCTCTGGGCCCTCACCAAACTCAGGTCTCCTGCCTACTGCATGCCCTCTGGACATTTGAATTTAGGGCCGCTGAATCACATGAAGGTGGAGGAAGGGGAAGGAGGAGGGTGAAGCCCAGTGCTACAATGGGCACATTGTAAACTGCTATGGAATATGTAGTCCACTATCTGAGTGTCAATGAGTGAGGGACCACCCAAATGTCTAAGTAAGAGCCGTCCCTCAAAAACGTACATTACAGGGCCCCCTTCTGGGCCCTCACCAAACTCAGGTTTCCTGCCTACTGCAGGCCTTCTGAATATTTGAATTTAGGGCCACAGAATCACCTGAAGGTGGAGGAATAGGGGGAGGAGGGTGAAGCCCAGTGCTACAATAGGCACATTGTAAACTGCTATGGAATATGTATTCCACTATCTGAGCGTCAATCAGGGAGGGACCGCCCAAATGTCTAAGTAAGAGCCGTTCCTCCAAAATGTATGTTACAGGGCCCCCTCAGGGACCACACCAATCTCAGGTTTCCTGCCTACGGCAGGCCCTCTGAACATTTGAATTTAGGGTCGCAGAATCATATGGATGTGGAGGAAGGGGAGAAAAGGAGGGTGAAGCCCAACGCTACAAAAAACGCATGTTACAGGGCCACCTGAGGCCTCTCAGGTCAAAGATCAACATACCTACTGGTACATTGTAGCTGGCCTTGTAAAGTGCTAGGGAATAGCTAATTAAAAATGATGTATGACATTTGTAAAACGCAAAAAAAACCTACAGTATGTGTGAACAAACGCTAAAAGAGATATTTTTTGTTTCTCTGGTTTATTTAGTCTTACAGCATATACAAGTGATTATGCAGGAAAAACAGTTTCTTTACCTTTTTGGTGTGTTAAATGCAATTTAGATTAGGTTTGGTAGTTGTTCGTGTGTATCTGAAAAAGTGGCGTAATACTGCGACAAACTTATTCCCAGAAACCATATGTGAGTCAGAAATACATGTAGATATATTCTCCAGGCTCTTCCCATTCTGTTTCATCACTTTCCCATCCATTTCAGCCTTTATCTCAGGCCCCTAGACCCCTTTGTAGGGTCCAGCAGAAAGTTACTCACATTTCCAATTGACTTGCATTGCACTCGCTATTCGGAACGAATACGCGATTTTTACAAAGTACTCGTTACAAGTATAGCGATGAATATTATGGTACTCGCTTATCACAAGTGCTTAGGTCCTCATATATTGAATTACGGATTAAACCCCTACTTGTGCAACTTCAATCAGAAGTGCCTTGTTCTACTATCCATGTGATTCTCATGCTCCAATCCATTAGGTGAAGCTGGGTTAAAAGGGCAGCTGACCTGCTCATAACTAGTCATGAGCGAACCCCTGGATATTCAGGTCCAGCGGGATTGGACAAACATTTAAAAAAGTTTGGTTTGGGTACCAGAACAGTATCCGAACCAAGACCCCATACAGATCAATGGGGGGCCTGAACATCCATTATTTTCCATGCTGTCATCTGCATGACAGCGCAGCAAACACTGCCTCTGATCAGCGTTAACAGTATTACCACCAGTCACAGAGCTACGGTTCATCTGACAGCCAGCAGCTGTGACAGGGTGCAAAAAGTTTACCTCCAGTCTCTGATGAGAGAGTACTACTCCCATAAGCCTACTCCTGCAGTTGCTAATAGCGGCAAGGGCAGGCAACACTGATCTGAGTATTCAACAGCTGGCACCTGCACTATAAATAAATCATTATTTTTAAAAAATGAATTGGGTCTGTTCTATTTTTGTTAACTAGAGCAGGCAAAACTGACAGATGTGGGGATGCAACTCTCAGCTGTCAGCTTTATCATATTGTAAATAAAAATCACACAGAATAAAGTCCTGTATTTGAAAAAAAAATCCACAACCTGTTTTACAAATGTATTTAAAACTAAAAAACACAGTTTTACTCTTTTTAAGCCCATTCCATTGAAGCCCATGTCACTTGTAGAAGACAGAAAGTAATAAACAACAAAAATACTCACCTTACACCTAAGCCACCAATACCCATGTCCCCTGTAAAAAAAAAAAAAAGAAAAATAATAAACAATCATATTCACATACATTTTACTAACTGGAGTTGCCCCAAAACTTTTTAACTTTTGGGAATTTTATTGCAATATTCCTCAGCTTCATCAGAATGAATAGAGTAAGGGTAGGATGAGAACATGATCTTACAGTTTGTCTAATTAAAGACGATCTGTAGCTTTCCTTATGACAGAAATCTAACTCCAGTTAATTGGAAGATTCTATCTTCAACACACCCTTTCAACAAGACTGATGTAAAAATTGCTGGTCTTGATGAATCCCCTGTTCAAAGTCTCTTCCTAGTCTTTCGGTTAGAAATTATGTTTTTTATTTTAAAGCATGATATGTTGAAGGGACTATATATAATCTTAATATGGACTAATTATATAGTAATTAGTCCATATTAAGATTTTTTTTCCACTGTATGTGCTTAAAGTTCTAATTTAAATATTATTTATTATTTTGGAACCTTATCAAACTTCCACATTAGAATTTGGTTTGATAATGATTAGTGATGAGCAAATTTGTTCGAAAAAGGATTGCCAAACAAAAAAAAGCACAAATATGGTGTTACGGCTGGCGGAACGCACCGAGTAAATATAATGATAGTAAAGGTGCGTTCGCAACCCGGGGTCCACCGTGCAGGAGTGGAACCTGCTGCTAGTAAATGGCGGCACTATATGGCGGTACTACACCAGAATGGACACGGGTTCTGTCACCTGGCCTGTATAGGAGTGAACTCTGTTGCTTCACAGAGTCGCAGGGCATAAAGGTAACACTGTGCCCTGTTAGCAGTCACAGGGTGCAGCAAATGGATACTAGTGGGATCCCTGCAATTCACCCCCACTATGCTGGTGATTGATCCTGCTCTGAGCCTGGGTGGCTTTTGAGCCTGCGCCTGAGGATGCCCTCAGTCAGATGCTGGGATCAAGCGGGACTTCCCACCCTACACTGACAGATTGTCAGGAGAAACTGGAGATAGCTGCACAGCGCGTACAGCACCGCACTGGAGGTCACTGCTGGTTAGACACAGTATATATTGTGCCTGGTGCTGAATGCCACTATCTGGCGCTAGACAGCTCCAACATTCGCGAACATTCATCAACTCTAGGGATGGGAATGATTCGGAGCTTTCACCAGAACAGGCATACATCAACACACATAATTACTGATTTATACTAGCGCATGGCAGTGCGGCCATGCAAACCTTTTATAGAGGAAGCTCTCCGGGACCTTCCTAATGGTCCAATAGGATCTGCTACAGGACCTGAGCATGTGACCCCTGACCTCCAATGAGAGGTCGTTCCTTGAGCATGCTCAGTAGAGGAAAAGCAGGACTTAGTCCCAGGAGAGTCTGCTCGCCGCTGATCAGTGCTGGTTACAATGGCTGAGCCTGTAAGATCAGCAGTAACCAAGCGCACGGTATCTGCCTGAGCCAGACACTGGGACAGATGTCTCTGCTGAACAGGCTCCACTGCAGCTGGAGAAAAATGGAAGACCACAGCAGAGGTGGTTTGAGATTCCCCCTGTGTAGTGGGGGGAACTCGACACCTAAGGCTACTTTCACACATCAGGCTTTTTGTTTCAGGCACAATCCGGCAATTTTTGGAAAAACCGGATCGGTTTTCTTTACGCTGGATTCGTTTTTTCCTATAGAGTTGTATTAGCGCCGGATTGTGCCTGATGGCCAGACGTTTTATACGTTTTTTTCCAGATCCATCCAAATAGTTGTTTCCAGCAGACGGAGAAGACGTCCACTTCAAGGTTTTTTTGTCCGGCAGAAAAAAACGCACAGTGACGGAATCGGCCAAAAACACATGAAACGGAGATGTGAATCAATGAATCCGGGGCCCGGATACAGTTTTCAAAGCATTTCCCATACAAATCATGCAGTTTTTCCTTTCTGGGGTCTCTCTCTCTCCCTCTCTCTCTCTCCCTTTCTCCCTCTCCCTCTCTCCTTCTCTCTCTTCTTCCCCGGAACCAGGAAGTAAAAAAATCTATGCGCATTAAAGAAGACCGGATCCAGCTAAAAACCGGATCCGGCGCATCAGTTTTCCACAATTTACGTCGGATCTGTTTTTAAAAAAATTTGCCGGATTTAGCCTGAAAAAAAAAACTGATGTGTGAAACTAGCCTAACACTACCCCCCTCCTAGGGCACCCCTCCTTGGGCCTCGCTACGCTCGAAGGCAGCAGTAAGCTGCAGAGCCCGAATGGGCTCAACAGGCTCCCAGGACCTGTCCTCTGGGCCATGACCCTTCTAATCCACCAAATAGAACCATTTGCCACGCACCACCTTACACCTCATGATGGCGTTCACCTCGTAATCGTCCGTAGATGAACCCAATGTCCCGGCAGACGACTCGGAAAACTGGGACATATAAACGGGCTTTAAGAGGGACACATGAAAGATATCCGTGATGCCTAGGCATGGAGGAAGGGCCAGACGGTAGACCACAGGGTTAACCTGTTCCAGGACCTTGAAGGGACCCAAGTAGCGAGGTGCAAACTTAGTGAACTCAACTCGCAGCCTGATGTTACGGGCAGAGAGCCACACTAAATCGCAAAGAGCAAAGGTTGGAGCAGGGCGCCGATGTGCGTCAGCGGAGACCCTCATTCTCTCCTTGGAGGCCCGGATGGCATGCTGTGTGTGGTCCCAAATGTCACGTGCCTCCACAGCCCAGTCAGCCACCCTGCAGTCAGCAGAAGACACGAGCATGGGCACAGGAACCCGCGGATGCTGGCCATAATTAAGGAGGAATGGGTTCTGCCCAGTGGAGTTGGCTACGGTGTTATTCAGCGCAAACTCTGCCCACGGTAGCAAGGATGCCCAGTCATCCTGCCTGGCTGAGACAAAATGTTGCAGGTATGTGACCAGGGTCTGGTTGGCCCTCTCTACCAACCCATTCGTCTCGGGATGGTATGCTGACGATGTTCGATGCTGAGAAGACAACAAAGCTCTCTCCAGAACCGAGACACAAACTGGGTACCCCGGTCGCTGACAACTTTGTCAGGCATACCGTGTAGGTGGAAATGGTGCTTGATAAACAACACTGCCAAGGCTCGTGCAGAAGGTAGCCGTGGAAGCGGCATCAAGTGCACCACTTTGGAAAAATGGTCGGTGACTACCCAAATAATGGTGCAGCCATGGGATTTGGGTAAACCCACCACAAAATCCTTCCCGACCATTTCCCAGGGCCTGTCCGCCACCAGCAGGGTGTAAAGTCGCCCAGCAGCCCGTTGTTGAGGAGACTTATTCTTGGCGCAGGAGACACACGCCCGAATATAGTCTATGATGTCACGGGCCATATGCAGCCACCAGTACGTCCTCGCCAGAAGCTCAGATGTCCTTTTGGTCCCAAAGTGTCCACCCACCCTGGACGAGTTAGCCCAAGAGAGAACCTCTGGTCACAGATTAGATGATACAGAAGTCTTGCCCGGGGGCACAGACTCTAGTGAAATCGGGGCCACGGTCCTCAGGCTTTCAGAAGGGACAAAAAGCCGAGGTTCCTCCACTGATGACACTACGGAGCGGAAGAGAGCATCAGCACAAATGTTCTTCTCCCCGGAGAGAAAATGGAGGGTGAAATGGAACCGGGAGAAGAAAAGGGACCATCTAGCCTGGCGAGAATTTAGCTGCTGGGCAGTCTGTATATACACCAAATTTTTGTGGTTGGTGTAAACTTGGAAGGGAAAGCGAGCCCCCTCCAGGAGGTGTCTCCACTCCGACAAAGCCAACTTAATGGCTAGCAACTCCCTGTCCCCGATGGAAAAATTCCTCTCCGCTAGTGTGAAGGTCTTGGAGAAGAAGAAGCAAGGATGCTTCCGACCCAGAGCATCCTTCTGGAAGAGGACTGCTCCAGCACCGACGGAAGAGGCATCCACCTCCATGATAAATGGTTTATCAACAATGGGGCAATGTAAAATGGGAGCGCTAGTGAAGTGTGACTTAATAGAGAGAAAGGCCTTGGAAACCTCCTCCGATCACAATTTGGGATTTGCTCCCTTCTTGGTGAGGGCAGCCAAGGGAGCTACCAAAGTTGAGAAGTGGGGAATGAACTGGCGATAATAATTAATGAACCCCATAAAGCGCTGCACTGGGGTTCCTGCCAGTCCGTCACAGCCTGAAGCTTGGCAGGATCCATGGCCAATCCCCGGGCGGAGATGATATAGCCCAGGAAAGGCAAGGACTCCTGCTCAAACACACACTTCTCCAACTTGGCATAGAGGGAGTTTGCCCGTAGGAGGTCGAAGACTTTGCAAACATCTCTCTGGTGGGAGTCTTTATCTGGAGAGTAGATGAGAATATCATCCAGATAGACTACGACCGAGGTGGTGAGCATATCCCAGAAGATATCATTCACAAAGTCTTGGAAAACGGCAGGAGCATTACAGAGCCCGAAGGGCATCACCAAATATTCATAGTGCCCGTCCCTGGTGTTAAATGCCGTCTTCCATTCGTCCCCCTCACGGATGCGAATCAGGTTGTAAGCACCCCACAGATCAAGTTTAGTAAATACCCTCGCTCCGCGCAACCTATCGAATAGCTCTGATATTAGACGCAGGGGGTATTTGTTCTTAATGGTGATGGTGTTAAGATCCCTGTAATCAATGCATGAACGTAGTTCTCCATTCTTCTTCTGCACAAAAAAGAACCCAGCCCCATCAGGTGACACTGACTTCCTAATGAATCCTCTTGCCAAATTCTCCTGGATATATTGGGACATCGCCTCTGTCTCCGGGAGAGAAAGGGGATAGACTCAACCCCGGGGAGGCTCTGCACCAGGCAAGAGGTCAATAGGACAGTCATAGGGGCGGTGGGGCGGAAGGGTCTCCACAGCCCTCTTGGAGAATATGTCCGCATAGGGCCAATAGTGCTTGGGGAGAGAGGAAAGATCTGCGGGTACTTCAGTAGTAGCAACCTGAATGCACTCCCTCAGACATCTACCCTCACAAGATTCACTCCATCCCAAAATTCTCCCTGTGGACCACTCTATATGTGGGGAGTGGTAACGTAACCAGGGTATCCCAAGCAGGATTTCATCTATCCCCTTGAGAATGACCATTAAAGAAATAATCTCCTAATAAGATGGCGACATTGAAAGAGTAAATGGGATGGTCTGGTGTGTTATCTGTGAGGGCAGTGTCGACCCATTCACCACTCTTACAGTCACTGGTTTGGCGAGCATATCCAGAGGTATCGCATGTCATGGGCGAAGGCAGAAGACATGAGGTTGCCCTCCGCCCTGGAATCCACGCAAAGCTCTACCATATGAGTGGATGGGCCTATAATAATTGTCCCCTTGAAGGACAGTTTGGAGGAATACGTCGCCATGTCTAGTGTACCTCCTCCTACAACTGCTAGACGCTGACTTTTCCCACCACTGGGGACATTTCCTAGAATAATGTCTGCTGGCGTACAGTACAGACTTTGGGTGCACGAGCGGTCCGGGACTTAGACCCCGCCCGTGACACCTCCATGGCCTCAGGTGGCTCGGACTCCTGGACCGGAGATTCCAGAGGTTTGGTGAAGGTGAGAGCCAGGCGAAACCTCTGCCTACACTGGGCTCGCTCCAACCTTCGTTCGTTAAAACGAAGGTCGATGCGGGTAGATATTGCTGTTAGCTCCTCCAGTGTGGCAGGAATCTCCCTAGTGACCAAGGCGTCCTTCACATGGTCAGCCAGTCCCCTCCAGAACACTGGGATAAGGACTTTATCCGACCAGTCCACCTCAGATGCTAATGTCCGGAAGTGGATAGCAAAATGACTGACCATGGATGAACCCTGTATCAATGCCAGCAATTGGAGCACCGAATCATGGATGACACGAAGTCCCATAAAGACCTGTTTCAGAGTGTCCAGGAACCTTGGAGCACTCTGCACCACATGATCGTTACGCTCCCACAGCGGCGTTTCCCACTCCAATGCCCTGCCCGACAGAAGGGATATAATAAATCCCACCTTAGTCTGCTCTGTGGGAAAACGTGCAGCCAGGAGCTCAAGATGTATGGCACACTGGCTCACGAATCCCCGACACAGCTTACTGTCGCCAGCAAACTTATCCGGCAATGGGAGACGGGATACTGTCGGACAGAGGTGGCAGTAGACACACTGGTTGCAGCCACACTAGCAGCCTGAACAGCTACTGCGGTAACATCCACAGCTGAGGTTGCACGCTCAAGAGCCGCCAACCTGCCCTCCAGCTGTTGGATGTACCGCTGCAGTCGCTGTTTGTCCACCATTACTAGCCAGACCCTGGCGCTAGTATACTGTTAGGGCTGGCAAAATGCATTGAGTAAATATAATGATAGTAAAGGTCCACCGTGCAGGAGTGGAACCTGCTGCTAGTAAATGGCGGCACTATATGGCGGTACTACGCCAGAATAGACATGGGTTCCGTCACCCGGTCTGTATAGGAGCAAACTCTGATGCTTCACAGAGTCGCAGGGAATAAAGGTAATGCTGTGCCCTGTTAGCAGTCACAGGGTGCAGTAAATGGATACTAGTGGGATCCCTACTATTCACCCCCACTATGCTGGTGATTGATCCCGCTCTGACCCTTGGTGGCTTTTGAGCCCGCGCCCGAGGATGCCCTGAGTCAGATACTGGAATCAAGCGGTAGTTCCCACCCTACACTGACGGATTGTTAGGAGAAACTGGAGATAGCCACACAGAGTGTGTACAGCACAGCACTGGCGGTCACTGCTGGTTGGACGCAGTATAGATTGTGCCTGGTGCTGGATTGCACTATCTGGCGCTAGACAGCTCCAACATTTGTGAACATTCATCAACTCTAAGGATGGGAATGATTTGGAGCTTTCACCAGAACAGGCATACATCCACACACACACAATTACTGATTGCGGCCGTGCAAACCTTTTATAGAGGAAGCTCTCTGGGACCAATAGGAGCTGCTACAGGACCTGAGCATGTGACCTCCAATGAGAGGTCGTCCCTTGGGCATGCTCAGTAGAGGAAAAGCAGCACTTAGTCCCAGGATCATCTGCTCACCGCTGATCGTGCTGGTTACAATGGCTGAGCCTGGAAGATCAGCAGTAACCAAGAGCACAGTATCTACCTGAGCCAGACGCTGGGACCAACATCTCTGCTGAGTATGCTCCACTGTGGCTGGAGAAGAATGGAAGACCGCAGCAGAGGTGGTTTGATATTCCCCCTGTGCAACGGCAGGAACTTGACACCTAACATATGGCACATTCATATTCGTGATCAGAAACATGAGCAAGATTTAATAAAATCGGAAAAAATCTGAAACATTCGGCAAAAAGTGGAGGAAAATATTTGCGTTGCCACTAAAGTATTTCAGCACTTTGGCTATGTTGATGATAGTGTATGATGAGCTTGGGTCACATGTTTGATGAAGGCAAGGGGTGGTGAGAGCTCAGAGGAGCGGTGTGCTTGTAAACTGTAATTTTTTTTCTTCTAACTTTATGTGTGCACATTGCGGTTAGCCAATCAGGGAGCAGGAAACATCCACAATGTCACAAAACAATGGCTTATTGCTAATCATGATACAGCCCGCCATATCCCAAGCTGTAATTTTGTATTGGTGATGCGAACCTGTCTGAAGACCTCACGCACATTAAAATAAATTATTTTTTCTGTTGCTAAGTGTGATACAACCCACAGTATCCTACTTTTTCATTTTATGGCTGTGATATGAAGCTTTCTGCAGACCTCATGCACATAAAAAAAATTCTGATGCTAAACATGAAACAGCCCTACATATCCCACATTTTAATTTTGTGGCGGTGAAATTAAGCTGTCTGCAGAGCTCATGCACATTAAAAAAAACAAAAACATTTTTGTTACTAAATGTGATGCAGCCCGCTATATCCCACTTTGCCATTAAGTAGCATTGAAATTGCTCTGGTGCATAGCTGTTGGACATTAAATAATTGTTTTTGTTTTTTTTAGAAACATGATACTGCAGCCGAGATTTTTTTCTGTTACTAACTTGATACAGTAGGGGAAATCTCATTTTGAAATTGTTTGGAGAATCTAGTCTATGTCATACAGGCGTCATTCACACCAAAAGAGAAATGTTTTCTGTTATTTTCATCATACAGTAGGGGAGATCTCAGTTCGAAATTGTTTGGAGCATCTTGTCTATGTTATACATGCCTCATCCACACTGAAACTCTTTAATTTGAGACTAACATGATTGCCGTATTTCACCTTCTCATTTAGTGCTGCTGAAACTCAGCTGTGTGCAGAGGTGGTGCAGAGTAAAAAATCTAATTTTTAGTTGCTAATCCTGTGGGCCTAGCACACTATCTGAGCAACATGACTGGAAAAAGTGAGGCCATGGTGGAAGGGGTAAGAGGCTTGGTGTTCAAGGTGTATGTGGGGTAAGTGGTGATGTTTGTGAAAGAACTAGTGAACCAACAACATCACGTCCTATCCAAAGACTACCGACGGCTTCTGTTGCTAGAAGTTGCAGGTTTAAGTGTGCTGCATTGTTCTCAAGTAATTGCAGTCTGTGAGAACTTTAGTGGGGCTTCTGTGTCTGCTGTTGCTACTGCTGCTGCAGATGTTAACACTAATTTATGGAAATGTGAACAACCCTTTTTGGGTGTCCATCTGCTGGGGTGGGTGTACTGGAAGACCTGTTGGTACCTAATATGCTATTTCTACTGTGGAGAAATTGATGCCCCTCTGGTGGTGTCTACCACAAATTTTGGGAAATGTGTACATACATACAGACATACAGTACATTAAACATAGAGTACATACTCACCATTACTTGTCATTTTGATCCCCGAAGCCAGTGTTATCTGTAAAAAAGATGAAAAAAACAAACAACCAATATACTCCCTGTCTGCAGAAATCCACGAGTGTCCCACGACAATCTCCCGTGGAAAACAGCAGCAACAGCTGTTGTGACGGCTCTCTAGGGGCCCCAGAAACACAATGACCGGAGGAAGGTATTCCTCCGCCGCTGTAAAAAAAATAGTCCCTAGCCTCACTTATGGCATTGCTGTATGAGAAATTTTCCCACGCAGCAATTGCCATAAAGTGACACTTTGAACTCAGGTAACCCCTCAGTGATGCACTGCAGGAGCCATTGTCTCCTGTCAGTGTGTCACTGAAGGTCCTATAGAGCAGTGACATCACCCGATGTCACTGTTCTATAGGGGAGATCGTCATGGGACACTCATTATTAATTGGACTACGGCGGACAGGTAGTATACGGTTTATTATTTTACATTTTTTGCAGGCGCTGAAGTATGGTAAGTATGGTGAAATGAAGAATATTAAAATACTTTTTCCTAATGTGTGCGTGTTTTATTAACTCTTACTATTGGATTAATAATGGATAGGCGTCTTATTGTTGCCTCTCCGTTATTAACCCGGCTTAATGTCACCTTACAATAGCAAGGTGACATTAACCCCTTATTACCCCATATCCCATCGCTACATAGGAATGGGAAGAGAGGGGCTAAGTGCCGGAATTGGGAATTACAGATGCGCCATTTCTGGGGCGGCTGCGGACTGGTATTTGTAGCCGGGGGGCCAATATCCATGGCCCCTCTCTAGGCTATGAATATCAGCCTGCAGCTGTCTGCGTAGCCTTTCTGGCTATAAAATATAGGGGGACCCCACGTCATTTTTTTTGGGGTCCCCCTATTTTAATAGCCAGTAAAGGCTACGCAGACAGCTGCGGGCTGATATTCATAGCAGGCTACAAATATTGGCCCCCGGCCTTCAGCTTTCCCCCTCTGGAGCAGAAAATTGCATGGGAGCCCACGCCGTTTTTTTCCGGGTTTTTTTGTTGTTTTTTTAAATTCAACGCTCATAAAGGCCTGTTTCACACTTGCGTTGGTACGAGTCTGTCGCTATGCGTCGGACCGACGTACCGACGCACATTGTGAAATTTGTGCACGACGTGGGCAGCGGATGCAGATTTTCAATGCATCCGCTGCCCATTCTGAAGTCCGGGGAGGAGGGGGGCGGAGTTTCTGCTGCACATGCATGGCGATCACTTAAACATTTTTTCTTGCCGACGGTCCACCAAAGCACAACGGATCCGTTGCACAACGGACACGACGTGTGGCCATCCGTCGCGATCTGTCGCTAATACAAGTCTATGGGTAAAAAGCGCATCCTGCGAGCACATTTGCAGGATCCATTTTTTTCCCAAAATGACGGATTGCATTTTCTGCTTACAGGGAGTATGTTGGTTGTTTGTTTTTTTCATCTTTTTTTACAGATGACACTGGCTTCGGGGATCAAAATGACAAGTAATGGTGAGTATGAACTCTATGTTTAATGTACTGTATGTCTGTATGTATGTACTGTATGGAGTATGTATGGAGTATGTATGGAGTATGTATGGAGTATGTATGGAGTATTTTATTTTTTTTCATTCAACACATTAGTGGATGATGGGACTACTACTGTCCCATCATTGGCTAATGTGTCAATCACTGTCAGTGTAGCAGGCATCGTCCGATAGGACTTGTAGTCCCATTGGACGATGCCTGCACACACACACAGGGACCCCTGCATGCCGTACAGAGACCCCTGCACGCCGTACAGAGACCCCCGCATGCCGCACAGAGACACCCGCATGCCGCACAGAGACCCCCGCATGCCGTACAGAGACCTCGCACAGAGACCCCCGCACAACGTACAGAGACCCCCCATGCCGCACAGAGACCCCCGCATGCCGCACAGAGACCCCCGCATGCTGCACAGAGACCCCCGCATGCCACACAGAGATCCCCGCACACTGTACAGAGACCCCCCCAAGCCGCATAGAGCCCGGGCAGCCCACATACAGCCCCAGTAGGCACCTACAGATCCCTGGCAGGCCCGCACACACAGACACTCACAGTGTCCGCCCATGCACCGCCCACACTCTTCCCCTCTCCAGAACAGCATATAGGGCTTATTTACGTTCCGATATTTGTGTCCCATTGACTTGCATTGGTATTGGGTATCGGTATCGGCGATATCCGATATTTTTTGGATATCGGCCGATCCAATTCGATACTGATACTTTTGAATATCGGAAGGTATTGCTCAACACTAGTGAACACTCCTGAATGGGTGTCCAACTGTCCATCTGCAGGGTTGGGTGTAGTAGAAGACCTGTCGGTCCCTATTATACTATTTCTACTGTGGGGAAATTGTTGCCACTTTGTTGGTGTCTGCCACTAATTTTTGGAAATGAGTACACTCCTGGTTGGGTGTCCAACTGTCCTTATGCTGTGCTAGGTTGGGTGTAGTGGAAGACCTGTTGATCCCTATTGTACTATTTCTACTGTGGTGAAATAGATGCCACTTTGGTGTTGTCTGTAACTAATTTTTGTAAATGTGTAGACTCCTGGTTGGATCTCCTTCATGCGTGTTGCATGTAGCAGTAGGCCTCCGAGACCAGCAGGCCTCCATTTCCTTTGATTCAACAATCCTTAGATTTTTCTGACAATGGTAGTCTATGAAACTGATATTTGTGCCACCTGAGTGTGGCTGAGCATCAATTTCAATTTTTTTTATCACTTATGTAGCACCAATAATTCAACATTCGCTTTATAGACATTTACAGACATTACGAGCACTGTCACGATTGAGACTCACAATCTAAATTTACTATCTGTATGTTTTTGGAGTGTGGGTAGAAAAATAAGTGCTGGGACGAAACCCTGGCAAAAATGGGGCAAACTCTTTGCAGATGCTGTCCTTGGTGGGATTGTAACACAGGACTCCAGCACTGCAAGGCTGCTAATACTTTTGCATTGAAGACTCAACATTCTCGGTGTTTGAAACCTATCACTGCAATGCACACTGTGTGCCTCACTGCTGTCTTTGGGAAACCACTATCAAGATTGTCTCCATGCATGTTTTGATACTGCAGCATGGGTGCGTCCCTTCCCAGGGAGGATGGAACAGACTGGCAATCCAATAGTAAGCACTATTTTGAATAATAACTAAACAGGTAACAATCATGTTGCAGATAGTGCTGCAAGAAGGTGCTCATGGGTCGGTCTCTTTCATGAGGTCCAAGTCTACAATGTGTTGGTGGTAGGATAACACTCAAGCTTTTGTCCTTCATCCCCTTCTGGCAACCACGGACAACAGAGAGGGAATCATTATCCTTTTCATCTCCTAACTGTTGTGCGTCCATCATCTCTTCCTTCTCATCCTTTTCCTGGTCCTTCTCCACTTGTTCCTCCCATGGCAACCGCCTATGAGCTGACAGACCTGAACTTATAGATATTGTTAACAGTGATAGGAGAGTAGCATTATTGCTTGGGTCTCCCCGAGCATGCTCGGGTGATCTGCGAGTATTTGGATGTGCTCGGAGATTTAGTTTTTGTTGCCTCAGCTGCATCATTTACTGCTGCTGGACGGCCTGAATACATGTGGGAATTCCCTAACAAACAGGCATTCCTCACATGTATTCAGCCTGTCTATCAGCCATAAATCATGCAACTGAGGTGACTAAATCTCCGAGCACATCCAAATACTCAGAGATCACCCGAGCATCCTCGGGGAGACCTGAGCAATGAGTATACTCGCTCATCACTAATTGATAACCCTAAAGGCATCAATCCTCCTTTGCATCCTTCTCTTCTACTGGGACCACCACCATCTCCTCCCCCAGACTACTTAAAGTGTGCTTCAGCATGTTGATGACAGTAAGGCCGGCATCACACTAGCGAGTTTTACGGACGTATGAGCGCAGAAAATACATTCGTAAAATATGCATTACACACGGCCCAATGAATGTCTATGGGGCTGCTCCTATCAGCCGTATATTACGCATTCGTAATATACCGAATTGTACGGCCGTAGAAAATCGCAGCATGCTGCATTTGTCACCATCTTGCGCAAAAAATACGCCAATGAAAGTCTATGGGGGCGAGAAAAATACGGATTACACACGGAGCAGCAGTGTGACTTGTGAGAAATTTGCAGCGTGTTCTCTAGAAAAGCCGGTAATTCAATTGCCGGCTTTTTCTTTCTCCTTCACAAACCCGACAGGATATGAGACATGGTTTACATACAGTAAACCAGCTCATATCCCTTTTTTTTGCATATTCCACACTACTAATGTTAGTAGTGTGTATGTGCAAAATTTTGGTGCTGTAGCTTGTAAAATAGAGGGTTAAATCGCGGAAAAAAATGGCGTGGGCTCCCGCGCAATTTTCTCCACCAGAGTGGTAAAGCCAGTGACTGAGGGCAGATATTAATAGCCTAGAGAGGGTCCATGGTTATTGGCCCCCCCTGGCTAAAAACATCTGCCCCCAGCCACCCCAGAAAAGGCGCATCTGGAAGATGCGCCTATTCTGGCACTTGGCCACTCTCTTCCCACTACCGTGTAGCGGTGGGATATGGGGTAATGAAGGGTTAATGTCACCTTGCTATTGTAAGGTGACATTAAGCCAGATTAATAATGGAGAGGCGTCAATTCTGACACCTATCCATTATTAATACAATAGTACGAAATGGTTAAGAAAACACACACACATTATTACAAAGTCCTGAAATAAAGACACAGGGTGTTGTAATATTTTATTAGACTCTTAATCCACCTGAAGACCCTCGTTCTGTAAAAAAGGAAAAATAAAAAATCAACAATATCTCATACCTTCAGTCACTCAGGTCAAGTCCCATGAAGTAAATCCATCTGAAGGGGTTAAATCATTTTACACCCAGGAGCTTTGCTAATGCAATTGTGCTCCTGTGTGTAAAACCCTGGGGAATGAATGAAATGCAGGGGAATGTCCTGTAGTTACCTTGAGTTGCGGTGAGGTGCCCTCTGCTGGATGTCCTCATATAAACTCGAGCGTGGGAAATTTTCCCAGGCTCCAGTTCATGAGGACATCCAGCAGAGGGAGCTTCACCGGAACTCAAGGTAACTACAGGTCACCCTGCTTTCCATTCATTCCCTGGGTTTTTACAGGCAGGGGCGGCTGCATTAACAGGCTTCTGCTTGTAAAATTAGTTAACCCTTTCAGATGGATTTACAATGTGGGACAGAACGACGGAAGGTATGGAATATTGTTGTTTTTTTTTTAACTTTGTTTCAGGTGACAAGGGTCTTCAGGTGGATTAAGAGTCTAATAAAATATTACAACACCCTGTGTCTTTATTTCATTAAAGGACTTTGTAATAATGTTTGTGTGTTTTCTTAACCATTTCGTACTATTGTATTAATAATGGATAGGTGTCAGAATTGACGCCTCTCCATTATTAATCTGGCTTAATGTCACCTTACAATAGCAAGGTGACATTAACCCTTAATTACCCCATATCCCACCGCTACACGGGAGTGGGAAGAGAGTGGCCAAGTGCCAGAATAGGGGCATCTTCCAGATGTGCCTTTTCTGGGGTGGCTGGGGGCAGATGTTTTTAGGCAGGGGGGCCAATAACCATGGACCCTCTCTAGGCTATTAATATCTGCCCTCAGTCACTGGCTTTACCACTCTGGGGGAGAAAATTGCGCGGGAGCCCACGCCAAATTTTTCTTCGATTTAACCCTTTATTTTTCAAGCTACAGCGCCAAAATTTTGCACATACACACTACTAACATTAGTAGTGTGGAATATGCAAAAAAAGAGATATGAGATGGTTTACTGTATGTAAACCATGTCTCATATCTTGTCGGGTTTGTGAAGGAGAAATGAAAAGCCGGCAGTTGAATTACCGGCTTTTCTGCTATATCGCGCTGAATTAAATATATATATATATATATATATTTATGTGTGTCTCAATGATATATGTATATATATACTGAATATATGTTTTACGGAACATTTGAGCCCATAAATCCATTAGATGTCGGTTTTGCAAGCCTGCGAGAAAATATCGCAGTACGGACGCCATACGGATTACATACGGAGGATGCCATGTGCAAAATATGCTGCCACACCCTGCCTACGGATGACATACGGATCACTATTTTGGGAACATTTCTGCATATTATGGCTGTATTACGGCCGTAAAAAACGCCTAGTGTGACGCCGGCCTAATAGTGATGCTGATGACGGCATCATCAGTGCTAACCATCTTATAAGCCCTTTTGAAAATGTGCAGATGTGGGCAGAGGTCATTCATCTGTGTCAACTCCGCAAGTGTAAATTGCATCATGTCCATACTGTGTCATGCCAGGTTATGCAAAATGTCATACTGCACCAGGTCTCGGTGCTGCTGCCACAGTCGCTGCAACATGTGCTGAGTTGAATTCCACGGTGTGGTCATATCACATATCAACCGGTCAAAGATCTCCAACTTAAGTGGAATGGTGGAAGTGAGCACACAATGACAGTAATTTCTGCAACAGTGCATCCAGGCTGGTACAGTGGCATAGGAATTGCTGTACCATCAGGTTGAGGATGCAAATCATGCAAGGCATGTGTGTGGGGTTGGCCCTGTGTAGGACTGCTATTACATTACACAACTGGATAGCAGTGGGATTTTCCCGCTGCACAGAGTAGATCCCAAGCCTTGTCTGCATCTGCGGTCTCCCATTTAGCTTCCGCCGCTGCGGGTGCTGCTGAGCATAGATGTCAATCCCTGCATTTTGCTCACACTCGTGCTGTTCATCTGGTTACTGCAGGCCAAGTCTATGGTAACCAGTAGGGTTGAGCGAAACAGGTCGGCCATTTTCAGAAGTCGCCAACTTTTGGCAAAGTCGGGTTTCATGAAACCCGACCCGACCCCTGTGTGGGGTCGGCCATGAGGTCGGCGATCTTCTGAATCTGGTATCGGAATTCCGATACCGAGTTCCGATATGTTTGCGATATCGGAAATCGGTATCGGAATCCACATTTAAGTGTAAAATAAAGAATTAAAATAAAAAATATTGATATACTCACCTCTCCGGAGGCCCCTGGACATCGCCGCTGGTAACCGGCAGCCTTCTTTGCTTAAAATGAGCGCGTTCAGGGCCTTCCATGACGTCACGGCTTCTGATTGGTCGCGGCCGCCCATGTGACCGCCACGCGACCAATCACAAGCCGTGACGTAATTCTCAGGTCCTAAATTCCTAATTCTAGGAATTTAGGACCTGAGAATTACGTCACGGCTTGTGATTAGTCGCGTGGCGGTCACATGGGCAGCCGCGACCAATCACAAGCCGTGACGTCATCTAAGGCCCTGAACGCGCTCATTCTTAAGAAGGAAGGCTGCCGGAAAGAAGCAGGGCGCGTCCGAGGGTGAGTATATACCTAATAGGAATATACTCACCCTCGGCTTCTTTCCGGCAGCCTTCCTTCCTAAGAATGAGCGCGTGCAGGGCCTTAGATGACATCACAGCTTGTGATTGGTCGCGGCTGCCCATGTGACCGCCACGCGACCAATCACAAGCCGTGACGTAATTCTCAGGTCCTAAATTCCTAGAATTAGGAATTTAGGACCTGAGAATTATGTCACGGCTTGTTATTGGTCGCGTGGCGGTCACATGGGTGGCCGCGACCAATCAGAAGCCGTGACGTCATGGAAGGCCCTGAACGCGCTCATTTTAAGCAAAGAAGGCTGCCGGTTACCAGCGGTAAGGTCCAGGCTGCGTCGGAGAGGTGAGTATATCAATATTTTTTATTTTAATTCTTTATTTTACACATTAATATGGATCCCAGGGCCTGAAGGAGAGTTTCCTCTCCTTCAGACCCTGGGAACCATAGTATCCCATTGCACTGCATTGGGTTTCGTGTTTCGGCCGACCCCGACCCCGACTTTTTTTATAGGATCGGCCGATTTCACTCGACCCGAATTTTGAGAAAGTCGGGTTTCGTGAAGCCCGACCCGATCCTATAAAAATAAAAGTCGCTCAACCCTAGTAACCAACGGTAGGCTGTGACGAACAGATACTCTGGAGGCTAAATCCAGAAATCACCCTACTGAGCATGCTTGTGATGTGGCGGCGTCTCATTGGTGGTCGGTTGTCAGCTGCTCTGGTGATGTGGCAGCTCCGGATTGGTCCACGAGCAAGATCCTGTCCGACTGGATGTGAGCTGATCATATAAAAGGGTCTCAGAGGCACATGCGGGCGTGCTAGTATCATTATCCTTACATGTGTATATGGGACATTGCAATAGTGTGGTCTTTTCCAGCATGCACTCAGGGTCGGCGGTATGCCCTTAGAATTCCGGTTCTCCAGAGATGAGATTGTCTTTGTGAATTCAGGGCTGGCGTCTAGCCATTAGAATTCCAGCACCTCCAGAGAGGAGTTGGTTGAGCGTATTGTGTGACTGCTGTTTGCTGTTTAGCCCGTTAGCGGGCTACGTTCCCCTGTGAGGTTAACAGGGGTCGTATCTAGCACCATACCTCTTTCGTTTCTGTATGCGAGTGACACAGTTCAGTTGCAGTGCATCTGTTATATTTCTGCATGCGAGTTCAGTCCATGCGCAGTTCACAATGAGTGGTGTTTAACTCAATGTGTGCAAGCAATCACTCGCCTACTTTTCCATCATTGCTTACTAGCAGCAGTCTCTGCACAGTGGACCCCGGGTTGCGATTGCGCTCTATTATTTATTTTATTTAGCACAATCTACCAACCCTGACAGCCTCTTTCAGAAACGATTATCATATAATTGTAGTTGGTTCAGCAGCAGAATTCAGCAGCAGAAACCTAAAACAAATAGCAGTTATTATCCTGGTAAGCTGTGGATGGGATACAATTTTTTTACAGCAGTGCAGTAGTGTAGCTACCAGGGGGGCAGAGGGTGCGGTCAACACGGGCCCACCGCTCACAGGAGCTACACTACCCTTAATTATATCAGTGTGCACCCACCGATATAGTTAAGCTCCGTGGTAGAGCAGGGAGACATGATCTCCCTGCACTACCTCGGGCAGTGACCGGAGAGAGGCAGTGGAGCCATGCCCCCACTCCTGTGCTGACACTGAACCTGTATCCATTATACAGCAGACTCGCCCACATTGCACGCTCAGTGAGCGTGTCTGCTGCAGAGAAGTCAGGACCATGGCGCTGCTTCTTCCATCCAGAGAGGAGCAGGACAGTCAAAGGACACAGTGATGTAAGTCAGGGCTGCCACTAGAAATTTCGGGGCCCCATACTGGCAAAATTTTCGGGGCCCCCTTGAGACTCCACCCAGGCTCCACCCCAGCCCCGCCTCCACGCTCCACCCCTCAAACTGTCCACAGTCCCACCGCTCTCTCTTGGAAAAACTCCACTTCTCACCAATCACACATTGAGGGTACGTATCCACCTTCAGGATGGCCGGCGGTTGCGTCGGAGCGGCAAACCCGCTCGGCGCTAAGCCCCGCCCCCTACTGTGACGCGATGATGCCGGATGTGTTCATTGCACACATCCGGGATCATCGCACCCCACACATAGGGCCCTGTGTTATAGCTTGCGGCGGCGCAGCTGCCGCAAGGAACACGGACATGCTGCGATCTTAAAAGAAGCGCCGCATGTCCGGAGTCGCAGGGCCGCCGGGTGCGTGTTACCACGCATAGTGGAGACGGGATTTCATAAAATCCCCTTCACTATGCTGGAACATCTGGACGCTGCGTGTTTGACGCTGTGGACCCACGCAGCGTCAAACACGCAGCGTTTACTTAACGTGGACACATACCCTAACAGTTCCCATCACCAAATCACACATATAGCCGGCAGCTTTTGTTTTGGCCAAAAGATTTTGTAAGCCGCCACCATAACACGGTAGACTCTTTTGGTGAGGCCCTACTCTGCTGTAACCTATTAAATATTTGTTAAAATATGCAATACAATTTAGGTATATTTTTATTTATTTTTCAATTTTTAAAATGACCAATAATATCACATAAAAAGAACAAATGCCGCTACACCATGACCAGATGACATATTACCACCACAGTGATCGAATAATATCACACACAAGGGACAAATACCGCTACACCATGACCAGACCGCATATTACCACCACAGTGATCGAATGATATCACATACAAGGAACAAATACCGCAACACCATGTCCAGACCACATATTACCACCACATAGTTACTGAATACTACAATTCTGATCAGTAATAAAAAAAAAGCACCACACTATCACCATAAGTGCCATTATACACAGGAGATCTGTACTCAGTATGCAGTGTCTGTGTACAGATAATACAGTGATCACTAGTGAAATTATACTCAGGACCTCTGTATACAGTATACAGTGTATAGTGTCAGTGTATAGGTAACACTGACTTACCAGTGACGTCTCTAGGTGAAGTCCTTCATCTTTCATCCAGCACAGACCGCCATCATGTCTTCCAGCCAGGACTCGTTTCTGCAGGAAATAACACAGTTATCTCGAGCTCCGCTTGTAGAACACATTACTTAATTTTTCCCAACTTCTACATTACACCGCATAAAGAAAAAGAGGCGACATAGTGTCACTCTACACAGTAACAGGACCGCCCCCTCATTTAAAACAGTGTCCTCAAAAAATAAATACATCACTGCAGTAATAATATCCCTTAATTAGTCCCTATGGTAATAATATTCCCCATCCTGGCCCCCGTGTGTCTCATTCCTGGCTCCAGCCATATGTTCTCCCATCCTGCCCTCATGAGTATCCATCCTGCCCCATATGATCTCCCCATCCTGCCCCATCTGTCTCCATCGTATCCATCCTGCCCCATGATCCTGCACAATCTGTCTCCAATTCTGCCCCCAGTGTCTCCAATCATGCCTCCTGTGTCTCCAATCCTTCCCCATCTGTTTCCAGTCATGCCCCCATGTCTTTCATCATACCCCATATCTCCATTCTGCCCCTGTTTCCAGCATCATTCATAGCCCCTGTGTCCAGCATCATTCATAGCCCGTGTCCAGCATCATTCATAGCCCGTGTCCAGCATCATTCATAGCCCCTGTGTCCAGCATCATTCATAGCCCCTGTGTCCAGCATCATTCATAGCCCCTGTGTCCAGCATCATTCATAGACCCTGTGTCCAGCATCATTCATAGCCCCTGTGTCCAGCATCTCTGCCCCTGTGTCCAGCATCTCTGCCCCTGTGTCCAGCATCTCTGCCCCTGTGTCCAGCATCCTGCCCCTGTGTACAGCATCCTGCCCCTGTGTCCAGCATCTCTGCCCCTGTGTCCAGCATCTCTGCCCCTGTGTCCAGCATCTCTGCCCCTGTGTCCAGCATACTGCCCCTGTGTCCAGCATACTGCCCCTGTGTCCAGCATACTGCCCCTGTGTCCAGCATCTCTGCCCCCTGTGTCCAGCATCTCTGCCCCTGTGTCCAGCATCTCTGCCCCTGTGTCCAGCATCTCTGTCCCTGTGTCCAGCATACTGCCCCTGTGTCCAGCATACTGCCCCGTGTCCAGCATCTCTGCCCCTGTGTCCAGCATCTCTGCCCCTGTGTCCAGCATCTCTGCCCCCTGTGTCCAGCATTCTGCCCCCTGTGTCCAGCATCTCTGCCCCTTTGTCCAGCATTCTGCCCGTGTCCAGCATTCTGCCCCGTGTCCAGCATTCTGCCCCGTGTCCAGCATACTGCCCCCTGTATCCAGCATCTCTGCCCCTTTGTCCAGCATTCTGCCCCGTGTCCAGCATCTCTGCCCCTTTGTCCAGCATACTGCCCGTTTGTCCAGCATTCTGCCCCTTTGTCCAGCATCTCTGCCCCTTTGTCCAGCATTCTGCCCCCTGTGTCCAGCATTCTGCCCCGTGTCCAGCATTCTGCCCCGTGTCCAGCATCTCTGCCCCTTTGTCCAGCATTCTGCCCCCTGTGTCCAGCATACTGCCCCCTTGTCCAGCATACTGCCCCCTGTGTCCAGCATCTCTGCCCCCTGTGTCCAGCATCTCTGCCCCGTGTCCAGCATCTCTGCCCCCTGTGTCCAGCATTCTGCCCCCTGTGTCCAGCATTCTGCCCCCTTGTCCAGCATACTGCCCCCTGTATCCAGCATCTCTGCCCCCTGTGTCCAGCATCTCTGCCCCCTGTGTCCAGCATCTCTGCCCCTTTGTCCAGCATTCTGCCCCCTGTGTCCAGCATACTGCCCCGTGTCCAGCATCTCTGCCCCCGTGTCCAGCATCTCTGCCCCCTGTGTCCAGCATCTCTGCGGCTCTGCCCCCTGTGTAGCATCTCTGCCCCCTGTGTCCAGCATCTCTGCCCCCTGTGTCCAGCATCTCTGCCCCCTGTTTTCAGCATCTCTGCCCCCTGTGTCCAGCACCTCTGCCCCCTGTGTCCAGCATCTCTGCCCCCTGTGTCCAGCATCTCTGCCCCCTGTGTCCAGCATCTCTGCCCCCTGTGTCCAGCATCTCTGCCCCCTGTGTCCAGCATCTCTGCCCCCTGTGTCCAGCATTCTGCCCCCTTGTCCAGCATACTGCCCCCTGTGTCCAGCATCTCTGCCCCCTGTGTCCAGCATCTCTGCCCCCTGTGTCCAGCATCTCTGCCCCCTGTGTCCAGCATCTCTGCCCCGTGTCCAGCATCTCTGCCCCCTGTGTCCAGCATCTCTGCCCCCTGTGTCCAGCATACTGCCCGTGTCCAGCTTTCTGCCCCAGCGTGTCCAGCGTTCTGCCCCGTGCCCCAGCGTGTGTGTCCAGCGTTCTGCCCCAGGCCCCAGCGTGTCCAGCGTTTTGCCCTGGGCCCCACTCCCCTGGGATCGCCGCTCTCAAAAAAAAAAAAAAAGAGTTCTTACCTTGCCATGCGCTCCTGCGGTGGGGAACCACCTCACTTCCGCCACGCAGGTGAAGGACACACTCGCCGGCGGCTGACAATGACGTCAGACGCCGGCGAAGTGCGACTGCGCACTGCGGCCGCTCAAGTCAGCTGCCAGCCTCTGACTGGCTGGCGGCGGCTGTTAACCATTGATGTGCGGGCACGGGCCCGCACGTCAATAGTAGCCCGCAGCGCCGGCAGGGGGGGGCCCGCAGCGTCGGCAGGGGGGGGACCGCAGCACCGGCAGGGGGGGCCGCAGCGCCGGCAGGGTGGGGCCCGGTGAGCAGATTAGATGGGGCCCGATGCGGGCCCCTGTTATGACCCCAATGGCGAGGGTCTCAGAGGAACGTGGAAGTCTGCAGAATACAAAAATCCAGCTCATAGGGCAGTGGTATCTGGGTTGACCATATATCTACTCCTAACGCCAACACTAGAAGTAGCCGGGGATCATTCCTACGTTGATTCTAGATGACACGCGCCAGCCGGAGAATCTAGCTACCCCTAGTAGAGGAATACAAAGACCTTTCTTGCCTCCAGAGAAGGGGACCCCAAAGCTGGATAGAAGCCCCCCACAAATAATGACGGTGAGGTAAGAGGAAATGACAAACACAGAAATGAACCAGATTTAGCACAGAGAGGCCCGCTTACTGATAGCAGAATAAAGAAAGGTAACTTATATGGTCAACAAAAACCCTATCAAAATCCACACTGGAAATTCAAGAACCCCCGAACCGTCTAACGGTCCGGGGGGAGAACACCAGCCCCCTAGAGCTTCCAGCAAAGGTCAGGATATAGATTTGGAACAAGCTGGACAAAAATACAAAACCAAAACAAATAGCAAAAAGCAAAAGGCAGACTTAGCTGATATAACTGGAACCAGGATCAGTAGACAAGAGCACAGCAGACTAGCTCTGATAACTACGTTGCCAGGCATTGAACTGAAGGTCCAGGGAGCTTATATAGCAACACCCCTAAGTAACGACCCAGGTGCGGATAAAAGGAATGACAGAAAAACCAGAGTCAAAAAACTAGTAACCACTAGAGGGAGCAAAAAGCAAATTCACAACAGTACCCCCCCCTTAGTGAGGGGTCACCGAACCCTCACCACGACCACCAGGGCGATCAGGATGAGCGGCATGAAAGGCACGAACTAAATCGGCCGCATGAACATCAGAGGCGACCACCCAGGAATTATCCTCCTGACCATAGCCCTTCCACTTGACCAGGTACTGAAGCCTCCGCCTGGAGAGGCGAGAATCCAAGATCTTCTCCACCACGTACTCCAACTCGCCCTCAATCAACACCGGAGCAGGAGGCTCAGCAGAAGGAACTACAGGCACAATGTACCGCCGCAACAAGGACCTATGAAATACATTGTGAATAGCAAATGACACAGGAAGATCCAGACGAAAAGATACAGGATTAAGGATTTCCAATATCTTGTAAGGCCCAATAAAACGAGGTTTAAATTTGGGAGAGGAGACCTTCATAGGAACAAAGCGGGAAGAAAGCCACACCAAATCCCCAACGCGTAGTCGGGGACCCACACCGCGGCGGCGGTTGGCAAAGCGCTGAGCCTTCTCCTGTGACAACTTCAAGTTGTCCACCACATGATTCCAGATCTGCTGCAACCTATCCACCACAGAATCCACCCCAGGACAGTCAGAAGGCTCCACATGACCCGAAGAAAAGCGAGGATGGAAACCAGAGTTGCAGAAAAAAGGCGAAACCAAGGTGGCGGAACTAGCCCGATTATTAAGGGCAAACTCAGCCAACGGCAAGAATGTCACCCAATCGTCCTGATCAGCAGAGACAAAACACCTCAAATAAGCCTCCAAAGTCTGATTGGTTCGCTCCGTCTGTCCATTAGTCTGAGGATGGAAAGCAGACGAAAACGACAAATCAATGCCCATCCTACTACAAAAGGATCGCCAGAACCTGGAAACGAACTGGGATCCTCTGTCTGACACAATATTCTCAGGGATGCCATGCAAACGAACCACGTTCTGGAAAAACACAGGAACCAGATCGGAAGAGGAAGGCAGCTTAGGCAAAGGAACCAAATGGACCATCTTGGAGAAGCGATCACATATCACCCAGATAACGGACATGCCCTGAGATAGCGGAAGATCAGAAATGAAATCCATGGAGATATGTGTCCAAGGTCTCTTCGGGACAGGCAAGGGCAAGAGCAAACCGCTGGCACGAGAACAGCAAGGCTTAGCTCGAGCACAAGTCCCACAGGACTGCACAAATGACCGCACATCCCTTGACAAGGAAGGCCACCAAAAGGACCTGGCCACCAGATCTCTGGTGCCAAAAATTCCCGGGTGACCTGCCAACACCGAGGAATGAACCTCGGAAATGACTCTGCTGGTCCACTTATCCGGGACAAACAGTCTGTCAGGTGGACAAGACTCAGGCCTATCAGCCTGAAATCTCTGCAACACACGTCGCAGATCCGGAGAAATAGCTGACAAGATAACTCCATCTTTAAGAATACCAACAGGATCAGCGACTCCAGGAGCATCAGGCACAAAGCTCCTAGAAAGAGCATCGGCCTTCACATTCTTTGAACCTGGTAAATACGAGACAACAAAATCAAAGCGGGAGAAAAACAATGACCAGCGGGCCTGTCTCGGATTAAGGCGTTTAGCAGACTCGAGATACATCAGATTTTTGTGATCAGTCAAGACCACCACACGATGCTTAGCACCCTCGAGCCAATGACGCCACTCCTCAAATGCCCACTTCATGGCCAACAACTCCCGATTGCCCACATCATAATTTCGCTCGGCAGGCGAAAACTTCCTAGAGAAAAAGGCACAAGGCTTCATAACAGAGCAACCAGGGCCTCTCTGCGACAAAACGGCCCCTGCCCCAATCTCCGAAGCATCCACCTCAACCTGAAAGGGAAGTGAGACGTCAGGCTGGCACAAAACAGGCGCCGAAGTAAACCGGCGTTTCAACTCCTGGAAAGCCTCCACGGCAGCAGGAGCCCAGTTAGCTACATCGGAGCCCTTCTTGGTCATATCCGTCAAAGGTTTCACAATGCTAGAAAAATTAGCGATAAAACGACGGTAGAAGTTAGCGAAGCCCAAGAACTTCTGAAGACTCTTAACTGACGAGGGCTGAGTCCAATCAAGAATAGCTCGGACCTTGACTGGGTCCATCTCCACAGCAGAAGGGGAAAAAATGAACCCCAAAAAGGGAACCTTCTGTACACCAAAGAGACACTTTGAGCCCTTGACAAACAAAGAATTTTCACGCAAAATTTTAAAGACCAACCTGACCTGCTCCACATGCGAATCCCAATTATCAGAAAAAACCAAAATATCATCCAGATAAACAATCAAAAATGTATCCAGATACTTCCGGAAAATGTCATGCATAAAGGACTGAAAAACTGAAGGCGCATTGGAGAGCCCAAAAGGCATCACCAAGTACTCAAAATGACCTTCGGGCGTATTGAATGCGGTTTTCCATTCATCACCTTGCTTAATGCGCACAAGGTTGTACGCACCACGAAGGTCTATCTTGGTGAACCACTTGGCACCCTTAATCCGGGCAAACAAGTCAGACAACAGCGGTAAAGGATACTGAAATTTGACAGTGATCTTATTCAAAAGCCGATAATCAATACAAGGTCTCAAAGATCCGTCCTTTTTTGCCACAAAAAAGAATCCCGCACCAAGAGGGGAAGAAGACGGACGAATATGTCCTTTTTCCAGAGACTCCTTGATATATGAACGCATAGCGGTATGTTCAGGTACCGACAGATTAAACAGTCTTCCCTTAGGAAATTTACTGCCTGGGATCAAATCTATAGCACAGTCACAGTCCCTATGAGGAGGCAGTGCACTGGACTCAGACTCACTGAAGACATCCTGATAATCAGACAAATACTCCGGAACTTCCGAAGGCGTAGAAGAAGCAATAGACACAGGCAGGGAATCCTCATGAATACCACGACAGCCCCAACTTGAGACTGACATAGCCTTCCAGTCCAGGACTGGATTATGGGTCTGTAACCATGGCAGCCCTAAAACAACCAAATCATGCATTTTATGTAAAACCAGGAAACGTATCACCTCGCGGTGTTCAGGAGTCATGCACATGGTAACCTGAGTCCAATACTGCGGTTTATTTGCTGCCAATGGTGTAGCATCAATACCCCTAAGAGGAATAGGATTTTCTAATGGTTCAAGAGTAAATCCACAGCGCTTAGCAAATGAGAGATCCATGAGACTCAGGGCAGCACCTGAATCTACAAACGCCATGACAGGATAAGATGACAGTGAGCAAATCAAAGTTACAGACAGAATAAATTTAGGTTGCAAATTACCAACGGTGACAGGACTAACAACCTTAGCTATACGTTTAGAGCATGCTGAGATAACATGTGTAGAATCACCACAGTAGTAGCACAAGCCATTCCGGCGTCTATGAATTTTCCGCTCATTTCTAGTCAGGATTCTATCACATTGCATTAAATCAGGTGTCTGTTCAGACAACACCATGAGGGAATTTGCGGTTTTTCTATCACATTGCACCGAATTAGGTGTCTGTTCAGACAACACCATGAGGGAATTTGCGGTTTTGCGCTCCCGCAACCGCCGGTCAACTTGAATAGCCAGTGCCATAGTATCATTCAGACCTGTGGGAATGGGAAAACCCACCATAACATTCTTAATGGCTTCAGAAAGGCCATTTCTAAAATTAGCGGCCAGTGCACACTCGTTCCAATGTGTCAGCACGGACCATTTCCGAAATTTTTGGCAATACACTTCAGCCTCGTCCTGCCCCTGAGACATAGCCAGCAAGGCCTTTTCTGCCTGAATTTCAAGATTGGGTTCCTCATAAAGTAAACCGAGCGCCAGAAAAAACGCATCAAGATCAGCCAATGCCGGATCTCCTGGCGCCAGCGAAAAAGCCCAATCCTGAGGGTCGCCCCGTAAGAACGAAATCACAATTTTAACTTGCTGAGCAGAATCTCCAGATGAACAGGGTCTCAGGGACAAAAACAATTTACAATTATTCACGAAATTCCTAAACTTAAACCTGTCTCCGGAAAACAGTTCAGGAATCGGTATTTTAGGTTCTGACCTAGGATTTCTGATAACATAGTCTTGTATGCCCTGCACACGAGTAGCCAGCTGGTCCACACTTGTAATCAAGGTCTGGACATTCATGTCTGCAGCAAGCATAGCCACTCTGAGGTAAAGGGGAAGGAGAAAAAAAAAAACTCAGAATCTTCTTTCTTATAATCCCTCTTCTGCAATGCATTAAACATTTAATACTGGCCTGGCAAACTCTTATGACCCCAATGGCGAGGGTCTCAGAGGAACGTGGAAGTCTGCAGAATACAAAAATCCAGCTCATAGGGCAGTGGTATCTGGGTTGACCATATATCTACTCCTAACGCCAACACTAGAAGTAGCCGGGGATCATTCCTACGTTGATTCTAGATGACACGCGCCAGCCGGAGAATCTAGCTACCCCTAGTAGAGGAAAACAAAGACCTTTCTTGCCTCCAGAGAAGGGGACCCCAAAGCTGGATAGAAGCCCCCCACAAATAATGACGGTGAGGTAAGAGGAAATGACAAACACAGAAATGAACCAGATTTAGCACAGAGAGGCCCGCTTACTGATAGCAGAATAAAGAAAGGTAACTTATATGGTCAACAAAAACCCTATCAAAATCCACACTGGAAATTCAAGAACCCCCGAACCGTCTAACGGTCCGGGGGGAGAACACCAGCCCCCTAGAGCTTCCAGCAAAGGTCAGGATATAGATTTGGAACAAGCTGGACAAAAATACAAAACCAAAACAAATAGCAAAAAGCAAAAGGCAGACTTAGCTGATATAACTGGAACCAGGATCAGTGGACAAGAGCACAGCAGACTAGCTCTGATAACTACGTTGCCAGGCATTGAACTGAAGGTCCAGGGAGCTTATATAGCAACACCCCTAAGTAACGACCCAGGTGCGGATAAAAGGAATGACAGAAAAACCAGAGTCAAAAAACTAGTAACCACTAGAGGGAGCAAAAAGCAAATTCACAACAGGCCCCCTCTGCTCACCGGGCCCCATACGCCAGTCATGGCTGTCATGCCCTGATGGCGGCCCTGATGTAAGTACACAGCTCACACTTTGCCTGTACTGGCCAGAGGTGTCTGCACTGTGCAGGGAGGAGGTGGCAGGACACGGCTCCTCTCCTGATAAGCCCGGCTGGATTCTTGTGCTGTATCTACAGTCTCTGAGGCACAGTAGATTTATGGCGGCGGCTTGAACTTTTCACTGTCATTGTCAGTGCAAATTGCCAGAGCATCACCCAATCTGTAAAAAACTTCAGAGCAGCAGCCATAAATCTCATGGTTCCTTAGATAGAGAGACAAGACTGGTCAGTAGTGTGCACTGATAGACATGAGCCCGGCTGCAGGACCCCACAGATGAGGATATATGCTTCTTTCCTATAAATATATATATATATAGAGAGAGAGAGAGAGACTAGGGTTGAGTGACTTTTACTTTTTTGGGGTCGAGACGGGTTTTGCGAAACCCGACTTTGTCAAAAGTCGAGTCGAGTGAAATCGGCCGATTATCGCGAAAAGTTGGGGATCGACCGAAACACGAAACCCAATGCAAGTCAATGGGGAAGCATAGTCGGCAGTGAGTGGAGGCCAGGAAAACACCTACAGTGCCCATTTTAATGGCAAAAACATCCATTCTTGTTACTGAAGCTTGTCAATCTTAATTTACTTTATAATAATAGTTAGGCATTGGAAATTGGGGGACATTTGGCGAAAGTTGTGGGGGGTAGGGCTTGGTTCAAGTTTTTAGTGGGCCCAGGAAACGTGGACTACATCACAGCAGTGGAGCAGGGAGAGGTAAGTATTTCAACTTTGCAAGTGCTGTGATCCTGAGCAAGCAGGGGGGCCCGTTCGCATTGGCACCGGCAGCGACACTTTTGCGTACTATGAGGGGCCCTGTGTGAGTGGCGTCGCCAACGAGTATGCCCCCCACCTGATGAAGGAACCTGCACTTTCATCTGCACCTTCCTCTTTGTCCCTGTGTAAGGTGGTATAGTATGCGGGAAGGGGAACCTGACTTTCAGCAGGGTCAGATTCTGGCTGTGTAGTGCAAGGGGAATGTAGTGGTCTGGGTCAATGTACCACAAGACTCATCTAGCACTAGCTGGGCAATGGGCAGGATGAGGAGGAAACACAGTTAGTAGGCCCAAATAATAATGTGGGCTAAATGCAGTTCAAATGTGGTAACAGGACTAACCAGGCGGCATTGCTTTGTTCAGTGGAGGACAACTGTAATGAGAGGCTGACTGTCATGGACCTGGTGGTTAGGAGCACCCGGAAAGACCTGATGAGTAAACTAGTAATCGGAACAAGCTCTGGGAAAGTGGGAACTCTGCTGACCGCAAACCCTACTCCTATCACACACACACTAGAAATAGCCGTGGAGCGTACCTAACTCTCCCTAGACGCCTCTTCACAGCCTAAGAGCTAACTACCCCTAAAGATATAAATAGAAGCCTAACCTTGCCTCAGAGAAATTCCCCAAAGGTAAAGGCAGCCCCCCACATATATTGACTGTGAGTTAAGAGGAAAGTCACAAACACAGGAATGAAACAGGTTTTAGCAAAGGAGGCCAGACTTCACTAAATAGTAAGAGGATAGAAAAGGAAACTATGCGGTCAGCACAAAAAACTACAAAAACCACGCAGAGTATGCAAAAAGACCCCCACACCGACTCACGGTGTGAAGGTGCAACACTGCACCCCAGAGCTTCCAGCTAGCAAGGAAATATCATGATAGCAAGCTGGACTAGAATTTAGCAGTACTAAGAAATATATTCAGGCAGCAGTAACAACAAATGAACTAGCAGGGACTTAGCTTCTGCTGGAGTAGACAGGTCCTCAGAGAAGTCCAAGAGAGATCTGAACAAATACTGATACATTGACAGCTGGCATGAAGTAACGATCTGAGTGGAGTTAAATAGGGAAGCCCGCATAGCAATAAACGAGAGCAGCTGATAAAGCCAACCTCAGTGACCAGCAGTTCCGCTCGAAGCCACCAGAGGGAGTCCAAGAGCAGAACTAACCAAAGTACCATTCATGACCACAGGAGGGAGTCCGAGAACGGAATTCACAACAGTACCCCCCCCTTGAGGAGGGGTCACCGAACCCTCACCAGGGCCCCCAGGCCGATCAGGACGAGCCAAATGAAAGGCACAAACTAAATCGGCAGCATGGACATCGGAGGCAGCAACCCAGGAATTATCCTCCTGACCATAGCCCTTCCACTTAACCAGGTACTGAAGCTTCCGTCTCGAAATACGAGAATCCAAAATTTTTTCCACCACATACTCCAACTCCCCCTCAACCAACACCGGAGCAGGAGGATCAACGGAGGGAACTATAGGCGCCACGTACCTCCGCAACAACGACCTATGGAACACATTATGGATGGCAAAAGAAGCCGGAAGGACCAAACGAAATGACACAGGGTTGAGAATTTCAGAAATCTTATAAGGACCAATGAAACGAGGCTTATACTTAGGAGAAGAAACCTTCATAGGAACATAACGAGAAGACAACCAAACCAAATCCCCAAAAAGAAGTCGGGGACCAACACAACGACGGCGGTTAGCGAAACGTTGAGCCTTCTCCTGGGACAACGTCAGATTGTCCACTACGTGAGTCCAAATTTGCTGCAACCTGTCCACCACAGAATCCACACCAGGACAGTCAGAAGGCTCAACCTGCCCTGCAGAAAAACGAGGATGAAAACCAGAATTGCAAAAAAAAGGCGAAACCAAAGTAGCCGAACTAGCCCGATTATTAAGGGCGAACTCAGCCAATGGCAAGAAGGTCACCCAATCATCCTGATCAGCAGAAACAAAGCATCTCAGATAGGTTTCCAAAGTCTGGTTGGTTCGTTCGGTTTGGCCATTTGTTTGAGGATGGAAAGCCGAAGAAAAAGACAAATCAATGCCCATCTTAGCACAAAAGGACCGCCAAAACCTAGAGACAAACTGGGAACCTCTGTCCGACACAATGTTCTCCGGAATGCCATGCAAATGAACCACATGTTGAAAAAATAATGGCACCAAATCAGAGGAGGAAGGTAATTTAGGCAAGGGTACCAAATGGACCATCTTAGAAAAGCGATCACAAACCACCCAGATGACAGACATCCTTTGAGAGACAGGAAGATCTGAAATAAAATCAATTGAAACATGCGTCCAAGGCCTTTTCGGGACTGGCAAGGGCAAAAGCAACCCACTGGCATGAGAACAGCAGGGCTTAGCCCAAGCACAAGTCCCACAGGACTGCACAAAAGAACGCACATCCCGTGACAAGGAAGGCCACCAAAAGGACCTAGCCACCAAATCTCTGGTACCTAAAATCCCAGGATGACCAGCCAACACCGAGCAATGAACCTCAGAAATAACTCTGCTAGTCCATCTATCAGGGACAAACAATTTCTCCGCTGGACAACGGTCAGGTCTATCAGCCTGAAACTCCTGCAGCACCCGCCGCAAATCAGGGGAGATGGCAGACAGAATTACCCCCTCTTTGAGAATACCAGCCGGCTCAGGGACTCCCGGAGAATCAGGCACAAAACTCCTAGAAAGGGCATCCGCCTTCACATTCTTAGAACCTGGAAGGTATGAGACCACAAAATCGAAACGGGAGAAAAACAGCGACCATCGAGCCTGTCTAGGATTCAACCGCTTGGCAGACTCGAGATAAGTCAGATTTTTGTGATCCGTCAAGACCACCACGCGGTGCTTGGCTCCCTCAAGCCAATGTCGCCACTCCTCGAATGCCCACTTCATAGCCAGAAGCTCCCGATTGCCAACATCATAATTATGCTCAGCAGGCGAAAACTTTCTAGAAAAGAAGGCACATGGCTTCATCACAGAGCCATCAGAACTTCTTTGAGACAAAACAGCCCCTGCTCCAATCTCAGAAGCATCAACTTCGACCTGAAAAGGGAGCGAAACATCTGGCTGACGCAACACAGGGGCTGAAGAAAAATGACGTTTCAGCTCCTGAAAAGCCTCAACGGCCGCAGAGGACCAATTCACCACATCAGCACCTTTCTTTGTCAAATCAGTCAAAGGTTTAACCACACTAGAAAAATTAGCGATGAAACGACGGTAAAAATTAGCAAAGCCCAGGAATTTCTGGAGGCTCTTCACAGATGTAGGTTGAGTCCAATCATAAATGGCCTGAACTTTAACAGGATCCATCTCGATAGTAGAAGGGGGAAAAATGAAGCCCAAAAAGGAAACCTTCTGAACTCCGAAGAGACATTTAGACCCCTTCACAAACAAGGAATTAGCACGAAGGACCTGGAATACCATTCTGACCTGTTTCACATGAGATTCCCAATCATCCGAAAAGACCAAAATATCATCCAAATATACAATCATGAATCTATCCAGATACTTTCGGAAGATGTCATGCATAAAGGACTGAAACACAGATGGAGCATTTTAAAGCCCGAATGGCATTACCAGCTACTCAAAATGGCCCTCGGGCGTATTAAATGCTGTTTCCATTCATCGCCCTGTTTAATACGCACAAGGTTATACGCCCCTCGAAGATCTATCTTGGTGAACCAACTAGCCCCCTTAATCCGAGCAAACAAATCAGACAGCAGAGGCAAAGGGTACTGAAATTTGACCGTGATTTTATTGAGAAGGCGGTAATCTATACAGGGTCTCAGAGAACCATCCTTCTTGGCCACAAAAAAGAACCCTGCTCCCAACGGTGATGAAGACGGGCGAATATGCCCTTTCTCCAAGGACTCCTTTATATAACTCTGCATAGCGGCGTGCTCTGGCACGGATAAATTGAAAAGTCGGCCCTTAGGAAACTTACTACCAGGAATCAAATTTATAGCACAATCACAATCCCTATGAGGGGGTAGGACACTGGATTTGGGCTCATCAAATACATCCTGGTAATCCGACAGAAACTCAGGGACTTCAGAAGGAATGGAAGCAGAAATTGACACCAACGGAACATCGCCATGTACCCCTTGACAACCCCAACTAGACACAGACATTGATTTCCAATCCAATACTGGATTATGAACCTGTAGCCATGGCAAACCCAACACAACCACATCATGCAAATTATGCAACACCAAAAAGCGAATATCTTCCTGATGTGCAGGAGCCATGCACATGGTCAACTGAGTCCAATACTGAGGTTTATTCTTGGCCAACGGAGTGGCATCAATTCCCCTTAATGGAATAGGATACTGCAAAGGCTCCAAGAAAAAACCACAGCGCCTGGCAAACTCCAAGTCCATCAAATTCAGGGCAGCGCCTGAATCCACAAATGCCATAACCGAGTAGGATGACAAAGAGCAAATCAGAGTAACAAACAAAAGGAATTTAGGCTGTACAGTACCAATGGTGACAGACCTAGCGAACCGCTTAGTGCGCTTAGGACAATCAGAGATAGCATGAGTGGGGTCACCACAGTAAAAACACAGCCTATTCTGACATCTGTGTTCTTGCCGTTCAGTTCTGGTCAAAGTTCTATCACATTGCATAAGCTCAGGCCTCTGCTCAGAGGACACCGCCAAATGGTGCACAATTTTGCGCTCGCGCAAACGCCGATCAATTTGGATGGCCAAGGACATTGATTCATTCAGACCAGCAGGCGTGGGGAATCCCACCATAGCATCCTTAAGGGCTTCAGAAAGACCCTTTCTAAAAATTGCTGCCAGGGCACACTCATTCCACTGAGTAAGCACAGACCATTTTCTAAACTTCTGACAATATATCTCCGCTTCATCCTGACCCTGACACAAAGCTAGCAAAATTTTCTCTGCCTGATCCACTGAATTCGGTTCGTCATAAAGCAATCCAAGCGCCAGAAAAAATGCATCTACATTAAGCAATGCAGGATCTCCTGGCGCATGGGAGAATGCCCAGTTTTGAGGGTCGCCACGCAACAAAGAAATAATAATTTTTACTTGCTGAATGGGGTCACCAGAGGAGCGGGGTTTCAAAGCAAGAAACAGTTTACAATTATTTTTGAAATTCAGAAACTTAGATCTATCCCCAAAAAACAAATCAGGAATTGGAATTCTAGGCTCTAACATCGGATTCTGAACTACATAATCTTGAATGCTTTGTACCCTTGCAGTGAGATGATCCACACAAGAGGACAGACCTTGGATATCCATATCTACACCTGAGTCCTGAACCACCCAGAGGTTAAGGGGAAAAGAGAGACAAAACACACTGCAAAGAAAAAAAATGGGTTCAGAACTTCTCTTATCCCTCTTTTGAGATGCATTAACACTTTATGGGCCAGCTGTACTGTTATGGACCTGGTGGTTAGGAGCACCCGGAAAGACCTGATGAGTAAACTAGTAATCGGAACAAGCTCTGGGAAAGTGGGAACTCTGCTGACCGCAAACCCTACTCCTATCGCACACACACTAGAAATAGCCGTGGAGCGTACCTAACTCTCCCTAGATGCCTCTTCACAGCCTAAGAGCTAACTACCCCTAAAGATAGAAATAGAAGCCTAACCTTGCCTCAGAGAAATTCCCCAAAGGTAAAGGCAGCCCCCCACATATATTGACTGTGAGTTAAGAGGAAAGTCACAAACACAGGAATGAAACAGGTTTTAGCAAAGGAGGCCAGACTTCACTAAATAGTAAGAGGATAGAAAAGGAAACTATGCGGTCAGCACAAAAAACTACAAAAACCACGCAGAGTATGCAAAAAGACCCCCACACCGACTCACGGTGTGGAGGTGCAACACTGCACCCCAGAGCTTCCAGCTAGCAAGGAAATATCATGATAGCAAGCTGGACTAGAATTTAGCAGTACTAAGAAATATATTCAGGCAGCAGTAACAACAAATGAACTAGCAGGGACTTAGCTTCTGCTGGAGTAGACAGGTCCTCAGAGAAGTCCAAGAGAGATCTGAACCAATACTGATACATTGACAGCTGGCATGAAGTAAAGATCTGAGTGGCGTTAAATAGGGAAGCCCGCATAGCAATAAACGAGAGCAGCTGATAAAGCCAACCTCAGTGACCAGCAGTTCCGCTCGAAGCCACCAGAGGGAGTCCAAGAGCAGAACTAACCAAAGTACCATTCATGACCACAGGAGGGAGTCCGAGAACGGAATTCACAACAGCTGACACAGTGAGTAGGCCCAAATAAGTAACTAGGCTAAATGCAGTTCAAAATTGGTAACAGGACTAACCAGGCGGCATTGCTTTGTTCAGTGGAGGACAACTGTAATGAGAGGCTGACACAGTGAGTAGGCCCAAATAAGTAACTAGGCTAACTGCAGTTCTAAATTGGTAACAGTAGGAAACAGGCGGCACTGCTTTGTTCAGTGGAGGAGAACACCAAGCAGCGGCAGACACCGTTACTAGGCCCCAACCAAACTAGTAGGACAACTGCAGTGTTACATTAACAACTACCTAATGAGAGCCTGAAGGTTGAAGCTCAAGAAAAACAAACAGGAGCGGCAGACACCGTTAGAAGGCCCCAACCAAAGTAGTAGGGCAACTGCAGTGTTATATAAACAACTACTTAATGAGAGCCTGAAGGTTGAAGCTCAGACAAGTAAACTTGAAGGAGAACACCAAGGAGGAGGAGAACACCAAGGAGCGGCAGACACCGTTACTAGGCCCCAACCAAAGTAGTAGGGCAACTGCAGTGTTATATAAACAACTACTTAATGAGAGCCTGAAGGTTGAAGCTCAGACAAGTAAACCTGGAGGAGAACACCAAGGAGGAGGAGAACACCAAGGAGCGGCAGACACCGTTACTAGGCCCCAACCAAAGTAGTAGGGCAACTGCAGTGTTATATAAACAACTACTTAATGAGAGCCTGAAGGTTGAAGCTCAGACAAGTAAACCTGGAGGAGAACACCAAGGAGGAGGAGAACACCAAGGAGCGGCAGACACCGTTACTAGACCCCAACCAAAGTAGTAGGGCAACTGCAGTGTTATATAAACAACTACTTAATGAGAGCCTGAAGGTTGAAGCTCAGACAAGTAAACCTGGAGAACACCAAGGAGGAGGAGAACACCAAGGAGCGGCAGACAACGCTACTAGGCCCCAACCAAAGTAGTAGGGCAAGAGTAGTGTTACATAAACAACTACGTAATGAGAGCCTGAAGGTTGAAGCTCAGCTTTTTCAGTGGAGGACAGTGTGATTGAGTGGCGCAGACAGACAAAGGTAGTATGTGTTAAATTAAAAAGTTGGCTCTATGCAGTTTTAAATTGGTTACAGGGGTACACAGGCAGCATTGGTGTGGTCAGCGGAGGACAATTGGAAGGAGGGACCACAGGCAGACTTCCTAGGCCTAAAATAATAAAAGCAGGCTCTATGCAGTTTAAATTAGGCTACAGGGGTATACAGGCAGCATTGGTGTGATCAGCGGAGGACAATTGGAAGGAGGGACCGCAGACAGACTTCCTAGGCCTAAAATAATAAAAGCAGGCTCTATGCAGTTTAAATTAGGCTACAGGGGTACACAGGCAGCATTGGTGTGGTCAGCGGAGGACAATTGGAAGGAGGGACCGCAGAAAGACTCCCTAGGCCTAAAATAATAAAAGCAGGCTCTATGCAGTTTAAATTAGGCTACAGGGGTACACAGGCAGCATTGGTGTGGTCAGCGGAGGACAATTGGAAGGAGGGACCGCATACAGACTTCCTAGGCCTAAAATAACAAAGGTGGCTCTATGCAGCTTCGATTCTGTGGCAGGGGTACACAGGCAGCATTGGTGTGGTCAGCGGAGGACAATTGGAAGGAGGGACCGCAGACAGACTTCCTAGGCCTAAAATAATAAAAGCAGGCTCTATGCAGTTTAAATTAGGCTACAGGGGTACACAGGCAGCATTGGTGTGGTCAGCGGAGTACAATTGGAAGGAGAGGCCGCAGACAGACGTCCTAGGCCTAAAATAATAAAAGCAGGCTCTATGCAGTTTAAATTAGGCTACAGGGGTATACAGGCAGCATTGGTGTGATCAGCGGAGGACAATTGGAAGGAGGGACCGCAGACAGACTTCCTAGGCCTAAAATAATAAAAGCAGGCTCTATGCAGTTTAAATTAGGCTACAGGGGTACACAGGCAGCATTGGTGTGGTCAGCGGAGGACAATTGGAAGGAGGGACCGCAGAAAGACTCCCTAGGCCTAAAATAATAAAAGCAGGCTCTATGCAGTTTAAATTAGGCTACAGGGGTACACAGGCAGCATTGGTGTGGTCAGCGGAGGACAATTGGAAGGAGGGACCGCATACAGACTTCCTAGGCCTAAAATAACAAAGGTGGCTCTATGCAGCTTCGATTCTGTGGCAGGGGTACACAGGCAGCATTGGTGTGGTCAGCGGAGGACAATTGGAAGGAGGGACCGCAGACAGACTTCCTAGGCCTAAAATAATAAAAGCAGGCTCTATGCAGTTTAAATTAGGCTACAGGGGTACACAGGCAGCATTGGTGTGGTCAGCGGAGTACAATTGGAAGGAGAGGCCGCAGACAGACGTCCTAGGCCTAAAATAACAAAAGCAGGCTCTATGCAGTTTAAATTAGGCTACAGGGGTACACAGGCAGCATTGGTGTGGTCAGCGGAGGACAATTGGAAGGAGGGGCCGCAGACAGACTTCCTAGGCCTAAAATAATAAAGGCAGGCTCTATGCAGTTTAAATTAGGCAACAGGGGTACACAGGCAGCATTGGTGTGGTCAGCGGAGGACAATTGGAAGGAGGGGCCGCAGACAGACTTCCTAGGCCTAAAATAATAAAAGCAGGCTCTATGCAGTTTAAATTAGGCTACAGGGGTACACAGGCAGCATTGGTGTGGTCAGCGGAGGACAATTGGAAGGAGGGACCGCAGACAGACTTCCTAGGCCTAAAATAACAGAGGTGGCTCTATGCAGCTTCCATTATGTGGCAGGGGTACACAGGCAGCATTGGTGTGGTCAGCGGAGGACAATTGAAAAGAGGGACCGCAGACAGACTTCCTAGGCCTAAAATAATAAAAGCAGGCTCTATGCAGTTTAAATTAGGCTACAGGGGTACACAGGCAGCATTGGTGTGGTCAGCGGAGGACAATTGGAAGGAGGGGGCCGCAGACAGACTTCCTAGGCCTAAAATAATAAAAGCAGGTTCTATGCAGTTTAAATTAGGCTACAGGGGTACACAGGCAGCATTGGTGTGGTCAGCGGAGGACAATTGGAAGGAGGGACCGCAGACAGACTTCCTAGGTCTAAAATAACAAAGGTGGCTCTATGCAGCTTCCATTATGTAGCAGGGGTACACAGGCAGCATTGGTGTGGTCAGCGGAGGACAATTGGAAGGAGGGACCACAGACAGACTTCCTAGGCCTAAAATAATAAAAGCAGGCTCTATGCAGTTTAAATTAGGCTACAGGGGTACACAGGCAGCATTGGTGTGGTCAGCGGAGGACAATTGGAAGGAGGGGCCGCAGACAGACTTCCTAGGCCTAAAATAATAAAAGCAGGCTCTATGCAGTTTAAATTAGGCTACAGGGGTACACAGGCAGCATTGGTGTGGTCAGCGGAGGACAATTGGAAGGAGGGACCGCAGACAGACTTCCTAGGCCTAAAATAACAAAGGTGGCTCTATGCAGCTTCCATTATGTGGCAGGGGTACACAGGCATCATTGGTGTGGTCAGCAGAGGACAATTGGAAGGAGGGACCGCAGACAGACTTCCTAGGCCTAAAATAATAAAAGCAGGCTCTATGCAGTTTAAATTAGGCTACAGGGGTACACAGGCAGCATTGGTGTGGTCAGCGGAGGACAATTGGAAGGAGTGTCTGACACAGTAAGTACTTCCAAAACTAAATAGATGTTAATGTCTCACAAAAAAAAAAAAAACAAAACAAAAAAAAAAGGGTGGCATACTTAGGTACAGGGGTGGTCTCCTATGCTGACTTTCAGACATTGTAATTTGGTGCAAAGTATTTACTGGTGTAAATGTAGGACAGGGCCCCTGACTATTTTAAATAGCATCATACATGTCAACAAATTGTTATTGTCAGTGCCAGGCAGGCATTGAAGGATTTCAGCGCATAGACTAAACAGTGGTGGAGCAGTGAGAGATAAGTTTGCAAGTGGTAGAGCACTGTTTGAGCTGGGGGGGACACTCTCTCATGGCCGGCGGTACAAGCCCAGGACCCCTCATGTTACAACGGTGTGTCTGACGTTGGGTGCGCGCCACCACCGCCAGAGACACTTCATTGTACTATGAGTAGTGTTGAGCATTCCGATACCGCAAGTATCGGGTATCGGCCGATACTTGCGGGTATCGGAATTCCGATACCGAGAT
The DNA here is from genome assembly GCF_051348905.1 of Ranitomeya variabilis. NCBI lineage: Eukaryota > Metazoa > Chordata > Amphibia > Anura > Dendrobatidae > Ranitomeya > Ranitomeya variabilis. The sequence goes on along the minus strand of NC_135232.1, from coordinate 821,692,540 downwards.
CCGATACTTTTGTGGTATCGGGTATCGGTATCGAAACAACATTAATGTGTAAAATAAAGAATTAAAATAAAAAATATTGCTATACTCACCTCTCCGACGCAGCCTGGACCTCACCGAGGGATCCGGCAGCGTTGTTTGCTTAAAATGCGCGCTTTTACTTCCTTCCGTGATGTCACGGCTTGTGATTGGTCACGTGCCGCCCATGTGGCCGCGACGTGACCAATCATAGCAAGCCGTGACGTAATTTTCAGGTCCTCAATGCCTAATTCTAGGCATTCATGATTTTAAAATTACGTTCCGGCTTGTGATTGGTCGCGTCGTGGTCACATGGGCGACGCGACCAATCACAAGCCGTGACGTCACGGGAGGCAGGAGACGCGCGCATTTTTAAAATTACGTCACGGCTTGTGATTGGTTGCGTGCCGCCCATGTGACCGCGACGCGACCAATCACAGCAAGCTGTGACGTAATTTGAGGTCCTGATGCCTATTTCTGCATTCAGGACCTGAAATTACGTCACGGCTTGCTGTGATTGGTCGCGTCGCGGTCACATGGGCGGCACGCAACCAATCACAAGCCGTGACGTAATTTTAAAAATGCGCGCGTCTCCTGCCTCCCGTGACGTCACGGCTTGTGATTGGTCGCGTCGCCCATGTGACCGCGACGCGACCAATCACAAGCCGGAACGTAATTTTAAAATCATGAATGCCTAGAATTAGGCATTGAGGACCTGAAAATTACGTCACGGCTTGCTGTCATTGGTCGCGTCGCGGCCACATGGGCGGCACGCGACCAATCACAAGCCGTGACGTCACGGAAGGAAGTAAAAGCGCGCATTTTAAGCAAACAACGCTGCCGGTTCCCTCGGTGAGGTCCAGGCTGCGTCGGAGAGGTGAGTATAGCAATATTTTTTATTTTAATTCTTTATTTTACACATTAATATGGATCCCAGGGCCTGAAGGAGAGTTTCCTCTCCTTCAGACCCTGGGAACCATCAGGAATACCGTCCGATACTTGAGTCCCATTGACTTGTATTGGTATCGGTATCGGATTAGATCCGATACATTGCCGGTATCGGCCGATACTTTCCGATACCGATACTTTCAAGTATCGGACGGTATCGCTCAACACTAACTATGAGGGACCCAGTGCCAGTGCGGTCGACCAAAAGTGGGCACACCCAACTCTTCAGACAAACGGCACTCTGACGGGTGCTTGCACCAAGTGGCGAGACCACGACCCCGTGGAGGGAGTTAGGCCATTTAGGGAGGTGTAAACATGTCGTATGCTGGACAAACAGCAGCTGCAAATTAAGAGATTGGAACAGTCAGTAAGACCAGTCGCAAAGCAAGACCTTTTAACAGGAAAGCTAGGTGTCAGCAGGGAAAGGTGGGGCAAAATAATTAGAAATCCATGAGTGGTTCATTTTAATGAAGGTTAGATCATCAACATTTTGGGTAGCCAGACGAGTCCTTTTTTCGGTCAGTATTGAACCAGCAGCACTGAATACTCTTTCTGATAGCACACTAGCTGCTGGGCAAACAAGCTCCTGCAATGCATATTCGGCCAATTCAGGCCAGGTGTCTATTTTGGATGCCCAGTAATCAAAGGGGAATGACGGTTGATGGAGAACATCGATAATGGAGGAAAAATAGTAACCATACTGGACAAATGTTGTCTCCTGTCACTTTGAATTGATGCTGCAGTACCTGTCGTGTCTGCGGTAGTGTTGAGCGATACCGTCCGATACTTGAAAGTATCGGTATCGGAAAGTATCGGCCGATACCGGCAAAATATCGGATCCAATCCGATACCGATACCCGATACCAATACAAGTCAATGGGACTCATGTATCGGACGGTATTCCTGATGGTTCCCAGGGTCTGAAGGAGAGGAAACTCTCCTTCAGGCCCTGGGAACCATATAAATGTGTAAAAGAAAGAATTAAAATAAAAAATATCGCTATACTCACCTGTCCGACGCAGCCGGGACTTCAGCGAGGGAACCGGCAGCGTTGTTTGTTTAAAATTCGCGCTATTACTTGGTTACGTGAATTCCCGGCTTGTGATTGGTCAGGTCGGCCATGTTGCCGGGACGCGGACCAATCACAGCAAGCCGTGACGAAATTACGTCACGGCTTGCTGTGATTGGTCCGCGTCCCAGCAATATGGCCGCCCTGACCAATCACAAGCCGTGACGTCACGGGAGGCTGGACACGCGCTCATTTTAAAATGGGCGCGTGTCCAGCCTCCCGTGACGTCACGGCTTGTGATTGGTTGCGCCGCGGTCAACCAATCACAAGCCGGGAGGCTGGACGCGCTCATTTTAAAATGGGCGCGTGTCCAGCCTCCCGTGACATCACGGCTTGTGATTGGTTGCGCCGCGGTCAACCAATCACAAGCCGGGAGGCTGGACGCGCTCATTTTAAAATGGGCGCGTGTCCAGCCTCCCGTGACGTCACGGCTTGTGATTGGTTGCGCCGCGGTCAACCAATCACAAGCCGGGAGGCTGGACGCGCTCATTTTAAAATGGGCGCGTGTCCAGCCTCCCGTGACGTCACGGCTTGTGATTGGTCAGGGCGGCCATATTGCCGGGACGCGGACCAATCACAGCAAGCCGTGACGTAATTTCGTCACGGCTTGCTGTGATTGGTCCGCGTCCCGGCAACATGGCCGACCTGACCAATCACAAGCCGGGAATTCACGTAACCAAGTAATAGCGCGAATTTTAAACAAACAACGCTGCCGGTTCCCTCGCTGAAGTCCCGGCTGCGTCGGACAGGTGAGTATAGCGATATTTTTTATTTTAATTCTCTCTTTTACACATTTTAACATTAATGTTGTTGCGATACCCGATACCCGATACCACAAGAGTATCGGAATCCCGGTATCGGAATTCCGATACAGCAAGTATCGGCTGATACCCGATACTTGCAGCATCGGAATGCTCAACACTAGTCTGCGGTCATTGCAAAATCACTCCACAACCTGGTCAGAAAACCCCTCTGTCCAACGCCACTTCTGATTTGTGCACCTCTAACACCTCTGCCCTGTTGCCCCCTACAGCTCGTGTGAGAACCATCACCGGCGCTGTGTGCTGGGAATGCCTGAATCAAACGGTCTACAAGAGTTGCTTGTTTGGTTGACAATATTTGTTCAAGGTTCTCATGTGGCATGATATTTTGCAATTTGCCTTTATAGCGAGGATCAAGGAGGCAGGTCAACCAGTAATCGTCATCGGTCATCATTTTTATAATGCGTGGGTCCCTTTTGAGGATACACAAGGCATAATCCGCCATGTGGGCCAATGTTCCAGTTGTCAAATCAGTGCATATGCTGGGTTGAGGAGCACTTTCGGGCAAATCAACGTCGCTTGTCTCCCTCTAAAACCCTGAACCCGGCCTTGCACCGCCAGCAGTTTCTATTGCCCCCTGAGAAGCTTCCTCATCCAAAAAATACTCATCCCCATCATCCACCTTGTCCTCCTCCTCTTCACCTGCCACCTCGTCCTGTAGACTTCCCTGAGCAGACAATGGCTGACTGTCATCAAGGCTTCCCTCGTCCTCGGCTGCAGATCCCTGCTCCTTTATGTGCGTCAGCAGACGCATTAGGGGGATGCTCATGCTTATTATGGCATTGTCTGCACTAACCAGCCATGTGCATTCCTCAAAACACTGAAGGACTTGACACAGGTCTTGGAGCTTCGACCACTGCACAGCAGACAACTCCCTGTCTGCCATCCAACTGCCTGCCTGTGTATGTGTATCCTCCCACAAATGCATAACAGCTCGCCTCTGTTCGCACAGTCTCTGAAGCTTGTGCAGTGTGGAGTTCTACCTTGTTGTAACGTTGATGATGAGGCGATGCTGGGGACGGTTCAAAGACCGCTGATGGTTCTGCATACGGCTGGAGTGTACGGGCGAACGGCGGATGTGCGAGCAAAGTCTGCGCACTTTCAGGAGCAGGTCGGGTAACCCCGGCTAACTTTTCAGGAAGCACTGCACCACCAGGTTTAAGGTGTGAGCCAGGCAAGGAATGTGTTTCAGTTGTGAAAGGGCTATGGCAGCCATAAAATTCCTTCCGTTATCACTCACTACCTTGCCTGCCCCAAGATGTACAGTGCCCAGCCATGACCGAGTTTCTTGCTGCAAGAACTTGGACAGAACTTCTGCGGTGTGTCTGTTGTCGCCCAAACACTTCATTGCCAAAACAGCCTGCTGACGCTTGCCACTAGCTGTTCCATAATGGGACACCTCGTGTGCAACAGTGGCAGCTGCGGATGGAGTGGTCGTGCGACTGCAGTCTGTGGATGAGCTCTCGCTTCTGCTGGAGGATGAGGAGGAGGAGGGGGGACGAATGCCTACAGCCAACTGTTTCCTAGACCGTGGGCTAGGCAGAACTGTCCCAATATTGCTGTCCCCTGTGGACCCTGCATCCACCACATTAACCCAGTGTGCCGTGATGGAGACATAATGCCCCTGGCCATGCCTACTGGTCCATGCATCTGTTGTCAGGTGCACCTTTCCACTGACAGATTGCCTGAGTGCATGGACAATGCGGTCTTTTACATGCTGGTGGAGGGCTGGGATGGCTTTTCTCGAAAAGAAGTGTCGACTGGGTAGCTCGTAGCGTGGTACAGCGTAGTCCATCAGGGCTTTGAAAGCTTCGCTTTCAACTAACCGGTAGGGCATCATCTCTAACGAGATTAGTCTAGCAATGTGGGCATTCAAACCCTGTGTACGCGGATGCGAGGATGAGTACTTCCTTTTCCTAACGAGAGTCTCATGTAGGGTGAGCTGGACTGGAGAGCTGCATAGGGTGGAACTAGCGGGGGTACTGGTCCACATGGCAGACTGAGAGAGGGTTGGTGATGGTATTGTTGCTGTTGCCCTAAATACAGTGTTTCCTAACACAAACCTGGTGATTCCCTGACTGCTTTGGCCTTGCGACGAAAACTCCACTTTTACTGCAGGTGGTGTGGTAAATGGTGGGCTTACAGTGAGGGAAGGGATGTAGCGTTGCTGACTAGCTTCATTGTGAGAGGGTGCCACAACGTTAAGGGACGTTTGGTAGTTAGTCCAGGCTTGCAAGTGCATGGTGGTTAAATGTCTATGCATGCAACTTGTATTTAGATTTTTAACATTCTGACCTCTGCTGAAGGTCCTTGAGCATTTCTTACAGATGACTTTGCACTGATCAATTGGATCTTGGTTAAAAAAATGCCAGACTGCACTCTTCCTACTATCGGATACCTTTTCAGGCATTGCACACTGAGCTACTTTAACCGAATGGCCACGCTGTCCTACAACTGGTTTTGGTTTAGCCACACATTTTTGGCCAGATACGGGCCTGCCAGATGGAACCTGTTGTGATGTTGATGCCTGCTGCAGCTCCTCCTCCTCCTCAGCTTCAGAGCTACTGCCACCTGCACCCTGTTCCCCCAATAGCTGCCAATCGGGGTCAACAACTGGGTCATCTATGATCTCCTCTTCTATGTCCTGTGCACCTTCCTCTGGGTCACCGTGTAAGCCAGTGCTATAGCGTTCGTGACGGGGCTCCATAGTCTCATCAGGGTCAGATTCTGGATCAGTACACTGCGAGGGCAATGTTCTGATCTGAGTCAAAGGAACAGCATAATAATCTGGCTGTAGCTGTGCATCTGTGCACTCCATGTCCGATTGATATTGTAATGGCCATGGCCTGTTAACAATTTCCCTTTCTAACCCAGGAACGGTATGTGTAAAGAGCTCCATGGTGTAACCCGTTGTGTCGCCTGACGCATCCTTCTCTGTTGTTCTGGTTGAAGAACACAAGGAAGCGACTTGTCCCTGACCAGGAACATCCACTGACGACGCGCTGCTTTTACATTTTGCACTTTCCGAAGAGGAGGCGAAAGAGCTAGAGGCAGAGTCAGCAAGGAAAGCCAAAACTTGTTCCTGCTGCTCCGGCTTTAAAAGCGGTTTTCCTACTCCCAGAAAAGGGAGCGTTCGAGGCCTTGCGTAGCCAGATGATGACGCTGGCTCAACAACTCGAGACTTAGGGGCTATATTGCTTTTCCCATGACCACCTGATGCTCCACGACCACCACCACTACCATCATTACCAGCTGGCAATGACCGCCCACGGCCACGACCTCTTCCACCAGACTTCTTCATTCTTGGAAAAATGTAACCAAACTAACAACCGTTATGTGGTCCTGTAAAACCATGTAGAAGGTGTACGTAAACTTGTTGTGAATTTAAATCTCCCTTTTTTGTGTTGGAGAATGCAGGAAAAAATCATGCCCACTGTATTACACTACACAGTTTGATTGACAGAAAGAGGCTGGCAGATATGCCACTAACAGGACTGACGCACGCAGATGCATACACTGGCAATAAAAATCTCCCTCTTTTTTTTGATATGGGAGACAAGTGATTTAATCAGGCCCACTATATCACAGTATAGTTTCTGTGGCACAAAATGACTGACAGATACCACAGACAGCTCTGGCACAGACACACAGATTTGGAAAGATTATTCTCCCTTTATTTTAATTTTTTTTATATGGGAGACAAGTGAGTTAATCAGGCCCACTGTATCATAGTATAGTTTCTGTGGCACAAAATGACTGACAGAAACCACAGACACAACTGGCACAGATGCACAGATTTGGAAAGTTATTCTCCCTTTATTTTAATTTTTTTGTTTTGATATGGGAGACAAGTGATTTAATCAGGCCCACTGTTATACAGTAGGTTTTCTGTGGCAGAAAAAAGACAGATGCCACAGACAGGACTGGCAGTGATGCAGATTTGCCAATCTTAATCTCCCACTTGTTTTATTTTTTTCTGGGAGAATTGTGAAGAAATCAGGCACACTGTTATACAGTAGGTTTTCTGTGGAAGAAAATGAAAGACAGATGCCACACATAGGACTGGCAGTGATGCAGATTTGTCAATCTTACTCTCCCACTTGTTTTATTTTTTTCTGGGAGAATTGTGAAGAAATCAGGCCCACTGTTATACAGTAGGTTTTCTGTGGCAGAAAATGAAAGACAGATGACACACACAGGACTGGCAGTGATGCAGATTTGCCAATCTTAATCTCCCACTTGTTTTATTTTTTTCTGGGAGAATTGTGAAGAAATCAGGCACACTGTATTACACTACACAGTTTGATTGGCAGAAAGAGGCTGGCAGACTTGCCACTATCAGGACTGACGCACACAGATGCACACACTGGCAATAGAAATCTCCCTCTTTATGTGTGGGAGAATGCAGGAAAAAGTCAGGCCCACTGTATTACACTACACAGTTTGATTGGCAGAAAGAGGCTGGCAGATATGCCACTAACAGGACTGACGCATGCAGATGCACACACTGGCAATGGAAATCTCCCTCTTTATGTGTGGGAGAATGCAGGAAAAAACCAGGCCCACTGTATTACACTACACAGTTTGATTGGCAGAAAGAGGCTGGCAGATATGCCACTAACAGGACTGACGCACGCAGATGCACACACTGGCAATAGAAATCTCCCTCTTTTTTTATATGGGAGACAAGTGATTTAATCAGGCCCACTATATCACAGTTTAGTTTCTGTGGCACAAAATGACTGACAGATACCACAGACAGCTCTGGCACAGATGCACAGATTTGGAAAGATTATTCTCCCTTTATTTTAATTTTTTTTTTATATGGGAGACAAGTGATTTAATCAGGCCCACTGTATCACAGTATAGTTTCTGTGGCACAAAATGACTGACAGAAACCACAGACACGACTGGCACAGATTTGGAAAGATTATTCTCCCTTTATTTTAATTTTTTTGTTTTGATATGGGAGACAAGTGATTTAATCAGGCCCACTGTTATACAGTAGGTTTTCTGTGGCAGAAAATGAAAGACAGATGACACACACAGGACTGGCAGTGATGCAGATTTGCCAATCTTAATCTCCCACTTGTTTTATTTTTTTCTGGGAGAATTGTGAAGAAATCAGGCCCACTGTTATACAGTAGGTTTTCTGTGGCAGAAAATGAAAGACAAATGCCACACACAGGACTGGCACTGATGCAGATTTGCCAATCTTAATCTCCCACTTGTTTTATGTTTTTCTGGGAGAATTGTGAAGAAATCAGACCCACTGTTATACAGTAGGTTTTCTGTGGCAGAAAATGAAAGACAGATGCCACACACAGGACTGGCAGTGATGCAGATTTGCCAATCTTAATCTCCCACTTGTTTTATTTCTTTCTGGGAGAATTGTGAAGAAATCAGGCACACTGTTATACAGTAGGCTTTCTGTGGCAGAAAATGAAAGACAGATGCCACAGACAGGACTGGCACTGATGCCAATTTTAATCTGCCCCTTTTTTTTCAGGGAGACTAGTGAATAAATCTGGGCCACTGTATTAGAGTATATTTTCTGTGGCAGAAAGTGGCTTGAAGAGATATAACAAAAAAAAAAAAAAAGGGACTGTACTACAATTACTATCTCCCTACAGTAATCTCAGAAAAGTATGGCAGGCAGCAATAAAAACGACTGCTGCACACAAAAGTCAAAAGTGTGGACAAACAAACAAGATAGCTGTGCAGAAAGGAAGGAGCAACAGGATTTGTGCTTTGAAAAAAGCAGTTGGTTTGCACAGCGGCGTACACACAGCAACGCACCTATCAGGGAGCCTTATAAGCTACAGAGCTGTTGCACAGAAATCTTGCCTCCACTGTCCCTGCAAAGAAAAGGTGGTGTTGGACAGTGGAAATCGCTACAGCACAAGCGGCTTGGGGGTTAATTTACCCTGCCTAATGCTATCCCTGCTTCTGAAGAAGCGGCAGCATCCTCTCCCTATGCTCAGATCAGCAGCAGTAAGATGGCGGTCGGCGGGAACGCCCCTTTATAGCCCCTGTGATGCCGCAGAAAGCAAGCCAATCACTGCCATGCCCTTCTCTAAGATGGTGGGGACCAGGACCTATGTCATCACGCTGCCCACACTCTGCGTGCACCTTCATTGGCTGAGAAATGGCGCTTTAAGTGTCATATGAAACGAGACTTTGGCGCGAAGATCGTGTACCGCATGGCCGATCCCACACTGGGATAGGGTCGGGTTTCATGAAACCCGACTTTGCCAAAAGTCGGCGACTTTTGAAAATGACAGATCCGTTTCGCTCAACCCTAAGAGAGACATATATCCTTGTCTGTGGGGTCCTGCAGCCGGGGTCACGTCTATCAGTGCACAACTACTGACCAGTCTTGTCAGTATATATATTTATATATATATATATATATATATATATATATATACCTTGGATTTACGTATATGAGATCCATACAGATATCCGTCTGGTAGGATCCCGACCCCAGCTATAGGATATACAGTGTATATACACTCACCGGCCACTTTATTAGGTACACCATGCTAGTAACGGGTTGGACCCCCTTCTGCCTTCAGAACTGCCTCAATTCTTCGTGGCATAGATTCAACAAGGTGCTGGAAGCATTCCTCAGAGATTTTGGTCCATATTGACATGATGGCATCACACAGTTGCCGCAGATTTGTCGGCTGCACATCCCAAAGATGCTCCATACAAGGCAGGATGGATCCATGCTTTCATGTTGTTTACGCCAAATTCTGACCCTACCATCCGAATGTCGCAGCAGAAATCGAGACTCATCAGACCAAGCAACGTTTTTCCAATCTTCTACTGTCCAATTTCGATGAGCTTGTACAAATTGTAGCCTCAGTTTCCTGTTCTTAGCTGAAAGGAGTGGTACCCGGTGTGGTCTTCTGCTGCTGTAGCCCATCTGCCTCAAAGTTCGACGCACTGTGCGTTCAGAGATGCTCTTAGGCCTACCTTGGTTGTAACGGGTGGCGATTTGAGTCACTGTTGCCTTTCTATCAGCTCGAACCAGTCTGCCCATTCTCCTCTGACCTCTGGCATCAACAAGGCATTTCCGCCCACAGAACTGCCGCTCACTGGATTTTTTTTCTTTTTCGGACCATTCTCTGTAAACCCTAGAGATGGTTGTGCGTGAAAATCCCAGTAGATCAGCAGTTTCTGAAATACTCAGACCAGCCCTTCTGGCACCAACAACCATGCCACGTTCAAAGGCACTCAAATCACCTTTCTTCCCCATACTGATGCTCGGTTTGAACTGCAGGAGATTGTCTTGACCATGTCTACATGCCTAAATGCACTGAGTTGCCGCCATGTGATTGGCTGATTAGAAATTAAGTGTTAACAAGAAGTTGGACAGGTGTACCTAATAAAGTGGCCGGTGAGTGTATATATATATATATATATATATATATATATATATATACAGTGGGGCAAAAAAGTATTTAGTCAGTCAGCAATAGTGCAAGTTCCACCACTTAAAAAGATGAGAGGCGTCTGTAATTTACATCATAGGTAGACCTCAACTATGGGAGACAAACTGAGAAAAAAAATTCCAGAAAATCACATTGTCTGTTTTTTTATCATTTTATTTGCATATTATGGTGGAAAATAAGTATTTGGTCAGAAACAAACAATCAAGATTTCTGGCTCTCACAGACCTGTAACTTCTTCTTTAAGAGTCTCCTCTTTCCTCCACTCATTACCTGTAGTAATGGCACCTGTTTAAACTTGTTATCAGTATAAAAAGACACCTGTGCACACCCTCAAACAGTCTGACTCCAAACTCCACTATGGTGAAGACCAAAGAGCTGTCAAAGGACACCAGAAACAAAATTGTAGCCCTGCACCAGGCTGGGAAGACTGAATCTGCAATAGCCAACCAGCTTGGAGTGAAGAAATCAACAGTGGGAGCAATAATTAGAAAATGGAAGACATTCAAGACCACTGATAATCTCCCTCGATCTGGGGCTCCACGCAAAATCCCACCCCGTGGGGTCAGAATGATCACAAGAACGGTGAGCAAAAATCCCAGAACCACGCGGGGGGACCTAGTGAATGAACTGCAGAGAGCTGGGACCAATGTAACAAGGCCTACCATAAGTAACACACTACGCCACCATGGACTCAGATCCTGCAGTGCCAGACGTGTCCCACTGCTTAAGCCAGTACATGTCCGGGCCTGTCTGAAGTTTGCTAGAGAGCATTTGGATGATCCAGAGGAGTTTTGGGAGAATGTCCTATGGTCTGATGAAACCAAACAGGAACTGTTTGGTAGAAACACAACTTGTCGTGTTTGGAGGAAAAAGAATACGGAGTTGCATCCATCAAACACCATACCTAATGTAAAGCATGATGGTGGAAACATCATGCTTTGGGACTGTTTCTCTGCAAAGGGGCCAGGACGACTGATCCGGGTACATGAAAGAATGAATGGGGCCATGTATCGTGAGATTTTGAGTGCAAACCTCCTTCCATCAGCAAGGGCATTGAAGATGAAACGTGGCTGGGTCTTTCAACATGACAATGATCCAAAGCACACCGCCAGGGCAACGAAGGAGTGGCTTCGTAAGAAGCATTTCAAGGTCCTGGAGTGGCCTAGCCAGTCTCCAGATCTCAACCCTATAGAAAACCTTTGGAGGGAGTTGAAAGTCCGTGTTGCCAAGCGAAAAGCCAAAAACATCACTGCTCTAGAGGAGATCTGCATGGAGGAATGGGCCAACATACCAACAACAGTGTGTGGCAACCTTGTGAAGACTTACAGAAAACGTTTGACCTCTGTCATTGCCAACAAAGGATATATTACAAAGTATTGAGATGAAATTTTGTTTCTGACCAAATACTTATTTTCCACCATAATATGCAAATAAAATGATAAAAAACCAGACAATGTGATTTTCTGGATTTTTTTTTCTCAGTTTGTCTCCCAAAGTTGAGGTCTACCTATGATGTAAATTACAGACGCCTCTCATCTTTTTAAGTGGTGGAACTTGCACTATTGCTGACTGACTAAATACTTTTTTGCCCCACTGTATATATATATATATATATATATATATATATATGTCTATCTATATAATGTAATGCAGTCCTATAGCCTGGGGTCAGGATCCTACCAGTCCAAAGTCTGTATGATCTCATATCAGTAAATCCAAGGTTGTAAGCACAAAACCCCCATTATAAAACCTTTTATTAAAAAAGTTATGGATGAGTTTATACAGTATGATAAATAGCCAGACGGAAGAAAATAGAAACACAAGTAAGTGTGTATAGAAAATCACGTATGGGTGCGGGCCCCTGAACATATACTCAGTCTAGACAAAGGGGAAAAAGGGAAAAAGAGAGGAGCAGACGAGCCTGGGGTGTACTTTCTTCTTTAGATTGGTAACATTCTACCTCCCCCTCTTTCTTCCGGTTGCCTCCTTTCCTTTTCCCTCTTTGGGGTCTCGTCCAGATAAGAGTATTTTTTTAGGGTTACCTGCATATATTCAGGGGGCTACACCCATATTTTGGCCGCTATACAAAATATTCTATTTTCTTCTATTTAGCTCTTTATTAAGTATGTCAGGGCTGTACAAGTAACAGCCTACAGACAGGGACAGACAGTGACTCGATTCTAAGTCATGGGAGCTATTGCGGGTTCCATTGTACAGTGTGAGAGCTAATGCGGGGGTCATTATACAGCATAGGAGCTACTGTGGAGGTTATTATACAGCATGAGAGCTAATGCAGGGGTCATTATACAGCATGGGGGCTAATGTGGGGGTCATTATACAGGGCTACTGCGGGGTTCATTATACAACGTGAGAGCTAATGCGGGGGTCATTATACAGCATGGGAGCTAATGCGGGGGTCATTATACAGCATGGGAGCTAGTGCACGGGTCATTACACAGTGTGAGAGAAAGTGCAAGGGCCATTATACAGTTTGGAGGTTTCAGTCGGGCCATCATACAATGTAAGGACGTATATACAGTGTGGAAGCTACTGTGGGGGCCATTATACAGTGTGGGGAATACTGTGGTGGGCTGTAATGAGTTTGGGGCTACTGTGAGGGCACAAAGGAGACATTTTACTATGTAAGAGCACAGTGGTGGCATTACTATGTGAAGCAGTATGAGGAACAATGTTTTTGTACCACACATCAGGTGCAGTAATAGGGACACATACTGCAGCAGCGGCTCTGCATTGGGGTATCAGCAGGATAAGCAGTTCATGCAGGTTGGGAATAGATGGTGATTGGGCTGGAATATGAGAAGTGAAATGTGTCTGTGTTGTATTCTCTGCAGCCGAGACGTGGCTGGAAGAAGTTGTCATGTCGGTCTGGGCCACATGGAAAAGACGGGAAAAGTGAACGATTCCATCAGAAAGAATGTCAGCAGTAAGTCACTATATATAACTGTACTGTAATCACTTATATATGTTCTGCAGGACTGGTATCTACCACTGTATGGTCACAATATGGTGGTAATATCAGTGTTGGTCCTTGTGGAGATTTTTTTAATTACAGGAGGATCATCGGCTGAGTTTCTTATACCCACGATTACAGTGCGACACTGTAGTTGTAATCAGGGGTTAGGGGCCCACTCAAATGTCTCGCCCCCCTGAGTTGAACCCCTAGCTACGCCTCTGCAGCAGTGAGAAATGTGTTGTTTTTATAGTAGATTCAATCAATTCAATGCAAATCAAATTCAAGTAAATTTTATGAAATTTGTAGGTCCTAGTAAATTTGAACAATTTGTAAGTCGATTTGCGCAAATTGAAAAAACTTTACATTACCATTTTACACATTGCATAAGAAAAAATTACCTCAGATGCAACCTTGTGGGCTTCGTAATGCTTTGCAGATTATACATCATGCAGCATAGCCGTAGCGAATCAGAAGGTACAGTACTATGGTAGCTAATATTACCTACAATCCAGCTAAAATATCTTCAAAACTAGTGATCAACATATTGAAGCATAGAGACCTACAAGCTAGCATAAAATATAAATTACATATAATCAAAATTTTTCAAAATATAATCTTTAGTAGAACATAAATAACAACAAATATTTTGTAATAATGAATAGGCAAAATTACTATAAAAGCTTTTATAGAGGCTGAGGCAGTGAATGCCTCTCACTCCTAACACTGCACCGGACTTCAGCAGAAAGTCCGTGTTTGCGTTCAGGTCTGAATATTGACTGTCTGGTACGATCACCAAACATTTTTGCTCAGGTTCGCCAATCTCTAGTGAGAATACATCACAGCTAGCTGTGGTTGATATAGAGATTCAATTAATTGGGGGAGAGATGGAGATAAGAGCAGTGTCAGCAGCATCAGTGGCAACACAGTAAGATTGATCAGTGTTGTGATTTACCCAACATCTGTAATGCTTCAATTGGATTACAATACACCACTTTTTTTCTTTATTCTTAATGCAACACAAAGCAGAAGCAAGACATCACAATAGTTCTTACAGAGAACAAATAAAAAACCATTGTCAGTCAGAGACTGTTTGCCTGTTTCTCAAGAGCAACCTGTGATGCTGAGTCATTTCTCATGTACAAGCCATGAGTCAGGATAGTCAAGGAGTCCAAGCTCAAAAGCCAGGAGGGTACGTCATAAACATAAGGAAGAGACAAAGGCTTAGTAAGGTAATGGTCTGAAGTCAAAATACCTGGAAGATAGCAGAAAAGAACAAAGTGGTTAAACTGAAAGATAGTCAGAATGAAGTTCAAGGTCAGGCAATGATAGACCAACAAGTTGAAAGCAAGGCAAAAAGAGACAAACCACACAAAAAGTGAATTAACATCTGGTAGAGGTCTGAGACTAACAGCCTAGCTAAGAAGCAGAGCAATCACCTGGGACAATAAACACCTGGAGACAGCCACCACCTCCCAGACTCAGATTGGTCAGCTCCACTGTCAATCAAAACACTGACATCTAATCATGCCCCTGCACTAGACTGGACACTGAGCTATCAAAGTAATGACATCTTCAGCACGCCCCTGTACCAGATTGGACAGCTGAGCCAACATTTTCTGCCTCCCAGACACACTGAAGGGTGGAATTGTGACAGAACTATAGTGAATTTTAGCATTTCTTACTCCATCGGTTTTGTGAAGGGGGAAACAATTTTTTTGTTTTCTTTAAATACAAGAGAAAATTCTCCACATACAGACTTTTCACAACTTTTTGGGCTTTTGATCATGTACCTACCTAGAGTTACCATCTATTTCTATGTTGAGGTCACTTGGACATTGCTAAGGCTGTGTTTAATTAACGAGTTTTAAAGAGGTTTTACACAGTCCTAGAAGACATCATAGTATTATACACAGCTTTTCATGGCAATTGGAGCACCTTAAAATTGATTCTGCAAATGTATTATTATTTAATATAATTAATTAATGTATATATCCCAAAAATACATTTTGGGGAAAAAACACTGAATCTGGTGAATTTGAAAAGATTTGATCATCTCTAGATATTATGTGTTAGGTGTCGAGTTCCCGCTGCTGAACAGGGGGAATCTCAAACCATGTCTGCTGCGGTCTCCCATTCTCCTCCAGCCGCAGTGGAGCCTGCTCAGCGGAGATGTCGGTCCCAGCGTCTGGCTCAGGCTGATACTGGACGATTGGTTACTACTGCCTTTCCAGGCTCTACCTTTGTAGCCAGCAATGTTCAGCAGCAAGCAGGTCTTTCTGGGACAAAGTCCTGCTTTTCCCATACTGAGCATGCCCACAGGACGACCTCCCATTGGGGTCAGGGGTCACATGCTTAGGTCCTGTTGCGGTTCCTATTGGACCACTTGGAAGGTCCTTGTCTGCTGCAGCTATAAAAGGTTCGCATGGCCATGCGCTAGTATCAACCTATGTCATGAGCTTTGCTGCTTTAGTGGTCATGTCTGCATGAGGTCAGGGTTTGGCTGAAATAAGCCCCTAGAATACCGGCACCTCTGGAGAGAAGTTTTGTGTGTTTGAATTCAGGGCTGGCGTATTGCCACTAGAATTCCAGCTCCACCGGAGAGGAGGTGTTTGTGTGCTTTACTGACTGCGTGACCACTGGTTGCTCTCTGCTCAGTTAGGTAGCTGTGATCCTCTGTGAGGTTAACAAGGCAGAGCGTTTTCCTATCTATGCGATTCTGTGAAGTAACAGAGTTCGCTTATACCGCCATATAGTGCCGCCAATTCTAGCAGGAGGTTACTCTCCTGCACGGTGGACCCCGGGTTGCGAACGCACCTATTATTACTTATATATATACTTGCTGCGTTCCACCAACCCTAACATTATGTAGAGCTCATTCAAAAGAATGGGTCAACACACTGTCTTTCCTCTAGCTAAAAGAGTCCCTTCTGTGACATATACTGTATATGTGTTTGTAGAGCATATGAAAAGCAGTTTTCCTGATGTGACATCTCCTTTGCAATGTTATTTTGACTACAGAAATAATGTCTGTATGTTGTGCAAGGAAGTAGCAAGAAGCTTGTAAAACATCTAAGAATTCAAGGTAAAGGAGATAGTTATATTGTTTAATTATTAGTACATAATAATTATTACTTTCTTTATCAAAATGACAGTTTATTACCCTATTCATTAGTTTGAATTTTAACCCCTTCACGACCTTGGACCATCAGCTGTCATGTGCCTCTAACAGCCACAGGTGGAATCGCAATCCACTCACAGCTGTTAACATATTAAATGCTGCTGTCAATCTCTGACAGCAGCATTTACCATGATCGCCCCGGAAGCACATTACAAACCCCACCCATCGGCGCCTGTGTCACATGACCGTGGGTTGCTGATGGGTTTGCATGACAGCCCAGGGTCTGCAGGAGACCCATGTGGTTGTCATTTCTGGATAGCTAGTAGCGCTGCCCAGTGGCATTTCTGCTACAGAGAGCATTGTTGGGGACTATTGGAGGTTGTGAAAAGTAAAAAAAAGTTTTAACAAATATTTTAAAAAATGTAAAAAAAAAGGTTTTAATCATTCCCCATTTGCCCCATTCAATATAACACAATTAAAAAAAATGCACATATTTGGTATCCCCGCCTTCAGAATTACCCAATATATAAAAATAATTAATCCGATTGGTAAGCAGCGTAATGAGAAAAAAAATCAATGTTAAAAAATCACACTAGCGCTCAACCCTAGAAGAATCAATCCTCAGCTACTGGGATCAAGACAGAGCTGGTGCCAAAATCTGTCTAATACAGAATTCAAAATATTATGCTAAAAAGATGCCGCGCTTGAGGATTGGTATAGGAAGACAATACAGAAAACCGAAGACCCATATAATAAAGAAATCAATACAATCAGATGGTCCAATATGGGCTACATGCACGGTTATATGAATACCCAGCAGCCTTGCTGGCATGGTTTTACTTGATAGAACAAGTAACCCTCCAGGGGTATGTCAGTGACACCTGGAAAAATATAATGCCGCCGTGATTGTATCTCACACTGGCCCCAGAGAACAAGACAAGTGTGTGCAGCAACTGGCTTACCTGTCAACACCGAGTGCTCCAGCATGCAATGTATCTGTGCTTCTGTGCTGGTGCCAGATGCAGACTCGCTTGCTTGGTGCAGATGCCAGGGGCTGCGGCGCTGTGTGTACTGGGCAGTGAAGCGCAGTGTAGAGTCAGGGATGCCCCAGCTGGTGGCATCCCTAGATAGCATGAAAAAAAGAAGGCTGATAGGCTCAGCCTACCTGTGACATCACGCTAGGGAAGGAGCACTGTGGCACTCAAAAAAAGGAAGGGGGAGCTAACCAACGCGTTTAAAAGAGCCTTGCTCTTCTTCATCAGGGTTACCGCTCCCCAGGACATGCCCTCCATATATACTCTAAGTGGGCATGTACACCGCCCCTCATTTTAACCCATGAAAAAAATCAAAACACCAGAATTATGGCTTTTTGGTCACTGCAACATTGCATTAAAATGCAATAACAGATGATCAAAAGTTTGTATGTACACCAGAATGGCATAAATAAACACGTCATCTCAGCATGCAAAAAGTAAGCCATCACCCAGCCCAGATCATGAAAATTGAACACTCTACGGGTCTCAGAAAATGGCAACTTTTTTTTATACAAACTTGGATTATTTTTCACCACTTTAATAAAAAAGAACCTAGACATGTTTGGTATCTGCAAACTCAAAATGACCTGGAGAATCATAATGGCAGGCCAGTTTAAGCATATAGTGAACATGGTTAAAAAAAGAATAAAAAAAACAAAGGTGGAATTGCACATTCTTTGCAATTTCACCACACATTACATTTTTTCCTGTTTTCCAGTATACTATATGGTAAAATGAATGATGTCGTTCAAAAGTACAACTTGTCTTGCAAAAAATAAGCCCTCATATGGCCATATTCACAGAAAAATAAAAAAGTTATGGCTCTTGGAAGAAAGGGAGCAAAAAATGGAAACTCAAAAATGGAAAAATCCAAGATGGTGAAGGGGTTAATAAAGAACCATTACTTTTATTTCAAAGCATAAAAACTAAGCATGACCCTTTCTGGATCAACATTCATTGACATTGACTTTAAGCTATGGTTTACATTTATACCCAGGATGTAGATATGCAATGTTCATTAACTAGATTTAACAGTAGAATGGGATAGATGAGGAGGGGGATGGTAGGATGGTAGGATGGAGCTGCAGGACAGTGTGGCAGTTAGCTGGGTGACAGATAGAAGGCGGGGTAGAGGGAAGAGTGCCAGGGAGGCTAGTCCTGATCTGGCACACCCCAATAAGTTTGCTAAGTTGGCAGATGAGGGGGGTGCCAGTACAGGGGTAGCACTGCTGCAGCCAGGCATGTCCTCTGAAAGCCGGAGGAGTGACTGCTCCAGTAAGGAGGGAAATAGGAGAGCAGGGCAGGCCAGACAGGTGCTGGTAGTGGGGGACTCAATTATTAGGGGAACAGATAGGGCAATCTGTCACAAAGACAGGGATCGTCGGACGGTGTGCTGCCTACCTGGCGCTCGAGTCCGACACATCGCTGATCGGGTGGACAGATTACTGGGAGGGGCTGGTGAGGACCCAGCAGTCATGGTGCACATTGGCACAAATGACAAAGTTAGAGGTAGGTGGAAGGTCCTTAAAGATGATTTCAGGGAATTAGGCTGCAAGCTGAAAGCAAGGACCTCCAACGTGGTATTTTCCGAAATACTGCCTGTACCACGTGCCACGCCAGAGAGGCAACGGGAGATTAGGGAGGTTAATAAGTGGCTTAAGAATTGGTGTAGGAAGGAGGGGTTTGGGTTCCTGCAGAACTGGGCCGACTTCTCAGTGGGCTACAGGCTCTACGCTAGGGACGGGCTGCACCTCAATGGGGAAGGGGCAGCTGTGCTGGGGGAGAAAATGGTTAGAAGGTTGGAGGAGTGTTTAAACTAGGGATTGGGGGGGGAGGGTATTCATTTTATAGGAGGGGAAGATAGTGCAGATAGAGAGCTGGGCACAAATAAGGAAGTTGGGGGTGGCGGTGGCATGGGGCGTGGGGTTAGAACAGTTAATAATTTAAGAAAGAATAGAGGTACAGAGAGTAACATCAAGTGCATGTATACTAATGCCAGAAGCCTCGCCAACAAAATGGACGAATTAGAACTAATGTTGTTGGAGCATAATTATGACATGGTGGGGATATCTGAGACGTGGCTGGATGAGAGCCATGACTGGGCTGTTAACTTGCAGGGCTATAGCCTGTTCAGAAATGACCGTACAGATAAGCGAGGGGGAGGGGTGTGTCTATATGTAAAATCTTCCTTAAAACCCATCCTACGTGATAATATAGGTGAATTTAATGAAAATGTGGAGTCCCTGTGGGTGGAGATAAGGGGAGGGGGAAAAAATAATAAATTACTGATAGGGGTTTGTTATAAATCTCCAAAAATAATGGAAGCAATGGAGAATATCCTCGTAAAGCAAATAGATGAAGCTGCGACTCAAGGAGAAGTCATTATTATGGGGGACTTCAACTACCCTGAAATAGATTGGGGAACAGAAACCTGCAGTTCCAGCAAAGGTAATCGGTTTTTGACAACTATGAGAGACAATTACCTTTCACAGCTGGTTCAGGACCCAACAAGGAGGGGGGCACTGCTAGACCTAATATTAACCAACAGGCCAGACCGCATATCAAATATAAGGGTTGGGGGTCACTTGGGGACTAGTGATCATAAAATAATAAGTTTTCATGTAACCTTTAATAAGATGGGTAGTAGGGGGGTGACAAGGACACTAAACTTCAGGAGGGCAAATTTCCAACGGATGAGAGAGGATCTTGGTGCAATTAACTGGGACGATATCCTGAGACACAAAAATACACAAAGAAAATGGGAGACGTTTATTAGCATCCTGGATAGGACCTGTGCACAGTATATACCGTATGGGAATAAACATACTAGAAATAGGAGGAAACCAATATGGCTAAATAGAGCTGTTAGGGGCGCAATAAGGAACAAAAAGAAAGCATTTAGAGAATTAAAGGAAGTAGGTAGTGATGAGGCATTAAATAAATACAGAAAATTAAATAAATTCTGCAAATCAAGGCAGCAAAGATTGAGACAGAGAGACTCATTGCCAGAGAGAGTAAAAATAATCCCAAAATATTCTTTAACTATATAAATAGTAAGAAACTAAAAAATGACAGTGTTAGCCCCCTTAAAAATAGTCTGGGTGAAATGGTGGATGAGGATGAGGAAAAAGCCAATCTGCTAAATGACTTTTTTTCATCAGTATTTACAAAAGAAAATCCCATGGCAGCCAATATGACTAGTGATAAAAATTCCCCATTAAATGTCAACTGCTTAACCCAGCAGGAAGTACAGCAGCGTCTAAAAATCACTAAAATTGACAAATCTCCGGGCCCGGATGGGATACACCCCCGAGTACTGCAGGAACTAAGTACAGTCATTGATAGACCATTATTTTTAATCTTTAAAGAGTCCATAATAACAGGGTCTGTACCACAGGAGTGGCGTATAGCAAATGTGGTGCCAATATTCAAAAAAGGGGCAAAAACTGAACTCGGTAATTATAGGCCAGTAAGTTTAACCTCTACTGTGGGTAAAATCCTGGAGGGCATTCTAAGGGATGCTATACTGGAGTATCTGAAGAGGAATAACCTCATGACCCAGTATCAGCACGGGTTTACTAGGGACCGCTCATGTCAGACTAATTTGATCAGCTTCTATGAAGAGGTAAGTTCCGGACTGGACCAAGGGAACCCAGTGGACGTAGTGTATATGGACTTTTCCAAAGCTTTTGATACGGTGCCACACAAAAGGTTGATACATAAAATGAGAGTAATGGGGATAGGGGAAAATATGTGTAAGTGGGTTGAGAGCTGGCTCAGGGATAGGAAACAAAGGGTGGTTATTAATGGAGCACACTCGGACTGGGTTGCGGTTAGCAGTGGGGTACCACAGGGGTCAGTATTGGGCCCTCTTCTTTTTAACATATTTATTAATGACCTTGTAGGGGGCATTCAGAGTAGAATTTCAATATTTGCAGATGACACTAAACTCTGTAGGGTAATCAATACAGGGGAGGACAATTTTATATTACAGGATGATTTATGTAAACTAGAAGCTTGGGCTGATAAATGGCAAATGAGTTTTAATGGGGATAAATGTAAGGTCATGCACTTGGGTAGAAGTAATAAGATGTATAACTATGTGCTTAATTCTAAAACTCTGGGCAAAACCATCAATGAAAAAGACCTGGGTGTATGGGTGGATGACAGACTCATATTCAGTGGCCAGTGTCAGGCAGCTGCTACAAAGGCAAATAAAATAATGGGATGTATTAAAAGAGGCATAGATGCTCATGAGGAGAACATAATTTTACCTCTATACAAGTCACTAGTTCGACCACACTTAGAATACTGTGCACAGTTCTGGTCTCCGGTGTATAAGAAAGACATAGCTGAACTAGAGCGGGTGCAGAGAAGAGCGACCAAGGTTATTAGAGGACTGGGGGGTCTGCAATACCAAGATAGGTTATTACACTTGGGGCTATTTAGTTTGGAAAAACGAAGACTAAGGGGTGATCTTATTTTAATGTATAAATATATGAGGGGACAGTACAAAGACCTTTCTGATGATCTTTTTAATCATAGACCTGAGACAGGGACAAGGGGGCATCCTCTACGTCTGGAGGAAAGAAGGTTTAAGCATAATAACAGACGCGGATTCTTTACTGTAAGAGCAGTGAGACTATGGAACTCTCTGCCGTATGATGTTGTAATGAGTGATTCATTAATTAAATTTAAGAGGGGACTGGATACCTTTCTGGAAAAGTATAATATTACAGGGTATATACACTAGATTCCTTGATAGGGTGTTGATCCAGGGAACTAGTCTGATTGCCGTATGTGGAGTCGGGAAGGAATTTTTTTCCCCATGGTGGAGTTACTCCTTGCCACATGGGTTTTTTTTGCCTTCCTCTGGATCAACATGTTAGGGCATGTTAGGTTAGGCTATGGGTTGAACTAGATGGACTTAAAGTCTTCCTTCAACCTCAATAACTATGTAACTATGTGGATTGAAATGACATTTCCATCTATCATGATTAAAAGCAAATGTTCAATGGTGTTATTAATCCTATATTGGCTTTCATGAATTCAGGAAGGAATGTCTCCCCACTGTGAGAATAAAGTAGCAGTCTTCTTAGTTACAGCTTTTTTATTTTCCTGTCTCCACAATCTTTGCTGGTGTGGTCAAAATCTAGGCCAAATTCATATCATGTCTTTGACTTTTGGATTGACAAAGATTTTATTTTTTTAAGGTAATGTACCTTTGATGTATCTCAATGATATCTAGAGCTGAAATGAAATGCAAAAATATATTTATTAGCATTAGGTTTCATTCACACTTATCTGTTTTGATCAGTTTCTTGCATCAGTTTTGAAAGCCAAATACAATAGATGCTTCAAAACATGCAAGAAATATAATTTGCCCTATTTTCCACTGCTGGTTTTGGCTTGCAATTAGGGATAAGTGGACGCATGGAAGTTTGGGTTCCGGTACCCAACCCTAACTTTAGTCCAAAGTTCGATTGGGTTCCAGAACTGTATCCGAACTTGAACCTGAACCTGAACCCCACTGAAATGTATGGGGATCCAAACTTTGGAGCTGGAAAATTCTCTCTCTCCTAACTCACTTACTGTCCGGTATGAACCTGCTCATCTTTATGGCTGATTCAAAGTACTGATGAAAATATGGAGGAGTGAAAACGACCTTATTAATTTAAGTGCAGTAAGTAAAAGTTTTCTTTTAAAATAATAGAAAAATGCATTGACTCTCGAAATTGGACAAGATAAAAAATGAAACAGAAAAACTGATGCAAACTGGAATAATTTTATTGAGTAGCTTTATATGAAATCAGATTTACAACATAATTACAAATATAGAAAAGACAAAAAGTATCATAAATGTAAAAAAGGATACAAAATTGTAGGAATACATTGTAAATCATCTCAATTGTAATATAGCCAGAGTTGAACATAATTACAGCTATACTACAGCAGGTCAAATGTTCAGAATTTGCTCTGTGAGGTGAGAAGAATATCTGGAGGTGCAATCTGTCCTTTAAGTGAATGTCAAAACATTCAATTCTGCATGACCTCCAACGGGAGATATACAGTTCCACTCCCTTGAGGATGACACAAATATTCTCTGGCATTCTTTCTGTGGAAGTAATTATTAAGGGTGATATCTTTGAAGCTCAATATTTTCAATTACATTTTGCTTTTAAATCTGGTTACGATCATAGACACAGGTGAACAATCTAAGAGCCATTAGAAAAAAAAGAGAGAAGAAAATATTTTTTTCTTTTAGGAATATTGTGGTATTCTTCACAACATCTGTATCAATGGTATACATATGTTTATTCAAAAATATGTATCTATTACAGTAAATTGTATACTATAGTATAAAACATTTGATCTCTTGAAGATTAATCTAAATTTACTTTGAAAAAACCAACATTTTACTTTAGCATGTTTTTTGCAGGATAACTTAACTGTTGGACTGCAAATACTCTGAAATTATTTCATGGTAAAATTTAATCAACATAATTTTATAATGCTTTCTTCAATAATCTTTTTAACAAATTTGGTAAATGTTTTTTTAGTTGTATCAAAAACACTTAAAAAATGGCTGCCGTTTTTTATGAATTTTTTAGTCGTTTATTTTGTACATACCCTAGATACACAATAGATTTTTCTATTTTGTATTTTTAAAATGAAGTACAGATGCTAATATCATATCGGTGAGGAATTTGTTTGCAGAAGTGACTAATTTCACTGGCTACATAACATTCTAAAATGTGAATTAACATTTTCAATCTTCACAATTTCTACTTTAGGCTGTGTGCCCACAATTAATTTTCTGTGAGTTTTTGACATTGTGTATTTTTGCTACATCAAAAACAGTGTCTTATGGTTCCAGTAAAGTGAATGGGAATTATAGAAATCTCCTGCCCACTGTGCTTCTTTTTAATTAGTGTAGACTAACCTGTGTGTTTCAGATGTACAGATTTCCCCCATAAAATTAAATTTGATGTGGAAAAACCAAAACCAAATGATGCACATGCAGAAACACAGAGGAGACTACCGTATATACTCGAGTATAAGCCGAGATTTTCAGCCCAAATTTTTGGGCTGAAAGTGCCCCTCTCGGCTTATACTCGAGTCATGATCGGTGGTGGGGTCGGCGGGTGAGCACTGTCATATACTTACCTGCTTCCGGGGCTCCTGGCGCTCCCCCTGCCCGTCCCACGGTCTTCGGTGCCGCAGCCTCTTCCCCTGTTCAGCGGTCACGTGGGACCGCTCATTAGAGAAATGAATAGGCTGCTCCACCTCCCATAGGGGCGGAGCCGCATAATTCATTTCTCTAATCAGTGGTGCCGGTGACCGCTGACAGAGGAAGAGGCTGCGGCACCGAAGACCAGCTGTCCGGGGGAAGGAGCGGGACACCGGGAGCAGGTAAGTATCGCATATTCACCTGTCCTCGTTCCACACGCCGGGCGTCGCGCCATCTTCCCGGCGTCTCTCCACACTGACTGTGCAGGTCAGAGGGCGCGATGACGCATATAGTGTGCGCGCCGCCCTCTGCCTGATCAGTCAGTGCAGGGAGACGCCGGAAAGATGGCGCCGAGGAGCTGCAAGCAAGAGAGGTGAGTATGTGTTTTGTTTTTTTTATTGCAGCAGCAGCAATGGCACAGATTTATGTGGAGCATCTATGGGGCAATGGTGCAGAGCACTATATGGCAGAGCTATGGGGCAACGGTGCAGAGCACTATATGGCACAGCTATGGGGCAACGGTGCAGAGCACTATATGGCACAGCTATGGGGCAATAATGGACGGTGCAGAGCACTATATGGCACAGCTATGGGGCAATGGTGCAAAGCACTATATGGCACAGCTATGGGGCAACGGTGCAGAGCACTATATGGCACAGCTATGGCGCAACGGTGCAGAGCACTATATGGCACAGCTATGGGGCAACGGTGCAGAGCACTATATGGCACAGCTATCTATGGGGCAACGGTGCAGAGCACTATATATATGGCACTGCTATGGGGCAACGGTGCAGAGCACTATATGGCACAGCTATGGGGCAACGGTGCAGAGCACTATATGGCACAGCTATGGGGCAACGGTGCAGAGCACTATATGGCACAGCTATGGGGCAACGGTGCAGAGCACTATATGGCACAGCTATGGGGCAACGGTGCAGAGCACTATATGGCACAGCTATGGGGCAACGGTGCAGAGCACTATATGGCACAGCTATGGGGCAACGGTGCAGAGCACTATATGGCACAGCTATGGGGCAACGGTGCAGAGCACTATATGGCACAGCTATGGGGCAACGGTGCAGAGCATTATATGGCACAGCTATGGGGCAACGGTGCAGAGCATTATATATATGGCACAGCTATGGGGCAACGGTGCAGAGCATTATATATATGGCACAGCTATGGGGCAACGGTGCAGAGCATTATATATATGGCACAGCTATGGGGCAACGGTGCAGAGCATTATATATGGCACAGCTTTCTATGGAGCATCTATGGGGCCATAATGAACGGTGCAGAGCATTATATATGGCACAGCTTTATGTGGAGCATCTCTGGGGCCATAATGAACGGTGCAGAGCATTATATATGGCACAGCTTTATGTGGAGCATCTATGGGGCCATAATGAATGGTATGGAGCATCTATTTTTAATTTTGAAATTCACCGGTACCTGCTGCATTTTCCACCCTAGGCTTATACTTGAGTCAATAAGTTTTCCCAGTTTTTTGTGGCAAAATTAGGGGGGTCGGCTTATACTCGGGTCGGCTTATACTCGAGTATATACGGTAATTAAAAACGCTTGTGATTCGCATGTGATTATTTTAGTTAAGTTTTACCAAAACCAAATACCAGGAGATGTCAAAAACAAATTTGCTTTGTTAAGACATGGCACACTAAAAAGAGACAAAAAAATGCAGCATCAAAAACAAGATAAAAATGCATGTAAAAAAATGCAATGAAAAAACATAAGTAAACTATTTTACATAATAGGTACAGAAAAACTGTCCATATACTCAATGTGGGAACATAGCCTTAATGTACAGTATTCTATGCAGAGAATGTGAAAAATAAAATTTTACAATAATAAAATGGTATGATTTAATTTAGAGAAATGCCAAATATGGTGCTAAGAACAGAGATGAACGAATTTGCTCGAGTTCCCTCTTATTCGGCAAGCTACAGCGCTCGCCAAGTAAGCTGCAGAGAGAACCCGGCTTCCTGGATCACACCGGACGATTAGCTGATCGGCTCCCACACCTGCATGTGTTGCGGCTGTGTGACAGGCACGCCACATGTATGGAGAAAGTGGGAAAATGCCAGTGATGAGGGCACCACAGTTCAGCCCGGCCTCGATGATGTCACCGCTGGTCACTTATAATGCAAGCTAATTCACCAGTGGTTTTCAGCCTGGACAGTCGCATCTTGGCACTGTCCAGGCTGAAAAGTATTAAGCCCCTAGACATGGATTACAGCGTGGGACACAATGACAGACACGTATGTCATTTTGTTGTTTTTTATTTTTGTTTTATTAAAGGAGATCGAGGGCTTCAGTAGAATTAGGCATTAGGTGAGTATAACTGTGTTTGTTATTTTTAAATAAAAAAGGAAACTGTTTAGTCCTATTTCTAATAAAATACTTTATTCTAGCTGTGTCTTTATTTACCATATAATTATAGGATTAGTAAGAGATTGGTGTCTTTTAGACACCTCTCCATTACTAATCCGTGGGCTTAGTGTCACCTGACAATATAAAGGGGACATCAACCCCACAAATATGAACCCCACTTGCCAACACAACAGGGCAAGTAGGAAGAACCGGGCAAAGCTCTAGAATTGGCACATCTAAATGACTAAAAGTCATTATGTTGGGTCACGTCCATCCACTTTTTTGGATGATCGTCCTGGTAGGGGTGGTTGTGTCCCCTGTGGTAGGTGTGTCGCCTGTCCTAACATTGATCGATGTGCTTCCTTCACGGACTCAAGTGGCAGAAAAAGCTTTAGTATCAAACAACGTATCACATGTACTACAAGATATGTAGTTTATTATGCATCATGCCCATGTGGCTTGATATACGTTGGTTTGACTACACGCCAACTGAAGGTCCGTGTTAGGGAGCATGTCCTGGGTATTCAGGCGGCATCCACACAGGAGGACACTTCCACCCTTAAGACGCTACCTCGCCATTTTAAGACCTTTCATGACTGTGACGGTTCATTATTACGGGTACGTGGGATTGATGCCCTCCATATTAATATCCGGGGAGGTCAGTTGTCTAAACGTCTGGGTATGATGGAGTCGCGCTGGATTTGGACTCTTGGGACTGTCCACCCTCATGGACTGAATGAGAACCTTTCCTTTGCCCCATTTTTGTGATCGCCCCACTGCTTCCGCTTTTATTATGCTGCAGTGTACTGGTTTTAACTGTTTTTAATGTTCTTTATTCTTTATAGTATACTGTGTGCCTCTGGATTGTCATGTGCAATATGACACTATCTTTACCACTTACAGTGGACACAGCGCCTCGTCTGATCGTCGGTCTGGACATCGTATCTGCACAGCTAATAATTCGTCCATTATGGATTGTTTATCTGCAAGGAAATGACATGAATAATGAACTGAATATAACTAAGGAAATATTTATATGTCTCTCCTTTGTATATCTGTGTTAAATGGATCATTTTGGTCTTTAAGCTGTGCTATGTTTCTAGTACACTCTTCTGATATTATGTGTTATAATGATGTTTGCTGTACTTTTATATTTATATACTGTTTTGGCTGTGTAGCACTGCATTACATTATATATTATATACTGCTGGAATAATAATGATGAGTGTTGCCATGACGCCGGTACGCACGTGTTTATTTATTTATTTCTTATTTTCTGTCTATTCTTTGTTTATTTTTATGTTCCCCACTCAGTCTAGTGGTTATTTGTTGCCGATTTGGTCCGGATTTTTGGTTGTCACCATCTGCATAGAGCAATGTTTAGTGTTTTATCTAATGTGGCTATCTGATGCCGAGCCTTATATCTATTGCTCATTTGTACTTTGGGGCTGGTTCGGTTTCGTGTTGCCTTTGTTGCGCGATCGCGGTTGGTCTCTGGACTCCGTGTCCTGTGGTGGGTCTGGCGTCCGGTCACGTGGGGCCCCACGTGTGCCGGCGTCAGCTAACCAATAGGCGCTGAGTGGACCCAGCGTTTCAGTATCCTAGGAGACGGCGCTTCTCTTTCGCTGAACTGCAAACACTTGATAATCTTGTCACCATAGTAATCATGTCACTTCCGGTTTAGCGATATCTTACTTCCGGTCCAGCGGTAACAATACACGCTATAAAATGCTGTACACAGCTAACCACGGCACGCCCCCTGAGGAAGGTTTCACACCGAAACGCGCGTCGGGGTGAGCGGTCGACGGTGCGGTGGTGGTGTACATACTATCGGTAAGCCTGGGGATCTGTTCCCTTCCACTCCGCTATGTTCCTCTACGTTATATAACATGAATGGGATAATATATTCCACTACGGGAGTGGGGCTCTGCACTTGCATGTATATTAGCCTAGTGGCTTTATGTTAGCCTTGTGATATGGAATCTCCCCATGCATTATATTTGATCTACCCCATGTACCGTCGGTTGCTCCGTGTGGGCATATTGTGTTACACTGTGTGCATATCTCCCTTATGTTCACCCTCTACCTGTTGTTGGTATTTTTACTGATTATAATAAACAATTTTGATATTTTGGACTACAATACTGCCTGGGTGCTTTTTTGTGTTTCAATGAATATATTGCAGTTTGTCCTGTGATTTGTCCTGGTCTTTTTGGGGTACTATCAGGACTTTTTTTGGGTGTCAGCCCATTGGTCATCTTGGTCCCCTTTTTATATATAATGTCACTGACTATATATCTTGGCACATCTAATAGATGCACCATTTCTGGGCTGGTGTGGGCTGTTATTTTTAGGCTGGGGGGACCTATATCAATGGCCCCTTACCAGCCTGAGAATATGAGCCCAAAGCTGTGAGCTTTAGCAAGGCTGGTTGTCAAAAATAGGGGGGACCCCACGTTGTTTAGTAATAATTTATTTAAATAATTAAAAAAACAGCTTGGTGACCCCTCTATTCTTGATAAACTACCTTGCTAGCGCTGACAGCTGAGGGTTGCAGCCCCCAGCTGTGAGTTTTGCCTGGCTGGTTATCAAAGAAACAGGGAAACCCATGCGGTTTTTTTTTCATTTATTTATTTATAGCTTAGGAGCCGACTGCTTTATACTCCCATCAGTCGCTCCTGCTCTCACTGTTATTAGTGGCAGCAGGTGTCCCATGATGGGAGTAATTGCCCCAAAAGCGGCCACGTGCTGTTATTGTTCTCACTTGAATACAACTTTCATCATTTTTCCCTGCTCATGCTGATCGCTGGCAGAGCAGGTGAGAATGATGAGAGTCATCTTAGGCACCTGGCTCTAGGGAAAAGCGCTTACTGTACCACGGCTTCCCTTGCACCTTTCTCATACTCGCAGTGACGTCAGACAGGTCCTAGAAGTTGACCGTGGGATACCGGGCAGCGATAGCAGACGCTGCTCAGTATCTCTGCTGGGTGACAGACAGTATGGTTGCTGCCATCTGGATGTCGAAGAGCTAGACCCGTAGTGTGACAAATGGATTAGCATCTCTGCGGAAAGGTGGGGAATATTGTTGTTTTTTAATTTTAAATCTTTTGCAGATGACAAGGGCAATGGTGGAATGGGTGAGGTTGTATGTTTTGCTTGGTTGAGACTTATTAAAGGAGTCTATGTCATTCTTTCAATTAAAGGACTTCATTCTTGATGTGTGTTTTCATGCAATGTGACTATGGGATTAGTAATGGGGGCATCTTATTGACTCCTCTCCATTGCCAACCTTGGGGCTTGATATCATCTGACAATACAAAGGTGACATCCACCCCCCTAAACTATCGTCTCACTTGCCACTGCAACAGGGCAATTGGGAAGACAGAGGCTAAGTGGAAGAATTGGCACATCTTAGAGATGGAAGCTGAGGAAGCTGATGTTTTTAGCCTGGGGGGCCAGTATCCATTGTCACTTCTTAGGCTATTAAATCAGCCCGCAGCTGTCTGCATAGCCTTTGATGGTTATTACTTAAAGGGGGACCCTATGTCATTTTTTGAGGAGACCCCCATTTTAACAGCCAGTAAAGCCAAAGTATACAGCTGTGAGCTGATATTAATAGCCTGGGAAGCGATATGGGTATTACCCCCTTCCCAGGCTATAAATATTGCCCCCATCCATTGGCTTTCCCTCTGCTGGTTAAGAAAATTATGCAGGAGTCCTCACCATTTTTTTTACATAATCTTTTAATATTAATTACATATCATCTTTAGGCTGCACACACAGTGTACTAATTGTATATGTCACTGGCATGTCCGGTACCATTTTTGTCCAATTCCAGAAATATCAGGAAGTGTGAAACCAGCCTTAGGATGTAAATCTCTAGTGCTAACAAATTTGTGTGCCCTATCTAACTAAAAATTTGTGAACAGACATATATGCTGACAAGGGACAACTGAACATTGTGCTGGGACAAAGAACTGGACGTGGTTGCTGACTGTTGTGTCTGTGCAACTGCACATTGTGGACAGGAGGCATCAGTGCCTCCATCCTGGACAGCAGATTAGGAAGGTCGTAATACAGGGGAAGGGCCAATGGTTTCACCATCAGACACAGGTTTTGTACTCAGGCATTTCGCCCACCTACTGGGGTGCTGCGTATATGAGCAGTATGGTGTTTGCTAACAGAGGTATTATGTCAAATTTCCCTTTATAAAGGGATGTGTGGATAAGATTTTTAGGCTAGCAGCCTATACAGGTGCATCTGACAAAATTAGAATATCATTAAAAAGTTAATTTATTTCAGTTCTTCAATACATAATGTGAAACTCATTTATTATACAGAGTCATTACAAACAGAGTGATCTATTTCATGTGTTAATGTTGATCCACATGGAAAAAGATAGAACCGGAGGATAGAAGCCGCGCAGACCACAATAAAGGTAACAGAGTTACAAACACACTCTGTTTATTAGCCTACGCGTTTCGTGGCAAACAGGCCACTTCATCAGGGCATCAAGATTCATCAGTAAAACCAGGTATAAATACCTACAAATACAATCAAAAAAACACAAAACATGTATAAGCCCCACCCTCTTACGACATCACTTCTGGTGGGAACGCCCACTTTAGATCAAAAATTTGTAAATACACCCATAATGTTGGATACAAAACATTAAAATACATTGAAACACAATGATCGATCTTTAAAACCATATATATTCATCAATAAATAATAAAAACAAATGTAAACATTTCTGGTATCCAGATAAACAGGATTAGAACTCACGCTGGAAGCAACCTAAAAACTATCCTCCAGAGATTAAACCTCCGTCTTATACCACTAAACTACCAAGTGGTCTTAGGTGAGGGCAACTATTTATCTTGATTCACCAATTTAACCCATTCAAAACACTTAAAATATCACATATTGGCCCATAGCAAAGGAAACTAAGGGCCAATATGAGATAACTAACACTGTATAGCGTGTCTGTAGTGTACTTCAATATCAATAGGATTATTGGAACAAGAATCACATAAAGTAAAAGAAATAAGGGGGAGGGTAAATTCCCATATACTCAATTTCAACGGTTCATTCAAGAATTGAACCCATTTAATCTAAAGGTCTACAAACACTGCAAAGAAATAAGCAGCACCCTAGACCAGTTAGCCACCTGGATTCATGGAAAATGGGGGCCACTATCGTCAATAGTCTCACGCCAAATCGTCACACAGAGGAACTACAACCATCAACAAAATCCATCACAGAGGAATGTCAATGTGATGAAAATTCATGATATTAGTTGTTGGTTTCTAGAAGAGGTCACTTACCTCATTCAATCCACCAGGGCTTAAAGTGCCCAACTTAAATATCCAATATGTTTCTTTTTTAGCCAGGATCTCCAATCTCCTAGGTGTATTCACAGGCACATGGTCAATGGGGGTAACAGATAATTTAACGTTACCATGATGAACTATGGTACAATGTCGCGACAATCCATGTTTAGAGAAACCTCTAAGGATATTAAACCTATGGGAGTTGACACGTTTGTGAAGAGGTTGAGAAGTCCTTCCTACGTACTGTTTACCACAGTTACACTGAATTAAATAAATTACATAATCTGTCTGGCACGTCATTCTAGAATTGATATTAAAAGTCTTCCCTTTCTTTACAAACGACATGAAGCTGTCAACATTGTTATTAATAGATCTACAACATTTACACCCACGTCTATTACATCGGTTAGACCCATTACGGCCGATCCATTCATTACCTACTAAAGTGCATCCGGAGGTGGAAATCTTTACTACACTGGGTGCCAAGACGTTTTTGATGGTGGGGGCCCTTTTGAATGTTACTGTTGGTTTCCTAGGAACCACCTTGTTAAGGATAGGATCATTTAAGATCACACTCCAATGTTTTTCTAATATATTCCGTATTTGTACATTTTGTGACGAAAAAGTAGTGATAAAATTTGTTTCAAAAAGGTTCTTTTTAGCGCCCTTATTTTTGTCAAGATGTATAAGCTCATTTTGGGAACAACCCTTAACAGAGTTATAAGCCTTTTTGACAAGCTTCACAGGATATTCTTTTTCTTGAAATCTCTCCCTCAGAATTTTACTTTGTTCCCTGAATGCTGCATCAGAAGTACAGTTTTTCCTAATCCTATAATACTGGTTCCTTGGGATGTTTCTAAGCCATGGTCTGTGATGGTTACTATCATAATGAACATACCCATTGGCATCCACATTTTTAAAATGGTTTTTGGTCATGATCTCTCCAGCGTCATCAATATAGATGTTCAAGTCTAAAAAGGTGACATTTTTACTTTCCACACAGGGAGTGAGCTCTATACCCCAATGATTATCCCTTATAGCATCAAGGAATTCAAAAACCGTATTATCTGCATTATCATAGATGATAAATATATCATCTATAAAACGTTTGTAAAGGACCAGATTCTGTTTGTGTTTGCAATGGAGGACATGCCAGGACTCAAAGGCAGCCATGAATAAGTTAGCATACGTAGGCGCTGCCTTCGAGCCCATGGCGGTCCCCCGTATCTGGTGATAAATGGTCTCCCCGAATGTGAAAAAGTTGTTCTCTAAAATAAAAGTCATACTTTGCATCAAAAACTCTCTTTGGGCCATGGTCACATTAGATAGTCTATCAATATAAAGTTTGAAACATTGAAGGCCAATAGTGTGGTCAATATTGGAATATAAACCAATCACGTCAATAGATATAAACAAAAAATCACCACCCCATGTAATTTTCTGTAATTCCTGTATTAAGTGGGTGGAGTCCCTGAGATAAGAACCCAAATTTCTGACAGACTCATTCATAAAGGAGTCCACAAATGCTGCTAGATTTGATGTTAAAGAATTAATCCACGCTATGATGGGTCGTCCAGGTGGGTTAAACTCATCCTTATGAACCTTAGGAAGATGGTAATATACTGCCATCTTAGGGTTTTTTACCCCAAGGAATTCTTTCTCGCTCTTATTCAGAATTCCCATCTCATCGGCTGTTTTAACTAACTCTTTATATTTTGTTACCGCATTCTCGTATTCAGCCCTATTAGAGATATTATAAGTCCCCTCATCTGACAAAATCCTATTGGCCTCTAAGATATAAGCATCTAAATCTTGTAATACCACTCCTCCACCCTTATCAGCAGATTTTATTACCAAATTTGCATCATTTTTGAGAGTCTTAATGCCCTCAATTTCAATTGTCGTCAGATTATTAATCGACCCTCGCTTAAAATTCAAGGATTCGAAGTCATTCAAAACCAAATCTATATAGGTTTTAAGATGGTGGCCCTGACTATGGATGGGGTAGAATTTAGATTTGTCCTTTAGTTGACAATGTTTGATGTTATCACCATCCATTTCAACCGTCTCTTTTCTATCATCTTTTATGCAGAAATGTCTTTTTAAAGTTAATTTCCGGATGAAATGTTGAAGGTCCATAAAAAGCTCCACATCTTTAGATTTATTATTTGGGCAAAAAGACAGGCCCCTGTTTAAAACCTTTATTTCACCTATGGTCAGTTTTGTGTTTAGAAAGATTAAAAATATTACCTCTTCTTTCCAGCTTACATCCATTCTTATTCACAAAAACCTGCACTTGTTGCTCCATATTATTTAGATTGGTCTCGGTGTTATGTGCTTTTTTATTCTTTTTCTTTCCTCGGGTTCCTCTTCTAAGTTTTTTCTTTTTTGTGATATCGGAAGAAAGTATTTCGTTATACTGTTGTTGTTTTCTACAACCCTTGGTAAAAAACAAACCGAGGAAGATCCAGACCTGGAATTATCCACAAATAATCTCTTTTTTGTTTTATTAACTTGTATCTCGTTCTCCTGAATATCTATTAAGTTAGAATTATACCCTACTCTAGGTGTTAATATTGGGGGAGGTATCACCATGGTAGATTTCCTCATGTAGCAGGCAGTCAAGTATGTTAGCCTCACCTCCACTGGCCTCATTGGCAAGCGAGACCAACACACCCAATGGACTTATTTGACCCATGGAGTTCAAATCCAATAAATTATCTTTCCTTATCCTTTCCATTTGGAGCTTGATCTGCTCCAGATTTTGTTGATGGTTGTAGTTCCTCTGTGTGACGATTTGGCGTGAGACTATTGACGATAGTGGCCCCCATTTTCCATGAATCCAGGTGGCTAACTGGTCTAGGGTGCTGCTTATTTCTTTGCAGTGTTTGTAGACCTTTAGATTAAATGGGTTAAATTCTTGAATGAACCGTTGAAATTGAGTATATGGGAATTTACCCTCCCCCTTATTTCTTTTACTTTATGTGATTCTTGTTCCAATAATCCTATTGATATTGAAGTACACTACAGACACGCTATACAGTGTTAGTTATCTCATATTGGCCCTTAGTTTCCTTTGCTATGGGCCAATATGTGATATTTTAAGTGTTTTGAATGGGTTAAATTGGTGAATCAAGATAAATAGTTGCCCTCACCTAAGACCACTTGGTAGTTTAGTGGTATAAGACAGAGGTTTAATCTCTGGAGGATAGTTTTTAGGTTGCTTCCAGCGTGAGTTCTAATCCTGTTTATCTGGATACCAGAAATGTTTACATTTGTTTTTATTATTTATTGATGAATATATATGGTTTTAAAGATCGATCATTGTGTTTCAATGTATTTTAATGTTTTGTATCCAACATTATGGGTGTATTTACAAATTTTTGATCTAAAGTGGGCGTTCCCACCAGAAGTGATGTCGTAAGAGGGTGGGGCTTATACATGTTTTGTGTTTTTTTGATTGTATTTGTAGGTATTTATACCTGGTTTTACTGATGAATCTTGATGCCCTGATGAAGTGGCCTGTTTGCCACGAAACGCGTAGGCTAATAAACAGAGTGTGTTTGTAACTCTGTTACCTTTATTGTGGTCTGCGCGGCTTCTATCCTCCGGTTCTATCTTTTTCCATGTGGATCCATACTGCTTGCCGGGAGCCTGCTGCGACCATACGTGCTCATCCAAGGGAGTTGTGACCTATCACAACCAGACCAGGTGAGTCTGTTTTGTGGGGGTCCAGGTGATTGCGATACCTGAAGGTATTACTCTATGTGCGCTTCTTTTTCTTGTTTTTAGAGATGTGTTAATGTTGATAATTATGGCTTACAGCCAATGAAAACCAAAAGTGATTATCTCAGTAAATTAGAAAACTTTATAACACCAGCTTGAAAAAATGATTTTAACAACTGAAATGTTGGCCTACTGAAATATATGTTCAGTAAATGCACTCAATACTTGGTCGGGGTTCCTTTTGCATCAATTACTGCATCAATGCGGCGTGGCATGGAGGCGATCAGCCTGTTGCACTGTTGAGGTGTTATGAGACACAAGTTGCTTTGATAGCAGCCTTCATCTTGTCTACATTGTTGGGTCTGGTGTCTCTCATCTTCCTCTTGATAAAAAACCCATAGATTCTCTGTGGGGTTAAGGTCTGACGAGTTTGCTGGCCAATCAAGCACAGTGAAACTGTTGTTTTTAGACCTGGTATTGGTACTATTGGCAGTGTGGACAGGTGCCAAGTACCAGGGCCGCCATCAGGGCATTACTGGCCTTACTGGTGTATAGGGCCTGGTGGTCAGGAGGAAAGATGAGGGCCCAGAAATGCTGGCTGCTGGGGCCCCTCCCCCTCTTGCTTCAGCTCACCGGGAACCAGGTGCAAGGGGGCCCGTCACCGTCACTTACCAACAAGTAAGGCTTCTTTACTTTTCACACATGTGTGCAGCATCTCCATCTCCTGTCTTCTTCACAGCTGCTCCTCCTCCCGGCTCATCCTGTCTGGTACTTGCTAGATGCCTCCTTCTCCCTGCACTTCACACACTTCCAGCCTGTGCAGAATGGCATCTGCACACTTGTGGCTCTAGGGAAGCTGTGTGCAGGACCTCAATCACCCCTGAACAGGAGGTAAAGAAGGGTCTGAATGTGTCCAATTGTTTAGCAGAGTAAAGAGGGGAGGCAGGGGCTGCAGTCAGAGATTAGAAGCAGTGATTTACTGACTGTGACCCCGGAGCTTTTTGCTATCTGGTTGGTGTAGGATTCTCATCCACACACAGCACCGATCAGAGAGCTCAGAGCTGGGGAACACTGTCACTAAATCACTATCTGTATTCTCTGACAGGCTGCCTCATGTCATTGATACTGTAACAGACCCAGGCTGGGACTGACCCCTGAGCCCATCCCCCAGTGAAGACTTTATTCACATAAACTGTACCTGTTGCATTTAACACACAGGTACAATACATAGACACATAATACATAAACGTATAGTATATCACCAGGGCTGCCATCAGGTCATTACTACCATGACTGGCGTATGGGGCCTGAAGACTAGACGGGGCCGGCATCGGGCCCCCTCTCTTCTGGTCTGATCTCTTCTGCAGTAACTGAACCTGTGTCTGAGACGCAGGTTCAGTTAAACTCTATTGCTATGCAGGCCTGCTCGGCAATAGTGAAAAGCTGTCAGCCAATCGAAGGCTGACAGCTGATGTCAGCACGCACATCGCCAGTGTATGACGTCATTGTCATTCGCCAGCGAGTGTGCACCTGGACTGCATTGAGGAAGCATCACCGCAGGAGCGATGCAAGGTAAGAGGAAAATTTTTTTTATTTTTATTGAAAGCAGCAAGCCCGGAGCAGAATGGGAGACACGGGGGGGACAATGGAGACCGGGAAGTATGGAGACACAGGAGGAAGAATGGAGATGAAGAAGTATGGAGACACAGGGGGACGTATGGAGACGCGGGGAAGTATGGAGACACAGGGAAGTATGGAGACACAGAAGTATGGAGACACGGGGAAGTATGGAGACACGGGGAAGTATGGAGACACGGGGATGTAT
The DNA here is from genome assembly GCF_051348905.1 of Ranitomeya variabilis. Classification (NCBI taxonomy): domain Eukaryota; kingdom Metazoa; phylum Chordata; class Amphibia; order Anura; family Dendrobatidae; genus Ranitomeya; species Ranitomeya variabilis. The sequence continues at coordinate 821,654,598 of NC_135232.1, read as the reverse complement.
GGAGACACGGGGATGTATGGAGACACGGGGAAGTATGGAGACACGGGGAAGTATGGAGACATGGAAGTATGGAGTCACGGGGAAGTATGGCGACACAGGGAAGAATGAAGACACAGGGAAGTATGGAGACACAGGGAAGAATGGAGACACAGGGAAGTATGGCGACACAGAGGGAAGAATGGAGACACAGTGGGAAGTATGGAGACACATGGAAGAATGGAGACACGGGGAAGTATGGAGATAAGGGGAAGTATGGAGACACGGGGAAGAATGGAGACACAGGGGGAAGTATGGAGACACAGGGAAGAATGGAGACACGGGGAAGTATGGAGACACGGGGAAGTATGGAGACATGGAAGTATGGAGTCACGGGGAAGTATGGCGACACAGGGAAGAATGAAGACACAGGGAAGTATGGAGACACAGGGAAGAATGGAGACACAGGGAAGTATGGCGACACAGAGGGAAGAATGGAGACACAGTGGGAAGTATGGAGACACATGGAAGAATGGAGACACGGGGAAGTATGGAGATAAGGGGAAGTATGGAGACACGGGGAAGAATGGAGACACAGGGGGAAGTATGGAGACACAGGGAAGAATGGAGACACGGTGAAGTATGGAGACAAGGGGAAGTATGGAGACACAGGGAAGAATGGAGACACGGGGAAGTATGGAGACACGGGGAAGAATGGAGACACAGTGGGAAGTATGGAGACCCAGGGAAGAATGGAGACCCAGGGAAGAATGGAGACCCAGGGAAGAATGGAGACCCAGGGGGAAGTATGGAGACACGGGGAAGTATGGAGACACGGGAAGTATGGAGACACAGGGGGAAGAATGGAGACACAGTGGAAAGTATGGAGACACATGGAAGAATGAAGACACGGGGAAGAATGGAGACACGGGGAAGTATGGAGACAAGGGGAAGTATGGAGACACAGGGAAGAATGGAGACACAGGGGGAAGTAAGGAGACACGGGGAAGAATGGAGACACAGTGGGAAGTATGGAGACACAGGGAAGAATGGAGACACAGGGAAGAATGGAGACACGGTGAAGTATGGAGACAAGGGGAAGTATGGAGACACGGGGAAGAATGGAGACACAGGGGGAAGTATGGAGACACGGGGAAGAATGGAGACACAGTGGGAAGTATGGAGACCCAGGGAAGAATGGAGACACAGGGAAGTATGGCGACACAGAGGGAAGAATGGAGACACAGTGGGAAGTATGGAGACACATGGAAGAATGGAGACACGGGGAAGTATGGAGATAAGGGGAAGTATGGAGACACGGGGAAGAATGGAGACACAGGGGGAAGTATGGAGACACAGGGAAGAATGGAGACACGGTGAAGTATGGAGACAAGGGGAAGTATGGAGACACAGGGAAGAATGGAGACACAGGGGGAAGTATGGAGACACGGGGAAGAATGGAGACACAGTGGGAAGTATGGAGACCCAGGGAAGAATGGAGACCCAGGGAAGAATGGAGACCCAGGGAAGAATGGAGACCCAGGGGGAAGTATGGAGACACGGGGAAGTATGGAGACACGGGAAGTATGGAGACACAGGGGGAAGAATGGAGACACAGTGGAAAGTATGGAGACACATGGAAGAATGGAGACACGGGGAAGAATGGAGACACGGGGAAGTATGGAGACACGGGGAAGTATGGAGACACAGGGAAGAATGGAGACACAGGGGGAAGTAAGGAGACACGGGGAAGAATGGAGACACAGTGGGAAGTATGGAGACACAGGGAAGAATGGAGACACGGTGAAGTATGGAGACAAGGGGAAGTATGGAGACACGGGGAAGAATGGAGACACAGGGGGAAGTATGGAGACACGGGGAAGAATGGAGACACAGTGGGAAGAATGGAGACCCAGGGAAGAATGGAGACCCAGGGAAGAATGGAGACCCAGGGAAGAATGGAGACCCAGGGAAGAATGGAGACCCAGGGAAGAATGGAGACCCAGGGAAGAATGGAGACCCAGGGGGAAGTATGGAGACACGGGGAAGTAGAGACACGGGAAGTATGGAGACACAGGGGGAAGAATGGAGACACAGTGGAAAGTATGGAGACACATGGAAGAATGGAGACACGGGGAAGAATGGAGACACGGGGAAGTATGGAGACACGGGGAAGTATGGAGACATGGAAGTATGGAGTCACGGGGAAGTATGGCGACACAGGGAAGAATGAAGACACAGGGAAGTATGGAGACACAGGGAAGAATGGAGACACAGGGAAGTATGGCGACACAGAGGGAAGAATGGAGACACAGTGGGAAGTATGGAGACACATGGAAGAATGGAGACACGGGGAAGTATGGAGATAAGGGGAAGTATGGAGACACGGGGAAGAATGGAGACACAGGGGGAAGTATGGAGACACAGGGAAGAATGGAGACACGGTGAAGTATGGAGACAAGGGGAAGTATGGAGACACGGGGAAGAATGGAGACACAGGGGGAAGTATGGAGACACGGGGAAGAATGGAGACACAGTGGGAAGAATGGAGACACAGTGGGAAGTATGGAGACCCAGGGAAGAATGGAGACCCAGGGAAGAATGGAGACCCAGGGGGAAGTATGGAGACACGGGGAAGTATGGAGAAACGGGAAGTATGGAGACACAGGGGGAAGAATGGAGACACAGTGGAAAGTATGGAGACACATGGAAGAATGGAGACACGGGAAAGAATGGAGACACGGGGAAGTATGGAGACAAGGGGAAGTATGGAGACACAGGGAAGAATGGAGACACAGGGGGAAGTAAGGAGACACGGGGAAGAATGGAGACACAGTGGGAAGTATGGAGACACAGGGAAGAATGGAGACACGGTGAAGTATGGAGACAAGGGGAAGTATGGAGACACGGGGAAGAATGGAGACACAGGGGGAAGTATGGAGACACGGGGAAGAATGGAGACACAGTGGGAAGAATGGAGACACAGTGGGAAGTATGGAGACCCAGGGAAGAATGGAGACCCAGGGAAGAATGGAGACCCAGGGGGAAGTATGGAGACACGGGGAAGTATGGAGACACGGGAAGTATGGAGACACAGGGGGAAGAATGGAGACACAGTGGAAAGTATGGAGACACATGGAAGAATGGAGACACGGGGAAGAATGGAGACACGGGGAAGTATGGAGACAAGGGGAAGTATGGAGACACAGGGAAGAATGGAGACACAGGGGGAAGTAAGGAGACACGGGGAAGAATGGAGACACAGTGGGAAGTATGGAGACACAGGGAAGAATGGAGACACGGTGAAGTATGGAGACAAGGGGAAGTATGGAGACACGGGGAAGTATGGAGACACAGTGGGAAGTATGGAGACCCAGGGAAGAATGGAGACCCAGGGAAGAATGGAGACCCAGGGGGAAGAATGGAGACCCAGGGGGAAGTATGGAGACACGGGGAAGTATGGAGACACGGGGAGTATGGAGACACAGGGGGAAGAATGGAGACACAGTGGAAAGTATGGAGACACATGGAAGAATGGAGACACGGGGAAGAATGGAGACACGGGGAAGAATGGAGACACGGGGAAGTATGGAGACAAGGGGAAGTATGGAGACACAGGGAAGAATGGAGACACAGGGGGAAGTAAGGAGACACGGGGAAGAATGGAGACACAGTGGGAAGTATGGAGACACAGGGAAGAATGGAGACACAGGGAAGAACAGAGACACAGGGGGAAGTTTGGAGACACGGGGAAGTATGGAGACACAGGGGGAAGAATGGAGATGGGGAAGAATGGAGACACAGGGGAAGTCTGGAGACACAGGGGAAGTATGGAGACACAGAGGCAAATATGGAGACACAGGAGCAAGTATGGAGACACAGGAGCAAGTATGGAGACACAGGGGGCAGGATGGGAGACACGGGGGCAGGATGCAAGACATGGGGCAGGATGGGAGACACGGCAGGATGGGAGACACGGGGGCATGATGGGAGACATGGGGTATGTTGGGAGACACAGGGCAGGTTGGGAGATGGGGCAGGATGGGAGACACAGGGCAGGATGGAGACAGATGAGGCAGGATGGAGACAGATGGGGCAGGATGGAGACATGGGGCAGGATGGAGACTCATGGGGCAGGATGGAGACAGATGGGGCAGGTCCATGGGGCAGGATTTAGACACATGGTGCAGGATCATGGGCTGGATGGATACAATGGAGACAGATGGGGCAGGATGGAGACATATGGTGCAGGATCATGGGGCAGGATGGAGACACATGGTGCAGGATGGATACAATGGAGACAGATGGGGCAGGATCATGGGACAGATGGGGCAGAATCACGGGACAGATGGGGCAGGATCACAGGACAGATTGGGCAGGATCACAGGGCAGATGGGGCAGGATCAGACATCACATGGGGCAGAATGGATACTCATGAGGGCAGGATGGGAGAACATATGGCTGGAACCAGGAATGAGACACACGGGGGGTCACAATGAGGGATATTATTACCATAAGGGCTAATTAAGGGATATTATTACTGCAATGATGTATTTTATTTTTTGAGAATACTGCTTTAAATGTGTGAGGCTGTTCTGTTACTGTGCAGAGCGACACTATATCGCCTTTTTTTCTTCATTTGGTGTAGTTTAGAAGTTGGGAAAAAATTATGTAATGTGTTCTACAAGCGGTGCTCTAGCTAACTGTGTTATTTCCTGCAGAGACGACCCCTGGCTGGAAGTGATGGTGGTCTCTGCTGGATGAAGATGAAAAGCAAAGATGAAGGACTTCACCTAGTGGCATCACTGGTGAGTAAGTGTTTTACCTGTAGACTGGCACTGTACACTGAATACTATATACAGCGGTCATGTGTACAGTTGCACCAGTGATCACTGTACTACCTTTACAGTGACACTATATTTGGAGCTCCTGTTTATAATGTCATTGATCACAGTATAACCTGTACAATATATAGTTCTCATGTGTATAATGTCACTGTTGATCACTGTATTACCTGTACACTAATACTGTTTACAGAGCTCCTGTGTATAATGTAATCTGGATCACTGTATTACCCGTACACTATACATTGTATACAGCGCTCCTGTGTATAATGTCACCGGTGAACACTGTATTACCTGTACACTGACACTATATACAGAGCTCCTGTGTATAATGTGTTGTGGATTCTGTTTGTTGGCTCCCTCTGGTGGTTACTGCTGGTACTGGGTGACTTTGGTGGGTTGCGGCCTTTGGTTTCCACCTGTCCATCAGAGGCTGGGTGTTTCCTATTTTACCTGGCCTTTCTGTCATTCCCTTGCCGGCTATCAATGTATTCAGATGTGCTCTGTTTGGTTCCTGCCTACCTGCTCCCAGATCTTTCAGGATAAGCTAAGTGCTGATTTTCAGTTGTTGGTTTTTTTGTCCAGCTTGCTTATTATGTCTCTATGCTAGCTGGTAGCTCTAGTGGACTGAGGATCTCCCCATGTGCCATGAGTTGGCACATGGGTTCTTGTAATCTCAGGATGGTTTTTTGATTAGGGTTTTTTGCTGACCGCTCAGACCCCTTTTGTATTGTTCTGCTTTCTAGTTTACAGCGGGCCTCAATTTGCTGAACCTATATATATCATCTCTATGTGTGTGCCTTCCTCTCATTTCACCGTCAATACATGTGGGGGGCAACTATACCTTTTGGGGTTCATTCCTCTGGAGGCAAGTGAGGTCTTTATTTTCTCTGCAGTACTAGTTAGCTCTTAGGCTGGTGCGTGGCGTCTAGAACCAACGTAGGCACGCTCCCTGGCTATCTCTAGTTGCGTTTGTCAGGCGTAGGGCAGCGGTCAGCCCAGGTTCCATCACCCTAGAGCTCGTCCGATATTTTGTATTACTTTGCTTGTCCCTTGCTATCCCTAGCCATTGGGATTCATGACAGTATAGCCGGCCCACAACAAAGTGTTAATTGTTTGGGCTGAAGCAGGAGAAAAAGAAGTGTTTAAGGGAAATTTTTTTTTTTTTTTTTTTTTCCTTCAGAGTTTTGCTGCCTAGCCCTTAATTGCTGTCTAGCTGCTTCTTACCTCCTCTTAATCCTTGAATGGCTCTGATATTAGCTGTTTAACATGGATGTCCAGAGTTTGGCTTCCAGCCTGAGTAATCTCGCGGCAAAAGTTCAAAACATACAGGATTTTGTTGTTCACACTCCCATGTCTGAACCTAGAATTCCTATTCCAGAGTTCTTTTCTGGAGATAGATCTACCTTCCTGAATTTCAGGAACAATTGTAAATTGTTTCTTTCTTTAAAATCTCGCTCCTCTGGAGACCCTGCTCAACAGGTCAAGATTGTAATATCTTTCCTGCGAGGCGACCCTCAGAATTGGGCATTTGCATTGGCACCAGGGGATCCTGCATTGCTCAATGTGGATGCGTTTTTTCTGGCATTGGGATTGCTCTATGAGGAACCCAACCTGGAGATTCAGGCTGAAAAGGCTTTATTAGCCCTCTCTCAGGGGTATGATGAAGCGGAAATATATTGTCAAAAATTTCGGAAATGGTCGGTGCTTACTCAGTGGAATGAGTGCGCCCTGGCTGCAAACTTCAGAAATGGTCTTTCCGAGGCCATTAAGGATATTATGGTGGGGTTCCCTACGCCTACAGGTCTGAATGAGTCGATGGCTATGGCCATTCAGATTGATCGGCGTTAACGGGAGCGCAAACCCGTGCACCAGTTGGCGGTGTCTTTTGAACAGGCACCTGAGACTATGCAATGTGATAGAATTCAGTCCAGAAGTGAACGGCAAAATTATAGGCGGAAAAATGGATTGTGTTTTTATTGTGGTGATTCAGCTCATGTTATATCAGCATGCTCTAAACGCACAAAAAGGGTTGATAAATCTTTTGCCATTGGTACTCTGCAGCCTAAGTTCATTTTGTCTGTGACTCTGATTTTTTCACTGTCTTCCATTTCCGTCGATGCCTATGTGGATTCGGGCGCTGCCCTGAGTCTTATGGATTGGTCATTTGCTAAACGCTGCGGTTTTAGTCTGGAACCTCTGGAAGTTCCTATTCCTCTGAAGGGAATTGACTCTACACCATTGGCTATGAATAAACCGCAGTATTGGACACAAGTGACCATGCGCATGACTCCCGTTCAACAGGAGGTGATTCGCTTCCTTGTACTGTATAATTTACATGATGTACTAGTGCTTGGTCTGCCATGGTTACAAACTCATAATCCTGTCCTGGACTGGAAAACAATGTCTGTGTTAAGCTGGGGATGTCAGGGGGTTCATGATTATGCACCTCCGATTTCAATCGCTTCATCTATTCCTTCTGAGATCCCTGCGTTTTTGTCTGACTATAGGGATGTTTTTGAGGAGCCTAAGCTCAATTCGCTCCCTCCGCATAGAGATTGTGACTGTGCTATAGAATTGATTCCTGGCAGTAAGTTCCCTAAGGGTCGTTTATTTAATCTGTCACTGCCAGAGCATACTGCTATGCGGAATTATATTAAGGAGTCCTTGGAAAAGGGACATATTCGTCCATCTTCGTCCCCTCTGGGAGCAGGTTTTTTTTTCGTGGCAAAAAAAGATGGTTCCCTGAGGTCTTGTATAGATTATCGCCTTCTGAATAAGATTACAGTCAAGTATCAGTATTCATTGCCATTATTGACTGATTTGTTTGCTCGCATTAAGGGGGCTATGTGGTTCACTAAGATAGATCTTCGCGGTGCGTATAATCTGGTGCGGATAAAACAGGGTGATGAGTGGAAAACCGCATTTAATACGCCTGAGGGCCATCTTGAGTATTTGGTAATGCCTTTTGGGACTCTCCAATGCTCCGTCAGTCTTTCAGTCCTTTATGCACAATATTTTCCGTGAATATCTGGATAAGTTTATGATTGTGTATTTGGATGATATTTTGGTGTTTTGTGATGACTGGGAGTCTCATGTTCTACAGGTCAGGAAGGTGTTTCAGGTTCTGCGGGCCAATTCTCTGTTTGTGAAGGGCTCAAAGTGTCTCTTCGGAGTCCAGAAGATTTCTTTTTTGGGGTACATTTTTTCTCCTTCTACTATTGAGATGGATCCCATCAAGGTTCAGGCGATTTGTGACTGGACACAACCTACATCTGTTAAGAGCCTTCAGAAGTTCTTGGGGTTTGCTAATTTTTATCGTCGGTTCATTGCTAATTTTTCCAGTATTGTTAAACCTTTGACTGATTTGACTAAAAAGGGTGCTGATGTTGCTGATTGGTCTCCTGCGGCCGTGGAGGCCTTTCAGGAACTTAAGCGCCGGTTTTCTTCTGTTCCTGTGTTGTGTCAACCAGATGTTTCACTTCCTTTTCAGGTTGAGGTTGATGCTTCCGAGATTGGAGCGGGGGCGGTTTTGTCACAGAGAAGTTCTAATGGCTCGGTGATGAAGCCATGTGCATTCTTCTCTAGAAAATTCTCGCCCGCCGAGCGCAATTATGATGTGGGTAATCGGGAGCTTTTGGCCATGAAGTGGGCATTTGAGGAGTGGCGTCATTGGCTTGAGGGTGCTAAACATCATGTGGTGGTCTTGACTGATCACAAGAATCTTATTTAACTTGAGTCTGCCAGGCGTTTGAATCCTAGACAGGCTCGTTGGTCGTTGTTTTTTTCTCGTTTCAATTTCGTGGTTTCATACCTGCCAGGTTCAAAGAATGTGAAGGCAGATGCTCTTTCCAGGAGTTTTGTGCCTGACTCTCCTGGAGACTCTGGGCCTACTGGTATCCTTAGGGATGGGGTAATATTGTCCGCCGTATCCCCAGACTTGCGACGTGCATTGCAGGAGTTTCAGGTGGATAAACCGGATCGTTGTCCACCAGAAAGACTGTTTGTTCCTGTCACGATATGGTATGAAATATCATAAGTTTAGTGCTCTTGTCAGCCCAGGATGTGGGCTAGGAGGCCCCCCTTGTCTTTTGCTTCAGAGTTGAGCTTGCTTGCCAATGTAGATGGGGGAAGTGAGTTTTATTGACGAAAGGCATTTACGACCTCCAGTTCCTGTAGTAGTAAGTGCTCAGCTTTAACAGTTAGAGAAACTTCTAGAACCATGCGGTCCTTTGTTCGGTTATTGTGAGATATTAGACAAACTATTTAGGATAGTGGAATGATAAATACATATTCTTTATCTCCGTCGAAGCATCTACCCATCACTCTAAACACAGTCGCCTAACTCCATCGGGGGAAGAAGTAGGGATTGCTCTGTAAATAATAGGACATATTTGATCTCCTTAGAAAGCTCATGTTAATACAAGCTCTATGCTGGGTGTGATATGACTCTGATATGTACTGGGACGGAGTTATAAGCATTAGACCAATTTGTATCCAAGTTACTCAGACTGAAAGGTAGGAGGATCTGGAAAAGCCAGCCCTTTCTGTGAGGTCACAGACTGTAGATTATAAAGTTGTGGCCAGATCTCCCGGCTCTGTCTTCTTCTTCTCTTTTCCTGTGAGCCCTGAGCAGCACATCCAATGAGCTGGGATGTCTGGCTGACTGCCATGCAATGATCTGAGAAATGTGAGTGTTGTCTTTTCTTCATTTAATCCTTTTATTTTCATAATTACCTTGTACATATTTGCAATTGTCTCATTTGTAACATCTTTGTAAAATATCTTTTATAAACACTGCCTAAAAATCATTTATGGGGTATATTATTTAATACTAGTTCGTTCTTCCTGCCCTAAACCGTACCCTGTCTCTGAAGGGAATTACGCTACTGTTTTTTTTTGAGGTTTGCTCCAGACCCGTTCAATTGGAGCTGGTGGCAGCGACCGTGTGCCGGCTTTTGGGGGTCCCTGTAGCGACTGCGGCTTGATAATTATTGTTCCTGCCTGAGTGGGAGTAGTTATCGCATCGCTGCAGTGCGCCCAATAGCCAGTACATAGCAGGCAGCGTTTCTGGCGACTAATTACCCCAGGTGCAGTACCTAATCTGACCTGAGAGTAAGGGGGGCGCCAGAGAGCTGCAAGTGTTAAGTGGAACTGTAAGCGGGATAGACCCAAATCCCTGCAGTTCATGGTATAGTGAAGAGCAGTGGGATACCTAGAATAAGCCCCTGCTGTAAACTAAGAGGTCAATAGCCTCGTGTGTGTTTTTTTTTATCATATTGTAGGCAGCGGCTAAGGGATCTTGACAGTCACGGTGTGAATCGTGACATATTGGTGGCAAGGCGGTGGGATATTAGAGCATTAGTGATTTGGTTTGAGCAATCATTCCTTTCACTAAAAACTTGCAGAAAGTTCTTGCGAGAACTCTGCGCAAATAAGTTTGGAGAACGAACTCAGTGTTTATTAGTTGTGAGACAATTGTGTACTGGTAATTATCCCTTCCCTTTCTCTTCGTTTTTCTATTCTATCTTTTATTTGGCAACCATGGCTGCGAAAGGAGAAGCCTGGTACACCCAGCAGAAGAAAGACACTCTTGCTGGGATATGCATGTACCATGGCCTGAACCCCCAGAACAAGACCAAGACTCAAATGGTCGCTGAACTGGTGCAATGGGAAGCCGCTCTAGACCACTCGCAGAGCCCAGAGGCCGCAGATGCCAGCACCAGCGAACGTGGTGCTGCAGCAGAGGTTCAACCACTGAATACGGGCCCTACTGGCAACCAGGGGGGCGCAGACCTCCGCCTGCAGCTGTCTCTGCAACAATGCTCCGCAGATGACCTAGAGAGACGTCTGCAGCTGATCCAGCAATACCAGGAGCGAGCCGAGCGAGAGGCCCAGCGAGAGGCAGAGAGAGCTGAGCGAGAGGCTGAGAGAGCCGAGCGAGAGGCCCAGGCCCAGCGAGCCGAGCGCCAAGCCCAGCGAGAACATGAACTGGAGATGCTCCGGCGGGGGGGGACGCCTTCCACTGCCCAGAGCCGTGAGCCCAGCAGCGCTCAGATACCGAAGCCCCGGCCCGACCACTTTCCTGTTATGGAAAAGGATGGGGACTTGGACACTTTTCTGCGGGCCTTTGAGAAAGCCTGCAGACAGTACCAGCTGCCTACACAAGAATGGGCACGATACCTGACACCAGGGCTGAGAGGAAAAGCTCTGGAGGCGTTTGCTGCCCTCCCTCAAGAACAAGATGGTGACTATGAGGCCATCAAGCAGGCTCTCATAGCTAAGTACCAGCTTACACCCGAGGTGTACCGTAAAAAGTTTCGGACCCTCCTACGTGGCCCACACGACAGTTACAGTGATGTGGTGCATAGACTGGGGACCCACTTTGACCAGTGGACCCAAGGACTGTCAGTGACCACCTTTACACAGCTGCGAGACCTGATGATCAAAGACCAGTTCTTCCGTCTTTGCCCAACTGAAGTGCGACAGTTCGTGATGGACAGAGAACCCAACGATGTGACAAAAGCAGCGCAGATTGCCGATGCCTATGAGGCCAACCGTAGATCGGAAGTGCGGAAGCCAGTCACCACCAGCTGGAGAGGGGGTAAGCCTGCAGCCAACGCCAGTACCCCTGCCAGCCAACACACCAGAGGTCCTGTCCCCGTGGCCAACAGCACCAGACCTACCACCGAACTTCGCCAGTGTTACCACTGCAGGCAGACTGGACACCTCAGTCACCAATGTCTAGCCAAGCAGAAGAACCCCTCATCCCAGGCCCCAGGGCCTAATGCAGCAGTTCTTTTGGTGGGTGGTGTGGTTGGGAGGGTGTGTGACAACGTACAGCCCGTCACTGTGGGAGGTCGTGTTGCTACAGGCCTCAAGGACACCGGGGCTGAACGAACCCTCATCCGACCCGAACTGGCGGCCCCTGAAGAAATCATTCCGGGGAAAACCCTAACTGTCACTGGGATTGGGGGCATCAGCTGTCCCTTACCGATGGCCCGGGTTTTTATTGATTGGGGTGCCGGGAGCGGGGTGAAAGAAGTGGGGCTGTCTGATAATTTGCCCACTGATGTTTTGTTGGGGACTGACTTGGGGAGGTTGTTTGCATACTACGTCATTGACACCCCTCCCCAATCTACTAGTGAGGGTAAAGTTAACCCTGGTGATGATGATGATGATGATGGGAAATCGCATGTGTTACCTGACCATGCTTTATCTTGTAGTGATGCATCTGCTAACCATTTTTTCCCTAGGATTGATGGTGAAAATGTTGTACCTGTGCCAACTGTATCTGATAATGATGTTTCTGTAAAAGTTGATGTGTCCATAGGTACAGGAGTGCTCAGCCACGTTGCTCTGCGGAGTGAGACGGCTGAGGAACCCCTAGCAGGGGCAAGTGTCGGTGCTACAAGAAATGGGGAGATACATGGGAACCGTGAGCAAGGTGATGCCATGCAATTGACCAGTGCCACCGAGGAAGGTAACTGGCCCATAAGTAGCAATGCTCCTGAGGTAATGGGGGTGGATGGGGAGGTAGAGCCCATAGCAGCGTCGGCTGTTGGGTCTGTAGAAATCCCCGGGGAGACAGCCTACGTAGCTGCTGTCACCCGCAGTCAGAGTGCCCGGAACACAGATACCTGTCTGCCTTCCGGACCCTCCTCAGTCATCAGTGTGACTGAACCAGAGGTGGACCCAGTGCAGGTCCCAGAGGGCTCCCGTGGGGAAGGGACCCTGACGTCGCTTCTGGCTTCCCCTAGCCAGGAGTTTCAGGCCGCTCTGCACACAGATGCGAGCCTAGAGAGTTTGAGACAACTCGCCGAGACGCGCTTCTCCGAGACTGATAAGGAGAAGGTGTTCTGGGAAGGAGGAAGGTTGTACCGGGAGACAGTACCCGGAGAATCACAAAAGGAGTGGTTGAGGGAAAGACAGCTGGTCGTCCCACAGCAATTCCGGGGTGAGTTGTTGCGGATTGCCCATGAGATCCCGCTAGCTGGACACTTGGGGATCAGCAAAACTAAGGCCCGGCTGTCTCAACACTTCTATTGGCCTAAGATGGGGACAGATGTGTCAAACTACTGCCGCTCTTGTGTCACCTGCCAAAGAGTGGGGAAGGCGGGGCCTGCTCTTAAGGCTCCCCTGATCCCTTTGCCAGTGATAGAGGAGCCTTTCCAGAGGATTGCGGTGGACATTGTGGGCCCGCTGGCCGTCACCAGCAGCTCTGGAAAGCAATATATTCTTACTGTGGTAGACTACGCTACCCGGTACCCAGAGGCAGTAGCTCTGTCGTCAATTAGGGCAGATAAGGTGGCGGATGCCCTGTTGGCCATCTTTTCACGGGTAGGATTTCCCAGGGAAATGCTTACTGATCGAGGGACCCAATTTATGTCTCACCTAATGGAGGCTCTCTGTAAGAAAATGCAGGTGAAGCACCTGGTATCGAGTGCGTATCACCCACAGACCAATGGCTTGTGTGAACGCTTCAATGGTACCCTCAAACAGATGCTACGCATGCTGGTTGAGACACAAGGGCGCGACTGGGAGCGGTACCTCCCACACCTGCTATTTGCTTACCGAGAGGTTCCGCAGGCCTCGACGGGGTTCTCCCCCTTCGAGCTCCTGTACGGCAGGCGAGTCCGGGGACCCCTTGGGTTGGTAAGAGAATCCTGGGAAGAGGAGCCGAACCCTTCTGAAGTGTCCATAGTGGAGTATGTCATGCGCTTCCGTGACAAGATGCAGACCTTGACGCAGTTGGTGCATGACGCAGGCTCAGGCTGATCAGAAGCACTGGTACGACCAAAACGCCCGGGAACGGACCTACCACGTGGGTCAAAAGGTGTGGGTGCTGGTTCCTGTACCAACGGATAAGCTTCAGGCAGCCTGGGAGGGCCCGTACGTCGTCCACCAACAGCTCAACCCGGTCACCTATGTGGTCACGCTTGACCACACTCGAGGTAGGCGAAAGGCCTTTCACGTCAACATGATGAAGGCTCATCACGAACGTGAACCTTTCGTCCTACCGGTCTGCAGCTTACCCGAAGACGGGGAGGAAGACGCCCTCCTGGACATGCTGGCCCAAGCCAAGGCCCGTGGGTCCATTGAGGACGTGGAGGTAAGCGCCTCGCTAGATGAACCACAGCGGTTGCAGTTGCAAACCACACTGGAACCCTTCCGGGTCGTGTTCTCCAACCGGCCTGGAAGGACTGAGTTAGCCATCCACGAGGTGGACACCGGGAATCACGCCCCACTACGGCGAACACCCTATCGAATCTCTGACCAGGTGCAGCAGATTATGCGCCAGGAGATCGATGAGATGTTGCAGCTGGGGGTGATTCGACGGTCAAAGAGCGCGTGGGCCTCACCTGTAGTTCTCGTGCCAAAGAAGGACCGGACCACCCGGTTCTGCGTGGACTACAGGGGGCTCAACGCCATTACAGCCTCTGACGCGCACCCAATGCCGCGCATCGAGGAGCTGCTTGAGAAGTTAGCTGGCGCAGAATACCTGACAATAATGGATCTGAGTCGCGGATACTGGCAGATTCCCCTGAGCCCCGAGGCGCAGGAGAAGTCCGCCTTTATCACACCCTTTGGACTGTACGAGTCCACGGTCATGCCCTTCGGCATGAAGAATGCCCCTGCCACTTTCCAGCGGATGGTCAATCTCCTGCTTCAGGGACTGGAGAAGTACGCTGTGGCGTACTTAGATGACATTGCCATCTTCAGTCCCTCCTGGGATGAACACCTGCAGCATCTCGAGGAGGTGCTCGGGCGAATTCACCGAGCAGGACTGACTATCAAGCCGGGAAAGTGCCAGATGGGCATGAGGGAGGTTCACTACCTGGGACACCGGGTAGGCGGAGGCACCCTGAAACCGGAGCCTGACAAAGTGGGCGTGATCGTGAACTGGCCCACTCCCAGGAACAAGAAACAGGTGATGTCCTTCCTGGGCACTGCAGGGTACTATAGGCGCTTCGTGCAGCACTATAGTAGCCTGGCAAAACCTTTGACGGACCTCACCAGGAAGAAGCTACCCCACATCGTCAACTGGACAGATGGCTGTGAGGGGGCCTTCCAGGCGTTGAAAACAGCACTGTGCAACGCCCCTGTGTTGAAAGCAGTCGACAGCAGTCGACCGTTCTTGGTACAGACCGACGCCAGCGAGTTTGGCCTCGGTGCTGTGCTCAGCCAGGTTGACTCGGAGGACCAAGAGCACCCCGTGTTGTACCTGAGCCGGAAACTTTTGCTGAGGGAAGTGGCCTACTCCACCATTGAGAAGGAGTGCCTGGCCATAGTCTGGGCCCTGCAGCGCTTGCAGCCCTACTTGTACGGTCGCACCTTCACTGTGGTGACCGACCACAACCCTCTGCGCTGGCTAAGCACCATGTGTGGAACCAATGGCAGGTTGCTACGCTGGAGCCTTGCCCTTCAGCAATTTGACTTCACCATTGAACACAAAGCGGGCAGGGAGCATGGGAATGCAGATGGACTGTCCCGCCAGGGTGAACCCACGGAGGTGCGCATGGAGGCATACCGAGAGGTCCTGCCGCCGTAGCGCACGCCAAAAGGGGGAGGTGTCACGATATGGTATGAAATATCATAAGTTTAGTGCTCTTGTCAGCCCAGGATGTGGGCTAGGAGGCCCCCCTTGTCTTTTGCTTCAGAGTTGAGCTTGCTTGCCAATGTAGATGGGGGAAGTGAGTTTTATTGACGAAAGGCATTTACGACCCCCAGTTCCTGTAGTAGTAAGTGCTCAGCTTTAACAGTTAGAGAAACTTCTAGAACCATGCGGTCCTTTGTTCGGTTATTGTGAGATATTAGACAAACTATTTAGGATAGTGGAATGATAAATACATATTCTTTATCTCCGTCGAAGCATCTACCCATCACTCTAAACACAGTCGCCTAACTCCATCGGGGGAAGAAGTAGGGATTGCTCTGTAAATAATAGGACATATTTGATCTCCTTAGAAAGCTCATGTTAATACAAGCTCTATGCTGGGTGTGATATGACTCTGATATGTACTGGGACGGAGTTATAAGCATTAGACCAATTTGTATCCAAGTTACTCAGACTGAAAGGTAGGAGGATCTGGAAAAGCCAGCCCTTTCTGTGAGGTCACAGACTGTAGATTATAAAGTTGTGGCCAGATCTCCCGGCTCTGTCTTCTTCTTCTCTTTTCCTGTGAGCCCTGAGCAGCACATCCAATGAGCTGGGATGTCTGGCTGACTGCCATGCAATGATCTGAGAAATGTGAGTGTTATCTTTTCTTCATTTAATCCTTTTATTTTCATAATTACCTTGTACATATTTGCAATTGTCTCATTTGTAACATCTTTGTAAAATATCTTTTATAAACACTGCCTAAAAATCATTTATGGGGTATATTATTTAATACTAGTTCGTTCTTCCTGCCCTAAACCGTACCCTGTCTCTGAAGGGAATTACGCTACTGTTTTTTTTTGAGGTTTGCTCCAGACCCGTTCAATTGGAGCTGGTGGCAGCGACCGTGTGCCGGCTTTTGGGGGTCCCTGTAGCGACTGCGGCTTGATAATTATTGTTCCTGCCTGAGTGGGAGTAGTTATCGCATCGCTGCAGTGCGCCCAATAGCCAGTACATAGCAGGCAGCGTTTCTGGCGACTAATTACCCCAGGTGCAGTACCTAATCTGACCTGAGAGTAAGGGGGGCGCCAGAGAGCTGCAAGTGTTAAGTGGAACTGTAAGCGGGATAGACCCAAATCCCTGCAGTTCATGGTATAGTGAAGAGCAGTGGGATACCTAGAATAAGCCCCTGCTGTAAACTAAGAGGTCAATAGCCTCGTGTGTGTTTTTTTTTTATCATATTGTAGGCAGCGGCTAAGGGATCTTGACAGTCACGGTGTGAATCGTGACAGTTCCGGATGATTGGACCAGTAGAGTCATCTCCGAGGTCCATTCTTCTGTGTTGGCTGGTCATCCTGGAATATTTGGTACTAGAGACTTGGTGGCCAGGTCTTTTTGGTGGCCTTCCTTGTCTAGGGATGTGCGTACCTTTGTGCAGTCTTGTGAAGTGTGTGCTCGAGCTAAGCCTTGCTGTTCTCGGGCCAGTGGGTTGTTGTTATCCTTGCCCATCCCGAAGAGGCCTTGGACGCACATTTCCATGGATTTTATTTCTGATCTCCCGGTTTCACAGAAAATGTCCGTTATCTGGGTTGTGTGTGACCGCTTTTCTAAGATGGTTCATTTGGTGCCCTTGCCTAAGTTGCCTTCCTCCTCTGAGTTGGTCCCTTTATTTTTTCAGAACGTGGTTCGTTTGCATGGGATTCCGGAGAATATCGTTTCTGACAGGGGATCCCAGTTTGTGTCTAGATTTTGGCGGACGTTTTGTGCCAAGATGGGCATTGATTTGTCTTTCTCGTCTGCATTCCATCCTCAGACGAATGGCCAGACGGAGCGAACTAATCAGACCTTGGAAACTTATTTGAGGTGTTTTGTTTCTGCTGATCAAGATGACTGGGTTGCTTTTTTGCCACTGGCCTAATTTGCTCTTAATAATCGGGCTAGTTCTGCCACGTTGGTCTCTCCTTTTTTTTGTAATTCGGGGTTTCATCCTCGTTTTTCCTCTGGTCAGGTGGAGTCTTCGGATTGTCCTGGAGTGGACGTGGTGGTGGACAGGCTGCATCAGATTTGGAACCAGGTGGTGGACAATTTGAAGTTATCTCAGGAGAAGACTCAGCAGTTTGCTAATCGCCGTCGCCGCGTGGGTCCCCGACTTCTTGTTGGGGATTTGGTGTGGTTGTCTTCTCGTTTTGTCCCTATGAAGGTCTCTTCTCCTAAGTTCAAGCCTCGGTTCATCGGTCCTTATAGGATCTCGGAGATTCTTAACCCTGTATCTTTTTGTTTGGATCTCCCAGCATTGTTTGCTATTCATAATGTGTTCCATCGGTCGTTGTTGCGGAGGTATGAGGTGCCCGTTGTTCCTTCGGTTGAGCCTCCTGCTCCGGTGCTGGTGGAGGGAGAATTGGAGTATGTTGTTGAGAAGATCTTGGATTCTTGTGTTTCCAGACGCAAACTGCAGTATTTGGTTAAGTGGAAGGGTTATGGTCAGGAGGATAATTCCTGGGTGGTCGCCTCCGATGTTCATGCGACTGATTTGGTCCGCGCCTTCCATAGAGCTCACCCTGATCGCCCTGGGGGTTCTCGTGAGGGTTCGGTGACCCCTCCTCAAGGGGGGGGTACTGTTGTGGATTCTGTTTGTGGGCTCCCTCTGGTGGTTACTGCTGGTACTGGGTGACTTTGGTGGGTTGCGGCCTTTGGTTTCCACCTGTCCATCAGAGGCTGGGTGTTTCCTATTTTACCTGGCCTTTCTGTCATTCCCTTGCCGGCTATCAATGTATTCAGATGTGCTCTGTTTGGTTCCTGCCTACCTGCTCCCAGATCTTTCAGGATAAGCTAAGTGCTGATTTTCAGTTGTTGGTTTTTTTGTCCAGCTTGCTTATTATGTCTCTATGCTAGCTGGTAGCTCTAGTGGACTGAGGATCTCCCCATGTGCCATGAGTTGGCACATGGGTTCTTGTAATCTCAGGATGGTTTTTTGATTAGGGTTTTTTGCTGACCGCTCAGACCCCTTTTGTATCGTTCTGTTTTCTAGTTTACAGCGGGCCTCAATTTGCTGAACCTATATATATCATCTCTATGTGTGTGCCTTCCTCTCATTTCACCGTCAATACATGTGGGGGGCAACTATACCTTTTGGGGTTCATTCCTCTGGAGGCAAGTGAGGTCTTTATTTTCTCTGCAGTACTAGTTAGCTCTTAGGCTGGTGCGTGGCGTCTAGAACCAACGTAGGCACGCTCCCTGGCTATCTCTAGTTGCGTTTGTCAGGCGTAGGGCAGCGGTCAGCCCAGGTTCCATCACCCTAGAGCTCGTCCGATATTTTGTATTACTTTGCTTGTCCCTTGCTATCCCTAGCCATTGGGATTCATGACAATAATGTCACCGATAATCACAGTATTACCTCTACACAGACACTGCATACTAAGTACAGATCTACTGTGTATAATAACACGTATGGTGATATTAGTCTTGTGTTTTTTTTTATTAATGATCAGTATTGTAGTGTTCAGTCACAATGTGGTGGTAATATGTTGTCCCGCCATGGTGTGGCGGTATTTGTTCCTTGTTGTGCTATTTGGTCACTATGTGGTGGTAATATGTGATCTGGACATGGCATGTCGGTATTTGTTCTTTGTATGTGATATTATTCGATCGCTGTGGTGGTAATATGTGGTCTGGTCATGGTGCGGTGGTATTTGGCCCTTGTATGTGATATTATTGGTCATTTTAAAAATTGAAAAACAAATAAAAATATACCTAAATTGTATTGCATATTTTAACAAATGATTAATAGGTTAGAGTAGAGTAGGGCCCCACCAAAAGAGTCTACCTTGTCGTGGTGGCGGCTTAAAATATCTTTTGGCCAAAACAAAAGCTGCTGGCTATATGTGTGATCTAGTGATGGGAACTGTTAATGTGTGATTGGTGAGAAGTGGAGTTTTTCGAAGAGAGAGCGGTAGAGCTGTGGCCAGTTCAAGGGGTGGAGGTGGGGCTGGGGTGGAGCCTTGGCGGAGTCTCAAGGGGCCCTGAAAATTTTGCCAGTATGGGGCCCAAAAATTCCTAGTGGCAGCCCTGCCAAGTACTGCTGGAGAATGAAATTTCCATCTCCAATAAGCTTGTTGTCAGAGGGAAGTATGAAGTGCTCTAAAATGTCCTGGTAGATGGCCATGCTGAATTTGGTCTTGATAAAACACAGTGAACCAACACCAGCAGATGACATGGCTCCCAAAACCATTACTGATTGTGGAAACTTCACACTAGACCTCAAACAGCTTGGATTATGTGCCTCTCCAGTCTTCCTCCAGACTCTGGGACCTTGTTTTCCAAGGCCTAGTGTGAAGTTCCACAATCAATGATGGCTTCGGGAGCAATGTCATCTGCTGGTATAGGTGTTTTATCAAGACTAAAGTCAGCGCAGCCGTCTACCAAGAAATTTTAGAGAACTTCATGAATCGCTCTGTCGACAAGCTTTTTGGAGATGGAAATGTAATTCTTCAGCAGGACTTGGCAACTTTCCACACTGCCAAAAGTACCAATACCTGGTTTAAAAACAACAGTATCACTGTTTTTGATTGACCAGCAAACTCACCTGACCTTAACTCCATAGAGAATCTATGGGGTATTGTCAAGAGGAAGATGAGAGACACCAGACCCAACAATGCAGACGAGCTGAAGGCTGCTATCAAAGCAACCTGGGCTTTCATATCACCTCAGCAGTGCCACAGACTGATCGCTTCCATGCCACGCCGCATTGATGCAGTAATTGAAGCAAAAGGAGCCCTGACCAGGAATTGAGTGTATTTACTGAACGTACATTTCAGTAGGCCAACATTTCAGATGTTAAAATCATTTTTTCAAGCTGGTGTTATAAAGTATTCTAATTTACTGAGATAATGACTTGTGGTTTTCATTAACTGTAGGCCATAATCATCAACATTAACAGAAATAAACACTTGAAATACATCACTCATATTATTATTCTTTGTAAGGTTGAAACCTGAAGAATTGTGCGGAGCATATTAATGCATATATGTTCCAAAAATCAACATCAGGCTACCAAATACATGCTTAAAGAGACCATGCTAAGGGCAACACAATAGAAAAATTATAATACAATATCTAGAGATTGAGAGTATAAATTTGACCTTTGCACAATGTACAAAGGTTTCCAAAAATTTCCCCAAGTAGTCTGTATTAGGGTTGAGCGAAACGGGTCGATCATTTTCAAAAGTCGCCGACTTTTGGCTAAGTCGGCGTCTCATGAAACCCGATCCGACCCCTGTGCTTGTCGGCCATGCGGTACGCGACTTTCGCGCCAAAGTCGCGTTTCAATGACGCGAAAAGCGCCATTTCTCAGCCAATGAAGGTGAACGCAGAGTGTGGGCAGCGTGATGACATAGATCCTGGTCCCCACCATCTTAGAGAAGGGCATTGCAGTGATTGGCTTGCTGTCTGCGGCGTCACAGGGGCTATAAAGGGGCGTTCCCGCCGACCGCCATCTTACTGCTGCTGATCTGAGCTTAGGGAGAGGTTGCTGCCGCTTCGTCAGAAGCAGGGAGAGCGTTAGGCAGGGTCCACTAACCACCAAACCGCTTGTGCTGTAGCGATTTCCACTGTCCAACACCACCTTCGGTGTGCAGGAACAGTGGAAGCTATTTATTTATTTTTTTTTCCTCAGCGCTGTAGCTCATTGGGCTGCCCTAGAAGGCTCCGTGATAGCTGTATTGCTGTGTGTACGCCACTGTGGAAACCAACTGCTTTTTTCAAAGCACATATCCTCTTGTTCCTTTCTGCACAGCTATCTTTTTTGTTTGTCCACACTTTTTATTTAATTTGTGCATCAGTCCACTCCTATTGCTGCCTGCCATACCTGGCTTAGATTACTGCAGGGAGATAGTAATTGTAGGACAGTCCCTGTTTTTTTTTTTTTTTGTGGGAGATTAAGATTGGCATTTCTGCTACAGTGCCATCCCTGTGTGTGCCATCTCTCACTGAGTGGGCCATAGAAAGCCTATTTATTTTTTCCGTGATTTGTGTTCTAAATTCTACCTCAACACAAAAACACTACATCAATCAGTGGTAGAAAAATATTGGCCTCAGTCAGGGCTTGTGTGCCACTGCTGTGTGTGCTATCTCTCATTCAGTGGGCCATAGAAAGCATTTTTTTTTTTTTCCTTGATTTGTGTTCTAAAATCTACCTCAACACAAAAACACTACATCAATCAGTGGGAGAAAAATATTGGCCTCAGTCAGGGCTTGTGTGCCACTGCTGTGTGTGCTATCTCTCATTCAGTGGGCTATAGAAAGCCTATTTATTTATTTATTTTTTTTCTTATTATTTGGTTTCTAAAGTCTCCCTGAAAAAAAAAAAAAAAAAAAAACAGTGGGAGAGTAATATTGCCCTTTCAGCTTGTGTGCCAGTCTTGACTCCTGGGTGTGCCACCTCTCTCTCATTCAGTGGGCCATAGAAAGCCTATTTATTTTTTTGGTTTTTTTAATATTATTTGGTTTCTAAAGTCTCCCTGAAAATAAAAAAAAAAAAACTTAAAAAAACAGTGGGAGAGTAATATTGCCCTTTCAGCTTGTGTGCCAGTCTTGACTCCTGGGTGTGCCACCTCTCTCTCATTCAGTGGGCCATAGAAAGCCTATTTATTTTTTTTTTTAAATATTATTGGGTTTCTAAAGTCTCCCTTAAAAAACAAAAAATACATAAAAAAACAGTGGGAGAGTAATATTGCCCTTTCAGCTTGTGTGCCAGTCTTGACTCCTGGGTGTGCCACCTCTCTCTCTCATTCAGTGGGCCATAGAAAGGCTATTTATTTTTTTGGTTTTTTTAATATTATTTGGTTTCTAAAGTCTCCCTGAAAAAAAAAAATAAATAAATTAGGTGGGAGATTAATATTGACATTAGTGCTTGAGTGACAGTCCTGCGTGTGTGTCATCTCTGTGATTTTGTGCCACAGAAAACAGAGTGTGTAACATTGTGCCTGATTTTCCTTGTGGTCTCACCAACCTGTTAAGGGATATTGAAATCATACTGAAGTTATAGCTCACCGTGTAAGTTGTTTGACAGCAACAAATAAAGTTACTTTGGTTAAGATTTTAAAACAATGAGGAAGTCTGGTGCAAGAGGTCGTCGTGGGCGTTCATTGTCAGCTGGTAATGATGGTAGTGGTAGTGGAGCATCAGGTGGTCGTGGGGATAAAAATATTCCACCTAAGTCTGGAGCTGTGGAGCCAGTTTCGTCGTCAGGCTACACAAGGCCTCGAACGCTCTCTTTTCTGGGATTAGGAAAACCGCTTTTAAAGGCGGAGCAGCAACAGCAAGTTTTGGCTTACATTGCAGACTCAGCCTCTAGCTCTTTTGCCTCCTCTTCCGAAACTGGTAAATGTAAAAGCAGCGCGTCGCTTGTGGATGTTCACGGTCAGGGACAAGTCGCTTCCTTGTCCTCCTCAGCAAAAACTACAACAAGAGAGAAGGATGCAGCAGGCGACACAACGGGTCACTCCATGGAGCTCTTTACACATACCGTCCCTGGCTTAGAAAGTGAAACATTTAACAGGCCATGCCCATTACAAGTATATTCTGACATGGAGTGCACTGATGCACAGCCACAGCCAGAGTACTATGCTGCTCCTTTGACTCAGACCACCACATTGCCCTCTCAGGGTACAGATCCACAATCAGACCCTGATGAGACTATGTTGCCCCGCCACGAACGCTATACCACCGACCGACACAGTGACACAGACGAAGTTGCACACGAGCTCGAAGAGGAGGTAATAGATGACCCAGTTATTGACCCCGATTGGCAGCCATTGGGGGAACAGGGTGCAGGCGGCAGTAGTTCAGAAGCGGAGGTGGAGGAGGGGCCGCAGCAGGCATCAACATCGCAACAGGTTCCATCTGCCGGGCCCGTATCTGGCCCAAAACGCGTGTCAAAGCCAAAACCTGTTGGAGGACAGCGTGGCCATCCGGTTAAAGCTCAGTCTGCAATCCCTGAAAAGGGATCCGAGTCTAGGAAGAGTGCAGTCTGGCATTTTTTTAAACAACATCCAACTGATCAGCGCAAAGTCATCTGTCAAAAATGTTCAACTAGCTTAAGCAGAGGTCAGAATCTGAAAAGTCTAAATACTAGTTGCATGCATAGACACTTAACCACCATGCATTTTCAAGCCTGGACTAACTACCAAACGTCCCTTAAGGTTGTAGCACCCTCGGCCAATGAAGCTAGTCAGCAACGCAACATCCCTTCCGTCACTGTAAGGCCACCATTTTCCGCACCACCGGCAGTATCTGTGCAGGTTTCTTTGCCAGCCAAAAGCAGTCAGGGTCAGGGAACCACCAGTTTTGTAGGAAGAAATATTGCATCTAGGGCACCGGCGGAAACAATACCGTCTCCAACCGTCTCTCAGTCTGCCATGTACACCGGCACACCCGAAAGTTCCACGATCTCCAGCTCTCCAGTCCAGCTCACCCTACATGAGACTCTGGTTAGAAAAAGGAAGTACTTATCCTCGCATCCGCGTACACAGGGTTTTAACGCCCACATAGCTAGACTAATCTCGTTAGAGATGATGCCCTACCGGTTAGTTGAAAGCGAAGCTTTCAAAGCCCTGATGGAGTACGCTGAACCACGATACGAGCTACCCAGTCGACACTTTTTTTCCAGAAAAGCCATCCCAGCCCTGCACCAGCATGTTAAACAGCGCATCGTCCATGCACTCAGGCAATCTGTGAGTACAAAGGTGCACCTGACTACAGATGCATGGACCAGTAGGCATGGCCAGGGACGTTATGTGTCCATCACGGCACACTGGGTGAATGTGGTGGATGCAGGGTCCACAGGCGACATCAATTTAGGGACAGTTGTGCCTAGCCCACGGTCTAGGAAACAGTTGGCTGTAGGCGTTCGCACCCCCTCCTCCTCCTCCTCCTCGTCCTCCTGCAGAAGCTACAGCTCTTCCACAGAACGCAGTCTGCCAACCACTCCATCGGCAGATGACACTGTTGCACACCAGTTGTCCCATT
This sequence comes from Ranitomeya variabilis, assembly GCF_051348905.1. Classification (NCBI taxonomy): domain Eukaryota; kingdom Metazoa; phylum Chordata; class Amphibia; order Anura; family Dendrobatidae; genus Ranitomeya; species Ranitomeya variabilis. Next base: position 821,630,154 of record NC_135232.1, on the reverse strand, counting down.
ATGGGCCAGCTACTGCCAAGCGTCAGCAGGCTGTATTGGCTATGAAGTGTTTGGGCGACAACAGACACACCGCGGAAGTTCTATCCGAGTTCTTGCAACAAGAAACGCAGTCGTGGCTGGGCACAGTAGATCTTGAGGCAGGCAAGGTAGTGAGTGATAACGGAAGGAATTTCATGGCTGCCATCTCCCTTTCCCAACTGAAACACATTCCTTGCCTGGCTCACACCTTAAACCTGGTGGTGCAGTGCTTATTGAAAACTTATCCTGGGTTCTCCGACCTGCTCCTCAAAGTGCGTGCACTTTGCTCACATATCCGACGTTCGCCTGTACACGCCAGCCGTATGCAGACCTATCAGCGGTCTTTGAACCTTCCCCAGCATCGCCTAATCATAGACGTTGCAACAAGGTGGAACTCAACACTGCACATGCTTCAGAGACTGTGCGAACAGAGGCGTGCTGTTATTTATTTGTGGGAGGATACACGGGCAGGCAGTAGGATGGCAGACATGGAGTTGTCAGGTGTGCAGTGGTCTAAGATACAAGACATGTGTCAAGTCCTTCAGTTTTTTGAGGAATGCACACGGCTGGTTAGTGCAGACAACGCTGTAATAAGCATGAGCATCCCCCTAATGCGTCTGCTGATGCAAAGTTTGACGCACATAAAGGAGCAGGCGTCTGCACCAGAGGAAGAGGAAAGCCTTGATGACAGTCAGCCATTGTCTGGTCAGGGCAGTGTACAGGACGAGGTAGCGGGCGAAGAGGAGGTGGAGGACGAGGAGGATGATGGGGATGAGTATATTTTTAATGCCGAACCTTTCCCGGGGGCACAGGAAATTGGTTGCGTGTCACGGCCGGGTTCTGATTTTTTGAGGGACACAAGTGACGTAGATTTGCCTGCAACTGCCCCTCAACCAATCACAACCGGAGATTTGACAACTGGAACTTTGGCCCACATGGCGGATTATGCCTTACGTATCCTAAAAAGGGACACACGCATTACGAAAATGATGAACGATGACGATTACTGGTTGGCCTGCCTCCTTGATCCACGCTATAAAGGCAAATTGCAAAATATTATGCCACATGAGAACTTGGAACTAATATTCGCAACCAAACAATCAACTCTTGTTGACCGTTTGCTTCAGGCATTCCCAGCACACAGCGCACGTGATCGTTCTCACACGAGCTCCAGGGGGCAGCAGACTAGGAGTGTTAGGGGTGCACACATCAGAAGTGGCGTTGGACAGAGGGGTTTTCTGACCAGGTTGTGGAGTGATTTTGCTATGACCGCAGACAGGACAGGTACTGCTGCATCAATTGAAAGTGACAGGAGACAACATTTGTCCAGTATGGTTACTAACTATTTTTCATCCCTTATCGATGTTCTCCCTCAACCGTCATTCCCATTTGATTACTGGGCCTCCAAATTAGACACCTGGCCAGAATTGGCAGAATATGCATTGCAGGAGCTTGCTTGCCCGGCAGCAAGTGTCCTATCAGAAAGAGTATTCAGTGCTGCAGGTTCAATATTAACCGAAAAAAGGACTCGTCTGGCTACCCAAAATGTTGACGATCTAACATTCATTAAAATGAACCACAACTGGATTTCGAAATCTTTTGCCCCACCTTGCCCGGCCGACACCTAGCTTTCCTATGAAAAGCTCTTGCCTGTGAATTACTTTTCTAATGTCTAATTTGCTGCAGCTGATTGTACAGCATACGACATGTTTACACCTCCCTAAATGGCAAAACTCCCCACATGGGGCCGTGGTATCGCGACTTGGCGCAAGCACCCGTGAGACTGCTGTTTGTCTGAAGAGGTGGGTGTGCTCGCTTTTGGTTGACGGCATTGCTACTGGGTCCCTCATAGTACAATGTAGTGTCTCTGGCGGTGGTGGTGCGCACCCAACGTCAGACACACCGTTGTAACATGAGGGGCCCTGGGGCGGTCCCGCCGGCCTCAAGAGAGTTCCCCCCTACCCCAGCTCAAAATGTGCTCTACCACGTGCAAAATTATGTCGCACAGCTCCACCAATCTTTAGTCTATTCGCTGACATCATTCAATGTCTGGCACTGACAATACAAATTTGTAGACATCTATGATGCAACTTAAAGTAGTCTGTGTCTGTGTCCTATATTGGCACCATTAAACAGTTACTGCCAAATTACTATGTCAGAAACTCAGTAGATGAGCCCACCCCTGTACCTAAGTATGCCACCTTTTTTTTTGCTTTGGTTGTTTTGCGAGACATTAACATCTATTTATATTTTGGGAGTACTGGGACAGACACTCCTTGCACTACTCCTCCACTCACCACCAAGCTGCCTGTGTATCCATGTAACCGCTGTAAAGCTGCCATGAGCCTATTGTTTGTTATTTTAGGCCTTTGATAGCCTGTCTGCGGTCCCTACTTTAAATACTCCTCCACTCATCACCAGCTGCCTGCCCGTGTATCCATGTAACCGCTGTAAAACTGCCATAAGCCTATTGTTTGTTATTTTAGGCCTTTGATAGCCTATCTGCGGTCCCTACTTTAAATACTCCTCCACTCACCACCAAGCTGCCTGTGTATCCATGTAACCGCTGTAAAGCTGCCATGAGCCTATTGTTTGTTATTTTAGGCCTTTGATAGCCTGTCTGCGGTCCCTACTTTAAATACTCCTCCACTGACCACCAAGCTGCCTGCCCGTGTATCCATGTAACCGCTGTAAAACTGCCATGAGCCTATTGTTTGTTATTTTAGGCCTTTGATAGCCTGTCTGCGGTCCCTACTTTAAATACTCCTCCACTGACCACCAAGCTGCCTGCCCGTGTATCCATGTAACCGCTGTAAAACTGCCATAAGCCTATTGTTTGTTATTTTAGGCCTTTGATAGCCTGTCTGCGGTCCCTACTTTAAATACTCCTCCACTCAACACCAGCTGCCTGCCCGTGTATCCATGTAACCGCTGTAAAACTGCCATAAGCCTATTGTTTGTTATTTTAGGCCTTTGATAGCCTGTCTGCGGTCCCTACTTTAAATACTCCTCCACTGACCACCAAGCTGCCTGCCCGTGTATCCATGTAACCGCTGTAAAACTGCCATAAGCCTATTGTTTGTTATTTTAGGCCTTTGATAGCCTGTCTGCGGTCCCTACTTTAAATACTCCTCCACTCAACACCAGCTGCCTGCCCGTGTATCCATGTAACCGCTGTAAAACTGCCATGAGCCTATTGTTTGTTATTTTAGGCCTTTGATAGCCTGTCTGCGGTCCCTACTTTAAATACTCCTCCACTGACCACCAAGCTGCCTGCCCGTGTATCCATGTAACCGCTGTAAAACTGCCATAAGCCTATTGTTTGTTATTTTAGGCCTTTGATAGCCTGTCTGCGGTCCCTACTTTAAATACTCCTCCACTCAACACCAGCTGCCTGCCCGTGTATCCATGTAACCGCTGTAAAACTGCCATAAGCCTATTGTTTGTTATTTTAGGCCTTTGATAGCCTGTCTGCGGTCCCTACTTTAAATACTCCTCCACTCACCACCAAGCTGCCTGCCCGTGTATCCATGTAACCGCTGTAAAACTGCCATGAGCCTATTGTTTGTTATTTTAGGCCTTTGATAGCCTGTCTGCGGTCCCTACTTTAAATACTCCTCCACTGACCACCAAGCTGCCTGCCCGTGTATCCATGTAACCGCTGTAAAACTGCCATAAGCCTATTGTTTGTTATTTTAGGCCTTTGATAGCCTGTCTGCGGTCCCTACTTTAAATACTCCTCCACTCATCACCAGCTGCCTGCCCGTGTATCCATGTAACCGCTGTAAAACTGCCATAAGCCTATTGTTTGTTATTTTAGGCCTTTGATAGCCTGTCTGCGGTCCCTACTTTAAATACTCCTCCACTCACCACCAAGCTGCCTGTGTATCCATGTAACCGCTGTAAAGCTGCCATGAGCCTATTGTTTGTTATTTTAGGCCTTTGATAGCCTGTCTGCGGTCCCTACTTTAAATACTCCTCCACTCATCACCAGCTGCCTGCCCGTGTATCCATGTAAGCGCTGTAAAACTGCCATAAGCCTATTGTTTGTTATTTTAGGCCTTTGATAGCCTGTCTGCGGTCCCTACTTTAAATACTCCTCCACTCACCACCAAGCTGCCTGTGTATCCATGTAACCGCTGTAAAGCTGCCATGAGCCTATTGTTTGTTATTTTAGGCCTTTGATAGCCTGTCTGCGGTCCCTACTTTAAATACTCCTCCACTCATCACCAGCTGCCTGCCCGTGTATCCATGTAACCGCTGTAAAACTGCCATAAGCCTATTGTTTGTTATTTTAGGCCTTTGATAGCCTGTCTGCGGTCCCTACTTTAAATACTCCTCCACTCATCACCAGCTGCCTGCCCGTGTATCCATGTAACCGCTGTAAAACTGCCATAAGCCTATTGTTTGTTATTTTAGGCCTTTGATAGCCTGTCTGCGGTCCCTACTTTAAATACTCCTCCACTCACCACCAAGCTGCCTGTGTATCCATGTAACCGCTGTAAAGCTGCCATGAGCCTATTGTTTGTTATTTTAGGCCTTTGATAGCCTGTCTGCGGTCCCTACTTTAAATACTCCTCCACTCATCACCAGCTGCCTGCCCGTGTATCCATGTAACCGCTGTAAAACTGCCATAAGCCTATTGTTTGTTATTTTAGGCCTTTGATAGCCTGTCTGCGGTCCCTACTTTAAATACTCCTCCACTCACCACCAAGCTGCCTGTGTATCCATGTAACCGCTGTAAAGCTGCCATGAGCCTATTGTTTGTTATTTTAGGCCTTTGATAGCCTGTCTGCGGTCCCTACTTTAAATACTCCTCCACTGACCACAAAGCTGCCTGCCCGTGTATCCATGTAACCGCTGTAAAACTGCCATAAGCCTATTGTTTGTTATTTTAGGCCTTTGATAGCCTGTCTGCGGTCCCTACTTTAAATACTCCTCCACTCACCACCAAGCTGCCTGTGTATCCATGTAACCGCTGTAAAGCTGCCATGAGCCTATTGTTTGTTATTTTAGGCCTTTGATAGCCTGTCTGCGGTCCCTACTTTAAATACTCCTCCACTCACCACCAAGCTGCCTGTGTATCCATGTAACCGCTGTAAAACTGCCATGAGCCTATTGTTTGTTATTTTAGGCCTTCGAAGCCTGTCTGCGGTCCCTCCTTCCACTAGGCCTCCACTGACCAGACCACTGCTGCCCGTGTACCCCTGGAACCAATTATAAAGTGCCTACAGCCAGCTCATTTTTTTATGTTAGGCCTTCGAAGCCTGTCTAAGGTCCCTCCTTCCACTAGGCCTCCACTCACCTGACCACTGCTGCCCGTGTACCCCTGGAACCAATAATAAAGTGCCTACAGCCAGCCCATTTTATTGTGTTAGGCCTTCGAAGCCTGTCTAAGGTCCCTCCTTCCACTAGGCCTCCACTGACCAGACCACTGCTGCCCGTGTACCCCTGGAACCAATTTTAAAGTGCCTACAGCCAGCCCATTTTATTGTGTTAGGCCTTCGAAGCCTGTCTGCGGTCCCTCCTTCCACTAGGCCTCCACTGACCAGACCACTGCTGCCCGTGTACCCCTGGAACCAATAATAAAGTGCCTACAGCCAGCCCATTTTATTATGTTAGGCCTTTGAAGCCTGTCTGCGGTCCCTCCTTCCACTAGGCCTCCACTGACCAGACCACTGCTGCCCGTGTACCCCTGGAACCAATAATAAAGTGCCTACCGCCAGCCCATTTTATTATGTTAGGCCTTCGAAGCCTGTCTAAGGTCCCTCCTTCCACTAGGCCTCCACTCACCTGACCACTGCTGCCCGTGTACCCCTGGAACCAATAATAAAGTGCCTAGAGCCTATTTTTTTATTTAATTTAATATTAATAAAGCCAGGATGAACTACGATATACCACGCTATGAGCTACCCAGTTGACAATTCTTTTGCGAGAAAAGCCATCCCACCCCTCCACCTGCATGTTAAAGACCGCATTGTCCTTGCATTCTGTCAATTTGTCAGTCCAAAGGTATACCTGACCACAGACACATGGACCTGTAGGCCTGGCCACGGAAGGTTACGTGTCCTTTGTGGCTAAATGGGTTAATGTATTGGATGCATGGTCCACACAGGGGACAGCCTGCAAAGTCTGTCTGCAGTCCCTAATTCAAGTTGTCCTCAACTGAATAAAGCTGAGCTTCTACCTTCTGGCTCTGATTAACTGCTGTTTTTAAAAAAATTGGCTGTTCCGTCCTTCTAAAGGTGTCTGCCCCTGCCTGGTGTTGTCCTCAACTGAATAAAGCTGAGCTTCAACCTTCAGTTCCAAACATACAACAGAAAACTGGTACAATACAAAAAGTGGCCTCCAGCTACAAAAACTTTCTCCTACAAGTAGTTAACTGACAGTTTTTTTTCCAGTGAAAACACAGATATGGCATCCAACGAGTGTTGTCCTGTCTCGTCTTCTTTATATTATTGCCAAGAAGCTGCAACTGAATAAAGCTGAGCTTCAACCTTCAGTTCCAAATTACCATTTTTAAAAATGCAATTGGCTGTTCCGGCCTACTAAAGGTGTCTGTCTGCCCCTGCCTGGTGTTGTCCTCAACTGAATAAAGCTGAGCTTCTACCTTCTGCCTCTTACTAACTGCTGTTTTTTTAAAAAATTGGCTGTTCCGGCCTACTAAAGGTGTCTGTCTGCCCCTGCCTGGTGTTGTCCTCAACTGAATAAAGCTGAGCTTCAACCTTCAGTTCCAAATTACCATTTTTAAAAATGCCATTGGCTGTTCCGGCCTACTAAAGGTGTCTGTCTGCCCCTGCCTGGTGTTGTCCTCAACTGAATAAAGCTGAGCTTCAACCTTCAGTTCCAAATTACCATTTTTAAAAATGCCATTGGCTGTTCCGGCCTACTAAAGGTGTCTGTCTGCCCCTGCCTGGTGTTGTCCTCAACTGAATAAAGCTGAGCTTCTACCTTCTGCCTCTTACTAACTGCTGTTTTTTTAAAAAATTGGCTGTTCCGGCCTACTAAAGGTGTCTGTCTGCCCCTGCCTGGTGTTGTCCTCAACTGAATAAAGCTGAGCTTCAACCTTCTGTTCCAAATTACCATTTTTAAAAATGCAATTGGCTGTTCCGGCCTACTAAAGGTGAATGTCTGCCCCTGCCTGGTGTTGTCCTCAACTGAATAAAGCTGAGCTTCAACCTTCAGTTCCAAATTACCTTTTTTAAAAATGCAATTGGCTGTTCCGGCCTACTAAAGGTGTCTGTCTGCCCCTGCCTGGTGTTGTCCTCAACTGAATAAAGCTGAGCTTCAACCTTCAGTTCCAAATTACCTTTTTTAAAAATGCAATTGGCTGTTCCGGCCTACTAAAGGTGTCTGTCTGCCCCTGCCTGGTGTTGTCCTCAACTGAATAAAGCTGAGCTTCAACCTTCTGTTCCAAATTACCATTTTTAAAAATGCAATTGGCTGTTCCGGCCTACTAAAGGTGTCTGTCTGCCCCTGCCTGGTGTTGTCCTCAACTGAATAAAGCTGAGCTTCTACCTTCTGCCTCTTACTAACTGCTGTTTTTTTTAAAAATTGGCTGTTCCGGCCTACTAAAGGTGTCTGTCTGCCCCTGCCTGGTGTTGTCCTCAACTGAATAAAGCTGAGCTTCAACCTTCAGTTCCAAATTACCATTTTTAAAAATGCCATTGGCTGTTCCGGCCTACTAAAGGTGTCTGTCTGCCCCTGCCTGGTGTTGTCCTCAACTGAATAAAGCTGAGCTTCAACCTTCTGTTCCAAATTACCATTTTTAAAAATGCAATTGGCTGTTCCGGCCTACTAAAGGTGTCTGTCTGCCCCTGCCTGGTGTTGTCCTCAACTGAATAAAGCTGAGCTTCTACCTTCTGCCTCTTACTAACTGCTGTTTTTTTTAAAAATTGGCTGTTCCGGCCTACTAAAGGTGTCTGTCTGCCCCTGCCTGGTGTTGTCCTCAACTGAATAAAGCTGAGCTTCAACCTTCTGTTCCAAATTACCATTTCTAAAAATGCCATTGGCTGTTCCGGCCTACTAACGGTGTCTGTCTGCCCCTGCCTGGTGTTGTCCTCAACTGAATAAAGCTGAGCTTCAACCTTCAGTTCCAAATTACCATTTTTAAAAATGCCATTGGCTGTTCCGGCCTACTAAAGGTGTCTGTCTGCCCCTGCCTGGTGTTGTCCTCAACTGAATAAAGCTGAGCTTCAACCTTCTGTTCCAAATTACCATTTTTAAAAATGCAATTGGCTGTTCCGGCCTACTAAAGGTGTCTGTCTGCCCCTGCCTGGTGTTGTCCTCAACTGAATAAAGCTGAGCTTCTACCTTCTGCCTCTTATTAACTGCTGTTTTTTTTAAAAATTGGCTGTTCCGGCCTACTAAAGGTGTCTGTCTGCCCCTGCCTGGTGTTGTCCTCAACTGAATAAAGCTGAGCTTCAACCTTCAGTTCCAAATTACCATTTTTAAAAATGCCATTGGCTGTTCCGGCCTACTAAAGGTGTCTGTCTGCCCCTGCCTGGTGTTGTCCTCAACTGAATAAAGCTGAGCTTCAACCTTCAGTTCTAAATTACCATTTTTAAAAATGCCATTGGCTGTTCCGGCCTACTAAAGGTGTCTGTCTGCCCCTGCCTGGTGTTGTCCTCAACTGAATAAAGCTGAGCTTCTACCTTCTGCCTCTTACTAATTGCTGTTTTTTTTAAAAATTGGCTGTTCCGGCCTACTAAAGGTGTCTGTCTGCCCCTGCCTGGTGTTGTCCTCAACTGAATAAAGCTGAGCTTCTACCTTCTGCCTCTTACTAACTGCTGTTTTTTTAAAAAATTGGCTGTTCCGGCCTACTAAAGGTGTCTGTCTGCCCCTGCCTGGTGTTGTCCTCAACTGAACAAAGCTGAGCTTCCACATTCTGGCTTTCGCCCTATACTATCAGATATTAAACTGCATTTGGCCTACTAGTTTGGTTATGCCCTTGAAACAGTGTCTGCTGCTCTTGGGTTTGCTACTCCACTGAACAAAGCAATGCCGCCTGTTTAGTCCTGTTACCAATTTTGAACTGCATTTAGCCTACTTTATTCTTTGGCCCTATATCTGTTTCCTCCTCATCCTGCCCATTGCCCAGCCACTGCTAGATGAGTCTGCTGGTACATTGACCTAGACCACTACATTCCCCTTATACTCTACACAGCCAGAATCTGACCCTGCTGAAAGTAAGGTTCCCCTTCCCGCATGTTATACCACCTTACACAGGGACAGAGAGGAAGGTGCAGATGAAAGTGCAGGTTCCTTCATCAGGTGGGGGGGCATACTCGTTGGCGACGTCACTGGCACAGGGCCCCTCAGAGTACGCAAAAGTGTCGCTGCTGGTGGGAGGCGCCCCCGCCATGCAAACACACATCGCTGTACTTTGAGGGGCCCTGTGCCAGTGCCAATGCGAACGAGTGGGCCCCCCCTGCTTGCTCAGGATCACAGCACTTGTAACGTTGAAATACTTACCTTTCCCTGCAACACCGCCGTGACGTAGTCCGCATTTCCTGGGCCCACGAAAAACTTGAGCCGGCCCTACTCCCCCCACAACTTTTGCCAAATGACCCCCAATTCCCTATGCCCAACTATTATTATAAAGTTAATTAAGATTGACAAGCTTCAGAAACAAGAATGGATGTTTTTGGCATTAAAATGGGCACTGTAGGTGTTTTCCTGGCCTCCACTCACTGCCGACTATGCTTCCCCATTGACTTGCATTGGGTTTCGTGTTTCGGTCGATCCCCGACTTTTAGCGATAATCGGCCGACTGCACTCGACTCGACTCTGGACAAAATCGGGTTTCACAAAACCCGACTCGATCTTAAAAAAATGAAAGTCGCTCAACTCTAGTCTGTATCATACAAGCTGAAAGAGGTTGTGATGACGACCTCACAATACATTTAGCAGTTATTACAATAGGTAGAGATAGAGAGTGCAAGTTTCACCACTGCACAATGTGCAAAGATTTCAAAAAATTACCCAAGGTGTCTCTATCTGACCAGCTGAAGGATGCTATGATGGGGACATCACAATACATTTAGCAGTTATTACAAGAGGTAGAGCTTGAGAGTAGAAATTTGACCATTGCACAATGTACAAAGGTTTCCAAAAATTACCCCAAGGGGTCTGTATAATACACCTTAAAAGAGACCATGGTAAGGACCTCACTATACACTTAGCAGTTATTACAAAAGGTAGAGATAGGGAGTACAAGTTTCACCATTGCACAATGTGCAAAGTTTTCCAAAAATTACCCAAGGGGTCTGTTTCAGACCACCTGAAAGACACCATGTTGGGTACATCACAATTCACTTTGCAGTTATTACAAGAGGTAGAGCTTGAGAGTAGAAATTTGACTATTGCACAATGTACAAAGGTTTCCCAAAATTACCCCAAGGGGTCTGTATAATACACATTGAAAGAGGCTGTGATGGGACCTCACTATACACTTAGCAGTTATTGCAAGAGGTAGAGATAGGGAGTACAAGTTTCACCATTGCACAATGTGCAAAGTTTTCAAAAAGTACAAAACATTACCCACGTGGGTAAAGGGTGAGGAGGGGTGATTTTCTGAACAAAATGGATTTGGATGGTAATGGATGGATGTTAAGACAACTTCCCCCAAAAAATTTGACCTGCATTTACATAGCGTCACTGTCTTCAGTAGGGCTTACATAGTCGGAGGAAATCCAGCCCTTGTGCAATTTTAGAAGAGTCAGCCTGTCTGGTATGATCGCTTAAGTAGTCCTTCACGATCATGGTCCATTTCTCCCTCCTTGTCATAGTTACACACACAGATAGCCCTTGCTGATATGATGGTCTCATGAAAATGGCCAGTTGGTGGACATTTCCCCACCCCCTGAGTTCCTGGTGTGTGTGGCCCTCCCATGTAATCCTTGTGGGTGAAAAGAGGTGGTACCTCTGCCAGCAGCATTGTTTGAGGGTAATCTTTTTAGCAAGTCTTCCACAAAGGCCCTCTGGCATGCATGTACTGAAAATTGCATGTCTGCCTCAGACATGAGAGAAACAAATTTCTCCTTGTATCTTGGGACAAGAAAAGTGCACAGCCAGTCTTTCATGTTGGACAAAATGTGTTCCACTTGAGGGTCTTGGGAAAGGCATCTGGACATGAACTCTGCCATGTGTGGAAGACTACAAAGAGTCAAATGTTCAGTGTCCTCATAAGGAAGAACACTAACTATCCTCTCCTCTTCACGAAGCATAGCCTCCTTCTCCTCCTCTTCAGGCCATCCATGCTTGACAGGCATGAAGCTGGGATTGGGAGTCCCCTTTGTAGCGCAGACCAAAAACTCCTGTTCCCTATCATCCTCTTCCTCCTCCTGTTCCTCGTCATCAGCCAATGTGTCCTGAGAATATTATGTGAGGCTGGGCTGTGTGGTATCAGCCACTGAAAAATCTTGCTCCATAGCCACCTGCTTGCCATTCAAAGCTTCCTCTTTGAAATTCTGCAGCAAATGTTTTAAGAGACAGAGCATCAGGATGGATACGCTGATAATAGCGTCATCAGCGCTCACCATCTTGGTGCAGTACTCAAAGTTTTGAAGAACCTCACATATGTTTGCCATCCACACCCTCTGATGGGCATTGAGAAGCTGGAATTCAGAGACTGCCCTCTGCTACTTACTAAGCCTTACCAACATATGAAAGGTCGAATTCCAGTGTGTGGGCAGGTCACAAATCTGTCAGTGATGAATCAAATTAAAGCACTGCTGCAGTGAAGCTAGACCGGCGAAAGCCTGAGATGACTTTCAAAAATGTGTGCTGACACCGCGTACCTTGGCAAGTAGGTCCAGCAAGTCAGGGTATGTTTTTAAAAACCGCTGTACAACCAAGTTCAGCATGTGGGCCATGCATGGAACATGTACCAGCTTGCCAAGCCTTAAAGAAGCCTACAAGTTACATCCGTTTTAGCACATAACCAGACCTGGTTGGAGGTTCAGTGGGTAGAAGCACTGATCGGTCTGTTCTTTTATCCATTTCAACAGCTCGGCTGCATTTTGAGCTTTATCACCTAAACACATGAGTTTCAGCAGAGCGTGCTGCCGCTTCTCCAAGGCAGTGCTGCAGACTTCTCAACTGGGGAGTGATGGGGAGGCTAGTTCCACTGAGGATGAGGAGGAGGAGAGAAAGGACCTGAAATACGATGAGACTGAAGCCCTGATGGAAGTTGGGCCTACTATTCTTGGTGTGGGTAAGATGTTGATGTCCCAGACTCTGACACTATCTCAGACTCCACCAGGTTAACCCAGTGTGCTGTCAGGTGAAATGTATCGTCCTTGTCCACAATAACTTGTCCATGTGTCTATGGTTAGGTGGACCTTCCCAGTCACTGCGTAGGCCAGAGCAATGGCTGACATTGTGTAACTCGTGCTTATGTAACTTGTGGACGGCACACCGGGAAAAATAGTGGCGGCTGGGAATCAAGTACCGTGAGGCTGCCACAGCCAAGAGGTTGTGGAAAGACTCAGTTCCCACAAGTCAAAAAGACAATATTTCCAGGGCTAGCAATCAGGCAATGTGGGTGTTTAGATTCTGGACCTGTGGGTGGGTGAATATTTCTGTTTTCTGGTAAAACATCTGGGGCAGGGACAACTAAATCCTGCGCTGGGATAATGAACCAGATGTGGTTGCTGATTGTTGTGTGCAGGTTGTGGACAGGAGGAATCAGTGAATGCTTCATGGTCAGCAGATTCAGAAGGCTGTAACACAAAGAAAGGGGCAGTGGTTTCACCCTCAGACACAGATTTTGTGCCCAGGCATTCCACCCACCTACTGGGGTGCTTGTATGCCATGTGCTTTTTCATGCTGGTGGTGCTCAGGTTGGCAGTGTTCTTGCCTCTTCTTAGCTTGGTTTGGCAGATGCTGCAAATTACAGTTGTTTTGTCTGAACGAATTTTCAGAAAAAATCTGCCATACAGGGAACGACGCACCCCTGGCCTGTTATCTAGGGGGGCTTTGTGGAACAGTTGACTGAGTTCTCCTTCTGGTCAAACCACTACCTCTTCTTGCCTGTTTTAGTGCTGCGGATCCATCCCTCTCTGTACTGCTGTATCATATTTCTCCTGGGACTCTTGATGGTGGGAGGAAGGAGAACCAGATTGAGGATTCAGAGGTCCAGCCTCTTGGCTACTGAGACTGGACCACGTGGAAGACTTTGTGGTGCTGCTTGTCAACACACTGGAGCCTTTGTCTGCCATCCAACCCACAACATCTTTGCACTTGTCTAGGTTCGCTAGTGGTGTAGCATGCTGACCAAATTTTGACAGGATGCTAGAACGAGATACAGTCACCTTTGGATCTGTCACCCAGCCTCAGCGGGCACCACCACATCCATGTCCCTTAATGGCACCCTTTCTCATATTGAATGTGTTATGCTTATGAAAAAAAATACTGGCTTTATTTTTCACAAAGGTCTTATATACAAACTCACTGTATCTAGCAATGTGTTGCTATTTTTTCAGATCTCAGTTTTATTATACAAAGCAACAGCAGACTGATGTAAATTACAGGTAAATAGTCATGTTTGCGTATCTCTGCAGGCTTTGCACAAATCGCACAACTGCTAGATAAAAATACACTATTTATTAAACAAATAGAAAATTATGATTTTTTTAATATTGTCTTGCTGACACACTGCAAAAGCGGAGTAATGAAAATTATTGCCACTGGTAAACTGTGACGTTTGCTTAATTTATTTCTACCTAGTGTGGTATAGTACTCACTATATGTGTTGGGGAACACTCACATGGCAATGGGATTAAGGTACACAGGAACGGTTTTCAACTTAAAGAGTCCACCCAGTTTATTTCGACACAGCATAAACAGCATGAAGTACAGTCCATTTTGTTACATCCATGAACACGTTATGAGTGACCACCAGTCTGTTCCAATAGCAGATACACCTGTCTGTCTTTCCTAAAACCCCCTTGTCTGAGGTAACCTTCCAGGAGCTCCGCTCCACAAACTGACTCCTAGTCAGTCCTGACTTCCAGGGAAGCTGCCTTACTGCGACCACTGACCCGTACTATGACTTGCTCGACAAGCTCAAACCTGTCAGTTCCAGACCCTCAGAAGGGCGGTGTCTTCCCCCAACTCAGATAGCCATCACGGACTCTACAGGCACATGACCTCCTCCATGTGCTTCCAGGAAAAACCTGTCATCTTCAAGGACCTTCCAACACAGAGACAATGTGACCAAACAACAGTCTCATTATATTTCATGAGACACAGCCATTGTTGGGAGGTAGGTGTTTAGCCGCAACCGCCTAACTCTCTGGCTAACCTGCAAGCCCAGCCCTCATAAACTAAACAATCCTCATGGAACTACAGGTCCCACAGAAACTTTCCAGGCTTACAGCACAGAGGACCTCTGCCTCTGCGACACAAACTGGCCATTCAATATAACGCCGGTCACTGTCTCACACTGGATTGCGCAAGTCACACAACTGCTAGATAAAGATGTGCTGTTTATTCAGGCAATAGAAAATTATGATTTTTTTTATGTTGCCTTGCTGACACACTGCAACAGCAGACTAATGAAAACTATTGTCACTGGTAAATTGTGATATTTGCTTACCTCTACCTGGATTTCGCAAGTCACATAACTGCTAGATAAAGATCCGCTATTTATTAAACCAATAGAAAATCATCATTTTTATATTGCCTTGCTGACACACTGCAACAGTGAACTAATGAAAATTATTGCCACTGGTAAATTGTGACATTTTCTTAATTTATCTCTACCTGGATTGCGCCAGTCGCACAACTGATAGAAAAAATCCGCTATTTTTTAACCAATAGAAAATGTTTATGAATTTTTACACCACCTTTATGAGACATGCCAACAGCAGACTCAGAGAAATTACTGGTAAATAGTGATGTTTCCGTAGCGCAGGTTTTGCGCCAGTTGCACAACTGCTAGAGAAATATTAGGTATTTAAGCAATAGACAAGGAATGGTATTTAGCAATTAGCTTTTAATATGGATGTTACTTTATGCTGGCACTTATTTGTGGTAAAAAATTATAGGCTGTTACACAGGAATATCACGTAGCTCCATAGGAATATAGGAACATAGGAATATCACGTAGCTCGTAGCTGGTTTTGTATGTGCTGGTACTACTTAATATTATTTGACTCTACAAATAGCTGATTTGTACATTTTGATAGTGGATGAAACCTATTTCACCCTAATCCCACAGTCTGTTCCTGTTTTCTCCTGTCAGATAACTGCTCCTTCACCCCAATCCCACTGCCACCCTCTGTTACCCTCCCTTCCTTTGAGGTGCACTCTGTGCGCATCTACTCCCCCTCCAACCTCCAACTGGCTGTCATTTACTGCCCCCCAGGGCCAGCCACCACCTTCTTTGACCACTTCACCACCTGGCTACTTCATTTCCTTTCTGCGGACATCCCCACTATCATCATGGGCGATTTCAACATACCCATTGACACTTCCCTCTCAGCTGCCACTAAACTTCTATCTCTCTCTTCCTCCTTCGGCCTCACTCAATGGTCTTCTGCAGCCACTCACAAAGATGGTCACACACTGGACCTCATCTTCACCCGCCTCTGCTCCCTATCTAACCTCTCTAACTCGCCTCTTCCTCTCTCTGACCACAACCTTCTCACATTCTCATCTCTCTCCACTCCATGTCTAGAGTCCCCACCCCACAAACTTTCACACCCTCGCAGAAATCTTAAACATCTTGACCTACATTCATTCTCTGAATCCCTCCTCCCTCTCACAGACATAAGTTCCATACACAATGCGGATGACGCTGCCGCTCTATATAACACCACAATAGCTGTAGCTTTGGAATCTGCTGCCCCACTTACACATACCAAAGCTCGCAAAATCAACAGACAGCCCTGGCACACCAGCCTGACCAAAGAACTGAGGCAAGCTTCCAGGGCTGCTGAGCGCAGATGGAAAAGATCCCACTCCAACGACCACTTAATCGCATTCAAACAGTCCCTCACTACTTTCAAGACCGCACTCGCCACAGCTAAACAAACCTACTTCTCATCTCTCATATCCTCCCTGTCTCACAACCCTAAACAGTTATTCAACACCTTCAATTCTCTCCTCCGTCCCCCAGCACCTCCTCCCTCCTCACTTATCTCTGCTGAAGACTTTGCCTCATTCTTCAAGCAGAAGATTGATAACATCAGAGACAGTTTTGGTCAACAAGCCCCAGAGCCCTTCCTCCCAACTTCCCTACCCTCCACCTCCAAAACCAACTACTCCACCATTACAGAAGATCAACTCGCCACTCTACTCTCAAGATCGCATCTCACCACCTGTGCACTTGACCCGCTCCCAACCCACCTCATCCCAAACCTCACCACAATCTTCATCCCAACCCTAACCCATCTCTTCAACCTATCACTAACAAATGGTGTTTTCCCCTCAAGCTTTAAACATGCCTCCATCACACCTATCCTCAAAAAGCCCTCTCTTGACCCATCCTCTGTATCTAGCTATCGCCCTATATCACTTCTCCCCTATGCCTCAAAACTACTGGAACAACACGTCTACCTTGAACTGTCCTCCCATCTCTCTTCTTGCTCCCTCTTTGACCGCTTACAATCTGGCTTCCGGTCACACCATTCCACTGAAACTGCCCTAACTAAGGTCACCACTGACCTTTTAACCGCCAAGAGCAAGCGACACTACTCTGTTCTCCTCCTCCTCGACCTGTCGGCTGCCTTTGACACAGTGGACCATTCCCTATTATTACAGACCCTCTCATCCCTTGGCATCACAGACTTGGCCCTATCCTGGATCTCATCATACCTAACAGACCGGACATTCAGCGTCTCCCACTCACACACCACCTCCTCACCTCGCCCCCTCTCTGTCGGAGTCCCACAAGGTTCAGTCCTTGGGTCCCTGCTCTTCTCCATTTACACCTTTGGCCTGGGACAGCTCATAGAATCTCATGGCTTTCAGTATCACCTCTATGCTGATGACACACAGATCTACATCTCTGGACCAGATATCACCTCCCTACTAACCAGAATCCCTCAATGTCTGTCCACTATTTCATCCTTCTTCTCCGCTAAATTTCTGAAACTTAACATGGACAAAACAGAATTCATCATCTTTCCCCCATCTCACGTGACCCCCCCAACGAACCTATCCATTACAGTAAATGGCTGCCCACTCTCCCCAGTCCCACAAGCTCGCTGCCTCGGGGTTATCCTTGACGCTGATCTCTCCTTCAAACCACATATCCAAGCCCTTTCCACTTCCTGCCGACTTCAACTCAAAAATATTGCACGAATCCGTTCATTCCTCAACCAAGAATCTGCAAAAACCCTAGTCCATGCCCTCATCATCTCTCGTCTTGACTACTGCAACCTCCTGCTCTGTGGCCTCCCCTCAAACACTCTCGCACCCCTCCAATCTATTCTAAACTCTGCTGCCCGACTAATCCACCTGTCCCCCCGCTATTCTCCGGCCTCTCCCCTCTGTCAATCCCTTCACTGGCTCCCCATTGCCCAGAGACTCCAGTACAAAACCCTAACCATGACGTACAAAGCCATCCACAACCTGTCTCCTCCTTACATCTGTGACCTCATCTCCCGGTACTTTCCTACACGCAACCTCCGATCCTCACAAGATCTCCTTCTCTACTCCCCTCTTATCTCCTCTTCCCACAATCGTATACAAGATTTCTCTCGCGTATCACCCCTACTCTGGAACCCTCTACCACAACACATCAGACTCTCGCCCACCATCGAAACCTTCAAAAAGAATCTGAAGACCCACCTCTTCCGACAAGCCTACAACCTGCAGTAACCACCGATCAACCAACCGCTGCACGATCAGCTCTATCCTCACCTACTGTATTCTCACCCATCCCTTGTAGATTGTGAGCCCTCGCGGGCAGGGTCCTCACTCCTCCTGTACCAGTTATGACTTGTATTGTTCAAGATTATTGTACTTGTTTTTATTATGTATACCCCTCCTCACTTGTAAAGCGCCATGGAATAAATGGCGCTATAACAATAAATAATAATAATAATAATAATAATACGAAACTATACAACAAAATGGAAAATAGCAGAGATCTGCAGCATGTACTTGCAATGATGAGAGCACCCAGGTGCTTGCCTTTTATTCTCCTTCTCATTAAATCTCTCCCTACGCTATCTCTACCTGACAAAGAACTAATCTTCACAATCTTCAGCTCTTAAAAGAGCTTTTTGGAATGAATAACTCACCCTATACGCTCCTATCACTGTCCTTACAATCACACTTTGATCTCCCAATGCTGTTTCCGGCTGCAATGTGCGCAAGATGGTGCCGGCAGCCTTTAACCCCTTAATGACAGCCAATACATCTTTTAACTGACCGGAGATATAAGAGAATAGCCTCCCCATACAGGTGACAATTCCGCAGGTGTACGCTGTACACTATAGCTGACAACTTGCTGTATCGGCCACGATCAGTATTTACATAGTTACATAGTTATTAAGGTTGAAGGAAGACTTTAAGTCCATCTAGTTCAACCCATAGCCTAACCTAACATGCCCTAACATGTTGATCCAGTGGAAGGCAAAAAAAACCCATGTGGTAAGAGTAAGCTCCACCATGGGGAAAAAAATTCCTTCCCGACCCCACATACGGCAATCAGACTAGTTCCCTGGATCAACGCCTTTTTTCCTCCAGACGTAGAGGATGCCCCCTTGTCCCTGTCACCGGTCTATGATTAAAAAGATCATCAGAAAGGTCTTTGTACTGTCCCCTCATATATTTATACATTAACATAAGATCACCCCTTAGCCTTCGTTTTTCCAAACTAAATAGCCCCAAGTGTAATAACCTATCTTGGTATTGCAGACCCCCCAGTCCTCTAATAACCTTGGTCGCTCTTCTCTGCACCCGCTCTAGTTCAGCTATGTCTTTCTTATACACCGGAGACCAGAACTGTGCACAGTATTCTAAGTGTGGTCGCACTAGTGACTTGTATAGAGGTAAAATTATGTTCTCCTCATGAGCATCTATGCCTCTTTTAATGCATCCCATTATTTTATTTGCCTTTGTAGCAGCTGCCTGACACTGGCCACTGAATATGAGTTTGTCATCCACCCATACACCCAGGTCCTTTTCATTGACAGTTTTACCCAGAGTTTTAGAATTAAGCACATAGTTATACATCTTATTACTTCTACCCAATTGCATGACCTTACATTTATCCCCATTAAAGCTCATTTGCCATTTATCAGCCCAAGCTTCTAGTTTACATAAATCATCCTGCAATATAAAATTGTCCTCCTCTGTATTGATTACCCTGCAGAGTTTAGTGTCATCTGCAAATATTGAAATTCTACTCTGAATGCCCCCTACAAGGTCATTAATAAATATGTTAAAAAGAAGAGGGCCCAATACTGACCCCTGTGGTACCCCACTACTAACCGCGACCGAAACTGCAGGTTTCTGTTCCCCAAACTATTTCAGGGTAGTTGAAGTCCCCCATAATAATGACTTCTCCTTGAGTCGTAGCTTCATCTATTTGCTTTACGAGGATATTCTCCATTGCTTCCATTATTTTTGGAGATTTATAACAAACCCCTATCAGTAATTTATTATTTTTTCCCCCTCCCCTTATCTCCACCCACAGGGACTCTACATTTTCATTAGATTCACCTATATTATCACACAGGATGGGTTTTAAGGTGGATTTTACATACAGACACACCCCTCCCCCTCGCTTATCTGTACGGTCATTTCTGAACAGACTATAGCCCTGCAAGTTAACAGCCCAGTCATGGCTCTCATCCAGCCATGTTTCAGATATCCCCACCATGTCATAATTATGTTCCAACAACATTAGTTCTAATTCGTCCATTTTGTTGGCGAGGCTTCTGGCATTAGTATACATGCACTTGATGTTCCTCTCTGTACCTCTATTCTTTCTTAAATTATTAGCTGTTCTAACCCCACCCCCCATGCCACCGCCACCCCCAACTTCCTTATTTGTGCCCAGGTCTCTATCTGCACTATCTTCCCCTCCTATAAAATGAATACCCTCCCCCCAATCCCTAGTTTAAACACTCCTCCAACCTTCTAGCCATTTTCTCCCCCAGCACAGCTGCACCTTCCCCATTGAGGTGCAGCCTGTCCCTAGCGTAGAACCTGTAGCCAACTGAGAAGTCGGCCCAGTTCTGCAGGAACCCAAACCTCTCCTTCCTACACCAATTCTTGAGCCACTTATTAACCTCCCTAATCTCCCATTGCCTCTCTGGCATGGCACGTGGTACAGGCAGTATTTCGGAAAATACCACGTTGGAGGTCCTTGCTTTCAGCTTGCAGCCTAATTCCCTGAAATCATCTTTAAGGACCTTCCACCTACCTCTAACTTTGTCATTTGTGCCAATGTGCACCATGACCGCTGGGTCCTCACCAGCCCCTCCCAGTAATCTGTCCACCCGATCAGCGATGTGTCGGACTCGAGCGCCAGGTAGGCAGCACACCGTTCCAAATCTGTTGCACCTTCCAAATCTGTTTAACCCCTTAGATGCTGCTGTCAATAGGGACTACATCATTATAAATGGTTAACAGAGTGTGGGGGCTTCCTCTTTATCCAAACTGGTGCCCTCAGATCATAATTTTGTGGTCCTTATGTTTGTCATGGCAATTCATGACCAATTAGCGGCCTTAGAGTCTGCCGGCTGTAGTAATCTGTTCAGAACTTAGATGCATTTAGGTGGTAAAAATACACATTTTCATTTCTGTCATACCAATTTCCATTAATTCCTGTAAAGCACCTGAAGGGTTAATAAACTACCTGACAGCAGTTTTCAATATGTCTAGTGGTGCTGTTTTTAAAATGGTATCACATTTGGGGGTTTTTCAATATATGGGACTCCTAAAGTCACTTCAAACATGGCTATGTCCCTAAAAAAATAAATTTTGTAAATTTCCTTGAAAAAAATGAAAAATTGCTGCTACATTTTTAAACCTCCTAAAATGCTAGCAAAATAAAATAACATTTTACAAATGGTGCTGATGTAAAGCATGCATGTGGGAAATGTTATTTATTAATGTTTTGCTGTGGTATGACTATCTGGATTAAAGGTATAATCATTCAAATTTAGAAAATTGCTAATTTTTTAACATTTTTCTCAAATTTTTGATATTTTTTATAAATAAACACAAAACATATTGACCTAAATTTACCATTATCATAAAGTATAATGTGTCACGAAAAAACCATCTCAAAATCACTGGGATTTGTTGAAGCATTGCAGAGTTATTACCACATAAAGTGACACTGGTCAGATTTCAAAAATTTGGCTCTGTCACTAAGGGGTTAAATATCCCCTATGACACTGTAAGGCTAGCAAATCACAGTAATGCCACACCAAAAATGGCACTGGCATTACTGTGATTGGTAAGCGAGCCCAGCATGTTCATTGGCTGCAAATAAGGTGCCAAACATGCTGGGCAGGTCACTTGAACATAACGAGGCGAATAGCTAATTACTAGCCGAACAGCTAATTGCTAGCCGAGTAACGAATAGCCCGAATAGCGTACTATTCATGTGAGTAACGAACAGTGCCAAATGTATTCACTCATGACTAGTAGATGGGCAAATAGAATACTGTGCTGTAAATACCATTGTCATGGACTGACAGTAGCATTTCACAGATTAGCAGCAGTGGGCAGAGATCCTCCCTACACATGGCTATTAGAGGATGGCTGAATAACACAACCATCATGTGCTGGCAAAGATGTGGGCTCAGTTCTTGCAACTGTAACAGACATTTGACATAAGTTTATGAGTTTGACCAATTAGGAACACAAATCCATTCTTTTAGACAGATATGTGCATTGATCAATTGTATGGATCCATATTCTGTCAGTTTTAAAACAAGACACGCACAATGGATATAAATCAGAGGCGCAGGTAGGGTTTTGGTTTGGGGAGGCAAAGCTTCTGAATGGGCCCCTTACCAGGTAACCCTGATTACAACTATGGTGGCACACCCTAATTGTTGGAATAGGGAAACCTCTGTGTGCCCTCTGTGTGCCCCTTTGACAATCACAATAACCTGAGTTCCCGAATAACAATAAAGTGCCCACTTAACGTTTAATAATGTCCTGAGTCTTCCCCCTGCACACCTCCCCTCTACACAGTATGCCCTCTCATTGTACAGTACCCCCACACAGTATACTGACCCATTAGTAGCCCCCAAACTGTTTCATAGCTCCAACACTCTATAATAGCTCCCACACTCTATAAAGACCCCACATTATCTCCCACACTGTATGATAGCCCCCTCACTGTAATCCCCACACTGTATGATAGCCCCTAAATAGCCTCCATATAGTATAGTGCACCTGATAGTCCTCAATTTTGCATAATCCACTCCCCATAGACCTCTATGTAGTATAATGCACACCCCATAGGCCTCCATATAGTATAATGCACTCCTCATATGCATCCATATAGCATAAAACACCTCCATAGGCTTCTATAGTATAGTGCACTCCCCAAAGGCCTCTATATAGTATAATACACCCCATAGGCCTCCATACAGTATAATGCACTTGTTATAGACACACTTTATGCAGTTTAATGCACTCACTATAGGCAGACTCTATATAGTATTATGTACCCCCATATGCAGACTCTATATAGTATAATGCACTCCCCATAGACAGACTCTATATAGTATAATGCACTTCCCAAAAGCAGACTCCATATAGTATAATGCACTCCACATAGGCCTCTATAGTATAATGCAATCCCCATAATCAGACTCTATATAGTATAAAGCACCCACATAGGCAGACTTTAAATAGTATAATGCACTCCTTATAGGCAGTCTCTATATAGTATAATGCACCCCCATATGCAGACTCTATATAGTATAATGCACCCCCATAGGCAGACTCTATATATTATCAATCACCCCAATAAGAAGACTCTATATAGTATAATGCACTCCCTATAGGCAGATTCTATATACTATAATGCACTCCTAATAGACTCTATGTAGTATAATGCACTCTCTATAAGCAGACTCTATATAGTATTATGCACCCCCATAGGCAGACTCTACATAGTATAATGCACTCTCCTTTTGCAGACTCTATATAGTATAATGCACCGCCATATGCAGACTCTACATAGTATAATACACCCCCATAAAAAATACAGTACTCACCCTTCCTTCTCATTCCCCCATTGCTCCAAGCACCCACTTATCTCAGGACAGCAGCGTCATCGTGCCCACTGTCATTGTCTGGGTCAAGAACGTCTGACGCTGAGAAGGGGAATGATGTGAGAGGGAGCATGACACTCCCTGTCTCATCAGTGCTTTCAACTATATTGGCATCCAGCCTATACAGATGAACTTGCAATGACAGGCAGTGCTGGGCTCCACATTCCCGGCTCAGGGGCCCCATAGTGGCCTGGTGGCAGTGCAGGGAGATCAAATCTCACTGATCTGCTGTGCTGCGCACACCCATACAGTTAGCAGTAGTGTAGCTCTGGGTGGGCCCCTCAGAGCCCGGGATGACCGCCCCCTTATCACCCCGCCTGGTAGCTACTCTACTGATGTCAATGCATTTGGTAAGCAAAGAACCAGGGAACCATGGACTGACTGCTAACTGGACAGAGTCAAAATAAAAATAGGCCATTACTGAGACATGAGTACCAATAGTTCAAATGCAAAATGTCTGTGAAAACAGATTTATTAAACATTTAGTCTTCTGACTGCAGGGAGATTTTGTCTAGAAAAAATCCAAATTCACCTAAGAGCTGTCCATTGAGGCCAGTGGTAGTAGTGCATTTATGCATTCATAAAGCTATAAAAAAAAAGAACAGTCTAATTAGCTTGTCATTCTGTGGGGTAAACTAATATTTAGGAAATATATAATCTGGAAAATAACTTTGAATATTTTTCTTTCATGAGTTTAGAATTATTCAGTTTATTGGATGTTGCCTATGCAGTTTAAGATGACTCAGCAGAGTCTGATTTCTTTTATGTGTGAAGCTGCACAGGAGTCAAACTAAATCACCATCAACTATAAATCACAACTCCCTCGGGCATGAAGAGCCCTCACGGTTATGTTTAGCTGTACTGCACAGAATATTCACAATGCTTTCCCCAGGATCTTCAGGCAGATGTGTTTTGACTTCAGGTTCAGAACTTGCAATTTACTGCTGCAGAATGCATTTGTGCGTTAAGGGAACAAAAAAGATTTTCTTATGAAAACTTATGTTGGTGTCTAACGCTACTGATTGTTTAACAAAATAAACATTTCCAAGACAATTTCTTAGTCAGCGTTTTTCAACCAGAGTGTTAGCGCACTGTTAAAATAAACTGTCAGGAGATTCTTTCTGTCTGAACCAGGGAAATGGTAACAATATGAAGAAGACCAGCCACATGGGGGTGTAACCCAGCATACTTCTTTCACCAACCTTTGCCTGACTGACACGTTTATCCCAATAGGTTAGGCTGGTTTCACACTTGCGTTGCTGTGCGCTGCGGATGGCAGCATACTTCCTCCTTGCTTCACGGAGGAAGCAAGGAGGAAGTATGCTGCCATCCGCAGTGCACAGCAACGCAAGTGTGAAACCAGCCTAAATAGGGAGAGCACAGTCAGGAAGGTGCCCTTCACATGTCACACAAATAAAAAGACAGCATAGCAGCAATGCGTTCTTTGTCAGAGCTGCAATCTAACTGATCACAAGAACATTTAACTAGTAATACACCAATAGACACATATATATAAAATCAGATGATCAATTAAAAACAATTGAATTGTTATGCCCTTAAATCAAAGAGATGTGTCCCACAAAATAGTAGCATTTACCACTAGGGTTGAGCGACTTTTATTTTTATAGGATCGGGTCGGGTTTCACGAAACCCGACTTTCTCAAAAGTCGGTTCGAGCGAAATCGGCCGATCCTATAAATGCAGTGCAATGGGATACAATGGTTCCCAGGGTCTGAAGGAGAGGAAACTCTCCTTCAGGCCCTGGGATCCATATTAATGTGTAAAATAAAGAATTAAAATAAAAAATATTGATATACTCACCCGTCCGGAGGCCCCTGGACATCACCGCTGATAACCGGCAGCCTTCTTTGCTTAAAATGAGCGCGTTCAGGGCCTTCCATGACGTCACGGTTTCTGATTGGTCGCGTGCCGCTCATGTGACCGCCACGCGACCAATCACAAGCCGTGACGTAATTCTCAGGTCCTAAATTCCTAATTCTAGGAATTTAGGACCTGAGAATTACGTCACGGCTTGTGATTGGTCGCGTGGCGGTCACATGGGCGGCCGCGACCAATCACAAGCCGTGACGTCATCTAAGGCCCTGAACGCTCTCATTCTTAGGAAGGAAGGCTGCCGGAAAGAAGCCGAGGGTGAGTATATTCCTATTAGGTATATACTCACCCTCGGACGCGCCCTGCTTCTTTCCGGCAGCCTTCCTTCTTAAGAATGAGCGCGTGAAGGGCCTTAGATGACGTCACGGCTTGTGATTGGTCGCGGCCGCCCATGTGACCGCTCACGCGACCAATCACAAGCCGTGACGTAATTCTCAGGTCCTAAATTCCTTGAATGAGGAATTTAGGACCTGAGAATTCCGTCACGGCTTGTGATTGGTCGCGTGGCGGTCACATGAGCGGCACGCGACCAATCAGAAGCCGTGACGTCATGGAAGGCCGTAAACGCGCTCATTTTAAGCAAAGAAGGCTGTCGGTTACCAGCGGCGATGTCCAGAAGCCTCCGGAGAGGTGAGTATATCAATATTTTTTATTTTAATTCTTTATTTTACACTTAAATGTGGATTCCGATACCGATTTCCGATATCGCAAACATATCGGAACTCGGTATCGGAATTCCGATACCAGATTCAGAAGACCGCCGACCTCATGGCCGACCCCACACAGGGGTCGGGTCGGGTTTCATGAAACCCGACTTTGCCAAAAGTCGGCGACTTCTGAAAATGGCTGACTCATTTCGCTCAACCCTATTTACCTCATGTCTACTTTACATCAGCACAATTTTTGGAACAAAAATGTTTTTTGCTTGCAAGTTATAAGGCTTAAAATTTGAACAGTGATTTCTCCTTTTTCCAACACAATTTTAAAAAACATATTTTTAGGGACCACTTCACATTTGAAGTGACTTTGAGGGGTCTATATGATCGAAAATACCCAAAAGTGACACCATTATAAAAGATGCACCCCTCAAGGTGCTCAAAAACACATTCAAGAAGTTTATTAACCTTTCAGGTGCTTCACAGGAAATTTTGGAATTTGGAAAAAAAATGAACATTTAACTAGGGTAATAGGTAGGGTTGAGCGAAACGGATCGGACAAATTGAAAAATCGCCTACTTTCGGCAAAGTCGGGTTTCGTGAAGCCCGACACGATTCCACTGTGTCATCGGCCATGAAGTTGGCGATCTTCGCGCCAAAGTCGCGTTTCGTATGACGCTTTCAGGGCCATTTCTCAGCCAATAAAGGAGGACGCAGAGTGTGGGCAGTGTGATGACATAGGTCTCGGTCCCCACCATCTTAGAGAAGGGCATGACAGTGATTGGCTTGCTTTCTGCGGCGTCACAGGGGCTATAAAGGGGCGTGCATGCCGACCGCCATCTTACTTCTGCCGATCTGAGCATAGGGAAAGGTTGCTGCAGCTTTGTCAGAAGCAGGGATATTGTTAGGGAGGAAAAATTAACCCCCAAACCGCTTGTGCTGTAGCGATTTCCACTGTCCAACACTACCTTTTCTTTGCAGGGACAGTGGAGGCTAGATTTTTGTGCATCAGCTCTGTAGCTTATAAGGCTCCCTGATAGCTGCATTGCTGTTTGTACGCCGCTGTGCAAACCAACTGCTTTTTTAAAAGCAAAAATCCTGTTGCTCCTTTCTGCACAGCTCTATTGTTTATTTGTCCACACTTTTGTGTTCAGCAGTCCTTTTTATTGCTGCCATACTTGTCCTGAGATCATTGTAGGGAGGTTGTTATTGTAGTACGGTCCCCTTTTTTTTTATATATCTTGCAGCCACGTTCTGCCACTTACATTGTGTAGTGTAATACAGTGGGCCTGTTTTTTTGCAGCAGTCTCCCACCCAAAAAAGGGAAATTTAAATTGCCCCTAAGTGGATCTGCGTCAGTTCTGTTTGTCGTATATCTGCATGCCACGCTCTGCCACTTACATTGTGTAGCATAATACAGCGGGCCTGGTTTTTTTGCAGCAGTCTCCCACATAATAAAGGGAGATTTAAATTGCCCATAAGTGGATCTGCGTCAGTTCTGTTTGTCGTATATCTGTCTGCCATGTTCTGCCACTTACATTGTGTAGTGTAATACAGTGGGCTTGGTTTTTTGCAGCAGTCTCCCACATAATAAAGGGAGATTCAAATTGCCCCTAAGTGAATCTGCGTCAGTTCTGTTTGTCGTATATCTGCCTGCCACGTTCTGCCACTTACATTGTGTAGTGTAATACAGCAGGCCTGGTTTTTGCAGCAGTCTCCCACATAATAAAGGGAGATTTAAATTGCCCCTAAGTGGATCAGCGTCAGTTCTGTTTGTCGTATATCTGCCTGCCATGTTCTGCCACTTACGGTACATTGTGTAGTATAACACAGCGGGCCTGTTTTTTTGCAGCAGTCTCCCACATAGTAAAGGGAGATTTAAATTGCCCCTAAGTGGAACTGCGTCAGTTCTATTTGTCCTATATCTGCCTGCCACGTTCTGCCACTTACATTGTGTAGTGTAATACAGCGGGCCTGTTTTCTTGCAGCAGTCTCCCACATAATAAAGGGAGATTTAAATTGCCCCTAAGGTGATCTGCGTCAGTTCTGTTTTCGTATATCTACCTGCCACGTTCTGCCACTTACATTGTGTAGTGTAATACAGCAGGCCTGATTTTTGCAGCAGTTTCCCACACAAAAAAGGGAGATTTAAATTCTCAACAAGTTTATATACACCTTCTACCTTGTTTTATAGTACCATATAACGGTTTTTAGTTTGGTTACATTTTCCCAAAAATGAGGAAGTCTGGCAGAAGAGGCTGTGGGCGGTCATTGCCAGCTGGTAATGATGGTGGTGGCGGTGGTGGAGCATCTGGTGGTAGTGGGAAAAGCAAAATAGCACCTAAGGCTCGAGTTGTTGAGCCAGCGTCATCGTCTGGCTACACAAGGCCTCGAAGGCTCCCTTATCTGGGAGTAGGAAAACCGCTTTTAAAGCCGGAGCAGCAGGAACAAGTTTTGGCTTTCATTGCTGACTCAGCCTCAAGCTCTTTCGCCTCCTCTTCTGAAAGTTCGAAATATAAAAGCAGCAAGTCGTCAGTGGATGCTCCCAGTCAAGAACAAGTCACTTCCTTGTGTCTTTCACCCACAGCAAAAGTGAAGGATGCGGCAGGCGACACTACAGTTTACTCCATGGAGCTCTTTACACATACCGTGCCAGGGTAAGAAAGGGAAATAGTTAACAGCCCATTACAAGATGAATCGGATATGGAGTGCACAGATGCACAGCCACAGCTAGATTATTATGCTGTTCCATTGACTCAGATCACTACATTGCCCTCGCAGTGTACTGAGCCAGAATTTGACCCTGATGAGACTATGGTGACCCGTCCCGAACGTTATAGCACCTTACATGGTGACACAGAGGACAGTGCACAGGACATTAAAGAGGAGGTGATAGATGACCCAGTTGTTGACCCAGATTGGCAGCCATTGGGGGAACAGGATGCCGCTGGCAGTAGCTCTGAAGCGGAGGAGAGTGATCCGCAGCAGGCATCAACATCGCAACAGCTTTCATCTGGCAGGCCCGTATCAGGCCCAAAACGTGTGTCTAAAACAAAAACAGTTTTAGGACAGCGTGGCCATCCGGTGAAAGTAGCACAGCGTGCAATGCCTGAAAAGGTATTCGATAGTAGGAAGAGTGCAGTGTGGCAATTTTTTTACTAAGATCCGAATGATCAGTCAAAAGTTATCTGTAAGAAATGCTCAAAGACCTTTAGCAGAGGGAAGAATCCCCTAAATTTAAATACAATGTGCATGCGTAGACATTTAACCAGCATGCACTTGCAAGCCTGGACTAACTACCAAACGTCCCGTAATGTTGGTGCACCCGCTCAGAATGAAGGTAGTCAGCAACGCTACATTGCTTCCCTCACTGTAAGCCCACCATTTAGGACACCACCTGCAGCAAATGTGGAGGTATCGTCACAATGCCAAGGCAGTCAGGGAATCACCAGGTTCTTGGGAGGAAACACTGCATGTAGGCCAACATCAAGAATACCATCACCAACCCTCTCTCAATCTGCCATGTCCACCACCACTCCCACTAGTTCCACCATATGCAGCTCTCCAGTCCAGCTCGCCCTACAAGAGACTCTCGTTAGGAAAAGGAAGTACTCATCCTCTCATCCACGTACACAGGGTTTGAACGCCCACATTGATAGACTAATCTCGTTAGAGATGATGCCCTACCGGTTGGTTGAAAGCGAATCTTTCAAAGCCCTGATGGCCTACGCAGTACCACGCTATGACCTACCCAGTTGACACTTCTTTGCGAGAAAAGTCATCCCAGCCCTCCACCAGCATGTCAAAGACCGCATATTCCATGCACTCAGGCAATCAGTCAGTAGAAAGGTGCACCTCACAACAGATGCATGGGCCAGTAGTCATGGCCAGGGACGCTATGTGTCCATCACGGCACACTGGGTTAATGTGGTGGATGCAGGGTCCACAGGGGACAGCCATAGTGGGACAGTTCTGCCTAGCCCACGGTCTAGGAAACAGTTGGCAGTAGGCGTTTGACACGCCTCCTCCTCCTCCAGAAGCGAAAGGTCGTCCACAGAGCACAGTCGCCCTACCACTCCATCCGCAGCTGCCAGTGTTGCACACGAGGTGTCCCATTATGAAATAGCTAGTGGTAAGCGTCAGCAGGCTGTGTTGGAAATTAAGTGTTTGGGCGACAACAGACACACTGCGCAAGTACTGGCAGAGTACTTGCAGCAAGAAACTCAGTCATGGCTGGGCAGTGTACATCTTGAGGCAGGCAAGGTAGTCAGTGATAATGGAAGGAATTTTATGGCTGCCATAGCCCTTTGAGAACTGAAACACATACCTTGCCTGGCTCACACCTTGAACCTGGTGGTGCAGTGCTTCCTGAAAAGTTATCTGGGGTTAGCAGCCCTGCTCCTGAATGTGCGAAGACTTCGCTCGCACATCCGCCGGTCACCCGTACACTCCAGCCGTATGCTGGACCATCAGCGATCGCTGAAGCTTCCCCACCACCGCCTAATAATCGACGTTGGAACAAGGTGGAACTCCACACTGCACATGCTTCAGAGGCTGTGCGAACAGAGGCGTGCTGTAATGTAGTTGTGGGAGGATACACATACACGGGCAGGCAGTTGGATGGCAGACATGGAGTTGTCAGGTGTGCAGTTATCAAAGCTACAAGACCTCTGTCAAGTCCTTCAGTGTTTTGAGGAATGCACACGGCTGGTAAGTGCAGACGACGCCATCATAAGCATGAGCATCCCACTAATGCTTCTGCTGATGCAAAGTTTGACGCACATTAAGGAGCAGGAGTCTGCAGACAAGGAGGAGGGAAGCCTTGATGACAGTCAGCCATTGTCTGCTCAGGGAACTCTCCTGGACAATGTGGCGGACAAAGAGGAGGAGGAGGAGGATGATGGGGATGAATATTTATGGGAGGAGAATACTTCTCAGGGGGCAATAGAAACTGGTGGCGTTGCAAGGTCAGGTACAGGGTTTTTGCGGGAGACAAGTGATGTTGATTTGCAAGAAAGTGCTCCTCAGCCCAGCACAAGCAGTGAATTGACACCTGGAACATTGGCCCACATGGCTGATTATGCTTTGCGTATCCTGAAAAAGGATCCCCGCATTATAAAAATGATGACTGATGACGATTACTGGTTGGCCTGCCTCCTGGATCCACGCTTCAAAGGGAAATTACAAAATATCATGCCACATGAGAACCTTGAGCAAATATTGGCTACCAAACAAGCAACTCTTGTAGACCGTTTGGTTCAGGCATTCCCAGCACACAGCGGCGGAGATGGTTCTCACACGGGCTGCAGGGGGCAACATGGCAGAGGTGTTAGAGGTGCACAAATCAGAAGTGGCGTTGGACAGAGGGGTTTTATGACCAGGTTGTGGAGTGATTTCGCAATGACCACAGACATGACAGGTACTGCTGCATCAATTCAAAGTGACAGTAGACAACATTTGTCCAGTATGGTTAAGAACTATTTTTCCTCCCTTATCGATGTTCTCCCTCACACGTCATTCCCTTTTGATTACTGGGCATCTAAAATAGACACCTGGCCTGAAATGGCAGAATATGCATTACAGGAGCTTGCTTGCCCAGCTGCTATTGTGCTATCAGAAAGAGTTTTCAGTGCTGCTGGTTCAATACTGACCGAAAAAAGGACTCGTCTGGCTACCCAAAATATTGATCATCTAACCTTCTTTAAAATGAACCAATCATGGATTTCTAATTATTTTGTCCCACCTTCCCTTGCTGACACGTAGCTTGCCTGAAAAATGTCTTGCTTTTGGCCTCCTCTTGCTGACTGCTACAATTCCTATATTAAACTGCATTTGGCCTACTTGTTTGCTTGGGCCTACTAACGGTGTCTGCCGCTGCTTGGTGTTCTCCTCCACTGAACAAAGCTGAGCTTCAATTTTCAGGCTTTCAGCCTGTATGAACTATGAAACTGCATTTGGCCTACTTGTTTGGTTGGGCCTACTAACGGTGTCTGCCGCTGCTTGCTATTCTCCTCCACTGAACAAAGCTGAGCTTCAATTTTCAGGCTTTCCACCTATTTGAACTATGAAACTTGAGCCAGCCCTACCCCCCACAACTTTAGCCAAATGACCCCCAATTTTCAATGTCTAACTATTATTATAAGGCAAATTAAGATTGACAAGCTTAAGTAACAAGAATTGATGTTTTTGGCATTAAAATGGGCACTGTAGGTGTTTTCCTGTCTTCCACTCACTGCTAACTTTGCTTCCCCATTGACTTGCATTGGGTTTCGTGTTTCAGTTGGCCCCCGACTTTTTGCAATAATTGGCCGATTTCACCCGACCCGACTTTTGACAAAGTTGGGTTTCACGAAACCCGACTCAATCCGAAAAAAGTAAAAGTCGCTTAATTCTACTGGTCACTACAACAGCAGTTTGCAATTTTCACTTGGTAATATTCATTACTGTTTGTTCCTGGAAAACACCAATAGAGTCAAAATCGTCACAACACCCGTAGATAAATTCCCAAAGGGGTATAATTTCCAAAATGGGGTCAATTGAGAGACATTATTCTCTTCTTGCAATTAGGGGCTCTGTATATGGAGTGTGCAAACCCTTCTTGGAAAATCTGTGCTCCACCACCGTCAGAGACACTTCACTGTACAATGAAGGTCCCTGTGCCAGTGCCGTCGCCAAGAGTGGGCCCACCCACCTGTCCAGGCAAACGACACTCACACGGGTGCTTGCGCCATGTGGTGACCATGGCCCTGTGGGGGGAGTCAGCCCATTTAGGGAGGTATAAAAATGGCCTATGGTGGACATTCAGCAGCTGCAAATGGAGGAATTGGAGAAGTCAGTAAGAGGAGGCCAAAAAGCAAGACATTTTTCAGGCAAGCTACGTGTCAGCAGGGGAAGGTGGGGCAAAATAACTTGAAATACATGATTGGTTCATTTAAATGAAGGTTAGATCATCAACATTTTGGGTAGCCAGATGTGTCCTTTTTTTGGTCAGTATTGAACCAGCAGCACTGAAGACTCATTCTGATAGCACACTAGCAGCAGGGCAAGCGAGCTCCTGTAATGCATGTTCGGCCAATTTAGGCCAGGTGTCTATTTTAGATGCCCAGTAATCAAAGGGGAATGACCTGTGAGGGAGAACATCGATAAGGGAGGAAAAGTAGTTCGTAACCATACTGGACAAATTTGTCTCCTGTCACTTTGAATTGATGCAGCAGTACCTGTCATGTCAGTGGTCATTGCGAAATCACTCCACAACCTGGTCATAAAATCCCTCTGTCCACTGCCACTTCTGATTTGTGCACCTCTAACACCTCTGCCATGTTGCCCCCTTCGGCTCGTGTGAGAACCATCACCGCCGCTGTGTGCTGGGAATGCCTGAACCAAACGGTCTACAAGAGTTGCTTGTTTGGTAGCCAATATTTGCTCAAGGTTCTCATGTGGCATGATATTTTGTAATTTTCCTGTATATCATGGATCCAGGAGGCAGGCCAACCAGTAATCGTCATCGGTCATCATTTTGATAATGCAGGGGTCCCTTTTTAGAATACGCAAGGCATACTCAGCTATGTGGGCCAATGTTCCAGGTGTCAATTCACTGCTTGTGCTGGGTTGAGGAGCTCTTTCTTGCAAATCAACATCACTTGTGTCCCGCAAAAACCCTGAACTTGACCTTGCAATGCCACCAGTTTCTATTGCCCCCTAAGAAGCATCCTCCTCCCATAAATATTCATCTCCATCCTCCTCCTCCTCCTCCTCTTCGTCCGCCACCTTGTCCCGGAGAGTTCCCTGAGCAGACAAATACTGACTGTCATCAAGGCTTCCCTCCTCGGCTACAGATGCCGGCTCCTTAATGTGCGTCAAACTTTGCATCAGCAGAAGCATTACTGGGATGTTCATGCTTATGATGCCGTCATCTGCACTTACCAGCCGTGTGCATTCCTCAAAACACTGAAAAACTTGACAGAGATCTTGTAGCTTTGACCACTGCACACCTGACAACTCCATGTCTGCCATCCAACTGCCTGCCCTTGTTTGTGTATCCTCCCACAAATTAATTACAGCATGCCTCTGTTCGCACAGCCTCTGAAGCATGTGCAGTGTGGAGTTCCACTTTGTTGCAACGTCGATTATTAGGCGGTGCTGGGAAAGATTCAGCAATCGCTGATGGTTCAGCATATGGCTGGAGTGTACGGGCGACCGGCAGATGTGCGAGCAAAGTCTTCGTACCTTCAGGAGCAGGGCTGGTAACTCCGGATAATTTTGGAGGAAGCACTGCA
This sequence comes from Ranitomeya variabilis, assembly GCF_051348905.1. Classification (NCBI taxonomy): domain Eukaryota; kingdom Metazoa; phylum Chordata; class Amphibia; order Anura; family Dendrobatidae; genus Ranitomeya; species Ranitomeya variabilis. Next base: position 821,596,044 of record NC_135232.1, on the reverse strand, counting down.
CCACCAGGTTCAAGGTGTGAGCCAGGCAAGGTATGTGTTTCAGTTCTGAAAGGGCTATGGCAGCCATAAAATTCCTTCCGTTATCATTGACTACCTTGCCTGCCTCAAGATGTACACTGCCCAGCCATGACTGAGTTTGTTGCTGCAAGTACTCGGCCAGTACTTCTGCGGTGTGCCTGTTGTTGCCCAAACACTTTATTTGTAACACAGCCTGCTGATGCTTACTACTAGCTGTTTGATAATGGGACACCTCGTGTGCAACACTGGCAGCTGCGGATGGAGTGGTCATGCGACTGCGCTTTGTGGATGAGCTTTCACTTCTGGAGGAGGAGGAGGAGGGGTGGCAAATGCCTACAGCCAACTGTTTCCTAGACCGTGCGCTAGGCAGAACTGTACCACTATGGCTGTCTCCTGTGGACCCTGCATCCACCACATTAACCCAGTGTGCCATGATGGACACGTAACGTCCCTGGCCATGCCTACTGGTCCATGCATCTGTTGTGAGGTGCACCTTTCCAGTGACTGATTGCCTCAGTGGGTGGACAATGCGGTCTTTGACATGCTGGTGGAGGGCTGGGATTGCTTTTCTCGCAAAGAAGTGCCAACTGGGTAGGTCATAGCGTGGTACTGCATAGGCCATCAGGTCTTTGAAAGCTTCGCTTTCAACCAACCGGTAGGGCAATCTCTAATGAGATTAGTCTAGCAATGTGGGCGTTCAAACCCTGTGTACGCGGATGAGAGGATCAGTACTTTCTTTTGCTAATGAGAGTCTCTTGTAGGGTGAGCTGGACTGTAAAGCTGCATATGGTGGAACTAGCGGTGGTGGTGTGGACATGGCGGATTGAGAGAGGGTTGGTGATGGTATTCTTGATGTTGGCCTACATACTGTTTCCTACCAATAACCTTGTGATTCCCTGACTGCTTTGGCCTTGCGACGATACCTCCACATTTGCTGCAGGTGGTGTCCTAACCGGTGGGTTTGCAGTGAGGGAAGCAATGTAGCGTTGTTGACTACCTTCATTCTGAGCAGGTGCACCAACGGTACGGGACGTTTGGTAGTTAGTCCAGGCTTGCAAGTGCATGCTGGTTAAATGTCTAAGCATGCACGTTGTATTTAAATTTTGAAGATTCTTTCCTCTACTAAAGGTCTTTGAGCATTTCTTACAGATAACTTTTGACTGATCATTCGGATCTTGGTTAAAAAATTGCCACACTACACTCTTCCTACTATCGAATACCTTTTCAGGCATTGCACGCTGTGCTACTTTCCCCAAACAGCCACGCTGTCCTAAAACTGTTTTTGTTTTTGACAAACATTTTTGGCCTGATACTGGCCTGCCAGATGACAGCTGTTGCGGTGTAGATGGCTGCTGCGGATCATCCTCCTCCGCTTCTGAGCTGCTGGCAGTGGCACCCTCTTCCCCAATGGCTGCCAATCTGGGTCAACAACTGGGTCATCTATCACCTCCTCTTCAATGTCATGTGCACCTTCCTCTGTGTCACTGTGTAAGGTGCTATAGCGTTCAGGATGGGGCATCATAGTCTCATCAGGGTCAGATTCTGGCTCAGTACACTGCGAGGGCAATGTAGTGATCTGAGTCAATGGAATAGCATAATAATCTAGCTGTGGCTGTGCATCAGTGCACTCCATGTCCGATTCATCTTGTAATGGGCAGTTAACAATTTCCCTTTCTAACCCAGGCACAGTATGTGTAAAGAGCTCCATGGAGTAACCTGTAGTGTCGCCTGACGCATCCTTCACTTTTGGTTTGGGTGAAGGACACAAGGAAGCGTCTTGTTCCTGACCGGGAGCATCCACTGACGACTCGCTGCTTTTATATTTGGAACTTTCTGAAGAGGAGGCGGAAGAGCTAGAGGCTGAGTCAACAAGGAAAGCCAAAACTTTTTCCTGCTGCTTCGGCTTTAAAAGCTGTTTTCCTACTCCCAGATAAGGGAGCCTTCGAGGCCTTGTGTAGCCAGACGATGACGCTGGCTCAACACCTCCAGGCTTAGGTGCTATTGTGCTTTTGCCACTACCACCAGATGCACCACCACCACCACCATCAGTACCGCTGGCAACCACCGCCCACGGGCTCTTCCACCAGACTTCCTCATTTTTTGGAAAATCTAACCAAAGTAACAACTGCTATATGGTACTGTAAAACAACGTAGAAGGTGTATATAAACTTGTTGAGAATTTAAATCTCCCTTTTTTTGGGGGGGAGACTGAACCAAAACTCAGGCCCTGTGCATAAAACAACACAATGTAAGTGGCAGAAAGTGGCTGGCTGATATACGACAAACTAACAGGACTGAAGTATATCCACTTTGTGAGAATTTGAATCTCACTTTTTTTTTTGGAGACTGAACCAAAACTCAGGCCCAGTGTATAAAACAACACAATGTAAGTGGCAGAAAGTGGCTGGAAGATATATGAAAAAATACAAGGACTGTAGTACAATTTCAATCTCCCTACAATGATCTCAGGACAAGTATGGCAGCAATAAAAAGGACTGCCGCACACAAAAGTGTAGACAAATAAACAAGATAACTGTGCAGAAAGGAGCAACAGGATTTTTGCTTTTAAAAAAGTAGTTGGTTTGCACAGCAGCGTCCAAACAGCAATGCAGCTATCAGGGAGCCTTATAAGGCAGCCTAATAAGCTACAGAGCTGATGCACAGAAATCTAGCCTCCACTGTCCCTGCAAAAAAAAGGTGGTATTGGACAGTGGAAATCGCTACAGCACAAGCAGTTTGGGGGTTAATCTTCCCTCCCTAACTATATCCCTTCTTCTGATGAAGCTGCAGCAACCTCTCCCTATGCTACGATCGGCAGAAGTAAGATGGCGGTCGGCGTGCACGCCCCTTTATAGCCCCTGTGACGCCGCAGAAAGCAAGCCAATCACTGTCATAATCTTCTCTAAGATGGTGGGGACCGAGATCTATGTCATCACACTGCCCACACTCTGTGTCCTCCTTCATTGGCTGAAAAATGGTGCTGAAAGCGTCATACGAAACGCGACTTTGGCGTGAAGATCGCCGACCTCATGGCCGATGACACAGTGGAATCGTGTCTTTTGCGCGCAGATCGGAACCTCATGGCTGATCCCACACTAGAATCGGGTCAAGTTTCATGAAACCTGGCTTTGCCGAAAGTTGGCGATTTTTGAATTTGTCCGATCCGTTTCGCTGAACCCTAGATGCCACTTTTCCTCTTGTCTGCCCCTAATGAGAGCTATTTTGGCAGCTTTTTTGCCCCCCTGAAGGTGTTTTCTATGCATTTGGATTGCCTCCCATTGCATTAAATGGGGTTTGGATATGTTCGACGAACTGTTCAACGAACTGTTCAGAGAACACAGGGACAATTTTTGAATTGTGTGAATTGTGAAAAAAATGTACTGCCATTTTACATAAAGCTGAAGATTGCATTACCTAGAGAAGGCTCACAATACCTCAGGTGTGGTCGCATAGACTTCCACATAATTTTTTGCAGCTAACACATAGTATAGTGCAGCTAATCAAGAAGGCCCTTCATAGTCTGTACAAAAGCTGAGGTAGGAAATACATTAACTATTTTAGGGTAATTCTGGATAGTGCAAGGATATTAGTACACACTGCTCAGCTATATAGATCGGGAGAGAAAGCCTTAAAACGTTGGACAAATACTGCAATGTGTGTTGTAGAACTGCAGCAGTGAAGAATAAGTAGAATTGAGGCACTGATCACCTGCCTGTACACAGTGTTGTATAGCTATACTGTACTACTGCTAGTACTAGCTTTGCACATCCGGACATTTTACCTGTCCCATTTTACATTCAATGCAGCTGCTACCGCTGTTATTGTCACTGGTGAAAGACAGCCACACATCTACTAAATGACCATTGTGTTCTTTAGCTATACTGTAATGCTGCTCCCGGACTGCATTAGCTCCACAGCTACACACCTCCTTGGCTGTCTCATCATATTTTTCTGCTGCCTTTGCCAACATACTGTACAATCACACATCTCCTGCTTTTCCATAGTGATCTATTGCTGTACTGCAATGCTTCTGGGAACCTTAGCCTGTACAAGGTAAATGCACCTGAATCACAAAAAGTGATAATTTATTAATGCCTTTTTAAGCCCATGTTCGCTTGAGCGTATTTCACAGGCATTATGTGGACTGCAATGCCCAAACTGAGCACGGGTCTCTCGACTCATCCTTTCAGCCTCATAGACATATTGCCAGACATCAGACTTAGCATTGTGGTCCATTTGTGGACCATGAAATACACTAATTTGAACTTATCCTTAGAAGCCTTTGCCTCCACTTTCCAAACAGCATACCTATTGTTGTTTCCACAAAATGGAAACTTTTTGGAAAGCTTTCTAAACAGCTATAGTTCCTTCACTTAACAACCATTAAACCAGTTGCCACTATTCAAACAGGGATTATTGTTGGACCCCTCCTTGTTAAAAAGCCATGGCTTTTTTCTGTGTACACCACCTGTGCAAAAGCACTGGATCAGCACATGTGCATCTGTCACATAAAGTGATAATGTTTTAGATAATTTTTCTAACATTTGTATATTTAAAAAACATAAAAAGTCTGCCAGTGTATTGTTAAGCAGGCTGTTGGTTACCACCCATTGCCATATACTGTATGTTGAGCTCTTTTTGACATTACTAAGATTGTGTTTGTGTTAAAGAGCTGGAATGGGGTTGGTTACAATCCAAGGAGACCTAAAGATTGTTACACACATGTTTTACATGCACTTGGAGAATATGAAGCATTTGCCCTTTGTTGTGAATCGATAAGCTGCAAATCTAATTTTTTGAGAAAATTTGATAAGGCTCGCAAATAGTGTTGAGCATTCCGATACTGCAAATATCGGGTATCGGCCGATATTCGCTGTATCGGAATTCCGATACAGAGTTCCGATATTTTTGTGATATCGGAAATCGGAATCGGAAGTTCCCAGTGTATGGTTCCCAGGGTCTGGAGGAGAGGAGACTCTCCTTCAGGCCCTGGGATCCATATTCATGCAAAAAAAAGAATAAAAATAAAAAGTATGGATATACTCACCCCTCCGACGGACCCTGGACCTTAGCGGTGCAACCGGCAGCCTCCGTTCCTAAGAACGGTATCCAGGATACCTTCCGATATTTGTGTCCCATTGACTTGTATTGGTATCGGGTATCGGTATCGGCGATATCCGATATTTTTTGGATATCAGCCGATCCAATCCGATACCGATACTTTTGAATATCGGAAGGTATCGCTCAACACTACTCGCAAATTAGAATTTGAAAAGACTCCCTCATCTATAGTCATCAATTTAAGAGTAGCAGAAAATCCCATTTTACTGTTTCCTATTGAGCAAAGTAGTTTGTTTGTAATGCTTCTGCATCAGTATTAGTCTTGTGACCTATTGGTATGGGCTATATAAGATGTTCCATGGTATACGAATATATTGTTAGTATAAAATCTTTCTTTGTTTTTTTTTCAAAATAACACAGTAGGTGTCCTTTTAAATGACATGTTCTCTTATTCCCTAAAGAATCAGAAATAGTATTTTGTTTTTACCTGAAAGCTATGCTTGCGATTGTGGAAAAAAAGATGAGGTCCTTCATTATGGCTAAGATGTAAGGAAAGGAATCAATAAAGCTTACCAATATGATGAGTTACACTATTACAGTATTGATTGTTAAGATGCTTTACTTTATGTTATTACACTTGATTATTTGAACGGCAATGACTTTCGGCATTTGAAATCATACCCAGGTGAGATGTCACAAAACAATGTAATTTCAAAGATTGCCAGCTTGTTGGCAAACTATGATTAAATTCTATGTCTTAAGTGCACGGCACACTTTGACAATCCTTGTATCTATAATATAAAGGCTTATCAAATTATGAGATCATCACCTGTGCCCTGCACTCGTGCCATTATCCGAACATTAACAACAAATAAAGTTGCACTCTGTAGTGCTAAGCATGTAAATATGAAATATATGAAACATATATATAATTACTGCTCTAGATAATAAGAACAAATGGAGATACTTAGCACATAATTTAGCCAATTCATGCATGCCCAGCAGCCAACAACAAGGCGATCTCCAGTTTGCTGGGAACCTATGTGTCCAGTGTAAATACCTCTCTTAGGCTAAAGCCTGAATTTATGGGTAGGTAGGATCCTGCTGCAATTAAAACTTCCACAGGCTGGAGGATGGAGTGCTCAATCAGAGCGCTAAAGTACAAATAACAAAAAACTGACTGGCACTCCCAAATCAGAAAATAGGTGTGTATAGGTGTGAACTAGGAGTGGCCATCTCCATGCATAACAAACAAATAAAGTTGCAATCTGTAGTGTTAAAGCATATAAATATGAAATATGTGAAAAATGAATAGCATATCTGCTCTACATAATAAGAAAACAAGAGATCGCTTTGTCATTAGCTGCTGAGCTTGCATGAATTGGCCAAATTATGTGCTAATTATCTCCGCTTTTCCTATTATCTAGAGCAGTTATGCTATTCATATTTCATATATTTCATATTTATATGCTTTAGCACTACAGAGTGCAACTTTATTTGTTTGTGAAATATAGAGATGGGTACTCGTAGTTCACACCTATACAGATGTTCTAATTGATCTGGGATATTTGGGAGATCTAACAGTGGATGGTAGATAGCAAATACACCAAGTAAATAATCCATATATGAAAATGTTTTAGGAAATATGATGAGACCCCACTTACGGTAAAGGTGAGTAATGAATCATGTGGCCTATGGAGCCATGGCCCACCATTTGTAATATGTAACTGGAATATGTGAGTTCCTTAAAATTGATATTTATTAATTTCCAAGACAGTTAGAGCATACTAGTGCTGTAAAATATGATACTGTAAAAATATAAAATAAAAATGTGTTTAAATAGCTCTACTGATAAGCATTATAATGAATTCTATGAGTTCAGCAAACTTATTTTCAGTATTTACTGATCCCTACCACAAATGGGTCTAAACTTAAGACATCTTTTAGACTGGATGCCGAAGGCATTTATCCAACTTTATACCGTCCATTATCCAAATAACTTTTGATTTTACTGAACAGTAAAGTAAAATTATGAATTGGACATAGCTCTATTACAGGAAAAGCATTTATCCATTGTAATATTAAAAGAAGTTAAAGTAGATAATACATAGAAAAAAATACTGAACATAGAATTTACATACTGCCATTGTTTTATCATCAGGTGGAACAAAATAATTGATAGGGTGTGACAAATCGTTCTTTCATGTATTATTATTATTTCATCTTAAGAATTTTAGCCAAGTGCAATCCAAATATGCCATTTTATTATAAAAGATTTTACTTTCAATGTAGGAGAATTTATAACTCACTAGAGGGCTGGCTGCTTGATTTCTAATCCACACGAAGCTAATATTGGCTAAAATCAATCATATAGCTAGTTTGGTGGAAAGAAGACATGATGTCCACTGAGTTCTAATCTGAACAAAAATCGATATTTAATTAAAGCATTTCTGCACTGTTGTTTACCCTTCTGTGATATAGTTTGCTCAATGTCATCATTTTCTAGGCATATTTTCATACCTTTGATGTGAATTATCAAAGCAAAACAATACATACGCAGAATAAGAAAGAGGAAAATAAAGAATGTAAAGATGTTAGGTAGGTTAAAGGCATCTCAACACCTAATGGTGGAGGGACAATCGCTAGGATCCCTCTAATCTTAGCCAATCCTAATTCATCATGATTAAACTGCTGCACATGTAGAATAACTAATCAGGGGTTAGGAGTTATCTCCAAATAACATTTAGCTAAAGTAGATAATACCCAGAAAAATACTGAAAGTAGAATGTTACATACTGCCATTGTTTTATCATCAGGTGGAACAAAATAATTAATAGGGTTTGACAATTCGTTCTTTCATATAATATTATTATTCATCATGATTAAACTATTGCACATGTAGAGTCTCCAACCACAGTTGATTTCATCACACCAAGCTGCTTGTCTATTGCAGATTCAGTCTTTCCAGCCTGGTGCAAGGCTACAATTTTGTTTCTGATGTCCTTCGACAACTCTTTGGTGTTCACCATAGTGGAGTTTGGAGTGTGACTGAGGTTGTGGAAAGGGGCAATTTATACTGATACTGATTGCTACAGGTAATGAGTGGAGGACAGAGGAGCCTCTTAAAGAAGAAGTTACAGGTTTGTGTGTTGTGAATTCTGCTCTTGGGCTCCCTCTGGTGGTTATAAGTGGTAACACTGCTGTCTCTGAATCGCAGCATTTATCAGGTGTGTTCACTTTTTGCAATTCTGACTGGGCTATTTAGTCTTGCTTGACCCTTTAGTCAGTGCCAGTTGTCCATTGTTCCTGGAGGATTCACATCCCTGCCTGGTCTCTCCTGCTTGCTGTTCATTTCAACAAAGATAAGTTCTGGCCTTGATTTTTGCTGTCCACATGCTGTGGCCTTATTGTTCAGTTCTTTTCCATGTTTTTGTCTTGTCCAGCTTGGTCTGTATAAGGATTTGTTTAGCCAAGCTGGTATCTCTGGAGATTAGTGTTGAGCGATACCTTCCGATATCGGAAAGTATCGGTATCGGCCGATACCGTCAAAGTATCGGATCTAATCCGATACCGATACCCGATCCCAATGCAAGTCAATGGGACGAAAATATCGGAATTAAAATAAACCCTTTCTTAACTTGTAGGTTCATTCTACATGAAGGAAAACAACTAAGAATAATGTACGATGTATTGGGGGACGTGGCGGAGACATTAAAGGCACAGAGGTTTAGCCCAATCTAATAGAATAGCAGGATTTTGTTTTGTTTTTTATGACGTTCGGCGTTAGAAAGATTTTGACTATGTTAATTTTTTTTTTATTTTGTCAGATATTGATGTTTCACTACTTCCACGCCCTTCACCTTCTTTTTTACTTATCCCACACTTTCTTCTTCATTATCCTCATCATCAGCTTCTTTGACATCAACTTCTTCACCTTATTCATCTTCTTCTTCATCTTCTACCTATTATTTTTTTTGTTACATTGTTCATATTCTTTTTATTTTACTATTATCTTCTTCATATTCAACTTCTTCATCATATTCTTATTTGTGACAGGCATTCCCGTAGTTGTTATCTATAAAAGTTTGAAGATTACACCTTCCGTTCTGCCTGTCACAAAACAGTTACATTTGTCCGCGTTCAGTTTGGCCTGCAGCATCAGGCTTTATCCAGGGGCACCACGAGGAGGAACGGACTCACCCCCATACACTGCTTAGTCTTCTTCTGCTTATAATTTAGATAATATCTTTTGCTCTGATATTTAGTCTTATGCTTAATGTTCTTCTGCTCTTTGTTCTGCAGCCTCTTGTTCTTCTGCTTCTCGGTCTTCCAGGTCGTCGTCGTCTCCAGGGTCGTCGTCTCCGGGGTCGTCATCATCGGGGTGGTCTTCAGGGTCATCGTCTCCAGGGTCGTCTTCATCTCAGTGGTTGTCGTCTCTGGTGTCGTCGTCATCTTAGGGGTGGTCTTCCGGGTCGTCGTCTTTAGGGTCTTGAACTTGGAAATGTAGCAGAAGGTACAAGAAGGCTGAGAAAATGCCGAGAAACAGCTGATGGAACTGGAACTCGGATGGGTAGCCGAAGGTCCAAGAGCCAATGGAACTACCGAGGACCAGCTGACGTTACTGGAACCCGGTTACTAAGCAGGAGGTACCCGTGCCTGAAAGCACTACCAAGGACCACCTGACGTTGGTGGAACTCGGATACCCAGAGGGAGGCACCTAAGCCAAAGGCTCTGCCCGGAACCAGCTGACGGTACTGGAACCAGGATGGGGAGCAGAAGGTACAAGAGCAAAAGACACTGCCGAGAACCAGCTGACGGTACTGGAACCCGGATGGGTAGCCGAAGGTCCAAGAGCCAATGGAACTACCGAGGACCAGCTGACGTTACTGGAACCCGGTTACTAAGCAGGAGGTACCCGTGCTGAAAGCACTACCAAGGACCACCTGACGTTGGTGGAACTCAGATACCCAGAGGGAGGCACCTAAGCCAAAGGCTCTGCCCAGAACCAGCTCATGGTACTGGAACCAGGATGGGGAGCAGAAGGTACAAGAGCAAAAGACACTGCCGAGAACCAGCTGACGCTACTGGAACCCGGATGGGTAGCCGAAGGTCCAAGAGCCAATGGAACTACCGAGGACCAGCTGACGTTACTGGAACCCGGTTACTAAGCAGGAGGTACCCGTGCCTGAAAGCACTACCAAGGACCACCTGACGTTGGTGGAACTCAGATACCCAGAGGGAGGCACCTAAGCCAAAGGCTCTGCCCGGAACCAGCTGACGGTGCTGGAACCAGGATGGGGACCTATTCAAGCTTGTCTTCCTAGAGCCCCAACTAGCGGTGTTGGAGCAAAGGGTCAGCAGGGGGAGCAGAGTGTAGGCCGAAGCCTGCACTGGAGGCATTTGTAGGTCTGTTGTGTCTGCATGGCATTTGCAGGACACGTTGCCAGCTACACAGCAGGGGAACAGCTGGCGGTGCTGAACCCCACTGACACATTGGCTGGTGTTTTTCTCTGTGCAGCTAGCAGTACCGGGCCCCAACTGGCGGTGTTAGAGCCCAGGGTCAGCAGGAGGATAGAGAGCAGAGTGTAGGCCGAAGCCTAATTGAACCAATTTTAAAGGTAACCTTTAACCTCCCCTCAGGTGTTACAAACTAGAAGAGCCACGCCTTATGCAGCAGTAGTGCTGCACAAGTCAAAGGTTGCTCTTTTAATTTTGTTCCTTGCACAAGCTGAATGAAACACGTACAACATTTTGGCCCTTATACAGTCAATCTGTCTTGGAGGCGGGAGTTCCCTTTGTAATGAGACGCAGCACAGCTGTCAAAAATACCAACTTGGTGCTTGGCGCGGCCTCCTGAGCATCGCATTTTGCTTTACAGGAGTCTGCGTTGTTGCGTTATCCCTTGGCCATGCGCTGCCCGTCTTCTGACATCATTTCATGTCGGCTGGTGCGGTTTGCGATGCCCATGAATCCCAGCCCCGCAGTGTCTTTACAGTGTTTCACACTGCGGAGCTGGTATTCATGGCCTGGCGCATTACATATGTTCGCCTCTCGCTCGTGTCCTTACACCTGCAAAAGACTGTGCAGCGTCAGCTGATCCCTTATCGCATGCCACGGCCATGAAGCCACACAGTCTGAAGAAAGCGGAAGGAGCTGAGTGACAGCCTGGCGAAGATATGCACTGCTCATGCCCGTCAATCACACCCTCGCAGTCAAAATAAATAAGACACCGAGGGGCGTTGTGTCGGGCAGGGCGGCCGCAGAGGCGCAGCCAGCCAAACAATGATGTCAGAAGAAGGGCTGTGCTACCAAGGGGGTTGTTGCGTGTCATTACAAAGTAAAGTCACACCTCAGGGACGTTTTAATGGTCTCAGGGGACACATTGTAGACGTGTTCTGTTCCACGTGTGCAAGGAGAATAAGTTTATGAGCCACCTTGCACACATGCAGCATTACTGCTGTACAAGGTGGCTGTAAAACATACAAACACCTGGGGGAGGGGGGACAGGTTCCCTTCAATTTCAGTTCTTGTGTCTGCGTGGCATTTGCAGGACACGTTGCTGGCTACACAGCAGGGGAACAGCTGGCGGTGCTGAACCCCACTGACACATTGGCTGGTGTTTTTCTCTGTGCAGCTAGCAGTACCGGGCCCCAACTGGCGGTGTTAGAGCCCAGGGTCAGCAGGAGGAGAGGGAGCAGAGTGTAGGCCGAAGCCTGCACTGGCGGCAGCTTTGTGTCTGCGTGGCTGTTGCAGGACACTTTGCCGGCTACACAGCAGGGGAACAGCTGGCTGTGCTGAACCCCACTGACACATTGGCTGGTGTTTTTCTCTGTGCAGCTAGCAGTACCGGGCCCCAACTGGCGGTGTTAGAGCCCAGGCTCTGCAGGGGGAGCAGAGTGTAGGCCGAAGCCTAATTGAACCAATTTTAAAGGTAACCTTTAACCCCCCCTCAGGTGTTACAAAGTAGAAGAGCCACAGCTTATGCAGCAGTAGTGCTGCACAAGTCAAAGGTTGCTCTTTTAATTTTTCTCCTTGCACACGCTGAATGAAACACGTATAACATTTAGCCCTTTATACAGTCAAACTGTGTTGGAGGCGAGAGTTCCCTTCGTAATGAGACGCAGCACAGATGTCAAGAATCCCACCTTGGTGCTGGGCGCAGCCTCCTGAGTGTTGTTATTTGCTGTACAGGAGTCTGCGCTGTCGTTTTATCCCTTGGCCTTGCGCTGTTAGCGCTGCCCATCTTCTGGCATCATTTAATGTCGGCCGTTGCGGTTTGCGATGACCATGAATCCCAGCCCCGCAGTGTCTTGACATAGTTAAAACACTGCGGGGCTGGGATTCATGGCCTGGTGCAGTACATATGTTGGCCTCTCACACTCGGGTCCTTACACCCGCTTCAGACTGTGCGGCGTCAGCTGATCCCTTATCGCATGCCACGGCCATGAAGCCGCACAGTCTGAGGAAGGCGGAAGGAGATGAGGGACAGGCGAACATATGCACTGCTCATGCCCATCAATCACACCCTCGCAGTCCAAATAAATAAGACACCGAGGGGCGTTGTGTCGGGCAGGGCGGCCGCAGAGGCGCAGGCAGCCAAGCAATGATGCCAGAAGACGGGCAGCGCTACCAAGGGGGTTGCAGCGTGTCATTACAAAGGAAAGTCACACCTCAGGGACGGTTAAATGGTCAAAGAGGACACATTTTAGACGTGTTCAGTTCCACATGTGCGAGGAGAATAAGTTTCTGAGCCACCTTGCACACATGCAGCATTACTGCTGTACAAGGTGGCTGTAAAACATACAAACACCTGGGGGAGCGGGGACAGGTTCCCTTCAATTTCAGTTCTTGTGTCTGCGTGGCATTTGCAGGACACGTTGCCGGCTACACAGCAGGGGAACAGCTGGCAGTGCGGAACCCCACTGACACATTGGCTGGTGTTTTTCTCTGTGCAGCTAGCAGTACCGGGCCCCAACTGGCGGTGTTAGAGCCCAGGGTCAGCAGGAGGAGAGGGAGCAGAGTGTAGGCCGAAGCCTGCACTGGCGGCAGCTTTGTGTCTGCGTGGCTGTTGCAGGACACGTTGCCGGCTACACAGCAGGGGAACAGCTGGCGGTGCTGAACCCCACTGACACATTGGCTGGTGTTTTTCTCTGTGCAGCTAGCAGTACCGGGCCCCAACTGGCGGTGTTAGAGCCCAGGCTCTGCAGGGGGAGCAGAGTGTAGGCCGAAGCCTAATTGAACCAATTTTAAAGGTAACCTTTAACCCCCCCTCAGGTGTTACAAAGTAGAAGAGCCACAGCTTATGCAGCAGTAGTGCTGCACAAGTCACAGGTTGCTCTTTTAATTTTTCTCCTTGCACACGCTGAATGAAACATGTATAACATTTAGCCCTTTATACAGTCAAACTGTGTTGGAGGCGAGAGTTCCCTTCGTAATGAGACGCAGCACAGATGTCAAGAATCCCACCTTGGTGCTGGGCGCAGCCTCCTGAGCGTTGTTATTTGCTGTACAGGAGTCTGCGCTGTCGTTTTATCCCTTGGCCTTGCGCTGTTAGCGCTGCCCATCTTCTGGCATCATTTAATGTCGGCCGTTGCGGTTTGCGATGACCATGAATCCCAGCCCCGCAGTGTCTTGACATAGTTAAAACACTGCGGGGCTGGGATTCATGGCCTGGCGCAGTACATATGTTGGCCTCTCACACTCGGGTCCTTACACCCGCTTCAGACTGTGCGGTGTCAGCTGATCCCTTATCGCATGCCACGGCCATGAAGCCGCACAGTCTGAAGAAGGCGGAAGGAGCTGAGTGACAGCCTGGCGAAGATATGCACTGCTCATGCCCGTCAATCACACCCTCGCAGTCAAAATAAATAAGACACCGAGGGGTGTTGTGTCGGGCAGGGCGGCCGCAGAGGCGCAGCCAGCCCAACAATGATGTCAGAAGATGGGCTGTGCTACCAAGGGGGTTGTTGCGTGTCATTACAAAGGAAAGTCACACCTCAGGGATGTTTTAATGGTCTCAGGGGACACATTGTAGACGTGTTCTGTTCCACGTGTGCAAGGAGAATAAGTTTATGAGCCACCTTGCACACATGCAGCATTACTGCTGTACAAGGTGGCTGTAAAACATACAAACACCTGGGGGAGGGGGGACAGGTTCCCTTCAATTTCAGTTCTTGTGTGTGCGTGGCATTTGCAGGACACGTTGCTGGCTACACAGCAGGGGAACAGCTGGCGGTGCTGAACCCCACTGACACATTGGCTGGTGTATTTCTCTGTGCAGCTAGCAGTACCGGGCACCAACTGGCATTGTTAGAGCCCAGGGTCAGCAGGAGGAGCAGGGGGAGCAGAGTGTAGGCCGAAGCCTGCACTGGCGGCAGCTTTGGGTCTGTTGTGTCTGCGTGGCTGTTGCAGGACACGTTGCGGGCTACACAGCAGGGGAACAGCTGGCGGTGCTGAACCCCACTGACACATTGGCGAGGTGTTTTTCTCTGTGCAGCCAGCACTTCCGGACAGCAACTAGCGGTGTTGGAGCCCGGGCTCTGCAGGTGGAGCAGAGTGTAGGCCGCAGCCTACACTGGAGCAAGTTGAAATGGAACCTTTAACCCCCCCCCCCCCAGGCGTTTGTAGCTGAAAGAGCCATCTTGTACAGCACTAATGCTGGAAAAGGTAAACTTAGCTCTTTTAATTATGGTCCTTGCACATGCTGAACCTAACACTTTTGAAATGTGTCCCCTCACACGGTTATACCGTCCGGTCGGTGGAACTTTCCTTTGTCATGTGACGCAGCACAGCCGTCATTCTTACCCCCTTGGCGCCGTGCGCCTCCTCCTCAGCGTTGTTTGAATCTGTCCCGGAGCCTGCGCTGTTATGTTATCCCTTGGCCAGGCACACTTAGCGCTGCCCGTCTTCTGACATCATTTGGTGTCAGGATGGCTGCGCCTGTGTGGCCGCGCTGGACGAGATCCGCCTTGCTGTGTCATCTAATGTAATCACTCTGTGGACCTGTGATCCATGGGCATGAGCAGTGCATATCCTCGCCTCTCACTCCCCTCCCTACGGCTTCTTCAGACTGTGCGGCGTCACGGCCGTGGCATGCTATTAGGGATCAGCTGACAGCGCACAGTCTGAAGAAGGCGTAGGGCGATGAGTGAGAGGCGGAGGTTCAGATATGCACTGCTAATGTCCATGGATCACAGGTCCGCAGTGGGATTAAATCAGAAGACACTACGAGGCGGGATCTCGTCCAGCGCGGCCGCACAGGCGCAGGCATCCTGACACCAAATGATGTCAGAAGACGGGCAGTGCTAAGTGTGCCTGGCCAAGGGATAACATAACAGCGCAGACTCCGGGACAGATTCAAACAACGCTGAGGAGGCGGCGCACGGCGCCAAGGGGGTAAGAATGACGGCTGTGCTGCGTCACATGACAAAGGAAAGTTCCACCGACCGGACGGTTTAACCGTGTGAGGGGACACATTTCAAAAGTGTTAGGTTCAGCATGTGCAAGGAGCACGACGAAAAGAGGCACTTTTTCCCTTTGCATCATTACTGCTGCACAAGGTGTCTCCTTCAGTAACAAACGCCTGGAGGGGGACAGGTTCCCTTAAATTTAACTTGTTGTGCCTGCGTGGCGGTCGCAGGACATGTTGCCGTATACACAGCAGGGGAGCAGCAGGCATTACTGAACCCCACTAACACATTGGCGAGGTGTTTGGCTCTGTGCGGACAGCACTTCTGGATGGCAACTAGCGGTGTTGGAGCCCAGGGACAGGAGGAGGAGGAGGAGGTGGAGGAGATAGGAGGGATTGCCACACACACAGCTGGGGAACAGCTGACGTTACTGAACCCCAATAACAGAGTAGCGACTGTTGGGACTGTGCGGACAGCACTTCTGGACGGCAACTAGCGGTGTTGGAGCCCAGGGACAGGAGGAGGAGGAGGAGGTGGAGGAGATAGGAGGGATTGCCACACACACAGCTGGGGAACAGCTGACGTTACTGAACCCCAATAACAGAGGAGCGACTGTTGGGACTGTGCGGACAGCACTTCTGGACAACAACTAGCGGTGTTGGAGCCCAGGGACAGGAGGAGGAGGAGGTGGAGGAGATAGGAGGGATTGCCACACACACAGCTGGGGAACAGCTGACGTTACTGAACCCCAATAACAGAGGAGGGACTGTTGGGACTGTGCGGACAGCACTTCTGGACGGCAACTAGCAGTGTTGGAGCCCAGGGACAGGAGGAGGAGGAGGAGGTGGAGGAGATAGGAGGGATTGCCACACACACAGCTGGGGAACAGCTGACGTTACTGAACCCCAATAACAGAGGAGGGACTGTTGGGACTGTGCGGACAGCACTTCTGGACGGCAACTAGCGGTGTTGGAGCCCAGGGACAGGAGGAGGAGGAGGAGGTGGAGGAGATAGGAGGGATTGCCGCACACACAGCTGGGGAATAGCTGACGTTACTGAACCCCAATAACAGAGGAGCGACTGTTGGGACTGTGCGGACAGCACTTCTGGACAACAACTAGCGGTGTTGGAGCCCAGGGACAGGAGGAGGAGGAGGTGGAGGAGATAGGAGGGATTGCTACACACACAGATGGGGAACAGCTGACGTTACTGAACCCCAATAACAGAGGAGCGACTGTTGGGACTGTGCGGACAGCACTTCTGGACGGCAACTAGCGGTGTTGGAACCCAGGGACAGGAGGAGGAGGAGGAGGTGGAGGAGATAGGAGGGATTGCCACACACACAGATGGGGAACAGCTGACGTTACTGAACCCCAATAACAGAGGAGCGACTGTTGGGACTGTGCGGACAGCACTTCTGGACAACAACTAGCGGTGTTGGAGCCCAGGGACAGGAGGAGGAGGAGGTGGAGGAGATAGGAGGGATTGCCACACACACAGCTGGGGAACAGCTGACGTTACTGAACCCCAATAACAGAGGAGCGACTGTTGACTGTGCGTACAGCACTACCAGGCAACAATTAGCGGTGTTGGAGCCCAGGGACAGCAGGAGAAGCAGAGGAACACAATGTAGGCCGAAGCCTGATTGGAGAAAGTCGAAAGGGAACCTTTAACCCCCCCCCCTCAAGGCGTTTGTAGCTGAAAGAGCCAGCTTGTGCAGCACAAAAGATGCAAAAGGAAAAGGTGGCTCTTTTCATTATTCTCCTTGCAAACACAGAACGAAACACTTATAAAATGTGTCCCCTGAAACCGTGAGACCGTCCCGGAGGTGGGACTTTCCTTCGTAATATGACGCAGCACAGCTGTCATTCCTACCCCCTTGGCGCCGTGCCCCGGCTCCTCAGCGTTGTTTGATTTCGTCCCGGAGCCTGCGCTGTTATGTTATCCCTTGGCCAGGCACACTTAGCGCTGCCCATCTTCTGACATCATTTGGTGTCAGGCTGGCTGCGCCTGTGCGGCCGTGCTGGCCGAGAGCCCGCCTCGCAGTGTCGTCTAATGTAATCCCACCGCGGGCCTGGGATCCGTGGCCATGCGCAGTGCATATCCTCGCCTCTCACTCCCCTCCCTACGGCTTCTTCAGACTGTGCGGCGTCACGGCCGTGGCATGCTATTAGGGATCAGCTGATGGCGCACAGTCTGAAGAAGGCGTAGGGAGATGAGTGAGAGGCGGAGGTTCAGATATGCACTGCGCATGTCCATGGATCTCAGGCCCCCAGTGGGATTAAATCAGAAGACAATGCGAGGCGGGCTCTCGGCCAGCGCGGCCGCACAGGCGCAGCCAGCCTGACACCAAATGATGTCAGAAGATGGGCAGCGCTAAGTGTGCCTGGCCAAGGGATAACATAACAGCGCAGGCTCCGTGACGGAATCAAACAACGCTGAGGAGCCGGGGCATGGTGCCAAGGGGGTAGGAATGACAGCTGTGCTGCGTCATATTACGAACGAAAGTCCCACCTCCTAGACGGTTTTACGGTATCAGTGGACACATTTTATAAGTGTTAAGTTCTGCGTGTGCAAGGAGCTAAACAAAAATAGCTACCTTTTCCTTGTGCAGCATTACTGCTGCACAAGGTGGCTCTTTCAGTAACAAACGCCTTGGGGGGGGGGACAGGTTCCCTTACATTTCAGTTGTTGTGTCAGCGTGGCGGTCGCAGGACACATTGCCGGCTACACAGCTGGGGATCAGCTGACGTTACTGAAACCCAATAACACTGGGTCGTATGTTTTGACTGTGCAGATGGCACTTCTGAGCCTCAACTGGCGGTGTTGGAGCCCAGGAATTTAAGTTCAGGTGGTAGAAAGATGAACACAACAGGAGACCTGGATAACGTAGACAGCCACCTAATTATTTAATCAGGAAGAAGAGTGGCAAATTCCTGCGAGATCCAGGCCTTGTTCATTTTCAGGAAAGTAAGCCGGTCAACGTTATCAGAGGATAGTCGCATGCGACGGTCAGTTAGTACACCACCTGCAGCACTAAAGACGCGTTCCGATAATACACTAGCCGCAGGGCAAGCCAGCACCTCCAATGCATACTGGCTTAGCTCTGGCCATGTATCCAGCTTTGAGACCCAAAACTTGAAAGGTGAAGAGCCGTCTGGGAGTACAGCAAGAGGGCAAGACATGTAGTCTGTCACCATCTGACGGAACCGTTGCCTCCTGCTGACTGGAGCCGTCTGTGATGGTGTAGACTTTTGTGGCGGGCACAGAAAACTGTGCCACAGTTGGGCCATACTGGTCTTGCCTTGGGCAGAGGCCCTGCTTCTGCTCCCTCTTTGTGCAAAGCCTCCACCACTGCCTGGACGCACTGAGCTGCTTTGTAATGCACTAGCAGCACTTCTCTCACTTGGAATGGAGAAGATGATGGAATTCACCAGTGTGTCTTGGTACTCCCGCATTTTTCGCTCCCGGTTCAACAGTGTGATGAGGCTTTCTACGTTGTCCCGGTAGCGAGGATCGAGGAGGGTGAACACCCAATAATCAGACATGTTGAGAATGTGGGTGATGCGGCGGTCGTTTCTCAGGCACTGCAGCATGTAATCCACCATGTGCTGCAGACTGCCAACTGCCCAAGAAACGCTGTCCCCTGCTGGAGGCGTGATGTCTGCCCGCTCGTCATCACCCCACCCTCGCTGTACACACTGAGTACTGGACAATTGTGTAACTCCCTCCTCTGGACGGATGTCTTCCTCCTCCATTGACTCCTCCTCATCCTCCTCACAAAGTGTCCCCTGCCTACGCGTTTGTGAGGAACCACGTGGCGCTGACTGTCCAGAAGATGATGGAAATGGTGAATCCTCATCCTCCACCTCTTCCACAACATCATCCCTTAGCGCTTGCAGTGATTTTTCAAGCAGGCAGATAAGGGGGACAGTCATTCTGACTAGTGCATCATCTGCACTCGCCATCCACATGGAATAATCGAAGGGACGCAAAACCTGGCAGACGTCATTCATAGTGGCCCACTCTGTGGTTGTGAAGTCTGAACGGCGCGGAGTGCGACTTCTTTGCGCCTGATGCAGCTGGTACTCCATTACAGCTTGCTGCTGCTCACACAACCGCTCCAACATATGTAACGTGGAATTCCACCTGGTAGGTAGGTCACATATGATGCGATGTTACGGCAGGTGGTGTCGGCGCTGCAGAGCCGCAATGCGCGCTTTAGCCGTGCTGGAACGCCGCAAGTGAGCACACTCTAGGCGGACCTTGTGCAGCAGTGCATCAAGATCTGGATAGTCCCTCAAAAAACTCTGCACGACCAAATTGAGCACATGGGCCAGACATGGGATGTGAGTGAGGTTGCTGAGCCCCAGAGCTGCCACCAGATTTCGGCCATTATCACACACTACCATGCCTGGCTGGAGATTCGCTGGCACAAACCACACATCGCTCTCCTGCTTGATGGCATTCCAGAGCTCCTGCGCTGTGTAGCTTCGATTCCCCAAAGAAATTAATTTCAATACGGCCTGTTGACGTTTGGCCACGGCTGTGCTCATGTCGGTCGTAACAGGTAAACGTTCATCACGGGTCCATGTGGAGGTGGACTGTGACGGCTCCTGCAGCGATGATTCTGAGGAACTGGTGTAAGAGGAGGAGTCAATGCATACAGAATGGATTCCTGCAATCCTTGGAGTGGGCAGGACACATCCTGCGCCACTCGCACGATCTGTACCCGGCTCAACGACATTAACCCAATGGGCAGTGAGGGAAAGGTATCGCCCCTGTCCATGTTGACTGGTCCACGCATCGGTGGTGAGGTGGAACTTGCTACTGACGGCGTTCAGTAGCGCGTGTTTTATGTGTCCCTCCACATGCTTTTGCAGGGCAGGGACGGCTTGCCTGCTGAAGTAAAAGCGGCTGGGCACATTGTACTGTGGGACTGCCAATGACATCAAGTAATGGAAGCTGTCAGTCTCCACCAGCCTGAATGACAGCATTTCCAGTGACAGAAGTTTGGCAATGCCTGCAGTCAGAGCCTGTGCTCGTGGGTGGTTTGACGAGAAAGGCCGCCTTTTCTCCCATGCCTGTACTACCGATGGCTGTACACTGGGCTGGGAGTGTGTGGATGACTGGGAAAGTGGTACTGCGGGTGGAATTACAGCGGGTCTCTGGACAACAGGGCCAGAGGTTCTTCCACGGCGATCCTGGGAGGAAGCTGAAACAGCTGCGTGTGAGCTGGAGGAAGAGGCAACACGAGCTGAAGAGGTGGTAGCTGCCGCTGTTGGTTGGCCTAGCTCTTCAGTGTGTTTTTCTAACTCCGCCGCGTGCCTGGTGCGCACATGTTTCCACATGTTGGAGGTATTGAGGTTGCTGACATTTCGACCTCTTTTGACTTTGTGATGACACACCTTGCATTTGACATAGCAAATGTCATCTGCAACTGTGTCAAAAAAGGACCAGGCACTGCAAGTCTTGGGAGTGCCCTTTTTGGCTTTTGGAAGAGACATGCTCCTAACGGGTGCCAAAGCGGAGGCTGCAGGATCCGCAGTCTTCCCCCTCCCTCTCCCTCTTTGGGCCGTACGGGGAATCTCTTCCTCAGAGCTGCTCCCACCACCTTCCTGTCCCTCACGCCAAGATGGGTCAAGGACCTCATCATCTACACTACCCTCTGCCCCCAACTGCTCCTCCTGGGTAGTCTCAGCAGCAGAGCATGCACCAGAAAGTGGCACCTGAGTGTCATCAGCGGATGCGTCCTGCGATGTGGTGACCGGAGGCACTGGCCCACCCGCCTCTTCAGAGGAAGAGAGAAAAAGCGGTTGGGCATCACTGCACCCTGCCTCTTCTTCCATTTCTCCAATGCTGCTTGGCTGGCCCCCTGTTTCCAAGCCAAGAGATTCAGAGAACAGAAGTAGAGACGGCTCCAGTCCTGGGCTCTCTGTCTGCCTGGGCAATTTGGCAGGTGGTGAAGAGACAGATGGCTGCTCTCCAGTGCTCTGTGTCTGAGAGGATGTGGCACTAATTGAAGTTGATGCATTAGCTACCATCCATCCGACAACGGCTTCAATTTGTTCTTCACGCAGCAGCGGTGTACGGCGCTCTGCGACAAAGCTGCGCATGAAGGACTGTTCCCTGGTGAAAGTGGGTGCTGATGAGTCACCAGTGCCCGCAGCAGGCACAGAATCCTAACGTCCTCTCCCTTCTCCGCGCCCACGCCCACGTGCCTTACTCACTGCCTTCTTCATCTTGGTTGACTGATAAAGATAAGCAGAAAAGTACTAATGGCTTTGTGTGCTTATTCCTGAACAACTCCTAACAGGTATAAGAAACACTAATTTTCTAAAGTGTGGACTAGACTTTAATATGAGCTAATGTGGCCTACACAAATGTAAAGTGGTGTCACTGGTGTGTTTGGTGAACTTTATTCTTTATTTAATTTTTGGGGGCTGAACTGACAACAGAGAGAGCTGCAGTCACACGGAGACCGTGCAGACAGCCGTAAACGGCGCTGCAAGGCCCAAAAACCCTCCTCTACGTTATCCTATGTAGTGTTTTTCCACAAGTTAGCTGGAGACATGTGGAAAGACACTAATAGGAATTTTTTGAAAAACTGTGCAGCAGCCTGCACTACTTAAAACAAAAGGAAAATTGATTTTACGGTATGACGCAGTGAAGAACCCTGAGCTGGAGACAACCAGGCTATGGCTGCTCACAGACTACAGGGCGAGCTGCAGTCACACGGAGACCGTGCAGACAGCTGTAAACGGCGCTGCAAGGCCCAAAAAACCCTCCTCTATGTTATCCTATGTAGTGTTTTTCCACAAGTTAGCTGGAGACGGGTGGAAAGACACTAATAGGAATTTTTTGAAAAAATGTGCAGCAGCCTGCACTACTTAAAACAAAAGGAAAATTGATTTTACGGTATGACGCAGTGAAGAACCCTGAGCTGGAGACAACCAGGCTATGGCTGCTCACAGACTACAGGGCGAGCTGCAGTCACATGAAGACCGTGCAGACAGTCGTAAACGGCGCTGCAAGGCCCAAAAACCCTCCTCTACGTTATCCTATGTAGTGTTTTTCCACAAGTTAGCTGGAGACAGGTGGAAAGACACTAATAGGATTTTTTTGAAAAAATGAGCAGCAGACTACACTACTTGAAAAAAAAAAAAAGAACAGTATGAGGCAATGAACCACCCTCCCTGAACTGAATACAACCAGCTATGGATGGCCTATGGCTGCACTCAGACTAGAGAGTGGGCTGCACTCACACACACACACACACACACAGACCTTGCAGATCGCTGTGAAAACAGCGCTACAAGGCAAAAGCAAGGTGATTAGTAGGTGAACACAGCGGTTGCTAAATTAGCCTTTGAAAAGCACAAAGAAGCAAATCGCTATCTCTAAACTGGCCCTCAGTCAGCAAACAGCGTCCTGTCACTAACTGAATTCACAGCAGAGTGATCGCAAAATGGCGCCAGCGACTTTTAAACTGCATCATGACATCATTTCAGCAGCCAATCACAGCCTTGCCAGTAGTTTCATGCCCTCCATGCTGAACAGGATGTGCCCACACTTGGAATCATTCTCATTGGCTGATTTCGTACAAATTTGTGCAGTTTGAATCCTGGGAACTTCCGATTCCGGTATCCGATACGCGGCAAGTATCGGATCTCGGTATCGGAATTCCGATACCGCTAAGTATCGGCCGATACCCGATACTTGCGGTATCGGAATGCTCAACACTACTGAAGATGCAGATATACCCTCCATATCTTTAGTTAGCTGTGGAGATTTTGTATTTTCTGTGGTGGATATTTTCTAGCGTTTTAATACTGACCGCATAGTACTCTGTCCTATCCTTTCTATTTAGCTAGAAGTGGCCTCCTTTGCTAAATTCTGATTTCAGTCTGTGTATGTTTTTTCCCTCTCCTCTCACAGTCAATATTTGTGGGGGGCTGTCTCTCCTTTGGGGATTTTCTCTGAGGCAAGATAGTTTTCCCTTTTCTATCTCTAGGTGTAATTAGTCCTCCGGCTGTGTCGAGATGTCTAGGGAGTGATAGGTACATTCCACGGCTACTTCTAGTTGCGGTGTTAAGTTCAGGGTCTGCGGTCAGTACAGGTACCACCTTCTCCAGAGTACGTCTCATGCTGCTCTTAGGCCACCAGATCATAACGGTGTGAGAGCCAGAAATCTTGCATGGTTCTAAGTGACAAAATACTTATTTTCCACCATATTTTGCAAAACAAATCTTGACAAACCAGACAAGGTGATTTTCTGGATTTGTTTTCTCATTTTGACTCTCATAGTTATGGTCTACCTATGATGTCAATTACAGGCCTCTCCCTTCTTTTTAAGTGGGAGGACTTGCACAATTGGTGGCTGACTAAATACTTTTTTCACCACTGTATGTACCTTAGTGTGAACATTCAATTTAAAGCAAATTAGAGCTCTAGATTATTTAGTAACTTCATTCACTTGCAGGCTTCATAATTCATTCTTTTCAAAATTGGTCAAAGTGAAAGTAAACTGATGCAGCTTTTTACTTTCACCCTGCTGCTTTCTGCCCTGAAATTACAACAGTATTGGCTCTTATACAAGCAGGTTGCCTTTATCCCTCTCTGGATTGCAAATAAGTGTTCTACACTGGAATATTTAAAGAGGGGAGGGAGGAGGAAAAAAAAAGATTAATGTGAGCTAGATTTTACAAACATTACTTGGTACAGGCCATAGCTCCATTGTGTCTTTCACATGGCACAAATTATATAAACTTGCTGTTGGTGGATTAGAAAGATGATCTACACTCTAAATAATCTGTTGTTATTTAAAATCTCTAACAATCTACTAACAGCTAAATCTAATTGTAACGTCTGATTCTTCTGGTTCTCTCTGCCACATTGTGTCACTATAGACCACCAATTACTCCTATATATGATCTGCTCAATGGGCCTTAAAAGATGCCTCATGCTTCTATTCCTACCTCCATGATCTGTCTTTCAGTGTATTATTTGTCAGGTCTTTTTCCTCTCCTTTTCCTCGTACTGTAGGGGATTCTTTGGGTTTTGGCCTAGGTTTCTTCCTCTTTTCTCTGTAAATAGCCCAAACCCAAAAATGACAATGATAGTTGTCCCCTGTCTTTAGCATTGTTTTCCCTGTATCTGAAAATGAATATTTCTAAATCTGAACTCCTTATTTTTCCTCACTCTACTAAAATACCTACAGTAATATTGACATCTTCATTTCAATGTTTGGTATTGCCAGAACTTTCTGTCTTGGGATCGTCTTTAACTAAGATATTTCTAATAACTCGCACGCTCATGTCATCTTTACCTCAAAAACATTTCTTGAAGCTGTCATTTTCTACAATCAAAACTGCAAAAGCTTTTACTGTCACTCTGATTCATTCTCACCTTGACTACTGTAGCTCTTTACTAGTCAGATTTCTCACTAAAGTCTCTCATCTCCAATCTTTACTGAATACAGCAGCCAATCTCATATTTCTGTACTGCCACTACACCGATGGCTTCATCCTGTGCCAGTTATTGATTTGGTAGCTCACTGTGACGACACAGCATTTATTCTTAATTATGCCAGATGTATTTTCCAGTAGGTCAAGAGACATAAGCCATTGTTCATATGAGCCTGAATGTTGACTCTTGAATTGATGTTTATCACAACTTATTGTTATATTATCCTTGGAAGACAGGGACACAAGGTAATTGAACAAGTGATGTTTGCTAATATGTTGATTATGCATTGTATTAGTCCGTGTTCCCATAGTCCTTATTTTATAGGGCTGAAAAGCACTTCATAACATCAAATCGATTACATATTCCTTTGTAATATGGCACAAAGGAAATGAAGTGTAGAAGAAAAGGATATATTTAAAATATAAGTTTATTAGACAAATATTAAAATTTTAACAAGGGCTGTTAACAGTAGGGGAGACACAAAGTGTGGAGAGGGGAAGGGGGAGGGGTTTTAAGCCACCAGACTAAAATAGAGAACAAAACTGCACTATATCATATAGGGTTAAAAAAGGTAAACCCAATAGTAATAAGCTGGTAATTATATTAGGAAAAACAGGCTAGGTATACAGAAATGTTATATAATTGACCACAGGGAACTACAATAAACCCCAAGAAAAATATCTTATTGGTGGATTGGTATACAAATGTGGAATAAATGTATATCTTATCCGGATGTGCAGGGCGACCTGCCATATAAACCTGAAAAGTATATCCACAGAAAATACCAAGGAGGAAATGTTACCACCAAAGAAACAAGTGTAATAGGGGGAAATGATTTACCTGTGGTACAAGACGAGAGGAGTGATACCTAGCACTGATGATACTAGTGCAGATGGTTCCCCGGTGCCCGACAAGGACTCCTCGCCCCTATTGAAGAAGCTACGGCGAAACAAGGAAACAAGGAAATATATAATCAATAAGGGGAAGGTACAACAGTAGTAGCATTACAGTTGGTTGACAAAAGGGTGATACTGGATATACCAGTATTGCAAGTACATGGGGGAGGATTTTTCTTGAGGTGTCAAACATGGCACCTTTGCTCCTGGACTCTTGCCTCCAAATGGGTTAGCAAATGGGCTGTATTTAGCAGAATATTTCCTATTGACTGTATAGAGTGGAGTCGGGGAGACACCGATTATTTGAAATGTGAGGCCCTTAACTCACCGTCCAGTCACCAAACAGCAATCTTTAAATAATCCAATCAGGTAATCCTGGATATATGTGCTCATGTGTGTACTATAAAAAGCTGGGTGACATAAAAGAAATTATTTTCAAGTAGGGGCTGCCTTGGATGCTGATGTGAGCCATAATTCATTTCTCCTTCCCTCAAGGAAACAGAAGATAACTGTAGGCAGAAATGTTTAGATATTTCTGTTATTTCTCCCTTTTTATTTTCGAACCGTTTTGCATATTTGTGTCTTTTTATTTTTTAGCTTTTTGAATCTTTTATTATAAGCACTGTATATGTTTGCATTAAAGCTTAAAATCTTTAAAACAATTAATCCTTGTATGCTCTAAAGAATCCATAACCTTTTAGACAGTGTGTAACTTTTTGATTGTGTTTGATGAGTGTTAATATTTCAGCAAGGGTCTTATTGAAAAATCAGAAAAATTATATATAGGAGTAGCAATGGATTTTGATTCAATTATTAAAGCATAACTTTTACTAGATTATTTTTAAAAAAAATCTAACCTAAGGTGCATGTAAACCGTGCAATAGAAAAGTGCTAAGTGCAACACAAATGAAAAAAGTGAAATAAAAAGGCAGTATAAAAAGATGGATACCACTACAATGTTATAAAGGACTTCTTTTAACTGAGTATCCTTGGAATATTCCAGGTGATTGGAGTACTCAGTTAAATTTATATAAAAAGTTCCTTTCCTAATTGCTATATATACCAGGGTTTATTGTGTTTCATTGGGTGTATAACCTGTATACCATCATAACCTGGTCACTACAAACAACCCTTTTGTCAGAATTATTCCACTTAGGTGTACAATTCACCTGAAAATACACATCCTTGATCCTGATTAGAGTTGAGCGACTTTTACTTTTATAGGATCGAGTCGGGTTTCGCGAAACCCGACTTTGTCAAAAGTCGGGTCGGGTGAAATCGTCCGATTATTTTGAAAAGTCGGGGATCCAACTGAAACACGAAACCCAATGCAAGTCAATGGGGAAGCAAAGTCGGCAGTGAGAGGAGGACAGGAAAACACCTACAGTGCCCATTTTAATGCCAAAAACATCAATTCTCGTTACTTAAGCTTGTCAATCTTAATGTACCTTATAATAATAGTTAGGCATTGAAAATTGGGGGTTCTTTGGCTAAAGTTGTGTGGGGTAGGACTGGCTCAAGTTTTTCGTGGGCCCAGGAAACGCGGACTATGGCGGTGGAGCAGGGAGAGGTAAGTATTTAAACTTTGCAAGTGCTGTGATCCTGAGCAAGCAGGGGGGACACTCGTTCGTATTGGCACTGGCACAGGGCTCCTCAAAGTACGGCGGTGTTTGATGGCGGGGGCACCTCCCACCGGCAGAGACACTTTTGCGTACTATGAGGGGCCCTGTGCCAGTGACGTAGCCAATGAGAATGCCCCCCCACCTGATGGAGGAACCTGCACTTTCATCTGCACCTTCCTCTTTGTCCCCATGTAAGGTGGTATAGTAAGCGGGAAGGGGAACTAGACTTTCAGCAGGGTCAGATACTGGCTATGTAGAATGCAAGGGGAATGTAGTGGTCTGGGTCAATGTACCAGCAGACTCATCTAGCAGTGGCTGGCCAATGGGCAGGATGATGAGGAAACACAGATATAGGCGCAAAGAATAAAGTAGGCTAAATGCAGCTCAAAATTGGTAACAGGACTAACCAGGCGGCATTGCTTTGTTCAGTGGAGGACAACTGTAATGAGTGGCAGACACAGTTAGTAGGCCCAAATAATAAAGTGGGCCAAATGAAGTTCAAAATTGGTATCAGGAGTAAACAGGCGGCACTGCTTTGTTCAGTGGAGGAGAAAAGCAAGGAGCGGCAGACACCGTTAGTAGGGCCCAACCAAACTAGTAGGCCAAATGCAGTTTAAAATTTCCTATAGGCCCAAAGCCTGAAGATTGAAGCTCAGCTTTGTTCAGTGGAGGAGACAAGCAAGGAGCGGCAGACACCGTTACTAGGGCCCAACCAAACTAGTAGGCCAAATGCAGTTTAAAATTTCCTATAGGCCGAAAGCCTGAAGATTGAAGCTCAGCTATATTCAGTGGAGGAGGCAAGCAAGGAGCGGCAGACACCGTTAGTAGGGCCCAACCAAACCAGTAGGCAAAATGCAGTTTAAAATGTCCTATAGGCCGAAAGCCTGAAGATTGAAGCTCAGCTTTGTTCAGTGGAGGAGACAAGCAAGGAGCGGCAGACACAGTTACTAGGGCCCAATCAAACTAGTAGGCCAAATGCAGTTTAAAATTTCCTATAGGCCGAAGGCCTGAAGATTGAAGCTCAGCTTTGTTCAGTGGAGTACACCAAGGAGCGGCAGACACCGTTAGTAGGCCCAACCAAACAAGTGGCCCAAATGCAGTTTCATATTGTAAATATAGGCCGAAAGCCTGAAGATTGAAGCACAGGAGAAAAGCACAGGAGAACACCAAGAAGCGGCAGACACCGTTAGTAGGCCCAACCAAACTAGTAGGCCAAATGCAGTTTCATATTCAAAATATAGGCCAAAAGCCTGAAGATTGAAGCTCAGATTTGTTCAGTGGAGGAAAGCTGTATTGAGTGGCGCAGACAGACACAGGTAGTAGGCCTAAAATAAAAAAGTAGGCTCAATGCAGTTTAAAATGGGTTACAGGGGTACACAGGCAGCATTGGTTTGGTCAGCGGAGGACGATTGCAAGGAGTGGCGCAGACTTACTAGGCCTAAAATAGAAAAGTAGGCTCAATGCAGTTTAAAATGGGTTACAGGGGTACACAGGCAGCATTGGTTTGGTCAGCGGAGGACGATTGCAAGGAGTGGTGCAGACTTACTAGGCCTAAAATAGAAAAGTAGGCTCAATGCAGTTTAAAATGGGTTACAGGGGTACACAGGCAGCATTGGTTTGGTCAGCGAAGGACGATTGCAAGGAGTGGCGCAGACTTACTAGGCCTAAAATAGAAAAGTAGGCTCAATACAGTTTAAAATGGGTTACAGGGGTACACAGGCATCATTGGTTTGGTCAGCAGAGAACGATTGCAAGGAGAGGCGCAGACTTACTAGGCCTAAAATAGAAAAGTAGGCTCAATGCAGTTTAAAATGTGTTACAGGGGTACACAGGCAGCATTGGTTTGGTCGGCGGATGACGATTGCACGGAGTGGCGCAGACATACTAGGCCTAAAATAGAAAAGTAGGCTTAATGCAGTTTAAAATGGGTTACAGGGGTACACAGGCAGCATTGGTTTGCTTGGCGGAGGACGATTGCAAGGAGTGGCGCAGACTTACTAGGCCTAAAATAGAAAAGTAGGCTCAATGCAGTTTAAAATGGGTTACAGGGGTACACAGGCAGCATTGGTTTGGTCAGCGGAGGACTATTGCAAGGAGTGGCGCAGACTTACTAGGCCTAAAATAGAAAAGTAGGCTCAATGCAGTTTAAAATGGGTTACAGGGGTACACAGGCAGCATTGGTTTGGTCAATGGAGGACGATTGCAAGGAGTGGCGCACACTTACTAGGCCTAAAATAGAAAAGTAGGCTCAATGCAGTTTAAAATGGGTTACAGGGGTACACAGGCAGCATTGGTTTGGTCAATGGAGGACTATTGCAAGGAGTGGCGCACACTTACTAGGCCTAAAATAGAAAAGTAGGCTCAATGCAGTTTAAAATGGGTTACAGGGGTACACAGGCAGCATTGGTTTGGTCAATGGAGGACTATTGCAAGGAGTGGCGCAGACTTACTAGGCCTAAAATAGAAAAGTAGGCTCAATGCAGTTTAAAATGGGTTACAGGGGTACACAGGCAGCATTGGTTTGGTTGGTGGAGGACAACTGGAAGAAGTGGCTGACATAGTAAGTTGGCCAAAATAGTAAAGTGGGCTAAATGTCTGCAAAAAAATGTTCCTAAATAAACAGGTGGCAAAGCTAGGTACAGGGGTGGGTTCCTCTGCTGAGTAGCAGACAGTGGTAGTTTGCGCACAGTATTCACAGGTCTAAATGGAGGGCAGGGCCCCTGTATATTTTTACTCTCATCTATCATTTCAACAAATATGTATTGGCAGTGCCATTGAAGCATTTAACAGCACAGACTAAACAGTGGTGGAGCAGTGAGAGGTAAGTTTTGCAAGTGGTAGAGCACTGTTTGAGCTGGGGGGGGACACTTTCTCATGGGCGGCGGTACTGGCCCAGGGCCCCTCATATTACGACGGTATGTCTGACATTGGGTGTGCCCCACCACCGCCAGAGACACTTCATTGTACTATGAGGGACCCTGTGCCAGTGCCGTCGGCCAGAAGTGGGCACACCCACCTGTCCATGCGAACGGCACTCGCACGGGTGCTTGCGCCAAGTGGTGACCACGGCCCCATGGGGGGAGTCAGCCCATTTAGGGAGGTGTAAAAATGGCCTATGGTGGACATTCAGCAGCTGCAAATGGAGGAATTGGAGCAGTCAGTAAGAGGAGTCCAAAAGCAAGACCTTTTTACAGGAAAGCTACGTGTCAGCAGGGGAAGGTGGGGCAAAATAATTAGAAATCCATGATTGGTTCATTTTAATGAAGGTTAGATTATCAACATTTTGGGTAGCCAGACGAGTCCTTTTTTTGGTCAGTATTGAACCAGCAGCACTGAAGACTCTTTCTGATTGCACACTAGCAGCTGGGCAAGCAAGCTCCTGTAATGCATATTCTGACAATTCAGGCCAGGTGTCTATTTTAGATGCCCAGTAATCAAAGGGGAATGACGTGTGAGGGAGAACATTGATAAGGGAGGAAAAATAGTTTGTAACCATACTGGACAAATGTTGTCTCCTGTCACTTTGAATTGATGCAGCAGTACCTGTCGTGTCTGCGGTCATTGCGAAATCACTCCACAACCTGGTCATAAAACCCCTCTGTCCAACGCCACTTCTGATTTGTGCACCTCTAACACCTCGGTCATGTTGCCCCCTGCAGCTCGTGTGAGAACCATCACCGCCGCTGTGTGCTGGGAATGCCTGAACCAAATGGTCTACAAGAGTTGCTTGTTTGGTAGCCAATATTTGTTCAAGGTTCTCATGTGGCATGATATTTTGCAATTTCCCTTTGTAGCGTGGATCCAGGAGGCAGGCCAACCAGGAATCGTCATCGGTCATCAGTTTTATAATGCGGGGGTCCCTTTTTAGGATACGCATGGCATAATCAGCCATGTGGGCCAATGTTCCAGGTGTCAATTCACTGCTTGTGCTGGGCTGAGGAGCACTTTCTTGCAAATCAACATCACTTGTCTCCTGCAAAAACCCTGTACCTGACCTTGCAACGCCACCAGTTTCTATTGCCCCCGGAGAAGCATCCTCCTCCCATAAATATTCATCTTCATCATCCTCCTCCTCTTCGTCCGCCACCTCGTCCAGGAGAATTCCCTGAGCAGACAATGGCTGACTGTCATCAAGGCTTCCCTCATCCTCGGCTGCAGAGACCTGGTCCTTAATGTGCGTCACACTTTGCATCAGCAGACGCATTAGTGGGATGCTCATGCTTATGATGGCATCGTCTGCACTTACCAGCCGTGTGCATTCCTCAAAACACTGAAGGACTTGACAGAGGTCTTGTAGCTTTGACCACTGCACACCTGACAACTCCATGTCTGCCATCCAACTGCCTGCCCGTGTATGTGTATCCTCCCACAAATACATTACAGCACGCCTCTGTTCGCACAGCCTCTGAAGCATGTGCAATGTGGAGTTCCACCTTGTTGCAACGTCGATTATTAGTGGGTGCTGGGGAATCTTCAGCGATCGCTGATGGTTCTGCATATGGCTGGAGTGTACAGGCGACCGGCAGATGTGCGAGCAAAGTCTTCGCACCTTCAGGAGCAGGGCTGGTAACCCCGGATAACTTTTCAGGAAGCACTGCACCACCAGGTTCAAGGTGTGAGCCAGGCAAGGTATGTGTTTCAGTTCTGAAAGGGCTATGGCAGCCATAAAATTCCTTCCGTTATCACTGACTACCTTGCCTGCCTCAAGATGTACACTCAGGAAATGTGAAGAAATATACGGCATCACTCACCGGTCCAAATGTGGTGCAAAATCTTTATTGAAGACTTGAAGAAACCATCTCTTTCACGGCCCGGGACGGTGGAACAGGAAAGGAGGTGAGCAGGATGTGACGACGGCCGTTTCGTGCCTACGTCAGCGCTTCAACGGGTCTAAGGTGTGGGAGGGTAACGTGGATATAAATATGAAAGGGGGGAGGAGAGGGACAACCTCCCTACTCACGCTCCTTCCCTCCACCTACTCCGGACAAAATACACATGTGCAAAGTATACAATACATTTAAAATTAATGAATAAAATCCGGAGACAGAATCCGGAATAAGTACTGACCTTGTCTGAACTCCCATATATTACAAGGAATATGGTCAAAATACAAAAAATCATGAAAGAAGGAATTCTCCACTCTATCAGGAATGTGCCGAGCATGCCTATATAAGACCTATACGGACAGCTGAACGGGAATTATGCTAGCAGAAAAGCAAAAAGGTTCCAGCAAAAACATCAATCGAATCAAAATCAAAATCAAACATCAGGGGAGAAGGAAAGGAAGACAACAATCGTTAGGATATTACAGAAAAATGGACATATCAATCCTGTCATTCAGGCCAGCAGGACCCATAGCGCACGTGCGCATGATCCATTTGGCCTCCTTTCTCAACAGTAGCTTCTGTAAATCGCCCCCTTGCACAGGTAAAACCACCTTCTCTACCCCGGCGAATCTAAGGACCCCCGAGTCACTCTGATGTACATCTTTAATATGTTCAATTAGTTCCAGATACCCTTGCCTGTCCGGATAGATCGAAAGTGCTCCCTAAATCGTACGCAAAGTTGGCGTATAGTCTTACCTATATAGAACCTTTTACAGGGACAAAACAAAACATAAACTACGTAATCGGTCTTACACGAAATGAACTGCTGAACAGTATGTCTTATAGGACCAATATTTAACATCTGCCCTATTATGTGGTATTTACACGAAAGGCAATGGCCGCAACGAAAGTTACCCTTAGGGACTGATTGTTCA
This sequence comes from Ranitomeya variabilis, assembly GCF_051348905.1. NCBI lineage: Eukaryota > Metazoa > Chordata > Amphibia > Anura > Dendrobatidae > Ranitomeya > Ranitomeya variabilis. Next base: position 821,562,809 of record NC_135232.1, on the reverse strand, counting down.
AGCCATGTGGTCCTAGGGTTGGAAATACGGTTACGGACCAATAAATCTCTCACCCGTGTACTACGTTTATTTGAAATGAGTGGTCCCCCATCCGCCCTATCAGAAAGATCCTTATCCCTGGCCAACACATGCCAGTGTTTCCATATAGATGCCCTAATCTCATGGTCCATAGGACCATAACGAAAACAAAAAGTAAAACGCTGTCCTGAGGATGCCCTGGTACTGTTGTTCCCACCCGGTGTCCATGCGTTTACCCGTTCCATAGCCTCACATAATACGCCATCGGAGTATCCCCGCTCACAAAACCTTGCGCATAAGTCATAAGACTGACGTTCAAAACCCGATTGTGTATTGTTAACCCTTCTCGTATGGAGAAGTTGACTATAGGGTAGTGATCGTTTGATGTGCGCGGGATGGAAACTCTTAGAGTGTAATAACAAGTTAGTTGCGGTGGGTTTACGGTAGACAGACGTACACACCTCTCCATCAATAATCTCAACTGCCACATCTAAAAAGTCTAGACGGGAACCCCCAAACACCGATGTAAAAGACATCCCCATGGTATTAGAGGTATTTAGGTATCGAACAAATTACTCAAAATCCTCCTCCGTCCCATCCCACACCAGGAACACATCGTCGACATATCTCAAAAAAAGTTTTATGTGCTTGAGGAATAAACATAAGCCTCTTCAAATACCGCCAAATACAAATTGGCAAAAGTACATGCAGCCGGGGTCCCCATGGCAGTTCCAGTGGTCTGGATGAACCAGGTATCCAAAAAACGAAATGCGTTATGGGTCAGAATGAACTTTAGCCAATCGCAAACAAAATCAACGAAGGTGTCGCTCTTATCAGTAGTGTTCAAAACACGCCTGATCGCGTCCACCCCCGTTGATTGGGGGATCGTGGTATATAGATTGACCACATCGATGGATGCCAGGGAGAAACCTGGCTACCATGTGAACCGCTGTATATGTTCTAGAAATTATTTTGTTTCCCTGATGTAGGAGAGGACAGAGCGGAGCAAGGGTAGCAATGGTCATTTTTTGTATTTTGACCATATTCCTTCTAATATATGGGAGTTCAGACAAGGTCAGTACTTATTCCGGATTCTGTCTCCGGATTTTATTAATTGATTTTAAACGTATTGTATACTTTGCACATGTGTATTTTGTCCGGAGTAGGTGGAGGGAAGGAGCGTGAGTAGGGAGGTTGTCCCTCTCCTCCCCCCTTTCTTATTTATATCCACGTTACCTTCCCACACCTTAGACCCGTTGAAGCACTGATGTAGGCGAGAAACGGCCGTTGTCACATCCTGCTCACCTCCTTTCCTGTTCCACCGTCCCGGGCCGTGAACGAGATGGTTTCTTCAAGTCTTCAATAAAGATTTTGCACCACATTTGGACCGGTGAGTGTTGCCGTATATTTCTTCACATTTCCTGATGGTTGATTCTTCTTCATACGAGCACCTCTACCGTGACATCAGGTCCTCGCTTACCACTGGAGGGACCGTAACCAGCCTCTGATCCAGCAGCAGCTGTGCAGTCGCGCTTGTTTTCTTTTCTTTTTGTGTAGACATTTATTCTAATTGTCGACTAGCATGCTGCGGATTTATACTGTGAATACAGGTCCTTTTTTAAACTCCTCTCCTTCACAATGGAAGGGTTTTCGGTACACACCGATAATATGGATTCTGAGTCTTCCTCTATACGTGTGGGGCTGAAAGCCGGCCGGGAGGACGTCATTAATTATTTTAAGGAGTGTGAGCAGGTGGACGAAGTACGCATGCTAAGTACTAAGGCCTTGGAGTATAAGCTCATAAATTTATCTGAGAGAGAGATTAGATTATTTTGGACAAATAACTCTCTCCAGTCATACAAGGATAATGGCCGGGTCCCGAGAGGTCTCCGAGTATGGAAGGACATATCTCATTTCAGCAGCGATGTCACTTTTAAAACAGAATGGGAGAGCGTTATGTTGAAGTGCTCCCAGGACTTACTATCTTTGGTATTGAAATCCAACATACGGAATTATGAATCCGTAACTATAGACATTAAAAAAACACAATCTGAACTTAAAAGCAGGCTGACAGAAAGCCAATGGACTGCGCTGAACAAAAAACTGGACAATAGACTTATTCCTATCCAGCTGAAATAAAGCAAAAGAAGAGGGATAAGTTTATCCGCGACAAAGGGGATTATGATTCAGGGCAGGTATTTTCCTGGCAAAAAACATACAGAGATAACCCCACATCTCAATTCTCTGGGGGCAGGTTTAATAGTAATAAGAAACGTAAAGCCAGAAAACGCAATCAGTACCGCCGTAAAGACTATTTGACTACTGAATCAGACTCCAGCCTTAGCGAAGGGACAACCTCGAGCATGGATACTAGAGATGGCTCCTTGTAGGAGGTTCCGGTAACTACGGTTACTACCACTCCTCTCCCTTTAGGAAGAGAACTCGAAGGGGGCAACGGCGGTCATATTCCCACCTGGAGGCACAAGAGAAAAAACGTGTCACGGAAATAGAAGCCGATCCCGGACCGTTTTCTGAGGATAATGTGATCAATCTGACTGAACGGGTCTTAGAACCCGCGCAATTGACATTATTGTCCAAAGGCTTAAATTACTGCATCCCCGATGCCTTTGATTTTTCTGAGTTTCAAGTGGACCTGTTTAAAGCCATCAGAATGATTCACCTATATAAAACTTTTTCTAATATCACTGCTAGTCCTGTTACTTTAGAAGAGGAGCGACCCTGTACCATAGGCCCACTCGGGTTTTCAGCTGGCTCGGATGAGCAAGCACTGGCTGATGCCCGTGAGGATGCGGCCCTGTTGCTAAGCTTAAACAGCGCTGACCCTATTGTCGATTCACCCGGTCGGGTTACTCCTTTCACGGGTGGTGTTCCTTCTTCTTTCATGCCTGTCACTTCCCCGGGTAATCTGGTTGATTTGTTTCAGACCCTGGTTTTGAGGGACATGGAGGCCTTGGTGTATAGACGGGCTCCATGTAATCTGACAGGTTCGGAGAAGACAGCTTTGAGGGAGATGGCAGGGTGGACTGATGTCATTGTGCACCCAGCAGACAAGGGGGCAAGGTTGTTTTAATACCTAGAGAGGCCTACCTCCTTGAGGCGAAACGACAATTGTCAGACGAAGACACTTATAAAAAGTTGTCAGGGGACCCGACAGCCAAGTTCAAAACTGAATTACGTTCTTTTTTGCGGACTTCAGTGGAACTGGGGGTCATCACACAGAAAAAGGCTGAGAGACTTTTTCCGGAGTTCCCCACCAGACCTCCTTGTAATATATGGGAGTTCAGACAAGGTCAGTACTTATTCCGGATTCTGTCTCCAGATTTTATTCATTGATTTTAAATGTATTGTATACTTTGCACATGTGTATTTTGTCCGGAGTAGGTGGAGGGAAGGAGCGTGAGTAGGGAGGTTGTCCCTCTCCTCCCCCCTTTCTTATTTATATCCAGATTACCCTCCCACACCTTAGACCCGTTGAAGCGCTGACATAGGCGCGAAACAGCCGTCGTCACATCCTGCTCACCTCCTTTGCTGTTCCACCGTCCCGGGCCGTGAACGAGATGGTTTCTTCAAGTCTTCAATAAAGATTTTGCACCACATTTGGACCGGTGAGTGTTGCCGTATATTTCTTCACATTTTCTGATGGTTGATTCTTCTTCATACGAGCACCTCTACCGTGACATCAGGTCCTCGCTTACCACTGGAGGGACCGTAACCAGCCTCTGATCCAGCAGCAGCTGTGCAGTCGTGCTTGTTTTCTTTTCTTTTTGTGTAGACACTCAAGATGTACACTGCCCAGCCAGGAATGAGTTTCTTGCTGAAAGAACTCGGGCAGAATTTCCGCGGTGTGTCTGTTGTCACCCAAACACTTCATTTCCAACACAGCCTGCTGACGCTTACCACTAGCTGTTCCATAACGGGACACCTCGTGTGCAACACTGGCAGCTGCGGATGGAGTGGTCGTGCGACTGCGCTCTGTGGACGAGCTTTCGCTTCTGCTGGAGGAGGAGGAGGAGGAGGGGTGGTGAACGCCTAGAGCCAACTGTTTCCTAGACCATGGGCTAGGCAGAACTGTCCCACTAAGGCTGTCCCCTGTGGACCCTGCATCCACCACATTAACCCAGTGTGCCGTGATGGACATGTAATGTCCCTGGCCATGCCTACTGGTCCATGCATCTGTTGTGAGGTGCACCTTTCTACTGACTGATTGCCTGAGTGCATGGACAATGCGGTCTTTGACATGCTGGTAAAGGGCTGTGATGGCTTTTCTCGCAAAGAAGTGTCGACTGGGTAGGTCATAGCATGGTACTGCATAGGCCATCAGGGCTTTGAAAGCTTCGCTTTCAACCAACCGGTAGGGCATCATCTCTAACGAGATTAGTCTAGCAATGTGGGCGTTCAAACCCTGTGTAAGCGTATGAGAGAGGATGTGTACTTCCTTTTACTAACGAGAGTCTCTTGTAGGGTGAGCTGGACTGGAGAGCTGCATATGGTGGAACTAGCGGGGCTGGTGATGGACATGGCAGATTGAGAGAGGGTTGGTGAGGGTATTCTTGCTGTTGGCCTACATTCAGTGTTTCCTACCAACAACCTGGTGATTCCCTGACTGCTTTGGCCTTGCGACGATACCTCCACATTTGTTGCAGGTGGTGTCCTAAACGGTGGGGTTACAGTGAGGGAAGCAATGTAGCATTGCTGACTAGCTTCATTCAGAGCGGGTGCACCTACGTTATGGGACGTTTGGTAGTTAGTCCAGGCTTGCAAGTGCATGCTGGTTAACTGTCTACGCATGCATGTCGTATTAAAATTTTTGACATTCTGCCCTCTGCTAAAGGTCCTTGAGCATTTCTTACAGGTAACTTTGGCAATTTTTTAACCAAGATCCGAATGATCAGTGCAGACTGCACTCTTCCTACTATCGAATACCTTTTCAAGCATTGCATGCTGTGCTACTTTCACCGGATGACCACGCTGTCCTAAAACTGTTTTTGGTTTTGACACACGGTTTGGGCCAGATATGGGCCTGCCAGATGAAAGCTGTTGCGATGTTGATGCCTGCTGCGGCTCATACTCCTCTGCTTCAGAGCTACTGCCAGCGGCACCCTGTTCCCCCAATGGCTGCCAATCGGGGTCAACAACTGGGTCATCTATCACCTCCTCTTCAATGTCCTGTGCACCTTCCTCTGTGTCACCATGTAAGGTGCTATAGCGTTCGGGATGGGGCACCATAGTCTCATCAGGGTCAGATTCTGGCTCAGTACACTGCGAGGGCAATGTTGTGATCTGAGTCAATGGAACAGCATAATAATCTAGCTGTGGCTGTGCATCTGTGCACTCCATGTCCGATTCATCTTGTAATGGCCTGTTCACAATTTCCCTTTCTAACCCAGGCACAGTATGTGTAAAGAGCTCCATGGAGTAAACTGTAGTGTCGACTGCCGCATCCTTCACTTTTGCTTTGGGTGAAGGACACAAGGAAGCAACTTGTTCCTGACCGTGAGCATCCACTGACGACTCACTGCTTTTAAATTTGGAACTTTCGGAAGAGGAGGCGAAAGAGCTAGAGGCTGAGTCAGCAAGGAAAGCCAAAACTTTTTCCTGCTGCTCCGGCTTTAAAAGCAGTTTTCCTACTCCCAGAAAAGGGAGCCTTCGAGGCCTTGCATAGCCAGACGATAACGCTGGCTCAACAACTCGAGCCTTAGGTGCTATTTTGCTTTTCCCACTACCATCAGACGCTCCACCACCACCACCATCATTACCAGCTGGCAATGACCACCCACGGCCATGACCTCTTCCACCAGACTTCCTCATTCTTGGCAAAATGTAACCAAACTAACAACCGTTATATAGTACTGTAAAACAAGGTAGAAGGTGTATGTAAACTTGTTGTGAATTTAAATCTCCCTTTCTACATGTGTGGGAGACTGCTGCAAAAATCAGGCCCACTGTATTACACTACACAGTGTACATGGCAGAAAGTGGCTGGCAGATATACGCCAAACAGAACTGACGCAAATGCACTTAGTGGCAATATAAATCTCCCTTTTTATGTGTGGGACACTACAGCAAAAAAAAAACCAGTCCCTCTGTATTACACTACACGGTATAAGTGGCAGAAAGTGGCTGGCAGATATACGCCAAACAGAACTGACGCAGATGCACTTAGTGGCAATATTAATCTCCCATTTTATGCGTGGGACACTGCAGCAAAAAAAACCAGTCCCTCTGTATTACACTACATGGTATAAGTGGCAGAAAGTGGCTGGCAGATATACGCCAAACAGAACTGACGCAGATGCACTTAGTGGCAATATTAATCTCCCTTTTTATGTGTGGGACACTGCTGCAAAATTCAGGCCCACTGTATAACACTACATGGTATAAGTGGCAGAAAGTGGCTGGCAGATATACGCCAAACAGAACTGACACAGATGAACTTAGTGGCAATATAAATCTCCCTTTTTATGTGTGGGAGACTGCAGCAAAATTCAGGCCCACTGTATTACACTACACGGTATAAGTGACAGAAAGTGGCTGGCAGATATACGCCAAACAGAACTGACGCAGATGCACTTAGTGGCAATATTAATCTCCCTTTTTATGTGTGGGAAACTGCAGCAAAAAAGAAACAGTCCCTCTGTATTACACTACACGGCATAAGTGGCAGAAAGTGGCTGGCAGATATACGCCAAACAGAACTGACGCAGATGCACTTAGTGGCAATATTAATCTCCCTTTTTATGTGTGGGACACTGCAGCAAAATTCAGGCCCACTGTATTACACTACACAGTATAAGTGGCAGAAAGTGGCTGGAAACATATAAAAAGAAAAGGGACTGTACTACAATAACAATCTCCCTACAATGATCTCAGGAGTCAGGACAAGTATGGCAGCCAGCAATAAAAATGACTGCTGCACACAAAAGTGGGGACAAATAAACAATAGAACTGTGCAGAAAGGAGCAACAAGACTTTTGCTTTTAACCCCTTTCTGACATTGGACGTACTATCCCGTCGAGGTGGGGTGGGCCCATATGACCACCGGCGGGATAGTACGTCCAGCGCGATCGGCGGTGCTCACGGGGGGAGCGCGGCCGATTGTGGCTGGGTGTCAGCTGATTATCACAGCTGACATCCAGCACTATGTGCCAGGAGTGGTCACGGACCGCCCCCGGCACATTAACCCCCGGCACACCGCGATCAAACATGATCACGGTGTGCCGGCGGTACAGGGAAGCATCGCGCAGGGAGGGGGCTCACTGCGTGCTTCCCTGAGACTCCCGGAGCAACGCAATGTGATCGCATTGCTGCGAGGGTCTCTTACCTCCTCCTCGCTGCAGGTGCCCGGATCCAAGATGGCCGCGGCATCCGGGTCCTGCAGGGAGGGTGGTGGCTTACCGAGTGCCTGCTCAGATCAGGCGCTTGGTAAGCCTGCAGTGCTGTAAGTCAGATTGGTGATCTGAGAGAGTGCTGTGCAAACTGTCAGATCACCGATCTGTGATGTCCCCCCTGGGACACAGTAAAAAAGTTAAAAAAAAAATTTCCACATGTGTAAAAAAAAAATAATTCCTAAATAAAGAAAAAATATATATACTGTATATTATTCCCATAAATACATTTCTTTATCTAAATAAAAAAAAATAAAACAATAAAAGTACACATATTTAGTATCGCCGCGTCCGTAACGACCCCACCTATAAAACTATATCACTAATTAACCCCTTCAGTGAACACCATAGGAAAAAAAAAAAAGTGAGGCAAAAAACAACGCTTTATTATCATACCGCCGAACAAAAAGTGGAATAACACGCGCTCAAAAAGACGGATATAAATAACCATGGTACCGCTGAAAACGTCATCTTGTCCCGCAAAAAACAAGACACCATACAGCGTCATCAAAGAAAAAATAAAAAGTTATAGTCCTCAAAATAAAGCGATGCCAAAATAATTATTTATTCTATAAAAAAGTTTTTATCGTATAAAAGCACCAAAACATAAAAAAGTTATATAAATGAGGTATTGCTGTAATCGTACTGACCCGTAGAATAAAACTTTATCAATTTTACCAAATGTGGAATGGTATAAACGCCTCTCCAAAAAGAAATTCATGAATAGCTGGTTTTTGGTCATTCTGCCTCACAAAAATCGGAATAAAAAGCGATCAAAAACTGCCACATGTCCGAAAATGTTACGAATAAAAACGTCAACTCGTCCTGCAAAAAACAAGACCTCACATGACTCTGTGGACCAAAATATGGAAAAATTATAGGTCTCAAAATGTGGAGACGCAAAAACTTTTTTGCTATAAAAAGCGTCTTTTAGTGTGTGACGGCTGCCAATCAAAAAATCTGCTATAAAAAATGCTATAAAAGTAAATCAAACCCCCTTCATCACCCCCTTAGTTAGGGAAAAATAATAAAATTAAAAAAATGTATTTATTTCCATTTTCCCATTAGGGTTAGGGTTAGGGCTAGGGTTAGGGCTAGGGTTAGGGTTATGGCTAGGGTTAGGGTTATGGCTAGGGTTAGGGCTAGGGCTAGGGTTAGGGTTAGGGCTGGGTTAGGGTTGGGGCTAGGGTTAGAGCTAAAGTTAGGGTTAGGGTTGGGGCTAAAGTTAGGGTTGGGGCTAAAGTTAGGGTTAGGGTTTGGATTACATTTACGGTTGGGATTAGAGTTAGGGGTGTGTCAGGGTTAGGGGTGTGGTTAGGGTTACCATTGGGATTAGGGTTAGGGGTGTGTTTGGATTAGGGTTTCAGTTAGAATTGGGGAGTTTCCACTGTTTAGGCACATCAGGGGCTCTCCAAATGCGACATGGCATCCGATCTCAATTCCAGCCAATTCTGCATTGAAAAAGTAAAACAGTGCTCCTTACCTTCCGAGCTTTGCCGTGAGCCCAAGCAGGGGTTTACCCCAACATATGGGGCATCAGCGTACTCGGGACAAATTGGACAACAACTTTTGGGGTCCAAGTTCTCTTGTTACCCTTGGGAAAATATAAATTTGGGGGGCTAAAAATCATTTTTGTGGGGAAAAAAAAGATTTTTTATTTTCACGGCTCTGCGTTGCAAACTGTAGTGAAACACCTGGGGGTTCAAAGTTCTCACAACACATCTAGATAAGTTCCTTGGGAGGTCTAGTTTCCAATATGGGGTCACTTTTGGAGGTTTCTACTGTTTGGGTACATCAGGGGCTCTGCAAATGCAACGTGATGGCTGCAGACCAATCCATCTAAGTCTGCATTCCAAATGGCGCTCCTTCCCTTCTGAGCTATGCCATGCGCCCAAACAGTGGTTCCCTCCCACATATGGGGTATCAGCATACTCAGGACAAATTGGACAACAACTTTTTGGGTCCAATTCTTCCTGATACCCTTGGGAAAATACAAAACTGGGGGCTAAAAATCATTTTTGTGAAGAAAAAAAAAATATTTTTTATTTTCACGGCTCTGCGTTATAACCTGTAGTGAAACACTTGAGGGATCAAAGCTCTCAAAACACATCTAGATAAGTTCCTTAGGGGGTCTACTTTCCAAAATGGTGTCACTTGTGGGGGGTTTAATGTTTAGGCACATCAGGGGCTCTCCAAATGCGACATGGCGTCCCATCTCAATTCCAGTCAATTTTGCATTGAAAAGTCAAATGGCGCTCCTTCCCTTCCGAGCTCTGCCATGTGCCCAAACAGTCATTTACCTCCACATATGGGGAATCAGTGTACTCAGGACAAATTGCACAACAACTTTTGTGGTCTAATTTCTTCTCTTACCCTTGGGAAAATAAAAAATTGGGGGTGAAAAGATAATTTTTGTGAAAAAATATGATTTTTTATTTTTACGGCTCTGCATTATAAACTTCTGTGAAGCACTTGTTGGGTCAAAGTGCTCACCACACATCTAGATAAGTTCCTTAAGGGGTCTACTTTCCAAAATGGTGTCACTTGTGGGGGGTTTCAATGTTTAGGCACATCAGGGGCTCTCCAAACGCAACATGGCGTTCCATCTCAATTCCAGTCAATTTTGCATTGAAAAGTCAAATGGCGCTCCTTCCCTTCCGAGCTCTGCGGTGCGCCCAAACAGTGGTTTACCCCCACATATGGGGTATCGGCGTACTCAGGACAAATTGTACAACAACTTTTGGGGTCCATTTTCTCCTGATACCCTTGGTAAAATAAAACAAATTGGAGCTGAAATAAAGTTTGTGTAAAAAAAATTTAAATGTTAATTTTTATTTAAACATTCCAAAAATTCCTGTGAAACACCTGAAGGGTTAATAAATTTCTTGAATGTGGTTTTGAGCACCTTGAGGGGTGCAGTTTTTAGAATGGTGTCACACTTGGGTATTTTCTATCATATAGACCCCTCAAAATGACTTCAAATGAGATGTGGTCCCTAAAAAAAAATGGTGTTGTAAAAATGAGAAATTGCTGGTCAACTTTTAACCCTTATAACTCCCTAAAAAAAAAAAATTTTGGTTCCTAAATTGTGCTGATGTAAAGTAGACATGTGGGAAATGTTACCTATTAAGTACTTTGTGTGACATATCTCTGTGATTTAAGGGCATAAAAATTAAAATTTGGAAAATTGCGAAATTTTCAAAATTTTCGCCAAATTTCCATTTTTTTCACAAATAAACGCAAGATATATCGAAGAAATTTTACCACTATCATGAAGTACAATATGTCTCGAGAAAACAATGTCAGAATCGCCAAGATCCGTTGAAGCGTTCCAGAGTTATAACCTCATAAAGGGACAGTGGTCAGAATTGTAAAAATTGGCCTGGTCATTAACGTGCAAACCACCCTTGGGGGTGAAGGGGTTAATGGATCTACCTCTTTTGAATGTAATTCAAAACATTCTCATCTTTATGAAGCTTTACTATATGACATGTGACTTTTTTATACCTGTGTTCACGATGCTGAAATACTGTGTTTTGTTTTCTGCAGGTGTATGCACCAAACTGCGCAGTAGCAATCCTCTCTGATTATTGCATCTTTGCTGCATTTTTTAGGCCTTTTCCACTTATTTGATGTGTTTTTGGTACAGATGTGAAGCCGTGTCTTCAATGTATTTTTTACAGAATAGAAAAGTTTTGATTCTGTACTTAAAGAGGTTGTCCACTACTTTATCATTAATGACCTATTCTTAGGATAATTTTGTAAGACAAAAAGGAACTGGCACCACAATAATATGTACAGGCACATTGTGCCATACACCAAAACAAATATTATAACAACAGGAATTGTGGTGTATATAAGGCACTAAATATCCTATATACTGTAATACAAAAATGCATAGTAATACATTTTTGCATTAATTGTATTATATGGGATATTTAGTGTCTTATATACACCACACGTCCTGTTATCATCTATCCTTAGAACAAGTTACCAATGTCGGGGACCGACATCCGGCACCCCATGATAATAAGCTGCTACCTGTGACATCTGTTGTGGTGGCTGCCACTGGCTGGAACTGCTCAATTGCGGAGCTGCTCTGTCTTATGATCGTACTGCACATTTGCCTCCTATTCAAATCATTAGGTTATCAATAGTGATGAGCGAATATACTCCTTACTCGAGATTTCCCCAGCACACTCGGGTGTCCTCCGAGTATTTTTTAGTGCTCGGAGATTTAGTTTTTTTTCGCCGCAGCTGGAAGATTTACAGCTACTAGTCTGCTTGATTACATGTGGGGGTTGCCTAGCAACCAGGCAACCCCCACATATACTTATGCTGGCTAACAGATGTAAATCATTCAGCTGAGGCGCAGAAAACTAAATCTCCGAGCACTAAAAAATACTCGGAGGTCACCCGAGTGTGCTGGGAAATCTCGAGTAATGAGTATATTCGCTCACCACTAGTTATTTATTAAAAGTGGACAACCTTTTTAATAAAGTAGCTGCGGTTTTTTACATGACTTTTTTTGTGGTGAAGGCACTTGCAGAAAACCTGTAGAAAAAACGTAGCATTTATGCTACTTATGAACACGGGCTCAGCGTTATATTTCTATTATTTTTATGGGTTTAATAGAGAAAAAAAATCAATCACGTCATTTATTGATCATCGAGAATAATCTGATCGATGTGGTCTGTGGATCATTATGATTACAAAAACACCAAATATGTCCGTGTTACTTGCTAATTTGTGGTGTTTATAATTTTTTTTTTTAAAAAAAATCAAATTAAAATTGACGTTATTTTAATTGTTTTTCATTATTTTTTATTAATTTTATAGGAAGACAAAATCTTGTATTCTCCATCTAGAATACAGAGACATAGAAATACACTGCAGTGTACAATGTAACTGCATAATCTGGCTGTGGAGTGAGAGCCTGCAATACAGATCATGTGCACAACATTCTCCCAGTTACAGCACCAGAGCCTGTGGCTCAATTGTGTTGTAATGTTGAAGGTTTTGGGCTCTAACACCAGGGAGACTCACAAAAAAAAGAAAAAATTACATTTTTATAATTGCCTTTTTTATTTTTAGTAGTTTTATAATAATAAAAAAAATCTGACTTTTTCTTCACCTTCAGTATACAGGGAACATAGAAATACACTGTTATGTACGATGTATCTCTATGTGGCTGTATAATCTCCTTCTGGGGTCTCTGACTACAACACAGCTGAAGATGACTGAATTCTGCTATCTACATCAGTGTGGGCTTTTGCTCATAGCTAGGGCTTATGGTTGTGACCATGGAAACGTGAAATCACGTCAAGGGGAAGACTGATCACAAGAGAAGAAGTGAGTATTATAATTTATGTCAGTGCAGATTGTGGCTCCTCCTCAGGGACGAGGCTGCATCTGAGCAATGACAACATCAGCGATAGTATTAGATGTTGGGACAAATCCCTGATATGGCGGTACTGGACCCTCAAATCGCCTGAATCTGGGGTGGTTGGGAGCCATGTTTGATAGGGTTTTCTGGTCTTAGTAAAACCATTTCTCTAGGAATTGATAGATTAAAAATAACACATTTTGGGCTGCCTTGGTGTTCTGTGCTGGTACTGTAAACAATTATGTCACAGTCCTGCTTGAGCCTGTGTTTGGATGCAGTGGTTGGGTGACTAGACTGTAGTATCATTACCTGACCACCGCAGCTAATCACAGTCCTCAGCCAGCCTGAAAAAGAAGAACAGCAGTCTGTACTGGATCCAATGTGGTGACCACAGGGGAGAATGTCTCAGTTTGTTACTTTTAGACCATCAATGCACAGGGCCAAGGTTTTTATTAAAACATGGCAACCTCTTTTATTCCTTTCAATAGGTTCAGCTCTCTTGAATAAAACCAGACGCACTGCATATGAAAGAGAGATTTAGAAGTTCTAGTCACATACTTTTCAGACGGCATTTGAATATCCTGCCTGTAAAGTTCATCATCAAATCCCCATTTCTAATTCATTCGCAAAGCTGCTTTTTGAAACTGTGTGCTAAGCACTGGCAGGTTTTTTTTTATAAGGGTTCATGTCCCCGTTTGGCCTAATTGGCTCTGATTTAGTTACATCATTAGGGATTTCTTCAAAGAAATCAAGTACTAGGCCGTGAGCATATTTCCATAATGCAACACCGTTTCACCAGCCAAAAAAAGGAGTCTAAAAATGTCAGTATGACTAACAGTACTTAAATATTTTCCAAATCTGTGCTATGAATTGAATGTAAGGGTGCCAATTCCAAATATATTTCTTCTGTAATCAGGCACAAAGGAGTATTGCAATCATTACTTTAAATCTCGTTTTGCATAGAGAGAATGGTAGCAAGAAAAGCTTTCTAAACACTTTGGCTCGTAATACGTAACTAAGATGATATAGTATAATATTGATATAGTATAATATTAAAGGCACAATATACCTAAAACAAACTGTTTTGAGATTCAATTTGTTAGAGAGGATTTTTTTATATGCATTTCACATAAAGCTATTGCTCTTGGACAATTTTTTCTTCTCTGTAAGGTTTTATCACACCTACCTGAATCGCCACCGCCAAAATCGAAGGTGAGCTTAGCCCACCGGCATCAGGGGCTTATCTACATCATTCTGTAATGCTGTAGATAAGCCCCCGCTGTATCCTGAAAGATGAGAAAAAGAGATTATATTATACTCACCCAGGGGCGGTCCCGTTGCGGTGGGTGTCGCGGTCCGGTCCGGGGCCTCCCATTTTCATTCCATGACATCCTCTTCTGGTCTTCACACTGCGGCTCTGGCACAGGCGTACTTATCTGCCCCGTTGAGGGCAGAGCAAAGTACTGCAGTGCGCAGGGGCCGGGAAAGGTCAGAGAGACCCAGCGCCTGCGCACTGCAGTACTTTGTCTGTTGAAGGCAGACAAAGTATGCCTGTGCCGGAGCCGCAGCGTGAAGACAAGAAGAGGACGTCATCGTAAAAAGATTGGAGGCCCCGGACCACGACGCCCATCAGACCGGACCGGGACCGGGACCGGGACCGCCCCTGGGTGAGTATAATCTAAGCTCCTTTTCTCATCTTTCAGCATACATCGGGGGCTTATCTACAGCATTACAGTATGTTGTATATAAGCCCCTGATGTCAGTGGCCTTAGCTCATCTTCCATTTTGGGGGTGACAGGTTCTCTTTAAAAAGCAAAGTTTTCTCAGAATGAGGACATAAATTGATCCAGAAAAGTTAAAAATAACGATTTATGAATATATTATAAAAATAGCAGAAGTTTAGGGTGTGACAATCATATTATAGTTAGAAAGTATGTGGAATTATACACTACAATAATATATACAAAATTACCTGCATCAGAAATGAGTTAGACATTGTTTGTCAAGATAGAGAGTCCTTAAAAGTATAGTATATATCAGAACAGTAACCAGGGTAAAGATAAAAGAATAGCAGAAGATGGAAGCAGGACATCAAAATGTGTACAAAGTTAAAGACAAAATTAAAAAGTCACAAAAATATATAATGAATACACGTACAGAATGCAAATATATCCTAATGGTAATATTAGTAATCTTATCTCAATAATAAAGTACTGTATAAGTGTATGCAAATAGTATAACATAATCCCCGGTGAATATTGTAACCAACAGAAGAGGAGAGAAAAAGCAAGATAATGATCACAGGATACAAAAAAACGTATTTTTACTAACGGACAATTAAATCAAGGTATCCACAATTAATCTGCAATATAGCAGAAAGGAGGCGCATATCTATATAACTAGATATATCTATATATATATATATTTATATATATATATATACATATATATAGTTTATGTATGTGTGTATGTGTTTATGTGTGTGTGTGTATCGGCGGCAACCAATCATATTCCCTAAGCATCTCTCAAGAAGCTGAGCTGTGATTGGTTGCTATGAGCAACAGTTTTCCTTGTAGACAGTTGTGGTAACTGAGGCCTATTACTCTAATAATTTTTATGGTGTTATCGTCCTTCTGTAAAGCTGGAAATAACAATTTATTACCGTGCCCCACAAACCACCCTAATACACAGATGGCAAGGGGAGCCCAGTATCACACAGGATAGGATTAGATACACAGCTCAGCAGACTGTATCACACAGGATAGGATTAGATACACGGCTCAGCAGACTGTATCACACAGGATAGGATTAGATACACAGCTTATCAGACTGTATCATACAGGAGACGATTAGATACACGGCTCAGCAGACAGTATCACACAGGATAGGATTAGATACACAGCTCAGCAGACTGTATCACACAGGATAGGATTAGATACACGGCTCAGCAGACTGTATCACACAGGATAGGATTAGATACACAGCTTATCAGACTGTATCATACAGGAGACGATTAGATACACGGCTCAGCAGACAGTAACACACAGGATAGGATTAGATACACGACTCAGCAGACTGTATCACACAGGATAGAATTAGATACATGGCTCAGCAGACAGTATCACACAGGATAGGATTAGATACACAGCTCAGCACACAGTATCACACTGGAGAGGATTAGATACACAGCTCAGCAGACAGTATCACACAGAATAGAATTTGGTACACAGCTCAGCAGACAGTATCACACAGGATAAGATTAGATACACAGCTGAGCAGACTGTATCACACAGGATAGGATTTGATACATGGCTCGGCAGACAGTAACACGCAGGATAGCATTAGATACACTGCTCAGCACACAGTATCACACAGGAGAGGATTAGATACACGGTTCAGCAGACTGTATCACATAGGATAGGATATGATATACGGCTCCGCAGACAGTAGCACACAGGATAGGATTAGATATATGGCTCAGCAGACAGTATAACACAGGATAGGATTAGATACACAGGTCAGCAGACAGTAACACACAGGATAGGATTAGATACACAGCTTAGCGTACAGTATCGTACAGAATAGGATTAGATACACGGCTCAGCCGACAGTATCCCACAGGATAGGATTCAATACACAGTTCAACAGTCATTATCACACAGGATAGGATTAGATACACAGGTTAGCAGTCAGTATTACACAATAGAATTAGATACATGGCTCAGTAGACAATAACACACAGGGCAGGATTAGATACAAGGCTCGGCAGACTGTATCACACAGGAGAGGATTAGATACATGGCTTAGCAGACAGTAACACACAGGATAGGATTAGATACACAGCTCAGCCGACTGTATCACACAGGATAGGATTAGATACTTTGCTCAGCAGACAGTAACACACAGAATAGGATTAGATACACGGCTCAGCAGACTGTATCGCACAGGATAGGATTAGATACACAAGCTCAGCAGACAGTATCACACAGGATAGGATTAGATACATGGCTCAGCTGACTGTGTAAGACATGATAGGATTAGATACACGGCTCAGCAGACAGTAACACGCAAGACATGATTAGATACAAGGCTCAGCAGACGTTATCACACAGGATAGGATTAAATACACAGCTCAGCAGTCAGTGTCACCCAGCATAGAATTAGGTACACAGCTCAGCAGACAGTATCACAAAGGATCGGATTAGATACACAGCTCAGCAACAGGATGTGCCAAAGGAGAGGATTCCTCTCATTCCATCTGATTTGCCTTTTGAATTTAAATGCCTCCAGTTTCCACTTCGACTGGCATTTGCAATGTTCATTAACAAGGCTCAGGGACAGTCCTTGAAAGTAGTAGCGATCGATTTGCAATCTCCATGCTTTTCTCATGGTCAACTTTACATGGCCTGTTCAAGAGTTGGAACTGCCAAAAATCTGTTCATCTTTGCATCTAAAGGAAAAACCAAAAATGTTGTTTATCAAAAGGTTCTTGAATAAGTTGAAACAAAAATACTTTCAATACTTACGCAATCATTTAGTTAATTTGTGTTGCAAATCTGTAGTGTTGAATATATGATGTGAAATGTTTTATGTGCAATATAATCATAATTTGTTATAACTAACCATAGTTAGTTACTATGCCCAGGCAACACCAGGCTCTTCAGATAGTATAATATAATCATAAAAAATTAATAAACCACATTTGGCTTGGTCCTGATGAAGAGGTTTGGAAATCTTGAAATGTGTTGACAATTAACCGCATTCATGATTCACCATTTTTTTGACCCTTGGGCAGCGTGAACTCTTAATCACCATATTCCTCATTCATTACAAAATGCAAATGTGCAAGCACATGCTTGTTATAATAGCATAGATGCAAAGTGTCACATGAATCCTAATATATATAAAATGCAAATGTGCAAAACATGCTGATTATGATAGTACTAGATTGTGGCCCGATTCTAACGCATCGGGTATTCTAGAATATGCATGTCCCCGTAGTATATGGACAATGATGATTCCAGAATTCGCGGCAGACTGTGCCCGTCGCTGATTGGTCGAGGCAACCTTTATGACATCGTCGTCGCCATGGTAACCATTATGACATCTACGTCGATACTGTGCCCGTCGCTAATTGGTCGAGGCGAATTCGCGGCAGACTGTGCCCGTCGCTGATTGGTCGAGGCAACCTTTATGACATCATCGTCGCCATGCTGTGCCCGTCGCTGATTGGTCGAGGCCTGGCGGCCTCGACCAATCAGAGACACGGGATTTCCAGGACAGACAGACAGACAGACAGAAAAACCCTTAGACAATTGGGTATTCTAGAATATGCATGTCCCCGTAGTATATGGACAATGATGATTCCAGAATTCGCGGAAGACTGTGCCCGTCACTGATTGGTCGAGGCAACCTTTATGACATCATCGTCGCCATGGCAACCATTATGACATCTAGGTCGATACTGTGCCCGTCGCTGATTGGTCGAGGCAACCTTTATGACATCATCGTCGCCATGCTGTGCCCGTCTCTGATTGGTCGAGGCAACCTTTATGACATCATCGTCGCCATGCTGTGCCCGTCTCTGATTGGTCGAGGCCTGGTGGCCTTGACCAATCAGAGACGCGGGATTTCCAGGACAGACAGACAGACAGACAGACAGACAGACGGAAAAACCCTTAGACAGGGTTTTCGGGCAGCACGGTGGCGCAGTGGTTAGCACAGCAGCCTTGCAGCGCTGGAGTCCTGGGTTCTAATCCCACCTTGGACAACATCTGCAAAGAGTTTGTATGTTCTCTCCGTGTTTGCGTGGGTTTCCTCCGGGCACTCCGGTTTCCTCCCACATTTCAAAGACATACTGATAGGGAATTTAGATTGTGAGCCCCAAAGGGGACAGCGATGATAATGTGTTCAAAACTGTAAAGCGCTGCGTAATATGTTAGCGCTATATAAAAATAAAGATTATTATTATTATTTAGACAATTATATATATAGATAAGTCCAAATGGTCAGTCACATGAATAAAAGTATGTATGACTGTATAGATCAGTTAGGTAATGTTGTATAACATATTAAGGTGAATCAGTATCTATATTTGTGAAAAGGGGGATGGTGAAGGGAAATTTGTTAACCAAGTGCGGAAAAAATATTACCTCTGTAAATGAAGCGGTGCACGGACTCCAGATGACTTCTGGGTAGGTACAGCACTGAGAAAGAAATTCCAGCATCCGCAAAAGGTAAAGATACTAAAACATAACTTTTAATAGCGACATTAAAAATATCTAAGAGCTAGAAACATCAAAAATAAAATAAAAAGGGGAAAGTGAAGTGGGATAACATAGGGGGACACAAGTTTAAGCGTTTCAATACTAAGGGCTTGTGAAATACATAGACCTATGTGTCCCCCCTGTTGTCTACTTTCTCTTTCCCCCTTCTAATTTTATTTTTGATGTTTTTTTATCTTATATATTCTTAATGTTGCTATTAAAAGTCATGTTTTAGTATCTTTACCTTTTGTGGATGCTGGAATTTCTTTCCTCGTATCAGTATCTATAGTGGTGCACAAAAATGTTGCATTTTTTAAAAAAATTGTGATTACTTTTGTCTGGTTGTTGTGATGCCATTTTCCTGGTGATTAATTGAAAGTGCATGAAGTTTCCATCACGCAAAACCTTTATTTTAACCAAAATGCTTTCGAAAATAGGTATGAACATTTAATTAAAGAAAACTGACTGCCAAAAGTTTTGCATATACTATTTATTTATCACAACACAGAGAGTAATTTACTATTTACAATGCCATAATTTAGTATTTTGTAGCATAACCTCTTGCTTTAATTACTGCACCACACCGACGAAAGCCACTAGGGTGTTCAAGACATCCTGAGGGATCTTGCACCATTCCATTTGCAAATCTACAAACAATTTTTCTTTATTGTTATGGGCACGGGCCCCAACTTGTCACCCTAACTCATCCCAAAAGTGCTCTATAGGGTTTAAATCAGGTGATTGGCTTGGCCATTGCAACAGGCGAAGATTTTTCTTTGCTAAGCAATTTTTTGCTAAATTGGATGTGTGCTTATGATCATTGTTTTGCTGGAATTTTCAGCCCCTGCCTACTTTGGTTTTAACATGTGGCAGCATTACTTTCTCTAGTATATCCTTGTACATGATAACATTAATATTTCCATCAATTCTATGCAGAGGACCAATGGCAGATGCAGAAAAGCAGTCCAAAAACATGTCATTGCCACCACCATGTTTCACTGTAGGTGTTTGGTACCTTACATCATTACGTTTTCCAAACTGGAAAGTATATATAGTGCTTGCCATGTCTGCCAAACAAACTGAACTTGGATTCATCCGAGCACAACACCTTAGACCAGTCGGTCTCTTTCCACTGGTTATGTTCTTTAGCAAATTCAAGTCAGACCTTCCTGTTCTTTGCAAAGATAAAAGGCTTCTTGACTGGATCTCGTGCATTCAACCTTACTGCTCTTAGCCATCGCACCACAATTTGGCATCTCACATTGACCCCATATTCTCCATTTATATCATGCAAAATCTGTACAGCACTTTTATGGACATCAAAATACTCTGATCAAATTTGGAGGAAGTTTTCCATGGTCGGCCACTTGTCAGCTGTTGCATAACCGTCTCTTTCTATCTTTACTATACGTGATACTTGACTCTGAGAGCAGTTAGATTTCATAGCTACCTTTTTTTTGGCTTTTGCCTGACTTCACTTTCAGAATAATAAACCTCCTGACATGTGGTTATAAATTTGTCTTTGTCTTTGTTATGTTTTAAATGAAAAACAAGCAAGCAAAAAAATTTTTAGGCAAAATTCGACTACCCACGACAAAATATGCAAATATTTGGCCCAGCAAATGTGGAAAACTAACACAAAAAGGGATAAAACAATGTCAAACACAATTTTCATCTTTATAGCTGACAACTATTTGCTTCCGGTTTACTAAAATGACCAGTAAAATGGCATCACAGCAACCAGACAGAAGTAATCACACTTTTTAATAAAATGCAAAACTTTTGGTCCCCACTGTATATATCCTGTAGTCAGGCAATCAAGGATACATGAGAGGTAATATATGGTGCTAAGAGCCCTGATAGAAATTAACAGACAAATAGATTCAATATCAAAGGTGTATATTTACCTGGATGGATATAGACAGCAGTATCCCCAGTATGCGCACACCCTGATGTGCTTTTCGGCGTACCTTGGTCAGGGATGTCACATGTGTACATATTCAGTAATACCAGAAATAGGCATAGTTAAAAAGAATCAGGTTGTCATATTGCCCCAAAATTAGATATACCTAATGGCTGCCAGTCTGGATCAGATGTCCCCGGGACCTATTGTGCACTTTGCCCTGCTTCTTCAGTGGACATACTTTTTTAAGGGGCTTCTCTTTAGCAAGTAAGTGGCCCGCCACAGCTCTGACTGGAATAACATTTCTGGTGTACAAAACAGTGTCATTTTTGATTAGCTGGAAGATTTGGCAGGTGTGGCCATGTCTAGACCCACCCCAGCTCCTCCAGCTCTGCCCATTTTGAGGAGCTGATTTAAACTAGTATGAGTACACCATAAGTTACATATTTTTGGAGCAATAAAAATATTATGACTTTTTAAAGCTTTTGCACCACTTTTTTGGTGTGAAAGCTTTGATAAATTGTCCCCAATATTTGGTTCTTCAAAATTGAATTTTACTGTAAAAAAATGACAAAATAAGTAAAAGTACATATGCCAACAAATTTGGTATTACCATGTCTGTAACATCTAAACCATGAAATAAGCATTATTTTTATCCCATCTAGCGAATACCATAATAAAAACAACAAAATCAGAGCTACAATAGCTGTTTTTTTGTCACCTAGTCTCACAAAAAATAGAGTAAAAACTGATGAAACAGTCACACATTCTCCCAAAAAGTGTCAATAAATACTGTACTTGGTCATGGAAAAAATATGCAGCTCAGTTAACAGAAATATAAACAAAATTATGGATCCCAGAATATCAGAATATGGTGACAAAAATGCTTTTGTTTGAAGAAATAAAAACAGTTCATATTTATTAGTCTGTTAATTAGATAGACCAACAAAAGAAAGTTAATATGTCACATAAACTTCATAGATTAAATAGAATTTAATCGTGACTGGGAAAAAAATTTAATTTTATTTTTTTGCCATTTACAGTTGTGGCCAAAAGTATTGACACCCCTGCAATTCTGTCAGATAATACTCAGTTTCGTCTTGCAAACACAAATTCTTTGTTATTATTATCTTCATTTAATTTGTCTTAAATGAAAAAACACAAAAAGAATTGTCCTAAAGCCAAATTGGATATAATTCCACACCAAACATAAAAAGGGGGTGGACAAAAGTATTGGCACTCTTAGAAAAATCATGTGATGCTTCTCTAATTTGTGTAATTAACAGCACCTGTAACTTACCTGTGGCACCTAACAGGTGTTGGCAATAAAGAAATCACACTTGCAGCCAGTTGACATGGATTAAAGTTGACTCAACCTCTGTCCGGTGTCCTTGTGTGTACCACATTGAGCATGGAGAAAAGAAAGAAGACCAAAGAACTATCTGAGGACTTGAGAAACCAAATTGTGAGGAAGCATGAGCAATCTCAAGGCTACAAGTCCATCTCCAAAGATCTGAATGTTCCTGTGTCTACCGTGCGCAGTGTCATCAAGAAGTTTAAAGCCCATGGCACTGTGGCTAACCTCCCTAGATGTGGACGGAAAAGAAAAATTGACAAGAGATTTCAACGCAAGATTGTGCGGATGTTGGATAAAGAACCTCGACTAACATCCAAACAAGTTCAAGCTGCCCTGCAGTCCGACGGTACAACAGTGTCAACCCGTACTATCCGTCAGCGTCTGAATGAAAAAGACTGTATGGTAGGAGACCAAGGAAGACCCCACTTCTTACCCCGAGACATAAAAAAGCCAGGCTGGAGTTTGCCAAAACTTACCTGAAAAAGCCTAAAACGTTTTGGAAGAATGTTCTCTGGTCAGATGAGACAAAAGTAGAGCTTTTTGGGCAAAGGCATCAACATAGAGTTTATAGGAGAAAAAAAGAGGCATTCAAAGAAAAGAACACGGTCTCTACAGTCAAACATGGCGAAGGTTCCCTGATGTTTTGGGGTTGCTTTCCTGCCTCTGGTACTGGACTGCTTGACCATGTGCATGGCATTATGAAGTCTGAAGACTACAAACAAATTTTGCAGCATAATGTAGGGCCCAGTGTGAGAAAGCTGGGTCTCCCTCAGAGGTCATGGGTCTTCCAGCAGGCCAATGACCCAAAACACACTTCAAAAAGCACTAGAAAATGGTTTGAGAGAAAGCACTGGAGACTTCTAAGGTGGCCAGCAATGAGTCCAGACCTGAATCCCATAGAACACCTGTGGAGAGATCTAAAAATGGCAGTTTGGAGAAGGCACCCTTCAAATATCAGGGACCTGGAACAGTTTGCCAAAGAAGAATGGTCTAAAATTCCAGTAGAGCATTGTAAGAAACTCATTGATGGTTATCGGAAGCGGTTGGTCACAGTTATTTGTATTTCGGCTAAAGGTTGTGCAACCAAGTATTAGGCTGAGGGTGCCAATACTTTTGTTTGGCCCATTTTTGGAGTTTTGTGGGAAATGATCAATGTTTTGCTTTTTGCTTAATTCTCTTTTGTATTTTTTCATTTAAGACAAATTAAATGAAGATCATAATACCAAAGAATTTGTGTTTTCAATCGTTTTCAGGAAGAAACTGAGTCTTATCTGACAGAATTGCAGGGGTGTCAATACTTTTGGCCACAACTGTAACAGACACTTTGAGGGTAAAAATGGTAATTGCACCCAATGAGGGGTTTAGTTTCTAATAGCTGGTCACTTTTGGTGAAGTTCTAAAATATCTGCTAATACTAATACCTCAAGTGGTTTTGCAGATGTAATATCACAATTAGAAACCATTTTCAGAAAAATTTGTACTCCAAAAGCCATCTGTATTACCTTCCATTCAGAACCCTCCCATGTACCACCACATGTCAAGAGATAAAAAGCTATACAATTTTTATCACCCCTCAGTGCCTATCAGTTATGCTAGGTGCATAATAATACGAAGTGCAGATGTAGCAGGGTACCTGAGTAGGTCCAAAGACCCTTTGCTAGACCACTGTGTATCAATATTATAAATGTCACTTTCTAATTGAGGATCTCGTTACTGTTTAATAAAGAAATTGTGTTGGTATTACTAAAACACATGATCAGTATTTTAAAGGTTAAACATGTCTGAGATTTTACACATGCAACGGGCCTCTCTTCATGTACTTGGAGCGCCCCCACTGCCGCAGGGCCAAGGGGTACCCGGTACCGGGCCTCTCTGTCTCGGTTCTGGGAGTGTCATGGTGGCTAGACCCAGTCCGTGACCCTGCTGAGGGGCGTCCAGTGTTTGTTGAGAATGTTGTGGTGTGGTGCAGGTCGCGATGAATAACGAGGACACCAGGTTGCAGTCTCTTTACCTCTTTACTGAAGGCTTCAGGATCCTCAATCCGGAGTACGGTTAACAGGGCTGTCTGAGACCGGCCGGTCCGATGGCACCTCCAGAGTTCTCTTTGCAGGTGGAAATCTGTGCCTACCTGCTAGCGCTTTTGTGTTGTAGTCCTTCCCTGCTTAGTACCACAGGATAGTCCTCACAACTGTTGTGTCTGTTTCTGAAGTTCCCTCACAACTGATTCTGATGTTCTTCTTCGTCCCCCAGATGATATGGCTAGGACGCACCCATATGATGGGTAGGCCTGGAGGTCTTCCGAGACCCTAGAGTCGCCCCTCTCCAACTGTTGCCCCCTATGTCTGCTTAGGTGATTTTGGGTGAGACAGTCCGCCTATAACTGACTGTCCTGCCGTAGGTTTGAAGTAAGGCCGGGAGCTCAATACTTCCTCGGCGTTTCCGGCCACCGGCTACGCGCCTCAGTAGGATGTTGCCTCGGTCTTGCAGCATGACTCCTACTGGTGTTATCTCCTTGTTGCGTTGATCTCGTTTCTCACTCTTCACAATAAACCTCGCTTCTTATCCTTTCTTGGGGTACCGCCGCAATGAAGTGCAGGTGCAGTCCCGTAACGTTCTTTCTGTTCGCAAGGCCTCTGTCAGGATCCCACCCCTGACAGGGACCCCCCTGAATCTTCCCCTGCAACACCCTCTGCCACAGGATGTTGCCTGGTTCCAACCAAGTCAGCTTCTGACCAACTTCCTATCTAACCCCCAGTTTTACCAGATTGTGAGGAGTGGCCTAATACATAGCACCCTTAGCTCCCCCTGGAGGCCAGACTGTGAAGTGTATTGGTGTCTGTGATACCTGGTCAGGTGAACTCCTTCAGTTCCATTAGACGTACCGACACCCCCCTTAGTGGTGGAGCATCAGTACTGCAACGACCAGGAATCTGGGGCGCTGCACTCCCCCCCGGCTAAATCCAGTACTCCTGGACTGGGAAGAAAACAACAATACATGTCAGCAAAAAGACATACAATTTTTGAAATGCAATAACAAGTGAACTTCGAACAGAGCTTCCCTTTATGGGAGGTGAGGACACTTGAACATTACAAACATGGTTAAATACTTTAAATAACGTACCATAAATAACTTCTATTACCCAACCGGGTATTCTACTTAGTGCAACTTCTGAATAATAATTTAACTTTGCCTCTAAGGACGTATAAGCTGAATCCACTAAAGGCTTACTATAAAACACTACAAGGCTAATCAACTTTTCTTCATTTTCCAACTTTACATTCACAGGACCGCCTGTCTATCTGCCCCAGGCCTACTGCCTCTCGCTCTTGTGCAGGACCGCCCCATTTCTCATCCGGGCCTACTGCCTTTCTCTTTCTATACACAGTATACGACTTATCAACTTTCTCTCAGGTCAAGATCACTGAGCCATCTCTGTATGGCTCCTAGGAGGACTCACCGACTAACCCCGTACGGGTTCACTTCCTGTCCTCATTCTCTAACACATTATTAAACATTCCCTGCAAGCAACTAACTAACTACATATAACTTTTACATGTAAGCATTATTACTACTTCTTTTAAGACATCATTATACTTTAAGTGCTATTGGTGAATGCTCCCTTTAAGAGAGAACCAAGTCTCTTGGAGGTAGTGCAGCTTCCCAAGCTGCAAGTTCGTGTAAGACAGGGACTCCAGCACTGTTTCACTGGTGCAATTAACTGGGACGATATCCTGAGACACAAAAATACACAAAGAAAATGGGAGGCGTTTATTAGCATCCTGGATAGGACCTGTGCACAGTATATACCGTATGGGAATAAACATACTAGAAATAGGAGGAAACCAATATGGCTAAATAGAGCTGTAAGGGGTGCAATAAGGGACAAAAAGAAAGCATTTAGAGAATTAAAGGAAGTAGGTAGTGAGGAGGCATTAAATAAATACAGAAAATTAAATAAATTCTGTAAAAAGCAAATCAAGGCAGCAAAGATTGAGACAGAGAGACTCATTGCCAGAGAGAGTAAAAATAATCCCAAAATATTCTTTAACTATATAAATAGTAAGAAACTAAAAAATGACAGTGTTGGCCCCCTTAAAAATAATCTGGGGGAAATGGTGGATGAGGATGAGGAAAAAGCCAATATGCTAAATGACTTTTTTTCATCAGTATTTACAAAAGAAAATCCCATGGCAGACAAAATGACTAGTGATAAAAATTCCCCATTAAATGTCACCTGCTTAACCCAGCAGGAAGTACAGCGGCGTCTAAAAATAACTAAAATTGACAAATCTCCGGGCCCGGATGGGATACACCCCCGAGTACTGCAGGAACTAAGTACAGTCATTGATAGACCATTATTTTTAATCTTTAAAGACTCCATAATAACAGGGTCTGTACCACAGGACTGGCGCATAGCAAATGTGGTGCCAATATTCAAAAAAGGGGCAAAAACTGAACTCGGTAATTATAGGCCAGTAAGCTTAACCTCTACTGTGGGTAAAATCCTGGAGGGCATTCTAAAGGATACTATACTGGAGTATCTGAAGAGGAATAACCTTATGACCCAGTATCAGCACGGGTTTACTAGGGACCGTTCATGTCAGACTAATTTGATCAGCTTCTATGAAGAGGTAAGCTCCGGACTGGACCAAGGGAACCCAGTGGACGTAGTGTATATGGACTTTTCCAAAGCTTTTGATACGGTGCCACACAAAAGGTTGTTACATAAAATGAGAGTAATGGGGATAGGGGAAAATATGTGTAAGTGGGTTGAGAGCTGGCTCAGGGATAGGAAACAAAGGGTGGTTATTAATGGAGCACACTCGGACTGGGTTGCGGTTAGCAGTGGGGTACCACAGGGGTCAGTATTGGGCCCTCTTCTTTTTAACATATTTATTAATGACCTTGTAGGGGGCATTCAGAGTAGAATTTCAATATTTGCAGATGACACTAAATTCTGCAGGGTAATCAATTTAGGGGAGGACAATTTTATATTACAGGATGATTTATGTAAACTAGAAGCTTGGGCTGATAAATGGCAAATGAGCTTTAATGGGGATAAATGTAAGGTCATGCACTTGGGTAGAAGTAATAAGATGTATAACTATGTGCTTAATTCTAAAACTCTGGGCAAAACCGTCAATGAAAAAGACCTGGGTATATGGTTGGATGACAAACTCATATTCAGTGGCCAGTGTCAGGCAGCTGCTACAAAGGCAAATAAAATAATGGGATGTATTAAAAGAGGCATAGATGCTCATGAGGAGAACATAATTTTACCTCTATACAAGTCACTAGTTCGACCACACTTAGAATACTGTGCACAGTTCTGGTCTCCGGTGTATAAGAAAGACATAGCTGAACTGGAGCGGGTGCAGAGAAGAGCGACCAAGGTTATTAGAGGACTGGGGGGTCTGCAATACCAAGATAGGTTATTACAAAAGAGAAAAAAAAAATGTGACAAAACCAGCTCA
The DNA here is from genome assembly GCF_051348905.1 of Ranitomeya variabilis. Lineage (NCBI taxonomy): Eukaryota > Metazoa > Chordata > Amphibia > Anura > Dendrobatidae > Ranitomeya > Ranitomeya variabilis. Next base: position 821,534,998 of record NC_135232.1, on the reverse strand, counting down.
CCTACTAGGCATTTGTTGTGGGGAAGCCCGGATAACGTGCAGTCTTCACGTAAGGCAGTGGAACAAATAGAGGAGAAAATCCAGCTTCCAAAAATATCAAAATTTATTGAAGATAAAATCCAAGATCCAAAAACATGGTTCACAGGAGAAGAAATGGCAGCATGCTACATGTTTCGAACAATAAGTTCTTTTTCAAAGCCAAAGCCAAAGGGCTTTGAAAAAGAACTTATTGTTCGAAACATGTAGCATGCTGCCATTTCTTCTCCTGTGAACCATGTTTTTGGATCTTGGATTTTATCTTCAATAAATTTTGATATTTTTGGAAGCTGGATTTTCTCCTCTATAGGTTATTACACTTGGGGCTATTTAGTTTGGAAAAACGAAGACTAAGGGGTGATCTTATTTTAATGTATAAATATATGAGGGGACAGTACAAAGACCTTTCTGATGATCTTTTTAATCATAGACCTGAGACAGGGACAAGGGGGCATCCTCTACGTCTGGAGGAAAGAAGGTTTAAGCATAATAACAGACACGGATTCTTTACTGTAAGAGCAGTGAGACTATGGAACTCTCTGCCGTATGATGTTGTAATGAGTGATTCATTAATTAAATTTAAGAGGGGACTGGATACCTTTCTGGAAAAGTATAATGTTACAGGGTATATACACTAGATTCCTTGATAAGGCGTTGATCCAGGGAACTAGTCTGATTGCCGTATGTGGAGTCGGGAAGGAATTTTTTTCCCCATGGTGGAGTTACTCTTTGCCACATGGGTTTTTTTTGCCTTCCTCTGGATCAACATGTTAGGGCATGTTAGGTTAGGCTATGGGTTGAACTAGATGGACTTACAGTCTTCCTTCAACCTTAATAACTATGTAACTATGTAACTATGTAACTATGTTTCCAGGAACAGTTTCTTCGCAAAGAGTCCTTTTCCTTGTAAAACCAGTAGGGAGCACCTTTAAGAAGGTGCAAACTATTTACAATAAGTTTGTAATCATGCAGTGTTCATGATCCAGCAGTTCTTTCAACAGTGATAAACGAAAACAAAGCAAAAAGGCAAAAATAGGGATCCCGGGTAAACTAAGGCCATGTTCACACTTTGCGGTTTTTACCGTGGATCCGCGGCGATTTTGATGCTGCGGGTCCGCAGCAGTTTCCATAGCATTTACATTAACATGTAAACCCTATGGAAACCGCAAACCGCTGTGCACATGCTGCGGGAAAAACCGCGCAGAAACGCAGCGGTTTACAACCCGCAGCATGTCACTTCTTTATGCAGAATTGCAGCGATTCTGCACCCATAGAAATGCATTGAACCGCTTACTTACTGCATGAGGCTGTGCCCACGTTGCGGGAAGTAAGCGGATAATATGCGGGTGGTACCCGGGGTGGAGGAGAGGAGACTCTCCTCCAGGCCCTGGGAAGCATAAATAGTGTAAAAAAAAAAAGAATTAAAATAAAAAATGATGTTATACTCACCTCTCAGCGCTGCCCGCGGCCATCCGGTCTTCGGTTTGCTGTGCGAGCAGGACCTGTGGTGACGTCGCGGTCACATGACCGTGATGATGCCGCGGTCACATGACCGTGATGTCACGAAGGTCCTTCATGGCACAGCATCTTTGGAACCGGACCGCCGGGTGCAGCGCCCAGGAGATCCGGACATCAGAGGGTGAGTATAACCAATTTTTATTATTTTTATCATTACTATTGATGCTGCATATTGCTGCATATGCAGCATCAATAGTACAGGAGTAATCCCGCAGCGGAAACCGCGGAACAAACCGCGATAAATCTGCAGGGATAACCGCAGCGGTTTTGCCCTGCAGATTTATCAATTCCGCTGCGGGATAAACCTGCAGAGCACACCGCAAAGTGTGAACATGGCCGGAACCCTAGTCGGGTTGTAGCAGCAGAAAGACACATAGAAAAACGAACAGTTAACTATATACAATTTGTAAAGCACTTATGCTTACTCAGGTTCTGGCTGAGCAGGAGGCGGCCTCCTTCCGGGCCTCACCTGGCAGACGGGTCATGGTGGCATGACAAGGACCAGTCCTGGCCTCAGCAACTAAAGGATTCCTCTTTGCGACCCCCTCCTTAATCGGGAGCGACCACGACTGTTATGATCCTTAGTGGTTGAGGATCACAAATTACTCCAGCTAAGTAACAAACATAGGACAAGCTCTAGGGAGGTGGCAAACTGGACTGACCGCAAATCTGAACCTATCCAAACACATTAGAAGTAGCCGGTGAACGTGCCTAAAAATCCTAGACATCTCGAGCCAGCCTGAGGAACTAACTACCCCTAGAGAGAAAGAAAGACCTCTCTTGCCTCCAGAGAAATAATCCCCAAAGATATAGAAGCCCCCAACAGATAATAACGGTGAGGTAAGAGGAAGGCACATACACAGGGGTGAAAGCAGATTCAGCAAATGAGGCCCACTAATACTAGATAGCAGAAAATAGAAAAGGGAATCTATGCGGTCAGCAAAAAACCCTTACAAAATATCCACTCTGAGATTTCAAGAACCCTCACACCAACTAACGGTGTGGGGGGAGAAACTCAGTCCCCTAGAGCAACCAGCAAGCGAGGAAATCACATTTTAGCGAGCTGGACTAAAAACATAATGAACACTGATAATCAAAAAATGATCAAACAAAAACTTAGCTTGTCTTGGAGAGACTGGGAGCAAGGTAGCCACAAGGAATCTGAAGAGCACTGAATACATTGATAGCAGGCAAGGAACTGAGTCTCCAGGTGAGCTAAATAGGAAACCAACCAAGGATAACGAACCAGCTGATGCAGCCAACCTGCAGAAAGATAACACTACACAGTACCGCTTGTGACCACTAGAGGGAGCCCAAAAATAAAATTCACAACAGTACCCCCCCTTTAGGAGGGGTCACCGAACCCTCATTAAGACCCCCAGGGCGATCAGGATGAGCCGCGTGGAAGGCACAAACCAAATCGGCCGCATGAACATCAGAGGCGACAACCCAGGAATTATCCTCCTGACCATAGCCCTTCCACTTAACCAAATACTGAAGCCTCCGTCTAGAGATACGAGAATCCAAAATCTTCTCCACCACGTACTCCAATTCGCCCTCGACCAGCACCGGAGCAGGAGGCTCAACAGAAGGAACCACATGTACCACATACCTCCGCAACAAAGACCTATGGAACACATTATGAATGGCAAACGATGCTGGGAGATCCAAACGAAAAGACACCGGGTTAAGGATTTCCAAGATCTTATAAGGACCGATGAAGCAAGGCTTGAATTTAGGAGAGGAGACCTTCATAGGAACATACCGAGAAGACAGCCACACCAATCCCCAACACGAAGTCGGGGACCCACACCGCGGCGGCGGTTGGCAAAGCGCTGAGCCTTCTCCTGTGACAACCTCAAATTGTCCACCACATGGTTCCAAATCTGCTGCAACCTATCCACCACAGAATCCACCCCAGGACAGTCAGAAGACTCAACCTGACCCGAGGAAAAACGAGGATGGAAACCAGAATTGCAGAAAAAAGGTGAAATCAAAGTAGTAGAACTAGCCCGATTATTAAGGGCAAACTCGGCCAAAGGCAAAAAAGTCACCCAATCATCCTGATCAGCAGAAACAAAACATCTCAAATAAGTTTCCAACGTCTGATTAGTTTGTTCGGTTTGGCCATTAGTCTGAGGATGGAAGGCCGACGAAAAAGACAAATCAATGCCCATCTTAGCACAAAAAGTCCGCCAAAACCTGAACACAAACTGGGATCCTCTATCAGACACAATATTTTCAGGAATGCCGTGCAAGCGAACCACATTCTGAAAAAATAGAGGAACCAAATCGGAGGAAGAAGGCAACTTACGCAAGGGCACCAAATGGACCATCTTGGAAAAACAATCACACACCACCCAGATGACAGACATTTTCTGAGATACTGGAAGATCCGAAATAAAATCCATGGAAATGTGTGTCCAAGGCCTTTTCGGAACAGGCAAAGGCAAAAGCAAACCGCTGGCACGAGAACAGCAAGGCTTAGCCCGAGCACAAATCCCACAAGACTGCACAAAGGAACGCACATCCCGCGACAAGGAAGGCCACCAGAAGGACCTAGCCACCAAATCTCTGGTACCAAAAATCCCAGGATGACCCGCCAACACCGAAGAATGAACCTCGGAAATAACTCTGCTGGTCCATCTATCCAGGACAAACAGTCTCTCTGGTGGACAACGGTCAGGTCTATCCGCCTGAAATTTCTGCAGCACTCGTCGCAAATCTGGGGAAATGGCAGACAAAATCACTCCCTCTCTGAGAATACCAGCCGGCTCAGAAACTCCCGGAGAGTCAGGCACAAAACTCCTAGAAAGTGCATCAGCTTTCACGTTCTTCGGACCAGGCAGGTATGAGACCACGAAGTTGAAACGGGAGAAAAACAACGACCAACGAGCCTGTCTAGGATTCAGGCGCTTGGCAGATTCAAGGTAAATCAGATTTTTGTGATCAGTCAAGACCACCACACGATGTTTAGCTCCTTCGAGCCAATGTCGCCACTTCTCAAATGCCCACTTCATAGCCAACAACTCCCGATTACCAACATCATAATTCCGCTCAGCAGGCGAAAACTTTCTTGAAAAGAAAGCACATGGCTTCATCACAGAGCCATCAGAGCTTCTCTGCGACAAAACAGCCCCTGCTCCAATCTCAGAAGCATCAACCTCGACCTGGAAGGGGAGAGAGACATCTGGCTGACATAAGACTGGAGCTGAAGAAAACCGGTGCTTCAGCTCCCGAAAGGCCTCCACGGCCCTTCTTGGTCAAATCCGTCAAAGGTTTAACCACGCTAGAAAAATTAGCGATGAAACGACGGTAAAAATTAGCAAACCCCAAGAACTTCTGAAGACTCTTAACAGACGTGGGCTGAGTCCAGTCATGAATAGCCTGGACCTTGACTGGGTCCATCTCCACAGTAGAAGGAGAAAAAATAAAACCCAAAAAGGAGACCTTCTGTACTCTGAAGAGGCATTTTGAGCCCTTCACAAATAAAGCATTAGCACGCAGGACCTGAAACACCATCCTGACCTGCTTCACATGGGACTCCCAATCATCAGAAAAGACCAAAATGTCATCCAAATAAACAATCATAAATTTATCCAGATATTCTCGGAAGATGTCATGCATGAAGAACTGAAACACAGAAGGAGCATTAGAGAGTCCAAAAGGCATCACTAAGTACTCAAAATGGCCTTCGGGCGTATTAAATGCTGTTTTCCATTCATCTCCCTGCTTAATGCGCACAAGGTTATACGCACCACGGAGATCTATCTTGGTGAACCAACTGGCACCCTTAATCCGAGCAAACAAATCAGACAATAGTGGCAAAGGATACTGAAATTTGACTGTAATTTTATTCAGAAGACGATAATCTATACAAGGTCTCAAAGAACCGTCCTTCTTGGCCACAAAAAGAAATCCTGCACCAAGAGGGGAAGAGGATGGGCGAATATGTCCCTTCTCCAAAGACTCCTTTATATAACTCCGCATCGCGGCATGCTCTGGTATAGACAAATTAAAAAGTCGTCCCTTAGGGAATTTACTACCAGGAATTAAATTTATAGCACAGTCACAATCCCTATGAGGGGGCAGGGCACTGGACCTGGGCTCATCAAATACATCCTGGTAGTCAGACAAAAACTCAGGGACCTCAGAAGGAGTGGAAGAAGCAATAGACACCAACGGAGTATCGCCATGAATTCCCTGACAACCCCAACTTGACACAGACATAGCTTTCCAATCTAAAACTGGATTATGAGCTTGCAGCCAGGGCAGACCCAAAACGACAACATCATGCAAATTATGCAGAACGAGAAAGCGAATTACCTCCTGATGTACGGGAGTCATGCACATGGTCATTTGCGTCCAATACTGAGGCTTATTCTCAGCCAATGGCGTAGCATCAATTCCCCTCAGAGGAATAGGAAATTCCAAAGGCTCCAGGACAAAACCACAGCGCCTGGCAAACGACAAATCCATCAGATTCAGGGCAGCACCCGAATCCACAAAAGCCATAACCGGGTAGGACGACAAAGAACAAATCAAAGTAACAGACAAAATAAATTTAGGCTGCATAGTACCAATGGTGACAGGTTTAGCGATTTTTTTTTAAGCGTTTAGAGCATGCTGAGATAACATGAGTAGAATCACCACAGTAGAAGCACAACCCATTTTGACGTCTATGACTTTGTCGCTCAATTCTGGTCAGAGTTCGGTCACATTGCATAGACTCAGGTCTCTGTCCAGAAAATACCGCCAAAGGATGAGCAGATTTGCGCTCCCGCAAACGCCGATCAACCTGAATGGCTAAAGCCATAGAATCACTCAGACTTGTAGGGGTGGGAAACCCCACCATAACATTCTTAACGGCCTCAGAAAGACCTTCTCTGAAATTTGCAGCCAGGGCACACTCATTACACTGAGTAAGCACCGACCATTTCCGAAATTTTTGACAATACACCTCTGCTTCATCCTGACCTTGAGAGATAGCCAGCAACGCTTTTTCTGCCTGATTCTCAAGATTAGGCTCCTCATAAAGCAGTCCAAGAGCCAGAAAAAATGCATCTACATTAAGCAAAGCAGGATCTCCTGGCGGCAGAGAGAAAGCCCAATCTTGAGGGTCGCCACGCAACAAGGAGATAACAATTTTAACTTGCTGAGCGGAATCACCAGAGGATCGAGGTCTCAGAGATAGAAATAACTTACAATTATTCTTAAAATTTTGAAACCTAGATCTATCTCCAGAAAACAACTCAGGAATGGGTATCTTTGGTTCTGACATAGGGCTACGAATAACAAAATCCTGAATACTTTGCACCCGTGCAGTAAGATGATCCACACTAGAAGTCAGAGTCTGAACATTCATGTCTGCAGCTGAGCTCAAAACCACCCAGAGTTCAAGGGGATGAAAGAAGCTAAACAGACTGCAGCAAAGGAAAAGCGGGAGGAAAAAAAAAAAAAAAGTACTCAGGTCTTCTTTTTATCCCACTTCTGCGATGCATTAAACACTTTTTGGGCCTGCTATACTGTTATGATCCTTAGTGGTTGAGGATCACAAATTACTCCAGCTAAGTAACAAACATAGGACAAGCTCTAGGGAGGTGGCAAACTGGACTGACTGCAAATCTGAACCTATCCAAACACACTAGAAGTAGCCGGTGAACGTGCCTAAAAATCCTAGACGTCTCGAGCCAGCCTGAGGAACTAACTACCCCTAGAGAGAAAGAAAGACCTCTCTTGCCTCCAGAGAAATAATCCCCAAAGATATAGAAGCCCCCAACAGATAATAATGGTGAGGTAAGAGGAAGGCACATACACAGGGGTGAAAGCAGATTCAGCAAATGAGGCCCACTAATACTAGATAGCAGAAAATAGAAAAGGGAATCTATGCGGTCAGCAAAAAACCCTTACAAAATATCCACTCTGAAATTTCAAGAACCCCCACACCAACTAACGGTGTGGGGGGAGAAACTAAGTCCCCTAGAGCAACCAGCAAGCGAGGAAATCACATTTTAGCAAGCTGGACTAAAAACATAATGAACACTGGTAATCAAAAAATGATCAAACAAAAACTTAGCTTGTCTTGGAGAGACTGGGAGCAAGGTAGTCACAAGGAATCTGAAGAGCACTGAATACATTGATAGCAGGCAAGGAACTGAGTCTCCAGGTGAGTTAAATAGGAAACCAACCAAGGATTATGAACCAGCTGATGCAGCCAACCTGCAGAAAGACAACACTACACAGTACCGCTTGTGACCACTAGAGGGAGCCCAAAAATAGAATTCACAACATACGACTCATAGACACGAGGTGGGTCTGGATTTCCTGGGTTCTGCGGGGGCAGGTTCCGTCGCCTTCTCCGCAGGGGTTTGTCCTCCGACGTCCAGGCAGCGGCCTGGAGTGCGACGCACCGCTGGACACCCCGAGCCACCCAGCCGACCTCCCTCCTCCACCGCATGTAGGTTACTGCATCCTCGGGCTCCAGGTCGCGGTCATACCTTCCTCCGCAGGGCTCCACTTCTTTCTGGTCAACACGGACCTGCAGTGGCTCTCCAATTTCTTGGATGACTCCCCTTCCTTCCCGGGAGTTGAAGAACACCACCACACCCCAGTGTGACGGCGGAGCCTCCTCAGCACCCGTCAGGTCGACCTGGGCCGCAGGTTGGGGTCTGCTCCGCAACACCGCCATCAAGCACCGCAGGTGTTCTGCCTCCGGCAGGATCTTCAGGCCCTGCGCCTGCAGCTCACACTCTTCCGCAGCTGGGATGGAGGAAGCAGGGGACACCGGAGTCAGGCGGACCTCCGTAGGCTGGCCCAGCCGAGCGATCACACGAGCGTCGGCCTCCCGGCGGCATGCCATCTGCCGGGCCTCAGCTGCAGCCACACACTCCTCAGACGGCAGCCAGTTAGGTCTGCCCGGCGGTATCTCCGTGAGGGCCAGTCCCCATAACGATGGCGGGTCTGGGGCTGTGACGGGTAGTGCAGCCTCATGCTGGGTCGGGTCATCCCCATGCGGTGCTTCCGACGTCACCATCTTTGCCTCCTCCTCGGTATCTTCTTCCCACGCTCTCTTTTGTGGGCGGCCCCGTCTCTATGGTCTCCACCCTCCAAAGAGGATGAGAAGGCGGACCTCAGCTGCTGACGGGCACGTCCTCAAGATACAGAGATATTTGGACTGGGCGGCCATTGCCTTTCGCGCCCTTCTGTTTAGCTGCGCCCACTCCATGCCCTTCTTCTTCTCCCGCGCTCTCCTTAGCGCTGTGATGGCGGTGGTTTTGGCGGCAAGTGGCAATACACAGTCTTTGCAATAAGTCACAGTCCAAGCACAATAAATCACAGTTCCAAGGCACACATGACCTGATTCTTCAGGCTTAAGTAGATCCTGTTCGTGACGCCAAGTTGGAGCGCCCCCACTGCCGCAGGGCCGAGGGGTACCCGGTACCGGGCCTCTCTGTCTCGGTTCTGGGAGTGTCACTGTGGCTAGACCCGGTCCGTGACCCTGCTGAGGGGCGTCCAGTGTTTGTTGAGAATGTTGTGGTGTGGTGCAGGTCGCGATGAATAACGAAGACACCAGGTTGCAGTCTCTTTACCTCTTTACTGAAGGCTTCAGGATCCTCAATCCGGAGTACGGTTAACAGGGCTGTCTGAGACCGGCCGGTCCGATGGCACCTTCAGAGTTCCCTTTGCAGGTGGAAATCTGTGCCTACCTGCTAGCGCTTGTGTGTTGTAGTCCTTCCCTGCTTAGCACCACGGGATAGTCCTCACAACTGTTGTGTCTGTTTCTAAAGTTCCCTCACAACTGATTCTGATGTTCTTCTTCGTCCCCCAGATGATATGGCTTGGACGCACCCGTATGACGGGTAGGCCTGGAGGTCTTCCGGGACCCTAGAGTCGCCCCTCTCCAACTGTTGCCCCCTATGTCTGCTAAGGTGATTGTTATGATCCCAATGGCAAGGGATCTCAGAGATTAAAGCAAAGTCTGCAAACATAAATACCAGCTCATAGGGAAGTGGTAACTAGGCTGACCATATAGCTGATCCTAGCACAAACACTAACAGTAGCCGGGGAACGTGCCTACGTTGATCCTAGACGTCTCGTGCCAGCCGGAGAACTAACTAACCCTATCAGGGAAAATAAGACCTCTCTTGCCTCCAGAGAAAAGACCCCAAAGAAATACAAGCCCCCAACAAATAATAACGGTGAGGCAAGAAGAAAAGACAAACGTAAGAATGAACTAGATTTTAGCAAAGAGAGGACCACTGACTAAATAGCAGAAGATAGTAAGATGACTTATATGGTCAGCAAAAAACCCTGCAAAATATCCACGCTGAATATCCAAGAACCCCCAAACCGACTAACGGTGAGGGGGGAGAATATCAGCCCCCTAGAGCTTCCAGCGATATCAGGAATCACATTTTGTATAAGCTGGACAAAAATAAGTACAATGCAAATAAACAAAAGTAAGAAAGCAGGACTTAGCTTATCTTGAAAGAACCAGGACCTGAAGACAGGAGCAAACAGAAATGAACTGATTACAACGATGCCAGGCACTGGACTGAGAATCCAGGAAGTTTAAATAGGAACACCCCAGGCCTAACGAAGCAGGTGAGTACCAACCTGGGAAAAGACAATCCAAGTGCCAAACCACAAGAGACCACAAGAGGGAGCCAAAAAGTATAGTTCACAACAGTACCCCCCCTTTAAGGAGGGGTCACCGAACCCTCACCAAGACCACCAGGGAGATCAGGATGAGCAGCGTGGAAGGCACGAACCAAATCGGCCGCATGAACATCCGAGGCGACCACCCAGGAATTATCCTCCTGACCATAGCCCTTCCATTTGACCAAATACTGAAGCCTCCGTCTAGAGAGACGAGAATCCAAGATCTTTTCCACCACGTACTCCAACTCGTCCTCAACCAACACCGGAGCAGGAGGCTCAACAGCAGGAACCACAGGCACAACGTACCGCCGCAACAAAGACCTATGGAACACGTTGTGAATGGCAAACGACACAGGAAGATCCAAACGAAAAGAAACCGGGTTAAGAACTTCCAAAATTTTATAAGGACCGATGAAGCAAGGCTTGAATTTAGGAGAGGAGACCTTCAGAGGGACATACCGAGAAGACAACCAAACCAATTCCCCAACAAGAAGTCGGGGACCCACACCGCGGCGGCGGTTGGCAAAGCGCTGAGCCTTCTCCTGTGACAACCTCAAATTGTCCACCACATGATTCCAAATCCGCTGCAACCTATCCACCACAGAATCCACCCCAGGACAGTCAGAAGACTCAACCTGACCCGAGGAAAAACGAGGATGGAAACCAGAATTGCAGAAAAAAGGTGAAATCAAAGTAGCAGAACTAGCCCGATTATTAAGGGCAAACTCGGCCAAAGGCAAAAAAGTCACCCAATCATCCTGATCAGCAGAAACAAAACATCTCAAATAAGTTTCCAACGTCTGATTAGTTTGTTCGGTTTGGCCATTAGTCTGAGGATGGAAGGCCGACGAAAAAGACAAATCAATGCCCATCTTAGCACAAAAAGTCCGCCAAAACCTGAACACAAACTGGGATCCTCTATCAGACACAATATTTTCAGGAATGCCGTGCAAGCGAACCACATTCTGAAAAAATAGAGGAACCAAATCGGAGGAAGAAGGCAACTTAGGCAAGGGCACCAAATGGACCATCTTGGAAAAACAATCACACACCACCCAGATGACAGACATTTTCTGAGATACTGGAAGATCCGAAATAAAATCCATGGAAATGTGTGTCCAAGGCCTTTTCGGAACAGGCAAAGGCAAAAGCAAACCGCTGGCACGAGAACAGCAAGGCTTAGCCCGAGCACAAATCCCACAAGACTGCACAAAGGAACGCACATCCCGCGACAAGGAAGGCCACCAGAAGGACCTAGCCACCAAATCTCTGGTACCAAAAATCCCAGGATGACCCGCCAACACCGAAGAATGAACCTCGGAAATAACTCTGCTGGTCCATCTATCCGGGACAAACAGTCTCTGGTGGACAACGGTCAGGTCTATCCGCCTGAAATTTTTGCAGCACTCGTCGCAAATCTGGGGAAATGGCAGACAAAATCACTCCCTCTCTGAGAATACCAGCCGGCTCAGAAACTCCCGGAGAGTCAGGCACAAAACTCCTAGAAAGTGCATCAGCTTTCACGTTCTTCGGACCAGGCAGGTATGAGACCACGAAGTTGAAACGGGAGAAAAACAACGACCAACGAGCCTGTCTAGGATTCAGGTGCTTGGCAGATTCAAGGTAAATCAGATTTTTGTGATCAGTCAAGACCACCACAGATGTTTAGCTCCTTCGAGCCAATGTCGCCACTTCTCAAATGCCCACTTCATAGCCAACAACTCCCGATTACCAACATCATAATTCCGCTCAGCAGGCGAAAACTTTCTTGAAAAGAAAGCACATGGCTTCATCACAGAGCCATCAGAGCTTCTCTGTGACAAAACAGCCCCTGCTCCAATCTCAGAAGCATCAACCTCGACCTGGAAGGGGAGAGAGACATCTGGCTGACATAAGACTGGAGCTGAAGAAAACCGGTGCTTCAGCTCCCGAAAGGCCTCCACGGCCCTTCTTGGTCAAATCCGTCAAAGGTTTAACCACGCTAGAAAAATTAGCGATGAAACGACGGTAAAAATTAGCAAACCCCAAGAACTTCTGAAGACTCTTAACAGACGTGGGCTGAGTCCAGTCATGAATAGCCTGGACCTTGACTGGGTCCATCTCCACAGTAGAAGGAGAAAAAATAAAACCCAAAAAGGAGACCTTCTGTACTCTGAAGAGGCATTTTGAGCCCTTCACAAATAAAGCATTAGCACGCAGGACCTGAAACACCATCCTGACCTGCTTCACATGGGACTCCCAATCATCAGAAAAGACCAAAATGTCATCCAAATAAACAATCATAAATTTATCCAGATATTCTCGGAAGATGTCATGCATGAAGAACTGAAACACAGAAGGAGCATTAGAGAGTCCAAAAGGCATCACTAAGTACTCAAAATGGCCTTCGGGCATATTAAATGCTGTTTTCCATTCATCTCCCTGCTTAATGCGCACAAGGTTATACGCACCACGGAGATCTATCTTGGTGAACCAACTGGCACCCTTAATCCGAGCAAACAAATCAGACAATAGTGGCAAAGGATACTGAAATTTGACTGTAATTTTATTCAGAAGACGATAATCTATACAAGGTCTCAAAGAACCGTCCTTCTTGGCCACAAAAAAAAATCCTGCACCAAGAGGGGAAGAGGATGGGCGAATATGTCCCTTCTCCAAAGACTCCTTTATATAACTCCGCATCGCGGCATGCTCTGGTATAGACAAATTAAAAAGTCATCCCTTAGGGAATTTACTACCAGGAATTAAATTTATAGCACAGTCACAATCCCTATGAGGGGGCAGGGCACTGGACCTGGGCTCATCACATACATCCTGGTAGTCAGACAAAAACTCAGGGACCTCAGAAGGAGTGGAAGAAGCAATAGACACCAACGGAGTATCGCCATGAATTCCCTGACAACCCCAACTTGACACAGACATAGCTTTCCAATCTAAAACTGGATTATGAGCTTGCAGCCAGGGCAGACCCAAAACGACAACATCATGCAAATTATGCAGAACGAGAAAGCGAATTACCTCCTGATGTACGGGAGTCATGCACATGGTCATTTGCGTCCAATACTGAGGCTTATTCTCAGCCAATGGCGTAGCATCAATTCCCCTCAGAGGAATTGGAAATTCCAAAGGCTCCAGGACAAAACCACAGCGCCTGGCAAACGACAAATCCATCAGATTCAGGGCAGCACCCGAATCCACAAAAGCCATAACCGGGTAGGACGACAAAGAACAAATCAAAGTAACAGATAAAATAAATTTAGGCTGCATAGTACCAATGGTGACAGGTTTAGCGATTTTTTTAAGCGTTTAGAGCATGCTGAGATAACATGAGTAGAATCACCACAGTAGAAGCACAACCCATTTTGACGTCTATGACTTTGTCGCTCAATTCTGGTCAGAGTTCGGTCACATTGCATAGACTCAGGTCTCTGTCCAGAAAATACCGCCAAAGGATGAGCAGATTTGCGCTCCCGCAAACGCCGATCAACCTGAATGGCTAAAGCCATAGAATCACTCAGACTTGTAGGGGTGGGAAACCCCACCATAACATTCTTAATGGCCTCAGAAAGACCTTCTCTGAAATTTGCAGCCAGGGCACACTCATTACACTGAGTAAGCACCGACCATTTCCGAAATTTTTGACAATACACCTCTGCTTCATCCTGACCTTGAGAGATAGCCAGCAACGCTTTTTCTGCCTGATTCTCAAGATTAGGCTCCTCATAAAGCAGTCCAAGAGCCAGAAAAAATGCATCTACATTAAGCAAAGCAGGATCTCCTGGCGCCAGAGAGAAAGCCCAATCTTGAGGGTCGCCACGCAACAAGGAGATAACAATTTTAACTTGCTGAGCGGAATCACCAGAGGATCGAGGTCTCAGAGATAGAAATAACTTACAATTATTCTTAAAATTTTGAAACCTAGATCTATCTCCAGAAAACAACTCAGGAATGGGTATCTTTGGTTCTGACATAGGGCTACGAATAACAAAATCCTGAATACTTTGCACCCGTGCAGTAAGATGATCCACACTAGAAGTCAGAGTCTGAACATTCATGTCTGCAGCTGAGCTCAAAACCACCCAGAGTTCAAGGGGATGAAAGAAGCTAAACAGACTGCAGCAAAGGAAAAGCGGGAGGAAAAAAAAAAAAAAAAAGTACTCAGGTCTTCTTTTTATCCCACTTCTGCGATGCATTAAACACTTTTTGGGCCTGCTATACTGTTATGATCCTTAGTGGTTGAGGATCACAAATTACTCCAGCTAAGTAACAAACATAGGACAAGCTCTAGGGAGGTGGCAAACTGGACTGACTGCAAATCTGAACCTATCCAAACACACTAGAAGTAGCCGGTGAACGTGCCTAAAAATCCTAGACGTCTCGAGCCAGCCTGAGGAACTAACTACCCCTAGAGAGAAAGAAAGACCTCTCTTGCCTCCAGAGAAATAATCCCCAAAGATATAGAAGCCCCCAACAGATAATAACGGTGAGGTAAGAGGAAGGCACATACACAGGGGTGAAAGCAGATTCAGCAAATGAGGCCCACTAATACTAGATAGCAGAAAATAGAAAAGGGAATCTATGCGGTCAGCAAAAAACCCTTACAAAATATCCACTCTGAAATTTCAAGAACCCCCACACCAACTAACGGTGTGGGGGGAGAAACTCAGTCCCCTAGAGCAACCAGCAAGCGAGGAAATCACATTTTAGCAAGCTGGACTAAAAACATAATGAACACTGATAATCAAAAAATGATCAAACAAAAACTTAGCTTGTCTTGGAGAGACTGGGAGCAAGGTAGTCACAAGGAATCTGAAGAGCACTGAATACATTGATAGCAGGCAAGGAACTGAGTCTCCAGGTGAGCTAAATAGGAAACCAACCAAGGATTATGAACCAGCTGATGCAGCCAACCTGCAGAAAGACAACACTACACAGTACCGCTTGTGACCACTAGAGGGAGCCCAAAAATAGAATTCACAACATACGACTCATAGACACGAGGTGGGTCTGGATCTCCTGGGTTCCGCGGGGGCAGGTTCCGTTGCCTTCTCCGCAGGGGTTTGTCCTCCGACGTCCAGGCAGCGGCCTGGAATGCGACGCACCGCTGGACACCCCGAGCCACCCAGCCGACCTCCCTCCTCCACCGCATGTAGGTTACTGCATCCTCGGGCTCCAGGTCGCGGTCATACCTTCCTCCGCAGGGCTCCACTTCTTTCTGGTCAACACGGACCTGCAGTGGCTCTCCAATTTCTTGGATGACTCCCCTTCCTTCCCGGGAGTTGAAGAACACCACCACACCCCAGTGTGACGGCGGAGCCTCCTCAGCACCCGTCAGGTCGACCTGGGCCGCAGGTTGGGGTCTGCTCCGCAACACCGCCATCAAGCACCGCAGGTGTTCTGCCTCCGGCAGGATCTTCAGGCCCTGCGCCTGCAGCTCACACTCTTCCGCAGCTGGGATGGAGGAAGCAGGGGACACCGGAGTCAGGCGGACCTCCGTAGGCTGGCCCAGCCGAGCGATCACACGAGCGTCGGCCTCCCGGCGGCATGCCATCTGCCAGGCCTCAGCTGCAGCCACACACTCCTCAGACGGCAGCCAGTTAGGTCTGCCCGGCGGTATCTCCGTGAGGGCCAGTCCCCATAACGATGGCGGGTCTGGGGCTGTGACGGGTAGTGCAGCCTCATGCTGGGTCGGGTAATCCCCATGCGGTGCTTCCGACGTCGCCATCTTTGCCTCCTCCTCGGTATCTTCTTCCCACGCTCTCTTTTGTGGGCGGCCCCGTCTCTATGGTCTCCACCCTCCAAAGAGGATGAGAAGGCGGACCTCAGCTGCTGACGGGCACGTCCTCAAGATACAGAGATATTTGGACTGGGCGGCCATTGCCTTTCGCGCCCTTCTGTTTAGCTGCGCCCACTCCATGCCCTTCTTCTTCTCCCGCGCTCTCCTTAGCGCTGTGATGGCGGTGGTTTTGGCGGCAAGTGGCAATACACAGTCTTTGCAATAAGTCACAGTCCAAGCACAATAAATCACAGTTCCAAGGCACACATGACCTGATTCTTCAGGCTTAAGTAGATCCTGTTCGTGACGCCAAGTTGGAGCGCCCCCACTGCCGCAGGGCCGAGGGGTACCCGGTACCGGGCCTCTCTGTCTCGGTTCTGGGAGTGTCACTGTGGCTAGACCCGGTCCGTGACCCTGCTGAGGGGCATCCAGTGTTTGTTGAGAATGTTGTGGTGTGGTGCAGGTCGCGATGAATAACGAGGACACCAGGTTGCAGTCTCTTTACCTCTTTACTGAAGGCTTCAGGATCCTCAATCCGGAGTACGGTTAACAGGGCTGTCTGAGACCGGCCGGTCCGATGGCACCTTCAGAGTTCCCTTTGCAGGTGGAAATCTGTGCCTACCTGCTAGCGCTTGTGTGTTGTAGTCCTTCCCTGCTTAGCACCACAGGATAGTCCTCACAACTGTTGTGTCTGTTTCTAAAGTTCCCTCACAACTGATTCTGATGTTCTTCTTCGTCCCCCAGATGATATGGCTTGGACGCACCCGTATGACGGGTAGGCCTGGAGGTCTTCCGGGACCCTAGAGTCGCCCCTCTCCAACTGTTGCCCCCTATGTCTGCTTAGGTGATTGTTATGATCCCAATGGCAAGGGATCTCAGAGATTAAAGCAAAGTCTGCAAACATAAATACCAGCTCATAGGGAAGTGGTAACTAGGCTGACCATATAGCTGATCCTAGCACAAACACTAACAGTAGCCGGGGAACGTGCCTACGTTGATCCTAGACGTCTCGTGCCAGCCGGAGAACTAACTAACCCTATCAGGGAAAATAAGACCTCTCTTGCCTCCAGAGAAAAGACCCCAAAGAAATACAAGCCCCCAACAAATAATAACGGTGAGGCAAGAAGAAAAGACAAACGTAAGAATGAACTAGATTTTAGCAAAGAGAGGACCACTGACTAAATAGCAGAAGATAGTAAGATGACTTATATGGTCAGCAAAAAACCCTGCAAAATATCCACGCTGAATATCCAAGAACCCCCAAACCGACTAACGGTGAGGGGGGAGAATATCAGCCCCCTAGAGCTTCCAGCGATATCAGGAATCACATTTTGTATAAGCTGGACAAAAATAAGTACAATGCAAATAAACAAAAGTAAGAAAGCAGGACTTAGCTTATCTTGAAAGAACCAGGACGTGAAGACAGGAGCAAACAGAAATGAACTGATTACAACGATGCCAGGCACTGGACTGAGAATCCAGGAAGTTTAAATAGCAACACCCCAGGCCTAACGAAGCAGGTGAGTACCAACCTGGGAAAAGACAATCCAAGTGCCAAACCACAAGAGACCACAAGAGGGAGCCAAGAAGTATAGTTCACAACAGGTGATTGTGGGTGAGACAGCCCGCCTATATTTGACTGTCCTGCCGTAGGTTTGAAGTAAGGCCTGGAGCTCAATATTTCCTCAGCATTTCCGGCCACCGGCTACGCGCCTCAGTAGGATGTTGCCTCGGTCTTGCAGCACGACTCCTGCTGGTGTTATCTCCTTGTTGCGTTGATCTCGTTTCTCACTCTTCACAATAAACCTCGCTTCTTATCCTTTCTTGGGGTACCGACTGTTGTGAATTCTGCTCTTGGGCTCCCTCCGGTGGTTGTAAGTGGTAGCGCTGCTATCTCTGAATCACAGCATTTATCAGGTGTTTTCACTTTTTGCAATTTGGACAGGGCTATTTCGTCTTGCTTCACCCTTTAGTCAGTGCCAGTTGTCCATTGTTCCTGGAGGATTCACATCCCTGCCAGGTCTCTTATGCTTTCCAGTTCTTTTCAACAAAGATAAGTTCTGGCCTTGATTTTGCTGTCCACATGCTGTGGTCTTATTGTTCAGTTATTTTCCATGTTTTGTCTTGTCCAGCTTGGTCTGTATAAGGATTTGTTTAGCCAAGCTGGTATCTCTGGAGATGCAGATATACCCTCCATGTCTTTAGTTGGCTGTGGAGTTTTTGTATTTTCTGTGGTGGATATTTTCTAGTATTTTAATACTGACCGCATAGTACTCTGTCCTATCCTTTCTATTTAGCTAGAAGTGGCCTCCTTTGCTAAATTCTCATTTCAGTCTGTGTATGTTTTTTCCCTCTCCTCTCACAGTCAATATTTGTGGGGGGCTGCCTGTTCTTTGGGGATTTTCTCTGAGGCAAGATAGTTTTCCCTTTTCTATCTCTAGGGGTAATTAGTCCTCCGGCTGTGTCGAGATGTCTAGGGAGCGCTAGGTACATTCCACGGCTACTTCTAGTTGCGGTGTTAGGTTCAGGGTCTGCGGTCAGTACAGGTACCACCTTCTCCAGAGTACGACCCATGCTGCTCTTAGGCCACCAGATCATAACTGTACAACTGGCCAACAATGAGTTAACCGCATCTCAGAAGAAGGGAAGGAAAGTGCTGAGCCATTTTTTTTCTGTAGTCTGTTGTGTTTTTTTTTTCTCTTCCCTCTTTGCCTCTGGGTGGCTCAGGAGTTTGGCGCTGGTATGGATGTTCAGGGATTGGCTTCTCGTGTGGATCAACTCGCTGCTAGAGTACAGGGTATTTCCGATTATATCGTTCAGACTCCAGTTTTAGAGCCTAGAATTCCAACTCCTGATTTGTTTTTTGGGGATCCAAATTTCTGAGCTTTAAAAATAACTGTAAACTGTTTTTTTCTCTGAAACCCCGTTCCTCTGGTGATCCCATCCAGCAGGTTAAAATTATTATATCTCTGCTGCGTGGTGACCCCCAGGATTGGGCATTTGCCCTGGAACCTGGGAATCCGGCGTTGCTTAATGTAGACACCTTTTTTCAGGCGCTTGGGTTATTGTATGATGAACCTAATTCAGTGGATCATGCTGAGAAGACCTTGTTGGCCCTGTCTCAGGGTCAAGAAGCGGCAGAATCATATTGCCAGAAGTTTAGAAAATGGTCTGTACTGACTAAATGGAATGAGGATGCCTTGGCGGCAATCTTCAGAAAGGGTCTTTCTGAATCCGTTAAAGATGTTATGGTGGGGTTCCCCATGCCTGCTGGTCAGAGTGATTCTATGTCTCTGGCCATTCAGATTGATCAGCGCTTGCGCGAGTGCAGAGTTGTGCACACTATGGCATTGTCTTCCGAGCGGAGTCCTGAGCCTATGCAGTGTGATAGGATTGTGTCTAGAGCTGAACAACAAGGATTCAGACATCAAAATAGGTTGTGTTTTTACTGCGGCAATTCTGCTCATGTTATTTCTGATTGCCCTAAGCGT
Source organism: Ranitomeya variabilis (assembly GCF_051348905.1). Lineage (NCBI taxonomy): Eukaryota > Metazoa > Chordata > Amphibia > Anura > Dendrobatidae > Ranitomeya > Ranitomeya variabilis. Next base: position 821,515,516 of record NC_135232.1, on the reverse strand, counting down.
ACCAAGAGAATCGCTGGTTCTGTTACCATCAGTACTGTACAACCTAAATTTCTGTTATCTGTGACCCTGATCTGCTCATTATCGTCATTTTCTGTCATGGCATTTGTGGATTCAGGCGCCGCTCTAAATTTAATGGACTTAGAATTTGCCAGATGTTGTGGTTTCTCCTTGCAGCCTTTGCAGAGTCCTATTCCTTTGAGGGGCATTGATGCTACACCGTTGGCTAAAAATAAACCTCAGTTTTGGACACAGCTGACCATGTGCATGGTGCCAGCCCATCAGGAAGATTGTCGTTTTCTGGTGTTGCATAATTTGCATGATGCTATTGTGCTGGGTTTCCCATGGTTACAGGTGCATAATCCGGTATTAGATTGGATATCTATGTCTGTGACTAGTTGGGGTTGTCAGGGGGTTCATGGTGACGTTCCTGTGATGTCAATTGCCTCCTCCCCCTCTTCTGAAATTCCTGAGTTTTTGTCAGATTTCCAGGATGTATTCAATGAGCCCAAGTCCAGTTCCCTTCCACCGCATAGAGACTGTGATTGTGCTATTGACTTGATTCCAGGCTGTAAGTTCCCTAAAGGCCGACTTTTCAACCTGTCTGTGCCAGAACATACCGCCATGCGGAGCTATGTGAAGGAGTCCTTGGAGAAGGGGCATATTCGGCCATCTTCTTCACCATTGGGAGCAGGTTTTTTCTTTGTTGCCAAAAAAGATGGCTCCTTGAGACCCTGTATTGATTATCGCCTCTTGAATAAGATCACGGTCAAATTCCAATACCCTTTGCCTTTGCTTCCTGATCTGTTTGCTAGAATTAAGGGGGCTAGTTGGTTTACTAAGATTGACCTTCGAGGGGCATATAATCTGGTTCGTATTAAGCAGGGGGACGAATGGAAAACTGCGTTTAATACGCCCGAAGGCCATTTTGAATACCTTGTGATGCCATTCAGACTCTCTAATGCTCCATCTGTGTTTCAGTCCTTCATGCATGATACATTTCGGAATTATCTTGATAAATTCATGATTGTATATTTGGATGATATTTTGATTTTTTCAGATGATTGGGAGTCTCATGTGAAACAAGTCAGGATGGTATTTCAGATCCTTCGTGATAATGCCTTGTTTGTGAAGGGGTCTAAGTGCCTCTTTGGAGTACAGAAGATTTCTTTTTTGGGCTTCCTTTTTTCTCCCTCATCTATAGAAATTGATCCGGTTAAGGTTCAGGCCATTCATGATTGGATCCAGCCCACATCCGTGAAGAGCCTTCAGAAATTTTTGGGCTTCGCTAACTTTTATCGCCGTTTCATTGCCAACTTCTCCAGTGTGGTTAAACCCCTGACCGATTTGACAAAGAAAGGCGCTGATGTTACGAATTGGTCCTCTGCGGCTGTTTCTGCCTTTCAGGAGCTTAAACGCCGATTTACTTCTGCCCCTGTGTTGCGTCAGCCGGATGTTTCTCTTCCTTTTCAGGTTGAGGTTGACGCTTCTGAGATTGGGGCAGGGGCCGTTTTGTCTCAGAGGAATTCTGATGGTTCCTTGATGAAACCGTGTGCCTTCTTTTCTCGAAAGTTTTCGCCTGCGGAACGCAATAATGATGTCAGCAATCGTGAGTTGTTGGCTATGAAGTGGGCATTTGAGGAGTGGCGACATTGGCTTGAGGGGGCCAAGCACCGTATTGTGGTCTTGACTGATCATAAGAATCTGATTTATCTCGAGTCTGCCAAACGGCTGAATCCTAGACAGGCCCAATGGTCCCTGTTTGTCTCCCGTTTTGATTTTGTGGTCTCGTATCTTCCGGGTTCTAAGAATGTTAAGGCTGATGCCCTCTCTAGGAGCTTTTTGCCTGATTCTCCTGGGGTCCTTGAGCCGGTCGGTATTCTGAAGGAAGGGGTGATTCTTTCTGCCATCTCCCCTGATTTACGACGGGTTCTTCAGGAATTTCAGGCTGATAAACCTGACCGCTGTCCAGTGGGGAAACTGTTTGTTCCTGACAGATGGACTAGTAAAGTGATTTTGGAGGTTCATTGTTCTGTGTTGGCTGGTCATCCTGGGATTTTTGGTACCAGAGATTTGGTTGGTAGGTCCTTTTGGTGGCCTTCTTTGTCACGGGATGTGCGTTCTTTTGTGCAGTCCTGTGGGACTTGTGCGCGGGCCAAGCCTTGCTGTTCCCGCGCTAGTGGGTTGCTTTTGCCTTTGCCGGTCCCTGAGAGGCCTTGGACGCATATTTCTATGGATTTTATTTCGGATCTTCCGGTTTCCCAGAGGATGTCGGTTATCTGGGTTGTTTGTGACCGGTTTTCTAAGATGGTTCATTTGGTGCCTTTGCCTAAATTGCCTTCCTCTTCAGATTTGGTTCCGTTGTTTTTTCAGCATGTGGTTCGTTTGCATGGCATTCCGGAGAATATTGTGTCCGATTGAGGTTCCCAGTTTGTTTCTAGGTTTTGGCGGGCCTTTTGTGCTAGGCTGAGCATTGATTTGTCTTTTTCTTCCGCGTTTCATCCTCAGACAAATGGCCAAACTGAGCGAACTAATCAGACTTTGGAAACTTATTTGAGATGCTTTGTGTCTGCTGATCAGGATGATTGGGTGGCTTTCTTGCCATTGGCCGAGTTTGCCCTTAATAATCGGGCTAGTTCTGCTACCTTGGTTTCACCCTTCTTTTGTAACTCTGGTTTTCATCCTCTTTTTTCTTCAGGGCAGGTTGAGCCTTCTGATTGTCCTGGGGTGGACTCTGTGGTTGACAAGTTGCAGCAAATTTGGGCTCATGTTGTTGACAATTTGGTGTTGTCCCAGGAAGGGGCTCAGCGTTTTGCTAACCGTTGTCGCTGTGTTGGTTCCCGGATTCGGGTTGGGGATTTGGTCTGGTTGTCTTCCCGTCATGTCCCTATGAAGGTTTTTTCCCCTAAGTTTAAGCCTTGGTTTATTGGCCCTTATAGGATTTCTGAGATTATCAATCCAGTGTCTTTTCGTTTGGCCCTTCCAGCCTCTTTTTCCATCCATAATGTTTTTCATAGATCTTTGTTGCGGAAATATGTGGTGCCCGTTGTTCCCTCTGTTAATCCTCCTGCCCCGATGTTGATTGATGGGGAGTTGGAGTATGTGGTTGAGAAGATTTTGGATTCTCGTTTTTCGAGGCGGAGGCTTCAGTATCTTGTCAAGTGGAAGGGTTATGGCCAGGAGGATAATTCTTGGGTTGTTGCCTCCGATGTTCATGCTGATGATTTGGTTTGTGCCTTTCATTTGGCTCGTCCGGATCGGCCTGGGGGCTCTGGTGAGGGTTCGGGGACCCCTCCTCAAGGGGGGGTACTGTTGTGAATTCTGCTCTTGGGCTCCCACCGGTGGTTGTAAGTGGTAGCGCTGCTATCTCTGAATCACAGCATTTATCAGGTGTTTTCACTTTTTGCAATTTGGACAGGGCTATTTAGTTTTGCTTCACCCTTTAGTCAGTGCCAGTTGTCCATTGTTCCTGGAGGATTCACATCCCTGCCTGGTCTCTTCTGCTTTGCAGTTCTTTTCAACAAAGATAAGTTCTGGCCTTGATTTTGCTGTCCACATGCTGTGGTCTTATTGTTCAGTTATTTTCCATGTTTTGTCTTGTCCAGCTTGGTCTGTATAAGGATTTGTTTAGCCAAGCTGGTATCTCTGGAGATGCAGATATACCCTCCATGTCTTTAGTTAGCTGTGGAGTTTTTGTATTTTCTGTGGTGGATATTTTCTAGTATTTTAATACTGACCGCATAGTACTTTGTCCTATCCTTTCTATTTAGCTAGAAGTGGCCTCCTTTGCTAAATTCTCATTTCAGTCTGTGTATGATTTTTCCCTCTCCTCTCACAGTCAATATTTGTGGGGGGGCTGCCTGTTCTTTGGGGATTTTCTCTGAGGCAAGATAGTTTTCCCTTTTCTATCTCTAGGGGTAATTAGTCCTCCGGCTGTGTCGAGATGTCTAAGGGAGCGCTAGGTATATTCCACGGCTACTTCTAGTTGCGGAGTTAGGTTCAGGGTCTGCGGTCAGTACAGGTACCACCTTCTCCAAAGTACGTCCCATGCTGCTCTTAGGCCACCAGATCATAACAACCGCCGCAATGAAGTGCAGGCGCGGTCCCGTAATGTTCTTTCTGTTCACTAGGCCTCTGTCAGGATCCCACCCCTGACAGGGACACCCCTGAATCTTCCCCTGCAACACCCTCTGCCACAGGATGTTGCCTGGTTCCAACCCAGTCAGCTTCTGACCAACTTCCTATCTATCCCCCAGTTTTACCAGATTGTGAGGAGTGGCCTGATACATAGCACCCTTAGCTCCCACTGGAGGCCAGACTGTGAAGTGTATTGGTGTCTGTGATACCTGGTCAGGTGAACTCCTCCAGTGCCATCAGACGTACCGACACCCCCCTTAGCGGCGGAGCCTCAATACTGCAACGACCAGGACTCTGGGGCGCTGCATACTTGACAGAAGAAAAAAGCTATCACTGCTTCATCTAGGCTTACTAAGTATTGCTTTATATTGGGATCCATATGGTTCTAAGTTATGCAATATGTAATTTCTCTTGAGTTTACCGATACCCTAAATGGGGGAAAATTACTGTTTGGGTACACAGCAGGGCTCTTAAGGGAAGCAGCACCGTTTGACTATTGAATGCAAAAATGGCTGGAAGCGACAGCGGATGCCATGTCGCATTTGGTGAGCCTGATGTGCCTAACCAGTCTAAACCCCCCCAAAATGACTCCATTTTAGAAACTACACACCTCAATGATTTTATTTAGGGGTATAGTCAGGATTTTTAACCCAAAGATACTTCACAGAATTTGATAACATTATGTCATCATATTGAATATGTCGTTATTAGTGTTGAGCACAAGTGCTCATTACTTGAGTTTGTACTGGGGTGCTCCCGGAAGGAACCAAGTATTGCAGGTGCTTGAGCGACTCAGAATCAAACTCAAGTAGCGACCACTTGCGCTCAATGCTAGCCATCATATTGTCATCATTTTTTTAATTTTGAAAAGACCCTAACCCCAACGCTAACCCTAAACTTGGCCCAACCCTATCACTAGCCAAATTCTAAGCCCAACCCTAACCCTAGCTTAATCCCAACCTTAATCCTAATCACATCCCTAGAAATAATGGCAAAAGAATGAAAGAAATAAAAATTATAAAATAAAAAAAAATAATCTGACTAAGGGGATGACACAGGGGGGTGACATACTAAATTTTTGGCTTTTGATCACTGTGATAGTGTCTATCACATTTATCAAAATAAACCGATAGGAAAAATCCCTGCTGTTGCCTGGTCCTGGCAGATTTTTTTTCAGGAACAGGAGATGAGGGCAGGGGGATGGAGCTGGAAGGACCGGGGGATGATCGATATACAAGGGGGGCTTAGGGACTTCATTTATCTCTCCTCTGACATTTATATCATGTCAGAAGAGAAAAATGTTTTGCACACTTTCTTTTTACGTGATCGCTGTTATTCATTGAATCTCTGTTGAAATTTCCTATTCATGGCAGGAGGTCCAACTTCAATGCAGGTTGAAGTGTCAGCTCTTTCTCCCTTACCTAGAAGTTAGAATTAATCCTATAAGTTCAGTGTGAGGATGATATGCCCCCTCTGTAGAGATGTCTTTGCAGAGTTTGCAATTTTTCTCTACAACAATCCTAGACAGTGAGAATGCCCCCTCTATGCCTTACTAGTGCTCCCTCTGTGCCCCTACACAGTAATAATGTTCCATCTGTACTCCATTGTAGTAATAATGCTTCCCTATGCCAAATACAGTTATACAGCACCTTATAGAAATAATGTCCCCCATGCCTCCTTATAATACTAATTCTCCTTTATACTTTACAATAATAATGACCCTGTACATCCGTACAATAATATAAACAACCCCTGTACTTCCTGATAACAATAATTGCTCCTGTGTTTTCCCTATAATGACAATGATTCCCTAGTGTTTCTCCTATCTCCATCCTTAAGATGGTTTCTACAGCCCCTCACACAATATAAAGTTCCCCACAGCCCAGCCCTCCTTACAATACGATCTCCTCCCACAGCTCTCCAGAAAGAATTATGTCCATCCACACAGTGCGATAGTCTCTGGAGCCCACCACTCAATATGATGTCCACTACAGACCCCCACACAGTATTATAGTCACGACACAGACCTTCCCATAGTGTAATTATTCCCTCACAAGTATGATTGTCCCGAAACATTATCCTCTACACGGTACACATGATGATCCCCCCACAACCCTTCACACACACAATGGTGCCCCCCCTAAAGCCCCATACCCAGCATGATGGCTCACCCAGCACCCCCACACAATGTAATAGTATTCCCACAGCACCACACGCAGTATGATGGTCCCTCCAACAGACCCACATACAGTGTGATGGGCCTCAAATACAGTGTGATGGTAACATTACAGGACACGAAAAAACACCTTATACTCACAATACAGACACATATTCAGTCGAGCCTTGCAGTGGATGCAAGTGACGTGTTGCAGTAATGTAATTGGGCTAACCAATGGCCCTCCTTTCTGTTGGAGTAAGTAATAGAACACAGAGCCAGTGGCTTCATGCTGTGACACAGTTGTTAACAGTATGGTATCTTAAGGGTGCTGTTAACAGTATCGCAGTGTCCCTTGGCTGGATTGCCCACCTAGCATTTGCCAGTCTGACCCTGTTGGTCCTCCTATGAAGTCCAGCCTGAGACTACTGAGAAGATATCAATTTCACTACGTACTACAATACTGTGATATTGCATTCGTTAATACAATTGATCATACAAACAGAAGTTGGATAGTTTTTTTTCCTTTTCATTTAAAAAAAAGACAAATAGATTTCCCTAAGACAGATTTAAAAGTAGACTGACAGTGAATTTACAGTGCCTAGTTATACAGTCCTAGGTGACCTCCAAATGTTATAGACCTATTAAATTAAAGGCTCTGAAGTATTATTCCACACAAGTCAAATTTTGGGGAAAAATTCAGGGAAGCCAACAAATTTGAATTTCAAACAGGTGAAACATCTCTATTGATGGCCAAGAAAGCTCATGCAACTAGAACCTGCCAATAAAATTGGTTTGGTATGCTGTCTCCAATTTTTCCCTAGCCGCAGAGGAGCCTGCTCAGCAGAGAGATCGGTCCCAGCGCCTTGCTCAAGCTGTTTCTGAGCATCTGGTTACTGCTGCCATCACCGGTTCAGCTATTGTAACCAGCATTAATCAGCAGCGATCAGACGCTCCAGGGACTAAGTCCTGCTTTTTGTCAACTGAGCATGCCCGTGGGACTACCTCTCATTGGAGGTCAGGGGTCACATGCTCAGGTCCTAAAGCGGCCCTGATTGGATCACTGGGAAGGTCCCGGAGGAAGCAGCTATAAAAGGTTCTCATGGCCGCTCAGCCATGCGCTAGTATAATTCTAAAATTGTGTATGTGTGGATGCAATCTTATAAAAGCTCCTAAATGATCCCCTTCCTTAATGTTGTTGACTGAGTGTAGGTGATTGGAGCTAACTAGTGCCAGATTGTGCCATCCAGCACAAGGCAAGACAGTACTGCATCTATAGCAGCGTCCATCAGAGTGGCATCGTGCACAAATAGTGCGCTTTCCTGTCCCAAGCTTAGGATGGTTAGTGGCATCCGCCAGAGTGACGCTGTACGCACATAGTGCAGTAAATCTTTAGTTCAGTTTCTCACTAGCACCGCAGTTGCGGGGCCGAATGCTAGTGGGTCTAGAGGGACTCTAACCCTGTGTTTTTGGGGCAGGGTCCTGTGATCAAAAACACTAGCGTTCACTCTGCGGTACTGCAGCCCTGTGATGCAACAGGCTTCGCCTCCTTACATACCGGGTGAAGCTAACCCATGTATATTCACATTATACCACCATATACTGTCCGCCATTACCGAGCAGCAGGTGTCATCTCTGCACGTGGACCCCGGGCTGCGAACGTACCTTATATCTTCCTTAATATTATTTGGTGCGTTCCGCCAGCCCTAACATCCTCTCTCAAGAGACAATACATATTTATTTTCCCAGAGGAGCATGCAAGGAATTTTTAAGTATCCTCATACTTAAGGAGAAAACTTACCCCTTAGATCCCAGTCTTAGCCTCTTACCCAGCCAAATCAGATCTCATACTTTGCACTGTCAAGGGGCGATACCCCAAAACACCCTCTTTGAAAAGTGTAAAATTTGCATGCTTGGCATTTTTTAATTGTTCCTGTGTTTGTTTTTTAAATGTTCAAAGCTATCATTTTCACTGATGTTTTCTGGTTTCTCTGTTCCACATGGGGTTATTTATGTTGCATAGTAATGCCTGCTTAATTATTCAATGAGACCAATTGGTCCGAGATCCTAGCAGATACTTCCTGTACATTCAGATCTGGCTTAGGAATGACACATGTGCAATATACTTTTAGGTGCAATATTTTTAAAGTGTGATGGCAGTTATACATGGCACTAGGATGGCAGGAGAGATAAGCTATGCCAGATATTCAAACAAACATGATTCTTTGTCAGTTAACATCCCTATGATCCCCTCTCCCATCTCCTTTCTCTAAAATCCTTAGTTGGCCTCTCACAGTTTACTAACTTTCCTACGAGCGAAGATGGGAATACACTGGACTTCTCCCTGCTCTGCTCAGTGTATGACTTTACTAATTCCTCCCTAACACTCTCTGACCAAAACCTTCTTTCTGTCTCTTTCAAGAACTGTCTCATAGCTCAGGACACCTCCACTTACCACACTTACAGGAATGCACATCCTATTAATACCCAGCAGCTTATGGACAATCTACACTCATCTTGAGCTCCTATTTTCTTCTACTCCTGTCCAGACTTAGCATTGACATACTACAATAATATATTGCAGAGTGTCCTAGATGAAGCAGCACCTGCTACACGCAGAAAGACCCAACACAGATGACAGTAACCGTAACACACAATGCAAACATGTTTTCTTCAGCTTTGCTCAAGGTGAGCTTAGAGTCAATGGAGAAAATCACTTTAGCAAAGGATTTCATCCACTAAAAGTTCATGCCCAAATCTTATAATTCTGCCCTTCATCAGGTCAAACAATCATATTTCACCACCCTTATCACTTCACTAGCTAACAATCCAAAATGACTTTTCGAAACCTTACACTCCCTCCTGAACCCTAGAGCAAAGGCCCCAGTCACCAACCTCCGAAGTGAGGATCTAGACACTTATTTCCTATAAAAAAAATCAACCATATACATTAGAACATTTTTGTTCAATCTCCTCCATTTCTGGATCCCCTTCCCTCTCGCACTTCAAGCTCATTTGCCATCTTTCAGCCTGTTACAGAAGAAGTTACACGGCTCCTCGCTTCTCAGCTTACAACCTACAATAATTAACTTCTCTCTTTCTTCCTGTATATTCGCCTCCTCATTTAAACATTCCATAATAACCCCTTTACTTACTAAACCATCCCTCAAATAGAACTTCACTTTTAACTACAGATTACTGTCTCTAATCTTCCTTTCATCTTTAAAGTTCTGGAACACTTGGTCCACTCCCATCTAATCCGCTGTCTCTAAGATCACACTTATCTTGACCCTCTATAAACTGGTTTCTGCACTTTACACTCTACTGAAACTGCCCTTACTAAAGTCTTTAATGATCTAGTAACAGCTAAATCGAATGGTCACTGCTCCCTGCTGATTTTCCTGGATCTATCTGCTGCAAATGACACTGTGGCTCACCAGCTCATCCTCACTGTGAACAGCTCTATCAGGCTCAAGGATACTGCGCTCTCTTTGTACTCCTCCCAGGGGCGGATTATAATAGGGTCAATCTGGGCGGTAGCCCAGGGCCCAGTGGTGTGGGGGGGCCCTGGGCTACCGCTCAGATTGCCCGCCGCCATCAGGGCATTACTGCCCTGACTGGCATATGGGCCCGGTGGGCAGAGGGGGCCCATATTGGGCCCCATCTCATCTCCTCACCGGGCCCCCCTTACAGGTGCTGCGGCAGTCAGGCTATTGACGTGCAGGTGCGGGCCCGCACGTCAATAGTTAACAGCTGCCAGCCAATCGGAGGCTGGCAGCTGACGTGTGCCGCAGGGCGCACGTCGCCGGCGTCTGACGTCATTGTCAGCCGCCGGCAAGTGCACGCTTCACCTGAGTGGAGGGAGGAAGCTTTTGCCCACCGACCGCCGCAGGAGCGCGGCTTGGTAAGTAAGAACTCGTGTTTTTTTGGGGTTTTTTTAGAGCGGCAATCCCAGGGCAGAAATGCTGGACATGCTGGGGACAGAAATGCTGGACAAGCTAGGGGAAGAAATGCTGGACAAGCTGGGGGCAATATGCTGGCCACACTGGAGGCAATATGCTGGAGACACAGGGGCAGATTTCTGGACACACTAGGGGCAATATGCTGGAAACACTGGGGACAGGATGCTGGACACACTGGGGCAGATTGCTGGTGACACTGGGGCCAATATGATGGAGACACTGGTGGCAGGATGCTGGACACACTGGGGCAGATTGCTGGACACACTGGGGCAGATTGCTGGACACACTGGGGGCAGGGTGCTGGACACACTGGGGGCAATATATTGGAGACACTGGGGGCAGGATGCAGGAGACACTGGGGCAGATTGCTGGTCACACTGGGGCAGAATGCTGGACACACGGGGCAATATGCTGGAGACACTGGGGGCAGGATGCTGGAGACACTGGGGCAGATTGCTGGACACACTGGGGCAGATTGCTGGACACACTGGTGGCAGGATGCTGGACACACTGGTGGCAATATATTGGAGACACTGGGGGCAGGATGCTGGAGACACTGGGGCAGATTTCTGGACACACTGGGGCAGAATGCTGGAAACACTGCGGCAGATTGCTGGACACACTGGGGGCAGGATGCTGGACACCCTGGGGGAAATATAGTGGAGATACTGGGGGCAGGATGCTGGAAACACTGGGGCAGATTGCTGGACACACTGGGGCAGAATGCTGGACACACTGGGGGCAGGATGCTGGAGACAATGGGGCAGATTGCTGGACACAATGGGGGCAGAATGCTGGACACACTTGGGGCAGGATGCTGGAGACACTGGGGCAGATTGCTGGACACACTGGGGGCAATATGCTGGAGACACTGGGGCAGATTGCTGGACACACTGGGGGCAATATGCTGGACACACTGGGGGCAATAAGCTGGACACACTGGGGGCAGGATGCTGGACACACTGGGGCAGATTGCTGGACACACTGGGGCAGATTTCTGGATACACTGGGGGCAATATGCTGGAGACACTGGGGCAGATTGCTGGACACACTGGGGGCAATATGCTGGACACACTGGGGGCAATAAGCTGGACACACTGGGGGCAGGATGCTAGACACACTGGGGGCAGAATCCTGGACACACTGGGGCCAGGATGCTGGAGACACTGGGGCAGATTGTTGGACACACTGGGGGCAATATGCTGGAGACACTGGGGTAGATTGCTGGACACACAGGGGGCAATATGCTGGACACACTGGGGCAGGATGCTGGACACAATGGGGGCAGAATGCTGGACACACTGGGGGCAATATGCTGGAGACACTGGGGTAGATTGCTGGACACACAGGGGGCAATATGCTGGACACACTGGGGCAGGATGCTGGACACAATGGGGGCAGAATGCTGGACACACTGGGGGCAGGATGCTGGACACACTGGGGGCGGGATGCTGGAGACACTGGGGCAGGATGCTGGACACAATGGGGGCTAATTGCTGGACACACTGGGGGCAATATGCTGGAGACACTGGGGTAGATTGCTGGACACACAGGGGGCAATATGCTGGACACACTGGGGCAGGATGCTGGACACAATGGGGGCAGAATGCTGGACACACTGGGGGCAGGATGCTGGACACACTGGGGGCGGGATGCTGGAGACACTGGGGCAGATTGCTGGACATACTGGGGGCAATATGCTGGAGACACTGGGGCAGATTGCTGGACACACTGGGGGCAATATGCTGGAGACACTGGGGCAGATTGCTGGACACAAAGGGGCAATATGCTGGACACACTGGGGGCAGGATGCTGGACACATTGGGGGCAGAGATGCTGGACACATTGGGGCAGAGATGCTGGACACATTGGGGCAGAGATGCTGGACACATTGGGGCAGAGATGCTGGACACATTGGGGGCAGAGATTCTGGACATATTGGGGGCAGAGATGCTGGACACATTGGGGGCAGGATGCTGGACACATTGGTGGCAGAGATGCTGGACACATTGGGGGCAGAGATGCTGGACATATTGGGGGCAGAGATGCTGGACACATTGGGGGCAGAGATGCTGGACACATTGGGGGCAGAGATGCGGGACACATTGGGGGTAGAGATGCTGGACACATTGGGGCAGAGATGCTGGACACATTGGGGGCAGAGATGCGGGACACATTGGGGGTAGAGATGCTGGACACATTGGGGCAGAGATGCTGGACACATTGGGGGCAGAGATGTTGAACACATTGAGAGCAGAGATGCTGGAAACATTGGGAGCAGAGATGCTGGAAACTGGGTGCAGAGATGCTGGACTCATTGGGGGCAGAGATGCTGGACACATTGGGGCAGAGATGCTGGACACATTCAGAGCAGAGATGCTGGACACATTGGGGGCAGAGATGCTGGACACATTGGGGCAGAGATGCTGGACACATTGGGGGCAGAGATGCTGGACACATTGGGAGCAGAGATGCTGGACACTGGGGGCAGAGATGCTGGACACTTGGGGCAGAGATGCTGAAGACATGGGCAGAATGTAGATACGGGGCATGATTGGAGACATGTGGCAGAATGAAAGACATGGGGCTGGATTGGAGACAGATCGTGCAGGATCATGGGGCAGGATGGATATGATGGAGACTGATGGGGCAGGATGGGGAGATCATATGGGGCAGGATGGATACTCATGAGGGCAGGATGGGAGAACATAGGGCTGGAGCCAGGAATGAGATACACCGGGCCAGGATGGGGGATATTATTATTACCATAGGGGCTAATTAAGGGATATTAATACTGCAGTGATGTATTTATTTTATTTTTTGAGGACACTGTTTTAAATGGGGGGGCAGTCCTGTTACTGTGTAGAGTGACACTATGTTGCCTCTTTTTCTTCATGTGGTGTAATGTAGAAGTTGGGAAAAATTAAGTAATGTGTTCTGCAAGTGGAGCTCGAGATAACTGTGTTATTTCCTGCAGAGACGAGCCCTGGCTGAATGAAGTGATGGCAGTCTGTGCTGGAAGAAAGATGAAGGACTTCATCTAGAGACGTCACTGATGAGTCAGTGTGACCTATACTATATACTGAACTGAAGGGTAAATTGACTAGATCAATGGATGTTTGACAGGTTATAGTTTCACACAGGAACTATTTTTCTGGAATAATCTGGTTCAGGTATATGATGACCCCCGTCACATGACCCCGTCACATGACCAGAGGGCCCACAGTGTCTGAAAAGCCCGGGGCCCTGGCTACCCTTAATCCACCCCTGACTCCACCTACCTCTCTTCTGACCACTCCTTTACTGTATCTTTTGCTGGCTCTTACTCCTCTCCTCATTCCCTTACTATCTGGGTTACTTAGGGCTTAAGTCATAGGTCCTCTCCTTTTATGTCTATACACCACATCTACTGTACAAAGAATCAGTATATTTGGGTTCCAGTATCATCTCTATGTTGATGATACCAAATTATACACTTCTTCCCCCACCCTAATACCCTAATACAAAACATCAAGGATTATGTGTCTGCTGTCTCTAGCTTCATGTCCTCCCTTCATCTCAAACTGAATCTCTCCAAAACTGAACGTATTGTGTTTCCTCCATCTACACATCTGCTGTCTTGGGGTTGTATTTGACACAGAACTTTCCTTTATTCCCTATATCCAATCGCTCACTTGCTCATGTCACCTGCATCTTAAAACTATCTCCAGAATCTCCTAAAACTCTTAGGCCATGTGCACACGTTCAGGATTTTTAGCGTTTTTTTCGCGTTTTTTCGCTATAAAAACGTGATAAAAACGCGAAAAAAACGCTAACATATGCCTCCTATTATTTACAAGGTATTCCGCATTTTTTGTGCAAATGTTGCGATTTTTTCCGCGAAAAAATCGCATAGCGGAAAAAAAAGCAACATGTTCATTAAAAATGCGGAATTGCGGGGATTCCGCACACCTAGGAGTCCATTGATCTGCTTACTTCCCGCACGGGGCTGTGCACACCATGCGGGAAGTAAGCAGATTATGTGCGGTTGGTACCCAGGGTGGAGGAGAGGAAACTCTCCTCCATGGACTGGGCACCATATAATTGGTCAAAAAATAAGAATTAAAATAAAAAACAGTCCTATACTCACCCTCGATGTCCAGCGCAGTGTTCCCGCCTCTGTGCTGCACGCTGGCTGGTTCCTGTAGCTGGTGTGCGGAGAAGGACCTTGCCGAATGACGTCACTGTCCTGTGATTGGTCGAGACCGCTCACGTGACCGTGACGTCATGGAAGGCCCTGCGCGCACACATCAGCTATAGGAATGGACGCCGGTGAGGAGATCTGATGTCTGCGGGTGAGTATAAGCATTTTTTTTATTTTTTTTATTATTTTTAAACGTTCTATCTTTTACTATAGATGCTGCAAAAGCAGCATCTATAGTAACAAGTTGGTCACACTTGTCAAACGCTATGTTTGACAAGTGTGACCAACTTGTCAGTCAGTTTTCCAAGCGATGCTACAGATCGCTTGGAAAACTTTAGCATTCTGCAAGCTAATTACGCTTGCAGAATGTTAAAAAAACGCAAAAAAAACGGATAAAAAACGCAAAAAAAAAAAATGCGGATTTTTTGCAGAAAATTTCCGGTTTTCTTCAGGAAATTTCTGCAAGAAATCCTGAACGTGTGCACATACCCTTACTGTAGCTCTTATTCATTCTTGTCTGGAATACTGCAACTCTCTATTGGTGGGTCTCCCTCTAACCAACTTTCTCCTCTTCAATCCATCCTGAAAGCTGCAGCTAGGGTTGTATTTCTGTCCAGCTGCTTCACCGATGCCTCCACCTTGTTCCAGTCATTACACTGATTGCCAATTCACTACAGAATACAATTCAAACATATCTCTCTCACCAACAAAGCGCTTCACAGTTCTCCACCATGCTATATCTCATCCTTCATCTCTGTCTGTTGCCCTACACGTGCCCTCTGTTCTGCAACTTACCCAAGACTAACATCCTTCATAATTCTAACCTTGCATCTCTGTCTCCAAGACTTCTCTGGTGCTAAGCAAGTTTTCTGGAATGCACTACTCCAGGTGATCTGAATGATATCTAGCCCTCACATTTTTAAAAGTGCTTTAACAACTAGTGATGAGCGAACATGCTCACCACTACTCGGTACTCGCCCGAGCATCACTATGCTCGGTGTACTCATAGTTACATACATAGTTATTAAGGTTGAAGGAAGACTTTAAGTCCATCTAGTTCAACCCATAACCTAACCTAACATGCCCTAACATGTTGATCCAGAGGAAGGCAAAAAAAAACCATGTGGCAAAGAGTAAGCTCCACATTGGGGAAAAAAATTCCTTCCCGACTCCACATACGGCAGTCAGACTAGTTCCCTGGATCAACGCCCTATCAAGGAATCTAGTGTATATACCCTGTAACATTATTCTTTTCAAGAAAGGCATCCAGTCCCCTCTTAAATTTAAGTAATGAATCACTCATTACAACATCATACGGCAGAGAGTTCCATAGTCTCACTGCTCTTACAGTAAAGAATCCGCGTCTGTTATTATGCTTAAACCTTCTTTCCTCCAGACGTAGAGGATGCCCCCTTGTCCCTGTCTCAGGTCTATGATTAAAAAGATCATCAGAAAGGTCTTTGTACTGTCCCCTCATATATTTATACATTAAAATAAGATCACCCCTTAGTCTTTGTTTTTCCAAACTAAACAGCCCCAAGTGTAATAACCTATCTTGGTATTGCAGACCCCCCAGTCCTCTAATAACCTTGGTCGCTCTTCTCTGCACCCGCTCTAGTTCAGCTATGTCTTTCTTATACACCGGAGACCAGAACTGTGCACAGTATTCTAAGTGTGGTCGAACTAGTGACTTGTATAGAGGTAAAATTATGTTCTCCTCATGAGCATCTATGCCTCTTTTAATACATCCCATTATTTTATTTGCATTTGTAGCAGCTGCCTGACACTGGCCACTGAATATGAGTTTGTCATCCACCCATACACCCAGGTCTTTTTCATTGACGGTTTTGCCCAGAGTTTTAGAATTAAGCACATAGTTATACATCTTATTACTTTAACCCAAGTGCATGACCTTACATTTATCCCCATTAAAGCTCATTTGCCATTTATCAGCCCAAGCTTCTAGTTTCCATAAATCATCCTGTAATATAAAATTGTCCTCCCCTGTATTGATTACCCTGCAGAGTTTAGTGTCATCTGCAAATATTGAAATTCTACTCTGAATGCCCCCTACAAGGTCATTAATAAATATGTAAAAAGAAACGGGCCCAATACTGACCCCTGTGGTACCCCACTGCTAACTGCGACCCAGTCTGAGTGTGCTCCATTAATAACCACCCTTTGTTTCCTATCCCCGAGCCAGCTCTCAACAAACTTACACATATTTTCCCCTATCCCCATTATTCTCATTTTATGTATCAGCCTTTTCTGTGGTACCGTATCAAAAGCTTTTGAAAAGTCCATATACACTACATCTATTGGGTTCCCTTTGTCCAGTCCGGAACTTACCTCTTCATAGAAGCTGATCAAATTAGTCTGACATGAACGGTCTCTAGTAAACCCGTGTTGATACTGGGTCATGATGAGGTTATTCCTCTTCAGATACTCCAGTATAGCATCCTTTAGAATGCCCTCCAGGATTTTACCCACAGTAGAGGTTAAGCTTACTGGCCTATAATTTCCGAGTTCAGTTTTTGTCCCCATTTTGAATATTGGCACCACATTTGCTTCACGCCAGTCCTGTGGTACATACCCTGTTATTATGGACTCTTTAAAGATTAAAAATAATGGTCTGTCAATGACTGTACTTAATTCCTGCAGTACTCGGGGGTGTATCCCATCCGGGCCCGGAGATTTGTCAATTTTTGTGATTTTTAGACGCCGCCGTTAGTGTTGAGCGATACCTTCCGATATTCAAAAGTATCGGTATCGGATTGGATCGGCCGATATCCCAAAAATATCGGATATCGCCGATACCGATGCTCGATACCAATACAAGTCAATGGGACACAAATATCGGAAGGTATCCTGGATGGTTCCCAGGGTCTGAAGGAGAGGAAACTCCGTCAGGCCCTGGGATCCATATTCATGTAAAAAATGAAGAATAAAAATAAAAAATATGGATATACTCACCCTCGGACGAGCCCTGGCTGTCACCGCTTCAAGCGTCTGCCTCCGTTCCTAAGAATGCAGAGAGTGAAGGACCTTCGATGACGTCACGGTCACGTGAGCGGTCACATGAGCGGTCACGCGACCAATCACAAGACTGCGACGTCATCACAGGTCCTGTACACTCACTGCATTCTTAGGAACGGAGGCTGCCGGTTGCACCGCTAAGGTCCAGGGACCATCATAGGGGTGAGTATAGCCATATTTTTCATTTTTAGTCTTTATTTTTTACATGAATATGGATCCCAGGGCCTGAAGGAGAGTCTCCTCTCCTCCAGACCCTGGGAACCATACACTGGGAACTTCCGATTCCGATTTCCGATATCACAAAAATATCGGAACTCTGTATCGGAATTCCGATACAGCGAATATCGGCCAACACCCGATATTTGATCGGAATGCTCAACACTAGCCGCCGTACTTCCTGCTGGGTTAAGTAGGTGACACTTAATGGGGAATTTTTCTTATCACTGATCATATTGTCTGCCATGGGATTTTCTTGTGTAAATACTGATGAAAAAAAAAAGTCATTTAGCATATTGGCTTTTTCCTCATCCTCATCCACCATTTCACCCAGACTATTTTTAAGGGGGCCAACACTTTCATTTTTTAGTTTCTTACTATTTATGTAGTTAAAGAATATTTTGGGATTATTTTTACACTCTGTGGCAATGAGTCTCAATTTTTACTGCCTTGATTTGCTTTTTACAGAATTTATTTAATTTTCTGTATTTATTTAGTGCCTCATCACTACCTACTTCCTTTAATTCTCTAAATGCTTTCATTTTGTCACTTATTGCACCCCTTACAGCTCTATTTAGCCATATTGGTTTCCTCCTATTTCTAGTATGTTTATTCCCATGCGGTATATACTGTGCACAGGTCCTATCCAGGATGCTAATAAACGTCTCCCATTTTCTTTGTGTATTTTTATGTCTCAGGATATCGTCCCAGTTAATTGCACCAAGATCATCTCTCATCCATTGGAAATTTGCCCTCCTGAAGTTTAGTGTCCTTGTCACCCCTCTATTGCAAACCTTATTAAAGGATACACGAAAACTTATTATTCTGTGATCACTATTCCCCAAGTGACCCGCAACCCGGCAAGCAATGAGTATTTCCGGGATTATTCGGCGGAAGCGCGGGTCTCTGCACTGCAATTCTGGTGCTCTTTAGAGCACCAATGACAGTGCAGGGATTGTCAGCCATGCACTGTAATGCCGCAACTATCTTTGGTGTGGTATTACAGTTATTGGCTGGCCGAACAGTGTCATCAGGTGTTTAAAAGACCTGGTCCCGCCCTTCTCACCGCATTCCGCTCCGAACTTAGAGAGTGTAGGGAGTGCTGCTGCTGAGATAGGGTCAGAATCATTCTTTTAATAATTAGTGTAGGTTTGCAACTGTTCAGTCCACAACGCCTGAGAAGCCAACAGTCCTTTTTAGGGCTAATTCGGGGGTCCAGAGATTGCAACGCTAGGTAGGCAGGGGAGTCTTTGTGCACATATCCACATCAGTGCAAGGCCAGCATGCAGTGTATGTGAGTACATAGCTCTCACTGCATACATATAAAAGCTCAATTACTGTCTTCTGCTGCTTATGTGATATATACCTAGCTGCAGTTTTCTGTGGCCTTTTTTTTCTTCACCTTATACCTGTTCCTTTTATTCTAAAGCAATCCATAGCCCCCTTATTTCAACATTTATTTGCTTGGTAATGCTGCCTACTACAGCTGGGTTATTGCAATCGAAGAACGTGCAAATCTACCTTTTTTTTTGTCCCAGGCACCAGATGTGAGTGCGCCAAAAAATCTTTTTTTATGTGTCATAGCCAAATTGTTGACACAATTTAGTTGTGCCTCAAAAAATCAAGGCTGCATTTAGATCAGTCTGTTATCTGAGTCTGACGGCTGGTGTATCTGTGGTGGAAAAATCGTAGCTTCGCAGGCACAAGTTTCATAGTTCTGTCTGCTATCCTTGTTGTACTAATTTTTAATTTTTTGCCAAATTTCACATACTGTACAAGAGAAAAAAAAATTATACAGTCTGTTATCTGTGGCTGTGGCCTGGTGTATCTTTGGTGGAAAAATTGTAGTTTTGCAGGCATACATATCATAGTTCTGTGTGCTATCCTTGTTCTTTTTTTTTTTTTTCAAAAATTCACCAAAAAAATAAATACATTTATACAGTCTGTTATGTCAGGCTGAGGCCTGGTTTATCTGTGTTGGAAAAATCGTAGCTTCGCAGGCATAAGTTGCATTGTTCTGTCTGCTAGCCTTGTTCCACTCATTTTTTTTAATTCTCCAAAAAAGAAAAAAAAATGTGTACAGTCTGTTTACTGTGGCTGCGGCCTGGTGTATCTGTGGTGGAAAAATTGTAGCTTTGAAGGCATACTGATCAGATATAATTTTGCTCCAAATAAATACATTTGCGTTGAGCTTTTGAAATAGTTCAGTAGTCCATTTAAAATGGGCAAGGCAAGGGGCAAGGGATGGAGAAGTGGATGTGATGCTGATGGTGCATACAGAGGACGAGGCTGTGGCCAAGCTGAAAGTGGGCCAGCACAACGACACACATCTTCTCGCTCGACCTTCCTGTCCCAGTTTCTAGGGGACCGCAGCACACCACTATTGAAGCCAGAGCAGTGTGAAACGGTTGTTGGTTGGATAGTGGATAATGCTTCCAGTCAGTTAGCCCTCACCACCAAGTCTTCCACACGGTCAAGTCTGAGTAGCCGGGAGTGTGGACTGGATATTCCTCACCCTGATCCTCCTTCCTCCCACCATGCCGAGTCCCTGAGACAACTGATCCCACACTTGGACACTCCAAAGAGCTGTTCAGTTTTCTCTTTCAAGATTCCAGACTCTTGGACGGTCATCTTGAAGTGGGGCCAGATGAATTTGCATGTAGCGATGCCCAAAGCTTTGACCAGCCACGGTCACACGAAGGCGATAGTGGCAAAGTGTCACAAGAGGTGGACAATGATGAGACATAATTGCCAGAAAGTCAGGAGGAGGAGCAGGGTGCGGATGTGGAAGAGGAGGTGGTGGATGACATAGTGATTGACCCAACCTGGCATGAGGACATGCAGAGCGAGGACAGCAGCACACATGGGGAAGGAGGCATATCACCGCAACAGGCAGGAAGAAGCAGTGTGGTGGTCACAGACAGAAGGCGTGCATCCGTTCCCAATAACACCAACATGAGGGAAGATGCCACTCCAACTGTTAGATCTTCCCGAGTCTGGTTATTTTTTAAAGACTCTGCTGATAACCCCAAACAGGCCATTTGCAGCACCTGGCATCCCCACATCAGCAGGGGTAGCAAAACTTCCAGCCTGACCACCACCAGCATGATCAGGCACATGGCAGTAAAGCACCCGACTTTGTGGGCCGAAACCCAGGCTCCAGGACCACTGCCTGCAGGTGACACCACTACTTCTTCCACTGTTTTGCATAGAAGCCAATCCCTAGTCCACCATGCATGTGAAGATGCCTGTAGCCCTGCACCTGTTGTTGCCCACAGTCAAGCAGCACCATCATCAAGCCCGTCCACGTCCTTGTCCCAGCACAACCATCAGTTGTCTATGCCCCAGTCATTGGAAAGCAAGCAAAAATACCCAGCCAACACCCCACAGGCCACAGTACTAAATTCTAACATTTCTCTTCTGCTTGCGCTCAACATGTTACCTTTTAGGCTCATTGAGATGGACGCTTTCTGCAACCCCAATCGCTACTATTTCTCCTGGTGTGCCATAGTGGCATTACACCAGCATGTGTCCCACAACATTACTCATGCCCTCAACAATGCTGTTACTGGGAAAGTCCACCTAACCACGACACGTGGAAAAGTGCTTGTGGGCAGGGATAGTACATCTCACTACGGCACACTGGGATAACATAGGGCCCTACGTCAATCAGGGTTGCCCCCACAGTCTACAGCTCCTGCACCACCTCCTCCTCCTCCTCATCAGCCTCCATCTCTGAAATCAACACATCAGTCAGAAGCTGGAAGCACTGCAGAACTGCCTCAGCCAAGCAGCAACAGGCTGTGCTGAAGCTAATCTGCATAGGTGACAAACCGCACAATGCAGAAGCGTTGTGGGCAATCCTGAAAGAGCTGTCAGATATTTGGATGACACCGCTGAACCTATAGCGAGGCATGGTCATGTGTGACAATTTCTGGAACCTGGTGGCAGCTCTGAGGCAAGGTGAGCTCACACACATAACTTGCCTGGCCCATGTGCTTAACTTCGTGGTCCATCGTTTTCTGAAAAGCTACCCGGAGCTGCCAGAGCTGCTAGTGAAAGTACGCCGTCTGTCTGCACATTTTAGAAAGTCAGCTACAGCTTCAGTTGCACTTGCCGTGCTCCAGTAGCGTTTGTAGCTTTCGGCTCACCGACTGGTGTGTGATGTCGCCACACGTTGGAACTCTGCACTGCATATCTTGGAAAGGATTTGTGAGCGGAAGAGGGCAGTTGTTGACTACCAACATCAACAAGGCCGTCGATATTCAGTTCAGACTCCACACATAAGACCTCAGGAGTGGACATGGATGTCAGACATATGTACCATTATACAAAACTTTGAGGACTGCACCAAGATGGTGAGCGGCAATGACGGCATAATTAGTGTCTCCAACTCACCATCCCATTTCTCAGCATTCTGAAAATCTCTGCTCACAATTTAAGAGGATGCATTGCAGGCAGAGCATGAGAATATGGAGCAAGGAACCATACAGGGGGATTACACTCAGCCCAGCCTCATGTCTTCCCAAAGTGGATTGGTAGGCAATGAGGAGGATGAGGAGAAAGAACAGGAGTTACTTTCATGCGCTGTAGAAAGTACTACAAGTACAGCTGTCATACTGTCTGTTCAGCAGGGACGGCCTGAGGACAGGGAGGAGGAGGATGAGTAGGAGGAGGACAGCATGGCCAGTAGTCCTGTTGGTGAGGACACGGAAGTATTTCCTGTTAGCAGTCTGGCATACATGGCTGACTTTATGTTGCACTGCGTTTCACGAGACCCTCTCAATATAAAAATTTTTGATGACACTCATTACTGGTTGGTGACACTTCTAGACCCACGCTACAAGGAGAACTTTCAATCTCTTCTGCCAGTGGCAGAGAGGTGTACTAAAATGTTACAGTACCAGAGGGCCCTTGTAGCGGAATTACTTAGAAAATTCCCATGTGAGAACGCTGGCAGCAGTCGTAAGTTTGTTGTATAACCAAGGAGTCCAAGCAAAAGAGACAGAAGTGCAATCCAGCTCAGGCAGGGGAACAATGGCAAAGCTCTGGGACAGTTTTCTCAGACCCTCCCATCGTGCCAGCACAGAGGCAATGGGTGCTGTCACAAAAAGTGCAATGTTTGGGAAGATGCACCTGTCAACTGAAAATGCTGACAGGCTGACTCTTATAAAAATGAACAGGGGCTGGATTGGGCAAGATTTCTGTACACCACCCAGTGAACACAGCGAAACAGAACCTCTAATACATTGTCTTTTTTGTGGAGGTTTATTGTCATGCACCTCTCCCCAACCACACATGGCTATCCTCTTCCTGATTCTGTCTATTTGGTGTTATCCTCCTCCTTATCCTCATCCTCATCATCCACAACCAGTACTACACCATGGTGAACGTATTCCGTGATGCAAAAGTCACTCAATTTTTGTGCAAGGGTGTTTTTCTGATGCCCGTTACTAATTAGAAACAAAAATAAACTTCCCACAAGGGGAACTGTCATCAAAATGAGATGTACGTATATTTTTCCCATATATTCTTATATATTCCAGTTTTAATATCTCTGCACCCTCCTTTTATGACCCAGTGTATACTTCTACAATATGAAAATATTGAAAT
The DNA here is from genome assembly GCF_051348905.1 of Ranitomeya variabilis. NCBI lineage: Eukaryota > Metazoa > Chordata > Amphibia > Anura > Dendrobatidae > Ranitomeya > Ranitomeya variabilis. Next base: position 821,492,217 of record NC_135232.1, on the reverse strand, counting down.
GCTATTATATATTTTTTTTTATATCCCTGTCTCTGAGCTATTGCTAGGGACAAACGTATCTCATTGGACACAATCTGGCATCATATATATGAACCTGTGTTCGCCCTTCCCTTTTGTTATTTACTTTCATTGGTGGATTCAGATCATTTTTTTTCATTTATTTCATTATGATTTATCTTAATGTCTCCTCATTCTCCACCACTAGATCACCAGACTTAATGTCTTCTGTGCCGCTATAGGCAGTCCAATTTTTGGCAAGGGTGTATATGATGGCCATAGTTTATTTTTAAAAAATGTATCCCCCTTGGGGAAATGTTTGTCAGCCCATGCAATGCCTGTTTGGGCATTACAAGTGTAGGAGACACACTCCTTTACATTGGGCCTAGTTTTTAATGAGGCCTTCAGCAATGTCTCCTCATTCTGCACCACTAGATCGCCATTCATCATGCTTAACGTGTTCTGTGCTGCTATAGGCAGTCCAATTTTTGGCAAGGATGTCAATGATGGCCATAGTATATTTAAAAAAAAATTTATCCCCATTGAGGAAATGTTTGTCAGCTCATGCACTGTGTCTAGGAGACACACTCCTTTACATTGTGCCTACTTTTTCATGAGGCTTTCAGCAATGTCTCCTCATTCTTCACCAATAGATCACCATGCTTAACGTGGTCTGTGCTGCTACAGGCAGTCCAATATTTGCCCAGCCTGTCTATGCTGTCCATAAAAGATTTTTTAAAAAGGTACCCCCATGGGGAAATGCTTCTCAACCCATGCACTTCGTGTATGGGCGTTACAAGCCTAGTAGACCCGCTCCATATCATTGGGCCTAGTTTTTAAGTGTGCTAGTTGGGCAAGGAGTCTATGTGCACATATCCACATAACTGCAAGGCTTGCAGACTCTGTATGTGAGTCTATAGATCTCCCTGCATACGTCAAAAGGCTCCATTACTGTCTGCTTCTGCGTATTTTATATATACCTAGTTATTCCTGGGAATTTTTTATTTTTATTTTTAAGATTATAACTGCTCATTTTCTTCTAAAGCAATACATAGCCCCCTTTTTTTTACATTTATTTTCTTGGTCACGCTGCAGACTACAGCCAGGTCATTGCAATACAAGTGCGTGAAAATATAATTTTTTACATATTTTGGGGGGGCCCAGGCATCAGATGTGAGTTAGCCTAACAATCTGTCCTTTTTTGGGGGGGTACTATCTAATATTTTGTAGTGTCTTATAACATTTTTGGACACCATTTTGCTGCCCCAAAAAACTTTAGCTGGACCCCAAAAAATTAGCTACAGATGTTATATTTATTACTGTGTGTTGTATGCCACATGCATCGCATGTATAATTGGGTATAAAAGAGCAGCCAATTATTCATATCTCGGGGGCTGATCAGGACGGGACTCCTCTGCTCTCGCAATCAATCAGCAAACTGTGGATTATATTCAGCAGATTTGTCTTTTTGCATGATTTATTTCCGGAGGTGCGATTCTCCCTTCGAACTGTAGCAGTTCGGTATCGAAATTCAGCCCCCAGTCATGTTGCTCTTTCTGAATGCTCTCATCCTTGTGTATGTAGTTCATGAACTTCCCGACTTACCGCTTCCTCTGTTCTGGTGTTAAGCGGGTGTGAATGGCCAGGTCTTTCATGACGTTGAATTCGTTTCTCATTCTGTCGGTCAGACCTGTTAGGTTACAGAACTCTGGCACCAGTACAATGGCTCTGTCTGTGGCTCCCAGCTTGGGCCTCCGGGGGATGTTCACGATTAGTGGCTGGATCATGTCTTTCACTTGTTCATTGTATTGGTTCTTATAGTAGTCCAGAAAGCTGATCTCGCTTCCGTCTGCCTTCTTGGAGATTGATGTTGTAGTCATCTTGTTTATACTGTAGGTTTTAGTGTTGGAATTGGTGAGGATGATCTGTCCAATTAGCTCCTTGCAGCAGGCATCCTGGAACCTCTGACAGCCACAAGAGGAGTAGAGGCTGCTCATGATGTCATGCACAGTCTCATTCCTGAGTACTTTCTGGCTAACATCAATGCACAACATGATGCTGGACTCGTACTGAAGGATGGAGGTGGAAAACCATGGCGAGTTGGTGGGCTCTGACTTCGATGGCATCGCTCGGGTTGTAATAGTTGTGTATCTGCTTCATATCCATTATTTTCAGGAGTCTTTGGAAAATGATGTTATAGAAATGGAAGCAGGTGGGCGAGGTCGGTGGAAGCTCGTTGGTCAGGGTGATTGTTCTCCGCACGTTCTCTCCATTTTGAGTTTGGCTGAACATCTCGGTGACCTTATTTAGTCTTTTTGGTAAAACCAGCATAGTTCCATCAAACGCCCGTGCCTTCCTGATGGTTTCTTCATGCTGGTACAGGAGGCCATACCTCAAACGCTTGGAATCCATGACAAGGTTGAAGTCAATGTGATACTGGTACAGGGCCCACTGTGGTCGGGACACCAGCTTCATATGGTTGGTCATAAGAGTAATCTTGGTTCCAGAGGTGCCAGATTTTGATTTTTGGATGTGTTCGATAGTCTGCCGGGTGTTCACCCCAGGGTCATGGAAATCATGACTATGGCCGCCCTGTTCCCTGATAAACACTTCTGCTAGTCCGGCTGACACCTACAGAACCTCGATCGATGGTTTCTCTGCTGCCACTGCCGGCTGACCTCTCTGGTGCCCTCTTCTGATGAGCAAAGGCTCAGGGGCTGGCTGCTGAGACCTGACTGCTGGCCGGGGTCCTTGTGGCTGCTGTACCTGTCCAGGTGGTCTTTGTGGGGCCTGCTCCTGCACACGAGCTCGGCCACAGGCCCAGGATCTTTCTCGTCAGTTTATCTTTTACTTCGTACACAAACCACGCACTAATGTGTATTGTGCCTAATTCTTAATGAGGCCTTCATCAATGTTTCCTCATTCTCCACCACTAGACCACCATGGTGAGCATGTTGTATGCTGCTACAGCCATTCAATTTTTGGGCAAGGGTGTCTATGATACCGATAAATAATATTTTAAAACTGTAACCCCCACTTAGTGTATGGGCATTACAAGTCAAGGAGACCCGCTCCTTTAAATTGGGCCTAGTTTTTAATGAGGACTTCCTCCACCTCTAATCATTTTCCACCACAACATCTCCAGGGTTCACGTGTTCCGTGCTTCTATAGACAGTCAATTTTTTGCCAAGGGTGTCTATGATCACCATTAAATATTTTTTCAAAATTTACTCCCCATGGGGAAATGTTTGTCAGCCCATACACTTAGTGTATGGACATTACAAGTCTAGGAGACCCGCTCCTTTAAATTGTGCTTAGTTTTTAATGAGGCCTTCCTCCACCTCTCATGATTTTCCACCACTAGATCACCAGGGTTCACGTGTTCCGTGCTGCTACAGACAGTCAATTTTTTGGGAAAGGTGTCTGTGATCCTCATTAAATATTTTTTTTTAAATGATTCCCCCTTGGGGAAATGTTTGTCAGCCCATACAGTGTACGGTATTACTATGAGAACCACTCCTTTGTAATGTGACAGTTTTTTTATGAGGCCCTCCTCCATGTTTCTTCCAAGGGGTATTGGGGTGCGTTAAAATTAAGATCAAGGCGGCCCTTGTATTCAATGCATAAGGAAGCAGTATGGCAGGACCAACTGAAGAATGTGAAGTGGGTTTTCCTGTGGTCATCCAGTACCTAGGTTCAAAGGCTTATTGGGGTACATATGACTTGGTAGCAGGGCAGACCTTGCAGTTAATACATAATAAAACAGTATAGCAGGACCAACTGAAGAATGTGAAGTGGGTTTTCCTGTGGCCATCCAGTTCCTGGGTTCAAAGGCTTATTGGGGTGCATATGACTTGGTAGCAGGGCAGGCTTTGAGTTAATACATAAGAAAACAGTATGGCAGGACCAACTGAAGAATATGAAGTGGGTTTTCCTGTGGCCATGCAGTTCCTGGGTTTAAAGGCTTATTAGGGTGCATATGACTTGATAGCAGGGCAGGCCTTGCATTCAGTGCAACATTTTTTCAGGAAGTCCTCCTGTACCTCTCATGAAAAGGTTTATTGGGGTGCGTTGTAATTGTAGCCACTCACTGCATAGGCAATAACAGCATAGGAGACCCATTGTTTAATAATGGCCCTTTAAGAATATTAATGCCGCCTGATTCCCCTCTAAAAATAGGCTTTAAGAGTCCCTCCTTCATAAATGAAACAAGATGTGTCTCCTTATGTGTCACACACCACATGGCCAGCTAGGGTTGTTAAATGTTTCAATTACATTTCCCAGTGAATACATTTGTATTGGTTGAAAGCAATGTGAAAGTTGAAAAAATGCATCAAAAACGCTGCGTGTGAACTCCAAGTGGTGGAGGAACATTTTGGTCTGGGGCTAATTGTTTTGCCTTATATACAAGTCATTACCCTGGACAGGATGTACCTTAACATATTTCCCAGCAAAATCAATTTTGGTTTTGTTTTCGTATGTTTTTTTGTGCACCTGTTAAAATGGCGTGAAACTCTGACAATATTGCTTATAGCTGTGAAGTCAGAAATGCTTCCAGGGGCGATGCCCATGATGTTCCTGTGTCATTTGAGCAGTGTTTCCATCATTTTCAGATGTTTTTAGACCTGAAAAGGACCCCCGGGGGGATCGCGGTAAAAATACTCGGGTTTCCCATAGACTTATATTGGGCTCGTTGTTCTGGCCGAGTACCCGAGTATTCCAATTTGCTCGACCCGAGCAACGAGCACCCAAGCATTTTAGTGCTCGCTCATCACTATTAACAACAAATCTCTTTAAACAAGCCTATCACCTTAACTCACTACACTAACTCTCCCCTGTTTCCTCCTAAATATTTTTCAGAATCTGCTCCCTCCTATTCACCTGTCTCCACACCCTCTATGCACACAATAACTGCGCTTAAATATATTGGCTGATAACTGGATCTTGCAGCTTTATATGAAAAACACTATTTATTATAATAGCTGGATATCATATAAGAACTTTTCACTTATTGTGACCCCCTAATTCCTTGTAGATTATAAGCTTGCAAACAGGGCCCTAATTCCTAATTATGCAATTCAAGTTTCATATTTCATGTTTGCATGCTACAGTGCTACAGAGTGCTACTTTATTTGTTGGTTGGATATGGAGATGGCTACTCTTAGTATGCACTTTTTCACAACTGATTTCTGTTTGTAAGTGACAGTCTTTTGATATTGGTATACATTGGCTCTCTGACTGAGCACTCCACCCCTCAGCCTCAGGTGTTTTTAATTACAGCAGGATCCTACCTTTCCATAAAGATGTAGACTTTAGCCTAAGAGAGGATTGACATAAGGCAGATCCCAACAACAAGAATCGTCTTATCGTGGCTGCCGGATACACCTGAATTGGCCAATTTATGTGCTAAGCATTCTCAATTTTTCATATTTTCTAGTGCAGTAATGCAGTTCAAGTTTAATATTTAATGTTTGCATGTTATAGCACTACAGAGTGCTTCTTTATTTGTTGGTTGTATATAGAGAAGGCTTCTCTTAGTAAGCACCTGTTCACACCTGATTTCTGTTTGGAAGTGACAGTCAGTCTTTTGATATTTGATACTAGTGATATGGTGTCAAAGCTGGACTTAGAAGTTGGGTCCAGAGTTGGTTTCTTCAAAATAGTTGTTATTGTTGCCTGTTTGAAAGCATAAAGGAAGTCACCAGAGGTTAATGATTGGTTGAAGAGATGGGTTAGGGCTTAGATAAAGATAGTGGTGAGGTTGGGGAGCAAATGCGATCAGATAAGGTAAAAATAATAAGCGGTGAGATTTGTCTTGAAGAAAAGTGAGTAAGCTTTACTTCAGTGATGGTGGGAAATAGTGATGGGGAAGAACATTGGTCTGCTTTATAAGAAGGAGGTTTGATGATTGAACAGTAAACTTTTTTCTGATTTGGTCAGTCTTATCTTTAAAATGTGCGGTATCTCTATAACAAGCGTAATATACAAGGAATATTTGCAAAAAATTATTATTTTGGCAAAACCTGCTGTGTAAAAGCCTTAAACCATGCTTTGCCAAATCCAAAATGCCTCAATAAAATGTTTTCCAAACTTTGGCAGCAATGTATTTTTCCTCTATATATGATATATACAGCTATTTTACTGTTTACTTTTAATAAAATAAATATTATTTTATTATAAGATGTAGCATAACCATTGTTTTAAAGGCAAAATGTGTAACAAATGCTGCCTTTAAAACAGAGTGAAGAAAAATAATTCCACAATTTCTTTGCTCAGCAGCCAGCCTATCGAAAGAGCCAGAAAATGTGTTGCTGAGGCAGAATAAGCTCCAAGCTCTTGGGTTTAAAAAAAAATGCAATGTTTTCATAGTGCTGAAGTGGAAGTTTGTGTGTATCAAAGCCCTGACAAATGTTCCTGCAGTTAAGCAAAACTTTGTTTATATTGCGTGCCTCTCAACAGAAATTAAGAACTGTGGAAATAATCCACGCGAGTGCCTGGCAATCTTCTCTCGTTCTCTTTTAGTGGATATGACAATCTCACCTGCTGCGGGAGACTGGAAATAAAAGGACAATCTCACGTCATTAATAAAACATCAGCTGGAGTCGAATCAGAGGCAGAGTTAACCACTGGAGACCCAGTATAATACTTAATTTTATCGATGATGGAAGTGCTTTAGCCTGAGGTAACTTTCGTGGAGGCCATGTTTGCGTGCAAACCTTCACTTAAAGCCATACAGGATGGCAGAGCTGATGTTCACACGAGTGTAAACTTACATTGAAATGCATGAACCGCATGAGATGTTACATCACTCAAGCCAGTCAGCTTTGGCAGTGGCCTAATGTTTTATTTAAGCTTACTCCTCTAAGGAGATCTAAAAATTCACTCAACGCCCTCGGAAATGTGTCTGTTTTGGCTGCAGAAAATGGTTCCCAATCACGAAAGGATAAAAACATCAAAATAAGCTAATAGAGATCTGCCTTGAAATTCAGTCCCTGTGGGCAGGGGGCTTTTTCATAAAGGGGGGCTGTGAGTACATTATTCACAGATCAAGGAGTTTTAATGCGCAAGTGCTTTACATTTTAGAATGATGAACTGAAGTGTAGGCAAAAAAAGCAAGCAAGAGAGTAAAGAAGAGAAATAATTTTGTGATCAGAATATTTCAGGACAATAGCTCATACTTATAAATCCAATTACTAATCAGATAACTAGGGAAACATGACATAGCACAGAAATAACACACTCCTTCAGCTTAGCCAGCTATTTCTCTAAGGCTGGTTTTACATTTATGTCTGTGAGCGCAGCGTTCATACATCCGCATGCGTCCAGTGTACATATCTTTAACATGCTGTACGCAGTGACATGCGTTTGCTTGCGTTTGTCTGCATTTGCGTACGCATGCATCCTTTTGCAGTTTGCGTAGGGGGGCTGCTAACACAACATGTTGCATTTTTTGGCAGCAAATTTCTGCCGCCATATGCATGCGGAAATTGCGGACGGAATGCATAAAAAAAACACATTACAGTCTATGGGAAAGCATAGGTACGCAAGGACATGCGTACGATTGTGTTTGTGTACGCATGCGTTTTTATGAGTAAACATGTCCAGGTACTGGTTTTAAGCCACCCCCCAAAGAAACCTTTTAAAAGAGGGTGTGGGCACTGGAAGTCCATTTCTCTCCAGACTCTGGAAGTGATACAAGGCATTGCAGCATCTTTTTTGAAAGACTCTGACTATCAAAATGTGAGTATACAAGCTATATGTCTGCCTGACTGTTTTTCTCCCTGCAGTCTGTAATCATTCCTGTCTGTCTTGCAGCATTCCACATCATGTCCTCCAGTTCAGAGCAGACTTTACTGAGCAGACAGGAGACTGAAGTGAGTACATTTGCTACTGACTGGTAAGTATTCACTGTCACTATTTACACTTGTGGCAAAATATTTTTTATCTCTACAGAACCATTCCAGTGCAGACCAGCAGGAGCAGCAGACTCAGGCCCAAGTTCCGTTGGCAAGATGGCGTGTAAGTATTCTTGACTGTTTTTAGTTATTCTTGACTGTTTCTTGTTCTTGTTGACTGCTTTTGTTTTAAGTGTTTTATCTTTATAACATTAATGTCTTTCTTTCATTTCTATGTTCCACAACGGGATGAAGAAGAATTCATCGACAATGACCTCCTCAAAACGTTGGTAGAGAGAGAGTTCTGTTGTGGGACACCCGGGATCGTCAGAACTCGGTTGCTGTGGTGATTCGGTGGCTGTGGAATGAAGTGATCCAATCGCTGATGGATGACTGGGACAACACCACACCACAAGTCCGAAAGGCTTTTCATAAGTATTGCAATGTGGTCTGATGCGGCAGTGAACCTGTAGGCCGTGATCACACAACCATGTGTGATGCGAAAAACTCCTGCAAGTCTTTCGGATCACACATGATTGTGTGATCCCGGCCTAAAGTGCATTGTTTAACATTTTCTTTTTTTTCCCCCTTCACAGTGACCAAAGCCAGAACCCGTTGGTGTTCGATGAAGGATCGCCTCAATAAGGACCAAGTTCGCAGTGGTGCTGCCTCAAGGATCAGAAAATACGAGTATCATAAAAGGCTGTCTTTCCTGAGGCCTGTCCTTGCTTAGCGAACGTAAGTATTTTTGTGTTGTATTCCATTATGTTGTATTCCCTAATCGGAATTTTCCTATTCCACAGGATATGTTGGCGCTTTTACAATTGTAATGTTTCTGTATTAATGTTTTTCATTTCTTTTCCACACAGAACCTGGAGCAGCACTGCTGAACCTGGATCGTCTGTTATGATCCTTAGTGGTTGAGGATCACAAATTACTCCAGCTAAGTAACAAACGTAGGACAAGCTCTAGGGAGGTGGCAAACTGGACTGACCGCAAATCTGAACCTATCCAAACACACTAGAAGTAGCCGGTGAACGTGCCTAAAAATCCTAGACGTCTCGAGCCAGCCTGAGGAACTAACTACCCCTAGAGAGAAAGAAAGACCTCTCTTGCCTCCAGAGAAATAATCCCCAAAGATATAGAAGCCCCCAACAGATAATAACGGTGAGGTAAGAGGAAGGCACATACACAGGGGTGAAAGCAGATTCAGCAAATGAGGCCCACTAATACTAGATAGCAGAAAATAGAAAAGGGAATCTATGCAGTCAGTAAAAAACCCTTACAAAATATCCACACTGAGATTTCAAGAACCCCCACACCAACTCACGGTGTGGGGGGAGAAACTCAGTCCCCTAGAGCAACCAGCAAGCGAGGAAATCACATTTTAGCGAGCTGGACTAAAAACATAATGAACACTGATAATCAAAAAATGATCAAATAAAAACTTAGCTTGTCTTGGAGAGACTGGGAGCAAGGTAGACACAAGGAATCTGAAGAGCCCTGAATACATTGATAGCAGGCAAGGAACTGAGTATCCAGGTGAGCTAAAATAGGAAACCAACCAAGGATAGCGAACCAGCTGATGCTGCAACCTGCAGAAAGACAACACTACACAGTACCGCTTGTGACCACTAGAGGGAGCCCAAAAATAGAGTTCACAACAATCGTCCTCTGGAGAGGCCCTTCATCGAACAGCCACGGAACAGTCTCAGCCATCCACCAGCGATGCAGCAAGTAGGCAGGCTTCACAGGCTGGAGACCCGGCAGCTGGTTCTTCAGGTGATCCCCTGTCCCAGTCCTCTGCCACTGTTTTTTTGGGGTCTTCCCACCAGCAGCAGAAGGCCTTGGACAGGTAACTCATGCCCAAGTTTGTTCACTTGAGTTCGGTCTTCCACAATGGCCTGAAGGCACATGGAGATAGACAAGAAAGTGGTTTTGCCAATGTCAACCGATGCCTTGACCACCTGGAAGCCGACCTTCAGAGACCGGCACAAAATTTTTTTAATGCTATAAAGCGGGGCATGTTGGAACAACTTACACCTGAACTCCAGCTTAATGTGATGCAGGCCTGCAATGCTGCTTACATTCAGGCTATGCAGCAGATTCGGTACTTCCAGCAGCCACATGTGGCATTTCCGCTTGTGCTGCCACTAACCTGCTTCAGTTCTTTACCAAGTTCTGCTGTATACCACTGCACGGCCATCACCATGCTCAGTCCTGTTGAACACCACTATACCACCACCACCACTATGCTGGCTCCTTCTGAACGCCAGTCTACCACCACCACCATGACAGGTCCAGATCCTGCACGACTGTCCACCGCCACCACCAGGCCGGGTCCAGTTCCTGCACGGCTGTCCACCACCACCATCAGCCTGGTCCAGATCCTGCATGCCTGTCCATTGCCACCACCAGGCCAGGTTCAGATCCTGAACGCCCTGCTGAACCCACCACTCCCACCCTCCCAAAGAGACACAATAAAAGAAAGCAGCTGCCTAAGACTGGACAGAAATGAAAAATAGAGTTGTGGCACCAGAACTGTCCGACTACCTCCACCCTCACTTCCCAATGTGTCTCAGTTGTCCAGTTTTTCTCTCCCTTCCAATGTGTCTCTCCCGTCCCATGCTTCCACTCCTAATGTGTCTACTTCCATCCCTGACTTCCCAGACCCCACACATTTAGCTGGCCCTTCCCCTGCAACCCCTTCATTATCCTCACCTAGCCTATCATCCCAGCTCCACACACCCCCAGGTCCATAACATTTCGCCCTCATTGTCTTGTAAAATTTAATAAATTTGTGTTTTTTCCCCCTATCACTGCTTGTTCTTTGTCTCTTTTGTCGCTGTCACCGTCAACACACACTGCGCCATTGCAGTCAACATACACGTCGCCACTATAGAAGTATTCACTCAAGAAGCAAAGCTGCAGTGTAAAGCTTTGTTTTTGCCAACTCATAGGTCCATGAGCGGTCGTGTCATCAGTCTTTTGCACCTGTGTTGATGCCATGTTTACTACATGGGTCTTCTGCATCCTGAGTGCACTAGTTCTGACACACGGGCAGGTAAGTAAAGATATGAGGTGGAGTAGCTCCATCGTTTCTTCAGTCTGCATTAATCTAATGGACTATAGATTAATGCAGACTGAAGAGTCGATGGAGCTAATTCGACGTCACCTACCATAGCACTGACAGAGAGAAGAGGTGTAGTGTAAAGCATGGGTGACATAACCCAATTTGTATGAGACAGGGAGTGGATATGTAGTTGTGACCCGTTGATCATCTTATATAACTAAGTATTGTATTGTAGAGAGCACTTGGGACAGGTGTTTCACTAGTGATGTTTTATTGACAGCAAACATTAAAGGTACATTTTAACATTCCTGGTACATAACATTACAGTAACATTTTACTAAACCATTTCATCTTGCCATGCCACACGTCCAAAATCAGAAATAAAGTAGGCAGCAAATATATCCCTCATTTTGGCAACTTCCCTTGTTGTCCTCAGAGGGTGATGATGATAATCTGGCAATGGGTTAGAAACAGATTCATCAAGTTCTGCGTTGGGCCTCTCTTCAGCCATGATGTAGTTGTGCAGAACCACACAAGCTTTCACAACCTCATCGATTGTATCAATTTTGAGATTAATGGCTGTGCCCAAAATGAGCCATTTCGATTCCAGCAAACCAAAGGCACACTCAACCGTTCTGCGTGCCCTTGTCAGTCGGTAGTTAAAAATTATTTTTGTGTGGTTCAAGTCCCAACTGGAGTATGGTGTAAGGAGGTATGCACACATCTGAAAGACCTCTTCCCCAATCACAACATATGGCATTGGCGGGCCTACACTGTTGGGAAGAGGTCGTGGCAGTGGGAAATTAAAATTGTTGCCATACAAACGTTTGCCCATGTCCAAGTTTTTAAATGTCTGCAAGTCATTACCTCGTCCAAAAGATCCAATGTCCACAGCGACAAATCTTCAGTCCGCAGCTGCAATCGCCATGAGCACTATAGAAAAATATTTTTTATAATTAAAGTATTCTGATCCAGTTCCAGCCGGTTTGGTAATTCTAATATGTTTTCCGTCCACAGCACCCAAACAGTTTGGGAAATTACAAATTTGCAAGCATTTTTCGGCATTTTCCTCCCAGATTTCAGGGGTGGGTAGGGGGATAAATTCCTCACGAGAAAGGTCCTACAAAGCCCGGAAGGTGTCTGCAACAATCCCTGAAAGTGTTGAAATTCCAATCTGGAATTGGAAATGGAGCGATGATAAGCTCTCTCCAGTAGCCAGGAATCTGCCCAAAAGAGAAAGGAAAAAAACATTAAGTACATGGCAGAGCAATAATATTTATGACAGGCGTTTCTTTTGAAATATTACGTACCTTAGTGTCACCAGCAGACGTTCCTCAGCAGGAAACGCTCTACATAGCTGTGTGTCCTGCCTGCTGATGGCTCCTTGTGCACAAAGAAGCAAATCCCTGAAGCTCTCTTGAGACATCCTTCTGTACTCAAAATATTTCTCAGGGTTTTCACGGAGCTCACTGAATAAGGAGTGGTAGGCTCCACGGCTCTAATTTCAACAATGGGGTGTTGCCAAAATTGACGAGGACGTCTACTCTGTCTTTGTCTTTTCCTTTCTTGTTCACAAGCTAATGCAAAGGCAAGAAACAAGTTGACATCCAAACCCAGATTCTGATAGAAACTCTCCATGCGAAGATCCATCTTGATGCTGGATACAGCCTCAAAAGATGAGGATTTCATCTGTACAAGGGTCTATATACAGAATTTCCATGTGACACACCCATTGGGCGTGGCTTGTGTCAAAGAAATTCTCCTGGAAAAGCATTTTCCTATCGAACTCATGGGCATAAAAAGCACAAACGCATGTAAAAACGCATGCAATTGCATGCAAACGCTGCGGTTTTTTTGCCATCTTGCATAAGCTGATGCTGATAAAAAAAACCACTGTGCTAGCATGTGTTTGCATGTATTTTATCATGAGTTTGCTTTTGCGGATGACACACTGCGCACATAGACGCAAATGTGAAACTAGCCTTAGTGACTGAATAATCAGCTATAACCTGAACTGAGCTTTTCATCTCCTCGTATGTAGTAGTTATAATAATTGGTCAGTAACAATTTGGGCAAAATGGATTATCTAGAAAATTTACAAATACTGTACATATTAGTCTGTAAATGTGTATGTTGTCTAATTTACAAAATATGTGCAGTGTTTACAGTCAATGGTCATCTATTTTAGAAGGAAGCTTTTCCTGTGCTAAAAGGCTTTTTTGTTTGCCAACACCAGTAAAACAGCTTATCTCTATATACTGTAAGATATGTTAGAAATCTAATATGGTATCTCCATCTTGTCATTTTACATGCCTTAATATTGAAATAGCAAAATCAAAAAGATAAAGACATGGAATTAGGGAAATCATGAGATTGATATGCAAACTGATTTGCAAAAGATGAAAAACCAGAGACAAAATTTTAAACACGCCTAGATTTGTTCAGTATTGAATATGAGCACCATGAGCAGAAATACATGCACTTTGGCATGCTATTCATGAAGTTCTTTGAAAGGAATGTGTCATTGATATTGTTATTAATAATAATTAATTATATAGACATTTTTTTGAAAACAAAATAACATTTCTTGCGTTAACATTTATATTTTTATTATTTGATTTCTTCAGTCATTGAGGATCTCATTTGTATTTGATTGTGTAATTGTCTGAGTGCTAAACTGAAACACTCCATTTACAATAGCCCGAGCCTATAGCAGACTAGGGTCTGATGCCGATCCTATTGCCCCAGCTGCAGGCAGGTTTGGACAGACACACAGGAGAACAGGAGAATCCTCCGGTAGGCCCATGTGAAGTTGTGCTAATGAGTAATGCCATTAGAATTAATTCACAATTTGCAGAAAAAGGTATAGTCTAATCATTCATTAAACAAGCTAGTCAAATTCATATTACATAGAAGCCAAAGGAAATTTGTGTAATAGGGTCAGGTAACATTTGGATGTAGCTGAACAGTGGGCTCCAAATAACTAAGCTACTGCTGGGCCTTTGCCAACCCAATCCGACCCTGGCTGCGGACAATGCACACATCATATGCTGACTGCTTCACAGCTGCTGAGGGAGCCAGACACCAAGTTATTGTAGCCTATCACTATGCACTGATCTTCAATTTCCCCCATCACTGCTCACTGTTCAACCACGAGCAGTGAAAGGAGGTTTGGGTACCAGAGCAGCGGCAATGAGAACAGGTAGGGCAGCCTGAAATTGCACTACTAATGACAGGCTAACAAACTGTTCTCATTGATGGAAGAAGTTACTGCTAAAGTCCTGCTCTCTTTTGCACCTGTGTTGATGCAGCAGACCTTTGATGGTGACCACCGCTGTCACTGCTATAGTGCTCTGAGCACAGTAGTGAAATCATCACACTGCTGTACTCTGACCACTGCACACTTACTGAGCTTCAACATACAGAACACAATAACCAGTGACAAAGTCTTCTGATAGGCAAAAAACCCAAAGGTATTAACTGGAATATACAGGTCCTTCTCAAAAAATTAGCATATAGTGTTAAATTTCATTATTTACCATAATGTAATGATTACAATTAAACTTTCATATACTATAGATTCATTATCCACCAACTGAAATTTGTCAGGTCTTTTATTGTTTTAATACTGATGATTTTGGCATACAACTCCTGATAACCCAAAAAACCTGTCTCAATAAATTAGCATATTTCACCCGACCAATCAAATAAAAGTGTTTTTTAATACCAAACAAAAAAAACATCAAATAATAATGTTCAGTTATGCACTCAATACTTGGTCGGGAATCCTTTGGCAGAAATGACTGCTTCAATGCGGCGTGGCATGGAGGCAATCAGCCTGTGACACTGCTGAGATGTTATGGAGGCCCAGGATGCTTCAATAGCGGCCTTAAGCTCATCCAGAGTGTTGGGTCTTGCGTCTCTCAACTTTCTCTTCACAATATCCCACAGATTCTCTATGGGGTTCAGGTCAGGAGAGTTGGCAGGCCAATTGAGCACAGTAATACCATGGTCAGTAAACCATTTACCAGTGGTTTTGGCACTGTGAGCAGGTGCCAGGTCGTTCTGAAAAATGAAATCTTCATCTCCATAAAGCATTTCAGCCGATGGAAGCATGAAGTGCTCCAAAATCTCCTGATAGCTAGCTGCATTGACCCTGCCCTTGATGAAACACAGTGGACCAACACCAGCAGCTGACATGGCACCCCACACCATCACTGACTGTGGGTACTTGACACTGGACTTCAGGCATTTTGGCATTTCCTTCTCCCCAGTCTTCCTCCAGACTCTGGCACCTTGATTTCCGAATGACATGCAAAATTTGCTTTCATCAGAAAAAAATACTTGGGACCACTTAGCAACAGTCCAGTGCTGCTTCTCTGTAGCCCAGGTCAGGCGCTTCTGCTGCTGTTTATGGTTCAAAAGTGGCTTTACCTGGGGAATGCGGCACCTGTAGCCCATTTCCTGCACACGCCTGTGCACGGTGGCTCTCGATGTTTCCACACCAGACTCAGTCCACTGCTTCCTCAGGTTCCGGTCACCTCTTCTCGTTGTACAGCGTTTTCTGCCACATTGTTTCCTTCCAACAGACTTACCATTGAGGTGCCTTGATACAGCACTCTGGGAACAGCCTATTTGTTGAGAAATTTCTTTCTGGGTCTTACCCTCTTGCTTGAGGGTGTCAATGATGGCCTTCTTGACATCTGTCAGGTCGCTAGTCTTACCCATGATGGGGGTTTTGAGTAATGAACCAGGCAGGGAGTTTTTAAAAGCCTCAGGTATCTTTTGCATGTGTTTAGAGTTAATTAGTTGATTCAGAAGATTAGGGTAATAGGTCATTTAGAGAACCTTTTCTTGATATGCTAATTTACTGAGACAGGTTTTTTGGGTTATCAGGAGTTGTATGCCAAAATCATCAGTATTAAAACAATAAAAGACCTGACAAATTTCAGTTGGTGGATAATGAATCTATAGTATATGAAAGTTTAATTGTAATCATTACATTATGGTAAATAGTGAAATTTAACACTATATGCTAATTTTTTGAGAAGGACCTGTACACTGCATGCAAAATTATTAGGCAAGTTGTATTTTAGAGGATTATTTTTATTATTGATCAACAATTATGTTCTCAATCAACCCAAAAGACTCATAAATATCAAAGTTTAATATTTTTGGAAGTTGGAGTGGTTTTTTTAGATTTGGCTATCTTAGGAGGATATCTGTTTGTGCAGGTAACTATTACTGTGCGGAATTATTAGGCAACTTAATAAAAATCAAATATATTCCCATCTCACTTGTTTATTTTCACCCAGGTAAACCACTATAACTGCACAAAATTTAGAAATAAACATTTCTGACATGCAAAAACAAAACAAAAAAAAATAGTGACCAATATAGCCACCTTTCTTTATGATGACACTCAACATCCTTCTGTCCATAGATTCTGTTAGTTGCTTGATCTGTTTACGATCAACATTGCGTGCAGCAGCCACCACAACCTCCCAGACACTGTTCTGAGAGGTGGACTGTTTTCCCTCCCTGTAGATGTCATACTTTATGAGAGACCACAGGTTCTCTATGGGGCTCAGTTCAGGTGAACAAGGGGGACATGTAATTATTTTTTCTTCTTTGAGACCTCTACTGGCCAGCCACGCTGTGGAGTAGTTGGAGGCATGTAATGGAGCATTGTCCTGCATGAAAATCATGTTTTTCCTTGAACGATACCGACTTCTTCCTGTACCACTGCTTGAAGAAGTTGTCTTCCAGAAACTAGCAGTAGGTCTGGGAGTTGAGCTTCACTCCATCCTCAACCCGAAAAGGTCCCACAAGTTCATCTTTGATGATACCAGCCCATACCAGTACCCCACCTCCACCTTGCTGGCGTCTGAGTCGGAGTGGAGCTCTCTGCCCTTTACTGATCCAGCCTCTGGCCCATCCATCTGGCCAATCAAGTGTCACTCTCATTTAATCAGTCCATAAAATCTTTGAAACTTCAGTCTTAAGATATTTCTTGACCCAGTCTTGACGTTTTATCTTAGGTCTCTTGTTCAAAGGTGGTAGTTTGTCAGCCTTCCTTACCTTGGCCATGTCCCTGAGTATCGCGCACCTTGTGCATTTTGATACTCCAGTAACGTTGCAGCTCTGAAATATGGCAAAACTGGTGGCAAATGGCATGTTGACAGCTTCACGCTTGATTTTCCGCAATTTATGGGCAGTTATTTTGCGCCTTTTTTGCCCAACACGCTTCTTGCGACCCTGTTGGCTATTTGCCATGAATCGCTTGATTGTTCGGTGATCACGCTTCAAAAGTTTGGCGATTTCAACACTGCTGCATCCCTCTGCAAGACATCTCACAATTTTGGACTTTTCAGAGCCCATCATATCTCTTTTCTGACCCATTTTGCCAAAGGAAAGAAAGTTGCCTAATACTTAAGCATAACTTATATAGGGTTTTGATGTCATTAGACAACACCCCTCCTCATTACAGAGATGCACATCACCTGATTTACTTAATTGGTAGTTGGCTCTCAAGCCTGAACAGCTTGGAGAAGGATAACAT
The DNA here is from genome assembly GCF_051348905.1 of Ranitomeya variabilis. NCBI lineage: Eukaryota > Metazoa > Chordata > Amphibia > Anura > Dendrobatidae > Ranitomeya > Ranitomeya variabilis. Next base: position 821,474,690 of record NC_135232.1, on the reverse strand, counting down.
GTATAAAAAGTATCATGTGATCCAAAAAACAACTTGCCTAATAATTCTGCACGCGGTGTAAACTGGTGTGCATGCAGCATATAAGCGCACGTTCACACTAGTCACTAAACACTAAAAAAACAAAGACAGAAGCATAATGATTAAATACCCCACAGTAAATATATAAATAACATAGTGCATGAAAATAATATACAGAGCTTAGTTAACGTGTTTTTTGATTAAAAAAAGCGAAATTCTTCTTGCATAGTCACAGCGACCGTAGTTGGGACAATCCCAACTCTAAGACTGGAGTCATACGAGCGTATGGCATCAGATTCGAGATGCTAATGACCCTCGGCTATTATATACAGGAGGAGATGACAAACAGGTACATACTATATACAGGGAAGATGACATACAAGTATATACTATATACAGGAGGAGATGACATGCAGTTATATATTATATACAGGAGGAGATGACATACAGGTATATACTACATACAGGGGAGATGACATACAGGTATATACTATATACAGGGGAGATGACATACAGGTATATACTATATACAGGAGGAGATGACATACAGGTATATAATATATACAGGGGAGATGGCTTACAGGTATATCTAATATATAAAGCTGAATGTGTGTGTATGAGTGTATGTCTGGGATTGGCATCTGCACTGTCGCAGCTACAGCCACAAAATTTTGCACAGTCACACGTCTGGACCCTAGGCTATGTTGTGAGGTGAAATTTTAACCCCACGCATTCCAATTCACCAAACAATTTTGCCCCTATCTACATAATGGGGATAAAGTGAAAGGAAAAGTGTTGGAGGCAAATTGACAGCTGCCAGATGTGAACAAGGGGGGCTTAAAGAGTGAGAGTGATGGCGCCAAAGAGTATATACCATACAGTTGCTAAGCTGGGGCCCCAACATGGGATACTCACCACACATGGAGATATGAACACACACACAAAATGCACCACACACTACCATGTGCTTGAACACATATATCACCCTCAGCACACATTTCAACACACATACACCAACCTCGCCACATAAAAGTCAAAACACAAAAGTCACCACTCAAAACTAGCCACGCGCAAAAATCGCCACATGCAAAACTAGGCTCGTGCAAAACTCGCCACACGTGCAAAACTCACCTCATGGAAAACTCGCCACACGCAAAACTTGCACACGCGGAAAAATTGCCACATGCACAAAAGTTTGCAACACATGCAAAAGTTGCCTCACACAAAACTTGCACATACTCAAAACGCACTACACATATAACTCGCCACGCGCAAAACTCGCCATGCGCAAAACTTGCTGCACACAACTTGCTACACTAACCTGTCACATGCAACTCGACACATAAAAAGTTGCTACATGCATGTCGCCACACAAAACTCATCTCACAAAAGTCACTACATGCATGTTGCCACACGCAACTCAACACACACAACTTGACACATGAAACTCACCCTAAAACACACACAAGTCTAGTATTATCCTTCAAAAATAAAGATTGATTAATAAGCAGACAAACTACAAGAGCACCAACTGTACCATATAGGAAATACGGCAAGCTCTCAGTCACATGACTAGTCTATTATGTGTATGTGTGAGCTAATACATACTGCCATGGGGGAGGGCTTCCTGTTGGCTGGGGATTTATCAGGCTGCCAATTTAGCTTACAAGTACTGAGGTAAAAATACTGAGCAAATAACGTGTGAACGAGGTCTAATACAGGAGGAGATGACACACAGATATATGCTATATACAGGAGGAGATGACACACAGGTATCTATAATATAACTCTGGGAGCGTCACTCTGTCCGAAGCCTTTATAGACTGCGCAAGCACAAGTGCCGGCGCAGTCTGGACCCCACAGAGTGACGCTCCCAGAAGATCGCGGTATGCGGAAGCACTGAACGCACACTGCGATCTCCAACCGAGAAGCAGGGAAGAGCCAGGAGGGTGAGTATGCAATATTTACCTGTCCCGGCGTTCCACCGATGCGCGCTGCTCCATCCTCTGCCTGTGACGTTCAGTTCAGAGGGCGCGATGACGCGCTTAATGCGTGCCGCCCTCTGACTGAACACTCACAGCCAGAGGATGTGGAGGATGGAGCAGCGTGCATCGGTGGAACACCGGGACAGGTGAATATAGCAGGTACCGGGGGCCTGAGCTAGCGGCGACTCCGGCACCTGACCCCCACAGCGCGCCGGTGTCCCCGCCTGCTCAGGCCCCCAGCACTCGGTGCCCAGCACAGCCACGCACAGCCGTCCGCACTCACCACAGCCACGCACAGCCACCCGCACTCACCACAGCCACGCACATCCGCCCGCACTCACCACAGCCACGCACAGTTATCCGCACTCACCACAGCCACGCACAGCCGACTGCACTCACCACAGCCATGCACAGCCACCCGCACTCACCACAGCCACGCACAGCCGCCCGCACTCACCACAGCCACGCACAGCCGCCCGCACTCAGCACCGCCACGCACAGCCGCCCGCACTCACCACAGCCACGCACAGCTGCCCACACTCACCACAGCCACGCACAGCTGCCTGCACTCACCACAGCCACGCACAGCCGTCCACACTCACCACAGCCACGCACAGACGTCCACACTCACCACAGCCACGCACAGCCGACCACACTCACCACAGCCACGCACAGCCGCCCGCACTCATCACAGCCACGCACAGCCACCCGCACTCAGCACCGCCACGCACAGCCATCCGCACTCACCACAGCCACGCACAGCCGCCAACACTCACCACAGCCACGCACAGCCGCCCGCACTCACCACAGCCATGCACAGCCGCCCGCACTTAGCACCGCCACGCACAGCCGCCCGCACTCAGCACCGCCACGCACAGCCGCCCACACTCAGCACCGCCACGCACAGCCGCCTGCACTCACCACAGCCACGCACAGCCGTCCGCACTCACCACAGACACGCACAGCCGCCCGCACTCACCACAGCCACGCACAGCCGCCCGCACTCACCACAGCCACGCACAGCCACCCGCATTCAGCACCGCCACGCACAGCCACCCGCACTCACCACAGCCATTCTCAGCCGCCCGCACTCACCACAGCCACGCACAGCCGCCCACATTCAGCACCGCCACGCACAGCCGCCCGCACTCAGCACCGCCACGCACAGCTGCCCGCACTCAGCACCGCCATGCACAGCCGCCCGCACTCAGCACCGCCACGCACAGCCGCCCGCACTCAGCACTGCCACGCACAGCCGCCCGCACTCAGCACTGCCACGCACAGCCGCCCGCACTCAGCACCGCCACGCACAGCTGCCCGCACTCAGCACCTCCACGCACAGCCGCCCGCACTCAGCACCGCCGCCCGCACTCAGCACCACCGCCCGCACTCAGCACCGCCGCCCGCACTCAGCACCGCCGCCCGCACTCAGCACAGCCGCCCACACTCAGGACAGCCGCCGGCACTCAGCACAGCCGCCCGCACTCAGCACAGCCACCCACATTCAGCACAGCCGCACTCGGGCAGTAGAGCTGTAGAGAGAAAGATGGGAGCAACATATGGCAGAATGGAAACAGGAATGGAAACAGGAACAGGCAGAATGGGAGCAGCACACTACAACAGAATGGGGGCGCAGGATGGGAGCAGCACATGATAGAATGGGGGCGCAGGATGGGAGCAGCACATGACAGAATGATTGCGCATGATGGGAGCAGCACATGACAGAATGGGGGCGCACACATGACAGGATGGGGGTGCAGGATGGGAGCACATGACAGGATGGGAGCAGCGCATGACAGAATGGGTGCACAGGATGGGAGCAGCACATGACAGAATGGGGGCGCAGGATGGGAGCAGCACATGACAGAATGATTGCGCACGATGGGAGCAGCACATGACAGAATGGGGGCGCACACATGACAGGATAGGGGTGCAGGATGGGAGCACATGACAGGATGGGAGCAGCGCATGACAGAATGGGTGCACAGGATGGGAGCAGCACATGACAGAATGGGGGCACACACATGACAGGATGGGGGTGTAGGATGGAGCAGCATATGACAGGATGGGGGCGCAGGATGGGAGCACATGACAGGATGGGGATGCAGGATGGAGCAGCACATGATAGGATGGGGGCGCAGGATGGAGCAGCACATGACAGGATGGGGGCGCAGGATGGAGCAGCCCATGACAGGATGGGAGAGCAAGATGGGAGCAGCACATACCAGGATGGAGACCATATACAGGTCCTTCTCAAAAAATTAGCATATAGTGTTAAATTTCATTATTTACCATAATGTAATGATTACAATTAAACCTTCATATATTATAGATTCATTATCCACCAACTGAAATTTGTCAGGTCTTTTATTGTTTTAATACTGATGATTTTGGCATACAACTCCTGATAACCCAAAAAACCTGTCTCAATAAATTAGCATATTTCACCCAACCAATCAAATAAAAGTGTTTTTTAATACCAAACAAAAAAAACATCAAATAATAATGTTCAGTTATGCACTCAATACTTGGTCGGGAATCCTTTGGCAGAAATGACTGCTTCAATGCGGCGTGGCATGGAGGCAATCAGCCTGTGACACTGCTGAGATGTTATGGAGGCCCAGGATGCTTCAATAGCGGCCTTAAGCTCATCCAGAGTGTTGGGTCTTGCGTCTCTCAACTTTCTCTTCACAATATCCCACAGATTCTCTATGGGGTTCAGGTCAGGAGAGTTGGCAGGCCAATTGAGCACAGTAATACCATGGTCAGTAAACCATTTACCAGTGGTTTTGGCACTGTGAGCAGGTGCCAGGTCGTGCTGAAAAATGAAATCTTCATCTCCATAAAGCATTTCAGCCAATGGAAGCATGAAGTGCTCCAAAATCTCCTGATAGCTAGCTGCATTGACCCTGCCCTTGATGAAACACAGTGGACCAACACCAGCAGCTGACATGGCACCCCACACCATCACTGACTGTGGGTACTTGACACTGGACTTCAGGCATTTTGGCATTTCCTTCTCCCCAGTCTTCCTCCAGACTCTGGCACCTTGATTTCCGAATGACATGCAAAATTTGCTTTCATCAGAAAAAAGTACTTGGGACCACTTAGCAACAGTCCAGTGCTGCTTCTCTGTAGCCCAGGTCAGGCGCTTCTGCCGCTGTTTATGGTTCAAAAGTGGCTTTACCTGGGGAATGCGGCACCTGTAGCCCATTTCCTGCACACGCCTGTGCACGGTGGCTCTGGATGTTTCCACACCAGACTCAGTCCACTGCTTCCTCAGGTTCCCCAAGGTCTGGAATCGGTCCTTCTCCACAATCTTCCTCAGGGTCCGGTCACCTCTTCTCGTTGTACAGCGTTTTCTGCCACATTGTTTCCTTCCAACAGACTTACCATTGAGGTGCCTTGATACAGCACTCTGGGAACAGCCTATTTGTTGAGAAATTTCTTTCTGGGTCTTACCCTCTTGCTTGAGGGTGTCAATGATGGCCTTCTTGACATCTGTCAGGTCGCTAGTCTTACCCATGATGGGGGTTTTGAGTAATGAACCAGGCAGGGAGTTTTTAAAAGCCTCAGGTATCTTTTGCATGTGTTTAGAGTTAATTAGTTGATTCAGAAGATTAGGGTAATAGGTAGTGTTGAGCATTCCGATGCTGCAAGTATCGGGTATCGGCCGATACTTGCTGTATCGGAATTCCGATACCGGGATTCCGATACTCTTGTGGTATCGGGTATCGGGTATCGCAACAACATTAATGTTAAAATGTGTAAAAGAGAGAATTAAAATAAAAAATATCGCTATACTCACCTGTCCGACGCAGCCGGGACTTCAGCGAGGGAACCGGCAGCGTTGTTTGTTTAAAATTCGCGCTATTACTTGGTTACGTGAATTCCCGGCTTGTGATTGGTCAGGTCGGCCATGTTGCCGGGACGCGGACCAATCACAGCAAGCCGTGACGAAATTACGTCACGGCTTGCTGTGATTGGTCCGCGTCCCGGCAATATGGCCGCCCTGACCAATCACAAGCCGTGACGTCATGGGAGGCTGGACACGCGCCCATTTTAAAATGAGCGCGTCCAGCCTCCCGGCTTATGATTGGTTGACCGCGGCGCAACCAATCACAAGCCGTGACGTCACGGGAGGCTGGACACGCGCCCATTTTAAAATGAGCGCGTCCAGCCTCCCGGCTTGTGATTGGTTGACCGCGGCGCAACCAATCACAAGCCGTGACGTCACGGGAGGCTGGACACGCGCCCATTTTAAAATGAGCGCGTCCAGCCTCCCGGCTTCTGATTGGTTGACCGCGGCGCAACCAATCACAAGCCGTGACGTCACGGGAGGCTGGACACGCGCCCATTTTAAAATGAGCGCGTCCAGCCTCCCGGCTTGTGATTGGTTGACCGCGGCGCAACCAATCACAAGCCGTGACGTCACGGGAGGCTGGACACGCGCCCATTTTAAAATGAGCGCGTGTCCAGCCTCCCGTGACGTCACGGCTTGTGATTGGTCAGGGCGGCCATATTGCCGGGACGCGGACCAATCACAGCAAGCCGTGACATAATTTCGTCACGGCTTGCTGTGATTGGTCCGCGTCCCGGCAACATGGCCGACCTGACCAATCACAAGCCGGGAATTCACGTAACCAAGTAATAGCGCGAATTTTAAACAAACAACGCTGCCGGTTCCCTCGCTGAAGTCCCGGCTGCGTCGGACAGGTGAGTATAGCGATATTTTTTATTTTAATTCTTTCTTTTACACATTTATATGGTTCCCAGGGCCTGAAGGAGAGTTTCCTCTCCTTCAGACCCTGGGAACCATCAGGAATACCGTCCGATACATGAGTCCCATTGACTTGTATTGGTATCGGGTATCGGTATCGGATTGGATCCGATATTTTGCCGGTATCGGCCGATACTTTCCGATACCGATACTTTCAAGTATCGGACGGTATCGCTCAACACTAGTAATAGGTCATTTAGAGAACCTTTTCTTGATATGCTAATTTATTGAGACAGGTTTTTTGGGTTATCAGGAGTTGTATGCCAAAATCATCAGTATTAAAACAATAAAAGACCTGACAAATTTCAGTTGGTGGATAATGAATCTATAATATATGAAAGTTTAATTGTAATCATTACATTATGGTAAATAATGAAATTTAACACTATATGCTAATTTTTTGAGAAGGACCTGTACCAATATAAATGCTCGCCACCCGGGCGTAGAACGGGTTCAATAGCTAGTATACTATATACAGGGGAGATGACACACACAAATATACTAAATACAGGGGAGATGACACACAGGTATATACTTTATACAGGAGGAGATGACATACAGGTATATACTGTATACAGGAGGAGATGACACACACATATATACTATATACAGGGGAGATGACACACAGGTATATGCTATATACAGGAGGAGATGACACAGTTGTATATAGTATATACAGGGGTGATGACATACAGGTACATACTATATACAGGGGAGATGGCACACAGGTATACACTATATACAGGGGAGATGACACACAGGCATATACTATATACAGAGGAGATGACACACAGGTATATACTATATACAGGAGGAGATTTCACACAGGTATATACTATATACAGGGGAGATGACACACAGGCATATACTATATACAGAGGAGATGACACACAGGTATATACTATATACAGGAGGAGATGACACACAGGTATATACTATATATGGGGAGATGACACACAGGTATATAATATATACAGGAGGAGATGACACACAGGTATATACTATATACAGGAGGAGATGACATACAGGTATATATTATATACTGGAGGAGATGACATACAGGTACATACTATATACAGGAGGAGATGACACACAGGTATATACTATATACAGGAGAAGATGACACACAGGTATATACTATATACTATATACAGGAGGAGATGACACACATATATACTATATACAGGAGGAGATGACACACAGGTATACACTATATACAGGGGAGATGACACACAGGCATATACTATATACAGAGGAGATGACACACAGGTATATACTATATACAGGGGAGATGACATACAGGTATATACTATATACAGGAGGAGATGACACACAGGTATATACTATATACAGGAGGAGATGACACACAGGTATATACTATATACAGGAGGAGATGACACAGGTACATACTATATACAGGAGGAGATGACATACAGGTGCATACTATATACAGGAGGAGATGACACACAGGTATGTACTATATACAGGAGGAGATGACACATAGGTATATACTATATACAGGGAGATGACACACATATATACTATATACAGGAGGAGATTACACACAGATATATACTATATAAAGGAGCAGATGACACACAGGTATATACTATATACAGGAGGAGATGACATACAGGTATATACTATATACTGAAGGAGATGACATACAGGTACATACTATATACAGGAGGAGATGACACACAGGTATATACTATATACAGGAGCAGATGACACACAGGTATATACTATATACAGGAGAAGATGACTTACAGGTATATACTATATACAGGAAGAGATGACACACATATATACTATATACAGGAGGAGATGACATACAGGTATATACTATATAAAAGAGCAGATGACACATAGGTATATAGAGGAGGAGATGACATACAGCAGGTATATACTATATACAGGGGAGATGACATACAGGTATATACTATATACAGGAGATGACATACAGGTATATACTATATATAGGAGGAGATGACATACAAGTATATAGTATATACAGAAGAGATGACATACAGGTATATACTATATACAGGAGGAGATGACACATAGGTATGCGGAGCGCCCCCACACCGCCGCAGGGCCGAGGGGTACCCGGAGCCGGGCCTCTGGGATCTCAGTCCTGGGGTTGTCACGGTGGCTAGACCCGGTCCGTGGCCCTGTCTGTCAGTGGGGGACGTCCGTTGCTTATAGGTGCTGTTAACGGTGGTGTAGCGGTGCAGTTGTGGGGTGCAGGTCGCGGTAAATAACGAGGACACCAGGTTGCCGTCTCTTTACCTCTTTACTGGAGATCTCTCGGTCCTCAGTCCAGAATCCGGTCCACCAGGCTGCGCAAGTCCGGCCGGTCCAATGGCACCTCCAGAGTTCTCCTCACAGGTGGAAATCAGTGCCTTCCTTCTTAGCGCTTTGTGTTGTAGTCCTTCCCTGCTGTGCTTACGGAAAGTACCCCACAACTGTTGTGTCTGTTTCTTAAGTTCCCTCACAACTCGATTAACTGATCTTCTGCTAATCTTCCGTCCCTTCCTGATGTTACAGTAAGAACGGCACCCGTTTGTCAGGTAGGCCTGGAGTTCTTCAGGGACCCTAGAGACGCCCCTCTCCCGCAATTGCCCCCCAAGACTTCATAGGTGATATGTGGTAGACAGCCCGCCTGAGACTGACTGTCCTGCCGCTGTTTGGAGTATGGCTTAAAGCTGTATATTATTCCACTCCCTCGGCGTTCCGGCCACCGGTAATGCGCCTCAGCAAGGTGCTGCCTTTTTCAACAAAACCCCTGCTGGTATTCTCCTTCTGATTGATTTCGTTTCTCACTCAGCACAATCTATCTCGCTTCTAATCCTTTCTTAGGGCACCGCCGCTATTCTGAGCAGGCACGGTCCCGTTACGTTCTTTCAATGCCAAGCCTCTGCCAGGATCCCACCCCTGGCAGAGACCCTTCTGTCTCTTCCTCCACAACACCCTCTCTCACTAGGTGTTGCTTCGTTCGATCCAGTCAGCTTTCTCCCCTAACTTCCTGTCTGACCCCCAATTTACCCACTATGGTGGGGAGTGGCCTAATGAATAGCACCCTTAGCTCCCCCCGGAGGCCCAGCTGTGAAACATATTGGTGTCTGTGATACCTGATTGGAGGAACTCCTTCAGTGCCATCGAACGCACCATGGCTCCCCTTAGTGGCGGAGCCACAGTACTGCAACGACCAGGACTCTGGGGCGCTGCACTCCCCCCTGGTTAAACACAGTACTCCGGGACTGGGAAGAAAACAACAATACAGGTTAGCAAAAAGACATACAAATTTGTTGAGTGCAAAACAATAAGCATACTTGAACAGGCTTCCCGTTATGGGAGGTGAGGACACTTTAACGTTACAAAACATAATCAAATATCATAGCAACAGGCTACAATTAACTCTCATTACCCAACCGGGTATTCTACTAAGTGCAAATGCTGGAACAATAAATTAACATTGCCTTTAAGAAACATACACTCTTAGTTTATCAAAGGCCTTCCTATAATCACATTACAGGGCAAGGTAACTTCACATTCTCCTACTTTGAACCTGCAGGACCGCCTGTCCCTATGACACCAGACCTACTGCCTCTCCTTTCTTTTACAGGACCGCCCTGTTCAGCCAGGGCCTACTGCCTTTCTCTATTATACATAGTATAGACATAACATTCCTTTCAATTTGAGAGCATGGAGCACACTCTGCTTGGCTCCTATAAGGACTCACTCACTAACCCCTAAGGGTCTACTTTCTGTCCTTAGTAACGAACTAACTTTCTATGGGGGCGCAGGGTTTACCTTCTATCCTCACCTTCGTTATTACTTCTTTACTTTCAGTTAAACGGAACTCTACATCTACCCCTACGGGCTTTCTGCATCTTTCTCTTCAAAGAACATTATCTAGGTTTCACATTTTAAACAAATTAAACACACATAACTTTTCCATGAAAAACAGTTACATTTTCTTCAAAGCATTATCTCGACATTACTGTTCTAAAACAGTATCACTTTCAAGTTCAATTCTAACCTCCCCTTTAAGAGGAGATCAAGTCTTTCTGAGGTAGCTCTTCTTCTCAGCCTACCAGTCCATGCAAAGGCTCCGGAATGGTATCTTCGCAAAATGTCTTTAAACAAAACCAGTAGGAAGCACCTTTAAGAAGGTGCAAACTATTTACAAGAAAGTTCAAATCATGCACAGTCCATGATTTCGCAGTTTATGTAACTTTGTGCAAAACTTCAAGAAAACAACAATAGTGACCCCGGGTCAACAAAGGGGTCACCTTTTTTTAAAGTTTACCCTGGACGGGTTTAGCAGCAACTTAAAGAACAAACAGTAACTATTTACATTTTCATAAAAGAGCATTCAATTCAGAATCCCCCACGAGGCGCCACCTGGCGGGGGAACCCCTGCAATACAGGCAGGTCAGGTTCCAGATTCACTCCCGCGGCCAGGTACACCCCATGGGTGCGGGTCTGTTGCACAACCAGATCGTGTGCGGTGATGAGGGTCTGCGTTCCCACGTCTTTCTGCGCTGGTACATCAGGAACATCGGTCACTTGGAAAGGCACTTCCTTGGCCACTACGGTGGTTGCGGGGGTCATGCGGCAGATCGCAGGTTCTGTGATCAGACAGGTGGGGGCGACCGGGGTGGTTACGGATCGATCACACGGTGGCACCTTGGCTACAGGGGCTGGTTTCTCTTTCTTGTAGACGTTCAGAGCAAACCACCCCTTTTCCCCAAAATGCCGGGTGTAAGTAACGCTATCCCCCGGGTAGAGGTCCCGATCGGGGTGGCCCTCTCTAAGGTGTGACTCAACATCCCGTCGGTTGACAAAGATCTCCGCATATAGCCCCGGTTCCTTAATAAAGCCCCAGCCTCCTCGGAGCTTAAAGGTGGTGACGATGCCCTGCCTGCGCGGGGCCTGGTGAGTGGTGGGGTCCTTGCGGGCCCGATCCTTGACAGCCAAATCCTTTTGATGGTGAGCCTCCCGCCCAGCCTGATGTACTTTCTCCTCCTCTCGCCACCGATGTTCTAGCTGGATTTGGTATTCCTCCCAGCTTAGGGCCTGTACCATCTCCCCCTTCTGGGTCTCCACCCCGGGGAACCCCATAAGATTGGATCCGGGGTTCACCCAGCGGCACACCGTGCGCTCCGCGTGGACCTCACACAGCAAGGGAGTAGGGGTGATTGGGGCTCGCATATGGTGTTCCATGCCCGTGGCTTCCTCCCATGGTAGCAGGCGTTGGAGTCTATGGGTTCCCGGGAGAGGTGGTGCCGCTACAGGACCCACTAACACACCCTCGGCTGGCGGGGCCGGATCGGCGGACTCACCAACTGGTACGAGTTCACTTTCCGTAGCAGGTCCCGCTGGTTCTTCCGGTGAGAACTCCGATGTCCGGGAACCCTCTACCGGCTCCACCGGGTGCGGAGCCTGGACTCTCACATTCAGTTGGAGGAGCTGGTTATATAAGTCCTCCATCTCAGCTCTCAGGAATCTGGTGTTATCCACGGAGGACGGGCTACTGGGCTCATCCGGGTAGTCGGGGGAGACTTCCACTTCAACCCCACTGTCGGGTTCGGAGCTGCTGGCCATAGCGTCCTCCACGCAGGTAACTTCCTGGTCTTTTTCCCGCTCTCTCCTTCGGGAGCGGTTTCATTTTCTCTGCCTCCGCCCCCCATTAAGAATTAGGAGGCGGATCTCTGCTGCTGACGGACACGTCCTCACCGTGCAGAAATACTTAGACTGGGCGGCCATTGCTGTTCGCGCTCTCCAACTTGTCTACGCCCACTCCACGCCCCTCTTCTCTTCCTGCGCTCTCCTCAGCGCTGCAATGGCGGCGGATTTTGGCGGCAAATGGCACAACACAGTCTTTTCAATAAAGTACGGTTCAAGTACAGTAAATCACAGTCTCTAGGCACACATGACCTGATTCTTCAGGCTTACGTAGATCCTGTTCGTGACGCCAAGTTGCGGAGCGCCCCCACACCGCCGCAGGGCCGAGGGGTACCCGGAGCCGGGCCTCTGGGATCTCAGTCCTGGGGTTGTCACGGTGGCTAGACCCGGTCCGTGGCCCTGTCTGTCAGTGGGGGACGTCCGTTGCTTATAGGTGCTGTTAACGGTGGTGTAGCGGTGCAGTTGTGGGGTGCAGGTCGCGGTTAATAACGAGGACACCAGGTTGCCGTCTCTTTACCTCTTTACTGGAGATCTCTCGGTCCTCAGTCCAGAATCCGGTCCACCAGGCTGCGCAAGTCCGGCCGGTCCAATGGCACCTCCAGAGTTCTCCTCACAGGTGGAAATCAGTGCCTTCCTTCTTAGCGCTTTGTGTTGTAGTCCTTCCCTGCTGTGCTTACGGAAAGTACCCCACAACTGTTGTGTCTGTTTCTTAAGTTCCCTCACAACTCGATTAACTGATCTTCTGCTAATCTTCCGTCCCTTCCTGATGTTACAGTAAGAACGGCACCCGTTTGTCAGGTAGGCCTGGAGTTCTTCCGGGACCCTAGAGACGCCCCTCTCCTGCAATTGCCCCCCAAGACTTCATAGGTGATATGTGGTAGACAGCCCGCCTGAGACTGACTGTCCTGCCACTGTTTGGAGTATGGCTTAAAGCTGTATATTATTCCACTCCCTCGGCGTTCCGGCCACCGGTAATGCGCCTCAGCAAGGTGCTGCCTCTTTCAACAAAACCCCTGCTGGTATTCTCCTTCTGCTTGATTTCGTTTCTCACTCAGCACAATCTATCTCGCTTCTAATCCTTTCTTAGGGCACCGCCGCTATTCTGAGCAGGCACGGTCCCGTTACGTTCTTTCAATGCCAAGCCTCTGCCAGGATCCCACCCCTGGCAGAGACCCTTCTGTCTCTTCCTCCACAACACCCTCTCTCACTAGGTGTTGCTTCGTTCGATCCAGTCAGCTTTCTCCCCTAACTTCCTGCCTGACCCCCAGTTTACCCACTATGGTGGGGAGTGGCCTAATGAATAGCACCCTTAGCTCCCCCCGGAGGCCCAGCTGTGAAACATATTGGTGTCTGTGATACCTGATTGGAGGAACTCCTTCAGTGCCATCGAACGCACCATGGCTCCCCTTAGTGGTGGAGCCACAGTACTGCAACGACCAGGACTCTGGGGCGCTGCAGGTATATACAATATACAGGAGGAGATGACATACAGCAGGTACAGTATATACTATTTACAGGGGAGATGACATACAGGCATATACTATATACAGGAGATGACATACAGGTGTATACTATATATAAGGGAGATGACAAACATGTATATACTGAGGGGAAAATGAGAGGTGTGAGGTGAAAATGAGGGGTGTGAGGTGAAAATGAAAAGGTGTGAGTGCAAAATGAGAGGAGTGAGGGAAAATAGTGGAGTGATCGGAAAATGACAGATGTGAGGTCGAAATGACAAGTGTTAGGGGGGAATGAGAGGAGTGAGGGGGAAAATAAGAGGAGTGAGGGGGAAAATGAGAGATGTAAGGGAGAAAATGAGAGATGTGAGGGGGAAAATGAGAGGCGTGATGGGAAAATAAGAGAAGTGAGGTGCTATAACTAACCACAGATATTTACTATGCCCAGGCAACGCCGGGCTCTTCAGCTCGTAGGATATAAACTGGTCTGCATGCAGCATGTAGGCACACGTTCACACTAGCCACTAAAAAGAAAAAACAAAGACAGAAGCATAATAATTAAATACCCTGCAGTAGATAAATAGAATAGTACATGAAAATAATATATGGTCCTTAGTTAACATGTTTTTTTGTTTTTTGATAGAAAAATGCAAAAGCCATCCCGCCTCGTCGCATAGTGCATGAAAATAATATTCAGTACTTATTTAATATTTTTTTTGGTTGAAAAAATGTGAAAGTCATCCCACCGCCAAACCTTACCATTTGTCAAGTGACATGCATGTAGATAAGGACTGAGAGGGACTGAGCCAAACTAGTGGACACACAGCCAAGGGAGACCACGTTTATAATGCCCCACTCAAAACACAGTCAAAACAGCCAGTGAAAGAGGCAGCAAAACAGCCCCCAAATATCTTTGAATCTCTATCAAATTATTTGCAGGCCTCATTCCATTTTCAGTAAATAGTAAACTGATGTGCTTTATCAAAAAGCTCTATCTTGTCCACAAGCAGCTTTCCCAGAAAGATTTTGCCTTACTAATGCACATTTTTGCAAACTGCAGTCTAGCTAGTTTACGTCTCTATATCAGTAGTGGGGTCCTCCTAGGTCTCCTGCCAGAGTGTTTCATTTCATTCAACTGTTGCCTAATAGTTCACGCTAACACTGATGTACCCTTAGCCTGCAGGACAGCTTACATTTTTTTGGAACTTGATTGCAGCTGCTTATCCACCATATGGACTATCCTGTGTTGCAACCTTTTATCAATTTTTTGTCTGCCGTCCACATCCACGGAGATCAGCTATATGGCCATGGGTTGTAAACTTCTTTATTATGTTGCACACTGTGAACAATGGAACTTCAAAATCTCTGGAAATAGACTTGTAACCTTGAGATTGTTGATATTTTTGAACAATTTTGTTTCTCAAGTCCTCAGACAGTTCTCTTCTCTTTCACCACTGACGCCGGGAGTTACATCTCGCTGTCTTGACAGTGGGTGACTCTGATGGCTGTGGGGGGCAGGCGGTCAAGGATCAGATCTTTAAGGCTTGCAGGACAAACCTCTGTATCTAACACTTTCTCCACTGCTTCTGGCTCCTCCACCTTCTCTAGGGTCTGCACTCATGCCCTCAACCTCTCCCTTAATCAGACATGCATTCCAACAGTGCAGATAGAATCCCTCCACCTCTGTACTGCGCAGCCAGGGCTCACTGTAATCAGACAGTCTTAAAATTATTATGCCTTGGAGATCACAGTCACATAGTTCAGAAGTTGTGGACAGCTATCCAAGACGAGTTAGAGCAATTGCTGTCTCCATTGAACCTGGAATGACGGAAGGCCATGTGCGATAACATTGCAAACCTGGTGGTGGCCCTACGCTGGGGAAACCTCACACACGTGCCTTGCATGGCTCACATCCTCAATGTGAGGGTACAGCAATTTCTATGCCACTCTCCTTGCATCACTACAAAGGTCTTTCAGCCTACAGGTTAACCGTTTGATTTGCGATGTTCCAACAGGGTGGAATTCCAGTCTGCACATGTTGCAGTGACTGTAACAGCAACAACAAGCCCTGGTGCAGTATGTCCTTTTTCATAGCCTGGGCCAATGCAGTACAGATGTGGAGCAAATCACACTTGGAGAGTGACCACAGATGAAGAACCTTAGCACCCTTCTGCACAGTTTTTAAATGGCTACTAAGATGGTTACCATTGACAATGCCATCATCAGCATCACTATTCTGGTCATCTACATTCTGGAGCACACTTTGAATTGTCTACTTGAGGAGGTGGTGGAAGCAGAGGAGGATGTGGAAGGAATGGCAATATCTCAAAGTTCTGGACTGTTGTCGCACAGGCGAGTGGCATGGGAGGGTGGATTGTAGTGGTTGAGGGGGGCTCATTGTACCAGCCAAACTTACTGAAAGTGTAGGTGCTGACAAACAAATGGAGAAGGACAAAGAGGAAGAGGTGATGGATGCGCAACAGTCAAGAGATGAATAGGATAATGATCTCATTCTGTTGTCCGTGGTTGGTGGGAGGAAATGGAGGAAGCAACCTTGAGTGTTTTGCCGCCAACAACATACTATGGCCTTGGTCTCATGGATGCGCCCGATACATGAGCGCTATTTTCCTGCACTTCAACATGATGTCGTTATTCTTACAGTTAGAAATAGTGCTGAGTACTGGGCTGCCACTCTGTTAGATCCACGGTACAAGTACGAGTAAATTTGGCCAGATGCTTCCTTTCCTGGAAAGGGATGTGCACATACTGTAGAATAATCCATTCTGCTGGAGTATCGAAGCACACTTGTAGACAATATTAAAAGTGGTTTTCTCAAAGACAGCAGTGAGGCACACAGTGTGCATCCCAGTTCTAGATGTCCAACCCTGGGAATGTCAAGGCATCATTTAAAAACATTAGCATCAGCAGCAGCAGTGTAAGTGGCATAAGCAATTTATGTGAGTCATTTCACACATTTGTTAGTCCAGCCAGTGCACCATTAGAACAGAGTACAAGTCTGACACATTGTGAATAACTGGATAGGATGGTGAGGGACTTTCTGGAGTTCAATATTAATGCCATCAGGGGGTTTGGACCCTTTTGCATTTTTGGCTTAAAAAATGGAAGAGTAGCCTATGCTCGCCTGTCACGCCTTGGAGGTTTTGTCATGCTCATCAACCAGCATTCTTTTAGAGTGTGTCTTCAGTGCTGCTGGTGGTGTCCTGATGGATAAGCACATCCAGCTGTCCTGTGAAATTGTAGACCACCTAACTTTAAATAAAATGATCAAGTCATGAATCTCCAATAACTTTTGTACCCCAGTGGCAGATTGGGTAGACTAGGCGATGGTGTCTTTTTTAATGTTATCCATTGATCTCGCGTTATTGTGGTCTGTGTCATGGCTTCTGTGCCTGCTGCTGCTAATGTTACAAACCATTGTTTGAAATGTGGAGACTCGAAGTTGAGTCTCCAACTGGTGGGTTGCCTGTAGTGGATAGTGAGTGAGAGGTCTCTTATACTGTTTCTACTCTGTGGAAATTGATGCCACTTTTGCAATGTGTGACAATAATGTTTTGAAAAGTGGAGACTCCAAGTTGGTTCTCCATCTGGTGTGTTACCAGTAGTAGACGGTAGGTGTGTCAGAGGCTGATCAAAAAAACAGTTTGAGCTTGTGCATCAGGAATCAGGACTCCCAGCAAAGAAGGCTTACACTGCTCCCTCATCCATCTCATCTTAATCCTCATCAATTCAAAGCTCTAAATGCTGGCCCAGACCCTGATACCTTCCTTATTCATATCCCATGGCTGACTGCTTCTGTGCCATTATAAAAGGCTTTACTGTGGGGCAATTGATCAATGAACTACCTGTGTTACTTTCCTTACATTTTTCTACCAATACTTCTGTATGAAGCTGATGTTTGTGGCGTATGAGTGTGGCTGGAAAATAAATTTTGTCTTACACCACTCCCTTAACCATGAGGTCTTAATTGAAACTTTAATTTAAAGCTCTAAATGCTGGCCCAGACAGTGATTTCTCTCGTACATTGCTAATGCCTGACTGCTGTTGTGTCATTTGCAAATTTCTACTGTGGGACAATTGATGTCACTTTGTATGGTGTCTGCTCCTAATTTTAGCTGTTTGAGAAGGTTTTTGTCACCCCTTAAGGTGTTGTGTGTACATTTGGTTTGGCCTCCTATTGAATTTAATGTTGTTTGGGTCCGATCATCGAACTGTTCAGCAAACATGTTTGGCGAACGTCTAAACATTTGGCGAATTGAACCAAACATTAAAAGGTTTACTCATCTCTATTGTTGACGATGTTCAGACCCTGTTTGCTGTCCAGGGGATGAGGTTCAGGTGCTGGCCGCTCTGGGGCCAGGTATACAGGTTCATTACATGGTCACACCAGGACCAGGGGACCTCACAACTTACTAGTAGTGCACCTTACTCACTAATGATTTTACACATTGGTTGACGAGTCTCTAGGGGACATTGAATCTTTTATACAGTATGACTCCCAGAAATTGAATGGGAGCCATTTTGCATTTTACAAGCTGAGGGTATTTTCTGTATGCACGCTCTGCTTCTTTAAGAGCAGGGGATCGAGTGCACCTCTGGGAAATGTGCACACTCAGACCAGGAAGTGACAGGGATCAGGAGCATATCAGAGACTGGACTACTGGCTGGGGCAGTGAGTAAGCCGGAATCTCTACATGGAGGGAGAAGGTGACGCCATGCAGGGCTGCTGGCAGTAGCGCTGTACACAGCCTTTTTCGGGCACAAAGTGAAACAAAGTAAAAAGTCCTGACAGTAGCTCTAGTTTGCCCACTTGGCATAGTATCCAGCTTCTTAGTCCTTTAGCAAAGCCACAGAATCCAGGGTGTCTGCAACCTCCACACACACTGACTTGTGTGAGACAAGCAGGCCTCATTTTATACATTGAACCAAACCCAGGGATGGGTATGGTGAGCACCCATCTCTCACAACTCTTCTACTGCTCAAAATCAACCTGTCATGACCTATTAACCCTTTTTAGTCCTATATCTAGTAAAGCATTACTCCAAGTTTATCTACCATCCACTATGTCAAACACACCACTCAGTGAGAGAAAACTCACCCAAATAAATAAGTACGGTAATATTCACTATAAAAATCTAAGAACCTACTCAAAAGTGAATATCGAATCAAAGTATCAGATATTTTAAAATAATTTTATTAAATATGATTATTAAAAACAAGGAGAAACTGACAGTAAACATCACAATACATATCATAGTACAAAAAGTGAATACATCATAAAAGGCACAGATCCCATAGTATATACAAGTATAACTAGCTAAATGAATAACCTCCAAAAGAATATCCTCATCAGGTGCAAATCTTGTAGGCAGTCTATCAAGACTGAATAAAGTGCATAAGTGGTATGTAGAGGATATAAGTACCAGTATAGAAGTGATCTGTGGCTCCCAGGGACTCCAGCTCCAACGTACGTTTTGCCACCGTGGCTTTTTCAAGGAGTCAAAGTTATTTTAAAGTATCTGATACTTCGATTTAATATTCACTTTTGAGTAGGTTCTACCATCCACTATGTGTCTAACATTCACCTTACATATCTCCCCTCTGTGCCTAAAACCATGGATTTGGCACCTTCTACCACTAGACAAGAGATTCTCAAGAAGCCATCTGCATTACCATGTAACTTCTGGCTCTAAGTTCTACATGGAAGCAATAATCCTGCATGCCTTGAAACCAGCAGGTAATACAAGAATTTTCCCCCTTTTTCTTCCTCATCCACTTGTGCGGGCCATAGTCTAACATTAATTTAAATTCTTGCCCTAAGAGATTGTATCGCAATGTGTCCACCACCCACTTTATGGCCAGGCATTCCTTTTCTGCATTGGGATATTTTTTTCTCACAGTTTCCTACTCGGGTAGAGAACAGGATGCTCCTCTCTGTGTATCTGCTGAAAGATTACAGCTCCTTATTTGACTTCTGAGGCTTCCCAAAAATTCCTTCTTAAAGTCGGGGGGAATCAGGACTGGCTGCTTACATAGAGCTACTTTCAGTCCTGAAAGGCCATCCCTGCCTCCAATATCCATTTGCCATGCCTGAATTTCTTCCCTTAAGAAGGTTGGTCAGGGTTGTGGCCACTATGGCAAAGTTTAGAATGTACCTCCTCAAGTACCCCACGATACCCAAAAAGTCCATAACTTGCTTTTTTAAAAATGGTTTCAGTCAGTTATGTGTTGCGTCCACTTTATCGATCTGGTTTCTGATCTCACCTCTACCTAGTACATATCCAAGTATTTGACCTATTATTTCCCCATGGCACATTTTTTTTAATTTATAGAGAACCCCGCCTTCCTGAGATCATTAAACACTGCCTGAACCTTTCACAGATGACTTCCCCAATCCGGGTTGAAGATTACAATATCGTCCAGGTATGACACAGCTTAATACTTATGTGATGCGAGGATCCGGTCCACGGCCCTCTGGAAGGAGGCCGGATCTCCCTACAGTCTGAATGTCATCTGGACTTATTGGAAGTAGCGGGCATAGAGAAAAACTTCTTCTTGACTTCTTGTGACAGGAGGATTTGCCAATATCCCTTTATTGGATTAAGTTGGTTATGTACCTTGCTGGCTCAAGTCTCTCGATCAGCTAATCGACACGCAGCATCATATAAGCACCAAATTTGGAGACTTTGCTAAGGCTCTGAAATCATTACAGAATGTCCATTCTCCATTGGGTTTTGGAACAAGGAAAATCGGGTTAGACCACCTGCTCTTAGATTCCTGAGTGACTCCAAGATTCAGCATACACTTCACATCCTTGGAGATTAATGTTGAGCAATACCTTCCGATGTAGGGAAATATCAGATCGGATCGGCCGATACCCAAAAAATATCGGATATCGCCGATACCGATACCGGAAACCAATGCAAGTCAAAGGGACACAAATATCGGAATGAAAATAAACCATTTCTTTCCTTGCACATCCAGTTCCGGAGGGGGGAAGAATGTGGGCGGTGCTTGGGCGGAGACTGTGTGTCTGTGTGTGACCGTGGGGGATCTGTGCGGGCCTGCCAGGGGTCTGTACGGGCCTCTTGGGGGTCTGTGCAGGCTGTCGGTGGTCTGTGCGGGCCTGCTGGGGGTCTGTACGGGCCTCTCGGGGGTCTGTGGGGGCTGTCAGGGGTCTGTGCGGGCCTGCTGGGGGTCTGTACGGGCCTCTCGGGGGTCAGTGCGGGCTGCCGGGGTCTGTGCGGCCTGCCGGGGATCTGTACGGGCCTCTCGGGGGTATGTGCGGGCCTCTCGGGGGTCTTTGTGTCTGTGTGCAGGCATCGTCTGATGGGACTATACGTCCCATCGGGCTATGCCTGCTACAAAGGCAGTGATTGACACATTAGCCAATGATGGGACAGTAGTAGTCCCATCATCCGGCTAATGTGTTGAATGTAAAAAAAAACACAAACATACATACCGTACTACATACTACATACATACAACATACATACATACAACATACATACAACATACTACATACATACTACATACATACATGCAACATACATACAAAATACCACATACATACAACATACTATATACTACATGCATACTATATACTACATACATACATACATACAACATACATGCATACATACATACAACATACAAACTACATACATACATACAACATACATACAACATACTACATACATACATACAACATACATACAACATACTACATACATACCACATACATACATACAACATACATACAACATACGACATACATACAACATACATACATACTACATACATACTACATACAACATACTATACACTACACACATACTAAATACATGCATACAACATACTACATACATACTACATACATGCATACAACATACTGCATACATACTACATACATACATACAACATACTACATACATACATACAACATACATACAACATACATACTACATACATACATACTACATTCATACATACTACACACATACAAAATATTACATATATACTACATATATACATACTACATACATACATACAACATACATACAACATACATACAACATACATACAACATACATACTACATACATACTACATGCAGACTACATTCATACGTATATACTACATACAACATACATACTACATACATAGTACATACATACTACATACAATACATTCATACATTACAAACAATACATACATATAGACATACAGTACATATAACATAGAGTACATACTCACATCACTTGTCACTTTGTTCCCAGAAGCAAGTGTCATCTGTAAAAAATATTAAAATAACAAACAAACAATATACTCCCTGATCTGCAGAAATCCACGAGTGTCCCATGACGGTCTCCCATGGAGAACGGCAGCATCAGCTGATGCGACCGCTCTTCAGGGGCTCCAGGAATACAATGACGGGAGGAAGGTATCCTTCTGCACTGTATTCCTCTGCCGCTGTAACAAAATAGTCCCTAGTCTCACTTTTGGCATTGCTGGGTGAGAAATTTCCCACGCAGCAAATGCCATAAAGTGAGACTCTGAACTAAGGTAACCTCTCAGTGATGCACTGCAGGAGCCATTGTCTCCTGTCAGTGTGTCACTGAAGGTCCTATAGAGCAGTGACATCACCCGATGTCACTGTTCTATAGGGGAGATCGTCGTGGGACACTCATTTTTTAATTGGACTACGGTGGACAGGTAGTATACGGTTTATTATTTTATGTTTTTTGCAGGCGCTGAAGTATGGTAGGTATGGTTAAATGAAGAATATTAAAATACTTTTTTCTGGCTGTGTCTGTATTTTTTTTAACTCTTTCACTACACTAGGATTAATAATGGATGGGAGGAAGGTATCCTTCCGCACTGTATTCCTCTGCCGCTGTAAAAAAATAGTCCCTAGTCTCACTTTTGGCATTGCTGAGTGAGAAATTTCCCACGCCGCAAATGCCATAAAGTGAGACTCTGAAGTAAGGTAACCTCTCAGTGATGCACTGCAGGAGCCATTGTCTCCTGTCAGTGTGTCACTGAAGGTCCTATAGAGCAGTGACATCACCCGATGTCACTGTTCTATAGGGGAGATCATCGTGGGACACTCATTATTAATTGGACTATGGCGGACAGGTAGTATACGGTTTATTATTTTATGTTTTTTGCAGGTGCTGAAGTATGGTAAGTATGGTTAAATGAAGAATATTAAAATACTTTTTTCTGGCTGTCTTTATTTTTTTAACTCTTTCACTACACTAGGATTAATAATGGATGGGAGGAAGGTATCATTCTGCACTGTATTCCTCCGCCGCTGTAAAAAATAGTCCCTAGTCTCACTTTTGGCATTGCTGGGTGTCAAATTTCCCACGCAGCTAATGCCATAAAGTGAGACTCTGAGCTAAGGTAACCTATCAGTGATGCACTGCAGGAGCCATTGTCTCCTGTCAGTGTGTCACTGAAGGTCCTATAGAGCAGTGACATCACCCGATGTCACTGTTCTATAGGGGAGATCGTCATGGGACACTCGTTATTAAATGGACTACGGTGGACAGGTAGTATGTGGTTTGTTATTTTACGTTTTTTGCAGGCGCTGAAATATGGAAAGTATGGTTAAATGAAGAATATTAAAATACATTTTTCTGGAGGTGTGTCTTTATTTTTTTTAACTCTTTCACTACACTAGGATTAATAATGGATAGGCATCTTATTGACGCCTCTCCATTATTAACCTGGCTTAATGTCACCTTACAATAGCAAGGTGACATTAACCCCTTATTACCCCATATCCCACCGCTACACGGGAGTGGGAAGAGAGGGGCTAAGTGCCGGAATTGGCGCATCTTACAGACGCGCCATTTCTGGGGCGGCTGCGGTCTGGTATTTGTAGCCGGCGGGGGGCAATATTCATGGCCCCTCTCTAGGCTATGAAAATCAGCCTACAGCTGTCTGCGTAGCCTTTCTGGCTATAAAATATAGGGGGACCCCACATCATTTTTTGGAGGTCACGCTATTTTAACCCCTTCATGACCTTGGGATTTTCCATTTTTCCGTGTTTGATTTTGCTCCCCTTCTTCCAGAGTCATAACTTTTTTATTTTTCCGTCAATATGGCCATGTGAGGGCTTATTTTTTGCGAAACAAGTTGTACTTTTGAACGACTTCAATGGTTTTTGCATGTCATGTACTAGAAAGCAGGAAAAAAATTCCAAATGCGGTGAAATTGAAAAAAAAGTGCAATCCCACACTTGTTTTTTGATTGCCTTTTTATACTTGGTTCACTAAATGCTAAAACTGACCAGCCATTATGATTCTCCAGGTCATTATGAGTTCATAGACACCAAACATGCCTAGGTTCTCTTTTATCTAAGTGGCGAAAAAAAATTCCAAACTTTGCTAAAAAAAAAAAAATTGTGCCACTTTCCGATACCCGTAGCGTCTCCATTTTTCATGATCTGGGGCCGAGTGAGGGCTTATTTTTTGCGTGCTGAGCTGGCGTATTTAATTATAGCATTATGGTGCAGATTTGTTCTTTTGATCGCCCGTTATTGCATTTTATTGCAATGTCGCACCAACCAAACGGATGAAACGTGTGGCGCAATCCGGCGCTAATACAACTCTATGAGAAAAAAATGGATCCATTTTTTTCAAAACTCTCCGGATTGTGCCTGATGGCAAAAACCTGATGTGTGAAAGCAGCCAGATATATGGATAGATAAATCTATGTATCTATAGATATATCTATCTATAAATATATCTACAGATAGATATATCCATAGATACCGTATTTTTCGGACTATAAGACCCACCTGATTATAAGACACACACCCAAGTTTGGTGAAAAAGAGAAAAAAATATTTTTTTATGCTAAATGGGGGTCTGTCTTTTAATGCCAGTGTCTGTCTTACAAATCATATGTCCCTCATCCTGGTATCTATATAACCTCCATCCTTGTGCTGGCACATGCCCCCCTGTGCTGCTGTCAGGCACATGCCCCCTAGTCACTATATGCCCCCCTGTACTGCTGGCAGACACATGCCCCCCCTGGGTCACTATATGCCCCCCTGTGCTGGCAGGCACATGCCCCCCGGTCACAATATGCCCCCTTCTGCTGGCAGGGACATGCCCCCTGTGCTGCTGACAGGTACAGCCCCCCAGTCACTACTGTATATGCCCCCCAGTGCTGCTGGCAGGTACAGGCCCCCCGGTCACTGTATGACCCCTGTACTGCTGGCAGACACATGCCCCCTGTGGTGCTGGCAGACACATGCCCCCCTGTGCTGCTGGCAGACACATGCCCCCTGTGCTGCTGGCAGACACATCCCCCCATGCTGCTGGCAGACACATGCTCCCCTGTACTGCTGGCAGACACATGACCTCCTGGGTCACTATATGCCCCCCTTTGCTGCTGGCAGGCACATGCCCCCCTGGGTCACTATATGCCTCCCTGTGCTGGCAGGCACATGCCCCCCGGTCACAATATGCCCCCTTGTGCTGGCAGGGACATGCCCTCCTGTGCTGCTGGCAGGCACATGCCCCCCAGTCACAATATGCCCCCCTGTGCTGCTGGCAGGTACAGGACCCCCCCGGTCACTATATGCCTCCTGTGCTGCTGGTAGACACATGCCCCCTGTGCTGCTGGCAGACACATGCCCCCTGTGCTGCTGGCAGACACATGCCTCCCTGTGCTGCTGGCAGACACATGCCCCCTGTGCTGCTGGCAGACAAATGCCCCCCCTTGCTGCTGGCAGGCACATGCCACCCCCTGCTGCTGGCAGACACATGCCCTCCCTGTGCTGCTAGCAGGCACATCCCCCCTGTGCTGCTGGCAGACACATGTCACCCCCTGTGCTGCTGGCAGACACATGCCCCCCTGTGCTGCAGGCAGGCCCATGCCCCCCTGTGCTACTGGCAGGCACATGCCCCCCATGCTGCTGGCAGACACATGCCACCCCCTGTGCTGCTGGCAGACACATGCCCCCCCTCTGTGCTGCTGGCAGGCACATGCCCCTCCCTGTGCTGCTGGCAGGCACATGCCCCCCCATGTGCTGCTGGCAGGCACATGCCCCCCCATGTGCTGCTGGCAGGCACATGCCCCCCATGCTGCTGGCAGGCACATGCTTCCCCCTCCCTGTGCTGCTGGCAGGCACATGATAAAATAACAAACACTTAACTCACCTTTCCCTGATGGCTCTGTGCTCACAGCTCCTCGGTTGCGCTTCCTGTTTCCCAGGCATTGGATCATGTGACCCGGGCACACAGTGATGTCATCACTGCGCTGTGCCGATCACATGATCAGATGTCAGCACAGACATAGAAAGCAACCGAGGAGCTGTGAGCACGGAGCCATCAGGGGAAGGTGAGTTAAATGTTTGTTATTTTATCATGTGCCTGCCAGCAGCACAGTGGGGCATGTGTCTGCCAGCAGCACAGGAAGGGGGAAGCATGTGCCTGTCAGCAGCACAGGGGGGCATATAAGATTGACCGGAGGCCATATCCATGATGGGAGTGGGGGGGAGATGCAGGCACATGTAATATTTGCTGCTCCCCTGTGAATCAACTCGGCACAGGTTCAGCACCAAGGTGATGGACAGCAGGTGTACTGAATATTACATGAGGCTAATGAGCGGGAGCACATAACCTCCTGCTGTCTCAGCAGCCCACAGGCAGTCCACCCCAGCCCCCTGACACCACTCCAGAGCCGCCCCCCTCCTCCACAGCACAGCACTGCACACAGATTCGGATTATAAGACGCACCCCCCACTTTCCCAAAAAATTTTGGGAAACAAAAGTGCGTCTTATAGTCCAAAAAATGCGGTACACTGCACAGTACCACCTCTCCTGTGTATATACTCTGCACAATACTGTAACACTCCAGGTAACCAGTTGTTACAGTGATGTTGCCTTCCTTTCGGGGAGGGTGATATCATGCTTGAAGGCAAGGAGGTTTCCCTTTACCAGGTAACGCACCTACATACAACACATTCTGACTTCCCGGTCTGGAGGAGGAGTGAGGGAGTTGTTCAGAGACAGTGGAGGGGAGAGGAAGTCTGACAGTGGAGTCTTGCAGCCAGGCCTGAGCTGCAGCTCCGGGAAAGGAAAATAACCTGAAGGGTTGCATGTTAGTGAAGCATCAGAGGAAAGGAGCACAGAGGAAAGAAAGGAGCTCATAGGGGAACTGTGACCGGGCACCCTCAAAACCGAAGCTCAGGAACTGGGCACCGGGAGCCCGAGGTCATGTGGAACTCCAGGTCGCACGGCAGAACCAGAAGGCATAGAACTTTATGTAATTTGCCCGCACCCAGACCTGAAGGTGCAGCAGTACACTAAGAGCCCGGGTCGTAATTGAGACCCTATAAAAAGGCTCACACTGCCCATCATACAGGTAACTGTCCCTGGACAGAAGAGGACTTTGACGGCAAGCTACAGGCAGCAGGGACCTCGCATACGAGCGCAAGTAGGAAGGCTTATGGACCTCACCTGGGAGAGGGATCCCCCATTGCCTCCAAGCCGGCCAGACCACATCACCACCTGTGCCTGGTACCCTGGACCGTGGACTGCTACCATCAGTAAACCAGGTAAAAACATTACAACTCTGTGTCCTCTGTTTATTTGCTGGCAGCCACCATCCCTGCCAACACACACTGGGAGCCTTGGGGACCCCGCTTCACCTGTGGGAAACTTTACATCTATTCTGCAGTATCATCACCCAAGAGGACCCCTTTAAGCAGCATCAGTCCCTACTGAGCGAGAACCACAGGTGGCATCACGAATACAAACTTTATTACAAAACCCTTTAAAAGAACTTTCCCTTTTAATTGGGTGCCCAGGGCCACAGACCGGGTCGCAGCCACGTGACATTCCCTTTAAGCTCAACGGGACCCGGTACCGTGTATCCCCATTGCTCTGGTGTGCGACTCAACTTTGGCGTCGCAAACAGGATGGATGACCGATTGAAATGGGTCTTGTGTGCCATGGACTGTAATGGACTGTGTAAAAATTGTTTAATGGCTGCCATTATCGCACCACGAGGCGGATAGAGAATGAGGAGGATGTGTTGTCATGGGTGGAGCTCAAGAACCAGCGTGAAAGCTGGATCCACCCCCTACAGAGACTCTAATGCCAACCAAACATGTACGTCACCAGGACAGAGATGGACAGTGGGAAAGTGGAGAGGAGACCTCCCACGAGATGAGAGGAACGAGAGGGAGAAGGAGGAAGACTTGGGAAAGCGAGGCCGCAGCATGGCTGCACACTACCTGGGAGAAGTGATGGTGGACAGAAGAGGAGAGCCACCGGGACCTGCCGACACCAAAAAGGATGTCCCAGAGCAACAGCCAGTAACACCGTACCTGATGAATACCTTGGATCTGGAGCCCCTCGGTGCGGAGATGGAGGAGCTGGCCCGACGACTCCTGCGGACCCAGATGACAGCGGTGGCCGTATGGAAGGAGTCCCGGATCCGGAGGATGATGACTGCACAGCCTCAGACCTCACCACCAGCGCTCACAACCCCAGTGGAGCCGGAGTGAGCAACGCTGCTGCAGGAAATGGCGCCGACGAAAGACCCGGAGCCTGCACCTTTAACCCCAGTGGAGCCGGAAAGCAAGATGATGCCAATGGAGATGACAACACTGCAGTACCAGGCCCTGCAACAAGCAATCCTCACCCCAGTGGAGAACACTGGCACCGGTGAGACAGGTATGCAAACTGCCTCGGTAGCTGAAGAAACCCTGGTGGGACCCCTAGAACCCCCGCCAACCTTAACGCCTGGCCAGGTAGTCACCATTACAGTAACCTGGGACCGCATGACAGACTTGGGGGATAAGCTCACTTACTCAATGGTACCTGAACCATCACCCCTGAAGGCATGCAGGCCAAAAGAGACTATATGTTGGAGACACCCTAAGACAGACAGATTCCCGATGGAGGCCAAAGCAGCAGCTAACTGCGTGCAACTGATGAACAAAGAGGAATAATGCAAACAGCAAATCCTAAAACTTGCAGAGCTAGATGGGAGGCTCTGGAGGAATGCAATATGCTAGCTAAAGCCAGATCCCGCAACTGTAACCCAGCGGATAGAGGACCAATAAGGTAAGGAACTGTTATAACCTTTAATTTGGAAAGAGGATGAGGCTTTATAAAAGAACATGGTGGAACAACTGAACTGTTTGTGAATTGCAGGGATGTAGATTCACATGGCTACAGGGATTATTATGCCCTCATCTTAAAAGGTTCCCAGGACAGCATACCCATACCCGTGTAGCCACTGAAAGTGGAACGCAAACCCAGGCTACACAAACCCCTGATGATGGACAGTTTTCTATGGAGTCACCTGCTGACACTAAACCAAAGAACTTCCCAGTCAGGAAGCTGTGGACACCAGGACCTGCCCTGCAAAAAAGGAACAAGTAGAGAGACGTTCACCTGCTTGAAAATGTTGAAAATGTTTTGATTATGTTTTATTTGATGTTTCTTCCAGTTTAAAAAAAGGACAGTAGGGTATGAACAGTGCTTACCTGACAACTTTCTTGTAAATAGTTAGGATCTCTTTAGGTGCCCCTTATTGGTTTTACCACATGCAGCAGCATGTGTAGGACCATGTTACCTTTACAGACCTGAATCAAAACTGTATGGTGTGGCGGTGAACAGGACTGGTTAATACACCTTGCTGTCCACTCAAGAACAACATTGGGGGTTGATGACGTATTCCCCCACATCATCGTTATTATTGGTGCACAAGGACACCCTGTTATTTAAATGTTGCTCTTGATTTGAAAATTGTTTGCACTTTTCACCTGTGTGCACTCATGTAAATAAGTTATGTAACGTTCAAGAAACCATACCTCCCATAAAGGGATGCTTAAGTTTTTCACCAGTTAACCTGTTGACATGCATGTCCAAAAATTTTGCATCTTTATCCTGTACTGTTGTTTTTCTTTTTCCAGTCCAGGAGTACTGGAGTTAACTGGGGGGGAGTGCAACACCCAAGGTAACCGGTTGTTACAGTGATGTTGCCTTCCTTTCAGGGAGGGGGATATCATGCTTGGAGGCAAGGAGAATTCCATTTACTAGGTAAGGCACCTACATACAACACATTCTGACTCCAGGCCAGAAGGGGGAGCTCTGAACCCGGATTTAGGGGGGATTCCCTCAGAGAGTTATATCCTGGTATGGAGGAGGAGTGAGGGAGTTGTTCAGAGACAGTGGAGGGGAGAGGACGTCTGACAGTGGAGCCATGCAGCCAGGACTGAGCTGCAGGTCCAGGAAAGGAAAATAACCTGAAAGGCTGCATGTTAGTGAAGCATCAGAGGAAAGGAGCACAGAGGAAAGAAAAGAGCTCAGAGGGAAACTTTTACCGTACACCGGGAGCCCGAGGTTGTGTCATACTCCAGGTTGCACAGCAGAACCCGAGGGCATAGGATTTTATGTAATTTGCCCGCACCCACACCTGAAGGTGCAGCAGTACACTAAGAGCCCAGGTCATGATAGAGACCCTATAAAAAGGCTCACACTGTCCATCATATAGGTAACTGTCCCTGGACAGGAGAGAGGACTTTGCCAGCAAGCTACAGGCAGCAGGGACCTCACATACGAGCGCAAGTAGGAAGGCTTATGGACCTCACCTGGGAGAAAGATCCCCCATTGCCTCCAAGCCGGCCGGACCACATCACCACCTGTGCCTGGTACCCTGGACTGTGGACTTCTACCATCAGTAAACCAGGTAAAGATGTTACAATTCTGTGTCCTCCGTTTATTTGCCGGCATCCACCATCCCTGCCGACACACACTGGGGGCCCTGGGGACCCCGCTTCACCTGTGGGAAGAGTCACCATCTATGCTGCAGTATCATCACCCCAGAGGACCCCTTTAACCCCTTCGTGACGCAGTCCTTTTACGTTTTTTGAATTTAGTTTTTTTGCTCCCCTCCTTCCCAGAGCAATAACTTTTTTATTTTTTCGTCAATAAGGCCATGTGGGGGCTTATTTTTTGCGGGATGAGTTGTACTTTTGAACAACATCATTGATTTTACCATGTCTTGTACTAGAAAATGGGAAAAAAATTCCAGGTGTGGTGAAATTGCAAAAAAAGTGCAATCCCACACTTGTTTTTTGCTTGGCTTTTTTGCTAGGTTCACTAAATGCTAAAACTGACCTGCCATTATGATTCGATTCTCCAGGTCAATACAAGTTCAAAAAAAAAATTGCTCCATTTTCCGATACCCGTAGCGTCTCCATTTTTCGTGATCTGGGGTCAGGTGAGGGCTTATTTTTTGCGCGCCAACTGGCATTTTTAATGATACCACTTTTGTGCAGATATGTCATTTTGATCGCCCGTTATTGCATTTTAATTCAATGTCGCAGCCATCAAAAAATAGTAATTCTGGCGTTTCTAATTTTTTTCTCGCTACGCTGTTTAGCGATCAGGTTAATGCTTTTTTTTATTGATAGATCAGGCAATTCTGAGCACGGCAATACCAAATATGTGTAGGTTTGATTTTTTTTATTGGTTTTATTTTGAATGGGGCAAAAGGGGGGTGATTTAAACTTTTATTTATATTTTTTTTTTTTCATATTTTTTAAAACTTTTTTTTAACTTTTGCCATGTTTCAATAGTGTCCATGAGAGGTAGAAGCTGGCACAACTCGATCGGCTCTGCGATTATCAGATCGTTCCTATGTAGCTGAATTGCTGCATTGTTATGAGCGCCGACCACAGGGTGGCGCTCACAGCAGGCCAGTATCAGTAAACATAAAGGTCTCAAGGAGACTTCTGGTTACTATGCCGATGTATCGCTGACCCCTGATCACGTGACGAGGTCGGCGATGCGCGCATTTCCGTCTGCATGGCCGGAAGCGGTAGTTAAATGCCGCTATCAGCGTTTGACAGCAGCATTTAACTGGTTAATAGGCAGGTGGATTGCGATTCCACCTGCCTCTATTGCGCACACATGTCAGCTGTACAAAACAGCTGACATGTCGCAACTTTGATATGGGCTCAGCGCCGGAACCCACTTCAAAGGGGGAGACACAACATGCACAGTACTAGTACGGGGCATGTCGTGAAGGGGTTAAACAGCATTGGTCCCTACTGACTGAGAACCACAGGTGGCATGAATACAAACTTTATTACAAAACCCCTTTAAAACACCCTTCCCCTTTAATTGGGTGCTCAGGGCCATGGAACGGGTAACAGCCACCGTGACATCCCCTTTAAGTGCGACCGGACCCGATGCTGAGTATTCCCATTGCCCTGGTGGGCGACTCAACACCACTTCTGCTGTCCTGTAGATATGCACTGCACAGTACCACTTCTGCTGTCCTGTATACTGGGTGTAATTCTTAGGATTTGTATTTTTCTGTATATACACTGCACATTATCACTTCTCCTGTCTTGTATGCTGAGTGTAATTGTCAGTATCTGTATTATTTTATATATATATATATATATATATATATATATATATATATATATATATATATATATATATATATATATATATATGCACAGTGCCTTGCGAAAGTATTCGGCCCCCTGGAACTTTTCAACCTTTTCCCACATATCATGTTTCAAACATAAAGATACCAAATGTAAATTTTTGGTGAAGAATCAACAACAAGTGGAACACAATTGTGAAGTTGAAAGAAATTTATTGGTTATTTTAACTTTTTGTGGAAATTCAAAAACTGAAAAGTGGGGCGTGCAATATTATTTGGCCCCTTTACTTTCACTGCAGCAAACTCACTCCAGAAGTTCATTGTGGATCTCTGAATGATCCAATGTTGTCCTAAATGCCTAATGATGATAAATATAATCCACCTGTGTGTAATCAAGTCTCCGTATAAATGCACCTGCTCTGTTACAGTCTCAGAGTTCTGTTTGAAGCAAAGAGAGCCGGATTTGGATACAAAATGATTTCCAAACTTTAATCATCCCAGGGAGCAATGTGCAAGTGATCATGTTGAAATGGAAATTAGTGCAAAAAATAGCACAAAAAAACCCCAGTGTCAATGTGATAATAAGTAGGTAGGGCTAACACATATCAGCTTTCTGGACGAAGCATTTCATAGCGAAACACGCGTCGGGTGTGGTGGACTCCTGGACCTCCTCTACTCTGTTTGGTAAATGAGTGTTTTGTATTAGACGTGTTTTTATGATGGTTATACTTAGACGTTATGTTTGCTGATATGTGTGGCACATTTAGCCCTACCTACTTATTATCACATTGACGCTGGGGTTTTTTGTACTCTTTTTTGCACTAATTTATATGTTTACCTGTTTTAATATTTATCTCATTACAGCACTGGCTAGTAATTATCAATTATTAAAACACCACCACCCTGTGTCTCTTCTGTTTTTTACCACTCTTTTTGCCTTAGAGAGAGTTATATTTATACACTGGTATTTGTATTATTATTATCCAGGTTCGTCCATCTTTTTTTCTGTGTCTGTTGTTTCTTACCTGTGCCTATATGGCTTTTTTATGACCATGTTTTATCTCTTTTGTCATGAATAAACATATGTTTTATCAATAAATTGTGTTTGTGTGGTGCCCTTCCTTGTAGGTGTATTTGTACTTTTTGGCTACCATATAAGATTTATTATAGGCATTTTAAACAAGGAGAAGACTGATCAGAGATGCAGCCAATAGGCCCATGATCACTCTGGATGAACGGCAGAGATCTACAGCTGAGGTGGGACAGTCTGTCCATAGGACAACAATCAGTTGTAGACTGCACAAATCTGACCTTTATGGAAGAGTGGCAAGAAGAAAGCCATTTCTCAAAGATATCCATAAAAAGTGTCTTTAAAGTTTGCAACAAGCCACCTGGGAGACACACCAAACATGTGGAAGAAGGTGCTCTGGTCAGATGAAACCAAAATCGAACTTTTTGGCAACAATGCCAAATGATATGTTTGGCATAAAGGCAACACAGCTCATCACCCTGAACACTCCATCCACACTGTCAAACATGGTGGTGGCAGCATCATGGTTTGGGCCTGCTTTTCTTCAGCAGGGACAGGGAAGATGGTTAAAATTGATGGGAAGATGGATGTAGCCAAGTTCAGGACCATTCTTGAAGAAAACCTGTTGGAGTCTGCAAAAGACCTGAGACTGGGATGGAGATTTGTCTTCCAACAAGACAATGATCCCAAACATAAAGCAAAATCTACAATGGAACGGTTCACAAATAAACATATCCAGGTGTTAGAATGGCCAAGTCAAAGTCCAGACCTCAATCCATTCGAGAATCTGTGGAAAGAGCTGAAAACTGCTGTTCACAAATGATCTCCATCAAACCTCACTTTGCTTGAGTTTTTTGTCAAGGAAGAATGGGCAAGAATTTCAGTCTCTCAATGTACAAAACTGATAGAGACATACCCCAAGCGACATGGAGCTGTAATCGCAGCAAAAGGCGGCGCAACAAAGTATTAAGTTAAAGGGGCTGAATAATATTGCACGCCCCACTTTTCAGCTTTTGAATTTCCACAAAAATTTAAAATAACCAATAAATTTTGTTCAACTTCACAATTATGTTCGACTTGTTGTTGATTCTTCACCAAAAATTTACATCATTATAAATGGTTAACAGAGTGTGGCTTCTCCCTCTTTATCCCAATTGGTGCCATCAGATCATGATTGTGTGGTCCTGATGTTTGCCATGGCAATTTGCGGCCTTAGAGTCTGTCGGCTGTTGTAACCTGTTCAGAAGTTAGCGGCATTTAGGTGGTAAAAATGCACATTTTCATTTCTGTCATACCACTTT
Source organism: Ranitomeya variabilis (assembly GCF_051348905.1). Lineage (NCBI taxonomy): Eukaryota > Metazoa > Chordata > Amphibia > Anura > Dendrobatidae > Ranitomeya > Ranitomeya variabilis. The sequence goes on along the minus strand of NC_135232.1, from coordinate 821,439,967 downwards.
GCATTAATTCCTGTAAAGCACCTGAAGGGTTAATAAACTACCTGACAGTAGTTTTCAATATGTCAGGGGGTGCTGTTTTTAAAATGGTATCACGTTTGGGGGTTTCCCAATATATGAGACCCCTAAAGTCACTTCAAACATGGATAGTTCCCTAAAAAAATAAATGTTGTAAATTTCCTTGAAAAAATGAAAAATTGCTTCTACATTTCTAAACCTCCTAAAATGCTAACAAAATAAAAGAACATTTTACAAATGGTGCTGATGTAAAACCAACATGAGGGAAATGTTATTTATTAATGTTTTGCTGTGGTATGGCCATCTGGATTAATAGGATAATCATTCAAACTTTGAAAATTGCAAATTTTGTAACATTTTTCTCCAATTTTTGATATTTTTTATAAATAAACACAAAACATATTGACCTAAATTTACCATTATCTTAAAGTATAATGTGTCACGAAAAAACAATCTCTAAATCACTGGGATTTGTTGAAGCGTTGCAGAGTTATTACCACATAAAGTGACACTGATCAGATTTCAAAAAATTTGGCTCTGTCACTAAGGGGTTAAAACATATGAGTGAAAAAAATGGATGATTGGGGGGAAAAAGGCTTGGTCTTCAAGTACTGAAATAGCTTTGGTGACATATTCAATTCAATATAGAGCCATCCTGTTCAATAATTTTTTTTTTTTTTTTAACAGAGTAAAAGAGAAAAGTATGCCACTGTATCTGAATACTTCATCCACAGTATGGTCAGTGTGAGTCATTTAAAGAGACTTATATATTCATGCCATCACCATATGACAGGAACCTTAAAGTGGTTGCTTCAGACCTACACATTGATGACCTGCAAATAGGTCACTAATATGAGATCAGCCGGGGCAGAAACCCACCTTCCCCTCCAGACATCAATCATTTACTTAAACGCAATATAAACTGCATTAATTGGCAATGACCTCTAAATAATGTATGGAGCTGTGGTCATGCACACAGTTTATAGCTTAAATCTGGCAACTGCTGGAGTAGATATGAGTAATCGGAGGGGATGCTTGGATGACCTATATAATCATGCTATTTAAAAATCCTGGGGCACTTTTACAAAGGGTATCCTTAGATCAGATAATATTAAAATGCACAAATTTTATCATAGTGGCTCAAGTTATTTGATAACTCTGGTGATCTTTTAGACTTTCTACTCTAGCTTTACTTTATCTATTAGTTAACTATCTTTAAACAAGAAGTTTGCACCAAAAGTTTGGTGAAATGCTGAATTTTTTCATTAAACTACTTACTGTATGTCCATTTTTCAATAAGCAAATCTGCCAGTATTCATGGCGATCGATGCACTAGAATTCTGACATATTTAGTAAATATACTTCTACATATTTTGTCAGCTGTAGGAGTTCGTGTGTAAAGGAGTAATGTAGGTGTACATACTTAACCCACATATCTTAACTTATGCGACCTCCAAAATGATTCAGCTAAGTAAACTTTCCAAGTATTTTAAAAAGTGGTTTTCTGCAGGAAACTTAGCTGTTTGATCTTATTGTTAGATGTGCTTCTTGCTTTGAAGAACTAGAAGCTATGATTTGTATTCACTGATCTGTATTCACACAGGCATTGTTGTGCTGCACAGCATACAAATCATAATTTTGCCGAAGCTTAAAAAATGGGTTTTGATAACTTTTCATTGTAATACTGAAGTGCTATTGTCCCAATGTCCATCATTCCATATAGGTCATTTAAGTTCACTCATTATTTATTGTATTTACAAAAATGTACAATGAACAAAAAATATTGAAGAAAACAAGAAAAAAACTTAGTTTTCTTTTTAAAGTACCGGTAAGTATAAAGATGGATAGATTGATAGTCATTCAGAGTAGAGATGAGCAAACTTGTTTGGAAAATGTTCGCCAATCTCAAATTTGGCACGAGCATAGCTCATTCAGATTCAGGCAAAACTAACAGCTGCGAGCTGCAATCCTCAGCTGTCTGCTTCTGCAAGGATGACAATCAAGAATAGACAAGTTCCCATGGCGTATTTTTTAAATTATTTAAATAAATAGCTAAAAAAACAGTGTAAGGTCCTCCGTATTTTCGACAACCAGCCAAGCAAAAGCAGATAGTTGGAGGCTTGTATTCCCAGGCTGGTAAGGGGCCATGGATATTGGCCCATCCAACCTAAAAATAGAAGCCCACAGCCACCCCAGAAAATGCGCATTGCCCAGCTCTTCCCACTTGCTATGTGGCAAGTGGGTTTATATTTGTGGGGCTGATGTCACCTTTGTATTTTCTGGTGACATCAATTCCACAGGTTAGCAATGGAGAGGCGTCTATAAGACCCACTGATGTCAGCGCTAGTGCCGTGGGAAAAGTTGTAGCAGAGCTCGCTGTGACGTCAGTGAGTTGAACTGAGTGCATTGACAGTGAACTCCCAGGGTTTTCTGATGGCACTGCAAGTGTGAGAACTTTTTCATGCTCACGTCACTTTAGTTAGGTCATAGGAGTACACTATGAGACACAAAACATCAGTACTAGTGATGAGCGAGTGTACTCGTTGCTCGGATTTTCAGGAGCATGCTTGGGTGACCTCCGAGTATTTAAGTGTTTTAATATAATATGACAATGGGGTTAGTAATGAGGGCATCTTATAAATGCCTCTCCATTACTAACCTCTGGGCTTGATGTCACCTGACAATAAAAAAGTGATATAAATCCCCCCAACCATCACCTCATGTGCCATCGCATGTGGGAAGAGCAAGTCTAAGTGGCAGATTTGGCGCATCTTATTGATGCCCAATTTCTGAGGCGGCTGAGAGCTGATGTTTTTAGAGTCTGGGAGGGGCCAATATCCATGGCCCCTTCCTAGGCTTTTAATATGAGCCTGCAGCTGTCTACTTAGCCTGTGCTGGTTATTTAATATAGTGGGCCCCTACATCATTTTTAGGGGGAGGGTACCCCATTTTAATAACTAGGAAAGGCTAAGTATTCAGCTGTGAGCTGATACTAATCAACTGAGAACCTTTATGAATTTTAAACAAAATAATTCAGATGCAGTTGAAGTTCAGACTTTCAGCTTTCATTTGAGGTTATCGACATTAAAATTGGATGAAGGGTTTAGGAGTTTCAGTTCCTTAACATGTGCCACCCTGTTTTTAAAGGGACCAAGAGTTATTGGACAATTGACTCCAAGGCTATTTCATGGACAAGTGTGGGCAATCCCTTTGTTATGTCATTCTCAATTAAACAGATAAAAGGCCTGGAGTTCATTTGAGGTGTGGTGCTTGCATTTTGAAGGTTTTGCTGTGAAGTAAACATGCGGTCAAAGGAGCTCTCCATGCAAGTGAAACAAGCCATCCTTAAGCTGCGAAAACAGAAAAAACCCATCCGAGAAATTGCTACAATATTAGGAGTGGCAAAATATACAATTTGGAACATCCTGAGAAAGAAAGCACTGGTGAACTCATCAATGCAAAAAGATCTGGGTACCCACGGAAGACAACAGTGGTGGATGATCGCAGAATAAGCTCCATGGTGAAGAGAAACCCCTTCACAACAGCCAACCAAGTGAACACACTCTCCAGGAGGTAGGCATATCAATATCCAAATCTACCATAAAGAGAAGACTGCATGAAAGTAAATACAGAGGGTTCACTGCACGGTGCAAGCCACTCATAAGCATCAAGATTAAAAAGGCTAGACTGGACTTTGCTAAAAAACATCTAAAAAAGCCAGCACGGTTCTGGAAGATCATTCTTTGGACAGATGAAACCAAGATCAACCTCAAACAGAATGATGGAAAGAGAAAACTATGGCGAAGGCGTGGTACAGCTCATGATCCAAAGCATACCACATCTGTTGTGAAATTGGATTTTGGGCTCCCCCGGTGGCCACTGGTGGAATTGAACTGGTGTGCATCATCCCCTCTGTTCACCTGTTTCCATCAGGATGTGGGAGTCGCTATTTAACCTTGCTCCTCTGTCACTTCCATGCCGGTCAACATTGTAATCAGAAGCCTTTCTGTGCATGTTCCTGCTGCTAGACAACTCCCAGTTAAGTTGGACTTTAGTCCTCGTTTGTTTTTGCATTTTGTTCCAGTTCACAGCTGTAGTTTCGTTTCTGTGTCTGGAAAGCTCTTGTGATCTGAAATTGCCACTCTGATGTTATGAGTTAATACTAGAGTCTTAAAGTAATTTCAGGATGGTATTTTGATAGGGTTTTCAGCTGACCATGAAAGTGCCCTTTCTGTCTTCCTGCTATCTAGTAAGCGGACCTCAATTTTGCTAAACCTATTTTCATACTACGTTTGTCATTTCATCTAAAATCACCGCCAATATATGTGGGGGCCTCTGTCTGCCTATCGGGGAAATTTCTCTAGAGGTGAGCCAGGACTATATTTTCCTCTGCCAGGATTAGTTAGTCCTCCGGCCGGCGCTGGGCGTCTAGGGATAAAACGCAGGCAACGCTACCCGGCTACTGTTAGTTGTGCGGCAGGTTTAGTTCATGGTCAGTTTAGTTTCCATCCTTCCAAGAGCTAGTACGTATGTTTGCTGGGCTATGTTCTCTTGCCATTGAGAACCATAACAGTTTGACCGGCCACAAAAAGGGTTAAATTAATTGACAGAGAAAGGAGAGAAAAGAGAAGTCTGCTGAAGATTTTTTTTTTTTTTTCCCCCTTCCCTTCAGTTCTGAGTGTGCTTGTAATTGAATCTCTTGCAAGTCTGCCTATATTGCAGCCTTTCTCTCTCTCTCTCTCTCCTTCTAATCCTGGAATGGCTCTGTGTTCACCTGTTTAAAATGGATATTCAGAGTTTAGCTGCAGGTTTGAATAATCTCACCACGAAAGTTCAAAATTTAAAAGATTTTGTTGTTCATGTTCCTATATCTGAACCTAGAATTCCTTTGCCTGAATTTTTCTCGGGGAATAGATCATGCTTTCAAAATTTCAAAAATAATTGCAAGTTGTTTTTGTCCCTGAAATCTCGCTCTGCTGGAGATCCTGCTCAGCAGGTCAGGATTGTGATATCCTTGCTCCGGGGCGACCCTCAGGATTGGGCTTTTTCATTGGCTCCAGGGGATCCTGCGTTGCTCAATGTGGATGCGTTTTTTTTTGGCCTTGGGGTTGCTTTATGAGGAACCTCAGTTAGAGCTTCAGGCGGAAAAGGCCTTGATGTCCCTATCTCAGGGGCAAGACGAAGCTGAAATATACTGCCAGAAATTCCGTAAATGGGCTGTGCTTACTCAGTGGAATGAGTGCGCCCTGGCGGCGAATTTCAGAGAGGGTCTCTCTGATGCCATTAAGGATGTTATGATGGGGTTCCCTGTGCCTGCGGGTCTGAATGAGTCCATGACAATGGCTATCCAGATCGATAGGCGTCTGCGGGAGCGCAAACCTGTGCACCATTTGGCGGTGTCTACTGAGAAGACGCCAGAGAATATGCAATGTGATAGAATTCTGTCCAGAAGTGAACGGCAGAATTTAAGACGAAAAAATGGGTTGTGCTTCTATTGCGGTGATTCAACTCATGTTATATCAGCATGCTCTAAGCGTACTAAGAAGCTTGATAAGTCTGTTTCAATTGGCACTTTACAGTCTAAGTTTATTCTATCTGTGACCCTGATTTGTTCTTTATCATCTATTACCGCGGATGCCTATGTCGACTCTGGCGCCGCTTTGAGTCTTATGGATTGGTCCTTTGCCAAACGCTGTGGGTATGATTTGGAGCCTCTTGAAACTCCTATACCCCTGAAGGGGATTGACTCCACCCCATTGGCTAGTAATAAACCACAATACTGGACACAAGTAACTATGCGGATTAATCCGGATCATCAGGAGATTATTCGCTTTCTTGTGCTGTATAACCTACATGATGTGTTGGTGCTTGGATTGCCATGGCTGCAATCTCATAACCCAGTCCTTGACTGGAAAGCTATGTCTGTGTTAAGCTGGGGATGTAAGGGGACGCATGGGGACGTACCTGTGGTTTCCATTTCATCATCTATTCCCTCTGAGATTCCTGAATTCTTGACTGAATATCGTGACGTTTTTGAAGAACCTAAGCTTGGTTCATTACCTCCGCACCGGGAGTGCGATTTTGCCATAGATTTGATTCCGGGTAGTAAATACCCTAAGGGTCGTTTATTTAATCTGTCTGTGCCTGAACATGCTGCTATGCGAGAATATATAAAGGAGTCCTTGGAAAAGGGACATATTCGTCCTTCGTCATCTCCCTTAGGAGCCGGTTTTTTCTTTGTGGCTAAGAAAGATGGCTCTTTGAGACCGTGTATTGATTATCGGCTTTTGAATAAAATCACGGTTAAATATCAATATCCGTTGCCACTGCTGACTGATTTGTTTGCTCGCATAAAGGGGGCCAAGTGGTTCTCTAAGATAGATCTCCGTGGGGCGTATAATTTGGTGCGAATTAAGCAGGGGGATGAGTGGAAGACCGCATTTAATACGTCCGAGGGCCACTTTGAGTATTTGGTGATGCCTTTTGGTCTTTCAAATGCCCCTTCAGTCTTTCAGTCCTTTATGCATGACATTTTCCGTGACTATTTGGATAAATTTATGATTGTGTATCTGGATGATATTTTGATTTTTTCGGATGACTGGGACTCTCATGTCCAGCAGGTCAGGAGGGTTTTTCAGGTTTTGCGGTCTAATTCCTTGTGTGTGAAGGGTTCTAAGTGCGTTTTTGGGGTTCAAAAGATTTCCTTTTTGGGATATATTTTTTCCCCCTCTTCCATCGAGATGGATCCTGTCAAGGTTCAGGCTATTTGTGATTGGACGCAACCCTCTTCTCTTAAGAGTCTTCAGAAATTTTTGGGCTTTGCTAACTTTTATCGTCGATTTATTGCTGGTTTTTCTGATGTTGTTAAACCATTGACTGATTTGACTAAGAAGGGTGCTGATGTTGCTGATTGGTCCCCTGCTGCTGTGGAGGCCTTTCGGGAGCTTAAGCGCCGCTTTTCTTCCGCCCCTGTGTTGCGTCAGCCTGATGTTGCTCTTCCTTTTCAGGTTGAGGTCGACGCTTCTGAAATCGGAGCTGGGGCAGTTTTGTCGCAGAGAAGTTCCGATTGTTCCGTGATGAGACCTTGTGCCTTTTTCTCGCGTAAATTTTCGCCCGCCGAGCGGAATTATGATGTTGGGAATCGGGAGCTTTTGGCCATGAAGTGGGCTTTTGAGGAGTGGCGTCATTGGCTTGAGGGGGCTAGACATCAGGTGGTGGTATTGACTGACCACAAAAATCTAATTTATCTTGAGTCCGCCAGACGCCTGAATCCTAGACAGGCGCGCTGGTCGTTGTTTTTCTCTCGGTTTAATTTTGTGGTGTCCTACCTGCCGGGTTCTAAGAATGTTAAGGCGGATGCCCTTTCTAGGAGTTTTGAGCCTGACTCCCCTGGTAACTCTGAACCTACAGGTATCCTTAAGGATGGAGTGATATTGTCTGCCGTTTCTCCAGACCTGCGGCGGGCCTTGCAGGAGTTTCAGGTGGATAGACCTGATCGTTGCCCACCTGGTAGACTGTTTGTTCCTGATGATTGGACCAGTAAAGTCATTTCTGAGGTTCATTCTTCTGCGTTGACAGGTCATCCTGGAATCTTTGGTACCAGGGATTTGGTGGCAAGGTCCTTCTGGTGGCCTTCCCTGTCTCGAGATGTGCGAGGCTTTGTGCAGTCTTGTGACGTTTGTGCTCGGGCCAAGCCTTGTTGTTCTCGGGCTAGTGGATTGTTGTTGCCCTTGCCTATCCCGAAGAGGCCCTGGACGCACATCTCGATGGATTTTATTTCGGATCTTCCTGTTTCTCAGAAGATGTCTGTCATCTGGGTGGTGTGTGATCGTTTCTCTAAGATGGTCCATTTGGTTCCCCTGCCTAAGTTGCCTTCTTCTTCCGAGTTGGTTCCTCTGTTTTTTCAAAATGTGGTCCGTTTGCATGGTATTCCGGAGAATATCGTTTCTGACAGAGGAACCCAATTCGTGTCTAGATTTTGGCGAGCATTCTGTGCTAGGATGGGCATAGATTTGTCTTTCTCGTCTGCTTTCCATCCTCAGACTAATGGCCAGACCGAGCGGACGAATCAGACCTTGGAGACATATTTGAGGTGTTTTGTGTCTGCAGATCAGGATGATTGGGTTGCTTTTTTGCCTTTAGCTGAGTTTGCCCTCAATAATCGGGCCAGCTCTGCCACCTTGGTGTCTCCTTTTTTCTGTAATTCGGGGTTTCATCCTCGATTTTCTTCTGGTCAGGTGGAATCTTCGGATTGTCCTGGAGTGGATGCTGTGGTGGAGAGGTTGCATCAGATTTGGGGGCAGGTAGTGGACAATTTGAAGTTGTCCCAGGAGAAGACTCAGCTTTTTGCCAACCGCCGGCGTCGGGTTGGTCCTCGGCTTTGTGTTGGGGACTTGGTGTGGTTGTCTTCTCGTTTTGTCCCTATGAGGGTTTCTTCTCCTAAGTTTAAGCCTCGGTTCATCGGCCCGTACAAGATATTGGAGATTCTTAACCCTGTGTCCTTCCGTTTGGACCTCCCTGCATCTTTTTCTATTCATAATGTTTTTCATCGGTCATTGTTGCGCAGGTATGAGGTACCGGTTGTGCCTTCCGTTGAGCCTCCTGCTCCGGTGTTGGTTGAGGGCGAGTTGGAGTACGTTGTGGAAAAAATCTTGGACTCCCGTGTTTCCAGACGGAAACTCCAGTATCTGGTCAAATGGAAGGGATACGGTCAGGAGGATAATTCTTGGGTGACTGCCTCTGATGTTCATGCCTCCGATCTGGTCCGTGCCTTTCATAGGGCTCATCCTGATCGCCCTGGTGGTTCTGGTGAGGGTTCGGTGCCCCCTCCTTGAGGGGGGGGGTACTGTTGTGAAATTGGATTTTGGGCTCCCCCGGTGGCCACTGGTGGAATTGAACTGGTGTGCATCATCCCCTCTGTTCACCTGTTTCCATCAGGATGTGGGAGTCGCTATTTAACCTTGCTCCTCTGTCACTTCCATGCCGGTCAACATTGTAATCAGAAGCCTTTCTGTGCATGTTCCTGCTGCTAGACAACTCCCAGTTAAGTTGGACTTTAGTCCTCGTTTGTTTTTGCATTTTGTTCCAGTTCACAGCTGTAGTTTCGTTTCTGTGTCTGGAAAGCTCTTGTGATCTGAAATTGCCACTCTGATGTTATGAGTTAATACTAGAGTCTTAAAGTAATTTCAGGATGGTATTTTGATAGGGTTTTCAGCTGACCATGAAAGTGCCCTTTCTGTCTTCCTGCTATCTAGTAAGCGGACCTCAATTTTGCTAAACCTATTTTCATACTACGTTTGTCATTTCATCTAAAATCACCGCCAATATATGTGGGGGCCTCTGTCTGCCTATCGGGGAAATTTCTCTAGAGGTGAGCCAGGACTATATTTTCCTCTGCCAGGATTAGTTAGTCCTCCGGCCGGCGCTGGGCGTCTAGGGATAAAACGCAGGCAACGCTACCCGGCTACTGTTAGTTGTGCGGCAGGTTTAGTTCATGGTCAGTTTAGTTTCCATCCTTCCAAGAGCTAGTACGTATGTTTGCTGGGCTATGTTCTCTTGCCATTGAGAACCATAACACACATCATCTGTAAAACACGGTGGAGGCAGTGTGATGGCTTGGGCATGCATGGCTGCCAGTGGCACTGGGTCACTAGTGTTTATTGATGATGTGACAGAGGACAGAAGCAGCCAAATGAATTCTGAGGTATTCAGAGCCATACTGTGTGTTCAGATACAGCCAAATGCAGCCAAACTGATTGGTCGACGTTTCATACTACAGATGGACAATGACCCAAAACATAAAGCCAATGCAACCCAAGAGTTTATTAAAGCAAAGAAGTGGAATATCCTTGAATGGCCGAGTCAGTCACCTGATCTCAACCCAAATGAGCATGCATTTCACTTGTTAAAGATTAAACTTCAGACAGAAAGGCCCACAAACAAACAGCAACTGAAAACCACCGCAGTGAAGGCCTGGAAGAGCATCAAAAAGGAGGAAACACAGCGTCTGGTGATGTCCATGAGTTCAAGACTTCAGGCAGTCATTGCCAACAAAGGGTTTTCAAGCAAGTACTAGAAATGAACATTTTATTTAAAATTATTTAATCTGTCCAATTACTTTTGGTCCCTTTAAAAACAGGGTGGCACATGTTAAGGAGCTGAAACTCCTAAACCCTTCATCCAATTTTAATTCGGATACCCTCAAATGAAAGCTGAAAGTCTGAACTTCAACTGCATCTGAATAGTTTTGTTTAAAATTCATAATGGTAATGTCTATAACCAAAATTAAAAAGAATGTTGTCTCTGTCCAAATATATATGGACTTAACTGTGAATAAACACGCAGCCGGAATAAAGTCATTCATTTTAAATAAAAACTAAATACACATTTCCTTTTTTATTTAAAAATAACAAACACAGTTATGCTCACCTAATACCCATTCCTTTGAAGCCCTCATCTCCTATAATAAAACAAAAATAAAAAACAACAATATCCCTCACTTGCCCGTCACTCTGGCCCACACTGTAATCCATATCTGGGGGTTAAACATTTTTCAACCTAGATGGTGCCAAGATGCAACCATCCAGGCTGAGAACCACTGGTGAATTAACTGCTGCAAGTGCAGCATCAGTGACTAGCAGTGACATCGAGGTTACTGCCGGTCAATGTGGCAGCATTCCCAGCTGGACTGAACTATCTTGGCCTCAGCACTGTGGGAAAAAGTCACTGAGTTCTCCACAGTTCAGCTCAGTGAGTTAACCACAGATCATGGTGAGAAATTGAAAAGAAATGCACAGCAGAATAAAGTCTTTTATTTGAAATAAAAACAAAACACAAATTTCCTTTATATTTTAATATTATATTTTATAGTATATAATATAAATTCTAGGAATTTAGAACCTGAGAATGACGTCACGGCTTGTGATTGGTCGCCTGGCGGTCACATGAGCGGCACGCGACCAATCAGAAGCCGTGACGTCATGGAAGGCCCTAAACGCGCTCATTTTAAGCAAAGAAGGCTGCCGGATAACAGCGGTGAGGTGCAGGGGCCTCCGGAAAGGTGAGTATATCAATATTTTTTATTTTAATTCTTTATTTTACACATTAATATGGATCCCAGGGCCTGAAGGAGAGTTTCCTCTCCTTCAGACCATGGGAACCATCAGGATACCTTCCGATACTTGGTGTCCCATTGACTTGTATTGGTATCGGGTATCGGTATCGGCGATATCCGATACTTTTCGGGTATAAGCCGATACTATCCGATACCGATACTTTCAAGTATCGGATGGTATCGCTCACCACTACTAATCAGAGATGCAGCCAAGAGGCTCATGATCACTCTGGATGAACTGCAGAGATCTACAGCTGAGGTGGGACAGTCTGTCCATAGGACAACAATCAGTTGTACACTGCACAAATCTGGCCTTTATGGAAGAGTGGTAAGAAGAAAGCCATTTCTAAAAGATATCCATAAAAAGTGTCTTTAAAGTTTGCAACAAGCCACCTGGGAGACACACCAATCATGTGGAAAAAGGTGCTCTGGTCAGATGAAACAAAAATCGAACTTTTTGGCAACATTGCCAAATGATATGTTTGGCATAAAGGCAGCACAGCTAATCATCCTGAACATACCATCCACACTGTCAAACATGGTGGTGGTAGCATCATGGTTTGGGCCTGCTTTTCTTCAGCAGGAACAGGTAAGATGGTTAAAATTGATGGGAAGATGGATGGAGCCGAGTGCAGGACCATTCTTGAAGAAAACCTTTTGGAGTCTGCAAAAGACCTGAGACTGGGACGGAGATTTGTCTTCCAACAAGACAATGATCCCAAACATAAAGCAAAATCTACAATGGATTGGTTCACAAATAAACGTATCCAGGTGTTAGAATGGCCAAGTCAAAGTCCAGACCTCAATCCAATCGAGTTTCTGTGGAAAGAGCTGAAAACTTCTGTTCACAAACAATCTCCATCAAACCTCACTGAGCTCGAGCTGTTTGCCAAGGAGGAATGGGCAAGAATTTCAGTCTATCGATGCACAAAACTGGTAGAGACATACCCCAAGTGACTTGCAGCTGTAATTGCAGCAAAAGGTGGCACAACAAAGTATTAAGTTAATGGGGCCGAATAATATTGCACACCCCACTTTTCAGTTTTTTAATTTCCACAAAAATTTAAAACAACCAATAAATTTCATTCAACTTCACAATACTTTCGCAAGGCACTGTATATCTCTGTGATTTAACCCCTTCCCGACCATTGACGCCACGTAGGCGTCATGAAAACCCGTGCCAATCCGACCCATGACGCCTATGTGGCATCATGGAATGATCGCGTCGCTGCAGAGCGGGTGAAAGGGTTAACTCCGATTTCACCCGTTCTGCAGGGACAGGGGGAGTGGTACTTCAGCCCAGGGGGGGTGGCTTCACCCCCCCGTGGCTACGATCGCTCTGATTGGCTGTTGAAAGTGAAACTGCCAATCAGAGCGATTTGTAATATTTCACCTAAAAAACTGGTGAAATATTACAATCCAGCCATGGCCGATGCTGCAATATCATCGGCCATGGCTGGAAATACTGAAGTGACCCCCCCCACCCCATCGATCGCCCCCCCAAGCCACCGATCTGTCCCGTAGTCCCCTCCGTCCTGTGCTCCGCTCCTCCGTCCTCCTGTCCGCTCCCCCCGTGCTCCTATGTCACCCCCCCGTGCTCCGACGCCCCCCCGTGCCCCGATCTCCCCCCCCTTATACTTACCGAGGCTCCCGGTGCCCGTCCGCCTCCTCCATGGGCGCCGCCATCTTCCAAAATGGCGGGCGCATGCTCAGTGCCGGCCGGCAGATTCATTACAAAGTACATTTTGATCGCTGTGGTAGGTTCTATCACAGCGATCAAAATAAAAAAAATAATAAATAAACCCCCCCCTTTATCACCCCCATAGGTAGGGACAATAATAAAATAAAGAAAATATTTTTTTTTCTTTTTCCACTAGGGTTAGGGTTAGAACTAGGGTTAGAACTAGGGGTTGGGTTAGGGTTAGGGGTAGGGTTAGGGTTACGGGTAGGGTTAGGGTTAGGGGTAGGGTTAGGGTTATGGCATGTGCACACAGTGCGGATTTGGCTGCGGATCCGCAGCGGATTGGCCGCGGATCCGCAGCGGATTGGCCGCGGATCTGCAGCGGATTGGCCGCGGATCCGCAGCGGATTGGCCACGGATCCGCAGCGGATTGGCCGCTGCGAATTCGTACCAGTTTTCCATCAGGTTTACAGTACCATGTACACCTATGAAAATCCAAATCCGCTGTGCCCATGGTGCGGAAAATTCCGTGCAGAAACGCTGCGTTGTATTTTCCGCAGCATGTCAATTCTTTGTGCGGATTCCGCAGCGTTTTACACCTGTTCCTCAATAGGAATCCGCAGGTGAAATCCTCACAAAAAAACACTGGAAATCTGCTGTAAATCCGCAGGTAAAACGCAGTGCCTTTTACCTGCAGATTTTTCAAAAATCGTGCGGAAAAATCTCACACGAATCCGCAACATGGGCACATAGCCTTAGGGTTAGGGTTGGAATTTGAGTTAGGGTTGGAATTAGGGCTAGGGTTGGAAATAGGGTTAAGATTAGGCTTGTGGTTAGGGTTACAGATAGGGTTAGGGGTGCGTTGGGGTTACAGTTGTGGTTAGGGTTGGGATTAGGGTTAGGGTTGGGATTAGGGTTAGGATTAGGGTTGGAATTAGGGTTACGGGTGTGTTGCGGTTAGGGTTGTGGTTAGGGGTGTGTTGGGGTTAGGGTTGTGATTAGGGTTATGGCTACAGTTGGGATTAGGATTAGGGGTGTATTGGGGTTAGTGTTGAAGTTAGAATTGAGGGGTTTCCACTGTTTAGGCACATCAGGGGTCTCCAAACGCAACATGGCGCCACCATTGATTCCAGCCAATCTTGCGTTCAAAAAGTCAACTGGTGCTCCCTCCCTTCCAAGCCCCGACGTGCGCCCAAACAGTGGTTTACCCCCACATTTGGGGTACCAGCGTACTCAGGACCAACTGGGCAACAACTGTTGGGGTCCAATTTCTCCTGTTACCCTTGCAAAAATAAAAAATTACTTGCTAAAACATAATTTTTGAGGAAAGAACAATTATTTTTTATTTTCACGGCTCTGCGTTATAAACTTCTGTGAAGCACTTGGGGGTTGAAAGTGCTCACCACTAGTGTTGAGCGATACTTTCCGATATCGGAAAGTATCGGTATCGGAAAGTATCGGCCGATACCGTCAAAATATCGGATCCAATCCGATACCGATACCCGATCCCAATGCAAGTCAATGGGACGAAAATATCGGAATTAAAATAAACCCTTTATAAACTTGTAGGTTCATTCTACATGAAGGAAAACAACTAAGAATAATGTAGGATGTATTGGGGGACGTGGCGGAGATATTAAAGGGACAGAGGTTTAGCCCAATGTAATAGAATAGCAGGATTTTTAATTTTTTTTTATGAAGTTCGGCGTTAGAAAGAATGTGACTATGTTATTTTTTTTTTTTTTTATGTCAGATATTGATGTTTCACTACTTCCACGCCCTTCACCTTCTTTTCTACTTCTCCCACGCTTTCTTCTTAATTATCCTCATCATCAGCTTCTTTGACATCAACTTCTTCACCTTATTCATCTTCTTCTTCATCTTCTACCTATTATTTTTTGGGTTACATTGTTCATATTCTTTTTATTTTACTATTATCTTCATCATATTCAACTTCTTCATCATATTCTTATTTGTGACAGGCATTCCCGTAGTTGTTATCTATAAAAGTTTGAAGATTACACCTTCCGTTCTGCCTGTCACAAACCAGTTACATTTGTCCGCGTTCAGTTTGGCCTGCAGCATCAGGCTTTATCCAGGGGCACCACGAGGAGGAACGGACTCACCCCCATACACTGCTTAGTCTTCTTCTGCTTATAATTTACATAATATTTTTTTGCTCTGATATTTTGTGTTATGCTTAATGTCCTTCTGCTCTTTGTTCTGCAGCCTCTTGTTCTTCTGCTTCTCGGTCTTCCAGGTCGTCGTCGTCTCCAGGGTCGTCGTCTCCGGGGTCGTCGTCATCGGGGTGGTCTCCGGGGTCGTCGTCATCGGGGTGGTCTTCAGGGTCATCGTCTCCAGGGTCGTCGTCATCACGGTGGTTGTCGTCTCTGGTGTCGTCGTCATCTTAGGGGTGTTCTTCCGGGTCATCGTGTTTAGTCTCTTGAACTTGGAAATGTAGCAGAAGGTACAAGAAGGCTGAGAAAATGCCGAGAACCAGCTGATGGAACTGGAACTCGGATGGCTACCCGAAGGTCCAAGAGCCAATGGAACTACCGAGGACCAGCTGACGTTACTGGAACCCGGTTACTAAGCAGGAGGTACCCGTGCCTGAAAGCACTACCAAGGACCACCTGACGTTGGTGGAACTCGGATACCCAGAGGGAGGCACCTAAGCCAAAGGCTCTGCCCGGAACCAGCTGACGGTACTGGAACCAGGATGGGGAGCAGAAGGTACAAGAGCAAAAGACACTGCCGAGAACCAGCTGACGGTGCTGGAACCCGGATGGGTAGCCGAAGGTCCAAGAGCCAATGGAACTACCGAGGACCAGCTGACGTTACTGGAACCCGGTTACTAAGCAGGAGGTACCCGTGCCTGAAAGCACTACCAAGGACCACCTGACGTTGGTGGAACTCGGATACCCAGAGGGAGGCACCTAAGCCAAAGGCTCTGCCCGGAACCAGCTGACGGTACTGGAACCAGGATGGGGAGCAGAAGGTACAAGAGCAAGTGTCTGCGTGGCTTTTGCAGGACACGTTGCCGGCTGCACAGCAGGGGAACAGCTGGCGGTGCTGGACCCCACTGACACATTGGCGAGGTGTTTGGCTCTGTGCAGCCAGCACTTCCGGACAGCAACGAGCGGTGTTGTAGCCCGGGCTCTGCAGGGGGAGCAGAGTGTAGGCCGAAGCCTACTTGAACCAATTTCAAAGGTAACCTTTAACCCCCCCTCAGGGGTTAGAAAGTAGAAGAGCCACAGCTTATGCAGCAGTAGTGCTGCACAAGTCAAAGGTTGCTCTTTTAATTTCGCTCCTTGCACACGCTGAATGAAACACGTATAACATTTAGCCCTTTATACAGTCAAACTGTGTTGGAGGCGCGAGTTCCCTTTGTAATGAGACGCAGCACAGATGTCAAGAATCCCACCTTGGTGCTGGGTGCAGCCTCCTGAGCGTTGTTATTTGCTGTACAGGAGTCTGCGCTGTCGTGTTATCCCCTGGCCTAGCGCCGTTAGCGCTGCCCATCTTCTGACCTCATTTAATGTTGGCCGGTGCGGTTCGCGATGCCCATGAATCACAGCCCCGCAGTGTATTGACATAGTTTAAACACTGCGGGGCTGGGATTCATGGCCTGGCGCAGTACATATGTTCGCCTCTCGCTTGGGTTCTTACACCCGCTTCAGACTATGCGGCGTCATCTGATCCCTTATCGCATGCCACGGCCATGAAGCCGCACAGTCCGAAGAAGGCGGAAGGAGAGGAGGGACAGGCGAACTGATGCACTGATCCTGCCCATCAATCACACCCTCGCAGTCCCAATAAATAAGACACCGAGGGGCGTTGTGTGGGTCAGGGCGGCCGCAGAGGCGCAGGCAGCCAAACCATGATGCCAGAAGACGGGCAGCGCTACCAAGGGGGTTGCAGCGTGTCATTACAAAGGAAAGTCACACCACCGGGACGGTTAAATGGTCACACAGAGGACACATTGCAGACGTGTTTTCAGTTCCACATGTGCGAGGAGAATACGTTTCTGAGCCACCTTGCACACATGCAGCATTACCGCTGTACAAGGTGGCTGGATAACGTAAAAACGCCTGGGGGAGGGGGGACAGGTTCCCTTCAATTTCAGTTCTTGTGTCTGCGTGGCTTTTGCAGGACACGTTGCCGGCTGCACAGCAGGGGAACAGCTGGCGGTGCTGGACCCCACTGACACATTGGCTGGTGTTTTTCTCTGTGCAGCTAGCACATCTGGGCAAAAACTGGCGGTGTGTTAGAGCCCAGGGACAGCAGGAGGAGGAGCAGGAGGAGGAGGAGCAGGGGGAGGGGAGTGTAGGCCGAAGCCTGCACAGGCGGCAGCTTTGGGTGTGTTGTGTCTGCGTGACTTTTGCAGGACACGTTGCCGGCTACACAGCAGGGGAACAGCTGGCGGTGCTGGACCCCACTGACACATTGGCGAGGTGTTTGGCTCTGTGCAGCCAGCACTTCCGGACAGCAACTAGCGTTGTTGGAGCCCGGGCTCTGCAGGTGGAGCAGAGTGTAGGCCGAAGCCTAATTGAACCGATTTCAAAAGTCACCTTTAACCCCCCCTCAGGGGTTACAAAGTAGAAGAGCCACAGCTTATGCAGCAGCAGTGCTGCGCAAGTCAAAGGTTGCTCTTGTAATTTTTCTCCTTGCACACGCTGAATGGAACACGTATAACATTCAGCCCTTTAGACAGTCAAACTGTGTAATGGAGGCGAGAGTTCCCTTTGTAATGAGACGCAGCACAGGTGTCAAGAATCCCACCTTGGTGCTGGGTGCAGCCTCCCGAGCGTTGTTATTTGCTGTACAGGAGTCTGCGCTGTCGTGTTATCCCCTGGCCTAGCGCCGTTAGCGCTGCCCATCTTCTGGCATCATGTAATGTCGGCCGGTGCGGTTCGCGATGCCCATGAATCCCAGCCCCGCAGTGTCTTAACATTGTTAAAACACTGCGGGGCTGGGATTCAGGGCCTGGCGCAGCACATATGTTCGCCTCTCACACTCGGGTCCTTACACCCGCTTCAGACTGTGCGGCGTCATCTGATCCCTTATCGCATGCCACGGCCATGAAGCCGCACAGTCCGAAGAAGGCGGAAGGAGAGGAGGGACAGGCGAACTGATGCACTGATCCTGCCCATCAATCACACCCTCGCAGTCCCAATAAATAAGACACCGAGGGGCGTTGTGTGGGTCAGGGCGGCCGCAGAGGCGCAGGCAGCCAAACCATGATGCCAGAAGACGGGCAGCGCTACCAAGGGGGTTGCAGCGTGTCATTACAAAGGAAAGTCACACCACCGGGACGGTTAAATGGTCACACAGAGGACACATTGCAGACGTGTTTTCAGTTCCACATGTGCGAGGAGAATACGTTTCTGAGCCACCTTGCACACATGCAGCATTACCGCTGTACAAGGTGGCTGGATAACGTAAAAACGCCTGGGGGAGGGGGGACAGGTTCCCTTCAATTTCAGTTCTTGTGTCTGCGTGGCTTTTGCAGGACACGTTGCCGGCTGCACAGCAGGGGAACAGCTGGCGGTGCTGGACCCCACTGACACATTGGCTGGTGTTTTTCTCTGTGCAGCTAGCACATCTGGGCAAAAACTGGCGGTGTGTTAGAGCCCAGGGACAGCAGGAGGAGGAGCAGGAGGAGGAGGAGCAGGGGGAGGGGAGTGTAGGCCGAAGCCTGCACAGGCGGCAGCTTTGGGTGTGTTGTGTCTGCGTGGCTTTTGCAGGACACGTTGCCGGCTGCACAGCAGGGGAACAGCTGGCGGTGCTGGACCCCACTGACACATTGGCGAGGTGTTTGGCTCTGTGCAGCCAGCACTTCCGGACAGCAACGAGCGGTGTTGTAGCCCGGGCTCTGCAGGGGGAGCAGAGTGTAGGCCGAAGCCTACTTGAACCAATTTCAAAGGTAACCTTTAACCCCCCCTCAGGGGTTAGAAAGTAGAAGAGCCACAGCTTATGCAGCAGTAGTGCTGCACAAGTCAAAGGTTGCTCTTTTAATTTCGCTCCTTGCACACGCTGAATGAAACACGTATAACATTTAGCCCTTTATACAGTCAAACTGTGTTGGAGGCGCGAGTTCCCTTTGTAATGAGACGCAGCACAGATGTCAAGAATCCCACCTTGGTGCTGGGTGCAGCCTCCTGAGCGTTGTTATTTGCTGTACAGGAGTCTGCGCTGTCGTGTTATCCCCTGGCCTAGCGCCGTTAGCGCTGCCCATCTTCTGACCTCATTTAATGTTGGCCGGTGCGGTTCGCGATGCCCATGAATCACAGCCCCGCAGTGTATTGACATAGTTTAAACACTGCGGGGCTGGGATTCATGGCCTGGCGCAGTACATATGTTCGCCTCTCGCTTGGGTTCTTACACCCGCTTCAGACTATGCGGCGTCATCTGATCCCTTATCGCATGCCACGGCCATGAAGCCGCACAGTCCGAAGAAGGCGGAAGGAGAGGAGGGACAGGCGAACTGATGCACTGATCCTGCCCATCAATCACACCCTCGCAGTCCCAATAAATAAGACACCGAGGGGCGTTGTGTGGGTCAGGGCGGCCGCAGAGGCGCAGGCAGCCAAACCATGATGCCAGAAGACGGGCAGCGCTACCAAGGGGGTTGCAGCGTGTCATTACAAAGGAAAGTCACACCACCGGGACGGTTAAATGGTCACACAGAGGACACATTGCAGACGTGTTTTCAGTTCCACATGTGCGAGGAGAATACGTTTCTGAGCCACCTTGCACACATGCAGCATTACCGCTGTACAAGGTGGCTGGATAACGTAAAAACGCCTGGGGGAGGGGGGACAGGTTCCCTTCAATTTCAGTTCTTGTGTCTGCGTGGCTTTTGCAGGACACGTTGCCGGCTGCACAGCAGGGGAACAGCTGGCGGTGCTGGACCCCACTGACACATTGGCTGGTGTTTTTCTCTGTGCAGCTAGCACATCTGGGCAAAAACTGGCGGTGTGTTAGAGCCCAGGGACAGCAGGAGGAGGAGCAGGAGGAGGAGGAGCAGGGGGAGGGGAGTGTAGGCCGAAGCCTGCACAGGCGGCAGCTTTGGGTGTGTTGTGTCTGCGTGACTTTTGCAGGACACGTTGCCGGCTACACAGCAGGGGAACAGCTGGCGGTGCTGGACCCCACTGACACATTGGCGAGGTGTTTGGCTCTGTGCAGCCAGCACTTCCGGACAGCAACTAGCGTTGTTGGAGCCCGGGCTCTGCAGGTGGAGCAGAGTGTAGGCCGAAGCCTAATTGAACCGATTTCAAAAGTCACCTTTAACCCCCCCTCAGGGGTTACAAAGTAGAAGAGCCACAGCTTATGCAGCAGCAGTGCTGCGCAAGTCAAAGGTTGCTCTTGTAATTTTTCTCCTTGCACACGCTGAATGGAACACGTATAACATTCAGCCCTTTAGACAGTCAAACTGTGTAATGGAGGCGAGAGTTCCCTTTGTAATGAGACGCAGCACAGGTGTCAAGAATCCCACCTTGGTGCTGGGTGCAGCCTCCCGAGCGTTGTTATTTGCTGTACAGGAGTCTGCGCTGTCGTGTTATCCCCTGGCCTAGCGCCGTTAGCGCTGCCCATCTTCTGGCATCATGTAATGTCGGCCGGTGCGGTTCGCGATGCCCATGAATCCCAGCCCCGCAGTGTCTTAACATTGTTAAAACACTGCGGGGCTGGGATTCAGGGCCTGGCGCAGCACATATGTTCGCCTCTCACACTCGGGTCCTTACACCCGCTTCAGACTGTGCGGCGTCATCTGATCCCTTATCGCATGCCACGGCCATGAAGCCGCACAGTCCGAAGAAGGCGGAAGGAGAGGAGGGACAGGCGAACTGATGCACTGATCCTGCCCATCAATCACACCCTCGCAGTCCCAATAAATAAGACACCGAGGGGCGTTGTGTGGGTCAGGGCGGCCGCAGAGGCGCAGGCAGCCAAACCATGATGCCAGAAGACGGGCAGCGCTACCAAGGGGGTTGCAGCGTGTCATTACAAAGGAAAGTCACACCACCGGGATGGTTAAATGGTCACACAGAGGACACATTGCAGACGTGTTTTCAGTTCCACATGTGCGAGGAGAATACGTTTCTGAGCCACCTTGCACACATGCAGCATTACCGCTGTACAAGGTGGCTGGATAACGTAAAAACGCCTGGGGGAGGGGGGACAGGTTCCCTTCAATTTCAGTTCTTGTGTCTGCGTGGCTTTTGCAGGACACGTTGCCGGCTGCACAGCAGGGGAACAGCTGGCGGTGCTGGACCCCACTGACACATTGGCTGGTGTTTTTCTCTGTGCAGCTAGCACATCTGGGCAAAAACTGGCGGTGTGTTAGAGCCCAGGGACAGCAGGAGGAGGAGCAGGAGGAGGAGGAGCAGGGGGAGGGGAGTGTA
This sequence comes from Ranitomeya variabilis, assembly GCF_051348905.1. Lineage (NCBI taxonomy): Eukaryota > Metazoa > Chordata > Amphibia > Anura > Dendrobatidae > Ranitomeya > Ranitomeya variabilis. Next base: position 821,418,753 of record NC_135232.1, on the reverse strand, counting down.
GGCCGAAGCCTGCACAGGCGGCAGCTTTGGGTGTGTTGTGTCTGCGTGGCTTTTGCAGGACACGTTGCCGGCTGCACAGCAGGGGAACAGCTGGCGGTGCTGGACCCCACTGACACATTGGCGAGGTGTTTGGCTCTGTGCAGCCAGCACTTCCGGACAGCAACGAGCGGTGTTGTAGCCCGGGCTCTGCAGGGGGAGCAGAGTGTAGGCCGAAGCCTACTTGAACCAATTTCAAAGGTAACCTTTAACCCCCCCTCAGGGGTTAGAAAGTAGAAGAGCCACAGCTTATGCAGCAGTAGTGCTGCACAAGTCAAAGGTTGCTCTTTTAATTTCGCTCCTTGCACACGCTGAATGAAACACGTATAACATTTAGCCCTTTATACAGTCAAACTGTGTTGGAGGCGCGAGTTCCCTTTGTAATGAGACGCAGCACAGATGTCAAGAATCCCACCTTGGTGCTGGGTGCAGCCTCCTGAGCGTTGTTATTTGCTGTACAGGAGTCTGCGCTGTCGTGTTATCCCCTGGCCTAGCGCCGTTAGCGCTGCCCATCTTCTGACCTCATTTAATGTTGGCCGGTGCGGTTCGCGATGCCCATGAATCACAGCCCCGCAGTGTATTGACATAGTTTAAACACTGCGGGGCTGGGATTCATGGCCTGGCGCAGTACATATGTTCGCCTCTCGCTTGGGTTCTTACACCCGCTTCAGACTATGCGGCGTCATCTGATCCCTTATCGCATGCCACGGCCATGAAGCCGCACAGTCCGAAGAAGGCGGAAGGAGAGGAGGGACAGGCGAACTGATGCACTGATCCTGCCCATCAATCACACCCTCGCAGTCCCAATAAATAAGACACCGAGGGGCGTTGTGTGGGTCAGGGCGGCCGCAGAGGCGCAGGCAGCCAAACCATGATGCCAGAAGACGGGCAGCGCTACCAAGGGGGTTGCAGCGTGTCATTACAAAGGAAAGTCACACCACCGGGACGGTTAAATGGTCACACAGAGGACACATTGCAGACGTGTTTTCAGTTCCACATGTGCGAGGAGAATACGTTTCTGAGCCACCTTGCACACATGCAGCATTACCGCTGTACAAGGTGGCTGGATAACGTAAAAACGCCTGGGGGAGGGGGGACAGGTTCCCTTCAATTTCAGTTCTTGTGTCTGCGTGGCTTTTGCAGGACACGTTGCCGGCTGCACAGCAGGGGAACAGCTGGCGGTGCTGGACCCCACTGACACATTGGCTGGTGTTTTTCTCTGTGCAGCTAGCACATCTGGGCAAAAACTGGCGGTGTGTTAGAGCCCAGGGACAGCAGGAGGAGGAGCAGGAGGAGGAGGAGCAGGGGGAGGGGAGTGTAGGCCGAAGCCTGCACAGGCGGCAGCTTTGGGTGTGTTGTGTCTGCGTGACTTTTGCAGGACACGTTGCCGGCTACACAGCAGGGGAACAGCTGGCGGTGCTGGACCCCACTGACACATTGGCGAGGTGTTTTTCTCTGTGCAGCTAGCAGTACCGGGCCCCAACTGGCGGTGTTGGAGCCCAGGGTCAGCAGGAGGAGCAGGGGGAGCGGAGTGTAGGCCGAAGCCTGCACTCGAGCAAGTTGAAAGGAAACCTTTAACCCCCCCCCCCCCCCAGGCGTTTGTAGCTGAAAGAGCCATTGTGTACAGCACTAATGCTGGAAAAGGTAAACTTAGCTCTTTTAATTATGGTCCTTGCACATGCGGAACCTAACAGTTATGAAATGTGTCCCCTCACAGCGTTAAACCGTCCGGTAGGTGGAACTTTCCTTTGTCGTGTGACGCAGCACAGCCATCATTTTTACCCCCTTGGCGCCGTGCGCCGCCTCCTCAGCGTTGTTTTAATCTGTCCCGGAGCCTGCGCTGTTAGGTTAGCCCTTGGCCATGCACACATTTTGCGCTGCCCGTCTTCTGACATCATTTGGTGTCAGGCTGGCTGCGCCTGTGCGGGTGCGCTGGCCGAGATCCCGCCTCGCAGTGTCGTCTAATGTAATCCCACCGCGGGCCTGTGATCCGTGCCCGTGCGCAGTGCATATCCTCTCCTCTCACTCCCCTCCCTACGGCTTTTTCAGACTGTGCGGTGTCACGGCCGTGGCATGCTATTAGGGACCAGCTGACATCGCACAGTCTGAAGAAGCCGTAGGGAGGGGAGTGAGAGGAGAGGATATGCACTGCGCACGGGCACGGATCACAGGCCCGCGGTGGGATTACATTAGACGACACTGCGAGGCGGGATCTCGGCCAGCGCACCCGCACAGGCGCAGCCAGCCTGACACCAAATGAGGTCAGAAGACGGGCAGCGCAACATGTGTGCATGGCCAAGGGCTAACCTAACAGCGCAGGCTCCGGGACAGATTAAAACAACGCTGAGGAGGCGGCGCACGGCGCCAAGGGGGTGAAAATGATGGCTGTGCTGCGTCACACGACAAAGGAAAGTTCCACCTACCGGACGGTTTAACGCTGTGTGGGGACACATTTCATAAGTGTTTGGTTCAGCATGTGCAAGGAGCATCACGAAAAGAGGCACTTTTTCCCTTTGCATCATTACTGCTGCACAAGGTGGCTCCTTCAGTAACAAACGCCTGGGGGGGGGGGGGGGGTCAGGTTCCCTTACATTTAACTTGTTGTGCCTGCGTGGCGGTCGCAGTACACGTTGCCGTATACACAGCAGGGGAACAGCTGGCGGTGCTGAACCCCACTAACACATTGGCGAGGTGTTTGGCTCTGTGCGTACAGCACTTCTGGACGGCAACTGGCGGTGTTGGAGCCCAGGGACGGGTGGAGGAGGAGGAGGTTGGAGGAGGTAGGAGGGATTGCCACACACACAGCAGGGGAACAGCTGACGTTACTGAACCCCAATAACAGAGGAGGGACTGTTGACTGTGCGTACAGCACTTCTGGACGGCAACTGGCGGTGTTGGAGCCCAGGGACGGGTGGAGGAGGAGGAGGTTGGAGGAGGTAGGAGGGATTGCCACACACACAGCAGGGGAACAGCTGACGTTACTGAACCCCAATAACAGAGGAGGGACTGTTGACTGTGCGTACAGCACTTCTGGACGGCAACTGGCGGTGTTGGAGCCCAGGGGCAGGTGGAGGAGGAGGAGGTTGGAGGAGGTAGGAGGAGGTAGGAGGGATTGCCACACACACAGCAGGGGAACAGCTGACGTTACTGAACCCCAATAACAGAGGAGGGACTGTTGACTGTGCGTACAGCACTTCTGGACGGCAACTGGCGGTGTTGGAGCCCAGGGACGGGTGGAGGAGGAGGAGGTTGGAGGAGGTAGGAGGGATTGCCACACACACAGCAGGGGAACAGCTGACGTTACTGAACCCCAATAACAGAGGAGGGACTGTTGACTGTGCGTACAGCACTTCTGGACGGCAACTGGCGGTGTTGGAGCCCAGGGGCAGGTGGAGGAGGAGGAGGTTGGAGGAGGTAGGAGGAGGTAGGAGGGATTGCCACACACACAGCAGGGGAACAGCTGACGTTACTGAACCCCAATAACAGAGGAGGGACTGTTGACTGTGCGTACAGCACTTCTGGACGGCAACTGGCGGTGTTGGAGCCCAGGGGCAGGTGGAGGAGGAGGAGGTTGGAGGAGGTAGGAGGAGGTAGGAGGGATTGCCACACACACAGCAGGGGAACAGCTGACGTTACTGAACCCCAATAACAGAGGAGGGACTGTTGACTGTGCGTACAGCACTTCTGGACGGCAACTGGCGGTGTTGGAGCCCAGGGGCAGGTGGAGGAGGAGGAGGTTGGAGGAGGTAGGAGGAGGTAGGAGGGATTGCCACACACACAGCAGGGGAACAGCTGACGTTACTGAACCCCAATAACAGAGGAGGGACTGTTGACTGTGCGTACAGCACTTCTGGACGGCAACTGGCGGTGTTGGAGCCCAGGGACGGGTGGAGGAGGAGGAGGTTGGAGGAGGTAGGAGGGATTGCCACACACACAGCAGGGGAACAGCTGACGTTACTGAACCCCAATAACAGAGGAGGGACTGTTGACTGTGCGTACAGCACTTCTGGACGGCAACTGGCGGTGTTGGAGCCCAGGGACGGGTGGAGGAGGAGGAGGTTGGAGGAGGTTGGAGGAGGTAGGAGGGATTGCCACACACACAGCAGGGGAACAGCTGACGTTACTGAACCCCAATAACAGAGGAGGGACTGTTGACTGTGCGTACAGCACTTCTGGACGGCAACTGGCGGTGTTGGAGCCCAGGGACGGGTGGAGGAGGAGGAGGTTGGAGGAGGTAGGAGGGATTGCCACACACACAGCAGGGGAACAGCTGACGTTACTGAACCCCAATAACAGAGGAGGGACTGTTGACTGTGCGTACAGCACTTCTGGACGGCAACTGGCGGTGTTGGAGCCCAGGGGCAGGTGGAGGAGGAGGAGGTTGGAGGAGGTAGGAGGAGGTAGGAGGGATTGCCACACACACAGCAGGGGAACAGCTGACGTTACTGAACCCCAATAACAGAGGAGGGACTGTTGACTGTGCGTACAGCACTTCTGGACGGCAACTGGCGGTGTTGGAGCCCAGGGACGGGTGGATGAGGAGGAGGTTGGAGGAGGTAGGAGGGATTGCCACACACACAGCAGGGGAACAGCTGACGTTACTGAACCCCAATAACAGAGGAGGGACTGTTGACTGTGCGTACAGCACTTCTGGACGGCAACTGGCGGTGTTGGAGCCCAGGGACAGGTGGAGGAGGAGGAGGTTGGAGGAGGTTGGAGGAGGTAGGAGGGATTGCCACACACACAGCAGGGGAACAGCTGACGTTACTGAACCCCAATAACAGAGGAGGGACTGTTGACTGTGCGTACAGCACTTCTGGACGGCAACTGGCGGTGTTGGAGCCCAGGGACGGGTGGAGGAGGAGGAGGTTGGAGGAGGTAGGAGGGATTGCCACACACACAGCAGGGGAACAGCTGACGTTACTGAACCCCAATAACAGAGGAGGGACTGTTGACTGTGCGTACAGCACTTCTGGACGGCAACTGGCGGTGTTGGAGCCCAGGGGCAGGTGGAGGAGGAGGAGGTTGGAGGAGGTAGGAGGAGGTAGGAGGGATTGCCACACACACAGCAGGGGAACAGCTGACGTTACTGAACCCCAATAACAGAGGAGGGACTGTTGACTGTGCGTACAGCACTTCTGGACGGCAACTGGCGGTGTTGGAGCCCAGGGACGGGTGGAGGAGGAGGAGGTTGGAGGAGGTAGGAGGGATTGCCACACACACAGCAGGGGAACAGCTGACGTTACTGAACCCCAATAACAGAGGAGGGACTGTTGACTGTGCGTACAGCACTTCTGGACGGCAACTGGCGGTGTTGGAGCCCAGGGACAGGTGGAAAAGCAGAGGAACACAATGTAGGCCGAAGCCTGAGAAAGTCGAAAGGGAACCTTTAACCCCCCCCCAAGGCGTTTGTAGCTGAAAGAGCCAGCTTGTGCAGCACAAAAGATGCAAAAGGAAAAGGTGGCTCTTTTCATCATGCTCCTTGCAAACACAGAACTAAACACTTATAAAATGTGTCCCCTGCAACCGTAAAACCGTCCCGGAGGTGGGACTTTCCTTCGTAATGTGACGCAGCCCAGCCGTCATTCCTACCCCCCCGGCGCCGCGCACCGGCTCCTCAGCGTTGTTTTATTCCGTCAAGGAGCCTGCGCTGTTATGTTATCCCGTGGCCAGGCACACTTAGCGCTGCCCGTCTTCTGGCATCATTTGGTGTCTGGATGGCTGCGCCTGTGCGGCCGCGCTGGCAGAGAGCCCGCCTCGCAGTGTCTTCTGATTTAATCCCACTGGGGGCCTGGGATCCATGGACATGCGCAGTGCATATCTGAACCTCCACCTCTCACTCATCTCCCTATGGCTTCTTCAGACTGTGCGGTGTCACGGCCGTGGCATGCTGTTAGGGACCAGCTGACACCGAACAGTCTGAAGAAGCCATAGGGAAATGAGTGAGAGGTGGAGGTTCAGATATGCACTGCGCATGTCCATGGATCCCAGGCCCCCAGTGGGATTAAATCAGAAGACACTGCGAGGCGGGCTCTCTGCCAGCGCGGCCGCACAGGCGCAGCCATCCAGACACCAAATGATGCCAGAAGACGGGCAGCGCTAAGTGTGCCTGGCCACGGGATAACATAACAGCGCAGGCTCCAGGACGGAATAAAACAACGCTGAGGAGCCGGTGCGCGGCGCCGGGGGGGTAGGAATGACGGCTGGGCTGCGTCACATTACGAAGTAAAGTCCCACCTCCGGGACGGTTTTACGGTATCAGTGGACACATTTTATAAGTGTTAAGTTCTGCGTGTGCAAGGAGCTAAACAAAAATAGCTACCTTTTCCTTGGGCAGCATTACTGCTGCACAAGGTGGCTCTTTCAGTAACAAACGCCTTGGGGGGGGGGGGACAGATTCCCTTACATTTCAGTTGTTGTGTCAGCGTGGCGGTCGCATGACACATTGCCGGCTACACAGCTGGGGATCAGCTGACATTACTGAAACCCAATAACACTGGGTCGTATGTTTTGACTGTGCAGACGGCACGTCTGAGCCTCAACTGGCGGTGTTGGAGCCCAGGAATTTAAGTTCAGGTGGTAGAAAGATGAACACAACAGGAGACCTGGATAACGTATACAGTGACCTAATTATTCAATCAGGAGGAGGAGTGGCAAATTCCGGCGAGATCCAGGCCTTGTTCATTTTCAGGAAAGTAAGCCGGTCAACGTTATCGGAGGATAGTCGCATGCGACGGTCAGTTAGTACACCACCTGCAGCACTAAAGACACGTTCCGATAATACACTGGCCGCAGGGCAAGACAGCACCTCCAATGCATACTGGCTTAGCTCTGGCCATGTATCCAGCTTTGAGACCCAAAACTTGAAAGGGGAAGAGCCGTCTGGGAGTACAGCAAGAGGGCAAGACATGTAGTCTGTCACCATCTGACGGAACCGTTGCCTCCTGCTGACTGGAGCCGTCTGTGATGGTGTAGACTTTTGTGGCGGGCACAGAAAACTGTGCCACAGTTCGGCCATACTGGTCTTGCCTTGGGCAGAGGCACTGCTTCTGCTCCCTCTTTGTGCAGAGCCTCCACCACGGCCTGGACGCACTGAGCTGCTTTGGAATGCACTAGCAGCACTTCTCTCAGTTGGAATGGAGAAGATGATGGAATTGACCAGTGTGTCTTGGTACTCCCGCATTTTTCGCTCCCGGTTCAACGGTGTGATGAGGCTTTCTACGTTGTCCCGGTAGCGAGGATCGAGGAGGGTGAACACCCAATAATCAGACATGTTGAGAATGTGGGCGATGCGGCGGTCGTTTCTCAGGCACTGCAGCATGTAATCCACCATGTGCTGCAGACTGCCAACTGCCCAAGAAACGCTGTCCCCTGCTGGAGGCGTGATCTCTGCCCGCTCGTCATCACCCCACCCTCGCTGTACACACTGAGTACTGGACAATTGTGTAACTCCCTCCTCTGGACGGATGTCTTCCTCCTCCATTGACTCCTCCTCATCCTCCTCACAAACGGTCCCCTGCCTACGCGTTTGTGAGGAACCACGTGGCGCTGACTGTCCAGAAGATGATGGAAATGGTGAATCCTCATCCTCCACCTCTTCCACAACATCATCCCTTAGCGCTTGCAGTGATTTTTCAAGCAGGCAGATAAGGGGGACAGTCATGCTGACTAGTGCATCATCTGCACTCGCCATCCGCGTGGAATAATCAAAGGGACGCAAAACCTGGCAGACGTCATTCATAGTGGCCCACTCTGTGGTTGTGAAGTCTGTACGGCGCTGACTGCGACTTTTTTGCGCCTGAAGCAGCTGGTACTCCATTACAGCTTGCTGCTGCTCACACAACCGCTCCAACATATGTAACGTGGAATTCCACCTGGTAGGTAGGTCACATATGATGCGATGTTCCGGCAGGCGGTGTCGGCGCTGCAGAGCTGCAATGCGCGCTTTTGCCGTGCTGGAACGCCGCAAGTGAGCACACTCTAGGCGGACCTTGTGCAGCAGTGCATCAAGATCCGGATAGTCCCTCAAAAAGCTCTGCACGACCAAATTGAGCACATGTGCCAGACATGGGATGTGAGTGAGGTTGCCGAGGCCCAGAGCTGCCACCAGATTTCGGCCATTATCACACACTACCATGCCTGGCTGGAGATTCGCTGGCACAAACCACACATCGCTCTCCTGCTTGATGGCATTCCAGAGCTCCTGCGCTGTGTGGCTACGATTCCCCAAGAAAATTAATTTCAAGACGGCCTGTTGACGTTTGGCCACGGCTGTGCTCATGTCGGTCGTAACAGGTACACGTTCATCACGGGTCCATGTGGAGGTGGACTGTGACGGCTCCTGCAGCGATGATTCTGAGGAACTGGTGTAAGAGGAGGAGTCAATGCGTACAGAATGGATTCCTGCAATCCTTGGAGTGGGCAGGACACGTCCTGCGCCACTCGCACGGTCTGTACCCGGCTCAACGACATTAACCCAATGGGCAGTGAGGGAAAGGTATCGCCCCTGTCCATGTTGACTGGTCCACGCATCGGTGGTGAGGTGGACCTTGCTACTGACGGCGTTCAGTAGCGCGTGTTTTATGTGTCCCTCCACATGCTTCTGCAGGGCAGGGACGGCTTGCCTGCTGAAGTAAAAGCGGCTGGGCACTTTGTACTGTGGGACTGCCAATGACATGAAGTCACGGAAGCTGTCAGTCTCCACCAGCCTGAATGACAGCATTTCCAGTGACAGAAGTTTGGCAATGCCTGCAGTCAGAGCCTGTGCTCGTGGGTGGTTTGACGAGAAAGGCCGCCTTTTCTCCCATGCCTGTACTACCGATGGCTGTAGACTGGGCTGGGAGTGTGTGGATGACTGGGAAAGTGGCGCTGCGGGTGGAATTACAGCGGGTCTCTGGACAACAGGGGCAGAGGTTCTTCCACGGCGATCCTGGGAGGACGCCGAACCAGCTGCGTGTGAGGTAGAGGAAGAGGCAACACGAGCTGAAGAGGTGGTAGCTGCCGCTGTTGGTTGGCCTACCTCTTCAGTGTGTTTTTCTAACTCCGCCGGGTGCCTGTTGCGCACATGTTTCCACATGTTGGAGGTATTGAGGTTGCTGACATTTCGACCTCTTTTGACTTTTTGATGACACACGTTGCATCTGACATAGCAAATGTCATCTGCAACTGTGTCAAAAAAGGACCAGGCACTGCAAGTCTTGGGAGCGCCCTTTTTGGCTTTTGGAAGAGACATGCTCCTAACGGGTGCCAAAGCGGAGGCTGCAGGATCCGCAGTCTTCCCCCTCCCTCTCCCTCTTTGGGCCGTACGGGGAATCTCTTCCTCAGAGCTGCTCCCACCACCTTCCTGTCCCTCACGCCAAGATGGGTCGAGGACCTCATCATCTACACTACCCTCTGCCCCCAACTGCTCCTCCTGGGTAGTCTCAGCAGCAGAGCACGCACCAGTAAGTGGCACCTGAGTGTCATCATCAGCTGATGCGGCCTGCGATGTGGTGACCGGAGCCACTGGCCCACCCGCCTCTTCAGAGGAAGACAGAAAAAGCTGTTGGGCATCACTGCACCCTGCCTCTTCTTCCATTTCTCCAATGCTGCTTGGCTGGCCCCCTGTTTCCAAGCCAAGAGATTCAGAGAACAGAAGTAGAGACGGCTCCTGTCCTGGGCTCTCTGTCTGCCTGGGCAATTTGGCAGGTGGTGAAGAGACAGATGGCTGCTCTCCAGTGCTCTGTGTCTGAGAGGATGTGGCACTAATGGAAGTTGATGCATTAGCTGCCATCCATCCGACAACAGCTTCAATTTGTTCTTCACGCAGCAGCGGTGTACGGCGCTCGGACACAAAGCTTCGCATGAACGACTGTTGCCTGGTGAAAGTGGGTGCTGATGAGTCACCGGTGCCCGCAGCAGGCACAGAATCCCCACGTCCCCTCCCTGCTCCGCGACGGCTCCCACGCCCCCGTGCCTTACTCACTGCCTTCTTCATCTTGGTTGACTGATAAAGATAAGCAGAAAAGTACTAACGGCTTTGTGTGCTTATTCCTGAGCAACTCCTCCTAACAGGTATAAGAAGCACTAATTATCTAAAGTGTGGACTAGACACAAATATGAGCTAATGTGGCCTACAGAAATGTAAAGTGGTGTAACTGGTGTGTTTGGTGAACTTTATTATTTATTTATTTTTTGGGGGCTGAACTGACAACAGATAGAGCTGCAGTCACACGGAGACCGTGCAGACAGACGTAAACGGCGCTACAAGGCCCAAAAACCCTCCTCTACTTTATCCTATGTAGTGTTTTTCCACAAATTAGCTGGAGACGGGTGGAAAGACACTAATAGGATTTTTTTGAATAAATTAGCAGCAGACTACACTATTTTGAAAAAAAAGAAAATTGATTTGGCGGTATGACGCAGTGAAAAACCCTGAGCTGGAGACAACCAGGCTATAGCTGCTCACAGATTACAGGGCGAGCTGCAGTCACACGGAGACCGTGCAGACAGCCGTAAACGGCGCTGCAAGGCCCAAAAACCCTCCTCTACTTTATCCTATGTAGTGTTTTTCCACAAATTAGCTGGAGACGGGTGGAAAGACACTAATAGGATTTTTTTAAATTAATTAGCAGCAGACTACACTACTTTGAAAAAAAAGAAAATTGATTTGGCGGTATGACGCAGTGAAAAACCCTGAGCTAGAGACAACCAGGCTATAGCTGCTCACAGATTACAGGGCGAGCTGCAGTCACACGGAGACCGTGCAGACAGCCGTAAACGGCGCTGCAAGGCCCAAAAACCCTCCTCTACTTTATCCTATGTAGTGTTTTTCCACAAATTAGCTGGAGACGGGTGGAAAGACACTAATAGGATTTTTTTAAATTAATTAGCAGCAGACTACACTACTTTGAAAAAAAAGAAAATTGATTTGGCGGTATGACGCAGTGAAAAACCCTGAGCTGGAGACAACCAGGCTACAGCTGCTCACAGATTACAGGGCGAGCTGCAGTCACACGGAGACCGTGCAGACAGCCGTAAACGGCGCTGCAAGGCCCAAAAACCCTCCTCTACTTTATCCTATGTAGTGTTTTTCCACAAATTAGCTGGAGACGGGTGGAAAGACACTAATAGGATTTTTTTAAATTAATTAGCAGCAGACTACACTACTTTGAAAAAAAAGAAAATTGATTTGGCGGTATGACGCAGTGAAAAACCCTGAGCTGGAGACAACCAGGCTACAGCTGCTCACAGATTACAGGGCGAGCTGCAGTCACACGGAGACCGTGCAGACAGCCGTAAACGGCGCTGCAAGGCCCAAAAACCCTCCTCTACTTTATCCTATGTAGTGTTTTTCCACAAATTAGCTGGAGACGGGTGGAAAGACACTAATAGGATTTTTTTGAATAAATTAGCAGCAGACTACACTACTTGGGAAAAAAAAAAAAAAAAGGAACAGTATGAGGCAATGAACCACCCTCCCTGAACTGAATACAACCAACTATGGATGGCCTATGTGGCTGCACTCAGACTGGAGACTGGGCTGCACTCACACACACACACACACAGACCCTGCAGATCGCTGTGAAAACAGCGCTACAAGGCAAAAGCAAGGTGAATAGTAGGTGAACACAGCGGTTGCTAAATTAGCCTTTGGAAAGCACAAAGAAGCAAATCGCTATCTCTAAACTGTCCCTCAGTCAGCAAACAGCGTCCTGTCACTAACTGAATTCACAGCAGAGTGATCGCAAAATGGCGCCAGCGACTTTTAAACTGCATCATGACATCATTACACCAGCCAATCACAGCCTTGCCAGTAGTTTCATGCCCTCCATGCTAAACAGGATGTGCCCACACTTGGAATCAATCTCATTGGCTGAATTTCTGCTTTTTGAATCTTAGAACTTCCGATTCCGGTATCCGATACGCGGCAAGTATCGGAATCCCGGTATCGGAATTCCGATACCGCAAGTATCGGCCGATACCCGATACTTGCGGTATCGGAATGCTCAACACTACTCACCACACATCTAGATAAGTTCCTTCGGGGGTCTAGTTTCCAAAATGGGGTCACTTGTGGGGTGTTTCTACTGTTTAGGCACATCAGGGGCTCTGCAAATGCAACGTGATGCCCGCAGACCATTCCATCAAAGTCTGCATTTCAAATGTCACTACTTCCCTTCCGAGCCCTGACGTGTGCCCAAACAGTGGTTTACCCCCACATATGGGGTACCAGCACACTCACAACAAACTGGGCAACAAATATTGGTGCCCAATTTCTCCTGTTACCCTTGTGAAAATAAAAAATTGCTTGCTAAAACATCTTTTTTGAGGAAAGAAAAATGATTTTTTATTTTCACGGCTCTGCATTGTAAACTTCTGTGAAGCACTTGGGGCTTGAACGTGCTCATCACACATCTAGATAAGTTCCTTGGGGGGGTCTAGTTTCCAAAATGGGGTCACTTGTGGTGTGTTTCTACTGTTTAGGCATATCAAGGGCTCTGCAAATGCAATGTGACGCCCGCAGACCATTCCATCAAAGTCTGCATTTCAAAAATGTCACTACTTCCCTTCCGAGCCCCGGCATGTGCCCAAACAGTGGTTTACCCCCATATATGGGGTATCAGCGTACTCAGGAGAAACTGGACAACAACTTTTGGGGTCCAATTTCTCCTGTTACCCTTGGGAAAATAAAAAATTGTGGGCTAAAAAATCATTTTTGAGAAAAGAAAAATTAATTTTTTATTTTCATGGCTCTGCGTTATAAACTTCTGTGAAGCACTTGGGGGTTCAAAGTGCTCACCACACATCTAGGTTAGTTCCATGGGAGGTCTAGTTTCCAAAATGGGGTCACTTGTGCGGGAGCTCCAATGTTTAGGCACACAGGGGCTCTCCAAACGCGACATGGTGTCCGCTAATGATTGGAGCTAATTTTCCATTCAAAAAGCCAAATGGCGTGCCTTCCCTTCCGAGCCCTGCCGTGCGCCCAAACAGTGGTTTACCCCCACATATGGGGTATCATCGTACTCAGGACAAACTGGACAACAACATTTGGGGTCCAATTTCTCCTATTACCCATGGGAAAATTAAAAATTCTGGGCTAAAAATCATTTTTGAGGAAAGAAAAATTATTTTTTATTTTCACGGCTCTGCGTTATAAACTTCTGTGAAGCACCTGGGGGTTATAAGTGCTCACTATGCATCTAGATAAGTTCCTTGGGGGTCTAGTTTCCAAAATGGGGTCAATTGTAGGGGATCTCCAATGTTTAGGCACACAGGGGCTCTCCAAACGCGACATGGTGTCCGCTAACGATTGGAGCTAATTTTCCATTCAAAAAGTCAAATGGCACGCCTCCCCTTCCGAGCCTTGCCGTGCACCCAAACAGTGGTTTACCCCCACATATGAGGTATCGGCATACTCAGGAGAAATTGCCCAACAAATTTTAGGATCCATTTTATCCTGTTGCCCATGTAAAAATGAAAGAATTGAGGCTAAAAGAAATTTTGTGTGAAAAAAAAGTACTTTTTCATTTTTGCGGATCAATTTGTGAAGCACCTGGGGGTTTAAAGTGCTCACTATGCCTCTAGATAAGTTCCTTGGGGGGTCTAGTTTCCAAAATGGGGTCACTTGTGGAGGAGCTCCAATGTTTAGGCACACGGGGGCTCTCCAAACGCGACATGGTGTCCGCTAAAGATTGGAGCCAATTTTTCATTCAAAAAGTCAAATGGTGCTCCTTCCCTTCCGAGCCTTACCATGTGCCCAAACAGTGGTTTACCCCCACATGTGAGGTATCGGTGTACTCAGGAGAAATTGCCCAACAAAATTTAGGATCCATTTTATCCTGTTGCCCATGTGAAAATGAAAAAATTGAGGCTAAAATAATTTTTTGGGGAAAAAAAAGTACTTTTTCATTTTTACGGATCAATTTGTGAAGCACCTGGGGGTTTAAAGTGCTCACTATGCTTCTAGATAAGTTCCTTGGGGGGTTTAGTTTCCAAAATGGGGTCACTTGTGGGGGAGCTCCAATATTTAGGCACACGGGGGCTCTCCAAACGCGACATGGTGTCCGCTAAAGATTGGAGTCAATTTTTCATTCAAAAAGTCAAATGGCGCTCCTTCCCTTCCAAGCCCTGCCGTGCGCCCAAACAGTGGTTTACCCCCACATATTAGGAATCAGCGTACTCAGGACAAATTGCACAACAACGTCTGTGGTCCAGTTTCTCCTTTTACCCTTGGGAAAATAAAAAAATTGTTGCTAAAAGATCATTTTTGTGACTAAAAAGTTAAATGTTCATTTTTTACTTCCATGTTGCTTCTGCTGCTGTGAAACACCTGAAGGGTTAATAAACTTCTTGAATGTGGTTTTGAGCACCTTGAGGGGTGCAGTTTTTAGAATGGTGTCACTTTTTGGTATTTTCAGCCATATAGAACCCTCAAAATGACTTCAAATGTGAGGAGGTCCCTAAAAAAAATGGTTTTGTAAATTTTGTTGTAAAAATGAGAAATCACTGGTCAAATTTTAACCCTTATAACTTCCTAGCAAAAAAAAAATTTGTTTCCAAAATTGTGCTGATGTAAAGTAGACATGTGGGAAACGTTATTTATTAACTATTTTGTGTCACATAACTCTCTGGTTTAACAGAATAAAAATTCAAAATGTGAAAATTGCGAAATTTTCAAAATTTTCGCCAAATTTCCGTTTTTTTCACAAATAAACTCAGAAATTATCGACCTAAATTTACCACTAACATGAAGCCCAATATGTCACGAAAAAACAATCTCAGAATCGCTAGGATCCGTTGAAGCGTTCCTGAGTTATTACCTCATAAAGGGACACTGGTCAGAATTGCAAAAAACGGCAAGGTCATTAAGGCCAAAATAGGCTGGGTCATGAAGGGGTTAAGAGCATGAAAATTAAAGTTTTAAAATTGAAAAATGTTTCCTTTTTTTCACAGGTAAACACAAGTCATATCGAAGAAGTTTTACAACTATCATAATGTACAATATGTCACGAAAAATATTCTCAGAATCACCGAAATCCATTGAAGTGTTCCAGAGTTATTACCTCATAAAGTGACAGTGGTCAGAATTGTAAAAATTTGCCTGGTCATTAACATGCAATCCACCTTCAGGAGTAAAGGGGTTAAATAAAAATGGAAAAGTGTGCTTTTTTATTTCAAATAAAGTACTTTATTCTTGCTGTGTCTTTATTTACCATAAAACTATAGGAATAGTAATGAATGGGTGTCTTACAGACACCTCTCCATTTCTAAGCCATGGGTTTGATGTCACACGATAATACAAAGGCATCAATCTCACGAATATGAACCCAACTTGCCACTGCTACAGGGCAAGTGGAAAGAGCCAGGCAAAGCACCAGAATTGGCACCTCTAATAGAGGTGCCTTTTCTGAAGTGGCTGTATGCTGCTGTTTTTAAACTGGGGGGTCAATTTCCATGGCCCCTTGCCAACTTGAGAATACCAGCCCCCTGGCTGTCAGCTTTAGCTTGGATGGTTGTCAAAAATGGGGACATTTAGACATTTACAAAGTAAAACATTTCCATGAAGACTATCCTAAAGTTGTAAGAGTCCCATTAGTTTGTATAAATCTTTATATGTAGGGAAGTGATTGACAAGAAGCTATGCATACAGTTGTCGTCAAAAGTTTACATACCCAGGCAGAAATTTTGCTTTCTGGGCCTTTTTTCAGAGAATATGAATGATAACACCAAAACTTTTTCTCCACTCACGGTTAGTGGTTGGGTTAAGCCACTTATTGTCAAACTACAGTTTTCTCATAATCATAATGACAACCCAAGACATCCAAGTTACCCTGATCAAAAGTTCACATACCCTATTTCTTAATACCGTGTATTGCCCGCTCTAACCTCAATGACAGCTTGAAATCTTTTGTGGTGGTTGTGGATGAGGTTCTTTATTTTCTCTGATGGTAAAGCTACCCACTATTCCTGGCAAAAAGCCTCCAGTTCCTGTAAATTTCTGGGCTGTCTGGCATGAACTGCGCACTTGAGATCTCCCCAGAGTTGCTCAATGATATTGAGGTCAGGAGACTGAGCTGACCACTCCAAAACCTTCAATTTGTTCTGCTGTAGCCAATGACAGGTCGACTTGGCCTTGTGTTTTGGATTGTTGTCATGTTGGAACATCCAAGTACGTCCCATGCGCAAAATCTGGGCTGATGAGTGCAAATTTGCTTCCAGTATTTGATGATAACATGCTGCCTTCATCTTTCCTTCAACTTTGGCCAAGTTTCCTGTGCCTTTGTAGCTCACACATCCCCAAAACATCAGTGATCCATCTCCGTGCTTTACAGTAGGAATGGTGTTCCTTTCATCATAGGCCTTGTTGACCTGTCTCCAAATGTAACGTTTATGCTTGTGGCCAAAAAGTTCAACTTTGGTCTCATCACTCCAAATTACCTTGTTCCAGAAGGTTTTAGGCTTGTCCCTGTGCTGTTTTGCATATTGTAGGCGGGATAGTTTGTGGCATTTGTGCAATTATGGCTTTCTTCTGATGACTCGACCATGCAGCTCATTTTTCTTCAAGTGCTTCCTTATTGTGCACCTTGAAACAGCCACGCCGCTAGATTTCAGAGAGTCCTGTATTTCAGCTGATGTTATTTGTGGGTTTTTATTTGCATCCCAAAACAATTATCCTGGCAGTTGTGAGCAAAATTTTTGTTGGTCTACATGACAGTAGTTTTGTTTTTACAGAGCCCCGATTTTCCATTTGTTAATCACAGTTTGAACGCTGCTGATATCTTTTTATATCCTTTTCCTGCTTTATAAAGTTAAACTACCTTTTCTAGTAGATCTTTTGACAATTCTTTTGCTTTTCCCATGACTCACAATCCAGAAACGTCAGTGGCTGGATGAAAGATGTAAGAGTCTGTCTGGATCCCAGAAACTCGCTCAGATTTTATGCACAAACACTGATTACAAGTAAACAGGTCACAAGTGAAGATGTTACCTTTAATAGCCATTCAAACCCATTTATGTCAACTTTTCTGCATGTTATCAGGCCAAAATCACCAGGGTATGTGAACTTTTGATCAGGGTCATTTGGATGTTTTGGGTTGTCATTATTTAATAAGAAAAAACATTTTCTCTGCAAAAAGGCTCAGAAAGCAAAAATTCTGCTGGGGTATGTAAACTTTAGAGCACAAATGTATGTGATTCCACAGCAAGCTGTCAATAACTGAACTAAGGGGCTAAGAAAAATGGGGGAAGTTCCCATATGAATACACCAAACTCATAACTGTGTCAATTATACTCTCAAATTGCTTCTATTAGCCACTTTTTTATACTATTTCGGCTCTTTGAAGCATAGACCTGTATAGTAGCACATTAAGCTGACAGATCCACTTTAAGTAGCTGGTTGAAGTTAGCTTTACATTCTTCAAGGCTGTATACTTTAGCTAAACAAATAAGTATCTAGTGTTAAGACTTTAGTATTTAGCTGTTAGACTTCAATTGCACAAAGAAATATTTAACTTTCTGAGTCTTTGGTTTTGACCAGAAAGAATCGAGGCCATATGGAAAAATACAAAATCATTGTCCCAAAATTTTCTTCAACACATTGTTTACATGTTTAATAAACGAAAATGTACTAAGCTAAATAGAAATTAAGCAGCAAATGAGTAAGGCTTAAAGGATTAACATATTGTTGGAACATTTTACTTGGGATTTCTACTAATAAAATCTGCTCAGACATGTAATTGGTATTCATCCACTCACACATGGTGAAAAACAGGATCGCCCTTTAAACCATATTTTCTAATTATCCTACTTTACAGTAATAATACAAATATATTTCATTTATTCAAATGTGTGAAAATGTATACACTCGAAATAACATCACAGAAATGTTTGCTATAAATGTGCTCAGAACGATGGTATGAAGAACAAGCACAGTAATTTAATTACCATTTATAATTAGACCATTGCAAATATGAAAAAGAATATTGACATACGACCAAAATCATCCATCTCAGATTCCATTAATACTATTGCAAATAATGAATAGGGTTTTTTACCTTTCAGTAAAGTATTAATGCAAATACTGAACATTAGCAGTTGTGCTGCACTAAAGAGTTTAATGTGGGAATGTGAATCCTGGCAAACAGCAGTAGATTTATAAACATTCTGGTTACCGTGCTAAATAAAAGCAGTCTTTACAGAATATTTATCATTATGAAAATGTTTTGCCTCTCTCTAGAACAGGCAGGAGTGGATTAACCCCTTCACCCCCAAGGGTGGTTTGCACGTTAATGACCGGGCCAATTTTTACAATTCTGACCACTGTCCCTTTATGAGGCTATAACTCTGGAACGCTTTGACGGATCTTATCGATTCTGACATTGTTTTCTCGTGACATATTGTACTTCATGTTAAAGGTAAAATTTATTCGATATAACTTGCGTTTATTTGTGAAAAAAATGGAAATTTGGCGAAAATTTTGAAAATTTAGCAATTTTCCAACTTTGAATTTTTGTGCCCTTAAATCACAGACATATGTCACGCAAAATACTTAATAAGTAACATTTCCCACATGTCTACTTTACATCAGTACAATTTTGGAACCAAAATTTTTTTTTGTGACGGAGTTATAAGGGTTAAAAGTTGACCAGCAATTTCTCATTTTTACAACACCATTTTTTTTTAGGGACCACATCTCATTTGAAGTCATTTTGAGGGGTCTATATGATAGAAAATACTCAAGTGTGACACCATTCTAAAAACTGCACCCCTCAAGGTGCTCAAAACCACATTCAAGAAGTTTATTAACCCTTCAGGTGTTTCACAGGAATTTTTGGAATGTTTAAATAAAAATGAACATTTAACTTTTTTTCACACAAAATTTATTTCAGCTCCAATTTGTTTTATTTTACCAAGGGTAAGAGGAGAAAATGGACCCCCAAAGTTGTTGTACAATTTGTCCTGAGTACGATGATACCCCATATGTTGGTGTAAACCATTGTTTAGGCGCATGGCAGAGCTTGGAAGGGAAGGAGCGCCATTTGACTTTTCAATGCAAAATTGACTGGAATTGAGATGGGACGCCATGTTGCGTTTGGAGAGCCCCTGATGTGCCTAAACATTGAAACTCCCTACAAGTGACACCATTTTGGAAAGTAGACCCCCTAAGGAACTTATCTAGATGTGTGGTGAGCACTTTGACCCACCAAGTGCTTCACAGAAGTTTATAATGCAGAGCCGTAAAAATAAAAAATCATATTTTTTCACAAAAATGATTTTTCGCCCCCAATTTTTTATTTTCCCAAGGGTAAGAGAAGAAATTGTACCCCAAAAAATGTTGTGCAATTTGTCCTGAGTACGCTGATACCCCATATGTGGGTGTAAACCATTGTTTGGGCGCATGGCAGAGCTTGGAAGGGAAGGAGCGCCATTTGACTTTTCAATGCAAAATTGACTGGAATTGAGATGGGACGCCATGTTGCGTTTGGAGAGCCCCAGATGTGCCTAAACATTGAAACTCCCTACAAGTGACACCATTTTGGAAAGTAGACCCCCTAAGGAACTTATCTAGATGTGTGGTGAGCACTTTGACCCACCAAGTGCTTCACAGAAGTTTATAATGCAGAGCCGTAAAAATAAAAAATCATATTTTTTCACAAAAATGATCTTTTTGCCCCCAATTTTTTATTTTCCCAAGGGTAAGAGAAGAAATTGGACCCCAAAAAATGTTGTGCAATTTGTCCTGAGTACGCTGATACCCCATATGTGGGTGTAAACCATTGTTTGGGCGCATGGCAGAGCTTGGAAGGGAAGGAGCGCCATTTGACTTTTCAATGCAAAATTGACTGGAATTGAGATGGGACGCCATGTTGCGTTTGGAGAGCCCCTGATGTGCCTAAACATTGAAACTCCCTACAAGTGACACCATTTTGGAAAGTAGACCCCCTAAGGAACTTATCTAGATGTGTTTTGAGAGCTTTGAACCCCCAAGTGTTTCACTACAGATTATAACGCAGAGCCGTGAAAATAATTTTTTTTTTTTTCTCAAAAATGATTTTTTAGCCCCAGCTTTGTATTTTTACAAGGGTAACAGAATAAATTGGACCCCTAAAATTTGTTTTCCAATTTGTCCTGAGTACGCTGATACCCCATATGTGGGGGGGAACCACTGTTTGGGCGCATGACAGAGCTCGGAAGGGAAGGAGCGCCATTTGGAATGCAGACTTAAATGGATTGGTCAGCAGCCGTCACGTTGCATTTGCAGAGCCCCTGATGTACCCAAACAGTACAAACCCCCCACAAGTGACCCCATATTGGAAACTAGACCTCCCAAGGAACTTATCTAGATGTGTTTTGAGAACTTTGAACCCCCAAGTGTTTCACTAAAGTTTATAGCGCAAAGCCGTGAAAATAAAAATTCTTTTTTTTTTTTCACAAAAATGATTTTTTAGCCCCCAGTTTTGTATTTTCACAAGGGTAACAGGATAAATTAGACCCCAAAAGTTGTTGTCCAATTTGTCCTGAGTACGCTGATACCCCATATGTCGGGGGGAACCACTGTTTGGGCGCATGACAGAGCTCGGAAGGGAAGGAGCGCCATTTGGAATGCAGCCTTAAATGGATTGGTCTGCAGGCGTCACGTTGCATTTGCAGAGCCCCTGATGTACCCAAACAGTACAAACCCCCCACAAGTGACCCCATATTGGAAACTAGACCTCCCAAGGAACTTATCTAGATGTGTTGTGAGAACTTTGAACCCCCAAGTGTTTCACTACAGTTTATAATGCAGAGCCGTGAAAATAAAACATCTTTTTTTTCCCACAAAAATGATTTTTAGCCCCCCAAATTTTTATTTTCCTAAGGATAACAAGAGAACTTGGACCCCAGAAGTTGTTGTTCAATTTGTCCCGAGTACGCTGATAACACATATGTTGGGGTAAACCCCTTTTTGGGCGCACGGGAGAGCTCGGAAGGGAAGGAGCACTGTTTTACTTTTTCAACGCAGAATTGGCTGGAATTGAGATTGGACGCCATGTCGCGCTTGGAGAGCCCCTGATGTGCCTGGACAGTGGAAACCCCCCAATTCTACCTGAAACCCTAACCCAAACACACCCCTAACCCTAATCCCAACGGTAACCCTAACCACACCCCTAGCCCTGACACACCCATAATTCTAATCCCAACCCTAATCCAAACGTAAATGTAATCCAAACCCTAACCCTAACTTTAGCCCCAACCCTAACTTTAGCCCCAACCCTAACTTTACCTCCAACCCTAGCCCTAACCCTAACCCTACCCCTAACCCTAACCCTAAACGTGACTGAAATACGTGGCACTGAAATACGTGGCACTGAAATACGTGGCACTGAAATACGTGATACGTGGCACTTAAATACGTGGCACTGAAACACGTGGCACTGAAATACGTGGCACTGAAATACGTGGCACTGAAATACGTGGCACTGAAATACGTGGCACTTAAATAAGTGGCACTGAAATATGTGATATGTGGCACTTAAATACGTGGCACTGAAATGCGTGGCACTGAAATACGTGGCACTGAAATACGTGGCACTGAAATACGTGGCACTTAAATACGTGGCACTTAAATAAGTGGCACTGAAATATGTGATATGTGGCACTTAAATACGTGGCACTGAAATACGTGGCACTGAAATATGTGGCACTGAAATACGTGGCACTGAAATACGTGATACGTGGCACTTAAATACGTGGCACTGAAACACGTGGCACTGAAATACGTGGCACTGAAATACGTGGCACTGAAATACATGGCACTGAAATACGTGGCACTGAAATACGTGGCACTTAAATAAGTGGCACTGAAATATGTGATATGTGGCACTTAAATACGTGGCACTGAAATACGTGGCACTGAAATACGTGGCACTGAAATACGTGGCACTGAAATACGTGGCACTGAAATATGTGATACGTGGCACTTAAATACGTGGCACTGAAACACGTGGCACTGAAATACGTGATACGTGGCACTGAAATACGTGGCACTGAAATACGTGGCACTGAAATACGTGCAACTGAAATACGTGGTACTAAAATATGTGGCACTGAAATACGTGATACGTGGCACTGAAATACGTGGCACTGAAACACGTGGCACTGAAATACGTGATACGTGGCACTAAAATACATGTCACTGAAATACGTGGCACTGAAATACGTGGCACTGAAATACGTGGCACTGAAATACGTGGCACTATGACTGTCAGAAAATGTTCATTAAACGGTTAGGGGTGAGGTTAGGGGTAGAGTTAGGGTTAGGGTTTGGATCCCTTTATCACCTTGATGGTGGTGGGTGGCTTTTCAGTGTGTTTTCTGTTTTTTTTCGATAAAAACGCATGTGTTTTTAACGCAAACGCATGTGCTTAAAAACGCAAGAAAATACTGCAGGTTGTATTTCTGAAAATGAACGCATGCAGAAAAAAACCGCATGCGTTTGAAAACGCGACCAAACGCGTACAAAAAAAACGCATGCGTTTTCAATGTTAAATATAGGGAAAAAACGCATGCGTTTTTTTGTGCAAAAAACGCTGCAGACAAAAACGGAAGTGTGAAACCAGCGACGCTTTTTATAGCAAAAAAGTTTTTGCGTCTCCACATTTTGAGACCTATAATTTTTCCACATTTGCTCCACAGAGTCATGTGAGGTCTTGTTTTTTGCGGGACGAGTTGACGTTTTTATTGGTAACATTTTCGGACACGTGACCGTTTTTGATCGCTTTTTATTCCGATTTTTGTGAGGCAGAATGACCAAAAACCTGCTATTCATGAATTTCTTTTGGGAGAGGCGTTTATACCGTTCCGCGTTTGGTAAAATTGATAAAGCAGTTTTATTCTTCGGGTCAGTACGATTACAGCAATATCTCATTTATATCATTTTTTTTATGTTTTGGCGCTTTTATACGATAAAAACTATTTTATAGAAAAAAATAATTATTTTGGTATCGCTTTATTCTCAGGACTATAACTTTTTTATTTTTTTGCTGATGATGCTGTATGGCGGCTTGTTTTTTGCGGGACAAGATGATGTTTTCAGCGGTACCATGGATATTTATATCAGTCTTTTTGATCGCGTGTTATTCCACTTTTTGTTCGGCGGTATGGTAATAAAGCGTTGTTTTTTGCCTCGTTTTTTTTTTTTTTTTCTTACGGTGTTTACTGAAGGGGTTAACTAGTGTGGCAGTTTTATAGGTTGGGTCGTTACGGACGTGGCGATACTAAATATGTGTACTTTTATAGTTTTTTTTTTTTAATTTAGATAAAGAAATGTATTTATGGGAATAATATATTTATTTTTTTTTCATTATTTTGGAATATTTTTTTTAATTTTTTTTTACACATTTGGAAATTTTTTTTTTTACTTTTTTACTTTGCCCCAGGGGGGGACAATACAGATCGGTGATCTGCCAGTTTGCATAGCACTCTGACAGATCACCGATCTGAGAGAAGTGCAGGCTGCTTCACAGTGCCTGCTCTGAGCAGGCGTCTGTGAAGCCACCTCCCTCCCTGCAGGACCCGGATCCGCGGCCATCTTGGATCCGGGTCTGGAGCAGGCAGGGAGGGAGGTAAGACCCTCGCAGCAACGCGATCACATCGCGTTGCTGCGGGGGGCTCAGGGAAGCCCGCAGGGAGCCCTCTCCCTGCGCGATGCTTCCCTGCATCGCCGGCACATCGCGATCATGTTTGATCGCGGTGTGCCGGGGGTTAATGTGCCGGGGGCGGTCCGTGACCACTCCTGGCACATAGTGCCGGATGTCAGCTGCGATATGCAGCCGACACCCGGCCGCGATCGGCCGCGCTCCCCCCGTGAGCACGGCCGATCGGCTATGACGTACTATCCCGTCGGCGGTCATACGGGCCCACCCCACCTCGACGGGATAGTACGTCAAATGTCGGGAAGGGGTTAAGAGTAGTCAGGGTCCTGAACAGTTTAAAGTCATGACCTCCCCCTCCTCACAAGTACCCGATGCATCATGTGACATATTACATGATCCCCTATGATAAAGGAACACACAGGTGCTCTCGTGCACATCTGTACATGGAAAAAGGTGTGCCCTTATGTACAGCACTATACATAATATAGTACTATACAAAATACAGCAGGGGTGGGAGATTACTTTTCTACATGACAGACTGGGATTGTTGTGGAGGCCGAACCAATAGGCTGAAATTCATTCTGCTTAATATTAATATTAACATAGTTTTAAAAAAAATTCTTATAATTGTATGACTTAATATTGAGTAGAACTAAGTAAGCTGCCATCCCCTATATACAGTATGAGGCCCCACATAGCCCCCTACATACAATATAAGCCCTCCACATTGCCCCCTCAATCAACAACCAAAGTGATCAACCTATGGGGCCCTTATACATGTAAAACATAAAAAAAATTGAAACATTCTCTCTCTATTTAGTTATTTTATAAACTCAATACATAAAGACATAAATGCACACACACACGAGGACTAGTTCTGCACGTCACACTTCTCTTCCTCACAGAGGAGGTTGGCAACCAAAGTTGAAACCGTATGGCCCCCCATTCCTTGTCGACTGCCCCTATGCAGCCCTACCATTACTGTAACTGACCAGTAGTGTTGAGCATTCCGATACCGCAAGTATCGGGTATCGGCCGATATTTGCGGTATCGGAATTCCGATCCCGAGTTCCGATATTTTTGTGATATCGGAAATCGGAATCGGAAGTTCCCAGTGTATGGTTCCCAGGGTCTGGAGGAGAGAAAACTCTCCTTCAGGCCCTGGGATCCATATTCATGTGTAAAATAAAGAATAAAAATAAAAAATAGGGATATACTCACCCTCTGACGCGCCCTGGTTGTAACCGCTGCAACCGGGAGCCTCCTTTCCTAAGAATGAGCGAGTGAAGGACCTACGATGATGTCGCGGCTTGTGATTGGTCGCGTGAGTGGTCACATGAGCGGTCACGTGACCAATCACAAGCCGCAACGTCATCGAAGGTCCTTCACTTGCTCATTCTTAGGAACGGAGGCTGCCGGTTGCAGCGGTTACAACCAGGGCGCGTCAGAGGGTGAGTATATCCCTATTTTTTATTTTTATTCTTTATTTTACACATGAATATGGATCCCAGGGCCTGAAGGAGAGTTTCCTCTCCTTCAGACCCTGGGAACCATCCAGGAGCACTTCCGATATTTGTGCCCATTGACTTGTATTGGTATCGGGTATCGGTATCGGCGATATCCGATATTTTTCGGATATCGGCCAATACAATCCGATACCGATACTTTCAAATATTGGAAGGTATCGCCCAACACTACTGACCAGCCTTCCTTAATAAATAAATAATAAATATATGCAATATAGATACTAGTGGGCTGAGGGGTATATATATATATACATACACCAGTCCAGAGGATTATTTGTTACACAGGGTAGATGTAGGTGCCAGTCTGGAAACTGGATCACAATGTTTCAATTATCGGATGCCAGACTAATATCTGATAGTAAAAGGGAAAAAAAAGTCTTATAGCAATTGATGCATTTTTTAATCATTTGTAGTGATGGGTGAATCTTCACAAACTTGAGTTTGGCAGTTTGCTCAAATTTAGTCAGGAAATCTAATCTGCATACGAATCACATGTCTTAAAAGACTCCAGAGCATAATATAAATGTGATTGTTATGCTCAGCAATGGAACCACTGGCATTGAGATCTGTAAAGGTACCGTCACATTAAGCGACGCTGCAGCGATAGCGACAACGATGCCGATCGCTGCAGCGTCGCTGTTTGATCGCTGGAGAGCTGTCATACAGACCGCTCTCCAGCGACCAACGATGCCGAGGTCCCCGGGTAACCAGGGTAAACATCGGGTTGCTAAGCGCAGGGCCGCGCTTAGTAACCCGATGTTTACCCTGGTTACCAGCGTAAAAGTAAAAAAAACAAACAGTACATACTCACCCAGCGTCCCCCAGCTTCTGCTTCCTGACACTGACTGAGCTCCGGCCCTAACAGCACAGCGGCTTTCACTTTCACTTTAGGGCCGGCGCTCAGTCAGTGTCAGGAAGCAGACGCTGGGGGAGGTATGACGCTGGGTGAGTATGTACTGTTTGTTTTTTTTACTTTTACGCTGGTAACCAGGGTAAACATCGGGTTACTAAGCGCGGCCCTGCGCTTGGTAACCCGATGTTTACCCTGGTTACCAGTGTAAAACATCGCTGGTATCGTTGCTTTTGGTGTCAAACACAACGATACACGGCGATCGGACGACCAAATAAAGTTCTGGACTTTATTCAGCGACCAGCGACATCACAGCAGGATCCTGATCGCTGCTGCGTGTCAAACTAAACGATATCGCTAGCGAGGACGCTGCAACGTCACGGATCGCTAGCGATATCGTTTAGTGTGACGGTACCTTTAGAGAACGTTTGTCACCACACCTTAAGAAATGAAGATAATGGAGCCTCAGGGAAAGATCTGATTACTAGGTGGAGAACTGCAGTGATTGGACAGGGGAACGTCTAGATGAGTATAATATTTTATTAAACCTTTTCCAGGCCACAGGAATGTTTTTCTGGATATGAAAAATTGCCTTTAAATGTCTGATTTATATCCATATGTTAGGAGTGACCAATTATCCACAATGTACAGAATATGATACTGCACATTAATAAATGTGTAGAACATTGACCCATATACCTTTATTCTTGTCCTCAGTGTACAATTTGTTCCACGAAAGTATATCTAGGGCAAATGTGACGACTTAGAAACCATTTCCTTCTTATAATTGCTCAATTTTCATAGCTTACAACATACCACAGGTGAACAGTTACGTTATGTCCCCTTGAGCAACTCATCATAGATATTTGCCAACTCATCGACTTCAAGATGACCCAAGAGAGACCCTATGAATTGGGAATTATTGAGACCTGTCTAATGCATAACACACACAGTGTTCAAAAAGGCAATTCCTTATCAAGTATGACAAAGTTTAGCAGAATGTTATATAATACAGTGAGATATTGTTACCTTCATGTGAAAGCGCTAAAGCAAACATTTAAGAAGCAAAAGTGTGTTATATGAAGAATAAGCTGTATAATCTATAGAAATCGCAGAAAATTCAAATCACATAGCATGAACTATACTTTATTCAGTCCTACAAAAACCCTGGATCCTGAGGGGCCAGTCATATATTTATACTCATTGGACAGGATACAAAGAAAGTCATGTAGATTTTGGATTTAATGGGAACATGTAATCTGATTTATGCTGCTGAAACCACAGGCTGCAAGAATCAGAGTTTGGCTGCATTATTGTATACATGTGTGATGCATGGAGACTCAGGAAACTCAGTGGTTCGCATTTTGTAGCCTTGCAGCCAGGTATAGACTGGGGCTGAAATTCAGCCCAGGTATTTTAAATCACACAGGCCCATGTTGTCCTTGTCCCCATGAACCAGATGGGATATATTACTAATATTACCCGGGATGGGGGAAATGA
Source organism: Ranitomeya variabilis (assembly GCF_051348905.1). NCBI lineage: Eukaryota > Metazoa > Chordata > Amphibia > Anura > Dendrobatidae > Ranitomeya > Ranitomeya variabilis. Next base: position 821,391,226 of record NC_135232.1, on the reverse strand, counting down.
AGATTTTCTACAAGACCAATATTTCTAATGATACCCGTGGCCTGCTGGGGTAAGTGATGGAGTCAGCGACTTTGTGCTCCATCACAACTCTTAACAGTATGTGTGTCTTGAGAACACGGATTCTGTTAACAACGTAGCAGACAAGGCAGCCCATGACCAGACTGGCCCTTCTGGCATTTGCCAGAATTGCCAGATGGCCAGTCCAGCCCTGCAACTTTTAATAGTATTTTATGCCAGTTTTTGAGTGAAAACTAGTGATTAGCGAGTGTACTCGTTACTTGGATTTCCCTGAGCATGTTCGGGTGATCTCTGAGTATTTTGGCGTGCTCGGAGATTTAGTTTTCCTCGCCTCAGCTGCATGATTTGCACCTGCTAGACAGCCTGAATACATATGGGGGTTGCCTGTTTGTTAGGGAATTCCCACATGTATTCAGTCTATCTACTGGCTAACATGGTACAAAGATATATATCTTTCCTGTATTATAATATATACATTCATAAACAAAAAGCTCCAAAATATGAAAAATATCTGACCGAAAAAGAGATATGCAAATATGCAAAATTACGTCACGGCTTGTGATTGGTCGCGTGCTGCCCATGTGACGCGACGCGACCAATCACAAGCCGTGACGTAATTTTCAGGTCCTGAATGCCTAATTCTAGGCATTCAGGATCTGAAAATTACGTCACGGCTTGTTGTGATTGGTCACGTCGCCGTCACATGGGCGGCACGCGACAAATCAGAAGCCGTGACGTCACGGAAGGCAGTAAACGCGCGCATTTTAAGCAAACAAGGCTGCCGGTTTCCTCGGTAAGGTGCAGGCTGCGTCGGAGAGGTGAGAATAGCAATATTTTTTATTTTAATTCTTTATTTTACACATTAATATGGATCCCAGGGCCTGAAGGAGAGTTTCCTCTCCTTCAGACCCTGGGAACCATCAGGGATACCGTCCGATACTTGAGTCCCATTGACTTGTATTGGTATCGGGTATCGGTATTGGATTAGATCCGATACTTTGCCGGTATTGGCCGATACTTTCCGATACCGATACTTTCAAGTATCGGACAGTATCGCTCAACACTACTTAGAAATCAATATTTTTAAATGTCTGAGGATTTCAGTTTCATATTGGCTAAATCATTAGGATTCTAGATGACAGTTGTCATTTAAGATATTGATAACCACTATAATTCTTATCCAACATTCATAAATGTGGTCCTAGATCAATAACTAAAAGAGCAGCAGGGGTAGCCACATGGTTGTTTATGGGATAGCAACCACTACTGCCTCATGTACAGGTTGACAGCCGGCTCACAGAATGTGCAGCTTTCAGGCATTGGGTCAGGGGGACATCAGCAGCATGATCACACTGCTGACATCACTCACCAGCGCACATTGGTGGTAAATGCTCCAGAGCTGAAGACACTGAAGATTAAATGTAATGGGAATGGGGGGCGTAAGGGTGCTTTACTGTATTGAGAATTGTGGGGGGGTATTTACTGAGTGTGGGAGGGGAGACTTACTGTGTGTGCGGGTGATTTACCATGTGGGGGAGATTTACTGTGCATGGGAGATTTAAAGTAACGGGGCAGGGGAGATTTATTGCTTGTGGGGTATTTACTGCATGTGTGGGTAGGTATCATGTGTGGACATAGTTAATGCATGGGGAAGATTTGGCATAACAGGGCTGGGGAAGATTTACTGTGAAGGGGAGATTCAGTGTAATGGGGCAGGGGGAGACTTACTGTGTGTGGGGGTATTTACTGTGTGTGATATTTACTGTGTGTGAAGGGATTTAGTGTAATGGGTTTGCGGGAGATTTACTGTGTGAGGGAATTTGTGTGTGGGAGATTTACTGTAATGGGGTTTGGGAAGATTTACAGTGTGAGGGTATTTACTGTGTGCGTGTGGGAGATTTAGTGTAATGGAGCTGGGGAAGCTTTACTTTGTGTGGGGTATTTACTGTGTGTGGGTATTAACTGTGTGTGGGAGATTTAGTGTGTAACGGGCTGGGTGGTGGAACCACTGTGCCAAAGCCCAAGGAAGACTTGGAGGATATGCAGCAGCTAACGACACTGAGATCTGAGGAGAGACTAGGGAAGTGGTCCAGGTACTAATCCAGGACTGACCTTGGGTAGATGGCAGCTGACCCCTAGGAACAGGTAGCTGTGGCGGCCCGAGGGTATGTCCAAGAGATGCAGGCAGGCTGAGTGACATGACAGGGACTGCAGATGCAGACAGAACCAGCTGACAGAGAGGTGAGCACTGGTGGGCGCAGCTGGACTGGCTGCTGTTGAGGTGAGCACAGGTGGGTGCAACTGGCCCAGCTGCCTTTGAGGTGAGCAATGACGGGTGCAACTGGACCAGCTACCATTGAGGTGAGCACTGGAGGGTGCAGCAGGCTCAGCTGCCATTGAGCTGTGCACTGGCAAGTGTAGCAGGCTCAGCTGCCATTGAGGTGAGCACTGGTGGGTGCAGCAGGCTCAGCTGCCATTGAGCTGAGCACTGGCAAGTGTAGCAAGCTCGGCTGCCATTGAGGTAACCACTGGCTGGTGCATCAGGCTGAGAAACAAACACTGGTACCTGAGAACTGACAAGACTGCTAGGAACAAACTCACAACAATGTACAGACACCTCCATGTTGGAGGAGGTGCTTTAAATAGTAAGTGTCTTCCAGTTATTGGCTGGGGACACTTTAAAGGAAGGCATGTGGCTCCATTAAAAAAGAGGAAGTGTGTGCACGCGTGCCCTAAGTTCAGTGCTTGGGGACGTGCTTGCGGTGCACACACTCTGGGCAGCAGCAAACCCAGAAGGAGCCGGACGGGACCAGCGGCGGTGAGTATGCTGGTATCTCTGCAGGGAGAGAGGGATTGCAGGCAGAGACGCCGGCACTACAGTACCCCCTTACATTCCCTCTTTTTCAAGCCTTCCAAAAATTTCTCCAAGAGGAGAGGGGCATGGATGTTCTCCGTTGGCTCCCAGGACCTTTCCTCAGGACCAAACCCCTTCCAATACACAAGAAAGAAGGTCTTTCATCTTACCCCCTTGGTGGCCAAAATGTTCCTTACCTTGAAAATGTCCTCAGTGCTGACAGGAGCCGGAGTAGTACCAGGAACCTTGAAGAAAGAACTAAGGAAAACAGGTTTGAGAAGAGACAGTTGTAAGGAATTGGGGATTCGCAAGGAAGCCAGGAGTTTGAGATTGTAGGCTACTGGATTAATTTGTTTCAACAACTCAAAGGGACCAATGAAGAGAGGTCCCAATTTATAGCATGGTATCTTGAGATGGATATACTTAGATTATAGCCATGCCTTATCTCCAGGATGAAACAGAGACAAATCGAGACATCTCTTATCCGTTTGTCTTTTCATCCGCTCAGAGGATTTCACTAAGGACACTTTGGTGTCCTCTCAGATTTCAGAAAAGTTTCTGATGAGGGAATCGGCAGCAGGAATATCAGAGGTGACAGCCACAGGAAACGGGACTTTGGGGTGTTGACCATAGACCACAAAAAACGGAGATTTGGCAGAAGATTCACTCACATGGTTATTGTAAGAAAATTCAGCCCAAGGCAGGAGCTCAGCCCAGTCATTATTGTGAGCATTGACAAATTGTCAGAGAAAATTAGATAGGATCTGATTAACTCGTTCCACTTGGCCACTGGACTGAGGATGGTAGGAAGATGAGAAATCCAAAGTGACATCTTATAGGTGGCCCTCCAGAATCAAGAGGGGAACTGAACACCTTTATCTGAGACCATGTGAAGTGGTAGACCATGGAGGCGAAAAATGTGGAAAATAAATTATTTTGCCAGTACTGGCACAGATGGAAGACTGGATAGCTGGATGAAGTGAGCCATCTTGGAGAAACGATCCACCAACATCCAGGTGACAGTACTCCCAGCCAACACTGGCAGATCTGTGATGAAATCTATGGAGATATGCTGCCAGGGGGCAGGCGGCTCAGGTAAGAGAAGCAATCGAACGGTCAGTAGCTGTTTGGGAGTATTATTTTGGGCACATGAGGGACAAGAAGAGACAAAATTTGTAATATCTTTGCACAGAGCCGGCCATCAATAGTGTTGAGAGATAAGGAGAGTTGTCTTCTTCTGTCTGGCATGGCCTGCCACATTAGATGAATGACCCTAGCAAAGACCCCGCTTCCTGCCAGGTTCAGCCGCGTAAGTCTTTCCTGAGGGAAGATGAGATAAATCCAGTGCAGAAGAAATGCATCCAGGCTTGTCAAAGACCTTACAGAAGGCTTCCAAGAAGGACTGCAGGTTCGACACTAATGGATCCTCCTCTCCCACAGAGGATTGAGCCATGCTAGGGCATCACCAGATGTGACATAATGAAGGCCACTTTGGCTCGGTACGAGGTGAACTGATAAGCCAGGAGTTCAAAGTGCAGCATGCACAGGTTAATGAACCTCCAAAACAGAATGGGATTTCCACCAAAGCATGGAGGAGCCGACAGACAAAGTCCAGAACCTGGTGCAAAACTGGCAGCCTGGTGGGTCACTGTCATGGTAACTGCCGCCTGCGAGGATGTGGAAGTGGCCGGTACTGCCAGTGTGTCTAGATGGGTATTCACAGTCCATAGATAGGATAGAATCTTATCCTGCTGATCCTTCTGGTGGGAGACCTGGTGTAGGTCCAAGATGGAAGACGCCTGGAAGACAGCAGGGACACTTTAGAGGAATGCATGTGGCCCTTTTAAGAAAGAGGAAGTGTGCGCACACGTGCTGTAAGCAAGTGCCTGGGGACCTGCTTGTGGTGCATGCACCATGGACAGCAGCAGACCCAGAAAGAGCAGGACGGGAGCTGTGGCAGTGAGTACGCTGGTATCTCTGCAGGGAGAGAGGGTTGGCAGGCAGAAAGGGAGGAAGGGACAGGTGCAGACAATATGGGGAGTGGAAGAAATTTGAAGACATAGGAGGTGGGGGCATGTATGAGGAAATAGTATGGAGTCAGACACATTATATGGAGGGAGGGGAAAATGTATGCTGACACAGTATAGGGAACGAGGGTGGATGTGTGAGGAGGCAGTATGTATAGTGAGATGGTAAATGTATGAGGATGGAGGGGGAATTGTGTGCGGAGACTATTGAGGGGAATACTGCTAGGTATGAGGGAAGTGTGAATGAACACAGAATAAAGACTGAGTAGTGTGGGGGCTAGCATGGGGGAGCAGTGTGATGTCACAGCCAGAGAGAGAGACTGTGGTGAGGGGACAGTGTGAGAGGACAGTATGAGGAGGGAGCTCAGCATGGAAACAAGAAACCAGAGTAGAGGGCATGTAATATAAGAGGGACATTGTGGGTGAAATTTTGTGCAGAACTATAATAACTGCTATTTTTAAGGGCATCATGTCGGGAGGTGCTGCAGAACACCACAGAAGATAGACGTCCGCAGTGATGAGCTGTGGATCAGAAAAGTCATTATGGGGTATGGGCAAGATGAAAGAGAATGACTCCAGTGGCAGCGTCATCTATCAGGTACCTGGATGTAAATATTATTTGTGATACTGACTAAGAGCTCATTCCCACTTGCGATGAAATCGGATGAATGCAATAAAAAAAAAAATAGGATTGTATTCGAACCAATGTTATTCTATGATTGTGTGTTCATCTGCATTGTTTTTTCCAGCTTGGTATGCAACAAGTGACCTAAAATCCTTTTTGATATAGTAGATAAAACATAACTTTAATCAATATCATTAAAACCATGAAAAACAACCACAAACACACACAACAGACAACCGTGCTCTCTAGATATAGCCCTGTAACAAACCCTATTAATCACTACCTGCCAGCGGAGGTTGGCACCCTAATATATATCGAGATTGGCGCCCCCGCTCACTGTAGGCTTTCCCTAAATCTCCTGTTTCAGCCCTAGGCTAGTGTACCACTTGGGCTATCAATTGCTCAACAGGAATATGGATAGAGATAGAATAAAGCCAATTTTGGCTATAGCTTAATCAAAGAGGGCAGTAACAGGGTGAGAGACACAGATAGAAAAGTGCAAAAAGTGCAAAAAATAGTGCAAAGTGAACATACATACCTTGCTAGACTGCTCCCTGCTTTTTAGATGCCTGCCTAGCTGTGGGGGTTGGCGCCCTACTGTATAGCGGATATGGCGCCCTCACTCCACGGCGGCTATCCCTCAGGGACCCTATAGATAACTATACAGGCAGGCTGAATGTGATACATTGGAGACCATGTCAATAGTTAGACAGCAGATAAATCATTTAGACAAAACTAGTCCACCAATGTATACCAATATTGATAAGATATAGCAGCTAGCAAGGAAGAATACTTATCATTTTATGATGTCATAACGCCTCTACGCATTTCACCTTCTCGGATCATCAGGAGGCTAATGATATATGGATGCTTCATGGAGTCATCCACTCTATCCCACATATATAGATATCTCCCCTAATTAGGTAGGAGGTCTTAGTTAGGGCAACTAGAGGGATAGCATTCCAAACCCGCACTTTGTCTCCACTAGGGGGCCATTATCGACACATGTCAATTAGAGACCTCAGATAACTCACCACTTCAACTGCGCCATGTTTTTGTGGTGCATACAGCCCAAAACGCCTATCTTTTCTAGCGATGGATCTTACCTCTAGTGCCCTCCTCCATCGGTGCTATTACTGGCGTGCATTCCAGCTGGAGCGTATATTGTCCCGCCTGCAGCAGTGCACCTGACCGCCTTTTTTCCAGCTCGGATCAGATCATGATCGGACTGGAAATAAGTTGTAGCAATAGAAGTCAATGGGTGCGAGAAAAAAAAATCACAAAGCAATGGGACCATGTGAATGCTGTGTGATTTTTACACACCGATCGCATTTGAAAAGTTGCCAATTCATATGCCGGGTACAGTAAAATCACACTGACAGGTTAGAATAGAATAGATAGAATAGATATATTATTATTATTATTTATTTATTTATATAGCACCATTAATTCCATGGTGCTGTATATGAGAAAGGGGTTACATACAGAGTTATAGATATCATTTACAGTACACAGATTTATGATGACAGACTGGTACAGAGGGGAGAGGACCCTGTCCTTGCGGACTTACATTCTATGGAATGTACATATATACACATAGAATACATAGATATGAAGATGTCAGTGACACACACGTATATATATTACATAGATAGATAGAGAGAAGAAAAGTCGGCAATTCATGTGCCACGTACAGTATAATCACAGCGTGACAAGTTGGAATAGAATAGCTAGAATAGATATATACACATAGAAGACACAGAAGATGTCAGTGACACACATACAGTATACATACTGTATGTATATATATTACATACAGTGGGTTCGGAAAACCCAATTGAGCATCTCTGGAGAGACCTGAAAATGGCTGTCCATCAACGTTCACCATCCAACCTGACGGAACTGGAGAGGATCTGCAAGGAAAAAATGGCAGAGGATCCCCAAATTCAGGTGTGAAAAACTTCCCAAGAAGACTCATGGCTGTACTAGCTCAAAAGGGTGCTTCTACTCAATACTGAGCAAAGGGTCTGAATGCTTATGACCATGTGATATTTCAGTTTTTCTTTTTTAACCCCTTTCTGACATCTGACGTACTATCCCGTCGAGGTGGGGTGGGCCCGTATGACCACCGACGGGATAGTACGTCATCACCGATCAGCGGCGCTCACGGGGGGAGCGCGGCCGATCGCGGCCGGGTGTCAGCTGCATATCGCAGCTGACATCCGGCACTATGTGCCAGGAGCGGTCACGGACCGCCCCCGGCACATTAACCCCCGGCACACCGCGATCAAACATGATCGCGGTGTACCGGTGGTATAGGGAAGCATCGCGCAGGGAGGGGGCTCCCTGCGGGCTTCCCTGAGACCCCCGGAGCAACGCGATGTGATCGCGTTGCTCCGAGGGTCTCCTACCTCCCTCCTCGCCGCAGGTCCCGGATCCAAGATGGCCGCGGCATCCGGGTCCTGCAAGGAGGGAGGTGGCTTACCGAGTGCCTGCTCAGAGCAGGCGCTGGTAAGACTGCAGCCCTGCACAGCAGATCGTCGATCTGACAGAGTGCTGTGCACACTGTCAGATCAATGATCTGTAATGTCCCCCCTGGGACAAAGTAAAAAAGTAAAAAAAAAATTCCCCACATGTGTGTTAAAAAAAAAAAAAAAATATCCTAAATAAAGAAAAAAAAAATATTATTCCCATAAATACATTTCTTTAGCTAAATAAAATAAAAAAAACAATAAAAGTACACATATTTAGTATCGCCGCGTCCGTAACGACCCAACCTATAAAACTGCCCCACTAGTTAACCCCTTCAGTAAACACCGTAAGAAAAAAAAAAAAAAACGAGTCAAAAAACAACGCTTTATTATCATACCGCCAAACAAAAAGTGGAATAACACGCGATCAAAAAGACTGATATAAATAACCATGGTACTGCTGCAAACGTCATCTTGTCCCGCAAAAAACGAGCTACCATACAGCATCATCAGCAAAAAAATAAAAAAGTTATAGTCCTGAGAATAAAGCGATACCAAAATAATTATTTTTTCCATAAAATAGTTTTTATCGTATAAAAGCGCCAAAACATAAAAAAATGATATAAATGAGATATCGCTGTAATCGTACTGACGCGACGAATAAAACTGCTTTATCAATTTTACCAAACTCGGAACGGTATAAACTCCTCCCCCAAAAGAAATTCATGAATAGCTGGTTTTTGATCACTCTGCCTCACAAAAATCGGAATAAAAAGCGATCAAAAAATGTCACGTGCCCGAAAATGTTACCAATAAAAACGTCAACTCGTCCTGCAAAAAACAAGATCTCACATGACTCTGTGGACTCAAATATGGAAAAATTACAGCTCTCAAAATGTGGTAACGCAAAAAATATTTTTTGCAATGAAAAGCGTCTTTCAGTGTGTGACGGCTGCCAATCATAAAAATCCGCTAAATAACCCGCTATAAAAGTAAATCAAACCCCCCTTCATCACCCCCTTAGTTAGGGAAAAATAAAAAAATTAAAAAATGTATTTATTTCCATTTTCCCATTAGGGTTAGGGCTAGGGCTAGAGTTAGGACTAGAGTTAGGGCTAGGGTTAGGGTTAGGGCAAGGGTTAGGGCTAGGGTTAGGGTTAGGGCTAGGGTTGGGGCTAGGGTTGGGGCTAGGGTTAGGGCTATGGTTAGGGCTAGGGTTGGGGCTAGGGTTAGGGTTAGGGCTAGTGTTACGGCTAGTGTTAGGGCTAGTGATAGGGCTAGTGATAGGGCTAGGGTTATTGCTAGGGTTAGGGCTAGGGTTGGGGCTAGGGTTGGGGCTACAGTTAGGGTTGGGGCTAAAGATAGGGTTAGGGTTTGGATTACATTTACGGTTGGGAATAGGGTTGGGTGTGTCTGGGTTAGAGGAGTGGTTAGAGTTACTGTTGGGATTAGGGTAAGGGGTGTGTTTGGATTAGGGTTTCAGTTATAATTGGGGGGTTTCCATTGTTTAGGCACATCAGAGGCTCTCCAAACGGGACATGGCATCCGATCTGAATTCCAGCCAATTCTGCGTTGAAAAAGGAAAACAGTGCTCCTTCCCTTCAGAGCTCTCCCGTGTGCCCAAACAGGGGTTTACCCCAACATATGGGGTATCAGCGTACTCAGGACAAATTGGACATCATCTGTTGGGGTCCAATTTCTCCTGCTACCCTTGGGAAAATACAAAACTGGGGGCCAAAAAATAAGTTTTGTGGGAAAAAAAAGATTTTTTTATTTTCACGGCTCTGCGTTGTAAACTGTAGTGAGACACTTGGGGGTTCAAAGTTCTCACAACACATCTAGATAAGTTCCTTGGGGGGTCTAGTTTCCGATATGTGGTCACTTGTGGGGGGTTTGTACTGTTTGGGTACAACAGGGGCTCTGCAAATGCAACGTGACACCTGCAGACCAATCCATTTAAGTCTGCATTCCAAATGGCGCTCCTTCCCTTTCGAGCTCTGTCATGCGCCCAAACAGTGGTTCCCCCCCACATATGGGGTATCAGCGTACTCAGGACAAATTGGACAACAACTTTTGGGGTCCAATTTATCCTGATACCCTTGTGAAAATACAAAACTGGGGGCTAAAAAATCATTTTTGTGAAAAAAAAAAAGAATTTTTATTTTCACGGCTCTGCGTTATAAACTGTAGTGAAACACTTGGGGGTTCAAAGTTCTCACAACACATCTAGATAAGTTCCTTGGGGGGTCTAGTTTAGAATATGGGGTCACTTGTGGGGGGTTTGTACTGTTTGGGTACATCAGGGGCTCTGCAAATGCAACGTGACACCTGCAGACCAATCCATTTAAGTCTGCATTCCAAATGGCGCTCCTTCCCTTTCGAGCTCTGTCATGCGCCCAAACAGTGGTTCCCCCCCACATATGGGGTATCAGCATACTCAGGACAAATTGGACAACAACTTTTGGGGTCCAATTTATCCTGATACCCTTGTGAAAATACAAAACTGGGGGCTAAAAAATCATTTTTGTGAAAAAAAAAAAGAATTTTTATTTTCACGGCTCTGCGTTATAAACTGTAGTGAAACACTTGGGGGTTCAAAGTTCTCACAACACATCTAGATAAGTTCCTTGGGGGGTCTAGTTTCCAATATGGGGTCACTTGTGGGGGGTTTGTACTGTTTGGGTACATCAGGGGCTCTGCAAATGCAACGTGACGCCTGCAGACCAATCCATTGAAGTCTGCATTCCAAATGGCGCTCCTTCCCTTCCGAGCTCTGTCATGCGCCCAACAGTGGTTCCCCCCAACATATGGGGTATCAGCGTACTCAGAACAAATTGGAAAACAACGTTTGCGGTCCAATTTATCCTGATACCCTTGTGAAAATACAAAACTGGGGGCTAAAAAATCATTTTTGTGAAAAAAAAAAAGAATTTTTATTTTCACGGCTCTGCGTTATAAACTGTAGTGAAACACTTGGGGGTTCAAAGTTCTCACAACACATCTAGATAAGTTCCTTGGGGGGTCTAGTTTCCAATATGGGGTCACTTGTGGGGGGTTTGTACTGTTTGGGTACATCAGGGGCTCTGCAAATGCAACGTGACGCCTGCAGACCAATCCATTGAAGTCTGCATTCCAAATGGCGCTCCTTCCCTTCCGAGCTCTGTCATGGGCTCAAACAGTGGTTCCCCCCACATATGGGGTATCAGCGTACTCAGGACAAATTGGACAACAATTTTTGGGGTCCAATTTATCCTGATACCCTTGTGAAAATACAAAACTGGGGGCTAAAAAAATCATTTTTGTGAAAAAAAAAAATAATTTTTATTTTCACGGCTCTGCGTTACAAACTGTAGTGAAACACTTGGGGGTTCAAAGCTCTCAAAACACATCTAGATAAGTTCCTTAGGGGGTCTACTTTCCAAAATGGTGTCACTTGTGGGGGTTTTTAATGTTTTGGCACATCAGGGGCTCTCCAAACGCAACATGGCATCCCATCTTAATTCCAGTCAATTTTGCATCGAAAAGTAAAATAGTGCTCCTTCCCTTCCGAGCTCTGCTATGCGCCCAAACAGTGGTTTACCCCCACATATGGGGTATCGTCGTACTCAGGACAAATTGCACAACAACTTTTGTGGTCTAATTTCTTCTCTTACCCTTGGGGAAATAAAAAAATGGGGGCAAAAGATCATTTTTGTGAAAAAATATGATTTTTTATTTTTACGGCTCTGCATTATAAACTTCTGTGAAGCACTTGTTGGGTCAAAGTGCTCAACACACATCTAGATAAGTTCCTTAAGGGGTCTACTTTCCAAAATGGTGTAACGTGTGGGGGGTTTCAATGTTTAGGCACATCAGGGGCTCTCCAAATGCAACATGGCGTCCCATCTCAATTCCAGTCAATTTTGCATTGAAAAGTCAAATGGCGCTCCTTCCCTTCCGAGCTCTGCCCTGCGCCCAAACAATGGTGTACACCCACATATGGGGTATCAGCGTACTCAGGACAAATTGCGCAACAATTTTAGGGGTCCAATTTCTTCTCTTACCCTTGGGAAAATAAAAAAATTGGGGGTGAAAAGATCATTTTTGTGAAAAAATATGATTTTTTATTTTTACGGCTCTGCATTATAAACTTCTGTGAAGCACTTGTTAGGTCAAAGTGCTCACCACACATCTAGATAAGTTCCTTAGGGGGTCTACTTTCCGAAATGGTGTCACTTGTGGGGGATTTCAATGTTTAGGCACATCAGGGGCTCTCCAAATGCAACATGGCGTCCCATCTCAATTCCAGTCAATTTTGCATTGAAAAGTCAAATGGCGCTCCTTTCCTTCCGAGCTCTGCCATGCGCCCAAACAGTGGTTTACCCCCACATATAGGGTATCAGCGTACTCAGGACAAATTGTACAACAAATTTTGGGGTCTATTTTCTCCTGTTACCCTTGGTAAAATAAAACAAATTGGAGCTGAAATAAATTTTGTGTGAAAAAAAGTTAAATGTTCATTTTTATTTAAACATTCCAAAAATTCCTGTGAAACACCTGAAGGGTTAATAAACTTCTTGAAAGTGGTTTTGAGTACCTTGAGGGGTGCATTTTTTAGAATGGTTTCACACTTGGGTATTTTCTATCATATAGACCCCTCAAAATGACTTCAAATGAGATCTGGTCCCTAAAAAAAAATGGTGCTGTAAAAATGAGAAATTGCTGGTCAACTTTTAACCCTTATAACTCCGTCACAAAAAAAAATTTTGGTTCCAAAATTGTGCTGATGTAAGGTAGACATGTGGGAAATGTTACTTATTAAGTATTTTGCGTGACATATGTCTGTGATTTAAGGGCATAAAAATTCAAAGTTGGAAAATTGCAAAATTTTCAAAATTTTCGCCAAATATTCGTTTTTTTCACAAATATCACAAGTTATATCGAAGAAATTTTACCACTATCATGAAGTACAATATGTCTTGAGAAAACAATGTCAGAATCGCCAAGATCCGTTGAAGCGTTCCAGAGTTATAACCTCATAAAGAGACAGTAGTCAGAATTACAAAAATTGGCCCGGTCATTAACGTGCAAACCACCCTTGGGGGTGAAGGGGTTAATAAATTTGCAAAAAATTCTACATTTTTGTTTTTTTTTCAATCCAGATGGGGTGCAGAGTATACTTTAATGAGAAAAAAAATGAACTTTTTTGAATTTACCAAATGGCTGTAGTGAAACAAAGAGTAAAAAATTTAAAGGGGTCTGAATACTTTCCATACCCACTGTAGATAGACAGATAGAAGATAAGCCGGCAATTCAGGTTCCGTGTACTGTAAAATCACTGCAGGAGCCGACAGGATAGAAGAGATGGATTACATACAGTAAATACATATAGAACAGATAGATATATAGATGTCAGTGACAAATGCAATTAGTATAGTGTGTGTACACCTTACTTTACATGAATTTAATTAATGAAAGATTATATCTCTAAAAAAAATGTTGCAGTTTTTGTAACCAGCAGAGGAAAAGCGGACGGCTGGAGGCCGATGTTTATAGCTTGGGATATGGGTTATACCCAAGGAGCTTCAAGGGTTATTTATATCAGCTCATAACTGTATACTTAGCCTTTACTGGCTATTAAAATGGGGAATGACAAAAGGAAAATGACGTGAGGTCCCCCTATAATAAAAAAAGGTGAAAGTGAGTTAATTGGCTGTGAACTCGCAGGACCTGTCTGACGGCACTGTGAGCAGGAGAAATTTTTCATGCTTGCGGCGACCTCAAACGGAATAGTAGTTTGCAGGCAGACACTGAGCACTCGGTGCTCAGTGTATCTGCTGGATGACAGGCTACATGGTCGCACCATGTTGCCTGCCATCTAGATGTAGCAGAGCTACACCTGTCGTGGGACAACTGGATTAAAAACATCTCTGTGGAAAGGTGAGGAATATTGTTGTTTATTTTTTTACCTCTTTTGCAGGGATCGGGGAATGGGTGAGGTCATAGGTATGGTTTAATTAAGATTATTAAAGGAGTCTGTGTCATTCTTTCAATTAAGGGACATTTTTCTGGGTGTCTGTGTTTTCTTACAATATGACTATGGGGTTATTAATGGGGGCGTCTTAATGACGCCTCTCCATTACTAACCTTGGGGCTTGATGTCATTTGACAATACAAAGGTGACATCAACCCCCCCAACTATCACCCCACTTGCCAACGCTACAGGGCTAGTGGAAAGAGCGAGGCTGTGCCAGAATTGCCTTTTCTGGGGCAGCTGAGAGTCGAAGTAGAGGATGAAACATTGATGATATGTTAGCCCATAATTCATATTAAAGCCAAAAATCATGGGTTTTCCAAAAGATATTTACTCTAGAACTGAACAGAACAACTTTTTTAACTCCACCTTTGTGTTGTGGAGATATTAGTTATCAAAGTGTTTTTCACTTTTGTTATGTCCAAGTGCGTGTTATCATAAAGTTTTAACTAGGGTAATGTAATTATTTTCCTTGTATGACGCAGAGCCATCATAAGCAGGCAGAAACACAGCTGATAAAAAACAAGCCCCCACAATAGCTTAGGTTTCTCAGTGTGTGAGATGTATGACATACAGTCTGATCCCCTGGCCTAACCTCCAGCACGATTAGGTAGCACAGCTGAATTTAGCTGTGTTATATTACAAATCCTTTTATCAGCTCCTCTACTTGGTTAGCGGTCAACTCTTCAATACTGCCTCTCCCCCACAGGGCCTTTCTAGAGCTGAGAGCTCAAAGGTGAGAATAACCACATTAATGTATGTTGTGCTTGTAGTTAGTCTGCAGTGAGATCAGAGCAGGCAGTCTTGAGCACATCAGACATAAGTGTGATTACTGATACTTCCAAAAATTATGCTTATTAATGGGAATCTGTCACCAGATTTTTGCTACTCCATATGAGAGACTAAGACTTCGATTGCAGTGATGTGTAACTTACTGGGCTGCTTGTTGCAGTTTTGATAAAATCATTCAGCTGCAGGTCTTCCAGTTCTCTGAATGCTGAGATGTGTATAACCTCACCCACACCAATGATTGGAAGCTTTCTGTGTTCACTGTGCATAAGCAGAAAGCTGTGAATCACTGGTGGGATGGGGTTATATAGCACTCATGAATACGGAGGACTATGTGGCATCAGGTTTAGTCCTGTAGTGCTAACTTCCTAATTATAAAATTGTTCTTTTTAAAGATTCATCAATTAGCTCCGCAAGTGACAAATCACTGGAATCAAAGTCTTTGTACATTATGCTGCTCTCAGATTAGGTGAATAACGTACGTTTTATTTAGTTTAATGGGTTAAAAGGCTGAAGTATTTATCAGGGCCAGACATTTGAAGTTTGGGATAAATCCACACAGCCAATGAATTTTGTAATGGATGTCACATGTTATTTGTCCAGCTCATCATGGGAATAGATAGGTCATCTCATGTTTTTAATGGAATTATGCTGTCTTTTGTAATATTTTACAAGTAATATCACTTTAACCGCAAAATGCGTGGAAATGTCTGAACTCTTTTTAACATTGTTATGAATTAATAAAATAAGTTTTAACTTAAGAGGTTCTTAGCTGTGTATGGCTTCAGCTAGTGAATCTAACCACACCTCTTAGCTTGGTCTTATCTCCTTATCAGACTTATTAAAGTAACCCTTCAGCTGAACCATAAACTTGTGTTTAGCATAATGAATCTTTATTCTATTACTGTAGCATCCAGCATTTCATTACTAAGCGCAAATATTTTTTTAGTAAAATATTGTAAATTATATTCTAATGCATATGCAAAACGCATTATATCTGTGATTCTTTCAAAGGTTGTTAAATCAGTCAAGCAGTCACTTTGGCAGATGGGATGGGGTAGTACTAAAATTCCTTTTTATGTCATGGTATTCGATTCTCACTCATTCCTGAATTCCTTATTGTCTAATATTTCTGGATAACACTTGCCACTCAGATACAGTCTGTAGCCCCATGTCACTTTTGTCCTATTGGATGGCTGTCATGGGAGATGCCCAACGGTGCACTACTAATGAGGCAGTTTAAAGACCAACTGGGGATGTGAATTTACTGGATTAAGGTCAGGGCCAGCAGAGCAGACTGATAAAAGAGACGGTGCCTGAATCGCTGCCAGCAAGTGGGTCTTCTATTATCCTGCTAATGCAGGACATTTGTTATCATTCATTGTACTTGAATTGTAGCTCAATCACACTGCAGTATTTTCTCTGCATTCAGTATTCATGAAATTTAAGCAGAGTCTTGCCGGATCAGAACTTGCTGTTTTTTGTCTTCATTGTGTACTTTATTCCTATAACACTTTGTGTCAAAGGACTCCGCAAGTAAAAGGCAAATGTTACAGGGCTTCACAAAGCATTGCAGTCCAAACATCCCAAATTCATTGCCTAAATCCTTATTCAGCTAAACGGATGAAACATACAATAGATAAAGCAGAATGTCCAATACATTGCAGTCTATAAGCTGAGAGTAATATTCTTCACTGTAACAAATTATACCTGTTTATCAATGTTTAGGACGGTCAAACATGAGCCTTGTTTCTCTTTTCTAAGTCTTTAGCACTGACAAATATAGCTAAACCTTAAAAATATGCAGCAGTTCGCATGCATGACCAGCCACTCAAGAGAACTGGGGGTTCAAGTCTTCTGTTCTAGTGATCATGGGGGTCCCAGTGGAGGTCTCAGCAGCAGAACCCACACTTTGCTAGCAACTATTACTTAGAAAGATGATGGTTGTTAATTTATGAAGACTGACAGGAGCCAGTGCTGCTCTTGTGCTAAGTTCACCTGTCATGCATCACTTTTTATAAGTGTTAAAAGGATCTACAATTTGTTTTCTTGCTAGGTGCTCCCAATATTTTTTTATATATTTGATAGGTAAATGTTGTTGTTCTACTAGATGAGACTTTTTTTGTTTAAATAAAACAAGGTAAAAGTAGTGCATAAGCTAAGTTTATATTTACAGTTTCTAGGATGTCTTCCTGGTTATCTGCAGTTTCTAAGGTATTTAGACTTTCTAGTTTCTTCAGAGTTCTGTCTGCTACCTGTCCTTGTCTTTTAGGACCTTTTCAACGTGTCCACCTATGGTTTTCTAGACTTCTTCCTGGCTGTGTGCAGCTTCGTTGATTTCTAGAATATCTTTCTACAGTTTACAGCATCCCGCCTACTTGCCCTTGGTCTCCTGGCTGTCTCTCACTTATCAGTGGTTTCCAGTGTCCTTCCTTTTTGCCATCTCTTGTACATTTCCTGCTTACTTGCTGTTTACTGCATCCCCCTGTTTGCCTGTGGTCTCCTAGATGTCTCCCTCCTGTCTACAGTTTCCAATACTGCACCTGCTTGCCTGTGGTCTCCTGGACATTACCTGCTTGCCTGAGGTTTCCAGCATCACGCCTGCTTGCCTGCAATCTCCAGGACATTTCCTCCCTGTCTGCAATTTCCAACATCCTTCCTGCTTGTCTGTGAACAGAACTTTTTTTTAAACATTTAGTTTGCCATCTACATGTGGCATTAAAGACGTTTCCTGTCTGCTTGCGGTTTCCAGAATTTTATTAAAACTTTACTTTGACTTATACATGTCTGCCTGCTTGGCTGTGGTCTACTGGACATTTCCTGTATACCTTTGGTTTCCAGTCCCTCAGCTGTATGTGTTCCACGTGCTCCACCTTGCTGCTGCACCGATGCCCATTGCCTGTATGCGCACCTTAACCTTGGGCTTTCAGGATCCACTTCCCTCAGTGTAACAGTTTAATATGGACACTTGCACACCATTCATTCTATAAGGGATTGTGCTACATAGCTTAATTTATTTAATTATTTTTTTAAGTTCATTAAGTGTTTAGCTTAGCAAAACTCGGAAGGAATACAATTTATCCATTCAGCACTAAATAATTAGAATTCCAATAAATCTTGAAAAAATCCATGACATCCACCAAAAGGTTATTATGCTAATGTGTTATCTATCACTAACATAACAAAATACTAAACACTGAACAAGAAGAACTGTTAAGGAACACTTGCTCTGTGCAGGATTTCTATGCAGCCTTATGCTCCTGTCACTAGTTGTGTGAAAATGGACAGTGCTAAAATATTATTTTAGGAAGGGGCTGACTTTTTTTTCAAATCACATGGAAAGATATTTTTCTGTAACCAAAATCAATGCAGAGCTTTTGCTTTGCTCTGAAGGGAGAACTTCACCTAATGATCAACACGTAAGCCCGTAATTTCCCTTTCTACGAACACTAACAGCTGCAGCTGTGAATGTCAGCATTAAATGTGTGTAATTATGCATGCTACATATTCAACTACATTTTACTGTCATTTATTTAACTGAAAGAACTTTTTTCTTTCTATAATGAATAGACAAACTGAAGAAGCAAATATATAGTTTATCAGATTCTGCCAGAACAAGATGTCAATTCACTAATTGTTTATTCCGAGGAGATGTTTCCCCATTGTAATACTTTACCTGCTCAGACTTATTATATGTCAATCAAACTTCTATAGTAAATCTATTTCTATTCACAGCCACTTTTTTCTGTTTGGAAAAACTTTATAACAGAGCAGTAAATAATTCCTTTTTGCTCAACACATTATAGCAAGAAATGATGCGTGAATATAAACTAATGATATATATGTATTTTTGGCCACCACCCCTCCCAAACAGTAAAAATACTTAAGGTAGCATTAATAAGAGTAATTCAGATAGTTTAAGGCTGTCCAGTTCATGTATTCAATTTAAAGATGGTCTTAATTGTACAGAATTTAGAATTATGAAATTAAATATTTGCCAGATAATACTTGGCATTAGGGTTGAGCGAAACGGATCGAACATTTTCAAAAGTCGCCGACTTTTGGCAAAGTCGGGTTTCGTGAAACCCGACCCGATCCCAGCGTGGGATCGGCCACACGGTCATCGATCTTCACGCCAAAGCCGCGTTTCTTATGACGCTTTCAGTGCCTTTTCTCAGCCAATGAAGGTGGACGCATAGTGTGGGCAGCGTGATGACATAGGTCTCGGTCCCCACCATCTTCGAGAAGGACATGGCAGTGATTGGCTTGCTCTCTGCGGCATCACAAGGGCTATAAAGAGGCGTGCACGCCGACCGCCATCTTACTGCTGCCGAGCTGAGCATAGGGAGAGGTTGCTGCCGCATCGTCAGAAGCAGGGATAGCGTTAGGCAGGGTACATTAACCCCCAAACCGCTTGTGCTGTAGCGATTTCCACTGTCCAACACCACCTTTTCTTTGCAGGGACAGTGGAGGCTAGATTTCTCATCATCAGCTCTGTAGCTTACTGGGCTGCCCTAGAAGGCTCCCTGATAGCTGCATTGCTGTTTGTACGCCGCTGTGCAAACCAACTGCTTTTTTAAAAGCAAAAATCCTGCTGCTCCTTCCTTTCTGCACAGCTATCTTGTTTGTTTGTCCACACTTTTTGTGTGCAGCAGTCCTTTTTATTGCTGCCTGCCATACTTTTCAGAGATTATTGTAGGGAGATAGTAATTGTAGTACAGTCCCTTTTATTTTTTTTATATATCTTCCAGCCACTTTCTGCCCCTGAAACTGTGTAGTGTAAAACAGTGGGCCTGTATTTTTCTGCACTGTCCCACACCAGAAAAGGGAGATTAATATTGCCAATCAGTGCATCTGCGCCAGTCCAGTCTGTGGTATCTCTGTCAGTCATTTTGTGCCACAGAAACTATACTATAACTAGCTATTGAACCCGTTCTACGCCTGGGTGGCGAGCATTTATATTGGTATATGGTCTCCATCCTGGTATGTGCTGCTCCATCCTGCGTCCCCATCCTGTCATATGCTGCTCCATCCTACACCCCCATCCTGTCATGTGTGTGCCCCCATTCTGTCATGTGCTGCTCCCATCCTGTGCCCCCATTCTGTCATGTGCTGCTCCCATCCTGTCATGTGCTCCCATCCTGCGCCCCATCCAGTCATGTGCTCCCATCCTGCACCCCCATCCTGTCATGTGTGTGCCCCAATTCTGTCATGTGCTGCTCCCATCCTGTGCCCCCATTCTGTCATGTGCTGCTCCCATCCTGTCATGTGCTCCCATCCTGTGCCCCATCCTGTCATTTGCTCCCATCATGCACCCCCATCCTGTCATGTGTGCGCCCCCATTCTGTCATGTGCTGCTCCCATCGTGCACAATCATTCTGTCATGTGCTGCTTCCATCCCGCGCCCCCATTCTGTCATGTGCTGCTTCCATCCCGTGCCCCCATTCTATCATGTGCTGCTCCCATCCTGCGCCCCCATTCTGTTGTAATGTGCTGCACCTATTCTGCCTGTTCCTGTTTCCATTCTGCCATATGTTGCTTCCATCTTTCTCTCTCCGGCTCTACTGCCCGAGTGCGGCTGTGCTGAGTGCGGGTGGCTGTGCTGAGTGTGGGCGGCTGTGCTGAGTGCGGGCGGCTGTGTGTGGCGGTTCTGAGTGCGGGCGGCTGTGCGTGGCGGTGCTGAGTGCGGGCGACTGTGCGTGGCGGTGCTGAGTGCGGGCGGCTGTGCGCGGCGGTGCTGAGTGCGGGCAGCTGTGCGCGGCGGTGCTGAGTGCGGGCGGCTGTGCATGGCGGGGCTGAGTGCGGTCGGCTGTGCGTGGCGGTGCTGAGTGCCATCGGCTGTGCGTGGCGGTGCTGCGTGCCGGCGGCTGTGAGTGGCGGTGCTGAGTGCCGGCGGCTGTGCGTGGCGGTGCTGAGTGCCAGCGGCTGTGCGTGGCGGTGCTGAGTGCCGTTGGCTGTGCATGGCTGTGCTGAGTGCCAGCGGCTGTGCATGGCTGTGCTGAGTGCCGGCGGCTGTGCGTGGCTGTGGTGAGTACGGGCGGCTGTGCATGGCTGTGGTTAGTACGGGCGGCTGTGCGTGGCGGTGCTGAGTGCAGGCGGCTGTGCGTGGCTGTGCTAAGTGCGGGCGGCTGTGCGTGGCTGTGCTAAGTGCAGGGCGGCTGTGCGTCGTGGTGCTGAGTGCGGGTGGCTGTGGTGAGTACGGGTGGCTGTGCGTGGCGGTGCTGAGTGCGGGCGGCTGTGCGTGGCGGTGCTGAGTGCGGGCGGCTGTGCGTGGCAGTGCTGAGTGCCGGCGGCTGTGCGTGGCGGTGCTGAGTGCCGGCGGCTGTGCGTGGCGCTGCTGAGTGCCGGCGGCTGTGCGTGGCGGTGCTGAGTGATGGCGGCTGTGCGTGGCGGTGCTGAGTGCCGGCGGCTGTGCGTGGCGGTGCTGAGTGCCGGCGGCTGTGCGTGGCGGTGCTGAGTGCGGGCGGCTGTGCGTGGCTGTGCTGAGTGCCGGCGGCTGTGCGTGGCTGTGCTGAGTGCCGACAGCTGTGCGTGGCTGTGCTGAGTGCCGGCGGCTGTGCGTGGCAGTGCTGAGTGCCGGCGGCTGTGAGTGGCGGTGCTGAGTGCGGGCGGCTGTGCGTGGCGGTGCTGAGTGCGGGAGGCTGTGGGTGGCGATGCTGAGTGCCGGCGGATGTGCGTGGCAGTGCTGAGTGCCGGCGGCTGTGCGTGGCTGTGCTGAGTGCCGGCAGCTGTGTGTGGCTGTGCTGAGTGCCGGCGGCTGTGTATGGCTGTGGTGAGTGCAGGTGGCTGTGCGTGGCTGTGGTGAGTGCGGGCGGCTGTGCGTGGCAGTGCTGAGTGCGGGCGGCTGTGCATAGCGGTGCTGCGTAGCGGTGCTGCGTGCAGGCGGCTGTGCGTGGCGGTGCTTAGTGCAGGTGGCTTTGGTGAGTGCGGGTGGCTGTGCGTGGCGGTGCTGAGTGCGGGCGACTGTGCGTGGCGGTGCTGAGTGCGGGCGGCTGTGCGCGGCGGTGCTGAGTGCGGGCAGCTGTGCGCGGCGGTGCTGAGTGCGGGCGGCTGTGCATGGCGGGGCTGAGTGCGGTCGGCTGTGCGTGGCGGTGCTGAGTGCCATCGGCTGTGCGTGGCGGTGCTGCGTGCCGGCGGCTGTGAGTGGCGGTGCTGAGTGCCGGCGGCTGTGCGTGGCGGTGCTGAGTGCCAGCGGCTGTGCGTGGCGGTGCTGAGTGCCATTGGCTGTGCGTGGCTGTGCTGAGTGCCAGCGGCTGTGCATGGCTGTGCTGAGTGCCGGCGGCTGTGCGTGGCTGTGGTGAGTACGGGCGGCTGTGCATGGCTGTGGTGAGTACGGGCGGCTGTGCGTGGCGGTGCTGAGTGCGGGCGGCTGTGCGTGGCTGTGCTAAGTGCGGGCGGCTGTGCGTGGCTGTGCTAAGTGCAGGGCGGCTGTGCGTCGTGGTGCTGAGTGCGGGTGGCTGTGGTGAGTACGGGTGGCTGTGCGTGGCGGTGCTGAGTGCGGGCGGCTGTGCGTGGCGGTGCTGAGTGCGGGCGGCTGTGCGTGGCGGTGCTGAGTGCCGGCGGCTGTGCGCGGCGGTGCTGAGTGCCGGCGGCTGTGCGTGGCGCTGCTGAGTGCCGGCGGCTGTGCGTGGCGGTGCTGAGTGATGGCGGCTGTGCGTGGCGGTGCTGAGTGCCGGCGGCTGTGCGTGGCGGTGCTGAGTGCCGGCGGCTGTGCATGGCGGTGCTGAGTGCGGGCGGCTGTGCGTGGCTGTGCTGAGTGCCGGCGGCTGTGCGTGGCTGTGCTGAGTGCCGACGGCTGTGCGTGGCAGTGCTGAATGCCCGCGGCTGTGCGTGGCAGTGCTGAGTGCCGGCGGCTGTGAGTGGCGGTGCTGAGTGCGGGCGGCTGTGCGTGGCGGTGCTGAGTGCGGGAGGCTGTGGGTGGCGATGCTGAGTGCCGGCGGATGTGCGTGGCAGTGCTGAGTGCCGGCGGCTGTGCGTGGCTGTGCTGAGTGCCGGCGGCTGTGTGTGGCTGTGCTGAGTGCCGGCGGCTGTGTATGGCTGTGGTGAGTGCAGGTGGCTGTGCGTGGCTGTGGTGAGTGCGGGCGGCTGTGCGTGGCAGTGCTGAGTGCGGGCGGCTGTGCATAGCGGTGCTGCGTAGCGGTGCTGCTTGCAGGCGGCTGTGCGTGGCGGTGCTTAGTGCAGGTGGCTTTGGTGAGTGCGGGTGGCTGTGCGTGGCGGTGCTGAGAGTGGGCGGCTGTGCGTGGCAGTGCTGAGTGCGGGCGGCTGTGCGTGGTGGTGCTCAGTGCCAGCGGCTGTGCGTGGCGGTGCTCAGTGCGGGCGGCTGTGCGTGGCGGTGCTGAGTGCCGGCGGCTGTGCGTGGCGGTGCTCAGTGCCGGTGGCTGTGCGTGGCAGTGCTGAGTGGGGGCGGCTGTGCGTGGCGGTGCTGAGTGCGGGCGGCTGTGCGTGGAGGGACTGAGTGCGGGCGGCTGTGCGTGGCGGTGCTGAGTGCGGGCGGCTGTGCGTGGAGGGACTTAGTGCGGCCGGCTGTGCGTGGTGGTGCTGAGTGTGGGTGGCTGTGCGTGGCGGTGCTGAGTGCCGGCGGATGTGCGTGGCGGTGCTCAGTGCGGGCGGCTGTGCGTGGCGGTGCTGAGTGCCGGCGGCTGTGCGTGGCGGTGCTCAGTGCCGGTGGCTGTGCGTGGCAGTGCTGAGTGGGGGCGGCTGTGCGTGGCAGTGCTGAGTGCGGGCGGCTGTGCGTGGAGGGACTGAGTGCGGGCGGCTGTGCGTGGCGGTGCTGAGTGCGGGCGGCTGTGCGTGGCGGTGCTGAGTGCGGGTGGCTGTGCGTGGCGGTGCTGAGTACCGGCGGCTGTGCGTGGCAGTGCTGAGTGCTGGCGGCTGTGCGTGGCGGTGCTGAGTGCCGGCGGCTGTGCGTGGCGGTGCTGAGTGCCGGCGGCTGTGCGTGGCGGTGCTCAGTGCCGGCGGCTGTGCGTGGCGGTGCTCAGTGCGGGCGGCTGTGCGTGGCGGTGCTGAGTGCCGGCGGCTGTGCGTGGCGGTGCTCAGTGCCGGTGGCTGTGCGTGGCAGTGCTGAGTGCGGGCGGCTGTGCGTGGCGGTGCTGAGTGCGGGCGGCTGTGCGTGGAGGGACTGAGTGCGGGCGGCTGTGCGTGGCGGTGCTGAGTGCGGGCAGCTGTGCGTGGAGGGACTGAGTGCGGGCGGCTGTGCGTGGCGGTGCTGAGTGCGGGCGGCTGTGCGTGGCGGTGCTGAGTGCGGGCGGCTGTGCGTGGTGGTGCTGAGTGCCGGCGGCTGTGCGTGGCAGTGCTGAGTGCCGGCGGCTGTGCGTGGCGTTGCTGAGTGCCGGCGGCTGTGCGTGGCGGTGCTGAGTGCCGGCGGCTGTGCGTGGCTGTGCTAAGTGCGGGCGGCTGTGCGTGGCTGTGCTAAGTGCAGGGCGGCTGTGCGTCATGGTGCTGAGTGCGGGTGGCTGTGGTGAGTACGCGTGGCTGTGCATGGCGGTGCTGAGTGCGGGCGGCTGTGCGTGGCGGTGCTGAGTGCGGGCGGCTGTGCGTGGCTGTGCTAAGTGCAGGGCGGCTGTGCGTGGCTGTGCTAAGTGCAGGGCGGCTGTGCGTCGTGGTGCTGAGTGCGGGTGGCTGTGGTGAGTACGGGCGGCTGTGCGTGGCGGTGATGAGTGCGGGCGGCTGTGCGTGGCGGTGCTGAGTGCCGGCAGCTGTGAGCGGCGGTGCTGAGTGCCGGCGGCTGTGCATGGCGGTGCTGAGTGCCGGCGGCTGTGCGTGGCGGTGCTGAGTGATGGCGGCTGTGCGTGGTGGTGCTGAGTGCCGGCGGCTGTGCATGGCGGTGCTGAGTGCCGGCGGCTGTGCGTGGCGGTGCTAAGTGCCGGCGGCTGTGCGTGGCTGTGCTGAGTGCCGGCGGCTGTGCGTGGCTGTGCTGAGTGCCGACGGCTGTGCGTGGCTGTGCTGAGTGCCGGCGGCTGTGCGTGGCTGTGCTGAGTGCCGGCGGCTGTGCGTGGCAGTGCTGAGTGTCGGCAGCTGTGCGTGGCGGTGCTGAGTGCGGGAGGCTGTGGGTGGCGATGCTGAGTGCCGGCGGATGTGCGTGGCAGTGCTGAGTGCCGGCGGCTGTGCGTGGCTGTGCTGAGTGCCGGCGGCTGTGTGTGGCTGTGCTGAGTGCCGGCGGCTGTGTATGGCTGTGGTGAGTGCCGGTGGCTGTGCGTGGCAGTGCTGAGTGGGGGCGGCTGTGCGTGGCAGTGCTGAGTGCGGGCGGCTGTGCGTGGAGGGACTGAGTGCGGGCGGCTGTGCGTGGCGGTGCTGAGTGCGGGCGGCTGTGCGTGGCGGTGCTGAGTGCGGGTGGCTGTGCGTGGCGGTGCTGAGTACCGGCGGCTGTGCGTGGCAGTGCTGAGTGCTGGCGGCTGTGCGTGGCGGTGCTGAGTGCCGGCGGCTGTGCGTGGCGGTGCTGAGTGCCGGCGGCTGTGCGTGGCGGTGCTCAGTGCCGGCGGCTGTGCGTGGCGGTGCTCAGTGCGGGCGGCTGTGCGTGGCGGTGCTGAGTGCCGGCGGCTGTGCGTGGCAGTGCTCAGTGCCGGTGGCTGTGCGTGGCAGTGCTGAGTGCGGGCGGCTGTGCGTGGCGGTGCTGAGTGCGGGCGGCTGTGCGTGGAGGGACTGAGTGCGGGCGGCTGTGCGTGGCGGTGCTGAGTGCGGGCAGCTGTGCGTGGAGGGACTGAGTGCGGGCGGCTGTGCGTGGCGGTGCTGAGTGCGGGCGGCTGTGCGTGGCGGTGCTGAGTGCGGGCGGCTGTGCGTGGTGGTGCTGAGTGCCGGCGGCTGTGCGTGGCGTTGCTGAGTGCGGGCGGCTGTGCGTGGCGGTGCTGAGTGCGGGCGGCTGTGCGTGGCTGTGCTAAGTGCAGGGCGGCTGTGCGTGGCTGTGCTAAGTGCAGGGCGGCTGTGCGTCGTGGTGCTGAGTGCGGGTGGCTGTGGTGAGTACGGGCGGCTGTGCGTGGCGGTGATGAGTGCGGGCGGCTGTGCGTGGCGGTGCTGAGTGCCGGCAGCTGTGAGCGGCGGTGCTGAGTGCCGGCGGCTGTGCATGGCGGTGCTGAGTGCCGGCGGCTGTGCGTGGCGGTGCTGAGTGATGGCGGCTGTGCGTGGTGGTGCTGAGTGCCGGCGGCTGTGCATGGCGGTGCTGAGTGCCGGCGGCTGTGCGTGGCGGTGCTAAGTGCCGGCGGCTGTGCGTGGCTGTGCTGAGTGCCGGCGGCTGTGCATGGCTGTGCTGAGTGCCGACGGCTGTGCGTGGCTGTGCTGAGTGCCGGCGGCTGTGCGTGGCTGTGCTGAGTGCCGGCGGCTGTGCGTGGCAGTGCTGAGTGCCGGCAGCTGTGCGTGGCGGTGCTGAGTGCGGGAGGCTGTGGGTGGCGATGCTGAGTGCCGGCGGATGTGCGTGGCAGTGCTGAGTGCCGGCGGCTGTGTGTGGCTGTGCTGAGTGCCGGCGGCTGTGTGTGGCTGTGCTGAGTGCCGGCGGCTGTGTATGGCTGTGGTGAGTGCGGGTGGCTGTGCGTGGCTGTGGTAAGTGCGGGCGGCTGTGCGTGGCTGTGCTGAGTGCGGGCGGCTGTGCGTAGCGGTGCTGCATAGCGGTGCTGCGTGCAGGCGGCTGTGCGTGGCGGTGCTTAGTGCAGGTGGCTGTGGTGAGTGCGGGTGGCTGTGCGTGGCGGTGCTGAGAGTGGGCGGCTGTGCGTGGCAGTGCTGAGTGCGGGCGGCTGTGCGTGGTGGTGCTCAGTGCCAGCGGCTGTGCGTGGCGGTGCTGAATGTGGGCGGCTGTTCGTGGAGGGACTTAGTGCGGGCGGATGTGCGTGGTGGTGCTGAGTGCGGGTGGCTGTGCGTGGTGGTGCTGAGTGCGGGTGGCTGTGCGTGGCGGTGCTGAGTGCCGGCGGCTGTGCGTGGCGGTGTTCAGTGGCGGCGGCTGTGCGTGGCGGTGCTCAGTGCGGGCGGCTGTGCATGGCGGTGCTGAGTGCCGGCAGCTGTGAGCGGCGGTGCTGAGTGCCGGCGGCTGTGCATGGCGGTGCTGAGTGCCGGCGGCTGTGCGTGGCGGTGCTGAGTGATGGCGGCTGTGCGTGGTGGTGCTGAGTGCCGGCGGCTGTGCATGGCGGTGCTGAGTGCCGGCGGCTGTGCGTGGCGGTGCTAAGTGCCGGCGGCTGTGCGTGGCTGTGCTGAGTGCCGGCGGCTGTGCGTGGCTGTGCTGAGTGCCGACGGCTGTGCGTGGCTGTGCTGAGTGCCGGCGGCTGTGCGTGGCTGTGCTGAGTGCCGGCGGCTGTGCGTGGCAGTGCTGAGTGCCGGCAGCTGTGCGTGGCGGTGCTGAGTGCGGGAGGCTGTGGGTGGCGATGCTGAGTGCCGGCGGATGTGCGTGGCAGTGCTGAGTGCCGGCGGCTGTGCGTGGCTGTGCTGAGTGCCGGCGGCTGTGTGTGGCTGTGCTGAGTGCCGGCGGCTGTGTATGGCTGTGGTGAGTGCGGGTGGCTGTGCGTGGCTGTGGTAAGTGCGGGCGGCTGTGCGTGGCTGTGCTGAGTGCGGGCGGCTGTGCGTAGCGGTGCTGCATAGCGGTGCTGCGTGCAGGCGGCTGTGCGTGGCGGTGCTTAGTGCAGGTGGCTGTGGTGAGTGCGGGTGGCTGTGCGTGGCGGTGCTGAGAGTGGGCGGCTGTGCGTGGCAGTGCTGAGTGCGGGCGGCTGTGCGTGGTGGTGCTCAGTGCCAGCAGCTGTGCGTGGCGGTGCTGAATGTGGGCGGCTGTTCGTGGAGGGACTTAGTGCGGGCGGATGTGCGTGGTGGTGCTGAGTGCGGGTGGCTGTGCGTGGTGGTGCTGAGTGCGGGTGGCTGTGCGTGGCGGTGCTGAGTGCCGGCGGCTGTGCGTGGCGGTGTTCAGTGGCGGCGGCTGTGCGTGGCGGTGCTCAGTGCGGGCGGCTGTGCGTGGCGGTGCTGAGTGCCGGCGGCTGTGCGTGGCGGTGCTCAGTGCCGGTGGCTGTGCGTGGCAGTGCTGAGTGCGGGCAGCTGTGCGTGGCGGTGCTGAGTGCGGGCGGCTGTGCGTGGAGGGACTGAGTGCGGGTGGCTGTGCGTGGTGGTGCTGAGTGCGGGCGGCTGTGCCTGGTGGTGCTGAGTGCGGGTGGCTGTGTGTGGCGGTGCTGAGTGCCGGCAGCTGTGCGTGGCAGTGCTGAGTGCCGGCGGCTGTGCGTGGCGGTGCTGAGTGCCGGCGGCTGTGCGTGGCGGTGCTGAGTGCCGGCGGCTGTGCGTGGCTGTGCTGAGTGCCGGCGGCTGTGCGAGGCTGTGGTGAGTGCGGGCGGCTGTGCGTGGCGGTGCTGACCGCGGGTGGCTGTGCGTGGCTGTGGTGAGTGCGGGCAGCTGTGTGTGGCTGTGCTGAGTGCGGACGGCTGTGCATGGCTGTGCTGAGAGCCGGCGGCTGTGCGTGGCGGTGCTGAGTGCCGGCGGCTGTGCTTGGCTGTGCTGAGTGCCGGCGGCTGTGCGTGGCTGTGCTGAGTGCCGGCGGCTGTGCGTGGCTGTGCTGAGTGCCGGCGGCTGTGCGTGGCTGTACTGAGTGCCGGCGGCTGTGTGTGGCTGTGCTGAGTGCCGGCGGCAGTACGTGGCTGTGCTGAGTGCCGGCGGCTGTGCGTGTTGGTGCTGAGTGCCGGCGGCTGTATGTAGCGGTGCTGAGTGCGGGCGGCTGTGCGTGGCGGTGCTGGGTGCCGGTGGCTGTGCGTGGCGGTGCTGAGTGCCGGCGGCTGTGCGTGGCGGTGCTGAGTGCCGGCTGCAGTGCGTGGCTGTGCTGAGTGCCAGCGGCTGTGCGTGGCTGTGCTGAATGCCGGCGGCTGTGCGTGGCTGTGGTGAGTGCGGGAGGCTGTGCGTGGCGGTGCTGACTGCGGCTGGCTGTGCGTTGCTGTGGTGAGTGTGGGCAGCTGTGCGTGGCTGTGCTGAGTGCGGGCGGCTGTGCGTGGCTGTGCTGAGTGCGGGCGGCTGTGCGTGGCTGTGCTGAGTGCCGGCGGCTGTGCGTGGCGGTGCTGAGTGCCGGCGGCTGTGCGTGGCTGTGCTGAGTGCCGGCGGCTGTGCGAGGCTGTGGTGAGTGCGGGCGGCTGTGCGTGGCGGTGCTGACCGCGGGTGGCTGTGCGTGGCTGTGGTGAGTGCGGGCAGCTGTGTGTGGCTGTGCTGAGTGCGGACGGCTGTGCATGGCTGTGCTGAGAGCCGGCGGCTGTGCGTGGCGGTGCTGAGTGCCGGCGGCTGTGCTTGGCTGTGCTGAGTGCCGGCGGCTGTGTGTGGCTGTGCTGAGTGCCGGCGGCTGTGCGTGGCTGTGCTGAGTGCCGGCGGCTGTGCGTGGCTGTACTGAGTGCCGGCGGCTGTGTGTGGCTGTGCTGAGTGCCGGCGGCAGTACGTGGCTGTGCTGAGTGCCGGCGGCTGTTCGTGTTGGTGCTGAGTGCCGGCGGCTGTATGTAGCGGTGCTGAGTGCGGGCGGCTGTGCGTGGCGGTGCTGGGTGCCGGTGGCTGTGCGTGGCGGTGCTGAGTGCCGGCGGCTGTGCGTGGCGGTGCTGAGTGCAGGCTGCAGTGCGTGGCTGTGCTGAGTGCCAGCGGCTGTGCGTGGCTGTGCTGAATGCGCTGAGTGCGGGCAGCTGTGCGTGGTGGTGCTGAGTGCGGGTGGCTGTGCGTGGCGGTGCTGAGTGCGGGCAGCTGTGCGTGGCGGTGCTGAGTGCGGGCGGCTGTGCGTGGCGGTGCTGAGTGCCGGCGGCTGTGCGCGGCGGTGCTGAGTGCCGGCGGCTGTGCGTGGCGGTGCTGAGTGATGGCGGCTGTGCGTGGCGGTGCTGAGTGGCGGCGGCTGTGCGTGGCGGTGCTGAGTGCCGGCGGCTGTGCGTGGCGGTGCTGAGTGCCGGCGGCTGTGCGTGGCTGTGCTGAGTTCCGGCAGCTGTGCATGGCTGTGGTGAGTATGGGCGGCTGTGCGTGGCTGTGGTGAGTGCCGGCGGCTGTGCGTGGCTGTGCTGAGTGCCGGCGGCTGTGCGTGGCTGTGGTGAGTACGGGCGGCTGTGCGTGGCTGTGGTGAGTGCCGGCGGCTGTGCGTGGCTGTGCTGAGTGCCGGCGGCTGTGCGTGGCTATGCTGAGTGCGGGCGGCTGTGCGTGGCTGTGGTGAGTGCGGGCGGCTGTGCATGGCGGTGCTGAGTGCGGGTGGCTGTTCGTGGCTGTGGTGAGTACGGGCGGCTGTGTGTGGCTGTGGTTAGTGCGGGTGGCTGTGCTGGGCGCCGAGTGCCTGAGCAGGTGGGGACTCCGGCATGCTGTGGGGGTCAGGTGCCGGAGTCGCCGCTAGCTCAGGCCCCCAGCACTTGCTATATTTACCTGATCCCCAGTTCCACCGATGCGCGCTGCTCCATCCTCATCCTGTGTCTGTGACTGTTCAGTCAGAGGGCGGCGCGCATTAAGCGCGTCATCGTGCCCTCTGAACTGAACGTCACAGGCAGAGGATGTGGAGGACAGAGCAGCGCGCATTGATGGAACGGAGGACAGGTAAATATTGCATACTCATCCTCCTGGCTCGTCCCTGCTTCTCCGTTGGAGATCGCGGTGTGCGTTCAGTGCTTACGCATACCGCGATCTCCTAGGAGCGTCACTCTGTGGGGTCCAGACTGCGCCGGCGCTTGCGCAGTCTATAAAGGCTTCGGACAGAGTGACGCTCCCAGCGTTATATTTTAGATATAGTGGGCCTGATTTATTCACTAGTCTCCCATATAAAAAAAAATAAATAAAGGGAGAATAATAATGCCAAATCTGTGCATCTGTGCCAGACGTGTCTGTGGTATCTCTGTCAGTCATTTTGTGCCACAGAAACTATACTGTAATATAGTGGGCCTGATTTATTCACTAGTCTCCCATATAAAAAAAAATAAAGGGAGAATAATATTGCCAAATCTGTGCATCTGTGCCAGTCGTGTCTTTGGTATCTCTGTCAGTCATTTTGTGCCACAGAAACTATACTGTAATATAGTGGGCCTGATTTATTCACTAGTCTCCCCCCAAAAAAGAAAAATAACGGGAGAATAATATTGCCAAATCTGTGCATCTGTGCCAGTCCTGTTTGTGGTATCTGTCAGTCATTTTGTGCCACAGAAACTATACTGTAATATAGTGGGCCTGATTTATTCACTAGTCTCCCCCCAAAAAATAAAAATAAAGGGAGAATAATATTGCCAAATCTGTGCATCTGTGCCAGTCATGTCTGTGGTATATCTGTCAGTCATTTTGTGCCACAGAAACTATACTGTAATATAGTGGGCCTGATTTATTCACTAGTCTCCCCCAAAAAAATAAAAATAAAGGGAGAATAATATTGCCAAATCTGTGCATCTGTGCCAGTCCTGTCTGTGGTATCTCTGTCAGTCATTTTGTGCCACAGAAACTATACTGTCATACGTTGGGCCTGATTTATTCACTAGTCTCCCATATAAAAAAATAAAAATAAAGGGAGAATAATATTGCCAAATCTGTGCATCTGTGCCAGTCGTGTCTGTGGTATCTCTGTCAGTCATTTTGTGCCACAGAAACTATACTGTAATATAGTGGGCCTGATTTATTCACTAGTCTCCCCCCAAAAAATAAAAATAAAGGGAGAATAATATTGCCAAATCTGTGCATCTGTGCCAGTCCTGCCTGTGGTATCTCTGTCAGTCATTTTGTGCCACAGAAACCATACTGTCATACATTGGGCCTGATTTATTCATTAGTCTCCCATATAGAAAAATAAAAATAAAGGGAGAATAATATTGCCAAATCTGTGCATCTGTGCCAGTCTTGTC
Organism: Ranitomeya variabilis; assembly: GCF_051348905.1. NCBI lineage: Eukaryota > Metazoa > Chordata > Amphibia > Anura > Dendrobatidae > Ranitomeya > Ranitomeya variabilis. The sequence continues at coordinate 821,359,657 of NC_135232.1, read as the reverse complement.
TGTGGTATCTCTGTCAGTCATTTTGTGCCACAGAAACTATATTGTAATATAGTGAAAATGATTTATTCACTAGTCTCCCATATAAAAAAATAAAAATAAAGGGAGAATAATATTGCCAAATCTGTGCATCTGTGCCAGTCCTGTCTGTGGTTTCTCTGTCAGTCATTTTGTGCCACAGAAATTATACTGTCATACGTTGGGCCTGATTTATTCACTAATCTCCCATATAAAAAAATAAATAAAGGGAGAATAATATTGCCAAATCTGTGCATCTGTGCCAGTCGTGTCTGTGGTATCTCTGTCAGTCATTTTGTGCCACAGAAACTATACTGTAATATAGTGGGCCTGATTTATTCACTAATCTCCCATATAAAAAAAATAAAAATAAAGGGAGATTAATATTGCCAAATCTGTGCATTTGTGCCTGTCCTGTCTGTGGTATCTCTGTCAGTCATTTTGTGCCACAGAAACTATACTGTCATACATTGGGCCTGATTTATTCACTAGTCTCCCATATAAAAAAAAAATAAAGGGAGATTAATATTGCCAAATCTGTGCCAGTCCTGTCTGTGGTATCTCTGTCAGTCATTTTCTGCCACAGAAACTATATTGTCATACAGTGGGCCTGATTTATTCAGCACTCACCCACACATAAAAAGGGAGATTTATATTCACAACAAGTTAACATACACCTTCTACCTTGTTTTTCAGTAACATATAACGGTTGTTAGTTTGGTTACATTTTCCCAAGAATGAGGAAGGCTGGTGGAAGAGGTCGTGGCCGTGGGCGGTCATTGCCATCTGGTAATGCTGATCGTGGTGGTGGTGGTGCTGGTGGAGCATCGGGTAGTAGAGGGAAAATCAAAATAGCACCTAAGTCTCAAGTTGTTGCGTCAGCGTCATCATCCGGCTACACAAGGCCCCGAACGCTACCTTTTCTGGGAGTAGGAAAACCGCTGTTAAAGCCGGAGCAGCAGGAAAAAGTTTTGGCTTTCCTTGCTGACTCTGCCTCTAGCTCTTTCGCCTCCTCTTCGGATAGTTCAAAATTGAAAAGTAGCCAGTCGTCGGTGGATGCTCCCGGTCAGGAACAAGTTGATTCCTTGTGTCATTCCCCCAAAACAACAGTGAAGGATGCGTCAGGCGTCACAACAGTTTACTCCATGGAGCTCTTTACACATACCATGCCTGGGTTAGAAAGGGAAATAGTTAACAGCCCACTAGAAGATGATTCGGACATGGAGTGCACTGATGCACAGCCACAGCTAGATTGTCATGCTGTTCCATCGACTCATATCACTACATTGCCCTCGCAGTGTACTGAGCCAGAATCTGACCCTGATGAGATGATGGTGCCCATTCCCGAACGTTATAGCACCTTACACGGTGACACAGAGATAGCTGAACATGAGATTGAAGAGGAGGTGATAGATGACCCAGTTGTTGACCCAGATTGGCAGCCATTGGGGGAAGAGGGTGCCGTTGGCAGTAGCTCAGAAGTGGAGGAGGAGGATCGGCAGCAGCCATCTACATCACATTTGCATTCATCTGGCAGGCCCGTCTCTGGCCAAAAAAGTTTGGCAAAACCAAAACCATTTTTCGGACAGCGTGGCCATCCGGTTAAAGTAGCACAGTGTGCAATGCCTGAAAAGGTATTCAATAGTAGGAAGAGTGCAGTCTGGCAATTTTTTAACCAAGATCCGAATGATCAGTGCAAAGTGATCTGGAAGAAATGCTCAAGGACATTTAGCAGAGGTCAGAATGTCAAAAGTTTAACATGCATGCGTCGACATTTAACCACTATGCACTTGCAAGCCTGGACTAGCTACCAAACGTCCCGTAACGTTGTTGCACCCGCTCACAATGAAGCTAGTCAGCAACGCTACATTCCTTCCCTCACTGTAAGCCCACCGGTTAGAACAACAACAGCAGCAAATGTGGAGGTGTCGTCGCTAGGGCAAAGCAGTCAGGGAATCACAAGTTCATTGGTAGGAAACACAGCATGTAGGCCTACATCGAGAATACCATCACCAACCCTCTCTCAATCCGCCATGTCCACCACCACCACCACCACAAGTCCCACCATATGCACCTCGCCAGTCCAGCTCACCCTCCAAGAGACTCTCATTAGGAAAAGAAAGTACTCACCCTCTTATCTGCGTACACAGGGTTTGAACGCCCACATTGCTAGACTTTTATCGTTAGAGATGATGCCCTACCGCTTGGTTGAAAGCAAAGCTTTCAAAGACTTGATGGCCTACGCAGTACCATGCTATGAGCTACCCAGTCAACACTTCTTTTCGAGAAAAGCCATCCCAGCCCTCCACCAGCATGTCAAAGACCACATTCTCCATGCACTGAGGCAATCAGTCAGTAGAAAGGTGCACCTCACAATGGATGCATGGACCAGTAGGCATGGTCAGGGACGTTACGTGTCCATCACGGCACACTGGGTTAATGTGGTGGATGCAGGGTCCACAGGGGACAGCCACAGTGGAACAGTTCTGCCTAGCCCACGGTCTAGGAAACAGTTGGCTGTAGGCGTTTGCCACCCCTCCTCCTCCTCCTCCTCCTCTTCCAGCCAAAGCGAAAGCTCATCCACAGAGCGCAGTCGCACGACCACTCCATCCGCAGCTGCCAGTGTTGCACACGAGGTGCCCCATTATGGAACAGCTAGTGGTAAGCGTCAGCAGGCTGTGTTGGAAATGAAGTGCTTGGGCGACAACAGACACACCGCAGAAGTTCTGGCAGAGTTCTTGCAGCAAGAAACTCAGTCATGGCTGGGCAGTGTACATCTTGAGGCAGGCAAGGTAGTCAGTGATACCAGGAGGAATTTTGTGGCTGCCATAGCCCTTTCAGAACTGATACACATACCTTGCCTGGCTCACACCTTGAACCTGGTGGTGCAGTGCTTCCTGAAAAGTTATCAGCCCTGCTCCTCAAGGTGCGACAACTTTGCTCTCACATCCGCCGTTCGCCCGTACACTCCAGCCGTATGCAGAACCATCAGCGATCGTTGAAGCTTCCCCAGCACCGCCGGTGCCTAATAATCGACTTTGCAAAAAGGTGGAACTCTACACTGCACATGCTTCAGAGACTGTGCGAACAGAGGCGTGCTGTCATGTATTTGTGGGTGGATACACAGACACGGGCAGGCAGTTGCATGGCAGACATGGAGTTGTCTGCTGTGCAGTGGTCGAAGCTCTAAGACCTCTGTCAAGTCCTTCAGTGTTTTGAGGAATGCACACGGCTGGTCAGTGCGGACGACGCCATCATAACCATGAACATTCCACTAATGCGTCTGCTGATGCAAAGTTTGACGCATTAAGGAGCAGGCGTCTGCAGCCGAGGAGGAGGGAAGCCTTGATGACAGTCAGCCATTGTGCGCTCAGGGAAGTCTCGGGGACGAGGTTGCGGACGAAGAGGAGGAGGAGGATGATTATTTATGGGAGGAGGAAGCATCTCAGGGGGGAATAGAAAGTGTTGGTGGTGCAAGGTCAGGTACAGGTTTTTTGCGGGAGACAAGTGATGTGGATTTGCCAGAAAGTGCTCCTCAACCCAGCACAAGCATTGATTTGACACCAGGAACATTGGCCCACATGGCTGATTATGCCTTGCGTATACCAAAAAGGGACCCCCTCATTCTCAAAATGATGACCAATGACGATTACTGGTTGGCCTGCCTTCTGGATCCACGCTATAAAGGGAAATTGCAAAATATCATGCCACATGAGAACCTTCAGCAAATATTGGCTACCAAACAAGCAACTCCTGTAGACCGTTTGGTTCAGGCATTCCCAGCACACAGCGGCGGTGATGGTTCTCACACAAGCTGCAGGGGGCAACATGCAAGAGGTGTTAGAGGGGCACAAATCAGAAGTGGCGTTGGACAGAGGGGTTTTGTGACCAGGTTGTGGAGTGATTTCGCAATGACCACAGATACGACCGGTACTGCAGCATCGATTCAAAGTGACAGGAGACAACATTTGTCTAGTATGGTTACTATTTTTCCTCCCTTATCGATGTTCTCCCTCACACGTCATTCCCCTTTGACTACTGGGCATCTAAAATAGACACCTGGCCTGAATTGGCAGAATATGCATTACAGGAGCTCGCTTGCCCAGCTGCTAGTGTGCTATCAGAAAGAGTATTCAGTGCTGCTGGTTCAATACTGACCGAAAAAAGGACTCGTCTGGCTACCCAAAATGTTGATGATCTAACCTTCATTAAAATGAACCAATCATGGATTTCTAATTATTTTGCCCCACCTTTCCCTTCTGACATCTAGCTTTCCTGTAAAAAGGTCTTGCTTTTGGACTCGTCTTACTGACTGCTCCAATTTCTCCATTTGCAGCTGCTGTATGTCCACCATAGGCCTTTTTTACACCTCCCTAAATGGGCTGACTCCCCCCACGGGGCCGTGGTCACCACTTGGCGCAAGCACCCATGCGAGTGGCGTTTGGCTAAGCAGGTGGGTGTGCCCACTTTTGGGCGACGGCACTGGCACAGGGTCCCTCATAGTACAATGAAGTGTCTCTGGCGGTGGTGGTGCACACCCAACGTCAGACACACCATCGTAACATGAGGGGCCCTGGGCCAGTACCGCCGCCCATGAGAGAGTGTTCCCCCCCAGCTCAAACAGTGCTCTACCACTTGCAAAATTACTTCTCACTGCTCCACCACTGTTTAGTCTGTGCTGTTAAATCCTTCAATGGCACTGCCAATACCAATTTGTTGACATCATTGTTGATAGTAAAAATATTCAGGGGCCCTGCCCTACATTTACACCAGTTAATACTTTGCGCCAACTACCACTGTCTGCAAGTCAGCAGAGGAGCCCACCCCTGTACCTAGGCATGCCACCTGTTTATTTGTGAATTTTTTGGGGGGCAAGACATTAACCTCACTTTATTATTTTGGCCTACTAACTGTGTCAGACACTCCTTACAGTTGTCCTCCACTGAACAAAGCTAGGCCGCCTGCGTACTCCTGTAACCTATTTTTAACAGCATTTTGCCTATTACTTTTTTGGCCCTACTAACTGTGTCTGCCCCTCGGTGCAAGCGTCCCCCGCTGACCACACCAATGCTGCCTGTGTACCCCTGTAACCTATTTAAACCTGCATAGAGCCTACTTTTTTTATTTTAGGCCTAGTAAGTCTGTCTGCGGTCCCCCTTGCAATCGTCCTACGCTGACCACACCAATGCTGCCTGTGTACCCCTGTAGCCTAATTTAAACTGCATAGAGCCTGCTTTTTTATTTTAGGCCTAGGAAGTCTGTCTGCTGTCCCCCCTTGCAATCATCCTACGCTAACCACACCAATGCTGCCTGTGTACCCCTGTAGCCTAATTTAAACTGCATAGAGCCTGCTTTTTTTATTTTAGGCCTAGGAAGTCTGTCTGCTGTCCGTCCTTGCAATCGTCCTCCGCTGACCACACCAATGCTGCCTGTGTAACCCTGTAACCTATTTAAACCTGCATAGAGCCTACTTTTTTATTTTAGGCCTAGTAAGTCTGTCTGTGGTCCCCCCTTGCAATCGTCCTCCGCTGACCACACCAATGCTGCCTGTGTAACCCTGTAACCTATTTAAACCTGCATAGAGCCTACTTTTTTATTTTAAGCCTAGTAAGTCTGTCTGCGGTCCCTCCTTGCAATCGTCCTCCGCTGACCACACCAATGCTGCCTGTGTACCCCTGTAACCTATTTAAACCTGCATAGAGCCTACTTTTTTTATTTTAGGCCTAGTAAGTCTGTCTGCGGTTCCCCCTTGCAATCGTCCTCCGCTGACCACACCAATGCTGCCTGTGTACCCCTGTAACCTATTTAAACCTGCATAGAGCCTACTTTTTTTATTTTAGGCCTAGTAAGTCTGTCTGCGGTCCCTCCTTGCAATTGTCCTCCGCTGACCACACGAATGCTGCCTGTGTAACCCTGTAACCTATTTAAACCTGCATAGAGCCTACTTTTTTATTTTAGGCCTAGTAAGTCTGTCTGCGGTCCCTCCTTGCAATCGTCCTCCGCTGACCACACCAATTGCTGCCTGTGTAACCCTGTAACCTATTTAAACCTGCATAGAGCCTACTTTTTTATTTTAGGCCTAGTAAGTCTGCGCCACTCCTTCCAATTGTCCTCTGCTGACCACACCAATGCTGCCTGTGTAACCTTTTTTAAACTGCATTGAGCCAACTTTTTTGTTTAAGGCCTACTACCTGTGTCTGTCTGTGCCACTCAATACAGCTGTCCTCCTCTGAAAAAAGCTGAGCTTCAATTGTCAGGTTTTCAGCCTATAGGAATTTGAAAACTGCATTGGGCCTACTAGTTTGGTTGGGGCCTACTAACGGTGTCTGCCGCTCCTTGGTGTTCTTCTGGTTTTTTTTCCTGAGCTTCAATTTTCAGGCTTTCGGCTTATATTTGAAATATGAAACTGCATTTGGGGTACTAGTTGGGTTGGGCCTACTAACGCTGTCTGCCGCTCCCTGGTGTTGTCCTCCACTGAACAAAGCTGAGCTTCAATCTTCAGGCTCTCATTAACTAGTTAATATAACACTGCAGTTGGCCTACTAGTTTGGTTGGAGCCTACTAATGGTGTCTGCCGCTCCAAGGTGTTCTCCAGGTTTACTTGCCTGAGCTTCAATCTTCAGGCTCTCATTAAGTTGTTGGAAATATAACACGGCATTAAGTCCTACTAGTTTGGTTGGGGCCTACTAACGGTGTCTGCCGCTCCAAGGTGTTCTCCAGGTTTACTTGCCTGAGCTTCAATCTTCAGGCTCTCATTAAGTAGTTGTTAATATAACACTGCAGTTGGCCTACTAGTTTGGTTGGGGCCTACTAACGGTGTCTGCCGCTCCAAGGTGTTTTCCTCCACTGAACAAAGCAGTGCCGCCTGTTTACTCCTGTTACCAATTTTGAACTTTATTTTGCACACTTTATTATTTGGGCCTACTAACTGTGTCTGCCTCTCATTACAGTTGTCCTCCACTGAACTAAGCAATGCCGCCTGGTTAGTCCTGTTACCAATTTTGAACTGCATTTAGCCCACTTTATTATTTGGGCCTACACTCACTGGCCACTTTATTAGGTACACCTGTCCAACTTCTTGTTAACACTTAATTTCTAATCAGCCAATCACATGGCGGCAACTCAGTGCATTTAGGCATGTAGACATGGTCAAGACAATCTCCTGCTGTTCAAACCGAGCATCAGTATGGGGAAGAAAGGTGATTTGAGTGCCTTTGAACGTGGCATGGTTGTTGGTGCCAGAAGGGCTGGTCTGAGTATTTCAGAAACTGCTGATCTACTGGGATTTTCACGCACAACCATCTCTAGGGTTTACAGAGAATGGTCCGAAAAAGAAAAAAAATTCAGTGAGCGGCAGTTCTGTGGGCGGAAATGCCTTGTTGATGCCAGAGGTCAGAGGAGAATGGGCAGACTGGTTCGAGCTGATAGAAAGGCAACAGTGACTCAAATCGCCACCCGTTACAACCAAGGTAGGCCTAAGAGCATCTCTGAACGCACAGTGCGTCGAACTTTGAGGCAGATGGGCTACAGCAGCAGAAGACCACACCGGGTACCACTCCTTTCAGCTAAGAACAGGAAACTGAGGCTACAATTTGTACAAGCTCATCGAAATTGGACAGTAGAAGATTGGAAAAACGTTGCTTGGTCTGATGAGTCTCGATTTCTGCTGCGACATTCGGATGGTAGGGTCAGAATTTGGCGTAAACAACATGAAAGCATGGATCCATCCTGCCTTGTATGGAGCATCTTTGGGATGTGCAGCCGACAAATCTGCGGCAACTGTGTGATGCCATCATGTCAATATGGACCAAAATCTCTGAGGAATGCTTCCAGCACCTTGTTGAATCTATGCCACGAAGAATTGAGGCAGTTCTGAAGGCAAAAGGGGGTCCAACCCGTTACTAGCATGGTGTACCTAATAAAGTGGCCGGTGAGTGTATATCTTTGTTTCCTCATCATCCTGCCCATCGCCCAGCCAGTGCTAGATGACTCTTGTGGTACATTGACGCAGACCACTACATTCCCCTTGCACGCTACACAGCCACAATCTGACCCTGCTGAAAGTCAGGTGCCCCTTCCCGCATACTATACCACCTTACACAGGGACAAAGAGGAAGGTGCAGATGAAAGTGCAGGTTCCTTCATCAGGTGGGGGGGCATACTCGTTGGCGACGTCACTGGCACAGGGCCCCTCATAGCACACAAAAGTGTCGCTGCCAGTGGGAGGTGCCCCCGTCGTGCAAACACACTGCCATACTTTGAGGGGCCCTGCGCCAGTGCCAATGCCAACGAGTCGCCCCCACCTGATTGCTCAGGATCACAGCACTTGCAAAGTTGAAATACTTACCTCTCACTGCTCCACCGCCGTGACGTAGTCCACATTTCCTGGGCCCACTAAAAACTTGAACCAGCCCTACCCCCCACAACTTTAGCCAAATGACCCCCAATTTCCAATGCCTAACTATTATTATAAAGTAAATTAAGATTGACAAGCTTCAGTAGCAAGAATGGATGTTTTTGCCATTAAAATGGGCACTGTAGGTGTTTTCCTGGCCTCCACTCACTGCCGACTATGCTTCCCCATTGACTTGCATTGGGTTTCGTGTTTTGGTCGATCCCCGACTTTTGGCGATAATCGGACGATTTCGCTTGACTCGACTTTTGACAAAGTCGGGTTTCGCGAAACCCGACTCGATCCTAAAAAAGTGAAAGTCGCTCAACCCTACTTGGCATTCGAGATGTGCAAATTTGCTAGCTTCACCAAACTTTTCAGATTAATTTGCCATAAATCACAAGTATTACAAAGCCTCTAGTTGCCCGGAAAGTATATGAATAACACTCTGAAGTCTCCTAGAACTGTATTAAACCCCTTTCAGGCTCTTTAATGAAGATTCAGGCTCAGTAAACTCAGAGTGACCACATAACAGAAGTACACGGCTAAATAGATAGTACTCGGCGATAACCAATAGCATGTTTAATAACACACTGAACTGGCAGACATTTTTATGCTTTCTATATTGTAAAAATGGCTAAAAATCATCCTTTCTGGGGGACAGATGCTTGTCTAGCTGGTGTTTCTACACGGGTGATGTGCACATAAGGAGTCATTGCAGATTTACAAGTGGTGTCTTAAAAATTATCTTTGTTTAGGGAGTAGCAACAGGTTTGTTGTTTGGAAAATTGGGAATATATTGAGTTTTTATCAAGACTTTGAAAAATAATCCCTTTTTGGGAGCCGTGAAAAGTTTGTTATTTGGAATTTGGAGAAGCAATGCCTTTTATTCAAGCCATCCAAAAATGAACACTTTTCTGGTAATAGTAACAAGTTTGCTATTTGGAAAGTGAAGAAACATATGTAAGCTGGCCCCAGAGGTAGTCATTTTCCCCTTCCTCCCAGGGGCCGGCCTTGCAGTTAACACTGAAGAATCTGACACAAACAACAGCCATCGGGATACAAAACTTTTTATAATACACTTAGATATAAGAAAATATAATAACTTTCAGCACACACTTACCACACTGTATTCATGAGAGGGACAGAACTCCTTGTCCACCCTCTTACACATATGCTTTAAAAAAGCTGGGGAAAAATGATCTATTTTTTAAGAAACGGTCTCAGGTTTATTTACCCTGTTCAGGGCAGGGTTCATAGAAGAAGTTCAGAATAGCTATAGAACACAATTTACAAGCAAGCCATGTGTGTTTGTCTATTGGTTGTAGTAGTGGCAGCAACTACACAGTACAGAATATCGTGGGGCAGGCAAGGAAATGTCTGGCTCTGTAGGGCCAGCACTGGTAGCCCTAGCAGCAGTCATACAAAATGACTGTTGAACACAATGGACATGCAGGAGATCAGTGACTTTTTGTCAGCACAGTGTGCAAAATGAGAAAAAAAAAAGGAGAGCACTCCTAGTGCGAACACAATAGCGAATGTGAAGAGACGGTGAGTATTTAAACTTACCAGAGAGTATTGTGCAGCAGGCACAACACTGACATGGGCGTGATTGCTCTATTTACATAGACTGCAGCAATTTCTGCAAAGTCCTGAAGAGAAACTGTCAGGACTCAGAGGCACAGAGAAGAGAGAAAAATCATGGTCTTGAAGAGCACTGCCAATGAGGAGGAGAGTGTAGATGTGAACAGGTTTTATTGAGACAACGTGGTTTGGAGGCAATCTAGCTCTTTCATCAGGTACAAAGTAACAGGATGTCAATCGTTACCTTTTATGTGAGTCAATTAATTTATAGTTTAATGACTCCATTCCCTGAAAAATGGGAAAAACAATTCTAAGTGTGAAAAAAATGCTATTTCGCTATTTATGGCATTCATCATGTCATAAAAATGAGATAGTGGCTTGATTCTTCAGATCATTAAGAGTATTTCAATATTAAACCTATAAGTTTGTTTTCATATTTTAGAGAAAATTCTGAACTTTGTAAAAAAAAACTTATTTTTTGTAATCAAGAAACCTTTTATTGAAGCAACTGACAATACAAACTTGATAATAGTGCAAAAGCAACATTTGTAATATATTTCTTAATCATTAAAACAATACAATTATACATAACCACTGTTAATAAAACTAAATTCCCCATTAGAGATGAGCGGACCTGTTAGATAAATGTTTGCCAATCTTAAATTCACCATGAACATAGCACATTTGGATTTGTGTTTAATTTCAAAAACATTTCTACTCAAAGTCATCAAAAATTGGTTTTAGCTCGGTAAATCATCAAGTTTCCACTAATGCTTTTGTTATTACTTTGGCTAGTATGATGAGGGGTGGGGCCGGGGTACATTTTTGATTATGGGAGGGGGTATAAAGAGGTTATATGTGTTGATTCCAGCAGCCAATCAGGGTACAGAAACATTCACAATGTCATGACACAAGGTCTTCTGTGATTGGTTGCCAAAGTCACATGTCACTGGTCATATAAAAAGCTGACACCTTGTTTTCCTGGCTCCATTTTCTCAGTGTCACAGTACAGAGAATATCACTGAGCTAAAATGCGGACTAGCGGGTCTCACCAACCACTGACCGTCCAATCAATCACATCTGCTGCTTCTTCCTCCTCCGTCACCATTCCAAGTCTTCTTACACAGGTTTACAGCCACAGAAACTCCACTTGCTTAACCCCTAAAGTCGGGGTGAATGAGAGCCCATCAGATGTTATGAAAGTGGATATTCCTGCTGTTTTTGTGTCACCTAGCACAACACATCTTCGCCTGCACCTCACTCACAGTCCAGCAGTTTATCCTGTTCTTCACAGAGAAAAACAGAAATAGGGGGACCTTAACCCCTTAATCCCATATGACGTACTATCCCGTCGAGGTGGGGTGGGCCTTAATTCTCACCAACGGGATAGTAAGTCATATGCGATCAGCCGCGCTCACAGGGGGACCGCCCCTGGCACATTAACCCCTGGCACACTGCGATCAAACATGACCGCAGTGTTCCGGCGGTATAGGGAAACATCGCGCAGGGAGGGGGCTCCCTGCGGGCTTCCCTGAGACCCCCGGAGCAACGCGATGATTTTGTTGCAGAAATTTTACCACTATCATGAAGTACAACATGTCACGAGACAATGTCAGAATCGCTAAGATCTGTTGAAGAGTTCCAGAGTTATAACCTCATAAAGGGACAGTGGTCAGAATTGTAAAAAATGGCCCGGACATTAACGTGCAAACCACCCTTGGGGCTTAAGGGGTTAATTTTGTTGCAAAAATGAGAAATCACTGGTCAACTTTTAACTCTTATAACTTCCTAACAAAAAAAAATTGTTCCAAAACTGTGCTGATGTAAAGTAGACATGTGGGAAATGTTATGTATTAAGTATTTTGTGTGACATATCTCTCTGATTTACGGGCATAAAAATTCAGAGTTTGAAAACTGCAAAATTTTCAAAATGTTTGCCAATTTTCATTTTTTTTCATAAATAAACACATCATATCAAAGAAATTTTACTACTAACATGAAATAAAATATATCACAAAAAAAGACTCTCAGAATAAGTGGGATCCATTAAAGCGTTCCAGAGTTATAACCACATAAAGTGACTGTGGTTAGAATTGTAAAAATTGGCTTGGTCATTAAGTACCAAACTGGCCCTGTCACTAAGGGGTTAAGTCATTTTCCTATTCACTTTTTTGCAGGACAATTATCCTGCTCTTATTCCCATTTTAGAAAACAACCAACACAGAAAAATGGTGCACTGAATCCATATAATGAAAATATATAAACTTTATTAGATAGATGACTAAAAACAACAAAGGAAACTGACAGTGGGGGATAAAATTACCAATAACCACCGTGGACCACAGAGAGACACGAAACCACACTCCTCATATAATGCAATGCACCAACAAATGCCCAATATATGTCCAACAACAATGTGTGGAGATAGTGGTAACTACATTATCTAGGTACAAAGGGGTTAACAAAAATGTACATGTGCAGCATATAAATACATAACCAATAAAGAGGGAATCATACCCGGGTTGTCACAGAGGGGAAGAAACGGCTCCTGTACACCCCGACGCGCGTTTCGGAGGTCCTTCTTCAGGGGGCGTGCCATGACATAGAGGGACTCGTTTAAATAATAGCCGCTGAGCAGAGTAGGCCAATAGTGTACACGCTACACTAACGATACGCGACGCGCAGCGCCGGAAAACATGGGCCCATGTAAACCAGCGTGTGACGGCGTACTGGAAGTGAGGTGCACTCTACCGGAAGTGACCGTGCGGCCATCTTGGAAAAAGGCAATATGCCAGAAATGCATAAAGTGCACTATAGGGAAGCGCCGCAGCGGTCAAAGGCATTATCAAGGTATGGAAGATGACTGAATAAGCAAACACATAACAAGGCATACGTGTAGATGGAAGATCAACATATCTAGGATACAATTACTAGTACACATGTAGTCATAATATGTATAGTATACATTATATAGCGCATCCATAGGAATGTCCACAGCTCATATGTCAAAATACAATAATACAACTCCAGAATCATATATGATAACAGATATATATCCAAATACCAATAATGCATATATAAAATACTGCAAACAAGGAGAATCAATATTTACAAATATATAATATAATAATAAATATAAGAGATGTTCATGATGACAGCGACACATATCGAAATGATGTTCCTCATGGCTCACACAGATATAGTGGATGACAGGAATAGCCAATATATAAATGTCATGGCAAAGCGATGGTCTAGAGCTAAAAGATAAAAAAATATTTATGAATTGGTAAAAATACACGAAATACTCGAATAATAGATAAAACCAGATCCCGGTGGAAAAGGACATAAAATATTACTCAGCTACACTCAAACTACAGGAATGCAGCAAAGGAGAGACACTCATTAAGACCATGAGGATGGACCGTATTTAACTGCCAAATCCATCTCGCCTCCAGCCTACTCAATTTTTTCGTTAGTTCACCACCACGTATGTTTATTTTTATGATGTCTATCCCCCGCACCTTCAAGAGCGTATCATCACAATTGTGAAACCTCTTGAAGTGGCGGGGGATCGTCTTGAGAGAGGCTATGTCCTCATGGCCTGCCGCCGCCTGGATGCCAAGGACATGCTCACGGATGCGAACCTTTAACTGACGTGTGGTGAGCCCAACATAAATCAGACCACACGGACATGTGGCATGATATACCACATATCTAGTTGTGCATGTAATATAGTGCCTGATCTTAAAGGACTGGGTCCCATCAAAATTAGAGAACGTGTCGCTGCGCACAATGTTTGGGCAGGCGACACATCGGCCACAAGGAACACAACCCACTCTCCTAGGTAAGACATCAAGGAATGTAGGTTTGTGGTAATTAGTGTAATGGCTGGAGACGAGATGATCCCTCAAATTTTTCCCCCTTCTGTATGCAATAGAGGGCTTATTAGGGATGAATTTGGACAAAATAGGGTCAACAGACAGAATTGGCCAAGCATTTTGTAGAGCGGCTCGAACACTGTCCGACTGAGAGCTATAGGTGGTAACAAATCTAGTGACTTGTCCACTAGAGGATCTTGACTGAGAACAATTGTATAGAAGATCAGGGCGAGATGAATGTTTAGCCCTATGATATGCACGTTTGATCATCCGACGACTGTATCCCCTAGAAAGAAAACGTTCTTTAAGCTCCTCCGCCCTGTGCTCAAAGTCACAATCCGAAGAGCATATTCTACGGATACGGAGGAACTGACCAGTGGGGACTGATTCAATCATATGTCGCGGATGGCCAGACGTAGCATACAGCAATGTGTTGGTAGCAGTGGCCTTTCTGAAAATGTCAGTATGCAGAATACCTGGACAGGTAATAGGATGGACTGGAGGCGGTGAGATTCTTTCTCGCGTCCTCGTCTTTATCCACAGGGATTCGTACCCTTCTGCTGGAACTATTGGAGTTCACCCTCACTCATAACTTTTTTGTTTTTAAGGGGTGCTTCTACCTACAGCTCCAGGGGACCGCTATGGGGGCGGCCTTCGCGCCGTCCTATGCGGGCCTCTTCCTGGGGCTGTGGGAGAGGGACCTCTTCCTGTCGGATGAATTGGGGTCCATGGAGCGTGTCCCTTTGTGGACACGCTACATTGACGATATCTTCTTCATCTGGCAGGGCACTCCTGTCGACCTTGCGCAGCTTATTATCACCTTGAACAGCAATGATCGTAACATCCATCTCACATTTTGTCATAGTGAGTGGGTGTTAGACTTCCTGGATGTTACTATAAAGAGGGATCCCTCTGGTATTCTGCATACTGACATTTTCAGAAAGGCCACTGCTACCAACACATTGCTGTATGCTACGTCTGGCCATCCGCGACATATGATTGAATCAGTCCCCACTGGTCAGTTCCTCCGTTTCCGTAGAATATGCTCTTCGGATTGTGACTTTGAGCACAGGGCGGAGGAGCTTAAAGAATGTTTTCTTTCTAGGGGATACAGTCGTCGGATGATCAAACGTGCATATCATAGGGCTAAACATTCATCTCGCCCTGATCTTCTATACAATTGTTCTCAGTCAAGATCCTCTAGTGGACAAGTCACTAGATTTGTTACCACCTATAGCTCTCAGTCGGACAGTGTTCGAGCCGCTCTACAAAATGCTTGGCCAATTCTGTCTGTTGACCCTATTTTGTCCAAATTCATCCCTAATAAGCCCTCTATTGCATACAGAAGGGGGAAAAATTTGAGGGATCATCTCGTCTCCAGCCATTACACTAATTACCACAAACCTACATTCCTTGATGTCTTACCTAGGAGAGTGGGTTGTGTTCCTTGTGGCCGATGTGTCGCCTGCCCAAACATTGTGCGCAGCGACACGTTCTCTAATTTTGATGGGACCCAGTCCTTTAAGATCAGGCACTATATTACATGCACAACTAGATATGTGGTATATCATGCCACATGTCCGTGTGGTCTGATTTATGTTGGGCTCACCACACGTCAGTTAAAGGTTCGCATCCGTGAGCATGTCCTTGGCATCCAGGCGGCGGCAGGCCATGAGGACATAGCCTCTCTCAAGACGATCCCCCGCCACTTCAAGAGGTTTCACAATTGTGATGATACGCTCTTGAAGGTGCGGGGGATAGACATCATAAAAATAAACATACGTGGTGGTGAACTAACGAAAAAATTGAGTAAGCTGGAGGTGAGATGGATTTGGCAGTTAAATACGGTCCATCCTCATGGTCTTAATGAGTGTCTCTCCTTTGCTGCATTCCTGTAGTTTGAGTGTAGCTGAGTAATATTTTATGTCCTTTTCCACCGGGATCTGGTTTTATCTATTATTCGAGTATTTCGTGTATTTTTACCAATTCATAAATATTTTTTTATCTTTTAGCTCTAGACCATCGCTTTGCCATGACATTTATATATTGGCTATTCCTGTCATCCACTATATCTGTGTGAGCCATGAGGAACATCATTTCGATATGTGTCGCTGTCATCATGAACATCTCTTATATTTATTATTATATTATATATTTGTAAATATTGATTCTCCTTGTTTGCAGTATTTTATATATGCATTATTGGTATTTGGATATATATCTGTTATCATATATGATTCTGGAGTTGTATTATTGTATTTTGACATATGAGCTGTGGACATTCCTATGGATGCGCTATATAATGTATACTATACATATTATGACTACATGTGTACTAGTAATTGTATCCTAGATATGTTGATCTTCCATCTACACGTATGCCTTGTTATGTGTTTGCTTATTCAGTCATCTTCCATACCTTGATAATGCCTTTGACCGCTGCGGCGCTTCCCTATAGTGCACTTTATGCATTTCTGGCATATTGCCTTTTTCCAAGATGGCCGCACGGTCACTTCCGGTAGAGTGCACCTCACTTCCGGTACGCCGTCACACGCTGGTTTACATGGGCCCATGTTTTCCAGCGCTGCGCGTCGCGTATCGTTAGTGTAGCGTGTACACTATTGGCCTACTCTGCTCAGCGGCTATTATTTAAACGAGTCCCTCTATGTCATGGCACGCCCCCTGAAGAAGGACCTCCGAAACGCGCGTCGGGGTGTACAGGAGCCGTTTCTTCCCCTCTGTGACAACCCGGGTATGATTCCCTCTTTATTGGTTATGTATTTATATGCTGCACATGTACATTTTTGTTAACCCCTTTGTACCTAGATAATGTAGTTACCACTATCTCCACACATTGTTGTTGGACATATATTGGGCATTTGTTGGTGCATTGCATTATATGAGGAGTGTGGTTTCGTGTCTCTCTGTGGTCCACAGTGGTTATTGGTAATTTTATCCCCCACTGTCAGTTTCCTTTGTTGTTTTTAGTCATCTATCTAATAAAGTTTATATATTTTCATTATATGGATTCAGTGCACCATTTTTCTGTGTTGGTTGTTTTCTGCTGTCTCAGCATTGGTGTTTCCTCGTTACATCCATAGTAGCAGGCTCCCATTCACATTTTCATTTCTATTATTATTATGATTATATGGTTTCAATT
Organism: Ranitomeya variabilis; assembly: GCF_051348905.1. Taxonomy (NCBI): domain Eukaryota; kingdom Metazoa; phylum Chordata; class Amphibia; order Anura; family Dendrobatidae; genus Ranitomeya; species Ranitomeya variabilis. Next base: position 821,342,628 of record NC_135232.1, on the reverse strand, counting down.
ATTCTGCCTGCTTTGCATTCCTTGTGTTTATGTCTTATTCCCATTTTGCATACTTTTTAGCCCCTAGCCCTTACTCCGACCATTTTACAGCACTAAAGTTTGGGTCCCCATTGACTTATATGAGGTTCGGGGTTCAGAGTCAAATTCAGGTCACAAACTGAACTTTTTAAAAAGTGAAGCCGAACCCGGCAAATGCAAACATCCATGGGTTTGCTCATCACCAGTAACAATGAAACAGAAAAAAGCAGTATCAACCAATTGTTAATGCAGATCTTGTATTCTTTATAGATGGATCCAGAAAGCACCTGGATAGGCAGTTCTACCGTGGATATATGGTACAAATTTCACATGAGGTAATCCAAGCTGAACCACTCCCTCCTCACTTGCCAGGAGACAGAGCTGTAGGCACTCACTGAAGCATGAAGACTGGCAAAAGGTAAAATTGTTAAACAATAAGTGACTTAAATTAATGGAAAGGCAGATGAACAGCAGCAAAGCTACCTAGAGAACAGAGGATGCTGTGAAACCTGCATTTTGTAAGCTCCACAGTTCATTACTACTACTGTCGTAGAGGGTGAAGCTGCTGTAAGGTGAATATAATACCGGAGATGGGGACCTGTATGATCAATGTCAGTAAATTGGATTCTAGCAGACACCAAAATCATTAAAATTACATTCTGAATACAGTGTATTCAGCGGTTCTCATGGGCCGCTGGAACTCACCGCCGTCACCATTCTGACGGCGCTGCAGGCTTACGTTCCAACTGCCAGAGGTCGCCGGTCATGTGACAGTCACATGCTCAGTGGGCGGCGCGCAAACACACACCCGGTAAAACAATGAACTTCTAGAGTTTCCTGCATTTCTCATGTGATCGGCACATTCACATCTCTATTGGCCAACAGCAGCATAAAAGCATCCCTTTCCTGTCCCTTTACATGCCCCTGAGGAAGAATTCACGAAACGTGCATTGGGGTGGAGGGAAGCAAAGACCGAACCCGCACCCATATGCTGGATCCCATTTGGACCTGCAACATCATAGGTAAATTCATTGATGGCCTTTATTACTCTTCATTATCTATATCTTATATCACGCTGCAGTACAGGTAGTTTCATGATCTATTAAATAACAATATATGGGCACTTGTACCCCAGACTTGTACATATATATATATATATATATATATATATATATATATATATATATATATATATATATATATGTACCTCCAGGTACATATATTTCTCCCTGTCTGCACTGGGCGGAATTAATTTAATTTTGAACTGTAAAAAGGCCTCTTGTGCCCATATGATGGTTAATTTATGTCTGCATACCAAATGGATAAAATCTAGCTAGAACATATATGGACATTTATGCCAATACAACAACATGCGTTGATTGCTATGTCTTCCCTCACACGAGAGGCACCTTGTTGATTTTTGCTACTATTTACAGGTCCTTCTCAAAAAATTAGCATATAGTGTTAAATTTCATTATTTACCATAATGTAATGATTACAATTAAACTTTCATATATTATAGATTCATTATCCACCAACTGAAATTTGTCAGGTCTTTTATTGTTTTAATACTGATGATTTTGGCATACAACTCCTGATAACCCAAAAAACCTGTCTCAATAAATTAGCATATTTCAACCGTCCAATCAAATAAAAGTGTTTTTTAATAACAAACAAAAAAACCATCAAATAATAATGTTCAGTTATGCACTCAATACTTGGTCGGGAATCCTTTGGCAGAAATGACTGCTTCAATGCGGCGTGGCATGGAGGCAATCAGCCTGTGACACTGCTGAGATGTTATGGAGGCCCAGGATGCTTCAATAGCGGCCTTAAGCTCATCCAGAGTGTTGGGTCTTGCGTCTCTCAACTTTCTCTTCACAATATCCCACAGATTCTCTATGGGGTTCAGGTCAGGAGAGTTGGCAGGCCAATTGAGCACAGTAATACCATGGTCAGTAAACCATTTACCAGTGGTTTTGGCACTGTGAGCAGGTGCCAGGAAGCATGAAGTGCTCCAAAATCTCCTGATAGCTAGCTGCATTGACCCTGCCCTTGATGAAACACAGTGGACCAACACCAGCAGCTGACATGGCACCCCACACCATCACTGACTGGGTACTTGACACTGGACTTCAGGCATTTTGGCATTTCCTTCTCCCCAGTCTTCCTCCAGACTCTGGCACCTTGATTTCCGAATGACATGCAAAATTTGCTTTCATCAGAAAAAAGTACTTGGGACCACTTAGCAACAGTCCAGTGCTGCTTCTCTGTAGCCCAGGTCAGGCGCTTCTGCCGCTGTTTATGGTTCAAAAGTGGCTTTACCTGGTGAATGCGGCACCTGTAGCCCATTTCCTGCACACGCCTGTGCACGGTGGCTCTGGATGTTTCCACACCAGACTCAGTCCACTGCTTCCTCAGGTTCCCCAAGGTCTGGAATCGGTCCTTCTCCACAATCTTCCTCAGGGTCCGGTCACCTCTTCTCGTTGTACAGCGTTTTCTGCCACATTGTTTCCTTCCAACAGACTTACCATTGAGGTGCCTTGATACAGCACTCTGGGAACAGCCTATTTGTTGAGAAATTTCTTTCTGGGTCTTACCCTCTTGCTTGAGGGTGTCAATGATGGCCTTCTTGACATCTGTCAGGTCGCTAGTCTTACCCATGATGGGGGTTTTGAGTAATGAACCAGGCAGGGAGTTTTTAAAAGCCTCAGGTATCTTTTGCATGTGTTTAGAGTTAATTAGTTGATTCAGAAGATTAGGGTAATAGGTCGTTTAGAGAACCTTTTCTTGATATGCTAATTTATTGAGACAGGTTTTTTGGGTTATCAGGAGTTGTAGGCCAAAATCATCAGTATTAAAACAATAAAAGACCTGACAAATTTCAGTTGGTGGATAATGAATCTATAATATATGAAAGTTTAATTGTAATCATTACATTATGGTAAATAATGAAATTTAACACTATATGCTAATTTTTTGAGAAGGACCTGTATATGTGTGTGTTTTCTTTAATTATGCATAATAAAATACTGGAACTTTTATAAACGAACACACTGTTTTTATCGGTTATTAGTGTGTCTTCCAAGCAAGTCCATAGCGCTGGGTGACACCGTTGGATTATACATTGCTAGATATATTGAATTTATACATAACAGCTCTGTGTGGGTACTTGTCAAAAATAAAGTTAGGATTTTTTTTTTCATAAGCATAAAGCATTCAATATGAGAAAGGGTGACGTTAAGGGATGTGGATGTGGTGTTGCCCGCTAAGGCCATGTTATAAATCAATATCATTCTAGCTGCCTGTCAAAATGTGGTCAGCGTGGTATGCCACTCATGAATCCAGACAATTTCCAGGATGTTGTGGGTTGGATGGCAGACAAAGGCTCCAGTGTGGTGTCAAGCAGCACCATGAAGTCTTCCACACGTTCCAGTCTCAGTAGCCAAGAGGTTGGGCCTCTGAATACTCAGTCTGGTCCTTCTTTCTCCCACCATCAAGAGTCCCAGGAGACATATGACCCCAATGCTGGCCACTCTGAGGAACTGTTTATGTTCCCTTGTAATTTGTCAGACCTCTCAACGTGCACCATTAAAGAGGGTCATGAGGAGGTGGAGAGCAGTGAAGCCCAAACATTTGAGCAACCACAGCAAGGTGAAAGCCATGTTGGGGAAGGTCAATTCATGTCTGAAGAGATGGAGGATGATGCACAGTTGCCATCAGGTCAGCCTGAAGTCGCAACTCAGAAGGAGGATCAGATTGAGGGATTGGAAGATGATGTGGTTGATGGTGAGACCACTGTTCCAACCTGGCACGGTGGCATGCTTAGCGAACACAGCAGTGCAGACAGGGATTGGTCCGTAGCACAAAAACAAGCAAGAAGACCTGTCCGCCGTACAGTCATGTCCCACGATGTAAATCCATCTGAAGGGGTTAAATACATTTACAACCAGGAGCCTGCTAATGCAGCTGCCCCTGGCTGTAAAAACTGGGGAATGAATGGAATGCAGCTTCGTTGACTTGTGGTGCTGCGCCCCTGGTGGCATAAAATCATATGAACTCTAGCGTGGGAATTTTTCTGAATATTTTCTCACGCTAGAGTTCATATGAGTTTATGCCACCAGCGGGCGCAGTACCGCAAGTCAACGAAGCTGCATTCCATTCATTCCCCAGTTTTAACAGCCAGGGGTGGCTGCATTAGCAGGCTTCTGGTTGTAAATTTATTTAACCCCTTCAGATGGATTTACATCGTGGGACATGACTGTACAGTGGACAGGAATGGGATATTGTTGTTTTTTTATTTTTCCATTTTTTTTCAGAAGAATGAGGGTCATCAGTTGGATTGAGCGTGCAATAAAAATATTAAAACCCTATGTGTTTATTTATTTCATTAAAATACTTTTTTCATAATGTGTGTGTGTATTTTTAACCCTTTATTACTATTGGATTAATAATGGATAGGTGTCTTACTGACATCTCTCCACTATTAACCTGGCTTAATGTCACCTTACATTAGCAAGGTGACGTTAACCCCTTATTACCCCATATCCCACCGCTACTCGGGAGTGGGAAGAGAGAGGCTAAGTGCCAGAATAGGTGCATCTTCCAGATGTGCCTTTTCTGGGGTGGCTAGGGGCAGATGTTTTCAGCCAGGGTGGGGGCCAATAAACATGGTTCCTCTCTAGGCTATTAATATCTGACCTCAGTCGCTAGCTTTCCCACTCTGGCGGAGAAAATTGCTCGGGAGCCCACGCCAGTTTTTTCCGTGATTTAACCCTTTATTTTAAGACCTAGAGCTCCCAAATTTTGCACACACACTACTAACATTATTAGTGAGGAATATGTAAAACTATAACGGATATGAAATGGTTTACTGTATGTTAACCATGTCTCATATCCTGTCGGGTTTGATAAGGAGATAGCAAAAACTGGCAATTGAATTACTGGCTTTTCTGCTATCTAGCTCTGTATGAAATATAAATATATATATGTGTCTCGCTGACATATATATATATATATATATATATATAGAGAGAGAGAGAGATTCAAAAAAGAGGCAGCACTCCATAGTAAAGTGAAACATGTGGTAGGTTTAATCGACCCACATAGCCGGGCGACATTTCAGCTCCATCTGAGCCTTTATCAAGCTTAATAAAGGCTCAGATGGAGCTGAAACGTCGCCCGGCTATGTGGGTCGATTAAACCTACCACATGTTTCACTTTACCATGGAGTGCTGCCTCTTTTTTGAATCTCTGTGAATCTGGTGGAATCGTTGGACTGGTTGCCTGGGGCCCTGCACCCGAAGATAAGTGCAAGTGTTGTGCTGTTCCCTTTCTTTACTATATAAATATATATATATATATATATATATATATATATATATATATATATACTTTTTTTTTTTGCAAGCCGGCAAGAAAATCTCACCGTACGGATGCCATACGGATGACACAGATAATTTTTGGAGAAAAAATCGCATCCTCGCATTGAATGCGGATCACTGTTCAGGAACTTTTCTGCGCATTTTGGCCATAAAAATGGATCATATTTTGATACGTTAGGTGTGACCCCGGCTTGATACAGAGGGGAGAGGACCCTGCCCTTGTACTGTAGGCTTACATTCCATAGAGCCCTCCACACTCAGCTAGATAACAGGCCAAGGGTGCATTGTTCCCCTGTATGGCAGTTTTTTTTTCTGAAATTCCTTTAGACAAACAACTGTAATTTGTAACATTTGCCAAACCAAGCTAAGAATAGGTAAGAACACTGCCAATCTGAGCACCACCAGCATGCAAAAGCACCTGGCAACCAAGCACCCCAGTAGGTGTGCAGAACGCCTGGGTGAAAAATCTGTGTCTAATGGTGAAATCACTGCCCCTTCCCCTGTGTTACGACCTTCCAAATCTGCTGTCCATGAAGCAAGCACTGATGCCTCCTGCCCACAACCTGCTGTTGCATAGATACAACAGTCAGCAACCACCTCCCATTCATTGTCCCAGTGCAGCGTTCACTTGTCCCTGCCCCAGACACATAACAAAAAGCAGAAACATTGACCGACCCACAGGCCAAAACTTTACACATCCACATAGACAGATTGGTAGCCCTGGAAATGTAGCCTTTTTGACTTGTGGGAACTGAGTCTTTCCGCGACCTTTTGGTGGTAGCAGCCCCACGGTACTTGATTACCACTACATTATTTTTCCCGGTGTGCCGTCAAAGCATTACATAAGCACGTGTTACACAATATCACCCATGCTATGCACAATGCAGTCACAGGAAAGGTCTAATTTACCTCAGACATGTAGACAAGTTCTTGTGGACAGGGACGCAACATTTCATTTATGGTACACTGGCTGAACCTGGTGGAGTCTGGGACAGTCGCAGACTGAGACATCACACATCTTACCCACACCAAGAATAACGGGCCCAATTTCCATCAGGGTTTCAGTTCCCTCACAGTTCCTGTCTCTCCTCCTCCTCCTCACCGAAAGTAGCCTCCCCATCACTCTCCAGCTGGGAGGTCTGCAGCCAGGCCTGGATTGATAATCTGCCCAACCGGGCATTTTCCCGCTGGGCCACAGTGACATGTGTGCGGGTGGGCCCCTGGCTGACAGCCCTTTTTCCTGCCGCCAGCCCTTTAAATCCGCAGGCATGGTGACTTTGCAGGTGCATGTGTGCAAGCATCAGTCAGTGCTCGCAAGCAACGCACCACAGTGAGCAGAGGGGTTAAGAACATGCTGACGTTGACACGTCAGGACGTTCTCTTTGTGGGCGGAGAGAACGAGCTCTGCTCTCCGCCCCTGGCTGCAGCAGTTGGTCAAGCGCTGCAGCCTGAATGTATCAGACATATAATCAGTGAGTGGGACAGACTCCGGAGCTCTTACTCCACCTACAATCACTGCTGTCTGGGTGAGTGAGTGTCCCAGCCCAGAAAAACATTTCAATTAAAATACATCAGCACCTGTGGTGCTGGGGCTGGGTATATACAGCTGCCTCTGGGGCTGGGTATATACAGGGGCTGGGGCTGGGTATAGATGCTGCTGGAGCTTGGTATACAGTATACAGGTGCTGGGCTAGGGGCCCTGATGTATATACAGGTGCTGGGCTGGGGCTGATGTATATACAGATCCTGTATATACACCAGCCCCAGCACCTGTATATACACCAGCCCAGTACCTGCATATACTGTACATCAGCACCCGTATATACACCAGCACCTGTATATACACCACCCCCAGCACCCGTATATACCCCCAGTCCCAGAACTCGTATATACCCAGCCCCTGTTTATACAGTATACCCAGCACCCGTATATACAGCAGCCCCAGCACCCATATACAGTATGTGCCCCTCTGTGATCTCTGTGCCCCCTGTGATCTCTGTGCCCCCACCTGTGATCTCCGTGCCACCTGTGATCTCTGTGCCACCCCTGTGATATCTGTGCCACCCTGTGATCTCTGTGCCCCCACCCGTGATCTCCGTGCCCCCCTGTGATATCTGTGCCCCCCTGTGAACTCTGTGCCCCCCTGTGATCTTCGTGCCACCCCCTGGTGATCTATGAGCCCCACTAGCGATGCCTGCCCCCCAATGCTGTATATCCCCCTTTTTTTTTTTTCTGCTCTATGTACCGTCAGAGCCAGGAACCCGCTCCTGTGCATGCCCGACGATGGACGTACCTCAGCTGTTCATCCTCCCCCCTTCTCAGTGACCTGGGTGAGTCCCAATATGGAAACTTTGTTTTATGTATATACAGCACTTGCACTATCAGCTGTATACTGTATATAGACTGCTAAATCTGTGTATAATCACAGTATCATCTATAATAATATATATATAGCGGTCACCTATATGATGAATGCAACATAATATAGTATAGTGCTGTCGTAATATAGTGTATAATGTAGAGTTGTGCGTATAAATATACACTCACCAGCCACTTTATTATGTACACCATGCTAGTAACGGGTTGGACCCCCTTTTGCCTTCAGAACTGCCTCAATTCTTCGTGGCATAGATTCAACAAGGTGCTGGAAGCATTCCTCAGAGATTTTGGTCCATATTGACATGTTGGCATCACACAGTTGCCGCAGATTTGTCGGCTGCACATCCCAAAGATGCTCCATACAAGGCAGGATGGATCCATGCTTTCATGTTGTTTACGCCAAATTCTGACCCTACCATCCGAATGTCGCAGCAGAAATCGAGACTCATCAGACCAAGCAACGTTTTTCCAATCTTCTACTGTCCAATTTCGATGAGCTTGTACAAATTGTAGCCTCAGTTTCCTGTTCTTAGCTGAAAGGAGTGGTACCCGGTGTGGTCTTCTGCTGCTGTAGCCCATCTGCCTCAAAGTTCGACGCACTGTGCGTTCAGAGATGCTCTTAGGCCTACCTTGGTTGTAACGGGTGGCGATTTGAGTCACTGTTGCCTTTCTATCAGCTCGAACCAGTCTGCCCATTCTCCTCTGACCTCTGGCATCAACAAGGCATTTCCGCCCACAGAACTGCCGCTCACTGGATTTTTTTTCTTTTTCGGACCATTCTCTGTAAACCCTAGAGATGGTTGTGCGTGAAAATCCCAGTAGATCAGCAGTTTCTGAAATACTCAGACCAGCCCTTCTGGCACCAACAACCATGCCACGTTCAAAGGCACTCAAATCACCTTTCTTCCCCATACTGATGCTCGGTTTGAACTGCAGGAGATTGTCTTGACCATGTCTACATGCCTAAATGCACTGAGTTGCCGCCATGTGATTGGCTGATTAGAAATTAAGTGTTAACAAGAAGTTGGACAGGTGTACCTAATAAAGTGGCCGGTGAGTGTATATACAGGTCCTTCTCAAAAAATTAGCATATAGTGTTAAATTTCATTATTTACCATAATGTAATGATTACAATTAAACTTTCATATATTATAGATTCATTATCCACCAACTGAAATTTGTCAGGTCTTTTATTGTTTTAATACTGATGATTTTGGCATACAACTCCTGATAACCCAAAAAACCTGTCTCAATAAATTAGCATATCAAGAAAAGGTTCTCTAAACGACCTATTACCCTAATCTTCTGAATCAACTAATTAACTCTAAACACATGCAAAAGATACCTGAGGCTTTTAAAAACTCCCTGCCTGGTTCATTACTCAAAACCCCCATCATGGGTAAGACTAGCGACCTGACAGATGTCAAGAAGGCCATCATTGACTGTTGTGAATTTACCTTTTTGGCTCCCTCTAGTGGTTACTAGTGATTTGACTCTGGGAATGTCTGCCATCCCTTGTATGCTCACCTGGGTCGTTAGGTCAGGGGTGTTGCTATATAAGCTCCCTGGACCTTCAGTTCAATGCCTGGCAACGTTGTAATCAGAGCTAATCTGTTGTGCTCTTGTCTACTGATCCTGGTTCCTGCTAGATTAAGCTAAGTCTGCTTTCTTGCTTTTTGCTATTTGTTTTTGTTTGCATTTTTGTCCAGCTTGTACATAATCTGTATCCTAACCTTGCTGGAAGCTCTAGGGAGGCTGGAGTTCTCCCCCCGGGCCGTTAGACGGTTCGGGGGTTCTTGAATTTCCAGTGTGGATTTTTGATAGGGTTTTTGTTGACCATATAAGTTATCTTACTACATTCTGCTATTAGTAAGTGGGCCTCTCTTTGCTAAACCTAGTTCATCTCTGTGTTTGTCATTTCCTCTTACCTCACCGTTATTATTTGTGGGGGGCTTGTATCCAACTTTTGGGGTCTATTCTCTGGAGGCAAGAGAGGTCTTTGTTTTCCTCTTCTAGGGGTAGTTAGTCCTCCGGCTGGCGCGAGACATCTAGCAACCAACGTAGGCATGTTCCCCGGCTACTTCTAGTGTTGGCGTTAGGAGTAGATATATGGTCAACCCAGTTACCACTGCCCTATGAGCTGGATTTTTGTACTTCGCAGACTTACTTGTTCCTCTGAGACCCTCGCCATTGGGGTCATAACAGTTTGCCAGGCCAGTATTAAATGTTAAATGCATTGCAGAAGCGGGATTATAAGAAAGAAAATTCTGAGGTTTTTTTTTCTTTTTCTCATTTTTTTTTTTCTTTTCCCCTTTACCTCTGAGTGGCTTGTGTTTGCTGCAGACATGAATGTCCAGACCTTGATTACAGGTGTGGACCAGCTTACTGCTCGTGTGCAGGGCATACAAGATTATGTTATCAGAAATCCTATGTCAGAACCTAAGATACCGATTCCTGAACTGTTTTCCGGAGACCGATTTAAATTTAGAAATTTCAGGAATAATTGTAAATTGTTTTTGTCCCTGAGACCCTGTTCATCTGGAGACTCCGCTCAGCAAGTGAAAATTGTTATTTCTTTTTTACGGGGCGACCCTCAGGATTGGGCCTTCACGCTGGCGCCAGGAGATCCGGCATTGGCTGATATTGATGCGTTTTTTCTGGCGCTCGGTTTGCTTTATGAGGAACCCAATCTTGAGATTCAGGCAGAAAAAGCCTTGCTGGCTATGTCTCAGGGCCAGGACGAGGCTGAAGTGTATTGCCAAAAATTTCGGAAATGGTCCGTGCTGACCCAGTGGAACGAGTGTGCATTGGCTGCAAATTTCAGAAATGGCCTTTCTGAAGCCATTAAGAATGTGATGGTGGGTTTTCCCATTCCCACAGGTCTGAATGATTCCATGGCCCTGGCAATTCAAATCGACCGGCGGTTGCGGGAGCGCAAAACCGCAAATTCCCTCATGGTGTTGTCTGAACAGGCACCTGATTTAATGCAATGTGATAGAATCCTGACTAGAAATGAGCGGAAAACTCATAGACGCCAGAATGGCTTGTGTTACTACTGTGGTGATTCTACACATGTTATCTCAGCATGCTCTAAACGTCTTACTAGGGTTGTTAGTCCTGTCGCCATTGGTAATTTGCAACCTAAATTTATTCTATCTGTAACTTTGATTTGCTCACTGTCATCGTATCCTGTCATGGCGTTTGTAGACTCAGGTGCTGCCCTGAGTCTGATGGATCTGTCATTTGCCAAGCGCTGCGGTTTTGTTCTGGAGCCATTAGAAAATCCTATCCCTCTTAGGGGTATTGATGCTACGCCTTTGGCAAAAAATAAACTGCAGTTTTGGACACAGGTTACCATGTGCATGACTCCCGAACATCGGGAGGTGATACGTTTTCTTGTTCTGCATAAGATGCATGATTTGGTTGTTTTGGGTTTGCCATGGTTACAGACCCATAATCCAGTCTTGGACTGGAAGGCAATGTCGGTGTCAAGTTGGGGCTGCCATGGAATTCATGGAGATTCCCTGCCCTTGTCTATTGCTTCTTCTACGCCTTCGGAAGTTCCGGCGTATTTGTCTGATTATCAGGATGTCTTCAGCGAGTCTAAGTCCAGTGCACTGCCTCCTCATAGGGAATGTGACTGTGCAATAGATTTGATTCCTGGCAGTAAGTTTCCTAAGGGGAGACTGTTTAATTTGTCGGTACCTGAACATACCGCGATGTGTTCATATATCAAGGAGTCTCTTGAGAAGGGGCATATCCGTCCTTCTTCTTCCCCTCTTGGTGCGGGATTCTTTTTTGTGGCCAAAAAGGACGGATCTTTGAGGCCTTGTATTGACTATCGGCTTTTAAACAAGATCACTGTCAAATTTCAGTATCCTTTGCCGCTGTTGTCAGACTTGTTTGCCCGGATTAAAGGTGCCAAGTGGTTCACCAAGATAGACCTTCGTGGTGCGTACAACCTTGTGCGCATTAAGCAAGGCGATGAATGGAAAACCGCATTCAATACGCCCGAAGGTCATTTTGAGTACTTGATGATGCCATTTGGGCTCTCTAATGCACCTTCAGTTTTTCAGTCCTTCATGCATGACATTTTCCGGAAGTATCTGGATAAATTTTTGATTGTTTATCTGGATGATATTCTGGTTTTTTCTGATGATTGGGACTCGCATGTGGAGCAGGTCAGGATGGTTTTTAAGATTTTGCGTGAAAATTCTTTGTTTGTTAAAGGCTCAAATTGTCTCTTTGGTGTACAGAGGGTTCCCTTTTTGGGGTTCATTTTTTCCCCTTCTGCTGTGGAGATGGACCCAGTCAAGGTCCGAGCTATTCATGATTGGACTCAACCCTCGTCAGTTAAGAGTCTTCAGAAGTTCTTGGGTTTTGCTAACTTCTACCGTCGTTTTATCGCAAATTTTTCTAGCGTTGTTAAACCATTGACGGATATGACCAAGAAAGGCTCTGATGTAGCTAACTGGGCTCCTGCTGCCGTGGAGGCTTTCCAGGAGTTGAAACGCCGGTTTACTTCGGCGCCTGTTTTGTGCCAACCTGACACCTCACTTCCCTTTCAGGTGGAGGTGGATGCTTCGAAGATTGGGGCAGGGGCCGTTTTGTCCCAGAGAGGCCCTGGTTGCTCTACTATGAGACCTTGTGCCTTTTTCTCCAGGAAGTTTTCGCCGGCAGAGCGAAATTATGATGTGGGCAATCGGGAGTTGTTGGCCATGAAGTGGGCATTTGAAGAGTGGCGTCATTGGCTCGAGGGTGCTAAGCATCGTGTGGTGGTCTTGACTGATCACAAAAATCTGATGTATCTCGAGTCTGCTAAACGCCTGAATCCTAGACAGGCCCGCTGGTCATTGTTTTTCTCCCGTTTTGACTTTGTGGTCTCGTATTTACCAGGTTCTAAGAATGTGAAGGCCGATGCTCTGTCTAGGAGCTTTGTGCCTGATGCTCCTGGAGTCGCTGAACCTGTGGGTATTCTTAAGGAAGGAGTTATCTTGTCAGCTATTTCTCCTGATCTGCGGCGTGTGTTGCAGAGATTTCAGGTTGGTAGGCCTGACTCTTGTCCATCTGACAGATTGTTTGTGCCTACTAAATGGACCAGCAGAGTCATTTCCGAGGTTCATTCCTCAGTGTTGGCAGGGCACCCGGGAATTTTTGGCACCAGAGATCTGGTGGCCAGGTCCTTTTGGTGGCCTTCCTTGTCAAGGGATGTGCGGTCATTTGTGCAGTCCTGTGGAACTTGTGCTCGAGCTAAGCCTTGCTGTTCTCGTGCCAGCGGGTTGCTCTTGCCCTTGCCTGTCCCGAAGAGACCTTGGACACACATCTCTATGGATTTCATTTCTGATCTTCCGGTGTCTCAGGGCATGTCTGTCATCTGGGTGATATGTGATCGTTTCTCCAAGATGGTCCATTTGGTTCCTTTGCCTAAGCTGCCCTCCTCTTCTGATCTGGTTCCTGTGTTCCTCCAGAACGTGGTTCGTTTGCACGGCATTCCTGAGAATATTGTGTCGGACAGAGGATCCCAGTTTGTTTCCAGGTTCTGGCGATCCTTTTGTGGTAGGATGGGCATTGATTTGTCGTTTTCGTCCGCTTTTCATCCCCAGACTAACGGACAAACAGAGCGAACTAATCAGACTCTGGAGGCTTATTTGAGGTGTTTTGTCTCTTCTGATCAGGATGATTGGGTGACCTTCTTGCCGTTGGCTGAATTTGCCCTTAATAATCGGGCTAGTTCCGCCACCTTGGTTTCGCCATTTTTCTGCAACTCTGGTTTCCATCCTCGTTTTTCCTCGGGACATGTGGAGCCTTCTGACTGTCCTGGGGTGGATTCTGTGGTGGATAGGTTGCAGCGGATCTGGAGTCATGTGGTGGACAACTTGAAGTTGTCACAGGAGAAGGCTCAGCGTTTTGCCAACCGCCGCTGCGGTGTGGGTCCCCGACTTCGCGTTGGGGATTTGGTATGGCTGTCTTCTCGATTTGTTCCTATGAAGGTCTCCTCTCCCAAATTTAAGCCTCGCTTCATTGGTCCTTACAAGATATTGGAAATCCTTAATCCTGTATCCTTTCGCCTGGATCTTCCGGTGTCGTTTGCCATTCACAACGTATTTCATAGGTCCTTGTTGCGGCGGTACGTTGTGTGCCTGTGGTCCCTTCTGCGGAGCCTCCTGCTCCGGTGTTGGTTGAGGGCGAGTTGGAGTACGTGGTGGAGAAGATCTTAGATTCTCGTCTCTCCAGGCGGAGGCTTCAGTACCTGGTCAAGTGGAAGGGCTATGGTCAGGAGGATAATTCCTGGGTGGTCGCCTCTGATGTGCATGCGGCCGATTTGGTTCGTGCCTTTCACACCGCTCATCCTGATCGCCCTGGTGGTCTTGGTGAGGGTTCGGTGACCCCTCACTAAGGGGGGGTACTGTTGTGAATTTACCTTTTTGGCTCCCTCTAGTGGTTACTAGTGATTTGACTCTGGGAATGTCTGCCATCCCTTGTATGCTCACCTGGGTCGTTAGGTCAGGGGTGTTGCTATATAAGCTCCCTGGACCTTCAGTTCAATGCCTGGCAACGTTGTAATCAGAGCTAATCTGTTGTGCTCTTGTCTACTGATCCTGGTTCCTGCTAGATTAAGCTAAGTCTGCTTTCTTGCTTTTTGCTATTTGTTTTTGTTTGCATTTTTGTCCAGCTTGTACATAATCTGTATCCTAACCTTGCTGGAAGCTCTAGGGAGGCTGGAGTTCTCCCCCCGGGCCGTTAGACGGTTCGGGGGTTCTTGAATTTCCAGTGTGGATTTTTGATAGGGTTTTTGTTGACCATATAAGTTATCTTACTACATTCTGCTATTAGTAAGTGGGCCTCTCTTTGCTAAACCTAGTTCATCTCTGTGTTTGTCATTTCCTCTTACCTCACCGTTATTATTTGTGGGGGGCTTGTATCCAACTTTTGGGGTCTATTCTCTGGAGGCAAGAGAGGTCTTTGTTTTCCTCTTCTAGGGGTAGTTAGTCCTCCGGCTGGCGCGAGACATCTAGCGACCAACGTAGGCATGTTCCCCGGCTACTTCTAGTGTTGGCGTTAGGAGTAGATATATGGTCAACCCAGTTACCACTGCCCTATGAGCTGGATTTTTGTACTTCGCAGACTTACTTGTTCCTCTGAGACCCTCGCCATTGGGGTCATAACAATTGACACCCTCAAGCAAGAGGGTAAGACCCAGAAAGAAATTTCTCAACAAATAGGCTGTTCCCAGAGTGCTGTATCAAGGCACCTCAATGGTAAGTCTGTTGGAAGGAAACAATGTGGCAGAAAACGCTGTACAACGAGAAGAGGTGACCGGACCCTGAGGAAGATTGTGGATAAGGACCGATTCCAGACCTTGGGGAACCTGAGGAAGCAGTGGACTGAGTCTGGTGTGGAAACATCCAGAGCCACCGTGCACAGGCGTGTGCAGGAAATGGGCTACAGGTGCCGCATTCCCTAGGTAAAGCCACTTTTGAACCATAAACAGCGGCAGAAGCGCCTGACCTGGGCTACAGAGAAGCAGCACTGGACTGTTGCTAAGTGGTCCCAAGTACTTTTTTCTGATGAAAGCAAATTTTGCATGTCATTCGGAAATCAAGGTGCCAGAGTCTGGAGGAAGACTGGGGAGAAGGAAATGCCAAAATGCCTGAAGTCCAGTGTCAAGTACCCACAGTCAGTGATGGTGTGGGGTGCCATGTCAGCTGCTGGTGTTGGTCCACTGTGTTTCATCAAGGGCAGGGTCAATGCAGCTAGCTATCAGGAGATTTTGGAGCACTTCATGCTTCCATCGGCTGAAATGCTTTATGGAGATGAAGATTTCATTTTTCAGCACGACCTGGCACCTGCTCACAGTGCCAAAACCACTGGTAAATGGTTTACTGACCATGGTATTACTGTGCTCAATTGGCCTGCCAACTCTCCTGACCTGAACCCCATAGAGAATCTGTGGGATATTGTGAAGAGAAAGTTGAGAGATGCAAGACCCAACACTCTGGATGAGCTTAAGGCCGCTATTGAAGCATCCTGGGCCTCCATAACATCTCAGCAGTGTCACAGGCTGATTGCCTCCATGCCACGCCGCATTGAAGCAGTCATTTCTGCCAAAGGATTCCCGACCAAGTATTGAGTGCATAACTGAACATTATTATTTGATGGTTTTTTTGTTTGTTATTAAAAAACACTTTTATTTGATTGGACGGGTGAAATATGCTAATTTATTGAGACAGGTTTTTTGGATTATCAGGAGTTGTATGCCAAAATCATCAGTATTAAAACAATAAAAGACCTGACAAATTTCAGTTGGTGGATAATGAATCTATAATATATGAAAGTTTAATTGTAATCATTACATTATGGTAAATAATGAAATTTAACACTATATGCTAATTTTTTGAGATGGACCTGTATATAAAAAAGAACACAGCGGCACATGTACTTGAATCTAGGCCATGTGAAAACACAGACAAATATCCAATATGAATCATACTTCTCAAAAATATTTTTTCACAAATTTTTTCCCAAAAGTTTTTTTCATAAAACTTACAGTAATAGATGAATTGAAGATTCTTAGCGCATAAATTGGCCAATTCATGTGTGCCTATCAACCACAGCAAGGTGATCTCCTTCTGATGGGTCCTACTCTACCGTACATGCCACTCTTGGGCCACCAGCCTACAACTATGGACAAACATGTCACTCTAGGGCTAAACCTACAACTTATGGGCAGGTAGAGTTGATTACCGCCACCTGCAGGGTCAATGGGAGGAGTGCAAGATCAGCCTGGAAGCAGCCAGCATCCAGTAACTAAATAGAGGAAAAAAAAAAAAAAAATATATATATATATATATATATATATATATATATATACTGAGCTATAAGGCAAAAAGACGGAGGGCACCACCAGTGCTGCTGTTTCCTGTGCTGTCAGTGTCATACCATACTTCAGGCATAGCCTTATGACCCCGGGTGCTAGTCCAGGAAAACACAGTGTCATAAATCCACCAAAGAAAAGCAGATAGCACTCACCGGTCTTTTGTAGAAATTCTACTGTTTATTTGTAATAAAAAAGCATGTTGGCCTGGGGAGTGAGGACGGGAGTGGGCAGAAGCTATCTGCTTTTCTTTGGAGGATATATATATATATATATACAGTGCCTTGCGAAAGTATTCGGCCGCCTAGAACTTTTCAACCTTTTCCCACATATCATGCTTCAAACATAAAGTTACCAAATGCAAATTTTTGGTGAAGAATCAGTAACAAGTGAAACACAATTGTGAAGTTGAACGAAATTTATTGGTTATTTCAAATTTTTGCGGAAATTCGAAAACTGAAAAGTGGGGTGTGCAATATTATTCGGCCCCTTTAACTTAATACTTTGTTGTGCCACCTTTTGCTGCGATTACAGCTGCAAGTCGCTTGGGGTATGTCTCTATCAATTTTGTACATTGAGAGACTGAAATTCTTGCAGAGCTCAGTGAGGTTTGATGGAGATCGTTTGTGAACAGCAGTTTTCAGCTCTTTCCACAGATGCTCAATTGGATTCACATCTGGACTTTGACTTGGCCATTCTAACACCTGGATACAATTATTTGTGAACCATTCCATTGTAGATTTTGCTTTATGTTTGGCATCATTGTCTTGTTGGAAGACAAATCTCCATCCCAGTCTCAGGTCTTTTGGAGACTCCAACAGGTTTTCTTCAAGAATGGCCCTGTATTTGGCGCCATCCATCTTCCCATTAATTGTAAACTTCTTCCCTGTCCCTGCTGAAGAAAGTCAGGCCCAAACCATGATGCTGCCACCACCATGCTTGACAGTGTGGATGGTGTGTTCAGGGTGATGAGCTGTGTTGCCTTTACGCCAAACATATCATTTGGCATTGGTGCCAAAAAGTTTGATTTTGGTTTCATCTGACCAGAGCACCTTCTTCCACATGTTTGGTGTGTCTCCCAGGTTTGTTGTTACAAACTTAAAAGGACACTTTTTATGGATATCTTTGAGAAATGGCTTTCTTCTTGCCACTCTTCCATAAAGGCCAGATTTGTGCAGTGTACAACTGATTGTTGTCCTATGGACAGACTGTCCCATCTCAGCTGTAGATCTCTGCAGTTCATCCAGAGTGATCATGGGCCTCTTGGCTGCATCTCTGATCAGTCTTCTCCTTGTTTGAGATGGAAGTCTAGAGGGACGGCTGGGTCTTGGTAGATTTGCAGTGGTATGATACTCCTTCCATTTCAATATGATTGCTTGCACAGTGCTCCTTGGGATGTTTAAAGTTTTGGAAATAATTTTGTATCCAAATCCAGCTTTAAACTTCTCCACAACAGTATCACGGACCCGCCTGTTGTGTTCCTTGGTCTTCATGATGCTCTCTGTGCTTCAAACAGAACCCTGAGACTATCACAAAGCAGGTGCAGTTATACGTAGACTTGATTACACACAGGTGAATTATATCTATCATCATTAGGCATTTAGGACAGAGTTTGGATTAGGCTACGTTCACATTTGCGTTGCGTTAGGCGCAGGTTCAGCGACGCATAGCGACGCATGCATCATGCGCCCCTATATTTAACATGGGGGCGCATGGACATGCGTTGTCTTGCATTTTGTGACGCATGCGTCTTTTTTGGCGCACGCGTCAGGGTGCAGAGGACGCAGCATGTTGCATTTTTTGCCCAGCCGGCGCGAGCAATCAGCGACATTGCCACGGGATTTAAATCGTGCTTCCCTGATTGGTCTCGCCCAGCCGGCGCAACCAATCAGCGACATTGCCGCAAGATTTAAATCGCACTTCGTGATTTAAATCCCACGCCAATGTCGCTGATTGGTCGCGCCAGCTGGGCGCGACAAATCAGGGAAGTGCAATTTAAATCCCGCGGCAATGTCGCTGATTGGTCGAGGCCAGCCGGCGCGACCAATCAGCGAAGCGGTGGGACCGGAGCATTGCGAGCTGCAGGAAAAGCTGCTGCGGAGGTGACGGAAGGTGAGAATGTAATGATTTTTATCTTTTTATTATTTTTAACATTATATCTTTTTACTATTGATGCTGCATAGGCAGCATCAATAGTAAACAGTTGGTCACATAGGGTTATTAGCAGCGTTAACAGACTGCGTTACACCGCGTTATGCCACGGTGTAATGCAGTCGGTTTATCGGACGGCTACAAGGCTATGTGGGTGGCGGGCACTGACTGGGGGAAAGTATGGAGGGGGCACTGACTGCAGGGGAGTAGAGAGCGGCCATTTCGTGGCCGGACAGTGCCTGTCGCTCCCAAGAGAGCATTGCGGTCTCACGAGATGATGACGTAGTGGTCTCGCGAGACCGCACCTCATCATCTCGCGAGACCGCAATGCATGGACCTTGAGCGTCGCGAGGAGCAGGAAAGGCCTGGGCGGGCTGCATCCGGGGGCCGACAGAAGGTGAGTATATAATGATTTTTTTTTTATTTTTAACATTAGATCTTTTTACTACTGATGTTGCATAGACAGGATAATAGTAAAAAGTTGGTCACACAGGGGTAATAGCAGCATTAACGGAGTGCGTTACACCGCGGCATAACGCGGTCCGTTTAGCGCTGCCATTAACCCTGTGTGAGCGCTGACTGGAGGGGAGTATGGAGTGGGCACTAACTACGGGGAGGAAGGAGCGGCCATTTTGCTGCCGGACTGTGCCTGTCGCTGATTGGCTGTTGGTGTTTTGCCGCTACCAGTCAGCGACTTGGGATTTCTGTGACAGACAGACAGAAGGACAGGCGGAAGTGACCCTTAGACAATTATATAGTAGATATATATATATATATAATAATTCCGATAAGTTGTGGAAAAAGTGGCAGACTCTTTCTTAGCTCATGTGGCAATGTTTCAGATCCATAACAACCTTTCTCTGCTGTGGAGCTGAAATGTTGCCACATGGGCTAATAAAGAGTCCACCCCTCCTTCACTTGCTCAGAGCCCCAGCACTTGCAATACTTACCTTTTCCCGCTCTTCCGCTGCGGCGTCTCCTGACTGTGACGCTTCAGGTCATCAGAAGGTGGGGTGACATCACATCTGTGTGCCCCCTACCTGAGCAGTCACAGTGAAGAGAGCCGGAAGACACCGACACTGAGGAATCCGGAGCAAAGCAGTGGCCAGAGATAAGAAGTGAGGATTTTGTGTTTTTTTCTTTGTTTTTTTTTATGTTTTGAGCAATATATGGGGCCCATCATACACTGGAGCATTATATGAAGCATCATATGGGGCCATTATATACTGGAGCATCATATAAGGCCCATTATATGAGGTCCATTATATATGGAGCATCATATAGAGCCCATTATGTATGGAGCCTCATATGGGACCCATTATATATGGAGCAATATATGGGGACCATCATATACTGTATGGAGCATTATAAGGGGCCCATTCTGTTTGGAGTTTGGAGCGTTATATGGGGCCCATTATGTATGGAGCAAGATATGGAGTGCATTATACTGTTTGGAGCATTATATTGGGCCATTATTCTGTATGGAGCAATATATGGGGATCATTATACTGTATGGAGCATTATATGGGGACCATTATACTGTTTGTACCAATATATGGGTCTCATTATACTGCATTGAGCAATATATGGGGATCATTATTCTGTATGGAGCATTATATGGGGCTCATTATTCTGTATGGATCAATATATGGGGCTCATTATTCTGTATGGATCAATATATGGGGCTCATTATACTGTATGGAGCAATATATGGGGCTCATTATTCCGTATGGAGCATTATATGGGGCTCATTATTCAGTATGGAGCAATATATGGGGCTCATTATTCTGTATGGAGCACTATACTGTCTGGTTTCTGGCCTATTGTACAATATACAATAGTTATCACTCATATAATGCAAGAAGTGAAATCTGTGACATTGTGATATACCTATATTTCTCTGCTGTATCTGTGCATTATGAATTGTGGCCAACAGACTTTCTCCTAGGGCCCACAAAAACCTAGAGTCGGCCCTTTATGCAATGCACAGTACCACTTCTCCTGTCCTGTTGTCGAAGAAGCGACATTGGACTTTGGAAGGGTCAATATTGGTTTAGTATTTTCAATATTACTATGGCCAAATAAAAATACAATACGGGAAAAGCTGCTGAAATGGATTATCCCAAGTACGCCCCTCTCCTCTGGATAGGCGATAACTTTCCAATTGCTGGAGATTCGACTGCTGGGACCCCCATGATCTTGAAAATGGGAGCTCTGTAGAGCACCATGTAAATGCAGCTGTGGTCAATCATACGCACTATGGCGGCATTCACATGTGGCTCTTCAAATATCTTGTTTTAGGAGAGTGAGGAGCATGACAAAGTAAAGTAAAATTCACTGATCGGGGTGAGGAGTGTTATAGTATGTGGGCTGGTGGGGTTTGTGTGGCAGGACTGCTTTTTTGTCCCAGTCCGGCCCTGTCTGCAGCACTGCCTTCACAAAGCGGTGCTAAAGCTCACAACACAGCCGAGCTGTTGAAGGTGATAAAAGAACAGACCAATCAGTGGCTCTCCCTGCTAAACCCCCAACCAGGTCTGGTTGTGTGTGATAATGGATGTAACTTGGTGGTGGCTTTAAAGCTTGGCAAGTTGGTAAACACGTTCCATGCAAGGCCCACGTGCTGAACTTGCCAAGATATAGCGTTTTAATTTGCCTCGTCATCGGCTGTCATCGGCTGATTTGTGATCTTCCCACATGCTATAATTAGACCTTTAACCCCTTCATGACCCAGCCTATTTTGACCTTAATGACCTGGCCATTTTTTGCAATTCTGACCAGTGTCCCTTTATGAGGTAATAACTCAGGAACGCTTCAACAGATCCTAGGTTTTTTCGTGACATATTGGGCTTCATGTTAGTGGTAAATTTAGGTCGATAATTTTTTGTGTTTATTTGTGAGAAAAATGGAAATTTGGCTAAAATTTGTAAAATTTCCCAAACTTTCAAATTTTTAATTTTTATTCTGTTAAACCAGAGAGTAGTGTTGAGCATTCCGATACCGCAAGTATCGGGTATCGGCCGATACTTGCGGGTATCGGAATTCCGATACCGAGATCCGATACTTTTGTGGTATCGGGTATCGGTATCGAAACAACATTAATGTGTAAAATTAAGAATTAAAATAAAAAATATTGCTATACTCACCTCTCCGACGCAGCCTGGACCTCACCGAGGGAACCGGCAGCGTTCTTTGCTTAAAATGCGCGCTTTTACTTCCTTCCGTGACGTCACGGCTTGTGATTGGTCGCGTGCCGCCCATGTGGCCGCGACGCGACCAATCACAGCAAGCCGTGACGTAATTTTCAGGTCCTCAATGCCTAATTCTAGGCATTCAGGAATTTAAAATTACGTTCCGGCTTGTGATTGGTCGCGTCGCGGTCACATGGGCGACGCGACCAATCACAAGCCGTGACGTCACGGGAGGCAGGAGACGCGCGCATTTTTAAAATTACGTCACGGCTTGTGATTGGTTGCGTGCCGCCCATGTGACCATGACGCGACCAATCACAGCAAGCCGTGACGTAATTTCAGGTCCTCAATGCAGAAATAGGCATCAGGACCTGAAATTACGTCACGGCTTGCTGTGATTGGTCGCGTCGCGGTCACATGGGCGGCACGCAACCAATCACAAGCCGTGACGTAATTTTAAAAATGCGCGCGTCTCCTGCCTCCCGTGACGTCACGGCTTGTGATTGGTCGTGTCGCCCATGTGACCGCGACGCGACCAATCACAAGCCGGAACGTAATTTTAAATTCCTGAATGCCTCGAATTAGGCATTGAGGACCTGAAAATTACGTCACGGCTTGCTGTGATTGGTCGCGTCGCAGCCACATGGGCGGCACGTGACCAATCACAAGCCGTGACGTCACGGAAGGAAGTAAAAGCGTGCATTTTAAGCAAAGAACGCTGCCGGTTCCCTCGGTGAGGTCCAGGCTGCGTCGGAGAGGTGAGTATAGCAATATTTTTTATTTTAATTCTTTATTTTACACATTAATATGGATCCCAGGGCCTGAAGGAGAGTTTCCTCTCTTTCAGACCCTGGGAACCATCAGGAATACCGTCCGATACTTGAGTCCCATTGACTTGTATTGGTATCGGGTATCGGTATCGGATTAGATCCGATACTTTGCCGGTATCGGCCGATACTTTCCGATACCGATACTTTCAAGTATCGGACGGTATCGCTCAACACTACCAGAGAGTTATGTGACACAAAATAGTTAATATATAACATTACCTACATGTCTATTTTACATCAGCAAAATTTTGGAAACAAAATTTTTTCTTGCTAGGAAGTTGTAAGGGTTAAAATTTGACCAGCAATTTCTCATTTTTACAACAAAATTTACAAAACCACTTTTCTTAGGGACCACCTCACATTTGAAGTCAGTTTGAGGGGTCTATATGACTGAAAATACCCAAAAGTGACACCATTCTAAAAACTGTACCCCTCAAGGTGCTTAAAACCATGTTCAAGAAGTTTATTAACCCTTCAGGTGCTTCATAGCAGAAGAAGCAACATGGAAGGAAAAAATGAACATTTAACTTTTTAGTCACAAAAATGATCTTTTAACAACAATTTTTTTATTTTACCAAGGGTAAAAGGAGAAACTGGACCCCAAAAGTTATTGTACAATTTGTCTTGAGTACGCTGATACCCCATATGTTTGGGGGAACCACTGTTTGGGCGCACGACAGGGCTTGGAAGGGAAGGAGTGCCATTTGACTTTTTCAATGAAAAATTGGCTCCAATCTTTAGCGGACACCATGTCGCGTTTGGAGAGCCCCTGTGTACCTAAAGATTGAAGCTCCCCCACAAGTGACCCCATTTTGGAAACTAGACCCCCCAAGGAGCTTATCCAGATGCATAGTGAACACTTTGAACCCCCCGGTGCTTCACAAATTGATCCGTTGAAATGATAAAGTACTTTTTTTTTTTACAAAAAAATTATTTTAGCCTCAATTTTTTCATTTTTACATGGGCAACAGGATAAAATGGTTCCTAAAATGTGTTGGGCAATTTCTCCTGAGCACACCGAAACCTCAAATATGGGGGTAAACCATGGTTTATGCACACAGCAAGGCTCGGAAGGGAAGGAGCGCCATTTGACTTTTGAATGAAAAATTAGCTCCAATCATTAGAGGACACCATGTCGCGTTTGGAGAACCCCTGTGTGCCTAAGCATTGGAGCTCCCCCACAACTGACCCCATTTTGGAAACTAGACCCCTCAAGGAACTTATCTAGATGAATAGTGAGCACTTTGAACCCCCAGGTACTTCACAAATTGGTCTGTAAAAATGAAAAAGTACTTTTTTTTCCCAAATAAATTATTTTAGCCTCAATTTGTTCATTTCCACATGGGCAAAAGGATAAAATGGATCCTAAAATTCATTGGCCAATTCCTCCTGAGTACACCGATACCTCAAATGTGGGAGTAAACCACTGTTTGGGCACACAGCAGGGCTCAGAAGGGAAGGAGCGCCATTTGACTTTTTGAATGAAAAATTAGCTCCAATCGTTAGCGGACACAATGTCACGTTTGCAGAGGCCCTGATGTGCCTAAACAGTAGAAACCCCCCACAAGTGACCCCATTTTGAAAACTATACTCACCAAGGAACTTATTTAGATGTGTGGCGAGTAGTGTTGAGCGATACCGTCTGATACTTGAAAGTATCGGTATCGGAAAGTATCGGCCGATACCGGCAAAGTATCGGATCTAATCCGATACCGATACCCGATACCAATACAAGTCAATGGGACTCATGTATCGGACGGTATTCCTGATGGTTCCCAGGGTCTGAAGGAGAGGAAACTCTCCTTCAGGCCCTGGGAACCATATTAATGTGTAAAATAAAGAATTAAAATAAAAAATATTGCTATACTCACCTCTCCGACGCAGCCTGCACCTTACCGAGGGAACCGGCAGCGTTGTTTGCTTAAAATTCGCGCTTTAACTTCCTTACGTGAAGTCCCGGCTTGTGATTGGTCGCGCGCCGCCCATGTGGCCGCGACGCAACCAATCACAGCAAGCCGTGACGTAATTTCAGGTCCTTCAGGATTTTAAAATTACGTTCCGGCGTTGTGATTGGTCGCGTCGCGGTCACATGGGCGACGCGACCAATCACAAGCCGCGACGTCACGGGAGGCAAGAGACGCGCGCATTTTAAAATGCGCGCGTGTCCAGCCTCCCGTGACGTCACGGCTTGTGATTGGTCGCGTCGCCCATGTGACCGCGACGCGACCAATCACAACGCCGGAACGTAATTTTAAAATACTGAAGGACCTAAAATTACGTCACGGCTTGCTGTGATTGGTTGCGTCGCGGCCACATGGGCGGCACGCGACCAATCAGAAGCCGTGACGTCACGGAAGGAAGGAAAAGCGCGAATTTTAAGCAAACAACGCTGCCAGTTCCCTCGGTAAGGTGCAGGCTGCGTCGGAGAGGTGAGTATAGCAATATTTTTTATTTTAATTCTTTCTTTTACACATTAATGTTGTTTCGATACCGATACCCGATACCACAAAAGTATCGGATCTCGGTATCGGAATTCCGATACCCGCAAGTATCGGCCGATACCCGATACTTGCGGTATCGGAATGCTCAACACTAGTGGCGAGCACTTGGAACCCCCAAGTGCTTCACAGAAGTTTATAACGCAGAGCCGTGAAAATAAAAAATAATTTTTTCTCTCCTCCAAAATTATTTTTTAGCAAGCAATTTTTTATTTTCACAGGAGTAACAGGAGAAATTGGACTCCAAAAGTTGTTGTCCAGTTTATCCTGAGTGTGCTGATACCCCATATGTGGGGGGAACCACTGTTTGGACACACGTCTTGGCTCGGAAGGGAAGTAGTGACGTTTTGGAATGCAGACTTTGATAGAATGGTCTGCGGGCGTCATGTTACATTTGCAGAGCCTCTGATGTGCCTGAACAGTAGAAACCCCCAACAAGTGACCCCATTTTGGAAACTAGACCCCCCAAGGAACTTATCTAGATGTGTGGTGAGCACTATGAACCCCTAAGTGCTTCACAAACGCAGGGACATGAACATAAAAAATCATTTTTCTTTCCTCAAAAATTATATTTAGCAAGCAATTTTTTATTTTCACAAGGGTAACAGGAGAAATTGGACCCCAAAACTTGTTGTCCAGTTTGTCCTGAGTGCACTGATACCCAATATGTGGGGGGGAACCACTGTTTGGGCACACGTCGGGGCTCGGAAGGGAAGTAGTGACGTTTTGGAATGCAGACTGTTAGAATGGTCTGCGGGCGTCATGTTATGTTTGCAGAGCCCCTGATGTGCCTAAACAGTAGAAACCCCCACTAAGTGACCCCTTTTTGGAAAGTAAACCCCCAGGGAACTTATCTAGATGTGTGGTGACCACTTTGAACCCCCAAGTGCTTCACAGAAGTTTATAACCCAGAGCAGTGAAAATAAAAAAATAATTTTTCTTTCCTCAAAAATTATTTTTTAGCAAGCAATTTTTTTTCCCAAGGGTAACAGGAGAAATTGGACCCCAAACGTTGTTGTCCAGTTTGTCCTGAGTATGCGGATACCCCATATGTGGGGGTGAACCACTGTTTGGGCACACATTGTTGCTCGGAAGGGAAGTAGTGATGTTTTGGAATGCAGACTTTGATAGAATGGTCTGCAGGCGTCAGGTTACGTTTGCAGAGCCCCTGATGTGCCTAAACATTAGAAACCCCCCACAAGTGACCCCATTTTGGAAACTAGACCCCCCAAAGAACTTATGTCGATGTGTAAAGAGCACTTTTTACCCCCAAGTGCTTCACAGAAGTTTATAACGCAGAGCCGTGAAAATAAAAAATCTTTTTATTTTCCTCAAAATTGATTTTTTAGTCCGCAATTGTTTATTTTCACAAGGGTAACAGGAGAAATTGGACCACAAAAGTTGTTGTCCAGTTTGTCCTGAGTACGCTGGTACCCCATATGTGGGGGTAAACCACTATTTGGGCACACGTCGGGGCTCGGAAGGGAAGTAGTGACGTTTTGAAATGCCGACTTTAATGGAATGGTCTGCGGGTGTCATGTTACGTTTGCAGAGCCCCTGATGGGCCTAAACAGTCGAAACCCCCACAAGTGGCCCCATTTTGGAAACTAGACCCCCAAGGAACTTATCTAGATGTCTGGTGAGCCCTTTGAACTCCCAAGTGCTTCACAAAAGTTTGTAAAGTAGAGCCGTGAAAATAAAAAATAATTTTTTTCCCAACAAAAATAAATTTTTAGCCCCCAATTTTTTATTTTCCCAAGGGTAACAGGAGAAATTAGACCCCCAATGTTGTTCTGCAATTTTTCTTGAGTACGCTTATGCCCCATATGTTTGGGTAAACCACTGTTTGGGCGAACGTCGAGGCTCAGAAGGGAAGGGAGCACCATTTGACTTTTTGAACGCAAGATTGGCTGGAAACAATGGTGGCGCCATGTCGCGTTTGGGACCCCCTGATGTACCTAAACAGTGGAAACCCCTCAATTCTTACTCCAACACTAACCCCAACACACACCTAACCATAATCCCAACCCTAAGCATAACCCTTACCACAACCCTAACCCCAATACACCCCTAACCCTAATCCCAACCCTAACCACAAGCCTAACCCTAACCCCAACACACCCCTAACCCTAATCTTAACCCTAATTCCAACCCCAACTCTAATCCCAACCCTAACTCTAATTCCAACCCTAACCCTAAGGCTATGTGCCCACGTTGCGGATTTGTGTGCGGATTTTTCCGCACCGTCTTTGAAAAATCCACAGGTAAAACACACTGTATTTTACCTGCGGATTTCCAACGGTTTTACACCTGCGGATTCCTACTGAGGAGCAGGTGTAAAACGCTGCAGAATCCGCAAAAGAATTGACATGCTGCAGAAAATACAACTCAGCGTTTCCGCACGGTATTTTCCGCACCATGGGCACAGTGGATTTGGTTTTCCATAGGTTTACATATTACTGTACAATGCATGGAAAACTGCTGTGAATATGCAGCAGCCAATCCGCTGCAGATCCGCAGCCAAATCCGCACCGTGTGCACATACCCTAATTCCAACCCTAATTCTAACCCTAATTCTAACTCTAATTCTAACCCTAACCCTAATTGCAACCCTAACCCTAGTTCTAATCCAAACCCTAGTTCTAACCCTAACCCTAGTTCTAACCCTAATCCTAGTGGAAAAATAAAATAAATATATTTTCTTTATTTTATTTTTTTCCCTATCTGTGGGGGTGATAAAGGGGGTGTTATTTACTATTTTTTTGATTCGCATGCGCCCGCCATTTTGGAAGATGGCGGTGCCCATCGCTAAAGACCGCCAGCAGCGGGAGGGACGCCAGGACTCGGGAGGCACAGAGGGGGTGAGATCGGACAGGGGGGACGGAGGACAGGCGGGGACAGAGGACAGGATGGAAGGGTGGAGGACAGGACGGGAGGCGGAGGACAGGACGGAGGGGAAAGGAGGGCTGACGGCAGTGGCAGATCGCTGCTGTCAGTCAGTGGTGGGGGTGGATCGGGGTCTCCAGCCATGGCCGATGATATTGCAGCATAGGCCATGGCTGGATTGTAATATTTCAGCAAGTTTCACTGGTGAAATATTACAAATTGCTCTGATTGGCTGTTTCACTTTCAACAGCCAATCAGAGCGATCGTAGCCATGTGGGGGCAAAGCCACCCCCCCTGGGCTGAAGTACCACTCCCCCTGTTCCTGCAGGTTGGGTGAAATTACAGTTAATCCTTTAACCCAACCTGCAGGAACGCGATCATTCTGTGGCACAGCATATGCGTCACAGGTCGGATTGGCGCCGACTTTCATGACGCATACGCTGTGTCACAGGTCGGGTAGGGGTTAAAATAATAATAATAAATAATAATAATTTTACTTCTATAGCGCCAACATCTTCTGCAGCACTTTACATTTTAGAGGGGACTTGTACAGACAATAAAATACATTACATAATAACTATAATCACATAATCAATAGATACCAAGAGGAATGAGGGCCATGCTTGCAAACATACAATCTATGAGGAAATAGGGGAGACACGAAAGGTGGATGGTAACAATTTCTTTCATTTTTCTGATCAGCCAAAATGTAAGAAATCGGGTGTTCATGTAATGCTACATTAACCGGTTACCAACCAGTATGTGTAAAAGTACAGACATAGTACAGACATAGAGGGCTATTAAATGCATAATGCATATGACAACAAGATACAAGGATCCTGATTATGAAGAAAAATTTGAAGGAGCAACGCATGTGCGATATACGCTGACCCCGGCAATGGAGGAGATGGAGAAATTAATTTCTCCGCCTCCTCCGCAGCTGTGCTCCAATGCTCTCTGTGCGAGAGACTCAGAGCACAGATGCATGACACTCGGCATCCACTCGCTGCAGAGCAGGAGCCAAGGGTCGTTATCATATCGCATCCAATGCTCTCACATTGGATGCCATATGTCTGACCCCAGCCTAATGAAGATTATTGCCATTGCTTAATTGTCACGTAAGATTATCTGTACCTGGATTGTGCCAGTCGTACAACTGCTAGATAAAGATACGCTATTTTTTAGAACAATAGAAAATTGATTTTTTTTTTAAATCAGCTTGCTGACACATTGCAAATGCAGAGTATTGAAGATTACTGCCCCTGCTAAATTGTCACGTAAGATTATCTCTACCCATATTGCACCAGTCGCACAACTGCTAGACAAATATTAGTTATTTTAGGTGGAAAATAGCAAAGAGCTGCAGCATGTACTTACAATGATCAGAACACCCAGGTACCTGCCTTTCACACACCCACCCTCCCTCCTATTAAATCTTTCAATAACAAGTAATTTTGACAACGTTCAGCTCTTAAAAGAGCTTTTTTGGAATAAGTAATGCTCACTATAACTTTCTATCACTGTCCCTATGCTTCTTTCACTCTCTCTATGCTCACACTACGCTCTCACTATGCTGTTTCCGGCTGCAATGTGCGCAAGATGACACCGGCAGCGTTTAGATAGTCCCTATGATGCTGGAAGGCCAGCCAATCACAGTAATTCCACACTAAAGATGGTGCCGGAATTACTGTGATTGACAAGCCAGCCCAGCATGTTCATTGGCTGTAAATAAAGTGCCGTGCTAACATGAGAAAAAAAATTAAATAAAATATAACTTTTAATATAAACCTTTAAAAACAGGACACACAACAATTACAGACACCACACATAAAAAGTGCACACTGCATAAACCCTATAGACAAACCCTGGTCTGTATGCCTGCCTGACTGTGGAGGTTGGCACCCTATATCAGCCTACACGAGAATGGCGCCCCCGCTCACAGATGGCTGACCCTGTTAACCTGTTTGCCTTACCGGTAAGTGCCAGCTGCTACACTTTCACAACATGGAAAGGTAGTACCCCATAGTATAGGTTAAAAAAACAGGCAGTGCATCTATCTATATATATCTGTATTTCAGACCAGGGAAAAGAAATAAAATGCCTTGCTTGATAAAGATATTGATTATCATAAATTTGATAAGATGACCCTTCTCTCTAAACTGTACTTCCACTGCTCCCTACCTAGCAGCGGAGGTTGGCACCCTACTTGTCAGCAGATAAGGCGCCCCCCACTCCACAGCGGCTAACCCTAGAAGACCCTGCTTCTATTCATCTAACCTCCTGAGGAGCTGTCAGGCGAAACACATAGAGGTTCCAGGACATCTATGCTTGATTAGTACCCCTCTCATATCCATTCATATCCAATACTAATTGCATCTATGATTTATATCTAGAACTAAACTCAATATGCATGGCTCCAATTTTGATAGATATACCCCCTAGACATAACCTGGATATCAGCAGGGCGCTATTCTTGTGTGGGCTGATATAGGGTGCCAACCTCCGCAGTCAGGCAGGCATACAGACCAGGGTTCATCTATAGGATTTATGCAGTGTGCACTTTTCATGTGTGGTGTCTGTAATTGTTGTGTGTCCTGTTTTTAAAGGTTTATATTAAAAGTTATATTTTATTTATTTATTTATTTGTTTTTCTCATGTTAGCACTTATTCTATTACCCCTATATCTAGACCTTACTATTCTGCAAATAAAGTACCAAACATGCTGGGTGGGTCACTCGAATATACCGAGGTGAATACCTAGTTACTCGCCGAGTAACAAATAGCCCGAATACCGTACTGTTCGTGCGAGTAATGAATAGTGCTGAATGTATTTGCTCATCACTGTTCATGAATCCACCATGAGAAAAAGACTGGGTGAAAATGGCCTGCATGGTGAAGTTCCCAGACAAAAACCACTGGTAAGTATGCAGAACATAAAGGCTCATCTCCATTTTGACAGAAAACATCTTGATGATCCCCAAGACTTTTGAGAGAATACTCTGTAGACTGGTGAGACAAAAGTTGAATTTTTTGGAAGGTGTATGTCCCATTACATTTGTCGTAGAAGTAACACAACATTTTGGAAAAGGAACATCATATCAACAGTAAAATATGGTGGTAGTAGTGTGATGGTCTGGGTCTCTTCTGTTCTTCAGGACCTGGAAGATTTGTAGTGATAAATGGAACCATGAATTCTGCTGTCTACCAATAAATCCTGAAGGAGAATGTCCAGCCATCTGTGCATGACTTCAAGCTGAAGCGCACTTGGGTTATGCAGCAGGACAATGGTTCAAAACACACCAGCAAGTCCTCCTGTGAATGGCTTAAGAAAAATTAAGTGTCATGCAGCTGCAGTGCAGTACAGCGCAACCTTCACCAGGGGGAGCTTTATCGGGAAGTGAGACTGCACACACTGAGCAGCTGAACAGATGCCACCTAGTAGCAAGAGAGTAGTCAAAAAAAGCCGAGTCAGGGCACAAGATAACACGTCAGTACAAAAAGGAGTAAAACAGAAAGGATAGTCAGGACGTAGCAAGAGATCAGTAAACCGGGACGAGCAAAATACAGTACAAAAGGGAAAAATCCAAACAGAGTCAATAGCCAAGCCAGGAGATCAGAATCAGGGAATCAAGCAGAACAGACAAACGCAGGGAAAGGGCAGACAGAGGGAGATAACAAACACAGGACAAGTCAGGGTACACAGCAGGACAAACCAAGGGTTTCCAGAGTCAGGTTCACAAGCCGAAGACAGAACTATAGCTGACACCACCCTCAGGATACCTGGGAGCTAAATAGCAAACCCGAGCCCAGAATGAGGCAGAGCAAGTTAACCCTAGACATGATCCACCCAGAGAAAGAGCAGACAGGACTAAACTCCGGAATGGATCATGACAGTACCCTCCTCTCAAGGGGGGGCCACCAGACCCCCAGGTTTTCCAGGATAACGTGCATGAAATGCCTGGACCAGTCGATTAGCATGGACAGATCGTGCCAGAACCCAAGATCGATCCTCAGGACCGTAACCCTTCCAATGGACCAAGTACTGAATAGAACTACGGACCATGCGAGAATCTACAATCTGTTCCACTTCATACTCGGTCTGACCATCCACAGAGACAGGAGGCGGAGGGGATGGAGACCCAGCAGAGGATGGTAAAAATGACTTAAGAAGGGACTTATGGAACACATTGGTAATCCGAAGCGTTGGAGGAAGTCGTAAGCGAAAGGCAACTGGATTGATCACCTCAATGATCTCATAAGGACCAATAAACCTGGGACCTAGCTTAGCCAAAGGAACCTTGAGACGAATGTTCCTGGTAGACAACCACACTTAATCTCCCACCAGGAACATAGGTCCCACAGACCGTCGCTTATCCGCAAAAAGTTTATGTTTGCCCTGAGCCTCTCTGATGTTCTTCTGGACCTCCCTCCACACCTCCCCCAATCATTGTACTGCTGTATCAGCCCCTGGACATCCTGAATCCAGCCTAGAAAATTCACCAAAATGAGGGTGAAAACCGTAGTTACAGAAGAACGGGGAGGTGCCCGTGGACTGGTTAACCCGATTGTTAAATGCAAACTCAGCCAGGGGCAACGAAGAACACCAATCATCCTGCCGAGACGTAGCAAGACACCTCAAAATCTGTTCAAGAGACTGATTGGTCCTCTCCGTCTGACCGTTAGTCTCAGGATGGTAAGCAGAGGAGAACGTCAAACAAACACCCAATTTTTTACAAAAAGCCCTCCAAAATTTGGACACAAATTGTACCCCTCTATCAGAAACCACATTCAAAGGCACACCATGCAACCATACAACATGCTACATAAACAGCTTAGATAATGTTTCAGCATTAGGCAATCCTGCCAGAGGTACAAAATGCGCCTGTTTACTGAATCTGTCAACCACTACCCAGATTACAGTTTTGCCATTAGAAGAAGGGAGGTCAGTGATAAAATCCATGGACAAATGAGTCCAAGGTCTATCCGGAATTGGCAATGGCACCAATTCCCCGGCCGGCCGGTTATGGGAGCTCTTAGCACGGGCACAGGTATCACAAGCAGACACAAACACAGTGACATCTGAGGTCATGTAGGAACACCAAAACAGCCTAGCGATGGCTTTCCGGGTGGCAGAGATCCCCGGGTGTCCACTGAGAGCAGAATCGTGGAACTCCTGGAGAACCCTCAATCGGTACTGAACTGGGACAAAAAGCTTATTGTCAGGCAAAGAGGGAGGAGCAAGAGACTGAGCCTTTTGAATCTCCTGCTCCAATTCAGAGGATACCCCTGCAACAACCACCCCGTGCTGAAGAATGGAGGAAGGAGGTTCGGGGGGTGATATCGGATCAAAACTGCGAGATAAGGCATCAGCCTTGACATTCTTGGAACCAGGCCGAAAAGTGATAGAAAAATGAAAACGAGAGAAAAAAAGCGACCATCTAGCCTGTCTAGGAGTTAACCGTTTGGCAGTTTCAATATAAGACAAGTTCTTCTGGTCAGTAATCACTGTGATCCGATGAACTGCCCCCTCCAAAAAATGCCTCCATTCTTCAAAAGCCAATTTTATAGCCAATAACTCCCGGTTCCCAACATCATAGTTCCTCTCAGCAGAAGAAAACTTCCGGGAGAAAAAGGCACATTGTCTTAAATTGGTCAAAGTAACGGGTCCCTGAGACAACACCGCCCCTACTCCCACCTCTGATGTGTCCACCTCCACAATGAATGGTTCAGATGGATTGGGCTGAACTAATACAGGAGCAGTTATAAAACACTTTTTTAATGTAATAAATGCTTCAACTGCCAAGGATGACCAAACTTTGAGATCAGCCCCCTTGCGAGTGAGATCGGTGAGTGGCTTGACTACCTGAGAAAACCCCATGATGAATTTTCGATAATAATTGGCGAAACCCAGAAAACGCTGCAACCCCTTGAGGTCTCTGGGTTGCACCCAATCAACAATGGCCTGTACCTTTCCGGGATCCATCCGAAACCCATTGGCAGAAAGGATGATCCCCAGAAAAGAAAGCTCCTGGACACAAAACAAACATTTCTCAGGTTTAGCAAACAGAGAATTTCCCCGTAACCTGTGAAGAACAGCACGTAAATGACCAATGTGGGATTCCTTGTCAGGCGAGAAAACAAGGATATCATCCAGGAATACAACCATAAAGCGCCCGATAAAATCAGAAAATACATCATTCATGAAATTTTGAAACACCGCGGGCGCGTTAGTGAGACCGAAGGGCATGACCAAGTTCTCAAACAGACCCTCGGAGGTGAGAAATGCCGTTTTCCACTCATCCCCCTCCTGAATACGAATAAGGTTATATGCTCCCCTAAGATCCAGTTTGGAAAACCACTTAGCCCCAGACAATTGGTTATAGAGATCAGGAATGAGTGGGAGAGGGTAGGTATTTCTCACTGTAATTTTATTTAGTTCCCGGAAATCGAGGCATGGACGTAAACCACCATCTTTCTTCTTGACAAAAAAAAATCCCGCAGCCACAGGTGAGACAGAGGGACGGATGTGACCTTTGCGAAGACTTTCAGAGATATATTTTTTCATGGCAATATGTTCCGGGCCAGAAAGATTGTACAAACGGGCTTTGGGCAATTTAGCACCCAGAATAAGATTGATGGTACAATCATAAGAACGATGGGGTGGTAAGACCTCAGCCTCTTTTTCGGAGAACACGTCCCCAAAGTCCTTTAGGTACTCCGGAATACCCTCCGGACTAATGGTGGACACAAACACAGCAGAAAGACAACCATTGGAACAATTAGGACCCCATTTAACAATATCACGAGATCCCCAGTCTATAACAGGATTATGCCTCTGCAGCCAGGGGAACCCCAACACCAGTCCCGCAGGAAGATTACTCATAACATAACATGAAATTCGTTCCTGGTGCAAGGACCCCACCTTGAGGACGAACTCCTCAGAGACAAATTTAAGGACATTTTGAGCCAACGGTGTCTTATCAATGGCAACGATATGGATGGGAGCCTCTAGCCTAACTGTCCCTAACTTTAACTTGGACACCAGACTAGAGTCAATGAAGTTCGTGGAAGATCCACAGTCCACAAACGCTGAAGTGGATGCAAAACCACCTCCAGAACACAGTTCCACCTCTAACAAAACTTTTTGAAATGACAAAAATTGTACCTTAGAGTCTGGATGGCCTCCAAGACCATCACCCAGACTCAGCAGCTTGTTACTCGATGGACAAGAGGGGCAGTCCTTCTTCCAATGTCCCGGATCTCCACAATAAAAACATAATTTCCCATCACGTCGCCGTTTCCTTTCCTTCTCCTTGAAATTGGTGGCACCAATTTCCATTGTCTCCTTGAGTGACATCGCCTCAGACTTGGCAGGAAAAACAGGAATCTCACGCTGGAAAATTCTTCTCTCCCGTAACCTCCGGTCCATACGAATGGCCTGGATCATGGCCTCTACCAGGGAACTGGGTGGTGTATGAAGGGCCAGCGCATCCTTGAGATGATCTGAAAGTCCTCTCTCAAACAGGCACCTCAGAGCAGAGTCACCCCAAGACACCTCAACGGACCACCGCCTAAACTCAGAACAATACTGTTCAGCAGTGAGTTCATTCTGGGAGAGACTCATGATCATGTCCTCTGCTACCCTGACCCGGTCTGGTTTGTCATAAATCAGTCCCAAAGCCTCAAAGAATCTGTCCACAGACAAACGTTCAGGGGCAGAAGCAGGTAAAGAGAAGGCCCATGACTGAGGTCCCTCCCGCAGTAAGGAAATGATTATCCCCACCCGCTGACTCTCATCTCCAGAAGATCTGGGTCTAAGAGAAAAAAAAAGCTTGCAACTCTCCTTAAAAGTAAAAAATCTCTCCCTCTCCCCAGAGAAGGTATCTAGGAGCTTGACTGTAGGTTCAGGAGAATGCAAAGAGACATCAACAGTGTCAGAACGCTTACAGTCAGTCTGCAAGGATTTAACTGTGTCAGAAAACTCCCTTTGCAGGTGGTTATGAGATGAAGACAAGGCCCTCTGTTCCACAAACAGGTCTTGTATCATAACTGTCAAACTATCCATTTGATCCGCCAAGGTATGGAGCGGATCCATAGCAAACAGAGCAGGGGAAAAAAAATGCAGTAATCCCCTCAAATGTGTGGTCAGCTATAATGTCATGCAGCTGCAGTGCAGTACAGCGCAACCTTCACCAGGGGGAGCTTTATCGGGAAGCGAGACTGCACACACTGAGCAGCTGAACAGATGCCACCTAGTGGCAAGAGAGTAGTCAAAAAAAGCCGAGTCAGGGCACAAGATAACACGTCAGTACAAAAAGGAGTAAAACAGAAAGGATAGTCAGGACGTAGCAAGAGATCAGTAAACCGGGACGAGCAAAATATGGTACAAAAGGGAAAAATCCAAACAGAGTCAATAGCCAAGCCAGGAGATCAGAATCAGGGAATCAAGCAGAACAGACAAACGCAGGGAAAGGGCAGACAGAGGGAGATAACAAACACAGAACAAGTCAGGGTACACAGCAGGACAAACCAATGGTTTCCACAGTCAGGTTCACAAGCCGAAGACAGAACTATAGCTGACACCACCCTCAGGATACCTGGGAGCTAAATAGCAAACCCGAGCCCAGAATGAGGCAGAGCAAGTTAAACATGACATGATCCACCCAGAGAAAGAGCAGACAGGACTAAACTCCGGAATGGATCATGACATTAAGACTTTAGAGTAGTCTAGTGAAAGTCCTGACCTTAATCCGATTGAGATGCTGTGGCATAATCTTTAAAAGGTGGCTCATGTTCAAAAATCCTCCAATGTGGCTGAATTACAACAGTTCTGTAAAAATGAGTGGGCCAAAATTCCCTCAGAGTGTAAAAGACTCATTGCCAGTTATTGCAAACTCTTGATTGCAGTTGTTTCTGCTAAGGGTGGCCCAGCAGTTATTTGGTTCAGGGTGCAATCACTTTTTCACACTACTTTCACATTATTTTTGTCAGATTCAAGTTATTTATTTGACCACAGTGGGTATTTCTGTCACTAAATGAGGGTACCAACAATTTTGACCACATGTGTACGTGTGACAAACATGCAAAAAAGTAGGAAATCAGGAAGGGGCAAACACTTTTTCACACAACTGTATCCCATGTGTTGTACCTATTCCTGTAAATAGAGCATTGTCTCTCATTAGTAGTGTTGAGCATTCTGATACCACAAGTATCGGGTATCGGCCGATACTTGCGGTATCGGAATTCCGATACCGAGATCCAATACTTACCCCATATCGGATACCAGAATCAGAAGTTCCCATAATTCAAACAGCACAAATTCAGCCAATGAGGAATGATTCTAAGTGTGGGCACATCCTGTTCAGCATGGTGGGCATGTAACTACTGGCAAGGCTATGATTGGCTGCTGAAATGATGTCATGATGCACTATAAAAAACGCTGCCGCCCTTTCTGGCTCACTCTGCTGTGAATTCAGTTCGGCATAGGATGCTGTGTTCTGACTGAGGGCCAGTTGAGATAGCGATTTGCTTCTTTGTGCTTTTCCCAGGCTAATTTAGCAACCGCTGTGTGTTCACCTTGCTTTTGCCTTGCAGCGCTGTTTTCACAGCGATCTGCAAGGTCTCTGTGTGTGGGTGTCTGTGAGTGCAGCCCACTCTCTAGTCTGTGTGCAGCCATAGCCGGTTGTATTCAGGTCAGGGTGGTTCACTGTCTCATACTGTTCTATCCATTCAATTGTCCTTTTTTGCAAATAGTGCAGCCCGCTGCACATTTTTTCAAATAGTTCCTATTAGTGGCTTTCCACCCGTATCCAGCTAAATTGTGGAAAAACACTACATAGGATAACGTAGAGGAGGTTTTTTGGGCCCTGCAGCGCCGTTTACGGCTGTCTGCACAGTCTGCGTGTGAGTGCAGCTCACCCTGTAGTCTGTGTGCAGCCACAGCCGGTTGTATCCAGCTCAGGGTGCGTCACTGCCTCATAGCGTAAAATACATTGTCCTTTTTTGCAAATAGTGCAGCCCGCTGCACATTTTTTTAAATAATTCCTTTTAGTGGCTTTCCACCCGTATCCAGCTAAATTGTGGAAAAACACTACATAGGATAACGTAGAGGAGGTTTTTTTGGCCTTGCAGCGCCGTTTACGGCTCTCTGCACGGTTTCCGTGTGAGTGCAGCTCGCACTGTAGTCAGTTCAGCCCCAAAAAAATAAATAACTAATTAAGTTCACCAAACACCACTTTACAGTTGTGTAGGCCACATTAGCTCATATTAAAGTCTAGTCCACACTTTAGAAAATTAGTGTTTCCTATACCTGTTAGGAGCTGTTCAGGAATAAGCACACTAAGCCCTTAGTACTTTTCTGCTTATCTTTATCAGTCAACCAAGATGAAGAAGGCAGGGAGTAAGGCACATGGGCGTGGGCGCGGAGCAGGGAGAGGACGTGGGGATTCTGTGCCTGCTGCGGGCACCGGTGACTCATGATCACCCAGTTTCAGCAGGGAACAGTCCTTCATGCGCAGCTTTGTCGGAGAGCGCCGTACACCGCTGCTGCGTGAAGACCAAATTGAAGCCGTTGTCGGATGGATGGCAGCTAACGCATCAACTTCAATTAGTGCCACATCCTCTCAGGCACAGAGCACTGGAGAGCACCCATCTGTCTCTTCACCACCTGCCAAATTGCCCAGGCAGTCAGAGAGCCCAGGACAGGAGCCGTCTCTACTTCTGTTCTCTGAATCTCTTGGCTTGGAAACAGGGGGCCAGCCAAGCAGCATTGGAGAAATGGAAGAAGAGGCATTGTGCAGTGATGCCCAACAGCTTTTTCTCTCTGAGTCTGAAGAGGCGGGTGGGCCAGTGCCTCCGGTCACCACACCGCAGTACGCATCCGCTGATGATGACACTCAGGTGCCACTTTCTGGTGCGTGCTGTGCTGCTGAGACTACCCAGGAGGAGCAGTTGGTGGCAGAGGGTAGTGTAGATGATGAGGTCCTTGACCCATTGTGGCGTGAGGGACGTTAAGGTGGTGGGAGCAGCTCTGAGGAAGAGATTCCCCGAACGGGCCAAAGAGGAAGAGGGAGGGGGAAGACTGCGGAGCCTGTAGCCTCCACTTCGGCACCCGTTCGGAGCATGCCTCTTCCAACAGCCAAAAAGGGCGCTCCCAAGACTTGCAATGCCTGGGCCTTTTTTGACACAGTTGCAGATGACATTTGCTATGTCAAATGCAAGGTGTGTCATCAGAAAATCAAAAGAGGGAGAAATGTCAGCAGCCTCAATACCTCAAATATGTGGAAACATGTGCGGACCAGGCACGCGGCGGAGTTACAAAAACACACTGAAGAGCTAGGCCAACCAACAGCGGCAGCTGCCACCTCTTCAGCTCGTGTTGCCTCTTCCTCCAGCTCACACACAGCTGGTTCAGCTTCCTCCCAGGATCGCCATGGAAGAACCTCTGGCACTGTTGTCCAGAGACCCACTGTAATTCCACCCGCAGCACCACGTTCCCAGTCATCCTCACACTCCCAGGCCAGTCTACAGCCATCGGTAGTACAGGCATGGGAGAAAAGGCGGCCATTCTCGTCAAACCACCCACGAGCACAGGCTCTGAATGCAGGCATTGCCAAGCTTCTGTCACTGGAAATGCTGTCATTCAGGCTGGTGGAGACTGACAGCTTCCGTGACTTGACAGTACAATGTGCCCAGCCGCTTTTATTTCAGCAGGCAAGCCGTCCCTGCATGTGGAGGGACACATAAAACACACGCTACTGAATGCCGTCAGTAGCAAGGTCCACCTCACCACAGATGCGTGGACCAGTCACCATGGACAGGGGCGATACCTTTCCCTCACTGCCCATTGGGTTAACGTTGTTGAGCCGGGTACAGATCGTGCGAGTGGCGCAGGACATGTCCTGCCCACTCCAAGGATTGCAGGAATCCAGTCTGTACGCATTGACTCCTCCTCATACACAAGTTCCTCAGAAACATCGCTGCAGGAGCCGTCACAGTCCACCTCCACATGGACCCGTGAACGTTTACCTGTTACGACCAACATGAGCACAGCCGTGTCCAAACGTCAACAGGCTGTCTTGAAATTAATTTCTTTGGGGAATCGAAGCCACACAGCGCAGGAGCTCTGGAATGCCATCAAGCAGGAGAGTGATGTGTGGTTTGTGCCAGCGAATCTCCAGCCAGGCATGGTAGTGTGTGACAATGGCCGAAATCTGGTGGCAGCTCTGGGCCTTGGCAACCTCACTCACATCCCATGTCTGGCACATGTGCTCAACTTGGTCGTGCAGAGTTTTTTGAGGGACTATCCGGATCTTGATGCTCTGCTGCACAAGGTCCACCTAGAGTGTGCTCACTTGCGGCGTTCCAGCACGGCAAGATCGCGCATTGCAGCTCTGCAGCGCCGATTCCGCCTTCCGGAACATCGCATCATATGTGACCTACCTACCAGGTGGAATTCCACGTTACATATGTTGGAGCGGTTGTGTTAGCAGTAGCAAGCAGTAATGGAGTACCAGCTGCATCAGGCACAAACAAGTTGCACTCCGCGCCGTTCAGACTTCACAACCACAGAGTGGGCCACTATGAAGGACGTCTGCCAGGTTTTGCGTCCCTTCGATTATTCCACGCGGATGGCGAGTGCAGATGATGCACTAGTCAGCATGGCTGTCTGTCATGATCTCAATGGCAAGAGATCATAGCATCAGCATATATAGGAACTAGCTCTTGGAAGATGGAAACTGAGCTGACCATGAACTAAACCTAACGCACAACTAGCAGTGGCCGGGTAGCATGCCTACGTTGATTCTAGATGCCCAGCACCAGCCGGAGGACTAAATAAAACTAGCAGAGGAAAATATTAGTCCTAGCTCACCTCTAGAGAAATACCCCGAAAGGAGACAGAGGCCCCCCACATGTATTGGCGGTGAATCAAGATGAAATAACAAACGTAGTATGAAAATAGGTTTAGCAAATTTGAGGTCCACTTACTACATAGCAGAAGACAGGAAGGACACTTTCATGGTCAGCTAAAAACCCTATCAAAACACCATCCAGAAATTACTTTAAAACTCTGGCATTAACTCATAACACCAGAGTGGCAATTCCTGTTCACAAGAGCTTTCCAGACACAGTAACGAAACTACAGCTGTGAACTGGAACAAAAATGCAAAAACAAACATGGACAAGAGTCCAACTTATCTAGTAGTTGTCTAGGAGCAGGAACAAGCACAGAGAGGCTTCTGATAACATTGTTGACCGGCAAGCAACTAACAGAGCAGCAAGGTTATATAGCGACTCCCACATCTTGATGGGAACAGGTGAACAGAGAAGATGAAGACACCAGTTCAATTCCACCAGTAGCCACCGGGGGAGCCCAGAATCCAAATTCACAACAGTACCCCCCCCTCAAGGAGGGGGCACCGAACCCTCACCAGAACCACCAGGGCGATCAGGATGGGCCCTATGAAAGGCACGAACCAGATCAGAGGCATGAACATCAGATGCATTCACCCAAGAATTATCCTCCTGGCCGTATCCCTTCCACTTGACCAGATACTGGAGTCTCCGTCTGGAAACACGAGAGTCTAAGATTTTCTCCACAACGTACTCCAACTCACCCTCAACCAACAC
Source organism: Ranitomeya variabilis (assembly GCF_051348905.1). Taxonomy (NCBI): domain Eukaryota; kingdom Metazoa; phylum Chordata; class Amphibia; order Anura; family Dendrobatidae; genus Ranitomeya; species Ranitomeya variabilis. The sequence continues at coordinate 821,300,790 of NC_135232.1, read as the reverse complement.
CGGAGCAGGAGGCTCAACGGAAGGCACAACCGGTACCTCATACCTGCGCAATAATGACCGATGAAAAACGTTATGAATAGAAAAGGATGCAGGGAGGTCCAAACGGAAGGAAACAGGGTTAAGAATCTCCAATATCTTATACGGGCCGATGAACCGAGGCTTAAACTTAGGAGAAGAGACCCTCATAGGGACAAAACGAGAAGACAACCACACCAAGTCCCCAACACGAAGACGAGGACCAACACGACGACGGCGGTTAGCAAAAAGCTGAGTCTTCTCCTGGGACAACCTCAAATTGTCCACCACCTGCCCCCAGATCTGATGCAATCTCTCCACCACAGCATCCACTCCAGGACAATCCGAAGATTCCACCTGACCAGAGGAAAATCGAGGATGAAACCCCGAATTACAGAAAAACGGGGACACCAAAGTGGCAGAGCTGGCCCGATTATTGAGAGCGAACTCCGCCAATGGCAAAAAAGCAACCCAATCATCCTGGTCAGCAGACACAAAACACCTCAGATATGTCTCCAGGGTCTGATTAATCCGCTCAGTCTGGCCATTCGTCTGAGGATGGAAAGCGGACGAAAAAGATAAATCTATGCCCATCCTAGCACAGAATGCCCGCCAAAATCTAGACACGAATTGGGTCCCTCTGTCAGAAACGATATTCTCAGGAATACCATGCAAACGAACAACATTTTGAAAAAACAGAGGAACCAACTCGGAAGAAGAAGGCAACTTGGGCAGAGGAACCAAATGGACCATCTTAGAGAAACGGTCACACACCACCCAGATGACAGACATCTTCTGAGAAACAGGCAGATCTGAAATAAAATCCATCGAGATGTGCGTCCAAGGCCTCTTAGGAATAGGCAAGGGCAACAACAATCCACTAGCCCGAGAACAACAAGGCTTGGCCCGAGCACAAACGTCACAAGACTGCACAAAGCCTCGCACATCTCGTGACAGGGAAGGCCACCAGAAGGACCTTGCCACCAAATCCCTGGTACCAAAAATGCCAGGATGACCTGCCAACGCAGAAGAATGAACCTCAGAGATGACTCTACTGGTCCAATCATCAGGAACAAACAGTTTATCAGGTGGGCAACGATCAGGTCTATCCGCCTGAAACTCCTGCAAGGCCCGCCGCAGGTCTGGAAAAACGGCTGACAATACCACTCCATCCTTAAGGATACCTGTGGGCTCAGAGTTACCAGGCGAGTCAGGCTCAAAACTCCTAGAAAGGGCATCCGCCTTAACATTCTTAGAACCCGGTAGGTATGACACCACAAAATTAAACCGAGAGAAAAATAATGACCAGCGCGCCTGTCTAGGATTCAGGCGCCTGGCGGTCTCAAGATAAACCAAATTTTTGTGGTCAGTCAATACCACCACCTGATGTCTGGCCCCCTCAAGCCAATGGCGCCACTCCTCAAAAGCCCACTTCATGGCCAAAAGCTCCCGATTCCCAACATCATAATTCCGCTCAGCGGGCGAAAATTTACGGGAAAAGAAGGCACAAGGCCTCATCACGGAGCAGTCAGAACTTTTCTGCGACAACACTGCCCCAGCTCCGATCTCAGAAGCGTCGACCTCAACCTGAAAAGGTAGAGCAACATCAGGCTGACGCAACACAGGGGCAGAGGAAAAACGGCGCTTAAGCTCCCGAAAGGCCTCCACAGCATCAGGGGACCAATCAGCAACATCAGCACCCTTCTTAGTCAAATCGGTCAATGGCTTAGCAATATCCGAAAAACCAGCAATAAATCGACGATAAAAGTTAGCAAAGCCCAAAAATTTCTGAAGACTCTTAAGAGAAGAGGGCTGCGTCCAATCACAAATAGCTTGAACCTTGACAGGATCCATTTCAATGGAAGAGGGGGAAAAAATATATCCCAAAAAGGAAATCCTCTGTACCCCAAAAACACACTTAGAACCCTTCACACACAAAGAATTAGACCGCAAAACCTGAAAAACCCTCCTGACTTGCTGGACATGAGAGTCCCAGTCATCCGAAAAAATCAGAATATCATCCAGATACACAATCATATATTTATCCAAATAATCGCGAAAAATATCATGCATAAAGGACTGGAAAACTGACGGAGCATTTGAAAGACCAAAAGGCATCACTAAATACTCAAAGTGGCCCTCGGGCGTATTAAATGCGGTTTTCCACTCATCCCCCTGCCTGATTCGCACCAAATTATACGCCCCACGAAGGTCAATCTTAGAGAACCACTTGGCCCCCTTTATGCGAGCAAACAAATCAGTCAGCAACGGCAATGGGTATTGATATTTAACAGTGATTTTATTCAAAAGCCGATAATCAATACATGGTCTCAAAGAGCCGTCTTTTTTTGACACAAAGAAAAAACCGGCTCCTAAGGGAGATGACGATGGACGAATATGTCCCTTTTCCAAGGACTCCTTTATATATTCACGCATAGCAGCATGTTCAGGCACAGACAGATTAAATAAACGACCCTTTGGGTATTTACTACCCGGGATTAAATCTATGGCACAATCGCACTCTCGGTGCGGAGGTAACGAACCAAGCTTGGATTCTTCAAAGACGTCACGATAGTCAGACAGGAACTCAGGAATTTCAGAGGGAATAGATGATGAAATGGAAACCACAGGTACATCCCCATGAGCCCCCTTACATCCCCAGCTCAACACAGACATAGCTTTCCAGTCGAGGACTGGGTTGTGAGATTGCAGCCAAGGCAATCCTAGCACCAAATCATCATGTAGATTATACAGCACCAGAAAGCGAATAATCTCCTGGTGATCCGGATTAATACGCATAGTTACTTGTGTCCAGTATTGTGGTTTATTATTAGCCAATGGGGTGGAGTCAATCCCCTTCAGAGGAATAGGAGTCTCCAAAGGCTCTAAATCATACCCACAGCGTTTGGCAAAGGACCAATCCATAAGACTCAAAGCGGCGCCAGAGTCGACATAGGCGTCCGTGGTAATAGATGACAAAGAGCAAATCAGGGTCACAGATAGAATAAACTTAGACGGTAAGGTGCAAATGGAAACAGATTTACCAAGCTTTTTAGTGCGCTTAGAGCATGCTGATATAACATGAGTAGAATCACCACAATAGAAACACAACCCATTTTTCCGTCTAAAATTCTGCCGCTCGCTTCGGGACAGAATTCTATCACACTGCATACTCTCTGGCGATTTCTCAGTGGACACCGCCAGATGGTGCACTGGTTTGCGCTCCCGCAAACGCCTATCGATCTGAATAGCCATTGTCATGGACTCATTCAGACCCGCAGGCACAGGGAACCCCACCATAACATCCTTAATGGCATCAGAGAGACCCTCTCTGAAAGTCGCCGCCAGGGCGCACTCATTCCACTGAGTAAGCACAGACCATTTACGGAATCTTTGGCAGTAAATTTCCGCTTCATCTTGCCCCTGAGATAGGGACATCAAAGTTTTTTCTGCCTGAAGCTCCAAATGAGGTTCGTCATAAAGCAACCCCAAGGCCAGAAAAAACGCATCCACATTGAGCAACGCAGGATCCCCTGGTGTCAATGAAAAAGCCCAGTCTTGAGGGTCGCCCCGGAGCAAGGAAATCACAATCCTGACCTGCTGTGCAGGATCTCCGGCAGAGCGAGATTTCAGGGACAAAAATAATTTGCAATTATTTCGAAAATTCTGAAACCCAGATCTATTCCCCGAGAAAAATTCCGGCAAAGGAATTCTCGGCTCAGATACAGGTGCATGACAAACAAAATCTTGCAAATTTTGTACCTTCGTGGCGAGATTATTCAAACCTGCAGTTACACTCTGAAGATCCATTGCAAACAGGTGAACACAGAGCCATTCAAAGGAGAGAAAAAAAAAAAAAAAAAAAATTTCAGCAGACTACTTATTTCTCTCCTTTCTCAGCCAAGGATTTTAACCCTTTAGTGGGCCGGTCAAACTGTCATGATCTCAATGGCAAGAGATCATAGCATCAGCATATATAGGAACTAGCTCTTGGAAGATGGAAACTGAGCTGACCATGAACTAAACCTAACGCACAACTAGCAGTGGCCGGGTAGCATGCCTACGTTGATTCTAGATGCCCAGCACCAGCCGGAGGACTAAATAAAACTAGCAGAGGAAAATATTAGTCCTAGCTCACCTCTAGAGAAATACCCCGAAAGGAGACAGAGGCCCCCCACATGTATTGGCGGTGAATCAAGATGAAATAACAAACGTAGTATGAAAATAGGTTTAGCAAATTTGAGGTCCACTTACTACATAGCAGAAGACAGGAAGGACACTTTCATGGTCAGCTAAAAACCCTATCAAAACACCATCCAGAAATTACTTTAAAACTCTGGCATTAACTCATAACACCAGAGTGGCAATTCCTGTTCACAAGAGCTTTCCAGACACAGTAACGAAACTACAGCTGTGAACTGGAACAAAAATGCAAAAACAAACATGGACAAGAGTCCAACTTATCTAGTAGTTGTCTAGGAGCAGGAACAAGCACAGAGAGGCTTCTGATAACATTGTTGACCGGCAAGCAACTAACAGAGCAGCAAGGTTATATAGCGACTCCCACATCTTGATGGGAACAGGTGAACAGAGAAGATGAAGACACCAGTTCAATTCCACCAGTAGCCACCGGGGGAGCCCAGAATCCAAATTCACAACAGCTGTCCTCCTTATCAGCTTGCTTCAACAAAAACTGCAAGTGCTAAGGGATGATGTTGTGGAAGAGGTGGAGGAAAAGGACTCACCATTTCCATCAGCTTCTGGACAGTCAGCGCCACATGGTTCCTCACAAACGCGTAGGCAGGGGACACTTTGTGAGGAGGATGAGGAGGAGTCAATGGAGGAGGAAGACATCCATCCAGAGGAGGGAGTTACACAATTGTCCAGTAGTCAGTGTGTACAGCGAGGGTGGGTGATGAAGAGCGGGCAGAGCTCACGCCCCAAGCAGGGGACAGCGTTTCTTGGCCAGTTGGCAGTCTGCAGCACATGGTTGATTACATGCTACAGTGCCTGAGAAACGACCGGCGCATCACCCACATTCTCAACATGGCTGATTATTGGGTGTACACCCTCCTCGATCCTCGCTACCAGGACAACGTACAAAGCCTCATCACACCGTTGAACCGGGATCGTAAAATGCGGGAGTACCAAGACACACTGGTGAATTCCATCATCTTCTCCAGTCCAACTGAGAGAAGTGCTGCTAGTGCTTTACAAAGCAGCTCAGTGCGTCCTGGAAGTGGAGGAGGCTCTGCACAAAGAGGGAGCAGAAGCAGTGCTTCTGCCCAATGCAAGACCAGTATGGCCCAACTGTGGCACAGTTTTGTGTGCCCGCCACAAATGTCTACACCATCACAGGCGGCTCCAGTCAGCAGGAGGCAACGGTTCCGTCAGATGGTGATGGACTACATGTCTTGCCCTCTTACTGTACTCCCAGACAGCTCTTCCCCTTTCAAGTTTTGGGTCTCTAAGCTGGATACATGGCCAGAGCTAAGCCAGTATGCATTGGAGGTGCTGGCTTGCCCTGGGGCTAGTGTATTATCGGAACGCGTCTTTAGTGCTGCAGGTGGTGTACTAACAGACCGTCGCATGCGACTATCCTCCGATAACGTTGACCGGCTTACTTTCCTGAAAATGAACCAGGCCTGAATCTCGCAGGAATTTTCCACTCCTCTTCCTGATTAAATAATTGGGTGACTGTCTACAGTATCCAGGTCTCCTGTTGTGTTCATCTTTCTACCACCTGAACTGTAATTCCAGGGCTCCAACACCACCAGTTGAGGCTCAGAAGTGCCGTCTGCACAGTCAATACATACGACCCAGTGTTATTGGGTGTCAGTAACGTCAGCTGATCCCCAGCTGTGTAGTGGGCAATGTGTCCTGCGACCGCCATGCTGGCACAACAACTGAAATTTAAGGGAAGCTGTCCCCCCCCCCAGGCGTTTGTTGCTGAAAGAGCCACCAAGGAAAAGGTAGCTATTTTTGTTTAGCTCCTTGCACAGGCAGAACTTAACACTTATAAAATGTGTCCACTGATACCGTAAAACCGTCCCGGAGGTGGGACTTTCCTTCATAATGTGACGCAGCACAGCCGTCATTCCTACCCCCTTGGTGCCGTGCGCCGCCTCCTCAGCGTTGTTTGATTCTGTCCCGGAGCCTGCGCTGTTATGTTATCCCTTGGCCAGGCACACTTAGCGCTGCCCGTCTTCTGAAATCATTTGGTGTCAGGATGACTGCGCCTGTGCGGCCGCGCTGGCCAAGATCCCGCCTCGCAGTGTCTTCTGATTTAATCACACTGCGGGCCTGGGATCCATGGGCATGTGCAGTGCATATCTTCACCTCTGCCTCTCACTCATCTCCCTCCGCCTTCTTCAGACTGTGCGCCGTCAGCTGATCCCTAATAGCATGCCACGGCCGTGACGCCGCACAGTCTGAAGAAGCCGGAGGGAGGGGAGTGAGAGGCGAGGATATGCACTGCGCATGCCCATGGATCCCAGGCCTGCAGTGGGATTACATTAGATGACACTGTGAGGCGGGATCTCGGGCAGCGCTGCCGCACTGGCACATCCAGCCTGACACCGAATGATGTCAGAAGACGGGCAGCACTAAGTGCGCCTGGCCAAGGGATAACATAACAGCGCAGGCTCCGGGACAGAATCAAACAACGCTGAGGAGGCGGTGCACGGCACCAAGGGGGTAGGAATGATGACTGTGCTGCGTCACATTACGAAGGAAAGTTCCCCCTCCGGGACGGTCTCACGGTATCAGGGGACACATTTTATAAGTGTTTAGTTCTGTGTTTGCAAGGAGCATAATGAAAAGAGCCACCTTTTCCTTTTGCATCCTTTGTGCTGCACAAGCTGGCTCTTTCAGCTACAAACGCCTTGGGGGGGTTAAAGGTTCCCTTTCGACTTGCTCCAATTAGGCTTCGGCCTACACTGTGTTCCTCTGCTCCTCCTGCTGTCCCTGGGCTCTAACACCGCTAGTTGGTGCCTGGAAGTGCTGTCCGCACAGTCAACAGTTGCTCCTCTGTTATTGGGGTTCAGTAACGTCAGCTGCTCCCCAGCTGTGTGTGCGGCAATACCTCCAATCTGCTCCTCCTGCTGTCCCTGGGCTCTAACACCGTTAGTTGGTGCCTGGAAGTGCTGTCCGCACAGTCAACAGTTGCTCCTCTCTTATTGGGTTTCAGTAACGTCAGCTGATTCCCAGCTGTGTATCTGGCAAAACAAATCTGCTCCTCCTGCTGTCCCTGGGCTTCAACACCGCCAGTTGCTTCCCAGAAGTGCTGTCTGCACAGTCAACAGTCGCTCCTCTGTTATTGGGGTTCAGTAACGACAGCTGCTGCCCTGCTGTGTTGCGGCAATACCTCCAGCCTGCTCCTCCTACTGTCCCTGGGCTCTAACACCGCCAGTTGGTGCCCGGAAGTGCTGGCTGCACAGAGAAAAACACCCGTCAATGTGTCAGTGGGGTTCAGTAACGCCAGCTGTTCCCCTGCTGTGTAGCCGGCAACGTGTCCTGCAAACGCCACGCAGACACAAAGCTGCCGCCAGTGCAGGCATCGGCCTACACTCTGCTCCCTCTCCTCCTGCTGTCCCTGGGCTCTAACACCGCCAGTTGGTGCCCGGAAGTGCTGGCTGCACAGAGAAAAACACCAGCCAATGTGTCAGTGGGGTTCAGTAATGCCAGCTGTTCCCCTGCTGTGTAGCCGGCAACGTGTCCTGCAAACACCACGCAGACAAAAGAACTGAAATTGAAGGGAACCTGCCCCCCCAGGCGTTGGCATGTATAACGGCCACCTTGTACAGCAGTAATGCTGCATTTGTACAAGGTGGCTCATTCAGTTATTCTCCTTGCACACGTTGAACTCAACACGTCTAAAATGTGTCCCCTGAGACCATTAAACCGTCCCTGAGTTGTGACTTTCCTTTGTAATGACACGCTGCAACCCCCTTGGTAGCGCTGCCCGTCTTCTGACATCATTGGTTGGCTGGCTGCGCCTCTGCGGCCGCCCTGCCCGACACAATGCCTCTCGGTGTCTTATTTATTTTGACTGCGAGGGTGTGATTGCTGGGCATGAGCAGTGCATATGTTCGCCTGTCACTCATCTCCTTCCGCCTTCTTCAGACTGTGCGGCTTCATGGCCATGGCATGCGATAAGGGATCAGCTGATGCCGCACAGTCTGAAGCAGGTGTAAGGACATGAGTGAGAGGCGAACATATTTACTGCGCAAGGCCATGAATCCCAGCCCCGCAGTGTGAATTAATGAAAAGACACTGCGGGGCTGGGATTCATGGGCATTGCGAACCGCTCCGTCCGACATGAAATGATGTCAGAAGACGGGCAGCGCTAACAGCGCAGGGCCAAGAAATAACACAACAGCGCTGACTCCTGTACAGCAAAATGCGATGCTCAGGAGGCCACGCCAAGCACCAAGGTGTTTTTTTTTACAGCTGGGCTGCGTCTCATTAAGAAGGGAACTCATGCCTCCAAGACAGTTTTGACTGTATAAGGGGCTAAATTTTATACGTGTTTCATTCAGCGTCTGCAAGTTTCAAAACTTAAAGAGCAACCTTTCACTTGTGCAGCATTACAGCTGCACAAGGTGTGGCTCTTCTAGTTTGTAACACCTGAGGGGGGGTTAAAGGTTACCTTTAAAATTGGTTCAATTAGGCTTCGGCCTACACTCTGCTCCTCCCGCAGACCCTGGGCTCTAACACCGTCAGTTGGTGCCCGGAAGTGCTGGCTGCACAGAGAAAAACAGCCGCCAATGTGTCAGTGGGGTTCAGCAACGCCAGCTGTTCACCTGCTGTGTAGCCGGCAATGTGTCCTGAAAACATCACGCAGACACAAGAACTGAAATTGAAGGGAACCTGTCCCCCCCAGGCGTTGGCATGTATAACAGCCACCTTGTACAGCAGTAATGCTGCATTTGTACAAGGTGGCTCATTCAGTTATTCTCCTTGCACACGTCGAACTCAACACGTCTAAAATGTGTCCCCTGAGACCATTAAACCGTCCCTGAGGTGTGACTTTCCTTTGTAATGACACGCTGCAACCCCCTTGGTAGAGCTGCCCGTCTTCTGACATCATTGGTTGGCTGGCTGCGCCTCTGCGGCCGCCCTGCCCGACACAACGCCCCTCGGTGTCTTATTTATTTTGACTGCGAGGGTGTGATTGACGGGCATGAGCAGCGCATATCTTCGCCTGTCACTCATCTCCTTCCACCTTCTTCAGACTGTACGGCTTCATGGCCGTGGCATGCAATAAGGGATCAGCTGACGCCGCACAGCCTGTAGCAGGTGTAAGGACACGAGTGAGAGGCGAACATATTGACTGCGCAAGGCCATGAATCCCAGCCCCGCAGTGTGAATTAATGAAAAGACACTGTGGGGCTGGGATTCATGGGCATCGCGAACCGCACCGGCCGACATGAAATGATGTCAGAAGACGGGCAGCGCTAACAGCACATGGCCAAGAGATAACACAACAGCGCAGACTCCGGTACAGCTAATAACGACGCTCAGGAGGCTGCGCCCAGCACCAAGGTGGGATTTTTGACAGCTGTGCTGCGTCTTATTAAGAAGGAAAATCACGCCTCCAAGACAGTTTGACTGTATAAGGGGCTAAATTTTATACGCATTTTGTTCAGCGTCTGCAAGTTTCAAAACTTAAAGAGCAACCTTTCACTTGTGCAGCATTACAGCTGCACAAGGTGTGGTTCTTCTAGTTTGTAACACCTGAGGGGGGGTTAAAGGTTACCTTTAAAATTGGTTCAATTAGGCTTCGGCCTACACTCTGCTCCTCCCACAGACCCTGGGCTCTACCACCGCCAGTTGGTGCCCGAAAGTGCTGGCTGCACAGAGAAAAACACCCGCCAATGTGTCAGTGGGGTTCAGCAACGCCAGCTGTTCCCCTGCTGTGTAGCCGGCAACGTGTCCTGCAAACACCATGCAGACACAAAGCTGCCGCCAGTGCAGGCTTCGGCCTACACTCTGCTTCTCTGCTCCTCCTGCTGACCCTGGGCTCTAACACCGCCAGTTGGTGCTCGGAAGTGCAGGCTGCACAGAGAAAAACACCCGTCAATGTGTCAGTGGGTTTCAGTAATGCCAGCTGTTCCCCTGCTGTGTAGCCAGCAACGTGTCCTGCAAACGTCACGCAGACACAACAGACCTAAAACTGCCTCCAGTGCTGGCTTTGGCCTACACTCTGCTCCCTCTGCTCCTCCTGCTGTCCCTGGGCTCTAACACCACCAGTTGGTGCCCGGAAGTGCTGGCTGCACAGAGAAAAACACCCGCCAATGTGTCAGTGGGGTTCAGTAACGCCAGCTGTTCCCCTGCTGTGTAGCCGGCAATGTGTCCTGCAAACGCCACGCAGACACAAAGCTGCCTCCAGTGCAGGCTTCGGCCTACACTCTGCTCCTCTGCTCCTCCTGCTGACCCTGGGCTCTAACACCGCCAGTTGGTGCTCGGAAGTGCTGGCTGCACAGAGAAAAACACCCGTCAATGTGTCAGTGGGGTTCAGTAACGCCAGCTGTTCCCCTGCTGTGTAGCCGGCAACGTGTCCTGCAAACGCCATGCAGACACAACAGACCTAAAACTGCCGCCAGTGCTGGCTTCGGCCTACAATCTGCTCCCTCTGCTCCTCCTGCTGTCCCTGGGCTCTAACACCGCCAGTTGGTGCCCGGAAGTGCTGGCTGCACAGAGAAAAACACCCGCCAATGTGTCAGTGGGGTTCAGCAACGCCAGCTGTGCCCCTGCTGTGTAGCCGGCAACGTGTCCTGTTGTGAAATTGGATTTTGGGCTCCCCCGGTGGCCACTGGTGGAATTGAACTGGTGTGCATCATCCTCTCTGTTCACCTGTTTCCATCAGGATGTGGGAGTCGCTATTTAGCCTTGCTCCTCTGTCACTTCCATGCCGGTCAACATTGTAATCAGATGCCTTTCTGTGCATGTTCCTGCTGCTAGACAACTCCCAGCTAAGTTGGACTTTAGTCCTTGTTTGTTTTTGCATTTTGTTCCAGTTCACAGCTGTAATTTCGTTTCTGTGTCTGGAAAGCTCTTGTGATCTGAAATTGCCACTCTGATGTTATGAGTTAATACTAGAGTCTTAAAGTAATTTCAGGATGGTGTTTTGATAGGGTTTTCAGCTGACCATGAAAGTGCCCTTTCTGTCTTCCTGCTATCTAGTAAGCGGACCTCAATTTTGCTAAACCTATTTTCATACTACGTTTGTCATTTCATCTAAAATCACCGCCAATATTTGTGGGGGCCTCTGTCTGCCTTTCGGGGAAATTTCTCTAGAGGTGAGCCAGGACTATATTTTCCTCTGCAAGGATTAGTTAGTCCTCCGGCCGGCGCTGGGCGTCTAGGGATAAAACGCAGGCTACGCTACCCGGCTACTGTTAGTTGTGCGGCAGGTTTAGTTCATGGTCAGTTTAGTTTCCATCCTTCCAAGAGCTAGTTCTTATGTTTGCTGGGCTATGTTCTCTTGCCATTGAGAACCATAACAGTGTCCCAATCGTGGCTTCGGCCTACACTCTGCTCCCTCTCCTCCTGCTGTCCCTGGGCTCTAACACCGCCAGTTGGTGCCCGGAAGTGCTGGCTGCACAGAGAAAAACACCAGCCAATGTGTCAGTGGGGTTCAGTAACGCCAGCTGTTCCCCTGCTGTGTAGCCGGCATCGTGTCCTGCAAACGCCACGCAGACACAAGAACTGAAATTGAAGGGAACCTGTCCCCCCCAGGAATTGGCATGTATAACAGCCACCTTGTACAGCAGTAATGCTGCATTTGTACAAGGTGGCTCATTAAGTTATTCTCCTTGCACACGCCAAATGCAACACGTTTAAAATGTGTCCCCTGATACCATTAAACCGTCCCTGAGGTGTGACTTTCCTTTGTAATGACACGCTGCAACCCCCTTGGTAGCGCTGCCCGTCTTCTGACATCATTGGTTGGCTGGCTGCGCCTCTGCAGCCGCCCTGCCCGACACAACGCCCCTCTGTGTCTTATTTATTTTGACTACGAGGGTGTGATTGACGGGCATGAGCAGTGCATATCTTCGCCTGTCACTCATCTCCTTCCGCCTTCTTCAGACTGTACTGCTTCATGGCCGTGGCATGCGATAAGGGATCAGCTGACGCCACACAGTCTGTAGCAGGTGTAAAGTCACGAGTGAGAGGTGAACATATTGACTGTGCAAGGCCATGAATCCTAGCCCCGCAGTGTGAATTAATGAAAAGACACTGCGGGGCTGGGATTCATGGGCATAGCGAACCGCACCGGCCGACATGAAATGATGTCAGAAGACGGGCAGCGCTAACAGCGCATGGCCAAGGGATAAAACAACAGCGCAGACTCCTGTACAGCTAATAACGACGCTCAGGAGGCTGCGCCCAGCACCAAGGTGGGATTTTTGACAGCTCTGCTGCATCTCATTAAGAAGGAAAGTCACGCCTCCAAGACAGTTTGACTGTATAAGGGGCTAAATTTTATACGTGTTTCGTTCAGCGTCTGCAAGTTTCAAAACTTAAAGAGCAACATTTCACTTGTGCAGCATTACAGCTGCACAAGGTGTGGCTCTTCTAGTTTGTAACACCTGAGGGGGGTTAAAGGTTACCTTTAAAATTGGTTCAATTAGGCTTCGGCCTACACTCTGCTCCCTCTGCTCCTCCTGCTGACCCTGGGCTCTAACACCGCCAGTTGGCACCCGGAAGTGCTGGCTGCACAGAGAAAAACACCTGCCAATGTGTCAGTGGGGTTCAGCAACGCCAGCTGTTCGCCTGCTGTGTAGCCGGCATTGTGTCCTGCAAACGCCACGCAAACACAACAGACCTCCAAATGCCTCCAGTGCAGGCTTCGGCCTACACTCTGCTCCCCCTGCTGACCCTTTTGCTCCAACACCACTAGTTGGGGCTCTAGGAAGACAAGCTTGCATAGGTCCCCTTCCTGGTTCCAGTACCATCAGCTGGTTCCGGGTAGAGCCTTTGGCTTAGGTGCCTCATTCTGGGTATCCGAGTTCCACCAATGTCAGGTGGTCCTTGGTAGTGCTTTCAGGCACGGGTACCTCCTGCTTAGTAACCGGGTTCCAGTAATGTCAGCTGGTCCTCGGTAGTTCCATTGGCTCTTGGACCTTCGGCTACCCATCCGGGTTCCAGTACCGTCAGCTGGTTCTCAGCAGTGTCTTTTGCTCTTGTACCTTCTGCTCCCAATCCTGGTTCCAGTACCGTCAGCTGGTTCCTGGCAGAGCCTTTGGCTTAGTTGCCTCCTTCTGGGTTTCCGATTTCCACCAACGTCAGGTGGTCCTTGGTAGTGCTTTCAGGCACGGGTACCTCATGCTTAGTAACTGGGTTCCAGTAACGTCAGCTGGTCCTCGGTAGTTCCATTGGCTCTTGGACCTTCGGCTACCCATCCGGGTTCCAGTACCATCAGCTGGTTCTCGGCAGTGTCTTTTGCTCTTGTACCTTCTGCTCCCCATCCTGGTTCCAGTACCATCAGCTGGTTCCGGGCAGAGCCTTTGGCTTAGGTGCCTCCTTCTGGGTATCCGAGTTCCACCAATGTCAGGTGGTCCTTGGTAGTGCTTTCAGGCCCGGGTACCTCCTGCTTAGTAACCATGTTCCAGTAACGTCAGCTGGTCCTCGGTAGTTCCATTGGCTCTTGGACCTTCGAGTAGCCATCCGAGTTCCAGTTCCATCAGCTGTTTCTCGGCATTTTCTCAGCCTTCTTGTACCTTCTGCTACATTTCCAAGTTCAAGACCCTAAAGACGACGACCCGGAAGACCACCCCTAAGATGACGACGACACCAGAGACGACAACCACTGAGATGACGACGACCCTGGAGACGATGACCCTGAAGACCACCCCGATGACGTCGACCCCGGAGACGACGATCCTGGAGACAACGACGACATTGGAGACCGAGAAGCAGAAGAACAAGAGGCTGCAGAACAAAGAGCAGAAGAACATTAAGCATAACACTAAATATCAGAGCAAAAGATATTATCTAAATTATAAGCAGAAGAAGACTAAGCAGTGTATGGGTGTGAGTCTGTTCCTCCTCGTGGTGCCCCTGGATAAAGCCTGATGCTGCAGGCCAAACTGAACGCGGACAAATGTAACTCTTTTGTGACAGGCAGAACGGAAGGTGTAATCTTCAAACTTTTAGAGATAACAACTACGGGAATGCCTGTCACAAATAAGAATATGATGAAGAAGTTGAATATGAAGAAGAATAATAGTTAAATATAAAGAATATGAACAATGTAACAAAAAAAAATAATAGGTAGAAGATGAAGAAGATGAATAAGGTGAAGAAGAAGTTGATGTCAAAGATGCTGATGATGATGAAGAAGAAAGTGTGGGAGAAGTAAAAAAGAGGGTGAAGGGCGTGGAAGTAGTGAAACATCAATATCTGACAAAATAAAAAAAAACTTAACATAGTCAATATCTTTGTAACTCCAAACGTATTAAAAAAAAATTAAAATTCCTGCTATTCTATGTGATTGGGCTAAACCTCTATGCCTTTAATATCTCCGCCACCACCCCCAATAATCCTACATTATTCTTAGCTGTTTTCCTTCATGTAGAATGAACCTACAAGGAAAGAAAGGGTTTATTTTAATTCCGATATTTTCGTCCCATTGACTTGCATTGGTATCGGGTATCGGTATCGGCGAGATCCGATATTTTACAGGTATCGGCCGATACTTTCCGATACCGATACTTTCCGATATCGGAAGGTATCGCTCAACACTACTCATTAGGTAATAACTGGTTTCGAAACCTCAAGCTCCTGCATTCTAGACAGAAAATATATGGAGCTGGTCATACTTGTCCTCAGCTTTCTCCATTCAGTTCTATACAAATCTTGAAAATTGCTTAGATAGGGTCAAATCCTAAGAGTATAATCCACATCCATCACACATTAAAGGCATATCTATTGGGTGAAAATAACAATTTAACTGTCACAAATATATGAAATTATATT
This sequence comes from Ranitomeya variabilis, assembly GCF_051348905.1. NCBI lineage: Eukaryota > Metazoa > Chordata > Amphibia > Anura > Dendrobatidae > Ranitomeya > Ranitomeya variabilis. The sequence goes on along the minus strand of NC_135232.1, from coordinate 821,285,790 downwards.
GTCTGTGGGTAGCTTATGCTACAAGTTGTAGACAATTACATAATTGTATATTTTGTCTCTCATACATACTGTAGTTCTGTCCTTAGCTGAACACCAAATCTGATCTATGTTAATAGCATTGAGGTTCATTATGTCTGTAACAAATCTGTCTGAAAAAAGTTTAAATTGCACATACAAATATACCAATGACTCAGTTTAATGCCTCGTGTAATAGCCTGTGTCTACTTCTAAACAAGTGTAGAAAACATTTTATTGTTTTAAGCTTTTTAGAATTTCTCTAAGCTTAGGTAAATATGATACCTTGAACATCTCTCAAGTTTCCATAAATAATAAGTGGATGGTATCAAATGCACAGAAAAACAAAGCAGCAAAGTGCTCACTTTAGTGAAGATAATTAATTTTTCATTGACTTCTAATGTAACATTGCCCAATCAATTGAGCATTGTGTTTACAGACTTGTAGCAAGAAAGGAGACTGAGACTTCATTTGTCTACTTGACTGACCCATTCTGTCTGTTAAATGATCCTTTGGGGATTATAAAGAATATGAGTAGGGTTTTGTAAGTACATTTACTTTTAATTACAGACAGAACAGTGAGTGCTTGAAGAACAACCTTCACATATGCACCAAAGGGTAAGTCCTGTCCATTAAGAGCAAGGAACGGATGCAACGAACAGAGCAAGATTTTATTTTGGGAATTTTAATTGAACACTTTGTCTTCTAGGATTGCACATTTGTCCTATGGTAAGAAAAAGGATATTCCACATCACCAAGACCTCCGATACACTGCTTGACTATGTTTATCTTCTTTTAGTACTTGTAGCTTAATGTGATTAGTGTCAGGATGAGCGGTGAAGAAAAAAAAAAATGTTGCCGCTATGTTGTTTTAGCCCCAGATTTTACTTTTTCACAATGAAAAATAGGCAAAACTGACCACATACTTTGTAACACAATTTCGCGTGAACGTGGTAATACCCCATTGACTCAAGGAGAAGAAATTTTCGTAAAATAGTTTGTGGACTCCATGTACAGAGCCCCTGGTGAGGCAGCGTGACACACCGTACCTGTCACTCTGAAACAGTCCCAGAGAGACACTTACCCTCGCATAGTCAGGTATAATTTTTCATGTATTTATATATTGTATTGGGTAGTATATAAATTAGTGGTGGTTTTGATGGAGCTTGTAAACAGGGCAAAATGTTTATTATATACAATACCGTTCAAAAGTTTAGGGTCACCCAGACAATTTTGTGCTTTCCATGAAAACTCATACTTTTATTAATCAAATAAGTTGCCAAATGAATTGAAAATCTATTCCAGACATTGACAAGGTTCGAAAAAAATATTTTTATTTGAAATAATAATTTTCTCCTTCAAACTTTGCTTTCCTCAAAGAATGCTCCCTTTGCAGCAATTACAGCATTGCAGACCTTTTGCATTCTAGCAGTTATTTGCCTACAGATTCTAATGTACTTGTCTTGTTGCTCAGTTATGCAGCGGGTCCTCCCAATTCTCTTTCTACTCTGGTTAGAGCCTGTTTGTGCTCTCCTCTGAAGGGAGTAGTGCACAACATTGTAGGAAATCTTCAGTTTCTAGGCAATTTCTCACATGGAATATGACAGTCTTATAGAAAATGAGAGCACTCACCATCCGCTAAAAAATCCACTTCTTTATTGTGACATGTAGTCAAAAGCAGGAACAGTCAGGGAAAAACGTGATTCCACAAGAAGACGGCCGTTTCACGCTGCTGCGCTTCCACGGGTCTTCGCAGCGTGAAACGGCCGTCGTCTTGTGGAATCACGTTTTTCCCTGACTGTTCCTGCTTTTGACTACATGTCACAATAAAGAAGTGGATTTTTTAGCGGATGGTGAGTGCTCTCATTTTCTATAAGACTGTCGTATTTCATGTGGATTTTTTCATTTTTTCATTTTTTCACCCGATATCTGTACAGGCATTCACGCTTCAAGGAGGACACAAGGAATGTGTGCAGGTGATATTAACCAGCTGTTGGTGTGGCTTCTTGTTTTCTTTTCCTATCAAGTTTCTCACATGGAATAGCCTTCATTTCTAAGAACAAGGATAGACTGGCGAGTTTCACAAGAAAGTTCTTTTTTTCTGACCTTTTTGAGAGTTTAATGGAACCAACAAATGTAATGCTCCAGATTCTCAACTAGCTCAAAAGAAGGTCAGGTTTATAGGTTCTCTAATCAGCCAAACTATTCTCAGCTGTGCTAACATACTTGCACAAGGGTTTTCAAGGGTATTCTAACCATCCATTAGCCTTCTTACACAGTTAGGAAACACAAAGTACCATTAGAACACTGGAGTGATAATTGTTGGAAATGGGCCTCTATACACCTATGAAGATATTGCATTAAAAACCAGATGTTTGCAGCTACAATAGTCATTTACCACATTAACATTGTATAGAGTGTATTTCTGAATCATGTAATGTTAGCTTAATTGGAAAAAAAATTGTGCTTTTCTTTCAACAATAAGGAAATTTCTATGTGACCTTAAACTTTTGAACGGTAGTGTAGGTAGGAAAGATGTTACGCACTGGCAAAGTACTACTATTCATACCTATAGAGATTCACTTATACATTCAGGTGTGTGATGTTCCCCAGAGGTATTCCTTTTTCTACATGATTTAAACAAAAATATTGTATAACCTGTCTTAATAAATTGGTAAAGCCGATACTATATCATAGATCTCTTTTTTTGCTTTGGGATATGGTTTATCACAGATTTATTTGGCTCCTATAAATTTTCTGGAGTGCTCTGGATTACAATGGGGCCTTTTCCCACATATCAAGCTTCAAACATAAAGATGCCACTTTTCAGTTTTTGAATTTCAACAAAAATTTAAAATAATCAGTAAATTTCATTCAACTTCACAATTGTGTTCCACTTGTTGTTGATTCTTCACCAAAAATTTACATTTGGTATCTTTATGTTTGAAGCATGATATGTGGGAAAAGGTTGAAAAGTTCCAGGGGGCCGAATACTTTCACAAGGGACTACATATGTCAAACTAACATCCACATGAATTTTAAGATCCTAGCAAATCAATGGTCAGAGTATCATGATACCTATACCAGCCTGTCTTCTTCCCATACCCTGGTCTTTACCCAGGTGACATATGCGAACCTGCTTGCCCATATTATGTAAAGAAAAAAATACTTATCCAGACTGGGCTACCTTTTTTCCATGCTTTGTGGTCCAATTCTGATGCTCACTTACTCTCTGATTTTAGATGTCGACATCAGTGCTCTAGCAGATTTCAACTAGGCAGATCCATACAACCATTCACAGTTTTACTCAGTAACATATATTAGTGATGTCCATTATACACAGGAGAAATATTACCCCTTAGACCTCAGTCCAGTGACTCTCACACCTAGCCAAATCAGATTTCATACTTTGCACTGATGAGGGGAAATATCCCAAAATACTGGGCCTGCAAATTGAGATTCTGATTTGCCTTTTATCCCAAGTCATATTGCAAGATTCGTTAAAGGGTCTATAGTGACTTGTAGGATTGCTGCTGCCAAAATATATACTATAGAGTTTATGTTTGCTCTGAAGAGGCACTTTGCACATTTTACAAATAGTAATAAAGAAAAGTATGTTATTCACCAATTGCATATCTTCTTTTTTGTAATGAATAAAATTGTGCCAAAAGCTGAGGACAACTTAAGACTTGCTCTAATTGCTGGCCGGCTTCACTTTGTCAAATGCCAAATGAGCAAGTGATGTTGCTTCATGTGCTGAAAAAGAGCACATAGTTCTAATCTAGAAACGCATATTTTCCTCCTGAAGCTCCAAGAATCTTATGGTGGCTACATGAAAAAGAACTCCCCATATACCTTACGTTCTGCCTGTCACAAAAGAGTTACAACAGGATTTGTCAGCGTTCAGTTAGGCCTGCAGCAGCAGGCTTTTTCCAGGGGCACCACGAGGAGGAATGGACTCACCCCCATACACTGCTTAGTCTTCTTCTGCTTATAATTTAGATAATATATTTTGCTCTGATGTTTAGTCTTATGCTTAATGTTCTTCTGCTCTTTGTTCTGCAGCCTCTTGTTCTTCTGCTTCTCGGTCTTCTGGGTCGTCGTCTTTAGGGTCTTGAAGTTGGAAATGTAGCAGAAGGTACAAGAAGGCTGAGAAAATGCCGAGAACCAGCTGATGGAACTGGAACTCGGATGGCTACCCGAAGGTCCAAGAGCCAATGGAACTACCGAGGACCAGCTGACGTTACTGGAACCCATTTACTAAGCAGGAGTTACCCGTGCCAGAAAGCACTACCAAGGACCACCTGACGTTGGTGGAACTCGGATACCCAGAAGGAGGCACCTAAGCCAAAGGCTCTGCCCGGAACCAGCTGATGGTACTGGAACCAGGGGGACCTATTCAAGATTCTCTTCCTAGAGCCCCAACTAGCGGTGTTGGAGCCAAGGGTCAGCAGGGGGAGCAGAGTGTAGGCCGAAGCCTGCACTGGGGGCAGCTTAGTGTCTGTTGTGTGTGCGTGGCGTTTGCAGGACATGTTGCCGGCTACACAGCAGGGGAACAGCTGACGTTACTGAACCCCACTGACACAGCGGTGAGTGTTTTTCGCTATACAGCCAGCACTTCAGAGCACCAACTGGCGGTGTTAGAGCCCAGGGACAGCAGGAGGAGCAGAATGTAGGCTGAAGCCTGCACTGGAGGCAGCTTATTGTCTGTTGTGTCTGCGTGGCATTTGCAGGACACGTTGCCGGCTACACAGCAGGGGAACAGCTGACGTTACTGAACCCCACTGACACAGTGGCGAGTGTTTTTCTCTGTGCAGCCAGCACTTCCAAGCACCAACTGGTGGTGTTAGAGCCCAGGGAATCAAGGAAGAGCAGAGGAGCAGAGTGTAGGCCGAAGCCTGCACTGGAGGCAGCTTATTGTCTGTTGTGTCTGCGTGGCATTTGCAGGACACGTTGCCGGCTACACAGCAGGGGAACAGCTGATGTTACTGAACCCCACTGACACAATGGCGAGTGTTTTTCTCTGTGCAGCCAGCACTTCCGAGCACCAACTGGAGGTGTTATAGCCCAGGGAATCAAGGAGGAGCAGAGTGTAGGCAGAAGCCTGATTGGAGGAAGTTGAAAGGGAACCTTTAACCCCCCCAAGGCATTTGTAGCTGAAAGAGCCATCCTGTGCAGCACTAAGGATGCAAAAGGAAAAGGTGGCTCTTTTAATTATGCTCCTTGCAAACGCAGAACTAAACACATAAAATGTGTCCCCTGATACCGTGATACCGTCCCAGAGGTGGAACTTTCCTTCAAAATGGGACGCAGCACAGCCATCATTCCTACCCCCTTGGCACCGTGCGCCGCCTCCTCAGCATTGCTTGAATCTGTCCCCTAGCCTGCGCTGTTATGTTCAACCTTGGCCATGTGCAGTTAGCGCAGCCCATCTTCTGACATCATTTGGTGTCAGGCTGGCTGCGCCTGTGCGGACGCACTCCCCGAGATCCTGCCTGGCAGTGTCGTCTAATGTAATCACACTGCGGGCCTGGGATCCATGGGCATGTGTATTGCATATCTTCGCCTCTCACTCCCCTCCTTCCGGCTTCTTCAGACTGTGTGGCGTCACGGCCGTGGCATGCTATTAGGGATCAGCTGACAGCGCACAGTCTGAAGAAGGCGGAGGGAGATGAGTGAGAGCCTGAGGTGAAGATATGCACTGTGCATACCCATGGATCCCAGGCCCGCAGTGTGATTAAATCAGAAGAGACTGCAAGGCGGGATCTTGGGCTGAGCGGCTGCACAGGCGCAGGCAGCCTGACAACAAATGATGTCAGAAGACGAGCAGCGATAACTGCGCATGGCCAAGGTTGAACATAACAGCGCAGGCTACGGGACAGAATCAAACAACACTGAGGAGGCGGCGCATGGCACCAAGGGGGTAGGAATGACAGCTGAACTGCGTCCCATTACAAAGGAAAGTCCCACCTCCGGGACGGTTTCACGGTGTGAGGAGACACAAACCATAAGTGTTAGTTTCAGCATATGCAAGGAGCACAACAAAAAGAGGCACATTTTCCTTGTGCAGCATTACTGCTGCACAAGGTGGCTCTTTCAGTAACAAACGCCGGGGAGGGACAGGTTCCCTTAAATTTCAGTTGTGGTGTCAGCGTGGCATTCGCAGGACACATTGCCGCAACACAGCAGGGGAGCAGCTGGCATTACTGAACCCCAATAACAGAGGAGCAACTGTTGACTGTGCAGACAGCAATTCCGGACAGCAACTGGCGGTGTTGGAGCCCAGGGAATGCAGGAGGAGCAGGCTAGAGTTATTGCCGCAACACAGCAGGGGAGCAGCTGGCATTACTGAACCCCAATAACAGAGGAGCAACTGTTGACTGTGCATACAGCACTTCCGGACAGCAACTGGCGGCGTTGGAGCCCAGGGAATGCAGGAGGAGCAGGCTAGAGTTATTGCCGCAACACAGCAGGGGAGCAGCTAGCGTTACTGAACCCCAATAACAGAGGAGCAACTGTTGACTGTGCAGACAGCACTTCCGGACAGCAACTGGCGGTGTTGGAGCCCAGGGAATGCAGGAGGAGCAGGCTAGAGTTATTGCCGCAACACAGAAGGGGAGCAGTTGGCATTGCTGAACCCCAATAACAGAGGAGCAACTGTTGATTGTGCAGACAGCACTTCTGGACAGCAACTGGCGGTGTTGGAGCCCAGGGAAAGCAGAAGGATCAGGCTAGAGTTATTGCCGCAACACAGCAGAAGAGCAGCTGGCATTACTGAACCCCAATAACAGAGGAGCAACTGTTGACTTTGCAGAAAGCACTTCTGGACAGCAACTGGCGGTGTTGGAGCCCTGGGAATGCAGGAGGAGCAGGCGAGAGTTATTGCCGCAACACAGCAGGGGAGCAGCTGGCGTTACTGAACCCCAATAACAGAGGATCAACTGTTGACTGTGCAGACAGCACTTCCGGAGAGCAACTGGCGGTGTTGGAGCCCAGGGAATGCAGGAGGAGCAGGCTAGAGTTATTGCCACAACACAGCAGGGGAGCAGCTGGCATTACTGAACCCCAATAACAGAGGAGCAACTGTTGACTGTGCATACAGCACTTAAGGACAGCAACTGGTGGTGTTGGAGCCCAGGGAATGCAGGAGGAGCAGTCTAGAGTTATTGCCGGCTACACAGCAGGGGAGCAGCTGGCGTTACTGAACCCCAATAACAGAGGAGCAACTGTTGACTGGGCAGACAGCACTTCCGGACAGCAACTGTCGGTGATGGAGCCCAGGGAATCCAGGAGGAGCAGGCTAGAGTTATTGCCGCAACACAGCAGGGGAGCAGCTGGCATTACTGAACCCCAATAACAGAGGAGCAACTGTTGACTGGGCGGTGTTGGAGCCCAGGGAATGCAGGAGAAGCAGAGTGTAGGCCAAGGCTCAGTTGGAGCAAGTTGAAAGGGAACCTTTAACCCCCCCAGGCGTTTGTAGCTGAAAGAGCACAAATGATGCAAAAGGAAAAGGTGGCTCTTTTAATTATGCTCCTTGCAAACGCAGAACTAAACACTTATAAAATGTGTCCCCTGATACCATGAAACCGTCCCAGAGGTGGGACTTTCCTTCGTAATAGGACGCAGCACAGCTGTCATTCCTACCCCCTTGGTGCCGTGCGCCGCTTCCTCAGCGTTGTTTGAATCTGTCCCGTAGCCTGTGCTGTTATGTTATCCCTTGGCCATGCGCAGTTAGCACTGCCCGTCTTCTGACATCATTTGTTGTCAGGCTGGCTGCGCCTGTGCGGACGCGCTGCCCGAGATCCCGCCTGGCAGTGTCGTCTAATGTAATCACACTGCGGGCCTGGGATCCATGGGCATGTGCAGTGCATATCTTTGCCTCTCACTCCCCTCTTTCTGGCTTCTTCAAACCGTGTGGCGTCACGGCCGTGGCATGCTATTAGGGATCAGCTGACGGCGCACAGTCTGAAGAAGGCGGAGGGAGATGAGTGAGAGCCTGAGGTGAAGATATGCAATGCAGTGCAAGGAGCTAAACTAAAAGAGCTACCTTTTCCTTGTGCAGCATTACTGCTGCACAAGGTGGCTCTTTCAGTAACAAACGCCTGGGGGGGCAGGTTCCCTTAAATTTCAGTAGTTGTGTCAGCGTGGCGGTCGCAGGACACATTGCCGGCTACACAGCTAGGGATCAGCTGACGTTACTGAAACCTAATAACACTGGGTCATGTGTTTTGACTGTGCAGACGGCACTTCTGAGCATCAACTGGCGGTGTTGGAGCCCAGGGATTAAAGTTCAGGTGATAGAAACATGAACGCAACAGGAGACCTGGATACTGTAGCCAACCAATTATTTAATCTGGAAGAGGAGCGGCAAATTCCTGCGAGATCCAGGCCTTGTTCATTTTCAGAAAAGTAAGCCGGTCAACGTTATCGGAGGATAGTCGCATGCGACGGTCTGTTAGTACACCACCTGTGGCACTAAAGACATGTTCCGATAATACACTAGCAGCAGGGCAAGCCAGCACCTCCAATACATACTGGCTTAGCTCTGGCCATGTATCCAGCTTAGAGACCCAAAATTTGAAGAGGGAAGAGCCGTCTGGGAGTACAGTAAGAGGGCAAGAAATGTAGTTTGTCACCATCTTGCCTCCTGCTGACTGGAGCCATCTGTGATGGTGTAGACGTGTGGCGGGCACACAAAACTGTGCCACAGTTGGGCCATACTGGTCTTGCCTTGTGCTGAGGCACTGCTTCTGCTCCCTCTTTGTGCAGAGCTTCCTCCACTGCCTCGACGCACTGAGCTGCTTTGTAAAGCACTAGCAACACTGCTCTCATTTGGACTGGAGAAGATGATGGAATTCACCAGTGTGTCTTGGTACTCCCGCATTTTACGCTCCCGGTTCAACGGTGTTATGAGGCTTTGTAAGTTGTCCCGGTAGCGAGGATCTAGGAGGGTGTACATCCAATAATCAGCCCTGTTGAGAATGTGGGCGATGCGGCGGTCATTTCTCAGGCACTGCAGCATGTAATCAGCCATGATCTCTGCCTGCTCTGCATCACCCCACCCTCGCTCTACACACTGACTACTGGAGAATTGTGTAACTCCCTCCTCTGGACCGATGTCTTCCTCCTCCATTGACTCCTCCTCATCCTCCTCACAAAGTGTCCCCTGCCTAGGCCTTTGTGAGGAACCACATAGCGCTGACTGTCCAGAAGCTGATGGAATTGGTGACTCCTCATCCTCCACCTCTTCCACAACATCATCCCTTAGCGCTTGCAGTGTTTGTTGAAGCAGGCAGATAAGGGGGACAGTCATGCTGACTAATGCATCATCTGCACTCGCCATCTGTGTGGAATCATTGAAGGAACGCAAAACCTGGCAGACGTCCTTCATAGTGGCCCACTCAGTGGTTGTGAAGTCTGAACGGCGCGGAGTGCGATTTCTTTGCGCCTGATGCAGCTGGTACTCTATTACTGCTGGCTGCTGCTCACACAACCGCTCCAACATATGTAACGTGTAATTCCACCTGGTGGGTAGGTCACATATGATGCGATGTTCCGGAAGGCGTAATCGACGCTGCAGAGCTGCAATGCGCGATCTTGCCATGCTGGAACGCCGCAAGTGAGCACACTCTAGGCGGACCTTGTGCAGCAGTGCATCAAGATCCGGATAGTCCCTCAAAAAACTCTGCATGACCAAGTTGAGCACATGTGCCAGATATGGGATGTGAGTGAGGTTGCCTAGGGCAAGAGCTGCCACCAGATTTCAGCCATTGTCACACACTACCATGCCAGGCTGGAGATTCGCTGGCACAAACCACACGTCGCTCTCCTGCTTGATGGCATTCCAGAGCTCCTGCGCTGTGTGGCTTCGATTCCCCAAAGAAATTAATTTCAAGATGGCCTGTTGACGTTTGGACACAGCTGTGCTCATGTCGGTCGTAACAGGTAAACGTTCACGGGTCCATGTGGAGGTGGACTGTGACTGCTCCTGCAGCAATGATTCTGAGGAACTTGTGTATGAGGAGGAGTCAATGCGTACAGACTGGATTCCTGCAATCCTTGGAGTTGGCAGAACATGTCCTGCGCCACTCGCACGATCTGAACCCGGCTCAACAACATTAACCCAATGGGCAGTGAGGGAAAGGTATCGCCCCTGTCCATGGTGACTGGTCCACACATCGGTGGTGAGGTGGACCTTGCTACTGACGGCATTCAGTTGCGTGTGTTTTATGTGTCCCTCCACATGCTTGTGCAGGGCAGGGACGGCTTGCCTGCTGAAATAAAAGCGGCTGGGCACATTGTATTGTGGGACTGCCAATGCCATCAAGTTACGGAAGCTGTCAGTCTCCTCCAGCCTGAATGAAAGCATTTCAAGGGACAGTAGTTTTGCAATGCCAGCATTCAGAGCCTGTGCTCGGGGGTGGTTTGCCGAGAATGGCTGCCTTTTCTCCCATGCCTGTGCTACCGATGGCTGTAGACTGGGCTGGGAGTGTGAGGATGACTGAGAACGTGGTGCTGTGGGTGGAATTACACTGGGTCTCTGGACAACAGTGCCAGAGGTTCTTCCATGGCGATCCTGTGAGGAAGCCGAACCAGCTGTGTGTGAGCTGGAGGAAGAGGCAAAAACACGAGCTGAAGAGGTGGTAGGTGCTGCTGTTGGTTGGCCTAGGTCTTCAGTGTGTTTTTGTAACTCCACCGCGAGCTTGGTCCGCACATGTTTCCACATATTTGTGGTATTGAGGTTGCTGACATTTTTCACTCTTTTGACTTTCTGATGACACACCTTGCATTTGACAAAGCAAATGTCATCTGCAACTGTGTCAAAAAAGGACCAGGCACTGCAAGTCTTGGGAGCGCCCGTTTTGGCTTTTGGAAAAGGCATGCTCTAATAGGTGCCGAAGTGGAGGCTACAGGAACCGTAGTCTTCCCCCTCCCTCTCCCTCTTTGGGCCGTTTGGGGAATCTCTTCCTCAGAGCTGCTCCCATCACCTTTTTGTACCTCATGCCACGATGGGTCAAGGACCTCATCATCTACACTACCCTCTGCCACCAACTGCTTCTCCTGGGTAGTCTTGGCAGCACAGTATGCACCAGAAAGTGGCACCTGAGTCTCATCATCAGATGCGTACTGCGGAGTGGTGACCAGAGGCACTGGCCCACCCATCTCTTCAGAGTCAGAGAGACAAAGCTGTTGGGCATCACTGCATACTGCCTCTTCTTCCATTTCTCCAATGCTGCTTGGCTGGCCCCCTGTTTCCAAGCCAAGAGATTCAGAGAACAGAAGTAGAGATGGCTCCTGTCCTGGGCTCTCTGACTGTCTGGGTAATTTGGCAGGTGGTGAAGAGACAGATGGGTGCTCTCCAGTGCTCTGTGCCTGAGAGGATGTGGCACTAATTGAAGTCAATGCGTTAGCTGCTATCCATCCGACAATGGCTTCAATTTGTTCTTCACGCAGCAGCGGTGTACGGCGATCTCCTACAAAGCTGCGCATGAAGGCCTGTTCCCTGCTGAAACTGGGTGATGATGAGTCACCGGTGCCCGCAGCAGGCACAGAATCCCCACATCCTCTCCCTGCTCCGCGCCCACGTCCACGCCCACGTGTCTTACTCCCTGCCTTCTTCATCTTGGTTAACTGATAAAGATAAGCAGAAAAGTACTAAGGGCTTAGTGTGCTTATTCCTGAACAGCTCCTAACAGGTATAAGAAACACTAATTTTCTAAAGTGTGGACTAGACTTTAATATGAGATAATGTGGCCTACACAACTGTAAAGTGGTGTGTTTGGTGAACTTTATTATTTTTTTTGCAGAACTGACTACGGAGTGAGCTGCACTCACACACAGACCGTGCAGACAGCCGTGAACGGCACTGCAAGGCCAAAACAAGCTCCTCTATGTAATCCTATTTAGTGTTTTTCCACAATCTAGCAGGATACAGAGGGAAAGCCACTAATAGGATAAATTTGAAAAAATGTGCAGCAGGCTGCACTAATTGAGAAACAGACAATGGAACGGTATGAGGCAGTCACGCACCCTGAGCTGACTACAACCGGCTGTGGCTGCGGACAGACTACAGTGCGATGTGCACTCACACAGAGACTGTGTAGACAGCCGTAAATGGCGCTGCAAGGCCAAAAAAAATCTGCTCTATGTAATCCTATGTAGTGTTTTTCCACAATTTAGCTGGATACGGATGGAAAGCCACTAATAGGAAATATTTGAAAAAATGTGCAGCAGGCTGCACTAATTGCAAAAAAGGACAATGGATTGAACGGTATGAGGCAGTCACGCACCCTGAGCTGACTGCAACCGGCTGTGGCTGCGGACAGACTACTGAGCGATGTGCACTCACACAGAGACTGTGCAGATAGCCGTAAACGGCGTTGCAAGGCCAAAAAAAGCTGCTCTATGTAATCCTTTGTAGTATTTTTCCACACTTTAGCTGGATACGGATGGAAAGCCACTAATAGGAAATATTAGAAAAAATGTGCAGCAGGCTGCACTAATTGCAAAAAAGGACAATGGATTGAACGGTATGAGGCAGTCACGCACCCTGAGCTGACTGCAACCGGCTGTGGCTGCGGACAGACTACTGAGCGATGTGCACTCACACAGAGACTGTGCAGACAGCCGTAAACGGCGCTGCAAGGCCAAAAAAACTGCTCTATGTAATCCTTTGTAGTATTTTTCCACACTTTAGCTGGATACGGATGGAAAGCCACTAATAGGAAATATTAGAAAAAATGTGCAGCAGGCTGCACTAATTGTAAAAAAGGACAATGGATAGAACAGTTTGAGGCAGTGACGCACTCTGAGCTGACTACAACCAGCTGTGGCTGCAGACAGACTACAGAGCAATGTGCACTCACACACACAGAGACCTTGCAGACAGCTGTGAACAGCACTGCAAGGCAAAAGCAAGGATCTCACACAGCGGTTGCTAAATTAGCCTTGGTAAAGCACAATGAAGCAAATCGCTATCTCTAAACTGGCCCTCAGTCAGAACACAGCGTCCTGTCCCTAACTGAATTCACAAGCAGAGTGAGCCCTAAATCGCGGCAGCGACTTTTATAGTGCATCATGACATCATTTCAGCAGCCAATCACAGCCATGCTAGTACTTCCATGCCCACCATGCAGAACAGGATGTGCCCACACTTCTAATCATTCCTCATTGGCTGAATTCTGGCACTTTGAATTGCGATAACTTCCGATTCCGGTATCCGATATACTTAAAATATCGGAACTCGGTATCGGAATTCCGATACCGCAAATATCGGCCGATACCCGATACTTGCGGTATCGGAATGCTCAACACAAACTATCAGTAAAAGCATGAGCTCAGGATACAAAAATAAGCCCTCACACAGCCACATAGTCCGAAAAATGAAAACGGTGACATAAGCTAAATGTATTTTTCTTACAAATTTCCCAAAAATTTTCACCACTTAAATAAAAAAAAACCTATACATGTTTGGAATCTGCATCCTCGAACTGACCTGTAGAATCATATTGCCAAATCAGTTTTACCATATAGTGAACATGGTAAATAAAAAAAGCACTTTTTTGCAATTTCAATGCTCTTTGAATTTTTTTTACCCCTTTTAAGTGCATCATATGATAAAATTAATGGTGTCTTTCAAAAGTACCACTCTTCCCACAAAAAAAAACAAGCCCTATATGGCTATGGGGACAAAAAAAAATTTTAAAAAAAGTTATGGCTCTTGGAATAAGGGGAGGAAAAAACAAAAGCTAAAAAAAAAGGAAAATCTCGAGGTCATGAAGGGGTTAATATATCGCAGTCATCATATTATGCAGCACTGTGTACTTAGAATTGCTGATTTTGCCCTTCTACACAATTACCCTAATTCTTCTCTTTTCCATTAGGTCTGTGACCTCACATGATTAAAAGTTGAACAGCTGAATCCTCCTGAGCTCTATGCAGAAACAGGAGGCATCAAAGTCCCTGGTTTGGGGGAAGGAGCAGAACAGCTTGGTCATGAGTTGAATAGGGGGATGACTGCTGCCAGACACTACAACCACTTATACATCTTATGATAAAGCATTGCTGGTTTCAATTACCCCATATGAATTACAACTACTTTGGCTAAGGATATTTTAGAAAAATTTGACTTGTTTGCAAACTCATTTTTCAAAATATATGGAAGTCAGCTAGTGACATATTTCCTATACTCTTCAGTCTATTGTGTGACCTGTGGTAAAGATTCAATTATAATCTCAAACCAGACAAATTGTAATCTTTCCCATCTGAGTCAGAGTAGCAAATGTTTGAAAATACAATATTTTCTTCTGTCATTGATTCACTTGTAATCTCTATCCTGACAAATTAATTCCCTCAAATATAGATGAGCAAATTCTAAGGATTAACAAGGTGATTTAAAGTGAAATATGCAAATTACAAAAATTCTGTTAATTATTGAACCCGGCAAACGTAATCAATAATTCTTAGTGGTAATACACAGTCAATGGAGCTAGTGACGTAACTTGTAGTAGGGCAAAAAAATGTGTAAAAGTTAATCCAATATGACACAAACTTGAAAACAGGCTAAATGAGCAGAATCCATGTTCTTCAAGCTCAAGAAATGGGCTGCAGGACTGCCATATAATGAAAGGTGCAAATTGGAACATTAGGGCAGAGACAGACTGACGTATTTCTCATGCGAGAATCGCATTGCACTGCACGGACTGGCCGGCACCTCTCCTGACCTGAGCATGGCAGCGTGATGGATTACTATGTAGCTGTCAAGCTCAGGTCAGGAGAGCGGACAGCCAGTACGAGGTTTAAGATGTGATTCTTGCACTCGCATGAGAAATACGGCAGTGTGTCTCTGCCCTTACAATAGTATCCTGCTGAACTATATGCAAGTCATGAAACTGAAATGGTTCCACCCTACCATGGCTTCAAATAAATGTAAATGCTATTCAAAACTGCTGCTTAATTAGTTCATTATGTTACATAGTAATTATAAGAAAATTGTAGAAATGCTTAAATTAAAATCCTCCAGCTAATGAAAGGTGGAAGGAAAAGTGGCATCATTTCCTCCTGTGATTTTTAACTACACAAACAAAATTGTGCCATATTTAGAAAATAAAGCTGAGTAAGGTTTTCATGTGCTGTACTACACATTGTGGGCATTGTTGGAATTCCACTTGAAGGAGCCAAACTCTTGTGCTTCATTAGCCAGGCAAAAGGTCTCTAAGATTTCTAGTGGGAATACATAATAAATGAGATTTCTTATAGTGAAATACTTCATTAAATTCAACAGCACCATGATTCCAAAGAGTAAAACACCTTTATATTGATGTAACGCAATGTGAGTTTAGATGTAGTCCTGAATCATATCATGCTTTATGATGCAGATGAAAGGTAAATCTGGCTATTCTTTTGCTATATACCATTCACAAATTAAGGTTCGACATAAACACTTAAGTTATCCCCAAAAGAACAATATTGTAGTAAGAGATCCTGGCGTAGGGTCAAAAAAATGATTTCTTTATTCCTTTACTTTTTTATTTTACATCACCCAGTTGGCATGTAAATTCTTTATACGAGTGCACAACTTGCTTTCAGTATTTTTCTTACATAAAATAACTCTAATTAGCCATTTATAAGATGATTAAAATACTAAAAAATATACTCTTGTTTCCTATAGATGGTTTATTCTGCAAAGGCACAAAACAAATGTAACATTTAAAATGAAGTCTGTTGTAAAATCCACTGATTAAATTTGCATAACCTGTTCCCATTAAAGTTTTCTCTTTCCTTACCTGGCAAAATTTTCCAAATCTGACATGTCTCACCTTATTCAGGAGATGATGTAAAGCGAAAGTGCACACAATAGGGTGACTCTAATTGAGGAGAAAAAAATTGAAATAAATGGTATTGATCACATAAGAGGTTGAGGAGTGACCACTGAAGCACACTGTCACTGCTACCTTGTGACTGGGGGAGATTCCCCAGATAAGTTTTACCAGAAGGGGGAAAAAGCACTTTGAAATTAGGTTGTGTGTCTGGAGGAAAACCGTTCTTGATGCTGTCATTGTAGAAACAGGTTTTAGGCTAAACAACGTGTTTCAATGCCAAACTGGTGTCTTTTTCAAGTTCAAAAACCAACTGTTTTTTAACTTGAAGGAGATACATGAAGGCTTTTAAAGCCTGAAATGGGTGCTATGTGACATGGGACATGCCCATCTGGTTATTATAAAGAAGGGGATGGAGCTGTATGGTATAACATTGCCATGATTAATGGAAACGATATTTAAGCCTAGAACGCATACCCATAGAAATCTACACATTCACGCACCTGGGGCCTTTTAGGCCTGTTTACAATTATCATGGAATAACTCAAATAAAAATACTTTTCAAAATTTATTTTACAATTGCAAGGTAAGGATGCATTCCAACTAGCGCTGGGGTCCGCCAGGAGGGGATCCGTAATGGATCTGACCTCCTGGTGACCCCAGCTAAGGCTGGCGGAATCCTGGAGTTACCAGGAGGTCAGATCCATTATGGATCCCCTTCTGGCGAACCCCAGTGCTACTGGGAACAAAGCCTAAGATGTGTATATTTCAAAACATAATTATGTGCATAAAACAACAAAAAAGTAAGTAAACGGGCACGCCAAATATAGGCATTCTATATGCAATTTTTTTATGAAAACATTTTTTGGTTGTAGCAAACTTGGTGCAGGAATATTTATTTGTAACTTTACATATTCCCCCGACAATTCTCGCATATTATTTTTTCGGCTGAATGTTCCTTGCATACATTTTGTCCGCAAGTAGAACAGAAACGCTCCGATTTTCTTTCCTTCTTTGCTGGACAAATATTGCAGCTCTTTCTTTTTTTTCTCTTTGCTCTGGATGTTCCAGAAAGCGTATTCCACATCGGATCATTGCCTCCGTAATTTGCCTTGATAAGCAAATCTGTGTATCACATGTAAACCTAGTACAGGCCTAAAAGGCCCCAGGTGCGTGAATATGGGGTAGTCCCAAAAAAAGGTTGTTATACCGAAATGTCTGTAACATAAAAATATATGAATAACTGGAAATTACTAACAACTATATACCTGAGGATTACCTAGATTTTCAAAATTCTAACTAAAGTACTTTTACAGAAAATAGAAAACAAGTAACCTGGCAGGCCTGCGAGGGCCCAGGTATGCGTTCTAGGGTTAAATAGGAAGAAAGTTTAAACTAAGAAAGCATGTCCTAGGTCAAGGATGAATGAAAGGAAAAGAAATAAAGACTCAATTAAAAAATATAGGTGCAACTGATAGGGATAGAACTGGAGTGAGAAGAATAAAAAATGGAACGAGGAAGTGTTAGCTGTGCTAACAGGCGAAAGTCGAGTGTCCGGGGTAGAAAAATGTGTAAATCGAGAGGCAGATATGGAATAGAGTTAGAGGAATGAAGGCAAAACTGGAGGAAAAGGTGTAAAAATGTAGACCAGAGAATTAAGGAGGAAGACAGAGGAGTGGGGAAAAAAAGAGAAAAAGGGAGTAAGGAGAGCAGGTGAATTGGGTTTTGCTTTGAGGAAAGAAATCCTTTTTTATGTGAGCGAGCACACATAGAAAAAACTTTGTATGGTAATAATTATGGAGTGCTTCTACATTTCCCAATGATTCTAAGAATGTTTTTTTCATGACATGGTAAATTTAGGTCGATTTAATTAGCATTTTTTATAAAAATATCTGAAATGTGCTGAAAATTTTGAAAAATTAGCAGTTTTAAAATGATGTGTTTTTATGTCACTAAACATATCAAACTCACACAAATAATTAATAAACACCATTTACCATACATTATGTCTGCATTATGTTGTATATTTTTTTTTGCATATCTTCCTTCTTATGTTGTTATGAATATGAAATACCGTTAAAAGATTAAGCAGCCATTTTTCCAATCAAATTTATAAAACCTATTGTTAGGGTTGGCGGATCACACTAAATATAAATTAAGATAAAGTGCGATCGCTACCCGGGATCCACCGTGCAGAGATGGAAAACTGCAGCTAATATGAACAATGGTGGAGCAACACAGCGAGCGATAGTTAGCCCGCACTGAGTTAAATGCCACTCAGTGTATAGCACACGAGGCTGTGTCAATCGCACACAGCAACAGAAAAGATGCTCTGCAGTAAAGCTGTGTCACTCGTATACAGTAACAGAGTGGGTATGGCACTAAACACGAACCCAGTTAACTTCACAGGTGAACGCTACCCTCACTGGGGCAAGGGACCAGGTAGTGGACACAGTCAAAGCATATGCACACACGTAAACATGTCTCCGGAGGTGCCTGAATTCTAAAGGCTTAACGCCTGCCCTGAATTCACTCAAACTCCTCTACGGAGGTGCCGGAATTCTAAAGGCTATACTCCTCCACTGAGCACACGCAGACAAGTCCACACTACCGTTAGATTCCACACACTCACAAAGCATAAATGATCTTAGCGCACCAACAGTCGCACCAAAGATCCTTTTATAGACTGTGCCAATCAGACAGGACCTTGCTTGTGGGCCAATCCAGAGCCACCACAGGACCTGAGCAGCTGATGACTGACCACCAATGAGAGGTCGCCACCTCACAAGCATGCTTAGTAGAGCGAATCCTGGACTAAGTCTCAGGAATAACAGCTTGCTGCTGTCTATTATTAGTTACCATAGCTGAAATTGGAGAGGCAGCGGTAACAATGCACACAGCCTGAGTCTGAGCAAGATGCTGAGACTGATGTCTTTGCTGAGCAGTATCCACTGTGGTTGAGACTAAATGGGAGACTGCAGAGGAAGCTTGGGGTCTATCCTGTACAGAGGAAGAATCCTGATGCCTAACACCTATTTTTTAGGGATCAGTTCATTCTTTGAGTGTCTTTGAGGAGCCTAAATGTCAGAAACTCTTAAAAAAAAGTTTTAAAAACTGTACCTCTCTAGGTATTCAAAATTGAATTCGGGAAGTTTGTTAACCCTTCAGGTGCATCCCAAGAATGAATGCAAAATGAAATGAAAAAAAAAAATTACATCTTGTCCGCAAAACTGTTATTTTATCCTTGTTTTTTTTTTTTCAAAATGGGAGATAATGGACCCGACAATCTGTTATGAAATTTCCCTCAAATGCAGCAATACCACATTCACAGCAGGAAACACATAGCAGGGTTTAGAAGGGAATGAGCTCTATTTTGTCTCTTGAGCTCAAATTTTGATGGACTAGATTGTTGCCACCATGCCACAATTGCAGAGTTTCTAAAGTGTAAAAAAAAACACAAGTGACCCCATTTCGGAAACCACACCCAGCAAGGAATTCTACTAATATAGTGTGCATTTTGAATCCACAGGTGCTTCATAGAATTTTACAACATTGATCCATGACAACATGTTACACTTTTATAGCCTTTCCATTAAATGTGTTTTAGCTCAAATTTTATTTTCAAAAGAGATAATAGGAAAAAATTATCAGCAAAATTGGTAATTCAATGTAACTATATTTTATATGTGGTCAGAAGCTACTTTTTGGGCACAGTGCAAAGCTGATAAGTGAAGTAGCAGCCCCCTCATTTTACAAACTACAGCCCTCAATAAATTCATTTAGTGGTATGATGAGCATCTGGACACTACAGTTTGATAAAATGTTATACTGTTGGGACATGAAGATAAAAAAAAATGTACATTAAAATGTTTTAGCCCAATAATTATCATTTTCACAAGAGGTAATAGGTGTAAGATGAACCCCACAATTTGTTATTAAATTTCTTCCAAATTTATCAATACTCTATACTGTATGTTGACAAAAACTGTTGAAATTAAGGCCAGGCCTTGAAGGTAGGAGTGCTATTTGACTGTTGGAGCGGAACTATGTTTCTGTAACCACTAGTGTTGAGCATTCCGATACCGCAAGTATCGGGTATCGGCCGATATTTGCTGTATCGGAATTCCGATACCGAGATCCGATATTTTTGTGGTATCGGGTATCGGTATCGAAACAACATTAATGTGTAAAATAAAGAATTAAAATAAAAAATATTGCTATACTCACCTCTCCGACGCAGCCTGGACATCACCGAGGGAACCGGCAGCGTTGTTTGCTTAAAATTCGCGCGTTTCCTTCCTTACGTGAAGTCCCGGCTTGTGATTGGTCGCGTGCCGCCCATGTGGCCGCGACGCGACCAATCACAGCAAGCCGTGACGTAATTTCAGGTCCTTCAGGATTTTAAAATTACGTTCCGGCTTTGTGATTGGTCGCGTCGCGGTCACATGGGCGACGCGACCAATCACAAGCCGTGACGTCACGGGAGGCTGGACACGCGCGCATTTTAAAATGCGCGCTTGTCCTGCCTCCCGTGACGTCACGGCTTGTGATTGGTCGCGTCGCCCATGTGAACGCGACGCGACCAATCACAAGCCAGAACGTAATTTTAAAATCCTGAAGGACCTAAAATTACGTCACAGCTTGCTGTGATTGGTCGCGTCGCGGCCACATGGGCGGCACGCGACCAATCACAAGCCGGGACTTCACGTAAGGGAGGAAAAGCGCGAATTTTAAGCAAACAACGCTGCCGGTTCCCTCGGTAAGCTCCAGGCTGCGTCGGAGAGGTGAGTATAGCAATATTTTTTATTTTAATTCTTTCTTTTACACATTAATATGGTTCCCAGGGCCTGAAGGAGAGTTTCCTCTCCTTCAGACCCTGGGAACCATCAGGAATACCGTCCGATACATGAGTCCCATTGACTTGTATTGGTATCGGGTATCGGTATCGGATTGGATCCGATACTTTGCCGGTATCGGCCGATACTTTCCGATACCGATACTTTCAAGTATCGGACGGTATCGCTCAACACTAGTAACCACATATTCTGTCAATTTGGGCAGCATGGCGGCTCAGTAGATAGCATTGCAGCGCTGGAGTCCTGGGTTCAAATCCCACCAAGGACAACATCTGCAAGGAGTTTGTATGTTCTCCTGTGTTTGCGTGGGTTTCCTCCCACATTCCAAAGACATACTGATAGGGAATTTAGATTGTGAGCCCCATTGATGATAATGTGTGCAAACTCTGTAAAGCGCTGTGGAATATGTTAGCGCTATATAAAAATAAAGATTATTATTAAATTCTTGAGTGAATTCCTCCTGCTGCAGGATTGGCAAAACATCTGGACGCTAATAGTGATGAGCGAGTTTTCCCGAGCACACTCGGGTGACCTCAGGGTATTTATGACTGCTTGGAGATTTAGTTTTCATAGCGGCAGCTGAATGATTTACAGCTATTAGCCTTCTTGATTACATGTGGGGATTCCCTAGCAACCAGGCAACCCCCACATGTACTTAGCCTGGCTAGTAGCTGTAAATCATTTATCTGCCGTGATGAAAACTAAATCTCCGAGCAGTTATAAATACTCAAAGGTCACCCGAGCGTGCTCGGGAAAACTCGAGCAATGAGTACACTCGCTCATCTGTTGTGAATTCTGTTCTTGGGCTCCCTCCGGTGGTTGTTTGTGATAGTACAGTTGTCTCTGGGTTGTAATCCGGGCAGGTGTTTCTGCTGATTGCAGCTCTATTCGGTATTTTGGTGTGCTGGATTCATTAGTCAGTGCCAGTTGTCCATTGTTCTTGGAGGGTTTACATCCCTGTCTGGTTCCTTCTGCTCTGCTGCCAATTCAGCCAAGATAAGTGTCTTGTTTATTTTCCTGCAGCACACATGTAGTGTGCTTTTCAGTTCAGAACAATTTATTGTTTTGTCTTGTCCAGCTTAGACTTGTTTGGATTTTTTCAGTCATGCTGGATTCTCTGGAGATGCAGATATACATTCTATGTCTTTAGTTAGATGTGGAATTTTTGTATTTTCTGCTGTGGATATTTTCAAAGTTTTAATACTGACCGCTTAGTACTCTGTCCTATCCTTTACTATTTAGCTAGAAGTGCCTCTTTTGCTAAATCCTGTTTTCAGCCTGTGTGTGTCTTTACTCTTATATTCACCGTCAATATTTGTGGGGGGCTGCCTATCCTTTGGGGTTTCTGCTCTGAGGCAAGATAGAATTCCCATTTCCATCTATAGGGTTATTTAGTCCTCCGGCTGTGTCGAGGTGTCTAGGATGTGTTAGGTACACCCCACGGCTACTTCTAGTTGCGGTGTCAGTTTAGGGTTGTGGTCTGTACAGGTACCACCTTCTCCAGAGAAGGTCTCATGTGACTCCAAGGCCACCGGATCATAACAGTACAACTGGCCAACAATGAGTTAAATGCATCTCAGAAGAAGGGAAGAAGGGTGTTGAGCCATTTTTTTTCTGTAGTCTGCTTTGTCTCTCCTTCCCTCTTTTCCTCTGGGTGGCTGTGGAGTCTTGTGCTAGTATGGATGTTCAGGGATTACCTTCTCGTGTAGACCAGCTTGCTGCTAGAATACAGGGTATTGCAGATTATATTGTTCAGAAACCGGTTTTAGAGCCTAGGATTCCTACTCCTGATTTGTTTTTTGGGGACAGGTCCAAATTTTTGAGTTTTAAAAACAACTGCAAACTGTTTTTTGCTCTGAAACCTCATTCGTCTGGTGATCCCATTCAGCAGGTTAAAATTGTCATCTCCCTGCTGCGTGGCGATCCTCAGGATTGGGCATTTTCCCTGGAATCTGGGAATCCGGCCTTGCTTAATGTAGACGCCTTTTTTCAGGCTCTAGGATTATTATATGATGAACCAAATTCTGTGGATCAAGCGGAGAAGACCTTGTTGGCCCTGTCTCAGGGTCAAGAGGCAGCAGAATTGTATTGTCAGAAATTTAGAAAATGGTCTGTGCTGACTAAATGGAATGATGATGCTTTGGCGGCAATTTTCAGAAAGGGTCTTTCTGAATCCGTTAAAGATGTTATGGTGGGGTTTTCCACGCCTGTTGGTCTGAGTGATTCTATGTCTCTGGCCATTCAGATTGATCGGCGCTTGCGTGAGCGCAGAGCTGTCCACGCTGTGGCGTTGTCCTCAGAGCAGATGCTTGAGCCTATGCAGTGTGATAGGATTCTGTCTAGAACAGAAAAACAAGGATTCAGACGTCAGAATAGGTTGTGTTTTTATTGTGGCGATGCTTCTCATGTTATTTCAGTCTGTCCTAAGCGTACAAAGAGAATCGCCAGTTCAGTTACCATCAGTACTGTACAACCTAAATTTCTGTTATCTGTGTCCCTGATCTGCTCATTGTCGTCATTTTCTGTCATGGTGTTTGTGGATTCAAGCGCCGCTTTGAACTTAATGGACTTTGAATTTGCCAGGCGTTGTGGTTTCCCCTTGCAGTCTTTGCAGAATCCTATTCCTTTAAGGGGCATTGATGCTACACCTTTGGAAAAAAATAAACCGCAGTTTTGGACACAGGTGACCATGTGTATGGCGCCAGCCCATCAGGAAGATTGTCGTTTTCTGGTGTTACATAATTTGCATGATGCTATTGTGCTGGGTTTTCCATGGTTGCAGGTACATAATCCTGTGTTGGATTGGAAGTTTATGTCTGTGACTAGTTGGGGTTGTCAGGGGGTTCATAATGACGTTCCTTTGATGTCAATCTCCTCTCCCTCCTCTTCTGAAATTCCTGAGTTTTTGTCTGAATTTCAGGATGTATTCGATGAGCCCAAGTCCAGTTCCCTTCTACCGCATAGGGACTGTGATTGTGTGATTGACTTGATTCCAGGCTGTAAATTTCCTAAGGGCCGACTTTTCAACCTGTCTGTGCCTGAACATACCACCATGCGGAATTATGTTAAGGAGTCTTTGGAGAAAGGGCATATTCGGCCATCTTCTTCACCGTTGGGTGCGGGATTTTTTTTTGTTGCTAAGAAGGATGGTTCCTTGAGACCCTGTATTGATTATCGCCTCTTGAATAAGATCACGGTCAAGTTTCAATACCCTTTACCTCTGCTTTCCGATTTGTTTGCTAGGATTAAGGGGGCTAGTTGGTTTACGAAGATTGACCTTCGGGGGGCATATAATCTTGTTCGTATTAAGCAGGGTGATGAATGGAAAACTGCGTTTAATACGCCCGAAGGCCATTTTGAATACCTTGTGATGCCATTCGGGCTCTCTAATGCTCCATCTGTTTTTCAGTCCTTCATGCACAATATCTTCCGGACTTATCTTGATAAATTCATGATTGTATATTTGGATGACATTTTGATTTTTTCCGATGATTGGGAGTCTCATGTGGAGCAGGTCAGGATGGTATTTCAGATCCTTCGTGATAATGCTTTGTTTGTGAAGGTGTCTAAGTGTCTCTTTGGAGTGCAGAAGGTTTCTTTTTTGGGCTTCATTTTTTCTCCCTCATCTATTGAGATGGATCCGGTTAAGGTTCAGGCCATTCATGATTGGATTCAACCCACATCCGTGAAGAGCCTTCAGAAATTTTTGGGCTTTGCTAATTTTTATCGCCGTTTCATTGCTAACTTCTCCAGTGTGGTTAAACCTTTGACCGATTTGACGAAGAAGGGCGCTGATGTGACGAATTGGTCTTCTGCGGCTGTCTCTGCCTTTCAGGAACTTAAATGCCGATTTACTTCGGCCCCGGTGTTGCGTCAACCGGACATTTTTCTTCCGTTTCAGGTTGAGGTGGACGCTTCTGAGATTGGGGCAGGGGCCGTTTTGTCTCAGAGGAATTCTGATGGTTCCTTGATGAAACCGTGTGCCTTCTTTTCCCGTAAGTTTTCACCTGCTGAATGCAATTATGATGTCGGCAATCGGGAGTTGTTGGCTATGAAGTGGGCGTTTGAGGAGTGGCGACATTGGCTTGAGGGAGCTAAGCACCGTATTGTGGTCTTGACCGATCATAAAAATCTGATTTACCTCGAGTCTGCCAAGCGGCTGAATCCTAGACAGGCTCGATGGTCCCTTTTCTTTTCCCGTTTTGATTTCATGGTCTCGTATCTTCCGGGTTCTAAGAATATTAAGGCTGATGCCCTCTCTAGGAGTTTTTTGCCTGATTCTCCTGAGGTCCTTGAACCGGTCGGCATTCTGAAAGAAGGGGTGGTCCTTTCTGCCATTTCCCCTGATTTACGACGGGTTCTTCAGGAATTCCAGGCTGACAAACCTGACCGCTGTCCAGTGGGGAAACTGTTTGTTCCTGATAGATGGACTAGTAGAGTGATTTCTGAGGTTCATTGTTCTGTGTTGGCTGGCCATCCTGGTATTTTGGGTACCAGAGATTTGGTTGGTAGGTCCTTTTGGTGGCCTTCTTTGTCGCGGGATGTGCGTTCTTTTGTGCAGTCCTGTGGGACTTGTGCGCGGGCTAAGCCTTGTTGTTCCCATGCTAGTGGGTTGCTTTTGCCTTTGCCGGTCCCTGAGAGGCCCTGGACGCATATTTCTATGGATTTTATTTCAGATCTTCCGGTTTCCCAGAGGATGTCTATTATCTGGGTGGTTTGTAACCGGTTCTCTAAGATGGTCCATTTGGTGCCTTTGCCTAAATTGCCTTCCTCTTCTGATTTGGTTCCGTTGTTTTTTCAGCATGTGGTTCGTTTGCATGGTATTCCAGAGAATATTGTGTCTGACAGAGGTTCACAGTTTGTTTCTAGATTTTGGCGAGCCTTTTGTGCTAGGTTTGGCATTGATTTGTCTTTTTCCTCCGCATTTCATCCTCAGACAAATGGCCAGACCGAGCGAACTAATCAGACTTTGGAAACTTATTTGAGATGCTTTGTGTCTGCTGATCAGGATAATTGGGTGGATTTCTTGCCATTGGCCGAGTTTGCCCTTAATAATCGGGCTAGTTCGGCTACCTTGGTTTCACCCTTCTTTTGTAATTTTGGTTTTCATCCTCGTTTTTCTTCAGGGCAGGTTGAGCCTTCTGACTGTCCTGGTGTGGATTCTGTGGTTGACAGGTTGCAGCAGATTTGGGCTTATGTGGTGGACAATTTGGTGTTGTCTCAGGAGGAGGCTCAGCGTTTTGCTAACCGTCGTCGGCGTGTTGGTTCCCGGCTTCGGGTTGGGGATTTGGTCTGGTTGTCTTCCCGTCATGTTCCTATGAAGGTTTCTTCCCCTAAGTTTAAGCCTCGGTTTATTGGTCCTTATAGGATTTCTGAGATTATCAATCCGGTCTCTTTTCGTTTGGCCCTTCCGGCCTCTTTTGCCATCCATAATCTTTTCCATAGATCTTTATTGCAGAAATATGTGGTGCCCGTTGTTCCCTCTGTTGATCCATCCTCCTGCCCCTGTGTTGGTTGATGGGGAGTTGGAGTATGTGGTTGAGAAGATTTTGGATTCTCGTTTTTTGAGGCGGAAGCTTCAGTATCTTGTCAAATGGAAGGGTTATGGCCAGGAGGATAATTCTTGGGTTTTTGCCTCTGATGTCCATGCTGCTGATTTGGTCCGTGCCTTTCATCTGGCTCGTCCTGATCGCCCTGGGGGCTCAGGTGAGGGTTCGGTGACCCCTCTTCAAGGGGGGGGTACTGTTGATAATTCTGTTCTTGGGCTCCCTCCGGTGGTTGTTTGTGATAGTACAGTTGTCTCTGGGTTGTAATCTGGGCAGGTGTTTCTGCTGATTGCAGCTCTATTCGGTATTTTGGTGTGCTGGATTCATTAGTCAGTGCCAGTTGTCCATTGTTCTTGGAGGGTTTACATCCCTGTCTGGTTCCTTCTGCTCTGCTGCCAATTCAGCCAAGATAAGTGTCTTGTTTATTTTCCTGCAGCACACATGTAGTGTGCTTTTCAGTTCAGAACAATTTATTGTTTTGTCTTGTCCAGCTTAGACTTGTTTGGATTTTTTCAGTCATGCTGGATTCTCTGGAGATGCAGATATACATTCTATGTCTTTAGTTAGATGTGGAATTTTTGTATTTCCTGCTGTGGATATTTTCAGAGTTTTAATACTGACCGCTTAGTACTCTGTCCTATCTTTACTATTTAGCTAGAAGTGCCTCTTTTGCTAAATCCTGTTTTCAGCCTGTGTGTGTCTTTACCCTTATATTCACTGTCAATATTTGTGGGGGGGGGCTGCCTATCCTTTGGGGTTTCTGCTCTGAGGCAAGATTGAATTCCCATTTTCCATCTATAGGGTTATTTAGTCCTCTGGCTGTGTCGAGCTGTCTAGGATGTGTTAGGTACACCCCACGGCTACTTCTAGTTGCGGTGTCAGTTTAGGGTTGCGGTCTGTACAGGTACCACCTTCTCCAGAGAAGGTCTCATGCGGCTCCAAGGTCACCGGATCATAACACTCATCACTAGACACTAACTGTAGTTTGGGCACATTGAAGGACTCAGAAGGGAGGGTTGCCATTGTGATAGAAATATATATATCATGTAGATCTCACTTGCATGTATACTCCTCTATAATCAAATATATACTTATATGCTCACAGCTAATATATATATTATAATCAATGGTTTAAAATGGCTGACACGAACTGAACTGATATAAGCCTGATATAACCCAGACAGATCATATGGGGTTTTCCACCCCTAAAAGCAGAAGAGAGTCAGATGTTTGGTGACTGCTGGTCAGGTGTCTCCACTTTGTCCTAGACAGAGAACTCGAGTTTAGTTGCTTGATCAGCAGTCATATGAGCATTAATCACTAGGGTTGAGCGAAACGGGTCGATCATTTTCAAAAGTCGCCGACTTTTGGCTAAGTCGGCGTCTCATGAAACCCGATCCGACCCCTGTGCTTGTCGGCCATGCGGTACGCGACTTTCGCGCCAAAGTCGCGTTTCAATGACGCGAAAAGCGCCATTTCTCAGCCAATGAAGGTGAACGCAGAGTGTGGGCAGCGTGATGACATAGATCCTGGTCCCCACCATCTTAGAGAAGGGCATTGCAGTGATTGGCTTGCTGTCTGCGGCGTCACAGGGGCTATAAAGGGGCGTTCCCGCCGACCGCCATCTTACTGCTGCTGATCTGAGCTTAGGGAGAGGTTGCTGCCGCTTCGTCAGAAGCAGGGAGAGCGTTAGGCAGGGTCCACTAACCACCAAACCGCTTGTGCTGCAGCGATTTCCACTGTCCAACACCACCTTCGGTGTGCAGGGACTGTGGAAGCTATTTTTTTTTTTTTCCCCTCAGCGCTGTAGCTCATTGGGCTGCCCTAGAAGGCTCCGTGATAGCTGTATTGCTGTGTGTACGCCACTGTGGAAACCAACTGCTTTTTTCAAAGCACATATCCTCTTGTTCCTTCCTTTCTGCACAGCTATCTTTTTTGTTTGTCCACACTTTTTATTTAATTTGTGCATCAGTCCACTCCTATTGCTGCCTGCCATACCTGGCTTAGATTACTGCAGGGAGATAGTAATTGTAGGACAGTCCCTGTTTTTTTTTTGGTTTTTTTGTGGGAGATTAAGATTGGCATTTCTGCTACAGTGCCATCCCTGTGTGTGCCATCTCTCACTGAGTGGGCCATAGAAAGCCTATTTATTTTTTCCGTGATTTGTGTTCTAAATTCTACCTCAACACAAAAACACTACATCAATCAGTGGGAGAAAAATATTGGCCTCAGTCAGGGCTTGTGTGCCACTGCTGTGTGTGCTATCTCTCATTCAGTGGGCTATAGAAAGCCTATTTATTTATTTTTTTTTTTTAATATTATTTGGTTTCTAAAGTCTCCCTGAAAAAAAAAAAAAAACCTAAAAAAACAGTGGGAGAGTAATATTGCCCTTTCAGCTTGTGTGCCAGTCTTGACTCCTGGGTGTGCCACCTCTCTCTAATTGTGGGCCATAGAAAGCCTATTTATTTTTTCCGTGATTTGTGTTCTAAATTCTACCTCAACACAAAAACACTACATCAATCAGTGGGAGAAAAATATTGGCCTCAGTCAGGGCTTGTGTGCCACTGCTGTGTGTGCTATCTCTCATTCAGTGGGCTATAGAAAGCCTATTTATTTTTATTTTTTTTTTAATATTATTTGGTTTCTAAAGTCTCCCTGAAAAAAAAAAAAAAACCTAAAAAAACAGTGGGAGAGTAATATTGCCCTTTCAGCTTGTGTGCCAGTCTTGACTCCTGGGTGTGCCACCTCTCTCTCTCATTCAGTGGGCCATAGAAAGGCTATTTTTTTTTTTTGGTTTTTTTAATATTATTTGGTTTCTAAAGTCTCCCTGAAAAAAAAAAAAAACATAAAAAAACAGTGGGAGAGTAATATTGCCCTTTCAGCTTGTGTGCCAGTCTTGACTCCTGGGTGTGCCACCTCTCTCTCTCATTCAGTGGGCCATAGAAAGGCTATTTTTTTTTTTTGGTTTTTTTAATATTATTTGGTTTCTAAAGTCTCCCTGAAAAAAAAAACAAAACATAAAAAAACAGTGGGAGAGTAATATTGCCCTTTCAGCTTGTGTGCCAGTCTTGACTCCTGGGTGTGCCACCTCTCTCCCTCTCATTCAGTGGGCCATAGAAAGCCTATTTATTTTTTTTTTTAAATATTATTGGGTTTCTAAAGTCTCCCTGAAAAAAAAAAAAAAACATAAAAAAACAGTGGGAGAGTAATATTGCCCTTTCAGCTTGTGTGCCAGTCTTGACTCCTGGGTGTGCCACCTCTCTCCCTCTCATTCAGTGGGCCATAGAAAGCCTATTTATTTTTTTTTTTAAATATTATTGGGTTTCTAAAGTCTCCCTTAAAAAACAAAAAATACATAAAAAAACAGTGGGAGAGTAATATTGCCCTTTCAGCTTGTGTGCCAGTCTTGACTCCTGGGTGTGCCACCTCTCTCTCATTCAGTGGGCCATAAAAAAGCATTTTTTTTTTTTTTCCTTGATTTGTGTTCTAAAATCTACCTCAACACAAAAACACTACATCAATCAGTGGGAGAAAAATATTGGCCTCAGTCAGGGCTTGTGTGCCACTGCTGTGTGTGCTATCTCTCATTCAGTGGGCTATAGAAAGCCTATTTATTTTTATTTTTTTTTTAATATTATTTGGTTTCTAAAGTCTCCCTGAAAAAAAAAAAAATACCTAAAAAAACAGTGGGAGAGTAATATTGCCCTTTCAGCTTGTGTGCCAGTCTTGACTCCTGGGTGTGCCACCTCTCTCTCTCATTCAGTGGGCCATAGAAAGGCTATTTTTTTTTTTTGTTTTTTTAATATTATTTGGTTTCTAAAGTCTCCCTGAAAAAAAAAAAAAAACATAAAAAAACAGTGGGAGAGTAATATTGCCCTTTCAGCTTGTGTGCCAGTCTTGACTCCTGGGTGTGCCACCTCTCTCTCTCATTCAGTGGGCCATAGAAAGGCTATTTTTTTTTTTGGTTTTTTTAATATTATTTGGTTTCTAAAGTCTCCCTGAAAAAAAAAAAAAAAACATAAAAAAACAGTGGGAGAGTAATATTGCCCTTTCAGCTTGTGTGCCAGTCTTGACTCCTTGGTGTGCCACCTCTCTCCCTCTCATTCAGTGGGCCATAGAAAGCCTATTTATTTATTTTTTTAAATATTATTGGGTTTCTAAAGTCTCCCTTAAAAAAAAAAAAATACATAAAAAAACAGTGGGAGAGTAATATTGCCCTTTCAGCTTGTGTGCCAGTCTTGACTCCTGGGTGTGCCACCTCTCTCTCTCATTCAGTGGGCCATAGAAAGGCTATTTTTTTTTTTTGGGTTTTTTAATATTATTTGGTTTCTAAAGTCTCCCTGAAAAAAAACAAAAAAACATAAAAAAACAGTGGGAGAGTAATATTGCCCTTTCAGCTTGTGTGCCAGTCTTGACTCCTGGGTGTGCCACCTCTCTCCCTCTCATTCAGTGGGCCATAGAAAGCCTATTTATTTTTTTAAAAAAATATTATTGGGTTTCTAAAGTCTCCCTTAAAAAACAAAAAATACATAAAAAAACAGTGGGAGAGTAATATTGCCCTTTCAGCTTGTGTGCCAGTCTTGACTCCTGGGTGTGCCACCTCTCTCTCATTCAGTGGGCCATAAAAAAGCATTTTTTTTTTTTCCTTGATTTGTGTTCTAAAATCTACCTCAACACAAAAACACTACATCAATCAGTGGGAGAAAAATATTGGCCTCAGTCAGGGCTTGTGTGCCACTGCTGTGTGTGCTATCTCTCATTCAGTGGGCTATAGAAAGACTATTTATTTATTTATTTATTTTCTTATTATTTGGTTTCTAAAGTCTCCCTGAAAAAAAAAAAAAAACATAAAAAAACAGTGGGAGAGTAATATTGCCCTTTCAGCTTGTGTGCCAGTCTTGACTCCTGGGTGTGCCACCTCTCTCCCTCTCATTCAGTGGGCCATAGAAAGCCTATTTATTTTTTTTTTTTAAATATTATTGGGTTTCTAAAGTCTCCCTTAAAAAACAAAAAATACATAAAAAAACAGTGGGAGAGTAATATTGCCCTTTCAGCTTGTGTGCCAGTCTTGACTCCTGGGTGTGCCACCTCTCTCTCTCATTCAGTGGGCCATAGAAAGGCTATTTTTTTTTTTGGTTTTTTTAATATTATTTGGTTTCTAAAGTCTCCCTGAAATAAAAAAAAAAATTAAAAAAACAGTGGGAGAGTAATATTGCCCTTTCAGCTTGTGCGCCAGTCTTGACTCCTGGGTGTGCCACCTCTCTCTCTCTAATTGTGGGCCATAGAAAGCCTTTTTTTTTTTTTTTTTTTAATATTATTTGGTTTCTAAAGTCTCCCTGAGAAAAAAAAATAAATAAATTAGGTGGGAGATTAATATTGACATTAGTGCTTGAGTGACAGTCCTGCGTGTGTGTCATCTCTGTGATTTTGTGCCACAGAAAACAGAGTGTGTACCATTGTGCCTGATTTTCCTTGTGGTCTCACCAACCTGTTAAGGGATATTGAAATCATACTGAAGTTATAGCTCACCGTGTAAGTTGTTTGACAGCAACAAATAAAGTTACTTTGGTTAAGATTTTAAAACAATGAGGAAGTCTGGTGCAAGAGGTCGTCGTGGGCGTTCATTGTCAGCTGGTAATGATGGTAGTGGTAGTGGAGCATCAGGTGGTCGTGGGGATAAAAATATTCCACCTAAGTCTGGAGCTGTGGAGCCAGTTTCGTCGTCAGGCTACACAAGGCCTCGAACGCTCTCTTTTCTGGGAGTAGGAAAACCGCTTTTAAAGGCGGAGCAGCAACAGCAAGTTTTGGCTTACATTGCAGACTCAGCCTCTAGCTCTTTTGCCTCCTCTTCCGAAACTGGTAAATGTAAAAGCAGCGCGTCGCTTGTGGATGTTCACGGTCAGGGACAAGTCACTTCCTTGTCCTCCTCAGCAAAAACTACAACAAGAGAGAAGGATGCAGCAGGCGACACAACGGGTTACTCCATGGAGCTCTTTACACATACCGTCCCTGGCTTACAAAGTGAAACACTTAACAGGCCATGCCCATTACAAGTATATTCTGACATGGAGTGCACTGATGCACAGCCACAGCCAGAGTACTATGCTGCTCCTTTGACTCAGACCACCACATTGCCCTCTCAGGGTACAGATCCACAATCAGACCCTGATGAGACTATGTTGCCCCGCCACGAACGCTATACCACCGACCGACACAGTGACACAGACGAAGTTGCACACGAGCTCGAAGAGGAGGTAATAGATGACCCAGTTATTGACCCCGATTGGCAGCCATTGGGGGAACAGGGTGCAGGCGGCAGTAGTTCAGAAGCGGAGGTGGAGGAGGGGCCGCAGCAGGCATCAACATCGCAACAGGTTCCATCTGCCGGGCCCGTATCTGGCCCAAAACGCGTGTCAAAGCCAAAACCTGTTGGAGCACAGCGTTGCCATCCAGTTAAAGCTCAGTCTGCAATCCCTGAAAAGGGATCCGAGTCTAGGAAGAGTGCAGTCTGGCATTTTTTTAAACAACATCCAACTGATCAGCGCAAAGTCATCTGTCAAAAATGTTCAACTAGCTTAAGCAGAGGTCAGAATCTGAAAAGTCTAAATACTAGTTGCATGCATAGACACTTAACCACCATGCATTTTCAAGCCTGGACTAACTACCAAACGTCCCTCAAGGTTGTAGCACCCTCGGCCAATGAAGCTAGTCAGCAACGCAACATCCCTTCCGTCACTGTAAGGCCACCATTTTCCGCACCACCGGCAGTATCTGTGCAGGTTTCTTTGCCAGCCAAAAGCAGTCAGGGTCAGGGAATCACCAGTTTTGTAGGAGGAAATATTGCATCTAGGGCACCGGCGGAAACAATACCGTCTCCAACCGTCTCTCAGTCTGCCATGTACACCGGCACACCCGAAAGTTCCACGATCTCCAGCTCTCCAGTCCAGCTCACCCTACATGAGACTCTGGTTAGAAAAAGGAAGTACTTATCCTCGCATCCGCGTACACAGTGTTTTAACGCCCACATAGCTAGACTAATCTCGTTAGAGATGATGCCCTACCGGTTAGTTGAAAGCGAAGCTTTCAAAGCCCTGATGGAGTACGCTGAACCACGATACGAGCTACCCAGTCGACACTTTTTTTCCAGAAAAGCCATCCCAGCCCTGCACCAGCATGTTAAACAGCGCATCGTCCATGCACTCAGGCAATCTGTGAGTACAAAGGTGCACCTGACTACAGATGCATGGACCAGTAGGCATGGCCAGGGACGTTATGTGTCCATCACGGCACACTGGGTGAATGTGGTGGATGCAGGGTCCACAGGCGACATCAATTTAGGGACAGTTGTGCCTAGCCCACGGTCTAGGAAACAGTTGGCTGTAGGCGTTCGCACCCCCTCCTCCTCCTCCTCCTCGTCCTCCTGCAGAAGCTACAGCTCTTCCACAGAACGCAGTCTGCCAACCACTCCATCGGCAGATGACACTGTTGCACACCAGTTGTCCCATTATGGGCCAGCTACTGCCAAGCGTCAGCAGGCTGTATTGGCTATGAAGTGCTTGGGCGACAACAGACACACCGCGGAAGTTCTGTCCGAGTTCTTGCAACAAGAAACGCAGTCGTGGCTGGGCACAGTAGATCTTGAGGCAGGCAAGGTAGTGAGTGATAACGGAAGGAATTTCATGGCTGCCATCTCCCTTTCCCAACTGAAACACATTCCTTGCCTGGCTCACACCTTAAACCTGGTGGTGCAGTGCTTATTGAAAACTTATCCTGGGTTCTCCGACCTGCTCCTCAAAGTGCGTGCACTTTGCTCACATATCCGACGTTCGCCTGTACACGCCAGCCATATGCAGACCTATCAGCGGTCTTTGAACCTTCCCCAGCATCGCCTAATCATAGACGTTGCAACAAGGTGGAACTCAACACTGCACATGCTTCAGAGACTGTGCGAACAGAGGCGTGCTGTTATTTATTTGTGGGAGGATACACGGGCAGGCAGTAGGATGGCAGACATGGAGTTGTCAGGTGTGCAGTGGTCTAAGATACAAGACATGTGTCAAGTCCTTCAGTGTTTTGAGGAATGCACACGGCTGGTTAGTGCAGACAACGCCGTAATAAGCATGAGCATCCCCCTAATGCGTCTGCTGATGCAAAGTTTGACGCACATAAAGGAGCAGGCGTCTGCACCAGAGGAAGAGGAAAGCCTTGATGACAGTCAGCCATTGTCTGGTCAGGGCAGTGTACAGGACGAGGTAGCGGGCGAAGAGGAGGTGGAGGACGAGGAGGATGATGGGGATGAGTATATTTTTAATGCCGAACCTTTCCCGGGGGCACAGGAAATTGGTTGCGTGTCACGGCCGGGTTCTGGTTTTTTGAGGGACACAAGTGACGTAGATTTGCCTGCAACTGCCCCTCAACCAATCACAACCGGAGATTTGACAACTGGAACTTTGGCCCACATGGCGGATTATGCCTTACGTATCCTAAAAAGGGACACACGCATTACGAAAATGATGAACGATGACGATTACTGGTTGGCCTGCCTCCTTGATCCACGCTATAAAGGCAAATTGCAAAATATTATGCCACATGAGAACTTGGAACTAATATTAGCAACCAAACAATCAACTCTTGTTGACCGTTTGCTTCAGGCATTCCCAGCACACAGCGCACGTGATCGTTCTCACACGAGCTCCAGGGGGCAGTAGACTAGGAGTGTTAGGGGTGCACACATCAGAAGTGGCGTTGGACAGAGGGGTTTTCTGACCAGGTTGTGGAGTGATTTTGCTATGACCGCAGACAGGACAGGTACTGCTGCATCAATTGAAAGTGACAGGAGACAACATTTGTCCAGTATGGTTACTAACTATTTTTCATCCCTTATCGATGTTCTCCCTCAACCGTCATTCCCATTTGATTACTGGGCCTCCAAATTAGACACCTGGCCAGAATTGGCAGAATATGCATTGCAGGAGCTTGCTTGCCCGGCAGCAAGTGTCCTATCAGAAAGAGTATTCAGTGCTGCAGGTTCAATATTAACCGAAAAAAGGACTCGTCTGGCTACCCAAAATGTTGACGATCTAACATTCATTAAAATGAACCACAACTGGATTTCGAAATCTTTTGCCCCACCTTGCCCGGCCGACACCTAGCTTTCCTATGAAAAGCTCTTGCCTGTGAATTACTTTTCTAATGTCTAATTTGCTGCAGCTGATTGTACAGCATACGACATGTTTACACCTCCCTAAATGGCAAAACTCCCCACACGGGGCCGTGGTATCGCGACTTGGCGCAAGCACCCGTGAGACTGCTGTTTGTCTGAAGAGGTGGGTGTGCTCGCTTTTGGTTGACGGCATTGCTACTGGGTCCCTCATAGTACAATGTAGTGTCTCTGGCGGTGGTGGTGCGCACCCAACGTCAGACACACCGTTGTAACATGAGGGGCCCTGGGGCGGTCCCGCCGGCCTCAAGAGAGTTCCCCCCTACCCCAGCTCAAAATGTGCTCTACCACGTGCAAAATTATGTCGCACAGCTCCACCAATCTTTAGTCTATTCGCTGACATCATTCAATGTCTGGCACTGACAATACAAATTTGTAGACATCTATGATGCAACTTAAAGTAGTCTGTGTCTGTGTCCTATATTGGCACCATTAAATAGTTACTGCCAAATTACTATGTCAGAAACTCAGCAGATGAGCCCACCCCTGTACCTAAGTATGCCACCTTTTTTTTGTTTTGGTTGTTTTGCGAGACATTAACATCTATTTATATTTTGGGAGTACTGGGACAGACACTCCTTGCACTACTCCTCCACTCACCACCAAGCTGCCCGTGTATCCATGTAACCGCTGTAAAACTGCCATGAGCCTATTGTTTGTTATTTTAGGCCTTTGAAGCCTGTCTGCGGTCCCTCCTTCCACTAGTCCTCCACTGACCAGACCACTGCTGCCCGTGTACCCCTGGAACCAATTATAAAGTGCCTACAGCCAGCCCATTTTTTTATGTTAGGCCTTTGAAGCCTGTCTGCGGTCCCTCCTTCCACTAGTCCTCCACTGGCCAGACCACTGCTGCCCGTGTACCCCTGGAACCAATTATAAAGTGCCTACAGCCAGCCCATTTTTTTATGTTAGGCCTTTGAAGCCTGTCTGCGGTCCCTCCTTCCACTAGTCCTCCACTGGCCAGACCACTGCTGCCCGTGTACCCCTGGAACCAATTATAAAGTGCCTACAGCCAGCCCATTTTTTTATTTTAGGCCTTTGAAGCCTGTCTGCGGTCCCTCCTTCCACTAGTCCTCCACTGGCCAGACCACTGCTGCCCGTGTACCCCTGGAACCAATTATAAAGTGCCTACAGCCAGCCCATTTTCTTATGTTAGGCCTTTGAAGCCTGTCTGCGGTCCCTCCTTCCACTAGTCCTCCACTGGCCAGACCACTGCTGCCCGTGTACCCCTGGAACCAATTATAAAGTGCCTACAGCCAGCCCATTTTTTTATGTTAGGCCTTTGAAGCCTGTCTGCGGTCCCTCCTTCCACTAGTCCTCCACTGACCAGACCACTGCTGCCCGTGTACCCCTGGAACCAATTATAAAGTGCCTACAGCCAGCCCATTTTTTTATGTTAGGCCTTTGAAGCCTGTCTGCGGTCCCTCCTTCCACTAGTCCTCCACTGGCCAGACCACTGCTGCCCGTGTACCCCTGGAACCAATTATAAAGTGCCTACAGCCAGCCCATTTTTTTATGTTAGGCCTTTGAAGCCTGTCTGCGGTCCCTCCTTCCACTAGTCCTCCACTGGCCAGACCACTGCTTCCCGTGTACCCCTGGAACCAATTATAAAGTGCCTACAGCCAGCCCATTTTTTTATGTTAGGCCTTTGAAGCCTGTCTGCGGTCCCTCCTTCCACTAGTCCTCCACTGACCAGACCACTGCTGCCCGTGTACCCCTGGAACCAATTATAAAGTGCCTACAGCCAGCCCATTTTTTTATGTTAGGCCTTTGAAGCCTGTCTGCGGTCCCTCCTTCCACTAGTCCTCCACTGGCCAGACCACTGCTGCCCGTGTACCCCTGGAACCAATTATAAAGTGCCTACAGCCAGCCCATTGTTTTATGTTAGGCCTTTGAAGCCTGTCTGCGGTCCCTCCTTCCACTAGTACTCCACTGACCAGACCACTGCTGCCCGTGTACCCCTGGAACCAATTATAAAGTGCCTACAGCCAGCCCATTTTTTTATGTTAGGCCTTTGAAGCCTGTCTGCGGTCCCTCCTTCCACTAGTCCTCCACTGGCCAGACCACTGCTGCCCGTGTACCCCTGGAACCAATTATAAAGTGCCTACAGCCAGCCCATTTTTTTATGTTAGGCCTTTGAAGCCTGTCTGCGGTCCCTCCTTCCACTAGTCCTCCACTGGCCAGACCACTGCTGCCCGTGTACCCCTGGAACCAATTATAAAGTGCCTACAGCCAGCCCATTTTTTTATTTTAGGCCTTTGAAGCCTGTCTGCGGTCCCTCCTTCCACTAGTCCTCCACTGGCCAGACCACTGCTGCCCGTGTACCCCTGGAACCAATTATAAAGTGCCTACAGCCAGCCCATTTTCTTATGTTAGGCCTTTGAAGCCTGTCTGCGGTCCCTACTTTAAATACTCCTCCACTCACCACCAAGCTGCCTGCCCGTGTATCCATGTAACCGCTGTAAAACTGCCATGAGCCTATTGTTTGTTATGTTAGGCCTTTGATAGCCTGTCTGCGGTCCCTACTTTAAATACTCCTCCACTCACCACCAAGCTGCCTGCCCGTCTATCCATGTAACCGCTGTAAAACTGCCATGAGCCTATTGTTTGTTATGTTAGGCCTTTGATAGCCTGTCTGCGGTCCTTACTTTAATTACTCCTCCACTCACCACCTAGCTGCCTGTGTATCCATGTAACCGATGTAAAACTGCCATGACTGCCTACTGTTTGTTATTTTAGGCCTTTGATAGCCTGTCTGCGGCCCCTACTTGCAATACTCCTCCACTGACCACAATGCTGCCTGGAGTGCCTGCCTGTGTATCCATGTAACCGATGTAAAACTGCCATGACTGCCTACTGTTTGTTATTTTAGGCCTTTGATAGCCTGTCTGCTGTTATGACCCCAATGGCGAGGGTCTCAGAGGAACGTGGAAGTCTGCAGAATACAAAAATCCAGCTCATAGGGCAGTGGTAACTGGGTTGACCATATATCTACTCCTAACGCAAACACTAGAAGTAGCCGGGGATCATTCCTACGTTGATTCTAGATGACACGCGCCAGCCGGAGAATCTAGCTACCCCTAGTAGAGGAAAACAAAGACCTTTCTTGCCTCCAGAGAAGGGGACCCCAAAGCTGGATAGAAGCCCCCCACAAATAATGACGGTGAGGTAAGAGGAAATGACAAACACAGAAATGAACCAGGTTTAGCACAGAGAGGCCCGCTTACTGATAGCAGAATAAAGAAAGGTAACTTATATGGTCAACAAAAACCCTATCAAAATCCACACTGGAAATTCAAGAACCCCCGAACCGTCTAACGGTCCGGGGGGAGAACACCAGCCCCCTAGAGCTTCCTGCAAAGGTCAGGATATAGATTAGGAACAAGCTGGACAAAAATACAAAACCAAAACAAATAGCAAAAAGCAAAAGGCAGACTTAGCTGATATAACTGGAACCAGGATCAGTAGACAAGAGCACAGCAGACTAGCTCTGATAACTACGTTGCCAGGCATTGAACTGAAGGTCCAGGGAGCTTATATAGCAACACCCCTAACTAACGACCCAGGTGCGGATAAAAGGAATGACAGAAAAACCAGAGTCAAAAAAACTAGTAACCACTAGAGGGAGCAAAAAGCAAATTCACAACAGTACCCCCCCCTTAGTGAGGGGTCACCGAACCCTCACCACGACCACCATGGCGATCAGGATGAGCGGCATGAAAGGCACGAACTAAATCGGCCGCATGAACATCAGAGGCGACCACCAAGGAATTATCTTCCTGACCATAGCCCTTCCACTTGACCAGGTACTGAAGCCTCCACCTGGAGAGGCGAGAATCCAAGATCTTCTCCACCACGTACTCCAACTCGCCCTCAACCAACACCGGAGCAGGAGGCTCAGCAGAAGGAACTACAGGCACAATGTACCACCGCAACAAGGACCTATGAAATACATTGTGAATAGCAAACGACACAGGAAGATCCAGACGAAAAGATACAGGATTAAGGATTTCCAATATCTTGTAAGGCCCAATAAAACGAGGTTTAAATTTGGGAGAGGAGACCTTCATAGGAACAAAGCGGGAAGAAAGCCATACCAAATCCCCAACGCGTAGTCGGGGACCCACACCGCGGCGGCGGTTGGCAAAGCGCTGAGCCTTCTCCTGTGACAACTTCAAGTTGTCCACCACATGATTCCAGATCTGCTGCAACCTATCCACCACAGAATCCACCCCAGGACAGTCAGAAGGCTCCACATGACCCGAAGAAAAGCGAGGATGGAAACCAGAGTTGCAGAAAAAAGGCGAAACCAAGGTGGCGGAACTAGCCCGATTATTAAGGGCAAACTCAGCCAACGGCAAGAATGTCACCCAATCGTCCTGATCAGCAGAGACAAAACACCTCAAATAAGCCTCCAAAGTCTGATTGGTTCGCTCCGTCTGTCCATTAGTCTGAGGATGGAAAGCAGACGAAAACGACAAATCAATGCCCATCCTACTACAAAAGGATCGCCAGAACCTGGAAACGAACTGGGATCCTCTGTCTGACACAATATTCTCAGGGATACCGTGCAAACGAACCACGTTCTGGAAAAACACAGGAACCAGATCGGAAGAGGAAGGCAGCTTAGGCAAAGGAACCAAATGGACCATCTTGGAGAAGCGATCACATATCACCCAGATAACGGACATGCCCTGAGATAGCGGAAGATCAGAAATGAAATCCATGGAGATATGTGTCCAAGGTCTCTTCGGGACAGGCAAGGGCAAGAGCAAACCGCTGGCATGAGAACAGCAAGGCTTAGCTCGAGCACAAGTCCCACAGGACTGCACAAATGACCGCACATCCCTTGACAAGGAAGGCCACCAAAAGGACCTGGCCACCAGATCTCTGGTGCCAAAAATTCCCGGGTGACCTGCCAACACCGAGGAATGAACCTCGGAAATGACTCTGCTGGTCCACTTATCCGGGACAAACAGTCTGTCAGGTGGACAAGACTCAGGCCTATCAGCCTGAAATCTCTGCAACACACGTCGCAGATCCGGAGAAATGGCTGACAAGATAACTCCATCTTTAAGAATACCAACAGGATCCGCGACTCCAGGAGCATCAGGCACAAAGCTCCTAGAAAGAGCATCGGCCTTCACATTCTTTGAACCTGGTAAATACGAGACAACAAAATCAAAGCGGGAGAAAAACAATGACCAGCGGGCCTGTCTCGGATTAAGGCGTTTAGCAGACTCGAGATACATCAGATTTTTGTGATCAGTCAAGACCACCACACGATGCTTAGCACCCTCGAGCCAATGACGCCACTCCTCAAATGCCCATTTCATGGCCAACAACTCCCGATTGCCCACATCATAATTTCGCTCGGCAGGCGAAAACTTCCTAGAGAAAAAGGCACAAGGTTTCATAACAGAGCAACCAGGGCCTCTCTGCGACAAAACGGCCCCTGCCCCAATCTCCGAAGCATCCACCTCAACCTGAAAGGGAAGTGAGACGTCAGGCTGGCACAAAACAGGCGCCGAAGTAAACCGGCGTTTCAACTCCTGGAAAGCCTCCACGGCAGCAGGAGCCCAGTTAGCTACATCGGAGCCCTTCTTGGTCATATCCGTCAAAGGTTTCACAATGCTAGAAAAATTAGCGATAAAACGACGGTAGAAGTTAGCGAAGCCCAAGAACTTCTGAAGACTCTTAACTGACGAGGGCTGAGTCCAATCAAGAATAGCTCGGACCTTGACTGGGTCCATCTCCACAGCAGAAGGGGAAAAAATGAACCCCAAAAAGGGAACCTTCTGTACACCAAAGAGACACTTTGAGCCCTTGACAAACAAAGAATTTTCACGCAAAATTTTAAAGACCAACCTGACCTGCTCCACATGCGAATCCCAATTATCAGAAAAAACCAAAATATCATCCAGATAAACAATCAAAAATTTATCCAGATACTTCCGGAAAATGTCATGCATAAAGGACTGAAAAACTGAAGGCGCATTGGAGAGCCCAAAAGGCATCACCAAGTACTCAAAATGACCTTCGGGCGTATTGAATGCGGTTTTCCATTCATCACCTTGCTTAATGCGCACAAGGTTGTACGCACCACGAAGGTCTATCTTGGTGAACCACTTGGCACCCTTAATCCGGGCAAACAAGTCAGACAACAGCGGTAAAGGATACTGAAATTTGACAGTGATCTTATTTAAAAGCCGATAATCAATACAAGGTCTCAAAGATCCGTCCTTTTTTGCCACAAAAAAGAATCCCGCACCAAGAGGGGAAGAAGACGGACGAATATGTCCTTTCTCCAGAGACTCCTTGATATATGAACGCATAGCGGTATGTTCAGGTACTGACAGATTAAACAATCTTCCCTTAGGAAATTTACTGCCTGGGATCAAATCTATAGCACAGTCACAGTCCCTATGAGGAGGCAGTGCACTGGACTCAGACTCACTGAAGACGTCCTGATAATCAGACAAATACTCCGGAACTTCCGAAGGCGTAGAAGAAGCAATAGACACAGGCAGGGAATCCCCATGAATACCACGACAGCCCCAACTTGAGACTGACATAGCCTTCCAGTCCAGGACTGGATTATGGGTCTGTAACCATGGCAGCCCTAAAACAACCAAATCATGCATTTTATGTAAAACCAGAAAACGTATCACCTCGCGGTGTTCAGGAGTCATGCACATGGTAACCTGTGTCCAATACTGCGGCTTATTTTCTGCCAATGGCGTAGCATCAATACCCCTAAGAGGAATAGGATTTTCTAATGGTTCAAGAGTAAAACCACAGCGCTTAGCAAATGAGAGATCCATGAGACTCAGGGCAGCACCTGAATCTACAAACGCCATGACAGGATAAGATGACAGTGAGCAAATCAAAGTTACAGACAGAATAAATTTAGGTTGCAAATTACCAACGGTGACAGGACTAACAACCTTAGCTATACGTTTAGAGCATGCTGAGATAACATGTGTAGAATCACCACAGTAGCACAAGCCATTCCGGCGTCTATGAATTTTCCGCTCATTTCTAGTCAGGATTCTATCACATTGCATTAAATCAGGTGTCTGTTCAGACAACACCATGAGGGAATTTGCGGTTTTTCTATCACATTGCACCGAATTAGGTGTCTGTTCAGACAACACCATGAGGGAATTTGCGGTTTTGCGCTCCCGCAACCGCCGGTCAATTTGAATAGCCAGTGCCATAGTATCATTCAGACCTGTGGGAATGGGAAAACCCACCATAACATTCTTAATGGCTTCAGAAAGGCCATTTCTAAAATTAGCGGCCAGTGCACACTCGTTCCAATGTGTCAGCACGGACCATTTCCGAAATTTTTGGCAATACACTTCAGCCTCGTCCTGCCCCTGAGACATAGCCAGCAAGGCCTTTTCTGCCTGAATCTCAAGATTGGGTTCCTCATAAAGTAAACCGAGCGCCAGAAAAAACGCATCAAGATCAGCCAATGCCGGATCTCCTGGCGCCAGCGAAAAAGCCCAATCCTGAGGGTCGCCCCGTAAGAACGAAATAACAATTTTTACTTGCTGAGCAGAATCTCCAGATGAACAGGGTCTCAGGGACAAAAACAATTTACAATTATTCACGAAATTCCTAAACTTAAACCTGTCTCCGGAAAACAGTTCAGGAATCGGTATTTTAGGTTCTGACCTAGGATTTCTGATAACATAGTCTTGTATGCCCTGCACACGAGTAGCCAGCTGGTCCACACTTGTAATCAAGGTCTGGACATTCATGTCTGCAGCAAGCATAGCCACTCTGAGGTAAAGGGGAAGAAGAAAAAAAAAAACTCAGAATCTTCTTTCTTGTAATCCCTCTTCTGCAATGCATTAAGCATTTAATACTGGCCTGGCAAACTGTTATGACCCCAATGGCGAGGGTCTCAGAGGAACGTGGAAGTCTGCAGAATACAAAAATCCAGCTCATAGGGCAGTGGTAACTGGGTTGACCATATATCTACTCCTAACGCAAACACTAGAAGTAGCCGGGGATCATTCCTACGTTGATTCTAGATGACACGCGCCAGCCGGAGAATCTAGCTACCCCTAGTAGAGGAAAACAAAGACCTTTCTTGCCTCCAGAGAAGGGGACCCCAAAGCTGGATAGAAGCCCCCCACA
Organism: Ranitomeya variabilis; assembly: GCF_051348905.1. Classification (NCBI taxonomy): domain Eukaryota; kingdom Metazoa; phylum Chordata; class Amphibia; order Anura; family Dendrobatidae; genus Ranitomeya; species Ranitomeya variabilis. The sequence goes on along the minus strand of NC_135232.1, from coordinate 821,242,184 downwards.
AATAATGACGGTGAGGTAAGAGGAAATGACAAACACAGAAATGAACCAGGTTTAGCACAGAGAGGCCCGCTTACTGATAGCAGAATAAAGAAAGGTAACTTATATGGTCAACAAAAACCCTATCAAAATCCACACTGGAAATTCAAGAACCCCCGAACCGTCTAACGGTCCGGGGGGAGAACACCAGCCCCCTAGAGCTTCCTGCAAAGGTCAGGATATAGATTAGGAACAAGCTGGACAAAAATACAAAACCAAAACAAATAGCAAAAAGCAAAAGGCAGACTTAGCTGATATAACTGGAACCAGGATCAGTAGACAAGAGCACAGCAGACTAGCTCTGATAACTACGTTGCCAGGCATTGAACTGAAGGTCCAGGGAGCTTATATAGCAACACCCCTAACTAACGACCCAGGTGCGGATAAAAGGAATGACAGAAAAACCAGAGTCAAAAAAACTAGTAACCACTAGAGGGAGCAAAAAGCAAATTCACAACAGTCTGCGGCCCCTACTTGCAATACTCCTCCACTGACCACAATGCTGCCTGGAGTGCCTGCCTGTGTATCCATGTAACCGATGTAAAACTGCCATGACTGCCTACTGTTTGTTATTTTAGGCCTTTGATAGCCTGTCTGCGGCCCCTACTTGCAATACTCCTCCACTGACCACAATGCTGCCTGGAGTGCCTGCCTGTGTATCCATGTAACCGATGTAAAACTGCCATGACTGCCTACTGTTTGTTATTTTAGGCCTTTGATAGCTTGTCTGCGGCCCCTACTTGCAATACTCCTCCACTGACCACAATGCTGCCTGGAGTGCCTGCCTGTGTATCCATGTAACCGATGTAAAACTGCCATGACTGCCTACTGTTTGTTATTTTAGGCCTTTGATAGCCTGTCTGCGGCCCCTACTTGCAATACTCCTCCACTGACCACAATGCTGCCTGGAGTGCCTGCCTGTGTATCCATGTAACCGATGTAAAACTGCCATGAGTGCCTACTGTTTGGTATTTTAGGCCTTTGATAGCCTGTCTGCAGCCCCTACTTGCAATACTCCTCCACTGACCACACCAATGCTGCCCGTGTACCCCTGGAACCTATTTAAAAGTTCATAGAGCCTAGTTATATATTTTATTTACTATTAATAAGGCCATGATGGACTACGCTGTACCACGCTACAAGCTAACCAGTCGACACTTCTTTTGCGAGAAAAGCCATCCCAACCCTCCACCAGCATGTAGAAGACCGCATTGTCCATGCACTCTGGCAATCTGTGAGTACAAAGGTGCACCTGACAACAGACGCATGGACCTGTAGGCATGGCCACGGAAGATTACGTGTCCATTACGGCGCAATGGGTTAATGTGGTGGATGCATGGTCCACAGGGGACAGCCTACTAAGTCTGTCTGCAGTCCCTAATTCAAATTGTCCTCCACTGTCTAAATTGGAGCTTCCACCTTCTGGCTTTCGGCCTATAGTATCAGAAATTAAACTGCATTTGGCCTTCAACTTTGGTTAGGGCCTACTAACGGCTTCTGCCCCTCCCTGGTGTTGCCCTCAACTAAATAAAGCTGAGCTTCAACCTTCCGGCTCTCATTAAGTGGTTTTTAAAAAAAAAAATGGTGGTTAGGGCCTACTAACGGCTTCTGCCCCTCCCTGGTGTTGCCCTCAACTAAATAAAGCTGAGCTTCAACCTTCTGCTCCAAATTACCATTTTAAAAAATGCAATAGGCTTTTCCGGCCTACTAAAGGTGTCTGTCTGTGTTCCTCTGCCTGGTGTTGTCCTCAACTAAATAAAGCTGAGCTTCAACCTTCTGCTCCAAATTACCATTTTAAAAAATGCAATAGGCTTTTCCGGCCTACTAAAGGTGTCTGTCTGTGTGCCCCTGCCTGGTGTTGTCCTCAACTAAATAAAGCTGAGCTTCAACCTTCTGCTCCAAATTACCATTTTAAAAAATGCAATAGGCTTTTCCAGCCTACTAAAGGTGTCTGTCTGTGTGCCCCTGCCTGGTGTTGTCCTCAACTAAATAAAGCTGAGCTTCAACCTTCTGCTCCAAATTACCATTTTAAAAAATGCAATAGGCTTTTCCGGCCTACTAAAGGTGTCTGTCTGTGTTCCCCTGCCTGGTGTTGTCCTCAACTAATTAAAGCTGAGCTTCAACCTTCTGCTCCAAATTACCATTTTAAAAAATGCAATAGGCTTTTCCGGCCTACTAAAGGTGTCTGTCTGTGTTCCCCTGCCTGGTGTTGTCCTCAACTAAATAAAGCTGAGCTTCAACCTTCTGCTCCAAATTACCATTTTAAAAAATGCAATAGGCTTTTCCGGCCTACTAAAGGTGTCTGTCTGTGTGCCCCTGCCTGGTGTTGTCCTCAACTAAATAAAGCTGAGCTTCAACCTTCTGCTCCAAATTACCATTTTAAAAAATGCAATAGGCTTTTCCGGCCTACTAAAGGTGTCTGTCTGTGTGCCCCTGCCTGGTGTTGCCCTCAACTAAATAAAGCTGAGCTTCAACCTTCTGCTCCAAATTACCATTTTAAAAAATGCAATAGGCTTTTCCGGCCTACTAAAGGTGTCTGTCTGTGTGCCCCTGCCTGGTGTTGCCCTCAACTAAATAAAGCTGAGCTTCAACCTTCTGCTCCAAATTACCATTTTAAAAAATGCAATAGGCTTTTCCGGCCTACTAAAGGTGTCTGTCTGTGTGCCCCTGCCTGGTGTTGCCCTCAACTAAATAAAGCTGAGCTTCAACCTTCCGGCTCTCATTAAGTGGTTTTTAAAAAAAAAAATGGTGGTTAGGGCCTACTAACGGCTTCTGCCCCTCCCTGGTGTTGCCCTCAACTAAATAAAGCTGAGCTTCAACCTTCTGCTCCAAATTACCATTTTAAAAAATGCAATAGGCTTTTCCGGCCTACTAAAGGTGTCTGTCTGTGTGCCCCTGCCTGGTGTTGTCCTCAACTAAATAAAGCTGAGCTTCAACCTTCTGCTCCAAATTACCATTTTAAAAAATGCAATAGGCTTTTCCGGCCTACTAAAGGTGTCTGTCTGTGTGCCCCTGCCTGGTGTTGTCCTCAACTAAATAAAGCTGAGCTTCAACCTTCTGCTCCAAATTACCATTTTAAAAAATGCAATAGGCTTTTCCGGCCTACTAAAGGTGTCTGTCTGTGTGCCCCTGCCTGGTGTTGCCCTCAACTAAATAAAGCTGAGCTTCAACCTTCTGCTCCAAATTACCATTTTAAAAAATGCAATAGGCTTTTCCGGCCTACTAAAGGTGTCTGTCTGTGTGCCCCTGCCTGGTGTTGTCCTCAACTAAATAAAGCTGAGCTTCAACCTTCCGGCTCTCATTAAGTGGTTTTTAAAAAAAAAAAATGGTGGTTAGGGCCTACTAACGGCTTCTGCCCCTCCCTGGTGTTGCCCTCAACTAAATAAAGCTGAGCTTCAACCTTCTGCTCCAAATTACCATTTTAAAAAATGCAATAGGCTTTTCCGGCCTACTAAAGGTGTCTGTCTGTGTTCCCCTGCCTGGTGTTGTCCTCAACTAAATAAAGCTGAGCTTCAACCTTCTGCTCCAAATTACCATTTTAAAAAATGCAATAGGCTTTTCCGGCCTACTAAAGGTGTCTGTCTGTGTGCCCCTGCCTGGTGTTGCCCTCAACTAAATAAAGCTGAGCTTCAACCTTCTGCTCCAAATTACCATTTTAAAAAATGCAATAGGCTTTTCCGGCCTACTAAAGGTGTCTGTCTGTGTGCCCCTGCCTGGTGTTGTCCTCAACTAAATAAAGCTGAGCTTCAACCTTCTGCTCCAAATTACCATTTTAAAAAATGCAATAGGCTTTTCCGGCCTACTAAAGGTGTCTGTCTGTGTGCCCCTGCCTGGTGTTGCCCTCAACTAAATAAAGCTGAGCTTCAACCTTCTGCTCCAAATTACCATTTTAAAAAATGCAATAGGCTTTTCCGGCCTACTAAAGGTGTCTGTCTGTGTGCCCCTGCCTGGTGTTGTCCTCAACTAAATAAAGCTGAGCTTCAACCTTCCGGCTCTCATTAAGTGGTTTTTTAAAAAAAAAAATGGTGGTTAGGGCCTACTAACGGCTTCTGCCCCTCCCTGGTGTTGCCCTCAACTAAATAAAGCTGAGCTTCAACCTTCTGCTCCAAATTACCATTTTAAAAAATGCAATAGGCTTTTCCGGCCTACTAAAGGTGTCTGTCTGTGTGCCCCTGCCTGGTGTTGTCCTCAACTAAATAAAGCTGAGCTTCAACCTTCTGCTCCAAATTACCATTTTAAAAAATGCAATAGGCTTTTCCGGCCTACTAAAGGTGTCTGTCTGTGTGCCCCTGCCTGGTGTTGTCCTCAACTAAATAAAGCTGAGCTTCAACCTTCTGCTCCAAATTACCATTTTAAAAAATGCAATAGGCTTTTCCGGCCTACTAAAGGTGTCTGCCCCTCCCTGGTGTTGTCCTCAACTGAACAAAGCTGAGCTTCCACATTCTGGCTTTCGCCCTATACTATCAGATATTAAACTGCATTTGGCCTACTAGTGTGGTTAGGCCCTTGAAACAGTGTCTGCTGCTCTTGGGTTTGCTACTCCACTGAACAAAGCAATGCCGCCTGTTTAGTCCTGTTACCAATTTTGAACTGCATTTAGCCTACTTTATTCTTTGGCCCTATATCTGTTTCCTCCTCATCCTGCCCATTGCCCAGCCACTGCTAAATGAGTCTGCTGGTACATTGACCTAGACCACTACATTCCCCTTGTACTCTACACAGCCAGAATCTGACCCTGCTGAAAGTAAGGTTCCCCTTCCCGCATGTTATACCACCTTACACAGGGACAAAGAGGAAGGTGCAGATGAAAGTGCAGGTTCCTTCATCAGGTGGGGGGGCATACTCGTTGGCGACGTCACTGGCACAGGGCCCCTCAGAGTACGCAAAAGTGTCGCTGCTGGTGGGAGGCGCCCCCGCCATGCAAACACACCGCCGTACTTTGAGGGGCCCTGTGCCAGTGCCAATGCGAACGAGTGGGCCCCCCCCTGCTTGCTCAGGATCACAGCACTTGCAACGTTTAAATACTTACCTTTCCCTGCAACACCGCCGTGACGTAGTCCGCATTTCCTGGGCCCACGAAAAACTTGAGCCAGCCCTACTCCCCCCACAACTTTCCCCCAATTCCCTATGCCCAACTATTATTATACAGTTAATTAAGATTGGCAAGCTTCAGAAACAAGAATGGATGTTTTTGGCATTAAAATGGGCACTGTAGGTGTTTTCCTGGCCTCCACTCACTGCCGACTATGCTTCCCCATTGACTTGCATTGGGTTTCGTGTTTCGGTCGATCCCCGACTTTTAGCGATAATCGGCCGACTGCACTCGACTCGACTCTGGACAAAATCGGGTTTCCCAAAACCCTACTCGATCTTAAAAAAATGAAAGTCGCTCAACCCTATTAATCACAATATTCCATATATGTTTAGATAACCAATGACAGGGGAGCTAGGCAATATGGTAATTAACTAACCACCCCTGACAACCCCTAACCACTCCTTTCTATGTGAAAATATAAAACTATGTATGTACAATAAAGTATCAGTATTGATGGAATGTTGTTCTGTCACAGTTGTGTACAGTCCATTCTTGATGAGCGCTCAAAATACTCAGTCTAATTGGGAGCGGCCACAGCACACACAGGGATATATTTATCCAACCCTAATATTTCCATAACAGAATGGCGCCCAACGGCTCGGATGAAACGCACGGGATCCTTCTAACCGGAGATAAGGAAGTTGTAGCGTGGCCTGGCACAGGGGCAGGAGACTGCGCAGCTCCATAAGTAAGGTAAGAAAATGGTATCATCTTACCTGAAAGTCCCCTGTGCCCAGTCCTTGTCTATGCCTCTTGCCGGTGAGATGTGGTCATCAATTCCCAGGTAGTGTAAAAAATCCGTAGCCACGAATCCACCCTGGGAGGTGTCTGCTGTGGACCGTGTATGTGTTTGTGTAAAATCCGAGAGAGGAAGGAAAAAGTGACTTTTGTTTGTGGTTGCTGGGAAACAGACCGCAGGAGGTCAAATCACTCGATAAGTTATTGCAGGATTCCCGTGCATAGGAGAGACAGGAGGTCTCGGGACAGGTAGTCCCATGTTCCAGGCACGGGTAGTGATAACTTAGAGGGGCTACTGCAGATTCCCATAGCCGGCGGCCAGTCAGGCCGACCGGAGCGGAGGGTGGTAGAACCCGGCATATGCGTGCCAGTGCGATTGGCAGTAGTCTGTTCCCAGCGCAACCTGCATGTGTCACAGAATAAAAAAGGGCATCTCTCGGATTGTCTATCTGTGTCTGTTTGTGTCATGTACTATTGCCGCTTTAAGAAGCAGAAATAGTTCTCTTAAACTTCCTCTTTTTTCAGCTGAAGCGGAGATATGCATTGTAAATCACACTGTCATATCTGTTTTTTTCTTTTTCTTTTGCAATGCTGGCTATGTGTAGCTTTTTGTGAAGAATTTAAATTGTATCTATCATTTTTTGATGTGACATAAGTGTTTTCAGAAACGTGATTTTAGTGACATTTGATATTATTGCAATAGCATACGGTATATAAAAAGAGGAAGTATGTCTCTGACTGCATTTGAGCGCAGAGATTTTTACTCTCTTAAAGGGTCTTTTTCTTTTTGCGGCATTTTAAAGTTTTTTTAATTAAGTTTTCCTCAATCTTCAATCTCTTTACCTTTTTATTTTTTATTTATTTATTTTTGAAAAAAGTTTTTTTTTTCTTTACTCTTGTATCAAAGTTTTGAGTTTTTGGTTGTGAACTAAGTTTTTGAAGGTTTTTCTTATCGTTTTGAGTTTTTCTTAGTGTTTTATATACTCATTTTTAGAAGTTTTTTCTTTTTCTTAGTACTGTTTTTTTCATTTTTGTGTGTTTTTCATTTTTTGCTTTTGCCATGGGGAATAAAGTGGCCAAGCAACAGGAAAGTCTTTTTTACTTCCTGATGAGAAAACAGCCCCTAAATAGTGGCAGGACACGAAGGTGTTAAGTATGTGAAGATTTTTGGAAGGTATAAAGTACGTGAAATTCATTAGAATGGCAGATTTCAAGCTGCGGAGTGGCATGACGTAGAAAGGAAAATAAGGGAAGTTAGCTGATGTTAGATTGCTGAATACTAATACATGGTATGAAGTGGCAGCAGAGCTTACATCGTTTAGATGGTACAGAAAGTTATGTGAGCAAACCAGGAAGTGATTTTTGTGGGTATGAGACGGGAGAATCTGCGCAGTCTGCTTTTAGCAGAATCCATGGTATAGGTAGTTATTTTTGCACAGTATGTGGTGCGCCCCGTCTCTCCCTACAGGGAGAAGGCATAATTGCTCCTCTCTATTATTCTTGTTGTTCTCATCTATCCTCCTTTTTCTTTTTTTTTTTTTTCTGTCAGTCTTTTTCTCTCCGCATTCTCTCTCCTTTCTCTCTCCTCTCTCTCCACATTCTCTCTCTCTCTCTTCTCCTCTCTATCTCTCTCCTCCATACCCTCCATCTTCTCCTCCCTCCTTATCCACTCCCCCACCACACCTTTCTTCTCTCTCTCTCTCCTCTCTTCTCCTCCCTCTCTCTCCACATTCTCTCTCCCCTCCTACTACTCCTTTGTCTCACTCATCACCCCCTCCTCCTTCTTCTTCCTCTTTTTTCCTCCGTGTTGCCGGCTGGGCCAACGCCCAATTCAAACAGTATGGTGCTTACAGCACAAGGTGTCCCTGGCACAGTCTAGCCATTGCCAGTTGTGATATCGGGGAGAGAAGGTGAAAGCCCCCCCTACAGTGGGCAGCCCCAGACACGTCAGGCAGCAGTCAGCTCAGCCCTTGGTGCAGAGGGGGGAGGAGTGATATCAGAAGGAGCTCACTGACAGATCCTCCGTTACCTCATTTCACAGTCAACAATATTGTAACCCTTAAGGTTTTACATGAACATTGATATCACTATGTATTGATAATGTACAGCTTCTGCACCGGTCAGAGCTGCCTACATTCACACCAACATGAAACTATAAGCCTAATCCATCATAGCTTCAGCAAGGGGGGAGACATCCTCACATAAAAAAGCAACTTCTAAGTCCAAAATCAGTCAGTGTACGACCCCAGTACAAGCTATCACAACTATTCCTCTGATGAAGATGAAGAGGGAACATCATACATGCTGTCTAGTACTAGAAAAGAAACCCACAGGCACCAAGAATGCAGGGGCAGATAGAGGCACCACCATTACACTATGTGCACTGCACTTCAAGTCAGATGACAATCTTCCAGACCCAGGGATGCATCCCATGCCATTTTACCGAAGAGAGTAGCAGAAGCAGCAAACATATGCAGCCACCTGGAATGATCTCTGGGCCATGAATGAAAATAGAAGCAGGTGATGCACTCTGGCCAATCATGAAGGAACAATTCAAACTTCCAGCAGAATCAGACGTACATGCTTGGAAGTCAGGGCCACAGCTAATTGAACAACTCAGAGAGTGGGCCAAAGGCAGGCTGGCCGGACAGGCCCTCAGCTTACATGACATGAGCCAAGAAAAGACAGAGTCTGTAAAGAAGTTTCATTGCAGAGTAATGCAAGTATTCCAAGACTTGGGCTTCACCATTGATGACCAGATACACAGGCCTTTGGGCATGGACTGAGACAGCCAATCAGGAAACCACTGATAGTGGCTAGGCCTAGGAACAGGTCAATAGCAGTGGACTGACCCAGAAAAAATGTTTTATGTGCGCCTGGGAGACTGTTTATTGCCGATTGTCACCAAAACTGCCGCCATTATAGCACCGCAAAGAGCGCGAAGAAGGAAACGGGTGCCGTGCTGCTGAGAACGCTGGAAGGGGAGCCAGAGGTGAAGACGCTACAAAGTGCCGATCAACACACCGGAAGAACCGCTGCAGACTCCAGAGAGGAGACACTGACCTCAATAAGGTTAGCAAAGGGGAGAAGCTATGTCGGAGCAGGAGGAAGAAGTGATGGCAGATGCAGCCACAGCCCCTGTAACGCCCCAAGACCTTGGGTTGGATGCAGCCGCCGGTCTCATGGCACCCCGGGCCTCCTCACGAATGCACCTGCAGGCCCCGTCTTACCACCGCAGCTTCAATCAGCAGGCCGGACCCCGCTGCCGCTACAGTACCCATCATGCCGTTGTCCACAGTAGCCAAGAGGATTGAGTCTCAACCAGGGGTGCAGAAGACAGCCCCTCTCATGGTGACCACTGACCTGGAAGCGCAACCACCCTACAAAGACAGAAGAAGTGTCAAGTGTTACATTTGTGGCGACTCAGTTTGGCCATTTCCAGAACCAGTGCAAAGCACTCACGCCCCCGAAGAGACTGGACTCATGCAACCCAAGAGTTGGTCCAGAGAAACAGGTCAAGGAGGAAGTGCAGAAAGCAGTGAAGTACCCCGTCCATAGGACAGAGGCAAGCAAGCCAGGCCCGCAAGACACTATGCTCCTGACATGTAAAACTTCATCTGCAGGACCAATACCTCAAATTACCTTTAAAAGTGGATGGCGTTGTCAGATCCAAAGTGGTGCAGCCAGAAGTGTGATGACACCTGTGGAACTCGCTGATCCCACCTGCCTATCAGAATCCTCTGTGTCTCGCATGGGCATTGATGGTCAAGTCAGACATTCTCAGCTTACAAAGCCACTGAGCGTGTGCACTCAGCCAGGACACTCTATCCTGTCCCAGTTTGTGGTGTAAAGGACCTGCCGCTCAACCTGCTGGGAGCGAACCTACTGCAGAAGCTGAAGGCAACCACAGTGTTCCAGGAAGATGGGACAGTGACACTTTCTTCATCCCTGACCCGAGAAGAGTCATGCTGGCGGCCCTACAAGAACATTAAACAATTGATGAGGCCTACCCAAGGAGGTACTGGATGTAGTACCAGAAAGTCTATGGTCTAAGGGACCCCAGCACATGAGAAAACCTCAAGTTGCCCCAGTACGGGTGTCACTCAAGCCATGTACCCCGTACCCTCGTAAGGCCCAGGCCAGGCATAGAGTCAAGCTGCCTCTGACCAACTGAAGGTCTACCTGGAAATAGGAATCATTGTTCCTCGCACATCGCCTTGCAATACCCCGCTTTTCCCCGTCAAGAAAAAGACTGTAAAAGGAGAGCCAGCCAAGTTCAGAATGGTATATAACCTGAGAGCTGTGAATGACGCCACAGTGTTTGAAACTGCAATTATGCCGAATCCGCACACTCTGCTCTCAAATGTGCCTGCCACAGCAAAAGTGTTCACAGTGAACAACCTGGCTAACGTTTTCTCCAGTGTTCCAGTTCATCCGGAAGACCAGTTCATGTTTGCCTTAATGCACCAGGGGGGACACCACACATGGACAGTGATGCCACAGTGGGCCCAGAACAGCCCTTCACAGTTCACCAAAGCAATGTCCACAGTTCTCACCAACTGAGTAACAGAACAAGCAGAAGTAACCCTGCTACAATACATGGACAATCTACTCCTTTGTGCAGTTGACTTTGACACGTGTAAAGCCCATTCCTTGTATCTCCTACTCTACCTGGCGGAGCAGCACTGCAAGATCTCAAAGAACAAAGTCCAGTGGTGTCTGAAGCAAGTTACGTTCCAGAGACACTGTATTGCTCACCAGGCAAAACACCTGACAGATGACCGGAAGACCACAGTGGAGAAGATGGTCCCTCCGACAACTCCAAAGGTGCTACAGGCCTTCCTTGGTCTAGTTTCATATTGCAGAGCCTGGATCCCTGATGCTTCCGTCCTAATGCAGCCTCTGTGTGAATACGTCAGTGTGACCCCGTTCCTCCAGACAGATGTGGCCTTCAGTTCGTTCAAGAAGTTAAAAGGCTCTGTAGTCTCAGCGCCAGCACTAGGCCTATCTGACTACAAGAAGCCATTCCGTCTCTACTTGATGAGAAGAGAAGGCCTTGCTACTGGAGTCCTGACACAGCTTCAGGGGGGAAAGCAGAGACTTTCGGACTACTTTTCAGCTTGCCTGGATCCAGTTGCAAGGGAAGCCTCTTCCTCCCGCATGAAGGCAGCAGTTGCAGCACACGCCCTCCTGGACAGGACTACTGACATCAGTGGAAAAACCATTGGAAATCCTGGCTCTGCATGACATCTCAGCAATCCTCAACCAAACCCAGTCAAAACATCTCTCCACCGCCAGGCATCTTCGCCTCCAGTGCTCTCTACTCCTGCCCGACAATGTCACCATCTCCAGATGCACAGTCCTCAACCCGTCCACTCTACTCCCACTCCCAAGGGGGGATACAGATACGGATCCTCAGATAAAAAGTCTGATCAAAATCTGCATGATACCTTCTGCAGGGATCCGAATTTGCTCCGGACGGATGACCATGATTGCTTCAGCATCGTGCAAGAGGAAACGGCAGGACTACCCAAGGTGGCAGAAGAGCCACTGACCAACCCAGAGTTGATCCTCTATGTGGATGGCTCCAGATTCGCAGATGATGAAGGAATATTTCACACGGGATGTGCAGTGACCAGCAATCAAGAGATCCTGTGGTCCAGAAGTCTGCCGCCCAGTCTGTCAGCCCAGGAAGCAGAACTGATAGCGCTGATGAAGGCCTACCAGATGGCAGAAGACAAGACTGAGAAAATGTATACTGATTCAAGGTACTTGCATGGCATAGCACACGACTTCGGACCCATCTGGGCTGCAAGGGACTTCATAACAGCCAGCGGAACAACCGTGAAGCATCAATGGAGCCATTAAGGACCTGCTGAACACACTTCAACTTCCAAAAGTGGTGACAATGCTAAAAGTCAAGGCGCATGGAAAACTGAACACAGTAGGGGCACGAGGCAACAACATGGCGGATATGACAGCCAAAGAAACAGTCAAGGGAAGACAATATGGACAAGTGGAAGAGGTCGTAGAGCCGGACGGCTACTACAGGACGGCTGAAGACAGGAAACCTGACAAGATGACATCCTGGGATCTGCTCAAAAAAGTTGCAAGAGCAAGCCCCAAAGGACAAGAAGGAATGCTGGATGCAGAAGAGAGCAACACATGAAGAAGGAAGGGTATACTCAATGGACTACAAACCCTGTTTACCCCGAAGCATGTACCCTATGGTGGTCCAGTGGGCACATGGGCCCACACACAGATTAAAGACACAGATGAATGATCCGATTGGTGCTTACTGGTTCGCTCCAGAAATCTCCACCCTAACAGCCAAGTTCATAAACAGCTGTCTGACCTGTGGCAAATGCAACCCTGGAAGAATCAAGAAAGTTCCCACTCATCAACTTGCCAGACCACTGTACCCCTTCCAGAGGATCCAGATAGACCACATCCAGATGCCGCCAAGTGGAGGATTCGAATATGCCCTTGTGGTCGTGGACGTGTTCTCAGGATGGCCAGAAGCTTTCCCAGTGAGGAACCAGTCAGCAAAGACTACTGCAAAGAAGCTACTCTCAGAGACGAGATATGCAGCTATGGGGTCCCAGAAGTGATAGAGAGTGACCAGGGAACTGCATTCACAGCAAACCTCACATGAGAGATCTAGTCAGCAGTAGGGTCCGACTTAGGCCTACACACTCCCAATCACACTACTCAGTGTTAGGCACACTCCCAGAGGCCCAGCAAAGCTGTCACTATATGAAATTTTGTTTGTGTCTAGTCCCAGGTTAGGGGTATCCTTTCCCTTAGCAGCTGATTATGCAATATGATACTTTGTCTGCTTATGTAATTGAAATCACCAAGAAACTTGCTAACATCCATTCTCGAGTTTTTTCTTCATTGCCAGATCCAGATTCAGTGTCCGGTATGCACTCCTAGAAGCCAGGAGACTGGGTGTTGGTGAAAAAGCTTGTAAGGAGAACACCACTCGATCCCAGATTTGATGATCCTGCTCAAGTGCTGCTGATGACACCAAACTCTGTGAAACTGGATGGAAGACCCACTTGGATCCACTCATCGCATGGCAAGAAAGCTCCCCTACCAGAAGATGACACCCAAGCCAGAATGATGTCGTGGATGCCCTGCCTGACCGAAGAGATGACCTACCTGATAAAGACTACACATCGCTCACTACACATGCTATTGACTAAGAGACTGATTGCAACGAACCCCCGTTAGGGACAGATCTCCTGACCGCCCATTTGCGAAAAGTCTGTATGGAGTGGGGCACAGGCGTTAGGCTTGTGTCAGTTCGCCAACAGCACAAAAGAGTTGCAGCGCTTTGGGACAGGAGGCTAGGATTAGGGCAAGTGATATCTAAGGGGGGCTTGTGATAGAAATATATATATCATGTAGATCTCACTTGCATGTATACTCCTCTATAATCAAATATATACTTATATGCTCACAGCTAATATATATATTATAATCAATGGTTTAAAATGGCTGACACGAACTGAACTGATATAAGCCTGATATAACCCAGACAGATCATATGGGGTTTTCCACCCCTAAAAGCAGAAGAGAGTCAGATGTTTGGTGACTGCTGGTAAGGTGTCTCCACTTTGTCCTAGACAGAGAACTCGAGTTTAGTTGCTTGATCAGCAGTCATATGAGCATTAATCACAATATTCCATATATGTTTAGATAACCAATGACAGGGGAGCTAGGCAATATGGTAATTAACTAACCACCCCTGACAACCCCTAACCACTCCTTTCTATGTGAAAATATAAAACTATGTATGTACAATAAAGTATCAGTATTGATGGAATGTTGTTCTGTCACAGTTGTGTACAGTCCATTCTTGATGAGCGCTCAAAATACTCAGTCTAATTGGGAGCGGCCACAGCACACACAGGGATATATTTATCCAACCCTAATATTTCCATAACACCATTTAGCTTTCAGAATATGTATTTTCCTGAATTTTTTTTTTGGGGGGAGACCCATATTGTTTTGCAGAGCCTTTGAGCTACCAGTAATGTGGAAACCACATATAATTCTATAGACAGATTCTGGAGCAGAGTAGGAGCTTGTTATCTGTGGAAGGAGTTCAATTTTTTATTGGTACCATTTTGGCAAAAAAATATTTATGGTTAAAAGGGTTATCTGGGACTAGTTTATTTTTTTTTACAATGGGCCTAAGAGGTAACAGTAAGTTAGTTTCTAGCTACCTACCTGTTCTACCCAGAGCCAGATCAAGCTTACAAAAGTTTAAAACAAAATAAAAAGAAAAGTTTACTAGAAATAAAAGCAAAAACATTTAAGTAGAAATGATGCCCTGCCAGCGATGCTGATGCTTCGAGTGAATAAAGCATCTCTTCCTCTTTCTGACTGCGCCTTTGATGGGGACTGCCTACATCATGCTTATTCACATCCAGCTCTCCGCAGTTGCTCTGTCAGCATGTCAGCGGAAGCCAAAGAATCGTCAGCAGGAGAGGCCTGTGACCATTCTGAGCCAGCCAAAATCGGCAATGGGCAGAATGGGCAGGTGGTGAGCTCCAATTCTTTTACCTAAATTTTATTTATTTTTGCTTTTTTATAGGAAAGGGTATTGTTATCAGTTAGGTAAAAAAAAAAAAAAAAAAAAAACGATGAAGGATCTCACAAATTGGAAAGTTAGTACTTTTATATTTACTCATATACATTACATCCCCAAGGTTTTTTTTTTTTTAAAGGAATGGGACAGATTTTACTTGTTAGGCCGGGGTCACACTAGAGAGAAATACAGATGAGGGAGAGGCGCAAAAACAACACATTGCACTCGGACCAATGTTTCTCTATGAGGCAGCTTCCATCAGCCGTATATTTCTTGGCCGTATTTAATGGGCTGAGAAAATCGCAGCATGCTGCGATTGTCAGCGTATTCCTCCAAAAATACTCCAATGAAAGTCTACGGGGGCAAGAAAAATAGGGATGACACAGGGACCATCAGTGTGACTTGCGAGAAATACGCACCGGTGTCCTATAGAAAAGCCGGTAATTCAGTGCATTGTACAGTAAAATCACACTGACAGGTTAGAATAGAATAGATAAAATAAATGTCTACACATAGAATAGGTATATATATATGTCATTGAACAACACACACACACACACACACACACACATATATATATATATATATATATATATATATATATATATATATTTATATTTAATACAGAGCTAGATAGCAGAAAAGCCGGTGATTCAATTGCCGGCTTTTGCTAACTCCTTACCAAACCCGACAGGATGTGAGACATGGCTTACATACAGTAAACCATTTCATATTGGTTATAATTTTACATATCCCTCACTAATAACATTAGCAGTTTGTGTATGCAAAATTTTGGAGCTCTAGGTTTTAAAATAAAGGGTTAAATCACGGAAAAAACTGGCATGGGCTTGCGTGCAATTTTCTCCCCCAGAGTGGGAAAGCCAGTGACTGAGGGCAGATATTAATAGTCTAGAGAGGGACCATGGTTATTGGCCTCCCCTGGCTAAAAACATCTACCCCAGCCACCCCAGAAATGGCGCATCTGGATTAAGCGTACAATAAAGATAATAAAACCCTATGTGTTTATTTATTTCATTAAAATACTTTATTCTTAATGTGTGTGTGCATTTTTAAACCTTTACTAATATTGGATTAATAATGGATAGGTGTCTTATTGACATCTCTCCATTATTAACCAGGCTTAATGTCATCTTACAATAGCAAGGTGACATTAACCTCTTATTACCCCATATCCCACCACTACAGGCGAGTGGGAAGAGAGAGGCTAAGTGCCAGAATAGGCACATCTTCCAGATGTGCCTTTTCTGGGGTGGCTGGGGGCAGATGTATTTAGCTTGGTGGGCAATAACCATGGTCCCTCTCTAGGCTATTAATATCTGCCCTCAGTCACTGGCTTTCCCACTCTGGCGGAGAAAATTGCATGGGAGCCCATGCCAGTTTTTTCCGTGATTTAACCCTTTGTTTTAACACCTACAGCTCCAAAATTTTGCACACACAAACTACTAACATCATTAGTGAGGAATATGTAAAAATATACCAGATATGAAATGGTTTACTTTATGTAAACCATATCTCATATCCTGTCGGGTTTGGTAAGGAATTAGCAAAAGCTGGCAATTGAATTACCGGCTTTTACGCTATCTAGCTCTGCATTAAATATAAATATATATATGTGTCTCACTGATATATATATATATATATATATATATATATATATATATATATATGTATATATATATACTGCATATATGTTTTCATGAATATTTGAGCCCATGTATCCATTATATGTCCATTTTGCAAGCCGGCAAGAAAATATCGCCATACGGATGCCATACGGATGACACACGGATACTTTTTGGAGAAAAAAGTTGCATCCTCGCATTGAATACTTTTCAGGAAGTTTTCTGAGTATCTCGGCCGTAAAAAAACGGACTGTATTTTTATACGTTAGGTCTGACCCTGGCCTTAGTCTATGTAAATCAATGATTTGGCAACATGACTAAACTAATTTTGCAGCTCATTAAATCCTTGATGTAAAGAGTGCATGTTCTGCTGACAAAATACAGTACATTTTGGGTAGGGGAACAAAAAATATTAAAGATTACTCTCTATCAGTGTATGTAAAAGGGCCTTAAATGAGCACTGTTTAACTTGTTATAATGTCAGTCACAGATGGCTATGGCCAGTAATATCCCCAGGAATCGAAACTTGATGTTATTATCTTGACAAATATATTATTTTTTTTTAATAAATTGACATATTAAAGATATATTTCAATCATATACCGCATTTCATTGTGAGGTTTTTAAATGCATTAAATGTGTACAATTATATAAAAAAACTATTTAATACTTAAATAAGAAATTCTATTTCCTTTTTTCATTTACATGTTAAATACATCCACTCAAATACATATATATATATATATATATATATATATATATCTCCACAGATATACAGTAGGTTGTACAAGAGAACACAATGCAATGAGAATGCCCCACAGTCATGCTTCCTGAGATTTTTATTTGTAACAAGACAAAAATAAGTTGTCAACTTGACAGCTGAAATATGTTCTCTTATCACATATAATTGATGCCAGACATATCTTTGCCCTTAGCACTAGAGTAGATCATTTGAACCGTTAATAGGTCTAAGTGGCATTTCTTCTTTAGGTCTATCAGAAAGCACCAGTTTATAATCAGCTGTAGGCAATCCAAGTGTGCTCTTTTCCTGAAACATGAAAATATAAAGAACTAGCTGTTTCCAGCCAGCTAACGCTCGGCATGCTCATTGCTATCTAATTAACGCTGCTAGTGATTAAACTAAAGTAAATAATGGCAACATTCAATAGCGCTTACGCAGGTGGTTAATTAACTTAAAATGAAGTTAATAACAATAATAATTAAAAATCAGAATAATACTAATACATTTAATTCACAGTGTAAAATCAAAAGCAAACTGGATTCGTGTGGTAATGTGTGGGGACAGAGCTTCGTGTAGTAATGTGTGGGGACGGAGCCTCGTGTGGTAATGTGTGAGGACGGAGCCACGTGTTGTAATGTGTGGGGACGGAGCCTCGTGTGGTAATGTGGAGGGACGGAGCCTCGTGTGGTAATGTGTGGGGACAAAGCCTTGTGTGGTAATGTGTGAGGATGGAGCCTCGTATGGTAATGTGTGGGGACAGAGCCTCGTGTGGTAATGTGTGAGGACGGAGCCTCGTGTGGTAATGTGTGGGTACGGAGCCTCGTGTGGTAATGTGTGGGTACGCAGCCTTGTGTGGTAATGTGGGGGGGATGGAGCCTCGTGTGGTAATGTGGGGGGACGGAGTCTCTTGTGGTAATGTGTGGGGACAGAGCCTCGTGTGGTAATGTGTGGGGACGCAGCCTCATGTGGTAATGTGGTGCAGGGACGGAGCCTCGTGTGGTAATGTGTGGGGATGAAGCCTCGTGTGGTAATGTGGGGGGGCGGGATTATGTGGTAATATGGTGGGCAGGCGGGATTATGTGTGGTAATGTGGTGGGGGGTGGGATTGTGTGTGGCAATGTGGTGGGGGGGCGTGATTATGTGTGGTAATGTGTTGGGGGGAGGGATTATGTGTGGCAATGTGGTGGGGAGCGGGATTGTGTGTGGCAGTGTGGTGGGGGGAGGGATTATGTGTGGTAATGTGGTGGGGGGGTGGGATTTTGTGTGGTAATGTGGTGGGGGAGGGATTATGTGTGGTAATGTGGTGGGGGGGTGGGATTATGTGTGGTAATGTGGTAAGGGGAACGGATTATGTGTGGTAATGTGGTGGGGGGGTAGGTTTGTGTGTGGTAATGTGGTGGGGGGAGGGATTATGTGTGGTAATGTGGTGGTGGGGGGTGGGATTATGTGTGGTAATGTGGTAAGGGGGCCGGATTATGTGTGGTAATGTGGTGGGGGGGCAGGATTATGTGTGGTAATGTGGTGGGGGTGGGATTATGTGTGGTAATGTGGTGGGGGGGCGGGATTATGTGTGGTAATATGGTGGGGGGCAGGATTATGTGTGGTAATGTGGTGGGGGGCGGGATTATGTGTGGTAATGTGGTGGGGGGGTGGGATTATTTGTGGTAATGTGGTGGGGGCGGGATTATGTGTGGTAATGTGGTGGGGGGTGGGATTATCTGTAGTAATGTGGTGGGGGCGGGATTATGTGTGGTAATGGGGTGGGGAGCCGGGATTATGTGTGATAATGTGGTGGGGGCAGGATTATGTGTGGTTATGTGGTGGGGGGCAGGATTATGTGTGGTGATGGGTGGGGCAGAGCTACTGTGCAGGGGGCAGGATTATGTGTGGTAATGTGGTGGGGGGCGGGATTGTGTGTGGTAATGTGGTGGGGGTGGGATTATGTGTGGTAATGTGGTGGGGGGCGGGATTATGTGTGGTAATGTGGTGGGGGCAGGATTATCTGTAGTGATGTGGTGGGGGGCGGGATTATGTGTGGTAATGTGGTGGGGGGCGGGATTATGTGTGGTAATGTGGTGAGGTGGCAGGATTATGTGTGGTGATGTGGTGGGGGGGTGGGATTATGTGTGGTAATGTGGTGGGGGCGGGATTATGTGTGAAAATGTGGGGGGGCGGGATTATGTGTGGTAATGTGGTTGGGGCGGGATTATGTGTGGTAATATGGTGAGGTGGCAGGATTATGTGTTGTGATGTGGTGGGGGGGTGGGATTATGTGTGGTAATGTGGTGGGGGCGGGATTATGTGTGAAAATGTGGGGGGCGGGATTATGTGTGGTAATGTGGTTAGGGGTGGGATTATGTGTGGCAATGTGGTGGGGGGGCAGGATTTGTGGGGGCGGGATTATGTGTGGTAATGTGTTGGGGGCGGGATTATGTGTGAAAATGTGGGGGGCGGGATTATGTGTGGTAATGTGGTTAGGGGCGGGATTATCTGTGGTAATGTGGTGGGGGGCAGGATTATGTTTGTTAATGTGGTGGGGGGCGGAATTATATGTAGTAATGTGGTGGGGGGCGGGATTATGTGTGGTAATGTGGTGGAGGGTGGGATTATGTGTGGTGATGTGGTGGGGGTGGGATTGTGTGTAATAATGGGTTGGGGGGGCGGGATTGTGTGTGGTAATGTGGTGGGGGCAGGATTATGTGTGGTAATGTGGTGGGGGTGGGATTATCTGTGGTAATATGGTGGGGTGGCGGGATTATGTGTGGTGATGTGGCAGGATTATGTGTGGTAATGGGGTGGGGGGCGGGATTATGTGTGGTGATGTGTTGAAGGGGCGGTACTATGTCTGGTGATGTGGTGGGTGGGCGGGATTTGTGTGGGGCGGGATTGTGTGTGGTAATGTGGTGGGGGTGGGATTGTGTGTAATAATGGGGTGGGGGGCGGGATTGTGTGTGGTAATGTGGTGGGGGCAGGATTATGTGTGGTAATGTGGTGCGGGTGGGATTATCTGTGGTAATATGGTGGGGTGGCGGGATTATGTGTGGTGATGTGGCAGGATTATGTGTGGTAATGGGGTGGGGGGCGGGATTATGTGTGGTGATGTGTTGAAGGGGCGGTATTATGTGTGGTGATGTGGTGGGGGGGCGGGATTTGTGGGGGGCGGGATTGTGTGTGGTAATGTGGTGGGGGGTGGGATTGTGAGTGGTAATGTGGTGGGGGGCGGGATTATTTGTTGTGATGTGGTGGGGGCGGGATTGTGTGTAATAATGGGGTGGGGGGCAGGATTGTGTGTGGTAATGTGGTGGGGGCGGAGCTACTGTGCAGGGGGCGGGATTAGCGAGTAATCACAATGCCTCTTATATATATAGATATAAAGAAATATTTCACCAACTAAATATGTCTGAATATGTCTTGCAAAATCTGTAATCACACTGTATAAAAGTGTCCTGATTTGTGAGTTTATACAGATATAACACACAGGTAGACATTTATCAACTTAAATGCACCAGACTTAGATAAAAAGGGGCACAGCCTAACATGCAACAGTGTTCACCGAAAAGTACAAAGTAAGCCAATAGGTGATGTAAACTCAGACTATTGTGATAAATTTGACACATTTTAAGACTATCTAGTCTAAATTTGCATTAAGAGAAATACAATATTGATAAATATGCCACCATGTGTTCAGAATTCATCACTTTCCAAAAATAATTTTGGTAAAAAGTCACACAGGTTAAAACTTACATGAATTGTGTAGAGTGGCATGAAAAAGTTTGGGCACCTCTAGTCAAAATTACTGCTATTGTGAACAGTTAAAAAAGTTGAAGATGAAATGATCTCTAAAAGGTCTAAAGTTAAAGATGTCAGATTTCCTTTTGTATTTTAGCCAAAAAAAATATAGATTTTCATCTTTTAAATTTGAAAAAGTTTAGTCATCCTGCATGGTTAGTATCTAGTAGCACCCCCTTTTGAAAGTTTCAGTTTGTAAACGCGTTTTGGAACCAGCCAAGAGTCTTTCAATTCTTGTTTGAGGGATATTCATCCATTCTTCCTTTGGAACATTCAGGTTCTGTGAGATTCCTGGGTTGTCTTGCATATGCTGCTATTTTGAGATCTAGCCACAGGTTTTCAATGATGTTCAGATCAGGGGACTTTGAAGGTCATTGTAAAATCTTAAGATTGCGCCTTTTGAGGTAGTCTATTGTGGATTTTTACGTGTATTTAAGACTAATATTCATTTGTAGAAGGAATTCTCTATTCAACTTCAGCTTTTTTCCATATGGTGTTATGTTTGCATTAAGAATTTGATGAATCAATTCTTTCCTCTACCTGTGAAACGTTCCCAGTGCTATTGGCTGCAACATAACCCCAAACCATGATTGATCCACTCAAACGCTTAATGGTTGGTGAGATGTTCTTTTCCTGAAATGGTGTTCCCTCTTTTTCTCCACACATATCTTTAATCATTGTGATCATATAGTTCTATTTTAACCTCATCAGTCCACATAACTTGTTTTGAACATGCAGCAGGCTTATGTAGATGTTCTTTTGCATACTTCTGATGCAGACATTTATGGTGAGGACACAGAAGAGCTTTTCTCCTGAAGGCTCTTCCATGAAGGCCACACTTTGTGCAGTTATCTCTGAACAGTAGAACAAAACAGCACAACTCCAGAGTCTGCTAAATCTTTCTGAAGGTCTATTGGAGCCAGGCTGGGGTTCTGATTTGACTCTCAAGCCATACTAGGAGCACCTCTCATAGAATTTGTGCTTGGTCCTCACGACCTTAATTTGACCTCCACTGTTCCCGTTAACTGCCATTTCTTAATTACATTTCGAACTGAGGAAGGGGCAACTTGAAAACTCTTAGCTATATTCCTATAGTCTTCTCCTGTTTTGTGGGCTTCCACCATTTTCATTTTCAGAGTGCATGGCTGCTGCTTTTTGAGACAAGGTTAGAGGAAGCTGGGTTTTTATAAAGCTGTAAAATTTGCATCACCTGGCCTTTCCTAATGATAATGGACATGCCATAACCCTACCAGGCTAATTTAGGTCTGAAACCTTGGTCAAAGTAATCCAAGCACACATATTTCCAAGGGTGCACATACCATTGCATTGGCCCATTTTCCTTTTTGTAATATTTAACATGAAAAAAATGACTATGTATACTGTATATATATATATATATACACTCACCGGCCACTTTATTAGGTACACCTGTCCAACTTCTTGTTAACACTTAATTTCTAATCAGCCAATCACATGGCGGCAACTCAGTGCATTTAGGCATGTAGACATGGTCAAGACAATCTCCTGCAGTTCAAACCGAGCATCAGTATGGGGAAGAAAGGTGATTTGAGTGCCTTTGAACGTGGCATGGTTGTTGGTGCCAGAAGGGCTGGTCTGAGTATTTCAGAAACTGCTGATCTACTGGGATTTTCACGCACAACCATCTCTAGGGTTTACAGAGAATGGTCCGAAAAAGAAAAAAAATCCAGTGAGCGGCAGTTCTGTGGGCGGAAATGCCTTGTTGATGCCAGAGGTCAGAGGAGAATGGGCAGACTGGTTCGAGCTGATAGAAAGGCAACAGTGACTCAAATCGCCACCCGTTACAACCAAGGTAGGCCTAAGAGCATCTCTGAATGCACAGTGCGTCGAACTTTGAGGCAGATGGGCTACAGCAGCAGAAGACCACACCGGGTACCACTCCTTTCAGCTAAGAACAGGAAACTGAGGCTACAATTTGTACAAGCTCATCGAAATTGGACAGTAGAAGATTGGAAAAACGTTGCTTGGTCTGATGAGTCTCGATTTCTGCTGCGACATTCGGATGGTAGGGTCAGAATTTGGCGTAAACAACATGAAAGCATGGATCCATCCTGCCTTGTATGGAGTATCTTTGGGATGTGCAGCTGACAAATCTGCGGCAACTGTGTGATGCCATCATGTCAATATGGACCAAAATCTCTGAGGAATGCTTCCAGCACCTTGTTGAATCTATGCCACGAAGAATTGAGGCAGTTCTGAAGGCAAAAGGGGGTCCAACCCGTTACTAGCATGGTGTACCTAATAAAGTGGCCGGTGAGTGTATATATATATGTATATATATATATATATATATATATATATATATATATATATATATATATATATATTGTTCCCTGAAAAATGCCCACATGAAAATTGCCCACATTAAAAATGCCCACAGGAAAAATGCCCACAGGAAAATTGCCCACACAGAGAATTGCCCACACGAAAAATTGCCCACACAGAAAATTGCCCACATGGAAAATTGCCCACACAGAAAATTGCCCACACGGAAAATTGCCCACACGGAAAATTGCCCACATAGAAAATTGCCAATTGCAGCATCACAAAGTTTCAGATCTATGATATTTGAGGTGAAAGGTGAGGATGTTCACATGATGTGTGATCAACTTGTGATTTACAGCTGACCTAGTGCAAAACTGCAAACATGCTGAAGATCTGTGGTTTGTAGCAGTCTGTCACTCAGCAATAGATAGATCTAGTCTGCTCTCCTCTCTCACTGATTCTGCCTTACTCCTCCCACCAGCCCAGAACAGCAGCACATGCAGAAACAGCAGCAGTGTGATCCAGAGGAGCCATCACTGCTATCGGTACCCACAAAAGAATCACTGTATTATCTGTGGAGTTACATGGGACTGCAGGTCAGATCTAATATATTATCATCTCAGTGGGTGCCCACCAAAAGCAAGGTGCTGCTGGCTGAGATAGATGGACCTGGAAGCCCAGAAAGCACTGCAGAAAGGTGAGATTCTGTCAGAATCTGTCAAAGGAGCGGAAGTGCCATTGCAGCTCCGCTTTCCCATTTACTTCAGTGGCAGTGAATCTGGTGCCTGCACTTCCTTCCCTGTCCACTCATAGCTACCAAGAGTAAGAGTGAACAGACCCTACCTAGTTATGTATCATACACATATACTGCAGGTGTAGACAGGCATAGGATGAAAGGAAATGCAGAGTGGATTTGAATAAGGGTCTCTAGGCCCAGACGCACCACAGTGAGAGTGGAATAAGGGTCTCTAGGCCCAGACACACCACAATGAGAGTGGAATAAGGGTCTCTAGGCCCAGACACACCACACTGAGACTGGAATAAGGGTCTCTAGGCCCAGACACACCACACTGAGAGTGGAATAAGGGTCTCTAGGCCCAGACACACCACAATGAGAGTGGAATAAGGGTCTCTAGGTTCAGACACACCACACTGAGAGTGGAATAAGGGTCCCTAGGCCCAGACACACCACAATGAGAGTGGAATAAGGGTCTCTAGGCCCAGACACACCACACTGAGAGTGGAATAAGGGTCTCTAGGCCCAGACACACCACAATGAGAGTAGAATTATTGTTAGCACAGTGGAATGACAACTCCTAAGAACAGAATCCGTACTCTGGGACTAGGGATGAGTGAACCGAACCTGTAGAACCTGGAGAAGTAAACTGGGCCCAGAGACCTTTGTTGAAATCCATTTTGCATTTTCTTTGCCCGCCTGTTTTGTGCTGTATTATATTTCAATGGAACCCATGGAAGTCAAGGACAATCACCCAGCAGCTAATTATTTGCAGGTGTGCAATGATTGTTTAATAAACTTAAGTTATTGTTGTTATTAGAACTCCTTAATAAACTGTTCTTAATAAACTTGTGGGTAGTTTTCTGTGTGGGCAATTTTCGTCGACATTCTTCTGTGCTGCAGAGCAACTCATATATAATTCTATACTATTCTCTGTTCTGCAGAGCATCTCACGTATACCTACATACTATCCCCTTGTCCTGCAGAGCATTTAACCTATAGATCTTTGCTATTCTCTGTCCTGCAGAGCATCTCACCTATAATTCTATATTATTCTTCTGCCCTGCAGAGCATCTCTCCTATAATTCTATATTATTATTCTGCCCTGCAGAGCATCTCACGTATACCTGCATACTATCCCCCTGTCCTGCAGAGCATTTAACCTATATCTCTTTGCTGTTCTCTGTCCTGCAGAGCATCTCACCTATAATTCTATATTATTCTTCTGCCCTGCAGAGCATCTCACGTATACCTGCATACTATCCCCTGTCCTGTAGAGCATTTAACCAATATCTCTTTGCTATTCTCTGTCCTGCAGAGCATCTCACCTATAATTATATATTATTCTCCTGCCCTGCAGAGCATCTTACGTATACCTGCATACTATCCCCCTGTCCTGCAGAGCATTTAACCTATAATTCAGCCTGTGGGCAATTTTCTGTGGGTATTATTCACCTTGCACCTCAAATATCATGGATCTGAAACTTTGTGATGCTGCAATTGGCAATTTTCCATGTGGGCAATTTTCCATGTGGGCAATTTTCCGTGTGGGCAATTTTCCATGTGGGCAATTTTCCGTGTGGGCAATTTTCCATGTGGGCAATTTTCTGTGTGGGCAAATTTCTGTGTGGGCATTTTTCCTGTGGGCAATTTTCCTGTGGGCATTTTTCCTGTGGGCATTTTTCTGGACACTATATATATATATATATATATATATATACGTATATAAATATATATATATATACGTATATCTAATATATAATTGCCTAGAATACTACTTCCTGCAATTTGTGCCAACTTCCGTGGCTTTGTCCGGAGCTATTGTCCGGAGCTAATGTCCGTAGCTAATGTCCGGAGCTAATGTCCGGAGATAAGTGACGTCACCAGTGTCCTACACCCAGGCAAAGCACAGTGGCCCCAGGCAGGCACAGGGGCCCCAGGCAGAACATGGGGCCCCAGGCAGAGCACAGGGGCCCCAGGCAGAGCACAGGGGCCCCAGGCAGCATATGGGGCCCCAGGCAGAGCACAGGGGCCCCAGGCAGCGCACAGTGGCCCCAGGCAGAGCACACACCAAATCGGAGGCCGAGGGGCCCCGCCAACCAAATCGGAGGCCGAGGAGCCCCGCCCACCAAATCGAAGGCCGAGCGGCCCTGCCCACCAAAGCAGAGGCCGAGGGGCCCGGCCCCGCCCACCAAAGCGGAGGCCGAGGGGCCCCGCCCACCACATCGGAGGCCGAGGGGCCCCGCCCACCAAATCGGAGGCCGAGGGTCCCCGCCCACCAAATCGGAGGCCGAGGGTCCCCGCCCACCAAATTGGAAGCCGAGGGTCCCCGCCCACCAAATTGGAGGCTGAGTGTCCCCGCCCACCAAATCGGAGGCCGAGGGTCCCCGCCCACCAAATCGGAGGCCGAGGATCCCCGCCCAGCCCACCAAATCGGAGGCCGAGGGTCCCCGCCCACCAAATCGGAAGCCGGGGGTCCCCGCCCTCCAAATCGGAGGCCGAGGGTCCTCGCCCACCAAATCGGAGGCCGAGGGTCCCCGCCCACCAAATCAGAGGCCGAGGGTCCACACCATCCAAATCGGAGGCCGAGGGGCCCCGTCCACCAAATCGGAGGCCGACGGGCCCCACCCACCAAAGCGGAGGCCGAGGGTCCCCGCCCACCAAATCGGAGGCCGAGGGTCCCCGCCCACCAAATCGGAGGCCGAGGGTCCCCGCCCACCAAATTGGAGGCCGAGGGGCCCCACCAACCAAATCGGAGGCCGAGGAGCCCCGCCCACCAAATCGAAGGTCGAGGGGCCCTGCCCATGAAAGCAGAGGCCGAGGATCCACGCACACCAAATCGGAGGCAGAGGGACCCCGCCCACCAAATCGGAGGCCGAGGGGCCCCGCCCACCAAAGCGGAGGCCGAGGGTCCCAGACCACCAAATCGGAGGCCGTGGTTCCCTGCCCACCAAATTGGAGGCCGAGGGTCCCCGCCCACCAAATCGAAGGCCGAGAGTCCCCGCCCACCAAATCGGAGGCCGAGGGGCCCCGCCAACCAAATCGGAGGCCGAGGGGCTTCGCCAACCAAATCGGAGGCTGAGGAGCCCCGCCCACCAAATCGAAGGCCGAGCGGCCCCGCCCACCAAATCGGAGGCCGAGGGTCCCCGCCCACCAAATCGGAGGCCGAGGGTCCCCGCCCACCAAATCGGAGGCCGAGGGGCCCCACCAACCAAATCGGAGGCCGAGGGGCCCCGCCCACCAAATCGGAGGCCGAGGGTCCCCGCCCACCAAATCGGAGGCCGAGGGTCCCCGCCCACCAAATCGGAGGCTGAGAGTCCCCGCCCACCAAATCGGAGGATAAGGGGCCCTGCCAACCAAATCGGAGGCCGAGTGGCCCCTCCAACCAAATCGGAGGCCGAGGAGCCCCGCCCAACAAATCGAAGGCCGAGCAGCCCCGCCCACCAAAGCAGAGGCCGAGGGGCCCGGCCCCGCCCACCAAAGCGGAGGCCGAGGGGCCCCGACCACCACATCGGAGGCCGAGGGGCCCCGCCAACCAAATCGAAGGCCGAGGAGCCCCGCCCACCAAATTGGAGGCCGAGGGTCCCCGCCCACCAAATCGGAGGCCGAGGGTCCCCGCCCACCAAATCGGAGGCCGAGGGTCCACACCATCCAAATCGGAGGCCGAGGGGCCCCGTCCACCAAATCGGAGGCCGACGGGCCCCACCCACCAAAGCGGAGGCCGAGGGTCCCCGCCTACCAAATCGGAGGCCGAGGGTACCCACCCACCAAATCGGAGGCCGAGGGTCCCCGCCCACCAAATTGGAGGCCGAGGGGCCCCACCAACCAAATCGGAGGCCGAGGAGCCCCGCCCACCAAATCGAAGGTCGAGGGTCCCCGCCCATGAAAGCGGAGGCCGAGGGTCCCCGCACACCAAATCGGAGGCAGAGGGACCCCGCCCACCAAATCGGAGGCCGAGGGGCCCCGCCCACCAAAGCGGAGGCCGAGGGTCCCTGCCCACCAAATCGGAGGCCGAGGGTCCCCGCCCACCAAATCGGAGGCCGAGGGTCCCCGCCCACCAAATCGGAGGCCGAGAGTCCCCACCCACCAAATCGGAGGCCGAGGGGCCCCGCCAACCAAATCGGAGGCCGAGGGGCTTCGCAAACCAAATCGGAGGCCGAGGAGCCCCGCCCACCAAATCGAAGGCCGAGCGGCCCCGCCCACCAAAGCGGAGGCCGAGGGACCTGGCCCCGCCCACCAAAGCGGAGGCCGAGGGGCCCCGCCCACCACATCGGAGGCCGAGGGGCCCCGCCCACCAAATCGGAGGCCGAGGGTCCACGCCCACCAAATCGGAGGCCGAGGGTCCCCGCCCACCAAATAGGAGGCCGAGGGTCCCCGCCCACCAAATCGGAGGCCGAGGGTCCCCGCCCACCAAATCGGAGGCCGAGGGGCCCCACCAACCAAATCGGAGGCCGAGGGGCCCCGCCCACCAAATCGGAGGCCGAGGGGCCCCGCCCACCAAATCGGAGGCCGAGGGTCCCCGCCCACCAAATCGGAGGCCGAGGGGCCCCACCAACCAAATCGGAGGCCGAGGGGCCCCGCCCACCAAATCGGAGGCCGAGGGGCCCCGCCCACCAAATCGGAGGCCGAGGGGCCCCGCCCACCAAATCGGAGGCTGAAAGTCCCCGCCCACCAAATCGGAGGATAAGGGGCCCTGCCAACCAAATCGGAGGCCGAGGGGCCCCGCCAACCAAATCGGAGGCCGAGGAGCCCCGCCCAACAAATCGAAGGCCGAGCGGCCCCGCCCACCAAAGCGGAGGCCGAGGGGCCCCGACCACCACATCAGAGGCCGAGGGGCCCCGCCCACCAAATCGGAGGCCGAGGGTCCCCGCCCACCAAATCGGAGGCCGAGGGTCCCCGCCCACCAAATCAGAGGCCGAGGGGCCCCGCCCACCAAAGCAGAGGCTGAGGGGCCCGGCCCCGCCCACCAAAGCGGAGGCCGAGGGGCCCCGACCACCACATCAGAGGCCGAGGGGCCCCGCCCACCAAATCGGAGGCCGAGGGTCCCCGCCCACCAAATCGGAGGCCGAGGGTCCCCGCCCACCAAATCAGAGGCCGAGGGTCCCCGCCCACCAAATCGGAGGCCGAGAGTCCCCGCCCACCAAATCGGAGGCCGAGGGGCCCCGCCAACCAAATCGGAGGCCGAGGGGCCCCGCCAACCAAATCGGAGGCCGAGGAGCCCCGCCCACCAAATCGAAGGCCGAGCGGCCCCGCCCACCAAAGCGGAGGCCGAGGGGCCCGGCCCCGCCCACCAAAGCAGAGGCCGAGGGTCCCCACCCACCAAATCGGAGGCCGAGGGTCCCCACCCACCAAATCGGAGGCCGAGGGTCCCCGCCCACCAAATCGGAGGCCGAGGGTCCCCGCCCACCAAATTGGAGGCCGAGGGTCCCCGCACACCAAAGCAGAGGCCGAGGGTCCCCGCCCACCAAATCGGAGGCCGAGGGTCCCCGCACACCAAATTGGAGGCCGAGGGTCCCCGCCCACCAAATCGGAGGCCGAGGGTCCCCGCCCACCAAATTGGAGGCCGAGGGGCCCCACCAACCAAATTGGAGGCCGAGGGGCCCCGCCCACCAAATCGGAGGCCGAGGGGCCCCGCCCACCAAATCGGAGGCCGAGGGGCCCCGCCCACCAAATCGGAGGCCGAGGGGCCCCGCCAACCAAATCGGAGGCCGAGGGGCCCCGCCCACCAAATCGGAGGCCGAGGGTCCCCGCCCACCAAATCGGTGGCTGAAAGTCCCCGCCCACCAAATCGGAGGATAAGGGGCCCTGCCAACCAAATCGGAGGCCGAGGGGCCCCGCCAACCAAATCGGAGGCCGAGGAGCCCCGCCCAACAAATCGAAGGCCGAGCGGCCCCGCCCACCAAAGCAGAGGCTGAGGGGCCCGGCCCCGCCCACCAAAGCGGAGGCCGAGGGGCCCCGACCACCACATCAGAGGCCGAGGGGCCCCGCCCACCAAATCGGAGGCCGAGGGTCCCCGCCCACCAAATCGGAGGCCGAGGGTCCCCGCCCACCAAATCAGAGGCCGAGGGGCCCCGCCCACCAAAGCAGAGGCTGAGGGGCCCGGCCCCGCCCACCAAAGCGGAGGCCGAGGGGCCCCGACCACCACATCAGAGGCCGAGGGGCCCCGCCCACCAAATCGGAGGCCGAGGGTCCCCGCCCACCAAATCGGAGGCCGAGGGTCCCCGCCCACCAAATCAGAGGCCGAGGGTCCCCGCCCACCAAATCGGAGGCCGAGAGTCCCCGCCCACCAAATCGGAGGCCGAGGGGCCCCGCCAACCAAATCGGAGGCCGAGGGGCCCCGCCAACCAAATCGGAGGCCGAGGAGCCCCGCCCACCAAATCGAAGGCCGAGCGGCCCCGCCCACCAAAGCGGAGGCCGAGGGGCCCGGCCCCGCCCACCAAAGCAGAGGCCGAGGGTCCCCACCCACCAAA
This sequence comes from Ranitomeya variabilis, assembly GCF_051348905.1. Taxonomy (NCBI): domain Eukaryota; kingdom Metazoa; phylum Chordata; class Amphibia; order Anura; family Dendrobatidae; genus Ranitomeya; species Ranitomeya variabilis. The sequence continues at coordinate 821,212,032 of NC_135232.1, read as the reverse complement.
TCGGAGGCCGAGGGTCCCCACCCACCAAATCGGAGGCCGAGGGTCCCCGCCCACCAAATCGGAGGCCGAGGGTCCCCGCCCACCAAATTGGAGGCCGAGGGTCCCCGCACACCAAAGCAGAGGCCGAGGGTCCCCGCCCACCAAATCGGAGGCCGAGGGTCCCCGCACACCAAATTGGAGGCCGAGGGTCCCCGCCCACCAAATCGGAGGCCGAGGGTCCCCGCACACCAAATTGGAGGCCGAGGGGCCCCACCAACCAAATTGGAGGCCGAGGGGCCCCGCCCACCAAATCGGAGGCCGAGGGTCCCTGCCCACCACATCGGAGGCCGAGGGGCCCTGCCCACCACATCGGAGGCTGAAAGTCCCCGCCCACCAAATCGGAGGATAAGGGGCCCTGCCAACCAAATCGGAGGCCGAGGGGCCCCGCCAACCAAATCGGAGGCCGAGGAGCCCCGCCCAACAAATCGAAGGCCGAGCGGCCCCGCCCACCAAAGCGGAGGCCGAGGGGCCCCGACCACCACATCAGAGGCCGAGGGGCCCCGCCCACCAAATCGGAGGCCGAGGGTCCCCGCCCACCAAATCGGAGGCCGAGGGTCCCCGCCCACCAAATCAGAGGCCGAGGGGCCCCGCCCACCAAAGCAGAGGCTGAGGGGCCCGGCCCCGCCCACCAAAGCGGAGGCCGAGGGGCCCCGACCACCACATCAGAGGCCGAGGGGCCCCGCCCACCAAATCGGAGGCCGAGGGTCCCCGCCCACCAAATCGGAGGCCGAGGGTCCCCGCCCACCAAATCAGAGGCCGAGGGTCCCCGCCCACCAAATCGGAGGCCGAGAGTCCCCGCCCACCAAATCGGAGGCCGAGGGGCCCCGCCAACCAAATCGGAGGCCGAGGGGCCCCGCCAACCAAATCGGAGGCCGAGGAGCCCCGCCCACCAAATCGAAGGCCGAGCGGCCCCGCCCACCAAAGCGGAGGCCGAGGGGCCCGGCCCCGCCCACCAAAGCAGAGGCCGAGGGTCCCCACCCACCAAATCGGAGGCCGAGGGTCCCCACCCACCAAATCGGAGGCCGAGGGTCCCCGCCCACCAAATCGGAGGCCGAGGGTCCCCGCCCACCAAATTGGAGGCCGAGGGTCCCCGCACACCAAAGCAGAGGCCGAGGGTCCCCGCCCACCAAATCGGAGGCCGAGGGTCCCCGCACACCAAATTGGAGGCCGAGGGTCCCCGCCCACCAAATCGGAGGCCGAGGGTCCCCGCCCACCAAATTGGAGGCCGAGGGGCCCCACCAACCAAATTGGAGGCCGAGGGGCCCCGCCCACCAAATCGGAGGCCGAGGGGCCCCGCCCACCAAATCGGAGGCCGAGGGGCCCCGCCCACCAAATCGGAGGCCGAGGGGCCCCGCCAACCAAATCGGAGGCCGAGGGGCCCCGCCCACCAAATCGGAGGCCGAGGGTCCCCGCCCACCAAATCGGAGGCTGAAAGTCCCCGCCCACCAAATCGGAGGATAAGGGGCCCTGCCAACCAAATCGGAGGCCGAGGGGCCCCGCCAACCAAATCGGAGGCCGAGGAGCCCCGCCCAACAAATCGAAGGCCGAGCGGCCCCGCCCACCAAAGCAGAGGCTGAGGGGCCCGGCCCCGCCCACCAAAGCGGAGGCCGAGGGGCCCCGACCACCACATCAGAGGCCGAGGGGCCCCGCCCACCAAATCGGAGGCCGAGGGTCCCCGCCCACCAAATCGGAGGCCGAGGGTCCCCGCCCACCAAATCAGAGGCCGAGGGGCCCCGCCCACCAAAGCAGAGGCTGAGGGGCCCGGCCCCGCCCACCAAAGCGGAGGCCGAGGGGCCCCGACCACCACATCAGAGGCCGAGGGGCCCCGCCCACCAAATCGGAGGCCGAGGGTCCCCGCCCACCAAATCGGAGGCCGAGGGTCCCCGCCCACCAAATCAGAGGCCGAGGGTCCCCGCCCACCAAATCGGAGGCCGAGAGTCCCCGCCCACCAAATCGGAGGCCGAGGGGCCCCGCCAACCAAATCGGAGGCCGAGGGGCCCCGCCAACCAAATCGGAGGCCGAGGAGCCCCGCCCACCAAATCGAAGGCCGAGCGGCCCCGCCCACCAAAGCGGAGGCCGAGGGGCCCGGCCCCGCCCACCAAAGCAGAGGCCGAGGGTCCCCACCCACCAAATCGGAGGCCGAGGGTCCCCACCCACCAAATCGGAGGCCGAGGGTCCCCGCCCACCAAATCGGAGGCCGAGGGTCCCCGCCCACCAAATTGGAGGCCGAGGGTCCCCGCACACCAAAGCAGAGGCCGAGGGTCCCCGCCCACCAAATCGGAGGCCGAGGGTCCCCGCACACCAAATTGGAGGCCGAGGGTCCCCGCCCACCAAATCGGAGGCCGAGGGTCCCCGCCCACCAAATTGGAGGCCGAGGGGCCCCACCAACCAAATTGGAGGCCGAGGGGCCCCGCCCACCAAATCGGAGGCCGAGGGTCCCTGCCCACCACATCGGAGGCCGAGGGGCCCCGCCAACCAAATCGGAGGCCGAGGGGCCCCGCCCACCAAATCGGAGGCCGAGGGACCCCGCCCACCAAATCAGAGGCCGAAGGTCCCCGCCCACCAAATCGGAGGCCGAGGGGCCCCGCCAACCAAATCGGAGGCCGAGGGGCCCCGCCCACCAAATCGGAGGCCGAGGGGCCCCGCCCACCAAATCGGAGGCCGAGAGTCCCCGCCCACCAAATCGGAGGATAACGGGCCCCGCCAACCAAATTGGAGGCCGAGGGGCCCCGCCAACCAAATCGAAGGCCGAGGAGCCCCGCCCAACAAATCGAAGGCCGAGGGGCCCCGCCCACCAAATCGGAGGCCGGGGTCCCCGCCCACCAAATCGGAGGCCGAGGGGCCCCGCCCACCACATCGGATGCCGAGGGGCCCTGCCCACCAAATCGGAGGCCGAGGGGCCCCGCCCACCAAATCGGAGGCCGAGGGTCCCCGCCCACCAAATCGGAGGCCGAGGGTCCCCGCCCACCAAATCGGAGGCTGAGGGTCCACGCCAACCAAATCGGAGGCCGAGGGGCCCCGCCCACCAAATCGAAGGCCGAGGGGCCCCGCCCACCAAAGTGGAGGCCGAGGTTCCCCGCACACCAAATGGGAGGCAGAGGGACCCCGCACACCAAATCGGAGGCAGAGGGTCCCCGCACACCAAATCGGAGGCAGAGGGACCCCGCCCACCAAATCTGAGGCCGAGGGGCCCCGCCCACCAAAGCAGAGGCCGAGGGTCCCCGACCACCAAATCGGAGGCCGAGGGTCCCTGCCCACCAAATCGGAGGCCGAGGGGCCCCGCCAACCAAATCGGAGGCCGAGGGGCCCCGCCAACCAAAGCGGAGGCCGAGGGGCCCGGCCCCGCCCACCAAAGCGGAGGCCGAGGGGCCCCGCCCACCAAATCGGAGGCCGAGGGTCCCCGCCCACCAAATCGGAGGCCGAGGGTCCCCGCCCACCAAATCGGAGGCCGAGGGTCCCCGCCCACCAAATTGGAGGCCGAGGGTCCCCGCCCACCAAATCGGAGGCCGAGGGGCCCCACCAACCAATTTGGAGGCCGAGGGGCCCCGCCCACCAAATCGGAGGCCGAGGGTCCCTGCCCACCAAATCGGAGGCCGAGGAGCCCCGCCAACCAAATAGGAGGCCGAGGGGCCCCGCCCACCAAATCGGAGGCCGAGGGGCCCCGCCCACCAAATCGAAGGCCGAGCGGCCCCGCCCACCAAAGCGGAGGCCGATGGGCCCCGCCCACCAAATCGGAGGCCGAGGGTCCCCGCCCACCAAATCGGAGGCCGAGGGTCCCCACCCACCAAATCGGAGGCTGAGGGTCCCCGCCCACCAAATCGGAGGCCGAGGGTCCACACCAACCAAATCGGAGGCCGAGGGGCCCCGCCCACCAAATCGAAGGCCGAGGGGCCCCGCCCACCAAAGCGGAGGCCGAGGGTCCCCGCACACCAAATCGGAGGCAGAGGGACCCCGCCCACCAAATCGGAGGCCGAGGGGCCCTGACCACCACATCGGAGGCCGAGGGTCCCCGCCCACCAAAGCGGAGGCCGAGGGGCCCCGCCCACCAAATCGGAGGCCAGGGGTCCCCGCCCACCAAATCGGAGGCAGAGGGGCCCCGCCCACCACATCGGAGGCCGATGGGCCCCGCCCACCAAATCGGAGGCCGAGGGTCCCCGCCCACCAAATCGGAGGCCGAGGGTCCCCGCCCACCAAATCGGAGGCTGAGGGTCCCCGCCCACCAAATCGGAGGCCGAGGGTCCACACCAACCAAATCGGAGGCCGAGGGGCCCCGCCCACCAAATCGAAGGCCGAGGGGCCCCGCCCACCAAAACGAAGGCCGAGGGTCCCCGCACACCAAATCGGAGGCAGAGGGACCCCGCCCACCAAATCGGAAGCCGAGGGGCCCCGCCCACCAAAGCGGAGGCCGAGGGTCCCCGACCACCAAATCAGAGGCCGAGGGTCCCCGCCCACCAAATCGGAGGCCGAGGGTCCCCGCCCACCAAATCGGAGGCTGAGAGTCCCCGCCCACCAAATCGGAGGCCGAGGGGCCCCGCCAACCAAATCGGAGGCCGAGGGCCCCGCCTACCAAATTGGAGGCCGAGGAGCCCCGCCCACCAAATCGAAGGCCGAGCGGCCCCGCCCACCAAAGTGGAGGCCGAGGGGCCCGGCCCCGCCCACCAAAGCGGAGGCTGAGGGGCCACGCCCACCACATCGGAGGCCGAGGGGCCCCGCCCACCAAATCGGAGGCCGAGGGTCCCTGCCCACCAAATCGGAGGCCGAGTGTCCCCGCCCACCAAATCGGAGGCCGAGGGTCCCTGCCCACCAAATTGGAGGCCGAGGGTCCCCGCCCACCAAATCGGAGGCCGAGGGTCCCCGCCCACCAAATCGGAGGCCGAGGGTCCCTGCCCACCACATCGGTGGCCGAGGGGCCCCGCCAACCAAATCGGAGGCCGAGGGGCCCCGCCCACCAAATCGGAGGCCGAGGGGCCCCGCCCACCAAATCGGAGGCTGAGGGTACCCGCCCACCAAATCGGAGGATAAGGGGCCCCGCCCACCAAATCGGAGGCCGAGGGGCCCCACCAACCAAATCGGAGGCCGAGGAGCCCCGCCCACCAAATCGAAGGCTGAGCGGCCCCGCCCACCAAAGCGGAGGCAGAAGGACCCCGCCCACCAAATCGGAGGCCGTGGGGCCCCGCCAACCAAAGCGGAGGCCGAGGGTCCCCGCCCACCAAATCGGAGGCAGAGGGACCCCACCCACCAAATCGGAGGCCAAGGGGCCCCGCCCACCAAAGCGGAGGCCGAGGGTCCCCGCCCACCAAATCGGAGGTCGAGGGTCCCCGCCCACCAAATCGGAGGCCGAGGGTCCCCGCCCACCAAATCGGAGGCCGGTCCCCGCCCACCAAATCGGAGGCCGGTCCCCGCCCACCAAATCGGAGGCCGAGGGTCCCCACCCACCAAATCGGAGGCCGAGGGTCCCCACCCACCAAATCGGAGGCCGGTCCCCGCCCACCAAATCGGAGGCCGGTCCCCGCCCACCAAATCGGAGGCCGAGGGTCCCCACCAACCAAATCGGAGGCCGAGGAGCCCCGCCTACCAAAAGTAAGTGCGGCCCCAAAAGTAAGTGCGCCCCCGGGTGCAAAAGTAAGGCGCCCCCGGGTGCAAAAGTAAGTGCGCCCCCGGGTGCAAAAGTAAGTGCGCCCCTGGGTGCAAAAGTAAGTGCGCCCCGGGTGCAAAGGTAAGTGCGCCCCCGGGTGCAAAAGTAAGTGCGCCCCCGGGTGCAAAAGTAAGTGCGCCCCCGGGTGCAAAAGTAAGTGCGCCCCCGGGTGCAAAAGTAAGCGCGCCCCCGGCCCCGGGTGCAAAAGTAAGCGCGCCCCCCAGTCCCGTGTGTGAAAAGTGCTGCTGTAAAGCTGGTAGTGCTGTTCAAGCACCATGTATTTCCTTCAGGAAATGCCCATCTAATATATAATTGCCTAGAATACTACTTCCTGCAATTTGTGCCAACTTCCGTGGCTTTTTCCGGAGCTAATGTCCGGAGATAATGTCCGGAGCTAATGTCCGGAGATAATGTCCGGAGCTAATGTCCGGAGCTAATGTCCGGAGATAAGTGACGTCACCAGTGTCCTACACCCAGGCAGAGCACAGGGGCCCCAGGCAGCATATGGGGCCCCAGGCAGAGCACAGTGGCCCCAGGCAGAGCACAGGGGCCCCAGGCAGCATATGGGGCCCCAGGCAGAGCACAGTGGTCCCAGGCAGAGCACAGGGGCCCCAGGCAGCATATGGGGCCCCAGGCAGAGCACAGGGGCCCCAGGCAGCATATGGTGCCCCAGGCAGAGCACAGTGGCCCCAGGCAGCATATGGGGCCCCAGGCAGAGCACAGTGGCCCCAGGCAGAGCACAGGGGCCCCAGGCAGCATATGGGGCCCCAGGCAGAGCACAGTGGTCCCAGGCAGAGCACAGGGGCCCCAGGCAGCTTATGGGGCCCCAGGCAGAGCACAGTGGCCCCAGGCAGAACATGGGGCCCCAGGCAGAGCACAGGGGCCCCAGGCAGCATATGGGGCCCCAGGCAGAGCACAGGGGCCCCAGGCAGAGCACAGGGGCCCCAGGCAGCATATGGGGCCCCAGGCAGAGCACAGGGGCCCCAGGCAGCATATGGGGCCCCAGGCAGAGCACAGTGGCCCCAGGCAGAGCACAGGGGCCCCAGGCAGAACATGGGGCCCCAGGCAGAGCACAGGGGCCCCAGGCAGAGCACAGGGGCCCCAGGCAGCATATGGGGCCCCAGGCAGAGCACAGTGGCCCCAGGCAGCATATGGGGCCCCAGGCAGAGCACAGTGGCCCCAGGCAGAGCACAGGGGCCCCAGGCAGCATATGGGGCCCCAGGCAGAGCACAGTGGTCCCAGGCAGAGCACAGGGGCCCCAGGCAGCTTATGGGGCCCCAGGCAGAGCACAGTGGCCCCAGGCAGAACATGGGGCCCCAGGCAGAGCACAGTGGCCCCAGGCAGAGCACAGGGGCCCCAGGCAGCTTATGGGGCCCCAGGCAGAGCACAGTGGCCCCAGGCAGAACATGGGGCCCCAGGCAGAGCACAGTGGCCCCAGGCAGAGCACAGGGGCCCCAGGCAGAACATGGGGCCCCAGGCAGAGCACAGGGGCCCCAGGCAGAGCACAGGGGCCCCAGGCAGAGCACAGGGGCCCCAGGCAGCATATGGGGCCCCAGGCAGAGCACAGTGGCCCCAGGCAGAGCACCGGGGCCCCAGGCAGCATATGGGGCCCCAGGCAGAGCACAGTGGTCCCAGGCAGAGCACAGGGGCCCCAGGCAGCCTATGGGGCCCCAGGCAGAGCACAGTGGCCCCAGGCAGAACATGGGGCCCCAGGCAGAGCACAGGGGCCCAAGGCAGAGCACAGGGGCCCCAGGCAGCATATGGGGCCCCAGGCAGAGCACAGTGGTCCCAGGTAGAGCACAGGGGCCCCAGGCAGCCTATGGGGCCCCAGGCAGAGCACAGGGGCCCCAGGCAGCATATGGGGCCCCAGGCAGAGCACAGTGGCCCCAGGCAGAGCACAGGGGCCCCAGGCAGAACATGGGGCCCCAGGCAGAGCACAGGGGCCCCAGGCAGCATATGGGGCCCCAGGCAGAGCACAGGGGCCCCAGGCAGCATATGGGGCCCCAGGCAGAGCACAGTGGCCCCAGGCAGAGCACAGGGGCCCCAGGCAGAACATGGGGCCCCAGGCAGAGCACAGGGGCCCCAGGCAGCATATGGGGCCCCAGGCAGAGCACAGGGGCCCCAGGCAGCATATGGGGCCCCAGGCAGAGCACAGCGATATTTTGGACCACTGTGCGGTGTTTCAGACCCCCTGTGTGATGTCTGGGGCCCTGTTCATAAGTATATTAAAGATTAAAGTAAAGTATATTAAAGTATATTATAGATCAAATTTGACACGTTTATGAGCACCATTGAGTGATATACTCAAGAATGACATAATTTTTCAACATTTTATGGTTTCAAACTGTAAACACTCAGAGTTTTTTTACTTCAACCAGAAAACCTTAACGGTTCATAAAAAACTTGACTGTTCAGGATATGATAAAAGTCATAGTATTCTGAATCTTTAACTTATAAAGATACCTTTACATGGGGTGATTATTGGTTCCAGAGAGGCTTTCGGCCGATAATCGTACACATGGCTGGTGACAGGACAATACAATATAAACGTTCAAAGGTAAACACTGATAACATTAAAATCTAATATATAATTGCCTAGAATACTACTTCCGGCAATTTGTGCCAACTTCCGTGGCTTTGTCCGGAGATAATGTCCGGAGATAAGTGACGTCACCAGCGTCCTACACCCGCTCAGGGTGGACAAAGATATATGCCTTCGTGGTGCGCGGCACTTTTCTGATTGGTTGCCGCCTGCCGCGAGCGACCAATCAGAAATGTGCCGTACTGTCAAGAATTGTCAAGAGCTGGTGAGTGCAGCCATTTTTTGTTCTTTCTTACTATTATTTATTAATTGTATTATTCTTACATTTGAATAAATAAAGTATATATGGATTCTAGACTCCCGATTCTTTAGAATTGGGCTGCCATCTAGTATATATATATATATATATATATATATATATATATACAGTGGAAGGTTGGCTCACTTAGTTGCTCCGTGAGGTAGACACAGGAACTCATGAGGTGAAAGTCTCTGGGTAGTTTATTGCATCATAAACCAAAAACTCAAAATGGTAACAGGAAAACATAATGTCCAGCTCAAATTAAAATAGAAGGTTCATATACAGTCCAGTCAGGTCCTCCGGGACAACACATAAGACAGCTCTCACAGGTGCTAGCAGTCAGAAGCTCCTCCCACAACACAGAGGAAAAAAACTGGCTGGACATTTATTTCCCTAGCCACACCCTAGAGGTAGAGATATGGTGAGTAGGTGTCCCATCCATGTCTTTACCTTCTCACCTAAAAACCCACCCATAACATGGTTGCTTAACTCCTATAGCACATAGCATGCGCAAAAGAAACGTATGGGTTTCTAGGTCAGAGAGGAAAGCAACCTCCATAACACATACCGTATCACCCCTCACATGCAGTACCAGTGACCCTGTCACAATATACATATATATATATACAGTATATATATACTGTATATACACACACACATATACAGTCATGGCCAAAAGTATTCACACCCCTGCAATTCTGTCAGATAATGAAAAAACACAAAAGAGAATGAAGCAAAAAGCAAAACATTGATCATTTCACACAAAACTCCAAAAATGGGCCAGACAAAAGTATTGGCACCCTCAGGCTAATACTTGGTTGCACAACCTTTAGCCAAAATTACTGCGACCAACCGCTTCCGGTAACCATCAATGAGTTTCTTACAATGCTCTGCATGAATTTTAGACCATTCTTCTTTGGCAAACTGCTCCAGGTCCCTGGTATTTGAAGGGTGCCTTCTCCAAACTGCCACTTTTAGATCTCTCCACTAGGGTTGAGCGAAACGGGTCGTTCATTTTCATAGGTCGCCGACTTTTGGCAAAGTCGGTGTCTCATGAAACCCGACCCGATCCCTGTGTGGGGTCGGCCATGCGGTACGCGATCTAGGCGCGAAAGTCGCGTTTCGTATGACGCGTTTAGCGCCATTTTTGCAGCCAATGAAGGAGCGGTAGAGTGCTGATGTAGGTGTTGGGGGCGTACACAACAACAGGCATTTTTTTTGCGTGCATTACAGCGATGTGCAAAGTGTAAAATGAGCGTTCTGGGAGCGATGTGGAAAATCAGCGTTTAGGGGGAGAGAGAGAGAGAGAGAGAGATTTAAAAAATAATATTAAAAAAATTTCTTCATTGGGTTTCGTGTTTCGGCCGAAACTCGACTTTTCACGGTGGTCGGCCGATTACACTCAACTCGACTTTTAAGACAGTCGGGTTTCACAAAACCCGACTCGACCCTAAAAAACTAAAGGTCGCTCAACCCTACTCTCCACAGGTGTTCTATGGGATTCAGGTCTGGACTCATTGCTGGCCACCTTAGAAGTATCCAGTGTTGTCTCTCAAACCATTTTCTAGTGCTTTTTGAAATGTGTTTTGGGTCATTGTCCTGCTGGAAGACCCATGACCTCTGAAGGAGACCCAGCTTTCTCACACTGGGCCCTACATTATGCTGCAAAATTTGTTGGTAATCTTCAGACTTCATAATGCCATGCACACGGTCAAGCAGTCCAGTGCCAAAGGCAGCAAAGCCACCCCAAAACATCAGGGAACCTCCGCCATGTTTGACTGTAGGGACCCTGTTCTTTTCTTTGAATGCCTCTTTTTTTCTCCTGTAAACTCTATGTTGATGCCTTTGCCCAAAAAGCTCTACTTTTGTCTCATCTGACCAGAAAACATTCTTCCAAAAGGTTTAGGCTTTTTCAGGTAAATTTTGGCAAACTCCAGCCTGGCTTTTTTATGTCTCGGGGTAAGAAGTGGGATCTTCCTGGGTCCCCTACCATGCAGTCCCTTTTCATTCAGATGCCGATGAATAGTAAAGGTTGACACTGTTGTACCCTCGGACTGCAGGGCAGCTTGAAGTTGGTTGGATGTTAGTCGAGGTTCTGTATCCAACATCCGCACAATCTTGTGTTGAAATCTCTTGTCAATTTTTCTTTTCCGTCCACATCTAGGGAGGTTAGCCACAGTGCCATGGGCTTTAATCTTCTTGATGACACTGTGCAGGATAGACACAGGAACATTCAGGTCTTTGGAGATGGACTTGTAGCCTTGACATTGCTCATGCTTCCTCACAATTTGGTTTCTCAAGTCCTCAGACAGTTCTTTGGTCTTCTTTCTTTTCTCCATGTTCAATGTGGTACACACAAGCACACAGGACAGAGGTTGAGTCAACTTTAATCCATGTCAACTGGCTGCAAGTGTGATTTAGTTATTGCCAACACCTGTTAGGTGTCACAGGTAAGTTACAGGTGCTGTTAATTACACAAATTAGAGAAGCATCACATGATTTTTCCAACAGTGCCAATACTTTTGTCCACCCCTTTTTTATGTTTGGTGTGGAATTATATCCAATTTGGCTTTAGAACAATTCTTTTTGTGTTTTTTCATTTAAGACAAATTAAATGAAGATAATAATACCAAAGAATTTGTGTTTGCAATCATTTTCAGGAAGAAACTGAGTATTATCTGACAGAATTGCAAGGGTGTGAATACTTTTGGCCATGACTATATATATATATATATATATATATATATATATATATATATATATATATATATATATATACACACACATTTTTTGCCTTAAATACAAAGAAAATGTCATATTTAGCTTTAGACCTTTTAGAGATAATTTCATCTTCTAATTGCTTAACTGTTCACAACAGCAGTAATTTTCACCAGGTTTGCCCACACTTTTACATGCCACAGTATCTATTTTAATACACTTCTCTTCCAAATAAAATAGTATATTTGTTACAACTAGGAAGGAGCAAATATATTTGAGGGGAATTGAATTCTACTGAAATGCTACAAAAATGTGTATTCTCCAAAATGCAGACTTTTTGTAATAAGCTTGTGTGTGGATTCACAGACATGGCAGCCGCTTGCTGCTATTTATCTGAATCTTAAAAGGCTGTCAAAAAATTAAAACAAACATATTCTCATGTAAGGGAAATCATAACTACTGTCAAATAAAATTAGATTAAGTCTGTCATTCACATATGTGACACTACATAAAGGGCATATGCACTCTTATTACAGGAACTCAGAACCAAGGGGAGTATCCCTGACACTACAGAGGACGTCATTCCTGACATTTCCTTTTAAATATAGGGAGGGGGAGTGGTTAGAAGAAGCAAGGTATTTAATATGCAAGGTGTCCTTCCTTAATTAGCCCACAGTCCATTTGCAGACCAGCGATATCAATTTTACATTACAAGCCTTCCTGAAAACTTGAGTCCAGGACCAGGCATATAAAAGTTGGGTTAAAGAATGGAAAAGTGATCATCACATGTGGAGGGTCAGCTCTGCTGGGTGTGATCAATAAATACTTTTTCCTACCCTCAAACTAAGAGAATGCTAACTTTAGATGGAAACGATTATCTGGGGGCGTATATTTAGGTGGCTCTGTATTATTACCCTGTGAGCAACAGCTCTTAAATAAATATAGTACTTAATATAAAGGCCAGTATTTCTGTAAACATATGGCAAATTTTCAAAAAGAGAATATTGGAATACTCAGAGGAGTAGTAGGAACAAAATATGGCCGAAAACTCTTTGCTTTTGACGAGTTCTCTTTAGGACCATTTCAACAGTACTGTTATTTTGCTAATATGCTTTCATTACCTACAGTTTCTTATTTGTCTAATGCAGATTGCACTATCCAGATCTCTTGGCGCTCCCACTGATGTCATGTTCGGATGTCCCTTGATTCTAAGCACCATCCTAGCACAAAATCATTAATTACATCTTCTCTCTTGGCTGGAATCTATGTTGGAAGTTTCAAGCATCTTGTATAGATCACAATAGCAAGAGGGCTACACTAAACTTTACATGCTTAAACCCAACTAAGAAAGTTGTCTGTCCTGTGATTTAACAGAGAAGTTTCTGCTTTGCCCAAAATATAGATTAATGTGGGGGTAAAACTTGCAGTATACATAAAACATAGCATTAGCAATACATAAATAATTGGGTAAAGTATGCCAAACAACATATCAAATGTGTACTTTATGATGTACATACCTTACATTCTGAATGATAGAGAGGAAAACATGTAGCTTCCAGCTACAAACTTACCTGCCCCAACTGTTTTGCAGGTTGCATTCACTGTACATATCTTAAGCAACCAGATTCTCTTGAGTGCTCTCGCCACTAGATGGTAACATGGTAACATGAGCGCTCTTTATATTAAACATGCTAATCAAAGTCCTGTACAAACTAATGGAACAATGAAAGTAGGGGGTTGCCGGAATGTAGGAATATGGTGTCATATTTAAATGTCTATAGTTACCCCTTTCACTTAATTTTTTAATTGAATATATTCCTTTAACCCTTATATTTTTAACCAATAGGATGTCTTTCTACATTCTGCTTGAACATCTTAATTTGACGTTGGATATCCTCAGACTGCATCTCTGGTACATCTGTCACTGTTCCTATCTCTCTAGCAAACATGCCTTACCAAGACCATGGGTGTAGGCCGCAAGGTGGGAATGAGAGAGTGTCTGGGTGTCTGGCAGTTGCTGGCTAGTGCTGTCAGTGTCTTCGGTGCCAAGCGGTGCTGCCCGGGGCTCAGCCGACATTTTGCGAAAGGCCAGTGCCCCAGTACTTCCATGGTTCCATGTGCCGTGGTCTCCAGGAATATGGCCGCCGCCATGCGCAGATGGTGATCTTGGGATCAAGATCTCAAGAGATGGGATCTCAGCTCCCGCAGTGGCGGCCATATTCCCATAGACCACGGCACATGGAACAGTGGAAGTGCCGGAGCTTTGGCCTGTTGTCTCAGGCAGCGCCTGACACCCACGCAGCACCGCTGGGCACCGGAGACACACGCAGCACCGGCCAGCAACCGCCGGGCACCCGAAGACACCCGGCAGCAGCACAAGACCCCCGCAGCAGTGCGCTGCACATCGGAGTCCCCCTGCCTGTGGCCTGCAGCATCACCCCACTCCTGCCTCATCCTCCAGCAGTGACTCTGGGACCCCAGTTCACCCCAGCCACCACCCTCGGTAAGCAATAAGATGCAAGGATTATAAGGAGCACCACCATTTTATTAAAAAATATTTTTTTCTTATTATTCTCCTTAAAATTTGCGGTGCGTCTTATAATCCGGAGCATCCGGAGTTTTTTGAAATTTATCGTCCGGAGCGTCTTATAATCCAAAAAATATGGTAATTATATATTAATGGTGGGTGCACATCTGTATACAGCTGTGTAGTGTATAAGAAAGGGAAAAGTGGGAAATGTGCTCTGGAAGTGGTAATCTAGGTAACTATGTATTTTATGTAGAGATGAGTCCTGCCTGGAAGAAGGGATGGAGGTCTGCGCTGCATGAAAAAGAAGAGCAAAGATGAAGGACTTCAACTAGAGACTTCACTGGTGAGTCAATGGGTTACCTGTACGCTGACATTATGCACTGTATACTATAAACAGAGCTCTTGTGTATAATGTCACTGGTAATCACTGTGTTACCTGTACATTGACACAATATACCGAGCTCCTGGGTAAAATGTCAATGATGATCACTGTATTACCTGTACACTGACCATAAATACAGATCTCCTGTGTAAATTGGCACTTAGTATTGTGTTTTTTTAAATTAATGATCAGTATTATTATTATTATTATTATTATTAATGACCAGTATTGTAGTTTTCAGTCACTAAGTGGTGGTAATAATATGTGGTCTGGTCATGCTATGGCGGTATTTGTTCATCGTATATGGTATTATTCAGTCTCTATGTGGTGGTGATATGTGGTCTGGTCATGGTGTGGCAGTATTTGTTCCTTGTATGTGGTATTATTTGGTCTCTATGTTATGGTTACATGTAGTGATGAGCAAGTGTACTCGTAGCTCGGGTTTTCCCAAGCACGCTTGGGTTGTCTCCGAGTATTTATGACTGCTCGGAGATTAAGTTTTCATCACCTCAGCAGCATGATTTACAGCTATTAGCCAGCTTGATTACATGTGGGGATTAGCTAGCAACCAGGCAACCCCCCACATGCACTCAGCCTGACTAATAGCTGAAAACTAAATCTCTCAACACTAACAAATACTCGGAGGTCACCCGAGCGTGCTCGGGAAAACCCGAGCAATGAGTACACTCACTGATCACTAGTTACATGTCATCTGGTCATGGTGTGATGGTATTTGTCCCTTGTATGTGGCATTAATAATCATTTAAAAAAAATGTAAACCAAAAAGAAAAGGGAAGCAAATGCCATAAAATTTCAAAATTTATCGTAAGATATTAGTTAAAACATGATTAAAAAGTAATAATAATGCAGCAACACAAATACAACAAATGCCAAGGGAATACACCGTATCTAAAGCAGAATATCAATAATAGAAATTCACCAATGTTATTCAGTTCATTTCAGGCTCTAAATAGGCTTGTAAAAGGAATATAGTGTATGTATATAGAGTTACTACAAACTTCCAAAAATAAAGAATTAAAAAGAATAAAATATTCTGGTACATGAAATCCTATGCACAATGTTCATCCCAATGGTTGGTAAAAGCCCCAAAAGGAGCAATCACTACTTTCTGTAAATATGGATGGAGTGTTTTATCATCTAATGGATGGGTGCTAAGTTTAACTAATGCCTAAAAAAATTGAGTACAAAAATATGCTTCCTAAAGAAAAGTGCACTTTAGAAATAAATGTAGTTATATACTTAGGATTTTTCAATTTAGTGGTCTAAAGTAAAACAATAATAAAACATTGTTTTTCAACTTACATGTTGCAATTTCAAGGAAGAAGCTGAATAAATATCATGTGCAGCAATCAAGGCACCCCTAATTAATACTTGGTTGCACATCCTTTGGCAATGATGACAGCCTCCAAACATTTCTTTTAGCCATCTATAAGCTACTTGCACGTCCCAACTGTTATTTCCTCCCATTCTTCCTTTGCAGGTTGTTGAAGCTCTTGAATCTTTGCAGGGTTCTTTTTCCCAATGGCAGATTTCAGCTCATCCAAAAGATTTTGAATGGAATTGAAGTCAGGACTCATTGATGGCCAATTTAAAACAGTCCATTTTTTCATTTTTCAACCATTCTTGTGTACTTTTTTATGTGTGCTTCTGGTCATTGTCTTGCTAGAGAACCCATGATCTTCGACTCATATCAAGTTTTCGTACACTGGGTAGGACATTTCACTCTAAAATCTCTTAATAATGCTCTGATTTCATGAGTCCTGTGATATGGGCAAGGCATCCAGTACCACGCGCAGCAAAGAAACCCCACAGCATTATGGATCTTCTACAATGCTTAACTGTTGGTACTGTGTTCTTTTCCTCATAAGCTTCATTGTGCAATTTGCAAACAAACTGTTGCTTTGCATTGCCAAAAAGCTCTATTTTTGTTTCATCTGTCCACAGAACATTTTCCCAGAATGATTGTGGTTTGTCAAGGTGGTCTTTGGTAAAGAACAGTCTTCTTTTTTATGTCTTTTCTTCTGCAATTTTTTCTTCACTGGCCTCCGCCCATAAAGTTTTGCAAGGTTTAGTGTGCAGCATATAGTACTTATTGAAACCATAACCCCCGAATGTTCCAGGTTGGCCTTCAAGTCTTTGGATGTTTGACGTGGTGTTTTTTCCACCATTTTCCCAACCTTCGAAGACATCTCTTGTCAATTTTCCTCTTTCCCCTACGTCCAAAGAGGTTCTTGGGGGTTTCATGCTTGGCAAACTTTTTAATAACATTGCGCACTGTTGAAAGTGGATTACCTAGGTCTTTGGAGATGGCCTTATAATCTTTGGAAGTCTTGTGTTTGCTAGTAGTAGCAGTTCTGACATCCTCAGAAAGCTCCTTTGTCTTCACCACTATAACAAAAGTATAGAGTCTACCATATGGCTTTTTACATCACTGAAGTCATCATTCATTGGCTAATTCATGTCACATGGTCACCGACAATTAATCACAGGTGATTATCATTTGTGATTTACCACAGGCGAGTCAAAATGTGTTTCCATACAAATTTAATGTAAAGGGTGTTAATGCCAGGGTCAGAGCAAGCTCCCATTGTTTTATGCTATAAATTATAGTTTATTATTTGTTCTTTTGTATTTAACATGAGTGCGCTACACAAAAAAACTTACTTGATTCATTTTTTTTCAGGAGAAATTCGACATTATGTACTTAAACTCCATGGCTGCCAATAACGATGAGCAGGACTGTATGTAGTGTTTTCTAGGAGGTTTTTGTCATAAAGCAATTTTTGTTAACATTCTGTTATCATTTTCTTAAGCATTTTTTTAACTCGTTCCTGAAGAGTTGTTTTATAAATATTTTTAAAGAAATTTTTTTATCTGTGGTCTATTTTCTCATATGTTTTTAAATCCAATAAGCAATGCATTAGCACAATCTTTTTATGTGCTTAAAATAATTTTCAAAAAGTCTAAAAAATGTTGAAAAAGATGTTGAGGCATCTTTGTAATGGTTTTGTAGCCTCCCTATTGACTTCTGTAAATTATGGAGGAACTTCACAACAGAAAATGACTGAAGAATTAACAGGTCTCTGTTTTTGAATCATGATGCTAATCAAAGAGCAGTTGTTTTTCAAAAGAAATGATTAGGAAGAGTATTTTTTATAGATTTTTGTATTTGCTGTTTGCAGAAGAACCTTTCAAAAAGACTCCTCAAAAAAACTTCATGTGCAGATACCCTAAGATTATGCTGTGGCTTTTTGAGATGTAATTTTCTGCTAGCAAAAAAAATTGCTAGGAACTATTCCCACACTGCTAAAGCTAATGTTATTTTGCTCGGCCCCCCTTGTATAGTGGTGGCCAGTACCTGGGTCATCACAGATCAGCAGTTCCCAGTGGAGCAGTTTGTACGGCTAAGTAGCTTTTCATCTCAAGAGTCACTGGATACGTCTCTCTTGTAGAGTGTAAGCTCTTATGGTCACAAAGATATTGTTAGGGTTTGCGGAACGCACCGAATATATATATTGATGGGATTGGTGCGTTCGCAACCCATGATCCACCGTGCAGGAAAGAACCTGCTGCTAAGTGAATGGCGGCTCAATATGGCGGTATGAACCAGCTCTGTTAGCTTCACAGAGCGGCTGCGAAAGCAAAGCTCTGTGCCCTTTTAGACTCACAGAGGCACAGGCTAATACCCAGATGAGAGCAGTCAGTGGTCATGCATGCACACAATCTCCTCGCCGGAGGTGCCAGCATTCTAGGGGCTTATTTCAGCCAGGTCCCTGAACACATTCAAACACATGACCACAGTGGCGCAAAGCACGTAACTTTGGAAGATACTAGTGCATGGCCGTGCGGCCATGCGAGCCTTAAATAGCTGCAGCATGTACAGGACCTTCCTAAAAGGACCAATGAGAGACTGCTACAGAGACTGCGTACCTACAGGACCTTCCTAGATTCCCCCTGTGCAGCAGAGGAAACTCGACTCCTAACAGATATTCTCTCTTTCTTTCTGTTTCCCTTGGCTATAACATCTAAACTCTTTTTTAAGCTCCTATGGTCAGCAGGGTCCTCTCTCTCTTTCGCCTGTAGAGCCTAACCGCTCATGGTCAGCAGGATTCTCTTTCTCATCTATAGAGGGTAAGGTCCTATGGTCAGCGGGGTCCTCTCTTTCTCTCCTTTCTCCCACATTTATTTTCTGGGCAATTACAAGCATTCCAGTATTGAGATTTACTCAAATTGAATTTGGGGAGAAAATTTGGCAAATTTGAATTTCAAAAGATCCGCTCATCTGTAGAAGATACACCTAAACTGAGTGTCATGTGATTGTGCAGTTGTTAGCACAATTCTCCTAGTATTTCTTGCCGTTTAAGAACATACACCAATATGTTTATATACTACCTATTAAATTAGAGTGTGTTTCTGAGATTTAAAGAAAAGAAATTACTACTTGGACTATAAATTGTGAAAATGTCTATATTGTATGGCAAAAATCTTAATATTCATATGTAATGGGAAAGAATAATAGCAATTTCTGATATATCCAAGATTCTGTCATCAGCACCTCCTCATCATCTATATAGTAGTCCTATATAACACAAGCAGTGGGGTTAGTTCAGAAAATCAGGCAGATGAATAAACCTTAGGGATGATGCACCAATAGTGTCATGATCTGCCTATTCTGTCTATGAGATAAGATAAGTTATTATAGATTATGAGAAATCTGCACCTCCCAGAGCAAAAAAATAAATATCTGGATATTGACTATAAAAATCATCACATGAACCTTAGTGATTTGATCAATCCAAAATAAGCCATACAAGAGAAAGAAAGACCAACTTAACATTCTTCTCATGTCTAACATTAATGATTTTTTCATTTTCTCTTAAAATAAGTTAAATCTTAAGAGCGTATTTGTTCCACATTGGTTTTTCATATTGAATGTAAAGATCAAGCATATTGTGATATGTGTTGTATTACTTATCTCTCACCAAATGATGAAATGTTTATAATGAAGGCAAACATACAATAATTTACTAGACAAATTCACAAGCTGCTCTTTTGGTTTGATAGATCTGACTCACATAGGAAGAATACAAATTAACCTTTCTACCTTCTTATCTTTAAGGATGAGAGAGACCAAATCGATGAAGATGCAGTAGCCTCCAATCCTCTACCAAACCCAGTAATGACTGTATACAGAAGGTCATAAGACCCTGTAGGAAGAGATGAGATTGAGGTCATATTGAAGGTTACACTAGGATACAGATTAGTTTACTCTAAGAATATTTTTATGCTACAATTTACTCTTATTTACCACAGCTACAAATGTTGAGGTTTACAAAAATGTGATTTTTATTATTAGCTGTAAAATAAATAAATTGTTACGTAAATTACTTAGAGGTTAAAGCAAGCTGTAATTATAAAGTGACCTCTTTCAGTAACCGCTGTTATCATAATAATATTAATTTACTATGACAGTAAAATGAAAGGTTGATAGGAAACCAGGGTAGTCAACCTGAACGGCCGTTTTATCAGACGTTATGCTGGGAAACTGCTTTAGTTTGGAAGGAACAGATTTGCTGATGAATAGTGTTGAGCGATACCTTCCGATATGCAAAGGTATCGGTATCGGATTGGATCGGCCGATACCCAAAAAATATTGGATATCGCTGATACCGATACCCGATACCAATGCATATCAATGGGACACAAAATATCGGAATGGTTCCCAGGGTCTGAAGGAGAGGAAACTCTCCTTCAGGCCCTGGGATCCATATTCATGTATAAAATAAAGAATAAAAATAAAAAATATTGATATACTCACCCCTCGGACGGCCCCTGGCTCTCACCGGTCCAAGCGTCTGCCTCCGTTCCTAAGAATGCAGAGTGAAGGACCTTCGATGACGTCGCGGCTTGTGATTGGTTGCGTGACCGCTCATGTGACCGCTCATGTGACCAATCACAAGCCACGACGTCATCGCAGGTCCTACACTCACTGCATTCTTAGGAACGGAGGCTGCCGGTTACATCGCTAAGGTCCAGGGTCCGCCGGAGGGGTGAGCATATCCATATTTTTTATTTTTATTCTTACATGAATATGGATCCCAGGGCCTGAAGGAGAGTTTCCTCTCCTCCAGACCCTGGGAACCATACACTGGGAACTTCCGATTCCGATTTCCGATATCACAAAAATATCGGAACTCGGTATCGGAATTCCGATACAGCAAATATCGGCCGATACCTGATACTTGCGGTATCGGAATGCTCAACACTACTGATGAAGCAAAAAGAACGCAAAGATCACACAAACTGCAAAATAGGTAATTTTACAATAATATTAGAAAGTAAATGTGACAAATACTTTGCTTTAATATATGGCTTATATGATTTATTAATCATGTCATTAATGTTAGGATGCACACAAGCAAGTATGTTACAGTTTACAGGATGCCATCCTAAAAATTCAGAAACATCTTTTCCAATGCCTTCCCTCCTGATCCATACTATCTTTAACTCTTATTATATAGAACATTCTATGCTCATGGTTGGAGCCATAGTGCACTTTTGTGCATGAAAATTTACAAAGAGCTAATTTGGAACTATCGATGTTATGAATAGGTGTTAAAGGGGTTTTCCCAAGACCAAAGTACATCTTAATCAATAAATCTTGGAATAATAAAATGTCCTGCAATTTAATGTATTAAAAAATGTTCTGAGATAATCCTGTGCTGCCCTGTCTGTATACTCTTTTGCATCTTTCCCTGCTCAAGAGAAGTGGTGGGATCAGACTATGTCCCTGCACCATCAGACACAGCCATTACACAATACACAGCATGGGCACATTTATAAGATTATCTCAGCACAGGGACATTTTATTAACACATCCAATTGTGAAAATTATTATTCCAAGATTTATTAAATAAAATTTACTTTGTTGGTGGGACAACCCCTTTAATAGTTAAATAAATGAAAAAATGTAAAAGGTTTGCTTCATAATGTTCTAAATATTTTATTTTTATATTATTAAAGCAGATAAACCTTAACCCCTTCATGACCTTGGGATTTTCCGTTTTTCCGTGTTCGTTTTTCACTCCCTTCCTTCCCAGAGCCATAACTTTTTTTTTTTTCCGTCAATTTGGCCATGTGAGGGCTTATTTTTTGTGAGACGAGTTGTACTTTTGAATGACATCATTGGTTTTAGCATGTCGTGTACTAGAAAATGGGAAAAAAATTCCAAGTGCAGTGAAATTGCAAAAAAAGTGCAGTCCCACACTTGTTTTTTGGTTGGCTTTTTTGCTAGGTTCCCTAAATGCTAAAACTGACCTACCATTATGATTCTCCAGGTCAGTACAAGTTCATAGACACCTAACATGACTAGGTTGTTTTTTACCTAAGTGGTGAAAAAAAATTCCAAAGTTTGCTAAAAAAAAAAATCGCGCCATTTTCCGATACTCGTAGCGTCTCCATTTTTCATGATCTGGGGTCGGTTGAGGGCTTATTTTTTGCATGCTGAGCTGTCGTTTTTAGTGATAGCATTTTGGTGCAGATACATTCTTTTGATGTCCCATTATTGCATTTTAATGCAATGTCACGGCTACCAAAAAAACTTAATTCTGGCGTTTCAAATTTTTTTCTCTCTACGCCGTTTAGCGATCAGGTTAATGCTTTTTTTTCTTGATAGATTGGGCGATTCTGAACGTGGCGATACGAAATATGTGTAGGTGTGATTTTTTTTATTGATTTATTTTGATTGGGGAGAAAGGGGGGTGATTTAAACTTTTATATTTTTTTTTATTTTTTTCACATTTTTTTAAAACTTTTTTCTTTACTTTTGACATGCTTCAATAGCCTCCATGGGAGGCTAGAAGCAGGCACAGCACAATCGGCTCTGCTACATAGCAGCGATCTGCTGTTCGCTGCTATGTAGCAGAAAATCAGGTGTGCTGTGAGCGCCGACCACAGGGTGGCGCTCACAGCTGCCGGAGATCAGTAACCATAGAGGTCTCAAGGACCTCTATGGTTACTATTCTGAAGCATCGCCGACCTCCGATCATGTGACGGGGTCGGCGATGCCATCATTTCCGGCCGCCCGGCCGGATGCGGTAGTTAAATGCCGCTGTCTGCATTTGACAGCGGCATTTAACTAGTTAATAGGTGCAGGCGAATCGCGATTCTGCCCGAGCCTATTACAGGCACATGTCAGCTGTTCAAAACAGCTGACATGTCCCGGCTTTGATGCGGGCTCACCGCCAGAGCCCGCATCAAAGCGGGGCTTCTGACCTCGGACGTACTATCCCGTCCGAGGTCAGAAAGGGGTTAAACTTCAGACTTTTTCCATGTTAATTCTCCCAAATATCTAAGGTCAATACATGCTGAAAATCAAAAGCAGATTTAGCAGATTCACTATTAAAAAAGTGTTGAGTTAGTGATGAATATGGCTAGAGCTTTGGGCCCACAAGTGAAACACTGTTGAGTTCGGTCAGCTTTCTGAAAAAAACAAAAATGTTTTCAATACCCCATCCAAATGTATTGTAAATTGCATCAGTCTTTTAGTGCGGAATTTGCACTTTAGTTTTAGCAAATCTTTTCATATATGGAAGTACTCTAATATTCTATTATTCTATGTACAATGCTCTTAATCCCTTGAGGATTCAGCCTATTTTGCACCTTTTAGTTTTTTATTCCATAGTTGTAGACAGACTTGTTACTTGTGGGATCTGTTATATTTTACATATATAACAAATAAGTTAAAATTATTTTTATCTGAGGAAATCGAAAAAAAAGTTTCACCAGTTTCTAGTTTTTATCTTTACAGATTAAACAATAAGCATGGGGTACTGTATAAATTCCACTTTAACTATACTCAGTGGGTTATAATGGTTTATGACAATTCCAGTTAAATATGTTTTTTTTAATTTTTTTAGATTTTCTGCTGTTGCATAATAAAAATATTTTTGACTGAACTTTTTTGAACTGCTAACAGTGCTATTGGGGCTTATTTTGGTACCATATTGGGGTGCATATACAGTAAGTAATAATTACAAAAAAAAATTTGCAATTCTTTACTTGTTTGATATATTTGCCATATAGAATAAATTAGATTTTAATCTTATAATACAGGGTGTGCCATTTATATGGATACACCTAAATAAAATGTGAATGTGCTACTAATGTGCCACAAACAAGAAGTTGATATCACCAACCATTCCCATTTTATTTAGGTGTATCCCTATAAATTGCCTAGCATATTTTAGCTTTCATAATAACAAATAAATAAATAGGAGAAAACACTTTTTCCGATTTTATTTTCTTATTACTTTTTTGACTTTTTTAGATTCATTTTTTATCCTTAAAGGGAACCTGTCACCCCCTTTTTTATATGAGGTAAAAATATCGTTCAATTCGCATCAGCTCTGCATTATAGCAGTACCTTTCCTACCCTGACTGCCCAACTTTGATGACTAAATACCTTTGTTATCTCTCCAGCGCTGTATGTAAATTTCCTCGGTCCGGTCCCATGGGCAGGGCTTATTCGCCTTCTCTCCCCCCGTTCCTCGGCTTGCTGGACGTAATGAGATCTGTGAATAGCACAGATCCCATACAGTTTCCGCGCGTGCGCATTGAATTGGCCTCTTGGGCCTGCGCAGTATGCTTTGCCCAACTGTGGTCAAAGCATAAAATCACTATTGTGCATGCGCCCGCATTATTCATTACGTTCTATGCCCCCTTGCATGGCAAGACTTCCGGGGACATTTTTATCCTTTGCCCACTGTAGGGTAAAACATAGTGCTCACACGCGAAAGGCCATTTCAATGCGCACTAGTGGGAAATGAACGTGAACGCAGGAATGAAGAAAAATAAATGCATAGAGCAAGATAGGAGGTGGGGAGAGAAGGCAAATAAGCCCCACCCATCGGAGCGGACCGAGGAAATTTACATACAACGCCGGAGAGATTACAAAATTATTTAGTCATCAAAGGTTGGGAATCAGTGGGTATGAAAGGTACTGCTGTAATGCAGAGCTGACGCTGAATTGAACAATATTTTTATCTCATATAAAACAAAAGGGGTGACAGATTCCCTTTAACAAGGGAAAATTAACATGCGATTATTTAACCAGTTAGGGTACCATTACACTAAACGACTTACCAACGATCACGACCAGCGATGCGATCGTTGGTAAGTCGTTGTGTGGTCGCTGGGGAGCACTTAGTAACCTGATATTTACCCTGGTTACCATTGTAAAAGTAAAAAAAAAAACAGTACATACTCACCTTCTGATGTCTGTCACGTCCCCCGGTGTCCACAGGGTTACGCGCTGCTGCCGAGAGCTTCCTGCACTGAATGTGTCAGCGCCGGCAGCAGCGGTGACGTCACCGCTGTGCTCTGCTTTACAGCCGGCGCTGACACAGTCAGACGTGTTTCTTTAGTGCAAATAGTGTATTTGTACAACAGGAATAACACCCAAAGCAATATACTGATAACCCACAGTGTCCTGGAATGAAACGAGTCCTTGAAACATATACAGCAAATCAGCAAAGTTCTTAAGGCAGAGTCCTCAGCAAGGTGATCAAAAGGTGAGTGTGACAGGTGACGTGGTGCAGATCCAAACACTGTTGGTACAGAAAGAGTCAAATCCAGGTATGAAGTAAACACAGGGAAGTCCAGAAAAAGTCCACAAGTTCATCCCAGGTGTGACATGAACACGGGTAAGTCCAGAAACTAGTTCACAAGTTGATCCCAGATGTGGCATAAACACAGGTAAGTTCAGAAACAGGTTCACATTAAAGTATTATACTGGTGTTGTTTCCAACAGCTCCCACTGAGGGGAGTAAATGAAGGATTAAGGAGCAACACACAGTTAAAAAACAAAGTCCCAAAACATAGTTCCAAAAACATAGTTATTACCAGGAGGAATGAACCAAGGGTTAAGTTCCAAGTCAGCAGACTAATGATAGCATAGCATAGAGAGTGTAGCTTACATATGCAGGAAAAGTCCAGAGCCAGAGGTAGAGACACTCAGAACCAGCAGCTGAGCTGAAGGAGAACAGAATCAGAATACTCCAGCAAAGAGGCTGACACCTGACCCGGGTTTTAAACAAGCGAACAGGAAGTAGGGCAGACAAAAACAGCAAACTCCATCTTAAAAAAGGGCAAAATCATTCACAAGGTGACTTAGAAAACCCGGAATACTGACATTACTCCCCCCTAGAAATGGCCTCAGGACGAACCTGGACCAGGCTTGTCTGGGTATCTACGATGAAATTGAGCAACCTTCAGGGGAGCATTGATGTTACTTACTGGTTCCCAAGAATCGTTTTCAGGAGAGTAACCCTGCCATCTAACTAGATACTGAAGCCGGTTCCTATGAAGTCTTGAATCGATAATGTCCTGTACCACAAATTGTTCTTCGCCATCAACCAACACTGGTGGAGGAGGAGGTACGATACGTCCCTGAAATGTGTTAAGAGAGACCGGTTTTAATAAAGAAACATGAAATACTGGGTGTACCTTTAGAGTTCGTGGCAGTTTCAGCTGTCAAGCAACAGAGCTCACAATCCCGGTGATCTTGAATGGACCGATGAACTTCTGCCCCAGTTTCTGTGAAGGAACACCCAATCTTAGATTCTTGGTGGACAACCAAACCGAGTCTCCTACCTTATACATGGGTGCCGGTTTCCGGAATCTATCGGCCGACTTCTTGTAACGCTCCTGTGCTGGGGTCAGGGAGTCTTTCAAAACTTCAAGATTACGTTGCAACACCATCACTCTGTCTTGAACTGCCAGTAATGAAGTAGCAACCGGAGACCTAGGCAAAATATTTGGATGATATCCCAGATTGGCGAAAAAAGGCGTTACCATTGTGGAACTGCTCTGTGAGTTGTTATACGAAAATTCCGCTAATGGAAGTAGCTTCAGCCAATCATCCTGCAAATGACTGACGTAACAGCGTAGATATTGCTCCAAGGTTTGATTGGTACATTCAGTCTGCCCATTGGTCTGATGGTGGTATGCAGAAGACGAGCAAACATTAATGTGGAGCGCAGAACAAAATCCTTTCCAAAACCTAGAGGTAAATTGTATTCCCCGGTCAGAGATGATCTCATCTGGTACCCCATGCAGCCGGAAACCATTCTGGATAACCAGATCCACTGTCTCTGTAGCTGGGGGAAGACCGGTGCATGGAATGAAATGAGCAGCCTTCGTTAAACGGTCCACTACCACCAAAATAGTATTTTTACCGCCAGAGGTGGGTAACTCCACAGTAAAGTCCATCGAAATAGACCCCCAAGGGCGAGATGGTACGGGTAGTGGCTTAAGAAGGCCAGTAGGTGAAACACGAGGAACTTTGTACCAGGCACAAACGTCACAAGAGCGGACATAGTCATTCACATCCTTCAAGCAGGTAGGCCACCAGAAAAAACGACTTAAAAATTCCTGCGTCTTCTGTACCCCCCGATGACCAGCCAATACGGAGTCATGGACCAATTTGAGAATTCGAAGTCTCACAGCCTCAGGGACATTAATACAGCTATCTCTAAGGGTACTGTCTCACAGTGGCACTTTGGTCACTATGACGGCACGATCCGTGACGCTCCAGCGTCGCTCCATTATCGCTCCAGCGTTGTAGACTGCGGTCACACTTTGCAATGCACAGTGCTGGAGCGATAATTTCATGACGTATTTGCGATGTAGAAGCCGTTGGTTTCTGTGCACACATCGTATACAACCTTTGTTACACGATGCGATCATGCCGCCACAGCGGGACATTTGACGACGAAAGAAAGTTTCAAACGATCTGCTATGACGTACGATTCTCAGCGGGGTACCTGATCGCAGTAGCGTGTCAGACACAGCGAGATCGTAACTATATCGCTGGAACGTCACAGATCGTGCCGTCGTAGCGACCAAATTGCCACTGTGTGACAGTACCCTAAGCCATACACCATTCTGAAAGATAAGATTCACATTGTCAGGTGGGGCAGCAAGAAATAAGTCACCATCATAGGCCAGCTTGATCTCCTCCCACAAGTCCCAGTCCTGGAGCATTCCTATAAAATTGGCATCAGACAAAATGGTCTTAGACGGGGTCCCAGTCACGGAGTCCATCGTGTGGATTCGGTATAGTGCATCGGCTTTCCCATTATGTGAAGCTGGGCGGTACGAGATGATAAAATCAAACTGGTTCAAGAACAAACTCCACCTAGCTTGATGAGGAGAAAGGCATCTGGTGGACTTAAGGAAATCCAAATTACGGTGATCTGTGAGCACTACTACCTGTTGAGTTGCTCCCTGCAAATGGTGACTCCATTCCTTAAAGGCGGAAATGATTGCCAAAAGTTCCTTATCTGCAATATCATAGTTCAGTTCAGCAGATGATAACCTGCGAGAAAAGAAGGCACACGGGTGCAGCAAACCTTTGTCTCCGGTTCGTTGTGAGAGGATTGTTCCCAGCGCACAGTCAGAAGCATCCACCTCCATGACAAAAGGCAGTGCAGGATCCGGGTGCGTCAATATTGGAGCCATGGTAAAACAAACCTTGAGGCGATCAAAGGCTTCCTGGGCTTGCGAAGACCATACAAACTTCTTCCCCTTCTTAGTGAGGAGAGTGATGGGATGGACAATTTCTGAAAAATTCCGGATAAAAGTCTATAAAAGTTAGCAAAACCAATGAATCATTGTACCTCTTTGATGTTTCCTGGTATCGGCCAATCTATGATCGCCTGGATCTTGCTGGACTCCATATTTAATCCCTGGGGAGAAATAACATAGCCTAAAATTGAATCTTGGAGCAATGAAATTCACACTTTTCGAGTTTGATGTACAAATGATTATCTCTCAAACGTCTGAGCACGGTCTTGACATGTTCCTGATGTTCCTGTACTGAATCAGAGAAAATCAAGATGTCATCCAGGTAAATTACTACATAATGATCCAGTAAATCCCTGAAGATAATGTTGTCTAAGTGTTGGAAAGCAGCAGGAGCGTTACAGAGTCCGAATGGCATCACTAAATATTCAAAATGTCCATACCGACATCTGAAAGCTGTCTTCCATTCGTCTCCGGGATGTATACGGAGTAAATTATATGCCCCGCGAAGATCTAATTTGGTAGATATTTTAGCTTGGTGAATTCTCTCCATCAATTCAGGAATTAAAGGCAACGGGTACCTGTTACGAATGGTTACCTTGTTTAGCTCCCAGTAGTCAATACAAGGTCTTAGAGTGCCATCTTTCTTCTTTACAAAGAGTATGGGGGCTTCCGCTGGCGAAAAGGATGGTCGGATAAACCCCTTGGCTAAATTCTCATCTATGTATTCTCGTAATGTCTTTAATTCTGGAGCTGACAACGAGTAAATATGGCCGAAAGGAATCGCTGACCCAGGAAGCAGCTCTATGGGGCAGTCATAAGGTCTATGTGGAGGGAGTTGGTCTGCCTTCCTCTTGTCACAAATGTCCAAGAATTCCTGGTAAACCAGAGGAAGAGTAGATACCTGTTTCGTTTCCTCCAAATTCTGGGTAACTGGAGCCATTACCGGTGGACTGAAGTTAGGGCTACACTTCGGAAAGAAGGATATCTCCTTGGTTTCCCAATTGATGTTTGGATTCTGTGACCATAACCAGGGAATTCCTAAAATTACAGGAAAATGAGGAGAAGATACTAACATAAAGGAAAGTGTTTCCTGATGGTCTGGTTCCATCTTACACTTCAGAAGCACTGTCTCCCGGTCTACTGGTTCGGAAACTAATAGAGAACCATCCACCGTTTCCATGGTGACTGGTGAGGCTCTTAGTTGTGTCTTAATACCATGTTCCCTGGCAAAAGAAGAATCCATGAAATTTCCACCTGCTCCAGAGTCTATCATAGCAGAACTTGGTATCCACTGTCCCCCCCACAGAATCTGAATAGGAAGAGAACAATGTGAGTATTTCTCCCCTTGATCTTTAGGGGAAGTCAGCATCACTGTTAGGGGAACCACAGCATCTATATGTAAACTGGTCTCTGAAACTTCTGACTCAGTGTCCGTATTGTCATAATCCCCTACTGCCGCCAATACTTTGTTAGGTCACCTGGGACATTTAGGACAATTAATGAGGAAATGATCCGATTGACAGCAGTAAAAATCATAGGCACCTCCTCAGCTTCCCGTGGGTTCTTGCTGGTATTTTCCCTAGATGGAGGAGTAAAATTAGTGATGCGATTTAAAGCCGCCCATTTCTCTTGTTTGCGTTCAGTTAGGCGGATATCAATACGCACACAGTGTTGTAAAAATAACTCAAACTCCTGTGGAGACTCTGAGCGAGCTAGCTCATCCTTGATTGTACTGGACAACCCTTTCCTAAAAATTGGCAATAAAGCATTGTTATCCCAGTTGGTATCCACTACTAACCTCATAAATTCAGTAATATATTCTATGACTAAACATTTC
The DNA here is from genome assembly GCF_051348905.1 of Ranitomeya variabilis. Lineage (NCBI taxonomy): Eukaryota > Metazoa > Chordata > Amphibia > Anura > Dendrobatidae > Ranitomeya > Ranitomeya variabilis. Next base: position 821,182,440 of record NC_135232.1, on the reverse strand, counting down.
CCCTGGCGTAAGGAAAGCAAGGATTTTTCAGCGGAGGCACGGCGGTTGGGATTATCAAACATTTGCGCCATAGCTGCCAGAAAATCATCCAAATTATTTAGATGGACATCACGACTTTCAACCTTAGGATTTGCCCAAGCCAGTGCCCGTGATGTCAACAACATAATAATACATAGTACCTTAGATCTGTCAGACTGATAGTAGGAGGCATGTACATCAAAAAATAATATGCATTGATTAACAAACCCGCGGAATTGACTTCGGTCACCATTAACCCGGAAAGGAGGCAATTTAGGCATACTGGTGGCTGGTGGGTGGTGTATGCTGAACAGGTGGTATATGCTGAACAGGTGTTGTAACCTGAGCTTCTACCAAGGTACGTAAATCTTGAAGAGCCTGACCAAACACCTGCGCATTGTGGTTAGCCCAGGAGTCCATGTCTCTAATCTTATTTTGTACAGCCGCCACCTCCTGCTGCAAGGAGTTAATCATAGCAAACATCTTGTCTACCCGTCTCTCTGTCATTGCCCCAGCAGAATCCTTTTTTTTAGGCTGGAGTATCCTGTAATGCTAATGTAGGAACTCAAGGATTCTGATAGCATGGGGCAATGAACAGACAGAGACGGGTTTCTTTAGTGCAAATAGTGTATTTGTACAACAGCAATAACACCCAAAACAATATACTGATAACCCACAGTGTCCTGAAATGAAACGAGTCCTTGAAACATATAAGTTCCAAGTCAGCAGACTAATGATAACATAGAGAGTGTAGCTTACATATGCAGGAAAAGTCCAGAGCCAGAGGTAGAGACACTCAGAACCAGCAGCTGAGCTGAAGGAGAACAGAATCAGAATACTCCAGCAAAGAGGCTGACACCTGACCCGGGTTTTAAACAAACGAACAGGAAGTAGGGCAGACAAAAACAGCAAACTTCATCTTAACAAAGGGCAAAATCATTCACAAGGTGACTTAGAAAACCCGGAATACTGACACTATTAGACCCACACATAGCATAACTGGTTGTCTTTAGTAGTTCCAATGTATTCAGCAGTTCCTCTGGGAAGTGATGGCAATGGGAGCATAATTGGTCTGCCTTCATATTTGGATGCCATACTTGATAATCTTTTAAAAGGTTGTGATAAATGTTATTTCTGAATCCTGCCAGTAAACTACACTGTCAGCTGAATCTTTTGAATGACATTAACACAATTTCAGTTGTACATTTATGGCACTTAGCACAAAAGGGGTATTCCCGTGTATTCTCTTGGATTGCTTTACATAATTAGACAACATGAAAATTAGCAAGAATGCAATTGACTTGCTTTTTCTATCTACTGTCATTCTTGCAATTCAAAATTTTGGCCCCAATTCATCAAACCCAGCAATCTTCACACTGGTCATGATGAGGGGGTGGAGTGGAGTGTGAGGTTCCTAAATAAGAGTCGCAAACCTTTTAATGAATCTGGAGTGCCTGACGAGTTGCACGAGTCTCCATATGTGCCTCTCCACAAATTGTATTACAGTGCTTGCTGAAGTAAGATTCATGGCATAGCAAATGCAGCCACTCATCATGAATTTGATGAGTGTTGGTAACCATATCTTGCCCCAGCACTGCCCACTTTGTCAGAGTGGTGTGAAAATGGCATGAGAACACCAAAACTCACAAACATTTAGTGTACACTTGAGTTGTACCAAAATATTGCAACTTTTCAAAGCATTGTACACCAGAATTCTCGTGTAAAAGCTTTGGTAAATCGGACCTTTTATCTTTTATAGTTTAGATCTCATTATAGTGTAGAAACTCATGCTTGGTTAAGAGTGTGCAGTATTTACATTCTAGGAAAGGGGTTAACTCTTAACATCCCAGTCAGATTTCTCCAGTGGATTGATTTCTAGACAGTTCTTAGCTGCTCATCTTCTAAAGAGATACAGTGGGGAAAAAAGTATTTAGTCTTGCCAATTGTGCAAGTTCTCCCACTTAAAAAGATTAGAGAGGCCTGTAATTGACATAATAGGTAGACCACAACTATGAGAATTAAAATGAGAAAACAAATCCAGAAAATCACCTTGTCTGATTTGATGAGATTTATTTTGCAAATTATGGTGGAAAATAAGTATTTGGTCACCTACAAAACATGCAATATTTCTGGATCTCACAGACCTGTAACTTCTTCTTTAAGAGCCTCTGTCCTCCACGCATTACCTGTAGTAATGTCACCTGTTTGAACTTATCAGTATAAAAGACACCTGTCCACAACCTCAAACAGTCACACTCTAAACTCCACTATGGTGAAGACCAAAGAGCTGCCAAAAGACACCAGAAACAAAATTGTTGCCCTGCACTAGGCTGGGAAGACTGAATCTGCAATAGGCAAGCAGTTTGGTGTGATGAAATCAACTGTGGGAGCAATAATGAGACTAGATGGGTATTTCCTGAAGGAACTACAGATAGTGCTTTAGAATGGTGCCCGGGCTGCCCCTGCAAGACTTTCACACTTGGGTGCCCCTCAGGCGCTGGTTTGGTAGTTGTAGCCCCTCAGGGTTGAGGATTTGGGGGGTGGGGCTACTCTGAGTCTGATTTGGTGGGCGGGGCCTCTTGGGGTCTGATTTGGTGGGCGGGGCCACTTGGGGTCCGAATTGGTGGGCGGGGCCACCCGGGGTCTGAATTGGTGGGCGGGACCACTCGGGGTCCGATTTGGGGGGCGGGGCCCCTCGGGGTCCGATTTGGTGGGCGGGGCCCCTCGGGGTCCAATTTGGTGATCGGGGCCCCTCGGGGTCCGATTTGGTGGGCGGGGCCCCTCAGGGTCCGATTTGGGGGCGGGGCCCCTCGGGGTCCGATTTGGGGGGCGTGGCGACTCTGCGTCCGATTTGGTGGGTGGGGCCACTCGGGGTCCGAATTGGTGGGCGGGGCCACCCGGGGTCTGAATTGGTGGGCGGGGCCACTCGGGGTCCGAATTGGTGGGCGGGGCAATAATAATAATAAGACTACAAATAGTGCTTTGGAATTGTGCTGTGCTGTCACTTTCACTTTAAGAGCTGATATTATCTGTCAAAACCTGTGTCCTGGTGGGGTCATGTAGAGTTCGTAGGCATTGGCATAGTAACTGGGTCTGACTGCGCATATCAATGAGCTAATCAGCCCAGGTGGCAGTTACATTTCAAATTGCCTCAGAAATCAGGCCATTATAACCCTATGGGAAAATTTCCCTATTGAAATACATTGATCAATGAGGGGAAAAACATTTTCAAACTCAAATTGCGCCAAAACTACAAATCCGATCGACACGAAAAATACTTAGCACACCTCTCGTGGACGCTGGCTTCGAAATGACGCCTCACTGGAGTCTGTGAGTGCAGCCGTTCGGGCTGCATTAATTGCGGACTGAATAATAATAAGAAGAAGAAGTTAACCACATTCGGATTACAATATAGTGCTTTGTTCCAAAGCACTATAAAAATGGAAGACATACAAGACGTACAAGATAATCTCCCTCAATCTGGGGCTCCACGCAAGATCTCACCCCATTGGGTCAAAATGATCACAAGAACATTGAGCAAAAATCACAGAACCAATCCGGGGGACCTTGTGAATGACCTGAATAGAGCTGGGGCCACCGTAACAAAGGCTACCCACATTTGAATTTTTTTTTACAGCATTTGGGGCCATTAGATGATGTTGTGTATGCATTTGTTTTTGCCTCCCATTGACTTGAATGGCATTCGGCTATGCTCGGTGAATATTCAACTAATAAAACTGGAAATATTGCAAATTTGGCAATCATAATCCGAACCAAACATTGAAATATTCGCTCATCTCTAGGCTTTATTATAGCACTAAGAACATTATATTGAAAGCATAATAGCCTAGACACATTTTTGAGACTGAGCTTACAATATCAATTATTATAAATGGTTACACAAGCATTTTATATCAATATAAAAAAAAAACATAAAACCGATCGCTAAACAGTGTAACGAGAAAAAAAGTCAACAAGCCAGAATTAAGTTTCTTTGGTGGCCGCAACATTGCATTAAAATGCAATAGCGGGTGATCAAAAGTTTTTTTTAACAACCTTTTGGATTTGTTTTCACCACTTAAATAAAAAAAGAACCTAGATATGTTTTATTTCTTTGAATTCGTAATGACCTGGAGAATTATAATGGCTGGTCAGTTTTAGCATTTGGTGAACATGGTAAAAAAAGATCAAAAAAAGTTGTGGAATTTCACCGCACTTGGAATTTTTTCCCATTTTTGAGTACACGATATGGTAAAACCAATGGAGTCGTTCAAAAGTACAACTCGTCCCACAAAAAGCAAGCAATCACATGGCCATATTGCTGGAAAAATAAAGAGTTATGGCTCTAGATAAAGGGGAACAAACAACAGAAACGCAAAAATGAAAAAGAGCTCCGTCTTGAAGGGGTTAAAGTGTTTAGCATCTATATCCCTTCTCTTTGGACATAAGTAATTTAGATAGCTAGAAAGATAGATGATGGATAGACAGACAGACAGATAGATAGATAGATAGATAGATAGATAGATAGATAGATAGATAGATAGATAGATAGATTAAAACTGAAAAGGTAAGTGGTAATATGTATTTTTGTACATTTTATTTGAGAAGCCTTTTATTATTGTTCCCCATTTTTAACCCCTTCACAACATATGACATATAAATGTGTCATATGTTGTGTCTTCCCCTTTAAAGCGATGTAGCCCAATGGATCAAAGATTGCAGCTTCAAGTCCACTAAGGAAAATATTGAAACACAAATTTAATTTTTTTTTAATATATTTAAAAAATGAAAAAAGTGTTGCCCCTTTCAAACTAAAACAATAAAAAAAACACATATTTGGCATCACTGAGTTCAGTATTGCCCGATCTATCAAAATATAAAAATAATAAATCCGATTGGTAAACCGCGTATTGAGAAAAAAATTAAAACCGCCAGAATTACGCTTTTTCAGTCGCCTCAACATTGCAATAAAATGCAATACCAGCCCATCAAAACAGTGTATATAGCCCAAAATTGTATCGATAATAACCCCTCACCCAGCCCCAGATTATGAAAAATGGAGACGCTTTGAATATTGAAAATGGCACTTTTTTTTTTAATAACAAACTAGATATTTTTTCACCACTTAGAAAATAAAAAAAAATATATACATGTTTGGTATCTTCGAACTCATAATGACCTGGAGAATCATAATGACTGGTCAGTTTTAGCATTTTGTAAACATGGTAATAAAAAATTGTGGAATTGCACTTTTTTTCTCGCAATTTCACCACATTTGTCATTTTTTTCAGCTTTCCAGTACATTAACACAGCAAATCATAGACTGTTAATACAGTCTTCAATGTAGCTGTAAGAATAGTAGATACTTTTCTCAGTAAACTGAAAATGTGTATCAGTAAAGAAGAAAATACACCGACGAGAAATGTTATAAGATGTGATCATCTTCCATTAACAAAAATATTATTCTGTCAAAGAATGGTCTGAAAGAGAAAGGCAGATAAGATAAAACATCTCTTCATACTGTAGAAGTGACACATTACCAAAAATGCTTTTTATTGTAATTATAAGCCATTTTTTATACAGGAATTGTTTTAAGATACATTAGAGAACTTAATGTCATGTTAAACAGCTGCATATTATATTGTCAAAATTTGCATTCTAAGCATGCATTACGCTAATAAAAAAAAAAATTCAGCAGCAGCTTAGTCACAAAATAGTTCTTAAAGCATAAGCGAATCTAGATTTTCCTACATCCAGGGAAAATATTTTCTTTGATGCTCCCTCCATTTCACAGGTTAAGCGGTTTGAGTAGTCATAATGTGACCCCCTCATATACTATATGCATACTTACAATCACATGATGACTAACTTTCCGTCTTAATTCTCTCAATTTTCAGTGAAAAACTACAGCTCTTGCTTTATTGAGAGAAGCATGTGGAATTCAGTTGGAATGAGACCATACGTACAAAGATCGCATATGAGTGGTCATGTAATAACTGCTGGAACGGGGAAGCAGAATATTGAGGCCTAATTCACACATCAGTATTTTTGATTAGTATTTCATCAGTATTTTATGCCAAAACCAGGAGTGTCTCCAAAACAGAGGACAGGTGTAAATCTTTCAATTATAGTCTTTCTCTGTAAGCTACAGACTGTCTTTGGCATACAAACACTGACGCAAAATGCTGACCAACTACTGACATGTGAATGAGGCCTAATACTGAGTATATTAAACATTGCTATGATATGACATGCTTCAGTTTTTGCTGGAAATTTGCGTAGGTCTGGAAAACCCCTTTATACTATACTTCCTGGCATATACAGTGGGTACAGAAAGTATTCAGACCCCTTTAAATTTTTCCTCCTTTGGAAAAAAAAACAGAAATGTAGTAATTTTTGCAAGTTTATTTAAAAAAAAAGCTGAAATTTCACATGGTCATAAGTATTTAGACTCTTTGCTCTGTATTGAGTAGAAGCACCCTTTTTAGCTAGTACAGCAATGAGTCTTCTTGGGAAGGAAGCAACAAGTTTTTCACATTCCATTCTTCCTTACAGATCCTCTCTTGTTCCGTCAGGTTGGATGGTGAACGTTGGTGGACAGCCATTTGCAGGTCTCCCCAGAGATGCTCAATTGGGTTTAGGTCAGGGCTCTGGCTTGGCCAGTAAAGAATGGTCACAGAGTTGTTCTGAAGCCACTCCTTTGTTATTTTAGCTGTGTGCTTATGGTCCTTGTCTTGTTGGAAGGTGATCTTCAGCCAAGTCTGAGGTCCTGAGCACTCTGGAAGAGGTTTACATCCAGGATATCTCTGTACTTGGCTGCATTCATGTTTCCTTCAATGACAACCAGTCATCCTGTCCCTGCAGCTGAAAGACACCCCCATAGCATGATGCTGCCACCACCATGTTTCCCTGTTGGGATTGTATTGGGCAGGTGATGAGCAGTGCCTGGTTTTCTACACACATATCACCAAAAAGGTCTATCATCATCTCATCAGACCAGAGAATCTTACTTATCATAGTCTGGGAGTTCTTCATGCGATTTTTAGCAAACTCTCTGTGGGCTTTCATATGTCTTGCACTGCCATAAAGGCCCGACTGGTGGAGGGCTGCAGTGATAGTTGACATTGTGGAAATTTCTCCCATCTCCCTACTGCATCTCTAGAGCTCAGCCACAATGATCTTGGGGTTCCTCTTTACCTCTCTCACAAGGCTCTTCTCCCACGATTGCTCAGTTTGGCAGGACGGCCAGGTCTAGGAAGAGTTCTGGTGATCCCAAACTTCTTCCATTTAAGGATTATGGAGGCCACTGTGTTCTTAGGAAGCTTGAGTACTGCAGAAATTCTGTTGTAACCTTGGCCAGATCTATGTCTTGCCACAATTCTGTCTCTGAGCTCCTTGGCCAGTTCCTTTGACCTCATGATTCTCATTTGGTCTGACATGCACTGTGAGCTTTGAGGTCTTATGTAGACAGGTATGTGCCTTTCCAAATCAAGTCCTATGAGTTTAATTAAACACAGCTGGACTCCAATGAAAAAGTAGAACCATCTCAAGGAGTATCACAAGGAAATGGACAGCATGTGACTTAAATATGAGTGTCTGAGCAAAGAGTGTCTGAATACTTATGACCATGTTATATTTCAGTTTTTCTCTTTTATTAAATTTGCAAAAATTTTTACATTTCTGTTTTTTTCAGTCAAGATGGGGTGCAGAGTGTATATTAATGTGAAAAATATTATTATTTTTTTAATTTACCAAATGGCTGCAATGAAACAAAGAGTGAAAAATGTAAAGGGGTAATATTTTCCGTTCCCAATGTATATAATAATAATAATTTTATTTATACAGCGCCAACATATTCCGCAGCGCTTTACAAATTATAGAGGGGACTTGTACAGACAATATACATTACAGCATAACAGAAATCACAGTTCAAAATAGATACCAAGAGGAATGAGGGCCCTGCTCGCAAGCTTACAAACTATGAGGAAAAAGGGGAGACATGAGAGGTGGATGGTAACAATTGCTTTCGTTATTCGGACCAGCCATAGTGTAAGGCTCAGGTGTTCGTCTGTCATGATTCTCAATGGCGAGAGAACATAGCCCAGCATATATGAGAACTAGCTCTTGGAAGATGGAAACTATACTGACCATGAACTAAACCTGCCGCACAACTAGAAGTAGCCGGGTAGCATGCCTACGTTTTTTAACCCTAGATGCCCAGCGCCAGCCGGAGAACTACCTAATCCTAGCAGAGGAAAAGACAGTCCTGGCTCACCTCTAGAGAAATTTTCCCAAAAGGCAGACAGAGGCCCCCACATATATTGGCGGTGATTATAGATGAAAAGACAAACGTAGTATGAAAATAGGTTTAGCAAAATCGAGGTCCGCTTTCTAGATAGCAGGAAGACAGAAAGGACACTTTCATGGTCAGCAGAAAACCCTATCAAAACACCATCCAGAAATTCCTTTAAGACTCTTGCATTAACTCATAACACCAGAGTGGCAATTTCCGATCACTAGAGCTTTCCAGACACAGTAACGAAACAGCAGCTGTGAACAGGAACAAAATGCAAAAACACACAAGGACAAAAGTCCAACTTAGCTGGGAGTTGTCTAGTAGCAGGAACAAGCATAGAAGGCTTCTGATTACATTGTTGACCGGCAAGAAACTGACAGAGGAGCAAGGTTATATAGCGACTCCCACATCCTGATAGGAGCAGGTGAACAGAGGGGATGATGCACACAAGTTCAATTCCACAAGTGGCCACCGGGGGAGCCCAGAATCCAATTTCACAACAGTACCCCCCCCTCAAGGAGGGGGCACCAAACCCTCACCAGAACCACCAGGGCGATCAGGATGAGCCCTATGAAAGGCACGGACAAGATCGGAGGCATGAACATCAGAGGCAGTGACCCAAGAATTATCCTCCTGACCGTATCCCTTCCATTTGACCAGATACTGGAGTCTCCGTCTGGAAACACGAGAGTCTAAGATCTTTTCCACAACGTACTCCAACTCACCCTCAACCAACACCGGAGCAGGAGGCTCAACGGAAGGCACAACCGGTGCCTCATACCTGCGCAACAATGACCGATGAAAAACATTATGAATCGAAAAGGATGCAGGGAGGTCCAAACGGAAGGACACAGGGTTAAGAATCTCCAATATCTTGTACGGGCCGATGAACCGAGGCTTAAACTTAGGAGAAGAAACCCTCATAGGGACAAAACGAGAAGACAACCACACCAAGTCCCCAACACAAAGCCGAGGACCAACACGACGACGGCGGTTGGCAAAAAGCTGAGTCTTCTCCTGGGACAACTTCAAATTGTCCACCACCTGCCCCCAAATCTGATGCAACCTCTCCACCACAGTATCCACTCCAGGACAATCCGAAGATTCCACTTGACCGGAGGAAAATCGAGGATGAAACCCCAAATTACAGAAAAACGGGGACACCAAGGTGGCAGAGCTGGCCCGATTATTGAGGGCGAACTCCGCCAAAGGCAAAAAAGCAACCCAATCATCCTGATCCGCAGACACAAAACACCTCAAATATGTCTCCAAGGTCTGATTAGTCCGCTCGGTCTGGCCATTAGTCTGAGGATGGAAAGCAGACGAAAAAGACAAATCTATGCCCATCCTAGCACAGAATGCCCGCCAAAATCTAGACACGAATTGGGTCCCTCTGTCAGAAACGATATTCTCAGGAATACCATGCAAACGAACAACATTTTGAAAAAACAGAGGAACCAACTCGGAAGAAGAAGGCAACTTAGGCAAGGGAACCAGATGGACCATCTTAGAGAAACGGTCACACACCACCCAGATGACAGACATCTTCTGAGAAACAGGCAGATCCGAAATAAAATCCATCGAGATGTGCGTCCAAGGCCTCTTCGGGATAGGCAAGGGCAACAACAATCCACTAGCCCGAGAACAACAAGGCTTGGCCCGAGCACAAACGTCACAAGACTGCACAAAGCCTCGCACATCTCGTGACAGGGAAGGCCACCAGAAGGACCTTGCCACCAAATCCCTGGTACCAAAGATTCCAGGATGACCTGCCAACGCAGAAGAATGAACCTAAGAGATGACTCTACTGGTCCAATCATCAGGAACAAACAGTCTACCAGGTGGGCAACGATCAGGTCTATCCGCCTGAAACTCCTGCAAGGCCCGCCGCAGGTCTGGAGAAACGGCAGACAATATCACTCCATCTTTAAGGATACCTGTGGGCTCAGAATTACCAGGGGAGTCAGGCTCAAAACTCCTAGAAAGGGCATCCGCCTTAACATTCTTAGAACCCGGTAGGTACGACACCACAAAATTAAACCGAGAGAAAAACAACGACCAGCGCGCCTGTCTAGGATTCAGGCGCCTGGCAGACTCAAGGTAAATTAAATTTTTGTGGTCAGTCAATACCACCACCTGATGTCTGGCCCCCTCAAGCCAGTGACGCCACTCCTCAAAAGCCCACTTCATGGCCAAAAGCTCCCGATTCCCAATATCATAATTCCGCTCGGCGGGCGAAAATTTACGGGAAAAAAAAGCACAAGGTCTCATCACGGAGCAGTCGGAACTTCTCTGCGACAACACCGCCCCAGCTCCGATTTCAGAAGCGTCGACCTCAACCTGAAAAGGAAGAGCAACATCAGGCTGATGCAACACTGGGGCGGAAGAAAAGCGGCGCTTGAGCTCCCGAAAGGCCTCCACAGCATCAGGGGACCAATCAGCAACATCAGCACCCTTCTTAGTCAAATCAGTCAATGGTTTTACAACATCAGAAAAACCAGCAATAAATCGACGATAAAAGTTAGCAAAGCCCAAAAATTTCTGAAGACTCTTAAGAGAAGAGGGTTGCGTCCAATCACCAATAGCCTGAACCTTGACAGGATCCATCTCGATGGAAGAGGGGGAAAAAATGTATCCCAAGAAAGAAATCTTTTGAACCCCAAAAACACACTTAGAACCCTTCACACACAAGGAATTAGACCGCAAAACCTGAAAAACCCTCCTGACCTGCTGGACATGAGAGTCCCAGTCATCCGAAAAAATCAGAATATCATCCAGATACACAATCATAAATTTATCCAAATAATCGCGGAAAATGTCATGCATAAAGGACTGGAAGACTGAAGGGGCATTTGAAAGACCAAAAGGCATCACCAAATACTCAAAATGGCCCTCGGGCGTATTAAATGCGGTTTTCCACTCATCCCCCTGCTTGATTCGCACCAAATTATACGCCCCATGGAGATCAATCTTAGAGAACCACTTGGCCCCCTTTATACGAGCAAACAAATCAGTAAGCAGTGGTAACGGATATTGATATTTAACCGTGATTTTATTCAAAAGTCGATAATCAATACACGGCCTCAAAGAGCCGTCTTTCTTAGACACAAAGAAAAAACCGGCTCCTAAGGGAGATGACGAAGGACAAATATGTCCCTTTTCCAAGGACTCCTTTATATATTCTCGCATAGCAGCGTGTTCAGGCACAGACAGATTAAATAAACGACCCTTAGGGTATTTACTACCCGGAATCAAGTCTATGGCACAATCGCACTCCCGGTGCGGAGGTAGTGAACCAACCTTGGGTTCTTCAAAAACGTCACGAAAGTCAGACAAGAATTCAGGAATCTCAGAGGGAATAGATGATGAAATGGAAACCAAAGGTACGTCCCCATGAGTTCCTTTACATCCCCAGCTTAACACAGACATAGCTCTCCAGTCGAGGACTGGGTTATGAGATTGCAGCCATGGCAATCCCAGCACCAAAACATCATGTAGATTATACAGCACCAGAAAGCGAATAACCTCCTGGTGATCCGGATTAACACGCATAGTCACTTGTGTCCAGTATTGTGGTTTATTACTAGCCAATGGGGTGGAGTCAATCCCTTTCAGAGGTATCGGAGCCTCCAGTGGCTCCAAATCATACCCACAGCGTTTGGCAAAGGACCAATCCATAAGACTCAAAGCAGCGCCAGAGTCGACATAGGCGTCCGCGGTAATAGATGACAAAGAACAAATCAGGGTCACAGATAGAATAAACTTAGACTGTAAAGTGCTAATTGAAACAGACTTGTCAGGCTTCTTAGTACGCTTAAAGCATGCTGATATAACATGAGTTGAATCACCACAATAGAAGCACAACCCATTTTTTCGTCTAAAATTCTGCCGCTCGCTTCTGGACAGAATTCTATCACATTGCATATTTTCTGGCGTTTTCTCAGTAGACACCGCCAAATGGTGCACAGGTTTGCGCTCCCGCAGACGCCTATCGATCTGAATAGCCATCGTCATGGACTCATTCAGACTCGCAGGCACAGGGAACCCCACCATAACATCCTTAATGGCATCAGAGAGACCTTCTCTGAAAATCGCCGCCAGGGCGCACTCATTCCACTGAGTAAGCACAGACCATTTGCGGAATTTTTGGCAGTATATTTCAGCTTCATCTTGCCCCTGAGACAAGGACATCAAGGCCTTTTCCGCCTGAAGCTCTAAATGAGGTTCCTCATAAAGCAACCCCAAGGCCAGAAAAAACGCATCCACATTGAGCAACGCAGGATCCCCTGGTGCCAATGCAAAAGCCCAGTCTTGAGGGTCACCCCGGAGCAAGGAAATTACAATCTTGACCTGCTGTGCAGGGTCTCCGGCAGAGCGAGACTTCAGGGACAAAAACAATTTGCAATTATTTTTAAAATTTTGAAAGTGAGATCTATTCCCCGAGAAGAATTCAGGCAAAGGAATTCTAGGCTCAGACACAGGTGCATGAACAACAAAATCTTGCAAATTTTGTACCTTTGTGGCGAGATTATTCAAACCTGTAGCTACACTCTGAAGATCCATTTGAAACAGGTGAACACAGAGCCATACAAGGATTAGAAGGAGAGAAAGAGAGGAAGGCTGCAGTATAGGCAGACTAGCAAGTGATTCAATTAAGAGCACACTCAGAACTAGAGGAAAAAAAAAAAAAATTGTAGCAGACTTCTTTTTTCTCTCCTTTCTCAGCCAGAAATTTAACCCTTTTTTTTGGCCGGTCAAACTGTCATGATTCTCAATGGCGAGAGAACATAGCCCAGCATATATGAGAACTAGCTCTTGGAAGATGGAAACTATACTGACCATGAACTAAACCTGCCGCACAACTAGAAGTAGCCGGGTAGCATGCCTACGTTTTTTAACCCTAGATGCCCAGCGCCAGCCGGAGAACTACCTAATCCTAGCAGAGGAAAAGACAGTCCTGGCTCACCTCTAGAGAAATTTTCCCAAAAGGCAGACAGAGGCCCCCACATATATTGGCGGTGATTATAGATGAAAAGACAAACGTAGTATGAAAATAGGTTTAGCAAAATCGAGGTCCGCTTTCTAGATAGCAGGAAGACAGAAAGGACACTTTCATGGTCAGCAGAAAACCCTATCAAAACACCATCCAGAAATTCCTTTAAGACTCTAGCATTAACTCATAACACCAGAGTGGCAATTTCCGATCACTAGAGCTTTCCAGACACAGTAACGAAACAGCAGCTGTGAACAGGAACAAAATGCAAAAACACACAAGGACAAAAGTCCAACTTAGCTGGGAGTTGTCTAGTAGCAGGAACAAGCATAGAAGGCTTCTGATTACATTGTTGACCGGCAAGAAACTGACAGAGGAGCAAGGTTATATAGCGACTCCCACATCCTGATAGGAGCAGGTGAACAGAGGGGATGATGCACACAAGTTCAATTCCACAAGTGGCCACCGGGGGAGCCCAGAATCCAATTTCACAACATTCGTCTAAAGCTGCATGAACCAGTTCACTGCCTAAGTATGTAGCAGTACAGACACAGAGGCTATTAACTGTATAAAGTGTATGAGAACATGATGACAGAAACCAGATTATGGTTTAAGTTTTTTTTTTGTTTTTTTTTAATGGGCTACACAGGGATAGTTAGGTTAATGCATTGAGGCGGTAAGCCAATCTGAACAAATGAAATTTTAGGGCACGCTTAAAACTGTGGGGATTGGGGATTAATTGTATTAACCTGGGTAGTGCATTCCAAAGAATCGGCGCAGCACATGTAAAGTCTTGGAGACGGGAGTGGGAGGTTCTGATTATTGAGGATGCTAACCTCAGGTCATTAGCAGAGTGGAGGGCACGAGTAGGGTGAGCCCAGAGAGGAGACAAAGGGTGGTGCTGAGCGATGGAGTGCTTTGTGGATGAGGGTAGTAGTTTTGTACTGGATTCTGGAGTGGATGGGTAGCCAGTGTAATGACTGGCACAAGGTAGAGGCATCGGTGTAATGGTTGGTGAGGAATATGATCCTGGCAGCAGCATTCAGGACAGATTGAAGCGGGGAGAGTTTGGTAAAAGGGAGGGCGATTAGTAGAGAGTTACAATATTCCAGATGAGAATGAATAAGTGAAACAGTAAGAGTTTTTGCAGAGTCGAAAGTAAGAAAAGGGCAAATTCTAGAAATGTTTTTGAGATGCAGATAAGAAGAGCGAGCCAGTGATCGGATGTGGGGGGTGAATGAAAGCTCGGAATCAAGTATGACCCCAAGGCAGCGGGCATGTTGCTTTGGAGTAATGGTGGAACCGCACACGGAGATGGCAATGTCAGGCAAAGGTAGGTTAGTAGAGGGAGAGAACATGAGTTCAGTTTTTGACAGGTTCAGTTCCAGATAGAGGGAGGACATGATGTTAGAGACAGCGGTAAGACAATCACTGGTGTTTTCTAAAAAGGCCGGCGTGATATCAGGAGAAGAAGTGTATAATTGGGTGTCGTCAGCATAGAGATGGTACTGGAAACCAAATCTACTGATTGTTTGTCCGAAAAGGGCAGTATACAAAGAGAAGAGGAGGGAACCTAGGACTGATCCTTGAGGAACCTCTACAGTAAGGGGAAGGTGAGAGGAGGAGGAACCAGCAAAAGATACAGTGAAGGAGCCATCAGAGAGATAGGAGGAGAACCAGGAGAGAACGGTGTCCTTGAGGCTAATGGAGAGGAGCATAGTGAGGAGGAGCTGATGATCCACAGTGTCAAATGCTGCAGAGAGATCCAAGAGAATTAGCATGGAATAGTAACTAGGGTTGAGCGAAACGGGTCGGCCATTTTCAGAAGTCGCCGACTTTTGGCAAAGTCGGGTTTCATGAAACCCGACCCGACCCCTGTGTGGGGTCGGCCATGAGGTCGGCGATCTTCTGAATCTGGTATCGGAATTCCGATACCGAGTTCCTATATGTTTGCGATATCGGAAATCGGTATCGGAATCCACATTTAAGTGTAAAATAAAGAATTAAAATAAAAAATATTGACAAACTCACCTCTCCGGAGGCCCCTGGACATCGCCGCTGGTAACCGGCAGCCTTCTTTGCTTAAAATGAGCGCGTTTACGGCCTTCCATGACGTCACGGCTTCTGATTGGTCGCGTGCCGCTCATGTGACCGCCACGCGACCAATCACAAGCAGTGACGTAATTCTCAGGTCCTAAATTCCTAATTCTAGGAATTTAGGACCTGAGAATTACGTCACGGCTTGTGATTGGTCGCGTGAGCGGTCACATGGGCGGCCGCGACCAATCACAAGCCGTGACGTCATCTAAGGCCCTGAACGCGCTCATTCTTAAGAAGGAAGGCTGCCGGAAAGAAGCAGGGTGCGTCCGAGGGTGAGTATATACCTAATAGGAATATACTCACCCTCGGCTTCTTTCCGGCAGCCTTCCTTCCTAAGAATGAGCGCATTCAGGGCCTTAGATAACGTCACGGCTTGTGTTTGGTCACGGCCGCCCATGTGACCGCTCCCGCGACCAATCACAAGCCGTGACGTTATCTAAGGCCCTGAACGCGCTCATTCTTAGGAAGGAAGGCTGCCGGAAAAAAGCCGAGGGTGAGTATATTCCTATTAGGTATATACTCACCCTCGGACGCACCCTGCTTCTTTCCGGCAGCCTTCCTTCTTAAGAATGAGCGTGTTCAGGGCCTTAGATGATGTCACGGCTTGTGATTGGTCGCGTGGCGGTCACATGGGCGGCCGCGACCAATCACAAGCCGTGACATCATCTAAGGCCCTGAACGCGCTCATTTTAAGCAAAGAAGGCTGCCGGTTACCAGCGGTAAGGTCCAGGCTGCGTCGGAGAGGTGAGTATATCAATATTTTTTATTTTAATTCTTTATTTTACACATTAATATGGATCCCAGGGCCTGAAGGAGAGTTTCCTCTCCTTCAGACCCTGGGAACCATAGTATCCCATTGCACTGCATTGGGTTTCGTGTTTCGGCCGACCCCGACCCCGACTTTTTTATAGGATCAGCCGATTTCACTTGACCCGACTTTTGAGAAAGTCGGGTTTCGTGAAACCCGACCCGATCCTATAAAAATAAAAGTCGCTCAACCCTAGTAGTGACCATTAGATTTAGCTGTTAGTAGGTCATTAGAGACTTTAGTGAGGGCAGTTTCAGTAGAGTGTAAAGAGCGGAAACCAGATTGAAGATGGTCAAGAAGAGAGTTATCTGAGAGATAGCAGGTAAGACGGGAGTGGACCAGGCATTCGAGGAGTTTAGAGATGAAGGAAAGATTAGAAACAGGTCTATAATTAGCGGCACGGTTTTGATCGAGGGATGGTTTTTTAAGTAATGGATGTATGATGGCATGCTTAGATGAGGAGGGAAAAATACTGGACGAGAGAGAAAGGTTGAATATTTTTGTTAGGTGAGAGGTGACAGCCGGGGAAAGGGACTGGAGGAGATGTGATGGAATTGAGTCACTAGTGCAAGTGGTTGGGCGAGAAGATGCAAGTAGCCTGATTACTTCTTCTGTAACGGGTTCAAAGTCAGAGAGTGAACTAGATGCAGTGGGGAGGGAGGACAGTGCATGGTATGAAGGAATTGGGAGATAATTTCCTGTTGAATGTGGTCAATTTTTTCTTTGAAGTAATTGGCCAGATCATCAGCGTGGAGATCCGTGGTTGGGGCCTGCACTCTTGGGTTGAGTAGGGACTGGAAAGTGTCAAAGAGACGTTATTGGACAGCGAAGTGATGAGGGTGTTGAAATAGGTTTGTTTGGAGAGGTGAATTGCAGAGTTTTATGTTTTAAGCATGAATTTATAATGGATGAAATCTTCGGGTAGATTAGATTTTCTCCACAGACGTTCGGCGCACCTGGAGCACCGCTGCAGGAAACGTATTTGCAGCATGTGGCACGGTTGTCACCGTCTGTACTGAGTTGTTCTATATATAGGAGGTGTAGCTTCATCCAGGGTACTTTGCAGGGTTTCACTGTAATGCTTCAGAGCAGAATCAGGACGTGAGATGGAGGAGATTGGGGCCAATGAGGACTGCAAGTTATTCATAAGTTTCTGGGTGTTAATGGTCTGTATGTTCCTATAAGTGTGGAAAGTGAGGGTGACCTGAGCGGGATGGCATTTCTTGATAGAGAATGAAAGAAGGTTGTGGTCAGAGAGCGGGAGAGGGGAGTTTGTGAAATCATCCACTGAGCAAAGCCAGGAGAAGACCAAGTCGAGGGAGTTTCCATCCTCTTGCGTTGGAGAGTTAGTATGCTGTGAGAGGCTGAAAGAGGAGGTTAGAGATAAAAGGTGAGAAGCCGATGTCCTTTTCTTTCAGTTCCCAAAACACCTCTTTCTAATATAATGTTTTTGGCCACAGAACAATATTTCCCCCTTTGTCAGCACTTTTTATCACTATGTCATCATATAACTGCGATTTTTTTAAAGCTTTGTGTTGTACTGCTGTCATATTATCAAATCTCTGTCTAGTGGATTTTTGTTTAACATCTTGTGTTACTAACTATGTAAAAATTTCTTCAGAAAAACATAGCAATAAGGTGGGAAACTTTGTAGATTTTGGTACAATTGTTTAACGGAACCGACATTGGCCTTGTAAGGTCTGTTCACCAAGCAAATCCTCCAGAATTTGTATAGCTTCTTTTTCAGCTTCCATCTTTAATGTGCTTTCTGTGGCTTCTTTTATTGTAAGTTTTTTTTAAAATTAGTTTCAGTGAGAATAAATGATGATTAGTGTTGAGCGATACCTTCCGATATTTGAAAGTATCGGTATCAGATTGAATCGGCCGATATCCGAAAAATATCGGATATCGCCGATACCGATACCCGATACCAATACAAGTCAATGGGACACAAATATCGGAAGTGATCCTGGATGGTTCCCAGGGTCTGAAGGAGAGGAAACTCTCCTTCAGGCCCTGGGATCCATATTCATGTGTAAAATTAAGAATAAAAATAAAAAATAGGGATATACTCACCCTCGGACGCGCCCTGGTTGTAACGGCTGCAACCGGCAGCCTCCGTTCCTAAGAATGAGCGAGTGAAGGACCTTCGATGACGTTGCGGTCACATGAGCGGTCACATGAGCGGTTACGCGACCAATCACAAGACCGCGACGTCATCGCAGGTCCTTCACTCGCTCATTCTTTGGAACGGAGGCTGCCGGTTGCAGCGGTTACAACCAGGGCGCGTCCGAGGGTGAGTATATACCTATTTCTTATTTTTATTCTTTATTTTACACATGAATATACATCCCGATCCTGATTCCCGATATCGCAAAAATATCGGAACTCGGTATCGGAATTCCCATACCGCAAATATTGGCCGATACCCGATACTTGCGGTATCGGAATGCTCAACACTAATGATGATCATTCATGGCTGTAAATAAATCATAAGAATTAGTTGGGGAGAAAGTAAGGCCTTTTTCTAAGACTCTAATTGATCATCTGTGAGAGTATGATTTGAGTCATTTTGGGTCATTTTTTCATTTGTATTGTTTCTCCCCTCAATTACATCAGTATCCATTAGTCAGTTTGTTTAGTTTCAGGTGTTTGATGGTCATCATTAGAGTTGTATGAGGTTGTCGGTTCCAGTTATATAAATTTTCTTGATTATGGTCATTAACCCCTTCCCAGCATGCGCCGTGTATATACTCCTCTGCGGGAGCTGTGTTCCCGCAAACTGCAGTGTATGTATGGCACCACGTTTGCGCTACCTCTATGTGAGAGCTGACACCCTGCAGCAACGTTCGCGATCGGTGCTAGCAACAACCGCAGGCGATAAACACACTGTCAATAGTGACAGCAACATTGAGGAGCATCGCACAGGGAGGGAGATCCCTGTGTGCTCCCATCAGAACGCAACGTGATCCCGAAAGATAGCCATGGGGTCCTTCAGGGTCCTGCAGGGAAGGTGGGTTGTGAGCGCCACATGCCTCCTTCCCTGCTTGTCAGACGCTGATCTAATGCTCTGCAGTGCAGAAGCATTGCAGAGTATCAGATCAGAGATCTGGTACTGAACAGTGATGTCCCATTCCGGGACAATGCACATAAAGAACAAAAAAACAACAAATAATGTTACAATAAATTCATTTATTTATGTAAAAAAAGTATACATATTTTATATCGCCGCATCCATAACATCCCACTTTATAAAACTGTCCCACTAGTTAGCCCCTTCAGTGAACACAGTAAAAAAAAAATTAAAATAGGAGAAAAACAATGCTTTATCATCATACCGCTGAACATAAAGTGTAATAAAGCGCGGTCAGAAAGACGAATGTAAATAAAAATGATACCATTGAAAATGTCATCTTCTCCCACAAAAATCAGGACTCAATACAGCTCCATCAGCAGAAAAATAAAAAAGTTATAGCTCTCAGAATAAAGTGATGCAAAAATAATTATTTTTTCTATAAAATAGTTTTAATTGTATAGAAGCGCCAAAACATTAAAAAAATATAAATAGGGGATCTCTGTAATCATACTGACCCAAAGAATAAAGATGCCTTATCAATTGTACCACACGCAGAACGGTATATAAAAAAAACCCAATTTCCTGAATTGTTGGATTTTGTTCATTCTATCTCACAAAAATTGGAACAGAAAGCGATCCAAAAATGTCAGGTGTCTGAAAATGGTAAAGCAGAAGGAAATCCAGCTTAATGAACTTTGTGAACAAACTCAATTCTTTATTCACCATAAAGTGCTCAGCAGAGGGTAAAACAACATCAGCATTGTAAGTTACATGATATGCGACATCAATGCATTTCAGGTGGCTACTCACTCTTAATCATGATGTTTAACAAAGAAGTTTGTTTTCAAAGTTCATTGAGCTGCATTTTCTTCTGTTTCTTGATTGCGCCACGCCTTGACACAGCATTTTCTGTGCTCCGAACACCTAAGGATGTCTATTACGGTGAGCTGGACTCATTTCTATTTTGTCTGAATATGGTACCAATAAAACAACTCATCCGCAAAAAACAAGCCATCACATGACTTTGTTGGCTGAAATGTGGAAAAATTATAGCTCAAAATATGAGGATGCAAAAACTAGCTTTTGCAATAAAAAGTATCATTTAGTTTGTGACAGCAGCCAAACAGGAAAAACTCGATATAAATCTTGTATCGCTGTAATCTCACCAAACCGAATAATAAAGTCATCTAATTACTTATACCACACTAGGAGCAGCATAAAAAATAAATAAACCTAATTCTTTACCTGCTGTTGATTTGTCCAGTCTGCCTACCAAAGATCACTCTAAGGCTCAGCAAACATTTTTTCTGCGCTCTGCGCTGAGCGCTTAAACCAGGGTTTACGTATAAATCTCTGAAATACATGATTCAGTTGGCACCTCCGGAGGAGTCCCTATAATGAGGCAGATGGAGGCACTGTGGATGCCGTCTGACCTGTGACCTGGTGGTGTCCGTCTTTTTAGGCAGCATAAAAGTGCAGTCGACCAGAGTTTTGTGCACTTTTCTGAAAAGAAGAACACCATGGAGACAAGAATAACTGCCAGACGGAGACAAGAATAACTCTGCTGCCTCAATTCAGTGAATGAATCCCCCTGGGGCTTCATCTAAATCATGTTACACAGATATTTAGATGGAAACCTCAAAGTATGTGTGAAGGGTAGAGCGCAGGATAAATGTAATCCAAAATGTTATGTAACATGTTCCCAATAAAACTTCAACTCAATCCACAAAAAAGCAAGTCCCCAATCCGGTCCAT
This sequence comes from Ranitomeya variabilis, assembly GCF_051348905.1. Classification (NCBI taxonomy): domain Eukaryota; kingdom Metazoa; phylum Chordata; class Amphibia; order Anura; family Dendrobatidae; genus Ranitomeya; species Ranitomeya variabilis. The sequence goes on along the minus strand of NC_135232.1, from coordinate 821,161,394 downwards.
CATCTGTTAATGGAAATATATGGGGCTTCCATGTTACTGATATTACAAAGGCTCTGGAAAAGCAAAACGGTTTCTCGCCTCTCAAAAAAATTCTGAAAATACTGCGCTCCTAAATCTAATGTCCCCCACCTTTCTGAGCCCCAGTATGTCTAAGCCACATATAGCATCCACATGTTTGGAATTTCTGTAGTGATGAGAGCCTGCCTAATGTACAGGTGCGTGTCTCCAGAGGCATGAGCTGGGCATATTGTACTGGTCACTACAATATACTGGTCACTACAAGCGTACTGGTCACTGCAAAGGCAGTTTGCAATTTTCACTCATCAACATCCACTGCTGCTTGCTTGTGGAAAACATTCATGGAGTCAAAATTGTCTCTACACATGTAGATAAATTCCCAAAGGGTATAATTTACAAAATGGGGTCACTTGAGGGGGGATTCTGCTTTTTTGTATTTAGGGGCTTTGTATATGTAGTCTGCAAGCTATTCTGGGAAAATCTGAGCTCCAGGAGGCAAATAGCGCTCCGTCCCTACCGAGTCTCTCTGTATGGCTAGGCAGTACTGTACCGCCACATATAACGTATTTCTACATTCAGCAGAAATTGTGCAACATATTTTGATGCCATTTTTACCAATTTCCCAGTATGAAAACATAAAATTTGGGGCTAACACACAATTTTGGTAGTAAAAATTATGTTTTTCTTCACTGCTCAATAGTATAAAAATCTGTGACACCTTTGGTGTCAATATGATCACTTCATCACTAGATGAATTAATTGAGAGGTTTAGTTTGTAAAATGGTGTCACTTATAGGGGGTTCTGCTGTTTTGGCACCTCAGGGGCTCTGCCAGTGTGACATGGCTCAAAACAGTGCATCAAAATCTGCATTGTAACATGGCGCTCCTTCCCTTCTGAGCTTTGACCTGTGCCCAGCGGCATTGCTATCATGAGGCAAGTTGAATACTTTGCCTCAAGCGGCAGAGCGTTCCTAAAGACAGGGGGTGGAAGAGCGGCAGTTAGAAGTTAGAACACGTGGTGCCGACTCTCCCTGCAGTCCCTGCTCTGACACTTGCTGACAGTGCAGTGTCACAAGCAAGGTAACGTGCGGCATGCCCAGCAGCAGGTGAGGTGACTCACTGTTACCACCCGGCCTGAGCTGAGGTGCAGAGGCGGTGCCCTGTCTCCTGACGACCTGCTGGCTGCTGTGCTGGGAGTCGAACACACACATTGCTGGCCGACTTGGAGCAGTAACCGGCAGCAGTAAGCATAAAAAACATCATTCGCCACCCCACCCCCTACATGCTAGTGATGTGTCATTCGTGAACGAGCCCATACAAAGAGCCGGCTCTCCGCTGTGAATGAAAGGAGTCGGCTCTGCACTGTGAGTGAGCCGAGTTTTTTTTTTTTGCTTTCTTGGCTGGTGCCTGCAGCTTATCAGACTGTGACTCATGTGGGAGGAGAGAAGTAGCTGTGGACTGTATGTGAGCACTGGAGAAATGGTGCAGACAAGCACAGGACAGGGTGAATGGGAAAAGAAAATAAAGGGCTTCCTATTGTTAACCCTTAAGTGCCCTCAGACTGCAAGCATTAGGGTATGTTTCCACGTTCAGGAAACGCTGCGTGTTTGACGCTGCGTAGAGCCGCAACATCAAACACGCAGGGTCCAGATGTTACAGCATAGTGTAGGGGATTTTATGAAATTTTAGAACACAGCGTGTCTGTTTACAATGTGGCGACACTCTGTCGCCACGCCGTAAATGTTCCATAGACTATCATTAGATGCGATAAAATGATGATTAGTCACATGCGCAGAAACTGCATAAATGCAGCTTACTACACATGTCTGCCGGCTCACCTGTCCCGCTGCCGGAAGTCCCTCGTCCACTGCAGTTCTCTCGATAACTTATTGCGAGAACTGCCCTGCATGTGACCAGGACTTATCTCCGGTCACTAGTCTGGTTCTCGCAAACAGCTGATCAGCTGATTGTGAGAACGCTGTAGTGTAGGTGATCGCTGGAGAGTTATCTCCGGCCATCATCTACCGGCTCTGTTACATCTAGATGTCAGGCATCCTGATGTAGCAGAGCCGGACTCGTCTACACTGTGTGCACATACACCACACAACATACACCATACAACATACACCATGCAACAACATGCGGCGACATGCGACAAGCTGCAACGACATGCTACACGCAACATGCGTCAACATGCGACATGCAACATGCGACAACATGCGACAACATGCGACATGCAACGACATGCGACATGCAACAACATGTGACATGCAACAACATGCGACATGCAACATGCACTTTTAAATAGGAATATATTTTACATGTGCGTCAGGTTAGGCGAGTAAAGAGTAAACCAGATTTATTTGTACTGATTTTACTACGTGGGGGGGCGCCGTTTTGCAGTTCACCTCAGGCAGCAGAAAGGCTAGGTTCACCCCTGCCTGTGCCTCAAAACTTGTTTTTGACCATACATATGGTATCGGTGAACTCAGAAGAAATTGCACAACAAATTTTGTGGTTCATTTTCTTCTGTTACCCTTGTGAAAACACTAAATTTTGGGCCAAAAAACATTCTAGGAAAAATGGGATTTTTTTTGTTTTCACAGCTCAACGTTATAAACTTCTGTGAAGCACTTGAGGTTTCAAAGTGCTCAATATACATCTAGATAAATTCCCTGAGGGGTCTAGTTTCCAAAATGATGTCACTTGAGGGGGTTTCCACTGGTTAAGAACATCAGGGGCTCTCCTAATGCAACATGGTGTCCGCTAATTATTTCAGCAAATTTTGCATTAAAAAAATCAAATAGCGCCGCTTCCCTTCCAAGCCCGGCCATGCATACAAACAGTGGTTTTCCCCCACATATGGGGTATTTGCATGCTCAGGACAAATTGCACAGCAAATTGTATAGTGCAGCTTCTCCAGTTACCCTTATGGGAAAAAAAATTGGGTCCAAAGGAAAATTTTTGTCAAAAAAGTTAAATGTTTATTTTTTCCTTCCATATTCCATTAATTCGTGTGAAGCATCTGAAGGGTTAAAATACACTTCTTGAATGTGACTACCTTGATGGGTGCAGTTCTTAGAATGGTGTCATGTTTAGGAATTTTTTGTCAAATACACCCCCAAGCCAAAAAAATGGTTTTGTAAATTTAGTTGTAAAAATAAGAAATTGCTGGTTAACTTTAAACTAGGGTTGAGCGACTTTCACTTTTTTAGGATCGAGTCGGGTTTCGCGAAACCCGACTTTGTCAAAAGTCGAGTCGAGTGTAATCGTCCGATTATCGCCAAAAGTCGGGGATCGACCGAAACACGAAACCCAATGCAAGTCAATGGGGAAGCATAGTCGGCAGTGAGTGGAGGCCAGGAAAACACCTACAGTGCCCATTGTAATGATAAAAACATCCATTCTTGTTACTGAAGCTTGTCAATCTTAATTTACTTTATAATAATAGTTAGGCATTGGAAATTGGGGGTCATTTGGCTAAAGTTGTGGGGCGTAGGGCTGGTTCAATTTTTTAGTGGGCCCAGGAAACGTGGACTACGTCACGGCGATGAAGCAGTGAGAGGTAAGTATTTCAACTTTGCAAGTGCTGTGATCCTGAGCAAGCAGGGGGGGCCCACTCATTCGCATTGGCACTGGCACAGGGCCCCTCAAAGTACGGCGGTGTGTTTGCATGGCGGGGGTGCCTCCCACCGGCAGCGACACTTTTGCGTACTCTGAGGGGCCCTGTGCCAGTGACGTCGCCAACTAGTATGCCCCCCCACCTGATGAAGGAACCTGCACTTTAATCTGCACCTTCCTCTTTGTCCCTGTGTAAGGTGGTATAGTATGCGGGAAGGGGAACCTGACTTTCAGCAAGGTCAGATTGTGGCTGTGTAGCATGCAAGGGGAATGCAGTGGTCTGGGTCAATGTACCACAAGACTGATCTAGCACTGGCTGGGCAATGGGCAGGATGAGGAGGAAACACAGATATAGGCCCAAATAATAAAGTGGGCTAAATGCAGATCAAAATTTGTAACAGGACTAACCAGGCGGCATTGCTTTGTTCAGTGGAGTAGAAAACCCAGGAGCGGCAGACACCGTTTTAAGGGCCCAACCACACTAGTAGGCCCAATGCAGTTTAATATTTCAAATATAGGCAGAAAGCCTGAAGATTGAAGCTCTGGAAAATAACACAGGACAACACCAAGGTGCGGCAGACAACGTTAGTAGGCCCCAACCAAACTAGTAGGCATAATGCCGTGTTATATTAACAACAACTTAATGAGAGCCTGAAGATTGAAGCTCAGGCAAGTAAACCTGGAGAACACCTTGGAGAGGCAGACACCGTTAGTAGGCCCCAACCAAACTAGTAGGCCAACTGCAGTGTTATATTAACAACTACTTAATGAGAGCCTGAAGATTTAAGCTCAGCTTTGTTCAGTGGAGGACAACACCAAGGTGCGGCAGACACCGTTACTAGGCCCAACCAAAGTAGTAGGCCAAATACAGTTTAATATTTAAAATGTAGGCCGAAAGCCTGAAGATTGAAGCTCGGGAAAACAAAACAGGAGAAAACCCAGGAGCGGCAGACACTGTTTTAAGGGCCCAACCACACTAGTAGGCCCAATGCAGTTTAATATGACAAATATAGGCCAAAAGCCTGAAGATTCAAGCTCAGGAAAATAACACAGGACAACACCAAGGTGCGGCAGACACCGTTACTAGGCCCAACCAAAGTAGTAGGCCAAATGCAGTTTAATATTTAAAATGTAGGCCGAAAGCCTGAAGATTGAAGCTCGGGAAAACAAAACAGGAGAAAACCCAGGAGCGGCAGACACTGTTTTAAGGGGCCTACCACACTAGTAGGCCCAATGCAGTTTAATATGACAAATATAGGCCGAAAGCCTGAAGATTCAAGCTCAGGAAAATAACACAGGACAACACCAAGGTGCGGCAGACACCGTTACTAGGCCCAACCAAAGTAGTAGGCCAAATGCAGTGTTATCTTACCAACTACTTAATGAGAGCCTGAAGATTGAAGCTCAGCTTTGTTCAGTGGAGGACAACACCAGGGAGCGGCAGACATCGTTAGTAGGCCCCAACCAAACTAGTAGGCCAACTGCAGTGTTATATTATCAACTACTTAATGAGAGCCTGAAGATTGAAGCTCAGGCAAGTAAACCTGGAGAACACCTTGGAGCGGCAGACACCGTTAGTGGACCCCATCCAAACTAGTAGGCCAACTGCAGTGTTATATAAACAACTACTTAATGAGAGCCTGAAGATTGAAGCTCAGGCAAGTAAACCTGGAGAACGCCTTGGAGTGGCAGACACCGTTAGTAGGCCCCAACCATACTAGTAGGCCAACTGCAGTGTTATATTAACAACAACTACTTAATGAGAGGCTGAAGATTGAAGCTCAGCTCTGTTCAGTGGAGAACACCAAGGAACGGCAGACACCGTTAGTAGGCCCCAACCACACTAGTAGGCCAACTGCAGTGTTATATTAACAACAACTACTTAATGAGAGTCTGAAGATTGAAGCTCAGGCAAGTAAACCTGGAGAACACCTTGGAGTGGCAGACACCGTTAGTCGGCCCCAACCACAGTAGTAGGCCAACTGCAGTGTTATATAAACAACTACTTAATGAGAGGCTGAAGATTGAAGCTCAGCTCTGTTCAGTGGAGAACACCAAGGAACGGCAGACACCGTTAGTAGGCCCCAACCACACTAGTAGGCCAACTGCAGTGTTATATTAACAACAACTACTTAATGAGAGTCTGAAGATTGAAGCTCAGGCAAGTAAACCTGGAGAACACCTTGGAGCGGCAGACACCGTTAGTCGGCCCCAACCACAGTAGTAGGCCAACTGCAGTGTTATATAAACAACTACTTAATGAGAGCCTGAAGATTGAAGCTCAGCTCTGTTCAGTGGAGAACACCAAGGAGCGGCAGACACCGTTAGTAGGCCCAAACCAAACTAGTAGGCCTAATGCCGTGTTATATTAACAACAACTTAATGAGAGCCTGAAGATTTAAGCTCAGCTTTGTTCAGTGGAGGACAACACCAGGGAGCGACAGACACCGTTACTAGGCCCAACCCAAATAGTATCCCAAATGCAGTTTCATATTTAAAATATAGGCCGAAAGCCTGAAGATTGAAGCTCAGGAAAATAACACAGGACAACACCAAGGTGCGGCAGACACCGTTACTAGGCCCAACCAAAGTAGTAGGCCAAATGCAGTTTAATATTTAAAATGTAGGCCGAAAGCCTGAAGATTGAAGCTCAGGAAAACCAAAAAGGAGAAAACCCAGGAGCGGCAGACACCGTTACTAGGCCCACCCAAACTAGTAGCCCAAATGCAGTTTTAAATTCTAAATACAGGCCGAAAGCCTGAGGATTGAAGCTCAGCTTTTTCAATGGAGGACAGCGGGATTGAGTGGCGCAGACAGACAAAGGTAGGATGTGTTAAATAAAAAAGTTGGCTCTCTGCAGTTTTAAATTGGTTACAGGGGTACACAGGCAGCATTGGTGTGTTCAGCGGAGGACGATTGCAAGGAGGGACCGCAGACAGACTTCCTAGGCCTAAAATAAAAAAGCAGGCTCTATGCAGTTTAAATTAGGCTACAGGGGTACACAGGCAGCATTGGTGTGGTCAGTGGAGGATGATTTCAAGGGGGGACCGCAGACAGACTTCCTAGGCCTAAAATAAAAAATCAGGCTCTATGCAGTTTAAATTAGGCTACAGGGGTACACAGGCAGCATTGGTGTGTTCAGCGGAGGACGATTGCAAGGAGGGACTGCAGACAGACTTCCTAGGCCTAAAATAAAAAAGCAGGCTCTATGCAGTTTAAATTAGGCTACAGGGGTACACAGGCAGCATTGGTGTGTTCAGCGGAGGACAATGGCAAGGAGGGACAAAGACAGACTTCCTAGGCCTAAAATAAAAAAGCAGGCTCTATGCAGTTTAAATTAGGCTACAGGGGTACACAGGCAGCATTGGTGTGGTCAGCGGAGGACGATTGCAAGGAGGGACTGCAGACAGACTTCCTAGGCCTAAAATAAAAAAGCAGGCTCTATGCAGTTTAAATTAGGCTACAGGGGTACACAGGCAGCATTGGTATGGTCAGCGGAGGACGATTGCAAGGAGGGACCGCAGACAGACTTCCTAGGCCTAAAATAAAAAAGCAGGCTCTATGCAGATTAAATTAGGCTACAGGGGTACACAGGCAGCATTGGTGTGGTCAGCGGAGGAAAATTGCAAGGAGGGACCACAGACAGACTTCCTAGGCCTAAAATAAAAAAAAGCAGGCTCTATGCAGATTAAATTAGGCTACAGGGGTACACAGGCAGCATTGGTGTGGTCAGCGGAGGACGATTGCAAGGGGGGACCGCAGACAGACTTCCTAGGACTAAAATAAAAAAGCAGGCTCTATGCAGTTTAAATTAGGCTACAGGGGTCACAGGCAGCATTGGTGTGATCAGCGGAGGACGATTGCAAAGAGGGACCGCAGACAGACTTCCTAGGCCTAAAATAAAAAATCAGGCTCTATGCAGTTTAAACTAGGCTACAGGGGTACACAGGCAGCATTGGTGTGGTCAGCGGAGGACGATTGCAAGGAGGGACCGCACACAGACTTCCTAGGCCTAAAATAAAAAAGCAGGCTCTATGCAGTTTAAATTAGGCTACAGGGGTACACAGGCAGCATTGGTGTGGTCAGCGGAGGACGATTGCAAGAGGGGACCGCAGACAGACTTCCTAGGCCTAAAATAAAAAAGCAGGCTCTATGCAGTTTAAATTAGGCTACAGACGTACACAGGCAGCATTGGTGTGGTCAGCGGAGGACGATTGCAAGGAGGGACCGCAGACAGACTTCCTAGGCCTAAAATAATAAATCAGGCTCTATGCAGTTTAAATTAGGCTACAGGGGTACAAAGGCAGCATTGGTGTGGTCAGCGGAGGACGATTGCAAGGGGGGACCGCAGACAGACTTCCTAGGCCTAAAATAAAAAAGCAGGCTCTATGCAGTTTAAACTAGGCTACAGGGGTAGACAGGCAGCATTGGTGTGTTCAGCGGAGGACGATTGCAAGGAGGGACTGCAGACAGACTTCCTAGGCCTAAAATAAAAAAGCAGGCTCTATGCAGTTTAAATTAGGCTACAGGGGTACACAGGCAGCATTGGTATGGTCAGCGGAAGACGATTGCAAGGAGGAACCGCAGACAGACTTCCTAGGCCTAAAATAAAAAAGCAGGCTCTATGCAGTTTAAATTAGGCTACAGGGGTACACAGGCAGCATTGGTGTGGTCAGCGGAGGACGATTGCAAGGAGGAACCGCAGACAGACTTCCTAGGCCTAAAATAAAAAAGCAGGCTCTATGCAGTTTAAATTAGGCTACAGGGGTACACAGGCAGCATTGGTGTGGTCAGCGGAGGACGATTGCAAGGAGGGACCGCAGACAGACTTCCTAGGCCTAAAATAAAAAAGCAGGCTCTATGCAGTTTAAATTAGGCTACAGGGGTACACAGGCAGCATTAGTGTGTTCAGCGGAGGACGATTGCAAGGAGGGACCGCAGACAGACTTCCTAGTCCTAAAATGAAAAAGCAGGCTCTATGCAGTTTAAATTAGGCTACAGGGGTACACAGGCAGCATTGGTGTGGTCAGCGGAGGACGATTGCAAGGGGGGACCGCAGACAGACTTCCTAGGCCTAAAATAAAAAAACAGGCTCTATGCAGTTTAAATTAGGCTACAGGGGTACACAGGCAGCATTGGTGTGGTCAGCGGAGGACGAATGCAAGGAAGGACCGCAGACAGACTTCCTAGGCCTAAAATAAAAAAACAGGCTCTATGCAGTTTAAATTAGGCTACAGGGGTACACAGGCAGCATTGGTGTGGTCAGCGGAGGACGATTGCAAGGAGGGACCGCAGACAGACTTCCTAGGCCTAAAATAAAAAAACAGGCTCTATGCAGTTTAAATTAGGCTACAGGGGTACACAGGCAGCATTGGTGTGGTCAGCGGAGGACGATTGCAAGGAGGGACCGCAGACAGACTTCCTAGGCCTAAAATAAAAAAGCAGGCTCTATGCAGTTTAAATTAGGCTACAGGGGTACACAGGCAGCATTGGTGTGGTCAGCGGAGGACGATTGCAAGGGGGGACCGCAGACAGACTTCCTAGGCCTAAAATAAAAAAACAGGCTCTATGCAGTTTAAATTAGGCTACAGGGGTACACAGGCAGCATTGGTGTGGTCAGCGGAGGACGATTGCAAGGAGGGACCGCAGACAGACTTCCTAGGCCTAAAATAAAAAAACAGGCTCTATGCAGTTTAAATTAGGCTACAGGGGTACACAGGCAGCATTGGTTTGGTCAGCGGAGGACGATTGCAAGGAGGGACCGCAGACAGACTTCCTAGGCCTAAAATAAAAAAGCAGGCTCTATGCAGTTTAAATTAGGCTACAGGGGTACACAGGCAGCATTGGTGTGTTCAGCGGAGGACGATTGCAAGGAAGGACCGCAGACAGACTTCCTAGGCCTAAAATAAAAAAGCAGGCTCTATGCAGTTTAAATTAGGCTACAGGGGTACACAGGCAGCATTGGTGTGGTCAGCGGAGGACGATTGCAAGGAGGGACCGCAGACAGACTTCCTAGGCCTAAAATAAAAAAGCAGGCTCTATGCAGTATAAATTAGGCTACAGGGGTACACAGGCAGCATTGGTGTGGTCAGCGGAGGACGATTGCAAGGGGGGACCGCAGACAGACTTCCTAGGCCTAAAATAAAAAAGCAGGCTCTATGCAGTTTAAATTAGGCTACAGGGGTACACAGGCAGCATTGGTGTGTTCAGCGGAGGATGATTGCAAGGAGGGACCGCAGACAGACTTCCTAGGCCTAAAATAAAAAAGCAGGCTCTATGCAGTATAAATTAGGCTACAGGGGTACACAGCAGCATTGGTGTGGTCAGCGGAGGACGATTGCAAGGGGGGACCGCAGACAGACTTCCTAGGCCTAAAATAAAAAAGCAGGCTCTATGCAGTTTAAATTAGGCTACAGGGGTACACAGGCAGCATTGGTGTGGTCAGCGGAGGACGATTGCAAGGAGGGACCGCAGACAGACTTCCTAGGCCTAAAATAAAAAAACAGGCTCTATGCAGTTTAAATTAGGCTACAGGGGTACACAGGCAGCATTGGGGTGGTCAGCGGAGGGCGATTGCAGGGAGGGACCGCAGACAGACTTCCTAGGCCTAAAATAAAAAAGCAGGCTCTATGCAGTTTAAATTAGGCTACAGGGGTACACAGGCAGCATTGGTGTGGTCAGCGGAGGACGATTGCAAGGGGGGACCGCAGACAGACTTGCTAAGCCTAAAATAAAAAAGCAGGCTCTATGCAGTTTAAATTAGGCTACAGGGGTACACAGGCAGCATTCGTGTGGTCAGCGGAGGAAGATTGCAAGGAGGGACGGCAGACAGACTTCCTAGGCCTAAAATAAAAAAGCAGGCTCTATGCAGTTTAAATTAGGCTACAGGGGTACACAGACAGCATTGGTGTGGTCAGCGGAGGACGATTGCAAGGAGGGACCGCAGACAGACTTCCTAGGCCTAAAATAAATAAGCAGGCTCTATGCAGTTTAAATTAGGCTGCAGGGGTACACAGGCAGCATTGGTGTGTTCAGTGGAGGATGATTGCAAGGAGGGACCGCAGACAGACTTCCTAGGCCTAAAATAAAAAAGTAGGCTCTATGCAGTTTAAATTAGCTACAGGGGTACACAGACAGCATTGGTGTGGTCAGCGGAGGACGATTGCACGGAGGGACCACAGACAGACTTCCTAGGCCTAAAATAAAAAAGCAGGCTCTATGCAGTTTAAATTAGGCTACAGGGGTACACAGGCAGCATTGTTGTGGTCAGCGGAGGACGATTACAAGGAGGGACCGCAGACAGACTTCCTAGGCCTAAAATAAAAAAGCAGGCTCTATGCAGTTTAAATTAGGCTACAGGGGTACACAGGCAGCATCGGTGTGGTCAGCGGAGGACAATTGCAAGGAGGGACCGCAGACAGACTTCCTAGGCCTAAAATAAAAAAGCAGGCTCTATGCAGTTTAAATTAGGCTACAGGGGTACACAGGCAGCACTGGTGTGGTCAGCAGAGGACGATTGCAAGGGGGGAACGCAGACAGACTTCCTAGGCCTAAAATAAAAAAGCAGGCTCTATACAGTTTAAATTAGGCTACAGGGGTACACAGGCAGCATTGGTGTGGTCAGCGGAGGACGATTGCAAGGGGGCACTGCAGACAGACTTCCTAGGCCTAAAATAAAAAAGCAGGCTCTATGCAGTTTAAATTAGGCTACAGGGGTACACAGGCAGCATTGGTGTGGTCAGCGGAGGATGATTGCACCGAGGGGCAGACACATTTAGTAGGCCCAAAAAAGTACTAGGCAAAATGCAGTTAAAAATAGGTTACAGGAGTACGCAGGCGGCCTAGCTTTGTTCAGTGGAGGACAACTGTAAGGAGCGTCTGATACAGTTAGTAGGCCAAAATAATAAAGTGAGGTTAATGTCTGGCAAAAAAAAATAATTAACAAATAAACTGGTGGCATACCTAGGTACAGGGGTGGGCTCCTCTGCTGACTTGCAGACAGTGGTAGTTGGCGCAAAGTATTAACTGGTGTAAATGTAGGGCAGGGCCCCTGAATATTTTTACTATCAGCAATCATGTCAACAAATTGGTATTGGCAGTGCCATTGAAGGATTTAACAGCACAGACTAAACAGTGGTGGAGCAGTGAGAGGTAATTTTGCAAGTGGTAGAGCACAATTTGAGCTGAGGGGGAACACTCTCTCGTGGGCGGCGGTACTGGCCCAGGGCCCCTCATGTTACAAAGGTGTGTCTGACGTTGGGTGCGCACCACCACCACCAGAGACACTTCATTGTACTATGAGGGACCCTGTGCCAGTGCCGTCGCCCAAAAGTGGGCACACCCACCTGTTCAGCCAAACGGCACTCGCACGGGTGCTTGCGCCAAGTGGTGCCCACGGCCCCGTGGGGGGAGTCAGCCCATTTAGGGAGGTGTAAAAATGGCCTATGGTGGACATACAGCAGCTGCAAATAGAGAAATTGGAGCAGTCAGTAAGACGAGTCCAAAAGCAAGACCTTTTTAAAGGAAAGCTAGGTGTCAGCAGGGAAAGGTGGAGCAAAATAATTAGAAATCCATGATTTGTTCATTTTAATGAAGGTTAGATCATCAACATTTTGGGTAGCCAGACGAGTCCTTTTTTCGGTCAGTATTGAACCAGCATCACTGAATACTCTTTCTCCTGTAATGCATATCCTTACAATTCAGGCCAGGTGTCTATTTTAGATGCCCAGTAATCAAAGGGGAATGACGTGTGAGGGAGAACATCGATAAGGGAGGAAAAATAGTTAGTAATCATACTGGACAAATGTTGTCTCCTGTCACTTTGAATTGATGCTGCAGTACCTGTCGTGTCTGCGGTCATTGCGAAATCACTCCACAACCTGGTCATAAAACCCCTCTGTCCAACGCCACTTCTGATTTGTGCCCCTCGAACACCTCTTGCATGTTGCCCCCTGCAGCTCGTGTGAGAACCGTCACCGCCGCTGTGTGCTGGGAATGCCTGAACCAAACGGTCTACAAGAGTTGCTTGTTTGGTAGCCAATATTTGCTCAAGGTTCTCATGTGGCATGATATTTTGCAATTTCCCTTTATAGCGTGGATCCAGGAGGCAGGCCAACCAGTAATCGTCATCGGTCATCCTTTTGATAATGCGGGGGTCCCTTTTTAGGATACGCAATGCATAATCATCCATGTGGGCCAATGTTCCTGGTGTCAAATCTATGCTTGTGCTGGGTTGAGGAGCACTTTCTGGCAAATCCACATCACTTGTCTCCCGCAAAAAACCTGTACCTGACCTTGCACCACCAACACTTTCTATTCCCCCCTGAGATGCTTCCTCCTCCCATAAATAATCATCCCCATCTTCCTCCTCCTCCTCCTCCTCTTCGTCCGCAACCTGGTCCCTGAGACTTCCCTGAGCAGACAATGGCTGACTGTCATCAAGGCTTCCCTCCTCCTCGGCTGCAGACACCTGCTCCTTAATGTGCATCAAACTTTGCATCAGCAGACACATTAGTGGAATGCTCATGCTTATGATGGCGTCGTCCTCACTGACCAGCCGTGTGCATTCCTCAAAAGACTGAAGGACTTGACAGAGGTCTTGGAGCTTCGACCACTGCACAGCAGACAACTCCATGTCTGCCATCCAACTGCCTGCCCGTGTATGTGTGTCCTCCCACAAATACATGACAGCACGCCTCTGTTCACACAGCCTCTGAAGCATGTGCAGTGTAGAGTTCCACCTTGTTGCAACGTCGATTATTAGGCGGTGCTGGGGAAGCTTCAACGCTCGCTGATGGTTCTGCATACGGCTGGAGTGTACGGCCGAATGGCGGATGTGAGAGCAAAGTCGTCGCACCTTGAGGAGCAGGGCTGGTAACCCCGGATAACTTTTCAGGAAGCACTGCACCACCAGGTTCAAGGTGTGAGCCAGGCAAGGTATGTGTTTCAGTTCTGAAAGGGCTATGGCAGCCATAAAATTCCTCCCGTTATCACTGACTACCTTGCCTGCCTCAAGATGTACACTGCCCAGCCATGACTGAGTTTCTTGCTGCAAAAACTCGGCCAGAACTTCCGCGGTGTGTCTGTTGTCACCCAAGCACTTCATTTCCAACACAGCCTGCTGACACTTACCACTAGCTGTTCCATAATGGGACACCTCGTGTGCAACACTGGCAGCTGCGTTTGAAGTGGTCGTGCGACTGCGCTCTGTGGATGAGCTTTCGCTTCGGCTGGAAGAGGAGGAGGAGAAGGGGTGGGGAATGCCTACAGCCAACTGTTTCCTAGACCGTGGGCTAGGCAGAACTGTCCCACTGTGGCTGTCCCCTGTGGACCCTGCATCCACCACATTAACCCAGTGTGCCGTGATGGACACGTAACGTCCCTGACCATGCCTACTGGTCCATGCATCAGTTGTGAGGTGCACCTTTCAACTGACTAATTGCCTCAGTGCATGGAGAATGCGGTCTTTGACATGCTGGTGGAGGGCTGGGATGGCTTTTCTCGAAAAGAAGTGTTGACTGGGTAGCTCATAGCGTGGTACTGCGTAGGCCATCAAGGCTTTGAAAGCTTCGCTTTCAACCAAGCGGTAGGGCATCATCTCTAACGATATATGTCTAGCAATGTGGGCGTTCAAACCCTGTGTACGTGGATGAGAGGGTGAGTACTTTCTAATTTTTCCGGATGAGAGTCTCTTGGAGGGTGAGCTGGACTGGCGAGGTGCATATGGTGGGACTTGCGGTGGTGGTGGTGGTGGACATGGCGGATTGAGAGAGGGTTGGTGATGGTATTCTCGATGTAGGCGTACATGCTGTGTTTCCTACCAATAAACTTGTGATTCCCTGACTGCTTTGCCCTAGCGACGACACCTCCACATTTGCTGCTGTTGTTGTTCTAACCGGTGGGCTTACAGTGAGGGAAGGAATGTAGCGTTACTGACTAGCTTCATTGTGAGCGGGTGCAACAACGTTTAGGGACATTTGGTAGCTTGTCCAGGCTTGCAAGTGCATGGTAGTTAAATGTTGATGCATGCAAGTTGTATTTAAACTTTTGACATTCTGACCTCTGCTAAATGTCCTTGAGCATTTCTTACAGATAACTTTGCACTGATCATTCGGATCTTGGTTAAAAAATTGCCAGACTGCACTCTTCCTACTATTGAATACCTTTTTTAGGCATTGCACACTGTGCTACTTTAACCGGATGGCCACGCTGTCCGAAAAATGGTTTTGGTTTTGCCAAACTTTTTTGGCCAGAGACGGGCCTGCCAGATGAATGCAAATGTGATGTAGATGGCTGCTGCCGAACCTCCTCCTCCGCTTCTGAGCTACTGCCTGCGGCACCCTCTTCCCCCAATGGCTGCCAATCACCTCCTCTTCAATCTCATGTTCAGTTATCTCTGTGTCACAGAGTAAGGTGCTATAACGTGCGGGAATGGGCACCATCGTCTCATCAGGGTCAGTTTCTGGCTCAGTACACTGCGAGGGCAATGTAGTGATGTGAGTCGATGGAACAGCATGACAATCTAGCTGTGGCTGTGCATCAGTGCACTCCATGTCCGAATCATCTTCTAGTGGGCTGTTAACTATTTCCCTTTCTAACCCAGGCACGGTATGTGTAAAGAGCTCCATGGAGTAAACTGTTGTGTCGCCTGACGCATCCTTCACTGTTGTTTTGGGGGAAGGACACAAGGAATCAACTTGTTCCTGACAGGGAGCATCCAACGACGACTGGCTACTTTTCAATTTTGAACGATCCGAAGAGGAGGTGAAAGAGCTAGAGGCAGAGTCAGCAAGGAAAGCCAAAACTTTTTCCTGCTGCTCCGGCTTTAACAGCGGTTTTCCTACTCCCAGAAAAGGTAGCGTTCGAGGCCTTGTGTAGCCAGACGATGACGCTGGCTCGAGACTTAGGTGCTATTTTGATTTTCCCTCTACCACCCGATGCTCCACCAGCACCACCATCAGCATTACCAGATGGCAATGACCGCCCATGGCCATGACCTCTTCCACCAGCCTTCCTCATTCTTGGGAAAATGTAACCAAACTAACAACCGTTATATGGTACTGAAAAACAAGGTAGAAGGTGTATGTTAACTTGTTGTGAATATAAATCTCCCTTTTTATGTGTGGGTGAGTGCTGAATAAATCAGGCCCACTGGTTGACAATACAGTTTCTGTGGCACAAAATGACTGACAGAGATACCACAGACACGACTGGCACAGATGCACAGATTTTGCAATATTATTCTCCCTTTATTTATTTATTTTTATATGGGAGACTAGTGAATAAATCAGGCCCACTATATCACAGTATAGTTTCTGTGGCACAAAATGACTGACAGAGATACCACAGACACGACTGGCACAGATGCACAGATTTGGCAATATTATTCTCCCTTTATTTTTATTTTTTTATATGGGAGACTAGTGATTAAATCAGGCCCACTATATCACAATATAGTTTCTGTGGCACAAAATGACTGACAGAGATATCACAGACACGACTGGCACAGATGCACAGATTTGGCAATATTATTCTCCCTTTATTTTATTTTTTTTATACGGGAGACTAGTGAATAAATCAGGCCCACTATATCACAGTATAGTTTCTGTGGCACAAAATGACTGACAGAGATACCACAGACACGACTGGCACAGATGCACAGATTTGGCAATATTATTCTCCCTTTATTTTTATTTTTTTATATGGGAGACTAGTGATTAAATCAGGCCCAATGTATGACAGTATAGTTTCTGTCGCACAAAATGACAGACAGAGAAACCACAGACACGACTGGCACAGATGCACAGATTTGGCAATATTATTCTCCCTTTATTTTTATTTTTTTATATGGGAGACAAGTGAATAAATCAGGCCCAATGTATGACAGTATAGTTTCTGTGGCACAAAATGACTGACAGAGAAACCACCGACACGACTGGCACAGATGCACAGATTTGGCAATATTATTCTCCTTTTATTTTTATTTATTTTTATGTGGGAGACAAGTGAATAAATCAGGCCCAATGTATGACAGTATAGTTTCTGTGGCACAAAATGACTGACAGAGAAACCACCGACACGACTGGCACAGATGCACAGATTTGGCAATATTATTCTCCCTTTATTTTTATTTTTTTTATATAGAAGACAAGTGAATAAATCAGGCCCAATGTATGACAGTATAGTTTCTGTGGCACAAAATGGCTGACAGAGAAACCACAGACACGACTGGCACAGATGCACAGATTTGGCAATATTATTCTCCACTTATTTTTATTTTTTTATATGGGAGACTAGTGATTAAATCAGGCACATCAGGTGCTCTCCAAACACGACATGGTGTCCCATCTCAATTCCAGTCAATTTTGCATTGAAAAGTCAAATGGCGCTCCTTCCCTTCCGAGCTCTGCCATGCGCCCAAACAGTCGTTTACCCCCACATATCAGATATCAGCGTACTCAGGACAAATTGCACAACAACTATTGGGGTCCAATTTCTTCTCTTACCCTTGGGAAAATAAAAAATTGGGGGCAAAAAGATCATTTTTGTGAAAAAATATGATTTTTTATTTTTACGGTTCTGCATTATAAACTTCTGTATCCAGGATACAGGCATGATTAAGACCGATCTAGGTCGAAACGCATAGCCGTGATCTATATACACCTGTTTGGTCCACCAAATGTAAGGACTACATTTTAACCATTTTGGATAAATAAAGACTTCAATTTTATCGGAGCTGGAGTATCTATTTTCTATTGGATTTGCTGCTGCTAGGACGTCTGGGTCAGGACGAACCTCCGTGCTCCGTACCTGCAGGACTGGTTGGTGAGCTGGCTATGGCTTTTTAAGCCATTTTTTTTCTTATGTACCAGCAGATGACATGGCTCCCCAAATAGTGTTGAGCGATACCGTCCGATACTTGAAAGTATCGGTATCGGAAAGTATCGGCCGATACCGTCACAGTATCGGAATCCAATCCGATACCGATACCCGATACCAATACAAGTCAATGGGACTCATGTATCGGACGGTATCCCTGATGGTTCCCAGGGTCTGAAGGAGAGGAAACTCTCCTTCAGGCCCTGGGAACCATATAAATGTGTAAAAGAAAGAATTAAAATAAAAAATATCGCTATACTCACCTGTCCGACGCAGCCGGGACTTCAGCGAGGGAACCGGCAGCGTTGTTTGTTTAAAAATCGCGCTATTACTTGGTTACGTGAATTCCCGGCTTGTGATTGGTCAGGTCGGCCATGTTGCCGGGACGCGGACCAATCACAGCAAGCCGTGACGAAATTACGTCACGGCTTGCTGTGATTGGTCCGCGTCCCGGCAATATGGCCGCCCTGACCAATCACAAGCCGGGACGTCACGGGAGGCTGGACACGCGCTCATTTTAAAATGGGCGCGTGTCCAGCCTCCCGTGACGTCACGGCTTGTGATTGGTTGCGCCGCGATCAACCAATCACAAGCCGGGAGGCTGGACGCGCTCATTTTGAAATGGGCGCGTGTCCAGCCTCCCGTGACGTCACGGCTTGTGATTGGTTGCGCCGCGATCAACCAATCACAAGCCGGGAGGCTGGACGCGCTCATTTTGAAATGGGCGCGTGTCCAGCCTCCCGTGACGTCACGGCTTGTGATTGGTTGCGCCGCGATCAACCAATCACAAGCCGGGAGGCTGGACGCGCTCATTTTGAAATGGGCGCGTGTCCAGCCTCCCGGCTTGTGATTGGTTGACCGCGACGCAACCAATCACAAGCCGTGACGTCACGGGAGGCTGGACACGCGCCCTTTTTAAAATGAGCGCGTTTCCAGCCTCCCGTGACGTCACGGCTTGTGATTGGTTAATGGCGGCCATGTTGCCGGGACGCGGACCAATCACAGCAAGCCGTGACGTATTTTCGTCACGGCTTGCTGTGATTGGTCCGCGGCCCGGCAACATGGCCGCCCTGACCAATCACAAGCCGGGACTTCGCGTAACCATGTAAAAGCGGGAATTTTAAACAAACAACGCTGCCGGTTCCTGCGCTGAGGTCCCGGCTGCGTCGGACAGGTGAGTATAGCGATATTTTTTATTTTAATTCTCTATTTTACACATTTTAACATTAATGTTGTTCCGATACCCGATACCCGATACCACAAGAGTATCGGAATCCCGGTATCGGAATTCCGATACAGCAAGTATCGGCCGATACCCGATACTTGCAGCATCGGAATGCTCAACACTATCCCCAAACCATCATTGATTGTGGAAGCTACACACAAGACCTCAAGCAGCTTGGATTGTGTGCTTCTTCACTCTTCCTCCAGAGTCTGAGGACCTTACTTTCCGAGGTCTAGTGTGAAGTTTCCACAATGTTGATTTCATTCTCCTGCAGGACTTGGAACCTGTCCACATGGCCAAAAGTACCAATACCTGGTTTTAAAACAACAGTATCACTGTGATTGATTGGTCAGCAAACGACCTTAAACCCATAGAGAATTTATGGGGTATTGTCAAGAGGAAGATGAGAGACACCAGACCCAACAATGCAGATGAGCTGAAGGCTGCTATCAAAGCAAACTGGGCTTCCATAGCAGCTCAGCAGTGCCACAGGCTAATCTCTTCCATACCATACTGCATTGATGCAGTAATTGCTGCAAACGGCGCCCCAACCAAGTATTTAGTGCATTTACTGAACATACATTTCAGTAGGCCAAGATTTCAGATTTTAAAATCATTTTTCGAGCTGGTGTTATAAAGTATTCTAATTTACTGAAATAATGACTTTTGGGTTTTCATTGTCTGTAAGCCATAATCATCAATATTAACGGAAATGAACACTTGAAATAGATCACTCTGTTTGTAATGATTCTATATAATATATGAGTTTCACTTTATGTATTGAAGAACTGAAATATATTAACTTTTTGATGGTATTATAATTTTCTAATTTTGTGAGAAGCACCTGTATCTCACAAAATCAGCAGTCCAAACAAGTGATGCAAGATGTTAGTAATGGGCTGTATTTGCTGTGGAACCCAGATGGGTGTAATGGTAAGCAATCTCTGTGATTCTTGTGGGTCAGAGGAACAAATGGTTGCTCTTGACGTCACAAATATGAGCTTTTCATGTAAGCATGCTACTTACAATACTAAATAGCATTAGATCACACCAGGCATGCGCACGCCAAAATTCATTTTGGAGAAGCCCATATGAGCAGTCATATTTGAGTGTTCCTCAGAAAGGATCACTTAATTACTATATTAACCCCTTTCTGCCATCAGACGGAATAGTACATCCGATGGCAGATCTCCTGCTTTGATGTGGGCTCTGACGGTGAGCCGGGACAGGTCAGCTGTTTTGTACAGCTGACATGTGCCCGCTGTTAAACTCTGACAGTGGCATTTAGCAAGCGCTTCTGGCCATCGGGCTGGAAATACGCGCAACGCTGACCATCATCATGTGATCGGGGGTCAGTGATGCGTTGGCATAACAACCAGAGGTCTCCTGAAGACCTCTATGGATGTTGATGCCAGATTGCTGTGAGCGCCACTTTGTGGTCGGCGCTCATTGCAAAGCAGCAATTCTACTACATAGGCGCGATCTGAGCATCGCTCCTATGTAGCAGAGCCAATCGAGATGTGCCAGCTTCTAGTTCCCATGGAGGCTATTGAAGCATGGCAAAAGTAAAAAAAAAATTAAAAATATGAAAAAAATAAAAAAATATAAAAGTACAAATCACCCCCCTTTCGCCCCATTCAAAATAAAACAATAAAAAAATCAAAACTACACATATTTGGTATCGCCGTGTTCAGAAACGCCCGATCTATCAATAAACAAAAAGAATTAACCTGATCCTAAACAGAATAGCGAGAATAACATTCAAAACGCCATAATTACGTTTTTTTGGTTGCCGCAACATTAAATTAAAATGCAACAACGGGCGATCAAAAGAACATATCTGCACCAAAATGGTATCATTAAAAACATCAGCTCGGCACGCAAAAAATAAGCCCTCACCCGACCCGAGTTCCCAAAAAATGTAGACGCTATGGGACTTGGAAAATTGCGCAATTTTTAGTTTTTAGCAAATTTTGGAAATTTTTTTCTCCACTTACATAAAAAATAACCTAGACATGTTGGTGTCGTGATGACCTGGAGAATGATAATGATCATAATGGCAGGTCAGTTTAGTTTAGCATTTAGTGAACCTAGCAAAAAAGCCAAACAAAAAACAAGTGTGGGATTGCACTTTTTTTTACAATTTCACTTGAAATTTTTTTTCCTGTTTTCTAGTACACGACATGGTAAAACCAATGTTGTCGTTCAAAAGTATAACTCGTCCTGCAAAAAATAAGCCATCACATGGCCATATTGATGGAAAAATATAAAAGTTATGGCTCTGGGAAGGTGTGGAGATAAAAACGAAAATGCAAAACTGAAAAAAGGCTCTGGGATTTAAGGGGTTAAAACACAGTGAATACATTATAATCATGATATCAATAAGTGACAGTCAATTACATGTCTACAACTTAGAAGAAAAGATAGTACATAACAAAAAAATAAAACAAGTAGGTAACTCAAAAAAAAAAGAAGAGACAAGTCCAAGTCCAAGAAAATGTTACCCAGAGTTACAATCCATCGACATTCCAATGGTGCCAGGAGACATTTCACATAACCACCTCGCCCCTTCCTGATCCCACAGTGCATCTTGTAAATCCCATGTACATTATGATCTAATTAAAATGTATGGCAATAAAAATCTTTAAATGTTTAAGAATTTTTTTTAATGTAGAAATGTCATCCACCTCACTTGCTGACAGATTATCCGTCACTTGATCCATGGTATGAATTTTTAGTCCACGTATATGTTAGATCAGGGGCATATAGCATAGTAGATAATGTGTATTACTACATAATATAGAATTAGTCATCTTGATATTTTTCACCCCCCCCCCATCTGATTCAAAGAAGCAGACCGATTGCCAAAAAGTCACCACATGGAAAACACCCCTACCCATAGTGCAGAATATTTTAAAGGGCTTTGGATTAATACTGTAGATCTTTCAAATTCTTGCTTTGCCTAGCTGTTAAAGAGGGATCTTCAGGAAGTAAAATCATCAATGTTGGATCGGTCTCAAAATGGATTAATGTTTAATCAATATATTCCTATAGATTCCCATTTACAGTTATATCTAGAGATAAACCTCCAGTAACTACATAGTCATCTCTAGACTTCTTTTGAGACGATCTTAGCAGATTATTCCATCTAATGATTATTCCATAGTGATAACCTTTTTTAAGACTTTTCTTGCTTTCTCCTTACTAATAAAAAAGACTGTAAGTTCAACAAAAATAGTGAATTGGCCACGCTAGAGCCAAACCTCAACATCATATCACTGAGTTAATCATTCTCACAATTACAGTATATGTTTCTCCTTGTATTGAACCACTAAACTGATATAATCTATTAGAGACTTAACTCTTTCCTTATGAATCTATAGCCTAGCTATTCAATTAGCAATTAAAAATCTAATTGACAATAGATATTAACACAGTAAGGTAAGTGATTGCCCTCTTAGGCTATGTGCACACGATGCGGATTTGCTGCGGATCCACAGCGGATTTTTCCATGCAGAAACGCTGCAGATCCGCACTGTGATGTACAGTACAATGTTATTCAATGGGAAAAAAAAAAGCTGTGCAGATGGTGCGGAAAAATCAGTGCGGATTGCTGCGGATTTCAAAGAAGTGCATGTCACTTCTTTTGTGCGGATCTGCAGCGTTTCTGCACCCCTCCATGTTAAAAATCCGCAGTGGCAAAAAACGCAGAAAATCCGCACAAAATCCGCATCAATTCCGCATAAAAACCGCACAAAATCGGCATAAAAACCGCAGCAAATCCGCGACTGCGGATTCTGCAAGGAGATGCGGATTTTGTGCAGAAAATTCTGCACCTCTTTTCCTACGTGTGCACATAGCCTTACTCATAAAGCTAAGCTTATCCTAGACTTTCTTGTTATTGCAATCTAAGTCTCATCATATGCTCCAAGGTAGAAGAAAGGTTAAAGGATACAAGACCTATAAAGCCTATGTATCGTGCCACTTTATTAAAACTGGAGAAATGTTTATAAGCTACAGGAATATTCTGTTAGAGGTTTTGCAAACTTAGAAAACGGAACAGATACTGTATAAATGATCACATGTCCCTGCCCTGCAGAAGGAATGAGTTATCAATAACTTGGATCTCGAGAAACATATAAATACCATAGCATCCATATTTGTACTCGCTTTTCCAGCTTCTCTCACTAAGCAATTGTTAGGGCTAGCGGAACTATACCAAATAATTATAAGGATGGCATAAGGTGTGTTCGTAGCCCGGGGTCCACCGTGCAGAGATGGAACCTGCTGCTGAGTAATGACAGACTATATGGCGGTATAATGTGGATACACACATGGGTTAGCTTCACCCTGTATGAAGGAAGCGAACCCTGTAGCGTCACAGGGCCGCAGGACTGCACAAAGAGCGCAAGCAAAGAGTAACAGAACTCTGTCCCAAGACTCAGGGAAAGAGTTCCTCTAGATCTCTTGCGCTCGACACCGCTACTGGGGTGTCAGAGAATAATAGAACTAATAATTTACAGCACAAGAGTGCGTGCAGTGCCACTCTGGTGGACGCCACTAACCACCCAGACTTGGGCCAGGAAAGCGCTCTATTAGTGCACGGCGCCGCACTGACGGTCACTGTGCTGTGCTGGATAGCACTGTCAGGCGCTAGGTAGCTTTCACCATTCGCGAACAGTCAACAACACTAGGGATGGGAATGATTCGGAGCTTTCATCCATCGACAGGCATACATCCACACACACACAAGTTTATACTAGCGCATGGCTGATTGGCCATGCAAGCCTTTTATAGATGAAGCCTTTCGGGACCTTCCTAGTAGTCCAATCGGAGCTGCTACAATAGATGAAAAGCAGGACTTAGTCCCTGGAGCGTCTGCTCGCTGCTGATCAATGCTGCTTACAATGGCTGAACCTGTAGTGGCTGCTGTAACCAGACACATGGTATCAGCTTGAGCCAGATGCTGGGACCGATGTCTCTGCTGAGCAGACTCCTCTGCGGCTGGGGAAGAATGGGATACTGCAGAGGTCATGGTTCGAGATTCCCCCTGTGCAGCGGTGGGAACTTGACACCCAACAGCAGTTCAACACCTTTATTGTGGGTGACACTGGCAAAGCTTTATTTACATTCTCAAACTTGTGGTACCATCTGGAAAGGGAGTTTGTAGGTTAACTGCTCAACAATTTTGTCTCATTAACTTCCTGCTCTTATCCTTGGGTGGGAATACACACAATTTAAACCTATAGCTCTCTGCTTCCAGATACCAGTTATAAGTGTTACTGATGCTGGTTCACTTCTTTCCAAGGCTTTGACTTAGTTTACTATTCTGATCCTTGACCTCAGCTTGTGTTTAGACTACCCTACTGCCTTACGATTTTGTTCCTGATCCTGACTACTTGGTGCTTCCCCACTTTTCAGAATGAAGGGGGATCATATTTTCCTGTTTGGCTTAGAGAAGTGATTAGGGAACACATTGGACACATAGTTCATGATTCCGGTATATCTCTGAGAGGAGTATTCCTTGCCCATTTTATAGTGATTGGTGGGCAGCTGACAATGAGGTGCACATAAGCAAGCAGTTCATGAATTCATTGGACTCATAAACTATGCGTCCAGTGTATTCTCTATTTGCTAATGTTAGCCAGATGGCCCACTATTTGTTTAGGCTGCTTAAACTAATAGAAGAACAGATCTGTGCTTTTCCAATGCTGATATTACATAGGGCAACACAGTCTGATGATAAATACTTTTTACAGGAGTTCTTCACTACTCAACAAGTTAATCTTAATGGGCCCAGGATGAGGTAACGCAACAAAAAACTACACTAAACTCCTAGACCTCTCCTCCGCAATCCATTATGTGTCATTTGCCAAAACACTTGCTTCATCAATGAAGAAGAGTGGGCGCCATGTGACCCCATGCAGTCTTCACATTCTTTCCAGTTTCTTCCTGTTCAGATGTAATAAAAGGGCTGTAACCAGAGAGGAGCAGTTTGATCTGAAGTTTGAAGTTCCACAGAATATTGAGCAATTTGAGATTCGATTTGCAAGGATCACTAAAACAACATGCACTGCACCATTTCCCACGCTGAGAAGCATCAGATAGCGGTCTTATGACATTTTGCTCAACTGATCGCACTTCCCTATAATGCCCCTGCAGCTATTCCACCATATAGTCTATCCCAGTTTATTAAGTGGATTATTATACCTTTTATGATGGTTACCCGTACCTGGGTTATCAGAGATCAGTGTCACAATCTCCCCCTTGCTCATTATTCCTAGCAATTAGAAGCTTTTCAGTTTTGTGATTCGCAGCAAATTATTCAACATAAATCTAATTATTACGGAAATGGGGCGAAGCCGGTGAATTTGAAAATCAAGCGATATGCTCATCTCTAGCTGCCACTGATCAGCAGCTGATTGACTGCAACAGTCACGTGACGTCCCCCCACTGGATGTTAATGCCAGAAGATAGGCTGGGAAACCAGTGCAGAGTGCAAGGAGTGGCACCGTACTGAGAGCTGACATTTTTTTTTGTTTCCTTACACTGGTCTGGGACAATTAAGAATAACTTGTTCAATAGTGGAAAACTCTTTTAAATAGTTGAGACATCTGTGTAAATATATATTTCACTTTGAGGGGAAGGTAATATCAGCAAAAATTGGTTCTGTCATCTAAACTAAATGCTAATTATTTTATTCTTCTAAGAGTTTCATTTTAAGAGCAATTTGTTTAAATAACATAATATGTACATATTGTCCTACTGTGGTATAATTACTAAAAACGTACTGATTGCATAAATAGCTCTGATTGCAATATACATATTTTCTAATAATTTTCTAGAGTTTACACTATGATAATCTCAGGTAAATTGTATTGATGTGAATGAGTAATCAACTGTAATCAGACAGTGGGTGCAGAATTCGCTACAAGGAGCCATGTCACATCTTCTCAGTTTGACTCATCAAACAAGAACTGGAGCTTTTATGGTCACAAAACATGTCAGTTTCTTTGAATTGTATAATATGAGAAAATATAGCTTGACTTCATGCTCAAAATTTCATTAAAACACAGATTTACATCCTGTGCCCTATAAGGATTCAGCGATTGGACAATTTTATGCTTTTAAGGTCATTGTTGCTTACGAGCTGCCAAAATGCATAAAGTAATTGTAGTTATTAGAGATACGCAAATTAAGCAATATTCAAATTCGCTTGTTCACATGGATTTTCCTGGCAAATTTGATTCACAGAGAACTTATTCTCCGTGAACTGGATGTTCCTTATTATATTCTGGGGTCATTGCAGACCCTAGAGCTCAGTAAACATAAGATGTAAAAAATAAATAAAAAAAACGTATAATCACCTTACTGCTCACCTCTCCTGCCCCTTGACTCCTCACCAACACAGACCTTTCCTCTTCACATATTCTTATCACTGCTACTCACTCTTCAGTCCCTCTTCATGACGACACCTCCGGGCTTAGCCTACACCATATACACAGCAGGTTTATGCCAAGTATGTTCTCACAGTGTTTCCGCTGGGTGCTGCGTTTTTTTCCCACACTCAGACATATTGATAGGGAATATAGATTGTGAGCCCCAATGTGGACAGTGAAAATGATGTCTATAAAGCACTTCAGAATTAATAGTGCTATATAAACGATTAAAATAAATAAATAGATGATATGTGTGTATATAGCGTAGACTGAGCATATACAATATAAAATTTGGAGCACTGATTTATCAAGAGTTTCATGCTGGATTTGATGAATCAGGCAAGTCACGAAGTGGTGTGCGCCTTTGTGTCTGGGATTGGAGCAACATTTGTAGTCCTGACTGGAGTAAGATTTGTGGTGTAAGGCTGAGGTGTATCTGGGTGTGGGCAGGTGGATCATCTGCTTCTGGTGGGGCCGGCAGGAGGGCGCTGTTGGGCCACCTAAACAGCCGTCCGAACTGTCTCCCAAGCAGCTAAATTTTGCAGCCCCCCCGGACTGGGAGATGGCCATTCTTTGAGCCAGCTGTCAAGTTCATCATTATATATTACCTGTACATTGACACTATATACAGAGCTCCTGTGTGCAATGTCACTGGTGATCCCTGTTTTACCTGTACACTATATACCATATTCAAACTTCCTGTGCGCAATGTCACCTGTGATCACTGTATTACCTGTACACTTACTCTACACACTGTATTCTATATACAGAGCTCCTGTGTATAATGGCGGTTATGGTAATATTAGCATTGTTTTTTTTTTTTATTAACGATCAGTATTGTAGTATTCGGTCACTATCTGGTAGTAATATGTAGTCTGGTCATGGTGTGGCTGTATTTGTTCCTTGTATGTGGTATTATTTGGTTACTATGCTGTGGTAATATGTGGTCTGGTCATGGTGTAGTGATATTTCTTCCTTGTATGTTGTATTATTTGGTCACTATGGTGATTATATGTGGTCTGGTCATGGTGTAGTAATATTTTTCCTTGTATGTTGTATTACTTGGTCACTATGGTGGCAATATGTGGTCTGGTCATGGTCTGGTGGTATTTCTTCCTTGTATGTGGTATTACTAGGTTTCTATTGAGGTAATATGTGGTCTGTCCATGGTGTGACGGTATTTGCCCCTTTTATGTGGTATTATTGGTCATTTTTAAAAATGTATGTGACACATTCCCTTACAGAAAAATAAATAAAAATATACCTAAAAAGAGTATTGGATATTAGGGTTGAGCGACTTTTATTTTTATAGGATCGGGTCGGGTTTCACGAAACCCGACTTTCTCAAAAGTCGGGTCGAGTGAAATCGGCCGATCCTATAAAAAAGTCGGGGTCGGGGTCAGCCGAAACACGAAACCCAATGCAGTGCAATGGGATACTATGGTTCCCAGGGTCTGAAGGAGAGGAAACTCTCCTTCAGGCCCTGGGATCCATATTAATGTGTAAAATAAAGAATCAAAATAAAAAATATTGATATACTCACCCTCGGACGCGCCCTGTTACTAACCGGCAGGCTTCCTTCCTAAGAATGAGCGCGTGAATGACCTGTGGTGACGTCGCGGCTTGTGATTGGTCGCGAGCGGTCACATGGACAAGCCGCGACGTCATCTAAGGTCCTTCCTATTAGGTATATACTCACCCTCGGACGCACCCTGCTTCTTTCCGGCAGCCTTCCTTCCTAAGAATGAGCGCGTGAAGGACCTTAGATGACGTTGCGGCTTGTCCATGTGACCGCTCGCGACCAATCACAAGCCGCGACGTCACCGCAGGTCATTCACGCGCTCATTCTTAGGAAGGAAGCCTGCCGGTTAGTACCAGGGCGCGTCCGAGGGTGAGTATATCAATATTTTTTATTTTGATTCTTTATTTAACACTTAAATATGGATTCCGATACCGATTCCCGATATCACAAACATATCGGAACTCGGTATCGGAATTCCGATACCAGATTCAGAAGATCGCCGACCTCATGGCCGACCCCACACAGGGGTCGGGTCGGGTTTCATGAAACCCGACTTTGCCAAAAGTCGGCGACTTCTGAAAATGGCCGACCCATTTCGCTCAACCCTATTGGATATTTTAAGAAATGTTTAGTAGGTTACAGTAGAGTAGGGCCCTGCCAAAAGAGTCTACCTTGTTGTGGTGGCTGCTTAAAAAATCTTTTGACCAAAACAAAAGCTGCTGGCTATGCATGTGATATAATGTTTAATAGAAACCATTAATGTGTGATTGGCGATGTCGCCAGTGGAGTTTTTCCAAGTGTGGGCAGTGGGAATGTGGAAGGTTTGAGGGGTGGAGGAGGAGCTGGGGTGGAGCTTGGGCAGAGTCTCAAGGGGATATAACAAAAGAGAACAATGGAGTACATGTCCAGAGATAAATACAACTTTATTTTAACACAAGGTCACAAAAATTCAAATATATATAACAGGTCAATCAAAACAGACACAACATATTCAGATAAAGAGAAACTGGGTAGCACAGACCAAAAACTGGTGTGGATCACAAGAGACGTCATATACCGCCATAAAGTGCATAGTGCAAAAGTACAAGGGCATTATTATATGTGCTTTCATATGCTATTTTTAGATTTGGGCACTTGGCACTTTCCTTACTTATTCCACAGTGCGCATGTCCTCAGCCGTCTGTGTCCCAGGGCATTATGGGCGGCGCCGTGTGATGACGCGTGCGGTGCAGTGATGCCATTGCGACGGAGCTGTGGACCGCAGCTCCATCTTGGAAGCCGCTAGTGATGCATCACCCGGCCGGACGGACGGTAAACATGCGCCGCAACAGATGGAAGTAATAGACATTAGTGGGGGACCTATAAATAATGCCTTTGGATATCCAGCAGCACCGCCCCCTGACGAAGCCGACGCGAAACGCGCGTTGGGGCAACGGTGTGGATCCCTGTCTGACGCCACTATCTGGGTAAGAATTTGGAGGGGAATTTGTTACGTTTATGATACGTTTTTGAGCCTGTGTACAGGGCTCATTTAGTGTCCTCTATTTCCTTTACTGTACCTCCGGTTTAATGCCCTTGTACTTTTGCACTATGCACTTTATGGCGGTATATGACGTCTCTTGTGATCCACACCAGTTTTTGGTCTGTGCTACCCGGTTTCTCTTTATCTGAATATGTTGTGTCTGTTTTGATTGACCTGTTATATATATTTGAATTTTTGTGACCTTGTGTTAAAATAAAGTTGTATTTATCTATGGACATGTACTCCATTGTTCTCTTTTGTTATATACTCTGTCTAGGAGTGTCCTAAATATATTTTGTTTATGTAATTCTCCTCTGTAAGCTCTCCCCACTGTGGTGTAGAGCATGGTGGAGAAAATTGGTAATGTACCCTCCATCTTGGACTTATTTCTCAGAGTCTCAAGGGGGCCTGAAAATTTTGCCAGTATGGGGCCCTAAAATTCCTGATGGCAGCCTTGGCTGGCTATGGGGGAGATAAGAGGAGCTGGCTATGGGGGAGAAAAGAGGAGCAGGCTATGGGGGACATATGAGGGGCTAGCTATGGATGAGATAAGAGGAGCTGGCTATGGGGGAGATAAAAGGAGCTAGCTATGGGAGACATATGAGGGGCTGGCTATGGGGGAGGTAAGAGGAGCTGGCTACGGGGAGATAGGAGTAGCTAGCTATGGGAGACATATGAGGGTCTGGCTATAGGAGAGGTAAGAGAAGCTGGCTATTGTTGGAAATATGAGAGGCTGGTGTTGGGATACATATGAGAGGCTGGCTATGGTGGAAATAAGAGGAGCTGTCTATAGGGGACATATGAAGGGCTGGCTATAGGGGAGATGAGAGGAGCTGGCTATGGTGGACATATGAGGGGCTGGCTATGGGTGACATAAGAGAGGCTGGTGATGGGGGACATATGAGGGGCTGGCTATGGGGAACATAAGACAAGCTGGCTGTGGGAAACATAAGATGTGCTGGCTCTAGGGAACATAAGAAGGGCTTGCTGTGGGGGACTTACGTTGGGCTGGCTATGGAAGACATAATAATGGCTATGGGGGACATATGAGGGGATGGCTAGGGAGGCTATAGGAGGATCTAGCTATGGGGGAGATAAGACTAATTTGCTATGGGCGACACATAAGAAGCTGGCAATGGGTGACATATGAGGGGCTGGCTATGGGGGAGATAAAATCAGCTTGCTTTGAAGGAAATATGAGAAGCTGGATATGGGGGAGATGAGAAGGGCTGGATATGGGAGATAAAAGAGGGGATGGCAATGGGGGACATAAAAATGGCTGGTTATGGGGATATATAAGGGGCTAGCCATGGTGGAGATAAGAGGAGCTGGGATTGGGGGACATATGAGGGGCTGGCAATGGGGACACAAGAAGGGCTGGCTATGGGGGAACATATGAGGGGCTAGCTATGGGGGACAAAAGAGGGGCTGGTTATGGAGGACATAAGAACATAAGAGGGTTTAGTTATGGGGGACATATGATGGGCTGGCTATGGGGATCAAAAGACAGGCTGGCTGTGGGGAACATAACACATGCTGGCTGTGGGGGACATATGTGGGGCTCGCTGTGGGAGAACATAGGATAGGCTGAATGTAGGGGACCCAAGTTTGGCTTGCTACAGGAGCTATCACAAGAGGGACTGTGGGTCTCCACATCTCAGAGAATGTGGGGGACATTATACCTGGACTGTGGGGATATCATACTGTATAGGATATGTGGGGGGCATCATTGTATAGTGTTCTGTGGGGGATATCCTACTGTATATTGGGCGCTGTGGTGGATATCATGGTGTATATTGGGGGCACGTTGTGGATATCACACTGTATGGATGGATGCGGAAACCATCATCCCGTGTAGGGGAACAATCTAACGGGGATATACAGTTTGGAGAGGATAATGTGGTGAGCAGTATGAAGGCACAGAATGGATATGAGCATGAAATGTGGGCACAGTATGGAGAGAGGTTAGCATGGTAGAAGGACAATGTGGAGATATAGAGAATGGAAGTGAAAACTTAACAGGTGACAGCAATGGTATAGGTTGTGGTTCGTAAGGGTGGATGGTGTAGCTGTAATAATCTGCAGGCATGGAGGATGTCACCACGGATTTGAAGCAGACCAAGAATTAAAGGTTTATTTACAGGTATAAACACTCCACGCAGGGAGGAGCAGATGGGGGAATAAATGCAACAAGTAAAGGATTAACCTGTGCTTCAGGAAATAAACAAAGGCAGATATAAACTTATCAGTCCATAGAAGGCTTGATTGAAGGGTCTAATTCTCCAACGTTGGCACCGTCAACAGCAGCACATGCAGTCTCTGAGGTCCCAGTCCATGACGAAAACAAGGTTCCCAAGGCAGGCAACAGGACGGTGTGGGGTGAGACGAGGTCCTGCTCTCACCGATCTTAGTCACTAAGCTCCGTCCAACACAAGTCACCGTAGAAATGATACTGCGCTCCTCACTCAGTCCAATTACTGTTCTAAGGGGCTCAGGCCTACTACTCAGTTCACCGGGCCTGTCCGCACCAGCGTCTACCTCTAACCTGTCAGGGAAGTCTCCTCCAGTCATAGAGGCTGGTGAGTCAGTGTCAGTTCGGGGGGCATTCACAGCATCAAGCCTCTCTGCAAGAGTCCTCAGGCGGGGAGCCCTCACGCTCACCCCACTGCACATTCCTGTTCTTTGCAAAGGAGAGTACCCCTTTTAGTAGCTCTAGAAGGGGATTTGCATGTAAAGTTCTTTATGAAACGTTGGAAGTATCCTGTGAGTCCCAGGAATGCTCGCACATCCTTCACCGTTCTTGGGGTATGTCATTCCTGCACCACCACAATCTTCTCTGGAGAGGGTCTCACTCCATCTGTCGAGATAACGTGTCCCAAATACTCGATCTGAGTTCAAAAGAGATGGCACTTCTGGGGCTTTACTTTCAGTCCATGCTGTTGTAGTCGACTCAAGACCTGCTCCTGCTGTTAGGTAACATAGTAACATAGTAACATAGTTAGTAAGGCTGAAAAAAAGACATTTGTCCATCCAGTTCAGCCTATGTTCCATCATAATAAATCCCCAAATCTACGTCCTTCTACAGAACCTAATAATTGTATGATACAATATTGTTCTGCTCCAGGAAGACATCCAGGCCTCTCTTGAACCCCTCGACTGAGTTCGCCATCACCACCTCCTCAGGCAAGCAATTCCAGATTCTCACTGCCCTAACAGTAAAGAATCCTCTTCTATGTTGGTGGAAAAACCTTCTCTCCTCCAGACGCAAAGAATGCCCCCTTGTGCCCGTCACCTTCCTTGGTATAAACAGATCCTCAGCGAGATATTTGTATTGTCCCCTTATATACTTATACATGGTTATTAGATCGCCCCTCAGTCGTCTTTTTTCTAGACTAAATAATCCTAATTTCGCTAATCTATCTGGGTATTGTAGTTCTCCCATCCCTTTATTAACTTTGTTGCCCTCCTTTGTACTCTCTCTAGTTCCATTATATCCTTCCTGAGCACCGGTGCCCAAAACTGGACACAGTACTCCATGTGCGGTCTAACTAGGGATTTGTACAGAGGCAGTATAATGCTCTCATCATGTGTATCCAGACCTCTTTTAATGCACCCCATGATCCTGTTTGCCTTGGCAGCTGCTGCCTGGCACTGGCTGCTCCAGGTAAGTTTATCATTAACTAGGATCCCCAAGTCCTTCTCCCTGTCAGATTTACCCAGTGGTTTCCCGTTCAGTGTGTAATGGTGATATTGATTCCTTCTTCCCATGTGTAGAACCTTACATTTATCATTGTTAAACCTCATCTGCCACCTTTCAGCCCAAGTTTCCAACTTATCCAGATCCATCTGTAGCAGAATACTATCTTCTCTTGTATTAACTGCTTTACATAGTTTTGTATCATCTGCAAATATCAATATTTTACTGTGTAAACCTTCTACCAGATCATTAATGAATATGTTGAAGAGAGCAGGTCCCAATACCGACCCCTGAGGTACCCCACTGGTCACAGCGACCCAGTTAGAGACTATACCATTTATAACCACCCTCTGCTTTCTATCACTAAGCCAGTTACTAACCCATTTACACACATTTTCCCCCAGACCAAGCATTCTCATTTTGTGTACCAACCTCTTGTGCTGCACGGTATCAAACGCTTTGGAAAAATTGAGATATACCACGTCCAATGACTCACCGTGGTCTAGCCTATAGCTTACCTCTTCATAAAAACTGATTAGATTGGTTTGACATGAGCGATTTCTCATAAACCCATGCTGATATGGAGTTAAACAGTTATTCTCATTGAGATAATCCAGAATAACATCCTTCAGAAACCCTTCAAATATTTTACCAACAGTAGAGGTTAGACTTACTGGCCTATAATTTCCAGGTTCACTTTTAGAGCCTTTTTGAATATTGGCACCATATTTGCTATGCGCCAGTCCTGCTGTAGATGTTCCTCAAATGTGGGAGCAAAGACAATGATGGCATCTAGATAAATTAGGGTAGCCTCAAAGTTCAAGTCCCCTAAACATCTTTCCATCAGAAGCTGGAATGTTGCTGGAGCGTTGGCGAAGCAAATGGCATGCGGTCGAATTCATATAGCCCCATTGGTAGAATGAAAGCTGTCTTGGCTTGGTCTTGCTTGGACATTGGGACTTGTCAATAGCTGCTAGCAAGGTCAAGTGTGGAAAAGTACCTGGCATTTCCTAACGTGGACAGATTCTCCTCTATTCTCAGCAGCGAGTAAGAATCTCGTACCGTACAGGTATTGAGTTCACGGTAGTCCACACAGAAGCGCAAAGTCCTTTCCTTCTTCTACTTTAGTATGATGGGGAAGCCCACGGGCTCTGGATTTCTCATATTATCCTCTTCCTCAACATTTGAGACAGCATCCCCTTCACCTCCTGGTACATTTGCAGAGGAATTTGTCAGTACCGTTCTCTGATGGGTGTCGCATTTCCGGTGGGTATTTTGTGTGATATTGCGGTTGTGCACCCAAAATTGTCCTCATGCTTTGCAAACACTTCTTGGTATTTTCCTAGCATGGACTCTACCCGCGGGACCTGTTGAGCGGTCAGTTCTGTGAGTTCCGCCTGCATTTATTCCAGTATCTGTCGCACCTCCTTCACTAATTGGGGGTTGGGTGTCGCTTCAGCATCCACAGTCACCTTCCATGGATCTTCTGGCTTCACAGTCAGCTGCACTGCCTCAGACAAAACTAGCTCTTTGGGCATGCCCAGGATGTGGGCTACTTCACTTCTGGGGGCAAGGTAAAGTCATTCTCTCCTAAGTTCACACAACGCATGAGGATGGTTCCATCTCACACTGTAGCTAATGTCCATGCAACTGATATACCTGACGGCAGCTGGTTGGCCTTGCTGGGTTCAATCTGCACTTCAACCCCCTCCAGAGAGGTAAGGGCCTGGATGGGCAGGGGGGGTATGGTTTGTACTGGGGGCAGAACTTAATTAACAGCATAATTATGTTTCCCAGCGGTTTCCCTCCACTACTTGTCTCCTGGGCCTGAGCTGTCCATATCAGCTGTGGGAAGATCCTCCTTTGAGGGGTATGAATGCTCCACTGTTGCAGGAACTGGTCTGGAGACTCATTAATAAGAAGGCTTCCAAAATATCTCTCAGGCATGGTGATAACCTGAGAGCCTGTGTCTACTAGGCAACATACTGCTCGTCCGTTCATCTTGGCCCAGACCAAGAGACACATGGAAACATGGTTGGTGGGACTTTTGATACTCCTTCTCAAATTGACAGGCTCCCTGCTGTGTCCCCCAAGCTCGGAGCCATCTAGTTTAATGGATGGTGCTGCAAGGGTCAGCTCCGTCGGGTGCACCACCGAGCTATATGTCCTGGTTCAACACAGTTGTAACATGTGGGGGTAACCTCTGGTGATTGACACCAGTCTCACACCGGGGGTTAGGTTCTCTACTGCGCACCAGCGGATTGATCTCTACTACAGGGGGTTTCTTGGAATCTTCCAATTCTTCACGGATTTGTTGCATCTCCTTTCTCAAGTCTTCCACCCATTGAGGGGCAGCGGCTGTAGTGGCAGCTACCTCCCCACTCCAGACCTTCCCCACTGGGCACTATCACTCCCTGCTCCTGCTCACGCCTGCATACCTCACTCCCCACTTCAGAGAAAGTCATACTTAGTTTTACCCACATGCGCTCCTGCAGGGCCTGTTTCATCATCATGTCACGCAAACCTGTCACTAGCTGGTCTTGCAGCACAATGTCAATAGGCCCTACACCGTCCTTATGGGTAATGGCAGTATGAAGTTCCTGCAGGGCATTCATAAACTGCGTCACCGTCTCCCCCCTCTTTGATCCCGGTGGAACAGCCGCATGCGCAGTTCCCCTATGTCAGTGGGGTCCCAATGCGTCTCTTCAAGTGTCAGTAAGACTTTGTCCTAGGTATCTGTCTCCTGAGGGGTCTAAGCATAATGGAGTCCCGGGCCTCCCCCTCTAGGGCCATCATTGCTATCTACGCTGACAGGGCCGGCATCATGGGATGCATCCGCACAGGGGCGGATTATCAGAGGGTCAATATGGGCGGTAGCCCAGGGCCCAGTGGCTTGGGGGGGCCCTGGGCCACCGCAGATTGACTCTCTGATAATCCGCCGGAGTGTGACTGAATGCCCGGCCCGCCGGCATTTCTGTGCCCCGCCCCCCGGACCCGGTGGGCAGAGAGAGGGGGTCCGCATCGGGCCCCTTCTCATCTGCTCACCGGGCCCCTTCCGGCGCTGCGGCGCTTTCCTATTGAGGTGCGGGCGAGCCCGCACCTCAATAGTTAACAACAGCCGCCAGCCAATTGGAGGCTGGCAGCTGAAGTCGGCAGCAGCGCACACGTCGCCGGCGTCTGACGTCATTGTCAGTCGCCGGCGAGTGTGCGCGGCTGGAGGGAGCTCGCCGCATGGAGCGCTGGTAAGGTGAGGAGACTGTTTGTTTTGTTTTTTTCTGTTTTTTTTTATAAGCTAACGGTGGACTGTGGACACATTGGGGGCAATGCTGGAGACACTGGGGCAGATTGCTGGAGACACTGGGGCAGATTGCTGGAGACACTGGGGCAATGCTGGAGGACACACTGGGACAGATTGCTGTAGACACTGGGGCAGATTGCTGGAGACACTGGGGCAATGCTGGAGACACTGGGGCAGATTGCTGTAGACACTGGGGCAATGCTGGAGACACTGGGGCAGATTGCTGGACACACTGGGGGCAATGCTGGAGACACTGGGGCAGATTGCTGGAGACACTGGGGCAGATTGCTGGAGACACTGGGGCAGATTGCTGGAGACACTGGGGCAGATTGCTGTAGACACTGGGGCAATGCTGTAGACACTGGGGCAGATTGCTGTAGACACTGGGGCAGATTGCTGTAGACACTGGGGCAGATTGCTGTAGACACTGGGGCAATGCTGTAGACACTGGGGCAGATTGCTGTAGACACTGGGGCAGATTGCTGTAGACACTGGGGCAGATTGCTGGACACACTGGGGGCAGGACTGGAGGCATGGGCAGAATGTAGAGACGGGGCAGAATGAAAGACATGGGGCAGGATTGGATCATGGGGCAGGAGAATACGATGGAGACAGATGGGGCTGGATGGGGAGATCATATGGTGTAGAATGGATACTCATGAGTGCAGGATGGGAGAACATATGGCAGGAGCCAGGAATGAGACACACGGGGCCAGGGTGGGGAATATTATTACCATAGGGGCTAATTAAGGGATATTATTACTGCAGTGATGTATTTATTTTATTTTTTGAGCATACTGTTTTAAATGGGGGGGGGGTCCTGTTACTGTGCAGAGTGACTCTATATCGCCTTTTTTTCTCCATGTGTAATGTAGAAGTTGTGAAAATTAAGTAATGTGTTCTGCAAGCAGAGCTCGAGATGACTGTGTTATTTCCTGCAGAAACGAGTCCTGGCTGGAAGAAATGATGGCGGTCTGTGCTGGATGAAAGATGAAGGACTTCACCTAGAGACGTCATTGGTGAGTCAGTGTTACCTATACATTGACACTATACACTATACTATATACAGAGCTCCTGTGTATAATGTCACCAGTGATCTCTGTATTACCTCTACACAGACACTGCATACTAAGTATAGATCTCCTGTGAATACTGGCACTTATGGTGATAGTATTGTGTTGTTTTTTTTATTATTATTACTGATCAGTATTGTAGTATTCAGTCACTATGTGGTGGTAATATGTGGTCTGGAAATGGTGTTGTGGTATTTGTCCCTTGAATGTGCTATTTGGTCACCAAGTGGTGGTAATATGTGGTCTTGACATGGTGCAGTGGTATTTGTTCCTTGAATGTGATATTATTCGATCACTGTGTTTGTAATTTGTGGTCTGGTCATGGCGCGGTGGTATTTGTTCCTTGTATGTGATATTATTGGTCAAAATATACCTAAATTATATTGCAGATTTTGACAAATATTTAATAGGTTACAGTAGAGTAGGGCCCGGCCATTTTTCTGGAATAATCTGGTTCCGGTATAATATGACCCCCCCCCCGTCACATGACCCCCCCCGTCACATGACCCCCCCGTCACATGACCCCCCCGTCACATGACCCCCCCGTCACATGACCGGGGGGGCCCACAGTGTCTGAACAGCCCGGGGCCCTGGCTACCCTTAATCCACCCCTGCATCCGCATCATCCATCTGATGCATTCTGTCCAGCTCCACAAAATCACATTATTCCCAGAGAATTTTGGCAAATTGTTTAGCATTGCTCCCTGGGAGATGCTGGACCTGGGGCCTCCCCAACTGCTTGGTCTCCCGCCTTTGTGTTATTGTGCGACATCCTGCTGACTACGTCACTTGTAATAATCTGCAGGCACGGAGGATGTTGCCATGGATTTGAGGCAGACCAAGAGTTAAAGATTTATTTACAGGTATAAACACTCCACGCAGGGAGGAGCAGATGATGGAATAAATGCAACAAGTAAAGGGTTAAATGGTACTTCAGGAAATAAACAAAGGCAGATATAAACTTATCAGTCCGTAGAAGGCTTGATAGAAGGGTATAATTCCCCGATGTTGGCACAGACAACAGTGGCACAAGCAGTCTTTCAGGTCCCTGTCCATGATGAAAACACTATTCCCAAGGCAGGCAACAGGATGGTGTGGGGTGAGATGAGGTCATACTCTCACCGGTCTTAGTCACAAAGCTCCGTCCTGCACGATTCACTGCAGAAATGATACTGAGCTCCTCGATCAGTCCAATTACTCCTCTCAGGGTCTCAGGCCTACTACTCAGTTCACAGGGCCTGTCCACACCAGCATCTACCTTTAACCTGTCAGGGGAGTCTCCTTCAGTCACTGAGACTGGGGGGTCAGCGTCAGTTCGGGGGCGCTCACAGGGTCAAGCCTCTCTGGAGTCGTCAGTCGGGGGGCCCTCACGCTTAGTGACTGTTGCACAGCTGGCAGCTCACTCTTCTGTGCTCTGCACTTTCCTGCCCGGACTCTTGTCAGCTTCCCACACACCGCACCTTTTAACCGGTACCCACCCCTTTCTGTCACATGGGAAGGTCGGTCCAGGTCAGGTAAGCTTCCCCCAGGAACACTGGTATCTGCCCCGGTGATTCCAGACACGGCGCAGAAGAGGCAACCCCATTTGAGTCCATCCTTCTCTTCATCACCTTACATAGCAGTTATAGCTGATAATGGCAAACAGTAGAGCAGTTATACCTCATTCAGTCAGACACTATGGTGAGTGTAGCTCATTAAGGTGGACAGTGTGGAGGCCATATACCATAGAAGGCTTATTTAGGACATAAATGTACAGATATTTTTTATGCAGAGGGCATTATAAAAAAGACTGTTATTTTTAAAGGGCATCATGTTGGGATGTGCTTCTGAAGACCAAAGAAGAGGGAATTTAAAGAGACGAGTTACGGATGTGAAAAGCCATCATGCCTTCTGAGCAAGATGGAGACAAAAATAAAGAAAAGTCAGAGAAGAAGTCACCCATAATTTACCTGGATTTAAATGTTTACATGTTGATACTGACTATGTGATGTCTCATCAGTACTGTGGTTTTTCTTTATGGTCCACAGTCTGATAAAGACTCTTACCATTGTTAAGGACATACTGGGAGTTGTACATTCATGAGACACAAACATATATGGACCTGACAGAAGAATTCAGCTAGTCAGTCATGTGATGTCATAGACCTAATGGAAAAAGAAGAATTAGGCCACGAGCACACATTGCAGAAAGTGGTGTGGATTTTTCCTGGACAGATTTTGGTAAATCCACAGGTAAACCGCATTGCAGATTTCCTGCGGAATTACCACGGCTTTACCATGATTTTTTGGCGGATTTTGTGCGGATTCCATCTGCGGTTTTACAACTGAAGATTCCTATTATGGAGCAAGTATAAACCGCTGCAGAATCCGCACAAAGAATTGACATGCTGCAGAATAAACAACGCTATGTTTCTGTGCATTTTTTTCCACAGCATGTGAACTGCGGATTTTGTTTTCCATAGGTTTACATAGTACTATAACCTCATGGACAGCTGCTGTAAAAGCGCAACGTGTGCACATACCCTGAGCTGGGTAAAAAGGTAAAATGAGCAATTGTAAGTACACAGTACTTTATACTATGATGAGTGCAATATATTAAGAGGATAAAAGTTTTGATGGGAAGAGTGTTTCTTTAAAAAACAATCATGCGTGTTGTAACGCTTTTCCAGCAGGTATGCTGGCATACTCTCTGTTCTGGCCCTGCGGCTTGGTTCCCGTCTGGCATGTGTCCTACTTGTGCACGCCGCACTTTCTGTCAATATGCATAGGGTGCGCACACACTCCCTGTTGTTAAAGGGGCAGTGCACACATAGTAAAATGCCCTCCACAAATGGCTGGGAGGCATTTAGTTCCAAAGTACACCTGCACCAGCTAATTCCTGAGAGGCATATTGCATAAAACTCTCCCTTATGGAGTCACCAAGCAAGAATATTCATTAGTGTGTAGCTTCTCCTACTAGAGAATTGTGAGGTCCCCTGGGCCTAGTGTAGGTAGTGTCCTGAACCCAAACTCCTGGTCTGTGTGTGGCCAGTGTCTGAATCTGCTACGTGTGCATCCAGTACCTGAACCTGCTCCCCTGATGAGCGTGTGGCCTGTGCCTGAAATCTCACACTCTAGTCCATTTGTGTTTGATCTGCTAAAACTGAATCAGTCCAGCCTGAATATTGCCAAAATCCGTGTCAGTAACCATTCTGTAGAGGACCCAGAACTTATTAGTCTGAATGGAACCGTAGGCCTTAATCAATTTCAGCTGCAGCGCTTGTTCTGCCTCGGATTGGTACCTGGCAGCTACCTGCAGCCCAACCTGTCTCCACCTTCAGGAGCTCCAGTGAACACCAAGTAGCCGCATAGCTACACCCATTTCAGGGGAAATGGGGGCGCCATCAGCTTTATCTACCATGGGCACCAAAATACCTTGTCTCGCCCCTGGTTTGCACATTTCACACTGTGAGAACTGTCTAGGGTGACTGAAAGTATGCGATTTGCATGATTAGTTGGAATGCGGTTGGAAATATGCAGGGTTTCATGACCATTTGCTCTTGCCGCCGAAACAGGAAAATCCTGACAGCATGTGTGTGCGCGTTGTGAGGATTCAGAAGTTTGCAGTTGTGGCTGCAGACTTTCATCCTAAACCTGGACAACCCCTTAAAACAAAGTAAAAAAAAAGTAGGCAACTGGTGCTCTCAACTGTCTTGCTGTGCATCCTCACTTTAGGCCAGTTGTCTTGCTCTCTTTGGTCACCAGTGTAGTTTCTTCATAGGCATCTTTGGCACCTCTGGCATATACTAGGCCCTGTGTTGTCATAATGCTGAAGGTTATGCACATCATGAAATTTTGTGAGGTCTAGAATCATGCTATGCTCTGATGTGCATCACCATTCTGAGTCATAACATTGTGGGACCTAGTAAGAGGCACCAAAGAGGCCATTGAAGAGAACACACAGGTAACTGGACAGATGAAGCTGACTGTACGAAAGTGATTGTGTATAGAGGTATACTCAGAAAATGATTTTTTTTTTTTTTTTTTTAAAAGACTCGCCTTTAACCAATCCACTCATCTCTAATAGAGACTTTCTGATACTTTAATTAGTTGTATTCTTATAACTGTAAGCTTGCAGCACCAGGTCCTGGTTTCAAATTCAAATCAAAGACAAGATTTGTAAGAAATGTGTATAATCTCTCCATGTTTGTGTGGGTATCCTTCACTCCAAAGACGTACTGTAAGGAATTTAGTTTCTGAGCCAAAATGGTGACAGTAATGATGATGTCTGTAAAGCGCTGTTAAAATAATGGTGCTGTATAAGTTAGTAAAATAAATAATTGAATATTCTTTGCAGGTCAAAAGATCTGAATGTTATTTAAATGTAATTTCTCTTTGGACAATATGTAATAAGAAAAACATTCTATATTTTCTTCTTGGTGGGTGGTTCACTTTCATACTTCAAACAAATCAGGACATGTGTAACAGCAACTCAGTAACAAGTATGATGTGTGAAAAGTAGTTCAATACAGTCTTACAATTTCACTTATTGCATAGCAGTTAATTTTTTTATTACAAAAAGTAAAATTAATTCTTTGACATTTATTGATTTTTGTGATGACGCCATTATAAAAACACTATTTATTTATCAATTCAGTTTGATGACTTTAGAGAAGGGGAATGGGATTCCATAAAAAAATTAATATTGGATGTTAGTTTTAATATGAGTGATGTTCAATAGACATACCATTTTGACCCATTTGTCATTGATATTGATATTGTAAACGCGCCAACCTAAAATATAATTATTTGCTTGGTAATGGAATTCTGCAGGAAAGTCCTGGATACAGACTGTAGTTATATAAATAGGACATTCATTGTGATCTAATGAGTCATTTTCATCTTGTCATGTCTTGTAAAAAATAAATCAAAATTTACAAAATTGATAAGTGCTGTATGTTTCACATCAGATTCATCGCAAAATACTAAAGAAGTAAAATTAAAAATCATTTTAAAAATCATTAATCTTTAGGCATAAATTTTGCAATCAAGATTACAGTCTATCTTGTGTTATATGAACATTAGGCGTGTCTTCTTTTCCTGTTTCTTCCAAGGAAAAGGGTGCTTTACCAAGAATGGGCAACCTAACCATGACCAATTCATATCTTGGAACCTTGGAAAACTCAGATCTTCCCCCAAAAGGAGCAACAGCTAGAACTGCCACATTCACAGCAAAGTTGTCAAACAGATTTTCCTGTCATAATAGAATTATAGAGAATCACAGCATCCCCTACATCAAGCTTCTTTGATTGAGTTTCCCGAAGACAAAAAAAAGTATTTCTGAAATTCCTCAGTAGTAATGAAGTTCAGAATTTCTAGTCTATCCATTATATGATGATACAGACTACTCAAGTTTAAAAAAAACAAAAAAAAACAAAGGACTGCCCCCATTTCTTAAAAGAAAGACAC
Organism: Ranitomeya variabilis; assembly: GCF_051348905.1. Lineage (NCBI taxonomy): Eukaryota > Metazoa > Chordata > Amphibia > Anura > Dendrobatidae > Ranitomeya > Ranitomeya variabilis. The sequence goes on along the minus strand of NC_135232.1, from coordinate 821,118,654 downwards.
AACTTCACAAGAAATACTTTTTTTTATCTCTATACGTAATATATTATTCAAAGTATGAAATGATGAAAATCCTATTACCATTCTTTGAACAATAATGCACTTACCGTGAATAATTCTAATTACAGAAAGTTGGAAACATCACTTTTAAAAGTAGAAGTCATTTTCAAATGTCATTTACAGGGAAAAATAATTGGAAAATTATCATATGTTGAGAGATTCTCTGTACATTTACAACATCCAAGGTTGTCTCCATATATAAATTAAAAAACACAGTCAAATAGTTTTTCTCTATACTTTTGGTTGCATTCCATTTTTTATTTTGTTTTGCAACCAGATACTAATTTTATGTCATACAAAAACGTTGTTCTTATGGATGAAGACTAACGAGAAGAAAAATGTAGAGCTTCAAAATGATTACACATTGTGCTCTTTATGTAGAAACTCCCATTGGGATGAGCTTCATGATGGTTCAAACGAATTCTCTTTAGAAATTTGTAAATCAGACTTGCCACTCTTAACCCCTTCATGACGATTTTCCAGTTTTTCCTTTTTGTTTTTTCATCCCCTTCTTCTAAGAGCCATACTTTTTTATTTTTCTGGCCATATAGCCATATGAGGGCTTGCTTTTTGCTGGACTAGTTGTACTTTTTAACGACACCATTAATTTTACCATTTAGCATACTAGAAAATGAGAAGTGTGCTGAATTTGCCAAAAAAAGTACAATTCCACAATTTTTTTTTATTTACCATCTTCACTATATGGCAAAACTGACCTGGCAATATGATTCTACAGATCATTATGAGCATGCAGATGCCAAACATTTTTAGGTTTTTTTATTTAGGTCGTGAAAAATAATTCAGAAATTAGCAAAAAAATAGTTTTTTCTCATCATTTTCTGAGACCCCTAACATTTTCATTTTTCAGTATCTGGGGCTGTGTAAAGGCTTATTTTTTGTGCCCAGATATATCGTTTTTATTGCTACCATCTGGGGATAATTACTATGCTTGGATCGCTTCTTTTTGCAGCCATAAAAAAACATAATTCTCTGGTCTGTTTTTTTTTACCCTGTTTACCAATCAGATTAATTTATTTTATATTTTTATACATTGAACATTTCTGAATGCAGTACTACCAAACGTGTATCATTTTTTCTTTTATTGGGCCAAAAGGGGGATGATTTGAACTTTTCTGTTTTTTTTTAAACTTTTTTTTACTTTATTTAATAGTCCCCTTGAAGCTATGATTGTCTGATTGCCTGTGCTATACATAGCAGAAGTGCTTCGGCATTGCTATGCATAACAGAAATAACTATCTGCTATGAATGCCTATCACAAGCTAGTGTTCACAGTAGTATCGTAATGACAGGCATGAAGCTTTTCTGCAGAGCCCCAGCTGTCATGTCAACTCATCAGTGTCCCGTGATCACGAGACAAGGGTGCTGATGGGCAGGATGAATGATGCACTTCCGGCTGCACGTGTTAAATCCTGCTTTCAGTTATTGATAGCGGGATTTAACTGGTTAGCAACTGCGGGCGGAGCACCACTCCACTCATGACTGTTAAAGGTACTTGATGGCTGATTAAATCAAATAAGCATACGAGCCCAAATTAAAGGCAGGGACACTGCCTTTGACATACATGTATGTCAAAGGTAGTAAAGTGGTTAAACCATTTGTGTAAATACCATACAAGCAGACCATGTGGCTGCTTTGGATTCCCTTCCCATTTGTTATTATCTATATATATAATTGTCTAAGGGTTTTTCTGTCTGTCTGTCCTGGAAATCCCGCGTCTCTGATTGGTCGAGGCCACCTGGGCCTCGACCAATCAGCGACGGGCACAGTATCGACGTAGAAATCCCGGGTCTCTGATTGGTCGAGGCCGCCAGGCGACGGGCACAGTATCGACGTAGATGTCATAATGGTTGCCATAGCGACGATGATGTCAAAAAGGTCGCCTCGACCAATCAGCGACGGGCACAGTCTGCCGCGAATTCTGGAATCATCATTGTCCATATACTACGGGGACATGCATATTCTAGAATACCCGATGCATTAGAATCGGGCCACAGTCTAGTGTAGTATAATAAGGAAGTGGAAAGGGAAAAACAATACCAGGTACTTCTATTATGGGTCTCAAAACCCAACTCTACATGGGTGGGGTTTTTTTCAGTTTTCCGTGGGACTTCCTTTTCTATATGTTATTATGCTCTACGTAAGTAACAACATTGGTGGATCAATCTCAAAGTAATGTTTTCTTAAAAACTACATGTTCATGAAGTAGAGTTATTAATATGCTTTTTTGTTTCTTACAAAACAAATAGTGATATAACAGAGATATAAAAGACATGCCTTAATAGTGTCAATTAGAGATGAAATATGCAAATTGGCTCTTCAGAGAAAAAGAGGACTTGAACTCTATAGGAAGTAGGGATCTTACAAGTCACAATGAAACCTTTAATGAGTCTTGCAATATGACTTAGGATAAGAGCCAAATCAGTATCTCAATTCGCAGACACAGTGTTTCGGGCTGTTGGCCCTCGTCAGTGCGAAGCATGAGAACTGATTTGGCTAGGTGAGAGGCTCTGGACTGAGATGAAAGAATCAATTCCCAGGAAACTGGTTTATCAGCCAGATCAGTAATCTGTAAAAGCTGCAAACTTTCTTAGCTTCTAGCTTTCCTGGCTTTTCTTTTGATTAGCCAGGCTGAAGCCATGTTGTGTGTTTGTTGATGATGATGTCACCCCAGCCCAGCTAATCAGATGTAGTGCTGATAATGATGGGAGGTAAAAAGATTTGCAGGTCTCCCATCCAATGGTCACAGATTATGAAACTATTAGATGGACCGGAATCCTGCAGATCGATTATCTCAGCTCTATTGCCAAAGGTGTTAAAAAGTGGCAGTTATTGATTAAACTGATCGACACTTGGAATGCAAAGCAGGAATATCTGCCCCTCTTTATTGGGCTATATGTTTGCCTTGCCTCATAGATTCTGATTTGTATATGTAACCAAACTCTGAATCTGTATAAAATTAGAAGACATTTTCGTAATTTTTTCATGAGACTAATATTTAATTTCCAGACACATGCATCTATGTGAGGCACCAAGCAATATAAAACAAGAAAGCATTTGGTATTCAAAAGTCTCAATTCTAGTGCTGAGTGCTGTTTTTCTTCTCCTCCAATTTTCAGCGCCGTCTCTTGTACATCAGGTTACAGAGGCAACCTATGATGTCATGTGGCTGAGTTATGGGACACCACTTGATTATCCAGGTAGTTCATATCCTGCCTCTACTTTTTGCTGTGAAGCACATCTCTTCCTTAACAATTTATTTGTTTCCGCATTCCTACATCGGCCTCCTCAGTACAACTGTGCTACATTGTTGGTCCAGAACTGATCCAAAGCTATACCACTTAGCTAAATGGTGGTAATGACTCCGTTACATTGTTGCACAGATTCTACTTCACCAGTTTTCACTTCTGCTTCATCAGTCATCGTTTTTCCAGCTCTTCATTCTACTTGGCTCTGCTGGTATTACTGTTCCAGCCCTACATATATATTGGCTCAGCATCTCCTCCACATCCAAGTCCACCAACCTGCTGCTCCAACGCCTGTCCATGCTGCTCTAGAACTGCTCTTCCAGACCCAAAGCTTTGAGGATCAACCTCATCAGGTGAGCCATCATAACATGCAATAATGAGACATACTTGTCAATGTGAAAACAAGAGATAACCCACAAAACTTCCATCTTTATTCTGTTCTTATTAAACAGCCCAATACGTCAAAGTGGAACAAACCTAATAAAAAAAACAAATTTGTCAGTGTAACTGCAAGATCTGATAGATATACAAAGATGGTCACACTCTATGTGAAGCAATATTTAGGCCATGTGCACACGTTCAGTATTTTTCACGTTTTTTTCGCGTTTTTTCGCTATAAAAACGTGATAAAAATGCGAAAAAAACGCTAACATATGCCTCCCATTATTTTCAGTGTATTCCGCATTTTTTGTGCAAATGTAGCCTTTTTTTCCGCGAAAAAATCACATCGCGGAAAAAAAAGCAACATGTTCATTAAAATGGGGAATTGCAGGGGATTCCGCACACCTAGGAGTGCATTGATCTGCTTACTTCCCGCACGGGGCTGTGCACACCATGCGGGAAGTAAGCAGATTATGTGCAGTTGGTACCCAGGGTGGAGGAGAGGAGACTCTCCTCCACGGACTGGGCACCTTATAATTGGTAAAAAAAAAGAATTAAAATAAAAAATAGTCCTATACTCACCTTCGATGTCTTCCCGCCTCTCCGCTGCATGCTGCCGCTTCAGTTTCTAAAGCTGGTGTGCGGTGAAGGACCTGCGATGACGTCACTGTCTTGTGATTGGTCGAGACCGGTCATGTGACCGCTCACGTGACCGCGACGTCATGGAAGGTCCACAACGGCATCTATAGGAACGGACGCCTGCAGGTGAGTATAACCATTTTTTTTATTTTTTTTATTATTTTTAAACATTCTTTCTTTTACTATAGATGCTGCATAGGCTGCATCTATAGTAAAAAGTTGGTCACACTTGTCAAACGCTATGTTTGACAAGTGTGACCAACCTGTCAGTCAGTTTTCCAAGCGATGCTACAGATCGCTTGGAAAACTTTAGCATTCTGCAAGCTAATTACGCTTGCAGAATGCTAAAAAAAATGCAAAAAAACCGGAAAAAAAACGCAAAAAAAAATGCGGATTTCTTGCAGAAAATTTCCGGTTTTCTTCAGGAAATTTCTGCAAGAAATCCGGACGTGTGCACATACCCTGGTGGTTCTACTTAATTATCTACAATAGAACAATGGGGTAACTAGTCTTGCGACTAATAGACTGATATTACATTGGTAATCATCTTTTTAGTTAGCTATAACAAGATATCAACTATTGAGGATTATTTAACAGCTTAATATATCGCATTTTTAAGAATGGCCTTGACTTTATATTATTCAACTATGGTTTTCTAAAATTACTTTGTGTTTAATAGAAAACATTCAATTTTACATATGAGTTCAAACATTTAATTTTCTGACACTAACCTTGGAAATATTAATTTCGTAGCATGCATTTATATTACATTTTAGTAAAGAACGGTTCCACTAGACTTGTAAGCTAATTACTTTGGTCCCCTTGCTAATACATATGACATACTATAACTTATTAAGTTGTCTTTATTTAATATCTCTCCAAAGCAGGATGGTAACTTCAAATATATGTGTGTCGATTACTAAACAGGTATCATTTAATAAAATCATACTTATATGGTCAAATTCTAGTATTTGTTATGACATATGCAGTACATTAACAATGTAATTTATAAATCTATGTAAGAGCAGTCATAGATATGAAAATAAACATAAGTATGAAATTGATTGCTTATTATACTTGACTGTCATATTCAATTATACATAGAGATGGGTGAACCTATGGATGGCCAGGTCCATCGGGTTAAGCGCGAACCTTATTAAAAAGTTTGGTTTGGATAACAGAACGGTAACCAAACTTGATCCCAGATCACATTCAAGTGAATTCGGGCACAAACATCTGTGTGATAGTGTGGGAAATACCAGCTCTGACTCGTGGTAACCTTACTGAAATCACAGATTGTCATAGTCACTGGGTACCGCTGTTTCCAAGCTGTCACACAGAGGACAGTGTGTGAGCCAGCAGCTGTGACCGGTTTTGAAAAAGTTACCACTGGCCAGGTGTCAGCTGATGACTACTACTCTCATAATCATAGACCTGGTCTTGCTGAGAGCAAGCGACACTGATGAGAGTATTCACTAGGCAATGCCTCTGCATGGAAAGAAAGATGTCCATGAGATATAGAATTAGTGCAGTGCGTGTGTAGCTTACTGTACATGTATTTAGGTAGTGATAAAGAAATAAAATAAAAAAATGGCTTGGGGTCCCCTTATTTTTAATGATCAAGTGAGGGAGAGCAGACAGCTGGAGGCTAGTGTTATTGTTCTGGGAAGGTAGAAATAAACATGGAGCTTATTAATATCAGCTCACAGCTGTTTGCATAGCTTTTATTGATTATTAAAAAGGAAGGACCCCCCAAAAAAAAATGATGTGGGGTCCCCCCTATTTTTAATAACCAGCTAAGGCAAAGCAAACAGCTGCAGGATGATATTAATAGTCTGGGAAAGACCATAGATATTGGCTCCATCCCAGCCCAATAAGAACAGCCCTCAGCCTCCCAAGAAACAATTCTTGCTCTTATCCTCGTCTCTTCCCGCTTGCCCTGGTGCATTGGTAAGTGAGGTAATGGTTTTGGAGTTGATGTCAGCCGTATACTGTCCACTGACATCAAGCCCAAGGATTAGTAATGGAAAGTGGTCTGTAAGACACCCTCATTACTAACCCCATAGTCAAAAGTAATAAACACACGCATAGAGAAAAGTCATTTCACTGTACAAAATACTCCCCCTCTTTAATCATTTATTACCTTTAAAACATAAAATAAGCCAAATGCGTCAGCAGTAAATCCATCCCATGTCCCATGATGGTCCCCAACTCTTCTACATGCAGTGTTGAGTGTTGACATCAGTAATGTGACCACTCAGCACGACAGCCAGTACACATTGACAGTAGCATGTGAATCCAGTTGCTGCGATGAGCACTGATATCACTAAGGTTCTATCAGTTCACACCTGATGAACTGCAGTAATATTACTGACATGAGCACTCTGAACGGAGCTGAGTAGACTGGATGAAGAAGACTAAGATCGTCGTGGGACCTCCATTTGAACTACGGCAGACTGGTGTATATTTTATTTATTTATCATTATTTTTTTATGAAATGGGGAAAGAGAGAAATTGTTGGGGAGTTTTAATTCAAACAAAGATTTTATTCTGTTTTATTCTGTGTTTTTTATCTTTCTTTCTTACTGGGTTAATAATAGGTGTGTCTGATAGATGCCACCCCATTACTAACCTCAGAGCTTAATGTCAGTGGACATTACACAGTTGACATCAACTGCTTGTTGTTTTTTTCATTAATTTATTTATTAGTATATTAGTATATTTAATTTACTTATTAGTAATAAATAAATAAATGAAAAAAACAATGAAATGACCCCCTATTTTTGATAACCAGCCAAGGTAGAGCAGAAAGCTGAGAGCCGGTATGCTAAGTCTGGGAAGGTCCACGTATATTTAGCCCTCCCCAGCCTTAAAATAGCAGCTTGCATCCACCCATAAAAAGCGCATCCACTAGATGCACCAATTCTGGCACTTTGCCTGGCTCTTCCCATTTGCTCTGGTGTGTTGGGAAGCGGAGTACTATTATAGGGTTGATGTCAGGTTGCAATGACATCAGCTGACATCAAGCCCAGTGGTTAGTAAAGGAGAGTCGTCTATTAGAAATCCCAATTACTAACTCTGAAAGTTTAAGGCAAAAAACACACAGAAACAAAAGTGCTTTATTTGTACAAAACAATCACCTACCATCATTTACCCATATACGACCTTTTAGAAAATCAAATAATCCAAAAGGGTCCTCGCTAAATCCATCCCATGTCTGTCGGCAATCTTCAACTCTGCTACATCCAGATGACCTTGATGTCAGTGGACATTACACAGTAGATATCAACCCCAAGATATTACCTCGCTTGCTAACACACCAGAGCAAGCAGGAAGAACCAGGCAAAGCACTAGAGTAATAGCATATAATGAATGCGCCTTTTCTGGGGCAGCTGCTAGCGGCTATTTTTAGATGGGGGAGGGCCAAATATTCATGGACTTTCCCAGCCTAATTATTCCAGCTCTCAGCTGTCTGCTTTAGCTTGGCTGGAAATCTAAAATGGGGAGATCCAACATCTTTTTTTAAATTATTTATTTAAATAATTTTAAAAAACAATGTGGGGGGCTAATGTATTTTTGACAACCAGCCAAGATAATGCAGACAGCTGTCTGCTTAACTTGCGCTGGTTATCAAAAATGGAGGGGACCAAACTAGTGCTCGGATGCGCTGAGAATTCCATCCCCCAACTGTCTGCTTTAGCTTGGCTGGTTGTTAAAAATGAGAGAGACCCCATGCCATTTTTTTAATTAGTTCTTTAAACAATTAAAAAAATTGGAGTTGAGACCCCTCTATTCTTGGTAACCCGCTTTGCTGAAGCTGACATTTGCAGCCCCCAGCTGTGAGTTTTGCCTGGCTAGTTATCAAAAATACAGGGGAACCCACACCGTTTTTTTAAATTATTTATTTACAGCGCAGGCACCAGCTGATGAATACTCCCATTAACCACTCCTGCTCTCACTGTTATTAGCAGCAGCAGGCATAGGCTGATGGGAGTAGTAGTCTGGAGGTAAACTTTATACCTCCAATCACAGCTGCATGCTCACACTGATTTTTAACAGCATGGAAACCGTGGTTGTCTGACCAGCGGCAATGATTTTACCACCAATCAGAAGCAGTGTTTGCCACGCTCTCATGCACATGACAGTGTGGCAAAACACTGGATGTTTGGACCCCCATTCAAGTGAATTGGGTACAGGTTCAGGTTTGGGTCCGGGTACTGTTCTGGTACCCAAACCTGAACTGTTTGTAACTGTTTGGCTGAAGGTGTGCAGGTGCCCCCCCATCTCTATTGAGGTCATTTGTTTTATAAAAAAAATCATTAAAAGATTTTCCTGGTGTCATATTGCTCATTCATAGGGTACTCCATCTTCCTGGGTACATTTTGTTGTTATATAAGCCTCCAAAAACTTGTTCCAAATTTATCGGCATCATATTGCTTACCTATAGTGTGTAACATCTTCTTGGGTACATTTTTTTGCAATATAAGCCTCCAAAACTTGTTCCAAATTTATCAGTATCACATTGCTCACCAATAGGGTATCACATCTTCTGTGAGGCAGAGACGGGTATTATATATGAGGGATGCTATGTATCGCATAGAAGCGTATTAAGGCCTCTGGAGTGCATTGCAGTCACAGGTATAGCTGTGGCTGCAATACAGAATAAAAGTAAGTGTGGTTTTAAGATTTAAGAAAACCTGGCATGGGCTTTTATTTTTAGAGTGAACTACAGGATGGTAGTGGGTTGTTTGCTCCCTCACGGCTGGGTCTTACAAGTGGTGTGTCAGTCTTGGTTTGCAAACTTCAGAGCAGGTGACTCTGCAAGCTCCAGCCTGTGTGAAGTAACACAGCCAAGAGGAGCCAAAGAGAGTGGCATGCCTCAGCCTGACACAGTGATGCAATCACCTTAAGCAACCGGTCTCGGATATGAACTGTTGTGACGCGCTGGCTTCGAACCGGAGGATACTGTGTGCTGTTTATTTTGTGACTTTTGGATATTAAATACGTTTGCTTTGAACTTTCCTGGGTCACTGCCTCATTACTGCACAGTGTGAACACCGCTGCCCTATAGCACATTTAGTTGCTATATAAACTTCAAAAGACTTATGAATTCCACCAACGCATGCACTGTGCGCTGGGGGATTCGATGGTTTCTGTGCTGGGACCAGGGGGTATGTACACTATGTTCCAAATTATTATGCAAATTACATTTTATCAGATTTTCCTAAATGGTCGGTGCAAATGACAGTCAGTCTAATAAAAGTCATCACCCGTTAGATTATACATCAAATTTTATTGAAGAAACCTCCCAATGATAACAGTATAATCTCCAAAATGAATAAAAACACAAAATGCACTGTTCCAAATTATTATGCACAGTAGAATTTCTAAACATTTGATATGTTTTAAAGAACTGAAAATGCTCGTTTGTGGAATTTGCAGCATTAGGAGGTCACATTCACTGAACAAAAAAGCTATTTAACGCCAAAACATCCCAACAGGCCAAGTTACATGTTAACATAGGACTCTTCTTTGATATCACCTTCACAATTCTTTCATCCATTGAACTTGTGAGTTTTTGGAGAGTTTCTGCTTGTATTTCTTTGCATGAAGTTGGAATAGCCTCCCAGAGCTGCTGTTTGGATGTGAACTGCCTCCCACCCTCATAGATGTTTTGCTTGATGATCCTCTAAAGGTTCTCTATAGGGTTGAGGTCAGGGGAAAATGGTGGCCACACCATGAGTTTATCTCCTTTTATACCCATAGCAGCCAATGACTCAGAGGTATTCTTTGCAGCATGAGATGGGGCATTGTCAGCATGTAGATGATTTTGCTCCCGAAGGCACGTTTCTGCTTTCTAGACCATAGAAGAAAGTTGTCAGTCAGAAACTTTATATACTCTGCAGAGGTCATTTTCACACCTTCAGGAACCTTAAAGGGCCCTACCAGCTGTTTCCCATGATTCTAGCCCAAAACATGACTCCTCCACCTCCTCGCTGACGTTGCAGCCTTGTTGGGACATGGTGGCCATCCACCAACCATCCACTACTCCATCCATCTGGACCATCCAGGGTTGCTCAACACTTATCAGTAAACAAGACTGTTTGGAAATTAGTCTTCATGTATTCATGTATGTGTGGGCCCAATACAACCATTTCTGCTTGTGAACACTGTTTAAGGGTGGCCGAATAGTAGGTTTATGCACCACAGCAAGCCTTTGAAGGAGCCTACACCTGGAGGTTCGAGGGACTCCAGAGGCACCAGCAGCTTCAAATATCTGTTTGCTGCTTTGTAATGGCTTTTTAGCAGCTGCTCTCTTAATCCGATGAACTTGCCTGGCAGAAATCTTCCTCATTATGCCTTTATCAGCACAAACACATTTGTGCTCAGATACAGCCACAAATCTCTTAACAGTACGATGATCACGCTTATGTTTTTGGAAAATTTCTAATGTTTTCATCCCTTCACCAAGGCATTGCACTATTTGATGCTTTTCAGCAGCAGAGAGATCCTTTTTCTTTCCCATGTTACTTGAAAACTGTGACCTGCTTAATAATGTGGAATGTTATGATCCCAGTGGCTTAGGATCACAAATCTAACCAGCTAAGTGAGAGATAATAGGACGAGCTCTGGGGATGTGGTAACTGGACTGACCGCAAAACCTGATCCTAACCAAACACACTAAAGGTAGCCGTGGAACGTATCCTGAAATCCTAGACGTCTCTTCACGGCCTGAGAAACTGACTACCCCTAAAGAGAAAGTACAGACCTCACTTGCCTCAGAGAAATAACCCCAAAGATATAGAAGCCCCCACAAATAATAACGGTGAGTTAAGAGGAAAAGACAAACGCAGAGATGAAACAGATTAAGCAAATGAGGCCCGCTAACGCTAGATAGCAGAAAATAGCAAGGGATCTGTGCGGTCAGTAAAAAACCCTATGCAAAAATATCCACGCAGAGAATGCGAGAACCCCCACACCAACTAACGATGTGGGGGGAGCAACTCAGCACCCCAGAGCACCAGCAAGCAGGGAAATCACATATTAGCAAGCTGGAATAACAAATCATATACTAGGACACATCTTGAACACAGATGAGCAAAAACAAGCAAACAAAACTTAGCTTCTCTTGGAGAGACTGATAACGGATGTAGACAGGAGCAATCAGAATAGCACTGAATACAACGACAGCAGGCATGAACTGAGAGTCCAAGTGAGCTTAAATAGAAAACCAGACCACAGATAACGAGACAGCTGAAGCCAGTCACAAACCTGCAGAAAGACAGCACTCACACAGTACCACTTGTGACCACAAGAGGGAGCCCAGAAATAGAGTTCACAACAGTACCCCCCCCCTTGAGGAGGGGTCACCGAACCCTCATCAAGACCCCCAGGGCGATCAGGATGAGCCGCATGGAAGGCACGGACCAAATCGGCCGCATGAACATCAGAGGCGACAACCCAGGAATTATCCTCCTGACCATAGCCCTTCCATTTAACTAAATACTGAAGCCTCCGTCTGGAAACACGAGAATCCAAGATCTTCTCCACCACGTACTCCAATTCGCCCTCCACCAGCACCGGAGCAGGAGGCTCAACAGAAGGAACCACAGGCACCACATACCTCCGCAACAAAGACCTATGGAACACATTATGAATGGCAAACGATGCTGGGAGGTCCAAACGAAAAGACACCGGGTTAAGGATTTCCAAAATCTTATAAGGACCGATGAAGCGAGGCTTGAATTTAGGAGAGGAAACCTTCATAGGAACATACCGAGAAGACAGCCATACCAAATCCCGAACACGAAGTCGGGGACCAACACCGCGACGGCGGTTGGCAAAGCGCTGAGCCTTCTCCTGTGACAACTTCAAATTGTCCACCACATGGTTCCAAATCTGCTGCAACCTATCCACCACAGAATCCAACCCAGGACAGTCAGAAGGCTCAACCTGACCCGAGGAAAAACGAGGATGAAAACCAGAATTGCAGAAAAAAGGCGAAACCAAAGTAGCAGAACTAGCCCGATTATTAAGCGCAAACTCGGCCAATGGCAAAAAAGTCACCCAATCATCCTGATCAGCAGAAACAAAACATCTTAAATAAGTTTCCAACGTCTGATTAGTTCGCTCGGTTTGGCCATTCGTCTGAGGATGGAAGGCCGACGAAAAAGACAAATCAATGCCCATCTTAGCACAAAAAATCCGCCAAAATCTGGACACAAACTGGGATCCTCTGTCAGACACAATATTTTCAGGGATGCCGTGCAAGCGAACCACATTCTGAAAAAATAAAGGAACCAAATCGGAGGAGGAAGGCAACTTAGGCAAGGGCACCAAATGGACCATTTTGGAAAAACGATCACACACCACCCAGATGACAGACATTCTCTGGGATACTGGAAGATCTGAAATAAAATCCACGGAAATGTGCGTCCAAGGCCTCTTCGGGACAGGCAAAGGCAAAAGCAAACCGCTGGCACGAGAACAGCAAGGCTTAGCCCGAGCACAAATCCCACAGGACTGCACAAAGGAACGCACATCCCGCGACAAGGAAGGCCACCAGAAGGACCTAGCCACCAAATCTCTGGTACCAAAAATCCCAGGATGACCTGCCAACACCGAAGAATGAACCTCGGAAATAACTCTGCTGGTCCATCTATCTGGGACAAACAGTCTCTCTGGTGGGCAACGGTCAGGTCTATCAGCCTGAAATTTCTGCAGCACTCGTCGCAAATCTGGGGAAATGGCAGACAAAATCACTCCCTCTTTGAGGATACCAGCCGGCTCTGAAACTCCCGGAGAGTCAGGCACAAAACTCCTAGAAAGGGCATCAGCCTTCACGTTCTTCGAACCAGGCAGGTACGAGACCACGAAATTGAAACGGGAGAAAAACAACGACCAACGAGCCTGTCTAGGATTCAGGCGCTTGGCAGACTCGAGATAAATCAGATTTTTGTGATCAGTCAAGACCACCACACGATGCCTAACTCCCTCGAGCCAATGTCGCCACTCCTCAAATGCCCACTTCATAGCCAACAACTCCCGATTACCAACATCATAATTCCGCTCGGCAGGCGAAAACTTTCTTGAAAAGAAGGCACAAGGCTTCATCACAGAGCCATCAGAGCTTCTCTGCGACAAAACAGCCCCTGCTCCAATCTCAGAGGCATCCACCTCGACCTGGAAAGGAAGAGAGATATCAGGCTGACATAAGACTGGAGCTGAAGAAAACCGGCGCTTCAGCTCCCGAAAGGCTTCCACTGCCGCAGGAGACCAATTAGTCACATCAGAACCCTTCTTGGTCAAATCCGTGAAGGGTTTAACCACGCCAGAAAAATTAGCAATGAAGCGACGGTAAAAATTAGCAAAACCCAAGAACTTCTGAAGACTCTTAACAGATGTAGGCTGAGTCCAGTCATGAATAGCCTGGACCTTGACTGGGTCCATCTCAATAGTAGAAGGAGAAAAAATAAAACCCAAAAAGGAAACCTTCTGTACTCCGAAGAGACATTTTGATCCCTTCACAAATAAGGCATTAGCACGCAGAACCTGAAATACCATCCTGACCTGCTTCACATGGGACTCCCAGTCCTCAGAAAAGACCAAAATGTCATCCAGATACACAATCATAAATTTATCCAGATATTCTCGGAAGATGTCATGCATGAAGGACTGGAACACAGAAGGAGCATTAGAGAGTCCAAAAGGCATCACCAAGTACTCAAAATGGCCTTCGGGCGTATTAAATGCTGTTTTCCATTCATCCCCCTGCTTAATACGCACAAGGTTATACGCACCACGAAGATCTATCTTGGTGAACCAACTGGACCCCTTAATCTGAGCAAACAGATCAGATAATAATGGCAAAGGATACTGAAATTTGACCGTGATTTTATTTAGAAGACGATAATCTATACAAGGTCTCAGAGAACCATCCTTCTTGGCCACAAAAAAGAATCCTGCACCAAGAGGGGAGGAGGACGGGCGAATATGTCCCTTCTCTAAAGACTCCTTTATATAACTCCGCATTGCGGCATGTTCTGGTACAGACAAATTAAAAAGTCGTCCCTTAGGGAACTTACTACCAGGAATCAAATTTATAGCACAATCACAATCCCTGTGAGGAGGCAGGGCACCGGATCTGGGCTCATCAAATACATCCTGGTAGTCCGACAAAAACTCAGGGACCTCAGAAGGAGTGGAAGAAGCAATTGACACCAAAGGAGCATCGCCATGAATCCCCTGGCAACCCCAACTTGAAACAGACATAGCTTTCCAATCCAGAACTGGATTATGGGCCTGCAGCCATGGCAGACCCAAAACGACCACATCATGCAGATTATGCAGCACAAGAAAGCGAATCACCTCCTGATGTACAGGAGTCATGCACATGGTCACTTGAGTCCAATACTGAGGCTTATTCTCAGCCAATGGTGTAGCATCAATACCCCTCAGTGGAATAGGGAATTCCAAAGGCTCCAGGACAAAACCACAGCGCCTGGCAAACGACAAATCCATCAGGTTCAGGGCAGCACCTGAATCCACAAAAGCCATAACCGAGTAGGATGACAAAGAACAAATTAAAGTAACAGACAAAATGAATTTAGGCTGTATAGTACCAACGGTGACAGATTTAGCGATTTTTTTACGCGCTTAGAGCATGCTGAGATAACATGAGTTGAATCACCACAGTAAAGGCACAACCCATTTTGACGTCTATGATTTTGCCGCTCAATTCTGGTCAGAATTCGGTCACATTGCATAGACTCAGGTCTCTGTTCAGAAAACACCGCCAGATGGTGCGCAGATTTGCGCTCCCGCAAACGCCGATCAATCTGAATGGCCAAAGCCATTGAGTCATTCAGACTTGCAGGCGTGGGGAACCCCACCATAACATTCTTAATGGCTTCAGACAGACCTTCTCTGAAATTTGCAGCCAGGGCACATTCATTCCATTGAGTAAGCACCGACCATTTCCGAAATTTTTGACAATATACCTGAGCTTCATCCTGGCCCTGAGAGAGAGCTATCAAAGCCTTTTCTGCCTGGTTCTCAAGATTAGGTTCCTCATAAAGCAATCCAAGCGCCAGAAAAAATGCATCCACATTCAGCAATGCAGGATCTCCCGGCGCCAGGGAGAAAGCCCAATCTTGCGGGTCGCCACGTAACAGGGAGATAACAATTCTAACTTGCTGAGCGGAATCACCAGAGGAACGAGGTCTCAAAGAAAGAAATAATTTACAATTATTCTTAAAATTCAGAAACCTAGATCTATCTCCAGAAAACAACTCAGGAATAGGTACTTTTGGCTCAGACATAGGACTGTGAACAACAAAATCCTGAATGCTTTGCACCCTTGCAGCAAGATGATCCACACTAGAAGTCAGACTCTGAATATCCATGTCTGCAGCTGAACTCAAAGCCACCCAGAGATTAAGGGGATGAGAGAAGCTGGACAGACTGCAGCAAAGGGAGAGGAAAAAAAAAAAAATTGTACTCTGGACTTCTCTTATCCCACTTCTGCGATGCATTAAACACTTTTCAGGCCTGCTGTACTGTTGGATCCCAGTGGCTTAGGATCACAAATCTAACCAGCTAAGTGAGAGATAATAGGATGAGCTCTGGGGATGTGGTAACTGGACTGACCGCAAAACCTGATCCTAACCAAACACACTAAAGGTAGCCGTGGAACGTATCCTGAAATCCTAGACGTCTCTTCACGGCCTGAGAAACTGACTACCCCTAAATAGTGTTGAGCATTCCGATACCGCAAGTATCGGGTATCGGCCGATACTTGCGGGTATTGGAATTCCGATACCGAGATCCGATACTTTTGTGGTATCGGGTATCGGTATCGAAACAACATTAATGTGTAAAATAAAGAACTAAAATAAAAAATATTGCTATACTCACCTCTCCGACGCAGCCTGGACCTCACCGAGGGAACCGGCAGCGTTCTTTGCTTAAAATGCGCGCGTTTACTTCCTTCCGTGATGTCACGGCTTATGATTGGTCGCGTGCCGCCCATGTGGCCGCGACGCGACCAATCACAGCAAGCCGTGACGTAATTTTCAGGTCCTCAATGCCTAATTCTAGGCATTCAGAATTTTAAAATTACGTTCCAGCTTGTGATTGGTCGCGTCGCGGTCACATGGGCGACGCGACCAATCACAAGCCGTGACGTCACGGGAGGCAGGAAACGCGCGCATTTTAAAATTACGTCACGGCTTGTGATTGGTTGCGTGCCGCCCATGTGACCGCGACGCGACCAATCACAGCAAGCTGTGACGTAATTTCAGGTCCTGAATGCAGAATTAGGCATACAGGACCTGAAATTACGTCACGGCTTGCTGTGACTGGTCGCGTCGCGGTCACATGGGCGGCACGCAACCAATCACAAGCCGTGATGTAATTTTAAAATGCGCGCGTTTCCTGCCTCCCGTGACGTCACGGCTTGTGATTGGTCGCGTCGCCCATGTGACCGCGACGCGACCAATCACAAGCTGGAACGTAATTTTAAAATTCTGAATGCCTAGAATTAGGCATTGAGGACCTGAAAATTACGTCACGGCTTGCTGTGATTGGTCGCGTCGCGGCCACATGGGCAGCACGCGACCAATCACAAGCCGTGACGTCACGGAAGGAAGTAAACGCGCGCATTTTAAGCAAAGAACGCTGCCGGTTCCCTCGGTGAGGTCCAGGCTGCGTCGGAGAGGTGAGTATAGCAATATTTTTTATTTTAATTCTTTATTTTACACATTAATATGGATCCCAGGGCCTGAAGGAGAGTTTCCTCTCCTTCAGACCCTGGGAACCATCAGGGATACCGTCCGATACTTGAGTCCCATTGACTTGTATTGGTATCGGGTATCGGTATCGGATTAGATCCGATACTTTGCCAGTATCGGCCGATACATTCCGATACCGATACTTTCAAGTATCGGACGGTATCGCTCAACACTACCCCTAAAGAGAAAGAACAGACCTCACTTGCCTCAGAGAAATAACCCCAAAGATATAGAAGCCCCCACAAATAATAACGGTGAGTTAAGAGGAAAAGACAAACGCAGAGATGAAACAGATTAAGGAAATTAGGCCCGCTAATGCTAGATAGCAGAAAATAGCAAGGGATCTGTGCGGTCAGTAAAAAACCCTATGCAAAAATATCCACGCAGAGAATGCGAGAACCCCCACACCAACTAACGATGTGGGGGGAGCAACTCAGCACCCCAGAGCACCAGCAAGCAGGGAAATCACATATTAGCAAGCTGGAATAAACAAATCATATACTAGGACACATCTTGAACACAGATGAGCAAAAACAAGCAAACAAAACTTAGCTTCTCTTGGAGAGACTGATAACGGATGTAGACAGGAGCAATCAGAATAGCACTAAATACAACGACAGCAGGCATGAACTGAGAGTCCAAGTGAGCTTAAATAGAAAACCAGACCACAGATAACGAGACAGCTGAAGCCAGTCACAAACCTGCAGAAAGACAGCACTCACACAGTACCACTTGTGACCACAAGAGGGAGCCCAGAAATAGAGTTCACAACAGTGGAACATCATTTTTAAGTAGTTTTCCTTTAATTAGAATCATCTGGAAAACCAATTATCACATGTGTTTAAGATTGATTTCAGTGATCCATTGAGCCCTGAGACACAATACCATCCACGAGTTTATTTAAAAAACAAAACAATTAAATCTTTATGACACTTAAATCCAATTTGCATAATAATTTGGAACACAGTGTATGCATTATACAAAATCCTGCCCAGTGGGCGTGGCCTTGCACCATACACTTGTATGGAATGAGGCAGCGCCCTCTAGTCAACCATGCCCACTGGATGGGCACATCAATAGTCAGGGCGCAGTACACTCCATACAAGAGTATGGAGCGAGGCCACATCCACTGGATGGGTTCTGGCGAGAAGTATGTATCCGCCGCAAGTGGCTCTGGTGCCTCTTCCTCTCCTGCTAGTCGGACTGACCTACCACTCAAAACTGTTTTCAGTGCAATTTTTCAGTAAAACTTACATTTTGATGGGAATCAATTAATTCCTACCGGGGTTCTACTAAATATACCATTCACGCTATATTTAGAACACTGATGAAGGTCCATTGCAGACCAAAACGTTTGTGACTACTGTATGTATAATAAACACCCCCCTTTTTGCATCACATTGGAGTGTGCTAGTTGTAACTATTTCACGTTTTAAGGTTTGGGAACCTATATCTATGCACCTCCTCTTTTAGGCTGTGCTGAACATTTTCTATATCGCACTAAAGTTCTGAAGAGACAATTTGCATATTTCCCAGAGGAGCATTGCGCATGTTAGGTGTCGAGTTTCCTCCAATGCACAGGGGGAATCTTGAACCATGTCCTCTGCGGTCTCCCATTCTTCCCCAGATGCAGTGGAGTCTGTCCCAGAGTGTGGCTCAAGCTGATACTGTGTGACTGTTTACAGCTGCCACCCCAGGTTCAGCCTTTGTAACCAGCATTGATCAGCAGCGAGCAGACGTTCCAGGGACAAAGTCCTGCTTTTCATCTGCTGAGCATGCCCCTGGGACGACCTCTCATTGGAGGTCGGAGGTCACATGCTAAGGTCCTGTAGCGGCTCCGATTGGACCACTAGGAAGGTCCTGAAAGGCTACATCTATAAAAGGCTTGCATGGCCGCTCGGCCATGCGCTAGTATAAATCTGTAATCGTGTGTGTGTGGATGTATGCCTGAATCTGGTGAAAGCTCGGAATCATGCCCATTCCTAGTGTTGTTAAATGTACTTGAGTGATTGAGCTACATAGCGCCAGATTGTGCCATCCAGCACCAGGCATGAGTTTACTGCGTCAATTTGCAGCGACCGCCAGTGCGGTTCCGTGCGCAACTAATACGCTTTCCTAGCCCTAGTTAGGGTGATTAGTGGCATCTGCCAGTGCGGTGCTGTACGCACTCTGTGCGGTAAATCTTTAATTAGTCCTTACAATCGGTCAGTGTAGGGTGGGAACTCCCGCTTGATCTCAGCATCTGACTCAGGGCATCCTCCGGTGCGGGCTCAAAAGCTACCGAGGGTCAGAGCGAGATCAATCACCAGCATAGTGGGAGGAATTTCAGGGATCCCACTATTGTCCATCTGCTGCACCCTGTGACTGCTAACAGGGCACAGCGTTTCCTTTGTTACCCTGCGACTCTGTGAAGCAACGGAGTTCACATCAGTTCATACCGGGTGACAAAACCCATGTTTATTCTGGCGTAGTACTGCCATATAGTGCCGCCGTTACCTAGCAGCAGGTTTCATCTCTTCACGGTGGATCCTGGGCTGCGAACGCACATTATTACTATCTTTATATTTATTCGGTGCTTTCCGTCAGCCCTAACAGCGCAAGGAGAAATGTTACTCCTTAGAGCCTGGTCAGACGCCTCTCACACAGCCAAACCAGATCTCACACTTGCCAATGACGAGGGGCAGTACACCGAAACAGTGTCTGCAAATTGAGATTCTCGCTTTGGCTTTTATCCTAAGTCATGTGACAAGGCTCGTTAAGGGTCAACATTGATTTTTAGGATTGCTACTTTCTATAGGTGACTCTAGAGTTCGAGTCCTCTTTTTCTCTGAAGAGACCATTTGCAAAACTGAAGAAATGTTCTTTCCTGTATAATGACTTGTATAAAAAGCAAAATTAAAAAAATAAAATAAAAAGAATGCCTTCTTCACCCCTTAATAGCTGGGTCATCTCTCATCAAATTTCCTCATCACCTAAGACTACAGTAGATGACATAGTAGAGGGGAATATAAAACTACACCCACCGGTTGTCACCGGTAAATGTAATTTTAACATTTTACTACCTTATCTGGGCATGTGGTTTGTGTGACATGGTCAGACACATCCTGTTTAATTTATGAAGAAGGGATTCTGAAGCTCACAAAGGCTATGCGGATAATGCAAAAGCTGCAAAAATTAGTAGAAAGGGGAACTCTGATACACCCAGTATTAGACATAAAGGAGGGCCTCATTCACATTTTGTGAAAATTGTTAGGTGGTACTCCTAGAATCAAACAGCCTATGCACTAAGCCAAAAATTTATAAAAGGGACTGCCATACAACCTAGAAGACATGTAGTGGAGAGCCTCAAAAAGCATGTTTTTTCCCATTTTTAAGGAGTGGGACTCCTAGACTAGTAAAGCCAATGCAAGGGCTGAAACATATTGTATGTGGTATACATATACAGATGTTTCTCACAAAATTAGAATATCATTAAAAAGTTCAGTTCTTTAATACAAAAAGTGAAACTCATATATTATATAGAGTCATTACAAACAGAGTGATCTCTTTCCAGTGTTTATTTCTGTTAATGTTGATGATTATGGCTTACAGCCAAAGAAAACCCAAAAGTCATTATCTGGTTATGACTAAGGGGCATATTTGGCCCTGAAACGCGTAAACCGGTGTCTGGGACCCCTGCTATTTGTGCCATTTTTTCTATTGCTGGTTGTCTATGCTTTTATTTGAAGATTTTGGAATAAAGCTTATTGGAGTGCAACCTCTTGGTGCAGGATTTTTTACTGCTTGAGTCATTATCTCAGTAAGTTAGAACAAATAAGTTAGAATAAATAGCATTAAAAAAGGTCCTTTAAGGCCCCGTCTCACATAGCGAGATCGCTAGCGAGATCGCTGCTGAGTCACAAGTTTTGTGACGCAACAGCGACCTCAGTAGCGATCTCGCTATGTGTGACACGTACCAGCGATCAGGCCCCTGCTGCGAGATCGCTGGTCGTGTCAGAATGGCCTGGACCTTTTTTTGGTCGTTGAGGCCCCGCTGACATCGCTGAATCGGTGTGTGTGACACCGATCCAGCGATGTCTTCACTGGTAACCAGGGTAAACATCGGGTTACTAAGCGCACGGCCGCGCTTAGTAACCCGATGTTTACCCTGGTTACCAAAAAAAACAAACAGTACATACTCGCCTTTCGGTGTCCCTTGCCGTCTGCTTCCTGCTCTCACTGACTCCCGGCCGTACAGTGAGAAGTGAGAGCACAGCAGTGACGTCACCGCTGCGCTCTGCTCTCACAGTACGGCGGCTCAGTCAGAGCAGGAAGCAGACGGCAAGGGACCTGGACACCGAAAGGCGAGTATGTAGTGTTTGTTTTTTTTGGTAACCAGGGTAAACATCGGGTTACTAAGCGCGGCCCTGCGCTTAGTAACCCGATGTTTACCCTGGTTACCCGGGTGCTGCAGGGGGACTTCGGCATCGTTGAAGACAGTTTCAACGATGCCGAAGTCGTTCCCCTGATCGTTGGTCGCTGGGGAGAGCGGTCTGTGTGACAGCTCCCCAGCGACCACACAGCGACTTACCAACGATCACGGCCAGGTTATATCGCTGGTCGTGATCGTTGGTAAATCGCTAAGTGAGACGGGGCCTTTAGTCTGTTTCAGTAGGTTTCACAATCATGAGGAAGACTGTTGACTTGACAGATCCAAGAAAAAAAGACAGCTGACAGCACATGAGAAAAAAAGATGCACGCTCCAAGTCCACAGACCCAATTGGACGTAGTACAGTAACTCCAAAATAAAATATGGAACAGCATCCAGTCCAGGTGAAAGATTGGAAAAAACTATATTCCGCTATCATACTATGATGGTGGAATAAAGGTTTTTCCAATCTTTCACCTGGACTGGATGCTGTTCTATATTTTATTTTGTTGACAGATGTCCAGAAGGAAAATCATTGACACACTCCACAAGGAAGGTAAGCCACAAAAGGTCATTTCTAAAGAAGCTGGCTGTTCACAGAGTGCTGTATCCAAGCATATTATTGTAAACTTGAGTGGAAGGAAAAAGTGTGGTAGAAAAAGGTGCACAAGCAACCGGGATAACCGTAGCCTTGAAAGGATTGTTAAGAAAAGGCCATTTAATTCTCTTCCTGATATCTTGGCTGATTTCTTGAGACTTTTCCATAATCCTGCACAAATAAGCAGTGTGTTTCAGGTGTGCATTAAAATACATCCACAGGTGTGTCTCTAATTAACTCAGATGTTGCCAAAAAACCTATCAGAAGCTTCCAAACATATGACATCATCTTATGGGAATTCTAGAATTTATAATACTAGATCGATGCCGCGCTTGAGGATAAATCAAGAAGGAATACTTCAGAGGAGCCAAAAAACAAATAACCTAAAAGACCCAAATTCCACTCAGGTTAATCAAGTGACCGTGTAAATGGCTAAAAAGTCCATTTAGCGAACAGAACCACTATAGTGCCCTCGTGGTATATTTATCCACCTGTCAACAAACATGTAGCTGCCAGCTTACCTATACATACTGGGTGCTGCAGCGTGCGGGGCAATTATGGATCTGCTTGATGCAGGCTCACTTGCAGTGCTGTCAGCATCAGATAGTTGGGCACGATGTAGAGCCAGGGATGCTCCGGCTGGTAGCGTCCCTGGATATCACGTGGATCAAAAAAAGATGGCCGATAGGCTCCGCCTACTTGTCACATTCAGGATGGAGCGCTATGGCGCTCACAAAGGAAGGAGGAAACTAACCAGCGCGTTTCAAAGAGGCACACTCTTCTTCATCAGGGTTACCGCTCCCTAAAATATACCTTCCATATATACTCTCTAGCTGTGTGCGCCGCCCATCATTTTAACCCCAAACTGCCCAGCAAGTGCCCGTGCATCCATGCATTCACACCCAGAAATATCAATCCTATATGATTAGTAAAAGGCTAGGGTATTTACCCACATGTGTAAATGATGAGTATTGGAAATACATACTGTACAATATTTGATTGCATTGGTCTATGATATGAGTAAGTATGTATATGTGTTTTAAAACCAAGGTTTATTTATAACATTAAAATTAAAAAAGTGAATACTCCTCATAAACCAATTATAGTTACAGCCACAAAAAAGTGTTTTTTTGGTATATATAATTATTATTGTTCAGATTTAAGATTTAAGAATGGGGAGGGAATCAATTATAGTTGCAACTACAAAAAAATATTTTTTAGTATATATAATTATTATTATTTAGATTTAAAATTTAAGAGCAGGGAAGGGACAACCAGAGTCCTTGACCCTGAGGATTTGAAAAAATATAAAAAATTTTAATAAAAAACATTAAGTGACCAGCCTATTAATGTGGGGGCCCAGATAGGAGCTGTACATTAAAAATTTTGATTTTATATATATGTTTACATTTTTATATTTTTGTGTATCATATAAAAATCATGAATGTCTCTATACCAATACCTTTCCTCACTAATGCCTACTGAACAATATATTGGTTGATGGTCCTTAATATGTTTAAAATGCAAATAATGGCTGGAAAAAGTGCTGAATGGAAGGAGAGCAGCATGGGGACTACCCCTGAAACAATGGTGTGACACTTTTAGGCTTCGTGCACACTTTGCGGTTTTTGCTGCCGATCCGCAGCGGATTTGACACTGCGGATCCGCAGCAGTTTTCCATGCAGGGTACAGTACAATGTTACCCTATGGAAAACAAAAACCGCTGTGCCCACGATGCGAAAAATTCATTGCGGAACCGCTGCGGAAAAAAAGAAGGAGCATGTCACTTCTTTCTGCGGATTCCGCAGCGGTTTTCAACATGCACCAATAGGAAAGTGCTGTTGAAAACCCGCAGAGGAATCCGCAGAAGAAACCGCAGGAAAATCCGCAGTGAAAACCGCAGCGGTTTTGCACTGCGGATTTTCCAAATCCGCTGCGGAAAAATCCGCAGCAGAATCCGCAACGTGTGCACATACCCTTACTCAACTAAATAAAACATTCAAAATCAGCGAGAAATTCATAGAATCTTTGAATGTTAGAATTGTAAGGGACCTCAAAGGTCATTGTGTCCAACCCCCTGCTCAATGCAGGATTCACTAAACCATCTTGGACAGATGTCTGTCCAGCCTCTGTTTAAAGTCTTCCATTGAAGGAGGACTCACCGTGGCAGCCTGTTCCACTCTTTGATCACCCTTACTGAAGTTTTTTTTAATATCTAATCTGTAAAATTGGAGTTTACAGGAAAGAAAATGTTATGAAACATTTTATCCTGTATAATGACTTGTATGTAGGTCAAAGTGTAGTTGTGGTACTCCCACACTCATAAAAGGTGTGAACACAGTTCAAAGCATGCCAAAATTTCAAGCAGGGTCATCCATACACCCTTCAAAGCACCAACTGTAGTGCCTCATTTAAATAGTGTGAACAAAATATTGTTGTGGTACTTCCACACACATAAAAGGTCTGTATTCAGTGCAAAGCCTGCCAAAAATAACAAGCCAGAAAGCATTGGTACTGAGATGTGGTCTGTGGTCCCCACCTGCCGAACAAATCCTTTATTGAGTGTGTCTTGATAATTGCCAAAAATTTCCAGCTGTTGTCTATTCCATTTGCACCACAGCATGTGAAATTGATTGTCAAACAGTGTTGATTCCTAAGTGAACAGTTTGATTTCACAGAAGTTTGATTTACTTGGAGATATATTTTGTTGTTTAAGTGTTCCCTTTATTTTTTGGAGCAGGGTATTTAGCTTCTGTGTAGCGATGTCTAGCTACTTTTTGGAAAGGCTTGCTGACAACAAGTCATTACTTTTTCACTTTATCAACAGGTAGTCTGTTCCTACTTCCTAAGAAAGGAATATTTTTTGTACAGCTTGATAAAATACCTTTGCCATTGCTTAATCATTTTGTGAATAGCAAATCTGTTGCAGATCCTAAAGTAGGGATATTTTTTCACTCTTTTTTGAGAAGCCATTACTTTTTCATGTTCAAAACTGTACACCTGTGTAAATAAAAAAGGGGGCTGCTGCACTAATGCAAGTGTGTCGGTGGACAACCTTAGTGACTATATGCCTGTAGTCACTGCACCTTCCGGAATTAATAGGGCGGCACTTACTTGTGTGTGCCCGAAGTCTCTGGTGATGCAGCTGGCTGAGCTGAGTCCACAGTAAGGGAGCGTCCTCCCTTTGCACCAAAATGGCTCCTGAATCCCCGTCTGCAAGAGCCGGCGGTTTGCCTCGGCTGCGCATATGATAAAGCCATGGATTTTTCTGTTTGCTCTGCTTGTGTATAAAAACAAGCACGACAGGCATTTGCTCCAAAAAGGGATCATATTTGTACAGTTTATATAATTTCAGTAGCTTTCAAAGTCTGATTCTGCAGTGTGATTAATCAACATGCTGGATTTCACTGTTTACCATGTTTTCCCTTACCCAGATAATTTGAGGTACCGTATTTTTTGGATCGTAAAATGCATTTTTTCCCCCTCGAATTTGGGAGGAAAATGGGTGTGCATCTTGTAATCCAAATGTAGCAAGGTGGCTGCTGCAGGAAGCTGGTGATGGGACAGGAGTGTGGCGATGCTGTGGTCCCCGGACTGGGAGGAGGGGCTGTTCGTTGGTGCGAGACTGCTGAGGGAATAGGGATTTCACAAAATGTCAGCAGAGTCCCCGCACTTCCCACTGTTTTTACTTCAGTAGAATTCGGGAAAATGGCAGCCGGAAACAGTCCATGCGTAGATAGAAATCTTAGCCCCCAAGATCTCGGGAGCCGAGATCTCAATCTGCGCATTCGCCACATGACAAGGAATTGCAGTATCGCTGAGTTGTGTGGAACATACTGATGGTTTTTGTCACGAGAAGTCTAAAAACCTCAAAAGCCTTGGGCCAGTAGGAGAGGCTGTGATTGGCAAGAATATTCCCTCGCTACCAATGACTGTGGCTGTATCCGTGGCATGTGGAGGTTTCAGTCCGGTGGGAAAGTTTGTGTTGCAAGCCATGAAGTGTAAGTGTCAGATTCCCATCTGACAGCTCCAGAATCTGGTCAGGGTGTTATCAGGTGAAGGATGAGCCCTACCAAAAAACAGTCAAGCAATTTCTAAACAACTAGAACCCCAGATTAGAGCAGTGCATAAGGAGAAGATCGCCTTCCATGCACTGTCAGGTTTTCCCATAAGTCATCCAGAGCTGAGAACTTAAGTGCCTTTTCTGGTCTGGAGACCATGTGTGTTGCTTCGTTGGGGACAGTTGAGATATAAAAGGTGTATGGTACCCATACATCCAGGTCAGTCAGCATCATCGCCATCTTCTCCGCCAGGTCGGCTAGTAGCCGACTCGCTGTGTGCAGGTGTCTCCAAAGGAAGGAAAGCAGATACGATGTCCTCACTCAGTCCCGACTATTGTTCCAATGGTCTGCCCTCGGGAAACCTCCCCACCTCGAGGATGTGTTGTCTTGGAGACTAGGCTGAAGATGAGGTATTATTAAAGAGAACATCAATGCGGTGGCATCTTCCAAGTCTCTGCAATCCACCAGCCAGGCAGGGGAACTCCGGTGTAATTGTTTATCTCAACAAAAGGAGAGAGACCTCCCAATTCCCAGTTCCTGGTACAATGCCTGTTTTGTTATATGCTGAGGATGGCTTGATGGAGAGAGAAGCATCCTAGTTGTGAAAATGGTAAGATGTGTCACTTTTCTTCTAGTGAACAGGAGAATTCATGGTCCTGAAGAGAAGTCGTGGGAGTCCGTGAAGAGGTGTCAGTTTCCAACATCTCTGCAGATGTTGAAGAAGTGGTGGTGTGAGAGAGGGTATTGTAACACTATTTACCAGCATCCCTGCATTGTTTTCCTTCCCCCTTCATGCAGAGATGCCGGCATACTCACTGCCCCAGCCACGTGGCATAGTGAACATGTGCCTATCCAAGTACTCAGTATATCCAACTGCTGCAACCAGTCTCCAAACCAGCCCTGTCTAAGACTTTGTGTCAGTAAGTATTCTGTAGAGTTTTAATGGAGCCAGAGTCCGTGTCCGTGCCAGTAACCATTCTCCATAGTATCCAGAACTTAGTAGTTTGAACGGAGCCTTATTCCTATCAGTGCTTGCATACCAGACCCGTGGAGTCAGCAGCTGCAGTGCTGGGGACTGCCTAAGAGTGGTAACTGGCAAATAACAGAAGCCAAACCTGACTCCACTATCAGGACCTTCATTGAACACCTGCTAGCAACTTAACTACACCCCTCTGAAGTAAGCCCGGCCCTGTGGCACAGTGGGTCTGCGAACCACGTGCACCACCTGCTTGCGTAAAAATTTTTACCTCCTGAATTTGACCAGGCATCAAGTATATTCTGCTAGGTTGCACCACAGAGTTTAAAGCTTTAGGTAGTTAAAGCATACCTGTCATTAGAATTTTGCTAAGTAAACTACAGGCATTGTCAGGCTGGCCCTATAAGTGGGTATTTTTTTGGCACTTTTTCCTCATTGTCATTATTCTGGCTTAAATGACAGGTCTCTTGACCTTCAGTGACCTCCTGCCTGCTATTTTAAATATCTGGAGAAAGGTTCAGTTGGACTGAAATGTCACAATGCCACATAGGCTAAATAAAGTCCTCCTGTCCTTTGGTAAGTATTTGGAGTGCTGCCTACCTTTTTTATTTTTACATACTATAACAAAACTTGGATATTTTGTTTGAGAGGCTTTTTTGCACCCACAGTGAATTTTTTCAAGTGTTCTGTTCCATTTCTTCAGGATACATAAGTAGACAGATAGATAAATAGCAAGGCCGGCATCATCACGGGGCACACCCGGGCAAGTTCTGGTGCCTTGAGCGAGCGGGGAATCCACATATCGTCAAGGACACTGACACACTATGGGGCCAGTGAGTCTGGGAGCCTGGTGCCAGCACCCGCAAGTGGACCCCCTCTTGCTCAGGGCCCCGACACTTGCAATAGTTTTCTCTCTGGTGTCTTCCGCATTCTCTGACTCTGTGATGTTTCAGGGTAGAGGGTGCGATGATGTCACTACAATGCGCCCTCTGCTCTGAGCAGTCACAATGCAGAGAGCTGGAAGGCGGCGATGCTGAGGAGTCCAGATCTGTGACCAGCGAGGAGAGGTGAGTATTTGATTTTTTTAAATGTATGAAGCAATATATGGGGCCCATTCTGCATGGAGCAATATATAAGAGCCATTCTGTATGGATAATTATTTGGGCCCATTCTGTATTCAGCAACATATGGGCCCATTCTGTATGGAGCATTATATACAGCACATTCTGTATGAAGCAATATATGGGGCTCATTCTGTGTGGAGCATTATATGGAGCCAATTCTGCATAGAGCATTATATGGGACCCATTCTGTATGGAGCAATATGTGGGGCTCTTTCTGTACCTAGTATTATATGGGACTCATTCTGTATGGATCATTATATGGAGCCCATTTTGTATGGAGTGTTATATTGGGTCCATTATTCTGTATGGAGAATTATATGAGGCCCATTATTCTGTATGGAGCATTATTTTAGGCCCTTATTCTGTATAGAGGACTATGTGGTGCCCATAATACTGTATGGGGGACTATGTGGTGCCCATAATACTGTATGGAGGACTATACTGTCTGGTCTAAAATGAAAGCTTTTCAATCCCCCCAGGACATGCACTGTGTGCTGCGAGGTTTCTCCGGTTTCTGAGCTATTGTGCAATAGATACCACTCATGTAATGTAAGTAGTAAGTGAAATATTTGGCATTGTACTATATCTATATTTTTCTGCCATATCTGTGCATCATGGATCGTGTTATGTGTTAAAGGGGCCCACTGAGACTCTTTTGCCCGGGTCCCATGAAAACTTGGAGCCGGCACTGGTAGATAGATACCATACACAAACAGTGGGAATAACCGAAGAAGAGCAAAAGGTCTTAATTTTTATTTTCAAGGACTGGTTATTAAATAGTTTTTAGCAGCTCTTCAAATATAATGAAGTGGTACTTCAGAAATTATCCTGGAAGTAGAAAGCAATATCAAGTACACTTAAATGATTAAATTTGCCCCAATAAAATCAGAATATATTACAGCAGCCATATGATTCTGGAATGTAAATTGTTCGTACTGTTTATCATTATCAGCATTCAAGCCATATCTTTTTTTTTAATTAGCCTGAATACATTTATATTTTTGATTGAATATTTTAATA
Source organism: Ranitomeya variabilis (assembly GCF_051348905.1). Classification (NCBI taxonomy): domain Eukaryota; kingdom Metazoa; phylum Chordata; class Amphibia; order Anura; family Dendrobatidae; genus Ranitomeya; species Ranitomeya variabilis. Next base: position 821,089,333 of record NC_135232.1, on the reverse strand, counting down.
CTTGGGTCTTGGGTCAGAAAAACAACCTGTACATACAATCGGTTGTTATCAACTTTTTTTTTTATTTTTTACTGTGATTTTGATTCTTGAGTCTTTTTAATAGAAAATATTAACAACACACAGTATATTGGATCAGACAAATTATTAGTATTGCACAAAAATTGACTTGTTTCAGGCATGCTTACTAAGAAACTTCACCAAATAGAATGAAAGAATGTGTCTGCTCACTAATTTTTATTTTCTGTTTAGAAAGTGGATAGGACAAACTTGTTTAACTTTGAGATGCATTTAAAAAAATTAAATTATGCAACACTTAATGGTGTTTTCTAGTTTTAGAAAACATCTGCCCCCATGCACAGTTTCTGTTAAAAAAAAAAAGAAAACAGTACTTTAGACCTATTTACACACTATTTATTTTGTTCGTATGTAATGCGTTTTTTAAAGACAGCAAATATGGACACACGCGCACTCATTGTATTCAATGGTAGTGAGCACGTCATTTTCTTCACATGGACTGTATGTCGGACTGCGTGCCGCACAGGTGCACACTGATGATTCACGGATGATATCCGTGTGACATCTGTGTGACACGTATCCGAATGAAAAGCTCCTGGTATCTGGGAAAAGCAGTACAGTTAGGGCTTTTCCCAGGCGCTGTGTGCTAACAACAGCTTTCATCATCCTCTCCTGGTATCCCTGCAATCAGTGAGACAAAGTGTTGCTGATGATAGTTGTAGTCAATGAATTAAATAAATAAAAAAATAAATAAATGTAAAAAATGGTGTGGGGTCCTGCTTTTGGCCACGCTTCTTGCTTTCGCCATCTTCCAATCAATGGGCCGCGCTTCACACTGAGCCATGGCCTCCTTAGCTGCACATTTACTACTCTGGGCTGGATTCTGGTGGCAGGACACATCCTTCGGGGATAGACACATTTTCGGCTTTTGGATGCCATCCATGCCCACGATAGGCCGTCTCTTCTACTCATCACCACCGCCATCGCCATCTCAGAGTCCATGCATCTGGCCGTCATCTTGGGCCGCATGTGTTCTGGCACCCTTTCTCTTGCACCACGGGTCTTCTGTACCCTGCTCTCTTCATGCGAGGATGCTGATGATTATGCCAAACGTAATGGTGGTCAGGGTGGTAATCAAGTCTGAGCATCGCTTCTTTTATATTCCGGCCCTGTACATGAAATTATGTACTGTGGGGTTGCATGTTCAACAATGCTTCAAGATCTGAGATCTCCACATTTTTCGTTAATGCATTGGGTGTAGAACCGTCTTGTTTAACCCTTTCAGTCAAGACGCCAGAGCAGCTCTTATAAACAGTGTTCTTTTTATGCACCGTCAAACAGGTGGCCAGGGACTAATAGGTTACAGTTACAGTACACAGTATACTGGCTCCATTTTCAGAGCTACAGTTTGCAATTAGTTTCTGTCAACAGGTACAGCACAGTAATGAGGAGTGATTTTTAATGCCTGCATTTTCCTTAGAGGTAGGATCATACTGGTCCACATGTGTCACTATACCCTTATACCCTCTGTCGTTGCTTATATCATCCCCAGGTGTCACTCATAGAAATGTGCTCCCTGTTTCAGTGCCCACAGCAGGGTGATACCTTGTCCCAAGATCCCTTTCTCACTAGACAGTACTTACAGTACCAACAGTAGGGCGCTACCTCATCCTACGGTCTCCCTCTTGCTGGACAGTACACTTCCTGGACTTCTAAGCCTCTCTCTTGCAGGGTTCCCCACATGCCTGTGTCATCCTCCTGCCTCTGTAACTAGATCATTTTCCTCTTGAGCCTTGCAGCTTCACACTAGGAAAAACTTGTCTTGTCTCTTTCTCTTCTTGACTGTCTTAAATGGAGTTCCTTTACCCAGGATTTACAGAACTCCTTTCCACTATGTGCTATACTACTAGTTAACCCTCATACTGTCTTTGTGCTTGCTATCTGTGTTACTGTCCATATTGCACCTACATTCTATGCAAGAGAGAAAAAGAAGACATTTACATCTCGGGGGTCTGTTGGTTAGTACTACAGCCCACAGATAAATTAACAATTATTGCCTCACGAAAACATATCAGGAACAAAACATTATTCATATTCTACATAATCTATAACACAGTAGCATTGATGTCTTCAAGGGAGAACATGGCAGGTGGTCCACCCCCTCACATATGTACTAATGAATTGAGTGCAACTCTTAACCCCTTCATGGCCCGGGTTTTTTTTTTCTTTTTTTCATTTTTGTTTTTCACACTCCTCCTTCCCAGAGCCATAACTTTTTTGTTTTCCCATCAATATGGCCATGTGAGGGCTTATTTTTTGCGGGATGAGATGTTCTTTTGAAGTGCGGTGAAATTGCAAAAAAAGTGCAATCCCACACTTGTTTTTTGTTTGTCTCTTTTGCTAGGTTCGCTAAATGCTAAAACTGACCTGCCATTTGGATTCTCCAGGTCATTACAAGTTCATTAACACCAAACATGTCTAGTTTCTTTTTTATCTAAGTGGTAAAAAAAAAATTCCAAACTTTGCTAAAAAAAAAAGAAAAGAACTTTGGCCATTTCCGATACTCGTAGCATCTCCATTTTTCATGATCTGGGGTCAGGTGAGAGCTTATTTTTTGCAAGCTGAGCTGACGTTTTTAATTATACCATTGTGGTGCAGATACATTCTTTTGATTGCCCGTTATTGCATTTTAATGCAATGTCGCGGCGACCAAAAAAATGTAATCCTGGCGTTTGAAATTTTTTCTCTCTACATCATTTAGCGATCAGGTTAATCCTTTTTTTATTGATAGATCGGGCGATTCTGAATGCGGCGATACCAAATATGTGTATATTTGATTTTTTATTGTTTTATTTTGAATGGGGCGAAAGGGGGGTGATTTAAACTTTTATATATATTTTTTTTCATATTTTTTAAAACATTTTTTCTTTACTTTTGCCATGCTTCAATAGCCTCCATGGGAGGCTAGAAGCTGGCACAACTCGTTCGGCTCAGCTACATAGGAGCGAAGCTCAGATCGCTCCTATGTAGCTGAATTCCTGCATTGCTATAAGTGCCGACCACAGGGTGGCGCTCATAGCAATCCGGCATCAAGGAGGTCCCAAGGAGACCTCTGGTTTTTATTTCGACGCATCGCTGAACCCCAATCACGTAACGGGGGTCAGCGATGCGCTCATTTCCGGCCTGACAGCCGGAAGCGGTAGTTAAATGCCACTGTCAGCGTTTGACAGCAGCATTTAACTAGTTAATAGAGGTGGGTAGATCGCGATTCCATCCGCCACTATGGCAGGCACATGTCGGCTGTTCAAAACAGCTGACATGTCCCAGCTTTGATGCGGACTCACTGCCGGAGCCGACATCAAAGCGGGGGGTTCTGACCCTGGACATACTATCCCGTCTGAGGTCAGAAAGGGGTTAATGGGCCAGATGGATATGCCTGTGGCTAGATCAGTAATAGGCACAGCACTCCACTTCAACTGAGACATGAGCAAGGTGGATGTGGGGTGCGCTATGAGCTGGTATTACTAAACACTAGAGGTGGGCGGACCCCTGGATGTTCGAGTCCGGTGGATTCAGCTGAACAGTAAAAAAAGTTTGGGTACCAGAACAGTACTAGGACCGAACCTGGACCCCATTCACTTGAATGGAAGGCCCGAATATCCAGTGTTTGCCAAGCTATCATTTGCATTACAGCGTGGCAAACACAGCTATTTTTAGGCTAGGAGTCCAATATCCATGCCCCCTTACCAGCCTGAGAATATCAGTCCCCAGCTGTCTGCTTTAGCAATGCTGGTTGTCGAAAATGAAGGGAACTTCACACCTTTTTTTTAAAGTATTTATTTAAAGTGCAGGCACCAGCTGATGAATAATCCCATCAACTGGGGCCTGCTCTCACTGTTATTAGCGGCAGCAGGCATAGGCTGATGGGAGCAGTAGATGAAACTTTTTACCTTCGATTACAGCTGTGGGAATCATTTTACCGCCGACCAGAAGCAGTGTTTGCCATGCGGTCATGCACATGTCGAACTCGAACAGTAACACGAAACTCCTAGTGAAGTCTGTGTTCTGTGTCCATCCCTGAACAGTAAGCTCTCCCACGCCCTCGTGTTATCACATCTTCCTCTTGCCCTTTACCTCCCCCCTCCCCCTCTTGAGCTGACGGCTTTGCTCTTCACTGTCGGGTATTTGACCCTTTATACTTTTGACAGACTGATTACAGCAGCCTGCTATTTGCTAATTTTTTTAGAGGTCTTTTGGGGTGATTGCACATGTACGGGAGGTGGGCTTATTGTCCTTGTGTGGTGTTTGGATACATGGCTATGATATTGTAGGCTTGTGGGGATGCCCACTTTGCCTTCATTCATGTAATTTATTTATATTATGTCTTTCTGCCATAATAATGCATTATAGTATGTCATTTTTGCATTCTATGTTTGATTGACTCTGGCTCTTTTTTTGTACCCAGTTACACCTATATGGGTCCATTTTGGATATTATGATTTTGTACCATTTATCATACCCACATGGACACTAATTGCAATAGGGGGTGTTGTGATTTTTTGGTTTTAATTGTTTTTATCTTGTTGTCTTGTCATTAATAAAGATGTCTTTCTACACATGATATATGTAGGTGTGCACATTTTATACGCATGTATTTTTCTCATAATTTCTGGTTGTTAGTCTTTCCATGCGTATTGTAGCACACTATTCTGATTTACCTCAATATATTGCATAGTGCACCCTACCCCCTCATTTGGTAGTGAAAGGGTTAAACGGGCTGGTTCTACACCCAGTGCATTAACGGGAACTATGGAGATCTCAGATCTCGAAACGTCCACAGGCTGGACATCACAGAGGAGATCACATGACAGGCAAGTGGGTGCTCAGCCTATCCTTGGCTGTCACAGAAACCTATCGGTCTCCTGTTATTGTGTCGGAAGTCGATGGCTGCCCGAACTGATGTCTGGCCCTGATCGTGGTGCTTAAATGTCATTGTCAGCAATTGACAGCAGAATCTAAGATGTTAACAGCAGTAGTTGGCAGGCATTCCATATTAAAGGCCGATGTCAACTATAAAATGTAGCTGACATCTGCCTTATATGGCGCGGACTTTGTTTTGAGCCCACAACAAAGTTCCCAACTTGCTCCATTATGAATATATCCATCATAACACGTTAAGGTTTCAAAATAAAAAAATAATGGCATGGCCCCTTTCTCACCTGATCTAAACCCTACTGAGAACTTATGGGCTCTTCTTAAATGGGAGATTTATGGTGAAGGAAAACAGTCACCTCTCTGATCAGTATCTGGGAGGCTGTGTTGGTGCTGCTCAAAATGTTGATTGTCAACACATTAAGAAACTGACAAGACTCCATGATTATGATTGTTTTTGAAAAGAAAGGGGCTATATTGGTCCCTGATATTTTTTTAAATGTCATAAATGCATTTTTGTATATTTTGAGTTTTAGATTATTATTCTCACTTTAACAGATAAAACTATACAACTGAGATGGGTACATTTATATTTTTCATTTAGGTACATAATAATTCTGCATAATAATATTTATTCTCATAACAAAGACAAAGCATCACTTTTATTTTCCTAAATATTCAAGTTTCAGTTTAATTACCCTTTTGAACTGATTGACAGCACTGTAGTTGTTCAATAATAAAATGGACAATCAAAAATAAATATTTCTTAATATTAGTAAATACAGTGTGTAAATAATGAGCAGTCAATGCTTTTTAAACATGGAGGTTGAATTTCAGCCAATGTCATACTGTACATTGTTGTTTTTTATTTGTAGGATGTTTTCTAAATGTATGTAATTGACTCGCACATTAGCATACTTTAGTGCTGATTAAAAAAAAAAATTATAAATTAAAACAGAAATTACTTCAAAGTATATTATCATTTTTTTAAAAACCTTCATATTTCTTTATTTTCACGGCCTAGCTTACTTTCTACTTTGCCCCTTTCTTTATATATTTTAACCAAAATCTAAGCAGCAGTGGGGAAAACATTATCACTTACCATCTGTGACTTGCCATCTGGACAGTCTCTCTTGCATTGACGAGCCAAATCACATGCAGATATATGTTTCCTGACATAGGAAAATGTATAAATTTTAAAATAATGATAAAGAAGAAAAAGATGTTTTATCCAAATCTCACGTTCTCTTAGACTTTCTTTTAGTCATTAGGTCCTTAAAAAATAATCAACTTGGATAATATTTATCCAAAAACTGCAGTTGACAAATTTCTGTCTGTAAGAAAATGATTCAAACCTATCACTATTAAGTAGTGTTGAGCATTCCGATACCGCAAGTATCGGGTATCGGCCGATACTAGCGGTATCGGAATTCCGATACCGGGATTCCGATACTTGGCGCGTATCGGATACCGGAATCGGAAGTTCCATGATTCAAAATTCAGAAATTCAGCCAATGAGAAAGATTCCAAGTGTGGGCACATCCTGTTTAGCATGGAGGGCATGAAAGTACTGGCAAGGCTGTGATTGGCTGCTGAAATGATGTCATGATGCAGTTTAAAAGTCGCTGGCGCCATTTTGCGATCACTCTGCTGTGAATTCAGTTAGTGACAGGACGCTGTTTGCTGACTGAGGGACAGTTTAGAGATAGCGATTTGCTTCTTTGTGCTTTCCAAAGGCTAATTTAGCAACCGCTGTGTTCACCTACTATTCACCTTGCTTTTGCCTTGTAGCGCTGTTTTCACAGCGATCTGCAAGGTCTCTCTGTGTGTGTGTGTGTGAGTGCAGCCCACTCTCTAGTCTGAGTGCAGCCACATAGGCCATCCATAGCTGGTTGTATTCAGTTCAGGGAGGGTGGTTCATTGCCTCATACTGTCCTTTTTTTTTTTTTTTTTTGAAGTAGTGCAGGCTGCTGCACATTTTTTCAAATAATTCCTATTAGTGTCTTTCCACCCGTCTCCATCTAATTTGTGGAAAAACACTACATAGGATAAAGTAGAGGAGGGTTTTTGGGCCTTGCAGCGCCGTTTACGGCTGTCTGCACGGTCTCCGTGTGACTGCAGCTCGCCCTGTAGTCTGTGAGCAGCCGTAGCTTGGTTGTCTCCAGCTCAGGGTTGTTCACTGCGTCATACCGCCAAATCAATTTTAATTTTTTTTCAAGTACTGTAGTCTGCTGTTAATTAATTTAAAAAAATCCTATTAGTGTCTTTCCACCCGTCTCCAGCTAATTTGTGGAAAAACACTACATAGGATAAAGTAGAGGAGGGTTTTTGGGCCTTGCAGCGCCGTTTACGGCTGTCTGCACGGTCTCCGTGTGACTGCAGCTCGCCCTGTAGTCTGTGAGCAGCTATAGCCTGGTTGTCTCCAGCTCAGGGTTGTTCACTGCGTCATACCGCCAAATCAATTTTAATTTTTTTTCAAGTACTGTAGTCTGCTGCTAATTAATTTAAAAAAATCCTATTAGTGTCTTTCCACCCGTCTCCAGCTAATTTGTGGAAAAACACTACATAGGATAAAGTAGAGGAGGGTTTTTGGGCCTTGCAGCGCCGTTTACGGCTGTCTGCACGGTCTCCGTGTGACTGCAGCTCGCCCTGTAGTCTGTGAGCAGCCGTAGCTTGGTTGTCTCCAGCTCAGGGTTGTTAACTGCGTCATACCGCCAAATCAATTTTAATTTTTTTTCAAGTACTGTAGTCTGCTGCTAATTAATTTAAAAAAATCCTATTAGTGTCTTTCCACCCGTCTCCAGCTAATTTGTGGAAAAACACTACATAGGATAAAGTAGAGGAGGGTTTTTGGGCCTTACAGCGCCGTTAACGTCTGTCTGCACGGTCTCCGTGTGACTGCAGCTCTATCCGTTGTCAGTTCAGCCCCCAAAAAAGAAATAAATAATAAAGTTCACCAAACACACCAGTTACACCACTTTACATTTGTGTAGGCCACATTAACTCATATTAAAGTCTAGTCCACACTTTAGCTAATTAGTGTTTCTTATACCTGTTAGGAGGAGTTTTTCAGGAATAAGCACACAAAGCCGTTAGTACTTTTCTGCTTTTCTTTATCAGTCAACCACGATGAAGAAGGCAGTGAGTAAGGCACGTGGGCGTGGGCGCGGAGCAGGGAGGGGACGTGGGGATTCTGTGCCCGCTGCGGGCACCGGTGACTCATCAGCACCCACTTTCACGAGGGAACAGTCGTTCATGCGCAGCTTTGTCGCCGAGCGCCGTACACCGCTGCTGCGTGAAGACCAAATTGAAGCCGTTGTGGGATGGATGGCAGCTAATGCATCAACTTCCATTAGTGCCACATCCTCTCAGACACAGAGCACTGGAGAGCAGCCATCTGTCTCTTCACCACCTGCCAAATTGCCCAGGCAGACAGAGAGCCCAGGACAGGAGCCGTCTCTACTTCTGTTCTCTGAATCTCTTGGCTTGGAAACAGGGGGCCAGCCAAGCAGCATTGGAGAAATGGAAGAAGAGGCAGGGTGCAGTGATGCCCAACAGCTTTTTCTCTCTGAGTCTGAAGAGGCGGGTGGGCCAGTGGCTCCGTTCACCACATCGCAGGCCGCATCAGCTGATGATGACACTCAGGTGCCACTTACTGGTGCGTGCTCTGCTGCTGAGACTACCCGGGAGGAGCAGTTGGGGGCAGAGGGTAGTGTGGATGACGAGGTCCTTGACCCATCTTGGCGTCAGGGACAGGAAGGTGGTGGGAGCAGCTCTGAGGAAGAGATTCCCCGTACGGTCCAAAGAGGGAGAGGGAGGGGGAAGACTGCGGATCCTGCAGCCTCCGCTTTGGCACCCGTAAGGAGCATGTCTCTTCCAAAAGTCAAAAGGGGGGCTCCCAAGACTTGCAGTGCCTGGTCCTTTTTTGACACAGTTGCAGATGACATTTGCTATGTCAGATGCAAGGTGTGTCATCAAAAAATCAAAAGAGGTCAAAAAGTCGCCAACCTCAATACCTCCAACATGTGGAAACATGTGCGCAACAGGCACCCGGCGGAGTTAGACAAACACACTGAAGAGCTAGGCCAACCAACAGCGGCAGCTACCACCTCTTCAGCTCGTGTTGCCTCTTCCTCTAGCTCACACGCAGCTGGTTCGGCTTCCTCCCAGGATCGCCGTGGAAGAACCTCTGGCCCTGTTGTCCAGAGACCCGCTGTAATTCCACCCGCAGCACCACTTTCCCAGTCAACCACACACTCCCAGCCCAGTCTACAGCCATCGGTAGTACAGGCATGGGAGAAAAGGCGGCCTTTCTCGTCAAACCACCCACGAGCACAGGCTCTGACTGCAGGCATTGCCAAACTTCTGTCACTGGAAATGCTGTCATTCAGGCTGGTGGAGACTGACAGCTTCCGTGACTTGATGTCATTGGCAGTCCCACAGTACAGTGTGCCCAGCCGCTTTTACTTCAGCAGGCAAGCCGTCCCTGCCCTGCACAAGCATGTGGAGGGACACATAAAACACGCGCTACTGAACGCCGTCAGTAGCAAGGTCCACCTCACCACCGATGCGTGGACCAGTCAACATGGACAGGGGCGATACCTTTCCCTCACTGCCCATTGGGTTAATGTAGTTGAGCCGGGTACAGACCGTGCGAGTGGCGCAGGACGTGTCCTGCCCACTCCAAGGATTGCAGGAATCCATTCTGTACGCATTGACTCCTCCTCTTACACCAGTTCCTCAGAATCATCGCTGCAGGAGCCGTCACAGTCCACCTCCACATGGACCCGTGATGAACGTGTACCTGTTACGACCGACATGAGCACAGCCGTGGCCAAACGTCAACAGGCCGTCTTGAAATTAATTTTTTTGGGGAATCGTAGCCACACAGCGCAGGAGCTCTGGAATGCCATCAAGCAGGAGAGCGATGTGTGGTTTGAGCCAGCGAATCTCCAGCCAGGCATGGTAGTGTGTGATAATGGCCGAAATCTGGTGGCAGCCCTGGGCCTCGGCAACCTCACTCACATCCCATGTCTGGCACATGTGCTCAATTTGGTCGTGCAGAGTTTTTTGAGGGACTATCCGGATCTTGATGCACTGCTGCACAAGGTCCGCCTAGAGTGTGCTCACTTGCGGCGTTCCAGCACGGCAAAAGCGCGCATTGCGGCTCTGCAGCGCCGACACCGCCTGCCGGAACATCGCATCATATGTGACCTACCTACCAGGTGGAATTCCACGTTACATATGTTGGAGCGGTTGTGTGAGCAGCAGCAAGCTGTAATGGAGTACCAGCTGTATCAGGCGCACAAAAGTCGCAGTCAGCGCCGTACAGACTTCACAACCACAGAGTGGGCCACTATGAAGGATGTCTGCCAGGTTTTGCGTCCCTTCGATTATTCCACGCGGATGGCGAGTGCAGATGATGCACTAGTCAGCATGACTGTCCCCCTTATCTGCCTGCTTGAAAAATCACTGCAAGCGCTAAGGGATGATGTTGTGGAAGAGGTGGAGGATGAGGATTCACCACTTCCATCATCTTCTGGACAGTCAGCGCCACGTGGTTCCTCACAAACGCGTAGGCAGGGGACAGTTTGTGAGGAGGATGAGGAGGAGTCAATGGAGGAGGAAGACATCCGTCCAGAGGAGGGAGTTACACAATTGTCCAGTACTCAGTGTGTACAGCGAGGGTGGGGTGATGACGAGCGGGCAGAGATCACGCCTCCAGCTGGGGACAGCGTTTCTTGGGCAGTTGGCAGTCTGCAGCACATGGTGGATTACATGCTGCAGTGCCTGAGAAACGACCGCCGCATCGACCACATTCTCAACATGTCTGATTACTGGGTGTTCACCCTCCTCGATCCTCGCTACCGGGACAACGTAGAAAGCCTCATCACACCGTTGAACCGGGAGCGAAAAATGCGGGAGTACCAAGACACACTGGTCAGTTCCATCATCTTCTCCATTCCAACTGAGAGAAGTGCTGCTAGTGCATTCCAAAGCAGCTCAGTGCGTCCAGGCAGTGGTGGAGGCTCTGCACAAAGAGGGAGCAGAAGCAGTGCCTCTGCCCAAGGCAAGACCAGTATGGCCCAACTGTGGCACAGTTTTGTGTGCCCCCCACAAAAGTCTACACCATCACAGACGGCTCCAGTCAGCAGGAGGCAACGGTTCCGTCAGATGGTGACAGACTACATGTCTTGCCCTCTTGCTGTACTCCCAGACGGCTCTTCCCCTTTCAAGTTTTGGGTCTCAAAGCTGGATACATGGCCAGAGCTAAGCCAGTATGCATTGGAGGTGCTGTCTTGCCCTGCGGCCAGTGTATTATCGGAACGTGTCTTTAGTGCTGCAGGTGGTGTACTAACTGACCGTCGCATGCGACTATCCTCCGATAACGTTGACCGGCTTACTTTCCTGAAAATGAACAAGGCCTGGATCTCGCAGGAATTTGCCACTCCTCCTCCTGATTAAATAATTAGGTCACTGTATACGTTATCCAGGTCTCCTGTTGTGTTCATCTTTCAACCACCTGAACTTACATTCCTGGGCTCCAACAACGCCAGTTGAGGCTCAGAAGTGCCATCTGCACAGTCAAAACATACGACCCAGTGTTATTGGGTTTCAGTAACGTCAGCTGATCCCCAGCTGTGTAGCCGGCAATGTGTCCTGCGACCGCCACGCTGACACAACTGAAATGTAAGGGAACCTGTCCCCCCCCCCCCCCAAGGCGTTTGTTACTGAAAGAGCCACCTTGTGCAGCAGTAATGCTGCACAAGGAAAAGGTAGCTATTTTCATTATGCTCCTTGCACACGCAGAACTTAACACTTATAAAATGTGTCCACTGATACCGTAAAACCGTCCCGGAGGTGGGACTTTCCTTCGTAATATGACGCAGCACAGCTGTCATTCCTACCCCCTCGGCGCCGTGCCCCGGCTCCTCATCGTTGTTTGATTCCGTCCCGGAGCCTGCGCTGTTATGTTATCCCTTGGCCAGGCACACTTAGCGCTGCCCATCTTCTGACATCATTTGGTGTCAGGCTGGCTGCGCCTGTGCGGCCGCGCTGTCCGAGAGCCCGCCTCGCAGTGTGGTCTAATGTAATCCCACCGCGGGCCTGGGATCAGTGGCCATGCGCAGTGCATATCCTCGCCTCTCGCTCCACTCCCTACGGCTTCTTCAGACTGTGCGGTGCCAGCTGATCCGTAATAGCATGCCACGGCCGTGGCAGCGCACAGTCTGAAAAAGCCGTAGGGAGGGGAGCGAGAGGCGAGGATATGCACTGCGCATGGCCACTGATCCCAGGCCCGCGGTGGGATTACATTAGACCACACTGCGAGGCGGGCTCTCGGACAGCGCGGCCGCACAAGCGCAGCCAGCCTGACACCAAATGATGTCAGAAGATGGGCAGCGCTAAGTGTGCCTGGCCAAGGGATAACCTAACAGCGCAGGCTCCGGGACGGAATCAAACAACGATGAGGAGCCGGGGCACGGCGCCGAGGGGGTAGGAATGACAGCTGTGCTGCGTCATATTACGAAGGAAAGTCCCACCTCCGGGACAGTTTCACGGTTTCAGGGGACACATTTTATAAGTGTTTAGTTCTGTGCTTGCAAGGAGCATAATTAAAAGAGCCACCTTTTCCTTTTGCATCTTTTGAGCTGCACAAGCTGGCTCTTTCAGCTACAAATGCCTTGGGGGGGGGGGTTAAAGGTTCCCTTTCTCCAATCAGGCTTCGGCCTACATTGTGTTCCTCTGCTTCTACTGCTGTCCCTGGGCTCCAACACCGCTAGTTGTTGCCTGGTAGTGCTGTACGCACAGTCAACAGTCGCTCCTCTGTTATTGGGGTTCAGTAACGTCAGCTGTTCCCCTGCTGTGTGTGTGGCAATCCCTCCAACCTCCTCCAACCTCATCCAAACTCCTCCTCCTCCACCTGTCCCTGGGCTCCAACACCGCTAGTTGCCGTCCAGAAGTGCTGTACGCACAGTCAACAGTCGCTCCTCTGTTATTGGGGTTCAGTAACGTCAGCTGTTCCCCTGCTGTGTGTGTGGCAATCCCTCCTACCTCCTCCAACCTCCTCCTACCTCCTCCTCCTCCACCTGTCCCTGGGCTCCAACACCGCCAGTTGCCGTCCAGAAGTGCTGTACGCACAGTCAACAGTCCCTCCTCTGTTATTGGGGTTCAGTAACGTCAGCTGTTCCCCTGCTGTGTGTGTGGCAATCCCTCCTACCTCCTCCAACCTCCTCCTACCTCCTCCTCCACCTGTCCCTGGGCTCCAACACCGCCAGTTGCCGTCCAGAAGTGCTGTACGCACAGTCAACAGTCCCTCCTCTGTTATTGGGGTTCAGTAACGTCAGCTGTTCCCCTGCTGTGTGTGTGGCAATCCCTCCTACCTCCTCCTTCCTCCTCCACCTGTCCCTGGGCTCCAACACCGCCAGTTGCCGTCCAGAAGTGCTGTACGCACAGTCAACAGTCCCTCCTCTGTTATTGGGGTTCAGTAACGTCAGCTGTTCCCCTGCTGTGTGTGTGGCAATCCCTCCTACCTCCTCCAACCTCCTCCAACCTCCTCCTCCTCCACCTGTCCCTGGGCTCCAACACCGCTAGTTGCCGTCCAGAAGTGCTGTACGCACAGTCAACAGTCGCTCCTCTGTTATTGGGGTTCAGTAACGTCAGCTGTTCCCCTGCTGTGTGTGTGGCAATCCCTCCTACCTCCTCCAACCTCCTCCTACCTCCTCCTCCTCCACCTGTCCCTGGGCTCCAACACCGCCAGTTGCCGTCCAGAAGTGCTGTACGCACAGTCAACAGTCCCTCCTCTGTTATTGGGGTTCAGTAACGTCAGCTGTTCCCCTGCTGTGTGTGTGGCAATCCCTCCTACCTCCTCCTACCTCCTCCTCCTCCACCTGTCCCTGGGCTCCAACACCGCCAGTTGCCGTCCAGAAGTGCTGTACGCACAGTCAACAGTCCCTCCTCTGTTATTGGGGTTCAGTAACGTCAGCTGTTCCCCTGCTGTGTGTGTGGCAATCCCTCCTACCTCCTCCTTCCTCCTCCACCTGTCCCTGGGCTCCAACACCGCCAGTTGCCGTCCAGAAGTGCTGTACGCACAGTCAACAGTCCCTCCTCTGTTATTGGGGTTCAGTAACGTCAGCTGTTCCCCTGCTGTGTGTGTGGCAATCCCTCCTACCTCCTCCAACCTCCTCCAACCTCCTCCTCCTCCACCTGTCCCTGGGCTCCAACACCGCTAGTTGCCGTCCAGAAGTGCTGTACGCACAGTCAACAGTCGCTCCTCTGTTATTGGGGTTCAGTAACGTCAGCTGTTCCCCTGCTGTGTGTGTGGCAATCCCTCCTACCTCCTCCAACCTCCTCCTACCTCCTCCTCCTCCACCTGTCCCTGGGCTCCAACACCGCCAGTTGCCGTCCAGAAGTGCTGTACGCACAGTCAACAGTCCCTCCTCTGTTATTGGGGTTCAGTAACGTCAGCTGTTCCCCTGCTGTGTGTGTGGCAATCCCTCCTACCTCCTCCTACCTCCTCCACCTGTCCCTGGGCTCCAACACCGCCAGTTGCCGTCCAGAAGTGCTGTACGCACAGTCAACAGTCCCTCCTCTGTTATTGGGGTTCAGTAACGTCAGCTGTTCCCCTGCTGTGTGTGTGGCAATCCCTCCAACCTCCTCCAACCTCATCCAAACTCCTCCTCCTCCACCTGTCCCTGGGCTCCAACACCGCTAGTTGCCGTCCAGAAGTGCTGTACGCACAGTCAACAGTCGCTCCTCTGTTATTGGGGTTCAGTAACGTCAGCTGTTCCCCTGCTGTGTGTGTGGCAATCCCTCCTACCTCCTCCAACCTCCTCCTACCTCCTCCTCCTCCACCTGTCCCTGGGCTCCAACACCGCCAGTTGCCGTCCAGAAGTGCTGTACGCACAGTCAACAGTCCCTCCTCTGTTATTGGGGTTCAGTAACGTCAGCTGTTCCCCTGCTGTGTGTGTGGCAATCCCTCCTACCTCCTCCTACCTCCTCCACCTGTCCCTGGGCTCCAACACCGCCAGTTGCCGTCCAGAAGTGCTGTACGCACAGTCAACAGTCCCTCCTCTGTTATTGGGGTTCAGTAACGTCAGCTGTTCCCCTGCTGTGTGTGTGGCAATCCCTCCTACCTCCTCCTACCTCCTCCTCCTCCACCTGTCCCTGGGCTCCAACACCGCCAGTTGCCGTCCAGAAGTGCTGTACGCACAGTCAACAGTCCCTCCTCTGTTATTGGGGTTCAGTAACGTCAGCTGTTCCCCTGCTGTGTGTGTGGCAATCCCTCCTACCTCCTCCAACCTCCTCCAACCTCCTCCTCCTCCACCTGTCCCTGGGCTCCAACACCGCTAGTTGCCGTCCAGAAGTGCTGTACGCACAGAGCCAAACACCTCGCCAATGTGTTAGTGGGGTTCAGCACCGCCAGCTGTTCCCCTGCTGTGTATACGGCAACGTGTACTGCGACCGCCACGCAGACACAACAAGTTAAATGTAAGGGAACCTGACCCCCCCCCCCCCCAGGCGTTTGTTACTGAAGGAGCCACCTTGTGCAGCAGTAATAATGCAAAGGGAAAAAGTGCCTCTTTTCGTGATGCTCCTTGCACATGCTGAACCTAACACTTATGAAATGTGTCCCCACACAGCGTTAAACCGTCCGGTAGGTGGAACTTTCCTTTGTCGTGTGACGCAGCACAGCCATCATTTTTACCCCCTTGGCGCCGTGCGCCCACTCCTCAGCGTTGTTTGAATCTGTCCCGGAGCCTGCGCTGTTAGGTTAGCCCTTGGCCATGCACACATGTTGCGCTGCCCGTCTTCTGACCTCATTTGGTGTCAGGCTGGCTGCGCCTGTGCGGGTGCGCTGGTCGAGATCCCGCCTCGCAGTGTCGTCTAATGTAATCCCACCGCGGGCCTGTGATCCGTGCCCGTGCGCAGTGCATATCCTCTCCTCTCACTCCCCTCCCTACGGCTTCTTCAGACTGTGCGATGTCAGCTGGTCCCTAATAGCATGCCACGGCCGTGACAACGCACAGTCTGAAAAAGCCGTAGGGAGGGGAGTGAGAGGACAGGATATGCACTGCGCACGGGCACGGATCACAGGCCCGCGGTGGGATTACATTAGACGACACTGCGAGGCGGGATCTCGGCCAGCGCACCCGCACAGGCGCAGCCAGCCTGACACCAAATGAGGTCAGAAGACGGGCAGCGCAACATGTGTGCATGGCCAAGGGCTAACCTAACAGCGCAGGCTCCGGGACAGATTCAAACAACGCTGAGGAGTGGGCGCACGGCGCCAAGGGGGTAAAAATGATGGCTGTGCTGCGTCACACGACAAAGGAAAGTTCCACCTACCGGACGGTTTAACGCTGTGAGGAGACACATTTCATAAATGTTTGGTTCCGCATGTACAAGGACCATAATTAAAAGAGCTAAGTTTACCTTTTCCAGCATTAGTGCTGTACACAATGGCTCTTTCAGCTACAAACGCCTGGGGGGGGGGGTGTTAAAGGTTTCCTTTCAACTTGCTCGAGTGCAGGCTTCGGCCTACACTCCGCTCCCCCTGCTCCTCCTGCTGACCCTGGGCTCTAACACCGCCAGTTTTTGCCCAGATGTGCTAGCTGCACAGAGAAAAACACCAGCCAATGTGTCAGTGGGGTTCAGCACCGCCAGCTGTTCCCCTGCTGTGTAGCCGGCAACGTGTCCTGCGACCGCCACGCAGACACAAGAACTGAAATTGAAGGGAACCTGTCCCCCCTCCCCCAGGTGTTTCTATGTTTTACAGCTACCTTGAACAGCAGTAATGCTGCATGTGTTCAAGGTGGCTCAGAAACTTATTCTCCTTGCCCATGTTGAAGTGAACACGTCTAAAATGTGTCCTCTGTGACCATTAAAACGTCCCTCAGGTGTGATTTGACTTTGTATTGACACACGCAACAAGCTCCTTGGTAGCGCTGCCCGTCTTCTGGCATCATTGTTTGGCTGGCTGCGCCTCTGCGGCCGCCCTGACCCACACAACGCCCCTCGGTGTCTTATTTATTGGGACTGCGAGGGTGTGATTGATGGGCAGGATCAGTGCATCAGTTCGCCTGTCCCTCCTCTCCTTCCGCCTTCTTCGGACTGTGCGGCTTCATGGCCGTGGCATGCGATAAGGGATCAGATGACGCCGCACAGTCTGAAGCGGGTGTAAGGACCCGAGTGTGAGAGGCCAACATATGTGCTGCGCCAGGCCCTGAATCCCAGCCCCGCAGTGTTTTAACAATGTTAAGACACTGCGGGGCTGGGATTCATGGGCATCGCGAACCGCACCGGCCGACATTACATGATGCCAGAAGATGGGCAGCGCTAACGGCGCTAGGCCAGGGGATAACACGACAGCGCAGACTCCTGTACAGCAAATAACAACGCTCAGGAGGCTGCACCCAGCACCAAGGTGGGATTCTTGACATCTGTGCTGCGTCTCATTACAAAGGGAACTCTCGCCTCCATTACACAGTTTGACTGTATAAAGGGCTAAATGTTATACGTGTTCCATTCAGCGTGTGCAAGGAGAAAAATTACAAGAGCAACCTTTGACTTGCGCAGCACTACTGCTGCATAAGCTGTGGCTCTTCTACTTTGTAACCCCTGAGGGGGGGTTAAAGGTGACTTTTGAAATCGGTTCAATTAGGCTTCGGCCTACACTCTGCTCCACCTGCAGAGCCCGGGCTCCAACAACGCTAGTTGCTGTCCGGAAGTGCTGGCTGCACAGAGCCAAACACCTCGCCAATGTGTCAGTGGGGTCCAGCACCGCCAGCTGTTCCCCTGCTGTGTAGCCGGCAACGTGTCCTGCAAAAGCCACGCAGACACAACACACCCAAAGCTGCCGCCTGTGCAGGCTTCGGCCTACACTCCCCTCCCCCTGCTCCTCCTCCTCCTGCTCCTCCTCCTGCTGTCCCTGGGCTCTAACACACCGCCAGTTTTTGCCCAGATGTGCTAGCTGCACAGAGAAAAACACCAGCCAATGTGTCAGTGGGGTCCAGCACCGCCAGCTGTTCCCCTGCTGTGCAGCCGGCAACGTGTCCTGCAAAAGCCACGCAGACACAAGAACTGAAATTGAAGGGAACCTGTCCCCCCTCCCCCAGGCGTTTTTACGTTATCCAGCCACCTTGTACAGCGGTAATGCTGCATGTGTGCAAGGTGGCTCATAAACGTATTCTCCTCGCACATGTGGAACTGAAAACACGTCTGAAATGTGTCCTCTGTGTGACCATTTAACCGTCCCGGGGGTGTGACTTTCCTTTGTAATGACACGCTGCAACCCCCTTGGTAGCGCTGCCCGTCTTCTGGCATCATTGTTTGGCTGGCTGCGCCTCTGCGGCCGCCCTGACCCACACAACGCCCCTCGGTGTCTTATTTATTGGGACTGCGAGGGTGTGATTGATGGGCAGGATCAGTGCATCAGTTCGCCTGTCCCTCCTCTCCTTCCGCCTTCTTCGGACTGTGCGGCTTCATGGCCGTGGCATGCGATAAGGGATCAGATGACGCCGCACAGTCTGAAGCGGGTGTAAGGACCCGCGTGTGAGAGGCGAACATATGTGCTGCGCCAGGCCCTGAATCCCAGCCCCGCAGTGTTTTAACAATGTTAAGACACTGCGGGGCTGGGATTCATGGTCATCGCGAACCGCAACGGCCGACATTAAATGATGTCAGAAGATGGGCAGCGCTAACGGCGCTAGGCCAGGGGATAACACGACAGCGCAGACTCCTGTACAGCAAATAACAACGCTCAGGAGGCTGCACCCAGCACCAAGGTGGGATTCTTGACATCTGTGCTGCGTCTCATTACAAAGGGAACTCTCGCCTCCATTACACAGTTTGACTGTATAAAGGGCTAAATGTTATACGTGTTCCATTCAGCGTGTGCAAGGAGAAAAATTACAAGAGCAACCTTTGACTTGCGCAGCACTACTGCTGCATAAGCTGTGGCTCTTCTACTTTCTAACCCCTGAGGGGGGGTTAAAGGTGACTTTTGAAATCGGTTCAATTAGGCTTCGGCCTACACTCTGCTCCACCTGCAGAGCCCGGGCTCCAACAACGCTAGTTGCTGTCCGGAAGTGCTGGCTGCACAGAGCCAAACACCTCGCCAATGTGTCAGTGGGGTCCAGCACCGCCAGCTGTTCCCCTGCTGTGTAGCCGGCAACGTGTCCTGCAAAAGCCACGCAGACACAACACACCCAAAGCTGCCGCCTGTGCAGGCTTCGGCCTACACTCCCCTCCCCCTGCTCCTCCTCCTCCTGCTCCTCCTCCTGCTGTCCCTGGGCTCTAACACACCGCCAGTTTTTGCCCAGATGTGCTAGCTGCACAGAGAAAAACACCAGCCAATGTGTCAGTGGGGTCCAGCACCGCCAGCTGTTCCCCTGCTGTGCAGCCGGCAACGTGTCCTGCAAAAGCCACGCAGACACAAGAACTGAAATTGAAGGGAACCTGTCCCCCCTCCCCCAGGCGTTTTTACGTTATCCAGCCACCTTGTACAGCGGTAATGCTGCATGTGTGCAAGGTGGCTCATAAACGTATTCTCCTCGCACATGTGGAACTGAAAACACGTCTGAAATGTGTCCTCTGTGTGACCATTTAACCGTCCCGGGGGTGTGACTTTCCTTTGTAATGACACGCTGCAACCCCCTTGGTAGCGCTGCCCGTCTTCTGGCATCATTGTTTGGCTGGCTGCGCCTCTGCGGCCGCCCTGACCCACACAACGCCCCTCGGTGTCTTATTTATTGGGACTGCGAGGGTGTGATTGATGGGCAGGATCAGTGCATCAGTTCGCCTGTCCCTCCTCTCCTTCCGCCTTCTTCGGACTGTGCGGCTTCATGGCCGTGGCATGCGATAAGGGATCAGATGACGCCGCACAGTCTGAAGCGGGTGTAAGGACCCGCGTGTGAGAGGCGAACATATGTGCTGCGCCAGGCCCTGAATCCCAGCCCCGCAGTGTTTTAACAATGTTAAGACACTGCGGGGCTGGGATTCATGGTCATCGCGAACCGCAACGGCCGACATTAAATGATGTCAGAAGATGGGCAGCGCTAACGGCGCTAGGCCAGGGGATAACACGACAGCGCAGACTCCTGTACAGCAAATAACAACGCTCAGGAGGCTGCACCCAGCACCAAGGTGGGATTCTTGACATCTGTGCTGCGTCTCATTACAAAGGGAACTCTCGCCTCCATTACACAGTTTGACTGTATAAAGGGCTAAATGTTATACGTGTTCCATTCAGCGTGTGCAAGGAGAAAAATTACAAGAGCAACCTTTGACTTGCGCAGCACTACTGCTGCATAAGCTGTGGCTCTTCTACTTTCTAACCCCTGAGGGGGGGTTAAAGGTGACTTTTGAAATCGGTTCAATTAGGCTTCGGCCTACACTCTGCTCCACCTGCAGAGCCCGGGCTCCAACAACGCTAGTTGCTGTCCGGAAGTGCTGGCTGCACAGAGCCAAACACCTCGCCAATGTGTCAGTGGGGTCCAGCACCGCCAGCTGTTCCCCTGCTGTGTAGCCGGCAACGTGTCCTGCAAAAGCCACGCAGACACAACACACCCAAAGCTGCCGCCTGTGCAGGCTTCGGCCTACACTCCCCTCCCCCTGCTCCTCCTCCTCCTGCTCCTCCTCCTGCTGTCCCTGGGCTCTAACACACCGCCAGTTTTTGCCCAGATGTGCTAGCTGCACAGAGAAAAACACCAGCCAATGTGTCAGTGGGGTCCAGCACCGCCAGCTGTTCCCCTGCTGTGCAGCCGGCAACGTGTCCTGCAAAAGCCACGCAGACACAAGAACTGAAATTGAAGGGAACCTGTCCCCCCTCCCCCAGGCGTTTTTACGTTATCCAGCCACCTTGTACAGCGGTAATGCTGCATGTGTGCAAGGTGGCTCATAAACGTATTCTCCTCGCACATGTGGAACTGAAAACACGTCTGAAATGTGTCCTCTGTGTGACCATTTAACCGTCCCGGGGGTGTGACTTTCCTTTGTAATGACACGCTGCAACCCCCTTGGTAGCGCTGCCCGTCTTCTGGCATCATTGTTTGGCTGGCTGCGCCTCTGCGGCCGCCCTGACCCACACAACGCCCCTCGGTGTCTTATTTATTGGGACTGCGAGGGTGTGATTGATGGGCAGGATCAGTGCATCAGTTCGCCTGTCCCTCCTCTCCTTCCGCCTTCTTCGGACTGTGCGGCTTCATGGCCGTGGCATGCGATAAGGGATCAGATGACGCCGCACAGTCTGAAGCGGGTGTAAGGACCCGCGTGTGAGAGGCGAACATATGTGCTGCGCCAGGCCCTGAATCCCAGCCCCGCAGTGTTTTAACAATGTTAAGACACTGCGGGGCTGGGATTCATGGTCATCGCGAACCGCAACGGCCGACATTAAATGATGTCAGAAGATGGGCAGCGCTAACGGCGCTAGGCCAGGGGATAACACGACAGCGCAGACTCCTGTACAGCAAATAACAACGCTCAGGAGGCTGCACCCAGCACCAAGGTGGGATTCTTGACATCTGTGCTGCGTCTCATTACAAAGGGAACTCTCGCCTCCATTACACAGTTTGACTGTATAAAGGGCTAAATGTTATACGTGTTCCATTCAGCGTGTGCAAGGAGAAAAATTACAAGAGCAACCTTTGACTTGCGCAGCACTACTGCTGCATAAGCTGTGGCTCTTCTACTTTCTAACCCCTGAGGGGGGGTTAAAGGTGACTTTTGAAATCGGTTCAATTAGGCTTCGGCCTACACTCTGCTCCACCTGCAGAGCCCGGGCTCCAACAACGCTAGTTGCTGTCCGGAAGTGCTGGCTGCACAGAGCCAAACACCTCGCCAATGTGTCAGTGGGGTCCAGCACCGCCAGCTGTTCCCCTGCTGTGTAGCCGGCAACGTGTCCTGCAAAAGCCACGCAGACACAACACACCCAAAGCTGCCGCCTGTGCAGGCTTCGGCCTACACTCCCCTCCCCCTGCTCCTCCTCCTCCTGCTCCTCCTCCTGCTGTCCCTGGGCTCTAACACACCGCCAGTTTTTGCCCAGATGTGCTAGCTGCACAGAGAAAAACACCAGCCAATGTGTCAGTGGGGTCCAGCACCGCCAGCTGTTCCCCTGCTGTGCAGCCGGCAACGTGTCCTGCAAAAGCCACGCAGACACAAGAACTGAAATTGAAGGGAACCTGTCCCCCCTCCCCCAGGCGTTTTTACGTTATCCAGCCACCTTGTACAGCGGTAATGCTGCATGTGTGCAAGGTGGCTCATAAACGTATTCTCCTCGCACATGTGGAACTGAAAACACGTCTGAAATGTGTCCTCTGTGTGACCATTTAACCGTCCCGGGGGTGTGACTTTCCTTTGTAATGACACGCTGCAACCCCCTTGGTAGCGCTGCCCGTCTTCTGGCATCATTGTTTGGCTGGCTGCGCCTCTGCGGCCGCCCTGACCCACACAACGCCCCTCGGTGTCTTATTTATTGGGACTGCGAGGGTGTGATTGATGGGCAGGATCAGTGCATCAGTTCGCCTGTCCCTCCTCTCCTTCCGCCTTCTTCGGACTGTGCGGCTTCATGGCCGTGGCATGCGATAAGAGATCAGATGACGCCGCACAGTCTGAAGCGGGTGTAAGGACCCGCGTGTGAGAGGCGAACATATGTGCTGCGCCAGGCCCTGAATCCCAGCCCCGCAGTGTTTTAACAATGTTAAGACACTGCGGGGCTGGGATTCATGGTCATCGCGAACCGCAACGGCCGACATTAAATGATGTCAGAAGATGGGCAGCGCTAACGGCGCTAGGCCAGGGGATAACACGACAGCGCAGACTCCTGTACAGCAAATAACAACGCTCAGGAGGCTGCACCCAGCACCAAGGTGGGATTCTTGACATCTGTGCTGCGTCTCATTACAAAGGGAACTCTCGCCTCCATTACACAGTTTGACTGTATAAAGGGCTAAATGTTATACGTGTTCCATTCAGCGTGTGCAAGGAGAAAAATTACAAGAGCAACCTTTGACTTGCGCAGCACTACTGCTGCATAAGCTGTGGCTCTTCTACTTTCTAACCCCTGAGGGGGGGTTAAAGGTGACTTTTGAAATCGGTTCAATTAGGCTTCGGCCTACACTCTGCTCCACCTGCAGAGCCCGGGCTCCAACAACGCTAGTTGCTGTCCGGAAGTGCTGGCTGCACAGAGCCAAACACCTCGCCAATGTGTCAGTGGGGTCCAGCACCGCCAGCTGTTCCCCTGCTGTGTAGCCGGCAACGTGTCCTGCAAAAGCCACGCAGACACAACACACCCAAAGCTGCCGCCTGTGCAGGCTTCGGCCTACACTCCCCTCCCCCTGCTCCTCCTCCTCCTGCTCCTCCTCCTGCTGTCCCTGGGCTCTAACACACCGCCAGTTTTTGCCCAGATGTGCTAGCTGCACAGAGAAAAACACCAGCCAATGTGTCAGTGGGGTCCAGCACCGCCAGCTGTTCCCCTGCTGTGCAGCCGGCAACGTGTCCTGCAAAAGCCACGCAGACACAAGAACTGAAATTGAAGGGAACCTGTCCCCCCTCCCCCAGGCGTTTTTACGTTATCCAGCCACCTTGTACAGCGGTAATGCTGCATGTGTGCAAGGTGGCTCATAAACGTATTCTCCTCGCACATGTGGAACTGAAAACACGTCTGAAATGTGTCCTCTGTGTGACCATTTAACCGTCCCGGGGGTGTGACTTTCCTTTGTAATGACACGCTGCAACCCCCTTGGTAGCGCTGCCCGTCTTCTGGCATCATTGTTTGGCTGGCTGCGCCTCTGCGGCCGCCCTGACCCACACAACGCCCCTCGGTGTCTTATTTATTGGGACTGCGAGGGTGTGATTGATGGGCAGGATCAGTGCATCAGTTCGCCTGTCCCTCCTCTCCTTCCGCCTTCTTCGGACTGTGCGGCTTCATGGCCGTGGCATGCGATAAGGGATCAGATGACGCCGCACAGTCTGAAGCGGGTGTAAGGACCCGCGTGTGAGAGGCGAACATATGTGCTGCGCCAGGCCCTGAATCCCAGCCCCGCAGTGTTTTAACAATGTTAAGACACTGCGGGGCTGGGATTCATGGTCATCGCGAACCGCAACGGCCGACATTAAATGATGTCAGAAGATGGGCAGCGCTAACGGCGCTAGGCCAGGGGATAACACGACAGCGCAGACTCCTGTACAGCAAATAACAACGCTCAGGAGGCTGCACCCAGCACCAAGGTGGGATTCTTGACATCTGTGCTGCGTCTCATTACAAAGGGAACTCTCGCCTCCATTACACAGTTTGACTGTATAAAGGGCTAAATGTTATACGTGTTCCATTCAGCGTGTGCAAGGAGAAAAATTACAAGAGCAACCTTTGACTTGCGCAGCACTACTGCTGCATAAGCTGTGGCTCTTCTACTTTCTAACCCCTGAGGGGGGGTTAAAGGTGACTTTTGAAATCGGTTCAATTAGGCTTCGGCCTACACTCTGCTCCACCTGCAGAGCCCGGGCTCCAACAACGCTAGTTGCTGTCCGGAAGTGCTGGCTGCACAGAGCCAAACACCTCGCCAATGTGTCAGTGGGGTCCAGCACCGCCAGCTGTTCCCCTGCTGTGTAGCCGGCAACGTGTCCTGCAAAAGCCACGCAGACACAACACACCCAAAGCTGCCGCCTGTGCAGGCTTCGGCCTACACTCCCCTCCCCCTGCTCCTCCTCCTCCTGCTCCTCCTCCTGCTGTCCCTGGGCTCTAACACACCGCCAGTTTTTGCCCAGATGTGCTAGCTGCACAGAGAAAAACACCAGCCAATGTGTCAGTGGGGTCCAGCACCGCCAGCTGTTCCCCTGCTGTGCAGCCGGCAACGTGTCCTGCAAAAGCCACGCAGACACAAGAACTGAAATTGAAGGGAACCTGTCCCCCCTCCCCCAGGCGTTTTTACGTTATCCAGCCACCTTGTACAGCGGTAATGCTGCATGTGTGCAAGGTGGCTCATAAACGTATTCTCCTCGCACATGTGGAACTGAAAACACGTCTGAAATGTGTCCTCTGTGTGACCATTTAACCGTCCCGGGGGTGTGACTTTCCTTTGTAATGACACGCTGCAACCCCCTTGGTAGCGCTGCCCGTCTTCTGGCATCATTGTTTGGCTGGCTGCGCCTCTGCGGCCGCCCTGACCCACACAACGCCCCTCGGTGTCTTATTTATTGGGACTGCGAGGGTGTGATTGATGGGCAGGATCAGTGCATCAGTTCGCCTGTCCCTCCTCTCCTTCCGCCTTCTTCGGACTGTGCGGCTTCATGGCCGTGGCATGCGATAAGGGATCAGATGACGCCGCACAGTCTGAAGCGGGTGTAAGGACCCGCGTGTGAGAGGCGAACATATGTGCTGCGCCAGGCCCTGAATCCCAGCCCCGCAGTGTTTTAACAATGTTAAGACACTGCGGGGCTGGGATTCATGGTCATCGCGAACCGCAACGGCCGACATTAAATGATGTCAGAAGATGGGCAGCGCTAACGGCGCTAGGCCAGGGGATAACACGACAGCGCAGACTCCTGTACAGCAAATAACAACGCTCAGGAGGCTGCACCCAGCACCAAGGTGGGATTCTTGACATCTGTGCTGCGTCTCATTACAAAGGGAACTCTCGCCTCCATTACACAGTTTGACTGTATAAAGGGCTAAATGTTATACGTGTTCCATTCAGCGTGTGCAAGGAGAAAAATTACAAGAGCAACCTTTGACTTGCGCAGCACTACTGCTGCATAAGCTGTGGCTCTTCTACTTTCTAACCCCTGAGGGGGGGTTAAAGGTGACTTTTGAAATCGGTTCAATTAGGCTTCGGCCTACACTCTGCTCCACCTGCAGAGCCCGGGCTCCAACAACGCTAGTTGCTGTCCGGAAGTGCTGGCTGCACAGAGCCAAACACCTCGCCAATGTGTCAGTGGGGTCCAGCACCGCCAGCTGTTCCCCTGCTGTGTAGCCGGCAACGTGTCCTGCAAAAGCCACGCAGACACAACACACCCAAAGCTGCCGCCTGTGCAGGCTTCGGCCTACACTCCCCTCCCCCTGCTCCTCCTCCTCCTGCTCCTCCTCCTGCTGTCCCTGGGCTCTAACACACCGCCAGTTTTTGCCCAGATGTGCTAGCTGCACAGAGAAAAACACCAGCCAATGTGTCAGTGGGGTCCAGCACCGCCAGCTGTTCCCCTGCTGTGCAGCCGGCAACGTGTCCTGCAAAAGCCACGCAGACACAAGAACTGAAATTGAAGGGAACCTGTCCCCCCTCCCCCAGGCGTTTTTACGTTATCCAGCCACCTTGTACAGCGGTAATGCTGCATGTGTGCAAGGTGGCTCATAAACGTATTCTCCTCGCACATGTGGAACTGAAAACACGTCTGAAATGTGTCCTCTGTGTGACCATTTAACCGTCCCGGGGGTGTGACTTTCCTTTGTAATGACACGCTGCAACCCCCTTGGTAGCGCTGCCCGTCTTCTGGCATCATTGTTTGGCTGGCTGCGCCTCTGCGGCCGCCCTGACCCACACAACGCCCCTCGGTGTCTTATTTATTGGGACTGCGAGGGTGTGATTGATGGGCAGGATCAGTGCATCAGTTCGCCTGTCCCTCCTCTCCTTCCGCCTTCTTCGGACTGTGCGGCTTCATGGCCGTGGCATGCGATAAGGGATCAGATGACGCCGCACAGTCTGAAGCGGGTGTAAGGACCCGCGTGTGAGAGGCGAACATATGTGCTGCGCCAGGCCCTGAATCCCAGCCCCGCAGTGTTTTAACAATGTTAAGACACTGCGGGGCTGGGATTCATGGTCATCGCGAACCGCAACGGCCGACATTAAATGATGTCAGAAGATGGGCAGCGCTAACGGCGCTAGGCCAGGGGATAACACGACAGCGCAGACTCCTGTACAGCAAATAACAACGCTCAGGAGGCTGCACCCAGCACCAAGGTGGGATTCTTGACATCTGTGCTGCGTCTCATTACAAAGGGAACTCTCGCCTCCATTACACAGTTTGACTGTATAAAGGGCTAAATGTTATACGTGTTCCATTCAGCGTGTGCAAGGAGAAAAATTACAAGAGCAACCTTTGACTTGCGCAGCACTACTGCTGCATAAGCTGTGGCTCTTCTACTTTCTAACCCCTGAGGGGGGGTTAAAGGTGACTTTTGAAATCGGTTCAATTAGGCTTCGGCCTACACTCTGCTCCACCTGCAGAGCCCGGGCTCCAACAACGCTAGTTGCTGTCCGGAAGTGCTGGCTGCACAGAGCCAAACACCTCGCCAATGTGTCAGTGGGGTCCAGCACCGCCAGCTGTTCCCCTGCTGTGTAGCCGGCAACGTGTCCTGCAAAAGCCACGCAGACACAACACACCCAAAGCTGCCGCCTGTGCAGGCTTCGGCCTACACTCCCCTCCCCCTGCTCCTCCTCCTCCTGCTCCTCCTCCTGCTGTCCCTGGGCTCTAACACACCGCCAGTTTTTGCCCAGATGTGCTAGCTGCACAGAGAAAAACACCAGCCAATGTGTCAGTGGGGTCCAGCACCGCCAGCTGTTCCCCTGCTGTGCAGCCGGCAACGTGTCCTGCAAAAGCCACGCAGACACAAGAACTGAAATTGAAGGGAACCTGTCCCCCCTCCCCCAGGCGTTTTTACGTTATCCAGCCACCTTGTACAGCGGTAATGCTGCATGTGTGCAAGGTGGCTCATAAACGTATTCTCCTCGCACATGTGGAACTGAAAACACGTCTGAAATGTGTCCTCTGTGTGACCATTTAACCGTCCCGGGGGTGTGACTTTCCTTTGTAATGACACGCTGCAACCCCCTTGGTAGCGCTGCCCGTCTTCTGGCATCATTGTTTGGCTGGCTGCGCCTCTGCGGCCGCCCTGACCCACACAACGCCCCTCGGTGTCTTATTTATTGGGACTGCGAGGGTGTGATTGATGGGCAGGATCAGTGCATCAGTTCGCCTGTCCCTCCTCTCCTTCCGCCTTCTTCGGACTGTGCGGCTTCATGGCCGTGGCATGCGATAAGGGATCAGATGACGCCGCACAGTCTGAAGCGGGTGTAAGGACCCGCGTGTGAGAGGCGAACATATGTGCTGCGCCAGGCCCTGAATCCCAGCCCCGCAGTGTTTTAACAATGTTAAGACACTGCGGGGCTGGGATTCATGGTCATCGCGAACCGCAACGGCCGACATTAAATGATGTCAGAAGATGGGCAGCGCTAACGGCGCTAGGCCAGGGGATAACACGACAGCGCAGACTCCTGTACAGCAAATAACAACGCTCAGGAGGCTGCACCCAGCACCAAGGTGGGATTCTTGACATCTGTGCTGCGTCTCATTACAAAGGGAACTCTCGCCTCCATTACACAGTTTGACTGTATAAAGGGCTAAATGTTATACGTGTTCCATTCAGCGTGTGCAAGGAGAAAAATTACAAGAGCAACCTTTGACTTGCGCAGCACTACTGCTGCATAAGCTGTGGCTCTTCTACTTTCTAACCCCTGAGGGGGGGTTAAAGGTTACCTTTGAAATTGGTTCAAGTAGGCTTCGGCCTACACTCTGCTCCCCCTGCAGAGCCCGGGCTACAACACCGCTCGTTGCTGTCCGGAAGTGCTGGCTGCACAGAGCCAAACACCTCGCCAATGTGTCAGTGGGGTCCAGCACCGCCAGCTGTTCCCCTGCTGTGTAGCCGGCAACGTGTCCTGCGACCGCCACGCAGACACAACACACCCAAAGCTGCCGCCAGTGCAGGCTTCGGCCTACACTCCCCTCCCCCTGCTCCTGCTCCTCCTCCTTCTCCTGCTGTCCCTGGGCTCTAACACACCGCCAGTTGGGGCCCAGATGTGCTAGCTGCACAGAGAAAAACACCAGCCAATGTGTCAGTGGGGTTCAGCACCGCCAGCTGTTCCCCTGCTGTGCAGCCGGCATCGTGTCCTGCAAAAGCCACGCAGACACTTGCTCTTGTACCTTCTGCTCCCCATCCTGGTTCCAGTACCGTCAGCTGGTTCCGGGCAGAGCCTTTGGCTTAGGTGCCTCCCTTTGGTATCCGAGTTCCACCAACGTCAGGTGGTCCTTGGTAGTGCTTTCAGGCACGGGTACCTCCTGCTTAGTAACCGGGTTCCAGTAACGTCAGCTGGTCCTCGGTAGTTCCATTGGCTCTTGGACCTTCGGCTACCCATCCGGGTTCCAGCACCGTCAGCTGGTTCTCGGCAGTGTCTTTTGCTCTTGTACCTTCTGCTCCCCATCCTGGTTCCAGTACCGTCAGCTGGTTCCGGGCAGAGCCTTTGGCTTAGGTGCCTCCCTCTGGGTATCTGAGTTCCACCAACGTCAGGTGGTCCTTGGTAGTGCTTTCAGCACGGGTACCTCCTGCTTAGTAACCGGGTTCCAGTAACGTCAGCTGGTCCTCGGTCGTTCCATTGGCTCTTGGACCTTCGGGTAGCCATCTGAGCTCCAGTTCCATCAGCTGGTTCTCGGCATTCTCTCAGCCTTCTTGTACCTTCTGCTGCATTTCCAAGTTCAAGAGACTAAACACGATGACCCGGAAGACCACCCCTAAGATGACGACGACACCAGAGACGACAACCACCGTGATGACGACGACCCTGGAGACGATGACCCTGAAGACCACCCCGATGACGACGACCCCGGAGACGACCCCGATGACGACGACCCCGGAGACGACGACCCTGGAGACGACGACGACCTGGAAGACCGAGAAGCAGAAGAACAAGAGGCTGCAGAACAAAGAGCAGAAGGACATTAAGCATAACACAAAATATCAGAGCAAAAAATATTATGTAAATTATAAGCAGAAGAAGACTAAGCAGTGTATGGGGGTGAGTCCGTTCCTCCTCGTGGTGCCCCTGGATAAAGCCTGATGCTGCAGGCCAAACTGAACGCGGACAAATGTAACTGTTTTGTGACAGGCAGAACGGAAGGTGTAATCTTCAAACTTTTATAGATAACAACTACGGGAATGCCTGTCACAAATAAGAATATGATGAAGAAGTAGAATATGATGAAGATAATAGTAAAATAAAAAGAATATGAACAATGTAACCCAAAAAATAATAGGTAGAAGATGAAGAAGAAGATGAAGAAGGTGAAGAAGTTGATGTCAAAGAAGCTGATGATGAGGATAATGAAGAAGAAAGCGTGGGAGAAGTAAAAAAGAAGGTGAAGGGCGTGGAAGTAGTGAAACATCAATATCTGACATAAAAAAAAAAAATAACATAGTCAAATTCTTTCTAACGCCGAACGTCATAAAAAAAAAAAAAAAATCCTGCTATTCTATTAGATTGGGCTAAACCTCTGTGCCTTTAATGTCTCCGCCACGTCCCCCAATACATCCTACATTATTCTTAGTTGTTTTCCTTCATGTAGAATGAACCTACAAGTGTATAAAGGGTTTATTTTAATTCCGATATTTTCGTCCCATTGACTTGCATTGGGATCGGGTATCGGTATCGGATTGGATTCCGATACTGTGACGGTATCGGCCGATACTTTCCGATTCCGATACTTTCCGATATCGGAAAGTATCGCTCAACACTACTATTAAGTTAAATTTTCAAACATTAACCCAATTCACGACCTATGATGTAAAGGTACGTCAGTGGCCATGTCCCTGCCTTTGATGCGAGCTCCGGCACTGAGACCACATTTTTCCAGGCACGTGACAGCCGATTTGATCAGCAGTCATGTGCCTCTAACAGCCAAAGATGGAATTGTGATTTTAGAAATAATCAGGATTGACTCCTTCCCAACATGTGCTGTACTAGTACTGCTCTACGGGAGGTATGTTTCCACAAACAGCAGTACTAGTACAGTGCACCGATCGCGCGGCCTCATGCTGAGCGCCGTGGTGATTGCATGTGGGTGTCAGCTGTATAATAAATAAAAAGAAAGATATGCACACTAGTGGGATCAACCAACCATAATATTCTTTATTTTGAATGACAATACAAAAACAGGAGCTAAGAAAGGGACACACAATTTAAAACCATTTAAAAAGGCCAAAAAGGGCCGAATGAACCAACTAAGATCCCCCAGGAAAAAATTGGTGTATACAGATATAAGTACAAGCAAATCTGGCAGTGAATACAATAAGCAGGCTAACACACATCAAAGTAAATAGGTTGCATTATACATACTAATGTCCTGTGCTGCCAGCTGACCTCAAACCCATGCCACCAGCCCATACACAAATAGGTAACCCCTTAGTAACATGCATGGATAACCAAAGTAACAAAATGTCAATTGACAAAATAGTGCACATTAACCCAGGCCCTGTGCCACAGCCAATAAACATATAATACAAAGTGGTCGACCAAATAGTCTGGGCCTAGGGAACGCTATAATGTATTAGGTCAGATAAAGGAAAGGGTATCAGCAAATCCCTAGATCGTCCCTTAGCCAGTAGTTACATAGTGCTGCACTGAAAGTGCTAAATGCATAAAGGGTTACCAAAAATCCCTAGCGCATGCGCATAGTGCGATCCTCCAGACTTAGTACTTTGATCATTCTGACGCTTGCGCAGTGGGATCCGGCTGATGCTGGATACCTGTGTGCGCAGGCGCACAACTAACCTTTTCGCCTAGCCAGATATTCCACCGGCCAAACACATGAGAAGATTATCTCGCACGCCGCAGCACCCTCGCAGGTGACTATTATTGTATTCATTAGCTTTGTATATAAAGGGGCTTCGTTAGGACTGTTTCTTCACACTTTCCCTGATGAAGACGCTCTAGCAGCGTCGATACGCGTGGGGCCCTGATCCCCCCAGGATTTTTGGTAACCCTTTATGCATTTAGCACTTTCAGTGCAGCACTATGTAACTACTGGCTAAGGGACGATCTAGGCCACATTTCAGAATCTAAATAATTTGTGGTAATTGTGTGGGCCAGAGACCAGGCCACATTTCAGAATCTAAATTGTTTGTGCTAATAGTTTGGACCATACACCAGGCCACATTTCAGAGTCTAAATCATTTCTACTAATATTGTGGGCCAGAGAGCAGGCCACATTTCAGAATCTAAATCATTTGTACTAATAGTGTGGTCCAGACACCTGGTCACACTTCCTTATCTAAATCCTTTCTGATAATAGTGTGGTCCTGACATCATCCCACATTTCTGAATCTTTTTGCTATTAGTGTGATCAAGACACACTATCTCAGCAAATAAATACAGATTTTTTTTATTAGTGACAGGTGACTGACAGGTCTGGGCCTATGGTTGTGAAGCAGCTGGCTAAAAGAGGGGAAGGGTACATCCAGCATGAGTGGGGAAAAAGTGAGTTCTTGGTGGAAGGGGGAATACGCTTAGTATTCAAGGTATGCGTAGATTAGGTGGTAATGTTACTGAAAGCTCTACTGAACAAACATCATCTTGTCCTATATGTTACTGGACGAACTACTTGACTCCCTTTTTTGGCAGCCGAACAGCGGTACACCTTGTAGATGAGAGCCAGAAAGAGTATGTGCTCCAGTGGATGGCAATCTCTGCATCAAGTGGCTAATCCTCCACTTCCTCCAGCTTAACATCACACAAAGTACAGTCTTCAGAGGTAGCACCCCAATTACCCTTGTTTCCCCCGCATAACAATTCTCCAACCGCCCACCCGACTGTGGGGAACCACAGATGAGTGAGTCTACAGAGCTGTTCACACATTTTATTCCATTGGCATCGGAGGTCCAAAGATTCACAGAATCAAGAGGAGGAAAGCATCTGCACTGATGCCGAAAAAAAATTTCAGTTGGATCTGGGGCCAGACAAAGTAGGATCCAAGCAGAATCCAGACCCGCATCGCCAGACATTAACCCCCAGGCGTAGAGGTGATCCTGATGAGACACAGATACCTGAGATGCATGTGGGCTGTACTGTTCTCTCAGGACACGAAGAGGAGAAGGGTGACTCTCAAGATGAGGAGTGAGAGAACAGAGAGGATGACAATGAGGTAGTAGATCCCACTTGGTGTGAGCCCAGAGGCACACAGCTGAGTAGCTCAGCAAAGGAGATAGAGGAGGAGGAAGATGAGTTACGTTGCTGCTTGCCACACAGACACAGAATGATGCAACTATGACAAGCACTGCATCTTCAGCCAAAACTCTGGCTGTGGCCAGCAGCAGTCACAGGTCTGCAGTTTGCAGGGACTGCAAGGATTGCCTAGGCTGGGACTATTTTCAGACTGTAAGGATGACCCAACTCATGTTATCTGCCAACTTTGCAAAAAAACAACTCAGTAGAGGCAAAAAGTGCAATCATTTGACTAACATATCCATGAACCGATGAACTGGCACATACGCGATCAACATGTGTTAGTCTGGAAATCTCACTGCACTAAAATGCGGCCTCACCAACCACCGGTCGTCCCATCAATCACATCTGCTGCTTTTTCCTCTTCCATCACTGTGGCAAGTGTTCTCACATATGTCTCTGACAGCAGAACCTCCACTTGTTTACCCCCTACAGTCAGGGTGAGTGAGAGCCTGTCAGCTATTATGGAAGTGGAAGTGCCTACTGCTTTTGTTTCACCGAGCACATAACATCTTTCTCAATTCACCATAACATCTCCCCCTGCACTTCACTCTCAGTCCAGCAGTTTGTCGTGTTCACCTTACTCCTCTATCTCTCAGCACAGCAGCCAGCCCTCAGTCCTGCAGTAGTGGTCACATAAAAGAATGTTTCCTCCTACACATGCCAAAGCTAAGAGCTTGAACTCCACCATTTCTCATATGTTGGCCACGGAAATGCTACCTTTACGCCTGGTGGATACAGACGGTTTCTGAAAGCTGATGGCTATTGCAGTCCCTCAGCAACAGTTGCTCAGTCGCCTTTACTTCTCTAAGAAAGCTGTGCCTGTGCCACACCAGCATGTCGCAAACAACATCACCTGTTCCTTGAAAAAATCTATGTCTGCCAGGGTGCATTTCACCACTGACACCTGGACTAGCAAACATGGCAGGGGTGTTACATCTTGCTGACTGGGCACTGGATGACTCTGGTGACTGTGGGGGCAGCCGGACAAGGGGCTGCTCCACAAGTCTTGGAATCCCCAAGGTCAAATCTCTGTATATAACACTTCATCGGCTGCTTCTGCCTCCTCCACCTAATCTAGGGCCTCCAACTGCACCATCAATCTCTCCCTTAATGAGACACACGTTCCAACAATGCAGATGGAATCCCCCACCTCTGTACTGCGCAGCCATGGCTCACTGCAATCAGGCAGCGTTTAAACTAATATGTCTTGGAGATCGCAGTCACACAGCTTAAGAGTTGTAGACAGCTATCCAGGCTGAGTTTGAGCAATGGCTGTCTCCACTGGACCTGGAGCCAGGGAAGGCCATGTGCGATAAGTGTGTGAACTTGATGGCCGCCTTACGCTGGGGAATCATCCCACACATGACTTGCATAGCTCACGTCCTCAATCTGGTGGTACAGTAGTTTCTCCACCACTATCTCGGCCTGGATGCGCTGCTGCAGAAAGCACAGTCACTGTGTGTTTGCTTTTTCTGTTTCCACCCCACAGGTCATACACTTGCATTGCTGCAGAGGTCTTGCAGCCTATCGGTTAACAGTTTGATATGCAACTGTGGCAGCAGCGACGAGCCAGTTTTAATTTGGAAGTGCCAGTCAATTTTTTGCTATTTGTATATCAGTCCTCTGACCAATCACTTCA
This sequence comes from Ranitomeya variabilis, assembly GCF_051348905.1. Lineage (NCBI taxonomy): Eukaryota > Metazoa > Chordata > Amphibia > Anura > Dendrobatidae > Ranitomeya > Ranitomeya variabilis. The sequence goes on along the minus strand of NC_135232.1, from coordinate 821,054,710 downwards.
CCCTCTAGCCTGTGGTGGTTTTAATTGCAGCAGGATCTTTCCTACCCAGAAATTCAGACTTCAGACACGTAGGTTCTCAGCAGATCGGAGACCACCTTGTCTTTGGCTGATGTGCATGCATGAATTGGCCAAATTATGTGCTAAGCACCTCCATTTTTTCTAATTATACAGAACAGTAAACTATTCATATTTCATATATTACATACTGTATTTATATGCTTTAGTCTACAGAGTGCAACTTTATTTGTGTATTGTTCCTGAAAAGCCAGACGAGTGTCATGCACGTGTCATCCATTTTTCATGCCAGTACTATCTGATTTTTACCACCTAGCATCCAATTTACATCAGATTTCAATGCAAATGCGGTCCAATTGCAATGCAATTTTATACAATATGACTATGGTGTTAGTAATAGAGGCGTCTTATAGACGCCTCTCCATTACTAACCTTTGGGCTTGATGTCACCTTTCAATACCAAGGTGACATCAACCCCCCAACTATCACTCCACTTGCCACCCCTAGTCATAAATTACTGTTATTGTGAAGAGTTAAGCAAGATGAAATGATCTTTGAAAGGCCTAATGTTATAGATTACACATTTCCTTTGTATTTTAGGGAAAAAATAGTAATTTTTTTACATTTTAAAAAGGAAAATTGGCCGAAGTAAAAGTTTGGACACTCTTGGAGATTGGTGTGATTAGGTAACTTTGACCCAGGATTCGGACCTTAATTAGCTTGTTAGCGTTATGGCTTGTTCACTATTACCATTTGGAGAGGCCAGTCGATGCCATTTTCCCAGCTTTATAAAAACCCAGTCACGTCTAACCTTGTGCCAAAAAACAGCAGCCATGGGTTCTTGTAAGCAGCTGCCTAGCACTTGGAAAATGAAAATGGTGAAAGCTCACAAAGCAGGAGAAGGATATAAGAAGATAGCAAGGCATTTGCAAGTTGCCCTTTCCTCAGTTTTTAATGTAATTAAGAAATAGCAGTTCACAGGAACAGTGGAGGTCAAGATAAGGTCTGCAAAACCAAGAAAAATCTCAGTGACAACTGCTCGTATGATTGCCAGAGAGGCAAATCAGAACACAGGCTTGAATGCAAAAGACCTTCAGAAAGGTTTAGCAAACTCTGGAGTTGTGGTACATTGTTCTACTGTGCAGATAATAGAATTATTTGGCCACAATGATCAAAGATATGTGTGGAGAAAAAATGGAACAGAATTTGAGTAAAAAAAACATCTTAGCATGGGGGTGGATCAATCATCCTTTGGGTTTGTGTTCTAGCCAATGGCAGGGGGAACATTTCAGCATGAAGAATGGATTCAAGTAAGTTTCAACAAATTCTTGATGCAAACATAGCACCATCTGTAGAAAAGCTGAAGTTGAACAAAGAATGGCTTCTACAAATGGGGGCATTCTCTGTGTCTGGAGGAGAGAAGATTTTTCCACCAACATAGAAGAGGATTCTTTACTGTAAGGGCTCATACTCACTTGTGCGAGACTCGGATGAGTCTCATACGGCAATACCCGGCGCTGCTGCTGGCACTCAGGTCAGAGCATGCGGCCGCACAGGAATACATGCAGCCACACGCTCTGCTCCTGAGTGCCGGGTGCAGTGCCGGGTATTGCCGTGCGAGACTCATCCAAGTCTCGCGCAAGTGAGTGTGAGCCCTTAGGATAGTGAGAATCTGGAATTCCTTGCCTGTGGAGGTGGTGATGGCGAACTCAGTCGAGGGGTTCAAGACAGGCCTGGATGTCTTCCTGGAGTGTAACAATATTGTATCTTACAGTTATTAGGTTCTTTAGAAGGACGTAGATCTCTGGAGCTATTTTGATGGAATATAGGCTGAACTGGATGGACAAATGTATTTTTTCGGCCTCGCTAACTATGTTACTATCTATATATATAATTGTCTAAGGGGTACTTCCGTCTTTCTGTCTGCAACTTCTGTCACGGAAATCCCACGTCGCTGATTGGTCTCGCCAGCTGCCTGTCATGGCTGCCGTGACCAATCAGCGACGGGCACAGTCCGATTAGTCCCTTCCTACTCCCCTGTAGTCAGTGCCCGGCGCCCGAATACTCCCCGCCAGTCACCGCAAACACGGGGTTAATGCCAGCGGTAACGGACCGTGTTATGGCGTGGGTAATGCACTCCATTACCGCTGCTATTAACCCTGTGTGTCCCCAACTTTTTACTATTGATGCTGCCTATGCGGCATCAATAGTAACAAGATGTAATGTTAAAAATAATAAAAAAACAAAAAAACTGCTATTCTCTCCTTCCGTCGTCGGATGATGCGCTCACGCCTGCTGCCATCTTCCGTTCCCAGAGATGTATTGCGAAATTACCCAGAAGACTTAGCGGTCTCGCGAGACTGCTAAGTCTTCTGGGTAATTTCGCAATGCATCCTGGGAGCGGAAGATGGCGGCAGCCGCGCGCGCATGGACACAGCTTCGCTGGATCCCTGCGGGTGAGTATATCACTATTTTTTATTTTAATAATTTTTTTTAACAGGGATATGGTGCCCACACTACTAAATACTACGTGGGCTGTGTTACATACTGCGTGGCTGCTATATACTATGTGGGCTGTGCTATATACTGCGTGGGCTGTGCTATATACTATGTGGGCAATGTTATATACTACATGGCTGCTATATACTGCGTGGGCTGTGCTATATACTATGTGGGCAATGTTATATACTACATGGCTGCTATATACTGTGTGGGCTGCGTTATATACTAAATGGCTGCTATATACTGTGTGGGCTGCATTATATACTACATGGCTGCTATATACTGCGTGGGCTGTGTTATATACTACATGGCTGCTATATACTGCGTGGGCTGCGTTATATACTACATGGCTGCTATATACTGCGTGGGCTGTGTTATATACTACATGGCTGCTATATACTGCGTGGGCTGCGTTATATACTACTTGGCTGCTATATACTACGTGGGCTGTGCTTCATACTATGTGGGCAATGTTATATACTGGGTTGGCTGTGTTATATACTGCATGGGCTGTGCTATATACTACGTGCCCTGTGTTATATACTGCGTGGCTGCTATATACTGCGTGGGCTGTGTTATATACTACATGGCTGCTATATACTGCGTGGGCTGTTATATACTGCATGGGCTGTGCTATATACTATGTCGCCTGTGTTATATACAGCGTGGCTGCTATATACTGCGTGGGCTGTTATGATCTCAATGGCAAGGGATCACAGAGATTCTGCAAACATAAATACCAGCTCATAGGGAAGTGGTAACTAGGCTGACCATATAGCTGATCCTAGCACAAACACTAACAGTAGCCGGGGAACGTGCCTACGTTGATCCTAGACGTCTCGCGCCAGCCGGAGAACTAACTAACCCTATCAGGGAAAATAAGACCTCTCTTGCCTCCAGAGAAAAGACCCCAAAGAAATACAAGCCCCCAACAAATAATAACGGTGAAGCAAGAAGAAAAGACAAACGTAAGAATGAACTAGATTTTAGTAAAGAGAGGCCCACTAACTAAATAGCAGAAGATAGTAAGATGACTTATATGGTCAGCAAAAAACCCTGCAAAATATCCACGCTGAATATCCAAGAACCCCCAAACCGACTAACGGTGAGGGGGAAGAATATCAGCCCCCTAGAGCTTCCAGCGATAACAGGAATCACATTTTGTACAAGCTGGACAAAAATAAGAACAATGCAAATAAACAAAAGTAAGAAAGCAGGACTTAGCTTATCTTGCAAAGAACCAGGACCTGAAGACAGGAGCAAACAGAAATGAACTGATTACAACGATGCCAGGCACTGGACAGAGAATCCAGGAAGTTTAAATAGCAACACCCCAGGCCTAACGAAGCAGGTGAGTACAAACCTGGTAAAAGACAATCCAAGTGCCAAATCACTAGTGACCACAAGAGGGAGCCAAGAAGTATAGTTCACAACAGTACCCCCCTTTAAGGAGGGGTCACCGAACCCTCACCAAGACCACCAGAGCGACCAGGATGAGCAGCGTGGAAGGCACGAACCAAATCGGCCGCATGAACATCAGAGGCGGCCACCCAGGAATTATCCTCCTGACCATAGCCCTTCCATTTGACCAAATACTGAAGCCTCCGTCTAGAGAGACGAGAATCCAAGATCTTCTCTACCATGTACTCCAACTCGCTCTCAACCAACACCGGAGCAGGAGGCTCAACAGCAGGAACCACAGGCACAACGTACCGCCGCAACAAAGACCTATGGAACACGTTGTGAATGGCAAACGACACCGGAAGATCCAAACGAAAAGAAACCGGGTTAAGAACTTCCAAAATTTTATAAGGACCAATAAAGCGAGGCTTAAACTTAGGAGAGGAAACCTTCAGAGGGACATACCGAGAAGACAACCAAACCAAATCCCCAACATGAAGTCGGGGGCCCACACCGCGGCGGCGGTTGGCAAAACGCTGAGCCTTCTCCTGTGACAACTTCAAGTTGTCCACCACATGATTCCAAATCCGCTGCAACCTATCCACCACGGAATCCACCCCAGGACAGTCAGAAGACTCAACATGACCCGAGGAGAAACGAGGATGAAAACCAGAGTTGCAGAAGAATGGCGAAACCAAAGTAGCGGAACTAGCCCGATTATTAAGGGCAAACTCCGCCAATGGCAAGAAGGTCACCCAATCATCCTGGTCCGCAGAAACAAAACATCTCAAATAAGCCTCCAGTGTCTGATTAGTTCGCTCTGTTTGACCATTAGTCTGAGGATGGAAGGCAGATGAAAACGACAAATCAATGCCCATTTTAGCACAAAAAGATCGCCAGAATCTGGACACAAACTGGGATCCTCTGTCGGACACGATATTCTCCGGAATGCCGTGTAAACGAACCACATTCTGAAAAAACAAAGGAACCAGATCGGAAGAGGAAGGCAACTTAGGTAAGGGTACCAAATGGACCATCTTGGAAAAACGATCACACTCCACCCAGATGACAGACATTCCTTGAGACACCGGAAGATCAGAAATGAAATCCATGGAAATGTGTGTCCAAGGCCTCTTCGGGACGGGCAAGGGCAGAAGCAACCCGCTAGCACGAGAACAACAAGGCTTAGCCCGAGCACAAGTCCCACAGGACTGCACAAATGACCGCACATCCCGTGACAAGGAAGGCCACCAAAAGGACCTAGCCACCAAATCTCGGGTACCAAAAATTCCCGGATGCCCTGCCAACACCGAGGAATGAACCTCAGAAATGACTTTGCTGGTCCATTTATCAGGAACAAACAGTCTGTCGGGTGTACAAGAGTCAGGTCTACCAGCCTGAAATCTCTGCAACACACGTCGCAAATCAGGAGATATGGCCGACACGATTACTCCCTCTTTAAGAATACCAGCTGGCTCTGAGACTCCAGGAGAGTCAGGCACAAAGCTCCTAGAAAGAGCATCAGCCTTAACATTCTTCGAACCAGGCAGGTACGAGACCACAAAGTCAAAACGAGAGAAAAACAATGACCAACGAGCCTGTCTAGGATTCAGGCGCTTAGCAGACTCGAGATACATCAGATTTTTGTGATCAGTCAAGACCACCACACGATGCTTAGCACCCTCGAGCCAATGAAGCCACTCCTCAAATGCCCACTTCATGGCCAACAACTCCCGATTACCAACATCATAGTTCCGCTCAGCAGGCGAAAACTTCCTAGAGAAAAAGGCACATGGTCTCATCACAGAGCAACCAGAGCCTCTCTGCGACAAAACAGCCCCAGCACCGATCTCAGAAGCATCCACTTCAACCTGAAAGGGAAGTGAGACATCAGGCTGGCACAAAACAGGCGCCGAAGTAAACCGGCGCTTCAGCTCCTGGAAGGCCTCCACGGCTGCAGGGGCCCAATTAGCCACATCAGAACCTTTCTTGGTCATATCCGTCAAAGGTTTAACAACGCTAGAAAAATTAGCGATAAAGCGATGGTAGAAATTAGCAAACCCCAAGAACTTCTGAAGACTCTTAACAGACGTGGGCTGAGTCCAATCATGAATAGCTTGGACCTTGACTGGGTCCATCTCCACAGCAGAAGGGGAGAAAATAAAACCCAAAAAGGAAACCTTCTGCACTCCAAAGTGACACTTTGAGCCCTTCACAAACAAAGCATTATCACGCAAAACCTGAAACACCATCCTGACCTGCTTTACATGAGAATCCCAATCATCCGAGAAAACCAGAATATCATCCAGATAAACAATCATAAATTTATCCAGATACTTCCGGAAGATATCATGCATAAAGGACTGAAACACTGAAGGAGCATTAGAGAGCCCAAAGGGCATCACCAAGTATTCAAAATGACCTTCGGGTGTATTGAATGCAGTTTTCCATTCATCTCCCTGCCTAATGCGCACAAGGTTGTACGCACCACGAAGATCTATCTTGGTGAACCACTTGGCACCCTTAATCCGAGCAAACAAGTCTGACAATAGTGGCAAAGGATACTGAAACTTAACAGTGATTTTATTCAGAAGCCGATAGTCTATACAAGGTCTCAAAGACCCGTCTTTCTTGGCCACAAAAAAGAATCCCGAACCAAGAGGGGAAGAGGATGGGCGAATATGCCCCTTCTCCAAAGACTCCTTGACATAAGAACGCATTGCGGCATGCTCGGGTACAGACAAATTAAATAATCGTCCCTTAGGAAATTTACTGCCAGGAATCAAATCTATAGCGCAGTCACAGTCCCTATGAGGAGGAAGATCACTGGACCTGGACTCACTGAATACATCCTGATAGTCACACAAATACTCAGGAACCTCTGAAGGAGTAGAAGTAGCAATAGACACCGGCGGAGAATCGTAATGAATTCCCTGACAACCCCAACTCGACACAGACATAGCCTTCCAATTCAAAACAGGATTATGGGTCTGTAACCATGGCAGACCTAACACGACCAAATCATTCATTTTATGCAGAACAAGAAAACGAATCACCTCCCGATGTTCAGGAGTCATGCACATGGTCACTTGTGTCCAAAACTGCAGTTTATTTTCCGCCAGTGGCGTAGCATCAATTCCTCTGAGAGGAATAGGAATTTTTAAAGGCTCCAGGACAAAACCGCAGCGCTTGGCAAACGACAAGTCCATAAGACTCAGGGCAGCACCTGAATCCACAAATGCCATAACAGGGTAGGAAGACAATGAACAAATTAAAGTCACAGACAAAATAAATTTAGGCTGCAAATTACCAATGGTGACAGGACTGATAACCTTGGTTAGGCGTTTAGAGCATGCTGATATAACATGTGTAGAATCACCACAGTAAAAACACAACCCATTCTGACGTCTATGATTTTGTCGTTCGGTTCTAGTCAGGATTCTGTCGCATTGCATTGAGACAGGTGTCCGTTCAGACAACACCGCGAGAGGATTAGCGGATTTGCGCTCCCGCAAACGCCGATCAATCTGAATAGCCAGCGCCATAGAATCATTCAGACTTGTAGGAATTGGAAAACCCACCATCACATTCTTAATGGCTTCAGAAAGGCCATTTGTGAAATTTGCGGCCAGAGCACATTCATTCCATTGAGTAAGCACGGACCATTTCCGAAATTTTTGGCAGTACACCTCAGCTTCATCCTGGCCCTAAAAGATAGCCAGTAGAGCTTTTTCTGCCTGAATTTCAAGATTAGGCTCCTCATAAAGCAATCCGAGCGCCAGAAAAAACGCATCAACATCCGCCAATGCCAGATCTCTTGGCGCCAACGAGAAAGCCCAATCCTGAGGGTCGCCACGCAAAAAGGAGATAACAATTTTAACTTGCTGAGCTGAATCTCCAGACGAACGAGGTTTCAAAGATAGAAACAATTTACAATTATTCCTAAAATTCCCAAATTTAAATCGATCTCCAGAGAACAGCTCAGGAATAGGTATCTTAGGCTCAGACATAGGACTGCTAACAACAAAATCCTGAATGCTCTGCACTCGTGCAGCAAGCTGATCCACACTAGTAATCAAGGTCTGAACATTCATGTCTGCAGCAAAGCTTCAAGCCACTCAGAGAAAAAGGGGAAGGAAGAAAGAAAAAAAAACAAAAAAAAAACTCTGTGTTATATACTACATGGCTGCTATATACTGCGTGGGCTGTTATATACTGCATGGGCTGTGCTATATACTATGTCGCCTGTGTTATATACAGCGTGGCTGCTATATACTGCGTGGGCTGTTATGATCTCAATGGCAAGGGATCACAGAGATTCTGCAAACATAAATACCAGCTCATAGGGAAGTGGTAACTAGGCTGACCATATAGCTGATCCTAGCACAAACACTAACAGTAGCCGGGGAACGTGCCTACGTTGATCCTAGACGTCTCGCGCAAGCCTAAGAACTAACTAACCCTATCAGGGAAAATAAGACCTCTCTTGCCTCCAGAGAAAAGACCCCAAAGAAATACAAGCCCCCAACAAATAATAACCGTGAGGCAAGAAGAAAAGACAAACGTAAGAATGAACTAGATTTTAGCAAAGAGAGGCCCACTAACTAAATAGCAGAAGATAGTAAGATGACTTATATGGTCAGCAAAAAACCCTGCAAAATATCCACGCTGAATATCCAAGAACCCCCAAACCGACTAACGGTGAGGGGGAAGAATATCAGCCCCCTAGAGCTTCCAGCGATAACAGGAATCACATTTTGTACAAGATGGACAAAAATAAGAACAATGCAAATAAACAAAAGTAAGAAAGCAGGACTTAGCTTATCTTGCAAAGAACCAGGACCTGAAGACAGGAGCAAACAGAAATGAACTGATTACAACGATGCCAGGCACTGGACTGAGAATCCAGGAAGTTTAAATAGCAACACCCCAGGCCTAACGAAGCAGGTGAGTACAAACCTGGTAAAAGACAATCCAAGTGCCAAATCACTAGTGACCACAAGAGGGAGCCAAGAAGTATAGTTCACAACAGTGGGCTGTGTTATATACTGTTTGGGCTGTGTTATATACTGCGTGGCCTGTATTAATGCATCGGGTATTCTACAATATGTATATATGCATGTATATAGCAGCCACATAGTATATAGCACAGGCCATGTAGTATTTGTCTGCTATATACTACATGGCTCCTATATACTACGTGGCCTGTGCTATATACTGTGTGGCTGCTATATACATACATACATACATATTCTAGAATACCCAATGCGTTAGAATCGGGCCACCATCTAGTGATACAATAATGATCCGACACACCTAAACACATGTCAAAATCCACAATAGACTACCTCAAAAAGTGCAAGCTGAAGGTTTTGCAATGGCCCTCACAGTTCCCTGATCTGAACATCATTGAAACTCTGTGGCTAGACATCAAAATGGCAGTACTTGCAAAATGACCCAGAAATCTCACAGAAATTAATTATTCATGGGAGAAAGGATGAAAACTCCTCTAACAAGAGTTAAAAGAATCTTGTCTGACTACAAAAAGCATTTACAAGCTGTGATACTTTCAAAAGGGGGTGTTACCCCTAACCATGCCGGGTGGCAAAACTTTTGCATTGGTCCATTTTGCTTTTTGTAAATTCTAAAATGCAAAAGATGAAAAAATATTTTTTTTTGCCTAAAATACAAAGGAAATGGGTCATCTCTAGGGTTGAGCGACTTTCATTTTTTTAAGATCGAGTAGGGTTTTGGGAAACCCGATTTTGTCCAGAGTCGAGTCGAGTGCAGTCGGCCGATTATCGCTAAAAGTCGGGGATCGACCGAAACACGAAACCCAATGCAAGTCAATGGGGAAGCATAGTCGGCAGTGAGTGGAGGCCAGGAAAACACCTACAGTGCCCATTTTAATGCCAAAAACATCCATTCTTGTTTCTGAAGCTTGTCAATCTTAATTAACTTTATAATAATAGTTGGGCATAGGGAATTGGGGGTCATTTGGCAAAAGTTGTGGGGGGAGTAGGGCCGGCTCAAGTTTTTCGTGGGCCCAGGAAATGCGGACTACGTCACGGCGGTGTTGCAGGGAAAGGTAATTATTTAAAAGTTGCAAGTGCTGTGATCCTGAGCAAGCAGGGGGGGGCCCACTCGTTCGCATTGCCACTGGCACAGGGCCCCTCAAAGTACGGCGGTGTGTTTGCATGGCGGGGGCGCCTCCCACCAGCAGCGACACTTTTGCGTACTCTGAGGGGCCCTGTGCCAGTGACGTCGCCAACGAGTATGCCCCCCCACCTGATGAAGGAACCTGCACTTTCATCTGCACCTTCCTCTTTGTCCCTGTGTAAGGTGGTATAACATGCGGGAAGGGGAACCTTACTTTCAGCAGGGACAGATTCTGGCTGTGTAGAGTACAAGGGGAATGTAGTGGTCTCGGTCAATGTACCAGCAGACTCATTTAGCAGTGGCTGGGCAATGGGCAGGATGAGGAGGAAACAGATATAGGGCCAAAGAATAAAGTAGGCTACATGCAGTTCAAAATTGGTAACAGGACTAAACAGGCGGCATTGCTTTGTTCAGTGGAGTAGCAAACCCAAGAGCAGCAGACACTGTTTCAAGGGCCTAACCACACTAGTAGGCCAAATGCAGTTTAATATCTGATAGTATAGGGCGAAAGCCAGAATGTGGAAGCTCAGCTTTGTTCAGTTGAGGACAACACCAGGGAGGGGCAGACACCTTTAGTAGGCCGGAAAAGCCTATTGCATTTTTTAAAATGGTAATTTGGAGCAGAAGGTTGAAGCTCAGCTTTATTTAGTTGAGGGCAACACCAGGGAGGGGCAGAAGCCGTTAGTAGGCCCTAACCACCATTTTTTTTTTAAAACCACTTAATGAGAGCCGGAAGGTTGAAGCTCAGCTTTATTTAGTTGAGGACAACACCAGGGAGGGGCAGAAGCCGTTAGTAGGCCCTAACCACCATTTTTTTTTTTTAAAACCACATAATGAGAGCCGGAAGGTTGAAGCTCAGCTTTATTTAGTTGAGGACAACACCAGGGAGGGGCAGAAGCCGTTAGTAGGCCCTAACCACCTTTTTTTTTTTAAAACCACATAATGAGAGCCGGAAGGTTGAAGCTCAGCTTTATTTAGTTGAGGACAACACCAGGGAGGGGCAGAAGCCGTTAGTAGGCCCTAACCACCTTTTTTTTTTTTAAAACCACATAATGAGAGCCGGAAGGTTGAAGCTCAGCTTTATTTAGTTGAGGACAACACCAGGGAGGGGCAGAAGCCGTTAGTAGGCCCTAACCACCATTTTTTTTTTTAAAACCACATAATGAGAGCCGGAAGGTTGAAGCTCAGCTTTATTTAGTTGAGGACAACACCAGGGAGGGGCAGAAGCCGTTAGTAGGCCCTAACCACCTTTTTTTTTTTTAAAACCACATAATGAGAGCCGGAAGGTTGAAGCTCAGCTTTATTTAGTTGAGGACAACACCAGGGAGGGGCAGAAGCCGTTAGTAGGCCCTAACCACCTTTTTTTTTTTTAAAACCACATAATGAGAGCCGGAAGGTTGAAGCTCAGCTTTATTTAGTTGAGGACAACACCAGGGAGGGGCAGAAGCCGTTAGTAGGCCCTAACCACCATTTTTTTTTTTAAAACCACATAATGAGAGCCGGAAGGTTGAAGCTCAGCTTTATTTAGTTGAGGACAACACCAGGGAGGGGCAGAAGCCGTTAGTAGGCCCTAACCACCATTTTTTTTTTTAAAACCACATAATGAGAGCCGGAAGGTTGAAGCTCAGCTTTATTTAGTTGAGGACAACACCAGGGAGGGGCAGAAGCCGTTAGTAGGCCCTAACCACCTTTTTTTTTTTTAAAACCACATAATGAGAGCCGGAAGGTTGAAGCTCAGCTTTATTTAGTTGAGGACAACACCAGGGAGGGGCACACAGACAGACTCCTTTAGTAGGCCTGAAAAGCCTATTGCATTTTTCAAAATGGTAATTTGGAGCAGAAGGTTGAAGCTCAGCTTTATTTAGTTGAGGGCAACACCAGGGAGGGGCAGAAGCCGTTAGTAGGCCCTAACCAAAGTTGAAGGCCAAATGCAGTTTAATTTCTGATACTATAGGCCGAAAGCCAGAAGGTGGAAGTTCCGATTTAGACAGTGGAGCACAATTTGAATTAGGGACTGCAGACAGACTTAGTAGGCTGTCCCCTGTGGACCATGCATCCACCACATTAACCCATTGCGCCGTAATGGACACGTAATCTTCCGTGGCCATGCCTACAGGTCCATGCGTCTGTTGTCAGGTGCACCTTTGTACTCACAGATTGCCAGAGTGCATGGACAATGCGGTCTTCTACATGCTGGTGGAGGGTTGGGATGGCTTTTCTCGCAAAAGAAGTGTCGACTGGTTAGCTTGTAGCGTGGTACAGCGTAGTCCATCATGGCCTTATTAATAGTAAATAAAATATATAACTAGGCTCTATGAACTTTTAAATAGGTTCCAGGGGTACACGGGCAGCATTGGTGTGGTCAGTGGAGGAGTATTGCAAGTAGGGGCTGCAGACAGGCTATCAAAGGCCTAAAATAACAAACAGTAGGCAGTCATGGCAGTTTTACATCGGTTACATGGATACACAGGCAGGCACTCCAGGCAGCATTGTGGTCAGTGGAGGAGTATTGCAAGTAGGGGCCGCAGACAGGCTATCAAAGGCCTAAAATAACAAACAATAGGCTCATTGCAGTTTTACAGCGGTTACATGGATAGACGGGCAGGCAGCTTGGTGGTGGTGAGTGGAGGAGTATTTAAAGTAGGGACCGCAGACAGGCTTCAAAGGCCTAACATAAGAAAATGGGCTGGCTGTAGGCACTTTATAATTGGTTCCAGGGGTACACGGGCAGCAGTGGTCTGGTCAGTGGAGGAGTATTTAAAGTAGGGACCGCAGACAGGCTTCAAAGGCCTAACATAAGAAAATGGGCTGGCTGTAGGCACTTTATAATTGGTTCCAGGGGTACACGGGCAGCAGTGGTCTGGTCAGTGGAGGAGTATTTAAAGTAGGGACCGCAGACAGGCTATCAAAGGCCTAACATAACAAACAATAGGCTCATGGCAGTTTCACAGCGGTTACATGGATACACGGGCAGGCAGCTTGGTGGTGAGTGGAGGAGTATTTAAAGTAGGGACCGCACACAGGCTATCAAAGGCCTAAAATAACAAACAATAGGCTCATGGCAGTTTCACAGCGGTTACATGGATACACGGGCAGGCAGCTTGGTGGTGAGTGGAGGAGTATTTAAAGTAGGGACCGCACACAGGCTATCAAAGGCCTAAAATAACAAACAATAGGCTCATGGCAGTTTCACAGCGGTTACATGGATACACGGGCAGGCAGCTTGGTGGTGGTGAGTGGAGGAGTATTTAAAGTAGGGACCGCAGACAGGCTTCAAAGGCCTAACATAAGAAAATGGGCTGGCTGTAGGCACTTTATAATTGGTTCCAGGGGTACACGGGCAGCAGTGGTCTGGTCAGTGGAGGAGTATTTAAAGTAGGGACCGCAGACAGGCTATCAAAGGCCTAACATAACAAACAATAGGCTCATGGCAGTTTCACAGCGGTTACATGGATACACGGGCAGGCAGCTTGGTGGTCAGTGGAGGAGTATTTAAAGTAGGGACCGCAGACAGGCTATCAAAGGCCTAAAATAACAAACAATAGGCTCATGGCAGTTTTACAGCGGTTACATGGATACACAGGCAGCTTGGTGGTGAGTGGAGGAGTAGTGCAAGGAGTGTCTGTCCCAGTACTCCCAAAATATAAATAGATGTTAATGTCTCGCAAAACAACCAAAACAAAAAAAAAAGGTGGCATACTTAGGTACAGGGGTGGGCTCATCTACTGAGTTTCTGACATTGTAATTTGGCAGTAACTATTTAATGGTGCCAATATAGGACACAGACACAGACTACTTTAAGTTGCATCATAGATGTCTACAAATTTGTATTGTCAGTGCCAGACATTGAATGATGTCAGCGAATAGACTAAAGATTGGTGGAGCTGTGCGACATAATTTTGCACGTGGTAGAGCACATTTTGAGCTGGGGTAGGGGGGAACTCTCTTGAGGCCGGCGGGACCGCCCCAGGGCCCCTCATGTTACAACGGTGTGTCTGACGTTGGGTGCGCACCACCACCGCCAGAGACACTACATTGTACTATGAGGGACCCAGTAGCAATGCCGTCAACCAAAAGCGAGCACACCCACCTCTTCAGACAAACAGCAGTCTCACGGGTGCTTGCGCCAAGTCGCGATACCACGGCCCCGTGTGGGGAGTTTTGCCATTTAGGGAGGTGTAAACATGTCGTATGCTGTACAATCAGCTGCAGCAAATTAGACATTAGAAAAGTAATTCACAGGCAAGAGCTTTTCATAGGAAAGCTAGGTGTCGGCCGGGCAAGGTGGGGCAAAAGATTTCGAAATCCAGTTGTGGTTCATTTTAATGAATGTTAGATCGTCAACATTTTGGGTAGCCAGACGAGTCCTTTTTTCGGTTAATATTGAACCTGCAGCACTGAATACTCTTTCTGATAGGACACTTGCTGCCGGGCAAGCAAGCTCCTGCAATGCATATTCTGCCAATTCTGGCCAGGTGTCTAATTTGGAGGCCCAGTAATCAAATGGGAATGACGGTTGAGGGAGAACATCGATAAGGGATGAAAAATAGTTAGTAACCATACTGGACAAATGTTGTCTCCTGTCACTTTCAATTGATGCAGCAGTACCTGTCCTGTCTGCGGTCATAGCAAAATCACTCCACAACCTGGTCAGAAAACCCCTCTGTCCAACGCCACTTCTGATGTGTGCACCCCTAACACTCCTAGTCTGCTGCCCCCTGGAGCTTGTGTGAGAACGATCACGTGCGCTGTGTGCTGGGAATGCCTGAAGCAAACGGTCAACAAGAGTTGATTGTTTGGTTGCTAATATTAGTTCCAAGTTCTCATGTGGCATAATATTTTGCAATTTGCCTTTATAGCGTGGATCAAGGAGGCAGGCCAACCAGTAATCGTCATCGTTCATCATTTTCGTAATGCGTGTGTCCCTTTTTAGGATACGTAAGGCATAATCCGCCATGTGGGCCAAAGTTCCAGTTGTCAAATCTCCGGTTGTGATTGGTTGAGGGGCAGTTGCAGGCAAATCTACGTCACTTGTGTCCCTCAAAAAACCAGAACCCGGCCGTGACACGCAACCAATTTCCTGTGCCCCCGTGAAAGTTTCCGCATTAAAAATATACTCATCCCCATCATCCTCCTCGTCCTCCACCTCCTCTTCGCCCGCTACCTCGTCCTGTACACTGCCCTGACCAGACAATGGCTGACTGTCATCAAGGCTTCCCTCTTCCTCTGGTGCAGACGCCTGCTCCTTTATGTGCGTCAAACTTTGCATCAGCAGACGCATTAGGGGGATGCTCATGCTTATTACGGCGTTGTCTGCACTAACCAGCCGTGTGCATTCCTCAAAACACTGAAGGACTTGACACATGTCTTGTATCTTCGACCACTGCACACCTGACAACTCCATGTCTGCCATCCTACTGCCTGCCCGTGTATCCTCCCACAAATAAATAACAGCACGCCTCTGTTCGCACAGTCTCTGAAGCATGTGCAGTGTTGAGTTCCACCTTGTTGCAACGTCTATGATTAGGCGATGCTGGGGAAGGTTCAAAGACCGCTGATAGGTCTGCATACGGCTGGCGTGTACAGGCGAACGTCGGATATGTGAGCAAAGTGCACGCACTTTGAGGAGCAGGTCGGAGAACCCAGGATAAGTTTTCAATAAGCACTGCACCACCAGGTTTAAGGTGTGAGCCAGGCAAGGAATGTGTTTCAGTTGGGAAAGGGAGATGGCAGCCATGAAATTCCTTCCGTTATCACTCACTACCTTGCCTGCCTCAAGATCTACTGTGCCCAGCCACGACTGCGTTTCTTGTTGCAAGAACTCGGACAGAACTTCCGCGGTGTGTCTGTTGTCGCCCAAACACTTCATAGCCAATACAGCCTGCTGACGCTTGGCAGTAGCTGGCCCATAATGGGACAACTGGTGTGCAACAGTGTCATCTGCCGATGGAGTGGTTGGCCGACTGCGTTCTGTGGAAGAGCTGTAGCTTCTGCAGGAGGACGAGGAGGAGGAGGAGGGGGTGCGAACGCCTACAGCCAACTGTTTCCTAGACCGTGGGCTAGGCACAACTGTCCCTAAATTGATGTCGCCTGTGGACCCTGCATCCACCACATTCACCCAGTGTGCCGTGATGGACACATAACGTCCCTGGCCATGCCTACTGGTCCATGCATCTGTAGTCAGGTGCACCTTTGTACTCACAGATTGCCTAAGTGCATGGACGATGCGCTGTTTAACATGCTGGTGCAGGGCTGGGATGGCTTTTCTGGAAAAAAAGTGTCGACTAGGTAGCTCGTATCGTGGTTCAGCGTACTCCATCAGGGCTTTAAAAGCTTCGCTTTCAACTAAACGGTAGGGCATCATCTCTAACGAGATTAGTCTAGCTATGTGGGCGTTAAAACCCTGTGTACGCGGATGCGAGGATAAGTACTTCCTTTTTCTAACCAGAGTCTCATGTAGGGTGAGCTGGACTGGAGAGCAGGAGATCGTGGAACTTTCGGGTGTGCCGGTGTACATGGCAGACTGAGAGACGGTTGGAGACGGTATTGTTTCCGCCGGTGCCCTAGATGCAATATTTCCTCCTACTAAACTGGTGATTCCCTGACCCTGACTGCTTTTGGCTGGCAAAGAAACCTGCACAGATACTGCCGGTGGTGCGGAAAATGGTGGCCTTACAGTGACGGAAGGGATGTTGCGTTGCTGACTAGCTTCATTGGCCGAGGGTGCTACAACCTTAAGGGACGTTTGGTAGTTAGTCCAGGCTTGAAAATGCATGGTGGTTAAGTGTCTATGCATGCAACTAGTATTTAGACTTTTCAGATTCTGACCTCTGCTTAAGCTAGTTGAACATTTTTGACAGATGACTTTGCGCTGATCAGTTGGATGTTGTTTAAAAAAATGCCAGACTGCACTCTTCCTAGACTCGGATCCCTTTTCAGGGATTGCAGACTGAGCTTTAACCGGATGGCCACGCTGTCCTCCAACAGGTTTTGGCTTTGACACGCGTTTTGGGCCAGATACGGGCCCGGCAGATGGAACCTGTTGCGATGTTGATGCCTGCTGCGGCCCCTCCTCCACCTCCGCTTCTGAACTACTGCCGCCTGCACCCTGTTCCCCCAATGGCTGCCAATCGGGGTCAATAACTGGGTCATCTATTACCTCCTCTTCGAGCTCGTGTGCAACTTCGTCTGTGTCACTGTGTCGGTCGGTGGTATAGCGTTCGTGGCGGGGCAACATAGTCTCATCAGGGTCTGATTGTGGATCTGTACCCTGAGAGGGCAATGTGGTGGTCTGAGTCAAAGGAGCAGCATAGTACTCTGGCTGTGGCTGTGCATCAGTGCACTCCATGTCAGAATCTACTTGTAATGGGCATGGCCTGTTAAATGTTTCACTTTCTAAGCCAGGGACGGTATGTGTAAAGAGCTCCATGGAGTGACCCGTTGTGTCGCCTGCTGCATCCTTCTCTCTTGTTGTAGTTTTTGCTGAGGAGGACAAGGAAGCGACTTGTCCCTGACCGTGAACATCCACAAGCGACGCGCTGCTTTTACATTTACCAGTTTCGGAAGAGGAGGCAAAAGAGCTAGAGGCTGAGTCTGCAATGTAAGCCAAAACTTGCTGTTGCTGCTCAGCCTTTAAAAGCGGTTTTCCTACTCCCAGAAAAGAGAGCGTTCGAGGCCTTGTGTAGCCTGACGACGAAACTGGCTCCACAGCTCCAGACTTAGGTGGAATATTTTTATCCCCACGACCACCTGATGCTCCACTACCACTACCATCATTACCAGCTGACAATGAACGCCCACGACGACCTCTTGCACCAGACTTCCTCATTGTTTAAAAATCGTAACCAAACTAACTTTATTTGTTGCTGTCAAACAACTTACACGGTGAGCTATAACTTCAGTATGATTTCAATATCCCTTAACAGGTTGGTGAGACCACAAGGAAAATCAGGCACAATGTTACACACTCTGTTTTCTGTGACACCAAATCACAGAGATGACACACACGCAGGACTGTCACTCAAGCACTAATGTCAATATTAATCTCCCACCTAATTTATTTTTTTTTTTTTCTCTGTGAGACTTTAGAAACCAAATAATATTTAAAAAAAAAACAAAAAAACAAGGCTTTCTATGGCCCACTGAATGAGAGATGGCACGCACAGGAGTGGCACACAAGCCCTGACTGAGGCCAATATTTTTCTCCCACTGATTGATGTAGTGTTTTTGTGTTGAGGTTGATTTTAAAACACAAATGAAGGAAAAAAATAAAAAGGCTTTCTATGGCCCACAATTAGAGAGAGAGGTGGCACACCCAGGAGTCAAGACTGGCACACAAGCTGAAATGGCAATATTACTCTCCCACTGTTTTTTTATGTATTTTTTTTTTATTTTCAGGGAGACTTTAGAAACCAAATAATATTTAAAAAAAAAAAAAAAAACAAGGCTTTCTATGGCCCACTGAATGAGAGGGACAGAGGTGGCACACCCAGGAGTCAAGACTGGCACACAAGCTGAAATGGCAATATTACTCTCCCACTGTTTTTTTATGTTTTTTTTTTTTATTTTCAGGGAGACTTTAGAAACCAAATAATATTAAAAAAAAAACAAAAAAACAAGGCTTTCTATGGCCCACTGAATGAGAGGGAGAGAGGTGGCACACCCAGGAGTCAAGACTGGCACACAAGCTGAAATGGCAATATTACTCTCCCACTGTTTTTTTATGTATTTTTTTTTTTTATTTTCAGGGAGACTTTAGAAACCAAATAATATTAAAAAAACCAAAAAATAAATAGGCTTTCTATGGCCCACTGAATGAAAGGGAGAGAGGTGGCACACCCAGGAGTCAAGACTGGCACACAAGCTGAAAGGGCAATATTACTCTCCCACTGTTTTTTTATGTATTTTTTTTTTTTATTTTCAGGGAGACTTTAGAAACCAAATAATATTAAAAAAACCAAAAAATAAATAGGCTTTCTATGGCCCACAATTAGAGAGAGAGGTGGCACACCCAGGAGTCAAGACTGGCACACAAGCTGAAATGGCAATATTACTCTCCCACTGTTTTTTTATGTTTTTTTTTTTATTTTCAGGGAGACTTTAGAAACCAAATAATATTAAAAAAAAACAAAAAAACAAGGCTTTCTATGGCCCACTGAATGAGAGGGAGAGAGGTGGCACACCCAGGAGTCAAGACTGGCACACAAGCTGAAATGGCAATATTACTCTCCCACTGTTTTTTTATGTATTTTTTTTTTTTATTTTCAGGGAGACTTTAGAAACCAAATAATATTAAAAAAACCAAAAAATAAATAGGCTTTCTATGGCCCACTGAATGAAAGGGAGAGAGGTGGCACACCCAGGAGTCAAGACTGGCACACAAGCTGAAAGGGCAATATTACTCTCCCACTGTTTTTTTATGTATTTTTTTTTTTTATTTTCAGGGAGACTTTAGAAACCAAATAATATTAAAAAAACCAAAAAATAAATAGGCTTTCTATGGCCCACAATTAGAGAGAGAGGTGGCACACCCAGGAGTCAAGACTGGCACACAAGCTGAAATGGCAATATTACTCTCCCACTGTTTTTTTATGTTTTTTTTTTTTATTTTCAGGGAGACTTTAGAAACCAAATAATATTAAAAAAAAAAACAAAAAAACAAGGCTTTCTATGGCCCACTGAATGAGAGGGAGAGAGGTGGCACACCCAGGAGTCAAGACTGGCACACAAGCTGAAATGGCAATATTACTCTCCCACTGTTTTTTTATGTATTTTTTTTTTTTATTTTCAGGGAGACTTTAGAAACCAAATAATATTAAAAAAACCAAAAAATAAATAGGCTTTCTATGGCCCACTGAATGAAAGGGAGAGAGGTGGCACACCCAGGAGTCAAGACTGGCACACAAGCTGAAAGGGCAATATTACTCTCCCACTGTTTTTTTATGTTTTTTTTTTTTTTTCAGGGAGACTTTAGAAACCAAATAATATTAAAAAAAAAAAAAAAAAAAAAAATAGGCTTGCTATAGCCCACTGAATGAGAGATAGCACACACAGCAGTGGCACACAAGCCCTGACTGAGGCCAATATTTTTCTCCCACTGATTGATGTAGTGTTTTTGTGTTGAGGTAGATTTTAGAACACAAATCACGGAAAAAATAAATAGGCATTCTATGGCCCACTGAATGAAAGGGAGAGAGGTGGCACACCCAGGAGTCAAGACTGGCACACAAGCTGAAAGGGCAATATTACTCTCCCACTGTTTTTTTATGTATTTTTTGTTTTTTCAGGGAGACTTTAGAAACCCAATAATATTTAAAAAAAAAAATAAATAGGCTTTCTATGGCCCACTGAATGAGAGGGAGAGAGGTGGCACACCCAGGAGTCAAGACTGGCACACAAGCTGAAAGGGCAATATTATTCTCCCACTGTTTTTTTAGGTTTTTTTTTTTTTTTTCAGGGAGAATTAGAAACCAAATAATATTAAAAAAAAAAAAAAAAAATAGGCTTGCTATAGCCCACTGAATGAGAGATAGCACACACAGCAGTGGCACACAAGCCCTGACTGAGGCCAATATTTTTCTCCCACTGATTGATGTACTGTTTTTGTGTTGAGGTAGATTTTAGAACACAAATCACGGAAAAAATAAATAGGCTTTCTATGGCCCACTCAGTGAGAGATGGCACACACAGGGATGGCACTGTAGCAGAAATGCCAATCTTAATCTCCCACAAAAAAAAAAAACAAAAAAAAAAAAAAAACTGTCCTACAATTACTATCTCCCTGCAGTAATGTAAGCCAGGTATGGCAGGCAGCAATAGGAGTGGACTGATGCACAAATTAAATAAAAAGTGTGGAAAAACAGAAAAGATAGCTGTGCAGAAAGGAAGGAACAAGAGGATATGTGCTTTGAAAAAAGCAGTTGGTTTCCACAGTGGCGTACACACAGCAATACAGCTATCACGGAGCCTTCTAGGGCAGCCCAATGAGCTACAGCGCTGAGGGGAAAAAAAAAAAAAAATAGCTTCCACAGTCCCTGCACACCGAAGGTGGTGTTGGACAGTGGAAATCGCTGCAGCACAAGCGGTTTGGTGGTTAGTGGACCCTGCCTAACGCTCTCCCTGCTTCTGATGAAGCGGCAGCAACCTGTCCCTAAGCTCAGATCAGCAGCAGTAAGATGGCGGTCGGCGGGAACGCCCCTTTATAGCCCCTGTGACGCCGCAGACAGCAAGCCAATCACTGCAATGCCCTTCTCTAAGATGGTGGGGACCAGGATCTATGTCATCACGCTGCCCACACTCTGCGTTCACCTTCATTGGCTGAGAAATGGCGCTTTTCGCGTCATTGAAACGCGACTTTGGCGCGAAAGTCGCGTACCGCATGGCCGACAAGCACAGGGGTCGGATCGGGTTTCATGAGACGCCGACTTAGCCAAAAGTCGGCGACTTTTGAAAATGATCGACCCGTTTCGCTCAACCCTAGTCATCTCTAACTTCAGGCCTTTTAGAGACCATGTCATCTTCAACCCGCTTAACTATTCACTATAACAGAAGTTATTTTGACCAGGGGTGCCAAAATGTTTACATGCCACTGTATATATATATATATATATATATATATATATATATATATATATATATGTGTGTGTGTGTTGTGTGTGTGTGTGTGTATACAGTTGAAACTGCATGTTCTCAATATCTGGCAGAATAAACCTTTCCCGTTTTAAGTCAATTAGGATTAGAATGCCAGAATAATGTGTGAGAGAGAATGTTTTAAGGCATTTTTATTACTGCAAAGCCAAAAGTTTAGATACACTAATATTACTATGCCTTTAAACAATCATGTGTTTGTAAGCTTCTGATCGGCCAAGATATCAGGAAGAGAATTGTAGACTTGCACAAGTCTGGGTCAACCTTAGGTACAATTTCAAGATACCTGAAGTGCCTCGTTCATCTGTACAACAATTATATGCGAGTACAAACAAATGGGAGAGTCCAGCCATCATATCGCTCAGGACAGAGAATGATTCTGTGTCCCAGAGATGGAAGCTCGTAAGATTGTGTCAATATCCACCGTGAAACAAGTACTGTATCAACATGGCCTGAAAGGCCACTGTGGCAGGAAGAAGCCATTACTCCTAAAGAAACGTAAAAAAGCCAGATTAATGTTTGAAATTGCACACATGAACACATAGACCTTAATTTTTGGAGACATGTCTTGTGATCTGATGAAATTAAAATTGAACTTTTTGAGCATAAAGACCATTGTTTCATTTGGAGGAAAAAGGGAGAAGCTTGGAAGCCTAAGAACGCCATTCCAACTGTGAAACACGGGGGTGGCAATATGATGTTGTGGGGTTAGCTTGCTGCAGGAGGGACTGGTGCACTTCACAAAATAGATGGCATCATGAGAAAAGAAGATTATGTGGCAATACTGAAGCAACATCACATGACATCAGCCAGGAAGTTAAAGCTTGGGCAGAAATGGACAATGACGCGAAGCATACCGCCAAAATGTTAATAAAGTGGCTTAAGGATAAAAAAGTCAATTTTTTTTTTAAGGGAGTAAAGGGAGTTATTGCAAGTTTATATACTTTTATATTTTTTAAACATTTTTAAAGTGTACTTTATATTTGGTCCCCTTAGATTAACTTGAAGAATACCATATAACAGAATTGTGGTTCTCATATGAAGCCAAGCCTGTGGCTGACCTTCACATGAGGACTAAAATGGCAGATATGAGCACCTTCAGCATGCTCCCAACTACTGTAGTAACCCATGATTTTCCATGATTGCGTTGTGGGGTGCCCATGTAATCATTTATTAACAGTAGCATTAAAACAGTTAAACTGCAGCAATTAGAGCTAGCTTTCATCACTGTATTTACAGGCACATGATGGCTATGAAAAGCAGCTGGTATATGCCTGGTATTAGGCAGGCTTAGCTTCTGAACCTGCTTCATACATTCCATAGCGTCGTATGATGAAAATGTCATAGGAGTCATAGGTCATTAAGGAACTAAACACTCAAAGAGACAGGAAAACTCTTTGAAGGGAGTTTGTCATCCCCAAGGCTCAAAGTTAAATAATAATTATTTTTACAGTGCTATCAAGCAGCAAGTTGCCAGTGTGTGATCCTTTAAGCAGCAAGTGAATATTGCAGACAGGTGAGAGGGATGAGAGCATGGCCACATTGGCATTGTGTCTGCACACCTATTCGACTATTGCATTGTCAGTACGGATGTGCAGGGCCAGGGATTAAATTCAGGCAGCGCTACTATCGGCAAGCAAGTGTAGTCAATCAAGGGGACATGCTCAGGATGTCAATTATTTGCATGTGAAGGAAAACTATTTTTCTGCAGTACTTTTACAGGATTCTAAGTCCTCTATTAGACTATATAAATACTTTCAATCAAGTTTTGGGAGTCACAGACTTCTTTTAAGAGACTCATATTCCACAGATTGCTCTTATTCCAAGACTCATGTGTTCTCTATAGGGAGAGCAGAGTGTGCTGCTGTCTAGCACCTTTGACCGCAGCTTCTCTAGCTTCAAAACAAAAGTATCAGGTGTTTGAATTCAGACTGACGCTCCTTGCCTTTAGTCTCATAATCTCCAATTATATTTCCAAAAATCAGCTCAAGGAGACGATACTTTCTTCATTTCTTATTATTTCAATATTTATGCTCAAAACATAGACGGATGTGTCTTGTGTTTTTCCGAAATGTAACATTGCAAGTAGAGAAAGACAACCAAGTCAACCAAGTGTGAACACGAGATTAGAAATATTGATTGTACTTGTGGAGCATTTCTTTAAGCGTAATGCAAATACAATTCTCACAGTCTCTGTAACTCTAAACCAAGCAGACGTTCCTAGCAAAAATCCTTAAAAATCAGTTTTCTTTTTCCTTTTTACTGTAGCTGACACTTTCCATCATAAGAAGTGTTACTTTGACTTTGGCCTGTGTTTAAAAATACAACACCCCATGAACTTTTATCACAGAACTTAAGAAGTGAGATGGAGCTAAATTAAGAGATTTACCTTCTGTAACATTTCCTGACAGTGCTGTTAAACCAAACACTGTGAGGTTTGTGTTTTGGGTTCTCAGTCAATGAACAAAGCTCCTTTTATCTGTCATCCAGACATCGAATGAATTTTTCTTCAGCACCATTGAAGCCTAGGGGAACAATCATTAGCTGTGATATTAATCAACATGGAAATAGCTTCCTCTCCTACAGGAATGCTTCGGCTTTGCCTTCCTTTGATGGCAGACAAAATTTGCAAGTGTCCCAGATTTCACCTCACTTTAAAATGTAATTTGTATAAGACAGCGCAAAGCTAATCTATTAATTAATATTTAAGATGAATATCATACTTGCATGCATGATACTTAATAGCACAACTCATTGGCTTGATAAGATACTGATCAAAATGTTTATGTAATCTTTTTACTGCTGACAGACAGTATGCAATTTGCCTGCGTAAATGTATGTTCCCACAGGCAAGAACAGGCTCTTCAGAACTATTTCTAGGTAAAAGTCTAATGTAGTGATATATCAAAGTTTCATTACAGTTCTATGTAGGAAAAAAAATGCCTTTCCTTTTCTCCTCATATATTCTACCTTAGTAAACATTTCAGACTCTAGGGCAAAATAAATGACAACTCAATTTTGATAAGAAAAATAGAGACCAATGCTATGCAATTAAAACATTCAATATTCACAAAAGCTATGAAGCCTAAAACCTCTATACAAATTTGGATAAAGGCTATGTACTAGTCTGTTGTGACTCTGGATGAATAGTCAGCCACAAGGACATATAGGAACATTTTGCATTGTGCTGTCCTTGAATATGAATTAAATGCCTTTTTTATAATGATAATGTATTTTTTAATGCATTGTTGAATTTGTAAAATTAGATGTTAGAGGGGTTTTGGAACATCTACACTAGGGTTGAGCGAAACGGATCGGTCATTTTCATAAGTCGCCGACTTTTGGCAAAGTCGGGTTTCATGAAACCCGACCCGATCCCAGCGTGGGATCGGCCATGCGGTACACGATCTTCGCACCAAAGTCGCGTTTCATATGACGCTTAAAGCGCCATTTCTCAGCCAATGAAGGTGCACGCAGAGTGTGGGCAGCGTGATGACATAGGTCCTGGTCCCCACCATCTTAGAGAAGGGCATGGCAGTGATTGGCTTGCTTTCTGCAGCGTCACAGGGGCTATAAAGGGGCATTCCCGCCGACCGCCATCTTACTGCTGCTGATCTGAGCGTAGGGAGAGGTTGCTGCCGCTTCGTCAGAAGCAGGGATAGCGTTAGGCAGGGTACATAAAGCCCCAAACCGCTTGTGCTGTAGCGATTTCCACTGTCCAACACCACCTTTTTTTTTTTGGGACAGTGGAGGCTCGATTTCTGTGCAACAGCTCTGTAGGTTATAAGGCTCCCTGATAGCTGCGTTGCTGTGTGTATGCCGCTGTGCAAACCAACTGCTTTTTTCAAAGCACAAATCCTGTTGCTCCTTCATCTCTGCACAGCTATCTATCTTGTTTGTTTGTCCACACTTTTGACTTTTGTGTGCAGCAGTCCTTTTTATTGCTGCCTGACATACTTTTCCGAGATAACTGTAGGGAGATAGTAATTGTAGTACAGTCCCTTTTTTTTTTTTTTTTTTGGTTATATCTCTTCAAGCCACTTTTTGCTACAGAAAATATACTCTAATACAGTGGCCCCGATTTATTCACAATTCTCCCAGAAAAAATAAAATAAAAGTGGGAGATTAAGATTGGCAAATCTGCATTAGTGCCAGTCGTGTGTGTGGCATCTGTCTTTGTTTTTCTGCCACAGAAAACCTACTTTTTTAACAGTGGGCCTGATTTCTTCACAATTCTTCCAGAAAAAAAAATAAAAGTGGGAGATTAAGATTGGCAAATCTGCATTAGTGCCAGTCGTGTGTGTGGCATCTTTTTTTTTTTAATTTCTGCCACAGAAAACCTACTGTGTAGCAGTGGGGCTGATTTCTTCCTAATTCTCCCAGAAAAAAAAATAAAAGTGGGAGATTAAGATTGGCAAATCTGCATTAGTGCCAGTCCTGTGTGTGGCATCTTTTTTTTTTATTTCTGCCACAGAAAACCTACTGTGTAGCAGTGGGGCTGATTTCTTCCTAATTCTCCCAGAAAAAAAAATACAAGTGGGAGATTAAGATTGGCAAATCTGCATTAGTGGCAGTCGTGTGTGTGGCATCTTTTTTTTTAATTTCTGCCACAGAAAACCTACTGTGTAGCAGTGGGGCTGATTTCTTCCTAATTCTCCCAGAAAAAAAAATAAAAGTGGGAGATTAAGATTGGCAAATCTGCATTAGTGCCAGTCGTGTGTGTGGCATCTTTTTTTTTTTTTATTTCTGCCACAGAAAACCTACTGTGTAGCAGTGGGCCTGATTAAATCACTTGTCTCACATATCCCCCCAAAAAAATAAAATAAAGGGATAATAATCTTGCCAAACCTGTGCATCTGTGCGAGTGCTGTCTGTGGTATCTGTCAGTCATTTTGTGCCACAAGAACTATACCGTGATATAGTGGGCCTGATTCAATCCCTTGTCTCCCATATCCAAAAAAAGAGGAACATTTCTATTGCCAGTGGGTGCATCTGCGTCATTCCGGCTAGTGCCATATCTGCCACCCTCTTTCTGCAAATCAAACTGTGTTGTTGTGTAATACAGTGGGCCTGATTTTTCCCTGGATTCTCCCACACATAAATAGGGACATTTCTATTGCCAGTGTTTTTATCTGCATCACTCCTGTTAGTGCCATATCTGCCAGCCTCTTTCTGCCAACAAAACTGTGTTGTTGTGTAATACAGTGGGCCTGATTTTTCCCTGGATTCTCCCACACATAAATAGGGACATTTCTATTGCCAGTGGGTGCATCTGCGTCATTCCGGCTAGTGCCATATCTGCCACCCTCTTTCTGCAAATCAAACTGTGTTGTTGTGTAATACAGTGGGCCTGATTTTTCCCTGGATTCTCCCACACATAAATAGGGACATTTCTATTGCCAGTGTTTTTATCTGCATCACTCCTGTTAGTGCCATATCTGCCAGCCTCTTTCTGCCAACAAAACTGTGTTGTTGTGTAATACAGTGGGCCTGATTTTTCCCTGGATTCTCCCACACATAAATAGGGACATTTCTATTGCCAGTGGGTGCATCTGCGTCATTCCGGCTAGTGCCATATCTGCCACCCTCTTTCTGCAAATCAAACTGTGTTGTTGTGTAATACAGTGGGCCTGATTTTTCCCTGGATTCTCCCACACATAAATAGGGACATTTCTATTGCCAGTGTTTTTATCTGCATCACTCCTGTTAGTGCCATATCTGCCACCCTCTTTCTGCAAATCAAACTGTGTTGTTGTGTAATACAGTGGGCCTGATTTTTCCCTGGATTCTCCCACACATAAAAAAGGGAGATTGAAATTCACAACCAGTTCACGTACACCTTCTTCCTGGTTTTACTGGACCACATAACGGTTGTTAGTTTGGTAACATTTTTCCAATAATGAGGAAGTCTGGTGGAAGAGGTTGTGGCCGTGGGCATTCATTGCCAACTGGTAATGATGTTAGTGGTGGTGGACGTGGAGCATCAGGTGGTCGTGGGAAAAGCAATATAGCCCCTAAGTCTCGAGTTGTTGAGCCAGCGTCATCGTCTGGCTACCCAAGGCCTCGAAGGCTCCCTTTTCTGGGAGTAGGAAAACCGCTTTTGAAGCTGGAGCAGCAGGAACAAGTATTGGCTTTCATTGTTGACTCTGCCTCTACCTCTTTCTCCTCCTTCTCGGAAAGTGCCAAATGTCAGAGCAGTGTGTCGTCAGTGGATGCTCCCGCTCAGGAACAAGTCGCTTCCTTGCGTCCTTCACCCAGAACAACAGTGAAGGATGCGTCAGGCGACACAACTGGTTACTCCATGGAGCTCTTTACACATATCGTGCCTGGGTTTGAAAGTGAAATTATTAACAGGCCATGCCCATTACAAGATGAATCGGACATGGAGTGCACAGATGCACAGCCACAGCCAGATTATAATGCTGTTCCTTTGACTCAGATCAGAACATTGCCCTCGCAGTGTACTGATCCAGAATCTAACCCCGAGGAGACTATGGATTTCCGTCACGAACGCTATAGCACCGGCTTACACGGTGACCCAGAGGAAGGTGCACAGAACATAGAAGAAGAGGTCATAGATGACCCAGTTGTTGACCCCGATTGGCAGCCATTGGGGGAACAGGGTGCAGGCTGCAGTAGCCCTGAAGGAGGAGGAGCGGCAGCAGACATCAACATCGCAACAGGTTCCATCTGGCAGGCCCGTATCTGGCCAAAAATGTGTGGCAAAACCAAAACCAGTTGTAGGACAGCGTGGCCATCAGGTTCAAGTAGCTCAGTGTGCAATGCCTGAAAAGGTATCCGTTAGAAAGAGTGCAGTGTGGAATTTTTTTAACCAAGATCCCAATGATCAGCGCAAAGTCATCTGTAAGAAATGCTCCAGGACCTTCAGCAGAGGTCAGAATGTTAAAAATTTAAATACAAGTTGCATGCATCGACATTTAACCACCATGCACTTGCAAGCCTGGACACACTACCAAACGTCCCTTAATGTTGTAGCACCCTCTCGCAATGAAGCTAATAAGCAAGGCGACATCCCTTCCCTCCCTGTAAGCCCACCGTTTACCACACCACCTGCAGGTAATGTGGCGGTTTCGTCGCAAGGCCAAAGCAGTCAGGGAATCACCAGGTTCATGGTCGGAAAAACTGTATGTAGGGCACCATCAAGAATACCGTCACCAACCCTCTCTCAGTCACCCATGTCCACCGGCACCCCTGCTAGTTCCACCGTATGCAGCTCTCCAGTCCAGCTCACCCTACATGACACTCTTGTTAGGAAAAGAAAGTACTCATCCTCGCATCCGCGTACACAGGGTTTGAACGCCCACATTGCTAGACTAATCTCGTTAGAGATGATGCCCTACCGGTTAGTTGAAACCGAAGCTTTCAAAGCCCTGATGGATTACGCTGTACCATGCTACGACCTACCCAGTCGACACTTCTTTTCGAGAAAAGACATCCCAGCCCTCCACCAGCATATAAAAGACCGCATTGTCCATGCGCTCAGGCAATCTGTGAGTAGAAAGGTGCACCTGACAACAGATGCATGGACCAGTAGGCATGGCCAGGGGCATTACGTCTCCATCACGGCACACTGGGTTAATGTGGTGGATGCAGGGTCCAGAGGGGACAGTAATATTGGGACAGTTCTGCCTAGCCCACGGTGTAGGAAACCGTTGGCTGTAGGCGTTCGTCCCCCCTCCTCCTCCTCGTCCTCCAGCAGAAGCGAGAGCTCGTCCACAAACCGCAGTCGCACCACCACTCCATCCGCAGCTGCCACTGTTGCACACGAGGTGTCCAATTATGGAACAGCTTGTGGCAAGCGTCAGCAGGCTGTATTGGCAATGAAGTGTTAGGGCGACAACAGACACACCGCGGAAGTTCTGTCCGAGTTCTTGCAGCAAGAAACTCAGTCATGGCTGGGCACTGTACATCTTGAGGCAGGCAAGGTAGTCAGTGACAACGGAAGGAATTTTATGGCTGCCATAGCCCTTTCACAACTGAAACACATTCCTTGCCTGGCTCACACCTTAAACCTGGTGGTGCAGTGCTTCCTGAAAAGTTATCTGGGGTTACCCGACCTGCTGCTGAAAGTGCGCAGACTTTGCTCTTACATCCGCCGTTCGCCTGTACACTCCAGCTGTATGCATAACCATCAGCGGGCTTTGAACCTTCCACAGCATCGCCTAATCATCGACGTTGCAACAAGGTGGAACTCCACACTGCACATGCTTCAAAGACTGTGCGAACAGAGGTGTGCTGTTATGTATTTGTGGGAGGATACATATACACGGGCAGGCAGTTGGATGGCAGACATGGAGTTGTCAGCTGTGCAGTGGTCGAAGCTCCAAGACCCGTGTCAAGTCCTTCAGTGTTTTGAGGAATGCACACGGCTGGTTAGTGCAGACAACGCCAAAATAAGCATGAGCATCCCCCTACTGCGTCTGCTGATGCAAAGTTTGACGCACATAAAGGAACAGGCGTCTGCAGCCGAGGACGAGGGAAGCCTTGATGACAGTCAGCCATTGTCTGCTCAGGGAAGTCTACAGGACGAGGTGGCGGGTGAAGAGGAGGAGGACGAGGGGAATGACTATTTGTTGGATGAGGAAGCTTCTCAGGGGGCAATAGAAACTGCTGGCGGTGCAAGGCCGGGTTCTGGGTTTTTGAGGGAGACAAGTGAAGTGGATTTGCCAGAAAGTGCTCCTCAACCCAGCATAAGCACTGACTTGACAACTGGAACATTGGCCCACATGTCAGATTATGCCTTGCGTATCCTCAAAAGGGACCCACGAATTTTAAAAATGATGACAGATGACGATTACTGGTTGGCCTGCCTCCTTGATCCTCGCTATAAAGGCAAATTGCAAAATATCATGCCACATGAGAACCTCGAACAGATATTGGCAACCAAACAAGCTACTCTTGTAGACCGTTTGATGCAGGCACTCCCAGCACACAGCGCCGGTGATGGTTCTCACACGAGCCGCAGGGGGCACCAGGGCAGAGGTGTTAGAGGTGCACAGATCAGAAGTGGCGTAGGACAGAGGGGTTTTCTGACAAGGTTGTGGAGTGATTTCGCAATGACCGCAGACACGACAGGTACAGCAGCATCCATTCAAAGTGACAGGAGACAACATTTGTCCAGTATGGTTACTAACTATTTTTCCTCCATTACCGATGTGCTCCCTCAACCGTCATTCCACTTTGATTACTGGGCATCCAAAATAGACACCTGGCCTGAATTGGCTGAATATGCATTGCAGGAGCTTGCTTGCCCAGCAGCTAGTGTGCTATCAGAAAGAGTATTCAGTGCTGCTGGTTCAATACTGACCGAAAAAAGGACTCGTCTGGCTACCCAAAATGTTGATGAGCTAACCTTCATAAAAATGAACCACTCATGGATTTCAAATTATTTTGCCCCACCTTTCCCGGCTGACACCTAGCTTTCCTGTAAAAAGGTCTTGCTTTGGGACTGGTGTTACTGACTTTTCCAATCTCTTAATTTGCAGCTGCTGTTTGTCCAGAATACGACATGTTTTCACCTCCCTAAATGCACTAACTCCCCCCACGGGGCCGTGGTCTCGCCACTTGTCGCAAGCACCCGTCAGAGTGCCGTTTGTCTGAAGAGGTGCGTGTGCCCACTTTTGGTCGACGGGACTGGCACTGGGTCCCTCATAGTACAATGAAGTGTCTCTGGCGGTGGTGGCGCGCACCCAACGTCAGACACACCATTGTAACATGAGGGGCCCTGGGCTTGTACCGCTGGCCAGGAGAGAGTGTCCCCCCCAAGGTCAAACAGTGCTCTACCACTTGCTAAATTATCTGTCGCTGCTCCACCACTGTTTAGTATAGGCGCTGAAATCCTTCCATGCCTGGCACAGACAATAACAGTTTGTTGACATGTATGATGCTAGTTAAAATAGTCAGGGGACTTGTCCTACATTTGCACCAGTAAATACTTTGCGCCAAATTACAATGTCTGAAAGTCAGCATAGGAGCACACCCCTGTACCTAAGTATGCCACCCTTTTTTTTGGGGGGGGGGTTATTTTTGTTTGGGATACATTAACATCACTTTAGGTTTTGGGACTCGGAGTACTTACTGTGTCAGACACTCCTTCCAATTGTCCTCCGCTGACCACACCAATGCTGCCTGTGTATTCCTGTTGCCAAATTTAAGCTGCATAGAGCCTAATTTATTATTTTAGGCCTAGGAAGTCTGTCTGCGGTCCCTCCTTCCAATTGTCCTCCGCTGACCACACCAATGCTGCCTGTGTATTCCTGTTGCCAAATTTAAGCTGCATAGAGCCTAATTTATTATTTTAGGCCTAGGAAGTCTGTCTGCGGTCCCTCCTTCCAATTGTCCTCCACTGACCACACCAATGCTGCCTGTGTATTCCTGTTGCCAAATTTAAGCTGCATAGAGCCTAATTTATTATTTTAGGCCTAGGAAGTCTGTCTGCGGTCCCTCCTTCCAATTGTCCTTCGCTGACCACACCAATGCTGCCTGTGTATTCCTGTTGCCAAATTTAAGCTGCATAGAGCCAAATTTATTATTTTAGGCCTAGGAAGTCTGTCTGCGGTCACTCCTTCCAATTGTCCTCCGCTGACCACAACAATGCTGCCTGTGTATTCCTGTTGCCAAATTTAAGCTGCATAGAGCCTAATTTATTATTTTAGGCCTAGGAAGTCTGTCTGCGGTCCCTCCTTCCAATTGTCCTCCGCTGACCACAACAATGCTGCCTGTGTATTCCTGTTGCCAAATTTAAGCTGCATAGAGCCTAATTTATTATTTTAGGCCTAGGAAGTCTGTCTGCGGTCCCTCCTTCCAATTGTCCTTCGCTGACCACACCAATGCTGCCTGTGTATTCCTGTTGCCAAATTTAAGCTGCATAGAGCCTAATTTATTATTTTAGGCCTAGGAAGTCTGTCTGCGGTCCCTCCTTCCAATTGTCCTTCGCTGACCACACCAATGCTGCCTGTGTATTCCTGTTGCCAAATTTAAGCTGCATAGAGCCAAATTTATTATTTTAGGCCTAGGAAGTCTGTCTGCGGTCCCTCCTTCCAATTGTCCTCCGCTGACCACAACAATGCTGCCTGTGTATTCCTGTTGCCAAATTTAAGCTGCATAGAGCCTAATTTATTATTTTAGGCCTAGGAAGTCTGTCTGCGGTCCCTCCTTCCAATTGTCCTCCGCTGACCACAACAATGCTGCCTGTGTATTCCTGTTGCCAAATTTAAGCTGCATAGAGCCTAATTTATTATTTTAGGCCTAGGAAGTCTGTCTGCGGTCCCTCCTTCCAATTGTCCTCCACTGACCACACCAATGCTGCCTGTGTATTCCTGTTGCCAAATTTAAAACTGCATAGAGCCAACTTTTTTAGTTAACACATACGATACTACCTTTGTCTGTCTGCGCCACTAAATCACGCTGTCCTCCACTGAAAAAGCTGAGTTTCAATCTTCCGGCTCTCATTAAGTATTTTTTAAATTTAACACTACAGTTGCCATACTACTTGGGTTGGGGCCTAGTAACGGTGTCTGCCGCTCCTTGGTGTTCTCCTCCTCCTTGGTGTTCTCCTCCGGGTTTCCTTGTCTGAGCTTCAATCTTCCGGCTCTCATTAAGTATTTTTAAATGTAACACTACAGTTGCCATACTACTTGGGTTGGGGCCTAGTAAAGGGGTCTGCCGCTCCTTGGTGTTCTCCTCCTCCTTGGTGTTCTCCTCCGGGTTTCCTTGTCTGAGCTTCAATCTTCCGGCTCTCATTAAGTATTTTTAAATGTAACACTACAGTTGCCATACTACTTGGGTTGGGGCCTAGTAACGGGGTCTGCCGCTCCTTGGTGTTCTCCTCCACTGAACAAAGCAGTGCTGCCTGTTTCCTACTGTTAGCAATTTAGAACTGCATTTAGCCTAGTTACTTATTTGGCCCTACTCACTCTGTCAGCCTCTCATTACAGTGGTCCTCCACTGAACAAAGCAATGCCACCTGGTTAGTCCTGTTACCAATTTTGAACTGCATTTAGGCCACTCGTTGGCGACGTCACTGGCACAGGGCCTGTCATAGTACGCAAAGTGTCGCTGCCGGTGGGAGGCGCCCCTGTGCCAGTGCCAATGCGAACGAGTGGGACCCCCTGCTTGCTCAGGATCACAGCACTTGCAACATTGCAATACTTACCTCTAACTGCTCCACCGCCGTGACGTACTCCACGTTTCCTGGGCCCACTGAAAACTTGAACCAGCCCTACCCCCCACAACTTTAGCCAAATGACCCCCCAATTTTCAATGGCTACCTATTATTGTAAGGTAAATAAAGATTGACAAGCTTAAGTAACAAGAATTGATGTTTTTGGCATTAAAATGGGCACTGTAGGTGTTTTCCTGGCCTCCACTCACTGCCGACTATGCTTCCCCATTGACTTGCATTGGGTTTCGTGTTTCGGTCGAACAACGACCCCGACTTTGCAAGAAGATCAGCCGATTTCACTCGACTCGACTTTTGACAAAGTCGGGTTTCGCAAAACCCGACTCGACCCCAAAAAAGTAAAAGTCGCTCAACCCTAATCTACACCATACATCTAAATATATTTCAAGTCCTCATAGAATCAATTTGTTTCCACGCCATTTAAAATGTTATGTAGAATCGTACTTTTAACATTTAGTTATGCATATTTTAGGAACATTAGCATTGTTCATTGCAAACTTTATCTGACATGTATGTGTCAAGGGGGTTGGACACTTTATCTTTACTGTAACAAATGTTTATTTTGAGAATGCAATTTTGGGGATCCAATTAATATACCCAGTATCGTGCAAAAGATTTAGGCAGATGTGGAAATAATTATGTAAAGCAGGGATGCTTTCAGAAGTGTCATTAGTTTTTTTATCACGTGAACAATAGAGAAATCTAAATCAGATGAGTATTTGGTGTGACCATTCTTTACCTTCAAAACAACATCAAAGCATCAATTCTTCCAGGTTCACTTGTGCATAGTTTCTGAAGGAGCTCAACAGGGTGGTTGTTCCAAACATCTTGGAGAAATAACCACAAAAAAACAGGCAGATGCTTATCCGTCATGCAATGCCATCACAAAAGTGTCTGATCCGCTCCTATTTCTTACTGCAATGGAACATAGACCGGAAACAATGTTATTAATAACTATTCTAAGAGCTGATCTTTGTTCACCATGTGATCACATGGGGCCTAGTCAACAGTAGCTCCAGAGAGAAATGATCTGGAAGTGGCTGTTAGGTGTCGAGTTCCCCCCACTGCACAAGGGGAATGTTGAACCATGTCCTCTGCGGTCTCCCATTCTTCCCCAGCCACAGAGGAGCCTGCTCAGCAGAGACTTCGGTCCCAGCATCTTGCTTAGGCTGATGCTGAGCATCCGGTTGCTGCTGCCATCCCAGGCCTCATTGGAGGTTGGGGGTCACATGCTCAGGTCATGAAGTGGTCCTGATTGGACCACTGGGAATGTCCTGGAAGGATGCAACTATAAAAGGGTCGCATGGCTTGGCCATGCGCTAGTATAAACCAAAATCATGTATGTGTGTATGCAATCTGCTGAAAGCTCCTAATTGATTCCCTTCCCTAACATTGTTGTCTGAGTGTGGGTGATTGGAGCTAAATAGGCACGACAGTACTGTGTCTAAAGCAGCATCCATCAGAGTGGGGCCGTGCGCAAATAATGTGCTTTCCTGGCCCAAGCTTAGGTTGGTTAGTGGCATCCGCCAGAGCGGTGCTGTACACACATAGTGCAGTAAATCTTTTGTTTAGTTTCCCTCTGGCACCGCAGTTGCGGTGCTGAAGGCTAGTGAGTCTAGAGGGACACTAACCCTGTGTCCTTGGGGCAGAGTCCTGAGACCAAAACACTAGAGTTCACTCTGCAGTATTGCGGCTCTGTGACACAACAGGGTTCGCCTCCTACATTCCGGGTGAAGTTAACCCACATGTGTCCACATTATACCGCCATATACTGTCCTTCATTACTAAGCAGCAGGTGTCATCTCTGCACAGTGGACACCGGGCTGCGAATGCACCTTATATCCTCTTTCATATTATTTGGTGTGTTCCGCCAGCCCTAACAGTGGCTGAAAGAAGTTTAAACCAAAGAGGAGACACTTGTATGCCCAGAAGTGGATGGGCAAGTATAATGGATAATTTTGCATGTGCTTGTCTAAGCCTTTCCTTAGTCACCAGAGTGCTGTGGTCTAGGCCACTAAATGTCTGTGAAGACAAATATCATTGTGAGAATTGAATGTCCACATTTGAAAAAATAGCAGAGGAGGATGAATGTGCAGAACACTAACTCAAACTGCCAGCATCACTGTCAGAGATAAAATCATCCTGCTGTGACAGAAAGGAATGATGTACTATACAGTCAATAAAACCATCCGCTTCCTCTAAACAGAAGCCCCCGTCTCACATAGCGAGATCGCTAGCGAGATCGCTGCTGAGTCACTAGTTTTGTGACGCAACAGCGACCTCCATAGCGATCTCGCTATGTGTGACACGTACCAGCGATCAGGCCCCTGCTGCGAGATCGCTGGTCGTGTCGGAATGGCCTGGACCTTTTTTTGGTCGTTGAGGCCCCGCTGACATCGCTGAATCGGTGTGTGTGACACCAATCCAGCGATGTCTTCACTGGTAACCAGGGTAAACATCGGGTTACTAAGCGCAGGGCCGCGCTTAGTAACCCGATGTTTACCCTGGTTACCAGCGTAAATGTAAAAAAAAAAAAACAGTACATACTCGCCTTCTGATGTCCGTCAGGTCCCTTGCCGTCTGCTTCCTGCTCTCACTGACTCCCGGCAGTACAGTGAGAAGTGAGAGCACAGCAGTGACGTCACCGCTGCGCTCTGCTCTCGCTGTACGGCGGCTCAGTCAGAGAGCAGGAAGCAGACGGCAAGGGACCTGGACACCGAAAGGCGAGTATGTACTGTTTGTTTTTTTTGGTAACCAGGGTAAACATCGGGTTACTAAGCGCGGCCCTGCGCTTAGTAACCCGATGTTTACCCTGGTTACCGGGTGCTGCAGGGGGACTTCGGCATCGTTGAAGACAGTTTCAACGATGCCGAAGTCGTTCCCCTGATCGTTGATCGCTGGAGAGAGCTGTCTGTGTGACAGCTCCCCAGCGACCACACAGCGACTTACCAACGATCACGGCCAGGTCATATCGCTGGTCGTGATCGTTGGTAAATCGCTATGTGAGACGGGGCCTTAATTCTCATGCAAGAGGCAAAGGGAGACAATTGTGACCAGAGTTGGTGGAATTACTGCCCAGATGGCTGATGCTGATAGTGATGATGATGCTGCTTCCTGTGGCCCTGACATTCTTATTGACAAATGCCATGATATAGTTTTTTTTCTCTTACGTAACCCCGTGAATTACCATTGCCACTTTTTCATTTACCATACATTTTTTGCTACACTTGAATTACATTTTGTTTTTTTAACCATATTCCCCCTATCGCAAAAAGGAACAAACAAGAAATGCTAATTTATCAAAGAAAAATTATTAATGTTTGTGACATGCACACTTTGTGTGGGAGACAGTCACAGAATTAAATGACTATAATTTTTTATTTCTATTTTGTATTTTTTTGAAAATAATTTCTACCTTTTCAAAAAATAGCAAACAACAAATGTTAGGTTTGCCATAATTAAAACAGACATGGTATTCATGTGTCATGTACATATGTCATATTAAACAAATAAACCAAGTGTGTAAAAAATCATTACTTCTAAACTTTCCAAAAACGCAGCAGCCAAGAAATGCTAAGTAACAAAAAAAATCTCAGATTTATTTCCTATTGTAATCTTACAACTATTACTTTTTTAGATCTGCAACTTACTGGCACTTTAAATCTGAATATGATTACATCTACGGTATGTAAAATGAAAATTAACCATGGGGA
The DNA here is from genome assembly GCF_051348905.1 of Ranitomeya variabilis. Taxonomy (NCBI): domain Eukaryota; kingdom Metazoa; phylum Chordata; class Amphibia; order Anura; family Dendrobatidae; genus Ranitomeya; species Ranitomeya variabilis. The sequence continues at coordinate 821,017,072 of NC_135232.1, read as the reverse complement.
AGACAATTCTCCAGGCAACTTGCAGTCACCCGAAACATACTATCAAATCAAATCCATATCGGTGGGTGAATACATTACAGTTTCCCGCAACTGTAGTGATGATGTGAATCGTAAACATTAGATAAACATTACAGAAACTAGAATGATTAATAGGGGTTACCCAGGAGGACACCCAAGCGTGCCCGCATCATTGCAAATTCAAAAAATAATTAAATATTATAAATTTGCAATAATTCTTTAAAAACCAGTACCAATTCCAAGAAACCTATCTATCCAGTTTTGTTCCCAATTTAGTACCATTAAACAAATTATTACAAAATGTATTCCTGTGCTATATGAAGAGAAAGTACTTTCCCTTACCTTAAAGTCTGGTTGTAATGTTGTTGCCAAAAAAGCTCCTTCTCTTGGCTATGTCCTTTCACCCACTTATTTGAGCTCTGAAAAATCTAATGTCACCTGGCTCAATTTAAAGCGGTGCAACACATTGCAAAAAGAGCAATTTCTCATGTCACAGGACCACATTTGTAAATTACGACATTAATCAGACTTATCAGATAAAACAGTACATCAACTGCAATTCTAAAAAAATAATTTATTGTATTTGCTGTACTGCTTGTCAATTGCTCTACGTTGGGTGTACTAGCCTCAAGCTGAAAGTCTGTATCAATGAACATTTAAATGATATTTCTAAGTCAACAATTTCTCTAACAGGAACATTTCTTCTGTGGCTAAACACTTTATTACTTGCCATCGGAGACAATTATCTTCATTTGAAATTTGTGGCATTGAAAGAGTGAAGGAACCTCCCCGTGTTGGAGATTTAAGAAAGTTTTTTCCTGAAGGTTTAAATCTGTGCCGGGATATTAAGTGTCATTGTTAAGGCTTTTCTCTGCATACCATGCATATTTATTTTCCCTATTTCATTTTTTTCTTGTTTCATGTGCAATTCTTGTGTTTTGTGGATTTTATGCAAATGTCTTAATTATACTTGAACATCTGTTTTAGTTGTCATGTGATTTTGTTTGTCTAATTGGAATGACTTATGGGTAATCAATTCCCATCAGGCCTTGAGGAAGAACACTGTTTGTGTTAGAAACGCATCGCCATGTTGTTTTCTTGTCCCCCATTTTTTTCTGCATGGAAATTTTAATCATTTGAATAAACTTGGATCAATTTTACCAAACCAGAAGCTGGAACTTCTCCCTTTTTTTGCGAACCCCCAAAATAAGAGCAGCAGCAGCAGCAGCAGGCAGTAGTATTTGTATTGTGGAAATGTACATCAAGTTTTAAGTAAAATTAAAAATCCAGCAACCACAAAAGAAAAAAGATATTTTCTTTTTAACTTCACAATTAATTAAACTCAATTAAAAACATATTGAAAGGGAATAGGAAAAGGGTCATAAAAAATTAGAGAAGGGATGATGCGTTTCGAACCAGCATGGTTCTGGCTCATATCCTAGCATATGTTCCTTTTCCTATTCTCTTTCAATATGTTTTTAATTGAGTTTTATTAAATTCATTTAAATACAGTCATTTTTTTCTTTTGGGATTGCTGGATTTTTCCTTTTGCTCTTCTGCCTCACCCATCCTGCATCCCTAGCTCGATTGAAAGCTCTCAGGGCTACATTATACTTCGGGAGAGCTTCTCTTTTTTTCTATCAATTTTAAATATCAGTACTGATTGAACACACAAACTTTGAGGCAGTCACAGAGTTCAATGTTTGTTTTTGCTTTCAGCAATATTGGTGGCTTGTTTCTGTATACATGCACAAAAAATGTAATTGAGTTCCAGCAACAGAACTATACTGATCACAAAAACAGCCACCAGCCAGTTATGTAGCCCTTCCTGGCCTTGCCTTCTGTATTTGACTTGCTCTCCTATCTCTCTCCATATCAATTACATTTTTACTATTTTTTTCCCTCAAATACTAATCCTCATTGCTGTGTTGTCACACAATAGCTGAACAATTTTCAGAGCTTTATGTTTTTCACTCCCAGTCTCTATGGCTAAGCTGCGAGTTTTGACATCCTCTCACTAACATGATTAACCATAAAATTGCTTCTGCATTTCCTACTCCTGCTTTTATACATGTTATGCTTCTGTTTGGCTCTACTACACCATGTGATAGGTGCAACGCATTATGTGCAAAATATTTTATTGAAATAGAAATGCACACAGCACAGTCATGACTTCTTGACACAATATATGTTGTGAGATATACTAACTGTAGTGATAATTAACTTTTAATACACTGGATAATAACATTCTCTATTGATTTTTCTGAGTGATTCTATTTTAATCTTATGTTTTTCATATAGCTGTCAGAAAAATGTCTAAAAAAGTAACTTTGCATTTATACTTTAAATTTTTAATAAAAGGATCACAAATTAAAAAAAAAGTTTATTTAAACATCATACATAAATGGTAACTATTTATCATAGGTAGGTGTCTAAGTTAAATTGATTATATGACATTTGAAGAAATTTCAGCAGCTGCAGATACAAATATTACTTGATAAATCCATCATTGCTCCAGTTGCGATGTTGCAGTTGTCCTTACTGATCTTTGCTAATTTTCCTTAAACAATGGCACATGAACTCAAAATTAGCATATCTGGTATGTCAAAATATAGAGAAACCTGGGGGGCGTGTCTGGGATGCTCTACTGAGAGGACGTGCAACAAGAATGCTCCCTCCAGACACTGCAGATTACAAGGCTCCACAGCCTCATTTCTGGCCAGATTACCTTCAGTGATGGGCCCCAGAAGAGCCAGGACCCAGCACATGCGGGGACAGCGTTGGCTGCTCATGGGACAGCCCTGGATGCATTCTTCTTCAGAGAGCCGGCTGATGTGGCTGCTTCACAGAAAGAGGAAGGTGAGGCTGGAGGCTCAGATGCAGGGGAGCTGCTGATGACATGACATGAGATGGTGAGCCAGCGGGGGATGAGGATGAGGGACTGGCACCTAATACTCCTTCTTCAGCTGCTTGGAAGAGGCTCTTGTTACATTTTTCCTCTAACAATGATTTTAAGGCTTTAATTAAAGAGGTGAGGTTAAAGATATTTGCAGGTCTGAGATAGCATGTATAAGACAAGATTTGCAGCAACTGACAGTGGCATAGACACTCTGGAAGGGAATCATGATGTTACTAGATCCCATGTGTCAGAATTGCATCAACTAACCCTCCTTCAAGAAAAGACTGCAAAAGATAACAGGGGCAAAAGATGTAATATTAAAGTAAAAATATATTTCCCAGGAAAAACTTAAGTTCACTGAAATTTGTATTTTTTTCTTAAAAATTGTTTGTGTCTTTTTGTTTTTCCTAACCTCGTGTGTTTACCACCCCCTTTTGTTATAGTTCAGATTGTTCAGATTGAGAGAAAGAAGTCCTGTGAAAGTAAGGTAATCTGGCATATATGTAACAAGGGTTCCGGGGGGAAGGGTAGTTGTGGCCGAGTCACCTAAAGGCACAGTTCTGCGACAGAATTCACTGAACACACTGTCAGCAAGCACCCCCGGTCCCTTGTACATGTTGTAAATGGTGCAGTTTTTTCCACAGTTTACCTGGTCTCCTCCTTGGTCACTTCTGTCCAGGGTCACCGCTGGGGATCAAACAGGGAAAACTTTTATTTTGCTGTTTTTCATAAAAAAGGTGATGGAACAAGGAAGGGTAGCAGAAACAAGGCACAACCACGGATTCCTGTTCTTTCCCTGACACTATCCATGGGCCGTACCCACAATGTCCACGGTAGCTGGGATGTACAGTCCTCCAACCGCTGGCATCTGAGCTCCTGAGACCCCTTCAGCGGAGGCCCTTTTTCAGTCCTGGGGGCCTGTGTTGTAAGTCCTTAGATCCTTGGTATATATCCTCAGCCCAGGGCAACAGACCTCTCCCGTCCGGCGGGGGTCTGGCAGTGCCCTGTCTATTAGCACATCTGTTCTGGCAGATGATCCAGGCAGAACTGAGGAAGTTGCAGCTTCCTTTCACCTTATGACTGCTAGGCAAACCCCTCTGCTGCTGGCCAGCCCATGGATTTAACTGTTGCCTGGCCCTAACTCTACAAAAGTAACACATAAGCATAGACTTTAACATGTACAAACTATCACAGTAGTTAAAGGGAAATTCACCACATTACACCATACATTATAAGGGCATTATATGGCGGTACATAGTATAACATATTTACAGGAAGTGCACTGAGGGTCATACAGAGGAAGGAGAACATAACTGTGGGGACCTGCCACCTCCTTACATATATTAGGAGGTACTGGATCTGAGAAAGTTTCAGGGCCTTCCACATATGTGAGTAGCCCGCTCGATACTTTCAGACACTGGTCCTTAGGCTTACACTATAACTCGTATAATTTCACTTAATGTAAAGGTACCATCACATTAAGCGACGCTGCAGCGATATAGACAATGATGCTGATCGCTGCAGCGTCGTTGTTTCGTCGTTGTGTGGTCGCTGGAGAGCTGTCACACAGACAGCTCTCCAGCGACCAACGATGCCGAAGTCCCCGGATAACCAGGGTAAACATCGGGTTACTAAGCGCAGGGCCATGCTTAGTAACCCGATGTTTACCCTGGTTACCAGTGTAAATGTAAAAAAAACCAAACACTACATACTTACATTCCGGTGTCTGTTGCGTTCCCCAGCGTCCGCTTCCCTGCACTGTGTCAGCGCCGGCCGTAAAGCAGAGCGGTGATGTCACCGCTGTGCTCTGCTTTAAGGCCGGCCGGCGCTGACACAGTGCAGGGAAGCGGACGCCGGGGGACGCGACAGACACCGGAATGTGAGTATGTAGTGTTTGGTTTTTTTACATTTACAATGGTAACCAGGATAGCGTCCTGGATAGCGATATCGTTGTGTTTGACACGCAGCAGCGATCAGGATCCTGCTGTGACATCGTTGGTCGGAGCTAGAAGGCCAGCACCTTATTTCGTCGCTGGATCTCCTGCAGACATCGCTGAGTCGGCGTGTGTGACGCCAATTCAGAGATGTCTTCACTGGTAACCAGGGTAAACATCGGGTTACTAAGCGCAGGGCCGAGCTTAGTAACCTGATATTTACCCTGGTTACCAGTGTAAATGTAAAAAAAAAAAAACACTACATACTTACATTCCGGTGTCTGTCGGGTCCCCCGGCGTTCTGCTTCCATGCACTGTGTCAGCGCCGGCTGGCCATAAAGCAGGGCACAGCGGTGACGTCACCACTCTGCTTTACGCCCGGCGCTTACAGTGCAGGGAAGCAGAACGCCGGGAGACCCGACAGACACCGGAATGTAAGTATGTAGTGTTTGTTTTTTTATTACATTTACACTGGTAACCAGGGTAAACATCGGGTTACTAAGCGCGGCCCTGCGCTTAGTAACCCTATGTTTACCCTGGTTACCCGGGGACTTCGGCATCGTTGGTCGCTGGAGAGCTGTTTGTGTGACAGCTCTCCAGCGACCACACAGCGACGCTGCAGCGATCGGCATCGTTGTCTAGATCGCTGCAGCGTCGCTAAATGTGACGGTACCTTAAGTTTGGACAGATTTGAGACTGTCTGGGCTCCCTGGGACTATTTTATTGTGAACAGTTAAGCAAGTTGAAGATTAAATTATCTCTAAAAGGCCTAAAGTTAAAAGATGATACATTTCCTTTGTATTTTAGGCAAAAATATATATATTTTTCATCTTTTACATTTTAAAAATTGCAAAAATGAAAATGGACCAATGCAAAAGTTTTGCCATCCTACATGGTTAGTACCTACCAGTACCACCTAATGAAAGTATCACATAACATAGGAAAATGTATATTCTACTCTGTTCAAATATTAAAAATATATGAGAACAATCTCACCAATGTCAGAAAAAGATCCTATTGTGTTCGCTAAAGGATCCTCATGAAGATAAAATGGAGAGTAGGTATGAACCCAAGTAATCCTGACAACAGAGGGTGATTGTAATTTGATCCTCTTTTGTCAGGATTACTTAGGGTTCAGACCTTTTTTTACTACAGCTAATTAACAGTTAATTTTTAAATCTACTTTGTTGCTATGACTATCAATGGCACATGACCACTGCAGCCAATCACTGTCCCCTATAGTCTTCATGTGGATGTGCAGTATGTATAGGATGTCAATGTTTCAGGAAATAAGCAAAGACTAGTGGGGACCACCATATTATTGCTCCTGGAGGTCTGGAGTATAGGTGAGTAATATTTATTTTATTTGTAACATTTCTTGCAGTTAAAGACATTTCTTGAGCTTTGAAAATCCTTTTAAAATAAATATTTAAAGGGAATCTGTCACCTTGGAAATCACCTGCCGCCTTACTGAAAATGCAGTTACTGGGAGATAATGAGCTCTGTCAGGAAGCAATTACAGTCGCCGCTTGCTATATTTTTTGGTTCTCAGATGGTTGATTCCACACTTTTCCAGGGTTAGCTAGCTTGCATCCATCTTCAGTTTGACAATTTATACAGGCATCTGTTCAGTGTGAGCTGTTTATCAAAGTCCCGGGGCAAGCTAACAGCCGCCGCTCACAGTATAAAAAGCGGTGCTGTGGGCAGTCACTTTAACCGCTTTGGGCACACCCTCGTGACTGAAAGCCAGCGGCTTCAGAGAGGAAATAAGTTAATTTTCTGTTGGTATCGGCACTTTCATTAAGGTGGCCTTGCAGCATTGTAATGCTATCTACCTACAGATTTACACTATATCTGTAGGTAAATTGCATTTTCCAAGCTACCAGGTTGCTTTTAAAGTTTTTTTACCCCCTTCATTTGTAAAATAAATGACAAAATGACTCATTGACTCAGCCAAATGCGCTCTCACCCCCTATTGTTATAACAATGCTTATAATGGCATACTCATTACCTGCTAAAACACTCTTGGGAAAACTTCAATTTAAAATCTAATAGACTCAAATCATTAACTATGTTATTATTAGCTGGTAATTGGTGTGTAAAACATGTGTGCATTCAATTAATGAAAATCACAAGAATTTATAGCTATTAGCAGAAATTGTCAGTGAGCTATAAATAATTACTATCCAGCTCCCATCATTGTCTTTATTATCAAATGGCAGAAAGTAAGCATCATGGTAAACTTATTTTTTATATTTCTAACAATTTCATATGGACAATTTAAAATAACTGATAAGTAAACAAGCCCTATGGTTACTTGTCCAAGTCACGCCAGCAAAAAATGTGGACATTTACAGTAAAACCATGTAGTTCTCAGCCACATGGCAAACTGGTATGTACAGTGAAGGAATTAATTATTTGATCCCTTGGTGATTTTGTAAGTTTGCCCACTGACAAAGACATGAACAGTCTATAATTTTAACCCCTTAGTGACAGAACCAATTTGCTGCTTAATGACCATGCTAATTTTTACAATTCACTGTCATTTTTTCTGGTTATAACTCTGGAATTCTTCAACTGATCCCACTGATTCTGAAAATTCTTTTTCATGACATATTGTACTTCATGTTAGTGGTAAAATTTCTTTGATATGACTTGCATTTATTTATGAAAAAATGGAAATGTAGCAAAAAGTTAGAAAATTTTACAATTTTCAAACTTTGATTTTTTATGCCCTTACATCAGAGAGTGGTGTCACACAAAATATTTAATACATAAATAACGATTCCCTCATGTCTACTTTACATCAGCACAATTTTTTAAACAATTTTTTTTTTGTTAGGAAGTTATAAGGGTAAAAAGTTGACCAGCGATTTCTCATTTTTCCAACAAGATTTACAAAACCATTTTTTTAGAAACCGCCTCACATTTGAAGTGACTTTGGGGGGTCAATATAACAGAAAATACCCATGAGTGACACCATTCTCAAAACTGCACCCCTCAAGATGTGTAAAACCACATTCAAGAAGTTTATTAACCCTTCAGGTGCTTCACAAGAGCTAAAGCAATGTGGAAGGAAAAACTGAACATTTTTGTCATGATCCATTCCGGAGTTTAGTCCTGTCTGCTCTTTCTCTGGGTGGATCATGTCTAGGGTTAACTTGCTCTGCCTCATTCTGGGCTCAGGTTTGCTATTTAGCTCCCAGGTATCCTGAGGGTGGTGTCAGCTATAGTTCTGTCTTCGGCTTGTGAACCTGACTCTGTAAACCCTTGGTTTGTCCTGCTGTGTACCCTGACTTGTCCTGTGTTTGTTACCTCCCTCTGTCTGCCCTTTCCCTGCGTTTGTCTGTTCTGCTTGATTCCCTGATTCTGATCTCCTGGCTTGGCTATTGACTCTGTTTGGATTTTTCCCTTTTGTACCGTATTTTGCTCGTCCCGGTTTACTGATCTCTTGCTACGTCCTGACTATCCTTTCTGTTTTACTCCTTTTTGTACTTACGTGTTATCTTGTGCCCTGACTCGGCTTTTTCTGACTACTCTCTTGCCACTAGGTGTTATCTGTTCAGCTGCTCAGTGTGTGCAGTCTCGCTTCCCGATAAAGCTCCACCTGGTGAAGGTTGCGCTGTACTGCACTGCAGCTGCTTGACAATTTTACTTTTTTCACAAAAAATTTACTTTGGAACCATTTTTTTTAATCTCACAGGGGTATCAGAAGAAAATGGACAACAAATGTGTCGTGCAATTTCTCCTGAGTACACTGATACCCCATATGTGGGGGAAAGCCACTGTTTGGGTGCATGGCAGGGCTCAGAAGAGAAGGAGCACCGTTTCACTTTTTGAAAGCAAAATTGGCTGGAATCAATGGTGGCGCCATGTCGCGTTTGGAGACCCCTGATGTACCTAAACAGTGGAACTCCCCAAATTCTAACTCCAACCCTAACCCCAAAACACTCCTAGCCCTAATCCCAACCCTAACCATAACCCTAACCACAAACCTAACCTCAACACATCCCTAACCCTAATGCCAACCCTAACCATTACCCTAACCAAAAATCTAACCTTAACACACCCCTAACCCTAATCTCAATCCTAAGCCTAGCCTTAACCCTATCCCTAACCCTAGCCCTAACCCTAATTGTAGCCCTAGCCCTAAACCAAGCCCTAACCATAACTTTAGTCCAACTCACTTTAGCCCAACTCTAACAGTAATGGAAAAATGGAAATACATTTATTTTTTATTTCATTATTTTTCTCTAACTAAGGCCGGTTTCACACGTCAGTGGCTCCGGTACGTGAGGTGACAGTTTCCTCACGTACCGGAGACACTGACACACGTAGACACATTAAAATCAATGTGTCTCTGCACATGTCAGCGTGTTTTCGCGGACCATGTGTCCATTTGGAAAACACGGAGACATGTCAGTGGTCGTGGGAGCGCACGTATCAAACGGACCCATTAAAGTCAATGGGTCCGTGTAAAACACGTACCGCACATGGATATTTTCCATGTGCAGTCCGTGTGCTGTGCTGCAGACAGCGCTTACAGTAAGCGCTGTCCCCCCAGCATGGTGCTGAAGCCGCCATTCATCCGTTCTCTCCAGCGCTCACTGGGGAGAAGGGATGAAAAATCTTTTTTTTTTGTTTTTTTGTGTTTAAAATAAACTTTAGGGCATCCTCTCCCCTCCCACCCCCTATGGGAGGTGGAGCCGCATATTCATCAACTGTAATGAGCGGCACCATGTGACCGCTCATACAGGAAAAGCTGCGGGGCGGAGAGCAAGCGTCGAGGGAGGCGAGTGAGTATTTTAATGCTGGGGCCGAGCGCACAGGGGGTGGGAGGGGAGAGGATGCCCTAAAGTTTATTTTAAACACAAAAAAACAACAAAAAAAGATTTTTCATCCCTTCTCCCCAGCGAGCGCTGGAGAGAACGGATGAATGGCGGCTTCAGCACCATGCAGGGGGGGCAGCGCTTACTGTAGCGCTGTCTCTCCTGCACGGTCCTTTTGGTACCCAGGCGGCACACGGCTGCCGCACGTGTGCCGCACGTGTGCCGCACGGATGGCCTTCGTGAGCTCACGGACACACGGACACGGATAACTCCGGTACCGATTTTTCCGGTACCGGAATTATCTGGACTTGTGAGACTGGCCTAAGGGGGTGATAAAAGGGGGTTCTATTTACTATTTTTTTTTTTTGATCACTGTGATAGTGTCTACCATTGTGATCAAAATGAACCAATAGGAGAATTTTCATATTGTTGCCGGGTGCCGGTTTTCTCCTGGTAGAAGACATTGGTGGCCCAGGGGACTTGGTGGGAAGATGCCTGGACACCACAGGTACTGGGGGTGATCGGGGGACCCTATTTCTCTCTCCTCTGATGTGTGATCATATCAGAGGAGAGAGAAATGAAATGCAAAATCTGACTTTTTTGTGGTCGCCGTCATACTGTTACTAACGGCAATCACAACATCGGGGCCGGCAAAAACTGACCCGAATTATGTTATCTGGGGTCTCGGCTACCCCCCGTCCCCCCCTCCCGTTAGACGAGACCCTAGAGAAATTCTAACTCTGGGAGACGCTATACACTTTTTCCACAGCGCTGTTGTTTAACCCCTTCATGGCCTTGGGATTTTCCGTTTTTCAGTGTTAGTTTTTCACTCCCCTCCTTCCCAGAGCCATACCTTTTTTATTTTTCCATCAATTTGGCCATGTGAGGGCTTATTTTTTGCAGAACGAGTTGTACTTTTGAACTACATCACTGGTTTTACCATGTCATGTACTAGAAAACGGGAAAAAAATTCCAAGTGCGGTGAAATTGCAAAAAAGTGCAGTCCCACACTGGTTTTTTGTTTGGCTTTTTTGCTAGGTTCACTAAGTGCTAAACTGACCTGCCATTATGATTCTCCAGGTCAGTACGAGTTCATAGACACCTAACATGACTAGGTTATTTTTTATCTAAGTGGTGAAAAAAAATTCCAAACTTTGCTAAAAAAAAAAAAAAAATGCGCCATTTTCTCATATTCGTAGCATCTCCAATTTTCATGATCTGGGGTCGTTTGAAGGCTTATTTTTTGCGTGCCAGGCTGGCATTTTTAATGATCCCATATTGGTGCAGATATGTTCTTTTGATGGCCCGTTATTGCATTTTAATGTAATGTCGCGGTGACCAAAAAAACCTAATTCTGGCGTTTCAAATTTTTTTCCCGCTTTGCCATTTAGCGATCAGGTTAATGCTTTTTTTTAATGATAGATCGGGCGATTCCGAATGTGGCGATACCAAATATGTGTAGGTTTGATTTTTTTTTAATTGATTTATTTTGATTGGGGCAAAAGGGGGATGATTCAAACTTTTATTTATTTATTTATTTTTTTCACATTTTTTTTTTACTTTTTTTTTACTTTTGCCATGCTTCAATAGCCTCCATGGGAGGCTAGAAGCTGGCACAATGCGATCGTCCCTGCTACATAGCATACATACATCTGATGTTCGCTGCTATGTAGCAGAAATGCAGGTGTGCTGTGAGCGCCGACCACAGGGTGGCGCTCACAGCTACCATGGATCAGTAACCATAGAGGTCTCAAGGACCTCTATGATTACAATGTAGAACCATCGCCGACCTCCGATCATGTTACGGGGGTCGGCGATGTGCTAATTTCCAGCCGCCCGGCCGGAAGCGCCAGTTAAATGCCACTGTCTGCATTTGACAGTGGCATTTAACTAGTTAATAGGTGCGGGCAGATCGCGATTCTGCCCGCGCCTATTACGGGCACATGTCAGCTGTTCAAAACAGCTGACATGTCCCGGCTTTGATCCGGGCTCACCGCCGGAGCCCACATCAAAGCGGGGCTTCTGACCTCGGACGTACTATCCCGTCTGAAGTCAGAAAGGGGTTAAGTACCCTTAACTGCGCCACCGTTAAAAGGCGTATCGGCAATCGTTATGGGGTTAAAGATAGGTTAATTTTTAACATTGAGAGATAGAATATCAAAAATAAAATTCAGAAAATCACACTGTATAAACTATATAAATGCATTTGCATTTTGCAGTGAGAAATAAGCATTTGGTTTGGCTTTTATCCTAAGTCATGTGACAAGGCTCGTTAAAGGGTCGACATTGACTGTTAGGATTGCTACTTCCAATAGTTCGCACTAGAGTTCTATTCCTCTTCCTCTCTAAATAGACAATTTACATATTTCCCAGAGGAGCATTGTGGTTTTAAGTCTCCTCATCTCAGCATGCTTAACATGTCACTCTCCGCAAGGAGAAACAATACTTCTTGGATCCCTCTGGCAAACAAAACTTAATACTTGATGGCAAAGCCCTTGTTGGCAAGCACAGGAGTCAGATTTTTTTGTAGTTGATGAGGTTTGCGCTCATGTCAGGAGGAATTTTGGTCCACTCCTCTTTGCAGATCATTGCTAAATCATTAAGATTTTGAGGCTGCTGCTTGGCAACTCGGAGCTTTAACTCCCTCTATAAGTTTTCTATGGAATTAAGGTCTGGAGACTGGCAAGACCACTTCATGACCTTAATGTTCTTCTTCTAGAGCCACTCTTTTGTTGCCTTGGCTGTATATTTTGGGTCATTGTCTTGCTGGGAAACCCAGCCATGACCCATTTTTAATATCCTGGCGGAGGGAAGGAGGTTGTCACTCAGGATTTTACGGTACATGTCTCCATCCATACTCTCATTGATGTGGTGAAGTAGTCCTGTGCCCTTAGCAGGGAATCACCCCCAAAACTTAATGTTTCCACCACCATGCTTGACAGTGGGGATGTTCTTTGAGTCATAGGCAGCATTTCTTTTCCTCCAAACACGGCGAGTTGAATGAATGCCAAATACCTCAAATTTGTCTCATCTGACCACAGCACCTTCTCCCAATCACTCACAGAGTCATCCAGGTGTTCATTGGCAAACTACAGGCAGGCTTGCGCATGTGCCTTCTTGAGCAGGGGGACCTTGCGGGCACTGCAGGATTTTAAACCTTTACAGTATAATGTGTTACCAATGGTTTTCCCTGTGACTGTGGTCCCAGCTGCCTTGAGTTCATTAACAAGTTCCCCACGTGTAGTTTTAGGCTGATCTCTCACCTTCCTCATGATCATGGATACTCCACGAGGTGAGAATTTGCATGGTGCCCCAGATCGATGTCGACTGACAGTCATTTCACTTGTCTTTCGCTGGGGGTACTTGTCAGGGAGTCACAAAAACACTGCAGGCAAAGTTTGCCAGCTTAGAGATGCCCTTAATCTGGTTGACTGGGACAATGTCCTCAGAAATAAGAATACGGATAATAAATGGGAAATGTTTAAGAACATCCTAAATAGGCACTGTAAGTAGTTTATACCTTGTGGTAATAAAAGGTCAAGAAATAGGAAAAATTCAATGTGGCTAAACAAAGAAGTAAGAGGAGCAATTAACAGTAAAAAGAAAGCATTTAAACTACTAAAGCAGGATGGCACCATTGAAGCTCTAAAAAAACTATAGGGAGAAAAAGACTTTATCTAAAAAACTAATTAAAGCTGCCAAAAAGGAAACAGAGAAGCACATTGCTAAAGAGAGTAAAACTAATCCCAAACTGTTCTTCAACTATATCAATAGTAAAAGAATAAAAACTGAAAATGTAAGCCCCTTAAAAAATAGTGAGGAAAGAATGGTTGTAGATGACGAGGAAAAAGCTAAATATATTAAACACCTTGTTCTCCACGGTATTCACAGTGGAAAATAAAATGCTAGGTGAAATGCCGAGAGACAAAGAAAACCCTATATTAAGGGTCACCAATCTAAACCAATAAGAGATGCGAAACCGGCTAAGCACCCACAAGTATTAAGAGAGCTAAGTAATGTAAGAGACAAACCAGTATTTCTTATATTTGGGGACTCTATAGCGACTATCCAATCTAATCAGTTTTTGTGAAGAGGTAAGCTATAGACTGGATCAAGGTGAGTCATTGGATGTGGCATATCTTGATTTCTCCAAAGCATTTGACACCGTGCCACACAAGAGGTTGGTACACAAAATGAGAATGCTGGGTCTGGGGGAAAATGTGTGTAAATGGGTAAGTAACTGGCTTAGTGATAGAAAGCAGAGGGTGGTTATAAATGGTATATTCTCTAACTGGGTCGCTGTGACCAGTGGGGTACCACAGGGGTCGGTGTTGGGACCTATTCTCTTCAACATACTGTATTTATTGACGATCTGGTAGAAGGTTTACCCAGTAAAATATCCATATTTGCAGATGATACTAACTTCTCTTGCATTGACTGCTTTACATAGTTTTGTATTATGCTACAGATGGATCTGGATTAGTTGGAAACTTGGGCCGAAAGGTGGCAGATGCAGCTTAACAATGATAAATGTAAGGTTATACACATGGGAAGAAGGAATCAATATCACCATTACACACTAAATGGGAAACCACTGGGTAAATCTGACATGGAGAAAGACTTGGGGATCCTAATTAATGATAAACTTTCTTGGACCAGCCAGTGCCAGGCAGCGGCTGCCAAGGCAAACAGGATCATGGGGTGCATTAAAAGAAGTCTGAATACACATGATGAGAGCATTATACTGCCTCTGTACAAATCCCTGGTTAGATCGCACATGGAGTACTGTGTACAGTTTTGGGCACCGGTGCTCAGGAAGGATATAATGGAACTAGAGCAACTTCAAAGGAGGGCAGCAAAATTAATAAAGAGGATGGGGAACTACAATACCCAGAGAGATTAGCAAAATTAGGATTATTTAGTCTAGAAAAAAGACGACTGTAAATAACCATGTATAATTATATAAGAGGACAATACAAATATCTCTCTGAGGATCTGTTTATACCAAGGAAGGTGACGGTCACAAGGGGGCATTCTCTGCGTCTGGAGAAGAGAAGGTTTTTCCAGCAACATAGAAGAGGATTCTTTACTGTTAGGGCAGTGAGAATCTGGAATTCCTTGACTGAGGAGGTGGTGATGGCGAACTCAGTCGAGGGGTTCAAGAGAGGCCTGGATGTCTTCCTGGAGCGTAACAATATTGTATCTTACAGTTATTAGGTTCTTTAGAAGGACGTAGATCTGGGAATTTATTCTGAAGGAATATAGGCTGAACTGGATGGACAAATGTCTTTTTTTGGCCTTGCTAACTATGTTACTATGTTACTATGTTACATTTTGTATTTCTTCCATTTTCTTACTATTGCACCAACAGTTGTTTCCTTCTCACCCAGCGTCTTGCTTATGATTTTGTAGCCCATTTCAGCTTTGGGCAGGTCTATGATCTTGTCCCTGACATCTTTATAAAACTCTTTGGTCTTGCCCATGTTGTAGAGGTTAGAGTCTGACTGATTAATTGAGTCTGTGGACAGGAGTCTTTTATAAAGGTGACTATGTAAGACAGCTGTCTTTAATGCAGGTAACGAGTTGATAAGGAGCGTCTAACTGGTCTGTAGGAGCCGGAACTCTTAATGGTTGGTAGGGGATCAAATACTTATTTCTCACTGCAAAATGCAAATACATTTATAAAATTTATACAATGTGATTTTCTGGATTTTATTTTTGATATTCTATCTCTCAATGTTAAAAATTAACCTACCCTTAAAATTATAGACTGTTCATGTCTTTGTCAGTGGGCAAACTTTCAAAATCAGCAAGGGAGCAAATAATTATTTCCTTCACTGTATGTGTGGGCACTTTTAGTTGGCACTTTATTTGCTATAACTGTAAATTTGTTAATGTAATATGTAAATATCTAATCAGCCAACCATGTTCAACCAATTCAGTGTCTGTTTTAGTAAATGCTTACTCCCTCTAAAATAACAAGTCTGGAGTATCATATATTAACCCCTTAATGGTGTTGTACACTACGTGGACAACCACTTCTAGATCCCTATGTTTCAAACCCAGTAAAATAATAACACTTATACCAACCTCCGATGTCAGCGCAGTTCCAGTTGTGTCGGAACTGGCTCTACCAGGGATAGAGTGACATTGTTATGTCACAAGATCGCTGTGACCGAACGGCACTGGCTTTGCTCTCCTCTCTTGCAGATGTAATCTACATCAAGAATAGGTGAGAGCTGCAGCTGCTCTCTCTCTTTCTCTGAATGTCTTGATTTGTCAGAAGGAGATGAGAGTGAAGCCAGCGCTGATTGGCCACAGAGATAGCGTGTCATAAAATTGTCATGAGATCTCTGGTAGAGCCAATGCTGACACTGCTGGAATAACTTATCCAATGGTGTCGAAATCTTGAGATACTTTGCAACTTCCAGCAACATACAGTGCCTTGCGAAAGTATTCGGCCCCCTGGAACTTTTCAACCTTTTCCCACATATCGTGCTTCAAACATAAAGATGCCAAATGTAGATTTTTGGTGAAGAATCAACAAGTGGAACACAATTGTGATGTTGAACGAAATTTATTGGTTATTTTTAATTTTTGTGGAAATTCAAAAACTGAAATGTGGGGCGTGCAATATTATTCGGCCCCTTTACTTTCAGTGCAGCAAACTCACTCTAGAAGTTCATTGTGGATCTCTGAATGATCCAATGTTGTCCGAAATGCCTAATGATGATAAATATAATCCACCTGTGTGTAATCAAGTCTCTGTATAAATGCAACTGCTCTGTGATAGTCTCAGGGTTCTGTTTGAAGCACAGAGAGCATCATGAAGACCAAGAAACACAACAGGCAGGTCCGTGATACTGTTGTTGAGAAGTTTAAAGTTGGATTTGGATACAAAATGATTTCCAAAACTTTAAACATCCCAAGGAGCACTGTGCAAGCGATCATATTGAAATGGAAGGAGTATCATGCCACTGCAAATCTACCAAGACCCAGCCGTCCCTCTAAACTTTTATTTCAAACAAGGAGAAAACTGATCAGAGATGCAGCCAAGAGGCCCATGATCACTCTGGATGAACGGCAGAGATCTACAGCTGAGGTGGGATAGTCTATCCATAGGACAACAATAAGTCGTACACTGCACAAATCTGGCCTTTATGAAAGAGTGGCAAGAAGAAAGCCATTTCTCAAATATATCCATAAAAAGTGTCATTTACAGTTTGTAGCAAGCCACCTGGGAGACACACCAAACATGTGGAAGAAGGTGCACTGGTCAGATGAAACCAAAATTGAACTTTTTGGCAACAATGCCAAACGATATGTTTGGCATAAAGGCAACACAGCACATCACCCTGAACACACCATCCCCACTGTCAAATATGGTGGTGGCAGCATCATGGTTTGGGCCTGCTTTTCTTCAACAGGGACACAGAAGATGGTTAAAATTGATGGGGAGATGGATGGAGCCAAATACAGGACCATTCTTGAAGAAAACCTGTTGGAGTCTGCAAAAGACTGGATGGAGTTTTGTCTTCCAACAAGACAATGATCCCAAACATAAAGCAAAATCTACAATGGAATGGTTCATAAATAAACGTATCCAGGTGTTAGAATGGCCAAGTCAAAGTCCAGACCTCAATTCAATCGAGAATCTGTGGAAAGAGCTGAAAACTGCTGTTCACAAACGATCTCCATCAAACCTCACTGAGCTCGAGCTGTTTGCCAAGGAAGAATGGGCAAGAATTTCAGTCTCTCGATGTGCAAAACTGATAGAGGCATACCCCAAGTGACTTGCAGCTGTAATCGCAGCAAAAGGTGACACAACAAAGTATTAAGTTAAAGGGGCCGAATAATATTGCACGCCCCACTTTTCAGTTTTTGAATTTCCACAAAAATTTAAAATAACCAATAAGTTTCGTTCAACTTCACAATTGTGTACCACTTGTTGTTGATTCTTCACAAAAAATTTACATTTGGTATTTTTATGTTTGAAACATGATATGTGGGAAAAGGTTGAAAAGTTCCAGGGGGCCGAATACTTTTGCAAGGCACTGTATAACCAAATTCAGACTTAAATTATTTTTAGCCGAGAGAAGAGAACCATATATGAAATAAAAAAATAAAAAAATTAAACTTTATTTATTAACTATAAATCACAGGTTAAATCAACAAATAATGCATAACAAAGTGCCCAGTAGTGGGAACCCCAATACAATCCAGAACTAGTATAATACCACAGTATGCTATTGTATTGTTAATATATGGGTAATTTTAAGTTCAGAAAGAGTGAATTCCAGTTATCAGGTTTAAAGACCATATAATAAATGTTATGGGATATATCCCCAGGGTCTAAACCCAAAAGCCCACTATAAAATCAAATGCCCATATAATGGCTAATACATGAATTACAAATATAGCAGCAATGATAGCATCAAAGAGTCAAGACACCATGCAGCCAGTGTTCAATGCGGAGGAGTAAATAGATCCCGCCAGTTTGTTACACATAATTGTACATAGAAAATGAAGGAAATACACGAACATAACATACCTAAAGTTGTGCATCACGTTCAGATTAGATCTATATTACAGGTCCTTCTCAAAAAATTAGCATATAGTGTTAAATTTCATTATTTACCATAATGTAATGATTACAATTAAACTTTCATATATTATAGATTCATTATCCACCAACTGAAATTTGTCAGGTCTTTTATTGTTTTAATACTGATGATTTTGGCATACAACTCCTGATAACCCAAAAAACCTGTCTCAATAAATTAGCATATCAAGAAAAGGTTCTCTAAACGACCTATTACCCTAATCTTCTGAATCAACTAATTAACTCTAAACACATGCAAAAGATACCTGAGGCTTTTAAAAACTCCCTGCCTGGTTCATTACTCAAAACCCCCATCATGGGTAAGACTAGCGACCTGACAGATGTCAAGAAGGCCATCATTGACACCCTCAAGCAAGAGGGTAAGACCCAGAAAGAAATTTCTCAACAAATAGGCTGTTCCCAGAGTGCTGTATCAAGGCACCTCAATGGTAAGTCTGTTGGAAGGAAACAATGTGGCAGAAAACGCTGTACAACGAGAAGAGGTGACCGGACCCTGAGGAAGATTGTGGAGAAGGACCGATTCCAGACCTTGGGGAACCTGAGGAAGCAGTGGACTGAGTCTGGTGTGGAAACATCCAGAGCCACCGTGCACAGGCGTGTGCAGGAAATGGGCTACAGGTGCCGCATTCCCCAGGTAAAGCCACTTTTGAACCATAAACAGCGGCAGAAGCGCCTGACCTGGGCTACAGAGAAGCAGCACTGGACTGTTGCTAAGTGGTCCCAAGTACTTTTTTCTGATGAAAGCAAATTTTGCATGTCATTCGGAAATCAAGGTGCCAGAGTCTGGAGGAAGACTGGGGAGAAGGAAATGCCAAAATGCCTGAAGTCCAGTGTCAAGTACCCACAATCAGTGATGGTGTGGGGTGCCATGTCAGCTGCTGGTGTTGGTCCACTGTGTTTCATCAAGGGCAGGGTCAATGCAGCTAGCTATCAGGAGATTTTGGAGCACTTCATGCTTCCATCGGCTGAAATGCTTTATGGAGATGAAGATTTCATTTTTCAGCACGACCTGGCACCTGCTCACAGTGCCAAAACCACTGGTAAATGGTTTACTGACCATGGTATTACTGTGCTCAATTGGCCTGCCAACTCTCCTGACCTGAACCCCATAGAGAATCTGTGGGATATTGTGAAGAGAAAGTTGAGAGACGCAAGACCCAACACTCTGGATGAGCTTAAGGCCGCTATTGAAGCATCCTGGGCCTCCATAACATCTCAGCAGTGTCACAGGCTGATTGCCTCCATGCCACGCCGCATTGAAGCAGTCATTTCTGCCAAAGGATTCCCGACCAAGTATTGAGTGCATAACTGAACATTATTATTTGATGGTTTTTTTGTTTGTTATTAAAAAACACTTTTATTTGATTGGACGGGTGAAATATGCTAATTTATTGAGACAGGTTTTTTGGGTTATCAGGAGTTGTATGCCAAAATCATCAGTATTAAAACAATAAAAGACCTGACAAATTTCAGTTGGTGGATAATGAATCTATAATGTATGAAAGTTTAATTGTAATCATTACATTATGGTAAATAATGAAATTTAACACTATATGCTAATTTTTTGAGAAGGACCTGTATTTATAATGTCCCATTCATTGCTAAATCAATAAATGTTTAATGCTGTAGTGTTATGCTTACACATACAGCTCTGGCAAAAATTTAGAGACCACTGCAAAATGTTTGTCTGATTTTTCTCTTTATAGGTATATTTTTGAGTAAAACGTAAATTGTTCTTTTAGTCTACAAATTTCTGACAACGTGTATCCGAATTTCCAAGCAATACATTTTGGGGGGCGAGGGGGGAAAGGCACAGTAGCTAAGGGCAAAATGTACATCTGAGTGAGGGGGGAAGTTCAATCCATCCACACCTTCTGTCCAGTGGTTCTGTCTCATCACCAGACATAGGTACTGTGTCTTTCCATTTGCTACTTTGCGTATATGTATAAGGATAACACTACAGCATTATTATTACCATTTATTGATTTAGTACTGAATGGGGCATTGCAAATGATATAGATGAAATCTGGCCATCTAAGAGATAGATGGAAAACAAGCAGGTGGGAGAGTGCATAAATATTTGGCCCCACCATGATGCACTGAGCTGCTGTACTTGGCTTGAAAAGTCATTCTGTGGCATGGAGTCTCTTTCACATACTGTTACATTGTGGCATTTCACCATTAAACCTAATGGAACTTTGTGAATTCATTAACAGCAGAAAGTTACTATATCAATGGTACATCTCTATATTATAATCAGTGGTCACAATTATTGCCAACATTCTGACATGTTCCGTTGGAAAAGCCTCTGTTTAATATCCACCAGCACGAGAATCAAATGCAGACATTTTATTATCTAAATGACAAGTTTCTATTGTCGTGGAGTTTGCTATCCAATAAATGGATTCTTTTTCCAAGGTGAAATTACCTTCAAGAATTGATACTGAAGATGGCATAAATGATATTTTGAAGACGAAATATCTAGTCTGAGTACAGATAGTTTTTTGAGATAACAACATACTAACGATACAAAAAATGGAAAATGGACTATCATGTCAAGTGTGTTTCCCAAACCACAAAGCCTCATATCATCTCATACCTGTGTTCAATGAGCGCACAACTGCATTATATTCAGCTCCATATGCCGCAGGGTGACAAAGAAAACTAACAGTCTATTCTTATAGAAAGGGGAGGTTTGCTTTCTGATTACATTTCTCACTTTTTTTCTCTATGCGTTGAAAGAAAGTATGAAGTGAAAACCAATTTCAAAAGTACAAAAAAAAAAAAATAAATGATGGGAAATAAAAGAATGGTGAGGTTTGTCTGATTATTTTCCTAGCTAAAACATTTCTTGTGAGTGACAGATAATTCATCTTTTTGCCACTTCTTCTTCCCTTGGGATCACTCAAAGCGCAGTTATCAGCTAAAACCTACCTAAGATTTTTCCAACAGGAAGCCAGATGTGATCGGGTCTCAACCCTTCCCTGTAACAGAGGCGTTTGGGTTAATTATGATGGATGCCACGTTACATGTCATGCAGCAGGCACATTTTACATCAGGTATTTTTTCTCTCATTTATTTAGCTGGAAAAATCTCCAGACCGCTTTCGTATAAGGTCAAGGAGAAAAGGACGATGTGTGAAATATCCAATTAAGTCATGGAAGTTTAACAGAATTAGGTCGTAAAGAATTTAGATTCTTGTTTCACGCACTTTCAAGGTTCGTCTGCTAGATGTGAAAGACATATTTAATTGAAACAGTTGTTTTAATACAAACATATCTCTATGATTTAGAATATCGAACCAAAGAAACTGTACATTACCATGTGTTCTATAGATTTCTAGTTTTAAGGTTGGACGCACAGTCACAAATCTTTCCAAATGTTTCAAAACTCCAGCTATAAACAAGTTCTAAGACTATGGTGTTAGGATGAGAGCTAGCAGACCAGCAAGCATAGTGATTATAAAAAACCCTAAGCATTAATCCCTTGTTAATTTGCCCCACCTTTATAGAGTCACTCCTCAGGTGGGCCCGTCTGCTCTTTGTTCCTTACCCTGTAAGAAGACATGGCACACATGCATGTGGTCACTGTAAGCAATCACTAGCCTTGGCAGTGACAGTTGTATGTATGGCCCAAGACTCCTCAAGAGGTTAGTGATTGGCTGCATGTAGATGTAAGTGATGCCATTGCTGCAAAATCAGTTAAGTATTTGCAAATGCCATATTGCCTGTTGTTAGGCCATTTTTTATTTTTTTTAGTTCAGACAATGACTTTAATTAAAACAGTTTTTTAGCATATGAGCTGCACTAGACTGCAAAGGTCTACTTAGTTCTAATGATTTAAACACAGGGATCATTTATGCTGTAAGTTCAAGGCTATAAGACCCATTGGGAAAGGACTCGTGGCCGTAATTCAGCTGTTAAAATCCAACCACATTAAGACCATCTAATTGAGATTTACAGTACACTAACAAGCATAATAAAAGTCAATCCAAAAATATTGTATTGTTGCCATTCTACTTTCCCTGCTCAAGGGGCGGACATACCACCAATGCAGCCGATGCAGCTGCCTGCACAGGGTCCCCAAAGATGAGGGGGCCCAATCAGCTGCTGAAACATCTTGTGTATCATAAACTGAGCTTCAGCATCAAAGCGAAGTGGAGAAGAAGGAACATACCTGAGCCATTTGCAGACAGAGGAGGGCAGACCGCTCTGCTGCACTGATCAAAACACACTGGAGGAAGCCTCTTTCCTCTTCTCTCCTCAATGTTGCTACTGGTTCTGCGATGCTGGTGTAACGTGGCGCAGGGTGGTAGGCAAGTGCAAGGTACTCATCTCTTGTTTCCCTGAACATTGCATGAAGGTGGGGGTCCAGGCTGGGAGTATGGACTTGTGGTGTGGGGGTGCTGCGCCCTTGCAGGCTGCATGCAATGGTTGATTTGGGTTGGCCAGGTCCAGGTGTTTGAAAGTTCAGTAAGGTAGACCACCAGTTAAAAATAAACTTTTTGCACAAAGTCAAGTTGAAAGGGAATATATACAGGGGATAGCATGCACATATCTTCATAAACAGAGCATTTTTCCACTTAACATTTCAATTCTTTCCTATTTTCTCTTATCCTCTATCTTCAACATTCCTTTATAGTTCACAACAATCAAGCTCAATACTACAGTCCAGTTACTAAGAGTTCTATTCTCAAGCCTTGGTTCCCCATCTTCTCTCCTCTCTAAGGAACTACACTGCTCAAAAAAATAAAGGAAACACTTAGACAAAAGAATATAATGCCAAATAAAATCAAACTTCTGTGAAATCAAACTGTCCACTTAGGAAGCAACACTGATTGACAATCAATTTCACATGCTGTTGTGCAAATGGAATAGACAACAGATGAAAATTATTGGCAATTATCATCAAGACACACTCAATAAAGGAGTGATTCTACAGGTGGGGACCACAGACCACATCTCAGTGCCAATGCTTTCTGGCTGATGTTTTGGTCACTTTTGAATGTTGCTTGTGCTTTCACACTCGTGGTAGCATGAGACGGATTCTATAACCCACACAAGTGGCTCAGGTAGTGCAGCTCATCCAGGATGGCACATCAATGCGAGCTGTGGCAAGGTTTGCTGTGTCTGTCAGCATAGTGTCCAGAGGCTGGAGGCGCTACCAGAAGACAGGCCAGTACACCAGGAGATGTGGAGGGGGCCATAGGAGTGCAACAAACCAGCAGCAGGACCGCTACCTCCATCTTTGTGCAAGGAGGAACATAATGAGCACTGCCAGAGCCCTGCAAAAT
This sequence comes from Ranitomeya variabilis, assembly GCF_051348905.1. Lineage (NCBI taxonomy): Eukaryota > Metazoa > Chordata > Amphibia > Anura > Dendrobatidae > Ranitomeya > Ranitomeya variabilis. Next base: position 820,993,476 of record NC_135232.1, on the reverse strand, counting down.
TACCTCCAGCAGGCCACAAATGTGCATGTGTCTGCAAAAACGGTTAGAAACTGACTCCATGAGGATGGTCTGAGTGCCCGAAGTCCACAGATGGTGGTTGTGCTCACAGCCCAGCACCGTGCAGGACGCTTCGCATTTGCCACAGAACACCAGGATTGGCAAATTCGCCACTGGTGCCCTGTGCTCTTCACAGATGAAAGCAGGTTCACACTGAGCACATGTGACAGACATGACAGAGTCTGAAGATACCATGAAGCGCGATCTGCTACCTGCAACATCCTTCAGAATGACCGGTTTGGCAGTGGGTCAGCAATGGTGTGGGGTGGCATTTCTTTGGAGGGCCGCACAGCCCTCCATGTGCTCGTCAGAGGTAACCTGACTGCCATTAGGTACCAAGATGAGATCCTCAGACCCTTTGTGAGACCATATGCTGGTGCGGTTGGCCCTGGGTTCCTCCTAATGCAGGACAATGCCAGACCTCATGTGGCTGGAGTGTGTCAGCAGTTCCTGCAAGATGAAGGCATTGAAGCTATGGACTGGCCTGCTCATTTCCCAGACCCGAATCCGATTGAGCACATCTGGGACATCATGTCTCGCTTTATCCAACAATGTCACATTGCACCACAGACTGTCCAGGAGTAGGTGGATGCTTTAGTCCAGGTCTGGGAGATCCCTCTGGAGACCATCCGCCACCTTATCAGGAGCATGCCCAGGCATTGTAGGGAGGTCATACAGGCACGTGGAGGCCACACACAATACTGAGCATTTTTTCCTTGTCATGAGGCATTTCCACTGAAGTTGGATCAGCCTGTAATTTGATTTTCCACTTTGATTTTGAGTATCATTCCAAATCCAGACTTCCATGGGATATTCATTTTGATTTACATTGATTATTTTTATGTTTTATTGTTCTGAACACATTCCACTATGCAATGAGTAAAAATTTGCAACTGGATTATTTCATTCAAAGATATCTAGGATGTGGTATTTTAGTGTTTCCTTTACTTTTTTGAGCAGTGTATATTGCCAGTATAGTTGGTACTTATCTTCTCTGTTTCTGGAATTCCCGCCCAGGCATTCTCTTTGTCTTATGTACTCTGTTCTGTCTAGGTCTATTATGTCTATAAGTTATTAACTTTGGGCTGTACTGCTAGGTGTTCTGTCCCAGGACCCATTTCCGGTCGATTCCTAAGGTCACTTCTCTATCCTTCTCCACTAGGGTCACACTATCCTCAGGCTCTGTCTCCTCTCTCATTGAGTCTTTTCTCTACATACAATGGTCCCTTTCGAACTTCCTGACAAGAACTGCCTTTGTCCCTTCAGCTTAGCCCCTTCCACTCTGGTCTACTCCCAAACATTAACTCTTGCTTTCCCTACTGTCAGGCAGCACACAACATTAACATCATTAATGGAAGTCATCATTCACATTGCACAACATCACAATATACTTATTCTTCAAGGGGAAACAATGGTCAATTTGCCCATCTCCTTACACCGTAAGGGAGATTCACAGCAAGGGAATAAGTCGCATGGTGTGTTTGGCTCTCCCTCAATCTGCCCGACCCAGAGGGAGCAGGAGTGCTTTCTGTGCTATGGATACTAGATTTCACAGCATGCAGACTCCTCTTATATTGATCCTCATAAGGTAGGTGAGAAGGGGGTTGCTAGGGAGGGATAGTCAATAGTGCTTAGTTGCTCAATGTAAATACAACCTAATAGCCACTGTAAGGAGTCTGCAGAGGCCCCATTACACAGTAACAGGCACTCCACAGATTTTTGAACGTCATAAATAAAAAACTAAACAAAGCTAAAACAGTTTTGTGTGTTAATAATAGTGATGAGAGAATGTGCTCGGGTAGACAGCTGCAACACATATGGGCATTGCCTAACAAACAAGAAATCCCTGCATGTGTTGCAGTTGTCTACCACCGCAAAATATGTAGCCGCAGGGACTCAGCCATGTGATCCGAGCACGTCCAAGATACTAGGATAATAACACCTGAGCATGCTCAGATAACACGTTATCCGAGCATGTTCTCGCACCACTAGTATGTGCATATCTTATTATATTGTGCTTAATGTGAATATACTTGCTACTGCTCGCTCACACTGGCAAGAGAATTAAGTCTGTTATGCTAATGTCAGAATTTTATCTGAGTGTCATGTCATGAGAGAGTCACAACAAAGGTGTGGAGAAGACAGAAAATTTAATATTTCAAACCTCTCCATTGTCTCTGTGTGTGCACACCAGACTTTACTCAGATGACATCCAAGTGCAGTCCGATGTGTAACATGCACCCATACAAGTCTTGCATGTGTGCACATGGTCCAATTATCAGATGCACACGGAGCATGCTGCAATTGTCTTCTCTTGCTGAATTGTATTAGGAAAAAATAGCAGATCTGCACTGCCCTATAGATTAATATTGGGCTAAATACTATCCGATAAAACATCGGATAGCAATCTTCCGTACAATACACCAGTGTGAGAGAGCCCTAAATGTTTGTATGTTTATGTGGATGACACTTGATAGAGAGGCTCAGAGACAAATCCTGCACAGGGGTCCTTCACTGTCAGTGTCCGCCCCTGCCTTGCTTCATCAAAAAAACGAATAAAACTTGTTCAATACGCTGAATGGCTGCTACATACATACACTGAATGGCCCTGTTTGGCCTCCTGACCTGCAGCAACTCGTTAGTGCATAGATCCCATTTGATGTTGAAATTGCCCTGCAGGAATATTGACCAATATAGACAAAATACTGTAGCTTCTCACTGTTCTGCAAATTGATCCAGAAATGCCCTACAGTGATGTTCCCAACTTGATGCTCTCCAGCTGTTATAAAACTCCCTTCATACCATGACAGCCCGTGGTATGTAGCATTGTGCATCTGAAAGTGTCCTTCTGCCATGAGGGAAACAGCTGCCATAAAGTGGAGAACGGAGTTGGCCACAATGCAGCTCATTCACAGTTATCGGAGGACCCTGGTTGTGACAAGATAACATTACACACACCATACAGCTTGAACTGCTGAAAGGAAAGGTTTATTGGTACATTGTGTTGCACCAGAATTGGATTCATCTGACTAGGCAATTTGTTCACACTGAAAAATTTTTTTTTTTTCAAAACTGTTCTTATTTCATTGTATCATTACATATTTTTCTTTCTTTTTCTTTACTTGTCTATAGGACAGCCATCTTGTCTGCGTTGCTGTTAAGAACTTTTAAAGATATTCAAATCTTCAGAAATTCTGATACTCCACCTTCGTAGAAATGTTCCCCAATAATTTGATTCACAGAGAATGGTATAATTCCAAATGAATGCTCTGCACTGATGCACTGCTGAGTCGGCTGTCAGTCAGTGCCGGAGCGTGGTTTCAGCTGGACCCACTGTGCATTGAGAAGTGAATGAGGCCATGCTGGTGCACCTCCATGACTGGAAGGCTGCATAGAGGAAGAAAAGTCCATTTCCTCCCTACAGACAAGCTCTCAATACGGTGGCCGCATGGCTTTAAAAAGCTATTAACCTACAGGCTGACTCCATATCTGCAGGTTAACAGCATTTTTTTCATGACAGTGTCCCTTTAAGAAATGCAATATTCTTAGGTCTCTAGAACTGTAATAGCTCCCTTTGAGTACTTTTATACAAACACAGCCTTAGCAATGCCACAGTGACCTCAACATATCTGGCTTTGAGTAAATGTATGGTAGCCAACAACCTGATAAACAACATACTGCACTATTGTATTGTAAAACTGTTCCAAAATGATCATTTTTGGGAGGCAGATATCTGCCTTGCTGTTATTTATCCATAGCAGGTGTACATGAAAGCAGCCAGGGCTTTATGATAAGTGGCGGTCCAAAAATGATCCCTATTTGGGAGACAACAAGAGGTTTGTTGTTTGTTCAGTGAAGAAACTATAGCTTTTAACCCATTCACCACAAAGCCTGTTTTCACCGTTCTGACCAGGCTAAATTTCACAATTCTGACTAGTGTAAGGTTATATGGTAATAACTTTGAAACACTTCAGCAGATCTCACTGATTCTGAGAGTGTTTTCTCATAACATATTTTACTTTATGAAAGTGGTAACATTTGTATAATATGACTTGTTTTTTTTGTGAAAATATTGGAAATTTGGCATAAATTTGGAAACCTTTGCAATTTTCAAACTTTTCATTTTAATGCCCTTAAATCAAAGAGTTCTGTCACACAAAGTAGTTAATAAATAACATTTCCCACATATCTACCTTACACCAGCACAATTTTTTAAACATAATTTTTTTCTCAGGATGTTAGATGGGATAGAAGTTGACAGCAATTTCTCATTTTTACGACAAAATCACAATTTAGAAATCCATTTTTTAGGGAACACATCACATTTCAAGTGACTTGAGGGGTCTATATGACAGAAAATTCCCAAAAGTGACACCATTCTAAAAACTGCACCCCTCAAGGTGTTTAAAACCACATTCAAGAAGTTTACAAACCCTTCAGCTGCTTCACAGGAAGTAATGGAATGTGGAAAAAAATGAACATTTAACTTTTCTTCACAAAAAATTATTTTAGACCCAATTTGTTTTAATTTTCTTAAGAGTGATAGGATAAAAATGGACCACAAAATTTGCTGTGCAATTTCTCCTGAGTACACTGATAGCCGCTGTGTGGAGGAAAACTACTGTTTTGGCATACAGCAGAGCTTGGAAGGGAAGGAGTGCCAATTGACTTTTTAAATGTAAAATTTGCTGAAATAATTAGCAGACGCCATGTCACGTTTGGAGAGCCCCTGAAGTGCCTAAACTGTGGAAACCACCCACAAGTGACACCATTTTGGAAACTAGACACCTGAGGGAACTTATGTAGATGTGTTGAGCTCTTTGAAACCCCAGGTGCTTCACAGAAGTTTATAACGTTGAGTTCTGAAAATGTAAAAAATCAAATTTTTCCCACAAAAATATTTTTAGCCTCAAATTTTGCATTTCATAAGGGTAACAGTTGTGCAGTTTCTCTTGAGTGCGCACATACCCAATATGTGGAAGAAAACTAGGACCTTGGAAGTGAAGGAGCACCATTTGACTTTTTGAATGCAAAAATTGCTGGAATCATGTAGTGGATGCCATGTCATCTTTGGACAGCCCCTAATATGCCTAAAGAGTGGAAACCCCTTCCAAGTGACCCCATTTGGAACTTATCTAGATATGTGATGAGCACCTTGAGCCTCCAGGTGTTTAACAGAAGTTTATAACGATGAGCTCTGAAAATAAAATCAGATTTCCCCACAAAATTTTCTTTTAGCCCCAATTTTTTATTTTACAGGGAAATATAGACCACACAATTTGTTAATTTATTGTGCAATTTGTCCTGAGTACACTAATACCCCACATGGAGACATGGGGGGGTCAGCAGGTGCTAGTCTGCTAGCTGAAACCGCATGGACCCGGGATCATCTCACCTCTCTCCTTTTACCATGGGCAAAATACTACTCAGATAGCACAGGGTGAGGATAAAACAGTGTGGCAATACTCTATTGAACCACAAAACAGTCCCAACAAATACCCCAAAAGAGTCTCACCCTTCCGCTGACTCCCTGGGATAAGAGCAGCTGTGGCTTCAGAGCTGCTAACAACAAGCTTAAGAAGCTGACAGTCCATTGAGATACTGTCACGGGAAACCTAGGTAGGCAAGAGCTAATAACCCAGGCCCCTGCGATTTCCCTCAACTCTGGGAAACCCTGACTGACCCTCTCCCAGAGTTTACACTGATGGTGTGCATGTCTGGGCCTCCACCCTCACCCTGTCTCCTGTTTCAACCCTAGGCTGAAACCTCCACCCACCACCCAGTGAAGAGACCACTAACCAATACCCACAGTTAGCACAGACAAGGATAACGGAAAATATACCCCACGCCGCAGTCACTCAGGAATACACAATAAGTGCACAGGGCAAAACAAATACAAATATAGGAAGGAGGAATATATGACAAAGGGAAATATACACCACCAGACAAGATACTCCTTTTCCTAGACCACCACTCCAGACCGAGATAACCAAGCACAAGACAGAAGCTATAATCGGCGACGCCCAATATTCAGAAGAACTATTTAAAGGCAGTGGCAGTGACCCAGCTTCCAATCCGAGCACCAGCTAAAATAACCCCGGACCAGCTAGATAAAAACTAGCCGACGCCAGTGAGCGCATAGTGGACAAAAGCGGAATTACCGCTGTCTGTTGAACGCCCTGGTATGAACAGCGTCCGACATGACAGTACCCCGCCTTCTACGAGGGACCCCAGGGCCCTCATGGCTTATAGGACCCAGCTTGTCCGGATGGCGGCGGTGAAACATACTGACCAGCCGATCCGCATGAATGTCCGAGGCTGGTACCCAAGACCTCTCCTCAGGCCCATAACCACGCCAGTGTACCAAGTACTGTAAAGTGCGGTGCACTACACGAGAGTCAACCACCTTGGAGACTTCAAATTCCAAATTACCATCCACCAAGACTGGAGGTGGCATCGGCGCCGCGTCCATGGAACCCAACACCTTCTTTAAAAGAGATCTGTGGAACACGTTGTGTATCTTATACACCGTAGGAAGCTCCAATCGGTACGCTACTGGGTTAATGACGGCGGTGACCCTAAATGGACCAATAAACCTAGGACCCAATTTAAGGGATGGTATTTTGAGTCTTATGTTTTTTGTGGATAACCACACCCAGTCATCCACACTCAGGTCCAGACCTGGCACACGCCTACTGTCAGCCACACGTTTGTACCTAGCACCCACATTCAGCAGGCACTGTTTAACTTTCCTCCAGACTGATGACAGTTGTGCTCCTAACTGGTCTTCTTCCGGGACGCCAGAAGAGCCCCCCTGACTCAAAGTACAAAATTGAGGATGTAGCCCGTAAACACAAAAAAACAGAGACTCCCCAGAAGACTCCTGGCGGTGATTATTGATGGCAAACTCAGCCAAAGGAAGGAACGTTGACCACTCCTCCTGGTTATCAGAAACAAAGCAGCGTAAGTACTGCTCCAAATTTTGGTTCATACGCTCGGTCTGACCATTTGACTGAGGATGAAACGCCGAAGAATGAGACAACTTGATCCCCAGCCGTGAGCAAAACGCTTCCAAAATTTTGCCACAAACTGAGTACCTCTATCAGAAATGATGTTGTTGTGAACTCTGTTTTTGGACTCCCTCTTGTGGTCACAAGTGGTACTGTGTGAGTGCTATCTTTGGGCTCCCTCTGGTGGCTCTTTTTGTCATTCTGCAGGTCTGTGGCTGGGATCAGCTGTCTCGTTATCTGCTGGTTGGTTTCCTATTTAGCTCACCTGGACTTTCAGTTGTTGCCTGCTGTCAATGTATTCAGTGCTATTTTGATCTCTCCTGACTACCTTCGTTATCAGTCTCTCCAAGAGAAGCTAAGTTTCTGTTTGTTCATTTTTTGATCATCAGTGTTCAATATGTTTCCTGGTTTATTATCAGTCCTAGTCCAGCTTGCTAATATGTGATTTCCTCGCTTGCTGGTAGCTCTAGGGGGCTGAGTTTCTCCCCTCACACCGTTAGTTGGTGTGGGGGTTCTTGAATTCTCAGCATGGATATTTTGTATAGGGTTTTCTACTGACCGCACAGTTTCCTATCTGTCTTCTGCTATCTAGTATTAGCGGGCCTCATTTGCTGAATCTGTTTCATTTCTACGTTTGTATTTTCCCCTTACCTCACTGTTATTATTTGTTGGGGGCTTTCTATATCTTTGGGGTTATTTCTCTGAGGCAAGTGAGATCTTACTTTCTTCTCTTTAGGGGTAGCTAGTTTCTCAGGCTGCGTCGAGACGTCTAGGAATTCAGGCACGTTCACCGGCTACCTTTAGTGTGTTTGGTTAGGATCAGAATTGCGGTCAGTCCAGTTACCACCTCCCTAGAGCTCGTTCTATGTTCAGTAACTTAGCTAGTCAGTTCGGTGATCCTCAGCCACTAAGGATCATAACACGATGTCAGACGGAACCCCATGAAGTCTGACCACCTCCTGCACAATTACCTGAGCCAGAGTCTTAGCGTTAGGCAACGAAGGCAAAGACACAAAGTGCGACATTTTTGAGTATCGATCAACAATCACCAAAATGACCGTGTTCCCGGCTGAGGAGGGCAAGTCAGTGATAAAATCCATGGAGATCTCCATCCATGGCTTACTAGGTACCTCGAGAGGAAGTAGTGTGCCAACAGGACGGGAACGGGGCGTCTTAGCCCTAGCGCACGAGGTGCAAGCTGACACGTATGAAACCACGTCCTGTCGGATTTTGGGCCACCAAAACCGACGTGACACCAACTCCAAGGTACCCCTGACCCCTTGGTGGCCAGCCAGGACAGCATCATGATGCTCCGCCAAAACCTTTAAGTGGAGATGAAGCGGTACAAACGAATCTCAGCCTCAACCTCGGTTGTGAGAGCCGAATCCACAACACCCTTTTGGAGGATGGGTACCGGATCTTCCCAAGGTTATCCCCCCGGAAAACACCTGGACAGAGCGTCGGCCTTAGTGTTTTTAGACCCAGGTCTGTAAGTAACAACAAAGTTGAGCCGCGTGAAAAACAATGCCCAGCGAGCCTGCCTGGAAGATAGACGCTTGGCAGACTCCAAATAAAGCAAATTCTTATGGTCGGTAATAACAGTAACCTGATGAACCGACCCCTCCAAGAAGTGTCACCATTCCTCAAAGGCCAACTTGATTGCCAACAATTCCCTGTTGCCGATATCGTAGTTACGTTCGGCAGACGACAGTTTCTTGGAGAAATAGGCGCAAGGACGCAAATCGCTCAAGGATGAGCCTTGTGACAACACCGCTCCCACACCAACCTCAGACGCATCGACTCCCACGACAAAAGGTTTCGATATGTCTGGCTGCACAAGAATGGGGGCTGAAACAAAACTGTTCTTAAGAAATTCAAATGCGCGCACAGCAGCCTCAGTCCAAACGGAGAAATTGGTACCCTTTTTAGTCATGTCAGTTAGCGGTTTAGCAATGATAGAAAAATCTTTGATAAACTTCCTATAGTAGTTAGAAAACCCAAGGAACCGCTGAAGTGCTTTTAGGTTATCAGGCCGTTCCCAACGCAACACCGCTTGCACCTTAGCGGCGTCCATTTTAAACCCAGAAGCAGACACAATATAACCCAAGAAAGGCAACTCCTGAACCGAAAATACACATTTCTCAAGTTTTGCATAGAGCTTATTCTCACGGAGAAGCTGTAACACCTGCCTGACATGATCTAAATGAGTATCACAGTTGCAAGAATATATGAGAATGTCATCCAGGTATACAATAACGAATTTCCCCAAAACATGCGAGAACACATCGTTTATGAAATGTTGGAACACTGCTGGTGCGTTTGTCAACCCAAATGGCATCACCAAATTTTCAAAATTACCCTCAGGGGTATTAAAAGCCGTCTTCCACTCATCACCTTGATGGACTCTTATGAGGTTATACGCCCCCCTGAGGTCAAGCTTGGTAAACCACTTAGCACCTGCCACCTGGTTGAACAAATCTGGTATCAGTGGCATAGGGTATGGATCACGAACCGTAATCTGGTTCAACTCCCTGAAATCCAGACACGGGCGTAGTCCGCCATCTTTCTTCTTAACGAAGAAGAACCCCGCTGCCACAGGCAAGGATGAAGGCCTGATGTGCCCTTTGCTCAAACTGTCAGCAATGTAATCCTTTAACGCTTGTCTCTCCGGACCAGAGATGTTAAACATCCTTGCTTTAGGCAATTTGGCCCCTGGTTTAAACCTGATAGTACAGTCATAGGAGCGATGTGGCGGCAACTCTGAACAACCCTTCTCAGAGAACACATCCGCAAAATCCAGAAGTGACTCAGGAACGCTTGAAGTCACAGCAGACACACATGTGGTCAGGCAATTCTCCTGGCAGAATTCGCTCCACTGAATTATGTCCTGAGTTTTCCAATCGATAACCGGGTTGTGCATAGACAACCATGGGAAACCCAAAACAACCTGTGCAGGAAGATTCCTGAGCACCTTACATGTAACCTGCTCGGAATGTAGAACCCCAATGTGGAGTTTCACCTCAGCCACAAACTCAGTAATGTCCCCCTGTGAGTGAGGAGCTGAATTGATGGTGACCACGCGGATAGGATGAGGCAGTTTTTCGATCCTAAAACCTGCTGTGCGAGCAAACTCCTCATCAATGAGATTTGTGGCAGAACCACTATCCACAAAAACAGTGATTGGCAGCTCTCTGCCAGCGATAATAACTTTGGCAGGGAGCATGCATTGAGAAACCACCATGGAGGATATGCATAAGCTCAGATTGGTCTCCTCCACACCCTCTGAGCTTAGAAGTTTTCCACCATTGCGTTTTTCCTTAGACAGCAGAGGACAAATGTTAACAAAATGACCAGTTTAACCACAGTAAAAACAGGCTCCCTGCTTCTTGAGCACAGGGGCTCGACGCTTAACATGTGACACCCCTGCGATCTGCACAGGCTCCGTGGGCTCACCTGCAGCAACCTCACATGAACCTACACCTTCTCCCATAGGCGGTGTCTCAGGCTCCCCCTGACGCAAACGGCGATCAATGCGGACAACAAGACTCATAGCGGATTCCAGAGAAGCAGGAGCCTCGTACATCAGGAGAGCTTCTTTAACCCTTCCAGAAACCCCATGAATAAACTGACTCCGCAGTGCGGGATCATTCCACTGAGTGTCGAAATTCAGAACAGAAATCCTCTGCAACACGCTCCCCCTATCGAAAAGTGCGTATCTTAGATTTTGCTAGAGCCATTCTGTCAGGATCATCGCAAATGTCTCCAAGAGCGGAAAAAAAAATCTCCACTGAGTTAAATGCAGCAGAATCAGAAGGCAAAGAAAATGCCCATGCTTGAGGATCCCCCTTTAGTAATGACAATACTAGACCCACACGCTGTGCCTCATTACCTGAGGAGATCGGGCGCATATGAAAATAAAGTTTGCAAGCTTCACGAAAAGTAACAAATTTACTGCGTTCCCCAGCACACCTTTCAGGCAAAGGAAACTTAGGCTTAGCAACTCTACCTGCCGCTCCAGCTTGCACATTAGATACTGCTAGTCCCTGTTGCTGCACTGCCCCCCTCAACTCAGTGACCTGTAGGAACAGCGCCCTCAACTGGTGGGTTATGGAAGTCATGGAATCCATGGAATTCATATAATGTTGGCCGATTATAATGTCACGGGAAACCTAGGTAGGCAAGAGCTAATAACCCAGGCCCCTGCGATTTCCCTCAACTCTGGGAAACCCTGACTGACCCTCTCCCAGAGTTTACACTGATGGTGTGCATGTCTGGGCCTCCACCCTCACCCTGTCTCCTGTTTCAACCCTAGGCTGAAACCTCCACCCACCACCCAGGGAAGAGACCACTAACCAATACCCACAGTTAGCACAGACAAGGATAACGGAAAATATACACCACGCCGCAGTCACTCAGGAATACACAATAAGTGCACAGGGCAAAACAAATACAAATATAGGAAGGAGGAAAATATGACAAAGGGAAATATACACCACCAGACAAGATACTCCTTTTCCTAGACCACCACTCCAGACCAAGATAACCAAGCACAAGACAGAAGCTATAATCGGCGACGCCCAATATTCAGAAGAACTATTTAATGGCAGTGGGAGTGACCCAGCTTCCAATCCGAGCACCAGCTATATTAACCCCAGACCAGCTAGATAAAAACTAGCCGACGCCAGTGAGCGCATAGTGGACAAAAGCAGAATTACCGCTGTCTGTCGAACGCCCTGGTATGAACAGCGTCCGGCATGACAGATACAAGGCCAGTTGAACGGAGGGTCACAACCTTGCTTCTCTGAACATCTCCATGTAGCCAAGTGACCAGCGGGTCCCACTCCTGGTTTTCCCAAACATATCCATGGGGCTCAGTTGATCAGTGGGTCCAAATCATGACTACCCCAAATGTATCCATGGATCAGTGATGGTTAATGGAGCAGATCTGTATTCTTTCAGCTGGGGCCATGGTCCCCTAAGCTGACATCCTGTAGAATGTCAAATCTGTGTATCTTGTGATGGAGCCATTATGTCTTGGCTACTGTCTTGTAATAAGTTTCTGGTTCTTAAGAGATCTGGATCTCTTGGCTGTCTCAAAATCTATGTTACAGAGGCACATATACTCTTTTTATAGTTAACAGCTGTCCAGCATCGAGAGGTCAAGAGGAAGATGTGATGAGATTGACTCGCATTGTTTTACATTTTTATCAATTTGCATAGTTTTTTCTTTTACTCCTCTGATTTGAAGCTGATCAAGCTAGTTGGCCTGGACAATGTTTAATCAACATATCAGCAAACATCATTGTTGAATTGCCATGTGTTTCTGTCATCCAGGATAACAGCACAATATGTTACAATGAACATCAATTTAAAAGTCAATTTTTCAGGCTTACAAAAGTCTATGTTTTCTTGACCAAACAGAAAAAAGCACATAAATTCAAATGTCATCATATAGATAATACTTTATTCCTCCTGGCTTACTGAAAATAGATGTTCGGTTAATTAAAATGTCGTCACGTGTGGTCGAAAACTACTTCTGGCTGCTGTCACACACTATAAGATGCTTTTTGTTGCAAAAAAAAACAGTTTTTGCATTGCCATATTTTGATAGCTATAATTTTTCCATGTTTCTTCTGACAGAGTCATGTGAGAACTTGTTTTTTGCAGGACGACTTGACGTTTTTGTTAGTATCATTTTTGGGCACATAATCACTTTCTATTCTTATTTTTGGGAGGCAACATTAACAAAAACCAGCAATTCAGGAAATGTTTTTGGGGTGTTTTTATATGCTGCTCCGTGTGTGGTAAAATTGATAAGGCAGCTTTATTCTTCAGGTTAGTATGATTACAGCATTGCCACATTTATTTATTTTTTATCTTTTATGCAGTTTTACACAACAATTTTATTGAAAAAAATTATTTTGAATTGTTTTATTCTGAGAGCTATAGTTTTTTTGTTTTTCCTCTGATGGAGCTTTTATGGCAACTTGTTTTTTTGTGGGACAAGATGATGTTTTCAGAGATACCACACAGAAGTTGACACAAATGGGTTTGAATGTCTACTAAAGGTAATTGCTTGTAATCATTGCGTGTGCAAGCTGAGTAAGTTTTTGGGATCCAGACAGACTCTTGCATATTTCATCCAGCCAATGACATTTCTAGATTGTGAGTCATGGGGAAAGCAAAAGAATTTTTCAGCGGATCTATGGGAATAGGCAGTTGAACTGTATACATTAGGAAAGGGATACAAAAAGATATCCAAGGAATTTATAAAGTCATTCTCAAAATCATCAGAAATAACTGATGAAATACCGAGGCTAAGACAGATATGGATAAAATAAATATACTTTTATTAACAATAACAATACATAAAAGAAGACAAGGGAATTCAAAAAACACGAAATAACCAATGATCACATTTATGTAAGTGTCCAAAATGTCATAGGACTACGTAGATATCAGAAATAATATATATTAATATAACATGTATTTTTCCACCATGGTTAAAATATATCAAAAATATATATTATTTAAGCCAGAGGCAGGTAGGGAAAGACACTCTTGTTGGCAGAGATTATTTGATTCTTATGCACTTCAATGTGCAGTCTCCATGCATATAGACAAAGTTTTAAAGTGCCTCATGCTGTGCAAAAAATCCATTTTACTTCTATATACACTTAGACATAACATATGTTTCTTTCTGGTAAAGTGCTTAGTGCTACATAACAATACCCCTAAAATATACCTAGCAGCAAAACATGGTAAACCAGACACCATGTAAAGTGCTCTGTGCTATATCCTATGGTATTTAATATGGGCACGACAATAGCTCAATCACAACAGAAAAAACAGCCAAAATACAAAGGTGCCATAAAAGTGACCATGCCCCAGCCTATCAATACTGCTACTTACACTTTCTATGTGACCATCAGAGACCCCGACAGCGCCATTTCGCCATATTGGCTTCCTCAAATGGGGAATGACTATCGCAGCTGACATCCGGCACTATGTGCCAGGAGCGGTCACGGACTGCCCCCGGCACACTGCGATCAAACATGATCGCAGTGTGCCGGCGGTATAGGGAAGCATCGCACAGGGAGTGGGCTCCCTGCGGGCTTCCCTGAGACGATCGGTACAAGGCAATGTGCTCACCTTGTACCGAGCGTCTCCTCCCTGCAGTCCCCGGATCCAAAATGGCCACGGGGCTGCATCCGGGTCCTGCAGGGAGGTGGCTTCACAGCACCTGCTCAGAGCAGGCGCCGGGAAGCCTCCCTGCTGTGCTGTGTGATCGCCGATCTGACACAGTGCACAGCAAAGTGTCAGATCGGCCATCTGTCACTTTACTGTGATGTCCCCCCCTAGGGCAATGTAAAAGCAAAGAAAAAATTACATGTGTAAAAAAAAAAAAAAATCCTAAATAAATAATAATAATAAAAAAATATTGTTCCAATAAATACATTCCTTTAGCTAAATAAAAATAAAAAAACAATAAAAGTACATAATTAGTATTGCCGCGTCCGTAACAGCCCGACCTATAAAACTGTCCCACTAGTTAACCCCTTCAGTGAACACCGTAAAAAAAATAAAAAAGAGGCAAAAAACAACGCTTTATTATCATACCGCCAAACAAAAAGTGGAGTAACATGCGATCAAAAAGACGGAAATAAATAACCATGGTACCGCTGAAAACGTCATCTTGTTCCGCAAAAAACTAGCCACCATACAGCATAATCAGCAAAAAAATAAAAAAGTTATAGTCCTCAGAATAAAGCGATGCAAAAATTTTTTTTCCATAAAATAGTTTTTATCGTATAAAAGCGCCAAAACATAAAAAAATTATATAAATAAGGTATCGCTGTAATCGTACTGACCCGAAGAATAAAACTGCTTTATAGATTTTACCAAATGCGGAACGGTATAAGCGCCCCCCATAAAAGAAATTCATGAATAGCTGGTTTTTGGTCATTCTGCCTCACAAAAATCGGAATAAAAAGCGATCAAAAAATGTCACGTGCCCGAAAATGTTACCAATAAAAACATCAGCTCGTCCCACAAAAAACAAGACCTCACATGACTGTGGACCAAAATATGGAAAAATTATAGCACTCAAAATGTGGTAACGCAAAAAAACATGTTTTGCAATAAAAAGCGTCTTTTAGTGTGTGACGGCTACCAATCATAAAAATCCACTAGAAAACCTGCTATAAATAGTAAATCAAACACCCCCTTCATCACACCCTTAGTTGCGAAAAATTAAAAAAATGTATTTATTTCCATTTTCCCATAGGGTTAGTGTTAGGGCTAGGGTTAGGTCTAGGGTTAGGGCTAGGGTTAGGGCTAGCATTAGGGTTGGGGCTAGGGTTAGGGTTGGGGCTAGGGTTAGGGTTGGGGCTAGGGTTAGGGTTAGGGTTGGAGCTAAAGTTAGGGTTGGGGATAAAGTTAGGGTTGGGGATAAAGTTAGGGTTTTGATTACATTTACAGTTGGGAATAGGGTTGGGATTAGGGTTAGGGGTGTGTCAGGGTTAGGGGTGTGGTTAGGGTTACAGTTGAGATTAGGGTTAGGGGTGTGTTTGGATTAGGGTTTCAGTTCTAATTGGGGGTTTCCACTGTTTAGGCACATCAGGGGCTCTCCAAATGCGACATTGCGTCCGATCTCAATTCCAGCCAATTCTGTGTTGAAAAAGTAAAACAGTGCTCCTTCCCTTCCAAGCTCTCCTGTGCGCACAAACAGGGGTTTAACACAATATATGGGGTATCAGTGTACTCAGGACACATTGGACAACAACTTTTGGGGTCCAATTTCTCCTGTTACTCTTGGAAAATACAAAACTGGGGGCTAAAAATAATTTTTGTGGAAAAAAAAATATTTTTTATTTTCACGGCTCTGCGTTATAAACTGTAGTGAAACACTTGGGGGTTCAAAGTTCTCACAACACATCTAGATAAGTTCCTTGGGTGGTCTAGTTTCCAATATCGGGTCACTTATGGGGGTTTCTACTTTTTAGTTACATCAGGGGCTCTGCAAGTGCAACATGACGCCTGCAGACCAATCCATCTAAGTCTGCATTCCAAATGGCGCTCCTTCCCTTCCGAGCTCTGCCATGTGCCCAAACGGTGGTTCCCCCCACATATTGGGTATCAGCGTACTCAGGACAAATTGGACAACAAATTTTGGGGTTCAATTTACACTGTTTCCCTTGGAAAAATACAAAACTGGGGGCTAAAAAATAATTTTTGTGGAAAAAAAAATATTTTTTTATTTTCACGGCTCTGCATTATAAACTGTAGTGAAACACTTGGGGGTTCAAAGTTCTCACAACACATCTAGATAAGTTCCTTGGGGGGACTAGTTTCCAATTTGGGGTCAATTGTGGGTGGTTTCTATGGTTTAGGTACATTAGGGGCTCTGCAAATGCAACGTTACGCCTGCAGACCATTCCATCTAAGTCTGCATTCCAAATGGCGCTCCTTCCCTTCCGAGCTCTCCCATGCGCCCAAACAGTGGTTCCCCCCACATATGGGGTATCAGCGTACTCAGAACAAATTGGACAACACCTTTTGGGGTCCAATTTCTTCTCTTACCCTTGGGAAAATAAAAAATTGGGGGCGAAAAAATCATTTTTGTGAAAAAATATGATTTTTTATTTTTACGGCTCTGCATTATAAACTTCTGTTAAGCACTTGGTGGGTCAAAGTGCTCACCACACATCTAGATAAGTTCCTTAGGGGGTCTACTTTCCAAAATGGTGTCACTTGTGGGGGTTTCAATGTTTAGTCACATCAGGGGCTCTCCAAACGCAACATGGCGTCCCATCTGAATTCCAGTCAATTTTACATTGAAAAGTCAAATGGCGCTCCTTCGCTTCAGAGCTCTGCCAAGCGCCCAAACAGTGGTTTACCCCCACATATTGGGTATCGACGTACTCAGGACAAATTGTGCAACAACTTTTCATCTGTTCATCTTTATTTAAACATTCCAAAAATTCCTGTGAAACACCTGAAGGGTTAATAAACTTCATGAATGTGGTTGTCAGGACTCTGAACATCTTTTACATTTTGTGCATTACTGCCCTTTTCCAAGATGGCATCTTTGGTCTCATGTGCACTGTGTCTTCCTGCTATAAAACTCCACCCCAGCCTTCAGTCTGTGCTAGAGTATTCTGCCTTGCATCCAGCTCCTGACCTCTGATTACTCCCTGGCGCTGTACCTGCTCCTGTGAACCTGTGTGGTGATCCTGCTACTCTGCTCTGAGTTCCTGCTGCATACCCCAGTTCCAGTAATCCTCCTTCATCTGCTGCTCGTGTTTACTTTCATCTGCATTTGCTGGACATGTAAGCTGTTTGCTGCTCTGCAAAAACCTGAGACTATTAACCAGGCCTCCCTGGTTGAGCTAAGATATTTGAACTGCCTTATAAGCTTATCTATCTGTGTTTGGACTAAGACAAGGATTTATTCGTGTCAAGTATCCTCAAGAATAATTGTGCATCATAGACTTTCTGCGTGATTGCATTTTCCTCTGAAGTTTCCTATAGACTGCTGAGCTGCATTTGATATTTGCACCAAGTGTTGTGGACTTGAGTTTCTCTCTGCACCTGATTGAATCACCGTGTGATAATATAGACTTTACCACTTATAAAACTGTGTCCAATAGTTGTCTTGTTCCATGCAAAGAGTCTCCTGAGTTATCCCCTATAATTATTACAGTGGTTTTGAGCACCTTGAGGGGTGCAGTTTTTAGAATGGTGTCACACTTGGGTATTTTCCATCATATAGACCCCTCAAAATGACTTCAAATGAGATGTGGTCCCTAAAAAAAAATGGTGTTGTAAAAATGAGAAATTGCTGGTCAACTTTTAACCCTTATTACTCCCTAACAAAAAAAAATGTGGTCCCAAAATTGTGCTGATGTAAAGTAGATATGTGGGAAATGTTACTTATTAAGTATTTTGTGTGACATATCAAAGTTGGAAAATTGCTAAATTTTCTAAATTTTCGCCAAATTTCCATTTTTTTCACAAATAAATGCAGGTAATATCAAAGAAATGTTACCACTATAATGAAATATAATATAACATACCAATCCTTTTGCAGGATCAAGAAGTGCCATAGAAACAATTTAAATACAATAAAACAATTTCTTTATTAGAGTATGCAACAAATTAACATATAACAAACATGTAGTAAAATTGGTGCCTCAAACCAAAACTCCAGGAGGTTGGTGGGCAAAGTGGAGTATAATTTTTAATTTCTTAAACAATCATTGAAATTATGGGGACATAGGTATTGAGAGTCAGACTCATGGTACATCACAATATTATATGCAGGGAAAGAAGGAAGAAGCAACAGCGAAACGTGCGTAGGGGTCCGGAGGTTTGGTTAAACACGTGGCAGTGGATTCAAGTGTGGGACTACAGTTTCAGGTAATATGAAGATGGTCTGACTGTGTGTTCTTACTTTTGGTGTTCAGAGGGAATAAGGGTGTCTGCTTGATGTGAGATAATTTCAATCTCAGCATCTACTGCAAATTGGTGGCCGAATTTTTGGTTTGTTTGCTTCCTTTCCCTGCATATAATATTGTGATGTACCATGAGTCTGACTCTCAATACCTATGTCCCCGTAATTTCAATGATTGTTTAAGAAATTAAAAATTATACTCCACTTTGCCCACCAACCTCCTGGAGTTTTGGTTTGAGGCACCAATTTTACTACATGTTTGTTATATGTTAATTTGTTGCATACTAAATTGTTTTATTGTATTTAAATTGTTTCTATGGCACGTCTTGATCCTGCAAAAGGATTGGTATGTTATACTAGTTTAATGGAGTGCGACCCATTCCCCTTTGGGGTCTAGGGTCAAGGGTATTATGATTACTATTATGAAATATAGTGGTATGTCACGAGAAACAATGTCAGAATCACCGGGATCCATTGAAGCGTTCCAGAGTTATAACCTCATAAAGGGACAGTGGTCAGAATTGTAAAAATTGGCCCGGTCATTAATGTGCAAACAACCCTTGGGGGTAAAGGGGTTAAAATTAGCAGTGTGGCTGTGTCAAGATGCACAATAAGGAGGCACTTGAAGAAAAATGGGTTGCATTGTCGAGTAGCCAGAAGAAAGTGATTACTGCGCAAATGCCACAAAGTATCTCATCTACAATATGCAAAACAGCACAGAGACAAGCCTCAAAACTTCTGGAACAAGTTAATTTGGAGTGCTGAGACCAAAATTGAACTTTTTGGCCACAATCATAAACATTACATTTGGAGAAAGGTCAACAAAGCCTAGGATGAAAGGAACATCATTCCTACTGTAAAGGACGGAAGTGGATCGCTGATGTTTTGGGGATGTGTGAGATATAAAGGCTCAGGAAACTTGGCCAAAATTGAAGGAAAGATGAAAGCAGCACATTATCAGCAAATACTAGAGGCAAATTTTCACTTAACAGTCCGGAAGCTGTGCATGGGACGTACTTGGACGTTTCAACATGACAACAATCCAAAACACAAGGCCAAGTTGACCTGTCATTAGCTACAGCAGAACAAAGTGAAGGTTCTGGAGTGGCCATTATTGGGAGATCTCAAGTGCGCAGTTCATGCTATACAGGCCAGGAATTTACAGCAGCTGGAGGCTTTTTGCCAAGAAGAGTGGGCAGCTTTATAATCTGAGGAAATAAAGAACCTCATCCACAACTACCACAAAAGACTTCTAGCTCTCATTGATTTTATAGGGGGCAATACACGGTATTAAGAAATGGGGTATGTGAACTTTTGATCAGGGTCATTTGGATGTTTTGGGTTGTCATTATGATTTAAAAAGAGAAAACACAGTAGTTTGACAATAAAACCACCCAACCACTATCCATGAGTGGAGAAAAAGTCTTGGTGTTATCATTCAAATTCTTTGAAAAAAGGCCAAGAAAGCAAAAATTCTGCCAAGGTTTGTAAACTTTTGAGCACAACTGTATGGCGATTTGCGGGAACGCAGCTTTCAAGACGCGCTGTATATATACAGCGCATGTCGGGAAAGGGTTTTAACAAGTCTTCCAAAAATTATCCCTGTTTTGGGATCAACAAAAGGTTTGCTGTTTGGAAAGAGAAGAAGCACTGGCTTCTAAACATGCTGTGCTAAAATTATTCCTATTTTGGATCAAGAACAGCTTTCCTGTTTGCAAATGTAAAAAACAATGGCATATTGTTATGTCATGCAAAAATCATCCTTTTATTTTACACACAGGAATATGTTGCCTGTTTGACAGTAAAAAGCAATGGCTTCTCCAAAAGTCATGCAATATTTATTTCAAAAATTTTGGGATTATCAACATGTTTGCTAAATTAATAAGCAAAGGCTTTTTACTAAGCTTTCCAAAATTATACTTTTTTATTGTAAGCAGGAACTGCTTTGCTGTTTTCAAGTTAAAGAAGTAATAGCTTCTTAACCCCTTAACGACTGCCAATATGCCTTTCCACTGCGGCAATTAAAGGGCATAATGCATAACACATTGCAGGGCTGGGATTCCAAAGGTGGGTGGCCACACTGCCCGCACAGGCGCAGTCTGCAAGCCTGGCTGGGACGTCAGACGGCCAGAGCTTACTGCGCCTGCGCAGCACAGTAGTACACAGCCCAGGCGCCGGTTTTGAAGCGTAAACAGCGCTGAGGGGGCGGTGCCGAAAGCCCCTGAAGATTGGAATAACGGCAGAGTAGCGGTTCAAGCTGGGGAGTGCCACTTTTTAACGGCGCTATGGAAAAAGTGTATAGCGTCACCCACAGCCGAAATTTTACCCCCGGCAGCCGAGG
Organism: Ranitomeya variabilis; assembly: GCF_051348905.1. Lineage (NCBI taxonomy): Eukaryota > Metazoa > Chordata > Amphibia > Anura > Dendrobatidae > Ranitomeya > Ranitomeya variabilis. Next base: position 820,972,613 of record NC_135232.1, on the reverse strand, counting down.
CCCCAGAGAACATGATTCAAGTCGGTTTTTACCGACCCCGGTGCTGCGATTGCCGTTATTAACCATATAACGGCGACCGCAAAAAAAAAATGTCCAATTTGCCATTCAATTTCTCTCTCCTCTGATGTGATCGCACAAATAGAAATAGGGTCCCCAGTACCTCCCCGTGTCCCTGGGTCCTCTTGCTTCCCCCCATGCCGCCAGTGTCTTCTTCCGGTAAGAAAATGGCGGACGCATGCACAGTGCGCCCGCCGAGATCTGCTGACCGGCACCCGGCAACAATAGGAGACTTTTCCTATTGGTTCATTTTCCCTGCTGTTTTGGGGATCAGAGCCTGCCTTCTGCTGTCCACATTTGTCCATTTGAAAAGGTGGTTAGTGCCCTACGTGAAGCAGTAGTCCAAACATTAACTACTGCCTGCTACCAAGCACGCACAAGGCCATTTTCCCCGCTGTTTTTGTGGTCACAGCCTGCCTTCTGCTGACCACCTTAGTCCACTTAAACTTTGGTCAGGGTTTCCGCCTCTTCATATTAAACTTCCTCTCTCCCCACCTCCTGCTCCTCTTTCTCTGCTGAGGTACCCTCCCCATCATTGCCAAGCTGGGACCTGTGCAGCAGCTCATTGGCAAAGCGGCAACACGCTCTGCTGAAGCTGATCTGTTTAGGTCATAAACTACACACTGCAGCAGAGCTGTGGCAAGCTTTAAAACAACAGACCAATCAGTGGCTCTCTCCGCTGCACCTTCAACCTGGTCTGGTCATCTGTGATAATGGGTGTAACCTGGTGGCGGCTTTAAAGGTCGGCAAGCTGGTACACGTGCCATGCATGACTCACATGCTGAACCTAGTTGTTCAGAAATTTCTGAAAAGTTACCCTGCCTTGCCATACCTTGAGAAGGTGTGCCGTATTAGTGCCCATTTCTACTATTTCTCTACCACTTTTGCTGAATACCAGCTTAAACATGCCCGTCAGACTGATAGAAGACCAGAACACAAAAAAATGCCCAGACTGATATAATCCCTGACAAAAATTATGGAATCACTGGCCTTGGAGGATGTTCATTCAGTTGTTTAATTTTGTAGAAAAAAAGCAGATCACAGACATGGCACAAAACTAAAGTCATTTCAAATGGCAACTTTCTGGCTTTAAAAAACACTAAAAGAAATCAAGAACAAAAAATGTGGTAGTCAGTAATGGTTACTTTTTTTATCCAAGCATAGGGGAAAAATTATGGAATCACTCAATTCTTATTTTCAATAAACCAGCACAACAGCAATGGCTATCTGTGCTTGTAACAATGCCAAGGAGGGAGAAGTTGCAGAACCTGGTCAAGGGGTACTTAAGTGACCATATGTGCATCCTTTCTGACTCTTCAGTTCCCTTTAATTATTGAGTGTCCAAGCTTGGCCCAACCTCTCCTTAAAGACTTTGGAGATGCTGGCCTGCCTGGCTGCTAGTGTGATGTCAGAGCGTGTTTTCAGTTCCGCTTAGTCAATCATCACTGATAAGCACACACACCTCTCCACGGAAAAGGCAGACAGACTTACTCTGATTAAATTCAACAAGGACAGGATATCTCCACAGTTTGCAATCCCTCCAGATGAGAGCAAGCCAACCTAAATTCACCAAAAATGCTGATAAATGCTACTGCTGTTAATGTCAACCCCTTCCTATAAAAACCTGTTTCTATCGTACGTCAGCCATGACTCCACCCATAGGGCTAATTTTTATAAACCCTATACACATTGTGCAGTGGACAAACCAGGAAAGTAATCCTACTCCAGCCTAACTACTATTTATGATTGAAGGCCCTTGGGGTAGTGGCTTCCTGCGTCAAACATAGTAACATAGTTAGCAAGACCGAAAAAAGACATTTGTCCATCCAGTTCAGCCTATATTCCGTCAAAATAAATCCCCAGATCTACGTTCTTCTAAAGAACCTAATAACTGTAAGATACAATATTGTTATGCTCCATGAAGACATCCAGGCTTCTCTTTAACCCCTCGACTGAGTTCGCCATCACCACCTCCTCAGTCAAGGTAATCCAGATTCTCACTGCCCTAACAGTAAAGATTCATCTTCTATGTTGGTGGAAAAACCTTCTCTCATCCAGATGCAGAGATTGACCCCTTGTGACCGTCACCTTCCTTGGTATAAACAGATCCTCGAAGAGGCATTTGTATTGTTCCCTTATATATTTATACATGGTTATTAGATCGCCCTTCAGTCATCTTTTTTCTAGACTAAATAATCCTAACTTTGCTAATCTCTCTGGGTATAGTAGTTCCCCCATTCCCTTTATTAATTTTGTTGCCCTCCTTTGTATTCGCTCTAGTTCCATTATATCCTTCCTGAACACTGGTGCCCCAAACTGTACACAGTACTCCATGTGTGGTTTAACCAGAGATTTGTACAAAGGCAGTGTAATGCTCTCATCATGTGTATCCAGACCTCTTTTAATGCACCCCATGCTCCTGTTTGCCTTGGCAGCTGCTGCCTGGCACTGACTGCTCCAGGTAAGTTTATCATTAACTAGGATCCCCAAGCCCTTCTCCCTGTCAGATTTACCCAGTGGTTTCCCATTCAGTGTGTAATGGTGATATTGATTCCTTCTTCCCATGTGTATAAACTTACATTTATCATTGTTAAACCGCATCTGCCACCTCTCAGCCCAAGTTTCCAACTTATCCAGATCCATCTGTAGCAGAATACTATCTTCTTTCGAATTGACTTACAGTTCCAGAAACGTTGATGGGACTTAAAAAAAGTGCTTTTTTTTTTATACTGCATAAATTGACATGCGTTTGGTTTTTGAAATGCGCAAAATGTCAACTTCTCTTCTAGGTACGCTGAGTTCTCTGTACAAATTTTCTCTATAGACGTGCATTAAATTTGGAAAATCAACAAATAAAAAATGCTTTTACAGTGCTTTTCCACTGCAGAAATGCACTAAAAATGCATGTAATCTGCACATGACTACATCAATGAACTTTTGTCAAAGCCAAATATGAGGAAGTGTCATAAACAAAGGAGACTTAATAAAAACATGACATAGCATAAAGAGACAAAAACACAGCATCAAAAACGTGATAAAAACACATGCAAAAGAACACACCTCATATATATAACAGGTGCAGAAATGCCGCAGAAAATCTGCAACATCAAAACACACTAAATGCTCATTGTGGAAATGTAATCTAAAATGATAATTTTTGGACAGCTTGTGAAAATGTTATTACTTTTTTTTATTTAGCAAAGAACAATGCTCTTGATAATACCCAAACAGGAATAATTTTTGCACTCCCCGACTTCTATCATTTGGAACACCTGTTTATAAACACAAGCAAGATAAACATCTGCCCTCACTTTAAGTAGCCTACAATGTTTAAAACTACAATATGTGTTCTAAATAGGCTGCTGATTACCAGTAATTAATATATGTTTCACCCTAGCCAGATAGGCTGAGGTTACTTGGACATTAATAAAGATGTGTTTGCGGTCAGTGCAAACCTCTGAGATCTCATAGTGGTATACACATATTTTCTGGGCAACTTGATGCTTTTTAGAAGTCTATTTGCCTTTTTGGGGAAAATACAGTAAATTTGGCAAATGCGTATTTTAAACAATCTGCTCATCTTTATTTGTATGTAAAAAATATATATTAATAGACCATGATGGACTCTCATTTGTTAAGCTTTAAACGCGTGTTTGCATTACTGAGCTGAAAATGGGTTGATTACATACCTAGGAGACCTCTGAGTGCAACAAATATACAGTGCTTTGAAAAAGTATTCATACCCCATGAACATTTTCACATTTTTTCACATTACACCCACAAACTTAAATTTATTATATTGGAATTTTATGTTATATACCAACACAAAATAGCAAGTATTTGTGAAATGTAAAGGAAATAATACATGGTCTTCTAAATGTTTTAAAAATATAAACCTGAAACTTGACATGTATTTGCATTCAGCCCCCCTGAGTCAATACTGTGTAGGACCTCCTTTCACTCCAATTACTAATGCAAGTCTTTTGGGGTAAGTCTCTACCAGCTTTGTTCAACTAGAGACTGACATTTTTGCCCATCCTTTTTTGCAAACTAGCTGCTGCTAAGTACAGTATATTTGATGGAGCGAGGATTTATGAACAGCAATTTTCAAGTCTTGCCACAGATTATCAATGGGTTTTAGGTCTCAATTGTGACTGGGCCATTCAAACACATGAATATGCTTTAATCTAAACTATTCCTTTGTAGCTTTGGCAGCATGTTTAGGGTCATTTTCCTGCTAGAAGGTGACTCTACGCCCCAGTTTCAATTCTTTTGCAACCTTTAACAGGTTTTCCTTTACAATTGCCCCATATTTAACTCCATCCATCTCCTTATCAACTCTAACCAGCTTCCCTGTCCCTAAGGCCGGGGTCACACTGGCGCGTGTGATGTGAGAAACTCTGCAGTTGTGCCATACTTCTTTAATTTTTGGATGGTAGATCGATCAATGCTTTATGAGATGTTCAGAGATTGGACTGTTTTTTTTATCACCTAACTCTGCTTTAATCGTCACCACAAGTTTATCCTGACCTGTCTGGTGTGTTCCTTGGTTTTCATGATGTTGTTTCATCCCTAATATTCTTTAAAAAATCTCTAAGACTTTCAAACTTTTGAATTTCAAATAATCTGCTCATTTGTAGGCAGCTTTTTAATTCTTTCAAAATATAATTATTTTAACTTATGTCAAAGGCTTCCGACTTCCGTTGCAATACTTTTTACTCATGAATAAATAGACAAATCAATGACACTTTTTCAAAGTCTTATCTTTAAAATATAGTTTTAGTATATTGGCATTCTGCATGTGGAGTGATAAAATTTTTCATTTTATAATCTCTAGTTTAAAAGTAGGATTGTATTTTCTGATATTTTCCTGCTTATTTGCTCTTGTGTGATTAGATTCCTCATAATTTCCCTTCTATATTTTATCATCTAATTTTGTAATCTCTTTCTAAACCTTCCATTTTCACACCGATATCAACACCTTGTAAAATTTATAACCAGTTCTGCACAGGGAAACATGTAATGCTCTTCTGAGTTTCCTCCGTGCAACAATTGATGGAACATATCCTTCAGAAGTTACAGAAGCAAGAAGCTTATTAATGTTACCTGTCTGACAAATCAATTATTCATGCTTTAATCTTCTTGGAGGGACCTTTACCTCTCCATCTTGTTCTCGGAATGAAAGTGTATGATGTATTTTGCAAGTGATTCCATGCAAGAGAAGCAGCAATCATCAAAAAGAGTATTTTAGATTCAGGTAGAAAACAATGAAGTATATTGGTCTTTTCTTGGCAGTGGATTTACAATTGTGAGACCCCCAGTGTTTTTTTTTATACTGCAAAGATTTTGTTATGGCTGCTGGGTACACATCATATCTCTATCAGAGATGAGAACCTTAATATTAACTCATTCACTGCGCTGTAATACTGAAATCTATTTTATTAGACTATCATATTTTACCCTAACATGGAAAATAAATTTAATGTAAAGAATTTAAATAAATATTCTTCTTGTGTAAATCAATTTAATATCTGCAGTTTTTTCAACTGTTTATAAACTGTAAATCGTTAGGCACAATTGTAGCCAGTATTAAATGTTAGTTATAGGGACTCTCTTAAAGCTAAATGACTGTTCAAACCAAGCACTGCCACTCAGTGTATCCTTGGCATTGCCAAGTAGTTTACCATACCTTTTGTTACACTCCTGTCCCAAGTCAGGGATTTGCACCCTTAACCTTCACTTTTACTCCCTCCACTAAACTCTGCTGTGCTCTGAATCTGGATTAGCAAGTATCCCATCTAGCTACCATGTGACCATCTACCTAGAAATACATAAGGCCCACCAAGACACAAACCTATATCTTGGTATAAAGACACATTGACCGTGCACCACTACCTGCCACATTCCTGTTTCCCTGTGTCCTGTCAACTTGCGACCTCCAGTGCTTCAAGTACCTGTTTCCTTGTGTACTGCCTGCTGTCTCCAGTGCTTCTAGTACCTGTTTTCCAATGTCCTGTCTTCCTTCGATATCCAATGCTTCTAGCACCTGCATACCTGCTTTATAGTGTCCTTTCATTGCTTCTAGTCCTTGTTTCCCACATGCCTAACCTGCTTGCTGCACCGATGCCCATGGCTCCTGTACCCACACGGACCTGGGACTTAGAGGTCCCACCTCACAAGATGACCCGATAACATATTTGCTCCTATGAGTTTTGCATCCAGTTCTACCCACCAGAGGTGTATCTAGGTTTTCTGGCACCCGGGGCAAGAATTCAGTTTGGCGCCCCCTCCCCAAGTAAATATGCGATTTTCACACTTAGTCATGTACCCACGAGCTGTTCTCCCTAGTGCTTTCAATGTTCAGTGAAAAACTGAGAGAAGCAGGAAGAGAAGCTCGTTGTCACAGGACCACAAGTATGAAAGTCGCATATGAGTGAAGAGTCCATATGACGACTACTGGAACCTGCAGAGCTGCGGGCACCCTGGGCCCAGTGCTCTGAGGGGGCCCACCCGGAGCTACGCTACTGTAACTGTATCAGCGCCGTGCGTTGTGCTGTAGGGCTAATAGTTGTCTTCTGCTCTACTTCTGACTAAATATTTTTTGTACTAAATACAAAAACACTAAAGAAAAACAAAAAACTAAGCCGGAATATGACTTGAAAACATTCATGGTGCATGTTCACACTGGCCATAGAAACAAGCAAAACCAAAAGAAGACAATGTGTGCATGTAGCCTAATGAAAATAAACAAAAAAAACAAGTGCATTAAATAACATAGGGCGTTTAGTAAACACTGTTTTTGATCAAAAATTTTTTTTACGACAAGGTATACCCAATAATGGGACAGCTTTATACTTTTTTGATCAAAAACAGTGTTTACTAAATACCCTGTTATTTAATGCACTTGTCTTTTACTTACCGTATATACTCGAGTATAAGCCGAGATTTTCAGCCCACTTTTTTGGGCTGAAAGTAACCCTCTCGGCTTATACTCGAGTCATACCCAGGGGTCGGCAGAGGAAGGGGGAGCAGAGCTGGGTAATAATACTCACCTGCTCCTGGCACAGTCCCTGCATGTCCCTGGTTCCCTGGCAGCTTCTTCCCGTAGTGAGCGGTCACATGGTACCGCTCATTACAGTAATGAATATGGACTCCACTCCCATAAGGGTGGAGCCGCATATTCATTACTGTAATGAGCAGTACCATGTGACCGCTCACTACAGGAAGAAGCTGCCGACGCGGGGAACAGACGTGCAGGGACCACGCCAGGAGCAGGTGAGTATAACGCAGTGCGCTATATTCACCTGCTCCCCGTTCCACCGTCTTCCGCGTCCTCTGCAGTGACGCTCAGGTCAAAGGGCACGATGACGTGATTTGAGCGCTGCCCTCTGCCTGAACGTCAGTGCCGACGACGGGGAAGACACAGTGGCGGTCGGCGGTGGAACGGGGAGCAGGTGAATATAGCAAGTGCCGGAGGCCTGAGCGACGAGAGGTGAGTATGTCATTTTTTTTTTAATCGCAGCAACAGCATATGGTGCAAATATCTCTATGGAGCATTTTATGGGCCATGTGAAGCGTTATATGGGGGCAAATATTTCTATGGAGCATCTTATGGGGCCATGTGCAGCGTTATATGGGGCAAATATCTGTATGTGGCCATGTGCAGCGTTATATGGGGGCAAATATTTCTATGGAGCATCTTATGGGGCCATGTGCAGTGTTATATGGGGCAAATATCTGTATGGAACATCCTATGGGGTCATGTGCAGCGTTATATGGGGCAAATATCTGTATGGGGCCATGTGCAGCATTATATGGGACAATTATATGTATGGAGCATCTTATGGGGCCATGTGCAGCATTATATGGGGCAATTATATGTATGGAGCATCTTATGGGGCCATGTGCAGCATTATATTGGGCAAATATCTGTATGGGGCCATGTGCAGCAATATATGGGGCAAATATCTTGATGGAGCATCTTATGGGGCCATGTGCAGCATTATATGGGGCAAATATCTGTATGGAGCATCTTATGGGGCCAAGTGCAGCATTATATGTGGCAAATATCTGTATGGAGCATCTTATGGGGCCATAATCCACATTCGTGGAGCAAATGTACAGGGCAAATGTGTCTGTGGAGCATCTTATAGGGTCATAATCAACATTTGTGCAGCATTATATGGGGCATATTTTAATATGGAGCATCTTATGGAGCCCATCATAAACTGTATGGAGCATCTTATGGGGCCATCATGAACTGTATGGAGCATTATATGGGGCTCCTGATTCAATATGGATATTCAAAAACACTTAAACTACTGATGTCTCAATTAATTTTACTTTTATTGGTATCTATTTTTATTTTTGAAATTTACCAGTAGCTGCTGCATTTTCCACCCTAGGCTTATACTCGAGTCATTAAGTTTTCCCAGTTTTTTGTTGCAAAATTAGGGGGGTTGGCTTATACTCGAGTATATACGGTATTTATTTTCATTAGGCTACATGCACACATTGTCTTCTTTTGATTTTGCTTAAATATTTTTTGGTCATATTCAGGCGACATTTGAATACACATAGCAGTTGTAATCAACTATACTATTGCATTAAACAGAAGTGTAAAGGGATAGGTTTCTATACAGTAAACCAGCCTACATTCTGGTCTTGTTAGCCCTCTATAATTACTTGTATATATTTAATAAATACAGCTCTGGCAAAAATTAAGAGACCTCTGCAAAATGTTCAGTTTGTCTGATTTTTCTCTTTATAGGTATATTTTTCCAAGCAATACGTTTTGTAATTTTTTTCTGAAAAAAAAAATTTCTCCGGCGCCGGAGAAGCAGGGACAAGCAGAGACGCGCCGGGAGCAGGTGAGTATGATTTGACAGCTGCCGCTCCCCCTCCCCCGCCGACCCCGTGGGATAATGACTCGAGTATAAGCTGAGAGGGGCACTTTCAGCCTAAAAAAATGGGCTGAAAGTCTGGGCTTATACTCGAGTATATACGGTAAATAAAAAGACTAAATTTGTATTTTTATGGAAATCTCCTGGTGCTGTTTTTTTCTCTTTGCTTACAAACATAGACTTTCCAGCTACATATGCACATGACTATTTATTTTTTAGATTTATTAGTTGCTTTCTTTTTCTGTAGCAATCATCACCTTATACTATTTGGTCATACCACTTTGCTTCTAGGTAATTAAGATAAACAGTATTTTCTCTGTGACTATATAATACTAACAAATGTGCACATTCTATTGGTCACTCAGCTTTGAACTTTTGGGCTTGTCTGCCCACTTATAGTACTATGCATCTGTAAGCAGATGGATAAATGCAACAGGGGAGGCACCAGGTGCAAACAACAGTTTAATTATTGGTTAACAATACAAACTAGAAACAGGGATACTGGAAATAACAAATCACAAAAGGACAATATTTACAGGGTATTTGACAAGCAATTATATAACAGATGTGTATGAATTCATATACAGGAATCTTCACGATCAGCTCTGTCTACAGTGCAACCTAATTCTAGTGGGTGAGACAAGCCCAGTTTTTGATGGGAACAGTCTTTGGAAGTTTCTTCAGAATTCTGGGCCTTCACAAGGGCCGCAGCTCTGTGTCACCACTTTCTTACAAAGTCTATCAACACTCACTGAGCCACTCTAGTGTCAGCTGGACCCTATCTGGTCCGCAGCCCTCTCCCTACTCACGCTCAGTACTATAAGTCTGTACTGGAAGAGAAGGTCCATCTCACATGTCTCCTTCGACCACTGAAACAGGCTGGAGTCCGGCTGGAGTCTCTGGCCAGGTATTTCCAGTGCCTTTTCAGTGCTTGAACACCGACAAGAGTCCTTTTGGGCCGTATCGGCAACGTCTGGTCCTCGACTGTTTACCAGTGTTGTCTAGGTCTGTAAACTTGACTGACATCATTCAGATCTTCAGAGCTTGATTGTTGACGAGTGCAATCTGGACCTTAACTGGTGCAGCTCTGGTCTTCAGTGCTTGACCATCGTCTAGGTCCATGCCTAACTGCTACCTGCAGCTGCAGCCTACTATCTCGGCTGCTGAAACTGCAGCGACAGCGTCTGCCATGTCTCTTGGTGCCAAATCCTCTCCTAATTTGGTGTGCTATATTGGAGCCTGGTTTTTGTCACTAATTTAAAAAAACTGACCATCACATCCAAACATATGTTTGGATGTGACGGTCAGTTTTTTTAAATTTGTATTCATTAGCCTTCTGACTGAGCACTCCTCCTTTTAGACACAGGTGTTTTTATTCACAGTAGGACCACTACCCCTCCACAGAGAGAGAGATTTTAGTCAAAGAGAGGACTCACATTAGGTTCCCATTCAGATGAAGACTTTATTCTCAGAGAGGAAAGGTATTGCTAGGCCCTTGTATACGAGAAATGCCTTATCGTGGCTACAAGGTACACATAAATTGGCCAATTTATGCGCTAAACTGTCTCAATTTTTCATATTCTAGTGCAGTAATGCAATTCAATTTTCATGTTTCATGTTTGCAGCTTTTGGCACTACAGTGTGCTGCCTTATTTATTTGACTGTTTTTTGTCACTGTCACATGATCCAGGGTACTGCCTAATTTTGTCCCTTCTGCAATTCTTCTCTTTAGGAATATTTCCTTAGGGTTTTTTTCAAGTCTGGAGGCCACATGGCTTTGTAACCATTTACCTCCTTTGCTCCATTCTCCTACATTCCTCCCTCCTTTTATCTCTCCAGTCCTCAGGTGAGGATAGCATCTAGATCAGTATTTTCCAAACTCCAGTCCTCACGGACCCCACGGGTCATGTTTTCAGGATTTCCATAGTGTTGCACAGGTGAGACAATTCCTGATGCCTTGATGATATTTCCACTACTTGCACAATACTAAGGAAATCCTGAAAACATTACCCGTGGGGTCCGTGAGCACTGGAGTTTGGGAAACACTGCTCTAAATGATCATTGCTTCTGTAGGGGCAGTGAGAGCTCTAGCAACAGTTGTGCACATTCCTGGGTCTTTTGTTGGATTTATGACCTGACACACTGTTCTTGCACATATCGATTAGGATGAATGCCTGCATTGGCTCGATCTGTCCTGCGCAGTTCTTTCAATGAGGGTTCTTCTTGGAGATCTGGGGTTTCAGTCACCCCACTGAGGGGATCTTGCTCTGACCTATCTTCTGTCTTGGTTAGAGGTGAGGATGCCCACTCTTGTGGTTCAATTGGCACAATTCAGATGAGTCTAATGGAGGACCCATTTTCTCACTCTTCTCCATCTCAGAAAATCATGGCTGGAACATACTGTATTTCTGTGCAGGGGCTCTGTCTTCACCTTCAGGTTGCACTTCATAAACTGGGATATCTGGATGCACTCTCTTTACGATTCAGTAAGGTGCTGATTTCCATTGATGATCTTGTTTATTTCTGGACCTCTTATGCCGTATCAACACCTGATATCCTACCCGAAGGGGTTCTTCTTGGGTCGGAGTCTTGTCTGGGTTCTCCATCTCCTTGAGATTTTGCTCCATTAATTGTCTCATCAAATGAAGTCGATGTTGGTACCCCTAGACCTCTGGCTGCTTCCTGGGTAAATGTCCCCCCGAATCCAACTCCAGTTCGGTAATTTCTCAGCCTCTTCATCCGAATAGTAGTGTGTAGGTTGTGTATCCAGCAGTCGTATGAACCCAATTATTGTATACCTACAACAGTTCTGAGGTGACCTCTGTCCACATCATCTTCTGATCCTCCTCCAGAGTCTGCAGCATCTGCAACAGGGTTCTACTAAAGCATTCCCAAGCTCTATTTCCTTGCAGAGGGTGGGACATGGTTCAGGATTTATCAATGCAATAGAGGTGGTGTTACTCCTCCATTATCTTCTTTTGGAGACAGGCCCTTTGGTCCAAATGAATCCTCCTTGGGCACCCATACACACGAATGAAGTCCTGACAAATTGCCCTGACCACCATTTCCGCTGTCTGGTCTTAGGATGCAGCGACCATAGCAAATTTGGTGAAGTTGTCAGCGTGGTCACCCCTTTCACAAGCTTCTTTGGTCAACCTACCCGCCATCCTCTCCGGGGTCACTTCTTGCCAGATGACATAAAATTCTCGGTGAAGTTGAATTTTCTAGTACAGCAAGCTATTCTCCAGATATAGTCTCTCCCATTGTCCCAGAATCTGCAGTGTGCTTGCTGAAAAATTGTTTGTCAGGCCTTCATCCCAGAGCGACCCACCTTCTTATCTCTGCAAGTTCAGAATAGGACTATTGCAGCAGGACCCATTCATGTGAGCAGGTTTGTGCTCTTCTTCCTCTTCCTAGGCAGCCACTGCAGTGGCTGCGAGCTGCTTAAAATCTCGAGTTTCATCTCCCTCAACATCTTCATCTGTTTTTCTCTTCAGACCTGCTGGGGTGATCAGGGACAATGCATCCACCTGTGTATTCAGGACGTTTGATCAGTACAAGATCTTGTACCAGTATTTGCAGATCCATGCTACCCATCTTTGCTCCAGGGCACCCAGAGTTACATTTTCCATATGAGAGAGGCATTTGTTATCAGTCCGCACCTATAGTTATTGGGGTTCTTCTCAGTTTCCCTTAACGAGTGACTGGCATATGCAATCGCTCTTTACTTACCTTCCTGAACTTGGTATAGGACTGCCCCTAATTGCATCCGCTGCTTGATGGACACAGGATCCCAGGAGACCACAATGCCAGAAGAGTACTTTCAAGCTCACTTTCTTGATGCTGGCAGGTTAAAAAAGGGGCCAAACACTAGACTGGTGGTCGCCAATCAGTTGTCCATCCCAGTGGCCGTGGTGGTGTGGATGACCATTCGGATGTGTGGAAGAGAGTTAGGAAGTAAATAGACTGTGTGACCCTGGAGATTAACATCCTCAAGGAAGTAGGTGTTCTGGCTGACGGATGGCAAGGCAGTGAGTGTAATTGTGTGATCAGATATCATGACAGTCGCAGAGTGTTCCAACAACTCTTCTGGGTAAGTCAGGTCCTGAAGTTACCTGACACCTCTCAGCTCATCGGCAAAGTGGTCATAATCTCAGAAGCTATGGTGACCTTTCCTGGCAGACAGACCATACTCTCCATGCTGGTGTGTGCATGTGTGCCAATAGAAAGGGTAGAGGTACAGATTAAGCCCATAAGAGGAGATGAAACAATTCTTGGATTCTTAGTCCAAGTTAGCACTCTAGACACTGTACGACAGGAGCATGTGCCTGTACGCACTGTCAATTTGAGCAAAATGAATGTACAGTTAACTCCCACTAAAAGAGATCACTCCAAGCACGATGGCATCGAGTTGACACCAGTGAAGGGAGATCCATGGAATCTGTCAGTTTCCCTCACTGTAAAAGAGTACGAATTGGAAAAACAAGCCTGTCACCGCCTCCTTGAGCAAATGGAGGCTGATCTCACTGAATTATCTCCTAGACAAGTAGGGCAAATGGAAAAATTGCTGCAGCGCTATCAAAGAGTGTTTGACAGTCATGAGAACAACTTCGGATGCATTCAGGCCATTCGGAGCAAAATTCCCATGGGAACCACTGCTCCCATTAGAGAAAGTGGCCGTCAGATTTCCCCGCAGATGTACCAAGAGGTGAAGGAGTTATTGTGACATGAAGCCGGAAAATATACTGATGAAGGATATGAGGTGCGGCAAAGAAGACCCAAGACAACATACCGTATTTTTTGGACTATAAGACCCACCGGACCCCAAACTTTCAGAAGGAAAATAGGGAAAAAAAATAAGGTGTCAAATGGGGTCGGTCTTACAGTCCAAATTCAGCTTACCAGGGAAAGGATCCGCACAGATGGAGGAGTGATCACAGGGGTCATTTGGTGGTCCAGGCTGGGGCTTTGGCCTCCGGGAAATCCCATCCCAAGCTGGTGCGGTAGTGGCAGCTCTGTGCTGGGGCAGGGGTGGAGGTTCTGTGCTGAGGCAGGGGCTCTGTGCTGGGGCAGGGGGCTGTGCTGGGGCAGGGGGCTGTGCTGGGGCAGGGGGCTGTGCTGGGGCAGGGGGTCTATGCTGGGGCAGGGGGTCTGTGCCGGGGCAGAAGTCTGTGCTGGGGCAGGGGCTGTGCTCTGGTGCAGGGGCTGCTTCTCTCTGTGCTCCATGGGGGGCTCCGCCAGCATTTCATCAAAGTCCGAAGGCCCCCGCACATCCATTGCTGCCATGGCCTCCGGGAAGATGGCTTTCGGGAACATGGCTGCTGGGCAGGGCTCTGTGGTGTGGTGGTGGAGGGCTGTGCTCTGGGGCAGTGGCAGCGGCTCTCTGTGCTCCATGTGGGGCTCCGCCGGCATTTTGTCAAAGCCCAGAGGCCCCCACACATCCGTTGCTGCCATGCTGCAGTGGCCTCTGGGAACATGGCCTTCGGGAAGATGGCCACAAGACCAGGGTCGGCGCATGGTCAGATTCAAATCTCAGCAACGAAATCTCATCCCGAGATCTCGGGATCAGATCTGAATCTGAGCATGCGCCATCCCCGTTGCGGCGGCGATCTTTCCGAAGGCCATGTTCCCGAAGGCCAGCGCCATAACATGGCAGCAACGTATGTGCGGGGGCCTCTGGGCTTTGACAAAATGCCGGGGGAGCCCCCCACAGAGCACAAAGAGCTGCTGCCACTGCCCCAGACCACAGCCCGTACACCACCACACCACAGAGCCTCGCCGCACCACAACAGCGGCAGGATTTGTAAGTACATTGCGACCATAAGACGCACCCCCATTTTCCCCAAAAAATTTTGGGAAAAAAAGTGCATCTTATGATCCAAAAAATACGGTACGTGGAAGGGAGATAAGAAAAAAAATTCTAAAACAATACACAGGAAGGAGATTGGAACAAAACAAAATCCTCTAAACTGCATGCTTGCAAACACCAGAAGCCTTACAAACAAGATGGAAGATCTAGAAGCAGAAATATCTACAGGTAACTATGACATAGTAGGAATAACCGACATGGTTAGATGAAAGCTATGACTGGGCAGTTAACTTACAGGGTTACAGTCTGTTTAGAAAGGATGGTAAAAATCGGAGAGGAGGAGGGGTTTGTCTTTATGTAAAGTCTAGTGTAAAGTTCACTTTTAGAGAGGATATTAGCGAAGGGAATGAGAATGTCGAGTTCATATGGGTCGAAATACATGGAGGGAAAGATAGTAACAAAATCCTCATTGGGGTCTGTTATAAACCTCCAAATATAACAGAAATCATGGAAAGTCTACTAATGAGCAGATAGATGAAGCTGCGACCCATAATAAAGTCCGTGTTATGGGGAACTTTAACTACCCGGATATTAACTGGGAAACAGAGACCTGCGAAACCTATAAAGGCAATGGGTTTCTGCTAATGACCAAGAAAAAGTATCTTTCACAATTGGTGCAGAATCCAACCAGAGGAGCAGCACTTTTAGACCTAATACTATCTAACAGACCTGACAGAATAACAAATCTGCAGGTCATCGGGCATCTAGGAAATAGCGACTACAATATTGTACAGTTTCACTTGTCTTTCGCTAGGGGGACTTGTCAGGGAGTCAGAAAAACACTGAACTTTAGGAAGGCCAAGTTTGACAAGCTTAGAGATGCCCTTAATCAGGTTGACTGGGACAACGTCCTCAGAAATAAGAATACAGATAATAAATTGGAAATGTTTAAGAACATCCTAAATAGGCACTGTAAGCGGTTTACACCTTGTGGGAATAAAAGGTCAAGAAATAATAAAAAACCCAATGTGGCTAAACAAAGAAGTAAGAGGGGCAATTAACAGTAAAAAGAAAGCATTTAAACTAAAGCATGATGGCACCTTTGAAGCTCTAAAAAACTATAGGGAGAAAAATACTTTATCTAAAAAACTAATTAAAGCTGCCAAAAAGGAAACAGAGAAGCACATTGCTAAGGAGAGTAAAACTAATCCCTAACTTTTATTCAACTATATCAATAGTGCAAGAATCATAAGTGAAAGTGTAGGCCCCTTGAAAAAATTTTGAGGAAAAGAATGGTTGTAAATGACGAGGAAAAAACTAATATATTAAACACCTTGTTCTCCACAGTATTCACAGTGGAAAATGAAATACTAGGTAAAATGCTGAGAGACTAAGAAAACCCTATATTAAGGGTCACCAATCTAACCCAAGAAGAGGTGCGAAATCGGCTAAATAAGATTAAAATAGATAAATCTCAGGGTCCGGATGGCATACACGCACGAGTACTAAGAGAACTAAGTAATGTAATAGACAAGCCATTATTTCTTATATTTAGGGACTCTATAGCGACGGGGTCTGTTCCACAGGACTGGTACATAGCAAATGTGGTACCAATATGCAAATAGAGCTCTAAAAGTGAACCTGGAAATTATAGGCCAGTAAGTCTAACCTCTATTGTTGGTAAAATATTTGAAGGGTTTTTGACGGATGTTATTTTTCATTATCTCAATAAGAATAACTGTTTAACTCCATATCAGCATGAGTTTATGAGGAATCGCTCCTGTGAAACCAATCTAATCAGTTTTTATGAAGAGGTAAGTTATAGACTGAACCAAGGTGAGTCATTGGATGTGGTGTATCTTGATTTTTCCAAAGTTTAATACTGTGCCACACAAGAGGTTGGTACACAAAATGAGAAGGCTGGGTCTGGGGGAAAATGTATGTACAGTGCCTTGCGAAAGTATTCAGCTCCATGGAGCATTTCAACCTTTTCCCACATATCATGCTTCAAACATAAAGATACCAAATGTAAATTTTTGGTGTTGAATCAACAAGTGGAACACAATTGTGAGGTAGAACGAAATGTATTGGTTATTCTAAATTTTTGTGGAACTTCAAAAACTGAAAAGTGGGGAGTGCAATATTATTAGGCCCCTTTACTTTCACTGCAGCAAACTCACTCCAGAAGTTCATTGTGGATCTCTGAATGATCCAATGTTGTCCTAAATGCCTAATGATGATAAATATAATCCACCTGTGTGTAATCAAGTCTCTGTATAAATGCACCTGCTCTGTGATTGTCTCAGGGTTCTGTTTGAAGCACAGAGAGCATCATGTAGACCAAGAAGCACAACAGGCAGGTCCCTGATATTGTTGTGGAGAAGTTTAAAGCTGGATTTGGATACAAAATGATTTCCAAAACTTTTAACATTCCAAGGAGAACTGTGCACGTGATCATATTGAAATGAAGGAGTATCATACCATTGCAAATCTACCAAGACCCGGCCATCTCTCTAAACTTTCATCTCAAAAAGGAGAAGACTGATCAGAGATGCAGCCAAGAGGCCAATGATCACTCTGGATGAACTGCAGAGATCTACAGCTGAGGTGGGATAGTCTGTCCACAGGACAACAATCAGTCGTACACTGCACAAATCTGGCCTTTATGGAAGAGTTGCAAGAAGAAAGCATTTCTCAAAGATATCCCTAAAAAGTGTTGTTTAAAGTTTGCAACAAGCCACCTGGGCGACACACCAATCATGTGGAAGAAGGTGCTCTGGTCAGATGAAACCAAAGTCGAACTTTTTGGCAACAATGCCAAACGATATGTTTGGCGTAAAGGCAACACAGCTCATCACCACTGTCAAACATTGTGGTGGCAGCATCATGGTTTGGGCCTGCTTTTCTTCAGCAGGGACAGGGAAGATGGTTAAAATTGATGGGAAGATGGATTGAGCCAAATACAGGACCATTCTTGCAGAAAACCTGTTTGAGTCTGCAAAAGACCTGAGACTAGGACGGAGATTTGTCATCCAACAAGACAATGATTCCAAACATAAAGCTAAATTTACAATGGAATGGTTCACAAATAAACATATCCAGGTGTTAGAATGGCCAAGTCAAAGTCCAGACTTCAGTCCAATCGAAAATCTGTGGAAAGAGCTGAAAACTGCTGTTCACAAACGATCTCCATCAAACCTCACTGAGCTCGAGCTATTTGCCAAGGAAGAATGGGCAAGAATTTCAGTCTCTCAATGTGCGACTTGCAGCTGTAATCGCAGTGAAAGGTGGCGCAACAAAGTATTAAGGGGCCAAATAATTTTGCACGCCCGACTGTTCAGTTTTTGAATTTCCACAAAAATTTAAAATAACCAATACATTTCATTCAACTTCACAATTGTGTTCCACTTGTTGTTGATTCCTCACCAAAAATTTACATTTCATATCTTTAAGTTTGAATATGATGATGATATGTGGGAAAAGGTTGAAAAGTTCCAGGGAGCAGAATACTTTAGCAAGGCACTGTAAATGGAAAAGTTACTGGCTTAGTGATAGACAGCAGACTGTGGTTATAAATGGTATATTCTCTAACTGGGTCGCTGTGACCAGTGGGGTACCACAGGGATCAGTGTTGGGACCTATTCTCTTCAACATATTTATTAACGATCTGGTAGACGTTTTACACAGTAAAAAATCGATATTTGCAGATGATACAAAACTATGCAAAGCAGTCAATACAACAGAAGATAGTATTCTGCTACAAGTGGATCTAGATAAGTTGGAAACTTGGGCCTAGAGGTGGCAAATGCGGTTTAACAATGATAAATGTAAGGTTATACACATAGGAAGAAGGAATCAATATCACCATTACACACTGACTGGGAAACCACTGGCTAAATCTGACATGGAGAAGGACCTGGGGATCGTAGTAAATGATAAACTTACCTGTAGCAGCCAATGCCAGCCAGCGGCTGCCAAGGCAAAGAGGATCATGGGGGGCATTAAAAGAGGTCTAGATACACATGATGAGAGCATTATACTGCCTCTGTACAAATCCCTGGTTAGACCGCAGATGGAGTACTGTGTACAGTTTTAGGCACCGGTGCTCAGAAAGGATATAATGGGACTAGAGTAAGTACAAAGGAGGGCAACAAAATTAATAAAGAGCATGGTGAACTACAATACCCAGAGAGATTAGCAAAATTAGGATTATTTAGTCTAGACAAAAGACAACTGAGGGGCGATCTAATATACATGTTTAAGTATATAAGGGGACAATACAAATAGCTCTCCAAGGATCTGTTTATACCAAGGAATGTGACGGTCACAAGGGGGCATTCTCTGCGTCTGGAGGAGAGAGGGTTTTTCCACCAACATAGAAGAGGATTCTTTACTGTTAGGGCAGTGAGAATCTGGAATTCCTTGACTGAGGAAGTGGTGATGGTGAGCTCAGACAAGAGGTTCAAGAGAGGCCTGGATGCCTTCCTGGAGCATAATAATATTGTATCTTACAGTTATTAGGTTCTTTAGAAAGATGTAGATCTGGGGATTAAGTCTGACCGAATATAGGCTGAACTGGATGGACAAATGTCTTTTTTCGGCCTTGCTAACTATGTTACTATGCTACATATCTTGCTAAATGGAGTGATTTGGGAAAGTCAGAGCCACTGGGCCGTGCCTATTGTACTGTCCGGAAGAAGGATGGAAACATTGCCAGAGGCTCCATGTATACTGTGCAATTCCCCTCATATGTGTTTGATATTCTGACGTAATTCTTGAACACAGTCTGGTTCCCTGCTAACTGCTTAGAGTGGGCGCCTCTCTTTCTCGGACTCGAGCCTCAACTCCAACCTCCAGGAACCTCATTTTGAGATTAGATCATAACCACTCTTTCAGGATCTGTCTTAAATAGGGGTCCCTCAAACCAGTGACTAATTGGTCCTGCAGCACTTCGTCTAAATTCCCCTGCCCCCAATATTCTTCCTGAGTCATCTTGGTGATATGGGCTGTCATTTCCTATCGGGTTTTGACAAACTACGCTACAGTCTTGTCCTCCCCTTGGAATCATCAAAATAGGTGCATACGTAAATTTCAAAGGTCAGTAGTATCACCATGAAAGTCCTCTAAGATCTTAATCACCTGTTCTTCAGTATCACGGTCCTTTGTCTGTCAGTACACAATGGTTTGTGGCACCTCTTCATCAAGGGTCAGTAAGGCCAGCTCTGCCGCTAAGGAAGGGATCATGCAATATATATGCAACATGCTAAGCAACCTATTCATTAAATCCCACAATTTCAAATCATTCCCTGTAAATTTTAGGAGGTTACTGAGCATGGTCCCTAGAGAATACCTCAACCAGATCTATCAATTCTGCACTAGAATGTTGCATCCTACCGAATACGCCAAATGTAAGCGGGTGGCTAAATGCAAAAGCGGAGGCACCAGATGGAAACTAGAGACGAGTGAACCTTTCAAGGTTCGATTTGGTTCTCTTCGCTGAACAATTAGACGTTTGCCTAACATGTTCGACAAATGGCTCGACAAACATACATGAACCCCATTAGATTCAATGGAAGGCCAAACCAAACGTATGCACAACTGTTATGATCCGGTGACCATGGAGCCGCATGAGACTTTCTCTGGAGTAGGTGGAACCTGTACTGACTGCAAACCCTAAACTGACACCGCAACTAGAAGTAGCCGTGGGGTGTACCTAACACATCCTAGACACCTCGACACAGCCGGAGAACTAAATACCCCTATAGATGGAAATGGGAATTCTATCTTGCCTCAGAGCAGAACCCCAAAGGATAGGTAGCCCCCCACAAATATTGACTGTGAGTATTGGAGGAAAGACACACACAGGCAGAAAACAGGATTTAGCAAAAGAGGCCACTCTAGCTAAATAGAAAAGGATAGGATAGAATACTAAGCGGTCAGTATTAAAACCCTAAAAATATCCACAGCAGATAATACAAAAATTCCACATCTAACTAAAGACATGGAATGTATATCTGCATCTCCTGAGAATCCAACATGACTGAAAAAATCCAAACACAGTCTAAGCTGGACAAGAAAAAACAATGAATAGTACTGAATAGTAAGGCACACAGCATGTGTGCTGCAGAAACAAAACCCAGACACTTATCTTGGCTGATTTGGCAGCAGGGCAGGAGGAACCAGACAGAGATGTAAGACCTCCAAGAACAATGGGCAACTGGCAAGGGCTAATGGATCCTGCAAACCTAAATACCCAGAGAGAGCTTCAATCAGCAGGGACACCTGCTCAGGATTGCAACCCAGGGACAACTGTATTACCACCAACAACCACCGGAGGGAACCCAAGAGCAGAATTCACAACAGTACCCCCCTTGAGGAGGGGTCACCGAACCCTCACCAGAGCCCCCAGGCCAATCAGGACGAGCCAGATGAAAGGCACGGACCAGATAAGCAGCATGGACATCAGAGGCAAAAACCCAAGAATTATCCTCCTGGCCATAACCCTTCCATTTGACAAGGTACTGAAGCTTCCGCCTAGAAAAGCGAGAATCCAAAATCTTCTCAACCACATACTCCAACTCCCCATCAACCAACACAGGGGCCGGAGGATCAACAGAGGGAACCACGGGCACCACATATTTCCGCAATAAAGATCTATGGAAGACATTATGGATAGCAAAAGAGGCCGGAAGGGCCAATCGAAAAGACACCGGATTAATAATCTCAGAAATCCTATAAGGACCAATAAACCGAGGCTTAAACTTAGGGGAAGAAACCTTCATAGGAACATGACGGGAAGACAACCAGACCAGATCCCCAACCCAAAGCCGGGAACCAACACACCGACGATGGTTAGCAAAACGTTGAGCCTCCTCCTGAGACAACACCAAATTGTCCACCACATGAGCCCAAATCTGCTGCAACCTGTCAACCACAGAATCCACACCAGGACAGTCAGAAGGCTCAACCTGCCCCGAAGAAAAACGAGGATGAAAACCAAAATTACAAAAGGGCGAAACCAAGGTAGCTGAACTAGCCCGATTATTAAGGGCAAACTCGGCCAATGGCAAGAAAGCCACCCAATCATCCTGATCAGCAGACAAAAAGCATCTCAAATAAGTTTCCAAAGTCTGATTAGTTCGCTCGGTCTGGCCATTTGTCTGAGGATGAAATGCGGAAGAAAAAGACAAATCAATGCCCAGCCTAGCACAGAAGGCCCGCCAAAACCTAGAAACAAACTGGGAACCTCTGTCGGACACAATATTCTCCGGAATACCATGCAAACGAACCACATGCTGAAAAAACAACGGAACCAAATCAGAAGAGGAAGGCAATTTAGGCAAAGGCACCAAATGAACCATCTTAGAGAACCGGTCACAAACAACCCAGATAACCGACATCCTCTGGGAAACCGGAAGATCAGAAATAAAATCCATAGAAATATGCGTCCAGGGCCTCTCAGGGACCGGCAAAGGCAAAAGCAACCCACTAGCAAGGGAACAACAGGGCTTGGCTCGCGCGCAAGTCCCACAGGACTGCACAAAAGAACGCACATCACGTGACAAAGAAGGCCACCAAAAGGACCTACCAACCAAATCTCTGGTACCAAAAATACCAGGATGGCCAGCCAACACAGAACAATGAACCTCAGAAATCACTCTACTAGTCCATCTATCAGGAACAAACAGTTTCCCCACTGGACAGCGATCAGGTCTGTCAGCCTGAAATTTCTGAAGAACCCGTCGTAAATCAGGGGAAATGGCAGAAAGGACCACCCCTTCTTTCAGAATGCCGACCGGTTCAAGGACCTCAGGAGAATCAGGCAAAAAACTTATAGAGAGGGCATCAGCCTTAATATTCTTAGAACCCGGAAGATACGAGACCACGAAATCAAAACGGGAAAAAAACAAGGACCATCGAGCTTGTCTAGGATTCAGCCGTCTGGCAGACTCGAGGTAAATCAGATTTTTATGATCGGTCAAGACCACAATACGGTGCTTAGCTCCCTCAAGCCAATGTCGCCACTCCTCAAACGCCCACTTCATAGCCAACAACTCCCGATTGCCGACATCACAATTGCGTTCAGCAGGCGAAAACTTACGGGAAAAGAAGGCACACAGTTTCATCAAGGAACCAACAGGATCCCTTTGAGACAAAACGGCTCCTGTCCCAATCTCAGAAGCGTCAACCTCTACCTGAAACGGAAGAGAAACATCCGGTTGATGCAACACCGGGGCAGAAGTAAATCAGCGTTTAAGCTCCTGAAAGGCAGAGACAGCCGCAGAGGACCAATTCGTCACATCAGCGCCTTTCTTCGTCAAATCGGTCAAGGGTTTAACCACACTGGAGAAGTTAGCAATGAAACGGCAATAAAAATTAGCAAAGCCCAAAAATTTCTGAAGGCTCTTCACGGATGTGGGTTGAATCCAATCATGAATGGCCTGAACCTTAACCGGATCCATCTTCATAGATGAGGGAGAAAAAATGAAGCCCAAAAAAGAAACCTTCTGCACTCCAAAGAGACACTTAGACCCCTTCACAAACAAAGCATTATCACGAAGGATCTGAAATACCATCCTGACCTGTTCCACATGAGACTCCCAATCATCGGAAAAAATTAAAATGTCATCCAAATATACAATCATGAATTTATCAAGATAAGTCCGGAAGATATCGTGCATGAAGGACTGAAAAACAGATGGAGCATTAGAGAGCCCGAATGGCATCACAAGGTATTCAAAATGGCCTTCGGGCGTATTAAACGCAGTTTTCCATTCATCACCCTGCTTAATACGAACAAGATTATATGCCCCCCGAAGGTCAATCTTCGTAAACCAACTAGCCCCCTTAATCCTAGCAAACAAATCGGAAAGCAGAGGTAAAGGGTATTGAAACTTGACCGTGATCTTATTCAAGAGGCGATAATCAATACAGGGTCTCAAGGAGCCATCCTTCTTAGCAACAAAAAAAAATCCCGCACCCAATGGTGAAGAAGATGGCCGAATATGCCCTTTCTCCAAAGACTCCTTAACATAATTCCGCATGGCGGTATGTTCAGGCACAGACAGGTTGAAAAGTCGGCCCTTAGGAAACTTACAACCTGGAATCAAGTCAATCGCACAATCACAGTCCCTATGCGTTGGAAGGGAACTGGACTTGGGCTCATCGAATACATCCTGAAAATCAGACAAAAACTCTGGAACTTCAGAAGAGGAAGAAGAGGAGATTGACATCAAAGGAACGTCATTATGAACCCCCTGACAACCCCAGCTAGTCACCGACATAGACTTCCAATCCAATACAGGATTATGTACCTGCAACCACGGAAAACCCAGCACGATAGCATCATGCAAATTATGCAACACCAGAAAACGACAATCTTCCTGATGGGCTGGCGCCATGCACATGGTCACCTGTGTCCAAAACTGGGGCTTATTTTTAGCCAAAGGTGTAGCATCAATGCCCCTTAAAGGAATAGGGTTCTGCAAAGACTGCAAGGGGAAACCACAACGCCTGGCAAACTCAAAGTCCATTAAGTTCAGGGCGGCGCCTGAATCCACAAACGCCATGACAGAAAATGATGACAATGAGCAAATCAAGGACACAGATAACAGAAATTTAGGTTGTACAGTACTGATGGTAAATGAACTAGCGATGCTCTTTGTACGCTTAGGGCAGACTGAAATGACATGAGAAGAATCGCCACAATAAAAACACAACCTATTCTGATGTCTGAATCCTTGTTGTTCCGTTCTAGACAGAATCCTATCACACTGCATTGGCTCAAGCATCTGTTCTGAGGACAACGCCACAGCACGCACAGTTCTGCGCTCCCGCAAGCGCCGATCAATCTGAATGGCCAGAGACATCGAATCACTCAGACCGAAAGGCGTGGGAAACCCCACCATAACATCTTTAACGGATTCAGAAAGACCCTTTCTGAAAATTGCCGCCAAAGCATCATCATTCCATTTAGTCAACACAGACCATTTTCTAAATTTCTGACAATACAATTCTGCCGCTTCTTGACCCTGAGACAGGGCCAACAAGGTCTTCTCCGCTTGATCCACAGAATTTGGTTCATCATATTATAATCCTAAAGCCTGAAAAAAGGCGTCTACATTTAGCAAGGCCGGATTCACAGATTCCAGGGAAAATGCCCAATCCTGAGGATCGCCACGCAGCAGGGAGATGACAATTTTAACCTGCTGAATGGAATCACCAGAGGATCGAGGTTTCAGAGAAAAAAACAGTTTACAGTTGTTTTTAAAACTCAAAAATTTGGACCTGTCTCCAAAAAACAAATCAGGAGTAGGAATCTTAGGCTCTAAAACTGGAGTCTGAACAATATAATCAGAAATATCCTGTACCCTAGCAGCAAGCTGGTCTACACGAGAAGCTAATCCCTGAACATCCATGCTAGCACAAGACTCCTCAGCCACCCAGAGAAAAAGAGGGAAGGAAATACAAAACAGGCTACAGAAAAAAAAATGGCTCAACACCTTTCTTCCCTTCTTCTGAGATGCATTTAACTAATTATTGGCCAGTTGTACTGTTATGATCCGGTGACCTTGGAGCCGCATGAGACTTTCTCTGGAGTAGGTGGAACCTGTATTGACCGCAAACCCTAAACTGACACCGCAACTAGAAGTAGCCGTGGGGTGTACCTAACACATCCTAGACACCTAGACACAGCCGGAGAACTAAATACCCCTATAGATGGAAATGGGAATTTTATCTTGCCTCAGAGCAGAACCCCAAAGGGTAGGTAGCCCCCCACAAATATTGACTGTGAGTATTAGAGGAAAGACACACCCAGGCAGAAAACAGGATTTAGCAAAACAGGCCACTCTAGCTAAATAGAAAAGGATAGGATAGAATACTAAGCGGTCAGTATTAAAACCCTAAAAATATCCACTGCAGATATTACAAAAATTTCACATCTAACTAAAGACATGGAATGTATATCTGCATCTCCTGAGAATCCAACATGACTGAAAAAATCCAAACACAGTCTAAGCTGGACAAGAAAAAACAATGAATAGTACTGAATAGCAAAGCACACAGCATGTGTGCTGCAGAAACAAAACCCAGACACTTATCTTGGCTGATTTGGCAGCAGGGCAGGAGGAACCAGACAGAGATGTAAGACCTCCAAGAACAATGGGCAACTGGCAAGGGCTAATGGATCCTGCAAACCTAAATACCCAGAGAGAGCTGCAATCAGCAGGGACACCTGCTCAAGATTCCAACCCAGGGACAACTGTATTACCGCCAACAACCACCGGAGGGAAACCAAGAGCAGAATTCACAACACACAACACCTTAGGGGGTGACAGAAATCTTCCCAAACAGTTAAAATTAGGGGAAGACACCATCGAAACTGGCATCAATTAACCCACAGTTGACATTTGCAAATGGCACAGCAACAGTCAGCTATGGGCCATGCATGAAGTATCAGGGTCTGGCCCAGCATTTACAGCTTGCAATTGAAGTTTCAATGAGGACCTGGTGGTTAAGGGAGCAGTGTAAGCCTTCAAAGCTGGGAGACCTTATGCCTCATACAACACCTCCAATTTTTTTTTAATTCCAGCAACACTCAGATAGCACAAACATCACTTTCATAGACTACAACTGGTGGAAAAATGTAAGTAAAGTAGCACAGGTAGTTGACTGAAAGTGCAGACCTGTCTGTCTTGGAGCCCTACTTACACAAACAACCCACCAGATGGAGTCTCCACATTTCAAAAAATTAATTGTCACACAGCACTAAAGTGGCATCAAATTCCACAGAGTAGATAAAGTTTATTAGGCTTCTGACACACCTTCCACCACAGGAGACCCAGCAGATGTAGACCCAACTTTCGGTCCTCACATTTAAGAAAATAATTGTCACACACCAATGAAGTATTATCAATTTCCACAGACTAAAAAACATATAAAATTCCACTGACACACCTTCCACAACAGGCAATCCACCAGATGGAGACCCAACTTTGAGTCTCCATGTTTTAAAAAAATAATTGTCACACAGCAATAAAGTGGCATCAATTTGCACAGAGTAGAAACAGTATACTATAATAGCCTCTGGCACACCTTCTACTACAACCCACCAGATGGGAACCGATTTTGTCCCCACATTTCAAAAAAATAATAGTGACACCAATAAAGTGTCATTAATTTCCACAGCACAGGAACAGTATAATAGGAGTCTGACAGATCTTCCACCACAGGCAACCTGTTATGACCCCAATGGCGTGGGTCTCAGAGGAACAAGCAAGTCTGCGAAGTACAAAAATCCAGCTCATAGGGCAGTGGTAACTGGGTTGACCATATAACTACTCCTAACGCCAACACTAGAAGTAGCCGGGGAACATGCCTACGTTGGTCGCTAGATGTCTCGCGCCAGCCAGAGGACTAACTACCCCTAGAAGAGGAAAACAAAGACCTCTCTTGCCTCCAGAGAATAGACCCCAAAAGTTGGATACAAGCCCCCCACAAATAATAACGGTGAGGTAAGAGGAAATGACAAACACAGAGATGAACTAGGTTTAGCAAAGAGAGGCCCACTTACTAATAGCAGAATGTAGTAAGATAACTTATATGGTCAACAAAAACCCTATCAAAAATCCACACTGGAAATTCAAGAACCCCCGAACCGTCTAACGGCCCGGGGGGAGAACTCCAGCCTCCCTAGAGCTTCCAGCAAGGTTAGAATACAGATTATGTACAAGCTGGACAAAAATGCAAACAAAAACAAATAGCAAAAAGCAAGAAAGCAGACTTAGCTTAATCTAGCAGGAACCAGGATCAGTAGACAAGAGCACAACAGATTAGCTCTGATTACAACGTTGCCAGGCATTGAACTGAAGGTCCAGGGAGCTTATATAGCAACACCCCTGACCTAACGACCCAGGTGAGCATACAAGGAATGGCAGACATTCCCAGAGTCAAATCACTAGTAACCACTAGAGGGAGCCAAAAAGGTAAATTCACAACAGTACCCCCCCCTTAGTGAGGGGTCACCGAACCCTCACCAAGACCACCAGGGCGATCAGGATGAGCGGTGTGAAAGGCACGAACCAAATCGGCCGCATGCACATCAGAGGCGACCACCCAGGAATTATCCTCCTGACCATAGCCCTTCCACTTGACCAGGTACTGAAGCCTCCGCCTGGAGAGACGAGAATCTAAGATCTTCTCCACCACGTACTCCAACTCGCCCTCAACCAACACCGGAGCAGGAGGCTCAGCAGAAGGGACCACAGGCACAATGTACCGCCGCAACAAGGACCTATGAAATACGTTGTGAATGGCAAACGACACCGGAAGATCCAGGCGAAAGGATACAGGATTAAGGATTTCCAATATCTTGTAAGGACCAATGAAGCGAGGCTTAAATTTGGGAGAGGAGACCTTCATAGGAACAAATCGAGAAGACAGCCATACCAAATCCCCAACGCGAAGTCGGGGACCCACACCGCGGCGGCGGTTGGCAAAACGCTGAGCCTTCTCCTTTGACAACTTCAAGTTGTCCACCACATGACTCCAGATCCGCTGCAACCTATCCACCACAGAATCCACCCCAGGACAGTCAGAAGGCTCCACATGTCCCGAGGAAAAACGAGGATGGAAACCAGAGTTGCAGAAAAATGGCGAAACCAAGGTGGCGGAACTAGCCCGATTATTAAGGGCAAATTCAGCCAACGGCAAGAAGGTCACCCAATCATCCTGATCAGAAGAGACAAAACACCTCAAATAAGCCTCCAGAGTCTGATTAGTTCGCTCCGTTTGTCCGTTAGTCTGGGGATGAAAAGCGGACGAAAACGACAAATCAATGCCAATCCTACCACAAAAGGATCGCCAGAACCTGGAAACAAACTGGGATCCTCTGTCCGACACAATATTCTCAGGAATGCCGTGCAAACGAACCACGTTCTGGAAGAACACAGGAACCAGATCAGAAGAGGAGGGCAGCTTAGGCAAAGGAACCAAATGGACCATCTTGGAGAAACGATCACATATCACCCAGATGACAGACATGCCCTGAGACACCGGAAGATCAGAAATGAAATCCATAGAGATGTGTGTCCAAGGTCTCTTCGGGACAGGCAAGGGCAAGAGCAACCCGCTGGCACGAGAACAGCAAGGCTTAGCTCGAGCACAAGTTCCACAGGACTGCACAAATGACCGCACATCCCTTGACAAGGAAGGCCACCAAAAGGACCTGGCCACCAGATCTCTGGTGCCAAAAATTCCCGGGTGCCCTGCCAACACTGAGGAATGAACCTCGGAAATGACTCTGCTGGTCCATTTAGCAGGCACAAACAATCTGTCAGATGGACAAGAGTCAGGCCTACCAGCCTGAAATCTCTGCAACACACGCCGCAGATCAGGAGAAATAGCTGACAAGATAACTCCTTCCTTAAGAATACCCACAGGTTCAGCGACTCCAGGAGCATCAGGCACAAAGCTCCTAGACAGAGCATCGGCCTTCACATTCTTAGAACCTGGTAAATACGAGACCACAAAGTCAAAACGGGAGAAAAACAATGACCAGCGGGCCTGTCTAGGATTCAGGCGTTTAGCAGACTCGAGATACATCAGATTTTTGTGATCAGTCAAGACCACCACACGATGCTTAGCACCCTCGAGCCAATGACGCCACTCCTCAAATGCCCACTTCATGGCCAACAACTCCCGATTGCCCACATCATAATTTCGCTCTGCCGGCGAAAACTTCCTGGAGAAAAAGGCACAAGGTCTCATAGTAGAGCAACCAGGGCCTCTCTGCGACAAAACGGCCCCTGCCCCAATCTCCGAAGCATCCACCTCCACCTGAAAGGGAAGTGAGGTGTCAGGTTGGCACAAAACAGGCGCCGAAGTAAACCGGCGTTTCAACTCCTGGAAAGCCTCCACGGCAGCAGGAGCCCAGTTAGCTACATCAGAGCCTTTCTTGGTCATATCCGTCAATGGTTTAACAACGCTAGAAAAATTTGCGATAAAACGACGGTAGAAGTTAGCAAAACCCAAGAACTTCTGAAGACTCTTAACTGACGTGGGTTGAGTCCAATCATGAATAGCTCGGACCTTGACTGGGTCCATCTCCACAGCAGAAGGGGAAAAAATGAACCCCAAAAAGGGAACCCTCTGTACACCAAATAGACACTTTGAGCCTTTAACAAAGAATTTTCACGCAAAATCTTAAAAACCATCCTGACCTGCTCCACATGCGAGTCCCAATCATCAGAAAAAACCAGAATATCATCCAGATAAACAATCAAAAATTTATCCAGATACTTCCGGAAAATGTCATGCATGAAGGACTGAAAAACTGAAGGTGCATTAGAGAGCCCAAATGGCATCACCAAGTACTCAAAATGACCTTCGGGCGTATTGAATGCGGTTTTCCATTCATCGCCTTGCTTAATGCGCACAAGGTTGTACGCACCACGAAGGTCTATCTTGGTGAACCACTTGGCACCTTTAATCCGGGCAAACAAGTCTGACAACAGCGGCAAAGGATACTGAAATTTGACAGTGATCTTGTTTAAAAGCCGATAGTCAATACAAGGCCTCAAAGATCCGTCCTTTTTGGCCACAAAAAAGAATCCCGAACCAAGAGGGGAAGAAGAAGGACGGATATGCCCCTTCTCAAGAGACTCCTTGATATATGAACGCATCGCGGTATGTTCAGGTACCGACAAATTAAACAGTCTCCCCTTAGGAAACTTACTGCCAGGAATCAAATCTATTGCACAGTCACATTCCCTATGAGGAGGCAGTGCACTGGACTTAGACTCGCTGAAGACATCCTGATAATCAGACAAATACGCCGGAACTTCCGAAGGCGTAGAAGAAGCAATAGACAAGGGCAGGGAATCTCCATGAATTCCATGGCAGCCCCAACTTGACACCGACATTGCCTTCCAGTCCAAGACTGGATTATGGGTCTGTAACCATGGCAAACCCAAAACAACCAAATCATGCATCTTATGCAGAACAAGAAATGGTATCACCTCCCGATGTTCGGGAGTCATGCACATGGTAACCTGTGTCCAAAACTGCGGTTTATTTTTTGCCAAAGGCGTAGCATCAATACCCCTAAGAGGGATAGGATTTTCTAATGGCTCCAGAACAAAACCGCAGCGCTTGGCAAATGACAGATCCATCAGACTCAGGGCAGCACCTGAGTCTACAAACGCCATGACAGGATACGATGACAGTGAGCAAATCAAAGTTACAGATAGAATAAATTTAGGTTGCAAATTACCAATGGCGACAGGACTAACAACCCTAGTAAGACGTTTAGAGCATGCTGAGATAACATGTGTAGAATCACCACAGTAGTAACACAAGCCATTCTGGCGTCTATGAATTTTCCGCTCATTTCTAGTCAGGATTCTATCACATTGCATTAAATCAGGTGCCTGTTCAGACAACACCAGTAGGGAATTTGCGGTTTTGCGCTCCCGCAACCGCCGGTCGATTTGAATTGCCAGGGCCATGGAATCATTCAGACCTGTGGGAATGGGAAAACCCACCATCACATTCTTAATGGCTTCAGAAAGGCCATTTCTGAAATTTGCAGCCAATGCACATTCGTTCCACTGGGTCAGCACGGACCATTTCCGAAATTTTTGGCAATACACTTCAGCCTCGTCCTGGCCCTGAGACATAGCCAGCAAGGCTTTTTCTGCCTGAATCTCAAGATTGGGTTCCTCATAAAGCAAACCGAGCGCCAGAAAAAACGCATCAATATCAGCCAATGCCGGATCTCCTGGCGCCAGCGAGAAGGCCCAATCCTGAGGGTCGCCCCGTAAAAAAGAAATAACAATTTTCACTTGCTGAGCGGAGTCTCCAGATGAACAGGGTCTCAGGGACAAAAACAATTTACAATTATTCCTGAAATTTCTAAATTTAAATCGGTCTCCGGAAAACAGTTCAGGAATCGGTATCTTAGGTTCTGACATAGGATTTCTGATAACATAATCTTGTATGCCCTGCACACGAGCAGTAAGCTGGTCCACACCTGTAATCAAGGTCTGGACATTCATGTCTGCAGCAAACACAAGCCACTCAGAGGTAAAGGGGAAAAGAAAAAAAAATGAGAAAGAGAAAAAAAAAAAAATCAGAATTTTCTTTCTTATAATCCCGCTTCTGCAATGCATTTAACATTTAATACTGGCCTGGCAAACTGTTATGACCCCAATGGCGAGGGTCTCAGAGGAACAAGCAAGTCTGCGAAGTACAAAAATCCAGCTCATAGGGCAGTGGTAACTGGGTTGACCATATAACTACTCCTAACGCCAACACTAGAAGTAGCCGGGGAACATGCCTACGTTGGTCACTAGATGTCTCGCGCCAGCCGGAGGACTAACTACCCCTAGAAGAGGAAAACAAAGACCTCTCTTGCCTCCAGAGAATAGACCCCAAAAGTTGGATACAAGCCCCCCACAAATAATAACGGTGAGGTAAGAGGAAATGACAAACACAGAGATGAACTAGGTTTAGCAAAGAGAGGCCCACTTACTAATAGCAGAATGTAGTAAGATAACTTATATGGTCAACAAAAACCCTATCAAAAATCCACACTGGAAATTCAAGAACCCCCGAACCATCTAACGGCCCGTGGCGAGAACTCCAGCCTCCCTAGAGCTTCCAGCAAGGTTAGAATACAGATTATGTACAAGCTGGACAAAAATGCAAACAAAAACAAATAGCAAAAAGCAAGAAAGCAGACTTAGCTTAATCTAGCAGGAACCAGGATCAGTAGACAAGAGCACAACAGATTAGCTCTGATTACAACGTTGCCAGGCATTGAACTGAAGGTCCAGGGAGCTTATATAGCAACACCCCTGACCTAACGACCCAGGTGAGCATACAAGGAATGGCAGACATTCCCAGAGTCAAATCACTAGTAACCACTAGAGGGAGCCAAAAAGGTAAATTCACAACAGCAACCCACCAGATGGGGACTCAACATTGAGTCTCCACATTTCAAATAAATATTTGTCACACACCAATAAAGTGTCATCATGAAAGTTAGGCGGTCTACACTTTCAGGGGAAAGCCGGATGTGCTATCCATCAGGACACCACCAGCAGCACTGAATACATGCTCTGAGAGAACGTGGACTGCTGGGCATGACAAAACCTCCAAGGCATGACAGGAGAGCTCTGGCCACTCTTCCGTTTTTGAAGACCAAAATTCAAAAGGGTCCAATGCCTCTCCTGATGGCATTGATATTAAGCTCCAGATAGTCCTGCACCATCCTCTCCAGTAGTTTACAATGTGTCAGACCTGTACTCTCTTCTGATGGTGCACAGGCTTGTCTATAAAATGTGTTAAATGACCCACAGAAATTTCTTTTGCCACTAACACTGCTGCAGCAGCTCTTGCTAATATTTTTGCAATGACGCCTTGAAGTTCCCAGAGTTGCACATCTAGAACTGGGATGCACACTGTGTCCCTCACTGCTGTCTTGGGGAAAACCACTCTTAAGTTTGTCTACAAGCCTGTTCAATATTCCAGAATGCGCGCATCCCTTTCCCGGGGAACGGAGCATCGGGTTAAATTTACTCTTGTACCGTGGATCTAACAGAGTGGTAACCCAGTAGTCAGCACTAGGGTTGAGCGAAACGGATCGTTCATTTTCATAAGTCGCCGACTTTTGGCAAAGTCGGCGTCTCATGAAACCGACCCGATCCCTGTGTGAGGCCTGCCATGCGGTACACGACTTTCGCGCCAAAGTCGCGTTTCAATGACGCTAAAAGCGCCATTTCTCAGCCAATGAAGGTGGACGCAGAGTGTGGGCAGCGTGATGACATAGATCTCAGTCCCCACCATCTTAGAGAAGGGCATTGCAGTGATTGGCTTGCTTTCTGCCGCGTCACAGGGGCTATAAAGGGGCGTTCCCTCCGACCACCATCTTACTGCTGCTGATCTGAGCGTAGGGAGAGGTTGCAGCCGCTTCTTCAGAAGCAGGGAGAGCGTGAGGCAGGGTACATAAAGCCACAAACCGCTTGTGCTGTAGCGATTTCCACTGTCCAACACCACCTTTTGTTTGCAGGGACAGTGGAAGCTACATTTTTTTTTCCTCAGCGCTGTAGCTCATTGGGCTGCCCTAGAAGGCTCCCTGATAGCTGCGTTGCTTTGTGTGTACGCCGCTGTGCAAACCAACTGCTTTTTTCAAAGCACAAATCCTGTTGTTCCTTCCTTTCTGCACAGCTATCTTGTGTGTTTGTCCCCACTTTTGTGTGCAGCAGTCCTTTTTATAGCTGCCTGCCATACTTTCCTGATATTACTGCAGGGAGATAAAGATTGGCAAGTCTGCCTCTGTGCCAGTCCTGTGTGTGGCATCTGTCTCTCATTGTGTGCCACCGAAAACCACTGTGTAATACTGGGCCTTTTTTTTTTTTTTTCTAAATTCTCCCTTTTAAAAAAAAAATAATTAGTGGGAGATAAAGATTGGCAAGTCTGCCGCTGTGCCAGTCCTGTGTGTGGCATCTGTCTCTCATTGTGTGCCACCAAAGACCACTGTATAATACTGGGCCATTTTTTTTGGGGGGGGTATATTCTCCCTGTAAAAAAAAATTATTAGTGGGAGATAAAAATTGGCAAGTCTGCCTCTGTGCCAGTCCTGTGTGTGGCATCTGTCTCTCATTGTGTGCCACCGAAAACCACTGTGTAATACTTGGCCATTTTTTTTTTTCTAAATTCTCCCTTTTAAAAAAAATAATAATTAGTGGGAGATAAAGATTGGCAAGTCTGCCGCTGTGCCAGTCCTGTGTGTGGCATCTGTCTCTCATTGTGTGCCACCAAAAACCACTGTGTAATACTGGGCCATTTTTTTTGGGGGGGGTATATTCTCCCTGTAAAAAAAAAATTATTAGTGGGAGATGAAAATTGGCAAGTCTGCCTCTGTGCCAGTCCTGTGTGTGGCATCTGTCTCTCATTGTGTGCCACCGAAAACCACTGTGTAATACTTGGCCATTTTTTTTTTTTCTAAATTCTCCCTTTTAAAAAAAAAATAATTAGTGGGAGATAAAGATTGGCAAGTCTGCCGCTGTGCCAGTCCTGTGAGTGGCATCTTTCTCTCATTGTGTGCCACCGAAAACCACTGTGTAATACTTGGCCATTTTTTTTTTTCTAAATTCTCCCTTTTAAAAAAAAAATAATTAGTGGGAGATAAAGATTGGCAAGTCTGCCGCTTTGCCAGTCCTGTGTGTGGCATCTGTCTCTCATTGTGTGCCACCAAAAACCACTGTGTAATACTGGGCCATTTTTTTTGGGGGGGGTATATTCTCCCTGTAAAAAAAAAATTATTAGTGGGAGATAAAAATTGGCAAGTCTGCCTCTGTGCCAGTCCTGTGTGTGGCATCTGTCTCTCATTGTGTGCCACCGAAAACCACTGTGTAATACTGGGCCTTTTTTTTTTTTTTCTAAATTCTCCCTTTTAAAAAAAAAAAAATTAGTGGGAGATAAAGATTGGCAAGTCTGCCGCTGTGCCAGTCCTGTGTGTGGCATCTGTCTCTCATTGTGTGCCACCAAAAACCACTGTGTAATACTGGGCCATTTTTTTTTGGGGGGGGTATATTCTCCCTGTAAAAAAAAAATTATTAGTGGGAGATAAAAATTGGCAAGTCTGCCTCTGTGCCAGTCCTGTGTGTGGCATCTGTCTCTCATTGTGTGCCACCGAAAACCACTGTGTAATACTTGGCCATTTTTTTTTTCTAAATTCTCCCTTTTAAAAAAAAAATAATTAGTGGGAGATAAAGATTGGCAAGTCTGCCGCTGTGCCAGTCCTGTGTGTGGCATCTGTCTCTCATTGTGTGCCACCAAAAACCACTGTGTAATAGTGGGTCATTTTTTTTCGGGGGGGGTAAATTCTCCCTGTAAAAAAAAATATATATTAGTGGGAGATAAAGATTGGCAAGTCTGCCTCTGTGCCAGTCCTGTGTGTGGCATCTGTCTCTCATTGTGTGCCACAGAAAACCTAGTGTGTAATTTTTTTTATTTTTTTTTAAATTCTCCTAGAAAAAAAAAATAATTAGTGGGAGATAAAGATTGGCAAGTCTGCCTCTGTGCCATTGCTGTGTGTGGCATCTGTCTCTCATTGTGTGCCACCGAAAACCACTGTGTAATACTGGGCCATTTTTTTTTTGGGGGGGGTAAATTCTCCCTGTAAAAAAAAAATTATTAGTGGGAGATAAAGATTGGCAAGTCTGCCTCTGTGCCAGTCCTGTGTGTGACATCTGTCTCTCATTGTGTGCCACAGAAAACCTAGTGTGTAATATTGTTTGTTTGTTTTTTTAAATTCTCCCATAAAAAAAAAATAATAGTGGGAGATTAAGATTGACATTTCTGCTTGAGTGCTGGTCCTGTGTGTGCCATCTGTCTCAAATTATTGGGGCACAGAAAACCTAGTGTGTAACATTGGGCCTGATTTTCCTTTCAGTGTCAGGCACCTATAAAGGTATATATAAATCCAACAGAAGTTTGAGTTCACCTTATAAGTTGTTTTACAGTAACAAATACCGTTACTTTGGTTACGTTTTGCAAACAATGAGGAAGTCTAGTGGAAGAGGTCGTGGCCGTGGGCGGTCATTGTCAGCTGGTAATGATGGTAGTGGTGGTGGAGCATCAGGTGGTCATGGTAAAAGCAGTACAGCACCTAAATCTCGAGTTGTTGAGCCAGGTTCGTTGTCTGGCTACACAAGGCCTCGAACGCTCTCTTTTCTGGGAGTAGGAAAACCACTTTTGAAGCCGGAGCAGGAGGAACAAGTATTGGCTTTCATTGCTGACTCTGCCTCTAGCTCTTTCGCCTCCTCCTCGGAAAGTGCCAAATGTCAGAGCAGTGCATCGTCAGTGGATGCTCCCGGTCAGGAGCAAGTCGCTTCCTTGTGTCCTTCACCGAGAACAACAGTGAAGGATGCGTCAGTCGACAGAACAGGTTACTCCATGGAGCTCTTTACACATACCGTTCCTGGGTTAGACAGTGAAACAGTTAACAGGCCATGCCCATTCGAAGTTGAATCGGACATGGAGTGCACAGATGCACAGCCACAGCCAGATTACTATGCTGTTCCTTTGACTCAGACCAGAACATTGCCCTCGCAGTGTACTGAGGCAGAATCAAACCCAGCGGAGACTATGGTGCCCCGTCACGAACGCAATACCACCGGCTTACACGGTGACACAGATGAAGTTGCACACGACACAGAAGAGGAGGTCATAGATGACCCAGTTGGTGACCCCGATTGGCAGCCATTGGGGGAACAGGGTGCAGGCGGCAGTAGTTCTGAAGCGGAGGAGAAGCCACAGCAGGCATCAACATCACAACAGGTTCCATCTGCCGGGCCCGTATCTGGCCAAAAACGCGTGGCAAAACCAAAACCAGTTGGAGGACAGCGTGGCCATCTGGTTAAAGAAACTCAGTCTGCAATGCCTGAAAAAGTATCCGATAGTAGAAAGAGTGCAGTCTGGCATTTTTTTAAACAACATCCAAATGATCAGCGCAAAGTCATCTGTCAAAAATGTTCAACTACCTTAAGCAGAGGTCAGAATCTTAAAAGTCTAAATACAAGTTGCATGCATAGACACTTATCCACCATGCATTTGCAAGCCTGGACTAACTACCAAACGTCCCTAAAGGTTGCAGCACCCTCGGCCAATGAAGCTAGTCAGCAACGCTACATCCCTTCCCTCACTGTAAACCCACCATTTCCCGCACCACCTGCAGTATCTGTGCAGCTTTCGTCGCCAGGCCAAAGCAGTCAGGGAATCACCAGGTTTGCAGTAGGAAACACTGCATGTAGGGCACCGGCAAGAATACCATCTCCAACCCTCTCTCAGTCACCCATGTCCACCGGCACCACTGCTAGTTCCACGATCTCCAGCTCTCCAGTCCAGCTCACCCTACATGAGACTCTTGTTAGGAAAAGGAAGTACTCATCCTCGCATCCGCGTACACAGGGTTTGAACGCCCACATTGCTAGACTAATCTCATTAGAGATGATGCCCTACCGGTTAGTTGAAAGCGAAGCTTTCAAAGCGCTGATGGACTACGCTGTACCACGCTACGAGCTACCCAGTCGACACTTCTTTTCTAGAAAATCCATCCCAGCCCTCCAACAGCATGTTAAAGATCGCATCGTCCATGCACTCAGGCAGTCTGTAACTACAAAGGTGCACCTGACAACAGATGCATGGACCAGTAGGCATGGCCAGGGATGTTACGTGTCCATCACGGCACACTGGGTGAATGTGGTGGATGCAGGGTCCACAGGGGACAGCAATATTGGGACAGTTCTGCCTAGCCCACGGTCAAGGAAAGAGTTGGCTGTAGGCGTTCGCCCCCCCCTCCTCCTCTTCCTCCTCCTCCTGCAGAAGCGAGAGCTCATCCACAGACCGCAGTCGCACATCCACTCCATCCGCAGCTGCCACTGTTGCACACCAGGTGTGCCATTATGGGACAGCTAGTGGCAAGCGTCAGCAGGCTGTATTGGCAATGAAGTGTTTGGGCGACAACAGACACACCGCGGAAGTTCTGTCCGAGTTCTTGCAGAAAGAAACTCAGTCATGGCTGGGCACTGTACATCTTGAGGCAGGCAAGGTAGTGAGTGATAACGGAAGGAATTTCATGGCTGCCATAGCCCTTTCCCAACTGAAACACATTCCTTGCCTGGCTCACACCTTAAACCTGGTGGTGCAGTGCTTCCTGAAAAGTTATCCGGGGTTACCCGACCTGCTCCTCAAAGTGCGCAGACTTTGCTCGCATATCCGCCGTTCGCCCTACACTCCAGCCATATGCAGAACTATCAGCGTTCTTTGAACCTTCCTCAGCATCGCCTAATCATCGACGTTGCAACAAGGTGGAACTCCACACTGCACATGCTTCAGAGAGTGTGCGAACAGAGGCGTGCTGTTATGTATTTGTGGGAGGATACACGGGCAGGCAGTTGGATGGCAGACATGGAGTGGTCAGGTGTGCAGTGGTCGAAGCTACAAGACCTGTGTCAAGTCCTTCAGTGTTTTGAGGAATGCACACGGCTGGTTAGTGCAGACAATGCCATAATAAGCATGAGCATCCCCCTAATGCGTCTGCTGATGCAAAGTTTGACGCACATAAAGGAGCAGGCGTCTGCAGCCGAGGAAGAGGAAAGCCTTGATGACAGTCAGCCATTGTCTGGTCAGGGCCGTGTAGAGGACGCGGTAGAGGGCAAAGAGGAGGAGGAGGACTAGGAGGATGATGGGGAAGAGTACTTTTTTAATGAGGAAGCTTCTCCTGGGCCAACATAAATTAGTGGCGTTGCAAGGCCGGGTTCTGTTTTTTTTAAGGGAGACAAGTGACGTAGATTTGCCTGTAACTGCCCCTCAAACCAGCACAACCGCAGATTTGACAACTGGAACTTTGGCCCACATGGCGGATTATGCCTTACGTATCCTCAAAAGGGACCCACGCATTAGTAAACTGATGAGCGATGACGATTACTGGTTGGCCTGCATCCTTGACCCTCGCTATAAAGGCAAATTGCAAAATATTATGCCACATGAGAACCTCGAACAAATATTAGCAACCAAACAAGCTACTCTTGTAGACCGTGTGATTCAGGCATTCCCAGCACACAGCGCCGGTGATGGTTCTCACACAAGCTGCAGGGGGCTACAGGGCAGAGGTGTTAGAGGTGCACAGATCAGAAGTGGCGTTGGACAGAGGGGTTTTCTGACCAGGTTGTGGAGTGATTTCGCAATGACCGCAGACAGGACAGGTACTGCAGCATCTATTCAAAGTGACAGGAGACAACAATTTGTCCAGTATGGTTACTAACTATTTTTCATCCCTTATCGATGTTCTCCCTCAACCGTCATTCCCATTTGATTACTGGGCATCCAAATTAGACACCTGGCCTGAATTGGCAGAATATGCATTGCAGGAGCTTGCTTGCCCAGCAGCTAGCGTGCTATCAGAAAGAGTATTCAGTGCTGCTGGTTCAATATTAACCGAAAAAAGGACTCGTCTGGCTACCCAAAATGTGGATGATCTCACCTTCATTAAAATGAACCACTCCTGGATTTCAAATTATTTTGCCCCACCTTTCCCGGCTGACACCTAGCTTTCCTATAAAAAGGCCTTGCTTGTGGACTGGTCTTACTGAGTGTTCCAATCTCTTAATTTGCAGCAGCTGTTTGTCCAGCATACGACATATTTACACCTCCCTCAATGGGAAAATTCCCCCCACGGGGCCGTGGTCTCGCCACTTGGCGCAAGCACCCGTTACAGTGCTGTTTGTCTGAAGAGGTGGGTGTGCCCGCTTTTGGTCGACGGCACTGGCAATGGGTCCCTCATAGTACAATGAAGTGTCTCTGGCAGTGGTGGTGCGCACCCAACGTCAGACACACCGTTGTAACATGAGGGGCCCTGGGACGGTACCGCCGGCCACAAGAGAGTTCAACCCCCCAGCTCAAACTGTGCTCTACCACGTGCAAAATTATCTCGCACAGCTCCACCAATGTTTAGTCTATGCGCTGACATCATTCAATGCCTGGCACTGACAATACCAATTTGTTGACATCTATGATGCTAGTTAAAGTAGTCTGGGTCAGTGTCCTATATTGACACCAGTAAATACTTACTGCCAAATTACTTTGTCAGAAACTCAGCCCACCCCTGTACCTAAGTATGCCACACTTTTTTTTGTTGTTTTGCGAGACATTAACATCTATTTATTTTTTGTGAGTGAGTACTAACTGTGTCAGACACTCCTTGCAATCCTCCTCCGCTGACCGCAATGCTGCCTGTGTATCCATGTAACCGATTTAAAACTGCCATGAGCCTATCTTTTGTTATTTTAGGCCTTCATTAGCCTGTCTGCGGGCCTTCGTTAGCCTGTCTGCGGTCCCTCCTTGCAATACTCCTCCACTGACCACAATGCTGCCTGTGTATCCATGTAACCGATTTAAAACTGCCATGAGCCTATCTTTTGTTATTTTAGGTCTTCGTTAGCCTGTCTGCGGTCCCTCCTTGCAATACTCCTCCACTGACCACAATGTTGCCTGTGTATCCATGTAACCGATTTAAAACTGCCATGAGCCTATCTTTTGCTATTTTAGGCGTTCGTTAGCCTGTCTGCGGTCCCTCCTTGCAATACTCCTCCACTTACCACAATGCTGCCTGTGTATCCATGTAACCGATTTAAAACTGCCATGAGCCTATCTTTTGTTATTGTAGGCCTTCATTAGCCTGTCTGCGGTCCCTCCTTGCAATACTCCTCCACTGACCACAATGCTGCCTGTGTATCCATGTAACCGATTTAAAACTGCCATGAGCCTATCTTTTGTTATTTTAGGCCTTCGTTAGCCTGTCTGCGGTCCCTCCTTGCAATACTCCTCCACTGACCACAATGCTGCCTGTGTATCCATGTAACCTATTTAAAACTGCCATGAGCCTATCTTTTGTTATTTTAGGCCTTCGTTAGCCTGTCTGCGGTCCCTCCTTGCAATACTCCTCCACTGACCACAATGCTGCCTGTGTATTTATGTAACCGATTTAAAACTGCCATGAGCCTATCTTTTGTTATTTTAGGCCTTCATTAGCCTGTCTGCGGTCCCTCCTTGCAATACTCCTCCACTGACCACAATGCTGCCTGTGTATCCATGTAACCGATTTAAAACTGCCATGAGCCTATCTTTTGTTATTTTAGGCCTTCTTTAGCCTTTCTGCGGTCCCTCCTTGCAATACTCCTCCACTGACCACAATGTTGCCTGTGTATCCATGTAACCGATTTAAAACTGCCATGAGCCTATCTTTTGTTATTTTAGGCCTTCGTTAGCCTGTCTGCGGTCCCTCCTTGCAATACTCCTCCACTGACCACAATGCTGCCTGTGTATCCATGTAACCGATTTAAAACTGCCATGAGCCTATCTTTTGTTATTTTGGGCCTTCGTTAGCCTGTCTGCGGTCCCTCCTTGCAA
Source organism: Ranitomeya variabilis (assembly GCF_051348905.1). Taxonomy (NCBI): domain Eukaryota; kingdom Metazoa; phylum Chordata; class Amphibia; order Anura; family Dendrobatidae; genus Ranitomeya; species Ranitomeya variabilis. The sequence continues at coordinate 820,930,868 of NC_135232.1, read as the reverse complement.
TACTCCTCCACTGACCACAATGCTGCCTGTGTATCCATGTAACCGATTTAAAACTGCCATGAGCCTATCTTTTGTTATTTTAGGCCTTCGTTAGCCTGTCTGTGGTCCCTCCTTGCAATACTCCTCCACTGACCACAATGCTGCCTGTGTATTTATGTAACCGATTTAAAACTGCCATGAGCCTATCTTTTGTTATTTTAGGCCTTCGTTAGCCTGTCTGCGGTCCCTCCTTGCAATACTCCTCCATTGACCACAATGCTGCTTGTGTATCCATGTAACCGATTTAAAACTGCCATGAGCCTATCTTTTTTTATTTTAGGCCTTCGTTAGCCTGTCTGCGGTCCTTCCTTGCAATACTCCTCCACTGACCACAATGCTGCCTGTGTATCCATGTAACCGATTTAAAACTGCCATGAGCCTATCTTTTGTTATTTTAGGCCTTCGTTAGCCTGTCTGCGGTCCCTCCTTGCAATACTCCTCCACTGACCACAATGCTGCCTGTGTGTCCATGTAACCGATTTAAAACTGCCATGAGCCTATCTTTTGTTATTTTAGGCCTTCGTTAGCCTGTCTGCGGTCCCTCCTTGCAATACTCCTCCACTGACCACAATGCTGCTTGTGTATCCATGTAACCGATTTAAAACTGCCATGAGCCTATCTTTTGTTATTTTAGGCCTTCATTAGCATGTCTGCGGTCCCTCCTTGCAATCCTCCTCCGCTGACCACACCAATGCTGCCCGTGTACCCCTGGAACCTATTTAAAAGTTCATAGAGCCTATTTATATATTTTATTTAATATTAATAAAGCCATGATGGACTACGCTGTACCACGCTAAAAGCTAACCAGTTGACACTTCTTTTGCGAGAAAAGCCATCCCAAACCCTCCACCAGCATGTAAAAGACCGCATTGTCCATGCACTCTGGCAATCTGTGAGTACAAAGGTGCACCTGACAACAGATGCATGGACCTGTAGGCATGGCCACGGAAGGTTACGTGTCCATTACGGCGCAATGGGTTAATGTGGTGGATGCATGGTCCACAGGGGACAGCCTACTAAGTCTGTCTGCAGTCCCTAATTCAAATTGTCCTCCACTGTCTAAATCTGAGCTTCAACCTTCTGGCTCTCCTTAAGTGCTTTTTTTAAAAAAATTGGTGTTTGTGGCCTAATACCTCTGTTTGTCGCTCCCTGGTGTTTGTCCTCAACTGTATAAAGCTGAGCTTCAACCTTCTGGCTTTCGGCCTATAGTATCAGATATTAAACTGCATTTGGCCTTCAACTTTGGTTACGGCCTACTAACGGTGTCTGCCGCTCCCTGGTGTTTGTCCTCAACTGTATAAAGCTGAGCTTCAACCTTCTGGCTCTCATTAAGTGCTGTTTTTTTAAAAATTGGTGGTTAGGGCCTACTAACGGTGTCTGCCGCTCCCTGGTGTTTGTCCTCAACTGTATAAAGCTGAGCTTCAACCTTCTGGCTCTCATTAAGTGCTGTTTTTTAAAAAATTGGTGGTTACGGCCTACTAACGGTGTCTGCCCCTCCCTGGTGTTTGTCCTCAACTGTATAAAGCTGAGCTTCAACCTTCTGGCTTTCGGCCTATAGTTTCAGATATTAAACTGCATTTGGCCTTCAACTTTGGTTACGGCCTACTAACGGTGTCTGCCGCTCCATGGTGTTTGTCCTCAACTGTATAAAGCTGAGCTTCAACCTTCTGGCTCTCATTAAGTGCTGTTTTTTAAAAAATTGGTGGTTACGGCCTACTAACGGTGTCTGCCCCTCCCTGGTGTTTGTCCTCAACTGAATAAATCTGAGCTTCAACCTTCTGGCTCTCATTAAGTGATGTTTTTAAAAAAATTTGGTGGTTAGGGCCTACTAACGGTGTCTGCCCCTCCCTGGTGTTTGTCCTCAACTGTATAAAGCTGAGCTTCAACCTTCTGGCTTTCGGCCTATAGTATCAGATATTAAACTGCATTTGGCCTTCAACTTTGGTTACGGCCTACTAATGGTATCTGACGCTCCCTGGTGTTTTCCTCAACTGAATAAATCAGAGCTTCAACCTTCTGGCTCTCATTAAGTGATGTTTTTTAAAAAATTTGGTGGTTAGGGCCTACTAACGGTGTCTGCCCCTCCCTGGTGTTTGTCCTCAACTGTATAAAGCTGAGCTTCAACCTTCTGGCTTTCGGCCTATAGTATCAGATATTAAACTGCATTTGGCCTTCAACTTTGGTTACGGCCTACTAACGGTGTCTGACGCTCCCTGGTGTTTTCCTCAACTGAATAAATCTGAGCTTCAACCTTCTGGCTCTCATTAAGTGATGTTTTTTAAAAAATTTGGTGGTTAGGGCCTACTAACGGTGTCTGCCCCTTCCTGGTGTTTGTCCTCAACTGTATAAAGCTGAGCTTCAACCTTCTGGCTTTCGGCCTATAGTATCAGATATTAAACTGCATTTGGCCTTCAACTTTGGTTACGGCCTACTAACGGTGTCTGCCGCTCTATGGTGTTTGTCCTCAACTGTATAAAGCTGAGCTTCAACCTTCTGGCTCTCATTAAGTGCTGTTTTTAAAAAAATTGGTGGTTACGGCCTACTAACGGTGTCTGCCCCTCCCTGGTGTTTGTCCTCAACTGTATAAAGCTGAGCTTCAACCTTCTGGCTCTCATTAACTGCTGTTTTTTAAAAAGCTTGGTGGTTACGGCCTACTAACGGGGTCTGCCGCTCCCTGGTGTTGTCCTCCACTGTATAAAGCTGAGCTTCAGTCTTTAGGCTTTTGGCCTATAGTAGCAGATATTAAACTGCATTTGGCCTACTAGTGTGGTTGGGCCCTTAAAACAGTGTCTGCTGCTCCTGGGTTTGCTACTCCACTGAACAAAGCAATGCCGCCTGTTTAGTCCTGTTACTAATTTTGAACTGCCTTTAGCCTACTTTATTCTTTGGCCCTATATCTGTGTTTCCTCCTCATCCTGCCCATTGCCCAGCCACTGCTAGATGAGTCTGCTGGTACATTGACCTAGACCACTACATTCCCCTTGCACTCTACACAGCCAGAATCTGACCCTGCTGAAAGTAAGGTTCCCCTTCCCGCATGTTATACCACCTTACACAGGGACAAAGAGGAAGGTGCAGATGAAAGTGCAGGTTCCTTCATCAGGTGGGGGGGCATACTCGTTGGCGACGTCACTGGCACAGGGCCCCTCAGAGTACGCAAAAGTGTCGCTGCTGGTGGGAGGCGCCCCCGCTGTGCAAACACACCGCTGTACTTTGAGGGGCCCTGTGCCAGTGCCAGTGCCAATGCCAACGAGTGGGCCCCCCTGCTTGCTTAGGATCACAGCACTTGCAAACTTGACATACTTACCTCTCACTGCTCCACCGCTGTGACGTAGTCCACGTTTCCTGGGACCACTAAAGCCTTGAACCAGCCCTACCCCCCACAAGTTTTGCCAAATGACCCCCAATTTCCAATGCCCAACTATTATTATAAAGTTAATTAAGATTGACAAGCTTCAGAAACAAGAATGGATGTTTTTGGCATTAAAATGGGCACTGTAGGTGTTTTCCTGGCCTCCACTCACTGTCGACTATGCTTCCCCATTGACTTGCATTGGGTTTCGTGTTTCGGTTAATCCCCGACTTTTAGCGATAATCGGCCGACTGCACTCGACTCGACTCTGGACAAAGTCGGGTTTCGCAAAACCCGACTCGATCTTAAAAAAATGAAAGTCGCTCAACCCTAGTCAGCACTATTTCTAACACTAAGAATACAGGCATCATGTTGAAGATAGTGCAGCAAGAGTGCACTCATGTGTCAGGCTCTTGCATGAGGTCTAACTCCATGCTGTGTTGGTGGCGGGGTAACACTCAAGGTTGCTTCCAGAGAGCAGATCATTATCTTCTTCATCTCCTGAATGTTGCGTGTCCATCACTACATCCTCCTCCATTTGTTCCTCAGCTCCTGCACCTTCACTAACAGTTTGTCTGGTACCATTAGTCCTCCTTGATCACTGTAAGCCACCCTCCCATGGCACCTGCCTGTGCGAAGACAGGTCGGAAATTTGAGATATTGTTATCCCTTCCACATCCTCCTTCCACCAAATATTGAGATGAGGGTGCCAACAATTTTACCCTGCCCATTATGTCCAATATGCCTTTTTTATTCTGTCTTTTGTGTTTGTAGGAGAAATACTTCATTTTCTGGAATATGTTCAAGGGTGCCAACACTTTCAGCCATGACTGTATAAATATATAAAAATATTCATTCATTATTTGTTTGTTTGTTCTTTTAGGTCATTATGAGTTGAAGTGGTAATTGAAATCAATGGAGTTTTCTTTTGGTGATAAATAATTTAAAATTATCTCGCACACAAAGAGATTCTATTGCAGGTTGTTAGCTTTACCATTGTCTTGATCAATAGTCAGCGACTCTTCAAAGTAGCCATAAAGTGTTACGGAATCATATTACTAATTATTGAAGAAATCGGGCCATGCTCAAACCTTATGCCAATAAAATGATTTATAGCTTAATTAAGCTTAATTGACTTTATAGTTGAGTTTATTACACTGAAAATCAATTAATTTGATAAAGGTATGAAAGTGGTCCCTAGAGATATTTTTAAAGAGGGAGATTTTAATTTGTAATTAATACAACAGATCTTCGACATTAATTTAGATTTTATACTGCTATAAGAAAAATAAACATAAATGACAAAAAGAAAATACAACAAAATTTTTTATAACTGTTAATTTGTTAGAAGCAACAACAGTGACACCCAATGGATACATTCTTACAACATAACTTGCTGCCATTACCGTGGATATCAATACTTCTTAATGTTTTTATTGAATACTATTTTTTTATTTACATAATAGATAACAGAATGGACTATGATGCCATTGCATTAATTTTAATGTAATGTGTTTTTAGGATATATAAATAGGCTGTTTAATGAAATTGTATAACTTACCAAAACATTTAACCCCTTAACGACCGCCGATACGCCTTTTCACGGCGGCAATTAAGGGTATTTAAGCCACAGCTCCGTTAGTTAATTTTCTCTGGGGTCTCGGCTGCTGGGGGTAGCTGAGACCCCAGAGAACATGATTTGGGTCGGTTTTTACCGACCCCAGGTTTGCAATCACCGTAATTAACCATATAACGGCAGCCGCAAAAAAAAAAGTCTGATGTGCCATTCAATTTCTCTCTCCTCTGATGTGATCGCACATCAGAGGAGAGGGAAATAGGATCCCTGATCCCCCGGTACCTCCCGGTGCTCCTCGGCCCACCTGCTTCCACCCATGGGCGCTGCCATCTTCTCCCGGGAAGAAAATGGTGGGTCCATATGCAGTGCACCCACCGAGATCTGCCAGCCGGCACCAGGCAGATCTTGGGGTCTCGGCTGCCGGGGGTAGCTGAGACCCCAGAGAACATGATTCGGGTCGGTTTTTACCAACCCCGTGTTAGGGCTGGCGGAACTCCCCGAGTAAATATAGAGCTGGTATAGGTGAGTTCGCAGCCCGGGGTCCACCATGCTGGAGTGGAACCTGCTGCTAGTAAATGGCGACACTATATGGCGGTACTACGCCTGAATAGACACGGGTTCCGTCACCCGGTCTGTATAGGAGCGAACTCTGTTGCTTCACAGAGTCGACGGGATTAAAGGTAACGCTGTGCTGTGTTAACCTCACAGAGGACAGAAGCTCACTAACAGAGCAGGTAGCATACAGTGGTCATATGGTCAGCAACAGCACTCAAACAACTCCTCTCCGGAGGTGCCGGAATTCTAGTGGCTATACGCCTGCCCTAGATTCATACAAACAAACTCCTCTCTGGAGGTGCTGGAATTCTACTGGCTTACAGCCGACCCTGAGCACATGCTGACTCAAACCACAAAGTAGCAAAGCTCATACACTCATGAACATAAGTTGATACCAGTGCATTACTAGTGCGAACCTTTTATAGAGGAAGAACTCCAGGACCTTCCTAGTGGTCCAATAGGAATTGCTACAAGACCTGAGTATGTGACACCCAATCTCCAATGAGAGGTCGTCCCTTGGGCATGCTCAGTAGAGAAAAAGTAGGACTTATTCCCAGGAGCGTCTGCTCACCACAGAACAGTGCTGGCTACAATGGCTGAGCCTGGAAGATCAGCAGTAACCAAGCGCACAGTATCTGCCTGAGCCAGATGCTGGGACCGACGTCTCCGCTGAGCAGGCTCCACTGCGGCTGAAGAAGAATGGGAGACCGCAGCGGAGATGGTTCGAGATTCCACCTCTGCAGCAGTGGGAACTCGACACCTAAAATTTCCCCCCCTCCTAGGGCCCCCCTCCTTGGCCCTCGCTACGCTCGAAGGCAGCAATGAGCTGTGGCACCTGAATGTGCTCAGCAGGCTCCCAGGACCTGTCCTCTGGGCCATAGTCCTTCCAAACCACCAAATAACATTTTTTGCTACGTACCACATACACCCCAAGGTAGCGTTCACCTCATAATCATCCGTAGATGAACCCGATGTCCCGGCAGATGACTCAGAAAACCGGGACATGTGAACGGGCTTTAGAAGAGACACATGAAAGGTGTCGGTGATACCTAGGCATGGAGGAAGGGCCAGACGGTAGACCACAGGGTTAACCTGTTCCAGGACCTTCAAGGGACCCAAGTAGTGAGGTGCAAACTTAGTTGACTCAACTCGCAGCCTGATGTTACGGGCAGAGAGCCACACTAAGTCACCAAAGGCAAAGGTCGGAGCGGGGCGCCAATGTGCATCGGCGGAGGACCTCATTCTCTCCTTGGAAGCCTGGATGGCATCTTGAGTGCGGTCCCAAATGTCAAGTGCCTCCACAGCCCAGTCTGCCACCCTGAAATCGGCAGAAGACACGGGCATGGGCCCAGGAACCCACGGATGCTGGCTGTAGTTAAGGAGGAATGGGGTCTGTCCAGTGGAGTTGGCTACGGCGTTGTTTAGCGCAAACTCCACCCATGATAGCAAGGATGCCCAGTCATCCTGCCTAGCAGAAACAAAAGATCGCAGATATGTGACCAGGGTCTGGTTGGCTCTCTCTACTAACCCATTCGTCTCGGGATGGTATGCTGAAGAGAGATTCAGCTCAATGGTGAGTAGACAACAGAGCTCTCTCCAGAACCGAGATGCAAACTGGGGACCTCGGTCACTGACAATTTTGTTCGGCATACTGTGTAGGCAGAAAATGTGTTTAATAAACAATGCTGCCAAGGCCCGTGCAGAAGGTAGCTGTGGAAGAGGCGCCCAGTGCACCATTTTGGAGAAATGGTCAGTGATTACCCAAATGATGGTGCAGCCACGGGACCTGGGTAAGCCCACCACAAAGTCCATCCCGACCATCTCCCAAGGCCTGTCCGCCACCGGCAGGGGGTAAAGTAACCCAGCTGGTCGTTGCCGAGGAGACTTATTCTTGGTGCAGGAGACACACGCCCGAATATAGTCTCCAATGTCATGGGCCATATGCAGCCACCAGTACGTCTTCGCCAGAAGCTCAGATGTCCTTTTAGCCCCAAAGTATACACCCACCCTAGATGAGTGAGCCCAAGAGAGAACCTCCAGTCCAAGAAGGCCAACTTGCTTTTTTTGGAAGTGCATCTGAACAGCAAGGTGGATTGCTGTTGAGGGGAGATAGAGAGAAAAAAAAAAATCTATAAATCTTCAGCACAGCGAGTGTGAGCGAGCTGAGTGTGACCTGAGCGTAAGTGTGAACGGCGGTAAGTGTGTGACTTGTGATTCAGTGAGGAGGTATTTGGAAGGCCTTTAACAAATACCTGTGTGAATTTGTGCGAGTTGCTGAATTGGGAGTAGCTATATTCATAAAGAGTTAACTTAGGGTGGGGGCTCATAATTAAGGGGATATAAGGGGCAGCTGTTTGAGGCTCAAGTCCTTTCTGGAAGTGCATCTGAACAGCAAGGTGGATTGCTGATGAGGGGAGATAGAGAGAAAAAAAAAATCTATAAATCTTCAGCACAGCGAGTGTGAGCGAGCTGAGTGTGACCTGAGCGTAAGTGTGAACGGCGGTAAGTGTGTGACTTGTGATTCAGTGAGGAGGTATTTGGAAGGCCTTTAACAAATACCTGTGTGAATTTGTGCGAGTTGCTGAATTGGGAGTAGCTATATTCATAAAGAGTTAACTTAGGGTGGGGGCTCATAATTAAGGGGATATAAGGGGCAGCTGTTTGAGGCTCAAGTCCTTTCTGGAAGTGCATCTGAACAGCAAGGTGGATTGCTGATGAGGGGAGATAGAGAGAAAAAAAAAATCTATAAATCTTCAGCACAGCGAGTGTGAGCGAGCTGAGTGTGACCTGAGCGTAAGTGTGAACGGCGGTAAGTGTGTGACTTGTGATTCAGTGAGGAGGTATTTGGAAGGCCTTTAACAAATACCTGTGTGAATTTGTGCGAGTTGCTGAATTGGGAGTAGCTATATTCATAAAGAGTTAACTTAGGGTGGGGGCTCATAATTAAGGGGATATAAGGGGCAGCTGTTTGAGGCTCAAGTCCTTTCTGGAAGTGCATCTGAACAGCAAGGTGGATTGCTGATGAGGGGAGATAGAGAGAAAAAAAAAATCTATAAATCTTCAGCACAGCGAGTGTGAGCGAGCTGAGTGTGACCTGAGCGTAAGTGTGAACGGCGGTAAGTGTGTGACTTGTGATTCAGTGAGGAGGTATTTGGAAGGCCTTTAACAAATACCTGTGTGAATTTGTGCGAGTTGCTGAATTGGGAGTAGCTATATTCATAAAGAGTTAACTTAGGGTGGGGGCTCATAATTAAGGGGATATAAGGGGCAGCTGTTTGAGGCTCAAGTCCTTTCTGGAAGTGCATCTGAACAGCAAGGTGGATTGCTGATGAGGGGAGATAGAGAGAAAAAAAAAATCTATAAATCTTCAGCACAGCGAGTGTGAGCGAGCTGAGTGTGACCTGAGCGTAAGTGTGAACGGCGGTAAGTGTGTGACTTGTGATTCAGTGAGGAGGTATTTGGAAGGCCTTTAACAAATACCTGTGTGAATTTGTGCGAGTTGCTGAATTGGGAGTAGCTATATTCATAAAGAGTTAACTTAGGGTGGGGGCTCATAATTAAGGGGATATAAGGGGCAGCTGTTTGAGGCTCAAGTCCTTTCTGGAAGTGCATCTGAACAGCAAGGTGGATTGCTGATGAGGGGAGATAGAGAGAAAAAAAAAATCTATAAATCTTCAGCACAGCGAGTGTGAGCGAGCTGAGTGTGACCTGAGCGTAAGTGTGAACGGCGGTAAGTGTGTGACTTGTGATTCAGTGACTTTGGAATCAGGGAGTTTCCAAGGGAGGAATTGCTTCTGGTTTTTTTTGTTTGGTTTTTTTTTTTTTTTTTGGGTTTAATTAATACTTTGTATTTATTTTTAATTAACGTTTCTGTGTGCTGCAATCCCCATTAGGAAATGTGCTCCACAATTGTTAATGCCATCCAGTGCACATCTTGCCACATGTATGCAGTCCTTGACCAGCCGGTCGAGGGTGCATACTGCTGTGCGAGATGTGAGCACATTGTGCATTTGGAAACCCAGATACTGGATCTAAATGTGCAGCTGGCAACACTGGGATCCATAGACAATATGGAGAGGAGTCTTCTGCTCACAGAGCAGACGCTCAATGGGATAGATGAGGAGGGGGATGGTAGGATGGAGCTGCAGGACAGTGTGGCAGTTAGCTGGGTGACAGATAGAAGGCGGGGTAGAGGGAAGAGTGCCAGGGAGGCTAGTCCTGATCTGGCACACCCCAATAAGTTTGCTAAGTTGGCAGATGAGGGGGGTGCCAGTACAGGGGTAGCACTGCTGCAGCCAGGCATGTCCTCTGAAAGCCGGAGGAGTGACTGCTCCAGTAAGGGGGGAAATAGGAGAGCAGGGCAGGCCAGACAGGTGCTGGTAGTGGGGGACTCAATTATTAGGGGAACAGATAGGGCAATCTGTCACAAAGACAGGGATCGTCGGACGGTGTGCTGCCTACCTGGCGCTCGAGTCCGACACATCGCTGATCGGGTGGACAGATTACTGGGAGGGGCTGGTGAGGACCCAGCGGTCATGGTGCACATTGGCACAAATGACAAAGTTAGAGGTAGGTGGAAGGTCCTTAAAGATGATTTCAGGGAATTAGGCTGCAAGCTGAAAGCAAGGACCTCCAACGTGGTATTTTCCGAAATACTGCCTGTACCACGTGCCACGCCAGAGAGGCAACGGGAGATTAGGGAGGTTAATAAGTGGCTCAAGAATTGGTGTAGGAAGGAGGGGTTTGGGTTCCTGCAGAACTGGGCCGACTTCTCAGTTGGCTACAGGCTCTACGCTAGGGACGGGCCTCACCTCAATGGGGAAGGTGCAGCTGTGCTGGGGGAGAAAATGGTTAGAAGGTTGGAGGAGTGTTTAAACTAGGGAATGGGGGGGAGGGTATTCATTTTATAGGAGGGGAAGATAGTGCAGATAGAGACCTGGGCACAAATAAGGAAGTTGGGGGTGGCGGTGGCATGGGGGGTGGGGTTAGAACAGTTAGTAATTTAAGAAAGAATAGAGGTACAGAGAGTAACATCAAGTGCATGTATACTAATGCCAGAAGCCTCGCCAACAAAATGGATGAATTAGAACTAATGTTGTTGGAGCATAATTATGACATGGTGGGGATATCTGAGACGTGGCTGGATGAGAGCCATGACTGGGCTGTTAACTTGCAGGGCTATAGCCTTTTCAGAAATGACCGTACAGATAAGCGAGGGGGTGGGGTGTGTCTGTATGTAAAATCTTCCTTAAAACCCATCCTGCGTGATAATATAGGTGAATTTAATGAAAATGTAGAGTCCCTGTGGGTGGAGATAAGGGGAGGGGGAAAAAATAATAAATTACTGATAGGGGTTTGTTATAAATCTCCAAAACTAATGGAAGCAATGGAGAATATCCTCGTAAAGCAAATAGATGAAGCTGCAACTCAAGGAGAAGTCATTATTATGGGGGACTTCAACTACCCTGAAATAGATTGGGGAACAGAAACCTGCAGTTCCAGCAAAGGTAATCGGTTTTTGACAACTATGAGAGACAATTACCTTTCACAACTGGTTTAGGACCCAACAAGGAGGGGGGCACTGCTAGACCTAATATTAACCAACAGGCCAGACCGCATATCAAATATAAGGGTTGGGGGTCACTTGGGGAATAGTGATCACAAAATAATAAGTTTTCATGTAACCTTTAATAAGATGGGTAGTAGGGGGGTGACAAGGACACTAAACTTCAGGATCGCAAATTTCCAACGGATGAGAGAGGATCTTGGTGCAATTAACTGGGACAATATCCTGAGACACAAAAATACACAAAGAAAATGGGAGACATTTATTAGCATCCTGGATAGGACCTGTGCACAGTATATACCGTATGGGAATAAACATACTAGAAATAGGAGGAAACCAATATGGCTAAATAGAGCTGTAAGGGGCGCAATAAGGGACAAAAAGAAAGCATTTAGAGAATTAAAGGAAGTAGGTAGTGAGGAGGCATTAAATAAATACAAAAAATTAAATAAATTCTGTAAAAAGCAAATCAAGGCAGCAAAGATTGAGACAGAGAGACTCATTGCCAGAGAGAGTAAAAATAATCCCAAAATATTCTTTAACTATATAAATAGTAAGAAACTAAAAAATGACACTGTTGGCCCCCTTAAAAATAGTCTGGGTGAAATGGTGGATGAGGATGAGGAAAAAGCCAATATGCTAAATGACTTTTTTTCATCAGTATTTACAAAAGAAAATCCCATGGCAGACAAAATGACTAGTGATAAAAATTCCCCATTAAATGTCACCTGCTTAACCCAGCAGGAAGTACAGCGGCATCTAAAAATAACTAAAATTGATAAATCTCCGGGCCCGGATGGGATACACCCCCGAGTACTGCAGGAACTAAGTACAGTCATTGATAGACCATTATTTTTAATCTTTAAAGACTCCATAATAACAGGGTCTGTACCACAGGGCTGGCGTATAGCAAATGTGGTGCCAATATTCAAAAAAGGGGCAAAAACTGAACTCGGTAATTATAGGCCAGTAAGCTTAACCTCTACTGTGGGTAAAATCCTGGAGGGCATTCTAAGGGATGCTATGCTGGAGTATCTGAAGAGGAATAACCTCATGACCCAGTATCAGCACGGGTTTACTAGGGACCGTTCATGTCAGACTAATTTGATCAGCTTCTATGAAGAGGTAAGTTCCGGACTGGACCAAGGGAACCCAGTGGACGTAGTATATATGGACTTTTCCAAAGCTTTTGATACGGTGCCACACAAAAGGTTGTTACATAAAATGAGAGTAATGGGGATAGGGGAAAATATGTGTAAGTGGGTTGAGAGCTGGCTCAGGGATAGGAAACAAAGGGTGGTTATTAATGGAGCACACTCGGACTGGGTCACGGTTAGCAGTGGGGTACCACAGGGGTCAGTATTGGGCCCTCTTCTTTTTAACATATTTATTAATGACCTTGTAGGGGGCATTCAGAGTAGAATTTCAATATTTGCAGATGACACTAAACTCTGCAGGGTAATCAATACAGGGGAGGACAATTTTATATTACAGGATGATTTATGTAAACTAGAAGCTTGGGCTGATAAATGGCAAATGAGCTTTAATGGGGATAAATGTAAGGTCATGCACTTGGGTAGAAGTAATAAGATGTATAACTATGTGCTTAATTCTAAAACTGGGCAAAACCGTCAATGAAAAAGACCTGGGTGTATGGGTGGATGACAAACTCATATTCAGTGGCCAGTGTCAGGCAGCTGCTACAAAGGCAAATAAAATAATGGGATGTATTAAAAGAGGCATAGATGCTCATGAGGAGAACATAATTTTACCTCTATACAAGTCACTAGTTCGACCACACTTAGAATACTGTGCACAGTTCTGGTCTCCAGTGTATAAGAAAGACATAGCTGAACTGGAGCGGGTGCAGAGAAGAGCGACCAAGGTTATTAGAGGACTGGGGGGTCTGCAATACCAAGATAGGTTATTACACTTGGGGCTATTTAGTTTGGAAAAACGAAGACTAAGGGGTGATCTTATTTTAATGTATAAATATATGAGGGGACAGTACAAAGACCTTTCTGGTGATCTTTTTAATCATAGACCTGAGACAGGGACAAGGGGGCATCCTCTACGTCTGGAGGAAAGAAGGTTTAAGCATAATAACAGACGCGGATTCTTTACTGTAAGAGCAGTGAGACTATGGAACTCTCTGCCGTATGATGTTGTAATGAGTGATTCATTAATTAAATTTAAGAGGGGACTGGATACCTTTCTGGAAAAGTATAATGTTACAGGGTATATACACTAGATTCCTTGATAAGGCGTTGATCCAGGGAACTAGTCTGATTGCCGTATGTGGAGTCGGGAAGGAATTTTTTTCCCCATGGTGGAGTTACTCTTTGCCACATGGGGTTTTTTTGCCTTCCCCTGGATCAACATGTTAGGGCATGTTAGGTTAGGCTATGGGTTGAACTAGATGGACTTACAGTCTTCCTTCAACCTTAATAACTATGTAACTATGTAACTATGTAACTTCATAGCTAGCAACTCCCTATCCCTGATGGAATAATTCCTCTCTGCCGGTGTGAAGGTCTTAGAGAAAAAGAAGCAAGGATGCTTCCGACCTTGAGCATCCTTTTGGAATAGGACTGCTCCAGCACCGACAGATGGGGCATCTACCTCCTTTATGAATGGTTTATCTACATCGGGGCGATGTAGAATGGACGCGCTAGCAAAGTGGGACTTAATAGAGAGGAAGGCCTTGGAGATCTCCTCCGACCACAATTTGGGATTTGCTCCTTTTTGGTGAGGGCAACCAAGGGAGCTACCAAAGTTGAGAAGTGGGGAATGAACTGACGATAGTAATTAATGAACCCCATAAAGCGCTGCACCGCTTTGAGAGAATAGGGTTCCTGCCAGTCCATCACAGCCTGTAGCTTGGCAGGATCCATAACCAATCCCTGGGCGGAGATGATATAGACAAGGAAAGGCAAAGACTCCTGCTCAAACACACACTTCTCCAACTTGACGTAGAGGGATATATTAATACAATCGTCAGTAAACATATACACAAACGGCGACTCAAAATCATGTTATTTTTACTTGGAGAATATAGAGTCAAAAATAGCCCAAAGAGAATACTATTAATTAGTGTTGAGCGATACCGTCCGATACTTGAAAGTATCGGTATCGGAAAGTATCGGCCGATACCGTCACAGTATCGGAATCCAATCCGATACCGATACCCGATACCAATACAAGTCAATGGGACTCATGTATCGGACGGTATCCCTGATGGTTCCCAGGGTCTGAAGGAGAGGAAACTCTCCTTCAGGCCCTGGGAACCATATAAATGTGTAAAAGAAAGAATTAAAATAAAAAATATCGCTATACTCACCTGTCCGACGCAGCCGGGACTTCAGCGAGGGAACCGGCAGCGTTGTTTGTTTAAAAATCGCGCTATTACTTGGTTACGTGAATTCCCGGCTTGTGATTGGTCAGGTCGGCCATGTTGCCGGGACGCGGACCAATCACAGCAAGCCGTGACGAAATTACGTCACGGCTTGCTGTGATTGGTCCGCGTCCCGGCAATATGGCCGCCCTGACCAATCACAAGCCGGGACGTCACGGGAGGCTGGACACGCGCCCATTTCAAAATGAGCGCGTCCAGCCTCCCGGCTTGTGATTGGTTGATCGCGGCGCAACCAATCACAAGCCGTGACGTCACGGGAGGCTGGACACGCGCCCATTTCAAAATGAGCGCGTCCAGCCTCCCGGCTTGTGATTGGTTGATCGCGGCGCAACCAATCACAAGCCGTGACGTCACGGGAGGCTGGACGCGCTCATTTTGAAATGGGCGCGTGTCCAGCCTCCCGTGACGTCACGGCTTGTGATTGGTTGCGCCGCGATCAACCAATCACAAGCCGGGAGGCTGGACGCGCTCATTTTGAAATGGGCGCGTGTCCAGCCTCCCGGCTTGTGATTGGTTGACCGCGACGCAACCAATCACAAGCCGTGACGTCACGGGAGGCTGGACACGCGCCCTTTTTAAAATGAGCGCGTTTCCAGCCTCCCGTGACGTCACGGCTTGTGATTGGTTAATGGCGGCCATGTTGCCGAGACGCGGACCAATCACAGCAAGCCGTGACGTATTTTCGTCACGGCTTGCTGTGATTGGTCCGCGGCCCGGCAACATGGCCGCCCTGACCAATCACAAGCCGGGACTTCGCGTAACCATGTAAAAGCGGGAATTTTAAACAAACAACGCTGCCGGTTCCTGCGCTGAGGTCCCGGCTGCGTCGGACAGGTGAGTATAGCGATATTTTTTATTTTAATTCTCTATTTTACACATTTTAACATTAATGTTGTTCCGATACCCGATACCCGATACCACAAGAGTATCGGAATCCCGGTATCGGAATTCCGATACAGCAAGTATCGGCCGATACCCGATACTTGCAGCATCGGAATGCTCAACACTACTATTAATTCATGTTTATTAGAAATTCTATTTAGCATATAAGCACATACATAATACATGTGGAAAAGCTTCATATCAAAAAGCAATAATTGTGACTAAATCCTTGAGTGCAACCAGTACATCAGGTATACAGATCAGGGCACAATAGTAATAATAATATAGTTTATATGTTACAGCAAGTAATAGTAGTAACCTCCATCTAGGTATGAAGATGCATGGTAGTCAAAACAAGTGTTGACAGCTAACAATAGTGCTAACAGCCTAACCATGCATGCTTTGCAACATATAGAATATAAAAAAGTAGAGATTAATTACCCATGAAAGTTCTGGTGAGCCCGTCTGGATCCTGGATGTATACCCCAACGCGCGTTTCGCGTGTATGTATAACCGCTTCCTCAGGGGGCGTGGCTAATACGGGATCCCGATCTAATATATATACTGACCAAATCCGGTCATGTGACAAACAGGTGCGCTGACGTGGGACGCAGAAACTACATCCTCACTGCGTTCCAAGCCTCAATCTCAGCGGCAAGACCCAGTCATGTGAGCGGGTCGGCGCCACGCCTACACCACATGACACAGGATCGCCGTCGAAAGAAAGGCCAAGAACAGCAAGAACTGCATTCCCACGCATAAGGTACCTAGGTGCAAGTGAGATAATTGGTTCAATACAGTAATTAAGATAATATTAAGAGCCTGGCATATTTAAACGCCATAACAAAAGTGCGCATGCGTGAACAGTGATTCACATTAACGACGTACACAGTGATATGCTGTTGTATTATGTTCCCTGGTATGCCCTGCGTCTAATGATTCAGGACACTGAACATCCATGGGAACAAACCCTGCATGCCAAAGTGCAATAAGTGCATGATAAAATTCCAACCTATTCCACTATGTATGATGTCTAAACTAATTTACGTATTTTACTCACACAAAGGAAAAAGAAACAAGAACCAAAAACGTAAAAATACACTACGGTCATGATCACTAAGAATCTATTCCAATAATCAATAAGACAAATATCTACATGAGAGGATATTATGCACATAAATATGACACTTAAAGATGGATATACCAGTGCTAAAGAGAAAATTATATAATATTATTCTTATTCATTATATAGATGATACAGTCCTTTTTCATCTTCTGCTTTTGCAAGTGATAAGTATCGTCCTCATCCATATGTATATATTTTTTCTCATTTTTTCTCATTTTCTCTCTCTCTCCTCCATATATCCTCCCAACGTGAATAGTCATGTGAAAAAATGACCGAGGGTATGAACACACTAAAATCAACAGATCAAGAGAAACCGAATTAAAAACTGACAGGTAAATGACAGAGACAAAAGGTAAATAAAATGATGATGATAATAGTCCCGGGCATTGAGACTAAAGGAAAGAGGAAAATCCATGTGCCTCATTCAGGCCCCTAGGTGTCATGGTACCAAGAGTGTTAATCCAACGGCACTCTCTCTGTGCTAAGATGCGTCTAATATCTCCACCTCTAATGCCACAAATTACATGATCTATCCCACGTGCCATGAACGATTTGGGGTTGCAATCATGAAACTGTCTATAGTGCCGTGGTATGGTCTTCAATTTCAAAGGTTCCTTCTCCTCTCTAGCCGCAATTATGTCGCGCACATGTTCGCGTATTCGCGTACCTAATCGGCGAGAGGTGAGCCCAACATATATTTTGGGACAACTACACACAGCATAATATATAACCTGCGTAGTATTGCAGGTTATATGGTAGTTGATTTTAAAAGTCCTTGTACTATCGACAGTTTCAAAGGTGGTGGTGCGACTGATGTTAGAACATGTGATGCAACCACCACACGGAAAGCAACCCTTTGGTGGTCCACTAGATCCAAAATTGTATCCCGAAGCCTTGGGAACATAATGACTGGACACCAAAATATCCCTCAAATTTTGGCTTTTACGTGCCGTCATTGAGGGATACTCATTAAGATGTTTGGAGAGTAATGGGTCACTCGTAAGGATGCCCCAATGTTTTTGGAGACAATTCCTCATCGATGTCCATTCGCCATTAAAGGTAGAGATAAAGCGCACTATCCCTTGTTGTTCAGAGGCCTTTTTGAAATTTCCTCTGGGGCATAATAACTCATCACGTGACATAAATTTTGCCCTCCGGTATCCCTTGTTTATATTACGGTTGCTGTATCCTCTATTTTGGAACCTGACCCTGCTAAATGGGAAAAGGGCATCTGTGAAAACAAGGCTAGGAAATTCCAAAGAGATATGAATGACCATCAATCAAATACCACCTACAGATGGAATAGGAGGGGAAACCAGTCCAGGGGATCCTCCCGCGCCAGATCTGCCTCCTCAGTGTCCATTGCATCCAGTGAGGAATCAATTAAAGCACAACCAAGGTTTTATGATTTACGGAATAGTGGTTTCAGTCGTGAGAGAAATGGTGGGAGACGTAAAAATCCCCAGAATAATCAGCCTAAAAAAGACAAGAAAGGCCTTGAGGTAATCAACCTTTCCCATCACGTCCTTACGACTGACCAGTTGGATGTGCTCCAAAAAGGTTTGACATTCTCTCCAACTAATAGATTTGATCTTTTCACAGCCACCAAAGACCTCTATTTATTCTCAAGAAAATTAATTCTTAAGAAATTATTTGAAAAAGGTGGCCAGGAAACAATTAGTAGTGACATGGAGAGGGAGGCATTGATGGCGCTGGAGGATCTCCTTGACGAACAGACATCTGGCACAGTAAGTACCTTTCCACGTGACTGTCGACCTAGGTCTACCACGTTTCCCTCTTTGTCCCTGTGTCCTGCAGTTGAAATTTTCACCAGGATGGTAATCAAGGATTTCCAGCATATATCTACTAGGCGTAGACATGATAACTTAACAGCTAATCAGAGATTAGCCCTTGAACAACTCAGGAGCTATGATGACTTGGTAATTAAACCAGCGGACAAGGGGGGAAACGTGGTTCTCTGGCCCAGTGTCCTTTATGAAAAAGAGGCATCCAAGCATCTTAGGGATAAAGAAACATATAAAAAACTTGATTCTAATCCTGTCATTAAGTTTTCCCTTGAACTAGAGAGGATTCTGACTGATGCCCATGAGAGGGGTATCATACCTAAGCATGTTTTGGATGGCCTATTAACTAAATCTCCCAAAATTCCAACACTCTATTTTATACCTAAGATACACAAAGATCCCATTGACCCACCAGGCCGTCCGATTGTCTCTGGCATGGGGGGTTTGAGTGATCCCATTTGTAAGTTTTTGGACTACTATTTAAAACCGTTGGTGGAGTCGCTCCCCTCCTATGCCAGGGACACGTCGGACGTCCTCCGTCGGATCAATGGGATCCAATTGGAACCTGATATGTACTTGGTTACAGCAGACATACAATCTCTGTATACCTGTATTGGCCACAGTGATGGCTTGGAAGCGGTCCGCTTCTTCCTGGATGCCAGCAACTGGGATGGTGCTATTTGTGACCTAATTATGGAGCTGTTGTCATTCATACTGACAAAAAATTTTTTTGTGTTCAAGGACATTTTTTACTTACAGCAGCGTGGCACTGCCATGGGCACGGCCTGTGCGCCCTCCTTCGCCAACCTCTTCCTAGGATTTTGGGAGAGGGGTGTTTTTGGTGGGGGCGGGCCGCAGGCCGCGGACCATGTGCAGTGCTGGCTGCGTTATATTGATGACCTGTTCATTATATGGCAGGGGTCCGAGGACACTCTCCATCAATTCATGCAACAGTTGAATGACAACACACTCAATATTAAATTAACATATCAGGTGAGCAAGACCGAGGTGGACTTTCTTGACATCAAAATACAGGTGGATGGTCAACTCTATTTACAGACTGATGTCTTCAGAAAGTCCACCTCGGTCAACTCCCTGTTACACGCTAGCTCTGGTCATCCATATAGTACCATCGCAGCCATCCCAGTTGGTCAACATCTTAGGATGAGGCGGATCTGCTCCTCAGCCACTAAATTTGAGGCACAGGCAGCTGACCTCAGGGTCAGGTTCCAAAATAGAGGATACAGCAACCGTAATATAAACAAGGGATACCGGAGGGCAAAATTTATGTCACGTGATGAGTTATTATGCCCCAGAGGAAATTTCAAAAAGGCCTCTGAACAACAAGGGATAGTGCGCTTTATCTCTACCTTTAATGGCGAATGGACATCGATGAGGAATTGTCTCCAAAAACATTGGGGCATCCTTACGAGTGACCCATTACTCTCCAAACATCTTAATGAGTATCCCTCAATGACGGCACGTAAAAGCCAAAATTTGAGGGATATTTTGGTGTCCAGTCATTATGTTCCCAAGGCTTCGGGATACAATTTTGGATCTAGTGGACCACCAAAGGGTTGCTTTCCGTGTGGTGGTTGCATCACATGTTCTAACATCAGTCGCACCACCACCTTTGAAACTGTCGATAGTACAAGGACTTTTAAAATCAACTACCATATAACCTGCAATACTACGCAGGTTATATATTATGCTGTGTGTAGTTGTCCCAAAATATATGTTGGGCTCACCTCTCGCCGATTAGGTACGCGAATACGCGAACATGTGCGCGACATAATTGCGGCTAGAGAGGAGAAGGAACCTTTGAAATTGAAGACCATACCACGGCACTATAGACAGTTTCATGATTGCAACCCCAAATCGTTCATGGCACGTGGGATAGATCATGTAATTTGTGGCATTAGAGGTGGAGATATTAGACGCATCTTAGCACAGAGAGAGTGCCGTTGGATTAACACTCTTGGTACCATGACACCTAGGGGCCTGAATGAGGCACATGGATTTTCCTCTTTCCTTTAGTCTCAATGCCCGGGACTATTATCATCATCATTTTATTTACCTTTTGTCTCTGTCATTTACCTGTCAGTTTTTAATTCGGTTTCTCTTGATCTGTTGATTTTAGTGTGTTCATACCCTCGGTCATTTTTTCACATGACTATTCACGTTGGGAGGATATATGGAGGAGAGAGAGAGAAAATGAGAAAAAATGAGAAAAAATATATACATATGGATGAGGACGATACTTATCACTTGCAAAAGCAGAAGATGAAAAAGGACTGTATCATCTATATAATGAATAAGAATAATATTATATAATTTTCTCTTTAGCACTGGTATATCCATCTTTAAGTGTCATATTTATGTGCATAATATCCTCTCATGTAGATATTTGTCTTATTGATTATTGGAATAGATTCTTAGTGATCATGACCGTAGTGTATTTTTACGTTTTTGGTTCTTGTTTCTTTTTCCTTTGTGTGAGTAAAATACGTAAATTAGTTTAGACATCATACATAGTGGAATAGGTTGGAATTTTATCATGCACTTATTGCACTTTGGCATGCAGGGTTTGTTCCCATGGATGTTCAGTGTCCTGAATCATTAGACGCAGGGCATACCAGGGAACATAATACAACAGCATATCACTGTGTACGTCGTTAATGTGAATCACTGTTCACGCATGCGCACTTTTGTTATGGCGTTTAAATATGCCAGGCTCTTAATATTATCTTAATTACTGTATTGAACCAATTATCTCACTTGCACCTAGGTACCTTATGCGTGGGAATGCAGTTCTTGCTGTTCTTGGCCTTTCTTTCGGGGGCGATCCTGTGTCATGTGGTGTGGGCGTGGCGCCGACCCGCTCACGTGACCGGGTCTTGCCGCTGAGATCGAGGCCTGGAACGCAGTGAGGACGTAGTTTCTGCGTCTCATGTCATTGTTCACGCATGCGCACTTTTGTTATGGTGTCTAAATATGCCAGGCTTTTAATATTATCTTAATTATTGTATTGAACCAATTATCTCACTTGCACCTAGTCACCTTATGCGTGGGAATGCAGTTCTTGCTGTTCTTGGCCTTTCTTTCGACGGCGATCCTGTGTCATGTGGTGTAGGCGTGGCGCCGACCCGCTCACATGACTGGGTCTTGCCGCTGAGATTGAGGCTTGGAACGCAGTGAGGATGTAGTTTCTGCGTCCCACGTCAGCGCAGCTGTTTTTCACATGACCGGATTTGGTCAGTATATATATTAGATCGGGATCCCGTATTAGCCACGCCCCCTGAGGAAGCGGTTATACATACACGCGAAACGCGCATTGGGGTATACATCCAGGATCCAGACGGGCTCACCAGAACTTTCATGGGTAATTAATCTCTACTTTTTTATATTCTATATGTTGCAAAGCATGCATGGTTAGGCTGTTAGCACTATTGTTAGCTGTCAACACTTGTTTTGACTACCATGCATCTTCATACCTAGATGGAGGTTACTACTATTACTTGCTGTAACATATAAACTATATTATTATTACTATTGTGCCCTGATCTGTATACCTGATGTACTGGTTGCACTCAAGGATTTAGTCACAATTATTGCTTTTTGATATGAAGCTTTTTCACATGTATTATGTATGTGCTTATATGCTAAATAGAATTTCTAATAAACATGAATTAATAGTATTCTCTTTGGGCTATTTTTGACTCTATATTCTCCAAGTAAAAATAAAAATTGACGTAGAGGGAGTTTTCCCGTAGGAGGTCAAAGACTTTGCAAACATCTCTCCGGTGGGAGTCAATATCTGGAGAATAGATGAGAATATAATCCAGATAGACTAGAACCGAGGTGGAGAGTATATCCGAGAAGATATCATTTACAAAGTCTTGGAAAACAGCAGGGACATTACAGAGCCCGAAGGGCATCACCAGGTATTCATAGTGCCCGTCCCTGGTGTTAAATGCCGTCTTCCATTCGTCCCCCTCACGGATGCGAATCAGGTTGTAAGCACCCCGCAGATCAAGTTTAGTAAATACCCTCGCTCCCCGCAACCTATCAAATAGCTCTGATATCAGAGGCAGAGGGTATTTGCTCTTAACGGTGATGGCGTTAAGACCCCTGTAATCAATGCATGGACATAGTTCTCCATTCTTCTTCTGCACAAAGAAGAACCCAGCCCCTGCAGGTGACACTGACTTCCTAATGAATCCTCTTGCCAGATTTTCCTGGATGTATTGGGACATCGCCTCTGTCTCCGGGAGAGACAGGGGATAGACTCGACCCCAGGGAGGCTATGCACCAGGCAAGAGGTCAATAGGACAGTCATAGGAGCAGTGAGGCAGAGGGGTCTCCACAGCCCTCTTGGAGAATACGTCCGCATAGGGCCAATAGTGCTTGGGGAGAGAGGAGAGATCTGCGGGTACTTCCTCAGACATCTGCCCTCATAAGGTTCCATCCCAAAATTCTCCCTGAGGACCACTCTATATGAGGGGAGTGGTAACGTAACCAGGGTATCCCTAGCAGAATCTCGTCTATTCCCTCAGGAATGACAAAAAGGGAAGTAATCTCCTGATGGGATGAAGACATAGATAAAGAAAATGGGAGGGTCTGGTGTGTTATTTGTGAGGGCAGTGTCAACCCATTCACCACTAGTACAGTCACCGGCTTGGCGAGCATCACCAGGGGTATTGCGTGGCATTGGGCGAAGGCTGAGGACATAAAATTCCCCTCCGCCCCAGAATCCACACAAAGCTCGACTGTAAGAGTGGATGGGCCTATGGTAATTTTTCCCTTGAAGGACAGTTTGGAGGAAAACGTCGCCGTGTCTAGTGTACCTCCTCCTACAACAACTAGACGCTGATGTTTTCCTGACCGCTGGGAACATCTGGAGGCAAGATGTCCTGACTGCCGGCAAACATGACAGACCTTGAGTTCTTGAGCGGTCCGGGTCTTAGATCCCACTCGTGACACCTCCATGGCCTGATGTGACTTGGAAGCCCGGACCGGAGATTACAGAGGTTTGGCAAAGGTGGGAGCCAGCCGAAACCTCTGCCTACACTGGGCTCGCTCTAACCTCCGCACATTAAAATGGAGGTCAATGCGAGTTGATACAGCTATTAGCTCCTCCAGTGTGGTGGGAATCTCCCTGGTGGCCAAAGCGTCCTTCACATGGTCAGCCAGCCCCCTCCAAAATATAGGGATGAGGGCTTTATCCGGCCACTTCAGCTCAGATGCTAAAGTCCTGAAGTGGATGGCAAAATGGCTGACCATGGATGAGCCCTGGGTCAATGCCAGCAGTTGGAGAGCCGTGTCATGGGTGATGCAAGGTTTTAAAAAGACCTCTTTCAGAGTGCTCAGAAACAGCGGAGCACTCTGCATCACATGATCGTCACACTCCCACAGCGGTGTAGCCCACTCCAACTCCCTGTCCGACAGAAGGGATATAATGAATCCCACCATTACCCATTCTGTGGAAAAACGTGCTGCCAGGAGCTCAAGGTGTATTGCGCACTGGCTCACGAATCCCCTACATGACTGTGCTCAGAAACAGCGGAGCACTCTGCACCACATGATTGTCACACTCCTACAGCGGCGTAGCCCACTCCAACTCCCTGTCCGACAGAAGGGATATAATGAATCCCACCTTTACCCATTCTGTGGAAAAACGTGCTGCCAGGAGCTCAAGGTGTATTGCGCAGTGGCTCACGAATCCCCTACATGACTTGCAATCACCAGAGAAAATATCAGGCAGCGGAAGGCGGGATAAGGTGGGAACAAGGGTGGCAAAGGACAAACTTGCTGCAGCCACGCTAGCAGCCTGAACAGCTACTGCGGTAACATGCATAGCTGAGGTTGCATGCTCGAGAGCCGCCAACCTGCCCTCCAGCTGCTGGATGAACTGCTGCAGTCCCTATTCATCCGCCATTTCTAGCCAGACCCTGGTGCTAGTATTATGTTAGGGCTGGTGGAATGCACCGAGTAAATATAGAGCTGGCATAGATGCGTTCGCAGCCCGGGGTCCACCGAGCAGGGGTGGAACTTGCTGCCAGTAAATGGCAGCACTATATATAGTGGCTATACACATGCCCTAGATTCATACAAACAAAGTCCTCTCCGAAGGTGCTGGAATTCTAGTGGCTTTACGCCAGCCCTAAATTCACACACAAACTCCTCTCCGGAGGTGCCGGAATTCTAGTGGCTTACAGCCGACCCTGAGCACATGCTGACACAGACCACAAAGTAGCAAAGCTCATACACTCATGAACATAAGCTGATATTAGCGCATGGCCGTGCGGGCTTGCGAACCTTTTATAGAGTAAGCACTCCAGTACCTTCCTAGTGGTCCAATAGGAAGTGCTACAGGACCTGAGCATGTGTCCCCCGACCTCCAATGAGAGGTCGTCCCTTGGGCATGCTCAGTAGAGGAAAAGCAGGACTTCGTCCCAGGAGCGTCTGCTCGCTGCAGAACAGTGCTGGCTACAGTGGCTGAGCCTGGAAGATCAGCAGTAACCAAGTGCACAGTATCTGCCTGAGCCAGACACTGGGACTGACGTTTCCGCTGAGCAGGCACCACTGTGGCTGAAGAAGAATGGGAGACCGCAGCAGAGATGATTTGAGATTCCCCCTGTGCAGCGGTGGGAACTCGACACCTAACACCCCGGTTTTGCAATTGCCGTTATTAACCGTATAACGGTGGCCACAAAAAAAAAAAAGTCTGATGTGCCATTTAATTTCTCTCTCATCAGATGTGATCGCACATCAGAAGAGAGAGAAATAGGGTCCCTGGTGCTCCTTGGCCCTCCTGATTTCCCCATGGGTGCCGCCATCTTTTTCTGGGAAGAAAATGGTGGGCGCATGTGCAGTGCGCCCACTGAAATCTGCCGATCAGCACCCGGCAACAGTAGGAAAATTTTTCCTATTGGTTCATTTTGGTCACTGTGATAGACTCTATCACAGTAATCAAAATAAAATAAAAAATAACTACCCCCCCTTTATCACCCCCTTAGGGAAAAATAATAAAATAAAGAAAATGTATTTATTTCCATTTTCCAATTAGGGTTACAGTTGAGCTAAAGTGAGTTGGGCTAAAGTTAGGGTTAGGGTTGGGGCTAAAGTTAGAGTTGGGATTAGGGTTTGGATGAGGGTTAGGGTTGAGATTAGGTTTAGGTTTGGCGTTAGGGTTGGGTTTTGGATTAGGGTTATGGTTAGGGTTGGGATTAGGGTTAGGGGTGTGTTGGGATTAGGGTTGGGATTAGGGTTAGATTTGTGGTTAGGTTTATGGTTAGGATTGGGATTAGGGTTAGGGCTGTGTTGGGGTTAGGGTTGTGATTAGTGTTAGGGTTGGGATTAGGGTTAGGGGTATGTTGGGGTTAGGGTTGTAATTAGGATTATAGTTAGTTTTGGGATTACGGTTAGGGGTGTGTTGGGGTTAGGATTGTGATTAGGGTTATGGTTAGGGTTGGGATTAGGGTTAGGGGTGTGTTGGGGTTAGGGTTGGAGTTAGAATTGGGGGGTTTCCACTGTTTACGTACATCAGGGGGTCTCCAAACGCGACATGGCTCAACCATTGATTCCAGCCAATTTTGCATTCAAAAAGTCAAATGGTGCTCCCTCCCTTCTGAGCTCTGCCGTGTGCCCAAACAGTAGTTTACAGCATACTCAGAACAATTTGGATAACTTTTGGGGTCCAGTTTCTCCTGTTACCCTTGTGAAAGTAAAAATTTGGGCACGAAAAGATCATTTTTGTGGAAAAATATGATTTTTTTCACGGCTCTACGTTATAAACTTCTATGAAGCACTTGGGGGTTCATAGTTCACACATCACATCTAGATAAGTTCCTTTTGCGGGTCTAGTTTCCAAAATGGGGTCACTTGTGAGGGGTTTCTACTGTTTAGGCACATCAAGGGGCTCTGCAAACGCAATATGACGCCTGCAGACCTGTTGTGAATTCCGTTCTGGAGCTTACTCCTGTGGTTGCTAATGGTATTTTTGTGAGTTCTGCCCTTGGGCTCCCTCTGGTGGTTTCGAGTGGAACTGCTGCTCCTTTAGGTAGCTGTGGCAGCTGCCTTCACTAATCGCCTTGCTTGGGTTTGTTATTTAAACCTGCTCTGGGCTTTAGTTCATGCCAGCTGTCAATGTTCTTGGTTGGATTTGGTTCTCTCCTTGGATTTCTCATATGGCCTGTCCTTGTCAGCAAAAGATAAGTTTTTGCTAAGTTTTTGTTTGTCCATTTGCCTGGACTCTATTGCTCTGCAGATATGTCTCTTTTTGTCCAGCTTGTCACTATGTCATATTCTGGCTAGCTGGAAGCTCTGGGAAAGCAGATTTGCCCCTCCACACCGTGAGTCGGTGTGGAGTTCATTTTTGTAAACTCTGCGTGGATTTTGTAGTTTTTAATACTGACCGCACAGTATCCTTTTCTCTCTGTCTATCAAGTTTAGTATTGGCCTCCTTTGCTGAAATCTGATTTCATTTCTGTGTACGTCATTTCCCTCTTCACTCACAGTCAATATTTGGGGGGGCTGTCTTTCCTTTTGGGGTTTTCTCTGAGGCAAGATAGCTTTCTATTTCCTTCTTTAGGGGTAGTTAGTTCTTAGGCTGTGAAGAGGTGTCTAGGGAGAGTCAGGAACATCCCATGGCTATTACTAGTGTTGTTGTTAGGATTAGGGACTGCGGTCAGTAGAGATACCACCTTCTCAGAGCTCGTTCCATGTTGCGTTTTAGCCACCAGGTCATATCAGTGTGGCCTCTTAACCACCAGGTCATAACAGTACAGCTGGCCGACAATGTGTTAAATGCATCTCAAAAGAGGGAAAAGAAAGTTCTGAGTCATTTTTTTTTCCTTTGTAGCTTGTTTTGTCTTTTTTTCCCCTTAATCTCTGGGTGGTTCAGGATTTTGGTGCTGATATGGAGGTTCAGGGTCTGTCCTTGCGCGTGGATCATCTCGCTGCAAGGGTACAGAGTATCCAAGATTATGTTGTCCAGACTCCGGTATTAGAGCCTAGAATTCCTATTCCTGATTTATTTTCTGGGGATAGATCTAAATTTTTGAACTTTAAAAATAATTGCAGATTATTTTTTGCTCTGAGACCCCGTTCCTCTGGTGACCCCATTCAGCAGGTGAAGATTGTTATTTCTTTGCTGCGTGGCGACCCGCAGGACTGGGCATTCTCCCTTGAGCCAGGAAATCCTGCATTGCTCAATATTGACACATTTTTTCAAGCGCTTGGATTGCTGTATGACAAGCCTAATTCTGTGGATCAGGCAGAAAAAACTTTGCTGGCTCTGTGTCAGGGTCAGGAAGCAGCAGAAGTATACTGCTAGAAATTTAGAAAGTGGTCTGTGCTCACAAAATGGAATGAGTATGCCCTGGCAGCTATTTTCAGAAAGGGTCTTTCTGAAGCCCTGAAAGATGTTATGGTGGGGTTTCCTACGCCTGCTGGTCTGAATGAGTCAATGTCTTTGGCCATTCAGATTGATCGGTGCTTGCGCGAGCGCAAGGTGGTGCACCATATGGCAGTGTCCTCTGAGCAGAGTCCTGAGCCTATGCAATGTGATAGGATTTTGACTAGAGCAGAAAGGCAGAAATTCAGACATCAGAATGGCCTGTGTTTTTACTGTGGTAATTCTGCTCATGCTATTTCTGATTGCCCTAAGCGTACTAAGAGGGTCCCTAGGTCTGTTACCATTAGTACTGTACAGCCTAAATTTCTCTTGTCTGTTACCCTGATTTGCTCATTGTCGTCCTTTTCTGTTATGGCATTTGTGGATTCTGGCGCTGCCCTGAACTTAATGGACTTAGAATTTGCCAAGCGCTGTGGTTTTTCCTTGGAGCCTTTGCAAAGCCCTATTCCCTTAAGGGGGATTGATGCTACACCATTGGCCAAGAATAAACCTCAGTACTGGACACAGTTAACCATGTACATGGCTCCAGCACATCAGGAAAATATTCGCTTTTTGGTGTTGCATAATTTGCATGATGTTGTTGTGCTGGGTTTTCCATGGTTACAGGTACATAATCCAGTGCTGGATTGGAGATCTATGTCTGTAACTGGTTGGGGTTGTCACGGGATACATAGTGATATTCCTTTGATGTCCATTTCCTCGTCCCCTTCCTCTGAAGTTCCTGAGTTTTTGTCGGATTTCCAGGATATATTTGATGAGCCCAAGTCCAGTTCCCTGCCTCCTCATAGGGACTGCGATTGTGCCATTAATTTGATTCCTGGCTGTAAGTTCCCTAAGGGCTGACTTTTCAATCTGTCTGTGCCAGAGCATGCCGCTATGCGGAGTTATGTAAAGGAGTCCTTGGAGAAGCGGCATATTCGCCCGTCTTCGTCACCGTTGGGAGCGGGATTCTTTTTTGTTGCCAAGAAGGATGGCTCCTTGAGACCCTGTATAGATTATCACCTTCTCAATAAGATCATTGTCAAATTCCAGTACCCTTTGCCTTTACTTTCTGATTTGTTTGCTCAGATTAAGGGTGCCAGTTGGTTTACTAAAATCGACCTTCGAGGGGCGTATAATCTCGTGCGTATTAAACAAGGTGATGAATGGAAAACAGCATTTAATACGCCTGAAGGCCATTTTGAATATCTTGTGATGCCATTTGGGCTCTCTAATGCTCCATCGGTATTTCAGTCCTTTATGCATGATATCTTCCGGAATTATCTGGATAAATTCATGATTGTGTATTTGGATGATATTTTGGTTTTCTCCGATGAATGGGAGTCTCATGTGAAGCAGGTTAGGATGGTATTTCAGGTCCTTCGTGCTAATGCGTTGTTTGTGAAGGGGTCTAAGTGCCTCTTTGGAGTTCAGAAGGTTTCTTTTTTGGGTTTCATTTTTTCTCCCTCGGCTATTGAAATGGACTCTTTTAAAGTCCAGGCCATTCATGATTGGACTCAACCTACATCTGTAAAGAGCCTTCAGAAATTTTTGGGCTTTGCCAATTTTTATCGCCGCTTTATTGCTAATTTTTCTAGTGTGGTGAAGCCTCTGACCGATTTGACGAGGAAGGGTGCTGATGTGATGGATTGGTCCTCTGCGGCTGTTGAGGCCTTTCAGGAGCTTAAACGTCGTTTTACTTCTGCCCCTGTGTTGCGTCAGCCAGATGTTTCTCTCCCTTTTCAGGTTGAGGTTGATGCTTCTGAGATTGGGGCAGGGGCCGTTTTGTCTCAGAGAAATTCTGATGGCTCTTTGATGAAACCATGTGCTTTCTTCTCCAGAAAGTTTTCGCCTGCTGAGCGTAATTATGATGTCGGCAATCGGGAGTTGTTGGCTATGAAGTGGGCATTTGAGGAGTGGCGACATTGGCTTGAGGGAGCCAAGCATCGCGTGGTGGTCTTGACTGATCATAAGAATCTGATTTACCTCGAGTCTGCTAAGCGGTTGAATCCTAGACAAGCTCGGTGGTCTCTGTTTTTCTCATGTTTTGATTTTGTGGTCTCGTATATTCCGGGATCTAAGAATGTGAAGGCTGATGCCCTTTCTAGGAGTTTTTTGCCTGATTCTCCGGGAGTTCTTGAGCCAGCTGGGATCCTCAAGGAGGGGGTGATTCTTTCTGCCATCTCCCCTGATTTGCGGCGGGTACTTCAGGAGTTTCAGGCTGATAAACCTGACCGCTGTCCTGTGGGGAAACTGTTTGTTCCTGATAGATGGACTAGCAGGGTAATTTCTGAGGTTCATTGTTCGGTGTTGGCTGGTCACCCTGGGATTTTCGGTACCAGAGATTTGGTGGCTAGGTCCTTTTGGTGGCCTTCCTTGTCGCGGGATGTGCGTTCGTTTGTGCAGTCCTGTGGGACCTGCGCTCGGGCTAAGCCTTGCTGTTCCCATGCCAGTGGGTTGCTTTTGCCTTTGCCTTTTCCTGAGAGGCCCTGGACGCATATTTCCATGGATTTTATTTCTAATCTTCCTGTTTCTCAGAAGATGTCTGTCATCTGGGTGGTTTGTGACCGGTTTTCTAAGATGGTCCATTTGGTACCGTTGCCTAAGTTGCCTTCCTCCTCTGATTTGGTTCCATTATTTTTTCAGCATGTGGTTCGTTTGCATGGTATTCTGGAGAATATTGTGTCTGACAGAGGTTCCCAGTTCGTTTCTAGGCTTTGGCGGTCCTTTTGTGCTAGAATGGGCATTGATTTGTCTTTTTCTTCAGCATTCCATCCTCAGACAAATGGCCAAACGGAGCGAACCAATCAGACCTTGGAAACCTATTTGAGATGCTTCGTGTCTGCTGATCAGGATGATTGGGTGACCTTTTTGCCGTTGGCGGAGTTTGCCCTTAATAATCGGGCTAGTTCGGCTACCTTGGTTTCGCCTTTCTTTTGTAATTTTGGTTTTCATCCTCGTTTTTCTTCGGGGCAGCTTGAGCCTTCTGACTGTCCTGGTGTGGATTCTGTGGTGGACAGGTTGCAGCAAATTTGGACTCATGTGGTGGACAATTTGACGTTGTCTCAGGAAAAGGCTCAACGTTTTGCTAACCATTGTCGGTGTGTTGGTCCCCGGCTTCGTGTTGCGGATTTGGTCTGGTTGTCTTCTCGTCATGTTCCTATGAAGGTTTCTTCCCCTAGGTTCAAGCCTCGCTTTATTGGGCCTTATAAGATTTCTGAAATTATCAATCCGGTGTCTTTTCGTTTGGCCCTTCCAGCTTCCTTTTCCATTCATAATGTGTTCCATAGATCTTTGTTGCGGAGATATGTGGTACCTATGGTTCCCTCCGTTGATCCTCCTGCTCCGGTGTTGGTTGAGGGGGAATTGGAATATGTGGTGGAGAAGATTTTGGATTCTCGTTTTTCAAGGCAGAAGCTTCAATATCTGGTCAATTGGAAGGGTTATGGCCAGGAGGATAATTCTTGGGTTGTTGCCTCTGATGTTCATGCTGCCGATTTGGTTTGTGCTTTCCATTTGGCTCGTCCTGATCGGCCTGGGAGCTCTGGTGAGGGTTCGGTGACCCCTCCTCAAGGGGGGGGTACTGTTGTGAATTCTGTTCTGGAGCTCCCTCCTGTGGTTGCTAATGGTATTTTTGTGAGTTCTGCCCTTGGGCTCCCTCTGGTGGTTTCGAGTGGAACTGCTGCTCCTTTAGGTAGCTGTGGCAGCTGCCTTCACTAATCGCCTTGCTTGGGTTTGTTATTTAAACCTGCTCTGGGCTTTAGTTCATGCCAGCTGTCAATGTTCTTGGTTGGATTTGGTTCTCTCCTTGGATTTCTCATATGGCCTGTCCTTGTCAGCAAAAGATAAGTTTTTGCTAAGTTTTTGTTTGTCCATTTGCCTGGACTCTATTGCTCTGCAGATATGTCTCTTTTTGTCCAGCTTGTCACTATGTCATATTCTGGCTAGCTGGAAGCTCTGGGAAAGCAGATTTGCCCCTCCACACCGTGAGTCGGTGTGGAGTTCATTTTTGTAAACTCTGCGTGGATTTTGTAGTTTTTAATACTGACCGCACAGTATCCTTTTCTCTCTGTCTATCAAGTTTAGTATTGGCCTCCTTTGCTGAAATCTGATTTCATTTCTGTGTACGTCATTTCCCTCTTCACTCACAGTCAATATTTGGGGGGGCTGTCTTTCCTTTTGGGGTTTTCTCTGAGGCAAGATAGCTTTCTATTTCCTTCTTTAGGGGTAGTTAGTTCTTAGGCTGTGAAGAGGTGTCTAGGGAGAGTCAGGAACATCCCATGGCTATTACTAGTGTTGTTGTTAGGATTAGGGACTGCGGTCAGTAGAGATACCACCTTCTCAGAGCTCGTTCCATGTTGCGTTTTAGCCACCAGGTCATATCAGTGTGGCCTCTTAACCACCAGGTCATAACACAGACCATTCCATCAAAGTCTGCATTTTAAAAAGTCACTACTTCCCTTCCGAGCTCCGATGTGTGCCCAAACAGTGGTACCTCCCCCACATATGGGGTATTGGCGTACTCAGGTCAAACTGTACAACAATTTTGGGGTCCAATTTCTCCTGTTACCCTTGTGAAAATAAAAAATTGAGGGCTAAAAAAATCATTTTTGAGGAAAAAAAAGATTTTTTATTTTCATGGCTCTGCATTGTAAACTTTTGTGAAGCATTGGGGGGTTCAAAGTGCTCACCAGACATCTAGATAAGTTCGTTAAGGGGTCTAATTTCCAAAATGGTGGCACTTTTCCACTGTTTAGGCACATTGGGGCTCTCCAAACGCGACATGGCGTCCGATCTCAATTCAAGCTAATTCTGCATTGAAAAAGACAAGCAGCACTCCTTCTCTTCCAAGCTCTGCCGTGTGCCCAAACAGTCGTTTACTCCCACATATAGGGTATCGGCATATTCAGGAGAAATTGCACAACAAATTTTGTGGTTCATTTTCTCTTTTTACACTTGTGAAAATAAAAAAAAAATTGTTTCTGACATAAAATATTTGTAAAAAAAAAAGTTAAATGTTAAGTTATTCCTTCCACATTGCTTTAGTTCCCGTGAAGCACTTAAAGGGTTTATAAACTTCTTGAATGTGGTTTTGAGCACCTTGAGGGGTGTAGTTTTTAACATGGTGTCACTATTGGGTATTTTCTGTCATGCACACCCCTCAAAGTGGCTTTAAATGTGAGATGATCCCTAAAAAAATGGTTTTGTAAATTTTGTTGTAAAAATGAGAAATCGCTGGTCAACTTTTAACCCTTACAACTTATTTGCTTCCAAAATTGTGCTGATGTAAAGTACACATGTGGGAAATGTTATTTATTAACTATTTTGTGTGACCTATCTCAGTGATTTAAAGGGCCACTGTCACCCCCTCCAGCCGTTATGAACTAAAAGAGCCACCTTGTGCAGCAGTAATGCTGCAGTCTAACAAGGTGGCTCTTTTAGTTTTTGATTAAGTTATTACCTCAATAAAGCGTTTTGAAAATTGTCCACAAAGACCAGATATTGTACCTGGAGGCGGTCCTAAGCGTCCTGTATGAATCCCCCAACGGCCGTCACTCTTCTCTTCAGGGGCGCTGGTTTCCGCCCCCTTCCTGGTGTTTCTTCTTAAATCCGGCGCCTGCGCTGTGCGTGCCTGCCTGGGGCCTGCGCAGTGTTCATTGTGAGTCACACTCAGACACATGGTGCCTGACTGCGCCTGTGCGGGCAGTGCGGCCACCCTGTTGCTGAATACAGCAAGCCTCTGCCGTCTGTTCTGCACCAGCTACAGGAAAACTACATTTCCCAGCGTCCCCCAATAGACCTGGCAGTCAGGGCATGCTGGGAGTTGTAGTTTTCCAGCTGCTGGAGCGCAGTGACGTCCATGGAGCCTGTACAGCGCTGGATAACACCGTACAGCGCTGGATAACACCGCACCGCGCCCGGAGGAGCCTGAAGACAGCGGCCACCACTGAGGTAACAGCTCCGCCGCCGCCGCTGTCAGGAGCCCTGGATCTGCGCTATGACCGACAATGAAGACTGCGCCTGCCCCAGGCAGGCACGCACAGCGCAGGCGCCGGATTTAAGAAGAAAAAGCGCGAAGGGGGCGGCGACCATCGCCCCTGAAGAGAAGAGTGACGGCCGTTGGGGGATTCATACAGGACGCTTAGGACCGCCTCCAGGTACAATATCTGGTCTTTGTGGACAATTTTCAAAACGCTTTATTGAGGTAATAACTTAATCAAAAACTAAAAGAGCCACCTTGTTAGACTGCAGCATTACTGCTGCACAAGGTGGCTCTTTTAGTTCATAACGGCTGGAGGGGGTGACAGTGGCCCTTTAAGGGCATAAAATTGCAAAGTTTGAAAATTGCTAAATTTTTAAACTTTTTGCCATAATTCCTTTTTTTCATAAATAAACGCAAATAGTATCAAATAAATTTTACCACTAGCATGAAGTACAATATGTCACGAAAAAAAATTCTCAGAATCAGGAGGATCCGTTAAAGCATTCCAGAGTTATAACCTCATAAATGACAGTGGTCAGAATTGTAAAAATTGGCCTGGTCATTAAGCTGCAAATTGGCTCTGTCACTAAGGGGTTAAAAAACTTATGAACCACTATGAAAAGCCTCAACCCTTGCGGGTAAACAACAATTTTACAGTCATTATATAACATTTTTAATGTCTGCATGTACTGCAAAGTGTAAACTATGCTCTTCATGAGTTAGATACATGTGCCTTTTTTTTACACATCTATAAAAGGAACCCTTAAGCAACCTGTACAGTGTGGCACAGAGTAGAGATGAGCGCCCTTGTTCAGAAAACGTTTACCAATTTCACCAGTTGAAAATTCGGATTCATGTTCAGATTCCCAAGCATTTTTCTCTAAATCGGCAAAATTCGGCAAAAAATCGGTAAATGATCAAGTTTGCACTAATGCTTTTTAAAGGATTTTGGCTATGATAGTAGTGCTGTATGATGAACGGGGGGATGTGTTTGATGAGGAGAGGGGATGGGGAGAGTCCAGAGTAGAGGCGGACTGTATTTTTTTCTATTATTAACTTAATGTGTGGAGATTCCGGCAGCCAATCAAGGTGTGGAGACTATCCACAGTGTCCAGACACAAGGGCTGCTGTCATTGGCTGCCAAAATGACATGTCCTTCTCCTATAAAGAGCAGGCATGTTGTTTTGATGCCATTGTGTCAGTGTAGCAGGGCAGAGAGGCTGCTCCTGCTGCAAGTAGTCAGATAGTTTCAGAATCTAAATCCTTTCTCCAAATAGTGTGGGTCATACACCAGTCTGCATTTCACAATCTAAATCATCTGTGGTTATAGTGTGTTCCAGACCCCAGGCCACATTTCAGAAGATAAATCCTTTCTGCTAATAGTGTGGACCATACACCAAGTCACATTTCAGAATCTAAATCATTTGTGCTAATAGTATGGTCCAGCCAGGAGTCCACATTTCTAAATCTAAATCCATTCTGCTAATAGTGTGGGCCATAAACCAGGCCACATTTCTGAATCTAAATCATTTGTGCTAAAATTGTGGGCAAGAAGCCAGTCCACATTTCATAATCTAAACTGTTTGTGTTAATAGTGTCGGCCAGACATAAGGCCAAATTTCTGAATCTAGCCACACCACACCAGCCACATTTCAGGATAAAAATCCTTTCTGCTAATTGTGTGGTCCAGAATACCAGGCCGCATTTCTGAATCTAAATCCTTTCTGCTTATAGTGTGGTCCAGACACACTATCTAAGCAAATGCTGATTCTTAATTTATTGACAGGTGACTGACAGGTCTGGGCCTAGAGTTGTGAAACAGCTAGTTAAAACATAGGAATGGTACATCCAACATGAAAGGCAAAAAACAAGGCTGTGGTAGAATAGGAAATAGGCTTGGTGTTTAAGGGCCCCGTCTCAAATAGCGATTTACCAACGATCACGACCAGCGATACTACCTGGCCGTGATCGTTGGTAAGTCGTTGTGTGGTCGCTGGGGAGCTGTCACACAGACAGCTCTCTCCAGTGACCAACGATCAGGGGAACGACTTCGGCATCGTTGAAACTGTCTTCAACGATGCCGAAGTCCCCCTGCAGCACCCGGGTAACCAGGGTAAACATCGGGTTACTAAGCGCAGGGCCGCGCTTAGTAACCCGATGTTTACCCTGGTTACCAGCGTAAATGTAAAAAATAACAAACAGTAC
Source organism: Ranitomeya variabilis (assembly GCF_051348905.1). Lineage (NCBI taxonomy): Eukaryota > Metazoa > Chordata > Amphibia > Anura > Dendrobatidae > Ranitomeya > Ranitomeya variabilis. The sequence goes on along the minus strand of NC_135232.1, from coordinate 820,894,967 downwards.
ATACTCGCCTTCTGATGTCGGTCAGGTCCCTTGCCGTCTGCTTCCTGCTCTGAGTGCCGTACAGTGAGAGCAGAGCGCAGCGGTGACGTCACTGCTGTGCTCTGCTCTCACTGTACGGCGGCACTCAGTCAGAGCAGGAAGCAGACGGCAAGGGACCTGACCGACATCAGATGGTGCGTATGTACTGTTTGTTATTTTTTACATTTACGCTGGTAACCAGGGTAAACATCAGGTTACTAAGCGCGGCCCTGCGCTTAGTAACCTGATGTTTACCCTGGTTACCAGTGAAGACATCGCTGGATCGGTGTCACACACACCGATTCAGCGATGTCAGCGGGACCTCAATGATCAAAAAACGGCCCAGGCCGTTCCGACACGACCAGCGATCTCACAGCAGGAGCCTGATCGCTGGTACGTGTCACACATAGCGAGATCGCTACTGAGGTCGCTGTTGCGTCACAAAACTTGTGACTCAGCAGCGATCTCGCTAGCGATCTCGCTATGTCAGACGGGGGCTTAAGGTGTACGTGGGTTAGGTTGTAATGGGACTGAAAGCTCTACTGAACAAACACCGTCTTGTCCTATCCAAAGACAAGTGACAACATCTGTTAATGGGCGGGCTACTCAACTCCCTTTCTTTGTCAGCTGCACAGTGGTATGCCTTGTAGATGAGAGTCAGAAAGAACATTGTAAGGAATGGAAACGGAGACACAGATAGTGAAATTCACATTCGTTTTTATTGTACTTGAACGTGGAACCTCTTGACCACGGTCTGGGGTGCTACGAAGGGGGCGTGACTACATGAGCCCCAGACACCCGTAGTAAGACCCCTCAAACAGGGTCAGAATGGGATACCTGGGGGACACGGGTGCTACCTCCATTTAGACCCCGAACTTGTGGTAGCTGACCCAGTGGGACAGACAGACAAAGAGGGTTAGCAGGTGACGTAGAGCTAACCTGTGGGTACTGGGGGTACGGGTAGAAGCTGGTTCCAGCGGTACTGATGTTGTCCTGAGGTTCAGGTGACTGAATGGCAGGACGAGACGGAACTGGAGTAAGCAAGTTGGAGATCGTCCAGAGAAGCCAGGTAATGGGCAGCAGATAGTCTGTGGAGACAAACAGTGTAAGCGAAGTACTGACAGAAACTTCAGAATGGAAGCACATGCTAGCAGGAACCAGAAGATAGCAACTGAGGATACTTGTTGCTCCGGCACCCTCCCTATGGTGGAGGGACTAGAAATAGCAATCATTCACACGCCATTGGTCAGAAGCACCTTTTGGAAAATGCACGCTGTCTCTTTAAGAGACCAGGAGCGAGCGCGTGCGCGACCTAAGCACACAGTGCGAAGACTTGCTGGCTGCACGCCAGGAAGCAGAGGAGGGAGGAGAAGCAGAGGTCCCGTCCGGACAGCGTGTAGCCGCCACAGAGCAGGAGTCCCAACGGGGACCCCACGAAGGTACAGGAACTGGACTGAGTGTAACAGTATCCCCCTCTTTACCCCCCCTCTTTTTCAAGCCTGCATAGAATCTTTTCAGAAGGTGAGGAGCCTGAATATTCTCTTTAGGCTCCCATGACCTCTCCTCAGGACCAAAGCCTTTCCAATCCACCAAATACAAAATCTTACCCCTTACTCTTTTAGTGGAAAGATGTTCTTTACCTCAGAAACATCCTCCTCACTGAGGGGCTCAGGAGTAGAACCTGGGTCTTTTTAAAAGGAGCTTAAAACTACAGGTTTGAGAAGGGAAACATGGAAAGAGTTAGGCACACGCAAAGAAGCAGGCAATTTCAATTTGTAGGAGACTGCGTTGATCTGTTTCAAGACTTCGAATGGATTGATGAAGTGAGTACCTAGTTTGTATGAGGGCACCTTCAGACTGATATACCTGGAGGAGAGCCACACCTTATCTCCGGGCCAAAAGATAGTTGCATCCAGACGTCGTTTGTCCGCATGCCTCTTCATACGTTGTGACTCTTTCTCCAAGGCAACCATGGTGTCGCTCCATAATATTTTCGAGAATTCTTCAGTAAAGATATCAGCTGCAGGGACGCCTGAAGACTCAGCGATGGGAAGAAGGATCCCGGGTTGGAGTCCAAGCACAATCTGAAATGGAGATTTTCCGGAAGATTCACTTACTTAATTATTGTACGAGAATTTTGCCCAAGGCAGCAATTTCATCCAGTCATCATGATGCTCATTGAGGAAGTGATAGAGTAAGGTTTTGGCGTGCACTCAGTCAATATAAGGGTGAGGTGCTGGTGTAATGGGACAGTCAGTCCCAATAAGTAATGAATTTGTAATTCACCGCACACTCAAAATGAATATTGCACGATATGCAAATAAAGTGTAAATTTATTCTAAACCTGGGAGCGTAACAGAATAAAGCAGCTCATGCGATCATATACTTTTTTTTTTTTTGCAAATAAAGTGTAAATTTATTCTAAACCTGGGAGCGTAACAGAATAAAGCAGCTCATGCGATCATATACAACGTTTCGGCTCCACCGGAGCCTTTCTCACGTAATTGCTGTGAATTAAAACATTTTTTAATTCACAGCGATTACGTGAGAAAGGCTCCGGTGGAGCCGAAACGTTGTATATGATCGCATGAGCTGCTTTATTCTGTTATGCTCCCAGGTTTAGAATAAATTTACACTTTATTTGCATATCGTGCAATATTCATTTTGAGTGTGCGGTGAATTACAAATTCATTGAGGAAGTGACGCAGGAATCCAGTTAGAATTTGATTGGTCCTCTCTAGTGTTGAGCGATACCGTCCGATACTTGAAAGTATCGGTATCGGAAAGTATCGGCCGATACCGGCAAAGTATCGGATCTAATCCGATACCGATACCCGATACCAATACAAGTCAATGGGACTCATGTATCGGACGGTATCCCTGATGGTTCCCAGGGTCTGAAGGAGAGGAAACTCTCCTTCAGGCCCTGGGAACCATATTAATGTGTAAAATAAAGAATTAAAATAAAAAATATTGCTATACTCACCTCTCCGACGCAGCCTGGACTTCAGCGAGGGAACCGGCAGCGTTGTTTGCTTAAAATTCGCGCTTTAACTTCCTTACGCGAAGTCCCGGCTTGTGATTGGTCGCACGCCGCCCATGTGGCCGGGACGCAACCAATCACAGCAAGCCGTGACGTAATTTCAGGTCCTTCAGGATTTTAAAATTACGTTCCGGCGTTGTGATTGGTTGCGTCGCGGTCACATGGGCGACGCGACCAATCACAAGCCGTGACGTCACGGGAGGCTGGACACGCGCGCATTTTAAAATGCGCGCGTCTCCTGCCTCCCGTGACGTCACGGCTTGTGATTGGTCGCGTCGCCCATGTGACCGCGACGCAACCAATCACAGCAAGCCGTGACGTAATTTCAGGTCCTTCAGGATTTTAAAATTACGTTCCGGCGTTGTGATTGGTTGCGTCGCGGTCACATGGGCGACGCGACCAATCACAAGCCGTGACGTCACGGGAGGCAGGAGATGCGCGCATTTTAAAATTAATTTTAAAATCCTGAAGGACCTGAAATTACGTCACGGCTTGCTCTGATTGGTTGTGTCCCGGCCACATGGGCGGCGCGCGACCAATCACAAGCCGGGACTTCGCGTAAGGAAGTTAAAGCGCAAATTTTAAGCAAACAACGCTGCCGGTTCCCTCGCTGAAGTCCAGGCTGCGTCGGAGAGGTGAGTATAGCAATATTTTTTATTTTAATTCTTTATTTTACACATTAATGTTGTTTCGATACCGATACCACAAAAGTATCGGATCTCGGTATCGGAATTCCGATACAGCAAATATCAGCCGATACCCGATACTTGCGGTATCGGAATGCTCAACACTAGTCCTCTCTACTTGCCCATTGGATTGAAGATGATATGCAGAAGAGAAGTCCAGCTCCACTTGCACAGATTTACAAACCGCTCTCCAGAACTTGAAGGTGAACTGGACGCCCCTGTCGGATACAATGTGGAGAGGAAACCCATGAAGATGGAAGATGTGCTGTATGAAATGGTCAGCGAGCTCAGGAGCAGATGGAAGACCGGGTAACGGAACGAAGTGGGCCATCTTCGAGAAACAATCCACCACTACCCAGATGACGGTACAGCCAGAAGAGACGGGGAGATCAGTAATGAAGTCCATTGCGATGTGCTGCCAGGGAACTGAAGGAATAATGAGAGGTAATAGCTGCCCAGAGGGCAGATGCTTAACAGTCTTGTTGCAGCACAGAACTAGGATAGATGGGGGAAAACTGACCCTGCACTGAATCTAGGCTGATACCCTACGATGGAGTGGGAGACCCATTCCTAGCGAATAGACCCACCGATGATCCTAGGTAAAACTCAAGCGAACACCTATAGATAGGGGAAAGGAGGTCCCTGAAAGATCTAAGGACTGGGTATAAAAACAGGTCACCTCCTAATAGAAAACACAGAAATGGCTGCAGAAACCAACTGAAAACAGAAACTAAGGATAGCAGAAATTAGTTTTCACTCAAAATCTGTAGAACTTTGCAGACTCTCTGCCAATGCGACTCCAGATCAGGTGAATAGATCAAAATATCATCCAAATAAACAATAACACTCCTACCGATCAACAACCTCAGAATGTCATTAATGAAATTTTGAAAAAAGCAGGCGCATTGGTAAGGCCAAAAGGCATCACCAGACACTCAAAATGACCTTCCGGGGTATTAAAGGCTGTCTTCCATTCTTCGCTCTCCTTCTCCCACAGCAAATTATATGCCCCATGAAGGTCAATCTTAGAGAACCACTTCGCTCTGGTTAGTTGGTTAAACAAATCCGGAATCAGCAGCAATGGGTAAGGATTGCGCACAGTGATCTTATTAATCTCCCGAAAATCCAGACACGGCCTAAGGCCCCATCCTTCTTTTTGACAAAAAAGAATCCTACAGCCACAGAAGACTTAGAGGGTCTTATATGACCTGCAGCTAAACTAGTCTGTAGATATTCCTTTAAGTTAGGTATATCTCAAGGCACGGTGCATATAATAATTGTACATAGGAGGAAAGAATATAATCTATATCTATAACCACCAATGTGCACCAATGGAGAGTATATCGGACGATCGGAAACCATATAGAACAAACAACGAAAAAACGAAACAAAGTCCAAGATATAATATAAATTACAATATTTATTAAAATATATATAGTATGATGTAACAGTGGGAAAAATATCATAAAAGGAACATCACCAGGGACATATGGATGGCAACACTCAAATTAAATAAGTATATCACCTAGTGTGATGATAACATATATATATATGCCTATATCCATGGGCAATAGAAATATATAGCAGACAGAAAAATGATAATAGTAAATAAGTAATCAATAATAATGATAAAGTGCATGTGCAGACTATAATAAATTCGTGGCTAAGGAGAAGACCAAAAGATGCTAATATTGGTGCAAACTATTAATGCTGGATCTAGGCGGTATATCTTATGGTAGTCATAGTGCCATAGTCATAATGACCTTAAAGACATGAATTGCCCAGCAAAGACAAAGAATAACATAAGGAATAAACATAAGTGAGGATCAAAAGAAAGCCACCTGGTATTACCTGCTGCTACGCCAAATAGGATAAGTGTCCCTGGGATGTGCCAAGCCCCAACGCGCGTTTCGGCGTCTGCCTTCGGGTTGCCTGACACTGATCTTTTCCAATGGAGAACCCCTTCCAGCAGCTTTAGTTTATTTTTTCAAATATAATATTTTGTAAATTTTATTTAGTTTTGTGTGAAAAGTCGCATCCGAGTTACAGCAGCAGGCTCTATGTGCTGCAGGATTTCAGTGGTTACTAAGGAAGTCGGGCCCCCTTGTTAGCAGAAATTGTGGTGGATTCAGGCTTCCTGTGATACATTCAGGGCTGTTTGATCACAGCCCTCTGGAAAGTTCCCCTTCCCCTCCCCTAATGTGCTAGGTCCTGGACACGAGAAGGGCTTCCCCCTGTGTAAAGCCAGTAAAGGACTGAGCACATGGGGTGTTGGGGAGCTTTGCAGGGGGCTGTGAACCAGCAGCCCTGTATACATCATAGAGAGCACATTGATGCCTCTTTCAGACTTGCTGTTTTCCTGGCGATTACAGCGGCGATTTAAAACCGCGGGGGTAATTGCCAGGAAGATAGAACTTTTTTTAAAATGGAAAACCGTTCGGCTTTTGCTGCACAGTTTTCCCGCGATTTGAGCCCATTGACTTGCATTGGGAAAATCGAGTGCTATGTAGTGGTTTTGCTGGCGACTACCGCTGCGGTTTTAAACTGCTGCGATAATCGCCAGCAAAACCGCTAGTCTGAAAGAGGCCTGACAGTTGCACGTCCCATGCAGCCATTCCCCCCTAGAGTCCATCCACAAGTTCTGCTACTAAGGCGAAACGACCTCCTTATTAGCCACTGAAATCCTGCACAATACATGGAGCTGCTGCTGAAACTTGGATGGACTTTTCACACAGAAGTGAAGTTGCTGGAAGGGGTGCTCCATTGGAAAAGAAGATTAGTGCCACAGGTACTATAACATAGCAAAACTTGTTTTTTTTAGAGTTACGCTTTAACTGTATAAATTAAAACTGTTAAACAAGAAACATAAACGGTATAGAGGGGGAAGGGTTAGAGAAAAAGAGGAAAGAAAATAAAAATTGCAGGTGTTAATGTTTGAATTATTTTACAGCTAAATATATGACCATCAACTAAAATTCAAAGCTGTAGGCGATGCCTCTCAGATAATCTATCAAGCTTCTATTGCTGAAATCTTGCACAAAATGTTTAACCCTTGCTGAAATTGCAGCGTATTTTTTGTTTCTTGCAGTGGTGGGATTTCCTGCTATTATCTGAATAATTTCTAAACTGTGGAGCTTTTGCTCATGTTTCAGACAGTTAATGAACCGGTATATATTTGGGAAAAGAGTACCACATGTTTCTTGAAAGCTACGGTGCCATCCTTCAACATTATTATTTGCTCGCTGTTGATCATTTAATGTTCGTTCATACATATTCCAACGTTCACCTGGAAACAAAGGTGCCAGACATCCTCTGCGAGTCATTTGACCAATGTAGGTATCTTCAAAATAGTTGGCAATGGGTATGGTTTCTTGTGGAAATTCAGGATTTTCCACTAACTCTTCAAATGGAGGCACAACATTCTGTGTTGGTAGAAAGGCAAGGGCAGGTATCATGCGTATCCAACGAGCAAATTCATGGTCATCTTGATATTGCACCTTGAGTCCTTCATTTTGAACTTTACGCCAAACTGACTGTGATAGGTGGAAGAAGCAACCGGTCTTCTTGAGGTTGAGGAATTCATTCTCAAATGCCTGGATTGCAGCTAGTTCAAAATCCAACATCAGGTTGGGTGGCTGCAGTCCAGGTTGTATGTTCTTCAGCTCTTGTAGCAATCTCTGGTATGTTGAATGGTTCTTGTCCATCAGTAAGGCGTACACTACAGGAACAACAAGGCCGCTCTGGACTACATGATTTGTATAAAGTTGCTTGAACAAGGATAGTGTAGTGGAAAAAATGCCATCAGCAAACCACTCTTTACTTTGGGCCAGTTAATGGAGATTGTACTGCAGTGCGCAGGCGCCGGGCCTCTCTGACCTTTCCCGATGCCTGCGCACTGCAGTACTTTGCTCTGCCCTCAACAGGGAGGTACTCCTGCGCCGGAGCCGCAGCGTGAAGACAAGAAGAGGACGTCATCGTAAGAAGATGGGAGGCCCCGGACCGGACACCCATTGGACCAGAACAGAACCGGGACCACCCCTGGGTGAGTATAATCTAACCTCTTTTTCTCATCTTTCAGGATACATCAGGGGCTTATCTACAGCATTACAGAATGCTGTAGATATGCCCCTGATGCCGGTGGCCACAGCTTATAGGTGAAAAATTGGGTGACAGGTTCCCTTTAAAGTCCATTCACATGCACTAAGTAGTTGCAGCAGACAATCTGCAGCTAATATATATAGCAGAAAATTCTACACTAAAATTAACATCTAGTGATGCGGGTTTGATGCGACAACCTTGTCCTCTGGCTGTGATTGACAAGGCTGGATACCTGCAAATCATGGTTGGTGGACAAGGTTAACACTCTGCTTATGAACATGGCAGACCACTGTATCTTAAAGGCAGGACTTCTACTTTGAAGCTGAGCAGAGAATTAAATGGCAACTAAACAAGTGAGGCATAGTGGCAATCAGTAGGTCTCATCCTACATTATACTATCCTCAAAGTTTCCCTTTAAGGCAAAAAAATCACATAGTATTCTATATCAGCTCTTTGTAATATATAATTTTTCACATTTGTGCAACATAAACTTTGCAATAATTCTGCATAATGGAAATGTTAAATGCTTACCAGAGTCATGCAGAAGGAACTGCTGCTGAATGCCATCAATATTGATCCCCTGAAACTCCTGGGGAATAACATGTTGATCAAGGGTTTGGGGCAACCTTAGAATATTGCCAAGTTGCCTTGATAATCGTATTGTTCTCTTCAGTGATGCTTTCTTTGGGAGAAGTGCTATAACATTAGAATGGGCTCCTGAAATGACTTCTGTGAGAATCTGTTGTGGTGTCTCCTGTGTTGTCCTTGCCCTGGTGACCGTTTCATTGACAAGTCGGATTGCTTCAGGTCTTGCAGCTTGTGCTGCGTGGTTGTGAGGATTGGTTACTTTCACCACTTCACCAGATGCTTCATTGGTCCAAACACGGCCCTTGCAAGTCGACCATTTTTCACATACCCAGATGCCATGGACATCGTCAGCCATTCGTTTGGAAAATACGTAAATGTGATTCTCGTAGACCAACTTCTTCTTCCCACGTCTGGATAGAACTGAATTCATACTTGTAGAAAGTGAATTGCTGTGGAAGCTGACTGATTTTTTTGTGCTAGGACACCTCTCTCTTTGTAGAGATTTTAGACACTGCTATATTCTGATGTAAAGATGGAATAAGAGCTAGTCTAAGGTAACTTGCAGGAGGAAACCTGACATGAAAATTGTTACATCTGCAACAAAACTTGCAAACAAGCAGGTCAGTGCTGGGTCAGGTAAAAGTTCACAAAATGTTTTGATTTTAGAGTGGTTTAGATTCCCCACCTAAATCAGGCCTCATTCACACTACATTTTTTTAATCCGTTTATTTTTTTCGTGTTATGTTTTTGTAACACAAAAACGTTTTAGAATAGTTTTGGAAAATGTCTTGTTAAATTTGCAGGCAAAATGTTCTGACACTATAATGCAATCAGTTGAGAGGTTAACAGATGGAAACAGTTGATTTAACATGTCACAAAAGTGCAGCACTCTGTACAGTACTTTTGTGGCATGTGGATTGATGACGGACGGGAATTCATGAACCACAAGGACAAACTAGCAAAACATCCAAACACAAAATTCTGGGGGCAAAACAGGGTACAAACATCCGGGGGCGAACTGCCGGGGGCAAACTGCTGGGGGCGAACAATTGATGATGGACAGGAATTCATGAACCACAAGGGTACAAACATCAGGGGGCGGACTGCCAGGGGCCAAACATTGATGGCGGACAGGAATTCAAAAACCACAAGGGTACAAACATCCGGGGGCGGACTAACAGGGGCGAATTGCTGGGGGCGAACAATTGATGATGGACAGGAATTCATGAACCACAAGGGTACAAACATCCGGGGGCAAACTGCCAGGGGTGAACTGCTGTGGTGAAACATTGATGACGGACGGGAATTCATGAATCACAAGGGTACAAACATCCGGGGGCGAACTACCAGGGGCGAACTACTGGGGGCGAAACATTGATGACGGACGGGAATTCATGAATCACAAGGGTAGAAACATCTGGGGGCGAACTGCCAGGGGCAAACTGCTGGGGGTGAAACATTGATGACGGACAGGAATTCATGAACCACAAGGGTACAAACATCTGGGGGCGAACTGCCGGGAGCGAATTGCTGGAGGCGAAACATTGATGACGGATGGGAATTCATGAATCACAAGGGTACAAACATCCGGGGGCGAACTGCTGGGGGCAAACTTCTTGGGGCGAAAAATTGATGATGGACAGGAATTCATGAACCACAAGGGAACAAACATCTGGGGCAAACTGCCGGGGGCAAACTGCTGCGGGTGAAAAATTGATGATGGACAGGAGTTCATGAACCACAAGGGTACAAACATCTGGGGGTGGACTGCCGGGGGCAAACTGCTGGAGGCGAAAAATTGATGATGGACAGGAATTCATGAACCACAAGGGTACAAACATCTGGGGGTGAACTGCCGGGGGCGAAACATTGATGACGGACAGGAATTCATGAGCCACAAGGGTACAAACATCCGGGGGCAAACTGCCGGGGGTAAACTGCTGTGGGTAAACTGCTGGGGGCAAACTGCTGGGGGCGAAACATTGATGACGGATGAGAATTCATGAACCACAAGGGTCCAAAATTCGGGGGCGAACTACCGGGGGCGAACTGCTGGGGGAGAAACATTGATGACGGACGGGAATTCATGAATCACAAGGGTACAAACATCCGGGGGCGAACTGCTGGGGGCGAAACATCTGGGGGTGAAATGTGCGGGGGTGAAATGTACCCGGGGTGAACTGCTGGGGGCGAACTGCTGGGGGTGAAATGTGCGGGGGTGAAATGTGCGGGGGTGAAATGTGCGGGGGTGAAACATCCTGGAGGCCAAATGCTGGGGACGAAATGTGCAGGGGCGAAATGTACCCGGGGCGAACTGCTGGGGGCGAACTGCTGGGTCGAACTGCTGGGGGTGAACTGCTGGGGGCGAACTGCTGGGGGCGAACTGCTGGGGGTGAACTGCTGGGGGCGAAATGTGCGGGGGTGAAACATCCTGAGGGCCAAATGCTGGGGACGAAATGTTTGGGGGCGAAATGTACCCAGGGGCGAACTGCTGGGGGCAAACTGCTGGGGGAGAAACATCCAAATCCCAGCTGGACAAACTGTTACGGAACTGCAACACTGAACTAGAGTAGAAGGGGGGAAAACTGACCCTGCACTGAGACTAGGCTGATACCTTACGATGGAGTGGGCGACCCATGCCTTGCGAATAGACCCACTGACGATCCTAGGTTAAACTCAAGCGAAGACCTATAGACAGGGGGAAGGAGGTCCCTGAAAGATCTAAGGACTGGGTATAAAAACAGGTCACCTCCTAATAGAAAAGTCAGTTGCAGAAATCACCTGAAAACATAAACTAAGGATAGCAGAACCACAGATCCCAGAACTGCACAATATCAAACACAGAAAGCTATCAAAGCACCTAGCCAGAACTCTAGCGGATTAACCTTTCTGACCTCGGACGGGATAGTCCAAAGTCAGATCCCCCGCTTTGATGCAGGGCTCCGGTGGTGAGCCTGCATCAAAGCCGGGACAAGTCAGCTGTTTTGAACCGCTAACATGTGCCCGCAATAGCGGCGGGTGAAATCGTGATTCACCCGCCGCTATTAACTAGTTAAATGCCGCTGTCAAACGCAGGCAGCGGCATTTAACTACCGCTTCTGGCCGCGCGGCCGAAGATGCGTGCATCGCCGACCCCCGTCACATGATCGGGGGTCAGCGATGCTTCTGCATTGTAACCATAGAGGTCCTTGAGATCTCTATGGTTACTGATCCCCGCAGCTGTGAGCGCCACCCTGTGGTCGGCGCTCATAGCACACCTGCATTTCTGCTGCATAGCAGCGATCTGATGATCGCTGCTATGTAGCAGAGCCGATCCAGTTGTGCCAGCTTCTAGCCTCCCATGGAGGCTATTGAAGCATGGCAAAAGTTTAAAAAAAAGTTAAAAAAACCGCTGCGTTAAGAATCATCCAATCTATCAATAAATAAAAAGGATTAACCTGATCGCTAAACGGCGTAGCGAGAAAAAAAATTGAAATGCCAGAATTACGGTTTTTTGGTCACCACGACATTGCGTTAAAATGTAATAACGGGCAATCAAAAGAACGTATCTGCAGCCAAAATGGTATCATTAAAAACGCCAGCTCGGCACGCAAAAAATAAGCCCTCAACCGACTCCAGATCATGAAAAATGGAAACGCTATGGGTATCAGAATATGGCGCAATTTTGGTTTGGGGTTTTTTTAGCAAAGTTTGGAATTTTTTTTCACTACTTAGATAAAAAACAACCTAGACATGTTAGGTGTCTATGAACTCGTAATGACCTGGAGAATCATAATGGTAGGTCAGTTTTAGCATTTAATGAACCTAGCAAAAAAGCCAAATAAAAAACAAGTGTGGGATTGCACTTTTTTGCAATTTTTACCGCACTTGGAATTTTTTTCCCGTTTTCTAGTACACGACATGCTAAAACCAATGATGTCATTCAAAAGTACAACTTGTTTCACAAAAAATAAGCCCTCACATGGCCATATTGATGGAAAAATAAAAAAGTTGTGGGAAGTAGGGGAGCGAAAAACGAACACGGAAAAACGGAAAATCCCAAGGTCATGAAGGGGCTAATACTGTTGTCCAGCAAGGAATGGGAGGCAGGTGCTGGGTAATAAAGGGTGATACAATCACCTGACCTAAGACAACCCAGCACCGGGGAAAAAGAACAGCAGCCAGAAAACCACAACAAGATGGCGGATGGTCAAAAAACAAAACAGATTGTAACAGTAGACATGTGGTAACTGTTATTTATTAACTATTTTGTGTGACATATCTCTCTGGTTTAACGGCATCAAAATTAAATGTTTGAAAATTGTAAAATGTTCAACATGTTTTGCCAAAATTTCAATACTTTCACAGATAACAAAAAACTATCTACCTAAATTTACCACTAACACCAAGTACAAAATGTCACTGTGAGGAGATGGCCACATACTAAAGGCTATAGGATGAATGGGTGTAGAATGGAGTCCACAGCTCTAAGAGATACATACTTTTTCCACTGCGGAGCACCGATTGCGTCTATATTATAGTAATTTAATAGATATTTATTTGCTGTGTTTTATTAGTGATTTGCTTGATTGTCAGCTCATCCTCAGGAATCAATGTTTCTATTCAGTGACAGCAAGCAAAGGAAAGCGTGCAGGTTGGATCTTATGTATACCTAAGGACAGACAGGAGATTGCCAAAGGTAAATTAATCAAGGTCTCACGCCATACTATTCCCAGCCCTAGGCTCATTGTGTGGATGGGGATTGTAGACCCAAGGTTGCCGGGAACTTGATTTTAACCACAAAAAAAATAAAAAAACAATGATTTTTCATTCCTTCTCTCCAGCGAACGCTGCTGGGAAGAAGGAATGAATTCCGGCTTCAGCACCCAAAGCAGGGGACAGCACTTACTGTAGCGCTGTCTCCTGCACAGTCCGTGTGGTACATAGTCGGCACACGGATGGCACATGGACAGCATCCATGTGCGGTACGTGTTTACATGGACCCATTGACTTTAATGGGTCCGTGTGATACGTGCGCTCCCACGAACACTGACATGTCTCCATGTTTTTCAAACGGACACACGGTCCGTGAAAACACGCTGACATGTGCAGAGACACATTTATTTTAATGTGTCTATGTGAGTCAGTGTCTCCGGTACATGAGAAAACTGTCACCACACGTACCGGAGCCACTGACAATTGAAACAGGCCTAAAACTGAATGAGCTGAATAGCCACTTTCAGGCTAATTTAATTGCCAAATTAAAACAAAAAATTACAAACTTGCACTGATAATTTACTATTAATTCCTTTTTTTATTTTCCCCTACTCCCAAGTTCTCTTTTATAATGCAAATATGCCAAAACATTGTATGTTATGCTAGTGTTGTAGATACATTTTAAAATTTTTAAATTAATAAACTCTAACAATATTTGACAGTAAAGTGAGACAATTTATTTGATAGGGAACCAATTGAATTGGCTTTTCAGTGACATACTACTGTTATGCATACTATTAACTGCACTATTTTACCACAATCAAGCTTTTTATAATCTATTATTGGTAAGCAACCAAAGCATAAGTGCTCATTTTTCCTTAAACCCTTAACGACCGCCGATACGCCTTTTAACGGCGGCAGTTAAGGGTACTGTGGAAAAAGTGAATAGCGCCCCCAGAGTCGGATTTTCTCTGGGGTCTCGGTTGCTGAGGGTAGCCGAGACCCCAGAGAACATGATTCGGGGGGGTTTACCTACCCCCGGGTTGCGACCACCGGTAATTAACCGTTTACCGGCGACTGCAAAAAAACAAACAAACCGAGATTTCCCATTTAATTTCTCTGTCCTCTGATGTGATCGCACATCAGAGGACAGAGAAATAGGGGGATTCGGGGACCCTATCATACTTACTGGTGTCCCTGGGTCCTCCTGCGTCCCCTCCTGGCCAACAGCTTTTTCCTCCGGGAAGAAAATGGCGGGCGCATGCCTGCCGTGATGAGCCAGCTGGCAGAGGAAGATTCTTCCTCTTGTTTTATTTTGGTCACTGTGAGATCCTAGGGTTAGGGTTGGGGCTAAAGTTATGGTTAGGGTTGGGGCTAAAGTTAGGGTTAGGGCTAGGGTTAGGGTTGGTGCTAAAGTTAGGGTTAGGGTTAGGGTTGGGGCTAAAGTTAGGGTTAGGGCTAGGGCTGGTGCTAAAGTTAGGGTTAGGGTTGGGGCTAAAGTTAGGGTTAGGACTAGGTATAGGGTTGGTGCTAAAGTTAGGGTTAGGGTTGGGGCTAAAGTTAGGGTTAGGGTTGGTGCTAAAGTTAGGGTTAGGGCTAGGGCTTGTGCTAAAGTTAGGGTTAGGGTTGAGGCTAAAGTTAGGGTTAGGGCTAGGTATAGGGTTGGTGCTAAAGTTAGGGTTAGGGTTGGGGCTAAAGTTAGGGTTAGGGTTGGTGCTAAAGTTAGGGTTAGGGCTAGAGTTGGGGCTAAAGTTATGGTTAGGGTTGGGGCTAAAGTTAGGGTTGGGGCTAAAGTTAGAATTAGAGTTGGGATTAGGGTTAGGGTTGGGATTTGGGTTTGGATTAGGGTTAGAGTTGGTATTTGGGTTAAGGTTGGCATTAGGGTTACGTTTGGGATTAGAGTTAGGTTTGGGATTAGGGTTAAGGTTAGGGTTGGGGTTAGGTTTGAGGTTAGGGTTGAGATTATGATTAGGGGTGTGTTGGGCTTAGGGATTTGATTAGGGTTAGGGTGGTGATTAAGGTTAGGGGTGTTTTGGTGTTAGGGTTGTGATTAGGTTATGCCATAACCCTAATCACAACCCTAACGCCAAAACACCCCTAACCCTAATCCCAACCCTAACCATAACCGTTATGGTTGGGTTGGGATTAGGGTTAGGGGTGTTTTGGGGTTAGAGTTTTGATTAGGGTTATGGATTGGGTTGGGGTGTGTATGGGGTGTGTTTGGGTTATGGTTGGAGTTAGAATTGGGGGGTTTCCACTGTTTAGGTACATCAGTGGGTCTCCAAACGCGACAGCCAATTTTGCGTTCAAAAAGTCAATTGGTGCTCCCTCCCTTCTGAGCTCTGCCGTGCGCTCAAACAGTGGTTTACCCCCAAATATGGGGTATCAGCGTAATCGGAACTGATTGGACAACAACTTTTGGTGTCCAGTTTCTCCTGTTACCCTTGTGAAAATAAAAAAAATTGGGGGCTATAAAATCATTTTTGTGGGGAAAAAAAATGTTTTTTTTATTTTCATGGCTCTGCGTCAAACTTCTGGGAAGCACTTGGGTGTTCAAAATGCTCACCACATATCTAGATAAGTTCCTTGGGGGTCTAGTTTCCAAAATAGGGTCACTTGTGGGGGGTTTCTACTGTTTAGGTACATCAGGGGCTCTGAAAATGAAACATGACACCCGCAGACCATTCCATCAAAGTCTGCATTTTAAAACGTCACTACTTCCCTTCCGAGCCCTGATGTGTGCAAAACAGTGGTCTACCCCACATATGGGGTATCAGCATACTCAGAACAAATTGGACAACACATTTTGGGGTCCAATTTCTCCTGTTGCCCTTGGGAAAATAAAAAATTGGGGATAAAAAAATCATTTTTGTGGAAAAAAAGTTATATATATTTTTACGACTCTGCATTATAAACTTCTGTGAAGCACTTGGGCTTTCAAAGTGCTCACCTCACATCTAGATAAGTTCCTTGGGGGGCCTAGTTTCCAAAATGTGGTCATTTGTGGGGGGTTTCTACTGTTTAGGTACATCAGGGGCTCTGCAAACGTAACATAATGCCCACAGACCATTCTATCAAAGTCTGCCTTCCAAAACAGCGCGCCTTCCCTTCCAAGCTCTGCCATGCGCCCAAACAGTGGTCTCCCCCACAGGTATCAGCATACTCAGGATAAATTGCACAATAAATTTTGGGGTCCAATTTCTCCTGTTACCCTTGTGAAAGTAAAAATCTGGGGGTGAAAAGATCATTTTTGTGGAAAAAAATATTTTTTATTTTCATGGATCTATATTATAAACGTCTGTGACGCAGTTGGGGGTTTATAGTGCTCGCAACACATCTAGATAAGCTCTTTGGGGGGTCTAGTTTCCAAAATGGGGTCACTTGTGGGGGGTTTCTACTGTTTAGGTACATCAGGAGCTCTGCAAATGCAACATGACGCCCGCATGCCATTCCATCAAAGTCTGCATTTTAAAACATCACTACTTCCCTTCCGAGCCCCGATGTGTGCCCAAATAGTGGTCTCCCCCCACATATGGGGTATTAGCGTACTCAGTACAAACTGGACAACAAATTTTGGGGTCCAATTTCTCCTGTTACCCTTGAGAAAATAAAAAATTGCGAGCTAAAAAGTCCTTTTTGAGGAAAAAAAGGATTTCTTATTTTCACGGCTCTACGTTATAAATTTCTGTGAAGCACTTGGGGGTTCAAAGTGCTCACCACACATCTAGATAAGTTCCATAATAGGTTTAGTTTCCAAAATGGGGTCACTTGTGGGGGTTTCCTCTGTTTAGTCACATCAGGGGCTCTCCAAAATGCGACATGGCATGATCTCAATTCCAGCCAATTCTGCATTGAAAATGTCAAACGGAACTCCTTCTCTTCCAAGCTCTGCCGTGCGCCCAAATTGTGGTTTACCCCCGCATATGGAGTATTGGCGTACTCAGGACAAATTGCACAACAACAGTAGGAGTCTAATTTCTCCTGTTACCCTTGTAAAAATAAAAATTTGGGAGCAAAAATATAATTTTTGTAGAAAAAATGCGATTTTTTATTTTCATGGCTCTACGTTAAAAACTTCTGTGAAGCACCTGGGGGTTTAAAGTGCTCACCACTCATCTAGTTAAGTTCCTTAAAGGGTCTAGTTTCCAAAATGGTGTCAATTGTGGGGGGTTTCTACTGTTTAGGCACATCAGGGGCTCTCCAAATGCGACATGGCGTCCGATCTCAATTCCAGCCTATTCTGCATTGAAAAAGTCAAACGGTGCTCCTCTTCCAAGCTCCGCCGTGCGCCCAAACAGCAGTTTGCCCCCACATATGGGGTATTGACATACTCAGGAGAAATTGCACAACAGCTTTAATGGTCTAATTTCTCCTGTTACCCTTGTGAAAATAAGAATTTGTGGGCGAAAAGATCATTTTTGTGTAAAAAATGCGATTTTTTTATTTTCACGGCTCTACGTTATAAACTTCTGTGAAGCACTTGGTGGTTTAAAGTGCTCACCACACATCTAGATAAGTTCCTTAAGGGGCATAGTTTCCAAAATGGTGTCACTTGTGGGGGGTTTCCACTGTTTAGGCACATCTGGGGCTCTCCAAACACGATATGGCGTCCGATCTCAATTCCAGCCAATTCTGCATTGAAAAAGTCAAACGGCGCTCCTTCTCTTCCAAGCCCTGCCGTGCACCCAAACAGTGGTTTACCCCCACAAATGGGGTATCAGCATATTCAGGAGAAATTGCGCAACTAATTTTGTGGTTCATTTTCTATTTTTACCCTTGTGAAAATGAAAAAATTGGTTCTGAAATAAAATGTTTGCAAAAAAAAGTTAAATGTTCATTTTTTCCTTCCACATTGTTTCAGTTGCTGAACCACGTCAAGGGTTAATAAACTTCTTGAATGTGATTTTGAGCACCTTAAGGGGTATAGTTTTTAGAATGGTGTCAAGTTTGGGTATTTTCTGTCATGTACACCCCTCAAAGTGACTTTAAATGTAAGGTGGTCCCTAAAAAAAAATGGTTCTGTAAATTTTGTTGTAAAAATGAGAAATCGCTGGTCAACTTTTAACCCTTATAACTTCCTAACAAAAAAAAAATTGTTTCCAAAATTGTGCTGATGTAGATATGTTGGAAATGTTATTTATTAACTATTTTGTGTAACATATCTCTCTGATTTAAGGGCATAAAAATTAAAAGTTTGAAAATTGCAAAATGTTAAACATTTTTGCCATATTTCCATTTTTTTCATAAATAATCGCAAGTAATATCAAATAAATGTTAACACTAACATGAAGTAAAATATGTCACGAAAAGAAATTCTCAGAATAAGCGGGATCCGTTAAAGCGTTCCAGAGTTATAACCTCATAAAGTGATAGTGGTCAGAATTGTAAAAATTGGCTCGGTCATTAAGTGCCAAATTGGCTCTGTCACTAAGGGGTTAAAATCATGCCCTGGTACTATGATTGACAGTTTAATCTGCTGTCAAATGTGCTGCAGAGCGAGCTGTCAGCTAAAGTGCCATATGGTGCTTGCAGCCGTACTGAGTGGAGACTCTGGCGTACATCTACAACTGTAAGCCGGTGACTAATGGAAGAAATAAGGCTCCCTCTGCTTCCTCCGCACTTTCAGTAAGGCAACCAGAGAGCACTGTAAGGTTATTAATCTGCAGATTAACCCTAAATATGTAGGTTAATAATATTTGGGGATGTGAAAGGTTCTCTTAAGCAGTATTTAATAACTAACCAATATATTATTTGGATGATAGTATTTTGAATAACAGGGAGCTTTGTTCAGTTCCAAAAAGCCCATTTTTGGAAACTACAATGCATAATTAGGGTCATCTGCAACATTATATCTGATAATTGGTGAAAGGCGTCAAAATAGAATGACAAGGTTGATTTGACATAGTGACATCCTATCAGTCTAGCAACTGATGAGTTTAAACATGCATGTTAGTTCATTTTTAAGATTCAGAAGCAACCTACTGGAATGATAAAAAAAAAACTAAAAACTTGGAGTATCATAATAGGAATATATTTAAACAAATATTGTGAATACCTGAAGATACTGAATAAAGGAATGTCAGTGCAGAGTAACGTGTGGCCTACCCAAATGTTTAAGGTCTATGTGCAGTCCAGAGCTGGGTAAGGCTACTTTCACACTAGCATTTTTCTGCGGACGTCGAAAAGCGTCGTTTTGGTAGAAAAACGCATCCTGCAAAATCTCCCGCAGGATGCGTTTTTTCCCATAGACTTGCATTAGCGATGCATCGAGACGGATTGTCATGCGTTGTGTACATTTTGCGACGGATGCGTCGGAATGTCCCAACACGTCGTCTGGAAAAAACGTTGAATGTAACGTTTTTTGTCTGCGCTGGAAAAACGTGTCGCGACGCTTCCTTATTAATGCATCGTTGGCTACAATGGCAGCCTATGAGCGCACGATGCGTCGGGACACGTTTTTTGACGGAATGCAGCGCTGCAATCCGTTTTTTTATACTGAGCATGCTCAGAAGCAGGATTTTGTTGCCAATTTCCCCAGACAACCCCTAATCTATATAAACCAGGCCTGAGCCTTCAACCCCAGATATGCCAGAAAGAAGACAGAAGCCAGAAGACAGCCTGCCAGCATCTGCAGAGCATCTGCCCAGCATCTGACCAGCATCTGCCCAGCCTGCCAGCCTGTGCCCAGCCTGCCATCATCTGCCAAGCCTGCCAGCATCTGCCAAGCCAGCCAGTGTCCAGAGGCCTGCCAGCTTCAGAACCTAAAGCTGCAGCATTCCAGCCAGTGTGAGTATATATTCTGCCATTTTTGCATGCGTCTGTGTGCATGTGTGTGTGTGCGTGTGCATGTATTTTTGTCTGTATGACGTACTGAATACAGTCAGAGCTAAACCTGAACCAGAGCTAAACCTGAACCAGAGCTGAACCTGTATACAGCCAGAGGCCTGACATCGTACTGCACCACCCAGCGTCCTGCCAGAGTCCAGCTCCAGCATGAGGCCTGCCCTTGTGAAGCCAGTCAGCTTTGAGCTCCAGCCTGATTCCTGCCATTTTTGCATTCGTCTGTGGGTGCGTGTGTGTGTGCGTCTGTGTGCATCTTATGCCTTTTGCTGGGTTATTTTGTGTATGTGTTCGTGCGTTTTATGCCTGCACCTGTGTGCTTTTGTGCATGTGTCTGTGTGATTGCGGGTGCATGCGTCCGTGCACGTGCTTTTTTTTTTACTGTGATGTATTTACCAAGTTGTGCAATTTGTGCAGCCTGTGGTTTAGTGTGTGAGCATGTGTCAGCATGTGTCTTGCGTGTGTGTTCTTTTTTTCTCAACATATATTTTTGGTGTTTTATTGCTCAATAAATTTCCATTTGATGTACTTGTATTTCAAATAAAGAGCATTTTTGCTCCTATTGTGATGTTTAAAAAAAAAAAACAAGAAATAATTAATAAAAAGTTTATGAAAAATCTCCGTAGTATCATTTCACAAAGGTAAATTTTTAACTGGTGTATGTACAAATGTCCGTACATGCAAAACTGTGTTGGTGCAGGGTTTATTTATTAAAGATAAAAGGTAATCTATTTTTTTTTAGAAGGAAAATAAAATGTGGTACAGTTTGTTTTAAATGGATCTTTTCAAATCACAGATATGATCAATACAATATGAACTGGTGTGTAGGCCTTTCAAGTTTCCAGGAGTGTTTTTTTTTTTTTTTTTTTTTGGGGGGGGGGGTTAGGGGTAAATGGTTTTACAGCTAGCACATACAAATGCAGTAGGGAATCCAGCTCAGACTGGTGTGCCTTGGGTAATTTTTTGGGTGGTTTATCTCCGAACTTTCGCAGTTGGCCTGCATGAACATTACTTTGATAATTTCAGCAGGGTGGTTATTACATCATTTACATTCGTGAGTTTGGGGGGTTGTTTCTAACAATATAAACTTGTCATACTTGCAGAGCCACCAGGGACCACAGCCGACTACCCGAAGGCCCAGAAACACCTCCCACCAGGGACCACAGCCGCCCGGACCAAGTAAAGGACCCAGGGACCACAGCCGCTTTGCTGATGTAAGTATTAAAGACCCTACAGCTTCAATTTCAATGTGTATAGTACATTACAAGGGTTTTTATACTTGCAGAATCACCAGGGACCACAGCGGACTACCTGAAGGCCCAGGAACACCTCCCACCAGGGACCACAGCCGCCCGGACCAAGTAAAGGACCCAGGGACCACAGCCGCTTTGCTGATGTAAGTATTAAAGACCCTACAGCTTCAATTTCAATGTGTATAGTACATTACAAGGGTTTTTATACTTGCAGAAACACCAGGGACCACAGCGGACTACCTGAAGGCCCAGGAACACCTCCCACCAGGGACCACAGCCGCCCGGACCAAGTAAAGGACCCAAGGACCACAGCCGCTTTGCTGATGTAAGTATTAAAGACCCTGCAGCTTCAATTTCAATGTGTATAGTACATTACAAGGGTTTTTATACTTGCAGAAACACCAGGGACCACAGCGGACTACCTGAAGGCCCAGGAACACCTCCCACCAGGGACCACAGCCGCCCGGACCAAGTAAAGGACTCAAGGACCACAGCCGCTTTGCTGATGTAAGTATTACAGCTTCAATTTCAATGTGTATAGTAGATTACAAGGGTTTTTATACTTGAAGAAACACCAGGGACCACAGCGGAAAGTCAGGGACTACAAAACAGTACGATGTCTTCTTCTGAGAGCCCTTCTCCACAGCGACAGCGTGTTGCAGTAATTATCAATGTTTATATGTGATGTAGCTACACGTAAAATGTTTTGTAATCACTATATGCCTTAATTATTTTTTCACAGGAAGCTGAAGCAGCCAAGGGACTCTCAGAAGGAGACGAGAGGGGTGGAGAAAGACGAAGAGCGGGCGCACAGAGTGTAAGTTGTGTCGAAACAGCGTCACGCATCACTGAGCACCCAACACATTCAAACCACTACATCATACATAACAGTACACATACAACATATGCATAACTTTAACGTAATTCTTTTTAATGTTTTCCAGTCTGCTGCACAGCAAGATCCTCCCAGCCGCTCCCGGAGCCGACGTACTCGTGGCCGCGGTCACCGAGAGGTGAGATTTTTTTTTTTTTGCCTCTATTCATCATTTTTTGTTTCTGTGTAGTAATGTTCTTTTTATTTTTTTTTTTAAATATCAACAGCGTCCTCCCAACTCAGACGCTGATGACATGTTCGGGATCGATGTGGACCGACTGATTGAGGAGGTCCGCGAGCGGGAGCCACTCTGGCATATGGGTGACCGACGCCATGCAGATACATATGTGACCCGTCGGCTCTGGGAGGAAGTATGCCGTAACGTTTTGCCAAGGTGGGAGGACCTTGATCCAAGGCAGCAGACTCAAGAATGTAAGTAGAAACTTTTCAGTTATGTTTTGAACTGAATGGAATGCATTATAATTAACACTTGATTCTATTTTTGTCTTTACAGGTGAAAGGGTTAGGAAGCGGTGGCGGTCACTCAGAGATCGCTACAAGAGGGAGTTTAACGAGGAGATGCAGGCCCCGAGTGGCTCAGCACGAAGACGAAGGACTCCATATAAATATGGCCAGGCCCTGTCCTTCCTCCGGGAGAGTATGCTGCAAAGAGTGTAAGTATTCAACAGGCCATTGAATGACCAATTGTACCTAACTTGTTTGGTTTCAGTCAGGGCTTTTCCCCTATCAATATATTAATTGTTATTTGTTCTCTATTTCGCAGCACCTTCTCCAGCCATCGGGCGCCTGCATCTACCTCGGACCCCTCTGGAGCGATCTCTCATGAGTCCGTCACCGAGGGCCACGTTGGTAGGCCACATCCCTCTGACCCCTCATGTGGCACTTCCGGTACCTCTGTCCCTTCCACTTCTACCGCCGGCAGCGGTGGAGCAGCATCACAGCCCTCGTTACTAGAATCTGCTGGTCAAGACGTAGCATTCCCTTTACCACACCCCTCTGATCCTGCCACCTCTAGACCACCGTTAGGTTCGTGGCGGCAGCGACAGAGGGGTCCGGAAAGGAGCTATGCTCCTGAGTTCTTGCATCTGAATGCATCCTTCCAAAGCTCTTTCAAAATTTTGGGAGAGCAAGTGACTGCTGGTTTCAGCATGCTGCAATCACGTATTAGTGAAACCACACTGAAACCAGCAGTCGCTTGGATAGGCTGCATTCAGATGTAAGTCAATCTCCAGCCAACCTTTTTTCCAATCAATGCTCAGGAGCATGGAAAAGCTTTCTCTTGACCAGCAGATGCAGGTAATGCACGACTGCCATGCTGCTCTACTGCGTGTCATGAGCCAAACTCCCACACCTCCCCACACAGCCACTACAAATTTCCCAGCCCAGTCACAATTCCCACCCCAGTCCCAATACCAACCCCAGTCCCAATACCAACCCCAGTCCCAATACCAACCCCAGTCCCAAAACCAAACCCAGTCCCAATTCCCATCCCGGCCACAAATAACAGTGTCTTCCCCAATGTTTTCCTCATCAAGCTTTCCTTCCCCGTTTACTATTCCACCTACCCCTACAACACCCTCCCCTGCTCAACCTCCTGCTTTTTCACCCCATTCCACTATACCACAACCCAGTAGGCTTTCCCCACCTATCGACGTGGTCCAACCTTCCAGCCCCTCCGCTAGTATCTCCACCCCACACTTTACGGATTTGTAACATATTTGTTGAAAAATTGTTCTTTTATGTTGTGTAATTTTTTTTTTTTTTTAAAAGAAAGGGTAACAAAAAATAAAAGGGTAAAAAATAAAATGGTTACCAAAAAAAAAAAAAAAAAAAAATGAAGTTAAAACAACCCTAAAAAAAAGGTTACCAAAAAAAAGTTAAACAAGAAAAAAAAATGGTGGACACAAATTTGTTGTTTCAACAAATTGTTCTTGAAACATTTACAATGTTTGTTTGTAATAACTTTTAAATAAATTTTGTTTTGGTTTGAAAAAAATTTGTTTGTGAAGTGGCTTCATTTGATATGTTAATAATTGGAAATTAAATACACACCACACGTTTGAAAGTATAACATTTGGTTTATTACACCACATATACCAAAGTGTATTCAACTAATTATGAAGTTGGTGGCAATAAAAAAACTTTATACACAAACATTTATCACCAAGACCTGAAATAAAAGTTCACACAATGTTCTCTTGCCATGGCACCCTGCCCACAGGTGAAACAAAATACTCAGCAAATTTGTCCCTCATTCTGGAAACAGAACTGGCAGAACGTACAGAGCTGCTGTGGTAATCCCACAGGGTGGTCTCCAAATCCTCATCATCCACAGAAACAGGCTCCTTTGAAAGTACATAGTTATGTAGGACCACACAGGCCTTCACAACCTCATCCACAGTTCGTATGTGCAGAGTTATGGCGGTGAGCAGTACGCGCCACTTTGCAGTGAGAATGCTGAATGCACACTCCACCACTCTTCTTGCTCTCGTTAAGCGGTAATTGAACACTTTTTTGGTTCTGGTCAAGTCTCGGCTTGAGTACGGTTTGAGGAGATGTGGGGACAACTGAAAGGCCTCATCACGCACACAGACATATGGCATAGGTAGTCCAGTTGTTCCCGGGAGTGGTCTGGCTGGTGGAAAGTCATATGTATCGCCATGCAAACAACGGCCCATCGGTGAAGTTTTGAAGACTTGGGAGTCATTGGACCGGCCATAGGCTCCAATGTCCACAGCCAGAAATTTGCAGTTGGTATCTGCTATGGCCATGAGTACGATAGAAAAGTACTTCTTATAGTTGTAGTACTCCGAGCCTGTTCCTGCCGGTTTTGCTATACGGATGTGTTTCCCATCGACTGCCCCCAAGCAAGTTGGGAAATTGCACACTTTCTCAAACTGTTCTGCACTCTGCAGCCAGATGTCCCTTGTTGGTTGTGGAATGTACTCCGTGTGCAAGGTATCCCATATCGCCAGGCAGGTCACTTTCACAATTCCGGAAATGGTTGATATTCCAAGGTGAAACTGGTAGTGTAGTGACGTTAGGGATTCTCCTGTAGCCAAGAATCTGTGAAAAAGTAAAACAAAAGTTATAAAAGATTGTACAGACAGCTAAATGACATTTGTAAGCAATTTACATAAATTTATTAAATTTTTTTTTTTTTCATTTTTAAAATGCCACAGCTTTTTTTTGTTTTGTCTGTTGCAGTGCACATAAACAACAGCATTTTTACATCTGTGCATACATGGGCCCATACATGGAAAATATTAACATGGTCCATAAAATGCAACGCTGTGTTACAGCGCAGTATTTTGGGGACCATGTTCACTGCTGATGTTGTTTTCCATACGTTAAAATATGCTGGCATGGCATTAAATATTAACAATGAGATAAAAAATAATAATAATTACCGCAGGGTCACCATCAGCCGCTCCGCCGGTGAAATGGAAGACCTCATGCGTGTGTCCTGCCTTTGGATGACATCCCCAACTTGTTCCAGCAACACATCAAAGTGCTCCTGCCTCATCCGAAGATAATTATAAAATTTCTCCGGGTTCTGCTGTAACTCCATGTACAGGGTAGAATAGACACCCCGGGTCATCCGCAGTGCGTTAATGGGATGAATCCATAGTCTGCAATGTCAAGGGTGACACATCCATCGTCTTTGTGCTGCCACCTCCTGCTCCCGAACCATGATATCCAGGCGATTGGTCTCAAAAATCACATAGGTAACCACGTTCGCAATGCTCACAAGCACTCTCTCCATCTCTGCCACTTTCTCTAAAACCTTTCGAAGATGGGCTGTAAAAACAGTCTGTATATAGTTTTCCCTATTTTCCAGTAGCCAATCACATAAGAAGACTACCACTTTTACGTGGAAAATGGATCCGTCATAAAAACGGATGAAACGGATGGAAAAAACGGAAACAACGGATGCAACGGATCCAGTTTTTCGACAGAACCGTCTAGCGAATCGACGACGGATCCATCGAAATAATGGAAGCGTTGTATCCATTTTCCTGTCTTTACGACTCATCCGTTGATGCGTCGCAATGACGCATTTTGACGGACGCTAGTGTGAAAGCAGCCTAAGGAGGGAACTATGCAAGAATTTATGACATTTCGAGAAAGGAAGCAAATTTTACTCAGTACTTTCATAGGTTTAATTTTATTCCGTGCAAAAAACAGAGAGGCATCCATTTTTTTTCTGATAGCACAGAATGAAAATTACAAGTACAAGTAGTGGCATCCATGTGCAGTCAGTGTGCCATCTGTGTTTTTTTCTTTTTTAAATTGCTATGCTATGAACTTTATTTAAAATTACTATTTTTTTGGGGGGGGGGTATCACTATAGAAATATAGGAAAATCTCAATTTTTTTCCTTTAAATTTACCAAATACTAATAGGTCAGTGAAAATTCTGTCTGTGGCAAATTACAGCATTTAAGTCTAGACATTCCTCACGTAATTCATGTAAACGTTCACAAATCTTGAGGTTTGCTTAAACTATCAAGTATATGTCTTTTATTTCTCTTAGAAACAAAGCTCTAAGCCACAACAAGGCTAAAAAAAACTGCTTTCATTTGGAAAGCCAATCTTCTGTCATGTCTGGTGGGAGAATTTAATTATGTTTTATTCATATAATCTCTCACTTCGCTTTTAGCGCATTTTATCTTGGTAGAAAATATTATTTCTGTTTACAGCATTGCAAGAAAACACTTTTGGCCTTTCATAAGCTCTATTTTCATCTGTTTCTAGAATTTATGTTCATTTTCTGCAACACATGAGTACATGCCATGAATTTCAAACTACTTTCTTTACACACAAATCAACCATGGCTGCTACATAGTAATAATCTACCTAGGAAAATGCACAAGCTATTATGTACTTAACAGCCTGTCTCTACTTAGAAGCATAAGTATATGTGGAAATTATTCAGAAGTGATACTAATCAATGAGTACTTCTGCAGCCTTGACTGTTGACAGTCTACCCATTCAATAAGCACTAATTATTTTCTGTCCCAGCTATCCAGACCACAATTTCCAAATATTATGTTGAACAAAAAGCAGATTCATCATGTCTCTCTTTCCTTCTGCAACATATTCATCTTCTTTGTTAATGCCCTCCACCACTGTGCAAAGTGTATTGCACATGTACATTCACTCATAACAGGTTTTTGGAAATAACGGAATATTAAGGACTCCTTTTGAGCACCCTTGCTAATGAATAAGCAGAAAATAAAAAAAATTCAAGTATTTACACAAGTAGAATGGTGTCACATCTGCCTGAGGCCACCAGCTCCAAAATGCTACCTTGGATTGACTTGGCATCTGGCACATTCTAGAGGTAACCCCCAAATTCTTTAACCCCTATACAGGAATCTGGTTTGACTGATACCATGGAAGGGCTGCCATCTAAAAGTGAGAACAAGAGGTAGGAATGGTCGCCAATGAGGGTAAAAGTCAAGAAGTTACATCAAGAGCAGAATCATTAAACAAACGTGTAATCAAATTTCAATCTGAGGTCAAAGAACAGGTATATTCAGATCAAAACATGAAAGCACAACCCAGAGGTCTGAATCAGGATAGCATAACCATTGACTGACAGTGGGATCTGGGTCTCAGAGGTTTATCTAGAACAGTCCCACCAAATGCTGACAGCAGATAGAAACCAAATCAACAAGATTACCACCATAGCTTCCAAGCTGACCAGAGCCACAAGTCCTAAGAATAAAATAGGAGGCAGAAACCGGTACAGATGTTACAAATGGTAGTAAAAAGTTAACATTGTTAAATAAGGCATAATAGAATATTATTCATATATTAAATATATATTGTTTTATATATAATAGATTTGTCAGTTTGGCTTTGACCCAACTACATTTTTAAAACATTATTTTCAATTTTTATAAATATAAATTTATAAATTGTGTCACCTTGCTACGGCTTTCTAGTGCATTATAATAAATAATGTGTAATTGTAGTTTAAATGAAATAGGACAGATGACAACTATACCATATCACTGATCGATGCTACTGGCACCACTGCTAATGCATCTTTCTCCTCCTATTAATTGAATCTTTGCTTTATTCATAGACTGCTATACCTGATCAATCTTTACTAGGCATATATCTAACTTAGCACTTCTAAATACAATGAAAAGGATAGGACAGTTCTCTCACCTAGGAGAATGGATGACAAAATGAAAAGAATTAAAGTCACTGAACATACTAGATAGGAGACATCTATATCTCATATATAACGCATGTGGGGGTGCATGCAAGCATCCCCGAAGCAAAGCATCCCAGAAGATAAGCATCAAAATAAAGCAGTTATTCCATGGCAAAGAACTAACATCCATCTTCTCTCTTCACACAGTACAAATTCCCTCTGCTTGCTGTCTCATCTCCTGCAATATATTCTAATGGTACAAATTCCCTCTGCTTGCTGTCTCATCTCCTGCAATAGATTCTAATGGTACAAATTCCCTCTGCTTGTTGTCTGTCATCTGCCGCTTTACCATCTAGAAACATATTTTACTGTGCCTGCTAAATCATTGGTATAATTCATTTGGTGCATTGTGCTTAATACTCACTGTTGCATATCCATGACTGGGATCAGTCTAGATGTTATCTGGTGGAAGGTGCTATAGCAAATAGATTTAGCCAGGCCCAATGTCTTTGATCATCTAATCCCCCCTTGGTGTGCTGGCCCCAGCTGCTAAATTATCCCCAATGCATGTTGGGGTGCACACAAGCATCCCAGAAGCAAAGCATACCTGAAGATAAGCATCAAAATAAAGCAGTTATTCCATGGCAGTTAGTCAGGGCAGGAGTCTGGTAACCCACACTTTGCTATCCCTTCTATCGATGTGCTTTATTCCTATCCTTCTATGTTCCCTTGCCATCCACATTCAGAGCCCCATCCCCCCTCCATCACGACTCATATATATCAGCTCCTCTCCCATGCACAGCTCTCATGCACTTCTCACCTTCCTGAAAAACCTCAGCCCATCTTGCCCAAACACACTGCACAAAAACACTTGGTACAATTCCAAAAACTGCTTGCTCTTTATCTTCCTACTCCTACTGATTTCAGGGGACATCTCCCACAAACCCTGGTCCACCATCCACCAACCTCAACCCCAACCCTACCTCACATCAAAACCTTACTAACCTTACTAATATTAGTTGCACTCCTTCATCTCCTTCTTTTAATTGTGCCTTTTGGAATCCACGGTCTGTATGTAACAAGCTTCCTTTCCTACACAATTACTGTCTGAAAAACTCGATTAATCTGTTGGCCCTCAGGGAAACCTGGATTCAAGATTCTGACACTGTCTCTCCTGCTGCCATTTCCCATGGTGGCTTACAATTCTCACATTCCCCCAGACCCACAAACAGACATGGTGGTGGAGTCAGCATACTACTGTCCTCACAATACACTTTACAGGTCATCCCCCCAGTTCCATCTCTCTCATTCCCTTCTTTTGAGGTCCACACCATCAGGCTCTTCCATTCCCTCTCCCCCAGAGTAGCGTATACCGGCCCCCAGGCTCACCCACCCACTTCCTGGACCATTTCTCTGCCTGGCTGCCGCACTTCATGTCCTCTGACTTAAAAACCCTTATTCTGGGAGACTTCAACATCCCTATTAACAGCCCCACTTCCACATCTGCATGCCAGCTACTATCTCTAACCACTTCTCTAGGCCTTTCACAGCTCTCAACCTCTGAAACACACAAAGACGGTAACACCCTTGACCTGGTCTTTGTTTAGCTCTGTTCAATCTCCTAGATAACACACCGCTTCCCCTCTCTGACCACAACATTCTCTCCTTCATGCTCACAATCCCTCGCCCACCCCAGTACACTCCTACCTACCACACATTCAGAAATCTACATGCTATTAACCCTCATACACTTTCAGACTCCCTACACTCATCATTGTCCCCAATCTCCTCTTTTTCCAGTCATGATCTGGCTGTACATCACTACAATGACACCATTGACCAAGTAGCTCCCCTCACCCTCGGAACCTCCAAACAGAGTAAAACAGCCCTGGCTCACATAGCAAACCCCATTTCTCCAGCGATGTTCTAGGTGTGCTGAACGCTTATGGAGGAAAACTCGCACAGCAGAAGACTTCATACACTTCAAAATTATGTTAAGAACATAAAATTCTGCCCTTCCCCTCGCCAAACAAACCTATTTCACCACCCTGATCTCCTCACTATCCAACAACCCCAAGAAACTTTTTGACACCTTTCACTCCCTCCTCAGACCAAAAGCACAGGCCCCTACCACAGACATTTGTGCCGATGACCTGTCCTCCCACATTATAGAGACATTCGATCCCATCACAGAAGTCTCCAAGCTCCTCTCTGCTTCTCGTCCAACTACATGCACTACTGACCCCATTCCCTCTCATCTCCTCCAGTCTCTCTCTCCAGTCGTCACAACTCACCTAACTACAATCTTTAATCTCTCTCTCTCATCTGGCATTTTCCCTCCCCTCCTCCTTCAGACACTCTCTCATTTCTCCATTACTAAAGAAATCCACCCTCAAACCATCCTGCACAACCAACTACAAACCAGTCTCCAATATCCCCTTCATCTCTAAACTCCCACCTTACCCGTTACCTCTCCACACACTCCCTCCTGGACCCTTGACAGTCTGGTGTCCACCCCCTACATTCGACAGAAACAGCACTCATCAAGGTGACCAATGACCTTCTGATAGCAAAATGTAACGGTGACCACTCTCTGCTCATTCTTCTTGACCTTTCTGCAGTTTTCGACACTGTTGACCACCCCCTCCTACTCTCTAGGCTCCAGTCACTAGGCATTGAGGACACTGCTCTCTCCTGGTTCTCTTCCTATCTTTCTGACCGCTCCTTCGGTGTTCTGTTCACTGGCTCCACTTCATCTCCTTTTCCTCTCATTGTTGGGGTACCTCAGGGCTCAGGCCTTGGCCCCCTTCTCTTCTCCCTCTACACGGCCCCAATTGGACAGACCATCAGCAGATTTGGCTTTCTGTACCATCCTTATGCTGATGACACACAACTATACACGTCATCCCCTGACCTTACCCGCTGTACGATAGGAAGCCAGTGACTGTCTGTCGGCAGTCTCCAACATCATGTCCGCTTTCTATCTGAAACTCAACCGCTCCAGAACTGAACTTCTTTTGCTCCTACCTTCTATGAACCTCCCTAAATCTGACATTTCCCTCTCCATAATAACACCCCGGCAGCAGGCACGCTGTCTGGGTGTTATGTTTGACTCCAATCTCTCTTTCACATTCCACATACAGTCTTTTGCCCGCTCTTGCCGCTTACACCTAAAGAAAATCTCTAGAATCCACCCTTTTCTCCCCATGGAAACAACAAAAACCCTCACTGTCGCCCTGACCCACTCCTGCCTGGACTACTGCAATGCTCTATTAATTGGCCTCACCCTTACTCGACTTTCCCCTCTCCAGTCTATCCTTAATGCAGCAGCCAGGGTTGTCCATCTAGCTAATCGGTGTTCAGATGTGTTCGCTCTCTGCCAGTCATTACACTGGCTGCCCATTCATTATATAATCCAATTCAAAGTACTTGTTCTCACCCACAAAGCTCTCCACAGTGCGGCACCCCCCTTAAATTACCTCCCTCATTTCGGACTATCGGCCTAGCCAATCGCTGAGCTCTGCAAACGACTTTAGACTAACCTCTGCACTAATCCATACCTTCCACTCCCGACTCCAAGACTTCTCCCATGCTGTGCCAATCCTCTGGAATGCTCTACCCCAAGATATTAGGACCATCCACAATTTGCATAGTTTTAGGTACTCCCTCAAAACACATTTGTTCAGAGCGGCCTATCACGTTCACTAATCAAAGTCATTATATGTTTGTGTGTGTGTGTGTGTAGCCCATTCACTACTTCCATCTATTCCCCACCCCCTGAAGATTGCTGGACCATTATTATTATTATACTAGTTGGCCCGTGCAAAATTTTCACACATTGGTTGTCTGGGACGCAGGCCATTTCAGGAAAATCAAGGTGGTCAAATGTGAATGTAATTAATGAGATGATGAACACAGAGAGGTATGTGTCTCGCTGACATATATACTGTATGTATATACAGTATATATAGACTGTATATATGTTTTCACTAATATTTGAGCCCATGGATCCATTATATGTCCATTTTGCAAAACGGCGAGAAAATCTCGCCATATGGATGTCATACAGATGTCACACGGATGCTTACATGCGAGAAAATCACATCCTTGCACTGCACACAGATGACAGATGGATTAATGTTCAGGGAACATTTCTGCAATTGTTGTCTGTGTAAAACGGACCATTTTTTTATCGGTTTTGTGCTACTCCAGCCTAGAGGAGATCCCCCAACATTAAACATAATGGTATTTTACTTACTGATCTGAATGGGTCTGATTGTCAGGACCTTGCAAAAGAACAGGGGCCGTAGCATTTTTTTCCCCACCACAGCAGCACTGCCATCTATCTGCAGTGTAGGGAAGTGCAACACAGCCCTATGTATGTGATTGGAGTAGCTCCCTGTACAGCAGTGCCACTTTGACAGTAAAAATTATGAAGGAGAATTGACCCCATAACTGAGCGTAGTTACACCATTGTATAATAATTGGGAATCTATATATATAATTGTCTAAGGGTTTTTCCGTCTGTCTGTCTGTCTGTCTGTCTGTCTGTCTGTCTGTCTGTCCTGGAAATCCCGCGTCTCTGATTGGTCGAGGCCGCCAGGCCTCGACCAATCAGAGACGGGCACAGCATGGCGACTATGATGTCATAATGGAAATCCCACATCTCTGATTGGTCGAGGCCGCCAGGCCTCGACCAATCAGCGACGGGCACAGTATCAACGTAGATGTCATAATGGTTGCCATGGCGACGATGATGTCATAAAGGTTGCCTCAACCAATCAGCGACGGGCACAGTCTGCCGCGAATTCTGGAATCATCATTGTCCATATACTACGGGGACATGCATATTCTAGAATACCCGATGCATTAGAATCGGGCCACAGTCTAGTATCCCTATAACTCCTTTCTGCCATATGACATACTATCCCATCGAGGTGACCTGGGACGGGATAGTACATCATGAGAGATCAGCGCATGCGGGGGGAGCGCAGCCAATTGCTTCCGGGTGTCAGCTGATTATTACAGCTGACATACGGCACTATGTGCCAGGGATCTCCCTGCGTGCTTCCCTGAGACGCTCGCATTGTTCCAACCGTCTCCTGCCTGCAGGCCCAGATCCAAAATGGTTCGTGGGGCTCCTTCTGGGTCCTGCAGGGAGGTGTGTTATGATCTGGTGGCCTAAGAGCAGCATGAGACGTACTCTGGAGAAGGTGGTACCTGTACTGACCGCAGACCCTGAACTTAACACCGCAACTAGAAGTAGCCGTGGAATGTACCTAGCGCTCCCTAGACATCTCGACACAGCCGGAGGACTAATTACCCCTAGAGATAGAAAAGGGAAAACTATCTTGCCTCAGAGAAAATCCCCAAAGGATAGACAGCCCCCCACAAATATTGACTGTGAGAGGAGAGGGAAAAAACATACACAGACTGAAATGAGAATTTAGCAAAGGAGGCCACTTCTAGCTAAATAGAAAGGATAGGACAGAGTACTATGCGGTCAGTATTAAAACACTAGAAAGTATCCACCACAGAAAATACAAAATCTCCACAGCTAACTAAAGATATGGAGGGTATATCTGCATCTCCAGAGATACCAGCTTGGCTAAAAAAATCCTTATACAGACCAAGCTGGACAAGACAAAAACATGGAAAAGAACTAAACAATAAGGCCACAGCATGTGGACAGCAAAAATCAAGGCCAGAACTTATCTTTGTTGAAATGAACTGCAAAGCAGAAGAGACCAGGCAGGGATGTGAATCCTCCAGGAACAATGGACAACTGGCACTGACTAAAGGGTGAAGCAAGACTAAATAGCCCAGTCAAAATTGCAAAAAGTGAACACACCTGATAAATGCTGCGATTCAGAGACAGCAGCGCTACCACTTACAACCACCGGAGGGAGCCCAAGAGCAGAATTCACAACAGAGGTGGCTTGCAAGAGCCTGCTGAGAGCAGGTACCGGCAAGTCTGCAGCACTGCTTGTCAGATCGCTGATCTGACACAGTGCTCTGCAAAGTGTCAGATCAGCGATCTGACACTATATAGTCATGTCCCTTCCTGGGACAAAGTAAACAAGTTAAAAAAAAAATTAAATGTGCAAAAAAAATATTCCTAAATAAAGAAAAAAAGAAAAAATATTGTTCCAATAAATACATTTCTTTATCTAAATAAAAAAATTAAAATAAAAGTACACATATTTAGTATCGCCGCGTCCGTAACGACACGACCTATAAAACTGTCTTACTAGTTAACCCCTTCAGTGAACACCGTAAAAAAAAACGAGGCAAAAAACAACGCTTTATTATCATACTGCCAAAAAAAAGTGGAATAACACGCGATCAAAAAGATGGATAAAAATAAACATAGTACCGCTGAAAATGTCATCTTGTCCAGCAAAAAATGAGCTGCCAAACTGCGTCATCAGCAAAAAATTAAAAAAGTTATAGTCCTCAGAATAAAGCAATGCAAAAATAATTATTTATATAAAATAGTTTTTATCGTATAAAAGCGCCGAAACATAAAAAATGATATAAATGAGGTATCGCTGCAATCGTACTGACCCAAAGAATAAAACTGCTTTATCAGTTTTACCAAATGTGGAATGGTATAAACGCCCCTCGAAAAGAAATTCATGAATAGCTGGTTTTTGGTCATTCTGCCTCACAAAAATCGGAATAAAAAGTGATCAAAAAATGTCACGTGCCCGAAAATGGTACCAATAAAAACGTCA
Organism: Ranitomeya variabilis; assembly: GCF_051348905.1. NCBI lineage: Eukaryota > Metazoa > Chordata > Amphibia > Anura > Dendrobatidae > Ranitomeya > Ranitomeya variabilis. The sequence continues at coordinate 820,859,943 of NC_135232.1, read as the reverse complement.
ACAAAAAACAAGACCTCACATGACTCTGTGGACCAAAATATGGAAAAATTATAGCTATCAAAATGTAGAGATGCAAAAACTATTTTTTCCAATAAAAAGCGTCTTTTAGTGTGTGACAGCTGGCAATCATAAAAATCAGCTAAAAAACACTATAAATAGTAAATCAAATCCCCTTCATCACCCCCTTAGTTAGGGAAAAATAATAAAATAAAAAAAGAATTTATTTCCAATTTCCCTTTAGGGTTAGTGTTAGGGTTGGGGCTAAAGTTAGAGAAAGGGTTGGGGCAAAATTTAGGGTTGGGGTTGGGGCTAAAGCTAGGGTTAGGGTTTGGATTACATTTACAGTTGGATTAGGGTTGGTATTAGTTATGGGGGTGTGTCAAGTTTCGGGGTGTGGTTAGAGTTATGGTTGGGATTAGGGTTAGGGGTGTGTTGGAGTTAGGGGTGTGGATAAGGTTGGGATTAGGGTTAGGGGTGTGTTGGGGTTAGGGGTGTGGTTGGGATTATGGTTAGGGATGTGTTCGTGTTAGGGGTGTGGTTAGGGTTATGGTTAGGGTTGGGATTAGGGTTAGGGGTGTGTTTGGGTTAGGGTTTCAGTTAGAATTGGGAGGTTTCAATGTTTAGGCACATCAGGGGCTCTCCAAAAGTGACATGGCATCCGATCTCAATTCCAGCCAATTCTGCGTTGAAAAAGTAAAACAGTGCTCCTTCCCTTTCGAGCTCTTCTGTGCTCCCAAACAGGGGTTTACCCCAACATATGGGGTATCAGCGTACTCAGAACAAATTGGACAACAACTATTTGTGTCCAATTTTTCTTGTTACCCTTGGGAAAATAAAAATTTGGGTGCTAAAAAATAATTTTTGTGGGGAAAAAATGATTTTTTTATTTTCACGCTTCTGCATTATAAACTGTAGTGAAACACTTGGGGGTTCAAAGTTCTCACAACACATCCAGATAAGTTCCATGTGGGGTCTAGTTTCCAATATGGGGTCACTTGTGGGGGGTTTTTACTGTTTAGGTACATCAGGGGCTCTGCAAATGCAACGTGATGCCTACAGACCAATCCATCTAAGTCTGCATTCCAAGCGGCGTGCACTTCTTCCCTTCCGAGCTCTGCCATGAGTGAAAATGGTGGTTCCCCCCACATATTGGGTATCAGCGTACTCAGGACAAATTGGACAACAACTTTTAGGGTACAATTTCTCCTGTTACCCTTGGAAAAATACAAAACTGGAGGCTAAAAAAACAATTTTTGTGGAAAAAAAGTGTGATGTGGTCCCTAAAAAAATGGTGTTGTAAAAATGAGAAATTGCTGGTCAACTTTTATCCCTTATAACTCCCTAACAAAAAAAAATTTGGGTTCCAAACTTGTGCTGATGTAAAGTAGACATGTGGGTAATGTTACTTATTAAGTATTTTGTGTGCCATATCTCTGTGATTTATCGGCATAAAAATTCAAATTTGGAAATTTTGTTTCTCAAATAAATGCAGGTAATATCAAAGAAATTTAACCACTATCTTGAAGTACAATATGTCATGAGGAAACAATGTCAGAATCATCAGGATCCGTTGAAGTGTTCCAGAGTTATAACCTCATTAAGGGACAGTGGTCAGAATTGTAAAAATCGGCCCGTCATTAACGTGCAAACCACCCTTGGGGGTTAAAAAAAGTAATATCTGCAGATTATTTTACCTTTTTTTTTCCCTACGGTTGGATTTTTCTTTTTCAATTTTTGCAAGGTTGTTTCCACCAATCTCTCCCATCGGGAAACAATGTACAGTCTGAGTTATGTCAACGCTGCAGTTTTTTACTTGGAACCAGACGTGACTCCAGGTCACCAATAAGCTGCAACCTTAGAAGGAAGATAGACTTTTCAATGACTGTCCAATAATATGGAAAATCTGATTGTTCAGAACCTGTTAGGTCCCTTCTAGGCTGCATTCATTTATATCTTCAGTTTTAAAGCTGAAGTCTTAAACATGTAAAGTTTTACTTTTATTCTTCTTCCACATATGTAGCAAATATTATATATGTACCTGCCTGAAATCAGCTGGGCAAGGAATTCGTCAAGCTGGAAAGTCCCCAAGGCAAATGTTAGGATTTGTTTCAGTCTTGTGGTATTGTGCTTTGGGGTAGTGTAGTGCCACCTGCAGGTCATTTTTCCTTACTGCAGTTTTATGAAAATTAATGTTTAAAATGTATTTTGTGATATCATCATGGATGTGTGGTTTGTTTGTCTATTTTCTTGCTGAAGGGGGCAAGTTTACCTTTCAAATGGTGCATAATTTGTGTGTGTGGGTGCACTATGAACAGAGATACAAAGGAATCACCGAAAAAGAGTGTTTTGAAATGATATAGAAGGATCAGACAGGAAGCTGCAGGTACTGCACAGGAATTCAGTGTGCAGTCACGTTTTAATTTTCTTTTAGGGGTATCATTCATATAAGCAGAATTAAATCTATTTCACAAAACATATAATGTAAAGTTAGTTTATATAATTGTTTGCTAAATTTATTTCTAAAAAAATATTTTATATTTAAAGCAAACAGTGTAGGAATGAATCAAACAATATTTTTGCTATAATATCAAGCAACTTTTTACTGTGTTTTCAACCAAGAATTAAATTATGTGTTAATGTAAAGCAATTAAGATGTTTAACATAGGATGATAATCTTAGACTTTTACAGTGTTCCTAGGGGCTCATAGGTTAATGAATCATTGGACTTAATGGGATTTGCAACATCCCTTGTCTACAGCAATAGAAAGAGCATTCATGAATGTATTCAGGAGAAAATGAATGGATATTCATCATGCCATGTAGTGTTCCGTACTTGAATTAATGAGTTTGAGATTTTAATTCCCTCCTATAGGGAGGCTAAGATCTCCTTTCTTCATTTTCATAGTATGTTGCCGTAGGTATGGATGTCTCCTGTCTAGGGGATTATTGTGGCATTTTGAAAAATTAACTCTGAAATAATTAAAATCAATATAGAAGTTAAATATTTTTATTTTTTTGCAAACACCACAAGTGCTCTGATATTACTAAGCTTGTGCTGTCTCAATATAATAAAATAACCAACTCTAATGTTTGAGATTGGAAAATTAGATTGGAGACAGAGTTTGGTGTGAGACATAATAATGTTTGCACTTTGCTGGATAATAAGTTCCTAATAAATAAGAAACACGTAACATACTTTTAAACCTGTTAAAATGGTCAAAACACTAAATGGATAACAGTAACCTCCCATTCGTACACATCTCATCCTTAAGATCTAAAAAGTTAACTTAGACAAAGGCCTTACCATAGTTCAAGTCAGATCAACTTAGAGTGCAAAAATAAAATAGTATATAGCAGAATATACAATTGTTATAGCTACCTGTTACTTGTAGGCAAGTAAAAAAAAAGTAAACAACAACAGAACAAGATTCTTGTATTCATGGATCATACTATTTTAAAAGAAAATATTAAGATTCTCTTTCTTTTGTCTATGAAGCACTTCTTTGAGGAACAATTTTGTACTGAATCTACAAATGTTACCATAACCAAAGGGAGAATACAGTTACAAAAATGTATATGTATACCCATACCAAATTACAAAAGAACAATATGGCTTCTTCAATGAAAAGGGTGAAGTGGTCAAAAATGATGTTGAGAAGACCAAACTATTGCTATTTGGTATCTGTGTTCTCTGAGAAAGCAAATGCAACATCAACTGATCTTCACGGTGCCATTTAAGGAAAAAAAGAATCCACTCTATCCATAAACAGAGAGATGGTGAGGGAACACTTAGCTAATTTAAATGAATTTAAATCTCCTGGTTCAGATTAATTACATCCTAGGTACAGAGTTAGCAGAGGAAATTGCAAAACCACTAGCCAGAATCTTTGAAAAATCCTGGAAAACAGGAGAAGTCCCAGAAGATTGAAGAAGGGCAAATGTTGTCCCTATCTTCAATTAAGGAAAGAAGATGAAGTCAGGAAATTACAGGCCAGTAAGCCTTACTTCTATACCAGGGAATATATTTGAACAAATGATTAAACAGCATGTATGTAAGTACTTGGATAAGAATACAGTAATTAACCAGTGCCAGCGTGGGTTTGTAGCAAACAAGTCATGCCAGACTAATATAATTTCCTTCTATGATGGAATCACTGACTGTGTGGATCAGAGAAATGTGGTAGATATAGTGTATCTCAACTTCAGCAAAGCATTTGATAAAGTATCTCATACTATCCTTATTGAAAAAAATGACCAAGAATGAGATTTACAGGGCTATGGGTCATAACTGGCTCAGTGATTGTACTCAAAGAATGGTAATAAATGGTTGCACATAATATTGGAATATGTGTTTCAAGTGCGGTACCACAAGGCTCTGTCCTGGCCCTAGTGTTGTTCAACATTTTTATAAATGATCTAGATAAGGGAAATGATGGTAAAGTAATCCAATTTGCAGATGATACAAAGCTAGGAGAGAAGGCTAACATTAGAAAAGACAGAGAAAGGATTCAGAAAGATCTAGACAAGCTTGAACAATAAGCAGCAACTAATATAATGGTATATAAAAAAGGGAAAAATGCAAGATTGTACATATGGGCAAGAAAAAAATGAAAATTAATCTATAGAATGGGAGGAATAGAACTAAGCAACAGCATACGTGAAAAAGACTTCGGTATACTACTAGATCACAAAAAGCACATGAGTCAACAGTGTGAAGCAGCAGCAAAAAAGGCAAGTACAATTATAGGATGTATTAAGAGAAGTAGAGAGTCTAGATCACATGAAGTAATTATCCCCCTATATTCCTCCTTGGTCAGGCCTCATCTGGAATACTGTGTCCAGTTCTGGGCACCATGTTTAAAAAAACATTGAAAAACTGGAGCAAGTTCAGAGAGTCTTACAAGGAACGGTTAAAGGATCTGGGAATGTTTAGTTTGCAAAAAAGAAGGATAAGATGAGACTTAATAGCTGTCTAGAAATATCTGAACGAATGTTACAGTGTAGAGGGATCATCATTATTCTCATTTGCACATGGAAACACAAGAAGCTATGGAATGAAACTGAAAGGAAGAAGATACAGATTAGATATTAGAAAAAACTTTTTGACAGCGAAGGTAATCAATGAGTGGAACAGGCTGTCGTGGTAGGTGGTGAGATCTCCTTCAATGGAACTATTCAAACAGATGCTGGACAGGCATCTGTCTGAGATGATTTACTGAATCCTGCATTGGGCAAGGGGTTTGACACGATGACCATTGAGGTCCCTTCCAACTCTAACATTCTATTATTCTATGATTCCCAAATCAAGCTTTAAAAAAAATCATGGAGCAAGGCAAATTCGAATTTGACAAAATTAAATCATCTCTACTGGAACCAATTCAGAGTAGCAGTCATTCATCACAACTCACTGGGTGGGATAGTACAAATACACCTGTCATGCCACAAGACTCTATTTTTGCCATGCTACCTGCTTTTTTGTCAGAAAGTTAAAGGGGTCCAGTGCTGCCCAAATGCTCATAGCCTGAATATGTCTGCAGCCATCACAATGCATGCACACACCTATGGACCCATACTTAGGGTGTTTAGGGTCTCCGAAGTACATCTCGACCAGTGAGTACCCCTACAATTCCACCCACAAGGTTACATCATCCTCATAAATTTCCTCCTATATTGCCTCTGTCATACTCACTTTCATATCTCTCCTACCAAGTAGACATTTTCCTCCTCCTTTCCTATTTGACGTGATGTTCGGAAGGAACATAAAACCTGGAAGATTTACAGTCCAATCATGTCTCAGCATCACCAACTACATCAATCTGTTTTACAGTACCAGAGCTTCAAGCTCTCCTAATTTCATTGTTAGACTTCTGGCATTTGTCAACTGATATGATCTGGTGGCCTAAGAGCAGCATGAGACGTACTCTGGAGAAGGTGGTACCTGTGCTGACCGCAGACCCTGAACTTAACACCACAACTAGAAGTAGCCGTGGAATGTACCTAGCACTCCCTAGACATCTCGACACAGCCGGAGGACTAATTACCCCTAGAGATAGAAAAGGGAAAACTATCTTGCCTCAGAGAAAATCCCCAAAGGATAGACAGCCCCCCACAAGTATTGACTGTGAGAGGAGAGGGAAAAAACATACACAGACTGAAATGAGAATTTAGCAAAGGAGGCCACTTCTAGCTAAATAGAAAGGATAGGACAGAGTACTATGCGGTCAGTATTAAAACACTAGAAAATATCCACCACAGAAAATACAAAATCTCCACAGCTAACTAAAGATATGGAGGGTATATCTGCATCTCCAGAGATACCAGCTTGGCTAAACAAATCCTTATACAGACCAAGCTGGACAAGACAAAAACATGGAAAAGAACTGAACAATAAGGCCACAGCATGTGGACAGCAAAAATCAAGGCCAGAACTTATCTTTGTTGAAATGAACTGCAAAGCAGAAGAGACCATGCAGGGATGTGAATCCTCCAGGAACAATGGACAACTGGCACTGACTAAAGGGTGAAGCAAGACTAAATAACCCAGTCAAAATTACAAAAAGTGAACACACCTGATAAATGCTGCGATTCAGAGACAGCAGAGCTACCACTTACAACCACCGGAGGGTGTTATGATCCGGTGGTAGGATCTCAAAACTGACCTGACACATATGACCAGAATATAGGACAAGTTCTGGGGATGTGGAAACTATACTGACCGCAATCCTGATCCTATCCACACACACTAAAGGTAGCCGTGGAGCATTCCTAAAAACCTAGACGCCTCTTTCACAGCCATAGAAACTGACTACCCCTAGAGAGAAAGCAAAGACCTCACTTGCCTCAGAGAAATAACCCCAAAGTTTTAGATAGCCCCCCACAAATAATAACGGTGAGATAAGGGGAAAATACAAACGTAGAAATGAAAACAGGTTTAGCAAATGAGGCCCGCTAACACTAGATAGACTGAAAATAGATAGGAGTCTGTGTGGTCAGTACAAAACTATCAAAAATAAACCACGCAGAGAATACAAGAACCCCCACACCGACTCACGATGTGAGGGGCGCACTCTGCACCCCAGAACTAACCAGCAAGCAAAAAATCACATAAGAGCAAGCTGGGCTGAACTCATAATATACTGAGAAACGTTTTCAAGGAAATCATGAGCAAAATGAACAAGCAAACTTAGCTTCTCCAGCAGGAGACAGGTCACAAGGATTATCCAGGAGCACTGAGTATCAGGACTGAATACACCGACAGCAGGCAACAAGTGAAGGTCCAGGTGGAATTAAATAGGGACCAGTCATAGCAGGAAATGAGGCAGCTGAGCCCTGCTACAGACCCGCAGTATTGCTAAAGGCCACCAGAGGGAGCCCAGACAGAATTCACAACAGGAGGGAGCCCAAGAGCAGAATTCACAACAGTCAACATACACTTTAAGTTGCCGTTCAGTTTTCCACTTTCACTTTCAGAAATGAAAAATCCTGACATTTTGTGGGCACCTTGGCCTTCTCTGTTTGCTTTCTTTCCTATAAGGCACTTCTCACTTGCCCAGAGTCAGGGAAACAGCTCAGCATGCAAATTGAGAGGGCGTGCCCCAAGCTCTAGACCATTGCCAAGAGCTCACCGAAGCCCCCTTATTTGCATATGGAATTTAGCAAGTTTTAAAACTAACTACAATAATGACATGTATACTGCTTAACCCCTTAGTGACAGAGCCAATTTGGTACTTAATGACCAGGCCAATTTTTACAATTCTGACCACTGTCATTTTATGAGGTTATAACTCTGGAACACTTCAACGGATCCTGCTGATTCTGAGATAGTTTTTTCGTGACATATTGTACTTCATGTTATTATTTATGAAAAAAATGGAAATATGGCAAAAAATGTTAAAATTTAGCAATTTTCAAAATTTGTATTTTTATGCCCTTAAATCAGAGAGATATGTCACAAAAAATAGTTAATAAATAACATTTTCCACATGTCTACTTTACATCAGCACAATTTTGGAAACAAAATTTTTTTTGGTTAGGGACTTATAAGGGTTAAAAGTTGACCAGCAATTTCTCATTTTTACAACACCATTTTTTTTAGGGACTACATCACATTTGAAGTCATTTTGAGGGGTCTATATGATAGAAAATAACCAAGTGTGACAACATTCTAAAAACTGCACCCCTCAAGGTGCTCAAAACCACATTCAAGAAGTTTATTAACCGTTTACGTGCTTCACAGGAACTGAAACAATGTGGAAGGCAAAAATGAACATTTAACTTTTTTTGCAAACATTTTACTTCAGAACCATTTTTTTTATTTTCACAAGTGTAAAAACAGAAATTTAACCATAAATGTTGTTTTGCAATTTCTTCTGAATACGCCGATACCCTATATGTGGGGGTAAACCACTGTTTGGGGGCACCGAAGAGCTTGGAAGAAAAGGAGCACCGTTTGACTTTTTCAATGCAGAATTGGCTGGAATTGAGATTGGACACCATGTCGCGTTTGGAGAGCCCCTGATGTGCCTAAACAGTAGAAACCCCCCACAAGTGACCCCATTTTGGCAACTAGACCACTTAAGGAACTTATCTAGATGTGTGGTGAGCACTTTAAACCCCCAAGTGCTTCACAGAAATTTATAAAGTAGAGCCGCGAAAATAAAAAATCCTTTTTTTTTTTCCTCAAAAATGATTTTTTAGCCTGCAATTTTTTATTTTCTCAAGGGTAACAGGAGAAATTGGACCACAAAATGTATTGTTCAATTTATGCTGAGTAGGCTGATACCCCATATGTTGGGGTAAATCACTGTTTGGGTGCATGGCAGAGCTCGGAAGGGAAGGAGCGCCGTTTTGGAATGCAGACTTTGATAGAATGGTCTGCGGGCGTTATGTTTGCGTTTGCAGAGCCCCTGATGTACCTAAACAGTAGAAACCCCCCACAAGTGACCCCATTTTGGAAACTAGACCCCCCAAGGAACTTATCTAGATGTGTGTTGAGAACTTTGAATACCCAACTGCTTCACAGAAGTTTATAATGCAGAGTCGTGAAAATAAAAAATATATTTTTTTTCCACAAAAAATATATTTTAGCCCCCAAGATTTTATTTTCACAAGGGTACAATAGAAATTGGACCCCAATAGTTGTTGTCCAATTTGTCCTGAGTACACTTATACCCCATGTGTGGGGGGGGGACCACTGTTTGGGTGCACGGCAGAGCTCGGAAGGGAAGGAGCGCCATTTTGGAATGCAGACTTTGATAGAATGGTCTGCGGGCATTATGTTGCGTTTGCAGAGCCCCCGATGTACCTAACAGTAGAAACCCCCCACAAGTGACCCCATTTTGGAAACTAGACCCCCAAGGGAACTTATCTAGATGTGTGGTAAGAACTTTGAATGCCCAAGTGCTTCACAGAAGTTTGTAATGCAGAGTCGTGAAAATAAAAATAAACATTTTTTTCCACAAAAAAGATTTTTAAGCCCCCAAATTTTTATTTTGACAAGGGTAACAAGAGAAATTGGACCCAAAAAGTTGTTGTCCAATTTGTCCTGAGTACACTGATACCCCATGTGTGGGGGGACCACTGTTTGAGTGCATGGCAGAGCTCGGAAGGGAAGGAACGCCATTTTGGAATGCAGACTTTGATAGAATGGTCTGCAGGCATTATGTTGCGTTTACAGAGACCCTGATGTACCTAAACAGTAGAAACCCCCCACAAGTGACCCCATTTTGGAAACTAGACCCCCCAAGGAACTTATCTAGATGTGTGTTGAGAACTTTGAATGCCCAACTGCTTCACAGAAGTTTATAATGCAGAGTAATGAAAATAAAAAATATTTTTTTTTCCACAAAAAATATTTTTTAGCCCCCAAGATTTTATTTTCACAAGGGTACAAGAGAAATTGGACCCCAATAGTTGTTGTCCAATTTGTCCTGAGTACACTGATACTCCATGTGTGGGGGGGGACCACTGTTTGGGTGCACGGTAGAGCTCAGGAGGGAAGGAGTGCCGTTTTGGAATGCAGACTTTGATAGAATGGTCTGCGGGCGTTATGTTGCGTTTGCAGAGCCCCGATGTACCTAACAGTAGAAACCCCCCACAAGTGACCCCATTTTGGAAACTAGAACCCCCAGGAAACTTATTTAGATGTGTGGTGACAACTTTGAATGCCCAAGTGCTTCACAGACGTTTATAATGCAGAGTTGTGAAAATAAAAAATATTTTTTTTTCCACAAAAAAGATTTTTTAGCCCCCAAGTTTTTATTTTCAAAAGGGTAACAGGAGAAATTAGACCCCAAAAGTTGTTGTCCAATTTATCCCGAGTACGCTGATGCCCCATATGTGGGGGTAAACCACTGTTTGGGTGCACGACAGAGCCCGGAAGGGAGGGAGCACCATTTGACTTTTTGAGCGCAAAATTGGTTGTTGCGTTTAGAGACCCCTAATGTACCTAAACAGTGGAAACCTCCCAAATCTAACTCCAACCCTAACCCCAACACACCCCTAAGGCTTCTTACACACTTCAGTTGTTTGGCGTCAGTCAGCTCCAACATAGTGACGGATCGACGGATCCGTCACAATTGTTGAGAAAACGGATCTAACGGATCTGTTTTTTTGACGGATCCGTTACTTGGGGGTTGTCTGGGAAAAGTATCTACTTTTTGGAGCATGCGCAATTGAAAAAGCAGATTGGATGGACAGAGCGGGGTAAGATGAAGTACAGTTTGGTAAGAGCTGAGTACAGGCGCGACCAAAGGAGCACTGGGAAGGGGAAGACACAAAGGAAGCAGGACAGGACAGAGACAACAGACTAACAGAGTACGGAGTGGACACTGGGGAGGCTGGACTGGATGAGGAGACAAGGAAGCCTGGGAAAGGCAGAGAAGCTGAACTGGCTGAACAGAGCAGAGACTCAGAACAGGCAGTGCAAAGACAAAGGTGGACCTGAGTCACAGAAGCACAAATGACAGATGTAGCGCCCCCACAGCCGCAGGGCCGAGGGGTACCCGGTACCGGGCCTCCGAGTCTCTGCTCTGGGGTTGTCACGGTGGCTAGGCCCGGTCCGTGACCCTGCTGAGGGGCGTACAGTAATAGATGTGACAGTTCGGTGTGTGGTGCAGGACGCAATCAATCACAAGGACACAGGGGTGCAGTCTCTTTACCTCTTTACTGAAGATCTCAAAGTCCTCAATCCAGAATACGGTTAACCAGGCTGCGCAAGTCCGGCCGGTCCGATGGCACCTCCAGAATTCCCTTTGCAGGTGGAAATCAGTGTCTACCTGCTAGTAGTGTTGAGCATTCCGATACCGCAAGTATCGGGTATCGGCCGATACTTGCGGTATCGGAATTCCGATACCGGGATTCCGATACTTGCCGCGTATCGGATACCGGAATCGGAAGTCCCCAGATTCAAAATGCACAAATTCAGCCAATGAGAATGATTTCAAGTGTGGGCACATCCTGTTCAGCATGGAGGGCATGAAACTACTGGCATGGCTGTGATTGGCTGCTGAAATGATGTCATGATGCAGTTTAAAAGTCGCTGGCGCCATTTTGCGATCACTCTGCTGTGAATTCAGTTAGTGACAGGACGCTGTTTGCTGACTGAGGGCCAGTTTAGAGATAGCAATTTGCTTCTTTGTGCTTTCCAAAGGCTAATTTAGCAACCGCTGTGTTCACCTACTATTCACCTTGCTTTTGCCTTGTAGCGCTGTTTTCACAGCGATCTGCAAGGTCTGTGTGTGTGTGTGTGTGTGAGTGCAGCCCACTCTCTAGTCTGAGTGCAGCCACATAGGCCATCCATTGCTGGTTGTATTCAGTTCAGGGAGGGTGGTTCATTGCCTCATACTGTTCTTTTTTTTTTTTTTTTCCAAGTAGTGTAGTCTGCTGCTAAGTTTTAACAAAAAATCCTATTAGTGTCTTTCCACCCGTCTCCAGCTAATTTGTGGAAAAACACTACATAGGATAACGTAGAGGAGGGTTTTTGGGCCTTGCAGCGCCGTTTACGGCTGTCTGCACGGTCTCCGTGTGACTGCAGCTCGCCCTGTAGTCTGTGAGCAGCCATAGCCTGGTTGTCTCCAGCTCAGGGTTCTTCACTGCGTCATACCGCAAAATCAATTTTCATTTTGTTTTAAGTAGTGCAGGCTGCTGCACATTTTTTCAAAAAATTCCTATTAGTGTCTTTCCACCCGTCTCCAGCTAACTTGTGGAAAAACACTACATAGGATAACGTAGAGGAGGGTTTTTGGGCCTTGCAGCGCCGTTTACGGCTGTCTGCACGGTCTCCGTGTGACTGCAGCTCTCTCTGTTGTCAGTTCAGCCCCCAAAAAATAAATAAATAATAAAGTTCACCAAACACACCAGTGACACCACTTTACATTTCTGTAGGCCACATTAGCTCATATTAAAGTCTAGTCCACACTTTAGAAAATTAGTGTTTCTTATACCTGTTAGGAGGAGTTGTTCAGGAATAAGCACACAAAGCCGTTAGTACTTTTCTGCTTATCTTTATCAGTCACCCAAGATGAAGAAGGCAGTGAGTAAGGCACGTGGGCATGGGCGCGGAGCAGGGAGGGGACGTGGGGATTCTGTGCCCGCTGCGGGCACCGGTGACTCATCAGCACCCACTTTCACAAGGGAACAGTCATTCATGCGCAGCTTTGTCGCAGAGCGCCGTACACCGCTGCTGCGTGAAGACCAAATTGAAGCCGTTGTCGGATGGATGGCAGCTAATGCATCAACTTCAATTAGTGCCACATCCTCTCAGACACAGAGCACTGGAGAGCAGCCATCTGTCTCTTCACCACCTGCCAAATTGCCCAGGCAGACAGAGAGCCCAGGACAGGAGCCGTCTCTACTTCTGTTCTCTGAATATCTTGGCTCGGAAAGAAGAGGCAGGGTGCAGTGATGCCCAACAGCTTCTTCTCTCTTCCTCTGAAGAGGCGGGTGGGCCAGTGCTTCTGGTCACCACATCGCAGGCCGCATCCGCTGATGATGACACTCAGGTGCCACTTTCTGGTGCGTGCTCTGCTGCTGAGACTACCCAGGAGGAGCAGTTGGGGGCAGAGGGTAGTGTAGATGATGAGGTCCTTGACCCATCTTGGCGTGAGGGACAGGAAGGTGGTGGGAGCAGCTCTGAGGAAGAGATTCCCCGTACGGCCCAAAGAGGGAGAGGGAGGGGGAAGACTGCGGATCCTGCAGCCTCCGCTTTGGCACCCGTTAGGAGCATGTCTCTTCCAAAAGCCAAAAAGGGCGCTCCCAAGACTTGCAGTGCCTGGGCCTTTTTTGACACAGTTACAGATGACATTTGCTATGTCAAATGCAAGGTGTGTCATCAGAAAGTCAAAAGAGGTCGAAATGTCAGCAGCCTCAATACCTCCAACATGTGGAAACATGTGCGCGACAGGCACGCGGCGTTGTTAGAAAAACACACTGAAGAGCTAGGCCAACCAACAGCGGCAGCTACCACCTCTTCAGCTCGTGTTGCCTCTTCCTCCAGCTCACACGCAGCTGGTTCGGCTTCCTCCCAGGATCGCCGTGGAAGAACCTCTGGCCCTGTTGTCCAGAGACCCGCTGTAATTCCACCCGCAGCACCACTTTCCCAGTCATCCACACACTCCCAGCCCAGTCTACAGCCATCGGTAGTACAGGCATGGGTGAAAAGGCGGCCTTTCTCGTCAAACCACCCATGAGCACAGGCTCTGACTGCAGGCATTGCCAAACTTCTGTCACTGGAAATGCTGTCATTCAGGCTGGTGGAGACTGACAGCTTCCGTGACTTGATGTCATTGGCAGTCCCCCAGTACAATGTGCCCAGCCGCTTTTACTTCAGCAGGCAAGCCGTCCCTGCCCTGCACAAGCATGTGGAGGGACACATAAAACACGCGCTACTGAACGCCGTCAGTAGCAAGGTCCACCTCACCACCGATGCGTGGACCAGTCACCATGGACAGGGGCGATACCTTTCCCTCACTGCCCATTGGGTTAATGTCGTTGAGCCGGGTACAGACCGTGCGAGTGGCGCAGGACGTGTCCTGCCCACTCCAAGGATTGCAGGAATCCATTCTGTACGCATTGACTCCTCCTCCTACACCAGTTCCTCAGAATCATCGCTGCAGGAGCCGTCACAGTCCACCTCCACATGGACCCGTGATGAACGTGTACCTGTTACGACCGACATGAGCACAGCCGTGGCCAAACGTCAACAGGCCGTCTTGAAATTAATTTCTTTGGGGAATCGAAGCCACACAGCGCAGGAGCTCTGGAATGCCATCAAGCAGGAGAGCGATGTGTGGTTTGTGCCAGCGAATCTCCAGCCAGGCATGGTAGTGTGTGATAATGGCCGAAATCTGGTGGCAGCTCTGGGCCTCGGCAACCTCACTCACATCCCATGTCTGGCACATGTGCTCAATTTGGTCGTGCAGAGTTTTCTGAGGGACTATCCGGATCTTGATGCACTGCTGCACAAGGTCCGACTAGAGTGTGCTCACTTGCGGCGTTCCAGCACGGCAAAAGCGCGCATTGCGGCTCTGCAGCGCCGACACCGCCTGCCGGAACATCGCATCATATGTGACCTACCTACCAGGTGGAATTCCACGTTACATATGTTGGAGCGGTTGTGTGAGCAGCAGCAAGCTGTAATGGAGTACCAGCTGCTTCAGGCGCAAAGAAGTCGCACTCAGCGCCGTACAGACTTCACAACCACAGAGTGGGCCACTATGAATGACGTCTGCCAGGTTTTGCGTCCCTTTGATTATTCCACGCGGATGGCGAGTGCAGATGATGCACTAGTCAGCATGACTGTCCCCCTTATCTGCCTGCTTGAAAAATCACTACAAGCGCTAAGGGATGATGTTGTGGAAGAGGTGGAGGATGAGGATTCAGCATTTCCATCATCTTCTGGACAGTCAGCGCCACGTGGTTCCTCACAAATGCGTAGGCAGGGGACAGTTTGTGAGGAGGATGAGGAGGAGTCAATGGAGGAGGAAGACATCCGTCCAGAGGAGGGAGTTACACAATTGTCCAGTAGTCAGTGTGTACAGTGAGGGTGGGGTGATGACGAGCGGGCAGAGATCACGCCTCCAGCAGGGGACAGCGTTTCTTGGGCAGTTGGCAGTCTGCAGCACATGGTGGATTACATGCTGCAGTGCCTGAGAAACGACCGCCGCATCACCCACATTCTCAACATGTCTGATTATTGGGTGTTCACCCTCCTCGATCCTCGCTACCGGGACAACGTAGAAAGCCTCATCACACCGTTGAACCGGGAGCGAAAAATGCGGGAGTACCAAGACACACTGGTGAATTCCATCATCTTCTCCATTCCAAGTGAGAGAAGTGCTGCTAGTGCATTCCAAAGCAGCTCAGTGCGTCCAGGCAGTGGTGGAGGCTCTGCACAAAGAGGGAGCAGAAGCAGTGCCTCTGCCCAAGGCAAGACCAGTATGGCCCAACTGTGGCACAGTTTTCTGTGCCCGCCACAAAAGTCTACACCATCACAGACGGCTCCAGTCAGCAGGAGGCAACGGTTCCGTCAGATGGTGACAGACTACATATCTTGCCCTCTTGCTGTACTCCCAGACGGCTCTTCCCCTTTCAAGTTTTGGGTCTCAAAGCTGGATACATGGCCAGAGCTAAGCCAGTATGCATTGGAGGTGCTGTCTTGCCCTGCGGCCAGTGTATTATCGGAACGTGTCTTTAGTGCTGCAGGTGGTGTACTAACTGACCGTCGCATGCGACTATCCTCCGATAACGTTGACCGGCTTACTTTCCTGAAAATGAACAAGGCCTGGATCTCGCAGGAATTTGCCACTCCTCTTCCTGATTAAATAATTAGGTGACTGTCTACAGTATCCAGGTCTCCTGTTGTGTTCATCTTTCTACCACCCGAACTTAAATTCCTGGGCTCCAACACCGCCAGTTGAGGCTCAGAAGTGCCGTCTGCACAGTCAAAACATACGACCCAGTGTTATTGGGTTTCAGTAACGTCAGCTGATCCCCAGCTGTGTAGCCGGCAATGTGTCCTGCGACCGCCACGCTGACACAACAACTGAAATGTAAGGGAACCTGTCCCCCCCCCCAAGGCGTTTGTTACTGAAAGAGCCACCTTGTACAGCAGTAATGCTGCACAAGGAAAAGGTAGCTATTTTTGTTTAGCTCCTTGCACACGCAGAACTTAACACTTATAAAATGTGTCCCCTGATACCGTGTGACCGTCCCGGAGGTGGGACTTTCCTTCGTAATATGACGCAGCACAGCCGTCATTCCTACCCCCTTGGCGCCGTGCCCCGGCTCCTCAGCGTTGTTTGATTCCGTCCCGGAGCCTGCGCTGTTATGTTATCCCTTGGCCAGGCACACTTAGCGCTGCCCGTCTTCTGACATCATTTGGTGTCAGGATGGCTGCGCCTGTGCGGCCGCGCTGGCCGACAGCCCGCCTCGCAGTGTCTTCTGATTTCATCCCACTGGGGGCCTGAGATCCATGGACATGCGCAGTGCATATCTGAACCTCCACCTCTCACTCATCTCCCTACGGCTTCTTCAGACTGTGCGGTGTCAGCTGGTCCCTAATAGCATGCCACGGCCGTGACACCGCACAGTCTTAAGAAGCCGTAGGGAGGGGAGTGAGAGGCGAGGATATGCACTGCGCATGGCCACGGATCCCAGGCCCGCGGTGGGATTACATTAGACGACACTGCGAGGCGGGCTCTCGGCCAGCGCGGCCGCACAGGCGCAGCCAGCCTGACACCAAATGATGTCAGAAGATGGGCAGCGCTAAGTGTGCCTGGCCAAGGGATAACATAACAGCGCAGGCTCCGGGACGGAATCAAACAACGCTGAGGAGCCGGGGCACGGCGCCAAGGGGGTAGGAATGACGGCTGTGCTGCGTCATATTACGAAGGAAAGTCCCACCTCCGGGACGGTCACACGGTATCAGGGGACACATTTTATAAGAGCCACCTTTTCCTTTTGCATCTTTTTTGCTGCACAAGCTGGCTCTTTCAGCTACAAACGCCTTGGGGGGGGGGGTTAAAGGTTCCCTTTCGACTTTCTCCAATCAGGCTTCGGCCTACATTGTGTTCCTCTGCTTCTCCTCCTGTCCCTGGGCTCCAACACCGCTAGTTGTTGCCTGGTAGTGCTGTACGCGCAGTCCCGACAGTCCCTCCTCTGTTATTGGGGTTCAGTAATGTCAGCTGTTCCCCTGCTGTGTGTGTGGCAATCCCTCCTACCTCCTCCACCTGTCCCTGGGCTCCAACACCTCTAGTTGTTGCCTGGTAGTGCTGTACGCGCAGTCCCGACAGTCCCTCCTCTGTTATTGGGGTTCAGTAACGTCAGCTGTTCCCCTGCTGTGTGTGTGGCAATCCCTCCTACCTCCTCCACCTCCTCCTCCTCCACCTGTCCCTGGGCTCCAACACCGCTAGTTGTTGCCTGGTAGTGCTGTACGCGCAGTCCCGACAGTCCCTCCTCTGTTATTGGGGTTCAGTAACGTCAGCTGTTCCCCTGCTGTGTGTGTGGCAATCCCTCCTACCTCCTCCACCTCCTCCTCCTCCACCTGTCCCTGGGCTCCAACACCGCTAGTTGTTGCCTGGTAGTGCTGTACGCGCAGTCCCGACAGTCCCTCCTCTGTTATTGGGGTTCAGTAACGTCAGCTGTTCCCCTGCTGTGTGTGTGGCAATCCCTCCTACCTCCTCCACCTCCTCCTCCTCCACCTGTCCCTGGGCTCCAACACCGCTAGTTGTTGCCTGGTAGTGCTGTACGCGCAGTCCCGACAGTCCCTCCTCTGTTATTGGGGTTCAGTAACATCAGCTGTTCCCCTGCTGTGTGTGTGGCAATCCCTCCTACCTCCTCCACCTCGTCCTCCACCTGTCCCTGGGCTCCAACACCGCTAGTTGTTGCCTGGTAGTGCTGTACGCGCAGTCCCGACAGTCCCTCCTCTGTTATTGGGGTTCAGTAACCTCAGCTGTTCCCCTGCTGTGTGTGTGGCAATCCCTCCTACCTCCTCCACCTCCTCCTCCTCCACCTGTCCCTGGGCTCCAACACCGCTAGTTGTTGCCTGGTAGTGCTGTACGCGCAGTCCCGACAGTCCCTCCTCTGTTATTGGGGTTCAGTAACGTCAGCTGTTCCCCTGCTGTGTGTGTGGCAATCCCTCCTACCTCCTCCACCTCCTCCTCCTCCACCTGTCCCTGGGCTCCAACACCGCTAGTTGTTGCCTGGTAGTGCTGTACGCGCAGTCCCGACAGTCCCTCCTCTGTTATTGGGGTTCAGTAACGTCAGCTGTTCCCCTGCTGTGTGTGTGGCAATCCCTCCTACCTCCTCCACCTCCTCCTCCTCCACCTGTCCCTGGGCTCCAACACCGCTAGTTGTTGCCTGGTAGTGCTGTACGCGCAGTCCCGACAGTCCCTCCTCTGTTATTGGGGTTCAGTAACGTCAGCTGTTCCCCTGCTGTGTGTGTGGCAATCCCTCCTACCTCCTCCACCTCCTCCTCCACCTGTCCCTGGGCTCCAACACCGCTAGTTGTTGCCTGGTAGTGCTGTACGCGCAGTCCCGACAGTCCCTCCTCTGTTATTGGGGTTCAGTAACGTCAGCTGTTCCCCTGCTGTGTGTGTGGCAATCCCTCCTACCTCCTCCACCTCCTCCTCCTCCACCTGTCCCTGGGCTCCAACACCGCTAGTTGTTGCCTGGTAGTGCTGTACGCGCAGTCCCGACAGTCCCTCCTCTGTTATTGGGGTTCAGTAACGTCAGCTGTTCCCCTGCTGTGTGTGTGGCAATCCCTCCTACCTCCTCCACCTCCTCCTCCTCCACCTGTCCCTGGGCTCCAACACCGCTAGTTGTTGCCTGGTAGTGCTGTACGCGCAGTCCCGACAGTCCCTCCTCTGTTATTGGGGTTCAGTAACGTCAGCTGTTCCCCTGCTGTGTGTGTGGCAATCCCTCCTACCTCCTCCACCTCCTCCTCCTCCACCTGTCCCTGGGCTCCAACACCGCTAGTTGTTGCCTGGTAGTGCTGTACGCGCAGTCCCGACAGTCCCTCCTCTGTTATTGGGGTTCAGTAACGTCAGCTGTTCCCCTGCTGTGTATACGGCAACGTGTACTGCGACCGCCACGCAGGCACAACAAGTTAAATTTAAGGGAACCTGTCCCCCCCCCAGGCGTTTGTTACTGAAGGAGCCACCTTGTGCAGCAGTAATGATGCAAAGGGAAAAAGTGCCTCTTTTCGTGGTGCTCCTTGCACATGCTGAACCTAACACTTATGAAAAGTGTCCCCTCCTACCGTGATACCGTCCGGTAGGTGGAACTTTCCTTTGTGATGTGAAGCAGCACAGCCGTCATTCTTACCCCCTTGGCGCCGTGCGCCGCCTCCTCAGCGTTGTTTGAATCAGTCCCGGAGCCTGCGCTGTTAGGTTAGCCCTTGGCCATGCACACATTTTGCGCTGCCTGTCTTCTGACATCATTTGGTGTCAGGCTGGCTGCGCCTGTGCGGCCGCGCTGGCCGAGATCCCGCCTCGTACTGTCTTCTGATTTCATCCCACTGGGGGCCTGAGATCCATGGACATGCGCAGTGCATATCTGAACCTCCACCTCTCACTCATCTCCCTACGGCTTCTTCAAACTGTGCGGTGTCAGCTGGTCCCTAATAGCATGCCACGGCCGTGACACCGCACAGTCTGAAGAAGCCGTAGGGAGGGGAGTGAGAGGCGAGGATATGCACTGCGCATGGCCACGGATCTCAGGCCCCCAGTGGGATTAAATCAGAAGACAGTACGAGGCGGGATCTCGGCCAGCGCGGCCGCACAGGCGCAGCCAGCCTGACACCAAATGATGTCAGAAGACGGGCAGCGCAAAATGTGTGCATGGCCAAGGGCTAACCTAACAGCGCAGGCTCCGGGACTGATTCAAACAACGCTGAGGAGGCGGCGCACGGCGCCAAGGGGGTAAGAATGACGGCTGTGCTGCGTCACATCACAAAGGAAAGTTCCACCTACCGGACGGTATCACGGTAGGAGGGGACACTTTTCATAAGTGTTAGGTTCAGCATGTGCAAGGACCATAATTAAAAGAGCTAAGTTTACCTTTTCCAGCATTAGTGCTGTACACGATGGCTCTTTCAGCTACAAACGCCTGGGGGGGGGTTAAAGTTTCCCTTTCAACTTGCTCCAGTGCAGGCTTCGGCCTACACTCTGCTCCCTCTCCTCCTCCTGCTGACCCTGGGCTCCAACACCGCCAGTTGGGGCCCGGTACTGCTAGCTGCACAGAGAAAAACACCAGCCAATGTGTCAGTGGGGTTCAGCACCGCCAGCTGTTCCCCTGCTGTGCAGCCGGCAACGTGTCCTGCGACCGCCACGCAGGCACAACAGACCCAAAGCTGCCGCCAGTGCAGGCTTCGGCCTACACTCTGCTCCATCTCCTCCTCCTGCTGACCCTAGGCTCTAACACCGCCAGTTGGGGCCCGATACTGCTAGCTGCACAGAGAAAAACACCAGCCAATGTGTCAGTGGGGTCCAGCACCGCCAGCTGTTCCCCTGCTGTGTAGCCGGCATTGTGTCCTGCAAAAGCCACGCAGACACAAGAACTGAAATTGAAGGGAACCTGTCCCCCCTCCCCCAGGCGTTTGTACGTTTTACAGCCACCTCGTACAGCGGTAATGCTGCATGTGTGCAAGGTGGCTCATAAACGTATTCTCCTCGCACATGTGGAACTGAAAACACGTCTGAAATGTGTCCTCTGTGTGACCATTTAACCGTCCCGGTGGTGTGACTTTCCTTTGTAATGACACGCTGCAACCCCCTTGGTAGCGCTGCCCGTCTTCTGGCCTCATTGTTTGGCTGCCTGCGCCTCTGCGGCCGCCCTGACCCACACAACGCCCCTCGGTGTCTTATTTACTGGGACTGCGAGGGTGTGATTGATGGGCATGAGCAGTGCATATCTTCGCCTGTTGTCACTCATCTCCTTCCGCCTTCTTCAGACTGTGCGGCTTCATGGCCGTGGCATGCGATAAGGGATCAGCTGACGCCGCACAGTCTGAAGCGGGTGTAAGGACCCGAGTGTGAGAGGTGAACATATGTGCTGCGCCAGGCCATGAATCCCAGCCCCGCAGTGTTTTAACAATGTTAAGACACTGCGGGGCTGGGATTCATGGTCATCGCGAACCGCAACGGCCGACATTAAATGATGTCAGAAGATGGGCAGCGCTAACAGCGCTAGGCCAGGGGATAACACGACAGCGCAGACTCCTGTACAGCAAATAACAACACTCAGGAGGCTGCACCCAGCACCAAGGTGGGATTCTTGACATCTGTGCTGCGTCTCATTACGAAGGGAACTCGCGCCTCCAACACAGTTTGACTGTATAAAGGGCTAAATGTTATACGTGTTTCATTCAGCGTGTGCAAGGAGAAAAATTAAAAGAGCAACCTTTGACTTGTGCGGCACTACTGCTGCATAAGCTGTGGCTCTTCTACTTTGTAACACCTGAGGGGGGGTTAAAGGTTACCTTTGAAATTGGTTCAATTAGGCTTCGGCCTACACTCTGCTCCCCCTGCAGAGCCCGAGCTCCAACACCGCCAGTTGGGGCCTGGTACTGCTAGCTGCACAGAGAAAAACACCAGCCAATGTGTCAGTGGGGTTCAGCACCACCAGCTGTTCCCCTGCTGTGTAGCCGGCAACGTGTCCTGCGACCGCCACGCAGGCACAACAGACCCAAAGCTGCCGCCAGTGCAGGCTTCGGCCTACACTCCCCTCCCCCTGCTCCTCCTCCTGCTCCTCCTCCTGCTGACCCTGGGCTCTAACACCGCCAGTTGGGGCCCGGTACTGCTAGCTGCACAGAGAAAAACACCAGCCAATGTGTCAGTGGGGTCCAGCACCGCCAGCTGTTCCCCTGCTGTGTAGCCGGCAACGTGTCCTGCAAAAGCCACGCAGACACAAGAACTGAAATTGAAGGGAACCTGTCCCCCCTCCCCCAGGTGTTTCTATGTTTTACAGCCACCTTGTACAGCAGTAATACTGCATGTGTGCAAGGTGGCTCGGAAACTTATTCTCCTTGCCCATGGGGAACTGAACACGTCTAAAATGAGTCCTCTGAGACCATTAAAACGTCCCTCAGGTGTGATTTTCCTTTGTATTGACACGCAACAAGCTCCTTGGTAGCGCTGCCCGTCTTCTGGCCTCATTGTTTGGCTGGCTGCGCCTCTGCCGCCGCCTTGCCCCACACAACGCCCCTCGGTGTCTTATTTATTGGGACTGCGAGGGTGTGATTGATGGGCTTGATCAGTGCATTTCTTCGCCTGTCCCTCATCTCCTTCCGCCTTCTTCGGACTGTGCGGCTTCATGGCCGTGGCATGCGATAAGGGATCAGCTGACGCCGCATAGTCTGAAGCAGGTGTAAGAACCCAAGCGAGAGGCGAGCATATGTACTGCACCAGGCCATGAATCCCAGCCCCGCAGTGTTTTAACAATGTTAAGACACTGCGGGGCTGGGATTCATGGTCATCGCAAACCGCAACGGCCGACATTACATGATGTCAGAGGATGGGCAGCGCTAACAGCGCAAGGCCAAGGGATAACACGACAGCGCAGACTCCTGTGCAGCAAATAAAGATGCTCAGGAGGCCGCGCCAAGCACCAAGGTGGCATTTTTGCCAGCTGCACTGCGTCTCTTTACGAAGGGAACTCACGCCTCAAAATCAGTTTGACTGTGTAAGGGCCTAAATGTTATACGTGTTCCTTTCAGCGTGTGCAAGGAGCAAAATTAATAGAGCAACCTTTGACTTGTGCGGCATTACTGCTGCATAAGCTGTGTCCTGTCTTATTTACTGGGACTGCGAGGGTGTGATTGATGGGCATGAGCAGTGCATATCTTCGCCTGTTGTCACTAGGGGGGATAACACGACAGCGCAGACTCCTGTACAGCAAATAACAACACTCAGGAGGCTGCACCCAGCACCAAGGTGGGATTCTTGACATCTGTGCTGCGTCTCATTACGAAGGGAACTCGCGCCTCCAACACAGTTTGACTGTATAAAGGGCTAAATGTTATACGTGTTTCATTCGGCGTGTGCAAGGAGAAAAATTAAAAGAGCAACCTTTGACTTGTGCGGCACTACTGCTGCATAAGCTGTGGCTCTTCTAGTTTGTAACCCCTGAGGGGGGGTTAAAGGTTACCTTTGAAATCGGTTCAATTAGGCTTCGGCCTACACTCTGCTCCACCGGCAGAGCCCGGGCTCCAACAACGCTAGTTGCTGTCCGGAAGTGCTGGCTGCACAGAGCCAAACACCTCGCCAATGTGTCAGTGGGGTTCAGCACCGCCAGCTGTTCCCCTGCTGTGTAGCCGGCAACGTGTCCTGCGACCGCCACGCAGGCACAACAGACTCCCCTCCCCCTGCTCCTCCTTCTGCTGACCCTGGGCTCTAACACCGCCAGTTGGGGCTCTAGGAAGACAAGCTTGAATAGGTCCCCATCCTGGTTCCAGTACCGTCAGCTGGTTCCGGGCAGAGCCTTTGGCTTAGGTGCCTCCCTCTGGGTATCCGAGTTCCACCAACATCAGGTGGTCCTTGGTAGTGCTTTCAGGCACGGGTACCTCCTGCTTAGTAACCGGGTTCCAGTAACGTCAGCTGGTCCTTGGTAGTTCCATTGGCTCTTGGACCTTCGGCTACCCATCCGGGTTCCAGTACCGTCAGCTGGTTCTCGGCAGTGTCTTTTGCTCTTGTACCTTCTGCTCCCCATCCTGGTTCCAGTACCGTCAGCTGGTTCCGGGCAGAGCCTTTGGCTCAGGTGCCTCCCTCTGGGTATCCGAGTTCCACCAACGTCAGGTGGTCCTTGGTAGTGCTTTCAGGCACGGGTACCTCCTGCTTAGTAACCGGGTTCCAGTAACGTCAGCTGGTCCTCGGTAGTTCCATTGGCTCTTGGACCTTCGGCTACCCATCCGGGTTCCAGTACCGTCAGCTGGTTCTCGGCAGTGTCTTTTGCTCTTGTACCTTCTGCTCCCCATCCTGGTTCCAGTACCGTCAGCTGGTTCCGGGCAGAGCCTTTGGCTTAGGTGCCTCCCTCTGGGTATCCGAGTTCCACCAACGTCAGGTGGTCCTTGGTAGTGCTTTCAGGCACGGGTACCTCCTGCTTAGTAACCGGGTTCCAGTAACGTCAGCTGGTCCACGGTAGTTCCATTGGCTCTTGGACCTTCGGGTAGCCATCCGAGTTCCAGATCCATCAGCTGTTTCTCGGCATTTTCTCAGCCTTCTTGTACCTTCTGCTACATTTCCAAGTTCAAGACCCTAAAGACGATGACCCGGAAGACCACCCCTAAGATGATGACGACACCAGAGACGACAACCACCGAGATGACGACGACCCTGGAGACGATAACCCTGAAGACGACCCCGATGACGACGACCCCGATGACGACGACCCCGGAGACGACGACCCTGGAGACGACGACGACATGGGAGACCGAGAAGCAGAAGAACAAGAGGCTGCAGAACAAAGAGCAGAAGAACATTAAGCATAAGACTAAATATCAGAGCAAAAGATATTATCTAAATTATAAGCAGAAGAAGACTAAGCAGTGTATGGGGGTGAGTCCGTTCCTCCTCGTGGTGCCCCTGGATAAAGCCTGATGCTGCAGGCCAAACTGAACGCGGACAAATGTAACTCTTTTGTGACAGGCAGAACGGAAGGTGTAATCTTCAAACTTTTATAGATAACAACTACGGGAATGCCTGTCACAAATAAGAATATGATGAAGAAGTTGAATATGAAAAAGATAATAGTTAAATAAAAAGAATATGAACAATGTAAAAAAAAAAAATTAGAGGTAGAAGAAGATGAATAAGGTGAAGATAGTTGATGTCAAAGAAGCTGATGATGAGGATAATGAAGAAGAAAGTGTGGGAGAAGTAAAAAAGAAGGTGAAGGACGTGGAAGTAGTGAAACATCAATATCTGACAAAATAAAAAAAAAAAAATAGTCAAAATCTTTCTAACGCCGACCGTCATAAAAAAAAACAAAAAAACCTGCTATTCTATTTGTTTGGGCTAAACCTCTGTGCCTTTAATGTCTCCGCCACCTCCCCCAATACATCCTACATTATTCTTAGTTGTTTTCCTTCATGTAGAATGAACCTACAAGGAAAGAAAGGGTTTATTTAAATTCCGATATTTTCGTCCCATTGACTTGCATTGGGATCGGGTATCGGTATCGGATTAGATCCGATACTTTGACGGTATCGGCCGATACTTTCCGATACCGATACTTTCCGATATCGGAAGGTATCGCTCAACACTACCTGCTAGCGCTGGTGTGTTGTGGTCCTCCCCTGCTGGGCTTATGGGATAGTACCCCACAACTGTTGTGTCTGTTTCTTGTGTTCCCTCACAACTCGTTCGGATGATGTTCTTCTCCTCCGTCCCTCCCTGATGGTCTGGTTAGGACGCACCCGTATGACGGATAGGCTCGGAGCTCTTCCGGGACCCTAGAGTCGCCCCTCTCCTAGTGTGCCCCCTATGTCTTCTTAGGTGATGTATGTGAGACAGCCCGCCTGTGACTGACTGTCCTGCCGTTGGTTTGAAGTATGGCTTGGAGTTCTATACTTCCTCGGCGTTCCGGCCACCGGTAAATTGCGCCTCAGTAGGATGTTGCCTCGGTCTTACAGCATGACTCCTACTGGAAATTCTCCTCTTGCTTTGATCTCGTTTCTCACTCAGCACAATAGATCTCGCTTCTTATCCTTTCTTGGGGCACCGCCGCAATGTCGTGCAGGCACAGTCCCGTAACGTTCTTTCTAGTTGCCAGGCCTCTGTCAGGATCCCACCCCTGACAGGGACCCTACCGAATCTTCCCCCACAACACCCTCTGCCACAAGGTGTTGCCTGGTTCCAACCCAGTCAGCTTTCTCCCTAACTTCCTGCCTAACCCCCAGTTTTACCAGATTGTGAGGAGTGGCCTAATGAATAGAACCCTTAGGTCCCCCTGGAGGCCAGACTGTGAAATGTATTGGTGTATGTGATACCTGGTCAGATGAATCCCTTCAGTGCCATCAGACGTACCGTAGCTCCCCATAGTGGCGGAGCAACAGTACTGCAACGACCAGGACTCTGGGGCGCTGCACTCCCCCCGGTTAAATCCAGTACTCCTGGACTGGGAAGAAAACAACAATACAGGTTAGCAAAAAGACATACAATTTTGAAAATGCAAGTACAAGTAAACTTTTTAACAGAGCTTCCCTTTATGGGAGGTGAGGACACTTGAACGTTACAAACATGGTTAAATATTATAAATAACATACTATAAATAACTTCTTTTACCCAACCGGGTATTCTAGTAAGTGCAAAATCTTCGAACAATAATTTAACTTTGCCTTTAAGGACGTACTTGCTGAATCCACTGAAGACCTTCTTATAATCACATTATAAGGCTAATTAACATTTTTGCATTCTCCTTCTTTACATCTGCAGGACCGCCTGTCCTAACTGCTCCAGGCCTGCTGCCTCTCCTTTCTGTTACAGGACCGCCCCTTTCTGCCCGGGCCTACTGTCCTTCCACTACTATACACAGTATAGAACATATCATTTTTCTTTCAGTTCAAGATCACTGAGCCATCTCGGTATGGCTCTTAGGAGGACTCACTAACTAACCCCGTATGGGTTCACTTCCTGTCCTCGTTCTTCTATCAACATCATTAAACATTTCTTACAATTAACTTTTACATATCAGCGTTATTACTTTTCCTTTTAGAGCATCATCATTCTCTAAGTACCATCAGTGAACATCCCCTTTAAGAGGGGACCAAGTCTCTATGAGGTAGTGCAACTTCTCAAGCTGCAAGTCTGTTTGCAATAAGGACTCCAGTGATGTTTTCAAAAACAGTATCTTCGCAAAGTGTCCTTTCTTCATATAAAACCAGTAGAGAGCACCTTTAAGAAGGTGCAAACTATTTACAAGAAGTTTGTATCATGCATTGTTCATGATTCAGCAGTTCTGGATAACTGTGCAAAAATAGAAAACAAACAGAAAGGCAATAGGGATCCTGGGTCAACAAAGGGATCCCTTTTAGAATAACCCTAGTCGGGTTTAAAGCAGCAAAACAGCAGGAAACAAACAGTTAACTATTTACAGTTTCAGGTTTCCGAGGTTTAGTTGGACGGCTTCCAGGGCTGCACCTGGCACTTAACCCCTCTTGGCCCTGGAAGGGTGAAGTCCAGGGTTGCACCCAGTGCTGGACAAACGCCGTTAATCCGTCTTTCATGTACGGTTAGGTCATGCACAGCAATGGAGGTCTGCGCAGCTTGAGTAGGGGCATTTGCTGCAGCAGAGGTAGCGGCTGCTGCAAGATCAGTCACTGGAACGGAGTCAGCAGCTGTGGCACTAGCAGTCACGGGAGTGGTGTCAGTCATCAGGGCAGGGTCTTCCTTCATACCTGCTTCAGATGCGGTCCCTCCGGTGCCGATCTGCTCCGTCCCCGCTGGGATCTGGAACGCTGGTTGCAGGGCCTTGCGCTGCGGCGTTGTCATCTCCGTTTGCAGCATCTCGCTTTCCGGCAGGGCCTTGCTTTCTGGCTTCAGAGCGCTGGAACTTCTTTCTTGCTCCGGACCAGACGAGGCTGCCGACAGGCGTCTGGCGAGGCTCCCGACGATGGTCTTCTTCCACCCAGCCTTAGTACTCAGCTGCGTCTGCAGGAGTTGGTGGGTCAGCTCGTCCGCTCCGGTATGCAGGAGGTCAGCGTCAACTGTGGAGGTCTGGCTGCGGTGCCTCTCTGGGTAGCTGGGGGAGTCCTCGACTCCGACCCCACGCTCTGGCTCCGAGCGGCTGGCCATGGCGTCCTCCATGTCGCTGACTTCTTCTTCCTCGTCCTTTTCCCGCTCTCTCCTTTGTGGGCGGTTTAGTTTTCGTTGTCTCCACCCTCCATTGAGGATGAGGAGGCGGATCTCGGCTGCTGACGGACACGTCCTCAAGGGGTAGAAATACTTAGACTGGGCGGCCATTGCCTTTTGCGGTCTTCAGCTTGTTCACGCCCACTTCCACGCCCTTCTTCTTCTCCTGCGCTCTCTTTAGCGCTGTAATGGCGGCGGTTTTGGCGGCAAATGGCAATAACACAGTCTTTGCAATAAAGTACAGTCCAAACACAGTAAATCACAGTTCCAAGGCACACATGACCTGATTCTTCAGGCTTAAGTAGATCCTGTTCGTGACGCCAAGTGGTAGCGCCCCCACTGCCGCAGGGCCGAGGGGTACCCGGTACCGGGCCTCCGAGTCTCTGCTCTGGGGTTGTCATGGTGGCTAGGCCCGGTCCGTGACCCTGCTGAGGGGCGTACAGTAATAGATGTGACAGTTCGGTGTGTGGTGCAGGACGCAATCAATCACAAGGACACAGGGGTGCAGTCTCTTTACCTCTTTACTGAAGATCTCAAAGTCCTCAATCCAGAATACGGTTAACCAGGCTGCGCAAGTCCGGCCGGTCCGATGGCACCTCCAGAATTCCCTTTGCAGGTGGAAATCAGTGTCTACCTGCTAGCGCTGGTGTGTTGTGGTCCTCCCCTGCTGGGCTTACGGGATAGTACCCCACAACTGTTGTGTCTGTTTCTCGTGTTCCCTCACAACTTATTTGGATGATGTTCTTCTCCTCCGTCCCTCCCTGATGGTCTGGTTAGGACGCACCCGTATGACGGGTAGGCTCGGAGCTCTTCCGGGACCCTAGAGTCGCCCCTCTCCTAGTGTGCCCCCTATGTCTTCTTAGGTGATGTATGTGAGACAGCCCGCCTGTGACTGACTGTCCTGCCGTTGGTTTGAAGTATGGCTTGGAGTTCTATACTTCCTCGGCGTTCCGGCCACCAGTAAATTGCGCCTCAGTAGGATGTTGCCTCGGTCTTACAGCACGACTGACTCCTACTGGAAATTCTCTTCTTGCTTTGATCTCGTTTCTCACTCAGCACAATAGATCTCGCTTCTTATCCTTTCTTGGGGCACCGCCGCAATGTCGTGCAGGCACGGTCCCGTAACGTTCTTTCTAGTTGCCAGGCCTCTGTCAGGATCCCACCCCTGACAGGGACCCTACCGAATCTTCCCCCACAACACCCTCTGCCACAAGGTGTTGCCTGGTTCCAACCCAGTCAGCTTTCTCCCTAACTTCCTGCCTAACCCCCAGTTTTACCAGATTGTGAGGAGTGGCCTAATGAATAGAACCCTTAGCTCCCCCTGGAGGCCAGACTGTGAAATGTATTGGTGTATGTGATACCTGGTCAGATGAATCCCTTCAGTGCCATCAGACGTACCATAGCCCCCCATAGTGGCGGAGCAACAGTACTGCAATGACCAGGACTCTGGGGCGCTGCAACAGACAGGCAAGGAGAAGAGGAAGGAATAGCCTTAAATACATGGAGTGTTGAAAGACTTCTGGGTCACGGTCCTCCCGGATCACAGAGAGGAGATACAGAGTGCCTGTAAATCAGAAAGAGGAAGTGCTGGAGTGGGCGGTGCACACCCGACGAGAACCAGGGAGCGGAGAAGAATGAAGGAGAGGACGCGCACCTGCAGGAGGAGCGTGCCGCAGCAGGTAAGTATGAGCGGGGGGTGCGGCGGTGGTCCCGGCAGCAGGCACGGCCGCAGAAGGAGTGGCCATGACAGAGAGTAGAAATTTGAAATTTGCACAATGTTCAAAGGTTTCCAAAAATTACCCAAAGGGGTCTGTATTTTGCACTCTGAAAGAGGCCGTGATGGGGACCAATATATTTAACAGTTATTTCAAGAGGTAGAGATAAGGACTACAAGTTTCACCACTGAACAAAGTGCAAAGTTTTCCAAGGGCTCTGTATCAGACTACATGAAAGACGCCGTGATGTGATGGGGACATCACAATACACTTTTCAGTTATTACAAGAGGTAGAGATAAGGAGTATAAGTTTCACATTTGCAAAATGTGCAGTTTTCAAACAGTACAAAACATTACCCACATGGGGTATACATAGATGAACACTAAGTACTTGTTGCAGAAGCAGGAGGAGGTGATTTCCTGAACAAAATGGGTTTCAATAATAAGGGATGAACGTTAAGACAACTTCCAAAAAAAAAACCCATTTGAGCTTCATTTACATTACGTTGCTGTCATCAGTAGGGCTTTCAAAGTCAGAGGAAATCCAGCCCTTGCTTAATTTTAGCAGTCAGCCTAACTAAAATCCCACTCAGACGACACACTTGCAGCAGGGCATGGCAGCACCTCCACAGCGTGCAAGAAGAGGTCAAGCAAAGTGTGCAGCTTGGACAACCAACATTTAAAGGGCACTGAAGAACCAGTCCTTCACCATCTTGGTCAACTTCTCCCTCCTCATCATAGTTACACCCATAGATAGCTATTGCTGATGTGAATTTCTCATGAAAATGGCCCAGTTGGTGGACTTTTTCCCACCCCCTGAGTTGAACCTGGTGTGCTTGGCCTTCCCCTGTAATCCTTGTGGGTGAAAAGAGCCAGCAGCATTGCCTGAGGGTAATCTTTTTAGCAAGTCTTCCACAACAGTCCTCTGGCATGCATGCACTGAAAATGGCATGCCTGCCTCTGACATGATTGAAACAAATTTTTCCTTGTACCATGGGTCAAGAAAGGTTAAGGTCTTGGAAAAGGCATCTGGACATGAACTCTGCCATGTGTGGAAGAACATTAACCATCCCTTCCTCCTCACAACGCATAGCCTCCTCCTCTTCAGGCCATCCATGCTGGACAGACATGAAGCTGGAATTGGGCGTCCCCTCTGTAGAACAGAGCAAAAACTCCTGTTCCTCCTTATTCTCCTCATCATCACCAAATGCAGCCTGAGAATATTGTCTGAGGCTGGGCTGTGTGGTATCAGCCACTGTAAAATCTTGCTCCATATCCACTTGCTCAGCATTCAAACCTTCATCTTTGCCATTCTGTAGTGAACATTTTAATAGACAGAGCAGTGGGATGGTTACACTGATAATAGCGTCATGAGCGCTCACCATCTTGGGGCAGTACTCAAAGTTTTGAAGAACCTCACATATGTCAGTGATCCACATCCACTTGGCAGTGTTACTCTGAGTGGCACTGAGAAGCTGGAATTCTGACACTGCCCTGTGCTGATCACTAAGCCTTGCCAACATATGAAAGGTCAAATTCCAGTGTGTGACCAGGTCACAAATCAGTCGGTGATGAGGCAAATTAAAGCGCTGCTGCAGTGAAGCTAGACTTGTGAAAGCCTGAGATGTCTTTCAGAAGTGTGTGCTGATACAGCATACCTTGGCAAGTAGGTCAGAAAAGTCAGGGTATGTTTTTAAAAGCCACTGTATAACCAAGTTCAGCACATGCGCCATGCATGGAACGTGTACCAGTTTGCCGAGCTTTAAAGCGGCCACCAAGTTAAGACCATAATCGCACACAACCAGACTTGGTTGGAGGTTCAAAAAGAGAGCCACTGATCGGTCTGTTCTTTTATCCCTTTCTACAGTTCAGCTGCATTGTGAACTTTATCACTTCAGATGAGCTTCAGCATAGCGTGCTGCCACTTCGCCAAGTCAGTGCTACAGATTTCACAGCTGGGCACTGATAGGGAGGCTAGTTCCGCTGAGGATGAGGAGGAAAAGGAGAGACAGGAACTGGAATACGAGGAGACTGAAACCATGATGGAAGTTGGGCCCGCTATTCCTGGTGTGGGTAATATGTGTGATGTCCCAGCCTCTGACTCACAAACTTCACAGGGTTAACCCAGTGTGCCATCAGGGAAATGTATCATCACTGTCCACAAGAACTGGTCCATATGTCTGTGGTTAGGTGGACCTTCCCTGTGACTGCATTGGCCAGAGCACGGCTGATATTGTGTAGTACGTGGTTATGTAACGTGGGGATGGCACACAGAGAAAAAAAGGCAGCAGGGAATTGAGTATTGTGAGGCTGCCCCCACCAAGAGATTGCGGAAAGACTCAGTTCCCACAAGTCAAAACGGTAACATTTTTAGGGCTAGCAATCTGGCAATGTGGGTGTTTAGCACTTGGGCCTGTGGGTGGGTGGATACTTCTGATTTCTGGTAAATGTCTGGGGCAGGGACAACTGAACGCTGCGCTGGGACAATTAACTGGACATGGTTGCTGACTGTTGTATGTGTGCAACTGCAGGTTGTGGGCAGGTGACATCAGTGCCTTCTTCATAGTCAGCAGATTGGGAAGGCTGTAACACAGGGAAAGGGGCAGTAATTTCACCCTCAGACACAGATTTTGTACCCAGGCATTCCATCCACCTACTGGGGTGCTTGGCTGCCATATACTTTTGCATGCTGGTGGTGCTCAGGTTGGCACTGGTCTTTTCTCTTCCTAGTTTGGTTTGGCAGATGCTGCAAAGTACAGTTGTTTTGCCTGATGGAATTTCAGAAAAAAAAGCCATACAGGAGAACTACTGATCCTTGGCCTGTTATCATTCTGAGTGCGGGGGGCTCTGTGGAACAGTTGACTGAGTTCTCTCTCTGGTCAAACCACTACCTCTTCTTGCCTGTTTTCATGCTATGGATCCATGCCTCTCTGTTCTGCTGTTCTTTCCAGGCATGCCATCGTGCCTGGTCGGATCAGTGGCCTCATCATCGACCACGTCGTCTTCCAATTCCTCAATCTGATCCTCATTCTGAGTTGTGACTTGAGACTTTCCTGATGGCGACTCTGTGTCATGATTATACTCCACCTCTTCAGACATGAATTGACCTTCCACAACGTGGCTTTCTTCTGACTGTGGGTGCTCAAATGTGTGGGCATCACTGCACTCCACCTCCTCATGACCCTTTTTAATGGTGCACGCTGAGAGGCCTGACAAATTACAAGGGAACGTAAACAGTTCCTCAGAGTGGCCAACATTGGGGTCATGTCTCCTGGTACTCCAGATGGTGGGAGGAAGGAGGACCAGGTTGAGGATTCAGAGGCCCAGTCTCTTGGCTATAAAGCCTGGACCGTGTGGAAGACTTTATGGTGTTCCTTTTCAATAAACTGGAGCCTTTGTCTGCCATCCAACCCACAACATCCTCGCACTTGTCTGGGTTCGTTAGTGGTGTAGCGCACTGACCAAATTTGGACAGGAAGCTAGAACGAGATACAGTCACCTTCGGATCTGTCACATGGCCTTGGTGGGCACCACCACATCCACGTCCCTTAACAGCATCCTTTCTCATATTGAATGCATTATGCTTATGACAAAAAAATGGTCTTATTTTTCACAAATACCCTCACAAAAGTCTTATGTACAAATTCACTGTTTCTAGCAATGTGTGGCTATTTTTTTCTTCAGATAAACAGTCATGTTTGCCTCTCTCTACAGGCTTTGCACCAGTTTCATAACTTCCAGATAAAGATATGCTATTTATTAAATCAATAGAAAAGTATGATTTTTAAAAAATTGTCTGGCTGACACACTGCAACAGTGGAGTAATGAAAATAATTGCCACTACTAAATTGTCACGTTTGATTATCTCTTCCCAGATTGCACCAGTCACACAACTGCTAGATAAAAATAGGCTATTTTTTTAATCAATAGAAATTTTTGGGATGTTTTTACATCGCCTTTATAAGACACACCAACAGCAAACTCAGGGAAATTAATGGTAAATAGTGAAATTTCTGTAGCTCAACAGGTTTTGCGCCAGTCACACAACTGATAAAATATTAGGTAGTTAAGCAACAGACGAGGAATATTGTTTAGCAATTAGCTTTTAAAATGGATGTTACTATATGCTGGCACTGAGAAATATTATTTTGCCATTAAAAAAATAAAATAAAAAGTTGCTGCAAGGAAATAATATGAGTTCCAAAAAAGGTTTTGTATATGCTGGTACTACCTAATATTATTTGCTTCTAAAAATAGATGATTTTTATATTTTGGTAGTGGATGAAACCCTCCCTATTTCACCCTAATTCCACAGTCTCTTCCTAATACTAAACTATACAACACAATGGAAAATAGCAAAGATCTGCAGCATGTACTTGCAATGATGATAAAACACCCAGGTGCTTGCCTTTTACTCTCCCTCCTATTAAATCTCTCCTTACGCTATCTCCACCTAACAAAGAACTAATCTTCACAATCTCCAGCTCTTAGGGTACCGTCACACTCAGCGACGCTGCAGCGATATAGACAACGAGCCGATCGCTGCAGCGTCGCTGTTTAGGTCGCTGGGGAGCTGTCACACAGACAGCTCTCTCCAGCGACCAACGATCAGGGGAACAACATAGTTGAAACTGTCTTCAATGATGCCGAAGTCCCACTGCAGCACCCGGGTAACCAGGGTAAACATCGGGTTACTAAGTGCAGGGCCGCGCTTAGTAACCCGATATTTACCCTGGTTACCATTGTAAAAGTAAAAAAAAAACACTACATACTCACCTTCTGATGTCTGTCACGTCCCCCGCCGGCGGCTTCCCTGCACTGAATGTGTCAGCGGCGCCGGCAGTAACAGCGGTCACAGCTGTGCTCTGCTTTACGGCCGGCCGGCGCTGACACATTCAGTGCAGGGAAGCCGCCGGCGGGGGACGTGACAGACATCAGAAGGTGAGTATGTAGTGGTTTTTTTTACTTTTACAATGGTAACCAGGGTAAATATCAGGTTACTAAAGGCCCCGTCTCACATAGCGAGATCGCTAGCGAGATCGCTGCTGAGTCACAAGTTTTGTGACGCAACAGCGACCTCAGTAGCGATCTCGCCATGTTTGACACGTACCAGCGACCAGGCCCCTGCTGCGAGATCGCTGGTCGTGTCGGAATGGCCTGGACCTTTTTTTGGTCGTTGAGGTCCCGCTGACATCGCTGAATCGGTGTGTGTGACACGGATTCAGCGATGTCTTCACTGGTAACCAGGGTAAACATCGGGTTACTAAGCGCAGGGCCGCGCTTAGTAACCGATGTTTACCCTGGTTACCATCGTAAATGTAAAAAAACCCAAACAGTACATACTCACATTCCGGTGTCCGTCAGGTCCCTTGCCGTCTGCTTCCCGCACTGACTGAGATCCGGCCGTAAAGTGAAAGTACAGCACAGCGGTGACGTCACCGCTCTGCTGTTAGGGCCGGCGCTCAGTCAGTTCAGGAAGCGGACGCCGGGGGACGTGAAGGTGAGTATGTACTGTTTTTTTTTTTTACTTTTACGCTGGTAACCAGGGTAAACATCGGGTTACTAAGCGCGGCCCTGCGCTTAGTAACCCGATGTTTACCCTGGTTACCCAGGGACCTCGGCATCGTTGGTCACTGGAGAGCTGTCTGTGTGACAGCTCCCCAGCGACCACACAGCGACTAAACAGCGACGCTGCAGCGATCAGCATCGTTGTCTGTATCGCTGCAGCGTCGCTGTGTGTGACGGGGCCTTAAGCGCGGCCCTGCGCTTAGTAACCCGATATTTACCCTGGTTACCATTGTAAAACATTGCAGGCATCGTTGCTTTTGCTGTCAAACACAACGATACACACCGACCTAACGACGAAATAAGGTGCTGGCCTTCTAGCTCCGACCAACGATATCACAGCGGGATCCAGATCGCTGCTGCGTGTCAAACACAACGATATCGCTATCCAGGACGCTGCAACGTCACGGATCGTTGTCGTTCTCGTTGGAAAGTTGTTCAGTGTGAAGGTACCTTTAAAAAGAGCTTTTTGGAGTGAATAACGCTTCCTATAAGCGCCTATTACTCTCCATATGCTCACACTTTGCTCTTCCTACGTTGTTTCCAGCTGCAATGTGCGCAAGATGGAACCAGCAGCCTTTAAATATCTCCTATGATTCTAGAAGGTCAGCCAATCACAGTAATGCCCCACCAAAGATGACGCCATCATTACTGTGATTGGCAAGCCAGCCCAGCATGTTCATTGACTGCAAACAAAGCGCCAAAAATGCTGGGTGTGTCAAATATACTGAGGTGAATACTAAATTACTTGCCAAGTAACGAATAGCCCAAATAGCGTACTATTTGTGCAAGTAATGAATAGCCCTGAATGTATTCACTCATAACTAGTAATACACAAGTCTACAAATGCAGCAAACCATAAAAGTTATGCTTTATTCATAGCTCAAAGCAATAAACTTAACACATAAAACAAAATAAATAATTCCCATAGATTCCCATTTACAAATTAGAAAATACAAATAACAGCTAAAATCATATTGCCTTGCGGCTTTTTACCGTAATTTTTAAATTTAAACTTTTTTTTTTTCTTTTCTGAACTTCACCATTTTTCTTTACCTCCAGGCATCAAGCAGTTTTGTTAATAACTGTAAATCCTTTCAGCCTTTGGTAAGCACAAGGGCTAGTGTGATTGACAGAGTAATAAAAGTGTTAATGAGACAGACCAGCAAATTCCTGGATCAATAACTGCCAATGAAAGAAAAACAATTCTTGTCCTTATATTTTCTGTGAGATCGCTCTAAGCTTTTGAATGTATTTTGCTAAGATTCTTAAATGTAACTTTTTTAAATCTATATTAGATTTATATATTTATGAAACAAATGGACAAGACTTGATTCCCATATGACCTGTTTAAAAAGTGAAACAACATCGAGCTTTTCTTTTACTCTCTTCTACAGTCAGATTATTATTAAGCCTGAATAAGACCTAAAACTGTATTTCTGTTTGATGTAAAGGGTTTGTTCTTACTCATGAGTTATATTAAATATGCATTCACATAAAGTAATTTTCAGACCAGCCTCTGGTCTCCTGACCCAAGCTCAACGGACACATAAATGGTTATGAGGCTGTTCAATTTGAGTCAGGAGACCCACGAACAGTCCATATATCATGGTCCACAAATGGATCATTAGGGTCGTTCGATCCATAACGTGAGATGAGTATCTCATCTCAGGAAGTCAGATAAGGACTAACTGGCTAAATGCTGCACACTGTCTCTGGCCAATAGCAGAGTGTGAGCCTGTGTTCTGAGTGGGTGGATGCGAACTGGAAGTACTCAACTGCTAATTGTGTTTTCAGCTTCACCTTGTGTGTCTAATGCCCAGGCACACCACTCTTTGGGCCTATGAATGCTACATAAAAAGGGGTTTTGCTGGGTTTGTGTGTTGTTGTCTTGTGGACTTGACTGAAGACCGTGCGTGACCGGCGTGACAAAACAGGCCAGGATCCGATAAAATAGAGATGAATGAGAGAGTCTGGAAAATAAACTTTTTTTTATTTAATGAATTGGTAAAACATAATGTATATCTGGAAGCAGGCATGGCACGTAAAGAATATATCTTCTGTACAGATTACAAGAGTAAGTTTGACAGTTACATGTGGCGGCATATTCCTTATGATACTTGTTACACTGCAAGAGCAGGTTCCCTTCTTGTGATGACTGCATGGTTCGAGGTGGGTTGCTAGGATCCCTCACAACTAATTACTTTAACTTCTTAGGAGATAACTTGTCCCAGTCTGGCCAGTCTTTGCTTTGATCCATACCTCTGAGCTATGGCTACACTGGAGCTTTCTTATCTAGAATAAATATACTATTTTCTTATCTAGTTTAGATTGCTGTAGGTGAGTCATTTGCCTGCTATGAAGGATTAATTCTGTCACATGATACTTGGTTGCATCAGAACTTGCTACCATATACAGTCCTCTCTCTTCTCCATGCACAACACCCTTAATCAATGTGGACTGTAAAGGTACCTTCACACGAAACGACACTGCAGCGATAGCGACAACGATGCCGATCGCTGCAGCGTCGCTGTTTGATCGCTGGAGAGCTGTCACACAGACCGCTCTCCAGCGACCAACGATGCCGAGGTCCCCAGGTAACCAGGGTAAACAACGGGTTACTAAGCGCAGGGCCGCGCTTAGTAACCCGATGTTTACCCTGGTTACCAGCGTAAAATGTAAAAAAAACAAACAGCACATACTTACATTCGCGTCCCCCGGCGTCCGCTTCCTGCACTGACTGACTGACTGAGCGCCGGCAGTAGCAGGGCACAGCGGTGACGTCACTGCTGTGCTGTGCTTTCACTTTCACTTTACGGCGCTCAGTCAGTGCGGGAAGCGGACGGCGGGGGACGCGAATGTAAGTATGTACTGTTTGTTTTTTTTACATTTTACACTGGTAACCAAGGTAAACATCGGGTTACTAAGCGCGGCCCTGCGCTTAGTAACCCGATGTTTACCCTGGTTACCAGTGTAAAATATCGCTGGTATCTGTTATGACCCCAATGGCAGAGGATCTCACAGGTTACAACAAAGTCTGCAAACACAAAATACCAGCTCATAGGGAAGTGGTAACTAGGCTGACCGTATACCTGATCCTAGCACAACAACTAGCAGTAGCCGGGGAACGTACCTACGTTGATTCTAGACGTCTCGCGCCAGCCGGAGAACTAACTAACCCTATAAGGGAAAATAAGACCTTTCTTGCCTCCAGAGAAAAGACCCCAAAGTTGAATACAAGCCCCCAACAAATAATAGGTAATGAGGTAAGAAGAAAAGACAAACGTAAGAATGAACTAGGTTTTAGCAAAGAGAGGCCCACTGACTAATAGCAGAATATAGGAAGATGACTTATACGGTCAGCAAAAAACCCTATCAAAATATCCACGCTGAATATTCAAGAACCCCCGAACCGACTAACGGTGTGGGGGGAGAATATCAGCCCCCCTAGAGCTTCCAGCAATATCAGGAATCACATTTTGTACAAGCTGGACAAAAATTAGGACAATGCAAATAACCAAAAATAAGAAAGCAGGACTTAGCTTATCTTGCAAAGAACCAGGACCAGCAGACAGGAGCAAACAGAAATGAACTGATTACAATGATGCCAGGCACCAGACTGAGAATCCAGGAAGTTTAAATAGCAACACCCCTGGCCTAACGAACCAGGTGGGTACCAAGCTGGGGAAAGACAATCCCAGTGCCATACCACTAGTGACCACAAGAGGGAGCCAAGAAGTATAGTTCACAACAGTACCCCCCCTTTAAGGAGGGGTCACCGAACCCTCACCAAGACCACCAGGGTGATCAGGATGAGCAGCGTGAAAGGCACGAACCAAATCGGCCGCATGAACATCAGAGGCGACTGTTGTGAATTAGACTTTTTGGCTCCCTCTTGTGGTTACTAGTGATATTACTCTGGGAGTTTCTTCCCTCAGTTTGCACCCACCTGGGCCGTTTGTCCAGGGGTGTTGCTATATAAACTTCCTGGATCCTTAGTCCAGTGCCTGGCATCGTTGTAATCAGATCCTTTCTGTTTGCTCCTATCTGCTGGTCCTGGTTCGTGCAAAATTAAGCTAAGTCCTGCTTCTTTGTTTTTTGGGTTATTTGCTTGCTCTCATTTTTGTCCAGCTTGTACTAAATGTCATTCCTGACCTTGCTGGAAGCTCTGGGGGGCTGGTGTTCTCCCCCCGGGCCGTTAGACGGTTCGGGGGTTCTTGAATTTCCAGCGTGGATATTTTTGATAGGGTTTTTGCTGACCATATAAGTTATCTTACTATATTCTGCTATTAGCTAGTGGGCCTCTCTTTGCTAAATACCTAGCTCATTCTTACGTTTGTCTTTTCCTCTTACCTCACCGTTATTATTTGTTGGGGGCTTGTATCCAACTTTTGGGGTCTTTTCTCTGGAGGCAACAAAAAGGTCTTTCTTTTCCCTTCTAGGGTTAGTTAGTTCTCCGGCTGGCGCGAGACGTCTAGAATCAACGTAGGTACGTTCCCCGGCTGCTGTTATTTGTGGTGCTAGGATTAGATATATGGTCAGCCCAGTTACCACTGTCCTATGAGCTGGTTTTTGTGTTTGCAGACTTAGTAAATATTTCTGAGACCCTCTGCCATTGGGGTCATAACAGTATGCCAGGCCAACATTGAATGTTTATGCATTGCAGAAGTGGGATAATAAGAAAGGAAATTCTGAGTTTTTTTTTTTTCGTTTTTTTTTTTCCTCTCTTTCTCCCCTTTACCTTTGAGTGGCTTGTGCTTGCTGCAGACATGAATGTCCAGACCTTGATTACAAGTGTAGACCAGCTTGCTGCTCGTGTGCAGGGCATACAAGATTTTGTTACCAGTAGTCCTATGTCTGAACCTAAAATACCTATTCCTGAACTGTTTTCTGGAGACCGATTTAGGTTTAGGAATTTCAAGAATAATTGTAAATTGTTTCTTTCTCTGAGACCCCGTTCATCTGGAGATTCAGCTCAGCAAGTTAAAATTGTTATTTCTTTTTTACGGGGCGACCCTCAGGATTGGGCTTTCTCGCTAGCGCCAGGAGATCCGGCATTGGCAAATATTGATGCGTTTTTTCTGGCGCTCGGATTGCTTTACGAGGAACCCAATCTTGAAGTTCAGGCAGAAAAAGCCTTGCTGGCTATTTCTCAGGGCCAGGATGAAGCTGAAGTGTATTGCCAAAAATTTCGGAAATGGTCCGTGCTTACTCAGTGGAATGAGTGTGCTCTGGCCGCAAATTTCAGAAATGGCCTTTCTGAAGCCATTAAGAATGTGATGGTGGGTTTCCCCATTCCTACAAGTCTGAATGATTCCATGGCGCTGGCTATTCAAATTGACCGGCGTTTGCGGGAGCGCAAAACCGCTAATCCTCTGGTGGTGTTGTCTGAACAAACACCTGATTTAATGCAATGTGATAGAATTCAGACTAGAAATGAGCGGAAAAATCATAGACGTCAGAATGGGTTGTGTTTTTACTGTGGTGATTCTACACATGTGATATCAGCATGCTCTAAACGCCTAACAAGGGTTGTTAGTCCTGTCGCCATTGGTAATTTGCAACCTAAATTTATTTTGTCTGTGACTTTAATTTGCTCATTGTCTTCTTACCCTGTTATGGCGTTTGTGGATTCAGGTGCTGCCCTGAGTCTTATGGATCTGTCATTTGCCAAGCGCTGTGGTTTTGTTCTTGAACCGTTGGTAAATCCTATTCCTCTTAGAGGTATTGATGCTACGCCATTGGCGGAAAATAAACCGCAGTTTTGGACGCAGGTAACCATGTGCATGACTCCTGAACATCGGGAGGTGATTCGTTTTCTTGTTCTGCATAAAATGCATGATTTGGTCGTTTTGGGGCTGCCATGGTTACAGACCCACAATCCAGTCTTGGATTGGAAGGCAATGTCTGTGTCAAGTTGGGGCTGTCAGGGAATTCATGCTGATTCCCCGCTGGTGTCTATTGCTTCCTCTACTCCTTCGGAAGTTCCTGAGTATTTGTCTGATTATCAGGATGTGTTCAGCGAGTCCAGATCCGGTGCTCTGCCTCCTCATAGGGACTGTGACTGTGCCATAGATTTGATTCCAGGTAGTAAATTTCCTAAGGGAAGATTATTTAATCTGTCTGTACCTGAGCATGCCGCAATGCGTTCGTATATCAAGGAGTCTCTGAAGAAGGGGCATATCCGTCCATCCTCTTCCCCTCTTGGTGCGGGATTCTTTTTTGTGGCCAAGAAGGACGGATCTTTGAGACCTTGTATTGTGTTATGACCCCAGTGGACAGGGTCTCAGAGGAACGTGTAAGTCTGCGAGATTCAAAAATCCAGCTCATAGGGCTGTGGTAACTGGGTTGACCAAATAGCTACTCCTAACGCCAACACTAGAAGTAGCCGGGGATCATGCCTACGGTGATCGCTAGATGACTCGCGCCAGCCGGAGAATCTAACTACCCCTAGGAGAAGAAAACAAAGACCTCTCTTGCCTCCAGAGAAAGGGACCCCAAAGCAAGATACAAGCCCCCCACAAATAATAACGGTGAGGTAAGAGGAAATGACAAACACAGAAATGAACCAGGTTCAGCAAAGAGAGGCCAGCTTACTAATAGCAGAATATAGCAAGATAACTTATCTGGTCAACAAAAACCCTATAAAAATCCACGCTGGAGATTCAAGAACCCCCGAACCGTCTAACGGTCCGGGGGGAGAACACCAGCCCCCTAGAGCTTCCAGCAAAGGTCAGGATACAGATTGGAACAAGCTGGACAAAAATACCAAACAAAACAAAAGCAAGGAAGCAGACTTAGCTTGAAATACAGGAACCCGGATCATAGGACAAGAGCACAACAGATTAGCTCTGATTTCAACGATGCCAGGCATTGAACTGAAGGTCCAGGGAGCTTATATAGCAACGCCCCTGAACTAACGGCCCAGGTGAGGATATAGGAAAAGACAGAAGCTCCAGAGTCAAATCACTAATGACCACTAGAGGGAGCAAAAAGCAAAATCACAACAGTATTGACTATCGGCTTCTGAATAAAATCACTGTTAAATTTCAGTATCCTTTGCCTCTGTTGTCGGACTTGTTTGCCCGGATTAAAGGTGCCAAGTGGTTCACCAAGATAGATCTTCGTGGTGCGTACAACCTTGTGCGCATTAAGCAAGGAGATGAATGGAAGACTGCATTTAATACGCCCGAAGGTCATTTTGAGTACTTGGTGATGCCTTTTGGGCTCTCTAATGCTCCCTCAGTGTTTCAGTCCTTTATGCATGATATTTTCCGGAAGTATCTGGATAAATTTATGATTGTTTATCTGGATGATATTCTGGTTTTCTCTGAAGATTGGGACTCACATGTGGAGCAGGTCAAGATGGTGTTTCAGGTTTTGCGTGAGAATGCTTTGTTTGTTAAGGGCTCAAAGTGTCTCTTTGGAGTACAGAAGGTTCCCTTTTTGGGGTTTATTTTTTCCCCTTCTGCTGTGGAGATGGACCCAGTCAAGGTCCGAGCTATTCATGAGTGGACTCAACCCACGTCAGTTAAGAGTCTTCAGAAGTTCTTGGGTTTTGCTAACTTCTACCGTCGTTTTATCGCTAATTTTTCTATCGTTGTTAAACCTTTGACGGATATGACCAAGAAAGGTTCTGATGTTGCTAACTGAGCTCCTGCAGCCGTGGAGGCGTTCCAGGAGTTGAAACGCCGGTTTACTTCGGCGCCTGTTTTGTGCCAGCCTGATGTCTCACTTCCCTTTCAGGTCGAAGTGGATGCTTCTGAGATTGGGGCAGGGGCCGTTTTGTCACAGAGAGGCCCTGGTTGCTCGGTAATGAGACCATGTGCTTTCTTCTCTAGGAAGTTTTCGCCTGCTGAGCGGAATTATGATGTTGGCAATCGGGAGTTGCTGGCCATGAAGTGGGCATTTGAGGAGTGGCGTCATTGGCTCGAGGGTGCTAAGCATCGTGTGGTTGTTCCTGTTAAGTGGACCAGCAGAGTCATTTCCGAGGTTCATTCCTCGGTGTTGGCAGGTCATCCGGGAATTTTTGGCACCAGAGATCTGGTGGCTAGGTCCTTTTGGTGGCCTTCCTTGTCACGGGATGTGTGGTCATTTGTGCAGTCCTGTGGGACTTGTGCTCGAGCTAAGCCTTGCTGTTCTCGTGCCAGCGGGTTGCTCTTGCCCTTGCCTGTCCCGAAGAGGCATTGGACACACATTTCCATGGATTTCATTTCTGATCTCCCGGTGTCTCAGGGTATGTCTGTCATCTGGGTGGTATGTGATCGCTTTTCGAAAATGGTCCATTTGGTGCCTTTGCCTAAGCTGCCTTCCTCTTCCGATCTGGTTCCTGTGTTCTTTCAGAATGTGGTTCGCTTACACGGCATTCCTGAGAATATTGTGTCTGACAGAGGATCCCAGTTTGTTTCCAGGTTCTGGCGATCCTTTTGTGCTAGGATGGGCATTGATTTGTCGTTCTCGTCTGCCTTTCATCCTCAGACTAATGGACAAACGGAGCGAACTTATCAGACTCTGGAGGCTTATTTGAGGTGTTTTGTTTCGGCAGATCAGGATGATTGGGTGACCTTCTTGCTGTTGGCTGAGTTTGCCCTTAATAATTGGGCTAGTTCCGCTACTTTGGTTTCGCCATTTTTCTGCAACTCTGGTTTCCATCCTCGTTTTTCCTCGGGACATGTGGAGCCTTCTGACTGTCCTGGGGTAGATTCTGTGGTGGATAGGTTGCAGCAGATCTGGAGTCATGTGGTGGACAACTTAAAATTGTCACAGGAGAAGGCTCAGCGTTTTGCCAACCGCCGCCGCGGTGTGGGTCCCCGACTTCGTGTTGGGGATTTTGTGTAGCTGTCTTCTCGATTTGTTCCTATGAAGGTCTCCTCTCCTAAATGTAAGCCTCGCTTCATCGTTCCTTACAAGGATAAGGATATTGGAAATCCTTAATCCAGTGTCCTTTCGCTTGGATCTTCCGGTGTCGTTTGCCATTCACAACGTGTTCCATAGGTCCTTGTTGCGACGCTACGTTGTGCCTGTGGTTCCTTCTGCTGAGCCTCCTGCTCCGGTGTTGGTTGGGGGCGAGTTGGAGTACGTGGTGGAGAAGATCTTGGATTCTCGTCTCTCCAGACAGAGACTTCAGTATCTGGTCAAGTGGAAGGGCTATGGTCAGGAGGATAATTCCTGGGTGGTTGCCTCTGACGTGCATGCGGCCGATTTAGTTCGTGCCTTTCACGCTGCTCATCCTGATCGCCCTGGTGGTCTTGGTGAGGGTTCGGTGACCCCTCCTTAAGGAGGGGGTACTGTTGTGAATTAGACTTTTTGGCTCCCTCTTGTGGTTACTAGTGATATTACTCTGGGAGTTTCT
The DNA here is from genome assembly GCF_051348905.1 of Ranitomeya variabilis. Classification (NCBI taxonomy): domain Eukaryota; kingdom Metazoa; phylum Chordata; class Amphibia; order Anura; family Dendrobatidae; genus Ranitomeya; species Ranitomeya variabilis. The sequence continues at coordinate 820,815,466 of NC_135232.1, read as the reverse complement.
TCCCTCACTTTGCACCCACCTGGGCCGTTTGTCCAGGGGTGTTGCTATATAAACTTCCTGGATCCTTAGTCCAGTGCCTGGCATCGTTGTAATCAGATCCTTTCTGTTTGCTCCTATCTGCTGGTCCTGGTTCGTGCAAAATTAAGCTAAGTCCTGCTTCTTTGTTTTTTGGGTTATTTGCTTGCTCTCATTTTTGTCCAGCTTGTACTAAATGTGATTCCTGACCTTGCTGGAAGCTCTGGGGGGCTGGTGTTCTCCCCCCGGGCCGTTAGACGGTTCGGGGGTTCTTGAATTTCCAGCATGGATATTTTTGATAGGGTTTTTGCTGACCATATAAGTTATCTTACTATATTCTGCTATTAGCTAGTGGGCCTCTCTTTGCTAAATACCTAGCTCATTCTTACATTTGTCTTTTCCTCTTACCTCACCGTTATTATTTGTTGGGGGCTTGTATCCAACTTTTGGGGTCTTTTCTCTGGAGGCAAGAAAGGTCTTTCTTTTTCCTTCTAGGGTTAGTTAGTTCTCCGGCTGGCGCGAGACGTCTAGAATCAACGTAGGTACGTTCCCCGGCTGCTGTTATTTGTGGTGCTAGGATTAGATATATGGTCAGCCCAGTTACCACTGCCCTATGAGCTGGTTTTTGTGTTTGCAGACTTAGTAAATATTTCTGAGACCCTCTGCCATTGGGGTCATAACAGTATGCCAGGCCAACATTGAATGTTTATGCATTGCAGAAGTGGGATAATAAGAAAGGAAATTCTGAGTTTTTTTTTTTCGTTTTTTTTTTTCCTCTCTTTCTCCCCTTTACCTTTGAGTGGCTTGTGCTTGCTGCAGACATGAATGTCCAGACCTTGATTACAAGTGTAGACCAGCTTGCTGCTCGTGTGCAGGGCATACAAGATTTTGTTACCAGTAGTCCTATGTCTGAACCTAAAATACCTATTCCTGAACTGTTTTCTGGAGACCGATTTAGGTTTAGGAATTTCAAGAATAATTGTAAATTGTTTCTTTCTCTGAGACCCCGTTCATCTGGAGATTCAGCTCAGCAAGTTAAAATTGTTATTTCTTTTTTACGGGGCGACCCTCAGGATTGGGCTTTCTCGCTAGCGCCAGGAGATCCGGCATTGGCAAATATTGATGCGTTTTTTCTGGCGCTCGGATTGCTTTACGAGGAACCCAATCTTGAAGTTCAGGCAGAAAAAGCCTTGCTGGCTATTTCTCAGGGCCAGGATGAAGCTGAAGTGTATTGCCAAAAATTTCGGAAATGGTCCGTGCTTACTCAGTGGAATGAGTGTGCTCTGGCCGCAAATTTCAGAAATGGCCTTTCTGAAGCCATTAAGAATGTGATGGTGGGTTTCCCCATTCCTACAAGTCTGAATGATTCCATGGCGCTGGCTATTCAAATTGACCGGCGTTTGCGGGAGCGCAAAACCGCTAATCCTCTGGTGGTGTTGTCTGAACAAACACCTGATTTAATGCAATGTGATAGAATTCAGACTAGAAATGAGCGGAAAAATCATAGACGTCAGAATGGGTTGTGTTTTTACTGTGGTGATTCTACACATGTGATATCAGCATGCTCTAAACGCCTAACAAGGGTTGTTAGTCCTGTCGCCATTGGTAATTTGCAACCTAAATTTATTTTGTCTGTGACTTTAATTTGCTCATTGTCTTCTTACCCTGTTATGGCGTTTGTGGATTCAGGTGCTGCCCTGAGTCTTATGGATCTGTCATTTGCCAAGCGCTGTGGTTTTGTTCTTGAACCGTTGGTAAATCCTATTCCTCTTAGAGGTATTGATGCTACGCCATTGGCGGAAAATAAACCGCAGTTTTGGACGCAGGTAACCATGTGCATGACTCCTGAACATCGGGAGGTGATTCGTTTTCTTGTTCTGCATAAAATGCATGATTTGGTCGTTTTGGGGCTGCCATGGTTACAGACCCACAATCCAGTCTTGGATTGGAAGGCAATGTCTGTGTCAAGTTGGGGCTGTCAGGGAATTCATGCTGATTCCCCGCTGGTGTCTATTGCTTCCTCTACTCCTTCGGAAGTTCCTGAGTATTTGTCTGATTATCAGGATGTGTTCAGCGAGTCCAGATCCGGTGCTCTGCCTCCTCATAGGGACTGTGACTGTGCCATAGATTTGATTCCAGGTAGTAAATTTCCTAAGGGAAGATTATTTAATCTGTCTGTACCTGAGCATGCCGCAATGCGTTCGTATATCAAGGAGTCTCTGAAGAAGGGGCATATCCGTCCATCCTCTTCCCCTCTTGGTGCGGGATTCTTTTTTGTGGCCAAGAAGGACGGATCTTTGAGACCTTGTATTGTGTTATGACCCCAGTGGACAGGGTCTCAGAGGAACGTGTAAGTCTGCGAGATTCAAAAATCCAGCTCATAGGGCTGTGGTAACTGGGTTGACCAAATAGCTACTCCTAACGCCAACACTAGAAGTAGCCGGGGATCATGCCTACGGTGATCGCTAGATGACTCGCGCCAGCCGGAGAATCTAACTACCCCTAGGAGAAGAAAACAAAGACCTCTCTTGCCTCCAGAGAAAGGGACCCCAAAGCAAGATACAAGCCCCCCACAAATAATAACGGTGAGGTAAGAGGAAATGACAAACACAGAAATGAACCAGGTTCAGCAAAGAGAGGCCAGCTTACTAATAGCAGAATATAGCAAGATAACTTATCTGGTCAACAAAAACCCTATAAAAATCCACGCTGGAGATTCAAGAACCCCCGAACCGTCTAACGGTCCGGGGGGAGAACACCAGCCCCCTAGAGCTTCCAGCAAAGGTCAGGATACAGATTGGAACAAGCTGGACAAAAATACCAAACAAAACAAAAGCAAGGAAGCAGACTTAGCTTGAAATACAGGAACCCGGATCATAGGACAAGAGCACAACAGATTAGCTCTGATTTCAACGATGCCAGGCATTGAACTGAAGGTCCAGGGAGCTTATATAGCAACGCCCCTGAACTAACGGCCCAGGTGAGGATATAGGAAGAGACAGAAGCTCCAGAGTCAAATCACTAATGACCACTAGAGGGAGCAAAAAGCAAAATCACAACAGTATTGACTATCGGCTTCTGAATAAAATCACTGTTAAATTTCAGTATCCTTTGCCTCTGTTGTCGGACTTGTTTGCCCGGATTAAAGGTGCCAAGTGGTTCACCAAGATAGATCTTCGTGGTGCGTACAACCTTGTGCGCATTAAGCAAGGAGATGAATGGAAGACTGCATTTAATACGCCCGAAGGTCATTTTGAGTACTTGGTGATGCCTTTTGGGCTCTCTAATGCTCCCTCAGTGTTTCAGTCCTTTATGCATGATATTTTCCGGAAGTATCTGGATAAATTTATGATTGTTTATCTGGATGATATTCTGGTTTTCTCTGAAGATTGGGACTCACATGTGGAGCAGGTCAAGATGGTGTTTCAGGTTTTGCGTGAGAATGCTTTGTTTGTTAAGGGCTCAAAGTGTCTCTTTGGAGTACAGAAGGTTCCCTTTTTGGGGTTTATTTTTTCCCCTTCTGCTGTGGAGATGGACCCAGTCAAGGTCCGAGCTATTCATGAGTGGACTCAACCCACGTCAGTTAAGAGTCTTCAGAAGTTCTTGGGTTTTGCTAACTTCTACCGTCGTTTTATCGCTAATTTTTCTATCGTTGTTAAACCTTTGACGGATATGACCAAGAAAGGTTCTGATGTTGCTAACTGAGCTCCTGCAGCCGTGGAGGCGTTCCAGGAGTTGAAACGCCGGTTTACTTCGGCGCCTGTTTTGTGCCAGCCTGATGTCTCACTTCCCTTTCAGGTCGAAGTGGATGCTTCTGAGATTGGGGCAGGGGCCGTTTTGTCACAGAGAGGCCCTGGTTGCTCGGTAATGAGACCATGTGCTTTCTTCTCTAGGAAGTTTTCACCTGCTGAGCGGAATTATGATGTTGGCAATCGGGAGTTGCTGGCCATGAAGTGGGCATTTGAGGAGTGGCGTCATTGGCTCGAGGGTGCTAAGCATCGTGTGGTTGTTCCTGTTAAGTGGACCAGCAGAGTCATTTCCGAGGTTCATTCCTCGGTGTTGGCAGGTCATCCGGGAATTTTTGGCACCAGAGATCTGGTGGCTAGGTCCTTTTGGTGGCCTTCCTTGTCACGGGATGTGTGGTCATTTGTGCAGTCCTGTGGGACTTGTGCTCGAGCTAAGCCTTGCTGTTCTCGTGCCAGCGGGTTGCTCTTGCCCTTGCCTGTCCCGAAGAGGCATTGGACACACATTTCCATGGATTTCATTTCTGATCTCCCGGTGTCTCAGGGTATGTCTGTCATCTGGGTGGTATGTGATCGCTTTTCGAAAATGGTCCATTTGGTGCCTTTGCCTAAGCTGCCTTCCTCTTCCGATCTGGTTCCTGTGTTCTTTCAGAATGTGGTTCGCTTACACGGCATTCCTGAGAATATTGTGTCTGACAGAGGATCCCAGTTTGTTTCCAGGTTCTGGCGATCCTTTTGTGCTAGGATGGGCATTGATTTGTCGTTCTCGTCTGCCTTTCATCCTCAGACTAATGGACAAACGGAGCGAACTTATCAGACTCTGGAGGCTTATTTGAGGTGTTTTGTTTCGGCAGATCAGGATGATTGGGTGACCTTCTTGCTGTTGGCTGAGTTTGCCCTTAATAATTGGGCTAGTTCCGCTACTTTGGTTTCGCCATTTTTCTGCAACTCTGGTTTCCATCCTCGTTTTTCCTCGGGACATGTGGAGCCTTCTGACTGTCCTGGGGTAGATTCTGTGGTGGATAGGTTGCAGCAGATCTGGAATCATGTGGTGGACAACTTAAAATTGTCACAGGAGAAGGCTCAGCGTTTTGCCAACCGCCGCCGCGGTGTGGGTCCCCGACTTCGTGTTGGGGATTTTGTGTAGCTGTCTTCTCGATTTGTTCCTATGAAGGTCTCCTCTCCTAAATGTAAGCCTCGCTTCATCGTTCCTTACAAGGATAAGGATATTGGAAATCCTTAATCCAGTGTCCTTTCGCTTGGATCTTCCGGTGTCGTTTGCCATTCACAACGTGTTCCATAGGTCCTTGTTGCGACGCTACGTTGTGCCTGTGGTTCCTTCTGCTGAGCCTCCTGCTCCGGTGTTGGTTGGGGGCGAGTTGGAGTACGTGGTGGAGAAGATCTTGGATTCTCGTCTCTCCAGACAGAGACTTCAGTATCTGGTCAAGTGGAAGGGCTATGGTCAGGAGGATAATTCCTGGGTGGTTGCCTCTGACGTGCATGCGGCCGATTTAGTTCGTGCCTTTCACGCTGCTCATCCTGATCGCCCTGGTGGTCTTGGTGAGGGTTCGGTGACCCCTCCTTAAGGAGGGGGTACTGTTGTGAATTAGACTTTTTGGCTCCCTCTTGTGGTTACTAGTGATATTACTCTGGGAGTTTCTTCCCTCACTTTGCACCCACCTGGGCCGTTTGTCCAGGGGTGTTGCTATATAAACTTCCTGGATCCTTAGTCCAGTGCCTGGCATCGTTGTAATCAGATCCTTTCTGTTTGCTCCTATCTGCTGGTCCTGGTTCGTGCAAAATTAAGCTAAGTCCTGCTTCTTTGTTTTTTGGGTTATTTGCTTGCTCTCATTTTTGTCCAGCTTGTACTAAATGTGATTCCTGACCTTGCTGGAAGCTCTGGGGGGCTGGTGTTCTCCCCCCGGGCCGTTAGACGGTTCGGGGGTTCTTGAATTTCCAGCATGGATATTTTTGATAGGGTTTTTGCTGACCATATAAGTTATCTTACTATATTCTGCTATTAGCTAGTGGGCCTCTCTTTGCTAAATACCTAGCTCATTCTTACATTTGTCTTTTCCTCTTACCTCACCGTTATTATTTGTTGGGGGCTTGTATCCAACTTTTGGGGTCTTTTCTCTGGAGGCAAGAAAGGTCTTTCTTTTTCCTTCTAGGGTTAGTTAGTTCTCCGGCTGGCGCGAGACGTCTAGAATCAACGTAGGTACGTTCCCCGGCTGCTGTTATTTGTGGTGCTAGGATTAGATATATGGTCAGCCCAGTTACCACTGCCCTATGAGCTGGTTTTTGTGTTTGCAGACTTAGTAAATATTTCTGAGACCCTCTGCCATTGGGGTCATAACAGGCGACCACCCAGGAATTATCCTCCTGACCATAGCCCTTCCATTTGACCAAATACTGAAGCCTCCGTATAGAGAGACGAGAATCCAAGATCTTCTCCACCACGTACTCCAACTCGCCCTCAACCAACACCGGAGCAGGAGGCTCAACAGAAGGAACCACAGGCACAACGTACCGCCGCAACAAAGACCTATGGAACACGTTGTGAATGGCAAACGACACCGGAAGATCCAAATGAAAGGACACTGGATTAAGAATTTCCAAAATCTTATAAGGACCGATGAAGCGAGGCTTGAATTTAGGAGAGGAGACCTTCATAGGAACAAACCGAGAAGACAGCCATACCAAATCCCCAACACGAAGTCGGGGACCCACACCGCGGCGGCGGTTGGCAAAACGCTGAGCCTTCTCCTGTGACAACTTTAAGTTGTCCACCACATGATTCCAAATCCGCTGCAACCTATCCACCACGGAATCCACCCCAACACAGTCAGAAGGCTCAACATGTCCCGAGGAAAAACGAGGATGAAAACCAGAGTTGCAGAAAAATGGCGAAACCAAAGTAGCGGAACTAGCCCGATTATTAAGGGCAAACTCAGCCAAAGGCAAGAAGGTCACCCAATCATCCTGATCTGCAGAAACAAAACACCTCAAATAAGCCTCCAGTGTCTGATTAGTTCGCTCCGTTTGGCCATTAGTCTGAGGATGAAAGGCAGACGAAAACGACAAATCAATGCCCATCTTAGCACAAAAGAATCGCCAGAACCTGGACACAAACTGGGATCCTCTGTCAGACACGATATTCTCAGGAATGCTGTGCAAACGAACCACATTCTGAAAGAACAAAGGAACCAGATCGGAAGAGGAAGGCAACTTAGGCAAGGACACCAAATGGACCATCTTGGAAAAACGATCACACACCACCCAGATGACAGACATTCCTTGAGACACCGGAAGATCTGAAATGAAATCCATGGAAATGTGTGTCCAAGGCCTCTTCGGGACAGGCAAGGGCAAAAGTAACCCGCTGGCACTAGAACAGCAAGGCTTAGCCCGAGCACAAGTCCCACAGGACTGCACAAATGACCGCACATCCCGTGACAAGGAAGGCCACCAACAAATAATAACGGTGAGGTAAGAAGAAAAGACAAACATAAGAATGAACTAGGTTTTAGCAAAGAGAGGCCCACTGACTAATAGCAGAATATAGGAAGATGACTTATACGGTCAGCAAAAAACCCTATCAAAATATCCACGCTGAATATTCAAGAACCCCCGAACCGACTAACGGTGTGGGGGGAGAATATCAGCCCCCCTAGAGCTTCCAGCAATATCAGGAATCACATTTTGTACAAGCTGGACAAAAATTAGGACAATGCAAATAACCAAAAATAAGAAAGCAGGACTTAGCTTATCTTGCAAAGAACCAGGACCAGCAGACAGGAGCAAACAGAAATGAACTGATTACAACGATGCCAGGCACCAGACTGAGAATCCAGGAAGTTTAAATAGCAACACCCCTGGCCTAACGAACCAGGTGGGTACCAAGCTGGGGAAAGACAATCTCAGTGCCATACCACTAGTGACCACAAGAGGGAGCCAAGAAGTATAGTTCACAACAGGTATCGTTGCTTTTGCTGTCAAACACAACGATACACGGCGATCGGATGACCAAATAAAGTTCTGAACTTTATTCAGCGACCAGCGACATCACAGCAGGATCCTGATCGCTGCTGCGTGTCAAACTAAACGATATCGCTAGCCAGGACGCTGCAACGTCACGGATCGCTAGCGATATCGTTACAAAGTCGTTTCGTGTGAAGGTACCTTAAAACATCCCTTCTCCTTTCAGTACTCTCATCTCAAATAACTCACTAGCAAACAGGGTCTGAGCTCCTCTACTCACTTAACTCCTCCCATTATGGACTAATATGATAGTTAACCATATTTGCAGACAAATTAAAGGGGTTGTCTACTACTAGGACAACCCCTCCTTAAGCTAAATGTTCGGCCCCGAAAAACAATAAAGCATATATTCACCTCCTGTGCCAGCGCTGTTCTCGCAGTGTCGGTATTCGTTCTCCCTGGGGCTCTGATGCGGGGTTGTGACATATGATGCCAGTGGTCAACCAGCCAAGGCTACAGCTGATCCCGCACTTACCCTTCATGTTCAGTTTGTCGAAAAGCAGAGACAGTGTTGCCAGCCCCAGGACCGCAGGTGCCAACATGGTGAGTATAGGCTTTATTATTTAATAAGGGCCAAACATTTAGTTTAAGAAGGATAGAAAAAGAAAGCAAAAAGCAGCACCAAAAGAAAACAAAGGGTGCAAAAAATCCTTCCAGGTATATACCAAACCTCATGCTATTATCCAGAAAAATGAAGGCGGCACTCCAATAGAAAAAATAAATGTGGTTTATTGGCCCATGTGCGACGTTTCAGTCCAGGATGTGGACCTTTCTGAGGTCCACATCCCGGACTGAAACGTCGCACATGGGCCAATAAACCACATTTATTTTTTCTATTGGAGTGCTGCCTTCATTTTTCTGGATAATAGTTTAAGAAGTAGTTGTCCTAGTAGTGCTTTAAGTGCTGCAGGCCACAGAGTAGATTAAACAACATACAAAACACTGTAATACTATAAGATCTTCAGGAAGCAGGTACAGTGGGGAAATAAGTATTTGATCCCTTGCTGATTTTGCAAGTTTGCCCACTGACAAAGACATGAACAGTCTATAATTTTAAGGGTAAGTTAATTTTAACATTGAGAGATAGAACATCAAAAATAAAATCCAGAAAATCACATTGTATAAATTCTTTCTTTTTTTTTTGCATTTTGCAGTGAGAAATAAATATTTGATCCCCTACCAACCCTAAAGAGTTCTGGCGCCTACAGACCAGTTAGACACTCCTAATGATATGCTTCGGTGGTCCACTAATCATGTACACTAGTCCTCTTACGTACTCGTCATCCAACATAACAAGTGGTTGGGCATCAGTACACTCAGGTTCTTCCACTTCTGGGGCAGAGCCAGGAGGATGGGCCTTGAAACCCCAGCCAGCGAATTCATTCAAAAGCATAACAGACGGCTTCATGACTTGGGGCTTAGACTGCTTGCCTGATTTGTAAGAGGGTGAGGTGGAAGAAATATACCCATGGTCCTTATGTGCCAACTTCGCAATTTCTGGTCGAGACAAGGTGGAAGACAACAAAGGAACTGGAAGCACTCTCAGATATCCAACCTAACACCGCCTCAATATGTTATGGCCTCACCATTCAGCCAGCGGTACTTGGGCTTATGAAATGATGCAGAATGTCCTGTCACGTTTGTGCATCTGAGGAAGGTGTTACACTTGGACACAGGCACATGCACAGATCGACCATATCCTCTCCATGCAGCTGCTACACCATCACCACAAGCAGCACCATGACCATGTCCATGTCCCCTGTTTGATGCTATCCTCATGTTGTTCCTACAAAAAATATTCCCAGTAGAGAAGAGGCTAAGAGGCTGGATTAGGGCAGTTTGCACCAGGCTGTATTACAGGCACGCTACACCAGCCTGTATTGCAGTCACGCTACACCAGCCTGTATTATGGGAACATTACACCAGCCTGTATTATGTGCACGCTACACCAGATTTTATTATGGGCACACCACATCAACCTGTATTATTGGCACGCTACACCAAGTTGTATTACGTTCACGCTACACCAGCCTGTATTACGGGCACTCTACACCAGGCTATTTTACAGTCACACAACACCAGCTTGCATTATTGGCACGCTATATATGTCTGTATTATGGTCATGCTACACCAGGCTGTATAAAAGGCACACTACACCAGTCTGTATTATGGGCATGCTACAACAGGTTGCATTAGAGTCAAGCTACACCAACCTATATTACGGGTATGCTGCACCAGGCTGTAGGTTGCATTAAGGGGGTGCTCCACCAGGCTGTATTATGTGCTTTATTTCTGGCACGCTACACAAGACTGTATTATGGGCATGCTACAGCTGCCTGTATTACGGCACTGTATACCAGCCTGTATTATGCACACTATACAAAAGGCTGTATTACGGGCATGCTGCAGTAGCCTGTATTACGGGTATGTTACACCAGCCTGTATTAGGGGTACGCAAGACCAGACTGTATTATGGTCATGCTACACCAGACTGTATTACAGGCACGCTACACCAGCTTTTATAACATGCAAGCTATATTAGGTTATATTACGGTCACACCACACCAGGCTGTATTACGGGAAGAAGAGAGCTGCAGAAAGGAGACAGTAGCTTGTAAGAGCTGAGAATTTGACACAGTGCATCCACATGATCCTATAAGTGTTGTAAGGTGGCTAGCGGACCCGTAGTTGATGGGAGTTATGTATCACAAAAGTAGTTGTCATCTGTGTTATAGACATGGAGCATTTCTCTAGTGCACATAGCACTAAGAGGCTTGCTTGGTGCATCTGGACCAGGTCATACAGGCAGCCTGTCAAATGGGCGGGACTGGTTGCCCACACCCCACCTATGAGTGTTGTTCACATGTTAAAATGGAGTCTGTTGATTGACACATGGTCTGTGTGAGTGGAGAGAAAAGGCCTCCTGAGTGTTATATCCAGACTGAGCCAGTATACTGGATGCTATCCAGTCTGTGTGATCTGGACTGGCTCTAAAGAGACTTTGTAAAGAATTGTTTACTATGTTTTGACTGCACTGAAAGGCTGTTTAATTTTCCTGTGCTTTTGGCTGGTTTATGAAGCACCAATAAACCGGCATGGACATTTGATCGGAAACACTTTCTCATGATGCACCTAAGTGAGTAGTAATCCTACAATTGGTGTTAGAAATGCGGGCAGAGTTCCCAGGGAACACGTGTGAAGGCTACAGAGGTACTGCATGTTCTGGATGAAGGCATAAGCCAGCAAATAACATTAGACAGCATGGTGGACCTGGTGAAACACCTTTTGCAAGCCCAGCTGCAGCAGTAGAACCGACAACATCTGGATCAGCAGGAGACAAACTGCTTATGCAACAGATCCAACAGCAGCAGTTTGATCTACTCACAGAGGGGGTTTGTGGCATAGCGGAGGCTCTAACTTCAAGATAGACTGATGATGTTTCCATCCAGAAGGCGGTAAGAGGAGCCCTTCAGAAAATGACTTATGGTGACGATATAGAGGCCTTTTTGACCGTTTTTGAAAGGGTCACTCAGAGGGAATATCTTCTGCCAGGGCAGTGGGCAGAAGTATTGGCGCTATACTTAATGGGAGAGCTCCAGAAGGCCTGCTTTGACCAAGCCTTACAATTCGCCAAGTAGTATGTAAAACTAAAAACTGAAGTTTTGGTGCTTGGGGGTGATGATGACTGTCAGGGTGCAGGACGCATCTTCGTGACAAACCCCTTCGCTCCCAAATGTTTGATCTGCGGCCCCTGGACCAAAAATGGTTTCAGCCAGAGTCCTCTACCCCTGAAAAGATGGTAGAGTCAGTGGTGATGGACCCATTTGTGCATCCCACCTCAGGTCAATACAGACTTGTGCTCCTAAGGTGATCTCCGAAATGCTAATGACGTGGTTGGACTGGTCGAGAGGTATCAGGAGGTCGAGGATTCCTTGAGGAGGCAGCCCATTCCATACTAGTTGTCCCAATAGGTGTCGTAGGCCCCAAAGGGAGTGGAGATTCCAAGGTCCAAAGGGTTGGAGGAGGTAATGCTGAAGGTTACAGCTGGTGACATTACATGCTCGAAATGTCACGGATAAGGCCATATACCCGCCCGTTGTCTTATGACCTCCGAGCAAATGGACTGTAGCCTGGGATGCCACTGTTAATACTATGCGTATCTGGCCTGTAGTGTGAACTGTCCACCCAGTGAGAGAGTACAAACAAGTCTGTCCTGAATAGGTACTAATAATTAATTGTTAATAATGTTCACTTCAATGCACACCTTAAATACTCTGTATACAGCTCTGGCAAAAATTAAGAGACCAATGCAAAATGTTCAGCTTGTCTGATTTTTCTCTTTATAGGTATATTTTTGAGTAAAATGTAAATTGTTCTTTTATTTTACAAACTTATGACAACATGTCTCCGAAGTTCCAACAAAGAAGAACTGCTTACATTTTTGTACCAGGAGTGGCATAAGGTCACCCAAAAGCAGTGTGAAAGACTGGTGGAAAGCATGCCAAGATGCATGAAAGCTGTGATTAAAAAACATTGTTATTCCACAAAATATTGATTTCTGAACTCTTCCTGAGTTAAAACATTAGATTGTTGTTTCTAAATAAGTATGAACTTGTTTTTTGAGGGTTTTTTTGCATTATTTGAGGTCTGTAAGCAATGCATTTTTTTGTTATTTTGACCATTTCTCATTTTCAGAAAATAAAAACAAAATTTATTGCTTGGAACTTCGGAGACATGTTGTCAGTAGTTTATAGAATAAAAGAACACTTTATATTTTACTCAAATATATACCTACTAGACTGTGGCCCGATTCTAATGCATCAGGTATTCTAGAATATGCATGTCCCCGTAGTATATGGACAATGATGATTCCAGAATTCGCGGCAGACTGTGCCCGTCGCTGATTGGTCGAGGCAACCTTTATGACATCATCGTCGCCATGTCAACCATTATGACATCTATGTTGATACTGTGCCCGTCGCTGATTGGTCGAGGCCTGGTGGCCTCGACCAATCAGAGACGCGGGATTTCCATTATGACATCATCGTCGCCATGCTGTGCCCGTCTCTGATTGGTCGAGGCCCGGCGGCCTCGACCAATCAGAGAGGTGGGATTTCCAGGACAGACAGACAGACAGACAGACAGACAGAAAGACAGACAGACAGACAGACAAAAAAAACCTTAGACAATTATATATATAGATAAAGAGAAAAATCAGACAAACTGAACATTTTGCAGTGGTCTCTTAATTTTTGCCAGAGCTGTATGTACATGAATGTATTATATATGAGAGTAAACAATGCTAGTGCACATAAAGAGAAATGCAAAGATGAAAAATGTTGCACTGAGTTTATGTCACTGAGTACTTAAAGGCAGGTAATATGTGCACTTAAATGTACAAAGGAAAAAGTTACTGACCCAAATTCATGCTGGAGATGTGTCCACACTACCTCTCACTCCAAAGTCCGTTTCGCACATGCTTCCTTAGGGAGAGGTGTCAGACAAGGCTACATCCTGGCATCAATGCTCTTCAATTTATTTGCAGAAGCTATTTTCTGGAAAGGTATACTAGCCAAAAATGAAGAAGTAATCAAAATTGTTGGATGAAATTTCAACAATCTTAAATACGCAGATGATACAACATTGATAGCAACAAGCAGAGATGGAATGAAGGACTTATTACATAGTGTCAAGATGGAAAGCTCAAGCATGGGAATACTCAATACAAGGAAAACAAAGATATTGACTACTTACTAGATGTGACGGGGACACATTTGAGATGGACAGTGACGAACTGGAAGTTATAAAGAAATTCAACCTACGCAGATTACTGATCACTCAGGATGCAGCAACAACATCGGATGTCAATTGGGGAATAGCTATGGACAAATCAACAATGAAGTCACTGGACAAGGTCTTCAAATTGAGGAACATTTCACTGACGACGAAAACACGGCTTGTACATAGTCTTTTTTTACTGTAGTAACATATGGATGTGCAACCTGGACAATAAAAAATCAACTTCATCAAAATATGGTGTTGGAGAAGGATGGTATCAATTCCATGGGGGGCAAAAAGAACAAACAAATCAATTTTGGAACAAATCAAGCCAGACATGTCACTTGAAGCAAGGATCACCAAGGTATGATTCACCTACTTCTCAATTTGTAACACAGTGTCTGCAAATTGAGATTCTGGTTTGGCTATTATCCTAAGTCATGTGACAAGGCTCGTTAAAGGGTCGACATTGACAGTTAGGATTGCTACTTCCAATATGTGGCACTAGAGTTCTAGTCCTCTTCCTCTCTGAAGAGACAATTTGCGTACAACAAGCTGAAAATTCCAAAAGAGTAACACAAAGAGATTACAAAGGTAATGATGGTACAAACCAATATAATAATATCACTTGTTAAATGCAGGTTCAGAAAAATGTAATTTAATGAAAAGTGGAACTAATCATAATAAAAAAAAACCTTCAAAATAAACACCAATAACCACTGATTCTCTCTGAGAGTTTGAGGGATGATAGTCAAAGTGTCAATGCAGTGGAGGAGACCAGGGCTGGTGGTGTTCGGGGTATACTATGAGCGCCGGGCAGAAAGAAGGATCCGGCATGTGATCTGGTGGAAGCCTTGTAAATACAGAAACCCTACGTGTTTCAAAAACACCTGTTGTCTTCATCAGGGGGAGTGCAGAAAACACCTTCCTAGATCCCTTTATATACCCTACTCTCCTCAATGAGACATACCGCTTCTATAATAGTATTATAATTGCAAGGTGATAATTTGACTTGTTTAATTAATGTAAATTGCCATGGAATATGATAGTGCTACATAAGCAATGCAAAATAATAATAGATAATAGCATGGATTCCTGCTTAACAGCCATTTAAAAAAACTTTGCCAGTGGAAACTTTGATTACACTAATTAGGGTATATTCCCACGGTCAGTAAACGCTGCATGTTGGACATCTGCAGCGTCTAACCCGCAGCAGCCAGATGTTACCGCATAGTGGATGGGATTTAAAGAAATCCCATCTCCACTATGCATGCACCGGCACCCGCAGCTTCTTTATGGACATACACATGCGGCGTGTCTTTCCAGACCACGGCATGTCAATTTATCTTGCGGAGACACTCTGTACTGGGACATTTATCTTGCCGAGATGATGTATTGGGCGCAGTGATCCACATGGTTCAATGAACACATGTGGAATCACCTGCATTCAAAAGCCAGCAGCGCTTTGGATGGAGCGGACATGTGCTGCGTCCAAAGCGCTGCCGGTTCCTGACTGTGGAAACATACCCTTACAGCTGTACCATGTTGCTGGTGCTCTGCTTGAGTTCTACTGTAATTTTGTATATGTGAATTGTATATGTGAATTTGCAGTGTAATATTGACTAGCAGGTATTAATACTATTGTTATTTTAGGGACTTCTACTGCAGTAACATATATTTATTATAATTTATTTAATCAGTCTTAGCATGCTAACAGGTGTAGGCACCATTACTTGCTGCTGAGAAACAGTATAATATGAATACATAACAAAAAAGAGAAAATCTGCATAGTATATAAGTGCACACCCAATATAAAATAATGAAAAATGATTTATTTAATATCAAAAAGTGACACTAACAATCAATCACTTTAAAACCAGTAAAAGAAACAAAGGATCCGGGATGGTTCTAATGATCCAAACAAGATCTGCACTCTCAGGCACTAAAGAATATATAGGTGGTTTACATATGAGATGGAAAATAATAAGAGGAAAATGAGGCTGTACACCTTATAAATATAGCTCAATATAAGAATAATTAAATATAATATTAAGAAATATTAATATATTAATTAAAAAAAAATACATTTATAAAGTGAATAAAAAAAGACTAAATATACTAGGCAAGAAATAGAATAATGCAGAAGCTAATACAATAAAGTACATTGTGGCTAATACAGCAAGGCAATGAAAAAACCTTGAGTAGTCAAAGATACATGAAAATGAAGTATACGATGTCTGATGGAAGAAGCCCAAATATTTTTTTAAACAAATTTCTTAAAATATTGGCAATGCTGTAATGTATTCATTTTTCTGGTCATTTTTACCATTTTAACGCGGAAAGATCACAGTAAAAATAAAACCCAAGGCAGAATTGCATTTTTTTCATTATTTTATTACACTTATAAATGATTTTCCAAGACACTGTATGGTGAAAATAATTTGTCATTCAAAATTACAACTTTTCTTATAAAGAAAACAAGCACTTGTACACATACATCAATGAATAAATAAAAAAAGCTATGGCCTTTGGAAGAAGAGACAAATGTAAACTGAAAATTAAAAATTGTCTGCATATTTAAAGAGAAGCTGTCATCAGGATTTTATACCTTAAAACAATAGCATGTATGCACATGGTGCTCTAATACTGATTAAATCCTCCTTACCTTTCTTAAATGAATCCATTTTGCTGTTTTAGAGAAATCAATATTTGAAATTGTATGCTCATTTTTGCAAGTGCAGTGGGTGGGCAATGCATTTACTCTCCTGCTTCTCTCCTTTTTCCCCACCTCCTACCTGCCTTCTGTCTTTGACTAACGGTTCACCGAAACGTGTGATGAAACAGAGCACTGATGTTGTTTCTCCACCCAATACCAGCCTCTTTAGTTTGATTGACAGCTTAAATTTTCATTTCCTTGCCTGGTGTTTGAAGTCTCCTATTATATTTTCTTCACTTACTGCAAAAGTAAATTAAAAATATGTTCTATCATGTTTCATGCTAAATCATAACACCCACAAAACTCATGAAGAAAATGGCAAATAGAATCCTATGAATCCAAAATCAATCACACTGTGTCTTCATCCATTTCATCAAAATAACTTTGCTTCATCCTGTGCCTATTATATTTCCTTCATCAGCCTCCTACAGTGCTTCCAGATGTATTCGTACTGTTTTGTGCTGTATACATTTCAATTTGAAAGTAGTTAAAACTTTAAAAGTTAAGTTTTTATGTTTGTGTTTATTTGTGGAATAAGCAGAATATCAATTAGAAACAAAACTTGAAACCACAAAAGGTTAATGAATACATTTTCCTAATTTCCAGAAACAGTGTAACTACATAAACTACCAACACGTTTTTTCAATGTGTAGTATTAGTATTATAAGGTGGCTGTTGGACCCTTACCCTTACTTGAAGTAATGCTTTAGTACACATAGTAAAAAGCTAAGTGCTGAGAGCTGTTAAGTGGCCATGACAGAGAAGAGTGGCGGCCGCACAGCAATACATGGAGCTGCACGCTCCGCTCCGGAGTGCCAGTGCCAGAGCTTGTTTTTAACCTGCGAGACTTGGCCGTATCTCGCTGTAGTGTGACTCCAGCCTTAGCCAGATACGCAAATCAGCATATTGTATGGAGTCGATCTACCACATTTAGTGTTAGAAGTGCTGGCATCTTGCTCAGGGAACACGTGACACTGCTACAGAAGTACTGCATGTCTTGAGTAAAAGTGGCTATGTGCCAGGGAGCAGCCTCAGACAGCACGGAGGACCTGATTAAACACCTGGTGCAAGCCCAAAGCAGCAACAGCTGGCACAATAGGAGACAAGTAAGCTGTTTAAGCAACAGCACCAGGAACTCCATCGGCAACAGCAGTAGCAGATTGATTTACTTGGAGATGCGATTTGTGACATGGCGACCACTCCAACTCCAAAATCAGATGATGATTTTTCTATCTAGAAAGCGAAAAAATGACTAGGAAGGGGGCACCACGGACTGTACAGTGGGATCACCCTGACCTCCAACCATGTGTATTAGCAGCAAAAAGAAAAAAAAGTGAGGCTTCGTCAGGGGTCCCTGTGCCTCCTCTGTGGGGCGACACGCGTCGGGTCTCCGCTCCACCTGCGCTACTGACTGTGTCTTACACTTTTGTGGTATTGTATCTCATGGCTGCACATAGGACTCTGTGCAGGCTTACTCGCCTGCTGTCCTATTGAAGGATATTGGTGAAGCTTCAGTCCTCTGTGCATGCTAAAGTAAGGGACTTGCTCTTTTGAGGGTCAGTATTTTGTGGCTGTATTTTCAGCAGTATTTTGGGGAGAAAACTGTATTAGTATTATTGTGGTATAGTACTGTCCCTTATTGTCTACATCTCATATACTTACCTATGGGTCTTCTCTTCTGTATCATTAGTGTATGCCCAGTGGTGTCCATATAGGCATTTTTTTCTATTGGATATTACCTTATTCGCTTTAGCGCAGGTGTAGGCCTTATTATGGGCTTTGTTTCTAAGGAACAAGTGTGTTGCTTTTTTAATTGTTTTTAACTGTCTGTTTTCTGTATTGCTTGTTTCATCTGTTTTTCAGTGTAATAAAAATTGTTCTATTTTGCTAAATCCAATGTGCGGTGATCCCCATTGTATATGACCCTCACTTTTTTTCTTTTTGCTGCTTTCTATCTAGAAAGCGGTGAGGAAAGCCTCGCAGAAAATGATCCCAGAGGACCACATAGAGGTGCCGATAGAGACAAACTCCTGCAAAAGCTGAGGGCGGAAGACCTGGCACCATACTTAATGGAAGAGCCACAAAAGGCCTACTATGATTTAGCCTTACAGGACCCCAAAGAATATACCAAATTGGAAACAGATATTTTGGCACGCTTGGGGGTGACAATGTCTGTCAGGAAACAACTGGTCCACCGCGGGGCATATCACCATGACAAACCCCCTCACTCACAAATGTTTGATCTGATGTACCTCATCCAAAAGTGGTTGCAGCCAGAGTCCTATACCCAGCGCAAATGGTGGAGCAAGTTGTATTGGACTGATTTGTGCACTCCTCTCCGAGCCCGATGCAGACTTGAGTTGGCCAGGGTGATCCTCGAAACGTCGATGACTTGGTTGGACTGGTCAAAAGGTATCAGGGGGTCAATGGTTCCTTGGGGAGATAACCCACTCCATACTGTGGGGGTGGAGGTTAAAAAGGGGGTGGGGAGTCCAAAATCCAAGGGGATGACGGAGGTCATGAAAAGGTTCTCATTGTGGGATGTAATTTGTTGGAGATGTCATGACCCAGGTCATATAGCTTCCCTTTTGTCTCCTGACCACTGAACAAATGGACTGTAGCATGGGACACCGGTTTTCCTTTTACACATATTCGGCCTGCAGTGTGGATTGTCTATCCGGTGAGAGGTCCCAAGCTTGTTTGGTAAAAGTGAATGGTCTGCAAATGACTAGGCTACTAGACAGAGATCAGAAATATCCAAACAAATAACATATTGAAAAAATAATAAAGTAGAAAAATTACTGAAACTAGCCGAATCAGCAATCAGTAATATGGGCCCTCCACTAAATATGAATCCTACAGGCAACTTGGAGTCAAATAGGCCCAAAGACCAAACAAGTAAAAAAAGCCCCCTCAGGAAGCCCACGCAAAATGCGCATAGGGGCTGCATTCTTTGCTGTCTCACAAGGGTTATTATGGGTAAGACTGTCTGATCCCCTTTTTCCATTCAAGTGGTTCATCATTACTTTGTTTATATTACCCTGGACTGTATTTATTTCTACTTTTTTACTCATCTGCCATGTACCGAGTATATTGGACACTAATGTTACTATAGGACCACTGTATGATTTTTTTAAAATCAGGTGATGTCACTTGTGTACTTTTTGATATACAGCACATGCCTGAAATTGAACCAATTCGTATACTTTATCTATGGGAACATACATTTTTTGCCCACACACAATACTGTAGATTGTGAGCTGGCATTTTTTGTGTAGACCTGTGCCATCACTTCTTTCCTGTTGTACTTAATATTGTATGTATTTGAATTATAATGTATTTGTATGCATTTTTAGGGGAAATAAAATTTGTTACTTTTTTACTTTTTAATATTTGGGCCTATTTGACTCATAGTAGCTTGTAGGATTCATATTAGACTGAGATAGTTTGTCGACCCTTGTGAGAGCCACACTCTTTCGTTGGTGGATCGCACTAAATATAAATTAAGATAAAGTCCGATCACAACCCTGGGTCCACTGTGCAGTGATGGAAAACCGCAGCTAGTGAACAATGGTGGAGCTAAGCTTCAAGCAAGCACTATAAACACATCAAGTTAAATGTCACTCAGTGTGAACAGAGTGCTAACTACCTAGCTCTGTTGCACCACAGAGCGGTACTAAGATGAAAGCACTTAGAGCTTTACCCTTGTTAGACATCACAGGAGTAAAGCAGTAATGACGCTAGTTGCGGTCCCCATAGCTACCCCCCCAAGGAAGTCAAAGCTGGTGGTTGTGCTCGCTCTGACCCTCGGCTGTGCTAACCGCACACATGACTTGATCCGCCCGGAGTCAGATGCTAAGCCAAGCGGGAGTTCCCACCCTACACTGCCTGTCTAGACACACAATCACTGTGCTAGAAGCCATCACACGTGCACACATAGAGTGGTAACGTATCCACCAACATACAAGACATAAATGATTTTAGCGTGCCGACGCGTGCTCCTAAAATCCTTTTATACGATCCTGTTCAAGTCCAGTCAGACAGGACCTTGCTTGTGGACCAAGCCGGAACTGCCACATCGCCATAGCAGCTGACGACTGACCAACAATGAGAGGTCGCCACGTCACGAGCATGCTCAGTAGAGTGATTTCTGGACATAGCCTTTGGGACGCCTGCTCGCCGCTGCCTATTGCTAGTGACTATAGCTTTGGCTGGAGAGCCCGCAGTAACCAAGTGAACAGCATGAGTCTGGGCAAGACGCTGAGACCGATGTCTTTGCTGAGCATCTCCCATTGCAGCCAAAGCAGAATGAGAGACCACAGAGGCAGACAAGGCTAGGGATCTACCCGGTGCAGTGGTAGAATCCCAGTGCCTAACACATTCCCTCTCCAATTGAACCCTGGGAAGGTGGGCTGCATTCACGGGGATGCTAAAGACTATCTGGTGGCCAAAGTGGACATTGATACAGCCCAAGATACTGATTACCATGAGGTTGGGCTGGTCCAGGATTTATTGCACCCAATTATCATAGGCCGGGACTTTGTGTTGTTTTGGGATTTGTGGGGGAGTGGTTGAGACCACAATTGTCATGGAGTGACTGACCCGGTATAAAATGACCCAACCGTAGGTCTGTCATGAACAGCACAACACACAAGGGAACACCGGGGACACAATTACAACGGTGGGCCCTGTCAGTAGGGACTGGGTGAATAGGCACCTCCTGCACTGGCCTGCAGATGTGCCCTGATCTTGCTACCGTCCCTATACGGGTACTTTCAACACGTCGCCAACCAGGATACTGTTGTGAATTTACCTTTTGGCTCCCTCTAGTGGCTACTAGTGTTTTTACTCTGGGTATGTCTATCATCCCTTGTATGCTCACCTGGGTCGTTAGGTCAGGGGTGTTGCTATATTAGCTCCCTGGACCTTCAGTTCAATGCCTGGCAACGTTGATATCAGAGCTAATCTGTAGTGCTCTTGTCTACTGATCCTGGTTCCTGCTTGATTAAGCTAAGTCTGCTTTCTTGCTTTTTGCTATTGTTTTTGTTTGCATTTTTGTCCAGCTTGTACATAATCTGTATCCTATCCTTGCTGGAAGCTCTAGGGAGGCTGGAGTTCTCCCCCCGGGCCGTTAGACGGTTCGGGGGTTCTTGAATCTCCAGTGTGGATTTTTGTAGGGTTTTTGTTGACCATATAAGTTATCTTACTACATTCTGCTATTAGTGAGTGGGCCTCTCTTTGCTAAACCTAGTTCATCTCTGTGTTTGTCATTTCCTCTTACCTCACCGTTATTATTTGTGGGGGGCTTGTATCCAACTTTTGGGGTCTATTCTCTGGAGGCAAGAGAGGTCTTTGTTTTCCTCTTCTAGGGGTAGTTAGTCCTCCGGCTGGCGCGAGACATCTAGCGACCAACGTAGGCATGTTCCCCGGCTACTTCTAGTGTTGGCGTTAGGAGTAGATATATGGTCAACCCAGTTACCACTGCCCTATGAGCTGGATTTTTGAACTTCGCAGACTTGCTGATATCTCTGAGACCCTCGCCATTGGGGTCATAACAGTTTGCCAGGCCAGTATTAAATGTTAAATGCATTGCAGAAGCGGGATTATAAGAAAGAAAGTTCTGAGTTTTTTTTTCTCTCTCTCATTTTTTTTTTTCTTTTCCCCTTTACCTCTGAGTGGCTTGTGATTGCTGCAGACATGAATGTCCAGACCTTGATTACAAGTGTGGACCAGCTTGCTGCTCGTGTGCAGGGCATACAAGATTATGTTACCAGAAATCCTATGTCAGAACCTAAGATACCGATTCCTGAACTGTTTTCCGGAGACCGATTTAAGTTTAGAAATTTCAGGAATAATTGTAAATTGTTTTTGTCCCTGAGACCCTGTTCCTCTGGAGACTCCGCTCAGCAAGTGAAAATTGTTATTTCTTTTTTACGGGGCGACCCTCAGGATTGGGCTTTCTCGCTGGCGCCAGGAGATCCGGCATTGGCTGATATTGATGCGTTTTTTCTGCCGCTCGGTTTGCTTTATGAGGAACCCAATCTTGAGATTCAGGCAGAAAAAGCCTTGCTGGCTATGTCTCAGGGCCAGGACGAGGCTGAAGTGTATTGCCAAAAATTTCGGAAATGGTCCGTGCTGACCCAGTGGAACGAGTGTGCATTGGCTGCAAATTTTAGAAATGGTCTTTCTGAAGCCATTAAGAATGTGATGGTGGGTTTTCCCATTCCCACAGGTCTGAATGATTCTATGGCCCTGGCTATTCAAATCGACCGGCGGTTGCGGGAGCGCAAAACCGCAAATTCCCTCATGGTGTTGTCTGAACAGGCACCTGAATTAATGCAATGTGATAGAATCCTGACTAGAAATGAGCGGAAAATTCATAGACGCCAGAATGGCTTGTGTTACTACTGTGGTGATTCTACACATGTTATCTCAGCATGCTCTAAACGTCTTACTAAGGTTGTTAGTCCGGTCGTCATTGGTAATTTGCAACCTAAATTTATTCTATCTGTAACTTTGATTTGCTCACTGTCATCGTATCCTGTCATGGCGTTTGTGGACTCAGGTGCGGCCCTGAGCCTTATGGATCTGTCATTTGCCAAGCGCTGCGGATTTGTTCTTGAGCCATTGGAAAATCCTATCCCTCTTAGGGGTATTGATTCTACGCCATTGGCAAAAAATAAACCGCAGTTTTGGACACAGGTTACCATGTGCATGACTCCCGAACATCGGGAGGTAATACGTTTTCTTGTTCTGCATAAAATGCATGATTTGGTTGTTTTGGGTTTGCCATGGTTACAGACTCATAATCCAGTCTTGGACTGGAAGGCTATGTCAGTGTCAAGTTGGGGCTGCCATGGAATTCATGGAGATTCCCTGCCCTTGTCTATTGCTTCTTCTACGCCTTCGGAAGTTCCGGCGTATTTGTCTGATTATCAGGATGTCTTCAGCAAGTCTAAGTCCAGTGCACTGCCTCCTCATAGGGAATGTGACTGTGCAATAGATTTGATCCCTGGCAGTAAGTTTCCTAAGGGGAGACTGTTTAATCTGTCGGTACCTGAACATACCGCGATGCGTTCATATATCAAGGAGTCTCTTGAGAAGGGGCATATCCGTCCTTCTTCTTCCCCTCTTGGTGCGGGATTCTTTTTTGTGGCCAAAAAGGACGGATCTTTGAGGCCTTGTATTGACTATCGGCTTTTAAATAAGATCACTGTCAAATTTCAGTATCCTTTGCCGTTGTTGTCAGATTTGTTTGCCCGGATTAAAGGTGCCAAGTGGTTCACCAAGATAGACCTTCGTGGTGCGTACAACCTTGTGCGCATTAGGCAGGGCGATGAATGGAAAACCGCATTCAATACGCCCGAAGGTCATTTTGAGTACTTGGTGATGCCATTTGGGCTCTCTAATGCACCTTCAGTTTTTCAGTCCTTCATGCATGACATTTTCCGGAAGTATCTGGATAAATTTTTGATTGTTTATCTGGATGATATTCTGTTTTTTTCTGATGATTGGGACTCGCATGTGGAGCAGGTCAGGATGGTTTTTGAGATTTTGCGTGAAAATTCTTTGTTTGTAAAAGGCTCAAAGTGTCTCTTTGGTGTACAGAAGGTTCCCTTTTTGGGGTTCATTTTTTCCCCTTCTGCTGTGGAGATGGATCCAGTCAAGGTCCGAGCTATTCATGATTGGACTCAACCCTCGTCAGTTAAGAGTCTTCAGAAGTTCTTGGGTTTTGCTAACTTCTACCGTCGTTTTATCGCAAATTTCTCTAGCGTTGTTAAACCACTGACGGATATGACCAAGAAAGGCTCTGATGTAGCTAACTGGGCTCCTGCTGCCGTGGAGGCTTTCCAGGAGTTGAAACGCCGGTTTACTTCGGCGCCTGTTTTGTGCCAGCCTGATGTCTCACTTCCCTTTCAGGTTGAGGTGGATGCTTCGGAGATTGGGGCAGGGGCCGTTTTGTCGCAGAGAGGCCCTGGTTGCTCTACTATGAGACCTTGTGCCTTTTTCTCTAGGAAGTTTTCGCCGGCAGAGCGAAATTATGATGTGGGCAATCGGGAGTTATTGGCCATGAAGTGGGCATTTGAGGAGTGGCGTCATTGGCTCGAGGGTGCTAAGCATCGGGTGGTGGTCTTGACTGATCACAAAAATTTGATGTATCTCGAGTCTGCTAAACGCCTGAATCCTAGACAGGCCCGCTGGTCATTGTTTTTCTCCCGTTTTGACTTTGTGGTCTCGTATTTACCAGGTTCTAAGAATGTGAAGGCCGATGCTCTGTCTAGGAGCTTTGTGCCTGATGCTCCTGGAGTCGCTGAACCTGAGGGTATTCTTAAGGAAGGAGTTATCTTGTCAGCGATTTCTCCAGATCTGCGACGTGTGTTGCAGAGATTTCAGGCTGGTAGGCCTGACTCTTGTCCACCTGACAGATTGTTTGTGCCTGCTAAATGGACCAGCAGAGTCATTTCCGAGGTTCATTCCTCAGTGTTGGCAGGGCACCCGGGAATTTTTGGCACCAGAGATCTGGTGGCCAGGTCCTTTTGGTGGCCTTCCTTGTCAAGGGATGTGCGGTCATTTGTGCAGTCCTGCGGTACTTGTGCTCGAGCTAAGCCTTGCTGTTCTCGTGCCAGCGGGTTGCTCTTGCCCTTGCCTGTCCCGAAGAGACCTTGGACACACATCTCTATGGATTTCATTTCGGATCTCCCGGTGTCTAAAGGCATGTCTGTCATCTGGGTGATATGTGATCGTTTCTCCAAGATGGTCCATCTGGTTCCTTTGCCTAAGCTGCCTTCCTCTGCTGATCTGGTTCCTGTGTTCTTCCAGAACGTGGTTCGTTTGCACGGCATTCCTGAGAATATTGTGTCGGACAGAGGATCCCAGTTTGTTTCCAGGTTCTGGCGATCCTTTTGTGGTAGGATGGGCATTGATTTGTCGTTTTCGTCCGCTTTTCATCCACAGCCTAACGGATAAACGGAACGAACTAATCAGACTCTGGAGGCGTATTTGAGGTGTTTTGTCTCTTCTGATCAGGATGATTGGGTGACCTTCTTGCCGTTGGCTGAATTTGCCCTTAATAATCGGGCTAGTTCTGCCACCTTGGTTTCGCCATTTTTCTGCAACTCCGGTTTCCATCCTCGTTTTTCCTCGGGACATGTGGAGCCTTCTGACTGTCCTGGAGTGGATTCTGTGGTGGATAGGTTGCAGCGGATCTGGAATCATGTGGTGGACAACTTGAAGTTGTCACAGGAGAAGGCTCAGCGTTTTGCCAATCGCCGCCGCGGTGTGGGTCCCCGACTTCGTGTTGGGGATTTGGTATGGCTGTCTTCTCGATTTGTTCCTATGAAGGTCTCCTCTCCCAAATTTAAGCCTCGATTCATTGGTCCTTACAAGATATTGGAGATCCTTAATCCTGTATCTTTTCGCCTGGATCTTCCGGTGTCGTTTGCCATTGACAACGTATTTCATAGGTCCTTGTTGCGGCGGTACGTTGTGCCTGTGGTTCCTTCTGCTGAGCCTCCTGCTCCGGTGTTGGTTGAGGGCGAGTTGGAGTACGTGGTGGAGAAGATCTTAGATTCTCATCTCTCCAGGCGGAGGCTTCAGTACCTGGTCAAGTGGAAGGGCTATGGTCAGGAGGATAATTCCTGGGTGGTCGCCTCTGATGTGCATGCGGCCGATTTAGTTCGCGCCTTTCACGCCGCTCATCCTGATCGCCCTGGTGGTCTTGGTGAGGGTTCGGTGACCCCTCACTAAGGGGGGGGTACTGTTGTGAATTTACCTTTTGGCTCCCTCTAGTGGCTACTAGTGTTTTTACTCTGGGTATGTCTATCATCCCTTGTATGCTCACCTGGGTCGTTAGGTCAGGGGTGTTGCTATATTAGCTCCCTGGACCTTCAGTTCAATGCCTGGCAACGTTGATATCAGAGCTAATCTGTAGTGCTCTTGTCTACTGATCCTGGTTCCTGCTTGATTAAGCTAAGTCTGCTTCTTGCTTTTTGCTATTGTTTTTGTTTGCATTTTTGTCCAGCTTGTACATAATCTGTATCCTATCCTTGCTGGAAGCTCTAGGGAGGCTGGAGTTCTCCCCCCGGGCCGTTAGACGGTTCGGGGGTTCTTGAATCTCCAGTGTGGATTTTTGTAGGGTTTTTGTTGACCATATAAGTTATCTTACTACATTCTGCTATTAGTGAGTGGGCCTCTCTTTGCTAAACCTAGTTCATCTCTGTGTTTGTCATTTCCTCTTACCTCACCGTTATTATTTGTGGGGGGCTTGTATCCAACTTTTGGGGTCTATTCTCTGGAGGCAAGAGAGGTCTTTGTTTTCCTCTTCTAGGGGTAGTTAGTCCTCCGGCTGGCGCGAGACATCTAGCGACCAACATAGGCATGTTCCCCGGCTACTTCTAGTGTTGGCGTTAGGAGTAGATATATGGTCAACCCAGTTACCACTGCCCTATGAGCTGGATTTTTGTACTTCGCAGACTTGCTGATATCTCTGAGACCCTCGCCATTGGGGTCATAACAGGATACCTAGTCCCTCACTTGCACTGCACCTATCCCTAAGTAGAGAACTGGCAGGTGAGAGCACTGGTCCCACTGCTGCACTAATACAACACGCGGTAAGGAAATACAGACAAGGTAAAGGAAAACAACACTTAGCTTAATGCTGCAAGGCACAGCACAGCAGGAAGAAACACCAGATTCACTGGACACAGCAGTAGAACAACAGTTCCCAGCAAGCTCCTTCTCCCAGCTTGGTCGCTTTAGAATGAACTAACACCGACAGTCAGCTGATGAACCAGGTGACCTTTTAAAGGATGGAGGGATTGGTCACCACAAACATCAGCTGACCCAGCAGCAATGCAATAACACCAACAGCCACCGGGGGGGAAAACTGCATTAACCCCCGATGACCAGAAAGGAAAAAAAATCTTAAACTGAGGTAAACCTGATCTGCCACAAACCCAAAATTGGATTGTGACAACAATTGCTTGGGTAAGAAGTATGGGTGGCCCTAAAGAATTCCACCAACCCCAGAGCCTGATGGGTTTCCCTTCTGTGTAATGGTAGGAGATGGGTAGTATCCTTCCTGATATAGGTGTGACTGGAAGAAAGTTTGGGTCAGCCCAATATAGGGACCTAACTCTAAAAGAAGCATTCAATAAGATAACCAGTATAAACGGCATAGCATGGGAGCTAGGGGCTGACACCATGTTTCCTTATTTCATGTTGAGTGGGGACTTATTGCATCAGGTTACTAACTTGAGGGAGGAAATAGTGCAACAACTGTTGATACCAGTACCCTATATGGAAGTTGTTGGACATGGCCCTTTCACAAGTCTTGGGAGGCCATTTGGGGATGGACAAAACTCAAGAACGGGTCATGCGGAGAATCTATTGGCTCAGATGTCATCATGAAATCCTAAGGTTTTGCTTGTTCTGTCCCACCTGCCAGTTAACCGCTCCCATCTCTCACTTCCAAAATACACTTGTGCCACTACCCACCAAGGCAGGGTAAGACAGGGACCCAGTTGAAACTCCATGTTTGCTGGCTGTAGTGCAGCGGTAGCACACTTATGCAGTGATGAGGCAGTGACCAAGCAAAGTTCAAAGCAAAACAACTCTTTAATGTTCAATTCATATAAGAACAGCACACGATATCCTCTGAATCACAGCCAGGCACACATCCTCTGGATTACAGTCACTAAACATGCCAGTCCACCTCTGAACTGTTGCCATGGGCAATTGCACCGCCGTGTTAATGTTCTACTCATAGCATTACAGAGTAATGAATGAGGCTCTCATAATGATGCATTGAAAAGTGACCTCCAACGCATTCCAACTGGAGCTTCCAAGATGTCCCTTTTTGAGACCAACGGGAGCGACGCTGGAAAAGAATGAAGATGACGGCATGTGAGTATGAGACAGGGGGAATGGCAATTACATTTAAAGCACCAATCGAGTGGTGCAATAAAAAAATGCTGGAATGGTGCTTTAACCCCTTAGTGAATGAGACAATTTTGACCTTCATGACCAAGCCAAATTTTAGAATTCTGTCCAGTGTCACTTAATGAGGTAATAATTCTTGAATGCTTCAACAGATCCCACTGATTCCGAGACTGTTTTTTCGTTACATAGTGTACATCATGATAGTCATAAAATTTGTTCAATATGACTTTATGATGTTTATTTGTGAAAAAAGGGACATTTGGCAAAAATTTGGAAAATTTGGCAATTTTCAAACTTTTAATTTTTGTGCCCTTGTGAGGGTGATCTCTTAAAGTGAGATCTATATGATTGCTTGTACCTGACCAAATATAAGCTGAGTGCTAGCTTAGAGGCCAAAGAATGTATCAGATACACACAGACGGATACACACTCCTCTCTCAATCAAAGTTGATGCCCAACTGCTTTATTCTGAACAATGGAAGATACTAAAAACAGGAAATGGGGGAGGTCGCACAACTTCTGAATAGTTAGTGTCACTCTGATTGGTTCATTCCAACTTCGTTTCCAACTTCACTTCCATATATGGTATTAAGTTCAGTGTCTTCACTCC
The DNA here is from genome assembly GCF_051348905.1 of Ranitomeya variabilis. Classification (NCBI taxonomy): domain Eukaryota; kingdom Metazoa; phylum Chordata; class Amphibia; order Anura; family Dendrobatidae; genus Ranitomeya; species Ranitomeya variabilis. The sequence goes on along the minus strand of NC_135232.1, from coordinate 820,786,623 downwards.
TGCATTCTATATTCCTTCCAGTGTGCTGCTGACCAGGAAATAGACTCAATCTTGCTACACCATATCTGAACTGACTTATATAAGGTTTAATAATTGATTTCATTAGCCATTTTCTCCTTCACACCCTTATGCTAGAGAGTTGTGTTGCACAAAATAGCTAATAAATAACATTTCACACACGTCTAATTTACGTCAGCACAATTTTTGAAACTTTTTTTTTTTTTTAGGAAGTTAAAGGGCTAAACCTTGATCAGTGATTTTTCCAACAAAATTTACAAAACCATTTTGTTTAGGGACCAGATCACATTTGAAGTGATTTTTCGGGGTCTATATGACAGAAAATACCCAAAAGTGACACCATTCTAAATACTGCACCCCTCAAGGTGCTCAAAACCATTCAAGAAGTTTACTTACCCTTCAGTTGCTTCACAGGAACTGAAGCAATATGGATGGAAAAAAATTACTTTATGTTAGGGTTGGCAGAACGCACCGAATATATATTTATTAGAAATAGTAGGTGCGTTCACAACCCGGGATCCATCGTGCAGGAAAGAACCTGCTGCTAGATATGGCGGTACAAAATAGTAGAATAAACAAACTCTGTTACTTCACAGAGTCTGTTAGCAAAGAGAACGCTGTGCCCTGTTTAGCTCACAGAGGAACACAGCTACTTAGTAGAGCAGGCAGTGGTCATGCAGTCAAATGCAAACATGCAGCTCCTCTCCGGTGGAGCCAGAATTCTATGGCTATATGCCAGCCCTGAATCCACTCACATGAAACTCCTCGCCGGAGGTGCCAGCATTCTAGGGGCTTATTTCAGCCGGGTCCCTGAATACACACACGAAACTCCTCGCCGGAGGTGCCAGCATTCTAGGGGCTTATTTCAGCCGGGTCCCTGACTGCATACAAACACAACCACATTGGCGCTGAGCTCATACATAAATTGATACATAAATTGCACCGCTTTAAGTGAATGGGGTTCCTGCCAGTCCATCACAGCCTGTAGCTTGGCAGGATCCATAGCCACACCCTGGGCAGAGATGATATAACCAAGGAAAGGCATGGACTCCTGCTCAAAACACACACTTCTCCAACTGGGTGTAGAGGGAGTTTGCCCGTAAGAGGTCGAAGACTTTGCGAACATCTCTCCGATGGGAGTCAATATCTGGAGAGTAGATGAGAATATCATCCAGATAGACTACAACTGAGGTGGTGAGCATATCCCGGAAGATGTCATTCACAAAGTCTTGGAAAACGGCTGGGGCATTACAGAGTCCGAAGGGCATCACCAGATATTCATAGTGCCCATCCCTGGTGTTAAAAGCCGTCTTCCATTCGTCCCCCTCACGGATGCGAATCAGGTTGTAAGCACCCCGCAGATCAAATTTTGTAAATACCCTTGCTCCCCGTAGCCTATCAAAGAGCTCAGATATCAGGGGTAGTGGGTACTTGTTCTTAACTGTGATGGCGTTAAGACCCCTGTAGTCTATGCATGGACGTAATTCTCCACTCTTCTTCTGCACGTAGAAGAACCCAGCCCCTGCAGGTGACACTGACTTCCTAATGAATCCTCTTGCCAGATTCTCTTGGATGTACTAAGACATTGCCTCCGTCTCCGGGAGAGATAATGGATAGACTCGACCCCGGGGAGGCTCAGCACCAGGCAAGAGGTCGATAGGACAGTCATAGGGGCGGTGAGGTGGAAGGGTCTCCGCAGTCCTTTTGGAGAACACGTCCGCATAGGGCCAATAGTGCTTGGGGAGAGAGGAAAGATCTGTGGGTACCTCTGTTGTAGCAACCTGAATGCACTCCCTCTGACATCTACCCTCACAGGATTTACTCCATCCCAAAATTCTCCCTGAGGACCACTCTATATGAGGAGAATGATAGCATAGCCATGGTATCCCCAACAGGACCTCATCAACTCCCTCAGGAAGGAATAATAGAGAGATAATCTCCTGATGTGATGGAGACACAGAAAGAGTGAAAGGAATGGTTTGGTGTTTAATCTGTGAGGGTAGTGTCGACCCATTTACCACTTGAATGGTTACTGGTTTAGCGAGCATCACCAGGGGTATTGCGTGTCACTGGGCGAAAGCGGATGACCTAAAATTACCCTCTGCCCAAGAGTCCACGCATAGCTCTACCATAAGAGTGGATGGGCCTATGGTAATTGTCCCCTTGAAGGACAATTTAGAGGCAAACGTCATCGTGTCTAGTGTACCTCCTCCAACTGCCACTAGATGCTGACGTTTCCCTGACCGCTGAGGACACTTAGAGACAAGATGTCCTGACTGCCGGCAAACATGACAGACCTTAAGTGCACGAGCGGAACGGGACTTGGACCCCGCCCGTGACCCCTCTATGGCCTCATGTGACTCGGGTGCCTGGACCGGAGATTCCAAAGGTCTGGCGAAGGTGGGAGCCAGCCGAAACATCTGCCAACACTGGGCTCGCTCCAACCTTCGCTCGTGAAAACGAAGGTCTATGCGAGTTGACACAGCTATGAGCTCCTCCAGTGTGGCGGGAATCTCCCTAGTGGCCAAAGCGTCCTTCACATGGTCAGCCAGCCCCCTCCAAAATACAGGGATGAGGGTTTTATCTGGCCACTCCAACTCAGACGCTAATGTCCGGAAGTGGACGGCAAAATGGCTGACCATGGTCGAACCCTGAGTCAATGCCAGCAGTTGGAGCACCGTATCATGGGTGACTTGAGGTCCTACAAAGACCTGTTTCAGAATGCCCAGAAACTGAGGAACACTCTACACCACATGATCGTTGCGCTCCCACAGCGGCATAGCCCACTCCAAAGCTCTGTCCGACAGGAGAAAGATTATGAATCCCACCTTTGCCCACTCTGTGGGAAAACGTGCAGCCAGGAGCTCGAGATGTATACAACACTGGCTCACGAAACCCCTACAGGACTTACTGTCCCCAGAGTATTTTTCAGGCAACGGGAGGTGAGATAAGGTAGGAACAGGTGGCAGTGGGTAAAGCTGCTGCAGCCACGCTAGCAGCCTGAACAGCTATTGCAGTAACATCCACCACCGAGGTTGCATGCTCGCGAGACGGCAACTGGCCCTCCAGCAGCTGGATGTACCCCTGCAATCGCTGTTCATCCGCCATTACTTAGCCAGATCCTGGCGCTAGTATACTGTTAGGGTTGGCGGAAAGCACCGAATATATATTTATTAGAAATAGTAGGTGCGTTCGCAACCCGGGATCCACCGTGCAGGAAAGAACCAGCTGCTAGATATGGCGGTACAAAATAGTAGAATAAACAAACTCTGTTACTTCACAGAGTCTGTTAGCAAAGAGAACGCTGTGCCCTGTTTAGCTCACAGAGGAACACAGCTACTTAGTAGAGCAGGTAGTGGTCATGCAGTCAAATGCAAACATGCAGCTCCTCTCCGGTGGAGCCAGAATTCTATGGCTATATGCCAGCCCTGAATCCACTCACATGAATCTGCTCGCCGGAGGTGCCAGCATTCTAAGGGCTTATTTCAGCCGGGTCCCTGACTGCATACAAACACGACCACTTTGGCGCTGAGCTCATACATAAATTGATACTAGCGCATGGCCGTGCGGTCATGAGAACCTTTTATAGCTGCAGCAACTTCAGGACCTTCCCAGAAGGACCAATGGAAGACTGCCACATAACTTGATCAGGTACAGGACCTTCCTGGAGGACCAATGGAAGTTGCTGCAGTACCTGAGCATGTGACCCATGATCTCCATTGAGAGATCTTACCCTGGGCATGCTCAGTGTGTGCAAAGTAGGACTTAGTCCCAGAAAAGCCTGCTCGCCGCAGACCAGTGCAGGGTACAATAGCAGAGCCTGGAGAGGCAGCAGTAACCCTTCGCACAGTATCAGATTCAGTGAGATGCTGGGACTAACTTCTCTGCTGAGCAGGCTCCACTGCGGCTGATGCAGAATGGGAGACCGCAGCAAACATGGTTCGAGATTCCCCCTGTGCAGCGGCGGGAACTCGACTCCTAACACTTTAGACCAAAACTTTTCACAAGGATAACAGGAGAAAATGGACCACAAAATTTGTTGTGCATTTTCTCATGATTACATCATTACCCCATATGAGGGAGAAAACTACTGTTTGCCGTACAGCAGGACTTGGAAGGAAAGGAACACCGTTTGACTTTTTGAACGCAAAATTGGCTGGAATCAAGAGTGCAAATCACTCACTTGTCCAGCTCATGCAAATATTAAATGGAGGAGAAGAAAATAGAATAAAAATCTTGTCCTTTATTAGTGCATCATAAAAACAAGCTGACACATTTCAGGCAGTACTGCCATTAGTCATAGCTAGTGTTGAGCATTCCGATACCGCAAGTATCGGGTATCGGCCGATACTTGCGGTATCGGAATTCCGATACCGGTATTCCGATACTTGCCGCGTATCGGAGACCGGAATCGGAAGTTCCCAGATTCAAAATGCACAAATTCAGCCAATGAGAATGATTCCAAGTGTGGGCACATCCTGTTCAGCATGGAGGGCATGAAACTACTGGCATGGCTGTGATTGGCTGCTGAAATGATGTCATGATGCAGTTTAAAAGTCGCTGGCGCCATTTTGCGATCACTCTGCTGTGAATTCAGTTAGTGACAGGACGCTGTTTGCTGACTGAGGGCCAGTTTAGAGATAGCGATTTGCTTCTTTGTGCTTTCCAAAGGCTAATTTAGCAACCGCTGTGTTCACCTACTATTCACCTTGCTTTTGCCTTGTAGCGCTGTTTTCACAGCGATCTGCAAGGTCTGTGTGTGTGTGTGTGTGAGTGCAGCCCACTCTCTAGTCTGAGTGCAGCCACATAGGCCATCCATAGCTGGTTGTATTCAGTTCAGGGAGGGTGGTTCATTGCCTCATACTGTTCTTTTTTTTTTTTTTTCCAAGTAGTGTAGTCTGCTGCTAATTTTTTCAAAAAAATTCTATTAGTGTCTTTCCTCCCGTCTCCAGCTAATTTGTGGAAAAACACTACATAGGATAACGTAGAGGAGGGTTTTTGGGCCTTGCAGCGCCGTTTACGGCTGTCTGCATGGTCTCCGTGTGACTGCAGCTCGCCCTGTAGTCTGTGAGCAGCCATAGCCTGGTTGTCTCCAGCTCAGGGTTCTTCACTGCGTCATACCGCAAAATCAATTTTCATTTTGTTTTAAGTAGTGTAGTCTGCTGTTTTTTTTTTCAAAAAATTCCTATTAGTGTCTTTCCACCCGTCTCTTGCTAATTTGTGGAAAAACACTACATAGGATAACGTAGAGGAGGGTATTTGGGCCTTGCAGCGCCGTTTACGGCTGTCTGCACGGTCTCCGTGTGACTGCAGCTCGCCCTGTAGTCTGTAAGCAGCCATAGCCTGGTTGTCTCCAGCTCAGGGTTCTTCACTGCGTCATACCGCAAAATCAATTTTCATTTTGTTTTAAGTAGTGTAGTCTGCTTTTTTTTTTTTCAAAAAATTCCTATTAGTGTCTTTCCACCCGTCTCCAGCTAATTTGTGGAAAAACACTACATAGGATAACGTAGAGGAGGGTTTTTGGGCCTTGCAGCGCCGTTTACGGCTGTCTGCACGGTCTCCGTGTGACTGCAGCTCGCCCTGTAGTCTGTGAGCAGCCATAGCCTGGTTGTCTCCAGCTCAGGGTTCTTCACTGCGTCATACCGCAAAATCAATTTTCATTTTGTTTTATGTAGTGTAGTCTGCTTTTTTTTTTTTTCAAAAAATTCCTATTAGTGTCTTTCCACCCGTCTCCAGCTAACTTGTGGAAAAACACTACATAGGATAAAGTAGAGGAGGTTTTTTGGGCCTTGCAGCGCCGTTTACGTCTGTCTGCACGGTCTCCGTGTGACTGCAGCTCTATCTGTTGTCAGTTCAGCCCCCAAAAAATAAATAAATAATAAAGTTCACCAAACACACCAGTGACACCACTTTACATTTGTGTAGGCCACATTAGCTCATATTAAAGTCTAGTCCACACTTTAGAAAATTATTGTTTCTTATACCTGTTAGGAGGAGTTGTTCAGGAATAAGCACACAAATCCGTTAGTACTTTTCTGCTTATCTTTATCAGTCAACCAAGATGAAGAAGGCAGTGAGTAAGGCACGTGGGAGTGGGCGCGGAGCAGGGAGGGGACGTGGGGATTCTGTGCCTGCTGCGGGCACCGGTGACTCATCAGCACCCACTTTCACAAGGGAACAGTCATTCATGCGCAGCTTTGTCGCAGAGCGCCGTACACCGCTGCTGCGTGAAGAACAAATTGAAGCCGTTGTCGGATGGATGGCAGCTAATGCATCAGCTTCAATTAGTGCCACATCCTCTCAGACACAGAGCACTGGAGAGCAGCCATCTGTCTCTTCACCACCTGCCAAATTGCCCAGGCAGACAGAGAGCCCAGGACAGGAGCCGTCTCTACTTCTGTTCTCTGAATCTCTTGGCTTGGAAACAGGGGGCCAGCCAAGCAGCATTGGAGAAATGGAAGAAGAGGCAGGGTGCAGTGATGCCGAACAGCTTTTTCTCTCTTCCTCTGAAGAGGCGGGTGGGCCAGTGGCTCCGTTCACCACATCGCAGGCCGCATCAGCTGATGATGACACTCAGGTGCCACTTACTGGTGTGTGCTCTGCTGCTGAGACTACCCAGGAGGAGCAGTTGGGGGCAGAGGGTAGTGTAGATGATGAGGTCCTTGACCCATCTTGGCATGAGGGACAGGAAGGTGGTGGGAGCAGCTCTGAGGAAGAGATTCCCCGTACGGCCCAAAGAGGGAGAGGGAGGGGGAAGACTGCGGATCCTGCAGCCTCCGCTTTGGCACCCGTTAGGAGCATGTCTCTTCCAAAAGCCAAAAAGGGCGCTCCCAAGACTTGCAGTGCCTGGTCCTTTTTTGACACAGTTGCAGATGACATTTGCTATGTCAAATGCAAGGTGTGTCATCACAAAGTAAAAAGAGGGAAAAATGTCAGCAACCTCAATACCTCCAACATGTGGAAACATGTGCTCACCAGGCACCCGGCGGAGTTAGAAAAACACACTGAAGAGCTAGGCCAACCAACAGCGGCAGCTACCACCTCTTCAGCTCGTGTTGCCTCTTCCTCCAGCTCACACGCAGCTGGTTCGGCTTCCTCCCAGGATCGCCGTGGAAGAACCTCTGGCCCTGTTGTCCAGAGACCCGCTGTAATTCCACCCGCAGCACCACTTTCCCAGTCATCCACACACTCCCAGCCCAGTCTACAGCCATCGGTAGTACAGGCATGGGAGAAAAGGCGGCCTTTCTCGTCAAACCACCCACGAGCACAGGCTCTGACTGCAGGCATTGCCAAACTTCTGTCACTGGAAATGCTGTCATTCAGGCTGGTGGAGACTGACAGCTTCCGTGACTTGATGTCATTGGCAGTCCCACAGTACAATGTGCCCAGCCGCTTTTACTTCAGCAGGCAAGCCGTCCCTGCCCTGCACAAGCATGTGGAGGGACACATAAAACACGCGCTACTGAACGCCGTCAGTAGCAAGGTCCACCTCACCACCGATGCGTGGACCAGTCAACATGGACAGGGGCGATACCTTTCCCTCACTGCCCATTGGGTTAATGTCGTTGAGCCGGGTACAGACCGTGCGAGTGGCGCAGGACGTGTCCTGCCCACTCCAAGGATTGCAGGAATCCATTCTGTACGCATTGACTCCTCCTCCTACACCAGTTCCTCAGAATCATCGCTGCAGGAGCCGTCACAGTCCACCTCCACATGGACCCCTGATGAACGTGTACCTGTTACGACCGACATGAGCACAGCCGTGGCCAAACGTCAACAGGCCGTCTTGAAATTAATTTCTTTGGGGAATCGAAGCCACACAGTGCAGGAGCTCTGGAATGCCATCAAGCAGGAGAGCGATGTGTGGTTTGTGCCAGCGAATCTCCAGCCAGGCATGGTAGTGTGTGATAATGGCCGAAATCTGGTGGCAGCTCTGGGCCTCGGCAACCTCACTCACATCCCATGTCTGGCACATGTGCTCAATTTGGTCGTGCAGAGTTTTCTGAGGGACTATCCGGATCTTGATGCACTGCTGCACAAGGTCCGCCTAGAGTGTGCTCACTTGCGGCGTTCCAGCACGGCAAAAGCGCGCATTGCGGCTCTGCAGCGCCGACACCGCCTGCCGGAACATCGCATCATATGTGACCTACCAGGTGGAATTCCACGTTACATATGTTGGAGCGGTTGTGTGAGCAGCAGCAAGCTGTAATGGAGTACCAGCTGCTTCAGGCACAAAGAAGTCGCAGTCAGCGCCGTACAGACTTCACAACCACAGAGTGGGCCACTATGAATGACGTCTGCCAGGTTTTGCGTCCCTTTGATTATTCCACGCGGATGGCGAGTGCAGATGATGCACTAGTCAGCATGACTGTCCCCCTTATCTGCCTGCTTGAAAAATCACTGCAAGCGCTAAGGGATGATGTTGTGTAAGAGGTGGAGGATGAGGATTCACCATTTCCATCATCTTCTGGACAGTCAGCGCCACGTGGTTCCTCACAAACGCGTAGGCAGGGGACAGTTTGTGAGGAGGATGAGGAGGAGTCAATGAAGGAGGAAGACATCCGTCCAGAGGAGGGAGTTACACAATTGTCCAGTACTCAGTGTGTACAGCGAGGGTGGGGTGATGACGAGCGGGCAGAGATCACGCCTCCAGCAGGGGACAGCGTTTCTTGGGCAGTTGGCAGTCTGCAGCACATGGTGGATTACATGCTGCAGTGCCTGAGTAACGACCGCCGCATCGCCCACATTCTCAACATGTCTGATTATTGGGTGTTCACCCTCCTCGATCCTCGCTACCGGGACAACGTAGAAAGCCTCATCACACCGTTGAATCGGGAGCGAAAAATGCGGGAGTACCAAGACACACTGGTGAATTCCATCATCTTCTCCATTCCAACTGAGAGAAGTGCTGCTAGTGCATTCCAAAGCAGCTCAGTGCGTCCAGGCAGTGGTGGAGGCTCTGCACAAAGAGGGAGCAGAAGCAGTGCCTCTGCCCAAGGCAAGACCAGTATGGCCCAACTGTGGCACAGTTTTCTGTGCCCGCCACAAAAGTCTACACCATCACAGACGGCTCCAGTCAGCAGGAGGCAACGGTTCCGTCAGATGGTGACAGACTACATGTCTTGCCCTCTTGCTGTACTCCCAGACGGCTCTTCCCCTTTCAAGTTTTGGGTCTCAAAGCTGGATACATGGCCAGAGCTAAGCCAGTATGCATTGGAGGTGCTGTCTTGTCCTGCGGCCAGTGTATTATCGGAACGTGTCTTTAGTGCTGCAGGTGGTGTACTAACTGACCGTCGCATGCGACTATCCTCCGATAACGTTGACCGGCTTACTTTCCTGAAAATGAACAAGGCCTGGATCTCGCAGGAATTTGCCACTCCTCTTCCTGATTAAATAATTAGGTCACTGTCTACAGTATCCAGGTCTCCTGTTGTGTTCATCTTTCTACCACCTGAACTTAAATTCCTGGGCTCCAACACCGCCAGTTGAGGCTCAGAAGTGCCGTCTGCACAGTCAAAACATACGACCCAGTGTTATTGGGTTTCAGTAACGTCAGCTGATCCCCAGCTGTGTAGCCGGCAATGTGTCCTGCGACCGCCACGCTGACACAACAACTGAAATGTAAGGGAACCTGTCCCCCCCCCCCCCAAGGCGTTTGTTACTGAAAGAGCCACCTTGTACAGCAGTAATGCTGCACAAGGAAAAGGTAGCTATTTTTGTTTAGCTCCTTGCACACGCAGAACTTAACACTTATAGAATGTGTCCACTGATACCGTAAAACCGTCCCGGAGGTGGGACTTTCCTTCGTAATATGACGCAGCACAGCCGTCATTCCTACCCCCTTGGCGCCGTGCCCCGGCTCCTCAGCGTTGTTTGATTCTGTCCCGGAGCCTGCGCTGTTATGTTATCCCTTGGCCAGGCACACTTAGCGCTGCCCGTCTTCTGACATCATTTGGTGTCAGGCTGGCTGCGCCTGTGCGGCCGCGCTGGCCGAGATCCCGCCTCGTACTGTCTTCTGATTTAATCCCACTGGGGGCCTGAGATCCATGGACATGCGCAGTGCATATCTGAACCTCCACCTCTCACTCATCTCCCTACGGCTTCTTCAGACTGTGCGGTGTCAGCTGGTCCCTAATAGCATGCCACGGCCGTGACACCGCACAGTCTTAAGAAGCCGTAGGGAGGGGAGTGAGAGGCGAGGATATGCACTGCGCATGGCCACGGATCCCAGGCCCGCGGTGGGATTACATTAGACGACACTGCGAGGCGGGCTCTCGGCCAGCGCGGCCGCACAGGCGCAGCCAGCCTGACACCAAATGATGTGCCTGGCCAAGGGATAACATAACAGCGCAGGCTCCGGGACGGAATCAAACAACGCTGAGGAGCCGGGGCACGGCGCCAAGGGGGTAGGAATGACGGCTGTGCTGCGTCATATTACGAAGGAAAGTCCCACCTCCGGGACGGTTTCACTGTATCAGGGGACACATTTTATAAGTGTTTAGTTCTGTGTTTGCAAGGAGCATCATGAAAAGAGCCACCTTTTCCGTTTGCATCTTTTTTGCTGCACAAGCTGGCTCTTTCAGCTACAAACGCCTTGGGGGGGGGTTAAAGGTTCCCTTTCGACTGTCTCCAATCAGGCTTCGGCCTACATTGTGTTCCTCTGCTTCTCCTCCTGTCCCTGGGCTCCAACACCGCTAGTTGTTGCCTGGTAGTGCTGTACGCACAGTCAACAGTCGCTCCTCTGTTATTGGGGTTCAGTAACGTCAGCTGTTCCCCTGCTGTGTGTGTGGCAATCCCTCCTATCTCCTCCACCTCCACCTCCCCCTCCTGTCCCTGGGCTCCAACACCGCTAGTTGCCGTCCAGTAGTGCTGTACGCACAGTCAACAGTCCCTCCTCTGTTATTGGGGTTCAGTAACGTCAGCTGTTCCCCTGCTGTGTGTGTGGCAATCCCTCCTACCTCCTCCACCTCCTCCTCCTCCACCTGTCCCTGGGCTCCAACACCGCTAGTTGCCGTCCAGTAGTACTGTACGCACAGTCAACAGTCCCTCCTCTGTTATTGGGGTTCAGTAACGTCAGCTGTTCCCCTGCTGTGTGTGTGGCAATCCCTCCTACCTCCTCCACCTCCTCCTCCTCCACCTGTCCCTGGGCTCCAACACCGCTAGTTGCCGTCCAGTAGTGCTGTACGCACAGTCAACAGTCCCTCCTCTGTTATTGGGGTTCAGTAACGTCAGCTGTTCCCCTGCTGTGTGTGTGGCAATCCCTCCTACCTCCTCCACCTCCTCCTCCTCCACCTGTCCCTGGGCTCCAACACTGCTAGTTGCCGTCCAGTAGTGCTGTACGCACAGTCAACAGTCCCTCCTTTGTTATTGGGGTTCAGTAACGTCAGCTGTTCCCCTGCTGTGTGTGTGGCAATCCCTCCTACCTCCTCCACCTCCTCCTCCACCTGTCCCTGGGCTCCAACACCGCTAGTTGCCGTCCAGTAGTGCTGTACGCACAGTCAACAGTCCCTCCTCTGTTATTGGGGTTCAGTAACGTCAGCTGTTCCCCTGCTGTGTGTGTGGCAATCCCTCCTACCTCCTCCACCTCCTCCTCCTCCACCTGTCCCTGGGCTCCAACACCGCTAGTTGCCGTCCAGAAGTGCTGTACGCACAGAGCCAAACACCTCGCCAATGTGTTAGTGGGGTTCAGCACCGCCAGCTGTTCCCCTGCTGTGTATACAGCAACGTGTACTGCGACCACCACGCAGGCACAACAAGTTAAATTTAAGGGAACCTGTCCCCCCCCCAGGCGTTTGTTACTGAAGGAGCCACCTTGTGCAGCAGTAATGATGCAAAAGGAAAAAGTGCCTCTTTTCGTGGTGCTCCTTGCACATGCTGAACCTAACACTTATGAAAAGTGTCCCCTCCTACCGTGATATCGTCCGGTTGGTGGAACTTTCCTTTGTGATGTGACGCAGCACAGCCGTCATTCTTACCCCCTTGGCGCCATGCGCCGCCTCCTCAGCGTTGTTTGAATCAGTCCCGGAGCCTGCGCTGTTAGGTTAGCCCTTGGCCATGCACACATTTTGCGCTGCCCGTCTTCTGACATCATTTGGTGTCAGGCTGGCTGCGCCTGTGCGGCCGCGCTGGCCGAGATCCCGCCTCGTACTGTCTTCTGATTTAATCCCACTGGGGGCCAGAGATCCATGGACATGCGCAGTGCATATCTGAACCTCCACCTCTCACTCATCTCCCTACGGCTTCTTCAAACTGTGCGGTGTCAGCTGGTCCCTAATAGCATGCCACGGCCGTGACACCGCACAGTCTGAAGAAGCCGTAGGGAGGGGAGTGAGAGGCGAGGATATGCACTGCGCATGGCCACGGATCTCAGGCCCCAAGTGGGATTAAATCAGAAGACAGTACGAGGCGGGATCTCGGCCAGCGCGGCCGCACAGGCACAGCCAGCCTGACACCAAATGATGTCAGAAGACGGGCAGCGCAAAATGTGTGCATGGCCAAGGGCTAACCTAACAGCGCAGGCTCCGGGACTGATTCAAACAACGCTGAGGAGGCGGCGCACGGCGCCAAGGGGGTAAGAATGACGGCTGTGCTGCGTCACATCACAAAGGAAAGTTCCACCTACCGGACGGTATCACGGTAGGAGGGGACACTTTTCATAAGTGTTAGGTTCAGCATGTGCAAGGACCATAATTAAAAGAGCTAAGTTTACCTTTTCCAGCATTAGTGCTGTACACGATGGCTCTTTCAGCTACAAACGCCTGGGGGGGGGGTTAAAGGTTCCCTTTCAACTTGCTCCAGTGCAGGCTTCGGCCTACACTCTGCTCCCTCTCCTCCTGCTGACCCTGGGCTCTAACACCGCCAGTTGGGGCCCGGTACTGCTAGCTGCACAGAGAAAAACACCAGCCAATGTGTCAGTGGGGTTCAGCACCGCCAGCTGTTCCCCTGCTGTGTAGCCGGCATCGTGTCCTGCAAAAGCCACGCAGACACAAGAACTGAAATTGAAGGGATCCTGTCGCCCCACCCCCAGGTGTTTGTGTGTTTTCCAGCCACCTTGTACAGCAGTAATGCTGCATGTGTGCAAGGTGGCTCATAAACGTATTCTCCTCGCACATGTGGAACTGAAAACACGTCTAAAATGTGTCCTCTGTGTGACCATTTAACCGTCCCGGAGGTGTGACTTTCCTTTGTAATGACACGCTGCAACCCCCTTGGTAGCGCTACCCGTCTTCTGGCATCATTGTTTGGCTGCCTGCGCCTCTGCGCCCGTCTTGCCCCACACAACGCCCCTCGGTGTCTTATTTATTGGGACTGCGAGGGTGTGATTGATGGGCATGAGCAGTGCATCAGTTCGCCTGTCCCTCATCTCCTTCCGCCTTCTTCAGACTGTGTGGCTTCATGGCCGTGGCATGCGATAAGGGATCAGCTGACGCCGCACAGTCTGAAGCGGGTGTAAGGACACGAGTGTGAGAGGCGAACATATGTGCTGCGCCATGCCATGAATCCCATACCCGCAGTGTTTTAACAATGTTAAGACACTGCGGGGCTGGGATTCATGGGCATCGCGAACCGCACCAGCCGACATGAAATGATGTCAGAAGAGGGGCAGCGCATGGCCAAGGGATAACGCAACAACGCAGACTCCTGTACATCAAAATGCGATGCTCAGGAGGCCGCACCAAGCACCAAGGTGGTATTTTTGCCAGCTGTGCTGCGTGTCATTACGAAGGGAACTCCCGCCTCCAAGACAGATTGACTGTATAAGGGCCAAAATGTTGTACGTGTTTCATTCAGCTTGTGCAAGGAACAAAATTAAAAGAGCAACCTTTGACTTGTGCAGCACTACTGCTGCATAAGCTGTGGCTCTTCTACTTTGTAACACCTGAGGGGGGGTTAAAGGTTACCTTTGAAATTGGTTCAATTAGGCTTCGGCCTACACTCTGCTCCCCCTGCAGAGCCCGGGCTCCAACACCGCCAGTTGGGGCCCGGTACTGCTAGCTGCACAGAGCCAAACACCAGCCAATGTGTCAGTGGGGTTCAGCACCGCCAGCTGTTCCCCTGCTGTGCAGCCGGCAACGTGTCCTGCAACAGCCACGCAGGCACAACAGACCCAAAGCTGCCGCCAGTGCAGGCTTCGGCCTACACTCTGCTCCATCTCCTCCTCCTGCTGACCCTGGGCTCTAACACCGCCAGTTGGGGCCCGGTACTGCTAGCTGCACAGAGAAAAACACCAGCCAATGTGTCAGTGGGGTTCAGCACCGCCAGCTGTTCCCCTGCTGTGCAGCCGGCATCGTGTCCTGCAAAAGCCACGCAGACACAAGAACTGAAATTGAAGGGAACCTGTCCCCTCTCCCCCAGGCGTTTGTACTTTTTACAGCCACCTTGTACAGCGGTAATGCTGCATGTGTGCAAGGTGGCACATAAACGTATTCTCCTCGCACATGTGGAACTGAAAACATGTCTAAAATGTGTCCTCTGTGTGACCATTTAACCGTCCCGGTGGTGTGACTTTCCTTTGTAATGACACGCTGCAACCCCCTTGGTAGCGCTGCCCGTCTTCTGGCATCATTGTTTGGCTGCCTGCGCCTCTGCGGCCGCCCTGACCCACACAACGCCCCTCCGTGTCTTATTTATTGGGACTGCGAGGGTGTGATTGATGGGCATGAGCAGTGCATCAGTTCGCCTGTCCCTCATCTCCTTCCGCCTTCTTCAGACTGTGCGGCTTCATGGCCGTGGCATGCGATAAGGGATCAGCTGACGCCGCACAGTCTGAAGCGGGTGTAAGGATACGAGTGTGAGAGGCGAACATATGTGCTGCGCCAGGCCATGAATCCCAGACCCGCAGTGTTTTAACAATGTTAAGACACTGCGGGGCTGGGATTCATGGTCATCGCGAACCGCACCGGCCGACATTAAATGATGTCAGAAGATGGGCAGCGCTAACAGCGCTAGGCCAGGGGATAACACGACAGCGCAGACTCCTGTACAGCAAATAACAACGCTCAGGAGGCTGCACCCAGCACCAAGGTGGGATTCTTGACATCTGTGCTGCGTCTCATTACAAAGGGAACTCGCGCCTCCAACACAGTTTGACTGTATAAAGGGCTAAATGTTATACGTGTTTCATTCAGCGTGTGCAAGGAGCAAAATTAAAAGAGCAACCTTTGACTTGTGCAGCACTACTGCTGCATAAGCTGTGGCTCTTCTACTTTGTAACACCTGAGGGGGGGTTAAAGGTTACCTTTGAAATTGGTTCAATTAGGCTTCGGCCTACACTCTGCTCCCCCTGCAGAGCCCGGGCTCCAACACCGCCAGTTGGGGCCCGGTACTGCTAGCTGCACAGAGCCAAACACCAGCCAATGTGTCAGTGGGGTTCAGCACCGCCAGCTGTTCCCCTGCTATGCAGCCGGCAACGTGTCCTGCAACAGCCACGCAGGCACAACAGACCCAAAGCTGCCGCCAGTGCAGGCTTCGGCCTACACTCTGCTCCATCTCCTCCTCCTGCTGACCCTGGGCTCTAACACCGCCAGTTGGGGCCCGGTACTGCTAGCTGCACAGAGATAAACACCAGCCAATGTGTCAGTGGGGTTCAGCACCGCCAGCTGTTCCCCTGCTGTGTAGCCGGCATCGTGTCCTGCAAAAGCCACGCAGACACAAGAACTGAAATTGAAGGGAACCTGTCCCCCCTCCCCCAGGGGTTTGTACGTTTTACAGCCACCTTGTACAGCGGTAATGCTGCATGTGTGCAAGGTGGCTCATAAACGTATTCTCCTCGCACATGTGGAACTGAAAACACGTCTAAAATGTGTCCTCTGTGTGACCATTTAACCGTCCCGGTGGTGTGACTTTCCTTTGTAATGACACGCTGCAACCCCCTTGGTAGCGCTGCCCGTCTTCTGGCATCATTGTTTGGCTGCCTGCGCCTCTGCGGCCGCCCTGACCCACACAACGCCCCTCCGTGTCTTATTTATTGGGACTGCGAGGGTGTGATTGATGGGCATGAGCAGTGCATCAGTTCGCCTGTCCCTCATCTCCTTCCGCCTTCTTCAGACTGTGCGGCTTCACGGCCGTGGCATGCGATAAGGGATCAGCTGACGCCGCACAGTCTGAAGCGGGTGTAAGGACACGAGTGTGAGAGGCGAACATATGTGCTGCGCCAGGCCATGAATCCCAGACCCGCAGTGTTTTAACAATGTTAAGACACTGCGGGGCTGGGATTCATGGTCATCGCGAACCGCACCGGCCGACATTAAATGATGTCAGAAGATGGGCAGCGCTAACAGCGCTAGGCCAGGGGATAACACGACAGCGCAGACTCCTGTACAGCAAATAACAACGCTCAGGAGGCTGCACCCAGCACCAAGGTGGGATTCTTGACATCTGTGCTGCGTCTCATTACAAAGGGAACTCGCGCCTCCAACACAGTTTGACTGTATAAAGGGCTAAATGTTATACGTGTTTCATTCAGCGTGTGCAAGGAGCAAAATTAAAAGAGCAACCTTTGACTTGTGCAGCACTACTGCTGCATATGCTGTGGCTCTTCTACTTTGTAACACCTGAGGGGGGGTTAAAGGTTACATTTGAAATTGGTTCAATTAGGCTTCGGCCTACACTCTGCTCCCCCTGCAGAGCCCGGGCTCCAACACCGCCAGTTGGGGCCCGGTACTGCTAGCTGCACAGAGCCAAACACCAGCCAATGTGTCAGTGGGGTTCAGCACCGCCAGCTGTTCCCCTGCTGTGCAGCCGGCAACGTGTCCTGCAACAGCCACGCAGGCACAACAGACCCAAAGCTGCCGCCAGTGCAGGCTTCGGCCTACACTCTGCTCCATCTCCTCCTCCTGCTGACCCTGGGCTCTAACACCGCCAGTTGGGGCCCGGTACTGCTAGCTGCACAGAGATAAACACCAGCCAATGTGTCAGTGGGGTTCAGCACCGCCAGCTGTTCCCCTGCTGTGTAGCCGGCATCGTGTCCTGCAAAAGCCACGCAGACACAAGAACTGAAATTGAAGGGAACCTGTCCCCCCTCCCCCAGGCGTTTGTACGTTTTACAGCCACCTTGTACAGCGGTAATGCTGCATGTGTGCAAGGTGGCTCATAAACGTATTCTCCTCGCACATGTGGAACTGAAAACACGTCTAAAATGTGTCCTCTGTGTGACCATTTAACCGTCCCGGTGGTGTGACTTTCCTTTGTAATGACACGCTGCAACCCCCTTGGTAGCGCTGCCCGTCTTCTGGCATCATTGTTTGGCTGCCTGCGCCTCTGCGGCCGCCCTGAGCCACACAACACCCCTCGGTGTCTTATTTATTGGGACTGCGAGGGTGTGATTGATGGGCATGAGCAGTTCATCAGTTCGCCTGTCCCTCATCTCCTTCCGCCTTCTTCAGACTGTGCGGCTTCATGGCCGTGGCATGCGATAAGGGATCAGCTGACGCCGCACAGTCTGAAGCGGGTGTAAGGACACAAGTGTGAGAGGCGAACATATGTGCTGCGCCAGGCCATGAATCCCAGACCCGCAGTGTTTTAACAATGTTAAGACACTGCGGGGCTGGGATTCATGGTCATCGCGAACCACACCGGCCGACATTAAATGATGTCAGAAGATGGGCAGCGCTAACAGCGCTAGGCCAGGGGATAACACGACAGCGCAGACTCCTGTACAGCAAATAACAACGCTCAGGAGGCTGCACCCAGCACCAAGGTGGGATTCTTGACATCTGTGCTGCGTCTCATTACAAAGGGAACTCGCGCCTCCAACATAGTTTGACTGTATAAAGGGCTAAATGTTATACGTGTTTCATTCAGCGTGTGCAAGGAGCAAAATTAAAAGAGCAACCTTTGACTTGTGCAGCACTACTGCTGCATATGCTGTGGCTCTTCTACTTTGTAACACCTGAGGGGGGGTTAAAGGTTACATTTGAAATTGGTTCAATTAGGCTTCGGCCTACACTCTGCTCCCCCTGCAGAGCCCGGGCTCCAACACCGCCAGTTGGGGCCCGGTACTGCTAGCTGCACAGAGCCAAACACCAGCCAATGTGTCAGTGGGGTTCAGCACCGCCAGCTGTTCCCCTGCTGTGCAGCCGGCAACGTGTCCTGCAACAGCCACGCAGGCACAACAGACCCAAAGCTGCCGCCAGTGCAGGCTTCGGCCTACACTCTGCTCCATCTCCTCCTCCTGCTGACCCTGGGCTCTAACACCGCCAGTTGGGGCCCGGTACTGCTAGCTGCACAGAGATAAACACCAGCCAATGTGTCAGTGGGGTTCAGCACCGCCAGCTGTTCCCCTGCTGTGTAGCCGGCATCGTGTCCTGCAAAAGCCACGCAGACACAAGAACTGAAATTGAAGGGAACCTGTCCCCCCTACCCCAGGCGTTTGTACGTTTTACAGCCACCTTGTACAGCGGTAATGCTGCATGTGTGCAAGGTGGCTCATAAACGTATTCTCCTCGCACATGTGGAACTGAAAACACGTCTAAAATGTGTCCTCTGTGTGACCATTTAACCGTCCCGGTGGTGTGACTTTCCTTTGTAATGACACGCTGCAACCCCCTTGGTAGCGCTGCCCGTCTTCTGGCATCATTGTTTGGCTGCCTGCGCCTCTGCGGCCGCCCTGACCCACACAACACCCCTCGGTGTCTTATTTATTGGGACTGCGAGGGTGTGATTGATGGGCATGAGCAGTGCATCAGTTCGCCTGTCCCTCATCTCCTTCCGCCTTCTTCAGACTGTGCGGCTTCATGGCCGTGGCATGCGATAAGGGATCAGCTGACGCCGCACAGTCTGAAGCGGGTGTAAGGACACGAGTGTGAGAGGCGAACATATGTGCTGCGCCAGGCCATGAATCCCAGACCCGCAGTGTTTTAACAATGTTAAGACACTGCGGGGCTGGGATTCATGGTCATCGCGAACCGCACCGGCCGACATTAAATGATGTCAGAAGATGGGCAGCGCTAACAGCGCTAGGCCAGGGGATAACACGACAGCGCAGACTCCTGTACAGCAAATAACAACGCTCAGGAGGCTGCACCCAGCACCAAGGTGGGATTCTTGACATCTGTGCTGCGTCTCATTACAAAGGGAACTCGCGCCTCCAACACAGTTTGACTGTATAAAGGGCTAAATGTTATACGTGTTTCATTCAGCGTGTGCAAGGAGCAAAATTAAAAGAGCAACCTTTGACTTGTGCAGCACTACTGCTGCATAAGCTGTGGCTCTTCTACTTTGTAACACCTGAGGGGGGGTTAAAGGTTACCTTTGAAATTGGTTCAATTAGGCTTCGGCCTACACTCTGCTCCCCCTGCAGAGCCCGGGCTCCAACACCGCCAGTTGGGGCCCGGTACTGCTAGCTGCACAGAGCCAAACACCAGCCAATGTGTCAGTGGGGTTCAGCACCGCCAGCTGTTCCCCTGCTGTGCAGCCGGCAACGTGTCCTGCAACAGCCACGCAGGCACAACAGACCCAAAGCTGCCGCCAGTGCAGGCTTCGGCCTACACTCTGCTCCATCTCCTCCTCCTGCTGACCCTGGGCTCCAACACCGCCAGTTGGGGCTCTAGGAAGACAAGCTTGAATAGGTCCCCATCCTGGTTCCAGCACCGTCAGCTGGTTCCGGGCAGAGCCTTTGGCTTAGGTGCCTCCCTCTGGGTATCCGAGTTCCACCAACGTCAGGTGGTCCTTGGTAGTGCTTTCAGGCACGGGTACCTCCTGCTTAGTAACCGGGTTCCAGTAACGTCAGCTGGTCCTCGGTAGTTCCATTGGCTCTTGGACCTTCGGCTACCCATCTGGGTTCCAGCACCGTCAGCTGGTTCTCGGCAGTGTCTTTTGCTCTTATACCTTCTGCTCCCCATCATGGTTCCAGTACCGTCAGCTGGTTCCGGGCAGAGCCTTTGGCTTAGGTGCCTCCCTCTGGGTATCCGAGTTCCACCAACGTCAGGTGGTCCTTGGTAGTGCTTTCAGGCACGGGTACCTCCTGCTTAGTAACCGGGTTCCAGTAACGTCAGCTGGTCCTCGGTAGTTCCATTGGCTCTTGGACCTTCGGCTACCCATCCGGGTTCCAGCACGGTCAGCTGGTTCTCGGCAGTGTCTTTTGCTCTTATACCTTCTGCTCCCCATCCTGGTTCCAGTACCGTCAGCTGGTTCCGGGCAGAGCCTTTGGCTTAGGTGCCTCCCTCTGGGTATCCGAGTTCCACCAACGTCAGGTGGTCCTTGGTAGTGCTTTCAGGCACGGGTACCTCCTGCTTAGTAACCGGGTTCCAGTAACGTCAGCTGGTCCTCGGTAGTTCCATTGGCTCTTGGACCTTCGGGTAGCCATCCGAGTTCCAGTTCCATCAGCTGTTTCTCGGCATTTTCTCAGCCTTCTTGTACCTTCTGCTACATTTCCAAGTTCAAGAGACTAAACACGATGACCCGGAAGACCACCCCTAAGATGACGACGACACCAGAGACGACAACCACCGTGATGACGACGACCCTGGAGACGATGACCCTGAAGACCACCCCGATGACGACGACCCCGGAGACGACAACCACCGTGATGACGACGACCCTGGAGACGATGACCCTGAAGACCACCCCGATGACGACGACCCCGGAGACGACGACCCTGGAGACGACGACGACCTGGAAGACCGAGAAGCAGAAGAACAAGAGGCTGCAGAACAAAGAGCAGAAGAACATTAAGCATAAGACTAAATATCGGAGCAAAAGATATTATCTAAATTATAAGCAGAAGAAGACTAAGCAGTGTATGGGGGTGAGTCCGTTCCTCCTCGTGGTGCCCCTGGATAAAGCCTGATGCTGCAGGCAAAACTGAACGCGGACAAATGTAACTGTTTTGTGACAGGCAGAACGGAAGGTGTAATCTTCAAACTTTTATAGATAACAACTACGGGAATGCCTGTCACAAATAAGAATATGATGAAGAAGTTGAATATGAAGAAGATAATAGTAAAATAAAAAGAATATGAACAATGTAAGAAAAAAAATAATAGGTAGAAGATGAAGAAGAAGATGAATAAGGTGAAGAAGTTGATGTCAAAGAAGCTGATGATGAGGATAATGAAGAAGAAAGTGTGGGAGAAGTAAAAAAGAAGGTGAAGGGCGTGGAAGTAGTGAAACATCAATATCTGACAAAATAAAATAAAAAAAAATAACAGTCAAAATCTTTCTAACGCCGAACGTCATAAAAAAAAATAAAAATCCTGCTATTCTATTTGATTGGGCTAAACCTCTGTGCCTTTAATGTCTCCGCCACCTCCCCCAATACATCCTACATTATTCTTAGTTGTTTTCCTTCATGTAGAATGAACCTACAAGTTTATAAAGGGTTTATTTTAATTCCGATATTTTCGTCCCATTGACTTGCATTGGGATCGGGTATCGGTATCGGATTAGATCCGATACTTTGACGGTATCGGCCGATACTTTCCGATACCGATACTTTCCGATATCGGAAGGTATCGCTCAACACTAGTCATAGCATAATAAAACACATTACAACACAATGTATAAAGGCACATAGCAAAAGGCTACAACCAATCACAATACATGTCAATTAATCATATACCAAACACCTGAGTACCCATTGGACGAAGACACACACCCTGCCCAACCTGAGTGTTATACAAATGTTATAGCCACTAAGTCTATACATCATATTTTAAATACAAATTATAAAAATACAACAACACACTTCACGAACATATGTAAATACATGTAAATACATATAAATACACCCACATACAGTACAGACCAAAAGTTTGGACACACCTTCTCATTTAAAGATTTCTCTGTATTTTCATGACTATAAAAATTGTGCATTCACACTGAAGGCATCAAAACTATGAATTAACACATGTGGAATTATATACTTAGCAAAAAAAGTGTGAAACAACTGAAAATATGTCTTATATTCTAGGTTCTTCAAAGTAGCCACCTTTTGCTTTAATGACTGCTGTGCACACTGTTGGCATTCTCTTGATGAGCTTCAAGATGTAGTCACGGGAATGGTCTTCCAACAATTTTGAAGGAGT
This sequence comes from Ranitomeya variabilis, assembly GCF_051348905.1. Classification (NCBI taxonomy): domain Eukaryota; kingdom Metazoa; phylum Chordata; class Amphibia; order Anura; family Dendrobatidae; genus Ranitomeya; species Ranitomeya variabilis. Next base: position 820,764,580 of record NC_135232.1, on the reverse strand, counting down.
TCCCAGAGATGCTTAGCAATTGTTGGCCCTTTTGCCTTTACTCTGCGGTCCAGCTCACCCCAAACCATCTCGATTGGGTTCAGGTCTGGTGACTGTGGAGGCCAGGTCATCTGGCGTAGCACTTCATCACTCTCCGTCTTGGTCAAATAGCCCTTACACAGCCTGGAGGTGTGTTTGGGGTCATTGTCCTGTTCAAAAATAAATGATGATCCAACTAAACGCAAACTGGATGTAATAGCATGCCGATGCAAGATGCTGTGGTAGCCATGCTGGTTCAGTATGCCTTCAATTTTGGTCTGTACTGTATATACATAGACCACATATCTTTATTACATTTACTAGATGGTGGCCCGATTCTAATGCATCGGGTATTCTAGAATATGTATGTAGTTTATTTATGAAGATTTAAGAATAATGCAATGAATAAACAGGATTCAGCCTACCGGCCGGGCACAACCAATCAGCGAGGCATGGTTCAAATCCCACGCCAATTTGCGGCCAGACTGTGCCTGTCGCTGATTGGTTGCGCCAGGCCGGGCGCGACCGATCAGTGAAGCCAGGGCCGGCTCCAGGTTTTTGAGGGCCCCGGGTTAAAGAGTCTCAGTGGGCCCCCCCTTTAACACATACCACGATTCAAGATGCACAGATACAGCAGAAAAATATAGCACAGCCATGTAGCATATAACACAGTCCACGTAGTGTATAACACAGCCCACGTAGCATATACCACAGCCACATAGCATATAACACAGCCCACATAGTATATAACACAGCCCACATAGCATATAACACAGCCACGTAGTATATTGAACAGCCCACATAGCATATAACACAGTGCACATTGGATATAGCACAGCCACATAGTATGTAACACAGCCATGTAGTATATAGCACAGCCAGGTAGCATTTAACACAGCCCATGTAGTATATAGCACAGCCACGTAGTATATAGCACAGCCACGTAGTATGTAGTACAGCCACGTAGTAAATAGCACAGCCACATAGCATAAAACAGCCCATGTAGCATATAACACAGCCCACCTAGTATATAGCACAGCCACGTAGCATATATCACAGAAACATAGTATACAACACAGCCATGTAGTATGTAATACAGCCATGTAGTATACAGCACAACCACATAGCATATAACAGTCCACATAGCATATAACACAGCCCACATAGTATATAGCACAGCCACCTAGTATATAGCACAGCCATGTAGTATATAACACAGCCACGTAGTATATAGCACAGCCATGTAGTATATTGCACAGCCACGTAGTATATAGCACAGCCACATAGTATATAGCACATCCCACGCAGTATAGAACTCAGCCCACATAGTATATAACAGCCCACGTAGTACATAGCACAGCCCATGTAGTATATAGCACAGCCAGTATATAGTACAGCCACGTAGTATTTTGCACAGCCATGTACTATATAGAAAAGCCACGTAGCATATAACACAGCCCACGTAGTATATAACACAGCCGACGCAGCATATAACACAGCCATGTAGCATATAACACAGCCATGTATTATATAACATGGCCCATGCAGTATATAACACAGCCCATGTAGCATATAACACAGCCCATGTAGCATATAGCACAGCCACGTAGCATATAACACAACCACGTAGCATATAACACAGCCACATAGTATATTGCACAGCCCACAAAGCATATAACACAGCCCACTGTTGTGAATTTGCTTTTTGCTCCCTCTAGTGGTTACTAGTTTTTTGACTCTGGTTTTTCTGTCATTCCTTTTATCCGCACCTGGGTCGTTAGTTAGGGGTGTTGCTATATAAGCTCCCTGGACCTTCAGTTCAATGCCTGGCAACGTAGTTATCAGAGCTAGTCTGCTGTGCTCTTGTCTACTGATCCTGGTTCCAGTAATTTCAGCTAAGTCTGCTTTTTGCTTTTTGCTATTTGTTTTGGTTTTGTATTTTTGTCCAGCTTGTTCCAAATTTATATCCTGACCTTTGCTGGAAGCTCTAGGGGGCTGGTGTTCTCCCCCCGGACCGTTAGACGGTTCGGGGGTTCTTGAATTTCCAGTGTGGATTTTGATAGGGTTTTTGTTGACCATATAAGTTACCTTTCTTTATTCTGCTATCAGTAAGCGGGCCTCTCTGTGCTAAACCTGGTTCATTTCTGTGTTTGTCATTTCCTCTTACCTCACCGTTATTATTTGTGGGGGGCTTCTATCCAGCTTTGGGGTCCCCTTCTCTGGAGGCAAGAAAGGTCTTTTGTTTTCCTCTACTAGGGGTAGCTAGATTCTCCGGCTGGAGCGTGTCATCTAGAATCAACGTAGGAATGATCCCCGGCTACTTCTAGTGTTGGCGTTAGGAGTAGATATATGGTCAACCCAGTTACCACTGCCCTATGAGCTGGATTTTTGTATTCTGCAGACTTCCACGTTCCTCTGAGACCCTCGCCATTGGGGTCATAACAGTTTGCCAGGCCAGTATTAAATGTTTAATGCATTGCAGAAGAGGGATTATAAGAAAGAAGATTCTGAGTTTTTTTTTTTTTTTTTTTTTTCTTCTTCCCCTTTACCTCAGAGTGGCTATGCTTGCTGCAGACATGAATGTCCAGACCTTGATTACAAGTGTGGACCAGCTGGCTACTCGTGTGCAGGGCATACAAGACTATGTTATCAGAAATCCTAGGTCAGAACCTAAAATACCGATTCCTGAACTGTTTTCCGGAGACAGGTTTAAGTTTAGGAATTTCGTGAATAATTGTAAATTGTTTTTGTCCCTGAGACCCTGTTCATCTGGAGACTCTGCTCAGCAAGTGAAAATTGTTATTTCGTTCTTACGGGGCGACCCTCAGGATTGGGCTTTTTCGCTGGCGCCAGGGGATCCGGCATTGGCTGATATTGATGCGTTTTTTCTGGCGCTCGGTTTACTTTATGAGGAACCCAATCTTGAGATTCAGGCAGAAAAGGCCTTGCTGGCTATGTCTCAGGGGCAGGACGAGGCTGAAGTGTATTGCCAAAAATTTCGGAAATGGTCCGTGCTGACACATTGGAACGAGTGTGCACTGGCCGCTAATTTTAGAAATGGCCTTTCTGAAGCCATTAAAAATGTTATGGTGGGTTTTCCCATTCCCACAGGTCTGAATGATACTATGGCACTGGCTATTCAAATTGACCGGCGGTTGCGGGAGCGCAAAACCGCAAATTCCCTCATGGTGTTGTCTGAACAGACACCTAATTCGGTGCAATGTGATAGAAAAACCGCAAATTCCCTCATGGTGTTGTCTGAACAGACACCTGATTTAATGCAATGTGATAGAATCCTGACTAGAAATGAGCGGAAAATTCATAGACGCCGGAATGGCTTGTGCTACTACTGTGGTGATTCTACACATGTTATCTCAGCATGCTCTAAACGTATAGCTAAGGTTGTTAGTCCTGTCACCGTTGGTAATTTGCAACCTAAATTTATTCTGTCTGTAACTTTGATTTGCTCACTGTCATCTTATCCTGTCATGGCGTTTGTGGATTCAGGTGCTGCCCTGAGTCTTATGGATCTCTCATTTGCTAAGCGCTGTGGTTTTACTCTTGAACCATTGGAGAATCCTATTCCTCTTAGGGGTATTGATGCTACGCCATTGGCAGCAAATAAACCGCAGTATTGGACACAGGTTACCATGTGCATGACTCCTGAACACCGCGAGGTGATACGTTTCCTGGTTTTACATAAAATGCATGATTTGGTTGTTTTAGGGCTGCCATGGTTACAGACCCATAATCCAGTCCTGGACTGGAAGGCTATGTCAGTCTCAAGTTGGGGCTGTCGTGGTATTCATGGGGATTCCCTGCCTGTGTCTATTGCTTCTTCTACGCCTTCGGAAGTTCCGGAGTATTTGTCTGATTATCAGGATGTCTTCAGTGAGTCTGAGTCCAGTGCACTGCCTCCTCATAGGGACTGTGACTGTGCTATAGATTTGATCCCAGGCAGTAAATTTCCTAAGGGAAGACTGTTTAATCTGTCGGTACCTGAGCATACCGCTATGCGTTCATATATCAAGGAGTCTCTGGAGAAAGGACATATTCGTCCGTCTTCTTCCCCTCTTGGTGCGGGATTCTTTTTTGTGGCAAAAAAGGACGGATCTTTGAGACCTTGTATTGATTATCGGCTTTTAAATAAGATCACTGTCAAATTTCAGTATCCTTTACCGCTGTTGTCTGACTTGTTTGCCCGGATTAAAGGTGCCAAGTGGTTCACCAAGATAGACCTTCGTGGTGCGTACAACCTTGTGCGCATTAAACAAGGTGATGAATGGAAAACCGCATTCAATACGCCCGAAGGTCATTTTGAGTACTTGGTGATGCCTTTTGGGCTCTCCAATGCGCCTTCAGTTTTTCAGTCCTTTATGCATGACATTTTCCGGAAGTATCTGGATAAATTTTTGATTGTTTATCTGGATGATATTTTGGTTTTTTCTGATAATTGGGATTCGCATGTGGAGCAGGTCAGGTTGGTCTTTAAAATTTTGCGTGAAAATTCTTTGTTTGTCAAGGGCTCAAAGTGTCTCTTTGGTGTACAGAAGGTTCCCTTTTTGGGGTTCATTTTTTCCCCTTCTGCTGTGGAGATGGACCCAGTCAAGGTCCGAGCTATTCTTGATTGGACTCAGCCCTCGTCAGTTAAGAGTCTTCAGAAGTTCTTGGGCTTCGCTAACTTCTACCGTCGTTTTATCGCTAATTTTTCTAGCATTGTGAAACCTTTGACGGATATGACCAAGAAGGGCTCCGATGTAGCTAACTGGGCTCCTGCTGCCGTGGAGGCTTTCCAGGAGTTGAAACGCCGGTTTACTTCGGCGCCTGTTTTGTGCCAGCCCGATGTCTCACTTCCCTTTCAGGTTGAGGTGGATGCTTCAGAGATTGGAGCAGGGGCCGTTTTGTCGCAGAGAGGCCCTGGTTGCTCTGTTATGAAACCTTGTGCCTTTTTCTCTAGGAAGTTTTCGCCTGCCGAGCGAAATTATGATGTGGGCAATCGGGAGTTGTTGGCCATGAAATGGGCATTTGAGGAGTGGCGTCATTGGCTCGAGGGTGCTATGCATCGTGTGGTGGTCCTGACTGATCACAAAAATCTGATGTATCTCGAGTCTGCTAAACGCCTTAATCCGAGACAGGCCCGCTGGTCATTGTTTTTCTCCCGCTTTGATTTTGTTGTCTCGTATTTACCAGGTTCAAAGAATGTGAAGGCCGATGCTCTTTCTAGGAGCTTTGTGCCTGATGCTCCTGGAGTCGCTGATCCTGTTGGTATTCTTAAAGATGGAGTTATCTTGTCAGCTATTTCTCCGGATCTGCGACGTGTGTTGCAGAGATTTCAGGCTGATAGGCCTGAGTCTTGTCCACCTGACAGACTGTTTGTCCCGGATAAGTGGACCAGCAGAGTCATTTCCGAGGTTCATTCCTCGGTGTTGGCAGGGCACCCGGGAATTTTTGGCACCAGAGATCTGGTGGCCAGGTCCTTTTGGTGGCCTTCCTTGTCAAGGGATGTGCGGTCATTTGTGCAGTCCTGTGGGACTTGTGCTCGAGCTAAGCCTTGCTGTTCTCGTGCCAGCGGTTTGCTCTTGCCCTTGCCTGTCCCGAAGAGACCTTGGACACATATCTCCATGGATTTCATTTCTGATCTTCCGCTATCTCAGGGTATGTCCGTTATCTGGGTGATATGTGATCGCTTCTCCAAGATGGTCCATTTGGTTCCTTTGCCTAAGCTGCCTTCCTCTTCCGATCTGGTTCCTGTGTTTTTCCAGAACGTGGTTCGTTTGCACGGCATCCCTGAGAATATTGTGTCAGACAGAGGATCCCAGTTCGTTTCCAGGTTCTGGCGATCCTTTTGTAGTAGGATGGGCATTGATTTGTCGTTTTCGTCTGCTTTCCATCCTCAGACTAATGGACAGACGGAGCGAACCAATCAGACTTTGGAGGCTTATTTGAGGTGTTTTGTCTCTGCTGATCAGGACGATTGGGTGACATTCTTGCCGTTGGCTGAGTTTGCCCTTAATAATCGGGCTAGTTCCGCCACCTTGGTTTCGCCTTTTTTCTGCAACTCTGGTTTCCATCCTCGCTTTTCTTCGGGTCATGTGGAGCCTTCTGACTGTCCTGGGGTGGATTCTGTGGTGGATAGGTTGCAGCGGATCTGGAATCATGTGGTGGACAACTTGAAGTTGTCACAGGAGAAGGCTCAGCGCTTTGCCAACCGCCGCCGCGGTGTGGGTCCCCGACTACGCGTTGGGGATTTGGTATGGCTTTCTTCCCGCTTTGTTCCTATGAAGGTCTCCTCTCCCAAATTTAAACCTCGTTTTATTGGGCCTTACAAGATATTGGAAATCCTTAATCCTGTATCTTTTCGTCTGGATCTTCCTGTGTCGTTTGCTATTCACAATGTATTTCATAGGTCCTTGTTGCGGCGGTACATTGTGCCTGTAGTTCCTTCTGCTGAGCCTCCTGCTCCGGTTTTGGTTGAGGGCGAGTTGGAGTACGTGGTGGAGAAGATCTTGGATTCTCGCCTCTCCAGGCGGAGGCTTCAGTACCTGGTCAAGTGGAAGGGCTATGGTCAGGAGGATAATTCCTGGGTGGTCGCCTCTGATGTTCATGCGGCCAATTTAGTTCGTGCCTTTCATGCCGCTCATCCTGATCGCCCTGGTGGTCGTGGTGAGGGTTCGGTGACCCCTCACTAAGGGGGGGGTACTGTTGTGAATTTGCTTTTTGCTCCCTCTAGTGGTTACTAGTTTTTTGACTCTGGTTTTTCTGTCATTCCTTTTATCCGCACCTGGGTCGTTAGTTAGGGGTGTTGCTATATAAGTTCCCTGGACCTTCAGTTCAATGCCTGGCAACGTAGTTATCAGAGCTAGTCTGCTGTGCTCTTGTCTACTGATCCTGGTTCCAGTAATTTCAGCTAAGTCTGCTTTTTGCTTTTTGCTATTTGTTTTGGTTTTGTATTTTTGTCCAGCTTGTTCCAAATTTATATCCTGACCTTTGCTGGAAGCTCTAGGGGGCTGGTGTTCTCCCCCCGGACCGTTAGACGGTTCGGGGGTTCTTGAATTTCCAGTGTGGATTTTGATAGGGTTTTTGTTGACCATATAAGTTACCTTTCTTTATTCTGCTATCAGTAAGCGAGCCTCTCTGTGCTAAACCTGGTTCATTTCTGTGTTTGTCATTTCCTCTTACCTCACCGTTATTATTTGTGGGGGGCTTCTATCCAGCTTTGGGGTCCCCTTCTCTGGAGGCAAGAAAGGTCTTTTGTTTTCCTCTACTAGGGGTAGCTAGATTCTCCGGCTGGAGCGTGTCATCTAGAATCAACGTAGGAATGATCCCCGGCTACTTCTAGTGTTGGCGTTAGGAGTAGATATATGGTCAACCCAGTTACCACTGCCCTATGAGCTGGATTTTTGTATTCTGCAGACTTCCACGTTCCTCTGAGACCCTCGCCATTGGGGTCATAACAGCCCACGTAGTAAATAGCACAGCCACATAGTATATAGCACAGCCAAGTAGTATGTAGTACAGCCATGTAGTATATAGCACAGCCACAAAGCATATAACAGCCCACGTAGTTTATAACACAGCTTACGTAATATATAGCAAAGCCACGTAGTATATAGCACACCCACGTAGTATATAACACAGCCCACGTAGTATATAACACTGCCCACGTAGTATATAGCACAGCCCATGCAGTATATAACACAGCCCACGCAGTATATAACATAGCCCACGCAGTATATAACACAGCCACATAGAATATAGCCGTGTGGGCACCATATTCCTGTTAAAAAAAGAATTAAAATAAAAAATAGTTTTATACTCACCTTCCGGCGGCCCCCGGATCCAGCCCAGGCTTTTAGCGATGCTCCCACCAGGTCCGTTCCCAGTTATGCTTTGTGGCAATAACCCATGATGATGTAGCGGTCTCGCAAGACGTCATCTGGTGTCATTACCGCAAAGCATTACTGGGACCGGAGCATCACAAGGAGCGGGAAAAGCTGCCGAGGACGCCGGAAGGTGAGAATATCATGATTTTTTAATTATTATTTTTAACATGATCTTTTTACTATTGATGCTGCATAGGCAGCATCAATAGTAAAAAGTGAAGCAGTGTTTAAATCCCGCCCCAATATCACTGATTGGTCGCTGCCGGCTGGGCGTGACCAATCAGCGACACGGGATTTCTGTTACAAACAGACGGAAGTGGACCTTAGACAATTATATACAGTGTATAGATGCATGAAAACACCACTTAATAAAAGTACATCAGATCTGTTCTATAATTCATTTCTTTGGGGAAACAAGTATCTAATTTTAAGATCCAAGCTGCCTCTCTGGCTCGTAGAGTAGATACCCATCCTCTGACTGCCCTCTTTACTTGTTCAATGGCAGTTACTCTCATGGAAGTCGTGTCACCACCATGAACCTCCTTGAAGTTTCTGGACACACCTGACAAAGAGCATTTATCAAGACACAAAATATTATACAGATCTGGAATTGCAATTAGCAAACAATTTGATAGTATAATCATGTTGTAATAATAATATAATAATCTTTATTTTTATACAGCGCAAACATATTCTGCAGCGCTTTACAGTTTGCACACATTATCATTGCTGTCCCTGATGGAGCTCACAGCCTAAATTCCCTATCAGTATGTCTTTGGAATGTGGGAGGAAACCGAGGTACCCGGAGGAAACCCACACAAACATGGGGAAAACATACAAACTCCTTGCAGATGTTGTTGTTGGTTGGATATGAACCCAGGACTCCAGAGCTGCAAGGCTGCAGTGCTAACCACCGAGCCACCGAGCCACCGTGCCCCCATGCCTTGCATCTTTTGCTCTAAATTTGCTGGTTTGTTGCATATATCGACACAATCCACATCTACTCATGCTGCATTTGTAGTTACCTGTGCTTTCTAACCAGGAATACGCTCTTCTTTCTGAATTATTTGATCCCACATATAACTGGGTGACAACTTGTTGGCTAACGTCTTGGATTTTTTGGCTACAAATCGCACTCCATTATCTAAAATGGTGTTTTTTTTATCCTACCTCAAAACTGGAAGATGCCGTTTTATTATATTGACTATTCAATGGAAAATGGTGTAGAAAACTACTTGTGATTGAGAATCCCGTATACTGCGATCCATTAAACATTGTTCTCTGTTTCTACTGCATCCTATATTTCTGGCCCTGTTCACACATGCCTGAGAATAACCTTGCTGCTTGAATCTCTTTGCAATTACTTTGCACTCCTCACCTGATTGATTTCAACATAATTAGAACAAGCATGCCTCGCCCTAAAAAATTCTCTTATGGGCAGATTATTGTGTGAACAGGGTGTGCACTGGACGCCGGCAAAACTCCATTACCCATAGTTGGCTCACGGTATAATCTGTTACAGATTTTACCACTGTCCACTTGTCCTTCAACAAATGCATCTAGAAAAGGGGAATCCTTGTATTCTGAAACAAACTGTAGATTCCGATCATTACAATTCAAGAATTCAAAAAAACGCTTGGTGATCTTCTGCCATTTCTTTTTTAATAATAAAAATTAAATCATCATTATAGCGTCCTGTCCATACAATCCTGTCATAATATGGATTAGATTTTGAAAACAAATAATCATATTCCCAGCATATCATGTAAATGTTTGCCAAAGAAGAGGAGCATTTGATCCCTGTCGGGCAACCTTTAACTTGTTTATAGTATTTTTTATTAAATAAAAAATAACTATGGGATAGTAAAAAGGACACTACATTCACAATCTTGACTATGATCCACTCTGGCACCGTAGTATACATTTTCATCACCCTGAATACAGCCGATAATGTTTCCTGATGCAGCATAGATGAATAAAGCGAACTGGTAACCCATCCATATTCTTGTTTCCATTTTAATTCTTTGATGATAAAGCGATCTACCCAGGCAGATAATCACTCAGAGAAAGATCCAATGCCAGATGTTATAGGGCGTATTTTGGGGGAAATGTTTCTTTATGTGTTTTGGGAATACCATGAAATATTGGTATTTTAGGATCATGTACCCACACATATTCTTTTTCTATAGCCGACATGATATTGCATTCCACCAAATCCAACAGCAGACTTTTCAATATTTATTATAAATATTTACATGTATTTACATATGTTGGCGAAGGGTATTGTTGTATTTTTACAATTTGTATTTGCAATATGATGTATAGACTTAGTGGCTATAACATTAGTATAACACTCCTCTTTGGCAGGGTGTGTGACTTCGTCCAATGGGTACTCATGTGTTTGGTATATGATTAACTGACATGTATTGTGATTGGTTGTAGCCTTTTGTTATGTGCCTTTATATATTGTGTTGTAATGTGTTTTTATTATGCTTTGACTAAGGGCAGTACTGCCTGAAATGCGTCAGCTTGTTTTTATGATGCACTAATAAAGGACAAGATTTTTATTCTTTTTTCATCTCCTCCATTCAATATTTGCATGAGCTGGACAAGTGAGTGCATTTTCACCTGGGAGTCGGCCGGCAGGAAGTTGGTGATGATCCGTGCTCTGCACATGTCTATTGATAATTGGATTCTAATACGTCTGGTTGGGTGAGCTGATAAAATACTGGTATTTGCAAGTTTGGAATCAAGAGTGAGTGCCATTTCATATTTGGAGAGTCCCTGATGTGCCTAAATAGTGGAAACCCCACCCAAGTGACCCCATTTTGGAAGCTACACCCCTTGTCAGGACTCAAACCCAGCAGCTCTAGTGCACTAGTTGGCAGTTATTCCCTCTGAGCTTTTCTGCTCGCTAGACAGCACCATGCTAACCCAGATACTTGTACCTGTGATGTTTCTGATTGTCTCCATCCTGAGTACCTGATTGGCTCCACCATGATTGAACATGCTATTTAAACTTGCCATAACATTCCCTTCCTTGCGAGATTATAGAGCTACCAGCCTCTAGTCAAGCTTCCTTTCACTTTCTCCTTCATTCTTAGATTACAATGCTGCTCCTATGTACCGACTTCTTAGCTATCCCTGACTACTAGTGATGAGTGAGTATACTCGTTGCTCGAGATTTCCCGAGCACGTTCGGGTATCCTCCAATTATTTTTTAGTGCTCGGAGATTTAGTTTTCTTCGCCGCAGCTGAATGATTTACATCTGTTAGCCAGCATAAGTACATGTGGAGATTGCCTGGTTGCTAGTGAATCCCCACATGTGTTTATGCTGGCTAACAGATGTAAATCATTCAGCTGTGGTGATGAAAACTAAATCTCTGAGCAGTCATAAATACTCGGAGGTCACTCGAGTATACTCGCTCATCACTACTGACTATGCTATGTGCTGCTCTTTTAAACTACATTGCTGCTCCTGTGTGCCGACTTCTTGGCTATCCCTGACTATGCTATGTGCTGCTCCTTTAAACTACATTGCTGCTCATGTGTACCGACTTCTTGGCTATCCCTGACTACGCTATGTGCTTCTCCTTTAAACTACATTGCTGCTCCTCTGTACCAACTTCTTGGCTATCCCTAATTATGCTACCTGCCAGTGCTGCCCGTAGTGGTTGCAATTATTGATGAGCGAGTATTTCAGCATGCTCGGAGATTTAGTTTATATCAAATTTGTAAAGCGCTGCGGAATATGTTGGCGCTATATAAATAAAATTATTATTATTATTATTATTATTATTATTAATGCAGCAGCATGATTTGCGGCTGCTAGACAGCTTGAATACATGTGGGGATTCCCTAACAAACAGGCAACCCCCACGTATTCAAGCTGTATAGGAGCCGCAAATTATGTGGCTGCGTCAACATAAACTAAATCCCAAAATACTCAGAGACCACCCGAGCATGCTCGGGAAAACCCAAGCAACGAGTATACTCGCTCATCACTAGTTGCAATACTACTACTTCAACCCAGGTCAGTCCATAGCACTCCTCAAGAATTTTATTTTATGCTCACTACATTGAGAACAATATGCTAAGTGAATGAATAAAAGAGAAATCTAAATCAAATGAGTATTTTTAGTGATCCACTCTTTTGCTTTCAAAACAACATCAAATCATCAATTATTCTAAGTCGACAGGGAGGTTGTTCCAAACATTTTGGACAACTTGGTTTGTATAAATCCTTCTGTCTCTTCATGTAATCCCATTCAGAATTGATGTTAAAATAAGGGCTTTCTGGGGGCCATATCATGACTTCCAGGACTCTTTGTTCTTTTATTGAAGAAAGTTCTTAATGACATTGGCTGTATATATGGAGTCACTGTCTGCCACATACTAAATTTGGAGCTAATCAGATGTCTCCCTGATGATTTAGCATGGTGGAAAAGTATCTGTGATGCTGAGTCACTTCTCACGGACAAGTCGTGAGTCCGAGGTCAAAAGCCAGGAGGATACATCATAAACAGATAGAAGAGACAAAGGCATAGTCAGGTAATTGTCCATGGTCAAAATACCAGAACGATGGTGAATCAGAACAAAGAGGTTAAAGGGAACCTGTCACCCCCCCCCCCCCCAGTCATTTCAAACTAAAAGAGCCACCTTGTGCAGCAGTAATGACAAGGTGGCTCTTTTAGTTCTGGGTGCTGTAACTAGAGAAATAATCCATTTTTTAATTTGTCTAGTTACAGCACCCAGAACTAAAAGAGCCTTCTTGTCAGAATGCAGCATTACTGCAGCACAAGGTGGCTCTTTTAGTTTGAAACGACTGGGGGGGGGTGACAGGTTCCCTTTAAACAGATGGATGGTCAGAACAGGGTCCAAGGTCAAGCAACGAAAGATCCTCAAGAAAAACAGTAAGCACAAAGAAAGCCAACCACATTTAACTGAAGCTACGTCTGTCAGAGGTCTGGGTTTAGCAGTCTAGCTATGTAGCCAAACAATCACCTGCAACAACGAACATCTGGAGACAGCCAGCACCTTACAGTCTCAGGTTATACTGCCCCTTTCAAAATATTCTCATTCTCTTCATGACCAATGCCAGGTTTTGGCAACAAGTTAGATCAAAAAGGTTTGATCATTTGAGCTTGCTTTACCATTAGGGACATTTTGTGTCTAGATAAAACATTATTTTAAAGTTTTTTATTTGGATTATTAACACTGACAAAAATAGTTAGATAATAATAAACTATCCTTTATTTAAATAAAATAATAGTATTACAAATTAATTTTTTTAATTCTACCATTAGCTTAATGAATATGAGGTAGCCCACTGTTAGTATAACCAATAACATTTCTAAATAAGGATTGATCTCCTAGCACATATTGCTTATTTGCAGAATGTCATGCCTACAGTGATAAAAAAAAAATGACAATAAAACCCTTTGGCAATATTACTCATTTCACTCATCTAAGAGGTAGAAAAATGCAAGGAAAAGGAAAGCCCCGAAGCTTCCTTATTTCACTCTCACATCATTAAAGCTTCAATATCTCTTCAATTAGATTTCCCCTGGTTGATGCTATTGTTTGAGATTGATAGATGTCCTTGGTTCAACCTCAGTAGGACACCATGTTGATACCAAGGCACACTGTCAGAACCAATTAACCTTGTAATATAGCTGGTAATCTAAGATAATCCCATTTATTGCTGAAAGTAGTGTTTCATCCCCAATTCAGAACCTAATAGATGTGTACCTAACAAAAGAATCAGTGCATGCTTTAAAGAGATCAGTGAATTAAAATACATATAATACTACTATCTTGACTGGGCAAAATCAGGCATTTCTGAATTTATAAAATTAACACACGTATAGAGATGAACAAGCACTAAAATGCTCGGACGCTCGTTTTGAGTAATGAGTATAATAGGAGTTTGGGGAAATCCGAGCATTTTTCTGGCAGACCCTACAAGGAGGTCTGGGGGGCAGTGAAAATGTTCAAATAGATAGGAAAAGTTCAGAATGGAAGGAGAATAGCACATGGAAGACCCCTGGAAGCATCTGTGACTCCCAGATCGCTGCTGAGAGCAATGGTGTCACACTTTTACTCCACTTTAACCCCTTTCTGACCTGGACGGGATAGTACGTCCGAGGTCAGATCCCCTGCTTTGATGTGGGCTCCGGCGGTGAGCCCACATCAAAGCCGCGACATGTCAGCTGTTTTGTACAGCTGACATGTGCGCACAATAGCGGTGAGTGGAATCGCGATCCACCCACTGCTATTAACTAGTTAAATGCCGCTGTCAAACGCTGACAGCAGCATTTATCTACCGCTTCTGGCCGCGCGGCCGGAAATGCCCGCATTGCCGACCCCGTTACATGATCAGTGGGGGTCAGCGATGCGTCAGCATAGTAACCAGAGGTCTCCTTGAGACCTATATGGTTACTGATGCCAGCTTGCTGTGAGCGCCACCCTGTGGACGGCGCTCATAGCAAGCCTGCAATTCAGCTACATAGGAGCGATCTGATGATCGCTGCTATGTAGCAGAGCCGATCAGGCTATGCCAGCTTCTAGCCTCCCATGGAGGCTATTGAAGCATGGCAAAAGTAAAAGAAAAAAGTTTAAAAAAATATGAAATAAGTAAAAAAAATATAAAAGTTTAAATCACCTCCCTTTCGCCCCATTCAAAATAAAACAATTAAAAAAAATCAAACCTACACATATTTGGTATCGCCAAGTTCAGAATCGCCAAATCTATCAATAAAAAAAAGGATTGACCTGATCGCTAAACGGCGTAGTGAGAAAAAAGTTTGAAACGCCAAAATTATGTTTTTTTGGTCGCCACGACATTGCATTGAAATGCAATAATGGGCAGTCAAAAGAAAGTATCTGCACCAAAATGGTACTACTAATAGGTCAGCTCGGCACACAAAAAATAAGCCCTCACCTGACCCCAGATCACGAAAAATGGAGACGCTACGAGTATCGGAATATGGCACAAATCTTTTTTTTTCTAACAAAGTTTTCAATTTTTTTTCACCACTTAGATAAAAAATAGCCTAGACATGTTTGCTGTCTATGAACTCATAATGACCTGGAGAATCATAATGGCAGCTCAGGTTTAGCATTTAGTGAACCTAGCAAAAAAGCCAGAAAACACGCTTTGGATTGCACTTTTTTTGCAATTTCACCGTACTTGGAATTTTTTTCCCATTTTCTAGTACACGACATGGTAAAACCAATGATGTCGTTCAAAAGTACAACTTGTCCTGCAAAAAATAAGCCCTCACATGGCCATATTGACGGAAAAATAAAAAAGTTATGGCTCTGGGATGGAGGAGAGCGAAAAACGAACACGGAAAAATGAAAAATCCCAAGGTCATGAAGGGGTTAAGGACTGACAAGAAAACATTCAAAATCGATGACAAATTAGAGTTTCGGGAAAAAAATGACACTGATTTCCTTTTTTTCTGTAAAAACTATTCTGCTGTCTTGCTTTTTTTTTTATTGTATTCATAATGAAGGAAAAAAGGGTAAGTGCAATTAAAATACAGAAAGACAGATGCCAATTTCACCTTATTACCGATAAATCAAAATGGCACTATTGCTGGCACTTCCCCTATCAATTCAATATCCATATCATTCACAGAAAACTACTCTCATCTTCTTCACTGCTTCAGTTCTTTAAGGCTTCTTTCACACTAGCGTCGGGCTCAGCCCGTCGCAGTACGTCGGGCCGAGGTCCCCGACGCTAGCGTTGTCTCCGCCGCACAACGGGGGCAGCGGATGCATTTTTCCAGCGCATCCGCTGCCCCATTGTGAGGTGCGGGGAAGCGCGGGGAGGTGGGGGCGGAGTTCCGGCCGCGCATGCGCGGTCGGAAAAAGCGGACCGTCGTGAGCAAAAAACGTTACATGTAGCGTTTTTTGCTCCCGACGGTCCGCCACTGCACGACGCATCCGCCGCACGACGGGTGCGACGTGTGGCAATCCGTCACAATGCGTCGCATAATGTTAATCAATGGCGAAAAAACGCATCCTGCAAACACTTTTGCAGGATGCGTTTTTTCGGCAATACGACGCATTGTGACGGAATGCAGTTAACGCTAGTGTGAAAGTAGCCTAAGATATTACTATCTGGAATAATTTAAAAAAATATTTTAGGGCTTTCTCTTCCTGTCTCTATTGCTGATGATGAGCTCTGACATTCTCTCACAATTCTAAAATCATCCTAAAAATGCTACTGCATGCAATGCTTAGCTTTTCGCACAGGTTTTGATAGTCTCTCCTAGTGCCATACCATGTGTTGTGATAGCTGAAAGGCATTATGGGAAAGCCAGCACGATCGAATGAGATGTCATGTCAGCCTTCTGTAGCTGATTAAATCTTCCGCAATATGTAAAATGGAGGGAATTTTGAGGCGATTGGCACATTACAGTGTTCCAATTCATCGGAACCTGAAAATTTCATGAAATTTTACTCAAATTCGATTTGCATCAAAAAAATTTGATCATCTCTAGTGTACAGTTAGAATTGGTGTACACCAAAATTCTGTGCTGATTCCAATGTTATTCAACATATTTATTAATGATATGGAAGAAAGAATTAAGTGTTGTTAATATTTTTGCAGATGACACCAAGCTATACAGTGGGGGTAATAAGTATTTGATCCCTTGCTGATTTTGTAAGTTTGCCCACTGACAAAGACATGAACAGACTATAATTTTAAGGGTAGGTTAATTTTAACATTAAAAGATAGAGTATGAAAGATAAAATGCAGAAAATCACATCGTATAAATTATATAAATTTATTTGCATTTAGCAGTGAGAAATAAGTATTTGATCCCCTACCAACCACTAAGAGTTAAGGCTCCTGCAGACCAGTTAGATGCTCCTAATCAACTCATTACCTGCATTAAAGACAGCTGTCTTACATACCCACCTGTATAAAAGACTCCTGTCTAGAGACTCAATTAATCAGTCAGACTCTAACCTCTACAACATGGGCAAGACCAAAGAGGATGTCAGGGACAAGATCATAGACCTGCACAAAGCTGGAATGAGCTACAAAACCATATGTAAGATGCTGGGTGAGAAGGCGATAACTGTTGATGCAATAGTAAGAAAATGGAAGAAATACAAAATGACTGTCAATCGACATCGATCTGGGGTATCCTTGATCATGAGGAAGGTGAGAGATCAGCCTAAAACTTCAAGGGGGTACTTGTTAATGATCTCAAGGCAGCTGAAGCCACAGTCACCAAGAAAACCTTTGGTAACACATTACACCATAAAGGTTTAAAATCCTGCAGTGCCCGCAAGGTCCCCCTGCTCAAGAACACACATGTGCAGACCTGTCTGAAGTTTGATAATGAACACTTGGATGATTCTGTGAGTGATTGGCAGAAGGGGCTGTGGTCAGATGAGACAAAAATTGAGGTCTTTGGCATTAACTTAACTCACCGTGTTTGGAGGAAGAGAAATGCTGCCTATGACCCAAAGAACACAGATTCCCCCATCAATGGGAGAATGTCAAGCATGGAGGTGGAAACATTATGTTTTGGGGTATTTCTCTGCTAAGGGCACAGGACTACTTCACCGCATCAGTAGGAGAATGGATGGAGCCATGTACTGTAAAATCCTGAGTGACAACCTCCTTCCCTCCGCCAGGTTATTAAAAATGGATCATGGCTGGGTCTTCCAGCAAGACAATGACCCAAAACATACAGCCAAAGCAACAAAGCAGTGGCTCAAAAAGAAGCACATTAAGGTCATGTAGTGGCCTAGCTAGTCTCCAGATCAAAATCTTAATGATTTAGAGATGATCTGCAAAGAGGAGTGGACCAAAATTCCTCCTGATGTGCACAAACCTCATCATCAACTACAAAAAAAAGGCTGACTGCTGTGCTTGCCAACAAGGGGTTTGCCACCAAGTATTAAGTCTTGTTTGCCAGAGGGATCAAATACTTATTTCTTAATGCAAAATGCAAATAAGTTTATATAATTTATACGATGTGATTTTCTGGATTTTATTTTTGATATTCTATCTCTCAATGTTAAAAGTAACCTACCCTTAAAATTATAGACTATTCATGTCTTTGTCAGTTGCCAAACGTACAAAATCAGCAAGCGATCAAATACTTACAGCTCTGGCAAAAATTAAGACACCACTGCAAAATGTTCAGTTTGTCTGATTTTTCTCTTTATAGGTATATTTTTGAGTAAAATGTAAATTGTTCTTTTAGTCTTTAAACTTCTGACAACATGTCTCTGAATTTCCAAGCAATAAATTTTGTATTTTTCTTCTGAAAAAGAGAAATTGCCAAAATTAAAATAGCAGTGCATTCAGACCTCAAATAATGCAAAGAAAACAAGTTCATAATCATTTATAAACAACAATACTAATAATTTAACTTAGGATGAGTTCAGAAATCAATATTTTGTGGAATAACCATGATTTTTAATCACAGCTTTCATGCGTTTTGGCATGCTTTCCACCAGTCTTTCACACTGCTTCTGGCGCAAAAATTTAAGCAGTTCTTCTTTGTTTGATGGCTTGTGACGATCCATCATCCTCTTGATTACATTCCAGAGGGTTTCATTGGGGTTCAGGTCTGGAGATTGGGCTGCCCATGACAGGGTTTTGATGTGGTGGTCTCTTAATTTTTGCTAGAGCTGTATTTCCCACACTGTATGTAATTATATAGAAGAGAAGACGTTTCAAGTAGTGATGAGCGAGCACTAAAATGCTTGGGTACTTCGTTACTCGAACCAAGCAATTCCTTATGCTCGGATGCTCATTTCAAGTAGCGAGTATAATGGGAGTCAATGGGAAATCAGAGGTTTTTTTCTGCAGACGCAACATGGAGGTCTGGGGAGAAGTGAAAATGTTGAAATGAATATAAAATGTGCTGAATGTAAGGAGAACAGTATAGGGAAGACCCCAAGAAACAAAGAAACATCTATGACTCCCAGATGGCTGGTGAGAACAATGTCACACTTTTACTCCACTTTAAGGACTGACAATAAAACATTTAAAATCAGAGAAGCTGTTAAGAATTTTTGTGTGTGTAATAACTTGTATATGACACAATTTAGAAAGGATTTAAAAAATATATAATTTAAGTAAACCAAAATCTTATTTATTTTTTTTTTTTAAATGGAAATTTCAGTGAAATTTATGAAGGATGCAAGAAGTCCCGAAAATTAGGGATTCAGAGGGACTCAGATACACACTGTATTAGACATAAAGGAGGGAGAGCCTAATACACATTTTGTTTAAATTGAAATATAGTGGTACTCCTAAACTCATAAAGGCTATGCACTAAGTGCCAATCCAGCCAAAAATTACAAGCAGGTTCATCCAAACACCCTTGAAGGCACCAACTGTAGTCCTCATTCAAATATTGTGAAAGTGTAGTCATGTTACACCTACACTCATAAAAGCTCTACACACAGCACAAAGCTTGCCAATAATTACCAGCAGGGTCATCAGGACACACTTGAAGGCAACAACTCAAGTGCATCATTAAGAAAGACTAGTTGTAGTACTTCTACACTCATAAAGGTTTTGCACAAAGTGTAAAGCAAGAAAGAAAATTCTAAGTGGGGTCATCCAGCCATCCCTAGACTCTAGAAGGCAACAACTGGGGGCTTCATTCAAATATTGAACATTAAAGCACTTTATGTTCTGCTGTCATCTAGAGGTGTGGAAAAGTCGGGTCTACTCCTGGCTTTGTTCATTGTTATCAGAGTGAGTCTGTCAAAAGCATCTGTCTGTTATGATCCCTCCCGGTAGCACTAAAAACTCACTAACACAAGACATTAGTGGCAGAGCAGCACAACACCTCCAAGGCATAGAGGGACACCACATGCCAGGTGTCAAGCTTTGAAGTCCAATAGCTGAAGGTCGCAGAGGAATTGGAGAGTACTCTGGTTTTGTCAGCCAGGTATTGCTTGACCAATTTTAAAAACGTTTCCATCTTTGTCAAAAATATCTGGTCATCAGAGCATGGACTTTGGGATGGTGTCATAAAATTAGCCCAGGGCTTTTGCCAGTGTACCCCTGTCTCTGCTGTACCTTTGCCAGTGGACAATATACTTGTGACATCATTCCCCACACATGGGGCTGGACACACCTCTTTTAACTGGACACATAAAAGAGACAACACATGTGGTTCTTGCCTCTCTTGCTTCCTGGACAATCATGGACACTCATGGTGGCTAAGTATTCTCTGTAACCCCTTTTTCTTACGAGGCCCTGTACTCCAGTTCACTAACCCCACAAGCCTCATTAGGGATAGTAAGTGTTAGGGGTCGAGTTCCTGCCTCTGCACAGGGGGAATCTCGAGCCATCTCAGCTGCGGTCTCCCATTCTTCTCCTGCCACAGTGGAGCCTGCTCAGCGGAGGCGTCAGTCCCAGCATCATGCTCAGTCTGACACTGTGTGAAGGGTTACTGCTGCCTTTCCAGCTTCTGTCATTATAGCTAGTACTGGTCAGCAGCGAGCAGACGTCTTTGGGACTAAGTCCTGCTTTTCCCCTTCTGAGCATGCCCAGGGTAAGATTTCTCATTGGAGATCAAGGGTCACATGCTCAGGTACTGCAGCTATTCCCATTGGTACTCTAGGAAGGTCCGGACGTTGCTCAAGTTCTGTGGCAGCTTCCCATTGGTCCTTTTTTGGAAGGTCCTGAAGTTGCTGCAGCTATAAAAGGTGCGCATGTCCGCACGGCCATGTGCTAGTATCTTTCTGAGTTATGTGCTTTGCGCCAGTGTGGTAATGTGAGATTGTATTCAGGGACCCGGCTGAAATAAGCCCCTAGAATACCAGCACCTCCGGTGAGGAGATTGTGTGTTTGAGTGTATTCAGGGACCTGGCTGAAATAAGCCGTTAGAACACGGCACCTCCGGTGAGGAGATTGTGTGCATGCATGACCACTGACTGCTCTCTGTTGGGCATTTAGCCTGTGCTCCTGTGAAGTCTAACAAGGCGCAGTGCTTTCCTTTCACGGCTACTCTGTGAAGTAACAGAGCTAGTCTATATGGCCAAATAGTGCCACCATTTCCTAGCAGCAGGTTTCCCCGCACGGTGGACACCGTGCTGCGAACGCATCAATAATAATAAACATATATATTTACTCGGTGCGTTCCGCTTGCCCTAAAAGAATACTAGCGCCAGGGTCTGGCTAGTAAATGGCGGATAAACAGCAATCCTTGCGGTACATCCAGCAGCTGGAGGGTAGGTTGTCGGCTCTCGAGCGCACAACCTCAGCTGTGGATGTTACCGCAGTTGCTGTTCAGGCTGCTAGCGTGGCTGCAGCTACCTTGTCCACTGCCACTCCTACTCCGACTCTATCTCACCTCCCGCTGCCAGAGAAATTTTCTGGAGATAGTAAATCTTATAGGGGTTTCCTGAGCCAGTGCTCTATACATCTCGAGCTTCTGGCCGCACATTTCCCCACAGAGCGGGCAAAGGTGGGATTTATTGTGTCTCTCCTGTCGGACAGGGCATTGGAGTGGGCTACGCCACTGTGTGAGCGTGGCGATCATGTGGTGCAGAGTGCTCCGCTGTTCTTGAGCACTCTGAAACAGGTCTTTTTAGGGCCTCAAGTCACCCATGATATGGCGCTTCAACTGTTGGCATTGACTCAGGGCTCGTCCTTGGTCAGCCATTTTGCCGTCCACTTCCACACCCTAGCATCTGAGCTGGAGTGGTCGGATAAAGCCCTTATCCCTATATTTTGGAGGGGGCTGGCTGACCACATGAAGGACGCTCTGGCCACAAGGGAGGTTCCCGCCACACTGGAGGCGTTAATAGCCGTGTCTACCCATATTGACCTCCGTTTTCACGAGCGGAGGTTAGAGCGAGCCCAGTGTAGGCAGAGGTTTCGGCTGGCTCCCACCTTCGCCAAACCTTTGGAATCTCCGGTCCTGGTTCCTGAGTCAAATGAGGCCAAGGAAGTGTCACGAGCGGGATCTAAGTCCCGGACCGCTCAGGCACTCAAGGTCTGCCATGTTTGCCAGCAGTCAAGACATCTTGCCACCAAATGTTCACAGCGGTCGAGGGAACGTCAGCGTCTAGTGGTAGTAGGGTACACTAGACACGGCGACGTTTGCCTCCAAATTGTCCTTTAAGGGGACAATTACAATAGGCTCATTCACTCACTCGGTAGAGCTCTGCATGGATTCTGGGGCGGAGGGCAATTTTATGTCTTCTGCCTTCGCCCAATGTCATGCAATACCCCTGGTAATGCTAGCTCAAACAGTAACTGTACGAGTGGTGAATGGGTCGACACTGCCCTCACAGATTACACACCAGACCATCCCTTTCACTCTGTCCTTGTTGCCATCTCATCAGGAGATTATATCTCTGCTTGTCATTCCTGAAGGAATTGATGAGGTCCTGTTAGGGATGCCTTGGCTACGGTACCACTCTCCTCATATCGAGCGGTCCACAGGCAGAATTTTGGGAAGGGGTGAATCTTGTGGGGGTAGATGTCAGAGGGAGAGCGTTCAGGTTGCTATAACAGAGGTACCTGCAGATCTTTCCTCTCTGCCCAAGCAGTATTGGCCCTATGCTGACGTGTTCTCCAAAAGGGCTGCGGAGACCCTTCCGCCTCACCGCCCCTATGACTGTCCTATTGACCTCTTGCCTGGTGCTGAGCCTCCCCGGGGTCGAGTCTATGCCTTATCTCTCCTGGAGACGGAGGCAATGTCTCAGTACATCCAGGAAAATCTTGCAAAAGGATTCGTTAGAAAGTTAGTGTCACCTGCAGGGGCTGGGTTCTTCTTCGTGCAGAAGAAGAGTGGAGAACTACGTCCATGCATAGACTACAGGGGTCTTAACGCCATCATCGTTAAGAATCAATATCCTCTGCCCCTGATATCTGAGCTTTTTGATAGGCTTCAGGGAGCAAGGGTGTTTACTAAACTAGATCTGCGGGGTGCTTACAACCTGATTCGCATCCGTGAGGGGGACGAATGGAAGATGGCTTTTAACACCAGGGATGGGCACTATGAATATCTAGTGATGCCCTTTGGGCTCTGTAATGCCCCAGCCATTTTCCAAGACTTTGTAAATGATATCATCCGGGATATGCTCTCCACCTCGGTCGTAGTCTATCTGGATGATATTCTCATCTACTCTCCAGATACTGACTCCCACCGGTGAGATGTTTGCAGTCTTCGACCTCTTACGAACTAACTCCCTCTACGCCAAGTTGGAGAAATGTGTTTGAGCAGGAGTCTTTACCTTTCCTGGGCTATATCATCTCTGCCCAAGGATTGGCTATGGATCCTGCCAAACTACAGGCTGTGATGGACTGGCAAGAACCCCATTCCCTTAAAGCGGTGCAGCGTTTTATGGGGTTCATTAACTATTATCGCCAGTTCATTCCTCATTTCTCAACTTTGGTAGCTCCCTTGGTAGCCCTCACCAAGAAGGGAGCAAATCCCAAATTGTGGTCTGTGGAGGTCTCCAAGGCTTTCACTTCTATTAAATCTCATTTTGCTAGTGCTCCCATTCTACATCGCCCCAATGTAGATAAGCCGTTTATAATGGAGGTGGATGCCTCTTCCGTTAGTGCTGGAGCAGTCCTCTTCCAAAAGGATCCTCAAGGTTGGAAGCATCCTTGCTTCTTCTTTTCCAAAACCTTCACACCAGCGGAGAGGAATTATTCCATCAGGGACAGGGAGTTGCTAGCAATGAAGTTGGCCTTCTCAGAGTGGAGACATCTCTTGGAGGGGGCTCGTTTTCCCTTCCAAGTATTCACAGACCACAAGAATTTGGTTTATTTACAGACCGCCCAGCAGCTAAATTCTCGCCAGGCCAGATGGTCCTTGTTCTTCTCTCGGTTCCATTTCACCCTCCATTTTCTTTCCGGGGAGAAGAACATTCATGCCGACGCTCTCTCTCATTCCGTTGTATCATCTGAGGAGGAGGAAGAGGAGCCTTGGCTTATTGTCCCTACCGAGAGCATGAGAACTGTGGCCCCGGTTTCGCTACAGTCTGTGCCTCCGGGCAAGACTTTTGTACCATCCAGTTTGCGTCCGGAGGTTCTCTCTTGGGCTTACTCGTTTAGGGTGGGTGGACATTTTGGGACCAAAAGGACATCTGAGCTACTGGCGAGGACATATTGGTGGCTGCATATGGCCCGTGATGTCACAGACTATGTTCGGGCATGTGTCTCCTGCGCCAGGAACAAGTCTCCTCGTCAACGGCCAGCTGGGTTGCTTCATCCCCTGCCGGTGGCAGACAGACCCTGGGAGATGGTCAGGATGGATTTTGTGGTGGGCTCAGCCAAGTCTCGTAGCTGAACCATTATTTGGGATATCACCGACCATTTTTCCTAAATGGTGCACTTGGTGCCTCTTCCACGGCTACCTTCTGCACGGGCTCTGGCGGCATTGTTTATCAAACACATATTTCGCCTACATGTTATGCCGGACAAAATTGTCAGTGACCGGGGTCCCCAGTTTGCGTCTCGGTTCTGGAGAGAGCTTTGTTATCTACTCAGCATTGAGTTGAATCTCTCCTCAGCTTATCATCCCGAGACGAATGGGTTGGTAGAGAGGGCCAACCAGACCTTGGTCACATATCTGCAACATTTTGTCTCAGCCAGGCAGGATGACTGGGCATCCTTGCTACCGTGGGCGGAGTTTGAATAATGCCATAGCCGACTCCACCAGATAGACCCCATTCTTCCTAAACTATGGTCAGCATCCGCAGGTACCTGTGCCTATGCCCGTGTCTTCCGCCGACTCCAGGGTGGCAGACTGGGCTGTGGACGAAGAAAAAAGTATCACTCCCAGAGATGCACACCACGTATAAGAATTCTTATACGTGGTGTGCATCTCTGGGAGTGATACTTTTTTCTTTGTGTGTACTACTAGTGATTCATCACTCAATTGCACCCCGTATTGTATTTTCATATTGTGGATATATTGTGCTCATATTGGTGTGGTGCGCCTTGGTTTTTTGCTAATTCAGACTGGGCTGTGGAGGCGTGGGACATTTGGGACCGCGCTCAGGATGCCATTCGGGCCTCCAAGGAGAGAATGAGGTCCTCCGCCAATGCACATCGGTGCCCCGCTCCGACCTTTGCTCCTGGCGACTTAGTGTGGCTCTCCGCCCGTAACATCAGGCTGCGAGTTGAGTTCACTAAGTTTGATGCTCGCTACCTGGGCCCCTTCAATGTCCTTGAACAAATTAACCCAGTGGTCTACCGTCTGGCCCTTCCGCCACGTCTGGGTATCACCGACACCTTTCATGTGTCCCTCTTGAAGCCCGTATACATGTCCCGGTTTTCCGAGTCATCTGCCGGGACATCGGATTCATCTATGGACGATGATGAGGTGAATGCTATTTTGGGGTGCAAGGTGGTACGTGGCAAAAAATTTTATTTGGTGGACTGGATGGGTTATGGTCCTGAGGACAGGTCCTGGGAGCCTGCTGAGAATATTCGGGCTCCACAGCTCATTGCTGCCTTCAAACGTGGCGAGGTCCAAGGAGGGGGGCCTAGAAGGGTGGGTAATGTTAGGGGTCGAGTTCCTGCCTCTGCACAGGGGGAATCTCGAGCCATCTCAGCTGCGGTCTCCCATTCTTCTCCTGCCACAGTGGAGCCTGCTCAGCGGAGGTGTGAGTCCCAGCGTCAAGCTCAGTCTGACACTGTGCGAAGGGTTACTGTTGCCAGCTTCTGCCATTATAGCTAGTACTGGTCAGCAGTGAGCAGACGTCTTTGGGACTAAGTCTTGCTTTTCCCCTTCTGAGCATGCCCAGGGTAAGATCTCTCTTTGGAGATCAAGGGTCACATGCTCAGGTACTGCAGCTATTCCCATTGGTACTCTAGGAAGGTCCTGAAGTTGCTCAAGTTCTGTGGCAGCTTCCCATTGGTCCTTTTTTGGAAGGTCCTGTAGTTGCTGCAGCTATAAAAGGTGCGCATGTCCGCATGGCCATGCGCTAGTATCTTTCTGAGTTATGTGCTTTGCGCCAGTGTGGTCATGTGAGATTGTAATCAGGGACCCAGCTGAAATAAGCCCCTAGAATACCAGCACCTCCGGTGAAGAGATTGTGTGTATGCATGACCACTGACTGCTCTCTGTTGGGCAGTTAGCCTGTGCTCCTGTGAAGTCTAACAGGGTACAGTGCTTTCCTTTCACGGCTACTCTGTGAAGTAACAGAGCTAGTCTATACCGCCAAATAGTGCCACCATTTACTAGCAGCAGGTTCCCCTGCACGGTGGACTCCGGGCTGCGAACGCATCAATAATAATAAACATCTATATTTACTCATTGCGTTGCGCTAGCCCTAACAGAAAGCCATAGATGGGAGGGCTGATATTGCATGTGTGATTTGGGTAATTCGGGCAATTAATTGTGGGTTTTTACTGTGTGATATTGTTGTGATATTACCGTATTCGTGCTGTAATATCAGTATATGTGTGTGTATATATATATATATATACTAGATGGTGGCCCGATTCTAATGCATCGGGTATTCTAGAATATGCATGTCCATGTAGTATATTGCCCAGTGACGTAGTATATTGCCCAGTGACGTAGTATATTGCCCAGTGACGTAGTATATTGCCCAGCCACGAAGTATATTGCCCAGTGACGTAGTATATTGCACAGCCATGTAGTATATTGCCCAGTGACGTAGTATATTGCCCAGTGACGTAGTATATTGCCCAGTGACGTAGTATATTGCCCAGTTACATAGTATATTGCCCACTGACGTAGTATACAGCACAGAGCCACGTAGTATATTGCACAGCGATGTAGTATACAGCACAGAGCCATGTAGTATATTACCCAGCCACGTAGTATATTGCCCAGACACGTATGTCACAGGTTAAAAAATAAAAAATAAACATATACTCACCTTCTGAGGGGCCCCTTGTAGTTCTGTCGCCTGTGTTCGGTTCAGGCGGCAGCTTCCGGTCCGAGGGTGTGATGACGTCACGGTCACATGACTGTGACATCACGGCAGGTCCTTCTCGCCCAGGCGCGCAGGGCCTGCGATGACGTCACAGTCACATGACTGTGACGTAATGGCAGGTCCTGCTCGCGCAGGCGCGCAGGGCCTGTGATGACATCGCGGTCACATGACCGTGACGTCATGGCAGGTCCTTGTCGCATACCAACCTTAGCACCGGAACCTGCCGCTTGCATGGACCGGTCACCGGAGCGTCGGAAAGGAGGCGGAAGGTGAGTATATAATGATTTGTTATTTTTTTAAATTATTTTTAACATAAGATGTTTTTACTATTGAGGCTGCATAGGCAGCCTCAATAGTAAAAACTTGGTCACACAGGGTTAATAGCGGCGGTAACGGAGTGAGTTACCCACGGCATAACGCGGTCCGTTACCGCTGGCATTAACCCTGTGTGAGCCGTGACTGCGGGGAGTATGGAGCGGGTGCCGGGCAGTGACTGCAGAAGAGTAGGGAGGGACTAATGGGACTGTGCCCGTCGCTGATTGGTCTCGGCAGCCATGGCGGGCAGCTGGCTAGACCAATCTGCGAATGAATATCCGTGACGGAAGTTGCCAACAGAAAGACAGAAGTACCCCTTAGACAATTATATATATATAGATATATTTATAGTAGCCAGCTTGGGTAGAAATATATATGTATGCAATAGACTTGTCAGGACTCTGAACATTTTTTATTACCTTTTGTGCATTACTGCCCTTTTCCAAGATGGCGTCTTTGGGCTCATGTGCACTGTGTCTTCCTGCTATAAAACCTCACCCCAGCCTTCAGTCTGTGCTAGATTATTCTGCCTTGCATCCAGCTCCTGACCTCTGGTGACTCCCTGGCTATATGTTATGACCCCAATGGCGAGGGTCTCAGAGGAACGTGGAAGTCTGCAGAATACAAAAATCCAGCTCATAGGGCAGTGGTAACTGGGTTGACCATATATCTACTCCTAACGCCAACACTAGAAGTAGCCGGGGATCATTCCTACGTTGATTCTAGATGACACGCGCCAGCCGGAGAATCTAGCTACCCCTAGTAGAGGAAAACAAAGACCTTTCTTGCCTCCAGAGAAGGGGACCCCAAAGCTGGATAGAAGCCCCCCACAAATAATGACGGTGAGGTAAGAGGAAATGACAAACACAGAAATGAACCAGGTTTAGCACAGAGAGGCCCGCTTACTGATAGCAGAAATAAGAAAGGTAACTTATATGGTCAACAAAAACCCTATCAAAATCCACACTGGAAATTCAAGAACCCCCGAACCGTCTAACGGTCCGGGGGGAGAACACCAGCCCCCTAGAGCTTCCAGCAAAGGTCAGGATATAGATTTGGAACAAGCTGGACAAAAATACAAAACCAAAACAAATAGCAAAAAGCAAAAGGCAGACTTAGCTGATATAACTGGAACCAGGATCAGTAGACAAGAGCACAGCAGACTAGCTCTGATAACTACGTTGCCAGGCATTGAACTGAAGGTCCAGGGAGCTTATATAGCAACACCCCTAACTAACGACCCAGGTGCGGATAAAAGGAATGACAGAAAAACCAGAGTCAAAAAACTAGTAACCACTAGAGGGAGCAAAAAGCAAATTCACAACAGTACCCCCCCCTTAGTGAGGGGTCACCGAACCCTCACCACGACCACCAGGGCGATCAGGATGAGCGGCATGAAAGGCACGAACTAAATCGGCCGCATGAACATCAGAGGCGACCACCCAGGAATTATCCTCCTGACCATAGCCCTTCCACTTGACCAGGTACTGAAGCCTCCGCCTGGAGAGGCGAGAATCCAAGATCTTCTCCACCACGTACTCCAACTCGCCCTCAACCAACACCGGAGCAGGAGGCTCAGCAGAAGGAACTACAGGCACAATGTACCGCCGCAACAAGGACCTATGAAATACATTGTGAATAGCAAACGACACAGGAAGATCCAGACGAAAAGATACAGGATTAAGGATTTCCAATATCTTGTAAGGCCCAATAAAACGAGGTTTAAATTTGGGAGAGGAGACCTTCATAGGAACAAAGCGGGAAGAAAGCCACACCAAATCCCCAACGCGTAGTCGGGGACCCACACCGCGGCGGCGGTTGGCAAAGCGCTGAGCCTTCTCCTGTGACAACTTCAAGTTGTCCACCACATGATTCCAGATCTGCTGCAACCTATCCACCACAGAATCCACCCCAGGACAGTCAGAAGGCTCCACATGACCCGAAGAAAAGCGAGGATGGAAACCAGAGTTGCAGAAAAAAGGCGAAACCAAGGTGGCGGAACTAGCCCGATTATTAAGGGCAAACTCAGCCAACGGCAAGAATATCACCCAATCGTCCTGATCAGCAGAGACAAAACACCTCAAATAAGCCTCCAAAGTCTGATTGGTTCGCTCCGTCTGTCCATTAGTCTGAGGATGGAAAGCAGACGAAAACGACAAATCAATGCCCATCCTACTACAAAAGGATCGCCAGAACCTGGAAACGAACTGGGATCCTCTGTCTGACACAATATTCTCAGGGATGCCGTGCAAACGAACCACGTTCTGGAAAAACACAGGAACCAGATCGGAAGAGGAAGGCAGCTTAGGCAAAGGAACCAAATGGACCATCTTGGAGAAGCGATCACATATCACCCAGATAACGGACATGCCCTGAGATAGCGGAAGATCAGAAATGAAATCCATGGAGATATGTGTCCAAGGTCTCTTCGGGACAGGCAAGGGCAAGAGCAAACCGCTGGCACGAGAACAGCAAGGCTTAGCTCGAGCACAAGTCCCACAGGACTGCACAAATGACCGCACATCCCTTGACAAGGAAGGCCACCAAAAGGACCTGGCCACCAGATCTCTGGTGCCAAAAATTCCCGGGTGACCTGCCAACACCGAGGAATGAACCTCGGAAATGACTCTGCTGGTCCACTTATCCGGGACAAACAGTCTGTCAGGTGGACAAGACTCAGGCCTATCAGCCTGAAATCTCTGCAACACACGTCGCAGATCCGGGGAAATAGCTGACAAGATAACTCCATCTTTAAGAATACCAACAGGATCAGCGACTCCAGGAGCATCAGGCACAAAGCTCCTAGAAAGAGCATCGGCCTTCACATTCTTTGAACCTGGTAAATACGAGACAACAAAATCAAAGCGGGAGAAAAACAATGACCAGCGGGCCTGTCTCGGATTAAGGCGTTTAGCAGACTCGAGATACATCAGATTTTTGTGATCAGTCAAGACCACCACACGATGCTTAGCACCCTCGAGCCAATGACGCCACTCCTCAAATGCCCATTTCATGGCCAACAACTCCCGATTGCCCACATCATAATTTCGCTCGGCATGCGAAAACTTCCTAGAGAAAAAGGCACAAGGTTTCATAACAGAGCAACCAGGGCCTCTCTGCGACAAAACGGCCCCTGCCCCAATCTCCGAAGCATCCACCTCAACCTGAAAGGGAAGTGAGACGTCAGGCTGGCACAAAACAGGCGCCGAAGTAAACCGGCGTTTCAACTCCTGGAAAGCCTCCACGGCAGCAGGAGCCCAGTTAGCTACATCGGAGCCCTTCTTGGTCATATCCGTCAAAGGTTTCACAATGCTAGAAAAATTAGCGATAAAACGACGGTAGAAGTTAGCGATGCCCAAGAACTTCTGAAGACTCTTAACTGACGAGGGCTGAGTCCAATCAAGAATAGCTCGGACCTTGACTGGGTCCATCTCCACCGCAGAAGGGGAAAAAATGAACCCCAAAAAGGGAACCTTCTGTACACCAAAGAGACACTTTGAGCCCTTGACAAACAAAGAATTTTCACGCAAAATTTTAAAGACCAACCTGACCTGCTCCACATGCGAATCCCAATTATCAGAAAAAACCAAAATATCATCCAGATAAACAATCAAAAATTTATCCAGATACTTCCGGAAAATGTCATGCATAAAGGACTGAAAAACTGAAGGCGCATTGGAGAGCCCAAAAGGCATCACCAAGTACTCAAAATGACCTTCGGGCGTATTGAATGCGGTTTTCCATTCATCACCTTGCTTAATGCGCACAAGGTTGTACGCACCACGAAGGTCTATCTTGGTGAACCACTTGGCAGCCTTAATCCGGGCAAACAAGTCAGACAACAGCGGTAAAGGATACTGAAATTTGACAGTGATCTTATTCAAAAGCCGATAATCAATACAAGGTCTCAAAGATCCGTCCTTTTTTGCCACAAAAAAGAATCCCGCACCAAGAGGGGAAGAAGACGGACGAATATGTCCTTTTTCCAGAGACTCCTTGATATATGAACGCATAGCGGTATGTTCAGGTACCGACAGATTAAACAGTCTTCCTTTAGGAAATTTACTGCCTGGGATCAAATCTATAGCACAGTCACAGTCCCTATGAGGAGGCAGTGCACTGGACTCAGACTCACTGAAGACATCCTGATAATCAGACAAATACTCCGGAACTTCCGAAGGCGTAGAAGAAGCAATAGACACAGGCAGGGAATCCTCATGAATACCACGACAGCCCCAACTTGAGACTGACATAGCCTTCCAGTCCAGGACTGGATTATGGGTCTGTAACCATGGCAGCCCTAAAACAACCAAATCATGCATTTTATGTAAAACCAGGAAACGTATCACCTCGCGGTGTTCAGGAGTCATGCACATGGTAACCTGAGTCCAATACTGCGGTTTATTTGCTGCCAATGGTGTAGCATCAATACCCCTAAGAGGAATAGGATTTTCTAATGGTTCAAGAGTAAATCCACAGCGCTTAGCAAATGAGAGATCCATGAGACTCAGGGCAGCACCTGAATCTACAAACGCCATGACAGGATAAGATGACAGTGAGCAAATCAAAGTTACAGACAGAATAAATTTAGGTTGCAAATTACCAACGGAGACAGGACTAACAACCTTAGCTATACGTTTAGAGCATGCTGAGATAACATGTGTAGAATCACCACAGTAGTAGCACAAGCCATTCCGGCGTCTATGAATTTTCCGCTCATTTCTAGTCAGGATTCTATCACATTGCATTAAATCAGGTGTCTGTTCAGACAACACCATGAGGGAATTTGCGGTTTTTCTATCACATTGCACCGAATCAGGTGTCTGTTCAGACAACACCATGAGGGAATTTGCGGTTTTGCGCTCCCGCAACCGCCGGTCAATTTGAATAGCCAGTGCCATAGTATCATTCAGACCTGTGGGAATGGGAAAACCCACCATAACATTCTTAATGGCTTCAGAAAGGCCATTTCTAAAATTAGCGGCCAGTGCACACTCGTTCCAATGTGTCAGCACGGACCATTTCCGAAATTTTTGGCAATACACTTCAGCCTCGTCCTGCCCCTGAGACATAGCCAGCAAGGCCTTTTCAGCCTGAATCTCAAGATTGGGTTCCTCATAAAGTAAACCGAGCGCCAGAAAAAACGCATCAAGATCAGCCAATGCCGGATCTCCTGGCGCCAGCGAAAAAGCCCAATCCTGAGGGTCGCCCCGTAAGAACGAAATAACAATTTTTACTTGCTGAGCAGAATCTCCAGATGAACAGGGTCTCAGGGACAAAAACAATTTACAATTATTCACGAAATTCCTAAACTTAAACCTGTCTCCGGAAAACAGTTCAGGAATCGGTATTTTAGGTTCTGACCTAGGATTTCTGATAACATAGTCTTGTATGCCCTGCACACGAGTAGCCAGCTGGTCCACACTTGTAATCAAGGTCTGGACATTCATGTCTGCAGCAAGCATAGCCACTCTGAGGTAAAGGGGAAGGAGAAAGAAAAAAAAAAAAAAAACTCAGAATCTTCTTTCTTATAATCCCTCTTCTGCAATGCATTAAACATTTAATACTGGCCTGGCAAACTGTTATGACCCCAATGGCGAGGGTCTCAGAGGAACGTGGAAGTCTGCAGAATACAAAAATCCAGCTCATAGGGCAGTGGTAACTGGGTTGACCATATATCTACTCCTAACGCCAACACTAGAAGTAGCCGGGGATCATTCCTACGTTGATTCTAGATGACACGCGCCAGCCGGAGAATCTAGCTACCCCTAGTAGAGGAAAACAAAGACCTTTCTTGCCTCCAGAGAAGGGGACCCCAAAGCTGGATAGAAGCCCCCCACAAATAATGACGGTGAGGTAAGAGGAAATGACAAACACAGAAATGAACCAGGTTTAGCACAGAGAGGCCCGCTTACTGATAGCAGAAATAAGAAAGGTAACTTATATGGTCAACAAAAACCCTATCAAAATCCACACTGGAAATTCAAGAACCCCCGAACCGTCTAACGGTCCGGGGGGAGAACACCAGCCCCCTAGAGCTTCCAGCAAAGGTCAGGATATAGATTTGGAACAAGCTGGACAAAAATACAAAACCAAAACAAATAGCAAAAAGCAAAAGGCAGACTTAGCTGATATAACTGGAACCAGGATCAGTAGACAAGAGCACAGCAGACTAGCTCTGATAACTACGTTGCCAGGCATTGAACTGAAGGTCCAGGGAGCTTATATAGCAACACCCCTAACTAACGACCCAGGTGCGGATAAAAGGAATGACAGAAAAACCAGAGTCAAAAAACTAGTAACCACTAGAGGGAGCAAAAAGCAAATTCACAACAGCTATATACCTGCTCCTGTGAACCTGTGGGGTTATCCTGCTACTCTGCTCTGAATTCCTGCTGCATACACCAATTCAAGTAATCCTCCGTCATCTGCTGCTCGTGTTTACTTCCATCTGCATTTGCTGGACATGTAAGAACCTGAGACTATTACCCAAGCCTCCCTGGTTGAGCTAAGATATTATTTGAACTGCCTTATAAGCATATCTATCTGTGTTTTGGACTAAGCAAGGACTTATTCGTGTCAAGTATACTCAAGAATAATTGTGCTTCATAGACTTTCTGCATGATTGCATTTTCCTCTGAAGTTTCGTATAGACTGCTAAGCTGCATTTAATATTTACTCCAAGTGTCGTGGACTTGAGTTTCTCTCTGCACCTGTTTGAAACACCGCATGATAATATAGACTTTACCACTTATAAAACTGTGTCCTGTAGTTGTCTTGTTCCACGCAAAGAGTCTCCTAAGTTATCCCCTATAATTATTACAGGATACTGTAGCCTAAAAAAATTTAAAAAAAAGAGACTGCTGGAACAATGCCTGCAGAAAGCAGACTAGAGCAGGTGTTTTCCATAATTAGATCACTGCAGAAAGATGTGGAAGGTCTGCAAAAGAAGTTTGGAAGCTTTGAACACAATCAACAAGTGTTTGGACAGACTTTGCAGGACTTAAGCACCCGCATGGCAGCCCAGGAAAACAAACTTGCTGGCATAGAGTCCCAGTATGGATGGGCTTTTCAGGACATAAGCACGCAAATAGCTGCACAAGCGACTTTTCCCTCTGGGCAACCGCCACCAGCTAGCTCACCTAAGTTGCCCCATTCAGATTTAATGGTGATCGCGACAAATTTCGTGGCTTTGTGAATCAATGTATGCAATATTTTGATGTGCATGCTGACCGTTTTCCTAATGATAGATCCAAAGTATTGTTTGTAATAATGCTGCTGACCGCACGAGCGCTCGCCTGGGCGAATCCGATGATTGAGTCTCGTGACCCACGGTTAAATAACTTGGATGATTTCTTGGCTGCTATGGCATTAATGTTTGATCATCCTAATCGCCGTGCAACCGCTGAATCTGCTTTATTGTCTTTACGCCAGGCAAAATGTTCTGTTATTGAGTATGCTACTGAATTCAGAAGATTAGCGGAAGATACCAATTGGGACAGTTATGCACAATTGCCCATTTTTAAAAGGGGTCTGTCTAGTATTGTAAAAGATGAACTAGCTCGCTCTGAGTCACCACAAGAGCTAGAGACATTTATACAGCATTGTGTGCGCATTGACATTCGCCTTACTGAGCGTAGGCAGGAGAAGTTTGCTGCATATAACCGTATATCTAACTTTTCCCTTCCTTCCAAAGAGCCTGCAGGTAAAACATCTCGGGAGGTGGACGAGGTGCCCATGCAAATTGATTCCGTTCAGAGGCGCGAGATCAATGAGCGCCGGGAGCATCGCCTTCGTGAAAGTCTATGTTTCTACTGCGGCCAGTCTGACCACTTCTTGATCAATTGTCCTAAATGTCCTAGATGGCCTAACAAGGTGCTAGCAGCAGTAGGGGAGTATGACAACTGTGATGATGAATCTGACATCTCTGAATGTAGCCTGCCTTTAAACGCTGTATTCCATTCACTTTCTATGACTTCACCCCCCAAGGAGCTGAAGGAAAAGAACTCTCACTGTTCTCTCCCTATTAAGATCCTGTGTTCAGGACAGTGGATTTCCAGTGCAGCTATGATTGACTCTGGTGCAGGTGGCAATTTCATGGATATCATATTTGCCAAGGAACATGGTATTGAAATTCAGCAAAGAGCCTCTCCAATTACCATGGAAACAGTGGATGGGTCACCTTTAATCTCTGGGCCTGTGGATCAGGAGACCATACCCCTTGAAATTTTGTTGGAGCCTAATCATCAGGAGCAACTTTCTTTCTTGCTAATTTCTTCTCATTTTCATGTGATTTTAGGCATTCCTTGGTTGCGTTCTCAAAACCCAATTATCAACTGGGAGACCATGGAGATTATCTTTCCAACAAGGAGCAACTCAGCGTTAACAGAAGCTGTCCCTGAGTCCACGGCTACGGAACCACATGTACAGGTATTTTCTTTACCTCCAGCATATAAAGAGTTCTCTGACATCTGTGACAAGAAGAATGCAGATCAGCTTCCTCCACACAGGCATTATGACTGTCCCATTGAGTTGCTTCCTGGGGCAGCTATTCCTTTTGGTAACGTATACCCTTTGGCGGCACCTGAGCTTCAAGCCTTAAAGGAGTATATTGATGAAAATCTGGCCAAAGGCTTCATATGTCATTCTTCCTCACCAGCAGGGGCACCTATCTTTTTTGAAAAGAAGGATGGGACCCTGAGACCCTGTGTTGACTATCGGGAACTCAATAAGGTAACAGTACAAAACCGCTACCCTTTGCCTCTGATTCCCGAATTACTGGAAAGAGTCCGCCATGCTAGGGTGTTCTCTAAACTGGATCTTCGTGGGGCTTATAATTTGGTGCGTATTGGCCCAGGGGATGAGTGGAAGACAGCATTCAGATGCCGGTATGGACACTTTGAATCTCTTGTGATGCCCTTCGGGCTTTGTAACGCCCCTGCAACGTTTCAACACCTTGCTAATGGCATTTTCAGAGATTTGTTGGACCAGTTTGTAGTGATCTATTTGGACAATATACTAAACTTTTCTGACTCTTTTCTGACTCTCTACAGGAACATGAAGAACATGTCAAAACTGTTTTAAGACATCTGAAAGAGAACCATCTGTATATTAAGGTGGAGGAATGCGAGTTCCATCGATCTGAGATACAGTTCTTAGGTTATATCATCTCTCCCCAGGGGCTGAACATGGAATCTGGTAAGATTCAGGCTATCCTTGACTGGCCGGTACCCAAGAACGTTAAGGAGGTCCAACGTTTTATTGGTTTTGCAAACTTCTACAGACGCTTCATTTGAAATTTTTCTGATATTGTCTGTCCCATTACTTCCTTGACAAAGAAGGAAAAGCCCTTTAAGTGGTCACCACAGGCTCAAGAAGCTTTTGATCGGCTTAAGATCTGTTTCACATCAGCACTGCTGTTGATACACCCAGATCCAACACATCCTTTAATTGTGGAGGTGGACGCTTCTGATAACGCTTTGGGGGCTATTCTCTCCCAAAGAACAGGAGAGAAGGGTCTGCTACATCCTTGTGCTTTCTTTTCCCGTAGACTAACCTCAGCAGAGAAGAATTACGACGTGGGAGACAAGGAATTGCTGGCTATTATTGCAGCTTTCAAAGAATGGAGGCATCATCTGCAAGGAGCTGCACAACAGATCATAGTGCTAACTGACCATCGCAATTTAGACTTCCTTAGATCCACTAGATGTCTTTCTCCTCGTCAGGCTCATTGGAACTTATTTTTAAATCAATTTAACTTTGTTATCTCGTACCGTCCAGGTTCTTGTAATGGGAAGAAAGAACAAAATTGTGGAAAAATAAAGGGTCACCACCATAGTAGTTGTCTACCCAACTAGGGTTTATTCATATATTTCCAAACTGGGACCAAAAGAGTAGGACCATATTGGACCAACTGCCAAACAATAGAACAAGACAGCAGAGAAAAGAAGAAGCAGCAAACAGTCCGATTAATATAAATATACAAAACTCTTTATTAATTGTAAAACCAGGAAAAAACATGACAAAGGGAAGTAATCCCCATGCAAACATCAGCATGTATCCATAGGGACAGGGTGTAGGTGACTGTAATATGTAAATAACCATTTACTCGCCGGCAGAAACCATATCTACCAAATCACTTGTGTCGGACTACCCAAAACAGATATAATGTGGACTTGAAGTCCAAAGCAGTAATGAGGGGACCTGACACATAAAAAAATCAAAAATATACATACCGGTCAGTGTAAAGATGTATCAAACTAGGTTAGCACCTCACCCTCGTCCACCCCGACGTACGTTTCGGCGGATGCCTTTATCAAGGGGTACAGCGGTATAGTGCTGGGCTTCATATATATATAGGGGAAGGGGCACATAGTAATAAATGGACTAGCCAATCACATCGGATTACCTCCTAAGTGCACTCAGAGTACACCTGACGCTGCATAACAAAGAACACATGGGGCCCCATGTGCTCCCGAAATGCCGGCGCCATGGCGCCGAGGACAAAGGAAGTGATTCCGGGAAGAAATGCGGGTATATGCGCGTGCGCACATCGTAAATGTCTGCCATCATAGAGAAGACCGCAGCAGAACACACAGTGCGGCCATATTGTTGTAGTCTGGCATGCACGACTAGAATCAGTGCTGCCAGACACTAGAGGATTACATACTACATCAAAAAATCATAGCGGCGGCCATTTTTTTGTAGTCCGACATGCGCAATAAAAATTATGCCGACATATTAGTAGAGACTACAGCGCAACTGCAGGAAGTAAGTAGATAGTCAGCAAGATATCAAATTTAACAAAGAAAAAGAAGATATAGTAGTACACCATATATCAGCGTATCTTATTGATCGATCAAGATGTAATTAACCAATGCTCCACCATACCATCCACAGATTGGAATAGCCCATATAGATCAATACAATTAAAAATGAAAGAAAAAAAGGACAAAGAAGCAAAGAAATAAAAAACCAAAACACCAAACAAAAAAATAAAAATAAAAATAAAACAGTGAACAAATAATGATAATGAAAAACTTATAAAGGGTCGGTGAAATTTTTATTTTTTATTTTTTTTTTTTGGTGAGAAAGAATATATAATGGACAATATATACAGTACACCTATTAATGTATGGCTAAACTCCTCACAGTATTCAAAGACATTGTCTCAGGATAGAAGATCATTCCCTAATATAGATAACATAATTCAACCATGGCAGGTATAAGGGTGGCCAAGAGTCCATGATGTTCAAGCTTTATAGATATGCAGATGTGTACAACGGTGAATATAAATATAGTCCAAGTGGATTTCTTTGACCACACTGGTCACAGTCTGCCTATTGATTCCACATTGTAGATGGATATACAACGTCCATATAAGTATCCTTCCCGGGAGATAGCCAAGTAATCGTCCTTATGTGCCACACGATCAATACTAGAAATAAAAATAATACCCATTAAAAACCGATTAAAACCAAATACATGCGGAGATATACATAGGGAATTACAGCGCAAACAACCAGTGGACTACAAAAATGGGGCGAATGAAATATTTTCGTTAAGGCCCTCCGGGTGGATAGTCCGGAGACGCCAAATCCATTGCGTCTCCAGTCTACCCAGCCTTTTGGACAGTTGACCCCCCTGATATTTATTTTTAGGGTATCAATACCCCTAACTCTTAGCAATGATGCATTACAGCCATGGAACTCCTTGAAGTGTCTGGGCAGTGTGTCGAGCTTGGATGCATCCGCGTGGCCAGAGGCCGCCTGTATCCCCAGAACATGCTCCGTAATGCGGACTTTCATCTGACGAGTGGTTAATCCCACGTAGATGAGTCCGCATGGACAGGTAGCATGATATATTACATATCGTGTGACACATGTAATATGAGATCTGATAGAGTATGTCCTAGAACCCCTAGAGTCAGTAAACATGTCACAGGTATCCACATTGGGACAGGCGACACAGCGGCCACACGGATAGCATCCAGCCCTGGGAGTAGATCTCTCCAGGAAAGTTGGAGGGTGTTGGCTCACATAATGACTCTATACCAGACAATCGCGGAGATTCCTAGCATGTCTGAATGTCATCAGGGGTCGAGTTGGGAGGAACTTCCCAATTATCGGGTCCACCTTTAATATAGGCCATGCTTTCTCCAGTGACCGGCGTATCTGATTTGATTGGCTGCTAAAGGTGGTGATAAATCTAGTTTTTCCATTCCCACCAGAGGAGGATCGTGTAGGGGGGCCATACATCAGTCTATCACGAGAGGTATGTTTGGCTCTCAAGTATGCTCTTTTTATGGACCTCCCACTGTATCCACGTTCCCTAAATCTTAGGGACAGCTCCTCCGCCCGTTTTTCAAAATCAATCATACTAGAGCATATGCGCCTTAGACGGAGGAACTGTCCCACTGGGATAGATTTTACCATATGTTTTGGATGTCCAGAGGTGGCGTGCAGTAGGGTATTGGTAGATGTTTTTTTACGGAATATATCCGTATTCAGAATACCCCCACTGCTTTTCTTAATCGTGACATCCAAAAAGTCTATGGAGTCAACATTAGATACAAATGTAAGATGAATATTAAGGTTGTTACTGTTCAGGAGAGACATAAACTGCGTAAGGTCGACGGATGTGCCCTGCCAGATGAAGAAGACATCATCAATGTAGCGTGTCCACAAGGGGACACGCTCAATCGACCCCTGTTCATCTGACAGGGGAAGGTCCCTCTCCCCCAGCCCCAGGAATAGACCAGCATATGCGGGCGCAAAGGCAGCCCCCATAGCGGTCCCCTGGAGCTGCAGGTAGAAGGACCCTTTGAATACAAAAAAATTGTGGGTGAGGGTGAACTCTAGAAGCTCCAGCAGAAGTGATCTCATGCCAATGGAAAGTGAAGAAGTTTCCAAAAAATATTTAACGGCACCAATACCATCTTTGTGCCTAATGTTGGTATAAAGTGATTCCACATCTGCTGAAACCAATAGAATGTCACCCTCCAAACACAATCCGTCGACCCTACGCAGAAGATCCCCAGTATCCCTGAGGAAGGAGGGAAGACTGGTGACTAGGGGCTGTAGGTGGAAATCTATCCATCTATTCACATTTTCCAGCAAGTTCCCCCTGCCCGAGATAATCGGTCTGCCGGGCGGGGATTGGAGGCCCTTATGTATTTTTGGTAACAAATACAGTGTAGGTATAGTCGGCTCTTTGATCATTAAGGCCTTTGCTAGGTCCTTGGTGATAACGTCGTCCCGTAAGGCCCGCTGGATAATGGATTCCAGTTTGCTGGAGAATGCAGAAAGGGGATTATATGTAAGCTTTTTATAACATATTTTGTTATCCAGTTGCTTGAATGCCTCCCTCTCATACATATCCACGGGCCACAGGACGACGTTACCACCCTTATCAGCCGGTTTTATAACCACATTGGGTAGATTTTGGAGGTATTGCAATCTATTCCTCTCAGCTCTAGATAGGTTGTCATCTGCAAAGGACCTTTGAATCTTACCCAGATCCTCCGTGACCACTCGGACAAATGTGTCAATGGAAGAACATGTAGATAGTGGGGGGAACTTGCTGGAACACGGACGAATAGATGGAGGAATCCTATTACCCTCATGCTCATGTTCCACCGCCAGCTCCTCTAAGATTCTTAAGGTGTTTTGCTCCTCCTCTGTAGGGAATAAAAGATGTAACTCATTGTTGTAATGATATCTCCTGAACAGTAACGACCGGGCAAACAGGTGAACATCCTTGACAGTAGAAAAAAGATCAAAATTAGATGTTGGGGAGAAGGAAAGACCTCTCTCCAACAATAGCACATCAGTGTCAGAAAGAATATGGCTGCTAAGGTTAATCACCTTGTTGTCCCGTTTTGAAGATTTCGGAGCCTTATTATTCCTCCTGTATGGATGGTAGGTGTGGTCCCGTAGTCTATTCCCATCACCACCAGGGTAGACTGGAGACGCAATGGATTTGGCGTCTCCGGACTATCCACCCGGAGGGCCTTAACGAAAATATTTCATTCGCCCCATTTTTGTAGTCCACTGGTTGTTTGTTTGTGCTGTAATTCCCTATGTATATCTCTGCATGTATTTGGTTTTAATCGGTTTTTAATGGGTATTATTTTTATTTCTAGTATTGATCGTGTGGCACATAAGGACGATTACTTGGCTATCTCCCGGGAAGGATACTTATATGGACGTTGTATATCCATCTACAATGTGGAATCAATAGACAGACTGTGACCAGTGTGGTCGAAGAAATCCACTTGGACTATATTTATATTCACCGTTGTACGCATCTGCATATCTATAAAGCTTGAACATCATGGACTCTTGGCCACCCTTATACTTGCCATGGTTGAATTATGTTATCTATATTAGGGAATGATCTTCTATCCTGAGACAATGTCTTTGAATACTGTGAGGAGTTTAGCCATACATTAATAGGTGTACTGTATATATTGTACATAATATATTCTTTCTCACCAAAAAAAAAAAAAAAAATTCACCGACCCTTTATAAGTTTTTCATTATCATTATTTGTTCACTGTTTTATTTTTATTTTTATTTTTTTGTTTGGTGTTTTGGTTTTTTATTTCTTTGCTTCTTTGTCCTTTTTTTCTTTAATTTTTAATTGTATTGATCTATATGGGCTATTCCAATCTATGGATGGTATGGTGGAGCATTGGTTAATTACATCTTGATCGATCAATAAGATACGCTGATATATGGTGTACTACTATATCTTCTTTTTCTTTGTTAAATTTGATATCTTGCTGACTATCTACTTACTTCCTGCAGTTGCGCTGTAGTGTCTACTAATATGTCGGCATAATTTTTATTGCGCATGTCGGACTACAAAAAAATGGCCGCCGCTATGATTTTTTGATGTAGTATGTAATCCTCTAGTGTCTGGCAGCACTGATTCTAGTCGTGCATGCCAGACTACAAAAATATGGCCGCACTGTGTGTTCTGCTGCGGTCTTCTCTATGATGGCAGACATTTACGATGTGCGCACGCGCATATACCCGCATTTCATCCCGGAATCGCTTCCTTTGTCCTCGGCGCCATGGCGCCGGCATTTCGGGAGCACATGGGGCCCCATGTGTTCTTTGTTATGCAGCGTCAGGTGTACTCTGAGTGCACTTAGGAGGTAATCCGATGTGATTGGCTAGTCCATTTATTACTATGTGCCCCTTCCGCTATATATATATGAAGCCCAGCACTATACCGCTGTACCCCTTGATAAAGGCATCCGCCGAAACGTACGTCGGGGTGGACGAGGGTGAGGTGCTAACCTAGTTTGATACATCTTTACACTGACCGGTATGTATATTTTTGATTTTTTTATGTGTCAGGTCCCCTCATTACTGCTTTGGACTTCAAGTCCACATTATATCTGTTTTGGGTAGTCCGACACAAGTGATTTGGTAGATATGGTTTCTGCCGGCGAGTAAATGGTTATTTACATATTACAGTCACCTACACCCTGTCCCTATGGATACATGCTGATGTTTGCATGGGGATTACTTCCCTTTGTCATGTTTTTTCCTGGTTTTACAATTAATAAAGAGTTTTGTATATTTATATTAATCGGACTGTTTGCTGCTTCTTCTTTTCTCTGCTGTCTTGTTCTATTGTTTGGCAGTTGGTCCAATATGGTCCTACTCTTTTGGTCCCAGTTTGGAAATATATGAATAAACCCTAGTTGGGTAGACAACTACTATGGTGGTGACCCTTTATTTTTCCACAATTTTGTTCTTTCTAACCTTATTTGCTGTGTTATGCACAGGTAACGTGGAATTCAATATGGACTACAGAGCTAAGGAGCGCTCTTGGCTTGATCAGATGGACCAGGTTTTTAATGATGGCGGGAAGGATGCGCGGCAGCCGGTGGACGCTAAATGGGACGATAAATTGTTATCCATCAAAGATATGATTTTGAAGCAGTCACGGATGTGGTGGAACAGAATGTTCTTGGAAAAATATATTAAAAATAAAATGATCCCCAGGGGTCTTAGGATAAGGATTCTTCCATCCTTCCCGATAGATGATAATATCTTCATCTCCAAATGGGAGGAGGCGTGCACACTCTGTTCCACCACCCTTATGCAGCTACTTATTGACTTCAATGTTGATAACATTGCTG
Organism: Ranitomeya variabilis; assembly: GCF_051348905.1. NCBI lineage: Eukaryota > Metazoa > Chordata > Amphibia > Anura > Dendrobatidae > Ranitomeya > Ranitomeya variabilis. The sequence continues at coordinate 820,721,274 of NC_135232.1, read as the reverse complement.
AACTGGATAAATCAATCGATTTGATGCAGGCTGAAGTAAAGAGTGGGTGTCCCCCTATTAAACTACAACAATTCGAAAGTGACTTAGATAAGTCCATGGATGCTCTAGTGAAGAAAATCCAGGATACACAGACATCAAAATTTAATAGGGACAATAGAGACTATGTATCCAAAAGAGTGTACTTGTGGAGGAAGAAAACAATTCAACAATCTGATAGAGCTTCATCTAATGCCTCCTTGTCGTCCCAGAGTGGACGTTCGGATATGTCCTCCACTTCTTCCTATACCACTGGTGGTGATGGGAATAGACTACGGGACCACACCTACCATCCATACAGGAGGAATAATAAGGCTCCGAAATCTTCAAAACGGGACAACAAGGTGATTACCCTTAGCAGCCATATTCTTTCTGACACTGATGTGCAATTGTTGGAGGGAGGTCTTTCCTTCTCCCCAACATCTAATTTTGATCTTTTTTCTACTGTCAAGGATGTTCACCTGTTTGCCCGGTCGTTACTGTTCAGGAGATATCATTACAACAATGAGTTACATCTTTTATTCCCTACAGAGGAGGAGCAAAACACCTTAAGAATCTTAGAGGAGCTGGCGGTGGAACATGAGCATGAGGGTAATAGGATTCCTCCATCTATTCGTCCGTGTTCCAGCAAGTTCCCCCCACTATCTACATGTTCTTCCATTGACACATTTGTCCGAGTGGTCACGGAGGATCTGGGTAAGATTCAAAGGTCCTTTGCAGATGACAACCTATCTAGAGCTGAGAGGAATAGATTGCAATACCTCCAAAATCTACCCAATGTGGTTATAAAACCGGCTGATAAGGGTGGTAACGTCGTCCTGTGGCCCGTGGATATGTATGAGAGGGAGGCATTCAAGCAACTGGATAACAAAATATGTTATAAAAAGCTTACATATAATCCCCTTTCTGCATTCTCCAGCAAACTGGAATCCATTATCCAGCGGGCCTTACGGGACGACGTTATCACCAAGGACCTAGCAAAGGCCTTAATGATCAAAGAGCCGACTATACCTACACTGTATTTGTTACCAAAAATACATAAGGGCCTCCAATCCCCGCCCGGCAGACCGATTATCTCGGGCAGGGGGAACTTGCTGGAAAATGTGAATAGATGGATAGATTTCCACCTACAGCCCCTAGTCACCAGTCTTCCCTCCTTCCTCAGGGATACTGGGGATCTTCTGCGTAGGGTCGACGGATTGTGTTTGGAGGGTGACACTCTATTGGTTTCAGCAGATGTGGAATCACTTTATACCAACATTAGGCACAAAGATGGTATTGGTGCCGTTAAATATTTTTTGGAAACTTCTTCACTTTCCATTGGCATGAGATCACTTCTGCTGGAGCTTCTAGAGTTCACCCTCACCCACAATTTTTTTGTATTCAAAGGGTCCTTCTACCTGCAGCTCCAGGGGACCGCTATGGGGGCTGCCTTTGCGCCCGCATATGCTGGTCTATTCCTGGGGCTGTGGGAGAGGGACCTTCCCCTGTCAGATGAACAGGGGTCGATTGAGCGTGTCCCCTTGTGGACACGCTACATGAATGATGTCTTCTTCATCTGGCAGGGCACATCCGTCGACCTTACGCAGTTTATGTCTCTCCTGAACAGTAACGACCTTAATATTCATCTTACATTTGTATCTAATGTTGACTCCATAGACTTTTTGGATGTCACGATTAAGAAAAGCAGTGGGGGTATTCTGAATACGGATATATTCTGTAAAAAAACATCTACCAATACCCTACTGCACGCCACCTCTGGACATCCAAAACATATGGTAAAATCTATCCCGGTGGGACAGTTCCTCCGTCTAAGGCGCATATGCTCTAGTATGATTGATTTTGAAAAACGGGCGGAGGAGCTGTCCCTAAGATTTAGGGAACGTGGATACAGTGGGAGGTCCATAAAAAGAGCATACTTGAGAGCCAAACATACCTCTCGTGATAGACTGATGTATGGCCCCCCTACACGATCCTCCTCTGGTGGGAATGGAAAAACTAGATTTATCACCACCTTTAGCAGCCAATCAAATCAGATACGCCGGTCCCTGGAGAAAGCATGGCCTATATTAAAGGTGGACCCGATTATTGGGAAGTTCCTCCCAACTCGACCCCTGATGACATTCAGACGTGCTAGGAATCTCCGGGATTGTCTGGTACAGAGTCATTATGTGAGCCAACACCCTCCAACTTTCCTGGAGACATCTACTCCCAGGGCTGGATGCTATCCGTGTGGCCGCTGTGTCGCCTGTCCCAATGTGGATACCTGTGACACGTTTACTGACTCTAGGGGTTCTAAGACATACTCTATCAGATCTCATATTACATGTGTCACACGATATGTAATATATCATGCTACCTGTCCATGCGGACTCATCTACGTGGGATTAACCACTCGTCAGATGAAAGTCCGCATTAGGGAGCATGTTCTGGGTATACAGGCGGCCTCTGGCCACGCGGATGCATCCAAGCTCGACACACTGCCCAGACACTTCAAGGAGTTCCATGGCTGTAATGCATCATTGCTAAGAGTTAGGGGTATTGATACCCTAAAAATGAATATCAGGGGGGGTCAACTGTCCAAAAGGCTGGGTAGACTGGAGACGCAATGGATTTGGCGTCTCCGGACTATCCACCTGGAGGGTCTTAACGAAAATATTTCATTCGCCCCATTTTTGTAGTCCACTGGTTGTTTGTGCTGTAATTCCCTATGTATATCTCTGCATGTATTTGGTTTTAATCGGTTTTTAATGGGTATTATTTTTATTTCTAGTATTGATCGTGTGGCACATAAGGACGATTACTTGGCTATCTCCCGGGAAGGATACTTATATGGACGTTGTATATCCATCTACAATGTGAAATCAATAGGCAGACTGTGACCAGTGTGGTCGAAGAAATCCACTTGGACTATATTTAAATTCACCGTTGTACGCATCTGCATACCTATAAAGCTTGAACATCATGGACTCTTGGCCACCCTTATACCTGCCATGGTTGAATTATGTTATCTATATTAGGGAATGATCTTCTATCCTGAGACAATGTCTTTGAATACTGTGAGGAGTTTAGCCATACATTAATAGGTGTACTGTATATATTGTCCATTATATATTCTTTCTCACCAAAAAAAAAAAAATAAATGTTTTCACCGACCCTTTATAAGTTTTTCATTATCATTATTTGTTCACTGTTTTATTTTTATTTTTATTTTTTTGTTTGGTGTTTTGGTTTTTTATTTCTTTGCTTCTTTGTCCTTTTTTTCTTTAATTTTTAATTGTATTGATCTATATGGGCTATTCCAATCTGTGGTTGGTATGGTGGAGCATTGGTTAATTACATCTTGATCGATCAATAAGATACGCTGATATATGGTGTACTACTATATCTTCTTTTTCTTTGTTAAATTTGATATCTTGCTGACTATCTACTTACTTCCTGCAGTTGCGCTGTAGTCTCTACTAATATGTCGGCATAATTTTTATTGCGCATGTCGGACTACAAAAAAATGGCCGCCGCTATGATTTTTTGATGTAGTATGTAATCCTCTAGTGTCTGGCAGCACTGATTCTAGTCGTGCATGCCAGACTACAACAATATGGCCGCACTGTGTGTTCTGCTGCGGTCTTCTCTATGATGGCAGACATTTACGATGTGCGCACGCGCATATACCCGCATTTCATCCCGGAATTGCTTCCTTTGTCCTCGGCGCCATGGCGCCAGCATTTCGGGAGCACATGGGGCCCCATGTGTTCTTTGTTATGCAGCGTCAGGTGTACTCTGAGTGCACTTAGGAGGTAATCCGATGTGATTGACTAGTCCATTTATTACTATGTGCCCCTTCCCCTATATATATATGAAGCCCAGCACTATACCGCTGTACCCCTTGATAAAGGCATCCACCGAAACGTACGTCGGGGTGGACGAGGGTGAGGTGCTAACCTAGTTTGATACATCTTTACACTGACCGGTATGTATATTTTTGATTTTTTTATGTGTCAGGTCCCCTCATTACTGCTTTGGACTTCAAGTCCACATTATATCTGTTTTGGGTAGTCCGACACAAGTGATTTGGTAGATATGGTTTCTGCCGGCGAGTAAATGGTTATTTACATATTACAGTCACCTACACCCTGTCCCTATGGCTACATGCTGATGTTTGCATGGGGATTACTTCCCTTTGTCATGTTTTTTCCTGGTTTTACAATTAATAAAGAGTTTTGTATATTTATATTAATCGGACTGTTTGTGTTTGCTGCTTCTTCTTGTAATGGGAAGGCTGATGCTTTATCCCGAATCCATGCTGCGGATTCCGTACCTGGAACCCCGTCCAAGACCATTCTATCTGACGCCAATTTCATCGGAGTTATCCACGATCAGGACTTGTGGAAGGAGTGCCTATGACGGTGATGTATTTCTGGCCAACCCACCTGTGGATATTAATCTTGTCTTTAAGGGTGGCATGTGGTTCAGAGATCGACGTATCTACATCCCTGAGGTCGTCCGTCTGCAGATCCTCAAGTTGGTACATGACTCCAAGTTGGCTGGTCACAGGGGGGTACAGAAGACACAAGAGTTCCTGAGCCGATTCTTCTGGTGGCCAACTTGCCTGAAGGATACCAACGACTATGTTCTCTCTTGTGAGGTATGTGCTCGTTACAAGACTCCTCATGTGGCACCTATGGGTCTTCTACAACCATTACCTGTTCCGTCCCGCCCTTGGAGGTCTATATCAATGGACTTTATCCTGGAGCTGCCTACATCGGGGGCATGAATACAATCATGGTGGTAGTTGATCGCCTGACTAAAGCTGCTCATTTTGTTCCGTGCACCGGCCTCCCCTCAGCTAAAGATACAGTGAACTTGGTTATACAGAATGTCTTTCGGTTGCATGGGGTTCCGGATGAGATCATCTCTGACCGTGGAGTGCAGTTCACTTCAAGATTCTGGAAGGGGTTTTGCTCTTCACTTAATATTAATGTCTGTCTCTCTTCCGTTAAACATCCCCAGACAAATGGTCAGACTGAGCGTACCAACCAGACGCTGGAACAATATCTAAGATGCTATGTCAGCCATCTCCAGAATGATTGGTTGGAGTTGCTGCCGTTAGCCGAATTTTCATATAACAATTCTCAGAGCGCCTCCACTAAATTTACACCTTTCTTTGCCAATCTGGGTTATCATCTGTGTATCTTACCTAGGTCTCCAATTAATTCTCCGGTTCCGGCAGTGGAGGAAAGGCTGACTGTGATGAGGCAAAATCTGGAGGTTCTGAAGGAATCCCTGACCACAGCTCAAGAACGTTATAAGAGATCGGCTGATAGATTCCGTAAACCTGCACCCATGTTCAAAGTAGGAGATTCCGTGTGGTTAGCAACTAAGAATTTGAAGTTAAACGTTCCTTCACAAAAACTTGGACAGAAATTCATTGGCCCTTTCAAGATCAACGGTATTGTGAGCTCTGTGGCCTGCCGGCTGAAGCTGCCTAGGACTATGAAGGTACACCCAGTTTTTCATGTATCTTTACTAAATCCTGTATCTCCTAATACCTTCCAGGGACGTGTTGTGCCACCTCCACAGCCTGTGGTGATTGATGGGCAAGAACAATTTGTGGTGGAGGAAATTGTTGATTCCAGGATTCGCAGGAATCAGCTCCAATATCTGATAAGATGGCAGGGATATCCCCCTGAGGAAGATTTCTCGTTTTCATCATAGATTCCCGGAGAAACCAGGTCCAGGATCGTCCTGAGGCTGCTTCTAAGGAGGGAGTAATGTCAGGACTCTGAACATTTTTTATTACCTTTTGTGCATTACTGCCCTTTTCCAAGATGGCGTCTTTGGTCTCATGTGCACTGTGTCTTCCTGCTATAAAACTCCACCCCAGCCTTCAGTCTGTGCTAGAGTATTCTGCCTTGCGTCCAGCTCCTTACCTCTGGTGACTCCCTGGCTATATACCTGCTCCTGTGAACCTGTGGGGTTATCCTGCTACTCTGCTCTGAGTTCCTGCTGCATACACCAGTTCCAGTAATCCTCCTTCACCTGCTGCTCGTGTTTACTTCCATCTGTATTTGCTGGACATGTAAGCTGTTTCTGCTCTGCAAGAACTTGAGACTATTACCCAGGATTTATTCGTGTCAAGTATTCTCAAGAATAATTGTGCTTCATAGACTTTCTGCGTGATTGCATTTTCCTCTGAAGTTTCCTATAGACTGCTAAGCTGCATTTAATATTTACTCCAAGTGTTGTGGACTTGAGTTTCTCTCTGCACCTGTTTGAATCACCATGTGATAATATAGACTTCACCACTTATAAAACTGTGTCCTGTAGTTGTCTTGTTCCATGCAAAGAGTCTCCTGAGTTATCCCCTATAATTATTACAAGACTGTAGACTTGGGTGTGTAATAAATATTCTTTATTGATACACTGTTTTGTCTCAGCTAGTATATAATAAGGAAAAGATAATGCTGAGGCATTATTAAGTGGATATTAATTATTAATAGTCAAGTTCAGCGTTAATAGTTAATATCGGACCTCAACAGAGGTGCAGGGAGAGTTCCCCCTTGATAACTATAATTTTAGTATTTTTAGAGGGAATCTCACGCCCTTTAACAGTATGTACAGTAGATGAGTAATTTAATACAGAAAAATGCTTGACTGCTTTTTCTAGACTGTTATGTAACACCGAAATGTACCACAGACGATGTAATAGTATATGGATGAGTAATTGAATACAAAAAAATGTTTCAAGGTTTTTTTGACGTGTTATATAAGACAGAAATATTCCACAACGCACCTAATACTCTATGGGTTACAATGTAGTCAGTTAATTCACCTAAAAAATGAAAATCTGGTCAACTGTCACAGCTATATATTTAGCAATGGACTGCAAAGCCCTAATCCCTGCCTAGGGACTGTATTCAGCCACTCTCCCTGCTCAAGCATCTCTCTCTCTCCCTCCTAGGCTAAATGCAGATTGAATCTGATGCAAAGAGCAAAGCACAAAATTAGCCTTTACAATGACTGGTAGTACAATGATTCAGCTTCAGCACCAGTATTAACATTACAGGACTCTGTTTCATTAAACTGTCTGCACACATGCCTGCACAAGCACTCTCTCTCTCCAATAACAACTGTCACAAAGCTGTCAAATTGTGTTTGTGTGCCACGCCTGGCAGTGCATGTCTTTTTATAATTCCTTATGATATCACACGGTCAGCCAATTACAGTAATCACTACCAAGATGTCCACTGCATTACAGTGAGACACAGGCAATCCCCTCATGCTTATTGGCTGTGTAACAGGCGCCAAACATGGAGAGCGGGGATTCGAGTTTGAAATCGAGCATTAGCTAATGCTCGCTGAGTAACGAGCACATCCGAGCACCCAGATATTCGAGTAATATCCGAGTATTACCGAGCACGTTCACTCATCCCTAATGTTTAACTGGATTTCTCTGTATGGCAACATCAATATTGCATAATCTATTGTTTTATTATTTGTAAAGGCATATAATTTATATAACATATTTCATTTCTCCTCTGCAAGCGAGAGACTTATAGGAAAAAATTACGTCTTTGTAGTATTTTGGATATTTAAGTTTTGCCACTTGTATATCATCAGAAGTTTTATATGTGAAAGCACAATACAATTACAATATGTTTCACAGGCAAATTAACCCAAAGGGTTGAAATGGCTGGTCTTGTATCCAGAATGTTTTTTTCTAAACTGTACTCATACACTTATTATTAACAATATACAGTGGATACAGAAAGTATTCAGACCCCTTTAAATTTTTCACTCTTTGTTTCACTGCAGCTTTTTGGTAAATTCAAAAAAGTTCATTTCTTTCTCATTAATGTACACTCTGCAACCCATATTGATTAAAAAAACAGAAATGTACAATTTTTTGAAGATGTATTAAAAAAGAAAAACTGAAATAACACATGGTCATTAGTGTTGAGCGATACCTTCCGATATGCAAAGGTATCGGTATCGGATTGGATCGGCCGATATCCAAAAAATATCGGATATCGCCGATACCGATACCCGATACCAATGTATATCAATGGGACACAAAATATCGGAATGGTTCCCAGGGTCTGAAGGAGAGGAAACTCTCCTTCAGGCCCTGGGATCCATATTCATGTATAAAATAAAGAATAAAAATAAAAAATATTGATATACTCACCCCTCCGACGGCCCCGGTTCTCACCGATCCAAGCGTCTGCCTCCGTTCCTAAGAATGCAGAGTGAAGGACCTTCGATGACGTCGCGGCTTGTGATTGGTCGCGTGACCGCTCATGTGACCGCTCACGCGACCAATCACAAGCCGCGACGTCATCGAAGGTCCTTCACTCCCTGCATTCTTTGGAACGGAGGCACCGCTAAGAGCCAGGGTCCGCCGGAGGGGTGAGTATATCAATATTTTTTATTTTTATTATTTATTTTTTACATGAATATGGATCCCAGGGCCTGAAGGAGAGTCTCCTCTCCTCCAGACCCTGGGAACCATACGCACCGCACACTTCCGATTCCGATTTCCGATATCGCAAAAATATCGGAACTCGGTATCAGAATTCCGATACAGCAAATATCGGCCGATACCCGATATTTGCAGTATCGGAATGCTCAACACTAATGGTCATAAGTATTTAGACCATTTGCTCAGTATTGAGTAGAAGCACCCTTTTGAGCTAGTACAGTCATGAGAATTCTTGGGAATGATGCAACAAGTTGTACACACCTGGATTTGGGGATCCTCTGTCATTCTTCCTTGCAGATCCTCTCCAGTTCCGTGAGGTTGGATGGTGAACATTGGTGGACAGCCATTTTCAGATCTCTCCAGAGATGCTCATTTGGGTTTAGGACAGGGCTTTGGCTGGACAAGTTAAGGAAGGTCACAGTGTTGTTCTGAAGCCACTCCTTTGTTCTTTTAGCTGTGTGCTTAGGGTTATTGTCTTGTTGGAAGGTGAACCTTTGGCCAAGTCTGAGGTCCAGAGAACTCTGGAAGAGGTTTTTATCCCGGATATCTCTGTACTTGGCCACATTCATGTTTCCTTAAATGGCAACTAGTCGTCCTGTCCCTGCAGCTGAAAAACACCCCCATAGCATGATGCTGCCACCATCATGTTTCACTGTTGAGATTGTATTGGGCAAGTGATGAGCAGTGCCTGTTTTCTCCACACATACTGCTTAAAATTACCACCAAAAAGTTATATCTTCATGTCATCAGATGAGAGAATCTTATTTCTCATAGTCTGGGAGTCCTTCATGTGTTTTTTAGCAAACTATGCAGGGTTTCATATGTCTTGCACTGAGGAGAGACTTCTGTCGGGCCACTCTGCCATAAAGGATCGACTGGTGGAGGGCTGCAGTGATAGTTGACTTTGTGGAACTTTCTCCCATCTCCCTACTGCATCTGTGGAGCTCAGCCACAGTGATCTTGGGTTTTTTTTTCTCTAACTCTCTCACCAAGGTTCTTCTCTCACAATTGCTCAGTTTGGCTGGACAGCCAGGTCTAGGAAGACTTCTGGTGGTCCCAAATTTCTTCCTTTTAAGGATTATGGAGGCCACTGTGCTCTTAAGCACCTTGAGTACTGCAGAAATTCTGTTGTAACCTTAGCCAGATCTGTGCCTTGCCACAATTCTTTCTCTGAGCTCCTTGGCCAGTTCCTTTGACCTCATGATTCTCATTTGGTCTGACATGCACTGTGAGCTGTGAGGTCTTATATAGACAGGTGTGTGCCTTTCCAAATCAAGTCCTATCAGTTTAATTAAACACAGCTGGACTCCAAAGAAGGAGTAGAACCATCTCAAGGAGGATCAGAAGGAACTGGACAGCATGTGACTTAAATATGAGTGCCTGAAAAAAGGGTCTGAATACTTATGACCATGTGAAATTTAAGTTTTTCTTTTTTAATAAATTTACAAAAAATTCTACATTTCTGGTTTTATTCAGTCAAGATGGGGTGCAGAGTGTACATTAATGAAAAAAAATGAACTTTTTTGAATTTACCAAATGGCTGCAATGAAACAAAGAGTGAAAAATTTAAAGGGGTCTTAATACTTTCCGTACCCACTGTATATACATATTAACAATATACCTCAATTGTTTAAAAAAGTTATAATAAATTCTTAATAAAATATGAATATTATTGTATAATTAGGTTTTTTAATATCCCCTTAATCTCTTAATGATCGAGCCAATTTTGACATTAATGGCTAAGCCAAATTTTACAATTCTGACCACTGTCACTTTATGAGGTTATACCTATGGAATGCTTCAACTTATCTCACTGATTTTGAGCCTGTTTTTTCATGCCATATTGTACTTCAAGATATTGGTAAAATTTCTTCGATATGACTTACGTTTATTTGTGAAATAAAATGGAAATTTGGCAAAAAATTTTAAAATTTGACAGTCACACAAATTAGTAAATAACATCTCCCACATGTCTACTTTACATCAGCACAATTTTTTAAACTTAATTTTTTTTTGGTAGGAAGTTAGAAGGGTTAAAAGTTCGCCATCGGTTTCTCATTTTTCTAACAAAATTTACAAAAAACATTTTACAGACCACATCACATTTGAAGTGACTTTGAGGGGTCCATATGACAAAAATATCCAAAAGTGACCCTATTTTAAAAACTGCACCCTTAAGGTGCTTAATACCACATTCAAGAACTTTATTAACCCTTCAAGTTCTTCACAAGAACTACAGCAATTTGGAAGGAAAAACTGAACATTTAATTTTTTTTACCAAAAATTTACTTTAGACACCAATTTTTTTTATTTTCACGGGATAACAGAAGCAAATGGACCCTAAATTTGTTGTGCAATTTCTCCTGAGTATGCCGATATGTAGGGTAAACAAACTGTTTGGGTGCACGGCAGGCTTGGAAGGGAAGGAGCACCGTTCGGACCTTTTGAATGTAAAATTTGCTGGAATAATTAGCGGATGCCATGTCTCGTTTGGAGAGCACCTGATGTGCCTAATCAGTGGAATTCTCCCACAAGTGACTCCATTTTGGAAACCAAACCCCTCTTGGATGTTATCCAGGGGTATAGTGAGCATTTGATTTGGAACCCACAGGTATGACACAGAATTTGATAATATTAGTTTGTCATATTGAATGCATCGTCATTAGTGTTGAGTGCAAATGCTCGCTATTCATGTTTGCATCAGGCACTCTGGTATGCAATGAATATCGTGGGTTCTCGAGTGGCATGCTCGAGTCCCTGTCCTGCTTGTTTCGTGGCTGTTAGTCACTAGAGATGAGTGAACCTTTCAAGGTTCAATTCAGTTTGATTAGCGGAACAATTAGACGTTCGCCGAACATGTTCAACGAACGGTTTGACAAACGTACCCAGACGCCATTAGATTCAATAGGAGGCAAAACCAAAAGTATGCACAATACCTTAAGGGGTGACAAACAGTACAGTCTACTCGACTCCCTGTCTTTGGCAGCTGCACAGCGGTATTATTATTATTTCTTGTGATAGCGCCATTTATGTGAAAAGGGAATACATAATAAAAACAAGTACAATAATCTTAAACAGTACAAGTCACCGACTGCTACTGGAGGAGAGAGGACCCTGCCCATGAGGGATCGCAGTCTACAAAGAATGGGGGAGGCTACAATAGGTGAGAGTAGCGCTGCGTGCACTGTGGTATGGGGAAGCGATGGTTAGTGTAGGTTGTAGGCTTATCAGAAAAGGTATTTCTTCAGGTTCCTTTTGATGGTTCCCATGGTAGGTGAGTATGATATGTTGAGGGACATAGTTCCAGAGTGGAGGGGATCTACGGGAGTAATCTAGTACGCGATTGTGGGAAGAGGAGATAAAAGGGGAATAGAGAAGGAGATCTTGTGACAATCAGAGGTTGCGTTCAGGTAAGTATCAGGAGACTAGGTCACAATGGAGGAGACAGGTTTGGATCGCTCTGTATGCCAAACTTAGGATTCTCCGCCTTACTTCTCTTACGGGTAAGTACTGGATTTTTTCAAAATTTTCATTTTTTTCATTTTCTTCATCATTTTTTTAAAATTTTTAAATTTTTTAAATTTTTATTTTTATTTTATTGTTTTATTTTTATTTATTTTTTATTATCATTTTTTTTTTTTTCAATTTTTCCTCATTTTGATCATTTTCATTATTTTTATTTTCATTTACTTCATTTTTATTTTTTTTCAGTTTTCATTACTTCCTTCATTATTTTCTTCATTATTTTCTTCATTATTTTTCATTGTTTTTCATTTTTATTATCCTCTTCATCCATTTTCTTCATTCTTTCCATTTTCTCAATTTTGTTTGTTTTCATTTTATTCACAAAATTTTCTATTTTATATGTTTATCTCTATGCCCATTTAATTTTATTTTATTTTATTCCGATTTTATCTTTATTTTCTTTACTTTTTGTTCTGTCATATCTTTCAACTTTCTCCCTAATATTCTTAGCAGTCTCTATGCCTTCCCTAGTTAATCTCATTTATGACCTGCTTTCCAGCTCCGCTCATTACAGGTACACTTCTTCCTGTTGCACTTCGTTCCATCATACCAGTGCTCACACCGCGACTACGCACAGAGCTCCCCACCATACAGGATTTTCAAGCCTCCTTTTCCTTACAGACCATTGCGCTTGCGCAAACTGCGCTGCTGCAGTCTGAGCCTCATTCTGACTTCTTTCATTTTCGGCCACCTCATATATAGTTTGGCGCCTGGCAGCATGCTCCCACACACCACCGCAGCTCCCTGATGCAGCATACAAGTAGGTCGGTACGCTCTCCATTACCCTCTTTTCAAGCTCGCCTCTACCTTTATCTTACTTCTATGACCTTCTCCCCCACAGCCCCTAAGGGGACTCCAGCAATTTACATGAGAACACCTCATCCTCTTGTTTTTCTATTATGAGGTTAGTACCTACCGCTTTATAACTGTAATCCACATCCACCACCCGCTTGTTATTGTGATCTCTGTAAACCTTTATTATGATCTCTGTGGACATTTATCATTGTGATCTGTGTGAATGTTTAATATTGAGCTTTCTTTGGACATTTATTTCTTCTCTTTATACGTGTATATACAGTTTTGTAACATTAAACATGGATAAAACCAAATTCATCATCTTTCGACCACCTCATTCAACCCCCCAAACTGACCTATCCATCGAAATCAATGGCTTGATCTCGCCTTCAAATCTGAGATCCAAGCCCTTTCCCCTTCCTGCTGACTCCAACTCAAATGTACACATAACTGTGTTCGTTTATAGTAGTCTCCTTGATATACCTTTGGTATTACCCATGAAACTACTAGATTGATGTATTTATTATTGTAACTAAGGGTACTTGAAATACCGACAATCCCCTCTGGGGTATCACCGCACTATAGTTCATAAGATCTTGTTTTCTTGGGGTTTTTTTACAGAGTTTCACTCTTGTATGAGTGTACAAATATATACATATCAATTCATTATTTAAATGGCCTTTGTATAATTTTTATATTATTTTATATTGTACTAGATGGCAGCCCGATTCTAAAGAATCGGGAGTCTAGAATCCATATATACTTTATTTATTCAAATGTAAGAATAATACAATTAATAAATAATAGTAAGAAAGAACAAAAAATGGCTGCACTCACCGGCTCTTGACAATTCTTGACAGTACGGCACATTTCTGATTGGTCGCTCGCGGCAGGCGGCAACCAATCAGAAAAGTGCCGCGCACCACGAAGGCATATATCTTTGTCCACCCTGAGCGGGTGTAGGACGCTGGTGACGTCACTTATCTCCGGACAAAGCCACGGAAGTTGGCACAAATTGCCGGAAGTAGTATTCTAGGCAATTATATATTAGATTTTAATGTTATCAGTGTTTACCTTTGAACGTTTATATTGTATTGTCCTGTCACCAGCCATGTGTACGATTATCGGCCGAAAGCCTCTCTGGAACCAATAATCACCCCATGTAAAGGTATCTTTATAAGTTAAAGATTCAGAATACTATGACTTTTATCATATCCTGAACAGTCAAGTTTTTTATGAACCGTTAAGGTTTTCTGGTTGAAGTAAAAAAAACTCTGAGTGTTTACAGTTTGAAACCATAAAATGTTGAAAAATTATGTCATTCTTGAGTATATCACTCAATGGTGCTCATAAACGTGTCAAATTTGATCTATAATATACTTTAATATACGTTACTTTAATCTTTAATATACTTAAGAACAGGGCCCCAGACATCACACAGGGGGTCTGAAACACCGCACAGTGGTCCAAAATATCGCTGTGCTCTGCCTGGGGCCCCATATGCTGCCTGGGGCCCCTGTGCTCTGCCTGGGGCCCCTGTGCTCTGCCTGGGGCCCCTGTGCTCTGCCTGGGGACCCTGTGCTCTGCCTGGGGCCCCATATGCTGCCTGGGGCCCCTGTGCTCTGCCTGGGGCCACTGTGCTCTGCCTGGGGCCCCGTAGGCTGCCTGGGGCCCCTGTGCTCTGCCTGGGACCACTGTTCTCTGCCTGGGGCCCCATATGCTGCCTGGGGCCCCTGTGCTCTGCCTGGGGCCACTGTGCTCTGCCTGGGGCCCCATATGCTGCCTGGGGCCCCTGTGCTCTGCCTGGGTGTAGGACACTGGTGACGTCACTTAGCTCCGGACATTAGCTCCGGACATTAGCTCCGGACATTAGCTCCGGACATTATCTCCGGACATTAGCTCCGGACAAAGCCACGGAAGTTGGCACAAATTGCAGGAAGTAGTATTCTAGGCAATTATATATTAGATGGGCATTTCCTGAAGGAAATACATGGTGCTTGAACAGCGCTACCAGCTTTACAGCAGCACTTTTCACACACGAGACTGGGGGGCGCGCTTACTTTTGCACCCGGGGCTGGGGGCGCGCTTACTTTTGCACCCGGGGGCGCACTTACTTTTGCACCCGGAGGCGCACTTACTTTTGCACCCGGGGGCGCACTTACTTTTGCACCCGGGGGCGCACTTACTTTTGCACCCGGGGGCGCACTTACTTTTGCACCCGGGGGCGCACTTACTTTTGCACCCGGGGGCGCACTTACTTTTGCACCCGGGGGCGCACTTTTGCACCCGGGGGCGCACTTACTTTTGGGGCCGCACTTACTTTTGGTGGGCGGGGCTCCTCGGCCTCCGATTTGGTTGGTGGGGCCCCTCGTCCTCCGATTTGGTGGGTGGGGACCCTCGGCCTCCGATTTGGTGGGCGGGGACCGGCCTCCGATTTGGTGGGCGGGGACCCTCGGCCTCCGATTTGGTGGGCGGGGACCCTCGACCTCCGATTGGTGGGCGGGGACCCTCGGCCTCCGCTTTGGTGGGCGGGGCCCCTCGGCCTCCGATTTGGTGGGCGGGGTCCCTCTGCCTCCGATTTGGTGGGCGAGGACCCTCGGCCTCCGCTTTGGTTGGCGGGGCCCCACGGCCTCCGATTTGGTGGGCGGGGTCCCTCTGCCTCCGCTTTGGTGGGCGGGGCCGCTCGGCCTTCGATTTGGTGGGCGGAGCTCCACGGCCTCCGATTTGGTTGGTGGGGCCCCTCGGCCTCCGATTTGGTGGGCGGGGCCCCTTATCCTCCGATTTGGTGGGCGGGGACCCTCAGCCTCCGATTTGGTGGGCGGGGACCCTCGGCCTCCGATTTGGTGGGCGGGGACCCTCGGCCTCCGATTTGGTGGGCAGGGACCCTCGGCCTCCGATTTGGTGGTCGGGGACCCTCGGCCTCCGCTTTGGTGGGCGGGGCCCCTCGGCCTCCGATTTGGTGGGTGGGGTCCCTCTGCCTCCGATTTGGTGTGCGGGGACCCTCGGCCTCCGCTTTGGTGGGCAGGGCCCCTCGGCCTTCGATTTGGTGGGCGGGGCCCCTCGGCCTCCGATTTGGTTGGTGTGGACCCTCGGCCTCCGATTTGGTGGGCGGGGACCCTCGGCGTCCGATTTGGTGGGCGGGGACCCTCGGCCTCCGATTTATTGGGCGGGGACCCTCGGCCTCCGATTTGGTGGGCGGGGCCCATCGGCCTCCGATGTGGTGGGCGGGGCCCCTCGGCCTCCGATTTGGTGGGCGGGGACCCCCGGCCTCCGATTTGGTGGGTGGGGCCCCTCGGCCTCCGATTTGGTGGGAGGGGCCCCTCGGCCTCCGATTTGGTGGGCGGGGACCCTCGGCCTCCGATTTGGTAGGCGGGGCCCCTCGGCCTCCGATTTGGTGGGCGGGGACCCTCGGCCTCCAATTTGGTGGGCGGGGACCCTCGGCCTCCGATTTTGTGGGCGGGGACCCTCGGCCTCCGATTTGGTGGGCGGGGCCCCTCGGCCTCCGATGTGGTGGGCGGGGCCCCTCGGCCTCCGATGTGGTGGTCGGGGCCCCTCGGCCTCCGCTTTGGTGGGCGGGGCCGGGCCGCTCGGCCTCCGCTTTGGTGGGCGGGGCCGCTCGGCCTTCGATTTGTTGGGCGGGGCTCCTCGGCCTCCGATTTGGTTGGCAGGGCCCCTCGGCCTCCGATTTGGTTGGCGGGTCCCCTTATCCTCCGATTTGGTGGGCGGGGACTCTCGGCCTCCGATTTGGTGGGCGGGGACCCTCGGCCTCCGATTTGGTGGGCGGGGCCCCTCGGCCTCCAATTTGGTTGGCGGGGCCCCTCGGCCTCCGATTTGGTGGGCGGGGACCCTCGGCCTCCGATTTGGTGGGCGGGGCCCCTCGGCCTCCGATTTGGTTGGTGGGGCCCCTCGGCCTCCGATTTGGTGGGCGGGGACCCTCGGCCTCCGATTTGGTGGGCGGGGACCCTCGGCCTCCAATTTGGTGGGCGGGGACCCTCGGCCTCCGATTTGGTGGGCGGGGACCCTCGGCCTCCGATTTAGTGGGCGGGGACCCTTGGCCTCCGATTTGGTGGGCGGGGCCCCTCGGCCTCCGATGTGGTGGGCGGGGCCCCTCGGCCTCCGCTTTGGTGGGCGGGGCCAGGCCCCTCGGCCTCCGCTTTGGTGGGCGGGGCCGCTCGGCCTTCGATTTGGTGGGCGGGGCTCCTCAGCCTCCGATTTGGTTGGCGAAGCCCCTCGGCCTCCGATTTGGTTGGCGGGGCCCCTCGGCCTCTGATTTGGTGGGCGGGGACTCTCGGCCTCCGATTTGGTGGGCGGGGACCCTCGGCCTCCGATTTGGTGGGCGGGGACCCTCGGCCTCCGATTTGGTGGGCAGGGACCCTCGGCCTCCGATTTGGTGGTCGGGGACCCTCGGCCTCCGCTTTGGTGGGCGGGGCCCCTCGGCCTCCGATTTGGTGGGCGGGGTCCCTCTGCCTCCGATTTGGTGTGCGGGGACCCTCGGCCTCCACTTTCGTGGGCGGGGCCCCTCGACCTTCGATTTGGTTGGCGGGGCTCCTCGGCCTCCGATTTGGTTGGTGGGGCCCCTCGGCCTCCAATTTGGTGGGCGGGGACCCTCGGCCTCCGATTTGGTGGGCGGGGACCCTCGGCCTCTGATTTGGTGGGCGGGGACCCTCGGCCTCCGCTTTGGTGGGTGGGGCCCGTCGGCCTCCGATTTGGTGGGCGGGGCCCCTCGGCCTCCGATTTGGATGGTGTGGACCCTCGGCCTCCGATTTGGTGGGCGGGGACCCTCAGCCTCCGATTTGGTTGGCGGGGACCCTC
Organism: Ranitomeya variabilis; assembly: GCF_051348905.1. Lineage (NCBI taxonomy): Eukaryota > Metazoa > Chordata > Amphibia > Anura > Dendrobatidae > Ranitomeya > Ranitomeya variabilis. The sequence continues at coordinate 820,703,624 of NC_135232.1, read as the reverse complement.
GGCCTCCGATTTGGTGGGCGGGGCCCCTCGGCCTCCGATGTGGTGGGCGGGGCCCCTTGGCCTCCGATTTGGAGGGCGGGGACCCCCGGCCTCCGATTTGGTGGGCGGGGCCCCTCGGCCTCCGATTTGGTGGGCGGGGACCCTCGGCCTCCGATTTGGTGGGAGGGGACCCTCGGCCTCCGATTTGGTGGGCGGGGACCCTCGGCCTCCGATTTGGTGGGTGGGGCCCCTCGGCCTCCGATGTGGTGGTCGGGGCCCCTCGGCCTCCGCTTTGGTGGTCGGGGCCGGGCCCCTCGGCCTCCGCTTTGGTGGGCGGGGCCGCTCGGCCTTCGATTTGGTGGGCGGGGCTCCTCGGCCTCCGATTTGGTTGGCGGGGCCCCTCGGCCTCCGATTTGGTTGGCGGGGCCCCTCGGCCTCCGATTTGGTGTGTGCTCTGCCTGGGGCCACTGTGCTCTGCCTGGGGCCCCATATGCTGCCTGGGGCCCCTGTGCTCTGCCTGGGGCCCCTGTGCTCTGCCTGGGGCCCCATGTTCTGCCTGGGGCCCCTGTGCTCTGCCTGGGGCCACTGTGCTCTACCTGGGTGTAGGACACTGGTGACGTCACTTATCTCCGGACATTAGCTCCGGACATTAGCTCCGGACATTAGCTCCGGACATTAGCTCCAGACATTATCTCCGGACATTAGCTCCGGACAAAGCCACGGAAGTTGGCACAAATTGCAGGAAGTAGTATTCTAGGCAATTATATATTAGATATTCTATTTGTTTTCTCACGTAAGACCAACACTTTGTATTTTTGCTTTTTCCAGTAAGGTTTGATAAAGACCCAGCGGGTCGAAACGTTACCTTATACCACTGCGGTGAACCACTTACTTTTGGTGTATTGAAAATAAAAAGCCACAATTTTTGCAATTTAAAGGAACTTTGAGTGCGACTGTTCATTCTCGAGACTAAATTTTGGTGGATTAACTCCACGTACGATCAGCACCACCGAATGAGCAAGAGTGTGCATCTTTCTCTTCTCTACAAACTTAGGGTTCTGAACAGGAGTTTCTAGGCAATGGGGAGCCAGTGCCATAATTGACAGAGGGGAGAAGCCAGAGAATAGCAGGGTGACAGGTAGATTAGTTGGCCAGCAGAGTTAAAGGGAACCTGTCACCCCGTTTTTTTCAGTATGAGATAAAAATACCATTAAATAGGGCCTGATCTGTGCTGGACAATAGTGTATTTTGTGTACCCTGATTCCCCACCTATGCTGCCGAAATACCTTACCAAAGTCGCCGTTTTCGCCTGTCAATCAAGGTGGTGTGGTCAAATGGGCGTGGTGAAATCGCTTCTTCTCCCCCAGATCTTGCTTATCTTTCCGTTGGTGGCGTAGTGGTTTGCGCATGCCCAACAGCGGAATGCACTGCGCAGCTGAAGAAAAAGAGCACGATCTGCGCTATTCACCGCTTTATCGCTGGTGGCGGCCATCTTCCTGAGGCCGCGCGTGCGCAGATGGAGCGCTCTGCTGCCAGGGGCTTCAAGAAAATGGCCGCAGGATGCCGTGCGTGCGCAGATGGAGATCGTGGCGGCCATTTTCCTGAAGCCAAGATGCGAACTCGGCTTCAGGAAAATGGCCGCCGCGATCTCCATCTGCGCACGCGCGGCATCCCGCGGCCATTTTCCTGAAGCCCTGGGCAGCAGAGCGCCCCATCTGCACACGCGCGGCCTCAGGAAGATGGCCGCCACCAGCGATAAAGCGGTGAATAGCGCAGATCGCGCTCTTTTTCTTCAGCTGTGCAGTGCATTCCGCTGTTGGGCATGCGCAAACCACTACGCCACCAATGGAAAGATAAGCAAGATCTGGGGGAGAAGAAGTGATTTCACCATGCCCATTTGACCAGACCACCTTGATTGACAGGCGAAAACGGCGACTTTGTCCAACACAGATCAGGCCCTATTTAATGGTATTTTTATCTCATACTGAAAAAATGGGGTGACAGGTTCTCTTTAAGGATAGATTGGTTGGGTGTGATAGTGTTAGAAGGGAGGCGATGAGGGCATGCACTAGTGTTTTTGCACATTTATGGTTGAGGAATCTGCAGATTTGGGAGATATTTTTGAGTTGGAGTCGGCAGGAAGGGGAAAGGACTTGGATCTCAGATTTGAAGGAGAGAATAAAGCCATTGATTTTGATGGATAAGTCAGTTTGGGGGGGTTGAATGAGGTGGTGGAAAGATGATGAATTCGGTTTTATCCATGTTTAATTTTACAAAACTATCAATATCAATGCCATCATGAGGGGGAACCCTTGCATTTTGATCTTCAAAAATGGAATAGTGGCCTGAGGTTGCCTGTCACACCTTGGAGGTTTTGTCATGCCTGACAGACAACATTCGATCAGAACGTGTCTTCAGCGCTGCTGGTGGTATTCTTCCAAAATGTGGCATTGATTCAGAAAAACGGTATTAGCACAGAGAATTTATATTTTAAAATGTGGCCTTCTGCTTTGCCACTGAGACACAGTTTTAGCACAAACAATTTGCCTCCCTCCCAGGACTAGCGGTGGACACCGCGTCATGCCGGAGCAACACGGCACTTAAGCATTGTGAGACACTCTATATTCCCTTTTAGGTCTGGACGGTCACATTCCACTTGTAACCACCACAGAGGAGGTGGTCTTTGCTAGACTCTGTACCGAGCGGCGACACATGCTGCTTTTATAAACTGAAGTACGCAACTGAGGAAGGTCTCTCAGACCGAAACGCTTTGGTACTACAATAAATATACGGAGTTGCTTTACACTTAAGTTGAGTGCCAGGTACTTTGTATCTATAGCACCCCAATATTAGGCCTAAGAATTTTTAAGTGGAAATCTGGGGTCATAGGAGGTGTTCATAGGTGCGACACTTTGGAGTAGCTAATTGGCCCTCTAGGCTGCACCCCAATATTAGGCTTAATGATTTTCAGGTGGAAATCTGGTTTTCTGATTTTCAACTGAAACACAGTTTTAGCACAAACGATTTGGAGTAGCTAATTGGGTCTCGTGGCTGCACCACTATATTAGGTCTAATGATTTTTAAGTGGAAATCTGTCCTTCTGATTTGTCATTGAAACACAGTTTTATAACAAACGATTTAGAGTAGCTAATTGGACCTCGGTAGAAGGGTGTGCTCGGTGGTACTCCATGGTTTCAATACGTTGGACTCTGGGAAAATGGCCTCCGGAGGGAGCCAAGATCTCGGGAGTAGGGTTGAGCGACTTTCATTTTTTTAAGATCGAGTAGGGTTTTGGGAAACCCGATTTTGTCCAGAGTCGAGTCGAGTGCAGTCGGCCGATTATCGCTAAAAGTCGGGGATCGACCGAAACACGAAACCCAATGCAAGTCAATGGGGAAGCATAGTCGGCAGTGAGTGGAGGCCAGGAAAACACCTACAGTGCCCATTTTAATGCCAAAAACATCCATTCTTGTTTCTGAAGCTTGCCAATCTTAATTAACTGTATAATAATAGTTGGGCATAGGGAATTGGGGGAAAGTTGTGGGGGGAGTAGGGCTGGCTCAAGTTTTTCGTGGGCCCAGGAAATGCGGACTACGTCACGGCGGTGTTGCAGGGAAAGGTAAGTATTTAAAAGTTGCAAGTGCTGTGATCCTGAGCAAGCAGGGGGGGGCCCACTCGTTCGCATTGCCACTGGCACAGGGCCCCTCAAAGTACGGCGGTGTGTTTGCATGGCGGGGGCGCCTCCCACCAGCAGCGACACTTTTGCGTACTCTGAGGGGCCCTGTGCCAGTGACGTCGCCAACGAGTATGCCCCCCCACCTGATGAAGGAACCTGCACTTTCATCTGCACCTTCCTCTTTGTCCCTGTGTAAGGTGGTATAACATGCGGGAAGGGGAACCTTACTTTCAGCAGGGTCAGATTCTGGCTGTGTAGAGTACAAGGGGAATGTAGTGGTCTAGGTCAATGTACCAGCAGACTCATTTAGCAGTGGCTGGGCAATGGGCAGGATGAGGAGGAAACAGATATAGGGCCAAAGAATAAAGTAGGCTACATGCAGTTCAAAATTGGTAACAGGACTAAACAGGCGGCATTGCTTTGTTCAGTGGAGTAGCAAACCCAAGAGCAGCAGACACTGTTTCAAGGGCCTAACCACACTAGTAGGCCAAATGCAGTTTAATATCTGATAGTATAGGGCGAAAGCCAGAATGTGGAAGCTCAGCTTTGTTCAGTTGAGGACAACACCAGGGAGGGGCAGACACCTTTAGTAGGCCGGAAAAGCCTATTGCATTTTTTAAAATGGTAATTTGGAGCAGAAGGTTGAAGCTCAGCTTTATTTAGTTGAGGGCAACACCAGGGAGGGGCAGAAGCCGTTAGTATGCCCTAACCACCATTTTTTTTTTTAAAACCACTTAATGAGAGCCGGAAGGTTGAAGCTCAGCTTTATTTAGTTGAGGACAACACCAGGCAGGGGCACACAGACAGACACCTTTAGTAGGCCGGAAAAGCCTATTGCATTTTTTAAAATGGTAATTTGGAGCAGAAGGTTGAAGCTCAGCTTTATTTAGTTGAGGGCAACACCAGGGAGGGGCAGAAGCCGTTAGTAGGCCCTAACCAAAGTTGAAGGCCAAATGCAGTTTAATTTCTGATACTATAGGCCGAAAGCCAGAAGGTGGAAGCTCCGATTTAGACAGTGGAGGACAATTTGAATTAGGGACTGCAGACAGACTTAGTAGGCTGTCCCCTGTGGACCATGCATCCACCACATTAACCCATTGCGCCGTAATGGACACGTAATCTTCCGTGGCCATGCCTACAGGTCCATGCGTCTGTTGTCAGGTGCACCTTTGTACTCACAGATTGCCAGAGTGCATGGACAATGCGGTCTTCTACATGCTGGTGGAGGGTTGGGATGGCTTTTCTCGCAAAAGAAGTGTCGACTGGTTAGCTTGTAGCGTGGTACAGCGTAGTCCATCATGGCCTTATTAATAGTAAATAAAATATATAACTAGGCTCTATGAACTTTTAAATAGGTTCCAGGGGTACACGGGCAGCATTGGTGTGGTCAGTGGAGGAGTATTGCAAGTAGGGGCTGCAGACAGGCTATCAAAGGCCTAAAATAACAAACAGTAGGCAGTCATGGCAGTTTTACATCGGTTACATGGATACACAGGCAGGCACTCCAGGCAGCATTGTGGTCAGTGGAGGAGTATTGCAAATAGGGGCCGCAGACAGGCTATCAAAGGCCTAAAATAACAAACAATAGGCTCATTGCAGTTTTACAGCGGTTACATGGATAGACGGGCAGGCAGCTTGGTGGTGAGTGGAGGAGTATTTAAAGTAGGGACCGCAGACAGGCTATCAAAGGCCTAACATAACAAACAATAGGCTCATGGCAGTTTTACAGCGGTTACATGGATACACGGGCAGGCAGCTTGGTGGTCAGTGGAGGAGTATTTAAAGTAGGGACCGCAGACAGGCTTCAAAGGCCTAACATAAGAAAATGGGCTGGCTGTAGGCACTTTATAATTGGTTCCAGGGGTACACGGGCAGCAGTGGTCTGGCCAGTGGAGGACTAGTGGAAGGAGGGACCGCAGACAGGCTTCAAAGGCCTAACATAAAAAAAATGGGCTGGCTGTAGGCACTTTATAATTGGTTCCAGGGGTACACGGGCAGCAGTGGTCTGGTCAGTGGAGGACTAGTGGAAGGAGGGACCGCAGACAGGCTTCAAAGGCCTAAAATAACAAACAATAGGCTCATGGCAGTTTTACAGCGGTTACATGGATACACGGGCAGGCAGCTTGGTGGTCAGTGGAGGAGTATTTAAAGTAGGGACCGCAGACAGGCTTCAAAGGCCTAACATAAGAAAATGGGCTGGCTGTAGGCACTTTATAATTGGTTCCAGGGGTACACGGGCAGCAGTGGTCTGGTCAGTGGAGGACTAGTGGAAGGAGGGACCGCAGACAGGCTTCAAAGGCCTAACATAAAAAAACGGGCTGGCTGTAGGCACTTTATAATTGGTTCCAGGGGTACACGGGCAGCAGTGGTCTGGTCAGTGGAGGACTAGTGGAAGGAGGGACCGCAGACAGGCTTCAAAGGCCTAACATAAGAAAATGGGCTGGCTGTAGGCACTTTATAATTGGTTCCAGGGGTACACGGGCAGCAGTGGTCTGGTCAGTGGAGGACTAGTGGAAGGAGGGACCGCAGACAGGCTTCAAAGGCCTAAAATAACAAACAATAGGCTCATGGCAGTTTTACAGCGGTTACATGGATACACGGGCAGGCAGCTTGGTGGTCAGTGGAGGAGTATTTAAAGTAGGGACCGCAGACAGGCTTCAAAGGCCTAACATAAGAAAATGGGCTGGCTGTAGGCACTTTATAATTGGTTCCAGGGGTACACGGGCAGCAGTGGTCTGGCCAGTGGAGGACTAGTGGAAGGACGGACCGCAGACAAGCTTCAAAGGCCTAACATAAAAAAATGGGCTGGCTGTAGGCACTTTATAATTGGTTCCAGGGGTACACGGGCAGCAGTGGTCTGGTCAGTGGAGGACTAGTGGAAGGAGGGACCGCAGACAGGCTTCAAAGGCCTAAAATAACAAACAATAGGCTCATGGCAGTTTTACAGCGGTTACATGGATACACGGGCAGCTTGGTGGTGAGTGGAGGAGTAGTGCAAGGAGTGTCTGTCCCAGTACTCCCAAAATATAAATAGATGTTAATGTCTCGCAAAACAACCAAAACAAAAAAAAAGGTGGCATACTTAGGTACAGGGGTGGGCTCATCTGCTGAGTTTCTGACATAGTAATTTGGCAGTAACTATTTAATGGTGCCAATATAGGACACAGACACAGACTACTTTAAGTTGCATCGTAGATGTCTACAAATTTGTATTGTCAGTGCCAGACATTGAATGATGTCAGCGAATAGACTAAAGATTGGTGGAGCTGTGCGACATAATTTTGCATGTGGTAGAGCACATTTTGAGCTGGCGTAGGGGGGAACTCTCTAGAGGCCGGCGGGACCGCCCCAGGGCCCCTCATGTTACAACGGTGTGTCTGACGTTGGGTGCGCACCACCACCGCCAGAGACACTACATTGTACTATGAGGGACCCAGTAGCAATGCCGTCAACCAAAAGCGAGCACACCCACCTCTTCAGACAAACAGCAGTCTCACGGGTGCTTGCGCCAAGTCGCGATACCACGGCCCCGTGTGGGGAGTTTGGCCATTTAGGGAGGTGTAAACATGTCGTATGCTGTACAATCAGCTGCAGCAAATTAGACATTAGAAAAGTAATTCACAGGCAAGAGCCTTTCATAGGAAAGCTAGGTGTCGGCCGGGCAAGGTGGGGCAAAAGATTTCGAAATCCAGTTGTGGTTCATTTTAATGAATGTTAGATCGTCAACATTTTGGGTAGCCAGACGAGTCCTTTTTTCGGTTAATATTGAACCTGCAGCACTGAATACTCTTTCTGATAGGACACTTGCTGCCGGGCAAGCAAGCTCCTGCAATGCATATTCTGCCAATTCTGGCCAGGTGTCTAATTTGGAGGCCCAGTAATCAAATGGGAATGACGGTTGAGGGAGAACATCGATAAGGGATGAAAAATAGTTAGTAACCATACTGGACAAATGTTGTCTCCTGTCACTTTCAATTGATGCAGCAGTACCTGTCCTGTCTGCGGTCATAGCAAAATCACTCCACAACCTGGTCAGAAAACCCCTCTGTCCAACGCCACTTCTGATGTGTGCACCCCTAACACTCCTAGTCTGCTGCCCCCTGGAGCTCGTGTGAGAACGATCACGTGCGCTGTGTGCTGGGAATGCCTGAAGCAAACGGTCAACAAGAGTTGACTGTTTGGTTGCTAATATTAGTTCCAAGTTCTCATGTGGCATAATATTTTGCAATTTGCCTTTATAGCGTGGATCAAGGAGGCAGGCCAACCAGTAATCGTCATCGTTCATCATTTTCGTAATGCGTGTGTCCCTTTTTAGGATACGTAAGGCATAATCCGCCATGTGGGCCAAAGTTCCAGTTGTCAAATCTCCGGTTGTGATTGGTTGAGGGGCAGTTGCAGGCAAATCTACGTCACTTGTGTCCCTCAAAAAACCAGAACCCGGCCGTGACACGCAACCAATTTCCTGTGCCCCCGGGAAAGGTTCGGCATTAAAAATATACTCATCCCCATCATCCTCCTCGTCCTCCACCTCCTCTTCGCCCGCTACCTCGTCCTGTACACTGCCCTGACCAGACAATGGCTGACTGTCATCAAGGCTTTCCTCTTCCTCTGGTGCAGACGCCTGCTCCTTTATGTGCGTCAAACTTTGCATCAGCAGACGCATTAGGGGGATGCTCATGCTTATTACGGCGTTGTCTGCACTAACCAGCCGTGTGCATTCCTCAAAACACTGAAGGACTTGACACATGTCTTGTATCTTAGACCACTGCACACCTGACAACTCCATGTCTGCCATCCTACTGCCTGCCCGTGTATCCTCCCACAAATAAATAACAGCACGCCTCTGTTCGCACAGTCTCTGAAGCATGTGCAGTGTTGAGTTCCACCTTGTTGCAACGTCTATGATTAGGCGATGCTGGGGAAGGTTCAAAGACCGCTGATAGGTCTGCATACGGCTGGCGTGTACAGGCGAACGTCGGATATGTGAGCAAAGTGCACGCACTTTGAGGAGCAGGTCGGAGAACCCAGGATAAGTTTTCAATAAGCACTGCACCACCAGGTTTAAGGTGTGAGCCAGGCAAGGAATGTGTTTCAGTTGGGAAAGGGAGATGGCAGCCATGAAATTCCTTCCGTTATCACTCACTACCTTGCCTGCCTCAAGATCTACTGTGCCCAGCCACGACTGCGTTTCTTGTTGCAAGAACTCGGACAGAACTTCCGCGGTGTGTCTGTTGTCGCCCAAGCACTTCATAGCCAATACAGCCTGCTGACGCTTGGCAGTAGCTGGCCCATAATGGGAGAACTGGTGTGCAACAGTGTCATCTGCCGATGGAGTGGTTGGCAGACTGCGTTCTGTGGAAGAGCTGTAGCTTCTGCAGGAGGACGAGGAGGAGGAGGAGGAGGGGGTGCGAACGCCTACAGCCAACTGTTTCCTAGACCGTGGGCTAGGCACAACTGTCCCTAAATTGATGTCGCCTGTGGACCCTGCATCCACCACATTCACCCAGTGTGCCGTGATGGACACATAACGTCCCTGGCCATGCCTACTGGTCCATGCATCTGTAGTCAGGTGCACCTTTGTACTCACAGATTGCCTGAGTGCATGGACGATGCGCTGTTTAACATGCTGGTGCAGGGCTGGGATGGCTTTTCTGGAAAAAAAGTGTCGACTGGGTAGCTCGTATCGTGGTTCAGCGTACTCCATCAGGGCTTTGAAAGCTTCGCTTTCAACTAACCGGTAGGGCATCATCTCTAACGAGATTAGTCTAGCTATGTGGGCGTTAAAACACTGTGTATGCGGATGCGAGGATAAGTACTTCCTTTTTCTAACCAGAGTCTCATGTAGGGTGACCTGGACTGGAGAGCTGGAGATCGTGGAACTTTCGGGTGTGCCGGTGTACATGGCAGACTGAGAGACGGTTGGAGACGGTATTGTTTCCGCCGGTGCCCTAGATGCAATATTTCCTCCAACAAAACTGGTGATTCCCTGACCCTGACTGCTTTTGGCTGGCAAAGAAACCTGCACAGATACTGCCGGTGGTGCGGAAAATGGTGGCCTTACAGTGACGGAAGGGATGTTGCGTTGCTGACTAGCTTCATTGGCCGAGGGTGCTACAACCTTGAGGGACGTTTGGTAGTTAGTCCAGGCTTGAAAATGCATGGTGGTTAAGTGTCTATGCATGCAACTAGTATTTAGACTTTTCAGATTCTGACCTCTGCTTAAGCTAGTTGAACATTTTTGACAGATGACTTTGCGCTGATCAGTTGGATGTTGTTTAAAAAAATGCCAGACTGCACTCTTCCTAGACTCGGATCCCTTTTCAGGGATTGCAGACTGAGCTTTAACCGGATGGCAACGCTGTGCTCCAACAGGTTTTGGCTTTGACACGCGTTTTGGGCCAGATACGGGCCCGGCAGATGGAACCTGTTGCGATGTTGATGCCTGCTGCGGCCCCTCCTCCACCTCCGCTTCTGAACTACTGCCGCCTGCACCCTATTCCCCCAATGGCTGCCAATCGGGGTCAATAACTGGGTCATCTATTACCTCCTCTTCGAGCTCGTGTGCAACTTCGTCTGTGTCACTGTGTCGGTCGGTGGTATAGCGTTCGTGGCGGGGCAACATAGTCTCATCAGGGTCTGATTGTGGATCTGTACCCTGAGAGGGCAATGTGGTGGTCTGAGTCAAAGGAGCAGCATAGTACTCTGGCTGTGGCTGTGCATCAGTGCACTCCATGTCAGAATATACTTGTAATGGGCATGGCCTGTTAAATGTTTCACTTTCTAAGCCAGGGACGGTATGTGTAAAGAGCTCCATGGAGTGACCCGTTGTGTCGCCTGCTGCATCCTTCTCTCTTGTTGTAGTTTTTGCTGAGGAGGACAAGGAAGCGACTTGTCCCTGACCGTGAACATCCACAAGCGACGCGCTGCTTTTACATTTACCAGTTTCGGAAGAGGAGGCAAAAGAGCTAGAGGCTGAGTCTGCAATGTAAGCCAAAACTTGCTGTTGCTGCTCCGCCTTTAAAAGCGGTTTTCCTACTCCCAGAAAAGAGAGCGTTCGAGGCCTTGTGTAGCCTGACGACGAAACTGGCTCCACAGCTCCAGACTTAGGTGGAATATTTTTATCCCCACGACCACCTGATGCTCCACTACCACTACCATCATTACCAGCTGACAATGAACGCCCACGACGACCTCTTGCACCAGACTTCCTCATTGTTTTAAAATCTTAACCAAAGTAACTTTATTTGTTGCTGTCAAACAACTTACACGGTGAGCTATAACTTCAGTATGATTTCAATATCCCTTAACAGGTTGGTGAGACCACAAGGAAAATCAGGCACAATGTTACACACTCTGTTTTCTGTGGCACAAAATCACAGAGATGACACACACGCAGGACTGTCACTCAAGCACTAATGTCAATATTAATCTCCCACCTAATTTATTTTTTTTTTTCTCAGGGAGACTTTAGAAACCAAATAATATTAAAAAAAAAAAAAAAAAAAAAAAGGCTTTCTATGGCCCACAATTAGAGAGAGAGAGGTGGCACACCCAGGAGTCAAGACTGGCGCACAAGCTGAAAGGGCAATATTACTCTCCCACTGTTTTTTTAAGTTTTTTTTTTATTTCAGGGAGACTTTAGAAACCAAATAATATTAAAAAAACCAAAAAAAAAAAATAGCCTTTCTATGGCCCACTGAATGAGAGAGAGAGGTGGCACACCCAGGAGTCAAGACTGGCACACAAGCTGAAAGGGCAATATTACTCTCCCACTGTTTTTTTATGTATTTTTTGTTTTTTAAGGGAGACTTTAGAAACCCAATAATATTTAAAAAATAAAAATAAATAGGCTTTCTATGGCCCACTGAATGAAAGGGAGAGAGGTGGCACACCCAGGAGTCAAGCCTGGCACACAAGCTGAAAGGGCAATATTACTCTCCCACTGTTTTTTTATGTATTTTTTGTTTTTTAAGGGAGACTTTAGAAACCCAATAATATTTAAAAAAAATAAATAAATAGGCTTTTTATGGCCCACTGAATGAAAGGGAGAGAGGTGGCACACCCAGGAGTCAAGACTGGCACACAAGCTGAAAGGGCAATATTACTCTCCCACTGTTTTTTTATGTTTTTTTTTTTTTTTCAGGGAGACTTTAGAAACCAAATAATATTAAAAAAACCAAAAAAAAAATAGCCTTTCTATGGCCCACTGAATGAGAGAGAGAGGTGGCACACCCAGGAGTCAAGACTGGCACACAAGCTGAAAGGGCAATATTACTCTCCCACTGTTTTTTTATGTATTTTTTGTTTTTTAAGGGAGACTTTAGAAACCCAATAATATTTAAAAAAAAAAATAAATAGGCTTTCTATGGCCCACTGAATGAGAGGGAGAGAGGTGGCACACCCAGGAGTCAAGACTGGCACACAAGCTGAAAGGGCAATATTACTCTCCCACTGTTTTTTTATGTTTTTTTTTTTTTTTTTCAGGGAGACTTTAGAAACCAAATAATAAGAAAAAAAATAAATAAATAAATAGGCTTTCTATAGCCCACTGAATGAGAGATAGCACACACAGCAGTGGCACACAAGCCCTGACTGAGGCCAATATTTTTCTCCCACTGATTGATGTAGTGTTTTTGTGTTGAGGTAGATTTTAGAACACAAATCAAGGAAAAAAAAAAAAATGCTTTCTATGGCCCACTGAATGAGAGAGAGGTGGCACACCCAGGAGTCAAGACTGGCACACAAGCTGAAAGGGCAATATTACTCTCCCACTGTTTTTTTATGATTTTTTTTTTTTTTAAGGGAGACTTTAGAAACCCAATAATATTTAAAAAAATAAATAAATAGGCTTTCTATGGCCCACTGAATGAGAGGGAGAGAGGTGGCACACCCAGGAGTCAAGCCTGGCACACAAGCTGAAAGGGCAATATTACTCTCCCACTGTTTTTTTATGTATTTTTTGTTTTTTAAGGGAGACTTTAGAAACCCAATAATATTTAAAAAAAAAAATAAATAGGCTTTCTATGGCCCACTGAATGAGAGGGAGAGAGGTGGCACACCCAGGAGTCAAGACTGGCACACAAGCTGAAAGGGCAATATTACTCTCCCACTGTTTTTTTATGTATTTTTTGTTTTTTAAGGGAGACTTTAGAAACCCAATAATATTTAAAAAAATAAATAAATAGGCTTTCTATGGCCCACTGAATGAGAGGGAGAGAGGTGGCACACCCAGGAGTCAAGCCTGGCACACAAGCTGAAAGGGCAATATTACTCTCCCACTGTTTTTTTATGTATTTTTTGTTTTTTAAGGGAGACTTTAGAAACCCAATAATATTTAAAAAAAAAAATAAATAGGCTTTCTATGGCCCACTGAATGAGAGGGAGAGAGGTGGCACACCCAGGAGTCAAGACTGGCACACAAGCTGAAAGGGCAATATTACTCTCCCACTGTTTTTTTATGTATTTTTTGTTTTTTAAGGGAGACTTTAGAAACCCAATAATATTTAAAAAAATAAATAAATAGGCTTTCTATGGCCCACTGAATGAGAGGGAGAGAGGTGGCACACCCAGGAGTCAAGCCTGGCACACAAGCTGAAAGGGCAATATTACTCTCCCACTGTTTTTTTATGTATTTTTTGTTTTTTAAGGGAGACTTTAGAAACCCAATAATATTTAAAAAAAAAAATAAATAGGCTTTCTATGGCCCACTGAATGAGAGGGAGAGAGGTGGCACACCCAGGAGTCAAGACTGGCACACAAGCTGAAAGGGCAATATTACTCTCCCACTGTTTTTTTAGGTATTTTTTTTTTTTTCAGGGAGACTTTAGAAACCAAATAATATTAAAAAAAAAAAAAAAAAAAAAAAAAAATAGGCTTGCTATAGCCCACTGAATGAGAGATAGCACACACAGCAGTGGCACACAAGCCCTGACTGAGGCCAATATTTTTCTCCCACTGATTGATGTAGTGTTTTTGTGTTGAGGTAGAATTTAGAACACAAATCACGGAAAAAATAAATAGGCTTTCTATGGCCCACTCAGTGAGAGATGGCACACACAGGGATGGCACTGTAGCAGAAATGCCAATCTTAATCTCCCACAAAAAAAACAAAAAAAAAAAACACAGGGACTGTCCTACAATTACTATCTCCCTGCAGTAATGTAAGCCAGGTATGGCAGGCAGCAATAGGAGTGGACTGATGCACAAATTAAATAAAAAGTGTGGACAAACAAAAAAGATAGCTGTGCAGAAAGGAAGGAACAAGAGGATATGTGCTTTGAAAAAAGCAGTTGGTTTCCACAGTGGCGTACACACAGCAATACAGCTATCACGGAGCCTTCTAGGGCAGCCCAATGAGCTACAGCGCTGAGGGGAAAAAAAAAAAAAAATAGCTTCCACAGTCCCTGCACACCGAAGGTGGTGTTGGACAGTGGAAATCGCTGCAGCACAAGCGGTTTGGTGGTTAGTGGACCCTGCCTAACGCTCTCCCTGCTTCTGACGAAGCGGCAGCAACCTGTCCCTAAGCTCAGATCAGCAGCAGTAAGATGGCGGTCGGCGGGAACGCCCCTTTATAGCCCCTGTGACGCCGCAGACAGCAAGCCAATCACTGCAATGCCCTTCTCTAAGATGGTGGGGACCAGGATCTATGTCATCACGCTGCCCACACTCTGCGTTCACCTTCATTGGCTGAGAAATGGCGCTTTTCGCGTCATTGAAACGCGACTTTGGCGCGAAAGTCGCGTACCGCATGGCCGACAAGCACAGGGGTCGGATCGGGTTTCATGAGACGCCGACTTAGCCAAAAGTCGGCGACTTTTGAAAATGATCGACCCGTTTCGCTCAACCCTACTCGGGAGACAGTGTCTCATTGCTGAAGTCTCAATCTGCACATGTGCTGTCTCCATCGGCCATTTTCCTAAGTCCATCTCATTGATATCAAGAAAGTATCGCCCCTCAGAATCACATCTAAGAGCATCCCATCTACTAGCCCAGAACCTGCAGCATCACCAACAATATTGCCCGACTCCTGCGGCACCCCGGTAAGCTATATTCAGTCTATAAGGGACATGTCTATTTTCCCACCAAATTTCTCCAAAAAAATACAGTACATGCTGAAAAAGTCATATGCTCCTTTAATTGGTACTAATAAAAATGTACAAGTTATCAAACAAAAAAACAACCCTTCACACAGAAATGTTGATGAAAACTAAAGAAGCGTTTTATAAAAAGTTATAGCCTTCAAAATATGTAACACACAAGAAAGGTTTGCTTTTTCTTTGTTTTTTTCTTTTTTAAAGGTAATTTTCTGGTGCAAAAGTAGTAAAACAGAATGAAACCATATAAATTATCACTGCGTGGGCACTATCTACCTAACTAAGGGGGTGATAAAGTGGGGTTTTATTAACTTTTTGTTTTATCTCGATTACTCTGATAGGGTGTATCACAGTGATCAAAATGAACCAATAGGAAAAATGTCCTATTGTTGCCGGGTGCTGGCCGGCAGATCTCAGCAGGAGCATTGCACATGTGCCCGCCATTTTCTTCCAGGAAGAAGATGACGGCGGCACGGAGGACTTCACGGGGTGTTGCAGGAAAATCAGAGATACCGGAGGGGGGATCGGGGGACCCTATTTCTCTCTCTTCTGATGTGTGATCATATCAGAGGAGAGAACAATTAAATGCGAAATCAGACTTTTTTTGCGGTTGCCATTATACCGTTAATAATGGCAATCGCAACACTGGGGTAGGTAAAAACCGACCTGAATCATGTTCTCTTGGGTCTCAGCCACCCTCGGTAGCTGAGACCCCAGAGAAATTCTGACTCTGGGGGGCACTATACACTTATTTCTCAGCGCCGTTAAAAAGAGACACTGAGGCATAAGTACCCTTAATTATATAATTGTATAAGTGGTCATTAAGGAGTTAAACACTCGACAAATAAGTACAATAGGAAGATTAAGTTCTCTTCATACAAATTATTTCTTTATCTCAAAAATGGCACAGAATTAATTTTATTCCATATAAGAACACACTGGATCAATCATCCATACCTGAGCAACCTTTCGAGGAAACCCTTGAAAAAGAAGGTGGTTTCTTGAAATGTTGCAAAGGTGTGAGTGAGTGTTCCAGATTCTCTGCCTGTTCCTATTTGCAATGAAATTTTCACTATGATTGGAATGATTCACTGTGTGAATGGGTGGTGGAATACTGGGGGCCTCCATACAGCATGTGTGTGGGAGCAATACTGAAGGCAACCATGCAGTGTGTGGGGGGAAATAGTGGGGGCCACTATACAATGTTAGTGGGGGGAATACTGGGGGCCACCGTACAGTGTGGGGGAAAATACTGGGGGCCACTATACAGTGTGTGTGTGAGGGGGAAATATTGGGGGCCAACAAACAGCATGTGAGGGGGCGAAATCCTGTGGCAAATCCCTTGGCCATCATACAGTATGTGGAGGGGAATACTGGGTCCACTATACAGTGTGTATGTGGGGTGGCCCCCAGTGTTCCCCCACACTGTATGAGGCCCCAAGTAGCACACTTCAGGATGGTCCCCAGTTACCTCGCTGTGGACCAACAGTGTGGGAGATGTTGCTGGGGGCCACCATGCAGTGTGAGTGGACTACTGGGTGCCATCACACAGTATGGATGGACTACTGGTGGGGGCCATCTTACAGTGTGGGTGGACTACTTTGGACCATCATACAGTGGGGCAGTCTACTGGGGCCATCATATAGTGTGGGGTAGACTAGTGGGGGCCTCCATACAGTGGAGGCCACAATACAGTGTATGGGGGGAAACTAGGGGCCACTATACATTATGGTGGAGGCTACTAAGGGCCATCATACAGTGTGGGGGAATACTAGGGGATACCATACAGTGTGGGAAGGTACTAAGGGCCATCATACAGTTTGGAGGGAACACTGGGGGCCATCATACATTGTAGGGGAGGCAACTGTGGGCAATGGAAAGAATATTGGGAGCCATCATAGAGTGTGGTGAAGCTACTGGGAGCCATCGTACAGTGTGGAAGAGACTGCTAGGGGCCATCGTACAGTGTGAAGGAGGCTACATGAGGCCATCATACAGTGTGGGGAACACTGGGGGCTTTCATACATTGTGAGAGAGTCTACAGGGGAAATGAAGAATACTGAGGGCCATCATACAGTGTGGGGGAGGTTACTGGGAGCAATCATACACTGTGGGGGGAGGCTACGGGGGGCCATTATACAGTGTTGGAGAGGCTATTGGGGTCCATCAAACAGTGTGTGGGGAGGCTACTGATGGCCAAGGTACTGCGTGTTGGGGAGGGGAAGGGCCATCACACAGTGAGGGGGAGCTACTGAGGGCCACCATACAGTGTATGAGGGGGAAATACTGTGGGCCACCATTCAGTGTGGTAGAATCTACTGGGGGTGACCATATAGTGTGGGGGAGGCTACTGGAGGAAATCATTTAGTGTGGATGGACTATTAGAGGCCATAATACAATTTGGATGGATTACTGTGGGCCATTATACAGTGTGGGGGGAATACTGGGGACCATCATACAGTCTGGAGGGACTACTGGGGGCAATCATACAGTGAGAGAAAAATACTGGCGGACACCATGCAGTATGTGAAGAAAGAATACTGGGAGCTACCATATATAGTGGAGATACTAAGGGCCATTACTGGGAGTCATTGTACAGTGTGGGGGAGACTACTGGGGCCATCGTACAATGTGGGGGAGCCTACTGGAGGCCATCGTACAGTGTGGAGGCTGCATGCAGCCATCATACAGTGTGGGGGGAAAACTGGGGGCAATCGTACAATGTGGGGGAGCCTACTGGGGTCAATGGGGAGAATACTGGGGGCCATCATACAGTGTGAGAGAAGCTACTGGAACCATAATACAATGTGGAGGAAGCTACTGGGGTCTATCACACAGTGTGGGCGAGGCAACTGGGGGCCATCCTGAAGTGTGCTACTTGGGGCCGTCATACAGTGTGGGGGAACACTGGGGGCCATCACACATTGGGGGAAGCTCCTGGGTCAATGAAGAATACTGGGGGCCATCATACAGTATGGGGGAGGCAACTGGAGCCATTGTACAGTGTGGGGGAAACTATTGAGGGCAATTTTACAGTGTGGGGGAGACTAATGGGGCCATCGTACAGTGTCATGGAAGCTACTTGGGCTCAGCATACAGTGTGGGGGGAGACTACTGGGGACCATTATACAGTGTGCAGGAGGCAGGAGGCTACTTGGGGCCATTATACAGGGTGGGGGAACACTGGGGGCCACCATTCATTGTGGGGGAGGCTACTGTGGCAATTGGAAGAATACTGGGGGTCATCAAACAATCTGATGGAGGGTACTGGGGGCCATCAAAGAGTGTGGGTGAAGTTACTGGAACCATAATACAATGTGGAGGAAGCTACTGGGGTCTATCACACAGTGTGGGCGAGGCAATTGGGGGCCATCATAAAGTGTGCAGGAGGCTACTTGTAGCCCTCATACAGTGTGGGGGAACACTGGGGGCCATCACACATTGGGGAGGCTACTGGGTCAATGAAGAATACTGAGGGCCATCATACAGTATGGGGGTGGCAACTGGGGGTCATCATACAGTGTTGGACAGGCTAATGGGGACCATCGTACAGTATGGGGAGAACTACTAGGGGCCATTGTTCAGTGTGAGAAAAACTAATAGGAGCCATCTTACAGTGTCATGGAAGCTACTGGGGGTCAGCATACAGTGTGGGGGAGACTACTGGAGACCATCGTACAGTGTGTGGGAGGCTACTTGGGGCAATTATACAGTGTGGGGAAACACTGGGGGCCATCATACAATGTGGGGGTGGCTACTGGAACAATTGGGAGAATACTGGGGCCATCATACAATGTGAGGATGGGTACTGGGGGCCATCATACAATGGGGGGGTGGCTACTGGAACAATTGGGAGAATACTGGGGCCATCATACAGTGTGAGGAAGGGTATTGGGGGCCATCATACAATGTGGGGGTGGCTACTGGAACAATAGGTAGAATACTGGGGCCATCATACAGCGTGAGGAAGGGAACTGTGGGGGAGACTACTGGGGCCATTATACAGTGTGGGAGGCTACTGGGGCAATGGGGAGAATACTGGGGGTTATCATACATGTGGAGGCCACTGGGGGTCATCATTCTGTGTGAGGGAAGCTAAAGGGGGACATTGTACAGTGTGGGGAAGGCTACTTAGGGCCATCATATAGTAAGGGAGAATACTGGGGGCCATCATACCCTGTGTGGGGGGCTACTTGGGGCCATCATACTTGTGGGGCAAGCTACTAGGCGCCATTGTACATTGTGGAAGAGGATACTGATGGCCATTGTACAGAGTGGGAGAAACTACTAGGGGTCTTCGTACATTGTGGGAAAGACTACTCGGGTCCATCGTACAGCATGCAGGAGGCAACTTGGGACAATCATACAGTGTGGGCAACAATGGGGGGCATCATAGATTGTGTGGGAGGCTACTAGGGCAATGGAGAATACTGGGGCAATCATACAGTGTGGGTGAGGCTACTGGGAGCCATCATACAGTGTGGGGGGAGGTTACAGGGGTCATTATTCAGTGTAGGGGAGGCTACTGGGGCCATCATACAGTGTTAAAGAGGCTACTGGGGGCCATCGTACAGTGAGGGGAAGGCTACTTAGGGCCATCATACAGGGTAGAGGAGGATACTGGTGGCAATTATACAGTGTGGGAGAGACTATTATGGGCCATCGTACATTGTGGGGGAGACTACTGTGGCCATCGTACAGTGTGTGCGGAATACTGGGGGTTACCATGCAGTTTAGAGTGAAATACCGAGGTTCACAGTATATTGTGGGGGAGGCTACTAATGGCCATTGTACAGTGTGGGGGGAATACTGGGAGCCATTGAACAGTGTGAGGGAGACTACTGGGGCATTGCACAGTATGGGGAGACTACTGGGGGCTATTGTACAGTGTGGGGAAGACTACTGGAGGCCATCCTACAATGGAGGAGACAACTGGGGGCTATCATACAGTGTAGAGGAGACTACAAAAGGGCCATCATACAATGTATGGGAGGCTACAGGGGGCCATTGTTCTGTATGTGTGGGAGAGGGCTACTGTAGGCCTTCAAAAAATGTGGAGGGAGGCTACTGAGGGCCATCATGCAGTGTATGGGGGCTACTAAAGACCATCATACATTGTGGGCTACTGAAGATCATCATGGTATGTATAGAAAGCTGTGGATCAGTCATGCTGTGTATATAAGAGCTGTGGGTCCAATTTTCTGTGTATGTGGGAGCCGTGGGGCATCATGCTATGTAGAGGGGAACTATTTATGTGGGATTTCAGAGGACATTATTACCTGTTCAGTGGGAAACAAGAACCATAATTGTTATTGGGGAACTCAGAGTATTGTGACTGTCAAATGGGCATACACCAGTCATTATTTCTTTCTAGGGGAACCAAATGTGGGCACAGTTTTCTAGGGTACTTTCAAAGGGTATTAATATTTTCAAGAATGCAATTTTATCATCTAGAGGGATGAAAAGAGGTATTTTACTTTGTAAGAGGCACAGTGTTGGGCATAACTATGTGGGATACTAAGATGATCAGTAACAGTGACACATATGACTCAATGACTCAGCAGTGTGGTATCAGCATTATGAGGAGTTTATGCAGGTTGGGAATACATGGGGAAGGTGTGGAAATGTGAGAAATCAAGTATGTCTTTGTTGTAATCTCTGCATTCGAGTTCTGGCTGGAGAAGTTGTGATATTGGCTTTGACCAAATGTAAAAGAAGGGAAAAGTACACTACTCCATCAGAAAGAACATCAGCTGTAAATAACTATATAGAACTGTACTGTAACTACTTGTAGGTTCTGCAGCACTGTTATCTACCTCTATGTGGTCACCATATAGCAGTAATATCAGTGTTGGCCTTTGTATAGAGATATTCAACAAGATCATGGTCATCTGCTAAGGTTCCCCTATACCTATTATTAGGCTATGCCACTGTTGCTGTAATCAGGGTTACCTGGTTAGGAGCCCACTCAGATGTTTCGTTCCTCCCCTCCTTCCCCCAGAGCTGAACTCCTAGCTACGTCTCTGGGATCCCATCATCCTGATTTTCATACAAGTGGTAAGCAGCAGTCTGCTGTAATATGCAATGGACAGCAAAGAAAGGAACTTACCATTTTATTTGCTGCAGGGTATTTTCTATGAAAGCTGTAACAGGGACACACACCTGCTATATAAGCTTTAATCATCCAACAAAAGGACATCCTCCTCTGAAAAATGTCTCAAAGCTTGTACACGTAAGGATACCCCTTATTCAGCTACACTCTTCTGAATGCCTGAGCAGGTACGGACTTTAAGACCTGGGACAACACCTTGGTACTAAAAACTGAAACAGACACCAGCACAACGGGAAGGACATCCCCTTCCATGGAGCCAAAGAGGTATGTCTTCTCATATAAAGAAACTGGCTTAAATAAACCAGAGACACACTGGTAAGAATGCCTTGTAAATAACCATAGAGACACCACTCTCATCTCTGCCAAAAATTATATACAGCTCTGGCAAAAAATTAAGAAACCGCATCATCAAAACCCTGTCATGGGCAGCCCAATCTCAAGATCTGAACCCCATTGAAAACCTCTGGAATGTAATCAAGAGGATGATGGATAGTCACAAGCCATCAAACAAAGAAGAACTGCTTAACTTTTTGTGCCAGAAGTAGTGTGAAAGACTGGTGGAAAGCATGCCAAGACGCATGAAAGTTGTGATAAAAATCATGGTTATTCCACACAATATTGATTTCTGAACTCTTCCTGAGTTAAAACATTAGTATTGTTGTTTCTAAATGATTATGAACTTGTTTTATTTGCATTATTTGAGGTAAAAAAAATAACCTAAAATCACCTAATGCCAAATGAAATTTAACCAATTTAAAGAAAGAAATAACATTCTATAAAGAACATCAGAAAAATAGCTTAGGCACACCAATAAATGTAATGAACATCCAATTACGTGATTTTGTTACTGTATACATATAATTAGAAACAGAACAGACAAGGGACAATGTTAAAATTAAGAGTGAGGGGAAAAATTACACTCAGAAAAGTCAAAGATTTTTTTCTATGTATGAAGCCACTATGCAAAACATCAAATTGTCATGAGTTTCAGATAGCAGATATATAAATTCAGTTGTCAGGAACAAAAAACAGATGCATAATATGATATCTGATGGACAAATAGAATTAATTCAGTGAAGATAAATATCATAATTAGAGATGAGCAAACCCAAGCGTAAAAGTTTGGGCTTTATACCAGACAGTTAGTGTCCAGTGCTAAACGCCGAACCTTAGTTCTCCCCGAAGTCCATTGTAATGTTTGGAGTTCCGGGGAAGTCCTTTGCAGAGAGACAGTAAGATTTTTTTTTCCTAGATCCAAAGTTCGAGTCTCCATTGTTTTCAATGGAGTTTAGGTTCGGGTACAGTGCTGGTACCCAAACTAAACTTTGGTCTAAAGTTCGGGTTGGGTACCAGAGCCCGAACTTCCATGGGTCCGCTCAACCCTACTCTTAATCATCAATTTTTTATGAGGAGTCACCAACCATATGAAGAGAACCAAAACTATAGGCTAGGACTCCTAGTATAGATGGCTGTGATCGTCCATATGGATGCAGTAAAAATGATTGCTCGCTAATTATCTCCCAGAAAAGGATCGCCAAAAAAATGTGATAAAAAGTTTGGACATGCCAGGAAGAAGCTAGTTATAGCATGCTCCATAACATGCTATTGCCACGCGCCCCTTTATAATTATGACCAGTAAGATCCACCAAAAAGATAAAAGATTAGTTATCTACTTTTTGAAGACAGTTTGATTCATCTTTTTTTTCCATTTACTTTCTAGTGCAAATGAATGTATTCATGCTACATACATTTCTTCTAATATTTCTAAAAATGGTAAATTAATATGCAAGCGTTTATACATATGGATATACAGTATATCCTTGTGCACATGTAAAATAACCTCTAGGTTAACACCTGCCACATGCATTTTGTAAAAGAAATGTGATTGCCATTAAGGAAAACTCTTAACTGTTTATCTGTATTTTGCAAAACAAATTACTTTCAGATGATGTGTTAAAGCATGGAATCGAATTGCTCTACCTCCGAGAACAGCTCATAAAATTGTAACTAGATGTCTGTACTGGAGCAGTGACTTGAAGGACACCTGAAGCCGACTGGGTTCGTCTGCATATAATTCACCCTAGAAGCAACACAACTTTTTGGTTTCAAAATATTAGGCACCTTAATTGAAATCAAGCCTTGCATAACAAAATAAGGCCTCTTGAATACACTATTCATTAATTCCCTGCATCATCCCTGAGTTGCATGCAACTGATCTGTTTTCTGTGGCAAGAAGAATATTTTAAAATATTTATAAAGGCAGAGCATACTGGTTTTACCCTATTAGATTTTTGGTTTCCATAATTGTATTGCTAAGTATTTACAAGGTCATGTTGTCAAAAGTAGCTATAAGCCATGTCACCATAAAACTTAAATTCCAGAATAACACAGACAAAAATAAATTTATATGGGCAGAATGAAAGGAGATTTTAGATTAGATTAGGATGGTAATTGTATGAGACTTTTCATTGACTGTGTAGATTACTCATGCAATTCCCAGTTTCAGTCACTTTCTCAGACATTGCATATTAAAACTTTCGACTACTAGATGTAAAATAAAAATGGATTTAGCCTGAGAAATTACTACTTTGTTCACACTTATACATTACATTGTATGTCTATATTGTTTGCTGAAAGGATGAAATATTGCTTACAGTAGTTCATGGTTTCGATTATGTAAAAAATTACGAGAACATTTGTACATAACAGTATAATGCCAAATTTGTTAATTTTCAGGCATATCAATCTGTCCAGTTAGGAAGCATAATTGATTGTGAATCAATTGCACCTGCTTTGCAAATGAAAGTTACAACCAGTGTACTGGAAAGGCAAAAGCAAGACAGCCCCATAAATGCAATGGTATTGGAAGTGGTGGCCAAAGACAGTTACACTCTCCTCGTCCTTCCTGATGAATTCTTCTCTAGTTCTGTGTTTTGTTGGTGTCCTTTTCACAGGTAGCCCAGGTTCTTCTGAATTGCACATCTCTGTGTGTCATTGCAAGAAGGTTTATTGTTTCTCCCAGCATAGTCGCAACAGAATGAACCAGGCTATAGATGAGCATCATCCCAGCAGCAGGACCGGAAACTGCTCCTATGAGTGAGGAGAGACAGGAGAAGCACTGTCTGAGCCCTACAAGATACTCTTCAGTGGGCTACTGGCATGCATGTTTCTGACCTAAATGTATGAAACAATCTCCATGATGGTGGCATGAGGGCTCAATGTCTTGTAGTGGAACTGTGCTCGCAGCCCAAAAATTCAGCTTGATTAGCATTCAAAAGACAACATGAGAAGTAGATGGTCCACCATTTGCACTCCATTTGCTTCACAGATGAGAGCACATTTACAATGAGCACATGATGAGAGGAGTGAAAGCACATGGAAACACCGTGCCAAACATTATACTGCCTGCAACTTTTTTCAACATGACTAGTTTGGTGGTGGACAAGTTATGGTTTCCAATGGCATTCCCTTGGGGAGTCACACAAAACTCCAGGTAATAATTTATGGTACCCTGAGTGCTATTAGGTACAGGGAGGAATTAAAGCCATTATCACACTTTATAGTGATTCAGTGGATAATAATAATAATCTTTATTTATATAGCGCCAACATATTCCGCAGCGTATCCTTAGCTCTGTTTGGTGCTGGCCAATGCATGGCTTCATGTGGCCAAAAGTGTAGAGGAATTTTTAAGATGATATCATACACTGGGTTTCACTATCCTCCAATGTAAATTCAAGTGAATACTTCTAGTCGCCGCAAGGTAGCGTCGCCGCAAGGTAAACAGACATGCTGCTATCTAAAAAGATGTGCTGCATGTCCGTAAACACAGGCCCGCCGGGTGCGTGTTTGCACGCATAGTGGAGAAAATCCCCTCCACTACGCTGTAACATCTGGACGCTGCGGGTTGAATACTGCGGTTGTACACAGCGTTCAATCCGCAGCTAATCTGGATGTAAACCGGCCCATGGACACATACCCTAACAGTTCTAAAGTACAATGGTTTTGCTAGGTATTACCTAAATTTGCAATCACTCTCTGAGTCCCTTCTCCCTCTTACAGACATAGCTTCCCTTGATGACACAGATGCTGTTGCCACTTTTTATAACACCATAATAACAGCAACACTTGATTTGGCTGCCCCCTCATGCATAGCAAAACTCGTACAATCAACAGACAGCCCTGGCTGACCAGCCTGAGAAAAGAACTGAGACAGGCTTCCAGGGTTGCTGAGTGGAAATGGAAGCGATCCTGCTCTGCCGAGCACTTCCATCGTATACAAGCAGCTTCAAGTCCACACTCACTGCCGCAAAACAAACTTATTTCTCATCTGTCATATTCTCCCGGTCTCACAACCCTAAACTGCTTTTCAATGCTTTCAATTGTCTACTCCATCCCCAGTACCTCCTCCCTCCCCTCTCATTTCTGCTGAAGACTTTGCCTCTTTCTTTAAACAGAAAATCGATACGATCAGAGAAAGCTTTGGCCCGCAGCACCCAATGCCCCTCTTAGCTGCTGTCACGCCTGTAGATACTTACCTGTCCGGCCGGCACGCTCCCGACATCCCTCCTCGCTGCAATCTACCCGGCTTCTCTGGCTCATGGCGCTTCGGTGGTGCGCGCATGCATCGTAGCATCTCTTCTGCCACCAGTGATTCTGGGAGGTTGTGACCCGGAGGCTCTGCCTAAATATGACGGCGCCCACTGGGTATTTCTGTTCGGCGCTTTCCCGGGTTAGGCACCTGCGAATCTTCATCGTTGTGACGCCTGCTTCTCTTAGGTGTCTGTCGTCATTCCCCAGGTCCCTGCCCTGCCTGCCCACTCGCTAGCTCAGTCTATTCCTGGTCTGCTAGCCGGTTACCAGTCCTATTTCGTATTGTGTGCTGTCTGACCTTCCCCTGTCTCCTCTGGTCCCTGCCCTATTGTCCTCCACAGTTCCTGTTGTCCTCAGTATTGCCTCCACTTATTACTTTGTTTCTTTTCCAGCTCTCTGCCTGCAGTCATTTTCGGAGCCTGTGTCTGCCTATCGCCCTGCACCTTCACCTTTTCCCGCTTTGACCCAGTCGTCCTTTGGCTCCGGCAGTTGCGGTTCCATCCTCCCAGGGCCTGCTCCTAACACTCCCTGCATAGGGGGTGCATCCATCAGGTTTACTCACCCCTGAGGGCTCTGGGGCCATGACCCAGAGGGTCCACTCTCGAGTTCTCCTTCCCTCCGTCTCACTCCCAGGAAACGTAATAGCTGCTCAACCCTGTTCTTCCAAACCAGCTTCTCCACCATGACAGAAGATCAGCTCTCCACCCTCCTGTCTAGATCACATCTCACCACTTGCACGCTTGATCCGCTCCCACCCCACCTCATCCCTAACCTCACCACAGTCTTCATCCCAACCCTAACACATCTTTTCAACCTCTCACTCATAACTGGTGTCTTCCCCTCATACTTCAAACATGCCAATATCACACCCATCCTCAAAAAGCCCTCCCTCAACCCATCATCTGTGTCTAGCTATTGCCCGATATCTCTTCTCCCTTATGCCTCAAAACTACTGGAACAGCATGTCCACCTTGAACTGTCCTCCCACCTCTCCTCCTGCTCCTTCTTTGACCGGTTACAACCTGGCTTCCGACCCCATCACTCAACTGAAACTGCCCTAACTAAAGTCACCTACTAACCGTCAAGAGCAAGTGACACTACTCTGTCCTCCATCTCCTGGTCCTGTCTTCTGCCTTTGACACTGTGGACCATTCCCTCCTGCTACAGATTCTATCATCTCTTGGCATCACAGACTTGGCCCTATCCTGGATCTTGTTATATCTAACAGACCAAACTTTCAGTGTCTCCGTCTCCCATACCACCTCCTTACCTCACCCCTTGTCTGTCAGTGTACCTCAAGGCACAGTTCTAGGACCCCTACTTTTCTCCATCTACCCCTTTGGCCTGTGACAGCTCAAAGAATCCCACTGTATGCAATATCATCTCTACGCCGATGGCACACAGATCTACCTATCCGGACCTGACCTCACCTCCTTACTCACCAAAATCCCACACTGTCTGTCTGCTATCTCGGCATTCTTTTCTGCTTGCTTTCTAAAACTGAACATGGACAAAACAAAATTCATCATCTTTCCCCATCTCACTCTACCACTCCACCAGAGCTATCCATCAAGGTCAATGGCTGCACACTTTCCCCAGTCCCGCATGCTCGGTGCCTCAGGGTTATCCTCGACTCTGCCCTCTCTTTCAAGCCACATATCCAAGCCTTTTTCTCCTCCTGCCATCTCAAACTCCAAAATATTTCCTGGGTCATTGCATTCCTTGACCACAAAACCACCAAAACACTAGTGCACGCCCTTATCATCTCCCGCCTTGACTACTGCAACCTCCTACTCTCTGGCCTCCCCTCTAGCACTCTGGCACCACTCCAATCCATCCTACACTCTGCTGCCCGACTAATCTACCTGTCTCCTCACTACTCCCCAGCCTCTCCCCTATGCCAAGCCCTTCACTGGCTTCCTGTTGTCCAGAGATTCTAGTTCAAAACCCTTACTATGACATACAAAGCAATCCACAACCAGTCTCCTCCATACATCTGTGACATGGTCTCCCGATACTTACCTACACGCAACCTTCGATCCTCACAAGATCTCCTTGTCTACTCCCCTTGTATCTCTTCTTCCCACAACCGCATCCAAGATTTCTCCCGTGCTTCCCCCATACTATGGAACTCTCTACACCAACACATCAGACTCTTGCCTACCTGTTGTGAATTCTGCTCATGGGTTCCCTCCGGTGGTTGTTGGTATTAATGCAGTTGTCCCTGGGTTGCAATCCTGGGCAGGTGTCCCTGCTGATTGCAGCTCTGACTGGGATATTTAGGTGTGCAGGATTCATTAGCCCTTGCCAGTTGTCCATTGTTCTTGGAGGTTTTGCATCTCTGTCTGGTTCCTCCTGCCCTGCTGCCAAATCAGCAAAGATAAGTGTCTGGTTTTGTTTCTACAGCACACATGCTGTGTGCTTTACAATTCAGTACTATTCAATGTTTTTCCTTGTCCAGCTTAGACTGTGTTTGGATATTTCAGTCAAGTTGGATTCTCAGGAGATGCAGATATACATTCCATGTCTTTAGTTAGATGGTGGAATTTTTGTATTATCTGCTGTGGATATTTTTAGGGTTTTAATACTGACCGCTTAGTATTCTGTCCTATCCTTTCCTATTTAGCTAGCGTGGCCTCTTTTGCTAAATCCTGATTTCTGCCTGCGTGTGTCTTTCCTCTAATACTCACAGTAAATATTTGTGGGGGGCTGCCTATCTTTTGGGGTTCTGCTCTGAGGCAAGATAGAAATCCCATTTCCATCTATAGAGGTATTTAGTCCTCCGGCTGTGTCGAGGTGTCTAGAATGTGTTAGGTACACCCCACGGCTACTTCTAGTTGCGGTGACAGTTTAGGGTTTGCGGTCAGTACAGGTTCCACCTACTCCTGAGAAAGTCTCATGCGGCTCCAAGGTCACCGGATCATAACACCTACCATAGAAACCTTAAAAAAAACCCTGAAAACTCACCTCTTCTGACAAGCCTACAGCCTGCAGTGATCCACAACCTACTGAACCACCGCACAACCGGCTATACCCTCTCCTAGTGTATCCTCACCCATCCTCTGCAGACTGTGAGCCCTCGCGGGCAGGGTCCTCCCTCCTTCTGTACCTGTTAGTGCCTTGTTTTTTGCTCATGTTTATTGCATTTGTCTATATTTGCCCCTTTTCACATGTAAAGCGCCATGGGATAAATGGCGCTATAAAAATGTATAATAATAATAATATTTCATGAGAAGACGCATCCAGTGGAACATTCCACAGTGAATGCCCTCATACAGCTCTGTGTTGAATCAAAGGCATACAGAACTATAAAGGTACCTTAATAACTTTTTTTGACCCTCCAATTAAAATATGTATATTTCTATTTAGTTATTGCATTGAAGCCTAACTATGAATAAGGTCTAGTTGGGTCCAAAACACGTAAGTATAGTCTATTGAAAGCCATGTGTGTTGCAGAGTGCAAATTGCAAGGCTATGTTCCCACAATGAGCTTTGGTGCATTTTTTGATGTAGCAGAATTTCTGCACCCATTATTTAAATTATGCTACTTGCGTCTTTTCATTGTATTTGATGGGCGTTTTTTTAACGCAATTTTAAGCGTTTTTGATGCGGTGCTTGTCCCTGTATTTTTGTCTCTGGTGTGTCATGCTGTAAATAAAGCAGTTTTATTTTTTATACTTCCTGGTTTTTTGCTTTGACAAAACTTTATTGATATACTTAGGTGCAGATTACATATGTTTTTGATGTGTTTCCACTATGGAAATGCACTAAAAATGCATGTGTGTTTTTTACCTGTGGAATTCCAAATCTAATGCAAGTCTATAGGGTAATTCCTCACAGAAAACTCAGCATACCAACAAGAGAAAAATGTACTGCAGGTGAGTTTATGCAGTGTTGAGAAGAAGAATAGTGGGCATGAGATATCTATAAATCCCATCCACTTTTCTAAAATTGCATTTTTGACCCAGCATAAACACAGCATAAAAAAACTCACCAAAAGCTCATTGTTGGAACATAACCTAAATGATGCTGAAGGTAAACATTAATAATTAATGAAAATGCAGAGATCAGACATAGCTCAAATGTTTTTGTATCTGATTGTTGTGCAGGAATTAGTGTTGAGCGATACTTTCCGATATCGGAAAGTATCGGTATCGGAAAGTATCGGCCGATACCATCAAAGTATCGGATCTAATCCGATACCGATACCCGATCCCAATGCAAGTCAATGGGACGAAAATATCGGAATTAAAATAAACCCTTTCTTTCCTTGTAGGTTCATTCTACATGAAGGAAAACAACTAAGAATAATGTAGGATGTATTGGGGGAGGTGGTGGAGACATTAAAGGCACAGAGGTTTAGCCCAATCAAATAGAATAGCATGATTTTTATTTTTTTTTTATGACGTTCGGCGTTAGAAAGATTTTGAGTATGTTATTTTTTTTTTTATTTTGTCAGATATTGATGTTTCACTACTTCCACGCCCTTCACCTTTTTTACTTCTCCCACACTTTCTTCTTCATTATGCTCATCATCAGCTTCTTTGACATCAACTTCTTCACCTTATTCATCTTCTTCTTCATCTTCTACCTATTATTTTTTTTCTTACATTGTTCATATTCTTTTTATTGAACTATTATCTTCTTCGTATTCAACTTCTTCATCATATTCTTATTTGTGACAGGCATTCCCGTAGTTGTTATCTATAAAAGTTTGAAGATTACACCTTCCGTTCTGCCTGTCACAAAAGAGTTACATTTGTCAGCGTTCAGTTTGGCCTGCAGCATCAGGCTTTATCCAGGGGCACCACGAGGAGGAACGGACTCACCCCCATACACTGCTTAGTCTTCTTCTGCTTATAATTTAGATAATATCTTTTGCTCTGATATTTAGTCTTATGCTTAATGTTCTTCTGCTCTTTGTTCTGCAGCCTCTTGTTCTTCTGCTTCTCGGTCTCCCATGTCGTCGTCGTCTCCAGGGTCGTCGTCTCCAGGGTCGTCGTCTCCGGGGTCGTCGTCATCGGGGTGGTCTTCAGGGTCATCGTCTCCAGGGTCGTCGTCATCTCAGTGGTTGTCGTCTCTGGTGTCGTTGTCATCTTAGGGGTGGTTTTCCGGGTCGTCGTCTTTAGGGTCTTGAACTTGGAAATGTAGCAGAAGGTACAAGAAGGCTGAGAAAATGCCGAGAAACAGATGATGGAACTGGAACTCGGATGGCTACCCGAAGGTCCAAGAGCCAATGGAACTACCGAGGACCAGCTGACGTTACTGGAACCCGGTTACTAAGCAGGAGGTACCCGTGCCTGAAAGCACTACCAAGGACCACCTGACGTTGGTGGAACTCGGATACCCAGAGGGAGGCACCTAAGCCAAAGGCTCTGCCCGGAACCAGCTGACAGTACTGGAACCAGGATGGGGAGCAGAAGGTACAAGAGCAAAAGACACTGCCGAGAACCAGCTGACGGTACTGGAACCCGGATGGGTAGCCGAAGGTCCAAGAGTCAATGAAACTACCGAGGACCAGCTGACGTTACTGGAACCCGGTTACTAAGCAGGAGGTACCCGTGCCTGAAAGCACTACCAAGGACCACCTGACGTTGGTGGAACTCGGATACCCAGAGGGAGGCACCTAAGCCAAAGGCTCTACCCGGAACCAGCTGACGGTGCTGGAACCAGGATGGGGACCTATTCAAGCTTGTCTTCCTAGAGCCCCAACTAGCGTTGTTGGAGCAAAGGGTCAGCAGGGGGAGCGGAGTGTAGGCCGAAGCCTGCACTGGCGGCAGCTTTGGGTCTGTTGTGTCTGCGTGGCTGTTGCAGGACACGTTGCCGGCTACACAGCAGGGGAACAGCTGGCGGTGCTGAACCCCACTGACACATTGGCGAGGTGTTTTCCTCTGTGCAGCTAGCACATCTGGGCCCCAACTGGCGGTGTTAGAGCCCAGGGTCAGCAGGAGGAGGAGAGGGAACAGAGTGTAGGCCGAAGCCTGCGCTGGAGGAGGTTGAAAGGGAACCTTTAACCCCCCCCAGGCGTTTGTAGCTGAAAGAGCCATCGTGTACAGCACTAATGCTGGAAAAGGTAAACTTAGTTCTTTTAATTATGGTCCTTGCACATGCTGAACCTAACACTTATGAAATGTGTCCCCTCCTACCGTGATACCGTCCGGTTGGTGGAACTTTCCTTTGTCATGTGATGCAGCACAGCCGTCATTCTTACCCCCTTGGCGCCGTGCGCCGCCTCCTCAGCGTTGTTTGAATCAGTCCCGGAGCCTGCGCTGTTAGGTTAGCCCTTGGCCATGCACACATTTTGCGCTGCCCGTCTTCTGACATCATTTGGTGTCAGACTGGCTGCGCCTGTGCGGCTGCGCTGGCCGAGATCCTGCCTCGCAGCCCAGGGTCGGTCAGCAGGAGGAGCAGAGGGAGCGGAGTGTAGGCCGAAGCCTAATTGAACCAATTTCAAAGGTAACCTTTAACCCCCCTCAGGTGTTACAAACTAAAAGAGCCACAGCTTATGCAGCAGTAGTGCTGCACAAGTCAAAGGTTGCTCTTTTAATTTTTCTCCTTGCACACGCTGAATGAAACACGTATAACATTTAGCCCTTTATACAGTCAAACTGTGTTGGAGGCGAGAGTTCCCTTCGTAATGAGACGCAGCACAGATGTCAAGAATCCCACCTTGGTGCTGGGCGCGGCCTCCTGAGCGTTGTTATTTGCTGTACAGGAGTCTGCGCTGTCGTGTTATCCCTTGGCCTTGCGCTGTTAGCGCTGCCCATCTTCTGGCATCATTTAATGTCGGCCGTTGCGGTTTGCGATGACCATGAATCCCAGCCCCGCAGTGTCTTTACATAGGTAAAACACTGCGGGGCTGGGATTCATGGCCTGGCGCAGTACATATGTTCGCCTCTCACACTCGGGTCCTTACACCCGCTTCAGACTGTGCGGCGTCAGCTGATCCCTTATCGCACGCCACGGCCATGAAGCCGCACAGTCTGAAGAAGGCGGAAGGAGATGAGGGACAGGCGAACATATGCACTGCTCATGCCCATCAATCACACCCTCGCAGTCCAAATAAATAAGACACCGAGGGGCGTTGTGTGGGTCAGGGCGGCCGCAGAGGCGCAGGCAGTCAAACAATGATGCCAGAAGACGGGCAGCGCTACCAAGGGGGTTGCAGCGTGTCATTACAAAGGAGAGTCACACCTCCTGGACGGTTAAATGGTCACAGAGGACACATTTTTGACGTGTTCAGTTCCACGTGTGCGAGGAGAATAAGTTTATGAGCCACCTTGCACACATGCAGCATTACCGCTGTACAAGGTGGCTGTAAAAATAGAAACGCCTGGGGGAGGGGGGACAGGTTCCCTTCAATTTCAGTTCTTGTGTCTGCGTGGCTGTTGCAGGACACGTTGCCGGCTACACAGCAGGGGAACAGCTGGCGGTGCTGAACCCCACTGACACATTGGCTGGTGCTTTTCTCTGTGCAGCTAGCACATCTGGGCCCCAACTGGCGGTGTTAGAGCCCAGGGTCAGCAGGAGGAGCAGGGGGAGCGGAGTGTAGGCCGAAGCCTGCACTGGCAGCAGCTTTGGGTCTGTTGTGTCTGCGTGGCTGTTGCAGGACACGTTGCCGGCTACACAGCAGGGGAACAGCTGGCGGTGCTGAACCCCACTGACACATTGGCGAGGTGTTTGGCTCTGTGCAGCTAGCACATCTGGGCCCCAACTGGCGGTGTTAGAGCCCAGGGTCGGTCAGCAGGAGGAGCAGAGGGAGCGGAGTGTAGGCCGAAGCCTAATTGAACCAATTTCAAAGGTAACCTTTAACCCCCCCTCAGGTGTTACAAACTAGAAGAGCCACAGCTTATGCAGCAGTAGTGCTGCACAAGTCAAAGGTTGCTCTTTTAATTTTTCTCCTTGCACACGCTGAATGAAACACGTATAACATTTAGCCCTTTATACAGTCAAACTGTGTTGGAGGCGAGAGTTCCCTTCGTAATGAGACGCAGCACAGATGTCAAGAATCCCACCTTGGTGCTGGGCGCGGCCTCCTGAGCATTGTTATTTGCTGTACAGGAGTCTGCGCTGTCGTGTTATCCCTTGGCCTTGCGCTGTTAGCGCTGCCCATCTTCTGACATCATTTAATGTCGGCCATTGCGGTTTGCGATGACCATGAATCCCAGCCCCGCAGTGTCTTTACATAGGTAAAACACTGCGGGGCTGGGATTCATGGCCTGGCGCAGTACATATGTTCGCCTCTCACACTCGGGTCCTTACACCCGCTTCAGACTGTGCGGCGTCAGCTGATCCCTTATCGCATGCCACGGCCATGAAGCCGCACAATCTGAAGAAGGCGGAAGGAGATGAGGGACAGGCGAACATATGCACTGCTCATGCCCATCAATCACACCCTCGCAGTCCAAATAAATAAGACACCGAGGGGCGTTGTGTGGGTCAGGGCGGCCGCAGAGGCGCAGGCAGTCAAACAATGATGCCAGAAGACGGGCAGCGCTACCAAGGGGGTTGCAGCGTGTCATTACAAAGGAAAGTCACACCTCCGGGACGGTTAAATGGTCACAGAGGACACATTTTTGACGTGTTCAGTTCCACGTGTGCGAGGAGAATAAGTTTATGAGCCACCTTGCACACATGCAGCATTACCGCTGTACAAGGTGGCTGTAAAACATAGAAACGCCTGGGGGAGGGGGGACAGGTTCCCTTCAATTTCAGTTCTTGTGTCTGCGTGGCTGTTGCAGGACACGTTGCCGGCTACACAGCAGGGGAACAGCTGGCGGTGCTGAACCCCACTGACACATTGGCTGGTGTTTTTCTCTGTGCAGCTAGCACATCTGGGCCCCAACTGGCGGTGTTAGAGCCCAGGGTCAGCAGGAGGAGCAGGGGGAGCGGAGTGTAGGCTGAAGCCTGCACTGGTGGCAGCTTTGGGTCTGTTGTGTCTGCGTGGCTGTTGCAGGACACGTTGCCGGCTACACAGCAGGGGAACAGCTGGCGGTGCTGAACCCCACTGACACATTGGCTGGTGTTTTTCTCTGTGCAGCTAGCACATCTGGGCCCCAACTGGCGGTGTTAGAGCCCAGGGTCAGCAGGAGGAGCAGGGGGAGCGGAGTGTAGGCCGAAGCCTGCACTGGTGGCAGCTTTGGGTCTGTTGTGTCTGCATGGCTGTTGCAGGACACGTTGCCGGCTACACAGCAGGGGAACAGCTGGCGGTGCTGAACCCCACTGACACATTGGCTGGTGTTTTCCTCTGTGCAGCTAGCACATCTGGGCCCCAACTGGCGGTGTTAGAGCCCAGGGTCAGCAGGAGGAGCAGGGGGAGCGGAGTGTAGGCCGAAGCCTGCACTGGCGGCAGCTTTGGGTCTGTTGTGTCTGCGTGGCTGTTGCAGGACACGTTGCCGGCTACACAGCAGGGGAACAGCTGGCGGTGCTGAACCCCACTGACACATTGGCGAGGTGTTTTCCTCTGTGCAGCTAGCACATCTGGGCCCCAACTGGCGGTGTTAGAGCCCAGGGTCAGCAGGAGGAGGAGAGGGAGCAGAGTGTAGGCCGAAGCCTGCGCTGGAGCAAGTTGAAAGGGAACCTTTAACCCCCCCCAGGCGTTTGTAGCTGAAAGAGCCATCGTGTACAGCACTAATGCTGGAAAAGGTAAACTTAGCTCTTTTAATTATGGTCCTTGCACATGCTGAACCTAACACTTATGAAATGTGTTCCCTCCTACCGTGATACCGTCCGGTTGGTGGAACTTTCCTTTGTCATGTGACGCAGCACAGCCGTCATTCTTACCCCCTTGGCGCCGTGCGCCGCCTCCTCAGCGTTGTTTGAATCAGTCCCGGAGCCTGCGCTGTTAGGTTAGCCCTTGGCCATGCACACATTTTGCGCTGCCCGTCTTCTGACATCATTTGGTGTCAGACTGGCTGCGCCTGTGCGGCTGCGCTGGCCGAGATCCCGCCTCGCAGTGTCGTCTAATGTAATCCCACCGCGGGCCTGGGATCCGTGGCCATGCGCAGTGCATGTCCTCACCTCTCACTCCCCTCCCTACGGCTTCTTCAGACTGTGCGGTGTCACGGCCGTGGCATGCTATTAGGGATCAGCTGACACCGCACAGTCTGAAGAAGCCGTAGGGAGATGAGTGAGAGGCGGAGGTTCAGATATGCACTGCGCATGTCCATGGATCCCAGGCCCGCGGTGGGATTACATTAGACGACACTGCGAGGCGGGATCTCGGCCAGCGCAGCTGCACAGGCGCAGCCAGTCTGACACCAAATGATGTCAGAAGACGGGCAGCGCAAAATGTGTGCATGGCCAAGGGCTAACCTAACAGCGCAGGCTCCGGGACTGATTCAAACAACGCTGAGGAGGTGGCGCACGGCGCCAAGGGGGTAAGAATGACGGCTGTGCTGCGTCACATGACAAAGGAAAGTTCCACCTACCGGACGGTATCACGGTAGGAGGGGACACATTTCATAAGTGTTAGGTTCAGCATGTGCAAGGAGCACCACGAAAAGAGGCACTTTTTCCCTTTGCATCATTACTGCTGCACAAGGTGGCTCCTTCAGTAACAAACGCCTGGGGGGGGGACAGGTTCCCTTAAATTTAACTTGTTGTGCCTGCGTGGCGGTCACAGTACACGTTGCCACACACACAGCTGGGGAACAGCTGACGTTACTGAACCCCAATAACAGAGGAGGGACTGTTGGGACTGTGCGGACAGCACTACCAGGCAACAACTAGCGGTGTTGGAGCCCAGGGACAGGAGGAGGAGGTGGTGGAGGAGATAGGAGGGATTGCCACACACACAGCTGGGGAACAGCTGACGTTACTGAACCCCAATAACAGAGGAGGGACTGTTGGGACTGTGCGGACAGCACTTCTGGACAGCAACTAGCGGTGTTGGAGCCCATGGACAGGAGGAGGAGGAGGAGGTGGAAGAGATAGGAGGGATTGCCACACACACAGCTGGGGAACAGCTGACGTTACTGAACCCCAATAACAGAGGAGGGACTGTTGGGACTGTGCGGACAGCACTACCAGGCAACAACTAGCGGTGTTGGAGCCCAGGGACAGGAGGAGGAGGAGGAGGTGGTGGAGGAGGAGATAGGAGGGATTGCCACACACACAGCTGGGGAACAGCTGACGTTACTGAACCCCAATAACAGAGGAGGGACTGTTGGGACTGTGCGGACAGCACTTCTGGACAGCAACTAGCGGTGTTGGAGCCCAGGGACAGGAGGAGGAGGAGGAGGTGGAGGAGATAGGAGGGATTGCCACACACACAGCTGGGGAACAGCTGACGTTACTGAACCCCAATAACAGAGGAGGGACTGTTGGGACTGTGCGGACAGCACTACCAGGCAACAACTAGCGGTGTTGGAGCCCAGGGACAGGAGGAGGAGGTGGTGGTGGAGGAGATAGGAGGGATTGCCACACACACAGCTGGGGAACAGCTGACGTTACTGAACCCCAATAACAGAGGAGGGACTGTTGGGACTGTGCGGACAGCACTAC
The DNA here is from genome assembly GCF_051348905.1 of Ranitomeya variabilis. NCBI lineage: Eukaryota > Metazoa > Chordata > Amphibia > Anura > Dendrobatidae > Ranitomeya > Ranitomeya variabilis. Next base: position 820,666,667 of record NC_135232.1, on the reverse strand, counting down.
CAGGCAACAACTAGCGGTGTTGGAGCCCAGGGACAGGAGGAGGAGGAGGAGGTGGTGGAGGAGATAGGAGGGATTGCCACACACACAGCTGGGGAACAGCTGACGTTACTGAACCCCAATAACAGAGGAGGGACTGTTGGGACTGTGCGGACAGCACTTCTGGACAGCAACTAGCGGTGTTGGAGCCCAGGGACAGGAGGAGGAGGAGGATGTGGAGGAGATAGGAGGGATTGCCACACACACAGCTGGGGAACAGCTGACGTTACTGAACCCCAATAACAGAGGAGGGACTGTTGGGACTGTGCGGACAGCACTACCAGGCAACAACTAGCGGTGTTGGAGCCCAGGGACAGGAGGAGGAGGAGGAGGTGGTGGAGGAGATAGGAGGGATTGCCACACACACAGCTGGGGAACAGCTGACGTTACTGAACCCCAATAACAGAGGAGGGACTGTTGGGACTGTGCGGACGGCACTTCTGGACAGCAACTAGCGGTGTTGGAGCCCAGGGACAGGAGGAGGAGGAGGTGGAGGAGATAGGAGGGATTGCCACACACACAGCTGGGGAACAGCTGACGTTACTGAACCCCAATAACAGAGGAGGGACTGTTGGGACTGTGCGGACAGCACTACCAGGCAACAACTAGCGGTGTTGGAGCCCAGGGACAGGAGGAGGAGGAGGAGGTGGTGGAGGAGATAGGAGGGATTGCCACACACACAGCTGGGGAACAGCTGACGTTACTGAACCCCAATAACAGAGGAGGGACTGTTGGGACTGTGCGGACAGCACTACCAGGCAACAACTAGCGCTGTTGGAGCCCAGGGACAGGAGGAGGAGGAGGAGGAGGTGGAGGAGATAGGAGGGATTGCCACACACACAGCTGGGGAACAGCTGACGTTACTGAACCCCAATAACAGAGGAGGGACTGTTGGGACTGTGCAGACAGCACTTCTGGACAGCAACTAGCGGTGTTGGAGCCCAGGGACAGGAGGAGGAGGAGGAGGAGGTGGAGGAGATAGGAGGGATTGCCACACACACAGCTGGGGAACAGCTGACGTTACTGAACCCCAATAACAGAGGAGCGACTGTTGGCTGTGCGTACAGCACTACCAGGCAACAACTAGCGGTGGTGGAGCCCAGGGACAGCAGGAGAAGCAGAGGAACACAATGTAGGCCGAAGCCTGATTGGAGAAAGTCGAAAGGGAACCTTTAACCCCCCCCCCAAGGCGTTTGTAGCTGAAAGAGCCAGCTTGTGCAGCACAAAAGATGCAAAAGGAAAAGGTGGCTCTTTTCATTATGCTCCTTGCAAACACAGAACTAAACACTTATAAAATGTGTCCCCTGAAACCATGAGACCATCCCGGAGGTGGGACTTTCCTTCGTAATATGACGCAGCACAGCTGTCATTCCTACCCCCTTGGCGCCGTGCCCCGGCTCCTCAGCGTTGTTTGAATCTGTCCCGGAGCCTGCGCTGTTATGTTATCCCTTGGCCAGGCACACTTAGCGCTGCCCATCTTCTGACATCATTTGGTGTCAGGCTGGCTGCGCCTGTGCGGCCGCGCTGGCCGAGATCCCGCCTCGCAGTGTCATCTAATGTAATCCCACCGCGGGCCTGGGATCCGTGGCCATGCGCAGTGCATATCCTCGCCTCTCACTCCCCTCCCTACGGCTTCTTCAGAGTGTGCGGCGTCACGGCCGTGGCATGCTATTAGGGATCAGCTGACGGCGCGCAGTCTGAAGAAGGCGTAGGGAGATGAGTGAGAGGCGGAGGTTCAGATATGCACTACGCATGTCCATGGATCTTAGGCCCCCAGTGGGATTAAATCAGAAGACACTGCGAGGCGGGCTCTCGGCCAGCGCGGCCGCACAGGCGCAGCCAGCCTGACACCAAATGATGTCAGAAGAGGGGCAGCGCTAAGTGTGCCTGGCCAAGGGATAACATAACAGCGCAGGCTCCATGACGGAATCAAACAACGCTGAGGAGCCGGGGCACGGTGCCAAGGGGGTAGGAATGACAACTGTGCTGCGTCATATTACGAAGGAAAGTCCCACCTCCGGGACGGTTTTACGGTATCAGTGGACACATTTTATAAGTGTTAAGTTCTGCGTGTGCAAGGAGCTAAACAAAAATAGCTACCTTTTCCTTGTGCTGCATTACTGCTGCACAAGGTGGCTCTTTCAGTAACAAACGCCTTGGGGGGGGGGGGACAGGTTCCCTTACATTTCAGTTGTTGTGTCAGCGTGGCGGTCGCAGGACACATTGCCGGCTACACAGCTGGGGATCAGCTGACGTTACTGAAACCCAATAACACTGGGTCGTATGTTTTGACTGTGCAGACGGCACTTCTGAGCCTCAACTGGCGGTGTTGGAGCCCAGGAATTTAAGTTCAGGTGGTAGAAAGATGAACACAACAGGAGACCTGGATAACGTAGACAGTCACCTAATTATTTAATCAGGAAGAGGAGTGGCAAATTCCTGCGAGATCCAGGCCTTGTTCATTTTCAGGAAAGTAAGCCGGTCAACGTTATCGGAGGATAGTCGCATGCGACGGTCAGTTAGTACACCACCTGCAGAACTAAAGACGCGTTCCGATAATACACTAGCCACAGGGCAAGCCAGCACCTCCAATGCATACTGGCTTAGCTCTGGCCATGTATCCAGCTTTGAGACCCAAAACTTGAAAGGTGAAGAGCCGTCTGGGAGTACAGCAAGAGGGCAAGACATGTAGTCTGTCACCATCTGACGGAACCGTTGCCTCCTGCTGACTGGAGCCGTCTGTGATGGTGTTGACTTTTGTGGCGGGCACAGAAAACTGTGCCACAGTTGGGCCATACTGCTCTTGCCTTGGGCAGAGGCACTGCTTCTGCTCCCTCTTTGTGCAGAGCCTCCACCACTGCCTGGATGCACTGAGCTGCTTTGTAATGCACTAGCAGCACTTCTCTCACTTGGAATGGAGAAGATGATGGAATTCACCAGTGTGTCTTGGTACTCCCGCATTTTTCGCTCCCGGTTCAACGGTGTGATGAGGCTTTCTACGTTGTCCCGGTAGCGAGGAGGGTGAACACCCAATAATCAGACATGTTGAGAATGTGGGCGATGCGGCGGTCGTTTCTCAGGCACTGCAGCATGTAATCCACCATGTGCTGCAGACTGCCAACTGCCCAAGAAACGCTGTCCCCTGCTGGAGGCGTGATCTCTGCCCGCTCGTCATCACCCCACCCTCGCTGTACACACTGAGTACTGGACAATTGTGTAACTCCCTCCTCTGGATGGATGTCTTCCTCCTCCATTGACTCCTCCTCATCCTCCTCACAAACTGTCCCCTGCCTACGCGTTTGTGAGGAACCACGTGGCGCTGACTGTCCAGAAGATGATGGAAATGGTGAATCCTCATCCTCCACCTCTTCCACAACATCATCCCTTAGCGCTTGCAGTGATTTTTCAAGCAGGCAGATAAGGGGGACAGTCATGCTGACTAGTGCATCATCTGCACTCGCCATCCGCGTGGAATAATCGAAGGGACGCAAAACCTGGCAGACGTCATTCATAGTGGCCCACTCTGTGGTTGTGAAGTCTGAACGGCGCGGAGTGCGACTTCTTTGCGCCTGATGCAGCTGGTACTCCATTACAGCTTGCTGCTGCTCACACAACCGCTCCAACATATGTAACGTGGAATTCCACCTGGTAGGTAGGTCACATATGATGCGATGTTCCGGCAGGTGGTGTCAGCGCTGCAGATCCGCAATGCGCGCTTTTTGCCGTGCTGGAACGCCGCAAGTGAGCACACTCTAGGCGGACCTTGTGCAGCAGTGCATTAAGATCCGGATAGTCCCTCAAAAAACTCTGCACGACCAAATTGAGCACATGTGCCAGACATGGGATGTGAGTGAGGTTGCCGAGGCCCAGAGCTGCCACCAGATTTCGGCCATTATCACACACTACCATGCCTGGCTGGAGATTCGCTGGCACAAACCACACATCGCTCTCCTGCTTGATGGCATTCCAGAGCTCCTGCGCTGTGTGGCTTCGATTCCCCAAAGAAATTAATTTCAAGACGGCCTGTTGACGTTTGGCCACGGCTGTGCTCATGTTGGTCGTAACAGGTAAACGTTCATCACGGGTCCATGTGGAGGTGGACTGTGACGGCTCCTGCAGCGATGATTCTGAGGAACTGGTGTAAGAGGAGGAGTCAATGCGTACAGAATGGATTCCTGCAATCCTTGGAGTGGGCAGGACACGTCCTGCGCCACTCGCACGATCTGTACCCGGCTCAACGACATTAACCCAATGGGCAGTGAGGGAAAGGTATCGCCCCTGTCCATGTTGACTGGTCCACGCATCGGTGGTGAGGTGGACCTTGCTACTGACGGCATTCAGTAGCACGTGTTTTATGTGTCCCTCCACATGCTTGTGCAGGGCAGGGACGGCTTGCCTGCTGAAGTAAAAGCGGCTGGGCACATTGTACTGTGGGACTGCCAATGACATCAAGTCACGGAAGCTGTCAGTCTCCACCAGCCTGAATGACAGCATTTCCAGTGACAGAAGTTTGGCAATGCCTGCAGTAAGAGCCTGTGCTCGTGAGTGGTTTGACGAGAAAGGCTGCCTTTTCTCCCATGCCTGTACTACCGATGGCTGTAGACTGGGCTGGGAGTGTGTGGATGACTGGGAAAGTGGTGCTGCGGGTGGAATTAAAGTGGGTCTCTGGACAACAGGGCCAGAGGTTCTTCCACGGCGATCCTGGGAGGAAGCCGAACCAGCTGCGTGTGAGCTGGAGGAAGAGGCAACACGAGCTGAAGAGGTGGTAGCTGCCGCTGTTGGTTGGCCTAGCTCTTCAGTGTGTTTTTCTAACTCCGCCGCGTGCCTGGTGCGCACATGTTTCCACATGTTGGAGGTATTGAGGTTGCTGACATTTCGACCTCTTTTGACTTTGTGATGACACACCTTGCATTTGACATAGCAAATGTCATCTGCAACTGTGTCAAAAAAAGACCAGGCACTGCAAGTCTTGGGAGCGCCCTTTTTGGCTTTTGGAAGAGACATGCTCCTAACGGGTGCCAAAGCGGAGGCTGCAGGATCCGCAGTCTTCCCCCTCCCTCTCCCTCTTTGGGCTGTACGGGGAATCTCTTCCTCAGAGCTGCTCCCACCACCTTCCTGTCCCTCACGCCAAGATGGGTCAAGGACCTCATCATCTACACTACCCTCTGCCCCCAACTGCTCCTCCTGGGTAGTCTCAGCAGCAGAGCACGCACCAGAAAGTGGCACCTGAGTGTCATCATCAGCGGATGCGGCCTGCGATGTGGTGACCGGAAGCACTGGCCCACCCGCCTCTTCAGAGGAAGAGAGAAAAAGCTGTTGGGCATCACTGCACCCTGCCTCTTCTTCCATTTCTCCAATGCTGCTTGGCTGGCCCCCTGTTTCCAAGCCAAGAGATTCAGAGAACAGAAGTAGAGACGGCTCCTGTCCTGGGCTCTCTGTCTGCCTGGGCAATTTGGCAGGTGGTGAAGAGACAGATGGCTGCTCTCCAGTGCTCTGTGTCTGAGAGGATGTTGCACTAATTGAAGTTGATGCATTAGCTGCCATCCATCCGACAACGGCTTCAATTTTTTCTTCACGCAGCAGCGGTGTACGGCGCTCTGCGACAAAGCTGCGCATGAAGGACTGTTCCCTGGTGAAAGTGGGTGCTGATGAGTCACCGGTGCCCGCAGCAGGCACAGAATCCCCACGTCCTCTCCCTGCTCCGCGCCCACGCCCACGTGCCTTACTCACTGCCTTCTTCATCTTGGTTGACTGATAAAGATAAGCAGAAAAGTACTAACGGCTTTGTGTGCTTATTCCTGAACAACTCCTAACAGGTATAAGAAACACTAATTTTCTAAAGTGTGGACTAGACTTTAATATGAGCTAATGTGGCCTACACAAATGTTAAGTGGTGTCACTGGTGTGTTTGGTGAACTTTATTATTTATTTATTTTTTGGGGACTGAACTGACAACAGAGAGAGCTGCAGTCACACGGAGACTGTGCAGACAGCCGTAAACGGCGCTGCCAGGCCCAAAAACCCTCCTCTACGTTATCCTATGTAGTGTTTTTCCACAAGTTAGCTGGAGACGGGTGGAAAGACACTAAAAGGAATTTTTTGAAAAAATGTGCAGCAGCCTGCACTACTTAAAACAAAAGGAAAATTGATTTTACGGTATGACGCAGTGAAGAACCCTGAGCTGGAGACAACCAGGCTATGGCTGCTCACAGACTACAGGGCGAGCTGCAGTCACACGGAGACCGTGCAGACAGCCGTAAACGGCGCTGCAAGGCCCAAAAACCCTCCTCTACGTTATCCTATGTAGTGTTTTTCCACAAGTTAGCTGGAGACGGGTGGAAAGACACTAATAGGAATTTTTTGAAAAAATGTGCAGCAGCCTGCACTACTTAAAACAAAAGGAAAATTGATTTTACGGTATGACGCAGTGAAGAACCCTGAGCTGGAGACAACCAGGCTATGGCTGCTCACAGACTACAGGGCGAGCTGCAGTCACACGGAGACCGTGCAGACAGCCGTAAACGGTGCTGCAAGGCCCAAAAACCCTCCTCTACATTATCCTATGTAGTGTTTTTCCACAAGTTAGCTGGAGACAGGTGGAAAGACACTAATAGGAATTTTTTGAAAAAATGTGCAGCAGCCTGCACTACTTAAAACAAAAGGAAAATTGATTTTAACGGTATGACGCAGTGAAGAACCCTGAGCTGGAGACAACCAGGCTATGGCTGCTCACAGACTACAGGGCGAGCTGCAGTCACACGGAGACCGTGCAGACAGCCGTAAACGGCGCTGCAAGGCCCAAAAACCCTCCTCTACGTTATCCTATGTTGTGTTTTTCCACAAGTTAGCTGGAGACGGGTGGAAAGACACTAATAGGAATTTTTTGAAAAAATGAGCAGCAGACTACACTACTTGAAAAAAAAAAAAAAAAAAAAACAGTATGAGGCAATGAACCACCCTCCCTGAACTGAATACAACCAGTTATGGATGGCCTATGGCTGCACTCAGACTAGAGAGTGGGCTGCACTCACACACACACACACACAGACCTTGCAGATCGCTGTGAAAACAGCGCTACAAGGCAAAAGCAAGGTGAATAGTAGGTGAACACAGCGGTTGCTAAATTAGCCTTTGAAAAGCACTAAGAAGCAAATCGCTATCTCTAAACTGGCCCTCAGTCAGCAAACAGCGTCCTGTCACTAACTGAATTCACAGCAGAGTGAGCGCAAAATGGCGCCAGCGACTTTTAAACTGCATTATGACATCATTTCAGCAGCCAATCACAGCCATGCCAGTAGTTTCATGCCCTCCATGCTGAACAGGATGTGCCCACACTTGGAATCATTCTCATTGGCTGAATTCGTGAAGTTTGAATCTGGGAACTTCCGATTCCGGTATCCGATACGCGGCAAGTATCGGATCTCGGTATCGGAATTCCGATACCGCTAAGTATCGGCCGATACCCGATACTTGCGGTATCGGAATGCTCAACACTAGCAGGAATATATTCTAAAGTACCCTAGATATCTTTATAATAGTATCAAACCATGCAATTCTATGTTGCCAAATTATTCTACATATTATATAGTGTGTTCTAAAATCTCCTTCATTGTGAATAATGTTATAACTATAGTAAAAACAACTCAAAAACTGAAGGTTTATTAAATAGAGTAAAAACTATTTGAAGTGCGTAAAGTGTTAAACCAATGGTAGGTGTATTATAATATCTAAGAATGTGAAGGGATTTTAATGCGGCAGCAGGCCTGTCTACTTGATGTGATGTTGTACAGAACCATTGAAAATGCATATGGCATTCTCGACTTGTCTATGAAAAGATGTTGGCACCATATGTTGTAGCTGACAGTACCGAATAATATGATGGGCTAATCACAATGGAGACATTAATGAAAACAGTAACTTTATACTTGTCACAAGCTTGTGCATTATGGTAAAGTCAGAACATATGGTGATTAGATTTTTTTTAAAAAAAAGCACAGAACTGAAAGCTACTTTTTATGTTCAAAAGGCGTGAAAGGGGATAATTTGCACTTGCTAGATGACTAGGAAAGTACACAGTTGCTGAAATTTATAACGTATTACATAATATTCATGAAACACAATTTTCTTAATTTAAGATTTTAAAATATATCTGTACTGATACATTTGCAAATTAATTTTGTAAATGGAATTATGAATTCTATCAAGTGTACTACCTTGGTTTAAAAATGAAGACTACATTTTTTCAATATGTTATTAAAAGGAAAATGCTGCCTTCAATAATCATATTTACCTGCAGATGTAGGGTTAATCTGCAGGTATATAGTGTTACAATACTTACTGGTTGCTTTACTGAAAGTGTAGCTACTGGAAGAAAATGAACTATTTCCTCCAAGGTGCCGCCGGTGTTTAGTCATGGAGGTTCGGGCGGAGCAATTACGATCATCACTCATGGTACTGCTAGGGGTGACTATAAACATCTCCTGGCACTTTGACAGCTTGCACTGCACACATGCGCTGCAATAAAGGTTGACAATCAAAGTATAACTCCGTGTACACCCCCATGACTGAAAGCCAGCGGCTCCCAGGTGGAAATAAATTATTTTCTTGCAGTAGCTGCACTTTAAATACGGCAGTCAAGCAACATTGTAATGCTATTTACCTTCAGATTAACTCTACATCTTCAGTTAAATGGTGTTTTCTGAGGTGACAGATTCCCCTCATTGTGAAGCTCTAGTAAGCTAACATAAATAGTCATTCTGTATGGCTGTATCAGGATCACATTCTTTACAAACTGTTGATATTGAAACTCTCATAAATACTAAAATACTAAGTCAATTTCTAATTTTACCCATTTTATAAAATGCAAATGGAGCCTTGGGCACATATTTGCTGTTTTTAGACAATTTCTCATCTTTTCATCCAGCATATTACTATAAGGGTTTATGCATATGACAAGAGGTATGTGTGGAGTTCACGGATAGCACTTGTACATAGGATATTTTATGGGGCTGTGCATAAGTCTGATTTTTTTTCTCAGAATGAGTAGTCTGAGGAAAAATTCAAAGACATGTCCAATTTTGATCCGAGTGCCGAATCAAAATCAATGCAAGTCTATGGGTTAGTGAAAAATATGATCAATTTTAACAGACTGACATAATAGAGAAGGTGGAGACCCTTTTTTTCTTTCCACATCCAAGCAAAACTAATCTTACTCTGATCAAATGCTAATCAAAATCTGATTGGAATAATTGGATCGTTTTTTGTCAGATATGAAGAAAACAGTCGTGTTTCCCTACCCTAATAATGTGTCTAGATATTACTTGAATATACTGTATATCCCATACATATATATATAACAAAATGCACAAATAATACACAGTATCTAAATAATACTTCTATAAAATGCCTTGAATATACTGCTATATATATTAACCCCTTAAGCCCCGAGGGTGGTTTGCACATTAATGACTGGGCCAATTTTTACAATTCTGACCACTGTCCTTTTATGAGGTTATAACTCTGGAACGCTTCAACGGTTCTTGGCGATTCTGACAAGGTTTTCTCATGATATATTATACTTCATGATAGTGGTAAAATTTCTTCGATATAACTTGGGTTTATTTGTGAAAATATGGAAATTTGGTGAAAATGTTGAAAATTTTGAAATTTTCCAAATTTGAATTTTTATGCCCTTAAATCACAGAGATATGTCACACAAAATACTTAATAAGTAACATTTCCCACATGTCTACTTTACATCAGCACAATTTTGGAACCAAAATTTATTTTGTTAGGGAGTTATAAGGGTTAAAAGTTGACCAGCAATTTCTCATTTTTACAACACCATTATTTTTTAGGGACCACATCTCATTTGAAGTCATTTTGAGGGGTTTATATGATAGAAAATACCCAAGTGTGACACCATTCTAAAAATTGCACCCATCAAGGTGCTTAAAACCACATTCAAAAAGTTTATTAACCCTTCAGGTGTTTCACAGGAATTTTTGGAATGTTTAAATAAAAATTAACATTTAACTTTTTTTCACACAAAATTTATTTCAGCTCCAATTTGTTTTATTTTACCAAGGGTAACAGGAGAAAATGGACCACAAAAGTTGTTGTACAATTTGTCCTGAGTATGCTGATACCTGATATGTGGGGGGAACTACCGTTTGGGCGCATGACAGAGCTCGGAAGGGAAGGAGCGCCATTTGGAATGCAGACTTAGATGGATTGGTCTGCAGGCGTCACGTTGCATTTGCAGAGCCCCTGATTTACCCAAACAGTAGAAACCCCCCACAAGTGACCCCATATTGGAAACTTATCTAGATGTGTTGTGAGAACTTTGAACCCCCAAGTGTTTCACTACAGTTTATAATGCAGAACCCTGAAAAAAAAAAATGTCCACAAAAATTATTTTTTAGCCCCCAGTTTTGTATTTTGCCAAGGGTAACAGTTGAAATTGGACCCCAAAAGTTGTTGTCCAATTTGTCCCGAGTACACTGATACCCCATATGTTGGGGTAAACCCCTGTTTGGGAGTACGGGAGAGCTCGGAAGGGAAGGAGCACTGTTTTACTTTTTCAACACAGAATTGGCTGGAATTGAGATCGGACGCGATGTCGCGTTTGGGGAGCCCCTGATGTGCCTAAACAGTGGAAACTCCCCAATTCTAACTGAAACCCTAATCCAAACATGCCCCTAACCCAAATCCCAACGGTAACCCTAACCACACCCCTAACCCTGACACACCCCTAACTCTAATCCCAACCGTAATCCTAACCGTAAATGTAATCCAAACCCTAACTTTAGCCCCAACCCTAACCCTAACTTTAGCCCCAACCCCAACACTAACCCTAGCTCTAACCCTAACCCTAACCCTAGCCCTAACCCTAGCTCTAACCCTAGCCCATACCTAGCCCTAACCCTAACGGGAAAATGGAAATAAATTAAAAAAAATGTATTTCATTATTTTTCCCTAACTAAGGGGGTGATGAAGGGGGATTTGATTTACTTTTATAGCGTTTTTTATAGCGGATTTTATGATTGGCAGCTGTCACATACTAAAAGACGCTTTTTATAGCAAAAAAGTTTTTGCGTCTCCACATTTTGAGACCTATAATTTTTCCGTATTTTGGTCCACAGAGTCATGTGAGGTCTTGTTTTTTGCGGGACGAGTTGATGTTTTTATTGGTAAAATTTTCGGGCACGTGACATTTTTTGATCGCTTTTTATTCCGATTTTTGTGAGGCAGAATGATTAAAAGCCAGCTATTCATGAATCTCTTTTGGGGGGGCGTTTATACCGTTCCGCGTTTGGTAAAATTGATAAAGCAGTTTTATTCTTTGGGTTAGTAAAATTACAGCGATACCTCATTTATATCATTTTTTTATGTTTTGGCGCTTTTATACGATAAAAACTATTTTATAGAAAAAATAATTATTTTGGCATCATTTTATTCTGAGGACTATAACTTTTTTATTTTTTCACTGATGATGCTGTATGGTGGCTCGTTTTTTGCGGGACAAGATGACGTTTTCAGCGGCACTATGGTTATTTATATCTGTTTTTTTGATCGCGTGTTATTCCACTTTTTGTTTGGCGGTATGATAATAAAGCGTTTTTTGCCTCGTTTTTTTTTTTTTTTTTTACGGTGTTCACTGAAGGAGTTAACTAGTGCAACGGTTTTATAGATCGGGTCATTACAGACGCGGCGATACTAAATTTGTGTACTTTTATTGGTTTTTTTTATTTAGATAAAGAAATGTATTTATGGGAATAATATTTTTTTTTTCGTTATTTAGGAATTTTTTTTTTTTTTTACACATGTGGAAATTTTTTTTTAACTTTTTTACTTTGTCCCAGGGGGGAACATCACAGATCGCTGATCTGACAGTTTGCACAGCACTCTGTCAGATCAGCGATCTGACAAGCAGGGCTGCAGGCTTACCAGCGCTTGCTCTGAGCAGGCGCTTGGTAAGCCACCTCCCTGCAGGACTCTGATGCAGCCCCGTGGCCATTTTGGATCTGGGGCCTGCAGGGATAGGAGGTAAGAGATGCTCAGAGCAATGCGATCACATCGCGTTGCTTCGAGGGTCTCAGGGAAGCCCGCAGGGAGCCCTCTCCCTGCGCGATGCTTCCCTATACCGCCAGAACACTGCGATCATGTTTGATCGCAGTGTGCCGGGGGTTAATGTGCCGGGGGTGGTCCGTGACCGCTCCTGGCACATAGTGCCGGATGTCAGCTGTGATAGTCAGCTGACACCCGGCCATCGGCCGCGCTCCCCCCGTGAGCGCGGCCGATTGCATATGACGTACTATCCCGTCACTGGGAATTAAGTCCCAGGTCACCTTGACGGGATAGTACGTCATATGGGATTAAGGGGTTAAACATAGTCATCCAGTTCATTTTCCTAATAATACCACAATACCCAGCTAAATAATACTTTGTGGTTTTAGGTTATTCCTATGGATTTTATTTATCTGTGGCCAGGCTTGGGCTAGCACACAGGAGAACAGGTGAATCCCCCTGTGGGCCCATGTGCAATAATGGGCCACCACCCTCTTATATGAGCAGTACTTGGCACTATATACTTGAATCACTGGGTAAAGCAAAGGGCAACATCTTATTTGTTTCTATCCAGTTCGTTGTTATGTAAATTTGTAATGGATGATAATTACACATTTGCATGTAGCTGAAAAGTGGGGCTCTGGAGTTGGTTACTGGTGGGTACTTTGCACCTCAGTCCAACACTGTCTAGGGACTAGTGATGAGCAAGTGTACTCATTGCTCGGGTTTTCCCGAGCACGCTAGGGTGATCTCTGAGTATTTGTTAGTGTTCGGAGATTAAGTTTTCATCACCTCAGCTGAATGATTTACAGCTACTACCCAGCCTGAGTACATGTGGGGGTTGCCTGGTTGCTACGGAATCCTCACATGTAATCAAGCTGTCTAGTAGCTGTAAATCATTCAGCTGCGGCGATGAAAACTTAATCTCGGAACACTAATAAATACTCGGAGATCACCCAAGCGTGCTCGGGAAACACGAGCAACGGGTACACTCGCTCATCACTACTAGGGACCTAAGGAAACATTGCCTCGGGAAATTGCCCAATTAACCAACCCCCTTAAACTAGTACTAGGGGCATATAGATTGCCGAAGGTTCATTAGTGCCCAATTGTAAGTGCTCATGTGGGGGAATACTAGTGTACTAGAATCTCCAATACTAGTCCCTTGAAATAGTGGACAACAGATTACTTTAAATAAATTACAATAGAAATATGCTACGATTGTTTTTACAAATCATGAGTAATTCAAGAAGTATTTTAGAGGTTACAACATCTCCTTTTATACTTTTAAGTACAAAGGTATGGTGTTTATATATAATGATGATTCGGGCTTCTTGTAGAAAAAGTCTTTTGAGGAAACAAGTTGACATATTACTCAGGTTTCATGAAATATGGAGGTTCTGCAAAATAATAACACAATATTATTTAATCAAGCATTCTAAATTAGTTATATTGAGAAATGCAATTACAGTTAACTAATGGACTTTCAATGAAATCTTATTAATCTCTACATAACATCATTTTTCAGTGTTAGCTAAAAAAAAAGTAAATGAATTTCACAATGGAACTGGATCTGGGAATTCTAATAGGCATTCATTACAAAACTATCAAATAACGGCAAAAGAAAGTAGATTATTGAGGCGTGTAATTTGTAACATGCATTGAAATCAAGTAACTCTTATCCTTCTTTGTATAAATGAAAATAAGATTGAGTTGATCAACTAGCACAAATTAATAATTATTCTTCTTTAGGCTTATCACCATGAATGTAGGAAAAGTCTAGTTTATTTTCTGTTCTGTTTTATTCCTACATCATTGAGACCATTGATGTCAGTACTGTACATAGTAACCTGGGAAGTAAGGTTGAAAAAAGACATATCCATCAAGTTCAGTTTATTTTCCTGTTGATCCTGATTTTTCTCGTTATACTAAAACAGACAAAAGATAGTACCAATAAATCCTTAGATTAACATCTACAGAAATATAGAACCCACATAACTAGTAATGAGCGAACACTAAAATGCTCGGGTACTCGTTACTCAAGTCGAGCAATGTTCGGATGTTTGAACCGAGTAACAAGTATAATGGAAGTCAATGGGAAACTCAAGCATTTTTCAAGCTGAAAATTCTGTAAACAGTTGTCAAATGGCAAGGGAATAGCATGGAAAAGATCCCTGGAAGCATCTCTAAATTCTAGGTCAGTGCTGAGAACAATGAACAATGCTGTCAGAGTATTACGCCACTTTTACTGTCTGACAATAAAAAATACAAAACCGCACTTACAATGGATTTGACTGGAAAAAATATTAAGAAACATTCTTTCCGGGATAATGTAAGGCAAAGTAAAAAAGAGGAAAAAAATTATCCTCCACACCTTGGGCTAAGTTCACTCACAGTGATATTGCTGCGTTTCTGCACATTTGCATTGCTTTCAATGGTGAAAAAAAGCAATAAACAGGAAAAGTAATTTTATAATTTTAATACCTTATCTGGCCATGTGTAAGACATGATCAGACACACTGAAAGTCTTCAATGTGTCTATCACTATTTGTAGAGGGCCATCAGGCAGCCCTTTCTATAGTTAGAGGGCCAGCAGGTGTGTTGTGGATAGATGAGACCAAGATAGTTTTTTGGTAAAGCACATAATTCTACTGTTTAGTGTAACTGGAATGATGCCTACAAATAAAAGAACACAGCACATACAGTGATATGGTGGCTCTTCAAAGATATTTTGGAGTTGCTTTGTTGGGTGCATTGAAATGTGAAGATTCCCAAAGGATTTTGAACCCCAATATAGTGCCCTGTGTCAGATAGCTGGTTTGCATACAATACGTCATCGGTCTTCCAGCAGGACAATGACCACAAACATACTGCAAGAACCAACCAGAAATAGATGGAAACAAAGCACTGGAGAGTTCAGAAGTAGTAATTCCAGCTCCGGTAGAGTAAAGTCTCCCAACACTACCTCTTACATACAGATGCTACAGAGAAACTGTGAATGGACACATGAAATCAGTTAATTTTGCCTGCTCTGATGAATTCCTGAGTACAGAACACCATAAAAAACATGAATCAGTCACTGAGTGCATGGAAAAAACAGCAGTAAGGCTTACAATTTAAAAGGCAAGAATTCCTGACTAGATGCTTGACATATGCTATTCCAGCTGCCACACCTGACTATTTATGAATTGCAGATTAGAGTGGTATTATTGTAGAATATAGAAGGGATTTGAATTGGTCCTAAAAAAATGTCTTCTTGTATGTGGCAGCAACAAACTCTAGAGGAACGCATGTAACACTGCCAGCTTTGATGAATTTCTGATAGTAAAAGCTGAGTATAGATGAATATAAAAACATTAAAAATGGTCAATGAGTGATTGGGAAAAAAACAGCAGCAAGGTTTACAATTTAAAAGGCAATAATCCCTAAATAGATGTCTGTCATACTCTATAAATGCTGAAACAACTAACTGTAGAAGAATCGCAGATAAGAGCTGTCCCGGCTGTGAAATCCTGTATACAGTGTGAGAACTCCCTTTGTGTTGACCACCTGACAGCCTACAACAAGGCACTGAATCATATTCTAATAGAACTTATCAGCTCTTTTGGTTTCAAATTTTTTTCCCTCAACTTGTAGGTTTCACAGAAAAGCATTTTTCCCATTACTAAGGAGTGGGTCACCTATACTGGTGAAGCATATGCACTAAGTGAAAGGGATGCCAAAAATTAGAAGGAGGCGCTTCAATACTTCTTTGAAGAGATGTAGTGGAGGGCCTCAGAAGAAAAAAATTCCCTTCATTAAGAAGTGGGTATCCTAGACTGGTAATGCCCATGCACTTAGTGTTCCTCCTCCTCATTATCACCCAAAACACATTGAGAAGATGAGATGAGGCTGGGCTGTGTAGTACCACCCAGTATAGTTTCTTGCTCCATCTCAACTTGCTCCATCTGCAAAGCTTCGTCTTTAGTTGTGAGCAGCGAAAGTTTCAGTAGACAGAGAAGCGGGATGGTGACACTGATTATGGCATCATCACCACTCACAATCTTGGTCGAGTCCTCAAAGTTTTGGAGAACCACAAAGATGTCAGACATCCATGCCCACTCATCAGGACTTATGTGCAGAGCCTGACCAGAATACCGACATGCATGGTGTAACTGGTATTCAACTACTGCCCTCTGCTGCTCACAAAACCTTGCCAAAATATGTAACATTGAGTTACAACACTTGGTGACATTGCACACCAGTCGGTGAGCTGTAAGTTGCAATCACTGCTGAAGCACCGCCAGGGCGGTGGCAGCTGTAATTGACTTGCGGTAATGGGCCCACACGAGGTGTACTTTCACAAGTAGATCAGGCAGATCTGGGTAGGTTTTGAGAAACCACTGATCCACTAAGTCCACACATGGACCAGGCATGGTACATGTTTAAGACTGCCAAGCATCAGTGCCTGCATCAGGTTATGGCCATTGTCACACAATGCAGTGCTGCAGTACTTCCAGCTTGCGACTGATATTGACGTTAGTGAGATGAAGGGTGAGGAGGAGGTGCAAGAACTGCTGTAGAAGGTGGGGATAACCCTGATTGAACCAGGGCCCACAATCCTCATTGTTGGTAGCACGCAGGGACGACACACCAGGAGAAATAGTGGCAGCTGGGGACCCAATACCGAGGGATGACGGCTGCCATGAGGTTGTGCAAAGTTTCAGTCTCCTCAAGCCTAAATTGCAACTTTTCCAGGTCAAGCAGTCTGGAAATCTGGCCATTTACCAGTGTAGCCTGTGGGTGGGTGGCTGCATATTTATACGCTTGTGTTCCAAGGAATTGGGTAGTGACAACTGAACGCTGTGCTTGGACAAGGACATGGATGTGTTTGCTGATGGTGGTTGTAATTGTACAACAACAGGTGCAGGCTGGGAGACACCTTTGCCTACGTCATGGACAGGGCATGACTCAGGAATGCCTAACCCTTGGCTTGGCAACTTCACCCGTGTTGGAGCTCTGAGGATTACATTTGCTAATGACACAAAGCTAGGAGGGATAGCTGTCATGATCTCAATGGCAAGAGATCATAGCATCAGCATATATAGGAACTAGCTCTTGGAAGATGGAAACTGAGCTGACCATGAACTAAACCTAACGCACAACTAGCAGTGGCCGGGTAGCATGCCTACGTTGATTCTAGATGCCCAGCACCAGCCGGAGGACTAAATAAAGCTAGCAGAGGAAAATATTAGTCCTAGCTCACCTCTAGAGAAATACCCCGAAAGGAGACAGAGGCCCCCCACATGTATTGGCGGTGAATCAAGATGAAATAACAAACGTAGTATGAAAATAGGTTTAGCAAATTTGAGGTCCACTTACTACATAGCAGAAGACAGAAAGGACACTTTCATGGTCAGCTAAAAACCCTATCAAAACACCATCCAGAAATTACTTTAAAACTCTGGCATTAACTCATAACACCAGAGTGGCAATTCCTGTTCACAAGAGCTTTCCAGACACAGTAACGAAACTACAGCTGTGAACTGGAACAAAAATGCAAAAACAAACATGGACAAGAGTCCAACTTATCTAGTAGTTGTCTAGGAGCAGGAACAAGCACAGAGAGGCTTCTGATAACATTGTTGACCGGCAAGCAACTAACAGAGCAGCAAGGTTATATAGCGACTCCCACATCTTGATGAGAACAGGTGAACAGAGAAGATGAAGACACCAGTTCAATTCCACCAGTAGCCACCGGGGGAGCCCAGAATCCAAATTCACAACAGTACCCCCCCCTCAAGGAGGGGGCACCGAACCCTCACCCGAACCACCAGGGCGATCAGGATGGGCCCTATGAAAGGCACGAACCAGATCAGAGGCATGAACATCAGATGCATTCACCCAAGAATTATCCTCCTGGCCGTATCCCTTCCACTTGACCAGATACTGGAGTCTCCGTCTGGAAACACGAGAGTCTAAGATTTTCTCCACAACGTACTCCAACTCACCCTCAACCAACACCGGAGCAGGAGGCTCAACGGAAGGCACAACCGGTACCTCATACCTGCGCAATAATGACCGATGAAAAACGTTATGAATAGAAAAGGATGCAGGGAGGTCCAAACGGAAGGAAACAGGGTTAAGAATCTCCAATATCTTATACGGGCCGATGAACCGAGGCTTAAACTTAGGAGAAGAGACCCTCATAGGGACAAAACGAGAAGACAACCACACCAAGTCCCCAACATGAAGACGAGGACCAACACGACGACGGCGGTTAGCAAAAAGCTGAGTCTTCTCCTGGGACAACCTCAAATTGTCCACCACCTGCCCCCAGATCTGATGCAATCTCTCCACCACAGCATCCACTCCAGGACAATCCGAAGATTCCACATGACCAGAGGAAAATCGAGGATGAAACCCCGAATTACAGAAAAACGGGGACACCAAAGTGGCAGAGCTGGCCCGATTATTGAGAGCGAACTCCGCCAATGGCAAAAAAGCAACCCAATCATCCTGGTCAGCAGACACAAAACACCTCAGATATGTCTCCAGGGTCTGATTAATCCGCTCAGTCTGGCCATTCGTCTGAGGATGGAAAGCGGACGAAAAAGATAAATCTATGCCCATCCTAGCACAGAATGCCCGCCAAAATCTAGACACGAATTGGGTCCCTCTGTCAGAAACGATATTCTCAGGAATACCATGCAAACGAACAACATTTTGAAAAAACAGAGGAACCAACTCGGAAGAAGAAGGCAACTTGGGCAGAGGAACCAAATGGACCATCTTAGAGAAACGGTCACACACCACCCAGATGACAGACATCTTCTGAGAAACAGGCAGATCTGAAATAAAATCCATCGAGATGTGCGTCCAAGGCCTCTTAGGAATAGGCAAGGGCAACAACAATCCACTAGCCCGAGAACAACAAGGCTTGGCCCGAGCACAAACGTCACAAGACTGCACAAAGCCTCGCACATCTCGTGACAGGGAAGGCCACCAGAAGGACCTTGCCACCAAATCCCTGGTACCAAAAATGCCAGGATGACCTGCCAACGCAGAAGAATGAACCACAGAGATGACTCTACTGGTCCAATCATCAGGAACAAACAGTTTATCAGGTGGGCAACGATCAGGTCTATCCGCCTGAAACTCCTGCAAGGCCCGCCGCAGGTCTGGAGAAACGGCTGACAATACCACTCCATCCTTAAGGATACCTGTGGGCTCAGAGTTACCAGGCGAGTCAGGCTCAAAACTCCTAGAAAGGGCATCCGCCTTAACATTCTTAGAACCCGGTAGGTATGACACCACAAAATTAAACCGAGAGAAAAATAATGACCAGCGCGCCTGTCTAGGATTCAGGCGCCTGGCAGTCTCAAGATAAACCAAATTTTTGTGGTCAGTCAATACCACCACCTGATGTCTGGCCCCCTCAAGCCAATGGCGCCACTCCTCAAAAGCCCACTTCATGGCCAAAAGCTCCCGATTCCCAACATCATAATTCCGCTCAGCGGGCGAAAATTTACGGGAAAAGAAGGCACAAGGCCTCATCACGGAGCAGTCAGAACTTTTCTGCGACAACACTGCCCCAGCTCCGATCTCAGAAGCGTCGACCTCAACCTGAAAAGGTAGAGCAACATCAGGCTGACGCAACACAGGGGCAGAGGAAAAACGGCGCTTAAGCTCCCGAAAGGCCTCCACAGCATCAGGGGACCAATCAGCAACATCAGCACCCTTCTTAGTCAAATCGGTCAATGGCTTAGCAATATCCTAAAAACCAGCAATAAATCGACGATAAAAGTTAGCAAAGCCCAAAAATTTCTGAAGACTCTTAAGAGAAGAGGGCTGCGTCCAATCACAAATAGCTTGAACCTTGACAGGATCCATTTCAATGGAAGAGGGGGAAAAAATATATCCCAAAAAGGAAATCCTCTGTACCCCAAAAACACACTTAGAACCCTTCACACACAAAGAATTAGACCGCAAAACCTGAAAAACCCTCCTGACTTGCTGGACATGAGAGTCCCAGTCATCCGAAAAAATCAGAATATCATCCAGATACACAATCATAAATTTATCCAAATAATCGCGAAAAATATCATGCATAAAGGACTGGAAAACTGACGGAGCATTTGAAAGACCAAAAGGCATCACTAAATACTCAAAGTGGCCCTCGGGCGTATTAAATGCGGTTTTCCACTCATCCCCCTGCCTGATTCGCACCAAATTATACGCCCCACGAAGGTCAATCTTAGAGAACCACTTGGCCCCCTTTATGCGAGCAAACAAATCAGTCAGCAACGGCAATGGGTATTGATATTTAACAGTGATTTTATTCAAAAGCCGATAATCAATACATGGTCTCAAAGAGCCGTCTTTTTTTTAACACGAAGAAAAAACCGGCTCCTAAGGGAGATGACGATGGACGAATATGTCCCTTTTCCAAGGACTCCTTTATATATTCACGCATAGCAGCATGTTCAGGCACAGACAGATTAAATAAACGACCCTTTGGGTATTTACTACCCGGGATTAAATCTATGGCACAATCGCACTCTCGGTGCGGAGGTAACGAATCAAGCTTGGATTCTTCAAAGACGTCACGATAGTCAGACAGGAACTCAGGAATTTCAGAGGGAATAGATGATGAAATGGAAACCACAGGTACATCCCCATGAGCCCCCTTACATCCCCAGCTCAACACAGACATAGCTTTCCAGTCGAGGACTGGGTTGTGAGATTGCAACCAAGGCAATCCTAGCACCAAATCATCATGTAGATTATACAGCACCAGAAAGCGAATAATCTCCTGGTGATCCGGATTAATACGCATAGTTACTTGTGTCCAGTATTGTGGTTTATTATTAGCCAATGGGGTGGAGTCAATCCCCTTCAGAGGAATAGGAGTCTCCAAAGGCTCTAAATCATACCCACAGCGTTTGGCAAAGGACCAATCCATAAGACTCAAAGCGGCGCCAGAGTCGACATAGGCGTCCGTGGTAATAGATGACAAAGAGCAAATCAGGGTCACAGATAGAATAAACTTAGACGGTAAGGTGCAAATGGAAACAGATTTACCAAGCTTTTTAGTGCGCTTAGAGCATGCTGATATAACATGAGTAGAATCACCACAATAGAAACACAACCCATTTTTCCGTCTAAAATTCTGCCGCTCGCTTCGGGACAGAATTCTATCACACTGCATACTCTCTGGCGATTTCTCAGTGGACAACGCCAGATGGTGCACTGGTTTGCGCTCCCGCAAACGCCTATCGATCTGAATAGCCATTGTCATGGACTCATTCAGACCCGCAGGCACAGGGAACCCCACCATAACATCCTTAATGGCATCAGAGAGACCCTCTCTGAAAGTCGCCGCCAGGGCGCACTCATTCCACTGAGTAAGCACAGACCATTTACGGAATCTTTGGCAGTAAATTTCCGCTTCATCTTGCCCCTGAGATAGGGACATCAAAGTTTTTTCTGCCTGAAGCTCCAAATGAGGTTCGTCATAAAGCAACCCCAAGGCCAGAAAAAACGCATCCACATTGAGCAACGCAGGATCCCCTGGTGTCAATGAAAAAGCCCAGTCTTGAGGGTCGCCCCGGAGCAAGGAAATCACAATCCTGACCTGCTGTGCAGGATCTCCGGCAGAGCGAGATTTCAGGGACAAAAATAATTTGCAATTATTTCGAAAATTCTGAAACCCAGATCTATTCCCCGAGAAAAATTCCGGCAAAGGAATTCTCGGCTCAGATACAGGTGCATGACAAACAAAATCTTGCAAATTTTGTACCTTCGTGGCGAGATTATTCAAACCTGCAGTTACACTCTGAAGATCCATTGCAAACAGGTGAACACAGAGCCATTCAAAGGAGAGAAAAAAAAAAAAAAAATTTCAGCAGACTACTTATTTCTCTCCTTTCTCAGCCAAGGATTTTAACCCTTTAGTGGGCCGGTCAAACTGTCATGATCTCAATGGCAAGAGATCATAGCATCAGCATATATAGGAACCAGCTCTTGGAAGATGGAAACTGAGCTGACCATGAACTAAACCTAACGCACAACTAGCAGTGGCCGGGTAGCATGCCTACGTTGATTCTAGATGCCCAGCACCAGCCGGAGGACTAAATAAAGCTAGCAGAGGAAAATATTAGTCCTAGCTCACCTCTAGAGAAATACCCCGAAAGGAGACAGAGGCCCCCCACATGTATTGGCGGTGAATCAAGATGAAATAACAAACGTAGTATGAAAATAGGTTTAGCAAATTTGAGGTACACTTACTACATAGCAGAAGACAGAAAGGACACTTTCATGGTCAGCTAAAAACCCTATCAAAACACCATCCAGAAATTACTTTAAAACTCTGGCATTAACTCATAACACCAGAGTGGCAATTCCTGTTCACAAGAGCTTTCCAGACACAGTAACGAAACTACAGCTGTGAACTGGAACAAAAATGCAAAAACAAACATGGACAAGAGTCCAACTTATCTAGTAGTTGTCTAGGAGCAGGAACAAGCACAGAGAGGCTTCTGATAACATTGTTGACCGGCAAGCAACTAACAGAGCAGCAAGGTTATATAGCGACTCCCACATCTTGATGAGAACAGGTGAACAGAGAAGATGAAGACACCAGTTCAATTCCACCAGTAGCCACCGGGGGAGCCCAGAATCCAAATTCACAACAGATAGCTAATACTAGAGAAACGAGAGAGAGGATTCAAAAAGATATAAATAAACTGGAGCAGTGGGCAGCAACTAACAGAATGATTTTTAACAGGGAAAAATGCAAAGTACTACATCTGGGCAATAAAAATGAAAAAAGCATATACAGAATGGGAGGAATAGGGCTAAGCAACAGCACATGTGAAAAAGACTTGGGTATGTTAATAGATTACAGGCTGAACATGAGTCAACAGTGTGATGCAGCAGCAAAAAGGGCAAATACAATTCTGGGATGTATTAACAGAAGCATACACTCTAGATCACGTGAAGTCATTATTGCCCTCTACTCCTTTGGTCAGACCTCATCTGGAATACTGGGTCCAGTTTTGGGCCCCACATTTTAAAAAAGACATCAACAAACTCGAGCAAGTTCAGAGAAGAGCTACCAGAATGGTGACTGGTCTGCAAACCATGTCCTATAAGGAACATTTACAGGATTTGGGAATGTTTAGCTTGCAAAAAAGAAGACTGAGAGGAGACTTAATAGCTGTCTACAAATATCTCAAGGGCTGTCACATTGTAGAAGAATCATCTTTATTCTCATTTGCACAAGGAAAAATTAGAAGCAATGGGATGAAACTGAATAGGAGGAGACACAGATTAGATATTAGAAAAAACTTTTTGACAGTTAGGTTAATCAATGAGTGGAACAGGCTGCCATGAGAGGTGGTGAGTTCTCTTTTAATGTAAGTCTTCAAACAGAGGCTGGACAGACATCTGTCTGGGATGATTTAGAGAATCCTGCTTTGAGCAGGGGGTTGGACCAGATGACCCAGGAGGTCCCTTCCAAATCTAACGTTCTATGATTCTATGATCAGTTGCCCACTTGTGTCTCTGGCCACCCAACTTCCTCTTCCTGCATCTTGTGGTGCTGCACATACCGCCCCCTATGCGCTGCTGTCCTTGCTCTGTATGTCACCTTCCCAGGTTGGGTCAGTGACTTCATTGTCCACCACCTCGTCTTCCACTTCTGCACCCTGTTCCTCCTCCTGACTTGCTGATGTAACAACACCGCTTGTTGGCAATTGTGTCTCATCATCATCCAGCTCTTGGGACGGTAATTGTATTTTCCCACCGCCGCCTTCTTGTGAGCGTGGCTGCTCAAATATTTGAGCATCACTACATGCAATCTCTTCAGGTCCCGGTTGGTACAGGCAGGGCAAGAGGCCAGAATCTATAAATGGAAATGTGAACAGTTCTTCGGAGTGTCCAAGTGTGGGATCACTTATCTCTGGGCACGGTGTATGGTGGGAGGAAGGAGGATCAGGGTGAGGATTATGTGGTCCAGAATCACAGCTACGGAGAATGGGCCGTGTAGTAGACAGGGTGGTGCTGGCAAACTGACTGGTACCATTATCTGCTGTCCATCCAACAACCTTTTCACACTGGTCTGGCTTCAAGAGGGGTGTTCCGGGCCCCCCTACAAAGTGGGACAGGAATTTGGTTTAAAATGATGTGTGTATGCTCCCGCAGCAAGCACAGTTTTACCTTGCCCACTTCCTCGACCTCTGTGCTCACCACCAGCATCATGTCCACTTCCCAGTCCCTTAATACACACCTTGCTCATTTTAAATTGAGTATGATATATCCATGTTGAGAAAAAATTGCAGACAGCATTACAATGCCAGCAAAATTTGCCCATTACCGATGGGTGTATAACAGAGGTATCAAACTGCAATCCTTGAGGGCCGCCAACAGGTCATGTTTTCAGGATTTCCTTGTATTGCACAGGTGATAATTTAATCACCTGCACAGAATGATTCCAGCACCTTGTGGAATGCTAAGGAAATCCTGAAAACATGACCTGTTGGCGGCCCTCGAGGAATGCAGTTTGACACCTCTGGTGTATAAGACTGTAGTATCAATATATCAATGCTATTTGTAACCAAAGGATTTTGTGTGTTTTGTGGCTCAACTCTAGCACAACAAATGCTGAATTAAATGTTAGAAATGCTAGAAAATATTGCAGTACAACAATGCCAGCGAAATTTGGCCATCTTCAGATGGACATATAATTATGCAGTATCAATATAGCAATTGTCACGGGGCTACCGCGACTGAGAGGTTCCAGAGAACCGCAGTGCTCTGGGCCTCGTTCACACATGGTGAACAGAAGCTCTTCTCCTGAATTCTGACCTGGCTGTCTTGTGGCAGCAGGGCAGGAGTTAATCTTGTTGCTGAAGTTGCTGAGAGCTTGGTCTCTCAGCTGAATTGTTTTTTGTAATCTCCTCTCCTATATAGACTCAGCTTTGACTACAACTGTTGTCAGTGATCAGTTCTGCTGCCTGGCTTGAAGTGGGAAGGAGCGTGGTGTTAGGAGCTTAGAGGTTTATCTACAGAGATTGTTGTCTGCTGTTTTGGTTGCATGTTAAACCTGTTTTCCTTCCTAGTTTTCCCCCCCTCTTCCCTTCTCTGTGTTTCCTCTGTGGCTGTGTGAGCATTTGGTGAGTTTGAGATTTTACCTTGTCTGCATACCCTGTTTACTTGTCATATTAATACACTGGTGCAGTCATCCTCCCTGGGGGGGAGAGGGGGCCACTGATAGGGCCTGCACAGGAGACAGGGAAACACTGGCGGCTCAGGCCTCCTAACCATTATAGGTACCCCTGAGATAAGGGTAAGCCAGGGCCCCTTTATAGTGACAGGGACATGTGCGGGTCCCAGTACGCCGTCCTGCCCCGTTATCGCCGTTAACGGCGTGACAGCAATGCAATTTTTTTGAAGTTTTGAGCCCCAAATGTAGCATGCTAAATGCGGTATAAAATTTCACAGCTCAAAAAAAGTCTGTATTACAATGCCAGGCAAATTTGCACACCTCAGACGGGCATATCAGACTGCAATATAAATATAGCAATGCACTTTTTTTAATAACAATTTTTTTTAGGTTTTGAGGGACAATTGTAGCACACTAAATGCCATATAAAATTTTACTGCTCAAAAATATTGCAGTATTACAATGCCAGGCAAATCTGTACACCTCACATGGATGTATGAGACTGCAGTATAAATATAGCAATACGATTTTTTTTAACAAACAATTTTTTGGGGGGGTTTGAGGCTGAGGGTAGCACAATAAATGTTGAATAAAATTTCACTGCTCAAAAAAATGCAGTATTACATTGTCAGGCAAATTTGCTCAATTTAAATGGACGTATCAGACTGCAGTATCAGTATAGCAATGCTATTGAGTTCCAACCAAGTCTGGCTGCATGGTCTTAATGCATAACTGCCGCAGTAAAAATGGTGTATAATATTTCCCTGCTCAAAACAATTTGCAGAATTAAAAGCAAAAAGAATATTATGAGCCCTGAAAATAGGTTTTGGTATCAGTTGCCGGCTGCAGCATAAAGGTCTTGCAATTCACCATATCCTGTCCTACATAATCCCTTCAGCACAATCTCTCCCTAAGTGCTGCTAACAGCAGTATTAATATTGATTATAATTAGCCCTAAGAAGGACTTCATAAAAATATAAATGTTGTTGAATCCCTAGCTAAAACGCAGCTGTAATTCTGCTCCTCTTTCATCAACACCTCCCCCTATGCTGCCTGTGTCTGGGGTGCAGTGTGCCGAGCATAGCATCACGGGTCTTATATAGAACTGATGACGCTAGTTGGCCAGCCAATCACAGTAAAGCCACAACCAAGATAGCTATGGCATTACAGTGACTGTCAGGCAATCCCCACATGTTCATTGGCTGTCTACAAAGTGCCAAACATACGTTAACATATAATGGTTAATACGTTCAAGGAAAGCTTCAAGATCCCTTATAACATTTTTTTTAATTAATTAAACTTAGCAACTAAATTCTTTCAGAGAGTTCCATAGTCTCATTGTAACCTTACTGCCAATAAATAAATAATTGTAACATATGACCTATATAAAGCTTAAAGGATATAAACACATTTGAACACTTGTATTTTTGGCTTAAAGGGCCACTGTCACCCCCTCCAGCTGTTCTAAACTAAAAGAGCCACCTTGTGCAGCAGTAATGCTGCAGTCTAACAAGGTGGCTCTTTTAGTTTTTGATTCAGTTATTACCTCAATAAAGCGTTTTAAAAATTGGCCACAAATACCAGATTTTGTACCTGGAGGCGGTCCGAATCGTCCTCTATGAATCTCCCAACTGCAGTCACTCTTCTCTTCAGGGGCGATGGTCGCCGCCCCCTGAGCGCTGTTTCTTCTTAAATCCGGCGCCTGCGCTGTGCGTGCCTGCCTTGGGCCTGCGCAGTGTTCATTGTCAGTCACAGCTCAGATGTCGGGTGCCTGACTGCGCCTGTGCGGGCAGTGCGGCCACCCTGTTGCTGAATCCCTGCCCCGCACTGTGTTATTCATTATGCACAGTGCGGGGCTGGGGTTCCTGGGCATGCGCACTGCGCTGTTTAGACGCTCCCCAGCTCAGAGTCCGCTCCCCAGCTCAGATGCTCCCCCAGCTCAGACGCTCCCCCAGCTCAGACGCTCCCCAGCTCAGACGCTCCCCCAGCTCCCCCGCCTTCCCAGGAACCCCAGTACCTGGTGGAGCCAACATTGGTGATTTTCGGCAGCAGTCTCTTGTATTGCTAAGGAAACCCATATGGTTCCAGCTCCTAGATGTAGGGGCCTATGGTTTTCATGTTATTATATATAAGTCAGGCATGGAGTAACAGATCAGGAAACAATAGCGAAAGGTAAGTGTCCCCACTGGTTTGCCTCTCTAGTCCTGTATTCCTATTTTTAAAGAAACAGAAGATGGGTTAATCTGTTCATTAAGGGGCAGATTGATCATGATAGAACTGCTGTTAAAGTGATCAAGGAAGGAAAGAAATTTTCACAGAAAATGCGTTGGTTTTGTTCAGCATCAGGTTGTCCACCGAGTAGCTGGCTTAATGAGAGTTTCTGAAAGTGTATGGGAGGAGCAGAGAGGATTGTGGAAAACCCTTTAAATGTGTAACTAGAGGTGAGTTGACGGAAGAAAAACATGGTGATAAGTCTATGTATGTTAGAGTATGTAACAAAGATGGCATTGATCCCACTGCCACTTCCAGTTTGACTAAACCCTGTCCCTGAAGGATGGACACGTGTATGTGGGAATCAGAACCCAGATTGGGTGGAGACTTGCTGTGTATGTTGTGACCACTGTCGGCACATAGAATCTGATACAATCCTGTCTTAGGAGTAGGAGTTTTATCTTTTGTTATCACCCCACAATCCATTTGAATAGAGTAACCCCACATTGACCAGTGCCCCAAGTGCTACACCCCCATAAGTCTCAGCCAAGTCCCCAATGAACATCATACCTGTACTGGATGGGACTAATGCCCCTTGAGGGCCTGCCCTGCACTCCAGCTACTCCCTTGACACAACCCAAATGGATGCAGTGGTTATACATCAGTCTTTCACTGCCATCCAAGACTCACTAGTACAATTAAGGAAACAGTGTAAAATCCAGGGTGATGAATTCCAAATAATAAACTTTGTGCTTGGGAATTCATCACCCTGGATTGGACGCTGTTTCCATATTTTTATACTGCTGGTTCTTCGGAACTTAAATGAATGTCCAACTTAGTGAGTGCAGTCAGCCTTCCCTCTTTTTCTTTGGATCACTAGGACAATTACTCAGTCAAGGTGGGCAGCTCACTTCAACCCCTACTGCTTGCCTGCGATGCTCATCCAGATTACTACCACCAGATTGCATACCCCAGTCTAGGGGATCAGATACGGCAGAGCTCCAGGAGGGTTTGTGGCTTACCTGGAATCCTAGTGAAATGTTGGCTATGATGAGTAGAATGCCAAACCCTGAAACGTTTCCCATGCCATTTGTTAGTGAGGTAGAGAAAAAATAGAAAGGCATTCTCTTGTTCTTAGTGAGATTTAGAGGATCTGGCACCAGCAAAGGCAGGCGATACCTTCTAACACCTTGTGGCAGGGGCAATAGGAATTCCACCAGCAGATGATACTTCACTAGATTCGGATAAGCAATATGTGAGAAAACTCGCAAAGTGGGGACAGGCCAGTTTAGCTTCCCAGCCTGACACCATTCATGATATCCAAGAGGATGCTACAGAGTCAGTAGAAAAATATTATACCTGACTCTGGCAAAGATGGCAGGTGTTAGGATATGAAAGCATGTCCAAAGTTCACACGCATTTACTGTCCTTTGCCTTTATTGATGGTTTAAAGCCCGTGATTAGAGAGTCACTAATCATGTCCTGCCCAGAGTACCACACCATGTTCCCAGCCATGATACCCCAAGTAGCCAAGGGTGTGGAAGCAACAAATGCCCTGAATAACAAGGAAAAAACCTTGGCCAGAGGCCCTCCTATGTTATATGACTAGACTGGGCAAGGAAGAAGAAACGTCACACGTTCTAATTATGGAAAGCCTGGACATAGAGAAACTGCAGCTCTCCTAGATTCAGAGGAGAGCACAATAACCCTTCCTCCACCCTCTTCTCCAGCCGTGGAGTCAGTGTCTCATAAAGTCATAAATGGTGTGCAGCTCCTCCGGAATAAGTCTGTTCTAACGTTCTCCCTCATTGTTTATGTCCTTCATGATGTAACAGCCATTCTTTATCAAGTACAACCAAAACAATTCTGAATTCAATGTGCCCTTCTCATGCCTGATAACATCAGCATTCACCATTGCACTACTGTGAATCGAGCCACCTTGTTGCATCTGGAGGGGGGTAGTAGTGGTAACGTGGGTGACCCGCCAATTGAGCCTCAAAAGGAACATGACTACTAACAACTAATATCCCACAGGGGGTTTCAGTCACATTACCGATGTCCCACTAGATAACCCAGACCATAAGCTCCTTGTGGATGGATCACGGTATGGTGTGCATGGCCGGCTCTACACTGGATATGCTGTTGTTTCCCTCCATGAAACCATAAAAGCAGAACTGCTGCTCCCACACATGTCCACCCAGGAAGCTGAACTTCGTTCCCTAGAAAAAGCCTGCAGACGTGCTAAAGACCAAACTGCCACCATTTATACAGTACAGGCAGCCTGCAGACATGCAAAGGATGACTCAAATACTGCTAAAGGCAATCCCTTGGTCTACCAGACTGCAAAATCTGCAGCTTCCCAACCAAGAGACAACCCTGCCAGGGTGGCAGATGCACAATTGGCCCCCAAACCTTCCATAGCTCAAGGGAAGGCAGACAGCAAAGGTAGAAGCCTGCAAACTATAATGACTCTGTTACAACCAGAATACGTGTTCAAATGTTATACAGTACGGTCCTGTCTAACTTCTACAGGTGCTTCTCACAAAATTAGAATATCATCAGAAAGTTAATTTATTTCAGTTCTTCAATACAAAAAGTGAAATTCATATATTATATAGAGTCATTACAAGCAGAGTGATCTATTTCAAGTGTTTATCTCTGTTTATGTTGATGATTATGGCTTACAGCCAATGAAAACCCAAAAGTCATTATCTCAGTACATTACAATACTTTATAACACCAGATTGAAAAATAATTTTAAAATCCAAAATGTTGGCCTACTGAAATGTATGTTCAGTAAATGCACTCAATACTTGGTCGGGGCTCCTTTTGCATCAGTTACTGCATCAATGTGGCGAGGCATGGAGGCGATCAGCCTGTGGCACTACTGAAGTGTTATGGAAGCCCAGGTTGCTTTGATAGCAGCCTTCAGCTCGTCTGCATTGTTGGGTCTGGTGTCTCATCTTCCTCTTGACAATACCCCATAGATTCTCTATGAGGTTAAGGTCAGGAGTGTTTGCTAGCCAATCAAGCATAGTGATACTGTTGTATACAAACCTGGTATTGGTACTTTTGGTAATGTGGATAGGTGCCAGATCCTGCTGGAGAATGAAATTTCCATCTCCAAAAAGCTTGTTGGCAGAGGGAAGCATGAAGTGCTCTAAAATTTCCTGGTTGACGGCTGCGCTGGCTTTGGTCTTGATAAAACACAGTGAAACTGCACTAGCAGATGGCATGACTCCCAAGCCATAATTATCAACATTAACAGAAATAAACACTTGAAATAGATCACTCTGTTTGTAATGACTCTATATAATATATGAGTTTCACTTTTTGTATTGAAGAACTGAAGTAAATTATCTTTTTGATGATATTCAATTTTGTGAATAGCACTTGTAAGTCTGGTGACCGACTTCCCTGATACTTGATGATAGAGAATCCCTCTGTTACGGATGCAGTACTATACATATGTGATGGGCATGGACACTTACCAATTAGGACACTTTTTTCTTAAGGATATCAGGGACTGACCTATCCTAAATGAGACTGACACCCTGCAACCTAATAAAACCAAAGACTCATTCCTGGTGTCACTAACCTCTAAGCAACCATACAAACACCATTGCTTTCTCCTGCTTAATTCAGCTATTTTCTGTTACAGAAGGAGAAAATACTTCATAGGCTATGAATCATAGCGTAATCTGTGCCGACAGTTATATTTCTCCCCATAAACCCTAAACATGTAAAGGAATTATACTTGTTTCCAGAGTTTAACTGGTACAATTGACCTAAAGCATTTAGGTTCCTCATAATGCGCTCTCACGACCATTACTAACTTGGTATGAGGCCATGTCCTCCTGAATCAGATGGAAGCTAGGGCTGACTTGTGGTGAATGTGTGGAAGTGGTGGCTTTTATCCAATATGGTCAGTGGGATGGCAGGGTATATTTGTTATTGATAGATTCCTGATACTGCTTAAGACAAGCTCCACCAATATGCAATCGAAAACCAGAGACACCAGTATTACTACTCTTGTTGACCCTCACATGTACATTGACGCTATTTAATTCCCAAGAGGAGTACCAGACAACTTCAAAGCCAGATATCGAGTAGTAGCAGGATTAGAATTGACAGACTGGCCGATCTGGAGACTCCGATGAAGTGGTGTAGGAAGACTGGCTTCTTCTATTAGGGCAAGAGAATGTATCTGGGGGAGTCTGCAGACATGCACTTCAGTTGGTACAGCTGCCCACTGTCACAAGAAAGGGGAATTGTGACAGCAGGATTTATATTTATCTATCCTGACTCCATTTTGGCTATTCTACATACATCTCCTGCTTCCCAGAATGGAGTTTGAGTCTGTGTGCATATTTTGAGATAAGAAGTTTTTTGAGTGTCTATGTCTAAAGACTTAGAAATAATGGAGACATGAAACCAGAATGAAATATATGCCTAAACTCTACAGCTGGGTGTAGACAGTATTACCTTTAGTCAATAAGATGTTTGTATGCTAATACCAGCGCATACAGTGGGGAAAAAAGTATTTCCAAAAATAAAACCAGATGAAGTTCCTCCAAGAAGGGACACCACGGACCAAATGCGGATCACGAGATCCAAGGTACAGAATCGTTGGTGGTGAACATTTCTTCTAGGTCCTTGGGGGTTTCAGAACTTGGGGTACTACAAAAGGGCTTGTCGTTTTGTCCCTCGTATCAGTGTAAAACTTTTGATTTAGAGATGGATCTACAACGTTTCTTTCGCTTACTAAGACTTAAAGCTCATTTTGCCTCTTCCCCAATCACCCCCTCACCCCCTGTACCAACCCTATGTCCATTATGACATTAGGCCTTCGTGACAAAAACTCTTTCCGCCCACCCCAGGGCTCCCACGCTGTGGAGACATTTATTGGCTTCGTCCAAGATTCATTTCACACCATACGTGATTTCATTGAAAAAGGTAGATTACACTATCTCTCTAACCTTTCTGCTGTGGAACACCAGGCATTGGTCACACTACAGAAAGATCCCAACCTAGTCATAAAGCCAGCAGACAAGGGGGGTGCTCTGGTTATAATGGACAAAGTACAGTATATAGCGGAGATTCATCGCCAGCTTAATGATACTTCTATTTATGACCGACTTTCGAGGGATCCCTCTACAGAAATTAGGGGCAAAATTGAGAACATCATTACCAAATACTCACACTTAGGAATTATTGATCTCAAGACTAGTGATTTCCTTAGAAAGAAGAACCCCACAACACCGGTATTTTACACCTTACCGAAAATCTACAAAAATCTGTCTAATCCCCCGGGTAGGCTGATTGTAGCCTCTACAGACTCTATTCTCTCCCCACTATCACGATACCTTGAAAGAATCCTTACACCAATCACCCAAAAATCATTATCATTTATCTTAGATACTGGGGAGTTTCTGCAATGTATTAGAAATCTATATAGGGTACCCCCAAACACCTTACTGGTAACTCTAGACGTCAAGGACCTGTATACATCCATCCCTCACTGCCGCAGGCCTTGAAACGGATCAAATAAACCTTTGTATTGAATTATTGACTACGGTACTATACAATAATTTTTTTCTTTTTCAGGATTCCTTTTATTTGCAGACACGGGGGACTGCAAAGGGCTCCAATGTAGCGCCCCCATACACCAACACATACATGGCACTATTTGAGACTTCCATCATCTACAAACATCCATTGTTTATTAACAATGTTTCATTATGGAAACGATACATAGATGATGTCTTTTGCGTATGGCGGGGCTCATTGGAGTCCTTGCAGGAGTTCTTTCTTTTCCTCAATGATGCCTGGCCAGGTATCAAATTTACTATCAATCATGATCAAACACCATTAATTTTCTAGACACTATGGTACTCAAAGATTCAGCAGGCCTACTGACTACTGATCTCTACTCCAAGCCAACTGACAGGAACAGCCTGTTACATTACCAAAGCTTTCACCCTCCATCCACCAAACGCTCCATTCCCATATCACAATATCAACGGGTCAAACGCATAGTCCCGTATGTAACACTCTGCGAGGAACGTCTCCAGGGCATGACCACAAAATTCCTAAAGAGAGGCTCTCCCCCGGCCATCTTGGCACAATCTAGGGACCCCCCCACCTCGAATATCCAGGAGAGCCCCAGAAAAGCGTATCCCCTTTGTGCATTCATATCACCCCTTTTCCTTCATTCTCCCTAAAACCATCAGGAGACACTGGCATCTCCTGTCCACGGCCGACCCAGACATACCAGAATTTAGGGAGCCCTTTTTACCATGCTTCAGGAGACCCCCCAATTTAAGAGAAAACTTGGTCATAGCAGACATTGGGTCTAAGGACCCACGTAGACAGATTTTTCTTTCACGACCAAAGACTGGCACCTTTCTGTGCCTTCATTGTGCACAATGTAACAATATACAAAAGGGAACACTTTCCAACACCCCAGATCTGGCAAAACATTCCACATTAAGCATTTCTTTACCTGCGAATCTTCCTACGTTGTGTACCTCATTAAGTATTATTCTGAATATTATTTACAGCGCACAGGTGTGTCAATGGGGGCCAAATTTTCACCATCTTTAGCAAATTTGGTTATGGCCCATTGGGAATATTTATATTTATTTTCAACATCGAATGTGTTTTCCTCCTTCATCTGGTATGGCAGATACATCGACGATACCTTGATTATATGGAAGGGCGATGTGTCTGCCATACAGGGATTTATGGATTACATTAATAATAATAATTTCAATCTAAAATTTACATATGTTCATGCTGTCTCTAAAATTTCATTTCTTGACTTGGAATTAACAGGTATTCCTGATAAATTGGTTTCTACACGAACATTTATAAAACCAACGGCAGGCAATACTGTACTACACGCAAAGTAGCCATCCCAGACATACGGTTAAAGCCATCCCCGTGGGTGAATTTACCAGATTAAAACGTAATTGTAACAACAATAATGATCTGGACAATGATCTAACTCAGTCACGAAAAAAATTCTTAAAACGGGGTTACCCGAATTGGATGCGCAACAGAGCGTCACATGTGGTGAATCAAAAAGATCAATTAGGTCTTATTTCTTCAGGAATTGGGAGTGAGAAAAACAAAAATAACAACAACACTTCTAACAAACCATATGTTTGCTTGCAGTTTAGTCCACAATTTAATAAAATTAAAACCATTATTAATCGAGCCATTCCGATTTTATTTGAAGATCCCACTCTTGCTCTGATCCTTAATAATGGCTGTAACATTGTAGCTAGAAGAGCGCCCACGTTGGGGAAAATGCTATCTCCAAATTGTTTTTCTTCCCAACAGTTGAAAAGCACCTGACTTAATTGCACAGGTTGCCATAAATGTAATGTGACCAATTGCACCACGTGTAAACATTTGACTACTACCAAATTCTTTGGCACTAGTCAAAATGGCAATGAATATAAGATTCATACTTTCATTAATTGTAATACATGATTTGTGGTTTATAAAATTGATTGCATTCTATGTGACAAATCATATATTGGCTGTACGATAAGAAAATTAAAAAACCGCATATCGGAACATCTTTACGATATCAAATGCACTATTAATAACAGTCGCACTATTTCCTCTGCAGCTAGACATTTTATTGAATTGCACTCACGAAATATTGACTCCTTGAGAATGACGGGTATCGAGAAAATAAAAAAAAACCCGCGGGGAGGTGATATCCATAGAACTTTGCTCACTCGGGAAGCTTTTTGGATCTTCAATCTTGGCACAAGGTTCCCGAATGGTCTGAATAAAAGGAACGACCTTATGTTCCACTTCTAACATGGGTTTAAGCAGTTTCAGAAAAACTTTTGATGTTTTTATTTTATTTTCATTTCATGTATATTTTTCTCATTATTTTCATTTGTACATATTGTGTGTATTGTATGTTATTTTGCGGGTACTGAAAATTTTTTATGTGTGGAGGACCTTTGTGTCATGTGAGATTTTCTCACTATTCCATTGGTAGTGAATCCTTCTTATACCGGATGGATCACAAAGTAGATCAGCTGTGACAAAGACCGTTGTGTCGAAACGTGTCGCTCACTTCACATGTGCTATGGTGTTGTCCCAGGAGTTACCTCCATTTTAATATGTTGGATTAAAATTTATACATTTTATTAAGAAGCTGGAACAACTTTTTTCTTTTCTTGGAACCTCATTAAGTGCCCGTGTGGACTACTTTACATAGGTGAAACCACACAACCGGTCAGGGACAGGATTTCAAAGCACAAATCTACCATTCCTTGCAGTAACTTACTCCTTCTCATTCCACACCATTTCCACGCACAGGGACACTCTATTTCCCAATTAAAATACCAGGTTATAGACCACGTACCGCCACTTAGACGAGGTGGAGATAGGGTTACTTTACTTAAAAAGAAGGAGGCTTTCTGGATTCACACTCTAGAAACCCTCTCTCCCAGAGGCTTGAACCAGGACTATGAACTCATGGCGTTTGTATGATGTATACCCATATTATCCTGCTTTGTTATTAACCTGCTCTTCTCTGTCCTTTTAGAGTCGTCTGTATTGAATTGTCAACACAATGGATCACGAGCACCGTTCCACCCACTTGCCATCACCTTGCTCAGGAT
Organism: Ranitomeya variabilis; assembly: GCF_051348905.1. Classification (NCBI taxonomy): domain Eukaryota; kingdom Metazoa; phylum Chordata; class Amphibia; order Anura; family Dendrobatidae; genus Ranitomeya; species Ranitomeya variabilis. The sequence continues at coordinate 820,630,490 of NC_135232.1, read as the reverse complement.
TATCACGTCCCCCTGTTATGGTTATTATTATTATATGTGTAAATAACAACTTATTCTAACACAGCACTAATCTAGTATATTTAAATGATCAATTTACCTCCATCTAAGCTTTCCGTCATGACGGTAAAAAAATATTTTCCGTCCTCTCTACTATTTCATTCTATCACTTGTCTGTCTGGGTTTGTACATCTAGATCTTTATACCTTTTTCTTAATTTTGTCAGTCTGGACATGTTGTTTCCATTTTTTACGCATCTTTCTTCCTGCATGGCGGTGATATACAGCCTTCTGTAACCTTTATTGCCTTTGCCATCTCTTACAGGGCAACCGCACTATAACTCCTCTCTAGTTTCAACATTAACGATTACAGGGTTCTATGGGCATTATGTAGTTACGGTACTTGGGGACATGTGCACTTTAGTTATATCAACTTTTTGACTTTCGTGGCCGATAATAGGCACATTACTTGTTACCAATCCTTTGCCATGCGTATTATACTCATCACTGCACACATAGCTCCTTATACCCAATACTGGCGACTGGACATGCACACCATAGCCGCCCACTGCACATACAACCCCTTGTACCACATACTGGCGGCGGCTGACATGCGCACTGCAGCCACTCTACAACAGTGGGTATTATATTCATCACCATGCTCATAGCTCCTTATACCCAATACTGAAGACTACGGACATGCGCATTATGGCCGCACACATAGTTCCTTGTATCTCACACTGGCGGTTGCTGACATGCGCACTCCAGCCGCTTTACAGCATTGCCACCTCTAAGATGGCGCTTTCACACCACCGTCCATGTGACCTACCCTTTCCGGCATGTCACTTCCGCCCACCTCCACCCTCCTACTGGGCGGTATTGCACCGCACTGGTGCCTTCAGCTGGCGCCCTCCCGGCTTCTGCTACTATAAATACAGCCCCACAGCCCTCTCTCCTCACTAACCATCCAGCGGTGGACGCCGCGATGTCAGCCTGCATATAGTTAACTACATCTCTACCTCTCTTTTTACCATTTCTCCGGTATATAGCTATACCAGGGTCCTTGATATACGCTTCATTCTTTTTAGGCTGTAGCCTCTCTTCCTTTTTGGATATCCAATACGATATTGATAGAAATTTCCGGGTAGGTGCATATCCATCTCCGCTTCCTCTGTTTCCTCTTTTCTACAATATCCACTCTCTCACTTCATTTTATGTGTTAACTCCCAGACAGGTCATATAGTCAATTGATCTTATCTATTATCCCAATATACGGTACGTATCTTTCCATCACTGTACTACCACTGTGCCACGATATAGGTCACTCCTCAACACCAATAGTATCCATTCACTATCATTATTTGCCATATTCATATGCATAGTGTACTGCATATGTTGTATATACTTTGGTTTTTGTTATTATTTATGTTATTATTTGTATTCTCCCAATCATGTTTTTGATTGTATGTATATACTTGTTTCAGTTACTGATGAAGGTCCCTTTGTGTGACCGAAACGTTATTTCTGATTTGGGAAACAATAAATCTTTCGTTTCTTCTCACTACAAAGTTGAGTGCCGGGTTTTGTATTGTTTATTGATTACGGTTTGGGAACCTACCCGTGCACCTGATTCGGTTGTGCACACGTTAATCTAACTACAATATTTTGTTATATATCCTTTGTTATATATCCTTTCTTAGAAATGACAGTGGTCAAGCATTTTCTGTAAGTCTTCACAAGGTTGGCACACACTGTTGGCGGTATGTTGGCCCATTCCTCCATGCAGATCTCCTCTAGAGCAGTGATGTTTTGGGCCTGTCATTGGGCAATCACGGAATTTCAACTCCCTGCAAATGTTTTCTATGGGTTGAGATCTGGAGACTGGCTAGGCCACTCCAGGACCTTCATATGCTTCTTATGAAACCACTCCTTCGTTGCCCTGGCGGTGTGCTTGGGATCATTATCATGCTGACAGATTCATTCTAGTTTCATCGTCAATGCACTTGCTGATGGAAGGAGGTGTGCACTCAAAATCTCACGATACATGGCCCCATTCATTCTTTCATGTACACGGATCAGTTGTCATGGTTCCTTTGCAGAGAAACAGCACCAAAGCATGATGTTGCCACCCCCGTACTTCACAGTAGGTATGGTGTTCTTTGGATACAACTCAGCATTCTGTCTCCTCCAAACATGATGAGTTGTCAGGACTCTGAACATTTTTTACCTTTTGTGCATTACTGCCCTTTTCCAAGATGGTGTCTTTGGTCGCATGTGCACTGTGTCTTCCTGCTATAAAACTCCACCCCAGCCTTCAGTCTGTGCTACAGTATTCTGCCTTGCATCCAGCTCCTGATCTCTGATTACTCCCTGGCTATACACCTGCTCCTGTGAACCTGTGTGGTGATCCTGCTACTCTGCTCTGAGTTCCTGCTGCATACACAAGTTTCCAGTAATCCTCCTTCATCTGCTGCTCGTGTTTAGTTCCACCTGCATTTGCTGGACATGTAAGCTGCTGCTGCTTTGCATTAACCTGAGACTATTAACCAGGCCTCCCTGGTTGAGCTAAGATATGATTTGAACTGCCTTATAAGCATATCTATCTGTGTCTGGACTAAGACAAGGATTTATTCGTGTCAAGTATCCACAAGAATAACTGTGCTTCATAGACTTTCTGCTTGATTGCATTTTGCTCTGAAGTTTCCTATAGACTGCTAAGCTGCGTTTATTATTTGCACCAAGTGTTGTGGACTTGAGTTTCTCTCTGCACCTGTTTGAATCACCGTGTGATAATATAGACTTTACCACTTATAAAACTGTGTCCTGTAGTTGTCTTGTTCCACGCAAAGAGTCTCCTGAGTTATCCCCTATAATTATTACACGAGTTTTGTTTCTACCAAACAGTTCTACTTTGGTTTCATCAGACCATATGATATTCTCCTAATACTCTCCTGGATAATCCAAATGCTCTCCAGCAAACTTCAGACAGGCCCAAAGGCTATTTTGCCCAGGATAGGTGATAAAACAGGACAGGGACCCAATTACGAAGGACGCCTTGATGTGGCCATTGGGCTCACATACATTGGCCAATTTATGCGCAAAGTACCTTCCTTTTTTCATAGCAATTTTTGCAGATAAATATTTCATGTGGGCATTATATAGCGCTTTTTTCCAATTTTCTATGGCAGTGATGCATTTTCAATATTCTAGAGTAATCATTCTTGGTAAATAATGGTGCAACCTTTATTGTTTTTCAACTTGTGTGTACTGCTGGCGACAGAAAAGCTCTGCTGCAGAGCAGTGTTTCTGTGTGCATGTGTGTATGCTATATAATGAATCTGGTTATAAAATCGCTTCACTGCAGAGCTAGCTATATGTATGGGGATAGGTCGGCTACATGTTATACTGTATGAAAGCTCTGCTGCAGAGCGGTGTCTCTGTGTATATTTATTTCTATGCAGCCGAATTCTAGATACACAGTATAACATGAATGCAGCTAATCACACACACCGCTCTACAGCAGAGCTTTCCTGCACAGTATATATATCCAGCTTTGCAGTCACTATTTTATATACACAAGGCTGAAGTTGGTTTCTTATTTGTCAGTTTCTTATTTGGCAAATTTTTCTTTTCTGTTTTTATAGGTTTAACAACAAATAATAAGCATCACAATAATAACATACAATGCAGCGAGGTGCCCTGATGTGAATACACTTAAACAGCTACAAAAATTATAAAACTGGCACAAAAATGGGCATCAAAGTGGGCAACAAAGGGCATTAATGAAAGGGTTATATGACTTTGGGCCACTGATATCACATTGCAGACATATAGAACAGGGCACCCCACATCAAAACCAGGTCGCTCCAGCCTGACCCAAATGCGTTCTGGGCATCAGAACTGGCATCAAAGTGGGCAGACAGTCGATTTTGGCCATTTGAATAAGTAACTTGTGTTTTTAAGGGGTTAAATGACTTTGGGCCACTGATCTCACACTAAGAATGCACAGATAGTGATGCCCTGCATTAAACCCAGGTCCTTCTAACCTGGCCTAAATGGGTTCTGGGAATCAGAATTGGCATCAAAGTGGGCAAACAGCTGATTTTCACAGATTTGAATGACTAACTGATGTTTTTAAAGGGTTCAATGACTTTGGGTCACTGATCTCACACTATGAATACTGTGTATTCATAGTGTGAGATCAGTGGCCCAAAGTCATTTAACCCCTTAAAAACATGAGTTACTTATTTAATTCTGTGAAAATCTTCTGTTTGCCCACTTTGATGCCAATTCTGATGCCCAGAACCCATCTAAGCCAGGCTGAAGAGACCTGGTTTTGATGTGGGGCTCCCTGTTCTATATGTCTGCAGTGTGATATCAGTGGCCCAAAGTCATATAACCCTTTGATTAAACACCCTTCGGTGCCCACTTTGATGCCCATTTTTGTGCCAGTTTTACAATTTTTGTAGCGGTTTTCACATCAGGGCTCCTCCCTGCATTGAATGTTATTATTGTGATGCTTATTTGTTGTTGTTAAACCTATAAAAAACAGAAAAGAAAAAATTGCCGAATAAGAAACTGATGAATAAGAAACCAACTTCAGCATTGTCAGCTAATATGCTTGTGTGTAGCAGTCCCTGTGTAATGTGCAAGCATACACATATGTATATAATATATATTACATATACTGTATATCACACACATATATTTATATGCATATAATGTGCATGCAGCCCTTTTACACATATATGTATACAATTGATCCTACAGAGAAAAATGGAGCAATAATTGTTATGGTTCTCAATGGCAAGAGAACATAGCCCAGCATACATAGGAACTAGCTCTTGGAAGGATGGAAACTTAAACTGACCATGAACTAAACCTGCCGCACAACTAACAGTAGCCGGGTAGCGTAGCCTGCGTTTTATCCCTAGACGCCCAGCGCCGGCCGGAGGACTAACTAATCCTGGCAGAGGAAAATATAGTCCTGGCTCACCTCTAGAGAAATTTCCCCGAAAGGCAGACAGAGGCCCCCACATATATTGGCGGTGATTAAAGATGAAAATGACAAACGTAGTATGAAAATAGGTTTAGCAAAATCGAGGTCCGCTTACTAGATAGCAGGAAGACAGAAAGGGTACTTTCATGGTCAGCTGAAAACCCTATCAATACACCATCCTGAAATTACTTTAAGACTCTAGTATTAACTCATAACATCAGAGTGGCAATTTCAGATCACAAGAGCTTTCCAGACACAGAAACGAAACTGCAGCTGTGAACTGGAACAAAATGCAAAAAACAAACAAGGACAAAAGTCCGACTTAGCTGGAAGTTGTCTGGTAGTAGGAACATGCACAGAAAGGCTTCTGATTACAATGTTGACCGGCATGGAATTGACAGAGGAGCAAGGTTAAATAGCGACTCCCACATCCTGATGGGAACAGGTGAACAGAGGGGATGATGCACACAAGTTCAATTCCACCAGTGGCCACCGGGGGAGCCCAAAATCCAATTTCACAACAGTACCCCCCCCTCAAGGAGGGGGCACCGAACCCTCACCAGAACCACCAGGGCGATCAGGATGAGCCCTATGAAAGGCACGGACCAGATCGGAGGCATGAACATCAGAGGCAGTCACCCAAGAATTATCCTCCTGACCGTATCCCTTCCATTTGACCAGATACTGGAGTTTCCGTCTGGAAACACGGGAGTCCAAGATTTTTTCCACAACGTACTCCAACTCGCCCTCAACCAACACCGGAGCAGGAGGCTCAATGGAAGGCACAACCGGTACCTCATACCTGCGCAACAATGACCGATGAAAAACATTATGAATAGAAAAAGATGCAGGGAGGTCCAAACGGAAGGACACAGGGTTAAGAATCTCCAATATCTTGTACGGACCGATGAACCGAGGCTTAAACTTAGGAGAAGAAACCCTCATAGGGACAAAACGAGAAGACAACCACACCAAGTCCCCGACACAAAGCCGAGGACCAACCCGACGCCGGCGGTTGGCAAAAAGCTGAGTCTTCTCCTGGGACAACTTCAAATTGTCCACCACCTGCCCCCAAATCTGATGCAACCTCTCCACCACAGCATCCACTCCAGGACAATCCGAAGATTCCACCTGACCGGAGGAAAATCGAGGATGAAACCCCGAATTACAGAAAAAAGGAGACACCAAGGTGGCAGAGCTGGCCCGATTATTGAGGGCAAACTCCGCTAAAGGCAAAAAAGCAACCCAATCATCCTGATCTGCAGACACAAAACACCTCAAATATGTCTCCAAAGTCTGATTCGTCCGCTCGGTCTGGCCATTAGTCTGAGGATGGAAAGCAGACGAGAAAGACAAATCTATGCCCATCCTAGCACAGAATGCCCGCCAAAATCTAGACACGAATTGGGTTCCTCTGTCAGAAACGATATTCTCCGGAATACCATGCAAACGAACCACATTTTGAAAAAACAGAGGAACCAACTCGGAAGAAGAAGGCAACTTAGGCAGGGGAACCAAATGGACCATCTTAGAGAAACGGTCACACACCACCCAGATGACAGACATCTTCTGAGAAACAGGAAGATCCGAAATAAAATCCATCGAGATGTGCGTCCAAGGCCTCTTCGGGATAGGCAAGGGCAACAACAATCCACTAGCCCGAGAACAACAAGGCTTGGCCCGAGCACAAACGTCACAAGACTGCACAAAGCCTCGTACATCTCGTGACAGGGAAGGCCACCAGAAGGACCTTGCCACCAAATCCCTGGTACCAAAGATTCCAGGATGACCTGCCAACGCAGAAGAATGAACATCAGAAATGACTTTACTGGTCCAATCATCAGGAACAAACAGTCTACCAGGTGGGCAACGATCAGGTCTATCCGCCTGAAAATCCTGCAAGGCCCGCCGCAGGTCTGGAGAAACGGCAGACAATATCACTCCATCCTTAAGGATACCTGTAGGTTCAGAATTACCAGGGGAGTCAGGCTCAAAACTCCTAGAAAGGGCATCCGCCTTAACATTCTTAGAACCCGGTAGGTATGACACCACAAAATTAAACCGAGAGAAAAACAACGACCAGCGCGCCTGTCTAGGATTCAGGCGTCTGGCGGACTCAAGATAAATTAAATTTTTGTGGTCGGTCAATACCACCACCTGATGTCTAGCCCCCTCAAGCCAATGACGCCACTCCTCAAAAGCCCACTTCATGGCCAAAAGCTCCCGATTCCCAATATCATAATTCCGCTCGGCGGGCGAAAATTTACGAGAAAAAAAAGCACAAGGTTTCATCACGGAGCAGTCGGAACTTCTTTGCGACAAAACCGCCCCAGCTCCGATTTCAGAAGCGTCGACCTCAACCTGAAAAGGAAGAGCAACATCAGGCTGACGCAACACAGGGGCGGAAGAAAAGCGGCGCTTAAGCTCCCGAAAGGCCTCCACAGCAGCAGGGGACCAATCAGCAACATCAGCACCCTTCTTAGTCAAATCAGTCAATGGTTTAACAACATCAGAAAAACCAGCAATAAATCGACGATAAAAGTTAGCAAAGCCCAAAAATTTCTGAAGACTCTTAAGAGAAGAGGGTTGCGTCCAATCACAAATAGCCCGAACCTTGACAGGATCCATCTCGATGGAAGAGGGGGAAAAAATGTATCCCAAGAAGGAAATCTTTTGAACCCCAAAAACGCACTTAGAACCCTTCACACACAAGGAATTAGACCGCAAAACCTGAAAAACCCTCCTGACCTGCTGGACATGAGAGTCCCAGTCATCCGAAAAAATCAGAATATCATCCAGATACACGATCATAAATTTATCCAAATAATCACGGAAAATGTCATGCATAAAGGACTGAAAGACTGAAGGGGCATTTGAAAGGCCAAAAGGCATCACCAAATACTCAAAGTGGCCCTCGGGCGTATTAAATGCGGTTTTCCACTCATCCCCCTGCTTAATTCGCACCAAATTATACGCCCCACGGAGATCTATCTTAGAGAACCACTTGGCCCCCTTTATGCGAGCAAACAAATCAGTCAGCAGTGGCAACGGATATTGATATTTAACCGTGATTTTATTCAAAAGCCGATAATCAATACACGGCCTCAAAGAGCCATCTTTCTTAGACACAAAGAAAAAACCGGCTCCTAAGGGAGATGACGAAGGACGAATATGTCCCTTTTCCAAGGACTCCTTTATATATTCTCGCATAGCAGCATGTTCAGGCACAGACAGATTAAATAAACGACCCTTAGGGTATTTACTACCCGGAATCAAATCTATGGCACAATCGCACTCCCGGTGCGGAGGTAATGAACCAAGCTTAGGTTCTTCAAAAACGTCACGATAGTCAGACAAGAATTCAGGAATCTCAGAGGGAATAGATGACGAAATGGAAACCAAAGGTACGTCCCCATGCATCCCCTTACATCCCCAGCTTAACACAGACATAGCGTTCCAGTCGAGGACTGGGTTATGAGATTGCAGCCATGACAATCCAAGCACCAACACATCATGTAGATTATACAGCACAAGAAAGCGAATAATCTCCTGATGATCCGGATTAATTCGCATAGTTACTTGTGTCCAGTATTGTGGTTTATTACTAGCCAATGGGGTGGAGTCAATCCCCTTCAGAGGTATAGGAGTTTCAAGAGGCTCTAAATCATACCCACAGCGTTTGGCAAAGGACCAATCCATAAGACTCAAAGCGGCGCCAGAGTCGACATAGGCATCCGCGGTAATAGATGATAAAGAACAAATCAGGGTCACAGATAGAATAAACTTAGACTGAAAAGTGCCAATTGAAACTGACTTATCAAGCCTCCTAGCACGCTTAGAGCATGCTGATACAACATGAGTTGAATCACCACAATAAAAGCACAACCCATTTTTTCGTCTAAAATTCTGCCGTTCGCTTCTGGACAGAATTCTATCACATTGCATATTCTCTGGCGTCTTCTCAGTAGACACCGCCAAATGGTGCACAGGTTTGCGCTCCCGCAGACGTCTATCGATCTGGATAGCCATTGTCATGGACTCATTCAGACCCGCAGGCACAGGGAACCCCACCATAACATCCTTAACGGCATCAGAGAGACCCTCTCTGAAATTCGCCGCCAGGGCGCACTCATTCCACTGAGTAAGCACAGACCATTTACGGAATTTTTGGCAGTATATTTCAACTTCATCTTGCCCCTGAGATAGGGACATCAAGGCTTTTTCCGCCTGAAGCTCTAAATGAGGTTCCTCATAAAGCAACCCCAAGGCCAGAAAAAACGCATCCACATTGAGCAACGCAGGATCCCCTGGAGCCAATGCAAAAGCCCAATCTTGAGGGTCGCCCCGGAGCAAGGAAATCACAATCCTGACCTGCTGAGCAGGATCTCCAGCAGAGCGAGATTTCAGGGACAAAAACAACTTGCAATTATTTTTGAAATTTTGAAAGCAAGATCTATTCCCCGAGAAAAATTCAGGCAAAGGAATTCTAGGTTCAGATATAGGAACATGAACAACAAAATCTTGTAAATTTTGAACTTTCGTGGTGAGATTATTCAAACCTGCAGCTAAACTCTGAATATCCATTTTAAACAGGTGAACACAGAGCCATTCCAGGATTAGAAGGAGAGAGAGAGAGGAAGGCTGCAATATAGGCAGACTTGCAAGTGATTCAATTGAAAGCACACTCAGAACTGAAGGAAAAAAAAAAAAAATTTTTTTCAGCAGACTTCTTTTTTCTCTCCTTTCTCTGCCAATTAATTTAACCCTTTGTGGGCCGGTCAAACTGTTATGGTTCTCAATGGCAAGAGAACATAGCCCAGCATACATAGGAACTAGCTCTTGGAAGGATGGAAACTTAAACTGACCATGAACTAAACCTGCCGCACAACTAACAGTAGCCGGGTAGCGTAGCCTGCGTTTTATCCCTAGACGCCCAGCGCCGGCCGGAGGACTAACTAATCCTGGCAGAGGAAAATATAGTCCTGGCTCACCTCTAGAGAAATTTCCCCGAAAGGCAGACAGAGGCCCCCACATATATTGGCGGTGATTAAAGATGAAAATGACAAACGTAGTATGAAAATAGGTTTAGCAAAATCGAGGTCCGCTTACTAGATAGCAGGAAGACAGAAAGGGTACTTTCATGGTCAGCTGAAAACCCTATCAATACACCATCCTGAAATTACTTTAAGACTCTAGTATTAACTCATAACATCAGAGTGGCAATTTCAGATCACAAGAGCTTTCCAGACACAGAAACGAAACTGCAGCTGTGAACTGGAACAAAATGCAAAAAACAAACAAGGACAAAAGTCCGACTTAGCTGGAAGTTGTCTGGTAGCAGGAACATGCACAGAAAGGCTTCTGATTACAATGTTGACCGGCATGGAAGTGACAGAGGAGCAAGGTTAAATAGCGACTCCCACATCCTGATGGGAACAGGTGAACAGAGGGGATGATGCACACAAGTTCAATTCCACCAGTGGCCACCGGGGGAGCCCAAAATCCAATTTCACAACAAATAATGCTCTCAATAACTGTGGTGAGGCAAGTGTATTTATCATGAGTCATGAGTAAGACTGCCTAGTGCAGGCGAAACGCGTCGACTGGGTCATGTCGACCATGTACATTTTTCTTTTGTGACAAGCACCTTTAGTATAATTCACAAAAAGTTGCCCCAACGTAATAATACCCCTATATCAATTAGGTAATGTACCACTAAAGAGATATATGTTTCACTGTTTTGGCGATCAGAGTTAAATGATCCCAAATAAAGTGGTACTTAATATTAAAAATAATTTTTATTAACAAAATAGTTTAAAAAGACATATAATGTAAAAAAGGTACTAGATCCAATTAGAGAGGGACCTATGTGCCATGGGATATACCAAAACAGTAGCCATACATAAAACAAACCAATATGAAAAGGTACAGTAATAATTGGTTTCAAAACATATATTTACAAGAATTGCACTGGTAAACAACATAAAGGAAAAATTCCTCAATATATCCCATTTGTTTTTACAGAATATCAGCTGCATTAGCATACTTATACATGGAAATGATCTGTAAGGAATAATATCCCTATTCCAAATCCTATGCCGCACCCATATACCTATATAGGTCTATATGGGTTTTGTAATGCTGCAGAAACGATAGGATATGTGAATAGCAGTTTACCTAGTGTTGGCCACGTGGAGATCCCTGGCGTCCCTTTGCCTTGACGCTTATTTCGCAATGCTTCTTCGGGAGGCGAGTCCCCCTCTAATTGGATCTAGTACCTTTTTCACATTGTATGTCTTTTTAAACTATTTTGTTAATGCAAATTATTTTTAATATTAAGTACCACTTTATTTGGGATCATTTAACTCTAGTCGCCAAAACAGTGAAACAAGCATCTTTAGTAGTTAACCTCTTCATCACATGCGCCGTACATATACTGTATGGAGCATGTCGTGTCTCTCCCTTTAATGTGGGCTCCGCGGTGAGCCCACATCTTTCCTGGGACATTTCAGCTGTTTTGAACAGCTGTGGAATCCTTCACAACAGTGAGGATCTCTAGCTTGCCCCTACAAAGGATTCCACGCTCCTACAAAAGATTTATCCAGCTGATAAATCCATGGCTCAGAGGCAGGTAATGGTAAGGGCAGCATGGGCAGATTTAACCACTGATGTGATTCAGTGGCTAAATCTGCCTATTTAAAAGGACTTTTACCCATTAAGAAAGGCGGACACTTTATTTTACTGAGTGTCACTGAACCCTTCTAACACAAGTATGGATTGTCTAAAATGGGGAGGCTGTTTAAGAGTGAACTTTAGAGTCTCTAAGACTTGGGATGATGTACAGTATGCACTTATAATATGCGCAGCACTGTTTTTTATTGGTGCATTCATTTGTGTCTTTTGTATAGTTTTTCTATTGTCCAAGACCTTGAAGTTCTACCTGGCAAGAGGGTTTGTTGAACTATTTTCATTAAGGCCCAGCTGTTGATTTCTGAAATTGAAACCATACAGTGAGTAATATTCTTAAAATCCTTTATTTCTACTACCGTATTTTCTGGTGTATAAGACGACTGGGCGTATAAGACGAACCCCAACTTTTCCATATAAAATATGGAATTTGGGATATGCCCGCTGTATAAGACGGGGGTCATCTTATACGCCCAGTCATCTTATACGGCGTGTGGTTCCCAGGGTCTGAAGGAGAGGAGACTCTCCTTCAGGCCCTGGGATCCATATTCATGTAAAAAATAAAGAATAAAAAATATGGATATACTCACCCCTCCGAGAAGCCTGGCTGTCACCGCTGCAAGCGTCTGCCTCCGTTCCTAAGAATTGCAGAGCGTGAAGGACCTTCGATCACGTCGCGGTCTTGTGATTGGTCCGTGACTGCTCATGTGACCGGTCACCTGACCGCGACGTCATCGAAGGTCCTTCACGCTCTGCAATTCTTAGGAACGGAGACAGACGCTTGCAGCGGTTACAGCCAGGCTTCTCGGAGGGGTGAGTATATCCATATTTTTTATTTTTATTCTTTATTTTTACATGAATATGGATCCCAGGGCCAGAAGGAGAGTTTCCTCTCCTTCAGACCCTGGGAACATCCAGGATCGCTCCCTGCACACGCCGTACCCGGCGTATAAGACGACCCCCGACTTTTGGGACAATTTTTAGGGGTTAAAAAGTCGTTTTATATGCCGGAAAATACGGTACTTATACAGAACTTTAACAAGTGTAAAGATCGATGTTCCAAGGATATTCCCTTTTTTTTGGGATTATAAGACGCACTTTTTTCCCCAAAATTTGAGGGGTAAATGAGGGTGCGTTTTGTAATGTGGTACTGTTGCCGCAGGCTAGGATGAGGGTATCTCCGGTGCTGCTTCGGGGGTCTCCGGCGCTGCGGGGGCTCTGTCGACATTTTGTGAAAGGCCAGAGCCCCACCGCAGTTCCATGCTTTCCTGTGCGGGGGACTCTGGGAAAATGGATGCCAGGGGGCGGCGCATGTACAGATGGAGATCTTGGCACCAAGATCTCAGGAGATGAGCTCTCAGTGCTGAGATCTCATCTCCCGAGATCTCGGTTCCGAGATCTCCAACTGCTTATGCGCCGCCCCCTGGCGGCCATTTTCCCGGCGTCAACCGCATAGGAAATTATGAACCTGAGGGGGCCTCTGGCCTTTCACAAAATGTCAACAGGGCCCCCACAGCAGCACCGGAGACCCCCGCAGCAGCCCCAGACACCCTCAGCGGCGTGCCGCACATTGGAACACCCCCTCATCCCATCCTGCAGCCTGCAGCATTACCCCACTCCTGCCTCCTCCAGCAGTGACCCTGGGACCTTGCTTCACCGCAGCCACCACCCCCGGTAAGCAATAAGACCCACAGATTATAAAAAGCACCACCATTTTATTTAAAAAAAAATCCTATTTTTCTCCTGAAAATTTGGGGTGCGTCTTACAATCCGAAAAATATGATATTTGTATTGATTTCACTAAGGGGGGGCGTCGTTTTGCAGTTCGCCTCAGGCAGCATTAACAATAGCCATAAAATAGTACTAGAGAATCAATAGTGTTTATACTGGACAATAGCTGCTTGTATATTTTCCCATACATACAGTAATTGCTTAAACTCTCCCTACATTTCGTCTTGTTTACCCCAAGTATTCCAATAATTATGCATCAAAGATTTATATGAAATTTATATTATGGTAATTTATACATGAATGTTATTTTTGAGTTAATCAGAAGTCATAGTAGTTTAAGTCTAAAGAGAGTTCATATTTTCTGAAAGGATTAATAATTAATATCATAGAATCATGAATCGTGAAAAAAACAGCTAGATCATAAAACAGTCTTCACCTGCAGCTTTATGTTTGCTTTAATTACTTTAGCTTTGCTGGTACACAGTTGGATTCTAATAATGTGCTCACCCCATGCTATTTCATAGCAATGTCAAAACATACTGTCAAAGTATCAAGTGCCAAAAGCCAAATAACTCATGAGCTTAGATTTTGTGCTTTTATCCTTTTTTGGAAGGAAATGAAATATGTTTACAAATTATGACTGTACAAAAATTCACTCTAGTGAAAGAGACTCGGCACTCAATATGGCAGTAAGTGAACAGAAAGTTTTAATGGCTATCCAAAACAAAAAAACTTTTTAACGTTTTGGTTTCTAAATCCGGACCTATATCAGAAACTGTGCAAAAGTAATGTGAGAAAAGAGAGAAGTGTAAAAATATGACCAGCAGAATAAACATTTATACACATACAAATGTCGACAAGAAACATACTTATACCTGGTATAGCAAAATCACCTAAAAATGACATGGTTATAAGAATATCACTTGCAAACCTGTCATATAGCAGGTGATGGTTAGAGATGAGCGAACCTTTCAAGGTTCAGTTTGGTTCAGCAAATGTCTCAATGTTCGCCGAACGGTTCGTCAAACATACCCAAACCCCATTGAATTCAATGGGAGGTAGAACCAAACGCATAGACAACACCTTTTATAGGGGCCAAAAAAGCTTCCCAAACAGCTCAGAATAGGGGCAGACACTAGTAAAGGTGTCATCAACTGACCCAGAGTACAAATAGCACACTGCTCAAAAAAATAAAGGGAACACTAAAATCCCATATCCTAGATATCGCTGAATGAAATATTCCAGTTGTGTTGAGAACAATAAAATCTGAAAATTATTAATGTAAGACACAACTAATGTCCCATGGAGGTCTGGAGTTGAAATGATGCTCAAAATTAAAGTGGAAAATGAAGTTACAGGCTGATCCAACTTCAGTGGAAAAGCCTCAAGACAAGGAAATGATGCTCAGTGGTGTATGTGGCCTCCACGTGCCTGTATGACCTCCCTACAATGCCTGGGCATGCTCCTGATCAGGAGGCAGATGGTCTCCTGAGGGATCTCCTCTCAGACCTGGACTAAAGCATCTGCTAACTCCTGGACAGTCTGTGGTGCAACGTGTCGTTGGTGGATGGTGCGAAACGTGGTGTCCCAGATGTGTTCAATCAGATTCAGGTCTAGGGTCCATAGCTTCAATGCCTTCATCTTACAGGACCTGCTGATACACTCCAGCCACATGAGGTCTGGCAATGTCCTGCATTAGGAGGAACCCAGGGCCAACCGCACTAGCATATGGTCTCACAAGGGGTCTGAAGATCTCATCTCAGCATCTAATGGCAGTCAGGCTACCTCTGGCGAGCACATGGAGAACTGTGCGGCCCTCCAAAGAAATGCGACCCCACATCATTACTGACCCACTGCCAAACTGGTCATTCTGAAGGATGTTGCTGGCAGCAGATTGCTCTCCATGGTGTTTCCAGACTGTCACATCTGTCATAAGTGCACAGTGTGAACCTGCTTCCATCTGTGAAGAGCAGAGGGTGCCAGTGGCGAATTTGCCAATCCTGGTGTTCTGTGGCAAATGCCAAGCGTCCTGCACGGTGTTGGGCTGTGAGCACAACCCCCATCTGTGGACGTCGGGCAGTCAGACCATCCTCATGGAGTCGGTTTCTAACCATTTGTGCAGACACAAGCACATTTGTGGCCTTCTGGTGGTCATTTTGCAGGACTCTGGCAGTGCTCCTCCTGTTCCTCCTTGCACAAAGGATGAGGTAGCTATCCTGCTGCTGGGTTGTTGCCCTCCTACAGCCCCTTCCACGTCTCCTGGTGTACTGGCCTGTCTCCTGGTAGCGCCTCCAGCCTCTGGACACTACACTGACAGACACAGCAAAACTTCTTGCCACAGCTCGCATTGATGTGCCATCCTGGATGAGCTGCATTACCTGAGCCACTTGTGTGGGGTGTAGAGTCCGTCTCATGCTTCCACGAGTGTGAAAGCACAACCAATATTCAAAAGTGACCAAAACATCAGCCAGAAAGCATTGGTACTGATATGTGGTCTGTGGTCCCCTCCTGCAGAACCACTCCTTTATTAAGTGTGTCTTGATAATTGCCAATAATTTCCATCGATTGTCTATTCCATTTGCACAACAGCATGTGAAATTGATTGTCAAACAGTGTTGCTTTCTAAGTGGATAGCTTGATTTCACAGAAGTTTGATTCACTTGAAGTTATATTCTGTTGTTTAAGTGTTCCCTTTATTTTTTTGAGCAGTGTATAATTGCGCAGCATGGATACATGGGATAGGGCTTGGACCAGCATTTCTAGCTTAACCATTAATCAGTAACAGGTGGATGAGTGACAGGTGTAGGCCTGGTGCTCTGAGAGGCTTGCCAAATTTATGCAACACACATGAAGGAGACACTCATCCAGCCTCTATCAGCTCTCTCTTATTGAACAAGTCTAGTCGGCATGTGACCGCAAGTATGCCAATCATGTGACAGCATGCTCAAACCGTGAATACCCTGTAATGATAACAGAGTGTGCATCGCACGCTATCACGATTTGGCAGGCTGCAGTCATGATCAGTGACTGCAGATTCTTGCCATTAGTCCGGACAACCTCTTTATCAACTTTTGTTCAAATTGTCATTTGGAGCACATTTACAGCTCAAGTTGCAAGCTATTACACATAATTTATGTATAAAAATCATAAATATAGTTTGAGTTATTTAGGAAAAAAATATTAACGTGTATAAAATAATGGCAAATGTGCACTCTGTGAGCTATAGGATTGAAATTCTTGTGTCGGCTAAGACGTTAGGAAATCGTTGAAGGTTTATATAAAGTTGCTTAGCATTACAATGGTTTAAGATTTATTTTTTGGCAGGAACCACCAACTGATGAGTAAATATTCTGTGCAGTCAACTGACAAGACATTAAGAGGGAAAATGATGTTCCTTTCATGACCTTTATATGGTTTCTTTCTCACTTTTGCTGCTTCATGGGCTGCTCACTGATGGAATTCAAGATGGGCGAAAGCAGTCAAAGGTTGAAAAATGTAACCATTTCTTGCAATACACCCAAGAAACGACTTTGTAGCAAAGTAATTTCTTGCTCCAAATCCTATATAATTTATCCATGCATCTTCAGCCAAGCATTTCATTGAAACCTTTTGTTCCAAGATGAACTGTAATAATGTTTTAATCTTGCCATGACAGGACAAGCCCACTGAAAAACAGCAAGGTCATTTGTGAACTAAGCCTATGCAACTACTTTGCATTGTTTTTTGTTGTTGTTTTAAATGCTCAATAATAACTTCATAGCCTATTTACTTTGTGAAGTCATTTAATGTACATGTTGAAATCTAATTATTCTTGTAAGAAGACATTTCCAGACTATCGATGTAGAACAATTACAATGTGTATCTCTCGGACAAGGTAACAAGACAAGCATTTTGTATATTGTAAGATAATGTAAGACTATTCTTACTGAGTGTATTGGGGGACACTCGCTTTGCCGCGACATTCAGCACAGGGGCACGGGTTTTTAAAACAAAACAGTCTATCTGGTTTATTAGGGTATCATAAACCACATCGTGAACAGTCCATTTACACTCTGTACCAGGACATCACATCACGTTTCATATCCTCAGTCTGTAGCAACTAAACATGCTGGTCCTCTCCTGACCAGTTGCAGTGGGTTACCACACAGTTCATAGAACATAACAGGCACCATCAGACAATGATACCTTATGGGAGCTCCTGCTCCATCTGCTGACTCCTTGTCAGTCCGCTCTCCTGGGGAAACTGCCTAACGGGGTTCACCAACTTGCCTGGCCGGCACACATCAGTCAGTCCAGAGCCACCGAAGGCCGGTAGCTTCCCCAACGCCGATCATCCAGGTCCACAGTCTCTCAGGTGCTCCAAGAAGACTCCACTCGCAGGAGCTTCTAACACAGACTGTGCCGGACCATGATCACACTGTGTTCTTCAGAACGTCCATCCCACCTGGGACCGTTCAACACAGAGGCCGTGGCCTGTCTGGGTGCTATTCAGGACTCAGTCCAACACCACAGGCCACCAGGTCCAAGCCATGTGCTTTCCAGGAAGCCTCCTCCCAGGTCTTCCTACACGGGGCACACAGCCCATGCACAGGCTTCCAGGACCTTGCACTTGGACCATTCAGATCCAACACTGGAACCACACAGGAACCACACAGAAGACCATGTGACCCACACCCTGGTCAGGTTATGTACCTGTAACCACACCCACAGTAATGGATCACCTGGGCTGGTCACGTGATCCTGACATCACTGCAGGTCGATTCTCACGGCCTCAATACGACTCCGTGCACATACCGGGGAGACCACGCAGTGCCCCCTACCTGTTACAGGGGTCACTATATCACATATCCCCCCCCTCTGTTCAAGCTTGTGGGGTTGAACACCTGTCATACACGTGGGGTCACGGGATATGTCACGCACGTTGCCTTGCCCTACCTGTCGAGAGAACGGTCTCAGTCGGTTTTGAGCATCACACACAACCGTCCAGTTGTTGAGTTTACCCCGCCCCCAGCGGTCAACATGTAGGCCTTGAGCTTTGGCCTTTAAGTCACAGTCTGTCTGTGTCACCAAACCTTTAGTCAAGTTTGTCTCCTTACTCGACCTTTCTCTCCAGGGTCGCCACCCACGGTTGGTGCAGTCATTAGTTCCACATACAGTCGAGACTAGCAACTGATCAGAGTCCGACCCTCCATCACTACGTCTACTATTGTACATGTCCCTTTTGTTTCCTTTTCCTTGGGAAGAAGGCGGCCGCCACCTTATGTTCTGCAGCTGTTTATTGACCCGCCGTCTGTACAGTCTTAGCTGCTCTATTTTTCTCAGGTAGGCCACGCGATACCTCAGGAGCATCCGGATATTCGCTAGACTCTCCTTGGACCCGACAACCAGGAATGACACCATTCCATCTTCACCCACCTGGGCCTCGTCATCAGCCGGAATCCTCAGTCTCTTCACACCGGACACATCCACCATCTCCTGCATCACTTTCCCAAATCGGCCAATGAGCTTCGCTACCAGAGCCCTGGGCACTTGGACTGTGTCCTCTACCAAGCCCAGACGACTTTGAGCTTTCCTGGCTTGCTCCAAACAACGAGTGGCCTCACCATTCCCCAACAGGACCATCTGTTTCGTGCGGAGGCACCGTAGGTGCATGTCCCTCAGGACAGCCACCCTCTTCACTGTGACTTCCTTAGTAGACAGTATCACCAACTGTTTCGTCTCCAGTGCCCAGTGCCCACTACACGCTTCTACTGCCGTTTTAAAGGCCTCATGCACACCCTCACGGGTACATGCATCTTGCGCCTCTTCGGGTACATCTATCACGCACTTGAAGAGCGGAGTCTCACTTTCTTCAAGAACAGATGGCTCCTGCCTTGCCATGGACCTTTCCATCAAGACACCTGTCACAACCGGGTGACCATCTTGTTCTGCTTTTATCGCCAACTCCTCTTCAGCTTTACCCTCTTCCAGACCCCGGGTCAAGATGGGCATTATCAACTTCACCTCGTTACCACTCTGGCACTGGCACGAGAAGTCTGCGACCACCACCTCTTTCTCTTGTAGAGGGCCTTTTAGTGCTCCTCTGAGCACTTCCATGTCTTCCTTTAGGGTCTGATACACACTTAGCCATGTTGACAGGTGACCTCTGAGTTCAGAGACTTCCTTCTCCAACTCATCCACCCTGTGCTTATTACACTCTTTTCTACTGGCATCACCGTCTGAATGGGAGTCACCACCATCCGTCACCACAGGTCCTGGACCCCGTCCTCCACCCGGTACCACAGGTCCTGGACCCCGTCCTCCACCTGTCACCACAGGTCCTGGACCCCGTCCTCCACCCGTCACCACAGGTCCTGGACCCCATCCTCCACCCGTCACCACAGGTCCTGGACCCCGTCCTCCACCTGTCACCATAGGTCCTGGACCCCGTCCTCCACCTGTCACCACAGGTCCTGGACCCCATCCTCCACCTGTCACTAGGGCACATGCGCTTGTTACTGGCCATGACTTGTCACAGTCACCCCCAGAGTCTCTGTCACACCCCACAGTATGATGATGCCGCAAGTCACTCTCTGTCTGGGTGTCAGCTCCACTTGTTTTATCCAGCAGACCACTACCAGTTGTATTGTGGCACACTTCAGGTGACGTCAGGTCAGTTAGTTGGACAGTCGCACCTTTTCCCTTGTTCAGGCCTACCTTAGGACTGTCAACTCTAGGGGGCGCCTTCTCAATATTACTAACTGACATCCACATTATATCCACAAACACTTCAGCCTTTTCCCACAGTGCTACCAAATCTTGTCCTATTACCATAGGATACGGCAAGATCGGGTCTACAGCCACCTCATGGTATGTGGAAACCTCCGCTGCGACAATGTAGATAGTGGCTACCTGGAGATATTTAGTGTCGCCAGGTGACACAGAATTTCCTGGAAGGGTTCTCAGCAAAGACGCTTCTCTCCCCGGGTCTATCAATCCCCGCACACACTTTCCATCCAGCCAAAAAGGACACAGTCGTGACACCTCACTGATTGCTGCCCCTTTTTTGGCTCCACCCCTTTTTTGGGCAAGTGCTCTGCTTTTTGATACCACCCCTGTTCGGGATTCAGCCCCCCTCCGGGATTCCACCCCTTTTTGGGCCATTACCCCTGTTCAGGTTGCCGCCCCTTTCTGGGACTCCGCCCCCTTTTGGGCAACCATCTCCATTTGGGGTCACCGCTCACTATTAGGGATACTCCCCACCCTGGGATACACCCTGTGGACTTCCCCACGGCACTCAGGCCCCAGTTCGCACAGTACACCCCTTTGTCTCTGGGCTTGTACTGGCCCTTTAAGAGTCAGCACAACTTGGCAGAAAAGGGAGAGAAAAAAAAATTAAAATTTTTTTATTTATTTATTTTTTTCTTTTTTATGTCACTTCACCAGCTCCTGCTGGTACTGCCACAGCTCCCGCTGCAGTCACATACAACCGGCACCTCCGGCTGCCAACCACAAGCCACTGCAGCTCTGCCTGCTGTGGAACCTCTTGCTGCCACTGCAGCTACGCTCCACAAGGCTCTACCGCCGACTTCGTGGACCCGCCGATCCACAGGACGCCGCTTGTCCCCTTCGTAACCCCGCCGAGTTACAGCCAGACGCTTGTCAGCTTCGTAACCCCGCCGAGTTACAGCCAGACGCTATCTTCGTGGCCCCGCCGAGCCACAGCAATTAACTCCACGTGTGCGTGCTGGATCGTTGCCCGCTTCGAGCACCAAATGTAAGATAATGTAAGACTATTCTTACTGAGTGTATTGGGGGACACTCGCTTTGCTGCGACATTCAGCACACGGGCACAGGTTTTTAAAACTAAACAGTCTATCTGGTTTATTAGGGTATCATAAACCACATCGTGAACAGTCCATTTACACTCTGTACCAGGACATCACATCACGTTTCATATCCTCAGTCTGTAGCAACTAAACATGCTGGTCCTCTCCTGACCAGTTGCAGTGGGTTACCACACAGTTCATAGAACATAACAGGCACCATCAGACAATGATACCTTATGGGAGCTCCTGCTCCATCTGCTGACTCCTTGTCAGTCCGCTCTCCTGGGGAAACTGCCTAACGGGGTTCACCAACTTGCCTGGCCGGCACACATCAGTCAGTCCAGAGCCACCGAAGGCCGGTAGCTTCCCCAACGCCGATCATCCAGGTCCACAGTCTCTCAGGTGCTCCAAGAAGACTCCACTCGCAGGAGCTTCTAACACAGACTGTGCCAGACCATGATCACACTGTGTTCTTCAGAACGTCCATCCCACCTGGGACCGTTCAACACAGAGGCCGTGGCCTGTCTGGGTGCTATTCAGGACTCAGTCCAACACCACAGGCCACCAGGTCCAAGCCATGTGCTTTCAGGAAGCCTCCTCCCAGGTCTTCCTACACGGGGCACACAGCCCATGCACAGGCTTCCAGGACCTTGCACTTGGACCATTCAGATCCAACACTGGAACCACACAGGAACCACACAGAAGACCATGTGGCCCACACCCTGGTCAGGTTATGTACCTGTAACCACACCCACAGTAATGGATCACCTGGGCTGGTCACGTGATCCTGACATCACTGCAGGTCGATTCTCACGGCCTCAATACGACTCCGTGCACATACCGGGGAGACCACGCAGCGCCCCCTACCTGTTACAGGGGTCACTATATCACAATATTCTTTCATAATCTTGCAACTCATATGTGTAAACTAGGCCTACCCCATAGTTAATATATAAGGTTTATGAGATTTGGTAGGATTTGATCTAGTAGAAAAAATTATGACATCAGTATAGGGACTTTGAGTAATAAATTAGTCTCCTGTGGGTTACCCTAGATGATCTAAAGAAAGAGAAGCGGCAGAGGTTACAGAATTACTTTGTGGTAATAGTTCTATGAACCAATTGGCAAAGGAAGGTTTTCAAGGAGCTTTAAAATTGAAACAAGACAGACGTGTATCTTTCCGATAGATATGATAACTATTCTAGATTAATAACTTAATACAAGTTTTGGAGCATCTTATGACAAGTTGCCAAATTTGGTACCATGTTGATGCAGAACACATTTTTGCATAACACAGAGGGAGATCTATTGCTAATTTAATGATTAGAAGTGGTATTCAAAGTAAAAAATTAATTTTCTGTCTAAGAGAAATAGAGAAATGATGGCCTGTCTTGCTAGAATTGTAATTCTGTTATGAAGGGGTGATGTGTTACATCATCCATCACATTGTGGTGTCTGTTTTTTTAACATGTGATCAAAAAAATTGCATCTATCGTTTGAAATGCAGATGTGGACATGTCTACGTCTGTCAGACTTCTAAACTGGTAAAAGTGAGGTTAAATTAACTTAAATCTACTCCTGGAGACCAGAAGAAGCACAAATTGTCATTGTCTGAGCTGCAAGGGCAAGTATTAGAGAAAGTTGATATTATTCGGGATGAGACAGTCAATGAGAAGAGGTTGTTACAATTAGAGTAAACCTTTTGCTATGTGCACATGTTGCGGATTTGCTTGTGGAAATGTCTGCACAGTCTCTGCATCTCATGGCAGAAAACGCAGTGGAAATTCCACTTGGTTTTTATGCGTTTTTTCATGCGGTTTTGTATGCATTTTTGTAAGCTAAATAAAAACTAAATAAAGATATATTTAACCCCTTTCTGCGATTAAACGTACTATTCCGTCCATGTGACCTGGGCCCTAATTCTCATGGATGGAATAGTATGTCTAACACGATCAGCCGCGCTCATGGGGGGAGCCCCAGGAACACTGCGATCAAACATGATCGAGGAGTTCCATCGGCATAGGGAAGCATCGCGCATGGAGGTGGCTCCCTGCGTGCTTCCTTGAGACCATCGGAGCAGCGCGATGTGATCGCGTTGCCCCGAGCATCTCCTCCGTCCTCCTCCCTGTGGGGCCCTGGTTACAAGATGGCCACGGGGCTCCTTCCAGTTCCTGCAGGGAGGTGGCTTGCAAGCGCCTTTTCAGAGCAGGCATCAGCAAGCCTCCTGCAGTGCCTGTCAGATCGCCGATCTGACACAGTGCATTGCAAAGTGTCAGATCAGCGATCTGACACACTAACATGATGTCCCACACTGGGACAAAGTAAAAAAGTAAAAAAATAAAAAAATCATAAATAAATAAATAAATAAATAAAAATATTATTCCAACAAATACATTTCTTTATGTAAATTAAAAAAACAAAACAATAAAAGTGCACATATTTAGTATCACCGTGTCCGTAACTGCCCGACCTATAAATCTGTCCCACTAGTTAACCCCTTCAGTGACCAAAAAAAAAAAAAAAAAAACCTAGGCAAAAAACAATGCTTTATCATCTTACCGCCTAACAAAAAGTGGAATAACACGCGATCAAAAAGAGGGATATAAATAAACATCATACCGCCGAAAATGTCATCTTGTCCCACAAAAAACGAGCTTCCGTACAGCGTCATCAGCAAAAAAATAAAAACGTTATAGCCCTCAGAATAAAGCGATGCAAAAATAATTATTTTTTCCTTAAAATAGTTTTTATTGTATAAAAGAGCCAAAACATGAAAAAAATATAAATGAGGTATCGTTGTAATCGTACTGAACTGAAAAATAAAACTGCTTTATCAATTTTACCAAACATGGAACGGTATAAACGCCCCCCCAAAAGAAATTCACAAATTGCTGGTTTATGTTCTTTCTGCCTAACAAAAATCAGAATAAAAAGCGATCAGAAAATGTCATGTGCCCGAAAATGATAACAATAAAAACGTCAACTCGTCCCGCAAAAAACAAGACCTTAAATGACTCTGTTGACCAAAATATGGAAAAATTATAGCTCTCAGAATGTGGTAACGCCAAAAATATTTTTTGCAATTAAAGCGTCTTTTAGTATGTGACAGCTGCCAAACATAAAACCCGCTATACTGTAAATAGTAAATCAAACCCCTCTTTATCACTGCCTTAGTTAGGGAAAAATAATAAAATAAAAAAATGTACCGTATATACTCGAGTATAAGCCAAGATTTTCAGCCCACTTTTTTGGGCTGAAAGTAACCCTCTCGGCTTATACTCGAGTCATTCCCAGGGGTCGGCAGGGGAGGGCGAGCGGAGCTGTGTAGTAATACTCACCTGCTCCTGGCGTGGTCCCTGCACATCTTTTCCCTGGTGCCGGCAGCTTCTTCCTGTAGTGAGCGGTCACATGGTACCGCTCATTACAGTAATGAATATGGACCCGACTCCCATAGGGGTGGAGCCGCATATTCATTACTGTAATGAGCGGTACCATGTGACCGCTCACTACAGGAAGAAGCAACCAGTGCCGGGGAACAGATGTGCAGGGACTGCGACAGGAGCAGGTGAGTACAACACAGTGCGCAATATTCACCTGCTCCCCGTTCCACCGTCGGTGCCATTGCTTCTTGCGCATCTTCTGCAGTGATGCTCAGGTCAGAGGGCACGATAACGTGATTAATGCGCCTGAACGTCAGTGCAGAGGACGGGAAGACACAGTGGCGGTCGTGTTGTGAATTCTGCTCTTGGGCTCCCTCCGGTGGTTGTTGGTGGTAGTGCAGTTGTCTTGGGGTTGTAATCCAGGGCAGGTGTTTCTGCTCTATTAGGTATTTAGGTGTGCAGGACCCATGAGTCCGTGCCAGTTGTCCATTGTACTTGGAGGGATTGCATCTCTCTCTGGCTCCTCATGCCCTGCTGCCAATTCAGCTAAGATAAGTGTCTGGTTTTTTGTCTCTGTGCACACATTCAGTGTGCTTTGCAATTTAGTGCAATTCATTGTGTTTTTGTCCAGCTTAGACTTTGTTTGGATTTTTCAGTCATGCTGGATTCTCAGGAGATGCAGATATACTTTCTATGTCTTTAGTTAGATGTAGAATATTTGTATTATCTGCTGTGGATATTTTTAGGATTTTAATACTGACCGCTTAGAATTCTGTCCTATCCTTTCCTATTTAGCTAGAAGTGCCTCTTTTGCTAAATCCTGTTTTTCTGCCTGCGTGTGTTTTTCCTCTTATACTCACAGTCAATATTTGTGGGGGGCTGCCTATCCTTTGGGGTTCTGCTCTGAGGCAAGATAGAATTCCCATTTCCATCTATAGGGGTATTTAGTCCTCCGGCTGTGTCGAGGTGTCTAGGACGTGTTAGGTACATCCCACGGCTACTTCTAGTTGCTGTGTTAGTTTAGGGTTTGCGGTCTGTACAGGTACCACCTACTCCTGAGAAAGTCTCTCATGCGGCACCTAGGTCACCGGATCATAACAGTACAACTGGCCAACAATAATGAGTTAAATGCATCTCAGAAGAAGGGAAGAAAGAGCCATTTTTTTCTGTAGCCTGCTTTGTCTTTTCTTCCCTCTTTTCCTCTGGGTGGCTGAGGAGTCTTGTGCTAGCATGGATGTTCAGGGATTAGTTTCTCGTATAGACCAGCTTGCTGTTAGGGTACAGGGTATTTCTGATTATATTGTTCAGACTCCGCTTTTAGATCCTAGGATTCCTACTCCTGAATTGTTTTTTGGGGACAGGTCCAAATTTTTGAGTTTTAAAAACAATTTTAAACTGTTTTTTGCTCTGAAGCCTCGTTCCTCTGGTGATCCCATTCAGCAGGTTAAAATTGTCATCTCCCTGCTGCGTGGCGACCCTCAGGATTGGGCATTTTCCCTGGAATCTGGGAATCCGGCCTTGCTTAATGTAGATGCCTTTTTTCAGGCTCTAGGATTATTATATGATGAACCAAATTCTGTGGATCAAGCGGAGAAGACCTTGTTGGCCCTGTCTCAGGGTCAAGAAGCGGCAGAATTGTATTGTCAGAAATTTAGAAAATGGTCTGTGCTGACTAAATGGAATGAGGATGCTTTGGCGGCAATTTTCAGAAAGGGTCTTTCTGAATCTGTTAAAGATGTTATGGTGGGGTTTCCCACGCCTGTTGGTCTGAGTGATTCTATGTCTCTGGCCATTCAGATTGATCGGCGCTTGCGGGAGCGCAGAACTGTTCGCGCTGTGGCGTTGTCCTCAGAGCAGATGCCTGAGCCTATGCAGTGTGATAGGATTCTGTCTAGAACGGAACAACAAGGATTCAGACGTCAGAATAGGTTGTGTTTTTATTGTGGCGATGCTTCTCATGTCATTTCAGTCTGCCCAAAGTGTACAAAGAGAATCGCTAGTTCAGTTACCATCGGATCTGTACAACCTAAATTTCTGTTATCTGTGACCTTGATCTGCTCATTGTCGTCATTTTCTGTCATGGCGTTTGTGGATTCAGGCGCCGCTTTGAACTTAATAGACTTTGAATTTGCCAGGCGTTGTGGTTTCCCCTTGCAGTCTTTGCAGAACCCTATTCCTTTAAGGGGCATTGATGCTAAACTTTTGGCTAAAAACAAACCCCAGTTTTGGACACAGGTGACCATGTGCATGGCGCCAGCCCATCAGGAAGATTGTCGTTTTCTGGTGTTGCATAATTTGCATGATGCTATTGTGCTGGGTTTTCCATGGTTGCAGGTACATAATCCTGTGTTGGATTGGAAGTCTATGTCTGTGACTAGTTGGGGTTGTCAGGGGGTTCATAATGACGTTCCTGTGATGTCAATCTCCTCTTCCTCCTCTTCTGAAGTTCCAGAGTTTTTGTCTGATTTTCAGGATGTATTCGATGAGCCCAAGTCCGGTTCCCTTCCACCGCATAGGGACTGTGATTGTGCTATTGACTTGATTCCAGGCTGTAAGTTTCCTAAGGGCCGACTTTTCAACCTGTCTGTGCCGGAACATACCGCCATGCAGAGTTATGTTAAGGAGTCTTTGGAGAAAGGGCATATTCGGCCATCTTCTTCACCGTTGGGAGCGGGATTTTTTTTGTTGCTAAGAAGGATGGCTCCTTGAGACCCTATATTGATTATCGCCTCTTTCCGATTTGTTTGCCAGGATTAAGGGGGCTAGTTGGTTTACTAAAATTGACCTTCGGGGGGCATATAATCTTGTTCGTAATAAGCAGGGTGACGAATGGAAAACTGCGTTTAATACGCCCGAAGGCCATTTTGAATACCTTGTGATGCCATTCGGGCTCTCTAATGCTCCATCTGTTTTTCAGTCCTTCATGCATGATATCTTCCGGAATTATCTTGATAAATTCATGATTGTATATTTGGATGGCATCTTAATTTTTTCCGATGATTGGGAGTCTCATGTGAAACAGATCAGGATGGTATTTCAGATCCTTCGTGATAATGCTTTGTTTGTGAAGGGGTCTAAGTGTCTCTTTGGAGTGCAGAAGGTTTCTTTTTTTGGGCTTCATTTTTTCTCCCTCATCTATAGAGATGGATCCGGTTAAGGTTCAGGCCATTCATGATTGGATTCAGCCCACATCTGTGTAGAGCCTTCAGACATTTTTGGGCTTTGCTAATTTTTATCGCCGTTTCATTGCCAACTTCTCCAGTGTGGTTAAACCCCCTGATCGATTTGACGAAGAAAGGCGCTGATGTAACGAATTGGTCCCCTGTGGCTGTCTCTGCCTTTCAGGAGCTTAAACGCCGATTTACTTCTGCCCCGGTGTTGCGTCAGCCAGATGTTTCTCTTCCGTTTCAGGTTGAGGTTGACGCTTCTGAGATTGGGGCAGGGGCCGTTTTGTCTCAGAGGAATACTGATGGTTCCTTGATGAAACCGTGTGCCTTCTTTTCCCGTAAGTTTTCGCCTTCTGAACGCAATTATGATGTCGGCAATCGGGAGTTGTTGGCTATGAAGTGGGCGTTTGAGGAATGGCGACATTGGCTTGAGGGAGCCAAGCACCGTATTGTGGTCTTGACCGATCATAAAAATCTGATTTACCTCGAATCTGCCAAACAGCTGAATCCTAGACAGGCTCGATGGTCCCTGTTTTTCTCCCGTTTTGATTTCGTGCTCTCGTATCTTCCGGGTTCTAAGAATGTTAAGGCTAATGCCGTCTCTAGGAGTTTTTTGCCTGATTCTCCTGAGGTATTTGAGCCGGTCGGCATTCTGAAGGAAGGGGTGGTCCTTTCTGCCATTTCCCCTGATTTGCGACGGGTTCTGCAGGAATTTCAGGCTGACAAACCTGACCGCTGTCCAGTGGGGAAACTGTTTGTTCCTGATAGATGGACTAGTAGAGTGATTTCTGAGGTTCATTGTTCTGTGTTGGCTGGCCATCCTGGTATTTTTGGTACCAGAGATTTGGTTGGTAGGTCCTTTTGGTGGCCTTCTTTGTCGCGTGATGTGCGTTCTTTTGTGCAGTCCTGTGGGACTTGTGCGCGGGCCAAGCCTTGTTGTTCCCGTGCTAGTGGGTTGCTTTTGCCTTTGCCGGTCCCTGAGAGGCCCTGGGCGCATATTTCTATGGATTTTATTTCAGATCTTCTGGTTTCCCAGAGGATGTCGGTTATCTGGGTGGTTTGTGACCGGTTTTCTAAGATGGTTCATTTGGTGCCTTTTAGCCTAAATTGCCTTCCTCTTCTGATTTGGTTCCGTTGTTTTTTCAGCATGTGGTTCGTTTGCACGGTATTCCGGAGAATATTGTGTCCGACAGAGGTTCCCAGTTTGTTTCTAGGTTTTGGCGGGCCTTTTGTGCTTGGCTGGGCATTGATTTGTCTTTTTCTTCTGCATTTCATCCTCAGACAAATGGCCAGACCGAGCGAACTAATCAGACTTTGGAAACTTATTTGAGATGCTTTGTGTCTTCTGATCAGGATGATTGGGTGGCTTTCTTGCCATTGGCCGAGTTTGCCCTTAATAATCGGGCTAGTTCGGCTACCTTGGTTTCGCCCTTCTTTTGTAATTTTGGTTTTCATCCTCGTTTTTCTTCGGGGCAAGTTGAACCTTCTGATTGTCCTGGTGTGGATTCTGTGGTTGACAGGTTGCAGCAGATTTGGGCTCATGTGGTGGACAATTTGGTGTTGTCTCAGGAGGAGGCTCAGCGTTTTGCTAACCGTGGTCGGTGTGCTGGTTCCCGGCTTCGGGTTGGGGATTTGGTCTGGTTGTCTTCCCGTCATGTTCCTATGAAGGTTTCTTCCCCTAAGTTTAAGCCTCGGTTTATTGGTCCTTATAGGATTTCGGAGATTATCAATCCAGTGTCTTTTCATTTGGCCCTTCCGGACTCTTTTGCCATCCATAATGTTTTCCATAGATCTTTATTGCGGAAATATGTGGTGCCCGTTGTTCCCTCTGTTGATCCTCCTGCTCCTGTGTTGGTTGATGGGGAGTTGGAGTATGTGGTTGAGAAGATTTTGGATTCTTGCTTTTCGAGGCGGAGGCTTCAGTACCTTGTCAAATGGAAGGGTTATGGCCAGGAGGATAATTCTTGGGTTTTTGCCTCTGATGTCCATGCTGCTGATTTGGTCCGTGCCTTTCATCTGGCTCGTCCTGATCGGCCTGGGGGCTCTGGTGAGGGTTCGGTGACCCTTCTTCAAGGGGGGGGTACTGTTGTGAATTCTGCTCTTGGGCTCCCTCCGGTGGTTGTTGGTGGTAGTGCAGTTGTCTTGGGGTTGTAATCCAGGGCAGGTGTTTCTGCTCTATTAGGTATTTAGGTGTGCAGGACCCATGAGTCCGTGCCAGTTGTCCATTGTACTTGGAGGGATTGCATCTCTCTCTGGCTCCTCATGCCCTGCTGCCAATTCAGCTAAGATAAGTGTCTGGTTTTTTGTCTCTGTGCACACATTCAGTGTGCTTTGCAATTTAGTGCAATTCATTGTGTTTTTGTCCAGCTTAGACTTTGATTGGATTTTTCAGTCATGCTGGATTCTCAGGAGATGCAGATATACTTTCTATGTCTTTAGTTAGATGTAGAATATTTGTATTATCTGCTGTGGATATTTTTAGGATTTTAATACTGACCGCTTAGAATTCTGTCCTATCCTTTTCTATTTAGCTAGAAGTGCCTCTTTTGCTAAATCCTGTTTTTCTGCCTGCGTGTGTTTTTCCTCTTATACTCACAGTCAATATTTGTGCGGGGCTGCCTATCCTTTGGGGTTCTGCTCTGAGGCAAGATAGAATTCCCATTTCGATCTATAGGGGTATTTAGTCCTCCGGCTGTGTCGAGGTGTCTAGGACGTGTTAGGTACATCCCACGGCTACTTCTAATTGCGGTGTTAGTTTAGGGTTTGCGGTCTGTACAGGTACCACCTACTCCTGAGAAAGTCTCTCATGCGGCTCCTAGGTCACCGGATCATAACACGGTCGGTGGTGAAACGGGGAGCAGGTGAATATAGCAAGTGGCGGGGGCCTGAGAGGTGAGTATGTGATTTTTTTTTATTTTTTTAATTGCAGCTACAGCATATGGGGCAAATATCTGTATGGAGCATCTCATGGGGCCATGTGCAGCATTATATGGGGCAATTATCTGTATGGAGCATCTTATGGGGCCATGTCCAGCATTATATGGGGCAATTATCTGTATGGAGCATCTTATGGGGCCATGTGCAGCATTATATGGGACAAATGTCTGTATGGGTCCATGTGCAGCATTATATGGGGCAAATATCTGCATGGAGCATCTTATGGGGCCATGTGCAACATTATATGGGGCAAATATCTGTATGGGGCCATGTGCAGCATTATATGGGGCAAATATCTCTATGGAGCATCTTATGGGGCCATGTGCAGCATTATATGGGGCAAATATCTCTATGGAGCATCTTATGGGGCCATAATCCTCATTTGTGGAACATTATACGAGGCAAATGTGTCTATGGAGCATCTTATGGGGCCATAATCAGCATTTGTGCAGCATTGTATGGGGCAAATGTCTGTATGGAGCATCATATGGGGTTATAATCAACATTTGTGCAGCATTATATGGGGCATATTTTAATATGGAGCCCATCATAAACTGTATGGAGCATTATATGGGGAGTAATTTGTATGGAGCATCTTGTGGGGCCATCTTGAACTGTATGGAGCATTATATGGGGCTCCTGATTCAATATGGATATTCAAAAACAATTAAACTACTGATGTCTCAATTATTTTACTTTTATTGGTATCTATTTTTATTTTTGAAATTTACCAGTAGCTGCTGCATTTTCCACCCTAGGCTTATACTCGAGTCATTAAGTTTTCCCAGTTTTTTGTGGCAAAATTAGGGGGGTCGGCTTATACTCGGGTCGGCTTATACTCGAGTATATACGGTATTTATTTCCATTTTCCCATTAGGGTTAGAGTTGGGGCTAAAGTTAGGGTTTGGGCTAAAGTTAGGGTGAGGGTTGGGGCTAAAGTTAGGGTTGGGGCTAGAGTTGGGGTTAGGGTTTGGATTACGTTTAGGTTAAGGGTGTGTCAGGGTTAGCTGTATGGATAGGGTTGGAATTAGGGCTAGGGGTGTGTTGGGGTTAGGGGTGTGTTGGGGTTGGGATTAGGGTTAGGTGTGTGTTTGGGTTAGGGGTGTGGTTAGGGTTGGGATTAGGCTTAGGGGTGTGTTGGGGTTAGGGTTGGAGTTAGAATTGGGATGTTTTCACTGTTTAGGCACACCAGGGGCTCTGCAAACGCAACATGACATCTGATCTCAATCCATACAATTCTGCGTTGAAAAAGTAAAACGGTGCTTCCTCCCTTCCGAGCTCTGCCGTGCGCCCAAACAGTGGTTTACCCCACATATGGGGTATCAGCGTACTCAGGACAAATTGGACAATAACTTTTGGGGTCCAATTTCTCCTATTACCCATGGGAAAACACAAAACTGGGGGCTAAAAAATCATTTTTGTGGAAAAAAAAGATTTTTTATTTTCTCGGCTCTGCCTTATAAACTTTAGTGAAACACTTGGAGGTTCAAAGTGATCACCACAAACTAGATAAGTTACTTGGGGGGTCTAGTTTCCAAAATGGGGTCACTTTTGGGGGGTTTCAATGTTTAGGCACATCAGGGGCTCTCCAAACGCGACATGGCGTCCTATCTCAATTCCAGCTAATTTTGCACTGAAAAGTCAAATGGTGCTCCTTCCCTTCCGAGCTCTGCCATGCGCCCAAACAGTGGTTTACTCCCACATGTGAGGTATCAGTGTACTCAGGACAAATTGTAAAACAACTTTTGGGGTCCAATTTATCCTGTTACCTTTGGTAAAATAAAACAAATTGGATCTGAAGTAAATTTTTTGTGAAAAAAAGTCAAATCTTCATTTTTTTTACCCTCTACCGCTACCTCTTAGACCCCAGTCCAGAGCCTCTCACCTAGCCAAATCAGTTCTCATGCTTCGCACTGACGAGGGCCAACAGCCCGAAACACTGTGTCTGCGAATTGAGATACTGATTTGGCTTTTATCCTAAGTCATATTGCACGACTCGTTAAAGGGTTGATTGTGACTTGTAGGATCGCTACTTTCAACAGGTGGCGCTATAGAGTTAAAGTCCTCTTTTTCTCAGAAGAGGCAATTTAAACATTTTTTTTTAAACATTCCAAAAATTCCTGTGAAACACCGGAAGGGTTAATAAGCTTCTTGAATGTGGATATGAGCACCTTGAAGGGTGCAGTTTTTAGAATGGTGTCACACTTGGGTATTTTCTATCATATAGATCCCTTAAAGTGACTTCAAATGTGATGTGGTCCCTTAAAAAAAATGGTGTTGTAAAAATGAGAAATTGCTGGTCAACTTTTAAACCTTTTAACTTTCTAACAAAAACAATTTTGGTTCCAAAATTGGGCTGATGTAAAGTAGACATGTGGGAAATGTTACTTATTAAGTATTTTGTGTGACATATCTCTGTGATTTAAGGGCATGAAAATTCAAAGTTGGAAAATTGCGAACTTTTCGCCAAATGTCCGTTTTTTTTTCACAAATAAACTGAAGTAATGTCAAGGAAATTTTACCAATATCATGAAGTAAAATATGTCATGAGAAAACAATGTCAGAATCAACAGGATCCGTTGAAGCGTTCTAGAGTTATAACCTCATTAAGGGACAGTGGTCAGAATTGTAAAAATTGGCCCGGTCATTAACATGCAAACCACCCTTTTTCAACCTCTTCAGTCAGATACCCTCATTAATATTAAATTATGACATACACACATGCATAGTCACCAGCCTATGTAGGAGCATTAACATAATTAACCTACATATGTTGTAACAAAACAGCAACTGTCAGAAATCTGCGTGAAAAGCAATATCTGTTTATTTTTAAGAAAATTTTTATTTTTTTTAAAAATGCGTGAGCTCCCACATAATTTTCTTAACCAGCAGAGGGAAAGCCGATGGCTGAGGGCTGACGTGAATATTCTGGGAAGAAGCCAATAGCCAAAAGTTCCCAGGCTATTAATATCAACTCACAGCTGTTTGCTTAGCCTTTCTGTCTAGTTTACAGGGGAACCCGAGAAAAAATTGACATGGGGTCCCCATATAAAATCGAACCAGCAAAGGCTAAGCAGATATGTGCGTGCTGATATTAATAGCCTGGGAAGGGGTATTAGGTATTGGCATCCCCCCAGGCTAAAAACATGAGGTCTTAGCCGCTCCAGAAATGGCACATCTTATAGATGCGCCAATTCTGGCACTTAGCCTCGCTCTTCACACTTGCGCTGTAGTGGTGGCAAGTGAGGTTCATATTTGTGGGGTTGATGTCACCTTTGTATTATTAGGTGACATCAAGCCCACAGGCTAGTAATGGAGAGGAGTCTATAAGACACCTATCGATTATTAATCCTATAGTTACATGGTAAATAAAGTCACAGCCAGAATAAAGTCCTTTATTTCCAATAATCACACAGACTCCTTTATTGAATCTTAATTTACCATACTTACTGAATGCCTAATCCCTGTTGCCTTCATCTCCAGCAACAAAAATAAAATAATAAACCAATATACTGTTAGGTAAATGGCTGGGGCATTACAGAGCCTGAAGGGCATCACAAGGTATTCATAGTGCCCATCCCTGGTGTTAAAAGCCGTCTTCTATTCGTCCCCCTCACGGATGCGAATCAGGTTGTAAGCACCCCGCAGATCTAATTTAGTAAATACCCTTGCTCCCCGTAGCCTATCAAAGAGATATCAGGGGTAGTGATTACTTATTCTTAACCGTGATAGTGTTAAGACCCCTGTAGTCTATGCATGGACGTAGTTCTCCACTCTTCTTCTGTACAAAGAACCCAGCCCCTCCGGGTGACACTGACTTCCTAATGAATCCTCTTGCCAGATTCTCTCGGATGTACTAGGACATTGCCTCCATCTCCGGAAGAGATAACGGATAAACTCGACCCCGGGGAGGCTCTGCACCAGGCAAGAGGTCAATAGGACAGTCATAGGGGCGGTGAGGCAGAAGGGTCTCCGCAGCCATTTTGGAGAACATGTCCGCATAGGACCAATAGTGCTTGGGGAGAGAGGAAAGATCTACGGGTACCTCAGTTGTAGCAACCTGAACGCACTCACTCTGACATCTACCCTCACAGGATTTACTTCATCCCAGAATTATCCCTGAGGACCACTCTATATGAGGAGAGTGGTAGCGTAGCCATGGTATCCCCAACAGGACCTCATCAATTCCCTCGGGAATGACTAGTAGGGAAATAATCTCCTGATGAGATGCAGACATGGAAAGAGTGAATGGAATGGTTTGGTGTGTAATCAGTGAGGGTAGTGTCTACCCATTTACCACTCGAACGGTCACAGGTTTGGCGAGCATCTTCAGGGGTATTACATGTCGTTGGGCGAAAGCAGATGACATAAAATTGCCCTCCACCCCGGAGTCCACGCAAAGCTCTACCATAAGAGTGAATGGGCCTATGGTAATTGTCCCCTTGAAGGACAATTTGGAGGAAAACGTTGCCGTGTCTAGGGTACCTCCTCCAACTACCACTAGATGCTGAGGTTTTCCCGACCGCTGAGAACACAAGGAGGCAAGGTGTCCTGACTGCCGGCAAACATGACAGACCTTAAGTGCACGAGTGGTCCGGGACTTAGATCCCGCTCATGACACCTCAATGGCCTCATGTGACTCAGATACCTGGACCGGAGATTCCAGAAGTTTGGTGAAGGTGGGAGCCATCCGAAACCTCTGCCTACACTGGGCTCAGTCCAAACTTCGCTCGTTAAAATGAAGGTCGATGCGAGTTGATACTGCTATGAGCTCCTCCAGTGTGGCGGGAATCTCCTTAGTGGCCAAAGCGTCCTTTATATGGTCAGCCAGCCCCTCCAAAATACCAGGATGAGGGCTTTATCCGGCCACTCCAGCTCGGAGGCTAAAGTGCGGAAGTGGATGGTAAAATGGCTGACCATGGATGAACCCTGAGTCAATGCCAGCAGTTGGAGCGCCGTATCATGGGTGACTCAAGGTCCTAAAAAGACCTGTTAAAGGGTGCTCAAAAACCGAGGAGTACTCTGCACAACATGATTGTCACGCTCCCACAGCAGCATAGCCCACTCCAACGCACTGTCCGACAGAAAATAAATAATGAATCCCACCTTTGCCCGCTCTGTGGGAAAACGTGCAGCCAGGAGCTCGAGGTGTATACCGCAGCGTATGACTGCCGCACTGGCTCACAAAACGCCTACATGATTTACTGTCACCAGAGTATTTCTTCAGCAGCAGGAGGTGGGATAAGGTCGGAACAGGGGTGGCAGTGGTTAAAGTTGCTGCAGCCACGCTAGCTTACGTATTGAGGCCCCAATATAAACTAATACCTTACATACATTGATATGTGGTTTTTTTTTGCACTTTATCTAGCAGGGTACAGTCGGACCAAGATGGCTCTGTAAACTATTGGCCTCTGTTCTTACAGCATGCATTTTTTGTAGCACCGGGCAGCCCGCCTGTATGTGCGTTAGTAATAGGCTGTAAACCAGATGCTCTGCATTGCCTGTGTGAATGCCATATATAGACTAGTATCTCTTATCTTTTTGTGCACTAATGCAAAACAGCCAGCACTGGATTGAAAGTGGTTGTTTCATCAGTATTTTTTGCACCTGTGTGTTTGCCATCATTAATCGGGTCTGCTGGACCCTGCTAGTGCATTTGGTTGGAGGCTTCAACAGGTAAACATCTCTGCTTTTTTTCTGTGTGACTTTTTTCAATTTTTTGGAGGATTTCTAAGTCCTCTTTTTGTGTCAGTGAGCCACGCTAGCAGCCTGAACAGCTATTGCGGTAACATCCACAGCTGAGGTTGCACACTCGAGAGCCGTCAACCTGCCCTCCAGCTGCTGGATGTACCCCTGCAATCGCTGTTCATCCGCTATTACATAGCCAGACCCCGGTGCTAGTATACTGTTAGTGCTAGCGGAACGCACGAGTATAGATAGGTAGCTACAAGGTGCGTTCGCAGCCCGGGGTCCACAGTGCAGAGATATCTACTGCAAAGTAATGGCGGATAAACTCTGAGCTCACACGTGGGTTAAGCTTAACCCCGTGTGAACTGAAAGCGATCTCTGTTGCCTCACAGAGTCGCGCTATACACAAAACTATTACCCTAACTAGGGTTGTGCTTGCTCTTCAACTCTTCTGTGCTAACTGCACACATGAAGGAACCAGATGCTAAGCCAAGGCTAATTGCCCCCACTGACGCTAGCTGCCTGTCTGAGTGTACAGTCCCAAAGCTACAGCCTCACACCACATAAGTATAGAGTGGTATACTGTAGTATCCACTGGCATAAGCCAAACACATTTGATACTAGCACATGGCTGTGCGGCCATGCAAACCTTTTATGGTTGCAGCTCTTCAGGACCTTCCAGATGGACCAATAGGAGCTGATACAGGGCCTGAGCGTGTGACCCGCGACGTCCAATGAGAGGTCCTCCCATGGGCATGCTCAGTGCGTGAAAAGCAGGACTTAGTCCCAGAAAAGCCTGCTCGCTGCTGACCAGTGCTGGCTACAAAGGGAGAGCCTGGAAAGGCAGCAGTAACCATTCACACAGTATCAGGCTGAGCCAGATGCTGGGACCGACGTCTCCACTGAGCAGGTTCCACTGCGGCTGGAGGAGAATGGGAGACCGCAGCAGACATGGTTCGAGATTCCCCCTGAGCAGCGGCGAGAACTCGACATGTAACACATCTATATATATAATTGTCTAAGGGTTTTTCTGTCTGTCTGTCCTGGAAATCCCGCGTCTGATTGTTCGAGGCCGCCAGGCCTCGACCAATCAGCAACGGGCACAGCATGGCGACGATGATGTCATAATGGAAATCCCACGTCTCTGATTGGTCGAGGCCGCCAGGCCTCGACCAATCAGCGACGGGCACATTATCGACGTATATGTCATAATGGTTGCCATGGCGACGATGATGTCATAAAGGTTGCCTCGACCAATCAGCAACGGGCACAGTCTGCCGCGAATTCTGGAATCATCATTGTCCATATACTACGGGGACATGCATATTCTAGAATACCCGATGCGTTAGAATCGGGCCACAATCTAGTACTGTATAATACTATCGTGTCCGACGTAGTCTAGTTAATACTAAGTGTCCCACGCCGATCTCACTTGTAAAACAGTCACATCGGGAGATGTGACCACTCTACTCAGCCTCAGGTGATCACTCCCGTAGTGTATCACTGCACTGCCATGAGAGTTCACAGGAGTTCATCAGCTCAGTGCTCTCACATATGGCACCGCTACACGAGAACTTTCCCACGCAGCGGTGTCATAAGTGAGAGCACCAGAGCTGATGAACTCTGGTGAACACTGCTGGAGCGGTCACATCTCCCAGTGTGACTGTTCTACACGTGAGATTGCTGTGGGACACAATCGATATTAAATGGACTATGGCTGACAGGGAGTATATGTTGGTTTTATTATTTTTGATTGTCTGCAGGAGACACAGGCATCAGGGATTAGGGGTTCGGTGAGTATGTATTTTGCATGTGAATATGTAAATGTTTTGATTTACAATTGAACACAGGCGCCAGATGATGAGACTATTCTCCCATCATCAACTCATGCTGTCTCTGTTATATGTGACAACATGTAGCTGGGTGGGAGTAGTGGTCCCATCAGATGTTGCATGGGTACACACACACGACATGCTGCGGAAAAAAAATGCTGCAAATAAGGACAGAAATTTCTGGATCATGTGCACAACACTTCAGGAATGTCATTGATTAACATTGTTTAAGTAATCCATTGCATTTTTGGAGCATTTTCGCCCAGAAAAAACACTGCGGAAATG
The DNA here is from genome assembly GCF_051348905.1 of Ranitomeya variabilis. Lineage (NCBI taxonomy): Eukaryota > Metazoa > Chordata > Amphibia > Anura > Dendrobatidae > Ranitomeya > Ranitomeya variabilis. Next base: position 820,591,980 of record NC_135232.1, on the reverse strand, counting down.
CTACAAATTCGCAACGTTCGCACATAGCCTTAAGGTTTGGTTCGGCTATGTATGTCGAACTTCCTGATATTTGCCCAACATATTCACCTAATAGAAGGAACCAAACACCTAGAGCAAGGATAACAGACCCAGAAAAGGAAAACAGAGCAGGGTATATGTATAAATATAAATCTTTATTAGTGATAATGATACATAGAGTTAAAAAGTGCACATGTTGGATAAAAAAATAAGACAATGTTGCCAAGCAAATATATATAAGCCTAGTAGGCCCACGGTGTGCCAAAACAGGTAAGATAATAATTATATATAAATGTCTCCCCAATGAAAACATATAAAAAGTGGAATTACTTTGAATAAATTTAAAAGAAATAACCCATAATAGGGTTAAAAAAGAGAAAAAAGAGAAAAAGGTGCCACAAGTGAAAAAAGTGCAATCGTGCTTATATCAAGTAGTGTAAATCACTCACAAAGGTAACAAATGCCTTGCACACAAACAATAAAAAAGAGAGCTATATGAAAAACAGGAAGACATATACCTTGTGGCTTCACCGTGTCCAACAAAACGCACCCCGACGCGCGTTTCGGATGCAAGATCCTTCGTCAGGGGGTTGCATCCGAAACGCGCGTCGGGGTGCGTTTTGTTGGACACGGTGAAGCCACAAGGTATATGTCTTCCTGTTTTTCATATAGCTCTCTTTTTTATTGTTTGTGTGCAAGGCATTTGTTACCTTTGTGAGTGATTTACACTACTTGATATAAGCACGATTGCACTTTTTTCACTTGTGGCACCTTTTTCTCTTTTTTCTCTTTTTTAACCCTATTATGGGTTATTTCTTTTAAATTTATTCAAAGTAATTCCACTTTTTATATGTTTTCATTGGGGAGACATTTATATATAATTATTATCTTACCTGTTTTGGCACACCGTGGGCCTACTAGGCTTATATATATTTGCTTGGCAACATTGTCTTATTTTTTTATCCAACATGTGCACTTTTTAACTCTATGTATCATTATCACTAATAAAGATTTATATTTATACATATACCCTGCTCTGTTTTCCTTTTCTGGGTCTGTTATCCTTGCTCTAGGTGTTTGGTTCCTTCTATAGCAATTGAGTGGCTCCCACTCACCTTTTGTTATCACTGGGGTTATTATAATAGAGTACTATTATTGATATATTCTTATTTTTATCCATTTTCAGTGATTTCAATTTCATATTCACCTAATAGTTCGCTGAACACCATTCAATTCAATGGGAGGCAAAACCAAGTGCATGGACAACATCTTCAGGGGGGACTAAAAGCTGCCAGAACAGCTCAAATTAGGGGCAGACACCAGGAGAAGTGACATCAATTGTGTCCCCTGTATTTTTGATAACCAGCCAGGCAAAAATGACAGTTGGGGGCTGCAACTAACAGCTGTTAGCGTTATAAAGGCTGGTTATCAAGAATAGAGGGGTCCTGATGCTGTTTTTTTAATTATGTGAATAAATAATTTAAAAACGGCACGGGTTCCCCTTCCATTTTTGACAACCAGCCTTGCTAAAACTGACAGATGGGGGCTAGTATTCTCAGGCTAGTAAGGGGCCATGGATATTGGAACCCTAGCCTAAAAATAGCAGCCCTCAGCTGCACAGAAGTGTATCATCTATTAGATGCACCAATTCTGGAGCTTTACCCAACTCTTCCCACTTGCCCTGTGGCAGTGGCAAGTGGGGTTCACATTTGAGGGGTTGATATCACCTTTGTACTGTCCGGTGACATCAAGCCCACAGATTAGTAATGGAGAGGCATCTAGTTATATCGTAAATAAACACACACCCAGAATAAAGTCCTCTAATTGAAAGAATCACACAGACTCCTTTAATCAATCTAAATTAAACCATAACTCATGTCATCACCCAGTCCACTGAAGCCAATATCCCCTGTAACACTACTAAAATAATAAACAACAATATTCCTTACCTGTCCGTTGAAAAAATAATAATCCATTTGTCCCATGATGGGTTTGACTCTGCTGCATCTAGATGGCAGGCTGCGTTGTTGCATGATGCGACTATACAGCCAGGGAGGTTATGTTGCGTCTTCCCGCACAGACACGGATTGATGCAACCACAACAAGCACTGCTTCCTCAGCCACAATGTGGCACAACAGTGGCTAGCAGCAGTCACGAGTCTGCAGTTCACAGGGGCGGGAATGTTTGTCTCGGTCTTTTTTGAGACCGCAAAGGATGACCCAACTCACATTACCTGCCAACTTTGAAAAAAATGACTTAGTAGAGGCAAAAATTGCAATAATTTGACTACTAGCATGAAATGGCACATGCGCGGTCAACATGTTTTAGTCTGAGTGAGAGCCTGTCAGCTCTTACAGAAGTGGAGATGCCTGCTGTTTTTGTTTCATCAAGCACACCACATCTTTCTCAATTCACCATGACATCAAGGCCTGCATTGCACTAGCATTTATCATGTTCACCCTACTCCACCCTCTCTCAGCATATCCACCAGCCCTCAGTCCCACGGTTGTGGTCGCATAAAAGAATGTTTCCTATGTTGCTAAGAGCTTGAACTCCAACATCTCTATTCCATTGGCCACAGAAAAGCTGCTTGTCTGCCTGGTGGATACACATGGTTTCTGAAAGCTGATGGGCGTAACACTCCCCAGTTGCTAAGTTGCCATTAATTCTCTAATAAAGCTGTGTCTGCGCTACAACAGCTGACATCTCCCATTCCTTGAAAATGTCTGTCTGCCAGGGGTGCATTTCACCACTGAAACCTGGATGAGCAAACATGGCCAGGAGTGTCACATCTTGCTGACTGGGCACTGGGTGACTCTGGTGGCTGTAGGGACAGGCAGGCAAGGGGCTGCTCCACAAGTCTTGGAATCCCCCAAGGCTTGGGGGACAAACCTCTGTATCTAACACTTCCTCCACTGCATCTGCCTCCTCCACCTCCTCTATGGCCTCCACTTGCACCCTAAACCTCTCACTTAATGAGACACGCGTTCCAACAGTGCAGAGAGAATCCTCCCACCTCTGTACTGCGCAGCCAGGGCTCACTGCAATCAGGCAGTGTTTAAATTAATATGCCTTGGAGATCTCAGTCACAGAGTTCAATAGTTGTAGACAGCTATCCAGGCCGAGTTTGAGCAATGACTGTCTCCATTGAACCGGAGCTAGGGAAGGCCATGAGATATAACAGTGTGAACATGGTGGCGGCCCTACTCTGGGGCAACCTCACAAGCATAACTTGCATGGCTCATGTCCTGGCCTGGATGAACTGCTGCAGAAAGCATGGTGGCTGTGTGTTCACTTCCGATGATCACATCAGGTCATCGATTGCATCGCTACAGAGGTCTTTCTGCATACTGAGTAATCATTTGATTTGCGATGTGCCAACATGGTGGATTTCTACTCTGCATATGTTGCAGGTACTGTTGACCCCTGACGAAGCCACAGAAGGTGGCGACACGCATTGGGTATCTGCTCCACCCTAGCTTTGCTCCTCATGGGTATCTTATACTAATGCTGCCATTCCATGCTATTGTTCATGGCTGGCATGTCTAACTGGCGCCTTTAACCTGGTTGTGTGAATTTTGGGGGTGGTATAGGGTTCACTCCTTTGAAGCCTGTCATTTCTTGTCCTGTATTTTGTTACTCACACTACTTATTGCTATTCAAGCTTCTTTTGAAATATGTATATCCTAGGGAGTAACACTATTTTGTGCTAATACAGTGACTGGTTGTAAATGGATTCTTGGGACTTGTTTTCATTGTTTTCATTGTTTTCATCTCACATGTGTTAAGCTATTGTTCTTTTCATTAGTTATTATTCCTTATTATCAAGTTCCATTTACACATGCTGGGTTTATACAGTTGAAGGTGGCCAGCGAACAATTTAAATCTTTGATATGCTGTTCATATATTGTAGGTAGCACACTTGTGTGCATGGTATATGTATATTTCCCTTGAGAGTAGCTAGGGGTGGTTGTTCTATTCTGAACCTGTGGTTAAATGGATGTTATGTCAATTGTGTGACAAAGTTTAATGTTTTAATGTTTTTTGCTGGTTCTCATGTGTGTTGAACTAATTAATAAAAACTGCAATGTTTGTTTGTTGCATTCCAGCCTCAGGTGATCCCCTCATTATGACCTATTCCTTTTTCTCTTTTTTGCAAGTACTTTAGCAGCAGTGATGAACCCTGGTGCAGTATGTCCTTTTGTATAACCTGGGCCAAAGCCGCACGGATGTGGTGCAAATCATGCTTGCGGAGTGGGCACAGATGAAGGACCTCTGCACCCTTCTGCACAGTTTTGAAATGGCTACTAAGATGGTTAGCGCTAATGATGCCATCATCAGTATCACTATTCCTGTCATCTAAATGCTGGAGCACACATTGAATAGTCTGCAGGAGGAGGTTGTGGTCACAGAGGAAGAGGTGGAAGCAGAGGAGGATGCGTAAGGGATAACAATATATTTAAGTTCCGGACTATCGTTGCACAGGCGGGTGCCATGGGAGGGTGGATTACATCGATTGAGGGGGCTCATTGTACCAGACAAACTGTTACTGAAGATGCAGGAGCTGAAGAACAAAGGAGGATGAGGAGGGGATGGGAGTGCAACAGGTAATGAAGAGGATAATGATCCCCTCTGTATTGTCCATGGTTGGCAGAGGGGATAGAGGTAGCAAGCTTGAGTGTTACCCTGCTACCAACACAACATGGACTTGGACCTCATGGAAGCACTTGACACATGAGCGCCTTCTTGCTGCAACATTGTGCCCATATTTTTAACAATAGAAATATTGCTGGCTACTGGGTTGCCACTCTGTTAGATTCACTGTACAAGAGTAAATTTAGTCACACGCTGAAAGTGTAGATCATCTTGATGAAAGTTAGGTGAATAAGTCATAGAACTCCAATGACTGTTGCACTCCAGTATCAGACAGGGCAGACTATTCAATGCTGTTGATTTTAGTGTGATGCATTGATCTTGCATTATTGCAGTCTGTTACACCTTTGTCGTAGCTTCTGTGCCCGATGTTGCTACTACTGCTGATGTTGCAAACAATTTTTTGAAATGTGGAGACTCCAAGTTGGGTCTCCATCTGCTGTGCTGCCTGTAGTGGAAGGGGTGTCAGAGGCCCATTATACCATTTGTAATTGGGGAAATTTATGCCACTTTTGCGGTGTGTGGCAATAATGTTATGAAATACTTTCACTCCAAGTTGGGTCTCCTTCATATGTGTTGCCTGTAGCAGTAGAGCTCCCAGAATGCCAGGCCTGCACTTACTTTAAGTTAACTACCTGTGTTACCATCCTTAAACTTTTTTATCATTATTGGTCTACCAAGCTGATATTTGTACCACTGAAGTGTGGCTGCGTAGAAAAGCAGTTTGAGCTGTTACTTGAGGTATCAAGGCTCCCAACACAGCAGGCTTACATCTGTCCATCACCCAACTCATCTTAATTTAATTTTAAATTCAAAGCTCTAAATGCTGGCCCAGACCCTGGCCTCCTGCATGGCCCACGGCTGTCTGATGTTGTGCCATTTTAAAATATCTACTGCGGGTGACTTGATCATCAGTCAACTACCTGTGTATCTGTAACACCCCAGGAAGCTGGTTGTTACAGTGGTATTGTCTTTCTCACAGGGAGGGTGATGCCATGCCTGGAAGCGAAAAGGATCCCTTTAACAGGTAACATGTTACACACAACACTGATCTGACTCCAGGCCAGAAGGGAGAGCTCTAGACCCGGTTTGAGGGTAGCTTCCCTATATATTCTGGCTGGAGGAGGAGCTAGTGAGCAGTCTGTGAGGAGAGCTGGAGCCGTGCAGACACGAGGTTCTGCAGCTCCTGACAGGAGAGTCAGACAGATTTTAAGAGACTGTGAGGGGAGAAGAGGCAAAGAGAGGAAAGATACTGGGAGTGGAGCTTTGAGTGGGCTCACTCCAGAATCAGCGCAGAAACCGGAGGCTGGAATTCTGAGGTTGTGGGGGTAACTGTATGCCCTACAGCAGAGACCCCACAGCAGAGCACAGAGTCACTATGAGAAGGGCCATCTATAAAAAGGCTCGAGTTGCCTGCCATGCAGGTAGTGTCCACCTGAAAGGGACAGAGAGAAAGAGAGGACCTTGTGTGAAGTCTCAGGCAGCAAGGAACTTAGAACACAGCTCAGAAAGGAAGGCTTCCAACCCCACCTGGCTAGGGGGATTCCGAATCACTTCCAGGTGGCCCCGACCTCACCATCACCTGTTACCTCTACCCTGGACTGTGCCTCATTCTACCAGTAAAAGGTAAAGAGACTGCAACCTTGTGTCCTCTAATTCTTTCCTGCACCTCGCCATCTATCATCCTTACCAACTACAGCGGGAGCCCTGGGGACTAAATTCTACCTGTGGGGAACTAGACCATCTCTGCTGCAATACCATCATCCACAGGTGGCATCACGAACACTGCTACATTAGACTTTATTTCCATTTCCATTAATCCCCTTTTATTGGATGCCCAGGGCCACAGACCGGGTCACTGTCACCATGATCACCCCTTTGAGAACAGAACTGGCCCTGTACCGAGTACCCCACTGTACTAACGGGCTCTCCAACTTTGCATCACGAACAGGATGGACGGACCCATTAAAATGGGTCTTGTGTGCCTAACAGACTGTACTTAACTGAGAAATCATTGGACTGAAAATTGCTGCCATTGCAGCACCATGCGGCGTGCAGGAAGAACAGAACATGTTGTCGTGGGCGGAGCTTGGAGGAATGGCACCAAAGCTATGACTGCCTCTCACCAATGCTACTATATCAGAGAGATCTGTCTGTCCACTAGAGAGATCTGCCTCCTTGTCTGGGATGGCGGGAAGCGAAGAAGAAGGGACCGCCCACAGAAGAGAACATGGGAAGAACAGGAAGGTGCGGCCCAGAACCCACCCGGCAAGATGGTGAGCGGAGGTCACCCGGAGAATGGGGAGGAAGCAGGAAGCTGCCCCAGCCAATGGGAGAAGAGAGACAACCAACCTTCAGCAATTAAACCACAGGTTCTTGGAGCCGAGGTGGAGGAGCTATGCTGTCAGCTCCGGCGGTCCTGGTTCAGCGCAGCAGAGAAGGTATGGGAGCAGCAGAGGATCAAGCTTCCAGTATCTCAGCCCACTACGGAGGTGTCCGGCACCGGAGACACAGCAGTGGCAGGTAAGGAGACCAACCCTGCCCCGGTAGCCGAGACCGACCCTGCCCTAGTGGCCCCCATAGGACCCTTTGATGCTCCGCCGACTTCCCCACCCGACTGGGTATATAGACACTTTGATTGGGAGTAGTCCTCAGGTATCGTACGCCCCTTGATAGCTCCACTGCAGCCAAGAAAAGAGCTCCATGAAGTGAGTGGAGAATGGGTGACATTCCGGTGGGAGCACTCCGTCACCGATCTGACCTGAGATAAGACTGAACTCCCATCAAGGAGAATGCAATGTCCAGGTGTACCCTTGGAAACATCAGGATTAGTAGTGAAATAAGAGTATGACTGTAAACCATTAAAAAGTTCAATTAACCTGGCAAGGTTCCTGTTTAAAGAGAGTTAACTTGTTTAAAAGGACATTGAGGCCATGGACAGTGAATGGCCATAACTATCGAGTATATAGTTAGCACTTCTTAAGGTGCTTCTTACTGGTTTTACAGGTAACCAATAAAGATACCGTTATTGCTGCCTTAATATGACCTAGAACAAAAACCTGTTTGACGTAGCCGAAGAAGTGGTCCAGAGAGGAGACCAGTTATGCCTTGCAGCACTCCCAAGTCCTACGTTAGGGATTTGGAAGGGGTCCCCCATACTACTGTTGTTGGTGAGAAGGACATCTCGGTGCGGGATCTCACAACTTGTTGAGACACTTGAATGCTGTTTGCACCTTTAAATCTTTGCACCTTTAAATGTATGCACTACCTCAGTTCCAGAAAATGTTGATTTTGCTGTACTTTATTAAAAGTGTTAATTTTTCATGTTGCTATAGAAAAGTTAACCCGTGTAGGGGATCATATTTTATATGTCACACAGTTTAATATATGGACAAGTAATATTTTGTCGCAGAGAGTTCTATTTTTGGTAAAAGCTATTTTTTCCACCTTGTATTATAGGTACGTGTAACGTTCAAGAAAGGGAAGCAAAGTTATTTTTGCCTGTTGTAATGCATTTTAAAATGTTTGCATATTTTAAACTCATTTATTGTTTGTTTTCCCAGTCTAGGAGTACTGGATTTAATGGGGGATGTAACACCCCTGTAAGCCAGTTGTTACAGTGGTATTGCCTTCCTCATGGGGAGGGTGATGCCATGCCTGGAAGCGACAAGGATCCTTTTAACAGGTAACATGTACACAAAACACTGTTCTGACTCCAGGACAGAAGGGAGAGTTCTGGACATGGTTTGAGGGTAGCTTCCCTACATATTCTGGCTGGAGGAGGAGTTAGTGAGCAGTCTGTGAGGAGAGCTGGAGCCGTGCAGACACGAGGTTCTGCAGCTCCTGACAGGAGAGTCAGACAGATTGTAAGAGATTTTGAGGTGAGAAGGGGCAAAGGAGAGGAAAGATACTGGGAGTGGAGTGGCGAGTGGGCTCACTCCAGAATCAGTGCAGAAACCAGAGGCCGGAATTCTGAGGTTGTGGGGGTAACTGTATGCCCCACAGCAGAAACCGGAGGGCAGGAGATTCCAACTCTCCTGCCACCATTACACCCGAAGGCACAGCAGCAGATAAAGCCCAGAGTCACCATGAGAAGTGACACCTATAAAAAGGCTCGAGTTTCCTGCCATACATGTAGTGTCCACCTGAAAGAGAAAGAGAGGACCTTGTGTGAAGTCTCAGGTAGCAAGGAACTTAGAACACAGCGGAGAAAGGAAGGCTTCCAACCCTACCTGGCAAGGGGGATTCCGAATCGCTTCCAGGCGGCCCCGACCTCACCATCACCTGTTACCTCTACCCTGGACTGTGCCTCATTCTACCAGTAAAAGGTAAAGAGACTGCAACCTTGTGTCCTCTAATTCTTTCCTGCACCTCGCCATCTATCATCCTTACCAACTACAGTGGGAGCCCTAGGGACTAAGTTCTACCTGTGGGGAACTAGACCATCTCTGCTGCAATACCATCATCCCCAGAGGACCTCCTTAAGCAGCGTCAGCCACCCCTGGCCGAGTACCACAGGTGGCGTCATGAACACTACTACATTAGACTTTATTTCTATTTCCATGAATCCCCTTTTATTGGACGCTCAGGGCCACAGACCGGGTCACTGTCACCGTGACCACCCCTTTAAGAATAGAACCGGCCCGGTACCAAGTACCCCACGGTCCTAGCGGGCGCTCCATATCCTTAATTTTTTGTACCAATAGTAGTCTATGAAACTGATGTTTGTGGTAGCTGAGTGTGGCTGAGCAAAAATGCAGTTGTTTTAGATGTTGCATGAGATATCATGGATACCAGCACAGCAGGCTTATATCGGTCCCTCACCTACATTCATCTTAATTTAAACTTAAATTAAAAACTATAAATGCTGATACCTCATGCATGGCAAATAGCTGACTGCTGCTGTGCCATTAACAAATTTCTACTGTGGGTCAATTGATGCCACTTTTCCTGTTGTCTGCCCCTAATGTTTGGAAATGTTTGGACTCCAAGTTGAGCTATCATAATGAGCTATAGAGAATTAGACTTGCTGCCAATCTAATACTGCTCTGAAGCATTCCCTCTTGCAAGCAGAAGCATTGAGTTTTGGCATAAGCAAGCACGTTCAAAGAGTTTAATATAAAGAATAGGGCCATACACCACTTTGTACATGCTCTCATGTAGTAGCTGAGCGTTTCCCATGAGAGCAGTGTCTCAAAAGATTACTGTAAGTCTCAGGACTAGGACAACCACAAATCATTATTTTGTTTAAGTCTTTATATCATATTAAAAAAATCTTGCTAAATTATTAGTATAGTTTGATAAAATATGCTTTATGCACAGAAGCAGTGCCTTAAAATGGCACATTTTATCTATCTCTCTGGAGTCATATAAAGGTGCAGTATGGACCTCTCAGGCCAGTTTTAGAGAGTACATCAAAAGTATGTCCCTGAGCAAAATTAACCCCTTCACATTCAAGTCTGTTTTCACCTTCCTGAACAAGCCAAATTTTACAATTCTGACCAGCGTCACTTTAGGAGGTAATACCGTATTTTTCAGACTATGAGATACACTTTTTTACTTCAAAAATGTGGAAGAAAATGGGGGGTTCGTCTTATTGTCCAGATGTAACTGTCTAGCTGTGGTGGGGAGGTGGGGGAGCTGCAGCTGTGGAGCAGCGGGATACAGGAGGCAGGAGTGGGCTGCTGCAGCTAACTCTTGTGCTCGCCGCTAAAGAGAAATTAATATTTACTCCATTCCACGCCCGTGGGCGTGGAAAGCAGTGACTATTTATTTCTCTTTAATAGCGAGCACAGTATTAGTCGCAGCAGCTGAGTTCCTGCAGCTGCTGGGTTTTCATGCGTGCTGCTACTTAAGAGGAATGGTCAACCAGCACATGGCAACAGCAGGGATCTCTCTTATTGGTTCCTGACTCTTGCTCACTGTGACAGACCATGTCACAGTGATCAGAAGCCCAATAATTAGTAAATTATCACCCCTGTGTAATCTCCTTAGGCTAGTTTCACATTTGCGTTTAAATCTGCAGCGTTTAAAACGCATCCGCAAGTGGTGGAAAAAACACATGTAAAAGCGTACAAACGCGGCGTTTTTTTGACGCATGCGTTGACGCATGCGGTTAATAAAAACGCCGCGTTTGTACACGTTTACATGCGTTTTTTTCCTGCGTTTGTGTTTTTGGTGCGCATGATGAGAAATTTCACAAGAGAAAAATCAAGATAACCAGACACCGCCAATGGGACTACAGAGGGCGTGTATTATGGGATCTCTATATATAGACCCTAGGGCTACTGAAATTTTAACAGTTTGCTACTGTATCCTGTGTCATGATGGATCTTCGCATGGAGAGCTTTTATTTCAACCTGGATTTCAGCATCAAACTGTTTCTTGCCTGTGCTTTCGCTTGGGAGCAAGACAGAAATCGCCAAAGATGGAGAAGGAGACAACGTAGGCGTTTTTGGAGGCACCCCAATATTGAACTATGTGAGAGCCGTGGAGCCTACCACACGCTCTATGCCGAGCTTAATGCCAACCCGGAGAAATTCCAGGAATACACACGAATGTCGCAAGACTCATTCCTGGATTTGCTGTCTCGTATCCAAGGAGCCATACGGCGACAGGACACCCAGCTCCGTAAAGCGATTCCACCCGAGGAACGTCTGCTGGTTACATTAAGGTACGTTCCAAATCTAAACCAATGATAGTCCAAATTTACTGTTTTCTGACATGTATTTTTGGGGTATTTTCCTTTCTTTCTTTAGCGTAACCACACCATAAAAAGAATAGATTGTAATGGTTTTTGTGTTTGTTTTTCTTACAGATTTCTGGCCACCGGAGAGAGTTTATCATCCCTCCACTTCCAATACCGGCTTGGAATATCCACCCTGTCCGGAATAGTTGCGGACACCTGCCGGGCTTTGTGGAATGTACTCCGGGATGAGTTTATACCCCTACCCACCTTGGACATGTGGCTAGAAATTGCAGAGAAATTCTGGAATGTGTGTGATTTCCCCAACTGTTTAGGAGCGGTGGATGGAAAGCACATTCGCATTATCAAACCAGCCAGAACAGGATCGGAGTACTTCAATTACAAAAAATATTTTTCTGTTGTGCTCATGGCAATAGCCGATGCGAACTGTCGCTTCATCGCCGTGGACATTCGCAGACTTTCAAGAACTCGGATATGGGCCGCCATGTGTATGGAAAAAATTTCAATTTTCCCCCGCCACAACCTCTTCCCAACACTCAAGGACCACCGATGCCATTTGTTATGGTTGGGGATGAGGCCTTTCAGATGTGTGAAAACCTACTGAAGCCCTATTCCAGTCGGGACTTGAACCACACTAGAAGGATCTTTAACTACAGACTGACCAGGGCCCGAAGAACTGTAGAGTGTACCTTTGGCATTCTGGTCGCTAAATGGCGCATTCTTGCATCAGCCATAAATCTAAAAGTGGAAACAGTTGACGAGGTGGTCAAAGCCTGTGTGGTGCTGCATAATTATATAATGGTTAAGGAGAAACCCAACATTGAACTGGATGAACCAGTTGCACACCCACTGCCCGATTTCCAGCATCACCCGCTGCGGTCAACTGCAGCAGTTGGCCACATGCGGGACCAATTTGCGGCCTTTTTTGATTCAGATATTGGAGGTGTCTCATGGCAGGACAATGTAGTGTAAAAGTCCTGTTGTAATTCGATATGTACCAGTTATTTTCTACAATGATAATATTATTTCTCATTAATAAACTTTAGTTTTGGTTGAGTTGACCGTGTCTCCTATCTTTTTCCTCTCCAAACCCAAAATCAGTTTTTGTAATCCAAAACCAGGAGTGGGTGATAAAAGCAGATGTGCTAGTTATTATGTTAATATCCTAATTTACCTCTAATTGTTCCACTCCTTGTTTTGGCTTACAAATACTGTTATACAACACTGGCCACATACTGCTAGTAATGGCAGCCATGTTGCTTTATTGGTAAGCTTGTTGACGTCATTGCGTCATGATTCTCTTCTCCTGTATCCATTGGACACAAGCTGACGAGACAATCACTGTCACACTATCTATAGTCATCAAGTCAGGTGTCAGAAATAATGAATTCATGATAAACATATACAGGCTCATGAATTCACAATTTCTGACACCTGTGCATGTGAGCATAGATATGTAGTGTGTGACCACCAGTGTAACTCAAGTTGTGTGTAATATAAGAAGAGAAAATGGTGGTTATACAAGGCAGTTCTCTACTCACCAGGTCAGGTGTCATAACTAATGAGTTTTTTGACACCTGACCTGTTCAGTAGAGGTATGCACTGTATTTCCACCATTTTTTCTTCAGACTGGCACACTAAGCACAGAACAAAAGAAATTATGGAGATACATGTAATATTTTTTGGGCCACCTCATATCTGTATACTAAAGACACATAAAGCTGCAGTCTTTTTATTTTTAACTAGAGGAGATATGATGTGGCCCAAAAAATTTGTGTGTGGCGAAGTTTCATGGCGCACGGAGAAGGGGCAATGAAACTAGAAGGGTCTGGAAGTTGGGGGATGGGGCTTGACACATGAGAGGCTTCAGATGCACTGGAAGGGTGAGACAAACCTGACATTACAGACACATTGGGAGGTGAAGGGGGAGGAATGCTATGAGTCCTCGGTTTTTGGTTCTTTTGTGTTTTCCTTTTTGGCTGCCTGGTTGTGGGAGGTCTTGGTGGGCTCATATGGCGTGGCATGGTGGTGGGTGACCTGTCAGGGTCCGGCTGCACTGTGTCAGAGTCCAGAGTGCTCTTAGATCGTGCAGCCATGGCAGAGTCCATAGTGCTCGTAGATCGTGCAGCCATGCCAGAGTCCATAGTGCTCGTAGAGCGTGCAGCCATGCCAGAGTCCTGCTGCATCATGGAGGTGACGGTACGGAAGGCCATGCCAGGGTCCTGCTGCATCGTGGAGGCGGCGGTACGGAAGGCCATGCCAGGGTCCTGCTGCATCGTGGAGGAGGCGGTACGGAAGGCCATGCCAGGATCATGCTGCATCATGGAGGAGGCGGTACGGAAGGCCATGCCAGGGTCCTGCTGCATCATGGTGTCAGTGGAGGAGGTCCAAGCAGGAGCAGCGGATGTCATGGTGGTGGCGGTGGGATGTCCAACTGCACTCGGCATGGTGGTGGTACTGTAGTGGTGTCCGGCTGTGGAAGGAATTGAGGTGGCCGTGCAGTGGGATGCAGCAGAGGTCGACATCAAGCGTGACAGTGAAGGCACAGGTGGATATGCCCCCACTGTCTGCTGAAAATACCGACTCTGCTGCATAGCCTGCATGTAAGCAGCATTGCAGGCCTGCATGACACTCAGCTGGAGATCAGGAGTAAGGTGTTCCGACATGCCCTGCTCAATTTGATTAAAAAAATGATGTGCTGGCCTCTGGAGATCGGCTTTCACTTGATCAAGGCTTTTGCTGACCTCCTGGATACGTGCATTTAAGAGGTTATGCGAAGCATCCATTCGGTCACCCAAAGCCTTGATCGCATCGTGTAAAACCGAGCTCAAGTGCAAAAACTCGGGCATGAGTGACCTGTCCGAAGCCCTCTGCCACTGCCGGGATGAACCCAAAAAAAAGGGGGCAGTGGAAGAGGACTGCGAAAGGGGAAGACCTGATGGACCAGCTCCCTGGTCTCCAGTTAGTGTGGAAGGCCCACTTGCTGCTGCGCTGCTGGATGGCTGGGATGGGTCCGTGGCTGTCAGATGAAGGACCGCTCCAAAACCTGGGCCAACAGTCGTGCTGTATGTGCTGTGAAAAAAGGAAAAAGAAAATGAATATAAAAAATTTACCAGACGCAAAATCCTGTGGAATTTAAAAATACAGATTATGGCAATACAATACAACCTAATGCACGTGATAAATACTTACGTTCTCTGGGCAAGGACCGGTCTTAAGAATGACAGTACTCGATGGTATTTGTAGCGTCTGATCCTCGCTCCTGAACCACTGGGAACACGGCTCTCTTGACGCAGGTCCTTGTTGAAGCGGTCCTTCATCGAACGCCAACGTGTTTTGACTTTGGCTACTGTTAAAAAAAAAAAAAAATTGTGGTCAGAAAAAGGACTTTTGGCCCTGCTCACACAACTGTGTGTGATGAGAGAAACTCCTGAGAGTTTCTTTCATCACACACAGTCGAGTGAGCACGACCAAGGTCTCTGCTGCTTCACACTGCAGTGCAGTACTTACCAAATGCAGCTCGGACCCGTGTCGGGGCGTTGTCCCAGCCATCCCACATCGCTTGGGCCACATCATTCCATAACCGCCGGATCGTGATGTTGTCCGAGTTGCATGCAAAAGGATTCCAGAAGAAAAAAGTAAGGAAATACGAGTGTAAAGAAAGGAAGATTCAAGAATAATACACTGAGAACAGTCAGCCTTGTATACGTACCCGCTGCCGCCTTTCCACCGGACCTTGACTCCGCTGCTCCTGCCCTGTCTCAGCCGCAGTAGAAGAGCTCTAAAAAACAGAAAAAATCAAATTGTCACATGTGTCGATGTGACAGTGAATACTTACCAATCTGACGAGGCAAGTACTCACCTCACTGAGGACATGCTCCACTTCCGACTGTCCTGGCCAAAACTCCTCACCAGATGAAGAATCCGAAGAAGACATTCTGATCCATGTAGAAAGAAAGAAATGGCAGAAATTAGGACATGTAGAGACAGAAAATAGAAAATAAAGGCATTGGCTAGGATATACTCACATTGTTCAGGGTCTTTTCCTCCAAGATGTAGCCTGTCTGTGTCTCGTCTGCTTCAGAGTCTGGTGAGAAGTGACCTGCAACTGTCCACACCCTCCCTTTTATCACCTTGATGGTGGGGGGTGGCTTATCAGTGTCTAGACATGTTTTTCTCAATTGAAACGCATGCGTTCAAAAACACAACCAAACACATGTGCAAAAAAACACATGCGTTTACATAGGCAGCAATGCGTTTTTTTGTCGCAATCCTTGCACAATTGACCACATGTGTTTCCTGGCGGCAAATAGATGCCTCTAGAAATTACTACATGTTGCATTTCCGCGCCAAGCCGCAAACGACGAGACGACGCATGCTACGTCAAACGCGGCAAAACGCGAACAAAAAAAACCGCATGCGTTTTTAATGTTAAATATAGGAAAACACGACGCATGCGTTTATATGCGGTACAAACGCTTCGGCAACAAACGCAAATGTGAAACCAGCCTTAGTCAGATTAAATGTTTTTATCTTATAACTTTTATTTCTTTTATTCTTTGCCATTATTGTGGTTCAGGCTTCAAGTTAGGATGAGCTCAGAGTTAGGGTTGGGCTTATGTGAAGGTTGGGCTTAGGCTTAGGGTTTTTTCAAAAGTTAAAAAAAATTCGATGATATGACTACTAGTGTTGAGCACAAGTGATCGATACTCGAGTTTACATTGAGGGATCGAGTATGCACCGAGTATCGCAGGTGCTCGAGCGTCATGCTTGAGTCCCCACCCCACATGTTTTTCAGCTGTTATACACCCCAAAAAAGGAGGGGATTCCCTGCCATATACAGGGAATCCTCACATGTTTTTCAGCTGTCTAACAGCCATGAAACATGGGGAGCGGGATCTCAAACATGACACTCAAGCACCCGTGATACTCAGTGCATACCAAAGCAAATTTAAATAGCGAGCACTTGTGCTCAACACTTGTGACAACATATTTTATATGATGAATCCGATCTAATGTTATCAAATTCTGTGTTGAATCTGTGGGTTTAAAATGTTCACTATACCCCTGGATAAAAGGGTTAAAGAATTTCCTGACAACAGTTTTGAAGTATTTGAGGGGTGCAGTTTTTAAAATGGTATAACTTTTAGGGAGTTTCCAATATAGAGGTCCCTCAAGGTCAATTGAAATGTGAAAATGACCCTAAAGAAACAGGTTTTGCAAATTTGTTAAGAAAATGAGAAAATGCTGCTAATCTTATAACCTCTCTAACATCCTTAACAAAATAAAATGATGTTTGAAAGATGATGCAGATGTAAAGTAGACAAATGGGAGGTGTTGTTTATTAATTATGTTGTACAGCATGACTAACTGGTTTAATCATATAAAGATTGAAAATTGCAATTTTTTTCCCCACATTTTTTGCCAAAATTGCGATATTTTTACAAATTAACGCAAGTCAGTGAACAAATTTTACCACTATCATGAAGCACAATATGTCACGAGAAAACAGTCTCAAAATCAGTGGGATCCGTTAAAGCCTTTTAGCGTTATTACCATATAAAATGACACTGGTCAGAATTGTAAAATTTTGCTTGGTCATTAAGGTCAAAATAGCTCCGTCACTAAGAGGTTAACCCTTTGTAATTATCTAGATTTCTGCATTCCTTACTTATAAAATGTGGCCAGTCAAAAATGTTGACAGTTAAGTATCATTGATGAGGTCAGATCAAATGACTACAGGCTGCACTGGCAGAGTCATTGCTGAGTACTAGGCTACAATTTGAAAGCAAAAGATTATTTGCTATCACCCATTAATTTAACATCTGCAGCTCCCACCACTGATGTCGCCACCACTTGTGACGCTTCACTATTAAAATGGGTCTAGATATTACAACCCTTCCTATTGTCTATGTTGATTTAAATACTTGAGTGCATTGAGTGCAGGCCCGGAGTGCTAATCGGCCCAGCCGGTCAGATGCCCAGTGGGCTGGCAGCTCTGTAATACAAAGTGGGCCGCCACCGGCCCTTGAAATCAGGGGTGGGGAACCTCTGGCAGTCTACATACATTATATAGGGGGTACTGTGACTTATAAATACAATATATGGGTGATACTGCTGTATATATGTTACATAGGTGATACTGCGATTATACACCCCAGTCACAGCATCACCTATATAATGCATATACAGCAGAGTCACCTATATGATGTATGCAACATAATATAGTATAATGTTGTCTTAATATAGTGTATAATGTAGAGTTGTGCGTATATATATATATATATATATATATATATATATATATAAAATGTACAGATGTTTATCTAGTATGTTGCTGTGTATATAGTGAGAAATCCACACTACATACACTGGCACATCTCTACACTATATACACAGCTCCACTCTATATTCTTTACCACAGTATCTATTGTGGAGCTATGTATGCTGTGTATACTTCTCCTGTCCTGTATACATTATACATGGTGTAATTCTCAGTATCTGCTCTTATTATGTGTGTGTATATATACAGTACAGACCAAAAGTTTGGACACACCTTCTCATTTAAAGATTTTTCTGTATTTTCAGGACTATGAAAATTGTAAATTCACACTGCAGGCATCAAAACTATGAATTAACACGTGGAACTATATACTTAACAAAAAAGTGTGAAACAACTGAAAATATATCTTATATTCTAGGTTCTTCAAAGTAGCCACCTTTTGCTTTGATGACTGCTTTGCACATTCTTGGCATTCTCTTGATGAGCTTCAAGAGGTAGTCACCGGGAATGGTCTTCCAACAATCTTGAAGGAGTTCCCAGAGATGCTTAGCACTTGTTGACCCTTTTGCCTTCACTCTGCGGTCCAGCTCACCCCAAACCATCTCGATTGGGTTCTGGTCTGGTGACTGTGGAGGCCAGGTCATCTGGCATAGCACCCCATCACTCTCCTTCTTGGTCAAATAGCCCTTACACAGCCTGGAAGTGTGTTTGGGGTCATTGTCCTGTTGAAAAATAAATGATGGTCCAACTAAACGCAAACCAGATGGAAAAGCATGTCACTGCACGATGCTGTGGTAGCCATGCTGGTTTAGTATGCCTTAAATTTTGAATAAATCCCCAACAGTGTCACCAGCAAAGGAACCCCACACCATCACACCTCCTCCCCCATGCTTCACGGTGGGAACCAGGCATGTAGAGTCAATCCGTTCACCTTTTCTGAGTTGCACAAAGACACGGTGGTTGGAACCAAAGATCTCAAATTTGGACTCATCAGACCAAAGCACAGATTTCCACTGGTCTAATGTCCATTCTTTTCTGCTTGTTGCCTGTCCTTAGCAGTGGTTTCCTAGCAGCTATTTTACCATGAAGGCCTGCTGCACTAAGTCTCCTCTTAACAGTTGTTGTAGAGATGTGTCTGCTGATAGAACTCTGTGTGGCATTGACCTGGTCTCTATTCTGAGCTGCTGTTAACCTGCGATTTCTGAGGCTGGTGACTCGGATAAACTTATCCTCAGAAGCAGAGGTGACTCTTGGTCTTCCTTTCCTGGGGCGGTCCTCATGTGAGCCAGTTTCTTTGTAGTGCTTGATGGTTTTTGCAACTGCACTTGGGGACACTTTTAATGTTTTCCTAATTTTTCGGACTGACTGACCTTCATTTCTTAAAGTAATGACGGCCACTCATTTTTCTTTACTTAGCCTGCTTTTTTCTTGCCATAATACAAATTCTAGCAGTCTATTCAGTAGGACTATCAGCTGTGTATCCACCAGACTTCTGCTCAACACAACTGATGGTCCCAACCCCATTTATAAAGCAAGAAATCCCACTTATTAAACCTGACAGGGCACACCCGTGAAGTGAAAACCATTTCCGGTGACTACCTCTTGAAGCTCATCAAGAGAATGCCAAGAGTGTGAAAAGCAGACCTCAAAGCAAAAGGTGGCTACTTTGAAGAACCTGGAATATAAGACATATTTTCAGTTGTTTCACACTTTTTTGTTAAGTATATAATTCCACATGTGTTAATTCATAGTTTTGATGTTTTCAGTGTGAATTTACAATTTTCTTAGTCCTGAAAATACAGAAAAATCTTTAAATGAGAATGAGTGTCCAAACTTTTGGTCTGTACTGTATAATATATATATATATATATATATTAATAATCACTCTGATAACTTGTGAAAAAAGTGTCGGACTCTTTATTAGCTCATGTGGCAATGTTTCAGATCCACAACATAACCTTTCTCTGCTGTGGAACTGAAATGTTGCCACATGGGCTAATAAAGAGTCCACCCCTCCCCCGCTTGCTCAGGGCCCCGGCACTTGCGATACTTACCTCTTCCCGTTCCTCCGCTGCAGCGTCTTCAGACTGTGACATTCTGGTCAGAGGGTGCAGTGAAGTCACGTCTGTGCACCCTCTGCCTGAACAGTCACAGTGCAGAGAGCCGGAAGACACTGACACTGAGGAGTCTGGAGCAGAGCAGCGGCCAGCGCGGAGAGATGAAAGGTTTTTTTGTAAATGTTTTGAGCAATATATGGGGCCTATCATACACTGAAGCATTATATGGAGCATCATATGGGGCCCATTATACTGAAGCATAATATGGGGCCAATTATATGCTGGAGCATCATATGGGGCCCATTATATATGGAGCATTATATGGGGCCCATTATGTTTGGAGCATTATATGGGCCCATCATATTCTGTATGGTGCATTATATGGGGCCCTCTATGCATGGAGCAAGGTATGGGGCTCATTATACAGTATGGAGCATTATATGGGGCTCGTTATACTGTTTAGAGCATTATATGGGGCTCATTACACTGTATGGAGCATTATATTGGGTTCATTATACTGCATGGAGCAATATATGGGGATCAGTATTCTGTATGGAGCATTATATGGGGTTCATTATTCTTTATAGACAAATATATGGGGCTCATTATTCAGAATTGAGCAATACATGGGGCTCATTATTCTGTATAGAGCAATATATGGGGCTCATTATACTGTTTGGAGCAATATATTGGATTCATTATTCTGTATGGAGCATTATATAGGGCTCATTATACTGTATGGAGCACTATGTGGTACCCATAATACTGTATGGAGCAATATATGGGGCATATTATTCTGTATGGAGGGCCACAATACTGTATGGAGGACTATGTGGTGCCCATAATATGGTATGGAGCAATATATGGGGCTCATTATACTGCATGGAGCACTATGTGGGTCTCGTTATTCTGTATGGAGCGCTGTGCGGTGCCCATAATACTGTATGGAGCACTATGTGGTGCCCAGAATACTGTATGGAGTGCTATGTGGTGCCCATAATACTGTATGGAGGACTATGTGGTGCTCATAATACTGTATGGAGTGCTATGTGGTGCCCATAATACTGTATGGAGGACTATGTGGTGCCCATAATACTGTATAGAGGACTATACTGTCTGGTTTTCTGGCCTATTGTACAATATACAATAGATATCACTCATGTAATGTAACAAGTGAAATCTTTGACATTGTACTATCCCTATATTTCTCTACTGTATCTGTGCATTATGAATTGTGGTTTGTGTTTAAGGGGCTCACTGAGACTCTTTCACCCGGGGCCCACAAAAACCTTGAGCTGGCACTGTATACACTGCACACTACCACTTCTCCTGTCCTGTTGTCGAAGAGGAGACATTGGGCTTTGGGAGGGTCAATATTGGTGTTACAGAACCCCCAGCACCCAGAATATGTTGTGCAGTCATATGTATGTATAATAGGTTCCATGTGAAATGCATCAGTCCACAGGTTGCGCCCCTGGGCAGAGGGGACAAGATATTCTCCTTCTGACCTCCCCCACCTTTGTAATTCCCACAGTAAATATTGGCAGGCTCTGGCCCCTGCGGCTATTGTAATGTACGTCTGGCCTGCCGCTTTTCAATTGGCCTGCCCTCTGTATCTGTGTGATATATATTCTGTGTCCTGTGAGTAAAGTGTTGTCACACTGGAAATACGTGGAGAAGCAGTGATCTTTTATATGTGCCCATGTAACCAAGGACTTCCAGCCAGCATCCTTCATTCAGACTCCAGCCAAAGTAGAGTGGACCTCCTGAACCACGGGGTGGTACTGAAAGAGGTACCCCAGCACGGTAGACCCCGTTACACTGGTGGCAGACAGCGGGATATGATACCCCGTCTACAGGAGTAAAGGAATGAATGGAAAACAACTACCAGAAGTTAAAGACGACTACATTAAAAGATCTGGTGGAAGCCCGAGGGTTAATCGCCAGCAACAAAACAAAAGCGGATTTGATAGCAGCCATCATGGAACATGACAGTGCAGAGCCCCCCAATATGAACGTGGAGGAGACTGAATTCCAGAGGGAGGTAAAGAACCGACTGGCGTTCTATGGCCCAAACCCTGCAGTAGAGATCATACGAGAGGTGATGGCTGATGTGTGTACTGATCTGAAGGAAAAGATGGCCGAACAGACCAGGATAGAGATAGCCAAGATGGAGATGGCAGAGCGGACCAAAGTGGAGCTGGCCAAGATGGAGATGACAGAGCGGAGAGAGGAGAGTCAGCGAGCAGGGGGAGCTCTGGCCTCTGCCCAGGTACCTTCAACAGTAAGCCACAAAAAGATCCAGTATAATGCCTTCTGACAGTTGGGGGAGGCAGAGAAAGACATTGATGGCTTTTTGCAGGACTTTGAGTGGCAGTGTGCCCTTCATCAAGTGAAGCCGGAGTAACGGGTTCAGATTCTGGCCAGCAAGCTGACAGGCCGGGCAGCGGACGCCTATCGCACGATAACTGATGAGGACTGTATGGACTATGAGCGGATCAAAGAAGTGATCTTGGCCCGGTATGCGCTGACACCAGAGGCATACCGCCAAAAGTTCCGAGGACTTATAAAACGCGTAACCCATACCCACGCTGAATGGGCCTGTAAATTACAGCGGTCACTGCTACAAGTGGGTACAAGGGAGCCAAGCAACCACTAAGGAGGACGTCCTCCAGCTCTTCTTGTTAGAACGATTCTTTAATGGACTAACCCCCGAGACACAGGAATGGCTTCGGGACAGGCGGCCAGCGACTCTTGAGGAGGCTGCTCGTCTGGCCGATGAACATCATGATGCCAGGAGGCCTCAGTTGTCTGGATCAAAGATGGTCACTAGGGGTCCGCCCATAGACCTGGAGGGCCCCAAACCACAGAATATTGTAGGGGGACCAGCTAAAAACCTGGCCTACCACAGTCACCCTGGGGCACGATGCCACACCTGCCATCAGCTGGGCCACCTGCAAAGACAATGTCCCAACAGGACTCAGCATACGCAGTGGCCAAAGGCGGGAACAGCTACCTTCAGCCGGGCCGCTGTACACTGCTACCGAGGCGAAGCTGACCCGGCATTGGGGGCTACGACTAACCAGGGGGTGGAAGAGATGGAGGAAGTGCTGCATGAAGTAGACCCCATCCAGGCAGCCGGGGCAGATAATCGACAACAGCATCGACAGGTCGTGTGGGTTATTGGGAAACGTATGCAGGGACTAAGAGATTCCGGGGCAACTTTGACCCTTGTGAAGCCTCATCTCATCCGGGACCAAAAGAAGACGGACCGGACAGGGGCAGTCCGTGTAGCAGGGGGAGCCATACATCGACTGCCCACTGCCAGGATTCACCAGAACTGGGGAGTCGGGGATGGCGTTGTTGAGGTCGGCTTGATGGAGGATTTGCCTGCAGATGTCTTGCTGGGAAATGACTTGGGGTCCATGTGGTCTGCCTTCTCGGTTGCCCCTCTGGCTGAGACATATCCTGTGACCACCCGGAGACAAGCTCGAGCTGTGGAGGCGGAATCACACTCAGAGGAGGCCCAGGTAAGACATCCCAGCCCTACATGTATTCCCATAGCCAGACACATTTCTTGGGCCACCCCAGCTGAATTTAAGAGGGAGTTACTTGAGGATCCTTCATTGGAGGGATATCGTGGGAAGGTACAGGAGGGGAGAGGGGTACTGGAAGGGGAACAGTTTGTATGGAAGCAGGGACTCCTCTACCGGATCACGGAGCAGCACCACACAGGGACAAGCCCCACTATAAAACAACAGCTGGTAGTTCCCAAGAAGTATAGGTAGGAGTTACTGCTAATCTCTCATGACATACCCTTGGCCGGGTACTTCGGCGTCAGTCGAACCAGGCATCGTCTGACCCAAAACTTCTTTTGGCCGGGGGTAACCTATGATGTTTGTCAGTACTGCCAGACCTGTGACAGTTGCCATCGCATTGGCAAGAGGGGAGATCGATGCAAGGCCAAATTATGCCCCCTCCCCATTGTGGAGGAACCCTTTAGCCGAGTAGCGGTCGATCTGATAGGGCCGTTAGCCAAACCCAGTCCGTCAGGGAAAAGGTATACATTGACAGTTGTTGATTATGCCACACGGTATCCAGAGGCGGTTGCATTACCTAACATACTGGCAAAGTCGGTGGCGGCTGCCCTGCTCCAGGTTTTCTCACGGGTTGGATTTCCCCGGGAGATTATCTCGGACCAGGGTACCCAGTTTACAGCAGAGGTGACCAACCAACTGTGGAAGCTGTGCGGCGTAAAGTCCATTAGAAGCGCCCCGTACCACCTGCAAACCAATGGGTTGTGTGAACGCTTTAACGGGATGTTAGAACAACTCATTGGGACTTTTACCAGGACCTACGGGGACTGGGAGAAATTCTTGCCACACCTCCTGTTTGCCTATCAGGAGGTGCCCCAAGAATCCAAGGGGTTCTCCCCGTTCGAACTGGTATATGGGAGGCGGGTAAGGGGACCCCTAGTGCTAGAACACTGCGAAGGGGAGGGCATCATAGAAGGGGTACCTATTGTACCCTATGTGCTGGAATTCCGGGACCGCCTACAGGAGCTGACCCAGGCTGTACATGGGAACATACAGGTGGCCCAGCAGCGCCAGCGTGTATGGTACGATTGGAGGGTGTCACGGGGCAAAAATAGGAAGACAGGAGATTAGGAATCTGGGCCCCTGAACTGCCCCTCAGGCTAGGGGAAGCCCTGTCTTTCCTTAACTTGGGGGTACCCTTGAAGGTAGGGAGGCCCAAGTCACCGACCTGTCCCTGTCTCCTGTTAAACCCTGAACTAAACCCCCAACACCCACCCCAGGAGGTGAACAGTGAAAACAGCACCACAAAGCAAATAAACAGGAATAAACAATATGGGAGTGAGGGGAACACGATACAAAAAGGTGAATGCACAAACTACAATGTAACTAAACTCAGAGCTTAGCTTGTGCACTCCGCTGAAGACTCCACAACACAGATAATACTGCAACTGAGCTCCAAACACCAGACTTGGCTGACACCAGGGAGCTGCTACTGCGAGATTGGTCTCCTAAAAGGACCTGTATAACCAACAGTCAGCTGATGCACCAGATGACCTTATAAAGGATGGTGGGAGTGGTCACAAACATCAGCTGACCCAGCAGCAATGCAATACAATAACATCAGCGGCCACCGGGGGGGAGCTGCATTAACCCCCAATGACCAGAAAGGAAAAAGGGTTTAAATCAGAGGGAAACCAGATCTGCCACAGATCCAGACATGGATCCTGACAGTACCCCCCTATCAATGAGTGGCTTCTGGACACTCAACATCAGACCTCACCAGACCTTCCTATGGTGAGGACGCCTCGATCCACCAGAGTTCACCTCGTCAGGCACCTGACTCTCAGGTTTATGGCAAGCGCGACCTGAAGAAAATGCCAGCAACGTAGGCTCCGGAGGAGCCACAAATCTCCAGAGCGCCGACCTGCGGAATGAGTTGTGTACATGCATAACTAGGGGTAACTCCAACTGAAACGTCCCCAGGCTGAGAATGGCCGACACCCGATATGGCCCAATCACCCTGGAACTCCAGGACCCAGTTGCACACTTCCACCTGATGTTTTTGGTGGACACCCATACGTACTCATTCACACACAGGTCCGGACCTGAATGTTTATTTCCATGCAAACGTTTGCCACAGGACGGAGAATTCTTTGAGGAATTGACAACAGAGGTGTCCCCCTGTGTCACTACACTCACACCCCCACAATGCTCCGAGGGAACCACCACCCTCCTCTGACCCCTCCTCCTAAGAGGTCTCTGAACCACTGGGTTAACCTGTAGTGAGGGTAAAGTCTTGCCCCTAGTCCCTGGCAGCACGTAAGCTGCCCGCACTGAAGGGGAAGGGGTAGGTTTTAGAAGAACGGCAGAGATTGTAGCTCCCGGACAGCAGTCCTTACACGACTGACCCCAGCTGACCACTCCCCTGGACCGCCAGTCTATGACCGGGTTATGTCTTTTCAACCGAGTCCTAAAACCACGGGAGTTGGTATGCCCTCCAAGACGTAGCATGATAAAGACTCTTCATGACAAGCCGCTATACACAGATGTATATTGTCTACGACTTGTGTAATGCTCCCCTGGCTGAGCGGAGCAGAGTCAATGGCCTGGATGCTTAACGGTTTCGCTAGCGTCCTACTCATCAGGCCATGGGTCTGGACAAAATGAGCATCCACCAAATTGATTCCTGCTCCACTGTCCACAAGCACCAGAATATTCTCAGTTACCCCACCAATAACCATCTCAGCAGGTAAGGTACACTGAGGCGAAAGAATGGAGGAAATATACACTCCCTGGTCGCCTCCCTCCACACGACCAGGGGGACGCGGTTCTTTAGATGGTGCAGGGCAGACATTGATCAAACATCAGCTGACCCAGCAGCAATGCAATGCAATAACACCAGCGGCCACCGGGGGGGGGGAAACTGCATTAACCCCCAATGACCAGAAAGGAAACAGGGTTTAAATCAGAGGGAAACCAGATCTGCCACAGATCCAAACATGGATCGTGACAGAGGGCCAGGGAATGCACCTTGGAAATAGGACAGAAGGTCCTGGTGTTAGAGCCCACTAGGCAGAACAAGTTCCAAGCTGCATGGCAGGGGCCCTACCAGGTAGTGGGGAAAATAGCCGACACCACCTATAATGTCGCCGATTGTGACGACCCCAGGGTTATCCGCATGTTCCACGTGAATATGCTGAAGCACTACCGAGAGCGCTCTGAAGAGGTAGTGGCCATCTGTGCACCTGAAGCAGAGGATTTAGCCGGACTTCCCTTGCCTGATGTCTTAGGGGAAAGGACTCAGTCCAAAACATGGTAACAGGTACACTTGGGTGAAGACCTAGGTCCCCGGGAGAGACAGCAGGTGGAGGCGTTGTTGAGACAGCAACAGAGGAAATGTCGGGACCACACTCAGTCGGAGCAGCCTTTGGAAGTGGGGAATCACCAGAAATAATACACAAGACACGTCTCGTATAGTATATCACTGGGAAGCCTTTGAAGCACGCCTGCCTTCAAGGTGCTATCCCCTCTTTATATAGTTGTACAGGTAGTTTCAGTGGTTATACAAGTTTTGCTTGTTTAAACAAAGAGAGAAAAGAGAAGACAAAAGAAAACAGTTTCGGCTATGTGATAGTTTCACAACAAACAAAACAGTACAGTTTCGCCTAAGTGGCAGTTTCACAAACAAAAAATAGGATTTCACACTATGGCTAAAATGTCCTTGAATGGACAGGTCAATATTGATCACAAATTCTTTTTGGTTCATTGAGGTAACCATTTTTGTTCCGCTCTTCACAATCCCCCCTTTGACATATTCCATTCAAAACCTTGTCATATAGACGATTATTTTAGTCATTCTTTTTGTGATATAAAAAAAAAAAAAAAAAAAAAACTTTATATTCTCGCATCCATTACACAAAATTTATTTGTGCATACCGAGATACCCTTGAATACAACCTTGAATAATACATATATAATTACAATAACTATAACTGTATGTATTAGGCTTTGCATAATCCCGGTAACCCACCCACCGATCCCCCTGAACCAATTGGCCGGGTTAAGAAAAGAAAAGGTATCTGACCACCAGCTATCCTTATTTTGGTCATTGTCTTTGTCATACTGATCCCTGAGTCGTTGTACGTCTTCTAATTTAAATCTCATACTCATAGTACTATTCGGGTCTATATAATGACAGCAGGTGGGTCCGATGATTTGACACATACCCCCTTGTGAGGCAGTTAGGTAATCCAATACCAGGGTATGTTGGTTAGTGACTATTATAAGCTGATTCTGTACAGCTATACTAGTATTTAATATGTCCAATATATCCCAGATCTGGTCATCTAGATAATCCGTGGCTCTAACTAATTTATCCCACATCTGTGTTAACATTATTAACATCAATATCATGAGTCTTATACTGCTTTTTTGCAATGGCTTGCATGTATCCATGATGCCTTTCCTTCAAGCTTGACTGCTGTTGGAGTTGTTAACAGGACTTGGAAAGGTCCGTCAAATCTCGGTTCCAGAGTCTTTCTGGTGTGTCTTTTCACGTAGATTTGATCACCAGGTTCCAACTTGTGGCCTCCTTCGAGATTTTCTGGATCTGGAAGGGAAGCAAAAACTTGCGAATGCACTTTAGTTAAACGTTTTTGTAATTCTTGTACATAAGCAGTTAAAGTCTCAGTATTCAACATCAGTTGTTGTGGAAAATAACAACCCAAATTTGCTGCTCTACCAAAAAGAATCTCATGTGGTGACAGCTTAGCCTTCCCCCTTGGGGCGTTTCGGATGGAATACAGGGCAAGTGGTAGACACTCGGTCCAAGGCTTTCCTGTTTCTGCCATGGCCTTCTGGATTTTTAATTTTATTGTTCCGTTTAATCTTTCCACTTTACCTGAACTCTGTGGGTGATACGGAGTGTGAAACTGGTTTTCTACTCCCAACATTTTCATAACATTCTGGAATATTTCTCCAGTAAAATGGGTACCCCTATCTGACTCGATCACCTCAGGCATGCCGTAACGGGGTATCAGTTCATGTGCTATTTTATTGGCAGTAGTTTTTGCTGAGGCTTTACGAACTGGATAAGCCTCTGGGCCACCCTGAGAACATGTCCACACACACAAGCACATATTCGTATCCATTGTACCTAGGAAGCTGGATGTAGTCGATCTGGAGTCTTTGAAAGGGATACAGTGGTCTTACATGATGCTTGGTTGGGGTTTTAATGGTCTGACCTGGATTGTGTGCCAGGCATATAGCGCATGCAGCACACATGTTCCGAGCGAAATTACCAAAGCCTGGAGCCAACCACCTTTCTGTTACCTTGAGCGTCATACCGTTTGCCGATACATGCGTAGGTAGGTGGAGGTCACTCGCCACTGCGGGGTACCAGGCTCTGGGTAAACACAACAAAGTTCCTTTTTTCCATAATCCTTGCTGATCTTCTGCCCCTTTTTTCTGCCACTGCCCTCGTTCTTCGTCGTCTATCTGTTTCTGAGCTTCCTTCAATCTCTCCTCATCATCTTCAGAGCTATCTAGTGTGTGGGCATGATGTAAGGGTTTACGTGCTGCCTGTTTTGCTGCTTTGTCGGCTTTATCGTTACCCCTGGCTTCCTCGGTGTCGAGTCTCACATGTGCAGCTACCTTTATCACCGCTATTTCTTTAGTTTCTTGTGCTGCCTCCAGAATCTGTCTAATGAGGGAGGCATGTTTAACAGGTTGGCCTGAAGCAGTCATATAACCTCTGGCTCTCCATATTATGCCAAAATCGAAAATAATGCCATGTGCATATCTAGAATCAGTGTATATGTTTGCTGTCTGATCTTTGGCTATTTTTAGAGCTTCAACTAATGCCGTAAGTTCTGCTTCTTGTGCAGACTGATTAGCAGGGAGAGGTTCTGCTTTCAGCACTTCATGCTGAGTTACTACCGCATAACCTGTATGAAATTGTCCATTCATATCTGCATATCTACTGCCATCTATGAAAAGTTCAAATGTGGCATTACAGAGTGGCTTGTCACGTACATTACGTAAGCCTTGAGTCTCTTGTTCCATTAATTGTACACAATCATGCATTGACTCTGATGGGTCAAAGGAGTTGGAGAGTGCAGTTTCCTCAGGTATGGTACCCCCCTCAGACTCTAAAGGGAGCAAAGACGCGAGATTAAGAGTCTGAACCCTGGCAAAGGAAATGTTGGGCGGCAGTAGTAGGGAACATTGGAGACGGAGGTGTCTGGCCATTGAAATATGTTTAGGTTGGACCTGGTTAAGAATGCCATGTACATCATGAGTGGTCTGAACTAGAAGTGGTTGATCAAGAACAATCTCAGAAGCTTTATCTAATAACAGTGAAATTGCGGCTACTACTCTTACACAAGAAGGTGCGGCTCTAGCTACAGGGTCCAGATGAGCTGATATGTATGCCACAGGTCTCTGTTTGTTTCCATGTTTTTGTGTGAGCACCCCTGTAGCATGTGAGGATATCTCAGCTGCCATCAATTGAAAAGGTTTAGTGTAGTCTGGGAGTCCCAGAGCCGGAGCTGATACCAGTGCTGTTTTCAAAGAGGAAAATGACTGTTTAGCCTCTTCACTGAGTGAATATGGCGTGTTGGCAATACAGTCATATAAAGACTGCATGAGTTGACTTGCATGTATGATCCACTGTCTACAGTGTGAAACAATACCCAGGAAAGCACGCAGCTGTTTGTGATTCCTGGGTTCAAGCATGTTACGTATGGCTTCCGTACGTTGAGGTGTGAGGTGTCTGATGCCCTGTGATATGCAGTGACCTAAGAACACGACTGTTTGTTGACAAGCCTGGAGTTTCTGTCTATTTACTTTACAGCCTTCTTGCGCTAGGAAAATTAAGAAATTAACAGTTGAGGTAACTGCCGTCTGCTCATCAGGGCAACAAATAAGTAAGTCATCTACATACTGTAGAATGACTACTCCTGGTTCTGGGGTGAAATTTTTCAGCACGGTCTGCATTGCTTCAGAGTACAAAGTTGGTGAGTGTACCATACCTTGTGGCAATCTTGTCCATGCTAATTGTTTACCCTTGAATGTAAAGGCAAACAAATGCCAACAGTTCTTATGTAGTGGCACAGAAAAAAATGCGTTTGATAAGTCAATTACCGTAAAATATGCAGCAGTGCTGGGAATTTGAGACAGTAAGGTATGAGGATTCGGTACCACAGGGGTGACCGGTGCCAAAACCTTATTGATTTCCCGTAGGTCGTGCACCATGCGATATTTCACCATAGTTTCTTTGGAGGAAACTTTCTTTTTAACAGGATATAAGGGTGTATTGGCGGGTGACCTGATTTCTACCAAAACACCTTGTAATACATAATCCTGAATTTGTTGAGAAATTGCCAGTTCTTGCTGGGCGCTGATGGGGTATTGCCTAAGCTGAGGTAAAATGGTTCCCGGGGCAGTTTCTAACAGTATAGGAGCTACTGATAAGAATCCTACATCAGTGTCTCCTTTTGCCCATAGGCTGTCAGGAACCCGAGACAAGTCAATTTTTGCTTGTTGAGTGCAAATTTCGGGAAAATCCTCCATTGCCTGTATTCTAACATATTGTTCCAGAGTTTCTGCATCTTCAGGGATGGTCAGCATAACTGTGCCATTTTCTCTAAAATGGATGTTTGCGTGCATTTTACTTAAGACATCAGTACCCAGCAAGCAGGTAGGTGCACCTTTAGCAAATAAAAATTTGGATACAAAGGTTTTAGGGCCAAAGCTCACATTTAAAGGTTTTGTAAAAGGCAACGCCTGAATTTTACCATCATACCCTTCTGCATATGTTACCTTTGAGGATATATTGTCAGGATATGGTAAAAAGTCTTGATTTAAAATGGAGGATGTTGCTCCCGTATCTATCAGAAAAGGTACATTTTTACCCTCAACCTCAACTTGTATTATTGGTCTTCTAGAAGGAAGAGAGACCTGCATAACCTTCAGTCATTCTGAGCTGTCTGTTTGATCAGGCGCTGGGTTATTTATCCTATTTTTGGGTACAAAGGTTCCTGAATCTATATCTGCTTTTCTCTTCCTACATTCCCTTTGGAAATGTCCTGGCTTCTTACAGTAATGACAAGTAAACTTTTGATTAGCAGAGCCAGTATTAGCCTGTGCAATTCTTACTGGCTTAGAATTTTCTCTTAAGTCCATTTCTATCCCTACAGCTTTCTGTCTAGCCAGGTGTGGGTCTTCCAAGGTTCTCCAATCAGGGGTTGCGGCCTTAAGCTTTTCCTTCACTTTTGGAGACAATCCATCTATAAAGGTTTTTGTAACTAACCTCATCATTCCTGAAGCGGTTAGATCCATGCCTTCATCTCTGAAATTATTTTCTACACTTAGATAATATTCGTCTACTGATTGTCCAGATTTCTGAGCCACCACTCCCGTTGTTCCTCTCTGCCTCTGTTTTTCCCTCATGAAGACCATTAAGTGATCTATAAATTGCGTACCTGATTCTATCGTTTGTAAGGCACCATCTCCTGCCTGGGGCCTATGTACCTGTAGATTTGCTAATAGCTCCTGGAAGAGTCCAGGAGTAGGGTTGAGCGACTTTCATTTTTTTAAGATCGAGTAGGGTTTTGGGAAACCCGATTTTGTCCAGAGTCGAGTCGAGTGCAGTCGGCCGATTATCGCTAAAAGTCGGGGATCGACCGAAACACGAAACCCAATGCAAGTCAATGGGGAAGCATAGTCGGCAGTGAGTGGAGGCCAGGAAAACACCTACAGTGCCCATTTTAATGCCAAAAACATCCATTCTTGTTTCTGAAGCTTGCCAATCTTAATTAACTGTATAATAATAGTTGGGCATAGGGAATTGGGGGAAAGTTGTGGGGGGAGTAGGGCTGGCTCAAGTTTTTCGTGGGCCCAGGAAATGCGGACTACGTCACGGCGGTGTTGCAGGGAAAGGTAAGTATTTAAACGTTGCAAGTGCTGTGATCCTGAGCAAGCAGGGGGGGGCCCACTCGTTCGCATTGCCACTGGCACAGGGCCCCTCAAAGTACGGCGGTGTGTTTGCATGGCGGGGGCGCCTCCCACCAGCAGCGACACTTTTGCGTACTCTGAGGGGCCCTGTGCCAGTGACGTCGCCAACGAGTATGCCCCCCCACCTGATGAAGGAACCTGCACTTTCATCTGCACCTTCCTCTTTGTCCCTGTGTAAGGTGGTATAACATGCGGGAAGGGGAACCTTACTTTCAGCAGGGTCAGATTCTGGCTGTGTAGAGTACAAGGGGAATGTAGTGGTCTAGGTCAATGTACCAGCAGACTCATTTAGCAGTGGCTGGGCAATGGGCAGGATGAGGAGGAAACAGATATAGGGCCAAAGAATAAAGTAGGCTACATGCAGTTCAAACTTGGTAACAGGACTAAACAGGCGGCATTGCTTTGTTCAGTGGAGTAGCAAACCCAAGAGCAGCAGACACTGTTTCAAGGGCCTAACCACACTAGTAGGCCAAATGCAGTTTAATATCTGATAGTATAGGGCGAAAGCCAGAATGTGGAAGCTCAGCTTTGTTCAGTTGAGGACAACACCAGGGAGGGGCAGACACCTTTAGTAGGCCGGAAAAGCCTATTGCATTTTTTAAAATGGTAATTTGGAGCAGAAGGTTGAAGCTCAGCTTTATTTAGTTGAGGGCAACACCAGGGAGGGGCAGAAGCCGTTAGTAGGCCCTAACCACCATTTTTTTTTTTTAAAACCACTTAATGAGAGCCGGAAGGTTGAAGCTCAGCTTTATTTAGTTGAGGACAACACCAGGCAGGGGCACACAGACAGACACCTTTAGTAGGCCGGAAAAGCCTATTGCATTTTTTAAAATGGTAATTTGGAGCAGAAGGTTGAAGCTCAGCTTTATTTAGTTGAGGGCAACACCAGGCAGGGGCACACAGACAGACACCTTTAGTAGGCCGGAAAAGCCTATTGCATTTTTTAAAATGGTAATTTGGAGCAGAAGGTTGAAGCTCAGCTTTATTTAGTTGAGGGCAACACCAGGCAGGGGCACACAGACAGACACCTTTAGTAGGCCGGAAAAGCCTATTGCATTTTTTAAAATGGTAATTTGGAGCAGAAGGTTGAAGCTCAGCTTTATTTAGTTGAGGGCAACACCAGGGAGGGGCAGAAGCCGTTAGTAGGCCCTAACCACCATTTTTTTTTTTTAAAACCACTTAATGAGAGCCGGAAGGTTGAAGCTCAGCTTTATTTAGTTGAGGACAACACCAGGCAGGGGCACACAGACAGACACCTTTAGTAGGCCGGAAAAGCCTATTGCATTTTTTAAAATGGTAATTTGGAGCAGAAGGTTGAAGCTCAGCTTTATTTAGTTGAGGGCAACACCAGGCAGGGGCACACAGACAGACACCTTTAGTAGGCCGGAAAAGCCTATTGCATTTTTTAAAATGGTAATTTGGAGCAGAAGGTTGAAGCTCAGCTTTATTTAGTTGAGGGCAACACCAGGCAGGGGCAGAAGCCGTTAGTAGGCCCTAACCAAAGTTGAAGGCCAAATGCAGTTTAATTTCTGATACTATAGGCCGAAAGCCAGAAGGTGGAAGCTCCGATTTAGACAGTGGAGGACAATTTGAATTAGGGACTGCAGACAGACTTAGTAGGCTGTCCCCTGTGGACCATGCATCCACCACATCAACCCATTGCGCCGTAATGGACACGTAATCTTCCGTGGCCATGCCTACAGGTCCATGCGTCTGTTGTCAGGTGCACCTTTGTACTCACAGATTGCCAGAGTGCATGGACAATGCGGTCTTCTACATGCTGGTGGAGGGTTGGGATGGCTTTTCTCGCAAAAGAAGTGTCGACTGGTTAGCTTGTAGCGTGGTACAGCGTAGTCCATCATGGCCTTATTAATAGTAAATAAAATATATAACTAGGCTCTATGAACTTTTAAATAGGTTCCAGGGGTACACGGGCAGCATTGGTGTGGTCAGTGGAGGAGTATTGCAAGTAGGGGCTGCAGACAGGCTATCAAAGGCCTAAAATAACAAACAGTAGGCAGTCATGGCAGTCTTACATCGGTTACATGGATACACAGGCAGGCACTCCAGGCAGCATTGTGGTCAGTGGAGGAGTATTGCAAGTAGGGGCCGCAGACAGGCTATCAAAGGCCTAACATAACAAACAATAGGCTCATGGCAGTTTTACAGCAGTTACATGGATACACGGGCAGGCAGCTTGGTGGTCAGTGGAGGAGTATTTAAAGTAGGGACCGCAGACAGGCTTCAAAGGCCTAACATAAGAAAATGGGCTGGCGGTAGGCACTTTATTATTGGTTCCAGGGGTACACGGGCAGCAGTGGTCTGGTCAGTGGAGGCCTAGTGGAAGGAGGGACCGCAGACAGGCTTCAAAGGCCTAAAATAACAAACAATAGGCTTATGGCAGTTTTACAGCGGTTACATGGATACACGGGCAGGCAGCTGGTGATGAGTGGAGGAGTATTTAAAGTAGGGACCGCAGACAGGCTATCAAAGGCCTAAAATAACAAACAATAGGCTCATGGCAGTTTTACAGCGGTTACATGGATACACGGGCAGGCAGCTTGGTGGTCAGTGGAGGAGTATTTAAAGTAGGGACCGCAGACAGGCTATCAAAGGCCTAAAATAACAAACAATAGGCTCATGGCAGTTTTACAGCGGTTACATGGATACACGGGCAGGCAGCTTGGTGGTCAGTGGAGGAGTATTTAAAGTAGGGACCGCAGACAGGCTATCAAAGGCCTAAAATAACAAACAATAGGCTCATGGCAGTTTTACAGCGGTTACATGGATACACGGGCAGGCAGCTTGGTGGTCAGTGGAGGAGTATTTAAAGTAGGGACCGCAGACAGGCTATCAAAGGCCTAAAATAACAAACAATAGGCTTATGGCAGTTTTACAGCGGTTACATGGATACACGGGCAGGCAGCTTGGTGGTCAGTGGAGGAGTATTTAAAGTAGGGACCGCAGACAGGCTATCAAAGGCCTAAAATAACAAACAATAGGCTTATGGCAGTTTTACAGCGGTTACATGGATACACGGGCAGGCAGCTTGGTGGTCAGTGGAGGAGTATTTAAAGTAGGGACCGCAGACAGGCTATCAAAGGCCTAAAATAACAAACAATAGGCTCATGGCAGCTTTACAGCGGTTACATGGATACACAGGCAGCTTGGTGGTGAGTGGAGGAGTAGTGCAAGGAGTGTCTGTCCCAGTACTCCCAAAATATAAATAGATGTTAATGTCTCGCAAAACAACCAAAACAAAAAAAAAGGTGGCATACTTAGGTACAGGGGTGGGCTCATCTACTGAGTTTCTGACATAGTAATTTGGCAGTAACTATTTAATGGTGCCAATATAGGACACAGACACAGACTACTTTAAGTTGCATCATAGATGTCTACAAATTTGTATTGTCAGTGCCAGACATTGAATGATGTCAGCGAATAGACTAAAGATTGGTGGAGCTGTGCGACATAATTTTGGACGTGGTAGAGCACATTTTGAGCTGGGGTAGGGGGGAACTCTCTTGAGGCCGGCGGGACCGCCCCAGGGCCCCTCATGTTACAACGGTGTGTCTGACGTTGGGTGCGCACCACCACCGCCAGAGACACTACATTGTACTATGAGGGACCCAGTAGCAATGCCGTCAACCAAAAGCGAGCACACCCACCTCTTCAGACAAACAGCAGTCTCACGGGTGCTTGCGCCAAGTCGCGATACCACGGCCCCGTGTGGGGAGTTTTGCCATTTAGGGAGGTGTAAACATGTCGTATGCTGTACAATCAGCTGCAGCAAATTAGACATTAGAAAAGTAATTCACAGGCAAGAGCTTTTCATAGGAAAGCTAGGTGTCGGCCGGGCAAGGTGGGGCAAAAGATTTCGAAATCCAGTTGTGGTTCATTTTAATGAATGTTAGATCGTCAACATTTTGGGTAGCCAGACGAGTCCTTTTTTCGGTTAATATTGAACCTGCAGCACTGAATACTCTTTCTGATAGGACACTTGCTGCCGGGCAAGCAAGCTCCTGCAATGCATATTCTGCCAATTCTGGCCAGGTGTCTAATTTGGAGGCCCAGTAATCAAATGGGAATGACGGTTGAGGGAGAACATCGATAAGGGATGAAAAATAGTTAGTAACCATACTGGACAAATGTTGTCTCCTGTCACTTTCAATTGATGCAGCAGTACCTGTCCTGTCTGCGGTCATAGCAAAATCACTCCACAACCTGGTCAGAAAACCCCTCTGTCCAACGCCACTTCTGATGTGTGCACCCCTAACACTCCTAGTCTGCTGCCCCCTGGAGCTCGTGTGAGAACGATCACGTGCGCTGTGTGCTGGGAATGCCTGAAGCAAACGGTCAACAAGAGTTGATTGTTTGGTTGCTAATATTAGTTCCAAGTTCTCATGTGGCATAATATTTTGCAATTTGCCTTTATAGCATGGATCAAGGAGGCAGGCCAACCAGTAATCGTCATCGTTCATCATTTTCGTAATGCGTGTGTCCCTTTTTAGGATACGTAAGGCATAATCCGCCATGTGGGCCAAAGTTCCAGTTGTCAAATCTCCGGTTGTGATTGGTTGAGGGGCAGTTGCAGGCAAATCTACGTCACTTGTGTCCCTCAAAAAACCAGAACCCGGCCGTGACACGCAACCAAATTCCTGTGCCCCCGGGAAAGGTTCGGCATTAAAAATATACTCATCCCCATCATCCTCCTCGTCCTCCACCTCCTCTTCGCCCGCTACCTCGTCCTGTACACTGCCCTGACCAGACAATGGCTGACTGTCATCAAGGCTTTCCTCTTCCTCTGGTGCAGACGCCTGCTCCTTTATGTGCGTCAAACTTTGCATCAGCAGACGCATTAGGGGGATGCTCATGCTTATTACGGCGTTGTCTGCACTAACCAGCCGTGTGCATTCCTCAAAACACTGAAGGACTTGACACATGTCTTGTATCTTAGACCACTGCACACCTGACAACTCCATGTCTGCCATCCTACTGCCTGCCCGTGTATCCTCCCACAAATAAATAACAGCACGCCTCTGTTCGCACAGTCTCTGAAGCATGTGCAGTGTTGAGTTCCACCTTGTTGCAACGTCTATGATTAGGCGATGCTGGGGAAGGTTCAAAGACCGCTGATAGGTCTGCATACGGCTGGCGTGTACAGGCGAACGTCGGATATGTGAGCAAAGTGCACGCACTTTGAGGAGCAGGTCGGAGAACCCAGGATAAGTTTTCAATAAGCACTGCACCACCAGGTTTAAGGTGTGAGCCAGGCAAGGAATGTGTTTCAGTTGGGAAAGGGAGATGGCAGCCATGAAATTCCTTCCGTTATCACTCACTACCTTGCCTGCCTCAAGATCTACTGTGCCCAGCCACGACTGCGTTTCTTGTTGCAAGAACTCGGACAGAACTTCCGCGGTGTGTCTGTTGTCGCCCAAGCACTTCATAGCCAATACAGCCTGCTGACGCTTGGCAGTAGCTGGCCCATAATGGGACAACTGGTGTGCAACAGTGTCATCTGCCGATGGAGTGGTTGGCAGACTGCGTTCTGTGGAAGAGCTGTAGCTTCTGCAGGAGGACGAGGAGGAGGAGGAGGATGGGGTGCGAACGCCTACAGCCAACTGTTTCCTAGACCGTGGGCTAGGCACAACTGTCCCTAAATTGATGTCGCCTGTGGACCCTGCATCCACCACATTCACCCAGTGTGCCGTGATGGACACATAACGTCCCTGGCCATGCCTACTGGTCCATGCATCTGTAGTCAGGTGCACCTTTGTACTCACAGATTGCCTGAGTGCATGGACGATGCGCTGTTTAACATGCTGGTGCAGGGCTGGGATGGCTTTTCTGGAAAAAAAGTGTCGACTGGGTAGCTCGTATCGTGGTTCAGCGTACTCCATCAGGGCTTTGAAAGCTTCGCTTTCAACTAACCGGTAGGGCATCATCTCTAACGAGATTAGTCTAGCTATGTGGGCGTTAAAACACTGTGTACGCGGATGCGAGGATAAGTACTTCCTTTTTCTAACCAGAGTCTCATGTAGGGTGAGCTGGACTGGAGAGCTGGAGATCGTGGAACTTTCGGGTGTGCCGGTGTACATGGCAGACTGAGAGACGGTTGGAGACGGTATTGTTTCCGCCGGTGCCCTAGATGCAATATTTCCTCCTACAAAACTGGTGATTCCCTGACCCTGACTGCTTTTGGCTGGCAAAGAAACCTGCACAGATACTGCCGGTGGTGCGGAAAATGGTGGCCTTACAGTGACGGAAGGGATGTTGCGTTGCTGACTAGCTTCATTGGCCGAGGGTGCTACAACCTTGAGGGACGTTTGGTAGTTAGTCCAGGCTTGAAAATGCATGGTGGTTAAGTGTCTATGCATGCAACTAGTATTTAGACTTTTCAGATTCTGACCTCTGCTTAAGCTAGTTGAACATTTTTGACAGATGACTTTGCGCTGATCAGTTGGATGTTGTTTAAAAAAATGCCAGACTGCACTCTTCCTAGACTCGGATCCCTTTTCAGGGATTGCAGACTGAGCTTTAACCGGATGGCAACGCTGTGCTCCAACAGGTTTTGGCTTTGACACGCGTTTTGGGCCAGATACGGGCCCGGCAGATGGAACCTGTTGCGATGTTGATGCCTGCTGCGGCCCCTCCTCCACCTCCGCTTCTGAACTACTGCCGCCTGCACCCTGTTCCCCCAATGGCTGCCAATCGGGGTCAATAACTGGGTCATCTATTACCTCCTCTTCGAGCTCGTGTGCAACTTCGTCTGTGTCACTGTGTCGGTCGGTGGTATAGCGTTCGTGGCGGGGCAACATAGTCTCATCAGGGTCTGATTGTGGATCTGTACCCTGAGAGGGCAATGTGGTGGTCTGAGTCAAAGGAGCAGCATAGTACTCTGGCTGTGGCTGTGCATCAGTGCACTCCATGTCAGAATATACTTGTAATGGGCATGGCCTGTTAAATGTTTCACTTTCTAAGCCAGGGACGGTATGTGTAAAGAGCTCCATGGAGTGACCCGTTGTGTCGCCTGCTGCATCCTTCTCTCTTGTTGTAGTTTTTGCTGAGGAGGACAAGGAAGCGACTTGTCCCTGACCGTGAACATCCACAAGCGACGCGCTGCTTTTACATTTACCAGTTTCGGAAGAGGAGGCAAAAGAGCTAGAGGCTGAGTCTGCAATGTAAGCCAAAACTTGCTGTTGCTGCTCCGCCTTTAAAAGCGGTTTTCCTACTCCCAGAAAAGAGAGCGTTCGAGGCCTTGTGTAGCCTGACGACGAAACTGGCTCCACAGCT
This sequence comes from Ranitomeya variabilis, assembly GCF_051348905.1. NCBI lineage: Eukaryota > Metazoa > Chordata > Amphibia > Anura > Dendrobatidae > Ranitomeya > Ranitomeya variabilis. Next base: position 820,552,418 of record NC_135232.1, on the reverse strand, counting down.
CCAGACTTAGGTGGAATATTTTTATCCCCACGACCACCTGATGCTCCACTACCACTACCATCATTACCAGCTGACAATGAACGCCCACGACGACCTCTTGCACCAGACTTCCTCATTGTTTTAAAATCTTAACCAAAGTAACTTTATTTGTTGCTGTCAAACAACTTACACGGTGAGCTATAACTTCAGTATGATTTCAATATCCCTTAACAGGTTGGTGAGACCACAAGGAAAATCAGGCACAATGTTACACACTCTGTTTTCTGTGGCACAAAATCGCAGAGATGACACACACGCAGGACTGTCACTCAAGCACTAATGTCAATATTAATCTCCCACCTAATTTATTTTTTTTTTTTTCTCAGGGAGACTTTAGAAACCAAATAATATTAAAAAAAAAAAAAAAAAAAAAGGCTTTCTATGGCCCACAATTAGAGAGAGAGAGGTGGCACACCCAGGAGTCAAGACTGGCGCACAAGCTGAAAGGGCAATATTACTCTCCCACTGTTTTTTTTAGTTTTTTTTTATTTCAGGGAGACTTTAGAAACCAAATAATATTAAAAAAACCAAAAAAAAAAATAGCCTTTCTATGGCCCACTGAATGAGAGAGAGAGGTGGCACACCCAGGAGTCAAGACTGGCACACAAGCTGAAAGGGCAATATTACTCTCCCACTGTTTTTTTATGTATTTTTTGTTTTTTAAGGGAGACTTTAGAAACCCAATAATATTTAAAAAAAAAAATAAATAGGCTTTCTATGGCCCACTGAATGAAAGGGAGAGAGGTGGCACACCCAGGAGTCAAGACTGGCACACAAGCTGAAAGGGCAATATTACTCTCCCACTGTTTTTTGTATGTTTTTTTTTTTTTTTTCAGGGAGACTTTAGAAACCAAATAATATTAAAAAAACCAAAAAAAAATAGCCTTTCTATGGCCCACTGAATGAGAGAGAGAGGTGGCACACCCAGGAGTCAAGACTGGCACACAAGCTGAAAGGGCAATATTACTCTCCCACTGTTTTTTTATGTATTTTTTGTTTTTTAAGGGAGACTTTAGAAACCCAATAATATTTAAAAAAAAAAATAAATAGGCTTTCTATGGCCCACTGAATGAAAGGGAGAGAGGTGGCACACCCAGGAGTCAAGACTGGCACACAAGCTGAAAGGGCAATATTACTCTCCCACTGTTTTTGTATGTTTTTTTTTTTTTTTTCAGGGAGACTTTAGAAACCAAATAATATTAAAAAAAACAAAAAAAAAATAGCCTTTCTATGGCCCACTGAATGAGAGAGAGAGGTGGCACACCCAGGAGTCAAGACTGGCACACAAGCTGAAAGGGCAATATTACTCTCCCACTGTTTTTTTAGGTATTTTTTTTTTTTTCAGGGAGACTTTAGAAACCAAATAATATTAAAAAAAAAAAAAAAAAAATAGGCTTTCTATAGCCCACTGAATGAGAGATAGCACACACAGCAGTGGCACACAAGCCCTGACTGAGGCCAATATTTTTCTCCCACTGATTGATGTAGTGTTTTTGTGTTGAGGTAGAATTTAGAACACAAATCACGGAAAAAATAAATAGGCTTTCTATGGCCCACTCAGTGAGAGATGGCACACACAGGGATGGCACTGTAGCAGAAATGCCAATCTTAATCTCCCACAAAAAAAAAAAACAAAAAAACAGGGACTGTCCTACAATTACTATCTCCCTGCAGTAATCTAAGCCAGGTATGGCAGGCAGCAATAGGAGTGGACTGATGCACAAATTAAATAAAAAGTGTGGACAAACAAAAAAGATAGCTGTGCAGAAAGGAAGGAACAAGAGGATATGTGCTTTGAAAAAAGCAGTTGGTTTCCACAGTGGCGTACAAACAGCAATACAGCTATCACGGTCACGGAGCCTTCTAGGGCAGCCCAATGAGCTACAGCGCTGAGGGGAAAAAAAAAAAAAAATAGCTTCCACAGTCCCTGCACACCGAAGGTGGTGTTGGACAGTGGAAATCGCTGCAGCACAAGCGGTTTGGTGGTTAGTGGACCCTGCCTAACGCTCTCCCTGCTTCTGACAAAGCGGCAGCAACCTGTCCCTAAGCTCAGATCAGCAGCAGTAAGATGGCGGTCGGCGGGAACGCCCCTTTATAGCCCCTGTGACGCCGCAGACAGCAAGCCAATCACTGCAATGCCCTTCTCTAAGATGGTGGGGACCAGGATCTATGTCATCACGCTGCCCACACTCTGCGTTCACCTTCATTGGCTGAGAAATGGCGCTTTTCGCGTCATTGAAACGCGACTTTGGCGCGAAAGTCGCGTACCGCATGGCCGACAAGCACAGGGGTCGGATCGGGTTTCATGAGACGCCGACTTAGCCAAAAGTCGGCGACTTTTGAAAATGATCGACCCGTTTCGCTCAACCCTATCCAGGAGTCATTTTCATTCTACATAATTCTTCTCCATCTGCCCAAACTCCAGCGTGAGTCTGCATAATTTGCTGTATATATTGTGCAAATCTAACTGGACACTGGGTGGGATCTGGTGCGTTATGCAAGAGAGACATGCCTTCAGCGGGGGACCAAGGGAAATATTGTCGAGTTTGGTGATATCTAGTTCCCATTACTCCGTCAGCACCAGGTTCCCTAAAGGGTCTTGGTACTACCCTAACAGGGGCAAGTACAGCGCCATGTCTAGGTGTACCACAGGCTAGGCAATCATTTCTCCAGTCTGGATTTTGTTGTCCACAGTGCGGACATACCCATCCTCCTGGTCCGGCTAAACTTTGAGGTGGTGTTTGGAGAAAAGATGGGGCATGTGGGTTAAGGTATGGGGGTGGGGTGTTCTTATATTCCACATTTTGTTTTTCTCCATAGCCTGCGGGTCTAATACACCACTTTTTATTCTGTTGATTATATGTCCATCCCTCTTTTTCTGCTACCCTAGAGACATCAATCAACGCTTGGATCTGATCTATCCATTTCTTGTCTCTGATTATGCCTTTTTTTTTTTCCTGAATTCCTTCCCATTTTTTCCTACTAAAGGCTTCTGCCTTAGTAACTCCAAACTTACTAAAAATCTTTCTCAGCCCCTTAGTGGCATCTTCACCACTTCTCTCCTTTATGATAGTATAGATATCTAATTCTTCTGGTTCCGACTTTGTTTGCTTATTCCCCATTTTCTTATCCTGAGCTTTTTTCTTTTCTTGCCCTAGGTGGCATTTGGGTATGAGAATACCTCGTTACCTTCTTCCTAAGGAGCTAGGATGTTTAACGGCTTCTGCGTACCGTGCTGATGTAAGAAAATCCTGATTCCTACACCTATAGCAAACAACACAAATGCAACCAGACAGAGGATCAAAATACAACGTATCTTGTCCCAGGCTAATTTATCTAAGAAGTTAGCAGAGGGCTGACAGCACTCACTCGCTGGAGCGCACCGTCCACGTCCCGGGAACCATCCAGGACCATAGAAATTGCAGGCAAAGGAAGAACAGCGCTCCATCCAGGTGTGTAGTATAAAAAAGTAGTTTTATTGTGCCATATAACAGCAACGTTTCGGCCCTAAAAGGCCTTTATCAAGCATACCATAAAGAGCTCATGACCGGCTTTATATAGTGTGTATGCCACGCAGGGCACCAATCACCATACAGCCGCCCACCATTCAATAAAATTTAACAAATATTACAAAAAACAGAAATCAGAACACATTAAAATACCGTTCCCCAGCCGCCTATATCTCCCTTACAAATCACCAACGGATTTCCCTTTTCCTCTCAATAGTAACATAGTTTAATGTTGATATCCCGAGCAGTCCGCCTCTGGCATCTGTGTCGTCACGGCCCCTCCACCAATCATTACATAGCCATGTGGAAAACACAAACAAAGCAGAGCCAATCGGATCCAATCTTCAAGTGGCGCCGGAAAAGTCATGCCACCAATCTCTATCATCTTCGTATAAAGATTCTGATGTCCCACCTATCACATAATCCCTGACATACCTCAGGGCTCAGGGTGTCATAGACAACCTCTGGCGCCATGTCAGAGCCTGGTGGCGTTATATAGACGACATCTTTTTGGTATGGGAGGGGGACCTTAATGAGTTGGATAACTTTCATGTGTTGCTAAACCAAATCTACCCCGAGCTAAAATTCACTTTGACATCTTCCACGTTACAGGTACAGTTCCTGGACACCTTAGTCTACAAGGATGGTAACAAATTAAGCACAGATATTTTTGTGAAGGAAACCGACAGGAACGGCCTGTTATCCTTTGACAGTAATCATCCAAGGAGAATGGTTAGTTAAATTTTATTGAGTGGTGGGCGGCTGTATGGTGATTGGTGCCCTGCGTGGCATACACACTATATAAAGCCAGTCATGAGCTCTTTATGGTATGCTTGATAAAGGCCTTTTAGGGCCGAAACGTTGCTGTTATATGGCACAATAAAACTACTTTTTTATACTACACACCTGGATGGAGCGCTGTTCTTCCTTTGCAGGCTAATTTATCTGTCCTGGGCTCATACTATCATACACTTATCCGTCACCAGGTTTTCATCAAAGACAGGATCAGAGATTGAACATAGGCACGGAGGTCTCCCCGAAAGGACGCAACCACGTTGCCCAGTGGGACAGTCACTTCTTCTGTTTCAACACCCTGGGCGGCTTATAGGGCTATTCCCAACTTCCACACACCTTCTATTCACATTCACTCTCATTCAATGCCGTACTCCGTGAGGTGGTCAATTCCTAAGTAGTTCAAGAACCCGAGCTATAGGTATCCTCCTCTACTAGAACTACCCGCTAAAGGACACGACACAGAAAATCTTACGGACAGTGCAGGGCAGATATAAGAGATCTAACAGTGTCTCTTACCTGGCCAGGTTTTTATTCATCTGCCGTCCATTATCCCAGATTCTCTTTTCGTTCGTATTCTGCCGGTGTTCTTGAAGGAGTACACAGACCTCGGGTCCCTGTTCAGGCGCCAGGAAATGTCGGGACCACACTCAGTCGGAGCAGCCTTTGGAAGTGGGGAATCACCAGAAATAATACACAAGACACGTCTCGTATAGTATATCACTGGGAAGCCTTTGAAGCACGCCTGCCTTCAAGGTGCTATCCCCTCTTTATATAGTTGTACAGGTAGTTTCAGTGGTTATACAAGTTTTGCTTGTTTAAACAAAGAGAGAAAAGAGAAGACAAAAGAAAACAGTTTCGGCTATGTGATAGTTTCACAACAAACAAAACAGTACAGTTTCGCCTAAGTGGCAGTTTCACAAACAAAAAACAGGATTTCACACTATGGCTAAAATGTCCTTGAATGGACAGGTCAATATTGATCACAAATTCTTTTTGGTTCATTGAGGTAACCATTTTTGTTCCGCTCTTCACAGGATGTTTTCAGGGAGACCAGGGTACACTCGCCTGGCACAACACAAGGTTGAGACCCAGGATCAGACCCCCCTGTGACAGCCCCCCTTCCGCATCCCAGAGTCCGAGAAGGGATGCGACAAGAGATACAAGAGATGTTGCGTTTAGGGTCATTGAAGAGTCAGATAGTCCCTGGGCATCCCCCGTAGTGTTAGTGCCCAAGAAGGATGGGACTACACGGTTTTGTGTAGACTATCGTAAGCTCAATGAGAAAACGGTGACGGATGTGTATCCCATGCTGCGTGTGGATGAATTGTTAGACCGGCTGGCGGGAGCAAAGTATTTGACCACCATCGATTTATGCAAAGGCTACTGGCAGATTCCCCTTAGTCCTGACACTATTCCCAAGTCAGCATTTGTCACCCCGTTCGGCTTATTCCAGTTTCGAGTTATGCCATTCGGGATGAAGAATGCCCCAGCGACCTTCCAGAGGCTGGCTGACCGGCTTCTGGATGGTCTCCAGGACTATGCTTGTGCCTACCTGGATGACATCGCCATCTACAGCGCGACATGGGAAGAGCATCTAAATCACCTAGAGACAGTGTTGGACAGGATCCACAAGGCCGGAATCACCCTGAACCCAAACAAGTGTCACTTGGGCAAAGCAGAGGTTCAGTATTTAGGGCATTGGGTGGGAAGTGGGAAACAACGACCAGAACCAGCCAAGATTGAGGCCATAGCTAAATTGCCCACCCCACGCACTAAAACCCAGGTCATGGCGTTTCTAGGGACAGCGGGGTATTACAGGAAATGTGTTCCCAATTACAGCAGCATAACCAAGTCCCTCACTGATCTGACCCGTAAGAACCAACCCCGCCAGGTAACCTGGACCCCAGAGTTTGAGGAAGCCTTCCGCCAGCTAAAGGACGCCCTCACCAATACCCCTGTATTGGCCACACCCGATCCAACTAAACGTTTCCTTGTTCACACGGACGCTTCTATGTTTGGATTGGGGGCAGTACTGAGCCAAGTCGGGCCGGATGGCCAAGAACACCCGGTAACTTACCTGAGTCGGAAACTACTGCCCCGTGAAGTAAGCTATGCGGCCATCGAGAAGGAGTGCCTGGCGGTAGTATGGGCACTCAAAAAGTTGCAACCATATTTGATGGATGACAGTTTTCCCTCCTAACGGACCATAATCCCCTAGTCTGGCTTAATCGGGTCTCCGGAGACAACGCCAGATTACTGCGGTGGAGTTTAGCCCTACAACCTCTGGACTTCACCATCCACTACAGACCCGGCAAACAAAACGGTAACGCCAATGGACTAAGCCGACAAACGGAACTTGTACCAACCCTATAAACTTCGGTCTTCCCCAAACCGATCCGTTAAGGATCAGACTGTGTATGCCGAACGCGTCGCTGAAAGGGGGAGCCGTGTTACAGAACCCCCAGCACCCAGAATACACTGTGTTCCAAATTATTATGCAAATTGGATTTAAGTGTCGTACAGATTTAATTGTTTTGCTTTTCAAAAAAACTCGTGGATGGTATTTTGTCTCAGGGCTCAATGGATCACTGAAATCAATCTTAAACACATGTGATAATTAGTTTTCCAGGTGATTCTAATTAAAGGAAAACTACTTAAAAATGATGTTCCACATTATTAAGCAGGTCACAGGTTTCAAGCAATATGAGAAATAAAAAGGATCTCTCTGTTGCTGAAAAGCATCAAATAGTGGAATGCCTTGGTAAAGGGATGAAAACAATAGATATTTCCCGAAAACTTAAGAGTGATCATCATACTGTTAAGAGATTTGTGGCTGAATCTGAGCACAGTTGTGTTCGTGCTGATAAAGGCAGAATGAGGAAGGTTTCTGCCAGGCAAGTTCATCGGATTAAGAAAGCAGCTGTTAAAAAGCCATTACAAACCAGCAAACAGATATTTGAAGCTGCTGGTGCCTCTGGAGTCCCTCAAACTTCAAGGTGTAGGATCCTTCAAAGGCTTGCTGTGGTGCATAAACCTACTATTCGGCCACCCCTAACCAGTGTTCACAAGCAGAAACGGTTGCAGTGGGCCCAGACATACATGAAGACTAATTTCCAAACAGTCTTGTTTACTGACGAGTGTCGAGCAACCCTGGATAGTCCAGATGGATGGAGTAGTGGATGGTTGGTGGATGGCCACCATGTCCCAACAAGGCTGTGACGTCAGCAAGGAGGTGGAGGAGTCATGTTTTGGGCCGGAATCATGGGGAAACAGCTGGTAGGGCCCTTTAAGGTTCCTGAAGGTGTGAAAATGACCTCTGCAAAGTATATAAAGTTTCTGACTGACAACTTTCTTCCATGGTATAAAAAGGAGAAATGTGCCTTCAGGAGCAAAATCATCTTCATGCATGACAACGCACCATCTGATGCTGCAAAGAATACCTCTGAGTCATTGGCTGCTATGGGCATAAAAGGAGATAAACTCATGGTGTGGCCGCCATCTTCCCCTGACCTCAACCCTATAGAGAACCTTTGGAGTATCATCAAGCAAAAGATCTATGACGGTGGGAGGCAGTTCACATCAAAACAGCAGCTCTGGGAGGCGATTCTGACTTCACGCAAAGAAATACAAGCAGAAACTCTCCAAAAACTCACAAGTTCAATGGATCCAAGAATTGTGAAGGTGATATCAAAGAAGGGTTCCTATGTTAACATGTAACTTGGCCTGTTAGGATGTTTTGGAGTTAAATAGCATTATTGTTCAGTGAATGTGACCTCCTAATGCCGCAAATTCCACAAATGAGCATTTTCAGTTCTTTAAAACATATCAAATGTTTAGAAATTCTACTGTGCGTAATAATTTGGAACAGTGCATTTTGAGTTTTTATTCATTTTGGAGATTATACTGTTATCATTGGGAGGTTTTCTCCAATAAAATTCGATGTATATTCTAACGGGTGATGACTTTTATTAGACTGACTGTCATTTGCCCCGACCTTTTAGGAAAATCCGAGAAAAATGTAATTTGCATAATAATTTGGAACATAGTGTATGTTGTGCAGTCATATGTATGTATAATAGGTTCCATGTGAGATGCATGTCCCTAATGCATCAGCCCACAGTCTGCGCCCCTGGGCAGAGGGGACAAGATATCCCCCATCTGACCTCCCCCCACCTTTGTAATTCCCACAGTAAATATCGTCAGGCTCCGGCCACCTGCGGCTATTGTAATGTATGTCTGGTGTTGTGGATTCTGTTTGCGGGCTCCCTCTGGTGGTTACTGCTGGTACTGGGTGACTTTGGTGGGTTGCGGCCTTTGGTTTCCATCTGTCCATCAGAGGCTGGGTGTTTCCTATTTTACCTGGCCTTTCTGTCATTTCCCTTGCCGGCTATCAATGTGTTCAGATGTGCTCTGTTTGGTTCCTGCCTACCTGCTCCCAGATCTTTCAGGATAAGCTAAGTGCTGATTTTCAGTTGTTTGGTTTTTTTGTCCAGCTTGCTTAGAATGTCTCTTTGTTAGCTGGTTGCTCTAGTGGACTGAGGTTCTCCCCATGTGCCATGAGTTGGCACATGGGTTCTTGTAATCTCAGGATGGTTTTTTTGATTAGGGTTTTTTTGCTGACCGCTCAGTCCCCTTTTGTGTCATTCTGCTTTCTAGTTTTCAGCGGGCCTCTATTTGCTAAAGCTATATACATCATCTCTATGTGTGTGCCTTCCTCTCATTTCACCGTCAATACATGTGGGGGGCAACTATACCTTTGGGGTTAATTCCTCTGGAGGCAAGTGAGGTCTTTGTTTTCTCTGCAGTACTAGTTAGCTCTTAGGCTGGTGCGTGGCGTCTAGAACCAACGTAGGCACGCTCCCTGGCTATCTCTAGTTGCGTTTGTCAGGCATAGGGCAGCGGTCAGCCCAGGTTCCATTACCCTAGAGCTCGTCCGATATTTATTATACTTTGCTTATCCTGTGCTATCCCTAGCCATTGGGGATTCATGACAGTATAGCCGGCCTGCAAAGTGTTAATTGTTTGGGCTGAAGCAGGAGATAAAGAAGTATTCAAGGGAATTTTTTTTTTTTTTTTTTTTTTCCTTCAGAGTTTTGCTGCCTAGCCCTTAATTGCTGTCTAGCTGCTTCTTACCTCCTCTTAACCCTTGAATGGCTCTGATCTTAGCTGTTTATCATGGATGTCCAGAGTTTGGCTTCCAGCCTGAGTAATCTCGCGGCAAAGGTTCAAAACATACAGGATTTCGTGGTTCACACTCCCATGTCTGAACCTAGAATTCCTATTCCAGAGTTTTTTTCTGGAGATAGATCTACCTTCCTGAATTTCAGGAACAATTGTAAATTGTTTCTCTCTTTGAAATCTCACTCCTCTGGAGACCCTGCTCAACAGGTCAAGATTGTTATATCGTTCCTACGGGGCGACCCTCAGAATTGGGCATTTGCATTGGCACCAGGGGATCCTGCATTGCTCAGTGTGGATGCATTTTTTCTGGCATTGGGATTGCTCTATGAGGAACCTAACCTAGAGATTCAGGCTGAAAAGGCTTTATTAGCCCTCTCTCAGGGGCATGATGAAGCGGAAATATATTGTCAGAAATTTCGGAAATGGTCGGTGCTTACTCAGTGGAATGAGTGCGCCCTGGCTGCAAACTTCAGAAATGGTCTTTCTGAGGCCATTAAGGATATTATGGTGGGGTTCCCTGCGCCTACAGGTCTGAATGAGTCTATGGCTATGGCCATTCAGATTGATCAGCGTTTACGGGAGCGCAAACCCGTGCACCAGTTGGCGGTGTCTTCTGAACAGGCACCTGAGTCTATGCAATGTGATAGAATTCAGTCCAGAAGTGAACGGCAAAATTATAGGCGGAAAAATGGTTTGTGTTTTTATTGTGGTGATTCAGCTCATGTTATATCAGCATGCTCTAAACACACAAAAAGGGTTGATAAATCTTTTGCCATTGATACTCTGCAGTCTAAGTTCATTTTGTCTGTGACTCTGATTTTTTCACTGTCTTCCATTTCCGTCGATGCCTATGTGGATTCAGGCGCTGCCCTGAGTCTTATGGATTGGTCATTTGCTAAACGCTGCGGTTTTAGTCTAGAGCCTCTGGAAGTTCCTATTCCTCTGAAGGGAATTGATTCTACACCATTGGCTATGAATAAACCGCAGTATTGGACACAAGTGACCATGCGCATGACTCCCGTTCATCAGGAGGTGATTCGCTTCCTTGTACTGTATAATTTACATGATGTACTAGTGCTTGGTCTGCAATGGTTACAAACTCATAATCCTGTCCTGGACTGGAAAACAATGTCTGTGCTAAGCTGGGGATGTCAGGGGGTTCATGATGATGCACCTCCGATTTCTATCGCTTCATCTACTCCTTCGGAGATCCCTGCGTTTTTGTCGGATTATAGGGATGTTTTTGAGGAGCCTAAGCTCAATTCCCTCCCTCCTCATAGAGAGTGTGACTGTGCTATAGAATTGATTCCTGGCAGTAAGTTCCCTAAAGGTCGTTTATTTAATCTGTCACTGCCAGAGCATACTGCTATGCGGAATTATATTAAGGAGTCCTTGGAAAAGGGACATATTCGTCCATCTTCGTCCCCTCTGGGAGCAGGTTTTTTTTTCGTGGCAAAAAAAGATGGTTCTCTGAGGCCTTGTATAGATTATCGCCTTCTGAATAAGATTACAGTCAAATACCAGTATCCATTGCCATTATTTACGGATTTGTTTGCTCGCATTAAGGGGGCTAGGTGGTTCACTAAAATAGATCTTCGTGGTGCGTATAATCTGGTGCGGATAAAACAGGGTGATGAGTGGAAAACCGCATTTAATACGCCTGAGGGCCATTTTGAGTATTTGGTAATGCCTTTTGGACTCTCCAATGCTCCGTCAGTCTTTCAGTCCTTTATGCACAATATTTTCCGTGAATATCTGGATAAGTTTATGATTGTGTATTTGGATGATATTTTGGTGTTTTCTGATGACTGGGAGTCTCATGTTCTACAGGTCAGGAAGGTGTTTCAGGTTTTGCGGGCCAATTCTCTGTTTGTGAAGGGCTCAAAGTGTCTCTTCGGAGTCCAGAAGATTTCTTTTTTGGGGTACATTTTTTCTCCTTCTACTATTGAGATAGATCCCGTTAAGGTTCAGGCTATTTGTGACTGAACACAACCTACATCTGTTAAGAGCCTTCAGAAGTTCTTGGGGTTTGCTAATTTTTATCGTCGGTTCATTGCTAATTTTTCCAGTATTGTTAAACCTTTGACTGATTTGACTAAAAAGGGTGCTGATGTTGCTGATTGGTCTCCTGCGGCCGTGGAGGCCTTTCGGGAACTTAAGCGCCGGTTTTCTTCTGCTCCTGTGTTGTGTCAACCAGATGTTTCACTTCCTTTTCAGGTGGAGGTTGATGCTTCTGAGATTGGAGCGGGGACGGTTTTGTCACAGAGAAGTTTTAATGGCTCGGTGATGAAGCCATGTGCTTTCTTCTCTAGAAAATTCTCGCCCGCCGAGCGCAATTATGATGTGGGTAATCGGGAGCTTTTGGCCATGAAGTGGGCATTTGAGGAGTGGCGTCATTGGCTTGAGGGTGCTAAACATCGCGTGGTGGTCTTGACTGATCACAAGAATCTCATTTACCTTGAGTCTGCCAGGCGTTTGAATCCTAGACAGGCTCGTTGGTCGTTATTTTTTTCTCGTTTCAATTTCGTGGTTTCATACCTGCCAGGTTCAAAGAATGTGAAGGCAGATGCTCTTTCCAGGAGTTTTGTGCCTGACTCTCCTGGAGACACTGGGCCTGCTGGTATCCTTAGGGATGGGGTAATATTGTCCGCCGTATCCCCAGACTTGCGACGCGCATTGCAGGAGTTTCAGGTGGATAAACCGGATCGATGTCCACCAGAAAGACTGTTTGTTCCGGATGATTGGACCAGTAGAGTCATCTCCGAGGTCCATTCTTCTGTGTTGGCTGGTCATCCTGGAATATTTGGTACAAGAGACTTGGTGGCCAGGTCTTTTTGGTGGCCTTCCTTGTCTAGGGATGTGCGTACCTTTGTGCAGTCTTGTGAAGTGTGTGCTCGAGCTAAGCCTTGCTGTTCACGGGCTAGTGGGTTGTTGTTATCCTTGCCCATCCCGAAGAGGCCTTGGACGCACATTTCCATGGATTTTATTTCTGATCTCCCGGTTTCACAGAAAATGTCCGTTATCTGGGTTGTGTGTGACCGCTTTTCTAAGATGGTTCATTTGGTGCCCTTGCCTAAGTTGCCCTCCTCCTCTGAGTTGGTTCCTTTGTTTTTTCAGAACGTGGTTCGCTTGCATGGGATTCCGGAGAACATCGTTTCTGACAGGGGATCCCAGTTTGTGTCTAGATTTTGGCGGACGTTTTGTGCCAAGATGGGCATTGATTTGTCTTTCTCGTCTGCATTCCATCCTCAGACGAATGGCCAGACGGAGCGAACTAATCAGACCTTGGAAACTTATTTGAGGTGTTTTGTTTCTGCTGATCAGGATGACTGGGTTGCTTTTTTGCCACTGGCCGAATTTGCTCTTAATAATCGGGCTAGTTCGGCCACGTTGGTCTCTCCTTTTTTTTGTAATTCGGGGTTTCATCCTCGTTTTTCCTCTGGTCAGGTGGAGTCTTCGGATTGTCCTGGAGTGGACGTGGTGGTGGACAGGCTACATCACATTTGGAATCAGGTGGTGGACAATTTGAAGTTATCTCAGGAGAAGACTCAGCAGTTTGCTAATCGCCGTCGCCGCGTGGGTCCCCGACTTCTTGTTGGGGACTTGGTGTGGTTGTCTTCTCGTTTTGTCCTTATGAAGGTCTCTTCTCCTAAGTTCAAGCCTCGGTTCATCAGTCCTTATAGGATCTCGGAGATTCTTAACCCTGTATCTTTCCGTTTGGATCTCCCAGCATCGTTCGCTATTCATAATGTGTTCCATCGGTCGTTGTTGCGGAGGTATGAGGTGCCTGTTGTTCCTTCGGTCGAACCTCCTGCTCCGGTGCTGGTGGAGGGAGAATTGGAGTATGTTGTTGAAAAGATCTTGGATTCTCGTGTTTCCAGACGCAAACTCCAGTATTTGGTTAAGTGGAAGGGTTATGGTCAGGAGGACAATTCCTGGGTGGTCGCCTCCGATGTTCATGCGACTGATTTGGTCCGCGCCTTCCATAGAGCTCACCCTGATCGCCCTGGGGGTTCTCGTGAGGGTTCGGTGACCACTCCTCAAGGGGGGGGTACTGTTGTGGATTCTGTTTGCGGGCTCCCTCTGGTGGTTACTGCTGGTACTGGGTGACTTTGGTGGGTTGCGGCCTTTGGTTTCCATCTGTCCATCAGAGGCTGGGTGTTTCCTATTTTACCTGGCCTTTCTGTCATTTCCCTTGCCGGCTATCAATGTGTTCAGATGTGCTCTGTTTGGTTCCTGCCTACCTGCTCCCAGATCTTTCAGGATAAGCTAAGTGCTGATTTTCAGTTGTTTGGTTTTTTTGTCCAGCTTGCTTAGAATGTCTCTTTGTTAGCTGGTTGCTCTAGTGGACTGAGGTTCTCCCCATGTGCCATGAGTTGGCACATGGGTTCTTGTAATCTCAGGATGGTTTTTTTGATTAGGGTTTTTTTGCTGACCGCTCAGTCCCCTTTTGTGTCATTCTGCTTTCTAGTTTTCAGCGGGCCTCTATTTGCTAAAGCTATATACATCATCTCTATGTGTGTGCCTTCCTCTCATTTCACCGTCAATACATGTGGGGGGCAACTATACCTTTGGGGTTAATTCCTCTGGAGGCAAGTGAGGTCTTTGTTTTCTCTGCAGTACTAGTTAGGTCTTAGGCTGGTGCGTGGCGTCTAGAACCAACGTAGGCACGCTCCCTGGCTATCTCTAGTTGCGTTTGTCAGGCGTAGGGCAGCGGTCAGCCCAGGTTCCATCACCCTAGAGCTCGTCCAATATTTATTATACTTTGCTTATCCTGTGCTATCCCTAGCCATTGGGGATTCATGACAGTCTGGCCTGCCACTTTTGAATTGGCCTGCCCTATCTGTGTGATATATATTCTGTGTCCTGTGAGTAAAGAGTTGTCACACTAGAAATACATGGAGAAGCAGTGATATTTTATATGCGCCCATGTAATGAAGCCTTTCTAGTCAGCGTCCTTCATTCAGAATCCAGCCAAAGCAGAGTGGACCTCCTAAAACACAGGGTGGTACTGAAAGAGGTACTCCAGCACAGCAGACCCCGTTACACCAACCTTAACCCAAATACCAACCCTAATCCAAACCCAAATCCCAACCCTAACCCTAATCCCAACTCTAACCCTAACTTTAGCCCCAACCCTAACCCTAACTTTAGCCCCAACCCTAGCCCTAACCCTAACTTTAGCACCAACCCTAACCCTAACTTTAGCCCCAACCCTAACCCTAACTTTAGCACCAACCCTTGTGAAATGCATCAGTCCACAGGCTGTGCCCCTGGGCAGAGGGGACAAGATATTCTCCTTCTGACCTCCCCCACCTTTGTAATTCCCACAGTAAATATCGGCAGGCTCCGGCCACCTGCAGCTATTGTAATGTATGTCTGGCCTGCCGCTTTTCAATTGGCCTGCCCTCTGTATCTGTGTGATATATATTCTGTGTCCTGTGAGTAAAGTGTTGTCACACTGGAAATATGTGGAGAAGCAGTGATCTTTTATATGTGCCCATGTATCCAAGGAATTCCAGCCAGCGTCCTTCATTCAGACTCTAGCCAAAGCAGAGTGGACCTCCTGAAACACGGGGTGATACTGAAAGAGGTACCCCAGCACGGTAGACCCCTTTACAATTGGTTTAGTATCTTCAATATTACTATGGCCAAATTAAAAATAAAATGTTGGAAAAGCTGTTTCAATGGATTATCTCAAGTAATCCCCTCTCCTCTGGATGGGCGATCCGACTGCTGGGACCTCCATGATTGTGATAATCGGAGCTCTGTAGAGCACCATGTACGAGTTTGCAAATGCAGCTGTGGTCTATCATACATACTGTGGCGGCATTCACATGTGGTTCTTCAAATATCTCCTTTTAGGAGAGTGAGGGGCACGACAAAGTAAAGCAAAATTCACTGATCATGGTGAGGAGTGTTACAGTTTGTGGGCTGGTGGTGTTTGTGTGGCAGGGCTGCTTTTTTGTCCCAGTCCGGCCCTGCTTGAGTGTTAGAAGGTTTTTCAAAAATCCTACTCTAGCTACTGGACTTCATGAAACTATCGTAATTAAAACAGTTGTAATTACATTGATTTGCATGATTGTAGGTTAATTATAATTATATGTTCTATTAACTATTGTTATGAATGCTCTGCTCATTTAACCAGCTTTTTTTCTCAGCATCTGTTTCCTAATATTCCATTTTTTTCCAACTCATTGTTCTGTCTGTTATTGTTCCCCTTTGCTGTCAAAGTTTCAAACGAGATAGATGTTGTCCTTTTGAATTTAACATGAAAATACTTTTGTCTCCATTAAACGTACAGGACTGCTCCCTACGTAGCGATGCTCAGGAGCCATACAATCACTGTGCAGTTTAATGAAACCAGTCCATTATACCATTCACCGCCTGTCTTTTCTTCAAGATAAATGACAAATATGAAGGATAAGTCACAATAAATATAGACAAAAAAAAGAAATGATGTTGAAAGAAGTATGTATTTTCATGATAGAAGTCAGAATACAATAGAATTGATCATCACAAATAGTACAAGATATTCAATTTAAAAACTGCGCTAAAAATAATGCCGAGAATGCACATCTGTTCACATCATCCTGTTCTGGACAGTACATTCTATGCTGAACGCCTTTTTAGTTTCAATAATTTTTATTTTCAATAACATAGCAATTGAACAACAGTTTCCCTTACAAGGGAGTTCAATAAGCATTAAATCTGAACAAAGTGGAAAAACCATATATATATTAAACTCAAATTCAAAAATACAAATATAACAAGAAAAGGACATGGGGAGACATAAAAGAGGGAAAATGGGGAAGGAAATGAGATACTGCACTTAATTTCATGGTACGCTGTAGTATATTTACCAGATAAAGTTATACTATGTTCCACTTCATAAGTTCCATCTCCCACCTCCCCGCACCCCACCCAACTCCGACTCAACCCCAATGTTATCAGAATCTCTCACAGGGTAATAGAATCTCAAATAGATAGAGTCAAGGTTTGTTCAAGATTTAAGTCCGTATTAAGATCTATCCACGGTTTCCAAATCTGGTAGAAGGCCTCCCACAAATCCTCCCTAGTCGCATGTATACGTTCATATAGGAGGATTGAATTCATTTTATCCTTAACTGTCTGGACAGAGAGAAACGGCGACCTCCAGTTGGTAGCTATATGTAGCTTAGCGGCCATAAGCAGTTGGCCTATCAGCCTATGGAATTTATTAGTAAATCCCGGGTATTTGGCTCCCAGTAGGAATGTGGCCGGGTCAGGTCGTATTGCCCCGCCATACATTTTTCCAATTATTAATCCTACTTCCTGCCACATAGCCGAGGCAACCGGGCACTCCCACCAAATATGCTTCATATCTCCCACTGCGCCACATCCTCTAAAGCATTTATCTGAAATGTTGGGGTATATAGCGTGAAGTTTACTTGGAACTTGGTAAGTTCTATGTAAGACCTTAATGGATGTTTCTGTCAGGGAGGTTTGATGACTACCCCTGGAAACTGTATCACAGCATCGTCTCCAACTTTCCAAAGTTAATTGGATACCCAGATCTTCCTCCCACTGTTTCATGTAATATAGTTTGTCAGCTCCATGTACAGTATTGAGGCATCCGTACAGCAGAGAGACAGTTCCCTTTCCCAGTGGGTCATCCATGCATCTCTGCTCAAAGCAAGTCGCGCGAAAAGGGATTTTCTGCTGTAGAGACTGTTCTGCAAAGTGGAAAACCTGACAGATCCGGAAGGTTTCGCTAATGGGTGGATTGTATTTATGAAGGAATTCTTGTCTAGATAAAATTATATTAAAAGGTGAGCAGAGGTGCCTTAGAGTAGTAATTCCGTTAACTTTCCACCAAGTAAAAGAACGTGGGTCAAGTCCTGGTGGAAACATGGGGTTGCAGAAGAGGGTGGTCAGGGGGGCGGACTCAGATTGGAGTTTAAATTTAAATCTTTCCTTCCTCCAAAGAATCAGGGAGTGTGCTGTGAAAGGTGTTGTAATGTGTAGACCTTTTGGTAGTTTTTGTGTGGACCACATAAGGCCTGACAAGGAAAACGGAAGTAAGAGGGATGATTCCAGGTCAACCCATCTCGGAGCATGGTTGGCAGCGCAAGCATTAGCCAATTGGGCCAACTGAGCCGATTTGTAATATAGTGTGAAGTTAGGCATGGAAAGCCCCCCCAGTCTTCTGTGTATGAACATAGTTTTTTGACGAATTCTGGGTTTTTTCCCCTGCCAAATAAATTTTGAAATCATAGAGTGAACCTCGTGTAGGGTCTCACGGGGCAACGGTATGGGGAGAGAGCGGAACAAGTACAGAAATCTAGGCAAAGAGACCATTTTAATTGCATGTAATCTGCCCAACCAGGATAATTTCATGGCAGACCATCTAGCTAAGTCAGCTCGGAGATTTTTTATTAATGGGAGATAATTCCACTTAAATAGGGTCGACTTATGAGAGGTGAGGTTGACTCCGAGATAAGTTATATAGTGTTCATTTTTTGTAAATTTGAACTGGGAGATAATATTTGTTTGCATGTCTTTAGTGGTGTTAAGGAATAGAGCTTCGGATTTGTCAACATTAATTTTGAGTCCTGAGATCGACTCAAATCTACGTAGAAGTGAAAATAAATTTGGGAGAGTGGTAATTGGGCTGGATAGAGTCAGTAGTAAATCATCCGCAAATAAGCTTGCCTTATATTGTGCGCCAAGTCCCACAGGTCCAAGTATGTTCGGGTTGAGCCTTATTGCCTCAGCCAGTGGCTCCATGGCCATGGCAAATAGGGCTGGAGAAAGTGGACAGCCTTGTCTCGTCCCCCTTTGTATGTTGATAGGAGTAGGTTTAGTTGACGGGAGTTTCAGATAGGCTGTTGGACTGTCATATAATAGTTGAAGGCATGAAATAAGGGTGCGAGGAATGCCAAATCTGGATAAAACTTCAAATAGGTAGGACCATGAGATCGAGTCGAAAGCTTTTTCTATGTCTAAAGCTAATACTAGTAGGGGTTGTTTATGGTAGTTTGCTGAGTGTATGATATTTAGATTCCTTCTAATATTATCA
The DNA here is from genome assembly GCF_051348905.1 of Ranitomeya variabilis. Lineage (NCBI taxonomy): Eukaryota > Metazoa > Chordata > Amphibia > Anura > Dendrobatidae > Ranitomeya > Ranitomeya variabilis. The sequence goes on along the minus strand of NC_135232.1, from coordinate 820,533,833 downwards.
GGACCTTGTCTATTAGGTATGAATCCCACTTGGTCGCGGTGAATAAGGTTAGGTAAAAATTTGTTGAGCCTAGTGGTAATGAGGGATGTAAAGAGTTTGAGGTCAACATTTAGTAACGATATGGGTCTATAATTCTTGGGGAGGAGATGGTCTTTCTTTGGTTTTGGGATTACCGCCACATGGGCGATATAGAATTCAGGGGGCATCTGGGTGCCATTTAGTAGAGCATTACAGTAATTTTTAATGTGCGGTGTGAGGATGGTTGTAAGCTTCTTGTAGTATTGTGCCGTTAGGCCGTCAGGTCCGGGTGCTTTGTTTTTTTTAAGGTTTTTGATTACTGCAGAAATTTCATCCTCTGATACTGGTGTATGTAGTTGGTCTATTGAGGAGTTGGGGATTTTAGGTAATTTTAATTCATCTAGGAAGGAGGATAAGGATTGCGGTGATGATACCTGTGGGGAGGTATATAGTTTCTGGTAGTAGTCTCGAAATGTTTTGTATACTATATCCGGGTGTGCGGAAATTCTGCCTTTGGAGTCTTTGATAGAGGTGACATTATTTAAAGATTCTTTGCATCTAAGTCTACGTGCCAACATACCAGAAGGTTTATTTGCATATTTATAAAAAGTTGACTTAGTCCACGTTAACGCTCTCTCTGTTTTGTTTGTAAGAATAGTATCTAACTGTAGTTTAGTGTCTCTGATTTGTTTAATCAGAAAGAGGGAAGTGGTGGTCTGGTTGGCAAGTTCAAGTTTCATAAGTTTGGTCTCTAAGCGTGTTTGTAATTCAGATCTTTGTTTCTTTTTATTGGACGCAATTTTGATTAGTGAGCCAGTAATAAATTTTTTATGTGCCATCCACACTAGTCCAGGAGAGGTGTCATCAGTGGAATTGGTTTGAAAGTACAGTCCCAACTCCTCTTTGATTTTAGAGAGTGTAGCAGGATCAGTAAGTAAGGATTCGTTAAGTCTCCATTTGAATAATTTAGAAGTGGTGACATTGAATTTAAATGTTGATAGGACAACATCATGATCAGACCATGATGATGGAATATGACGGGAGAATAGGACAGATGGGATCGTTCTTGCATTAGTTAGGTGTAGGTCTATTCGAGAATAGGACTGGTGTGCAGGTGAGAAATATGTGTAACCCTTTATAGGACCATTTAGCTCCCTCCATACATCAACCAAGCAGTTGTCTTTCATTAGGTGTTGGATTTTCTTTTTGTCAGCTTTTGTTAAATCCGATCTCTTCTGGGCGCTGCTATCTAATTTAGGATTAATGATAAAGTTGAAGTCGCCGCACCAGATAAGGTGGTCATATGTAAGAGTGGTTAGTTTTGATATAATTAGCTGAAAGACAGATCTCTGGGAAGATGCGGGCAAATAGCTATTAACAATGCAAATTGTCAGGTTTCGTGACGTTCCATGAGTAATAAGGAATCTGCCCTCTGAGTCCGAATGTGTGCTAATGAGCTGAAATGGGAAGTTATTCCTAATGAAAGTGGCGACACCTCTCGTTTTTTTATCCCAGTTTGACATATAGTGCTGTGAATACTTGGCATCGAAGTATTTAGGGTGGGAGGAGGTGGAAAAATGGGTTTCCTGGAGACAAATAATGTCTGGTGCGTGTTTTGAGTAGTCAAGGAAGGCTTTCTTACGTTTAATGGGCGAGTTGAATCCTCGGACATTATGAGAAATAACATTACACATTTTTTAGTGAATATTTACCGCTGAAGAATGAGGAGGCTCGAGCTGGAACCAGAACCGCGTTTCCGATTAGCAGGTGTTGAATTAAGTGATAAGTGCAGTGACGATTTCTGTGGGAAAACAATGGGGAGGAAACAGACTGGGGGAAGACATAGACAAACATAACAGTTAATAATAACAAACGGATATTATATCCGGAAAATATGGCGATCTGGTTTACCATATTAAGTGGAGTACCAGGTGTCGCCAAGTTTAGGCAGCATGTTCTATACCCGACATTCAGGCCCTTAATAGAGAGATTGATATGAAGGGGAGAAAGAGGGAAAAAAAAAAAAAAAAAAAAAAAAAAAAGGGTAAGGGGAGGGAGAGATAGAAGAGAAAAGGAAGGGACTGCAGTACCGGAATTATTGGGAAGGAAAGGGAGGTAGGGGGGAATTAGAATGAGGTAAGGTAGGGGAGGAATAACATAAATTAAAGATGTAGTAGTCTGATGAATCACTCGTATTTAAAGTCAGAATAGAATATCTATGCAAATATTTAGTATATAATTACTAATTAATTCTGGAGGGCTGAGAGGAGAGGCAGCAAAGAGCCATCAGCCTCTTCCCCCCAACTCCAGGAGCAGTCAGGATGGATAGTATCAGCTCGCTCCGCTCCACGGAAATCAAGTTGGGTGGTCTTGTGATTTGGACATATCAGACGACTCGTACGTTTTGGCTCCTTGTTCTGGGAGCGTTTTGCCATTCTCTTTGTGGTCTTGGCTTCCCCTGCGGCATGACTGAAGTCTCTAATGGGATCGGGATCCCAGCTTTAAGCATGGCTTGTTTCCCTTCTTCTAGTGTACGGCAGGTGTACAGTTGAGAGTTATATGTAAAGATGAGGGCGAAGGGAAAGTTCCATCTGTATTTAACCTGTGCTGTCTGCAGGGCTGATGTTACTGGTTTGAGGGATCTCCTCCTGGCGAGGGTGGTTGACGCAATATCCGCATAGATATGTACCGAAGATGGCAGTCCCGGTAGGTCTGGGTTATCACGTGCAGCATTCAAGATTAGATCTCGTGCCTCCTCATAATGTAGTTTTAGAATCACATCTCTGGGCATATCGCTATTGCGTGGTCTGCCCAGGGCTCTATGAATTCTAGTGATATGTAGGATAGACTGATCTGTGTCAGGCAGTAGTGCGGTGAAAAGGGCAGCAGCAGTGTCTTTGAGAGCTACAATATTTTCGGGAAGACCCCTGATCCGCAGGTTACCCCGACGTGATCTATTTTCATAGTCTTCGCATCGAAGTTCCAGTTCTGCGACACGTTCTGCATGTAGTTTGAGGGTTTCACGATCTTCTTCTAGGGCATCTGCAGTGGCATCCATCTTTTCCTCCAGGACCACTGTACGTTGCATAATGTCCTGTATCTGGGAGGAGATCTTCTGCATAGCTGAGGAAAGCTCAGATCGGAAAGTCTCTTGTAAGGATTTGGTAAGAGCTGCCGTGGAGATCGTTGTCTCAATGTGGGGACCGGTCTCATCTCGGTCCATTATATCTCCCGTGTTCCCCGTAGAGGCCGAGGAGAGAGAAGTCGTAGTAGTCGTCTTGGAAATGCTGCTACTCTGAAAAAGATCTGCGATATTACGGCCCGGTATTTGTGCCGCGCCTCGCTTCTTAGGCATTACCAGAAGGAGGGTCTCTTGAGAGTGTAGGGAGTCCAGTTGTTGTGTGTCTGGCGAAATTCAGGTGCTGATTATGGCCTAAATAGGTAGATCGGGTAGCGGAGATCAGCAAGACATGACTGTCACCGCCGAAAACCGCACATGCGCCTCTGAGAAAAGGATTTTTCAGATAATCCTCATAGTGTGCACAGAATTAGGGCTCAACATGGACACTAAGTGTCGCTATCGTATCAGTGGGGACGTTCTGTGGCCAGCTGAGTCTTTTTTGTGTATTATAAAATATATCCCCAGTTCTAAAATCAGGCACTAGATGTCACTAGATATCTGTCTTTCAGAGGGTCTCTTTTGCCTAAATGAGTCCCAGGAGGACACCAGTAACACAGAGACTAAAGTCTGAAAATTATACTAGTATTTGTGGCGCTTAAAGTTGTTTGAAGTGCAGTTTTTCTTCTGTAGGTTTAATTCAGAAGCTGGTGTGAGAGAAACAGCAATGAAAAAAAAAAAATGCAGCGCTGAGTTATGAAGTGTAATTATAGACTGTAGGTGAGGAGAGGTCTCAGCACTAGATATAGTTTATTATTGTAGTGCACACCAATTGCTCTGTCAGCACACTCCTCTCCTCCAGTATGCCCTCCTCCCTATATGGAGAGATGGCTTAGGGACCTTCAATTGTCCAGCAGTTTGCGCGCTGCAGCGCTGACCCAGGGGGTGAGCTGAGCCTCAGGCCGTGACTGCCTCTTTGCAAGATGGTGGCGTTTGGCGCCAAAAGAAGGATCAGGGAGAGGGAGCAGTTGAATGGCGCCTCTAAGAGTCTGCTGGCTCCTCAACTGGACGCCCCACCTTGGATAATGAACCAACAGGTAAGTGGCCACTGAGGTAATGGAGCGGGGCCTTACCGCTGGTGCACAGAGCCGCGGTCCGCCTGTCCAGCAGTGCGGTACTCCGCAACTAAGATGGCCGCCGCGCCTTCTGGGGGCCACTATCCTCCCGCACTTCTTGTTCCCCCACTCACCGGATCTTCTCGGAGCTTTGCCGCGTACCCGGGCGAGCTCCTTTGTGCCGGCACTCGTTCTACTGATCTCTGTCACCGGAGCAGCACGTCTCCTCCTCCAGGCTCCAGCTAACAGGTGGAGATAACAACTCTCAGTGGGAGCGTTCTGGCTCCCGTCGGTACCGGGGACCTGTCGGTATGTCGTCCCGGATGGGTGAGGTGCACTGAGGGTCTCTTGGTCCGGGGTCCACGGGGTGAAAAAGTGGGTTCCCACTCTGCAGTTTGTTAAAAACCGAGGAGCTCCTCCAGCACACGTCTGCTCGGCTCCCAGTCCAGGCCACGCCCCCGCTGAACGCCTTTTTAATTGTAAGAGCTGGTTTTTGTCATACAAAGATTCAAATCCTCTTTATATAACCAGGTCTACATAGACCTTAAAGAGGGACTCTGGGAATAGAAAACAAATGTCATTAAAACTTTATTCCTAAATATATTTAACTAGCAAATCACACTTGTTTTCTAGGAAGGATTACTATAGAACATGTCTTTTAACAGTGACCGAAACATCATGTTAATAGGACCAGGGCCAGCATTAGCGTCAGGCAGACCAGGCAGCTTCCTAGGGCCCCTGCGCCCCCAGCCAGTCGCCTGCAGCCAGCGCCAACTGCCCCCCGCCGCCGCATTGAACTATATTGGTGTCATAGAAGCCAGTACAGTTCAAAGCAATGATGGAGGAGAGAGCATCAGCTGACGATCCCTCTCCCTTCATTCCCCTCTGCCTCTGACACTGCGGGTGCGCGATGATGTCACTTCATAGCGCACATGCTGTGTGCCGGGCAGTGCAGCTGCTGAGACCGAAGCACAGAGCCTGGAGCACCAGGAGCAGCACGGGGCACGGGGAGAGGTGAGGATTGTGGGTCTTTTTAATATATCGGCTACATTATATTCTATGGGGGGCGGCTGTATTAGAGTCTATGGGGGAAGGCTGTATTATATTCTATGGGGGAAGGCTGTATTATATTCTATGGGGGAGGGCTGTATTATATTCCATAGGGGAAGGCTGTATTATATTCTATGGAGGAGAGCTGTATTATATTCTATGGGGGAAGGTTGTATTATATTCTATGCGGAGGGCTGTATTAGATTCTATGGGGGAGGGCTGTATTATATTCTATGGGGGTTACATATATTCTATCGGGAGGGCTGTATTATATTCTATGGGGGGTTACATTATATTCTATGGGGAAGGGCTGGATTATATTCTATGGGGCAGGGCTGGATTATAGTTACATAGTTATTAGGGTTGAAGGAAGACTTTAAGTCCATCTAGTTCAACCCATAGCCTAACCTATCATGCCCTAACATGTTGATCCAGAGGAAGGCAAAAAAAACCATGTGGCAAAGAGTAAGCTCCACATTGGGGAAACAAATTCCTTCCCGACTCCACATACGGCAATCAGACTAATTCCCTGGATCAACACCCTATCAAGGAATCTAGTGTATATACCCTGTAGAATTATACTTTTCCAGAAAGGTATCCAGTCCCCTCTTAAATTTAAGTAACGAATCACTCATTACAACATCATACGGCAGAGAGTTCCATAGTCTCACTGCTCTTACAGTAAAGAATCCGCATCTGTTATTATGCTTAAACCTTCTTTCCTCCAGATGTAGAGGATGCCCCCTTGTCCCTGTCTCAGGGCTATGATTAAAAAGATCATCAGAAAGGTCTTTGTACTGTCCCCTCATATATTTATACATTAAAATAAGATCACCCCTTAGTCTTCGTTTTTCCAAACTAAATAGCCCCAAGTGTAATAATCTATCTTGGTATTGTAGACCCCCAAGTCCTCTAATAACCTTGGTTGCTCTTCTTTGCACCCGCTCTAGTTCAGCTATGTCTTTCTTATACACCGGAGACCAGAACTGTGCACAGTATTCTAAGTGTAGTCGAACTAGTGACTTGTATAGAGGTAAAATTATGTTCTCCTCATGAGCATCTATGCCTCTTTTAATGCATCCCATTATTTTATTTGCCTTTGTAGCAGCTGCCTGACACTGGCCACTGAATATGAGTTTGTCATCCACCCATACACCCAGGTCTTTTTCATTGACAGTTTTGTCCAGAGTTTTAGAATTAAGCACATAGTTATACATCTTATTACTTCTACCCAAGTGCAAGACCTTACATTTATCCCCATTAAAGCTCATTTGCCATTTATCAGCCCAAGCTTCTAGTTTACATAAATCAGCCTGTAATATAAAATTGTCCTCCTCTGTATTGATTACCCTGCAGAGTTTAGTGTCATCTGCAAATATTGAAATTCTACTCTGAACGCCCCCTACAAGGTCATTAATAAATATGTTAAAAAGAAGAGGGCCCAATACTGACCCCTGTGGTACCCCACTGCTAACCGCGACCCAGTCTGAGTGTGCTCCATTAATAACCACCCTTTGTTTCCTATCCCTGAGCCAGCTCTCAACCCACTTACACATAATTTCCCCTATCCCCATTATTCTCATTTTATGTATCAACCTTTTGTGTGGCACCGTATCAAAAGCTTTTGAAAAGTCCATATACACTACATCTACTGGGTTCCCTTGGTCCAGTCCAGAACTTACCTCTTCATAGAAGCTGATCAAATTAGTCTGACATGAACGGTCCCTAGTAAACCCGTGCTGATACTGGGTCATGAGGTTATTCCTCTTCAGATACTCCAGTATAGCATCCCTTAGAATGCCCTCCAGGATTTTACCCACAGTAGAGGTTAAGCTTACTGGCCTATAATTACCGAGTTCAGTTTTTGTCCCTTTTTTGAATATTGGCACCACATTTGCTATACGCCAGTGCTGTGGTACAGACCCTGTTATTATGGACTCTTTAAAGATTAAAAATAATGGTGTCACGATCCATGTTTGGATCTGTGGCAGATCTGGTTTCCCTCTAACTTAAACCTTTTTTCCTTTCTGGTCATTGGGGGTTAATGCAGTTTTTTCCCCCCGGTGGCCGCTGGTGTTATTGCATTGCTGCTGGGTCAGCTGATGTTTGTGACCACTCCCACCATCCTTTATAAGGTCACCTGGTGCATCAGCTGACTGTTGGTTATACAGGTCCTTTCAGGAGACCAACCTTGCAGTAGCAGCTCCCTGGTGTCAGCCAAGTCTGGTGTTTGGAGCTCAGTTGCTGTACTATCTGTGTTTTGGAGTCTGCAGCGGTGTGCAAAAGCTAAGTTCTGAATTTTTGTTACTTTGTAGTTTGTGCATTCACCTTTTGGTATCGTGTTCCCCACACTCTCATATTGTTTATTTGCTTTGTGGTGCTGTTTACACTGTTCACCTCCTAGGGTGGGGGTTGGGTTTTAATTCAGGGTTTAACAGGAGACAGGGACAGGTCAATGACTTGGGCCTCCCTACCTTCAAGGGTACCCCCAGATAAGGAAAGACAGGGCTTCCCCTAGCCTGAGGGGCAGTTCACGGACCCAGATTCCTCATCTCCTGTCTTCCTATTTCTGCCCCCGTGACATTATAACCAACCGTTCCTTTTTTTTTCTGGCGAGCCATGGCCCAAATGCAGGCCTTTGCCCAATTGCTACAGACTATCACCGAGGAGTGTAAGGTGCTGCGTGGTGAGGTGGTGCAGCAGCTGCAGCAATTGTTGGGGATTTGGGCCTCGGCTCAGGTACAGGCTCAACCAGAACCCAAGATATCTCTCCCAGACAGGTTCTCTTGAGGGAGAGATACATTTTTGTTTTTTAAGGAAGCCTGCAAGTTGTATGTCAGGCTCCGCCCTCGTTCATCAGGAAGTGAGGAACAACGGGTGGGAATCTGTTGTGAACTCTATTTTTAGGCTCCCTCTAGTGGTCACAAGCGGTACTGTGTAGTGTTGTCTTTCTGCAGGTTGGCTGCATCAGCTGGTTCGTTATCCTTGGTTGGTTTCCTATTTAGCTCACCTGGATACTCAGTTCCTTGCCTGCTATCAATGTATTCAGTGCTCTTCAGATTCCTTGTGACTACCTTGCTCCCAGTCTCTCCAAGACAAGCTAAGTTTTTGTTTGTTCATTTTTTGATTATCGAAAAATAGCAAGGGCTTGTAATGAAACTAGCCGTATCTAAACCCTCAGAATTTATATATGTAAATAGCTATGGAGGATATTCATTAAATTAAAACATAACCTTTAATAAATATGAATAAAAACTAGGGTCCTAAAAAGACATATATTGACAGTGAAACAACGTGCTCATGTGAACCAGTGCTCAAGATAAAAAATTGGAACAGTCTTACCAATTTGGACGGACAAATGGAGGAAATGTCTCAGTTCCTATAAGGTAGGTGGTTCCACTATAAACAAGTAGAAATCAGGAAAGGGTAGGGACCAATGTTTCCTGTCTTCCCTGTAACCCCTTTAAAGAGCTCCTGCCCTCACAAGGACAGGCCCCAAGTGAACCCTGCTATGGGCATCCACCAACCATGTAAACCTAATTGTCTCTCTTCTCCCAGTTCATTTTTTGATTATCAGCATTCATCATGTTTCTTGTCCAGCTCGCTAAAATGTGATCTCCTCGCTTGCTGGTTGCTCTAGGGGACTGAGTTTCTCCCCCCACACCGTTAGTTGGTGCGGGGGTTCTTGAAATCTCAGTGTGGATATTTTTTAAGGGTTTTTTACTGACCGCACAGACCCCTTTTCTATTTTCTGCTATCTAGTATTAGTGGGCCTCATTTGCTGAATCTGTTTTCGCCCCTGTGTATGTGCCTTCCTCTTACCTCACCGTTATTACATGTTAGGGGCTTCTATATCTTTGGCGATTATTTCTCTGGAGGCAAGAGAGGTCTTTCTGAAGCCATTAAGAATGTTATGGTGGGGTTTCCCACCCCTACAAGTCTGAGTGAGTCTATGACTTTGTCGCTCAATTCTGGTCAGAGTTCGGTCACATTGCATAGACTCAGGTCTCTGTTCAAAAAATACAGCCAAAGGATGAGCAGATTTGCGCTCCTGCAAACGCCGATCAACCTGAATGGCTAAAGCCATAGAATCACTCGTCGCAAATCTGGGGAAATGGCAGACACGAGGTAAATCAGATTTTTGTGATCAGTCAAGACCAAAATGTCATCCAGATAATCAACTTGAATTTACTCTAAATCTAATTACTAACCTTTGTGTTTGATGCTTCTTGAAATCAGTTCATGCTTTGCTTTTGTACATAGTGCATGTGCAAATATTTAAGCAGCAGACATTTGCCAAGCATTACTTCCGTCAACCTTGTCGCGGGATGTGCGTTCCTTTGTGCAGTCTTGTGGGATTTGTGCTCGGGCTAAGCCTTGCTGTTCTCGTGCCAGCGGTTTGCTTTTGCCTTTGCCTGTCCCGAAAAGGCCTTGGACGCACATTTCCATGGATTTTATTTCGGATCTTCCAGTATCCCAGAAAATGTCTGTCATCTGGGTGGTGTGTGATCGTTTTTCCAAGATGGTCCATTTGGTGCCCTTGCCTAAGTTGCCTTCCTCCTCCGATTTGGTTCCTCTATTTTTTCAGAATGTCGTTCGCTTGCACGGCATTCCTGAAAATATTGTGTCTGATAGAGGATCCCAGTTTGTGTCCAGGTTTTGGCGGACTTTTTGTGCTAAGATGGGCATTGATTTGTCTTTTTCATCGGCCTTCCATCCTCAGACTAATGGCCAAACCGAGCGAACTAATCAGACGTTGGAAACTTATTTGAGATGTTTTGTTTCTGCTGATCAGGATGATTGGGTGACTTTTTTGCCATTGGCCGAGTTTGCCCTTAATAATCGGGCTAGTTCTGCTACTTTGGTTTCGCCTTTTTTCTGCAATTCTGGTTTCCATCCTCGTTTTTCCTCGGGTCAGGTTGAGTCTTCCGACTGTCCTGGAGTGGATTCTGTGGTGGATAGGTTGCAGCAGATTTGGAACCATGTGGTGGACAATTTGAGGTTGTCACAGGAGAAGGCTCAGCGCTTTGCCAACCGCCACCGCGGTGTGGGTCCCCGACTTCGTGTTGGGGATTTGGTGTGGCTGTCTTCTCGGTATGTTCCTATGAAGGTCTCCTCTCCTAAATTCAAGCCTCGCTTCATCGGTCCTTATAAGATCTTGGAAATCCTTAACCCGGTGTCTTTTTGTTTGGATCTCCCAGCATCGTTTGCCATTCATAATGTGTTCCATAGGTCTTTGTTGCGGAGGTATGTGGTACCTGTGGTTCCTTCTGTTGAGCCTCCTGCTCCGGTGCTGGTCGAGGGCGAATTGGAGTACGTGGTGGAGAAGATTTTGGATTCTCGTATCTCTAGACAGAGGCTTCAGTATTTGGTTAAGTGGAAGGGCTATGGTCAGGAGGATAATTCCTGGGTTGTTGCCTCTGATGTTCATGCGGCCGATTTGGTTCGTGCCTTCCACGCGGCTCATCCTGATCGCCCTGGGGGTCTTGATGAGGGTTCGGTGACCCCTCCTCAAGGGGGGGGTACTGTTGTGAACTCTATTTTTAGGCTCCCTCTAGTGGTCACAAGCGGTACTGTGTAGTGTTGTCTTTCTGCAGGTTGGCTGCATCAGCTGGTTCGTTATCCTTGGTTGGTTTCCTATTTAGCTCACCTGGATACTCAGTTCCTTGCCTGCTATCAATGTATTCAGTGCTCTTCAGATTCCTTGTGACTACCTTGCTCCCAGTCTCTCCAAGACAAGCTAAGTTTTTGTTTGTTCATTTTTTGATTATCAGCATTCATCATGTTTCTTGTCCAGCTCGCTAAAATGTGATCTCCTCGCTTGCTGGTTGCTCTAGGGGACTGAGTTTCTCCCCCCACACCGTTAGTTGGTGCGGGGGTTCTTAAAATCTCAGTGTGGATATTTTGTAAGGGTTTTTTACTGACCGCACAGACCCCTTTTCTATTTTCTACTATCTAGTATTAGTGGGCCTCATTTGCTGAATCTGTTTTCACCACTGTGTATGTGCCTTCCTCTTACCTCACCGTTATTACATGTTGGGGGCTTCTATATCTTTGGGGATTATTTCTCTGGAGGCAAGAGAGGTCTTTCTTTCTCTCTAGGGGTAGTTAGTTCCTCAGGCTGGCTCGAGACGTCTAGGATTTTTAGGCACGTTCACCGGCTACCTCTAGTGTGTTTGGATAGGTTCAGTTTTGCGGTCAGTCCAGTTTACCACCTCCCTAGAGCTTGTCCTATGTTTGTTACTTAGCTGGAGTAATTTGTGATCCTCAACCACTGATCAAGGATCATAACAAGAATCATTGTTTCCCTTCTTAAGGGTGATCCCCAATCCTGGGCCTTCTCCCTGCCGACCGGTTCACCATCCCTACGGTCGGTGGACGAGTTTTTTCCGGCTCTGGCTCTGGTGTATGGTGATCTCCCTGGCGGAATCCCGACTCCGTAAGATCAAGCAGGGGGGTTGGCCGGCTGAGGAGTACTGTTCTGAGTTCAGGAGGTGGGCCACTGACACATAGTGGAATGACCCTGCCCTTAGGAGCCATTTTGTGCAGGGTCTGTCCCCTAGGTTGCAAGATACTCTGGTGCAGTACGCAGCCCCCAGGTCGTTGGAGGCCGCCAAGTCCCTTGCCATCCAGGTGGATAGACGCTTGAGGGAGAGGCATACACCAAATGTGCCCCCTATAGTTCTAGCTAGGGAGGAAGACACACCTGGGCAGGCGGACAAACCCATGCAGGTGGGAGGAGTTGGTTCCCAAAATGGGTTGCCTGCAGTTCGCCGTGGAGTGGGGGCATGTTTCTACTGTGGGCAGACCGGTCATTTTATCAATGTCTGCCCAGCGCGTGCCAAAGTACCTGCACCATCTAAAGAGCCGCGTCCTCCTGGTCGTGTGGAGGGAGGCGACCAGGGTGTGTATATTTCCTGCATTTTTTTGTCTCAGTGTACCTTGCCTGCTGAGTTGGTTATTGGTGGGGCAACTGAGAATATTCCGGGGCTTGTGGACAGTGGAGCAGGAGTCAATTTGGTGGATGCTCATTTTGTCCAGACCCATGGCCTGATGAGTAGGACGCTAGCGAAACCCTTAAGTGTCCAGGCCATTGACTCTGCTCCGCTCAGCCAGGGGAGCATTACACAAGTCGTAGACAATATACATCTGCGTATAGGGGCTTGTCATGAAGAGTCTTTATCATGCTACGTCTTGGAGGGCATACCAACTGCCATGGTTTTAGGACTCCCTTGGTTGAAAAGACATAACACGGTCATAGATTGGCGGCCCAGGGAAGTAGTCAGCTGGGGTCAGTCGTGTAAGGACTGCTGCCCGGGAGCTACAATCTCTGCTGTTCTTCTACAACCTACCCCTTCCTCTCCAGTGGGGGCAGCAGAGATGCTGCCAGAGAGTAGGGGCAAGACTCTACCCTCACTACAGGTTAACCCAGTGGGTCAGAGAACTCTTAGGAGGAGGGGTCAGAGGAGGGTGGTGGTTCCCTCTGAGCATAATGGGGGTGTGAGTTTCATGACACAGGGGGACGCCTCTGTTGTCTATTCCTCAAAGAATTCTCCATTCTGTGGCAAACGTTTGCATGGAAATATACGTTCAGGTACGGACCTGTGTGTGAATGAGTACATATGGGTGTCTACCAAAAACATCAGGTGGAAGTGTGCAACTGGGACCTGGTGTCATGTCGGACGCTGTTCACACTAGGGCGTCCGACAGACAGTGGTAATTCCACTTACGTCCACTACACGCTCAGTGGCATTGGCTAGACTTTATCCAGCTTGCTCGGGGTTAATCTAGCTGGTAATTTGGTTGGAGGCTGGGTCATGCCCTCTGCCTTTAAATAGTTGTGCTGGACTTTGGGGCATCGCCGATTATAGCTTGTGTCTTGTGTCTGGTGATCTCGGTCTGGAGTGGTGGTCTAAGAGAAGGAATATCGTATCTGGTGGTGTATTATCCTTTGTCATATTTCTCCTTCCTATATTTGTATTTGTTTTGCCCTGTGCACATTATAGTGTATTCCTGTGTGACTGCGGTGTGGTGCGTTTTTCAGTTTTCCCTGTCTGTGCTTTCTGTGGGGATTGGTGTGTGGTCTCTTCACTGGGTGGCGGGTAGTGGTTTCAGCTTAGGGCTGAAACAGGAGACAGGGTCAGGCCTGGCGGCCCAGACATGCACACCTTTAGTGTAACTTCTGGGAGAGGGACAGACAGAGTTTCCCTAGCCTGAGGGATATCACAGGGGCCCGGGTAACCAGCCTTAGTCTACTCAGTACTCCCGTGACATTATAATCGGCCCAAAAAGAAGAAAAGGGAAAAAAAAAAGGTATTTTTTTTTGTCATGGATCCCATGACTTCCATAACCCGCCAGTTGAAGGCGCTGTTCTTACAGGTCTCTGAATTGAAGGGGGCAGTTCAGCAACAGGGTCTTGTGGTATCTAATGCGCAAGGGGAAACTGCAGGGAGAGTTGCAGAGCCAAAAATCCCTTTACCTAAGAGGCTTGCTGGGGAACACAGTAAATTTGTTGTTTTCCGTGAAGCTTGCAAATTGTATTTTCGTATGCGCCCGCTTTCCTCAGGTAATGAGGCTCAGCGTCTGGGCTTGGTTTTGTCACCACTGAACGGAGACCCCCAAGCATAGGTGTTTTCATTACCTTCTGATTCAGCTGCATTTAACTCAGTAGAGTATTTTTTCTGCTCTTGGACTCATTTATGATGATCCTGACAGATTGGCTCTAGCAGAATCTAAAATATGCGCTCTCCACCAGGGGAAGCGAATGGCGGAGGATTACTGTTCTGAATTTCGCCGCTGGGCGGTGGACACACAATGGAATTACCAGGCGCTGCGGAGTCAGTTTGTATGTGGGGTTTCGAGAAGGGTTAAACAAGCCCTTCTGATGTATGAGACTCCTGCTTCTCTAGAGTCTGCCATGAGTCTTGTTGTTCGCATTGATCGCCGTTTGCGTCAGGGGGCGCTAGAGACGCCGCCTTTGGGGGAGGTCGTAGGTGCAAGTGAGGTTGCTGCAGGTGAGCCCACGGAGCCTATGCAAATCGCAGGGGTGTCGCATCATCAAGCCCCCTCGCTCAGGAAGCAGGGACTCTGTTTTTGCTGTGGTAAAAAGGGGCATTATGTAAATGCTTGTCCTCTGTTTTCAAAGAAAAAGCGCAACGGCGGAAAACTACTAAGCTCAGAGGGGGTGGAGGAGGCCAATCTGAGCTTATGCATATCCTCCATGGTGGTCTCTCAATGTATGCTTCCTGCCAGAGTTATAGTCGCTGGCAGAGAGCTGCCAATCACTGTTTTTGTGGATAGTGGTTCGGCCACTAATCTCATTGATGAGGAGTTTGCGCGCACGGCCGGGTTCACGGTCGAAAGATTGCCTCATCCTATCCGGGTGGTCACCATCAATGCCACCCCTCTCCCACAGGGGGAGATTACTGAGTTTGTGGCTGAGGTTAAACTCCACATTGGGGTCCTACATTCTGAGCAGGTTACATGTAGGGTGCTCAGTAATCTTCCTGCACAAATGGTTCTGGGTTTTCCATGGTTGTCTATGCACAACCCGGTGATTGACTGGAAAACTCAGGACATAATTCAGTGGAGCGGATTTTGCCAGGAGAATTGCCTGGCCACATGTGTGTCCTCTGTGACTCCAAGCATTCTGAGTCACTGCTGGATTTTGCGGATGTGTTCTCAGAGAAGGGTTGCTCAGAATTGCCACCACATCGCCCCTGTGACTGTACTATTAGGTTTAAACCAGGGGCCAAATTGCCAAAAGCTAGGATGTTCAACATCTCTGGTCCTGAGAGGCAAGCGTTAAAAGACTACATTGCTGAGAGTCTGAGCAAAGGGCACATCAGGCCTTCGTCCTCGCCGGTGGCAGCGGGGTTCTTCTTCATTAAAAAGAAAGATGGCGGACTACGCCCGTGTCTGGATTTCAGAGAGTTAAACCAGATTACGGTTCGTGATCCATACCCTGTGCCTCTGATACCTGATTTGTTCAACCAGGTGGCTGGTGCTAAGTGGTTTTCCAAGCTTGACCTCAGGGGGCCGTACAACCTCATAAGAGTCCGTCAAGGTGATGAGTGGAAGACGGCTTTTAATACTCCCGAGGGTCATTTTGAAAATTTGGTGATGCCATTTGGGTTGACAAACGCGCCTGCAGTTTTTCAACATTTCATAAATGATGTATTCTCGCATGTTCTGGGGAAATTCGTTATTGTGTACCTAGATGACATTCTCATTTATTCATGTGACCGTGATACTCATTTAGAGCATGTGAGGCAGGTGTTACAGCTACTCAGGGAAAATAAGCTCTACGCTAAACTTGTGAAATGTGTATTTTCGGTTCAGGAGTTGCCTTTCTTGGGTTATATTATGTCTGCTTCAGGGTTTAAAATGGACGCCGCTAAGGTGCAAGCGGGGCTGCATTGGGAATGGCCTGATAACCTAAAAGCACTCCAGAGGTTCCTTGGGTTTTCCAACTATTATAGAAAGTTTATCAAGGATTTTTCTACCATTGCTAAACCGCTTACTGACATGACGAAAAAGGGTACCAATTTCTCCGCCTGGCCTCAGGCTGCTGTGCGCGCATTTGAATTTCTGAAGAACAGTTTTGCTTCGGCCCCCATTCTGGTGCAACCGGACGTATCCAAACCATTTACCGTGGAAGTTGATGCATCTGAGGTTGGAGTGGGGGCGGTGCTGTCACAAGGCTCATCCTTGGGCAAGTTGCGTCCTTGCGCCTTCTTTTCCAAGAAACTGTCGTCTGCCGAACGTAATTACGATATCGGCAACAGGGAGTTGTTGGCTTTTGAGGAATGGCGACACTTTTTGGAGGGGTCGGTCCATCAGGTTACAGTTATCACCGACCATAAAAATCTGCTGTATTTGGAGTCAGCCAAGCATCTGTCCCCCAGGCAGGCTCGCTGGGCATTGTTTTTCACGCTGTTCAACTTTTTTGTAACGTACCGACCTGGGTCTAAGAACACTAAAGCGGATGCTTTGTCCAGGTGTTTTCCAGGGGGAGAACCTCGGGAAGATCTGGTACCCATCCTCCAAAAGGGTGTAGTGGTCTCGGCTCTCACGACCGAAGTTGAGGCTGAGATTGCCGAGGCTCAGGAGAAGGTACCACCAGAGCTTCCAGTTAATAAATCATTTGTACCGCTCCATCTTCACCTAAAGGTGTTGGGTGAGCATCATGATGCGTTCCTGGCTGGCCATCCAGGGGTTAGGGGTACCTTGGAGTTGGTATCGCGTTGGTTTTGGTGGCCCAAAATCCGACAGGACGTTGTCTCGTACGTATCAGCATGTACCACGTGTGCTAGGGCTAAGACGTCCTGCTGGCACACTACATCCTCTCGGGGTACCCAGTAGGCCATGGACGGAGATTTCCATGGATTTTATCACAGATTTGCCCTCCTCTGCTGGGAACACGGTCATTCTGATGGTTGTTGATCGGTTCTCAAAGATGTCGCACTTTGTGTCTTTGCCTTCGTTGCCTAACGCTAAGACTCTGGCTCAGGTATTTGTGCAGGAGGTGGTCAGACTTCACGGGGTCCCGTCTGACATCGTGTCTTATAGGGGTACTCAGTTTGTGGCAAAATTTTGGAAAGCTTTTTGCTCACGGCTGGGGATCAAGTTGTCGCATTCGTCTGCATTTCATCCTCCAGTCAAATGGTCAGACCGAGCGTATGAACCAGAATTTGGAGCAGTACTTACGCTGTTTTGTTTGTGACAATCAGGAGGAGTGGTCGACGTTCCTTCCTTTGGCTGAGTTTGCCATAAATAATCACTGTCAGGAATCGTCTGGGGAGTCCCCGTTCTTTTGTGTTTACGGGCTCCATCCTCAGTTCTGTACTCTGCATCAAGGGGGTTCTACTGGCGTCCCAGAGGAGGACCAGTTAGGAGCACAACTGGCATCCATGTGGAGGAGAGTGAAACAGCGCTTGCTTAGCGTAGGTGCAAGGTACAAACGAGTGGCTGACAGTAAACGTGTGACAGGTCCAGACCTGAGTGTGGGTGACTGGGTGTGGTTGTCCACAAAAAACATAAAACTCAAGATTCCATCCTTGAAATTGGGTCCAAGGTTTATTGGTCCATTTAGGGTTGCCGCCATCATTAACCCGGTAGCCTACCGTTTGGCGCTCCCTACGGTATATAAAATTCACAACGTGTTCAACAGAACTTTATTAAAAAAGGTGGTGGGTTCTGTGGACACGGCGCATATGCCACCTCCAGGCTTGGTCGATGGCAATTTGGAGTTTGAAGTCTCCAAGGTGGTCGATTCTCGAGTAGTGCGCCGCACATTACAGTACCTGGTACACTGGCGTGGTTATGGGCTGGAAGAGAGGTCCTGGGTACCAGCCTCGGACATACATGCGGACCAGCTGGTCAGTATGTTTCCCCACCGCCATCTGGACAAGCCAGGTCCTATAAGTCGTGAGGGCCCTGGGGTCCCTCGTAGAAGGTGGGGTACTGTCATGTCGGATGCTGTTCACACAAGGGCATCCGACAGACAGTGGTAATTCCACTTACGTCCACTACACGCTCAGTGGCGTTGGCTAGACTTTATCCAGCTTGCTCGGGGTTAATCTAGCTGGTAATTTGGTTGGAGGCTGGGTCACGCCCACGGCCTTTAAATAGTTGTGCTGGACTTTGGGGAGTCACCGATTATAGCTTGTGTCTTGTGCCTGGTGATCTCGGTCTGGAGTGGTGGTCTAGGAGAAGGAATATCGTATCTGGTGGTGTATTATCCTTTGTCATATTTCTCCTTCCTATATTTGTATTTGTTTTGCCCTGTGCACATTATAGTGTATTCCTGTGTGACTGCGGCGTGGTGCGTTTTTCAGTTTTCCCTGTGTGTGCTTTCTGTGGGGATTGGTGTGTGGTCTCTTCACTGGGTGGCGGGTGGTGGTTTCAGCTTAGGGCTGAAACAGGAGACAGGGTCAGGCCTGGCGGCCCAGACATGCACACCTTTAGTGTAACTTCTGGGAGAGGGACAGACAGGGTTTCCCTAGCCTGAGGGATATCATAGGGGCCCGGGTAACCAGCCTTAGTCTACCCAGTACTCTAATGACACCTGGAGTTCCAGGGTGATTGGGCCATATCGGGTGTCGGCCATTCTCAGCCTGGGGACTTTTCAGTTGGAGTTACCACCAGTTATGCATGTGCACAACTCATTCCGTAGGTCGGCGCTCTGGAGATTTGTGGCTCCTCTGGAGCCACACATTGCTGGCATTTTCATCAGGTTGCGTTTGCCATAAACCTGGAGTCGGGTGCCTGACGAGGTGAATGCTGGTGGATCGAGGCGTCCTCACAGTAGGTAGGTCTGGTGATGTCTCATGTTGAGTGTCCAGAGGCCACTCATTGAAAGGGGGGTACTGTCACGATCCATGTTTGGATCTGTGGCAGATCTGGTTTCCCTCTGATTTAAACCTTTTTTCCTTTCTGGTCATTGGGGGTTAATGCAGTTTTCTCCCACCCGGTGGCCGCTGGTGTTATTGCATTGCTGCTGGGTCAGCTGATGTTTGTGACCACTCCCACCATCCTTTATAAGGTCGCCTGGTGCATCAGCTGACTGTTGGTTATACAGGTCCTTTCAGAAGACCAACCTTGCAGTGGCAGCTCCCTGGTGTCAGCCAAGTCTGGTGTTTGGAGCTCAGTTGCTGTACTATCTGTGTTTTGGAGTCTGCAGCGGCGAACACAAGCTAAGTTCTGACTTTTTGTTACTTGGTAGTTTGTGCATTCACCTTTTGGTATCGTGTTCCCCTCACTGTCATATTGTTTATTTGCTTTGTGGTGCTGTTTACACTGTTCACCTCCTGGGGTGGGGGTTGGGGGTTTAGTTCAGGGTTTAACAGGTGACAGGTACAGGTCGGTGACTTGGGCCTCCCTACCTTCAAGGGTACCCCCAAGTTAAGGAAAGACAGGGCTTCCACTAGCCTGAGGGGCAGTTCAGGGACCCAGATTCCTCATCTCCTGTCTTCCTATTTCTGCCCCGTGACAAATGGTCTATCAATGACTGTATTTAATTCCTGCAGTACTCGGGGGTGTATCCTATCCGGGCCCGGAGATTTGTCAATTTTAGTGATTTTTAGATGCCGCTGTACTTCCTGCTGGGTTAAGCAGATGACACTTAATGGGGAATTTTTGTTATCACTGATCATATTGTCTGTCATGGGATTTTCTTTTGTAAATACTGATGAAGAAAAGTCCATTTAGCATATTGGCTTTTTCCTCATCCTCATCCACCATTTCACCCAGACTATTTTTAAGGGGGCCAACACTATTATTTTTTAGTTTCTTACTATTTATGTAGTTAAAGAATATTTTGGGATTATTTTTACTCTCTCTGGCAATGAGTCTCTCTGTCTCTATTTTTGCTGCCTTGATTTGCTTTTTACAGAATTTATTTAATTATTTGTATTTATTTAATGCCTCATCACTATATTCTATGGGGGAGGGCTGTATTAGATTCTATGGGGGAGGGCTGTATTAGATTCTATGGGGGAGGGCTGTATTAGATTCTATGGGGGCTGTATTATATTCTATGGGGGTTACATTATATTCTATGGGGGGGCTGTAAAAAAATGTTTCTATTCTGCAGCAGTCTCTTTCCCATTTGTGGGCCACAAAGCCTCTGTTTCTACTTTACCAAAAAGACTTTGGGAGTACTGTTATGATCCCAGTGGCTTAGGATCACAAATCTAACCAGCTAAGTCAGAGACAATAGGACGAGCTCTGGGGATGTGGTAACTGGACTGACCGCAAAGCTGATCCTAACCAAACACACTATAGGCAGCCGTGGAACGTTTCCTGAAATCCTAGACGTCTCTTCACGGCCTGAGAAACTGACTACCCCTAGAGATAAAGTAAGACCTCACTTGCCTCAGAGCAATAACCCCAAAGAAATAGAACAGCCCCCCACAAATAATAACGGTGAGTTAAGAGGAAAAGACAAACGCAGAGATGAAACAGGTTAAGCAAATGAGGCCCGCTAACACTAGATAGCAGAAAATAGCAAGGGATCTGTGCGGTCAGTAAAAAACCGTATACAAAAATATCCACGCAGAGAATGCGAGAACCCCCACACCAACTAACGATGTGGGGGGGCAACTCAGCACCCCAGAGCTACCAGCAAGCAGAGAAATCACATATTAGCAAGCTGGACAAAACTCATAATATTCTAGGAACATATTGAACACAGATGAGCAAGAATAAGCAAACAGAACTTAGCTTCTCTTGAAGAGACTGGTAACGGATGTAGACAGGAGCAAACAGAATAGCACTGAATACAACGACAGCAGGCATAGACTGAGATTCCAAGTGAGCTTAAATAGAAAACCAGCCCACAGATGACGAGACAGCTGATGCCAGTCACAAACTTGCAGAAAGACAGCACTCACACAGTACCACTTGTGACCACAAGAGGGAGCCCAGAAATAGAGTTCACAACAGAGTACTGTGCCAAAAAGCCTCCAAGTGTAATGTGCCAAAAAACCTTTGTTTCTACTTTACCAAAAAGCCTGTTTCTACTTTACCAAAAAGACTCTAGGAGCACTGTGTCTGAAAGCTTCAATTTCTACTTTACCAAAAAATCTCTGTGGGTACTGTGCCAAAAAGCCTCTGTGTGTAATGTGGAAAAATGCCTCTGTTTTTAATTTGCCAAAAAGCCTCTGTTTCTACTTTATCAAAAAGTATCTGGGAGTACTGTGCCAAAAGGCTTCTGTTTCTATTTTACCAAAAGCCTCTAAGAGTACTGTGCCAAAAAGCCTCTATTTCTACTTTAACAAAAAATATCTCTGGGGGTATTGTGCCAAAAAGCCTCTGTGAGTAATGTGGCAAAATGCCTCTGTTTCTACTTTATCGAAAAGTCTCTGGGAGTACTGTGTCAAAAGGCTTCTGTTTTTATTTTACCAAAAAGCCTCTAAGAGTACTGTGCCAAAAAGCCTCTATTTCTATTTTACAAAAAAAAACCTCCGGGAGCACTGTGCTTAAAAGCCTCTGTTTCTACTTTACCAAAAAGTCTCCGCATGCACTGTGCCAAAAAGTTTCTCTCTGCACTGTGCCAAAAAGCCTCTGTTTTGTCTTCTAAAAAATAATTGCACTCTGCAAAATGGTTTTTTTTTTAGAGTAGTGTGTAAAAATGTTTCTACTCTCTGGCTGTTTTATTGTGAGTAGCATATCTAAAAAAATGTTCAACTCTGCAGACTTCTTTCCCATTTGTGGGCCGAAAAAAATATTTTATTCTACTGCTGTGTCTATACAAGTTGTGTTAAAAAAAAAAAGTTTCTACTCAGCAGCCATCTCTTTCCCATTTGTGGGTCAAAAAGCCTGTTTCTACTTTACCAAAAAGCCTCTGTATGTAATGTGCCAAAAGGCCTCTGTATCTACTTTACCAAAAAGCCTCTGCAGTAATGTAACAAAAAGCCTATGTGTGTAATGTGCCAAACGCTTGTTTCTCTAGTTGCCTTCCACGACAGCCCAGGAGGTTGTCTCCATACCCTAATGGGGGACAGGAAGCACAAGAAGTTAAAAACCCCTCCCACCTCCCATTAACCAGTGTCTTTCCTGTCCCCCATGGGGCATGTAGAGGTTCCTGGTACGCTGCATGGCCGGCTTTGGCAGTAGTACCTGTTAATTCTTGTTGCCGGGCAGTGGTTGTCGGGCCCTGGGCTTCCTCCTCTGTTCTGCTCCCGTCTCCTTTGGATTCTGGGACCGCTCTCCTGGTCCACCTGTGTCCCCTTTGCGGGGGTAAAGCGGACCAGCGATTCTCTCCCGGAGGCCTCCCTGAGCTCTCCTGGGTCTCCCCTTCCTGGCGCGCTGTTCAATGACACGGAAGTCACGTGGTGCTGCAGAACTTCACTTCTGGGTCTAGCGCTCCTGCATGGGAGCGCTCTCACTTCTGGGATTCTGGGACCTTCGACCGGTGTGCGAGGCATGCTGCTCACCTGCACGCCTGCCTGGGACTGCGGAGGGGGAGGGGAAGGCTAACTGCCTAGCGCTGGGGCAGTGTTTATTTTCTATACAAACCTGCCTGAAGACGTCTTTCAGGTAAGGCTGTTCCAACATGGAGAATACGACTTGCCCTGCAGCTGCAGAGCCCAGCGCTCCCCAAGCCCCAGTAAGTGTGGCAGGGATGGGTACCATCTAAGATTTGGATCTTTAGAATACTTTCTCATACTTCTCCCCCTCTATTTTCAGGGAGACAAGTCTACCCATAAAACCGCCAACAGATGCAAATGTGCCATATGTAATGAGAAGCTACCCTTAAAGTGGGAGAAAAATCCTGTACGGACAAAGTGGTCAGAACTGAACATCCCTCACTAATTGAGGAGATACATTCGTTGGTTAAGCAGGAGGTCCAAACCTCATTAGCTACACTCACATCTCCCCCTCCACCACCTTCACCTGGTCCATCACTTCCCAAGAAAAGGAAATTCCAGGAATATTCTGATTCAGAATCGGACGTCTCTTATGGGTCGTCCTCAGCTAAATGGGAAGATTCTCTACCCCATAAGACTCCTGAGATCAGGAAATATCTGTGTCTATGGTGTCCGCAGTGTGGAATATTATGGGGTTAAAAGAGGAACCTGTCCCTCAGACCATACAGGATGAGTTATTTGGTATGCATACAGATAAACAAATTGGGTTTCCTGTGCATAAAAGGATCATTGATATGATCAATTGGGAATGGGAACTTCTAGAAAAATAGCTGATCACCCCCTCAGATTTTAAACACAGGTTCCCCCTGGACGAGGATCTAATAAAATGGGGTATTCCAAATATAGATGTACAGGTGGCGAGAGTGGCGAAAAAGAAAGACCGCCCAACCGTTTGAAGACTCCTCCCAATTAAAAGATCCTCTGGATAGAAAAATTGAAAGTCTGCTTAAAAAATCCTGGGAAACCTCCACTTCGGCCCTTAGGTTTAATATAGCATCTACCTGTGTAGCCAGATCTCTCTTTCGCTGGATGGAAGAGTTAGAGAATCACATCTCCCAGGGAACTCCGAGAGATGATGTGTTGGACTCTTTGCCTATTCTCCGAAGGGTGACTGGTTTCCTTGCTGACGCCTCCATGGAGTCAATCCGTGTTGCCGCTAGGTCTCTGGTCCAGTCTAATTCAGCCAGAAGAGCCCTCTGGCTCAAAATGTGGAGTGGAGATGTAACTTCTAAAATAAAATTGTGCTCCATCCCCTTTAAAGAAGACTATGTGTTCGGACCATCTTTAGATGATATCCTGGAGAAGGCCACGGATAGGAAAAAGGCTCTTCCTGAACAGAGACCTCCCAGGAAGTGTTTTTTTTGGCCCTCCCAGTCCAAGGGTAAGGGAAAAACTGGAAGATGGAGCTATGCCAAGGGGAAACCAAACAATATCCTTATCTCCCAGCAGCCACAGCAAGAAAAACAATGACTCCGATCCGGTGGGGGGGAGGCTTTCGAAGTTTGTTCACAGTTGGCAGAGTATTTCCAACAACTCCTGGGTCATAACTGTTATTCAGGAAGGTCTTTTAATAGAATTCAAAGCCCCCCTCCCAGGATCTTAAGAGTCACCTCCCCGTCATCCCGGGAGACTCAAAATTTGATGATGTCAGGACTACGGGAGCTGGTAGCCTCAAGAGCAATCTCTATGGTTCCAGTAAACAATCAGGGAAGGGGCCATTATTCCCATATATTTATGGTGAAAAAACCCTCGGGACAGGCCCGAATTGTAATAAATTTAAAGTCTCTTAATCATTACATCACCTATCGCAAATTCAAGATGGAATCCATAAAATCAGCCATTCCACTGATAGGCGCACACTCGTATATGGCCACTATAGATCTCAAAGACGCCTACTTTCATATCCCTATACATCCTTGCCACAGGAAGCACCTAAGGTTTGCAGTCCGGCTGAATCAGAGAGTTTTACATTTCCAGTACAATGTACTTCCCTTCGGGATCTCCTCGGCCCCAAGGGTCTTCTCCAGAGTCATGGCGGAAGCAGTGTCACATATTCGAAGGAAGGACATCACCATAGTGCCTTACCTAGACGACCTGCTAATCAGTGGTCCTTTGGCCTAGATCCTCGAACAGAGGGTATCCAAAACTCTGAGCATTCTACAACACCTAGGTTGGGTGCCCAATCTGAAAAAATCCCAACTTAACCCATCAAAAACAAGATTTTTTGGGGTCCTCCTAAACTCGGCAAGTCAAAAGTCTCTCCTACCAGAAGATCATCGGGTAATCCTGATAGCCAAAGTTCTAAACATCAAGAAGCAAAGATTCCCTACCCTAAGGACAGCCATGTCCTTCCTAGGGTCTATGATGGCCTGCATACAGTCAGTCTCTTGGGCCCAAGCCCACTCCAGAGTCCTGCAGGCACACATTCTGCAAAACTGGAGTGGAAACCCAAACTTCTTAAACAGAAGGATCCACACACAAGGGAGAGTGAAAGCCTCCTTAACCTGGTGGCTAAATCAAACGAATATTCTCAGAGGAGTAGACTGGATACAAGCTCCCCTGGTGACAGTAACGACGGATACCAGCAGGAGAGGCTGGGAGGCTGTAGTGCTACAGGTTCCGTTCCAGGGACACTGGAATCAAAAAGAGGGTACCAAATCCTCCAATTTCAGAGAGTTAAGGGCGGTGGAGAAGACCCTTCTGGCAGCGGGCAGTCTAATCACAGGTCGTCATGTCAGAGTATACTCGGACAATATGAATACTGTAGCCCATCTCAAGCATCAAGGAAGCCCGAAATTCAACTACCTGAAGGTGGTATCAAGCAGAATCTTCTGCTGGGCAGAGAAACATCTCCTCTCATTGCCAGCAATACACCTGAAGGGGTCGGTAAATATTCAAGCAGATCTCCTAAGCAGTCACGACTTACAACCAGGAGAATGGAGCCTGAAAACAAAAGTTTTCAACATGTTGACGATCAGATGGGGTCTACCCGAGATAGATCTGTTAGCCCAAAGTCGGAATACACAGGTCGAGACTTATTTCTCCTTAGATCCCAGAGACGCTTCTCAGGGAATAGACGCCTTTGCCCACGCATGGAAGTTCCGGTTGGCATATGTATTTCCTCCAATACCGTTGCTGGCAAAGACCCTCCGAAAGATCCGAAATTACCGGGTCCCGACTATCCTGGTAGCCCCAGTATGGCCGAAGAGGAGATGGTGCCATCTCATCATAGAACTGCAGGTGGACAGTCCAGTCTTTCTACCAATATCAGATGATCTTCTTCAGGGTCCTTTTCATCACCCAAATCTCTGGAAATTCATCTTGGCTGCCTGGCTACTGAAGCCCAAGTATTGAGAGCTAGAGGACTCTCAGAATCAGTGATCTCCAGTCTGCAAAAATCTAGGAAACCTATTACTAATGCCATATATAACAAAATTTGGAAAAGGTTCTCCTCGTGGTGTCACCCTAATGATCCTGATCCCTTCCACCCAAATATCTCTCAAATATTAGACTTTTTACAAAAAGGGCTGGAATTGGGGCTGAAACCGAGCACACTGAAAGTCCAGGTATCAGCTTTAAGTTCTGTTTTTGACCAGGATCTAGCTGGTCATCGGTGGATAAAAAGATTTATTGTTTCAGCACTTAGACATCATCCCAAATGACAGATCTTTGTCCTATCATGGGACTTAAACCTAGTTCTAAGAGGTCTCACATCTCATCCATTTGAGCCACTGTCTTCTTGTACCCCGCAGCTCCTATCCTGCAAAGCAGCCTTCCTGGTTGCCATATCTACGGCAAGGTGAGTAGGGGAAATACAAGCCCTATCAATCATAGAACCTTACCTCAATATTAAGGATGATTCCATTGTGTTTCGCCCTGATCCTTTTTTACTTCCAAAGGTGGTGCCAGATTTTCATCGATCACAGGACATAGTCCTCCTGTCTTTCTGCTAGAATCCAGCAAATCAGGAGGAACAAAAATTCCATACTTTGGATGTCCGACGCATAGTCCTATACTATTTAGAGCAATCCAAATCTTTCAGAATTGACCAAAATCTCTTCGTTCATTTTTCTAGCTGAAACAAGGGCAAAAAAGTAGCGAATACAATTGCCAGCTGGATAAAAAAGGCCATAACTGAAGCATACTTAGCTCAGGATGTGACGGTACATGCAGGCCTAAAAGCTCATTCCACCAGATCTACTTCTCTCTCCTGGCCTGAAAGGGCTGGCACATCTACTGAGCAGATTTGCAGGGCCGCGACATGGTCTTCTCTTCACACCTTTACCAAACATTATAGACTGGATTTCTGGTCCAATCAGAATCTAGTCTTCGGCCGGAAAGTGCTCCAAGCCGTGGTCCCTCCCTAGTGAAGAATTGGTTGGCATTCCTCCTGGGCTGTCGTGGAAGGCAACTAGAGAAAATATAATTAGACCTACCGGTAATTCGGTTTCTAGGAGCCTTCCACGACAGCACTAATTCCCTCCCGACATTCTTGGATAAATTTCTGAGAACCTAAAGGTAACCGGTGCTATGGTATCAGTTGTAAGTCACTGGTTAATGGGAGGTGGGAGGGGTTTTTTACCTCTTGTGCTTCCTGTCCCCCATTAGGGTATGGAGACAACCTCCTTAGCTGTCGTGGAAGGCTCCTAGAAACTGAATTACCGGTAGGTCTAATTCTATTTACTACTTTAGCAAAAAACCTCTGTTTCTACTTTACCAAGACGCATCTGGGAGTACTGTACCAAAAAACCCTCAGATTACTGTGCCAAAAAACCTCTGCGTGTAATGTGGCAAAAAGCCTCTGTGTGTACTGTACCAAAATAGGGACCGTATCAGATGGTGGAGCTGAATTTAGCAACATGCGGAGTAAGGTTTTCAACATTTCTGCCATGCTAATGGAGCGCCCCCACGTGCAAGGGCAATGGGGTACTCGGTATCGGGTCTATCTCTCTCGGTTCTGGGAATGTCACGGTGGCCCGACCCGGTCCGTGGCCCTTCTGAGGGGCGTCCACTTAAAGGTGTAGTTGTTTGTACGGTGTTCATGACGCCACCTGTGGTATTCGGTCAGGGTGACCGACGCTGCTAGGGGTCCGCTGGGGTGATGGAATGGCAGCTAGATGGTATACCTTCCCACAGGTGAAGTATGTCCCCAGGACTTCCCAGAGGTGTAGGTGGTGATGGTGTACATTGTAAGGCGCAATGAATAACGAGGACACAAAGGTTGCAGTCTCTTTACCTTTTACTGAAGACTTCAGCGTCCACAGTCCAGAGCACTGTTCACAGGGCAGGCTGAGTTCGGCCGGTCCGAAGGCACATCCAGAGTTCCCTTATCCAGGTGGAAATCAGTAGCCTTCCTACTAGCGCCTGTGTGTTGTAGTACCTCCCTGCTGGGCACCACGGGATAGTCCTCACAACTTTCGTGGATGTTTCTGATGTTCTCTCTCTCTCTCTCTCTCTCTGTCCCCCAGATGATATGGATAGGACAACCCGTATGACGGGGTAGGCCTGGAGCTATTTTATAGGGACCCTAGAGACGCCCCTCTCCCACAATTTGCCTCCGTGTCTTCATAGGTATTAAGGTCGGGCAGCCAACTTGGAATCAACTGTCCTGCTGGTCTCTGAAGTAATGCGTAGAGCCTATTACTCCCTTGGTGTTCCAGCTACGCACCTCAGAAGGAGGCTGCCGATCTTGGGGCAGAACTCCTCCCAGTATTATCTCCTTGTGCTGTGACTTCGTTTCTCACTCTCCACAATATACTTCGCTTCGTGTCCTTTCTTAGGATGCTGCCGCAATGAAGTGCAGATGCAGCTCCGTAACGTTCTATCTCGTGCTTGGCCTCTGTCAGGATCCCACCCAACAGCGACCCTCTGTCTGCAGCTAAGATGTTCCTCCTTCTCCCCCTGTCTGCCTAACAGGTCCTCTCTGGGTCTAACCCAGGCAGCTTCTGCCTAACTTCCTAACCAACCCACCAGTTTTACCTGTGTGTGAGGAGTGGCCTAGTAAATAGAACCTTTGCTCCCCCTGGTGGACTGGGGTGTGAAGTGTAGTGTGTGTGACTGTGATACCTGGTCAGGTGAACTCCTTTAGTACCATCAGATGTAACATCACTCCCCCTGGTGGAAGAGCGACATTACTGCAATGACCAGGACTCTGGGGCGCTGCACTAACAATCTTTTTCGAGGTGGTGCCACTGCCCATTTGGGTTATTTTAAGGTCCTTCTGGACACGAGACATCCCTTTGAGAAAGCGGTGCTTGGTCACAGCGAAACGCGCGTCGGAATCTCATATCTGGTCCTTGGTCACCCATCAACTCGCCAGTAAGCCTTGTAATTTTGATCTACTCCTAGCCAATTCATTGGCCTCTGTATGCCCCACTTTAGGGAATTTCTCCTCTTGGCTTACCTGGTGTTTGATATTGGTTCTACATTGTTCACTTGATATATACTTGTATATGCTAACTTTTTTACCTTCTACTGGGTGACCTTGTCTTTCTCTGCATTGCCTTGATGCCTTTCGTCACCGTATTATGTGATCTTTTTTACTTTGGTATAATGATTAATACAATTTATCCTCTAAATTAAATTTCACCTGTTGCTTCCAGTCCTCCTTTTTTTTCTCATATAGCAGATACTGTACGTATGCCATACAGAAGGTCTATTGGAAATGTGTGTAATTCTGATTATATAATCTCAGCATTGTTTCGTGTCCCTTCAATTGCTGTGATAACTGTTTATAATATTGGTTACTAACTGCAATATTAAGCGACTTTCTTTACCTTTGCATCAATATGAGCTCTCTTATATTTTTAGTAAATTACTTCAATTATTTTCATTTGTTTTTCTGATTGTTTCTGGTATTTTTTTCTTTGACCTACCTAATGAAGTGTTGTACTCTTTCCATAACTAATGCTTGATAAACACTGCATAAGAGTGTTACAGAATTCTATGATTAAAAAGTACCGCAATACTAATGACATGCTACAATCTAGTAGAAGTCAACAACTGTTTGCATTATTTATGCAAATGTCCAATGTAATTAAGGAACTTATTTGTCATTAAGAAACCTTCCGCAGAGGGTGAATTTTAATGATTGTTGATATCAGGTACTATAACATATTTGTGGCGTTTCATGAATTGGTGAACATGCACAAATGTGTGATTTACAGTGCCAAGATAACATCTCATGGCAAATCAAAGAAATAACTGCACTGCCTACCATTTTCACTATATACTTATTATGCAGGCATATAAGGAACTGACATATTTTACAGATACTATCATTACTGCCCCCAATGGGCCTCACAATCTAAACTCCCTATCAGTAATTATTTGGGGTTTAAAGGGAATCTATCAGAAAGTTTTGCTATGTTGTATGAGAGCAGTCTAATGTAGTGGCTGAGAGCCTGATTCAAGGGATATATCATTTACTGGACTGCTTGCTGTAGTTTTGCGAGAATTCTGGTTTTCTCTGTTGCAGCAGTGCTCTGAATGCTTCTCTGTGCATAACCCCACCCACAATCTTGATTGGCCATTTTTTATGTACAAGCTGCCGATCAGTGGTAGGGGTGGGGTTACATAGATTAGTCTGACTGCCTGGCATGAGACACCTAGTCATGTAATGATAATCTCCTGCTGATAAAATGATAAAACAATGATTGTATTGAAACTACAACACTCAGACTAATATGTAACACATCTCTGTAATCAAGTTTCCCTACCCTATATCATGCTGCTCTCAGATTACATGATCTGGAGTACCCAGAAGAAACCCCCACATGCTGTACATGAGGTGAACATACACATTCCTTGCAGATGTTTTCTTTATTGAACCCAGGACCTCAGGGCAGTAAAGTACTGATATTGAGTTAATATTCATTGCCAACAGGTTAATTAGCCTCATATTGCTGTAAGGCTGCCCTAACAATAAGGTGCAGCACGCTTCCCGAACATCCTAGATTTAGCAGAATAAATCCTGCTGTGTAAGGAAATGCTTCAGTCTTGGCAGTAGCGATCATTACAGAGCACTGTACAGATGAAGAAATCCTCCTGCGGAGAGCTACTTCTAACTTTCTACTGGTGGTAGAAAAAAATGAAGCTTGGAATGGTAAGTGTAATTGATTTGGTTATGGATTAGATTTATAAATCCAATATCACTGGAAACATGGCAGCTTCTCAAGTGTGTATAGATAAATTAACTAGCCAGTAGCCGAGTCACTGGAAGGGTAACATTTTATTCAGAATATCTTTGTTAGCAAAGAGGTGCTGATATGTGAAAGAGGAGACAATTGCCACCAAAGCAGACTGAACATATCTCGTGGCACAAATAGACATGCAATGTTTTTCAAGCCATGCAGTATATATCAAAGCTATCCAGAAATATATCTGTGTTCAGGGAACCTATTAGATCACATGGCTGCAAGTAATATTTTTTGGCATGGGCAAATCACAAAAATACAATATAATCCCAAATGATGGATATATCAGTCATTCTTGGTGTAACAAGGATGGTAAAAATATGCTTAAATATGGTGGCTATATTATTCCACTGGGAAGTTCCTGTTATAAATTAAGACCTAGACCTTAAACTGGGTCTTTCCTTGCATATGATTTATTTCATTTACTCCCATATAAAGCGCCATTAATTACTGACATCATCACTATCTCCATGAGGGCTCAAAATCTAGATTCTTAAATTATTATGACTTTGGAGTGTGGGAGGAATCCAGAGAACCAGTAGGAAACCCACGCAACATGGGGAGAACAGACTTCTTGCAGATGTTGTCCATGTTGGTCTTTGAACCCAGGAAGGAGGGGTGAGAGGTTTTTGATAAAATCCTACATAATACCTCATCAAGAAAAATGCATGGTCAGACTCAAGGAGAAGTAATATGTATTGCAGATCTGTCCATATTTTACAAGGCAATCTCCTCCACCAGAAGCTCTGACAGACACAATCCATAAGAGGTTTCTGTATTTAACCATTTTGTTTTATACTGTTTTTTTGCGCGTATTTTTATTATTTCATCTTTTTGCCATTTTTGTATGAACTGTACTCTTTTTGTATGATAAACCTAAAATGTAATAAGTTTGTTCTTACTGCTACAAACATATACACTATCCTATAGAGGGAAAGTATAGCCTGTCTATGTTACCCTATGGCTGGCAGCGAGCAAGAACTGTACCTATCAGGTGATAGAGAAAGCTGGTGGTGAGGTTGCTAGAGTATTATTCAGTGCAGATGATCAAAGTCTGATCGGAATAAACGGATCATTGTTCTCAGATGTGAAGACATCGGTCGTGTGAACTTACCTTTACAATCACATTGTACAGTGCAGTGAGTGCTGTTCATGACAGTGACTGTTGTACTAATATGGAGATACACTAACTGGTAGGGGTTATTGTGGCTCCTCCTGGGGCACTGTGACTAGTTCTATATTTGGTAATGTCTTGAGGCACTGAAGGATCCAAGTAATTTAACCCCTTCACCCCAAAGTCCATTATTTTCACCTTCCTGACCAGGCCAATTTTTTCAATTCTGACCACTGTCACTTTATGAGGTCATAACTCTGGAACGTTTTAATAGATCCCACTGATTCTGATTTTTTTTTTTTTCGTGAAATATTGTACTTCATGATGGTGGTAAAATTTCTTTGATATGACTTATGTTTATTTGTGAAAAAAATCGGAAATTTGGCCAAACTTTTGAAAATGTTGCAATTTTCAAACTTTTTATTGTTATGTACCGTACTTAAATCAGAGAGTCATGTGACACAAAATAGTTAATAAATAATATTTCCAACATGTCTACTTTATATCAGCACAATTTTTGAAACAATTTTTTGTAAGGAAGTGATAAGTTAAAAGTTGACCAGCAATTTCTCATTTTTACAACAAAATTTACAAAACCATTTTTTTAGGGACCTATGACAGAAAATACCCAAAAGTGACATCATTCTAAAAGCTGCACCCCTCAAGGTACTCAAAAACCACACTCAAGAAGATTATAAACCCTTCACGTGCTACACAGGAATGAATGGAATATGAAAGGAAAAAATAAAGATTTAACTTTTTTCCACAAACTTTTTATTTTTTATTTCTTTTCAGCACACTGATACCCCATATGTGGGGAAAACCAATGATTGGGCGCATGGCAGGGCTCATAAGGTAAGGAGCACCGCTTGAAGAGCCCCTGATGTGCCTAAACAGCGGAAACCACCCACAAGTAACACCATTTTGGAAACTAGACCCCTCAGGGAACTTATCTAGATGTGTTGTGAGTACTTTGAAACCCAAGGTGCTTCACAGAAGTTTTTAATGTTGAGCCGTGAAAATGAAAAACAAAACACATTTTTCCCACAAAAATGTTTTTAGCCCAAAATATTGTATTTTCACAAGGGTAACAGGAGAAAATAGACCGAAAAAATTGTTGTCTAATTTCTCCTGAGTTCACTGATACCCCATATGAGGTTGAAAATTACTTTTAAAGCACCATGCAAAGCTCAGAAGGGAAATAGCTCCATATTACAGTGCACATTTTGCAGCACTGGTTTGAGGGTGCCATGTCACATTGGGAGAGGCCCTGAGGTGCCAGAACACCAGAACCTCCCATAAGTGACCTCATTTTACCAACTAAACCTCTCAATGAATTCATCTATGGGTGCAGTGATCATATTGACACCACAGGTGTCACAGAATTTTATACCTTTTAGCAGCGAAGAAAAAGTAATTACATTTTTACCACAAAAATTATGTATTAGCCCCAAACTTTACATTTTCATACTGGGAAATGTTTAAAAATGGCACCAAAATTTGTCCACCAATTTCTGCCAAATGTAAAAATACCCCATATGTGGCTGTACAGTACTGATTAGCCCATACAGAAAGACTTGGGGGGAGGGAGTGCTATTTGCCTCCTGGAGAACAGATTTTCCTACAATAGGAATAGACTATACAGAGCCTCCAAGTGGTAAAAAAAGCATAATGCCGCCTCAAGTGGCCCCATTTTGGAAATGATACCCCTATGGGAATTTATCTACAGGTGTAGTGATGATTTTGACTCCATGGCTGTTTTCCAAAAACAGACAGCAGTGGATATTGTTGAGTGAAAATTGCAAACTGCCATTGTAGTGCCCAGTATGCTGTAGTGACCAGTAAGTTATGCCCAGCTCATGCTTCTGGAAACATGCACCCGTAAATTAGGTGGGCTCTCATAACTACAGAAATGCCAAACATGTGGGTGCTATATGTTGTTTAGACACACTGGGGCTCAGACGGGAGGTGGGCATTTGGATTTGGGAATTTGCTGAATTTCTTTGGAGGGGTGAGTAGTAGGGATGAGCGAATATACTCGTTACTCGAGATTTCTCGAGCATGCTCGGGGGTCCTCCGAGTATTTTTTAGTGCTCGGAGATTTAGTTTTTACCGCAGCTGAATGATTTGCATCTGTTAGCCAGCATAAGTACAAGTGGGGGTTGTAAATCATTCACCTGCGGCAAGAAAAACTAAATCTCCGAGCACTAAAAAATACTCGGAGGACCCCCGAGCATGCTCGAGAAATCTCGAGTAACGAATATATTCGCTCATCACTAGTGAGGAGCCATTTAGCTTTTCCAGAGCCTGTGTGCTACCAGTAACATGGAAACACAGTATATTTTTTGTGGATTTAATTGTTTTTATTGGGAACATTTTATAACATTTGGGATCTCACGCAGTATATATATACTGCTGTTTGCGGGAATGCAGTACCCACAGAGCAGTATGTATATGGCGCATGTCAGGAAGGGGTTAATGGACACTATTCACAGCAATAATTGTTATGACCTGGTGGTTAAGGAGCAACACTGATATGACCTGGTGGTTAAAGAGCAACATGGGATGAGCTCTGAGGAGGTGGTATCTATACTGACCGCAGTTCCTAATCCTAACACCAACACTAGAAATAGCCGTGGGATGTTCCTGTCACTCCCTAGACACCTCGTCACAGCCTGAGAACTAACTACCCCTAAAGATGGAAACAGAAAGCTATCTTGCCTCAGAGAAATTCCCGAAAGGAAAGATAGCCCCCCCACAAATAATGACTGTGAGTGGAGAGGGAAATGACATACACAGAAATGAAAACAGATTTTAGCAAAAGGAGGCCAATACTAATCTAAATAGACAGAATAGGAAAGGATACTGTGCGGTCAGTATTAAAAACTAAAAATCCACGCAGAGTTTACAAAAATAATCTCCACACCGACTCACGGTGTGGAGGGCAAATCTGCTTCCCCAGAGCTTCCAGCTAGCCTGAATATATCATAATGACAAGCTGGACAAAAAGAAACATAACATGAGCTGAGCAATAAAGTCCACAGCAAATGGACAACCCAAAGAACTAGCAAGAACTTATCTTTTGCTGAAATGGACAGGCCATCAGAGAAATCCAAGGAGAGATCTGAATCCAACCCAGAAACATTGACAGCTGGCATTAACTTAGACCAGAGCCAGGTTAAATAGCAGAGCCAGAAGAGACGATCAGTCAGTGGAAGCAGCTGCTACTGCTAAACCCAAGGAGCAGCAGTTCCACTCGAAACCACCAGAGGGAGCCCAAGGGCAGAACTCACAAAAGTGCCATTCACAACCACAGGAGGGAGCCCAAGAACGGAATTCACAACAAATAATGCAGCAGTTGACCAAAGCAATATGAAGGTCTAAGCCCCAAGGATCCAATCCACTGGTTCAATTGGTAAAATAAAGAAGGCAGCACTTAAACATTAGCAATCCTTCATTTACTTACACTGCTAAAAAAATAAAGGAAACACTTAACCCCTTTACCCCCAAGGGTGGTTTGCACATTAATGACCAGGCCAATTTTTACAATTCTGACCACTGTCCCTTTATGAGGTTATAACTCTGGAACCCTTCAACGGATTCCAGTGATTTTGACATTATTTTCTCGTGACATATTGTACTTAAAGCTAGTGGTAAAATTTATTTGATATTACCTGCGTTTATTTGTGAAAAAATGGAAATTTGGCAAAAATGTTGAAAATTTCACAATTTTCCAACTTTTGAATTTTTATGCGCTTAAATCATAGTTATGTCACACAAAATACTTAATAAATAACATTTCCCACATGTCTACTTTACATCAGCACAATTTTGGAACAAAATTTTTTTTTATTAGGAGGTATAAGGGTTAAAAGTTGATCAGCAATTTCTCATTTTTACAACACCATTTTTTTAGGGACTACACATTTGAAGTCACATAGAGGGGTCTATATGATAGAAAATAACCAAGTGTGACACCATTCTAAAAACTGCACCCCTCAAGGTGCTCAAAACCACATTCAAGAAGTTTATTAACCCTTCAGGTGTTTCACAGGAATTTTTGAAATGTTTAAGACAAAATGAACATTTAACTTTTTTCACAAAAAAATTTCCTTTAGCTCCAATTTGTTTTATTTTACCAAGGGTAACAGGAGAAATTGGACCCCAAAAGTTGTTTTACAATTTATTCTGAGTACGTTGATACCCCATATGTGGGGGTAAACCACTGTTTGGGTGCATGGCAGAGCTCAGAAGGGAAGGAGCGCCATTTGACTTTTCAATGCATAATTGACTGGAATTGAGATAGGACGCCATGTCACGTTTAGAGAGCCCCTGATGTGCCTAAACATTGAAACCCCCCACAAGTGACACCATTTTGGAAAGTAAACCCCCTAACAAATTTATATAGATGTGTGGTGAGCACTTTGACCCACCAAGTGCTTCACAGAAGTTGACAATGTAGAGATGTAAAAATAAAAAATAATTTTTTCACAAAAATTATCTTTTCGCCCCAAAATTTTTATTTTCCCAAGGGTAACAGAAGAAATTGGACCCTAAAAGTTGTTGTGCAATTTGTCCTGAGTTCGCTGATACTCCATATGTGGGGGTATACCAATGTTTGGGCACATGACAGAGCTCGGAAGGGAAGGAGCGCCATTTGACTTTTCAATGCAAAATTGACTGGAATTGAGATAGGAAGCCATGTCACGTTTGGAGAGCCCCTGATGTGCCAAAACATTGAAACTCCCCAGAAGTGACACCATTTTGGAAAGTAGACCCCCTAAGGACCTTATCTAGATGTGTGGTGAGCACTTTGACCCACCAAGTGCTTCACAGAAGTTGATAATGTAGAGCTATAAAAAAAATTTTTTCACAAAAATGATGTTTTCGCCCCCAATTTTTTATTTTCCCAAGGGTAACAGTAGAAATTGGAACCCAAAAGTTGTGCAATTTGTCCTAAGTATGCAGATACCCCATATGTGGGGGTAAACCACTGTTTGAGAGCAACATAATGGAACAATATTTTTTTTTCTTTATTTAGGATTTTTTTTTTTTTACACTTGTAAATATTTTTTTTTTTACTTCTTTACATGGGGGGGGGGACGACGACATCATATTATAGTGTCAGATCGCTGAACTGACACTTTGCAAAGCAGTGTGTCAGATCAGCGATCAGACAGGCACTGCTTGGAGGCTTCCCGGCACCTGCTCTGAGCAGGCGATTGGAAGCCACCTGCCTGCAGGACCCGGAAGCCCCCGTGGCCATTTTGGATCTGGGCCTGCAGGTAGGGGACCCTTTGAGCAACGCGGTCACATCACATTGCTCTGAGGGTCTCAGGGAAGCACGCAGGGAGCCTCCTTCCTGCGCGATGCTTCCCTGTGCCGCCGGAACGCTGCGATCATGTTTGATCGCAGTGTTCCAGGGGTTCATGTGTCGGGAGCGGTCCGTGACCACTCCTGGCACATAGTGCTGGGTGTCAGCTGTGATAATCAGCTGACACCTGGCGGTGATCAGCCGCGCTCCCCCCGTGAGCGCGGCTGATCGCATTTGACGTACTATCCCATTGAGGGTCAGATAGGCCCAGTTCACCTCGACAGGATAGTACATCTAAGGTCAGAGAGGGATTAAAACAACAGAATATAACTCCAAGTTAATCAAACTTCTGTGAAATCAAACTGTCCACTTAGAAAGCAACAATATTTGACAATCAATTTCACATGCTGTTGTGCAAATAGAATGGGCAACAGATGGAAATCATTGGCAATTATCAAGACACAATAAAGGAGTGGTTCTGCAGGTGGGGACGACAGACCACATCTCAGTACCAATGCTTTCTGGCTGATGTTTTGGTCACTTTTGAATTTTGGTTGTGCTTTTATACTCATGGTAGTATGAGACGGACACTACAACCCACACAAGTGGCTCAGGTAGTGCAACTCATCCAGGATGTCAGCGTAGTGTCCAGAGGCTGGAGGCGCTACCAAGAGACAGGCCAGTACACCAGGAGACATGGAGGGGGCCGTAGGAGGGCAACAACCCAGCAGCAGGACCGCTACCTCAGCCTTTGTGCACGGAGGAACAGGGGGAGCACTGCCAGAGCCTTGCAAAATGACCTCCAGCAGGCCATAATAAATGTGCATGTGTCTGCACAAACGGATAGAAACCGACTCCATGAGGATGGTTTGAGTTCCCCACGTCCACAGATGGGGGTTGTGCTCACAGCCCAACACCGTGCAGGATGCTTAGCATTTGCCACAGAACACCAGGATTGGCAAATTCGCCACTGGTGCCATGTGCTCTTCACAGATGAAAGCAGGTTCACACTGATCACATGTGACAGAGTCTGGAGAAGCCATGGAGAGCAATCTGCTGCCTGCAACATCCTTCAGCATGACCGGTTTGGCAGTGGGTCAGTAATGGTGTGGGGTGGCATTTCTTTGGAAGGCCACACAGCCCCTTATGTGCTTGCCAGAGGTAGCCTGACTGACATTAGGTACCGAGATGAGATCGTCAGACCCCTTGTGAGACCATATGCTGGTGCGGTTGGCCCTGGGTTCCTCCTAATGGAGGACAATGCCAGACCTCATGTGGCTGGAGTGTGTCAGCAGTTCCTGCAAGATGAAGGCATTGAAGCTATGGATTGGCCTGCCCATTCCCCAGACCTGAATCCGATTGAACGTATCTGGGACATCATGTCTCGCACCATCCACCAATGTCACGTTGCACCACAGACTGTCCAGGAGTTGGCGGATGCTTTAGTCCAAGTCTGGGAGGAGATCCCTCAGGAGACCATCCTCCACCTCATCAGAAGCATGCCCAGGCATAGTAGGGAGGTCATACAGGCACGTGGAGGCCACACACTCCTGGCTACTGAGCATAATGTCCTTGTCTTGAGCCATTTCCACTGAAGTTGGATCAGCCTGTAACTTCATTTTCCACTTTGATTTTGAGCATCAGTCCAACTCCAGACCTCTGTGGGATATTAGTTGTGATTTGCGATGATAAATTTTAGGTTTTATTGCTTTCAACACATTCCACTATGTAATGAATAAAGATTTACAACTGGAATATTTCATTCAGCGATGTCTAGGATGTGGGATTTTAGTGTTCCCTTTATTTTTTTGAGCAGTGTATTTTATTTACCCATGTAATAGAACATTTATGAAGTATTGATATATATATATATATATATATATATATATATATATATATATATATATACACAGTATATATAGTGTATATGTATATATATATATATAATTTTTTTTTTTTTTTTAAATTCAAGCCTCCTCCTATTTTGTCTCTCCACAACACATCTGTTTTGGCATAATTGATAGCATGATGTGTGTGTTCTGTCTGGGTACTTCTGCACATAGTTCTCAATCTACACTGAATTAATAGAGATGTTTTTAAAAGCTTGTTTCTATTTCTTCATCATCTGCATATCATTAACATGTCTATCAATCCTGACTTTTTTTTTTCATAATTCCATGATTCCTTTTTTGTGTTGCAATTTCTATGTTATGTAAACAGAGATCATCAGATGAGGAAAATAACCTTTGTTACAACACTTGATTACAAAGTAATAACTGTCCGAAAAATATAACCTCAATAAATCCTTTTCATGGCAGATCATCTGTAGTTAGGCTTTTGAAAAATAAATGTGACCAGTTAACAGTCAACGAACAGAAACAACCTATGAAATGATACATTATGTCTGAAAGTAATGTCATATGCATGGCAGCTTTAGGTAACTTGGAAGTAAATTCCCATCCAAAGATCAAAAGGAGAGAAAACAAATTAGTAACTCATCCTGGAACCACACAATGCAGGACTGGCCCAACAAAACTCGGCTGATGCTTTTTTATTTTTTATTTTTTATTTTACAACGAACTCTGTGTAAATACAATACAGTGTTTGGAACTTTAACTTTGCGGTTCAGTTAGCATATTTGTAAAACATTTTCTTCTTCCAGAATAATAATTGCTTTTCTGTGATAATTTAATTAAAAAAAAAACAATATAGTAATACATGGCTGAAAAACATCAGTTACATATCAGTACGCGGTCACAGTCAATAGCACATAGCTAAAGGCATCAAATAAGTATAATGAGAAAAATATTCATATTTACAACACTTGCAAGACATTGTGCATACAGACTGTACTAATCCACTAGCATTAAATGTATGCCGGTTAATGTGTGATCTGTTAACCAGTTTAGAACAAAATTGAATGACTTTTTTCACTGATGTTACGGTGCTTTTATGGTTATTAATGTAACCAGATACATCACAAAACTCTGAAGGTTTGGGAGGAAAATCCAGTCAATGATTTAAGTGGCATTCTGCTTGTCAATAACATTTGAACCCTTAGTAAACAGCAAAAATGAGTAAAAATAAGGTGGCTCAGTGGTTAGCACCACTGCCTTGCTACATTGATGTGTAACAGAGGGCAATATTTGCATTGTGCTTTTAGATACCCCATCTTTGCAGGTTACTTTAGATTCTCCACTTTCTGCTTACAGTTTATTGGATTTATAAGACATTGGTTCAAGTGCTTGTTTTTGACATAGAGGGATTACAGTGTTGACCCCTCTTAATAAAAGTAGTAAACCTCTAAACAGCGCTGCACAATATGATGGAAATACATAATTAATTGGAAATACATAAAGACATAGTAGCAGTAGTTGGTACTATAGGGTACAGTACACGTAATAACTAGGGATGAGCGAACTTGATCGGTGAAACTCTAATATCACTCGAGGACACTCGACGAGCATTGGCTGGTGCTCACATTTGCAGCTTGAATCCCTGCCCCGCATGTTTGGCGTCTGTAACACAACTAATAAACATGCGAATATTGACTGCCAATTATCTTAACCCCTTAATGACAGCCAATACGTCTTTTAACTGACCTGAGTTATAAGAGAATATCCTCCCTATACAGGTAACAATCCAGCAGCTGTCGGCTGTCCACTATAGCTGACAACTTGCTGCATCAGCCATGATCAGTGTTTGCACCGTCCATATCTATTTAACCCCTTAGATGCTGCTGTCAATAGTGACTACATCATTATAAATGGTTAACCGACTGTGGGGGCTTCCGCTTTATCCCAATTGGTGCCCTCAGTTCATGATTTTGTGGTCCTGATGTTTGCCATGGCAATTCACGACCAAATAGCGGCCTTAGAGTCTGACAGCTATAATAATCTGTTGAGAGGTTAACGGCATTTAGGTGGTAAAAATACACATTTTCACTTCTGTCATGCCACTTTGCATTAATTCCTGAAAAGCACCTGAAGGGTTAATAAACTACCTGACAGCAGTTTTCAATATGTCAGGGGGTGCTGTTTTTAAAATGGTTTAACTTTTGGGGGCTTTCCAATATATGGGACCCCTAAAGTCACTTCAGACCTGGCTTAGTCCCTAAAAAAATAAATTTTGTAAATTTCCTTGAAAAAATGAAAAATTGCTGCTACATTTTTAAACCTCATAAAATGCTAGCAAAGTGAAATAACTTTTTATAAATGGTGCTGATGTAAAGCCGACATGTGGGAAATGTTATTTATTAATGGTTTGCTGTGGTATGACCATCTGGATTAAAGGGATAATCATTCAAAGTTTGAAAATTGCTAATTTTTTTACATTTTTCTAAAATTTCTGATATTTATAAATAAACACAAAACACATCGACCTAAATTTACCATTATTGTAAAGTACAATGTGTCACGAAAAAACAGTCTCAAAATCACTGGGATTTGTTGAAGTGTTCCAGAGTTATTACCAGATAAAGTGACACTGGTCAGATTTTAAAAATTTGGCTCCGTCACTAAGGGGTTAATGCCATAGCCATCTTGGTAGTGGTATAACTGTGATTGGCTGGCCGCATGACCTCATCAGAGGTTACAAAAGAACCTGTACCGCCCTGCTCTACACACTGACGTCATTGCAAAGCTCAGGGACAAGTGTGACTGGTGGGAGAGAGAAGTTATCCAGGCATGTGTGTACAGTTTAACGAATCCTGTAGTGTTGATACTAGTGCTGATGGTGAATCATCATACT
Organism: Ranitomeya variabilis; assembly: GCF_051348905.1. NCBI lineage: Eukaryota > Metazoa > Chordata > Amphibia > Anura > Dendrobatidae > Ranitomeya > Ranitomeya variabilis. The sequence goes on along the minus strand of NC_135232.1, from coordinate 820,492,226 downwards.
AACAGCCCTAAGGGCTAATCTGTGCTTTGTTGTTTGCATCGGATACATTCTGCATTTATCCTAGTAACAATTGCAAGAGCAGGGAGAGTGGCAGAATACAACCTCAAGGCAGGGCTTGGGGTTTTGCAGTAAGCTGCTAAAGATGTAGCTGCTGCACGTGACCATATTTTTTTGGTGGGTGGGGGTGAAAAAATTGACTATATTGTTATCCATACAGTTTAACATGCTTAAGGTTACATTACAGTGGCATATAGCTAAAAAAAAGTTACATTTTTTTACTAAATTGAATTAGCCATCTATAGACTTTAACACACTGCTTAGTGTTACATTGTGGTGGTATATAAAACTGCAGAAAAGTTCAAAATGTTTTTTTGGATACAATTAGTCATCCATAGAGTTTAACGTGCTTAGTGTTTTATTACGGTGGTACATACAACTAAAAAAAGTTCAAAATTTTTTCTATATTCAATTAGTCATCTATAGAGTTTTAATGGTTAGTGTTACAACACAGTGTTATATAAAACTCAAAAAACTTAATTTTTTTTTCTGGATTCAGTTAGTCATCCATACATCTTTGTTCCAAAAATTGACTATTGTCATTCATATAGTTTAACGTGCTTAGGGGTAAATTACGTTGGTTTAACATTTAAAAAAAAAGACTTAGCTTGGTACAGTTCACAAAATATTTTTGTTCCAAAAAATGTCATTACTGCTACAGGAGTATAAATTTGGTTGTGCAAAAATTCACTATTTTCATAGATACTGTGTAACCTGCATTGTGTGATGGTGTGTGATAATGACGGCAAGCTCACACACGTAACATGCTTGGCACACATGCTCAACTTGGTAGTTCAGCAGTTTCTGAAAACTTACCCAGATTTGCCAGAGCTTCAGTTCAAGGTATGCAGAGTCAGCTCCCATTATCACAAGTCAGCTACAGCTGCCGACGTTCTGGCAGTGCAGCAGTAGCACATGCAAGTGTCATCTTACCGACTGATATGGGACGTCACCACGTGATGGAACTCCACATGCTGGCAAGGCTTTTTGAGCAGCAGAGGTCAGTTGTGGAATATCAGCTCGAACACACCCGTCGATATTCTGGTCAGCTTCTGCATATAACTGAAGAATGGGCATGGATGTCTGATATTTGTGCAGTTCTTCAAGACTTTGAGGACTCCACAAAGATGGTGAGTGGAGAGGACGCCATTATCAGTACAATGATGTAGCTTCTGCGTCTAAGCAAACAGCCGCAGCTGACAATTAAACATGAAGCTTTGCATGCAAAATAGGTGGAGATGAAGTAAGACATGAGACAGCTCAGCACGGATTGGGAAACAATGAGGAGGTGGAGGCTGAGGAGGAGGAACAGGAGCGCAAAAGAGGCTAGTACCCACACAAGCTTCGTCCCGTCTCTACTACGTGGATGGGCTGAGGAGGGGAATGAGTAGGAAGAAATAAAGAGCAGTCATCATGGTGGAGACAGAGATGTTTTGGCTGAAGGGAGCTTTGTATGTATGGCTGACTATGCAACACTGCCTTTCCCATGACCCTTGGGGTTATATTCATATTGACCAAAAAGAGTACTGGTTGTTCTCCCTGCTAGACCCACAGTACAAGAAGAACCTTGCATCTTTCCTTCCTGAGGCGGAGATGTCTACTAAATGGTGCTGTAACAGAAGGTTATTATGGAAAATATGTTGAAAAAATTCCCAGCAGACAACGCTAGTGGCAGGGGGCAAGCTTTCTTGCCCAACCAAAGTGGAGAGGCCTGGGAGACACACACCAGGTAAAGCAGAGACAGGAGTACACTGTCAAAGGCCTGGGCCAATTTCATCACAACTCCCAGCATCCAGGCCTTGATGATAAGCTTTTGCTGACAAGGAAGGAAACGTTTTTAAAAATCAAGCAATACCTGGCCCACAAAATCAGTGGACTCCCTAATTCCTCTGCGACCTTCAGCCATTCGATCTCAAAGCTGGACACCTGGCATGAGCTGTCGCTCAATGCCATGGAGGTGTTGTGCTGCCATGAGTCTAGCATCTTGTCTAAAAAGGTTTTTAGTGCCGCTGGGGGTGTATAAAAGCTAGGCGCTTTCGCCTGTCAACAGAAAATGCTGACAGGCTCATACTGTACATAAAAATGAACAAAACCTGGATTAGCCCTGACTTTTCCACACAAGATGACAACAGCACATAACTTGTTAATCTTCAATATTTGAATGAGGCCCACCAGTTGTTGACCTTCAAAGGTCTATGAATGACTGGCTGACCCTACTTATTTTTTTCCTGGCTTTGCCCTCTGTACAAAGCCTTTGAGTGTAGAAATGCAAAAAAACTACACTTTCTTAACTTTTTATTAGGCACTCCAGTTGATGCAGTCAATGGTGTATGGATGACCTGCCTTATAATTTTTGGCAGGCTGCAATTAATTAAGTGAGTGGGGAAAGTGGAATGCAAATGATGAAGGGGTGGTGGAGGCGGACTGCAAATGATGAACTGGGGGACTGCAAATGAAGTGAGGTGAGGGAGACTACAAATTATGTGAGGGGGATGGACTGAAAATGATGAAGTGAGTGGGGGGAGGGGGACTGCAAATGATGAGGGGGACTGCAAATGATGAAGTGAGTGGGGGTGGGGGAATGCAAATTGTTAAGTGACGGTGACTGCTGCAAATGATGCGAGTGGGGGGACTGAAAATGATGATATGAGTGGGGAAGGGGGACTGCAAATGATGTAGTGAGTGGGGGAGGGGGGCTGCAAATGATGCAGTGAGGTGGGGAAGGGGGACTGCAAATGATGAAGTGTGGGAGATGGACTGCAAAGGATGTAGTGAGTGGGGGAGAGAGACTGCAAATTATGAAGTGAGGGGGGACTGCAAATTATGAAGTGAGGCGAGAGGTGACTAAATGATGAAGTGAGTGGAGGAGAGGGACTGCAAAGGATGTGAGTGGGGGAGAGGGACTGCAAATGATGAAGTGAGGGGAGGGGGACTGCAAATGATAGTGAGTGGGGGAGGGGGGCTGCAATAAAGAGGTGAGTGGGGGAGGGGAACTGCAAATTATGTAGAAAGGACAGCAAATTATGAAGCGAGTGGGGGTGGGGGACTGCAAATAATAAAGTGAGGGGAACTGCAAATTATGAAGTGGAGATGGGGCTGCAAATGAAGACATGAGGAGGGGGAATGCAAATGATGAAGTGAGGGTGGGGTCATGGCAACCATCACCGCAATGGAGGGGCCAACAGAGTACCCTAATCAATAAGGGACATGGCTATCAGGGTCTCTTGATGCATAAGGCATCTAGACAAAGGAAAACTATCTCTTTTGACACCCCCGTAGACTGGAAAAATCGCCTTGACCAAGTATTCCTGCAAATAATGAATTGAGGGTGGAGGACAGCAATTGAATTGAAGGTAGGAGTGGAGAGAGCAAATAATGATGAATTTTGAGAGTGGAGGGAGTAAATGATGATGTATTGAGACTGGGGGATGGAGAGAGTAAATGATTAATTGGGGGTGGGGAAGCAAATAATGGTAAATTGTGGGTGGGAGAGAGAGCAGAAATGACAATGAATTGGGGCAGAATGGGCATTCAAATATAATGAATAGGGGATCTGGAGGTACAGAGTGGGGGCATTAAGGATGCAGTGGTTAGTAGAATTTGGGGGAAAGAGTAGAGGTGCTAGTTAATTTATATATTAGGTGAGGAAATTGGCAATTTACAGTTGCGGGGCACAGTGGTGGATTACAATTTATATTTGGAATGGTGGGTTGCATATTATCTAATTATATATTAATGTTGGGTGGGTGTGTATTGTAGCTGTGTAGTGTAGAAGGGAAAAAGTGGGGAATGTGCTCTGGATAACTGTTTTATTTTATGCAGTGAAGAGTCCTGGCTGGAAGTGATGGTGGTCTGTGCTGGATGAAAAATCACAACAAAGTTGAAGGACTTCAAATAGAGACATCACTGGTGAGTTAGTGCGTTACCTGTACACTGACACTATACACTGTATGCTATGTACAGAGGTCCTGTCCTGTATACTGTCACTAGTGATCACTGAATTTTCTGTACATTGACCCTATATACAGAGATCCTGTGTACAATATCACTGGTGATCACTGTTACCTGTACACTATATTCAGAGCTCCTGTGTATATTGTCATTGGTGATCACTGTATTACCTGTATACTGACACTATATATAGAGCTCCTGTGCATAATGTCACCAGTGATCACTGTATTACCTATGTGGTGGTAATATGTGGTCTGGTCATGGTGTGGCGGTATTTGTTCCTTTTATGTGGTATTATTCGGTCTCAATGTGGTGATAATATGTGGTCTGGTCATGGTGTGGTGGTGATATTTGTCCCTTGTATGTGGTATAATACGGTCACTATAGGGTGGTAATATGTAGTCTGGTCATGGTGTGCTGATATTTGTCCCTTGTATCTGGTTTAATCTGTCACTATGTAGTGGTAATATGTGGTCTGGAGATGATGTGACTGTATTTGTCCCTTGTATATGGTATTAATGGCATTTAAAAAAATGTATGTGACTCATTCCCAAATATACCTAAGAGAGTATTGGAAATGTTTAGTAGGTTAGAGTAGAGTAGAGCTTGGCCAAAAAGAGTCTACCTTGTCGGATTCAAAAATCTTTTGGTCAAAGACAAAAACTTCTAGCTATGCATGTGACCTGGTGTTCGATGGGAACTGTTAATGAGTGATTGGTGAGGACGTGGTGCAAAAGTGAAGTTTTTCCGAGAGTGGGCAGAGAGACTGGGAGGGGTGGAGCTTGGGCAGAGCCTCAAGGGGATTACATTTGAGCCAGGATAGTTTTTAAAACTAAATATCAAAAAATAAACCATAGACCAAATCCATTATTTGAATTTCATGCACATCATTAAATGATGAGGAATTCTGATATAACATGGCGAGGCACTCATCTTCAGCGCATCACATGCACGAAAGTGTGAGTCCTGGCTGGGTTTGTGCTGTGAGGACTTAATGCCCTGAGAGGTCACATGTTGCTGGTGTTGTGGGCTTGCCTGGACCAGATGTTTGACACTTCATTGAGGGAGACCAACATTCCAAAACAAACTCTTTATGTAACGGTAATTTGGTTAGGGTTATATACAAGGGATTGCGGGTACAAACTCTTATGGAATTTTCCTTTACAGTATGAAGTAATCTTTCACACAGTATTCTTCCTCTGTAGTATACTCCAGGGCTTTCAAGGCACTGTTTCTCAATACTTTGACACAACCCAGCTGTAAGGCTATGTGCACGCTGCAGGTTTTGATGCGGATCCGCAGCGGATTTGACGCTGCGGATCTGCAGCAGTTTTCCATGAGTTTATAGTACCATGTAAACCTAATCTGCAGTGCACATGCTGCGGAAAAAAACATGCAGAAACGCAGCAGTTTAAATTCCGCAGCATGTCAATTCTTTGTGCGGATTCCTCAATAGGAATCCGTATGTGTAAAACCACAGGTGGAATCCGCACAAAAACCATGGAAAAACTGCGGTAAACCCGCTGTAACTCCACGGTAAATCTGCAGTGCGGTTTACCTGCGGATTTACCAAAATCAGTGCGGAAAAATCTGCACACCATTCTGCAGTGTGTGCAAATACCCTAATGCTACAGTGCTGAATAACAAATTTCCTTTACTTCCTCAATGGTTCAGCGTTCTATTTCTTCTTCTACTGGTGCCGGTTTGTTATCCTTTACTAGTGCCAGTCTCTCAGTCCTGCTAAGGCCCGTTATTTTTTGCATTACAAGCTCAAGGTCTCATGGCTAGGTGTCTTTTTCTAGAATCCGAATCTGGATGGCCACCCTGTCTCCTTGTTCACTTTTCCATAGGATTACACTCTCTCTCCTGTTTCAGTCTCCTCTCACACAGAATCACCCTCTGATGCAGCACTGCTCACTATGCACTCCAAAACCTATCTCCTCTTCCTAGCAGGAAGCAGTCACTCTCCCTAACACTTACACAATTACCCTTCACACTGTGGGCTAGTCCCAAGTAATTACCGTACCTGTTTTACCTTGGTGTTAACTATACACTAAATATTACACAATATTTACATAAGAAGCAAGACACAAGGCACTTAACATTTTACATATCACTGACGCGATTTGTGTTTTCAGGGGTAGGAACGTGACCTCAACGGTCCACCATCCTCACGTTTACAAGAATAAAATTTCAAAAAAAATCATCAACTTCATCTTCAGTAGTATCAGGCAGGAGTGGAGAAGGAATCAATACGAAATATAGGACATTTATGGAGCCTTCTTCTAAAGGAGGTCCATGTTCGTTTCCCTGACAAAAATACAGCTCTTAAAAAAGTCATTTTGATACAATCGCTGCTTTCTCTGCTGCAGATGTAGCAGAGCTCAGAATGCCCACCCTGTATAACCCCACTCATAGCACTAATTGGCAAATGTCAGTCATATCTCCCAACTTTTGAAGAAGGGAAAGAGGGACTAAGTTTGCGGAGCGCCCAGCGGCAAATTTTAGGCAATGCCCCTGACCACACCCATTTCACAACTAGTCACACCCATATAAACACCACCAATCACACCCATTTAGCACTGCTGATCACACTTTCATAAACAATAATCATAAACAGAAAAAAAAAATACATTTATTTACAAGTAATTAAAGTATTAATGTAAACTTGGTAATAATACTTCTTTTAAAAGCTGCACAATACATAACAGATCCACTCTGTTAGATAAAATATCTTTTATGCTCATTTCAGTTCATGCTCTTTTTTTTCCTTTTGCACATAAAATATCTTTAACAATATTGTGCTTTTGGTTAATGGGAGGAATTGGAGAATAGTTGACTTATTTGTTCTGTATATCTGCTGAAATCATGAGAAGCACTACTCTCACCTCTTTCAACAGAGGTTAAATTAAGCAGAATGACCGGCAGGAGCATCTGTGACCAAAAATCGGCACAGGGCAGAACAGGCAGGTAGTTTACTACTTGCCTGGGAATTCTTAGCCGCTTAAGAAAAAAAAATACAAAGGTCCTGAATGGATAGCCCCAATTAACCAAGATCACATTATTATTTGTGCTATTTTTGTCCTTAAAAGAGATAATACCTGTTACTTTAATGGTAGGTTCACATTGCTTTCTGCAGCAAAAACGCAATGTAATGGAGATGTTAACGCCTCCATAGGCTTGCATTCAAGAAACGCATCCAGACGCATGCCAAAATAGGCATGCTTTGCAAGTATGCGTTTGTTGAAATTCACAGGCAAACGCTGACTGCAGTGTTTTATGTCTGTTTAGCAAACAAACGCAATATAACATCATGCTACAGATTCGTACAAATCTGCAGCATTGCGTTTGCAATAGATGATAGGATAGATAGATAGAAGATAGGATAGAAAGATGATAGGATAGAGATAGAAGCAAGAATACCACTACCAGTGTCCCCACTCTCCCCTGCTTTCACTGCTGCTCATTAAGCTCATGAATATTCACCTAACAACCAGGAAGCAGCAAAGTGAGAGCGAGAACACTGGTAAGATCGATGCAGCTATACTATCTATCCTATCATCTGTCTATCTCCATGTAGCACATACGTTTTTGAGCTAATAAAAATGTATGTGCTGAAAAAGGGCTTAAAATGCCACTTTTGCTGTCAGTTACAACAAAAACCGTTAACGTTTCCGTTGTAATGGACAGCAATAACGCAATGTGAACCTACCATTAGGCTCTATTCACATTGTGTTTTCGGCAAACGTCAGTTGCTCCATCAGGACCTTCTGTCTAAAGCCCTAAAAAATAGGATTTGATCACAACCTCTGAAGGGGCTTATTAAGGCAGACAAAGTCACTTTGTGCTTTGCCTGACCTCATTTTTGCCAGTGTCCACCTTTCTGAGGCACGCACAAAAGCATGATTGACTGTACTTTAGCGCCCACCTCAGAAATGTCTATACCGCCAAATGGGAGGTCAGACAGAGCACAAAGTGACTGCCTGCCTCATTAAAGGCAATGGCTTTAAAACCTTTTTTCAGGACTTCATACAGATGCTCCAACAGAGCCACTGACGTGCAAAAATGAAATAAGATCATAGCATTATACAGATTTTTTTTTACATAACAAAGGCTGAAATAAATAGCTGCAAATTTTAAACAGGTAATGTCCAAATTATGAATAAAATTAAACTGTGCAAAACATACGTTTTCTAAACCAGGATAACCATATTATCAGCAGCAACCTGTGCACTCCTAGGAACAGATGTTTATTTTTAAGTCACAGAAGCTTTTTGTCCCTTCTGCGGTACTGTTGTGTACTTTTTTCTGCTGCTGCAGTACTCTTACTTGATATGGTAGGAAAAACTTCAAATAGTGATGCTTGCTTCTTGGTGAAAAAATTAGTGTCTTCAATTTGTTGTCTACCCGGAGTTTCCATTCCTGTAGTTTCAGGCACAGATTCGGTAATACTGTGGCTTCCTTCTGTACCAGGCCCAGCTGTACTACTAATTGCGTGTTCTTTTACACTAGATTCTTTTCTGCTGGATAAAGCCACAGCTGTTGCTGATTTTGCCTTTTGGAACAGATGTGAAGAATGCTGCCATTTGTGACATGGCGTTCTGGAAAAAATATTAATTTTGCTGGCCATTATCGTACAGAGGGTGTTTCTGACTTTAGTTACAGCCTCATACACATTTGGACCTGGCTGTTGGGTTATTGTATTTTTTCCCAACGTGCTCCGCTGACCTGTGAGGACTTTGCGAACAATGCTAAACAACCTCTCACATGAAGCGTTGCTGTGGGGAATAAGACAAAATTTTACCAGCCTGCATAACACACTGTATTGATATTGCCCAGTTATTATATATCCTTAATTTGTGACAACTGATGCCAAAACTCTTCATTTCTGTTACTTCCCTTTAAATAAAACTTTACTGCTTTGATAGTCCCTGAACTCAGTAGTATGTCCATTTCTTGGGCACCAATTACATTTGGGAACCTGTTGACTATAGTGTGGATATCTCAAATACTTGATGGCAACCGCACATCTGGATTTATAAAACAAAGACTTAAGTATTGGGTCCCTAAGAGGCATTACCTTTTTCATATAGTCCAGAGCTTTACAATAAAAGTCAACAGTCACCCTGACGAATTGCCGGAACTTTGGGGTATCTATCAGGTTCTCGCTCCTGGAATAATTTCTTGTTTCAAACCCAATGAGAATATCCCCTTCAGAGAGTTGTACAGAAGAGTCAGAATACTCAATATCCAAAATGTTTCCAGCACTAGCAATGACACTTGGCTGGACAATTCTGAAAAGAAGATCTCTGTACAAATGTAGCATTGCTGGGTGCAAGTGATGTACCATTGGAGCATCTGTCTGCAGAAGCACATTAAAGTAATTGAATACAGGAAGAACAGAGTGCAAAAATAAAAGGTACACTTATTTACACTTATTTTGTAATAGGAGTTTGGATGCTGGCAAGAATGCACTTTTCCCTAGCACCAAGTGAACCTATGTCTTCCTCAAATGTACTAAAAAAATATGACTTGAGAGCATCCCAACTAAATATGGTCCTTTCAATAGGTTTTTCAGGTGATTTTTCAGTCTTCACATGTTTCAGAAGTTTTCTAATTCCAGTGTTACAAAATGCCATGTATTCCTGTAAGGCATTTACCCTTTTTTTAACTTTTTTGAAAATGAAAGTAAATGTCAACAATGAGGTCTTCTACATTTATGAACAAAGGTTTTGCTGCATGTTTAGCCATTAGATGGACCAAGCGGCAGGGACAGCCAACTGCATAAATTTTTTGTTCTGTACTCTGGGCGCTTCTAATTCTTGACAACACACGATTATGTTTTTCCTGCATGTTAGCTGCATTATCAGCTGAATATTTTACACACATATTCCAGTTTACATTATGATTTTTTAACATGGTCTTAGGCTTTACCAGATGGACATAATACCGTATCCAAAAATTCAGTCACAATTAGCCCTGTTTATGGATGTCCTAAGTGATAAGTACAGGGAAGTACTTTTCAAATTCATCAGAACTGGCATCCAGTGAGATGCCAAAATATTTTTTCTGGCCTTGGATAACATCTTTAACATTTCGGAGTGCCTCTGGAGATATAGCACCCTTAAAAATACGGGTAGTCTTAGTTGCTGCACATGCATATCTATCAGCAATCTTTAAGTCTGGAAACATCCTCTTTACTAAAGGCCGTACATGGTCACTTGAGGCTAATGAGATATTATGCTCAACCAAAAAAAAAATGTAAATAAGACTTCTGCTTTGAGGACATCTTGTCCAAATTTGAAATTGGAAGCAGGAAAGAAGGTAGATACAGGTTTTGACTGTGAAACAGCCTTGGCTTATTCTATATGGTTATCAGTTTTAATTTGCCTGCTTACATCATTATAGCCACCATGGCTCACTGAAAAGTCCGCTAAACAAACTTTACAGAAAGCATATAAACTCCACGTCGTGACTTCTTTATAAATGGGAAATCAACCAGGCATCTTTAAATTGGCAGCCTTTTTCTTAGGTGATTCACAGTATTTCTTAGACATGATGAATTCTGGATCACCTTTGATAAATTGAAAGCTATTAGCTTTGGAAAGAGAAGCATAGAGATTGCATTACACTTAAGGCAGATACAAATGTATTAAAAGTAAGGAACTACTGTAACAAACCTATAACCCCAATAGCTGTACATGAAGGCTGGATTTACACGTGCAGTTTTTGCTAAAAAAATTTTTAACTACTACTGGAGCAAAATAAAGAGGAAAGTATTTTTGAAACGACTAGTTTCACAAAGTACTATTACTTGCACATATAATATAGGCAAGTCCTGGACCAACCATGAAGTTATGGGCCAGAGCCAGCACATTCCTATAATAGTCTCACATAAGCACCCTCCTTAATATGTTCATGTGAGAATAGTTTAAAAAAAATACAATAGTTTAAAAAAAAAAAAAAACACTAGGAAGGAATGCCGGCACTCATCACAGAACTGCTAGACTCTAGAGTGAATAGGAAAACTGAAGAACCAATGAGTGTATATATACAGTGCAGTATAAAAACAGAAGGGCTATATTACAACACAAACGCAAGATCACAAGTCCATTGCAAAATCTGCAATTTATATTACTGGTGACCTATTTATATGGTAAAGGAGACTTGAAGCCCCTTCAAGCACTTGGGACAAGAAAAAAAACACACTCTCACTGATTCCACACTGCTTCCAATGTTATCGCTGCTTTAAAATTAGTTATACTTACTGGTGATGAGCAAGTGTACTCGTTGCTCGTGTTTTCCCAAGCACGCTCGGGTGGTCTCCGAGTATTATGACTGCTCGGAGATTAAGTTTTCATCGCCTCAGCAGCATGATTTACAGCTATTAGCCAGCTTAATTACATGTGGGGATTACCTAGCAACCAGGCAACCCCCACATGTACTCAGCCTGGCTGTAAATCATTCAGCAGCCGTGATGAAATCTAAATCTCCAAACACTAACAAATACTCGGAGGTCACTCGAGTGTGCTCAGGAAAACCCTAACAACGAGTATACTCGCTCATCACTAATACTTATACTTCATCACTATACACAGCATATGGCTAAAAGTGTCTTCTCAGCCGATTAATGGCTACAACAGTGAACTGGATTTGCAAGTGACTGGATAACAGGATATTTCCAGTAATTTTCTGTGTGTAAGCATGAAAGGCAATGTAGAGACCAGAAGAGGTTTTTCAAAAATTTTGACCCCTTAAAAAATCCCCTGAACGATCTTGTGTTTAGTTAAAACAAAAAAAAGCTGTATGCACAAATCCAGTCTTACACATTTTAACACAATATGCAGTAAAATGCTTTTTGGATACTACACTAGGATGTGCCATCATCAAATGATTAGTTGGGATCTGACTGCTAGACCTTGTACTCACATGGTGAATTAGGAGATCACAGTAGGGTTTACCATTGCATGTTGATTGTTCAAAGCGGATAAACCTGTTTTGGCCACAATCAGGGCTATGGAGTCGGCGTCGTGGTCAGTGTTCATTTTGGTGGAGTCAGCGTTGGTTTAAAATGGACCAAATCAGACTCCTAAAATATATAATAAATTGGGTACAGTAGTTCAATGCAGTATGTGCTGAATATTTTTCTCATAAGAATTTGGGAATGTTATGAAATTTCCTATAAATGTCTGTTCTGTTCCTGATCAAAAGATTTAGGATTTTAGTTGAGATGAATCTGTACTGCACTTTGTGTACATGATAAGTAGTGAAGCTCCTCTACAGATAAGGTTAAAAACACACTAGGAAGGAATGCCGGCACTCATCTCAGAACTGCTAGACTCTAGACTGAATAGGAAAACTGAAGAACCAATGAGTGCATATATACAATGCAGTATAAAAACAGAAGGGCTATATTACAACACAAACGCAATGGTATAGTATAAGATATAATGGGAAGGAATGTAAGTTCACTCTAAGGACTGATGGTAACACACCAAAAAGTATATTCTGTATTAAATCAAAGGTATATAAAGTTACAATAGAAGCCTAATGTACTCCTATGGAAGCAATACTGCATTTCTATACAAAACATACTGTAATATGCGAATGAGCACTAGGATTGTAAGAAAAAAAGATTTTACAAAATGATTGTTAGTGGGGATTCTGAGTATTTTCTAGAAACAGATCTGTCAGGAGAATTCCTGTTTTATTACCTGGTCAGTAGTAACATCACTGTGGTCTTGTTTGGGTATAATCTTAGCATCAAGGATGGCCTAGTAAAAAGAGAAACAGGATATAGAATGACCGTGTAAATTCAAGCTAATATGATAATGGTATGAAGCTAAGTGAAATGGGAATGCGTTTGGGCTATTATTGCCTATGATTAGTTTGTAAAATGCAATGTATCAGTGTGTTCTGTGCAGTGACACTGTATGGCTTACAAGCACCCGGGTCAAAACAAATATTTTTTACTCCTAGCCTGTAGTCCATTAGCACCCCGCGAAGTCCCTTTTTCTATTCCAGTATTGAACTCCTTATCCCCAAGAACATGTGTTGTATCTAAAAAAAATTCTGCTGTCATTGGAGTAATATTTTTATGCCTTCTGCTGAAATCTGACAAAATTTAAGACAGAAAAAGTTACTTGGTGTTATAATTATATTTTTTAAACTTTCTATCATTTTTTATATGTAACTATTAAACTACCCTAGCACCAACCCACACCCTAATCCCTATTTCTGATTCTAGTTCTAACCTCAATCCTCATCATAGTTTGGGCTACTTTACACTAGTGTATTTTTGGTTGAGTTCTATCCGTTTAAAAAAAAAAAAAACAGATTGCCCTCGGACCAATGTTACTCAATGGGGCTGTCCAAATGACCGATTTTTTTTTACTGACAATCTGCATGTGAAGAAAAAAATTGCAGCATGCACTAGTTTCTTCCATACATTGAATGAGACACGCCCATTCAAGCTTATGAGCGTGAGGAAAAAAAATCAGATACCACACAAACACGGTATTGCAGTGTTCCCCACCTTCATTCCTCAGGAGCCACTAACAGATCGTTAGTTCAGGATTTTATTAGTGTTGACCAGGGAATAATTCCGTTACGCTTTTAATGGATTAAAGTCCTGCAGTGCCCTGCAGAGTCACAATGCTCAAGAAGGCACATGTGCAGGCCAGTCTCAAGTTTGCCAATTTACAAAAAAACACCTGCAAAGGCTTCCTAAGCATTTAAAGGGCCACTGTCACCCCCTCCAGCCGTTATAAACTAAAAGAGCCACCTTGTGCAGCAGTAATGCTGCAGTCTAACAAGGTGGCTCTTTTAGTTTTTGATTCCGTTATTCCCTCAATAAAGCGTTTTAAAATTTGCCCTAACTACCTGTCTGTAGACCTGGAGGCGGTACGAAGCCTACTCTGTGAATCTCCCAACGGCCGTCACTCTTCTCTTCTGGGGATGTGGTCGCCGCCCCCTTCGCGCTGTTTCTTCTTAAATCCGGCGCCTGCGCTGTGCGTGCCTGCCTGGGACAGGCGCAGTCTTCATTGTCCGTCATAGGTCAGATGCAGGGTGCCTGACTGCGCCTGTGCGGGCAGTGCGGCCACCCTGTTGCTGAATCCCCGCCCTGCACTGTGTTATTCATTATGCACAGTGTGGGGCTGGGGTTCCTGGGCATGCGCACTGCGCTGTTCAGACGCTCCCCCAGCTCCCCCGCCCTCCAGCGTTGTTATTTGCGGCTGCTTCATTCCAAACGCTGGCAAGGAAACCTGTATATTACGGCAACGCTGGAAGGCGGGGGACCGGGGGAGCATCTGAACAGCGCAGTGCGCATGCCCAGGAACCCCAGCCCCACACTGTGCATAATGAATAACACAGTGCGGGGCGGGGATTCAGCAACAGGGTGGCCGCACTGCCCGCACAGGCGCAGTCAGGCACCCTGCATCTGACCTATGACGGACAATGAAGACTGTGCCTGTCCCAGGCAGGCACGCACAGCGCAGGCGCCGGATTTAAGAAGAAACAGCGCGAAGGGGGCGGCGACCACATCCCCAGAAGAGAAGAGTGACGGCAGTTGGGAGATTCACAGAGGAGGCTTCGGACCGCCTCCAGGTCTACAGACAGGTAGTTAGGGAAAATTTTAAAACGCTTTATTGAGGGAATAACGGAATCAAAAACTAAAAGAGCCACCTTGTTAGACTGCAGCATTACTGCTGCACAAGGTGGCTCTTTTAGTTTATAACGGCTGGAGGGGGTGACAGTGGCCCTTTAAAAAGGTCCCTTAGTCTGTTTTAGCAGGCTCCACAATCATGGGGAACACTGCTGACTGGACAGATGTCCAGAAGGAAGTCATTGACACACTCCACAAGGAGAGTAAGCCACAAAAGGTCATTGCTAAAGAAGCTGTCTGTTCACAGAGTGCTGTATCCAAGCATATTATTGGAAAGTTGAGTGGAAGGAAAAAGTGTTGTAGAAAAAGGTGCACAAGCAACCAGGATAACTGCAGCCTTGAAAGGACTGTTAGGAAAAGGCTATTCAAAAGTGTGGGGGAGATTCACAAGGAGTGGACTGCTGCTGGAGTCATTGCTTCAAGAGCCACCACACAGACGTATCCAGGACATGGGCTACAAGTGTCGAATTCCTTGTATTAAGATGTAGGTCCACTGTGTTTTATGAAGACCAAAGTCAGCGCAGCTGTCTACCAGGAAATTTTAGAGCACTTCATGCTTCCCTCTGCCGACAAGCTTTTACCAGGTGCAAATTTCATTCTCCAGCAGGACTTGGCTCCTGTCGACACTGCCAAAAGTACCAATATCTGGTTTAAAAACAACAGCATCACTGTGCTTGATTGGCCAGCAAACTTGCCTGACCTTAACCTCAGAGAATCTATGGGGTATTGTCAAGAGGAAGATGAGAGACACCAGACCCAACAATGCAGACAAGCTGAAGGCTTCTATCAAAGCAATCTGGGCTTCCAAAACACCTCAGCAGTGCCACAGGCTGCCACCCCGCATTGATGCAGTAATTGATGCAAAAGGAGCTTCGACCAAGTATTGAGTGCATTTACTTAACTTACATTTCAGTAGGCCAACATTTCGGATTTTAAAATAATTTTTCAAGCTGGTGTTATAAAGTATTCTAATTTACTGAGATAATGACTTGGGTTTTCATTGGCTGTAAGCGATAATCATCATTCACATAAATAAACACTTGAAATAGAGTATTCTGTTTGTAATGACTATATAATATATAAGTTTCACTTTTTGTATTAAAGGACTGAAGTAAATTAATTTTTTGCTGATATTCCAATTTTGTGAGAAGCACCTACACTCACCGGCCACTTTATTAGGTACACCTGTCCAACTTCTTGTTAACACTTAATTTCTAATCAGCCAATCACATGGCGGCAACTCAGTTCATTTAGGCATGTAGACATGGTCAAGACAATCTCCTGCAGTTCAAACCGAGCATCAGTATGGGGAAGAAAGGTGATTTGAGTGCCTTTGAACGTGGCATGGTTGTTGGTGCCAGAAGGGCTGGTCTGAGTATTTCAGAAACTGCTGATCTACTGGGATTTTCACGCACAACCATCTCTAGGGTTTACAGAGAATGGTCCGAAAAAGAAAAAAAATCCAGTGAGCGGCAGTTCTGTGGGCGGAAATGCCTTGTTGATGCCAGAGGTCAGAGGAGAATGGGCAGACTGGTTCGAGCTGATAGAAAGGCAACAGTGACTCAAATCGCCACCCGTTACAACCAAGGTAGGCCTAAGAGCATCTCTGAACGCACAGTGCGTCGAACTTTGAGGCAGATGGGCTACAGCAGCAGAAGACCACACCGGGTACCACTCCTTTCAGCTAAGAACAGGAAACTGAGGCTACAATTTGTACAAGCTCATCGAAATTGGACAGTAGAAGATTGGAAAAACGTTGCTTGGTCTGATGAGTCTCGATTTCTGCTGCGACATTCGGATGGTAGGGTCAGAATTTGGCGTAAACAACATGAAAGCATGGATCCATCCTGCCTTGTATGGAGCATCTTTGGGATGTGCAGCCGACAAATCTGCGGCAACTGTGTGATGCCATCATGTCAATATGGACCAAAATCTCTGAGGAATGCTTCCAGCACCTTGTTGAATCTATGCCACGAAGAATTGAGGCAGTTCTGAAGGCAAAAGGGGGTCCAACCCGTTACTAGCATGGTGTACCTAATAAAGTGGCCGGTGAGTGTATATGTAACTATACACATAGGTGTTTAGGTTCCATTATCTTGGCTGCAGGCTGTTTAGCATAATATGTGTTTTTATTTGTCTGCCCTATTAACTTTTGGCTTCAGCTTCATATTCTTTCCCCGTTGGCATTTCCTGCTGGTGATAGACTCATTTGGATGTTCAGCCATTCTGCTCTCGTTTACAGCCAGTCAGTCAGTGAAATTACAGCTAGGGTTTAACTCTTAGCTGTTTCCTGTTTCTTCACTCTACACCTACCTTCTATTTTTTGTGGGGAAGTATGTGGCATAATATCTAACTGCTCATACTTTATTTTGTATTTAGTGGTTTATTTTACTAACCCTGAAATCGTTACTTTTTTCAGCACACTTTCCCTCTTGCAGGTAATTTACACTCTGCTTTGCCTTCCAATTCTTTAGGTGGAACGTGAATCGCTCGACTGTTTTTCAGGCAGCATAGGTCCATGTTGCCATCGTCTAAACTGTGGTTAGGACTATTTCAACTCACGCAGGCACCACTAGGGACCGAGTGGTGAGGATCTTTAGTCTATACAGGAACCGGCTGGGTCAGTTGCAGTCTTTAGCTTTACCTATTATCCCGAGTGAGTTGCTACACTTGCATAATATTATCACCAGTCCACTCCATTTTTTCTGTGCTGAGAAGCCATCATGGACACTGTGGCTGCGCAATTGCGGTCCTTGTTGCCAGATGTGGCTGATATCAAGCAGCAACAACATGTGTTAACAGCCACTACACAAGTTATTCAACACCTAAAGCAGTATATATATATATATATATATATATATATATATATATATATATATATATATATATATATATATATATATATATATATATATATATATATATATATATATATCTCAAGGTAGTGGAAAAATATTAAAATATAACTTTTAATTAATATTTACTTTTAAAACCAGATAACGTACAAAGGACAAAGCCGACCTATAACATATGACAACCACACAAAAACTCATAAAGCTCTGTAACTGTAAGATTCAAAACAGCACAATATTTTACTTTTTGTGCAATATACCAAAAATGTGTGCATTAAATATTGTCAATAAGTTGTCCATTGTTCTTGGAGGTTTTGGATCTCAGTCTGGTTCCCCCTGCACTGCTGCCAAATCAGCAAAGATCAGTGTCTGATTTTTGTTTCTTCAGCACACATGCTGTGTGCTTTACAAATCAGTGCTATTCATTGTTTTTTCTTGTCCAGCTCAGACTGTCAGGATTTTTTCAGTCAAGTTGGATTCTCAGCAGATGCAGATATACGTTCCATGTCTTTAGTTAGATGGTGGAATTTTGGTATTATCTGCTGTGGATATTTTCAGGGTTTTAATACTGACCGCTTAGCATTCTGTCCTATTCTTTCCTATTTAGCTAGAGTGGCCTCTTTTGCTAAATTCTGTTTTCTGTCTGCGTGTGTCTTTCCTCTAATACTCACAGTCAATATTTGTGGGGGGCTGCCTATCCTTTGGGGTTCTGCTCTGAGGCAAGATAGGATTCCCATTTCCATCTATAGGGGTATTTAGTCCTCCGGCTGTGTCGAGGTGTCTAGGATGTGTTAGGTACACCCCACGGCTACTTCTAGTTGCGGTGTCAGTTTAGGGTTTGCGGTCAGTACAGGTTTCACCTCTCCTGAGAAAGTCTCATGCGGCTCCAAGGTCACCGGATCATAACAATCCAGTGTCATATCGACGTGAGTAGTTGTCCATTGCGCATGCGCTTCGTAGGCCGGAAGTACCCTTATGACCTATAATCTGCGCTTCAAGCTGGTGCGCAGTGAAATGTCTGGTATCGCATCAGCAAACGCTATGCGCATGTCCACTATAGACTAGAAGTATCCCGACCCCATCTCTTCTGCGTTCCAAGCTGGAATGCTGAACTACATCCTGTAGATTTGACATCATGACCTGGAACTGAAGGTGCTTTTATCACTATGGTAACACGCCCTCTCCATACTACGCACAGAAATATCAATGACGCTATTGGTAGCACCCAAATCAGGAGAACAAGATATTTTTAAATATTAATCTGAAAATGTTACAACATACCAATGGTAATACCACTGGTTTCAATTAATTAAATTATTAATTTCCTACAACCTCAAATAAAGAGGGCGGATAGAAAAGGGGGGTTAGTATGTTAAAGGCTTATTGGCCAAAGACATGAGACAACGGAGAACACAAATCCAAGAGGGGAACCTGAGGCAAAAAAAGAACAAAAACAAAAAAGTTCAACCTTAACTCCATTAATTATTTCAGCACTCTAGTGGTGGGGGGTATACACCCAAACAAACACATAGATCAAAAATCCTTGCTCAAGACAGAAGAAAACGTGTTTTTTTAAACCAGAGTACTCTTATTAAAAAAGATTTGACTAGATCATGAGAGAATGGTATATTTTAAATCCTAGTTTTCCAGAGACCATACAGAGGTGCCACATTATATGCCTGTTGATTCTTCTACAAATGTCCCTGCCTGGCCAGTGGAGGTTGGCACCCTAGGGGAAAGAAAAACGACAATAATGGCGCCCCCACTCCACGACGGCTGGCCCTATCTCGGGCCATGTATTAAAGAAAGCAACTAAAGGTCAAGGTCTCGTTGAGACCTGTAGGTGTTTGTGTTCTAAGGTGGTGAATCCACCTTGCTTAACATTGTAGCACCCTTTGGTCCCAATTGCCTCCCCTTATTGGTATATCTACCTTATCAATACCCATGAATTGTAATTGCGAATAATTGCCATTATGATTAGTAAAGCAGCCTTCTGAGCCTAAGGTAAAATTTACTGGATTTTTTCAACAGGGACCAAAGTAAGTTTTCCATTTTTCTTTCTTCAAGTAAGTTGTTTTTAGTCTCTGTCCTGTTTTAACCGAAGGAGAGAGTTAACACATGGGTATTGTTCTGTCTTTGTTACATGGAGGTCTTCAGGCTTAGGCATTTTCTATGCCTGAGGAGTCTCCAGCGCTTTCCTCAGTTGACGCTTTTTTGCCTGCTGTTGGCGAATCAATGATCCACAGGTTGGTTCAGGGAAATTGTAAAGTGAAGATCTACTGTTCTCAGTTTAGATGCTGGGCATCTAAAACTAACTGGAGAGTTAGTAAGAAAAATGTTTTTATAGGACCGTCTACTAAAATTAAGTTAAATTTTAACTATTGATCACCATCCTGGTGTTCTAAAATCCTTATGACAACAATAACCACCTTGTGTTATGGAGTTACTAGAATGGTCATTAATGGAAATGTTGAACTTAATGCCTTGCAATTTGTACCTTTTAACTGCCTACACATTTAGGAATTGAAAAAAAAATCAAATCTATAAAATGTAATAAAGGTGGTATCCTCACCGGGTACAGGGCCAGAAACGGGTGTAACATATGGTAAAACTGACCTGGTAATATGATCATCCAGGTGTTAGTACTGTATATATAGAGCTACTATATATACACTCACTGGCCACTTTATTAGGTACACCTGTCCAACTTCTTATTAACACTTAATTTCTAATCAGCCAATCACATGGCGGCAACTCAGTGCATTTAGGCATGTAGACATGGTCAAGACAATCTCCTGCAGTTCAAACCGAGCATCAGTATGGGGAAGAAAGGTGATTTGAGTGCCTTTGAACGTGGCATGGTTGTTGGTGCCAGAAGGGCTGGTCTGAGTATTTCAGAAACTGCTGATCTACTGGGATTTTCACGCACAACCATCTCTAGGGTTTACAGAGAATGGTCCGAAAAAGAAAAAAAATCCAGTGAGCGGCAGTTCTGTGGGCGGAAATGCCTTGTTGAGGCCAGAGGTCAGAGGAGAATGGGCAGACTGGTTCGAGCTGATAGAAAGGCAACAGTGACTCAAATCGCCACCCGTTACAACCAAGGTAGGCCTAAGAGCATCTCTGAACGCACAGTGCGTCGAACTTTGAGGCAGATGGGCTACAGCAGCAGAAGACCACACCGGGTACCACTCCTTTCAGCTAAGAACAGGAAACTGAGGCTACAATTTGTACAAGCTCATCGAAATTGGACAGTAGAAGATTGGAAAAACGTTGCTTGGTCTGATGAGTCTCGATTTCTGCTGCGACATTCGGATGGTAGGGTCAGAATTTGGCGTAAACAACATGAAAGCATGGATCCATCCTGCCTTGTATGGAGCATCTTTGGGATGTGCAGCCGACAAATCTGCGGCAACTGTGTGATGCCATCATGTCAATATGGACCAAAATCTCTGAGGAATGCTTCCAGCACCTTGTTGAATCTATGCCACGAAGAATTGAGGCAGTTCTGAAGGCAAAAGGGGTCCAACCCATTACTAGCATGGTGTACCTAATAAAGTGGCCGGTGAGTGTAGAGTTAGTACTGTATATAATAACTACTGCAATAGAATTGTCCCTCCCAATCACCCCCCTTTTCAATTTAAGCAGTTTCAACTCTTCTGGGAAAGCTCTCTACAAGAATTTGGAGTGTGAAAAAACACAAAATTGAGCTTGATTTAAGTTGGTATACATGCAGCACATAAACGCATGTTCACTTTGGCCAGGAAGCATACAAAACCTACAAGAAAATAAACATAAACCCTACTGTAACTAAATAGCTTAAAAGCAAAAATGCATTTAAATAACACAGGGTTCTTAGTAATACTGATTTGATCAAAAATAGCATAAAAGCCATCCCACCGTTGACAAAGTGACCCTGATTGGGATGGTCCTACGCTAATATTAAAAACCTTACCATATTTCGGACCTCAATGTGTGAATAAGGGCAGATAAAAGGACCGGGAGCTCACCTAGCAGTCTAGGGAAACCTTTAAATGTAATTTCCAGCTCAGGAGAGAGGGAGGCCACACCCCGGCTTGCACAGAATGCAAAAATACATGCAGCACAAACGCATGTTCACTTTGGCCATAAAGCTTCCAAAACCTACAAGAAGCAAAATAAACATAAACCCTACTGTAACTAAATAAGTTAACCCCTTAGTGACAGAGCCAATTTGCTGCTTAATGACCAAGCAAATTTTTACAATTTTTTACAATGACCACTGCCACTTTATGTGGTTATAACTCTGGAATGCTTCAACAGATCCAACTGATTCTGAGAATACTTTTTTCTTGACATATTGTACTTCATGTTAGCAGTAAAATTTCTTCGATATGACTTGCATTTATTTATGAAAAAACATAGCAAAATTTTTAAAAATTTTTAAAATTTTGAATTTTTATGCCCTTAAATCAAAATACTTAATAAATAACATTTCTCACATGTCCAATTTACATCAGCACAATTTTGGAAACAAAGGTTTTTTTTTTGTTAGGAAGCTATAACTTAAAAGTTGATCAGCGATTTCTAATTTTTACAACACTTTTTTTTAGGGATCACAACGCATTTGAAGTCCCTTGAGGGGTGTACATGACAGGAAATACCCAAAAGTGACACCATTCTAAAAACTGCACCCCTCAATGTGCTCAAAACCACATTCAAGAAGTTTATTAACCCTTTACATGCTACACAGGTAAACATTTAACTTTTTTTTCACAAACATTTTACTTCAGTACCAATTTTTTATTTATTTTCACAAGTGTAAAAAGAGAAAATGAACCACAAAAGTTGTTGTTCAATTTCTCCTGAATACGCCGATACCCGATATGTGGGGGTAAACCACTGTCTGGGCGCATGGCAGAGCTCGGAAGGGAAGGAGCGCCGTTTGACTTTTTCAATGCAGAATTGGCTGGAATTGAGAACGGACGCCATGTTGTGTTTTGAGAGCCCCTGATGTGCCTAAACAGTGAACAACCCCCACAAGTGACACCATTTTGGAAACTAGACCCCAATGGAACTTATCTAGATGTGTGGTGAGCCCTTTGAACTCCCAAGTGCTTCACAGAAGTTTATAACGTAGAGCCGTGAAAATAAAAAATCATTTTTTTCCACAAAAATGATCTTTTTGCCCCCAAATTTTTATTTTCCCAAGGTTAACAGGATAAATTAGACCCCCAAAGTTGTTGTGAAATTTGTCCTGAGTATGCTGATATGCCATATGTGAGGGTAAACTACTGTTTGGGTGAATGGCAGGGCTCAGAACGGAAGGAGCACTTTTTGAATGCAAAATTGGCTGGAATCAATGGCGGCACCATGTCGCGTTTGGAGACCCCCTGATGTACCTAAATAGTGAAACCCCCAATTCTAATGCCAACCCTAATCCCAACCCTAACCCCAACACATCCCTAACCCTAATCCCAACCTTAACCATAACCCTAACCACAAACCTAACCCTAACACACCCTTACCATAATCCCAAACCGAACCCTAACCCTCACTATAGCCCAACTCTAACCCTAATGGAAAAATGGAAATAAATATATATTTTTTATTTTATTATTTTTCCCTAACTAAGCAGGTGATAAAGGGGGTTTGATTTACTTTTTTTTTTTTAATTTGATCACTGTGATAGACTATCACAGTGATCAAAATGAACCAATAGGAAAAATTTCCTATTGCCAGGTTTCGGCCTGCAGATCTCGGCAGGTGCACTGCGCATGCGCCCATTTTCTCCTGAAAAAAAGACGCCTATGGCCAGGGGACCTTTCTCTCTCCTCTGATGTGCGACCACATCAGAGAGAGAAAATAAATGGAAAATCTGACTTTTTTTTGCGGTTGCCGTTATACCGTTAATAACGGCGATTGCAACACAGGGTTCGATAAAAACTGACCCGAATCATGTTCTCTGGGGTCTCAGCTATTGTTTGGTATTCCAATAAGTATCAATTACATACATCTTAATACTAATTCTAAAGGTTATAAGTATCAACTTTATAAGTTCACTATGTGTCCCGAATCTTTCATACTGTAAGTTTGTATGATAGTGTCCTAGGTTAAAGAATTGCAGGAATTAACCCCTTCCCGACCAGTGACGCCACGTAGGCGTCATGAAAGTCGGTGTCAATCCGACCCGTGACGCCTATGTGGCATCATGGAGGGATCGCGTCCCTGCAGATCGGGTGAAAAGGTTAACTCCAATTTCACCCGATCTGCAGGGACAGGGGGAGTGGTACTTTAGCCCGGGGGGTGGCTTCACCCCCTCGTGGCTACGATCGCTCTGATTGGCTGTTGAAAGTGAAACAGCCAATCAGAGCGATTTGTATTATTTCACCTATGAAAATGGTGAAATATTGCAATCCAGCCATGGCCGATGCTGCAATATCATCGGCCATGGCTGGAAACCTTCATCTGCCCCACCCACCGCCACCAATCGCCTCCCCAGTCCTCCGTCCTGTACTCCGCTCCCCTCCATCCGCCTGTCCGCTCCCCCTGTGCTCCGATCCCACCCCCCTGTTCCGATCCCCCCCCTCATACTTACCATGCCTCCCGGTGCCCGTCCGTCTGCTCCATGGGCGCCGCCATCTTCCAAAATGGCCGGCAGATTCGTTCTAGGTACATTTTGATCACTGTGATAAAACCTATCACAGTGATCAAAATAAAAAAAATAGTAAATGAACCCCCCCTTTATCACCCCCATAGGTAGGGACAATAATAAAAAGAAAATATATTTACTTTTATTTTTACACTAGGGTTAGGGTTAGAACTAGGGTTAGGGCTAGAATTAGGGTTAGAATTAGGGTTCAGGTTAGAATTAGGGTATGTGCACACGTTGCGGATTTCGCTGCGGAACCGCAGCGTTTCCACAGCTGCGGGTCTGCAGCGGTTTCCCATAAGTTTACAGTACAATGTAAACCTATGGGAAACGAAATCCGCAGTGCACATGCTGCGGAAAAAAACGCATGGAAACGCAGCGGTTTATATTCCGCAGCATGTCAATTCTTTGTGCGGATTCCGCTGCGAGTTTACACCTGCTCCATAGAAAACTGCAGGTGTAAATCCGCAGCGGAAACCGCAGTAGAAACCGCGATAAATCCGCAGTAAAAACCGCATTGGTTTTGCACTGCGGATTTATCAATTCCGCTGCGGAAAATTCCGCAATGGAATCCGCAGCGTGGGCACATACCCTAAGGCTATGTGCACACGGTGCAGATTTGGCTGCGGATCCGCGGCAGATTTGCCGCTGCGGATTCGTAGCAGTTTTCCATCAGGTTTACAGTACCATGTAAACCTATGGAAAACCAAATTCGCTGTGCCCATGGTGCGGAAAATACCGCGCGGAAACGCTGCATTGCATTTTCCGCAGCATGTCAATTCTTTGTGCGGATTCCGCTGTGTTTTACACCTGTTCCTCAACAGGAATCCACAGGTGAAATCCGCACAAAAAACCGCTGGAATTCCGCGGTAAATTCGCAGGTAAAACGCAGTGCATTTTACCTGCGGATTTTTCAAAAATGGTGCGGAAAAATCTCACGAATCAGCAACGTGGGCACATAGCCTTAGGGTTGGAATTAGGGCTAGGGTTGGA
This sequence comes from Ranitomeya variabilis, assembly GCF_051348905.1. Lineage (NCBI taxonomy): Eukaryota > Metazoa > Chordata > Amphibia > Anura > Dendrobatidae > Ranitomeya > Ranitomeya variabilis. Next base: position 820,467,079 of record NC_135232.1, on the reverse strand, counting down.
AATAGCGTTAAGATTAGGCTTGTGGTTAGGGTTATGGTTAGAGGTGTTTTGGGGTTAGGGTTGTGGTTAGGGTTGGGATTAGGGTTAGGATTAGGGTTGGGATTAGGGTTAGGGGTGTGTCGGGGTTAGGGTTGTGGTTAGGGGGTGTGTTGGGGTTAGGGTTGTGATTAGGGTTATATCTAGAGTTGGGATTAGGGTTAGGGGTGTGTTGAGGTTAGTGTTGGAGTTAGAATTGAGGGGGTTTCCACTGTTTAGGCACATCAGGGGTCTCCAAACTCAACATGGCGCCACCATTGATTCCAGCCAATCTTGCGTTCAAAAAGTCAAATGGTGCTCCCTCCCTTCAGAGCCCCGACGTGCGCCCAAAAAGTGGTTTACCCCCACATATGGGGTACCAGCATACTCAGGACAAACTGTGCAACAACTATTGGGGTCCAATTTCTCCTGTTACCCTTGCAAAAATTAAAAATTGCTTGCTAAAACAATTTTTGAGGAAAGAAAAATGATTTTTTATTTTCATGGCTCTGCATTGTAAACTTCTGTGAAGCACTTGGGGGTTCAAAGCGCTCACCACATGTCTAGATAAGTTCCTTGGGGGGTCTAGTTTCCAAAATGGGATCACTTGTGGGGGGTTTCTACTGGTTAGGCACATCAGGGGCTCTGCCAACGCAACATGACGCCCACAGACCATTCCATCAAAGTCTGCATTTCAAAACGTCACTACTTGGGGTCTAATTTCTCCTGTTACCCTTGTGAAAATAAAAAATTGCTTGCTGAAACAATTTGAGTAAAGAAAAATGATTTTTTATTTTCACGGCTCTGCGTTATAAACTTCTGTGAAGCACTTGGGGGTTTAAAGTGGTCACCGCACATCTAGATTACTTCCATGGGAGGTCTAGTTTCGAAAATGGGGTCACATGTGGGGGAGCTCCAATGTTTAGGCACACAGGGGCTCTCCAAACACGACATGGTGTCCGCTAACGATTGGAGCTAATTTTTCATTCAAAAAGTCAATTGGCGCTCCTTCCCTTCCGAGCCTTGCTGTGTGCACAAACAGTGGTTTACCCCCACATGTGAGGTATCAGTGTACTCAGGAGAAATTGCCCAATACATTTTAGGATCCATTTTATCCTGTTGCCCATGTGGAAATGAACAAATTGAGGCTAAAAAAAATTTTGTGAAAAAAAAAAGTACTTTTTCATTTTTACGGATCAATTTGTGAAGCACCTGGGGGTTCAAAGTGCTCACTATGCATCTAGATAAGTTCCTTGAGGGGTCTAGTTTCCAAAGTGGGGTCACTTGTGGGGGAGCTCCAATCTTTAGGTACACAGGGGCTCTCCAAATGCGACATGGTGTCCGCTAAAGATTGGAGCTAATTTTTCATTCAAAAGTCAAATGGCGCTGCTTCCCTTCCGAGCCTTGCTGTGTACACAGTGGTTTGTGACCACATATGAGGTATCAGTGTACTCAGGAGAAATTGCCCAACACATTTTAGGATCCATTTCATCCTGTTGCCCATATGAAAATGAAAAAATTGAGGCTAAAAGAAATTTTTTGTGAAAAAAAAGGACTTTTTCATTTTGATGGATGAATTTGTGAATCACCTGGGGGTTCAAACTGCTCACTATGCATCTAGATAAGCTCCTTGGGGGGTCTAGTTTCCAAAATGGGGTCAGTTGTGAGGGCGCTCCAATGTTTAGGCACACAGGGGCTCTCCAAACGCGACATGGTGTCAGCCAATTTTTCATTGAAAAAGTCAAATGGCGCTCCTTCCCTTCCGAGTCCTGTTGTGCGCCCAAACAGTGGTTCCCCCCCCCCCATATGGGGTATTGGCGTACTCAGGACATATTGTGCAATAACTTTTGGGATCCAGTGTCTCTTTTTACCCTTGGGAAAATAAAAAAATTGTTGCTAAAAGATCATTTTTGTGTCTAAAAAGTTAAATGTTCATTTTTTTCCTTCCATGTTGCTTCTGCTGCTGTGAAGCACCTGAAGGGTTAATAAACTTTTTGAATGTGGTTTTGAGCACCTTGAGGGGTGCAGTTTTTAGAATGGTGTCACTTTTGGGAATTTTCAGCCATATAGACCCTTCAAACTGACTTCAAATGTGAGGTGGTCCCTAAAAAAAATGGTTTTGTTAATTTTGTTGTAAAAATGAGAAATCGCTGGTGAAATTTTAACCCTTATAACTTCCTAGCAAAAAAATAGTTGTTTCCAAAATTGTGCTGATATAAAGTAGACATGTGGGTAATGTTATTTATTTACTATTTTGTGTCACATAACTCTCTTGTTTAACAGAATAAAAATTCAAAATTTGAAAATTGCGAAATTTTCAAATTTTTCGCTAAATTTCTATTTTTTTCACAAATAAATGCAAAAATTATCGACCTAAATTTACCACTAACATGAAGCCCAATATGTCACGAAAAAACAGTCTCAGAACCGCTAGGATCCGTTGAAGCATTCCTGAGTTATTACCTCATAAAGGGACACTGGTCAGAATTGCAAAAAACGGCCAGGTCATTAAGGTCAAAATAGGCTGGGTCATGAAGGGGTTAAGTAACACTTGCATCATGTTGATTTTTATGGAAGTTTGAAATTCTATTTATGCTCAATTTTTATAATTCTAAAAAACTGAGACCCACAGTTAGCAAAAATGGTGCACCAAATTTGTGATTTGACCCCACCATTCCGTATTTATCAAATATTGCTGCAGAGATATAATATTCTATGCAAATGCTGAGTTTTTCACAAATTACGACTTCTTAAATATGTTAAAGGGGTTGTCTCAAAATGGCAAATGGTTAAAATTGTTAAGTGCTTTAATTCTATAGTGTACTGATTGCAGCATATACTACCACCCACCTCTGCAGTCTATCAGCAGTGGCTGGTCTACTGAGGAAGAGACTCCTTGCTTTAGAGCTTGCAAGCAAGGTTGCCATCTAGGAATTTCAGGGCCCCATACAGGCAAAATTTTTGGGCCCCCTTGAGACTCCTCCCAGGCACCACCCCAGCTCCACCTTCCTCGAATCTTCCACAGTCCCTCTGCTAATTCTGGAAAAACTCCTTCTGTACCACGTCCTCACCAATCACTCATTAACAGTTCCCATCGAACACCATATCACATACATAGCCAGCAGTTTTTGTTTTGGCCAAATGATTTTTTAAGCCACCACCATGACAAGGTAGAAGACTTTTGGCCATGCCCTACTCTACTCTAACCGATCAAACATTTCTTAAAATATCAATACTCTTTTTAAGATTATTTGTCTTTATTTTTCTTTAAGAGAATGAGTCACATACATTTTTTAAAATAACGAATAATGCCACATGCAACGGACAAATGTGACCAAATAATATTACATAGAGGGATCAAATACAGCTACATCATGACCCTACTACACATTACCAAACATAGTGACTGAACAATACCGTGTCCAAGGAACAAACTCCACCACATGACATATTACCACCACATGGTGACCGATAATACCACATACAATGGACAAATACTGCCAAACCACATATTACCATGACATAGTAACCGAATAATACCACATGCAAGGAACAATACCGCTACACCATGACCAGACCACATATTACCACCACATAGTGACTAAATCTTGCAACATACAAAAAACAAATAGTGCCACACCATGACAAGATCACATACTACCATCACATAATCAAATAATACCACATACAAGGAGCAAATACCACCACACCATGACCACCACATAGTGACCAAAGACTAAAATATTAATTATTAATAAAAAACCAACACAATACCAAGTGCCATTATACACAGAAGCTCTGTATATCCTGTCAGTGTACAGGTAATACAGTGATCATCAGTGACATTATACCCAGAAGCTCTGTATATAGTGTTAGTGTACAGGTAATACAGTGATCAAAAACACCTAATAAGAATGAAAAATAGGGTCACATATGTGGAAAAAACATAAGAAGAAAGGGCCCTAGAAAATATAACTTTTATTGATAATTTTAAAAGGACTGCACCACAAAATTTGGTGGCTCCCATATAAGGACTGTCTCTGTCCAAAAACACCCACGCAAATACTATAAAAAATATCTAGCAAGAAAAAAAAATATCAATAAGTGTTGGATTTTACAGGGCCCTTTCTTTCTCCTATGGTTTTCCTAATACAGTGATCAGTGACATTATACACAGGAGCTCTGTATGCCGTGTACAGGTAATACAGTGATCACCAGTGACATTCACATGAGATCTGTATATAGTGTACAGATAATACAGTGATCATCAGTGATATTATACACAGGAGCCTTGTATGTAGTGTCAGTGTACAGGTAATACAGTGATCACAAGTGACATTATACACAGGAGCTCTGTACATAATATACAGTTTATAATGTAAGTGTACAGGTAACACACTGACTTACCAGTGACGTCTCTAGTTGAAGTCCTTCATCTTTCTTTTCTTCTTCATCCAAAGCAAACCATCACTTCTTCCAGCCAGGACTTGTCTCTACATAAAAAATCAATTATCTAAAGCACTGCTTCCACAGTACATTCACCACTTTTCCCTTTCTTCTACACTACACAGATGAGTACAGGCATGCACCCACAATTTATACATAATTAGTTATTATGCAACCCACCATTCCAAATATAAATTTGAATCCACCACTGTGCCCCCACCAACTATAAATAGCAACTTTCCCCACCTAACATATAATAATAAATAGCCCCTGTACTCTTTCCACCAATTTAATACCAGTCACTGCATCCTGAACACCCCACACTGTGCACCTCCCACTGTCCTGATTCATATTTACATGCCCCTTCCACCCCAATTCATTGTCTTATCTTCTCTCTCTCCCACCCCCACCCTCTTATCAACTTCTCTCTCCCCCATTCAATACATCATTTACTCTCCACCACCATGAATTTATTATTATTTGCTGCCCCGCCCCAATTCATCATCATTTGTTGCCCCCCACCCTCAGTTCATCATTTACAACCCCATCCATTAGTCTCAATACATCATTTACTCACCCACCCTCAAAATTCATTATTTGCTCTACTCCAAGTCATTATTTGTTTTCCCCATCCTTCCACCTTTAATTCACCACTCACTCTTCCCATAACCCCCACCTTCGATTCAGCATTTGCAGTCCCCAGTCACCCATCCTCAATTCATTATTTGCTATCTGCCACCCCCCAGCCTCAATTCATGATTTGCAGGAAAACTTGGTCGAGACGATACTTCCAGTGAACGGGGGGGGGGGGGGGGGGGGGGGGGGTGTTTCAAAAGAGATAGTTTTCCTTTGTCTAGATGCCTTATGCAGCAAGAGACAGTAATATCCATGTCAGTTATTCATTCAGTGCATCATGTGCAGTCCCCCTCCCTTCATAATTTGTAGTGCCCCTCCCTTCCCTCACTTCATCTTTTGCAGTACCCTAACTCACTTCATCATTTGCAGTCCCCCTCCCTCAACTTCATCATTTGAAGTCCCCCGCCCCTCAACTTTATCATTTGCAAACCACCTACCCCCACTTCATCATGTGCACACCCCCTTTCCCCCTCACTTCATAATTTTCTGTTCCCCCACTTCATCATTTGCAGTCCCCCTCCACTTTTCCCCTCACCCATTTCATTCATTTTATAAAGAAAATAAATAAAAGTTTTTCATACTTACCTCACTGCCATTTCCCTGCAAGCATAGCTCTGCTTCTGGTGTCCTAGTACAGGATGGCACATAAGCAATGACATAATCATGTACGCACCGTCACCTGACCAGAAGTCCAGGGTGGAGGGAGTTGGAGCTGCACAGCTGTCAGGGTTAGATGGCTGTGGAGCTCCAAGAAAAAAATACCAGTGTCGAACTTCATTGCACGATGGGGCCCGCTAAGCAGAAACACAAGAGAGGGGGGCCAGGACCCCCTCTGTACTGCTACTCACTGGGCCCCAAACAGCAGTAAGGGCAGTAATGCCGTCATGGTGGCCCTGCTTTCAAATGCTGCTCTAAAGCGGAGTTTGGTCAAATTCAGTGCCCCAGTACTCCTCAGATACCATAGAGGCAAAGCTGCTTCTGCTAACAGCATCTGAGAATATGCAGTCCAGACTAGTGGTTCTGCCAGGAAGGCGGCCCAACCAGTCAATCTTCCGAAGCTCATCCCCTCCCAGCAAGCGGGAACACGGGTGACTGGGAGCTGTATACTACTTAAGATTAATTTTAAGGAAATCCCTTTAATCAGTACACTTCTCAATGTTAAAAAATAGCTGCATACCACTGTGTCAATGTCACATATCAGAGCAGAATTTTTCTCAAACAGACTTTTTATGCATGTTAACCCCTTCACCCCCGGAGCTTTTTCCGTTTTTTCATTTTCGTTTTTCGCTCCCCTCCTTCCCAGAGCCATAACTTTTTTATTTTTCCGTCAATTTGGCCATGTGAGGGCTTATTTTTTGCGGGACGAGTTGTACTTTTGAACGACATCATTGGTTCTACCATGTCGTGTACTAGAAAACGGGAAAAAAATTCCAAGTGCAGTGAAATTGCAAAAAAAGTGCAATCCCGCACTTGTTTTTTGCTTCGCTATTTTGCTAGGTTCACTAAATGCTAAAATTGACCTGCCATTATGATTCTCCAGGTCGAGTTCATAGACACCTCACATGACTAGGTTATTTTTCACCTAAGTGGTGAAAAAAAATTCCAAACTTTGCAAAAAAAAAAAAAAAAAAAAATTGCACCATTTTCCGATACTCGTAGCGTCTTTATTTTTCGTGATCTGGGGTCAGGTGAGGGCTTATTTTTTGCGTGCCGAGCTGGCATTTTTAATGATAGCATTTTGGTGCAGATACGTTCTTTTGATCGCCCGTTATTGCATTTTAATGCAATATTGCGGCGACCAAAAAAACGTAATTCTGGCGTTTCGATTTTTTTTCTCATTACGCCATTTAGCGATCAGGTTAATGCTTTTTTTTTATTGATAGATCGGGCGATTCTGAACGCGGCGATACCAAATATGTGTAGGTTTGTTTTTTTTTGTATTGATTTATTTTGATTGGGGCGAAAGGGGGGTGATTTAAACTTTTATATTTTTTTTATTTTTTTCACATTTTTTTTTACTTTTTTTTTTCATTTTTGCCATGCTTCTATAGCCTTCATGGGAGGCTAGAAGCAGGCACAACCCGATCGGCTCTGCTATGTAGCAGCGATCATAAGATCGCTGCTACACAGCCGAATTACAGGTGTGCTGTGAGCGCCGACTACAGGGTGGCGCTCACAGCTACCGGCGATCAGTAACCATAGAGGTCTCAAGGACCTCTATGGTTACCATTTAGAAGCATCGCCGACCTCCGATCATGTGACGGGGGTCGGCGATGCGCTCATATCCGGCCGCCCGGCCGGATGCGGTAGTTAAATGCCGCTGTCTGCGTTTGACAGCGGCATTTAACTAGTTAATGGGCGCGGGCGGATCGAGATTCTGCTCGCGCTCATTGCGCGCACATGTCAGCTGTACAAAACAGCTGACATGTCGCGGCTTTAAGGTGGGCTCGCCGCCGGAGCCCACCTTAAAGCGGGGGTTCTGCCAGCTGACGTACTATTCCGTCAGCTGGCAGAAAGGGGTTAAAATTGGTTGCAACCCCTTAACCCTCAAAGCTTTTTTTGTTTTTCGCTCCCCTTCTTTTCCAGAGCCAAAACTTTATTTTTCTGTCAATATGGCTATGTGAGGGCTTATCTTTTGCGGGACGAGTTGTACTTTTGAACGATATCATTGGTTTTACCATGTCGTGTAACAGAAAACGAGAAAAAAATTCCAAGTGTGATGAAATTGCAAAAAAAGTGCACTCCTACACTGTTTTTTGGTTTGGCTTCTTTGCTAAGTTCACTAAATGCTAAAACTGACCTGCCATCATGATTCTCCAGGTCATTACGAGATCATAGACACCAAACATTTCTAGGTTCTCTTATCTAAGAGGTAAAAAAAAAATCCAAAGTTTGCTAAAAAAAAAAAAGAACTAAACAAAACAAATTATGCAATTTTCCGATACCCATAGCGTCTCCATTTTTCATGATCTTGGGTTAAGTGTGGTTTTTTTTTTTGCATGCCGAGCTAACGTTTTTAATTACACCACTTTTGTGCAGATACGTTCTTTTGATCGCCCGTTATTCCATTGTAATGCAATGTCGCAGCGACCAAAAAAACATAATTTTGGCGTTTTGATTTTTTTTCTCGTTATGCCATATAGCAATCAGGTTATTCCTTCTTTTTATTGATAGGTTGGGCGATTCTGAACGCAGCGATACCAAATATGTGTAGGTTTGATTTTTTTATTGTTTTATTTTGATTGGGGCGAAAGGGGGGTGATTTGAACTTTTATTTTTTTAACATTTTTTAAACACTTTTTTTTTAATTTTGGGAGGCTAGAAGCATCCACTACTCGATCGCCTCAGCTACATAGAGGCGATGCACAGATCACCTCTATGCAGCATAATTACAGGCTTGCTCTGAGCTCTGACCACAGGGTGGCGCTCATAGCAATCTGTCATCAACAACCATAGAGGTCTCGAGGAAACCTCTATTTGTGGTGGCAATGCACCGCTGACCCCCGATCACGTGACGGGGGTCAGCGGTGCGCGTACTTCCGGCCGCGCGATAGCAGCGCTTGTTAAATGCCCCTGTCAGTTTTACAGCGGCATTTAAGTAGTTATTGGGCGTGGGCGGATCGCCCATTGCGCACATGTCAGCTGTTGAAAATAGCTGACATGTCGCTGCTTTGAGGTGGGCTCACCGCTGGAGCCCATCTCAAAGCGAGGGATACTGCCAGTTGACGTACTATCCCGTCAGCTGGCAGAAAGGGGTTAATCATACTATGACCTGTCTAAACATGCAACTTTTTTCTATCTTTCCAGTGCATTCCTATGAAAGCTGCGAGGAAGTCTGATAATAGGGCTCAGCAGCAAAAGGAAAATGATCTCCAGGTATTAACTCTAAAAACCTCTTGCAGGAATCGAAATGTGAAGTGAAACACATATACTTCTGTGATTATTCACATGGCTACGAAGATCAAACATTTAACCCATTTCTGTGAAATAATCATGTGACATTTCTATCTGTATCCGTAATATCTAAAATAATTTAATTTTCATAGAGAAATATATAAATTAATAGGTTTAATATAATAATGGGTTTATACTAATTGTATGGTTTATCAAGAAGGGTTATCCTTCAGAGTGTGAAATTGCCTTTCTACTTTTTCATGGAAATCTTGAACAGGTTAGCTTGATGAAATAGTATACTGCATACCGTATTGAGGCTGAACACTGACAAGTGTTCTTTTCGACCACAAGATGGCGATACATAACTTTGCACTGACACTGTTCACCTAAAGCAAATGAATTGGAAGCAAAATTATTATGAAAGATGTGATAAACCCTTGTTTTGTAAATTATAAGAATATTAGCTTTCACAGAAGAATTCATAAAAAGCACATAGCACACAGCTGTAATGATTATGTCATGTTTAACCTTCAGGCTGCTAAAATATCTTGATATCTGAAAAAGTTTTTCAGGAGTTATAATCAAGCAAATATTAAAAGGGGTTATCTGGGACTTTGATTATGGTTTCATATGGGGCTAAGAACTTACAGAAATGTAGTTATTAACTACTTGCCAGTTTTACCCGGTGACAATCTCTGCTAACTCAAGCAACGACTCTCCTGCTTCCTTTGAGCAGCTCTTTCTCTTTTGGTCTGCTCTGTCGATGGGACGTCATCATTACTGATGGAATTCTGATAATAGCTGGCTCCTCCCTGTAGTTAGGAAAAGGGGAGTCGGCTGTCAATCAGCATGGCATAGGCAGTTACACCCATTGATCGCTGGAGGCATGAGAGTTACAGGACAGAGCAGTCCGTGCTATTCTGAGCCTTGTCGTCAGGCAATTAGCAGCTACCTGCCAGCAAGTTCTTAGCCCCACACAAAAAAGCCATTTAAAGAAAAATCTTTCACATATAATTCAATGATTTTTAGAGATATATAAAATTTCTATTCACAGATCATCAATAGCACATATGCCATAAAATCATGCAACGTGTCATTGAAATCTACAAGAAGAACTTGAGCAACATCTACTGCTCAAACTGGAGTACTACATGCACATTCATCAAACAGGGATAAGAAAAATATACAAATTATGAAGGTGCAAAAATAATGTCTAGCGAAAAGCAAACATAAAAACAAATGAAGCCCTTTTATCTGTAAATTCCAGCATCACCACTCCTAATGACACCCCTCTAGATACAAGTTTCTGTTTGGCAAAAGCCGCAATGCACAGACTGGCTGCAGGTCTTCGGACTGGTACATAACTGCTTCTTGTACTTCTAGGAAGCTGTCATATTTGACCTAAGGCCAGTCCATGAATTATGGTCCAAGATCGGACCGATTTGCACAGATGTTAGAATGAGCCCTCACAATTTTAAAAGTTACTTAAACCTTAATAGAGTTATATAATGAATCATATCCCATATGACTACAATTGTCATTTGTAGGCAGCACAAAGTATTTCTGCATAATAGAGTAATGTGTTTCTTTTATATGAAAGTTAAAACAGAGCCACAACCTCAAGAACAAACGGGATTTGTTATATGTTTCTGTTTATTTTTTAATTGTTTGCCTATTTTTGTTTTCATTTTCTTTTTTTTATTTTTGAATAGCGAGAACTTTACACAATGATGGTCACTTTGATCACTTCATATATGCAATTGCATGTGATGTTCATACATTTTCAGACAATTCAATTTATCCTTTTACCTTGTTGATGTTTACAAGGTATCACGCACAAGTTTTATTTCCGCTTTTTGGTTGGGTACAGTGTAACTGTGCAGCCTGCTAGAATTAGTTGTTTATCGATTTAATATAATGATATTTTTTCATACCACCACAGGGAGTCCAGCTGGGCTCAATTGCACTGAATATGTGCAGCACCGTTGGTTCAACTATAAGATGAATGATGCACTTATTCTATAATGAATTTGGTCCTCCAGCTCCCAATCCTCGGTAGTAGCTATGGCAGGATCCTTTAGCATGGTAGGTCCGCTGCATATTCCCATGTCTGTCACACACCTGTGCCTGTCCGGTATGATGATATGGACAGCACGCTGCAGTCGGAAGCACTGCACAAGCGGGGGGGCATGAACAGTGGAACATCACTGAAAACAAAGCTAATGGACCTCGGTGCAGCCACAAACCCATGCGTTTTGTAGGAGATGCAGTCCCTCCTCAGGGTGTGGCCCACTCTGGTATATAAAGTATAAATAGCCTCGTTAATTAGAATAGCCATTAGTAAGGATCTCCTATGTATAATGGCACTCGTGATCACTGCATTACCTGCACACTAAGGCTACTTTCACACTAGCGTTTACCTGATCTGCGGCAGGCTGCGGACTTCCTTCGTGAAGGTACGCAGGTCGTGCGGCTGTATGTGGATGCTGCCGCATGCGTCGTTTTGATGATGCGGAAAAAAAAAAGCTACAGGCTGCGTCCTACGCTGGTCGTCGCATCGTCAAAACGACACATGCGGCAGCATCTGCATACAACCGCACGACCTGCGTACCTAATGTTAAAGATAGGTACGGAGGTCGCATGCGGGCCGCATGCAGAAGTGGGTGGAGCTAGCGGCGGAGGTGTGGCTGAGGGCGGGGCTTCACGGAGGAAGTCCGCAGCCTGCCGCAGATCAGGTAAACGCTAGTGTGAAAGTAGCCTAACACTATATACAGAGCTCCTGTGTATAATGTCACAGGTGATCACTGTATTATCTTTACAATGACACTATATACAGAGCTCTTGTGTAGAACATACATGGAGGTGGAGGAAAGGGCGATGGGGTGGGGTGAAGGCAATGATGGAGGTGGTGGAAAGGGCAATGAGTGTGAGGGAGAAGGCAATGATGGGGTGGTGGGGAAGGAGGCAATGATAGTGGTGGTAGAAAAAGCAATGATGGAGGTGGTGGAAGGGGCAATGATGGAGGTGGTGCAAAGCGCAATGATGGGGGTGATGGAAAAGGCAATGATGGGGTGGAGGGGGAGAAGGTAATTATGGGGGTGGTGCTGGTGAAAGCAATGATGGAAGTGGTGGAAAGGGCAATGATGGGGTGGTGGAGGAGAAGGCAATGATGGTGGTGGTGCAAAGGACAACAATGGTAGTGGAGGAAAGAGCAATAATGGGGTGATGTGGAGGAGATAATGATGGAGGTGGTGGAATGGGCAATGATTGGTGTGGTGGGAAAAGGCAATGATGGTGGTGGTGGAAAGAGCAATTATGGGGAGGAGGAAATGTTGGAGGTGGTGGAAAGGGCAATGATGGGGTGGTGGGGAAGGCAATGATGAAGGTGGTGGAGAGCGCAATGATGGGGTGGGGGAGAGGGATGGGAGAAAGGGGAATTTATAATGGACTTAGGAACAGGGGGAGGTGGAGGAATACAGTATTGCTTATTATGTCTAACGCAGTCCCTTAGTATACAGTATAGTGTACTTATAAAACATAGCAGTCCCTTAGTATATAGTGTACTTGCTTATTATGTATAGCAGTCCCTTAATATAGTGTATTCGCTTATTATGTATAGCGCCATCCCTCAGTATATAGTGTAGTCACTTTTTATTTATAACACAGTTAGTGATGAGCAAGAGAGTATACTCGTTGCTCGGGTTTTCCAGAGCACACTTAGTTTTCCATGCCGCTGCATGATTTGTGGCTACTAACATAGTAACAGTTATTAAGGTTGAAGGAAGACTTTAAGTCCATCTAGTTCAACCCATAGCCTAACCTAACATGCCCTAACATGTTGATCCAGAGGAAGGCAAAAAAAAACATGTGGCAAAGAGTAAGCTCCACATTGGGGAAAAAAAATAATTTCCTGATTCCACATACGGCAATCAGACTAGTTCCCTGGATCAACACCCTATCAAGGAATCTAGTATATATATAACCTTTAACATTATACTTTTCAAGAAAGGCATCCAGACCCCTCTTAAATTTAAGTAATGAATCACTCATTACAACATCATACAGCAGAGCGTTCCATAGTCTCACTGCTCTTACAGTAAAGAATCCACTTCTGTTATTATGCTTAAACCTTCTTTCCTCCAGACGTAGAGGACGCCCCCTTGTCCCTGGTCTATGATTAAAAATATCATCAGAAAGGTCTTTGTACTATCCCCTCATATATTTATCATTAAAATAAGATCACCCCTTAGTCTTCGTTTTTCCAAACTAAACAGCCCCAAGTGTAATAACCTATCTTGGTATTGCAGACCCCCCCAGTCCTCTAAACCTTGGTCGCTCTTCTCTGCACCCGCTCCAGTTCAGCTATGTCTTTCTTATACACCGGAGACCAGAACTGTGCACAGTATTCTAAGTGTGGTCGAACTAGTGACTTGTATAGAGGTAAAATTATGTTCTCCTCATGAGCATCTATGCCTCTTTTAATGCATCCCATTATTTTATTTGCCTTTGTAGCAGGTACCTGACACTGGCCACTAAATGTGAGTTTGTCATCCACCCATACTCCCATGTCTTTTTCATTGACGGTTTTGCCCAGAGTTTTAGAATTAAAGGGAACCTGTCACCTGAATTTGGCGGGGCCAGTATTGGGTCATATGGGTGGGGTTTTCGGGTGTTTGATTCACCCTTTCCTTACCCGCTAGCTGCATGCTGGCCGCAATATTGGATTGAAGTTCATTCTCTGTCCTCCATAGTACACGCCTGCGCAATCCAATATTGCGGCCAGCATGCAGCTAGCGGGTAAGGAAAGGGTGAATCAAACACCCGAAAACCCCGCCCATATGACCCAAAACTGGTCCCGCCAAATTCAGGTGACAGGTTCCCTTTAAGCACATAGTTATACATCTTATTACTTCTACCCAAGTGCATGACCTTACATTTATCCCCATTAAAGCTCATTTCCATTTATCAGCCCAAGCTTCTAGTTTACATAAATCATCCTGTAATATAAAATTGTCCTCATCTGTATTGATTACCCTGCAGAGTTTAGTGTCATCTGCAGATATTGAAATTCTGCTTTGTATGCCCGCTACAAGGTCATAAATAAATGTTAAAAAGAAGAGGGCCCAATACTGACCCCTGTGGTACCCCACTGCTAACCGCAACCCAGTCCGAGTGTGCTCCATTAATAACCACCCTTTGTTTCCTATCCCTGAGCCAGCTCTTAACCCACTTACACATATTTTCCCCTATCCCCATTATTCTCATTTTATGTATCAACCTTTTGTGTGGCACCGTATCAAAAGCTTTTGAAAAGTCCATGTTCAGTACATCCACTGGGTTCCCTTGGTCCAGTCCGGAACTTACCTCTTCATAGAAATTGATCAGATTTGTCTGACAGGAACGGCTCCTAGACAGCTTGCTTACATGTGGGGATTCCCTAGCAACCAGGCAACCCCCACATGTACTCAGCCTGGCTAGCAGCTGTAAATCATGCAGCTGCGTGAACAAAAACAATCTCCGAGCACTAACAAATACTCGGAGACCACACGAGGATGCTCGGGAAAACCCGAGCAACGAGTACACTAGCTCATCACTAAACACAGTCCCTTAGTACGTAGTGTACTCACATATGTATAGCACAGTCCCTTAGTATACAGGGTACTGAATTATGTCTAACATACAGTAGTCCTTTAGTATAGTGCACTTATAATGCATAACAGTCTCTTAGTATATGGTGTACTCACTTATGTATAGTACAGTCCTTAGTTACATAGTTTCCTCTTTTATTATGTATAACACTGTCCCTTATTACATACCCTCCTCTCGTTATATATGGTGCCCGTATTATATAGCTTCCTCTGTTGTTATGTACAGTGCTTTCTCTTAGATAGTGTATTGTTGTTATTTTTATTCACAGCACCCCTTTTATTACATAGTCCTCTCTTTTGTTAGATATAAAATGACTGCTGATGGAGGAGCCGGTGACCAGACGACCAGTCCATCAGCTCCTCCATTAGAAAAGCTTTCCCAAGCTCCATCAGCCATCATTGCACTATGCAGCTAACAAGACAGGATGGCATGTAATAAAAAACAGGGCTCTATATAATTCAATATGTAAGGGACGGTGCTGTACTTAGCAAGAGAGGGCACTGTATAATAAGGGATGGCAATATACATAATAAAGGAGACTGATATATTTACACATGTATGTGCGTGATATATATACAGTTAGGTCCAGAAATATTTGGACAGAGACAACATTTTTCTCATTTTGGTTATAGACATTAAAACAATTTAATTTTAAACAAAACAATTCAGATGCAGTTGAAGTTCAGACTTTCAGCTTTCATTTGAGGGTATCCATATTAAAATTGGATGAAGAGTTTAGGAGTTTCAGCTCCTTAACCTGTGCCACCCTGTTTTTTTCAAGGGACCAAAAGTAATTGGACAATTGACTCCAAGGCTATTTCATGGACAGGTGTGGGCAATCCCTTCATTATGTCATTCTCAACTAAGCAGATAAAAGGCCTGGAGTTGATTTGAGGTGTGGTGCTTGCATTTGGAAGGTTTTCCTATGAAGTAAACATGCAGTCAAAGGAGCTCTCCATGAAGGTGAAACAAGCCATTCTTAAGCTGTGAAAACAGAGAAAAAACCCATCCGAGAAATTGCTACAATACTCGGAGTGGCAAAATGTACAGTTTGGTACATCCTGAGAAGGAAAGAAAGCACTGGTGAACTCATGAATGCCAAAAGACCTGGGCACCCACGGAAGACAACAGTGGTGGGTGATCGCAGAATAACCTCCATGGTGAAGAGAAACCCCTTCACAACAGCCAACCAAGTGAAGAACACTCTCCAGGAGGTAGGCGCATCAATATCCAAATCTACCATAAAGAGAAGACGGCATGAAAGTAAATACAGAGGGTTCACTGCACGGTGCAAGCCACTCATAAGTATCAAGAATAAAAAGGCTAGACTGGACTTGGCTAAAAAACATCTAAAAAAGCCATCACAGTTCAGGAAGAACATTCTTTGGACAGATGAAACCAAGATCAACCTCTACCAGAATGATGGAAAGAGAAAAGTATGGCGAAGGCTTGGTACAGCTCATGATCCAAAGCATACCACATCATCTGTAAAACACGGTGGAGGCAGTGTGATGGCTTGGCCATGCATGGCTGCCAGTGGCACTGGGTGACTAGTGTTTATGGATGATGTGACACAGGACAGAAGCAGCCAAATGAATTCTGAGGTATTCAGAGCAATACTGTGTGCTCAGATCCAGCCAAATGCAGCAAAACTGATTGGTCGTCGTTTCATACTACAGATGGACAATGACCAAAACATGAAGCCAAAGCAACCCAGGAGTCTATTAAAGCAAAGAAGTGGAATATTCTTGAATGGCCAAGTCAGTCACCTGATCTCAACCCAATTGAGCATGCATTTCACTTGTTAAAGACTAAACTTCAGACAGAAAGGCCCACAAACAAACAGCAACTGAAAACCACCGCAGTGAAGGCCTGGCAGAGCATCAAAAAGGAGGAAACACAGCGTCTGGTGATGTCCATGAGTTCAAGACTTCAGGCAGTCATTGCCAACAAAGGGTTTTCAACCAAGTACTAGAAATGAACATTTTATTTAAAATCATTGAATCTGTCCAATTACTTTTGGTCCCTTAAAAAAACAGGGTGGCACATGTTAAGGAGCTGAAACGCCTAAACCCTTCATCCAATTTTAATGTGGATACCCTCAAATGAAAGCTGAAAGTCTGAACTTCAACTGCATCTGAATTGTTTTGTTTAAAATTAAATTGTGGTAATGTCTATAACCAAAATGAGAAAAATGTTGTCTCTGTCCAAATATTTCTGAACCTAACTGTATATATATCTTTTTCGCCATAAAAGGAGGGGGGCCCAGACACATTTCTTGCACAGGGGCCCCAAGCTGTCAGAGTCCACCCCTGGTGTGTGGTCTGCTCATGGTGTAGCATTATTTGTTCCTCGTATGTGGCATTGTGCAGTTACTATGTGGTGGTAATATGTGGTTTAGTCATAGTGTGGCAGTATTTTTCCCTTGTATGTGGTATTATTCTGTCACTGTGGTGGTAAAATGTGGTCCGGCCATGGTATGACAATATTTGTTCCTTGTGTGTGGTATTATTCAGACATTATGTGATGGTAATATGTGGTCTGGTCACAGTGTGACGATATTTCTCTCTTGTACATGGTATTATTCAGTCACTATGCTGTAATTAAAAAATGTATGCGACACATTCCCTTAAAGACAAATAAAAATATACTTTAAAAAAGTATTGGATATTTAAAGAAATGTTTAGGGTTGAGTAGAGTAAGACCCTGCCAAAAGGAGTCTACCTTGTCATGGTTGCGGCTTAAAAAAATATTTTGGTCAGAACAAAAGCTGACAGCTATGCATGTGATATGGTGTTCGATGGAAACTGTTAATGTGTGATTGGTGAAGACGTGGTGCAGAAGTGGTGTTTTTCCAAGACAAGAAGGTGGGACTATGGAACATTCGAGCGGTAGAGGTAGAGCTGGAGTGGAGCAGGGATGGAGTCTCAAGGGGGCCCGAAAATTTTTCCAGTATTGATCCCGAGATTCTTGATGGCAGCCCTGATCATGGTAAAATAGGAAGTAAATGAAAAACATAGAAACAGTGCCCTCAGAGAGACTTAGGCTTGCTACCAACAGCCCAGTTAAAAATTTCATCCACAGAGCATGAAGGAGAGTATCCCCACAAAAGCAGCTTCCAAGCTTAACCACCAGACCATGGGCAACAGTACCCTCATAGAAGCGGAATAAAATTTCACTCACAGAGTGTGGGGAACAAAACCCCCTCATAAGAATATTAAAAATTTCAGCCTGAGAGCATGGGGAAAAATAACCCCACATATGGTTACAATAAATTTGACCCACAGAGCATGTTTTCACATTTCTCTGAGAAAGCTGATTAAAAACTTCACACCTAGACAATGGGGCATAGTAGCCCCACAGCTCAAAAATATCTGCTCCAGTAGCTTATGTTACAAATGGCACAGATTAAAAGCTGTTAGTATGATCTTGGATGCAGCTGGCGGTCCACAGAGAGGCTTGTTACAAGCAGTTTAATTACAAATTTCACCAACATGGCATGCTTACACATTTCCGACACAAAAGTGGATAATAAATTTCCCCCACGGAGCATTTTACATATTAAACCCACTGATGCTGATAAATGTCACCCACAGATCATGGGCCAGAGTACCCTCATAGAATCTTCTAAAAAATTTCACCAACAGCATGTTTTGACGTCCCCCCTCCAAAATTTCACCTCCAAGCAGTTGCAGATAAAAAGCTTGAGGTTTGATTCTAGATATAGTTGGCGGCCTGCTGCGAGGCTTCCTACTGCATGTCCCAACCCCTTTGTCTTGGGACGTCTCTCCAATCCTCTTGCCTTAGGGTCTTGGGGGCCCGAAGTGTTTAGTGTTCAATAATGGATGATAATGGAATTGTACGGTTTCTATTTTCTTGTTTGTGTTCCACTCGATCCCCTCTTAATCATGGCCCCAGTTCGAACAAAGTGCTTTTGAAGGTATGTACTCCACTGCACCTCATGTTTGCAATTCAGATGCCTTGTTATACAGGTGGTGCTCAGGTTCAGAACATTTATGCCTCGCTTCGGGGTCTGATGGCACAGAATGCAAACCACCAGTCTCTTAGCAGCACATTCACTGAAGAAATGCCACGCCAGGGAGCTCTTTTGAGCTGTCTTTGGTTTGCTGATTTCAGCTGCGTGGTGGGCAGTAGCAGCCAAGGTAATGGATAGAGGCTTCACACTGTGCCTTTGCACCCTGCTCCCTCTTTTGCTGAGCTGTTGTGGCAGCGTATACACCTCCTCTCCCTTCGAACTGCACAAATCACTAGGATGGTCTCCGCTTCACGTGGGGTCTAGGGCCTCATCATCTTCCACCAACTCTGCCTTCCTTTCTGGTCTGAACACTGCAGAAAGATGCTGCAGTTAGCAACTGAGTTTAATCATCATCTGACATGTCTTGTGGTAGTACACTGACCATGTGCACTAGCACTACCACGTACTCATCCTCCAACATAAGTGCTTGGGCATCAGTCTCTTCCACTTCTGGGGCAGGGCTAGGTGGAAGGGCCTGTGGAGTCATCAAAAATTAAAAGAGACTGCTGAATGACTTGGGGCTCAGACAAGCTGATTTGCAAGGGGGTGAGGTGGAAGCCGGATGACCACGGTCCTCAGGTGCAAACTGTGCACTTTTTGCAGTGAACTGACTGGAGGGATGAGAAGGAACTGAAGCCACTCTCATCCATCTAACACCTTTTCAACATCTTGTGGTCTCACCATTCATACAGCGGTATTTGGGCCTACGAAAGGATGCATAACGTCCTGTCCCCTTCGTGCACCAGAGGAAGGTGTTGTATTTGGGAACAATGTAGCAGGTACAGAATACACCACCATGTCCCCTATTGCATGCTCTCCCCATTATTGGAAGCATTTTTTTCTTAACACTTCTAGCAAAGAGATGGTGAAAGAGCAGATTTATTTATTTGCAAAGTAATAGATACCATACAGCGCTCTTGAAAACCATTGAAAAAAAAATTTAATTCCTAAAAATTGCAACAAGACTGTTTATGCCAATTATTTATTTTACAGACTACTAAAAAACACACCAGTTCAGAAAAATTATTTTGGGGGCCTATAAATAGCAACTATGAAGCTTATGCCAATTATTACCCAGCCTACTAAAAAAACATGCACTAGTCAAGAAAAATTATTTTTGGGGCCTAGAAATGGCAGCGAGATGGTTAATGCCAATTACCTATTTCTCAAGAGTACTAGAAAACACACAGCGGATTAAAGAACAGTATTCCCACAGGTGGGGGGGTGCAGAGTACCCACAGTGGCTTAAAGAATAGTACTCCCACAGGCAGGTGGGGTCAGAATACACAGCAGCTTAAATTACAGTACTCCCACAGATATGAGCGAGCAGAACACACAGTGGCTTGTAGCATAGTACTACCACAGATATGGGTTGCAGAATACACAGCATTTTTCTTTTTTGCAGCATGCACAGTCACAATCTGTCCCTCACTCCAGCTGCATCCTAATGAGAGCATAATGATGGCCGCACTCATCATCCAGCCTTTATACAGGCCAATGGTCACGAGCTGCGCCAGCCAATCACAGCCATGCCAACACGTAACGACAAGCTTAGGAAGCTGACAGTCCATTGAGATATGTGGTCAGGTGACCTGATTGTCCCAACCTGGATTCTCCAAATGTCTTTGAGGGTTCAGTGATTGTCAATGGAGCAGCTCTGTATTCCTTCAGTTGGAGCCATATAATACCATATCTACTGTTGAGAGTTCCTTTATGAAGTCATGGTGTCTTGGCTGTGTTCTGTCAAGTCATCCATGATAAAAGCGCAAATCCCCTTTTATAGTTCACAGCTCTTATTCGGGCTTTTTTTCCCACAGGATTGGGGTAAGGTGGCAGGGCTCATCTCTCATTCTTTAAACATTTAATCAATCTGCATAGTTTGTACTTCTCTGCTTTTCAGGTCAACAGACTAGCTGTCCTTGTACAATGTCTAAACAACATATTAAAAAAACATCTATTGTTCAACTACCCTATGTCCTTGTCCCACTAACATAGCAGACAATGAGTTGCAGGAAACAGCAACTCAAAAGTCAATATCTAGGCTCCTACAAACAATAGTTTTTTTGACCAAACAAAGAAAAACACAAATTCAATAGTCAACATAAAGATAATAGCCTATGTCTCCTAGCCTAGTAGACATCTGGATAATTAAGATTAAATGCTGTGTCATCACAACTACCTTTTGTTAGGCTCACCAGGTGAGGTGGATTCTCTAAGCCTCAGGTCTTAATGCAACAAGCAGGAAGACACATAGGCAAAAGGGACAAACACTCACTAATCTCAGAAGCAGCAAACCAGATAAAGCTGAACCCAGTGGCAGGGCTGCCACCAAGAATTTCAGGGCCCCATACTGGCAATATTTTCAGGCTCCCATGAGACTCCAATGCTTCCCCCCTTTGAACCTTCCACAGTCCCACCGCCGATTCTTGAAAAGACTCCACTTCTGCAACACGTCCTCACCAATCACACTAACAGTTCCCATTGAACACCATTTCAAATACAAAGCCATCAGCTTTGGTTTTGATCAAATACAAGGGACAAAAACAGTCACACCATGACCAGACCACGTATTACCATCACAATGTGACTGAATAATACTATACAAGTGACAAATACCACCACATCATAGCCAGATCATAATTACCATCACATAGTGATCGACTAATACCACAAACAAGGGACAAATACCATCACACCATGACCAGACCACATATTGCCACCACATAGTGACCGAATAATACCACATTCAAGGGAGAAATACCGTCACACCATGACCATACCATATATTGCCCCAGGATCTCTGTATATAGTGTACAGGTAATACAGTAACTCACCAGTAACATACATAGGAGCTCTGTATATAGTATAGTGTCAGTGTTCAAATAAACTGACTCAGCAATGACATCTGTAGTTGAAGTAATTCATCTTCGCTTTTCTTCTTCATCCAGTGCAGACCTCCATCACTTCTTCCCACCAGGACTTGTCTCTTCAGAAAATAACAGTTATCTAAACTGATCGCTTCCAGAGCACATTCCCCACTTTTCCCCCCAACTTCTACATTACGTCAGAAGAAAAAAGTGACAGTGCCGCCCTTGCACATTAACAGGAGCACCCTCAATTTATCATCATTTGCTCCCCTCCACCCTCAAGTCACCAATTGCTGTGTTGAGGAGAGCCATAAGATCAAATACTTAATTAACCTCAAGACATAAGCTGTTTAACCTTACATAAGTTTTCCCAGATCAGTGAGATCCTAAAGATGGCTGCCATTTCCTGTATCAGCACACCATGTGCTGGTATCGAAGATGATCAATGAGACCCTAAAGATGGCTGCCATTTCCTGTATCAGCAGACCGTGGGCTAGTATCCAAGATGACGCCCACCCTGATGACCTCATGGATCCACCCACAGTGACGCCCACCCTCATGACCTCATGGACCAACCCACCCTGATGACCTCATGGATCTGCCCATGGACTTGCTCATTGCCCAACCCACTAACCAATGAAATACATCCGATCACTCCCATTTTAGGGCTAACCGAGCCCCCTTACAGGAAATATATAAGCTTGTGTTTTAAACCAAATAAAGTCCTTCTTGGAGCTGAGCCACAGATTGATCAAGGAGAGTTACATCTGACTGTGTCTGTCTGGTGTATTTCTTTAGTGCGCACATGATCAATATCCATTAGGCCAGGAGTAGGCAACTAGAGAATTGAACATTTTATTAATTGTTCAACCCAACATATTTGGCGCCCAACGTGGGGCCAGCAGAGGAAGAGCCCTGAGACCCTGAGAAACCGGCGAGTGGAACGGCAGGACGCACTGAATACCCCGAACCTGGAGACTGATCACCTCCTTATCAGAACACGGTAAGTCTGCTGATTTTTATAATCTGTAGTCTTTACCTTGTGTTCTTCGGGGTATCCTGTGTAGATTGCCTGACCGTGTCCGGTTTTCTTGGTATCTGTAAGACGGCAGAAAGGGTCTCTCCGCTGCTGGTCATTTAATTGCAAGAACCGTCATATATTTTAGTTGCCTACTGCCTGTTACATGTTGTGAAGAGGGGAGATGACTGGTAGTTAAGAGAAGCAAGTGTTAAAACAGGAAAAGCAAGTTTTTTTTTAGAGGAGAAGCAAGTGTTAGAACAGGAAAAGCAAGTTTTTTAGGAAAGAAAAGCAAGCAAGTGTAAGAAAAAAAAAATTTTTTGTCTGTGGTACACTACATGGTTGTCGCCTGTGATAAGATTTTCAGTTCTGTATAAGAGAGACTGTTATGACCTGGTGGTTAAGAGGCCACACTGATATGACCTGGTGGCTAAAACGCAACATGGGACGAGCTCTGAGGAGGTGGTATCTCTACTGACCGCAATCCCTAATCCTAACAACCACACTAGTAATAGCCATGGGATGTTCCTGACTCTCCCTAGACACCTCTTCACAGCCTAAGAATTAACTACCCCTAAAGGAGGAAATAGAAAGCTATCTTGCCTCAGAGAAAACCCCCAAAGGAAAGATAGCCCCCCACAAACATTGACTGTGAGTGAAGAGGGAAATGACATACACAGAAATGAAATCAGTTTTCAGCAAAGGAGGCTAATACTAAACTTGATAGACAGAGAAAAGGATACTGTGCGGTCAGTATTAAAAACTACAAAAATCCACGCAGTTTACAAAAATGAACTCCACACCGACTCACGGTGTGGAGGGGCAAATCTGCTTCCCAGAGCTTCCAGCTAGCCTGAATATGACATAGTGACAAGCTGGACAAAAAGAGACATATTTGCAAAGCAATAAGTCCAAAGCAAATGGACAAACAAGAATTAGCAGAAACTTATCTTTTGCTGACAAGGACAGGCCATATGAGAAATCCAAGGAGAGAACAAAATCCAACCTAAGACATTGGCAGCTGGCATGAACTAAAGCCCAGAGCAGGTTTAAATAACAAACTCAGGCAAGGCGATCAGTGATGGCAGCTGCTACAGCTACCTAAAGGAGCAGCAGTTGAACTCGAAACCACCAGAGGGAGCCCAAGGGCAGAACTCACAAAAATACCATTAGCAACCACAGGAGGGAGCTCCAGAACTGAATTCACAACAGTACCCCCCCTTGAGGAGGGGTCACCGAACCCTCACCAGGGCTCCCAGGCCGATCAGGACGAGCCAAATGGAAAGCACGAACCAAATCGGCAGCATGAACATCGGAGGCAACAACCCAAGAATTATCCTCCTGTCCATAACCCTTCCACTTGACCAGATACTGAAGCTTCCGTCTCGAAAAAGGAGAATCCAAAATCTTCTACACCACATATTCCAATTCCCCCTCAACCAACACCGGAGCAGGAGGATCAACGGAGGGAACCATAGGTACCACATATCTCCACAACAAGGATCTATGGAACACATTATGAATGGAAAAAGAAGCTGGAAGGGCCAAACGAAAAGACACCGGATTGATAATTTCAGAAATCTTATAAGGCCCAATAAAGCGAGGCTTGAACATGACGAGAAGACAACCAAATCCCCCACACGAAGCCGGGGACCAACACACCGACGACGGTTAGCAAAACGTTGAGCCTTTTCCTAAGACAATGTCAAATTGTCCACCACATGAGTCCAAATTTGCTGCAACCTGTCCACAACAGAATCCACACCAGGACAGTCAGAAGGCTCAAGCTGCCCCGAAGAAAAACGAGGATGAAAACCAAAGTTACAAAAGAAAGGCGAAACCAAGGTAGCAGAACTAGCCCGATTATTAAGGGCAAACTCGGCCAACGGCAAAAAGGTCACCCAATCATCCTGATCAGCAGACACGAAGCATCTCAAATAGGTTTCCAAGGTCTGATTGGTTCGCTCCGTTTGGCCATTTGTCTGAGGATGGAATGCTGAAGAAAAAGACAAATCAATGCCCATTCTAGCACAAAAGGACCGCCAAAACCTAGAAACGAACTGGGAACCTCTGTCAGACACAATATTCTCCGGAATACCATGCAAACGAACCACATGCTGAAAAAATAATGGAACCAAATCAGAGGAGGAAGGCAACTTAGGCAACAGTACCAAATGGACCATCTTAGAAAACCGGTCACAAACCACCCAGATGACAGACATCTTCTGAGAAACAGGAAGATCAGAAATAAAATCCATGGAATTATGCGTCCAGGGCCTCTCAGGAATAGGCAAAGGCAAAAGCAACCCACTGGCACGAGAACAGCAAGGCTTAGCCCGAGCACAGGTCCCACAGGACTGCACAAACGAACGCACATCCCGCGACAAGGAAGGCCACCAAAAGGACCTAGCCACCAAATCTCTGGTACCGAAAATCCCAGGGTGACCAGCCAACACCGAACAATGAACCTCAGAAATTACCCTGCTAGTCCATCTATCAGGAACAAACAGTTTCCCCACTGGACAGCGGTCAGGTTTATTAGCCTGAAACTCCTGAAGTACCCGCCGCAAATAAGGGGAGATGGCAGAAAGAATCACCCCCTCCTTGAGAATCCCAGCCGGCTCAAGAACTCCCGGAGAATCAGGCAAAAAACTCCTAGAAAGGTCATCAGCCCTCACATTCTTAGATCCCGGAATATACGAGACCACAAAATCAAAACGGGAGAAAAACAGAGACCACCGAGCTTGTCTAGGATTCAACCGTTTAGCAGACTTGAGGTAAATCAAATTTTTATGATCAGTCAAGACCACCACGCGATGCTTGGCTCCCTGAAGCCAATGTCGCCACTCCTCAAATGCCCACTTCACAGCCAACGACGCCCGATTGCCGACATCATAATTACGCTCAGCAGGCGAAAACTTTCTGGAGAAGAAAGCACATGGTTTCATCAAAGAGCCATCAGAATTTCTCTGAGACAAAAGGGCCCCTGCCCCAATCTCAGAAGCATCAACCTCAACCTGAAAAGGGAGAGAAACATCTGGCTGACGCAACACAGGGGCAGAAGTAAAACGACGTTTAAGCTCCTGAAAGGCCTCAACAGCCGCAGAGGACCAATTCATCACATCAGCGCCTTTCTTCGTCAAATCGGTCAGAGGCTTCACCACACTAGAAAAATTAGCAATAAAGCGGCGATAAAAATTAGCAAAGCCCAAAAATATTTGAAGGCTCTTTACAGATGTGGGTTGAGTCTAATCATGAATGGCCTGGACTTTAACAGGGTCCATTTCAATAGCCGAGGGAGAAAAAATGAAACCCAAAAAAGAAACTTTCTGACCTCCAAAGAGGCATTTAGACTCTTTCACAAACAATGCATTAGCACGAAGGACCTGAAATACTATCCTAACCTGCTTCACATGAGACTCCCAATCATCGGAAAAAACCAAAATATCATCCAAATACACAATCATGAATTTATCCAGATAATTCCGGAAGATATCATGCACAAAGGACTGAAATACTGATGGAGCATTAGAGAGCCCGAATGGCATCACAAGATATTCAAAATGGCCTTCGGGCGTATTAAATGCTGTTTTCCATTCACCACCTTGTTTAATACGCACGAGATTATACGCCCCTCGAAGGTCGATTTTAGTAAACCAACTGGCCCCCTTAATCCGAGCAAACAAATCAGAAAGCAAAGGTAAAGGGTACTGGAATTTGACCGTGATCTTATTGAGAAGGCGATAATCTATACAGGGTCTCAAGGAACCATCCTTCTGGGCAACAAAAAAAAAATCCCGCTCCCAACGGTGACGAAGACGGGCGAATATGCCCCTTCTCCAAGGACTCCTTTACATAACTCCGCATAGCGGCATGCTCTGGCACAGACAGATTGAAAAGTCGGCCCTTAGGGAACTTACAGCCAGGAATCAAATTAATGGCACAATCGCAGTCCCTATGAGGAGGCAGGGAACTGGACTTGGGCTCATCAAATATATCCTAGAAATCCGACAAAAACTCAGGAACATCAGAAGAAGGGGACGAGGAAATGGACATCAAAGGAATATCACTATGTATCCCCTGACAACCCCAACCAGTTACAGACATAGATCTCCAATCCAGCACTGGATTATGTACCTGTAACCATGGAAAACCCAGCACAACAACATCATGCAAATTATGCAACACCAAAAAGCTAATATTTTCCTGATGTGCTGGAGCCATGTACATGGTCAACTGTGTCCAGTACTGGGGTTTATTCTTGGCCAATGGCGTAGCATCAATCCCCCTTAGGGGAATAGGGCTCCGCAAAGGCTCCAAGGAAAAACCACAGCGCTTGGCAAATTCTAAGTCCATTAAGTTCAGGGCAGCGCCAGAATCCACAAGTGCCATAACAGAAAAGGACGACAATGAGCAAATCAGGGTAACAGACAAAAGAAATTTAGGCTGTACAGTACTAATGGTAACAGACCTAGGGACCCTCTTAGTACGCTTAGGGCAATCAGAAATAGCATGAGCAGAATCACCACAGTAAAAACACAGGCCATTCTGACGTCTGAATGTCTGCCTTTCTGCTCTAGTCAAAATCCTATCACA
Organism: Ranitomeya variabilis; assembly: GCF_051348905.1. NCBI lineage: Eukaryota > Metazoa > Chordata > Amphibia > Anura > Dendrobatidae > Ranitomeya > Ranitomeya variabilis. Next base: position 820,439,922 of record NC_135232.1, on the reverse strand, counting down.
TTGCATAGGCTCAGGACTCTGCTCAGAGGACACTGCCATATGGTGCACAACCTTGCACTCGCGCAGGCGCCGATCAATCTGAATGGCCAAAGACATTGACTCATTCAGACCAGCAGGCGTGGGAAACCCCACCATAACATCTTTAAGGGCTTCAGAAAGACCCTTTCTGAAAATCGCTGCCAGGGCATACTCATTCCATTTTGTGAGCACAGACCACTTTCTAAATTTCTGGCAGTATACTTCTGCTGCTTCCTGACCCTGACACAGAGCCAGCAAAGTTTTTTCTGCCTGATACACAGAATTAGGCTCGTCATACAGCAATCCGAGCGCTTGAAAAAATGTATCAACATTGAGCAATGCAGGATTTCCTGGCTCAAGGGAGAATGCCCAGTCCTGCGGGTCGCCACGCAGCAAAGAAATAACAATCTTCACCTGCTGAATGGGGTCACCAGAGGAACGGGGTCTCAGAGCAAAAAACAATCTGCAATTATTTTTAAAGTTCAGAAATTTAGATCTATCCCCAGAAAATAAATCAGGAATAGGAATTCTAGGCTCTAATACCGGAGTCTGGACAACATAATCTTGGATACTCTGTACCCTTGCAGCGAGTTGATCCACGCGCAAGGACAGACCCTGAACCTCCATATCAGCACCAAAATCCTGAACCACCCAGAAATTAAGGGGAAAAAAGAGACAAAACAAGCTACAAAGGAAAAAAAATGACTCAGAACTTTCTTTTCCCTCTTTTGAGATGCATTTAACACATTGTGGGCCAGCTGTACTGTTATGACCTGGTGGTTAAGAGGCCACACTGATATGACCTGGTGGCTAAAACGCAACATGGGACGAGCTTCTGAGGAGGTGGTATCTATACTGACCGCAATCCCTAATCCTAACAACCACACTAGTAATAGCCGTGGGATGTTCCTGACTCTCCCTAGACACCTCTTCACAGCCTAAGAATTAACTACCCCTAAAGAAGGAAATAGAAAGCTATCTTGCCTCAGAGAAAACCCCCAAAGGAAAGATAGCCCCCCACAAATATTGACTGTGAGGGAAGAGGGAAATGACATACACAGAAATGAAATCAGTTTTCAGCAAAGGAGGCCAATACTAAACTTGATAGACAGAGAGAAAAGGATACTGTGCGGTCAGTATTAACCCCTTCATGACCCAGCCTATTTTGGCCTTAATGACCTTGCCGTTTTTTGCAATTCTGACCAGTGTCCCTTTATGAGGTAATAACTCAGGAACGCTTCAACGGATCCTAGCGATTCTGAGACTGTTTTTTCGTGACATATTGGGCTTCATGTTAGTGGTAAATTTAGGTCGATAATTTCTGAGTTTATTTGTGAAAAAAACGGAAATTTGGCGAAAATTTTGAAAATTTCGCAATTTTCACATTTTGAATTTTTATTCTGTTAAACCAGAGAGTTATGTGACACAAGATAGTTAATAAATAACGTTTCCCACATGTCTACTTTACATCAGCACAATTTTGGAAACAAATTTTTTTTTGCTAGGAAGTTATAAGGGTTAAAATTTGACCAGTGATTTCTCATTTTTACAACAAAATTTACAAAACCATTTTTTTTAGGGACCACCTCACATTTGAAGTCATTTTGAGGGTTCTATATGGCTGAAAAAACCCAAAAGTGACACCATTCTAAAAACTGCACCCCTCAAGGTGCTCAAAACCACATTCAAGAAGTTTATTAACCCTTCAGGTGTTTCACAGCAGCAGAGGCAACATGGAAGTAAAAAATGAACATTTAACTTTTTAGTCACAAAAATGATCTTTTAGCAACAATTTTTTTATTTTCCCAAGGGTAAAAGGAGAAACTGGACCACGGACGTTGTTGTCCAATTTGTCCTGAGTACGCTGATACCTCATATGTGGGGGTAAACCACTGTTTGTGCGCACGGCAGGGCTCGGAAGGGAAGGAGCGCCATATGACTTTTTCAATGAAAAATTGGCTCCAATCTTTAGCGGACACCATGTCGCGTTTGGAGAGCCCCCGTGTGCCTAAACATTGGAGCTCCCCCACAAGTGACCCCATTTTGGAAACTAGACCCCCCAAGGAACTTATCTAGAAGCATAGTGAGCACTTTAAACCCCCAGGTGCTTCACAAATTGATCCGTAAAAATGAAAAAGTACTTTTTTTTCACAAAAAAATTATTTTAGCCTCAATTTTTTCATTTTCACATGGGCAACAGGATAAAATGGATCCTAAAATTTGTTGGGCAATTTCTCCTGAGTACACCGATACCTCACATGTGGGGGTAAACCACTGTTTGGGCACATGGTAAGGCTCGGAAGGGAAGGAGCGCCATTTGACTTTTTGAGTGAAACATTATCTCCATCGTTAGCGGACACCATGTCGCGTTTGGAAAGCCCCTGTGTGCCTAAACATTGGAGCTCCTCCACAAGTGACCCCATGTTGGAAACTAGACCCCCCAAGGAACTCATCTAGAGGCATAGTGAGCACTTTAAACCCCCAGGTGCTTCACAAATTGATCCGCAAAAATGAAAAAGTACTTTTTTTTCACACAAAATTTCTTTTAGCCTCAATTCTTTCATTTTCACATGGGCAACAGGATAAAATGGATCCTAAAATTTGTTGGGCAATTTCTCCTGAGTATGCCGATACCTCATATGTGGGGGTAAACCACTGTTTGGGTGCACGGCAAGGCTCGGAAGGGGAGGCGTGCCATTTGACTTTTTGAATGGAAAATTAGCTCCAATCGTTAGCGGACACCATGTCGCATTTGGAGAGCCCCTGTGTGCCTAAACATTGGAGCTCCCCTACAAGTGACCCCATTTTGGAAACTAGACCCCCCAAGGAACTTATCTAGATGCATAGTGAGCACTTATAACCCCCAGGTGCTTCACAGAAGTTTATAACGCAGAGCCGTGAAAATAAAAAAATAATTTTTCTTTCCTCAAAAATGATTTTTAGCCCAGAATTTTTTATTTTCCCAAGGGTAATAGGAGAAATTGGACCCCAAATGTTGTTGTCCAGTTTGTCCTGAGTACGATGATACCCCATATGTGGGGGTAAACCACTGTTTGGGCGCACGGCAGGGCTCGGAAGGGAAGGCACGCCATTTGGCTTTTTGAATGGAAAATTAGCTCCAATCATTAGCGGACACCATGTCGCGTTTGGAGAGCCCCTGTGTGCCTAAACATTGGAGCTCCCGCACAAGTGACCCCATTTTGGAAACTAGACCCCCAAGGGAACTTATCTAGATGTGTGGTGAGCACTTTGAACCCCCAAGTGCTTCACAGAAGTTTATAACGCAGAGCCGTGAAAATAATAAATGTGTTTCCTTTCCTCAAAAATATTTTTTTAGCCCAGAATTTTTTTATTTTTGCAAGAGTAACAGGAGAAATTGGACCCCAAAAGTTGTTGTCCAGTTTCTCCTGAGTACGCTGATACCCCATATGTGGGGGTAAACCACTGTCTGGGCACATGCCGGGGCTCGGAAGGGAAGTAGTGACGTTTTGGAATGCAGACTTTGATGGAATGGTCTGCGGGCATCATGTTACGTTTGCAGAGCCCCTGATATGCCTAAACAGTAGAAACCCCCCACAAGTGACCCCATTTTGGAAACTAGACCCCCCAAGGAACTTATCTAGATGTGTGGTGAGCACGTTGAACCCCCAAGTGCTTCACAGAAGTTTACAACGCAGAGCCGTGAAAATAAAAAATCATTTTTCTTTCCTCAAAAAAGATGTTTTAGCAAGCAATTTTTTATTTTCACAAGGGTAACAGGAGAATTTGGACGCCAATATTTGTTGCCCAGTTTGTTGTGAGTACGCTGATACCCCATATGTGGGGGTAAACCACTGTTCGGGCACACGTCAGGGCTCGGAAGGGAAGTAGTGACATTTGAAATGCAGACTTTGATGGAATGGTCTGCGGGCGTCACATTGCATTTGCAGAGCCCCTGATGTGCCTAAACAGTAGAAACACCCCACAAGTGACCCCATTTTGGAAACTAGACCCCCGAAGGAACTTATCTAGATGTGTGGTGAGCACTTTCAACCCCCAAGTGCTTCACAGAAGTTTATAACGCAGAGCCGTGAAAATAAAAAATAATTGTTCTTTCCTCAAAAATTATGTTTTAGCAAGTAATTTTTTATTTTTGCAAGGGTAACAGGAGAAATTGGACCCCAACAGTTGTTGCCCAGTTTGTCCTGAGTACGCTGGTACCCCAAATGTGGGGGTAAACCACTGTTTGGGCGCACGTCGGGGCTTGGAAGGGCGGGAGCACCATTTGACTTTTTGAACGCAAGATTGGCTGGAATCAATGGTGGCGCCATGTTGCGTTTGGAGACCCCTGATGTGCCTAAACAGTGGAAACCCCTCAATTCTAACTTCAACACTAACCCCAACACACCCCTAATCCTAATCCCAACTGTAGCCATAACCCTAATCACAACCCTAACCCCAACAAACCCCTAACCACAACCCTAACCGCAACACACCCGTAACCCTAATTCCAACCCTAATCCTAACCCTAATCCCAACCGTAACCCTAATCCCAACCCTAACCACAACTGTAACCCCAACACACCCCTAACCCTATCCGTAACCCTAACCACAAGCCTAATCTTAACCGTATTTCAAACCCTAGCCCTAATTCCAACCCTAACTCTAATTCCAACCCTAACCCTAAGGCTATGTGCCCACGTTGCGGATTCGTGTGAGATTTTTCCGCACAATTTTTGAAAAATCTGCAGGTAAAAGGCACTGCGTTTTACCTGCGGATTTACAGCAGATTTCCAGTGTTTTTTTGTGCGGATTTCACCTGCGGATTCCTATTGAGGAACAGGTGTAAAACGCTGCGGAATCCCCACAAAGAATTGACATGCTGCGGAAAATACAACGCAGCGTTTCTGCACGGAATTTTCCGCACCATGGGCACAGCGGATTTGGTTTTCCTTAGGTGTACATGGTACTGTAAACCTGATGGAAAACTGCTTCGAATTCGCAGCGGCCAATCCGCTGCGGATCCGCGGCCAATCCGCTGCGGATCCGCGGCCAATCCGCTGCGGATCCGCTGCCAATCCGCTGCGGATCCGCTGCCGATCCGCTGCGGATCCGCGGCCGATCCGCTGCCGATCTGCTGCCAATCCGCTGCCGATCCGCGGCCGATCCGCTCTGTGTGCACATGCCATAACCCTACCCCTAACCCTACCCGTAACCCTAACCCTACCCCTAACCCTACCCCTAGTTCTAACCCTAGTTCTAACCCTAACCCTAGTGGAAAAAGAAAAAAATATATTTTCTTTATTTTATTATTGTCCCTACCTATGGGGGTGATAAAGGGGGGGGGGGGTTATTTATTATTTTTTTATTTTGATCGCTGTGATAGAACCTACCACAGCGATCAAAATGTACTTGTAAGGAATCTGCCGGCTGGCAGATTCGGCGGGCGTACTGAGCATGCGCCCGCCATTTTGGAAGATGGCGGCGCCCAGCGAGGAGGCGTACGGACACCGGGAGGATCGGTAAATATGAAGGGGTGGTGGGGGGGGTGGATTGGAGCACAAGGGGGGTGATTGGAGCACAGGGGGGGTGATTGGAGCACAGGGGGGGTGATCGGACCACAGGGGGGAGCGGACAGCAGGACGGGGGAGCCGGCAGGCGGACGGAGGGGACCGGAGGACTAACGGAGGACTGGGAGGCGATCGGTGGGTGTGGGGGGGGTGACTTCAGGTTTTCCAGCCATGGCCGATGATATTGCAGAATCGGCCATGGCTGGATTGTAATATTTCACCAGTTTTTTAGGTGAAATATTACAAATCGCTCTGATTGGCAGTTTCACTTTCAACAGCCAATCAGAGCGATCGTAGCCACGGGGGGGGTGAAGCCACCCCCCCTGGGCTGAAGCACCACTCCCCCTCTCCCTGCAGATCGGGTAAAATAGGAGTTAACCCCTTCACCCGATCTGCAGGGACGCGATCATTCCATGATGCCACATAGGCGTCATGGGTCGGATTGGCACGGGTTTTCATGACGCCTACGTGGCGTCATGGGTCGGGAAGGGGTTAAAAACTATAAAAATCCACGCAGAGTTTACAAAAATGAACTCCACACCGACTCACGGTGTGGAGGGGCAAATCTGCATCCCAGAGCTTCCAGCTAGCCTGAATATGACATAGTGACAAGCTGGACAAAAAGAGACATATTTGCAAAGCAATAAGTCCAAAGCAAATGGACAAACAAGAATTAGCAGAAACTTATCTTTTGATGACAAGGACAGGCCATATGAGAAATCCAAGGAGAGAACAAAATCCAACCTAAGACATTGGCAGCTGGCATGAACTAAAGCCCAGAGCAGGTTTAAATAACAAACCCAGGCAAGGCGATCAGTGATGGCAGCTGCTACAGCTACCTAAAGGAGCAGCAGTTCCACTCGAAACCACCAGAGGGAGCCCAAGGGCAGAACTCACAAAAATACCATTAGCAACCACAGGAGGGAGCTCCAGAACAGAATTCACAACAAGAAACTAGGACCTTGAGTGATTGACTCGGCCTAGGAGGGGCCCGGTAAAACTTGGAGTGAGATGACTCAGTTTGGCGCCTAATAAATTGTGTAGCGGCTCATTAAAACTTGGAGTGAGATGACTCAGTTCGAGCCAAATAAATTTATAGTTTTGCCTTGTGACATTGAGTGAATTGACTCTGCACGGGGACTGGTAAGTTAGGGAGCAATTTGACAAAGTAGGGAATAATTGGTTTGTAAAGTACGGAACACGGAAGTCAGACAGGGACCACGTGACAAGAAGGAATAGGAACTGAGTACTGCAGACTCAGTTCCCTTTAGAATCTCAGGTTTGAGTCATCTCCCCCGTCTTATTGTTTGTTTGGTGTTTGTTATCTTGATAGATTTATATATATATATATATATATATACTGTATATCTATAGAAAGATGGAGAAATTAATGCAGTTCTGCCGTATTGGCACTAAGCCAAATTCAGATGGCAAGTTAGACTCGTGTACATTAGTGGAAGTTGTGTGGTATGCCAGAAGGGGGAGGTTACAGCCCCTGGACTGGAAGATTGTCTTAAAAAAAAAAAAAGGTATCCTAGAAGATAATGGATTGTTGTCTATTGCTAGGGCAGGAGAAAGAGTCTCTGAAAGTTTGTATAGAGAAAATTGGGTAGAAGAGGAAAGGAATAGAAAGTGTAGAGTTTTGACTTATGTGTATTACAAAAATATATCCTGTGAGCGGCCACCACCGTATAATGGTGGCCCAGAGCCATGTGCTAAATGTAATGGCAGCCATTTTGTTGATGGCAAATGTGCTAAATGTAATAGCAGCCATTTTGTGGATGGCAAATGTAATTCTGGCAGCAGCCATTTTGTGGATGGCAAATGTAATTCTGACAGCAGCCATTTTGTGGATGGCAAATGTGTTAATGCTGGCAGCAGCCATTTTGTGGATGGCAAATGTAATGGCAGCCATTTTGTGGATGGCAATTGTGCTGCTCCTGGTGAACATCTCAGACTAAGGCTACACACCACATCACTAAATCCTTGTTACCCAGTAATGACCACTGATGGCCAATACTACATTCCTCCGGGAAGTTAACAGGCTTTACCCATGTTTCCTATCTTAGTGGTTTCCAATGGGGCACCGACCCTTTCCCCTATCACTCCTGTCGTGAATCCAGCAAAACTCCCACCTGGATTGCCCCCGACACCGACCCTTTCTACTGTCACTTCCACTGCCAATTTAGCTGCACACCCACATGAGATGCTCCAAGCAACGGCCTCTCCTCCCAATGCTTCCACTACAACAGCACTATCACACAGTCTACCTAACCCTATACCCAATACCTCACAGGCTGTCTCGCAGCCAAGCGCACACCTGTATGGGACAGTGGCAACTGTAACAAGGGGGGGCTCAATCTGGGAGGGGGATACCAATAGCACAGGAAGCACAAAGGGGAGGGAATGTTGTCAACCTATTTTTGAAAAAGAACTTCCTGAGGGACCCTTGTTAGTGGTGAGAAAGGGGTGACATAGCAGTGGAGTCAGACGCTATTGTTAGTGCTGCCAATTCTTGGTTAGAGCACAATGGAGGTGTAGCTAGAGCTATAGTGGAAGCAGAAGGGGCGACTATTCAAGCTGACAGTCAAATCATTGTTGAGTCACGTGGTCAGATAGCTGTTCGGGACATAGCGGTGACTAAAGCTGGCAATCTTCCATGTAGAATGATCATACATGCTGTGACCCCTACTTATGACCCTATTCATCCAGACGTTAGTGCTCAACAACTTCGTGCAGCAATAACTCGCATTTTAGAGTATGCAAATATTAGTGAGCACATTGAGACCTTGACAATTCCCGCCGTAAGTGTTGGCATTTTCGGTTTCCCTGTTCATGCATGTACAAGGGAAATCATTGAAATTATAATAAACAAGTGTAGCCCCCCAAGCATTTACTGCCTCTCTGAAATCAGGTTAATTAGTAATGAGGACAGGACTGTTAAAGCTTTTAAGACTGACTGCATCACCTGGACCCCACACCATGATACTGGAGCTGCCCAAATAGAGCCCCTCATTCCAGGACTGTTACCTCCTCCTGCTCCTCATAAACAAGGGATTACATCTGTACTCCCGGTGCCATCTCTACTCCCGCCTCAGGTGCCACCACCAACAGTGCCAATGCTCATGTCTGAGGAGCCCACCCTCTATGTCAAGTTTACACCCCAGCAAGCTGCTACTCTGTTGAACCAGCTTCCAGATCCAGAAAAACAGCCGATGCCTTTCTACAGAAGCATGCTTCAAATCCAAAGTACTTAGCCAGCCAAGTGGCAAGATCTCATTTCCCTGGCAAATCTTAAAGCATTCGATGCATATTGGCCTGTTATGGATATCGTGTTCAATGACTCGCTTGCCAGTGACAAGACATGGGACTCTGGTGTTGAGTTCTGCCAAGAACCTAAGACATGGGCCTCGGATGAGCTGGCTGACCTATCACTTATTGTCGCCAATAGATTCCAGATGCCTACAAGCCGATGCAGCCATTGTACGATGACCTCAAGACGTCAGCTGCTGTGAATCCTGCTCTTGGGTTCCCTCCGGTGGTTGTTGGTGGTATTGCAGTTGTCCCTGGCTTGCAATCCTGGTCAGGTGTCCCTGCTGATTGCAGGCCTGACTGGGGTATTTAGGGCTGCAGGATTCATTAGTCTGTGCCAGTTGCCCATTGTTCTTGGAGGTTTTGGATCTCTTTCTGGTCTTCCTGCCCTGCTGCTAAATCTACAAACATAAGTGTCTGGTTTTTGTTTCTACAGCACACATGCGGTGTGTTTACTATTTTGTGCTATTCATTTGTCTTTTCTTGTTCAGCTTGGACTGTGACAGGATTTTTACAGTCAAGTTGGATTCTCAGGAGATGCAGATATACGCTCCATGTCTTTAGTTAGATGGTGGAATTTTTGTATTATTCTGCTGTGGATATTTTTAGGGTTTTATACTGACCGCTTAGTATTCTGTCCTATCCTTTCCTATTTAGCTAGAGTGGCCTCTTTTGCTAAATCCTGTTTCCTACCTGCGTATGTCTTTCCTCTAATACTCACAGTCAATATTCGTGGGGGGCTGCCTATCCTTTGGGGTTCTGCTCTGAGGCAAGATAGGATTCCCATTTCCATCTATAGGGGTATTTAGTCCTCCGGCTGTGTCGAGGTGTCTAGGATTGTTAGGTTCACCCCACGGCTACTTCTAGTTGCGGTGTCAGTTTAGGGATTGCGGTCAGTACAGGTTCCACCTACTCCTGAGAAAGTCTCATGCGGCTCCTAAGTCACCGGATCATAATAGTCAGCGTTTCCACTATGTACCAAATCCGTGGAAGCTTTCTACGCTCTTAAACAGGCCATACAGTCTGCACCAGCTCTTGGAATCCCAAATTCTGATATCATCTGAGGACATCCAGTTCTCTTAATGGCTCCACACGACATAATTGCTATTCTTGCAGCCTAAACATCTGTTGGTGCAGCGTCATATGAGACTCCAATGTTCGCTCTTGGTTCCGGATAATGTCACTCTTGTCCGCTGCAGCATCCTCCACGCTGCTTCCTCTTTCCAGGGGGGATGTGGATGATGATACTGATGCTCTCGGAGAAGATGCCTCTACACACTCAGAGGATCATGACTGTCTCGAACAAATGCAGGAAGAAGCAGCCTCCAAGAAAAACGTGTCTGAAGACCCATTCCCACATGCTGACGTGACGTTCTTCACTGATGGTTCCAGATTTGCAGATGAAACAGGAAGGTTCCATACGGGATATGCCGTGGTTACAGATGACCAGATCATCTCAGCTGGATCGCTACCACCGCACATGTCTGCACAAGAAGCGGAACTTAAAGCTTTGACGTTGACTTGTCAGGAAGCGACGGAGGTGGTCAACATCTACACGGATTCAAGATACGCTTTCGGAGTGGCTCATGACTTCGGCAGTATCTGGGCAGCCAGAGGATACCTAACATCCAGTGGAACTCCTGTAAAACATGCTGCTACCATGCAAGAACTTGTGGTCACTCTGAATCTACCTTCAGAGGTTGCAGTGATCGAGATCAAAGCTCACGGGAGATTGGATTCTCCAGAAGCAAAGGGGAACTTCTTTGCTGACAAAACAGCAAAAACCTATGCTGTGGATCCATTTGGGAAAGAGAAAGCAGCGGTGTACGTGTCACAAGACACTGAAGAAGGGACAAAAAGGCTCTCTTATGAGGATTATCCATCTACATCAAGACATCAGATGATGAAAAGAAGTCATGGCAAGAAGGAGGAGCTAAAAAGGATGAAGATGGAGTCTGGACGATGAACAAAAAGGTCTGTCTACCCCGTAATCTGTACCCCTCAGTGACAGAATGGGCACACGGTATCACCCACAGAGGCAAGAATCAGATGAATGACCTGATTTGGAAGACTTATATGGCACCTGGGATCTCTACTGTCACCCAAAATTATTTCAAGTCCTGCCTTGTGTGTGCAGCATGCAATCCAGCACCGCCTCAGAAAGTTACTCAGAAACATTTGGCTAAACCACTCTATCCCTTTCAGAGAATTCAGATTGATCACATTCAAATGCCAAAAGTAGGGAAGTATGAGTATGTACTGGTAGTGACTGACATGTTTTCAGGATGGCCCGAAGCCTATCCAATAACCAACATGACTGCCGGAGTGACTGTTAAGGCTACGTTCACATTTGCGTTGTGCGCCGCAGCGTCGGCGCCGCAGCGCACAACGCAAACAAAAACGCAGCAAAACGCATGCACAATGCTGCGTTTTGCGCCGCATGCGTCCTTTTTTTAATTGATTTTGGACGCAGCAAAAATGCAACTTGCTGCGTCCTCTGCGCCCGGACGCGGGCGCCGCAGCGACGCATGCGGCGCAAAACGCAAGTGCGACGCATGTCCATGCGCCCCCATGTTAAATATAGGGGCGCATGACGCATGCGGCACCGCTGCGGCGCCCGCCGCTGCGGCGCCCGCCGCTAATGTGAACGTAGCCTAAGAGACTGATGACTGAAGTAGTCTGCAGATATGGGGTCCCAGAGGTAATTAAGAGTGACCAAGGACCTGCGTTCACTGCAGCACTGACTAAGGAACTATGGACATTGGTGGGAGCTGATTTGGGTTTACATACTCCATATCACCCACAGAGCAGTGGGAAAGTAGAAACACTGAATGGCACCTTCAAAAACAAATTACTGAAAGCCAGTTAGGAGGTCAGACTTGGACAGACATTTTGCCCATTGCCTTATACTCAGTCAGAAACACTCCAAGAGGTCCCACTAAACTCACACCATAAAAGATTCTTTTTGGGGGCCTCCAAGGTTGGGTCAATATTTTCCACAACAGCTAGCCTTAGGAAGTGATACTCTGGTAAATTATGTAATTGCCCTTACTAAAGAACTGTCAGTAACACATGTACAAGTTTTATCATCCATTCAAGGTCCAGATTCCACTGAAGGTACCCATACTTTCCAACCTGGTGACAACGTGCTGGTAAAGAAGTTCATCAGAAAGATATCCCTGGAGTCGAGATTTGATGGTCCCTACCAAGTGCTCCTGACTACTACTACTTTGGTCAGGGTTGCTGAGCGCCTCCTGGATCCATCACACACATTATAAACTTGTTAGACAGTTAGGGACAGAGTAGGATCTGACCTGCTTGTCAAAGTCCAGCTACAAAGGGAGGTTTTCCACAAGGGAAAACTTGTCTCAAACTGGTGAAAACTCCAATTCCCCCTCCCGGGCGAGACGGTCAGATCTAGGATGTGTACATCAGGGTTAGTCGCACATGTGTATTTTATGTAACCATGGTGATGGGAGATTGGAGAGTAATAGATCCAGCAGGTAGGACATGGGTAACGCTCTCCGATATACCTCATCAGTATACCCATAATTAGTCACACATTCTTTGGTGTCTATAGCATCCGTATTGTCATGAAGTCTCTGATGTCATAGTAACACTTAACACTGGTGGGTTAGGGAACCATGGTGGGATCAAGATAAAAAAAAAGGTGGTTAATAAAGTATTTAGGGTGGACTGTTGAGGAGAGCCATAAGATCAAATACTTAATTAACCTCAAGACATAAGCTGTTTAACCATACATAAGTTTTCCCACATCAGTGAGACCCTAAAGATGGCTGCCATTTCCTGTATCAGCACACCATGTGCTAGTATCCAAGATGACGCCCACCCTGATGACCTCATGGATCCACCCACAGTGACGCCCACCCTCATGACCTCATGGACCAACCCACCCTGATGACCTCATGGATCCGCCCATGGACTTGCTCATTGCCCAACCCACTAACCAATGAAATACATCCGATCACTCCCATTTTAGAGCTAACCGAGCCCCCTTACAGGAAATATATAAGCTTGTGTTTTAAACCAAATAAAGTCCTTCTTGGAGCTGAGCCACAGATTGATCAAGGAGAGTTACATCTGACTGTGTCTGTCTGGTGTATTTCTTTAGTGCGCACATGATCAATATCCATTAGGCCAGGAGTAGGCAACTAGAGAATTGAACATTTTATTAATTGTTCAACCCAACAGCTGTACCCCAATCAAGATTCATAACCATTTGCTGTTCCCCCATCCCTAGTCTCAATCCATCTCCATTTTGCTGTACACCACCCCCCAGTCTCAGTCAGTCTGAAAACACTAACGCCCCAATGACTAGTCAAAGGCCTTATTTACATATCATAAGTGGACTTTAGAAATATTTTTTCCAAAGATCTGTTAATATCTGTAATATAATAAAGAGACTATTAGGCAGCATATTTACATATGCAGACAACTGCTGGTAGTACTTGGGCAAGTGGGACCTAACAGGTTCCCTTTAAATAGTGCTTAGGCAGCCTTTTCTGAATAACCAAATATCATTACTTTACCTTTTGTTTTCTTGCCATAGGCTTCCCTTGCACCTGCATGACTTAGTCTGGTCAATCACAGTCCCCGGTTAATTTCACATTTTTTAAATTCCCAATTGCTAATTGTATGTTTTTTGTGTTTTTAACTTTTCACTTCTTATTATTCTAGTACGTACCTCTAGCAATAGAAGCGCAATAGATTTGATGTTTTTAGACACATCAGCATATGTCTTTTTTTATCTGACCTTCTGATATATTTCTAATCTAACATAGGCTACTTTGTTATTTTAAGGCTATGTGCACACGTTGCAGATTTGATTGTGGAATTTTCTGTGCAGATTCTGCATTTCTTGGCAGAAAACGCAGGTCAGAATCTGTGCCTTTTTTGGTAGGTGCACACGTTGCAGATTTTTGTGCAGTTTTCTTAATTTTTTTTACCCCAGCAGATTTCTATTATGGAATGGGTGCAGAAACGCAGCAGATCTGCACAAAGAATTGACATGGTCCTTTTTTGAATCTGCTGTTTTCTGTGCAGATTTTTCCTGACCATCAGCATAGCATTTTTTTTTTTGCCATTGATTTATATTGTACTGTAAATCACTTGCAGATCTGCGTTTCTGCGCGGGAAAAAAAGCTGCACTTCTGCAGGAAATCTGCAACGTGTGCACATACCCTTATGGTTTTCTTTACGTGCTTGCATACTTCAGCGGATTATAATGAGAGCAATCAGGGCTAGTGACCGGGTCCTGACGCTCCATGAGGGGCCCATGGCCAGATTGCCCTCATTATACTGTAGTGTATATTAATTATCTGGAACAGTATGACAGCTTTAAGGGCATAAAACTCAAATTTTTAATCTTTCAAACTAAAATTTAGCATGAAAATAAAAACAAAGTCAGCAAAAAACAGCACAAACTTGCAACTACTGTTAATTATTGAAGAATTCCAAAGATTATTACAATATAAAGTGACATGAAAAAAATTGGGAAGGTCAGTAATGTGAAAAATGGCTATGGCAGGAAGAGGTTAAAGAGTTGTCTAAAAATTGAAGAAAAAAAAAGTAAAACAGTTAAAAATTAAAATGATGTGCATGTACAGTAGGTACTGAAAGTATTCATACCCCTTTAAATTTTTCACTCTTTCATTGCAGCCATTTTGGTAAATTCAAAAAAGATCATGTGTTTTTTCATTCATGTACACTCTGCACCCCATATTGACTGAAAAAAAACAAATGTAGTAATTTTTGCAAAATTATTAAAAAAGAAAAAGCGAAATATCATATGGTCATAAGTATTCAGACCCTTTTCTCAGTATTGAGAAGAAGCTCCCTTTTGAGCTAGTACAGCCACGAGTCTTCTTGGGAATGATGCAACAAGTTTTTCACAACTGGATTTGGGGATCCTCTGCCATTCATCCTTGCAGATCCTCTCCAGTTCCATCAGGTTGGATGGGGAACGTTGGTTGGCAGCCATTTTCATGTCTCTCCAGAGATGCTCAATTGGGTTTAGGTCAGGGCTCTGGGTGGGCCAGTCAAGAATGGTCACAGTTGTTCTGAAGCCACTCCTTTGTTATTTCAGCTGTGTGCTTAGGGTCATTGTCTTGTTGGAAGGTGAACCTTCATCCAAGTCTGAGGTCCAGAGCACTTTGGAAGAGGTTTTCATCCAGGATATCTCTGTACTTGGCCACATTCAAGTTTCCTTAAATGACAACCAGTCGTCCTGTCCCTGCAGCTAATAAACACCCCTTAGCATGATGCTGCCACCACCATGTTTCACTGTTGGGATTGTATTGGGCAGGTGATGAGCAGTGCCTGGTTTTCTCCACACATACCGCTTAGAATTATTACCAAAAAGGTCAATCTTTGTCTCATTAGACCAGAATCTTATTTCTCATAGTCTGGGAGTCCTTCATGTGTTTTTTTTAGCAAACTATGTGGGCTTTCGTATGTCTTGCACGGAGGAGATGCTTCGGGCCACTTTGCCATAAAAGTTCGACTGGTGGAGGGCTGCAGTGATAGTTGAGGTTGTGGAATTTTCTTCCATCTCCCTACTGCATATCTCTGGAGCTCAGGCACAGTGATCTTAGGGTTCTTCTTTACCTCTCTCAACAAGGCTCTTCCACGATTGCTCAGTTTGGCTGGACGGCCAGGTCTACACTGTGTTCCAAATTATTATGCCAATTGGATTTAAGTGTCATAAAGATTTAATTGTTTTGTTTTTCAAATAAACTCCTGTATGGTATTGTGTCTCAGGGCTCAATTGATCACTGAAATCAATCTTAAACACATGTGATAATTAGTTTTCCAGGTGATTCTAATTAAAGGAAAACTACTTAAAAATGACGTTCCAAATTATTAAGCAGGCCACAGGTTTCAAGCAATATGGGAAATAAAAAGGATCTCTCTGCTGCTGAAAAGCCTTAAATAGTGCAATACCTTGGACAAGGTATGAAAACATTAGATATTTCACTAAAACTTAAGAGTGATCATCATACTATGAAGAGATTTGTGACTGAAACAGAGCACAGACAGAGTTCAGGCAGATAAAGGCATAATGAGGAAGGCTTCTGCAAGACAAATTCATTGCCTTCAGAGGCTTGCTGTGGTGCATAAACCTACTATTTGGCCACCTCTAAACAGTGTTCACAAGCAGAAATGGTTGCAGTGAGCCCAGACATACATGAAGACTAATTTTCAAACAGTCTTATTTACTGATGAGTGTCGAGGTGGATGGCCACCATGTCCCAACAAGGCTGCAACGTCATCAAGGAGGTGAAGGAGTCATGCTTTGGGCCGGAATCATGAGGAAACAGCTGGTAGGGCCCTTTAAGGTTCTTTACCTCTGCAAAGTATATAGTGTTTCTGGCTGACAACTTTCTTCCATGGTGTAAAAAGCAGAAACATGCCTTCTGGAACAAAATCATCTTCATGCATAACAATGCACCATGTCATGCTGCAAAGAATACCTGAGTCATTGGCTGTTATGGGCATTAAAGGAGATAAACTCATGGTGTGGCCACCATCTTCCCCTGGTCTCAACCCTATAGAGAACCTTTGGAGTATCATCAAGCAAAAGATCTATGAGGGTGGGAGGCAGTTCACATCAAAACAGCAGCTCTGGGAGGCTTATTCTGACTTCATGCAAAGAAACACAAGCAGAAATTCTCCAAAAACTCACAAGTTCAATGGATGCAAGAATTGTGAAGGTGATATTAAAGAAGGGTTCTTATGTTAACATGTAACTTGGCCTGTTATGATGTTTTGGAGTTAAATAGCTTTTTTTTTAGTGAATGTGACCTCCTAATGCTGCAAATTCCACAAATGAGCATTTTCAGTTCTTTAAAACATATCAAATGTTTAGAAATTCTACTGTACCTAATAATTTGGAACAGTGCATTTTGAGTTTTTGATCATGTTGGAGATTATACTGTTATCATTAGGTGGTTTCTTCAATAACATTTGATGCATACTCTAATGGGTGATGACTTTTATTAGACCAATTGTCATTTGCACCGATCATTTAAGAAAATCCTAGAAAAATATCATTTGCATAATAATTTGGAACATAGTGTAGGAAGACTTATGGTGGTCCCAAACTTTATCCATTTAAGGATTATGGAGGCCACTGTGCTCTTGGGAACTTTCAGTACTACAGAAATTCTGTTGTAACCTAGGCCAGATCTGTGCCTTGCCACAATTCTGTCTCTAAGATCCTTGGCCAGTTCCTTTGACCTCATAATTCTCATTTGGTCTGACATGCACTGTAAGCTGTGAGCCTTTCTAAATCAAGTCCTATCAGTTTAATTAAACACAGCTGGACTCCAATGAAGTCAGAACCATCTCAAGGAGGATCACAAAGAAATGGACAGCATGTGAATTAAATATGAGTGTCTGAGCAAAGGGTTTGAATACTTATGACCCTATGTGATATTTCAGTTTTTCTTTTTTAATAAATTTGCAAAAATTACATTTGCTTTTTTCAGTCACGATGGAGTGCAGAGTGCACATTAATGAGAAGCAAAATGAACTTTTTTTGAATTTACCAAATGGCTGCAATGAAACAGAGTGAAACATTTAAAGGGGTATGAATATGTTCCGTACCCACTGTATATGTAGCACTGAGTAGCAGAACATTTTCTTTTTTGTCATACTTTGTTAGCGAACCATGTGTGACTATCAAGACCTCATGTATGCAATGGCCTAAGAAAGGCTGGAGACCAGAGCAATATAAATGGCAAGTATATTATTTGAAAGAGCAATTGGTGATCTAAATGTGTAGCCTTGAACCATCCTTATTCCAAATAGATCTAAAACCTGCCCCTACTCCGTATAGGTTAAGGGCAACGTTTAGTTTTCAGTTCATAGTTAACTCCTTTACCTCCATAGATGGTTTGCAAGTTAATGACCAGGCCAATTTTTACAATTCTGACCACTGTCACTTTATGAGGTTATAACTCTGGAATACTTCAACAGATCCCAGTGATTCTGAGAAGCTTTTTCATGACATATTGTACACTTCATGATGGTGGTAAAATTTCTTTGGTAATAAATCACTTGGCACTCAAATGGTTTCTTTCAGATGAAAAAAAGTGAACAACCCATTTATTTGTGCATCCAGTTCAAAGATTATTTAAACGTTTTCGGTCAAATCACAAGACCTTCATCAGAAATATCCTTAACAAAACTGGAAGCATAGGACAATGAGGTATATGAGCCTAGGCAACCCGGGATGGAAAGCGCACCTGGAGCGTCTCAGATCCTTGAAGAGAGAGGGAGGGCGTGTATCCGCCGCTGCATATGGCACTTATAGACGTCCGGTCCGTCACGCTGTGTGGAGTGATCCCGGGGGCTGCCCCCAGGATCACTCCACACAGCGTGACGGACCGGACGTCTATAAGTACCATATGCAGCGGCGGATACACGCCCTCCCTCTCTCTTCAAGGATCTGAGACGCTCCAGGTGCGCTTTCCATCCCGGGTTGCCTAGGCTCATATACCTCATTGTCCTATGCTTCCAGTTTTGTTAAGGATATTTCTGATGAAGGTCTTGTGATTTGACCGAAAACGTTTAAATAATCTTTGAACTGGATGCACAAATAAATGGGTTGTTCACTTTTTTTCATCTGAAAGAAACCATTTGAGTGCCAAGTGATTTATTACTATTGGATTGACGGGCTGGAAACCTGACTTGGGCACCACACAGGATCCTTGAGTGCCGTGTGTTTTGTCTTGATGGGTAAAATTTCTTTGATATGACTTGCGTTTTTTAAAAAAAAAATCGTACTTACAGATAACGGTATTTCTCTGATCCCATGACGGCACCACGGAGAGAGGGATCTGCCCACAGGGACAGGAAACCTACAGATAAAAAAGGCGGTACCTCTCTCCCGCATCAGTTGGTTTACAGAGCACTAACAGAACTTCAGCTGCAACTTGAATGGTTATACAAAAAAATATTTAATATTCAATTAAGCTTAATAGAGGCACCACGTCGCTAATTGTCTAACTAACTAAATTCAGTGTGAACACCCACACGTGAAGGGAGGGAATGTACGGGTGCAGTCATGGGATCAGAGAAATACCGTTATCGGTAAGTAACTACGATTTTCTCTTTCCCCCATGACGGCACCACGGAGAGAATTACATAGATTGTATATTAGGTGGGGGACCACTGCCTCCAGAACCCTTCTCCTAAACGTAAGATCTGAAGACGAGGCCAGGTCTAGCCGATAATGGTTAAAAAATGTAGAGAAGACCAAGTAGGGCTCTACATATCTGCTCTATCGAGGTGTCGGCTCTCTGCCCAGGAAGTCGCCACTGCTCTGGTTGAATGGGCTCTTATCTCCCCCAGAACGGCTGCTCCACATGAGGAATATGATAGGCTGATAGCGTCTCTGTTCCATCTTGCCAGTGTGGCCTTTGATGCTTTCTGTCCTTTCCGTGGAACCTGGAAGCATACAAAAAGAGACCTATCTTTCCTACACTCCCTCGTAGCTACCAGATACTGGACTAGGCATCTCATTACATCTAACGTATGTAACACTTCTTCCCCCTTACTTTTGGGATTAGGGCAGGAGGGCAGAGAGAATTCTTGGGCCCTATGAAACTGCGGTGCAACTTTCGGGAGATAAGCTGGGTCGGTTTTAAGGACGACTCTATCCTCTAGTATCTGTGTAAAGGGTGGGTATGCCGATAAAGCCTGTATATCGCTAACCCTACGAGCTGATGTTAAAGCTACGAGCAGAGAGGTCTTAAGGTATATGATTTTCAACGGGGCTTCTGACAGAGGTTCAAAGTGAGCCTTAGTTAACGCGTTGAGGACTAAATTCAGGTCCCAGGGAGTAGTAGTATTAAGGGAAATGGGTCTGGATCTACTTGAAGCCTTAATACCCAACGGTTCCTGGCCAGGTAGTAGTTATACAAAGCCCCTAGTGCTGCAACCTGAACTTTTAAGGAGCTTGTGGATAAACCCTGTTCCAACAACTTCTGTAAGAACTTTAGGAGTTTGGTTATTAGGGACTTCCCCGGCTAGATTAACACCTGAGCCTGAAATACATTTTTTCCACAATTGCCCATATGCCTTGGTAGTTACAGGTTTCCTACTTTGTAGTAGGGTGGACACTAAGTTTGAAGAGAACCACCTACTGCTCAGAAGTTCTCTCTCAAATGCCAAGCTGTCATGTGTAAATTTTCTACCTGTGGATGATTCACTGGCCCCTGGGACAAGAGATCCGGAATATCTGGAATGACCCAAAGGATGGACAGCATCCTCAGCCATGAAAACCATATTCTTCTTGGCCAGAAAGGTGCTATTACGATCACCCTTGCGTTATCCTCCTGAATTTTCCTCAACACTAAGGGAATCAGAGCTATTGGCGGGAAAGCGTAAGCTAGATGGTAATTCCAGGATATCTTAAAGGCATCTAGAGCCACTGGGCCCCCCCAGGGATCGATTGTGCAGAAGGTCTCTATTTTCCAGTTCTGGCTGTTCACGAATAGGTCTATTTCTGGCCGACCCCAAAGTTCTACAATCTGATTGAGCACTGATTGATTCAGTTCCCACACCCCTTGTCTCAGACGTGTTCAGCTTAGGAAGTCTGCCGTCCGATTTTCTGTGCCTTTTATGTGTAGAGCTGACAATGAGCCTAATCTGTCCTCTGCCAGATGAAGGATGGATTTTGTTACCTCCATCAAAGCAGGAGACCTGGTGCCCCCTGGTGGTTTAAGTATGCTACTACCACCAGGTTGTCTGAGAACACCCTTAGGCTAGGTTCACATTGCGTTAGGGCAATCCGTTTAGCGCTAGCGGATTGCGCTAACGCAATGTATTTGTAGGGGTCGCGTTAACGTCCCCGCTCTCGCAGATCCCCGATCTGCGAGAGCAGGGAACGGACCTCGCGGGCGCTGCGGACGCAAGCAGCGTCCGAGGCGCGCCACAAAAGAACGGAACATCGCTAGCGCGAGCCGAAAAAGGCAGGCGCTAGCGATGCGCTTCAGGCAGAAACAACGCTGTCAATGGGTGAGCTAACGGACCCGTTGCACGGCGTTAATTGCGTCATTTTCGCCGTGCAGTTCTGTCCGTTAGCGATCACCCAATAACGCAATGTGAACCTAGCCTTACGTGGTGGGATCGAAGGGAGCTCAGAAAGTGGATGAGAGCAAATTTTACTGCTAGCAGCTCTTTCATGATTGAAGAAGCTAACTTTTGTTCCTCTTACCAAGGACCAGGGGCTTGCGTCCGTGGTTAGGGTTTTGGATATTGGCCATACCAAGAGAACATCCCGGGTTAAACTGACTGAATCTGCCCACCACGCAAGGGAGTGTAACGTTTTTTGATGAGCTGTTTAACTGCCCTTCTAAATTCCCTTCTAGGGATGCCCCTGCCTCTAATATTTCCAATTGTAGATCCCGGGTATGGCTTTGTGCCCACTGGACCGCCGGGATACAAGCTGTCATTGATCCCAGCAGGGACATTGCTTTCCGCAAGATGTTAACAGGGGAGTCTCTTATAAACGATACAAGCTGTATCATGTTTTGAATTTTTCCCGGTGGGAGAGGACAATTCTTGTTTGTTCGAGTCTAGGATTGTTCCCAAGTACTCTTGTACCTGGCTCGGTACAACTCTGGACTTGGATAAATTTAGCATCCATCCCAGACTCGTCAGAGATCTCATAACCTTGTCCAGCTGTTTGCAGTGATAAGAGGAAACACATTAACAGAAGATCGTCCAAATATGGGATTATCAGAATGTTTTGTTCTCTTATATGGGCTGTAACTTCCGCCATTATTTTGGTAAATACCCTTGGAGCAATGGGCAGGCCGAAAGGGAGTGCTTTGAACTCTGAAATGTTTTAATTCCCCCCCTGAATCCTTACTGCCACTCTGAGGAATTTTCGATGGTCCGTGTGGATGGGTACATGATAGCATGCATCTCTTAAGTCTAAAACAGTCATGAAGCAGGACATAAAAAGCATTTTTACACATGATTTTGTTTCCATTTTGAAATATTGGGTTTCCAACAGAATTTTATACCACTGGAAAGGGAAGACAAAATAACTACATTAGCCCCAGATTTTACATTATCACACAAGTGAAAAGCTCGGAAGGGAAGAGAAGCCATATTTGAGTTCAGATTTTGCTGGAATGGTTTAAGGGTGCCATGTTACATTGCCAGAACAACAGAAACTCCCTATATGTGAACTCATTTTACAAATTACACTCCCCAATGAATTCATCTAGGGGTGCAGTGATCATATTGACACCACATGTGCCTCAAATAATTTTATACAACTGAGCGGTGAAGAAAGAATAAATTCCATATTTAACACTAAAATGTTGTTTTAGCCTCAAGTTTTTGTTTTTTTTTTACAACAAACCGAGGTACATTTTTTACTGAGTGTGCCAATACCCTACATGTAATCGGGAAATGTTTTTCAGGCACAGTGCAAAGCTCAGAAGGCAAGGAGCGCCAGATTTTACTGTTATGGTTAGCAGGTGCCATGACCACTGGAAGAGTCCATGAGGTGCCAGAACAGCAGAACCCCCGATAAGTGACCCCACTTTACAAACTACACCTCCCAATGAATTCATCTAGGGGTGCAGTGATCATATTGACACCATGGGTGTGTCAGAATTTTATACCATTGGGCAGTGAAGACAATATAAATTCATTTTTACCACTAAAATTTTGTTTTAGCCAAAGATTTTACATTTTTACACAAGAAGGGGTAAAAATGGCACCAAAATTTGTCCCACAATTTCCACTGAGCGTGCAATACCCCTGTGGCTGTACAGTACTGTTTAGCCATACAGGGAAACTTGGCAGGAATGGAGAGCTATTTGCCTATTCAAGTGAAAGGGTCTGCGCACATGTCACTGTATTTCCACGGACCGTGTGTCTGTTTTTTAATGTCAGCATGGGCCAAAAAACATCCCACACACGTGCATACGCACAACACAAATGGATGTTATCCATGTGTCATGCATCGGTGCACGTGAAGAAGCGTTACAGTAAGCGCTGTTCCCCGGCGCCAAGTGCTGAACACTGTAATAATAATGGAACCAGGCGCACTATTATGCAACGATAATCAAGGGAGGTGCAAAAGCCAGTAGTAAAAACAAATAATTGTGCCAAAAAGAAGAAAATCACTACTGTAAGGCATGACCACTACACCAAAATAATAAAATATAATAATTTTATTGACCTACAATACAGAAACAGAAAACATAAAACACGTAAAAACATGAGAGAACAACCACTCAAACCCACTGCAATAAACAGATACAACAAGTGCAATGCAATCTTATAACCCTGAGGCAATATAGCTCCTAATAAATAGTTATCCAATGCCTGCTTTTTTACTTTTTTTAATTTTTTTATGGTGTGACCGCTCCTGGCACCTAGTGCCGGTTGTCAGCTGTAAGAATCTCTGACCACCTGCAGTGATCGCCCGCGCACCCCCCTTGAGCGCAGGCGATCGCGATGACGTAATATTCCATTCATGGTCAAATAGACCCAGGTGACATGGATGAAATATTACGTTTAATGTCAGAAAGGGGTTAAACACTTGTGAAAATGTGTGAAATTTGCTGCTTAAGCATCATTTTGCGAAACAAAACATTTTATTTTCATAACCCAATATTATAAAAGTCTGTGAAGCATCTGTATGTAAATTGGGTGGACCTTTGTTTCTGCCGTTTTGACACCTCTGGGTTTCTGCAAATGCAACATCATCATAAATCAAATAACGCTTTTTTTCATAGCCCCAACCATTTGCACCAACAGTAGCTTCCTACCACATAGAGTAACTATGTAGTCAGGAGAATTTGTGCAACAAATTGTTGTGTTCACTTTCTCGATTTACTCTTCTGAATATTTAAGAGTTTGGGGCCAATAAAACATTTTAGATATTTAAAAAAAAAAAAAGAAAAGGAAAAAAAAAATCTCTTACAATTTGCATCATTTCCTATGAAGCACGTAAAGGGTGAACAAACTTTCTGAATGGAGTTTTGAATATGTTGAGGTGTGCAGATTTTACAATTCTGACCGGCGTCATTTTATGACGTTATAACTCTGGAACACTCCAACGGATCCCACCGATGATTAGGAGACTGTTTTTTAGTGACATGTTGTACTTCATGATAGTGGTAAAAATTTGTCGATATGACTTGTGTTTATTTGTGAAAATATCTGAAATTGAGAAAATGTGGAAAACTTGCAGTTTTCAAACTAACATTTTTATGCCCGTAAACCAGGGTGTTATGTCACACAAAATATTTAGTAACATCTCCCATGTCTACTTTACATCAGCACAATTTTTGAAACATAATATTTGGAAGTTAAGAGTTAAAAGTGACTGAGGGGACTAAATGACAAAATACCCAAAAGTGACAGTTCTAAAAAAAAAAAAAAAAAAAACTTCACCCCTTAAGGTGTTAAAAATCACATTCAAAAAGTGTATTAACTAGAGATGAGCGGTGTTTGAGTCTAACTGTTCGCCAATTTCAAATTCGAGCTGTTTTGGGCAGTGTTCGAGTCGTTCGACGAACCCGAACCATTTGCTTAAAATTCGGCTGTTCGAGTTTCTGTTCGATAACCAAAAGCCTAGCTTGATTTGCACATTAAAACTGTTTATCATTGTTAATGGACTGATTCACTGTATAGTGGGTGGGGGGTGGGGGAATAGATCTGTGCTGAAATAACGCCGATCTCCTTTTTTTTTTTCTTTCCCGCATTTACAGAGGGGCGGTGCAGTCTCTCAGCCTATCAGCAGTGCACACACACACACAGCAATGTGCATGTGATGCACACAAGCAAGGGCATGTGTCATTGGCGGTGTATGGCACATGTCCTTGCCCTATAAGAACCAGCCATTTGCCCCGTCGCCACCATTTCCTCACTGCTGCAGCTTAGTGTTTGAAGGCACCGCTGCTGCTGTGGGCGTTATCCAGACTAAGTGTTTTTTTGGAGCGAATTGTCAGAGAGATAGGTTTAGGGAGTCGGGAGGAGTCTGGAATAGTTGTAATATCAGCCCTTTTCAGGGTAGGTTACAGCAGTTCATAGCACTGTTTGCCAGGCAGGTCTGAGCCAGTGCTGTGCAAGTGTTAGTCACAGCATTTGGTGTAATCTAGCTCAGCCAATCCTTTTGGGCTAGTAGCATTGTCTGATAGTCATCTGAGTAACCCGCCTGTGAAGCTAGCTACACCGCCTGTGTATCAATTTTTACTGCATCTAACCCAGTAAATCGTTTTGGGGTTTTGGGCTTAGTAGCAGTTTCTGCACGTCAGCAGAGTAGCCCGCCTGTGAAGCTAGCTACACTGCCTGTGTATCTAAATTTTTACTGCATCTAACCCAGTAAATCACTTTGGGGTTTTGGGCTTAGTAGCAGTGTCTGCACATCAGCAGAGTAGCCCGCCTGTGAAGCTAGCTACACCGCCTGTGTATCTCAATTTTTACTGCATCTAACCCAGTAAATCGTTTTGAGCTTAGTAGCAGTGTCTGCACGTCAGCAGAGTAGCCCGCCTGTGAAACAAGCTATACCGCCTGTGTATCTCTATTTTCACTGCATCTAATCCAGTTAATAGTTTTGGGCCTAGGAGCAGTGTCTGCACGTCAGCAGAGTAGCCCGCCTGTGAAACAAACTATACCGCCTGTGTATCTCTATTTTCACTGCATCTAATCCAGTTAATAGTTTTGGGCCTAGGAGCAGTGTCTGCACGTCAGCAGAGTAGCCTGCCTGTGAAACTAACTACAATGCCTGTGTATCTCTATTTTCACTGCATCTAATCCAGTTAATAGTTTTGGGCCTAGGAGCCGTGTCTGCACCAGAGGTGTCAAACTGCATTCCTCGAGGGCCGCCAACAGGTCATGTTTTCAGGATTTCCTTGTATTGCACAGGTGATAATTTAATCACCTGCACAGAATGATTCTAGCACCTTGTGGAATGCTAAGGAAATCCTGAAAACATGACCTGTTGGCGGCCCTCGAGTAATGCAGTTTGACACCTCTGGTCTGCACTGTACGACGAGCCCTGCAATACGTTATGACGTATAGCCTGGGGCAACGAGCTCAAGAGGTGGGGCAAATCACGCTGCAGGAGTGGTTTCAGATCAGGGACCTATGCACCCTTCTGCAGTGTTTTGAAATAGCAACGAATATGTTTAGTGCTGACGATGCTATTATCAGCATGACCATTCCGGTGATTTACATGCTGGAGCACACCTTACACAGTGTTCGGAGTCAGGTGGTGGAACAAGAGGAGGAGGAGAAACAGGGGGAGTCGTATGCGGAAGGGATCATATCTCCAAGGTCAAGAAGGTTGGCAGCACCAAGGCGGCTGGCATTGGAGGCTGGGGGAGAGGGATTACCGAAGGCGCATGGTAGCAGTCAAACTGTTGAGGAAGGTGTAGGAGGCAAGGAAGTGGAGGATGAACTGGCGCTGGGCATGGAAGACTCATCAGATGAGGGAGACCTTGATCAAATTTCTGTTGTGCGAGGTTGGGGGGAGAGGGCAGACGAAGGAAGCATGATTCTCACCTCGCCACCACCAAGACAACAAGGACTTGGTCCTCCTGGATGCACAAGACACATGAGTGCCTTCTTGCTGCACTACCTGCAACATGACCCTCGGATTGTCAGAATCCGAAGTAATGCCGATTACTGGGTTGCCACACTCTTAGATCCCCGGTACAAAAGCAAATTTGGCGAAATAATTCCTGCCATAGAAAGGGATTCACGCATGCAGGAGTATCAGCAGAGACTGTTACAGAATCTAACATCTGCTTTTCCACAAAACACCAGTGGTGCACGTAGTCAATCTCTGAGTTCTAACTTGCCAACCGTGGGACTATCGAGTCATCAATCTAACCGTAACAGTAACATCGTATCTGGTGGTAACAGCAATTTTTTTCCAATTGTTTCAAGATTTTTTTAAACCATCCTTTGCAAGGCCACAGGAGACAAGAAGTCTGACGCACAGTCAACACCTAGAGAGGATGGTACAAGAGTATCTCCAAGTTAACATCGATGCCATGACTGTGGAACTGGACCCTTGCTCATTTTGGGCTTCCAATCTTGAAAAGTGGCCTGAGCACGCCACTCACGCCTTGGAGATCTTGTCGTGCCCCGCAGCCAGCGTTCTCTCTGAACGTGCGTTCAGCGCTGCTGGTGGTGTGCTGACAGATAAGCGCACGCGGCTGTCCAGTGACAATGTAGACAGACTAACGTTCATCAAGATGAAAAAATCCTGGATCCGCAAAGACTTTTCTACCCCTGTGTCATCTTGGGGAGGCTAAAAGCTTGATGATTTTTGAAAATCACCTCACCAACCGTTTTAAAAAACTCTGGCGAAATTGATGCCACTTAAGTGGTGTCTGTGGCTGAATTTTTTGAAAAAATGGAGACTCTTATTTAGTCCCCTTGCTGAGTTTTACATGACGTTGCCATCGTCAATTCCAGGTGGGTGGGGTCGTCTGCAGAGTTGTTTACTCATACTATGGCCTGGGATTCACAGGTCTGCTCCAAAGTTTCAGTGTCTGCTAGTCAGCAGGAGTAGCCCAGCCACCCACTGCCCGTTTACCTAAGTACTATTTTTAACGGCATCTAGCCCAGGAAATCCTTTTGGGCCTAGTAGAATTTGGTGCTACTCAGCAGCGTACCCCACCCATGAACCAAGCTACACCGCCTGTTTACCTAACTACTATTTTGTAACGGCATCTGGCCCAGAAAATCCTTTTGGGCCTAGAAGAATTTAGTGCTACTCAGCAGCGTACCCCATCCATGAAGCAAGCTACACCGCCTGTTTACCTAACTACTATTTTGTAACGGCATCCGGCCCAGGAAATCCTTTTGGGCCTAGTAGCAATTTCTGCTACTCAGCAGAGTACCCCACCCATGAAGCAAGCTACACCGCCTCTTTCTCAGGGGTGTCCACTCTCCCTCCAGCTCTCTCCTTCTCACAGGTGGACTACTGCGTGTTTTCACACTGTGGCGAATCTTTTGGGCCTAGGCATAACAAGTTGTCGAGGTAATGGATAATATGTGCCACCTTACAAACGTCCATGATGACACATTCGAGGAAGCAACTAAACGCCTCAAATAGTGAGCAGGATATGGAGCACCCCATGGGCAAACAGCGCTCTATGTAGTGTGCTCCTTCACAGAAGCAGCCCAATGGGAGGACACTATTCGGAGGCACAGGCAGTAACCGGAACACCCCCTCAATGTCTGTTTTGGCCATTAGGGTGCCCCTTACCAACTTCTTGACCCGCCTGATTGCCTCGTCAAAGGAGGTACAGTACATAGTACTGTACTTGGTTCCGCGTCGATGTTGTCGTTTACTGACCTGCCCCTTGGATATGACAAATGGTGGATTAGTCTGAATGTATTGGGTTCATTTTTTGGCACAACTCCCAACGGGGGTACCACTACGTCTTCTAAGGAAAGTGTTCTGAATGGACCCACTGCCATTCTACCTAAAGATATATATATTTTTTTTTTTCAAGATGTCTGGGTGTTGGTAGAGTGAGTTTAGATTTTTACTCCAGCCTTTCTTGATTTTAGAAGGGCATGACATGCCTATATCTGTGTCTCCTCCTTTTACTCCTCCACCTCTTTTCTTTTCACATGACTATATGTAGTTGTGACTTTTCCATGTGTTTGTTGTGTCTTCTGTGCAGTTTGTCAACTTTTGGACACCTTTTTAGGTGTTTTCTATGTGTTTTACATGTGTTTGTATGTGTTTGTGCCATTGGTTTCAATGGGGTTCGACGGTGTTCGTCGAACACGTCCCTGTTCGACGAACCGAACCCGAACACTAGGGAGGTGGCTCGTCTCTAGTATTAACACTTCAGGTACTTCACAGGAGTTAATGGAATGTGGAAGGAAAAAATGAACATTTAACTTATTTCACAAATATTTTTACTTTAGACCCAATTTTTTTTTATTTTTGCAACGGTAACAGGAAAAAAAAGAACCCAAAATTTATTGTGTAATTTTTCATAAGCATGTCAGTACCCCAATATGGGGGGAAAAACCACTATTTGGGCGCACGTCAGAGCTCGGAAAGGAAGAAGCACCATTTGACATTTTGAATGTAAAAATTTGCTGGAATAATTAGCAGACACCATGTCCCGTTTGGAGAGCCCCTGATGTGCCTAAACAGTGGAAACCCACCACTACTGTATGTTTAACCCACCCAAAATGGAGTACAAACACAAAGAAAAAAAATTAAGACTGCTTTTAATTGTCTATTACAAATATAAAACTTTTCCAGAACATTATAAAACAAGATTGCTCTTAAATTACATGTCATATTTATACAATGTCATAACTTTTTCCTTTTCTAAAGAGATAGGATGTGATGTTAAAAAAAACAACATAAAACTATTGAAATAAAACTTAAAAAAACATCTTGCCACTTAAAACACTATGACGTTAATCTGCAGCTTAACATCATAACAAAATGTGCTGGCTTCTGTACAGAAAGCGTGGCTCCAGGGAGAAAACTAATGTTATTCCTTCCAGGAGCCACCAGCCTTCTGTCACATAGGCATGCCAGCATGGCTACAGTCACCGATCAGTACAGAGAATGCAGTACCTGTAAGCATGCCCAAGCACTTTGGCTGACAGATGACTCAGGAAAACTGGCAGCTCCAGGGAGAAATAAAGCAATTTTCTCCCTGAAGCTGCACTTTCAGTATGAGGGCCAAGCACATTTCTAGCACTATCAACCTGGAGATTAATATATATCTATATCTGCAGGTATATATTTTTTTTTTTTAAAACATACCTGTCATTTTAGATTATGCTACATTTTTATTACGGTACTTTCGCAGCAACAAATCTGTAATATGTATAGACATTTTATACTTTCTAAAATTTCAACCAACTTTATACAATCTTTGATTTCTCTGAATGCAGACAGGTTGTACACAACACAGATAAAAAGTACTTAACGTTGCTATAACCTTCTGTAAATTATGAAAATACATTTAATTTGTTGAAGATTAACACCGCTTCTTTGTCTTGAAGATTTGTTATTTTGCTTCTGTTAGCTGAAAAAATAAAAAGATTTCAATAAATGAAAAATACTCTTGGCTCTTGCAGTCAAGTCAATAAAAGTCTGGTCATTTTACAAAAAGAATGTAATGTATTGTGAAGATAATTAAGATAGCCCAAATGGCTTTGCTCATCACGTTCATTGCTATGGTGGGAGGGTACGTGAACTACATGGGTTGATATCAAGCCAAGATTTTAGAACTTTATGCCAGCTCCCTCCTTTCTTAGAGGATCCTCTGCCAGGATATAAAAAGGGATGACACAGTCCAGCACAGAGGAAAGGGCTTATATAACATTCGTTGTCACATTCCAGGAGCCATAGTATTTTTAGTGGACACAGCCATAAGAGGGATTCTTTTTTTTTTCTTCTTCAGGATGAGTTTTATTAGTCATTTAGCAGCATTTTGGGCTGCATAAAACTTGCCGTATTACCTAGCTTTTTATTTTTTTTAATTCCATATAGGAAGAAATAGGAAAAAGATGAACGGCTTTATGCTGTTTTTTGATGTTTTATATTGTCCACTATTCACATGCTGCACAATTGTATTCTGAGGTCAGCGCGATTATGGCGATACCAAATGGATAGTTTTACTTACATTTTGCACAGATATTCGGTGTAAAAAAATATATATTTTTTTGTGTTGCCATAATTCTGAGCTGTAAGTTATCAGTCAATGGAGTTTTAGGAGAAATTAATTTTTGCGTGACAAAATGTAGCATTTAGTGGTACAATTTTCTGGTACATACAACTTTTTGATTACTCTTTAATACACTTATTTCATGGTGGAATGACAAAGTGCCAAATTTCGGGGGCAGAATATTATACAGACAGACACACAGAGATTTAGATCCAAATAGGTCACTAATTCCGATATACAGGTGCTTCTCAAAATTAGAACAGCATCAAAAAGTTAATTTATTTCTGTTCTTCAATACAAAAAATTAAACATATTATATAAAAGTTATTACAAACAGAGTGATCTATTTCAAGTGTTTATTTCTGCTAGTGTTAAGGATTATGGCTTACAGCCAATGAAAACCCAAAAGTCATTATTTCAGTAAATTATAATTAACAAAAAACACCTGCCAAGGCTTCCTAAGTGTTTAAAAGGGTCCCTTAGTCTGTTTCAGTAGGCTCCATAATCATGGGGAAGACTCCAGAAGGCAGTCACTGACAGACTCAACAAGGAGGGTAAGCCACAAAAAGTAATTGCTAAAGAAGATAGCTGTTCACAGAGTGCTGTATCCAAGCATATTATTAGAAAGTTGAATGGAAGGAAAAAGTGTAGCAGAAAAAGGTGCACAAGCAACCGGTATAACAGCAGCAATTAAAGGATTGTTAAGAAAAGGTCATTCAAAATTTGGGGGAGATTCACAAGGATTGAACTGCTGCTGGAGTCACTGCTTCAAGAGCCACCACACACAGACGTATCCAGGACATGGGCTACAAGTGTCGCGTGTTCCTTGTTTCAAGCCCCTCATGACCAATAGACAACGCCAGAGAAAAAGAACTGGACTGTTGCTCAGTGGTCCAAGGTGTTGTTTTCAGATGAAAATAAATTTTGCATTTCATTTGGAAATCAAGGTCCCAGAGTCTGGAGGTAGAGTGTAGAGGCACACAATCCAAACTGCTTGAAGTTTAGTGTGAAGTTTCCACAATCAGTGACGGTTTGGGGACCATGTCATCCGCTGGTGTAGGTCCACTGTGTTTTATCAAGACCAAAGTCAGCGCAGACGTCTATCAGGAAATTTTAGAGCACTTCATGCTTCCCTCTGCCGACAAGCTGTATGTGTATACATATATACACACATGTATATACATACATACAAATATACATATATGGCTTGAGAAAGGCTCCTGTTGAGACCGAAACGTCGCTTTCTGGGCTGATTAAATAGCTCCTTTTCACTACAAAACTGTGTGCTGCCTCCAATTTTTCAGGATTTTTACACATGTATATATATACACACATATATATATATATATATATATATACATACATACACACACACACACACACACACACGCACACACACACACACACACACACACACACACACAGTACAGGCCAAGGGTTTGGACACCTTCTCATTTAAAGATTTTTCTGTATTTTCAAGACTATGAAAATTGTACAGTCACACTGAAGGAATCAGAACTGTGGATTAACACATGTGGAATTGTACACGTAACAAAAAAGTGTGAAAACTGAAATTAAGTCATATTCTAGGTTCTTCAAGCCACCTTTTGCTTTGATGACTGCTATGCACACTCTTGGCATTCTCTTGATGAGCTTCAAGAGGTAGTCATTGGGAATGGTTTTCACTTCACAGGTGTGCCCTGTCAGGTTTAATAAGTGGGATTTCTTGCCTTATAAATGGGGTTGCGACCATCAGCTGTGTTGTGCAGAAGTCTGGTGGATACACAGCTGATAGTCCCATTGAATAGACTGTTAGAATTTGTATTATGGCAAGAAAAAAGCAGCTAAGTAAAGAAAAACAAGTGGCCATCATTACTTTAAGAAATGAAGGTCAGTCCGTCCGAAAAATTTGGAAAACTTTGAAAGTGTCCCCAAGTGCAGTGGCAAAAACAATCAAGCGCTACAAAGAAACTTGCTCACATGAGGACCGCCCCAGGAAAGGAAGACCAAGACTCACCTCTGCTTCTGAGGATAAGTTTATCTGAGTCACCAGCCTCAGAAATCGCAGGTTAACAGCAGCTCAGATTAGAGACCAGGTCAATGCCACACAGTTCTAGCAGCAGACACATCTCTACAACAACTGTAAAGAGGAGACTTTGTGAGCAGGCCTTCATGGTAAAATAGCTGCTAGGAAACCAATGCTAAGGACAGGTAACAAGCAGAAGAGACTTGTTTGGGCTAAAGAACACAAGGAATGGACATTGGACCAGTGGAAATCTGTTCTTTTGTCTGATGAGTCCAAATTTGAGATCTTTGGTTCCAACCACCATGTCTGCGACGCAGAAAAGTTGAACGGATGCACTCTATGGAGGAGGAGGTGTGATGGTGTGGGGGTGCTTTGCTGGTGACACTGTTGGAGATTTATTCAAAATTGAAGGCATACTGAACCAGCAGGGCTACCACAGCATCTTGCAGCGGCATGCTATTCCATCCGGTTTGCGTTTAGTTGGACCATAATTTATTTTTCAACAGGACAATGACCCCAAACACACCTCCAGGCTGTGTAAGGGCTATTTGACCAAGAAGGGGAGCGATGGGGTGCTACGCCAGAAGACCTGGCCTCCACAGTCACCAGACCTGATCCCAATCGAGATGGTTTGGGGTGAGCTGGACCGCAGAGTGAAGGCAAACGGGCCAACAAGTGCTAAGCATCTCAGGGAACTCCTTCAAGATTGTTGGAAGACCATTCCCGGTGACTACCTCTTGAAGCTCATCAATAGAATGCCAAGAGTATGCAAAGCAGTCATCAAAGCAAAAGGTGGCTACTTTGAAGAACCTAGAATATAAGACATAACAAAAAAGTGTGAAACAACTGAAATTAAGTATATAATTCCACATGTGTTAAATTCACAGTTTTGATGCCTTCAGTGTGAATGTACAATTTTCATAGTCATGAAAATACAGAAAAATCTTTAAATGAGGTGTGTCCAAACTTTTGGTCTGTACTGTACATATATACACACACACATATTATATATATTACACTCACACACATTATATATACACACACATACACATATATATATATATATATATATCTCTATAATCGTCTAAGGGGCACTTCCGTCTGTCTGTCGTGGCCGCGAATTAGTCCCTCCTTGCTTCCGTCCAATCAGTGCCCGGCCCCAGCTCCATACTGCCCTCCAGTCAGCGCTCACACAGGGTTAATGGCAGCGGTAACGGACCGCGTTATGCCCTGTGCGACCAACTTTTTACTATTGATGCTGCCTATGCAGCATCAATAGTAAAAGAATCTGTTAAAATGTTAAAAATAATAATTAAAAAAAACCCCCTGCTATTCTCACCTTCCGTCGTCCGCCGATGCGCGCGCGGCTGCCGCCAGCTTCCGTTCCCAGAGATGCATTGCTAAATTACCCAGAAGACGTAGCGGTCTCGCGAGACAGCTAAGTCATCTGGGTAATTTCGCAATGCATCTCTGGGAACGGAAGCTGGCGGCAGCCACGCGCACATCGGGACAGCTTCGCTGGATGCCGGAGGGTGAGTTATATAACTATTTTTTATTTTAATTATTTTTTTGGAGGGGGATATGGTGCCCACACTGCTATATACTACGTGGGCTGTATTATATACTGCGTGGGCTGTGTTATATACTGCGTGGGCTGTGTTATATACTGCGTGGGCTGTGTTATATACTGCGTGGGCTGTGTTATATACTGCGTGGGCTGTGTTATATACTGCGTGGGCTGTGTTATATACTGCGTGGGCTGTGTTATATACTGCGTGGGCTGTGTTATATACTGCGTGGGCTGTGTTATATACTGCGTGGGCTGTGTTATATACTGCGTGGGCTGTGTTATATACTGCGTGGGCAGTGCTATATACTGCGTGGGCAGTGCTATATACTGCGTGGGCAGTGCTATATACTGCGTGGCCTGTGTTATATACTGCGTGGCCTGTGTTATATACTGCGTGGCCTGTGTTATATACTGCGTGGCCTGTGTTATATACTGCGTGGCCTGTGTTATATACTGCGTGGCCTGTGTTATATACTGCGTGGCCTGTGTCATATACTGCGTGGCCTGTGTCATATACTGCGTGGCCTGTGTCATATACTGCGTGGCCTGTGTCATATACTGCGTGGCCTGTGTCATATACTGCGTGGCCTGTGTCATATACTGCGTGGCCTGTGTCATATACTGCGTGGCCTGTGTTATATACTGCGTGGCCTGTGTTATATACTGCGTGGCCTGTGTTATATACTGCGTGGCCTGCTCTATACGGACCACCATCTAGTGTATATATATATATATATATATATATATATATATATATATACAGTTAGGTCCATATATATTTGGACAGAGACAACATTTTTCTAATTTTGGTTATAGACATTACCACAATGAATTTTAAACAAAACAATTCAGATGCAGTTGAAGTTCAGACTTTCAGCTTTCATTTGAGGGTATCCACAATAAAATTGGATGAAGGGTTTAGGAGTTTCAGCTCCTTAACATGTGCGACCCTGTTTTTAAAGGGACCAAAAGTAATTGGACAATTGACTCCAAGGCTATTTCATGAACAGGTGTGGGCAATCCCTTCGTTATGTCATTCTCAATTAAGCAGATAAAAGGCCTGGAGTTGATTTGAGATGTGGTGCTTGCATTTGGAAGGTTTTGCTGTGAAGTAAACATGCGGTCAAAGGAGCTCTCCATGCAAGTGAAACAAGCCATCCTTAAGCTGCGAAAACAGAAAAAAACAAGCCGAGAAATTGCTACAATATTAAGAGTGGCAAAATCTACAGTTTGGTACATCCTGAGAAAGAAAGAAAGCACTGGTGAACTCATCAATGCAAAAAGACCTGGGCGTCCACGGAAGACAACAGTGGTGGAGGATAGAAGAATAATCTCCATGGTGAAGAGAAACCCCTTCACAACAGCCAACCAAGTGAACAACACTCTCCAGGAGGTAGGCGTATCAATATCCAAATCTACCATAAAGAGAAGACTGCATGAAAGTAAATACGGAGGGTTCACTGCACGGTGCAAGCCACTCATAAGAATCAAGAATAAAAAGGCTAGACTGGACTTTGCTATAAAACATCTAAAAAAGCCAGCACAGTTCTGGAAGAACATTCTTTGGACAGATGAAACCATGATCAACCTCTACCAGAATGATGGAAAGAGAAATGTATGGTGAAGGCGTGGTACAGCTCATGATCCAAAGCATACCATATCATCTGTAAAACACGGCGGAGGCAGTGTGATGGCTTGGGCATGCATGGCTGCCAGTGGCACTGGGTCACTAGTGTTTATTGATGATGTGACACAGGACAGAAGCAGCCGAATGAATTCTGAGGTATTCAGAGCCACACTGTGTGCTCAGATCCAGCCAAATGCAGCCAAACTGATTGGTCGTCGTTTCATCCTACAGATAGACAATGACCCAAAACATGAAGCCAAAGCAACCCAGGAGTTAATTAAATCAAAGAAGTGGAATATTCTTGAATGGCCAAGTCAGTCACCTGATCTCAACCAAATTGAGCATGCATTTCACTTGTTAAAGACTAAACTTCAGACAGAAAGGCCCACAAACAAACAGCAACTGAAAACCACCGCAGTGAAGGTCTGACAGAGCATCAAAAAGGAGGAAACACAGCGTCTGGTGATGTCCATGAGTTCAAGACTTCAGGCAGTCATTGCCAGCCAAGGGTTTTCAACCAAGTACTAAAAATGAACATTTTATTTAAAATTATTGAATCTGTCCAATTACTTTTGGTCCTTTTAAAAACAGGGTGGCACATGTTAAGGAGCTGAAACTCTTAAACCCTTCATCCGATTTTAATGTGGATACCCTCAAATGAAAGCTGAAAGTCTGAACTTCAACTGCATCTGAATTGTTTTGTTTAAAATTCATTGTGGTATTGTCTATAACCAAAACTAGAAAAATGTTGTCTCTGTCCAAATATATATGGACCTAACTGTATATACACACACACACATACTAGCTGAAGAGCCCGGCGTTGCCTGGGCATAGGAAATATCTGTGGTTAGTTATAGCACCTCACTTCTCTTATTTTCCCATCACGCCTCTCATTTAGCACCTCACTTCTCTCATTTTCCCAACACGCCTCTTATTTTCCCCCTCATTTTTCATTTTCCCCCTCAAATCTCTCATTTTCTCCCTCACACCTCATTTTCCCCCCTCACTCCTCTCATTCCCCCTAACACTTGTCATTTCGACCTCACATCTGCCATTTTCCGATCACTCCACTATTTTCCCACACTCCACTCATTTTGCACTCAAACCTTTTCATTTTCACCTCACACCTCCCATTTTCACCTCACACCTCATTTTCACCTCATACCTCTCATTTTCCCCCTCAGTATATACGTTTGTCATCTTCCTTATATATAGTATACACCTGTATGTCACCTCCTGTATATAGTATATACCTGTATGTCATCTCACCTGTATATAGTATATACCTGTATGTCATCTCCCCTGTAAATAGTGTATACCTGCTGTATGTCATCTCCTCCTGCATATACCTATGTGTCATCTCCTCTTTTATTTAGTATATACCTGTATGTCATCTCCTCCTGTATATACCTGTATGTCATTTCTTCTGTATATAGTATATACCTGTATGTCATCTCCTCCTATATATAGTATATACCTGTATGTCATCTCCTCCTGTATATAGTATATACCTGTAAGTCATCTCCTCCTGTATATAGTATCTCACTTTTGTGAGATGAGTTTTGTGTGGCGACATGCATGTAGAAACTTTTTGTGTGTCGAGTTGCATGTGACAGGTTAGTGTAGCAAGTTGTGTGCATCAAGTTTTGCGCCTGGCGAGTTTTGCATGTAGCGAGTTTTATGTGTGGTGCATTTTGAGTATGTGCAAATTTTGTGAGGCAACTTTTGAATGTGTTGCAACTTTTGTGCATGTGGCAATTTTTCCACGTGTGCAAGTTTTGCGTGTGGCGAGTTTTCCATGAGGTAAGTTTTGAACGTGTGGCGAGTTTTGCATGAGCCTAGTTTTACATGTGGCGAATTTTGCATGTGGTGAATTTTGCACGTGGCGAGTTTTGTGTGGCGACTTTTGTGTTTCGACTGTTATGTGGCGAGGTTGCTGTATGTGTGGAGAAATGTGTGCTGAGGGTGGTATGTGTGTTCAAGCACGTGGTAGTGTGTGGCGCATTTTGTGTGTGTGTTCATATCCCCGAGTGTGGTGAGTATCCCAGGTCCGGGCCCCACCTTAGCAACTGTACAGTATATACTCTTTGGCACCATCGCTCTCATTCTTTAAGTCCCCTTGTTCACATCTGGCAGCTGTCAATTTGTCGCCAACACTTTTCCTTTCACTTTTTTCCCCATTATGTAGATAGGGGCAAAATTGCTTGGTGAATTGGAATGCGCGGGGTTAAAAATTTTGCCTCACAACATAGTCTATGAACGCTCTCGTGTGACTGTGCAAAATTTTGTGGCTGTAGCTGCGACGGTGCAGATGCCAATCCCAGACATACACACACACATTCAGATATATATATATATATATATATATATATATGTACATACATACGTACACACACACATTATATATAGATAGATAGATTCACAGTGGGTACAGAAAGTATTCAGACCCCTGTAAGATTTTCACTCTTGCAACTACTTGGTAAATTCAAAAAAGTTCTTTTTTTTTCTCATTATTGTTCACTCTGCACCCCACCTTGACTGAAAAAAAAAAAATTAAATTTTTTGCAAATTTATTAAAGATAAACCGAAATATCACATGGTCATAAGTATGCAGACCCTTTGCTCAGTTTTGAGTAGAAGCACCCTTTTGAGCTAGTACAGCCATGAGTCTTCTTGACAATGATGCAACAAGTTTTTCACACCTGGATTTGGGGATCCTCTGCGATTTTCAGGTCTCTCCAGAGATGCTCAATTGTGTTTAGGTCAAGGCTTTGGCTGGGCCAGTCAAGAATGGTCACATAGTTGTTCTGAAGCTATTCCTTTGTTATTTTAGCTGTGTGCTTAGGGTCATTGTCTTGTTGGAAGGTGAACCTTCGGCCAAGTCTGAGGTCCAGAGCACTCTGGAAGAGGTTTTCATCCAAGATATCTCTGTACTTGGCCGCATTCATGCTTCCTTCAATGGCAACTAGTCATCCTGCCTCTGCAGCAGAAAAACACCCTCATAGCATGATGCTGCCACCACCATGTTTCACTGTTGGGATTGTATTGGGCAGGTGATGAGCAGTGCCTGATTTTCTCCACACATACCGCTTAGAATTATTACCAAAAAGGTCAATCTTCTTCTGTGTGATATGCAAGAGGTCCTGTGCAGGAAGGTCACACTTTGCAATCCACAGGAATTTAACCAGAAAACATCTGTTGCAGACTTGGTCTTGACAGAACCCACAATACACCTTTAGACGTCTTGTGGCATCCACGCGTCAATGTTCTGGATGCATTCCATTTGCACCTATACAATATGCATTTCATTTGGTAGCTCTCATTTTATAGATGTTAGGCTAGAAATGAACAAAAAAACACACAAAAAAAGCAAACACTCATAACACAAGTTTTTTTTTTTTTTACCTGGAGGAACGAAAAAGAAGTCTCCAGCCTTTAAAATCCATTCAGACTTGTGTAGATTCAATCTCACCTGACCTTGTTCAATATAGAAAATCTGAGGGCAATGAAGACAAAAACTTTAGCATTTATCATTTAAAAGCAGCTTACCAACTCAAAATTAGGTTAACCTCACATAATAGTATGTATGAGAGTACATAAGGCATAGCCGTTTGAACACTGTTTTTATCTATTCATATTTTGTAATTGTGCAACGAGTAGCCTTTTCATTCCAATATTATAGAGTAAATACAATGAATTGAGGAATTTTATTATAATTTGAGTTTTTTTAAGGTGTTACCTTTATTCTCTTCAGATATTGTGTGTGAAACCAGGACATGTAGAGATAAAGGTAGTAGACTGTCTGAGTGTCCGCCTCCAGCAGGCATACAGGTCCTTCTCAAAAAATTAGCATATAGTGTTAAATTTCATTATTTACCATAATGTAATGATTACAATTAAACTTTCATATATTATAGATTCATTATCCACCAACTGAAATTTGTCAGGTCTTTTATTGTTTTAATACTGATGATTTTGGCATACAACTCCTGATAACCCAAAAAACCTGTCTCAATAAATTAGCATATTTCACCCGTCCAATCAAATAAAAGTGTTTTTTAATAACAAACAAAAAAACCATCAAATAATAATGTTCAGTTATGCACTCAATACTTGGTCGGGAATCCTTTGGCAGAAATGACTGCTTCAATGCGGCGTGGCATGGAGGCAATCAGCCTGTGACACTGCTGAGATGTTATGGAGGCCCAGGATGCTTCAATAGCGGCCTGAAGCTCATCCAGAGTGTTGGGTCTTGCGTCTCTCAACTTTCTCTTCACAATATCCCACAGATTCTCTATGGGGTTCAGGTCAGGAGAGTTGGCAGGCCAATTGAGCACAGTAATACCATGGTCAGTAAACCATTTACCAGTGGTTTTGGCACTGTGAGCAGGTGCCAGGTCGTGCTGAAAAATGAAATCTTCATCTCCATAAAGCATTTCAGCCGATGGAAGCATGAAGTGCTCCAAAATCTCCTGATAGCTAGCTGCATTGACCCTGCCCTTGATGAAACACAGTGGACCAACACCAGCAGCTGACATGGCACCCCACACCATCACTGACTGTGGGTACTTGACACTGGACTTCAGGCATTTTGGCATTTCCTTCTCCCCAGTCTTCCTCCAGACTCTGGCACCTTGATTTCCGAATGACATGCAAAATTTGCTTTCATCAGAAAAAAGTACTTGGGACCACTTAGCAACAGTCCAGTGCTGCTTCTCTGTAGCCCAGGTCAGGCGCTTCTGCCGCTGTTTATGGTTCAAAAGTGGCTTTACCTGGGGAATGCGGCACCTGTAGCCCATTTCCTGCACACGCCTGTGCACGGTGGCTCTGGATGTTTCCACACCAGACTCAGTCCACTGCTTCCTCAGGTTCCCCAAGGTCTGGAATCGGTCCTTCTCCACAATCTTCCTCAGGGTCCGGTCACCTCTTCTCGTTGTACAGCGTTTTCTGCCACATTGTTTCCTTCCAACAGACTTACCATTGAGGTGCCTTGATACAGCACTCTGGGAACAGCCTATTTGTTGAGAAATTTCTTTCTGGGTCTTACCCTCTTGCTTGAGGGTGTCAATGATGGCCTTCTTGACATCTGTCAGGTCGCTAGTCTTACCCATGATGGGGGTTTTGAGTAATGAACCAGGCAGGGAGTTTTTAAAAGCCTCAGGTATCTTTTGCATGTGTTTAGAGTTAATTAGTTGATTCAGAAGATTAGGGTAATAGGTCGTTTAGAGAACCTTTTCTTGATATGCTTATTTATTGAGACAGGTTTTTTGGGTTATCAGGAGTTGTATGCCAAAATCATCAGTATTAAAACAATAAAAGACCTGACAAATTTCAGTTGGTGGATAATGAATCTATAATATATGAAAGTTTAATTGTAATCATTACATTATGGTAAATAATGAAATGTAACACTATATGCTAATTTTTTGAGAAGAAAAAAAACACAAGGCGCCCCCAATGTGTCACACTGTATATAGATAAATACAGACTTGGTAGGGAATATGCTCACCTATTGCAGTTGTGAAAATGGGTCACAACTCCCATGCGGGTGTAACCGTAGCAGCAGGTCTCCACAGAAATCCAGGAGGATGTTGGGAGTAGTAGTCTTAGGCAAAATGAAGACCGCGCTCACGGAATATATTTAAAATGGTTTATTTTAGCCTACGCGTTTCAAGAGCGTTCCTGCTCTCTTCCTCAGGGCATGTAATACATAACACAATATGGAGTATATTTATAGAAAAGAAAGGAAGGGGAGGGGCGACAATGCCCCTATATTACTATAATTCGCATCTCGGCTTCAGGAAGATGGCCGCCGCGATCTCCATCTGCGCACGCGCGGCATCCCGCGGCCATTTTCCTGAAGCCGCGGGCAGCAGAGCGCTCCATCTGCGCACGCGCGGCCAAAGGAAGATGGCCGCCCCCACCGATCACCAGGGAAATAGAACACATCGCGCTGTTTTCACTCCCCTGTGCAGTGGATTCGGGACCTTGGGCATGCGCAAACCACTACGCCACCAACGGAAAACTAAGCAAGATCTGGGGGAAGACACCACGCCCTTTTGACCAGACCAGCCTGATTGACAGGCGAAAACGGCTACTTTGGTAACGTATTTTGGCAGCATAGGTGGGGAATCGGGGTCCACAAAATACACTGTTGTAATGCACAGCTCAAGCCCTATTTAACAGTATTTTTATCTCATACGGAAAAAACGGGGTGACAGGTGCCCTTTAACCCCTTCACCCCCAAGGGTGGTTTGCACGTTATGGACCGGGCCAATTTTTACAATTCTGACCACTGTCCATTTATGAGGTTATAACTCTGGAACGCTTCAACGGATCCCGGTGATTCTGAAACTGTTTTCTCGTGACATATTGTACTTCATGATAGTCATAAAATTTCTTTGATATTACCTGCGTTTATTTGTGAAAAAAAGGGAAATTTGGCGAAAATTTTGAAAATTTCGCAATTTTCCAACTTTGAATTTTTATGCAATTAAATCACAGTGATATGTCACACAAAATACTTAATAAGTAACATTTCCCACATGTCTACTTTACATCAGCACAATTTTGGAACCAAAATTTTGTTAGGGAGTTATAAGGGTTAAAATTTGACCAGCAATTTCTCATTTTCACAACACCATTTTTTTTTTAGGGACCACATCTCATTTGAAGTCATTTTGAGGGGTCTATATGATAGAAAATACCCAAGTGTGACACCATTCTAAAAACTGCACCCCTCAAGGTGCTCAAAACCACATTCAAGAAGTTTATTAACCCTTTAGGTGTTTCACAGGAATTTTTGGAATGTTTAAATAAAAATGAGCATTTAACTTTTTTTTCACACAATTTAATTCAGCTCCAATTTGTTTTATTTTACCAAGGGTAACAGGAGAAAATGGACCCCAAAAGATGTTGTACAATTTGTCCTGAGTACGCCGATACCCCATATGTGGGGGTAAACCACTGTTTGGGCGCATGACAGAGCTCGGAAGCGAAGGAGCACCATTTTACTTTTCAATGCAAAATTGACTGGAATTGAGATGGGACACCATGTTGCGTTTGGAGAGCCCTTGATATGCCTAAACATTGAAACCCCCCACAAGTGACACCATTTTGGAAAGTAGACCCCCTAAGGAGCTTATCTAGAGGTGTGGTGAGCACTTTGACTCACCAAGTGCTTCACAGAAGTTTATAATGCAGAACCGTAAAAATAAAAAATCATATTTTTTCACAAAAATCATCTTTTCACCCCCAATTTTTTATTTTCCCAAAGGCAAGAGAAGAAATTGGACCCCAAAAGTTGTTGTACAATTTGTCCTGAGTACGCTGATACCCCATATGTGGGGGTAAACCACTGTTTGGGCGCATGGGAGAGCTCGGAAGGGAAGGAGCGCTGTTTGACTTTTCACTGCAAAATTGACAGGAATTGAGATGGGACGCCATGTTGCGTTTGGAGAGCCACTGATGTGCCTAAACATTGAAACCCCCTCACAAGTGACACCATTTTGGAAAGTAGACCCCCTAAGGAGCTTATCTAGAGGTGTAGTGAGCACTTTGACCCACTAACTGCTTCACAGAAGTTTATAATGCAGAGCCGTAAAAATAAAACAAACATTTTTTTCCCACAAAAATTATTTTTTAGCCCCCAGTTTTGTATTTTCCCAAGGGTAACAGGAGAAATTGGACCCCAGAAGTTGTTGTCCAATTTGTCTTGAGTACGCTGATACCCCATATGTGGGGGGGAACCACCGTTTGGGAGCATGGGAGGGCTCGGAAGGGAAGGAGCACCATTTGGAATGCAGACTTAGATGGAATGGTCTGCAGGCGTCACATTGCGTTTGCAGAGGCCCTAATGTACCTAAACAGTAGAAACCCCCCACAAGTGACACCATTTTGGAAAGTAGACCCCCTAAGGAACTCATCTAGATGTGTTGTGAGAGCTTTGAAGCTCCAATTGTTTCACTACAGTTTATAACGCAGAGCCATGCAAATAAAAATTTTTTCCACAAAAATTATTTTATAGCCCCCAGTTTTGTATTTTCCCGAGGGTAACAGGAGAAATTGGACCCCAAAAGTTGTTGTCCAATTTGTCCTGAGTACGCTGATACCCAATATGTGGGGGGGAACCACTGTTTGGGCGCATGGGAGGGCTCGGAAGGGATGGAGCGCCATTTTGAATGCAGACTTAGATGGAATGGTCTGCAGGCGTCACATTGCGTTTGCAGAGCCCTAATGTACCTAAACAGTAAAAAAAAAACACAAGTGACACCATTTTGGAAAGTAGACCCCCTAAGCAACTCATCTAGATGTGTTGTGAGAGTTTTGAACCCTCAAGTGTTTCACTACAGTTTATAACGCATAGCCGTGAAAATAAAAATAAAAAAATTTCCCCCCAAAATTATTTTTTAGCCCCCAGTTTTGTATTTTCCCAAGGGTAACAGGAGAAATTGGACCCCAAAAGTTGTTCTCCAATGTGTTCCGAGTACGCTGATACCCCATATGTTGGGGTAAACCCCTGTTTGGGTGCACGGGAGAGCTCGGAAGGGAAGGAGCACTGTTTTACTTTTTCAACGCAGAATTGGCTGAAATTGAGATCGTACGCCATGTCGCATTTGGAGAGCCCCTGATGTGCCTAAACAGTGGAAACCCCCCAATTATAACTGAAACCCTAATCCAAACACACCCCTAACCCTAATCCCAACGGTAACCCTAACCACACTTCTAACCCAGACACACCCCTAACCCTAATCCCAACCGTAGATATAATCCAAACCCTAACCCTAACTTTAGCCCCAACCCTAACTGTAGCCTTAACCCTAACCCTAGCCCTAACCCTAGCC
This sequence comes from Ranitomeya variabilis, assembly GCF_051348905.1. Lineage (NCBI taxonomy): Eukaryota > Metazoa > Chordata > Amphibia > Anura > Dendrobatidae > Ranitomeya > Ranitomeya variabilis. The sequence goes on along the minus strand of NC_135232.1, from coordinate 820,395,255 downwards.
CCAACCCTAACCCTAGCCCCAACCCTAACCCTAGCCCCAACCCTATCCCTAGCCCCAACCCTAGCCCTAGCCCCAACCCCAACCCTAACCCTAATGGTAAAATGGAAATAAATACATTTTTTAAATTTTTTTATTTTTCCCTAACTAAGGGGGTGATGAAGGGGGGTTTGATTTACTTTTATAGCGGGTTTTTTAGCTGATTTTTATGATTGGCAGCCGTCACACACTGAAAGAAGCTTTTTATTGCAAAAAATATTTTTTGCGTTACCACATTTTGAGAGCTATAATTTTTCCATATTTGAGTCCACACAGTCATGTGAGGTCTTGTTTTTTGCGGAACGAGTTGACGTTTTTATTGGTAACATGCTCGGGCACGGGAGATTTTTTGATCGCTTTTTATTCCGATTTTTGTGAGGCAGAATGACCAAAAACCAGCTATTCATGAATTTCTTTTGGGGGAGGCGTTTATACCGTTCCGCGTTTGGTAAAATTGATAAAGCAGTTTTATTCTTCGGGTCAGTACGATTACAGCGATACCTCATTTCTATCATTTTTTTTGTTTTGGCGCTTTTATATGATAAAAACGATTTTATAGAAAAAATTATTATTTTGGCATCGCTTTATTCTGAGGACTATAACTTTTTTATTTTTTCGCTGATGATGCTGTATGGCGGCTCGTTTTTTGCGGGACAAGATGACGTTTGCAGAGGTACCATGGTTATTTATATCCGTCTTTTTGATCGCGTGTTATTCTACTTTTTGTTTGGCGGTATGAGAATAAAGCGTTGTTTTTTGCCTCTTTTTTTTTTTTTTTACGGTGTTCACTGAAGGGGTTAACTAGTGATATGGTTTTATAGGTGGGGTCGTTACGGACGCGGCGATACTAAATATGTGTACTTTTATTGTTTGATTTTTTTTATTTAGATAAAGGAATGTATTTATGGGAATAATTTTTTTTTTTTTCTTTATTTAGGAATTATTTTTCTTTTTTTTTTTTTTTTTTTTACACATGTGGGAATTTTTTTTTTTACTTTTTTACTTTGTCCCAGGGGGGGACATTACAGATCGTTGATCTGACAGTGTGCACAGCACTCTGTCAGATCACCGATCTCTCTTACAGCCGTGCAGGCTGCAGCTTTCATCTGCAGCCTGCACGGCACCCGGAAGTAATCCCTGCAGGACCCGGATGCAGCCCCGCGGCCATTTTGGATCCGGGGCCTGCAGGGATAGGAGGTAGGAGACCCTCGCAGCAACGCGATCACATCGCGTTGCTCCGGGGGTCTCAGGGAAGCACGCAGGGAGCCCCCTCCCTGTGCGATGCTTCCCTGAACCGCCGGCACACCGCGATCATGTTTGATCGCGGTGTGCCGGGGGTTAATGTGCCGGGGGCGGTCCGTGACCGCTCCTGGCACATAGTGCCGGATGTCAGCTGCGATAGGCAGCTGACACCCGGCCGCGATCGGCCGCGCTCCCCCCGTGAGCGCGGCCAATCGTGCTGGACGTACTATTCCGTCCTTGGGAATTAGGGCCCACCCCACATGGACTGAATAGTACGTCCAATGGCAGAAAGGGGTTAAAGTACCCATAAGGGGGTTTTCTCAAGAACAAAGTAAATTTTAATCAATAGAGCTTGGAATAAAAATAAGTTCCACAATTGGATCTGTTCAAAAAAATAAATAAATAATGTTCCTGTGCTGAGAAGCTTATAATTATGCCCCTGGTGTACACTATGTAATGGCCGTGTCTGACCGGGCAGGAACATGGTCTTATTATACCACAGCTCCAAGGCAGGGAGGGCGACACACAGAGCAAAAGAGAGTATACAGACAGGACAGCACAAGATCACAGCTGATTCTTTTTCTGAGGCAAAACATTTCCCTGCCTGTTAAGCAATGCCTTACCGGACAGAAATAATCATTTGCGATCCAATGCTGTAAGGTCTGTATCCTCTTTTGCTCCCCTCCCCCGGCCCAGGAGATGTGGTATGATCAGACCATGTCCTTGCAAGATGAGACACAGCTATTACACAGTAAACAACTGGGGCACATTTATAAGATTATCTCAGCACAGGAACATTTTTTTAATACATCCAATTGTGGAAACTATTCTTCTTCAAAGATCTATTGATTAAAATGTTGATTAAAATTAACATAGTGGGAAAACTCCTTTAACCTTTTCACCCACCAAGCCTGTTTTCACCTTCATGACCAGGTCAAATTTTACAATTTTGAAAAGTGTAACTTCATGAGGTAATAACTCTGGAATGCTTCAACTTATCCTAGTTATTCTCACTCTAACACGGTTTTTTCATGACATATTGTACTTTATGCGAAAATTTCTTCATTATAATTTGCGTTTACTTGTGGAAAAAAAAATCTGAAATTTGGCGAATATTTTGCAATTTCCAAACTTTTAATTTTTATGCCCTTTAGGCTATGTACACACAATGCGGATTTGCTGCGGATCCGCAGCGGATTTTTCAGTGCAGAAACGCTGCAGATTCGCACTGTGATGTACAGTACAATGTTATTCAATGGGATTAAAAAAAAAACTGTGCAGATGGTGCGGAAAAATCAGTGCGGAATTGCTGCGGATTTCAAAGAAGTGCATGTCATTTCTTTGGTGCGGATCTGCAGCGTTTCTGCACCCCTCCATGTTAAAAATCCGCAGTGGCAAAAAATGTAGAAAATCCACACAAAATCTGCATAAAAACCGCGGCTGCGGATTCTGCCAGGAGTTGCGGATTTTGTGCAGAAAATTCGGCACCTCTTTTCCTACGTGTGCACATAGCCTAAGAGTTATGTCATACAAAATAGTTAAACAACATTTACCAAATGTCCACTTTACATCAGCACAATTTTTGAAAAAAACGTTTTTGTTAGAAGGGTTAAAAGTTGACCAGTGACTTCTCATTTTTTAACAAAACTTGAAAAACATTTTTAACTTATTTATTTTTTAGGTACCACAACACATTTGAAGAGACTAAGAAAATACCCAAACACCATTCTAAAAACTGCACCACTCAAAGTACTCAAACCACATTCAAAAAGTTTATTACCGCTTCAGGCGAGTCGCAGGAGTTTTTGTAATGTGAAAGGAAAAAAAATTACATTAAAAACATTTTACTTTTTTCCACAGAAATTTTTACTTTGGACCCAAATTTCTTAATTTTTCACAAGGGAAACAGGAGAAAATGGACCCCAAAATTTGTTGTGCAATTTCTCTTGAGCATGCCGATACCCCAAATGTGGAAGAAAAGTACTGTTTGGGAGCAAGGCAGGCCTCTAAACAGAAGGAGTGACATTTGACTTTTTGATCACTAAATTGGCTGGAATCATTAGTGGACATCATGTCGCGTTTGGAGAGGCCCTGATGTGCCTAAACAGTGGAAACCTCCCACAAGTGACCCATTTTGGAAACTAGACACCTCAAGGAATGTATCTAGATGTGTGGTGAGCATCTTGAACCCCCAGGTGCTTCACAGAAGTTTATAATGTTGAGCCAAGAAAAATAAAAATCCCACAAGTTATTTTAGCCCCCCAATTTTTTTTAAATAGGATAACAGGAGAAATTGCACCATAGAAATTGTTGTGCAATTTCTCCAGAGTACGCAGATACCCAATATGTGGGGGAAAACTACTGTTTGGGTGCACGGTAGGGCTCAGAATGAAAGGAGTGACATTTTTGTGTGAAAACTTGTCATGTCATGTTGAGTCCCTGGTGTGGGTTTTTTTCCCCCACTGTTTAGGCCCAAGTGACCCCATTTCTTAAACCAGATCCCTCAAAGATTTAATCTAGACATGTGGTGAGCACTTTGAACCATCAGGTGCGTAACAGAATTTTACAACATTGATCTGTGAAAATGAATAAAATAAAATCCCACCAAACTTGTTTTAGCCCCATACATTTTCATTTTCACAAGGATATCAGTAGAAAATGGACCCCAAAATTTGTTGTGCAATTTCTTTTGAGTACACCTATAATCCAGAAGAGGTCAAAATCTACTTTTGAGGCACAGTGTAAAGCTCGGAAGAGAAGAAAAACAATATTAGAACTCAGATTTTATTGGAATGGTTTGATGGTGCCATGTCATATTGACAGAGCCCCTGAGGTGCCAGAAAAGCAAAAAAAACCATGATGTCATTTTACAAACTACACTCCCCAATGAATTCATCTACAGGTGCAGTGATTCTATTAACAACACATGTGCATCACAGAATTTTATACTATTTTATTTTTTTAATATTGGGCGGTGAAGAAAATTACATTTTTACCACTTCAATTTTGCTTTAACCCCAAGATTTTATTTTTCTAAGGATACATTTTTACAACAAACTGAGGTAGATTTTTTCCGGAGAGCGCCAATACCCTACATGTAAATCGGGTAATACTTTTCAGGCACAGTGCAAAGCTCAGAAGGGAAGAAGCACCATATTATACTGCAGATTTTACTGTTATGGTTTTTGAGTGCCATGACCCACTGGGGAGAGCCCCTGAGGTGCCAGATGAGCAGTATTCCTCATAATTACAAACTACATCTCTTGAAGAATTTATCTAGGGTTGCAGTGATCATATTGACACCACAGGTGTGTCACAACATTTTATACCATTGGGCAGTGACAAAAAATAATTAAATTTTTACCATACAGAATTTGTTTTAGCCCCAGATTTTACATTTTCACAGAGTAATAGGTCAAAATGGCACCAAAATTTTTTGGACAATTTCTGCTGAATGTAGACATACCCCATATGTGGCTATACAGTACTGCATAGCCATATGGTAAGACTTGGGAGGGACAGAGTACTATTTGCCTCCTGGAGCGCGGATTTTCCTAAAATAGCTTGCAGACTCAATATACAAAGCCTTTAAGTACTAGAAGAGCCGAACTCCTGAAGCGACCCCATTTTGGAAATGATACCCCCTTTGGGAATTCATCTACAGGTGTAGTGACGATTTTGACTCTATGGGTATTTTACAGAAACAAGCAGCAGTGGATGTTACTGAGCAAATTGTAAACGGACGTTGTAGTAACCTGCACATTGTAGTGCCCATACATTGTGCCCAGCTCGTGCTTCTGGAGAAATGCACTAGTAAATTAGGCAGGCTCTTATCACTACAGAAATGACAAAAAAAACCTGTGGACGCTAAATGTGGTTTAGGCACTTGGGCTCACAAGGGAGGGGGGCATTTAGATTTGGGATTTCTTTTGAGGTGCGAGGAGCCAAAGCGTACTTCCAGAGCCTTTGTAAGACCAGTAAGGTGGAAACTCCCTATATTTCCATTGACCGGTGACAAACCCGAGTGGGAACGTGCTATTTTTGTAAATCAAGTTGAAGCTTTTATTGGGAATATATTACATAACATTTAGTAACACCTTTATCCATCGCTCTACACTTGGCACTTAATTTCTTAATTTGCAGTTTCCATCTAAATCTCCGAGTGATGTGAATCAGATGAAACCCCTGAGGGATCCATTTACTATAATGAGGCAGCAGAGTTCCTCTGGACTCCTCTGGACTCAGTCTGGCGACTGTTCAGCAGTGTACTTTTCAGAATTGCACAAAACTGTGAGGGATCGTGCTTTTATGCATGGCTAAAAAGACTGACATTGATGGATCATAGACCAGAGTCCACAGTGCCTCCATCTACCTCACTATAGGTAATCTTCCGCCTCTTTCAGAGATTTACACAGAAACCCTGATGAAAATTCTCAGTGCAGAGCACAGGATAAATGTCAGTCGAGCCTTATCTTTGGGAGGCAGAATGAAAAAAAATCAACAGCAGGTGAATAGTGATGAGCGCGTGTGCTCGTTACTCGAGTTTTCCGAGCATGCTCGAGTCTCAGAGTATTGCCGATGCTCAGATCCCTGCCCTGCAGGTTTCGTTGCTGTAATACAGCCAATAAACATGGCTACAGTTTAACAGTGTATGGCAGAAAATCCCTGCATCTTTCTTTAAGCCACGCAACGTGCAGGGAATGGATCTGAACATTGCATCTGAGCACCGACAATACTTGGTTGAGACTCGAGCATGCTAGGAAAACTCGAGTAAACAGCACACTCTGTCATCACTAGTTTTTTTGTTTTATTTATTTTTTATGCCAATACTCATGCAGTATACCGTATATACTCATGTATAAGCTGAGTTTTACAGCACTTTTTTGTGTGCTGAAAATGCACCCTTCAGCTTATACGCGAGTCACTGTCCCAGTTTATGGTGAGGGTGCAGCGGGTCACAGGAGGCAGGAGCCTGCGGCTGTATCTATGTCTGCTGCTGAAGAGAAATAAACATTCACTGCATTGCAATGAATATTCATTTCTCTTGTAGCATGCACAGTAACAGCCAACAGCTTCCAGCGGCTGTATAAAAAAAAAAACCCTACTACTTACCTTCCTGAATCCCTGCGCAACCTCACAGCATCCTGTTCCGGCTTCCAGCAGCTCCTACGGCCGGGCGATCATGTGTCCCTGGTGAGTGGAGAGAGGTGTATATTCATTACCTTAATGAGCGGGGTCACGTGATCGCTCGGTGGCAGGAGCTGCTGGAAGCGAGAACAGGATGCTGCAAGGGCACACAGGGATTCAGCAAGGCAAGTAGGAGCATCCCTATGCTAATGCAAGCTGTCAGCCCTGCACTGACAGTCAAATTTACTTCATGCTCTGAGCATGATCAAGCACCTTTGCTAGCTCTGGTGACCCAGATGTTGTCATGAGGACATCGGATCACCGTGGCAACGATCATGCGGTCTCCAATCCTAGGGCAGAGGGGCTTTCTTTCCTCTCTGAATCAGAAAACAGCTGACCGCACCATCCAATTTCAAGCTTTGTGAACACACCGGCTGTCAGCAGACGCTGGCCAGCTGATCTCGGGTGCCGAGCCCAGAAGACACACTGTAGTAAATCATTTGAAAGAAGAAGTGGCAGCACTCACCGATCTTCAAAGCAGATGAATCTTTATTGCAATAAAATCTTCACGGCTCGGGGGTGCATATACAAAGGAGTGTACAAGCTCAAACAACGGCCGTTTCGCGCTGCTTGAGCGCTTCAACGGGTTTGTGAATATCCATTGGCTATGGTTGTCATAGCCAGATTGCTATGAGCGCTGTCCGGTGGTCGGCACTCACAGAAAGTGAGCATTTCTGCTACATACAGGAGATCTGATCATCGCCTGTATGTTGAATCATGCAAAGAGTAAAAAAAAAAACTGTTTATATATATATATATATATATATATATATATACCGTATTTTACGCTTTGTAAGACGCACTTTATTTCCCCCAAATTTGGGGGGGAAATGTGGGTGCGTCTAACAAAGCGGATATACCGCTTACCATTACAGGCTGGGATGAGGGGGTGTCCGCCGCTGCTACCGCCCGCCGCCGCTGTCACCCGCCGCCACTGCCGGGGTTGTCCGCTGCTGCCCCGGGTGATGCTGGAGGCTCCGGTGCTGCGGGGGGCTCTGGCGACATTTTGTGAAAGACCAGAGCCCCCCGGCAGTTCGTCCATGCGTTCTAGTATGACTAACTCCTGGAAAATGGCCGCCGGAATCTCGGGAGATGAGATTTCAGCACTGAGATCTCATCTCTCGAGATTCCGGCGGCCATTTTCCCGGAGTCAGTCATACAGGAACGCATGGACGAACTGCTGGGGGCTCTGGTCTTTCACAAAATGTTGCCAGAGCCCCCCGCAGCAGCGGAGACAGCCCTGGAGACAGCCCTGCAGCACCAGAGCCCCCTGCAGCACCAGAGCCCCCTGCAGCACCAGAGCCCCCTGCAGCACCAGAGCCCCCTGCAGCACCAGAGCCCCCTGCAGCACCAGAGCCCCCTGCAGCACCAGAGCCCCCTGCAGCACCAGAGCCCCCTGCAGCACCAGAGCCCCCTGCAGCACCCCTCATCCCAGCCTGCAGCACAGCAGCCCCCATGCAGCACCGAAGCCCCCCTGCAGACCCCATCATCCCAGCCTGCAGCAATGCTCCACTCCTGCCTCCAGCAACGACCCTGGGACCCTGATCCACCGCAGCCACAACCCCTGGTAAGCAATAAGACGCATGGATTATAAGAAGCCCCCTCAATTTATTAAAAAAAGTTTTTTCCTATTTTTCTCCTCAAAATTTGGGGTGCGTCTTATAATCCGGAGCGTCTTACAAAGCGAAAAATACGGTATATATATATATATATATATATATATATATATATATATATATATATATATATATATATATATATATATATATATATATATATATATATATATAAACACAAGAAAGAATAAGCCCACAACCAACCCCAGATCACAAAAAAAAAAAATCACACTATGGGTATCGGATCACGCTATGGGTATCGGAAAATGGTGCCTTTTTAAATAAAAAAGAACCTATAAATGTTTGGTGTCTATGAACGCGTATTGACCTGGAGAATCACAATGGCTGGTCAGTTTTAGAATTTAGTGAACATGGTAGAAAAAAAAAAAAACAAAACTGTGGGATTGCACTTTTTTTTTTTTTTTTTTTAAATTCACCGCACTTAGAATACTTTCTTGTATTCCAGTACACGATATGTTAAAATGAATGGTGTCGTTCAAGAGTACAACTCAAAAAAAAAAAAAAAAAGGCCTCACATGGCCATTTTGACAGAAAAAAAAATATGGCTCTGGGAAAAAAGGAAGCGAAAAATGAAAATGCAAAAACAAAGACACCTCTGGTCATTAAGGGAAATCTATCAGTAGGGTCAACCCTCCTAAGCAGTCTATATAAGGGCATGTGGGACATTGGAAGCTGAATTAAATGATCCCTTGATATCTACAATCCAATGTCTTATTGAAGAGAAATCCATGTTTTTCTTATATGTAAATGAGCTTTCCAGGCTATGGGGCGAGCATTGATCTGCAGGAGAATCTTCCTCTAGACCAGAGGTGTCAAACTGCATTCCTCGAGGGCCGCCAACAGGTCATGTTTTCAGGATTTCCTTAGCATTCCACAAGGTGCTGGAATCATTCTGTGCAGGTGATTAAATTATCACCTGTGCAGTACAAGGAAATCCTGAAAACATGACCTGTTGGCGGCCCTCGAGGAATGCAGTTTGACACCTCTGCTCTAGACGTTATTTTATATGAAGTAGGCATGTAATGTGATGTGTAATGGAGGCCCTGCTCTCCTGATCTCACTGCAGAACGGTACTGGCGCTGTTCTCGTGGTGTCGGCACTCGGTCTCCCATGTTGATGTAGCAACACATGACGCCGGCACCCGATCAGTGTTGGTGACACTGGCCCCGAATCCTGTCGAATTGAGCAGGAAGAGGAAGTCTGAGACAAGCTGCAGCCCGGATTTCCTCTTCACGTTCAATTTGTTCAAAAGTGGAAACAGCTTCACATGTCCCAACAATTGTGTGCGAGGTATGGGACATCGAGTGCCAACAACGCAGGAACAGCAGCGGCACGGGAGGGGAGTATAGGCTTTATTATTTTATGGCAACCAAACATTTATATTAAGAAGGGGTTGTCCTAGTAGTGGACAACCCCTGTAAGGTTGGCTCTTCATTCCTTATGCTCCAGTAGACCTTTGGCTTACTGACTCTACAGCCCTGATGCAATCCCACTACAATAGTTCATTATATACAAGCTATGGATTACAGGGCTATAATATCTCATATGTGTAGTTTTATATCAACAGGTGCAACCCACACTAATACCATGATGATTAAGTGACATGTGCATATATAATCCGATACTAATTAAAATAAATATAGGGCAGTATCAGAATTTGTAGTTCCTATCTGGATCCTAAGAAACTTTAATGTATGTCATCATGCTATATATGAAAACTCAGTCTAAGTGAATAAAGCCAATTATGAGGCTTAGCATGGCATATCACATACAAAGCAATTTCTCCTGACATGAACGAGAGGAAGCAGCACTGAACCACCAATGTATTACCCACTTTCAACAAGTGCTTATCAAGGACAACTTTTTACTAATAGCACAAGCTAGGTACCATCGTGTTTACGTCACTTTATATTTCTATATGTGCTAGCTAAGAATGCTTCCTTACTAACAGTATAAGCGAAGTACCATTGTATTATTCTACTGATAGCCCCCCTTGAGACCATCAAAGGGGAAACGTATCGAGCTTCATAATTTGGTTTGTTCACAGACCGAGTTTTGCCATTTTTCTAAATTTGCCCAAATTTCAAATATTTTCACAAATTCAAAACATATTGACCTAATTAACCAATAAAGTAAAACGAGTAATGAAATACAATCTTGAAATCACTGTTGAAGCACTACGGAGCCATAGCCACATAAAACTGACATATCTGATTAATTTAAATGGGCCTTTGTCATTAAGACAGCTTTCATGGTCATGCAGTCATTGAAAACCGCAACAGTTCTGTGTGGTTACCATCTGTATACAGTTTCCCTGCACAATCACTTTATCTTGCAAGAAAACAGCTGTTTCACCTGCAAAACTTCGGGACCATTACGAACAGCAACATGGTCTTGCAAGTGAAACAGCTGTCCCCATGCAAGATTAAGTGACTGGGAAAATAGCAATAGGCTGCTGTAGTTTTCAGTGGTACAAGACAGCCAAGTGTGAACACAGCTATAGGGGTTAACCATGTAATGTGTCTGTGCATTAGTGTTTTAACCACCAAAAGAAAACATAATTCTTGCTGTGAAAAATACTTACCATAACAGACATTGAAATGCGCATTGTAGTGAATTTCTTCGGGGCGATAATTAACTTTCCCGTGTTAAATAAATGGTTATTAAAGCTATTCCATGAAGTACAGGCATCACCACCAAAAAATTCGCTCTTTTCACCCTGGGAAACGCAATCTGTCATAAAATAATTTATAAGTATAAGAAAATATTAACACAAGGGCAACTATATGTAACAGGTTGTCCATCACTTTATTTTAAACATTTTCCAAGGACAGCTGGTTGCCCCTCCAACTACTAAATGTACATTCTGTAAAGAAGTTACCTACCAACAAGCACATCACTTTGTGTTTCAGGATCGAAAACAATCGAATAGCGTGCAAATAATTCCTTATGTTTTTCTAGAAAAAAAATATATATTAATCCACAAAAATGAATGTGCTGTGAACAAAAGATTAGGTGAAGATGCGTCTTTACATGTACGGAGTGCCAAATAGACAAAGGACAAGACAGCTCAATATCAACATGTTACAGTGCAATTTCCCATTGAAAGCTATAGTCATTTTAAAAGGGGTTGCTCCCTTTCAGTCCCCGGCTGCATGTTATGATGAACAAACTGCAATGCACTCACCTTCCCTGGGTCCACTGCTTCCGGTGTCTGTGGAACTGATGTCAAGTTGACAGCCAGTGACTTCAGTGGCTCTGCCAGTGTTGACAGAACTCAACACAGAGCCGATGAGCTCAGTTTTTGGCTGCCGTGCTGTCAACACGATGAACCAATGTCAGGTACCAGAAGAAGCGGTGGAGGCTTAAGTGGACAAAGGAAGGGCGAATAAGGTGCAGTTGGTTTCTTTATAATAACCTGCAGCTAGGGACATTTATTAAGTAAAAGGGAAACCGCCATTTTAAGTCATCATAATCTGCACTATAAGTAGGCACATACTTTTGTAGATTAGGCCCATTAACCTCTTAACACTATAAAAATCATTTTTATCTTTCTGACAAACCAATTTTTCAATTCTGACCAGTGTCATTTTATAAGGTAATACCTTTGGAATACTTCTAGGTTTCCCAGAAATTGTGAGATTTTTTTTTTTTTTTTTACATTCTGCGCTTCATTTTAGTAGTAAATTTATGTCTATATGATTTGCCTTTATGAAAAAAATTGCAATTTTATGAAAATATTGAAAAAATTGCACGTTTTGAACTTTCATGCCATTAACAACATATAGGGAGTGAGTCTGTGGGAGTACGAAACAAGTTCACAGGATGAGCTTTCCCCTCACAATGTAATGGCTGTGTGAGGGACCTGCCTCAAGCAACCGCACGCCGGCATGAAGGCACATCATCATCATCATTCTATGCCCCCATCAGCACGCCAGTGATGTGTTCGCAGGTCTTCAATGGCTTACTATAACAGTCAAGGGACTATTGAAGACCTTGGAGGTTGTCATTACAGAGCTCCCTTGAAACCCATCCTGTGGTCAGGCTTCAAAGGAGACTTTGATTTTTACCTTATGAAGCAATACTTTGGTATTGATGTACACCACACAAGCGATCAGATGATGGCCGGTTCAAGTCCTTAAGGGAAACTAACAAGTACAGTGGAAAAAAAAAATCAACCCCTTCACGGCATACGTCATATGTACGGAGCAAGTCAGAAATGGGTGTATGGAGCGAGCCCGCAGCATACCTGGCAAGTCATGGCTGCGTGTTACAGCCGGTACCTGTCTCTAAAAATTTGCGGGTGGAATGAAGCTCCACCTGCAATTGTTAACCTGTGATTGCAGGTCGCTTATGGGTTGCTATGGCAAGCGAGGAATCTGCTGAAGATCCCTGTGCTCGTCATTACGGCGCTCCTCTCAAACCATACCTGTGGCTGGGATTCAGGGGAGACCGTGATGTATGCTATATGCAGCAATGCTAGAGCATTGCTGCATATAGCACAAGTGATCAGACGATCGCAGCTTCAAGTTAGGAGGGCTAAACACACTAATATATATATATATATATATATATATATATATATTTTTTTTTACTATCTAAGGGTCACTTCCGTCTGTCTATCCTTCTTTCTTTCTGTCACGGATATTCATTGGTCGCAGCCTCTGTCTGTCATGGAATTTAAGTCGCTGATTGGTCGCGCCAGCTGCCTGTCATGGCTGCCGCGACCAATCAGCGACGGCCACAGTCCGATTAGTCCCTCCCTACTCCCCTGCAGTCAGTGCCATAATCCCCGCAGTCACTGCTCACACAGGGTTAATGCCAGCGGTAACGGACCGCGTTATGCAGCGGGTAACTCACTCCGTTACCGCCGCTATTAACCCTGTGTGACCAAGTTTTTACTATTCATGCTGCCTATGCAGCGTCAATAGTAAAAAAATCTAATAATTTAAAAAATTAAAAATCATTATATACTCACCTTCCGCCGGCAGGTTTCGGTGGCGAGGATGGTATGCGTGAAGGACCTGCCATGACGTCACGGTCATGTGACCGCGACGTCATCACAGGCCCTGCGCGCCTGCGTGAGAAGGACCTGCCATGACGTCATGTGACCGTGACGTCATGGCAGGTCCTTCTCGCGCAGGCGCGAAGAAGCTGCGGTACCATGGGACAGGCAGTGACAGCGTCAGGAGCGCCAGGAGGAGGTGAGTATTTCATATTCACCTGTCCGCGTTCCATCCGCCGGGCGCCGCTCCATCTTCCCGTTCTCTTGCAGTGACTGTGCAGGTCAGAGGGCGCGATGACGTATTAGTGTGCACGCTGCCCTCTGCCTCAACAGTCAGTGCGGAGAGACGGGACGCTGAGGAGCAGCGACAAGAGGTGAGTATGTGATTTTTTTTTTTTTATGATTGCAGCAGCAGCAGCATTACATGTGGCACAATGCTGTATGGAGCATCTATGGGGCCATAAAGAACTGCATGGAGCATTATATGGGGCATCTATGGGGCCTTAACTGCATGGAGCATTATAGCATTATATGGGACATCTATGGGGCCATAACTGCATGGAGCATTATAGCATTATATGGGACATCTATGGGGCCATAACTGTATGAAGCAATATATGGGGCATTATATGGGGTATCTATGGGGCCATAAAGAACTGCATGGAGCATTATATGGAGCATCTATGGGGCCATAACTGCATGGAGCATTATATGGGGCATCTATGGGGCCATAACTGCATGGAGCATTATATAGGGCATCTATGGGGCCATAACTGCATGGAGCATTATATGGGCCATCTATGGGGCCATAACTGCATGGAGCATTATATGGGGCATCTATGGGGCCATAACTGCATGGAGCATTATATAGGGCATCTATGGGGCCATAACTGCATGGAGCATTATATGGGCCATCTATGGGGCCATAACTGCATGGAGCATTATATGGGGCATCTATGGGGCCATAACTGCGTGGAGCATTATATAGGGCATCTATTGGGCCATAACTGCATGGAGCATTATATGGGCCATCTATGGGGCCATAACTGCATGGAGCATTATATGGAGCGTCTATGGGGCCATAACTGCATGGAGCATTATGTGGGGCATCTATGGGGCCATAACTGCATGGAGCATTATATGGGGCATCTATGGGGCCATAACTGCATGGAGCAATATATGGGGCATTATATGGGGCATCTATGGGGCCATAACTGCATGGAGCATTATACTACGTGACTGGGCAATATACTACGTGACTGGGCAATATACTACGTGGACATGCGTATTCTAGAATACCCGACGCGTTAGAATCGGGCCACCATCTAATATTATATATATATATATATATATATATATATATATATATATATATATATATATATATATTATACAATATATAGTCTGATCCGTGTATCGTTCAAATTGCAGATTTCTAATTGCCATATATACTCGAGTATAAGCCGAGATTTTCAGCCCATTTTTTTGGGCTGAAAGTCCCCCTCTCAGCTTATACTCGAGTCATACCTAGGGGTCGGCAGGGGAAGGGGAGCAGGGGCTGTCTAATTATACTCACCTGCTCCAGGCACGGTCCCTACAGGTCCCTGGTTCCCCGGCGCCACAGCTTCTTCCTGTACTGAGTGGTCACATGGTACCGCTCATTACAGTAATGAATATGCGGCTCCACCTCCCATAGGGGTGGGGCCGCATATTTATTAATGTAATGAGCGGTATCGGTGACCGCTCAATACAGGAAGCTGCGGCGCCGGGGAACCAGGGACCGCGCCAGGAACAGGTGAGTATAATGGGGTGGGGGAGCCCTGCGCGATAGTCACCTTTCCTCGTTCCAGTGCTGCTCCGTCTTCAGCATCTTCTGCAGTGACGCTCAGGTCAGAGGGTGCGATGACGTGCTTAGTGAGCGCCCTCTGCCTGAACGTCAGTGCAGAAGACGCTGAAGACAGAGCGGCACCGGAACAAGGAAAAGTGAATATAGCAAGTGCCAGGGGCCTGAGCGACGAGAGGAGAGTATGTGATTTGATTTTTTTTTATCGCAGCAACAGCAAATGGGGCAAGTGTCTGTATGGAGCATCTTATGGGGCCATAATTAACGTTTGTGCAGCACTGTATGGGGCAAATATCTTTATGGAGCATCTTATGGGGCCATAATTAACGTTTGTGGAGCATTGTATGGGGCAAGTGTCTGTATGGAGCATCTTATGGGGCCATAATCAACGTTTGTGCAGCACTATATGGGGCAAATGTGTCTATGGAGCATCTTATGGGGCCATTATTAACCTTTATGCAGGATTATATGGGGTATATTTTAATATGGAGCATCTTATGGGGACCATCATAAACTTTATGGAGCATTATATGGGGCTCTTGATACAATATTAATATTCAAAAACACTTAACCTACTGATATCTCAATTAATTTTACTTTTACTTGTATTTATTTTTACTTTTGACATTTACCGGTAGCTGCTGCATTTCCCACCCTAGGCTTATACTCGAGTCAATACGTTTTCCTAGTTTTTTTGTGGCAAAATAAGGGGTTCGGCTTATACTCGGGTCGGCTTATACTCGAGTATATAAGGTACATTACTTACACTGAATTAGAATTGGACTGGAATTGACTGGAAGGTAAAGGAATCAAAACCACTATAACGTTTCGGTGGGTTTTTTTTTTTTACCTTCACCCCCATACTACTCTATTTTTTCCAATCTCCTGTAATACCTCCACCAAGTAAGTAGTAATTTCTCCCTCCATCCTCCCCAGCCATCTCACCTTCTCCTCTGAACTGTTCCTTCACATTCAATCCTTTTTCTCCAGACACACAAGGCCACACCATGTCCTATCCTGCTCCCACCTTCTAACACTCCGTCTGCTGCTCCTCATTGCTGATGACATATCCCCAAATCCTGGCCCTCCTCAACACATCCCCACACTCATTTCTAATCACGTGCCACGATCCTCTACACATTTTCACAGTGACGATAACCTCATACCCATTCATCCAGCCCCCCACTCCCCTGGTCCCCTTACCTGGAGCTCTATGGAATGCACGCTCTGTCTGCAACAAACTGTCGTTTATCCATTGATCTCTTTATTACCAACAAACTCTCCTTGGCATCACTGAAACCTGGCTCACCTCCTCTGACTCTGCCTCTCCAGCTGCACTTTCCTATGGCAGATTTCATCTCTCTCACCCCCCCCCCCCCTGACCCAGCAACAAACATGGTGGAGTTGGCTTGCTCCTGTCCGACACCTGCTCCTTTAACCCAATTCCACTACCCCCCTCTGCTAGTCTCCCCTCGTTTGAGGTGCACTCCATCCACATCTACTCCCCCTCCAACCGGCTGTCATCTACTGCCCCCCAGAACTAGCTATCTCCACCTTTCTTGACCACTTCACCACCTGGCTGCTTCATTTCCTCTCTGCTGACATCCCCACTATCATCATGGGCAACTTCAATATCCCCATTGACACTTCCACCTCAGCTGCCTCTAAACTTTTATCGCTCACTGCCTCCTTTGGCCTCATTCAATGGTCCTCTGTGGCCACTCACAAAGATGGTAACACGCTGGACCTTATCTTCACCCGCCTCTGTTCCCTTACTAATCTCACCAACTAACCCGTCTCCCTGTCTGACCACAACTTACTTGCATTCTCTTCCTTCTCCTCTCCTAGCGCGCAACCCCCACTTCACAAACTCACTTACCCTCGCAGAAATCTCAAACACCTCAATTTACAATCACTCTCTGAGGCCTTTCTCCCTCTTAGGCTGCCCTCACACTAGCAGTATTTGGTCAGTATTTTACATCAGTATTTGTAAGCCAAAACCAGGAGTGGGTGATAAATGCAGAAGTGGTGCATGTGTTTCTATTATACGTTTCCTCTAATTGTTCCATTCCTGGTTTTGGCTTACAAATACTGATGTAAAATACTGACCAAATACTGCTAGTGTGACGGCAGCCTTACAGACATAGCTTCCCTTCATGACAGATGCTGCTGTCACTTAACATCACAATAACAGAAACACTTGATTCAGCCGCCCCCCTCACGTAGAGCAAAATTCGTACAATCAACAGGCAGCCCTGGCTCACCAGCCTGACCTAAGACCTGAGAAGGGCTTCCAAGGTCGCAGAGCGGAAATGGAAGAGATCCCACTCTGCTGAGCACTTCATCACATACAAGCAATCCCTCGCCAGTTTCAATTCCACACTCACTGCTGCAAAACAAACTTACTTCTTATCTCTCATATCCTCTGTCTCACAGCCCTAAACAGCTTTTCAACACTTTCAATTCTCTACTCCATCCCCCAGCACCTCCTCCCTCTCCTCTTATTACTGCTGAAGACTTTGCCTCCTTCTTTAAGCAGAAGATCGATACGATCAAAGAAACCTTTGGCCCGCAGCCCCTAATGCCCAGCTTCGCTTCTCAGCCCTGTTCCTCCAAAACCAGCTTCTCCACCCTCCTGTAAGATGACATCTCACCACTTGCATGCTTGTCCCGCTCCGGTCCCACCTCATCTCTACCCTCGTCACAGTCTTTTTTCCAACCCTAACACACCTCTTCAACCTTTCACTTACAAATGGTGTCTTCCCCTCATCCTTCAAGCATGCCTCGATCACACCCATCCTCAAAAAGCCCTCCCTCGACCCATACTCTGTATCTAGCTATCGCCAGATATCTCTTCTCCCTTATGCCTCAAAACTACTGGAACAGCATGTTCATCTTGAACTGTCCTCCCACCTCTCTTCCTGCTCCCTCTTTGACTGCTTACAATCTGGCTTCCGACTGCATCACTCAACTGAAACTGCCCTAACTAAAGTCATCAATGATCTACTAACCGCCAAGAGCAAGTGACACTACTCTGTACTCCTCCTGTCTTCTGCCTTCAACACTGTCGACAATTCCCTCCTGCTACAGATTCTGTCATCTTTTGGCATCATAGACTTGGCCCTATCCTGGATTTCATCATATCTAACAGACCGAACATTCAGTATCTCCCTCTCCCACACCACCTCCTCACATCACCCCCTGTCTGTCGGTGTTCCCAAAGGCTCAGTCCTAGGGCCCCTGCTCTTGTCTATCTACTCCTTTGGCCTGGGACAGCTCATAGAATCCCACGGTTTACAGTATCATCTCTATGCCGACAACAAGCAGATCTGCCTCTCTGGACCTGACCTCACTTCCTTACTGACCAAATTCCACAATGTCTGTCTGCTATTTCAGCTTTCTTTTCTGCTCGCTTTTTAAGAGTGAATATGGACAAAACAGAATTCATCATCTTTCCCCCCATCTCACTCTGCCCTACCACAAGACCTATCCATCAATGTCAATGGCTGCTCACTCTCCTCAGTCCCACACGCTCAGTGCCTCGGGGTGATCCTCAACTCTGCCCTCTCTTTCAAGCCACATATCTAAGCCTTTGCCTTCTCCTGACAACTTAAACTCAAAAATATTTCCCCGATCCGTGCATTCCTTGACCATGAAACCACAAAAACACTAGTGCATGCCCTTATCTCCCACCTCGACTACTGCAACCTCCTACTCTCTGGCCTCCCCTCTAGCACTCTGGTACCTCTCCAATCCATCCTAAACTCTGCTGCAGGATTAATCCACCTGTCTCCCCGTTATTCCCCAGCCTCCACTCTCTGCCAAGCCCTTCACTAGCTTCCTATTGTCCAGAGGCTCCAGTTCAAAACCCTAACTATGACTTACAAAGCCATCCACAACCTGTCTCCTCCATAAATCTGTGAAATGGTCTCCCGGTACTTACCCACACGCAACCTAAGATCCTCTCAAGATCTCCTTCTCTACTCCACTTTTTTCTCTTCTTCCCACAACCGCATACAAGACTTCTCCCGTGCTTCTCCCATACTCTGGAACTCTCCACCCCAACACATCAGACGCTCGCCTACCACAGAAACCTTCAAAAAGAACCTGAAGACACACCTCTTCCGACAAGCCTACAACTTGCAGTGATCCTTAGTCTGCTGAACTGCCGCACAACTAGCTCTACCCTCTCCTAGTGAATCCTCACACATCCCCTGTAGACTGAGCCCTCGCAGACAAGATCCTCTCTCCCTCTGTACTTGTGTGTAGACTGAGCCCTCGCAGACAAGATCCTCTCTCCCTCTGTACTTGTGAGTGCCTTGTTTTGCTCATATTTACTGTACTTATCTATAATTTCCCCTTCCACATGTAAAGCGCCATGTAGTAAATGGAGCAATAAAAATGAAAAAAAAAATAATAAATGAATAATAATTATAAACACTGCTCAAAAAATAAAGGAAACACTTAAACAACAGAATATAACTCCAAATAAATCAAACTTCCTTGAAATCAAACTGTCCACTTAGGAAGCAATACTGTTTGACAATTTCACATGCTGTTGTGCAAGTGGAATAGACAACAGATGGAAATTATTGGCAATTATCAAGACACACTCAATAAAGTGGTTCTGCAGGTGGGGACCACAGACCACATCTCAGTACCAATGCTTTCTGGCTGATGTTTTGGTCACTTTTAAATGTTGGTTGTGCTTTCACACTCGTGGTAGCTTGAGACGGACTCTACAACCCACACAAGTGGCTCAGGTAGAACAGCTCATCCAGGATGGCACATCAATGCGAACTGTGGCAAGAAGGTTCGCTGTGTGTCAGTATAGTGTCCAGAGGCTGGAGGCGCTACCAGGAGACATGCCAGTACACCTGGAAACGTGGAGGGGGCCGAAGGAGGGCAACAACCCTGCATCAGGACCGCTACCTCAGCCTTTTTGCAAGGTGGAACAGGAGAACTGCCAGAGCCCTGCAAAATGACCTCCAGCAGGCTACAAATGTGTATGTGTCAGCAAAAACGGTTAGAAATCGACTCCATGAGGATGGTCTGAGTGCCCGAAGTCCACAGATGAGGTTGTGATCACAGCCCAACACCGTGCAGGACATTTGGCATTTGCCACAGAACACCAGGACTGGCAAATTCGCCACTGGTGCCCTGTGCTTTTCACAGATGAAAGCAGGTTCACACTGAGTACATGTGACAAACGTGACAGAGTCTGGAGACGCCGTGGAGAGCGATCTGCTGCCTGCAACATCCTTCAGCATGACCAGTTTGGCAGTGGGTCAGAAATGGTGTGGGGTGGCATTTCTTTGGAGGGCCGCACAGCCCTCCATGTGCTCACCAGAGGTAGCCTAACTACCATTAGGTACAGAGATGAGATCCTCAGACCCTTTGTGAGACCATATGCTGATGTGGCTGGCCCTGGGTTCCTCCTAATGCAGGACAATGCCAGACCTCATGTGGGTGGAGTGTGTCAGCAGTTCCTGCAAGATGAAGGCAATGAAGCTATGTACTGGCCCACCCGCTCCCCAGACCTGAATCCGATTGAACACGTCTGGGATATCATGTCTCGCACAATCCACCAAAGTCACGTTGCACCACAGACTGTCCAGGAGTTGGCGGATGCTTTAGTTCAGGTCTGGGAGGAGGTCCCTCAGGAGACCATCCGCCGCCTCATCAGGAGCATGCCCAGGCATTGTAGGGAGGTCATACAGGCACGTGGAGGCCACACACTACTGAGCATAATTTCCTTGTCTTGAGTCATTTCCACTGAAGTTGGATCAGCCTGTAATTTGATTTTTCACTTGATTTTGAGCATCATTCCAACTCCAGACCTCCGTGGGATATTACTTGTGATTTACATTGATAATTTTTAGGTTTTATTGTTGTCAACACATTCCACTATGTAATGAATAAGGTTTACAACTGGAATATTTCATTCAGTATTACCTAGCATGTGGGATTTCAGTGTTCCCTTTATTTTTTTGAGCCGTGTATATGTATATATAATATATATATACACACACACACACACATAATTATATACTACATATACACACAATATTGCATCTCGCCACCGTCCAGCTTGAAAACTATTTCTCTCCCAAACATGGATTGTGGCGTGGGACAGAACAAGGGGCAGGTGAGGGATATAATTGTTTTTTATTTTTGTTTTATTGCAGGAGAACGAGGGCTTCGGTGGAATTAGTTCAGTCTCCAGTGGTTCTCCGTCTGGACGGTCGCATTTTGGCACCATTCAAATTGAAAACTGTTTAACCCCCAGACATGGATTATGGCGTAGGACAGAACGATGGAGAGGTGAGGGATATTGTTTTTTATTTTTGTTTTATTACAGAAGACGAGGGCTTTGGTGGAATAGGCATTTGATGATTGTAACGGTTTGTTATTTTTAAATAAAAAAAGTTAAACTGGGTTTTGTTTTATTTCTAATAAAGGACTTTTATTCTGGCTGTGTCTTTATTCACCACATATCTACAGAATTACTAATGGACACCTCTCCATTACTAAGCTGTGGGCTGGATGTCACCTGACAAAACAAATGTGACATCAACCACACAAATATTAACCCCAGTTGCCAACAGTGGGAAGAGCTGGGCAAAGTGCTAGAATTGACACATCTAATAGATGTGCCTTTTCTGGACAGCTTCGGGCTGCCATTTTTAGGTTGGAGGGAGGGAGGTCAGTATCCGTGGCATCTTACCAGCCTGAAAATACCAGCCCCCAGATGTGAGCTTTAGCAAGGCTGGTTGTCCAAAATGGGGAGGGAACCCACGACATTTTTTTAATTATTTATTGAAAAACTATTAAAAAATACGGTGTGGAGATGCCGCTATTCTTGATAACCAGCCTTGTTGAAGCTGACACCTGAGGGTTGCAGCCCCTAGCTGTAAGTTTTGCCTGGTTATCAAAAACAGAGGGGAACCTACATCGTTTTTTTTTTTTATTGTTTTTTTAATTTATTTACAGTGCAGGAGCTGGTTAATGAATACTACCATCAACGGCTCCTGCTCTCGCTGTTATTAGCGGCAGCAGGCGTTGGATGATGGGAGCAGTAGTTCCATCCGTTGACAGCAGTGACCGGAGCTAAACTGTATACCTCCAATCACAGCTAAGCGCTCACACTGTCTTTTGACAACGTGGGAATCGCAGCTGCCTGACCAGCGGTGATTTCACTGCCAAACAGAAGCAGTGTTTGCCATGCTGTCATCCACATGACAGTGAGGCAGACACTGCATGTTCGAGCCCCCATTCAAGTGGATGGGGTCCAGGTTCAGGTACTGTTCTGGTACCCGAACCTGAACTTTTTGTAACTGTTCGGCCAAACCCGCCGGACCTTAACATCCAGATGTCCGCCCATCACTAGGGACGAAGTGAAAAAATAAAAAAATGTTTTTAACCTCTTTCTTCCATCGTACAGAATACTACATCTGATGGCAGATCCCCTGCTTTGATGCAGGCTCCGGCGGTGAGCCCGCATCAAAGCCGGGACATGTCAGCTGGTGGCTATTGAAGCATGGCAAAAGTAAAAGAAAATGTTTTAAAAAATATGAAGAAAATAAAAAAATATATATAAAAAGTTTAAATCACCCCCCTCCCCATTCAAATTAAAAAATAAATAAAACATACACATATTTGGTATCGCCGCGTTCAGAATCGCCTGATCAATAAAAAAAAAATGTTACTTGATCGCTAAATGGCGTAGCGCGAAAAAATTTAAAATGAAAGAATTACTTTTTTTCGTCGCGGCGACATTGCATTAAAATGCAATAACAGGCGATTAAAAGATCGTATCTGCACCAAAATGGTATCATTAAAAACGACAGCCTGGCGCGCAAAAAATAAGCCCTCATCCAACCAGAGATCCTGAAAAATGGAGACGCTACGGGTCTCGGAAAATTGCGCTTTTTTTTCCTTTTTTTTTTTTTTTAAAGCAAATTTTGGATTTTTTTTTTTCACCACATAGATAAAGAACCTAGACATGTTTGGTGTCCATGAACTCGTAAAGACCTGGAGAATCATAATGCCATTATGGCTCTGGGAAGGAAAGGAGCATAAACGAAAACGCAAACCGAAAAAAGCTCCAGGGGTTAAGCCTTTCATGACCCAGCCTATTTTGACCTTAATGACCTGGCCATTTTTTGCAATTCTGACCAGTGTCCCTTTATGAGGTAATAACTCAGGAACGCTTCAACGGATCCTAGCGGTTCTGAGACTTTTTTGGTGACATATTGGGCTTCATGTTAGTGGTAAATTTAGGTTGATAATTTTTGTGTTTGTAAAAAAAATTGAATTTTGGCGAAAATTTTGCAATTTTCAAATTTTGAATTTTTATTCTGTTAAACGGGAGAGTTATGTAACACAAAATAGTTAATAAATAACATTACCCGCATGTCTAATTTACATCAGCACAATTTTGGAAACAAAAAATTTTTTGCTAGGAAGTTATAAGGGTTAAAATTTGACCAGCGATTTCTCATTTTTACAACGAAATTTACAAAACCATTTTTTTTAGCTACCACCTCACATTTGAAGTTAGTTTGAGGGGTCTATATGGCTGAAAATACCCAAAAGTGACACCATTCTAAAAACTGCACCCCTCAAGGTGCTCAAAACCACATTCAAAGAGTTTATTAACCCTTCAGGTGCTTCACAGCAGCAGAAGCAACATGGAAGTAAAAAATGAACATTTAACTTTTAAGTCACGAAAAAGATCTTTTAGCAACAATTTTTTTTATTTTTTCAAGGGTAAAAAGAGAAACTGGACCACAAAAGTTATTGTACAATTTGTCCTGAGTACGCCAATACCCCATATAGGGGGGGGGGAACCACTGTTTGGGCACACGACAGGGCTCGGAAGGGAAGGAGCGCCATTTGACTTTTTCAATGAAAAATTGGATCCAATCTTTAGCGGACACCATGTTGCGTTTGGAGAGCCCCTGTGTGCCTAAATATTGGAGCTCCCCCACAAGTGACCCCATTTTAGAAACGAGACCCCCCAAAGAGCTAATCTAGATGCATAGTGAGCACTTTGAACCCCCACATGCTTCACAAATTGATCCGTAAAAATGAAAAAGTCTTTTTTTTCCATAAAAATTTCTTTTAGCCTCAATTTTTTCATTTTCACATGGGCAACAGGATAAAATGGATCCTAAAAGGTGTTGGGCAATTTCTCCTGAGTACACTGATACCTCATATGTGTGTCACAAACCACTGTTTGTGCACACGGCAAGGCTCGGAATGGAAGGAGCGCCATTTGACTTTTGAATGAAAACTTAGCTCCAATCGTTAGCAGACATGTCGCGTTTGGAGAGCCCCTGTGTACCTAAAGATTGGAGCTCCCCCACAAGTGACCCCATTTTGGAAACTAGACCCACCCCCCCCCCCCCCAAGGAACTTATCTAGATACATAGTGAGCACTTTGAACCCCCAGGTGCTTCACAAATTGATCCGTAAAGATGAAAAAGTACCTTTTTTTCACAAAAAAAATTCTTTTAGCCTCAATTTGTTCATTTCCACATGGGCAACAGGATAAAATGGATCCTAAAATGTATTGGGCAATTTCTCCTGAGTACACGGATACCTCATATGTGGGGGTAAACCACTGTTTGGGCACACGGCAGGGCTCGGAAGGGAAGGAGCGCCATTTGACTTTTTGAATGAAAAATTAGCTCCAATCGTTAGCGGAGACCATGTTGCGTTTGGAGAGCCCCTGTGTGCCTAAACATTGGAGCTCCCCCACGTGACCCCATTTTGGAAACTAGATCTCCCATGGAACTAATCTAGATGTGCGGTGACCACTTTAAACCCCCAAGTGCTTCACAGACGTTTATAACGCAGAGCCGTGAAAATAAAAAATCATTTTTTCTTTCCTCAAAAATTATTTTTTAGCCCTCAATTTTTTATTTTCACAAGAGTAACAGGAGAAATTGGACCCCAAAAGTTGTTGTCCAGTTTGTCCTGAGTAAGCTGATACCCCATATGTGGGGGGGAACCACTGTTTGGGCACACGTCAGGGCTCGGAAGGGAAGTAGTGACGTATTGGAATGCAGACTTTGATGGAATGGTCTGCGGGCATCATGTTACATCTGCAGAGCCCCTGATGTGCCTAAAGAGTAGAAACCCCCACAAATTACCCCATTTTGAAAACTAGACCCCCCCAAGGAACTTATCTAGACATGTGGTGAGCACTTTGAACCCCCAAGTGCTTCACAGAAGTTTACAACGCAGAGCTGTGAAAATAAAAAATAATTTTTCTTTCCTCAAAAATTATGTTTTAGCAAGCAATTTTTTATTTTCACAAGCGTAACAGGAGAAGTGGACCCCAATATTTGTTGCCCAGTTTGTTCTGAGTACGCTGATACCCCATATGTGGGGGTAAACCACTGCTTGGGCACACGTTGGGGCTCGGAAGGGAAGTAGTGACGTTTTGAAATGCAGATTTTGATGGAATGGTCTGCGGGCGTCACCTTGCGTTTGCAGAACCCCTGATGTGCCTAAACAGTAGAAACCCCCCACAAGTGACCCCATTTTGGAAACTAGACCCCACAAAGAACTTATCTAGATGTATGGTGAGCACTTTGAACCTCTAAGTGCTTCACGGAAGTTTATAACGCAGAGCCGTGAAAATAAAAAATAACTTTTCTTTCCTCAAAAATTACGTTTTAGCAAGCAATTTTTTATTTTTGCAAAGGTAACAGTAGAAATTGGACCCCAATAGTTGTTGCCCAGTTTGTCCTGAGTATGCCGATACCCCATATGTGGGGGTAAACCACTGTTTGGGCGCACGTCAGGGCTCGGAAGGAGGGAGCACCATTTGACTTTTTGAACGCAAGATTGGCTGGAATCAACGGTGGCGCCATGTTGCGTTTGGAGACCCCTGATGTGCCTAAACAGTGGAAACCCCTCAATTCTAACTCCAACACTAACCTCAACACACCCCTAACCCTAATCCCAACTCTAGCCATAACCCTAATCCCAACCCTAACCCCAACACACCCCTAACCCCGACACACCCCTAACCCTAATCCCAACCCTAACCACAACCCTAACACCAACATACCCTTAACCCTAACCATAACCCTAACCACAAGTCTAATCTTAACCCTATTTCCAACCCTAGTCCTAATTGCAACCCTAACTCTAATTCCAACCCTAAACCCAAGTCTATGTGCCCACGTTGCGGATTCGTGCGAGATTTTTCCACACCATTTTTGAAAAATCCGCAGGTAAAATGCACTGCGTTTTACCTGCGGATTTCCAGTGTTTTTTGTTCGGATTTCACCTGCGGATTCCTATTGAGGAACAGGTGTAAAACGCTGCGGAATCCGCACAAAGAATTGACATGCTGAGGAAAATACAATGCAGCATTTCCGCGTGGTATTTTCCGCACCATGGGCACAGCGGATTTGGTTTTCCTAGGTTTACATGGTACTGTAAACCTAATGGAAAACTGCTACGAATCCACAGCGGCCAATCCGCCGCGGATCCGCAGCCAAATCCGCACCGTGTGCACATAGCCTAATTCTAACCCTAGCTCTAACCCTAGTTCTAAACCTAACCCTAGTGGAAAAATAAAAGTAAATATATTTTCTTTATTTTATTTTTGTCCCTACCTATGGGGGTGATAAAGGGGGGGTTCATTTACTATTTTTTTATTTTAATCACTGTGATGTGAGTGTGTGTGTGTGTGTTTTATCACAGTGGTCAAAACGTACCTGGAACGAATCTGCCGGCCGGCAGATTCGGCATGCGCCCGCCATTTTGGAAGATGGCGGCGCCCATGGAGCAGACGGACGGTAAGTATGAGGGGGGGGGATCGGAGCACGGGGGGGTGGGATCGGAGCAGAGGGGAGCGGACAGGAAGACGGGAGAGCAGACAGGCGGACGGAGGGGAGCGGACAGGAGGACTGGGGAGGCGATCGGTGGCGGGGGCAGATCAGGGTTTCCAGCCATGGCCGATGATATTGCAGCATCGGCCATGGCTGGATTGTAATATTTCACCAGTTTTCATAAGTGAAATATTACAAACCGCTCTGATTGGCTGTTTCACTTTCAACAGCCAATCAGAGCGATCGTAGGCACGAGGGGGTGAAGCCACCCCCCCTGGGCTGAAGTACCACTCCCCGTGTCCCTGCAGATCGGGTGAAATTGGAGTTAACCCTTTCACCCGATCTGCAGGGACGCGATCCCTCCATGACGCCACATAGGCGTCACAGGTCGGATTGGCACCGACTTTCATGACGCCTACATGGCGTCACAGGCTGGGAAGGGGTTAAGGGGTTACATAATTGTACAAATATTAAAAAAAAAAAATCAAAAGATACAGTATCTATAAACAAACATTTTGAATGAAAAGAATCTTTAAACAATAAAAGTACACATATTTAGTATTGCCACGTCCGCAATGACCTGACCTATAACCCTTTAGTGAACACAAAAAATAAAATAAAAAAAGGTAGAGCTAGTAAGTGTGGTTAGGACCTCACTGTTTTACTCTCCTCATATGGGCTAATAGGGTGATTAGTCAACCTTGTATGCCAACCTAAAATGAATAAAATTAAAGTACAGCCACTGGGAGGTGCAAACATTTCATGTCTGCCTCTTGGCTACAGCTAGCTACAACCCATGATCCTCTGTCTTCCAACATGACATCAACGTGAAAAGGAGGAAATGTAAACGAAGATTTTTATTATTAAAGCACATGACAACTACAGCTAATTACAGGACCTCAGTGGTCTCATGCAGTCATCTTCTCACATAGACCTATTAATAGCGGCTCACTGAAGAGACAATGTACAAAGAAAAAAAACAAATTTAAAAAGCTTGCATTACACCTCCCTTTCGAATCTAAAAGAAAATTTCAATCATTTAATTTGTGTTTTGTCCAGTCTTTGAAAATATACAATTAACACATACCATAAAAGCTGTAAAAAAAGAAAAAAAAACAAAGCGCACAAAAAAGTTCTCAGTCTTCTCCACTCCCATCATACAAAACAATTATTAGTAAGTGTTCTGAAAGTTGTATGTGCCCCAAAACTATAACAAACATATCTCTTATGTACCTCCATTCACAATAATAAAAAAAAAAAAAAGCTGTGACCACCATTCCAACAGATAGTATGAAAGAAGGGTGAGACCGATAAGTTAAAATATATCTTTTAATCAATATAGTGTATAAAATCGTGCTAAATAAACACAAAATAACAAATAGACTCACAAAAATCACACTCGGCTATATGCTGACATAAACTTTCATCAACTGACTCACAGTCTGATGTCACTCAAAAGATCCAAGGGGCAAATTACCACATATATATCCCTCCAAAGATCCAAGGAGCAAAATACCACGTTATTGCCTGAAAGATGCTCCAATATGAGGACCCACATTTGGAAAATCATAAGTCAGTAATATTGGGTACATAGAGCAAAAATCAATACAAATAATTATATATAGCTCATATGTAAAAATTCGTCCAAACTGTAGTAAAGGAACGATTATCACCTCATGTTTCTTTGTTCATCAGGTGAGTCCAGGACCATAGTTACTGGTATCATGTATAGGGGGAAGCAAGAGTTTTGGGGTTACGGTATGGGCCATAGCTGGTGATTCTCTTGTGAGGTATTTTATGGATGATAAAAGTGCCTCCCCCTATACAGCCTCCTGAAGCAGCGACTCTGCCTCATGTGACCCTGCTCCACAGCAGTAACCCCCCCAGGTAAGCTACTGTTAAAAGCGAATATAAGATCCACCACCATTTTAATTTAAAAAAAATGCTTCCCTATTTTGCACCCCAAAATTTGGGATACATCTTATGGTCCAGTGCATCTTATAATCCGCAAAATATGGTATATTACCACAAAAAAATTATTTCAGACCAAGATTTCACATTTTCACACGGGGAAATCTGTAAAACTGGCTCCAAAATTTGTCAGACAATATCTGCTGAACGTAGAAATAGTCCATATGTGGCTGTACAGCACTGCTTAGCTATGCGGTGAGACTCTGAAGGGACGGAGGGCCATTTGCCTCATGGAGCGCAGATTTTCCTAGGATAGTTTGTGGACTCCATATACAAAACAGCAAAATCACACATCAAGTGACCTCATTTTGGAATTTCCACCCCTCTGAGAATTCATCAAGAGGTGTAGTGCCGATTTTGACTCCATGGCTATATTCCAGAAATAGATGTTGCCGAGTGAAAATTTAAAATCTGCCACTGTACTGCCCGTATATTGTAGTGCCCAAACAGCTTGTGCTTCTAGAGATATATCCCGTAAAATATGCAGGCGCTCATCACTACAATGCTGACAAACATATGGACGGTAAAGGCCCAGAAGTGGGGGAAGACATCTGGATTTGGGAGCGCAGAATTCACTGAATTTTTTTTGGGGGTACAAGGAGCCGTAGTGTTTTTCCAGAATCTTTGAGCTACCAGTAACGTGGAAGCCCCCTATATTTCCATTAACAGATGACGGACCTCAGAGAGTACATGCTTTTTTTGTGGGCCAAAATCTCCAAATGACGCAATTCAGATGAAATCCCAAGGGATCTATTCACTATGAGTTACTCTGGACACCGTCTGGCCTCTGTTCTGCAATCTCCTTTTCAGAAGTGAACAAAACTGTGGCTGACCACGCTTTCATGCACGGATCAATAAACTGACATATAGCTAGATAATAGGCCAGACAGCATCCACTGTGTTCCCATCTACCTCATTATAGGGAATCTTCCGCTAGGGGTTCTGTCTGAATCATCTAATTCAGAGATTAGGAAGGAAAGGCTGGTGTAAGCACTCAGAACAGGATAAGTGTGAGCCAAGCCTTAGGCCATGTTCACACAGTGCGTTTTTTACCGCGGAACCGCAGCGGTTTTGCCGCTGCGGTTCCGGAGCTGTTTTCCATGCAGGGTACATTACAATGTACCCCTATGGAAAACAGGAACCACTGTGCACACGGTCCTGAATTTCCCTTAAAAAGCCGCGCTAAATCGGTGCGGGAAAAAAGAAGGAGCATGTCACTTTCTTTTTCCTAAACCGCAGCGGTTCTGCACCCATAGACCTCCATTGTGAGGTCAAAACCGCAGTAAAACCCGCAGATCAAAAATATATCTGCGGGTTTTACTGCGGTTTGATGTGCAGAACCGCAGCTGCAGGAAGTGCCAGGAAGCGGGCGGAAGTGCGTCGGCGGAAGTGCGTGGGCGGAGTGTCGTTCCTGAAGAGACTGTCATCATGGAGGCATACCGTCGCATGGGGATCGATGTCGGGCGTCTGATTGATCTGGTATGTCTGTGTGTCCGTCCCCATGCGACGCTAGTGCCTCCATTGTGCTAAGTCGCCGTATGGGACTACTACTCCCATCCGGTATTAGGATGGGAGAGTTGTCCCTGTGTCCGGCGACTTAGCACAATAGTAAAGTTTACACCAAACACCTACACACAATACACATACATGACACACAGTACATACAACATATAACACAGAGTATATACTCACCAACAGCACACTTGTAGGCGAAGCCCTCGATCCTCCATGAAAAAATCCAAAAATAATAAACCAAATCCATACTCCCTGTCCGCAGAATCCATAAAACGAGTGTCCCACGCCGATCGGCTGCTCTCCGACGATACACTGCCAGGAGCGAAGCTCCTAGCAGTGTATCGCGTACTGTTCCGGAGTTCAATGGCTCCGGCGTCTCGGTTAACAGCAGTACAGCTGCGTTGAACTTTCCCACGCAGCACTGCCGTTAAGCGAGAGTGCCGGGGTCAATGACCGCCGGCAAACTCGCTTGCGCATGCGCAGTGACACACCAACAGGAACTATGGCTCCTGTCAGTGTGTTGCTTCAGCCGTGGAGAGCAGACATATCTCTGGATGTGTCTGTTCTCCATGGAAAATATTCGTGGGATACGTGGCACTTAAGTACGTGGCAATTAAATACGTGACACGTGGCACTTATACGTGATACGTGTCACTTAAATACGTGATACGTGTCCCTGAAATACGTGGCACTGAAATACGTGATACGTGTCCCTGAAATACGTGGCACTGAAATACGTGGCACGTGGCACTGAAATATGTGGCACTGAAATACGTGATATGTGGCACTGAAATACGTGATACGTGGCACTGAAATACGTGGCACTGAAATACGTGGCACGTGGCACTGAAATACGTGGCACTGAAATACGTGGCACTGAAATACGTGGCACTGAAATACGTGATACGTGGCACTGAAATACGTGGCACGTGGCACTGAAATACGTGATACGTGGCACTGAAATACGTGGCACTGAAATACGTGATACGTGGCACTGAAATACGTGGCACTGAAATACGTGATACGTGGCACTGAAATACGTGATACGTGGCACTGAAATACGTGGCACTGAAATACGTGATACGTGGCACTGAAATACGTGATACGTGGCACTGAAATACGTGGCACTGAAATACGTGATACGTGGCACTGAAATACGTGGCACTGAAATACGTGATTCGTGGCACTGAAATACGTGGCACTGAAATACGTGGCACTGAAATACGTGGCACTGAAATACGTGATACGTGGCACTGAAATACGTGGCACTGAAATACGTGATACGTGGCACTGAAATGCGTGGCACTGAAATACGTGGCATATTCACAGCCTGGGAACAGCCATGGGTATTTTAGCCCCTTCCCGGGCCTCAAATATTGGCCCACGGCTGTCTGCCTAGCCTTTCTGGCCTAAAAATATAGGGGGACCCTATGTATTTTTTTTAGGGTGTTCACATATATTATAGTAACCCTTAATAGGATTAATAATGGATAGGCGTCTTATTGACGCCTCTCCATTATTAACCGTGCTTAATGCCACCTTACAATAGCAACACTATCATTAACCCTAGGATCCCTTTAGGGGTAGGGTTAGGATCCCTTTAGGGGTAGGGGTAGGGTTAGGATCCCTTTAGGGGTAGGGTGCTTAGGGTTATGAGCCCTAACCCTACCATAACTATTTAAGTTTATAGTGGCTTTTTTACTTAATGTTGCTGATTGGCGCACGCACCACTAAGTTTATGCTTGTGTTCATTTATTAGTGGTTACTTTGACATATTACAAGCATTTGTGTAACATTACTTGGTCGTGCTATAGATTATGAGATGACACTATTGTATTTATTGTAGGTTCATGATTATCCGGCCTTGTGGGACCCATCCGATGATTCCTACAAGGATAAGTACTTCAGGGAGCTAGCATGGAAAAAAATAGTGCGCAACATGATCCCGGATTTAGACAAATATCCTGGGACTACACAGCAGAAAATCGGTAATTTCAATTACATTTATTTAGTACACCTTGAGTATATTAAAAATATAATGTTTTAAGATCTCTAACAAATTGTTGTTGTATTTTGGCACCTTTTTTTGGTAGATAAAGATGTGAGGCAACGTTGGCGCTCCATCAGAGACCGTTTTAATACATTCCTGAATGATTGCTCAAAGAGTGGCTCTTCGCCAAGAAAAAATAAATTCCCCTTTAGTGAAGAGCTGCATTTTCTTGTGACCAGCAGGACATTGAGAAAGTAAGTTAAAATCCAATCCCGAGATTATTTATATATAATATGTTGTGCGAAAAATTATTTTTTTTTTTTTTTAACCAACAGGACGGAAGGAAACATGTCGGTAGCTGATTTGGAGGACAGCGACACAGATGGAGCAGGCAGTTCCTCTGGAGTGGGAGGGACCATCTCTCCCTCCACTCCCACAGCTTCTGCTGAATCAGCATCCACTTCAGCAGCTGCTGCGTCAACATCTACTTCAGCAGCTGCTGAAGCATCTGATTCCGCAGAAGCTGTGAGAGTGGAGAAGAGAGCTGTCTATCCGGTGGCAGCAGAGAAGAAAAAAAAAAAATCCAAGAAGAACCAAGATGACCAAACGGTCCAAATTGCGTCTGACACATTAGATTTATTAAAAAAAAACAAGTACCGATGACCATTGTGACTCCTTTGCCCAAACAGTAGCCAGAAAAACACGCTCCCTGCCACCGGATAGACAATCTCTTTTCATGTCTATGGTGCAGATGTCCCTCACTGCTCTGGAGGACCCTGCTCCGATTTGTCCCTACAATGAGGTGCTGATGGGGGTGTTGGGACTTTTCAGGCCCCGACACCGAACACCTGAAACAGCTACAAGACCCCAGTATTTGGCCCACAGCCAAGGAGATAGAGGCAGTTCGCAGTATCTGGGGGGAGCACCGAATCAAAATGAGGGAACAAATTACCTCTATTCTCAAGAATATACATTTCTTAATTGAACGTGGGCAAAAGTTTTCAGTTGCACAAAGTTGTGCTTTTGTTTGTAGCTCCAATTGCCTGTTGTATTTGAAAGGGGCTGTTAAATTATATTTTTTTCAAATTGAAAAATGTTTTGTAAAAATTAACAATAATTTGTGTTTTTTAAAATAAATTTTATTTCACACAAAAATTTCTCTTCTTTTTAGACAATGGGAACAAGGCCACTGTCCTGTGTTTATGGGCTATCGATTAGTGGTTTATGGGTTGATGTGTTAACAATTGTATACCTCATTCTGCTGTTAATTTCTGAAAACACCAACCATATTTTTGACATAAAAAAAAACAAACCAAATTAAACCAAAATAGATTTTTTATTTATATTACAACCAATTTTTTTTAACTTTTTTGGGTAACATGAAAAAAATAATTTTTTTTAATAAATTTTGTGTTGATTGATGTCGTTTATCATTTTTCGGGATGTTTTCAAAACTGTTAGCAGCAATGTCGGCAACTTTTTTGGGGAGGGTCAGTGTAGATGCATCCTTCTCTGCTGGTCAGGCTGCTCAACACCAGCACAGGAGTATTGCCAGTGCACGGCACCTTCTGGACTCATGAAGTAGTCAGTGAAGGATTCTCTCACACGCACACCAGAGTTGGACGGCCTGCCCAGACCCCCGTTGACCACTGGATTAAATACTGCCTGCTGGTACTCCACATCTACGTCAGTGTTGTACTCACGAGCATAGTTGTGGAGTACACAGCAAGCCTTTATCACAGCATCAACGGTGTCTGTGTCCAACTGAATGGCAGTGTGAAAGATCCTCCACTGACTAGTCATGATCCCAAAGGTGCATTCCACATATCTGCGTGCACGACTCAGCCGATAATTAAAAATCCTCCGTCGGGCATCCAGTCCCCTTCGTGGGTATGGGCGCAGCAGGGTTGTCGTTAAGGGAAACGCCTCATCCGATACCATCACAAAGGGCACTGGATGTGTGGAACCCGGCAAAGGTCTTGGGGCTGGGAGCGTGCCGCCATCTCGAAGAATTTGCATCCCAATCTGTGACGTTCGCAACACCCGAGAATCCCCAGTACTACCATAGGCACCAACATCAATGGCAACAAATTTGTAATGGGCATCAGCCACCGCCATCAGGACCACTGAAAAATACTTCTTATAATTAAAGAAGCGTGATCCTGATCGTGGGGGCTGCTGGACCCTAACATGTTTACCATCGACTGCACCTATGCAGTTTGGGAAATTGGCCACAGACTGAAAGCCTGCTGCAACCTGCAGCCAAGTCTCCTCGGTTGGGGAAGGCATCACTATAGGCTGCAACTTCTGCCAGATGACGGTACATGTACACCTCACAATGTTAGAGATGGTAGATTTACCAACTCTAAATTGCAGGTGCAGTGATGTATAGCTCTCTCCTGTGGCCAAAAATCTGCAAAGAAACAAAAAAGAAAATTAGAAATGTCACACAAAAAGGTAATTACAACATGTCACAAGTAAAGCCGCTATAATATGCGTCCAGCACCATTCAATAATGATGGCATTAACACCCAGTGCAACACAAAGATTGTAAAAAAATTAAATAAAAAGCCTGATGGGACTTGTGCACACACGCATGCGAGATATGACCGAGTGTTGCATGGTAATCCCCGGACCTGCTGCATGCACTCCGTTGTGGAGCGTGCGGCTCCATGTATTGGTATGTGGGTGCACACTCCGCTCCAGAGTGCAGGCGGCAGGGCCGGGGATTACCATGCAACACTCGGCCGTATCTCACGTGTGTGTGTGTATGTGTGCCCCCTGTCCAACAGGAGGACTGGGTGGGTTTAATCACACATACTGGACACAGAGACGTGTAAAATAGAGACCTAACGACATTCCCCCCAAAAAAATTGTTACTTACCGCAAGGTGATGAGCAGCCTTTCCTCAGCAGAGATGGACTTCCTCATCACCGTGTCTTGCCGTGTTAAATGGGGTGCCAGAATGGTAAGCAGTCTGTCAAATGCCATAATTGGTAACCGACAAAACGATATAAATTTTTCAGGATATCTGAAAAATTAAAAAGAAACACAAAAAAGGGTTAAAAAGAAACACAAAAAAGGGTTACTTCACAAGTATTGCTAGCAAAAAAAACAGGATTTTTGGTTGCTTACCGTAAAATCTGTTTCTCGGAGCCTTCATTGGGGGACACAGGAACCATGGGTGTATGCTGCTGCCACTAGGAGGCTGACACTATGCAAATAAAAAAGATAGCTCCTCCTCTGCAGTGTACACCCCACCGACAGGAAGTAGGATATTCAGTTAGTGAGAAAGCAGTAGGAGAAGCAACGTGTAAAGAAGAAAGAATAATGATATAATAAAAATCTTCATTTATATAGCGCCGGCAAACTCCGCAGCGCACCACAGTTTAACAGTTTAACACAATAAACGGAGCTGTTCAACTTGGGAGGGTGCTGTGTCCCCCAATGAAGGCTCCGAGAAACAGATTTTACGGTAAGCAACCAAAAATCCTGTTTTCTCTATCGCCTCTCATTGGGGGACACAGGAACCATGGGACGTCCCAAAGCAGTCCCTGGGGTGGGAACAGCAGAAAAACTCCATTCAGGACAGAGTACTCATCACTGCCGCCTGCAAGATCCTTCCGCCTAGGCTGGCAACTGCCGAAGCGTAGGTATGGAACTTATAACATTTGGCAAATGAGTGAACGGAACACCAGGTTGCCACCTAGCAAAGTTGTAGGGCGGATGCCCCATGGTGTACCGCCCAGGAGGCGCCCACTGCCCGGGGCAGAGTGAGTCCTAATACCAGGAGGAGTCACTCTGTTCTTGACCCGGTAAACCTCCAGAATGGCAGGTCTGATCCAGAGAACAATCGTGACCTTGGAGGCCGACAGGCCTCTTGGCGTGCCGTCTGGAATGACAAAAAGACGGTCTGTCTTCCTAAAGAAGGCGGTCCTAGAAAAATAGATCCTCACCGCCCTGACCAGGCATAGCCTGCTCAGCAAACGCTCCAGAGAATCGGCCGGAGCAGGACAAAGGTGGGAAGGACGATCTTACTAAAGTAGAAGGAGGACACCACCCTGGAAAGAAAAGGCGAAGAAGGCCGTAAAACTACCCTATCCTGGTGAAGAATCCAAGAAATGGGGCGACAGGAGAGAGCCACCAACTCCGAGGCGCCCATAATGGAGGAAAAAAACCACCAGAAACGCCACCTTTCAGGACAGAACAGACAGTGAGGCCTCATGGGGAGGTTCAAGGGGGGAACCCCACTGAGCCTCCAGAACAAGATTGAGGTCCCAGGGAACCACGAGAGTCTGGTACGGGAGAGCCGCATGTGCCACTTCTTGAAGAAAAGTTCTGATCTGAGAACAGGACTGATATAAATCTTTGTACCATGGTAGCCAGTAGCTAAGGACTACTGAAAGGGACTTCAGAAAAGGAATGGAAAGGGATGCTATCTGACCCTTTAGTGAACTAAGAGCAAGGCCAGCATCAAGTCCTACCTAGAGAAAACGGCCAGAATGGAAGGTTTCAACGGCAAAGCTGTTAAATTGAGCCACCAAGAACTCTGTGGCAGATCCGTCCTTGGTACAGAAGATCTGGCCTGTCTGGGGGCCTCCAGTGGGAGTCCGCGAGGAAATGGACGATCTCAGCGGACCAGAAAATTCTGGGCCAATCTGGTGAGGTCAGAATGATCGGAACCCCCTCCGCATTGAGCTTCAACAGCCTGGGAAGGAAGGGAAGGGAGGAACAAATAGGGAAGTACAAAATGCAACCCAGGAATGGTCAAAGTATCGGTATCCGCAAGAAGAGGATCGCGGACCTGGGAACAAACAGTGGAACCTTAATGAGCAGTCGGGACGCCAGGTGATCCGTGTCCGGAGTTCCCCATCAAGGCAAATTTAAAGGAAGACCCCCTGAAGAAGGGACCATTCTCCTGCCGTAAGGCCCTCGTGGCAGAGAAAACACCTAGTTGGCCACGCCGGGGATATGCACTGCTGATAGTGCCGAAAAGGTCGCCTCTACCCAGAGGAGGATCTTGGAAAGCTCTGCCATTGCCCAGAGACTGATTCCCTTCCTGGTAATAGACATATGCCACAGCCGAGGCATTGGACGTCTGGATTCTGACTGGCAGACCTCTGAGAAGCCTTTCACAGTGACTCAGGGATAGAGGAATGGCCCCTATCTCAAGGGTGTCGATCGGCAGAGAGAACTCTTGCTCCGATCAATGCCCCCATCACTGACGGATAGCGAGAACCGCGCCCCAGCCGGGAAGGCTGGTGACTGCCGTCACCACCTGCCTTGGGAGGACCGGACCTGGGGAAAGAGAGGGAATGACAGCCACTAGTTGAGGGCTATTAGAGTCGAATGGAAACCCGGATCAGAGGATCCAGAGACAGCACAGACGTGTCCCACTGAGGAAGGAAGGTCTGCTGAAGTGGTCTCAAGTGGAACAGCGCAAAAAAGAGTGCTCCTGATGCTGTCACCATGCGTCACAGTACCATCTTTGCTGAACAGAGGGAAGGCAGCCGAAGGCCTTGCAGAGGGCGTATGTAGAATTGCCCGCTTCTCCTCAAGAACAAAAACCCCCGACTGACAACGTGCCTAAAATACGAGACGCTGACTCGGAACAAGACAAGACCTTGTTCTGTTGGCCAGCCACCAGAAACAGGACAGGGAGTCGGACAATGGTCAGACTCTCCTGGGCCTGAGAGAGAGGCAGGCATGATGAGGAGAATTGCCCGCTTCTCCTGACTTCAAGGTATGGAATGAGCACTAGGCCCCTGATCCTCAAAATGGCCATAAATGTGGCCATGATCTTTATGAAGACACAGGGAGCGGTCGCAAGACCGAGCGGCAGGGCGACAAGCTGGAAATGACCCTTCTGCATCGCGAAACGAAGGATAACTCAGGAGAATTGCCCGCTTGCTGGGAAAATCAGGGCATGGAGCATGGCATCTTGGATATCCATGGAGCACAGGAATTCCTGTGGATCCATGGGAGCCAGAACCTTACAGAGGAACTCCATCCTGAAATGCCGCAGGCGGAACCTTCTGTTCACTAACTTCAGAGCCAGGATGGGTCGAACTGCGCCGCTCTTCTTTGGCACTACAAGCAGGTTTGAATAGAAACCTGTGAAGCGTTCCTGCTGTGGGATGGAAACGCTAACCTCCGAACAAAGAAGGAAGGTAATGGACGCAAAGAAACCTGGGATCAGAGGAGGATTTGAAGAAGCGATTCCGGGCCTCGAAGCGGACCCTACCTTGTATCCAGAGGATACCACCTCCCTGATCCAAGCGTCCTCCACCGAGGCCAGCCAAACATTCCTGAACAAAACAGGAGACGCCCGCCCAAACTGAAAGGAACGCTGGGCCCTTAGCCCGAGTTCTGCCGAGGAAGATCTGCCAGATCTAGGCCTGGTGGACCAACCATGGGAGTTGCGGGGACGCCGGGAAGGAGTAGGCTTAAAGGAAGCCTTTTGTCTAGCCAGACGAGATCGCGGTCTGTGTTAGCTAGAGGAAACAGCGAAAGGACAAAGGGAGCTCGTGCCTCCCGTGGCGTCCTTAATAATGTGTTCCAGCATTAGCCAAAGAGACGGGCCCCCTGGAAGGGGAGGCTGGTAAGAGATTTCTTGAAAACAAGTCCGCCTGCCGTGTCCACCATATTGCTGGACGCGTGAGCTGCACAAGCCACACATCTAGGGGGGCAGATACCAAAAATTTTCCTGCACAGGAAATCTGGTCTGTCAGGTCAGCTAGCTCCCCCGGAGGAGCTCCAGCCGGGGTGCTCTTACAAGGCTGTATAATCCATCTATCCATCATAGAAGCAGCCATTTCCAAGGCTGATTTATCCAGCGATTCTATAATTGTATCCTTGGAATCCATGAGGGAAGTGGAGGGGCCAAGTTGGTAGACAGTCTGGGAACTGACAAGTCCACCATTGGCCGCATTCTGCCGTCAGTTAGCGATGAGCTCAGGGGAGAAGAAATATAGGATACCGAGATGCTTCCCTGTCTGAAGCATCTGGTATGGTTCGCCTTTCCCCTGACAAGCACCACCACAAATTCAGTGTGTGGGGCAAAGACCTTGAAACCAAGTCTGAAACTTCCTCTACAAACATGACCGAGGACGCCCGTCTCTCTCACTTGAGAGAGAGAGAGAGAGGAACATCAGGAAGAGGGATCTCACCGTTCCAGACCAGAGGGCGAGAAGGAGCGGAAAGGAAGGTGTCAGACATCCATGGAGCTGATGGTGGACGTCCTCGTCTCCTCCAACCGACAGGCTCTGTTGGGCGAGTGGGTGAGGGACGGAACTGGGACCGAACTTCTAAACACGCTTGTGTGCTAGGATCATGGTCCTGCTGTCGGATCTATGAGGATACGGGGTGGCAGTACATGCCGTACTCATAGTCCATAATGTGGGATTACAGGTGTGAATATTCACCCTGTATCCCTCCGAGAAAAGGAACCTAGAATTTCGCTCCTGTCTGGATCTCTTGTGGCCCGAGTTGAAAAGGCCAGACGGAGAATCCTGTGACCCACTGGCAACTGCGGTCAAGCCCGGACCCCAGGGTCGTGACATCCTGGTGTCTCAGTCTCGCCGGGGTAGGGACTCCTGGACGGACAGTGGAGTTGCTGCAGCTGACCAGCGGAAGCAGGAGAACAGGAACGCTCTCCTTTTAGGATTAGTCCTGGGAGCAGACCCACTAAATGATGACCAAAGATTAGGGGAAACAGGAGAGGGGAGTAATGGACTGCATGGCAGAGCTACTCACCGCAATAGTAGGGTCCTATAGACTGCTCCCGGCTGTAGCTGCGGCCAGATCATGGCACAGGTCCAGGGCACCAGCAGGGAGACGGCGACCTAAGGAGGATGCAGGGGACCCAGGCGCTGGGGAATAATAGCCACCAGGTCCGGAAGAGAACGCTCCCCAGTAAAATAGCGGCGATCCCAGGCCGAATGGGGCGGCTGGGAGAAGTGGGCGGAGCTAGCTGCTCTGTACAGGAATGGGTACAGACTAAGCCGCCTATAGGGGAGCACCAAGATGGCGCCGGTAGGCGGCTATGACAGTCGGGCGGGAGAAAAGCCCGCCCGACAGAAGAGGAAGTGGGCGGAGTCGGCCCCGGAAGACTAGGCCCGAGTAGAAGCCGGGGGCTAAATTAGAGTCTGGCGGCCGCCGGGGGAAAAAGCGACGCGGCTGCCGTAGGGATGCCGCGCCAATAAAAAGAGGACAGTGCGGCCGCCGGAAATAAAGGGAACAGCGCGGCTGCCTGTAAAGGTAACCGCGCCGAGGCATAAGGCAGAGCGTCCGCAGCCAGGTAGGAGAAGACGCGTCTGCCTGCAAAGGCTGCCGCTTCGGAAGATGCCGGCGGGGAGCAGAACGGGCGCAGCCGCCTGCAAAGGCCGCCGCGCGGATGAGGGGGTCTGTCACAGCAGCTGCAGTGAGCAAATGCTGCCTGCAGCTAAGATCCCTGCTGCCTAGTAACAGTGACGACTGCCCAAGGTGAATCCTGCCTACTCTGGGATGGGTGGGGAAATACTCACCTCACACATCCCACGTCGTCCGTTACTAACCTTAATCCAAGGAAGGCATGAGACGTCCAGAGAGCTGTGATGGACGTCCTCGTCTCCTCCAACCGACAGGCTCTGGTGGGCGAGTGGGTGGGGGACGGAGCCAGGACCGGACTTCTGAGCACGCTTGTGTGCTAGGATCTTGGTCCTGCTGTGGAATCTATGAGGATACGGGGTGGCAGTACACGCCGTACTCATAGTCCGTATTGTGGGAGTACAGGTGTGACTGTTCACCCTGTATCCCTCCGGAAAATCTGAAAGAAAACGACGCACATTGAGGTAGATAAGGGTCTAATGAAAGACCCGTGTCCACCTCCTACTGACACTAAGCTAAACTGAATATCCTACTTCCTGTCGGTGGGGTGTACACTGCAGAGGAGGAGCTATCTTTTTTATTTGCATAGTGTCAGCCTCCTAGTGGCAGCAGCATACACCCATGGTTCCTGTGTCCCCCAATGAGAGGCGATAGAGAAATGTAAATTAGTCATTCAATATATTTCTACTTACCTCCTCAAATCATTGTACAGCACATAAAAGTGCCCCTTCTCAGTTCGGTCTGCTACAAGCGGGTGCACCCACATTCGTTTCTGCGCACGTCTTCTCTGCCGCCGCAGCCTCTAAAATAAAAAAATATTTTGTAAACACAACAATTAGAAAAATATATCAAACATGCCTGGAAAACCATGTGGATTATGTAAGGGTACGTGTCCACATTCAGGAAGGCCCACCCCCTTCTGGGACGCAATGATGCCAGATGTGTTCATTGTACAAATCCGGCATCATCGCACCCCACGCATAGGGCCCTGTTTTATTCATTGCGGAGACGCAGCTTCTCAACAAGGAACACGGACATGCTGTGATCATAAATGACACGCAGCATGTCCGGAGTCGCAGGGCTGACGGATGACACACAGTGGACACGTGTTTTCATGAAATCACCTACACTCTGCTGTTACATGTGGACGCTGCATGTTTGGCGCTGCGGCCACACGCAGCGCCAAACATACAGTGTTTCCAGAACGTGGACATGTACCCATAACCCAATATATAAAACAAACAGACATCTGCTTACCTGACGTGCATGTTGATTCAGAATTAGAAGCATCAAACCAAGGATCGCAATCCGGTGTGCGGAGCTGGATCCGCGGGCTGTCATCTGGCCTACGCTCAGCACGTCCACTCATTTTGATGTGTAAGTTCCAAAATGGAGGATGGAAGAAGAAAAGGGTTGGACAAGGAAATGACATCATTTTTTTTTTTTTCCCCCCCCCCAACTGCAGTAAGCTTTATTTGTGTCAAACACAGACAATCTGCAGACAAAACTGCATCAAAAAACGCACTAAAAACCGCATCAAAAAACGCACCAAAAACGCACCAAAACCGCACCTGCGTTTTCTGCAAAGACCTGCGGTCCTGAAAAAAAAAGGATGGAAATCAGGAACGTGTGAACATACCCTTACTGTTATCTTTGGGAGGCAGAAAGATCAAATCAACAACAGGTCAAGAAATGGTTTTAGTTATTTTTGACATGGTTTCTCGTGTGGTATAAGCAATTAGACAACTTTAATTTTCATATGAATGCGATTACAGTGCCACATTTGTGTTTTAATGTTTTGCCACTTTTATACAAAAACAAAATATTTGAAAAACAAAAGCGTTTTGCACCACCATATTCCGAGAGCTATAGATTTTTTTTTATCTAAGCTGATGGAGATGTATGGCAGCTTCTTTATCGCAGGACAGGGTGAAGTTTTCAGCTATACTAGTTTTAATATACATTAGACATTTTATTCCACTTTTTGCTGGCAGTATGATGTAAAAGCATCGCTGTTGGCACATTTTTACTGTGTTCAATGAAGGGGTTAACTAGTGGAGCATTTTTATAGACTAAATGGAAGAATGAAATCTCCAGCGCAGAAAACGTAGATAAGTTGA
This sequence comes from Ranitomeya variabilis, assembly GCF_051348905.1. NCBI lineage: Eukaryota > Metazoa > Chordata > Amphibia > Anura > Dendrobatidae > Ranitomeya > Ranitomeya variabilis. Next base: position 820,352,487 of record NC_135232.1, on the reverse strand, counting down.
AAGTTAACTTTCAATAGCATGAAACATGTGTAATTGGTCATCACAAATGGATGGAGATATATAGCAGTATAAACTGACGCGTTTCAGCGGAGAGCCTTAGTCATAGTCATGGTATACGCTTTTGCATTGTAGGGAATTAGTTCAGTGTATCACACACAGGGAGGAGGAGGCGTATCTACTCTAAGCAGGAACTTACAGGCCACCATACCCAATTGACCGTGCACAATCTTTTGGCCCAGGGTCACCATGGAGACCATCTGCACAGCGTGATCTCTATCTCATTGTGCCGATCAGAGCAGAGAGAGCCTCGACCCTCAGCTATGCCGATGACAGCGGCATCAGAGGGGTTTAACCCCTTCACCCCAAAGCCTGTTTTCACCTAAGTGACACGGCCAATTTTTACAATTCTGACCACTGTCACTTTATGAGGTCATAACTCTGAAACGCTTCAACGGATCCTGGTGATTCTGAGACTGTTTTCTCGTGACATATTGTACTTTATGATAGTGGTAAAACTTCTTCGATATGACTTGCATTTATTTGTGAAAAAAACAGAAATTTGTCGAAAATTATGAAAATTTAGCAATTTTCAAATTTTTCGTTTTTATGCCCTTAAATTAGAGAGTTATATCACATAATATAGTTAATAAACAACATTTCCCACATGTCTGCTTTACATCAGCACAATTTTGGAAACATAATTTTTTTTTGTTAGGGAGTTATAAGGGTTAAAAGTTGACCAGCGATTTCTCATTTTTGCAACAAAATTTGCAAAACCATTTTTTTTACGGACCACCTCACACTTGAAGTGACTTTGAGGGGTCTATATGACAGAAAATGTCCAAAAGTGACACCATTCTAAAAACTGCACCCCTCAAGGTACTCTAAACCACATTCAAAAAGTTTATTAACCCTTCAGGTGCTTCACAGGAATTTTTGGAATGTTTAAAAAAAATTGAACATTTAAATTTTTTTTCACAAAATTTTTACTTCAGATCCAATTTGTTTTATTTTACCAAGGGTAACAGGAGAAATTGGACCAAAAAAGTTGTTGTACAATTTGTCCTGAGTACGCCGATACCCCACATGTTGGGGTAAACCATTGATTGGGCACATGGCAGAGCTCGGAAGGGAAGGAGCGCCATTTGACTTTTCAATGCAAAATTGGCTGGAATTGAGATCGGAACCCATGTCGTGTTTGGAGAGCCCCTGACGTGCCTAAACAGTGGAAACCCCCACAAGTGACACCATTTTGGAAAGTAGACCCTCTAAGGAACTAATCTAGATGTGTGGTGAGCACTTTGAACCTCCAAGTGCTTCACAGAAGTTTATAATGTGGAGCCGTAAAAAAAATTAATATTAATTTTCACAAAAAATGATCTTTTTGCCCCAAATTTTTTATTTTCCCAAGGGTAGCAGGATAAATTGGACCCCAAAAGTTGTTGTGCAATTTGTCCTGAGTACGCTGATACTTCATATATGGGGATAAACCACTGTTTGGGCGCATGGCAGAGCTCGGAAGGGAAGGAGCGCCATTTGACTTTTCAATGCAAAATTGGCTGGAATTGAGATCGGAACCCATGTCGTGTTTGGAGAGCCCCTGACGTGCCTAAACAGTGGAAACCCCCAGAAGTGACACCATTTTGGAAAGTAGACCCTCTAAGGAACTAATCTAGATGTGTGGTGAGCACTTTGAACCTCCAAGTGCTTCACAGAAGTTTATAATGTAGAGCCGTAAAAAAAAATTAATATTAATTTTCACAAAAAATGATATTTTTGCCCCAAATTTTTTATTTTCCCAAGGGTAGCAGGATAAATTGGACCACAAAAGTTATTGTCCAATTTGTCCTGAGTACGCTGATACCCCATACATTGGGGGGAACCACTGTTTGGGCGCACGGCAGAGCTCGGAAGGGAAGGAGCGCCGTTTGAAATGCAGACTTAGATGGATTGGTCTGCAGGTGTCATGTTGCATTTGCAGAGCCCCTGATGTACATAAACAGTAGAAACCCCCCACAAGTGACCCCATATTGGAAACTAGACCCCCCACGGAACTTATCTAGATGTGTTGTGAGAACTTTGAACCAACAAGTGTTTCACTACAGTTTAACACGCAGAGCCGTGAAAATAAAAAATATTTTTTTTTCCACAAAAATTATATTTTAGCCCCCACATTTTTATTTTCCCAAGGGTAACAGGAGAAATTGGACAACAAAAGTTGTTGTGCAATTTGTCCTGAGTACGCTGATACCCCATATATGGGGGGGAACCACTGTTTGGGCGCATGGCAGAGCTCGGAAGGGAAGGAGCGCCGTTTGAAATGCAGACTTAGATGGATTGGTCTGCAGGTGTCATGTTGCATTTGCAGAGCCCCTGATGTACATAAACAGTAGAAACCCCCCACAAGTGACCCCATATTGGAAACTAGACCCCCCACGGAACTTATCTAGATGTGTTGTGAGAACTTTGAACCAACAAGTGTTTCACTACAGTTTATCACGCAGAGCCATGAAAATAATTTTTTTTTTTTTTCCACGAAAATTATATTTTAGCCCCCACATTTTTATTTTCCCAAGGGTAACAGGAGAAATTGGACAACAAAAGTTGTTGTCCAATTTGTCCTGAGTACGCTGATACTTCATATATGGGGATAAACCACTGTTTGGGCGCACGGCAGAGCTCGGAAGGGAAGGAGCGCCGTTTGAAATGCAGTCTTAGATGGATTGGTCTGCAGGTGTCATGTTGCATTTGCAGAGCCCCTGATGTACCTAAACAGTAGAAACCCCCCACAAGTGACCCCATATTGGAAACTAGACCCCCCACGGAACTTATCTAGATGTGTTGTGAGAACTTTGAACCCCCAAGTGCTTCACTACAGTTTATAACGCAGAGCCGCGAAAATAAAAAATATATTTTTTTCCACGAAAATTATATTTTAGCCCCCATGTTTTTATTTTCCCAAGGATAAGGCTGGTTTCACACTTGAGTTTTTTTTAAAAACGCATGTGTGAAAAAACGCATGTAATCGCGGTAAAACGCATGCGTTTTTTTAGACGCATGCGTTTTTATAGAAAAACACAAGAAAACAAGAAAAAACCAAAAAACCCTAACCCTACCCCTAACCCTACCCCTACCCCTAACCTGAAATACGTGGCACTGAAATACGTGGCACTGAAATACGTTTATATACGTATATACGTATATAAGTGCCACGATATTTCAGTGGCCACGTATATAAGTGCCACGTATATAAGTGCCACGTATATAAGTGCCACGTATTTCATGTACATGCCACGATATTTAAGTGCCACATATTTAAGTGCCACGTATTTAAGTGCCACGTATTTAAGTGCCACGTATTTAAGTGCCACGTATTTAAGTGCCACGTATTTAAGTGCCACGTATTTAAGTGCCACGTATTTAAGTGCCACGTATTTAAGTGCCACGTATTTAAGTGCCACGTATTTCACGTAAATGCCACGATATTTCAGTGCCACGTATTTCACTGAAATACCGTGGCACTTAAATACGTGGCACTGAAATATCGTGGCACTGAAATATCGTGGCACTGAAATATCGTGGCACTGAAATACGTGGCACTGAAATACGTGGCACTGAAATACGTGGCACTGAAATACGTGGCACTGAAATACGTGGCACTATGACTGTCAGAAAATGTTCATTAAACGGTTAGGGATGAGTTTAGGGGTAGGGTTAGGGTTAGGGTTTGGATCCCTTTATCACCTTGATGGTGGTGGGTGACTTTTCAGTGTGTTGTGTTTTTTTTCTATAAAAACGCATGCGTTTTTAACGCAAACAAACGCGTTGAGATCGGACGCCATGTCGCGTTTGGAGAGCCCCTGATGTGCCTAAACAGTGAAAACTCCCCAATTCTAACTGACACCCTAACCCCAACCCTAACCCTAGTCCTAACCCTAGCGCTACTTTCACACTAGCGTTTTTTTGCATACGTCGCAATGCGTCGTTTTGGCGAAAAAAACGCATCCTGCAAAGTCATCTGCAGGATGCGTTTTTTCCCCATAGACTAACATTAGCGACGTATTGACACACGTCGCAAGCGTCGTGCGACGGTTGCGTCGTGTTGTGGCGGACAGCCGGCAGCAACAAACGTTACATGTAACTTTTTTTGTGCCGACGGTCCACCATTTCCGACCGCGCATGCGCGGCTGGAACTCCGCCCCCACCTCCCCGCACCTCACAATGGGGCAGCGGATGCGTGGAAAAACAGCATCCGCTGCCCCCGTTGTGCGGCGCTTGCACAGTATGCGTCGGTATGTCGGGCCGACGCAGCGCGACGGCCCCGTACCGACGCTAGTGTGAAAGTAGCCTAACGGGAAAATGGAAATAAATATATTTTTTAAAATTTTATTATTTTTCCTAACTAAGGGGGTGATGAAGGGGGATTTGATTTACTTATATAGCGTTTTTTGGGCGGATTTTTATGGTTGGCAGCCGTCACACACTAAAAGACGCTTTTTATTGCAAACAATAGTTTTTGCATCACCACATTTTGAGAGCTATAATTTTTCCATATTTTGGTCCACAGAGTCATGTGAGATCTTGTTTTTTGCGGGACGAGTTGACGTTTTTGCTGGTACCATTTTCGGGTACATGACATTTTTTGATCGCTTTTTATTCCGATTTTTGGGAGGCGGAATGAACAAAAACCAGCAATTCCTGAAATTCTTTTAGGGGGTGCGTTTATACCGTTCCGCGTTTGGTAAAAAGGATAAAGCAGTTTTATTCTTCGGGTCAGTACAATTACAGCGATAACTCATTTATATAATTTTTTTATGTTTTGGCGCTTTTACACAATAAAAACTATTTTATATAAAAAATAATTGTTTTTGCATCGCTTTATTCTGAGAGCTATAACTTTTTTATTTTTCTGCTGATGATGCTGTATGGCGGCTTTTTTTTTGCGGGACAAGATGACGTTTTCAGCGGTACCATGGTTATTTATATCCGTCTTTTTGATCGCGTGTTATTCCACTTTTTGTTTGGCGGTATGAGAATAAAGCGTTGTTTTTTGCCTCGTTTTTTTTTTTTTTTTTTTTACGGTGTTCACTGAAGGGGTTAACTAGTGATATAGTTTTATAGGTGGGGTTGTTACGGACGCGGCGATACTAAATATGTGTACTTTTATTGTGTGGGTTTTTTTTATTTAGATAAAGAAATGTATTTATGGGAATATATTTATTTTTTTTTTCTTTATTTAGGAATTTTTTTTTTTTTTTTTTTTACACATTTGGAAAAATTTTTTTTTTACTTTTTTACTTTGTCCCAGGAGGGGACATCACAGATCGGTGATCAGACCGTGTGCATAGCACTCGGTCTGATCACCGATGTGACAGGCACGTAACAGAGGCTTGCCGGCGCCTGCTATGAGGATTCTCAGCAGACGCCGGCAAGCAGGGTCATCTTATGACCCGGAAGGAGTCCCGCGGCCATCTTGGATCCGGGGACTCCTTCCAGGTCACCGGAGTAGCGCGATCTCATCGCGCTGCTCCGGTGGGAGAGCGCAGGGAGCCCCCGTCCCTGCGCGATCCCCCTCTATGCCGCTGTCACTATTGACAGCGGCATCAGAGGGGTTAAATGCCCGCGATCGGCGACAGCGCCGATCGTGGGCATTGCTGCGGGGTGTCAGCTGTCATATACAGCTGACACCCGCACCCGATCACCGCCGCGCTCAGCGCGAGACCGCGGTGATCGATGCGCCGTACTAGTACTGCGGCTGGCACTAATGCAGTGCCGGCAGCGCCGTACTAGTACGGCGCATGTCACGAAGGGGTTAACATACACTATCGGTGCTAGCATCGATAATGGATGTTTCTGCAGGGTTTCAGCTATAATATATTGTGGACATTCGCTGTTGAGCGGGCCGTCGTGAAGAGGTTTAGAAACATGGAATCATAATCTACATACCTGAACAAAAAATAGCTGCATCATTGTCAACTTCAAAAGACTCATGCTTCTCCTGGTCCACAGATTCTAAATTAGCAAAATAATAAATGAAAAAAATTATTAGACAATGTGAAAACAACAACAATATATAGTACACATTCTAGCCAATGCTCTGTATGAAACAGCCTGTATATTAGTAGCAATTCAGCTATTTTTTATAGCTACCATGTTGTGGGCATGGGCTTAGTGTGGAATTGCAATAAGTCTAACTTTTCCCGTCACATATGTAAATTTATTCATAGGTCCCATTTGCAAAATGAAGGCAAGTGTAGGATTTGAATAGATACACGTTTTTGAGGCATGGTATTACATACATATACAGTTAGGTCCAGAAATAATTTGGACAGTGACAAGTTTTGACATTTTAGCTGTTTACCAAAACATGTTGAAGATAGCTATGTAATCATTATGTGCTTAAAGTGCAGACTGAACTTGAGGGTATTCACAATTTTAATTGGAGAAAGGGGTTAGAAATGATAGTTTTTTAATATGTAGCTGACTCGTTTAAAAAAGGACCAAAAGTAATTCAATTCTCAGAAACTCTTTAATGGGCTTAATAGGCTATTCTATCATTAATCCATTAACAATTAAGCAGAGAAGAAGTGTGGGGCCGATTCCAGGTGTGGCATTTACATTTAAAAGCTGTTGCTGTGAACCCACAACATGCGGTCAAAAGCGCTCTCAATGAAAGAGATCATCGTTATGCTGGAAAAAAAATCCATCAGAGGGACAATAGAAAGGTTAGGAGTGTCCAAATCAACAGTTTGGTATACACTGCAAAAGAGAGCACTGATCAGCTTGGGAACTCAAAAGGGACTGCATGGCCACGAAAGATAACAGTGGTTGAGGATTGCAAAATCCTATCCACGGTAAAAAAAACCAAAACATATTTAGAAAGTTCAACCAAGTGAAGAACATTCTCTAAGGGTACCGTCTCACATTGGCACTTTGATCGCTACGACGGCACGATCTGTGACGTTCCAGCGATATCCATACGATATCGCTGTGTCTGACACGCAGCGGCGATCAGGGACCCCGCTGAGAATCGTACGTCGTAGCAGATCATTTGAAACTTTATTTCGTCGCTGGATCTCCCGCTGTCATCGCTGCATCGGTGTGTGTGACACCGATGCAGCGATGCGTTCGCTTGTAACCAGGGTAAACATCGGGTTACTAAGCGCAGGGCCGCGCTTAGTAACCCGATGTTTACCCTGGTTACCATCGTAAATGTAAAAAACAAACAAACAGTACATACTAACATTCCGGTGTCTGTCAGGTCCCTGGCCGTCTGCTTCCCTGCACTGACTGTGAGCGCCGGCCGTAAAGTGAAAGCAGAGCACAGCGGTGACGTCACCGCTCTGCTTTGGCCGGCGCTTACACAGGATGCAGGAGGAGTGCAGGGAAGCGGACGCAGGCACCGGAATGTGAGTATGTTTTTTTTATTTTACGTTTATGCTGGTAACCAGGGAAAACATCGGGTTACTAAGCGTGGCCCTGCGCTTAGTAACCCGATGTTTACCCTGGTTACCCGGGGACTTCGGCATCGTTGGTCGCTGGAGAGCTGTCTGTGTGACAGCTCTCCAGCGACCACACAACGACTCACCAACGATCACGGCCAGGTCGTATCGCTGGTCGTGATCGTTGGTAAATCGTTTTGTGTAACGGTACCCTTAGAAGTATGTTTTAGTATCGATGTCTACCATAAAGAGAAGACGACTTCATGATGGCAAATACAGAGTGTTCATCTCAAGGTGAAATCCATTAATCATTCTTAAAAATGTGAGCCAAGCCTTACTGTGATCTTTGAAAGGCAAAATGATCAAATCAACAGCAGGTCAAGAAATGGTTTTACTTATTTTTGACACTCTCGTGTGGTACAAGCGATCAGACGATTTTATTCATCATGTCGATGCGATTACAGTAACACCATATTTGTGTTATAATGTTTTGCCACTTTTATACAATTTTTTTTTTTTTAAAAATAAATGTTTGCACCACCATGTTCCGAGAGCTATAGATATTTTATCTCCGCTGATGGAGATGTATGGCAGCTTGTTTATCGCAGGACAGCATGAGGTTTTCAGCTATACCAGTTTTAATTTATATTAGATGTTTTATTCCACTTTTTGTTGGCAATATGATATAAAAGCATCGTTCTCGGTGCTTTTTCACGGTGTTCACTGAAGGGGTTAACTAGTGGGACCTTTATATAGACTAAATGGAAGCAAGAAATCTCCAGCATAGAAAACATAAATAAGTTGAAAGTTAACTTTTAATAGTCCAAGTATAAAAACATGGGTAACTAGACATTACAAAAGGATGGAGATATATGGCAATATAAACCAAAGTTTTTCAGAGGAGAGCCTTAATCATGGTATACGCTTTTGCATTGCAGGGAATTAGATCAGTGTATCACAAACAAGTAGGAGGAGGCGTGTCAGCTCCTACTCTAAGCAGGAACTTACAGGCCACCATACCCAATTGACATCGCGGCCATCTTTTGGCTCAGGGTCACCATGGAGACCATCTGCACAACGTGATCTCTATCTCAATATGCCGATTGGAGCAAAGAGAGCTCCGACCCTCAGCAATGCCGATCGATGTTACAGTTGTAAGGTGCTAGCAGGTTCGCAAGATGCAGGAACGAGCAGGAGGCAGAGCAAGAGTTAACGGGTATTTTATATATAATTATCACAGCAGTTACGCCACGCAGGGAGTAAGGGGATGAAGGTAAATAGGAACACAACGTGTAAACGGTAATAAAGTAATAAGGGGTCAAATAACGAGTTAACTTATCAGTTTCTGGTTCCTGGACGATGGAGGCTGGAAAATCCCACGATGGCGCCGTAGGTGACACGAGAAGACTCTGAGCCGGTCCTGGAGGAAAGTGTGCTTACAGTCTCTGAATGCGACCAAGTATCCTGGTCTTCCTGCACATGGTCTCGTGGTCCTGACCGAGGGGAGGTCTGATGCACTGCTAATGGCGTACAAAGTCCCAGAATGGAGGCCGCAGTCTCACCACTACAAACCGTGTGCACCGCAGGATGAGCGCTGCAAAGAGTGTCGGCAGATGTCAGTGGCATAGACCAGATCGTACTGTAGAGGTCAGAGAGTAACAGGGAGATGGTCTCAGGAGATGCACAGTCTGTATGAGCGAGGAATGGAAAAAAGCAATGCGGGACTGAAAGTTGGCGTTAGTCAGCGAAGGAGTCAACCTTCTCTTGTTGCACACGCCGAGTTACCCGCCAAAAGCCCCATTCCTGTGTGCTCCGTTTCTTACATATCACACCCACCGCCCCCAACAGTCAGGTGCAAAGGTCTGCTCCGGTCAGAAAGTGCTTCGCTCGGCAACAATGGTGACAGCCCCGACAGTTCCGGCCCGGACACGCAAGAGAGACCACTATTCTGATCCATCTTCCTGCATTCCCCCACTCCTGTGTGCCATTCCACAGGCGAGGATTCTTGTGAAACATATGGCCGTTTTCCTCTCGTTCATACATTTTGATGCCAGATGAAGTGTTCTTGATCAAAACGATTGGGCGGTTTGCCTGCTATTGTTCGTTTGAAGCATCATAAGTTGGAAGGAGTAGTGGAATCCCCTTGAGTGGCAGAATCAGGTTGTACAGGAGGGAGAAATGTTGTGTCTGTATTCTCGGGATTAGATTCTTCGGGGACCCCATGTCTTTGTTCATCACTCTCCTGATCCTCTTCTTCCTCTACTACCGTGGTAACTGGCTCGAGAGTCTCGTACAGGATCTTTCGATAGGCAAGGCCGAAGCATATTCTGACATCCATAAAGATGAATGAAAACTTACAGACTGCATGTGAGGCTGATTCCTCAGTTTGATCTCTGGTTGGAGTCAACAGCAAATGTCGTGAAGTGATCTACCATCACTAAATGTTTATACCCCTGGTGGGCCGGCCCGATGATCAGATAGTCTATCATTAACAGCTCCAGGATGGCGGATGTCACAATGGACTGCATGGGGGCTCTCTGCTCCGGCGGTTTAGCCAATTCACATGTCCGACATGCCCTACAAGTCTCTTCCACAACCACCTTCAGCCGAGGATGATAAATGAACCGCTGTAACCACTGAAAAGTCTTCTCCTGACCAAAGTGCGCTCCTTTCTCATGTGCTTCGGTGGCTCTCGGACAACAGCGCTTCTGGAATTATGACTTGCCAGGTGGCACCTAGCTTCATCTGAAGTCGCACTTTCAGATACAGCAATCCATTCTTCATCTCAAGGCGTTCCCACTGTTGAAGAATCCACAGAGTCTCCTGGGATAGAGCATTTCTCGCTGCCAAACTGGGAAGTCTCTTTAAAGTCACACACAGTCTAAGCAGAGCAAGCTCACTATCTTCTTGCTGCAACCAGACCCACTCATCTCGGGATCGGCCCAAGACGCCCCCCTGAGTCAGGGTTTGTACCTGGTCCTGCGACGCCACCACCATCCTGGCGGGACCTAGGAACCTGGGGACCTCCTCACTTTCCAGTTCTTCATCTCATGTTTAGCATGTTTCACCCTGGATAGGGCATCGGCATGAGTGTTCTCTTCTAAACTTTTGTAAGCAATTTTGTACACAAACTTTGCCTTTCTGGCCACCCATCGTTGTTCCAGAGCTCCCAGCCTCGCATTTTCCAGATGAGCCAATGGGTTGTTGTCGGTGTGTACTAGTACTTCAGACCCGGTAAAAATATTCAGCGAACCTCTCCATCACAGTCCACACTAACGCCAGCAGCTCCAACTTAAAGGAACTATAATTGTCCGGTTTACGTTCGGAATCGTGAAGGGACCGACTTGCGTAAGCGATCACCTTCTCTCTTCCGTCCTGTATCTGTGACAACACAGCCCCAAGTCCAGGCAAACTCCCGTCGGTGTGGAGAATAAACGGTTGAGAAAAGTCCACATATGCCAACAAAGGAGCTTCAGTCAATGCCTTCTTCAGATCTTGAAAAGCTTCCTCCTGGTGTTCCCTCCAACTAATGTTCCAGTACTTTGCGCCCAAGGGCACTCCTTTAAGGAGCTCCAGCAGCGATCCTGCTCGGTGGGCAAAATTCTTCACAAAGCGGCGGAAATACCCAGCCAGTCCCAGGAATGCGCGAACATCTTTCACCGTCTCTGGAGTGGGTCAATCCTGTATCACAACGATCTTCTCTTGGGATGGTTTCACCCCTTTAGCAGAAACAACATGGCCCAAGTACTCACTCAATCTGAGTGCGGAACAAATGACATTTCTGAGGTTTCACCTTTAATCCGTGCTTCTAAAGGTGACTCAACACCTATTCCAGCCATTGTAGACGTTCCTCAAATGAAGCAGCGTAGCCTATAATGTCGTCTAATTAGATAAGTGTGGCTTCAAAGTTCAGATCACCCAGACACCTTTCCAAGAGAAGTTGAAAAGTTGTGGGAGCGTTGGCCAAGCCGAACGGCATTCGGTTGAATTCAAACAGGCCCATGGGTAGAATAAAGGTGGTCTTTGCTCTATCCTGTTCGGACATTGGCACTTGCCAATAGCCGCTGGCGAGGTACAACATAGAAAAAAATTTGGCTTTTCCTAGCGCGGACAGGGATTCCTCAATCCTGGGTAATGGGTATGAGTCTCTCACGGTACAAGCAATGAGTTTCCGATAATCCACACAAAAATGCAGAGTCCCGCCTTTCTTCTTCAACAGCACTATTGGAGCAGCCCATGGACTCTGACTCTCTCTGATGACACCTTTCTGCAACATCTGACCTAACATCTTCTTTAACTCTTGGTACAGCTATGGTGGGATTTGCCGATAGCGCTTTCTAATGGGCGCGGTATTTTCAGTAATTATCTCATGTGTGATGGCGTGGTGCAGCCAAAATGGTCTTCATGATAAGCAAACATGTCCATATATCGTCCTATCAGAGTTCCACCTGCTGCACCTGAGTGAGTTCGGCCAACTCGGCCCGCATTTGTTCCAGGACAAGTCGTCCATCCTGAATGTGTTGGAGCTCTGGCGTTGAAGAGGAGTTCACCGTCACAGTCCAGGGGTCTCCTTGTTGTACTTTCAGCTGCACAGCCTGTGGTGGTACTAGCTCTTCAGGCATACCCACAATCAGAGCTACTAAGCTTTTGGGAAAAACTTATGTCCTGATCCTCTAAATTGACGCAGCACACAGGTACAGTTCTATCATGCACAATGGCTAACGCAAGTGCCACTAAGAATCCCGAAGGAAGTTGCTCTGAAAAAGAAGGCTCAATTTGAATCTCAACTCCTTTCAATGGGATGCGAGCTCGGACGGGCAAAGTGAGTACTGTTTGTCCGGGTGGTAGAACGATCACTTTTCCTAACACTACTCCTTCACGGAAAACCTGAGTTTGAGCTACAAGAACTAACTGTTGGAATATTCTTCTCTGAGGGGTATGTGGACTCCACTGCTTCAGAGCCTCATTAGAGGGTTCGTTGATGAGGGGACTTCTGAATTCCTTCAGAACGTTTACTCCTAGGGTGAACTGTGTCCGCTACGCACTTCTTCCCGAGTTAGTACCACACCCTTTCGTCCTAGATCCTTTCCACAAATGGAGATCTGCATCCAAGCCACCCCGGCAACGGGAATGGACGGTTGGCAGCCATCAACTTTATCACTGGGCCCCACTCAGGCCGCCTTGCTTCAGGAAAATGTCACCGGAAGTAAGCTTCCGGTATCGTCACCTGTCAGCCCGTGTCCGCCAGGCAGCGCACTGCACGACCGGCATGTTCCCGGCTCAGACCCCGGAACGTTTAACTTACGACGGAGTGGAACTCTTCCACGACGTGTACACTCCAGCGGTATATGTCCATTCTCGCCACTATTAAAGCAAGTGAGGGGTTTCTGTCTATGAAGCATTCTAGTGTCACGGTGGGACTTCGGGCCTTCCCTGTCCCCTGGTAAATTTGCGGCAGCCTTCGACTTCTTTTTAAACATCAGCCAATTCTCCTTTAATATTCAGAAATTTTCTCCTCAACTCTTCCACCCATTGGGGTTCGGTGATTGCATTTACGGACACCACCTCACTCCGGACCTTCCCCACTGGGACTGTCACCCCCTGCTCCTGTTCACGCGTGCGCGCTTCACTTCCTATCTCAGACAAAGTCACACGAGGGTTTACCCGCACGCGCTCCCGTAGAGTCTGTTTCATCAGCGTGTCCCACAAGCCCGTCACTAAAAGGTCTCACAGCATTATGTCCATAGGGCCTATATCAATGCCATCTTTCCTAACAATCGCAGTATGTAATTCCTGCAGTGCGTTCATGTACTGATTCACGGTCTACCCCCTCCCTCTACATGCGACTAAAGAGACGTGTTCATAGTTCTCCTACATCTGTGGGATCTCCATGGGTCTCTTCTAAAATTTGCAGCACCTTATTAAAAGTGTCTCGCTCCCTGGGGGTCTGCAACATAAGTCTCTGGCTTCTCCATCTAATGCCATGAAAGCCACCTCAGCTTCCAATGCAGGGGTCACGGGGTGCATTCTCATCATACCCCTTATGCACTCAGTCCAGCTCCACAACATGGTGTTACTTCCCGTAAATTTTGGCAAATTGTTCAACATTACCCCCAGCGAGATACTGGATCGGGCCTCCCCCAACTGCTTGGTCTGTCGCCTCCGTGCTGTTGGACTGCATCCTGCCGACTACGCCAAGTGTAAGATGCTAGCAGGTAAGCGGGATGCAATGACGAGCAGGAGGCAGAGCAAGAGTTAATGGGTATTTTATATATAATTATTAGTGATGAGCGAGTATACTTGTTGCTCCGGTTTTCCAGACCACGCTCGGGTGGTCTCAGAGTATGTTAGTGCTTGGAGATTTAGCTTTTTTTGACGCAGCTGCATGATATACTAGCCAGCCTGAGTGCACGTTGGGGTTGCCTGGTTGCTAGGGAATCCCCACATGTAATCAAGCTGTCTAGTAGCCGCAAATCATGCAACTGCGGTAAGGAAAACTAAATCTCTGAGCAGTCACAAATACTCGGAGACCACTCGAGCGTGCTGGGGAAAACCCGAGCAACGAGCATACTCGCTTATCACTAATCATTATCACAGCAGTTAATACTCCACACAGGGAGTAAGGGGGTGAAGATAAATAGGCACATAACGTGTAAACGGTAATAAAGTAATAAGGGGTCAAATAATGAGTTAACTTATCAGTCTGTGGTTCCTGGACGATGGACGCTGGAAAATCCCGCGATGGCGCCGTAGGTGACGCGAGAAGTCTCTGAGCAACGCGGGACTGTCAGTTGGTTTGTCAGTGGAGAGGGAGTCAACCTCCTTCTCTTGTCGCACATGCTGGGTACACGCCAAAAGTCCAGTTCCCGCGCATTCAGTCTCTTTTATATCAAGGTCTGCTCCTGTCAGAAAGTGCTTCCCCTGGCAACAATGGCGACAGCCCCGACAATTCCGGCCCGGACACGCAAGAGAGACCACCATTCTGATCCATCTTCCTACACAGTCATTGACAGCGGCATCACAGGGGTTTGACGTATGCGATCGGTGCTAGCAGCGATCATGGGTGTTTCTGCAGGGTTTCAGCTATAATATATTGCAGACATTCGCTGTTGATCGGGCCATCCTGAAGGGGTTAAGAAGCATGAAATCATAATCTACATACCTGAACTAAAAAAAGCTGCATCATTGTCAACTTCAAAAGACCCATGTTTCTCCTGGTCCTCAGATTCTAAATTAGCAAAATAATAAATGAAGAAAAAAAAAATATTAGGCAATGTGAAAAAAAACATATACAGTACACATTCTAGCCAATTCTCTGTATGAAACAGCCTGTATATTAGTAGCAAAACAGCATTTTTATAGCTAGCATGTTGAGGGCATGGGCTTAGTGTGGAATTGAAATAAGTCTAACATTTCCTGTCACATATGCAAATGTATTCATAGCCCCCATTTGCAAAATGAGGCCAAGAGTAGGATTTGAATAGATGCACATTTTTGAGGCATGGTATTTTACAAACATATACAGCTAGGTCCAGAAATAATTTGGACAGCGACAAGTTTTGACATTTTAGCTGTTTATATAACCATCTTCAATATGTTTTGGTAATAAATATGTGCTTAAAGTGCAGACTGAACTTGAAGGTATTCACATTTGAATTGGAGTAAGGGGTTAGAAATTATAGTTTTTTAATATGTAGCTGACTCATTTAAAAAATGACCAAAAGTAATTCAATTCTCAGAAGCTCTTTAATGGGCTTAATAGGCTATTCTATCATTAATCCATTAATAATGAAGCAGATAAGAGGTGTGGGGCCGATTCCAGGTGTGGCATTTACATTTAAAAGCTGTTGCTGTGAACGCACTACATGGGGTCAAAAGCACTCTCAATGGAAGAGAAACAGATCATCATTAGGCTGAAAAAAAAATCCATCACCGGGATAATAGAAATGTTAGGAGTGGCCAAATTAACAGTTTGGTATACACTGCAAAATAGAGCACTGGTAAGCTTGGGAACTCAAAAGGGCCTGTAAGTCCACAAAAGATAACAGTGGTGGATGATTGCAGAATCCTATCCATGGTAAAGTAAAACCCATTCATAACTTTCAACCAAGTGAAGAACACTCTCTTAGGGTATGTCTCCACGTTCAGGATTGCATCAGTATTTGACGCTGGTAAAATCTGCACCAAATCTGCACCTGAGGTCACTGGCAGGTCACCTGTGTTTTTCATGACGCGTCGCCGCATTGTAAGGACATGCTGCGTTCTGAAAAGATGCGCCACGTCCGTTTACGCGGGTCTGTCGCCTGCGTGTTTTACCGCATAGTGGAGACGGGATTTCATGAAATCCCCTCCACTATGCTGTAACATCTGTGTGTTTGACGCTGCGGCTCTAGACAGCGTCAAACACGTAGCGTTTCCTGAACGTGGAAACATACCTTTAGAAGTGTGTTTTAGTATCGAAGTCTACCATAAATAGAAGACTACTTCATGAGAGCAAATACAGAGTGTTCATCTCAAGGTGCAAACCATTAATCAGTCTTAAAAATAGAAAGGACAGATTAGACTTTCTTTTATAGCAACAGTGTAAAAGCATAGTTATCCAGTATTCACACTTGACTGATGATCACAATACGTCTTCTATCCCACAAGCAAACCAGCAAACAAATTTGACATTGTCACCAGCACAATCGAGGACCCCAGTGGTTGACTTTCATCACCCTGATAAAGGGGTACGTGCCCACGATGAGGAATAGCAGGCTTTGGACACAGTTCACCTGATCAGTGTCCAAAACGCTGTGTTCTATAATACAAGCACAGTGGATGGGATTTATAGACATCCCATGCAGACGGTGCTTTTATTTGATGCTGCGTAAACTTACTCACAGCGCAGATTTACGAGCAGCAGCATGTCAATTTCTTTTGTGGAGACACTAGACTCAACAACAAAAGTTTCCACAATAGAATGTATTGGATGCGGTAAATCTGCATTGTTCAATTCAATGAACACATATGGATTTCACTTCGTGATTGAACTCGGCGTTTTGGACGCAGCGAAAATACTCTGCGTCCAAAGAGCTGCTATTTCCTGATCGTGGGCACATTCACATTCACCTGCTGTTGCTCCACCACCGGCATCCTGCTGCATGTAGCATGGACATTGTGCAAGATAAACACCAGTACGTAATATTTAGTAGTAACTTTCTGATATATGTACCGGTACGTCATGGCGATCATGTGGCCACAGAAGCTGTGCCTGTACAATCACTGCTGGGAGCTTAGATTGATAGCTGAGCTCTGGCTGTCAAAACTGCATGGTCTAAAAGTCATTTTGTCTTGAACACTGACCGAAGTAATGAATTGCAATACATTATACTAGTGATCATCACAAGTGGGGAAAAAAAAAATGTAGGAGGTTTCCAAGATACTGGTAACAGAAAGGCTCTGGATAAGCAAAATGGCTCCCCTAGAAAAAAATTATTTGTGCCCAAAACCAAATGTTCCCCTCCCTTCTGAGTCTCAGTGTTTTACTCATGGCCCTGTTTGAACTTGCACACATATACAGTAGAGTGCCAAGGAAATGCATGGTAAAAATTAAGTAGCAAGTTTTTGAAGGTCTTACCTCCTAATTTTGTTTGGGCATTTCTGAACTTGGCAATACCAAGTGTGTGTGTGTGTGTGTGTGTGTGTGTGTGTGTGTGTGTGTGTGTGTGTGTGTACCGTATATTTCGGATTTTAAGACGCACTTTGGTTCCCCCAAATTTTGGGGAAAAGTGGGACGTGCGTCTTAAAATCCGAATCTGTGTGATGTGCCGTAGAGGTGGAGGGGGCGGCTCTGAAGTGGTTTCAGGGGGCTGGGGTGGGCTGGCTGCAGAGACAGCGGGAGGTCCTGTGCTCCCGCTCATTAGCCTCATGTAATATTCACTGCACTCGCTGTCCATCACCTCGGTGCTGAAGCAGCACCGAGTTGGTTGACAGGGGAGCAGTGCATATTACATGTGCCTGCACTCCCCCCTCCTCCCATCATGGATATGCCCCCTGCAGGCACACACACATAGCCCCCCCAGCTGGCACGCACATGATAAAATAACAAACACTTAACTCACCTTCCCCTGATGGCTCCCAGCTCCCAGTTCTCCCGTGGCTCTTCCTGTGTCTGTGCCGAAATCGGATCATGTGATCGGCACAGCACAGTGATATCATCACTGTGTGTCCAGGTCACATGACCTGATGCCTGGGAAACAGGAAGTGCAACCGAGGAGCTGGGAGCACGGAGCAATCATCGGAAGGTGAGTTATGTGTTTATTATTTTATCATGTGCATGCTTGCAGGGGGGCATGTAGTGACTGGGGGGGGCCATGTGTGTGCCTTCAGGGAGGGCATGTAGTGACTGGGGGGGGGGCATGTGTGAGCCTGCAGGGGGGCATGTAGTGACTGGGGGGGCCATGTGTGTGCCTGCAGGGGGGCATGTAGTGACTGGGAGGGCCATGTGTGTGCCTGCAGGGGGGCATGTAGTGACTGGGGGGACCATGTGTGAGCCTGCAGGGGGGCATGTAGTGACTGGGGGGTTGTGTGTGTGTCTACAGGGGGGGCATGTAGTGACTGGGGGGAGCCGTGTGTGCCTGCAGCGGGGGCATGAAGTGACTGGGGGGCCATGTGTGTGCCTGCAGGGGGGCATGTAGTGACTGGGGGGGCCATGTGTGTGCCTTCAGGGAGGGCATGTAGTGACTGGGGGGCCATGTGTGTGCCTGCAGGGAGGGCCATGTGTGTGCCTGCAGGGGGGCATGTAGTGACTGGGGGGACCATGTGTGAGCCTGCAGGGGGGCATGTAGTGACTGGGGGGTTGTGTGTGTGTCTACAGGGGGGGCATGTAGTGACTGGGGGGAGCCGTGTGTGCCTGCAGCGGGGGCATGAAGTGACTGGGGGGCCATGTGTGTGCCTGCAGGGGGGCATGTAGTGACTGGGGGGGCCATGTGTGTGCCTTCAGGGAGGGCATGTAGTGACTGGGGGGCCATGTGTGTGCCTGCAGGGGGGGCTATGTGTGTGCCTGCAGGGGGGCATGTAGTGACTGGGGGGGGCTATGTGTGTGCCTAAAGGGGGGCATGTAGTGACTGGGGGGGCTATGTGGGTGACTGCAGGGGGGCATGTAGTGACTGGGGGGGCCATGTACATGCCTGCAGGGGGGCTTGTAGTGACTGGGGGCCATGTGCGTGCCTGCAGGGGGGCATGTAGTGACTGGGGGGCCATGTGCGTGCCTGCAGGAGGGCATGTAGTGACTGGGGGGCCATGTGCGTGCCTGCAGGGGGGCATGTAGTGACTGGGGGCCATGTGCGTGCCTGCAGGGGGGCATATAGTGACAGGGGGGCCACGTGTGTGCCATATAGAGAGGGGGGGCCATGTGCGTGCCAGCAGGGGGCATATAGAAAGAGTGGGGGCCATGTGTGTGCCAGCAGGTGGGCTTAAAGTGACAGGAGGGCCATATCCAGGATGAGATTGGGGGGGGGCAGTGTGGTGGCAGCACAGGGGGGCAATGTGCCAGCACAGGGGGGGGCCATATGCCAGGATGGGGGTTATATAGATGCCAGGATGAGGGGCATATATATGATTTGTAAGACGGACACTGGCATTATAAGACAGACCCCCATTTAACATTAAAAAAAAATTATCTTTATCTTCACCAAATTTGGGGGTTCGTCTTATAATCAGGTGCGTCTTACAAAGCGAAAAAATACGGTATATATACACATCTTGAGCAAGTGGTAAATCTAAATTTAATGTCAACATATTTTACATGGTGAATCCGAATCCTTATGCCAAAAGGATCAAATTTGAGGAGTAAGACTTACCAATTTGCAAAGTTGATTTTTCCTTGGCACCCCAATATACAGCTTATGAATAAAGCTACGGAATGTATCTAGCACGTGACTCAGGGACTACCTGAGTAGGTTTGTACTGTGAAATCTAGAGGCAGATTTGTTAATTGTTTTGCAGATATTAACCCCTTAAGCCCCAAGGGTGGTTTGCACGTTAATGACCGGGCTAATTTTTACAATTCTGACCACTGTCAATTTATGAGGTTATAACTCTGGAACGCTTCAACGGATCCTGATGATTCTGACATTGTTTTCTTGTGACATATTATACTTCATGATAGTGGTAAAATTTCTTCGATAAGACTTGCATTTATTTGTGGAAAAAAATGGAAATTTGGCAAAAATTTCGCAATTTTCCAACTTTGAATTTTTATGCCCTTGAATCACAGAGATATGTCACACAAAATGCTTACAGTATATACTCGAGTATAAGCCGACCCGAGTATAAGCCGACCCCTCTAATTTTGCCACAAAAAACTGGGAAAACTTATTGACTCGAGTATAAGCCTAGGGTGGAAAATGCAGCAGGTACCGGTGAATTTCAAAATTAAAAATAGATACTCCATACCGTTCATTATGGCCCCATAGATGCTCCACATAAAGCTGTGCCACATATAATGCTCTGCACCGTTCATTATGGCCCCATAGATGCTCCACATAAAGCTGTGCCATATATACAATGCTCTGCACCGTTGCCCCATAGATAGCTGTGCCATATATATAATGCTCTGCACCGTTGCCCCATAGCTGTGCCATATATATAGTGCTCTGCACCGTTGCCCCATAGCTGTGCCATATATATAATGCTCTGCACCGTTGCCCCATAGCTGTGCCATATATATAGTGCTCTGCACCGTTGCCCCATAGCTGTGCCATATATATAATGCTCTGCACCGTTGCCCCATAGCTGTGCCATATAAATAATGCTCTGCACCGTTGCCCCATAGCTGTGCCATATATATAATGCTCTGCACCGTTGCCCCATAGCTGTGCCATATAGTGCTCTGCACCGTTGCCCCATAGCTGTGCCATATATATAATGCTCTGCACCGTTGCCCCATAGCTGTGCCATATAGTGCTCTGCACCGTTGCCCCATAGCTGTGCCATATAGTGCTCTGCACCGTTGCCCCATAGCTGTGCCATATATATATATAATGCTCTGCACCATTGCCCCATAGCTGTGCCATATATATAGTGCTCTGCACCGTTGCCCCATAGCTGTGCCATATAGTGCTCTGCACCTTTCCCCCATAGCTGTGCCATATATATAATGCTCTGCACCATTGCCCCATAGCTGTGCCATATAGTGCTCTGCACCGTTGCCCCATAGCTGTGCCATATAGTGCTCTGCACCGTTGCCCCATAGCTGTGCCATATATATATAATGCTCTGCACCATTGCCCCATAGCTGTGCCATATATATAGTGCTCTGCACCGTTGCCCCATAGCTGTGCCATATAGTGCTCTGCACCGTTGCCCCATAGATACTCCACATAAATCTGTGCCATTGCTGCTGCTGCAATAAAAAAAAAAAAACACATACTCACCTCTCTTGCTTGCAGCTCCTCGGCGTCCCGTCCCGGCGCCTCTCCGCACTGACTGATCAGGCAGAGGGCGGCGCACACACTATATGCGTCATCGCGCCCTCTGACCTGCACAGTCAGTGCGGAGAGAAGCCGGGAAGATGGCGCGACGCCCGGCGTGTGGAACGAGGACAGGTGAATATGTAATACTTACCTGCTCCCGGCGTCCCGCTCCTTCCCCCGGCAGCTGGTCTTCGGTGCCGCAGCCTCTTCCTCTATCAGCGGTCACCGGCACCGCTGATTAGAGAAATGAATAGGCGGCTCCGCCCCTATGGGAGGTAGAGCAGCCTATTCATTTCTCTAATGAGCGGTCCCACGTGACCGCTCAGGGGAAGAGGCTGCGGCACCAAAGACAGTGGGACGGGCAGGGGGAGCGACAGGAACGCCGGAACTAGGTGAGTATATGACAGTCCTCACCCGCCGACCCCACCACCGATCATGACTCGAGTATAAGCCGAGAGGGGCACTTTCAGCCCAAAAATTTGGGCTGAAAATCTCGGCTTATACTCGAGTATATACGGTAATAAGTAACATTTCCCACATGTCTACTTTACATCAGCACAATTTTGGAACCAAAATTTTTTTTTGTTAGGGAGTTATAAGGGTTAAAAGTTGACCAGCAATTTCTCATTTTTACAACACCATTTCATTTTTTTTTTTTTTTTTTTTAGGGACCACATTTCATTTGAAGTCATTTTGAGGGGTCTATATAACCAGGTGTGACACCATTCTGAAAACTGCACCCCTCAAGGTGCTCAAAACCACATTCAAGAAGTGTATTAACCCTTCAGGTGTTTCACAGGAATTTTTGGAATGATTAAATAAAAATGAACATTTAACTTTTTTTTCACACAAAATTTACTTCAGCTCCAATTTGTTTTATTTTACCAAGGGTAACAGGAGAAAATGGACCCCAAAAGTTGTTGTACAATTTGTTCTGAGTACGCCGATACCCCATATGTGGGGGTAAACCCGTTTGGGTGCATGGCAGAGCCCGGAAGGGAAGGAGCACGGTTTTACTTTTTTAATTGGCTGGAATTGAGATCAGACGCCATGTCGCGTTTGGAGAGCCACTGATGTGCCTAAACAGTGGAAACACCCAATTCTAACTGAAACCCTAACCCTAGCCCTAACCCTAATGGGAAAATGGAAATAAATACATTTTTTAAATTTTTTTGTTTTTCCCTAACTAAGGGATGATGAAGGGGGGTTTGATTTACTATTTATAGCGTTTTTTTTTAGCAGATTTTTACGATTGGCAGCCGTCACACACTAAAAGACGCTTTTTATTGCAAAAAAATAGTTTTTGCGTCTCCACATTTTGAGAGCTATAATTTTTTCAGATTTTGGTCCACAGAGTCATGTGTGGTCTTGTTTTTTTGCGGGACGAGTTGACGTTTTTATTGGTAACATTTCCGGGCACGTGACATTTTTTGATCACTTTTTATTCCGGTTTTTGTGGGGCAGAATGACCAAAAACCAGCTTTTCAAGAATTTCTTTGAAACCGTTACACGTTTGGTAAAATTGATAAAGCAGTTTTATTCTTCGGGTCAGTACGATTACAGCGATACCTCAATTATATCATTTTTTTATGTTTTGGTGCTTTTATACGACAAAAACTATTTTATAGAAAAAATAATTATTTTTGCATCGCTTTATTCTGAGGACTATAACTTTTTTATTTTTTCGCAGATGATGCTGTATGGCGGCTCGTTTTTTGCAGAACAAAATGACGTTTTCAGCGGTACCAGGGTTATTTATATCTGTCTTTTTGATCGCGTGTTATTCCACTTTTTGTTCGGCGGTATGATAATAAAGCGTTGTTTTTTTGCCTTTTTTTATCGCGTTCACTGAAGGGGTTAACTAGTGGGACAGTTTTATAGGTGGGGTCGTTACGGACGCGGCGATACTAAATATGTGAACTTTTATTATTTAGATAAAGAAATGTATTTATGGTAACAATATTTTTTTTTCTTTATTTAGTAATTTTTACTTTTATTTATTTATATATTTTTTTACACATGTGAATTTTTTACTTTATAGCATTGCCCCAGGGGGGCATCATGTTATAGGGTCAGATCACTGATCTGACACTCTGCAGAGCACTGTGTCAGATCAGTGATCTGACATGGAGGGCTGCAGGCTTACCAGCGCTTGCTCTGAACAGGCGCTGGTAAGCCACCTTCCTGCAGGACCCGGATGTAGCCCCACGGTCCTTTTGGATCCGGGGCCTGCAGGGAGGAGAAGCTCGGAACAAGGTGAGCACATCGCCTTGTACCGAGGGTCTCAGGGAAGCCCCCCTCCCTGCGCGATGCTTCCCTGTACCGCCAAAAAGCTGCGATCATGTTTGATCGCAGTGTTCCGGGAGTTAATGTGCCTGAGGCGGTCCGTGACTGCTCCTGGCACATAGTGCCGGATGTCAGCTGCGACACATCGCATATAACGTACTATCCCGTAGGAGGTCATGCGGGCCCACCCCACCTCGACGGGATAGTACGTCATATGGGATTAAGGGGTTAATGGGTGTGATAACTCAGATCTTCATGTCAATGTTAATATAGCTATGCAATACTTTAAAAACCTAAATTTTTCTGAAATAAGTCATTAAAAAATAAAGTCACATTTAATCATACCTAGAGAATCCAAATCACATGCAACCGGTTTTATTGCCACAGTAGATCGAAGTGCTCTTCGGCGTATAACAGGCCCACTTTGACTGTAGAAACATATACACAAAAAAAGTCAAAAAGTTAAAACATTGATGTAAATCTTTATAATTTCAATTCAAACAAAAGACAAAAATTTACATGTAGCAGTCATGACCCCAGTAACATCTAGATATGTCCAATAAAATCATTTAAAGAATATTTTACACTACAAAACCATTGATTCATTGATAATGTGCAAAATAATATGCTATAGGTGAGGATCATTGCATGGAAGTGCAGGACCATGAGGCAGCTAGCCGGGCAACAAAAGACAGGTTACAGGGGAGAGGGTCAGGGAGGCTAGTCCTTCTCTTGTTACCCAAATCGGAAAGTAGATCTGGAGGCGATATAGTATAGGAGTAGTATTGCTGCTGCAAGACATGTCCTCTGAAAACCAGGGGATTATCTGCTCCAGTAAGAGGATAATGCATGGTAGGCAAGATAAGTGCAGATGGAGAGGGAATCAATTATTAGGGTAAAAGCCTGTAACCAAGTGCCAGTAAAACAACTCATCGCGGATCAGGTTCATTAGATTATTGGAAGGGCCTGGTGAGGACCCAGCATTAGCATCAATGACAAAGTTACAAGTACGTGACACATCCTTAACCCCTTCCTGACCTCCGCCGTACTATTACAGCGGAGGTCGTACCCCCGCTTTGATGCAGACTGCGGCGGTAAGCCCACATCAAAGTCATGACATGTCAGCTGTTTTGAACAGCTGACATGAGCCCGCAATAGCGTCGGGTGGAATCGCGATTCACCCGCCGCTATTAACTAGTTAAATGCCGCTGTCAAATGCCGTCACATGATCAGGGGTCAGCAATGCGTCGGCATGACAACCTGAGGTCTCCTTGAGACCTCTATGGTTGTTGATGCCAGATTGTTATGAGCGCCACCCTGTGGTCGGCGCTCATAGCAATGCAGTAAATCTACTACATAGGGGCAATCTGACGATCGCTCCTATGTAGCAGAGTCAATCAGGCAATGCCAGCTTCCCATGGAGGCTATTGAAGCATGGCAAATGTAAAAAAAAAAATATTTTAAAAAATATGAAAAAATATATAAAAGTTTAAATCGCCCCCCTTTCGCCCCATTAAAAATAAAAAATAAAAAAATAAATCAAACCTACACATATTTGGTATCGCCGCGTACAGAATCGACCAATCAATAATAAAAAATAAAAAAAGGATTAACCTGATCGCTAAACTGCGTAGCGAGAAAAAAAATTCAAAACGCCAGAATTTTTGATCGCCATGACATTTCATTAAAATGTAATAACGGGCGATCAAAATAATGTATCTGCACCAAAATGGTATCATTAAAAACATCAGGTTTGCACGCAAAAAATAAGCCCTCACCTGACCCCAGATCAAGAAAAATGGAGACGCTACGGGTATTGGAAAATTGCACAATTTATTTATTTTTTTTAGCAAAGTTTGACAAATAAAAAAGTTATGGCTCTGGGAAGGAGAGGAGTGAAAAACGAACACGGAAAAATGGAAAAGGGCAAGGTCTTGAAGGGGTTAAAAATTATTTAGGATATAAGCTTATAAGAGATATTCCCATCTCCAAGATCCTATCCCAATATGTAGAAGGTGTAATGATAATATTCACAAATACCTTATAAATGTAGTATAGTTTTTTTTAATTAGCCATGTCTCTTTCCTCATGTGCAGGCTTTGCAGGACCTTAGGTATCCATGGTAATGGCCACTAGCCATCAGTGGTCGGAATCATGGATACCCAAGGTCCTGCAGAGCCTACACATGAGGAAAAACATAGCGAATCAGAAAAACTATATAATAGTGTAATATTATTACACCTACTACATATTGGTATAGAATCTTGGAGATGGGAATACCCCTTTAAGGCAAGGACCTCGAGGTAGCATTTTCTGAAATACCATCTGTGGCTCAGGAATTGGTGGAGGAAGGAGGATTTGGGGCTCCTTGAGAATACGACCAACTTGCTTGTTGGCTACAGGCTCTATGCAAGGTATGGACTGAACCTCAGTGGGGAGGATGCAGCTGTGCGTGGGTGGGGAAGCATGGCTAAAAGGTTGAAGAGTTTAAACTAGGGACATGAAAGAGAAATTACTTAACAGGACAGGATGGAAAATCGTGTAGAAAAATACATAAAGTGCATGCATACTAATGCCACAAGTTTCACATCTCACAAGTATCACATCTCCTGGGCGGGAACAGGGGGGGGGGGGGGGCATACAAACATTACAGCAGTGAGTTGCAAATGATTCTTGAAGTAAAACATTGTTTAAAAACAGGCAGGAAAATGTTTCAAATCACAGAAAGAATCAGCTCCGATCCTGTGATGTCCTGTCCGAATGCTCTTTTGATTACTCCCCTTCCCAGCAGATGTGGTATGATGAGACCATGTTCCTGCACTGTCAGACACAGCCATTACACAGTACACAGCAGGGGCACATTTATAACATTATCACAGCGCAGGGACATTTTATTCAAACATCAATTGTGGAACTACTTATTCCAAGATATATTGATTAAAATTCATAGCAAAACCTTTAATTTCTCCATCTCCTCTGCTGACGGCATCAGCGGGAATCGCACTGCACTCGGGTGATAGAGTGCAGTGCGAGATTACACACGCACCCATTGACATATGGGTGCGTGAGATCTGAACTTGGCATGCAATCGTAGCACACTGTTTTTTTCCTGTCTGATTGCGATCCAATAGGAGCAGGAAAAAAAACGGCCTTTGAGAACATAAGCATAGGATTACATTGGTACAAATACAATCGGATTTTTAATTGGATTGCATTAATGTGATTTAATCGCAAGTGGGAGCGAGCCCTTAGAAAAATGATCCTATGAAGAAAAATTTGAATATCTGAACAAATGTAACCAAAACCACAAGTAACATGTATGCATTTTTGGAAAAATGTATAACATACATTTTCTTGAAATCGCCCATCAAAATTTAGAATTTGACCCCTCAAAAGCAATACATCAACAGTCTTATGACAAAATTAAAGCCTGTACAATTCTGAACATAATGACCCCTCTCCCATTGCTATTTTAATTCTAGACAGAGATTTGATAAAAAAAAGTGCCCCAAAATGAGAGTTTCAAAACTTTAGAAATCTATGTAAAAAAATGTAGCTAATTAAGAGAAAAATTAAAAATATATTAATTCAAATTTCAAGTATCACTTTATCACTTCAAATAACACAGAAAATATACTAAAAGACCAAGTGAAAAAAAAAATTCAGATTTGGATCCCTTGAAATGGAATGGCCCGTGTGTCAGTTTTTTTATATCCATATGACTTTGCATGCGCGTTTCACTTTGGGACATTAGGATGTTTTTTTTTCTGTTTACACATTAGTAAAAAGCAGAGTTCATTTTCCCATGAAGATGGATCTGGGTAAATCCGGATTTTTTCCGTATTGGATCATTTTCTTGTGCACCCATTGAAAAGTTTTGGCAAGGGTTCTCTGAAAAAAGGATGAAACTAGCGTATGCTGGGATTATTACTACACAGGTCAACACAAAAAAATCATCAGCAATGGTAATATGTCTTGTTTTATGGAGTTTGATGTGCTGATTCAAAAAATATGCTTAGTTTTGCTCTATCACAAAGATTCTGAGATTCTTCTGAGAGAAGTATTTTTGTTATTATGTTATTTCTGCATTTTCAATGTATGTGGTTTTTCCTATGTTATTCGCATTTCTATGCTTATCTTACTTGATTGTGAATTTTCTTACAGGGACAACATCATTAAGGGTATGTGCACACGTTCAGGAATTTTCACGTTTTTTTCGCGTTTTTTTCGCGATAAAAACACTATAAAAACGCATACATATGCATCCTATCATTTAGATTGCATTCCGCAATTTTTGTGCACATGATGCTTTTTTTTCCACGAAAAAAACGCATCGCGGTAAAAAAAAATGAACATGTTCATTAATTTTGCAGATTTTTCGCGTTTTTCCCGCTATTCTATGCATTGGGAAAAAAAATGCAAAAAAACGCACAAAAAACGCGAAAAAACGCATGAGGATTTCTGGCAGAAATGTCCGGTTTTTGTCAGGAAATGTCTGCTTGAAATCCTGATGTGTGCACATACCCTAAAGGTTTTAGTGACTTATGGGAAGGAGTATTCAGGACAGTGCAGTCAACCAATAACTGATTCTCGGAAAGTCACAAGTTATGGGGAGGAGCTAACTTACGAGGCAGTATGATTTGAGTCAGCCAGAAAAGGATGGTGATGGCAGCAAGGACTGGTATGTGAGACTGAAAGGAGACAGGCCTCTACAGGGATCTGAGCCCTGCCACAGGGAGATAGAAGGGAAGGCAGCGGACAGCCGCCATTGTCAGAGGATTTTCACTGCATTTCTGGGAGGACAAGTAGCCTCAGAGGGAAGAAAACAGCTCAGCCACTGAGGGGTAACTGAGTGAGGGTCTCCACAGGGAGAGAAAGCAGCCAATATCACACTGAGAAACTGCCTGTCTACAAATGTTCATCTGTAAGGAATAGGCTGACCCGTTTACCTCACAACTGTATATAGTTATCTACCAGATTACCTCCAGTAAAATCAGTGCTAAATACAAGCTGCCTCTGTCATCTCTGGGGAAATATCTACATACTAGCTGAAGAGCCCGGCGTTGCCTGGGCATAGTAAATATCTGTGGTTAGTTATAGCACCTCACTTCTCTTATTTTCCCATCACGCCTCTCATTTTCTCTCTTACACCTCTCATTTTCCCCCTCACTCCTCTCATTCCCCCTAACACTTGTCATTTCGACCTCACATCTGTCATTTTCCGATCACTCCACTATTTTCCCTCACTCCTCTCAATTTCCACTCACACCTTTTCATTTTCACCTCACACCCCTCATTTTCACCTCACACCTCTCATTTTCCCCTCAGTATATACATATTTGTCATCTCCCTTATATATAGTATACACCTGTATGTCATCTCCTGTATATAGTATATACCTGTATGTCATCTCCCCTGTGAATAGTATATACCTGCTGTATGTCATCTCCTCCTGTATATAGTATATACCTATATGTCATCTCTTCTGTATATACTATATACCTGTAGGTCATCTCCTCCTATATATAGTATATACCTGTATGTCATCTCCTGTACATAGTATACACCTGTATGTCATCTCCCCTGTATATAGTATGTACCTGTATGTCATCTCCTCCTGTATATAGTATATACCTGTGTGTCATCTCCTCCTGTATATAGTATATACCTGTGTGTCATTTCCTCCTGTATATAGTATATACCTGTGTGTCATCTTCCCTGTATATAGTATATATGTGTGTGTCATCTCCTCCTGTATATAGTATATACCTGTATGTCATCTCCTGTATGTAGTAAATACCTGTGTGTCATCTCCCCTGTATATAGTATATACCTGTGTGTCATCTCCTCCTGTATATAGTATATATCTGTATGTCATCTCCTCCTGTATTAGACCACGTTCACACGTTATTTGCTCAGTATTTTTACCTCAGTATTTGTAAGCTAAATTGGCAGCCTGATAAATCCCCAGCCAACAGGAAGCCCTCCCCCCTAGCAGTATATATTAGCTCACACATACACATAATAGACAGGTCATGTGACTGACAGCTGCCGTATTTCCTATATGGTACATTTGTTGCTCTTGTAGTTTGTCTGCTTATTAATCAGATTTTTATTTTTGAAGGATAATACCAGACTTGTGTGTGTTTTAGGGCGAGTTTCATGTGTCAAGTTGTGTGTGTTGAGTTGCGTGTGGAGACATGCATGTAGCGACTTTTGTGAGAGGAGTTTTGTGTGGCGACATGCGTGTAGCAACTTTTTGTGTGTCGAGTTACATGTGACAGGTTAGTGTAGCAAGTATGTGCAGCAAGTTTTGCACATGGCGAGTTTTGCGCGTGGCGAGTTTTATGTGTGGTGCGTTTTGAGTATGTGCAAGTTTTGTGTGAGGCAACTTTTGCAACTTTTGTGCATGTGGCAATTTTTCCGCGTGTGCAAGTTTTGCATGTGGTGAGTTTTCCATGAGGTGAGTTTTGCACGTGTGGCGAGTTTTGCGTGAGCCTAGTTTTGCATGTGGCGAGTTTTGCGCGTGGCGAGTTTTGAGCGGCGACTTTTGTGTTTTGGCTTTTATGTGGCGAGGTTGGTGTATGTGTGGTGAAATGTGTGCTGAGGGTGGTATATGTGTTCAAGCATGTGGTAGTGTGTGGCGCATTTTGTGTTCATATCCCGGTGTGTGGTGAGCATCCCATGTCGGGGCCCCACCTTAGCAACTGTACGGTATATACTCTTTGGCGCCATCGCTCTCACTATTTAAGTCCCCCTTGTTCACATCTGGCAGCTGTCAATTCGCCTCCAACACTTTTTCTTTTTCCCCATTATGTAGGTAGGGGCAAAATTGTTTGGTGAATTGAACGCGCGGGGTTAAAATTTCACCTCACAACATAGCCTATGACGCTCTCGGGGTCCAGACGTGTGACTGCAAAATTTTGTGGCTGTAGCTGCGACGGTGCAGATGCCAATCCCGGACATACACACACACATACATACACACACACATTCAGCTTTATATATTAGATATAGTCGGTCAGCTCATCTCATTTCTTTTTTTTTTAATTGCTACCACCATTGAACTGAACTTACTCCACTGTTTGATCTGATTTAAAAGAGAAAAATGCCCCGACAGTGTATCAATCATCCGAACAGATTCTGCTATGTGTGTGGTTCTTTTACACCAAAAGGCCAAGTACATTCAATCACTCAGGATATTAAAAACATGTACCAGATGTACTTTAAGTGTCCACTTGGTGATCAAGACAAAAGCTGGGCCTCTCATGTGATATGCTCACGTTGTTCAAACTATCTTCGTGACTGGATGAATATGAGGAAAGTGGCTATGCCATTTGCTGTTTCCAGGATTTGGAGAGAACCCAAAAATCATAGTGATGACTGCTACTTTTGTTTTGTGAAACTGAAGGGCTTTTCTAGAAAGAACAAACATAAGATTAATTACCCTGAACTTGCCAGTTCCTATGCCACCATTGTCTGGATTAGATGAAAATTAAGTAGAATATGAAGACTATGGAGCTGAAGCTACTGGCGAAGACATGGAGACCTCAAGTCAAGATGAGTATGTACCTGACCGAGCAGCCAGAACGCTTTACTCAACATGAATTAAATGATCTCGGAGATCTTTCATTGTCAAAAGATAAAGCTAAACTTCTTGCATTTAGGTTGAAACAGAAGAATATTCTTCATGATGATGTCAAAGTGTGTTATTATTTATTACCGAAACAGAAGTAACACTAACCAATTTTTCATAGTTGATGGACCAATGGTGTACTGTAAGGCTGGGTTCACACTGTGTTGCTGGCGTCCGTTAGACGGACTACGTTACACCGCAGCATAACACGGTGTAACGCAGTCCGTTAACGCCACCATTAATTCCTATGTCGGACGCATCACTAGCGCATGCCCACAATGGGCGTGCGCTAGCGATGTGCCATCATTGAGTGACGGACCCTGGGACGCGGGCTGCAGCGTTTCCGGGTCCGTCACTGCTAGCGCAGATACAGCATTCGCTAGCTCTATCTGCGCTAGCGCGCTGACATACCGGCACTTGCGTTAAGAGCAGCCTGTTAACGCATGTGTTGAACGGGCTACTGTTAACGCAGTGTGAACCTGGCCTAACATGTGAATGGCCTCTTTGAAGAACTGAATCAAGAGTATTTTGTTGCAGATTGGCGATTGTTTATTGACTCATCCCAGGGAAGTTTAAAAGCAGTGCTGCTTCACAATGGAAATAAGAAACCATCAATTGCTCAAACATTTAATCTAAAGGAAAGTTATGAAAATCTGTCAGTTGGTTTGAATGCTATACAATAAAAGCATCATTAATGGAATATCTGTGGAGATTTGAAAGTGATTGGTCTGCTAATGGGAATGCAAGGAGGTTTCACAAAATATTGTTGCTTCTTGTGTTTATGGGACAGTAGAAATACAGTAGAGCATGTTCGCCATAAATGGGGACAGAGAAACATCTATGCTCCAGGTAGAGACAATGTTCAGCATAATCATTTAGTTGCTCTAACAATAATCTTTCTTCCTCCACTAAATATAAATAAGATAAGCCATTGCAAAGACAATTTTACAAGGGTTCCAGTACATTTCACAGAATTTCATCAGCATTTCACCAGCAAAACTGAAGGAAGGAGTATTTGTTGGTCCTCAGATCAGAGAGCTTATGAGAGATGATGTGTTCAAAGGAACTCTAAATGATAAGGAATTGAGATCTTGGAAAAGCTCCAAATAGATCTGTGAAAACTTCTTAGGGTACGTGTCCACCTTCATGATGGCCGGCGGTTTGGACGGAGCGGCGAACCCGCTCCGCCCTAAGCTCCGCCCCCTTCTGTGAAGCGATGATGCCGGATGTATTCATTGCACACACCCGACATCATCGCACCCCACACATAGGGCCCTGTGTTTTACCTTGCGGGGGCGCAGCGTCGCCGCAAGGTAAACGGACATGCTGCGATGTTAAAAGACGCGCAGCATATCCGGAATCGCAGGGCCGCCGGGTGCGTGTTACCACGCATAGTGGAGACGGGATTTCATAAAATCCCCTCCACTATGCTGTAACATCTGAACGCTGCGTGTTTGACGCTGCGGCTCCGCGCAGCGTTTCCTGAACATGGAAACATACCCTTAGGAAAACAAAAATCTCCAGAATATCTTGAAGGTTTTGAGGAACTGCTAAATGAATACCAGTGTCTTTCCTGGATGTCGCAGGTCTCTGAAAATGCACTTTTTGCATTCACATTTAGATTTCTTCCCACATAATCTTGGGGATGTAAGCGATGAACAAGGCAAGCGGTTCCACCAGGTCATTAAACTAATGGAACACCGCTGCCAGGGTTTTTGAAATGACTCAATGATGGCAGATTACTGTTGGATGCTATATAGGGACAACCCTGAAAAATCATATCAACGACAGTCTAATGTCAAATTGTCTCTTCAGAAAGGAAGAGGACTAGAACTCTAGTGCCACCTATTGGAAGTAGCCATCCTAACCGTCAATGTCGACCCTTTAACGAGGCTTGTCACATGACTTAGGATAAGAGCCAAACCAGATCTCGATTTGCAGACACTGTTTCGGAGTACTGCCGCTCGGCAGTGCAAAGTGGAGATCTGGTGAGTCTAATGTCAAGCACTTTGAATTTCTGCTCATATTTTGGTTTCTATTTTGCATGTGAAATTATTTTGGTTCAGTAAAAACTGTTTTGTAAGGTGAAGCATTTTTTTTTATATGTAGATTACGGTTTTCTTAATGTCCCAAGTGTATTTCCTATACCTTATACAGTACAGACCAAAAGTTTGGACACACCTTCTCATTTAAAGATTTTTCTGCATTTTCATGACTATGAAAATTGTACATTCACACTGAAGGCATCAAAACTATGAATTAACACATGTGGAATTATATACAAAAAAGTGCGAAACAACTGAATTAATGTCTTATATTCTAGGTTCTTCAAAGTAGCCACCTTTTGCTTTGATGACTGCTTTGCACACTCTTGGCATTCTCTTGATGAGCTTCAAGAGGTACTCACCTGGAATGGTCTTCCAACAATCTTGAAGGAGTTCCCTGAGATGCTTAGCACTTGTTGGCCCTTTTGCCTTCACTCTGCGGTCCAACTCACCCCAAACCATCTCGATTGGGTTCAGGTCTGGTGACTGTGGAGGCCATGTCATCTGGCGTAGCACCCCATCACTCTCTTTCTTGGTCAAATAGCCCTTACACAGCCTGGAGGTGTGTTTGGGGTCATTGTCCTGTTGAAAAATAAATGATGATCCAACTAAGCGCAAACCGGATGGAATAGCATGCCGCTGCAAGATGCTGTGGTAGCCATGCTGGTTCAGTATGCCTTCAATTTTGAATAAATCCCCAACAGTGTCACCAGCAAAGCACCCCCACACATCACACCTCCTCCTCCATGCTTCACGGTGGGAACCAGGCATGTAGAGTCCATCCGTTCACCTTTTCTGCGTCGCACAAAGACACGGTGGTTGGAACCAAAGATCTCACATTTGGACTCATCAGACCAAAACACAGATTTCCACTGATCTAATGTCCTTTCCTTGTGTTCTTTAGCCCAAACAAGTCTCTTCTGCTTGTTGCCTGTCTTTAGCAGTGGTTTCCTAGCAGCTATTTTACTATGAAGGCCTGCTGCACAAAGTCTCCTCTTAACAGTTGTTGTAGAGATGTCTCTGCTGCTAGAACTCTGTGTGGCACTGACCTGGTCTTTAATCTGAGCTGCTGTTAACCTGCGATTTCTGAGGCTGGTGACTCGGATAAACTTATTCTCAGAAGCAGAGGTGACTCTTGGTCTTCCTTTCCTGGGGCGGTCCTCATGTGAGCCAGTTTCTTTGTAGCGCTTGATGGTTTTTGCCACTGCACTTGGGGACACTTTCAAAGTTTGCCCAATTTTTCAGACTGACTGACCTTCATTTCTTAAAGTAATGATGGCCACTCGGTTTTCTTTACTTAGCTGCTTTTTTCTTGCCATAATACAAATTCTAACAGTCTATTCAGTAGGACTATCAGCTGTGTATCCACCAGACTTCTGCACAACACAACTGACGGTCCCAACCCCATTTATAAGGCAAGAAATCCCACTTATTAAACCTGACAGGGCACACCTGTGAAGTAAAAACCATTCCCGGTGACTACCTCTTGAAGCTCATCAAGAGAATGCCAAGAGTGTGCAAAGCAGTTATCAAAGCAAAAAGGTGGCTACTTTGAAGAAACTAGAATATAAGACATATTTTCAGTTGTTTCACACTTTTTTGTTCAGTATATAATTCCACGTGTTAATTCATAGTTTTGAGGCCTTCAGCGTGAATGTACAATTTTCATAGTCATGAAAATACAGAAAAATCTTTAAATGAGAAGGTGTGTCCAAACTTTTGGTCTGTAGTGTGTGTGTGTGTGTGTGTGTGCGCGTGTGTGTGTGCGTGTGTGTGTACACACACACACACACATAATAATAGAACTAATGTACATATATTGTGTGAAAATCTGAATACAACTGTTAAATGCTATCAAAAGAACTTACAAGACTGATTCTTCGTTGCTGTGTTCAGCATGACATGGTGTGCTGATGTGCTTTATTTTAGCTTTTCTTTTTCTGTAGAAAAAAAACATCAGGGTAACTTATTGTAAAAAATACAAACCAAAGTTTGAATTTAAGGGTAAGAATCAACCATCCTAAGTCGTAAATACCGTAGGTGCATGTAGGTCATAGGAAGTTGAATAAAATAATATCTTGATATCTGTAATCTAATGTCTTATTCCAGAGAAATAAAGGATTTTATTAGATACAAATGAGCGGTTATGACTTATGGGTTGGATATAGATCTCCCCGAGAATCTGCCTCAAAAGCTCATTTTAAATGAAAGGGGGGCATTACTAGTGTGAGACATGTAATGACATACATATAATCATACAGTTTTTCAGTGATCTCAGAGTTAACAGTATAGAAGACCTAACAAAGCAGGAGTCAATTTTGTCTCATTACAAACATTTGCAGCAGTACACTACAAGGAATGGCTTCAGAACAACTCTGTGACCATTCTTGACTGGCCCACCCAGAGCCCTGACCTAAACCCAATTGAGCATCTCTGGAGAGACCTGAAAATGGCTGTACACAACGTTCACATCCAACATGACGGAACTGGAGAGGATCTGCAAGGAAGAATGGCAAAGGATCCCCAAATCCAGGTGTGAAAACTTGTTCCATCATTCCCAAGACTCATGGCTGTACTAGCTCAAAAGGGTGCTTCTACTTAATACTGAGCAAAGGGTCTGAATACTTATGACCGTGTGATATTTCAATTTTTCCTTTTTTATTAAATTTGCAAAAATTTCTACATTTGTTTTTTTTTTTCATCAGTCATGATGAGGTGCAGAGTGTACGTTAATGAGAAAAAAAATGTACTTTTTTGAATTTACCAAATGGCTGCAATGAATGAAAGAGTGCAATATTTGAAGGGGTATGGATACTTTCTGTACCCACTGTACATAGCGGGAGAGGCAAACTAGATTGTAGTTTCTAATACTTGGAAAAATTGATACCTCAGTCGTCTTTAGACACCAAGAGTTTGTACAGACAAATCTTAGGATGCTTACCACTACAGATAAAATGGATGAAGGCCCTATTAAGTATGGTGACATCAAGGTGTTTCAGGAGTAATGGTAAGGTTTGTAGTTGGTGCATGAGCCTGGCTGTACTGATCATTTTCACCAAGTGTGCCCTTCCCATAAATAGAGGTAAATCTTGCTAAGCCTTTAGCTGAGTAGTAATTATTTTTTATAAGAGGGGGATAATTCAGAGTGTATAGAGATGTTGGCAATCGGCCTATTTTAATTCCCAGATAAGTGATGTACGATAGAGCTAATGATATACCGCCTAAAGACCTAGTTGAGCATAGTTTTATTCCTCTCTCAGTTAGTGGAAGATGTGTCTTTATATAGTGCGTGTGTAAACTTATGGTTTCAACTGTATATGCTAAAGTCCATAGCATAGTATGTGCCTCTTCCTGAGTGGATATGGTTCCAGATAGAAATGGAAATTCAGATGCACTCAGTAGTGTGTATATAAACTCCAATTTGAATTTGCTGCTTTGCAGTGTGATGTAACTGCGCTAAAAATTCCGCTGCTCAAAACCACATGTTTCAAGGGAACCGGTCTTATTCAGCTAAGTATTTACCTGCAGATGTAGGGTTAATCTGGTGGTTAATAGCATTCTGAAAATTCCTGGCCGCCATACTGAAATTGCACCACCCAGAAGAAATTAAACTTTACTCCTCACGTTAGCCTCCAGCTTTCAGTTCTGCAAGCATGCCGATGCAGCTAGTCACCACTCACAGCCCTCATTGTGCCCTCACAGCGGCATCATTGCAGCGTTTCCTGGCAGTAAATGTGGAGGGGCATGCTTACAGCTGCTTACTGAAGCTGCACCAACACCGTTGTATGACTGAAAGCTGGTGGCTCCAGAGAGGAATAAAGTTCATTTTTGTCCCAGGTGGCGCATCTTTAGTAGGTGCGGTTGAACATTTTTCTAACACTATTAACCATAGGATTAACCCCCTATCTGCAGGTAAATAGCGTTATTCGACATGACAGGTACCCTTTCAGAGACTGTTCTTTCATCAGGGTTCTCAGCTCCTTTAGATGTGGTGGTCTATATAGATAAAAGCACTACACTGGATATTCGGTAAATGCCCAAGAAAAGTACATCATTAATCCAAAAATGCAAATACTTTGACTTCCCTGTTCAGTCCCACGTTTCAACATATTGAGTTGAAATCGGATGTTACTTACCGGTAATAGGATTTTACAGAGTCCACGACAGCACCCTACGAGAGAGGGGATCAGCCCACCATCAAGACAGGAACCTACAGGTTAAAAAGGGACGGTCCCCCTCACCACTCCAGTTTGTGTTTCAGAGTATAAGGGACACCGCCATTGAATTAGTACATGATAATTTCCACTTAAACAATGCTAAATACCATCACCTCTACAGAGTGAAAACTAAAAGCACACCTTCCAATGGAGTGCAGGAATCCAGTGATTAACTACAGGAGGGAATGTGCGGGTGC
Source organism: Ranitomeya variabilis (assembly GCF_051348905.1). Classification (NCBI taxonomy): domain Eukaryota; kingdom Metazoa; phylum Chordata; class Amphibia; order Anura; family Dendrobatidae; genus Ranitomeya; species Ranitomeya variabilis. The sequence continues at coordinate 820,315,207 of NC_135232.1, read as the reverse complement.
GGTCTTGGACTCAAAAATCCTATTACCGATAAGTAACAACCGGTTTTCCTATCGCCACGACAGCACCCTACGAGAGACTTTCAGAGACTATTCACCTGGGAGGGACCACAGCACTAAGTACTGATCACCCAAAGTCTAGGCTGGAATTGGATGATAGATCAAGACGGTAGTGCTTATAAAAAGTGGAAGGAGATGACCACGTTGCCGCCTTACATATGTCAATGAAGACATCCGCTTTCTCCGCCCAGGATGAGGTCATGGCTCAAGTGGATTGGGCTTTGATGCCTTTTGGCGGCGTCTCCCCCTTGGCGGAATAGGCTAGACATATTGCTTCTCTGATCCATCTAGCGAACTTTTTGTGACACTCGCACCTCTCTTCTGATTCTGGAAAGATACAAACAGAGCCCTACTCTGTCTCCAAGTTTGTGTCTTGTCTAAGTACTCCAATACTGCTCTTCTAACATCTAGCGTATGACATTTCTGTTCTACTGCTGAAACTGGATTATCGCAAAAGGATGGCAAATATATCTCCTTGCTCCTATGGAACCTAGAAGCTACCTTTGGTAAATATGCTTGGTCTGGCTTCAAAACAATTTTATCCTGAAAGACCATTAGATAAGGAGAGTCCACTGATAAAGCCTGAATATCACTGACCCACCTAGCAGTAGTTAAGGCTAACAAAAGAACTGTCTTTAGGGTCAGAATCTTAATTGAGGCAGAACCTAACGGCTCAAAAGGGGGTTCTGTTAAAACATCTAATACCAAGTTTAAATCCCATGGCGGCAATCTAGCAATATGAACTGGGTTACTATGTTCAATAGCCTTAATAAATCTGGACCCCCATCTATTTCCCGCCACGTTGCTGTTATATAGGGCTCCTAAAGCTGACACTTGAACCCCTATTAACTGCCAACCCCAACTCTCGGCCTTTCTGCAAGAATTCCAGAATTGCCAGAATCGGAACATGGTCTGTTAGGGGATGCTGATGGAACGCCAGAAACTTCTTCCAGACCCTAGAGTAAATTTTGGTAGTGACCTCTTTCCGGCTATTTAGCAAGGTAGATATTAAGGCCTCTGAAAATCCTCTCAGTCTTAGCAACACCCTCACAAATTCCACGCCGTCAAATGAAGGCCCTCCACATTGGGATAACGAAATGGACCTTGAGAGAGGAGCCCCGGACTCTAGGGCAACACCCAAGGGTCGGCCAATGACATCGCTCTGAGTAGAGAAAACCATGGTCTCTTGGGCCAGAAGGGAGCAATTAGAACTACCCTCGCCCTCTCCTCCCTGATCTTCCTGAGAACTAGAGGAATCAGACACATTGGGGGAAACGCATATGCTAGGGAAAAATCCCAACAGACTTGAAGGGAGTCTTCTATGCATGATCTGTCTGCTACCTGAAGTGATGCAAACTGCCTGACCTGCCTGTTTCTCGTCGTAGCCAACAGATCTATAACTAGTAGTCCCCAGAGACTGACTATCTGTTTGAATATTTGCCGGTTCAGAGACCATTCCCCCTGACGTAGGCAATGACGACTGAGATAATCTGCTTCCACATTGTGTTCCCCTCGTATGTGGAGTGCTGATAAAGAAAGGAAGTGAGTATGTCTGCAGTGGTGGACATTAGAGACTGTGATCTTGTCCCCCCTTGATGGTTGAGGTAGGCCACTACTGTCATGTTGTTGGTTTGCACCCGTACATGTGAACCCGGCAGGGCCGGTAGAAACTGAAGCAGCGCATATTTGACTGCTGTAAGTTCCTTCAAATTTGAGTTTTGGGCTTCCCAAAGTGACCACCGCCCTCGGGCCAGAATTTCTCCCATGTGAGCTCCCCAACCTACTGGGCTGGCATCGGTTATGACCGTGTTGTCTGGTATTATTCTCCACTGCACCCATTTTGACAAATGGCCAACATCCAGCCACCACTTTAGGTAGGAGAGAGTGGCGGTTGACAATATGAGTGCTCCATTTAGACGACCTTGAAGACTAATTTCTGCATTGAGGATCTCGTATTGTAATACACAAGTGTGGGACTGAGCCCACCGAACAGCCAGTATTGCATGATGTCAATGACCCCAGCAGGGACATATCATCTCTCAAAGTTAGATCTGGATTCCTTCTCACGGTCCCGACCTTGTGAATAATCCTTTATTTTTTGTCCTCTGGTAGAAAACATAGTTGATCTTCTGAACTTAGAAGAATGCCGAGGAAAATCTGACGCACTGATGGTTCTAGTTTTGATTTCTTTAAGTTGATCAACCAACCAAGGTTCTGCAGAGATGATATTATACAGTTTAGGCAGGCCTTACATTGGAAAATCGAATTCCCAATTATGAGGAAGTCGTCCAAGTAGGGTATAACTAGGGGATCCTGCTCCCTGATATAGGCCATTACTTCTGCAATAATCTTAGTAAACACTCTCGGTGCTATAGACAGCCCAAATGGCATTGCCATAAACTGAAAGTGCCTGATCTGATCGTTTAGCCGCACAGCCATTCTGAGGAACTGCTGGTGATCCTTGTAAATAGGTAGATGGTAGTACGCATCTTTTAGATCCAGGACAGTCATAACACCTGGGAAATAGAAGTTTAGTTGCCGACCTAATGGACTTCATTTTAAAGGCATGATATTGTAGAAATGTATTTAATTTCCGCAAATTTATGATGGTCCTAAAGGATCCATCAGGCTTGGAAATTAAAAATAAAGGGGAATAAAACCCCTCCTTTTCCTGACCCTTTGGTACTTCTACAATAACCTCCTTTTCTCTCAACAGCTGAATTTCTATTTCCAGGGCCCGCTGTTGATCTGGAGAATTAAGGGTAGTTAATACATAGTAACTCGGAGGTACCTCCCGAAACTCCAATTTTAACCCTGACGCAACTATACCCAAGATCCAGCTGCTAGAAGTTATCTTGGCCTATTGGTTAAAAAATATTTTAATCTACCCCCTACTGGAAAGTCTGATTTATCGGTAGTTGCGTCTACGTTTCGACGATAAAGAGCCTCTGAAGTATGCACCTTTCTTCTTTGGCTCTTTCGGTTCCCAATCCCAGTCTGTATAAGCTCTCCGGAAGGGCATACGTCTCCTGAAGGCATTTCTGAAAGTAGGATTAAACACTTTAGGAAATCCCTTCTTCCTATCCTCTGCCTTCGTGAGGATGTCATCCAGCACAGGGCCAAATAAGTACTCACCCCTGCATGGAATTGTACATAGTTTTGCTCTAGCTTGAGCGTCACCTTTCCAGGTCTTAAGCCAGAGAGCTCGCAGGGCAGCATTCGAGAGACCTGCCGATCTGGCTGCTAACTTTAAGGAGTCTACAGAGGCATCCGCCATGTATGCTACACCCTCACGGATCTGAGATAGAGAATCAAGTAGTTTATCTCTAGGGGCCTTAGCTTTAAGCTGCTCCTCTAGCTGACCCACCCACACCATAACTGATCTGGCAGTGCAGGTACTAGCAACTGCAGGTTTAAATGCTCCAGATGTCGACACCCAAACCTTCTTTAAGAACATGTCCGCCTTTCTGTTGGATGGATCTTTAAGAAGGCCTACATCTTCTAGTGGTAAGGTGGCTGACTTTGATGTGGAAGCCACCGCTGCGTCCACCTTAGGGACTTTTACCCACCCAGCTAAAACTTCGTCATCAAAGGGATATCTCTTCTTTGCAGATGATGGTAAGAACCCCTTATCCTGCTTATTCCATTCACGCTTAACAAGATCTTTAACTGTGTCAACCACCGGAAATGATCTACGATTTTTCTGACACAAACCTGCAAACATATTATCTTGGGTTGATCTGGGTTCCTTATTCTCTGCAATCCCCATGGTCGTGCGTACCGCTTTAACTAATACATCCATATTTTCTACGGAAAAGCATGGTCTTCCCTCTTCGTCTGAAGAGGATAGCGATGAAGAGCCTGAACATTCGCCCTCTTGTAAAGATGGGCTAGAATCTGGCGATAAGTCCCCAGTAGATTTTTCATGCTGTCTGCTTTTAAGGGAATATTCAATCTCTTCCCTGATAACAGCCCTTAGGTTCGATGTACAGAGGGGAGCTTCCTCCTCTAAAGTTCGGCAAATACAAGCCTGACAAAGCTTTTTAAACATAGCTATCTGGCGAAGGTACTGTGCATAAAGCACACTGCTTGTGTTTAGTTTTGACAGTTTTTTTGACCTATAACAAAGCGCAAGAAACGGACCACATCAGCTACTAGGTGTATTTATAACACTCACCAAAGGCTGACCCAAAGAGTACCGGTTCCGGAGCAGGTGAATTGCCACTTGACGCTGGGGCGCTTGCACGATGCCGCCCCCGTACCACACTGTTGCTGCTCCTTGAGCGGCTGCTACCGCTCTTCCGGTGCTGCTCGGGCACCTCCACCTGAAGGTGCTCTGCATCCCCCACAGAGGACATCCTGCCGCACACTGTCCTGCAGCTCCGGTTCACCTTAATACATGCAGCCGCACCTCCTCCCCCGGAAGTACCTGGAGCGCTTCCATTCCTGGATGAGACGCCGGGACCAGCGCTGCGCTCATGCGACCCAGGGCAGCATTCCCCGGCCCCTGGGATCGCGACATCCATGTGCTCAGATGAGGAGGGGTCTGCGAGCAGGACACCCCGACGTTGCTCCAGTGCCCCCGTCTCTGCTGTTCCCACAAATACCGCACAGAGGCTGATGGACCTAGGTAAGACTTCACCTGTCTGTTCCCATCTAGGACAGGAACCCAAAATGGAGTGGCGAGGGGGACCTTTTTAACCTGTAGGTTCCTGTCCTGATGGTGGGCGGATCCCCTCTCTCGTAGGGTGCTGTCGTGGCGGTAGGAAAAAAATCAGTTTCAGCCCTTAACATTTGTTCTATATTGCTTTTTCCTCCCCAAAGCATATAAAAACTTTCACTATACTCTTTATTCACTATTTAGTTATATTTATACACTTTATTCCACTATACTCCACACAAATACTCCACTTTATAATTCTGATGTGTGTTTCCTTACCATTTTCAAATTTGAATTTGTCTGTATGCGCACTACCTGCGTGTATCAGACTATCCATTTCTATCCACCAACGTACAATTTGGGAAGAGAGGTACTATACTATGAACTTTAGAAGATACAGGAAAACACAACCCTAAAAGGATATCTGGCCTTTTCATTACTGCCACATAGGATCACTTTCTCACCTGCATTTGTATGATCAATGGGAGAGTGGCACAAACCTTGAACATTTGTATTCAGTATTTACGATAGGCTCATACTATTTCATAGTTTTGTCATTTTACAGTTTTTTTGAGCACAAGTCGTTAGTGTGTATGTAAATGCTAGCTGTACATATACAAGTGGAAAAGCTCAAGGGCCAGATTCATCAAAAGTTTTTATGCCATTATTCCAGCATAAAAAGCATTAAAAAATTGCATAATTTTGAGGTTGCACTAAAAAGTTGTTACTTTTGGCATTCTCATTTAATTTCACCAAGCTGCAATAAAGTGGACACAGCAGCAGAGCTAGAGCAGGATGGGCGAGTGGCAACATTTTTTAGATAAACCTATTTTTAGGGACCACTTCACTTTTGAACTAAAGGTACCTTCACACTAAGCGACGCTGCAGCGATACAGACAACGATGCCGATCGCTGCAGCGTCGCTGTTTAGTCGTTGTGTGGTCGCTGGAGAGCTGTCACACAGACGGCTCTCCAGCGACCAACGATGCCGAAGTCCCCTGGTAACCAGGGTAAACATTGGGTTACCATTGTAAAAGTAAAAAAAAAAAACACTACATACTCACATTCCGGTGCCCGGCGTCCGCTTCCCTGCACTCCTCCTGCATCCTGTGTCAGCGCCGAACATCTCCGGCATCTCCCACAGAGCAGAGCGGTGACGTCACCGCTCTGCTTTACGGCCGACACTTAGACAGGATGCAGGAGGAGTGCAGGGAAGCGGACGCCGGGCACCGGAATGTGAGTATGTGTTTTTTTTGTGTTTTTTTTAACTTTTACAATGGTAACCAGGGTAAACATCGGGTTACTAAGCGCGGCCCTGCGCTTAGTAACCCGATGTTTACCCTGGTTACCAGTGAAGACATCGCTGGATAGGTGTCACACACACCGATTCAGCGATGTCAGCGGGAGATCCAGGGACGAAATAAAGTTTTGAACTTTCAGCAACGACCAGCGATCTCACAGCGGGATCCTGATCGCTGCTGCGTGTCAAACACAACGATATCGCTAGCCAGGACGCTGCAACGTCACGGATCGCTACCGATATCGTTTAGTGTGAAGGTACCTTTAGAAGGGCCTATATGTAGTGATGAGAGAAAGAGCTTGATAAGGGGTTATCCGTGCAGGCTTGTGTGCAAACAGAGTGTCTCCACCATGCTTAAAATAAGTTAGAATCCCGGGCAGCTGCTTGTCTTGCAGCTGTTCAACAATTACCGTAAGTATTTCTTTCAGACATTTCAGCATCAAAAAAAAGTGTTTCTCTTGGCAGAAAAAACACTGCAATAAAATGCAGGCTTTTGCTGCTTTTTGTGTGTTTTTTTCCAATTCATTAGGATGGGTGAAAAATGCTGCAAAAACGCTGAAAATTGACATGCTGCAGAAACTGCTTCAAATCTGCAAGGAAAAAATAAGCGACATGTACATGAGATTTCATATATCTCATTCACTTTGCTGACACTAGGAAATGCTTCAGTTTTTGTCCCAAAACTACGAGAAAAGATGTGACAAAAAATAAGCATATGATTAACATTTGCACATACTCTTACTCTAGACTTTGGCCTCTGTTCTAGCAGTATTAGGTTAAGTGCACACGTTGCAGAATTACCGCGGAAATTTCCGCAACTCCTGCTGCAGGTATATCGCATGCGGAACTAGCATGCGCATTCCCGCTAAACACTAGCGTTTTGCAAGCGTAATTAGCTTGCAGAATGCTACAGTTTTCCAAGCGATCTGTAGCATCACTTGGAAAACTGATTGACAGGTTGGTCACACTTGCCAAACATAGTGTTTGACAAGTGTGATCTACTTTTTACTATTGATATGGATGCTGTGTGCGAAGGACCTGGGGTGACGTCACGGTCACGTGACCGCAACGTCATCGCAGGTCCTTCACACACAGCATTCCTGGGAACGGAAAGCGCCGCGTGCACCGCTGAGAGGCGGGAAGACTCCGGGACCCATCAGAAGGTAAGTATATCACGATTTTTTATTTTAATTTTTTTTTCTTTTTAACAATTATATGGTGCCCAGTCCATGGAGGAGAGTCTCCTCCACCCTGGGTACCATCCGCACATGATCCGCTTACTTCCCGCATGGTGGGCATAGCCCCATGTGGTAAAAAAGTGGATCAATGCATTCCTATGTGTGCGGAATCCCCGCGATTCCGCAAATTAACCCCTTTCTGTCATTGGACGTACTATTCCGTCCATGTGGGGTGGGCCCTACTTCCCAAGTACAGAACAGTACGTCCAGCGCGATCGGCTGAGCTCACGGGGGGAGCGCGGCCGATCGTCAGCTAGCTATCGCAGCTGACATCCGGCACTATGTGCCAGGAGCGGTCACGGACCACCCCGGGCACATTAACCCACGGCACACTGCGATCAAACATGATCGCAGTGTACCGGCAGTACAGGGAAGCATCACGCAGGGAGGGGGCTCCCTACGTGCTTCCCTGAGACCCCCGGAGCAACGCGATGTGATCGCGTTGCTCCGAGGGTCTCCTACCTCCTTCCTCCCTGCAGCAGGCCCGGATCCAAAATGGCCGTGGCATCCGGGTCCTGCAGGGAGGTGGCTTCACTGCGCCTGCTCAGAGCAGGCGCCGGGAAGCCGCCAGGAGCTGTGCACGTCAGATCGCCGATCTGACACCGTGCACAGCAAAGTGTCATATCGGCGATCTTACACTATAACATGATGCCCCCATGGGGCAATGTTATAGTGTAAAAAAAAAAAAATAAATTCACGTGTAAAAAAACAAAAATTCCCCCCCCCCCAAAAAAAAAAAAATTATATATATATATATTGTTCCTATAAATACATTTCTTTCTCTAAATAAAAAAAAAAAAAAAAACAATAAAAGTACACATATTTAGTATCGCCGCGTCCGTAACGACACGACCTATAAAACTGTCCCACTAGTTAACCCCTTCAGTGAACACCGTAAAAAGAAAAAAAAAAAAAAAAACAAGGCAAAAAAACAACGCTTTATTATCATATCGCCAAACAAAAAGTGGAATAACACGCGATCAAAAAGACGGATATAAATAACCATGATACCGCTGAAAACGTCATCTTGTCCCGCAAAAAACGAGCCGCCATACAGCGTCATCAAAGAAAAAATAAAAAAGTTACAGTCCTCAGAATAAAGCGATGCAAAAATAATTCTTTTTTCTATAAAATAGTTTTTATCGTATAAAAGCGCCAAAACATAAAAAAATGATATAAATGAGGTATCGCTGTTATCGTACAGTTCTCACAACACATCTAGATAAGTTCCTTTGGGGTCTAGTTTCCAATATGGGGTCACTTGTGGGGGGTTTCTACTGTTTAGGTACATTAGGGGCTCTGCAAACGCAATGTGACGCCTGCAGACCAATCCATCTAAGTCTGCATTCCAAATGACGCTCCTTCCCTTCCGAGCTCTGCCATGCGCTCAAACGGTGATTCCCCCCCACATATGGGGTATCAGCGTACTCAGGACAAATTGGACTACTTTTGGGGTCCAATTTCAACTGTTACCCTTGGAAAAATACAAAACTGGGGGCTAAAAAATAATTTTTGTGCAAAAAATAATAATTTGTATTTTCACGGCTCTGCGTTATAAACTGTAGTGAAACACTTGGGGGATCAAAGTGCTCAACACACATCTAGATGAGTTCCTTAGGGGGTCTACTTTCCAAAATGGTGTCACTTGTGGGGGGGTTTCAATGTTTAGGCACATCAGGGGCTCTCCAAACGCAACATGGCGTCCCATCTCAATTCCAGTCAATTTTGCATTGAAAAGTCAAATGGCGCTCCTTCCCTTCCGAGCTCTGCCATGCGCCCAAACAGTGGTTTACCTTCACATATGGGGTATCAAAGTACTCAGGAAAAATTGTACAATAACTTTTGGAGTCTATTTTCTCCTGTTACCCTTGGTAAAAATAAAACAAATTGGAGCTGAAGTAAATTTTTTGTGAAAAAAGTTAAATGTTAATTTTTATTTAAACATTCCAAAAATTCCTATGAAACACCTGAAGGGTTAATAAACTTCTTGAATGTGGTTTTGAGCACCTTGAGGGGTGCAGTTTTTAGAATGGTGTCACACTTGGTTATTTTCTATCATATAGACCCCTCAAAATGACTTCAAATGAGATGTGGTCCCTAAAAAATAAATGGTGTTGTAAAAATGAGAAATTGCTGGTAAATTTTTAACCCTTATAACTCCCTAACAAAAAAAAATTTTGGTTCCAAAATTGTGCTGATGTAAAGTAGACATGTGGGGAATGTTACTTATTAAGTATTTTGTGTGACATATCTCTGTGATTTAATTGCATAAAAATTCAAAATTGCAAAATTTTCAAAATTTTTGCCAAATTTCCGTTTTTTTCACAAATAAACGCAGATAATATCAAAGAAATTTTACCACTATCATGAAGTACAATGTCACGAGAAAACAATGTCAGAATCAGCGGGATCGGTTGAGGCGTTCCAGAGTTATAACCTCATAAAGGGACAGTGGTCAGAATTGTAAAAATTGTCCTGGTCATTAACGTGCAAACCACCCTTGGGAGTAAAGGGGTTAAAGAACATGCTGCATTTTTTTCCGGAATGCATTTCCAATCAGAAAAAAACATGTGCATACAAAATGCGGATTGCATTCTTTTAATAGGATGCTTAATGTGAGCGTTTTTTTGTAGTTTTATCGCGTTTTTATAGCGAAAAAAATGCGAAAAATCCGTAACGTGTGCACACAGCCTTACACTTCAAAAAGGTGTATAAAGGGTGGTCGACCATGCTTTTGTCCTGCCTTAAAAACAAGGGATACTGCCAGGAACAGAGGCATTTGACTTCAAAATAACTGTCTGCCTCAGTATAGTGAATGGTTCTCCCACACATTGCAGAGTGCATAATTGGACTGCGCTGCACAGAACATATTTATTGATCGTCCTGAGTTAGTTGAAATTTCTATCACTCATAGGCAACACAGGAGCAAGGAGCTGACAGAAGAACAAAGGAGAACTGTCCGAGTTCCTGAGAAACACAGAATAATCAGCTGACAGAGCAGAAGGAGCTATGTGCTAAATATGGAGAAGAACTGTCCGAATTCCTGAGAAACACAGAATAATCAGCTGACAGGGCAGAAGTAGCTATGTGCTAAATATGGAGAAGAACTGTCCGAGTTCCTGAGAAACACAGAATAATCAGCTGACAGGGCAGAAGGAGCCATGTATTAAGTACAGAGAAGAACTGTCCGAGTTCCTGAGAAACACAGAATAATCAGCTGACAGAGCAGAAGGAGCTATGTGCTAAATATGGAGAAGAACTGTCCGAGTTCCTGAGAAACACAGAATAATCAGCTGACAGGGCAGAAGTAGCTATGTGCTAAATATGGAGAAGAACTGTCTGAGTTCCTGAGAAACACAGAATAATCAGCTGACAGGGCAGAAGTAGCTATGTGCTAAATATGGAGAAGAACTGTCCGAGTTCCTGAGAAACACAGAATAATCAGCTGACAGGGCAGAAGGAGCCATGTATTAAGTACAGAGAAGAACTGTCCGAGTTCCTGAGAAACACAGAATAATCAGCTGACAGAGCAGAAGGAGCTATGTGCTAAATATGGAGAAGAACTGTCCGAATTCCTGAGAAACACAGAATAATCAGCTGACAGGGCAGAAGTAGCTATGTGCTAAATATGGAGAAGAACTGTCAGGGTTACTGAGAAGCACAATAATCAGCTGACAGGGGAGAAGGAGCCATGTGCTAAATACGGAGAAGAACTGTCAGTTACTAAGAAACACAGAATAATCCGCTGACAGGGGAGAAGGAGCCATGTGTTAAGTACAGAGAAGAACTGTTCCTGTGTTTCAGTAACGACAATCAGCTGACAGGGCAGAAGGAGTTCTGTGCCAACAGCTAACAAAACTGAAGCACTCTGCCGAAAACCATAGTAAACTGCCGATGTGCTGCTTAACAAAGCCTCGGTTTCAGCCAAGAGTATGCACGCTGTATAGGTTCGCCCAATCCTTAGAAGCAGTATTAAGAATAGTGGAACTCTATACAGATTTACCCCGATAAGCAAAATATCTGGTTGAGAAACAGCGTGGGGGCATCTTGAAGGTTTATGAAAGGTTTTCTTCTGGATTACATTTACAAGGTATGATATTTGAAAGTTTACTGAAAAATTGCTTGAGCTACATTATTATTGAGAATGAAAACAGTTATGCTTTAGCCAGTTCAAGACTGGGCCAATTATCCCAGATCCTGACCAAGCATATTCAGTTTTTTCTGTACATGCGGTGAAAAATGTTTTCCAGTTCAGATATTCAAGTAGTTCTTGTCTTTTTCGTGACACAACTTTATTTTTATGTCACAGTTTTGGTTCTTTAAAGTCTATGGGAGGTCCTGAAGCTGTTAAAAATGCATCTATTAAGAATGACATAGCACATGACCATTAGTTATTAGCCATTTCTACAAAACTTATTTAATGATAAAATTTAAAAAATGGGGTATATTTACTATATATTTATTGGCCTGACTAAGTTGTACAGACTACATTTTTTGTACAGTTAAAAGCAGATTGCCATAAAACAAATTAGACATTTTAGAACATTTCCATCCATATTTAAATGAAAGGATGTTACACTGGATTTTTTTTTATTTCAGTTTTTGACATGCCACATGTGACTACAAGTGAACAGAGCCTTAGAATACAATGTAATGATAGTGGAATGACAGCCATATTTAGCTCTTACCTCGGCAGAAGATCCTCCTCTGTCTCTGCTGCTTGTTTATCACGATCATCAATTTTTAATCTTCCATTTTGAGACCGACTGTATAGATGTTTCTTTTTCACTACATTGTTTTTTGTTTTTTTCTCTCTCACTTGGTGTTCCAATTTTTTTTCTGACGATTTGGACTTTTTAGTCTTTTTGGCAGGCTTAGTCGATTTTGCTTTACCTTTTCCTAAAACATATACCAAAACTTTGTTATTTGCCTTCATGATATATTATTTGCCATAAAAGCGGTCTCCAACTCAACACTAAGAAGCTAGCCTTCTTACACATAAGAACAAAATATCGGGACAGAAACTAGGAGCTTTACATCTCATTCTAAAGTCATAGGCATTAATATTGGGTTGGTCCCCCTTGCAGCCATAACAGCTACCACAAAACATACAAAACATACAAGGTCCGGTGGTATTTCTACCACTTCATCCAAAAAAGCATTACTGTGGTCAGGCACTGGTATTGGAGGAGACAGTCTGAAAGGTGTTCAATGGGGATGAAGTCAATAATCCAAATGCCAGTCAAATTATCACATCCCAAACTCACTCAACCATGACTCTGCATTACATTATGTACTGGGGCACAATTTCATGAACTGTCTTGTTACAATGGTGACATCCTTTTACAGTACGATATTCTCACGACGTATCCCATTTCACTGTAGAGTAATTATAACAGCAGACAAATTACTGACATTTCTATCTCTCTCATCTCACTGTAGAGCGATAAGTTTCCTGAGATTTCTAGATAGGCTGTGCGTGCGTGGAGGAGAGGGGGGTGGAGGAGGGGTCAGAACAGCAGAAGTTACAGTGCTAAAATAAAGGAGGAGAGCTGATGGAAGGGCTTGCAATGTGACACAGCTAAACTCAGCTGCACTGCCCCGCCACCCCCCCCCCCCCCCCAATACACCAACTCCTGCACAATAGACCAGGAGATCATGACTGATTTCCAACATTTACACAAGGGAGAGGAAAAAATAAGCCCCTGGATACTGTTTTTCTAACATTTAGATGTAAACCCTGAAGTGCTTAAAGCACAGAAACAAAATGTGAATTTAGTCTTTTTTGTGATTTTTGGGAGGCAGAATGAACAAAATTGAAAGCAATTCAACTTCTATTTTTTTTTCTTTTAACCCATTCACTCATGGGTATTCTTTTGGTTAGTACGACTTCAAGAGTATCAGAGATTTACAGTTTTTTATGCATTCTACTTGAACACACTAAACACTTCACAAAACTTTTTTTTAATCAGCATATTCTGAGTGCCATAACTTTTCTAGTTTTTTGCCAATAGTCATGTGTGGGCTTTTTTTTTTTTTTTTTTGAGAGAGATTATTTGATGCCCTTATTCATACTTCTTACATAAGACTTTTTTGGATCATGCCTTATACTACCTTTTGAATGGTGAAATGCATTTTTGCTGTTTTTTATTCTCTGCCAAACACACACACTCTAGGCAGTAATTCAAATGAATTTCAAGAGCTTGCGTCATTCCAGGATGCGCCAATACTGAGTTCTTGTTTTAACGCAAAAATGAGTGTTTATTGGCCTAAAGAGGTTGTCCACTATCCTGATGCGTATAACAGCCGAGTGTTGTGCGATAAAACGTCACATATCACTTAGACCTGTGTTACTCTATAGGGCAGCTCAGATCCGTGATTATTTTCTCATGCCAATTCGGCATGAGAAAACAATCACAGCTTGCTTCGACTGCATCTAAGAATCAGACTGCACTCACCTATAAAAGTTGATGTGTGCAGTGCGATTACAGCAGATATTGACAATGGTGGAGATGGAGAAATTACTTTCTCTGTACCTGTGCTGTGATTCTCTCATGGGAGAGGATTGTAGCACAGTGCACTGACACTCGGCTCTTGCTGGCAGTAGAGATTGAGCCGAGTGTCATTTGCATTCTGTAGCCAATGCTCTCTGGCTAATGTGACACTAGCCTAACAGCTGTCCTGTGGACAAACTAACCCACTTGAGGAAATCAGCAGCTCCTCCAGGATAACCATGGGCCTGGATCAACATGTTAGGCTATGGGCTGAACTAGATGGACTTAAAGGGCCACTGTCACCCCCCCCCCAGCCGTTATAAACTAAAAGAGCCACCTTGTGCAGCAGTAATGCTGCAGTCTAACAAGGTGGCTCTTTTAGTTTTTGATTCATTTATTAGCTCAATAAAGCGTTTTATAAATTGGCCACACATACCAGATATTATACCTGGAGGCGGTCCGAAGCGTCCTGTATGAATCCCCCAACTGCCGTCACTCTTCTCTTCAGGGGCGATGGTACCCGCCCCCTGAGCGCTGTTATCTTCTGAAATCCAGCGCCTGCGCTGTGCGTGCTTGCCTGGGGCCTGCGCAGTGTTCATTGTCAGTGCGGCCACCCTGTTGCTGAATCCCCCGCCCCGCACTGTTATTCATTATGCACAGTGCGGGGCTGGCATTCCTGGGCATGCGCACTGCGCTTGTCAGACGCTCCCCCGGTCCCCCGCCTTCCAGCATTGCCCGAATATACAGGTTTCATTGCCGACGTTTGGAACAGCCACAAAGAACAACGCTGGAAGGCGGGGGACCGGGGGAGCGTCTGACAAGCGCAGTGCGCATGCCCAGGAATGCCAGCCCCGCACTGTGCATAATAAATAACACAGTGCGGGGCGGGGATTCAGTAACAGGGTGGCCGCACTGCCCGCACCTGCGCAGTCAGGCACCCTGCATCTGAGCTGCTACTGATAATGAAGACTGCGCAGGCCCCAGGCAGGCACGCACAGCGCAGGCGCCGGATTTAAGAAGCAACAACGCGAAGGGGGCGGGTACCATCGGCCCTGAAGAGAAGAGTGACGGCCGTTGGGGGATTCATACAGGACGCTTCGGACCGCCTCCAGGTATAATATCTGGTATGTGTGGCCAATTTATAAAACGCTTTATTGAGCTAATAAATGAATCAAAAACTAAAAGAGCCACCTTGTTAGACTGCAGCATTACTGCTGCACAAGGTGGCTCTTTTAGTTTATAACGGCTGGGGGGGGGGTGACAGTGGCCCTTTAAAGTCTTCCTTCAGCCTTAAATACTATGTTACTATGCATTTAAGTGTGTGGGTGTAACATATAAAAAAGAAAAAAAAAAAAAATGGGGAAAAGTTCACAGGTTACAAATACTTTTTCAAGGCACTGTATATACTGTGATGCAGTGACCTATGTTACAGCCAGGGGGCGCTGTATGTGCGCCTCAGGATACGCATGGAGGCCTATCTGTAATGGTAATAATGAAACAGTGTCCGGCGTGGCTGTAAATGGCCGGTATGTGTCGCAGAGGGAGTCTGCACTGTAAGCCTGTAGTATTATTGTTCTGGGACCTGTAGTCCCACAAGTATTTGTATAGTTAAAAGGGAGGTTTGCAGGGCTAGTTGAAGAGCTGGGTGCGACTGGCTAACCACACACCTCCCACCTATGGGGGTGGTTACAGCTACATAATGTGATCAGGGTTTGGTCACATGTTGAGAGTGTATGGACCGGAATGGTCAGTGTGTAAAGTCCTGGATGGTGGGGGGCGTGTCCTAGCTGGCCATGTGAGCGGTCACATAGGAGAGAGCTCCCGCTGTCATTATTGCTCTAAAGGTACCTTCACACTAAACGATATCGCTAGCAATCCGTGACGTTGCAGCGTCCTGGCTAGCGATATCGTTTAGTTTGACACGCAGCAGCGATCAGGATCCTGCTGTGATATCGCTGGTCGTTGAACAAAGTTCAGAACTTTATTTGGTCGTCAGACCGGCGTGTATCGTCGTGTTTGACACCAAAAGCAACGATACCAGCGATGTTTTACACTGGTAACCAGGGTAAACATCGGGTTACTAAGCGCAGGGCCGCGCTTAGTAACCCGATGTTTACCCTGGTTACCAGTGTAAAATGTAAAAAAACAAACAGTACATACTCACCTTCGCGTCCCCCGGCGTCCGCTTCCCACACTGACTGAGCGGCGTAAAGTGAAAGTGAAAGTACAGCACAGCGGTGACGTCACCGCTCTGCTGTTAGGGCCGGCGCTCAGTCAGTGCAGGAAGCGGACGCCGGGGGACGCGAATGTAAGTATGTACTGTTGTTTTTTTTTTTACATTTTACGCTGGTAAAAGCGGCCCTGCGCTTAGTAACCCGATGTTTACCCTGGTTACCCGGGGACCTCGGCATCAAACAGCGAAGCTGCAGCGATCGGCATCGTTGTCGCTATCGCTGCAGCGTCGCTTAATGTGAAGGTACCTTAATCCTGTGCAGACGCCGCTGTCCGCATTAAAGTGTGACACCTGCTGACTGAAGGTCTCGGGAGCGGTGGAGCATGGCGGGGAGGACTGGTGGAGGAAGAAATGACCCGGAGGCGGCAGAAAGACACGGGGGCTGGAGAGGCCGATGCATTTCAAGATGGCGCCACGGCCAGGGAGGACGATGACAGGCCTAACGCTGCATGTCAGACGCTTGGAGGCTGCTGCAAAATTGAGAAAGTTTGCCCGGGAGGATGACGTGGAGGAAGCAAAGCTGTCTGCTGAAGATGGATCTGAAGGTGAGGAGGAGGTTGAAACAACCGCTGAAGGAAGGGCTGAGGTACAGAAGGGGGAGGGAGAAGGTGGCATGGCTGCTGCAGCAGAGACTCAAAGAAGTGGAACTAGGAGGGGAGCCGACCCTGAAGGACGTATTTATACTGATGTCCTCATGTAAACAGTCCCTAAATGACTTGACCCTTCAGATGCAGGAGGTTAAAGGGGAGATTGTACAAATAAATGCTGCCATACAGAAAATGGACAAACACATGGGAGAGGTGAAAGAGAGGGTGAGCACTGCAGAGGATCATGTTGCAAGATTGCAACAGACAGACAAAAGGTTTGCTCAAAAGATATCAGAACTGGCGGCAAAAAATGAGGATCCGGAAAATAGATCTCCGAATAGTGGGTCTGCCTGAAAAATCTGAGGGGAGAAATCCTACTGAATATATTGAAAACTGGCTGAGGGAGAAGATTGGGGTCGAGGCCCTGACGTAAGTTTTTGCAGTTGAAAGAGCACACAGGGTTCCACCGCAGCCCCCTCCCCCCAGAGCTAATCCCTGTACCATGTTGGCCAAGATATTCAACTATAGAGACAGAGACACTGTTCTTAGAAAGGCCAGAGAAATGGAGGATCTCACGGTTGGAGGACAGAGAATTGCCATGTATTCGGACTACGCCGCTGCGGTCCAGAAACAGAGAATGCAGTTTACTGGTGTCTAGAGACGACAGAGAGCTGGAGGTGCAATACTCCATGTTATTTCCGGCGAGGCTAAGAGTGGTGGCTTTTGATAGAGTTCAATTTTTCTTGACAACGGAGGACACTACTCAGTGGATTGATATTAATGCCAAGAAAATAGAAGCTAAAGGAGACTGAGAATTCGTTTGGATATGGATATGGGATGTCTGTTTCTCTTTGAAAGAGGAGAATTGGGTTAATTGCATACCTGTTTAATGCTTGTATTCTTTTCAATTATGAAAGAGTTGAGTTTAGCCATTCTGGTTCTTTGGCCAGACAATGCTGCAATAGATAACATGGAGGGCAGAGGAGGGTCTTAAAAAAAAAAAATAAGGTGTTCGCGAATGTGTATTATAAACTTTTTACTCCGTTCTATGTTTTGAAATGTTTTAGATGAATGAAAAGAGTTGTGACCTTAATGATGGCGGGAGAGAGAAGTAGAAAGTAAACCAAGGGAGAGTGTCTCTCTAATGGGCAGAGGAGCCCCACTCTCGAGGAGGGGAAAAAGCTTTATAGTTAGTGGGAGGGTAGGGGTGGGAGTTGGAAGTTCACAGGGTGGGGGGGAGGGGTTAGACAGCTCACTCAGGCCAAGAAATAAGGTTACTCTGAAGGTTGATGAGAGGTATGATGGGGGACCGTATTAAAATATTGAGTTGGAAAATAAGAGGCCTGGAGGATACGACCAGACGGGCGGCAGTTTTACAGTATGCTCGTGATCAAAGATATATCTGCTTGAAACACATTTAGTGTGTGTGAGGGTTAAGGTCTTGTTCAGGCGCTGGATACAGATCGCGTATCACTCTACTTTCTCCACGTACTCAAGGGAAATGTCAGTACTGATATGTGTGGGGGTGCGATATGAGGAGATGAAGGTGTATGCTGATGCAGATGGTCAATATGTGGTGGTGAAATGTAAATTGCGTTTAGTGCTCAGAACAGGGGGGGACTGTTTTAAAATTCAAGGCGATTTAGTGTTGGAGTATGTGTATGGAGAAGGGGCAACGAGAGGGGTTATTTCCACCTTGTACTGAGACCTACTACATACTCATTTACTGTGTTTTCGATTGGAGCTAGTACTAAATGGGAAAGAGAATTGGGCCATTTAGAGGATGAAACATGGATGTCTGTGTTAGAATGGATACCAAAACTGTCACTGAATGAACCATATAGACTGTCTCAGCTTTATACCCTAAATAGATTGTATAGATATCCAGATGTTTTGTATAAGGCCGGATTGCGGTCTGACTGAGTTCCCTAGGTGTAGGAATGACAATGCTAGACTGCTTCACCAGCTCTGGGCGTGTCCGAGGTTGGCTGCTATCTGGTTAGTGATTATCAGCCGAATAGAGGGGGCTTATAGATGTGTGGTCCCAAGAGAACCAGTGGTGTGCTTGTTGGGATATGTAGAGGAGATAAGAGTAGATAACAATTTGAACATCGCAATTGCTAGACTATTGTACATGGCTCGGAAGGTCATAGCAAGAAACTGGATAAAAGAGGATCCCCCTTCGAAAGGAGAATACATTAAATATGTGAAACATGTTATTACCCTAGAAAAGGGAGATAACCAGAAAAAAGGGACAATGGAGTTATATGATGAACTGTGGACGCCTTGGCTAGAATTGGGGTAGGGGAGGGATATGCTAAGGGAAGAGCGTGAGCTGTCTAAATGGGAAGAAGGGGGGGGGGGTAATCTTCCCAAAATCCCTGTATTGTTGTAAAATGTTTATGTGATTTTATCCTTAATAAAAATCTATTTGGGTTAAAAATAAAAAAAAAAGTCCTGGATGGACTGTGTTGGAATGTCCTGTAGTGGAGTGGACTGGATTCCTGGAAGCACATGGTGAGGCCATGGACTGAGGGCCTGTGTGTTGGAAGTGCCTGGAGCTGGACTTCCTGAATAGTGCACGGAGAGGCCTTATCAGCAGAGCCTGTGATGGCTACGGTGTTGAGGAAGCTACAGTTCCGTCTGCGGGTCTGGACTATCTGAAGTGCCCTGTTCACAAGGACGGTGATCCCAGTTCGGCAACTTTCCTGGGAACCAGGAATGACAGGAGTCAGTGTGTGGAGCAGGAGCTCCTGTAAGGTAACTCCAGATAAAGGGGGTTACAGGCATAGAAGTATCTGACATTGGAACAGACTGTCGGTGGTTAATGTGTTCCATTGATGTATATAATGAACTGTTTGTGATGCGGTTTAGGAGTCTAAAACTGGAATAGACTGTTTTTGTGAGAAACCGTGCCTGAGTGTTTTAATACCATTGCCAAGCGAGTGTCCCCGAACGCACTCAGGGAGCGCCATCTCAGAATACACACAGTGCAACTTAATATACTGTATATACGGAGTATAAGCTGACTCAAGTATAAGCAGAGTATTAGCAATAACTTGGCACTCAATTGTATATGAAGTGAAAAAAATTACATTTATTTCGTGTCGAGACATAGAACCAATAGATGTTGAACGTTTTCGGTCCCAAGTGGGCCTTCCTCAGAACAATTCAATTTATCTGGATTGCTGGTTAGCACATACAGTTATATGAAAAAGTGTGGGCACCCCTATTAATCTTAAGCTTAATGTTTTATAAAAATTGTTTTTTTGCAACAGCTATTTCAGTTTCATATATCTAATAACTGTTGGACACAGTAATGTTTCTGCCTTGAAATGAGGTTTATTGTACTAACAGAAAATGTGCAATCTGCATTCAAACAAAATTTGACAGCTGCATAAGTATGGGCACCTCACCAGAAAAGTGACATTAATATTTAGTAGATCCTCCTTTTGCAAAAATAACAGCCTCTAGTCGCTTCCTGTAGCTTTTAATGAGTTCCTGGACCCTGGATGCAGGTATTTTTGACCATTCCTCTTTACAAAACAATTCCATTTCAGTTAAGTTTGATGGTAGCCGAGCATGGACAGCCTTCTTCAAATGATCCCACAGATGTTCAATGATATTCAGGTCTGGGGACTGGGATGGCCATTCCAGAACAGTGTAATTGTTCCTCTGCATGAATGCCTGAGTAGATTTGGAGCGGTGTTTTGGATCATTGTCTTGCTGAAAGATCCTTTCCCTGCGTAACTTCAACTTTGTCACTGATTCATGAACATTATTGTCAAGAATCTGCTGATACTGAGAGGAATCCATGCGTTCCTCAACTTTAACCCCTTCATGACCCAGCCTATTTTGGCCTTAATGACCTTGCCGTTTTTTGCAATTCTGACCAGTGTCCCTTTATGAGGTAATAACTCAGGAACGCTTCAACGGATCCTAGCGATTCTGAGATTGTTTTTTCGTGACATATTGGGCTTCATGTTAGTGGTAAATTTAGGTCGATAATTTCTGAGTTTATTTGTGAAAAAAACGGAAATTTGGCGAAAATTTTGAAAATTTCGCAATTTTCACATTTTGAATTTTTATTCTGTTAAACCAGAGAGTTATGTGACACAAAATAGTTAATAAATAACGTTTCCCACATGTCTACTTTACATCAGCACAATTTTGGAAACAAATTTTTTTTTTTGCTAGGAAGTTATAAGGGTTAAAATTTGACCAGTGATTTCTCATTTTTACAACAAAATTTACAAAACCATTTTTTTTAGGGACCACCTCACATTTGAAGTCATTTTGAGGGTTCTATATGGCTGAAAATACCCAAAAGTGACACCATTCTAAAAACTGCACCCCTCAAGGTGCTCAAAACCACATTCAAGAAGTTTATTAACCCTTCAGGTGTTTCACAGCAGCAGAAGCAACATGGAAGTAAAAAATGAACATTTAACTTTTTAGTCACAAAAATGATCTTTTAGCAACAATTTTTTTATTTTCCCAAGGGTAAAAGGAGAAACTGGACCACGGACGTTGTTGTCCAATTTGTCCTGAGTACGCTGATACCTCATATGTGGGGGTAAACCACTGTTTGGGCGCACGGCAGGGCTCGGAAGGGAAGGAGCGCCATTTGACTTTTTGAATGAAAAATTGGCTCCAATCTTTAGCGGACACCATGTCGCGTTTGGAGAGCCCCCGTGTGCCTAAACATTGGAGCTCCCCCACAAGTGACCCCATTTTGGAAACTAGACCCCCCAAGGAACTTATCTAGAAGCATAGTGAGCACTTTAAACCCCCAGGTGCTTCACAAATTGATCCGTAAAAATGAAAAAGTACTTTTTTTTCCCCAGAAAATTATTTTAGCCTCAATTTTTTCATTTTCACATGGGCAACAGGATAAAATGGATCCTAAAATTTGTTGGGCAATTTCTCCTGAATACGCCGATACCTCATATGTGGGGGTAAACCACTGTTTGGGTGCACGGCAAGGCTCGGAAGGGGAGGCGTGCCATTTGACTTTTTGAATGGAAAATTAGCTCCAATCGTTAGCGGACACCATGTCGCGTTTGGAGAGCCCCTGTGTGCCTAAACATTGGAGCTCCCCTACAAGTGACCCCATTTTGGAAACTAGACCCCCCAAGGAACTTATCTAGATGCATAGTGAGCACTTATAACCCCCAGGTGCTTCACAGAAGTTTATAACGCAGAGCCGTGAAAATAAAAAATAATTTTTCTTTCCTCAAAAATGATTTTTAGCCCAGAATTTTTTATTTTCCCAAGGGTAATAGGAGAAATTGGACCCCAAATGTTGTTGTCCAGTTTGTCCTGAGTACGATGATACCCCATATGTGGGGGTAAACCACTGTTTGGGCGCACGGCAGGGCTCGGAAGGGAGGCACGCCATTTGGCTTTTTGAATGGAAAATTAGCTCCAATCATTAGCGGACACCATGTCGCGTTTGGAGAGCCCCTGTGTGCCTAAACATTGGAGCTCCCGCACAAGTGACCCCATTTTGGAAACTAGACCTCCCAAGGAACTAACCTAGATGTGTGGTGAGCACTTTGGACCCCCAAGTGCTTCACAGAAGTTTATAACGCAGATCCATGAAAATAAAAAATAATTTTTCTTTTCTCAAAAATGATTTTTTAGCCCACAATTTTTTATTTTCCCAAGGGTAACAGGAGAAATTGGACCCCAAAAGTTGTTGTCCAGTTTCTCCTGAGTACGCTGATACCCCATATGTGGGGGTAAACCACTGTTTTGGCACACGTCGGGGTTCGGAAGGGAAGTAGTGACGTTTTGAAATGCAGACTTTAATGGAATGCTCTGCGGGCGTCAGGTTGCTTTTGCAGAGCCCCTGATGTGCCTAAACAGTAGGAACTCCCCACAAGTGACTCCATTTTGGAAACTAGACCCCCAAGGGAACTTATCTAGATGTGTGGTGAGCACTTTGAACCCCCAAGTGCTTCACAGAAGTTTATAACGCAGAGCCGTGAAAATAATAAATGTATTTCCTTTCCTCAAAAATATTTTTTTAGCCCAGAATTTTTTATTTTTGCAAGAGTAACAGGAGAAATTGGACCCAAAAGTTGTTGTCCAGTTTCTCCTGAGTACGCTGATACCCCATATATGGGGGTAAACCACTGTTTGGGCACATGCCGGGGCTCGGAAGGGAAGTAGTGACGTTTTGGAATGCAGACTTTGATGGAATGGTCTGCGGGCATCATGTTACGTTTGCAGAGCCCCTGATATGCCTAAACAGTAGAAACCCCCCACAAGTGACCCCATTTTGGAAACTAGACCCCCCAAGGAACTTATCTAGATGTGTGGTGAGCACGTTCAACCCCCAAGTGCTTCACAGAAGTTTACAACGCAGAGCCGTGAAAATAAAAAATCATTTTTCTTTCCTCAAAAAAGATGTTTTAGCAAGCAATTTTTTATTTTCACAAGGGTAACAGGAGAAATTGGGCCCCAATATTTGTTGCCCAGTTTGTCCTGAGTACGCTGGTACCCCAAATGTGGGGCTAAACCACTGTTTGGGCGCACGTCGGGGCTTGGAAGGGAGGGAGCACCATTTGACTTTTTGAACGCAAGATTGGCTGGAATCAATGGTGGCGCCATGTTGCGTTTGGAGACCCCTGATGTGCCTAAACAGTGGAAACCCCTCAATTCTAACTTCAACACTAACCCCAACACACCCCTAATCCTAATCGTAGCCATAACCCTAATCACAACCCTAACCCCAACACACCCCTAACCACAACCCTAACCGCAACACACCCGTAACCCTAATTCCAACCCTAATCCTAACCCTAATCCCAACCCTAACCCTAATCCCAACCCTAACCACAACTGTAACCCCAACGCACCCCTAACCCTATCCGTAACCCTAACCACAAGCCTAATCTTAACCCTATTTCCAACCCTAGCCCTAATTCCAACCCTAACCCTAAGGCTATGTGCCCACGTTGCGGATTCGTGTGAGATTTTTCCGCACGATTTTTGAAAAATCTGCAGGTAAAAGGCACTGCGTTTTACCTGCGGATTTACAGCAGATTTCCAGTGTTTTTTTGTGCGGATTTCACCTGCGGATTCCTATTGAGGAACAGGTGTAAAACGCTGCGGAATCCGCACAAAGAATTGACATGCTGCGGAAAATACATTGCAGCGTTTCTGCACGGAATTTTCCGCACCATGGGCACAGCGGATTTGGTTTTCCATAGGTGTACATGGTACTGTAAACCTGATGGAAAACTGGTACGAATTTGCAGCGGCCAATCCGCTGCGGATCCGCGGCCAATCCGCTGCGGATCCGCGGCCAATCCGCTGCGGATCCGCAGCCAAATCCGCACTGTGTGCACATGCCATAACCCTAACCCTACCCCTAACCCTACCCGTAACCCTAACCCTACCCCTAGTTCTAACCCTAACCCTAGTGGAAAAAGAAAAAAAAATATTTTCTTTATTTTATTATTGTCCCTACCTATGGGGGTGATAAAGGGGGGGTTTATTTATTATTTTTTTTATTTTGATCGCTGTGATAGAACCTACCACAGCGATCAAAATGTACTTTGTAATGAATCTGCCGGCCGGCAGATTCGGCGGGCGCACTGAGCATGCGCCCGCCATTTTGGAAGATGGCGGCACCCATGGAGGAGGCGGACGGGCACCGGGAGCCTCGGTAAGTATAAGGGGGGGGGTGATCGGGGCACGGGGGGGCGTCGGAGCACGGGGGGTGACATAGGAGCACGGGGGGGCGGACAGGAGGACGGGGGAGCGGAGCACAGGACGGCGGGGACTACGGGACAGACCGGTGGCTTGGGGGGGCGATCGGTGGGGTGGGGGGGGTCACTTCAGTATTTCCAGCCATGGCCGATGATATTGCAGCATCGGCCATGGCTGGATTGTAATATTTCACCAGTTTTTTAGGTGAAATATTACAAATCGCTCTGATTGGCAGTTTCACTTTCAACAGCCAATCAGAGCGATCGTAGCCACGGGGGGGGGGGGGGGGGGTGAAGCCACCCCCCCTGGGCTGAAGTACCACTCCCCCTGTCCCTGCAGAACGGGTGAAATCGGAGTTAACCCTTTCACCCGCTCTGCAGCGACGCGATCATTCCATGACGCCACATAGGCGTCATGGGTCGGATTGGCACGGGTTTTCATGACGCCTACGTGGCGTCAAAGGTCGGGAAGAGGTTAACAAGATGCCCGATGCCGGCATTGGCCACACAGCCCCAAAGCATGATGGAACCTCCACCAAATTTTACTGTGGGTAGCAAGTGTTTTTCTTGAAATGCTGTGTTTTTTTGCCGCCATGCATAACGCCTTTTTGTATGACCAAACAACTCAATCTTGGTTTCATCAGTCCACAGGACCTTCTTCCAAAAAGAAAATGGCTTCTCCAAATGTGCTTTTGCATACCTCAGCCGACTGTTTGTGGCGTGCTTGCAGAAACGGCTTCTTTCACATCACTCTCCCATACAGCTTCTCCTTGTGCAAAGTGCGTTGTATAGTTGACCGATGCAGTGTGACACAATCTGCAGCAAGTTGATGCTGCAGCTCTCTGGAGGTGGTCTGAGGATTGTTCTTGACTGATCTCACCATTCTTCTTCTCTGCCTTTCTGATGTTTTTCTTGGCCTGCCACTTCTGGCCTTAACAAGAACTGTACCTGTGTTCTTCCATTTCCTTACTATGTTCCTCACAGTGGAAATTGACAGGTTAAATCTCTGAGACAGCTTTTTGTATCCTTCCCCTGAACAACTATGTTGAATAACCTTTGTTTTCAGACCATTTGAAAAGTTGTTTTGAGGAGCCCATGACGCCACTCTTCAGAGGAGATTCAAACAGGAGAACAACTTGCAAGTGGCCACTTTAAGTAGCTTTTCTCATGATTGCATACACCTGGCTATGAAGTTCAAAGCTCAATGAGGTTACAAAACCCAAAAAAGTGCTTTAGTAAGCCAGTAAAAAGTACGTAGGAGTATTTAAAACAAGAAAATGATAAGGGTGCCCATACTTATGCACCTGTCAAATTTTGTTTGAATGCAGATTGCACATTTTGTTAGTACAATAAACCTCATTTCAAGGCAGAAACATTACTGTGTCCAACAGTTATTAGATATATGAAACTGAAATAGCTGTTGCAAAAAAAACATTTTTTATAAAACATTAAGCTTAAGATTAATAGGGGTGCCCAAACTTTTTCATATAACTGTATAATCAGATGGGAAAATCCTCTGATATTACGGGTTATCACTGTAAATCGTTGCTGTAATGTCAGTATACTGGTTTTTGAGGGGGCTGTTGGCATACTAAGCCGCATAGGAGTATGGTGGCTCATGCGGTGTAAGAAGCTCCAGCGCTGGTGGCGTTCTATGTCGCCAATGAGGATGCGCAAGTATAAGCCGAGGAACCTAATTTTACCACAAAAAACTGGGAAAACGTAATGACTCGCGCATAGCCCTGGTAAGTATTGTCCCCTCATCCCCATCCTGGTACGTATCTTCATCGGGTATTCTTCCTTTAATAGGCATTTTTCTGTGCCCAAAGTTAAAATAAACGCTAATCCTATGCATGACAGCGAATTAAAATTTCACTTACGTATTATAGTGAGATTACAGACATGTTATGACCCCTGCAAAATGACAATTTGTTATAGATTTTATATTTGGGCAAAATCTTAAGGGTACAAAACAGGAAAACATGTACACAACACACATGCACTTTACCTTTTCTACTTAGAATATTACATTTTGTGTCTAAATCCTTAAAAACGGATACAATTGTCTTATTGCCCTTTCGCCTGAGACTATGCTCGGTTTGCTTTTGTAATATTGGACTCCTAGTTTTCTCAGCATGCTGTGAATCATTGCCATCTGGGTTTTCAACTGGCAACATCTCTTGAAAACCATCCTCCTCCTCTTCTACATTGTGTGGAATATCAGCATCTTGAGATGATGCCATTGGCTTTTCAATCTGTTCAAGGACCTCCTGTGTTTCCACATCTTTAGTTTCAGTACCTGGTTCAACCCCTTCTCCAGTTCCTGAAGGAGCAACTGCCTGAGAAACAAAAATACTTTGAGCACAGAAGCATTACTCATGTCGGCATATACAGGCTTTAATGTATGTACCTGCATAGATTCCGTAACGGCTATTTTTGAAGACCTGGTTTCCTTTTTTTCACTGCATTTTTTCTGCTCCGATTTCGAGTTTGTCATTTGCAGGGTAGTTTTCTCTCCCGTGTTAACATAACCATGTTGTGTAGGTTTTGCCTTTACAGGCAATGTAAGATGGCAGGATTTATTTTTGCTTGACACTCCTTCTAAATCAAACTCTTCATCAGTAATGGCAGTGAATGAAATAGGAGGGGGTTCAGAGACAACAGGTGATCTAGTTGAAAATATGAAAGAAACTTATCATGCAAAATTGGTAAAACCGAACTTAAAATTTTACACAATTACTGGTAATCACAAGGTGGATATGCGACATTCTAAATAGTTTTTAACAATCACTGGGCACCATGAAAATTATTTCCATCAATGAGCAGTGTATTACAGAGCAAGAAATGCTAAACAGCTAAAGGGAACCAGTCAGGAAAATCATCCAGTCCAAACCGCTGGCATCATTATAGGACACTGGCTGCATGATTGCAGTCAGGTATATTTTTCCTGAAACGCTCTGGCAATTCAGAGAAAATATATTGTGAAGACCCTCTTCCTAGCACGGACGTAAGTAACCGACAGATCTCTCTCCACGTATATACGAGGATCAATCACCTGCAGTGGTTCTAGGAAGACCCGGCAGGGAGTAGAGCCAGAATAGACAGTGTCTGGAGCTTCAATGTATAATTTCACTGAAACACCGGGCATCATAGCACACTTGACAGGATCAGTACAAAGGGATACAAACTTTCCATCCATATTTACAGGCAGAAACTACCTTAATTTGATGCAAGTACTTCTGCATTAGAGAAATGGTGTACTCTATATACCGGTAATTGCTTAGATATTTGGAAATCGAGTCTTCCAGTTGAAAGTTGTCTCAGACGGTGCCTCCCACAAAACTCATAGATTTGGCCCTGGCATCTGATACCAAATACCCCTTGAGGAATTTCCGACCACTGTGCTACAGAGACTACACCCTTCTTAGCTGCAGTCATTATTAGGGGTAGAGAAAATTAATTCTGCTTATTTGGATTTTTGGGCCTTTAATACTAGTAGGATGGGGTTTATATAAAACTTTATGGGTGCCTTTATAATGAGATAGCTGCACAGAAGAAATGTAATAAGGCGGGAACTTGATCTGAATAAACAAATGGAATCTGCTAAGCAGACATGTATTGCTGATCCTACTAACTTGAGTAGGTCTCCTCATTTACATGCATAAAGAGAATGGTTTGGGTTTTGTTTTAATAAGGAAAAGACTAGGAAAATTTTACTACCTAAAGAATCGGCCAGCTTTGAAATGGAGGATAAAAACCAAGAGGCTTTTTGGCCTTTCTAGCTCCCTTATTATCCTGGGAGTGCTAAATTAAGAGGGTCTCTTCTGTTGTGATCAGTCAGTCAATGATTAAGAAAATTTGACCAAAATTATGGCCGTGTGAACAAGCCCTAATAGTTGAGAGTGCGGTCTGTGGGAGGGGAGGGTTGGGAGAGCAGCACTTGAACCAATGTTATTCAATGGGGCAGTGCAGACGAGTGATTTTTCGTTTTTTTTTTTCCTTAACTAATTGAATGCATATGGGTAAAAAAAAAAAAGAAAATCTACCCCATAGTGAGACCGTAGAATATCTGCTTTTTCCTGATGCATTTCAATTCAGTAACGTAGTAAACTGGAAATGGTCTTGTAAACGGTTACAGGCAATCTGTCAGCAGGTTTTTGGGATGTAATCAATGGACAGCATGACGTAGGGGTTAAAACACAGAATCACACAACAACTTGTCACAAGTCAAGCTGTGTGTTTAGTTACACTGAAGGTTTGCTCACCTGGTGATAATCATGGCTGTGACTAGCTGGCACATGCTTGCAAGTCCGGCTCCCCCCCCCTCCTTTGATGAGCATCTGTCTACAGACCATGTATACAAAGGACTGATGTGGGCGGGGGCAGCTTTCTGCCGTTACTAAATTGAAGAACGCTGTGTGATAACAGCTGCACCCAGTAAACTAAGGGATACATTGCTGGAATCAGGGTCTCTTTGCTTACATCAGGATGATCTCAGGTGAGGTAGCAAAAAATCTGCTGAAAGATTCCCTTTAACCCCTTCACCACCGGAGCTTTTTCCGTTTTTTCGTTTTCGTTTTTTGCTCCCCTCCTTCCCAGAGCCATAACTTTTTTATTTTTCCGTTAATATGGCCATGTGAGGGCTTATTTTTAGCGGAACGAGATGTACTTTTGAACGATACCATTAGTTTTACCATGCCGTGTAAGAGAAAACGGGAAAAAATTCCAAGTGTGATGAAATTGCAAAAAAAGGGCAATCTCACACTTGTTTTTTGTTTGGCTTTTTTGCTAGGTTCACCAAATGCTAAAACTAACCTGCCATTATGATTCTCCAGGTCATTACGAGTTCAAAGACACCTAACAGGTCTAGGTTATTTTTTATCTAAGTGGTGAAAAAAATTCCAAACTTTGCTTTAAAAAAAAAAAAAAAAAAAAAAAAAAAAAATTGTGCGATTTTCCGATACCCATAGCGTCTCCAATTTTCGTGATCTGGGGTCGGGTGAGGGCTTATTTTTTGCGTGCCGAGCTGGCGTTTTTATTGATACCATTTTGGTGCAGATACGCTTTTTGATCGCCCGTTATTACATTTTAATGCAATGTCGCGGCGACCAAAAAAACGTAATTTTGGCGTTTTGATTTTTTTTCTCGCTACTCCATTTAGCGATCAGGTTAATCCTTTGTTTTTATTGATAGATCGGGCGATTCTGAACGCGGCAATACCAAATATGTGTAGGCTTGATTTTTGTTTTTATTGTTTTATTTTGATTGAGGCGAAAGGGGGGTGATTTGAACTTTTATATTTTTTTTATATTTTTAAACACTTTTTTTTTTAATTTTGGCATGCTTCAATAGCCTCCATAGGAGGCTAGAAGCATCCACAACTCGATCAGCTCTGCTACATAGAGGTGAAGAACAGATCACCTCTATGTAGCAGTAATGGTGGTGTACTTTGAACGCCGACCACAGGGTGGCGCTCAAAGCAATCGGCCATCAACAACCATAGAGGTCTCAAGGAGACCTCTGGTTGTTATGACAATGCACCGCTGACCCCCGATCATGTGACGGGGGTCAGCGGTGTGGTGGCTGGGAGCGCTAGTTAAATGCCGCTGTCAGCTCTTGACGGCGGCATTTAACTAGTTAATGGGCGCGGGCGGATCGAGATTCCGCTCGCGCTCATTGCGCGCACATGTCAGCTGTACAAAACAGCTGACATGTCGCGGCTTTGAGATGGGTTCACCGCCGGAGCCCACCTCAAAGCGGGGGATCTGCCAGCTGACGTACTATTCCGTCAGCTGGCAGAAAGGGGTTAATAGTTGCTGCTGTAAAAAAAAAAAAAAAAAAAAGATTGCATACAGAATGCACAATGACGACAAGTGAGAAAAAAAAAATATTGTCCCACTTTTCTGGATAAAACTAGGCGATTTTTAACACGCTATTGTGACCCTACCCTCAGACTAATTTATATAGCTTCAGATGTGCACAAACTTCTTGCATTTCATTGGTTTCCAAACTGTGTGGAAAGAGGAGTCCAACGTAAACTTAAATCTAATCGCAAATTTTAAAAGATATGGAGTCCTTGGTTGGATACCCCAGTGCTGCCCACCTTCACATTAAAAGCTAGCATTGTAAAATTCTATTCCTTAACTGTTGGTTCTCTTATTTTCGTCCCCCTCCCCTTCCCTACCTTGACACTTCAGAATGTTGGAATTTGGGTTTAGGGTGTGTTAGGGAATTTAACCCCTTAACCCCGGGAGCTTTTTGGTTTTGCATTCTCTTTTATCGCTCCCCTCCTTCCCAGAGCCATAACCTTTTTTTTTCCCCTCAATATGGCCATGTGAGGGCTTGTTTTTCGCAGGACGAGTTGTACTTTTGAATGAAACCATTGGTTTTACCATGTCGTGTAACAGAAAACGGGAAAAAAATTCAAAGTGCGGTGAAATTGCAAAAAAAGTGTAATCCCACACTTTTTGTTTGGCTTTTTTGCTAGGTTCACTAAATGCTAAAACTGACCTGCCATTATGATTCTCCAGGTCATTAAGAGTTCATAGATACCAAACATGTCTAGGTTTTTCTTATCCAAGTGGTGAAAAAAAATTCCAAACTTTGTTAAATATAAAAAAAAAAATTGTGTCATTTTCCGATACCTGTAGCGTCTACA
This sequence comes from Ranitomeya variabilis, assembly GCF_051348905.1. Taxonomy (NCBI): domain Eukaryota; kingdom Metazoa; phylum Chordata; class Amphibia; order Anura; family Dendrobatidae; genus Ranitomeya; species Ranitomeya variabilis. Next base: position 820,284,259 of record NC_135232.1, on the reverse strand, counting down.
TTTTTCATGATTTCAGGTTGGTTGCGGACTTATTTTTTGCACGGCGAGCTGACGATTTTAATGATACCATTTTGGTACAGATAGGAGTTTTTGATCTCCAGTTATTGCATTTTAATGCAATATCGAGGCGACCAAAAAACGTAATTTGGGTATTTCAACTTTTTTTCTCACTACGCCGTTTAGCAATCGGGTTAATCTTCTTTTTATTGATAGATCGGGCGATTCTGAACATGGCGATACCAAATATGTGTATGTGTATTCCAAAGACATACTGATAGGGAATTTAGATTGTGAGCCCCATCGGGGACAGTGATGATAATGTGTGAAAACTGTAAAGCACTGCGGAATATGTTAGCGCTATATAAAAATAAAGATTAGTATTAGTATGTGTGATGTTATTTTTATAAACTTTTGGCATGCTTCAATAGTCTCTATGGAAGACTAGAAGCTGCCACAACCTGATCGGCTCTGCTACACAGAGGTGATGCTCAGACCGCCTCTATATAGCAGAATTGCTCACTTGCTATGAGCGCCGACTACTGGGTGGCGCTCACAGCAAGCCGACACTGACAACCATAGAGGTCAAAAGGAGAACTCAGGTTGTCATGTCAACACACCGATGACCCGCGATCACATGACGGGAGTCATCAGTGTGCGCATTTCCGGCCCAATGCCTGGAAGCGCGATTTAAACGCCGCTGTCCAACTTTAACTGGTTAATTCCACCTGCAGCTATTGCGGCCCCACATGTCAGCTGTTCAAAACAGCTAACATGTCCCCGAAAAGATGTGGGCTCACAGCCGGAGCCCACATCAAAGGGAGCGAGTTAGACATCGGCTTGGTATGACCATGTCCGTGCTCGGACAAACACAGCCATAACACGGTATACAGCAGGGGCACATTTATAAGATTACTAGATGGTAGCCCGATTCCAACGCATCTGGTATTCTAGAATATGTATGTACGGTAGTTTATTTATGAAGATTTTAGAATAATACATTCAATACACAGGATACGGCCAACCGTGACCAATTAGCGAACCATGGTTCAAATCCCACGCCAATTCGCGGCCGGACTGCGCCTGTCGCTGATTGTTCGCAGCCGGCCACGTAGTTTATCGCACAGCAACGTAGTATATAACAGCCCACATAGTAAATAGCACAGCCACATAGTATATAGCACAGCCACGTAGTATATAGCACAGCCACGTAGTATATAGCAATGTGGGCATCATATCTCTGTTAAAAAAAAGAATTCAAATAAAAAATAGTTATATACTCACCATCCGTTGGCCCATGGATCCAGGCGAGGCGTTTAGCGATGCTCCTCGCGCGCTCCGGTCCCAAGAGTGCATTGCGTTCTCGCGAGATGATGACGTAGCGGTCTCGTGAGACCGCTACGTCATCATCTCGCGAGATCGCAATGCATGGAGCGGTCACCGGAGCATTGCGAGGAGCGGGAAAGGAATGTTCTGGATCCGAGGGGCCGACGGAGGTAACTATTTTTTGGGGGGTTTTTTTTATTATTTTTAACATTAGATCTTTTTACTATTGATGCTGCATAGGCAGCATCAATAGTAAAAAGTTGGTCACACAGGGTTAATAGCAGCGTTAAAGTGCGCTACACCGCGGCATAACGCGGTCCGTTAACGCTGCCATTAACCCTGTGTGAGCGCTGACTGGAGGGGAGTAAGGAGCGGGCACTGACTGCGGGGAGTAAGGAGCGGCCATTTTGCCGCCGGACTATGCCCGTCGCTGATTGGTCGCGGCTGTTTTGCCGCGACCAATCAGCGACTTGGGATTTCCGTGACAGACAGAAAGAAAGACAAAGAGAAGAAGGACAGACAGAAAACGGAAGTGACTCTTAGACAATTATATAGTAGATTTGAGCACAGGAACATTTTATTTAAAACACATCCAATTGTGGAAATTATTATTATTCCAAGATCTATTGATTAAAATCAACTTTTTTTCGTGGGAAAACCTCTTTTACTCATAAAATAGAGAGTATACAGCAGGGTGTACATAAAGTACACAGGGTATACAGCAGCGTTTACATTTATACACACACAGATACAAGGGTCTGCAGGGAGAATCATGTCTGCAGTAGCATGCACAGCAGGAGCAGCATAAGCTCTACTGAATTGATCCCTGCCCACCAACACTGCAAGCCACGACCACCAATCAGTTTCCAAAGCTCAGACTTTAGAGAGATTTTGATATGAAGCCAGGAGATTCTTAGCCAGAGATCATGTGACCAGGACAGCAGCTCAGGTTATAGCAGGGTTTGGCAGAGCAAGGTATTTAGTGAAGAACTTACAAAGGCATTTAGTTCATATGAAAGGGACTTATAAATCCCCCAAACCATTAATAGGACGGAAAACCCTTAAAAAAATAAACCAGTGAATCCAGTTTTGACCCCAAAGTGCTGCTTCAGCAGGAAGAGATTTGTTTTGCAGTTAATTCTGGAAGTGCACAGGGGCATGACAATGCACTTACAGCTCCATAGTCTCCACTGTATTCCCTGACTAACAGCGCTCTCTCCTGGCTAATTGATAGGTCAGTGACTAGTGTACCAGAGCAAAAGACCTATCAATCAGCAAAGGAGAGGTTGAGTGCAATGGAAGCCAAGTAGCTGTTACTGTATGTGCATTGCCACACCTCAACGAACTATCAGACAACTTCAAAACAATTTCTCGCTGGAGAAGCAACACTTTTGGCTTCTCTCTTAAAGGGCAGCAATGTCATAATGGCTTGGGAGGAGAGGGTAAAAGTTTGAGATGTAGCTAAAACTTTAGACACAGAAAATCAAGAGGCAACAACCCATTACTAGCTAGAAAATAAAATAATGTAAACAACAAGCTCCTTGATACTCCACAACTGGCCATGGTATGTGGTCAACAAACTACTAAGGGATTCTGTACCTTCTGTTGTAATAGAAAAAGCAGTTTTGCCTTTTTTAAGTCATACCTATTGCCCACATATCCAAATGCTGATGACTTCAAGAAAGGATCCAAAAATCTTATCCTCCATGAATTTGGGTCATATGACATTCTTTCAGAGTTAACGGTCCTAAAGAATTGAAATAAAGAAAAAAGTTTTATAAAAAGATGTAAAAGCATGTATCATTGCCATGGATGCTGTATGCATTTGTTGAGGAGAGCCATAAGATCAAATACTTACCGTATTTTTCGCTTTGTAAGACGCTCCGGATTATAAGACGCACCCCAAATTTTGAGGAGAAAAATAGGAAAAAATTTTTTTTAATAAATTGGTGGGGCGTCTTATAATCCATGCGTCTTATTACTTACCAGGGGTTGTGGCTGCGGTGGATCAGGGTCCCAGGGTCGTTGCTGGAGGCAGGAGTGGATCATTGCTGCAGGCTGGGATGAGGAGGTCTGCAGGGGGGCTCCTATGCAGCAGGCTGGGATGAGGGGGTCTGCAGGGGGGCTCCTGTGCAGCAGGGGCGCTCCTGTGCTGCAGGCTGGGATGAGGCAGTCTGCAGGGGGGCTCCTGTGCTGCAGGCTGGGATGAGGCAGTCTGCAGGGGGGCTCCTGTGCTGCAGGCTGGGATGAGGCGGTCTGCGGGGGGGCTCCTGTGCTGCAGGGGGGCTTCGGGGCTGCAGGGCTGTTTCCGGTGCTGCGGGGGCTCTGCCGACATATTGTGAAAGGCCAGAGCCCCCTGGCAGTTCGTCCATGTATTCCTGTATGACTGATTCCGGGAAAACGGCCGCCGGAATCTCGAGAGATGAGATCTCAGCGCTGAAATCTCATCTCCCGAGATTTCGGCGGCCATTTTCCCGGAGTCAGTTATACAGGAAGGAACGCATGGACGAACTGCCGGGGGGCTCTGGTCTTTCACAAAATGTCGCCAGAGCCCCCGCAGCACCGGAGTAGCAGCGGACAACCGCGGTGGCGGGCTGCAGCAGCAGCGGTGGCGGGCGGCAGCAGCAGCAGCGGGCGGCAGCGGACACCCCCTCATCCCAGCCTGTAACGGTAAGCGGTATATCTGCTTTGTAAGACGCACCCCCATTTCCCCCCCAAATTTGGGGGAAATAAAGTGCGTCTTACAAAGCGGAAAATACGGTAATTAACGTCAAAACATAAGAGATTGAGAGAAGCGACCCATAACGTGTATTGTTTAACCTTACATAAGCTTTCTCAGATCAAAGTAAGATGCTAAAGATGGCTGCCATTTCCTGTTTCACCACACCATGTGCGGATATCCAAGATGACACCCACCCTGATGACCTCATGGATCCGCCCACAGTGATGCCCACCTTGATGACCTCATGGACCAACCCACACTGATGACCTCATGGATCCACCCACGGACTTGCTCATTGCCCAACCCACTAACCAATGGAATACATCCGATCACCCTTATTTTAGAGCTAACCGAGCCCCTCTTACAGGGGTTATATAAACCTGTGTTCTGACTAAATAAAGCCCTTGGAGCTGAGCCATAGATTGATCTATTGATTATTTCGGCAGTTACAGCACCCAGAACTAAAAGAGCCACCTTGTCAGAATGCAGCATTACTGCTGCACAAGGTGGCTCTTTTAGTTAAAAACGCCTAATATAACCATGGACAGGTCTATTTTGGGCCTTTAGGACAAAGCTTTTTTTCTTTAGAATAGAAAACAATTCTAAAACTTTTTTTTAAATACTATTTTTAAAACAAAAAAGTTCCCTCATCAGTTTGATACAGTAACATTATTCTGTTGGTCAGATAACAATTATACAAAATTTATTTTTGTAGAAAAGTAGTAAAATTTAAAAGATTTAAGTGGCCATTTTTGGAGACTCATTTAATTTTTTGAATAGACAGTTATGTCAGGGCTTATCTTTTGCAGGACAAGGTGTAATTTTCAGTGGTAATGGTATGTTTGGCAAACAACTTTTCAATTACATTTTTTGCGGCCTAAAAAAAAAATTCTATCATGTTTTTTATTATTTTCTTCTTACCGCGCTCACTGCTTAGAATATTTAGTTTCATTGTATGGATGAAGGAAAAAAAAATTAACACCTTTTACTAGTTTTGCACATAAAAAAAAATCACTAAAATATTAATTTTGCAATCAAATTCTGATTTTAATATATTGAACAGCACAAGGACTCCGTGGTTAGAACTGTAGCTTTGCAGCAATGAGGTCCTGGGTTCAAATCCAACCAAGGACAACCTCTGCAAGGAATTTGTAAGAGTTTCCTCAGTGTTCTCCGGTTTCCTCCCACAATCCAAAGACATACTGATTGGAAGTTTATCATCACTGTCCTCAACGAGGCTAACAATCTAATGTCTTTAATTATGATGGCGCTAGATACGTGAAGCGTAATAAATATTTTCATTTAGAGAGCTCTGATGTTTTTGTTTTCTTATTGGCACCAAATGTTTCATTTTTACAAGAATAAACAAGAGAAATTGGATGGTTAATTTTAGTACGACGATATCCCCATGTGAGACTAGACACTCCGGTTTAGGCACACGGAAAAACACAAAGGAAGGCATGCTACTTGATTTTTGGAGTGTAAATTTGGTTGTAATAGATTGTGGATGCCATATCACATTTGTAAAGCCACTGACTTGTCAAAACAGTAGAATCCTCCTTCCCCACCCAATTGTTCCCTTAAGAAATTCGTGTACATGTGTGGAGAGTATGGACATGAAAATGAAAACAGGATTTTTGGTTGCTTACCGTAAAATCTGTTTCTCGGAGCCTTCATTGGGGGACACAGGAAACCATGGGTGTATGCTGCTGCCACTAGGAGGCTGACACTATGCAAATAAAAAAGTTAGTTCCTCCTCTGCAGTGTACACCCCACCGACTGGCATTATACTCTTCAGTTAGTGGGAAAGCAGTAGGAGAAGCAACGTGTAAAAGAAAGAATAATAATATAATAATAATAATCTTTATTTATATAGCGCCAACTAATTCCACAGCGCTTTACAGTTTAACAGTTTCAAACACTCAAAGAGTGTTCAAAGAACTCAAACATTAACAGCATAACACAATAAACAGAGCTGTTCAACTTGGGAGGGTGCTGTGTCCCCCAATGAAGGCTCCGAGAAACAGATTTTACGGTAAGCAACCAAAAATCCTGTTTTCTCTTTCGCCTCATTGGGGGACACAGGAAACCATGGGACGTCCCAAAGCAGTCCCTGGGGCGGGAACAGCAGTCAACTCCAATCTAGGTCAGAGGAACTCACCACCATCGCCTGCAAGGTCTTCCTACCTAAGCCGGCATACGCCGAAGCTTGGCATGGAAGTTTCGCAAACATGTGGAGGACCGATCATCGTTCTGTAGAGGTGCAAGGCAGAGGCCCTATATGTGCACCGCCGGGAGGTGCCCACTGCCCGGGTAGAGTGCGCCTTAAACCTGGAAGGAGGAGCTCTGCTCTGACCTGGTAAATCTAAACATTGCTGACCGGATTTTGCGGGCATACATTGATTTGGAGGCCGGAGGGCCTCTCTACGCCGAGCCCGTATACTGAAAAGGGGGCCTTAGCTGGATAGATGCACCTCGCCCTGACCCGGTAGCGCGATGAGAGAACGCTACAAAGGATGAGTCCGAGCAGGACGAAAGGAAGGGAATCAAGAATGATGAAGAGAGCCATGGAGAACCTCGGCAAGGTAAGGGCAGAGCACTGAACCTGTGATCCACAGAATGTACAAAACTGCTGCCTTGAAAAAATGCAGGAGTGTCCAATGTCTTGAAGAAAAGGAGGATAAAGGCTTTCATAAAATAAAGGAAAGGACACGCAGTCCCAGGAGAACAATAAGGTTTAGTCTGAGGAAGAAGAGAACTTGTCCCTCCGAAGACCTCCTTAATAATTGGTTCAAGTTGGAGACAAACTGACGGAAACCCTCGAAAGGCAAGCTGTGAGGGACTTCCTAGAGGATAAGTCATGTCATGCCTTAAGCAAATGGTCCTTCGGAAGGGCACCATATTGCTGGATGTCCAAGCAGCACCTGCAGCGGCATCCGCGGGGGCGGATACCAAGTACTTCCTGCAAAAGTAAATTAGTCCGCAAGGACAGTGATTTCCTCCGATCGGACTCCATGAAGGGTGCCCTGATGGAGCAGCTTAGCCCATGCGTCAATAAACTTTGCTGTCTAGGTGGAGACAAAGACAGGACATAATGTAGCAGCAGACACTTCAATGGTCGACTCTGCCATGGACTATTAGTCCATCGTTGGTATCCTTGAGGGATGCTCTCTGTGGGAGAGGAGGACTGTATCGGTGGAAAAAAATGGAAACCGGAGGGTCCAGAGACAGAGAAGAGGTCCAGTTCGCAGTAAGTTCAGGAGAGAGGGAATATAGGAAAACCAAGACGCTTCCCTCTTTGGAACGGCTGGACTAAGGATTCCAAGAGAAAACCGAGAAAAGACCATTAAATTGAAATGACAAGAAAAGACTTGAGAGTAGGGTACTGGGAACCTGCTAGAGAGCATGACAAGATGGGCATTGATAGGCACAATCGGACATGAGCAGTCAAGGGAGGAGAGACCATGGAAAACCTGGAGTATGTCAATTCCATGGGAAGTTGGCCCTAGGAAGGAGTACATAGGCCCCAGTAAAAAACCTGACTGCCAAAAGGAAGATCCTTACCTATGACGACATGAGTGACCCTACCTGTCCCGGACCTTCTGGAACGGGGAGAGGATTGTAGTGTGTGGATCTACTTACCTAAGTATAAGACAACACACAAACGAGGATAACCGTGAAAGGGATACGAATCCTGCTGAAGAAAGGAACGTATTATCACAAAAACCCATCATTGGATCCAGGCATGGAGCAGCCTTGTACACTGGAAGATGCTTGCACAGAGTAAGATCCAATTCCTATCCGAGGTGGGAGAACCTGTTCCTGCCACAGTCGGAAATAAAATCCCGGAGCTGCTCGAGGTTGAATCCAATGTCTAAGAAAGAAGAGGTAAATACTGACACATAAATAGGAAGCTCTGTATTGAGGTAGTTTAAAGGCCCCTAGAATAGTGCCGTGAACAATCATGAGTCAAGGTATTATATGGGCTCTGACTCCATAAGAGACAGCCAAAACATATAATACTGTAAATCATTATGATGGAGTAACGCACTGGATAGTGCAGATAGACTTAGGACAGCACTGTAAACTGACCTACTGGATAGTTAGTGGTAGGCCTGAATTACCAGATGGAGAGGAAAGGCCCCTGGGGAGCAACACGCAATTAAAGCCCTGTGCGTGGCTGAAGAAAAACTGCAACCAGTCGGTACCTGACACCGGCGTGTCCGACCTACCTGAAAGTGGACAGGCCCTTATGCTGCCACTGAGGTCCACCCTGTGGCACTGAGATCCGCCTTGTGGTACGTGGTAGATCTTCTGTTTAGCTGTTAATAGACCACAGACGTTATTGACCGTGAAACACACAGTAAAAGTTGCGCCTCTGACTCACCTGAATGCGGATTGTAACTGCTGCGGCAGCCAGCCAGAAGTAATAAATACCGGGCACGTCTCTCCGAGTGGTGACTAGAGGGGAGCCTAGGCAGATGCTGCAAAAGACCCTTAAGAGAGTGATAGAGGGAGTTTCTGACTTAACTGACTCTGGAGCAAAGGAGCAGGACCAATGCAGCAATCGATCTCGGGCACGTCTAAACCACTGGAAAGATGGCAGGTATTGACTAAATGTGTCTGGAAGATGACATCTAAAACCTGGATAGCGGACAGTACTGCTGCAATCGACGGGAGGAATAGGAGAGTGTGCCTGACTTACCTGAATACAGTGCAGAACGCCAGTACCACTGCGGTGGTCAATCCAAGACACGTCTGATCCGCTGAAGATAATACAGTTTCAAATAACATACTGTACCTGGAAGGTGGTGCGTGTGAAACCTGGATGGCGGATAGAGTACTGCTGCGATCGGCTCTCGGTATACTGCGACTATGTCAGACAGAGTACGGGAGAACCCTGGAGAAGGGTATAGGAGAGAGTAGATTCTGTGTTGCGGTCTAGGTCATGATACCTGACAGCATTAGGCAGAATAACAGCTTCCGTATAGTAAGCCGCAGCACGGAGTCTGTCTGAAGTATGTCCTGTCATGCTCAATCTCCTGAAGGGAGGACAGTAGGCTTGTCAACAGGGAGACAAAACTCCACTCTCTGTTGTGTACCTGAGTTCAAACCTTTGCAACTGCGATCTGTGGTCAGATTCTTTATCCACTGAGCCATAGCAGACATTGCTGGGAAATACAGACTCTTAACCAGCTGGAAGTCAGGTCCGAACACTGCAGTCATGAAGTGGGTAGGAGCAGCTCCCCTCTCTGCTTAGAGCAGTGTAATGGTTGCATCCGGAGGAGGCTGCAGGGAGATGGAGGGCGAGAGCCTGTGCGCAGGAGAAATGGAAACGTTTGATATGCCAGGGCTCTAGCATCGCTGTGTGTTGAGAAATAGCCGAGCCTCGCACCGCTGAAAATCAAGGCACAGGTCCGCAGTAGCAGAAATCACAATAGCGGTGTGACAAAACGTAGAACTCCGAGGAGAAATGTGCAACTGAAACCCTCTACGAAGTGAACGCCATATGGCAGGCTTTATACTGGTCCATCTCCCTGTGGAGGGTGAGGGGCGGACCGTGGCACAGAGAACGGCAGCATGGGGCATACTGCCATACCCCGCTGGTAACTGCACGGCTCTAGGGCACTTATTACACCGGTGATTGCACGGCTCTAGTACTACTATGCCAGTGACTGTACGGCTCTAGAGTGCTACTACACAAGTGATTGTGCAGCTCCAGAGTACTATTACGTATTACGCCGGTGACTGCACGGGTCTAGAGTACTACTAAATATTACGCCAGTGACTGCACGGGTCTAGAGTACTGATACACCATCGACTGCATGGCTTTTGAGTACTATTACATATTACACCAGTGACTGCATTACTCCAGTGGCGGCACGGGTCTGCACGGTTATAGAATATAATTACACCAATGACTGGCTTGCATGAAAGGAGGACGAGAACACTCTCCTATAGGACTAGGTATGGTAAGCATACCTACTAAGGAATGCCAGAAGGTTAGGGGAACAGGAGAGATGCAGAGAGGAGTGCCAAAGTGCTAAGCAGCGCTACTCACAGCAGGTGTAGTGTCCTGTAGTCTGCTCGAAGGTTGTAGCTGCGACAAGCATCAGGACACAGGTCCAGGGCACCAGCATGAAGATGGAGTCGGGGAACCCGGCCGGTGCAGATGCACGCTGGGGGGTAAGGACCAGTACTCAGATCGGAAGGGGGGGGTAGGAATAGCCACCGGGTCCGGAGGAGAACGCTCACCAGCAAGACAGCGGCGATCCCAGGATGAATGGGGCGGCTGGGAGTAGTGAGCGGAGCTAGCCGCTCTGTACAGGAATAGGTACAGTCTAAACCGCCTGTAGGGGAGCACCAAGATGGCGCCGGTGGGCGGCTATGACAGTCGGGCGGGAGAAAAGCCCGCCCGAGAGAAGAGGAAGTGGGTGGAGTGGGCACCGGAAGAGTAGGCCCGAACAGAAGCCAGGGTCTAAATTAGAGGCCGGCGGCCTCCGGAGAGGGCCGCGGCGCCGGAAAAAGAAGCGGTGCGGCTGCTGCAAGGCTGCAGCGCCGGATAAAGGGGACAGTGCGGCCGCCAGAAATAAAGGAAAGAGCATGGCTGCCAGCAAAGGCAACCGCGTCGAGGCATAAGGCAGTGCGGCCGCAGCCGCGGAGGAGGAGACAAATCTGCCTGCAAAGGCTGCCGCGCCGGAAGGAAGATCGTGCGGCCGCCGGCGGGGAGCAGCACGAGAACGGGCGCAGCCGCCTGCAAAGGCCGCCGCGCGGATGAGGGAATCTGTGCCTGCAAATGCTGTCTGCAGCTAAGATCCCTGCTACCTAGTAACAGTGACGACCGCCCAAGGTAACCTGCATCCTATATTAACGCCTATAGAGCGACTTCCTGACTACTCTGGGACGGGTGGGGAAATACTCACCTCACACATCCCCCATCGTCCGTTACTAACCTTAATCCAAGGAAGGTACGAGGCGTCCAGGGAGCTGGTGATGGACCTCCTCGTCTCCTCCAACCGACAGGCTCTGGTGGGCGAGTGGGTGGGGGACGGAGCTAGGACCGGACTTCTAAGCACGCTTGTGTGCTAGGATCATGGTCCTGCTGAGGGATCTATGAGGATATGGAGTGGCAGTACACGCCGCACTCATAGTCCGTATTGTGGGATTACAGGTGTGGCTGTTCACCCTGTATCCCTTCCGGAAAAACCTGAAAGAAAACTACGCACATTGAGGTAGATAAGGGTCTAATGAAAGACCCGTGTCCATCTCCTACTGACAATAAGCTAAACTGCATATTCTTCTTCCTGTCGGTGGGGTGTACACTGCAGAGGAGGAGCTAACTTTTTTATTTGCATAGTGTTAGCCTCCTAGTGGCAGCAGCATACACTCATGATTTCCTGTGACCCCCAGTGAGGCGATAGAGAAAATTACATTTGTTCAATGAAAAGGTTTCTGCAACAAACAGATTTTAATTTTCTTTTTGTTTATTGCAGCACATTACATTAAAGGTAATCATGACACTGTATTACTAGGAGGGGCTTTTGTTCAGGTCATCTGCTTACAAGAAATAAGCATCACTAATTCCAATACTTTTATTAAGAAATCCTTTTCACAGCTGTTGTGAAAACTAGAACTTTACATGAAACCCAATACCAGGAAAAACTAACCTTTCAGCTGACGACTTATTATTTTCAGACTTCTTTTGCGGAAGACTGGTAGATTTAATCAAATTTGTTTTTTCTTGAAACACTATAAAGAAAATGAAGTTGTAATTAACTAGTCTAGAAAAACGCACAAATCTTAAAGAATGCATCTATATACTGTATATAAAAGGCATTACTCGCTAATCCCGCCCCTTGCATAGTAGCTCCGCCCCCCACAGCCCACACAAAATCCCGCCCCCCACCCCATTACCACACACAATCCCGCCCCCACCACATTACCACACACAATCTGCACCACATCAATACACAATCCCGCCCCCCACATCGCCACACATAATCCCGCCCCCCACCACATCACCACACATAATCCGCCCCCAACACATCAGCACACAATCCCGCCCCCCAACACATCACCACACATAAACCCGCCCCCCACCCCATTACCACATATAATCCCGCCCCCCACCACATCACCACATAATCCTGCCCCCACCACATCACCACACATAATCCAGCCCCCCCACATTACAACACATAATCCTGCCCCCACCACATTACCACACATAATCCCGCCCCCCACCATATTAGCACACATAATCCCACCCCCCATCCACATTACCACATAATCCCACCCCCACCACATTACTACAGATAATCCCGCCCCCCACATTACCACACATAATCCCGCCCCCCACCACATTACCAGATAATCCCACCCCCACCACATTACCACACAATACCGCCCCCACATTACCACACATAATCCCGCCCCCCCACCCCATTACCACAAATAATCCGGCCCCCCCCCATTACCACAAATAATCCGGCCCCCCCATTACCACATAATCCCGCCCCCCCACCCCATTACCACACATAATCCCGCCCCCCACCTTACTACCACACATAATCCCGTCCCCCACCACATCACCACACATAATCCCGCCCCCAGCACATCACACTATTGTTATTAACTTCATTTTAAGTTAATTTACCACCTGCGTAAGCGCTATTGAATGTTGTCATTATTTACTTTAGTTTAATCACCAGCAGCGTTAATTAGATAGCAATGAGCGTGCCGAGCGTTAGCTGGCTGGAAACATCTAGTATAAAAATAACACAGGTCAACAAAAAAAAAATTTTTTTCTGGTGTCCAAAATATTTTAATGAATTTGGGGTATTTTTGGGGTGCTGATTCTGAATATGCTATCAGTTTTGCCAGATTGGCTCAAGTTTTTGACATTTTTGGTATCTTATTTATAGCACTTGTTGGTAAATGCGACGCATCATCTCATTAATTTCTTTGGATTAGTACTTGAACTGAGCAGTTCTCAATATAGTTTTGTGTTAATTAGTGTTCTAAAAGTTTGTTCATAGCTTGATTTTTGCACTAACTTTATGTTGTTGTCTGTTTTCCAGTGAAAAGCATGAACTCATCAAGAAGAAGTTGTCTTAACGATCCAGACTCATTCTGTTACATTTGTGGTGAATACACACTGCCAAAACATAGAAGAAACATAACAGACTTCGTAAAAAAAGTGTATTTTGCCTATTTTGGGGTTATGCTTGGGGACCAAGACAAGTTTTGGGCACCACACATAGTGTGCAAAGCATGTATCGAATTATTATGAAAATGGAGCAAAGGACAAAGAAAAAGCTTCAAATTTGGTGTTCCAATGGTGTGGAGAGAGCCAAAAAAATCATCATGATGACTGTTATTTCTGTGCAGTGCAAGTGCAAGGATTCAATAAGCATAAGAAACGAAAATGGGAGTAACATGGAATCTGCAAGAAGGCCTGTCCCTCATTGTGAAGATGTGCCTGTACCTGTGTTTACCATAAATAACAGTCATCATGATGATTTTTTGGCTCTCTCCACACCATTGGAACACCAAATTTGAAGCTTTTTCTTTGTCCTTTGCTCCATTTTCGTAATAATTCGATACATGCTTTGCACACTATGTGTGGTGCCCAAAACTTGTCTTGGTCCCCAAGCATAACCCCAAAATAGGCAAAATACACTTTTTTTACGAAGTCTGTTATGTTTCTTCTATGTTTTGGCAGTGTGTATTCACCACAAATGTAACAGAATGAGTCTGGATCGTTAAGACAACTTCTTCTTGATGAGTTCATGCTTTTCACTGGAAAACAGACAACAACATAAAGTTAGTGCAAAAATCAAGCTATGAACAAACTTTTAGAACACTAATTAACACAAAACTATATTGAGAACTGCTCAGTTCAAGTACTAATCCAAAGAAATTAATGAGATGATGCGTCGCATTTACCAACAAGTGCTATAAATAAGATACCAAAAATCTCAAAAACTTGAGCCAATCTGGCAAAACTGATAGCATATTCAGAATCAGCACCCCAAAAATACCCTAAATTCGATGAAATATCTTTGGCACCAAAAATGCTGTTGACCAGTGTAATTAGTGAAGAAACAGTAAAAGTAGATGCAGATCATTTAAGAGGCAAACCTTTTCCGGCAAAACCACAAAAAAGTGCAGTCTAAAAGCAAAAGAAATGTGTGGTTACTTTAAAGGTATTTGCACACGTTGCAGATTGGCCTGCGGAATTTTCTGCACAGAATTTGCATCTCTTGGCAGAAAACGCAGGTGCGGATTTGAAAGCTAAATAAAGATCTATTATTGAACAAAAAAAAAAAAAAAAAAAGAATTGTGATGTCATTTCTGGTCCAACCTCCTAACATTTGTCCAACCCACACTCCATTACACAGATCGATCGAAAAAAAAAAATCTGTTAAGCCAGAGTCACACTTTACAAGAAACTCGCACCTCAATACCAGACACTGCCACAGGCACTCGGACCGGAGCGTTCAGATGCATAGAAATACATGCAGCCACACACTCCGGTCTCGAGTGCCGGCGGCAGTGCCGGGTATTAAGGTGCAAGACTCATTCAAGTTTCTTATAAGTGTGACCCCGGCCTTAAAGGGGTTGTCCACTACTTTCAATTAACCCCCCAATGTATCCCCCCGGGGCCTCTAATGAATTTTGTAAATACCTTTTGTAGCCGTTTTCGGCTGTGAGCGACGCTATGCAGGCGGCTGAGTCCGGGTCACGTTAACCCAGGCTGCAGCCGTCGCTAATTTCCGCCGACGTCACGTCAATTTCCAGACTCTGGAAATTGATGTGACGTCATGATCAGGCGTGACCCAGCCTCCACAGACAGCAGTCACTCAACAAGAGTGACTGGGCTGTGGGCGGGGCTAGGCTGTGCAGGCTGTCATGGGATGGGCGGGGCTGTGCAGGGATCTGCGTGCTGGCGCCGGGATGTGCGGCGGGGATCTGCCTGCTGGCGCCGGGATGTGCCGTGGGGATCTGCGTGCCAGCGCCGGGTGGTGCGGTGCGGCTGCACTGGGATGTGCAGGCGCTGCGCTGTGCTGGGGTGTGTGCGGTGGGTCCGCTGGCCGTGCTGGGGTCTGGATCGGGCGGTCAGGGGTGGGGATCATCGGTGTGTGTCTCTATGTGCAGGCATCGTCCAATGGGACTACAAGTCCCATCGGGCTCTGCCTGCTACAGTGACAGTGAGTGACACATTAGCCAATGATGGGACAGTAGTAGTCCCATCATCCGGCTCATGTGTTGAATGTGTAAAAAAAAAACAAAAAAAAAACACCATACATTACACACATACTGTACATACAACATACAGTACATACAGACATGCACCATGCGTCATGCACCATGAAACATGCACCATGCGACACACAACATGCACCATGACATGCACCATACAACATACTACATGCACCATGACATGCACCATACAACATACTACATGCACCATGTGACATGCACCATACAACATGCACCATGCAACATACGACATGCACCATGCGACATGCCACATACAGTACATACATAGACATACAGTACATTAAACATAGAGAACATACTCACCATCACTTGTCACTTTGATCCCAGAAGCCAGTGTCATCTGTAAAAAATATTAAAATAATAAACACTATACTCCCTGATCCGCAGAAATCCAATTAAAACAAGTGTCCCACGACGATCTCCCGTGGAGAGCAGCAGCAACAGCTGATGTGACCGCTCTCCAGAGGCTCCAGGAATACAATGATGGACGGTATCCTTCCACAATGTATTCCCACGCCCCTGTGAAAAAATAGTCCCTAGTCTCACTTCTGGCACTGCTGTGTGAGAAAGTTCCCACGAAGCAATGCCATAAAGTGAGACCCTGAACTGAGGTAACCTCAGTGATACACTGCAGGAGCCATTGTCTCCGGTCAGTGTGTCATTGGAGGTCCTATAGAGCAGTGACATCACCTGATGTTACTGTTCTATAGGGGAGATCGTCGTGGGACACTCGTTATTAATTGGACTGCGTCGGACAGGGAGTATACGGTTTATTATTTTTAATTTTTTGCAGGTGATCGAGTATGGTAAGTATGGTTAAATTAAGAATATTAGGGTATGGCTCCACGGTCCGGAGAGGCGGCGGTATCGCCGCAGCGGCGAAGCCGCTCGGCGCTAAGCCCCGCCCCCTTCCTGGGACGCGATCATGCCGGATGTGTTAACTCTTCACATCCGGGATGATCGCTCGCTCCCATAGGGCCCTGTGATATGCCTTGCGGGGACGCTGCGTCCCCGCAAGGTGTACGGGCATGCTGCGATCTGAAAAGACGCGCAGCATGTCCGTAGTCGCAGGGCCGCCGCGTGCGGGTTTCCACGCATAGTGGAGACGGGATTTCATAAAATCCCCTCCACTATGCAGGAACATCTGGACGCTGCTTGTTTGACGCTGCAGCGCTGCGCAGCGTCAAACAAGCAGCGTTTCCTGAACGTGGAAACATACCCTTAAAATACTTTTTTCTGGCTGTGTCTTTTTTTTTAACCCTTTCACTACTATAGGATTAATAATGGATAGGCATCTTATTGACGCCTCTCCATTATTAACCGGGTTTAATGTCACCTTACAATAGCAAGGTGACATTAACCCCTTATTACCCCATATCCCATCGCTACTCGGGAGTGGGAAGAGAGAGGCTAAGTGCCGGAATTGGCGCATCTTACAGATGCGCCATTTCTGGGGCAGCTGCGGGCTGGTATTTGTAGCCGGGGGGGCCAATATCCATGGCCCCTCTCTGGGCTATGAATATCAGCCCGCAGGTGTCTGCGTAGCCTTTCTGGCTATAAAATATACGGGGACCCCACATCATTTTTTTGGGGGGTCCCCCTATTTTAACAGCCAGTAAAGGCTAGGCAAACAGCTGCGGGCTGATATTCATAGCCTGGGAGGGGCCATGGGTATTACCCCCTTCCCAGGCTACAAATATTGGCCCCCGGCTTTCCCCCTCTGGCACAGGAAATTGCGCGGGAGCCCACGCCATTTTTTCTTTTTTTTTTTTTTTTTTAACTGAAACATATTGTCCATTAACCCCTTTCTGCCAGCTGACGGAATAGTACATCAGCTGGCAGTATCCCCCAGCTTTGAGGTGGGCTTCGGCGGTGAGCCCACTTTAAAGCCGCAGCATGTCAGCTATTTTCAATAAAAAAAAATTTAAAAAATTTACATGATCGCTAAACGACGTAGCGAGAAAAAAATCATGCATTAAAATACAATAACGGGCGATCAAAAGAACGTATCTGCACAAAGGTGGTATCATTAAAAAAGTCAGCTCGGCACGCAAAAAATTAGCCCTCACACAACCCAATATCTCAGAAAATATAGACGCTACGGGTATCGGAAAATGGCGCAATTATTTAATTTATTTATTTTTTTAAAGATTGGAACTTTTTTCACCACTTCGATAAAAAAGAACCTAGACATGTTTGGTGTCTATGAACTCGTTATGACCTGGAGAATCATAATAGCAGGACAGTTGTAGGCTGTGTGCACACATTGCAGATTTCGGTGTAGAATTTTCTGCACAAAATCTGCATCTCCTTGCAGAAAACGCAACTGCGTTTTTGATGCGTTTTGGCGCTTTTTTAGCAGTTTTGATGCATTTTTGGTGCGGTTTTTGCGCCATTTTGAGGCTATGTGCACAAGTTGCAGATTTGACTGTGGAATTTTCTGTGCAGATTTTGCATTTCGTGGCAGAAAACGAAGGTCAGAATCTGCGCTTTTTTTGGTATGTGCACACGTTGCAGATTTTTGTGCAGATTTCTTCCTTTTTTTACCCCTCCAGATTTCTATTATGGAATGGGTGCAGAAGCGCAGCAGATCTGCACAAAAGAATTGACATGGTCCTTTTTTGAATCTGCTGCGTTTTCCGTGCAGATCTTTCCGCACCATCAGCACAGCAATTTTTTTTTTACCATTAATGTACATTATACTGTAAATCATTTGCAGATCTGCAGCATTTCTGCGTGGAAAAAAAAGCTGCAGATCTGCAGGAAATCCGCAACGTGTGCACATACCCTGATTCAGTTTTTGCTGCAGCATTTGGTGCGTTTTTTTGAGCTGTTTTGATTCAGTTTCGGATGAGTTTTTTCATGTAGTTTTTAGTCCGGTATTTGGTGCGTTTTTTGCGTGGTTTCGATGCATTTTTTGATTCGTTTTGCGCGTTTTTGATGCAATTTTTGGTGCAGTTTTGATGCGTTTTTGATGCGTTTTTGATGCAGTTTTTGGTGCAGTTTTTGATGCAGTTTTTGGTGCGGTTTTGAAGCGTTTCTGATGCAGTTTTTGGTGCGGTTTTGATGCAGTTTTTGGTGCGGTTTTGAAGCGTTTCTGATGCAGTTTTTGGTGTGGTTTTGATGCAGTTTTTGGTGCAGTTTTGATGCAGTTTTTGGTGCAGTTTTGATGCAATTTCTGGTGCAGTTTTGATGCAGTTTTTGGTGCGTTTTCTGCGCGGTTTTGATGTTTTTAATTCGTTTTTGGTGAGGTTTTTATGCGTTTTTGTAAGCTAAATAAAGATGTATTATTGAACAAAAAAAAAAGATTTGTGATGTGATGTCATTATTGTCCAACCTCCTCTTATACATTTGTCCAACCCACACTCAATTACACACACAGAAAGACAGATAGATGACAGATGAAATGGATAGACATATCTACATACAGATAGATCTATAGATGCATACATCTATCTATTCATATATTTATCTATAGATATATCTGGAAAGATAGATCTTTCTATTGGTAGATGCATGGAAAGTGTAGGGTGTCCCGCACACACCAGAACAGCCCCGCACACACCAGAACAGCCCCGCAAACACCTGCACAGTCCCGCACACACCTGCACAGTCCCGCACACACCTGCACAGTCCCGCACACACCTGCACAGTCCCGCACACATCCGAACAGCCCGCAGACCCCGCCCGCACACACATACACAGTCACCGCCCACACACTTCCCTCTTCCCGAACTGCAGCGTTTCTCGGACCCACATCCGCAGCAAAACTGCAGATCTTTTTTACATCTGCGGTTTTGCTGCGGATGTGCCCAACTCAATGCAAGTCTAAGGGTGCAGAAACGCTGCAGTTCGCCACAAAACAAGTTACATGCTGTGGCTTTTTCCGCAGCATGTGCACAACAAGTCTGCGGCTCCCATAGACTTACATTGGTTGTGCACTACACTGCGGATTTGATGCAATTCCGTGCGGCAAAAAACGCTGCGGATCTGCAATCAAATCCGCAACGTGTGCACACAGCCTTAGAATTTAGTGAACCTAGCAAAAAAGCCAAGCAAAAAACCAGTGTGGGATTGCACTTTTTTTGCAATTTCATCGCACTTTGAATTTTTTTCACATTTTCTGATACACAACATGGGAAAACCAATGCTGTCGTTCAAAAGTAGAACTAGTCCCGCAAAAGACAAGCCCTCACATGGCCATATTGACGGAAAAATTATGGCTCTGGAAAGAAGGGGAGTGATAAACGAAAAAAGCACCAGGTGTGAAGGGGTTTAGAAACATGGATACACCCAATTATACACCTCTTCTCCTGTTATCACGCCAACCTTTTTAGAAAACACCAGTGATTGTCTTACCGCTGTCTCTAACATCATGTCCTCCCTCTATCTGAAACTGAACCTGTCAAAAACTGAACTCCTCATGTTCTCTCCCTCTACTAACCTACCTTTGCCTGACATTGCCATCTCCGTGTGTGGTTCCACCATTACTCCCAAGCAACATTCCCGCTGCCTTGGGGTCATCCTTGATTCCGAGCTTTCATTCACCCCCACATCCGATCACTGGCTTGCTCTTATCTGCATCTCAAAAATATTTCTAGAATTCACCCTTTTCTTACTTTCGACTCTGCAAAAACTCTTACTGTCTCACTTATTCATTCTCGTCTGGACTATTGTAACTCTCTACTAATCGGCCTCCCTCTTACCAAACTCTCCCCGCTCCAGTCTGTCCTGAATGCTGCAGCCAGGATCATATTCCTCACCAACCGTTACACCGATGCCTCTACCTTGTGCCAGTCATTACACTGGCAACCCATCCACTCCAGAATCCAGTACAAAACTACTACCCTCATCCACAAAGCACTCCATGGCTCAGCACCACCCTACATCTCCTCTCTGGTCTCAGTCTACCACCCTACCCGTGCCCTCCGCTCCGCTAATGACCTCAGGTTAGCATCCTCAATAATCAGAACCTCCCACTCCAGTCTCCAAGACTTTACACGTGCTGCGCCGATTCTTTGGAATGCACTACCTAGGTTAATACGATTAATCCCCAATCCCCACAGTTTTAAGCGTGCCCTAAAAACGCATTTGTTCAGACTGGCCTACCGCCTCAACACACTAACCTAACGATCCCTGTGTGGCCTATCATAAAAAAAAACAAACCCATAATCAGGTTCCTCGTATCATGTGCTCATACACTTTATGCAGTTAATAGTCCTCTGTGTCTGTACTGTTACATACTTAGGCAGTTAACTGGTTCATGCAGCTTTACATGAACACCCAAGCCTTACACTATGGCTGGTCCAAATAACTAAAGCAATTGTTACTATCCACCTCTCGTGTCTCCCCTTTTCCTCATAGTTTGTAAGCTTGCGAGCAGGGCCCTCATTCCTCCTGGTATCTATTTTGAACTGTGATATCTGTTATGCTGTAATGTCTATTGTCTGTACAAGTCTCCACTATAATTTGTAAAGCGCTGCGGCATATGATGGCGCTATATAAATAAAATCATTATTATTATTATGGATATGGACATATCTATGGAAATAGACATAGATATATAGATATTTCTGTATGTATCTATCTATCCATCCCATATCTATCTGTCTATCTATCCCATATCTATCTAATTCCATCTATCTATATTATCTATCTATCTAGCTATCTATCTGTCTATCTGTGTGTGTAATGGAGTGTGGGTTGGACAAAGGTAAAAGAGGAGGTTGGACAGAAATGACATCACAAATCTTTTTGAAGATAGAGGGAGGGGTTTGGGTGTGTTTTGGAGTGGGTGTGCTAGGTTTGGGCTTAGTGGCCAATACAGTGCATCATGGAACTTGTAGTATTAGAGCACAATAAGTCAGGAGAAAGGAAGGTGTCGATTAACCCCATGAGAGCTGGATCCAGCACTGAAGATGTGCTGCTACAGCATAATAAAAGGTAATATATTGCTAAAATAAACACAGTGGATGTTTTCAGTGGCACATAATAGCAAGATTTATGAAAAAAAAAAGTTATAGTAGTGGACAACTTCTTTGAATGCAATATCTGTTTAATTTAAAAAAAATAAATAAAAAAAAACTCTGTGGGCTTCCGCACAACTTTCAAGTCCAGAGTGGGAAAGCCAGCAACTGGGGGCCGATGTTTATAGCCTGGGAAGGGGGGTGATACCCATGGATCTTCCAAGGCTATTAAAATAGGGGGACCCCCAAAAAAATGACGTGGGGTCCCCCTATAATTAATAGCCAGAAAGGCTACGCAGACAGCTGCGGGCAGATATTCATAGCCTAGAGGGGGGCTATGGATATTGACCCTCCCCCCCGGCTACAAACACCAGCACCCAGCCACCCCAAAATGGCGGCACTTAGCCTCTCTTGCCATTCCGTTGTAGCAGTGGCATATAGGGTAATAAGGGATTAATGTCACCTTTGTATTGTACGATGACATCAAGCCTGGTTAGTAATGGAGAGGCATCAAAAAGACACCTATTCATTAAAAATTCTATAGTAGTGAAAGGGTTAAAAAACACACAGCCAGAAAAAAGTATTTTAATATTCTTAAATTCACCATACTTACAACCACCATCGATCATTTGCAAAAAATAATAAACCAGTCATATACTCCCTGTCCGATGCAGTCCAATTAATAATGAGAGGTCCCACGAAGACCTCCCCTATATAAAAGAGACATCGGGTGATGTCACCGCTCTATAGGGCTTTCAGTAACACACTGACAGGAGACAATGGCTCCTGCAGTGCATCACTGAAGAGGTTACCTTAGTTCATTCTGTCGCTTTATGGCAATGCTGCGTGGGAATTTTCTCACACAGCGTTGCCGGCGAGAAAATTAACTTAAGTGACCTCTCTCCCGGCAGCTGTGAAGGGATATAAATCGCAGAGGATTACCTCCGCTGTCAGTTCATCGCGGGGCCCCTGTACAGCGCTGACATCGCCCAATGTAACAGTTCTACACGGGAGATCGCCGTGGGACCCTCGTTATTAACTGGACTACGGCAGAAAGGTAAGTATAGGTTGGTTTATTATGTTATTTTTATTACAGGAGAATCGAGGGCTTCGAGGACTAGGTGTTTGGTAAGTATGTAGTCTGTTATGTGTTGTATGTTATGTGCTGTCCTGTATGTTGTATGTTCTGTATGGTTTGTTTTTTTGTTTTTTTAAACTACTGAACACAGCCATTGTCTGATGGGGCTACTTTCCCATCATCGGCAATTTTGTCACTGTGAGCATTCATTGCCGGATGGGAGCAGTAATCCCATCAGACAATGGCTGCTTACACAGACCTGCACACACACAGGGACACACACACACACAGCTCCGCCCACACACTCTCTCCTCCCGATCAGCATTTCATTCGCAGCGAAACTGCAGATCTTTTTAACGTCTGCGGTTTTGCTGTGGATTTGACTGACTCAATGGAAGTCAATGGGTGCAGAAACGCTGCAAAAGAAAATAAGGAAAAAATAAAACGCTGCTATTCCGCACATTTTTTTTCCGCACCATGTGCACAGCGTTTTTTCATTTCCCATTGATTAACATTCTGTGCCCAAAGCACGGCGGATGAGGCAATTCCACGCATCCAAATACACTGCGGAAATGCATCAAAATCTGCAACGTGTGCACATACCCTAAGGCTGTGTACCGATCATTGGCTTTTAGTGAGTTTTTGACATTTTGTATTTTTGTGTCAAAAAAACGTTTACAGTTTCATTAAAGCGGATGGGATTTATAGAAATCTCATGCCTACTGTCTTCATGTCAATTTCTCCTGCGGGTCTGCAGAGTTTTATGTGCAGATTCTTCCCAAACACTTGCACTAGATGCAGAAAATCTACAAGTAAGAAATGAACATGATTTTTATGATTTTTTTTTTTAGTGAGTTTCCGCTACGGAAATGCATCAAAAACACGTGTAATCCACACATTACTAAATCAATAAAGTTTTTCCTTAAGACAAACACCTCGAAGGATCAAAAACAAAGCAGGTTAGTTTAAAAAGTTTAAAACACAACAAACCAAAATGTCAAACACACGATAAAAACTTAAGTAAAAAAAAAAAAAAACAGCATTAAAAAAAAAAAGCAACCATCAGTGCAATAGGTGCAGAAATGCTGGAGAAAATCGGCAACGTCTAAATCACACCAGTCATCTTGGGAATGGAGCATAAGAGTATTCCACTTTAAGAAAATAAAAGATCTTTAGTTTAAAATAATGAAAAAAGCTCATTTTATAACCATCCGAACCTTTACTTTTTATGTTAAAGTTCTGAAAAGCCCTTAAATCCATAGTAGTGCTGCTATTTGTCTTACTTGGAGTTGGAGTCCGTTTAGCTTGTACAGGTGTAGAAGATGACATAACAGTTGTCTTTTTAAAAGGAGAAACCCAGCCACTCAAACTGGAGCCTCTTTCTTCCACCGTCACAAATGTAGCTTTGGGTCTGCGTTTGGGAAAGAATTACACAGTTAAAAAAAAAATCTGCATAAAAGCACATATATATTTGTGAAGTACTCATTTTTGAAACTATGGTGCTTGAATCGTCATGTAAACACGTAGTCCAGATTCATCATTTTTAACCCTTTTCTTAATAAAAGTGTTGGACATTGTTATTATGAGTAAATCATGGTGTTTGAGCCATTTTTACACAACATTTTGATGTATTTTACTTCCTGCATGACATTTGACACAACTATATGTCCGAAAAATCGCAGCCAGGCCCTCGGCTTCAGTGAAAGTTGATCTTCGGCTATCGCAGCATTTAGAAGACTGGCAGAGGAAGGGGACTCATTCTTCCACCCCAGTGATGCAATCGCAGAAGGATATCATAGTACCCGGAGTTCAAATGACGATTTCCGGGTCTGCCAGCCACAGTGGCTTGTTAGACCATGCCAGGAGCATGGTCTAAAAGGAGTTTTGCCAGTTTAACACTCACAGGTATAATGCATTGCAGTACATGTGTATTGCAATGCATTATTGCAACGATCAGAGTAACAAAAGGCTAAAGTCCCAGAGGCACAAAATAAATATAAGAAAAAAAAAAAAATCAAAACCAAATACACAAAAAAAAAAAAAAATCAATACATCGTTAAGTAAAAAAAGGTACACATTTGGCATCGCTGCATCCAGGATGACAAGATCTATAAAACGGACACACTAGTTAACCCCTTCAGTGAACACTGCATATAAAAAAAAAATGCTTCATGATACCGCCAAACAAAAAGTGGAATAAAACGTTAACAAAAAAAAAATTTGAATAGTAAAACACTGTATGGCGGAGGATGCCATCTTGAACTGCATAAAAAAGACACTATACAGCTCTATCAGTGGAAAAATAAAGTTACAGCTCTCAGAAGGCAGCATCACATAAACAAGTCTATATTCTATAAAAAAATAAAAATAAAACACATGAAAAACAAAAACATATATAAAATGTAAATATATAGGTGGGTGCAAGTGCAACTGGAAAGGTATTTTGCTGCAAACAGGACAACACCACAAAGTTGTCAAAAATTAAACATATAAAAACTCATATAGTTTATGCCTATACATACCATCTGTACCAATAAAAAAGGGGGAACATATTTATTAAATGTATATTAAAACAGGATTAAATAATCAAAATGCCTAAAAAGTCATTCGAATGAATAATACCTAAAAATCTAAAGTCCGATTAGTTCGTATAAATTTCTTGATTCAACTGTTCATGCACATCAATTCCCAGTCAAAACTGCAAATGGCAGGCAATGCTGTATTTACTACTTTATAGGTGATGTTGAAGTCCACAGCATGGGGTTTTTCTTCTTCCTCCTGTAGTCCCCCTTTATACAAAAGTTGGTAGAAGTAAAAATCAAAAATCAAAGCAGCAGCTCTGGAAACAGTTATCTTCAGCAGTACTGTCCCGGCCGGTGACAAACGCTCCCTCAGCCTCCTTCCCAGCGGTGCACCTATTTTAATATACATCTAATAAATATGTTCTCCCTTTTCATTGGTACAGATGGTATGTATAGGCGCAAACTATATGAGTTTTTATATTTTAAAAACTATATATAACCTGAATTACTTGTTTTTGTTCATTTTGCCTCAAAAAAAAAAAAAAAAAATCGGCATAGAAAGTCATCAAAAATTTTATGTGCCCGAAAATAGTACCAATAAATAAGTCATCTTGTCCTGCAGAAAATATATCCCCCACATGACACTGTCGGCAGAAATATAGCGAATTTATAGCTCTCAAAATATGGCAAAATTGTAGCTCTCAAAATATGGCGATGGAAAGTTTTGTTGTTTATTTTTAAATTTGGCTGCAATAACAAAAAAAATGTAATCATACTGAAATAAATAGCACTCCAAGAGGCTTCTGTCACTGCAATAAGCACAGTACAGTGGCTTGCTAAAATAAACACTCCCCTTGGCTTTATATCCATTTTGTTACATTTTGTCATTCATCAGCACTAAATAGTTTTACCTGCGGATTTAGGCTATGTTCACACGGTGCGTTTTTTGGTGCGGATCCGGAGCGGAATTTCAGCTGCGGATCCGCATCCGTTTTCCATGTAGGTTACAGTACAATGTAACCCAATGGAAAACAAAATCCGCTGTGCCGACGATCCTTTTTTCCCCAGGAAAATCCGCGCGGATTTGCCTGCGGAAAAAAGAAGTACCATGTCAATTCTTTCTCCGGATTCCGCTGCGGGTTTCCAGCAGCACCAATAGGAAACTGCATTTGGAAACCCGCAGTGGAATCCGCAGAAGAAAAAGGATCAAAATCCGCAGCTAAAATCAGCGCTGAATTTTAGCTGCGGATTTTCAAAACAGGACAGGAAAAAAAACTGATGAAAAAACTGAACGTGTGAACGTAGCCTTACTGCGGTTTTTACACCTCTGGATTCCAATTATGGAACAGGTGTAAAAAGCTGCGGAATCCGCACAAAGAATTGACTTGCTGTGGAAAATAAACCGCAGCGTTTCCGCGCAGTATTTTCCACAGCAAATGCACTGGGGATTTGGTTTCCATACGTTTACATGGCACTGTACAACGCATGGAAGACTGCTGCAAATCCGTAGCATCAAATTCGCAAAGTGTGCACAGACCCTTAATGTCTCTTTAATAGCGGGCACAGTAGTCGCAGCCGGCTTCCTGCAGCAATAGGGCGATCATGTGTGCCTGCTACTTCAGGGAATGGGCGTGGAGTGCAGTGAATATTCACTTCCTTTAGTAGAGGGCACACGTGATCGCCCTGCCGCTGCAACTGCTGGGATCGAACAAGACCCTGTGAGGGAACGCAGAGACGCTAAGTATGATGGTGCTTACCAAAGCTTATACTCAAGTCAATAAGTTTTCCCAGTTGGTTGTGATAAAATTAGGTGCATACGGTACATTTTTACCACAAAAATTTAGTTTTAGCCTCAGATTTTCCCACAAAAGGTGGGTAAATGTGTCACCAAAATTTATCCCACAAATTTCTGCCAAATACAGAAATACCCCATATGTGGCTGTACAGTACTGCTCAGCCAAATGGAGAGACTCAGGAGGGACGGAGCGCTATTTGCCTCCTGGAGCACAGATTTTCCTAGAATAGCTTGCGGACTCCATATACAGAGCCACTAAGTGCTAGAAAGCAGAATCCCCCCCCTCCTAGTGACCCCATTTTGGAAATTATACCCCTGCCAAATGTGAACACTACAGGTGGTTTATGCACACTGCAGTTCAGAAGGGAGGGGGGGGGGGGGCATAAGGTTTTCGGAGCGCAGAATTCGCTGAATTTCTTTTGGGGGGCAAGGAGCCATTTTGCTTTTCCAGAGCCTTTGTACTACCAGTAAACTATCAGTATATAGGAAGCCCCCTATATGTCCTTTAACAGATGATGGACCTGAGCCAGGGCTTGCCTTTTTTGTGGATTGAGTTGAAGCTTTTATTGGGAACATTTTACATAATGTTTCTGATCACATTTATCCGGCGCTCTACACTGAGGACTTACTTTGAGGTTTCCATCTAAATCTCTGAGTAACGTGACAGATTAAACCCCGGAGGGATCCAATCACTATAATGAGGCAGCAGAGTTATTCTGGTCTCAGTCTGGCCACTGTTCAGCGGTGGCCTTCCTTTCAGAGGTGCACAAAACTATGGTGGACCGCGTTTTTATGCACGCCTAAACAGACTAACACATTCGTTCACAGTGCCTCCGCCTCATTATAGGGAATCTTCCACCTGCGGTTCCGTCTGAATTACGTATTTAAGAGATTTACAAGGAAACCCTGATGTCAGCGTTCAGTGTAGAGGGCAGGATAAATGTGCACTGAGCCTTACTACTATCTTTGGGAAGCAGAATGAAAAATCCACAGAAGGTGAA
Source organism: Ranitomeya variabilis (assembly GCF_051348905.1). Lineage (NCBI taxonomy): Eukaryota > Metazoa > Chordata > Amphibia > Anura > Dendrobatidae > Ranitomeya > Ranitomeya variabilis. The sequence continues at coordinate 820,256,566 of NC_135232.1, read as the reverse complement.
TAATCGGTTTTATTTATTTTTTATGCCGTTCCGCAGGTGGTATCAGTGATTAGGAAACTATTCTTCGGGTCAGTGCGATTACAGTGATACCAGATCTACAATTTTTTTAATGTTTGGCTGCTGTCACACACTAAGATGCTTTTTTTGCAAGAAGCTTTTGCATCGTAATATTTTGAGAGCCATAACTTTTCCATACTTCAGCTGACATACCCATGTGAGGGCTTGTATGTATGCATGCACGCGTTTGTGCATATATGTGTGTATATATATACACCGTGTATATATATATATATATATATATATATATATATATATATATATATATATATATATACATATATACATATATATATATACACATACATATACATATACATACACATACACACACACGAGGTACCACTCATTAAAGTAATGAATATGGACACGGCTCCACTCCCATAGGCTTGGAGCGCATATTCATTACTATAAGGAGCGGTACCATGTGACCGCTGAACACAGGTACAAGAAGCCGGAGCGCGCCGGAGACCATCGGAGAAGCAGGGACATAAAGAGCAACTGTGCCAGGAGGGGTGAGTATAATGGGGAGGGTGAGCCATGAGATATTCACCTGTCCCCGTTCCACCGCCAGGCTCTGTGTTTCGCGTCCTCTGGCTGTGACGTTCAGGTCAGAGGGTGCGATGACGTGTTTCGTGCGCGCCCTCTGCCTGAACAGTCACTGCAGAGACCCGGAAGACACAGCGGCGGTGGAAGGGGGACATGTGAATATCGCAAGTGTCAGGGGCCTGAGCCAGCAGCGACTCTGGCACCTGTTCCCCATAGCACGCCGGTGTCCCCGCCTGCTCAGGCCTCCGACACTCGGCGCCCAGCGATGAGAGGTGAGATTGTCTTTTTTTTTTTTTTTTTTTTAAATCGCAGCAACAGCATATAGGACATATTATTCTATGGAGCATCTTATGGGGCCTTCAATCTTTGTACAACATTAAATGGAGCATATTATTCTATGGAGCATCTTATGGGGCCATCAACCTTTGTGCAGCATTATATTGGGCATAATATTCTATCGAGAATCTTATGGGGCCATCATTAATTAACCTTTTATGCAACATTATATGGGGCATATTTTAATGGGGCCCATCATGAACTTTATGGAGCATTATATGGGGCTCCTGATTTAATAAGGATATTCAAAAACACAACATACTGATGTTTCAATTATTTTACTTTTATTGGTACTTATTTTTAGTTTTGAAATTTTCCAATAGCTGCTGCATTTCCCACCCTAGGCTTATACTTGTTATAGAAGGGTTAATAGGTTGCCTTTAAGTGCCTCTTGCCTTTAATTGCTAGAATTACTAGAATCTTTTAACGCAGTAGTCGGATGGTCTCCCCTTCAAGGAGACTACACTTCTTATCATGTATGTTCTCAATAGTCAGTCACAACATGTTTTTGGTACGTTGTGAGGAATAAAGGTCAGTATGACCCTGGGTGATGGTGGGGGCTACATGAATTACATTGTGTGTTACATTTGTTGTAAATGGTATAAAATAGTGCCTTTTGCTGCATTACATCAGATAAAAGTGACTTGCTCACAGGATATGTGTGAGGTGTCTTTTTGTCTCCAAGCGCGCTTGTAAAATGACTGGCGTAACTACCCGATTTGGCTCTCCCTGGTGATCTGGCGTACTGACATTGGGTCAGAATGAAAACAGCTACGACAGTTTTGGCGCCTGAACGGGGGCCGTGTAACCAGCCTTATTCGGAATCCGTATGTGGGAGCTTCCTGAGAGATTGGACATGCAAAACACAACTGCAGCAACGTGAGAAATGTTATTCTTACAATTTGTTTTGCGCTTGCAATCTCTCTTCTGGATCTGTCCATACCTCTGGGTAAAAGGCTGCCAACACGGTTCAAAGAATCCACATCACCAGTGAGTTTTGTGTTTTGTCTGTTTATGTCCGTATGAGAGTTGAATAATAGAGTTATAAGATAATTGTGATAATTGTTTTCTGTATTATTTGTCAATATCCTAATTGGTTGTGTATTTGTTTAGTGTGTGTGTAATACAGAGCTGGGATAGGCTCTGTGCAGTGTTGTTATTTTGGTCATTTTGGATTGGCAGTACATTATATGAAGCTGTATTTTGTAGAAGGCCGTGGTTTTTGTTGTTTGGCCTTAAAGTGCTTTCAGAGTGTCAGTGGACACTGCTGCAGTTTTATTTATATAGAGTTGTGTTAATTCCAAAGTGCAAAATAGGCAGGCTGTGTGAGCCTTGTATGTATGTATGTATGTATGTATGTATGTATGTATGTATGTATGTATGTATGTATGTATGTCTATGTCTATGAGAACCTCTGAATGAGATGAGAGGTGAGCAAATGAGTAGAAGGGATAAATAGATAAATCCCTGATTGATGAGGGGTTCCGTTAGGTGTGGTCCTCTGTATGTGACAGAAGACATTATTCAACTCAGTTTGAGCTGAATTAGGTGGAGTGATTGAGATAAGGGATTTTCTTCTTGTAAAAATCAACTGAAAAGTAAAAGGAAAATAAAAAACAATCCCTGAATGAGCATGTATGAATGAGTGATCACATAAGTATCATTACTTTTCTAACTGTTGTTGAAGGTCCAGGATGAATGAGTTGTGGATATTTTTAATGTACATTTAATTTATATCTGAGATTCAGTGAAACCTGTGTTATATATGGTTTGACATTGGATAGGTTTCTATATGTGTCTATATGTGTTTTGGCCGGACGCGGTCAGAATCAGCTTATTCAAGTTGTGCAGTGATTTGCCTGTATAGAGAAACTGTTTTTAATTCCGAGAGGATGAATGTTTTGTAGAGATTAAGTCTGAAAACTGCTGCATTCTGTTTCTGTGTGTGTAAAACGCCAAACTCTTATCTGTGCAGAATACCATATGGGAGGAGGGAGTCGAACCCCTGCGCGAATTGTTTGTGATTTCTCCTCTCAGTGCTGTGTGCCAGAGGAAGGGGGGCATGCAGCTGCGCTGAAGAATATGGAATTGTGCATATTCTGTCCTTGGTTTAGTACATGCTGAGAGATTTGTGTTTAAAGCAATAGAACTGTGCCTAGTTTAGAAGAAAACTTGTAAGTGATTGAAAAGATTGGTAAAAGATTCACCTGCTTCAAGTTGAGTGATTGATATAGCAAATTGAGGATCAACAGAGGAGGTAGCCAACTGCACAGCTAGGTGGATGGAACCTTGCCATTCCATGGAGCTGTGCTAGCCAGCTGATTTACTGGGTGATAGGTGGATGTAACCATCCCCGCTACATCCTTTAGGTCTACTGGGTGAGAGGCAAGAAAAGCCTTCCCGCTAAATCTTGACACTCGCTCTGATTTGCTACGTGTGGCCGCCCGTAGATGGTAAGGCACACTAAAAAGGGCATTTGCAGAATAAAGGTGAGCTGTCTGAGGAATAAGTTGAAGCCATGGGCAACTTGTTCTGTGTGTGCAGTCAGTGCCCCAATGGGATCCGCTATACAGATTGAAAAAGGAAGCAGTGAAAGATGTGAAACCAATATTGAAAAAGGCAAAAATGCCAGTGAGTGGATGTTTGGATGTTCAAAAAGGCACAGACAAAGGAGAGAGTGCAGCAGGACGGAAGAAAGGTGTATTATGAATGTTTTGATAAAGTCCGATTATGACTGACACATTACTGCTACGGTCATACCTTTGTATAACCAGAGACCCAGACAAGACAGATGGATTTCTAAACACTGTGGTCAGACAAACCCAGACTGGAGAAATACTTGTATGATCTGTGCTGCAACCCGACCTAAGAGAATTGCACTGAATCCTGTCCAGACAAGATCACATGTAGTGACTTAAGAAGCTGACACAGGATTGTGGTTGGTGGATAGTTGGGACATTAACTTTTGGGAGCAGGCTGACCGTAATCCTTTTGGGAAGGAGCTGTAGACCAGCATGTCATGTCACCCCCCAACCGGTCATCTAGTCACACCACCACCAGAGAACCAACCACATCAGGTAGGGTAAAACAGATACAGGAGTATTATCCCTGGAGGCCCTCTGACTAGCTAGCTATGCTAGAACAATTGGCTGATCAGGAGAACCAACCTTTTCCATTTTACAGACAAAGACAATATGATGGACGTATAAGTACACCTGGGCAGACCTAGAGAGTTGGTGAGCACAAAAGCAGGTGACGTACTAGGACACATAATTAAGACTTTTACAGATGTGACAAAAGGAGAGAGTGTAGAGATGTACTTTGGACGGTTACAGCTGAAATGGGCAGACATGGGGAACAGTCCCATAAACCCACTTGATGTTAAAATATTTGTAAATACATTCATTGACGGTATGACCAAAGACTTACGAGACGCAGTACAGACAGCCAGACCTGAAGGTTCCTAAAGGAGTTGAACAAACTAGGACAATAAGACAATGTGTCATGTATGCTGGAGTACAAGGAAAACAGTAGAGACATAGTAAGGGACCTAAGGACTTAGAAACAGTGAAGTGCTGGAATTGTGAAGAAATGGACACTCAGACCAATCTTCCACCTTCTTCACCTCCAGACTAGGAAACTGACAACCCAGTGACAAACGTGTGCCCTGTTCTTGTCCTCTCCGGACCTGGTCCTGCCTTGATGGTCACCATAACAATGCCGGGAGGGAAGGAGACAGAATTCTTGATTGACACTGGGGCAGCCGGGACTGTGGTACACAAAGACTTGATAACGCCAGACATGATTACTGACGAGATTTTGGAATACGTGAGTGTAGAGGGACAAGCGACTGAAGCCCCTATGACTAAACAAATAAGACTAGAATCACGAGACAGCCAAGAGGTGCTTACAAACTTATTGTCAGTGACAATCAATACCCCTATGAATTTGCTGGGAGCAGAGTTGAGTGCTGTCTAGGTCACCATACAGTACTCTTCTGAGGGTATTAGAGTCACAAGTCCCCTTTCATACAAACATTTGGGGCAGAGGGACGCCAGGGTCTTCCACGTGCACATTATACCACAGGTAAATCATGCCCTATTATAGTTACACTTAATTCCATTCATTTGCCAGTTTAGCAGTTTCCTTGCATTCCCCCTGTCATGATAAATTAAAAGAAGGAACCACTCCTCTTTGGTTAAAGCAATACCCCTTTGACCCTAGTCAAATCAATGGCCCTGAGCAGGGATATTAAAGAGTACATTAAGGCAGGGGTTCTGGTGCAAAGATCTTCCCCCTGCAACACCCCTTTGTATCCCATTAAGAAGAAAAAGGACCCAAGGGTTCCCCTGACACAGAATAGTTCATGACTTACAGGCTATTAATGATGTTGCAGTGAGTGTGATCTCAATTGTCCCTAATACACACACCGTACGGTCACAAAATGTTTCACAGTCATTAATTTGGCAAATGCATTCTTCTCTGTACCCCTGCCCTCTGACTGTCAGTATCTTTTCTCTTTTACTCACGAAGGTAAACAATACTGTTGGACGGTCCTCCCACAAGGGGGAAAGAACTCCCCAACCATCTATTCAACAGCAATGGCAGGGATTCTTGAGCAGTGGCAACCACCTCATCCACAGACTGTACTATTGCAGTACGTGGAGGACCTCTTGCTCTGCTGCCCGGACCAGACGTCCTGCAAGGAAGCTACAGTTCCCTTGCTGTGTTTTTTTGGCAGAGAAGGGTTGCAAGGTCTCACGTGACAAATTACAGTATCATACCTCCCAACCGTCCCGATTTCAGCGGGACAGTCCCGCTTTGGCACCGGGGTCCCGCTGTCCCGCTTCGGGCATTTAAAATCCCGAATTTGCGGCCGCCGGTGAAGCCCCGCCCACTTCCGGGACGTAGAGAGAGCCAGCCTGTTTTTTTTTTTTTTTTATAAAAGCTGCCTCCTGACCGCCCGCGCAACACCCCCCCCCCCCCTCCCGCCCCCTGTGCGGCGCTGCCACGCTGAAGGAGAGAGCCTGCAGCAATCAAGAAGAAAGGTCAGCGATTCACTACCTCTGGCTGTGTGTGCACGGAGCTCCGGCTTCTGCTCTTAGCTGCTATCCCGGCAGAGAAGGAGAGACGGGGGAGGTGCCGGGATAGTGCAGAGCTGTGAGCAGGAGACTGAAGACTTCAGCAGAGAGCTGCACATGGACATCAGCCGCCCCTGCATCACAGAGGAGATTGTGTGTGTGTGATGTGTGTGATGGCTGCGTGTGTGTGTGTGTGATGGCTGCGTGTGTGTGTGATGGCTGCGTGTGTGTGTGTGATGGCTGTGTGTGTGTGATGGCTGTGTGTGTGTGATGGCTGTGTGTGTGTGATGGCTGTGTGTGTGTGATGGCTGTGTGTGATGGCTGCGTGTGTGATGGCTGCGTGTGTGATGGCTGCGTGTGTGATGGCTGCGTGTGTGATGGCTGCGTGTGTGATGGCTGCGTGTGTGATGGCTGCGTGTGTGATGGCTGCGCGCGCGTGTGTGTGTGTGATGGCTGCGTGTGTGTGTGATGGCTGCGTGTGTGTGTGATGGCTGCGTGTGTGTGTGATGGCTGCGTGTGTGTGTGTGTGATGGCTGCGTGTGTGTGATGGCTGTGTGTGTGTGTGTGATGGCTGCGTGTGTGTGATGGCTGCGTGTGTGTGTGTGATGGCTGCGTGTGTGTGTGTGTGTGATGGCTGCGTGTGTGTGTGTGTGTGATGGCTGCGTGTGTGTGTGTGTGATGGCTGCGTGTGTGTGTGTGATGGCTGCGTGTGTGTGTGTGATGGCTGCGTGTGTGTGTGATGGCTGCGTGTGTGTGTGATGGCTGCGTGTGTGTGATGGCTGCGTGTGTGTGTGTGTGTGATGGCTGCGTGTGTGTGTGTGTGATGGCTGCGTGTGTATGTGTGATGGCTGCGTGTGTGTGTGATGGCTGCGTGTGTGATGCATTTGTGTCAAAGCTGCATGTGTTTGTGAGCTGCGTGCGTGTGTGAGCTGCGTGCGTGTGTGAGCTGCGTGCGTGTGAGCTGCGTGCCTGTGTGTGAGCTGCGTGCCTGTATGTCATTATACAGTATGGAGCATCATGTGTGGTCATTATACAATATGGAGCATCATGTGCGGTCATTATACAGTATGGAGCATCATGTGCGGTCATTAGACAGTATGGAGCATCATGTGCGGCCATTATACAGTATGGAGCATCATGTGCGGTCATTATACAGTATGGAGCATCATGTGCGGTCATTATACAGTATGGAGCATCATGTGTGGCCATTATACAGTATGGAGCATCATGTGCGGTCATTATACAGTATGGAGCATCATGTGTGGTCATTATACAATATGGAGCATCATGTGCGGTCATTATACAGTATGGAGCATCATGTGCGGTCATTAGACAGTATGGAGCATCATGTGCGGCCATTATACAGTATGGAGCATCATGTGCGGTCATTATACAGTATGGAGCATCATGTGCGGTCATTATACAGTATGGAGCATCATGTGTGGTCATTATACAGTATGGAGCATCATGTGTGGCCATTATACAGTATGGAGCATCATGTGCGGTCATTATACAGTATGGAGCATCATGTGTGGCCATTATACAGTATGGAGCATCATGTGCGGCCATTATACAGTATGGAGCATCATGTGCGGCCATTATACAGTATGGAGCATCATGTGCGGTCATTATACAGTCTGGAGAATCATGTGCGGTCATTATACAGTCTGGAGCATCATGTGCGGTCATTATACAGTATGGAGCATCATTTGCGGTCATACAGTATGGAGCATCATGTGCGGTCATTATACAGTATGGAGCATCATGTGCGGTCATACAGTATGGAGCATCATGTGCGGTCATTATACACTATGGAGCATCATGTGCGGTCATACAGTATGGAGCATCATGTGTGTTCATTATACAGTATGGAGCATCATGTGCGGTCATTATACAGTCTGGAGCATCATGTGCGGTCATTATACACTATGGAGCATCATGTGCGGTCATACAGTATGGAGCATCATGTGTGTTCATTATACAGTATGGAGCATCATGTGTGTTCATTATACAGTATGGAGCGTCATGTGTGTTCATTATATATTATGGAGCGTCATGTGTGGTCATTATATATTATGGAGCGTCATGTGTGGTCATCGTACAGTATGGAGCATCATGTGTGGCCATATTTTTTTGTTTATAATTATTGTATATGAAACAGTGTGATCGGCAGTACTAAATGGGTGTGGTTGGGATGTGGATATGGGTGTGACTAATTATGAATGGGTGTGGTCAGAGGCGTGGCCTAAAATTTGCCGCGGCGCGCAAAGCGCGCCGCAAACTTTGTCCCTCTTTCCCATCTTCAAAAGTTGGGAGGTATGCAGTATTGCAAACAAAAGGTGACATTTTTAGGACATTGTATTGCTGAAGGTACAAGACACCTGACTGAAGACAGAAAACAGGCAATACAAAATCTCCCTTTACCCAGGTTACACCAGCATCTACGCATTTTCCTAGGGTTGGTGACCTACTGTAGGCCTTGGATAAGGTCTACTTCACAAATGATGCAACCACTCTATGACAGGTTGTCATCACACCCCTACAATCTCACTCAAGAAGCAATTGATTCCTTTAATTCTCTGAAGCTGCTCATTGTGTCAGCCCCGGCCTTAGGCATTCCAAACTATGATCAGCCATTTTTCTTATTTTGCACAGAGCAGGGAGGACATGCTACCGCAGTACTGACACAACGACATGGAGAAGAACAGAGACCAATAACTTACTACTCAGCACAATTAGACCCAGTGATTAGAGGGTCTCCTACGTGTGTCCGTGTTGTAAAAGCTGCTGTATTACCGAAAGGCATGTGAGATCACACTGACTTTTTCTTTTTGACAATTTGTTCCCCACATGACATTAACCCTTTCATGACCTTGGGATTTTTCGTTTTTCCGTGTTCGTTTTTCACTCCCCTCCTTCCCAGAGCCATAACTTTTTTATTTTTCTGTCAATATGGTCATGTGAGGGCTTATTTTTTGCAGGACGAGTTGTACTTTTGAACGACATCATTGGTTTTACCATGTCGTGTACTAGAAAACGGGAAAAAAATTCCAAGTGCGGTGAAATTGCAAAAAAAGTGCAATCCCACACTTGTTTTTTCCTTGGCTTTTTTGCTAGGTGCACTAAATGCTAAAACTGGCCTGACATTATGATTTTCCAGGTCACGAGTTCATAGACATCTAACATGACTAGGTTATTTTTTACTTAAGTGGTGAAAAAAAATTGTAAAACTTTGCTAAAAAAAAAAAAAAAAAAAAAAAAAAATTGCGCCATTTTCCGATACTCGTAGCGTCTCCATTTTTCATGATCTGGGGTCGGTTGAGGGCTTATTTTTTGCATGCCGAGCTGGCGTTTTTAATGATTCCAATTCGGTGCAGATACATTCTTTTGATCGCCCGTTATTGCATTTTAATGCAATGTCGCGGCGACCAAAAAAACGTAATTCTGCCGTTTCGATTTTTTTTCTCGTTACGCCGTTTAGCGATCAGGTTAATGCTTTTTTTTTTTTATTGATAGATCCGGCGATTCTGAACGCGGCGATACCAAATGTGTAGATTTGATTTTTTTTTTATTGATTTATTTTGATTGGGGCGAAAGGGGGGTGATTTAAACTTTTATATTTTTTTTATTTTTTTCACTTTTTACTTTTTTTAAACTTTTGCCATGCTTCAATAGCCTCCATGGGAGGCTAGAAGCAGGCACAGCACGATCGCCTCTGCTACATAGCAGCGATCTGCTGTTCGCTGCTATGCAGCAGAAAATCAGGTGTGCTGTGAGCGCCGACCACAGGGTGGCGCTCACAGCTACCGGCGATCAGTAACCATAGAGGTCTCAAGGACCTCTATGGTTACAATGGAGAAGCATCGCCGACCTCCGATCATGTGACGGGGGTCGGCGATGCGCTCATATCCGGCAGCCCGGCCGGATGCGGTAGTTAAATGCCGCTGTCTGCGTTTGACAGCGGCATTTAACTAGTTGATAGCGGCGGGTGAATCGCGATTTCACCCGCCGCTATTGCGGGCACATGTCAGCTGTTCAAAACAGCTGACATGTCCCGGCTTTGATGCAGGCTCACCGCGGAGCCCTGCATCAAAGCAGGGGAGCTGACCTCGGACGTACTATCCCGTCCGAGGTCAGTAAGGGGTTACTGCCATAGTCATACAAGTTCAACCAAAACACCAGTCTATGGATAGACAGATCAGACTCGAATGTGCTCTAATACTAATTCCTGAATACGTCACCCTCAAAAGACATAATGTTCTGAATCCAGCCACTCATCTGCCTGTGGATTCAGAAAAGGGGGAATTGGTGACAGCATTAAAAAAAAAAAAAAAAAAAAAAAATGACTGCATAGGAACTGATGAGTCAGGAGACAGTATGTTTTACATATGTTCATGAAAAACCTGTTCCTAATGCATATTTTGAGGTTTTTATTTTTGTAGATGGCGCCAGATACCACCAGGATGGGCGATACTACACTGGACATGCAGTAGTATCCTTACATGAGGTAATCCGAGCTGAACCACTCCCTCCTCACATGTCGGTGCAAGAGGCAGAGTTGAAGGCACTCACAGAGGCGTGTAGAGCTGCTGCAGGTAAAGTCGCTAATATTTATACAGATTCGAATTGTGCATGGGGAATATCCCATGATTATTGCCCTATCTGGAGAAGCAGAACGTTTCTTACATCAGCCGGTAATTCCATTAAAAATGCAGAGCTGGTGAAACAATTAGTGGAGGCATTGACGTTACCAGTCCAGGTTGGCATCGTCAAGGTAAAAGCACACACGGACGGTGACTCTGTGGAGGTAGAGGGCAACAGAAGGGCGGACGAGGCTGCTAAAGTAGCAGCAAGGCGGCCTAGGGAGCAGTGGACAGTGGCGGAGAGTCAGCGTATTCCAGCCACACTGAGCCTAGATGACCTGAAATCCCTCCAGCTGCCCAAACAGAGAAGGAACACAGGGGACAATGGGAGCGGAGCTGAACTCAAAAGGAGTTTTGGGAGAATAAGGATAAATTGTATATACCAAGGTCCCTGTTCCTAATTATGGCGCAAGCACCACCTGGCCCCACTCACACCTCAAAATGTCACATGTGTCCATGGTAGACGCCTTCCAGATCGCTCCTGGTTTCAGTTACGCAGCAGCAAAGCTCGTACGTTCATGCCTCATCTGTGCACAGCACAACCCAGGTAAACCAGTAAAAATCCCTAAGAAAGAGACACCCAGGCCTCTATACCCGTTTCAGAGACTGCAGACTGACTACATACAGCTACTCAAGGTAGGTGTGTGTGAAAAATGTCCTAGTATGTGTAGATCTCTTCTCTGGTTGGCTGGAAGCCTATCTGGTAAAATGTGCAAATGCTAAAGCGACTGCAGACAAACTGATGAAAGAACTGATCTGCAGGTATGGTGTCCCAGAAACCATAGAGAGCGATAGGGGCACACACTTCACGGGAGAAATATTGAGGGAAGTCATGCAGGCCCTGGGAGTACAGCAAGCATATCATGCGCCATATAGACAACAAAGTAGTGGGAAAGTGGAGAGACTAAATGGGACACAAACTGAAAATTCAGAGGCCATGGCAGACACAGGAAAGAGCGGGGTAGAGTGCTTGTCTCTTGCACTCTTCTCAGTCAGACACACTCAAAATAGAAAGACAGGCTTGTCGCCTTTTGAAGTCCTGTTTAGTAGTTTGCCAGAGACTGGTCTGTACTTCCCACAGGTGCTACAAATGCAACAAGGTGCTATGACAGCCCATGTCCAGGCCTTGCAGAAAAGACTTAATGTGGTGCATAAACATGTGTTTTCATCCATTCCAGATCTTAATGCCAGTGCAGACGTACATCAGCTGAATCCAGGTGATTGGGTGGTCATACACAGACACGTGAGAAGGAGCCTATATTCACTGCAAAAAGATCTTTTCACTAGCAGAAAGACTGTTGTTCTAATCACCTTGCTGGCAGTGGTAGGATGTTTGCACCTTACAGAGACACTGAATACACTTTTAAATGTCGACAAGGACAAAAACTGCTGGACTGTTGGATCTGTACACACAGCCCAGTAGCTGCAAGGACTATGCTGTACTTTGCCATACCCCAGGAGCCAAGGAGGGTATTAACACCACACTGCATACACAATGAGACTTGGACTCAGAGTTTCTAGGTTCCTTAAGGTTCTTAATAAGACTAATACAATATAGAGACTCCTTTTTAAATCCAGCCGATTGGCTTAGCGGCCTAGAGGGAGGGATTATTTTTGACTTGACTTGACAGACTTGTATGCAAATTTTGTTGCTTTGCTTATTGTTTTATGTAGCCGTAAAAGCGCTAATATATGTATTACCTAAGGCTGAACCTTCTGTAGTATATCATAGGCCCCGTATGGCCACTGCTGACGGTGGAGGTGAGTGTCCACACTGAGGGTGGATGGGCGAAGCAGGTAGAAAGCCCCCTTGTGGGTACTAGACCCATGAGACAGTAGCTCCTTTGTGGACATCAGCTGACCCTGTGGCAGAGGTTATACCATTTACAAAAGGGGGAAATTGTTATAGAAGGGTTAATAGGTTGCCTTTAAGTGCCTCTTGCCTTTAATTGCTAGAATTACTAGAATCTGTTAACGCAGTAGTCGGATGGTCTCCCCTTCAAGGAGACTACACTTCTTATCATGTATGTTCTCAATAGTCAGTCACAACATGTTTTTGGTACGTTGTGAGGAATAAAGGTCAGTATGACCCTGGCATATGTCATATTCATGACTCTAATCGGCGGCCCCACATGTGGCTCCACCTCCCATAGGGGTGGAGCCGCCTATTCAGGACTGTAAATGAGCGGCCCCACGTGACCGCATACAGTAGAAGGCGCAGCCAGGACAGGACACTGAGAGGGAGGCAGGTGAGTATTTTCAGAACAGCGGGGGGGCGCACAGGGGGTGGGAGGGCGGCGGACAGATAGATCTTTCTTTTAAACACTATTATTCATATCTTCTATGCAGCAAACGCTGCTGCACAGAAGATATGAATCGCGGCTTCAGCACGATGCAGGGGACAGCGCTAAACTTTAGCGCTGTCTCCTGCACGCTCCGTGTGGTACCCACTCGGCACATGGGCGGCACACGTGTGCCGCACGTATGGCCTACGTGAGCTCACGGGCACACGGACACAGATAACTCCGGTACCGATTTTTTCCGGTACCGGAATTTTCTGGACGTGTGGGACAGCCCTCTTGCTGCATTACATCAGATAAAAGTGACTTGCTCACAGGATATGTGTGAGGTGTCTTTTTGTCTCCAAGTGCGCTTGTAAAATGACGGGCGTAACCATCTGATTTGGCTCTCCCTGGTGATCTGGCGTACTGACATTGGGTCAGAATGAAAACAGCTAAGACATACTCGAGTTAACAAGTTTTCCCAGTTTTTTGTGGCAAAATTAGGGGTCTCGGCTAATACTCGGGTCGGCTTATACTCAAGTACATACGAATATATATATATATATATATATATATATATATATATATATATATATATACACATACACATACACATACACACACACACACACACACACGGTACAGACCAAAAGTTTGGACACACCTCATTTAAAGATTTTTCTGCATTTTCATGATTATGAAAATTGTACATTCGCACTGAAGGCATCAAAACTATGAATTAACATATGTGGAATTATATACTTACCAAAAAAGTGTGAAACAATTGAAATTATGTCTTATATGCTAGGTTCTTCAAAGTAGCCACCTTTTGTTTGGGTGACTGCTTTGCACACTCTTGGCATGTATGTATGTACGTCGCGCTGTGAGTGGGGGTTAAATTCCGCGCCAATATCGCTGATTGGTCGCGCCTGGATGGGTGGTTCAAATCTGACACCAGTTCGCGGCCGGACTGCGCCGGTCGTGATTGGTAGCTCACGGCCGGCCGCGACCAATCACTAAAGTGGTGTTTAAATCCCGCGCCAATATCGCTGATTGGTCGCGCACGGCCGTGCGCGACCAATCAGCGAGGCGTGGTTTAAATCCCGCATCAATTCGCGGCTGGACTGCGTCTGTCGCTGATTGGTCGCAGGATGTCGGGGGTCCGGGGCGCTGGATGTCGGGCATTCGGGGAGCAGGATTTAGTACAGCCACGTAGTATATAACACAGCCATGTAGTATATAGCAGAGCCACGTAGTATGTAGTATACAGCACAGCCACATAGTATGTAGTATACAGCACAGCCACATAGTATGTAGTATACAGCACAGCCACATAGTATGTAGTATACAGAACAGCCACATAGTATGTAGTATACAGCACAGCCACATAGTATGTAGTATACAGCACAGCCACATAGTATGTAGTATATAGCAGAGCCACGTAGTATATAGCAGAGCCACGTAGTATATAGCAGAGCCACGTAGTATATAGCAGAGCCACGTAGTATATAGCAGAGCCACGTAGTATATAGCAGAGCCACGTAGTATATAGCAGAGCCACGTAGTATATAGCAAAGCCACGTAGTATATAGCAAAGCCACGTAGTATATAGCAAAGCCACGTAGTATATAGCAGAGCCACGTAGTATATAGCAGAGCCACGTAGTATATAGCATAGCCCGTAGTATATAGCAAAGCCACGTAGTATATAGCACAGCCACATAGTATATAGCACAGCCACATAGTATATAGCACAGCCACATAGTATATAGCACAGCCACATATATAGCAGAGCCACGTAGTATATAACACAGCCACGTAGTATGTAGTATATAGCACAGCCCGTAGTATATAGCAGAGCCACGTAGTATATAGCAGAGCCACGTAGTATATAGCACAGCCACGTAGTATATAGCACAGCCACGTAGTATATAGCACAGCCACGTAGTATATAGTATATAGAGAAACCAGCAATGTGCAAATTTAATTTAAACCATATATTAACTCAATATTAACTATGACTAATTGGGAGGACTAGAGTTGTTTTATAAAAATATTATTTATTAAATACAATCAATAACAGAAAAAATAAGAAAAAAAACACGTAATTCATGTATTAGCATGAACAAATACCATTGTATAGTGTGATCCCAAAAAGTGCAAACGCACAGCGGTCACAATACAGGACTGATCAGAGCAGCTATAAATCATATAGTTATTAGGTGGCCATAATGAACAGCGCGAAGCAAAAAAGTCCCCATGATATATACAATAAGGGAAGATACTTACTCCCGTATTGAAATTAAATACTAAGAGCTGATAGGCCACATATATTAAGAAAATGATTGCTGCCCCAAAAGTAATAAGTGAACATAAAAGGTTAATTACCCATGAAATGCGATGTTCAGTCCGGGACCAGACCGCTCTCCCCGACGCGCGTTTCGCGAGAGTGACTCTCGCTTCCTCAAGGGAAGCCACGTAGTATATAGCACAGCCACATAGTATATAGCACAGCCACGTAGTATATAGCACAGCCACGTAGTATATAGCACAGCCACGTAGTATATAGCACAGCCACGTAGTATATAGCACAGCGTTTGGTGATGTCCATGAGTTCAAGACTTCAGGCAGTCATTGCCAACAAAGGGTTTTCAACCAAGTACTAGAAATGAACATTTTATTTAAAATTATTTAATCTGTCCAATTACTTTTGGTCCCTTTAAAAACGAGGTGGCACAAGTTAAGGAGCTGAAACTCCTAAACCCTTCATCCAATTTTAATGTGGATACTCTCAAATGAAAGCTGAAAGTCTGAACTTCAACTGCATCTGAATTGTTTTGTTTAAAATTCATTGTGGTAATGTCTATAATCAAAATTAGAAAAATGTTGTCTCTGTCCAAATATATATGGACTGAACTATATATATATATATATATATATATATATATATATATATATATATATATATATATATATATATATATATACACACACACATATATACATCTATATATATATCTCATTGTCTAAGGGGTACTTCCATCTGTCTGTCACGGAAATCCCGCGTCGCTGATTGGTCGCCGCTGCCAGGCCGCGACCAATCAGCGACGGGTACAGTCCCTACTTCCGTCCAGTCAGTGCCCAGCGCCCGCTCCATACTCCCCTCCAGTCAGCACTGACACAGGGTTAATGGCAGCGTTAACGGACCGCGTTATGCCGCGTGTAACGCACTCCGTTAACGCTGCTATTAACCCTGTGTGACCAACTTTTTTTTACTATTGATGCTGTGTCCAACAGTTATTAGATATATGAAACGGAGATACCTGTTGCAAAAAAAAACAATTTTTATAAAACATTAAGCTTAAGATTAATAGGGGTGCCCAAACTTTTTCATATAACTGTGTGTTTATAATATATATATATATATATATCTACACACACACACATATATATATATATATATACACGTACAATATATAGTGTCTTTGCACTCCATTCAATGTCAGAAAGCAACCTGAATGGTATCTAACTCATTCTATCTCCAGCATTGAATCCTGCATGTATCTAGATTTGTTAGCCATGTTAGCAAGCATTTGTTTTGGTACATAGCTATTGAACTTACTTCTGCTTGTCCCTTATGCAGAGAGGCATATAACTGTTGTCACAGTGGTTTATGATCCATGTTGGCCTGAACATTTGTTTATCTGTTCACTACATTTATTGCGTCCTGCTGTCTCAACTTAGTCTGATTGACTGCTAAGAGAGGAAAAAAAAAAAAAAAAAGTAAGATCTAAGAACTAGCCTCCTATATATTCAGACACACATCGGCAGGGGTGAGTTTGGGGGGTAAAGTAATTAAATAAATCTATTCCCTGTTCAGAACAAATATTCATCATATGCATTTGTAGAATCTATATCCTGGCTGCTGCATTCACTCACGTTCACCGCCCTTGCATTAACTCTTTAAACTCCATTCATATCGGCCTCGCTGTCCTTTCCTCTCCTCTCCTATGTATAGCACTTGTTCACATTGCTTAACAGCGCAGATCCATTCAGTCCCACCATCCAACAAATGAGACGCTCTCACAAATCTCTTAACCATCTGCTCACTCTTTCTATCCTCCTTCCCCTAGTCGCTGGAGACATCTCTCCCAACCCCAATATCCCATGCATGCATTCTGCCTCTTTCAACTGTGCCCTTTAGAATTCTCACTGTCTGTGTAATAAACTCCCTTTCATCCATGACTTCTTCCCTTCAAAGGGCTCATACTCACTTGTGAGAAACTCGGATGAGTCTCGCACGGCAATACCTGGCACTCAACTCAGGAGCGGAGCATGCGGCTGCATGTATTGCTATGCGGCCGCACGCTCCGATCTGAGTGTCGGCAGCAGCGCCGGGTATTAACATACGAGACTCATCCGAGTTTCTCGCAAGTGAGTATGAGCCCTAATTCTCTTAACCTCCTGGCTCTTACTGAAACCTGGATCCAGCAGTCAGACACCACCGCTGCTGCTGCTCTTTCATATGGTGAACTACACTTTTCTCATATCCCAAGATCGGACAACAGAGCAGGTGGAGGCGTTGGTCTGCTCCTATCAACCAAATGTGCCTTCCAAATTATCCCCCCAAGTATCCTCATTTGTCTACCCTTCTTTTGAAGTCCATGCTGTCAGGCTCTACATCCCCTTCTCCATGCGAGTGGCGGTGGTGTATCGTCCACCCGGCCCCTCATCAGATCCTGGATCACTTTGCCACCTGGCTTCCACACTTTCTCTCATGTAACATCCCCTCCCTCATCATGGGTGATTTTAATATCCCCATTGCTTTTCCCCTCTCCCCATCTGCTTCTCACCTTTTATCTTTAACCTCCTCTTTCGGCCTCTCGCAGCATACTAGCTCTACAACACATGAAGACGGAAACTCCCTCGACTTTGTCTTCTCCCGGCTTTGGTCAGTGGACAATTTCACAAACTCCCCTTTCCCGCTCTCTGACCACAACTTTCTTTCATTCTCTATCAAGAACTGCCATCCCGCTCAGGTCACCCCCACTTTCCACACTTATAGAAACATACAGGTCATTAACACCCAGAAACTTATGAAGAATCTGCAGTCCTCATTGGCCCTTATCTCCTCCATTTCATGTCCTGATTCTGCACGGAAGCATTACAATGACACCCTGCAAAGTGCCCTGGACTAAATTGCACCTCCAATACATAGAACAACTCGGCACAGACGGCGACAACCGTGGCACACTCTGCAAACACGTGCCGAACATCTGTGGAGAAAATCTAAACTATTATAAGTTCATGTTTAAAACATACAATTTTGCCCTTCACCTCTCAAAACAAACCTATTTTAACACCCTCATCAACTCACTGTCCAATAACCCTAAACGTCTCTTTGACACTTTTCTTTCCCTACTCAACCCAAGAGTGCAGGCCCCAACCACGGATCTCCATGCTGACATTCTGGCCAATTAGTTCAAAGACAAAATTGACCACATCCGACAGGAAATTCTCTCCCAATCCCTTCATACCATGCACTGTCCTCCCTCCCCCACTGCATCTAGTTCTCTCTCTGACTTTGAACCAGTTACAGAAGAAGTAATCAGGCTCCTTGCATCTTCTCACCCGACCACTTGCACCAGTGACCCCATTCCGTCCTATCTCCTTCAGTCCCTTTCCCCTGCTGTCACCTCTCACCTAACAAAAATATTCAACCTCTCTCTCTCTTCCGGTATCTTTCCCTCCTCATTTAAGCATGCCATCATACATCCATTACTTAAAAAACCATCCCTCGACCAAAACTGTGCTGCTAATTATAAACCTGTCTCTAATATTCCCTTCATCTCTAATCTCTTGGAACACCTGGTCCGCTCTCAGATAACTCTTCTCGACCCTCTTCAATCTGGTTTCCGCTCTTTACACTCTACTGAAACTGCCCTCACTAAAGTCTCTAATGATCTACTAACAGCTAAATCTAATGGTCACTACTCCATGCTAATTCTCTTGGATATCTCCGCAGCATTCGATACTGTGGATCAGCAGCTCCTCCTCACTATGCTACACTCCATCAGCCTCAAGGACTCCGTTCTCTCCGGGTTCTCCTATCTCTCTGACCGCTCCTGTATCATTTGCGGACTCCTCATCCTCTCATCTTCCCCTTACTGTTGGGGTTCCTCAAGGATCAGTCCTAGGCTCCCTCCTCTTCTCTTTGTATACTGCCCCAATTGGACAAACAATCGGTAGATTTGGTGTCCAGTATCATCTCTATGCTGATGACACCCAATTATACACTTCTCCTGATATCACGCCTGCCTTTTTTAGAAAACACCAGTGATTATCTTACCGCTGTCTCTAACATCATGTCCTCCCTCTATCTGAAACTGAACCTGTCAAAAACTGAACTCCTCGTGTTCTCTCCCTCTACTAACCTACCTTTGCCTGACACTGCCATCTCCGTGTGTGGTTCCACCATTACTCCCAAGCAACATTCCCGCTGCCTTGGGGTCATACTTGATTCCGAGCTTACATTCACCCCCCAACATCCGATCACTGGCTTGCTCTTACCTGCATCTCAAAAACATTTCCAGAATTCGCCCTTTTCTTACTTTCGACTCTGCAAAAACTCTTACCGTTTCACATATTCATTCTAGTCTGGACTATTGTAACTCTCTACTAATCGGCCTCCCTCTTACCAAACACTCCCCTCTCCAATCTGTCCTGAATGCTGCAGCCAGGATCATATTCCTCGCCAATCATTATACCGATGCCTGTACCTTGTGCCAGTCATTACACTGGTTACCCATCCACTCCAGAATACAGTACAAAACTACTACCCTCCTTCAAAGCATTCCATGGCTCAGCACCACCCTACATCACCTCCGTGGTCTCAGTCTACCACCCTACCCGTGATCTCCGTTCTGCTAATGACCTGCGGTTAACTTACTCAATAATCAGAACCTCCCACTCACGTCTCCAAGACTTTTCACATCCTGTGCCAATTCTTTGGAATGCACATTAATACGATTAATCCCCAATCCCCACAGTTTTAAGGGTGCACTAAAAAAGCATTTGTTCAGACTGGCCTACCGCCTCAATGCATTAACTCAACTATCCCTAGGTCGCCCATTCAAAAAACAAACCATAATCAGGTTCCTCGCAACATGTTCTCATACACTTTATGCAGTTAATTAGGCCTCTGTGTCTATACTGTTACATATTTAGGCTGTTAACTGGTTCATGCAGCTTTACATGAACACCCGGATCCTTACACTATGGCTGGTCAGAACAACGAACGCAATTGTTACCATCCATCTCTTGTGTCTCCCCTTTTCCTTCATAGTTTGTAAGCTTGCGAGCAGGGCCCTCACTCCTCTTGGTATCTGTTTTGAACTGTGATTATTGTTATGCTGTAATGTCTATTGTATGTACAAACCCCCTCTATAATTGTAAAGCGCTGCGGAATATGTTGGCGCTACATAAATAAAATATATATATACTAGATGTTTCCAGCCAGCTAACGCTCGGCACGCTCATTGCAATCTAATTAACGCTGCTGGTGATTAAACTAAAGTAAATAATGACAACATTCAATAGCGCTTACGCAGGTGGTAAAGTAACTTAAAATGAAGTTAATAACAATAGTGTGGCAATGTGTTGGGGGCGGGATTATGTGTGGTGATGTGGGGGGCGGACGGGATTGTGTGTGGTGATGTGGGGGGGCGGGATTATGTGTGGTGATGTGGTGGGGGGGCGGGATTATGTGTGGTGATGTGGTGGGCGGGCGGGATTATGTGTGGTGATGTGGTGGGCGGGCGTGATTATGTGTGGTGATGTGGTGGGGGGACGGGATTGTGTGTGGTGATGTGGGGGGGCGGGATTGTGTGTGGTAATGGGGTGGGCGGGATTACGTGTGGTGATGTGGTGGGCGGGCGGGATTACGTGTGGTGATGTGGTGGGCGGGCGGGATTACGTGTGGTGATGTGGTGGGCGGGATTACGTGTGGTGATGTGGTGGGCGGGCGGAATTACGTGTGGTGATGTGGTGGGCGGGCGGGATTACGTGTGGTGATGTGGTGGGAGACGGGATTGTGTGTGGTGATGTGGGGGGGCGGCATTATGTGTGGTAATGGGGTGGGCGGGATTATGTGTGGTGATGTGGTGGGCGGGCGGGATTATGTGTGGTGATGTGGTGGGGGGCGAGATTATGTGTGGTGATGTGGTGGGCGGGCGGGATTATGTGTGGTGATGTGGTGGGGGGCGAGATTATGTGTGGTGATGTGGTGGGCGGGTGGGATTATGTGTGGTGATGTGGTGGGCGGGCGGGATTATGTGTGGTGATGTGGTGGGGGGGCGAGATTGTGTGTGGTGATGTGGTGGGGGGCGAGATTGTGTGTGGTGATGTGATGGGGGGGCGGGATTATGTGTGGTAATGTGGGGGGGCGGGATTATCTGTGGTAATGTGGTGGGGGACGGGATTATGTGTGGTAATGTGGTGGGGGGAGGGATTGTGTGTGGTAATGTGGTGGGGGGGCGGGATTGTGTGTGGTAATGTGGTGGGGGGCGGGATTGTGTGGTAATGTGGGGGGCGGAGCTACTGTGCAGGGGCAGGATTAGCGAGTAATCACGATGATATATATATATATATATATATATATATACACACACACACACACACAGTATATATATATACTTCCGTCTGTCCTTCTGTCTGTGACGGTTATTCGTTCGCTGATTGGTCTCGCCAGCTGCCTGTCATGGCTGCCGCGACCAATCAGCGACGCGCACGGTCCGGAAGAAAATGGCCGCTCCTTACTCCCCGCACTCACTGCCCAGCGCCCGCATATTACCCTCCGCTCACACAGGGTTAATGCCGGCGGTAACGGACCACGTTATGCCGCGGGTAATGCACTCCGTTACTGCTACTATTAACCCTGTGTGACCAAGTTTTTTTACTATTGACGCAGCCTATGCAGCGCCAATAGTAAAAGCATCTAATGTTAAAAATAATAAAAAAATAAAAAACGATTATATACTCACCTACGCCGCCTTTCCCGCTCCTCGCGATGCAACCGGCACGTTCCGGTGGCACAGATGGTCTGGCAGAAGGACCTGCCATGACTTCACGGTCATGTTACCGCGACGTCATCACAAGTCCTGCGCGGAAAGGACCTGCCGTGACGTCACGGTCATGTGACCGCTATACGGTCATGTGACCGCTACACGGTCATGTGACCGCGACATAATGACAGGTCCTGCATGACAAGGACCTGCCGTGACGTCACGGTCATGCTGTGAGCATGGTGTCAGGAGCTTTCTGTAGCTTGGTAATGTTGAGGCGTCTATAAGACAGCTATCCACTATCAATCCTATAGTTTGGTAAACAAAGACTGCCAGAATAATGCCTTTTATTAGAAATAAAACAAAACAGTTCTATATTTTTATTTAAAAATAACAAAAACACAGTTATAACACCTAATACCACCGAATCCCTCGCCTCCTGCAATCAACTAAAAATTAAAAAACAATACCCCTCACCTCTCCATCGTTCAGTCCCATGCCATAATCCATGTCTAGGGGATGAATAGTTTTCAACCTGGACAGTGAAAATATGTGCTGATCGCCGTCTGAGAGCCGTCTTCAGCACAAGGGAACAGCTTTCTGTACCGCTTCTTCCCTAGCATTCTTCCGTGTGGTACTGATGCGGCACACGGCTGCCACGTGTGCAGCAAGTATTACACACATGGACACTAACATCTCCGGTATCGGGTTTTCTGGTACCGCAAATATCAGGATGTGTGAAACCGGCCTAAGGCCAAAGTCACACTACCGTAGAAAATGGCTGAGTGCTATGCAATAAAAACATCGCATAGCACTCGGCCCAGTGTTATACTATGGGGCAGCTCAGATCTGTCATTGGGCATGAGAGAACAATCACAGCATGATGCTATTGGCAGTGAGACTCTGCTCACTCGCACCCATACAAGTCTATGGGTGCAAGTGAAACATCGCACTGCACTCGAATATCACCCGAGTGCAATGCAATATACGCCAGTGGTGCACAAAACTGTGGTTGACCACACATTTTACGCATGCTTTAAAAAGGACATCGCCTATCATAGGCGAAACGGCATCCACAGTGCCTCCATCTTCTGTATTTTAGTGAATCTGCCACATGGTATTCCATCTTAATCAGATATTACAGAGATTTACAAGGAAACACCAGTTTATGAGCTCAGGATAAGTCCTTACTCTGATTTTTGGGAGGCAGAATGAACAAATCGACATCAGGTAAAGAATTGTTTTTATATATTTTTTACGAAGTTGCTAGTGCAGTGTAAGTGATTAGACAACTTTATTCTTCAGGTTGGTACGATAACAGCGATACCAGATGTTTGGCTGCTATCACACACACTAGAAAACTTTTTTTTATTGCGCGCCACCATATTTTGAGAGCTACAAATTTTCTATATATCTGCTGACAGTCATGTGAAGGCTTGTTTTCTTGCAGGACATAACATTTTTTGATCCCTTTCTTTTTCCAGTTTTTGGGACGTAGAAAGAACAAAATTCTGCAGCTCAGGAATTGTTTTTCTGTATTTTTGTTCTTTTAATGCCGTTCTCCAGATGGTACAATTGATAAGCCAGCTTTATTCTTCATGTCAGTACGATTACAGCGACATAATTTATATTTTTTTCATGTTTTGCCACTTTTACATGAAAACCTATTTAATAGAAAAATGAAATATTTCTGCATTTCTCTACTGATTGAGCTGTATGGCGACTTGTTTTTTGACGGATAACATGGCGTTTTTAGCTGTACCATTTTTATTTACATTGAACGTTTTGATCCTGTCTTATTTCACTTTTTTAGCATGACAAAAAGGCATAATTTTTTACCTAGTTTATCGTTTTTTTTTGTTGTTTTTTTTACAATGTGCACTGAAGGAGTTAACTAGTCTCCTGTGGCCCCGCATGATCACCATGATGTATCCATACTTCAAAGGTCGGGTACCCCTATCAGACCAGGACGTACAGATACCTCAAAGGTTGTGAAGAGGGTAACTTATTTATCGGATTTCTGTTATTCTGTACTGCAATGCATTCGACCTGTTTGTTTGTACTGGCAGAACGCCTGTTAGACCCAATTTCTGGCAGGCAGATCCGGAAGTCCTTCTCACACTATTTTGTTCAACCAATGAGAGAGTTATTCTATTTACTGTATTTTTGCGGATTATAAGACGCACCCCAAATTTTGAGGAGAAAAATAGGGGGAAAAAAAAGGGTCGCTGCTGAAGGAGGCAAGAGTAGAGCGTTGCTGAAGACCGCAGGCTGAGATGAGGGGGTGTTCGGATGCGCGCCGCTGCCAGAGTTCGGTGATGTGGGGACTCTGCCGATCTGCCGATATTTTGTGAAAGCCCAGAGCCCCCGCACTTACATGGTTTACTATGCGGTGGACTCCGGGAAAATGGATGTCGGGGGAGGCCCATGCGCAGATGGAGATCTTGGCACCAAGATCTTGGGAGATGAGATCTCAGTTCACTGCATAGTAAACCATTTAAGTGCGGGGGCTCTGTGCTTTCACAAAATGTCGGCAGAGCCCCCGCACCACCGAACACCGGCAGCGCAAAGTATCGGATCTAATCCGATACCAATACAAGTCAATGGGACTCAAGTCTCGGACGGTATCCCTGATGGTTCCCAGGGTCTGAAGGAGAGGAAACTCTCCTTCAGGCCCTGGGATCCATATTACTGTGTAAAATAAAGAATTAAAATAAAAAATATTGCTATACGCGACCAATCACAACAAGCCGTGACGTATATATAAGGCATTCAGGATTTGAAAATTACGTCACGGCTTGTGATTGGTCGCGTGCCGCCCATGTGACCGCGACGCGACCAATCACAACAAGCCGTGACGTAATTTTCAGGTCCTGAATGCCTAGAATTAGGCATTCAGGACCTGAAATTACGTCACGGCTTGTTGTGATTGGTCGTGTCACGGTCACATGGGCGGCACGCGACCAATCAGAAGCCGTGACGTCACGGAAGGCAGTTAACGCGCGCATTTTAAGCAAAGAAGGCTGCCGGTTCCCTCGGTGAGGTGCAGGCTGCGTCGGAGAGGTGAGTATAGCAATATTTTTTATTTTAATTCTTTATTTTACACATTGCTATTAATCCCGATACCGATTCCCGATATCACAAAAGTATCGGATCTCGGTATCGGAATTCCGATACCCGCAAGTATCGGCCGATACCCGATACTTGCGGTATCGGAATGCTCAACACTACTTATAACCTGAAGAGTACGGTATGACATTTGATATACCAAGTCTTGCATTTTTATGGAGACAGAATATAAGCTGTATTTGAAAAGACGTTTTGTGCGTTTGTTTCATGCGGTTTGTAATCAATTAGAGAAGAATCATTCTGTCAGGTCAATTTTATTGCACAATAAACTCCGTAAAAGTAAAATCCAAATTTTAGTAACACAGGAAAATGAATGGTGTCATACAAATCTACAACTCAACTTGCAATAAAAACAAGCCATTATATGGCTAAAGGAAAAAAAAAAAAGTTATGGCTCTTGAAAGGGAGTGAAACAAAGGCGTAAAAATGTAATAATAAAAATGGTAACAAAGGGGTTACTTTACTTTTACAGCCATTCTGGCTGCGAGACTGCTTAAATATCATTTCTTTTGTAACAAACATAAAATAAGGATTTTTGTGTACGTAAAATCCTTTTCTCCGAGCCAATCACTGGGGGACACGGGACCATGGGTGTTACGCTGCTGCCATGGTCCTGTGTCCCCCAATGAGGCGTAGGAGAAATAGGGATTTTTGTGTACTCACCGTAAAATCCTTTTCTCCGAGCCAATCATAGGGGGACACAGGACCATGGCAGCAGCATAACACTCATGGTCCTGTGTCCCCCCCCCCCCCAATGAGGCGTAGGAGAAATGTGATTTTCTTCTTGTTCATCACAGCACTGCATTTAAGGTAATCATGACACTATTACTAGGAGGGGCTTTTGTTCAGGTCATCTGCTTACAAGAAATAAGCATCTCTAATTCCACTACTTTTATTAAGGAATCCATTCACATCTGTTGTGAAAACTAGAACTTTACATGAAACCCAATACCAGGAAATACTAACCTTCCAGCTGATGACCTCTTTTCAGACTTCATTTGCGGAAGACTGGTAGATTTAATCAAATTAGTTTTTTCTTGAATTACTATAAAGAAAATGAAGCTGTAAATTACTAGTCTATAAAAATGTACAAATCCTAACAGAAAGCATGTAAAAATAATTAACGAAGAAATAAAATTAAAAGTAGATGCAGATCTTAATTTAAGGGCTCCTTTTCACTTGCGTGAAATACGGGCGAGTCTTGCAGGTTAAAACCCGGCTCTGCCGCCGGCACTCCAGAGCGGAGCGTGCAGCTCCATGTATTGCTGTGCGGCCGCATGCTCTGCTCTGGAGTGCCGGCAGCATAGCCGGGATTTAACCTGCGAGACTCGGCCGTATTTCACGCAAACGAAAAGGAGCCCTTAGAGGCAAACCTTTTTCGGAAAAACCACAAAAAATTGGGAGAAGAAAAACAAAAGAAATGTGTAGTTACATTAAGGCTGTGTGCCGATGATTGGCTTTCAGTGAGTTTTTGACACTGACTCGGCAAAAATACACAAAAACGAGAGTTTACAGTTTCATTAAGTGAATGAGATTTATAGAAATCTCATGCCCACTGATTTTTTCTTTGTTTTTAAGGCTACTTTCACACTAGCGTCGTGCACTGCACGTCGCTATGCGACGTTGCAGCGCTCCGACGCTAGCTGTGGAAGCGCCGCACAACGGGGGCAGCGGATGCTGTTTTTCCATGCATCCGCTGCACCATTGTGAGGTGCGGGGAGGAGGGGGCGGAGTTCCGGCCGTGCATGCGCGGTCGGAATTGCTGCACACAACGCACAAAAAAACGTTACAAGCAACGTTTTTTGTGCCTGTGGTCCGACGCAACCGTCGCACGACGGTTGCGACGTGTCGCACTGCGTCGCTAATGCTAGTCTATGGAGAAAAAACGCATCCTGCAAGCAATTTTACAGGATGCGGTTTTTCTGCAAAACGACGCATAGCGACGTGCAGTGCACGACGCTAGTGTGAAATAGGCCTAACTCAGTGTTAACAGACTCGGGTAAAGTGTTTCAAATATGCAACATGTCAATTTCTCTTGCACATCTGCTGAGTTTTATGCGCAGATTTTCCCATAGACTTGTCCTAGATGCAGGCAAAACCCAAAAGTAAACGAAAATGAATTTTTTAGGGTAAGTTCACACTGGGCGTTTTTGCTGCGGTTTTTTGTTTTCAGCAGCAAAACCTGGTTTCTTGGCAGGAAAAAAGCTGCACCAAAAATGCACGTTTTAGTGCATTTTTGTTGCGATTTTTGTGCGTTTTGGGGGCTAACTTGTGTCTCTTTGTGAATGCTAATTAAGATGAGTGCCTCCAGAAACAAAAAAAAAATACTTCCTGTAGAACCATACCGCTAGATACTTTGAAAAGCCGGTAATTCATGTGCCGCTACAGTAAAATCACACTGACCGGTTAGAATAGAATAGATATATACACATAGATATACAGTTGTCAGTGGCACACATTATCTATGTAATATAAATACACTGCTCAAAAAAACAAAGGGAACACTAAAATCCCACATCCTAGATATCACTAAATGAAATATTCGAGTTGTAAATCTTTATTCATTATATAGTGGAATGCGTTGAGAACAGTGAAACCTAAAAATTATCAATGTAAATCACAACTAATATCCCATGGAGGTCTGGAGTGGGAATAATGCTCAAAATCAAAGTGGAAAATCAAATTGCAGGCTGATCCAACTTCAGTGGAAATGCCCCAAGACAAGAAAATGATGCTCAGTAGTGTGTGGCCTCCACGTGCCTGTATGACCTCCCTACAATGCCTGGGCATGCTCCTGATGAGGCGGCGGATGGGCTCCTGAGGGATCTCCTCCCAGACCGGGACTACAGCATCCGGCAACTCCTTGACAGTCTGTGGTGCAACGTGACGTTGGTGGATGTGCGAGACATGATGTCCCAGATGTGTTCAAAAGGATTCAGGTCTGGGGAATGGGCGGGCCAATCCATAGCTTCAATGCCTTCATCTTGCAGGAAGTGCTGACACACTCCAGCCACATGAGGTCTGGCATTGTCCTGAATAAGAAGCAACCCAGGGCCAACGGCACCAGCATATGGTCTCACAAGGTGTCTGAGGATCTCATCTCGGTACCTAATGGCAGTCAGGCAGGCGGTCATGCAGAAGAATGTTGCAGGCAGCAGATCGCTCTGCACGGCGTCTCCGGACTTTGTCACTTGTGCTCAGTGTGAACCTGCTTTTACCTGTGAAGAGCACAGGGCGCCAGTGGCGAATTTGCCAATCCTGGTGTTCTGTGGCAAATGACAAGCATCCTGCAAGGTGTTGGGCTGTGAGCACAACCTCCATCTGTGGACGTCAGGCACTCAGACCATCCTCATGGAGTTGGTTTCTAACCGTTTGTGCAGACACATGCACATTTGTGGCCTGCTGGAGGTCATTTTGCAGGGCTCTGGCAGTGCTCCTCCTGTTCCTCCTTGCACAAAGGCTGAGGTAGCGGTCCTGCTGCTGGGTTGTTGCCCTCCTACGGCCCCCTCCACTTCTCCTGGTGTACTGGCCTGTCTCCTGGTAGTGCCTCCAGCCTCTGGGACACTACGCTGACAGACACAGCAAACCTTCCTGCCACAGTTCGCATTGATGTGCCATCCTGAATGAGATACACTACCTGAGCCACTTGTGTGGGTTGTAGTGTATCACTTCATGCTTAACAAACCTATTTTAACACCCTCATCATCTCACTGTCCAATAACCCTCAACGTCTCTGACACTTTTCATTCTCTACTCAACCCAAGAGTGCAGGCCCCAACCACAGACCTCTGCGCTGACTAATCTGGCCAATTGCTTCAAAGAAAAAATTGACCATGTCTGACAGGAAATCATCTCCCAATCCCATTACACCACGCATTGTCCTCCCTCCCCCACTGCATCTATTTCACGCTCTGACTTTGAAACAGTCACAGAAGAAGAAGTGATCAGGCTCCTTGCATCTTCTTGCCTGACCACTTGCATTAGTGACCCCATTCCATCACATCTTCTCCAGTCCATTTCCCCTGCTGTCACCTCTTGCATAACAAAAATATTCAACCTCTCTCTCTTCCGGTATTTTTCCCTCCTCATTTAAGCATGCCGTTGCAGCGCCCCCACACCGCCGCAGGGCCGAGGGGTACCCGGAGCCGGGCCTCTGGGTCTCAGTCCTGGGGTTGTCACGGTGGCTAGACCCGGTCCGTGGCCCTGTCTGTCAGTGGGGGACGTCCGGTGCAATAAGTGATGATGATGGTGCAAGTCGCGGTAAATAACGAAGACACCAGGTTGCAGTCTCTTTACCTCTTTACTGAAGGTTTTGGAGACCTCAGTCCAGAGCGCTGTTAACTGGGTTGTCAGAGACCGGCCGGTCCAAAGGCACATCAGGAGTTCTCTTTACAGGTGGGAATCAGTGTCTACCTGCTAGCGCTGGGTGTTGTAGTTCTTCCCTGCTGAGCTCCCGGGATAGTCCTCACAACTGTTTCTGTCTGTCTCTGATGTTCGTTCTCTCCGTCCCCCAGATGATATGGTAGGACGCACCCGTATGACGGGGTAGGCCTGGAGTTCTTCTGGGACCCTAGAGTCGCCCCTCTCCCACAACTGCCTCCGTTGTCTGCTTAGGTGTTAAGTGAGACAGCCAACCTATAATTAGCTGTCCGGCCGTGGTTTGCAGTGTACTTAAAGTCTCTTACTTGCTCGGCGTTCCGGCCACCGACTGTTTGCGCCTCAGAAGGATGTTGCCTCGGTCTAACAGCACGACTCCTTCTGGTCCCAATACTTCTTTACTGTATTCCCGTTGTGCACTGGTTAGTTCTGTTCTGAGGAGTCTGCCAGGATCCCATCCCTGACAGGTCCTCTCACTAGCTCTTCCCAGCTACTTCTCCCTGTCTTCCTGTCCAACCCCTAGTTTTACCAGAGTTGTGAGGAGTGGCCTACTAGATAGGACCACCCCCCCTGGTGGCCGGAGTGTGAAGTGTGGTGTCAGTGTACCTGGTCAGAGAAACTCCTTAGTGCAATCAGACGTACCATAGCTCCCCATAGTGGCGGAGCCACAGTACTGCAACAACCAGGACTCTGGGGTGCTGCACTCCCCCCCGGTTAAATCCAGTACTCCGGGACTGGGAAAACAAGAACAATAATACATGTTAACAGAAAACACACACATTTTTGAAATAGCATAACAATTGAACATAACAAAGCTTCCCTTTATGGGAGGTGAGGATTCTTGAACGTTGCAAAAGTTAGGTCATGCACAGTTTATGACTCTCAGTTCAGTGGTTGAAACAGCGGGGACCCCGGGTAAACAAAGGGGTCCCCCTTATGAAAGTTTTTGAGCAATTCACCGTCCATTACTCTAGTGTCCATTTAAAAACCTGTAACAAAAAGATATATATACAACCATTTACAATTAAATAGCAGCCCTTATTAATACCTCCAAGTTTTGTAGCGGAGGGAGTTTGGTTTTGAGTGCTGCGTGTGGACCTTCGCAGCGCAGGGGTTGCTATTGGCCTAACAGGGCCCGCTATGCTTGCTACCGCTGGTGTAGTGCGCTGCCTTCTAACTACACTTCTAGTGAGTCTGGGTAGCACCGGCAGGTTGGGGCTCTCAGAGCTGCGGTTATCAACAGTGGGTACAGCAGATTCACTGATAGCAGAGGGAGGACCTGCCGGTTCAACGATTGGCAGGGTTTCATCAGGTAAGGCTTGTTGAGGTAGTGGAGCCAGATGATCTGGTACCACCATTGTTTCTGGCGGGTCCGGCTGTTGAAACATTACGACAGGTACCACAACGGCTTGGTTTATCTGAGTTCAGGACTGGGGAAAGTCACCAAGGACAGTATGGAACATTTTCTCCTTTTCCACCGGCGGGGAGATTTCTGGGGCCGTGCCCCTCTCTTTCAACTTATCGGGGCAGACCTTAAGGTGATCCCTGGATACCGCTGTCGAGGTCTCCCCTCTGTCCTTGCTGATGAGACAGACCTTAGTGTTGTCGAAGTCGGATGGCAAGATGGTATACGGTTCCGCTTCCCATTGGTCATCGAGCTTGTGTAACCTCCTTTTTCGTTTAAGCACTTGCTCACCAGGTGACAGGGGAATCGCAGGGGCGTGTTGATTGTAGTCCCTTTCTTGTTTCTGCCTAGCCTGGGCGAGACTTCTCTCTACACACTCCTGTACTTCGCGGTATCTTCGCTGCCTTTCTGTATCCCAATCTGCCTCCGGCGAGGTATCTTCGGGTACTAGGACCCCCATGTCCAGATCAACGGGTAACCGACTAGACCTTCCTCGCATCAGGTACGCTGGAGTACAGTTGGTGGAACTTACTGGGATGTGGTTGTACATATCCACCAGGTCAGGCAATTTTGTCGGCCACAGGTTCCGTTCCTCCACAGGCAAGGTCTTCAATAAATCGATTACTACCTGGTTCATCTTCTCGCACATCCCGTTGGTTTGAGGGTGGTACGGGGTGGTTCTGATCTTCTTACACCCGTACAGCTGGCAGAATTCTTGGAACACTTCCGCTTCGAATGCAGGCCCCTGATCGGTCAGTACTTTCTCTGGGTAGCCATGGGGCCTACAAAAGTGCTGCTGGAAGGCCCTGGCGGCAGTCCTAGCCGTTAGATCCTTGACAGGCACAACCACCAAAAACCTGGAGTAGTGGTCCACGATGGTAAGGGCGTAGATATAGCCCGACCGGCTAGGTGTCAGCTTCACATGATCCAGCGCGACCAATTCGAGCGGCCGTTTGGTGATGATAGGCCGCAGGGGAGCCCGTTGACTGTCACGGTCCTTCCTGCGCAGACTACATGGACCACACTCCCGACACCACTTCTCAATGGTTCTCTTCATGCCAATCCAATAGAACCTCCCTCGGAGCAGCTTCTCTAGCTTCCTCCATCCGAAGTGTCCGGCTCCATCATGGTAGGCTACCAGAACCATGGGCGCATCTCGCCTTGGCACCACTATCTGCCACACCAATTCATGAGTACGTGGGTCGATGCTCCTCCTGCACAACTTGCCATCATGGATAAACAGTTTGCTTCTCCCCTTCCACAGCTGTTGGGTTTCTTGTGGATCATCTGGGCCAGGGTGCAACCCAGCCTGCGTCAAGAGCTCCTTCACCTGACGGACCGCGGGGTCACTATCCTGGGTCTCTGCCCATCCGTGGTGGGGCAGGGGATTGAGCGTGGCATCCGGTTGGTTCTTGTGCCTATTCTTCACCTGATGAGAGTTTTGGGTGGCTTTGGGGTGATGGAATGCAGGCAGCTCCACCTCTTCAAGTGCCTCCGGGTCTTCTCCCACTTCTGGTAAATTGGGCATTCGGGACAGAGCATCGGCATTGGCATTCTGGTGTCCTGCCCGATATTTGATGGTGAAATCATAGTTGGACAGCCGGGCCATCCACCGCTGTTCCAAAGCCCCGAGTTTGGCAGTACCCAGATGCGTTAGCGGATTGTTGTCCGTAAAGACGGTGAATTTCGCGGAGGCCAGGTAGTGCTTAAACCTCTCTGTCACTGCCCAGACAAGGGCAAGGAATTCCAGTTTGAAGGAACTGTAGTTGTCAGGGTTCCTTTCCGTGGGACGGAGTTTCCTGCTGGCGTAAGCGATCACTCTTTCCTTGCCTTTCTGGACTTGAGACAGCACGGCTCCTAGTCCCACATTACTGGCATCTGTGTACAGCACAAACGGTTGGTCGTATTCGGGGTAAGCCAGTACCTCTTCTCCCGTCAGTGCCGACTTCAAACAGGTGAAGGATTCCTCCAGCTCTTCATTCCAATCAAAGGGGGTGTTCCTCCCCTTGGTCTTCTTTGGTTGGCCCACCAACAGGTTTTGCAAGGGTGCGGCCTTCTTGGTGAAGTCCTTAATGAACCTCCGGTAATAGCCTACCAGCCCGAGGAACTGCCGGACTTCGTGGAGGTCACTGGGCTTTGGCCAGTCCTTAATCACTGTGACCTTGTCGGGGTCTGGGGCCACTCCTTCAGCGCTCACCACATGGCCCAGGTACTGCACTTTAGGTTTCAGCAGATGACACTTGGACGGTTTCACCTTTAAGCCAAAGTTGGATAGGGCTTCAAACACCTCGGCCAGGTGCTTCAGGTGGTCTTCGTAGGTCTTAGAGAAGACAATGACATCATCCAAATATAGTAGCACGGTTTCAAAGTTCAGGTGTCCCAGGCAGCACTCCATCATCCTCTGGAACGTTCCGGGAGCATTGCACAATCCGAAGGGCATGTAGTTGAACTCACAGAGACCCATTGGCGTCGTGAAGGCCGTCTTCTCTTTGTCCGCCTCCGCTACAGGAACCTGCCAGTACCCACTGGTGAGATCTAAGGTAGAGAAGTAGTTAGCAGATTTTAAGGCAGCCAGAGACTCCTCTATCCTAGGCAGTGGGTATGCGTCCTTATGTGTAATGCGATTCAACTGCCTGTAATCAACACACATCCTCATTGTACCATCTTTCTTTTTAACAAGGACTAACGAAGCTGCCCAGGGGCTACAGCTGTCTCTCACCACCCCAGCCTCCTTCATTTCCCGCAACATGTCCTTGGCACACTGGTAATGAGCTGGGGGTACAGGGCGATATCTCTCTTTTATGGGTCGGTGATCTCCCGTGGGGATGTGATGTTGGATCCCTTTCACCTGCCCAAAATCTGAGGGGTGTTTGCTGAATATCTGCTCGTACTCGTGTACCACCCTGTAGGCCCCCTGTTTTTGATGGGATGGGGTAGAGTCAGTGCCCACATGCAATTCCCGACACCAGTCCTTCGAGGGCTCTGCAGAACCTTTGTTCTCCGCCAAGTTTGACGGGACCAAGGGTTCAGGTGTCTGTATCACATTATTATTGACAGTGAACAATTTGGCGAGCGTGGTATACATGGTGAGGTGAACCTCTTCCTCCCCACAATTGAGGACACGTACGGGCACTCTCCCCTGACGGACGTCGACCACCCCCCGGGCTGTCAGAACAGTAGGCCTATTGTCTGAATATACGGGTTCTACCAAGGCCTGGTAGTCCTTACCCCTGAGGCCTATGGCTGCTCGACACCATATTAACATTTCACTCTTGGGGGGTATCGCGATGGGGTTTGAATCACTCACAGTGACACGACCAATCTCACCACCAGTCAGCTCTACCTGCTGTCTCTGCATCAGAGCTCTGATTTCCTTCTGCAGGGCACGTTGTTCACTGTGGCCAGCGGTTTCTGCCACCTGTTGCAACAAAACAATCACTTCTGCAAGACAATTTTCTATAACATTAGTACCAAGAGTCATCATGGGATTACATTCTCGACGATCAATATCAACAATCACAATCCCTTGGGCTTTCAATTCCACCCGCCCCACTTTGATGGTGACCTCCTTATACCCCACTTGTGGCAACGGCTGACCATTACTGGCGATTATGGTGAAATCATCGTCAGGGCCACGAGTAATATCAGCGTCCTCCCAATACCGTTTGTAGAGCACGTAAGGTATAGTCGTCACCTGAGAACCGGTGTCCAGCAAAGCATTCAAGGGGATTCCATCAATCACTACAGGGAGAACTGGTCGTCCTCCAATATACTTGGTTCTCCAATGCTGCGGGCCTGACCGTCCTACTCCTGGGGGTTGGCCCTTTGCCCCAGGGGTTGCTCGTTTTAAGGACAGTACCTTGCAAGATGGCCCACCTGGTGACATCGGCGGCAGATGGGTCGTCCGTCCTGATGGAAACGATCGCTGTCCCGGCCTCTGGTCGGTGGGGTCCTCTTCTGTCGCGTCCAGGGAACATCCTCTGGTCCGGAGGCTAGCTGGATCTTTTTCTTGGGGGCCTCCTGTAGGGACTGCACCGTCCGGGCTAGGGCAGCAACGTTCTTGGTCAGCTCCTGCATCTGAAGACGGAGTCCTGCAGGGGAGTCGTCCTCGAAGCTCTGGGCGTCGGCCTCCGCGGCAACTGGGGTATCCGATGCCACCTCCTGGTGGTATGTGAGAGCGGGGTGCCTGGGTGGTATCGCGCGGCTGGGCTGTCGCTCCTGCAATGCCTGGATAGCTTTATCTTTGAACTGCGCAAAAGTCAAGTCTGGATTTTGCATGGCCAGGAAGTGCAATTGGCCCCGCTGGTGACTGCACAGGAGCCCCTCAATGAACCGCTCCTTCAGAAGTTTATCCTCATCCTGCATGCTGCCGGGGTCACTCTGCTTAATGGCCCGCATAGCCTCCTGGAGATTAAGGGCATAGTCCCGTAAGCTATCCTGTGGCCTCTGTTTGCATCCATAAAAAGTCAGTTTAATTTCTGTAGCAGTGCGAGTATCAAAGGTGGCTTTAAGTTTGGCAAAAATCTGTTGTGCAGTTCCTTTATCCTCAGCGGGCCAGGATTTCAATTCTCTCAGAGCCGCCCCAAAGAGTTGGCCGGTTATCATATGAACCTTCTGGGGCTCTGTCAGGGGATAGAACTCGAGCAGGCTGCAGAGCCCTTCCTTAAAGTCAGTGAATGTATGCGACTCCCCAGAGTATCGTGGGAGCCAGGCCGCTCCGGGCAGGTACGGCATAGAAAAGGGCATTATGGCTTTTGTGTTAGCGGCAGTGTCCGGCTGGCTGAGGGGAACAGCGGGTTCTGCGGCAACCGGTGGTGGTATTAGGGCCGCGGCTTCGCCCGCTGCGTGGACCGGAGCTGCCCCTACGTCCGCGGCTGCGACCGCCACCTCCTCTCCTCCCGACTCAGACATGGCTGTCCCTTCCTCCCACTAACCTGCTGGAGGTCGGGGTTCCTCTTCCGGGATTGGCGCCTTACCGCGCTTTCCGTTCCGCGCTTCTTTTGGCTGGTTCCGCCCGCGTAGCTAGGGCTCCTCCCTCCGTGCGCGGCAATGGCGAATTTTGGCGGTAAATGGCACAGCACACAGTCTTTTCAATAAAGTACAGTCCAAGCACAATAAATCACAGTTCCAAGGCACACATGACCTGATTCTTCAGGCTTAAGTAAATCCTGTTCGTGACGCCAAGTTGCAGCGCCCCCACACCGCCGCAGGGCCGAGGGGTACCCGGAGCCGGGCCTCTGGGTCTCAGTCCTGGGGTTGTCACGGTGGCTAGACCCGGTCCGTGGCCCTGTCTGTCAGTGAGGGACGTCCGGTGCAATAAGTGATGATGATGGTGCAAGTCGCGGTAAATAACGAAGACACCAGGTTGCAGTCTCTTTACCTCTTTACTGAAGGTTTTGGAGACCTCAGTCCAGAGCGCTGTTAACTGGGTTGTCAGAGACCGGCCGGTCCAAAGGCACATCAGGAGTTCTCTTTACAGGTGGGAATCAGTGTCTACCTGCTAGCGCTGGGTGTTGTAGTTCTTCCCTGCTGAGCTCCCGGGATAGTCCTCACAACTGTTTCTGTCTGTCTCTGATGTTCGTTCTCTCCGTCCCCCAGATGATATGGTAGGACGCACCCGTATGACGGGGTAGGCCTGGAGTTCTTCCGGGACCCTAGAGTCGCCCCTCTCCCACAACTGCCTCCGTTGTCTGCTTAGGTGTTAAGTGAGACAGCCAACCTATAATTAGCTGTCCGGCCGTGGTTTGCAGTGTACTTAAAGTCTCTTACTTGCTCGGCGTTCCGGCCACCGACTGTTTGCGCCTCAGAAGGATGTTGCCTCGGTCTAACAGCACGACTCCTTCTGGTCCCAATACTTCTTTACTGTATTCCCGTTGTGCACTGGTTAGTTCTGTTCTGAGGAGTCTGCCAGGATCCCATCCCTGACAGGTCCTCTCACTAGCTCTTCCCAGCTACTTCTCCCTGTCTTCCTGTCCAACCCCCAGTTTTACCAGAGTTGTGAGGAGTGGCCTACTAGATAGGACCACCCCCCCTGGTGGCCGGAGTGTGAAGTGTGGTGTCAGTGTACCTGGTCAGAGAAACTCCTTAGTGCAATCAGACGTACCATAGCTCCCCATAGTGGCGGAGCCACAGTACTGCAACAACCAGGACTCTGGGGTGCTGCACCATCATACATCCATTACTTAAAAAAACGACCCTCGACCAAAACTGTGCCGCTAATTATAGACCTTTCTCTAATCATCCCTTCATCTCTAAACTCCTCGAACGCCTGGTCCACTCCCGTCTTATCCGCTATCTCTCAGATAACTCTCTTCTCGATTCTCTTCAATCTGGTTTCCGTTCTTTACACTCTACTGAAATTGCCCTCACTAAAGTCTCTAATGATCTACTAACAGCTAAATCTAATGGTCACTACTCCATGCTAATTCTCTTTGATCTCTCTGCAGCATTCGACACTGTGGATCATCAGCTCCTCCTCACTATGCTCCGCTCCATCGGCCTCAAGGACACCGCTCTCTCCTGGTTCTTCTCCTATCTCTCTGACCGCTCCTATATCATTTGCTGACTCCTCCTCCTCTCATCTTCCCCTTACTATTGGGGTTCCTCAAGGATCAGTCCTAGGCCCCCAACTCTTCTCTTTGTTTGTCCAATAGGGGAAGTATACAATCAGCAGATTTGGTTTCCAGTACCATCTCTATGCTGCTGACACCCAATTATACACTTCTCCTGATATCACGCCTGCCTTTTTTTAGAAAACACCAGTGATTACACAGGTCAACAAAAAAAAAAAAATTTTTTCTGGTGTCCAAAATATTTTAATGAATTTGGGGTATTTTTGGGGTGCTGATTCTGAATATGCTATCAGTTTTGCCAGA
Source organism: Ranitomeya variabilis (assembly GCF_051348905.1). NCBI lineage: Eukaryota > Metazoa > Chordata > Amphibia > Anura > Dendrobatidae > Ranitomeya > Ranitomeya variabilis. The sequence continues at coordinate 820,218,771 of NC_135232.1, read as the reverse complement.
TTGGCTCAAGTTTTTGAGATTTTTGGTATCTTATTTATAGCACTTGTTGGTAAATGCGACGCATTATCTCATTAATTTCTTTGGATTAGTACTTGAACTGAGCAGTTCTCAATATAGTTTTGTGTTAATTAGTGTTCTAAAAGTTTGTTCATAGCTTGATTTTTGCACTAACTTTATGTTGTTGTCTGTTTTCCAGTGAAAAGCATGAACTCATCAAGAAGAAGTTGTCTTAACGATCCAGACTCATTCTGTTACATTTGTGGTGAATACACACTGCCAAAACATAGAAGAAACATAACAGACTTCGTAAAAAAAGGGTATTTTGCCTATTTTGGGGTTATGCTTGGGGACCAAGACAAGTTTTGGGCACCACACATAGTGTGCAAAGCATGTATCGAATTATTACGAAAATGGAGCAAAGGACAAAGAAAAAGCTTCAAATTTGGTGTTCCAATGGTGTGGAGAGAGCCAAAAAATCATCATGATGACTGTTATTTCTGTGCAGTGCAAGTGCAAGGATTCAATAAGCATAAGAAACGAAAATGGGAGTAACATGGAATCTGCAAGAAGGCCTGTCCCTCATTGTGAAGATGTGCCTGTACCTGTGTTTACCATAAATAACAGTCATCATGATGATTTTTTGGCTCTCTCCACACCATTGGAACACCAAATTTGAAGCTTTTTCTTTGTCCTTTGCTCCATTTTCGTAATAATTCGATACATGCTTTGCACACTATGTGTGGTGCCCAAAACTTGTCTTGGTCCCCAAGCATAACCCCAAAATAGGCAAAATACACTTTTTTTACGAAGTCTGTTATGTTTCTTCTATGTTTTGGCAGTGTGTATTCACCACAAATGTAACAGAATGAGTCTGGATCGTTAAGACAACTTCTTCTTGATGAGTTCATGCTTTTCACTGGAAAACAGACAACAACATAAAGTTAGTGCAAAAATCAAGCTATGAACAAACTTTTAGAACACTAATTAACACAAAACTATATTGAGAACTGCTCAGTTCAAGTACTAATCCAAAGAAATTAATGAGATGATGCGTCGCATTTACCAACAAGTGCTATAAATAAGATACCAAAAATCTCAAAAACTTGAGCCAATCTGGCAAAACTGATGACATATTCAGAATCAGCACCCCAAAAATACCCTAAATTCGATGAAATATCTTTGGCACCAAAAATGCTGTTGACCAGTGTTATCTTACCGTTGTCTCTAAAATCATGTCATCCCGCTATCTGAAACTGAACCTCTCAAAAACTGAACTCCTCCTCTTCTCTCCCTCTACTAACCTACCTTTGCCTGACATTGCCATCTCCGTGTGTGGTTCCACCATTACTCCCAAGCAACATGCCCACTGCCTTGGAGTCATACTTGATTCCGAGCTTACATTCATCCCTCCACATCCGATCACTGGCTTGCTCTTCTTATCTGCATCTCAAAAACATTCCTAGAATTCGCCCTTTTCTTACTTTCGACTCGGCAAAAACTCTTACTGTTTCACTCATTCATTCTCGTCTGAACTATTGTAACTCTCTAATCGGCCTCCCTCTTACCAAACTCTCCCCGCTCCAATCTGTCCTGAATGCTGCTGCCAGGATTACATTCCTCACCAACCCTTACACTGATGCCTCTACCTTGTGCCAGTCATTACACTGGTTACCCATCCACTCCAGAATACAGTACAAAACTACTACCCTCCTTCAAAGCATTCCATGGCTCAGCACCACCCTACATCACCTCCGTGGTCTCAGTCTACCACCCTACCCTTGCTCTCCATTCTGCTAATGACCTGAGGTTAACTTCCTCAATAATCAGAACCTCCCACTCCCGTCTCCAAGACTTTTCACGTACTGCGCCAATTTTTTGGACTGCACTACCCAGGTTAATACGATTAATACCCAATCCCCACAGTTTTAAGCGTGCCCTAAAAATGCATTTGTTCAGACTGGCCTACCGCCTCAAAGCATTAACCTAACTATCCCTGGGTTGCCCATTCAAAAAACTTAAACCATAATCAGGTTCCTCGCAACATGTACACTGGCTACCCATCCACTCCAGAATCCAGTACAAAACTATTACCCTCATCCACAAAGCACTCCATGGCTCAGCACCACCCTACATCTCCTTCCTTGTCTCAGTCTACCACCCTACCCATGCCCCCTGTTCTGCTAATAACCTGAGGTTAGCATCCTCAATAATCAGAACCTCCCACTCCAGTCTCCAAGACTTTTCACGTGGTGCGCCAGTTCTTTGGAATGCACTACCCAGGATAATACGATTAATCCCCACAGTTTTAGGCGTGCCCTAAAAACGCATTTGTTCAGACTTGCCTACCGCCTTAACCTAACTAGCCCTGTGTGGCCCATTCAAAAAACTTAAACCATAAGCAGGTTCCTCGCATCATGATCTCATACACTTTATACAGTTAATAGTCCTCTGTGTCTGTACTGTTACATATTTATTTATGACCAAAACATCAGCCAGAAAGCATTGGTGCTGAGATGTGGTCTGTGGTCCCCACCTGCAGAACCACTCCTTTATTGAGTGTGTCTTGATAATTGCCAATAATTTCCATCTGTTGTCTATTACATATGCACAACAGCATGTGAAATTTTTTCATCCTTCGAAACGCGTTGGTTTATGTCCCTGCACGCTCCCCGTCCTTACTCCTTGTGTGACGTCACACCCTAGCTACGCCCCTTCCACGCTCCGCCACTGCTTCGGCGTCGCTTCCGGCCGGGGCACGCTAGAGGCTGGCGGCTTGTCCGAATTCCCTGTGATCAGCGTACAGCCATCCAGCGGACTTCATTCCTTTGTCTTACTGAATTACGGGACTAATCACTGGATACCTCACGGGTAAAGTTACAGCTACGCTGCGGCGCGGCTACAGCCCTATGTAGTAAGTGCTAATGCAGTGATTACTATGGTTAACGGCATTACTCTCTAAGTCATTGTATTTGCACAACTATTTCTTTTGTGTCCATATACTGATTTTATTTTCCAACGCATTCTTTTAGCGCAGGTGATAACCTTCATTCAGCATGTGAAATTGATTGTCAATCAGTGTTGCTTCTTAAGTGGACAGTTTGATTTCACACAAGTTTGATTTACTTGGAGCTATATTTGTTTAAGTGTTCCCTTTATTGTTTTTGCGCTGTGTACATATATAGGATAGAAGAAAAGCTGTCAATTCATGTGCGGCGTACAGTATAATCACAGCGTGACAGATTAGAATAGAATGGATAGAACAGATATATACACTACACATAATATATATAGATAGATATATAGATAGAGATATGTCAGTGATACACACATACATATGTATTTTTATATTACGTACATACTGTAGATAGAAGAAAAGCCGGCAATTCATCTGATTTGTACTGTAAAATCACAGTTGGAGCCGACAGGATAGAAGAGATGGATTACATACAGTACCATACATATAGAATAGGTAAATATACAGACGTGTGACAAATAAAATTAGGACAGTGTGTTCAGCTTACTGTACACGTATTAATAAAAGATTATTTTTTGGTAAAAAATGGCATGGGCTCCCGCACAATTTTCGTAACCAGCAGAGGTAAAGTGGACGCCTGAGAAGAGGTAATACCCATGGAGCTTCCCAAGCTATTAATATTAGCTCACAGCTGTATTATTAGCCTTTACTGGCTATTAAAATGGGGGACCCTAAAAAAAATTAAAAAAAAAAAACACATAGGGACCCCTCTATAATTAATAACCAGCAAAGGCTATTGGCTATTGTGGGCTGATATTAATAGCCTGGGAAGGGGCCATGGATACTGCCCCCCCCCCCCCCAGGCGTAAAAAAAAAAAAAAAAAAAAATCAGCTCTCAGCCGCCCCAGAAAGTCTCTAAGATGGCACTTACCCTTGCTCTTCCCACTTGCTCTGTAGCGGTGGCAAGTGGGGTGATATAGTTGGGGGTTGATGTCAGTCACCATAGTATTGTCCGGAGACATGAAGCCCCAAGGGTAGTAATGGAGAGGCGTCAATTAGATGCCCCATTACTAACCCTATAGTCACATTGGAAGAAGACAGACACCAAGAATAAACTTTAATTGAAAAAATGACACAGACTGCTTTAATAATCTCAATTAGCCCTCATTCTCCTGTAATAAAGCAAAAATAGAAAAACAACAATATCCCTCACCGTCGTTCTGTCCCATCCTATAATCTATGTCTGGGGGATAATAAGTTTTCAACCTGGATGGTGCCAAGATGCGACCGTCCAGGCTGAGAACCACTGGTGAATGAGTTGCTGCGAGCACAGCCTCAGTGACTAGTGGTGACATCACTGAGGCTGCGTTCCCAGCCGGGCTGAACTGCGGTGACCTCGGTGAGATCCCCGCTAGCACAGTGAGAAAGTGGCACAGTGCGGAGGAGAGTTCACCGCAGTTAAATTCTCCCGGTGAACTCGCCTCTGCACCATGCGACTTTCTCACGGTGCTAGCAGGGATCTCACAGTGGTCACCACAGTGTGTTCCGGCTGGGAACGCAGCCTCAGTTACGACACCGCTAGTCACTGAGGTGCTCACAGTATCTCATTCACCAGTGGTTTTCAGCCTTGAAGGTCGCATCTTGGCACCGTCCAGGTTGAAAACTAGTTATGACCCCAACATGGATTACGACGTGGGATAGAACGACAGACAGGTATGGTATATTGTTGTTTTTCTACTTTTGTTTTATTACAGGGAACGAGGGCTTCGGTCGAATTAGGCAAGGTCATAAGTATGGTTTAACTGAGATTATTAAAAGAAATCTGTGTCATTCTTTCAATTAAAAAAGACTTTATTCTTGGTGTCTGTGTTGTCTTACAATGTGACTATGGAGGTAGTAATGGGGGAGTCTTATGGACGCCTCTCCGTTACTAACCTTGGGGCTTGATGTCACCTGAAAATACAAAGGTGACATCAACCCCGCCCCCCAACTACCACCCCAATTGCCACCGCTACAGGGCAGGTGGGAAGAGCCGTGCAAAGTGCCAGAATTGGGGCATCTAATAGATGTGCCTTTTCTGGGCAGCTGTGGGCTGCTATTTTTAGGCTGGGGGGCCAATATCCATGGCCCATTACCAGCCCCCAGCTGTCTGCTTTAGCACGGCTGGTTGTCAAAAATGAAGGGGACCCCACGCCGTTTTTTTAAATTATTTATTTAAATAATTAAAAACTACAGCATGGAGACCCCTCTATTCTTGACAACCAGCATTGTTGAAGCGGACATCTGAGGGTTGCAGGCCCCAGCTGTGAGTTTTGCCTAGCTTGTTATCAAGAATAGGGGGGAACCCACACCGTTGTTTTTAAATTATTATTATTATTTATTTACAGCACAGGAGCGGCTAATAAATACCCTCATCAGTCACTCCTGCTCTCAATGTTATTAGTGGCAGCAGATGTCAGATGATGGGAGCAGTAGTCACATCAGCTGACACCAGGGACAAGAGGTAAACTGTATACCTCCGATCGCAGCTGAGCACTCCCGCTGTCTTCAGACAGCGCGGGAACAGCGGCTCTCTGACCGGCAGGGATGGTTTCACAGCCGATCAGAAGCAGTGTTTGCCGCGCTGTCATGTATATGACAGCATGTCAAACACTGTATTGTTGGCCCCCCCATTCAAGTGAATGGGGTTTGGGTCCGCTCTACTGGATGACAGGCTGTATGGACACATCATGCAGCCTGACATGTAGATGTAGCGCAGCTGACTGATGTAACATTCTGCTGTCCTTGACTTTTCTGCAGCAAAGACGCTGCAAAAAAAAGTCAATCTGTATATATGCGCGTTTTTTCACCATCCTTTCAAGTCAATTGTTGAAAAACGCTGCAAAAATGCTGAAAAAAAGCAGAAAGAAGTAACATGAGCCATGTCAAAAAACGCTGCAAAGCACAAAATCCTGATGACAAAAACACCAATGTACTGTATGTGCATGAGATTTCTGAAATCTCATAGGCTTTGCTGGTACTGTAAAAAGCAGCTGAAAATTCGCATAAAAACCACAGCAAAAAAAAAAAAAAAAACCACGCAGCAAAAATGCCCAGTGTGAACATGCTCTTAGAGAGTTTCCCCTGCGGAAATGCATCAAAAACACCTGTAATCCACACATCACTAGATCAATAACATTTTGCCTAAGACAAATACCCGAAAGTATCAAAAACAAAGCAACATAGTTTAAAACATGACAAAACGAAAGTCAAAAACACGATAAAAGCCCAAGTTAAAAAAAAAAGCAATGAAAAAAACACAACCACAAACGCAATAGATGCAGAAATGCTGCAGAAAATCTGTATTAACCCCTTTCTGACCTCGGACGGGATAGTACGTCCGAGGTCAGAAGCCCCTCTTTGATGCGGGCTCCGGCGGTGAGCCCGCATCAAAGCCGGGACATGTCAGCTGTTTTGAACAGCTGACATGTGCCCGCAATAGGCGCTGGCAAAATCGCGATCTGCCCGCGCCTATTAACTAGTTAAATGCCGCTGTCAAATGCAGACAGCGGCATTTAACTACCGCATCCGGCCGGGCAGCCGGAAATGACGGCATCGCCGACCCCCGTCACATGATCGGAGGTCGGCGATGCTTCAGTATTGTAACCATAGAGGTCCTTCAGACCTCTATGGTTACAGATCCCAGGCAGCTGTGAGCGCCGACCACCTGATTTTCTGCTACATAGCAGCGAACAGCAGATCGCTGCTATGTAGCAGAGCCGATCGTGCTGTGCCTGCTTCTAGCCTCCCATGGAGGCTATTGAAGCATGGCAAAAGTAAAAAAAAAAAAAAAAGTTAAAAAAATGTGAAAAAAATAAAAAAAATATAAAAGTTTAAATCACCCCCCTTTCGCCCCAATCAAAATAAATCAATAAAAAAAAAAATCAAACCTACACATATATGGTATCGCCGCGTTCAGAATCGCCCGATCTATCAATAAAAAAAAGCATTAACCTGATCGCTAAACAGCGTAGCGAGAAAAAAATTTGCAACGCCAGAATTAAGTTTTTTTGGTCGCCGCGACATTGCATTAAAATGCAATAACGGGCGATCAAAAGAACGTATCTGCACCAAGATGCCATCATTAAAAACGCCAGTTCGGCACGCAAAAGATAAGCCCTCAACCGACCCCAGATCACGAAAAATGGAGACGCTACGAGTATTGGAAAATGGCTTTTTTTTTTTTTTTTTTTTTTTAAGCAAAGTTTGGAATTTTTTTTCACCACTTAGGTAAAAAATAACCTAGTCATGTTAGGTGTCTATGAACTCGTAGTGACCTGGAGAATCATAATGGCAGGTCAGTTTAAGCATTTAGTGAACCTAGTAAAAAAGCCAACCAAAAAACAAGTGTGGGACTGCACTTTTTTTTTGCAATTTCACTGCACTTGGAATTTTTTTCCCATTTTCTAGTACACGACATGCTAAAACAAATGATGTCGTTCAAAAGTACAACTCGTCCCGCAAAAAATAAGCCCCCCCATGGCCAAATTGACGGAAAAATAAAAACGTTATGGCTCTGGGAAGGAGGGGAGTGAAAAACGAACACGGAAAAACGAAAAATCCCAAGGTCATGAAGGGGTTAAAAACATACCAGTTATCTTGGGAACGGAGCCTAAGAGTATTCCGCTTTAAGCAAATAAAAGAGCTTTAGCTTAAAATAATGAAAAAAGGTAAATAAAAACATTTTATAACCCATCTGACCCTTTACTTTTTTATGTTACAATTTTGAAAAACCCTTAAATCCATAGTAGTGCTGCTTTTTGTCTTACTTGGAGTTGGAGTCCGTTTAGCTTGTACAGGTGTAGAAGATGACATAACAGTTGTCTTTTTAAAAGGAGAAACCCAGCCACTCAAACTGGAGCCTCTTTCTTCCACCGTCACAAATGTAGCTTTGGGTCTGTGTTTGAGAAAGAATTGTACAGTTAAAAAAAAATCTGCATAAGGCTATGTGCACACATACTCATGAGGTCTGCGGATTTTTCCACAGCGGATTTGAGAAATGTGCAGGTAAAAGGAACTGCGTTTTACCTGCGGATTTACCGTGGATTTTATGCGGACTCCACCTGCGGTTTTACGCCGGCAGATTCCTAAAGAGGAGCAGGTGTAAACCGCTGCGGAATCCGCACAAAGAATTGGCATACTGCGGAATGTAAACCGCAGCGTTTCCGCGCGTTTTATTCCGCAGCATGGGCACAGCGGTTTCTGTTTTCCATAGGTTTACATGGTAGTGTAAACTCATGGAAAACTGCTGCGGATCCGCAGCAAAATTCACAACGTGTGCACATAGCCTAAAAGAACATATATTTGTAAAGTACTCATTTTTCAAAATATGGTGTTTGCGTCTTCATGTAAACACACAGTCCAGATTCATCATTTTAACCCTTTTCTTAAGTGTTGGACATTGTTATTATGAGTAAATCATGGTTTTACACAACATTTTGATGTCCTTTACTTCCTGCATGACATTTGACACAACTATATGTGTTGATCGGGTAGGGGTTCCCACAAAATGACGTACAGTTATAAAATGATGATCATGCAAGCAAAAAGGCTGTGCCCAAACAATCGCCGCCAGAACCTCGGCTTCAGTGAAAGATGATCTTCGGCTATCGCAGCATTTAGAAGACTGGCAGAGGAAGGGGACTCCTCCTTCCACCCCAGTGAGGCAATTGCAGAAGGGTATCTTTGTAACCGGAGTTCAAATGTTGATTTCCGGGTCTGCCAGCCACAGTGGCCTGTTAGACCATGCCAGGAGCATGGTCTAAAAGGAGTTTTGCCAGTTTAACACTCATAGGCAAAAAGTTATGTTTTTTTGGGGGGAGGAGGGTTTCGGTTATGTATTTATAAGGGCCCCATGCATATATACTCTATTGGTTGTTAAATAGTGAGGACTCTACATTGGATTAGGTAGGGGAGAAAACGGTTGAATTAATACAGCAAAAATAAAAGAATTGGTGTCGCCATATTCACAGAAGCACCTGGACACCCAATCCTTGGCAATGAACACAAGAACTTTAGAAACGGCCTTAAAGTTGTCAGTCGCGCGGCCATTCATTGCATATAAGGTCATCGAAATTCCACCATTATTAGTGCTCTACACTGTTAATGGGTCCAAATATTCTGGAGGGATGTATATAGCAGATAATCCTGGCCCTTTTACAAGAGCTGCTGTGGGGTTGGGAGCTGACAGACAGCTGACCAGGCAGGATTAATCAGGGCCTTTCAAAAACTAAGCTGTCAGATTCTCCAAGAAATGGACTTACGAACAATTACACTTGATGCATGAATTTGCTGTGTGCATAAAGCCCGAGTGGCATGCTGTCAAGGTGTCTACTTTAAAAAAATATATGGTATTATGGTGTCATGTTCTTTTTTGTTTTGCAAGTGGTGTTATTTGTAGATGTCAAAATCTGAACAATTGTACTGGCATCTGGAGGTGCATAATGTCCAAAGCACCGTGCAGCTAAAAGGGTTAAACAATGTATAGGTACTTGGCATCGTACTGAATGGGAGAATTAGAACATTCTTTTTATGAGTAACAAATTACTTTACAAAATAGCAATATATATATATAAAAAAAAGCATGTTGCCATATCCAAAGGCACTTAACTTTAATTTATTTATTGATGGAGCGGTTATGAAGGCTCGTCTTTTTTTTTTTGTATGGCAAACTAAATTTTCATTGACACCATTTTTAGGAGGCACAAATGACATTGATCACTTTTTTTCGGGGGGGGGGGGGGAACTGGCAGATCTGGCATTTTGGGTTTCTCTTACTGTCAGACAAAAAAAGTACAGTTTGCCAAATTGTACGTGAGCAAGCCAAAGTTCTTCTGTTAAAGTGTCTTGTGGACAGATGATGACCAAGATGGAGCTTTTTAGTTAGTAAAGCACATCATTCTACTGATTACTGAAAACGGAATGAGGCCTACAAAGAAAAGGAGATTTTTGTGTACTCACCGTAAAATCTCTTTCTCTTAGCCTCTAATTGGGGGACACAGGACCATGGGTGTTATGCTGCTGTCCACTAGGAGGCGACACTATGCATAATCTGAAAAAGATTAACCGTGGCTTCTCCTCTGCAGTATACACCCCTGGACGGTGTCAGCCTTCTCCAGTTTTGTGCAAAAGCAGTAGGAGGAACGCAACATGAATAACATAGACATGCCTATAAGAAGGCCACTATGTACGAGCTCAAAGAACAATATGAGAACTCAACAGTAACAACGGCCAGTAAAGGGCAACAGGGTGGGGGCTGTGTCCCCCAATTAGAGGCTAAGAGAAAGAGATTTTAAGGTGAGTACACAAAAATCTCCTTTACTCTGTCGCCTCATTGGGGGACACAGGACCATGGGACGTCCCAAAGCAGTCCCTGGGTGGGAAGCAATGGACAAATATTGTGCAGACAGGCCCCTATACTTGGGGCTCCGCCGCCTGCAGAACACATCTACCCAGGCTCGCGTCCGCTGAGGACTGGGTATTATCCCTGTAGTGTTTAGTAAACGAGTGTGGGCTAGTCCAAGTGACCGCCCTACACACTTGTTGTGCCGAAGCCTGGTGCCGAATGGCCCAGCAGGCCCCTACTGCCCGTGTAGAGTGTGCCGTAATACTGGCTGGAAGAGGAGAATTCTTAAGGCGGTAGGTCTCTTGTAAGTTGGATGTGATCTACCTGGCAAGGGTAGCTTTGAAAGCTGGCAGACCCTTGCGGCCGCCTTCCGGAAGAAGAAAAAGAGAATCAGACCTCCGGAAGGACGCAGTGCTAGACACATATATACGCAATGCCCTGACAAGGTCAAGCGCATGCAGAGCCTTCTCCACTCTATGAACCGGGACCGGACAAAGGGAAGGCAGAGAAATTTCCTCATTGTGGCGGAAGTTGGACACAACCTTCGGAAGGAAGGATGGCACTGTACGGAGAACTACCTTGTCGTGGAGAAAAACCAGGAAGGGCCGTCTGCAGGAGAGTGCTGTCAGTTCAGACACCCTGCGTAGCGAGGAGATTGCCACCAGGAAAAAACACTTTCTGGGAGAGAAGGCGGAGCGGGACCTCCTTAAGGGGTTAGAAGGGTGGTTCCTGCAATGCTATCAGGACCAGGTTGAGGTCCACGTTTCTAGTGGTCGTCTATAGGGGGGAAACCAATCGGGAAAACCCCCTGAAGAAAAGTCCTTACTTGAGGCTTGGTAGCAATGCGCCTTTGAAAAAGCACTGAGAGGGCTGACACCTGGCTCTTAGACGAGCCCAGGGACAGTCTGGCCTCCAGACCCGATTGGAGAAAAACCAGGTATTTTTGGGAGGGAATAAGAGAATGGGGTCTGGCCGCGAGATTCACACAAGATAAAGAGAACTTTCCAGGTACGGTCATAGATCTTGGCAGAGGCTGGCTTCCGTGCCCTGATCATGGTCCTAATGACGTACGTCGAGAGCCCTGCCTGGGTTAGAACCCAGGTTTCAAGGGCCACGCCGTCAAATTGAGAGCCCCTGAGTTCTGGTGGTAGAACGGGCCTTGTGATAGAAGATCCGGGCAGTCGGGGAGGCGCCAGGGGGCATCTGCTGAAAGTTGTACGACGTTGGCGTACCATGTACGTCTGGGCCCGACCGGTGCGATTAAGATGGTTGGAACTCCCTCTTGCTTGATCTTCCTCACCACTCTGGATAACAGGGATAGAGGTGGAAAAATGTACAGAAGCTGGAACTGGGTCCAGTCCTGAACCAGAACGTCTGCTCCGAGCGACAGCGGATCGTGTGTTCTGGCCATGAAGTTGGAGACCTTGGCATTGAAGTGGGATGCCATTAGGTCCACATCTGGGGTCCCCCAGTGATGGCAGATCTGGCGAAAACGTTCGGGATGGAGAGACCACTCTCCCGAATCTATTCCTTGTCATCTGAGGAAGTCTGCTTCCCAGTTGTCCACACCCGGAATGGACCGCCGAGAGAAAAGAGCCTGTGTCCTCCGCCCAGTGGAGGATGTGTGACACTTCTCGCATAGCCTGGGTACTGCAGGTCCCCCCTTGGTGATTCACATATGCCAGTCGTGGCATTGTCCGATTGTATTCTGATGTGAGAGGCTGCCAGTAAGTGATGGAAGGCCCTCAGTGCCAGGAGGATGGCACGAATTTCCAGGATGTTGATGGGCATGGTCGCTTCCACTGGGGACCACTTGCCCTTTGCCCTGTGGTGTAGGTGCACTGCACCCCAACCTTTCAGGCTCGCATCGGTGGTCAGAACCTTCCATTGACCTGTGAGAAAGGATTTCCCCTTTGCTGGCGAGGCTGTCTTGCGCAACCAGTGCATGGACCTCCTGGTTGACGACCTTAACTGGAATTCCCTGAGAGAAAAAGGGATTCCTGTCCCAGGACTTGAGAATGGCTAGTTGGAGAGGCCTGAGGTTAAACTGGGCAAATGGGACCGCTTCTATTGCTGCCCCCATCCTGCTGAGGACTCTCATGGCAAACCGGAGAGATCGAGGGGGTTTGCAGAGGAGGGTGCGAACTCCTAGGCGGAGAGCCAGTGCCTTGTCCCTGGGAAAGAGCACTAGACCCCTGGGGGTGTTGTATAGCATTCCAAGGAAGGTCAGAGACTGACTTGGGGTTGGTGACGACCTTTGTAGGTTGACTAACCAGCCCATGCGACTCAGTGTCGGTTGTGATTGAGACGCTGAGCTCGCAGTCCTTGAAGGTAGGAGCCTTGATGAGGTATGGAACGACTACTATGCCTCTAGAGTGCAGAACGTCCATGGTGGCTGCCATGACTTTGGTGAACACTCTGGGAGCCGTGGCGAGTCCGAACGGGAGAGCCACGAACTAGTAGTGGTCCTGGTTGATTGCGAACCTGAGAAAACTCTAATGAGCAGGTGCAATCGGTATATGCAGGTATGCGTCTTGTATATCTATGAAGGCAAGATATTCTCCCTTCTTCATGGACGCAATGATGGACCGAAGGGACTCCAGCGGAAGTGACAAATCCGTACAATTTGTTGAGTTGAGTTCAGGTCCAGTATGGGCCGTACTCCGCGTCCTTTCTTGGGGACTACGAATAGATTGGAGTAGAATCCTTGGAAGCGCCCGGCCGTGGGAACGTGGGTACTATGACTCCTGCTTGAAGCGAGGAAACCGCTTGGTGAAAGGCACGGGCCTTGGCTGGCGGTTATGGGGGGAACAGAGAGGAAGAATCGGTTCGGTGGGTTGGAAGTTGAACTATCTTGTATCGGGAAGACACTAGTTCCCTGACCCACCTGTCTTCTGTAGTAGGCATCCAGACTTGCTGAAAGAGCAAAGTCGTCCGCCTCCGTGTGGGATGTCTTCTGGGGTCCGTGAGTCATGAGGAGGAAAAGGTATGAGGTTTTCCTCCTTTCGGCTTTGACTGACCTGCTTTTAACTGCCAGGTCTTGTCCGACCTTTGAGTCGACCATGAGTTGTCCCTGTGTGCGGGAACGGTTACGATTTTGTGCTAGACGCGAGACGGACCAGCCCGAGGAATTCTGAAAGGATCAGAATAGGGTTTGTTACACTTCTTGTAAGTGCGTGTAGGTTTTAGTTGGGGGAGAAAGGTACTCTTACCCCCGGTGGCGTTGGGTATCATTGTGTCCAACTTTTCACCGAAAAGTCACCCAGTGAGATATGGGAGGTGCGTGAGGGACTTCTTTGAGGCTGGTCCGCTTTCCATTCCGCAGCCAGAGGATACGCCGAATTGTGATGGCGTTTGATGCTATCCCTGCTACGCTCCTTGCTGAATCCAGAGCTGCATGAAGCATATAATCTGCTACAACTGCTATTTGAACCGCTTGGTCCGACAGCTCAGGAGCAGATGCTTGGAGGCCAGCTTGTAAATTTTTGGCCCAAGCCAGGATGGCCTTGGCAGCCCAAACTGAAGCGAACGCGGGAGCCAGGGAGGCCCCTGCCGCCTCGAAAATTGAACGAGCCATGCGTTCTGCCTGCCGGTCTGCTGCGTCCCTAAGGGTTGAGCTATCTGGCAGTGAAAAGAGGGTCTGTGCTGCTAGTTTAGAGACTGGGGGTCCACTTTGGGTGGATCTGTCCATTCCTTGGTATCCTTCTGTGGGAAAAGGTACCTTGCCTCCAGATATTTGCGATTAGCAAATTTTTTTCTCATGAGAGCTGCTTTTTAAGGATTGCTTTAAACTCTGGTGGTTAGAGAAAACCTTAGGCGGCTTCAGAGGTCCTTCAAGGGAAATCTTGTGTTCTGGGGCCTCTGGTGGCAGATTAGAAATGTCCAGCACCCGATGGATGGAAGAGATTATGTCCTCAACTAGCGCTGTATTGCTAGGGAGGATTGGGATCAGGGACCCCTCCGTTTCCCTGTCTGAGTCGGAGTCACAGATGCCTTCCGAATCCTGTGTATCACTGAGGCGTCCCCTGCTGGGTGAGCTGGGGAGGAGGCCTCCTCTGGTCGGGGATTGCGGAGATCTGCATTGTCTGCTCTAGGATGGGAACGGTCTAGATGACCTGGAACTACGGTGTCTCTCCCTAGAGGGGATGACCGTGTGCTATGGGATGACGCAGATGGACATGACCTATGGGTCCGCTTGCGTCCTGACCTAGACGTGGATGTGTCAGGGTCGTTCTGTTCCTGAGTCAAGCTCTCCCTTTGCTGGGTAACAGTCATAGCCGAGGCATGACTCTGCAGAGCCTGAAGCAATGTGGATGTTTGGTTATCTATAGATTGCGTCATAGATTGCGACCTCTGAGTAACCCATTCCGGCGTGGCATTAGACACCGAAGCATTGGCAGGAGCTTCTTGGGGCTCGGATGCAGTAGTCTGCATGCAGTCCTGGCAGTGCTGCCACTGAGGAGAGCGGTCCTGCAGGCTGTGCAGGATCCATAATAGCAGTCCTGCCCGCTTCTCTTGGACCTTGAGCCCGGTATAGTGCACAGAGTGTAGAAGGGCTGGCGATGCTGCAGAGGAACCTATAGGGGAGCCTTATAGGGAATATGGATTCACAGCCGAGTAAAAAACCCAGCTGTGATCTTACCCCACCAGTTTGCTCCTAGGTCCAGCGCCGAAGATCCACAGTCCTGTTCCCCCCGGAGACTGGCTGGCCTGGTCCTGGTCCTGCTGACCGGGAGATGCAGGGTTAATCCTTGCTGCAGTAGAAATGGCCGCCGAAGAGGAGGCAGGGGGAGAAGGGGGCAAAGAGCTGAGAAAAAGGCGGCAAAGCTGTGTAAAAACGCGCACTTTCTGTCTCGATCCGCCCCCTCTATGACACTGTAGAGTGTCATATTTGTCATCCGGGGGGCAGAGAGGAGGCAGCAGCTTCAGCTAGGCCGAAGCCAGGGCCTAAATTAGATGCCTGACGCCCAGAAGAGCTCCAGGCCGGCGCGAAAGTCTGAGAGGGGGGCGGATCTGAACCGGACCCCCCTGGATTTATAGGCAGGATAGCGGTGGGGCTATAAGCGGAAGGGGGGGCCCGGTGTGGGGTCCCCCAGAGGCAGTATAGAGCTGGTGCTGCCGCAGAGACAGGGGCGCATGGGAGCCCTGTGCCATGCCTGCCTGCACTCCCCCCGGCCCCGACAGGAGCCCGCAGCTGGGCTGGGGTCCCTAGATGCAGGCGCAGTGTGCTGGCCCATTGCTGGGAGCTGCAAGAGTGCTGCCTGTACAGGCCCTACCTGAGGCGTCTCAACCTAATGCCCGCAGAGGGGGATTAGGGAGGGTGCTGTGTGACAATCAGGGGGTTTTATCCTCGCCTTGACCTCAACCCAGAAACCAAAAGGAATTGAGGAAGGTGGGGGGTCTCGACTTCGAACCAGCACCCGAGGGACTGGGGAAGGAGCGACATGGGGAAAAAGCCATCTCGACTTCAACCGGGCACCCCATAACAGGGGGCCAAGGAAGGAGCCATTTTGGGTAGTCTCGCAGGAGACCCACTTCTCTTAATCTGTAATCCCGTCGGAAAAACGGAGTTAAGAAAAAAAATTTAGGTGTGCCTCCTGCGACACTAAGCAACAACTGGAGAAGGCTGACGCCGTCCAGGGGTGTAAACTGCAGAGGAGGAGCCACGGTTTATCTTTTTCAGATTATGCATAGTGTCGCCTCCTAGTGGACAGCAGCATAACACCAATGGTCCTGTGTCCCCCAATGAGGCGACAGAGTAAAGAACACAGTACCTACAGTCAAATATTGCGGAAGTTCAAAGATGTTTTGGGATTGTTTTACTGCCTCTGGCATCGGGAGCCTTGACTGTGTGCAAGGCATCATGAAAAAGATTACCAAAGGATTTTAGATGGAAATATAGTGCACAGTGTCAGAAAACTAAGATTGCATCCTAGGTCATGGGTCTTATAGCAGGACAATGACCCCAAATATACTTCAAGAAGCACACAGAAATGGATGGAAACAAAAGTGCTGGAGAGCTCTATAGTGGCTAGCAATGAGTCCGGATCCAAGTTTCATTGTACACCTGTGGAGAGATCTGAACCCCTTTCTGCAATCGGACGTACTATCCCGTCCATGTGACCCGACACTTAATTCCCATGGATGGGATAGTACGTCCTACACGATCAGCTGCGCTCACGGGGGGAGTGTGGCCAATCGCGGCCGGGTATCAGATGATTATCATAGCTGACACTCAGCACTTTAACCCCCAGAACACTGCAATCGCAGCGTTCCGGTGGCATAGGGAAGCATCGCACAGGGAGGAGGCTCCCTGCGTGCTTCCCTGAATCCCTCAGAACAACGTGATGTGATCGCGTTGTTCCGAGGGTCTCCTCCCTGCAGGCCCCTGGATCCAAGATTGCCGTGGGGTCGTTCCGGGTACTGCAGGGAGGTGGCTTGTCAGTGCCTGCTGAGAACAGGTGCTGGCAAGCCTCCTGCACTGCCTGTCAGATCACTGATCTGACACAGTGCACTACAAAGTGTCAGATCAGCGATCTGACTTTATACAGTGATGTCTCACCCTGGGACAATGTAAAAAAAAAAAAAAAAAAAAATTAACATGTGTAAAAATAATTTTAAAACATTTCCTAAATAAAGGAAAAAATATATATTTTTCCAAAAAATACATTTCTTTATGTAAATAAAAAAACAAAATCAATACATCCGTAATGACCCACTCTATAAAACTGTCCCACTACTTAACCCTTTCAGAGAACACCGAAAAAAAAAAAAAAACGAGGCAAAAAAACTATCATACCACCGAACAAAAAGTGGAATAACACGCGATCAAAAAGACGGATATAAATAACCATGGTACCGCAGAAAATATCATCGTGTCTCGCAAAAAACGAGCTGCTATACAGCGTCATCAGCAAAAAAATAAAGAAGTTATAGCCCTCAGAATAAAGCGATGCAAAAATAATTATTTTTTTTTATATAAAACAGTTTTTATTGTATAAAAGCACCAAAACATTAAAAAAATTATAGAATGAGGTATCGCTGTAATCGTACTGACCCGAAGAATAAAACTGCTTTATCAATTTTGCAAAAAGTGGAACGGTATAAACGACCCCCCAAAAGCAATCAAAAAAGTCATGTGCCCGAAAATGGTACCAATAAAAACATCAAATCGTCCCGCAAAAAACAAGACCTCACATGACTCTGTGGGCCAAAATAAGGACAAATTATAGTGCTCAAAATGTGGTGATGCAAAAACTATTTTTTGCAATAAAAAGCATCTTTTAGTGTGTGACAGCTACTACTGGTGGATAAAATAGACAATTTAGAAAACAAGATGAGCAGAAATAATATAAGGCTGGTGGGGGTCCCAGAAAAAGTTAAAGGAAAGGATCCTGTTGGATTTTTTTTGAAAAGTGGCTAGATAACATTACTGCTCTCGTCAGTTTTTGCAATTGAACGAGTGCACAGGGTGCCCAGCAGTCCCCTCCAACCAGGTGCTCCCCCACGTCAAGTCATTATCCACATGCTGCACTACCGTGACATAGACCCTATTCTAAAAAAGCAAGGGAACTTAAAGATCTCTCTATCAATGGATATAAAACTTCCATTCACCCGGACTTTTTTGAAGAAATAAAAAAAAAATGTATATGAAAAAAAGACAGATAATCAAGTACCCTACTGCATGCTTTATCCTGCTAAACGTCGAGTAGTAGCTGCAAAAGACGACATACATATCTTTGAGACCCCGCATGAGGCTTTGGTGTGGCTGGGCAATAACGAAAGAGACCTATGGAACAGGTGCCCGAGAGGTGTATGATCCTGACAAGAGGACGGTTGTGGTTTATTTTTTACCCCTTCCCCGCATATAATATTTTTCAATTTATGCCCATCTGTTCTATGGAAGGTAGCCACTTAATACCTGTTTAGGTAAGCGGAGGTACTGGAATTGAAATGGATGGTATGCAGCTCCTCACATGACTCCAGGAACATACACAGCCTCAATCCTCTTATCAGAAGAGGAATGTCTATTAAGTTGTTTATATGGGTTATTAGTTTTTTTTATATGTAGTTGGGCTAGGGAGCTACTGTATGCACGACCAGCTACCTGCCAGTGTGCTCTCTCTGCAAGTGGAAAAAGTGATCTCATTTGCTAGATACTTTGCTTTTTTGAAAAATGTCCACAAACGTAAATTTTATAGGGTGGAATCTCAGAGGACTGGGTGACCCATCCAAGACATGAACAAAATTTTCATGGTTGCGTACTTACCAACCAGCAATAATATGCTTAATGAAAACACATATGGTGAAGGAAAAGACGCATAGGATGTTATTTGAATATCATTCTGGCTATAGCACACACTCAAGAGGTTAGTCTTCTGGTTCATAAGGACATCCTGTTCACGTTCACGTGCAAAGTCATGGTAGAATCTGAGGGTTGCTTTGTCTTTATAGTTTGTACTATACATGACACCCCAATCCTAATAGATAAAGTAGGGGCTGCAGCGGTCTGGCCTCACTATGGGTAAGATTTTCTGAGCAAAAATTACCAAGTTTCTTATTATTATTGATGTATGTAAAGCTTGTTGAAAAGACATTCACCATTCCAATTCAGCATTTTGCACAGAGAAATTCATTGTAACTGGTAAAAGGTAGCAACGGTGGTTCTACCGTCAGTGTCATTTATAAATCCTTTCACTACAGTATCATAGTATAAAAAAAAAAAAACGATCAAATGCAGATTAAAGTGTGTGCTCGTATGAGTCAAAGAAATAATCCTTACATAGAATTCCCACAGACCTCATGCTTTTAAGTGTAAGATTGTAAAATACACCTCATGTATGTACTTACCGCATGTCAGATGTCGTGTCTGTGGGTTTAGGATTCTCATTGTTTAAATTCAAGGCCTCCTGTTCAACGTTGTGCGAGAGTCTTCTTAATGCCATATCAGTGTTTTCACTCTTCCTAGCTACAGCTGCCACATCTCGGAAACTCAAACTATGAAAACAGACAAATAAGCCTGAAAAAACTAATCAATTTTAATTAAAAAAAAAATACTTTTGGAAGTCACAAAAGAAAGAACTACTTAAAAAGGTAACTATAGAAATCATTTCTAATATCTGACAGGGCACTAAGGCTCCACTGATCTCTCAAAACACTTGTTAGATGCACACTAGTGATGAGCGATATGGAATTGGTTCACGTTTCCATATACCTTCCCACATCTTTGTTTCTTCCTTGAGTCCTCAAGAAAGTCCAAGCAGAACAGCTTCAGATTAGCCTTGAAAAGTTCTAATGTGGTTGAGGATATATTTATGATAGTAATGCTGACTGCATGATTTGCAGTTATACAGCCTCAACACCCGCGGGGATTCCGTAACAAACAGGCAATCCACACACGTGTACAGGCTAACAGCCGCAAATCATCGTGTTCAGGCTGTCTAACAGCCACAAATCATGCAGACATAGGGACTCGAACATAATATGCGAGCACGCCCAGATGCTTGGAAAACACCCGAGAGTGCTCGGATAAGACTATATCTGAGCACACTCGCTCATCACTGCTTGGGAAGCAGCAGCACACAAAATGAGCAAAGGACAGGTTCACACTGTCATTTTCGGCGGCCTCTTGTTTATACACCTCCCATAAAAGTACAACCTCCAACAACTAACTTTATAATGCAGGCTAATGTTTTTCCGAAAATCTCTTTTTGAATTAACTACATTAAGAAAATAATGCTTTATAGTCAACATTACTAAACAGGAGATTGCATATTGCAAAACCCTTACCATTTCTTTGCATGAATTTTAGAAGTTGGACTGGGTGGCTCTTGCAGTACAGAAGTATTAGAACTATACAATTTTTCTACACACTTTTTGGAATTGCTCAGTAAGTCATTATTCTCTATGAAACTTTCCTCTATCAACTTTGCTATTGTATAATGTTGTTCATAATCAGACTCCATATCAGAAAACTCAGGATTTTCACACATTTCAGAACGACTGGCGTTTTTTGAAGGATCATTTGCTGTCTTCAACTGTACATCTACAATTAGAAAAATAATTTAAAAAAAAGGTCATATTTTAGTAACAGAGACAGACATTGAAGCGAGTTTCAGGTTGTATTGCAGCTGAAGAATAAGCAACTGTATATAAATCATCTGTTACAGTTCTTTCAGAGGTCAGTGTGTCTAGTACATGTGGTGACAATTTTCACACATACCGGGGACACCTACACAGGTAGACCCGTTTAAGTGAATGGGTCTATACACATGTCAGTGTGTTTCCATGGACCGTGTGTCTGTGGGAAAAACACGCTGTCATGACTGGCACCTGGGAATCAGCGTTACCATTAGCGATGTTCCCCGATGCCGGGTGCTGAAGACAGCTCTCATCATTCTCTCGTGCTCACGCTGCGACCCTCAGCTTTGGCAAGGCTCGTTATCAAGAATAGAATAAGTTTTTTTAATTATTTAAAAAAATATATATCTAGAGGGCCCCCCCACCTATTCTGGACAACCAACCAAGCTAAAGCAGACAGCTGGGGGCTGGTATTCTCAGGCTGATAAGGGGCCATGGATATTGCATCCCCGCCAGCCTAAAAATAGCAGCCCGCAGCCGCCCAGAAAAGGGGAATCTATTAGATGTGCCAATTCTGCCGCTTTGCCCAGCTCTTCTCACTTGCCCTGGCGGTGGCCAGTGGGGTTCATATTTGGGGGGTTGATGTCACCTTTGAATTGTCTGGTGACACAAGCCCACAGCTTAGTAATGGAAAGGCATCTATAAGATGCATATCCGTTACTAATTCTATAGTTGTATTGTAAATAAACGCACAGCAAGCATAAAGTTCATTATTTGAAATAAAAGCAAAAATCACATCCCTTTTTATTTAAAAATAACAGTTATACTCACCTAACGCCCATTCCATTGAAGCCCTCGCCTCCTGTAATAAAACAACTATAAACAAACCATATCCCTCACCACTCCATCGTTTTGTCCCACGCTGTAAACCATGTCTGGGGATAAACCGTTTTCATCTTCAACAGTGCCAAGATGTGACCATAAAGGCCGAGAACCACTGAGTGTATTTGCCCACGGTCAGTAAACGCTGCAGGTCAGAATACCAGCCCCCACCTGTCTGCTTTAGCTTGGCTGTTTTTTTTTGTTGTTTTTAAATGATTATGTTATGTAAATAGTTAAAAAATACGGAGTGGGGACCCCTCTATTTTTGACAAATAGCCTTGCTACAGCTGCCAGCTGAGAGTTGCAGCCTCAGCTGGTTATCAAAAATACAGGGGAACCCCATGTAATTATTAAAAGTTATTTACTACAGTAATGCCAAGACGTGGACACCGATTGAGGTTTTGGCACAGTGTGTGACTCAGAGGGAACACTTGGAAATATAGGATGCATACATAATCTGCGCTCCTAAATCCATTAACAGACCTCAGTAGGGGGCAGGGGTTAGTGGATTGAATTTAAGCTTTCAATGGTGGCATTTTGGGGTTTTGTATCACTGTTAAATGTAACCAGACAGCGGATACATGCTACCAGATTCTCGGGCAGAATGTATCAGGCACTGGCAGCATGATTTCAGCGATATACCTAAACAAACTTAGAAATACTGGCATTACATAGAAAAACATACTTTAAAAGCCGCTGGAGACTGAGCTGCATGAGAGACTAGTCGAACAGGTCTCTCCCTGGGTGTGCATATAGGGAGAGACTTAACACTCCAAGGCAGCGGGTGGGGAGAAGCCGCCAGGGACCCACCAGTCACAATAGACTAGTGCGGCTTGGTCCACACCATTGTGCGGTATAAGTAATCAGAGGGGTTTCTTCCTTGGGGCAGCAAAATTACAGCGATACCAGATTGAAACTAGAAGTTTACATACACTCTATAAAAAGACATATGCAGTAGAGGAGGGATAAGGAGGAGAGGAGGGATAAGGAGGAGAGGAGGGATAAGGAGGAGAGGAGGGATAAGGAGGAGAGGAGGGATAAGGAGGAGAGGAGGGATAAGGAGGCGAAAGAAGGAGGCGAGGAGAGAGAAGGAGGCGAGGAGAGAGAAGGAGGCGAGGAGGGAGAAGGAGGCGAGGAGGGACAAGGAGAATGCTTTAAAGTATTTTTATAAATTACAGCAAAGTCAAAAGTTTACATACATTTCATTAGTATTTGGTACCATTGCCCTAAAAATGAATGGCTTGGGTCATACATTTGGGATATCTGTTATGATCCGGTGAACTTGGAGCCGCATGAGACTTTCTCAGGAGAAGGTGGAACCGGTACTGACCGCAATCCCTAAACTGACACCGCAACTAGTAGTAGATGTGGGGTGTACCTAACAATCCTAGACACCTCGACACAGCCGGAGGACTAAATACCCCTATAGATGGAAATGGGAATACTATCTTGCCTCAGAGCAGAACCCCAAAGGATAGGCAGCCCCCCACGAATATTGACGGTGAGTATTAGAGGAAAGACATACGCAGGTAGGAAACAGGATTTAGCAAAAGAGGCCACTCTAGCTAAATAGGAAAGGATAGGACAGAATACTAAGCGGTCAGTATAAAACCCTACAAATATCCACAGCAGGAAATACAAGAATTCCACCATCTAACTAAAGACATGGAGCGTATATCTGCATCTCCTGAGAATCCAACTTGACTGTAAAAATCCTGACAGTCCAAGCTGAACGAGAAAAGACAAATGAATAGCACTAAATAGTAAGCACACAGCATGTGTGCTGCAGAAACAAAAAAACAGACACTTATCTTTGCTGATTTGGCAGCAGGGCAGGAAGACCAGAAAGAGATCCTAAACCTCCCAGAACAATGGACAACTGGCACGGACTAATGAATCCTGCAACCCTAAATACCCCAGTCAGGCCTGCAATCAGCAGGAATACCTGACCAGGATTGCAAGCCAGGGACAACTGCAATACCACCAACAACCACCGGAGGGAACCCAAGAGCAGAATTCACGACAGTTCTCCTTCCACAAGCTTCTCACAATAGTTGGTCAGAATTTGGGTCCATTCCTCCTGACAAAACTGGTATAACTGATTCAAGTTTGTAGGTCACCTTGCTCGCACCTGCCTTTTCAGCTTTGCCCATACATTTTCAATAGAATGGAGATCAGGGCTTTGTGATGGCCACTCCAAAACATTGACTTTGTTATACTTAAGCCACTTTGTTAACATTTTGGCAGTATGCTTCGGGTCATTGTCCATTTGGAAGACCCATTCCCGCCCAAGCTTCAACTTCCTGGCTGATGTCTTGAGATTTGCTTCAGTATTGCCACATAATCTTTCCACATGATGCCATCTATTTTGTGAAGTGCACCAGTCCCTCCTGCAGCAAAACAACCCCACATCATGATGCTAGCACTCCTGTATTTCACAGTCGGAATGGTGTTCGTAGGCTTTCAAGCGTCTCCCTTTTTCCTCCAAATGTAACGATGGTCATTACGCCCAAAAAGATCTATTTTTGTTTCAGTAGACCACAGGATATGTCTCCAAAAATTAAGGTCTGTAGTGTTTTCTTTCTAGCAGAGTGGCCATTCAGCCTATGTTGATGCAGTACTCGTTTCACTGTGTATATTGACATAATCATACCAGCTTCCGCAATATAGGGATTTTTGTGTGTACTCACCGTAAAATCCTTTTCTCCGAGCCACTCATTGGGGGACACAGGACCATGGGTTATGCTGCTGTCACTAGGAGGCTGACACTAAGCTGAGACAAAAAAAGGTTAGCTCCTCCCCTGCAGTATACACCCTCGTACTGGCTTCCAGACACCCAGTTCAGTGCAAAAGCAGTAGGATAGAAACAATATAACCAGTAACATTAGAATATAACAAGTCAAACAAACAGTCAAGATCAAAAAACAAGATCACGAGCCGAAAAAGGCTACCAGGGTGGGTGCTGTGTCCCCCAATGAGTGGCTCGGAGAAAAGGATTTTACGGTGAGTACACACAAAAATCCCTATTTCTCCTTCGCCTCATTGGGGGACACAGGACCATGGGACGTCCCAAAGCAGTCCCTGGGAGGGAAACAATACAACCAAATACCTCCATGTACCAACTGACTACAGGTGCGCAACGGCCGCTTGCAGGATACGCCTGCCAAGGGCCGCGTCCGCAGAGGAGTGGATGTGGACATTGTAATGCTTTGTGAAGGTATGCAGGCTAGACCACGTTGCGGCCTTGCAAACCTGCTCCGCTGTTGCCTGGTGCCGGATGGCCCAGGAAGCACCCATCGACCGAGTGGAATGAGCTCTAATCCCCGCCGGGATAGGACTGCCTCTGACTCGATAGGATTCCTGGATAGCAGATCGAATCCATCTGGCTATCGTGGATTTAGACGCAGCCAAACCCTTTCTGTGACCCTCCGGGAGCACGAAAAGGGCGTCCGATTTTCTGAAGTGAGCCGTTCTGGAGATGTACCTCCTGAGGGCCCTAACCACGTCCAGAGTATGGAGAGCCTTCTCGACTCTATGTTTGGGCTGTGGGCAAAAGGAGGGAAGAATGATGTCCTCATTGAGGTGAAAAGAAGAGACCACCTTTGGAAGAAACGCCGGAGAAGGACGAAGGACTACCTTGTCCTGATGAAAGGCAAGGAAAGGAGCCCGGCAGGATAAAGCGGCGAGCTCTGAAACCCTTCTGATGGACGTCACCGCTACCAGGAAGGCAACCTTCCAAGAGAGGACCGAGAGCGGAACGTCTTGCAGGGGTTCGAACGGAGGTTCCTGAAGGACCCCTAGGACCAAGTTGAGATCCCAGGTCTCCAGCGGCATCCTGTAGGGAGGAACCACATGGGAGACTCCCTGGATGAAAGTCTTGACCTGAAGGTTGGTGGCGATCCTACGCTGGAAAAGCACGGATAACGCTGAGATCTGACCTTTGAGGGAACTCAGGGCCAAACCGGAGTCCAGACCAGCCTGAAGGAAATTCAAGATGCAAGGGATAGAGAAAACGAGAGGAGGGAGACCCCGGAGCCTACACCATGAGAAGAAGGATTTCCAGACGCGGTGGTAGATGGAGGCGGAAGACGCCTTGCGAGCACTTAACATGGTGGGGATGACCTGCTGAGAGAAACCGGCACGAGTTAGAACCCAGGTTTCAACAGCCACGCCGTTAAACGTAGGGCCCCTGAGCTCTGATGGTAAATCGGTCCTTGGCGAAGGAGGTCTGGGCGGTCTGGCAACCGCAAGGGAACGTCGGCTACGAGCTGAACGAGCTCCGCGTACCAAGCGCGACGAGGCCAATCTGGGGCGACCAGAATGACTGGAACTCCCTCCATCTTGATCTTTCGGATCACCTTCGGCAGTAAGGGAAGGGGAGGGAACACGTATGGGAGCTGAAAATGATGCCACGGAGAAATCAGCGCGTCCACTCCTATGGCCTGGGGATCCCGAGATCGAGCAATGAAGTTGTGGACCTTGGCGTTCAATCTGGACGCCATCAGATCCACGTCCGGGGTCCCCCAGCGAAGACAGATCTGGTGAAAAACCTCTGGGTGGAGTTCCCACTCCCCCGAGGCAAGGCCCTGGCGGCTCAGGAAGTCCGCCGCCCAATTCTCGACTCCCGGAATGTACACCGCAGAGATGATGGAATGGTTGGTTTCGGCCCAACGAAGGATGAGGGAGACTTCCTGCATCGCGGCCCTGCTGCGGGTACCCCCCTGGTGGTTTATGTAAGCCACCGCCGTGACGTTGTCGGATTGGACTCGTACAGGGTGACCTGCGAGCAGGGGGTGAAAGCGACTCAGAGCAAGTCTGATAGCACGAATCTCCAGGATGTTGATGGGAAGTTTGGATTCCCGAACTGTCCAGAGGCCCTGGGCTGAGTGGTGGAGGAACACCGCCCCCCAGCCAAGAAGACTGGCGTCGGTAGTCACCACCAACCAGCGGATCGGGAGGAAGGACTTCCCCCGGAGGAGAGATGGGCCCAGGGTCCACCATACGAGAGATTGTCTGACCCGCGGGGACAGGGGACAAGGGCGGTCGAGAGAAGAGATGCTCCTGTCCCAGTTGTCCAGCAAAGCCTGTTGCAAGGGACGGAGATGGAGTTGAGCAAAAGGAACTGCTTCGATTGCTGCAACCATCTTTCCCAGGATCTTCATGGCGAACCGAATGGTTCGCGGGCGAGGATGACAGAGCGTTTGGGCTCCTTGCTGAAGTGCTTGGGCCTTGGACCGAGGAAGCAAGACCAGCCCCCTCGAAGTGTCCAGGATCATTCCCAGAAAGGAGATCCGACGGGCAGGAACGGGAGAGGACTTGTCCCAGTTGATCAACCAACCTAGGCGCGAAAGAGAATCCAGGGTAATGTGGACGCTTGACTCGCAGGCCTGAAAAGACGGGCCCTTTATGAGGAGATCGTCTAAGTAAGGTAACACGACGACTCCTCGAGAATGAAGGATGGCCATGACAGCCGCCATGACCTTGGTAAATACCCTGGGCGCCGTGGCGAGACCGAAGGGTAAGGCCGTGAACTGGAAGTGATCTTCCAGAATGGCAAAGCGGAGGAACCTCTGATGAGACGGGAAAATCGGGATGTGAAGATAGGCATCCTTGATGTCTATCGAGGCCAGAAATTCCCCTCTTTCCATCGAAGAGATGACCGATCTGAGCGATTCCATCCTGAAGTGCCGGACTCTTACGCACTTGTTCAGGAGCTTCAGATCCAGAATGGGCCGCACTTTTCCATCTTTCTTTGGCACGACGAAGAGGTTTGAGTAGAAACCTTTGAACCTCTCGTGTTCCGGGACCGGGACAATTACCCCGCTCTGGCGGAGGGTGTGAATGGCGCAAAGAAGGGCGCGAGACTGAGTAGCCGAACTGGGAAGACGAGAGGGGAAAAACCGAGTTGGAGGGGGAGAGAACTCTATCTTGTAGCCGGACGATACCAGATCCCTGACCCATTCGTCGTGCACGACGGAGAGCCAGGCTTGCTGAAAAAAGAGTAGGCGTCCGCCTATTCTGATGGTATCGACTGGCACCGTTCCCGAGTCATTGAGACGGGAATCTGGGAGGTCTGGAACCTCGGGTTCTGGGCTGCCTTGGTTTCCCGCACCAGGAAGGATTCGGCCTGAAGGAGGGACGAGAGTCTCTGTCATTGCGAGAGGAACGGTCTGATCTGGAAAGCCCGGAGGGATTGGACCAGGCTGGGCTGGTACGAAAAGGCCGAAAACGAAAGAAAGGCTGGCGCTGGAAAACCGCCTTGGGCCTCTGTTGGGGAAGGAACTTGCTCTTTCCCCCTGTGGCGTCGGAAATAAGCTGGTCAAGCTTTTCGCCGAAAAGACGCCCGCTTTGAAAAGGTAGGGAGATCAGAGATTTCTTAGAGGAGGAGTCTGCGCGCCACTCCCTGAGCCAAAGAGCCCTTCTGATAGCAATGGCGTTGGAAGCCGCTGATGCTGCGCAATTCGCCGCGTCGAGGGAAGCGAACATCACGTAATCGCTAGCCATGGCTAACTGCTTGGCTAGGTCTGCCATCTCAGACGGGAGGTCCTGTTCATTAATGGATTTCGCTAGAGCATCCGCCCAGGAAACCATAGCCTTGGTCACCCAAGCCGCGGCGAAGGAGGGGGCCAGGGAAGAGCCAGAGGCTTCATACACTGAACGAGCTAGAGAGTCTAGCTGGCGTTCAGTGGGACTCTTAATTGAAGCGCCCTCCGGAACTGAAAGAAGCGTTTTAGAAGCTAGGCGTGAGACCGGCGGATCTACTAAAGGGGGATCCGTCCAGTCCTTCACGAGATCCGCTGAAAAGGGATACTTAGATGCCAGGTCCTTCTTACCCGTGAAACGCTTATCTGGATGCTCCCTGTGACGCCTGACTATATCCAGAAAAGCTGGATGAGAGGCAAAAGATTTGTGGGAACGTTTGGATCTGGTAAAAGAGACCGCGTGTTCTGGAGCGGAATTAGCGTCATCATCCACCTTAAGAGTGTGATTGACAGCTACAATGAGGGAGTCAACCGTAGCCCTGAACTCCGGAGCCTCCGGGTCCAATGATACCTCGGACTCATGTTCAGAGTCGTGAACGCTGTGAGCCCCCAAAGAGGGTGAGCGAGAGGTGGAGCTGGCAGAGTCTGAGCGGCGAGGAGAGCGCTCAGGAGAGGTAGTGCGGATCCGTTTTCTGGATGACCGAGCCTCTTTAAGTGGAGAGCGGCCCCTGCTGGCCGACGATTCCCCTGCTATGAAGGGATCTCTTAACGCCTGAAGCGGATTACCCTGAACCCCGGGAGGATTTTGAATGGATTTGATGGCGTTGGCTAAAAAATCCACGGACTGTGTGAGTGAAGCGACCCACGGGGGGGGACTAGGTACGCCAGAGTCGGTGGCGGTGGAGGGCTCCTGGGCACATGGGGCATCGCAGGCTGAGCAGAGGGGAGAACTTTGAGGCTTAGGAAGTGGGGCCTGGCAGGTGGTACATGCAGAAAAAAAGGTCGTATGTACTTTAGGTAGTTTTTTAGACCTTGACTGCGACATGATTCTAATGCAGAAAGAGGCCACAGGGACTATAAACTGGACTGGGAAGCAGAGGGAGACGCTGCAGGGGAGAAACTGACGATGTCTCCTTACCCCGGTCCTGTGTCCCGCTGTCCTGGGAAGCTGAGAAGCCTGAGAGGAAACTGGCTGCACGTGGGCGCAGTGACACCGAGGTGCGTCCGAGCAGGAGCTGCGGCATGTGGAGTGAAGATGGCCGCCGAGATCAGGAAGGAGATCTCGACGGCTGTGAGAAGCGCCAGGAACCAGGGGCGGCGCCGCCGATGACGTGCAGGAGTGGGCGGAGCCTATCGGCAGCGACCAGCGGCTAGGCCGAAGCCGGGGGCTAAATTTGCGGCCTGGGCCCGGCGCGCGGCCGCAAAGTGCCGACGTTACAGCGCTACAGCCCCTAATGTGCCCTGATTAAGGAGGAGCCCTCCGGACCGCCGGCGACCCCCCCCCATCCCCCACGAGACACTTACCCGAGGAGGTGAGAGGAGCCTAAGGATGGCTGGGACGGTGCAGGGGATGGGAAGCCTCCATCCACCAGCCCCAGAGGGGAGTGGAGAGGAACCGTCCACCACCTGAGTCACACAGAGCATTGGTGATGCAGTGTGGTCTGCACGGACGCCACGGGAATAGGGGGCCACTGTACAGCCGAGGGTAAAACCTGGTGGACAGGGCAAATGTCCGGCAATAAAAAGGCCTGGCTGCAGAGGAGGATACTGGAGGAAAACACCAGTGCTCCTCTGTACAACATGGGGAGATCGGCGTCCCTTTTAGGGAAAAAACCGTCGCCCAAAAATGGTCAGCTCAGGCAGTGGCTCCCACGTCGCAGGAGAGGATACGGAGAGGTGAAACTCCCGTGCTCGCCTGTTGTTGGTTCGGGGGAGATCGGACCACTAAAGAATCCGTCGCCCCCTTCGTCCGGAATGGATTAAAAAGAAAAAATCCGTGAAAATAAAAATCAGTGTGCCTCCTACGGACACTAAGCTTGAACTGGGTGTCTGGAAGCCAGTACGAGGGTGTATACTGCAGGGGAGGAGCTAACCTTTTTTTGTCTCAGCTTAGTGTCAGCCTCCTAGTGACAGCAGCATAACCCATGGTCCTGTGTCCCCCAATGAGGCGAAGGAGAAAAGCTTCATTAGGATTTTAGTTTTTTGTCCTATGGTTGATATGCACATATCGGACCAAAGCACATTCATCTCTGGGACACAGAACCAGTCTCCTTACTGAGCGGTATGATGGCTGGACATTACCATCTTGTTTGTACTTGCATATAATTGTTTGTATACAAGAACGAGGCACCTTCAGGTATCTTGAAATTGTACCCAAGGTCAAGAGCCAGACTTCTGCAAGTCCACAAATCTCTTCCTTATATCTTGGCTGATTTCTACAGGCTTTCCCATGATGCTAAACAAAGAAGCAGTGAGTTTCAGGTGTGCATTAAAATACATCCACAGGTGTCTCTCTCTAACTCAAATATTGCCAAAAAACATAAGCTTCCAAACACATGACATCATATGGACAGTCCAGAATTGTTTAAAGTTATAAGTGTATGTAAACTTTTGACTTTGCAGTAAAGTAATAAAAATGCCTTAAAACATTCTCTCTCTCATTATTTTGGCATTTGGCAAATAATAATTATGGTAATCCTAACTGACCTAAAACGGGAGAAGTTTATTTGGATTTCATGTCAGATATTGAGAAAAACATGCATATGTGTCTATTTATATAGCGTATGTAAACTTCTGGTTTCAACTGCATATAAAATGAGAGAAAAAAAAGAAACTAGGGGAAAATATGTGTAACTGGGTTAACAACTGGCTCAGTGATCAGAAAGAAACAGTGATTATTAATGGAATACACTCAGATTGGGTCACAATTAACAGTGGGGTACCACATGGGTCAGAGTTGGACACTCCTCTTTTTAACATTAACCCCTTCAAGACCCAGCCCGTTTTCACCTTTCTGACCCAGCCAATTTTTACAACTCTGACCACTGTCCCTTTATGAGGTAATAACGCTTCAACGGATACCAATGATTCTGAGATTGTTTTCTTGTGACATATTGTACTTTATGATAGCAGTAAAATGTCCTCGATATGACTTGCATTCATTTGACAAAAAAAAACGAAAATTTGGCCATTTTCCAACTTTTAATTTTTATATTTTAATGCCCTTAAATCAGAGTTATATCACACAAAATAGTTAATAAATAACATTTCCCACATGTCTACTTTACATCAGCACATTTTTGGAACCAAAATGTTTATTTTGTTAGGAAGTTACAAGGGTTAAAAGTTGACCAGCGATTTCTCTTTTTTTTCAACAAATTTTACAAAACCATTTTTTTTTTAGGGACCACATCTCATTTGAAGTTGAGGGGTCTATATGATAGAAAATACCCAAAAGTGACACCATTCTACAAACTGCACCCCTCAAGGTACTCAAAACCACATTCAAAAAGTTTATTAACACCCTTCAGACACTTCACAGGAATTTTTGGAATGTTTAAAAAAAAAATGAATGAACATTTAAATTTTTTTAACAAAAAATGTAATTCCGATCCAATTTGTTTTATTTTACCAAGGGTAACAGGAGAAATTGGACCCCAAAAGTTGTTGTACAATTTGTCCTGAGTACACGTTTAACCCCATATATGTAGGTAAACCACTGTTAGGGTGCATGGCAGAGCGCAGTTTGACTTTTTCAATGCAAAATTGGCTGGAATTGAGATTGGACGCCATGTCGCGTTTGGAGAGCCCCTGATGTGCCTAAACAGTGAAAAAACCCCACAAGTGACACCATTTTGGAAAGTAGACCCCTTAAGGAATTTATCTAGATGTGTGGTGAGCACTTTGAATCCCCAAGTGCTTCACAGAAGCTTATAATGTATAGCCATAAAAATAAAAAAAATCATATTTTTCCCACAAAAATGATTTTGTAGCCCCCTAATTTTTATTTTCATAAGGGTAATCGAAGAAATTCGAATGCAAAAGTTGTTGTCCAATTGGTCCTGAGTACACCGATGCCCCATATGGGGGGGGGGGGGGAACACAATTTGGGCTCTCTCGGAAGGGAAGGAGAGCCGTTTTGGAATGCAGACTTTGATGGAATGGTCTGCGGGCGTCACGTTGCGCTTGCGGAGCCCCTCATGTACCTAAAAACAGTAGAAACCTCCCACAAGTGACCCCATATTGGAAACTAGACCCCACCCAAGGAAAAATAAAAACTCTTTTTTCCCCACAAAAATGTTTATTTTAGCCCCAAAATTTTTATTTTCACAAGAGTAACCGGAGAAATTGGACTGCAAAAGTTGTTGTCCAATTTGTGCTGAGTACGCCGATACCCCATATGTGGGGGTAAACCACTGTTTAGGTTCACGGCAGAGCTTGGAAGGAAAGGAGCACCGTTTACTTTTTCAACGCAGAATTCGCTGGAATTGAGATCGGACGCCATGTCGAGTTTGGAGACCCCCTGATGTGCCTAAACAGTGGAAACCCCCCCAATTCTAACCACACCCCTAACCCCAACAGAGCCCTAACCACACCCCTAACTCCAACAGAGCCCTAACCCTAACCACACCCCTAACCACAACACACCCCTAACCACAACCCTAACCACACCCGTAACCCTAACAACCCGTAGCCCCACACCCCCAACCCCAACACACCAACCCTAACCCCACACACCCAACCCCACCCCCAACCCTAACCCTAACACACCCCCAACCCTAACCCAACACACCCCCATCCCTAACCACAACACACCCCCAACCCTAACCCCAGTCCCAACCCTAACCCCAATCCCAACCGTAACCCCAATCCCAACCACAACCCTAACCCCAGTCCCAACCCTAACCCCAATCCCAACCCTAACCCTAACCCGAATCCCAACCCTAACCCCAATCCCAACCGTAAATGTAATCCTAAGCCTAACTTTAGCCTCAACCCTAGTCCTAACTTTAGCCCTAACCCCAACGGGAAAATTGAAATAAATACATTTTTTTTATTTTATTTTTCCCAAACTAATGGGGTTAATAAAGGGGGGTTTGATTTACTATTTATAGAGGGTTTTTATGTTTGGCAGCTGTCACATTAAAAGATGCTTTTTATTGCAAAAAATTGTTTTTGCATTACATTTTGAGAGCTATAATTTTTCCATATTCTGGCCCACAGAGTCATGTGAGTGAGGTCTTTTTTTTTTAGCGGGACGAGTTGATGTTTTTATTGGTACCATTTTCTGGTACATGACATTTTTTGATTGCTTTTTATTCCGATTTTGGTGAGGCAGAAGGAACAAAAACCGGCAACTCATTAATTTCTTTTGGGGTAGGGGTCTTTATACCGTTCCACGTGTGGTAAAATTGATAAAGCAGTTTTATTCTTCGGGTTAGTACGATGATAGCGATATCTCATTTATTTCATTTTTTATGTTTTGGCGCTTTTATACAATAACTATTTTTCAGAAAAAATAATTATTTTTGCATCGCTTTATTCTGAGAGCTATAACTGTTATTTTTCTGGTGATGGAGCTATATGGCGGCTTGTTTATTGTGGGACAAGATGACGTTTTCAGCAGTACCATGTTTATTTATATCAGTCTTTTTGATCGCATGTTATTCCACTTTTGTTTGGCGATATGATGATAAAGCATTGGGTTTTTTTGCCTTTTTTTAATGGTGTTCACTAAAGAGGTTAACTAGTGGGATAGTTTTAGGGTAAGTTCACATAGGGCGTTTTTGCTTTTTTTGCTGCTTTTTTTATGCCAATTTTCAGCTGCTTTTTACAATACCAGCAAAGCCTATGAGATTTCAGAAATCTCAAGCACACACATTGGTTTTTTGTCATCAGTATCTTGTGCTTTGCTGCCTTTTTTGGACATAGAGCATGTCACTTCTTTCAGCTGTGTTTTTGCTGTGTTTTTTCACCCAAAGACTTGAATGGGTGTTGAAAAAAGGCAGCAAAAATGCAGGTATCATTATTTGCTGCATTTTTGCTGCTGAAAATCCAAGGACATTAGCATGGACAAAGAAAAAAAAACGCACCAAAAACGCACCTAAACCTGCGCTTTTGACGCAGCTTCTTTCCTGCCAAGATGATCAGGTTTTGCTGCAGAAAAAAAAAAAGCAAAAATGCCCTGTGTGAACTTACCCTTATAGGTCGGGTCATTACGGACCTGGCGATACCAAATGTGTACTTTTTTTTAATGATTACTTACATAAATATATTTATTGGTAAAATATTTATTTTAAAAAAATTTTATTCAGGGTTTTTGTTTGGTTTTTTTTTTTACACCTTTTTTTTATTACTTTATTACATTGTCCCAGGTTGGGACATCACTATATAAAGTCAGATCGCTGATCTGACACTTTGCATAGCACAGTGTCAGATCAGCGATCTGACAGACAGTGTAGGAGGCTTGCCGGCGCCTGCTCCTAGCAGGCGCTGACAAGCCACCTCACTGACGGACCCATAAGGACCCCGTGGCCATCTTGAAGCTGGGGGTCTCCATGGAGACTACAGGAACAACGCAATAGCATCACGTTGTTCCGGAGGGAGAGCGCAGGGAGCCCCCATCCGTGCACGATTGTTCTCTATGTCCCATCAGTACCAACAGCGGCATCAGAGAGGTTAAATGCCCAAGATCGGTGCTAGTACCGATCATGGGCATTGCAGCGGGGTGTCAGCTGTCACATACAGCTAACACCCGCACCCGATCACCGTGCAGAGCAGTACTAGTACGGCGGAGATCGAGAAGAGGTTAATGACCTTGTAGGGGGGCATACAGGGCAGTTCCAATATTCCAATATTTGCAGGGGGTACTAAACTCTACAGGTTAATCAACACAGGAGAGTATAGTTTAGCATTACAGAAGAATTTATCAGAGCATTAAAAACGTCAGCTCGGCACGCAAACAATACGCCCTCACCTAACCCGAGATCACGAAAGATGAAGACGCTACGGGTATTGGAAAATGGAGCAATTTTTTTTTTTTTTTTTAATAAAGTTTGGAATTTTTTTTCACCACAAAAAAAAAAAAAAGGAACCTAGACAGGTTTAATGTCGAACTCGTAATGACCAGGAGAATCATAATGGCTGGTCAATTTTAGCATTTAGTGAACCTAGTAATAAAAACAAAATAAACAAGTGTGGGATTGCATTTTGTTTTGCAATTTCACTGCATTTGGATTTTTTTTTTCCCGTTTTCTAGTACACGACATGGTAAAACCAAAGTACACTCGTACTGCAAAAAATAAGCCTTCACATGGCCATATTGATGAAAAAATAAAAAAGGGATGGCTCTGGGAAGAGGGGAGCAAAAAACAAAATGTAAAACCAAAAAAATCGTTTTTCGATACGAGATAAAAAATATGGTTCAAAAGGGCGTGAGCTCTGCTTTACCATCAGTACCTTTCATATCCCCCGATTCCCCACCTTTGCTGAGAAAACACCTTAGTAATCTCTCCATTTTCGTATGTCAATCACCCCGGTCCGATGGGCGGGGCCTAATCGCTGATTCTCCCCACCTCCGGTTTGCTCTACGATTCTTCTTTCTTTTCTTTGGCGTAGTTTTCTGGGCCTGCGCATTCATGTGGCGTCTCGCGCATGCGCAGTATGTTTTGCCCAACAGTGGGCAAAGCATTCAACTCATTATTGCGCATGCATTTTCCTTGACGTACTGTGCCCCAGAAGTCTTTCTATGCTTCCGGGGCACAAAGCATAGCGTCAAAAGCCAGCACATGCGCAATAATGATTTCATGCTTTGCCCACAGTTGTTTAAAGCATACTGCGCGAGATGCTAATTCACAGATCTAGTTACGTCTGACACACCGAGGAGCGGAGGGAGAGACAGCGATTAGGCCGCACCCATCGGACCAGGGTGATTGACATACGAAAACGGAGAGATTACTAAGGTAATTTCGCAGCAAAGGTGGGGAATCGGGGGATATGAAAGGTACTGATGTAAAGCTGAGCTCAGGCCCTATTGTATCATATTTATCTCATATCGATAAAACAGGGTGACAGGTTCTCTTTAACCCCTTCATGACCTGGCCATTTTTTGCAATTCTGACCAGTGTCCCTTTATGAGGTAATAACTCAGGAACCTTTCAAAGGATCCTAGCGGTTCTGAGACTGTTTTTTCGTGACATATTGGGCTTCATGTTAGTGGTAAATTTAGGTCCATAATTTTTGCACATATTTGTGAAAAAAAAGGAAATTTGGCGAAAATTTTGAAAATTTTGCAATTTTCAAATTTATATTCTGTTAAACCAGAGAGTTATGTGACACAAAATAGTTAATAAATAACATTTCCCACATGTCTACTTTACATCAGCACAATTTTGGAACAACATTTTTTTTTCTAGGAAGTTATAAGGGTTAAAATTTGACCAGCGATTTCTCATTTTTACGACAAAATTTGCAAAACCATTTTAATTTTAGGGACCACCTCACATTTGAAGTCAGTTTGAGGGGTCTATATGGCTGAAAATACCCAAAAGTGACACCATTCTAAAAACTGCACCCCTCAAGGTGCTCAAAACCACTTTCAAGACGTTTATTAACCCTTCAGGTGCTTCACAACAGCAGAAGCAACATGGAAGGAAAAAATGAACATTTAACTTTTTAGTCACAAAAATGATCTTTTAGCAATAATTTTTTTATTTTCCCAAGGGTAAAAGGAGAAACTGGACCCCGAAAGTTATTGTACAATTTGTCCTGAGTATGCCGATACCCCATATGTGGGGGGAACCACTGTTTGGGCGCACGACAGGGCTCGGAAGGGAAGGAGCGCCATTTTTATATTTTGAATGAAAAATTGGCTCCAATCTTTAGCGGACACCATGTCGCGTTTGGAGAGCCCCTGTGTGCCTAAAGATCGGAGCTCCCCCACAAGTGACCCCATTTTGGAAACTAGACACCCCCCCCCCCCCCGAGGAACTTATCTAGATGCATAGTGAGCACTTTGAACCCCCAGGTGCTTCACAAATTGATCCGTAAAAATGAAAAAGTACTACTTTTTTTTCACAAAATTTCTTTTAGCCTCAATTTTTTCATTTTCACATGGGCAACAGGATAAAATGAATCCTAAAATTTGTTGGGCAATTTCTGCTGAGTACACCGATACCTCATATGTGGGGGTAAACCACTGTTTGGGCACACGGCAGGGCTCGAAAGGGAGGGGGCGCCATTTGACTTTTTGAATGAAAAATTAGCTTCAATCGTTAGCGGACACCATGTCGGGTTTGGAGAGCCCCTGTGTGCCTAAACATTAGAGCTCCCAACAAGTGAACCCATTTTGGAAACTAGACCTCCCAAGGAACTAATCTAGATGTGCGGTGAGCACTTTGAACCCCCAAGTGCTTCACAGAAATTTATAACGCAGTGTCATGAAAATAAAACAGGGATTTTTGTGTACTCACCGTAAAATCCTTTTCTCCGAGCAAATCATTGGGGGACACAGGACCATGCTTGTTATGCTGCTGCCACTAGGAGGACACTAAGCAAATACACAAAGTTAACTCCTCCTCCGCAGTATACTACCTCTGCTGGCTCTCTCGTGAACCAGTTTGGTGCCAAAGCAGTAGCTCACAAACAGAATTGCAATATGTCAAAACCACTAAAAACTACAAGCCAACGGGCCAACAGGGCGGGTGCTGTGTCCCCTAATGATTGGCTCGGAGAAAAGGATTTTACAGTGAGTACACAAAAATCCCTGTTTCTCCTTCGCCTCATTGGGGGACACAGGACCATGGGATGTCCTAAAGCAGTCCCTGGGTGGGAAAACGTCACAACAGGTGAAACCTCACGCACCCAATGCTCAAAGAATTAAGTGATTAAATGAAGCCTACAGATGCGAAACTGCCGATTGCAGAATCTGTCTGCCGAGGGCCACATCAGAGGAGGCTTGAACATGAATGTTGTAATGTTTAGCAAACGTGTGAAGACTGGACCAAGTCGCGGCCTTACACACTTGCTGAGCAAATGCCTGGTGCCGAATGGCCCAGAAGGCCCCCGCCGACCGAGTGGAGTGTGCATTAATCCCTGCGGGGATAGGCTGGCCCTTGACAAGGTAAGCTTCTTGAATCGCTGAACAAAGCCATCTGGCTATCGTGGCCTTCGAGGCAGGCAAACCCTTTCTGTGACCATCCAGAAGCACAAAACGGGCATCAGCTTTGCAAAAAGACGCAGTTCTGGAAATGTACTTTCGGAGAGCCCTCACCAAGTCTTGAGTGTGAAGGGCTTTCTCAGTATGATGGACAGGAGCCAGACAGAACGAGGGCAGGACAATGTCTTCATTCAAATGAAAAGAAGAGACTACTTTAGGTAAGAAGGACGGGGACCTCCTGAGAACTACCTTGTCTAGGTGGAAAATCAAAAACGGAGGTTTGCACGACAAAGCTGCCAGTTCCGAGACCTGTCTGATGGATGTTATTGCCACCAGAAAGGCAACTTTCCATGAAAGGAGGGAGAGGGAAACATCCTGTAATGGCTCGAAGGGAGTCTCTTGTAAGGCATTGAGGACCAAGTAAAGGTCCCAAGGTTCTAAAGGCATATTGTATGGAGGGACAAGATGCGAAACTCCTTGCATGAAGGTCTTAACCTCAGGCTTGGAAGCTATCAGACGCTGGAAAAGGAAGAAGAGGGCCGTGATCTGGTCTTTGAGAGAGGCCAGCGCTAGGCCTGAATCCAGACCCGCTTGGAGAAACTCCAGAATGGAGGGGATGGAAAACACCAACGGGAAAAGACCCTTATCTTTACACCATGAGAAAAAAATTCTCCAAACGCGATGGTAAATATGCATTGAAACAGGCTTCCTAGCGTTGATCATGGTAGATGCCACTTGACGGGAGAACCCGGCTTGGGCTAGGATCCAGGATTCAATGGCCAGGCCGTTAAACTCAGAACCCTCAAGTTCTGGTGGCAAATGGGTCCCTGGGAGAGAAGGTCCGGAAGATCCGGTAATCTCCAGGGAACGTCGGCGACGAGATGTATTAGCTCTGCGTACCAAGCTCGGCGTGGCCTGTCCGGAGCAACAAGGATCACCGGAACGCCTTTCGCTTAGATTTTTCGGATGACTCTTGGGATCAGCGGAAGAGGCGGAAAGATGTAAGGGAGATTAAATTGGCTCCAAAGAAGAACTAGGGCATCCGAGCCGATGGCTAACAGATCGCGGGAACGGGCTACAAAAGCCGTAACTTTGGCATTCAGCCTGGAGGCCAATGTCTGGAGTACCAAAACGCTGGCAAATCCCGAGAAAGACTTCCGGGTGAAGAGACCACTCTCCTGAGGCTATGCCCTGGCGGCTGAGAAAGTCTGCCGCCTAATTCTCTACCCCTGGAATATGAACTGCGGAGATGAGCGATTGATTTGCCTCGGCCCATTGTAGAATGTGCGAAACCTCAGTCATTGCTCTTCTGCTACGCGTGCCTCCCTGGCGATTGATGTACGTCACAGCCATGGCGTTGTCTGATTGGATCCGGACAGGACGTCCCGCCAAGAGGTGGTGGAAACGATGAAGAGCCAGTGTTATCGCTCGGATCTCGAGGATGTTCATCGGAAGGTTGGCTTCCTGAGCGGACCAAAATCCCTGAGCAGTGTGATGACGAATAATCGCTCCCCATCCGAGGAGACTGGCGTTGGTGGTCACTACCAGCCAGTGAACCGGGAGGAAAGACCTTCCCTGATCAAGGACAACTTTGCACTCCACCACCTGAGAGATCGCCTGATTCTGGGTGCCAGGCGAAAGCGGCGACCCAGGGAGGCAGGATTCTTGTCCCATGCTGAGATCAAAGCCTGCTGCAGGGGACGGAAGTGAAATTGGGCAAACGGCACTGCCTCGATAGATGCCACCATTTTCCAGAGTACCTGCATGGTGAACCGCAGGGAGTGAAAGCAGCCTAGAGATAACAATTGGGCTCCCCGGATTAGAGAGGAAATCTTTTCCGGACGGAGAATTACCAACCCTAGGGAAGTGTCCAAGATCATCCCCAAAAGGGGACTCGCTGGGATGGAACTGGTGACAGACTTTTGACGAGAAGATCGTCCAGATATGATGGCTGCCATGACTTTTGTGAATACCCTTGGGGCGGTGGCGAGCCCAAAAGGGCAGAGCGGTGAATTGAAAATGATAGTCTCCAACCTCAAAGCGTAGGAATCTTTGATGGCTTTCAAAAATGTGGGATGTGAAGATATGCATCCTTGATGTCGATTGACACCAGGTATTCCCCTTTTTCCAAAGAAGCGACAACAGAACGTAGGGATTCCATCCTGAAGTGGCACACTGGGAGGAATTTGTTCAACAACTTCAGGTCCAAAATGGGACGCATGATTCTGTCTTGGGGACCACAAATAGGTTTGAGCAGAAGCCCTTGAACCTTTCTGTGGGAGGAACCGGAGCGATAACTGCGCTGTTGCGGAGGGCTTGTAAGGCCTGGTAAAAGGGAACTGCGTGCGCCTTGGGCCTTGGAAGACGAGACTGAAAGAAGCGCATCGGAGGGGGGGAGATGAAGTCTATTCTGTATCCAGAAGACACGAGATCTCTGACCCACTGGTCATGAACGACCGATAGCCATACTTGTCGAAACAAGAGTAGACGGCCGCCTACCCTGCCTGTGTCAACCGGACATGGCCAGAAGTAATTGAGAAGAGAATTTTCGGGAAGAGGGACTTTTGGGCCTGGATCGGGGAGATCTGTTTCTCCAGGAATTAGA
Organism: Ranitomeya variabilis; assembly: GCF_051348905.1. Taxonomy (NCBI): domain Eukaryota; kingdom Metazoa; phylum Chordata; class Amphibia; order Anura; family Dendrobatidae; genus Ranitomeya; species Ranitomeya variabilis. The sequence goes on along the minus strand of NC_135232.1, from coordinate 820,178,208 downwards.
AAGGTCTGAAGGAAGGTTGCGAGCCCCTGCCTCTGCGAGGGGGGCGAGAAGAGCTATGGAAGCGGTTTTGGAAGAGCAGCCTGTGGTGCTGCGAAAGGGTCGGAAGCGAACCTGGGATAGGTTCCGAAAAGGGCGAGTGCGCCTAGCCTATGCTGAGGGAGGAATTTGCTTTTTCAGCCAGTAGTGTGAGATAATCTAATCGAGTCTATCTTCAAACAGGCGCCCGTGCTGGTAAAGCAGTGAAGTCAAGGATTTCTTTGAAGCGGAGTCTGCCCGCAATTCTCAGAGCCACAATGCCCTCCTGATAGAAACAGCGTTTGCGGCCGCAAGTGCGGCACAATTAGCCGCATCTAGAGAGGCATGAACGTCGTAATCAACTGCTCAGGCAATCTGAGAGGCGAGATTGAGTACATCGGGCGGCAAACTATTGTCTCTACTGGATTTCACTATGGCCTCGGCCCAGGCCACCATAGCTCTAGCTACCCAAGTGGTGGCAAATGATGGGAAAAAAGTTGCTCCGGCGGCCTCGAAGACTGACCTGGCCAGGTTGTCAATTTGACGATCAGTGGGATTCTTAATGGAAGACCCGTCCGCCAGAGATAAGAGGGTTTTTGAAGCGAGCCTTGATATAGATGGATCCACAGCAGGGGACTCAGTCCAGTCCTTTATTAGATCTGAAGAAAAGAGGTACCGAGCTTCCAGCGCTTTTAGGCCCGAGAAACGCTTATCTGGGCGGCTTCTATGCCTTGTAACAATGTCTGAGAACTCAGGGTGGTTGGCGAAAACCCTGTGAACCCGCTTTGTACGCTTAAAGGACACTGGGTGGTCCTGATTAGTACCTGGCACATCGTCTATTTTTAGAGTGTGATTAACCGCCTCAATGAGGGAATCAATAGACTCCTGGAACTCGGGATTCCGTGTCTGGGGCCACATCGGATTCGTATTCTGAATCGTGCTCGCCGTAAGCCCCTGGAGAAGGGTAACGAGAAACTGAACCAGCGCCTGAGGGAAACATCGGAGTTGGGGATGCTGCACAGGTACGCTTCCTGGAGGAATGAGTACTCCTCCTATCGCTGTCCGGCCCCTGTCTGAAGACTGTTGTGCAGCTGGGAGACCCTCTATTGGGGGTAAGGCAATGCCCTGACTTCAGGATGAATCACAAAAGGATTCTAGGGCCCGTGCGAGGGAAGCCATGGACACTGTGTCAAAGAAGTAGCCCACTCAGGGGGAGTGGCACCGCTGTGTTCTACAGCAGCGGGGGTCTGAGAGCCTGAAGCCTCACAGACGGTACAGAGGGGTTTTGGGTGCTTCCACGGTAGGGATGCATTGCATGAGGTACATGAGGCGTAGATAACCTTGTGCGTTTTATCTGCCTTTTTATTAGCCTGTGGCTGAGACATTTTGCAGACGTGTGTAGGAAGCTGCAGATGCTGCTGAGAGCTTTAGGAATTTGCCTGGCTAGCAGAGTGAGTCTGCAGCGGAGGGGTTAAATATGTATGTGCAGTGGAGTGGGTTAAGCAGCGAATGCTAGCTTACCCAGGTCCTGCGCCCGTGCCCCCAGTGATTGCCGTACTGCCGCAGCGTCAGCGTTGGTGGTGGAGGGTACACACTGAACTTCCTTTATCCAGGAAGCAGGGCTAGAGAATGGAGTTGGCGCTTCTCGTAGGCAACGAGAAGCGCCAGAAGGAGTAGGCGGAGCTATAGGAGGAGGGACGCAGCCTTCAATGTGCAGCATCCAGGGCAGAAAAGCCCTAATTGCAACCCTAACCCTAATTGCAACCCTAACCTTAATTCTAACCCTAATTCTAACCCTAATTCTAACCCTAATTGCAACCCTAATTGCAACCCTAACCCTAATTGCAACTCCAACCCTAATTGCAACCCTAACCCTAATTGCAACCCTAACCCTATGTTCTGTCCTCACTAAATGAGACAGGCCCAAGTAGCTATCCAGTCAGCTAAACCGCTATACCGGGGTCCAATAAGGAGACTGTGGTTGAGTCTGTGCTTTATTAAACGTAGTGGTATATTGATGCGGTGAAACTGTGAACAATGATATACATAGAATCAGTGCATGGTAGGGAACAAATACATACTACACATGATAAACGTTATGCATTACATTTAGAAGGCTAGTAACTGAACTAGGAGTGCAACTGGTTAAGCTAGGCTAATATAGAGCAGAAATATCTACAGAGAGCATAAAGACATACCGGCAATGCAATCGCAAGGGGGATGAAGTGTAAGCTTCTTTCCTGGAAGGCAAACTGGAAGTGAAATGATAATGGAGGGAAATGTAGGCTGAGCTACCATAATGCATTGCAAAGGAGGAGGAGAATCAGACATAAAAAATACATAACAGAAAAATACAACTGTCAACATGACTCTGACCGCTAGAGGGAGCCAAAGCACTACAAATAAAGGTATGAATATATCAAGTCCTGTATACTGGCTGAGAAACTGCAAATTATGCAAACAGATAATTGGAGGTAACAAATTAGATGGCGGAGACGGAACACTCCCCATCTGACATCAACGGATGTCACTACTCCTTTCTTCCGAAGGCAACAATAGGACCAGTTCAGATACCGGTCTGGAAATGTCTTAGGTTCATTCCCTTTGGTCATCCTTAGTTCAACTTTGCGGACGTTGCCGTCCTTGCTCGGGAATGTTGCGGTAACTAGACCAAGTGGCCACTGGTTCCGGTGAATTTGACAGTCTTTCACAAGAACAAGGTCACCTACGTTAAGATTAGGTTTAGTAGATTGCCACTTCGTACGTGGCTGCAAGGTAGACAAATATTGTTTGTGCCACCTGTCCCAGAAAGTATTTGCAAGACTTTGTACCTGTCTCCATTGGCGCTTGTAGAGGTCCTTAGCGTCGAATCCTCCTGGAGGGGCACTGGACAGTCCCGTTTTCTGGGTAAGTAGAGTAGCTGGAGTCAATAGCAAGGGCTCCTCAGAGTCGTTAGGAACTGGAACCAAAGGTCTTGCGTTGATTATAGCTGCAGCTTCTGCCATGAAGGTGATTAGGCTTTCGTGGGTAAGCCTCGCTGCTCCTTCTTGAAGAAGAGTGGAGTCAAGAATTCTCCGTACTAGACCAATCATTCGCTCCCAAGATCCTCCCATATGTGAAGAATGAGGTGGGTTGAATGACCATGTGCAACTTTGGTCACTGAGGAACCGCTCAAGAGTCTTATAGTCTAGATTTGAAGGTATTCCCAATTCCTTTGCTGCACCGACGAAGTTGGTACCTCTGTCTGAGCGTATGTGCTTGATAGGACCACGGATGGCAATAAAGCGTCTTAAGGCATTGATGAAGCTTGACGTGTCGAGGGACTCGATGACCTCTATGTGGACGGCTCTGATTGACATGCAAGTGAACATGACTGCCCAACGTTTACTATTGGCTTGGCCGCCTCTCGTACGACGTGTAACAACTGACCAAGGCCCAAACACATCGAGACCAACGCTGGTAAAGGGAGGGTCTGAGCTGAGTCTATCTGCTGGTAGGTCGGCCATCTTTTGGGTTTGAGTCGAACCACGAAGCTTACGGCAGGTAATACATTTGTAGATGACACTACTGATGAGTCTCTTTGCACCAATGATCCACACGCCAGCAGATCTGATGGCTCCTTCTGTAAATAGTCTTCCTTGGTGCTTGACCAGATTGTGGTAATGTTGTACGATTAGGTAGGCAACATGACATTTTCCAGGAAGTATAAGAGGGAATTTCTCCACAAACTCCATCTCAGCTTCTTTGAGTCGGCCTCCTACTCTCAGTAGGCCACTGTTGTCGATGAATGGGTCGAGTTTTCTCAATAAGCTGCTCACTGGTATTGGAGCTTTGTTAATGAGACATTGGATTTCTGCAAAGTAGGTTTCTCTTTGAACAGTGAGGATGATGTGATTTCTAGAGAACTCTAAGTCAGAGGTAACATATGTATCTTTACAAAGATGCCAACCTTTACATTTTTCTGTGCCACAAGTTCTGGTGGTCCTGAATGAGCGAGCTATATGAGTCAGGCAGGTAATGGCTCGAGTAAGTGACTTCCAACTTGAGAATCTGTCGAACCTGCAAGATCCAAGCTGGATAACAGAGGTCGTTGTATGAAGTGTAGACACCTGAGGGCGGATTTCAGCATCTGAGTCCTCTCCTACTAGTTCAAAGGTGTCTGGAAAACATTCCTCAACGTACAATAGTTTTGGTCCTGAGAGCCACGTTGTGCTTCCTAGTCGACTTGCGTTAACTGCTCTAGTTGCATGATCTGCAGGATTCTGGTCCGTGGGTATGTAATGCCACTGCTTTGGATGAACTGATCTCCTGATTCGTAGCACTCTGTTATTAACAAACGTAGAATCGCCTGGTTTCGTTGTGGATATATCCCAGGACTACTTTGCTGTCTGAGTAGAACTTGGCCTGTGTCAGGTCGATATCCATTTCGGATGTGATGAACTCTGCTAACTCAATGGCTAGGACTGCGGCACAAAGCTCTAACCTGGGTATAGTGTGCTCTGGTTGTGGTGCGAGTTTGGCCTTCCCCATAATGAAACCAATGTGGCACTGACCTTTGGAGTCTACAGTTCTCAGGTAGGCAACAGCGGCAATCGCTTTGACAGAAGCATCTGCAAATACGTACAGTCTTTGGCTTTGTATTTCAGTAGATGGCACAGGGGCGTATGGTCTTGGCACATTCAGGTTGGAGAGTGCCGCTAACGAGTTCTTCCACTCTTCCCACTGGATCCTCTTATCAGGCGGCAGAGGTGCATCCCAGTCAGATGTTTCCCTAGTTAAGTCTCTTAGTAGGGCCTTGCCTTGTATAGTAACAGGAGCTGCGAAACCCAAGGGATCGTACAGACTGTTGATGGTAGACAGGACGCCTCTACGTGTGAAAGGCCTTTCTTCCTGGTTGACCTGAAAGGTGAAAGTGTCTGACTGTTGATTCCAGAGAAGCCCGAGGCTGCGTTGCATTGGTGCGGGGTCTGACCCCAGGTCCAGGTCTCTGAGACCATTACATAGGTCCTGAGAAGGGAACGCTTCCATGAGTTCTTGGCTGTTTGAGGCTATTTTATGAAGCCTACGGTTCGAGCAGGCAAGCATGTCCTGGGCTCTCCTGAGAAGACTGATGGCAGTCTCATTTGAAGGCATGGCTTTCAGACAGTCGTCGACATAAAAGTCCTTTTCTATGAATCGTCTGACATCTGCTCCGTATTCTGCTTCTCCTTCCTGAGCTGACCTTTTGAGTCCGTAAATGGCGACTGCAGGGGAAGGACTGTTGCCAAAGATGTGCACTCTCATGCGATACTCTGTGACTTCTTTAGTAGGATCATTGTCTCTGTACCAGAAGAATCTTAGGAAGTTCCTGTCTCTCGCTCTCACAAGGAAACAATGGAACATTTGCTGGATGTCAGCGATGAAAGCAATGGAATCCTTACGGAAGCGCATAAGTACTCCCAGCAGTTTGTTATTGAGGTCTGGTCCTGTCAGTAGAACGTCATTCAGGGAGACATCATTAAATTTGGCACTGGAATCGAACACGACTCTAATCTGGCCTGGTTTCTTAGGGTGGTATACTCCGAACATGGGTAGGAACCAGCATTCTTCAGAGTCTTTGAGAGTGGGAGCTAGTTCTGCGTGACAGTTTTCAAAAATCTTTGACATGAAGGAGAAAAAGTGATCTTTCATCTCTGGTTTCTTTTGCAGATTACGTTTGAGAGAGGAGAAACGTTGTAATGCCTGATTTCTGTTGTTCTGTAGACGTAGTCTGTGGGTTTTGAAGGGAAGAGGTGCGACCCAGCTGTTGGTCTCATCTTTAACGAGTCCCTTGTCCATTACCTCTAAGAACAACTTGTTCTCTACCGACATTGCCACTTGGTTGTCCTGCTTAGTTCTCTGGAAGACTGTGCACCCCAACTGATCCTCATAGCTTAGGCTACTTTCACACTAGCGTCGGGAACAACCCGTCGCTGTGCGTCGGGCCGCCGTTCCCGATGCTAGCGTGGTCTCCGCCGCACAACGGGGGCAGCGGATGCATTTTTCCCACGCATCCGCTGCCCCATTGTGATGTGCGGGGAAGTGCGGGGAGGTGGGGGCGGAGTTCCGGCCGCGCATGCGCGGTCGGAAAAAGCGGACCGTCGGGAGCAAAAAACGTTACATGTAACGTTTTTTTCTCCCGACGGTCCGCTACCACACGCCCAAGCGTCGCAAAACGGACGCGACGTTTTGCAATGCGTCGCAAATGCGTCGCTAATGTTAGTCTATGACGAAAAAACGTATCCAGCAAGAACTTTTGCTGGATGCGTATTTTCGGCAAAACGACACATTTGCGACGTATTGCAGTTAACGCTAGTGTGAAACTAGCCTTACCGACACTATACTGCTGTCGTGAGTAAAGTCTATTGAATGGTTGGGCAGTTGGATGCTGTGTGGCAGTTCCCTGACATGGAACTCATTGTTGCAAGGTTGAAACAGAGATGGTCGTCCTTTCTCCAATGTATTTGTCAGCATGCTTGTCACGGAAGATGGGGCGTGCATGCGTCCCAAGCATACGTTGCCAATTATGACCCATCCTAGGTCTAGCCTTTGGGCATAGGGAGCATTGTGAAGTCCATTGATATGACGTCTCACTTTATGAACCTGCAGGATATCTCTCCCCAACAGCAGAATTATCTGGGCCTGCTGGTCGAGTTCCGGTATAAGGTGTGCTATTCGTTTTAAGTGAGCGTGATGGATTGCTACATCAGGTGTAGGGATTTCAGATCTGTTGTCTGGGATCTGGTTACATTCGATGATCGTAGGTAGTGGTAGGCAGAATTGACCGTCTAATGACTCGATTTGGTAGTCTGTAGCTTTCCTGCCTGCTGTTGTCACAGTACCTGCACACGTCTTTAATGAGTAGGGAGTGCTTGGCCCTTTGATGTTGAATAGGTCAAAGAACGTTGATCTAGCCAAGGATCGATTACTTTGATCATCCAAGATAGCATACAGTCTTACAGCTTGGTCTCTATGGCCCTTCGGGTATACTCTGACGAGGCATATTTTTGAACAGGACCTACTGTCTATTGTCCCTTTGCAGACCTCGGTACATTGTGAAGTGATCTCTGGCGTAGCTGTATCAGTGTTCCTTTCCTCCCCGCCATGCTCACTGTCAGCTGGCGTGTTTTGAGTACTCCATGGAGCTGGGCCAGGGTGTAGAGCGGTGCTATGATCTGTGGTGCCACATTCTGTGCATTTTACACTGACCTTGCAGTCCTTGGCGAGATGAGTTGTGGACGAGCAGCACTTGTAGCAGATACCGTTTTCTTTCAGGAAGCTTCTGCGATCTGGCATAGATTTTCCTCTGAAGGCTCTGCATTTCAGGAGAGGATGAGGCTTCTGATGAAGTGCGCACTGCTTGTCAGGGTCCTGCACCTTTGTCTCTGATTGGGAGCAGCCAGCAGACCTGTAATTAGAACCTGGAGAAGAAACATAAGTCTTGTGTACTGCCACAGATGTTCTGCGTGGATTTGCAGGTGGTGACGGTGTGGCATATGGCATCGCAAAGTCAAAGCTGGGATCGTTTCTAATTCTCGCTTGGTGTATAAAGTCTACAAAAACGGAGAAGGGAGGAAATGGAACACTGTGTTTGTATTTGTACGTGGAACCATGTGTGAGCCACCTCTCCTGTAGATTGTAGGGCAACTTCTGGACTATAGGGTTAACACCTCTGGCTGTGTCAAGAAATGCAAGTCCCTGTAGGTCGTCCTCGTATTTGGCAACTTGGACTTCCTTTAGTAGGTCGCTTAGCTCTCTAAGTTTCTGGAGACCTTTGTTAGATATTTTAGGAAAGTCATCGATTCTTTTGAACAAGGCTCTTTCTATTACTTCTGCTGAGCCGTAACACTCATCCAGCCTCTTCCAGATCTCTTTGAGGCCGGTCTCAGGGCGGTTTATATTAATGTCTCTGATTCTTACTGCGTGTTTGACTGACTCTTCTCCCAGGTATTTGACTAACAGGTCTATCTCTTCCCTGTGTTGTAGCCCCAAGTCTCTAATGACATTTTGGAAGGAAGCTTTCCAAGCTCTGTAACCTTCAGCTTGGTCAGTGAATTTCATAAGTCCCTTGGCAACCAGTTCACGTCGTGTGAAGAACTTGGCAAATTCTGTTGTGAACCGGTTGTCAGTGGAGTACACTGGTGATGGATCGCCCTGATGTGAGGTGCGTTCGTACCTGTTAGTGTCCTCAGGGTGGCGCCAGCCGGTGTCGTATTGCTTCGGTCTGACGTACGGTGTGTCAGCAGGGTGATCCACATTGGTTACCTGGTGAGGGGCAAGGTAGTCATTAGCAGAGTTGTTTTGCCTCACATTTTCGAGTTTGTTTCTGTCCTGGAGGCGAGCCTCATGACGACTTTCGCTCCCTTCGCTGGAGACGTCGTATTCTTGTTTTGATACTGGTTCAGGGTTATAGTTTAGATCAGGAAGTTCATTAACATACCGAGATGTGCGTTGTGGTGAGTCTTGTAGTGGAAACTCCAGACTCGACATACTGCTTTGGCTATGCAGCTTGGGGTTTTGTATGGCTTCTAGTGATTCTGCTTCGGCAAGGGCTGCGGCAGCTTCCCTTTTTGCTGCTAGGCTTTCTAAGGCGGCATCCACACGTGCCTTTTCTAACTGCGACCTTCTCTCTTGATCGGCTCTCTCATCATCTATGCGTGCTTTTTCTAATTTAAAGGGAACCTACCACCCCGTTTTTTAAAAATTAGATAAAAATAGTGTGAAATAGGGGCAGAGCTGGGCTTTACATTAGGGCCTTTTCGGTGCCTTTACACCCCCGTTAGGCTGCCCAAATACCTTTGTGAAGTGGCCGTTTTCTGCTGTCACTCAAGTGGGTCAGGTCGGATGGGCGTGGTCACAGCGCTGTTTGTCCCCCAGGATCCTGCTCATCATTACGTTGGTGGCGTAGTGGTGTGCGCATGTCCAGCAGGCGAATCCACTGCCCAGGAGATGAATAACGGCGCGGTCTTCGCTATTCAGCCGTTTACCGTTGGGCGCGGCCATCTTTCCTGTGGCCGCGCCTGCGCAGATGGAGCGCTCTGCTGCCCGGGACTTCAGGAAAATGGCCGCGGGATTCCGCGCGTGCGCAGATGGAGATCGCGGCGGCCATTTTCCTGAAGCCCCGGGCAGCAGAGCGCTCCATCTGCGCAGGCGCGGCCACAGGAAAGATGGCCGCGCCCACCGGTAAACGGCTGAATAGCGAAGACCGCGCCGTTATTCATCTCCTGGGCAGTGGATTCGCCTGCTGGACATGCGCACACCACTACGCCACCAACGTAATGATGAGCAGGATCCTGGGGGACAAACAGCGCTGTGACCACGCCCATCCGGCCTGACCCACTTGAGTGACAGCAGAAAACGGCCACTTCACAAAGGTATTTGGGCAGCCTAACGGGGGTGTAAAGGCACCGAAAAGGCCCTAATGTAAAGCCCAGCTCTGCCCCTATTTCACACTATTTTTATCTAATTTTTAAAAAACGGGGTGGTAGGTTCCCTTTAAATTGCATCTCTTGGTCAGCAAAGCTCGCTCGTATTTTGGCGGCTTCAGCATTTGCGCGGGCAATGGCGACCGCGCTGCTGATGGATGTTGTCTTTGAGGAGACGGAAGTAACAGATCTTGTTCTATGCGATTTGTGAGACATGGTGTCTTGGGAAAGTGCTTGGCTGTGCAGAGATTGCTGTAGCTGTATTTAGTCTCTCTGTAGCCGGTGACTTGAATCCCACTAGATGGATGGCTGCCGTTTCACTGTTCTGTCCTCACTAAATGAGACAGGCCCAAGTAGCTATCCAGTCAGCTAAACCGCTATACCGGGGTCCAATAAGGAGACTGTGGTTGAGTCTGTGCTTTATTAAACGTAGTGGTATATTGATGCGGTGAAACTGTGAACAATGATATACATAGAATCAGTGCATGGTAGGGAACAAATACATACTACACATGATAAACGTTATGCATTACATTTAGAAGGCTAGTAACTGAACTAGGAGTGCAACTGGTTAAGCTAGGCTAATATAGAGCAGAAATATCTACAGAGAGCATAAAGACATACCGGCAATGCAATCGCAAGGGGGATGAAGTGTAAGCTTCTTTCCTGGAAGGCAAACTGGAAGTGAAATGATAATGGAGGGAAATGTAGGCTGAGCTACCATAATGCATTGCAAAGGAGGAGGAGAATCAGACATAAAAAATACATAACAGAAAAATACAACTGTCAACATGACTCTGACCGCTAGAGGGAGCCAAAGCACTACAAATAAAGGTATGAATATATCAAGTCCTGTATACTGGCTGAGAAACTGCAAATTATGCAAACAGATAATTGGAGGTAACAAATTAGATGGCGGAGACGGAACACCCTAATTGCAACCCTTACCCTAATTGCAACCCTTACCCTAATTGCAACCCTAACCCTAAATTGCAACCCTAACCCTAATTCCAATCCTAATTCCAATCCTAACCCTAATTCCAACCCTAATTCCAATCCTAACCCTAATTCTAACCCTAATTGCAACCCTAACCCTAATTGCAACCCTAACCCTAATTGCAACCCTAACCCTAATTGCAACCCTAACCCTAATTGCAACCCTAACCCTAATTGCAACCCTAACCCTAATTGCAACACTAACCCTAGTGGAAATATAAAAGTAAATATATTTTCTTTATTTCATTATTTTCCCTACCTATGGGGGTGATAAAGAAGGAGGGGGGTCATTTACTATTTTTTTATTTTGATCACTGTGATAGGTTCTATCACAGTGATCAAAATGTACCTGGAATGAATCTGTCAGTCGGCAGATTCGGCGGGCGCACTGCACATGCGCCCACCATTTTGGAAGATAGCGGCGCATATGAAGAAGACGGACGGACACAGGAGCTCAGTAAGTATGGGGGGGTGGGATCGGACCACGGGGGGGTGAGATCGGACTGCGGGGGGAGCGGACAGAGGGGAGCGGAGGACAGCAGACAGGACGGAGGTGAGGAGATCGGTGGCGGGGGCAGATCGTGGTCTCCAGCCATGGCCGATAATATTGCAGCATTGGCCATGGCTGTATTGTAATAGTTCACCAATTTTCATTGGTGAAATATTACAATTGCTCTGAATTAAAGTGAAACAGTCACTTTCAACAGCCAATCAGAGCGATCGTAGACACGGGGGGGGGGCGAAGTACCACTCCCCCTGTCCCTGCAGGTCGGGTGAAATTATAGTTAACCCTTTTCACCCGACCTGCAGGAACGCGATCATTCTGTGACGCAGCATATGCGTCACATGTTGGATTGGCACCGACTGTCATGACGCATACGCTGTGTCACAGATCGGGAAGGGGTTAAGGGAATGGGGTTTTTTTGTTTTTGTTTTATTAATCTTGAGGTTACTCCGTTTGGAAAAATGAAAGCTTACAAGCGGTCTTATTACAATATACAAATATATTAAGAGATACTACAGATCTCAGATTTTTGTAATGCTCTTTTTACACTTAGGTCTGCGACAGGGACAAGGGGGCAACCGCTATGTCTAGAAGAAAGAATATTTCAATCATAATGACAGACGCGGATTCTTTACTGTAAGAGCAGTGAGACTATGGAACTCTACCACATGATGTTGTAACACTTGATTCACGACTAAAATTCAAGAAGGCTCTGAATGCCTTTCTTGATAAATATAATATTACATGCTATGGACACTAGATTCTGTGATGGGGCATTGAGCCAGGCAACTAGTCTAATTGTCAAATGGAGTCAGGAAATAATTTTTCCCCTAATATGGAGCTACTGATGTCTGACCCATGTGGTTTTTCCCTTCTTCTGGATCAACATTTTAGGCCATATGTTTGACTCTATGGACTAAAGTCTACATTCAACCTTAAAACTACCGTACGTAATAGAGTATAAGCAGAGTTTTTCAGCACTTTTTTTGTGCTGAAAACACCCCCCCCCCCCCCAGCTTATATTTGAGTGAGGGTCCAGAAGATGTAGGCGGAGCAGCAGCAGCAGGTCACATGAGGCAGGAGCCAGAATGCTGCAGCTAAGCCTGAGCCCACTGCTAAAGAGAAATGAATATTCTCGCTGGCAGTGAATACTAATTTCTCTGCAATAGCGCACACTGGCTTCCTGCAGCAGCCGGGCAGTCACGTGTACCTACTACTTAACCCCTTTCTGACATCTGACGTACTATCCCATCGAGGTGGGGTGGGCCCGTATGCCCACCAACGAGATAGTACGTCATATGCGATCGGCCGTGCTCACGGGGGGAGCGCGGCCGAGTGTCAGCTGACTCCTGGCACATTAACCCCTGGAACACTGCAATCAAACATAATCGCAGCGTTCTGGCGGCATAGGGAAGCATCGTGCAGGCAGGGTTCTCCCTGCGTGCTTCCCCGAGACCCTCGGAGCAACGCGATGTGATTGCGTTGCTCCGAGGGTCTCCTACCTCCTACTCCCTGCTGGCCCCGGATCCAAAATGGCCGCGGGGCTGCTTCCGGGTCCTGCAGGGAGGTGGCTTACAAGCGCCTGCTTAGAGCAGGCGCTGGTAAGCCAGGAGCACTGCCTGTCAAATCGCTGATCTGACAGTGCTGTGCAAAGTGTCAGATCAGCGATCTGACACTATAGTATGATGTCCCCCCCGGGACAATGTAAAAAAGTTTAAAAAAAATAAATACTTACATGTGTAAAAAAAAAAAAATTCCTAAATAAAAGAAAAAAAAAATATTGTTCCAATAAATACATTTCTTTATCTAAATAAAAAAAAACAATAAAAGTAAAACATATTTAGCATCGCCGAGTCCGTAACGACCCGACGTATAAAACGGTCCCACTAGATAACCCCTTCCATGAACACCGTCACAAAAAAAACAAAGGCAAAAAAACGCTTTATTATACCGCAGAACAAAAAGTGGAATTACACTCGATCAAAAAAAAGAATATAAATATCCATGGTACTGCTGAAAACGCCATCTTGTCCCGCAAAATACGAGCAGCCATACAGCGTCATCAGCAAAAAAATAAAAGTTATAGTCCTCAGAATAAAGTGATGCAAAAATAATTATTTTTTGTAAAAAATAGTTTTTATCGTATAAAAGCGCCAAAACATAAAAAAAAGATATAAATGAGGTATCGCTGTAATCATACTAACACGAATAATAAAACTGCTTTATCCATTTTACCAAACACAGAACGGTATTGGATTAGGGTTTCAGTTAGAAAATGGGGGTTTCCACTGTTTAGGCACATCAGGGGCTCTCCAAACATGACATGGTGTCCGATCTCAATTCCAGCCAATTCTGCGTTGAAAAACAGTGCTCCTTCCCTTCGGAGCTCTCCCGTGCGCCCAAACTGGGGTTTACCCCAACATATGGGGTATTAGCGTACTCAGAACACATTGGACAACAACTTTTGGGGTCCAATTTCTCCTGTTACCCTTGGGAAAACAAAACTGGGGGCTAAAATATAATTTTTGTGGAAAAAAATGATTTTTATTTTCACGGCTCTGCGTTATTAACTGTAGTGAAACACTTGGGGGTTCAAAGTTCTCACAACACATCTAGACAAGTTCCCTGGGGGGTCTAGTTTCCAATATGGGGTCATTTGTGGGGGGTTTCTACTGTTTAGATACATCAGGGGCTCTGGAAATGCAACATGACGCCTGCAGACCAATCCATCTAAGTCTGCATTCCAAACGGCGCTCCTTCCCTTCCGAGCTCTGCCATGCGCCCAAACGATGGTTCCCCCCCACATATGGGGTATCAGCGTACTCAGGACAAATTGGACAACTTTTGGGGTCCAATTTTGCCTTTTACCCTTGGGGAAATAAAAAATTGGGGGCGAAAAGATCATTTTTGTGAAAAAATATGATTTTTTTATTTTTACGGCTCTGCATTATAAACTTCTGTGAAGCACTTGGTGGGTCAAAGTGCTCACCACACATCAAGATAAGTTCCTTAGGGGGTCTACTTTCCAAAATGGTGTCACTTGTAGGGGGTTTCAATGTTTAGGCACATCAAGGGCTCTCCAAACGCGACATGGTGTCCTCTCAATTCCAGTCAATTTTGCATTGAAAAGTCAAATGGCGCTCCTTCCCTTCCAAGCTCTGCTGTGCGCCCAAACAGTGGTTTACCCCCACCTATGGGGTATCAGCCTACTCAGGACAAATTGCACAACAACTTTTGGGGTCCAATTTCTCCTGTTACCCTTGGTAAAAATAAAAAATTGGAGCTGAAGTAAATTTTTGGTGAGAAAAAAATTAAGTGTTCATTTTTTTTTTTTTTTAAACATTCTAAAAATTCCTGTGAAACACCTGAAGGGTTAATAATCTTCTTGAATGTGGTTTTGAGCACCTTAATGGGTGCAGTTTCAATTCGGAGTCGAGCTGGATAGAGCATAGAGTAGATGACATTTTTGTCTCTAAGTTGCTTCTTAATTTCCATAAACCGTGCCTGCTGTTTTTGGAGCTCCATTGAAAAGTTGAATTTGATAGGGCCTTTTTGCCCGGACAAACGAAGAATAGCATCCCTATCCCTACAGTTAAGGAGACGCGCCAGAAAAGGTCGAGGTGGAGTTCCAGGGGGGAGAGGTCTTGTAGGGTTCCCTGTGGGCCCTCTCCACCGAAAATGTGGAGGAAAATTCATCCCCAGAGAGGCCCTGAGCCAGTCTTCCAGAAATTACTCAGGTTGCTGACCCTCCAAACATTCCGGCAGGCAAATAATTCGGATATTATTTTGGCGTAGTCTGTTATCCAAATCATCTGCCTTTTGTCTCCAGGCGTTTATAGAGCCAGCCACTTTCGTCACTTTAGCCTCAATAGGGGTGATGGTATCTTCTATATGGGACACTTGTTTCCACCTCTGTAATGCGCCCCCTCATGGCCTGCATATCATGCCGCAGACGACCCTCCTCAGTATGTACATCCTCTATTTTTCAATAAGAGATGATCTAGTTAGGGATATAGCCTGCATTAATTGCATAGATGCCTGTTTAAGAGTCAATTCGTCTTGTTCACCCTCCTCATTACTATCAGAGAGGCGGTTTTAACGCTGGGCCTGTGAGGGGTTGTTTCTAAGAGTTCGTACACTAGCAGGGGGATCATCCTGGGCATACCTTTTTAATTTGTCAGCAGCTCCTGCTCCCTTGAAATGGTGCATGGCTAACAGCAACAATGTTCCACAAAATTATTACAATTGTATTTATGGAGAATCCACGTTCCAGTCGCAGACACAGCAGGGTTAAATGCAGAGTTTATATCCTAAAGTGACTCTGGATAGACAGATGGGATATTAAGAATTGTAAATGTAGCAGCTTTAAGTCTTCACCCAGGCTCTGTGCACCAGAGTGAGCTCACAGTCTCCACAGGGCAGAAGCAGGGAGGGGGGTTAATCCCTCCAAAGTAATGGCGCTGGCAGGTTGAGTGTCTATCTAATAGGGGAACGCAGGGCCCAATTTTCCAGAGCACACACCGCACGTCCCCTTATTATTATCCCCTCAGGATGTATGCTCCCCTCCTGAGCAGCACCACAAGGATAGCAAGTAGCGTCGCTTCCCCTCCTGTCAGGGTGCGCGCTTTAGAAATGGCCGCTGTCCCACGCAGGTACCGCCGCCCGCCCAGGTCCTCCGACTCCAGATGCACCTGAGTTCCACAGCACTCACCCGCAGATGTCGGGAGACTCTCGGAGCCCAAGAGGGGAGTCCTGCCACTGATGGAGGTTGGCGCCGCATCCCGTCCCGTCGGAGCGCGTGCTTAGAAAATGGCCATCACTACACATGGATCCCTCTGTCCGTCCAGGTCACCTCGGCTCCCCACGTCCCGGATCCTCACAGCACCCTTCCGCAGAGGTCACAAGCCTTCCAATGTCCAGCGGTTCTGATACCGGCAGGTATAACTTGTTAAAAAAGGGTCTTAATGGCAAGATAAGTTCAGGATTCCAGGAGCTCTCACAGGGTGCGTTCTCTCTCCTCCGCTACATAGGCACGCCCCCATATCTCTGTGATTTAAGGGCATAAAAATTCAAAGTTGGAAAATTGCAACATTTTCAAAATTTTCGCCAAATTTCCATTTTTTTCACAAATAAAAGCAGGTAATATCAAAGAAATTTTACCACTATCATGAAGTACAATATGTCATGAGAAAACAATGTCAGAATCATCAGGATCCGATGAAGCGTTCCAGAGTTATAACCTCATAAAGGGACAGTGGTCAGAATTGTAAAAATTGGCCCAGTCATTAACATGCAAACCACCCTTGGGGGTAAAGGGGTTAAGGGAAATGAATATTCACTTCTCTCCACTCCCATGGGAACAAGGCTGCAGCTAACACTGCACGCGCTACTAAATAGCAGTGAATACTCACTGCCCTCCAAGCACATAGTCCTTGCATGGAGAGCTGTGAGTATTGCGGCAGCAATGCTCTGCTTGTAAGCAGCGCATGACGTCCCTGCTTACAAGCATAAAGCAGATGCTGGCACTGGAACAAGACGCTGCGAGGGAGCGCAGGAAAGTAAGTATAATGGTTTAATTTTTTTATGTTTTTTGATGGGGCCCATGCACCAGGATGGGGGATGAGGGTACAATGCATACCCCAGCCTATACTCGAATAAGTAAGTTTTCCCAGTTTTTCTGTGGTAAAATTAGGTGCCTCGCCTTATACTCGGGTCAGCTTATACTCGAGTACATACGGTAAGTTGTCACAGTACAAAACAAGTAAGGTAAGAGTATATTCACATTATGTTTTAGCCACACGTCAGTGTACTCAATTGCAATTTTCTGTCAGCCTCAGAAAAACTGACATTGCGACTACATTTGCTTCATTGAATGAAGTCATTGGCCTAGTCAGCGGTTCCATCCGAATACGTTTTACAGGACTTTAGACGAAGACTCAACAAGGCACTGACAAGGTGGCAAAAATGCAATATAAACAGAGCTTTACCTGTAAATAAAACTGATAGTCAGTAAAAAGTAACACTGAACTATGTAGGTACCTTTCAATAGTCCAGGCGGGTCATTTACACGAGATGTGGAAGCATCTTGGGCTTCTTCCTATTCATGGATATAAAAGGAAAAAAAAAAACCCTGTTTGAAATCCACAAATGCACAGACAGACTAGCCTATATAAATTGCAATGCAACATGAGATGGATCTCTCTACTCATACACTGCCGCTGTATTTGCCTTTAAAAATCTTTTCAAACTTTGTTAATTTCACCAAAGGGTTAAGCAGATCATCAGACCTGAATCTCATGTAACAAGCACTTTACATAGGATTGGCAGACCATGAGTGAGCAGGTTGGAGAAAGAAGGTAAACTTCTATATAGTAGGGGGTGGTGGGTGGTACATAATGGCGTGGAGCATGAAAAAAGGCATCAGAAGAAAGTGTGGGAGCGATCTAGTCAGGACACAGAACTGTATCAACTACTATTACTGTGGATAATATGAGGCAATTGGCAGAACAGGGAATTTATAACCCAGTTACAAATGGAGGAGGGTCGGATGTCTGACCTCCCCCCATCCCACCCAAGCTACGGCGCTGTCAGAAGAAGCAGAGAGCATAATTATTTTCCTCCAGAAATACCTCAGACCTTTCACCCCCCTAGATTACCGTAATCAGTAAATAGGCCTATTCTAAATGAGTAATTTTTTTTTTTTTGTAATCATCTCACTTACATCACCCCTCACCCCACTGGAAACTACATCATGGGCAGCACGGTGGCTCGGTGGTTAGCACTGCAGCCTTGCAGCACTGGAGTCCTGGGTTCAGATCCCACCAAGGACAACATCTGCAAGGAGTTTGTATGTTCTCCCCTTCTTTGCGTGAGTTTCCTCTGTTTATTCCGGTTTCCTCCCACATTCCAAAGACATACTGATAGAGAATTTAGATTGTGAGCCCCGACAGGGACAGTGATGATAATGTGTGCAACCTGTAAAGCGCTGCGGAATATGTTAACGCTATATAAAAATAAAGATTATTATTGTTATTATTTTATGGGTCATGAACTGCACATCTCCCCTCCATAACACAAGAACTCAGTACTCTCTGCAGCATGCATAGCTTTAAGGGCTTACTGCAGGGAATGAAACTTAAGATAATTAACCCCTTAAGAAGAAGCTGACCGCTAATACATGCTGCCCAATCCACTGGCTGGATTTCGGCCAGGTAAGCAACTCAAACGCTGCGACATTTCACAGTGAAACAATTTAATAGCCGCTTAGAACTGGGCTAAATGGGAGGCTAGTCAGACAGGCGTGTTCCCGGCAGCTTCTCGCTGCCAATGACTGACAGGTCTTTCCCTAGATGAAAACACGCAGCATTTCAGTCAAATAAACCAAGCTGAAATCATGCAGCCAGCATCAGTTATATTCTGCCTTATCAATGGGCAGCAAGCATCAGCTGTCAAGTTCCTTTTCAGTCTTTCATTATTGCCCTTTCAACTTTTTATTCTCCCCTTTTCAAAGAGACATAATTTTAATTTTTTAAAGGCCAGATCCATAAGGACTTTATTTTGTTTGTTTTTTTGCGCTTGAGGAGCTGTAGTTCTGAATGACAACTCCATTTTCCCATGCATCGTGTGGTTAAATGAATGAACAAAAAAATTTAGAGTGAGCAAAAAAAAATTATTTTTTTTTAAAAAAGTGTGCATATAATTTTTACTTTGTTAATTGTGCAGTAAAAATGACTCCACAAAATTTATTTTTTTAGGTCAGTACAATTACATCAATACCAACGTGTATAGTTTAAGTTATTTTCATGGCAGTTTAGAAAAAAAAAAAAAATACCGTATATACTCGAGTATAAGCCGACCCGAGTATAAGCCGACCCCCTAATTTTGCCACAAAAAACTGGGAAAACTTAATGACTCTAGTATAAGCCTAGGGGGGAAAATGCAGCAGCTACCGGTAAAGGTCAAAAATAAAAATAGGTACCAATAAAAGTAAAATTAATTGAGACATCAGTAGGTTAAGTGTTTTGGAATATCCATATTGAATCAGAAGCCCCATATAATGCTCCATACAGTTTATGATGAGCCCCATAAGATGCTCCACATTAAAATATGCCCCACATAATGCTGCACAGATGTTGATTATGGCCCCATAAGACGCTCCATAGAGATATTTGCCCCCATATAATGCAGCACAAATGCTGATTATGGCCCCATAAGATGCTCCATAGACACATTTGCCCCATATAATGCTGCACATGGCCCCATAAGATGCTCCATACAGACATTTGCCCCATACAATGCTGCACAAATGCGGATTATGGCCTCATAAGATGCTCCACATGGCCCTATAAGATGCTCCAGAGATATTTGCCCCCATATAATGTTGCACATGGCCCCATAAGAAGCTCAATAGAGATATTTGCCCCCATATAATGCTGCACATGGCCCCATAAGATGCCCCATACAGATATTTGCCCCAATGTAACGCTGCACATGGCCCCATAAGATGCCCCATACAGATATTTGCCCCATATAATGCTGCACATGGTGCCATAAGATGCTCCATAGAGATATTTGCCCCACATGCTGTTGCTGCTTTTAATTAAAAAAAATAAAATAAAAATCACACTCACCTCTTGTCCCTCAGGCCCCGGCACTTGCTATACTCACCTTTCCCGTTCCACTGCTGGCGCCGCTGTGTCTTCCCCGTCCTCTGCACTGACGCTCCGGCAGAGGGCGGCGCGCACACTAATCGTGTCACTGCGCCCTCTGACCTGAGCGTCACTGCAGAGGACGCGGAAGACACAGCGGCACAGATGGTGGAACGGGAAAGGTGAGTGAGTATGCCCCCTTTATACTCACCTGCTCCTGGTGCGGTCCCTGCAGTCCCTGCTTCTCCGGGCGCCGGCTGCTTCTTCCTGTATGGAGCGGTCACATGTCACCGCTCATTACAGTAATGAATATGCGGCTCCACCCCTATGGGAGTGGAGTCCATATTCATTACTGTAATGAGCGGCACCATGTGACCGCTCAATACAGGAAGAAGCGGTCAGCGCCCGGAGAACCATCGACCTGCAGGGACCGCACCAGGAGCAGGTGAGTTATTAGACAGCTGCCGCTCCCCCTCCCCTGCCGACCCCTGGGTATGACTCGAGTATAAGCCGAGAGGGGCAATTTCAGCCTAAAAAAAGGGCTGAAATTCTCGGCTTATACTAGAGTATATACGGTATATTCTTTTTAGAATTTGGTTTATGTTGTTATTTTCCCAAGACCAATGACTATCGTTTCATCAACAGAGCAACGAGGGTTATGTTCTTATATGGTGAAGTAGCATTTTTACAATCAATTAAAGAACAAAAAAAAAAGGAGGATGTAGCACAGCTGAAGGAGCAGCTCCCACACCAGACAGAAACCCTACTAACATCTGCCAACATCTGTACCTCTTGGACAAGACAAAGACAGATTACCACTGGCCCCCACTCCACGGCACTATAAAAAGGTCAGTCGCTCTATTCCTGGACCACTACTGAGACCCACGAGGGTCCTGGCCGGCTGCCCACCCACGTGCTGCCCACCCATGCTGCCCACCCACGTGTGCAGCGAGACCTGGAGGGACTGCACAGCAAAACCCACTGTGACTAAAGGCACAATCCTAGCTAGACACACAAAACCTCCCCCCCACGAAAACACCGTTTACCGGAGCATAGCTGCCTTCCATTCCCTGAACCGGTAAAGGGGCCCCTAAAAGTGGGACAGCGACCAGAAAAAGCAGAGAGAAAAAGGTCTCTCCAGCAGTGATGGAGATGATACGGCCCTATGTCGGCGGTGAGCAGAGTGCATCATTGGTTTCCTAGTGGCTATTTTACTGAAGCCGTGGGCTGCCGGAGGCGGCACGTGCACAGATTGGCATCTCGGCTGGGAAAGTGGCCACAGGGAGACCAATGATGCACTCCTCTCTGCTCACCGCCAACAACGGGCCGCAGCATCTCCACACTTCTGCCACCTCCGGCTGCCTGAAGAGGGAACTCTGCTCCACCACCGTTGAAACTCCCCGGTAAGCCTGCATTTGGACAGCAAGACGCACCTCCCATTTTCCCCTCACATGGGGGGAAAAAGTGCATCTTCTAGTCCAAAAAATATAGTAAATTATACTTGAGCTTGCGGTTTCAAAATGGACAGCAAATAAAACACACTGATATATAAAGGACAGTCACTCTAAAAGCACATTCACTTTACCTCTCTGCTTTGATAACTTGTAACTTGCACAGGTGATGAAGTTCTACTAACCGTTGAGTCAAAGTCTGAGGTGGAATCTGAATATTAAATAAATATATTTATGAATATTAAAAAAAATATGTATATTTATAAATAATATTGATATATATTTACCAACATTATGCTTTAAATCATTAATGATTTGCTAACTTTCACAATAGCTTTTTACTCGACTACAACTAAATTCTAATATAGCAATGAAACACTGAAAATGAGGAATGTTTGAATGTAAAATGTGGAAAACAGGAAATACAGTACAATACCAAAATGACTTACCAGTAACAGTTTCTTCCAGAACCCGTAACAGCACACCTGAGACAGGGATTTGCCCACCAAGGACAAGAAACCTACTGGAATAAAAAGGGTGGCACGTCTCCCCCACATCAGTTGGGTTACAGAGCATGAGAGGATCTCCAAACCATTATACAGTGGGTACGCAAAGTATTCAGACCCCTTTAAATCTTTCACTTCATTGCAGCCATTTCGAATATTCAAAAAAAAAGTTTATTTTTTCCTCATTAATGTACACTCTGCACCCCATCTTCACTGAAAAAAAAACAAATGTAGACATTTTTGCAAATTTATTAAAAAAGAAAAACTGAAATATCACATGGTCATAAGTATTCAGCCCCTTTGCTCAGTATTGAGTAGAAGCACCCTTTTGAGCTAGTACAGCCATGAGTCTTCTTGGGAATGATGCAACAAGTTTTTCACACCTGGATTTGGGGATCCTCTGCCATTCTTCCTTGCAGATCCTCTCCAGTTCTATCAGGTTGGATGGTGAACGTTGGTGGACAGCCATTTTCAGGTCTCTCCAGAGATGCTCGATTGGATTTAGATCAGGGCTCTGGCTGGGCCAGTCAAGAATGGTCACAGAGTTGTTCTGAAGCCATTCCTTTGTTATTTTAGCTGTGTGCTTAAGGTCATTGTCTTATTGGAAGGTGAACCTTCAGCCAAGTCTGAGGTCCAGAGCACTTTGGAAGAGGTTTTCATCCAGGATATCTCTGTACTTGGTCACATTCATGTTTCCTTCAATGACAACCAGTCGTCCTGTCCCTGCAGCTGAGAAACACCCCTTAGCATGATGCTGCCACCAAGTTTCACTGTGGGAATGGTTTTGGGCAGGTGATAAGCTGTGCCTGGTTTTCTCCACACATACCGCTTAGAATTATCACCAAAAAGGTCTATCTTTGTCTCATCAGACCAGAGAATCTGATGTCTCATAGTCTGAGAGTCCTTCATGTGCTTATTAAGCAAATTCTATGCGGGCTTTAATATGTCTTGCACTGAGGAGAGGTTTCCATCGGGACACTCTGCCATAAAGGCCTGAACAGGTGGAGGGCTGCAGTGATAGTTGACTTTGTGGAACTTTCTCCCATCTCCCTACTGCATCTCTGGAGCTCAGCCACAGTGATCTTAGGGTTCTTCTTTACCTCTCTCACCAAGGCCCTTCTCCCACAATTGCTCAGTTTGGCTGGACAGGCAGGTCTAGGAAGACTTCTGGTGGTCCCAAACTTCTTCAATTAAGGATTATGGAGGCCACTGTGCTCTTATAAACCTTGACTACTGCAGAAATTCTATTGTAACCTTAGCTATTAAGGTTGAAGGAAGACCAAGTCCATCTTGATCAACCCATTGCCTAACCTAACAAGCACTAACATGTATAACATATAGAGGAAGGGAAGGCAAAAAAAACCCATGTGGCAAACAGTAAGCTCCACATTCCTTCCCGACTCCACATATGGCAATCAGACTAGTGCCCTGGATCAACGCCCCATCAAGGAATCTAGTATATATAACCTGTAACATTATACTTTCAAGAAAGGTATCCAGTCCCCTCTTAAGTTTTAGAAATGAATCGCTCAATACAACATCATATGGCCGAGAGTTCCATAGTCTCACTGCTCTTACAGTAAAGAATCCGCGTCTGAGATTATGATTAAACCTTCTTTCCTCCAGACATAGAGGATGCCCCCTTGTCCCCGTCTCAGGTCTACGAGTAGAAAGGTCTCTGTACTGTCCCCTCATATTTTTACATTAAAATAAGATCACCTCTTAGCCTTCGTTTTTCCAAACTAAATAGCCCCAAGTGTAATAACCTATCTTGGTATTGCAGACCCCCCAGTCCTCTAATAACCTTGGTCGCTCTTCTCTGCAACCGCTCTAGTTCAGCTATGTCTTTCTTATACACCGGAGACCAGAACTGTGCACAGTATTCTAAGTGTGGTCGAACTAGTGACTTGTATAGAGGTAAAATTATGTTCTCCTCATGAGCATCTATGCCTCTTTTAATGCATCCCATTATTTTACTTGCCTTTGTAGCAGTTGCCTGACACTGGCCACTGAATACGAGTTTCTCATCCACTCATACACCCAGGTCTTTTTCATTAACGGTTTTGCCCAGGGTTTTATAATTAAGCACATAATTATATATATCTTATTTGTCTACCCAAGTGCATGACCTTACATTTATCCCCATTAAAGCTCATTTGCCATTTATCAGCCCAAGCTTCTAGTTTACTAGTTTACATAAATCCTCGTGGAATATAAAATTGTCCTCCTCTGTATTGATTACCCTGCAGAGTGCAGTGTCATCGGCAAATATTGAAATTCTACTCTGTATGCCCCCTACAAGATCATTAATAAATATGTTAAAAAGAACAACTATGTAACCTTGGCCAGATCTGTGCCTTGTCACAATTCTGTCTCTGAGCTCCTGGGCCAGTTCCTTTGTACTCCTGATTCTTTTTTGGTCTGACATGCACTGTGAGCTGTGAGGTCTTGTATAGACAGGTGTGTGCCTTTCCAAATCAAGTCCAATCAGTTTAAACACAGCTGGACTCCATTGAAGGAGTAGAACCATCTCAAGGAGGATCACAAGGAAATAGACAGCATGTGACATTCTAACTTTAGGTCCGTCATTATTATTTCTGATATTCGGCTGAGAGAGGTTTTCCAAGGCCTGGAAGAAGAGGGAAAGCCTCCCCCCTACGTGTGGATTGACGTTCTAGAGAAGATTTTTTTACCCCTCTCCTCTCCATCCTCCTGCAAGGGAAGGACCACTGAACATAAGCTTGGGATTTTTGCTGCTATCCTCCCATTTTCTTCTCACTCATGGAGGCTGTACTCTACTATATTTTCCTCTATTTAGATCTGGCATGAAAAAAATAAATAGAATGGGAAAGCACTTTTGTATCCCCAGCCTTTTGTAGTATATCATCCATTTATTGAATAAAAAGGGACCATCGCAAGGGATACAACATAGCCTATTTTTTTTTATTGAAAGTCCCCAGGGCAGCTCTGTAGCCACAAGGCTCATCTAGCTGCATTGGAAAGACCTGATGATCTTGTCGCTAGCCTCACTGAATCTGCCAAAGGTTGCAGCTCCTTGCTTCAATGGCAGATTAGAATTTTATCCCTCAAGGTTCTTATCCTTTAATTGTTCCTCCAGTTGATGCAACCAGATCATTAGCGAATGTGCAGTGTCATGTCCCATCCCCCGATGACACCACCCATGTGGTGAAACATGTTGAGGGAACATATGCCATTTTAACCATTGTACGATTCAACCTATGCAATGGGAATGCAATAGCAGAATAGGAGGAGTTACTATAATACAACTAAACAGGCAGATTAGGGACAATCTAATACCATCTATGCATTTTAATCCCAACAGTAATAAAAGTTAAAAAGTTTTATGGCCTACAAGAGAGGGATTTCTATATGGGGCTCTTCTAGGGATTTATTAAGCTTTTGTTCTTTATCCCCTTTACAACAGGCAATTGCATTCAGGCAATGAGGAAGATCCCACATTCCTCTATTTTTCTTCCTCATCTAGTGAGACCACCAGCAAGGCACCCCAGGACCCAGGAAACACCTTCAGTAATACTTCCCAAAAGGACTCCACCCCCTGAAAAATTATCAGCCTGTTATTTATCAGCAGCTCAGGAATCCAGTTTGACACCACCGACCGAAATTTGAATGCCCATCAATTTATCACCCCAAATCCCACATCATAATACGCCAGATGGACCCCTGCAAATACAACAGAAATGACAATTTGGGGAATTGTGCTGCAAATGAGTATAGTCAGAAAACCAGAGCTTCAGCAGTATTGTACGGATATACTCATCAGCACCAGAGGTATTCTGTAAGGCCATGAAAGGGACATGATTTGAAGTGATCTAAAAAATTGGGCATTATAGTGATAATGAGCCAGCAGCTAACCACTAAAGCAGAAAATATGCTGAGGAGTACAACCTCCAAAGGGACATCTGTATAGTTGAATCTCTGGATCATTTCAAAAGGGAGGCCAAGATTCCAACAATCCCTGCCTAGTAAGCGGGCCAGGTATGGAATTGGCTGTGTGCACACATTGCATTTTTTGGTGCAATTTTTCCTTGCAGATTTTCTAGATAAACCTAAAGCAATCCTGATGCCAGCAAAGTGAAAGAGGAACCTGAAATGTCATACACACGTTGCTTATTTTTAGACATGCAGATTTGGTGCAGAAAATAATCTGCAGCATGTCAAATCTGTGCTTTTTTCTTACATCTGCGTTTTTCACCATTGAATTCAGTCAAATCAGTCAGAACAGGGTGCACATACCTTTACACTGTAAAAGCTGTGCTATAGAGTACCCTACCTCAGGCTACACCCACAGATTTAGGTATATGAGTAGGACACCCAGATTTTACCCTTGAATGACGCAACATGTGAACAAGTTCTAAATATTTAAAAATATATTAGCTAAGTACCTTTACCCATTAAAAAGAAAAATAAATAAAATAGTACAGTACACACTAATCATAAACTTGAACTTACTTGTCACATTAAAATATTTAGTCACAAAGGAAACAGCATTATCCCCAGGTTTCAAGTCGGGAACATCTTGAAATCTAAAATTACAAACAAAGTAAGAACATGCAGGCCAATTTTCTTTTCTTGGTATAATTCGTTTTAACAACCCTGACTTCTATAATATCACGCCACATGGAAGGGATTGGCAGTGTCTCCATTGATAACTACACCATTAGCCTACTTTCACACATCAGGTTTTTGCAGTCAGGCACAATCCGTCGAATGTTGAAAAAAAAACAAACAAAAAAAAAACACAGATCTGTCGCAGATTGTGAAAAACTGATGCAACTGATCCATTTTTTCGACAGAACCGACTAGCATATCCAGATAATTGGATAAAAAAAAAAATATTGGAGCTTCTCAGTTTAACCCCTTTCTGCCATCTGACGTACTATCCCGTTGAGGTGACCTGGGACTTAATTCCCAGGGACGGGATAGTATGTCATGGCATTTAATGAGACATCGCGACTTAAGTCGCGGTGATCGCATTAAAATTCCGACGCCATCTTACCTCAGGGAAGATGGCCTCGGCATCCTTGCGTCTGTCACCGCCCTCCAACCCTTCCGATCGCTGTGATTGGCTGTTCAATTCTGAACAGCCAATCACAGCCTCTCATTGGCTAAAACAATGAGGTCCCAGGCTAGGATCGAGAACCTAGCAACACCAGGCACAGGCAAACCCCCCCCCCGGATTAGCGCGATCGCCGATCGTGCCAATCGCAAGGCACAGCAGCGGTTTTACCGCGATGTGCCCTGCCGGTAAAGGCCTGGATCGGTGCTGTAATAACACCGATCTTAGGCCAGAACCTAGGACAGGCCCAGCAGGGTCTGCAGGAGCTGATTGGCGAGATCGATGTCATCGACGATCGCATCAATCACAGGGCACAGCGGTGGTCACGTTGTGACCGCTGTGTGCCCTGCTGGTGACCTGGCTGTAACCTGCCTAGGATCAGAGCGATCATAGGCAGTTGCCATGATCACCAGGGCCAGCAGTGATTGGTGGGATCGATGTGATCTCCTTCTGTGCTGGGCCTTGTGGTGCTACAGAAGCCTGTAACACCACAATCCCTGCTGAAGAATGGCAACAGAAGACAGGCGACAGAAGACAGGCGACAGAAGACAGGCGACAGAAGACAGGCGACAGAAGACAGGCGACAGAAGACAGGCGACAGAAGACAGGCGACAGAAGACAGGCGACAGAAGACAGACTACAACCGTAAGTGTTATCCCTGATCCCTACCCGATCTCTCTTCATCCGCCCCAACTCCCCTCCTTTTACTCCCCTCCATCCCTCTTTGCGCCGCTTCCGTGCGCACATTTAGCAACTACCGAGCATTGATTGGTGACACAGTTCACCGATCAACACTCGTGCTCGCTTTTTTTTCTCCTCAGCCCCTTTTGCGCCAACTACGTACACACATCACGCAGTTGCCAAACTTTGATAATTAACGCAGTTCACTATTCAGAGCTTGTGGATGCCGTTTTCCTGTTTTTGTTTTTTTCCACCCCCACCCCCCCTTGCACCACACCTGTGCGCACATCCAGCAGCCGCCAAACTTTGATAAGTGACGCGGTTCACTTAGCAGACCTCTCGTGCCTGCCGGTTTCCTTTTTTTTCTTTTTCCCACAGCCCCATTCACACGCCCAGCAGCCACTGATTTTTGATAAGTGACGCGGTTCACTTATCAGAGCTAGGGCCTGCTGTATTAGGCTTTCCTTTTCACAGGTATTTATTACACCCTATTTGCTTTTTTTTTTTCTTTTCAGAATAGTTTGCACCAATCACTATCCCCCCACACGTACACAGTTATCAATAAAGTACACGCAAGCACCATACTGACAAAAAAAAATGTCCCGCTCGTCCAGTTCATCCCAACAGTGGTATTCATTGGAGGAGGCATATTCTTTCCTTGCCTCCGACACTGATAGCGAGGGAGAGGATCCCACTATTCTTTACTTTTCCGATGCTTCATCCTCATCCTCTTCCCCCTCCAGTCCTGCGGAACCGCCACACAGACGCCGCAGGACAGAAGATGAGGCAGCGCCCACCATTCCAGAAGATGAACCAGCGCACCCCACTGCGGACCCCATATGGACCTTACCGCCCGAAAATACGAGCCACCGATTCCCGATTTTGTGGCAGAATCAGGAACCAAGTTTGACACCACCGGCCTCACAGAACTAGACTTTTTCAAAGTCTTTTTCTCTGAGGATTTTGTTAACCTCATGGTGGAGCAAACTAATTTGTATACCCGTCAATTTTTGGAACAAAACTCAGGTTCATCATATTCTAACAGGTCTCCTGTAGACGCAGTTGAAATTATGCAGTTTTGGGGCCTGGTCCTCCACATGGGGATCCTGAAGAAGAAAGAACTTCTGCAATATTGGAGTGTTGATATTTTATATAACACTCCAGTGTTCCGAATTGTCATGGCCCAGACGCGTTTTGAGGCCATCCATAAATTCCGGCATTTTACCGATAATGCACAGTGTCCCGCACGAGATGACCCCAACTTTGACCGTCTGTCCAAAGTTCGGCCGGTCATCGAACACTTCCAAACAAAGTTTCCTGAAGTGTACGTGCCTCAAAGGGACTTCTGCGTGGATGATTCCTTAATTTATTTTAAGGGACGGCTCGGATTCAGTCAGTACCTGCCCAGCAAGAGGGCCAGGTACGGAATCAAACTCTATAAGATGTGTGAGAGTACCTCAGGGTACACCTACAGCTTTAGAGTATACGAAGGGAAGGACACCAGGATTGAACCCCCTGAGTGTTCTCCTGTCCTGGGAGTAAGTGGGAAAATTGTGTGGGATTTGGTGTACCCACTGCTGGATAAAGGGTATCACCTCTACACTGATCACTTTTACACCAGCATTCCACTCTACAAATCCCTCTCTGCGTGAGGTACCGCAGCCTGCGGTACTGTCTTTCTGTCCGCAAAAATCAGAGAGGCCTCCCAAAGACGCTACTTGGGCAGATGCTCAGAAGAGGTGATATCAAAGCCCAATGTAGTGACTATCTGCTGGTGGTCAAGTACAAGGACAAGAGGGATGTCCTTCTCTTGACCACCATACATGATGATGGCAGCGCCTCAGCACTGTACG
Source organism: Ranitomeya variabilis (assembly GCF_051348905.1). Taxonomy (NCBI): domain Eukaryota; kingdom Metazoa; phylum Chordata; class Amphibia; order Anura; family Dendrobatidae; genus Ranitomeya; species Ranitomeya variabilis. The sequence continues at coordinate 820,149,012 of NC_135232.1, read as the reverse complement.
AGGTACCTCTACAGAGGTCAGCAAACCGACCTGTGTATTGGGGTAGAACAAAAACATGGGGGGGGGCGTTGATCTTTCCAACCAACTCCTCCAACCATACAGTGCTTTCAGAAAGGCCAGGGTGTGGTACAAAAAGCTGGCACACCTATACGTCATACCTTCATTTACAGGAGGTAGTGGTTAAGGCACTGATATTTGGCACGAGGAAGGAGCGGGCCCCAGTACTTCCAGAACTGAAGGTGCTAGTATCGTACCAGGTCAGTATTTTTCCGGGGGGGTGGTCCCGCCAACTGGAAGAAAAGGTAAGCCGCAAAAAAAGTGCAGAGTGTGTTACAAAGGGGGAATACGCAAGGACACCACTTATCAATGAGACACCTGCCCCGAAAAACCTGGCCTGTGTATGAAGATTGCTTCAAATTGTACCACACCTCTATGTACTACTAATTTACTTTACAGGAAACAGATTAGTTCCAAAGGGAGCACATCTAGATAAGTTCCTTGGGGGCCTACTTTCCAAAATGATGTAACTTGTGTTTTTTTTTTACCTGTTTAGGCACCATTCTATCAAAGTCTGCATTCCAAAACGTCACTACTTCGCTTCCGAGCCCCAACGTGTGCCAAAACAGTGGTTCCCCTCCACATATGGGGTATCAGCGTACTCCGGACAAACTGGACAACAACTTTTGGGGTCCAATTTCTCCTGTTACTCTTTGTGAAAATAAAAAATCGCGGGCTAAAAAATAATTTTTGAGGAAAGAAGTTTTTTTTTGTTTTTTTTCACGGCTCTCTTCTGTGAAGCACTTGGGGGTTTAAAGTGCTCTATGCATCTAGATAAGCTCCTTGGGGGTCTAGTTTCCAAAATGGAGTCACTTGTGGGGGAGCTCCAATGTTTAGGCACACAGGGGCTCTCCAAACGCGCCAAGGTGTCCGCTAAAGATTGGAGCTAATTTTTCATTCAAAAGTCAAATGGCGCTCCTTCCCTTCCGAGCCCTGTCGTGCGCTCAAACAGTGGTTCCCCCCACATATGGGGTATCAGCCTACTCAGGACAAATTGGACAACAACTTTTAGGGTACAATTTCTCCTGCTACCCTTGGGAAAATAAAAAAAAATTGTTGCTAAAAGATCATTTTTGTGACTAAAGTTAAATGATCATTTTTTCCTTCTAAGTTGCTTCTGCTCCTGTGAAACACCTGAACGGTTAGTAACCTTCCTGAATGTGGTTTTGATCAGCTTGAGGGGTGCAGTTTAGAATGGTGTCACCTTTGGGTATTTTCTGCCATATAGACCCAAATGTGAGGTGGTCCTTAAAAAAAATGGTTTTGTAAATTTTGTTGTAAAAATGAGAAATCGCTGGTCAAATTTAACCCTTATAACTTCCTAACAAAAAAAAAAATTGTTTCCAAAATTGTTCTGATGTAAAGTAGACTTGTGGGAAATGTTATTTATTAACTATACTAGCTGAAGAGCCCGGCGTTGCCTGGGCATAGTAAATATCTGTGGTTAGTTATAGCACCTCACTTCTCTTATTTTCCCATCACGCCTCTCAGTTTCCCCCTCACATCTCTCATTTTCTCCCTTACACCTCTCATTTTCCCCCTCACTCCTCTTATTTTCCCCCACTCCTCTCATTCCCCCATAACACTTGTCATTTCGACCTCACATCTGTCATTTTCCAATCACTCCACTATTTTCCCTCACTCCTCTCATTTTGCACTCACACCTTTTCATTTTCACCTCACACCCCTCATTTTCACCTCACACCTCTCATTTTCCCCAGTATATACATGTTTGTCATCTACCTTATACATAGTATACACCTGTATGTCATCTCCCCTGTATATAGTGTATACCTGTGTCATCTCCTCCTGTATATAGTATGTACCTGTATGTCATCTCCTCCTGTATACAGTATATACCTGTGTGTCATCTCCCCTGTATATAGTATATACCTGTGTCATCTCCCCTGTATATAGTATGTACCTGTATGTCATCTCCTCCTGTATATAGTATGTACCTGTATGTCATCTCCTCCTGTATATAGTATGTACCTGTATGTCATCTCCTCCTGTATATAGTATATACCTGTGTCATCTCCCCTGTATATAGTATATACCTGTCTCATCTCCCCTGTATATAGTATGTACCTGTGTGTCATCTCCTCCTGTATATAGTATGTACCTGTATGTCATCGCCTCCTGTATATAGTATATACCTGTGTGTCATCTCCCCTGTATATAGTATATACCTGTGTGTCATCTCCCCTGTATATAGTATATACCTGTATGTCATCTCCTCCTGTATATAGTATATACCTGTATGTCATCTCCTCCTGTATATAGTATATACCTGTGTGTCATCTCCCCTGTATATAGTATGTACCTGTATGTCATCTCCCCTGTATATAGTATATATCTGTATGTCATCTCCTGCTGTATTAGACCTCGTTCACACATTATTTGCTCAGTATTTTTACCTCAGTATTTGTAAGCTAAATTGGCAGCCTGATAAATCCCCAGCCAACAGGAAGCCCTCCCCCTGGCAGTATATATTAGCTCACACATACACATAATAGACTGGTCATGTGACTGACAGCTGCCGTATTTCCTATATGGTACATTTGTTGCTCTTGTAGTTTGTCTGCTTATTAATCAGATTTTTATTTTTGAAGGATAATACAAGACTTGTGTGTGTTTTAGGGCGAGTTTCATGTGTCAAGTTGTGTGTGTTGAGTTGCGTGTGGCGACATGCATGTAGCGACTTTTGTGAGATGAGTTTTGTGTGGCGACATGCGTGTAGCAACTTTTTGTGTGTCGAGTTGCATGTGACAGGTTAGTGTAGCAAGTTGTGTGCAGCAAGTTTAGCGCATGGCAAGTTTTGCGCGTGGCGAGTTTTATGTGTGGTGCGTTTTGAGTATGTGCAAGTTTTGTGTGAGGCAACTTTTGCATGTGTTGCAACTTTTGTGCATGTGGCAATTTTTCCGCGTGTGCAAGTTTTGCGTGTGGCGAGTTTTCCATGAGGTGAGTTTTGCGTGAGCCTAGTTATGCATGTGGCGAATTTTGCGCGTGGCGAGATTTGAGCGGCGACTTTTGTGTTTCAACTTTTATGTGGCGAGGTTGGTGTATGTGTGGTGAAAAGTGTGCTGAGGGTGTTATGTGTTCAAGCACGTGGTAGTGTGTGGCGCATTTTGTGTGTGTGTTCATATCCCCGTGTGTGGTGAGTATCCCATGTCGGGGCCCCACCTTAGCAACTGTATGGTATATACTCTTTGGCGCCATCGCTCTCATTCTTTAAGTCCCCCTTGTTCACATCTGGCAGCTGTCAATTTGCCTCCAACACTTTTCCTTTCACTTTTTCCCCATTATGTAGATAGGGGCAAAATTGTTTGGTGAATTGGAACGCGCGGTTAAAATTTGGCCTCACAACATAGCCTATGACGCTCTCAGGGTCCAGACGTGTGACTGTGCAAAATGTTCTGGCTGTAGCTGCGACGCTGCAGATACCAAACCCGGACATACACACACATTCAGCTTTATATATTAGGTATACCTGTATATCATCTCCCCTGTATATAGTATACTAGCTATTGAACCCGTTCTACGCCCGGGTGGCGAGCATTTATATTGGTATATGGTCTCCATCCTGGTATGTGCTGCTCCCATCTTGCGCCCCCATCCTGTCATGTGGTGCTCCCATCCTGCGCCCCCATCCTGTCATGTGGTGCTCCCATCCTGTGCCCCCATCCTGTCATGTGCTGCTCCATCCTGCATCCCCATCCTGTCATGTGCTCCCATCCTGCGCCCCCATCCTGTCATGTGCTGTTCCATCCTGCGCCCCCATCCTGTCATGTGCTGTTCCATCCTGCGTCTCCATCCTGTCATGTGCTCCCATCCTGCGCCCCCATCCTGTGATATGCTGCTCCATCCTACACCCCCATCCTGTCATGTGTGTGCGCGCCCCCATTCTGTCATGTGCTGCTCCCATCCTGTGCCCCCATTCTGTCATGTGCTGCTCCCATCCTGTGCCCCCATTCTGTCATGTGCTGCTCCCATTCTGCACCCCCATCCTGTCATGTGTGCGCCCCCATTCTGTCATGTGCTGCTGCCATCGTGCGCAATCATTCTGTCATGTGCTGCTCCCATCCTGCGCCCCCATTCTGTCATGTGGTGCTCCCATCCTGCGCCCCCATTCTGTTGTAATGTGCTGCACCCATTCTGTCTGTTCCTGTTTCCATTCTGCCGTATGTTGCTCTCATCTTTCTCTCTCCGGCTCTACTGCCCGAGTGCGGCTGTGCTGAGTGCCGGCGGCTGTGCTGAGTGCCAGCGGCTGTGCTGAGTGCCGGCGGCTGTGCTGAGTGCCGGCGGCTGTGCTGAGTGCCGGCGGCTGTGCTGAGTGCCGGCGGCTGTGCGTGGCGGTGCTGAGTGCCAGCGGCTGTGCTGAGTGCGGGCGGCTGTGCGTGGCGGTGCTGAGTGCCAGCGGCTGTGCTGAGTGCGGGCGGCTGTGCGTGGCGGCGCTGAGTGCGGGCGGCTGTGCGTGGCGGCGCTGAGTGCGGGCGGCTGTGCGTGGCGGCGCTGAGTGCGGGCCACTGTGCGTGGCGGCGGTGAGTGCGGGCAGCTGTGTGTGGCTGTGCTGGGCGCCGAGTGCTGGGGGCCTGAGCAAGCGGGGACACCGGCGCGCTGTGGGGGTCAGGTGCCGTAGTCGCCGCTAGCTCAGGCCCCCGGCACTTGCTATATTTACCTGTCCCCCGTTCCATTCCACTGCTGCGCGCCTCTCTGTCTTCCGGGGTCCTCTGCCTGTGACTGTTCAGTCAGAGGGCGGCGCGCATTAAGCGCGTCATCGCGCCCTCTGAACTGAACGTCGCAGGCAGAGGAGGAGGTGGAGGACGGAGTAGCACGCATCGGTGGAACGGAGGACAGGTAAATATTGCATACTCACCCTCCTGGCTCGTCCCTGCTTCTCCGTTGGAGATCGCGGTCTGCGTTCAGTGCTTACGCACACCGCGATCTCCTGGGAGCGTCGCTCTGTGGGGTCCAGACTGCGCCGGCGCTTGCGCAGTCTATAAAGGCTTCGGACAGAGTGACGCTCCCAGCGTTATATTATAGATACCTGTATGCCATCTCCTCCTGGCTGTCAATTTGCCTCCAACACTTTTCCTTTCACTTTTTCCCCATTATGTAGATAAGGGCAAAAATTTTTGGTGAATTGGAACGCGCGGGGTTAAAATTTTGCCTCACAACATAGCCTATGACGCTCTCGGGGTCTAGACGTGTGACTGTGCAAAATTTTGTGGCTGTAGCTGCGACGGTGCAGATGCCAATCCCGGACATGCACACATTCAGCTTTATATATTAGATTGTGAAAATTGCTAATTTTTGAAAATTTGCACCAAATTTCCATTTTTTACACAAATAAACGCAAGTTATATCGAAGAAATTTTACCACTATCATGAAGTACAATATGTCATGAGAAAAATCTCAGAATCACCAAGATCCGTTGAAGCATTCCAGAGTTATAACCTCATAAAGGGACAGTGGTCAGAATTGTAAAAATTGGCCCGGTCATTAACGTGCAAACCACCCTTGGGGGATAAGGGGTTAAAAAAAAGAAATCCGAAGTCCGTCATTTACCGGATCCGGTACCTTCCGGCTACCATAGGCTTCCATTCTAGCAAAAAGCTGTGTACGTTTTTTCCAAACGCCGGAAACTACATTTTTGTTGCATCCGGCGAAAACCGTACAAAACGTAAGGTCAACCGGCGCTAATACAAGTCTATGGGGGAAAAACGGATCCGGCGGCATCTTTCGCTGGATCCAGTTTTTTCAAAGTTTGCCGGATTGAGCCTGATGGCGAAAGACGGATGTGTGAAAGTAGCCTTAGAAAATTGGCTTTCTGAAGGACTAAAAATATTGAAGCTCTTAATGAAATATATTGATACTCATGATCTACAATTATAATTAGTGATAAGAACTTGGTGGGTGATACACTGCTGAGCTGGCAGTCAGTCAGTGTCAGGGCATGGATACAGTCACTGCTCCCTGTATACTGAGCCAGAGGCTACTAGGAAAAAAGTTAATTTCTTCCCAACAACTGGGCTTTTCACACAATAGCCACATGGCCTTAGAACCCCATCAACCTGCAGATTAACCCCATATCTGCAGGGCAATAGTCTGATCGATGCCTTTTAAAATTATTCTGCCGCTAATATGTTAATTTCTAATATCTCTGCAACAGGAATGCAAAGCTAAAAGGGGTTGTGGATGTCCCAGATAACCCCCTTTAAATGTTAGCCATGCCTTAAAAACTATCAGCAGGTTATTGCTACGTCATCTGAGAGCAGCCTGATGTAGGTAAAGAGAAGCTAAATCCAACTATGTATCACTTAGGCTACTTTCACACTAGCGTCGGGCTTGGCCCGTCGCTGTGCGTCGGGCCGACGTTCCCGACGCTAGCGTTGTCTCTGCCGCACAACGGGGGCAGCAGATGCATTTTTCCAGCGCATCCGCTGCCCCATTGTGAGGTGCGGGGAGGAGGGGGCGGAGTTCCGGCCGCACATGCGCGGTCGGAAAAGACGTTTACGACGGAGCAAAAAACGTTGCAAGCAACGTTTTTTGCTCCCGACGGTCCGCCACTGCACGACGCATCCGTCGCACGACGGGTGCGACGTGTGGCAATCCGTCACAATGCGTCGCTTAATGTTAATCAATGGTGAAAAAACGCATCCTGCAAACACTTTTGCAGGATGCGTTTTTTCGGCAAAACGACGCATTGTGACGGAATGCAGTTAACGCTAGTGTGAAAGTAGCCTTAGGCAGGGCAGTATTTAGAGTTTCTGCTGCCCTAGGCACTTTTAGTGCTGCCTCCCCCTTTGGTGAGTATGACACTATCGGCAGTGACTTTGAAAAGAATCGCTGATGTGAAAGTCGCCTTTTGCAGCAGATCCGGCAGTTTTTCTGCATCTGCCGCGTAAAGGATCACTTACGGCAGCACTACATTCGGCCTCATTCATTCCCTATGGGATTTGTGGCACTTGCCATGATCTGGCAAATGCGGTACCACACCTCCCAACTTTTGAAAGGAAAGAGGTTCAAAGTTTGCAGCGCGCGTAGTGCGCCGCGGCAAATTTTAGGCCACGCCTCTGACCACACCCATTTCACAACTAGTCACACCCATATCCACGTCCCAACCACAGCCATTTAGCACTGCTGATCACACTGTTTTATATACAATAATTATAAACAAAAAAAATATGGCCACACAGTGCTCCATACTGTATAAAGGCCACACATGATGCTCCATACTGTATAATGGCCACCATACATGATGCTCCACACTGTATAATGGCGCCACACAGTTCTCCATACTGTATAATGGCCACACAGTGCTCCATACTGTATATGGGGGGGGCGTACATGGGGGGCGCGGGGGGTTGGTTAGTCGGGAGGTAACCCAGGACTAATTAAAAAAAAAACACCTTGCTCAGGTGCCGCCCCCTGCATTGTCCCCGCCCTACGCACGTGCCCTCAAGTGCCTAGTGGCAAATACGGCCCTGCACTTTGGCTGCACCTAGTAAACTTTCTCACAGTTTTTAGATTTAGCAATGAAGCAGAGCTGAAAAAGCTAACCCTGCCCACACCAGGCTCTGTATATACACAATACCCATAGACAGTGAGCTGCCTATCACAGGAGGGGGAATGTTGGAGCAAGGCTCAGTGACCAGCTAGTCACAGCAATAATAAGCACTTGGTGCTAAAATTATCATTGTAAGCAAACCAAACCTCAAAACTTGACAAGAAATGGCATCCCTGAAATCTGTGTTTCACCCCCTACCTCATGCTGTCTTCAGATTACATAGCAAATACCTGCTAACAGATTCCCTTTAACACTTGCAGAGTGCTGTTATTACAAATATAAAACATTTAAAATATTCAAAGACTTACCTATTTCCATAATATCGCGGCCTATAGCTTTGTTTCTTCTGTTGAAGAAAAACAATTCAGAAGTATTAAGGATTTTACATTCAGGGCACTATGAAGCAAAATTAAAGCCAACTTGTCACAATGAAAATCTGCCGGTAGCAAGTTAGGGCTCACTCAGACATCATTTTCCAGTACGACCTTAATCCATGTTTTTCATATTTTTTCATATATTTTCATGTTTTGCATACCTGAGTATTACTGCAGACCAAGGGTTCCATACCAAAACACATCTAATTTTAATCCAAGGCACAGATCAAATTAGTAAATGGAAGTCTATGGATCCACGGTTTTACTTTGTTTTATTAAACAGACAGCATTTGGATGCCATCCGAGTGCTGTTCAATATTCATGTTTGTTTGACAGGAGATATGGAAATAGGCTCTTCAGCGAAGAAGGGGACTTGAACTCAAGCACTACCTATGGATGTAGAAATCCTAAGTCAATATCAACACTTTAATGAGTGTCTTACAGAGTTTTCACTCCGGGAGGGGAAAACCCCTTACTTACGTAGCGCTCACTAATATACTAATTAGGCAAGAAGACTACTAGGTCTTTATTTCGGTAAAACAATTTATTAATAATGAAAAAAAAAAGGTTTAATAATCAACAATTTAAGCTATGATTTGATATATGTACTACAGGCACATGAATTATAACAGCGCTAGCCTAACATTACATGATCATAATCATCATCTATATAATAGAGAAAGTAAGCATCTATATAATTACCAAATATTGTAACATCACTTCCCTGCCAGGGGACTCGACTGATGAGAAGGAAATATTCGGTAACACATCATCACAGAAGTTATGCGTCCATAAAGTCTCCTGGAATGTCCCTACCCCCACCTAGGTGCCGACCTGTTTTATACACTTAAAACTGGATTTAGTTTGGTCATGCGTACTGGCATTTTTGTCCTGTACAATTTGTTATTGTACAGGTTGCGAGTCGTAATATTTTTCTCACACTACAAGAATGCTGTTGCGCGTGCGCACATAGTTATTTATGCCACATCTCCTCATACAATACAAATAGGTCACTCAAAGGGCACTTTCCCGCTTCCATTGTCTTGTTTTACTCAGTTAATGGCAATAGATACGTGAAATCACTATCTACACATACATTCAGACATTCTTGTCTCATTTGTATCACAATGAGCCATTTCAATCTACTAATCTGATTTTGCACAAAATTGTAAATTAAACATCAGTAATGTCTCACAGCAGTGACTTATAGGAGCTAGGTGTGAAGGAATGCATGAAGAAGTAGGGACCAGCATACAGCCAAGCATTGTCAGCCCTCAATCCGTATACTTCTCATTTCTCTGTTACGGTGCCTCTATGTACCTTGTATCCCCGAAAATAAGACAGTGTCTTGTATTAGTTTTTGCTTCCAAAGATGCACTAGGTCATATTTTCAAACGATGTCTTATTTTATGTGATGTGCTAATTCTGGGGCGGCTGTGTTTCTATTTTTTGTCTTGGACAGCCAACAACACTGGACTGTCCCAGCCTTATACTACGGTAGAAGCGCCCAGCTTTATCTGTGATGGTTTGAAATAGTAAGGGGGTCCCTACGCCTTTTTTTAATTTAATATGTAAAAGAAAAAAAACAGTATCTATTTATCTCTGTAATTTCTATGCTTCATTTCATGTCATACAGGTCCCATACACATTAGTGTTCCCATACACATTAGTGTACCCATACACAGTAGGAGCCCCCATACACATTAGGCCCCACACATTAGGAGCACCCATATACATTAACCCCCACACATTAGGAGCCCCCATACACATTAGGAAAATAGTGTATGGTATTACGATCTGGTTTAAGAACATACTGTAAGCATTCAAAGTTTGAAAATTCCAAATTTTTCTAAAATTTATAAAATTTCAGATTTGTTTTTTTTTTTAAATTAACTTAATAGACCTAAATTCACTGCTAACAAAGTACGCTGAGTCACACAAAAAAACAAAGAAATCTGGATGGTCTATGTGAAGCGGAAATAGCTAACTTTGCACTCTCGTCCAAATGATGAAGGAACCAGTCCCGGTGTCTCCTATGCGCTATACACTGCCCACTGCTCGAGTTCTATAAACCTTATGTGAGCTGTGAAGAATTTTACACTGTGAGGAGACATGCAGTGTAACATACTGTACATCTGTGTTCGAAAACTTACAGCAGCGCGGAGTTGTCAGCAGATTATATGGTTGATTACAGCTATCAATATGTGCAGATTATATAAAGGAACACGTGTACAACGTATCCCTAATATACATGATACACCATATATACTCGTGTATAAACCGAGATTTTCAGCACAATTTTTTGTGCTGAAAACACCCCCCCTTGGCTTATACACGAGTCATGGTCCAAAAAGCTGGCGGGGGAGGGGGCAGCAGAGCAGCGGGTGACAGGAGCCGGCGGCTGTGGCACAGCGACAGCTGCAGCCGCCGGCTAAGAGATCATACTCATCCTCTGCTGCTCCATCTCTGTTGTCCCAGCGCCTCTCCTGTATGGGGAGCAGTCACGTGGTACCGCTCATTAAGGTAATGAATATGGACGCATCTCCACTCCCATAGGCGTGGAGCACTTATTCATTACCTTAATGATCAGTACCACGCGACCGGAGAGGAGAGCCCGCCGCAGGGACAACGGAGATGCAGGGACGAAGAGGCAGGTGAGAGGAGGGCGAGTATGACGGGGGGGCAATGTGAGGCATGCGGGACTGGGGGGGGGACCTATGCATACAACAGGGGGAGCCACACATGCCAGGACAGGACGAGCCACAAATACCAGGACAGGAAGGGGGAGCCGTGCATAGCAGAACAGGAAGGGGTAGCCACACATGCCAGGACAGTACAGGGTGAGCTACAAATGGCAGGACAGGAGGGGGGAGCCGTGCATAGCAGGACAGGAAGGGGGAGCCGTGCATAGCAGGACAGGAAGGGGGAGCCACACATGCCAGGACAGTACAGGGTGAGCTACAAATGGCAGGACAGGAGGGGGGAGCCGTGCATAGCAGGACAGGAAGGGGGAGCCGTGCATAGCAGGACAGGAAGGGGGAGCCGTGCATAGCAGGACAGGAAGGGGGAGCCGTGAATAGCTGGACAGGGATGAGGGAGACAATGCATACCCGGCTTATACTCGAGTCAATAGGCTTACCCAGTTTTCCGTGGCAAAAGTAGGTGCCTCGGCTTATACTCAAGTACATTCGGTACATATATTTGAGAGTATACATCGTGTTTCAAATTATTATGCAAATTGTTTAAGTGTCATAAAGATTTAATTGTTTTGTTTTTCAAATAAACTCATGGATGGTATTGTGTCTCAGGGCTCAATGGATCACTGAAATCAATCTTAAACAAATGTGATAATTAGTTTTCCAGGTGATTCTAATTAAAGGAAAACTACTTAAAAATGATGTTCCACATTATTAAAGGGGTTGTCCACTACTTTCAATTATCCCCCCAATGTATCCCCCCGGGGCCCCTGATGAATTGTGTAAATACCTTGCGTTGCCTTTTTCCCCTGTGAGCGGCGCTCTGCTGGTGGCTGAGTCCGGGTCACGTGACCCCCAGGCTGCAGCCACCGCTAATTTCCGCCGACGTCATGTCAATTTCCAGACTCTGGAAATTGACGTGACGTCAGTAACAGGCGTGTCCCAGCCGCACAGTCAGCAGTCACTCAAGAGTGACTGGGTTGTGGGCGGGACTGTGCTGTGCTGGGGGCGGGCGGGGCTGTGCACTGCAGGTGTCTGGTGCTGGGATCTGCTTGCTGAGATGTGCTGCGGCGGCGGCTGATCCCGTGGCTGCGGCCGGTCCCGCGGCGGCTGGTGCGTCGGCGGCCGGTGCCCTGGCGGCGGCCGCTGGTGCGTCGACGGCCGGCCCCGCCGCGGCGGCCGGTGCCGTGGCGGCGGCTGCGGCCGGTGCTGAAGGTGGCTGTGCGGTGGTGGTGGCGGCGGCGGCGTTGTCTCTGTGTGCAGGCATGTCCGATGGGACTACAAGTCCCATCGGGCTCTGCCTGCTACAATGACAGTGAGTGACACATTAGCCAATGATGGGACAGTAGTAGTCCCATCATCCGGCTAATGTGTTGAATGTAAAAAAAAAAAAAAAAGAAAAAAAAAAAACACATATACAGTACATACATACATAGAACACATACAGGACATGCGCCATGCGACGACATGCTGCATGCGACGCCATGCGCCATGCGGCGACATGCGCCATGCGACATGCGCCGACATGCTGCATGCGACGACATGCGCCATGCGACGACATGCTGCATGCGACGACATGCGCCGTGCGACGACATGCGGCATGCGACGACATGCGACGACATGCGGCATGCGACGACATGCGCATACAGTACATACATACAGTACATACATACAGACATACAGTACATACATAAATACATTACATACAGTACATAAAACAGAGTACATACTCACCATCACTTGTCACTTTGATCCCCGAAGCCATTGTCATCTGTAAAAAATATTAAAATAATAAACAAACACTATACTCCCTGATCCGCAGAAATCCAATTAAAACGAGTGTCCCACTCCCGTGGAGAGCAGGAGCATCAGCTGACGCAACCACTCACCAGGGGCACCAGGAACACAATGAGGGGAGGAAGGTATCCTTCCACAATGTATTCCCCACAATGTATTCCTACGCCCCTGTGAGAAAATAGTCCCTAGTCTCACTTTATGGCATGCTGTATGAGAAAGTTCCCACGCAGCTTTTTGCCATAAAGTGAAACCAGTGAACTTTAGTAACCTCAGTGATACACTGCAGGAGCCATTGCCTCCTGTGAGTGTGTCACTGACGGTCCTATAGAGCGGTGACATCAACCCTAACCCTAACCGTAAACGTGACAGAAATACGTGGCACTTTAATACGTGACACTGAAATACGTGGCACTTACATACGTGGCACTGAAATACGTGGCACTGAAATACGTGTCACGTGGTACTTACATACGTGGCACTTACATGCGTGGCACTTACATGCGTGGCACTTACATGCGTGGCACTGAAATATCGTGGCACTATGACTGTCAGAAAATGTTCATTAAACGGTTAGGGGTGAGGTTAGAGGTAGGGTTAGGGTTTGGATCCCTTTATCACCCTGATGGTGGTGGGTGGTGTTTCAGTGTTTTTTTCTGTTTTTTTTCTATAAAAACGCATGCGTTTTTAACGCAAACGCATGTGCTTAAAAACGCATGCGTTTACATAGACAGCAATGCATTTTTTTGCCGCAAATAAACGCATGCGTTTTTTTGCGGCAAAAAACGCCGCTAAAAATTACTACAGGTTGCATTTCTGCAAATGAACGCGCGCGTACAAAAACGCATGCGTTGCCATAAACGCGTCAAAACGCATGCGGAAAAAACGCATGCGTATTTAATGTTAAGTATAGGAAAAAACGCATGCGTTTTTTAGCACTAAAACGCAGCGTCCCAAAACGCAAGTGTGAAACTAGCCTCAGTGCCGGAATTGGCGCATCTTACAGATGCGCCTTTTCTGGGGTGGCTGCGGACTGGTATTTGTAGCAGGGGGGGACCAATATCCATGGCCCCTCTCTAGGCTATGAATATCAGCCCGCAGCTGTCTGCATAGCCTTTCTGGCTATAAAATATAGGGGGACCCCACGTCATTTTTTTGGGGGGTCCCCCTATTTTAATAGCCAGTAAAGGCTACGCAGACAGCTGCGGGCTGATATTCATAGCAGGCTACAAATATTGGCCCCCGGCCGTCGGCTTTCCCCCTCTTGCGCAGAAAATTGCGCGGGAGCCCACGCCGTTTTTTTCAGTTTTTTATTAAACGCTCATTAAGGCCTGTTTCACACTTGCGTCGGCACGGGTCCATCGCTATGCGACGGGCCGACGTACCGACGCACGTTGTGAAATTTGTGCACGTCGTGGGCAGCGGATGCAGTTTTTCAACGCATCCGCTGCCCATTCTGAAGTCCGGGGAGGAGGGGGCGGAGTTTTGGCCGCGCATGCGCGGTAGAAAATGGCAGACGCGACGGACGTGCCAACGGTCCGCCAAAACACGACGCATCCGTTGCACGATGGACGCAACGTGTGGCCATCCTTCGCGATCCTTCACTAATACACGTCTATGGGTAAAAAACGCATCCTGCGAGCACATTTGCAGGATCCGTTTTTTCCAAAAAAGACGGATTGCGGAAAACGCAAGTGTGAAAGTAGCCTTATAGAAACATCGGCCTTTCTATTATATATCTATGGATATATCTATCTATAGATACATAGATGTATCTATCCATATATTTGAGTGCTTTCACACATCAGGTTTTTGCCGTGAGGCACATTCTGGCGAGTTTTGAAAAAAACGGATCAATTTTTTTCCGTCGGATCCGTTTTTTTCTCATAGAGTTTCATCCGTTTTTTGCCGGATCCGTCAAAAAAGCTGTTTCCTCTGGATGGAAAACACATACAGAGGAACGTTTTTTCTGTCCGGCGAAAAAACGCACAGCGATGGATCCGGCCAAGAAACGTATGAAACTGAGCTGTGAAATTATGAATCCGGCCTTGGAATCCTTTTTTTCATGCATGTTTCCATTCAAATCATGCACATTTTCCGTTTATTTACTTATTTCCAAAAACGGCATTAAAACTGCGCATAAACCGCACCAAAAACTGCATCAAAACTGCACCAAAAACTGCATCAAAACCTGGTGCAGTTTTGGTGCGGTTTTGATACAGTTTTTGGTGCAGTTTTGATGCAGTTCTTGGTGTGGTTTTGGTGCGGCTTTTTCCGCAGCATGTGCACAACAAGTCTGCGGCTCCCATAGACTTACATTGGTTGTACACTACACTGCGGATTTGATGCAATTCAGTGCAGCAAAAAACGCTGCGGATCTGCAATCAGATCCGCAACGGGTGCACACAGCCTTAGCATTTAGTGAACCTAGCAAAAAAGCCAAGCAAACAACAAGTGTGGGATTGCCCTTTTTTGCCATTTCATTGCACTTTGAATTTTTTTCACATTTTCTGCTACACGACATGGTAAAACCAATGGTGTCGTTCAAAAGTAGAACTTGTCACGCAAAAGATCACATGGCCATATTGACGGAAAAATTATGGCTCTGGAAAGAAGGGGAGCGATAAACAAAAACAAAAAAGCTCCAGGGGGTGAAGGGGTTTAGAAACATGGATATGGACATACCTATGGAAATAGACATAGATATATCTGTATGTATCTATCTATCTATCTGTCTGTCTATCCCATATCTATCTATCTATCTGTCCATTTATCTGTGTGTAATGGAGTGTGGGTTGGACAAATGTAAAAGAGGAGGTTGGACAGAAATGACATCACAAATCTTTCTGAAGCTAAAGGAGGGAGAGGAGGGAGGGGTTGGGGTGTGTTTTGGAGTGGGTGTGGTAGGTTCGTGCTTAGTAGCAGTGCAATGCATCATGGAACTTGTACTATTAGAGCACAGTAACTCAGGAGAAAGGAAGTTGTCGATTAACCCCATGAGAGCTGAATCCAGCACTAAAGATGTGCTGCTACAGCATGATAAAAGGTAATATTGCTAAAATAAACAGTAGATGTTTTCAGTGGCCCATAATAGCAAGATTTATGAAAAAAAAAAAAAAAAGGTTATAGTAGTGGACAACTTCTTTAAGCAGGCCACAGGTTTCTAGCAATATGGGAAATAAAAATGATCTCTCTGCTGCTAAAAAGCATTAAAGAGTGCAATGCCTTGGACAAGGTATGAAAATATTAGATATTTCACTTAAACTTGAGAGAGCGATCATCATGCTGTGAAGAGATTTGTGACTGAAACAGAGCACAGTTTATGCAGATAAAGGCATAATGAGGAAGGTTTCTGCCAGACAAATTCATTGGATTAAAGGGAACCTGTCACCCCCAAAAATCGAGGGTGAGCTAAGCCCACCAGCATCAGGGGCTTATCTACAGCATTCTGTAATACTGTAGATAAGCCCCCGATGTATCCAAAAAGATGAGAAAAAGAGGTTAGATTATACTCACCCAGGGGCGGTCCTGGTCCGGTCCGATAGGAGGTGCAGGACCGGACCGCGACACCCATCTTCATCAGATGACATCCTCTTCTGGTCTTCACGCTGCGGCTCCGGGCCTCTCTGACCTTTCCCGGCGCCTGCACACTGCAGTACTTAGCTCTGCCCTCAACAGGGCAAAGTACGCTGAAGCATGAAGACCAGAAGAGGACGTCATCCTATGAAGACGGGAAGCCCCGGAACCAGACCGCAACGCCCATCGGATCGGACCGCCAAGGTGAGTATAATATAACCTTTATTTCTCATTTTTCAGGATACATCAGGGGCTTATCTACAGCATTCCAAAATGCTGTAGATAAGCCCCTGATTAGGCTTAACTCACCATCGATTTTGGGGGTGACAGGTTCCCTTTAAGAGAGCAGCTGCTAAAATACCATTACAAAGCAGCAGTTATTTGGTACTGCTGTGTTGTGAATTTGCTTTTTGCTCCCTCTAGTGGTTACTAGTTTTTTGACTCTGGTTTTTCTGTCATTCCTTTTATCCGCACCTGGGTCGTTAGTTAGGGGTGTTGCTATATAAGCTCCCTGGACCTTCAGTTCAATGCCTGGCAACGTAGTTATCAGAGCTAGTCTGCTGTGCTTTTGTCTACTGATCCTGGTTCCAGTTATATCAGCTAAGTCTGCCTTTTGCTTTTTGCTATTTGTTTTGGTTTTGTATTTTTGTCCAGCTTGTTCCAAATCTATATCCTGACCTTTGCTGGAAGCTCTAGGGGGCTGGTGTTCTCCCCCCGGACCGTTAGACGGTTCGGGGGTTCTTGAATTTCCAGTGTGGATTTTGATAGGGTTTTTGTTGACCATATAAGTTACCTTTCTTTATTCTGCTATCAGTAAGCGGGCCTCTCTGTGCTAAACCTGGTTCATTTCTGTGTTTGTCATTTCCTCTTACCTCACCGTCATTATTTGTGGGGGGCTTCTATCCAGCTTTGGGGTCCCCTTCTCTGGAGGCAAGAAAGGTCTTTGTTTTCCTCTACTAGGGGTAGCTAGATTCTCCGGCTGGCGCGTGTCATCTAGAATCAACGTAGGAATGATCCCCGGCTACTTCTAGTGTTGGCGTTAGGAGTAGATATATGGTCAACCCAGTTACCACTGCCCTATGAGCTGGATTTTTGTATTCTGCAGACTTCCACGTTCCTCTGAGACCCTCGCCATTGGGGTCATAACAGTTTGCCAGGCCCGTATTAAATGTTTAATGCATTGCAGAAGAGGGATTATAAGAAAGAAGATTCTGAGGTTTTTTTTTTTTTTTTTCTTCTTCCCCTTTACCTCAGAGTGGCTATGCTTGCTGCAGACATGAATGTCCAGACCTTGATTACAAGTGTGGACCAGCTGGCTACTCGTGTGCAGGGCATACAAGACTATGTTATCAGAAATCCTAGGTCAGAACCTAAAATACCGATTCCTGAACTGTTTTCCGGAGACAGGTTTAAGTTTAGGAATTTCGTGAATAATTGTAAATTGTTTTTGTCCCTGAGACCCTGTTCATCTGGAGATTCTGCTCAGCAAGTAAAAATTGTTATTTCGTTCTTATGGGGCGACCCTCAGGATTGGGCTTTTTCGCTGGCGCCAGGAGATCCGGCATTGGCTGATCTTGATGCGTTTTTTCTGGCGCTCGGTTTACTTTATGAGGAACCCAATCTTGAGATTCAGGCAGAAAAGGCCTTGCTGGCTATGTCTCAGGGGCAGGACGAGGCTGAAGTGTATTGCCAAAAATTTCGGAAATGGTCCGTGCTGACACATTGGAACGAGTGTGCACTGGCCGCTAATTTTAGAAATGGCCTTTCTGAAGCCATTAAGAATGTTATGGTGGGTTTTCCCATTCCCACAGGTCTGAATGATACTATGGCACTGGCTATTCAAATTGACCGGCGGTTGCGGGAGCGCAAAACCGCAAATTCCCTCATGGTGTTGTCTGAACAGACACCTAATTCGGTGCAATGTGATAGAAAAACCGCAAATTCCCTCATGGTGTTGTCTGAACAGACACCTGATTTAATGCAATGTGATAGAATCCTGACTAGAAATGAGCGGAAAATTCATAGACGCCAGAATGGCTTGTGCTACTACTGTGGTGATTCTACACATGTTATCTCAGCATGCTCTAAACGTATAGCTAAGGTTGTTAGTCCTGTTACCGTTGGTAATTTGCAACCTAAATTTATTCTGTCTGTAACTTTGATTTGCTCACTGTCATCTTATCCTGTCATGGCGTTTGTAGATTCAGGTGCTGCCCTGAGTCTCATGGATCTCTCATTTGCTAAGCGCTGTGGTTTTACTCTTGAACCATTAGAAAATCCTATTCCTCTTAGGGGTATTGATGCTACACCATTGGCAGCAAATAAACCGCAGTATTGGACACAGGTTACCATGTGCATGACTCCTGAACACCGCGAGGTGATACGTTTCCTGGTTTTACATAAAATGCATGATTTGGTTGTTTTAGGGCTGCCATGGTTACAGACCCATAATCCAGTCCTGGACTGGAAGGCTATGTCAGTCTCAAGTTGGGGCTGTCGTGGTATTCATGGGGATTCCCTGCCTGTGTCTATTGCTTCTTCTACGCCTTCGGAAGTTCCGGAGTATTTGTCTGATTATCAGGATGTCTTCAGTGAGTCTGAGTCCAGTGCACTGCCTCCTCATAGGGACTGTGACTGTGCTATAGATTTGATCCCGGGCAGTAAATTTCCTAAGGGAAGACTGTTTAATCTGTCGGTACCTGAACATACCGCTATGCGTTCATATATCAAGGAGTCTCTGGAGAAAGGACATATTCGTCCGTCTTCTTCCCCTCTTGGTGCGGGATTCTTTTTTGTGGCAAAAAAGGACGGATCTTTGAGACCTTGTATTGATTATCGGCTTTTGAATAAGATCACTGTCAAATTTCAGTATCCTTTACCGCTGTTGTCTGACTTGTTTGCCCGGATTAAGGGTGCCAAGTGGTTCACCAAGATAGACCTTCGTGGTGCGTACAACCTTGTGCGCATTAAGCAAGGTGATGAATGGAAAACCGCATTCAATACGCCCGAAGGTCATTTTGAGTACTTAGTGATGCCTTTTGGGCTCTCCAATGCGCCTTCAGTTTTTCAGTCCTTTATGCATGACATTTTCCGGAAGTATCTGGATAAATTTTTGATTGTTTATCTGGATGATATTTTGTTTTTTTCTGATAATTGGGATTCGCATGTGGAGCAGGTCAGGTTGGTCTTTAAAATTTTGCGTGAAAATTCTTTGTTTGTCAAGGGCTCAAAGTGTCTCTTTGGTGTACAGAAGGTTCCCTTTTTGGGGTTCATTTTTTCCCCTTCTGCTGTGGAGATGGACCCAGTCAAGGTCCGAGCTATTCTTGATTGGACTCAGCCCTCGTCAGTTAAGAGTCTTCAGAAGTTCTTGGGCTTCGCTAACTTCTACCGTCGTTTTATCGCTAATTTTTCTAGCATTGTGAAACCTTTGACGGATATGACCAAGAAGGGCTCCGATGTAGCTAACTGGGCTCCTGCTGCCGTGGAGGCTTTCCAGGAGTTGAAACGCCGGTTTACTTCGGCGCCTGTTTTGTGCCAGCCTGACGTCTCACTTCCCTTTCAGGTTGAGGTGGATGCTTCGGAGATTGGGGCAGGGGCCGTTTTGTCGCAGAGAGGCCCTGGTTGCTCTGTTATGAAACCTTGTGCCTTTTTCTCTAGGAAGTTTTCGCCTGCCGAGCGAAATTATGATGTGGGCAATCGGGAGTTGTTGGCCATGAAATGGGCATTTGAGGAGTGGCGTCATTGGCTCGAGGGTGCTAAGCATCGTGTGGTGGTCTTGACTGATCACAAAAATCTGATGTATCTCGAGTCTGCTAAACGCCTTAATCCGAGACAGGCCCGCTGGTCATTGTTTTTCTCCCGCTTTGATTTTGTTGTCTCGTATTTACCAGGTTCAAAGAATGTGAAGGCCGATGCTCTTTCTAGGAGCTTTGTGCCTGATGCTCCTGGAGTCACTGATCCTGTTGGTATTCTTAAAGATGGAGTTATCTTGTCAGCTATTTCTCCGGATCTGCGACGTGTGTTGCAGAGATTTCAGGCTGATAGGCCTGAGTCTTGTCCACCTGACAGACTGTTTGTCCCGGATAAGTGGACCAGCAGAGTCATTTCCGAGGTTCATTCCTCGGTGTTGGCAGGTCACCCGGGAATTTTTGGCACCAGAGATCTGGTGGCCAGGTCCTTTTGGTGGCCTTCCTTGTCAAGGGATGTGCGGTCATTTGTGCAGTCCTGTGGGACTTGTGCTCGAGCTAAGCCTTGCTGTTCTCGTGCCAGCGGTTTGCTCTTGCCCTTGCCTGTCCCGAAGAGACCTTGGACACATATCTCCATGGATTTCATTTCTGATCTTCCGCTATCTCAGGGCATGTCCGTTATCTGGGTGATATGTGATCGCTTCTCCAAGATGGTCCATTTGGTTCCTTTGCCTAAGCTGCCTTCCTCTTCCGATCTGGTTCCTGTGTTTTTCCAGAACGTGGTTCGTTTGCACGGCATCCCTGAGAATATTGTGTCAGACAGAGGATCCCAGTTCGTTTCCAGGTTCTGGCGATCCTTTTGTAGTAGGATGGGCATTGATTTGTCGTTTTCGTCTGCTTTCCATCCTCAGACTAATGGACAGACGGAGCGAACCAATCAGACTTTGGAGGCTTATTTGAGGTGTTTTGTCTCTGCTGATCAGGACGATTGGGTGACATTCTTGCCGTTGGCTGAGTTTGCCCTTAATAATCGGGCTAGTTCCGCCACCTTGGTTTCGCCTTTTTTCTGCAACTCTGGTTTCCATCCTCGCTTTTCTTCGGGTCATGTGGAGCCTTCTGACTGTCCTGGGGTGGATTCTGTGGTGGATAGGTTGCAGCAGATCTGGAATCATGTGGTGGACAACTTGAAGTTGTCACAGGAGAAGGCTCAGCGCTTTGCCAACCGCCGTCGCGGTGTGGGTCCCCGACTACGCGTTGGGGATTTGGTATGACTTTCTTCCCGCTTTGTTCCTATGAAGGTCTCCTCTCCCAAATTTAAACCTCGTTTTATTGGGCCTTACAAGATATTGGAAATCCTTAATCCTGTATCTTTTCGTCTGGATCTTCCTGTGTCGTTTGCTATTCACAATGTATTTCATAGGTCCTTGTTGCGGCGGTACATTGTGCCTGTAGTTCCTTCTGCTGAGCCTCCTGCTCCGGTGTTGGTTGAGGGCGAGTTGGAGTACGTGGTGGAGAAGATCTTGGATTCTCGCCTCTCCAGGCGGAGGCTTCAGTACCTGGTCAAGTGGAAGGGCTATGGTCAGGAGGATAATTCCTGGGTGGTCGCCTCTGATGTTCATGCGGCCGATTTAGTTCGTGCCTTTCATGCCGCTCATCCTGATCGCCCTGGTGGTCGTGGTGAGGGTTCGGTGACCCCTCACTAAGGGGGGGGTACTGTTGTGAATTTGCTTTTTGCTCCCTCTAGTGGTTACTAGTTTTTTGACTCTGGTTTTTCTGTCATTCCTTTTATCCGCACCTGGGTCGTTAGTTAGGGGTGTTGCTATATAAGCTCCCTGGACCTTCAGTTCAATGCCTGGCAACGTAGTTATCAGAGCTAGTCTGCTGTGCTCTTGTCTACTGATCCTGGTTCCAGTTATATCAGCTAAGTCTGCCTTTTGCTTTTTGCTATTTGTTTTGGTTTTGTATTTTTGTCCAGCTTGTTCCAAATCTATATCCTGACCTTTGCTGGAAGCTCTAGGGGGCTGGTGTTCTCCCCCCGGACCGTTAGACGGTTCGGGGGTTCTTGAATTTCCAGTGTGGATTTTGATAGGGTTTTTGTTGACCATATAAGTTACCTTTCTTTATTCTGCTATCAGTAAGCGGGCCTCTCTGTGCTAAACCTGGTTCATTTCTGTGTTTGTCATTTCCTCTTACCTCACCGTCATTATTTGTGGGGGGCTTCTATCCAGCTTTGGGGTCCCCTTCTCTGGAGGCAAGAAAGGTCTTTGTTTTCCTCTACTAGGGGTAGCTAGATTCTCCGGCTGGCGCGTGTCATCTAGAATCAACGTAGGAATGATCCCCGGCTACTTCTAGTGTTGGCGTTAGGAGTAGATATATGGTCAACCCAGTTACCACTGCCCTATGAGCTGGATTTTTGTATTCTGCAGACTTCCACGTTCCTCTGAGATCCTCGCCATTGGGGTCATAACACTGCTGGTACCTCTGGACTCCCTCAAACCTCAAGATGTAGGATCCTTCAAAGGCTTGCTGTGGTGCAAAAACCTACTATTCGGCCACCCCTAAAAAGTGTTCACAAACAGAAACGGTTGCAGTGGGCCCAGACATACATGAAGACTAATTTCCAAACAGTCTTGTTTACTGATGAGTGTCGAGCAACCCAGGATGGTCCAGATGGATGGAGTAGTGGATGGTTGGTGGATGGCCACCATGTCCCAACAAGGCTGCGACGTCAGCATGGAGGTGGAGGAGTCATGTTTTGAGCCGGAATGATGGGGAAACAGCTGGTAGGGCCTTTAAGGTTCCTGAAGGTATGAAAATGACCTCTGCAAAGTATATAGAGTTTCTGACTGACAACTTTCTTCCAAGGTATAAAAAGCAGAAACGTGCCTTCAGGAGCAAAATCATCTTCATGCATGACAATGCACCATCTCATGCTGCAAAGAATACCTCTGAGTCATTGGTTGCTATGGGAATGAAAGGAGACAAACTCATGGTGTGGCCACCATCTTCCCCTGACCTCAACCCTATAGAGAACCTTTGGAGTATCATCAAGCAAAAGATCTATGAGGGTGGGAGGTAGTTCACATCAAAACAGCAGCTCTGGGAGGCTATTCTGACTTCATGCAAAGAAATACAAGTAGAAACTCTCCAAAAACTCACAAGTTCAATGGATGCAAGAATTGTGAAGGTGATATCAAAGAAGAGTTCCTATGTTAACATGTAACTTGGCCTGTTAGGATGTTTTGGAGTTAAATAGCTTTTTTGTCCAGCAAATGTGACCTCCTAATGCTGCAAATTCCACAAATGAGCATTTTCAGTTCTTTAAAACATATCAAATGTTTAGAAATTCTACTGTGACTAATAATTTGGAACAGTGCATTTTGAGTTTTTAAACATTTTGAGATTATACTGTTGCTATCATTGGGAGGTTTCTTCAATAAAATTTGATGTATAATCTAACGGGTGATGACTTTTATTAGACTGACTGTCATTTGCACCGACCATTTAGGAAAATCTGAGAAAAATATAATTTGCATAATAATTTGGAACATGGTGTAGTGATTGTGCAACCAAATCAAAGTCACTGAGCTCTGACATAAAAAAAAAAAAATAGTGATACAAAGTGATCCAGATACAGCCTGTGTATACTTAACGCGGGCGTCTGTGCACACATAGTGGGCATGAGATTTCTTGAAATTCCATAAACTATGCTGTAACATCAGCGTTTACACATAGGAATGCATTGATCCGCTTACTTTCCACATGTGGCTATGCCCACCATGCGGGAAGTAGGCGGATCATGTGCGGTTGGTACCCAGGGTGGAGGAGAGGAGAGTCTCCTCCAGACCGTGGGAACCATATAATTGCAAAAAAAAAAATAAAAAAAAATCGTGATCTCACCTTTCGGCGTCCCCGGCAGCCTTCCCGCTCCTCGCGATGTTTCCGTTCCGAATAATGCCTTGCGGCAAGTACCTGTGATGACGTAGCGGTCTTGTGTGATGCTACATCATCACAGGTACTTCATTCTCGCAATGCATTACTAGGAACGGGAGCATCAGGGACGCTCCGGGAAACGCCGCGGGGAACGCCAGAAGGTGAGAATATCACAATTTTTTTTTTATTATTTTTAACATTATATCTTTTTGCTGCATAGGCAGCATCAATAGTAAAAAGTTGGTCACATTTGTCAAACACTATGCTTGACAAGTGTGACCAACCTGCCAGTTTTCCAAGTGATGCTACAGAGTGCTTGGAAAATGCTAGCATTCTGCAAGTTAATTACGCTTGTAAAACGCTAGTGTTTAGCGGGAAAACGCTTGCCAATTCTGAAAGCATTTTTCCCACGGCAGGGAGTTCCGTAATTGCAGTGGAAATTTCAGCGGCAATTCCGGACATGTGCACATAGCCTAAAGAGAATGCTTAGGGTATGTTTCCACGGTCAGGATTGCATCAATATTTGCTCAGGATTTGACGCAGGTAAAATCTGCACCTGAGGTCACCTGCATTTTTGATGCGCTTTTACATGCATTTTTTTCATGCGGATGTGTGTTTTTGTAAACCAAATAAAGATATCCAAAAACAAACAAAAAAAAAAAGAATTGTGATGTCATTTCTTGGCCAAACTCTTCATTTACATACTCCATTGAAGAATAACTTTAGACACACTGATAGAGGATAGATAGATAATACCAAGCCCGATGTTTAGTAATAAACATAATAAAATGTTAATAAAGAGTTAGGCCGAGATCACACATGCGAGAAACTCAGATGAGTCTCACATCTTAATACCAGGCACTGCCGTAAGCACTCAGGAGCGGAGCATGCTGTTGCATGTATTTCTATGTAGCTGCATGCTTCGTTCCTGAGTGCCAGCAGCAGTGACGGGTATTAAGATGAGAGACACGTCCAAGTTTCTCGCATGTGTGATCCTGGTCTTAAATAAAGACACAAACAAGAAATCTGCTTTGGCCGGGGTCACACTGGCAAGAAACTCACATGAGTCTCGCAGCTCAATACCATGGGACACATGGGACCGGAGTGCGCGGCTGCGTGTGTATATCTATGCAGCTGATCGCTCCGGTCCCGAGTGGCGGCGGCAGTGCCGGGTGTTGAGGCGATAAATTTGTGAGTTTCTTGCAAGTGTGACCCCGGCCTTAAAACGCAATATCTGTTTAACCCCTTTACCCCCAAGGGTGGTTAGCACATTAATGACCGGGCCAATTTTTACAATTCTGACCACTGTCCCTTTATGAGGTTATAACTCTGGAACGCTTCAACGGATCTCGGCGATTCTGACATTGTTTTCTCGTGACATATTGTACTTCATGATAGTGGTAAAATTTCTTCGATATAACTTGCGTATTTGTGAAAAAAACGGAAATGTGGCGAAAATTTTTAAAATTTCCCAATTTTCTAACTTTGAATTTTTATGCCCTTAAATCACAGAGATATGTCACACAAAATACTTAATAGGTAACATTTCCCACATGTCTACTTTACATCAGCACAATTTAGGAACGAACATTTTTTTGTTAGGGAGTTATAAGGGTTAAAAGTTGACCAGCAATTTCTCATTTTTACAACACCATTTTTTTTTTTAGGGACCACATCTCATTTGAAGTCATTTTGAGGGGTCTATATGATAGAAAATACCAAAGTGTGACACCATTCTAAAAACTGCACCCCTCAAGGTGCTCAAAACCACATTCAAGAAGTTTATTAACCCTTCAGGTGTTTCACAGGAATTTTTGGAATGTTTAAATAAAAATTAACATTTAAATTTTTTTATTTTTTATTTTATTTTTTTTACACAAAATTTATTTCAGCTCCAATTTGTTTTATTTTAACAAGGGTAACAGGAGAAAATGGACTCCAAAAGTTGTTGTGCAATTTGTCCTGAGTACGCCGATACCCCATATGTGGGGGTAAGCCACTGTTTGGGCGCATGGCAGAATTCGGAAGGGGAGGAGCGCCATGGTGACCTTTCAATGCAAAACTGACTGGAATTGAGATGGAATGCCATGTTGCATTTGGAGAGCCCCTGATGTGCCTAAACATTGAAACCCCCAACAAGTGACACCATTTTGGAAAGTAGACCCCCTAAGGAACTTATCTAGATGTGTTTTGAGAACTTTGAAACCCCAAGTGTTTCACTACAGTTTATAACGCAGAGCCGTGAAAATAATTTTTTTTTTTTTTTTTTTTTTTTTTCACAAAAATGATTTTTTAGCCCCCAGTTTTGTATTTTCACAAGGGTAACAGGATAAATTGGACCCAAAAGTTGTTGTCCAATTTGTCCTAAGTACGCTGATACCCCACATGTGGGGGGGAACCCCTGTTTGGGCGCATGGTAGAGCTCGGAAGGGAAGGAGCGCCATTTGGAATGCAGACTTAGATGGATTGGTCTGCAGGCATCACGTTGCATTTGCAGAGCCCCTGATGTACCCAAACAGTAGAAACCCCCAAAAGTGACCCCATATTGGAAACTAGACCTCCCAAGGAACTTATCTAGATGTGTTGAGAACTTTGAACCCCCAAGTGTTTCACTACAGTTTACAACGCAGAGCCGTGAAAATAATTTTTTTTTTCACAAAAATGATTTTTAGCCCCCCAAATTTATATTTTCCCAAGGGTAACAAGAGAACTTGGACCCCAAAAGTTGTTGTCCAATTTGTCCTGAGTAGGCTGATGCCCCATATGTTGAAACCCCTGTTTGGGCGCACGGGAAAGCTCAGAAGGGAAGGAGCACTGTTTTACTTTTTCAATGCAGAATTGGCTGGAATTGAGATCGGACGCCATAGTTACATAGTTATTAAGGTTGAAGGAAGACTAAGTCCATCTAGTTCAACCCATAGCCTAACCTAACATGCCCTAACATGTTGATCCAGAGGAAGGCAAAAAAAAACC
The DNA here is from genome assembly GCF_051348905.1 of Ranitomeya variabilis. Taxonomy (NCBI): domain Eukaryota; kingdom Metazoa; phylum Chordata; class Amphibia; order Anura; family Dendrobatidae; genus Ranitomeya; species Ranitomeya variabilis. Next base: position 820,122,352 of record NC_135232.1, on the reverse strand, counting down.
CATGTGGCAAAGAGTAACTCCACCATGGGGAAAAAAATTCCTTCCCGACTCCACATACGGCAATCAGACTAGTTCCCTGGATCAACGCCTTATCAAGGAATCTAGTGTACAGTGGGGCAAAAAAGTATTTAGTCAGTCAGCAATAGTGCAAGTTCCACCACTTAAAAAGATGAGAGGCGTCTGTAATTTACATCATAGGTAGACCTCAACTATGGGAGACAAACTGAGAAAAAAAAATCCAGAAAATCACATTGTCTGTTTTTTTATCATTTTATTTGCATTTTATGGTGGAAAATAAGTATTTGGTCAGAAACAAACAATCAAGATTTCTGGCTCTCACAGACCTGTAACTTCTTCTTTAAGAGGCTCCTCTTTCCTCGACTCATTACCTGTAGTAATGGCACCTGTTTAAACTTGTTATCAGTATAAAAAGACACCTGTGCACACCCTCAAACAGTCTGACTCCAAACTCCACTATGGTGAAGACCAAAGAGCTGTCAAAGGACACCAGAAACAAAATTGTAGCCCTGCACCAGGCTGGGAAGACTGAATCTGCAATAGCCAACCAGCTTGGAGTGAAGAAATCAACAGTGGGAGCAATAATTAGAAAATGGAAGACATACAAGACCACTGATAATCTCCCTCGATCTGGGGCTCCACGCAAAATCCCACCCCGTGGGGTCAGAATGATCACAAGAACGGTGAGCAAAAATCCCAGAACCACGCGGGGGGACCTAGTGAATGAACTGCAGAGAGCTGGGACCAATGTAACAAGGCCTACCATAAGTAACACACTACGCCACCATGGACTCAGATCCTGCAGTGCCAGACGTGTCCCACTGCTTAAGCCAGTACATGTCCGGGCCCGTCTGAAGTTTGCTAGAGAGCATTTGGATGATCCAGAGGAGTTTTGGGAGAATGTCCTATGGTCTGATGAAACCAAACTGGAACTGTTTGGTAGAAACACAACTTGTCGTGTTTGGAGGAAAAAGAATACTGAGTTGCATCCATCAAACACCATGCCTACTGTAAAGCATGGTGGTGGAAACATCATGCTTTGGGGCTGTTTCTCTGCAAAGGGGCCAGGACGACTGATCCGGGTACATGAAAGAATGAATGGGGCCATGTATCGTGAGATTTAGGCTAGTTTCACACTAGCGTTAACTGCAATACGTCGCAAATGCGTCGTTTTTGCGAAACGCCGCATCCAGCAAAAGTTTTTGCTGGATACGTTGTTTCGTCATAGAGTAACATTAGCGACGCATTTGCGACGCATTTGCGACGCATTTCAAAACGGTGAATGCGTTTGGCGGCGTTTGGGCGTATGGTAGCGGTCCGTCGGGAGAAAAAAACGTTACATGTAACGTTTTTTGCTCCCGACGGTCCGCTTTTTCCGACCGCGCATGCGCAGTCGGAACTCCGCCCCCACCTCCCCGCACTTCCCCGCACATCACAATGGGGCAGCGGATGCGTGGGAAATATGCATCCGCTGCCCCCGTTGTGCGGCGGAGACCACACTAGCGTCGGGAACGTCGGCCCGACGCGCAGCGACGGGTTGTTCCCGACGCTAGTGTGAAAGTAGCCTTAGAGTGCAAACCTCCTTCCATCAGCAAGGGCATTGAAGTTGAAACATGGCTGGGTCTTTCAACATGACAATGATCCAAAGCACACCGCCAGGGCAACGAAGGAGTGGCTTCGTAAGAAGCATTTCAAGGTCCTGGAGTGGCCTAGCCAGTCTCCAGATCTCAACCCTATAGAAAACCTTTGGAGGGAGTTGAAAGTCCGTGTTGCCAAGCGAAAAGCCAAAAACATCACTAGAGGAGATCTGCATGGAGGAATGGGCCAAAATACCAACAACAGTGTGTGGCAACCTTGTGAAGACTTACAGAAAACGTTTAACCTCTGTCATTGCCAACAAAGGATATATTACAAAGTATTGAGATGAAATTTTGTTTCTGACCAAATACTTATTTTCCACCATAAAATGCAAATAAAATGATAAAAAAACAGACAATGTGATTTTCTGGATTTTTTTTTCTCAGTTTGTCTCCCAAAGTTGAGGTCTACCTATGATGTAAATTACAGACGCCTCTCATCTTTTTAAGTGGTGGAACTTGCACTATTGCTGACTGACTAAATACTTTTTTGCCCCACTGTATATACCCTGTAACATTATACTTTTCCAGAAAGATATCCAGTCCCCTCTTAAATTTAATTAATGAATCACTCATTACAACATCATACGGCAGAGAGTTCCATAGTCTCACTGCTCTTACAGTAAAGAATCCGCGTCTGTTATTATGCTTAAACCTTCTTTCCTCCAGACGTAGAGGATGCCCCCTTGTCCCTGTCTCAGGTCTATGATTAAAAAGATCATCAGAAAGGTCTTTGTACTGTCCCCTCATATATTTATACATTAAAATAAGATCACCCCTTAGCCTTCGTTTTTCCAAACTAAATGGCCCCAAGTGTAATAACCTATCTTGGTATTGCAGACCCCCCAGTCCTCTAATAACCTTGGTCGCTCTTCTCTGCACCCGCTCCAGTTCAGCTATGTCTTTCTTATACACATGTCGCATTTGGAGAGCCCCTGATGTGCCTAAACAGTGGAAACTCCCCAATTCTAACTGAAACCCTAATCCAAACACACCCCTAACCCTAATCCCAACGGTAACCCTAACCACACCCCTAACCCTGACACACCCCTAACTCTAATCCCAACCGTAAATGTAATCCAAACCCTAACCCTAACTTTAGCCCCAACCCTAACTTTAGCTCCAACCCTAGCTCCAACCCTAGCCCCAACCCTAACCCTAGCCCTAATGGGAAAATGGAAATAAATACATTTTTTTTAATTTTATTATTTTTCCCTAACTAAGGGGGTGATGAAGGGGGGTTTGATTTACTTTTATAGCATTTTTTATAGCGGATTTTTATGATTGGCAGCGGTCACACACTAAAAGATGCTTTTTATAGCAAAAACGTTTTTGCGTCTCCACGTTTTGAGACCTATAATTTTTCCATATTTTGGTCCACACAGTCATGTGAGGTCTTGTTTTTTGCGGGACGAGTCGACTTTTTTATTGGTAACATTTTCGGACACATGACAGTTTTTGATCGCTTTTTATTCCGATTTTTGTGAGGCAGAATGACCAAAAACCAGCTATTCATGAATTTCTTTTGGGGGAGGCGTTTATACCGTTACACGTTTGGTAAAATTGATAAAGCAGTTTTATTCTTCGGTTCAGTACGATTACAGCGATACCTCATTTATATCATTTTTTTATGTTTTGTCGCTTTTATACGATAAAAACTATTTTATAGAATAAATAATTATTTTGGCATCGCTTTATTCTGAGGACTATAACTTTTTTATTTTTTCTTTGATGACGCTGCATGGCGGCTCGTTTTTTGCAGGACAAGATGACGTTTTCAGCGGTACCATGGTTATTTATATCCGTCTTTTTGATCGTGTGTTATTCCACTTTTTGTTCAGCGGTATGATAATAAAGCGTTGTTTTTTGCCTTTTTTTTTTTTCCTACGGTGTTCCCTGAAGGGATTAACTAGTGGGACAGTTTTATAGGTTGGGTCGTTACGGACGCGGCGATACTAAATATTTGTACTTTTATTGTTTTTTTTTTATTTAGATAAAGAAATGTATTTATGGGAATATTTTTTATTTTATTTTTTTTTTAACACGTGGAAATTTTTTTTTACATTTTTACTTTGTCCCGGGGGGGGACATCACAGATCGCCGATCTGACAGTTTGCACAGCACTCTGTCAGATCGGCGATCTGACTTACAGTGCTGCAGGCTTACCAAGCGCTTGCTCTGAGCAGGCACTCGGTAAGCCACCTCCCTCCCTGCAGGACCCGGATGCCGCAGCCATTTTGGATCCGGGGAGAGGAGGTAAGAGACCCTCGGAGCAACACGATCACATCGCGTTGCTCTGGGGGTCTCAGGGAAGACCCTCCCTGCGCGATGCTTCCCTGTACCGCCGGCACACCGCGATCATGTTTGATCGCAGTGTGCCGGGGGCGGTCCGTGACCGCTCCTGGCACATAGTACCGGATGTCAGCTGCGATAGTCAGCTGACACCCGGCTGCGCTCCCCCCGTGAGCGCGGCCGATCACGCTGGACGTACTATCTCGTCGGTGGTCATACGGGCCCACCCCACCTCGACGGGATAGTACGTCCAATGTCAGAAAGGGGTTAATATGAAAAAAAAAAAAAAGTGATCTCCCACGCAATTTTCTGCGCCAGAGAGTGAAAGCCAGAGACTGGGGGACCGATGTTTGTAGCCTGGGAAGGGGTTAATACACATGGATCTTCCCAGGCTATGAATATCAGCCCGCAGCTGTATATTTACTGGCTATATAAATAGGGGGACCCCCCCCAAAAAAAAAAAAAAAAAAGTGGGGTCCCCGTATAATTTATAGCCAGAAAGGCTAAGCAGACAGCTGCAGGCTGATATTCGTAGCCTAGAGAGGGACCATGGATAATGCCCCCCCCCCCCCCCCAAGCTACAAATACCAGCTCCCAGCCGCCCCAGCAATGGAGCAACTGTAAGATGCACCAATTTCGGCGCTTAGCCTCTCTCATCCCACTGCCCTGTAGCGGTAGCATATGGGGTAATAAGGTGTTAAGCCGGCTTGGTAATGGAAAGGCGTCAATACCTACCATTACTAATCCTATAGTTGTGAAAAGGTTAATAAAACACACATGCAGAATAAAGTATTTTAATGAAATAAAACACCACACAGTTTTGATATCTTTATTGTACGCTTATTCCTGCGACGCCCTCATTCTCCTGAAAAAAAAAAGAAAAACAAATAATAATTCACCAACCGTATACTCCCTGTGTCCGACGTAGTCCAACTAATAACGAGTGTCCCACAACAAGACCAGCTCTGCTACATCTGGATGCCTGACATCCAGACATAGCAGAGCTTGTAGATGAACGCCGGAGATAACTCTCCAGCGATCACCTACACTGCAGTGTTCTCACAATCAGCTGACCGTGGGAACCAGACTAGTGACAGGAGATAACCCCCGGTCACGTGCATGGCAGTTCTTGCGATAAGCTAAGTTATCACGAGAACTGCAGTGGACGCAGACTTCCGGCGGCGGGACAGGTGAGCCCGCATGTAAATTAGTAGACATGCGTAGTAAGCTGCGTTTACGCAGTTACTACGTATGTGACTAATCATTAGATGCAGTTTTACCGCATCTAATGATAGTCTATGGGAAATTTACGGTGCGGCGACGCATTGTAAACAGACATGCTGCGTTCTGAAAAGAAGCGCCATATGTCCGTTTACACGGGTCTCCGCAGGCGTCTTTTAAAGCATAGTGGAGACAGGATTTCATGAAATCCCCTCCACTATGCTGTAACATCTGGACGCTGCGGCTCTACGCAACGTCAAACACACAGCGTTTCCTGACCGTTGAAACACACCCTTAGGCTATATTCACATATTGTGTTTCTGCATTTTGTATGCAAATTAATAGCTGCTTTTTACAGTACTAGCAAAAGCTATGAGATTTCAGAATTTTTTTTATCCCGACTGAATTGGCGAATTTGAAATATACAGCGGTTTTTAAATCTGCAGAATGTCAATTCTTTCAGCGTTTTCAGCATCATTCATCTATAAAAAGCAATGAGAAAGTGAAAAAACTGCTGCAAAACGTGCGACTGTGTTTTCAGTGAATAAAACTAACTTTATTAACCATGTACTGTAGACAAAGCGCAAAACCCCAAAAAAATGGTACCAAAGAAGAAAAAGCAAAAAAAAAAAAAAGCACCAGCAACACTTAAAAGGGTTGACTGGTCCAAAATCAGTAAGTCTGCAGTCACTGTATAAAAAAAAAGTTAACAAAAAGCTGCATGTGTACACGGCCTTACACAATCACAATAACATCCCCCTATACTGTTTGTGGACATCTGCACGTATCTGTGTATTTAACAGTTTGGACTGAGTGTGCACTACTTTAGGTTGAATGTTAATTATTTAAAGTTTTATTATACCCACTTCCTAGATTAGAGGGGCTGCCCACTCCTGTGACAACCCCCTCTTAAAGCGAACCTGGCATCAGGATTGTGCTGAGTAACCCACAGACGCCATCATGTTGGCGCTGTTAGGCCGGCGTCACACTCAGTGTATGAAAATACGTTCCATTTTTTACAGCCGTAATACGCAGAAATGTTCCCAAAATAGTGATCCGTATGTCATCCGTAGGCAGGGTGTGGCAGCGTATTTTGCGCATGGCATCCTCCGTATGTAATCCGTATGGCATCCGTACTGCGATATTTTCTCGCAGGCTTGCAAAACCAACATCTAATGCAAAAAAAAAAAAAAAAAGGGATATGAGATGGTTTACTGTATGTAAACCATGTCTCATATCCTGTCGGGTTTGTGAAGGAGAAAGAAAAAGCCGGCAATTGAATTACCGGCTTTTCTATAGAACACCGCTGCGTATTTCTCGCAAGTCACACTGCTGGTCCGTGTGTAATCCGTATTTTTCTCGCCCCCATAGACTTTCATTGGCGATTTTTTTTGCGCAATACAGTGACAAACGCAGCATGCTGTGATTTTCTACGGCCGTACAAGACCGTATAATACGGATCAGTAAAATACGGCAGATAGGAACTGGGACATAGAGAATCATTGTACCGTATGCAATCCGTATTTTCTGCACCTCTCATACATCCGTAAAACTCGCTAGTGTGACGCCGGCCTTACACTGATGAAAACTATACCTTGGCTGGTGAAATTAGTCTTGTTTAATCTTTAATTGTAGTTTTGAGTTAATGAGATTCTGGTGCTTCGTGGTGGCCTGTGGAGGGGGGGGGTTTAAGTGAGGCTCTGCTAAGCTTAGCTAATGTTAATAAATTAATTTTTTTATTTCATTATTTTTCGCTATCTAAGGGGGTCATTAAAAGGGGTTTTATTTACTTTTTTTTATTTTGATCACTGTGATAGTGTCTATCAGTTATCAAAATAAACCAAAAGGAAAATGTTCCCATTGTTGCCGGGTGCACAGTGATCAAAATAAAAAAAATAAATAAAAAACGCCCTTTTATCACCCTCTTAGATAGGGAAAAATAATGAAATTAAAAAAATATATTTCCATTCGGGTTAGAGTTGGGCTAAAGTTAGGGTTAGAGGTGTTTTGAGATTAGGGTTGGAGTTAGAATTGGGGGGTTTCCACTGTTTAGACACATCAGGGGTCTCCAAACGCGACGTGGTGCCACCATTGATTCCAGACAATTTTGCACTCAAAAAGTCAAACGGTGCTCCCTGCCTCCTGAGCCATGCCATGCACCAAAAGAGTGGCTTTCCCCCACATATGGGGTATCGTAATATTCAGGAGAAATTGCACAAGAAATTTTGTGCTCCATTTTCTCCGGATACCCTTGTGAAAATAAAAAAAATTGGTTCCAAAGTAAAATGTTCATTTTTCTCCTTCACATTGCTTTAGTTCTTGTGAAGCACCTGAAGGATTAATAAATTTCTTGAACGTGGTTTTGCGCACCTTCAGGGTGCAGTCTTAAGAATGGTGTCACTTTTGGGTATTTTCTATTATATTGACCCCTAAAGTCAATTCAAATGTGAGGTGGTCCCTAAAAACAAAAAAAAAAAAACAAAAAAAAGGTTTTATAAATTTTGTTGGAAAAATGAGAAATCCCTGGTCAACTTAACCCTTATAACTTCCTAACAAAACAAAAAAAAATTGTTTCCAAAATTGCGCTGATGTAAAGTAGACATGTGGGAAATGTTATTTCTAAAGTATTTTGTGTGACACCACTCTCTGATTTAAGATTATGAAAATTCAAAATTTTGAAAACTGCAAAATGTTCGCCACATTTGTGTTTTTTTTTTCATGAATACAAGTCATATAGAAGAAATTTTACCACTATGGCCGGGATCACAAATGCGAGAAAGTCGGCCGAGTCTCGCATGTTAATACCCGGCCCTGCCACCTGCACTCTGGAGTGGAGCGTGCGGCCACATAGCAATGTATGGAGCCGCACGCTCCGCTCCGGAGTGCAGGTGGCAGGGCCGGGTATTAACATGCGAGACTCGGACGACTTTCTTGCATGTGTGATCCCAGCCTAACATGAAGTACAATATGTCACAAATAAACAATCTCAGAATCAGTCGCATCCGTTGAAGCATTCCAGAGTTATAACCTCAAAGTGACAGTGGTCAGAATTGAAAAACACCAAGGTTACTTACGGGTAGCCGGTTTTTCCGGAGCCCATGACGGCACACCTGAGAGAGGGGATCCGCCCAGTCAGGACAGGAAACCCTACTGAAAATAAAAGGGCGGTACCTCTCTGTCGCTTCAGTTGGTTTTCAGAGCATGAGAGGCCCCCCTGGTTAGTACACATGGCAATCCAACACCACATTATATTAACTAAACACACCCAAAACAATAGTGCACACCGAAAGGGTGAAAAGGGCGGGAATATACGGGTGCCGTCATGGGCTCCGGAAAAAACGGCTACCCGTAAGTAACCTTGGTGTTTTCCCTTCCCCCATGACGGCACACCTGAGAGAATTTTGTAGAATGAAACCTTAGGGAGGGACCACCGCTTGTAGCACCCTTCTACCAAAGGTTAGGTCAGCAGAGGAAGAAAGATCTAGCCGGTAGTGTTTGAAAAAAGTTGAGGGTGAGGACCAGGTAGCAGCCTTGCAAATTTGATCAATTGATACCTTAGCCTTTCCTGCCCAGGAGGTAGCCACGGCTCTGGTGGAGTGAGCCTTGATGCCTTCGGGAACCGGAGTGCCACCCGCAGAGTAGGATAAACTAATGGCCTCCCTAATCCATCTGGCAATAGTACTTTCCAGGACGTCCCCCTGACAGTACGCTGGAGGACGTCCTCCTCCTCCTTGATGGGACAGGAAACAACACGAGAGGTTAAAAGGTCCCACTCCGCCCCCTTTCCTTTAGTGTTTTTCCTGTCCCTGCATGGAGGGACACACGAGAGAAGCTTACCGGACCGGAGGGCTCAGGGGGATCGTGCGGCTGGTCCAATATCCTTCCCCCTCGTCGATAGCCCAGGGCACATACTTCCCGGGTGGGAGTCCCTGTGCCCAGAGACCAGTCGAGCGGACGCGCTCCTGGGTGAGCCGCTTCCTCCCAGGGGGAGGCTCTCGGCTCGGGTGCCAGGAAATTCAAGAGGCGCCGGGAAGGTGGAAAGGCGCATAGGTCCACATGCTCTCATACGAGCATGCAGGGACAGCAGAACCTCCCGGCTTCAGCGTGCGTTCCACTGCGTGGAACGCGGAAGTAAGTGTATATCGTCACTTCCGGTGACGTCAGCGGCGTCATTTCCGGCGGATTCGGCGGCAGAACATGCGTTCCACAGTGTGGAACGCTGAAGCGTCTATAAAAAGGCGCCGGATTTGAAAATGGGCGTCCAGCGTTCTACTCGGCAAACGCTACAGTGAACCAGGACGCACATTCACAGGCGAGCCGGAAAGGAGGTCTGCAATGCCAGAGACTAGGGGTAAGTGCAGCAGTGCTGCTAAATCCCTATATGTATATCTGGCAGGAGATGTGCTATTTATATGGTATATTTATATTTAAACAGAGGATATGGATCCCAGGAGTGAGGAGGCTGGGGTAAGTGCGCATAGCGCATATTACCTTCCACGCTTATTCCTAAGTCACTAAGATATATTCACTCTTATACTTGGGATAAGGAGACTCAACAGACATCCCTGTCAGTGGCAAAAAAGTCAGGCAAGGCACTGACAAAGTCCAGACGATGCTCCATATGTAATGCAAAGTTGCCAGAAGCACATAAAAAGGAGTTGTGCGGAGCCTGCATCTCTAGAGTTGTAAGAGAAGAGCAACCGTCGTTATTATCCGAAATGAGATCTTTAATTCGGGAGGAGGTACAGAATTCATTAGCTACCATGACACAGCGGTACCCTTCCAGCCCAGGTCGGGGTCGCAAGAGACCACGGATGGACCTAGACCAGGACGATGTAGAGGCTTCATCTAAAGAAGAGTCAGACGGTAGAAGTTCGGATCACGAAGAAGGAGAATTACCATTGGAGGAACAGGATCAAGGAAGAAAGTTTCTATTTCCCGTGGAAGAGACAGAAGATTTAGTGCAAGCGGTGAGGAATACGATGCAGATGAAAGAAGAGCCGCGGTCAAAGTCCAGACAGGATTTGATGTTTGGAGGGCTTACGTCACAAAAACAGACGGTGTTCCCTGTAAGCGACCACCTAAAACAGATGATATTGCAAGAATGGAAGGATGCGGAACGTAGACTGATAGTGTCTCGGGAATTTAAAAGTCGTCTACCATTTGATCCGGAGGATATCAAGTCATGGGAGGAAATTCCGAAAGTTGACGTACCCATAGCCAAAGTTACTAAAAAAATGGCTATTCCATTTGAGGACTCTTCTAGTCTCAGAGACGCTATGGACCGCAAAGCAGACATTCTGTTGCGCCGTTCGTGGGAAACATCGGCAGCACTGATAAAAGCCAACATTGCAGCCACGTCAGTGGCTAGATCAATGTATTTGTGGATGGGGCAGTTAGAGGAACATTTGGTGAATAAAACCCCACGGGCCGATATAATTTCTTCCTTACCCATCATAAAGTCCGCCACAGCCTTTATGGCGGACACGTCAGCAGAATCCGTGAGATTTGCAGCCAGGAATAGTTCATTATCTAATGCAACTCATAGAGCTATATGGCTTAAATCTTGGTCAGGAGATAATGCATCAAAAAACAAGTTATGTGCTATTCCCTTTTCAGGGTCCAAAGTATTTGGACAGGCCTTAGACGACATTCTTGAATCTGCATCAGATAATAAAAAAGGTTTCCCTGAGGAAAAACCGAAAAAATTTCAGCCATTTCGGAAGAGACCCCCACCTCGAAGTTCCTATAGAGGCAAACAGCCGGACTATAGAGAACAGTGGAGATCCAGCAGAGGTGCCTATAGAGGAGCCTATAAATCAGAACCGAAGGGGAAGAAATTCCCTGTTTGGGTCAAGCCCTAGATCTAGGAGACAATGACGCCATAGGTATAGGGGGCAGGCTCAGTCTTTTTCTGGACAACTGGAAAAAAGTCACAAAAAATGCCTATGTCCTAAAAATTATTTCGGAAGGTTACAGGATAGAGCTCGTATCCCCGGCACCACAGAGGTGTATCCCACCTACCAAGGTGGCAAAAAATTCACCAATGTTCATAGACATTCTGAAGCTGTTCAGTTCTCAGGTTATAGTGCGGGTACCCACAACAGAAATAGCCAGAGGTCACTACTCTTCACTATTTTCAATTCCAAAGCCATCGGGAGAAACACGCACAATAATAAACCTAAAGCCCTTGAACGTCTATGTAAAATACAAAAGATTCAGAATGGAATCAATAAAAACAACTGTCCACCTCATAGACAAAGATGCTGTAATGTGTACGCTCGACCTAAAAAGCGCGTATCATCAGGTTCCAATCCATGCAACATCTCAGGAGCTTCTGAGGTTTTCTGTAAAATTTCCGGACCAAACCTGCCACCTTCAATTTCAATGTCTCCCGTTCGGCCTGGCGTCAGCACCGAGGATATTTACAAAATTGGTAGCGGAAGTGGTGGCATACTTAAGAAACGAAGGAATTACAATAATTCCTTATTTGGACGATTTTTTGCTGGTAGCCAGAACAAAAAACATCTTAATCCTACACAGGGATCGAGCCATTGCAGTCCTAGAATATCTAGGTTGTGTTGTAAATCAAGAGAAGTCACACATAAAACCCGAATCTCGGAAGGTATTTCTGGGAGTTCTTCTAGATGCCACCACAAGACAATCTTTTCTGCCAAGAGAAAAGCAGGTGTCAATAAGAGCATTAATCATGGAATTCCTAAAGCGTCAGGTTACCTTAAGATTGGCCATGAAGGTCTTAGGGAAGATGACGGCCTGTATCACTTGTGTAAGGTGGGCACAAGCTCACTCAAGATTGTTACAGGATCAGGTTCTCTCGGCATGGGATCGACGTCAGTCATCGCTGGACAGAATAATCCACCTATCAAAGGCAGTAAAAAAGTCATTGCACTGGTGGACACAATACAGCAACCTAAGACTGGGGGTTCCATGGACCTTGACCCCTTGCGTGGTGATCACTACAGATGCCAGCCAGTGGGGTTGGGGAGCCCATCTAGAAGGATCATTTATCCAGGGCAGGTGGCCAAAAGACATCAGTCAAAGATCTTCAAACTACAGAGAGCTTTACGCAATTTGGGAAGCTCTAAGAAGGAATCACTCCCGCTTGAAAAACAAACATGTGAAGATCCTAACGGACAACATGACAGCGGTATCCTTCATAAGACATCAAGGAGGTCCCAGACACAAACCACTTCAGGAATTGGCACGGAAAATATTTTTTTGGGCAGAGAACACAGTCCTGTCAATCACAGCAGTCCACTTAGAGGGATCTCAAAACGTCCTGGCAGATTATTTGAGCAGAAAAGAAATCTGTCCCACAGAATGGGAATTAAATCAAGAAATATTTCAACGATTATGTCATCGCTGGGGGACTCCCAGCATAGATCTATTCGCTACAAGAAAAAATTCGAAGGTGGCCAGATTCTATTCCCTCAACCCTACGGACATGCCGGAAGCAGTCGACGCCTTGAGTCAAACATGGATCAAACCACTATCTTATGCATTTCCTCCAATAGCACTCATTCCGAGGGTGCTCAGGAAGATTCAGGAAGACCAAGCAACGGTTCTGATGGTAGTGCCATTCTGGCCAAGAAGGAGCTGGTTTCCGTTGTTAGGAGCCATGACAATGGACAGTCCAGTCAGTCTTCCTCTATGGAAGGACATCATTCATCAAGGACCTGTGTTACATCAAAACCCAGAACGATTGCACCTTTCAGCATGGATCCTGAGAGGGACATCTTGAAATCGCGGGGGCTATCTGATGAAGTCATCTCAACAATCCAAGCTAGTCGTAAACCAGTAACGTCATCTATTTACTGCAAAATTTGGAAGAAATTCTGTATGAAAGGTGGCAGGTCGGCCGTGATATCAGAGAACCCGGATGTTCCCAGAGTTCTGGATTTTCTCCAATCTGGATTCAATATGGGGCTGAGACCTAGTACCCTTAAGGTGCAGATTTCGGCGCTTAGCACATTCCTGGACTATCCGTGGGCCTCTCACCCTTGGATAATCAGATTCATAAAAGCGGTCCAGAGATTGCGTCCCACAATTAGGCAATTAACTCCCCCTTGGGATTTAAAGTTAGTGCTCAGAGCCCTATGTAAAGATCCCTTTATCCTTAAAGGTGACATGCCCATTGCAATACAAACTTGGAAAACAGCTTTTTTGGTAGCTATTACAACGGCCAAAAGAGTAGGAGAGATACAAGCCCTGTCAATTAGGGACCCGTACCTCCAGGTTCGTGAGGATCATATAATCTTAAAACTAGATCCATCATTTATTCCCAAAGTAGCTTCAGTACAAAACAGAAATCAGGAAATAATTCTACCCTCCTTTTGCAATAAACCCTCTAATACAAAAGAACAATCTTTACATTCTCTTGATGTCAGACAGGCAGTACTAGATTATTTAGAGGCCACTAGTACTTGGAGAAAAGATCCCAATCTTTTTGTCCTCTTTGGAGGTAAAAATAGGGGTAAAAAAGCATCCAAAACATCTATAGCTAGATGGATCACTACAGTAATCTCTAAAGCCTATGCGTTAGAAGGGGTAGATTGTCCTGTGGGAATAAAAGCCCATTCAACTCGGGCCATTTCAGCGTCATGGGCCGAACGGGCAGGGGCATCATTAGAACAAATCTGTAAAGCTGCAACTTGGGCCAGTGTGAACACATTCTGTAAACACTACAAACTAGATGTGTTAGCAAACCAACAAATGTCTTTCGGGAGAAAGGTTCTCCAGGCAGTTGTCCCACCCTAAAGAAGTTTCTTTGGTATTCTCCAGCGTGCTGTCAGGGGGACGTCCTGGAAAATGGGTATTATACCTACCGATAATTCGGTTTCCAGGAGTCCATCCTGACAGCACCGTTACTTCCCCCCCTATGTATACCATGTCATATGCTGTAAATATGTTTTGGTTAATAAATTCAAATGGTATCTATCCATGGTGTGGTACTTGTCAAAACACTAAAGGAAAGGGGGCGGAGTGGGACCTTTTAACCTCTCGTGTTGTTTCCTGTCCCAGTAAGGAGGAGGAGGACGTCCTCCAGCGTGCTGTCAGGATGGACTCCTGGAAACCGAATTATCGGTAGGTATAATACCCATTTTTAGCTACCCCACACCCTCTTTTGCTACCCTGAAAGGCTATGAATAGGGTTTGGTCTTTCCTCCACTGACTAGTCATAGATATGTATTGTAACATAGATCTTCTCACATCTAACATGTGGAACTTTTGTTCCCCTGGATTCTTAGGATTACTACAGAATGATGGTAAAGTAATCTCTTGACTCCTATGGAACTTTTGAACCACCTTGGGGAGATAAGCCGGGTCTGGTCTTAGAACAATCCTGTCATCAAAAACCTGAGTATAAGGAGGGCATATTGACAAGGCCTGTAAGTCACTTACCCTACGTGCCGATGTTAAGGCTACTAGTAGAACTGTTTTAAGGGTAAGTAACTTAGGTGACAACTCCTGCAAAGGCTCAAAGGGCTGTTTAGTCAGGGCTTCTAAGACCAAGTTTAGATCCCAAGGAGAGATTTTTGGAATAATGACCGGCCGAGATCTACTACAAGATTTTATGAATCGTGATACCCATCTATTTGAGGCAAGATTACAATTATATAGGGCCCCCAAGGCAGAAACCTGAACTTTGAGGGTGCTGGTTGCTAACCCAAGATGTAATCCTGCTTGCAGAAATTCTAGGATAGGACCTACTGGAGCCACCTCCCCCAATGGTTCACCCAGGAAGTCAAGAAATTTTTTCCATGTCCTACCATAGATCCTAGAGGTTATGGGTTTTCAGCTTTTCAACAGGGTGGAGATTAACCCTGGAGAGAATCCTTGGCGACTTAGTAACGCCCTCTCAAATTCCAGGCTGCGAGATGGAAGCCCTTCACCTGAGAGTGGGTCACTGGGCCCTGGGTTAGCAGGTCCGGAACCTCTGGCAGGATCCATGGGTCTGTTACCGACATCTGCCTTAGAAGGGAGAACCATGGTCTTCTTGGCCAAAAAGGAGCTATGAAGATGATTTTTGCCTGATCTCCCCTGATTTTCCGGATCACAGCTGGAATCATCACTATCGGGGGGAATGCGTAGGCCAGAGAAAACTTCCAGGGTATCAGTAGGGCATCTACTGCGAAGGGATGTTCTCTCGGATTCAAGGAGCAGAACTTTCTGACTTTTCTGTTGTGAGAGTTGGCAAATAAGTCTATCTCTGGTGTGCCCCAGGCCTGGACTATTTGTTGAAATATCTGGGGGTTTAAGGACCATTCCCCCTGCCTTAAGCCTCTGCGACTCAGGAAGTCCGCTTGAGTGTTTTCTATGCCTTTGATGTGCAACGCCGACAGAGATGACAGGTGTTGTTCTGGTAGTTGAAGGAGCAGATTTGATGCATGCATGAGGCCTTTGGACCTCGTCCCCCCCTGATGATTGATATACGCCACCACTGCTCGATTGTCCGTCAGGATTTGAGTATGGCGACCCCGAAGTAAAGGAAGAAAATGTCTTAGGGATTTCTCCACTGCCCATAGCTCTTTTTCGTTTGATCCATAGTTTTTCTCTCGTATGGACCAGGTCCCTTGTACAGAGTGAGATCTCAGGTGAGCCCCCCAACCTGTACCGCTTGCGTCGGTCGTGATGATGTCTATGACCGGATTTTGCCACCGGACCCCCATCGTCAGGTGGTTTTTCACCGTCCACCAAACTAGGGACTCCCTTACGCCCAGGGAGAGACATAGATTTCCTTCTAAATGCCCTTTTAACAGTCTTTGAGCTGAGAGAACTTCCCACTGTAGTTGTCTTAGGTGGAATTGTGCCCATGCTACCGCCGGGATACACGACGTTAACGAGCCTAGAAGAGACATTGCCTGATTCTGAATATAGAGAGCTACTGTCAGGTATTTCTGATATTCCGGATGTATTGGTATATGGTAATATGCATCCTTCAAGCCTATTACTGCCATGAAGCAGTGTTGGAAAAGAAGTTTTATGGTCGTATTTATAGACTCCATCTTGAATAGCCGGATTACTTACGGTAATGCTCTTTTAATGAGTCCATGACAGCACCCACTGGAGAGATAGGGATCCGCCCCAAGGAACAGGAAACCTACAGAGACATAAAAGGGGGCGGTCCCCCTCTCCTCCTCAGTTTAATTTCAGAGTACCCGGAGGACCGCCAGTGTTAGTCAATCATCACAATGTATCATCAGAATATAAACTTCATAGAAGTAATTACATTGGCTTTTATTAGGGAGGGATGTGACTGGGTGCTGTCATGGACTCATTAAAAGAGCATTACCGTAAGTAATCCGGCTATTTACCCTTCGCCATGACAGCACCCACTGGAGAGATTTCCAGAGACCAACACCTAGGGGGGGACCACCGTGCTGAGGATAGTCCTGCCAAAGTGTAGGTCAGAGTCAGAAGACAGGTCGAGCCTGTAGTGATTATAGAAAGTGGAAGGAGCCAACCAAGTTGCAGCCTTACATATATCTTCGATTGGCACGTTCCCTTTTTCGGCCCAGGAAGAAGCCATGGCTCTGGTGGAATGTGCTTTGATGCCCTCCGGAGGATCTTCATTTTTCATGGAATAGGCCAACCGGATAGCGTCTCTTATCCACCTGGATAATGTTGCTCTTGTGACTCCATATCCTTTCTTTTTGCCCTGGAAGGATATGAACAGAGCCCTACTCTGCCTCCAACTACTAGTTTTCTCAATATATTGCAAAACTACTCTCCTGACGTCTAGAGTATGGAATTTTTGTTCTTCAGGAGTAGAGGGGTCTTTAAAGAAGGTAGGAAGATGTATCTCCTGTGACCTGTGGAACTTCCCTGCTACCTTAGGAAGGTATAGGGGGTCCGGTTTTAAGATTAATCTGTCATGAAATGTGAGAAGGTAAGGTTGATCTATCGACAAGGCCTGAATGTCGCTGACTCTTCTAGCCGATGTTAAGGCTACTAAGAAGGCTGTTTTTAACGACAAGTGTTTTAAAGATGCTGTGTCTATAGGCTCAAACGGAGATTCTGTTAGAGAGTCTAAGACTAGATTTAGATCCCAAGGAGCTACCCTAGGTATGTGGACAGGAGTAACTCGTTCACAGGCCGTGATGAAGCGGGATACCCATTTATTACCAGCAATATTATGGCCATAGAGGGCACCCAGAGCAGACACCTGGACCTTTAATGTGTTAACTGACAGACCTAACTCTTTCCCTTTCTGTAGAAATTCTAATATAGATTTTATTGGGACTTCAGAGGGGTTTGAACTAGTATGGAACTGTAGAAATTTCTTCCATACTTTGGTGTAAATTTTTGTCGTAGATGGTTTCCTGCTAAGCAGGAGTGTATCAATTAGGCCTTTTGAAAACCCCCTGGAATTTAATATCTGCCTTTCAAATTCCAGGCCGTCAGGTGGAGGCTGTCCACCTGAGGGTGGAAGAAAGGTCCCTGAGAGAGAAGGTTTGGGATTGAGGGAAGGACCCAAGGATCCGTCACCGACATTGACCGCAGGCACGAGAACCATGGTCTCTTGGGCCAGAATGGCGCTATCAGTATTATCCTGGCCTGCTCTTCCCTGATTTTCCGTATTACTTGTGGAAGCAGAATTATCGGAGGGAAAGCATACGCCAGCTTGAATTGCCATGGTGTTTGAAGAGCATCTAGAATGTCCGGGTGATCTGCACGGGACCGAGATGCGAATTTGTGGACTTGTTTGTTTTGTTTTGTAGCGAACAGGTCTATTTGGGGTTTGCCCCATAACAATGTTATCTTGTGGAAAATGTGAGGATTGAGACACCATTCTCCTTGATGAAGAGTGTGTCGACTTAGAAAGTCCGCTTGTTGATTGTCCTCTCCTTTGATGTGGACTGCCGAGAGGGACAACAGATGCTTTTCGGCCAGGATTAAGGTACTGTTTGCGGAAGACATTAGAGCGTCTGATCTTGTGCCGCCTTGTTTGTTTAAATACGCCACTGTCGTAGTGTTGTCTGAACAGATTCTGACGTGGCTTCCTCGTAGCTGTGGGAGAAATTGACGCAGTGCATAGTTTACCGCATTCAATTCTTTCAGGTTTGATGAATATAAATCCTCATTCTTATCCCAGGTTCCCTGGCAGAATCTATCTCCCATGTGTGCGCCCCACCCGTGGGGACTAGCGTCCGTAGTTATCGTGTGGGATGGTGATATTACCCAAGGGACACCCCCCGCTAGGTTGTCTTTATTTAGCCACCATTCTAAGGAGGATAAGACTTTCTCGGATAAAGTTATTTTCGATTCAAGGTGCCCCAGAAATTTTCTCTGTTCCCGAAGTATCTGATGTTGTAATGTTCGGGTATGAAGTTGTGCCCACTGAACGGCTGGAGTACAGGAGGAGAGGGATCCTAGCAAGGACATTCCTGCTCTCAGGGACATTTGAGGTTTGTGAATGGCCGCCACAACTTTACCCTCTATAAGAGATATTTTTTCTTGGGGAAGTAGACATTTTTGCTTTATGGAATCTAGATTAAATCCCAAAAATGTCTGAAGAGAAAGTGGGATGAGTCTGGATTTTTTATAGTTGACGATCCAGCCCAGGCTTTCTAAGGACGAGACAGTGTCAGCTAATCGTTCCGCACACTGAAGGGATGAATTTCCTACAACTAAAAAATCATCTAAGTAGGGAATGATTAATGTGTCTCTCTGGCGAAGGTAGGCCATTACTTCTAACATTACCTTCGTGAAGATCCTGGGTGCCGTGGAGAGACCGAAGGGCATGGCTGCATACTGGAAATGATGAATCTCCCCCTCAAGAGTTACTGCCACTCTTAAGTATTTTTGATACCTACTATGGATAGGGAGATGGTAGTAGGCATCTTTTAAATCAATGCCGCCCATTCTACAATTTGGAAAAAGGAGCTTAATGGCCGATCTAATAGACTCCATTTTAAACGTATAATTTTTAATAAACGTATTGAGTTTTTTAAGATTTATAATTGTTCGAAATGAACCATCGGGTTTAGGGATTAAAAATAACGGAGAGTAGAACCCTTTACCCTCTTGTCCCTTTGGCACCCTAACTAAAACATTTTTAACTATAAGACTTCTAATTTCCAGTTCAAGGGCCTTCTGTTGCACTGGTGAGGAAAGGGCTGTTAAAATAAAGGAATCATGGGGAATTTGGAGGAATTCTATTTTCATTCCTTCCTTAATAATATTTAGCACCCAGGAACTTGACGTGATTTTTCGCCATTGGGGAAAGAAAAATTTTAACCTGCCCCCTACTGGGGTGTCTGGTGTTTCAGAATTTGTTGTCTCTACGGAAGGGGGGGCCTTTGAACATAGTGCCACCCTGTTTTCCCTCTCTTGTGGCCCATCGTGACGATCTTTCATTTTGTGTTCTTTTCCCTAACGGCCTCTTCCTAAGGCCGGGGACACACTTAACGTATAAAAAAAACGGTCCGTTTTTCACGGCCGAGAATCGCACAAATGTTTCAAAAACAGTGATCCGTGTGCAGTGCGAGGATGCGATTTCCTCGCATCAAATGATCCGTGTGACATCCGTGTGACATCCGTATGGCATCCGTATGCCGAGATTTTCTCGCAAGCTTGCAAAACCGACATCTAATGGATTTATGTGCTCAAATGTTCGGGAAAACATATATACAGTATATATATATATATATATATAGAGATATGTCATTGAGACACATATATATATATATTCTGTATTTAGATTTCATTCAGCGCGATATCTGTGAACAGCCGATAATTCAATTGCCGGCTTTTCATTTCTCCTGCACAAACCCGACATGATATGAGACATGGTTTTCATACAGTAAACCATCTCATATCCCCCTTTTTTTTACATATTCCACACTACTAATGTTAGTAGTGTGTATGTGCAAAATTTCAGCGCTGTAGCTGCTAAAATAAAGGGTTAAATGGCGGAAAAAATTGGCGTGGGCTCCCGCGCAATTTTCTCCGCCAGAATGGTAAAGCCAGTGACTGACGGCAGATATTAATAGCCAGGAGAGGGTCCATGGTTATTGGCCCCCCCGTGGCTAAAAACATCTGCCCCCAGCCACCCCAGAAAAGGCACATCTGGAAGATGCGCCTATTCTGGCACTTGGCCACTCTCTTCCCACTCCCTGTAGCGGTGGGATATGGGGTAATGAAGGGTTAATGCCACCTTGCTATTGTAAGGTGACATTAAGCCAGATTAATAATGGAGAGGCGTCAATTATGACACCTATCCATTATTAATCCAATTGTATGAAAGGGTTAAAAAACACACACACACATGATTAAAAATTATTTTAATGAAATAAACACAGCAGTTGTTTCAGTATTTTATTGCTCTCTCAATCCATCAGCAACACCCTCGCTTGGAAAAATAATAAACGCACAAGATACATACCCTCAGCTGAACCGTCACGTCCCATGAGGTAATCCATCTGAAGGGGTTAAAATAATTTACAAGCAGGAGCCCTGCAAAGGCAGCTGTGCTCCGTGCCTGTAATCCCCGGCGAATGAATGAAATGTAGGTCATTGACCTACATTTCCTACAGTCGCGGTGATGCGCCCCCTGGTGGATGTCCTCATATGACCTGGAGCGTGGGAAAAAGTTCCCAGGCTGCAGTTCATGAGAACATCCAGCAGGGGCGCATCACTGCGACTCAATGTAAGTATAGATCACTCTGCTTTCCTTTCAGCACCCGGGGATTACAGGCACGAGCGAGTGGTTTATCGCAGCTCTGCCTGTAATATTAGTTAACCCCTTCAGATGGATTACCTCGTTGGACGTGATAGGACATCAGAAGGTATGTATCTTGTGCGTTTATTATTTTTCCAAGCGAGGGTGTTGCTGATGGATTGAGAGAGCAATAAATTATTAAAACAACCGCTGTGTTTATTTCATTAAAATACTTTTAAATCATGTGTGTGTGTGTTTTTTAACCCTTTCAGACAATTGGATTAATAATGGATAGGTGTCATAATTGACGCCTCTCCATTATTAATCTGGCTTAATGTCACCTTACAATAGCAAGGTGACATTAACCCTTCATTACCCCATATCCCACCGCTACAGGGAGTGGGAAGAGAGTGGCCAAGTGCCAGAATAGGCGCATCTTCCAGATGTGCCTTTTCTGGGGTGGCTGGGGGCAGATGTTTGTAGCCAGGGGGGGGCCAATAACCATGGACCCTCTCTAGGCTATTAATATCTGCCCTCAGTCACTGGCTTTACCATTCTGGCGGAGAAAATTGCGCGGGAGCCCACGCCAATTTTTTCCGCGATTTAACCCTTTATTTTAGCAGCTACAGCGCTGAGATTTTGCACATACACACTACTAACATTAGTAGTGTGGAATATGCAAAAAAAAGGGGATATGAGATGGTTTACTGTATGTAATCATGTCTCATATCATGTCGGGTTTGGGAAGGAGAAATGCAAAGCCGGCAATTGAATTACCGGCTTTTCTATAGAACACCGCTGCGTATTTCTCGCAATGCACACGCATGGTCCGTGTGTAATCCGATTTTTTCTCGCCCCCATAGACTTGCATTGGCGAGTCTCGGCCAAGATACGCTGACAATCGCAGCCTGCTGAGAGTTCCCTCGGATCCGAAATACGGTGGAGAAAATATCGGATGATGGGAGCTGGACCATAGATTAACATTGGGCCGAGTGCTATGCGATTTTTTATCGCATAGCACTCGTCCGTATTACGGTCTAGTGTGACCCCGGCCTAAAGGTCTTCCTATAGAAAGGAATTGAGGGGTCAGGGAAGGCTTTTTTCCTCTCTTTTGCTTTTTTGAGGATCTCGTCTAATGCTTTCCCAAACAAAAACTCACCCTCACACGGAATAGCGCAGATCTTAGCCTTTGACTGCATATCCCCCTTCCAGCTCTTCATCCATAACGCACGTCTGGCATTATTAATTAGACCGGCTGATCTTGCTGCAAGGCGAAGAGAGTCAGCTGAAGCATCGGCCATGAATGCTGCTGCACCTCTAATTAGTGGTATCGCATCCCGCAATTTTTGTCTGGAGACCCCCTGTTCGATCTGTTGATCCAGCTGATCAATCCAAACAAGCATGGATCTAGCTGTGCACGTGCTGGCAATTGATGGCTTAAATATGCCCGTGGAAGCCTCCCATGATCGTTTCAGTGACGATTCTGCCTTCCGATCTAGAGGATCAGAAAGTAGGCCCGCATCCTCGACTGGTAGAGCTGACTGTTTTGAGGTGGAGGCGACTGCAGCGTCCACCTTAGGGATTTTAGTCCATGAAATTAACTCCTCATCATTAAAGGGGTACTTCCTTTTGGAGGCTGACGGGAGAAACCCTCTCTGGTCCTGTTTCTCCCACTCCCTCTTTATCAGTGCCTTAACCGCAGGAATTACTGGGAATGCTCTTCTCTTCCTCTCCGCCAACCCTGCAAACATGATGTCTTGTGCAGTTTGGTCGTCTTTTGTATCCTCACAACCTATAGTATTCCTGATGGACTTTACTAGGTTGTCCACCCCATCAAGGGGAAAACAAGCTCGACCCTCAATGTCGGAATGTGTTGAGGAAGAGGATGATGCCTGCGAGGAGTCTGAGTGGATAACGCCTTCCTCCTCGGACTCAGAGCTGGATATAGCCTTTTCTTTCCCGGATTTTTTAGGGGGGGTACTGGCTTGTGAGATGGCCTGTAATTCCTCTCTAATTATGGCCCGTATATCTGTGACCGACATAGATGGACTCTGCATTGTTTCCGCCATACACTGATTGCAGAGTTTTTTGGGGTGGGAATCTGGGAGAGGCTCGTCACATAACGCACATTGCTTGTGCTTAGATTTCTGTCTCTTTTTGGCCGAAATAGGAGGCTGCGACTTTCTGGATCTTGAATCCTTGGTCTCACTCCTGTGGCTGGCATCTGAGGACCTTCTGCTGGCTGGCTCACCTGCTGGGTCCACAGTCTTGCCTGGGGACGACATGTTGCATCGCCTGTGCGTTTGCAACTTCCCCCTTTTTATAGGCCAGGATCCGGTCAGTAAACTTTTTTTTTTTTTTTTTTTTTTTCCTTCCACAGCGGTGCACTGCGCATGCGCGAAACCGCGCTTTCCCCCACCGCTGTGTGAGTGACCCGGAAGTGCTCCTCTACCTCCGGGTCATTCTGGGGATTCTTACACCGCTCCACGCATGTGCGGCCGCCATTATCCCGGCCTGCGCTATGGAGCGGTGTACCGGCTGCCGCTGCAGCTGTGCCGCAGATCCCGGACCCTTTACCTGGTGGTCCGCGTCTGGAGCCTCTTCAAGGCCGCACCTCTGCAGCGTTGCTCTTGTGGAATCGGCGTCGTCTCTCCCGGACTCAGCCATCCCACATGCCGGCCAGACGAGGGGGGAGCCGTCTAACGGAATCTCCCCCGACGCTGCATCTGGACTGCATCCCCTGCCGTTCCCGCAGAAACCGCACAGGCGGATGCTCCTAGCCCAGGTAAGATCTTCTGTAGTCTTCAGAGATCCTGTCCCCTGGGAACAGGAAACCTAAACTGAGGAGGAGAGGGGGACTGCCCCCTTTTATGTCTCTGTAGGTTTCCTGTTCCTTGGGGCGGATCCCTATCTCTCCAGTGGGTGCTGTCATGGCGAAGGGTAAAAGAGTAGTTCTCTATAGATTGGTGCACAAGGGTCCCTGTACCGCCCTTTTATTTTCAGTAGGGTTTCCTGTCCTGACTGGGCGGATCCCCTCTCTCAGGTGTGCCGTCATGGGGGAAGGGAAAAATTGGCTTGGTCATTAAGCATAAATTGGCTCTGTCACTAAGGGGTTAAACGAAAATGTTTTGACTTTGGTAAAATAATAAAGCCTAATACTCACCTCCCGTGGTAGCGCCTTTCCAGTGGTGTCGGCACTCGCTCTCTCCGGGGCTGTGATGCAGTAGAATGACACGAGACGCTGGCATCAATGTCACCACCTTTCGGACAAATTGAACATGAAGAGGAAGTCAGGGATGAGCTGCAGTTCTGGCTTCCTCTTCATGTTCAGTTCGTATGAAGGCAGACACAGTGATGTCAGCGTCCCGTGTCACATTACCGCATTACAGCCCCAGGGAGAGAGCGAGTGCTGACACCACAGGAACGGCCCCGGCACAGGAGGGGAATATAGGCTTTATTGTATTATCGGGGCCAAACAGTTAGTTTAAGAAGGGGCTGTCCTATTAGTGGAAAACCTCTTTAGGGTAGGTGCACACGTTGCGGATTTGGCCCTGCGCATCCGCAGCATGTCAATGCTTTGTACGGAAACGCAGCGTTTCTGACCAATTGGTTATACATTGAGTATGGTAAGTCAAATCAGGATATGTCCAATACTGCTTTTAGGGCACTTCATCACAAGATAGCAACAAGTCCCGCATCATTAAATGTTTGGGACAAAGAAGAGATCCCACACGATATATTAAAACCAATACTTTTATTAAAGCCAAAAAAGACAATAAACAAATAAATAAAAAAGCAAAATGCCGTCTAGAGGACGCCAGAAATATCTAATAGAAAATTCCACACATTTAATCAATGGTCAATAACAAATAGCCAATTTGACAGTATATACTGTTATTAACATCTTACTAATATAAAGACTTTCATAGCAGTAATAGCCATTAAGGATTCAAAACCTATTCTACTCATTACCCAAATACAACCGGGCTCAGTATCCTAACAAAAGGTTAAATTGACATGAATGATCCTGTGTTGAATTTAAAAAACAGGAAAACAGCAGACCTGTCTATAAATCACTACATAGTCTCCATCCCCTATGCATGTCAATAACCATCCCTGGTATGCAATGGTGGTATTAGGATAGTATGATATACGATAAAGGTAAAGATATAATAAAGTTGGTAATTACCTAGTGTGTGGATAAACCTGGGACGCCACAGGTAGAAGCTGGCGGCGAAACGCGCGTCAGGGTGAGGGGGCGCCAGATTTATCCACACACTAGGTAATTACCAACTTTATTATATCTTTACCTTTATCGTATATCATACTATCCTAATACCACCATTGTATACCAGGGATGGTTATTGGCATGCATAGGGGATGGAGACTATGTAGTGATTTATTGAGACAGGTCTGCTGTTCTCCTGTTTGTTAAATTCAACACAGGATCATTCATGTCAATTAAACCTTTTGTTAGGATACTGAGCCCGGTTATATTTGGGAAATGAGTAGAATAGGTTTTGAATCCTTAATGGCTATTACGGCTAAAGTCTTTAGATTAGTTAGATGTTAATAACAGTATATACTGTCAAATAGGCTGGGTATTCGTTATTGACCATTGATTAAGTGTGGGGAATTTTCTATTAGATATTTCTGGCATCCTCTAGACGGCATTTTGCTTTTTTATTTGTTGTTTGTCTTTTTTGGCTTTAATAAAAATATTGGTTTTAATATATCGTGTGGGATCTCTTTGTCCCAAACATTTAATGATGTGGGACTTGTTGCTATATACATTGAGTAAGGCAAATCAGCACACCAAAAACGTAAGAATCTGCAACAAATCTGCATCAATTCTGCATTAAATCCGCAACTATTTTGGCTGGTGTTTTCTGCCAAGAGATGCGGATTCTGTGCGGAAAAATCCGAAGACAAATCCACAAAGTGTGCACATACCCTAAAGGTGGCTTGCCAGTGACATGCTAGTACCGGTAGCACCACACAGCTGAGAGCCTCTGCAGACAGGGTAGGCGCACACCGTCAGGGTAGGCGCACACCGTCAGGGCAGGCGCACACGTTGCGGATTTTGCTGCGGATCCGCAGCAGTTTTCCATGAGGTTACAGTACCATGTAAACCTATGGAAAACAAAATTCGCAGCGAACATGCTGCGGAAAAAAACACGAGGAAACATAGCATTGTTTATTCCGCAGCATGTCAATTCTTTGTACGGATTACGCAGTGCTCCATAATAGGAATCCGCAGGTGTAAAAGTGCAGGTGGAATCCGCACAAAAAAATTGCGGGAAATCCGCAGTGCGACTTACCTGCGGATTTACCAAAATCAGTCCGGAAAAATCCGCAGCGTGTGCACATACCCTCATACTATTTTGCAGAGGCGGTCTAGTTACGGGGGGGGGGGGGGGGGGAACACAGAATAATTACATAACCATTGTGTATCCCCTTCAATCCCTGCAGCCTCACAGGCTGATTTGGGGGTTCTGACCACAGGGACCTGCACCGACAGACAGACCTAGGACCACCTATCCAGATGTGAGACCACTGCACCACTGATTCTCGCGCACATCTGCACCGCTGACCCCAGCAACCAATAAGGGTATGTGCACACGTTGCGGATTTCGCCCTGCGGATTTGCAGCAGTTTTCCATGCGTTGTACAGTACCAAGTAAACCTATGAAAAACCAAATCCGCTGTGCCCATGCTGCGGAAAATACTGCAATGTATTTTCTGCAGCATGTCAATTCTTTGTGCGGATTCTGCAGCGTTTTACACATGCTCCTCAATAGTATCCGCAGGTGGTAACACAGGTGAAATCCACACAAGAAACGCTGGAAATCCGCGGGTAAAAACACAGCGAGTTTTACCTGTGGATTTTTCAAAAACTGAGCGAAAAAAATCCGCACACAAATCTACGTGTGCACAAAGCCTTAGGGTTTGTGTCCACGTTCAGGAAACGCTGCGTTTTTGACGCAGCGCTGAGCCGCAGCGTCAAAAACACAGCGTCCAGATCTTACAGCATAGTGGAGGGGATTTAATGAAATCCCGTCTCCACTGTGCATTAAAAAACGCATGCGTTTTTCTGCAAAAACGCACATGAGTTGCGTTTTTTCAGAACGCAGCATGTTGCTACAATGAGCAAAACACGCAGGAACACCGCAGGTGACCTGCCAGTGACCACAGGTGCATTTTTGGTCAGGATTTTACCTGCATAAAATCCTGACCAAAGCCTGAAGCAAACCTGACCGTGGACACATACCCTGAGGGGTCACCCACCACCTCCATCCGAAGTGACCCGCAATGTTATTATTATGGGGTCACGTTTGTGGTTCGTTCAGAGTCCAGACAAAGTCAGGTGCAGGGTCGCCATGCAATGTGGTACCACAAGTATTAGCACGTCACTGGTCACAAGCAGCATCATGGGACTTGTAGTCCGCCTTACAAGTATTACACAGCTGGCCACAGACACTAAACCCTTCAGTCCTGACAAAGTCTCACGCAATGTCGGAATGACGGAGTATCGGACGGACTATTCCCCACACCTCGCCCCATCTTGTCACTTACAAAACTCCAGTAATGCGGCATAGTAACGGTGAAGCGCTCCCGAGCTACCAATCTGCTCAACTTCGGAAACCGCACACTGGAGTGCACGTGACGCTACCAATCGGAGACTGGCACAATACGCATGCGCGGCGCGCTAGCAGCCACTGCTGAAGAGTGCGCGCTAGTGAAGGGGATTGGCTTTTCAGCCGTCCCCCTCTCGTCTGCCTGTTGTACAGCCTGTGACTGCACACAGATGGCGCTCTCCCCCTCAGCTTCGGAGCTATCGCTCTGTGTCTCGTTCTATTTCCCCGCCCTTAGTTTCCCGCCAAATAAGATACGCCTCATTACAGGAGTGGGCGGGAAATTGTGCAGCCCGGCTAAAATGCTGTGGGGTTGCTGACATATCTGCACATGTTCCCCCTCTGACATGGAGGGTCTGTGCTGTTAGTGTAAAGATTTGCGTCTCCTGGGAAAGATGGTGACACTGGCGTAACTTTGGGCACAGCTCTGGATTGGCAGGGTATGTGCCCAAGTACTCTCCAGTGTTTGGAATCACTAATGGTTTTATTACTGAGGTGTCTTTTTGATCATTTTTTTAACCCGTCTTTTTCTAGTGTCTTTTTTTTTTTGTCAAGTGGCACCTGCCTGAAACACCGCTGTGAAAAACAACATAAGGCGTAATTGACATATACGTACAAAACACGTGCATTTAAAACTATCAGTGCACGGTGTTGTGTGCCCGGTTTTCCCCATCAGTGGTTTTCCAGTACGGATAAAGAAATATATAAATTCCAAAGCTACTTGGGTACTTTGCAATGTAAAACCCGGACAGTACACATATGCCATCCATCCGTGTGCTGTACGTGGTTTTCACAGACCATACCTACTCACCCTCACCTACTGTATTCTCACCCATCCCTTGTAGATTGTGAGCCATCGCGGGCAGGGTCCTCACTCCTCCTGTACCAGCTGTGACTTGTATTGTTCAAGATTATTGTACTTGTTTTTATCATGTATACCCCTCCTCACTTGTAAAGCGCCATGGAATAAATGGCGCTATAACAATAAATAATAATAATAATAGACTTGTATTGGCCCTTGTAATCCGTGCTGCTGGGAAAAACGGACATATGCGGCACCATAGTTTATAAAGGGTACAGTTGGGGGGGGGGGGGATGGCTGCCACACGTACTGAATGCTTGGTCGTGAGGAAGAAGGCTATGGCTGCTTTCACACTAGCGTCGGCACGGGGCCGTCGCTAAGCGTCGTGCCAATAATGCCCGACGTGGGCAGCGGAAGCAGTCTTACGACGCTTCCGCTGCCCCATTTTAATGTCCGGGGAGGAGGGGCCAGAGTTTCGCATGCGCATTCGAAAATGGCGGACACGACGCGCAAAAAAACGTTACATGTAACTTTTTTGTGCCGACGGTCTGCCAAAACACGACGCAACCATCGCACGACGGTTGCGACGTGTGGCCATATGTCGCAATGCGTCGGTAATGTTAGTCTATGGGGAAAAAACATCCTGCAGGCAACTTTACAGGATGCGTTTTTTCTCCACAACGACGCATTGCGACGTATGCAAAACGACGCTAGTGTGAAAGTAGCCTTATGCACAGCAATGTGAGAACGAAATAGCTGTGCACATGTTCAGTCTTTTGTTATTTCTTTTAATCACTTCAGGGTTCAAAAAGTGTAAAAGAAGTTACACGTTCATTCTTAGGTGCTATCAGTAGGAAGCCAGCGCCTCTTTTTTAGTTGAAAGGATAGAGAAAAACTGCTGGGTGGGAGCCACCACAAAAAGACAAGAGTAACACCAGCAAAGACATTTATTTAACCCATTAAGTACCAAGGCACTTTATACACTTATGATCGATACTCTTTTTAAATCTGATTACTGTTACTTTATGTGATAGTAAGGCTGCCGTCACACTAGCAGTACTTGGTCAGTATTTTACATCAGTATTTCTCAGCCAAAACCAGGAGTGGGTGATAAATGCAGAAGTGGTGCATAGGTTTCTATTATACTTTTCCTCTAATTGTTCCACTCCTGGTTTTGGCTGAGAAATACTGATGTAAAATACTGACCAAATACTGCCAGTGTGACAGCAGCCTAAGGCTGGAGTCACACTCAGCGTAAGACAATACGGTCCGTTTTTTACGGCCGTAATACGGAGAAATGTTCCCAAAATAGTGATCCGTAGGCAGGGTGTGTCAGCGTATTTTGCGCATGGCATCCTCCGTATGTAATCCGTATGGCATCCGTACTGCGAGATTTTCTCGCAGGCTTGCAAAACCGACATCTAATGGATTTATGTGCTCAAATGTTCGAGAAAACATATATACAGTATATATATATATATATATATATATATATATATATGTCATTGAGACACATATATATATATATTCTGTATTTATATTTAATTCAGCGCGATATATGTTAAAAGCCGGTAATTCAATTGCCGGCTTTTCATTTCTCCTGCCTAAACCCGACATGATATGAGACATGGTTTACATACAGTAAACCATCTCATATCCCCTTTTTTTTTGCATATTCCACACTACTAATGTTAGTAGTGTGTATGTGCAAAATTTGGGCGCTGTAGCTGCTAAAATAAAGGGTTAAATGGCGGAAAAAATTGGCGTGGGCTCCCGCGCAATTTTCTCCGCCAGAATGGTAAAGCCAGTGACTGAGGACAGATATTAATAGCCAGGAGAGGGTCCATGGTTATTGGCCCCCCCTGGCTACAAACATCTGCCCCCAGCCACCGCAGAAAAGGCACATCTGGAAGATGCGCCTATTCTGGCACTTGTCCACTCTCTTCCCACTCCCTGTAGCGGTGGGATATGGGGTAATGAAGGGTTAATGCCACCTTGCTATTGTAAGGTGACATTAAGACAGATTAATAATGGAGAGGCGTCAATTATGACACCTATCCATTATTAATCCAATTGTCTGAAAGGGTTAAAAAACACACACACACGTTATTAAAAAGTATTTTAATGAAATAAACAAACAGGTTGTTTTAGTATTTTATTGCTCTCTCAATCCATCCGGAACACCCTCGCTTGGCAACATAATAAACCCACAATATACATACCTTCTCTGATGAACTGTCACGTCCCACGAGGTAATCCATCTGAAGGGGTTAATTATTTTACAGGCAGGAGCTGCGCTAAAGCACTCGCTCGTGCCTGTAACCCCCGGGGAATGAATGAAAGCTGGGTGATCTGTACTTACATTGAGTCGCGGTGAGGCGCCCTCTGGTGGATGAACTCATATGAACTCGAACGTGGGAAATTTTCCAAGGCTCCAGTTCATGAGAACATCCACCAGAGGGAGCCTCACCGCAACTCAATGTAAGTGAAGATCACTCAGCTTTGATTCATTCCCCGGGGGTTACAGGCATGGAGCGAGTGCTTTAGCGTAGCTCCTGCCTGTAAAATAATTAACCCCTTCAGATGGATTACCTCGTGGGACCTGAGAGTTCATCAGAGGGTATGTATATTGTGGGTTTATTATGTTGCCAAGCGAGGGTGTTCCGGATGGATTGAGAGAGCAATAAAATACTAAAACAACCTGTTTGTTTATTTCATTAAAATACTTTTTAATAACGTGTGTGTGTGTGTGTTTTTTAACCCTTTCAGACAATTGGATTAATAATGGATAGGTGTCATAATTGATGCCTCTCCATTATTAATCTGGCTTAATGTCACCTTACAATAGCAAGGTGGCATTAACCCTTCATTACCCCATATCCCACCGCTACACGGGAGTGGGAAGAGAGTGGCCAAGTGGCAGAAAAGGCGCATCGTCCAGATGTGCCTTTTCTGGGGTGGCTGGGGGCAGATGTTTTTAGCCACGGGGGGGGGGGGGGCGGGCAATAACCATGGACCCTCTCCTGGCTATTAATATCTGCCCTCAGTCACTGGCTTTACCACTCTGGCGGAGAAAATTGCGCGGGAGCCCACGCCAATTTTTTCTGCCATTTAACCCTTTATTTTAGCAGCTACAGCGCCCAAATTTTGCACATACACACTACTAACATTAGTAGTGTGGAATATGCAAAAAAAAGGGGGATATGAGATGGTTTACTGTATGTAAACCATGTCTCATATCATGTCGGGTTTAGGCAGGAGAAATGAAAAGCCGGCAATTGAATTACCGGCTTTTCAATAACACCGCTGCGTATTTCTCGCAGGTCACACTGCTGGTCCGTGTGGAATCCGTATTTTTCTCGCCCCCATAGACTTTCATTGGCGTATTATTTGCGCAATACGCTGACAAACGCAGCATGCTGCGATTTTGTACGGCCGTAGAGTACCGTATAATACGGATCAGTAAAATACGGCTGATAGGAGCTGGGACATAGGGAATCATTGTGCCGTGTGTTATGCGTATTTTACAGACATATTTTCTGCGCTCTTACGTCCGTAAAACTCGCATGTGTGACGCCGGCCTAACTCTGGAACGCTTCAACGGATCATACTGATTCAGAGACTGTTTTTGTGACATCAAGTACTTGAGGATAAGTTTGATCCAAACTATTTACGTTTATTTATGAAAATATTGAAAATTTGGCCAAAATTAGAAAATTTCACAATTTTCAAACTTAATTTTTATGTTATTTAACTCCTTTGTGGAAGAATCCATACGTCCAGGTCAGTAAGTACTTACCGACCTTGGATGCATGGATACGTCCAAACGATTTTGTGATCACCACCATTTGTCAGCTTATTCTCACAGCTGATACCCGGCACTCAGTGCCAGGAGGGGTTCACTCACCGCTCCCGACACTTTAACCCCATAAATGCTTCAATTAGGGTTGACAGTCACAACACATACATGGAGAGCCTGTTTGTTGGGCTCTCCATGCATGTGTTGTGACTGTCACACAGCCGTGACACATACAGCTCTAGCACCGAACAGTTGATTATCGGGAGTGATCCAGGTATCCGGGTTCCCAATGCAGCTATTCGGTAAGCGCCAGAGGCGTAGCTAGGGTTTTGGTTCAGGGAGGGCGAAGCTTCTGAGTGGGCCCCTAACCAGGTAACCTTGATTACAACTGGGTGATGCACCCTAATAGTGGAGGAGTGCCTCAGTAGATGACAGCGATGTTGCTGAAAATAATCTCTATACAAAGAGCAACATTGATATTACCGCCATACAGGGCCGTATTTGCCACTAGGCACTTGAGGGCACGTGCCTAGGGCGTCAGGATGGGGGGGAGGCACCCGAGCAAGGTTTTTTTCTTTTAGGCCACCCACCTAAGGATGAAGGAGGAAAGGGGAGGATGAAGGAGGACTGGGAGGTTGAAAGAGGACGGGGGAGGATAAAGGAGGACTGGGGAGGATGGGGGACCAAGGGGAGCCAAGCATACAAGATGGGAGGAGGGGCCATGCATACAAGATGGGACAGGGGAGCCATGAATACAAGGATGGGATAGGGGAGCCATGCATACAAGGATGGGACAGGGGAGCCATGCATAGAAGGATGGGACAGGGGAGCCATGCATACAAGGAAGGGACAGGGGAGCCATGCATACAAGGATAGGATGCATCCGCCCCTCCTGGTTGTGTCCGCCCCTGCTGTCTGCGCCAACACTGCTGTCTGCGTCCAACCCTGCTGTCTGCATCCACCCCTCCTGTCTGCATCCGCCCCTGCTGTATGCATCTGCCCCTGCTGGAGCCTAGGCACTGCTCTCCCATATTCTGCCCCTGGTATTCTCTGTCCCCTCTTAAGGATCAGTAACAGGTTTGTCATTTTTGGGGGACCCAAAACAAAACTGCCATAAAATGGTGTCATTCATCAGCAGGGGGCAAAGCAGATATGGCGGGAGCTGCCTCCTCAGCATGCTGTATGCATGACTTGCTGACATTGGTAGTCCCCTCTCCCATCCTGGGGCGGTAGTACAAACCTTACTCCTCGGCACACAGCTCTCGTCATACAGGTCATACAGGCCCCGGGACACAGGTAACACTCACCTGCGGGTGTACGGGCAGCGCATGGCCAATGTTTGGTCACCCTGGTAACTGTTGCCTGGCAGTACTATGTATAGGAGACATCACGTGCTCAGTGAGGGGCGGGGCTTCCGTTTTACTCCAAGTCCAAGTGCACTACGGGTTATATCGGTAATCCCAACTATGGTGATGCCAGTGTGATGACTCAGCCCCATGGTGACAACCAAGGATTCTGGATGTGATGGGAGGAGCACTATCACCAGGGGGAGCTCTGCCACCATGAGGGGGAGCTCTGAAAACAATAGGGGGAGTTCTACCAACACCAGGGGGAGCTCTGCCATCGCCAAGGGGAGTTCTGCCATCACCATGGGGAGCTCTGAAAACAATAGGGGGAGTTCTGCCAACACCAGGGGGAGCTCTGCCATCACCAGGGGGAGCTCTTCCATCACCAGGGGGAGCTCTACCATCACCAGGGGGAGCTCTGCTGGCACCAGGGGGAGCTCTGCCGTAACCAATGGGAGCTCTGCCAACACCAAGGGGAGCAATGCCATCACCAGGGTTAGCTCTGCTGTCACAAGGGGGAGCACTGCCAACAATAGGGGGAGCTCTGCTAAAACCAGAGGGAGCAATGCTATCACCAGGGGGAGCGCTGTCAACAATAGGGGGAGCTCTGCCATCACCAGGGGGAGTGCTGCCAACAATAGGGGGAGCTCTGCCAACACCAGGGGGAGCAATATTGTTTGGAGGTGAAGCACAAGAAGAGTCCGGGGTGGTTACCTTCTCGGCTCCATGCCTGGAACTATTGAGCTACGCTACAGGTTCCCCAGGGGGCAGACATAGAGACTGGGACAGGAAGGAAGCCGGGAAGAGAACGGGAAAGACACACGCGCAAGGAGCAGAGCAGCGTGAGCAGCGGTCAGAGCAGGGCGCAGCTGCGTTCTGGGAGAGAGAGAATTCCCGGTCAGAGGACAAATACAGGGAGATTGCCCAGAAAGACTGCATCTTGTTAGTACATGAAAGCGGACTCTGCTGTGACTGGAGAGGGGCGCTTTGAGACCCGTGCAGAGACATTGGCCCATGCAGAGACTGTGACCCCCTGGTACTCACGGTATCAGTACAGAGACTGTGACCCCTGGGGCTGCATTAAACTATGAGGGGGGATGCATTATATTCTATAGGGTGGCTGCATTATACTCTGGGGTGGCTGCATTATATTCTGTAGGGCGGTGGCTGCATTATACTATATGTGGGCTGCATTATAATGTATCGAGGACTATGGGGAATACATTATACTATATGAAGAACTTTGGGGTGCATTATACTATGGGAAGTGAATTGTACTACATGACTATGGCGGGGCATTATACTATATGGAGCACTATGAGGAGTGTATTATGTTATATGGAGAACTGAGCAGTGTATTTTAATATATGGAGGACTATAGGGAGTGTATTATACTATATGGAGGACTGTGGTGCACATTATAATATATGGAGGACTATGGGGTGTATTTTACTAAACAAGTAAAATGCTGCATATTCAGATTGTTTTTGCTGGAACAAAAATTATTGTTCTCAGCAGCACATCGCCGGTGTATACTGTAGATGTGCTGCTGAAAACATTATACTGTATGGCGATCTGTTAGTGATCTATTAGTGATAGTTCTGTCCCGTCATTATTCCTGAGCTGGTGGAAAGAGGCCGGGAAACAAGCGTTGAACAACTTCAGTATTGTCGATCAAACTAATTTAGCGGCCTGAACTCAGCGCTTGTAAATACAACCGAAATGCTTTTGTGTGATGTGCAATATGTTAGCATTTGGGGCCCCATTTTTAACTTTGCCTAGGGTCCAATTTGCCTAAAACCGGCCCTGCCTGCAAGTGTACAAAGATATTATACAGTCACCATGTGACAAGTGGGCCTGTGTAACTTCAAATGCCAGGGCTGAATTTTAGCTCTGCCAACATCAGGGGGAGCTCTGCCATCACCAGGGGGAGTGCTGCTGTCACCAGGGGAGGCTCTGCCATCACCAGGGGGAGCTCTGCCATCACCAGGAGCAATGCCATCACCAGGGGGAGCTCTGCCAACACCAGGGGGACCTCTGCCTACACCGCATCAAGCGAAGCCAACTACCGCTGACGTCACTTAGGCTGCACTGACTACCCACCTGATCCACAGTGAACTGACAGAGGGGGAAAATGTTCCGAAACTTTCCCACTCTAATGAGTTCATATCTGGTCAGGTGGGGAGGCTGCACAGACAGCTTTTCATTCATTCCTCCATGGTTTACAGCTCAGCTGGTAGCATTGGCACTGCTCTGGGTTGAAAACTAATTAACCACTTGAGATGGATTGCAGAGTCCAGGAAAAAGAAAAAACACAACCGCACTGCCAACTGATGCTGACCCAGAACTGATAATTACCACCTCACACTCTTACGGTTGCAGTAGCTATATGTATCCTTATGTCAACCTCGGGGTGCGGCATCCAATAAGTGTGCAAATAGTCCAAGAAAAGAAGAAAAAATGGAGCGCACTTACCCCTGTTGATGAAATACCACTTTATTCGGACATTATGTAAAAAACAGTTTGCAGGGAGGGATAGGAAAAGCTCCGGACAACGGCCGTTTCGTGCGTCAAAGCACTTCAACGGGTGGGACTTGACTGTACGGAGGACAGGTTTGGGATATTGTTGCCTTTTTATTTTGGATTTTTTTTTTACAGAAGAACGGGGGCTTTGCTTGGATTGAGAGTGCAATAAAAATGTTAAACCTGTGTGTTTAATTATTTCATTAAAAGACTTTATTCTTAATGTGTGTGTGTATTTTTAACCCTTACATACTATTGGATTAATAATGGATAGGTGTCTTATTGACACCTCTCCATTATTAACCCCTTAATCCCATATGACGTACTATCCCATCGAGGTGACCTGGGACTTATTTCCCAGTGATGGGATTACATCATAGTCGATCGGCCGCACTCTCGGGAGGAGCGCGGCCGATCGCCGCTGGGTGTCAGCTGATTATTACAGCTGACATCCGGCACTATGTGCCAGGAGTGGTCACCGACCGCTCCCAGCACATTAACCCCTGGATCCTTCCGGGTCCTGCAGGGAAGTGGCTTGCAAGCGCCTGCTCAGAGCAGGCACCAGCAAGCCTCCTGCAGTACCTGTCAGATCGCTCATCTGACACAGCGCATTCCAAAGTGTCAGATCACCGATCTGATAATATATAGTGATGTCCCCCCCCCCTGGGCAATGTTTTAAAGTAAAAAAATACACTGTGTTCCAAATTATTATGCAGAAAGAGTTTAGGAGTGATAAGGTTGGAATTTTTTTGTTTGTCATTTAAACTCATTGTTGGTGATGTGTGCCAGGGCTCTTTATATCACTGAAAGCAATTCCAGATACCTGTGCAAATTAGTTTGGCAGGTGTGTCCAAATAAAGGCAAGACTGCTTAAAAAGGCTGTTCCACATTATTAAGCAGCCTACTTTTTTGCCAAAATGGGAAAGAAAAAGGATGTGTCGGCTGCTGAGAAGCAACAAATTGTGGAGTATTTAGGTCAAGGCATGACTACAATCTACATTGCCAAGACACTTCATCGTGATCATCAACAATCAAGAAGTATGTAGCTGATTCCCAGCACACACGTGTGCGTGCTGATAAGGAAAAATTGAGGGCTCTGTTGTGAATTTGGATTCTGGGCTCCCCCGGTGGCCGCTTGTGGAATTGGACTTGTGTTGTGAATTTGGATTTTGGGCTCCCCCGGTGGCCGCTTGTGGAATTGGACTTGTCATCCTCTTTCCTGTTTCACCTGGTTCCATCAGTAGTGGGTGTCGCTATTTAAGCTCATTTCTCTGGTGGTTTCTTGCCGGTCAACAATGTTATCTGATGCCTCTCAGTGCTTGTTCCTGCTTCTAGACAACTACTAGATAAGTTGGACTTTTGTCCATGTTTAGTTTTGCCTATTTTGTTCCAGTTCACAGCTGAAGTTTTGTTACTGTGTCTGGAAAGCTCTCGTTGATCAGGGATTGCTACTCTGGCGTTATGAGTTAATGCCAGAGTTTAAGGTAATCTCTGGATGGTGTTTTGTTAGTGTTTTTCTGCTGACCATGAAAGTATACTATCTGTCTTCTGCTATCTAGTAAGCGGACCTCAAATTTGCTAAGACTATTTTCCTGCTGCGTTTGTTGTTTCATCTGAACTCACCGTCATTATATGTGGGGGGCTACTGTCTTCTTTGGAATATTTCTCTAGAGGTGAGCCAGGTCTTATATTTCCCTCTGCTAGCTATTTAGGTCTTAGGCCAGAGCTGGGCATCTAGCTATAAATAGGAAATGCTACCTGGCTATTTCTAGTTGCGCGGCAGGCTTAGTTCATGGTCAGTATAGTTCCATCTTCCGAGAGCTTGTCCCTCTATAGGCTTGCTATGATCTCTGCCTGCAGAGATCATGACAGTTTGACCGGCCAGTAAAGTGTTAAAGACCCAGGTTGAGAAAGGAGAGTTATAAGAAGTCTGCTGGAATTTTTTTTTTTTTTTCCTCCAGTCTGCCTTGCTGCAGTCTTTTTTCTCTCTCTCCTCCTAATCTCTGTATGCTCTGTGTGCACCTGACAATAATGGATCTCCAGAGTGTAACTGCGGGTTTGAATAATCTCATCACGAAAGTACAAAATTTACAAGATTTTGTGGTACATGCTCCGGTATCTGAACCGAGAATTCCTTTGCCGGAGTTCTTCACAGGGAATAGAGCTAGCTTCCAGAATTTCCGAAATAATTGTAAGCTTTATTTGTCCCTGAAGTCTCGTTCAGCTGGAGACCCTGCTCAGCAGGTTAGGATTGTGATTTCCTTGCTCAGGGGTGACCCTCAAGATTGGGCCTTCTCATTGCCAGCAGGGGATCCTGCGTTACGCGATGTGGATGCGTTTTTTCTGGCCTTGGGCTTGCTTTATGAGGAACCTCATTTGGAACTTCAGGCAGAAAAAACTTTGATGGCACTATCCCAGGGGCAAGACGAAGCTGAAGTTTTCTGCCAAAAATTCCGTAAATGGTCTGTGCTTACTCAGTGGAATGAGTGCGCCTTGGCGGCAACTTTCAGAGAAGGTCTCTCTGATGCCGTTAAGGATGTTATGGTGGGGTTCCCTTTGCCTGCAGGTCTGAATGAGTCCATGACAATGGCTATTCAGATTGATAGGCGTCTGCGGGAGCGCAAACCGGTGCACCATCTGGCGGTGTCTATGGAAAAGACGCCAGAAAGTATGCAGTGTGATAGAATTCTGTCCAGGAGCGAGCGACAGAATTTTAGACGGAAGAATGGATTGTGTTTCTATTGTGGGGATTCTACTCATGTTATATCAGCATGCTCTAGGCGTACAAAGAAGCTTGATAAGTCTGTTTCCATTGGCACCATTCAGTCTAAGTTTATTTTGTCTGTAACCCTGATTTGCTCTTTGTCATCCATTGCCACGGACGCCTATGTTGACTCTGGCGCCGCTCTGAGTCTTATGGATTGGTCCTTTGCCAATCGTTGTGGTTTTGATTTAGAGCCTTTGGAGACTCTTATTCCTCTGAAGGGGATTGACTCCACCCCATTGGCTAATAATAAACCACAATACTGGACACAAGTAACCATGCGTATCAATCCGGATCACCAGGAGATTGTTCGTTTCCTGGTGCTGTATAATTTACATGACGATTTGGTACTGGGATTGCCATGGTTGCAGTCTCACAACCCAGTCTTGGACTGGAGAGCAATGTCTGTGTTGAGCTGGGGATGTAAGGGTATTCATGGGGACGTACCTTTGGTTTCTATTTCATCGTCCATTCCCTCTGAAGTCCCTGAGTTCCTCTCTGATTATCAAGACGTCTTTGACGAACCCAAGCTTGGGTCGTTACCTCCGCACCGTGAGTGCGATTGTGCCATAGATTTGATACCGGGTTGTAAATATCCAAAGGGTCGTTTGTTTAATTTGTCTGTGCCGGAACATGCTGCTATGCGGGAATATATAAAGGAGTCTTTGGAAAAGGGACATATTCGTCCATCTTCTTCTCCCTTGGGAGCTGGGTTTTTCTTTGTCTCAAAAAAAGACGGCTCTTTGAGACCATGTATTGATTATCGGCTTCTGAATAAGATCACTGTTAAGTATCAATACCCATTGCCATTGCTTACTGATTTGTTTGCTCGTATAGAGGGTGCTAAGTGGTTCTCTAAAATTGATCTTCGTGGGGCGTATAATTTGGTGCGGATCAGGCAGGGGGATGAGTGGAAGACCGCATTTAATACGCCCGAGGGCCACTTTGAGTATTTGGTCATGCCTTTTGGTCTTTCTAATGCCCCTTCAGTTTTCCAGTCTTTTATGCATGATATTTTCCGCGATTTTCTGGATAGATTTATGATAATATATCTGGATGATATTCTGATTTTTTCTGATGACTGGGACTCTCATGTCCAGCAGGTCAGGAGAGTTTTTCAGGTTCTGCGGTCTAATTCTTTATGTGTGAAGGGGTCTAAGTGCGTTTTTGGGGTCCAGAAAATTTCCTTTTTGGGGTATATTTTTTCTCCCTCTTCCATTGAGATGGATCCCGTCAAGGTGCAAGCTATTTGTGACTGGACTCAGCCCTCCTCTCTTAAGGGTCTTCAGAGATTTTTGGGCTTTGCCAACTTTTACCGCCGATTTATTGCTGGTTTTTCGGATGTCGTTAAACCACTGACTGATTTGACCAGACAAGGCGCTGATGTTGCTAATTGGTCCCCTCATGCTGTAGAGGCCTTTCAGGAGCTTAAGCGCCGTTTTGCCTCTGCCCCTGTGTTGCGTCAGCCTGATGTGAATCTGCCTTTTCAGGTTGAGGTTGACGCTTCGGAGATCGGAGCTGGGGCAGTGTTGTCGCAGAAAGGTTCCGACTGCTCCGTCATTAGGCCTTGTGCCTTCTTTTCTCGCAAATTTTCACCCGCAGAGCGGAATTATGATGTTGGGAATCGGGAGCTTTTGGCCATGAAGTGGGCGTTTGAGGAGTGGCGCCATTGGCTCGAGGGGGCTAGGCATCAGGTGGTGGTATTGACTGACCACAAAAATTTGATTTATCTTGAGACTGCCAGACGCCTGAATCCTAGACAGGCGCGCTGGTCTTTATTTTTTTCTCGCTTTAATTTTGTGGTGTCATACCTACCGGGTTCTAAGAATGTTAAGGCAGATGCCCTTTCTAGGAGTTTTGACCCGGACTCTCCTGGTAATTCTGAACCCACAGGTATCCTTAGGGAGGGAGTAATTTTGTCGGCCGTTTCTCCTGATCTGCGGCGGTCCTTGCAAGAGTTTCAGGCGGATAGACCGGATCGTTGTCCGCCTGATAGACTGTTTGTTCCGGATGATTGGACCAGCAGAGTCATCTCTGAGGTACATTCTTCTGCATTGGCAGGTCATCCCGGAATTTTTGGTACCAGGGATTTGGTGGCAAGATCCTTCTGGTGGCCTTCCCTGTCACGAGATGTGCGAGTCTTTGTGCAGTCATGTGACGTTTGTGCTCGGGCCAAGTCTTGTAGTTCTCGGGCTAGCGGACTGCTGTTGCCCTTGCCTATTCCTAAGAGGCCTTGGACACACATCTCGATGGATTTTATTTCAGATCTGCCTGTTTCCCAGAAGATGTCTGTCATCTGGGTGGTCTGTGACCGTTTCTCTAAAATGGTCCATTTGGTTCCTCTGCCCAAGTTGCCTTCTTCTTCTGAGTTGGTTCCTCTGTTTTTTCAGAATGTTGTCCGATTGCACGGTATTCCTGAGAATATTGTTTCTGACAGAGGTACCCAATTTGTGTCTAGATTTTGGCGGGCATTCTGTGCTAGGATGGGCATAGATTTGTCTTTTTCATCTGCTTTTCACCCTCAGACTAATGGCCAGACCGAGCGGACTAATCAGACCCTTGAGACATATCTGAGGTGTTTTGTCTCTGCTGACCAGGATGATTGGGTTGCTTTTTTGCCATTGGCAGAGTTCGCCCTCAATAATCGGGCCAGTTCTTCCACCTTGGTGTCCCCGTTTTTCTGTAATTCGGGGTTTCACCCTCGATTTTCCTCCGGTCAGGTGGAATCCTCGGATTGTCCTGGAGTGGATGCGGTGGTGGAGAGATTGCATCACATCTGGGGGCAGGTTATGGACAATTTGAAGTTGTCCCAGGAGAAGACTCAGCGTTTTGCCAACCGTCATCGTCGTGTTGGTTCTCGGCTTTGTGTTGGAGATTTAGTGTGGTTGTCTTCTCGTTTTGTCCCTATGAGGGTCTCTTCTCCTAAGTTTAAACCTCGGTTCATCGGCCCTTATAGAATATTGGAGATTCTTAATCCTGTTTCTTTCCGTTTGGACCTCCCTGCGTCCTTTTCTATTCATAACGTTTTTCATCGGTCGTTATTGCGCAGGTATGAGGTACCTGTTGTACCTTCAGTTGAGCCTCCTGCTCCGGTGTTGGTTGAGGGTGAGTTGGAGTACGTTGTGGAGAAAATTTTGGACTCTCGTGTTTCCAGACGGAAACTCCAGTATCTGGTCAACTGGAAGGGTTACGGCCAGGAGGATAATTCTTGGGTCAATGCATCTGATGTTCATGCTTCTGATCTTGTTCGTGCCTTCCATAGGGCTCATCCTGGTCGCCCTGGTGGATCTGGTGAGGGTTCGGTGCCCCCTCCTTGAGGGGGGGGTACTGTTGTGAATTTGGATTCTGGGCTCCCCCGGTGGCCGCTTGTGGAATTGGACTTGTGTTGTGAATTTGGATTTTGGGCTCCCCCGGTGGCCGCTTGTGGAATTGGACTTGTCATCCTCTTTCCTGTTTCACCTGGTTCCATCAGTAGTGGGTGTCGCTATTTAAGCTCATTTCTCTGGTGGTTTCTTGCCGGTCAACAATGTTATCTGATGCCTCTCAGTGCTTGTTCCTGCTTCTAGACAACTACTAGATAAGTTGGACTTTTGTCCATGTTTAGTTTTGCCTATTTTGTTCCAGTTCACAGCTGAAGTTTTGTTACTGTGTCTGGAAAGCTCTCGTTGATCAGGGATTGCTACTCTGGCGTTATGAGTTAATGCCAGAGTTTAAGGTAATCTCTGGATGGTGTTTTGTTAGTGTTTTTCTGCTGACCATGAAAGTATACTATCTGTCTTCTGCTATCTAGTAAGCGGACCTCAAATTTGCTAAGACTATTTTCCTGCTGCGTTTGTTGTTTCATCTGAACTCACCGTCATTATATGTGGGGGGCTACTGTCTTCTTTGGAATATTTCTCTAGAGGTGAGCCAGGTCTTATATTTCCCTCTGCTAGCTATTTAGGTCTTAGGCCAGAGCTGGGCATCTAGCTATAAATAGGAAATGCTACCTGGCTATTTCTAGTTGCGCGGCAGGCTTAGTTCATGGTCAGTATAGTTCCATCTTCCGAGAGCTTGTCCCTCTATAGGCTTGCTATGATCTCTGCCTGCAGAGATCATGACAGGGCTCTTTCCAACAGGCAATTGTGTAAGAATAAAAGAGCAGCTGCAAAAATGCCTTGTCATAGCAGCAGACAAGTTTTTGAAGCTGCTGGTGCCTCCAACGTCCCCAGGACAACAAGATGCAGGGTCCTTCAGAGGTGCGTAAGCCATCCTGTCGACCACCTCTATCCACTGCACACAAGCAGAAATGGCTCCAGTGGGCCAAACGATACATGAAGACTGACTTCCAAACAGTTTTGTTCACCGATGAGTGCCGTGCAACGCTCGATTCTCCAGATGGATGGAGTGGAGGATGGCTGGTTGATGGACACCCCATGAAAACACGGCTAAGGCGCCAACAAGGAGGAGGTGGAGTAATATTTTGGGCTGGAATCATGTGGAGAGAGATTGTCAGCCCCTTTATGATCCCTGAAGGGGTAAAGATGAACTCCATAATCTATGTGGAGTTTCTAAAACAAAACTTCCTGCCATGGTTCAAGAGGAAGAACCGTGCTTTCCGCAGCAAGATCATTTTCATGCATGATAATGCACCGTCTCATACTGCAAAAAACACATCTGCATCTCTGGCTGCTACGGGCATAAAAGAGGACAAACTTATGGTGTGGCCACCATCTTCCCCTGACCTCAACCCCATTGAGAACCTCTAGAGCATCATCAAAAGAAGTGTCTATGATGGCGGGAGGCAGTTCACATCTACAGTAAGCAACAGCTCTGTGAGGGTATTCTGTCCATATGCAAAACAATTGAAGCAGAAACCATCCAAAAACTGACAAATTCAATGAACGAGAGAGTTCAGAAGCTTCTTTCGAACAAGGGGTGCTATGTGCAAATTTAACATCACCTAGAATAAAGTTTTCACTTGAAAACTGTTTGATTTCATTTTGTAATAAGCTGATAATGCTTATAACTTCACAATTGACCATTTTTTTGTTCAAAATAAAAAAAGGTTGAAAACTCTGCTGTGCATAATAATTTGGAACATGCATTTTGAGTGTTTATTTTTATTTTTTTTTAAAGATACTGTTTTCATAGGCAGTTTGTTCTAAAACATTGCAATTATACTAGAATAGTAGATGACTGGAAAATAACAATGACTGCAATTCAGATAGGTAATTTAGAGAAAATATGAGGAAATATGATTTGCATAATAATTTTGAACACAGTGTATATATATTTACATGTGAAAAAAAATGTTTTTCCAATAAATACATTTCTTTATGTAAATAAAAATAAAAAAACAATAAAAGTACACATATTTAGTATCGTCGCATCCGTAACGACCCGACCTATAAAACTGTCCCTCTTGTTAACCCCTTCACTGAACACCGAAAAAAAAAAGAGGCAAAAACAAAGCTTTATTATCATACCGCCAAACAAAAAGTGGAATAACACGCGATCAAAAAGACGGATATAAATAACCATGGTAACGCTGAAAACGTCATCTAGTCCCGCAAAAAATGAGCCACCATACAGCATCATCAGCGAAAAAATAAAAAAGTTATAGTCCTCAGAATAAAGCAATGCAAAAATAAATATTTTTTATCTAAAAGTTTTTATCGTATAAAAGCGCCAAAACATTAAAAAAAATAAAAAAAGATGAGGTACCGCTGTAATTGTACTGACCCAAAGAATAAAACTGCTTTTTCAATTTTACCAAACGTGGAACGGTATAAACACCCCCCCTCCCCCCCAAAGAAATTCATTAATAGCTGGTTTTTGTTCATTCTGCCTCACATAAATCGGAATAAAATGCGATAAAAAAATGTCTTGTGCCCGAAAATGGTACCAATAAAAACATCAACTCGTCCCACAATAAACAAGACCTCACATGACTCTGTGGACCAAGATATGGAAAAATTATAGCCCTCAAAATGTGGAGATGCAAAAACTATTTTTTGCAATAAAAAGCATCTTTTAGTGTGTGACAGCGGTCAATCATAAAAATCCGCTAAAAAACCCGCTATAAAAGTAAATCAAACCCTGTTGTGAATTCTGTTCTTGGGTTCCCTCCGGTGGTTGTTGGTGGTATTGCAGCTCTCCCTGGCTTGCA
The DNA here is from genome assembly GCF_051348905.1 of Ranitomeya variabilis. NCBI lineage: Eukaryota > Metazoa > Chordata > Amphibia > Anura > Dendrobatidae > Ranitomeya > Ranitomeya variabilis. The sequence continues at coordinate 820,077,479 of NC_135232.1, read as the reverse complement.
ATCCTGCTCAGGTGTCTTTGCTGATTGCAGGCCTGACTGGGGTATTTAGGGCTGCTGGATTCATTAGTCAATGCCAGTTGTCCATTGTTCTTGGAGGGATTGCTTCTCTCTCTGGTTCCTCATGCTCTGCTGCCAATTCAGCTAAGATAAGTGTCTGGTTTTTTGTCTCTGGGCACACATGCAGTGTGCTTGTAATTCAGTGCAATTCATTTGTGTTTTGTCCAGCTTAGACTTTGTTTGGATTTTTCAGTCATGCTGGATTCTCAGGAGTTGCAGATATACTTGCTATGTCTTTAGTTAGATGTAGTATATTTGTATTTTCTGCTGTGGATATTTTTAGGATTTTAATACTGACCGCTTAGAATTCTGTCCTATCCTTTTCTATTTAGCTAGAAGTGCCTTTTTTGCCTGCGTGTGTCTTTCCTCTTATACTCACAGTCAATATTTGTGGGGGGCTGCCTATCCTTTGGGGGCTCTGCTCTGAGGCAAGATAGAATTCCCATTTCCACCTATAGGGGTATTTAGTCCTCCGGCTGTGTCGAGGTGTCTAGAACGGGTCAGGCACACCCCACGGCTACTTCTAGTTGCGGTGTCAGTTTAGGGTTTGCGGTCAGTACAGATACCACTTACTCCTGAGAAAGTCTCTCATGCGGCTCCTAGGTCAAAGGATCATAACAGTACAACTGGCCAACAATTAGTTAAATGCATCTCAGAATAAGGGAGCCATTTTTTTTTCTGTAGCCTGTTTTTTTTTTCCTTCCCTCTTTTCCTCTGGGTGACTGAGGAGACTTGTTCTAGCATGGATGTTCAGGGATTAGTTTCTCGTGTAGACCAGCCTGCTGCTAGGGTACAGGGTATTTCGGATTATATTGTTCAGACTCCGCTTTTAGAGCCTAGGATTCCTACTCCTGATTTGTTTTTTGGGGACAGGTCCAAATTTTTGAGTTTTAAAAACAACTGTAAACTGTTTTTTGCTCTAAAACCTCGTTCCCCTGGTGATCCCATTCAGCAGGTTAAAATTGTCATTTCCCTGTTGCGTGGCGACCCTCAGGATTGGGCATTTTCACTGGAATCTGGGAATCCAGCCTTGCTTAATGTAGACACCTTTTTTCAGGCTCTAGGATTATTATATGATGAACCAAATTCTGTGGATCAAGCGGAAAAGACCTTGTTGGCCCTGTCTCAGGGTCAAGAAGCGGCAGAATTGTATTGTCAGAAATTTAGAAAATGGTCTGTGCTGACTAAATGGAATGATGAAGCTTCTTTCTGAATCTGTTAAAGATGTTATGGTGGGGTTTCCCACGCCTGTTGGTCTGAGTGATTCTATGTCTCTGGCCATTCAGATTGATCGGCGCTTGCGGGAGCGCAGAACTGTGCGCGCTGTGGCGTTGTCCTCAGAGCAGATGCCTGAGCCTATGCAGTGTGATAGGATTCTGTCTAGAATGGAACAACAAGGATTCAGACGTCAGAATAGGTTGTGCTTTTATTGTGGCGATGCTTCTCATGTCATTTCAGTCTGCCCTAAGCGTACAAAGAGAAACGCTAGTTCAGTTACCATCAGTACTGTACAACCTACATTTCTGTTATCTGTGACCTTGATCTGCTCATTGTCATCATTTTCTGTCATGGCGTTTGTGGATTCAGGCGCCGCTTTGAATCAGTCTTTGCAGAACCCTATTCCTTTAAGGGGCATTGATGCTACATCTTTGGCTAAAAATAAACCCCAGTTTTGGACACAGGTGACCATGTGCATGGCGCCAGCCCAACAGGAAGATTGTCGTTTTCTGGTGTTGCATAATTTGCATGATGCTATTGTGCTGGGTTTTCCATGGTTGCAGATGCATAATCCTGTGTTGGATTGGAAGTCTATGTCTGTGACTAGTTGGGGTTGTCAGGGGGTTCATAGTGACGTTCCTTTGATGTCAATCTCCTCTTCCACCTCTTCTGAGGTTCCAGAGTTTTTGTCTGCTTTTCAGGATGTATTCGATGAGGCCAAGTCCAGTTCCCTTCCACCGCATAGGGACTGTGATTGTGCTATTGACTTGATTCCAGGCTGTAAGTTTCCCAAGGGCCAACTTTTCAACCTGTCTGTGCCGGAACATACCGCCATGCGAAGTTATGTTAAAGAGTCTTTGGAGAAGGGGCATATTCGGCCATCTTCTTCACCGTTGGGAGCGGGATTTTTTTTTGTTGCTAAGAAGGATGGCTCCTTGAGACCCTGTATTGATTATCGCCTCTTGAATAAGATCACGGTCAAGTTTCAATACCCTTTGCCTTTGCTTTCCGATTTGTTTGCCAGGATTAAGGGGGCTAGTTGGTTTACTAAGATTGACCTTCGGGGGGCATATAATCTTGTTCGTATTAAGCAGGGTGATGAATGGAAAACTGCGTTTAATACGCCCGAAGGCCATTTTGAATACCTTGTGATGCCATTCGGACTCTCTAATGCTCCATCTGTTTTTCAGTCCTTCATGCATGATATTTTCCGGAATTATCTTGATAAATTCACGATTTTATATTTAGATGACATCTTGATTTTTTACGATGATTGGGAGTCTCATGTGAAACAGGTCAGGATGGTATTTCAGATCCTTCGTGATAATGCTTTGTTTGTGAAGGGGTCTAAGTGTCTCTTTGGAGTGCAGAAGGTTTCTTTTTTGGGCTTCATTTTTTCTCCCTCATCTATAGAGATGGATCCGGCTAAGGTACAGGCCATTCATGATTGGATTCAACCCACATCCGTGAAGAGCCTTCAGAAATTTTTGGGCTTTGCTAATTTTTATCGCCGTTTCATTGCTAAATTCTCCAATGTGGTTAAACCCCTGACCGATTTGATGAAGAAAGGCGCTGATGTAACGAATTGGTCCTCTGTGGCTGTCTCTGCCTTTCAGGAGCTTAAACGCCGATTTACTTCTTCCCCGGTGTTGCGTCAGCCGGATGTTTCTCTTCCGTTTCAGGTTGAGGTTGACGCTTCTGAGATTGGCGCAGGGGCCGTTTTGTCCCAGAGGGATCCTGTTGGTTCCTTGATGAAACCGTGTGCCTTCTTTTCCCGTAAGTTTTCGCATACTGAACACAATTATGATGTCGGCAATCGGGAGTTGTTGGCTATGAAGTGGGCGTTTGAGGAATGGCGACATTGGCTTGAGGGAGCCAAGCACCGTATTGTGGTCTTGACCGATCATAAAAATCTGATTTACCTCGAGTCTGCCAAACAGCTGAATCCTAGACAGGCTCGATGGTCCTTGTTTTTCTCCCGTTTTGATTTTGTGGTCTCGTATCTTCCGGGTTCTAAGAATATTAAGGCTGATGCCCTCTCTAGGAGTTTTTTGCCTGATTCTCCTGAGGTACTAGAACCGGTTGGCATTCTGAAGGAAGGGGTGGTCCTTTCTGCCATTTCTCCTGACTTGCGACGGGTTCTGCAGGAATTTCAGGCTGACAAACCTGACCGCTGTCCAGTGGGCAAACTGTTTGTTCCTGACAGATGGACTAGTAGAGTGATTTCTGAGGTTCATTGTTCTGTGTTGGCTGGCCATCCTGGTATTTTTGGTACCAGAGATTTGGTTGGTAGGTCCTTTTGGTGGCCTTCTTTGTCGCGTGATGTGCGTTCTTTTGTGCAGTCCTGTGGGACTTGTGCGTGGGCCAAGCCTTGTTGTTCCCGTGCTAGCGGGTTGCTTTTGCCTTTGCCGGTCCCTGAGAGGCCCTGGACGCATATTTCTATGGATTTTATTTCAGATCTTCCGGTTTCCCAGAGGATGTCGGTTATCTGGGTGGTTTGTGACCGGTTCTCTAAGATGGTTCATTTGGTGCCTTTGCCTAAATTGCCTTCCTCTTCTGATTTGGTTCCGTTGTTTTTCCAGCATGTGGTTCGTTTGCATGGTATTCCAGAGAATATTGTGTCCGACAGAGGTTCCCAGTTTGTTTCTAGGTTTTGGCGGGCTTTTTGTGCTAGGCTGGGCATTGATTTGTCTTTTTCTTCCGCATTTAATCCGCAGACAAATGGCCAGACCGAGCGAACTAATCAGACTTTGGAAACTTATTTGAGATGCTTTGTGTCTGCTGATCAGGATGATTGGGTGGCTTTCTTGCCATTGGCCGAGTTCTCCCTTAATAATCGGGCTAGTTCTGCTACCTTGGTTTCACCCTTCTTTTGTAATTTTGGTTTTCATCCTCGTTTTTCTTCGGGGCAGGTTGAGCCTTCTGATGGTCCTGGTGTGGATTCTGTGGTTGACAGGTTGCAACAGATTTGGGCTCATGTGGTGGACAATTTGGTGTTGTCTCAGGAGGAGGCTCAGCGTTTTGCTAACCGTCGTCGGTGTGTTGGTTCCCGGCTTCGGGTTGGGGATTTGGTCTGGTTGTCTTCCCGTCATGTTCCTATGAAGGTTTCTTCCTCTAAGTTTAAGCCTCGGTTTATTGGTCCTTATAGGATTTCTGAGATCATCAACCCGGTGTCTTTTCGTTTGGCCCTTCCGGCCTCTTTTGCCATCCATAATGTTTTCCATAGATCTTTGTTGCGGAAATATGTGGTGCCCGTTGTTCCCTCTGTTGATCCTCCTGCTCCTGTGTTGGTTGATGGGGAGTTGGAGTATGTGGTTGAGAAGATTTTGGATTCTCGCCTTTCGAGGCGGAGGCTTCAGTACCTTGTCAAATGAAAGGGTTATGGCCAGGAGGATAATTCTTGGGTTTTTGCCTCTGATGTCCATGCTACTGATTTGGTCCGTGCCTTTCATCTGGCTCATTCTGATCGGCCTGGGGGCTCTGGTGAGGGTTCGGTGCCCCCTCCTCAAGGGGGGGTACTGTTGTGAATTCTGTTCTTGGGTTCCCTCCGGTGGTTGTTGGTGGTATTGCAGCTGTCCCTGGCTTGCAATCCTGCTCAGGTGTCTTTGCTGATTGCAGGCCTGACTGGGGTATTTAGGGCTGCTGGATTCATTAGTCAGTGCCAGTTGTCCATTGTTCTTGGAGGGATTGCTTCTGTCTCTGGTTCCTCATGCTCTGCTGCCAATTCAGCTAAGATAAGTGTCTGGCTTTTTGTCTCTGGGCACACATGCAGTGTGCTTGTAATTCAGTGCAATTCATTTGTGTTTTGTCCAGCTTAGACTTTGTTTGGATTTTTCAGTCATGCTGGATTCTCAGGAGTTGCAGATATACTTGCTATGTCTTTAGTTAGATGTAGTATATTTGTATTTTCTGCTGTGGATATTTTTAGGATTTTAATACTGACCGCTTAGAATTCTGTCCTATCCTTTTCTATTTAGCTAGAAGTGCCTCTTTTGCTAAATTCTGTTTTTCTGCCTGCGTGTGTCTTTCCTCTTTTACTCACAGTCAATATTTGTGGGGGGCTGCCTATCCTTTGGGGGCTCTGCTCTGAGGCAAGATAGAATTCCCATTTCCACCTATAGGGGTATTTAGTCCTCCGGCTGTGTCGAGGTGTCTAGGACGGGTCAGGCACACCCCACGGCTACTTCTAGTTGCAGTGCCAGTTTAGGGTTCGCGGTCAGTACAGATACCACTTACTCCTGAGAAAGTCTCTCATGCGGCTCCTAGGTCACCGGATCATAACAAAAACCCCCTTCATCACCCCCTTAGTTAGGGAAAAATAATAAAATAAAAGAAATGTATTTAATTCCATTTTCCCATTAGGGTTAGGGCCACAGTTAGGGTTGGGGCTAAAGTTAGGGTTGGGGCTAAAGTTAGGGTTGGGGCTAAAGTTAGGGTTGGGGCTAAAGTTAGGGTTGGGCTAAAGTTAGGGTTAGGGCTACAGTTAGGTTTGGGGCTACAGCTAGGGTTGGGGCTACAGTTTGGGTTAGGGTTGGGGCTAAACTTAGGGTTAGGGTTGGGACTAAAGTTAGGGTTAGGGTTGGGGCTAAAGTTAGTGTTGGGGCTAAAGTTAGGGCTGGGGCTACAGATAGGGTTGGGGCTAAAGTTAGGGTTGTGGCTACAGTTAGGGTTTAGGCTAAAATTAGGGCTAGGGTTGGGGCTAAAGTTAGCGTTGGGGCTAAAGTTAGGGTTAGGGTTGGTGCTAAAGTTAGGGTTTGGATTACATTTACGGTTGGGATTAGGGTTAGGGGTGTTGTTAGGGTTATGGTTGGGATTTGGGTTAGGGGTGTGTTAGAGTTAGGGGTGTGGTTAGGGTTGGGATTAGGGTTAGGGGTGTGTTGGGGTTAGGGGTGTGGTTGGGATTAGGGCTACGGGCATTTTCTGGTTAGTGTGGTTAGCATTATGGTTAGGGTTGGGATTAGGGTTAGGGGTGTGTTATGGTTAGGGTTTCAGTTAGAATTGGGGGGTTTCCACTGTTTAGGCACATCAGGGGCTCTCCAAACGCGACTTGGCGTCCGATCTCAATTACAGCCAATTCTGCGTTGAAAAAGTAAAACAGTGCTCCTCCCTTAACAAGCCCTCCCGTGTGCCCAAACAGGGGTTCACCCCAACATATGGGGAATCAGCGTACTCAGGACAAATTGGACAACAACTTTTGGGGTCCAATTTCTCCTGTTCCCCTTGGGAAAATACAAAACTGGGGGCTAAAAAATAATTTTTGTAGAAAAAAAAAAGATTTTTTGATTTTCAAGGCTCTGCGTTATAAACTGTAGTGAAACACTTGGAGGTTTAAAGTTCTCACAACACATCTAGATAAGTTCCTTAGGGGGTCTTCTTTCCAAAATGGTGTCACTTGTGGGGGTTTCAATGTTTAGGCACATCAGGGGCTCTCCAAACGCGACATGGTGTCCTATCTCAATTCCAGTCAATTCACTGGGTTCCTCCTAATGCAGGACAATGCCAGACCTCATGTGACTGGAGTGTGTCACCAGTTCCTGCAAGATGAAGGCATCGAAGCTATGGACTGGCCTGCCCATTCCCCAGACCTGAATCCGATTGAACACATCTGGCACATCATGTCTGGCTCCATCCACCAACGTCACGTTGCACCACAGACTGTCCAGGAGTTGGTGGATGCTTTAGTCCAGGTCTGGGAGGAGATCCCTCAGGAGGCCATCCGCCTCCCCATCAGAAGTATGCCCAGGCGTTGTAGGGAGGTCATACAGGCACGTGGAGGCCACACACCATTGAGCATCATTTCCTTGTCTTGAGACATTTCCACTGAAGTTGGATTAGCCTGCAATTTCATTTTCCACTTTGATTTTGAGCATCATTCCAACTCCAGACCTCCGTGGGATATCAGTTGTAATTTACATTGATCATTTTTAGGTTTTACTGTTCTCGACGCATTCTACTATATAATGAATAAAGATCTACAACTGGAATGTTTCATTCAGTGACATCTAGGATGTGGGATTTTAGTGTTCCCTTTATTTTTTTGAGCAGTGTGTGTGTATATATATATATATATATATATATATATATATATATATATAGACCATATATATGTTTTCACAAATATTTGAGCACTTGGATCCATTATATGCCCATTTTAAAAGCCGGCGAGAAAATCTTGCCATACAGATGTCACACCGATGTCACATGGCTGCTTGCATGGGAGAAAATTGCATCCTCACATTGCACACGGATGACCTACGGATCACTGTTCAGGGAACATTTCTGTGATTCTCGTCCGTGTAAAACGGACCGATTTTTTATACGTTGTGTGTGACTCCAGCCTTACTCTCACTGTGGGACATGTATAATTTTTACATTTGTTCTGTACTTTCTAGGAAGGACAGTGTGACTCGTATAAGGCTAGTTTCACACTTGCGTTTTTGTCTGCATGCGTTTTTTAAAAAAACGCATGTGTGAAAAACGCATGTAAACGCGGTAAAACGCATGCGTTTTTTAGACGCATGCGTTTTTATAGAAAAACACAAGAAAACACAAGAAAACAAGAAAAAACAAGAAAAAACAAGAAAACCCTAACCCTAACCCTAACCCTAAACGTGACTGAAATACGTGGCACTGAAATACGTGCAACTGAAATACGTGGTACTTAAATACGTGGCACTTAAATACGTGGCACGTGGCACTTAAATACGTGGCACGTGGCACTTTAATACGTGGCACGTGGCACTTAAATACGTGGCACGTGGCACTTAAATACGTGGCACGTGGCATACGTGGCACTGAAATACGTGGCACGTGGCACTGAAATACGTGGCACGTGGCACTTAAATACGTGGCACGTGGCACTTAAATACGTGGCACGTGGCACTTAAATACGTGGCACGTGGCACTTAAATACGTGGCAATATGACTGTCAGAAAATGTTCATTAAACGGTTAGGGGTGAGGTTAGGGGTAGAGTTAGGGTTAGGGTTTGGATCCCTTTATCACCTTGATGGTGGTGGGTGACTTTTTAGTGTGTTTTCTGGTTTTTTTCTATAAAAACGCATGCGTTTTTAGCGCAAACAAACGCATGTGCTTAAAAACGCATGCGTTTACATAGACAGCAATGCATTTTTTTGCCACGAAAAAACGCATGCGTTTTTTCGCGGCAAAAAAACGCGCAAGAAAATACTGCAGGTAGCATTTTTGAAAATGAACGCATGCAGTCAAAAAACGCATGCGTTTGAAAACGCGACCAAACGCATGTGCAAAAAAACGCATGCGTTTTCAATGTTAAATATAGGAAAAAAAAACGCATGCGTTTTTTGTGCAAAAAACGCTGCAGACAAAAACGCAAGTGTGAAAGCAGCCTTATGCATTGAAGTTTAGTACTATTAGTGTTTGGTTTGCTGTGTTATAGCACCATCTAGTGGTGGTTAAATTTATGTTTCAATGAATTTTATTTTTATAAACAAAGTAAATTTGAAACAGACTCCCGCGCAGGGGAGCACTATATACTAACATCAGAAAAAATATACTCATATAAACACATCTTCACAGACATAAACACAACAAGACAAAGGGTCAAAAACATAGGGGGGAAATAAAATAGAATGAGGAAATACAAAAAAAAAAAAAACGCTATTTGGGCCCTGCGATTTTTTTTTTTTTGTATTTCCTCATCTGTCTCTCCTTGCTAAGTTAGTTCTTCTCCATGAGGTCCAGTTATTCAGGTTCCATTATTTAGGTGATAAAGTCTTTGTCAGGACGCTGATGCCAGTAGCTTCATATAGACAAGGTTAAGGCCTGACTTAAGTTTAGATTAAAGTCTAATTCCATCCATGGTTTCCAGACTTGGTAGAATGTGTCCCACGTGTCATTTCTTGTAGCTTGGATAAGCTCGTAAAGTAGAATTGTATTCATCTTTTCTCTAACCAGCGACATAGAAAGTAAAGGTGATTTCCACTTGACTGCTATATGGAGTTTAGCAGCCATGCAAAGCTGGCATACCAGTTTATGAAATTTATTAGAAAAGCCTGGGTATTTAGCTCCCATTAGAAATATGGCTGGCTCAAGCTGGATTGCCCTGCCATACATTCGTTCCACTGTAAATTTAACCTTTTGTCATAGGGCTAAGACAACTGGACATTCCCACCATATGTGCTTCATGTCTCCTAGGGAACCATAACCTCTAAAGCATTTATCTTTTAATTTTGGGTATATGGTGTGGAGTCTACTCGGTACTAGGTATGTTCTGTGGAGAATTTTGAGAGACGTCTCGACCAGAGAAGTCTGGCAACTGCCCCTGGAAAGTGTATCGCAACTTCGTCGCCATTCCTCTAGAGACATGTCTATACCCAAATCTTTTTCCCACTGTTTCATATATTTTAATTTTTTGTCCCCATGTGAAATGTTTAGAGATGAATATAGCAGGGAGATAGTTCCCTTACCCAGGGGATCGTCCTGACACCTTTGCTCAAAACCAGTTGCACAAAATGGGATCTTATGTTGTAGAGTCTGTTCTGCGAAGTGGAATATCTGACATACCCGTAGAGTCTCCTTAGTAGGTGGTATATATTTTTGCATAAATTCCTGTCTGGTTAGTATTATATTGAAAGGCGTGCAAAGGTATTTTAAAATAGTTGTTCCATTAGCTACCCACCAGGAGAATGGACGAGGATCCAGCCCAGGTGTAAACATGGGGTTATGAAAGAGGGGGGTTAGCGGAGAGGACTTGGACTGAAGGCTGAATTTAAATCTTTCCTTCCTCCAAAGGATTAGAGAGTGGGCCTTAAATGGCGCTGTAATATGGAGACCTCGTGGGAGTTTCTGTGTGGACCATAGTAGGCCAGATAAGGAGAGTGGGTTCAGGAAAGAAGATTCTAGGTTAACCCATCTAGGTTTATTGTTGGTTACACAAGTGCTGGTCAATTGAGCTAATTGGGCGGATTTGTAATATAATATGAAATTAGGTAGGGAGAGCCCCCCCAATTTTCTGTGTATGAACATAATTTTTTGTCGGATTCTGGTTTTTTTTTCCCTGCCATATAAATTTTGAAATCATAGTATGAATTTCGTGGAATGTCTTTGGAGGCAACGGAATGGGGAGATAGTGGAACAGATATAGAATTTGGGGCAAGGAGACCATCTTAATGGCGTGTAGTCTACCTAACCATGAAAGCATCATGGAAGACCATCTGGCCAGGTCAGCTTGGAGATTCCTTATTAGTGGGAGGTAGTTCCACTTAAAAAGGGTTGATCTATGGGAGGTGAGATTAACTCCGAGGTAAGTCAGAAGGTGCTCTTTATTGGAAAATTTAAACTGGGAGACTGTTAGTTTGCATTTCTTTTGGGGTGTTAATGAATAGGGCTTCGGACTTGTCAACATTGATCTTGAGACTGGAGATTAACTCAAATTCACAGAGGACAGAACGAATTTGGAAGAGTAGTAAGTGGGCTGGTTAGGGTTAAAAGTAAGTAATTGGCAAAGAGGCTGGCCTTATATTGGTCACCGAGTCCAGTGGGCCCAAGTATGTTAGGGTTGATTCTTATGGCTTCTGCCAGCGGCTCCATAGCTAGGGCGAATAGGGCTGGTGAAAGTGGACAGCCCTGCCTCGTTCCTCGTTGTATAATGATTGGAGTAGGTCGAGTGGACGAAAGCTTCAGATAGGCCATGGGTCTATCATATAGTAGTTGGAGACACAAAACTAGGTTGTGGGGGATGCCAAATTTGGATAAGACTTCAAATAGATAAGACCACAAGACCCAGTCAAAAGCCTTTTCTATGTCTAAGGGTACCGTCACACAGTACCATTTACATCGCTACGACGGCACGATTCGTGACGTCGCAGCGTCGTATGAGTATCGCTCCAGCGTCGTAGACTGCGGTCACACGTTGCAATCACGGCGCTGGAGCGATGACGAAGTCCCCGGGTAACCAGGGTAAACATCGGGTTACTAAGCGCAGGGCCGCGCTTAGTAACCCGATGTTTACCGTGGTTACCAGCGTAAAAGTAAAAAAAAAAAAACCGTACATACTCACCATCTGATGTCCGTCAGGTCCCTTGCCGTCTGCTTCCTGCTCTGACTGAGATCCGGCCGTACAGTGAGAGCAGAGTGCAGCGGCGACGTCACCGCTGTGATCTGCTCTCACTTTCCGGCCGGCAGACAGTAAGAGCGGAAAGCAGACGGCAAGGGACCTGACGGACATCAGATGGTGAGTATGTACGGTTTGTTTTTTTTTACTTTTACGCTGGTAACCACGGTAAACATCGGGTTACTAAGCGCGGCCCTGCGCTTAGTAACCCGATGTTTACCCTGGTTACCAGCGAACGCATCGCTGGATCGCTGTCACACACAACGATCCAGCGATGACAGCGGGAGATCCAGCGACGAAAGAAAGTTTCAAACGATGTGCTACGACGTACGATTCTCAGCTGGGTGCCTGATCGCAGTAGCGTGTCAGACACTGCGAGATCGTAACGATATCGCTAGAACGTCACGAATCGTGCCGTCGTAGCGATAAAAATGCCACTGTGTGACGGTACCCTTAGGCCAATAGTAGTAGAGGTTGTTTATGATAATTTCCCGAATGTATAACATTTAGGTTTCTTCTAATATTATCAGGTCCTTGTCTTTTTGGAATTAACCCAACTTGGTCGCAGTGAATGAGTGCGGGTAAGAATTTGTTGAGCCTGGCCGTGATAATAGACGTAAAAAATTTTAGGTCAACACTTAGCAATGATATGGGTCTGTAATTTTTGGGGTACATGTGATCTTTTTTTGGTTTGGGAATTACTGTCACATGAGCAATGTAGAACTCAGGGGGCATTTGAGAGCCACTTAGTAGGGCAGAACAAAAGTGTTTGATGTGGGGTATAAGTATATCATCAAATTTCTTATAATATAGTGCCGTAAGGCCATCAGGACCGGGAGCCTTATTTTTTTAAGGTTTTTGATTATTGCAGTTATTTCATCTGCAGAGACAGTTAACTGGAGTTGTTCAATGGCAGAGTTGGGAATTTTAGGAAGTGTCAGTTTCATTAGGAAAGAATGTAAAAGCCGAGGTGGAGGGGGCTGTGGGGCAGAGTATAATTTCTGATAGTACTCTTGAAACGTATTGTAAATGTTATCTGGGAGGGCCGAGACGTGACCTGCGGGGTCTTTAATGGAGGGGATACTATTTAAAAGTTCTCTGCTTCTAAGTTTACGTGCCAACATACCTGTTGGTTTATTAGCTTGCCTATAAAAGGTTGATTTAGTCCAAGTCAACGCTCTCTCCATTTTACTTGTGAGTATAGCATTCAACTGCAATTTAGTGTCCTGGATCTGCTTGGCTAGATATAGTGACATGGAAGCTTGGTTTGCTTGCTCAAGTTTTAGAAGCTTATTTTCTAGGCATATTTAGAGCTCTGATCTTTGTTTCTTTCTATTAAAGGGGATTTTGATTAGTGAGCCAGTAATAAATTTTTTGTGTGCCATCCAAACAGATCCAGGAGATGTGTCCCCAGTGATGTTAGTATGGAAGTATAGTTTTAGTTCTTCTTTAATTTTAGAAAGAACGGAGGGGTCGGTGAGTAAGGATTCATTTAGTCTCCATTTGAATAATCTAGAGGTGGTAATATTGAATTTAAATACTGACAAAATGACATCGTGATCAGACCATCATGATGGGATGTGGCGAGAGAATAGGGCAGAAGCAAGCGTATTAGTTGAGACTAAGTGCAGGTCAATTCTTGAATAGAATTGGTGCGCAGGGGAAAAGTATGTGTAGCCCTTTACGGGACCTTTCAGCTCTCTCCATATATCTGTCAAACAGTTTTCCCTCATTAAGTGGAGGATTTTTTTCCTATCGGCTTTTGCTATGTCTGAACGCCTCTGCACACTGCTATCTAGTTTTGGGTTGATGGTGAAGTTGAAGTCACCACACCAAATGAGGGTTGTATGTGAGCTGGACAAGTTTTGATAGGTTTAGTTGAAAGACTAGAATTTGGGAGGCTGCAGCTAGGTAGCTGTTAACAATACAAATATTCAGGCCTTGTGAGATTCCGAGTAAAATAACGAACCTACCCTCTGGGTCTGAGTGTGTACTAATGTGCTGAAATGGAAAGCTATTTTTAATAAAAGTGGCTACACCTCTCGTTTTACGACTCCAGGTCGACAGGTAGCATTGCGAATAGTTAGCATCAAAATATTTGGGGCGGGATGAGTTAGAGAAATGAGGCTCCTGAAGACAGATTACATCTGGTTTATGTTTCAAATAGTCAAGAAAGGCCTTTTTACGCTTTAGGGGTGAATTTAATCCCCTAACGTTGTGGGAGATAACTCTACACATAGTTAAGTAAATATTTACCGCTAATAAATGAGAAGACTTGTGCTGCGTTCTGGTTCATATCCACATCTAGAAGTCGTTGGGTTAACTGATGTATACAATGACGGTCTCTGTAGGAAAACAAAGGGATAGAAACAAACAGGGGGGAGACAAAGACATTGAAAACATTTAACATTTTTGAAAGGGCAACAAGCCCAAATAATATGGCGATCTGGGTTCCCATATTAAGAGGAGAACCAGGTGTCACCAAGTTTGGGGCAACATGCTTCGGTCCCGAGAGCCAAACCCCTAAGAAATAAGAGGGAAGAGAAAAAAAAAAAAAGGGGGGGGAGGATGGGGGTAAGGGGAAAGAGCTGCGGGAAGGAAAATAGGAAAGGGGGTAGTGGATAAAAGGGAAAGGGGGAAGAGAAAAGGAGGGGGTGGGAAGGTGGGGGAGGAAATAAGTAAAAACGTTGGGGTTTGTTTGGTCTGTTACGTTAAGACTGAGTCCGGATAGTCATAAATGGTATCGGATCTATTCCATGGTGTTCAGGCGGAGTTGGGAAAAGCTAAAACAGTTTTCTTTGTTTCCTTTTTTTTTTTCTTCTTCTTTCCCTCTCCCTCTCCTCTCCGCCCTCTCCTTCTCCTCTCTCTCTCCTCTCTCTCCCTAAAAGTCATCATTTTCTAAAGGCGAGAGGGAAAGGTTGGGAAAGATGCAATGTATGGGAGGGTAAATTTTAAACAATTGAGAGGGTAAACAGTGGCATAATCATTGCCATTAACTTCCATTTAGATTAATTTGTAATTCAATCAAGTCAGGTGACCCTGGGATTTTGGTTCTTTGTTCTGGGGGTATTCTTCCATTCCCTTATCGGCCGCGGTTTTCGTTGTGGTAGGCATGTTGAATCAGTAGAAATTTGGATCCCGGCTCTGGCCAAGGCCTGCTTGCCCTCCTCCAGTGTACAACAAATACACGTTTGGGAGTTATGAGTGAAAGTTAGAGCAAAGGGGAAGCCCCATCGATATTTAATTTGTGCCGTTTGAAGAGCTGTTGTGACAGGCTTGAGTGATCTCCTCCTGGCGACCGTGGCTGTTGATATATCAGAGTAAACGTGTACCGAATTTGGTCAGCCAGGTAAGACGGGGTTTTCCCTTGCAGCATTCAGGATTAAATCTCGGGCTTCTTCATAATGTAATTTCAAAATCACATCTCTAGGCATATCATTAATGCGTGGCTTACCCAGGGCCCTGTGAATTCTGGTGATGTGAAGCAGCGTCGGCTCTGTGTCAGGCAGCAGCGCCATGAAGAGAGCGGTATCTGTATCTTTAAGTGCCACTACTAGTGTTGAGCGATACCGTCCGATACTTGAAAGTATCGGTATCGGAAAGTATCGGCCGATACCGGCAAAGTATCGGATCTAATCCGATACCGATACCCGATGCCAATACAAGTCAATGGGACACCAAGTATCGGACGGTATCCTGTATGATTCCCAGGGTCTGAAGGAGAGGAAACTCTCCTTCAGGCCCTGGGATCCATATCAATGTGTAAAAGAAAGAATTAAAATAAAAAATAGGGATATACTCACCCTCCGACGCAGCCTGGACTTTACCGCCGTAACCGGGAGCCGTTGTACCTAAGAATGCGCGCTTGAAGGGCCTTAGATGACGTCACGGCGCTCTGATTGGTCCGTAGCGGTCACGTGACCGCTACGCGACCAATCACAAAGCAGTGACGTCACCTAAGGTCTTTCAAGCGCTTGAAATACCTTAGAAGACGTCCGCAGCTTCTGATTGGTCGCGTAGCGGTCGCGTGACCGCTACGCGACCAATCAGAGCGCCGTGACGTCATCTAAGGCCCTTCAAGCGCGCATTTTTAGGTACAACGGCTCCCGGTTACGGCGGTAAAGTCCAGGCTGCGTCGGAGAGGTGAGTATATCCCTATTTTTTATTTTAATTCTTTCTTTTACACATTGATATTAATCCCGATACCGATTCCCGATACCACAAAAGTATCGGCTCTCGGTATCGGAATTCCGATACCCGCAAGTATCGGCCGATACCCGATACTTGCGGTATCGGAATGCTCAACACTAGCCACTACAGATTCAGGAAGACCCCGAATTCATATGTTGCTCCTGCGGGACCTGTTTTTGTAGTCTTCGCATTTGAGCTCGAGGTCAGCAAGATGCTCTGCGTGTTGTTTGAGAGTTTCTTGGTCTTCTTCTAAAGCATCCGCTGTGGCCTTCATCTTTTCCTCCAGGCTGATCGTGCGCTGCATGATGTCTTGCAACTGGGAGGATATTTTCTGCATAGCAGAGGTGAGTTCCGACCGTAATGTCTCTTGCAGAGATTTTGTAAGTGCCGCTGTAGAGATCACTGATTCCACATGCGGAGTGGTTTCCTCCTGCTCTGCATCGCTATCTGTATGTCTAGCGGAGGCTGGAGGGGAAATTGCTGCGGCGGCCATCTTGGGAGTGTTACCGCTCAGAAGCTCCGTGATCCTGCGGCTTACCGGCTGTGCTGCGCTCCCTTACTTCGGCATCGCCGGCAGTGTGTCCCCAGGGAGTGTGAAGGGTCCGACTGCGGTGAGGTTACCGTGCTTCGGTCACTAGTTGGGGTCTAAATTGTTGTGAATTCTGCTCTTGGGCTCCCTCCGGTGGTTATAAGTGGTAGTGCTGCTGTCTTTGGATCGCAGCATTCATCAGGTGTGTCCACTTATTGCAATTCTGACTGGGCTATTTAGTCTTGCTTGACCCTTTAGTTAGTGCCAGTTGTCCATTGTTTCCTGGAGGATTCACTTCCCTGCCTGGTCTCTCTTGCTTGCTGTTCATTTCAACAAAGATAAGTGCTGGCTTTGTTTTCTGCAGTCCACATGCTGTGGGCCTGATCGTTCTAGTTATTTTCCATGTTTTGTCTTGTCCAGCTTGGTCTGTATAAGGATTTGTTTAGCCAAGCTGGTATCTCTGGAGAGGCAGATATACCCTCCATGCCTTTAGTTAGATGTGGAGATTTTGTATTTTCTGTGGTGGATATTTTCTAGTGTTTTAATACTGACCGCATAGTACTCTGTCCTATCCTTTCTATTTAGCTAGAAGTGGCCTCCTTTGCTAAATTCTGATTTCAGTCTGCGTATGTTATTTCCCTCTCTTCTCACAGTCAATATTTGTGGGGGGCTGTCTATCCTTTGGGGATTTTCTCTGAGGCAAGATAGTTTTCCCTTTTCTATCTCTAGGGGTAATTAGTCCTCCGGCTGTGTCGAGATGTCTAGGGAGTGATAGGTACATTCCACGGCTACTTCTAGTTGTGGTGTTAAGTTCAGGGTCTGCGGTCAGTACAGGTACCACCTTCTCCAGAGTACGTCTCATGCTGCTCCTAGGCCACCAGTTCATAACAGTACAACTGGCCCACAACAATGAGTTAATTGCATCTCAGAAGAAGGAAAGGAAAGTGCTGAGCCATTTTTTTTCTGTAGTCTGTTGTGCCTTTTCTTTCCTCTTTACCTCTGGGTGGTTCAGGAGTTTGGCGCTGGTATGGACGTTCAGGGATTGGCTTCTCGTGTGGACCAGCTTGCTGCTAGAGTACAGGGTATTTCCGATTATATCGTTCAGACTCCGGTTTTAGAGCCTAGAATTCCAACTCCTGATTTGTTTTTTGGGGACAGGTCCAAATTTTTGAGCTTTAAAAATAACTGTAAACTGTTTTTAGCTCTGAAACCCCGTTCCTCTGGTGATCCCATCCAGCAGGTTAAAATAGTCATTTCTCTGCTGCGCGGTGACCCTCAGGATTGGGCGTTCTCCCTGGAAGCTGGAAATCCTGCTTTGCTTACTGTAGACACCTTTTTTCAAGCGCTAGGGTTATTGTATGATTAACCTAATTCAGTGGCTCATGCTGAGAAGACCTTGTTGGCCCTATCTCAGGGTCAAGAAGTGGCAGAATTATATTGCCAGAAATTTAGAAAATGGTCTGTGCTGACTAAGTTGAATGAGGATGCCTTGGTTGCAATTTTCAGAAAGGGTCTTTCGGAATCTGTTAAAGATGTTATGGTGGGGTTTCCGACGCCTGCTGGTCTGAGTGATTCTATGTCTCTGGCCATTCAGATTGATCGGCGCTTACGCAAGCGCAGAGTTGTGCGCGCTGTGGCGTTGTCTTCCGAGCAGAGTCCTGAGCCTATGCAGTGTGATAGGATTGTGTCTCGAGCTGAACGACAAGGATTCAGACGTCAGAATAGGTTGTGTTTTTACTGCGGTGATTCTGCTCATGTTATTTCTGATTGCCCTAAGCGTACTAAGAGAATCGCTAGTTCTGTTACCATCAGTACTGTACAACCTAAATTTCTGTTATCTGTGACCCTGATCTGCTCATTATCGTCATTTTCTGTCATGGCATTTGTGGATTCAGGCGCCGCTTTAAACTTAATGGACTTAGAATTTGTCAGACGTTGTGGGTTCCCTTTGCAGCCTTTACAGAGTCCTATTCCTTTGAGGGGCATTGATGCTACACCGCTGGCTAAAAATAAACCTCAGTTTTGGACACAGTTGACCATGTATATGGCGCCAGCTCATCAGGAAGATTGTCGTTTTCTGGTGTTGCATAATTT
The DNA here is from genome assembly GCF_051348905.1 of Ranitomeya variabilis. Classification (NCBI taxonomy): domain Eukaryota; kingdom Metazoa; phylum Chordata; class Amphibia; order Anura; family Dendrobatidae; genus Ranitomeya; species Ranitomeya variabilis. The sequence goes on along the minus strand of NC_135232.1, from coordinate 820,059,298 downwards.
GCATGATGCTATTGTGCTGGGTTTCCCATGGTTACAGGTGCATAATCCGGTATTGGATTGGAAATCTATGTCTGTGACTAGTTGGGTTGTCAGGGGGTTCATGGTGACGTTCCTTTGATGTCAATTACCTCCTCCCCCTCTTCTGAAATTCCTGAGTTTTTGTCAGATTTCCAGGATGTATTTGATGAGCCCAAGTCCAGTTCCCTTCCACCGCATAGGGACTGTGATTGTGCTATCGACTTGATTCCAGATTGTATGTTCCCTAAGGGCCGACTTTTTAACCTGTCTGTGCCAGAACATACCACCATGCGGAGCTATGTTAAGGAATCTTTGGAGAAGGGGCATATTCGGCCATCTTCTTCACCATTGGGAGCATGTTTTTTTTTTGTTGCCAAGAAGGATGGCTCCTTGAGACCCTGTATTGATTATAGCCTCTTGAATAAGATCACGGTCAAATTCCAATACCCTTTGCCTTTGCTTTCTGATTTGTTTGCTAGGATTAAGGGGGCTAGTTGGTTTACTAAGATTGACCTTCAAGGGGCATATAATCTTGAATATATTTTTTTGGTATATTTAGGGGGAGGGTCCTAAAATAATACAAAATCTTTGGTAAGGCTATCATTTTGAAAGCATTAATACGGGCTATCCAAGAAGTGGTGATTTTATGCATATCTTCTAGTAAAATTTTAATTTGTGTATGTAGATTTGTAAAATTTACTTTTATTATCTGATCTGCAGTTGTCAACATTATCCCTAAGTACGGAATTCCTTCTTTTAACCACTGAAATGAAAATAATTTCTTCATATCTTGTATGGACTCTATTGATATTGCCACCGGGAGAATTGATGATTTATTCAGGTTTAATTTATAGAACGATATCTCACTGAATTCCTTCAGCTCCTCTAAGACTGTCGATAAGGACTGTTTGATGTTCACACAAGAAATAATAATATCATCCGCATAAAGACTTATTTTATGAGCTTCCTTTCCTACCATTACCCCTGAAATTAAAGGCGAAATCCTAATCCTTTCCGCCAGTGGTTCCATACATAGGACAAAAATTATTGGGGACAAGGGGCAACCCTGTCGCATCCCGTTTGTTATGTAAAAAGGTTCCGACAGAGCGCCCGCCGTCCACACTCTCGCCGAAGGGGCCGCATATATAGCTAAAATAGCTGCGAGAATTGATCCTCCCAACCCAAATTTTTCCAGAACTGCCCGGACATAACCCCAGTGCACCCTGTCAAAGGCCTTCTCAGCGTCCAATGACAGGAATGCACTGGGGAGGCCAGACAGCTCCGCAATCCGAACTAGATCTATCATTCGGCGTATTCCATCTTTCGCCTCTCTACCCCTCACAAACCCTACCTGGTCTGATGAGACCAGATCTGGAATGATCTGATTTAAACGTGAGGCTAACATTTTAGTAAAAATTTTTATATCGTTATTCAAGAGAGCTATAGGTCTAAAATTTTCTGGGGTTGTGGGTGTTTTGCCGGGTTTCGGTAAAGTAATAATGGTAGCCTCCAAATTAACTTTCTCGATTGACCCCTCATCCCTCCACCTCGAAAATATTCTCAACATAAAAGGAACCAACTCCTCCTGAAAAATTTGGTAATAATAGTTAGGAAATCCATCCGGCCCAGGAGCGCTAGCCCTTTTAGATTGTTTTATAATCGAAATAATTTCTTCTTTTGTGCAGGGGGCATTCAGATAGCTCAATTGCTCATCTGAAATCTTAGGGAGATTCACGGATCCGAGATAGTTTTTTATTCCCTGCATCGAGGGTTGTGGGATTGACGGGTCACTCCCCAGATTATACAACTCTATATAATATTTAACAAATTCTTCAGCTATTCCCATAGGATTTCTCACATAAGACCCATCTGACTTCAAAATATATTCAGTCCTATTTTTTATCTCTCTTTTTTTTATTCTTCGAGCAAGGAGGACCCCCCCTTTATCCCCATCAGAGTACCACTTCATTTTTAATTTACGCATGTTATGTGCATACGCAGACAGCATTAAATCTCGTAATTTAAATCTGATTGAAAATATTTCAGCAGTGATTGAAGGAGTGACCGCCTTCTTGTTAATAGATTCTAAGGTTTGCAATCTGCCCAGAAGTTCTCTTTTCTCCTTCTCCTTCTCCTTTCCTTGTTTCAGAATAGAAGCTTGTTGTAATAACACCCCCCTTATAACCGCTTTATGTGCCATCCACAATGTTTCATCATTGATCTCCCCATTGTCATTTTGGTCAAAATATTCCCTTACTGCAGAACCTACTATCGAAGATACCCTTTCATTCAGGAGCATTTCCTCATTCATGCGCCACCTAAATATGGGCGCTTGTTGGTGAGACAATGAGAACTTAAAATATATAGGAGCATGATCCGACAATGTTATTAGACCAATCCTTGCTTCCATACTCCTTAATAAAATGTTATCATCCACCAGGAAATAATCTATTCTGCTGTATGTGTGGTGTCGATGGGAGAAAAAAGTATAATCTCTTTCTGATGCTTGGACATATCTCCAATAATCATGATAGTGAAATTCGAGTGCTAATGATCTCAACTCCCCTCGACTCCGCTCACCCCCTCGAGAACTGTCCATCTCTCTACTCATAGGAAGATTAAAATCCCCACAAACTATTTTACCTCCTTTTCCAACTGCCTGTATTTTTTTAAATACCTTTCTAATAAATTTTCCTTGGCCCCTATTCGGAGCATATATTGTCGCTAATGTATGAATTATCCCATTTAAAGTACAGGACAAAATCAAAAATCTCCCTTCTGAGTCTACATATGTCTGTAACACTTCACATGCCACTGTATGTTTAATTATAATACAGACCCCACATTTTTTGGTGGTATTATTAGAAAAAAAAATATGTGGAAACTGATCATGGTGAAATCTCCTATTATCTATTTCAAGCAGATGTGTCTCCTGTAAACAAATTATTTCTGCTTGTGATTTTAACACCTCTGACCAAACCATGCTCCTTTTACTAGGGGAATTCATGCCTTTAACATTTAATGACATTATTTTTATACTCATTACAACATATATATCTCTTCTGCTATAAAGTCCTCCTCCTCCTCCTTACCCTTTGAAATAATCCTATTAAATAAACTAATATCTGTAATATCCAACGCTATAAAACAAGCAGATATCTCTGTCTCTTACAGACCCAAACTGCAAAAAAAAAAATAAAAATAAACAAAAAAAAGAACCGACATACAATCAGAGCCCTATGGTTGATCACAAGTACCATAGGGGAGGCCCTGTACCTCGGGCAGCGGGCAGAGAAAAAAAACATCTGCCTTGTTGGGGTCTGGAAAACAAAATTTGTCTCCAGTTAATGTCTCGAGGACCGGCCACGAGGCCTACATTCTCGCCACTTTAGACTTAGACTTTAAACTTTATTCCAGTCATTTACTACTTTCTTCCCTTTTTCCACTCTAGCAGGGGCACATGCGATTTTCCACACCGCTAGTTTCTCCTCAGCTGATTTAGGTGAGACACAGGCCACTATATTACCTTCATATATTATATGGAGTTTCACAGGATTAAACCCCCCATTTATATCTAATGTTAGCGTCTCTCAAGGCTGCGCATACATGTGCATACTCTCTGCGCTTTGCCAATATTGCTGCAGATAAGTCTAAATACACCTGTAACCCTTGAAATTCCGTAGGAAGTGTAAGGGGCTTTCTTGTTTGTTGTATGAATGCTTCCTTGGTGGGAAAACGCAACAATCTGACCAAAGTGTCTCTAGGATATGTAGAATCCAGGTGTCTTGGTCTTGGAATCCTGTGAACCCTTTCAATAAGCAGTTCTGCAGGTGAGAAGTCAGGTAGTACCACAGCCAAAAATCTTAACATAAAAGGGGCCAGCTGTTTATCTATTATGTCCTCCGGGATACCTCGAACTCTGATGTTCTGCCTTCTGGACCTGTCTTCTAAATCATTTAATTTGTCATGCACCTTAGACAACTCACTTTTTAGAGTCTCATTTTCGTCCACAAGGGCATTAATAGTTGTCGTATATTCCCCCATTTTAGACTCTATATGAGCTGTTCTGTCTCCCAGAGAATCCACATCTTTCCTCATTTCATTTAGCATTTCATACAGATCTTCTTTTAGTGATGCCCGCACTGTAGCTATAAACTCATTCATATCCCCTTTTGTAAATGGGGCTGAGCTGCTGCTGCTGCAACTACTACTCTCATTGTGCTGGGATGGTGCAATGCTTCTCCCATTTCTCCCCTGCGGGGAGTGTGGTTCTCTAGGTGGAGTAGCTGAGATTACCTTTCCCCTCGCATGCACCGTCTGGCCTCCTGGATAGAAGTCCGGCAGTCTAGGAGGTGATGTTTGTTTACTCTTCCCTCGGGTCATCATGTAATTGTAGATGATAAGCAGTAATCAGATTCCTCTGACAGGATCAACTAGCGTTCAGTACAGCTCAGTACAGCTCCGTGAAAGGAGAAGCAGCTTATAGTACCTCTCAAAGCAGCTTCAGAAACGGGAAGCAGCTGTAATAAAAAGTCCTTGGCGGCTGAGAAACTCTATGAAGCCGGCATGAGCTGCTGACAGCCTCGTGGCTTGGAACCCTCACAGACTAGGCGTCGGTCACATTCAGCATCCGGTCACACCCCCCCTGAAGATTGACCTTCGAGGGGCATATAATCTTGTTCGTATTAAGCAGGGTGACGAATGGAAAACTGCGTTAATACGCCCGAAGGCCATTTTGAATACCTTGTGATGCCATTCGGGCTCTCTAATGCCCCATCTGTGTTTCAGTCCTTCATGCATGATATGTTTCGGAATTATCTTGATAAATTCATGATTGTATATTTGGATGATATTTTGATTTTTTCAGATGATTGGGAGTCTCATGTGAAACAAGTCAGGATGGTATTTCAGATCCTTCGTGATAATGCTTTGTTCGTGAAGGGGTCTAAGTGCCTTTTTGGAGTACAGAAGGTTTCTTTTTTGGGCTTCATTTTTTCCCCCTCATCTATAGAAATGGATCCGGTTAAGGTTCAGGCCATTCATGATTGGATCCAGCCCACTTCTGTGAAGAGCCTTCAGAAATTTTTGGGCTTTGCTAATTTTTATCGCCACTTTGTTGCCAACTTCTCCAGTGTGGTTAAACCCCTGACCGATTTGACGAAGAAGGGCGCTGATGTGGCGAATTGGTCCTCTGCGGCTGTTTCTGCCTTTCAGGAGCTTAAATTCTGATTTACTTCTGCCCCTGTGTTGCGTCAGCTGGATGTCTCCCTTCCATTTCAGGTTGAGGTTGACGCTTCTGAGATTGGGGCAGGGGCCGTTTTGTCTCAGAGGAATTCTGATGGTTCCTTGTTGAAACCGTGTGCCTTCTTTTCTCGAAAGTTTTCGCCTGTGGAATGCAATTATGATGTCGGCAATCGTGAGTTGTTGGCTATGAAGTGGGCATTTGAGGAGTGGCGTCATTGGCTTGAGGGGGCCAAGCACCGTATTGTGGTCTTGACTGATCATAAGAATCTGATTTACCTCGAGTCTGCCAGACGGCTGAATCCTAGACAGGCCCGATGGTCCCTGTTTTTCTCCCGTTTTGATTTTGTGGTCTCGTACCTTCCGGGTTCTAAGAATGTTAAGGCGGATGCCCTCTCTAGGAGCTTTTTGCCTGATTCTCCTGGGGTCCTGGGGTCCTTGAGCCGGTCGGCATTCTGAAGGAAAGGGTGATTCTTTCTGCCATCTCCCCTGATTTATGACGGGCTCTTCAGGAGTTTCAGGCCGATAAACCTGATCGCTGTCCAGTGGGGAAACTGTTTGTTCCTGACAGATGGACTAGTAAAGTGATTTCTGAGGTTCATTGTTCTGTGTTGGCTGGCCATCCTGGGATTTTTGGTACCAGAGATTTGGTTGGTAAGTCCTTTTGGTGGCCTTCTTTGTCACGGGATGTGCATTCTTTTGTGCAGTCTTGTGGGACTTGTGCGCGGGCCAAGCCTTGCTGTTCCCGCGCTAGTGGGTTGCTTTTGCCTTTGCCGGTCCCTGAGAGGCCTTGGACGCATATTTCTATGGATTTTATTTCAGATCTTCCAGTTTCCCAGAGGATGTCGGTTATCTGGGTGGTTTGTGACCGGTTTTCTAAGATGGTTCATTTGGTACCTTTGCCTAAATTGCCTTCCTCTTCTGATTTGGGTCCGTTGTTTTTTCAGCATGTGGTTAGTTTGCATGGCATTCCGGAGAATATTGTGTCCGACAGAGGTTCTCAGTTTGTTTCTAGGTTTTGGCGAGCCTTTTGTGCTAGGCTGGGCATTGATTTCATCCTCAGACAAATGGCCAAACCGAGCGAACTAATCAGACTTTGGAAACTTATTTGAGATGCTTTGTGTCTGCTGATCAGGACGATTGGGTGGCTTTCTTGCCATTGGCCGAGTTTGCCCTTAATAATCGGGCTAGTTCTGCTACCTTGGTTTCACCCTTCTTTTGTAATTCTGGTTTTCATCCTCGTTTTTCTTCAGGGCAGGTAGAGCCTTCTGATTGTCCTGGAGTGGACTCTGTGGTTGACAGGTTGCAGCAGATTTGGGCTCATGTTGTGGACAATTTGGTGTCTCAGGAGAAGGCTCAGCGTTTTGCTAACCGTCATCGGTGTGTTGGTTCCCGGCTTCGGGTTGGGGATTTGGTTTGGTTGTCTTCCCGTCATGTTCCTATGAAGGTTTCTTCCCCTAAGTTTAAGCCTCGGTTTATTGGTCCTTATAGGATTTCTGAGATTGTCAATCCGGTGTCTTTTCATTTGGCCCTTCCGGCCTCTTTTTCCATCCATAATGTTTTTCATAGATCTTTGTTGCGGAAATATGTGGTCCCTGTTGTTCCCTCTGTTGATCCTCCTGCCCCGGTGTTGGTTGATGGGGAGTTGGAGTATGTGGTTGAGAAGATTTTGGATTCTCGTTTTTCGAGGCGGAGGCTTCAGTATCTTGTCAAATGGAAGGGTTATGGCCAGGAGGATAATTCTTGGATTGTTGCGTCCGATGTTCATGCTGACGATTTGGTTCGTGCCTTTCATTTGGCTCGTCCTGATCGGCCTGGGGGCTCTGATGAGGGTTCAGTGACCCCTCCTCAAGGGGGGGGTACTGTTGTGAATTCTGCTCTTGCGCTCCCTCCGGTGGTTATAAGTGGTAGTGCTGCTGTCTTTGGATCGCAGCATTCATCAGGTGTGTCCACTTATTGCAATTCTGACTGGGCTATTTAGTCTTGCTTGACCCTTTAGTTAGTGCCAGTTGTCCATTGTTTCCTGGAGGATTCACTTCCCTGCCTGGTCTCTCTTGCTTGCTGTTCATTTCAACAAAGATAAGTGCTGGCTTTGTTTTCTGCAGTCCACATGCTGTGGGCCTGATCGTTCTAGTTATTTTCCATGTTTTGTCTTGTTCAGCTTGGTCTGTATAAGGATTTGTTTAGCCAAGCTGGTATCTCTGGAGATGCAGCTATACCCTCCATGCCTTTAGTTAGATGTGGAGATTTTGTATTTTCTGTGGTGGATATTTTCTAGTGTTTTAATACTGACCGCATAGTACTCTGTCCTATCCTTTCTATTTAGCTAGAAGTGGCCTCCTTTGCTAAATTCTGATTTCAGTCTGCGTATGTTATTTCCCTCTCTTCTCACAGTCAATATTTGTGGGGGGCTGTCTATCCTTTGGGGATTTTCTCTGAGGCAAGATACTTTTCCCTTTTCTATCTCTAGGGGTAATTAGTCCTCCGGCTGTGTCGAGATGTCTAGGGAGTGATAGGTACATTCCACGGCTACTTCTAGTTGCGGTGTTAAGTTCAGGGTCTGCAGTCAGTACAGGTACCACCTTCTCCAGAGTACGTCTCATGCTGCTCCTAGGCCACCAGTTCATAACACTAAATAGGCTGGTCGGGTGGCGGAGCTCAGCAAAACATGTCCGTCACTGCCGAGGTCCGCGCATGCGCCCCCATGGTTGTTAAATTTATAATCTATGCTTTAGTAACAATTAGAGTGTTGCATTGTGGGATTGTACCAAGGTATGCTGGGACAGGGAAACTCCATTACTTTCTGTGTACTTTATGTGTACCTCCTGGGAAACACGTGCTCATGTGCTGTGCTGGAACCATCTCACTTACTTGCCATCCTGGTTAAGTTTATCTGGTAAGATTGTTACCTCTGTTCTTGTAATATAGTGTTGTATAGAATGTGATTTACTGTATAGCAGCCAGTACATAGGAAATGTATTATCAGAGACTTACTGTATGTAGTTATATACACAAGTTGCATCATACTGTATACTTTCTCTGTTAGTTGTAAAGTATCAGCTGTGTTATTATTTGGCCCAATACTTATCTGTGTCATTTGTATTCTTATTGTTTTACCGTACGTTTACAATACCTGTTTACCAATAAACAAGTTAGACTACAGAGAACAGTCTGCTTATTTGGAAGACAGAAGTGGTTTATGCTGTATGTTGGATCACACACCGTTTCAACGTGTATGAAGACAGAACAACATTGATTGCTGGTTTCATACACTGCAATACTTGTGTACTGTAGTGCATGAGTCTGTCAGTGTGTCACTGACACAGCCTGTGAGACCCAGCTTATAATATAAAAGTATGCATAGGCCTAGTGTTTTATCTCACTTTTTTCCTTCTGAGGAAAAAACATTGCATTTTACAGTACCAGCTTAGAGAATGAGATTTCTAAACTCTCAATTACACGTTGCATTTTTTTACTCCATTTTTTTTTACCCTTTTCAGACATCAGGCGTAATAGTACACCAATGTCAGACATCTTCCCTTTGATGTGGGCTCCGGGGGTGAGCCCGCATCTTTCCCGGCACATGTCAGCTTTGAACAGCTGACATGTGCCCGGAACAGCCACGGGTGGAATCGCGATACATCTACAGCAATTAACCCGTTAAATGCCACTGTCAAATGCTGACAGCGGTATTTAACATGCACTTCCGGCAATCGCACTGGAAATCCACCCATCGGTGACCTCCGTCCTGTGATAGCGGGTCACTGATGGGTTGGCATGACAACCAGAGTTATGGAGCTGATAAGAGTAATTGGCTACACACGGTCACATAAGGATTGACACGAGATTGAGGTCAATGATGTCTGCACCCTCCACCATAACCTCATGAGTCCAATCACTGGCCTGAGCACCAGAAGGGAGCGCCAGAACAACCAAAGACTGGCACAGAGGATAGAGGCCGGCAGCGATGGACAGGCGGGAGCCCAGGACAGGTGGGTATAATGTGTTTCAGTATTTTTTAGCTACTTTTAGGCCCTCCATTTATTATGCCCTGGGGTATGAGAGGAGCGTAATAAACTTCTTCTTACAGCAATTGGAGAAATCTCAATATGGACTAAATTTTACTTGGGCAGATTCGCTATATTTGACCAGAAGATACGATTCTGTCCAAGAAGAATTTCAATAGATTCTCTCATCTCTAATGTGACATGGGTGAGGGCTCCGGCAGAGGCGGCATTCTCCAGATCTCCCATAGTTGATCTATGTAGTGCTATTTTAGGAATTGATAGAAATGTATTTCCAGTGACAGCCAGTCTTCAAGAAGTAGTACATAAGTCATATAATGGCTTCTATAAATGGACTGTTAACCCCTTTACCCCCAAGGGTGGTTTGCACGTTAATGACCAGGCCAATTTTTACAATTCTGACCACTGTCCCTTTATGAGGTTAAAACTCTGGAATGCTTCAACGGATCCCAGTGATTCTGACATTGTTTTCTCGTGATATATTGTACTTCAAGAAAGTGGTAACATTTCTTTGATATTACCTGCGTTTATTTGTGAAAAAAACAGAAATTTGGCAAAAATTTTGAAAATGTCACAATTTTCCAACTTTGAATTTTTATGCAATTAAATCACAGAGATATGTCACACAAAATACTTAATACGTAACATTTCCCACATGTCTACTTTACATCAGCACAATTTTGGAACAATTTTTTTTTTTTGTTAGGGAGTTATAAGGGTTAAAAGTTGACCAGCAATTTCTCATGTTTACAACACCATTTTTGTTTAGGGACCACATCTCATTTGAAGTCATTTTCAGGGGTCTATATGATAGAAAATAACCAAGTGTGACACCATTCTAAAAACTGCACCCCTCAAGGTGCTCAAAACCACATTCAAGAAGTTTATTAACCCTTCAGGTATTTCACAGGAATTTTTGGAATGTTTAAATAAAAATGAACATTTAACTTTTTTTCACAAAAAATTTACTTCAGCTCCAATTTGTTTTATTTTACCAAGGGTAACAGGAGAAATTGGACCCCAAAAGTTGTTGTACAATTTGTCCTAAGTAGGCCGATACCCCATATGTGGGGGTAAACCACTGTTTGGGCGCATGGCAGAGCTCGGTAGCGAAGGAGCGCCATTTGACTTTTCACTGCAAGATTGACTGGAATTGAGATGGGACGCCATGTTGCATTTGGAGAGCCCCTGATGTGCCTAAACATTGAAACCCCTCACAAGTGACACCATTTTGGAAAGTAGACCTCCTAAGGAACTTATCTAGATGTGTGGTGAGCACTTTGACCCATTAAGTTATTCACAGAAGTTTATAATGCAGAGCCGTAAAAATAAAAAATCATATTTTTTCAAAAAAATGATCTTTTTGCCCCCAATTTTTTTTTTCCGAAGGGTAAGAGAAGAAACTGGACCCCAAAAGTTGTTGTACAATTTGTCCTGAGTACGCTGATACCCGATATGTGGGGGTAAACCACTGATTGGGCGCATGGCAGAGCTCGGAAGGGAAGGAGCGCCGTTTGACTTTTCAATGCAAAATTGACTGGAATTGAGATGGGACGCCATGTTGCGTTTAGAGAGCCACTGATGTGCCTAAACATTGAAACCCCCCACAAGTGACACCATTTTGGAAAGTAGACCCCCTAAGGAACTCATCTAGATGTGTTGTGAGAGCTTTGAACTCCCAAGTGTTTCACTACAGTTTATTACGCAGAGCCGTGAAAATAAAAAATAAAAAAATTCTCTCAAAAATTATTTTTTAGCCCCCAGTTTTGTATTTTCCCAAGGGTAACAAGAGAAATTGGACCCCAAAATTTGTTGTCTAAGGCTTCTTTCACACTTCAGTTGTTTGGCATCAGTCAGCTCCGACTTCGTGACGGATCTACGGATCCGTCAAAATTGTTGAGAAAACGGTTCTAACTGATCCGTTTTTTTGACGGATCAGTTACACTGATACGTCTAAAAAATGGATCCGTTAGAACCGTTGCGACCGTTTTTCCATCCGTTGTGACCATTTTTTGACGGATCCGTTTTTTAAAAAAGGAGGATCTCAATGTGATTGGCTACTGGAAACTACTGGGAAACTATATATGCAGTGTATTTACACCACATCTTTGAAAGGTTGTAGAGAAAGTGGCAAAGATGGAAGGGGTGCTGGCGAATATTGTGAAGATATGTGCGGATTTCACTTTTGAGGCTAATCGGTTGGCAGTCATCGTTCGAGACAAGGAGGAAGAAAGACTGCGCATCCTGCGGCAGCGGCGGAAGAGAAGGCTGTGGATCCATCTTATCACAGCCCAACGCATGAACCGTGGCGTTTATTCCACACTGTACATTGAATTGAGGGAAAATCCTGAAAATTTTTTCACCTATGTGCGAAAGAAAGCGGAAAATTTTGAAATTTTGTTGGGCCATGTTGAAGACTCAATACAGAGACGTGACACCCAGATGCGCTTCTCCATATCACCAGCGGAGCGTCTGATGGTGAATATTCGGTAAGTTATTCTTTTTTTTAATGATTCTCATTCATCAGACTTATAACTGTAATGTTGTTTTTAGAATTTTTTATTAATTATTGTCTTTTCCTTTTGTTAACAGATTCCTTGCAACTGGAGAATCGTTTTCATCCCTACATTTCCAGTACAGGCTTGGGATATCCACAATCTCAGGGATCATCAGAGAGACCTGCCGGGCATTGTGGGATTGCTTACAAGCGGAATACATTCCAGAGCCATCACAGGAGAGGTGGCTGGAGATTGCCCACAATTTTGAACAAATATGCCAGTTCCCAAATTGTGTTGGAGCAGTCGATGGGAAGCATATAAGGATTGTCAAACCTTATGGCTCTGGATCAGAATTTTACAACTGCAAAAAGTACTTCTCAATTGTATTGATGGCCATAGCCGACGCACACTGCAAATTTATCGCTGTGGATATCGGTGCGTATGAACGCGCAAATGAATCCCAGATTTTTAAAACTTCACCAATGGGGCGTCATTTGTATGGAGAGACATTTGACATTCCACCGCCTAGACCTCTCCCTGGAACCACCGGTCCACCATTACCATTTGTGTGTGTTGGAGATGATGCCTTCCAGCTTTCACCACACTTGATAAAACCCTATGGAAGTAGTGGACTGACCCAGAGGAAGAAAATTTTTAATTATCGCTTAACCAGAGCACGAAGAGTTGTGGAATGTGCCTTTGGCATATTAACTGATAAATGGAGAATCCTACTAACTGCAATTAAACTGCAGACTGACACTGTTGATGTGGTGAAGGCTTGCGTGGTACTTCACAATTTTGTATTATTGTCAGAAACCACCTTGCGGGATTACCACAACACAAGTTTTTGCAGTCCAGTAGCAGTCTCCAGAATGCGGGACAATTTTGCAGACTACTTCATGTCTCCTGAAGGATCAGTTGACTGGCAGTACGAAATGGTGTAAAAAAAAATTTTTTTCACACTTGTAAATATGCCATGTTTTTTGTTTTGTTTATAAAACCTTTTGGACTTTAACCTCGCAGTATTGTATGTTTTGAAACGGTACCCCTTTACACATTTTCTACTGTTACTTTTACCATAACCTTGGTGGTTTTTATACAGTTTAAAAAAAAAAAAAAAAGGAAAGACAATAAAATTGTTTTTAACCCCTTCCCGACATGCGCCGTACTAGTACTGCGCTGCCGGCACTGCATTAGTGCCAGCCGCAGTACTAGTACGGCGCCCCGATCACCGCGGTCTCACGCTGAGCGCCGCGGTGATCGGGTGCGGGTATCAGCTGTATATGACAGCTGACACCCCGCAGCAATGCCCACGATCGGCGCTATCGCCGATCGCGGGCATTTAACCCCTCTGATGCCGCTGTCAATAGTGACAGCGGCATAGAGGGGGATCGCGCAGGGATCCCTGCGCTCTCCCACCGGAGCAACGCGATGAGATCGCGCTGCTCTGGTGACCTGGAAGGAGTCCCCGGATCCAAGATGGCCGCGGGACTCCTTCCGGGTCATGAGATGACCCTGCTTGCCGTCGTCTGCTGAGAATTCCTCATAGCAGGCGCCGGCAAGCCTCTGCAATGTGCCTGTCACATCGGTGATCTAACAGAGTGCTGTGCACACTGTCAGATCACCGATCTGTGATGTCCCCCCCGGGACAAAGTAAAAAAGTAAAAAAAAAAAATTCCACATGTGTAAAAAAAAAAGAAAAAAAAAATCCTAAATAAAGAAAAAAAAATAAAATATTCCCATAAATACATTTCTTTATCTAAATAAAAAAAAAATCACACAATAAAAGTACACATATTTGGTATCGCCACGTCCGTAACGACCCTACCTATAAAACTATATCACTAGTTAACCCCTTCAGTCAACACCGTAAAAAAAAAAAAAAAACGAGGCAAAAAACAATGCTTTATTCTCATACCGCCAAACAAAAAGTGGAATAACACGCGATCAAAAAGACGGATATAAATAACCATGGTACCGCTGAAAACGTCATCTTGTCCCGCAAAAAAAAAGCCACCATACAGCATCATCAGCAGAAAAATAAAAAAGTTATAGCTCTCAGAATAAAGCGATGCAAAAACAATTATTTTTTTATATAAAATAGTTTTTATTGTGTAAAAGCGCCAAAACATAAAAAAATTACATAAATGAGGTATCGCTGTAATCGTACTGACCCGAAGAATAAAACTGCTTTATCCTTTTTACCAAACGCGGAACGGTATAAATGCCCCCCCTAAAAGAATTTCAGGAATTGCTGGTTTTTGTTCATTCCGCCTCCCAAAAATCGGAATAAAAAGCGATCAAAAAATGTCATGTGCCCGAAAATGGTACCAATAAAAACGTCAACTCGTCCCGCAAAGAACAAGATCTCACATGACTCTGTGGACCAAAATATGGAAAAATTATAGCTCTCAAAATGTGGTGATGCAAAAACTATTTTTTGCAATAAAAAGCGTCTTTTAGTGTGTGATGGCTGCCAACCATAAAAATCCGCTAAAAAACGCTATAAAAGTAAATCAAATCCCCCTTCATCACCCCCTTAGTTAGGGAAAAATAATAAAATTTTAAAAAATATATTTATTTCCATTTTCCCGTTAGGCTACTTTCACACTAGCGTCGGTACGGGGCCGTCGCGCTGCGTCGGCCCGACGTACCGACGCATGCTGTGCAAGCGCCGCACAACGGGGGCAGCGGATGCTGTTTTTCCACGCATCCGCTGCCCCATTGTGAGGTGCGGGGAGGTGGGGGCGGAGTTCCAGCCGCGCATGCGCGGTCGGAAATGGTGGACCGTCGGCACAAAAAAAGTTACATGTAACGTTTTTTGCTGCCGGCGGTCCGCCACAACACGATGCAACCGTCGCACGACGGTTGCGACGTGTGTCAATACGTCGCAATGCGTTGCTAATGTTAGTCTATGGGGAAAAAACGCATCCTGCAGATGACTTCGATGTCATCTGCAGGATGCGTTTTTTCGCCAAAACGACGCATTGCGACGTATGCAAAAAAACGCTAGTGTGAAAGTAGCGCTAGGGTTAGGACTAGGGTTAGGGCTAGGGTTGGGGTTAGGGTTAGGGCTGGGGTTAGGGTTGGGGTTAGGGTTTCAGTTAGAATTGGGGAGTTTTCACTGTTTAGGCACATCAGGGGCTCTCCAAACGCGACATGGCGTCCAATCTCAATTCCAGCCAATTCTGCTTTGAAAAACTAAAACAGTGCTCCTTCCCTTCCGAGTTCTCCTGTGCGCCCAAACAGTGGTTGGAAAACATATTTTGGGGTCCAAATTGTCCTGTTACCCTTGGGAAAATAAAAACATGGGGGCTAAAATATCATTTTCGTGGAAAAAAAAATATTTTTTATTTTCGCGGCTCTGCGTGATAAACTGTTGTGAAACACTTGTTGGTTCAAAGTTCTCACAACACATCTAGATACGTTCCCTGGGGGGTCTAGTTTCCAATATGGGGTCACTTGTGGGGGGTTTCTACTGTTTAGGTACATCAGGGGCTCTGCAAATGCAACATGACACCTGCAGACCAATCCATCTAAGTCTGCAATTCAAACGGCGCTCCTTCCCTTCCGAGCTCTGCCGTGCGCCCAAACAGTGGTTCCCCCCCATATATGGGGTATCAGCGTACTCAGGACAAATTGGACAACAACTTTTGTTGTCCAATTTCTCCTGTTACCCTTGGGAAAATAAAAACGTGGGGGCTAAAATATCATTTTCGTGGAAAACAAAATATTTTTTATTTTCGCGGCTCTGCGTGATAAACTGTAGTGAAACACTAGTTGGTTCAAAGTTCTCACAACACATCTAGATAAGTTCCTCGGGGGGTCTAGTTTCCAATATGGGGTCACTTGTGGGGGGTTTCTACTGTTTAGGTACATCAGGGGCTCTGCAAATGCAACATGACACCTGCAGACCAATCCATCTAAGTCTGCATTTCAAACGGCGCTCCTTCCCTTCCGAGCTCTGCCGTGCGCCCAAACAGTGGTTCCCCCCAATGTATGGGGTATCAGCGTACTCAGGACAAATTGGACAATAACTTTTTTGGTCCAATTTCTCCTGTTACCCTTGGGAAAAAAAATTGCGGGCTAAAACATCATTTTGTGGAAAGAAAAAATGATTTTTTAATTTTCACAGCGCTACATTCTAAACTTTAGTGAAACAATTGGGGGTTAAAAGTGCTCACCACACATCTAGATAAGTTCCTTAGGGGGTCTTCTTTCCAAAATGGTGTCACTTGTGGGGGTTTCCACTGTTTAGGCACGTCAGGGGCTCTCCAAACACGACATGGGTTCCGATCTCAATTCCAGCCAATTTTGCATTGAAAAGTCAAATGGCGCTCCTTCCCTTCCGAGCTCTGCCATGCGCCCAAACAGTGGTTTATCCCCATATATGAAGTATCAGCGTACTCAGGACAAATTGCACAACAACTTTTGGGGTCCAATTTATCCTGTTACCCTTGGGAAAATAAAAAATTTGGGGCAAAAAGATCATTTTTTGTGAAAATTAATATGAATTTTGTTTTACGGCTCTACATTATAAACTTCTGTGAAGCACTTGGAGGTTCAAAGTGCTCACCACACATCTAGATTAGTTCCTTAGAGGGTCTACTTTCCAAAATGGTGTCACTTGTGGGGGTTTCCACTGTTTAGGCACGTCAGGGGCTCTCCAAACACGACATGGGTTCCGATCTCAATTCCAGCCAATTTTGCATTGAAAAGTCAAATGGCGCTCCTTCCCTTCCGAGCTCTGCCATGCGCCCAAACAGTGGTTTATCCCCATATATGAAGTATCAGCGTACTCAGGACAAATTGCACAACAACTTTTGGGGTCCAATTTATCCTGTTACCCTTGGGAAAATAAAAAATTTGGGGCAAAAAGATCATTTTTTTGTGAAAATTAATATGAATTTTTTTTTACGGCTCTACATTATAAACTCCTGTGAAGCACTTGGAGGTTCAAAGTGCTCACCACACATCTAGATTAGTTCCTTAGAGGGTCTACTTTCCAAAATGGTGTCACTTGTGGGGGTTTCCACTGTTTAGGCACGTCAGGGGCTCTCCAAACACGACATGGGTTCCGATCTCAATTCCAGCCAATTTTGCATTGAAAAGTCAAATGGTGCTCCTTCCATTCCGAGCTCTGCCATGCGCCCAAACAGTGGTTTATCCCCATATATGAAATATCAGCGTACTCAGGACAAATTGCACAACAACTTTTGGGGTCCAATTTATCCTGTTACCCTTGGGAAAATAAAAAATTTGGGGCAAAAAGATCATTTTTTGTGAAAATTATTATGAATTTTTTTTTACGGCTCTACATTATAAACTTCTGTGAAGCACTTGGAGGTTCAAAGTGGTCACCACACATCTAGATTAGTTCCTTAGAGGGTCTACTTTCCAAAATGGTGTCACTTGTGGGGGTTTCCACTGTTTAGGCACATCAGGGGCTCTCCAATTGCGACATGGGTTCCGATCTCAATTCCAGCAAATCTTGCATTGAAAAGTCAAATGGCGCTCCTTCCCTTCCGAGCTCTGCCATGTGCCCAATCAATGGTTTACCCCAACATGTGGGGTATCGGCGTACTCAGGACAAATTGTACAACGACTTTTTTGGTCCAATTTCTCCTGTTACCCTTGGTAAAATAAAACAAATTGGATCTGAAGTAAAAATTTTGTTAAAAAAAAGTTGAATGTTCAATTTTTTTTAAACATTCCAAAAATTCCTGTGAAGCACCTGAAGGGTTAATAAACTTTTTGAATATGGTTTTGAGTACCTTGAGGGGTGCAGTTTTTAGAATGGTGTCACTTTTGGGCATTTTCTGTCAAATAGACCCCTCAAAGTCACTTCAAGTGTGAGGTGGTCCGTAAAAAAAATGGTTTTGCAAATTTTCTTGCAAAAATGAGAAATCGCTGGTCAACTTTTAACCCTTATAACTCCTGTAAGGTTTCTCTTACTGAGTGTGTTGGGGGACACTCACTTGGCCGCGATATTCAAGCACACGGGCACGGGTTTATAAAACAAAGCAGTCCATGCGGTTTATTAAGCCTCATAAACCGGGTTACGCACAGTTCATAGTATAACTCATGAAACACAACAGGCACCAACTGGTGATATTTACTTGCAGCTTCAAACACTTCAGTGTACGGCTTTGCCTCACGGACACTAACGTGCTGGGCCTCTCACTTCGCCCAGTTACCAGGGTGTCCGTACGCCGTACACTTCACCAACGTCCCAAGTCACAGACAGCACATGTGACTCCGGGTTACCGTCTCTAAACACGCTGGTCCTCCCTTAAACAGTTCCCAAGGGAGACCACACAGTTCATAGAACTTCACAAGCACTACCGGCCTGTACGGTACCTGACGGGAGCTCCGGCTCCACCTGCTGACTCCTTGCCAGTCCACACCTCTGGGTAAGCTGCCTTACAGGGATCACCAACTTGCCTGGCCGGCACACACTAGTCAGTCCAGAGCCACTGAAGGATTGTAGCTTCCCCAGTTCCACTGTGCACTGCTCCGGGATCCGGTCCTCCTCCTAGGACCTCCCACGCCAGCAGGTGCTTTCCAGGAAGCCTCCTCCCAGGCTTCCAACACAGGAACACACCGAGCCCTCAGGAACTCCCTCAGGGATTTTGCACTTGGACCCTTCAGGTCCAAACACTGGAACCACACAGGAACATGTGACCCACCCTCTGGTCACGTTATGTACCTGTAACCACACCCACAGTAATGGATCACATGGGCTGGTCACGTGATCCTGACATCACTGCAGGTCAATTCTCACGGCCTCAATACAACTCCGTGCACATCCCGGGGAGACCATGCAGCGCCCCCTACCTGTTACAGGGGTTACTGCATCACATATATCACACTCCCTAACAAAAAAAATTATGTTTCCAAAATTGTGCTGATGTAAAGCAGACATGTGGAAAATGTTGTTTATTAACTATATTATGAAATATAACTCTCTAATTTAGGGGCATAAAAACTAAAAGTTTGAAAATTGCTAAATTTTCATAATTTTCGACAAATTTTTGTTTTTTTTCACAAATAAATGCAAGTCATATCGAAGAAGTTTTACCACTATCATGAAGTACAATATGTCACGAGAAAACAATGTCAGAATCACCAGGATCCGTTGAAGCGTTTTAGAGTTATGACCTCATAAAGTGACAGTGGTCAGAATTCTAAAAATTGGCCGTGTTACTTAGGTGAAAACAGGCTTTGGGGTGAAGGGGTTAAACCAAAAAAAGTTTTATTTATCTACAAGGTTACAGGTTCTCATAATTTGGGGTGGAGATAGTAGCGGAAGGGCTGACAGGGCGGACCACGTCGATAGCGGGGGACAGGACATCATGGGGAGGAACAGAAGTGGAATGGGTGGTGAAAGTGCAGCGCCCCAGAGTCCTGGTCGTTGCAGTAAC
The DNA here is from genome assembly GCF_051348905.1 of Ranitomeya variabilis. Taxonomy (NCBI): domain Eukaryota; kingdom Metazoa; phylum Chordata; class Amphibia; order Anura; family Dendrobatidae; genus Ranitomeya; species Ranitomeya variabilis. Next base: position 820,040,092 of record NC_135232.1, on the reverse strand, counting down.
GTCGCTCTGCCGCTAACGGGAGTGATGGTACGTCTGATGGCACTTAAGGAGTTCACCTGACCAGGTATCACAGTCACACATTACACTTCACACTCTGGCCACTAGGGGGAGCAAAGGGTTCTATGTACACTATGTTCCAAATTATTATGCAAATTACATTTTTATCAGATTTTCCTAAATGGTCGGTGCAAATAACAGTCAGTCTAATAAAAGTCATCACCCGTTAGATTATACATCGAATTTTATTGAAGAAACCTCCCAATGATAACAGTATAATCTCCAAAATGAATAAAAACTCAAAATGCACTGTTCCAAATTATTATGCACAGTAGAATTTCTAAACATTTGATATGTTTTAAAGAACTGAAAATGCTCATTTGTGGAATTTGCAGCATTAGGAGGTCACATTCACTGAACAAAAAAGCTATTTAACGCCAAAACATCCCAACAGGCCAAGTTACATGTTAACACAGGACCCTTCTTTGATGTCGCCTTCACAATTCTTGCATCCATTGAACTTGTGAGTTTTTGGAGAGTTTCTGCTTGTATTTCTTTGCATGAAGTTGGAATAGCCTCCCAGAGCTGCTGTTTGGATGTGAACTGCCTCCCACCCTCATAGATCTTCTGCTTGATGATCCTCTAAAGGTTCTCTATAGGGTTGAGGTCAGGGGAAGATGGTGGCCACACCATGAGTATCTCCTTTTATGCCCATAGCAGCCAATGACTCAGAGGTATTCTGTGCAGCATGAGATGGGGCATTGTCAGCATGAAGATGATTTTGCTCCTGAAGGCACGTTTCTGCTTTTTAGACCATAGAAGAAAGTTGTCAGTCAGAAACTCTATATACTTTGCAGAGGTCATTTTCACACCTTCAGGAACCTTAAAGGCCCTACCAGCTTTTTCCCCATGATTCCGGCTCAAAACATGACTCCTCCACCTCCTTGCTGACGTCGCAGCCTTGTTGGGACATGGTGGCCATCCACCAACCATCCACTACTCCATCCATCTGGACCATCCAGGGTTGCTCAACACTTATCAACACCAAACAAGACTGTTTGGAAATTAGTCTTCATGTATGTGGGGGCCCAATACAACCATTTCTGCTTGTGAACACTGTTTAAGCGTGGCCGAATAGTAGGTTTATGCACCACAGCAAGCCTTTGAAGGAGCCTACACCTTGAGGTTCGAGGGACTCCAGAGGCACCAGCAGCTTCAAATATCTGTTTGCTGCTTTGTAATGGTTTTTTAGCATCTGCTCTCTTAATCCAATGAACTTGCCTGGCAGAAATCTTCCTCATTATGCCTTTATCAGCACAAACACATTTGTGCTCAGATACAGCCACAAATCTCTTAACAGTACGATGATCACGCTTATGTTTTTGGAAAATTTCTAATGTTTTCATCCCTTCACCAAGGCATTGCACTATTTGATGCTTTTCAGCAGCAGAGAGATCCTTTTTCTTTCCCATCTTACTTGAAAACGGTGACCTGCTTAATAATGTGGAACATCATTTTTAAGTAGTTTTCCTTTAAATAGAATCACCTGGAAAACCAATTATCACATGTGTTTAAGATTGATTTCAGTGATCCATTGAGCCCTGAGACACAATTCCATCCACGAGTTTATTTGAAAAATAAAACAATTAAATCTTTATGACACTTAAATCCAATTTGCATAATAATTTGGAACACAGTGTATTAGGCCACTCCTCACACTCTGGTAAAACTGGGGGCTGGATAGGAAGTTAGGGAGAAGCTGACTGGGTTTTGCCCAGGTAACATCTAGTGAGAGAAGAGCGTTACTTGGGAAGATTCAGGGGGGTCCCTGTCAGAGGTGGGAACCTGACAGGGGCCTAGCACAAGGACAGAACGTTACGGAGCCGTGCCTGCACTTCATTGCGGCGGCAACCTAAGAAAGGACATGAAGCGAAGTATATTGTGGAGAAGTGAGAAATGAGATCACAGCACAAAGGCGATAGAACCAGTAGGAGTCGTGCCCCGAGATCGGCGACATCCTTCTGAGGCGCAAAGCCGGCGGCCGGAACGCCGAGGAAGTAATAGACTCTACGCGTTACTTTAAACCAACGGCAGGGCAGTTAATTTTAGGTTGGCTGTCTCACCTTAATCACCTAATGAAGACAACGGAGGCAATTGTGGGAGAGGCGTCTCTAGGGTCCCTATAAAATAACTCCAGGCCTACCCTGTCATACGGGTGCGTCCTATCCATATCATCTGGGGGACGGAGAGAAAGAACAGAAACATACACGACAGTTGTGAGGACTATCCCGTGGTGCTCAGCAGGGAAGTACTACAACACCCAGGCGCTAGTAGGTAGGCTACTGCTTTCCACCTGCAAAGGGAACTCTGGATATGCCTTCGGACCGGCCGTTCTCAGCCAGCCCTGTTAGCAGTGCTCTGGATTGTGGATGCCGAAGCCTTCAGTAAAGAGACTGCAACCCTGTGTCCTCGTTCTTAACTGCAACCTACACCTGCACCTACATCTTTAATTGGGCGCCCCTTAGCAGGGCCACGGACCGGGTCGGGCCACCGTGACATCCCCAGAACCGAGAGAGACCCGGTACCGAGTACCCCGCTGCCCTGCATTTGGGGGCCGCTCCAACTACATGAGGTTGGGCAGGGAGTTGAGGTACAGATGTGGACTGTGGGAGGTATGGTGAAGGTGTTGGTGGGATTGGGAATGGTGAAGTTAAAGGGGAAGAATGGAAAGGGGAAGGTAGGTACTGGGAAATACTGAGGGGGGAAGGAAGGAATGGCGAAGGAGTAGAAGTAGGATGGACGGGAGGAGGATGGACGGGAGGAGGATGGACGGCGGCTTGAGAGGGGAAAGGTGTTCAAACATGAAGGGTAGGTAGAGGGGCTTGGGACATCGCCTGCGCTAGAGCAGTGTGGCAGCCTTGCATCACATGCATCTGCAGGTCAGGAGTTAGATTTTCCATGTGCCTGAAGACCGACTGAAAAAAACAGTGTCTTGGTGACTGGTTTGCATCTGAATGCATCCTATCCAGACGACTGCTGAGTTCAAGTATGCTTTTGTTAAGCATATTGTACCCAGCAGATGTTTGCTAACCCAAAAGCTTGATGGCATTCTGGAAGGCTGCATTCAGATGCAAAAGCTCAGGCGCATAGCTCCTTTCCTGACCTCTCTGGCGCTGCCGTCCTGACCCCAAAGGTGGTCTAGATGTTGCGGCAGTGTCAGAGGGGTGGGGTAAAGGGAACTCTAACTCATCACCTGCAGCTTCAAGTGATGAAGTCCGCCCTGCTGCTCCAGCACTGGTGGATGGGGCCGAGGGATCACACAAAAGGGAAGGTACAGATATAGAGGGGTCGACATGGTCCCTGGTGGCGGACTCCTGAGAGATCGCTCCAGAGGGGTGCAACTCTGATGCAGGCTCCCGAGTGCTGCAGACAGTACTGTTAAGAAGAAAAAAAAAATTAGTATCTTGATATTACAATTGCCCTTGCTGCCAAAAAAAAATTGAAGGTTACACATTTTAACAGTTTGACTGAAAATGTGTGGTGTTGAATATTTACCTTCTGCTCAGCAGCGTCGACCGGAGGAACGACAGGGCTCTGGCATATTTATAACTGCTCCTGCATCCTCTAGATCCACTCGGGGCCTGCATCTCCTTGTTAAACTCCCTCTTGAAGCGATCCCTGAGTGACCGCCACCGCACGATAACCCTGTTACCTGGAAAGATAAAGCAAAAATTGATTACTATACAACACATTAAATCATGCTAACATAAGGTAATGAAGTGTGAATACTTACGCGCTAGATCCTGGGCCCCAGCGTCGAGTTCCTCCCAGTTCTCCAGAACAGCACTGCACACTTCCTCCCATAGCCGTCGGGTGACGAACTGGTCAGCATGGCGGCGGTCCGCCATGTTCCACAGCGGCTACCGATTTTGGACCTCTTGGATGAGGGTGAACACATCTATCCCCTCCTCTTCCTCAGCCTGTTCGGGAGCACGCTGTGAAGCCTTTAACAAAAAAAAAGGGAAAGATTATACCACATGAATTTTAAAATTTACTGAACACCAAACCAAAAAGGAACTTACTCTTTGGTGACCGCCGCGATTAGCATTCCGACGACTATAGGAGGTGCTTTGAGGAACTCTAGGTCGAGCCCCGGATTGTGAAGACTAATAAAAAAAAAAAAAAAAATGATGTGCTTGGATGGAGGCATATGTACTGTGTGTGTGCTGTGCTGAATGTTTGTGTTGGGTGTAGTGTGTTTTATGTGAGGATCTGTCTGTGCAAAACACACTATGCACTCCCGCTCCTTGCATTTCTCCACCTTGCCTGTCTCCTTCTGGAAGCCCCTCTGCTTCAGCTTCCTGTGAAAACAGAATAAATACATATAGGGTTCAAAAACATATGTTACCAGAGATGTACTAAAATAAATTTATGAAGAAAAAATATAAACACCTCAGGTGGCTGACGATGTGATGGGGGGCTCCCAGAAGAAGACATTATGGTCCCTGTTTCAAACTTGGGTGGCCTGCCTGCGTCTGTCTTGGGTCCCTCTTGGTCCCTAGAATCTGCAAGTATAAAGACAGTTCTAAGGTACTATACGAAAGGATAGACGCAGCTTTCGGGACTTTATACTTACATCTGTTTTCAAAACTTGGGGGCCTGCCTGCGTCTGTCTTGGGTCCCTCTTGGTCCTGTAGGGGTTCACTCGCTGAGGTGCATAGGAGGAAACAGGAGCCACATTCTCTTCTGCGTTCAAGTGGGTTTATTACTCCATAAACCACATAACAGCGTGAAAAACAGGTAAACAAATAGCCTTTAGCTCGGGAAAGGAAAATACAAGAGTCCAGTCCTTCAGGCTCAGTCCTGGAGCCTTAACACACTCTGGGGGCTTTCTCCTCCACACACACAGACTCCTGTCTGTAGTGTCCCGCCTGGACACAGGGATCTCTGTCCACACTCACAGACTCCCAAACACTCACCAGCATGTGCCAAACACACCTCCATTATGTAGCCTGAAACCATACCCAGGTACCTGTCACATGATTAGACATGTGGTTCTGACATCACCACAGGTCCTGAAACAAACATAGATAGGCATGGTTATGCCCCTTACCCAGGGGTGAGGTATATGGGTAGCCAGACCCTCCCATCTCTCATAGCTACCCGTAACCCAGACCCAAATATACTTAAACACTTCCTTATTGCTTTATGTGCATTACAGAAAACACTCCGGGTTACATCACAGCGACAAGCCTTCTCTGTGATACATACCTCCAGTCGACTATCCAACCTTTAGCCACGCTACATACCTCCCCCCTCTGCCTAAAGCCGTGGGGCTTGGCACTTGTCCTAAACCGACTAGAGACCCCTCTCAGTCGTCCCTGACAGTCTCCTCTCAGTCGTCCCGTCTGTCTAAGTCAGGGCCTGTTATTGAACCCTTTCGTCGGCATTCGTCATCCCTTTCCGTCACATCCTTTGATAACGATAACCCCGTATCATCTCGTCTGCTACAGGATTTCCCGCTTAAGTCACTGAGCTCTGAGCTAACTGAGGAGTCACTTTTTCTAGCTCTTCCATCTGACCACCTTCGGTTCTCTCTCGGTCGTTGATCTCTCCTATTGTCTTTCTTCAGAGAGCAGCTCTTCTCTTTACGTCTATATCCTCTGTTAACTTCAGCTTGAGGACTTCCAGGCTTTAGAGCACCTCTTCGCCTCTCTGGCAGCTGTTTATTAACTTGCAGTCTCTCAAGTCTCAGCTGTTCTACCTCCCTTAGGTATGCCATGCGATATTCCAGGAGCATGCGGATATTCCTAAGACTCTCTCTGGATCCGATAACCAGGAACGGAACCATCCCATCTTCACCCATGACCTGGACCTCTTCATCAGCCGGTATCCTCAGTCTCTTCAGACCGGATTTAGCCACCATCTCCTGCATCACTCTCCAAAGTTTCCCAATGACTTTCGCCACCAGAACTTTGGGTACTTGGACTGTGTCTTCTACTAAGCCCAGCCGACTAAGAGCCTTCCTTTCATGCTCCAAACGTCGAACGGCTTCATCATTCTTCAAAATGATCCTCTGTTTTGTACGGAGGCAGTGTAGGTGCATATCCCTCAGGACAGCCACCCACTTTACTGTGGCTTCCCTAGTCGACAGTATGACCAATTGCTGAGTCTCAGGCGCCCAGTGCACACTACATGCTTCTACTGCCTTTTTAAATGCTTCATGCACAACTTCACCGGTACAGGCTTCTTGCACGTCTTCAGGTACATCAATCACGGTCTTGAAGAGCGGGGTCTCATCTTCACGGACATCTGCCACAACCGGGTGACTGTCTTGTTCCGCTTTTAGCACAAACTCTTCCTCAGTCTTTTCTTCTGCTTGAGCCTTCGCCAAGATGGGCATTGGCAACTCCTCTGCCAGGCAGCGACGCTCCTCCTCTCTCTGGAAAAGCTCCTGCTGATGCTTTTCTTGAGCCACTCTGAGCACGTCCATATCTTTCAATATGGCCCTATTCACGGCCTGACACACCGACAGCTGATGTCTGAGTTCAAAGACCTCCTTCTCTAGGTCACCCATTTTGTGCTCAATTGCTTGCCTCAGGACCCTTTCTTGTTCAACTGTCTTTAAGCAGCTCAATGTTTTGGTCCTGCTCTCTTTTGGCTAGCACATGTCGCACCACCAGTTCTTTAATTAAACTTTCAGACGGGGGCTCTTGCCCACCCACAATCTGCCTCTTCAGAGTTCCACCTGTTTCTGCATCCACCTCTATGGTCTCTCCTGGGCTCTTGGTAACTTCAGAGTTCTCCATCTCTTCAGCATCAGGTACTCTGGAGCCTTCATACTGAGCCACTTCAGCCTTCCCGGGCATTGCAGATATGGGACTACCACAGGTCTGTTTTAATTCCAGCCCTACCTCTGTGTTGGGATTTGTCAGAGGTAAAGTGACCTCCTTATCAAGTACAGTAACCTGATCTGTACCTGACCCTGTCTCTTCGTTATCATCTCTCTTCTCAGAGGGTGTAACCTGTCCCGCCTTTTTCCGCCCCCCGCGACGAGAGGAAGATCTGTGATTTTTACTCGGCTCCTCCTTACTGCACTCTTTTCCCTTTGCGCTCGAGTCATAGTCAGGATAGGAGTCACCCCCTCTCACCCTGTCATCCTAGAACAGCAAGTCCCCACTTAAACAGGTGTCAGACCCACACTTTCTTCCAGTCACCCGTAACTCTGGACTATTGACATTAGGTGGCGCTACTTTCTCTTTACACATCCCATTAACAGGAATCCCCACAACTTGCTGCTGTAGTGGGGCTTCAATATGACCATTCCGTCTCTCCTCTGAACAACCCCACACTGCGTCAACTTCCCATATGTCTTCAAAGATCACAAAGTCCCGGTCCCTCTCAAATGGGTAGAACAAGTCTGGTGTTATACCGCCATCTTGGCACTTTACATTTTTGGACATATCAATGATCACTCTGTCCACAGTATAGTCAACAGTGACCCCATGCATGCAGCGAACATTGACCTTTTTCTCAGTTAGACAGAGAATGAGAGGAGTTCCCGTCAGAGTCACCTGACTCTTTGAGTCCAGCAGTCCAGATACTCCTTCACGGTGTAACATAACAGTACACACATGTGGGCTGTCATCAAATGGGAAGTCTATGCCGCACTCCGAATACACAAAACACAAACATTGTTTTTCCCCTTTTGAAAGCTCCACCCCTTTTTGGGTCACCACCCCCTTGTGGGCTACCGCCCCCTTGTGGACCATTTTCTCCTTTAGGGCCACCACCCCTTTTAGGGACTCCACCCCCTTTTGGGCAACTACCCTCTTTTGAGACACAGCCCCTTTTTGGCCAACCATAATTATTTGGGCACTGCTCCGGTTTTTTTTTTTTTGGGACTCCACCCCCTTTTAGGGACACCACCCCACTCTGGGGTACACCCCGTGGACTTCCCACAGCACTCTCAGGCCTCAGTTCGCCCAGCACATCAATGTGACTCTAGCCCTTTAAGAGTCCGCACACTCTAAACCGGCAATGTCTTTTTTTTTTTTTTTATTTGCTGCAACCGCGCTGCACAGCTCAACCGCAGATTTCGTGGACCCGCCGATCCACAGCAAGCCGCTTGTCACCTTCGTGGACCCGCCGATCCACAGCAAGCCGCTTGTCACCTTCGTGACCCCACCGAGCCACAGCAAGCTGACTCTCAGGAAAAAAAAAATCAGTCTCTCACTGACCCCGGTCAGAACACCACAGACTCCGGTCTGTTACGCACCCGGCTTTACACACAGTCCAAACATAGTTTTTCACTGACGCCGGTCAGTACAATACACGGTTTTCAGACCGTCACCCGTTGGCAACTTCACGGGTTCCTGGACACCCCTCAGCCTCAGAGGTGCCCAGACACAACAGTTTTCTCACTGACCCCGGTCAGTATTTACACACGGTTTTCAAGACCGTTACCCGTCATTGCCGCACAGGTTCCTGGGACCCTCTTCTCCTCGAAGGTATCCCACTAATAACCATTCTCACTTACCCCGGTCAGTATTTACTCACGGTTTTCAAGACCGTCCACTCTTCTGGCTCAGACCAGCCAGCGCTGCAGCATGTGCTCTTCGGATCTTTGCACGCATCCGAAACACCAATTGTAGGGGTTCACTCGCTCAGGTGCATAGGAGGAAACAGGAGCCACATTCTCTTCTGCGTTCAAGTGGGTTTATTACTCCATAAACCACATAACAGCGTGAACAACAGGTAAACAAATAGCCTTTAGTGCAGGAAAGGAAAATACAAGAGTCCAGTCCTTCAGGCTCAGTCCTGGAGCCTTAACTGTCATGGTTCCCAATGGCAAGGGAACGTAAGAAACATATAAGTAACGAACGAGCTCTCGGGTGATGGAAACTCGAGTTGACCGTGAGCTAAATCTACCACACAACTAACAGTAGCCAGGGAACATACCTACGAGTTCCTATATGCCACGCGCCAGCCGGAGGACTAACTACGCCTGGTAGAGGAAGAAACAGACCTGGCTTACCTCTAGGGAAATACCCCAAAAGATGATAGCAGCCCCCCACATGTAATAACGGTGAATTAAGAGGAAAAGACATACACAGTATGAAAGTAGATTTAGCAAAGAGAGGTCCACTTACTAGATAGCAGAAGGATACAAAAGAGGACTTCACGGTCAACTGAAAACCCTTTCAAAAACCATCCTGAAATTACTTTAAGACTCCTGTGTCAACTCATGACACAGGAGTGGCAATTTCAGCCCGCAAGAGCTTCCAGCTACAGAGAATAACAAAACTGCAAACTGGACAAAAGGTACAAAACAAAAGGACAAAGTCCACTTAGCTGATCAGCAGACTAGTAGCAGGAACATGCAACCGAAGGCTCTGGTTACAATGATGACCGGCAAGGAAAAGACTGGAGAGCAAGGCTAAATAGGAAACTCCCAAACACTGATGGAAGCAGGTGAACAGAAGCAGCAAAGTGCAAACAAGTCACCAGTACCACCAGCAACCACCAGGGGAGCCCAAAAAGCGGATACACAACACTTAACACACTCTGGGGGCTTTCTCCTCCACACACACAGACTCCTGTCTGTAGTGTCCCGCCTGGACACAGGGATCTCTGTCCACACTCACAGACTCCCAAACACTCACCAGCATCTGCCAAACACACCTCCATTATGTAGCTTGAAACCATACCCAGGTACCTGTCACATGATTAGACATGTGGTTCTGACATCACCACAGGTCCTGAAACAAACATAGATAGGCATGGTTATGCCCCTTACCCAGGGGTGAGGTATATGGGTAGCCAGACCCTCCCATCTCTCATAGCTACCCATAACCTGGACCCAAATATACTTAAACACTTCCTTATTGCTTTATGTGCATTACAGAAAACACTCCGGGTTACATCACAGCGACAAGCCTTCTCTGTGATACATACCTCCCGTCGACTATCCAACCTTTAGCCATGCTACAGTCCCTAGAATCTGCAAGTATAAAGAGAGTTCTAAGCTACTATACAAAAGGATAGACGCAGCTTTCGGGACTTTATACTTACATCTGTTTTCAAAACTTGGGGGGCCTGCCTGCATCTGTCTTGGGTCCCTCTTGGTCCCTAGAATCTGCAAGTATAAAGAGAGTTCTAAGCTACTATACAAAAGGATAGACGCAGCTTTCGGGACTTTATACTTACATCTGTTTTCAAAACTTGGGGGGCCTGCCTGCGTCTGTCTTGGGTCCCTTGCTTGGTATCTCTAAAATCTTCCAATTTAAAGACAGTTTTAATTAGAATGATTATGTATTGGTATGCCAACTTACATTTTGATTCCCCCCCTACAAAAAATTATTACCACACCAAAAAAAAAAAAAAAAAATGAGTGTTAGGGTACGTTCACACAGGACTTTTTTGCTGCTTTTTTTTGCTGCTTTTTTAATGCTAATTTTCAGCTGCTTTTTACAGTACCAGTAAAGCCTATGAGATTTCAGAAATCTCATGCACACATGTTGGTTTTTTGTTTGATCAGTTTTTTCTGCTTTGCTGCTTTTTTTGGACATAGGGCATGTCACTTCTTTCAGCGTTTTTGCTGCGTTTTTGCAGCGTTTTTTCACCCATTGACTTGAATGCAAAAAGCATTATTTGCTGCGTTTTTTGTGCAGAAAATCATGGCCAGCAGGAAGGGATCTCACAGCCAAGAGCTTAGGGGTGTGGTTAGTGAGGTGTGAAGAGCCATTGTGAGCCATTGTGAGGTGTGAAGAGCCATTGGGAGGTGTCCTGATTGTGATCTATTGTGAGGGAGTTCCTGGTAGTGAGGTGTGAAGAGCCATTGTGAGCTATTGTGAGGTGTGAAGAGCCATTGTGAGGTGTCCTGATTGTGATCTATTGTGAGGGAGTTCCTGGTAGTAAGGTGTGAAGAGCCATTGTGAGGTGTCCTAGCAGCTGAAAATTGGCATAAAAAAAGCAGCAAAAATCTGCAGCAAAAATCTGCAGCAAAAAAGTCCTGTGTGAACGTACCCAAAAAACGCACCAAAAACGCACCAAAAAACGCACCTAAATTAGCATAAAAAAAAGCAGCAAAAAAAAGCAGCAAAAAAGTCCTGTGTGAACGTACCCTTAACTTGATATGCTTGATGCGCAAGCTGCCAAACCCTCCACCTCCTGTTTCCCCCACAAAAAAAACCCCAAAATTCCTTGAAAGCAACACCAAAACTACCGTATATACTCGAGTATAAGCCGACCCGAGTATAAGCCGACCCCCCTAATTTTGCCACAAAAAACTGGGAAATCTTATTGACTCGAGTATAAGCCTAGGGGGGAAAATGCAGCAGCTACCGGTAAATGTCAAAAGTAATAATAGATACCAATAAAAGTAAAATTAATTGAGACATCAGTAGGTTAAGTGTCTTTGAATATCCATATTGAATCAGGAGCCCCATATAATGCTCCATACTGTTCATTATGGCCCCATAAGATGTTCCATATTAAATATGCCCCATATAATCCTGCATAAAGGTTAATAAAGGCCCCATAAGATGCTCCATAGACACCTTTGCCCAATATAATGCTGCACAAATGCTGATTATGGCCCCATAAGATGTTCTATAAAGATATTTGCCCCTTATAGTGCTGCACAAACGTTATGGCCCTATAAGATGCTCCATACAGACACTTGCCCCATATGCTGTAGTGCCCTACAAACGTTAATTATGGCCCCATACAGACACTTGCCCCATATAGTGCTGCACAAACATTATGCCCCTATATAGTGCTGCAGAAACGTTATGGCCCCATATAGTGCTGCAGGAACGTTATGGCCCCATATAGTGCTGCAGGAACGTTATGGCCCCATATAGTGCTGCAGGAACGTTATGGCCCCCATATAGTGCTGCAGGAATGTTATGGCCCCATATAGTGCTGCAGGAATGTTATGGCCCCATATAGTGCTGCAGGAATGTTATGGCCCCATATAGTGCTGCGATAAAAAAAATAAATCACATACTCACCTCTCCATCGCTCAGGCCCCCGCACTTTCAATAGTCACCTCTCCTCGTTCCGGGCGCCGATCTGTCTCCAGCACTGACGTTCAGCAGAGGGCGCGCACTGAACACGTCACCGCGCCCTCTGACCTCAGCGTCACTGCTGGAGACAGATCGGCGCCCGGAACGAGGAGCAGGTGACTATCGCGCAGCGCAGCGCTCCCCTCCCCGTATACTCACCTGGTCCTGCCGCTGTGTAGATCCTGCTTCTCCGACGCCGCAGCGCTTCATCCTGTACTCAGCGGTCACATGGTACCGCTGATTACAGTAATGAATAGGCGGCTCCACCCCTATGGGAGGTGGAGCTGAATATTCATTTACTGCAGTGAGCGGGACCATGTGACCGCTCAGTGCAGGAAGACGCTGAAGCTGCTACTGCCGGCGCTGGGGAAGCAGGGACCGCGCCTGGACTAGGTGAGTATTTTTAGACAGCCCCCGCTCCCCCTCCCCTGCCGACCCCCGGTATGATTCGAGTATAAGCCGAGAGGGGCAATTTCAGCCCAAAAAAGTGGGCTGAAAATCTCGGCTTATACTCGAGTATATACGGTACTTAAAACTTGATATGCGCCATGCACATGCTGGTAAACCTACTTTCCCCCCCACAGATAAAGTATCAACCTTATAAAAAATTTCCCTCATTCAAAGTTAAAATACCAATACCCAAACATGTCAATTATGATTACCCTACAGTTACTATTTTCTAAAACCAGATAACATTTTCTCTACCAATGGTTTGCATTCTGCATTTGTATATAGAACCTTTAAAGCATGTATACCCAGTTTTAAATTTATCTTGAAATCAGACTACGGACAGTTTTGTGGAATTTTTATTACTATTTTTTTTTTTATTAATTTAATTTTTTTTTTAAAGTAGGAGACACACTGCTCTTTATTTTAAATACCAGTATAGTATGTTAATGTATGAAAAATAACAAAAATGCAGGACACACACATCACACACATGTCACAGCACAGCCATTCAAAATACCAGTACAGTATGTTAATGTATGAAAAATAACAAAAATGCAGTGCACACACATCACACGGCATTTATACACACACCACACACATGTCACAGCACAACCATTCAAAATACCAGCACAGTATGAAAAATAAAAACATGCAAGGCAGGCACGCACGCACGCACGCACACACACACACACACACACTGGCAGAACTCATGCTGGATGGCAGTACTCACATGGCAGTCTCTGGCAGCGTCTTGCTGGCTGCTAGCAGGGTCTGTCTTGCTGGCAGAGTCTGTCTTGCTGGCAGGGTCTGTCGTGCTGGCAGGGTCAGTCTGTCTTGCTGGCAGGGTCTGTCTGTCTTGCTGGCTGGCACTTTGTTCTCTCTTGATGGCACATTGAGGAATGAGGCCCACCTGTCCTGTTTATATAGTTTTGGGGTTGTCTGGGCAAAGTATCTACTTTTTGGAGCATGCTCAATTGAAAAAAGCGGATTGGGGCGACGGATCCGCCAAATGACGGTTCGCGACGGATACGTCGCCCATAGGCACCCATTCTATGAAATGGCGGCTGCGACGGATTCGTCGCAAACCGTCAATTAGGCGCAGACAAAAAACGTTACAACGACCGTCAATGTCTAGACAACGTCCGCCAAATTTTGACAGATCTGTCGCATGGCGGATGGAACGGACGACCATCCGCCACAATCCGTCGCTAATGCAAGTCTATGGGGAAATAGCGGATCCACCAAAAAAAAATGGTGGATCCGCTATTTGAGGAAAATGGCGGTTTCAGACTGACGCCAAAAGACTGAAGTGTGAAAGAGGCCTAATTTGTCCTGAGTACGCTGATACCCCATATGTGGGAGAACCACCGTTTGGGTGCAATGGAGAGCTCAGAAGGGAAGGAGCGCCATTTGGAATGCAGACTTAGATGGAATGGTCTGCAGGCGTCATATTGCGTTTGCAGAGCCCCTAATGTACCTAAACAGTAGAAACCCCCCACAAGTGACCCCATATTGGAAACTAGACCCCCCAAGGAACTTATCTAGATGTGTTGTGAGAACTTGGAACCCCCAAGTGTTTCACTACAGTTTATAACGCAGAGCCGTGAAAATAAAAAATCCTTTTTTTTTTCCACAAAAATAATTATTTAGCCCCCAGTTTTGTATTTTCCGAAGGGTAACCCTGTTTGGGCGCACGGGAGAGCTCGGAAGGGAAGGAGCACTGTTTTACTTTTTCAACGCAGAATTGGCTGGAATTGTGATCAGACGCCATGTTACGTTTGGAGAGCCCCTGATGTGCCTAAACAGTGGAAACCCCCCAATTATAACTGAAACCCTAATCCAAACACAACCCTAATCCCAACCCTAACCCTGACACACCCCTAATCCCAACCCTATTCCCAACCGTAAATATAAGACAAACCCTAACTTTAGCCCCAACCCTAACTGTAGCCTTAACCCTAGCCCCAACCCTAGCCCTAACCCTAGCCCTAACCCTAATGGGAAAATAGAAATAAATACATTTTTTTATTTTTTTTATTTTTCCCTAACTAAGGGGGTGATGAAAGGGGGATTGATTTACTTTTATAGCGGGTTTTTTAGTGGATTTTTATGATTGGCAGCCGTCGCACACTAAAAGACGCTTTTTATTGGAAACTTTTTTTTTGCGTTACCACATTTTGAGAGCTATAATTTTTCTATATTTTGGTCCACAGAGTCATGTGAGATCTTGTTTTTTGCGGGACGAGTTGACGTTTTTATTGGTAACATTTTCGTGCACGTGACATTTTTTGTTCGCTTTTTATTCCGATTTTTGTGAGGCAGAATGACCAAAAGCCAGCTATTCATAAATTTCTTTTGGGGGGGGACGTTTATACCGTTCCGCGTTTGGTAAAATGGATAAAGCAGTTTTATTCCTCGGGTCAGTACGATTACAGCGATACCTCATTTATATCATTTTTTTATGTTTTGGCGCTTTTATACGATAAAAACTATTTCCTACATAAGAAAAAGGAGCTCAAGACCCATTAAACAACTGAGGTCAAATAAACAATTTTAGAGTTAAATAAAAAAATGTAATTTTTATTTAGTCTAACACATACAAAATGATACATGAATCTAATATAGAAAAAGAGACCCAGTATACATACAGAGAATTATTATTGGACGAGTGTACAAATTGGAGAAAAAGAGCAAAAAGACAATATACACGGTAACTGTAGAGACATCACCCCTGAAAGCAGGTCAGGGAAAATCTTGCCACTGAAGTACATTGGCCCAAAACCTGTTAGAACTAACCAAAGACCAGATGTCAGAAATGTTGCAGACCGGGTATGCAGCCCGGATATCTGCAGACATCTGGCCACTACTGATTGCACAAAGTCACTCTAATACCATCCAAAAAAGTGCCAGTGCAAAAAGTGCAATAGTGCAAGACAGCAGCGGTAGGTTAAAATAATAGCTTACCCATGTGGAGAGGTGATGACACAGTCACCGTGTATACGCACTGCCCCGACGCGCGTTTCGCGTTGTGGGCTTCTTCGGGGGGCGTATACACGGTGACTTTTATTGTTTTTTTTTTTTATTTAGATAAAGAAATGTATTTATGGGAACAATATATATATATTTTTTTTCTTTTTTTAGGATTTTTTTAATTATTTTTTTACACATGTGAATATTTTTTTTTTACACTATAACATTGCCTCAGGGGGGGCATCATGTTATAGTGTAAGATCGCTGATCTGACACTTTGCTGTGCACTGTGTCAGATCAGCGATCTGACGTGTACTCCTGCAGGCTTACCAGCGCTTGCTCTGAGCATGTGCTGGTAAGCCACTTCCCTGCAGGACCTGGATGCAGCCCCGCCACCATTTTGGATCTGGGGCCTGCAGGAAGGAGGGGGTAGGAGACCCTCGGAGCAACGCGATCACATCGCGTTGCTCCGGGGGTCTCAGGGAAGCACGCAGGGAGCCCCCTCCCTGCGCGATGCTTCCCTATACCACCGGAACACTGCGATCATGTTTGATCGCTGTGTGCCGGGGGTTAATGTGCCGGGGGCGGTCCATGACCGCTCCTGGCACATAGTGCCGGATGTCAGCTGCGATAGTCAGCTGACACCCGGCCGCGCTCACGGGGGGATCGCTATGACGTACTATCCCATCGGTGGGCATACGGGCCCACCCCACCTCGACGGGATAGTACGTCACATGTCAGAAAGGGGTAAATAAGGATTCATTATAAATCATGGATTGTCCTTTTCTCTAGGGCCGTGTACTTAGTGCACCATAAAGACTCACACCAGATCTTTGCAATGAAGAAATTGGCCAAGCAGAACTTGAATATTCCAAGTAGAGTGGATCGGGCCTTTCTGGAGAGGGACATCTTAACATTTGCAGATAGTTGCTTTGTGGTCTCCATGCTCTGCTCCTTTCCAACTAAATCTTACCTGTGTATGGTCATGGAGTATGTAGAAGGTAGGACATGTACATTATATTATATCCAATCCAAGTCTGCTCACATCTTATCATCGCTCATATAATTAGGATTTGTCCAAATGGTTGGTTACATCCCCACAGAGCTTATACTATAGGTTATATATTACCAAAAAGCTCGGAAATTCCTTGATCTGTGTGCAGGGGGAGACTCGGTGCCATTTGGCCAGATCCTCATTCTGTGTTGGGGTCAAAATTCTGTGTGAGGGGTCCAAATGCTGTATGAGGGGTTGTGGGGGGTCTTCATACTGAGTGGGGACTTGTTGGGGCTATTATATTATGTGAGCGCCTGTTTGGGCCATTACTGTATATTGAGTGGAGGGACTGTGAGCACCATCATACTGAGTAGGGGGCTGTGGCTGTCCTTATACTGAGTGGGAGCATCATACTGACACTGTATATGTGGAGTGAAACTGTAGGGAGGAGGATTCACTGTGGGGATACCATACTCAGTGTGGGGGCACTTTTGGGAGCATCATATTTTAAAATGGCCATACAAAGTATATTGCTGGTGAGAACACTAATGGTCTTCAAGATAGATAGATATTTTTTATTTTGTTTTTAGGGGACCTAATTAGAACGTTCTCTATGGGCCTGTGTGGTTTTTATGTACGCCACTGTCTGTGCAATCTTCCCTATATGTCCACACTCAGCAAAACAGTGTCCCCAGTATCTTCAGCTGTATACGATATGTCACATCACTTTATGTTATAGGTACATGGACCACATTTCACCACTACTTTAGTCTAATGTTATGTGTACTATACATTACATCTGTTTATATTCTCTCCTGCAAAATATCTCTCCTCACTTTTCATTATACATCATGGTGATCTGCTTTATAAACCTCTCACCGGTCATATTTCCTTTTTTTCTATAGGTGGAGACTGTCAGACCCTTCTAGACACCATGGGTCATTTACCTGTCCCCTTGACCCGCTTGTACATTGTAGAAGTGGTTATTGCTGTGGAATACTTACACAGTTATGGTATAGTGCTCAGAGACCTGAAGCCAAGGAAGTAAGTGCCACCTGTAGTCCAGTATATTGGGGGGGGGGGGATTTTATCATTTATTATATGATCTGCATGGCTAAAATCATCTTTTCTTTCACAGTCTCCTGATAACACCTACTGGATACATTAAAGTTACCGATTTTGGACTTTCAAAAGTTGGTGTCATGATACCAAAAACGAACATCTACAAACAATTAGCAGAGGACATCATCAGAGAATTCAAGGACCATCAGGTCAGTATCACGGACAGAAACCCAGCTTGTTCTCATCACTTGTCATCATTTCTTCTCTACGTTCTTCATTTCTAGACAATTTTTCCACTGATATTTTATCTTTTGTTATTGTGTTTTTATGGCAAAAATGTGTCATAATAATGGTATCATCAATTTCATTTCTTCTGTTGATTTCCAGGTCTGTGGCACCCCATATTACATAGCCCCAGAGGTCATCATGAAAAAAGGCTATGAAAGACCTGTTGACTGGTGGTCAATGGGGATCATACTACATGAATTTCTTGTGGGATTTGTACCATTTTGGGCAGAGGCCAAAGATGAGATTTGCAAAAATGTTGCTGGTAAGTAGAATTGTCTGATCTTTGCTTAGATTAGTTACATTGGTGTAGTTATTTCCTTTGATTTATCTTACAGTCCAATAAAGAAGTTTTATTTTCTGTAATTTTCTATATAACAGGAGACGTAGTTTGGAGTAATTATAATCCCATTCCACCCTTTGTTGCTCAGAATCTCGTCAATAAACTGCTCATAAAAGTTCCTGCATATAGACTTGGGACAGGTAACACTTTACTTATTACACTTGGAATATATTGCTAATGTCCATAAGAATCAGTACTAAGCTCATCAGTTTCTAATTCTCCATAATATAACTTTCAGTCTATTTTTTTCATGTTTGCTCAGTAACGTCATTAGTTCAGATTAAGTAAAACAGTTCAGATATGGAGCAGTTTCTGACAATATCCGCAACATTTTTGCTTTGTTTTTTTTTTCTAGAAGGAGCATTTGAGATCAAGGGTTATCCATTCCTGAGTGACTTAGATTTTGACAACCTTCTAAGTCAGAAGCCAGAGTACATTCCTCAGCTTGCGTCAGCCTTGGACATAAGCTCCTCTATCAGTAAGTAAAAGGAGACTTCATCTAGACTAAGCTCATCTAGACTAAGCAGCTGTTTCGTCTCGTCTACAATAATTTGAGACAATTGGTTACCATTAATATTAGGGATAAATGGTGACTGTGTTATACTGACAACCTCTAATAATACTTCATTACCTATATATTGTAGATCAGTCTGATATAAACAAACATCTGGTCTCAGAGGATGAGGATGAAAATGAGAGCTTTAACTTCCAAAATTTTATATCTTCTTCTGAAAGGCTTTCCAAAGTAAGTATGAGAACAATAAATCCAAAATATGTAAACTAAAAATGGCATTTAAAAGTAAAAAAAAGTGTTTCATATCTTCTTCTTGTCTGCATTTAGCTCTGTACCATCGCTATCTCAGGAGGATGAACAAAGAGGATACCAAGTCCCAGCCAGAGTGTACAGCAGCATCCTGCACAAACATCTCAGAAATGTGAGTAGATTATAGGGTCATTACTTGGAGCTCCAGGCTGATATATGTGCACAACCCCAAATATAGGACATAAATACCATAATATCAAATACAGCATCTATCGTCCCATGATTAGCAGTCATTGTGGTTTTGGCTTCAGAAACGGCTCATGGTAACATCCCATACAGACACTCATGCACTTTTAGTGCTGCCCACACTGTAGGAGAGATGTAGTTGTAGTACTACATGACAGCCATTCTTTCTAGTTGTTTTTCACTCTGCTCTATACAAGGTAGTTTGGAGCAGGAAACCTCCCCCACTATAAGTTTCATATGTCCTAATAAATGGTATAGTTGGTGTTAAACTAGTGAGACAATCCCTTTTATACTGCATTTACTTGTGACTTACACATTTTTCTTCTTCCAAACAGGCAGAAAGAATCTTTTTATGTATCTATTACAGACGATGCTATTACTAGTTTGCCATCCTCGTCCCCATTATCAGGTATGTACATGTCTCCAGCGTAAAAAATGAGACTGTATATTTCAAGTCTCAAATATTTCCACATATTCTTTCTGTTATTGGTCTCCCATGTTATCCATGTTTCATGGATCACAATTATTTAACCCATACTCTATCTCTGGTTCCCTAATTTTGTATAGTTTTCCCAGATTACCAAATCTATAGGTGACAGGACTAGAACAATTCTACTATATACAGGAAAGATACAAAGCAGATCTTATATGAATATATTGTTACTAAGGTTTTTTTTTACTTTTTGATCCAAAATTCTAGCTCATGAGGAAAGAAAATCTTCAATATATTTCAGTATAGAGCAACAAACCTCAGAAAATGACGAAAAGAGACAAGGTAGGTGTGAGAATCAGCTCCAGAATAATTCATGTAGAGCAGATGTCATCTGTCAGTGATGGGATTGTCACATGTATGATGGCTGACAATCATCCCTGACCTCCGTATGATAACTCTATGTTTCCCTAATTTTGTATAGTTTTCCCAGATTACCAAATCTATAGGTGACAGGACTAGAACAATTCTAGACACCACCTTCTTTGACCACTTCACCACCTGGCTACTTAATTTCCTTTCTGCGGACATCCCCACTATCATCATGGGCGATTTCAACATCCCCATTGACACTTCCCTCTCAGCTGCCACTAAACTTCTATCTCTCACTTCCTCCTTCGGCCTCACTCAATGGTCTTCTGCAGCCACTCACAAAGATGGTCACACACTGGACCTCATCTTCACCCGCCTCTGCTCCCTATCTAACCTCTCTAACTCATCTCTTCCACTCTCTGACCACAACCTTCTCACATTCTCATCTCTCTCCACTCCATGTCTACAATCCCCACCCCACAAACTTTCACACCCTCACAGAAATCTTAAACATCTTGACCTACATTCATTCTCCGAATCCCTCCTCCCTCTCACAGACATAAGTTCCATACACAATGCGGATGACGCTGCCGCTCTATATAACATCACAGTAGCTGTAGCTTTGGAATCTGCTGCCCCACTTACACATACCAAAGCTCGCAAAATCAACAGACAGCCCTGGCACACCAGCCTGACCAAAGAACTGAGGCGAGCTTCCAGGGCTGCTGAGCGCAGATGGAAAAGATCCCACTCCAACGACCACTTCATCGCATTCAAACAGTCCCTCACTACTTTCAAGACCACACTCGCCACAGCTAAACAAACCTACTTCTCATCTCTCATATCCTCCCTGTCTCACAACCCTAAACAGTTATTCAACACTTTCAATTCTCTCCTCCGTCCCCCAGCACCTCCTCCCTCCCCACTTATCTAAGCTGAAGACTTTGCCTCATTTTTCAAGCAGAAGATTGATAGCATCAGAGACAGTTTTGGTCAACAAGCCCCAGAGCCCTTCCTCCCGACTTCCCAGCCCTCCACCTCCAAAACCAACTTCTCCACCATTACAGAAGATCAACTCTCCACTCTACTCTCAAGATCGCATCTCACCACCTGTGCACTTTACCCACTCCCATCCCACCTCATCCCAAACCTCACCACAGTCTTCATCCCAACCCTAACCCATCTCTTCAACCTATCACTTACAACTGGTGTTTTCCCCTCAAGCTTTAAACATGCCTCCATCACACCTATCCTCAAAAAGCCCTCTCTTGACCCATCCTCTGTATCTAGCTATCGTCCTATATCACTTCTCCCTTATCCCTCCAAACTACTGGAACAACACATCTACCTTGAACTGTCCTCCCATCTCTTTGACCGCTTACAATCTGGCTTCCGGTCACACCACTCCACTGAAACTGCCCTAACTAAGGTCACAAATGACCTCTTAACCGCCAAGAGCAAGCGACACTACTCTGTTCTCCTCCTCCTCGACCTGTCGGCTGCCTTTGACACAGTGGACCATTCCCTATTATTACAGACCCTCTCATCCCTTGGCATCACAGACTTGGCCCTATCCTGGATCTCATCATACCTAACAGGCCGGACATTCAGCGTCTCCCACTCACACACCACCTCCTCACCTCGCCCCCTATCTGTCGGAGTCCCACAAGGTTCAGTCCTTGGGCCCCTGCTCTTCTCCATTTACACCTTTGGCCTGGGACAGCTCATAGAATCTCATGGCTTTCAGTATCACCTCTATGCTGATGACACACAGATCTACATCTCTGGACCAGATATCACCTCCCTACTAACCAGAATCCCTCAATGTCTGTCCACTATTTCATCCTTCTTCTCCGCTAGATTTCTGAAACTTAACATGGACAAAACAGAATTCATCATCCTTCCCCCATCTCACGCGACCCCCCCCCAACGAACCTAACCATTACAGTAAATGGCTGCCCACTCTCCCCAGTCCCACAAGCTCGCTGCCTCGGGGTAATCCTTGACGCTGATCTCTCCTTCAAACCACATATCCAAGCCCTTTCCACTTCCTGCCGACTTCAACTCAAAAATATTTCACGAATCCGTTCATTCCTCAACCAAGAATCTGCAAAAACCCTAGTCCATGCCCTCATCATCTCTCGCCTTGATTACTGCAACCTCCTGCTCTGTGGCCTCCCCTCGAACACTCTCGCACCCCTCCAATCTATTCTAAACTCTGCTGCCCGACTAATCCACCTGTCCCCCCGCTATTCCCCGGCCTCTCCCCTCTGTCAATCCCTCCACTGGCTCCCCATTGCCCAGAGACTCCAGTACAAAACCCTAACCATGACATACAAAGCCATCCACAACCTGTCTCCTCCATACATCTGTGACCTCGTCTCCCGGTACTTACCTACACGCAACCTCCGATCCTCACAAGATCTCCTTCTGTACTCCCCTCTTATCTCCTCTTCCCACAATCGCATACAAGATTTCTCTCGCATATCACCCCTACTCTGGAACCCTCTACCACAACACATCAGACTCTCGCCTACCATCGAAATCTTCAAAAAGAACCTGAAGACCCACCTCTTCCGACAAGCCTACAACCTGCAGTAACCACCGATCAACCAAACCGCTGCACAACGAGCTCTATCCTCACCTACTGTATCCTCACCCATCCCTTGTAGATTGTGAGCCTTCGCGGGCAGGGTCCTCACTCCTCCTGTACCAGTTATGACTTGTATTGTTTAAGATTATTGTACTTGTTTTTATTATGTATACCCCTCCTCACATGTAAAGCGCCATGGAATAAATGGCGCTATAACAATAAATAATAATAATAATAATAATAATAATACTATATACAGGAAAGATACAAAGCAAATCTTATATGAATATATTGTTACTAAGGGGTTTTTTTACTTTTTGATCCGAAATTCTAGCTCATGAGGAAAGTAAATCTTCGATATATTTCAGTATAGAGCAACAAACCTCAGAAAATGATGAAAAGAGGGAAAAGAGACAAGGTAGGTGTGAGAATCAGCTCCATGTTGTGTGATGTCAGTCAATAAGAATAATTCATGTAGAGCAGATGTCATCTGTCAGAGATGGGATTGTCACATGTGTGATGGCTGACAATCATCCCTGACCTCCGTATGATAAGATCGCTCTGATGTACGGCTGCAGAAACCGTACAGTAGTATCATGCAACAAAGCAGATCCTATAAGAATATATTGATACTAATGTTTTTTTTCACTTTTTGATCAGAAATTCCAGCTCACGAGGAAACAAAATCTTCATTATATTTCAGTATAGAGCAACAAACCATCACTTACTGTGATGTCAGTAAGTGAGAATAATTCATGTGGAGCAAATGTGATTAGAGATGGGTAGACACATGCATCTTCGGGTCCGTGGGATTCTGCGTTGGGGCCGGAAGTGCCCACAACAGAAAAACTTGTTGATTGGTTGTGCTGCAGCCTTTCAACAAACATTATTCAGGCTGCTGAACCCGAACAGTAACACCGGCTTCCTGGAGAAGTCCGTGTTCGGAGTCTATGCATGTACACTAGGTGTCTGGTACAGACCCCGAACATTGCCGTTACGGTACTAGATGTTATCTGTCAGTGAAGGGACTGTCACATGAATGACGGCTGACAATCATCCCTAACCTCTGTATAATAAGATTAATTTGCCATTTGGCCAGAGTGACAGCACAGTAGTATCATGTAATATGGAGTCCCATTACTTACATTATATTTATTTCTCTTCTCGTAGGTTCCCACTTCCGCCGGTTCTTATCCTGCCGGCGTGGATTGTCCAGGGCTGCTCGCTTTTTTGTGTGTTGTCACTGTTGTCCTAGCACCATCTAGAAAACTGGAAACCTCAACATCTAGCGCCCTGAAGTACAGCAGATCCACCATCACTGTTGTACCTGTACAGAAGGACCTTCACCAGCTTCCTGTGACCTTCTGTTACATCTTCATGTTTTGCCTGTGTTACCAGGCTCTGCTGTATTTATACTGCTCGCCTGACTTGGCTTTTACTGATCACCTGGTATCTGACCCCAGCTGTCTTACTCACTATGCTTTTGTCTACTGATAATGTCTATCCTATTCTTAATTTAAAAAAATAAACATCTAAAAGTTGTTAGGCTATGTTCACACGCTGCGGATTTTGCTGCGGATCCGCAGTGTTTCCGCAGCTGCGGGTCCGCAGCAGTTTCCCATGCGTTTACAGTACAATGTAAACCTATGGGAAATGCAGTCCACAGTGCACATGCTGCGGAAAAAAACGCGCGGAAACGCAGCGGTTTACATTCTGCAGCATGTCAATTCCTTGTGCGGAATCCGCAGCGGTTTTACACCTGCTCCATAATAGAAAACCGCAGGTGTAAAACCACAGTGGAATCCACACAAAAAATGCAGTAAATGTGCGATAAATCCACAGGAAAAACACAGTGTTTTTGCCCTGCGGATTTATCAAATTCGCTGCGGAAAAATCCGCAGTGGACCATTCTACCTGTGCACATACCCTTACTGTTGCTCTGATTCTTTTCATCTTGAACTCACAACTGTAACTCACTAATTGCTCTTCTTGTCACTAAATGCATTTGTGATTATCCTGAATGCAGCGGTCAGGCTCATATTTCTGTCCAACAGCTACACCAATGCCTCCACACAGTACCAGCCATTGCACTCTCCCACAAAGCTCTCTATAGTGCTGCACTGTCCTCCCATATGTCAGTCTACTACCATATCTACAATCGAATGAGATAAGACTAACATCCTCCATAATCAGGACCTCCCACTCACATCCATGACTTTTTCTGTGCTGCACCAGCTGTCAGGAGTGCACTACTCCAGACAATCAGGTTAATTCCCACTGTCTATCGAGATAAGTGTGCATTAAAAACCGATCATTTTTGGCAGGACTATTAAGTCATCTAATCTAAGTTTTGCCCACAGCACTCAATAGCATGTTATATCTGTACATATACAGATATTGACTAGTGATGAGCGATGTTCATCACTACTCGTCACTCGCTTGAGCATCAGTGTGCTCAGGATGCTTGTTACTCGGCAAGTTTTTTTTATAATAATTATACATATTAATACTGCTGTATAGCACTTAGGGAGAGATTGTGCTGATGGGATCATGTAAGATAGGATAAGGTGAATTGCATGTCATTTCTTCTGCAGCCTGCAACTGATAAACCCTTTCTCAGGGCTAATAATGTTCTTTTTGTTCTTAATCCTGCAAATTGTTCTGAGCAGGGAAATATTATAACCCATTTTTACTGCGGCAGTTACTGTATGCATCAAGAGCATGCAGCCAGACTTGGTTGGAACTCAATAGCATCGCTATTTTGAAACTGCAGTCTCATACGTTCATCTCAATTGGGCAAATTTGCCTGCCATTGTAATACTGCTATATTTTTGAGCAGTGAATTTTTATACAGCATTTAGTGTGCTACAGTTGCATTGTAATACAGCCTTTTTTTGAGCTGTGACATTTTATACGACATATTACAAGCACAGTGATCGAATAATATCACATACAAAGAACAAATACCACCGCACCATGACCAGACCACATATTACCACCACAGAGATCGAATAATATCAAATACAGGGAACAAATACCACAACACCATGACCAGACCACATATTACCACCACAAAGTGACCAAATAGCACATACAAGGGACAAATACCGCAACACCATGTCCAGACCACATATTACCACTACATAGTGACTGAATACTACAATACTGATCAGTAATAAAAAAAAACACAATACTATCACCATAAGTGCCATTACACACAGATCTGTACTTGGTATGCAGTGTCTGTGTACAGGTAATACAGTGATCACCAGTGACATTATACACAGGAGCTCTGTATATAATATATAGGTAATACAGTGATCACTGGTGACATTATACACAGGAGCTCTGTATATAGTATATGGTGTCAGTGTATAGGTAACACACTGACTCACCAGTGACGTCTCTAGGTGAAGTCCTTCATCTTTGTTTTTCACCTTTCATTCAGCACAGACCGCCGTCACTTCTTCCAGCCAGGGCTCGTCTCTGCAGGAAATAACACAGTTATCTCGAGCTCCGCTTGCAGAACACTTTACTTAATTTTTCACAACTTCTACATTACACCACATGAAGAAAAAAAGGCGACATAGTATCACTCTACACAGTAACAGGACCGCCCCCATTTAAAACAGTATCCTCAAAAAATAAAATAAATATGTCACTGCAGTAATAATATCCCTTAATTAGCCCCAATGGTAATAATATTCCCCATCCTGGCCCCCATGTGTCTCATTCCTTGCTTCAGCCATATGTTCTCCCATCCTGCTCTCAAGGGTATTCATTCTACCCCATATGATCTCCCCATCCTGCCTCCATATGATCTCCCCATTCTGCCCCATCTGTCTCCATCGTATCCATCCTGCCCCCATGTCTTTCATTCTGCCCCGTGTCTCCAATCATGCCCTGTATCTCCATTCTTGCCCCACCTGTCTCCAGTCCTGCCCCCAGTGTGTCCAGCATTCTGCCTCAGTGTGTCCAGCATTCTTCCCCAGTGTCTCCAGTCCTGCCCCAGTGCTCCAGCATTCTGCCCCCAGTGTCACCAGTCCTGCCCCCAGTGCTCCAGCATTCTGCCTTAGTGTGTCCAGCATTCTACCCCCAGTTACTCCAGCATTCTGCACCCAATGTCTCCAGCATTCTGCCCCCAGTGTCTCCAGCATTCTGCCCCCAGTGTCTCTAGCATTCTGTGCCCAGTGTCTCCAGCATTCTGCCCCAGTGTCTCCAGCATTCTGCCCCAGTGCTCCAGCATTCTGCCCCAGTGTCTCCAGCATTCTGCCCCACGTGTCTCCAGCATTCTGCCCCCAGTGTTTCCAGCATTCTGCCCCCAGTGTGTCCAACATTCTGCCCCCAGTGCTCCAGCATTCTGCCCCAGTGTCTCCAGCATTCTGCCCCCAGAGTCTCCAGCATTCTACCCCCAGTGCTCCAGCATTCTGCCCCAGTGTCTCCAGCATTCTGCCCCAGTGCTCCAGCATTCTGCCCCAGTGTCTCCTGCATTCTGCCCCAGTGTCTCCAGTCCTGCCCCCAGTGCTCCAGCATTCTGCCCCAGTGTCTCCAGCATTCCGCCCCAGTGTCTCCAGCATTCCGCCCCAGTGTCTCCAGCATTCTACCCCCAGTGCTCCAGCATTCTGCCCAAGTGTCTCCAGCATTCTGCCCAAGTGTGTCCAGCATTCTGCCCCCAATGTCTCCAGTACTGCCCCCAGTGCTCCAGCATTCTGCCTTAGTGTGTCCAGCATTCTGCCCCCAGTGTCTCCAGCATTCTGTCCCCAGTGTCTCCAGCATTCTGCCCCCAGTGTCTCCAGCATTCTGCCCCCAGTGCTCCAGCATTCTGCCCCAGTGTGTCCAGCATTCTGCCCCAGTGCTCCAGCTTTCTGCCCCCAGTGTGTCCAGCATTCTGCCTCCAGTGTGTTCAGCATTCTGCCCCGTGTCTCCAGCATTCTGCCCCCAGTGCTCCAGCATTCTGCCCCAGTCTCCTGCATTCTGCCTCCAGTGTCTCCAGTACTGCCCCCAGTGCTCCAGCATTCTGCCTTACTGTGTCCAGCATTCTTCCCCCAGTGTCTCCAGCATTCTGCCCCCAGTGTCTCCAGCATTCTGCCCCAGTGCTCCAGCATTCTGCCCCAGTGTGTCCAGCATTCTGCCCCAGTGTGTCCCGCATTCTACCCCCAGTGCTCCAGCATTCTGCCCCAGTGTGTCCAGCATTCAGCCCCAGTGCTCCAGCTTTCTGCCCCCAGTGTGTCCAGCATTCTACCCCCAGTTACTCCAGCATTCTGCACCCAATGTCTCCAGCATTCTGCCCCCAGTGTCTCCAGCATTCTGCCCCCAGTGTCTCTAGCATTCTGTGCCCAGTGTCTCCAGCATTCTGCCCCAGTGTCTCCAGCATTCTGCCCCAGTGCTCCAGCATTCTGCCCCAGTGTCTCCAGCATTCTGCCCCACGTGTCTCCAGCATTCTGCCCCCAGTGTTTCCAGCATTCTGCCCCCAGTGTGTCCAACATTCTGCCCCCAGTGCTCCAGCATTCTGCCCCAGTGTCTCCAGCATTCTGCCCCCAGAGTCTCCAGCATTCTACCCCCAGTGCTCCAGCATTCTGCCCCAGTGTCTCCAGCATTCTGCCCCAGTGCTCCAGCATTCTGCCCCAGTGTCTCCTGCATTCTGCCCCAGTGTCTCCAGTCCTGCCCCCAGTGCTCCAGCATTCTGCCCCAGTGTCTCCAGCATTCCGCCCCAGTGTCTCCAGCATTCCGCCCCAGTGTCTCCAGCATTCTACCCCCAGTGCTCCAGCATTCTGCCCAAGTGTCTCCAGCATTCTGCCCAAGTGTGTCCAGCATTCTGCCCCCAATGTCTCCAGTACTGCCCCCAGTGCTCCAGCATTCTGCCTTAGTGTGTCCAGCATTCTGCCCCCAGTGTCTCCAGCATTCTGTCCCCAGTGTCTCCAGCATTCTGCCCCCAGTGTCTCCAGCATTCTGCCCCCAGTGCTCCAGCATTCTGCCCCAGTGTGTCCAGCATTCTGCCCCAGTGCTCCAGCATTCTGCCCCCAGTGTGTCCAGCATTCTGCCCCAGTGTGTCCAGCATTCTGCCCCCAGTGCTCCAGCTTTCTGCCCCCAGTGTGTCCAGCATTCTGCCTCCAGTGTGTTCAGCATTCTGCCCCGTGTCTCCAGCATTCTGCCCCCAGTGCTCCAGCATTCTGCCCCAGTCTCCTGCATTCTGCCTCCAGTGTCTCCAGTACTGCCCCCAGTGCTCCAGCATTCTGCCTTACTGTGTCCAGCATTCTTCCCCCAGTGTCTCCAGCATTCTGCCCCCAGTGTCTCCAGCATTCTGCCCCAGTGCTCCAGCATTCTGCCCCAGTGTGTCCAGCATTCTGCCCCAGTGTGTCCCGCATTCTACCCCCAGTGCTCCAGCATTCTGCCCCAGTGTGTCCAGCATTCAGCCCCAGTGCTCCAGCTTTCTGCCCCCAGTGTGTCCAGCATTCTGCCCACAGTGTGTCCAGCATTCTGCCCCAGTGCTCCAGCATTCTGCCCCAGTGTGTCCAGCATTCTACCCCCAGTGCTCCAGCATTCTGCCCCAGTGTGTCCAGCATTCTACCCCCAGTGCTCCAGCATTCTGCCCCCAGTCCTCCAGCATTCTACCCCCAGTGTGTCCAGCATTCTGCCCCCAGTGCTCCAGCATTCTACCCCCAGTGTGTCCAGCATTCAGTCCCGGGCCCCCCGGATCGCCGCTCTCAATAATAATAAAAAAAAAAAGTTCTTCTTACCTGACCGCGCTCCTGCTCCCTCCACTCAGCTGAAGCGCGCACTTGCTGGCAACTGACACTGACGTCAGACGCCGGCAACGTGCGCTCTGCGGCTGACGTCAGCTGCCAGCCTGCAATTGGCTGGTGGCTGTTAACGTCAATAGTGTTCCCGCAGCACTGCTAAGGACCCGGTTTAGCTTACCGGTAGGGGCCCGGTGAGCAGACGAGACGGGGCCCGATGCGGGCCCCCTCTGCCCACCGGGCCCCATACGCCAGTAAGGGCAGTAATGCCCTGATGGCGGCCCTGGGCCTGCTACATTGCAACTCAGTCCTGCAGACAAAATGGAGGAGACCCTGAGGCAGCTTGTCCTCACACAGCAACAACAGCAACAAACTAATAACCTGTTGCTGCAGCAAATTACAGTCCTGCGTGAGGCATCTCCAGCACCAACCATGGATTGTCGCGATGCCTGAGACAAGATCTGCTCCGCTTTGAGGAAATTGAGTCCGGAACATGACGTGGAAGCTTTCCTCACCATCTATGAGGGCACAGCAGAGCGGGAGAACCTGCCAGCAGCACAGTGGGTCGAAGTCGTGGCTCCGTTCCTGAGGGGTGATGCGCTAAAGGCCTACTTTGACCTTAGTCGGGAGGACGCCCAGGACTATTCCAAGCTAAAAGGTGAGATTCTTGCCCGATTGGGAGTTAATACTTACATGAGAGCCCAACGGGTCTTTTCATGGACTTTTGTGGAAACCCAGCCTGCCCGGTCTCAGGTTTTTGTCTTACTGCAGCTTGTGAAACGGTGGCTCCAACCTGAGACTTTAACAACAAGTCAGATAGTGGAGAGGGTGGTGGTCGACCGACTGGTGAGGGCTCTTCCAGCAGCCATACAGCGTTGGGTAGGTCAAGGGGACCTGGGTACCCTAGACCAGGTTGTAGGATTGATAGAGCGATATAAGGCCACCCAGGACTTTATACGGGACATTGCTCCGCTTCAGCTGTCACGTAAGGCTCCGCCAGCTCAGGAGTCTGAGAAAAGTCCATGACCCTCTACTGGGACAAAACTGGACTGAGCCCGTGCTGAGGGGATATCTCGAAAAAAGAGTGACCACAGATCTGTGTCCCCTAAACTGGCCCCAAGGTTACCTCGTGCCACAGTCATTCAGTGTTGGCGATGCCAAGAGCCTGGACATGTGGTTCCTAATTGCCCCCTAACAACAGAACCCATGGACTGCTGTTATACCCACCGTGTATCTATGTATGCCCAGCCAGTCTGCATTGCCACTACAGACCCTGCCGGTACCGAACCTCATCTGTGCAGAGTACTAATTAACGGGTACCAGACGGATGCTCTCTTGGACTCGGGGAGCCTGGTGACCCTGGTGCACAGGTCTCTGGTTGCTGGGGACAGTCCAAATGGATGGAAGGTGGGGGTAGTGTGCATACATGGAGACCTCCGAGAGTACCCGACTGCGGAGGTCACGTTCTCCACCCCTTGTGGGGAGATAAAACATGTGGTGGGAGTGGTAAAGACTCTTCCTTATGGGACTGTTTTGGGAAGAGACTTGCCCCTGTTCTGGTCCCTCTGGGGGACAAGCGTTAACCCTCTCAGGGAAAAAAGTATTACGGGCACAGAACTTGAAGATCCTGGGTCAGGGAAACCTGCCGTAGGGGTCGCCACCATAGGGACAGTGTTTAATCCCGATAGGTTTCCCCTAGAGGTATTGGCAGGAGAAGTGGAGGAGAATCCACCAATTCCTGAGCTGGAGGTGTCACCTGGTAAGTTCGGGACTGCCCAGCTCCAGGACCCCACTCTGACCTGGGCAAGGGAAAGAGTAATCGAGGTGAATGGGGTGGCTCAACAACCCGGTGCAGAAAAGGAGTTCCCCCGGATGATGATCAACCAGGAGTTACTGTACAGGGGTGATAAAATCCTGGATGAGGTGGTGGAACAACTGGTAGTGCCCAAACCCTATCGTCTGGTGGTGCTCGACATGGCTCACACTCACATGTTGGGGGGCACTTGGGGGCCAAAAAGACGCTAGAGCGCATATTGCAGAGGTTTTTTTGGCCTGGTGTCTATGTTGAGGTGAAGAGGTACTGCAACACATGTCCAGAGTGCCAAAAAATCTCACCCACCACGAACTACTGCAGTCCATTAGTGCCTCTGCCTATTATTGAGGTACCTTTTGAGCGGATTGGGATTGATCTGGTAGGACCAATAGTAAAATCCGCCCAGGGCCACCAACACTTATTAGTAGTTGTAGACTATGCCACCCGGGAACCCAGAGGCGATACCACTCCGCCAAACTTCGGCTAAACTAATAGCCCGTGAACTATTTGCCATGTTTTGTCGCCTTGGACTCCCCAAGAAGATCATAACATATCAGGGAACCCTTTTATGTCTAAGGTGACCAAGGAGCTATGTAAGTTGCTCACGATTAAACAGTTACATACGTCGGTGTACCATCCACAAACCGACGGGTTGGTAGAGCGGTTTAATAAGACCCTCAAGGCCATGCTCAAAAAGGTGGTCTCTAAGGATGGGAGGGATTGGGATATGTTACTGCCCTATCTAAAGTTTGTCATCCGCGAGGTACTGCAGGTGTCCACTGGGTTCTCCCCATTTGAGCTGTTGTATGGCAGGCACCCGAGGGGACTGCTGGATGTAGCCAAAGAGACATGGGAACAGGAGCCCACTCCACATAAGAGTGTCATCGAGTATGTGGCTAGCATGCAGGATCGGATTGCGATCATGCGGCCCATAGAAAAGGAGCATTTGTTGGATGCCCAGGCCCCTCAGAGCCACACGTATAATAAAAGGGCCACGGTCAGGACCTTTAAAGAAGGAGACCGGGTGTTGGTACTAGTACCCACCCCAGATAGTAAACTCATGGCCAAGTGACAAAGGCCTTATGAGATACGGGGGAAAGTGAGGTAAGTGAACTACAAAGTGTATCAACACGGGAAAAGGAGACCTGAGCAGCTATACCATGTAAACCTGCTAAAGGCCTGGATGGACCGAGAATGTTTGGTCATAGAGGCGACTCCGGTCATACAAACGGGGTTTCCTCTGACACAGGCCAAGGACACAGCCGGGCGTGAGGTAAAAATAAATGACGCCCTCACAAAACAGCGATGGGAGGCTTGAGCTTTGGTGCAGCAGAATACGGATGTATTCTCAGAGCTGCCGGGGCGAACCTCAGTTATTCAGCATGAAGTTGTCACTGAACCCCGGGTAAGGGTGCCGATGAAACCGTACCGAGTGCCAGAAGTCCGAAGGCAAGCCATCGCGGCCAAGGTGAAGCAAATGCTCCAGTTGGGAGTCATTGAGGAGTCCCGAAGTGAGTGGGCCAGCCCCATTGTTCTAATCCCAAAACCAGATGGGTCATTACTAGTGTTGAGCATTCCGATACCGCAAGTATCGGGTATCGGCCGATATTTGCTGTATCGGAATTCCGATACCGAGATCCGATACTTTTGTGGTATCGGGTATCGGTATCGAAACAACATTAATGTGTAAAATAAAGAATTAAAATAAAAAATATTGCTATACTCACCTCTCCGACGCAGCCTGCACCTTACCGAGGGAACCGGCAGCGTTGTTTGCTTAAAATTCGCGCTTTAACTTCCTTACGCGAAGTCCCGGCTTGTGATTGGTCGCGCGCCGCCCATGTGGCCGGGACGCAACCAATCACAGCAAGCCGTGACGTAATTTCAGGTCCTTCAGGATTTTAAAATTACGTTCCGGCGTTGTGATTGGTTGCGTCGCGGTCACATGGGCGACGCGACCAATCACAAGCCGTGACGTCACGGGAGGCTGGACACGCGCGCATTTTAAAATGCGCGCGTGTCCAGCCTCCCGTGACGTCACGGCTTGTGATTGGTCGCGTCGCCCATGTGACCGCGACGCAACCAATCACAACGCCGGAACGTAATTTTAAAATCCTGAAGGACCTGAAATTACGTCACGGCTTGCTGTGATTGGTTGCGTCCCGGCCACATGGGCGGCGCGCGACCAATCACAAGCCGGGACTTCGCGTAAGGAAGTTAAAGCGCGAATTTTAAGCAAAGAAGGCTGCCGGTTCCCTCGGTAAGGTGCAGGCTGCGTCGGAGAGGTGAGTATAGCAATATTTTTTATTTTAATTCTTTATTTTACACATTAATATGGTTCCCAGGGCCTGAAGGAGAGTTTCCTCTCCTTCAGACCCTGGGAACCATCAGGAATACTGTCCGATACATGAGTCCCATTGACTTGTATTGGTATCGTGTATCGGTATCGGATTAGATCCGATACTTTGCCGGTATCGGCCGATACTATCCGATACCGATACTTTCAAGTATCGGATGGTATCGCTCAACACTAGTCATTACGCTTCTGTAATGACTTCAGGAAGTTAAATGAAGTGTCAAAATTTGACCTCTATCCCATGCCACGGGTGGACGAGCTAATTGAGAGACTGGGGGAGGCCCAGTACTTCACCACGCTGGATCTCACAAAAGGTTACTGGCAGGTCCCCTTAACAGAGTCAGCGAAAGAAAAGACCACTTTTATAACACCAGAGGGTGTCTATCAATATGTTGTCTTGCCTTTTGGGTTACATGGGGCTCCGGCCACATTCCAGAGGCTGATGGACATTGTGTTAGCACCTCATCGGGGTTACGCGTTGGCCTATTTGGATGACATAGACATCTTTAGCACCCACTGGGATACCCATCTGTCCCAGGTACAAGCAGTGCTGGAGTCTCTTAGAGTCGCGGGGTTAACAGCAAACCCAAAGAAATGTGCGATAGGTCTCATGGAGGCCCGGTACTTAGGATACGTGATCGTCGCGGGGTTATCAAGCCCCAAGTGAACAAGATTTGAGGCCATTCAAAACTGGCCCAAGCCCTTAAGTTCAATACAAGTGAGGGCATTCCTTGGCATTATTGGGTATTACCGTCGATTTATACCCAATTTTGCTGGAAAGTTGGCTTCCCTAACGAACCTGTTAAAAGGGAAGAAAACGGTGATGGTCAAGTGGAATCCTCAAGCGGAGGAAGAGTTCCAGCCTCTGAAGTCGGCGTTGTGTGGACAGCCGGTCCTCATCAGCCCTGACTTCAAGAAAACTTTATTGTGCAAACCGATGCCTCAGAGGTAGGCTTAGGAGCGGTGCTGTCACAAGGTGAACAGGGATGAGCATCCAGTCACCTATTTAAACCAGAAACTGACCCCGGCAGAGAAAAATTATAGCGTAGTGGAGGAGTGCTTGGCGATTAAATGGGTCTTGGAGTCCCTACGCTACTATTTGTCAGTTTCGGTTGGTTACGGACCATTCACCCCTCGTATGGATGAGAAATGAAAAAGAGGAATGCCCGAGTCACCAGATGGTTCTTGTCCCTACAAAACTTCAGCTTCTCAGTGGAACATCGGGCGGGGAAATCACAGGGAAATGTGGATGCCCTGTCACGGGCCCCCTGTATGGTGCAAATGTTCAACCCCACAAGTTTGAACAGGGGGGGTATGTGAGGCAGTGACCGGTGTCATATGTGAGGGTCGCTATGTGTCCCCCAGGATGTGCTCAGAATCTTATTAGATCAGCTGGAGTGCCCTGTGCTCACAACAGGTTGCCTGTGAACCACAAGGCAGAATAAAAGTGAGTGTGAACTTGGTCAAGTTTTTATTTGACCCAGGTAACCAGGTATGGGCTTTTATTTTTTAAACGGACTGCAGGAAGTTAGTGGGGCTGGTCTGTTTCCTCCAGCCCAGATCTTATAAGTGGCCCTTGGCCATAAACTCTGGAAGAAAGAAAAAAAAAAGCTGCAAGAGTAGTGTTGAGCGATACCGTCCGATACTTGAAAGTATCGGTATCGGAAAGTATCGGCCGATACCGGCAAAGTATCGGATCTAATCCGATACCGATACCCGATACCAATACAAGTCAATGGGACACCAAGTATCGGACGGTATCCTGTATGGTTCCCAGGGTCTGAAGGAGAGGAAACTCTCCTTCAGGCCCTGGGATCCATATCAATGTGTAAAAGAAAGAATTAAAATAAAAAATAGGGATATACTCACCCTCTGACGCGCCCTGGACTTTACCGCCGTAACCGGGAGCCGTTGTACCTAAGAATGCGCGCTTGAAGGGCCTTAGATGACGTCACGGCGCTCTGATTGGTCTGTAGCGGTCGCGTGACCGCTACGCGACCAATCACAAAGCCGTGACGTCACCTAAGGTCTTTCAAGCACTTGAAATACCTTAGAAGACGTCCGCAGCTTCTGATTGGTCGCGGACCAATCACAAAGCCGTGACGCCACCTAAGGTCTTTCAAGCGCGCATTCTTAGGTACAACGGCTCCCGGTTACGGCGGTAAAGTCCAGGGGCCGCCGGAGAGGTGAGTATATCCCTATTTTTTATTTTAATTCTTTCTTTTACACATTGATATTAATCCCGATACCGATTCCCGATACCACAAAAGTATCGGATCTCGGTACTTGCGGTATCGGAATGCTCAACACTATGCAAGAGAGTTTGGGTGTGTCAGTGTTGGTCTGGGAATTAGACCTAGCAGGAGGCTTATGTGGAGCTCTTTCCATGTCGAGCTCTTTCTGTGTGGAGCAACACGGGCCAGGCAGAGTCTAAAAAGCCTGACACCCCAGCGTACACGGCGGTGTAATACGTTCACAGCAACGGATTGTGGACTGTCTTTATTTTTCCCGGCTGCGTACCGAAGAACTTGTTTATTTATTTTTCTGCTTGTGAGTACGCTGTAAAATAAACAAGACTTTATTTTGAACTTTTATCTGGGTCACTGCCGTCTCACTGCACAGCAAGGACATCGCTGCGTCACAGTGGGAATAGCAGAGATGTGTATGTTACTTGCGCAGGCGCAAGTGACACACTGCCGAGGTGCCTTACGGGATTCGGGGACAGCGGTCGGAAATCCCAACTGGCGATTAGATGCAGCCTGTGTTTCCCTGCTCGCTCGCTGACACATGAATAGCAGGGCAGATTGGAGCATTCAGTCACACATAGCCTGCAGCATCTCTGGCAGCACAGCATCCTCTTGCGGGATCTCGCTGGTCTCTCATCCGTCATATTTCACCCTGCTAGTATTTTGTTTTTTTCTCTTGCCTGGAAGCTGAGGAGTCATAGATTGAACTGCAGCTAGAGGAGGGACCGTTACATTCCGGGACCTGTGATGTCAGAGGCGTTTGGTTCCGCTGGCGGAGCGCAATACATTCTGGACTGGGCCTGATACAATTTTGAGGCCGGGACTTTGCAGTGCAGCTGAGGGGGGAGGTGGCGGTGAGATTGTCGGGCCGGGGCAGCAGAGGTGAAGTTTGTCCCCCTCCCCCCCGCTGGACCGAGTTGGCTTTGCTTGGAGGCTGATGGAGAGGTGTTGTGGACCCCGTATCCAAACTGGTGGCGGAGAAGACTGTGAGGTGAGTGGGGACTGCAGTGTAGGGTGTTAGGCCCAGGTCTGAGTGACACTGCCGCCATGCCTTATGGGATTCAGGGACAGCGTCCGGAAGTCCCAACTGGCGATTATTATATAGGATAACCGATAATTAAGTAAATGATTACCAGCTGGTGGGAGCGGCATGGGACCGGCAGTCACAGCAGCCACCATTTTGTCAGAATGCCTGCATGTGTTCAATACACATAAAGTTTGTTGAAAATTGCAAATGCTCATGCTTGTGAAATGTAATAGCAGAATGTCTCCTGCGGCGGCATGGTGAAAGCCAGATGAGATCAACACATACAT
The DNA here is from genome assembly GCF_051348905.1 of Ranitomeya variabilis. NCBI lineage: Eukaryota > Metazoa > Chordata > Amphibia > Anura > Dendrobatidae > Ranitomeya > Ranitomeya variabilis. The sequence continues at coordinate 820,003,050 of NC_135232.1, read as the reverse complement.
TACAAGTGCCGATAGCTCCGGCACATGCTTGGTCAGACCAGGACAAAAGCGTCACTTAGCAGAATGTACAAAGTCAGGGTATAAAGTACCCAGAAAAACCCACTCAAAAGTGTATGAAATATAAATTATTTTTATTAGAATTAAATATAAAAAAGACATGAACCAGAAAATAAATGGGACATGTAAGAGGATTCAAAAGGGGATAAAATCAAGTAGATCAAGGCAGGCCTGCCACTAGGAATTTTGGGGCCCCATACTGGCAAAATTTTCGGGGCCCCCTTGAGAGTCCACCCTGGCTCCGCCCCAGCCCCAGCCCCAGCCCTGCCTCCACCCCTCGAACTTTGCACAGTCCCACCACCCTGTCTTGGAAAAACTCCACTTCTGCACCACATCCTCACCCGTCACACGTTTACAGCACCCATCACCACATACATAACCAGCAGCTTTTGTTTTGGCCAAAAGATGTTTTAATCCACCACTATGACAAGGTAGAATCTTTTGGCCGGGCTTTACTCTACTGTAACTTATTAAACATTTGTTAAAATATCCAATACAATTTAGGTATATTTTTATTAATTTTTTCAATTATTAAAATTACCAATAATATCACAAACAAGGAACATATACCACCATACAGTGCCGGACTGGCCATCTGGAAATTCTGACAAATGCCAGAAGGGTCTGTCTGGTCATGGGCTGCCTTGTCTGCTACGTTAACAGAACTGGTATTCTCAAGACACCCATACGGTTAATAGTTGTGATGGAGCGCAAAGTCACTGACTCCGTCACTTGCCCCAGCAGGCTACGGGTATCATTAGAAATATTAGTCTTACAGGACCCCGGCATGGATGAGGAAGGCAGGACTGAGAGGTGACTCAAAGTGTCCCAGGTGTGGTGAGGAAAGCGCTGCTCTACTACATATGATGTGGTCGTGTGCTCGCCTCCAACCCTTTTGGGTGAAGGTGCTTAACTTGACCCAGGAGGTGACAGGAGTAGATGTGGTGCGTAACCCGCTGACTTGCCTTTTGGGCTGTATGGATGATATTGCTACGGATGAATGTGGAAGGCTGACTATCGCAAGATTGTTGTATGCTGCGAGAAAGCTTATCGCAATGCATTGGTTGGATGAAAAACCGCCAGGGAAAAAGGAATTTATCAGCAAGATGAATTTTATTGTCCTTATGGAAAGAAACATATACAGTAAGAGAGGTCAGAATAATACAAAATTTGAAAATGTGTGGGGTGGATGGATGGATTACCCAGGTGTAGAATATATACATATATGGGGGCACCACAGATATATAATTTTGGGATCCACCCAAAGCCTTAGAATATAAAGATACAAAGAAGAAAAAAGAGAACAGCAAAGGCTATAAAGAAAATGGGGATCACCAAACAGCAGGAATGTATGCAAAAAAATCACATTATTTTATTAAGGTATAACACAGGAAAACAATTTAAAAACATTTAAAAACAGTAAATGCCCAAAATAGGGCCACATACCTGAAAACAAATATAGGGGGAATAATATATGAATAGGTGTACACCTGGTCCCAAGGATACTATATGGACAGCATATTGATAAACGAATATGGTATAGAAACCACACACTTGAGCAAAGTGGGAACCATAAATAGAGACAAAGTGCTATGGATATATATATAAATATGTGCAAATACAGCAGCAAATATAGCAACAATAGAAGGTGTGCCTATAGTATTTAAGAGCACCCAAATATATAAACAGGTATAACCCACAGGCATATACATATGCATCAATAGACAATTAATCCTATTTCCAAGCAGGTACATAAGGAAAAAGATTCAACCATAGCAAAGAGTCTATCGCTCTGAGTGGTTCAGCTGCTCATATACAGACCAGGTGAAAAAGTAGCACACCAGACTCTCCCCCATAGACAAGAAGGTCAAATAGCCCTCAGATATCCAAAAGTATGTAGCAAAGTGAAAACCCGACGCGTGTCGCCATCAGAATGGCTTCATCAGGGGTATCCCTGATGAAGCCATTCTGATGGCGACACGCGTCGGGTTTTCACTTTGCTACATACTTTTGGATATCTGAGGGCTATTTGACCTTCTTGTCTATGGGGGAGAGTCTGGTGTGCTACTTTTTCACCTGGTCTGTATATGAGCAGCTGAACCACTCAGAGCGATAGACTCTTTGCTATGGTTGAATCTTTTTCCTTATGTACCTGCTTGGAAATAGGATTAATTGTCTATTGATGCATATGTATATGCCTGTGGGTTATACCTGTTTATATATTTGGGTGCTCTTAAATACTATAGGCACACCTTCTATTGTTGCTATATTTGCTGCTGTATTTGCACATATTTATATATATATCCATAGCACTTTGTCTCTATTTATGGTTCCCACTTTGCTCAAGTGTGTGGTTTCTATACCATATTCGTTTATCAATATGCTGTCCATATAGTATCCTTGGGACCAGGTGTACACCTATTCATATATTATTCCCCCTATATTTGTTTTCAGGTATGTGGCCCTATTTTGGGCATTTACTGTTTTTAAATGTTTTTAAATTGTTTTCCTGTGTTATACCTTAATAAAATAATGTGATTTTTTTGCATACATTCCTGCTGTTTGGTGATCCCCATTTTCTTTATAGCCTTTGCTGTTCTCTTTTTTCTTCTTTGGATTACCCAGGTGTGGCATCTGCTGAGTTACTGCAAAGTAGAATGGGTGTTGTTTAGTTGATTCTGGGGTAACTCCTACACGTACAGGTGTGTTTTTGTAAAGCTTGTTATCTTTTCTCAAGAGGTGATGTTGTCAGATGGTTGTATTGGAAAATGGGCAACAGATTGGGGGGAGGGAGAGGGGGGTTGGTTAGGGGGTAAGGGTGTTGTTTAGTAAAATGAAAATGTATTATCAGGTCATGCATCTAATGTACGGTATTTGTCTGGAAATTGTATCGGATTGTGTTATTAGCGTGTCATATGCTTTAATAACAAAATACATGATTAAAAAAAAGAAATATTAGTCTTGTAGAAAATCTTGCTTTCCTCCATCCAGGGTAATATTAGTAATATATCTCCATCTGGTGCTTGGAAACAGGAACAAAATGGGCTTGTGTGATTGCAAATGCCAGGGCTGAATTTCAGTCCCAGTCCGTACCTGCCACCACAACATGACGAGACCACATATTACCACCATATAGTGATCAAATAATACCCCATACAAGTAACAAAGACCGACACACCATGACCAGACCCAGGGTCAGACTGGGGTGTCTGGGTCCCACCAGGGGAATGAACTCTAGGGGCCCACCCTACAGCTATATGCAAATATCTGTCTGTAGTTATCCTGATTATACTGGAGCGTTGACTGTAAGGGTATGTGCACATGTCAGGATTTCTTGCAGAAATTTCCTGAAGAAAACCGGAAATTTTCTGCAAGAAATCCGCATTTTTTTTTTGCGTTATTTTCCCGTTTTTTTCGCGTTTTTTTTTTTAACATTTTGCAAGCGAAATTAGCTTGCAGAATGCTAAAGTTTTCCAAGCGATCTGTAGCATCGCTTGGAAAACTGACTGACAGGTTTGTCACACTTGTCAAACATAGTGTTTGACAAGTGTGACCAACTTTTTACTATAAATGCTGCCTATGCAGCATCAATAGTAAAATATATAATGTTTAAAAATAATAAAAAAAATAAAAAAAATGGTTATACTCACCTGCAGACAGCTGATCTCCTCAGCGGCGTCCGTTCCTATAGATGGTGTGTGTGTGCAGGACCTTCGATGACGTCGCGGTCACGTGAGCGGTCACATGACCGGTCTCGCGACAAATCACAAGACCGCGACGTCATCGCAGGTCCTTCACACACACCATCTATAGGAACGGAAGCGACAGCATGCACCGCTGAGAGGCGGGAAGACTCCGGGGGCTATCGAAGGTGAGTATATCACTATTTTTTATTTTAATTCTTTTTTTTACCAATTATATGGTGCCCAGTCCGTGGAGGAGAGTCTCCTCTCCTCCACCCTGGGTACCAACCGCACATGATCTGCTTACTTCCCGCATGGTGTGCACAGCCACATGCGGAAAGTAAGTAGATCAATGCATTCCTAGGTGTGCGGAATCCCCGCAATTCCGCAAATTTAATGAACATGTTGCTTTTTTTTCCGCGATGCGATTTTTTTCGCGGAAAAAAATGCAACATTTGCACATGAAATGCGGAATACACTGTAAAAAATAGGAGGCATATGTAAGCGTTTTTCTCGCGTTTTTATCACGTTTTTATAGCGAAAAAAACGCGAAAAAAACGTGAAAAATACTGAACGTGTGCACATGGCCTAAAACCCTGGTGGCTCGTGCACATCTACCGTGTGCCCCTATAACTGGGATGTATAATTACGGTAGTTTACATTAATGGGGTTCTTTGGTTAAAACAAGTTATCACTGATCCATGGGCTCCACAGGATAGGTAATCACTTAGGTCCGACCATTAGAAACTGCACCGACCACAGCTCCATTCATCCTCTTTGGGTCTTCCAGAAAAAAAACAAGTGCAGCCTATGAGGGAATGAATGAATCAGTGGTCAAGTTGGACATACCACTCCAATCTAAAGGGGATACAAAGTTCCACATTCTGCCGATTGGGTCCAAGTAGTCAGACCCCACCAGTCAGTACTTTATCACTTATCCTGTGGAGAGGTGATTACTTTTTTTCACAGGAGAACCCCTGTAAGTGCATCTCCGCTGCTGTGTACTAAGTATTTAATCTCTAATGGAAATAAATAATCTTCTAATTAATATCAGAGAGAACAAATGACCACCATACACAACACACTCCACTATACCAAGACCAATACTACCACATACAGGGAAAAAATACCACCACACCATGACCAGACCACATAGTGACCAAATAATGACACATATAAGGGACAAAGACAGCAACACCATGACCGGGCCACATAGTGACCGAATAACATCACACACAAGGAACAAATATGCCACACCATGATCAGACCATATAGTGACCGAATAATATAATATATTACCAGCATATAGGGACAAAATAATACCACATACAAGGAGAAATACTGCCATGCCATGACCAGACCACAAATTACCACCACATAGTGACCGAATACTACAATACTGATCATGAATACAAACCACAATACTAACAATGTTATTACCACAAGTGACATTATTCACAGGAGCTCAGTATATAGTGTCAGTGTACAGGTAATCCAGGGATCACCAGTGACATACACAGGAGATCTGTATATAGTGTCAGTGTACAGGTAATACAGTGATAACCAGTGACATTATACACAGGAGCTTTGTATATAGTGGATGTTAATCCATTCTAAAACAGGCAGTACACTGAAAAATATATAACAAATAACTTCTGCAAAATAACCTGGAACTGATAAAACACTAGTATGGACTGCTGTACACAAATCTAATACACTCCCAGTATATATATATATATATATATATATATATATATATATATATATATATATATATATATATATATTGTTGTTATTATTATTATTTATTTATATAGCACCATTAGTTCCATGGTGCTGTACATGAGAAAAGGGTTACATACAGGGTTATAGATATCATTTACAGTACACAAATTTACGTTGACAGACTGGTACAGAGGGGAGAGGACCCTGGCCTTGCGGACTTACATTCTATATATGTAAGAAAACCTCCCCAGTGATACATTGGAGCTGTATATTTACTATCTTGGATATGTATAGCCATCGAACTGTGCACTGGTTTATGCTATACCTTTTAGATAAACTGGTGGAAGATGAGAAGCATTCCTGTGTCTACCTCTGTGAGCAGCTGAGTGAGTCAATCTACCATAATAGTTTTTATCCAAAAAGAGCTTGGATTCTCCCTACTGATATTTATCCCCCTATAGCCAGAAAATTGCACTGAGAACATTTTCCATTCCCAACAGTGTGTACACATAAACTGCCGCCTGATGTCACTTGTGTTTAACTTCTCTGCACCTGAGATCATATGAAAGGAATGTATGCTAGACAAGGAAGTAGTAAAAGGGATTTGCCCAGATTAACCAGTGCATCACAGAGAATAATAAACTGAGTAAAAAAGAAAAGCAGATAGGCAGATTAATATGATAGTAGGCTCATTAATTGACACAGGGCATTTACGAACCCTTCTTTGTTTCAGTAAGTCCCAGTATTGCAGCTCTATTGCATGCTAGTTAGGGCTGGTAAAATTCAGGCATTGGAGTTTTGTTGGAGGTGTTACCACTACATAATGTTGTATTTAAGGTTTTTTTTTCAGTTGTCACTTAATCTCTTCCGATACAGCAAAAGACAAATTCTTAAAAAGACTAGCACAGCATTAAAGAAAAAATTATTGACTGTCATTCAAAAAAAAATATTACATCTGCCCAAAGGTTTTGTGTGGGGCATTGCTGGTCAGCCCTACTTACTACAGTTGTGCTAGGCTGCAATACTTGTTGCACCCTGTGGGCTCATGGTGGCACTATTTTTGGAAGAGAGCAAACTTGCAGTGTGGTGATGGCATGGGAGAGGGACTTTAAGCCAAAGTGTAAGGCCGCTTTCATATTTGCGGTTGTGTCCGCAGCGTTTCTTCCGCAAATATCCGCATGCGTTGTGTATTCCTATAAATAACATTAGAAACACATGCGTTTTTGTGTGTTCGCGTTTTTCTGCGTTTGACGTCGTCTAGTCGTCTGCGTCTGGGCGCGGAAATGCAACATGCAGTAATTTTTAGAGGCGTCAATTTGCCGCCTGGAAACGTATGCGGTCAATTGCGTAAGGTTTGCGCCGAAAAAACGCATTGTAGTCTATGTAAACGCATGCGTTTTTAAGCACATGCGTTTGGTTGCGTTTTTCAACGCATGCGTTTCAATTGAGAAAAACATGTCTAGACACTGATAAGCCACCCCCCACATACAAGGTGATAAAGGGAGGTAGTGGACATTTGCAGTTCACTACTCAGCAGACTGCCTTGCAGACGAGATGCCCCACAACCCCTTGGAGCAGCAAACAAGCCTCAGAACAATGTGAGTATATCCTATCCAATGCCTTTCTTTTCAATTTTCTTTCTCTACATGTCCTAATTTCTGCCATTTCTTTCTTTCTGCACGCATCAGAATGTCTTCTTCTTCTGATGATGATGAGCAAACGCCTGGGCCTGCATAAGGGGAACATGTCAGCGAAGTGAGTATTCACCTCCTCAGATTGGTAAGTATTCACTGTCACATCTACACATATGACAATGTATGCGGAAGAGACTGGGCAGGAGACTGGGCAGGAGCAGCGTAGTCACGGTCGGGTGGCACGGCGGCAGCGTGTAAGTATACCTGGCTGACTGTTCATTGTATCCTCATTTTACAATTCTTGAATCTTCATTTCTTTCTACTCTCTTTCTTTCCCTTTTGCTTCAGCACCATTGTTTTTTTTTAATTTCAATATTCATGCCATTCCTCTGCTTCTGTTTTCTGTCTTCCTTATGTCTCCAATATTAATGTCCTTTTTGTTTTTAGGTTCCAGAACGGGATGAGGACCTCATCGAGAATGAGCACCTCATCTCCCTGGTCCATGAGCGAGTCCCGTTGTGGGACACCCGGGATCCACTGCACGCCAACAACGTGACGATCCGGCGGCTTTGGAATGAGGTGGCCACAGCGTTGTGGGATGGCTGAGCCAATGCCCCGACTCGGGTCCGTTCTGCATTTGGTAAGTATAGCAATGCAGTGTGATGCAGTCAAGACCTTGGCCATGCTCACACAACTGTGTATGATGATAGAAAGTCATTACTTTTTCTCAGCACACACAGTTGTGTGACCACGGTCAAAAGACCATTGTCCTAACTATTATGTTTTGTTTTGTCAACAGTGTCAAAAGTCAAAACACGTTGGCGATCGATGAAGGACTGTTTCAACAAGGACCTGCGCCAAGAAAGCCGGCTTCCAAGTGGTTCTGGAGCAAGGATACAAAAATACAAGTACCACCGCATCCTTGCGTTTTTGAGACCGGTCCTTGCACGAAGAATGTAAGTATATTGGTTAAAAAAACAAATTTAAAAAGAGTTTTGTAATTAATGCTAGCATTTTTTTGGTCAATATTTTGAATCAGTATTTGGAAACCAAAACCATGAGTGATTGATACATGCAGAAGTGGGGTACGTGTTCTTTGAATACTTTTCCTCACATAGTTCCACTCCAGGTTTTGGCTTACCAATACTGATTTGAAATACTGAGCAAATACTGACAGTGTGACGGCATCCTACACAACAGATCTATAGTCATCAAGTCAGGTGTCAGAAGTAATGAATTCATGATGCACAAATAAATGGCTCCTGAATTTATTTTTCCTGACACTTGGCCTGGTGAGTATAGATGTGCCTTGTATGACCTCCCTCGTCCATTTATATTTTCCAATCAGTATTTGAAATCCAACACCATGAGTGATTGATACATGCAGAAGTGGGGCACGTGTTCTTTGAATACTTTTCCTCACATAGTTCCACTCCAGGTTTTGGCTTACCAATAGTGATGTGACATACTGAGCAAATACTGACAGTGTGACGGCAGCCTACACAACAGATCTATAGTCATCAAGTCAGGTGTCAGAAGTAATGAATTCATGATGCACAAACAAATGGCTCCTGAATTCATTTTTCCTGACACTTGGCCTGGTGAGTATAGATGTGGCTTGTATATAGATATGGCTTGTATCGCCTACATCGTCTCTTCATATTTTACATCAGTATTTTGAATCCAAAACCAGGTGTGGTTGATGCATGCAGAAGTGGAGCATATGGTTTTATAATACTTTTCTTCGTACTGTTGTACCCCTGATTTTGGCTTTCAAAGTCCGATGTAAAACTCTGTCCAAATAGTGCTAGTGTGACCTCTGCTGTAATCTCATTGTATATAACACAGGAGTTATCGCTTTGTAACTGTTTGGTATTAATTTTTTTTTAATCTTTTTTCACAGCACTTGGAGCTCCACTGTTGGCCCAGGTTCTGGAGCGGTCCTTCATCAGTCAGCCACGGACCCGTCCCAGCCATCCTCGGGCGCTGCAGCAAGTGGGCCTGCCACACAACCTGGAGACCAGGAAGCTGGTCCATCAGGTCTTCCCCTTCCCCAGTCCTCTGCCTCTAGCTAATTTTTTATGGGCTCCTCCCGGCAGCGGCAGAGGGCCGCGGAAAGGTCACTCATGCCCGAGTTTTTGCACTTGAGCTCGGTCTTCCACGAGGGACTCAAGGCGATGGGTGACCGACTGGATACTGCCATTAGTCATATGAGCACACGTATCCAGGAGGTTACCACAGCCATTGCCCAAGTGAAAGCCGACCTCCAGAGGCCAGCACATCATTTTTTTAATCAGATAGAACAGGGCATGTCGGAACACCTTAGTCCCGATCTCCAGATTACTGTTATGCAGGCCTGCAATGCTGCTTACGTGCAGGCTATGCAGCAGAGTCGGTATTTTCAGCAGACAGTGGGGGCATTTCCACCAGTGCCCACACTGTCACGCTTTACCTCAATGCCGACATCTGCTGCATACCACTGCACGGCCACCTCCATTCCAAACACTGCCGGACCGTATTATAGCACCACCACCATGCCCAGTGCAGTGGGACAGCCCACCGCCACCACCATGACAACTGCTGCTCCTGCTTGGGCCTCCTCCACTGCCACCACCATGCTGCAGCCGCAAGACCCTGGCCTGTCGTTCCCCGCCACCACAAGAATGCCGCTGCCGGACCCAGGCCCGTTCCACGCCACCACCACAAGAATGCCGCTGCCGGACCCAGGCCCGTTCCCTGCCACCACCACAAGAATGCCGGTGCCGGACCCAGGCCTGTTACCCGCCACCACCACAAGAATGTCGCTGCCGGACCCAGGCATGTTATCCGCCACCACCACAAGAATGCCGATGCCGGACCCAGGCCTGTTACCCGCCACCACCACAGAAATGCCACTGCCGGACCCTGCCCTGGCGTTCCCCGCCACCACTAGAAGGCAACAACAACCGCAGATGGACCGTGACATGTCGGCGACCACATCAAGGCCAATACCCAGTAGCCCAACGAGGCTCCCCGGACGGCAGCGCCAATCCAAAAAAGGAAAAGGCAATAAAAAAACAAAGACAATAGCTATCCCTCCCCCATCACTATCCCTCCCCCCTCACCTCCCAATGTGTATGTAATGTCTGGTTTGTCTCAACCTTCTAGTGTGTCTCTGCCCTCTCATGTGCCTAGCCCAATCCCCGAATTTCCCGACCCCAGTAGTTTTATTGCACCTTCTCCAGCCACCCCTGCGTCGTCAATAGTTAGCCAGCCCTCACTGCTCCACACCCCCCAATTTCGGCAATCACCAAGCAGGCGCAGTTAATTTGTTTTTTTTATTTTATGTTGTTAAAATAAATATCCTTTTTTTGCCCCCCAATAAGGTTTGGATAACTGTGTATTTTGTCGCCGGCAACACACACCGTGCGCCAAATCAAAAAATGCGCCGAACATTTTTTTGGGGGATACCTCCTAGCTCCAGTAGTTAGTTAGTACAACACATAAGGTTTGTGTGTGTTTGGTATAGAGAAAAGAGGTTGCCCCCCAAAAAAAACACTTGTATTTTCAGTCTGTGACTTTTTGTCGCAGAATTAAGACAAAATGGTGGCAATACACAGCTGAATACATAGCTGTAACTATACTCAACTGGTCGTGTCTTAACAAAATCGTTAGTTATGACACCAGACCTTTAGAGTAGAGAAATGCCTTGTATTACCTCCATTTTATCTTCTGTGTACATTAAATCTATTTAACACAAAGTAAAGGTACGATGTAGGTGATAGAAGGCATATCTATACCCAACAGGACTTGTGTCAGAATAAATAAATTCATGAGCTACTTATTGATGCATCATGAATTCATTATTTCTGACACCTGACTTGATGATTATTGATTTGTTGTGTGAAGCTTCCGTCACACTGACATTATTGGCTCAGTATTTAACATCACTATTGGTAAGCCAAAACCTGGAGTGGTTCAATGTGAGTAAAAATGAAATAAAAATATAAACACCACCTCTGGATTTAACAACCACTCCTGGTCTCGGCTTATATACTGAGAATGTGATGGCACCAAACAGCCATCGTCTACACAGTCTGCCTCACATACCAACTGGTGAACTGAGTCATAACGCAATGACGTCAACAACCCAAGAACCGTTAGTGGTGTGTAAGCAAATACATGGGAGACATGGTGGAGATACTAAAACAGAATTTTTTTATTAAAACAAACAATATCAACATTTTGAAAATAACTGTTACACACCCAAAGCCAACAGGACATTTCATACCATATTGTCCTGCCATTCTACACGTCCGAGGTCTGAATCAAAAAATGCAGCAAATTGGTCCCGCATGTGGCCTACTTCAACTGTTGACCGCAGCGGGTGATGACGGTAATCAGGCAATGGGTTTCCAACAGGTTCATCAAGTTGTATGGTGGGTCGCTCCTTAGCCAGAATGAAATTGTGGAGAACCACACAGGCTTTTACCACCTCATCCACTGTCTCCATTTTTAGATTTATGGCAGTTGCTAGAATGCGCCATTTGGACACCATAATCCCAAAGGCACACTCTACTGTTCTGCGGGCCCTGGTTAGTCTGTAGTTATAGATCCGTTTTGTGCGGTTCAAGTCCCGACTTGAATAGGGCTTCAGGAGATTTTCACTCATCTGAAAGGCCTCATCCCCAACCATTACAAATGGCAGCGATGGGCCTTGAGTGTTGGGGAGAGGTCGTGGCTGTGGAAAATTAAAATTTTTGCCATAAACACGTCGGCCCATATCCGTGTTTTTAAAAGTCTGTGAATCGTTGCCACGGCCAAAAGCACCAATGTCCACGGCAATGAAGCGACAGTCCGCATCGGCTATTGTCATGAGAACAACTGAAAAATATTTCTTGTAGTTGAAGAACTGTGATCCCGTTCTGGCTGGTTTGATAATCCGGATGTGCTTCCCATCCACCGCACCCAAACAGTTGGGGAAATCACAAACAGTAAAAAATTTATCAGCAATTTCCATCCACATGTCCTCCGTGGGTATGGGTATAAATTCTTCACGGAGAATGGTCCATAAAGCCCGGCAGGTGTCAAAAACAATTCCAGACAGGGTGGAAATTCCAAGGCGGTACTGGAAATGGAGGGATGACAAGCTCTCTCCAGTTGCAAGAAATCTGTGGAAAGAAAAAATAATTTACAAAAATGCAAAGAATACATGTCAGACCAGCAATAATTATGACTAGCATTTGTTTAGAATTATTACGTACCTTAAGGTAACCAGGAGACGTTCTTCTGGTGGAATCGCTCTACGGAGCTGTGTGTCCTGTCTCCGGATGGCTCCTTGGACGCGAGCAAGCCAATCCCGGAAAGAGTCTTGTGACATCCTTGCACATTTCGGGAATTTTTCCGGGTTCTCATTGAGCTCGACATACAGGGTGTGATATGCACCACGGCTCTCCCGCAGTTCTACAATGGGGTGTTGCCAAAAACGCCTACGCCGTGTCCTTTTCTGTCTTTCCCGGTTTCGGTGTTGCTCCCAAGCAAACGCACACGCCAGAAAAATCTTGATGCTTAGATCCAGGTTGAAGTAAAAGCTATCCATGTGAAGATCCATCATGTCACAGGATACAGGAGCAAAATCTGAAGATTTCAGCTGTCCTAGGGTCTATATATAGATATCACGTAATACACGCCCTCTGTAGTCCCATTGGCTGTTTCTTGTGATCTAGATTTTTCTCCTGTAAATTTTTCCAACATGTGCAAAAAAAACGCAAACGCATGGAAAATGCATAAAAAAAGCATGTAAACGCAGCGTTTTAATGCCGCTTGCGTTTACCGCATGCAGTTTGAAAACGCTGCGTTTACACGCGTTTTCTTGCGTTTTTCTTGTCCTTGCGTTTGCGGATTAAACGCTGCAGATTAAAACGCAAATGTGAAAGTAGCCTAAAGGTACCTTCACACGAAACGACATCGCTAGCGATCCATGACGTTGCAGCGTCCTCGCTAGCGATATCGTTTCGTTTGACACGCAGCAGCGATCAGGATCCTGCTGTGATGTCGCTGGTCGCTGAATAAAATCCAGAACTTTATTTGGTCGTCCGATCGCTGTGTATCGTTGTGTTTGAAAGCAAAAGCAACGATACCAGCGATGTTTTACACTGGTAACCAGGGTAAACATCGGGTTACCAAGCGCAGGGCCGCGCTTAGTAACCCGATGTTTACCCTGGTTACCAGCGTAAAAGTAAAAAAAACAAACAGTACATGCTCACCTGCGCGTCCCCCAGCCTCTGCTTCCTGACACTGACTGAGCGCCGGCCCTAAAGTGAAAGTGAAAGCACAGCGGTGACGTCACCGCTGTGCTGTTAGGGCTGGAGCTCAGTCAGTGTCAGGAAGCAGACGCTGGGGGACGCGCAGGTGAGCATGTACTGTTTTTTTTTTTTACTTTTACGCTGGTAACCAGGGTAAACATCGGGTTACTAAGCGCGGCCCTGCGCTTAGCAACCCGATGTTTACCCTGGTTACCCGGGGGCCTCGGCATCGTTGGTCGCTGGAGAGCGGTCTGTGTGACAGCTCCCCAGCGATCAAACAGCGACGCTGCAGCGATCGGCATCGTTGTCGCTATCGCTGCAGCGTCGCTTCGTGTGAAGGTACCTTAAATGGTCAATTTGCTTATTCGGATAATCACTGTCCACTGCTAAGCTCATTGTTTTGGTGGTGAGGGTGACCAGGATGAAGAAAGTACATAGACAACACACAGAGTAGATATGAGTGACACTATGTTAAGTGTCAGTTTCAGTACCTGTGACTTTGCTTACCTGTTTAATCCTGTTTCTTATCTTGGATTTTGCTTCTTCCCTTGACCTTGTTATTGTACGCTTCATCTTCCTCTTCTGACTTTTTAGCCTCTGTTACATCTGTATCTTGGTACTGACCTGAGGTTCTGTCCGACTACTTTCTGATTCTCTGAAGGTGGAACTAACAAAGTAATCATGGTTGCACATAGTTTTCCTCTGACACTGCCCCATCACTTATCAGGTTTTGTATCTGGTATTGCCATACAACACTTCATCAGAACCTACCGTAGAATCTGAACTTTGTGTCATAGGAATTGATGGTAGGCACAGTATTCTGACTGCCATCGATTAGCAATTGATGGCATAGCCCAGTGAGGTTTCCTTTTTTTTTAAGATCTGCAGCCCGTTATGTTTCCTATTATGAATAAAAAGAATCACAACAAGAAACATTGGTTTGCTAATATTTGTCACCTCATCATGTGTGTAACTTTTTAGCAAATCACTCAACAACAAATAAGGAACCTAGCTTGTCATATGATTAGCTAAAATGCATCACTTGGTAAATAGTGACACTCCCTTTTACCAAAATGTTGGGATATGCTGCCTTCACTAAAATATTCCCTTATAATAGCAACTGATATAATTCTTACTCTTGAATTCCCACCAACGTGTGCCCAGCAATTGCAATGAGGATATTTCTATGCACAGGTGGACATACCATTGATGCAATCTGTGCAGTCGTACAGGGGCCCAAGAGGTGAGGGTGCCCACTTCCACCCTCAAAGCAGGTGTAATTGTGAATAATGATTAGCAATTGAACTGCAACGGGCCCAAATACTGATTTTACACAGGAGCCCTCTTCTGTCGGTGTCTACCCCTGCTCCTATGGGCCAATCAAATTTGCTGATCCTAGTAATGGGGTGCACTGTCACTATTGTGATGGTTTTCTAATGATTTCTCATGCTACTGATTATTTATATAAAATAATATTCCAAGCCGAAGGTATCTATTTTCCAAACTTAAAAAGAGCCATCCATGCCAAAAATTCCTGTGGAAGGACATAGAAACATAGAACGTGGTACGGATTCAATAGAAAGCATAGGCTATTGAATCTGCACCCCGTTACGTGTGTGTGTACTCAGACTTTGCAGTGCGCTCCTGTCCGCTGAGTCCTGCACCTCTCAGAGTAGGGGTGGAGTGATCGGTAAGGGTCTGAGGACCTGGACATCTGTCAATCTGCTTACAATTTAAAAAGGTAGAAAAATATAAAAATAGATGTAGAATTGGTTTATGGTACTTCTTCTTTAAGAGTTTTCAATATTGGACTAGGTTCACATCACCTTAAAGGGCCACTGTCACCCCCCTCCAGCCGTTATAAACTAAAAGAGCCACCTTGTGCAGCAGTAATGCTGCATTCTAACAAGGTGGCTCTTTTAGTTTTAGGTTCAAGTATACCCCAAAAAAAAGCGATTTGATACTTAGCCACCATTGCTGTCTCTAGCCAGGGAGGCTGCTCCTCACTCCCCAGCTCGAAACGCTCCTCTGCCGTCACTCACATCTTCTTGGTCTTTCTGCGCCGCCCCCTCAGCGCTGTTTACGTTTTCAAACCAGCGCCTGCGCTGTGTAGTACTGTTCTGCACAGGCGCAGTGTGCAAGCCTGGCTTGGACGGCAGACGGCCAGAGCTTACTGCACCTGCGTAGAACAGTACTACACAGCACAGGCGCCGGTGTGAAAACGTAAACAGCGCTGAGGGGGCGGCGCAGAAAGACCAAGAAGATGTGAGTGACGGCAGAGGAGCGTTTCGAGCTGGGGAGTGAGCAGCAGCCTCCCTGGCTAGAGACAGCAATGGTGGCTAAGTATCAAATCGCTTTTTTGGGGGTATACATGAACCTAAAACTAAAAGAGCCACCTTGTTAGAATGCAGCATTACTGCTGCACAAGGTGGCTCTTTTAGTTTATAACGGCTGGAGGGGGGTGACAGTGGCCCTTTAAGGAGAATGGACGGACAAAACACAGATTACAGTCTGCCGTGCTAAATGTTTTCTGTGTATGGTGCCGATGTCCTGTAGGCGTCCAATACAGTATATACAAATATAAAATGTCTACATTTTACGTGTGTGTAATTATATATATTTATATAAAAGATACATCCACATACATAATATTGTGATAGCTTACCTCTCGGCATCATTAGCTATGGTGGCCAATTTATAATAGAAATGTTCCAATTCTGGAGGCATTGTGCTACATTTGTCAGAAATGAAGTAATCCATCCATATGAATGGCCTTTAATCTTACCTGCTTTCTCCTCCCAGCAAAAATGGGCTGGGTGAGCCTACAGCACAAACAACCTGCACATTTTTTCGCCTGGACTTCCTCATACACGCTGATTATTGTATTTTCTTTCACTTGGCATACTGCTAGCTGAGAGGAAGGTCAACGGCTAGAGATACTTGGAATAAGGAAAGTGTGAACATGGCAGCTGCAGAACCTGCACCAAGAAGAATCTACCTGCAAAGGTCTAAGCTAACTTCACTGCCTTTATACTATGAGGGCTTTCTGTGGATCAAACGAAGTAGAAGTAAGGTAGGAATATTCAGTTTGTTTGTTCTCTGTTGATTTGTACATATTCAAAAAACATATTCATGGTTAATCATTCCTATAGAAACATTTTTCATTTTGTATATTTATATAGATAGTCATGTAGTCATAGTGTATATGATATTAAATTACCAAGGTTAAAAGATTATTTTCCAAGTTTTGGCATCTCGCTAATAGGCGTAAAAAAGTGAAGGTGATGCAGAATGGAGGCCCCTTCATACTCAGGATTATGTGGCTCCCGGCACTCGGCACCACACCAATCAGAAGGGTTTGGCATATCTTAACAATGTGCCATCAATTTTTGAGATGAGAAAACCATAAAACATTTTACAAATCTAGACATTGTGATAGACCATTTTGCATGTCAATTAAAGCAATATTTATGAGCGCTGTAAATTAATCACATAATGACCGTTGTATTACAGCCGGTGGACTTTAGCTTGGAAATAGGACTTTTCAAGAAAGAAGTTGGTATAAGCGTGACATTCCCCTCTAAAGGCAACATACATTAACTTTTAACACAAAATATTAAAGAGCTAAAAAAATTCAGTGAGGAACTATTATCTTGAAGATTTTACTTTCTACATAATCGTTAAACAAAGTCAGCATTGTACTTTACCCACAGACGCCAATGGGTAATCACTGTAAGATATAAATGAACAGTTACTGTATGTGAGCCAGCAGAGCCATAGAACTATGGAAGCGGTCTCGGTGCAGTTAGACGAGGTTGATCTGATACCATCTGCAGGGAATGCTGGTCTATCCATTGCATATAAACCAGTCTTGAAGAGTATCTTAATTCAGTCGTGGTGAAGAAAGGCTGGCCATTGATAGAGGTTGACAAGGCACCATTCCGCTCATTAGGCCTTAAACGTGCGACTGCTTTGAAGAATAGGGTAATATTTGTAGTTAGTGGCAATATTGAATTTGCAAGTCATCTTTTTCCACTGGTAGATCGCACTATGATATAAGTGAATGTGATAGGGCTGCAGCCATCAAGTTGTGTCCATCTCAACATGTGAGCTACAAAACGTAGAACTCATGAGATTTTTTGGGGGGCTTGCCTGTCACTGTCACTTGCTGGTAACAATGTGATCATATTTACTTACAGTATTATTGTGCTATATGGTAGTCTTTGGCTGTTCAGTGTGTGATGCTGCAAAAGTTGCACAGTAGTCCCAGCCTTAATGATATCTTTACAGTGAGCTGGGTAACTAGGGGCATACATAGAAATGATGGGGCCATAGAACAAGAAATCATATTGGGCTTCCAATCACCCACCAAAACAAATGTGCATATTGTGCGTTGTTGGCAGGGTCAGGGCACATAGACATAGTCACAGAAGAGTATACATCCAAACTTTTAAACACAGGGAAAGGGCCATAAATTGCGGCATGTAATGTTTTCACGCAGTATCATACCCCATACAGTATGATTTCCCTCAAAATGTCTACTGATACACAGTATAATACCCCACAGTTAGTTCCCACATACAATCACAGTGCCCCTCATAAGAACAGAATAACACCAAAGTAAGCCCCCACAGTATGATGCCACCACACTGACCCACCACAGTATGATGGTCACCACAACCCCTCCACACAGTATAATAGTTCTCATAGCCCCACACACAGTATGATAGTCCCACAGCTCCTTAAACAGTATGATGGCCCACCTCACCCTCCACATTATTTGCGATCTTGCTGCTCTTAAAAAGTATGATGGTCCCACAAACCCACCTACACTCATAGTATGATGGCCCCCATAGTCCCCCCCACACAATATAGTGGTCCCATAGCCCTCACACAGTATGATGGTACTCATAGGTCCCAATGTAGTCTGGGGACCCAGCAGTACCCTCTACAATGACTTGCAGATAAAAAATACTCCCCTCCCCCACTCGCTATTCAGTGCGCTGCTCTGCTCTGTGCAGCATGTGGATGCAGATACAGTGGAAATCAACATTCCCAGAGTAAAGGGGGTAGTACCACTTAGCTCTGGACACCCCCACAGCTATGGACTGTTGGACTGTACTTCCTTACGTATATGGCCAGCCTTAAATGCACCTTCTGGGCTTTTAGAGGTTTGAAATTCAGATTCATACTCTTCGTAATGTTTTGAATTACTAATAGTCTTTAATTATAAATTATTTGGTGTGCTTCAGCAGTATGGACATGGATATGTGACATGTATAGTTCCATTATGGTGCTCGTTGTCTTGGCATATTCAAATGATTCAAATAATTATTGTGACACAGCACAGAATAACCTTTCCACATTGAAAGCACTGATATATAAATATGAAACTAAGTTAAAGTCAATCTGTCACTAGATTTCACAAAACAAGCTATATTTTTAGCTTGAAGTCTTAGACCTGATGAGACAGATGTACATACTATGGAAATCCATGTCAGAATGGCTTTAAAATCCTGATATTAGAGTCCAGCAGCAGAATTTAATATTCATGTGTCCAAATGTATTCAGTCTTCAGCCACTCCGCCTGACTGACTGCTGAGCGTTGTGAGATCTCAGCAGGAGGAGGAACCCTGAGGAACTGCCAATGAAGCCAAGTGGGAGGATATGGAGTTCAACTGTTATGAAAGATTGTAAAGCCATTCTGACATAAATTGTCAAATTAAATGCAGCATCTTCATCAGGTCTAAGATGCATGTACAGTAGTAATGTGTACAGTCTTTATTGTGGAATCTGGTAACCACTTTAGCGGTTAAAGGGGTTTTCCAGGTTCGCATCATACTTAGGGTCACATAGCTGCTTGGTTATGTATGCTGCATGCTCTATGAGGATTCTATGAGGATTCACAAGTCTGCAGTCACATAGAGTGACTACAGACGTTTGTGCCAAACCTGGACAGCGCCTTTAAACTTCTGACTGCATACAAAATATATTCAGCTTTTATCCAGACATAAAGGGGTTCTTCCATGAACATAGTATATTTTAATTGATAGATCTTGGACTAAAAACAGGCTTCACAATTGGATGTTAAACGAAAATATTCCTGTGCTGAGATAATCTTATAAATGTGCCTCTGCTATATACTGTGTAATGGCTGTGTCTGATCATGCAGGAACATGGTCCGATCATACCACATCTCCTGGGCAAGGAAGGAAGCAAAGGAGTACACAGACAGGACAGCATTAGATCACACCTGATTTCTGTGAGGTAAAACATTTTTCTGCCTGTTTCTGAGCAATGTTTAAGGCTATGTGCACACGTCAGGATTTCTTGCAGAAATTTCCTGAACAAAACCGGACATTTTCTGCAAGAAATCCGCATGTGGTTTTTTTTTTGCCGTTTTTTTGCTTTTTTTACGGAGATTTCCCAATGGAATAATATAGTAGGAAATCAGCAAAAAATCCACAAAATTAATAAACACGCTGCTTTTTTTTACCGCAATGCGTTTTTTTTTTTTCGCAGAAAAAAAAAGTAACATATGCACAAAAATAGCGGAATGCATTCTAAATGATGGGATGCATATGTATGCATTTTTTAAGCGTTTTATCGCGTTTTTGTAGCGAAAAAACACGAAAAATCCTGAATGTGTGCACACAGCCTAACCTCACAGAAAGAATCAGCTGTAATCCCAAGCTGTAAATTAGAGAGACTTCTTATTTGTTCTGATTTTATTAACAAGCGGAATTACCGTATTTTTTGGCATATAAGACGCACTTTTTCCCCCCCAAAAAAGGGGGGGAAATGGGGGGTGCGTCTTATATTCGCAATGCAGGCTTACCGTGGACCGTGGCGGCAGAGGTGCGGCGGCAGAGGTGTGGAGATGAGGAGGCGCAGTGAGCGGGGTTCCTTTCCCCGGTGAGGTGATGCAGCAGCCCTGGAAATGCAGCGGAGCCGGGTGAATCCTGTTGTTATCGGTGCGCGCGGCCATCTTCCTGAGGCCGCGCGTTCGCAGATGGAGCTCTGCTGCCCAGGACTTCAGGAAAATGGCTGCGGGATGCCGCGCGTGCGCAGATGGGGATCGCGGTGGCCATTTTCCTGAAGCCCCGGGCAGCAGAGCTCTATCTGCGAACGCGCGGCCTCAGGAAGATGGCCGCGCGCACCGATAACAACAGGATTCACCCGGCTCCGCTGCATTACCGGGGCTGCTGCATCACCTCACCGGGGAAAGGGACCCCGCTCACTGCGCCTCCTCATCTCCACACCTCTGCCACCACGGTAACAACAGGATTCACCCGGCTCTGCTGCATTACCGGGGCTGCTGCATCACCTCACCAGGGAAAGGGACCCCGCTCACTGCGCCTCCTCGTCTCCACACCTCTGCCACCACGGTAACAACAGGATTCACCCGGCTCTGCTGCATTACCGGGGCTGCTGCATCACCTCACCAGGGAAAGGGACCCCGCTCACTGCGCCTCCTCGTCTCCACACCTCTGCCACCACGGTAACAACAGGATTCACCCGGCTCTGCTGCATTACCGGGCTGCTGCATCACCTCACCGGGGAAAGGGACCCCTCTCACGCCATACCTCTCACTGTGCCTCCTCATCCCAACACTTCTGCCGGTAACCACTGCTGCCACCCTCCCATGGACACCAGGCCGTGGCGTCGCCCACCTAAGCAGGAAGGGACCCTGCTCAGGTGCACGCCGTACCGCCTCACCCCACCTCTGCCGACACCATGCCTCCTGTGACCCTGCTCTGCCACCACCAGCCCACAGGTAAGATACTGTAAATTCGGACAATAAGACGGACCCCCATCTTATAAAAAAATCTTTTTTTCTGCAATTTTCACCCCAAATTTGGGGTGCGTCTTATGGTCCGGTGCGTCTTATATGCCGAAAAATACGGTAATGTAAAAGAGCTGATCTGTTTCATGACTGATGCAAACAAAATTAGAGAGACTCCATTGATTATTACAGTGTGCAACTGAGTTCCATTTTGTGTCCTTTTTTAGAACGGAACACAAAACATATCATGCATCCACGTCAGTAGGTTGTATGTGACCGCTTTGGCCTGTAATTGCCCGCTGTGGTCACATGTCCATATGGCCAGAGAACATATTTGATCTTTAAGTCATTTGACCAGAGAATCTTTTAAAGAACTGATGGATTTATCCATTGACAGAACATAGAAAGGTGTGCCTATTTTCAAATGAAACAGGAATATGATGGGAAAGACTGGGGTTAAAATTTAGCCCCGACATTTAAAAACCCACGGGCCCATGCCAGCTATGTCCCCTTCACCAAATTTTGGTCTCTATTACTTAGATTACTCTGGCTGCAATAAAGCAAGATTTAGTATTAAATTTCCAATATTGGTGCTATACAAGATTTATTAATAATAATAATAATAGTAATAATATTGCAACAGACAAATAACCAGCATATACAGTATACTGTAGATAATACCGCCATACTGATTATTAAAGAGTCACCCCCAGCTATATTTTTTATTAAATGTGTGTATATATGCACGTAGTGTAGTGTGATCTTATTAATGTACTCAGAAAAATACATATAAAGGCAGGTATTTAAACATGTACATTACATAAAGAGACAAGGTAATATGAAGGGCTCAGTGGGAAGACTAGCTCATCCAAGAGCAAAGTATAGTGGACAGGGTCGTACAGGCCCATTGGAGAACTGGAGGATTCTCTAGTGGGCCCAGGCACTGACACCTACTGGCCTACAGGGCCAGCAGCTGCCTAGGTCCCCCGATGCTCCAGGGGCCCCAGGCAGTGGCATGTCGCTAATAGCAGCACACCACACAGACGCTATGGTGGCCCCCAGTGACAGCGGAGCAGCTGTGCGTGACAGGAGGCAGAAGTCGTCTGCTGCGGCTAAAGCCTGTCCCCTCTGCTAAAGACAAATTAATATTCACCCTTCCCCATGCCCCCATGGGCATGGAGAGGGGTGAATATTCATTTCACTTTATATAGTGAGCAGTGTTAGCCGCAAGCTGTATTGAACACTGCCCGCTATCAGGGTCAGCAGACCAAGACCCCAGCTCCTCCAGGGACCCCCAGCCCATGCAGCCACTATGGGGCCATAAGTCAGAGGGACCTGGTGCCAGCACCGCCCCCCAGTGCGCGCCGCATTCAACTGTATCGGCATCATAGATGCAGTTGAAAGCAACAATGGAGGAGCGAGCGTCAGGTGACGCTCCTTCTCCCATCAGTCCCCTCTGCCTCTGACACTGCATGTGCGCTATGATGTCACTTTCATTGCGTACCCGCTGTGTGCCAGGCAGATGGCAGTGCAGCTGCTGATACTGGAACAGAGCCGAAATCAGCGTGGGAGCGAGGAGGAGAGGTGAGTATTGTGTTTGTTTTTTTAGATGTATACAGCTCTGGAAAAAAATAAGAGAACACTGCAAAATGTTCAGTTTGTCTGATTTTTCTCTTTATAGGTATGTTTTTGAGTAAAATGTAAATTGTTCTTTTATTCTATAAACTTCTGACAACATGTCTCTGAAATTCCAAGCAATAAATTTTGTTGGGTATTTTTGGAAAAGGAGAAATGGTCAAAATTTAAAAAACAACAGTGCTTTCAGACCTCAAATAATGCAAAGAAAACAAGTTCATAATCATTTAGAAACAACAATACTAATGTTTTAACTCAGGAAGACTTCAGAAATCAATATTTTGTGGAATAACCATGATTTTTAATCACAGCTTTCATGCGTCTTGGCATGCTTTCCGCCAGTCTTTCACACTGCTTCTGGCGCAAAAATGTAAACAGTTCTTCTTTGTTTGGCTTGTGACTATCCATCACCCTCTTGATTATATTCCTGAGGTTTTCAATGCGGTTCAGGTTCTGGAGATTGGGCTGCCCATGACAGGGATTTGATGTGGTGGTCTCTTAATTTTTGCCAGAGCTGTATACTGAATCCTAGTTGCATTATACTCTGTGGGGAGGACTGCATTATATTCTGTGTGGGGGGAGGCTGTATTATACCCTATGAGGGGAGGCTGCATTATATTCTGTGAGGGGGAAGCTGAATTATACCCTATAAGGGGAGGCTGCATTATATTCTGTGGGGGGGAGGCTGCATTATATTTTGTGGGTGGGAGCTGCATTATACCCTATGCTGCATTATACCCTATGAGGGGAGGCTGCATTATATTCTGTGGGGTGAAGCTGCATTATACCCTATAAGGGGAGCTGCATTAAACCCTGTGAGGGGAGGCTGCATTATACCCTATGAGGGGAGGCTGCATTATACCCTATGAGGGGAGGCTGCATTATATTCTGTGAGGGAGAAGTCTGCATTATACTCTATGAGATGGGGCTGCATTACATTCTGTGGGGGGAGCTGCATTATGCCCTATGAGGGGAGCTGCATTATACCCTATGAGGGGAGGCTGCATTATATTTTGTGGGGGAGGAGGCTGCATTATACCCTATGAAGGGGTCTGCGTCATATTTTGTGGGGGAGGAGGCTGCATTATACCCTATGAAGGGGGCTGTGTTATACCCTATGAGGGGACTGCATTATACCCTATAAAGGGGCTACATTATATTCTATGGGGGGCTGCATTATACCTTATGAGGGGGATGCATTATACTCTGAGGGGGCTACATTATATTCTGTGGGGGGCAGCATTATACTATATGAGGGGGTTACATTATACCCTATGGGGGGGCTACATTATATTATATGGGGGCTGCATTATATTCTATGAGGGGGCTACCCCGATCCCTCCTACATAATTAAGATGTGTACTACCTTGTATTATAACCTGATATTAGCACATTTTAGTGCACAATTGGTAGTCTTGTATTTATTTTTATGTAGCTACATAGTGGACCCCATAGAAGAATGACTTTGCACCATTTAAATCATGCAGTAACATGAGTTATGCTCTGGAGAATATAATAATTGTAGTGCTAAGAGAAAACACAGCTTGTATGCACATTGTATGATGTATACAGTGCCAGACTCATCATCTGGCAAATGCTATACCGCCTTAGGGAGCCCACGCGAAATGCACGTTGGGCTGCAGACTGACCCGTCCTAGAGGGACAGTATGGGCAAAAATGTGGACTAAGTGATAGACTTTATTCTCTATACATGCATAGGTATGCTGGTTGGGACTTTTTTCCCTATTACCTTCTTATTCTACTAGATTTACTTTGACTAATTATTCTCTCACCATTAATACCATGTCTTGTGCTGGGATGATTTGAAATGCTAAAGCACTGGTACTTCATGATTGGCATTTTTGCACTAATTTAGTAATCTTCCGTGGTTCATTTACCATGTCCACTATCAGAGTCGGACTGAAGCACCTTGGCACCCACCAGAGAAAACCATTCTTGTTCATATTGCGTTGAGGTTTATGTAGGAAGCCATGAAAAATTAGATTTGTGCGGAACCCCCTGCAGGACCAATTGCTTGAATCATGCAGCAAAAATCACTTTGTGCTCAGTCTAGCCTAAGTTTCAGCACTTTCTCCCTTTTTCAGGTGGGAACAAAAGCATGTAATCCCACTTTTCAGTGAGGGCTTCAGATGGAAGAACCAACAGAGCCTCTGAAATGGGGCCCAAATGCAATGTGAACCTGGCCTTACTCTTTGTTGCAGAACTTGCATAGCTTAACTAGAAATCTGATTCTTCCACTTGACTAACCACATTCTCCAGCAGAGATTTTGTTTTACCAGATACTTAAGTTTCCTAGCATTGTTTAATAGTGTAAAACTGAGAATATCACAGCATGCCTTTAAAAAAAAAATCAAAAAACAAAGAGCTCATATAACACAGCTCGAATACTTAAAATATTATTTTAGGAGTAAATCATGTCTAAGTGGGAACTACCTAGCTATCTACTTTTAACCACTTTCTGCTGAAACTAGGTTTGGTTTTTATACCAAATAATTTTTTATTTCACCTTTAAATTTTCACTTTTGAAGAACCCTAACTTTTAATTTTCTCCTGGTGACATAGTCGTATGAGGGCTTGTTTTTATGCAGGATGAGTTGTATTTGTCAGTGTCATCATTTTGGAGTAAATATCTTAGAATCATAGAATGTTAGAGTTGAAAGGGATCTCAGGGATCATCATGTCGAACCCCCTGCTCAATGCAGGATTCACTAAGCCATCTCAAGACAGATGTCTGTCCAGCCTCTGTTTGAAGACTTCCATTGATGGAGAACTCACAACTTCTCGTGGTAGCGTGTTCCACTCATTGATCACCCTAACTGTGCAAAAGTTTTTTCTAATACCTAATCTGTATCTTCTCCTTTCAGTTTCATTCCATTGCTTCTCGTGTTTCCGTATGCAAATGAGAATAAGGATGATCCCTCGACACTGTGACATCCCTTCAGATAGTTGTAGACAGCTATTAAGTCTCCTCTTGGCATTCTTTTTTGCAAGCTAAAAATTCCTAGATCCTTTAACTGTTTCTCGTAGGACATGCTTTGCAGTCCGCTCATTATCTTGGTAGCACTTCTCTGAACTTGCTCCAGTTTTTCAATATCTGGACATAGTGTTCCAGATGAGGTCTGACCATGGAGGAGTAGAGGGGGATAATTACTTCACGTGATCTAGACTCTATGCTTCTCTTAATACATCCTAGAACTGTTTGCCTTTATTGCTGCTGCGTTACAGTGTTGACTCATGTGCAGTCTGTGATCTATTAGGATACCCAAGTCTTTTAGATCACAGACTGTGCATGAGTAAATAATTTAACAAGCCTTTGCTAACTTTTTTAGGGATGAATATAAGCAAAACAGCAATTCTGCCAGTTTTTTTTTTCATTTTATGCTGTTTGTCATGTTCCAGAAATAAAGATTTGCCTTCATTTAGGTCAACACGATTGAGACAAAACCAATTTTTTTTCTAAACTCATTTAATCGATGGGTGCGTTACCACTACATAAAAAAAGCAACAAAGGTTACTGTGAACACAATATAAATAATTGCTTTTAACAATAAAGAGAAAAGAAAAAAGGTATGTGCTTCAACAAACAACATACATAATTGGCAACCAGATCAGTGCAATTACTCAGGGATACATCACATATAGTGTTACTCCAAGTAAGAAAGAAAATCAGGCTAAAAAGTGAGAAAGAGGAATGGCATTATCCCTTCAAGATATGAGATGCTAAAGCATCCCTCAGTTGCAATGAAAGTTGTCTGACAGGATTTCCATACTTGCACAATTCAAACATCTGTAAAAGAATTGAAATCATGTTTACAAAAATTAGAATATGACAAAAATATGACTAAAATATGTATGGGTCTCTGAAACAATGCACACGGCATTTCAATGGGTATGTACAGAAAGTATTTCTCAGAAGGATCACTGAAAAGGGAAAGGTACCCCTAGTATATAGTGACATACATGGGGATTTATAAAAGGGTCTGTTAAAGACTTAAATGCGATAGATAGCTATGGTACACTTAGATAATGATTGTGACGTAGTAATGGACAAATCTACAAGGGAAGGCTGAAGGTTTAGACCTTAATGAGAGGTACTATATGTCACTTCATAAAAACATGTCAGAAACATGATAGAAAAAGATGTTAAGATAAGCCACAGGGTACATACAAACTGACCTCTAACAGAAGACAAGTGAGTGTGACATGAAAATGCACTTACCAGACGATAAACTTACCTGGAACAGCCAGTGACAGGCAGCGGCTGCCAAGGCAAACAGTATGATGGGGTGCATTAAAAGAAGACTGGACATACATGATGAGAGCATTATACAGTCTCTGTACAAATCTCTGGTTAGACCGCACATGGAGTACTGTGTACAGTTTTGGGCACCATTGCTCAGGAAGGATATAATGGAGCTAGAGCAAGTACAAAGGAGGGCAACAAAATTAATAAAGGGGATGGGAGAACTACAATACCCAGAGGGATTAGCAAAATTAGGATTATTTAGTCTAGAAAAAAGACAACTGAGGGGCGATCTAATAACCATGTATAAGTATATAAGGGGACAATACAAATATCTCGCTGAGGATCTGTTTATACCAAGGAAGGTGACGGGCACAAGGGGGCATTCTTCGTCTGGAGGAGAGAAGGTTTTTCCCTCAACATAGAAGAGGATTCTTTACTGTTAGGGCAGTGAGAATCTGGAATTGCTTGCCTGAGGAGGTGGTGAAGGCGAACCCAGTCAAGGGGTTCAAGAGAGGCTTGGATGTCTTCCTGGAGTGTAACAATATTGTATCTTACAATTATTTGGTTCTTTAGAAGGCTGTAGATCTGGGTATTTATTCTGATGGAATGTAGGCTGAACTGGATGGACAAATGTCTTTTTTCAGCCTTGCTAACTATATTACTATGTTAGATTGCATATGGTGCACTGCATGTGTCAGTGCTGTGGGAAATAGGGATTCAGTGCCAATAGGATTTTCACTGGTCTGCCTGGTTAAGTGCTGCATTATTTAGAGCAGGTGTGAGGACCCTAACCCACCAGCTCTAGTGCACCAGGTGGCATCTCTTCCCTCTGAGCTATTCAGCTGACTGGACAGTTCTTTGCTAAACCAGATACTAGTACCTGTGTTGCTCCTGATTGTCTCCACCCTGAGATCCTGATTGTCTACACACCCTACTTAAAACTTGCACTGCCCTTCCTTTCTTGATAGATTATTGAGCTCCCAGCCTTTAGTCTAGCTTATCCTCAATATTCTACTGCTGTACCATGTACCGACCTCTGGCTATTTCCTGACTATAATACCTGCTTATCCTCCCAACTATACTGCTGCACCATCTATCGACCTCTTGCTATTTCCTGACAACGCTACCTGCTGGTACTGCCCCTAGTGGTTGCAAAATCACTACTCTCACTCAGATCAGTCCATAATAGCAGGAGTCTATGACTCACTTCCTGTTTCCTGTGTTGAAGGCTGGACATGTTCCCAGCTCATGTTTGTGAGCGGGCGAAGACTAGTGACACATCGTGACATCATTTCCTGGGGGCTGGAAGTGATGTGTAGTGGAATGCACAGTGGAACACAAGCAGTGTGCTGATGTGGGAGGTGCTTTGGGCTATTAGTGCTGAACTGGGCTTCATCCTCAAGAGGTGCTGCCAATAAGAGAAACTGTTAGTAATGGCCACAATTAGAGACACCACACCAGGAGAAAACAGACAATAAGCAGACGGGAGGAATGTAATAGAAATGAGGAAAGGGGAAGAAACCGTAATATAACATACAAAGTGAAAGGATAACAAGATACTAAAGTTTTGTGAAAATAAAGAAATGGGATAGAATGATGGACAATAAATAATATACCCTGTAAGATGGAGCACTAACATATCTGAAATAGAAAACATGGAATTAATGGAATGGCTACAGGTCCTCACAAAATTAGAATAAAATCAAAAAGTTAATTTATTTCAGTTCTTCAATACAAGATGTGAAACTCATATAGTATATAGAGTCATTACAAGCAGAGTGATCTACTTAAAGTGTTTCTTTCTGTTAATGTTGATGACTATGGCTTACAGCCAATGAAAACCCAAAAGTCATTATCTCAGTAAATTAGAATAATTAACAAAAAACACCTGCAAAGGCTTCCTAAGCGTTTAAAAAGGTAACTTAGCTTGAAGCTCCTATCAAGCGGTAAAATCAAATAAACCGCTGGAGTGGTGCTTTAAACACTGTTCCAAGCATCCGCCTCAAAGTTTTTCAAGATTCTTTTTCACATTGCCCAGTCAAAATTGGCAAAATAACTGAAATGGCCAAAGTTAAAATGAAGATACAGTACATGACGATGCAAACTTTTATCTTTCTTGACTGTAAAGACAATGTTAATATGTGGAATGTGGAAATTCTTTAAATGTTTTGTAGAATACATTACATGATACATACGCCAAATATAGCACGTGGCCAAAGGTGTAGAACATAACATTCATATGTGTTTTGTTGAATACTAGTGATGAGCAAATGTGCTTGGATAAGGTGTTATCCGAGCATGATCAGGTGCTAACCAAGTGACTTCGGTGTGCTCGAAAAATATGTCCAAGTCCCCGCAGCTGCATGTCTGTTAGCCAATCCCTGTTAGCCTGTTTGTTAGGCAATCCCTGCATGTGTTGTGGCTGTCGAACAGCCACGAGACCTGCAGGTGCGGGGACTCAAACATGTTATTCGAGCACACCGAAGTCACTCAGTTAGCACATGAGCATGCTTGCTCATCACTATTGAAAACCTAATATCAGTATAGCAAAGGCATTAAAAACAATATACTGGTTAACATGTTGAGTTCTAGAGACTGAGTCATGATTGACAATCGATCCTAAAATTGCTTCATGAATTGAAGTTAGGTCCAAGGTGTAAACCAGGGGTGAACAAGTAATTTTTCCATGGGGCCACATGATAGACTGTGACTGTTGTGGAGGGCTGAATCAATAAACCCAACTTAATTTTTTTAGTTTATAAAAAGCAGTAAATCATACTGCTCTTTTTCTTCAACCCTTGTACCTTTTATCTGCAGTCCCCAACAACGTATGATGACCTAACAGCACCCCATAGAGTAGATGTCCTTGCTGCGCCCCAGAGTCCTGGTCGTTGCAGTAATGTTGCTCTTCCACCAGGGGGAGTGATGTTACGTCTGATGGTACTAAAGGAGTTCACCTGACCAGGTATCACAGTCACACACTACACTTCACACTCCAGTCCATCAGGGGGAGCAAAAGGTTCTATGTACTAGGCCACTCCTCACACACGGGTAAAACTGGTGGGTTGGATAGGAAGTGAGGGAGAAAGCACCTGGGTTCGACCCAGAGAAGACCTGTCAGGCAGACAGGGTGAGAAGGAGGAACATCTGAGCTGCAGACAGAGGTCCCTGTCAGGGGTGGGATCCTGACAGAGACTGGGTTTGAGATAGAACGTTACGGAGCTGCGCCTGCACCTCATTGCGGCAGCATCTTAAGAAAGGACACAAAGCGAAGTATATTGTGGAGAGTGAGAAACGAGATCACAGCACAAGGAGATAACACCGGGAGGAGTTCTGCCTTAAGATCGGGCAACATCCGTCTGAGGCGCGTAGCCGGTGGGCGGAACACCGAGGGAGTAATCAGCTCTACGCATTACTTTGAAACACGGCAGGGCAGTTAATTCCAAGTTGGCTGTCCAACCTTTACAACTAATGAAGACAAAGGAGGCAAATTGTGGGAGAGGGGCATCACTAGGGTCCCTATAAAATAGCTCCAGGCCTACCCTGTCATACGGGTCGTCCTAGCCATACCATCTGGGGGATGGAGAGAGAACATCAGATACATCTAAGAAAGTTGTGAGGACTATCCCGTGGTGCTCAGCAGGGAGGTACTACAACACACAGGCGCTAGTAGGAAGGCTACTGATTTCCACCTGCAAAGGGAACTCTGGATGTGCCTTCGGACCGGCCGGACTCAGCCAGCCCTGTGAACAGGGCTCTAGACTGTGGACGCTGAAGTCTTCAGTAAAAGGTAAAGAGACTGCAACCTTGTGTCCTCGTTATTTACCGCTACCTACCATCACCACCTACTCTACTGGGAACCCCTGGGGACATACTTCACCAGTGGGAAGGTACACCATCCAGCTGCTATAACATTACCCCAGTGGACCCCTCAGCAGCGTCGGTCATCCTGACAGAATACAGCAGGTGGCGTCACGAACACCGTACAAACTTCAACTTTAATTGGACGCCCCTCAGAAGGGCCACGGACCGGTTCGGGCCACCGTGACATTCCCAGAACCGAGACAGAGGGACCCAGTACCGAGTACCCCATAGGCCTACGCGTGGGGGTGCTCCATCCTCGCACCACCTTTCAAACAGCATTATGATCCTTCAAACTGTATGAAGTCACAAATCAAGGCCACCAAACAACTTGATGTCCCTATAAAAGTATGATGTCCCCTTATAGCCCCCATGCAGTATCATGTACCAACACAGCCCCCCACACAGTATAATGTCTGTGTACAGCCCCCTATGCAGTATAATGTCTGCACACAGCCCTCCATTCAGTATGTCTGGACACAGCCTCATTACAGTATGAAGTCCCTACAGATTCCCAGAAGTACTGATAATTAACAAAAACAAACAAAATAAAGCTATTCACCTAACCCCTTTTCTTCTGCTGCTCCGGACTGTGCAGTGTACTGGGCTATGCAAAGCAGTTGTGATTTAGTGATGTCATCGTGCCTGCTGCACTCTCAGACACAGAGGCTCAATGGTAGAAGAAGGATCTAATGGATCTCTCTTCCACCATTGTATTCACCGATATCTGTATCTCCAGTATGCAGATACCAGTGAAATTGAGGCGGACAGCGATCGCTTGATGTGGGACATCACTGTTTCAAGCCCTTTGATGGCCACACTTTCCCCAAACCTGGTGTAAACCATTGGCAGGGCCAATTTCAGCAAACCAAGGTTAAGGGTCTTCTCTTAAATGACCCACAAAGCAAAAAAAACCCAAAACTCTATAAAATGTACTCTGTAACAATACGGTACCTCTTCACTGTATCAAAGACACTAACGCCATGAAAAAGATCCTGTTTGCCCTGTTTTTCTTTTACTATAATTGTATGCATTTGAACGGAAAATATTTACTATCATGTACCATATTCACCTTTTATCTACCCAGAACTGACTTGATTGGCATGATTCCAAGCAGGTTGCCATTAGGGCAACAAAGTTTGGCACTGCTGTTAGGGCGCCTTTCCTTAAAGCGGCAAGGAGTGGAGAGGAAGAGCTCAGAATGTAAATTTTTTGGCATAGCTGCCCTGCGTTGCCGTCCAGCCAGGTATAAACTACACTAACAGGCTGTTTAACATTGCAGCACAAAGAAAAGCATTCATTTTACCTTTGGATTTTTCATTTATACTGTGTCTGGTGAATTACTATTTCCTGAACATTGCTCCTTGATTGGATGTGTACATGTATTCCCTTTGTTTTAATTCATATACATTCCCTATCCAGATCTATTTAATGTCCTGTAGAGAACACTGTAATAATGGCTTACTTTGATATGCTTGGCTAACTCATGAATGAGGAACTCAAGTTTAAAAGCAAATCTAGGTTACCGTAAATAACCCACTAAGTGACATTACCTAAATTCTTCCCTCTGACCTAGCTATTAACCGGGATTCTAATTTTTACTGTTTTTTCCTTTTAGTAAAGATAAAATATTGTTTTTTTTAGGCAACATTCATATTACAATATAAAATATAGACCAACTCTAGACAAATATAAACATTCAGATATCATTATACTTAACTAGTATCTCCCGAATTATAATAATAGAAGTCCTGTGAGCTCTTTAGGAGATATAATAAATTGTCTGTCAATAAAATATCATTCAGAGTCTTTCAGATCAACATTATGGATCCTGTAGCATCTGGGCTTCAAATTCAAGAGCAACAGCTTCTGGCCCTTTTGACCCAGTTAAATTAATTTAGTTTTCCAAATAAATGTATTACTTTTTGATAACTAGATGCTGTGCCTTTGTGGCTATAGTTTAGCTGATTGTTATAGACGTATCCTATCATTTAAAGAGTAACTGTAATTTTCATTTCATAAATCAATGCAACATGTGAAGCTAAGTAAGGTTTCTTTATGCTTTGCTACTGTACGTTTGCACGCTAAAAATAATATTTAGCAAAAAATAATTTTTCTGGATCGCCATATTCTGAAAGATGTATCGTTTATATTTTACTACCAAACGAGTCACATGTGTCATTGTTTTTCGTGGGACAGTTGATGTTTTCACCTACAAATTTTTATTTTACGTTTTAATTCTGCTTTACACTATTTTTTGTGTTTCAGCATGACGAAAATGCTACATTTTTGTTGTGGTTTTTATTTAATTATCTTTGTGTTCACCATATAGGACAAATTATGTGACAGTTATAACTTGGATTTTACCAGATATGGCAATACCAATTATGTGTATCTTTTTCTTTTTATTTTTTTTATATATAAACTGCATTTTTATTACCTAAACAGTTTACCAGGATTTTTTGCTCTTTTTATGTGTTCTTTTTGCATTTTTACAAGTTTTATTGAATTTTATTTTACTTTGTTCCACTTTGATATCTTGCCTATGGCAGGGCTTACAGTGGCTTGCAAAAGTATTCACCCCCTTGGCTTTTTTGTACCTATTTTGTTACATTACAACCTGTGTTTAAATATTTTTGTAATCCGATTTGTGTGTGATGCCTAAATAGTCTAAGTTGGTGAAATGGGAAAAATACAGGCATAAATTAAATTTATGAGATCAAATAACTAAAATTGGCATGTGCATATGTATTCATTCCCTTGTGCTATGAAGCCCCTAAAAATTTCTGGTGCAAGCAATTACCTTCATAAGTCACATGCTTAGTGAAAAAAAAGTCCACCTGTGTGCAATCTTAAGTGTCACATGGTCTGTCAGGATATACACAGCCTACAGAGGCTGCAAAACCAGTATGCAAGAGGCACCACTAACAATACAACACTGTGAAGACCAAGGAGATCTCCAAACAAGTCAGGGACAAAGTTGTTGAGAAATGCAAGTCAGGATTGAGTTATAAAAAAAATATCCCAATTTCTGATGATCCCCGGAGCACCATCAAATCCATTATCACAAATGCAAAGAACATAGTACCACAACAAATATGCCAAGAGAGGGCTGCCCACAAAGACTCTTAGCCCCAGCAAAGAGGGCTTTAATCAGAGAGACCAAAGGTTACTCAGAAGGAGCTGCATTGTTCCCAAACAGACTGGAGTATCTGTCTATATGACCACGATAGGCCATACACTCCATAGAGGTGGCCTTTATGGAAGATATGGCAGAAAAAGCCTTTACTTACACACAAAAATTGTAAGTATCATTTTGAGTTTGCCAAAAGACACATGGGAAACCTCCAAAATGTATGGAGGAAGGTGCTGTGGTCAAATGAGACCAAAATGTAACTTTTTGGCAACCAAGGTAAATGCTATGTCTGGCATCAAACCAACACAGCTCTTCACCCCAAGAACACCATATTCACAGTGAAACATGGTGGTGGTAGCATTATGCTATGGGGATGTTTTCCAGTAGCAGGGACAGATAAAATGGTCCTAGTCGAGGGAAAGATGGCGAAATTCAGAAATATTCTTGCGCAAAACCTGTTTCAGTCTGTCAGTGATTTGAGACTGGAATGGAGGTTCACCTTCCAACAAGACAATGACCCAAAGCATACTGCTAAAGGAACACCCATCGGAAGCGCTATTAACCCCTTAACGACCGACCGCCGATACTCCTTTTAACGGCAGCAGTTAAGGGTTCTTATGCCTCAGCGTCACTGAGAAATAAGTGGATAGCGCCCCCAACATAGGAAAATCTCTGGGGTCTCAGCTACCGTGTGGTAGTCGAGACCCCAGAGATCTTGATTTGGGTCGGTTTTTACCATCCCCAGTGTTGCAAAGAAAAAAAAGGCAGATTTACCATTTATTTCTCTCTCATCTGATATGATCTAACACCAGAGGAGAGAGAAATGGGGTCCCCCAAGCACCCCCGGTACCTCCAGTGTCCCTGGACCCTCTGGCTCTGTCCTCCGGGCCTTGGTGTCTTCTTCCGGGAAGAAATTGGTGGGCGCATGCGCAGTATGCCTGCCGAAATCTGCCAGCCGGCACCCGGCAACAATAGATTTTTCCTATTGGTTCATTTTGATCTCTGTTGTATTGGGGGTTAGGGTTGTGTTGGGTTTAGGGTTGTGGTATTGGGATTATGGTGGTGTTGAGGTTAGGGTTGTGGTTATCGTTAGGATTGAGATTAGGATTAGGGGTGTGTTGGGGTTAGGGTTGGGTTTAGGGCTGTGTTAGGGTTGGAGTTAGAATTGGGGGGTTTCCACTGTTTAGGTACATCAGGGGGTCTCCAAACTCGACATGGCACCCGCCATTGATTACAGCCAATTTTGCATTCAAAAAGTCAAATGGTGCTCCCTCCCTTCTAAACCCTGCCATGCACCCAAACAGTGGCTTTCCCCCACACACAGGGTATCGAGATACTCAGGAGAAATTGCACAACAAATTTTGTGGTCCATTTTCACTTGTTACCCTTGTGAAAATAAAAAATGTTTGGGTCTAAATTAAATTTTTTGTGAAAAAAAGTAAAATGTTAATTTTTTCCTTACATATTGCTTTAGTTCTCGTGAAGCACCTAAAGGGTTAATAGACTTTTTGAATGTGGTTTTGAGCACCTTGAGGGGTGCAGTTTTTTTTAATAGTGTCACTTTTGGGTATTTTCTGTTATATTGTCAAATGTGAGGTGATGTTAGGGCTAGCGGAACGCACCAAATAATTAGAAAGATAGAGTAAGGTGTGTTCGCAGTCCGGGGTCCACCGTGCAAAGATGGAACCTGCTGCTAAGTAATGACGGACTATATGGCGGTACAATATGGATTCACACACAGGTTAACTTCATCCAGTATGAAGAAAGCGAACCCTGTTGCGTCACAGGGCCGCGGTACCGCACAAAGAGCGCAAGCAAGGAGTCACAGAACTCTACCCTTAGACTCGGGATTAGAGTACAACTAGACCTCTTGTGCTCGACACCGCAACTGGGGTGTCAGCGTAACCAAAATAATAATTTAGATGCACGGGAGTGCATGCGGTGCCGCTCTGGCGGACACCACTAACCACCCAGGCTTGGGTAAGGAATGCACTGTGAAAGCGCATGACGCCGCACTGGCGCTCACAGCAATCTGACGCTGTATTGTGTGTCATGTGCTGATGGCTAAGTCGGTGCTAGATAGCAATCATCCACCTTATGCGAGCAGTCATACACAAGGGAGGGGATAATTAATGAATGACTTTCACATATCAACACACACACGTTTACAAGTGTACACTAGCGCATGGCTGTGCGGCCATGCGAACCTTTTATAGCTGCAGCAAGTACAGGACCTTCCCAGAAGGACCAATGTGAGGCTGCTACAGAAGTTGAGCACCTTCAGGACCTTCTTAGAGGACCAATGGGATTTGCTGCAGTATCTAAGCATGTGACCCTTGATCTCCAATGAGAGATCTTGCCCTGGGCATGCTCAGAAGGGGAAAAGCAGGACTTAGTCCCAAAAACGTCTGCTCGCCGCTGCCCAGTAATGGCTACAATGGCAGAAGGTGGAAAGGCAGCAGTAACCATTTGCACAGAGTCAGACTGAGCAAAACGTAGGGACTGATGTCTCCGCTGAGCAGACTCCACTGCGGCTGGAGAAGAATGGGAGACCACAGTGGAGATGGTTTCAGATTCCCCCTGTGCAGAGGTGGGAACTCAACACCTAACATTACCCCCCTTCCTAGGGCCCCCCTCCTTGGACCTTGCTACGCTCGAAGGCAGCAATGAGCTGTGGAGCTCAAATGTGCTTAGCAGGACCTGTCCTCTGGATCATAACCCTTCCAATCCACCAAGTAGAATTTTTTGCCCCGTACCACCTTGCACCCCAAAATAGCGTTCACCTTGTAATCGTCCGTAGACGAACCCGATGTTCTGGCAGATGACTCGGAAAACCGGGACATGTATACGGGCTTAAAGAGGGACACATGAAAGGTGTTGGTGATACCTAGGCATGGAGGAAGGGCCAGACGGTAGACTACAGGGTTAACCTGTTCAAGGACCTTGAAGGGACCCAAGTAGCGAGGTGCAAACTTAGTGGACTCAACTCGCAGCCTGATGTTACAGGCGGAGAGCAACACCAAGTCGCCAGGAGCAAAGATGGGAGCGGGGAGCCGATGTGCATCGGCGGAGGTCCTCATTCTCTCCTTAGAGGCCCGAATGGCATCCTGAGTGCGGTCCCAAATGTCCCGTGCCTCCACAGCCCAGTCTGCCACCCTGGAGTCAGCGAAAGAACGGGCATGGGCACAGGGACACACGGATGCTGGCCATAATTTAGGAGGAATGGAGCCTGACCGGTGGAGTCGGCTACGGCGTTAAGCGCAAACTCCGCCCATGGTAGCAAGGGTGCCCAGTCATCCTGCCTGGCAGAAACAAGATGTCGTAAATATGTGACCAGGGTCTGGTTGGCCTTCTCAACCAACCCATTCGTCTCGGGATGATATGCCGAGGAGAGATTTAACTCAGTACTGAGTAGACGACAAATCTCTCTCCAGAATCGAGACGCAAACTGGGGACCCCAGTCACTGACAATTTTGTCTGGCATACCGTGTAGGCAAAAGATATGCTTGATGAACAACGCTGCCAGAGCCCGTGCAGAAGGTAGCAGTGGAAGAGGCACCAAGTGCACCATTTTGAAAAAATGGTCGGTGATCACCTAGATAATGGTGCAGCTACGAGACTTGGGTAAGCCCACCACAAAATCCATTCCGACCATCTCCCAGGGCCTATCCGCCACCGGCAGGGGGTAAAGCAACCCAGCTGGCCGCTGCCGAGGAGATTTGTTCTTGGCACAAGAGACACACGCCTGAACATAGTCTGCGACATCACGAGCCATATGCGGCCACCAGTTTGTCCTCGCCAGTAGCTCAGCTGTCCTTTTGGACCCGAAATGTCCACCCACCCTGGACAAGTGAGCCCAAGAGAGAACCTCTGGACGCAGGCTGGATGGTACAAAAGTCTTGCCCGGAGGCACAGACTCTAGCGAAACCGGGGCCACAGTTCTCAGGCTCTCGGTGGGGACAATAAGCCAAGGCTCCTCTTCCTCCTCCTCAGATGATACAACGGAGTGAGAGAGAGCGTCAGCACGAATGTTCTTCTCCCCGGAAAGAAAATGGAGGGTGAAATGAAACCGGGAAAAGAACAAGGACTATCTGGCCTGGCGAGAATTTAACCGCTGGGCTGTCTGCAGGTACACCAAATTTTTGTGGTCTGTAAAGACTTGGAAGGGAAAACGAGCCCCCTCCAAGAGATGTCTCCACTCTGAGAAGGCCAACTTCATGGCTAGCAACTCTCTGTCCCCGATGGAATAATTCCTCTCCGCTGGTGAGAAGGTCTTAGAAAAGAAGAAGCAATGATGCTTCCGACCTTGAGCATCCTTTTGGAAAAGGACTGCTCCAGCACCAACAGATGAGGCATCCACCTCCATTATAAATGGCTTATCTACATCGGGGCGATGTAGGATGGGAGCGCTAGCGAAGTGTGACTTAATGGAGTGAAAGGCCTTGGAGACCTCCTCAGACCACAATTTGGGATTTGCTCCCTTCTTGGTGAGGGCAACCAAGGGAGCTACCAAAGTTGAGAAGTGTGGAATGAACTGGCGATAGTAATTAATGAACCCCATAAAGTGCTGCACCGCTTTAAGAGAATGCGGTTCCTGCAAGTCCATCACACTCTGTAGTTTGGCAGGATCCATAGCCAATCCCTCGGCGGAGATAATATTGCCCAGGAATGGTAAGGACTCCTGCTCAAACACACATTTCTCCAACTTTGTGTAGAGGGAATTTGCCCGTAAAAGGTCGAAGACTCTGCAAACATCTCTCCTGTGGGAGTCAATATCTGGAGAGTAGATGAGAATATCATCCAGATAGACTACGACCGAGGTGGAGAGCATTTCCCAGAAGATGTCGTTCACAAAGTCTTGGAAAACGGCTGGGGCATTACAGAGCCCGAAGGGCATCACCAGATATTCATAGTGCCCATCCCTGGTGTTAAAAAAAGCTGTCTTCCATTTGTCCCCCTCACGGATGTGAATCAGGTTGTAAGCACCCCGCAGATCTAATTTTGTAAATACCCTTGCTCCCCGAAGCCTATCAAAGAGCTCAGATATCAGGGGCAGAGGATACTTATTCTTAACGGTGATGGCATTAAGACCCCTGTAATCTATGCATGGACGTAGTTCCCTGTTCTTCTTCTGCACGAAGAAGAACCCAGCCCCTGCACGTGACACTGACTTCATAATGAATCCTCTTGCCAGATTTTCCTGGATGTACTGAGACATTGTCTCCATCTCCGGGAGAGATAACCAGGCAAGAGATCAATAGGGCAGTCATAGGGGCGGTGAGGCAGAAGGGTCTCCGTAGCCCTTTTGGAGAACACGTCCGCATAGGGCCAATATTGCTTTTGGAGAGAGGATAGATCTGCGGGTACCTCAGTAGTAGCAACCTGAACGCTTTCTCTCTGACATCTACCCCCACAAGATTCACCCCATCCCAAAATTCTGCCTGTGGACCACTCAATATGAGGAGAGTGGTACCGTAGCCAAGGTATCCCTAACAGGACCTCATCAATTCCCTCAGGAATGACGAGCAGAGATATAATCTCCTGATGAGATGGCAACATGGACAGAGAAAATGGGATGGTCTGGTGTGTTATCTATGAGGGCAGTGTCGACCCATTTGCCACTCGTACGGTTACTGGTTGAGCTAACATTACCAGGGGAATTGCGTGACGTTGGGCGAAGGCAGAAGACATAAAATTGCCCTCCGCCCCAGAATCCACACAGAGCTCTACCGAGTGGGAAGATGAGCCTATAGTAATTGTCCCCTTAAAGGACAATTTGGAGGCAAACGTCGCCGTGTCTAGTGTATTTCCACCTACTACCACTAGACGCTGACGTTTCCTCAACCGCTGGGGACATCTGGTGGCAAGATGTCCTGACTGCTGGCAAACATGACAAACGAGCACGAGCAGCCCGGGACTTAGATCCCACTCGTGACACTACCATAGCCTCATGTGACTCAGGGGCCTGGACTGGAGATTCCCAAGGCTTGGCGAAGGTGGGAGCCAGCCGAAACCTCTGCCTATACTGGGATCGCTCTAACCTCCGCTCGTGAAAACGGAGGTCAATGCAAGTGGACACAGATATTAACTCTTCCAGTGTGGCGGGAATCTCCCTAGTGGCCAGAGCGTCCTTCACGTGGTCAGCCAGCCCCCTCCAAAATATCGGAATAAGGGCTTTTTCCGACCACTCCAGCTCAGATGCTAGGGTGCGAAAGTGGACGGCAAAATTGCTGACCAAGGACGAGCCCTGAGTCAATGCCAACAGTTGGAGCGCCGTATCATGGGTGACACGAGGTCCTAAAAAGACCTGTTTCAGAGTGGTCAGGAACAACGGAGCACTCTGCACCACATGATCGCCACGTTCCCACAGTGGCGTAGCCCACTCCAACGCCCTGTCCGACAGGAGAGACACAATAAATCCCACCTTAGCCCGCTCTGTGGGGAAACGTGCGGGCAGAAGCTCAAGATGTATAGAGCACTGGCTCACGAAACCCCTACAAGATTTACTATCACCAGAACATTTTTCTGGCAGCGGGAGGCGAGAGAGTCGGAACAGGGGTGGCAGTGGACAAGATTGCTACAGTCACGCTAGCATCCTGAACAGCAACTGCGGTTACATCCACAGCTGAGGTTGTGCGCTCGAGAGCCGCCAACCTACCCACCAGCTGCTGGATGTACCGCAAGGATTGCTGTTTGTCCATCATCAATAGCCAGACCATGGCGCTAGTATAATGTTAGGGCTAGTGGAACGCACCAAATAATTAGAAAGATAGAGTAAGGTGCGTTCGCAGCCCGGGGTCCACCGTGCAGAGATGGAACCTGCTGCTAAGTAATGTCAGACTATATGGCGGTACAATATGGATTCACACATGGGTTAACTTCACCCAGTATGAAGAAAGCGAACCCTGTTGTGTCACAGGGCCACAGTACCGCACAAAGAGTGCAAGCAAGGAGTCACAGAACTCTACCCCTAGACTCGGGATTAGAGTACAACTAGACCTCTTGCGCGCTCGACACCGCAACTGGGGTGTCAGCGTAACCAAAATAATAATTTAGATGCACGGGAGTGTGTGCGGTGCCACTCTGGTGGACACCACTAACCACCCAGGCTTGGGTAAGGGAAGCGCTGTGAAAGTGCACGGCGCCGCACTGGTGGTCACAGCAATCTGACGCTGTATTGTGTGTCACGTGCTGATGGCTAAAGTCGGGCGCTAGATAGCAATCATCCACCTTACACGAGCAGTCATACAAAAGGGAGGGGATAATTAATGAATGACTTTCACACATCAACACACACGTTTACAAGTGTACACTAGTGCATGGCCGTGCGGCCATGCGAACCTTTTATAGCTGCAGCAAGTACAGGACCTTCCCAGAAGGACCAATGGGAGGCTGCCACAGAAGTTGAGCACCTTCAAGACCTTCCTAGAGGACCAATGGGATTTGCTGCAGTATCTAAGTATGTGACCCTTGATCTCCAATGAGAGATCTTGCACTGGGCTTGCTCAGATGGGGAAAAGCAGGACTTAGTCCCAAAAACGTCTCCTCGCCGCTGCGCAGTACTGGCTACAATGGCAGAAGGTGGAAAGGCAGCAGTAACCCTTTGCACAGAGTCAGACTGAGCGAGACGCTGGGACCGACGTCTCAGCTGAGCAGACTCCACTGCAGCTGGAGAAGAATGGGATACCGCAGCGGAGATGGTTCGAGATTCCCCCTGTGCAGAGGCGGGAACTCGACACCTAACAGGTGGTCTCTAAAAAAAATTGGTTTTGTAAATTTTGTGGGAAAAATCAAAAATCGCTAGTCAACTTTTAACCCTTATAACGTCCTAACAAAAAAAACGTGCTTCTAAAATTTTGCTGTTGTAAAGTAGACATGTAGGAAAGTTATTTATTAACTATTTTGTGCGATATGACTTTCTGATTTAAGGGCACAAAAATTAAAAGTTTGAAAATTGCAAAATTTTCAAAATGTTTGCCAAATTTCAGAATTTTTCATAAATCAACACAAGTCATATCAAAGTAATTTTACCACTAACATGAAGTACAATGTGGCACAAAAAAAATAAAATATTCTCAGAATCAGTGGGATCTGTTGAAGTGTTCCAAAGCTATACCCTCATAAAGTGAAGTGGTCAGAATTGTAAAAATTGGCTTTGCCATTAAGTACCAAATTGGTATGTCACTAAGCGGTTAACTTCATCAGCACTCTAAACTGGCAGCACTGATGAGATCTGTAGGAACTGATCAGATTGTTAAAAATTTTGTGGGAAAACTTGAATTTTATTCATTGAAATCTCTGGTGTTCATATGCATCTGAGTCTAATATTGCTATTCAATGTTCAACAGTCCTCCTTGTAAAACTGTACATACAGAAACTGCTTTCAAGTCCCCCTCACTGGACTCATATACAAACAAATGCCATGGATTTTAACCCCTTTCTGCCATCGGACGGAATAGTACGTCCGATGGCAAGACCCCCTCTTTGATGCGGGCTCCGGCAGTGAGCCCGCATCAAAGCCGGGACGTCAGCTGTTTTGAACAACTGACATGTGCTTGCAATAGACGCGGGAGGAATCGCGATCCGCCCCGCCTATTAACTAGTTAAATGCCGCTGTCAAACTCTAACAAAGGCTTCCGGCCATCACTTTTTTATTGTCCTAGGTTATGTCTGTAACACAACTGCCAAGGGTGCAGGGGTTCTAATGAGGACACAGCAGATGGGAAATGGAGTATGTTATGTTGACTACAAGGTGTGGTGTGTCTTTATGGAACTTGCTGATACTGAAAATTAAATCAAATAAAACATATTTTACTTATATCATAGAGGCTCTTGTTTGGTACTGATTTGAACTACGATTCTACTCTGTAAAAAGTCCCTGTCAAGGGGAGGAGCGGAGAAGTTGGGTCAGGAATTAAAGAGGGAGGTGACTCATGCAGGGAATAAGTGGCTTCCTTTTTCTACATAGAGCTTAGAAAAATGAATCTACGGTAGTATGTTTTTAATCATGTGATGTCATAGTCCTAATGGAAAATAGAAGAATTAACTGGGTAGAAGGGCAAAATTAGCAATTGTAAGTACACAATGCAATATAATATGACAACCGCAATATATTAAGAGGATAAAATCTTTGATGGGAGTGTTTCTTTAATAACTTTTATTGCCCTTGCAATTGTCAGGTTGTTATACTTCAGAATATGCAAGAAAACATCGCATAGCACTCTGCCCAGTCTTATGTTATGGGGCAGCTCACATCAGCGTTTTTTTTCTCAGGCGTGTTCGACGTGCATGTAAAAGCGATTGGCACCGAGACTCAGCCGAGACTCACCAATGCAAGCCTGTGGGTGCGAGAAAAAAATCACACAGCACTCAGACCATGCGAGTGCTGTCCGATTTTTATGCACAGATGTCCTTGAAAAAGCCGGCAATTCAGCAGCTGCATACAGTAAAATCACAGACTGACAGGTTAGAATAGAATAGATAGAATAAATATAAACACATAGAATAGATAGATATATAGATGTCAGTGACACATATATATATATATATGTGTGTGTACTGTATAAATATTACATAGATAAAAGGAAAGCCACACAGCAGGAGCCTACAGGATAGAATAGATGGATTACATACAGTATATACACGTAGAATAGATAGATATACAGATATCAGTGACATATACAATTAGTACA
Source organism: Ranitomeya variabilis (assembly GCF_051348905.1). Lineage (NCBI taxonomy): Eukaryota > Metazoa > Chordata > Amphibia > Anura > Dendrobatidae > Ranitomeya > Ranitomeya variabilis. Next base: position 819,959,290 of record NC_135232.1, on the reverse strand, counting down.
GTGTGTGCAACTTACTGTACATGTATTTAATTATTAAAAGATTATTTTTCTGAAAAAAATGTTATGGGCTCCTGCGTAATTTTCTTAACCAGCAGGGGGTAAGCCGACGGCTGGGGACGATGTTTATAGCCTGGGAAGGGGTAATACCCATGGAGCTTCCCAGGCTATTAATATCAGCTCACAACTGTATACTTAACCTTTACTGGCTATTAAAATGGGGGACCAGCCAAAAAAATGACGTAGGGTCCCCCTAAAATTAATAACCAGCAAAGGCTATGCAAACAGCTGCGGATGATATTAACCCCTTTACCCCCGATGGTGGTTTGCATGTTAATGACTAGGCCAATTTTTGCAATTCTGACCACTGTCCCTTTGTAAGGTAATAACTCTGGAATGCTTTAACGGATCCCAGTGATTCTGAGATTGTTTTTTTCATGACATATTGTACTTCATGATAGTGGTAAAATTTCTTTGATATGACTTGCATTTATTCGTGAAAAAAAACAGAAATTTGGTGAAAATTTTGCAATTTTCCAACTTTGAATGTTCATGCTCTTAAATCACAGAGATATATCACACAAAATACTTAATAAGTAAAATTTCCCACATGTATACTTTACATCAGCACAATTTTGGAACTAATTTTCTTTTTCTTAGGAAGTTAAAAGGGTTAAAAGTTGACTGACAATTTCACAACACCATTTTTTTATGGACCTCATCACATTTCAAGTCACTTTGAGGGAAGATAGAAGATATCCAAAAGTGACACCATTCTTCAAACTTCAATCCTCAAGGTGCTGAAAACCGCATTCAAGAAGTTTATTAACTCTTCAGGTGCTTTACAGGAATTTTTGTAATGTGGAAAAAAATGAAAGTTTAACTTTTTTCACAAAAAATTTACTTCAGATTCAATTTTTTTTATTTTGACAAGAGTAACAGAAAAAAATGGACCCCAAAATTTGTTGTTGTTGAGCATGTCAATACCTCCTATGAGGAAGAAAACCACTGTTTGGGTGCATGGCAGAGCTCGGAAGTGAAGGAGTGACTTTTTGAAAATTTGCTGGAACAATTGGCGGATGCCATGCCGCGATTGGAGAGCCTCCTATGTGCCTAAACAGTAAAAATCCCCCACAAGTGACACCATTTTGGAAACTAGACCCCTCTGGGAACTGATTTAGATGTGTGGTGAGCACAGTAAGCCCTCAGGTGCTTCACAGAAGTTTAGCCATAAAAATAAAAAAAATCTAATTTTCCCCACAGATAAGATCTTAGCACAAAATGTTGCATTTTCACAAGGGGAACAGGAGAAATTGCATCATACAATTTGTTGTGCAATTTCTCCTGATTATGCCGATAACCAATATGAGGGAGAAAATTACTGTTTGGGCGCACGGCAGAGCTCGGAGGTGAAGGAGCGTCATTTGACTTTTTGAATGTAAAATTTCCAGGAATCATTAGCGGACGTCATGTCCCATTTGGAGAGCCCTTGATGTGCCTAAACAGTGGAAACTCCCCACAAGTGGCCCCATTTTGGAAAGTAGATCTGTCAAAGAATGTCCCAGCACTCACCGATCTTCCGAGACAGGTAAATTTATTACTCACAATAAAATCTTCACGGCCGGGGGTGCAGGGATTCTGAGTGTGGCAAGCCTGACCCAGAATCCCAGCACCCCCGGCCGTGAAGATTTTATTGTGAGTAATAAATTTACCTGTCTCGGAAGATCAGTGAGTGCTGCCACTTTTCTCTTCTGCTTCGGATTATTCCATTTGTTTATTCGGCTACAGCACCCGGAATCTAAAGACTAGACCTCCACTGCAGGTGAGCAGTGTCAGCTAATTTATAGAGGCGTTGGTGCGGTCTAAACTGTTCTTGTTTTACTTCTGTCAAAGAATGTATTGAGATGCATGGTGAGCACCTTGAACCTCCAAGCAATTCACAGAAGTTTATAACATTGAGCCATGAAAATGATAAAATCACACTTTCCTCACAAAAATGATATTTAGCCCCACATTTTGCATTTTCCTAAGGGTAACAGGAGAAGCTGCACCATACAGTTTGTTGTGCAATTTCTCCTGAGTACGCAGATACCCCATATGTGGGGGAATACTGCTTTTGAGGCACAGAGCAAAGCTCAGGAGGGAAGAGGCGCCATATTGGAGTTCAGCTTTTGCTGGAATGGTTTGAGGGTGCCATGTCACATTGGCAGAGTCCCTGATTTGCCAGAACAACAGAAACCCCATATATGTGAACTCATTTTACAAACTACACTCCCCAATGAATTAATCTAGGGGGGCAGTGATCATATTGACACCACATGTGCCTCACAGAGTTTTATACCACTGAGCTTCGAAGAAAGAATAAGTTACATTTTTACCAGTAAAATGTTGTTCTAACCCCAAGTTTTTAATGTTTCTAAGGGTTAATAGGATTTTTCTGTACAACAAACTGAAGTCCATTTTTTCCTGAGTGCGCCAATACCATACATTTAATCTGGAAATATTTTTCAGGCACAGTGCAAGGCTCAGAAGGCAAGGAGAACCAGATTTTACTGTTATGGTTTGTAGGTGCCAGGACCCACTACCAGAGCCCATGAGGTGCCAGGACAGCAGAACCCCCCATAAGTGACCCCATTTCACAAACTACACCTCTCAATGAATTCATCTAGCGGTGCAGTGATCATATTGACACCATGGGTGTGTCACAGAATTTTATACCATTGGGCAGAGAAGACAAAATAACTAAATTTTTACCATCAAAATTTAGTTTTAGCCCCACACTTTGCATTTTCAAACAAGAAGTGGGTTAAAATGGCATCAAAATTTGTCCCACAATTTCAACTGAATGTGGCAATACTCCATATGTGGATGTACAGTATTGCTTAGCTATACGGAGAGACTCGGGAGGAACGGAGCGCTATTTGCCTCCTGGAACGCAGATTTTCCTAGAACAGTTTGCGGCACTTAATTGCTAGAAGAGCAGAATCCCATCTCAAATGACCCCATTTTGGAAATTATACTCCTTGGGGAATTTATCCACAGGTGTAGTGACGTTTTTGACTCCATGGCTATTTTCCAGAAACAAGCAGCAATGAATGTTGCCGAGTGAAAATGGCAAACTGCAGTTGAAGTGACAAGTACACTGTAGCGAACAGTACTCTGTACTGAACAGTATGTTGCAGTCACCAGTTTGTTGCAGTCACCAGTACGTTATACCCAACCCGTGCTTCTGGAGGCATGAACCCGTAAATTAAGAGGGCTCTCATCGTTTCAGAAATGGCAAACGTGGATGCAATATATGGTTTAGGTACACTGTGGGGCTCAGAAAGAAGGGGGCATTTGGATTTGGGAGCTCAGAATTTGCTAAATTTCTTTTGGCGGTTGAGGAGCCATTTCGCGTTTAAAGAGCTTTTGTGCTACTAATAATGTGGAAGCCCCCTACATTTCCATTAAGAGATGACAGACCTGAGTGATGGCTTGCTTTTTTTGTGGATTGAGTTGAAGCTTTTATTGGGAACATTTTACATAACGTTTGGGATCACATTTATCGGGTGCTCTAAACTGAGCACTTACTTTGAGGTTTCCATCTAAATCTCTGAGTGACATGATTCAGATGAAACCCCCGAGGGATCCATTCACTATAATGAGGCAGCAGAGTTACTCTGGACTCACTTTGTCCTCTGTTCAGTGATGTCCTTCTTTTCAGAAGTGAACAAAACTGTGGCTGACGGCACTTTTATGCAATCCTAAAAAGACAGACATCGCTGGATCACAGGTCAGATGGCGTCCCCAGTGCCTCCATCTGCCTCATTATAGGGAATCTTCTGCCGGGGGTTCCGTCTGATTCACTTATTCAGAGATTTACATGGAATCCCCAGTGTAAGCGCTCAGCACAGTGCTCAGGATAAATGTGCGCCAAGCCTTACTGCGATCTTTGGGAGGCAGAATGAAAAAATCAACAGCATGTAAAGAATTGGTTTTATTTATTTTTTTCACCATTTTTCCTGCAGTATAAGTGATTAGGCGACTTTATTCTTCAGGTTGGTGCGATTACAGCAATACCAGATTTATATCAGCTTTTTATGTTTGGCAGCTGTCACACACTAAAAGACTCTTTTTGTTGCAAAAAAAAAGTTTGTGCATCACCACATTTTGAGAGCTATAATTTTTCCATATTTTGACCCACAGAGACATGTAAGGTCTTGTTTTTTGCAGGATGAGTAGACGTTTTTATTGGTACTATTTTCGGGCACATGACAATTTTTGATCGCTTTCTATTCTGATTTTTTTGGTGGTAGAATGAACAAAAAACAGCAATTCAGGAATTGTTTTTTGGGTGGGGTTATTCCTTTCCGTGTGTTTTTTATTTTTCTACTGATGGAGCTGTATGGCAGTTTTTTTTTTGTGGCTCAAGATGACATTTTCAGCAGTACCATGTTTATTTATATCCATCTTTATTATCGTGTTTTATTGCACATTTTTTTGTCAGTATGATGATAAAGCATTGTTTTTTGCCCTGTTTTTAATTTTTTTATGGTGTTCACTAAATGGGTTAACTAACTGGGACAGTGTTATAGGGCGGGTCATTGCGGACGTGACGATACCAAATATGTGCACTTTTATTGTTTAATTGTTTTTCATTCAAATATTTATTTAGAGATACAATATCTTTTGAATTTTTTTATTGTTTTTGATTTTTTTTTTTTATATATATTTTTACAATTATTTAAAACATTTTTTTTTAACTTTTTTTCTAACTTTTTTACTTTGTCCCAGTATGAAACAATCATTTTTTTCAGGGTGATCGTATCTACAGCATGGAGATGCAGCAGCATCCCCATGCTGTAGAAACTGTCAGCTCTGCACTGACAGACAAATTTGGTCGTCATGTACTGGGCATGATCAGCAAGTTTTCTAGGTCTGGTGACCCGGATGTTGTAATGACAACATCGGGTCACCATGGCAATGATCGGGACCCCGCATCACGCCATCGGTTCTCCGATCCAAAGGCAGAGGGGCTGTCATCTTGTTCGATTGCAGCATTTTGGGGGTTAAAGTGCCTTTACTTTTGTTACCTTAGACAAAAAGTGCCATAGGTTGTTTTTAGAGGAAGTGTTGTACAGTCATGTGAAATACTAAGTGCACTCTCTTTGAATTTTTTCTGTTTTAAGTATTAGGACATAAAAACAATTTCTAGCCCTTAGAAGGTTTTAAATTTATGTGAATCCAACTTCAGTTGAACACTAATAACACAAAAAACACTGTGTGTTTATCGAAAATTAGGCCACCATATATAAATAGTTTGCAAAAAATTCAGTACACCCCTTTATTAGTTTGTTAAACCAATTTTAGCAGCAATAGCTTGAAGTAATAATTTTCTGTATTACTTTATCAGTATCTGAGATCTTTGTGGATACATTTTGGCCCACTATTTTTTTACAATGTTGCATAACCCCATAATGACCGCCGATACGCCTTTTAACGGTGGCAGTTAAGGGTACTTAACCACAGCACCGCTTTTTAATGGCACTGAGGTTTAAGTGTATAGCGCTCCCCAGATTCGGAATTCATGTGGGGTCTTGGCTACCAGGGGTAGCTGAGACTCCAGAGAACATGATTTTGTTAGTTTTTACCGACCTCGACATTGCGATCGCCATTATTAACGGTATAACGGCGACCCCCAAAAAAAGTCAGATTTTCCATTTAATTTCTCTCTCCTCTGAAGTGATCGCACATCAAAGGAGAGAAAAATAGTGTCCCCTGGTACCCAGATCACCCCTCCCGGTACCTCTGGTGTCCAGGCAACCCCTCATGAAGTTCCCCGGCCCGCCGGAATCTTCTTCCGGGAGAAAATGGTGGACGCATGCTCAGTGTGCCTGCCTAGATATGCCGGCCGGCAACAATAGGAAATTTTTCCTATTGGTTTGTTTTGACCACTGTGATATACCCTATCACAGTGATCAAAATACAAAAATAGTAAATAAAACCCCACTGTTATCACACCCTTAGTTAGGTAAAAATAATGAAATAAAAAATTATATTTATTCCCATTTTCTCCATTAGGGTTAGAGTTAAGTTAAAGTGTGTTGGGTTAAAGTAAGTTGGGGTGAAGTTAGGGTTAGAGTTGGGCTAAATTTAGGGTTAGGGTTGGGCTATAGTGAGTTGGGCTAAAGTTAGGGTTAGGGCTAGGGTTGGGGTTAGGGTTATGGCTGTGGTTATGGTTGGGATTATGGTTAAGGTTGGGATTAGGGGTGAGTTTTCATAAATAAATGCAAGTATATCGAATAAATTTTACCACTATCATGAAGTACAATATGTCACGAAAAAACAAACTCAGAATCAGCAAATTCAGTTAAAGCGTTCCAGAGTTATAACCTCATAAAATGACAGTGGTCAGAAATGTAAAAATTGGCCTGGTCATTAAGTACAAAATTGGCTCTGTGACTAAGGGGTTAAAAGCGTTTTCCCATGAATAAAAGTTCATTTTAATCAATATATCTTGAAATAATAATAACTTCCATTATTGGATGTGTTTAAATGAAATGTTCCTGTGCTGAGATAATCTTATAAGTGTGCCCCAACTGTGTACTGTGTAACAGCTGTGTCTGACCGTGCAGGAACATGGTCTGATCATACCACAGATCCTGGGCAGTGGAGGAAGCAAAGGAGAGTCTACAGACATTACAGCAGGGGATCGCGGCTAATTCTTTTTGTGAGGTAAAACTTTTCCCTGCCTGTTTTTAAACAATGTTTTACTTCAAAGAAATAATAATTTGTGATCCCATGCTGTAATGTCTGTAAACGCTTTTTTTTGTTCTCTCCCCCTGCTCAGGAGATGTGGTTAAAGGGGAAAACCCCTTTAAGTTAATTCAAGTTTATGAGTATTCATTTTTTCACAGCTCTTTTCAGTCCCATCACATCTTTTCAATTGGCTTCAGGTTTGAAATGGAGGCGATCATGGTCAAGTCAATGACTGTAAGGTACCCAACTCAAATCATCACATCCCCATTCCCCACCCTTGTGCTTGGCAGTTGGTATGAGATGTTTTTGCTGTCTTTGGTTTTCACCAAATGTGGCACTGGAAAGTATGGCCAGTCATCTTAAAAGGGACATTATTCCAGTCAGAAATCTTATGGTTTGTTCAGATGCAACTTTGCAAAATTTAGCCGTGTTGCCATGCTCCTTTAAAAAAAAAAATCTTTTGGCAACCCTTCCCCAAAAGTATACAGATTTAGTCTTTTAGTATAATACTTTTATAAACCTTACCTTGTAACACGCTAAATGCTGCCTGTGGAGTCTGAGCTGTAGCACTAAGGTTTTTTTGCAATATCTCTGAGCATTGCACATTGTGAGTTTCTGTGACCTCCACTCCAGGGAAGACCTCCAACTTTCTTAATTGCTTGCCACTTGTAAATAATCTTTCTCTCTATAGAGTGGTGGACTCCAATTTGTTTGGAAATGTGCTGATAACCTTTCCAGCATTGAGGGGTAGCAACAGTTGCTTCTTTAAGACCATTGGCAGTGTCATTTCTCTTTGACATTGTATTAACATATGTCTGAAATGCTTTAGACCAGCAAACTAGAAAAACTTCTGCTTTTATAGAAGCCGTCACATGGTTAATTTATGTGATGTTGTTCATCTTGTATTTACCTACTTTTAAGACCTTAGAGGGATCAGATGGTGTTTTTTTTTATTATGTCATGATTTGTAAAACCATAGAACCCAAAGAGGTTGTACTTAGTTTTTATTCATGACTTGACCATAGTTTTTATTGTCTAAATTCTAAGGATTTATTCAATTAATTCATCTGTTTTTGAGGAGGGACAAAAATACCTAAATAAATCATTTTCTAAAGGAGAAAAATCTGTTTTTCTTGGAAAGGGAGTGGGACTCTTTTGCAGGCACAGCTACTGGGCCTGCACAATCTCCAAGCCATATGCTTTCAGCCCATGTAACTCCATGGAGTTAAAATAACAAGCCATTGGTAGGCAACCTTTTAAATGTAATATCTCATTTCACTTCGTAGAGATTGAGGTTCCCCATCTTAGTTTTATCTCACTTTTTTGTTCTTCATTTTTTGTTTTCTTTAAACCTATGTTTGATTTTACTAGACAATCCTGTAGTGTTGTGAGATCTTTTTAGGCTATCTTTGGAGGAAAATGGAATTGGGAATCTATGAGTATAGCTGAACTAATGGGATATTCCCCAAAGGTTCATCAGGCTACATAGGTCTTTCTTCCTTATTTTTTTTTTATTGTAACATAAGCAAACAATTATGCAAATTAACTTGACATAACAACTTTCAAAAATGTACCCTGAGACAAAAATATGAACATTATTTCCTATTCAATGAGTCAGATAGTACATTGAAAATACCATTGTAAGGTTTGATGAGGTCTGATTTTCTCACAATACGCTTATCTTTTGATTCGGTTTAGTGACCAGGAAGTAAGTTATTTGCTAGGCATCTATTCTGTAAATGATTATGTCCTCAGTTATTTGATAACAAAATAATTGTACTTGTTCCTTCTGCTTTTAAGATGTTACTATTATCTGAAAGGGCCAGTTTGAGATTTTTATGGGTGCATCATGTAAGAACAATGTGTCTCAGGTGGACCAGATTTACTATGCCTATATGCACTAGTTTAGGAGTGTGAAAAATGGAGGGGTGCTGTGAGCACTGCTGAGCAATCCACAAAGAATCAGAAGTAGGAAACTGTTCATTGTAACTAAGGAATAATAGGCTTCACGTTATTTTGTCATACTGACAGCTTCCAGAGTCAGAAGATATTCAGCATTAGATAGGAGCAGTTTAATTAGGTGCAAAATGTCAGGGAAAAACAGTAACAAAAGGGGGAGAACACATACATATCACCTACATTGGAACATTGCTCACGATTATACAATCAATTATTATAGAGCAGTTTTTGATCATGAATGCAAAGCCTGGTAAGTTAGTGCTAGGTGCAAAGAAAAAAAATGGGTTGGTAACAACCTAATGCTATGAGATAAGACAATAAAATTGAACTATGCTACAACAAGGGTTGAAAGCTTTCACTCTCATACTGTAAAATGTAAGTTGTGGATGTTTTGAATGGGCTAGCTCATGCTCTACCAAGCATGCACTAGTGGTGAACATATGCTCAGAATGCGCTCACTGCTCATTGTGTGATATTTCTTTGAATGAGCACTGACAATGCGCTCCCTTGCTGGCTATAAATAGAAGTAATGAGCTAACGAGAGAGTGCACTGTCAGTGCAAATTGAAAAGGAGAAGGCATGGAGAACAGAGAACAGCCAAGCCCTCAAAGCAGACATCTCATTTCAGGGTGGTAACATCTCTTTCAGGCTGCCAGACTGGTCTCTGTTCTTGAATTTTTTTTGGACTCTGTTGTTTGGAATCTTTTCTTCAAAAAACATTGCTACATTTTTTAATTATCTTAAAGATACAAATTATTTTTTTTAGAATAATACAACACCTTGATTGTGATGAAGTCAGGCTCTTGTGCACATTGGATGTAAAACGTTCTGTGAGGATAATAAAGTTAGCAATGATATGATAACATTTTTGTAAACTTTATTAGACATTGTTCTTAAGAAAAAACCTATTTCATGTTTAATGATGATTTTACTTGCAGCTGTGGGAGAGTCCTATGGGGTACTCCACAGCTCTAAGTTTTGCTAATATATTCATCAACATGATAGGAATAATTTTATATTAACATCAGGTTATATTAAAGTTCTAAAAAATGGCTACATTTAGTAGATTATATATTCATAACATAGCCAGGTACAGAAGAGATTTTAATGGAATTTGTTGATTATTTAACTTCATGCCATGAATTTATGACATTTTCTCCAGAATATAGTAACCAATCTCTTAAAGGGAATCTGTCACCCCATTGGACACTTTTCAGCTATTACTATGGGTAATAGAAATGTTAATCTAGTCTTACCTGTATGCCTCATAGTTGCTGTCTAGATGTGGAGAAATAGACTTTCAGTCAGTGTATTTAGTGTTCTTGAGCGCCGTCGCCTGCATAGAGAGAAGGAAGAACAGGTTGTCGAGCGAGTGCAAGGCGCTTGCACGAGATTCCAAAGCCACAACTGCACGTCACAGGTCAGTGTGACGTGTATGGGAGGAGGGTGATGGTACAGTGAAGAGCGGAGGCAGGGATTTCTTCCAGGCACCGCATGCCCTAGAGCCTGGAAGGAATCATTAGCATAATGAAATAAAAGTCTATGAGAGTTGTCATGCCTTTAATGTATTCAATCATGAAAATAAAAACACCTTTACTCTCCTCCTGTCCCAGTGCTGTTCCAGTGGTGTCAGCACTTGTGCCCAATCAGCACATTTGGACGTATACTTAATGAAGAGGAAGTGAAAGCTGCAACTGGCTGCTCACTTTCTCTTTATTACTAGTATGTCTGAAGACAGAGACAGTGACACCAGCATTGATTGGGCTCAGGACTCGCGTGTCATAACAACCACAAGTGAGCCTCGGGACCATGGGCACCGACACCACTGGAATGGCACTGACACAGGAGGGGAGTATAGGTGTTTTTATTTTCATGGGGGCAAACATTCAGATCGAGAAGGGGTTATCCTAGTAGTGGACAACACCTGGGGTCTCGGGTTGTGTTTCTTGTGGTTATTACATTAAGATTTATCTGCTAAGAAGACGATTGTGGGTTTTATGAAATATCTTCTTGGCAGCCACACTTTGAATACGCACTTTACACCCCAAATAATATGTGAGTCCTTAGCATAAAGATGGGCCACCATTCCTGGTCCAATGATTTGTGTTTGCCACCAGGCTAAAATTTGCAAGCCGACCTCAGTACTTAAAATGCAGCACCTAAGAGAAAATTAACCTTATTTCTCCAGGAATTCGACAGCTTTCAGTCATGCAGGCATGCATAAAGTACTTACATGACCGCTCACAGCACTAAGGCCATGTCCACATGTTGAATATTTGGTGAGTTTTTTACCTTAGTATTTGTAAGCCAAAACCAGGAGTGGGCAAAAAAATGCAGAAGTGTTGATGTGTTTCTATTATACTTTTCCTCTGATTGTTCCACTCCTGTCAGTCAGTACCAGGGCATGGTTGCAGATGCTCCTCTCAGTTCACATCTGCATGACTGAAAGCCAGCACCTGCAGGGACAAATAAAGAAAATATTCTCCCATGCTCCACACTTTCAAAACAGCGGCTAGGTACCTTCATAATGCTATTAACCTGCAAACTAAACCTATTTCTGCAGGATAATAGTATTATTGGACCTGACAAGTTGCCTTTAGCTATATACTGCAACATTCTAGAGTTGCAGTAAATAGTATAATCAATCAAAAGATCAAAGGCTCAAGTCCCCTAAGGGGGATACGAAATAAAGTAAACCAAAACATTTTAACAAATATAAAAGGAAAAAGCACTCTTTTTCCCATTTACAAAATAATGAAATAAAAAAATAGTATATCTAATATTAACACATCTAGAAAAGTCCAATCTATCAATATATATATATAATGATTCTAAACATATTTTAAGTGCTGAAAGAAAGAGTAAAAATGCAGTGTCATTCAAAACTACAACTTGTTCAATATAAATCAAGGGGTCCATCAGATAGACAAGGGTGTGAACCAATGAAATCACTCTGGGCTGCAATAAGATACCGAGTAGAGCATATGGCTGTAATCAGGCATACACAACAATAAAACTGTGAAACATATAGAGTAATATACTGTATAATACATATACAGTATTACAATCATGATATGTAATAATTTATGTGAACAATATTATACTCATAAATATTATTAAAATCACAAAAAAATATTTTAAAAGACATAAAAAAGTGTTGAAGTGTAAAATTCTAACTTGAAACTGTCAGTCATTACTAAAATATGAAAATTTAGATGGAACAGCAGTTATTACTACTACTACTACTACAAATTTATAATCCCTAAATAAAATGTAAAGTATTGGCCAGTACTACTAATACATTAACTCTTTCCCAACATTCACCATACATGTACGGCGCAAGTCAGAATTAAGTGTATGGCGTGGGCTCAAGGGCTGAGCCTGCCCCATACCTGGCATATAATGGCTGCTTCTAACAGCAAATGTTGAATGCCGCTGTCAATGTCTAATTAACATTGCTCGGGATGAGGGCACGCCATTCTATGCGTCCATCGGTGCCACCGTTAGACAATTATGGGATGCCGATGTGTTACTATGCAACCATGTGTCTGCTAAAGACCTTCATGTCTGCCGTCACAAAGCTCTCTCAAAACACAGCCTGTGGACATGCTTCAAAGTAGAACGTGATTTTATTAAATGCAGCAATATTGCGGTATTGCTGATTATAGCACAAATGATCACAGGTCCTAGTCAACTAAGGGAACCAATAAGTGCAGTAATAGGTAAAAAAATGTTTTAAAAAGTAAGAAAACTGTGGGCACCTGTACTTGTCATGTCGGACGCTGTTCAGACCAGGTCGTTCGACAGACAGCAGTAATTCCGCTTTTGACCACTATGCGCTCATTGGCGTCGGCTAGATTTTATCTAGCTGTTCCGGGGTTAATTTACCTGATCCTCGGATTGGAAGCTGGGCCATGCCCATTGCCTTTAAATAGTTCTCCTGATCATTGGGTGTCGCCGATTATAGCTTCTGTCTTGCGCTTTGTTATCTCGGTCTGGAGTGGAGAGCTGGTTGTTGGAGATTCGTTGCTGGTGGTGTATTTTCCTTAGTCTTATTTACTCCTTCCTATATTTGTATTTATTTTGCCCTGCACATTTATAGTGTATTCCTGAGTGACTGCGGCGTGGTGTATATTTTCCTTTATCCTTGTCTGTGCTTACTGTGGGTATTGGTGTATTACCTCTTCACTGGGTGGTGGGCGGAGGTTTCAGCCTAGGGTTGAAACAGGAGACAGGGTGAGGTTCGAGGCCTGGACATGCACACCATCAGTGTAAACTTCAGGTAGAGGGTCAGTCAGGATTTCCCTAGTCTGAGGGAAATTGCAGGGGCCCGGGTTATTAGCTCTCGCTCACCTAGTTCCCCCGTGACAGTACTGTTCGGACTGTACTGATCCGGAACTGTCAAGGCTGCGTCCCAGGTTCTCCATGGGAAAAAATAGGGAATCGGACATACTGTTTCACCCAGAAGCAGGGGGCATGGCAAGCAAAAAGCACAGGTAGCAACGAGCAGTTTCCAGCTGACGGACAGAGCAGGTGTGTGAGCAGCATGCTCCACTTAGTGTGCAGCAGCACCACAATGTACCGTGGGCGGCGACACATGAGCACGCCACTGGGTCTGGCAGCAGAGGAAGAGCCATGGGCTCCGTTAAGCTGAGCGCTGCTTGCGGGCATAGGAACGAGAGCCATGTTCAGGACTGTCCGTTGTGGCCCTCTTTTTAAAGGCAGAGCTGCCTTCTTCCTCAGACGGACGGCAACTAGATTATTATATACATTCTTTGTTTATCAAATCTACTTAGCTTGTTCTTTTGCTATTCTCTCTTGGAGTGCTATCTGGGTCTAGTATTTGTTTTATTGGACGGCTACCAGTCTCTATATATTCTATGTTCATTGGACCCACTTAGTTTGCTCTGTGCTATTCTCTCCTGGAGCGCGGTCAGTTTATTTAACACTTGTCTATTTTTCTATAAGGCCGGCGTCACACTAGAGAGAAATACGGACGAGGGTGAGGCGTTAAAACAACGCATTGCACTCGGACCAATGATTCTCTATGGGGCAGCTTCCATCAGCCATATATTTCTCTGCTGTATTTTACGGGCTGAGAAAATCGCAGCATGCTGCGTTTGTCAGCGTATTCCGAGAAAAATACGCCAATGAAAGTCTATGGGGGCAAGAAAAATACAGATTACACACGGACCACACGTGTGACTTGTGAGAAATACGCACTGCTGTTCTATAGAAAAGCCGGCAATTCAGTGCGGTGTACGGTAAAATCACACTGACAGGTTACAATAGAATAGATAAAATAAATGTCAAGACATAGAATAGATATATATATATATACAGTATATATGTCATTGACACACGTATATATATATATATATATATATATATATATATATATATATACACCGTATATACTCGAGTATAAGCCGAGATTTTGAGCCCATTTTTGGGGGTTGAAAGTCCCCCTCTCGGCTTATACTCGAGTCATACCCAGGGGTCGGCAGGGGAGGGGGAGCGGGGGCTGTCTACTCACCTACTCCTGGCGCGGTCCCTGCAGGTCCCTGCTTCCCCGGCGCCGCAGCTTCTAACTGTACTGAGCAGTCACATGGTACCGCTCATTACAGAAATGAATATGCAGCTCCACCTCCCATAGGGTGGAGCCGCATATTTATTACTGTAATGAGCGGTAATGGTGACCGCTCAATACAGAAAGAAGCTGCGGCGGCAGGGAAGCAGGGACTGCACCGTGCCAGGAGCAGGTGAGTATAACGGCGAGGGGAGCGCAGCGTTGCACGATATTCACCTGGTCCTCGTACTGGCGCCGCTCCGTCTTCAGCGTCTTCTGCAGTGACGCTCAGGTCAGAGGGCGCGATGACGTGGTTAGTACGCGCCCTCTGCCTGAACGTCAGTGCAGAAGATGCTGAAGATGGAGCTGCGCTGGAACAGTCAGGTGAATATTGAAAGTGCCGGGGGCCTGAGTGATGGAGAGGTGAGTATGTGATTTTTTTATCGCAGCAACAGCAAATGGGGCAAGTGTCTGTATGGAGCATCTTATGGGGCCATAATCAACGTTTGTGCAGGATTATATGGGCAAATATCTTTATGAAGCATCTTATGGGGCCATAATCAACATTTGTGCAGCACTATATGGCGCAAATATCTTTATGGAGCATCTTATGGGGCCATAATTAATGTTTGTGGAGCATTATATGGGGCAAGTGTCTGTATGGAGCATCTTATGGGGCCATAATCAAGGTTTGTGCAGCACTATATGGGGCAAATATTTTTATGGAGCATCTTATGGGGCCATAATCAACATTTGTGCAGCATTATATTGGGCAAATGTGTCTATGGAGCATCTTATGGGGCCATTATTAACCTTTATGCAGGATTATATGGGGCATATTTTAATATGGAGCATCTTTTGGGGCCATCATAAACTTTATGGAGCATTATATGGGGCTCCTGATTCAATATGGATATTCAAAAACACTTTACATACCGATGTCTCAATTAATTTTACTTTTATTGGTATCTATTTTTACTTTTGACATTTACCGGTAGCTGCTGCATTTTCCACCCTAGGAAAAGGGTGGAAAACTTGAATCATTAAGTTTTCCCAGTTTTTTGTGGCAAAATTAGGGGGGTCGGCTTATACTCGGGTCGGCTTATACTCGAGTATATACGGTATTTATATTTAATACAGAGCTATTCAATTGCCGGTGTTTGCTAACTCCTTACCAAACCCGAACAGGATATGAGATATGGTTTACACACAGTAAACCATTTCATATCCGTTATATGTTTACATATTCCTCACTAATAATGTTAATAGTGTGTTTGTGCAAAATTTTGAAGCTCTAGGTATTAAAATAAAGGGTTAAATCACGGGAAAAACTGGCGTGGGCTCCCACGCAAAATTCTCCGCCAGAGTGGGAAAGCCAGTACCTGAGGGCAGATATTAATAGCCTAGAGAGGGACCATGCCTACTGGCCCCCCCTGGCTAAAAACATCTGCCCCCAGCCACCCCAGAAAAGGCACATCTGTAAGATGCTCCTATTCTGGCATTTAGCCTCTCTCTTCCCACTGCCCTGTGGCATTGTCATATGGGGTAATGAAGGGTTAATGTCACCTTGCTAATGTAAGGTGACATTAAACCTGGTTAATAATGGAGAGATGTCAATAATACACCTATCCATTATTAATTCAATAGTAGTAAAGGGTTAAAAATACACACACATTATGAATAAAGTATTTTAATGAAATAAACACATTTTTTTTTATTGTACTCTCAATCCACCTGAAGACTCTCGTTCTTCTGAAAAAAAAAAAAAAGGGAAATTAAAAAAAGCAACAAAAAAATGTGCTGAAAGTCTCGGCTTATACTCGAGTATATACGGGTATAAGAACTTGGTGATCTTGTGCTGGATGTCCTCACAATATTCTCACCACTAAGCGTTTCATTACTATGATCTAATCCTTCTATATTATTTCAAAACACAAATTTTCGGTGATTCCTATGTATCTCCGTTCATACTGTACCCACACACACAAATGATACTCCATTTGAAAGGTAAGCTTGCCCCGTTCAACAAGAAAATATGCAAACAAACCACACATCCATGATGTGATCACAAAATACATTTTAAACATTAATTTTCATAAAACTGCAGTAAGGAACAATGACCTGCAGGTGGCACCACACTACCCCAAAGCACAATACCACAGAGCTGAAACAAATCCTAACATTTGCCTTGGGGGCTTTCCAGCTTGCCGAACTCCTTGCCCAGCTGATTTCAGGCAGGTACATATAAAATATTTGCTACATATGTGGAAGTAGAATAAAAGTAAAACTTTACCTGTTTAAGACTTCAGTTATAAAACTGAAGATATAAATGAATGCAGCCTAAGAGGGACCGGACAGGTTCTGAACCATCAGATTTTCCATATTATTGGACAGTAATTGAAAAGTCTATCTTCCTTCTAAGGTTGCAGCTTATTGGTGATCTGGAGTCACCTCTGGTTCCAAGTAAAAAACTGCAGCGTTGACATAACTCAGACTATACATTGTTTCCCAATGGGAGAGATTGGTGGAAACAACCTTGCAGAAATTGAAAAAAAATCCAACCGTAGGGGGAAAAAAGGTTAAATAATCTGCAGATATTACTTCCTTTTTTTTTTAAAGGGATATTCCCAATTATTATACAATGGTGTAAATGCGCTCAGTTATGGGGTCAATTCTCCATCATTTTTATTGTCAAAGTAGCACAACTGTGCAGGGAGCTGCTCCGTTCACATACATAGGGCTGTGTTGCACTTCCCTACACTGCAGATAGATGGCAGTGCTACTGTGGAGGGGGAAAATGCTGCTGCCCCTGTTCTTTTGCAAGGTCCTGATAATCAGACCCCTTTTGATCGGTAAGTAAAATACCATTATGTTTAATGTTGCGGGATCTCCTTTAGGCTGGAGTCACACACAACATATAAAAAATTGGTCTGTTTTAGGCTGGGGTCACACTAGAGAGAAATAGGGACTTATGAGAGGCGCAAAAACAACGCATTGCACACGGATCAATGTTTCTCTATGGGGCAGCTCCTATCTGCCGTATATTTCTCGGCTATATTTTATGGGCTGAGAAAATCGCAGCATGCTGCGTTTGTCAGCGTATTCCAAGAAAAATCCACCAATGCAAGTCTATGGGGGCGAGAAAAATACGGATAACACACGGACCAAGCCAGTAATTCAGGTTAGAATACAATAGCTAAAATAAATGTGTACACATAGAATAGATATATATAATACAGAGCTTGATAGCAGAAAAGCCGGTAATTCAGTGCGGTGTACAGTAAAATCACACTGACAGCTTACAATAGAAATGATAAAATAAATGTCTTCCCCTTAGACCCCAGTCTAGAGCCTCTCACCTAGCCAAATCAGTTCTCATGCTTCACACTGACGAGGGCCAACAGCCCGAAACACCGTGTCTGCGAATTGAGATTCTGATTTGGCTTTTATCCTAAGTCATATTGCACGACTCATTAAAGGGTTCATTGTGACTTGTAGGATCGCTACTTCCAACAGGTGGCGCTATAGAGTTAAGTCCTATTTTTCTCAGAAGAGGCAATTTGCATATTTAATTTCCCAGAGGAGCATTGCACGGCGAATAAGCCTCCTAACCTTGACAAGCCAGCTGGTATGTCACTCTCCATAAGGAGAAACGTTACCCCTTAGACCCCAGTCCAGAGCCTCTCACCTAGCCAAATCAGTTCTCATGCTTCGCACTGACGAGGGCCAACAGCCCGAAACACCGTGTCTGCGAAATGAGATACTGATTTGGCTTTTATCCTAAGTCATATTGCACGACTCGTTAGAGGGTTGATTGTGACTTGTAGGATCGCTACTTCCAACAGGTGGCGCTATAGAGTTAAGTCCTCTTTTTCTCAGAAGAGGCAATTTGCATATTCACATAGAATAGGTATATTTATATATATATATATATATATATATATATATATATATTGTGATATATGTGATGCAGTAACCCCTGTAACAGGTAGGGGGCGCTGCATGGTCTCCCCGGGATGTGCACGGAGTTGTATTGAGGCCGTGAGAATTGACCTGCAGTGATGTCAGGATCACGTGACCAGCCCATGTGATCCATTACTGTGGGTGTGGTTACAGGTACATAACGTGACCAGGGTGTGGGTCACATTTTCCTGTGTGGTTCCAGTGTTTGGACCTGAAGGGTCCAAGTGCAAAATCCCTGATGGAGTTCCTGAGGGCTCGGTGTGTTCCTGTGTTGGAAGCCTGGGAGGAGGCTTCCTGGAAAGCACCTGCTGGCGTGGGAGGTCCTAGTAGGAGGACCGGATCCCGGAGCAGTGCACAGTGGAACTGGGGAAGCTGGTGTCCTTTGGTGAGGTCTGGACTGACTACTGTATGCCGGACAGGCAAGTTGGGGATCCCTGTTAGGCAGCTTACCCAGAAGAGTGTTAATGGAGTCTGGGGAAGCTGGAGTCCTTCTGTGAGGTCTGGACTGACTAGTGCGTGCCGGCCAGGCGAGTTGGTGATCCCTGTAAGGCAGCTTACCCAGAGGTGCGGACTGGCAAGGAGTCAGCAGGTGGAGCCGGAGCTCCCTTCAGGTATCGTACAGGCCGGTAGTGCTTGTGAAGTTCTATGAACTGTGTGGTCTCCCTTGGGAACTGGTTAAGGGAGGACCAGCGTGTTAGTGGCCGTGAGGCAAAGCCATACACTGAAGTGTTAGAAGCTGCAAGTAAATATCACCAGTTGGTGCCTGTTGTGTTTCATGTTATGAACTGTGCGTACCCCGGTTTATGAGGCTTAATAAACCGCATGGACTGCTTTGTTTGATAAACCCGTGCCCGTGTGCTTGAATATCGCGGCCAAGTGAGTGTCCCCCAATACTCTCAGTAAGAGAAACCTTACAATATATATATATATATATATATATATATATATATTTATATATATATATATATATATATATATATATATACTAGTTGGTGGCCCGATTCTAACGCATCGGATATTCTAGACTATGTATGTATGTATGTATATAGCAGCCACATAGTATATAGCACAGGCCACGTACCAAACATTATATAATACAGCCCACACAGTATATAACATTGCCCACGTAGTATATAACACTGCCCATGTAGTATATAGCAGCCATGTAGTATATAACACTGCCCACTTAGTATATAGCACAGCCCACGCAGTATATAGCACAGCCCACACAGTATATAACACAGCCCACGCAGTATATAACACAGCCTACGCAGTATATAACACAGCCCACGCAGTATATAACACAGCACACGCAGTATATAACACAGCCCATGCAGTATATCACACTGCCCACATAATATATAGCACATCCCATGCAGTATATAACACAGCCCACGCAGTATATAACACAGCCCACGCAGTATATAACACAGCCCACGCAGTATATAACACAGCCCACGCAGTATATAACACTACCCACATAGTATATAGGACAGCCCACACAGTATATAACACTGCCCACGTAATATATAACACAGCCCACGCAGTAATATAACACAGGCCATGCAGTATATAACACTGGGCCACGTAATATATAGCACAGCCCACGCAGTACATAACACAGCCCACGCAGTATCTAACACTGGCCATGTAGTATATAGCAGCCACACAGTATATAACACAGCCCACGTAGTATGTAGCAGTGTGGGCACCATATCCCTGTTAAAAAAAAATTATTAAAAAAAATAGTTATATACTCACCCTCCGGCGTCCAGCGAAGCTGTGTCGATGCGCGCGGCTGCCACCAGCTTCCGTTCCCAGAGATGCATTGAGAGATTACCCAGATGACTTAGCAGTCTCGCAAAACCGCTAAGTCTTCTAGGTAATTTCGCAATGCATCTCTGGGAACGGAAGCTGGCGGCAGCCACGCGCGCCTCGGCGGACGACGGAAGGTGAGAATAGCAGGTTTTTTGTTTTTTTATAATTTTTAACATGAGATCTTTTTACTATTGATGCTGCATAGGCACCATCAATAGTAAAAAGTTGGTCACACAGGGTTAATAGCAGCGTTAACGGAGTGTGTTACTCGCGGCATAACGCGGTCCTTTAACGCTGTTATTAACCCTGTGTGAGCGCTGACGGGAGAGGAGTATGGAGCGGGCGCCGGGCACTGACTGGACGGGAGTAGGGAGGGACTAATTCCCTCGACTGTGGCCATCGCTGATTGGTCGCGGCAGCCAGGACCGGCAGCTGGCGAGACCAATCAGCGATGCGGAATTTCCGTGACGGAAGTTGCAGACAGAAAGAAAGACAGACAGACCGACGGACGGAAGTACCCCTTTGACAACTATATATATAGACAGTACAGACCAAAAGTTTGGACACACCTCATTTAAAGATTTTTCTGTATTTTCATGACTATGAAAATTGTACATTCACTTCAAAGTAGCCACCTTTTGCTTTGATGACTGCTTTGCACACTCTTGGCATTCTCTTGATGAGCTTCAAGAGGTAGTCACCGGAAATGGTTTTCACTTCACAGGTGTGCCCTGTCAGGTTTAATAAATGGGAATTCTTGCCTTATAAATGGGTTTGGGACCATCAGTTGTGTTGTGCATAAGTCTGGTGGATACACAGCTGATAGTCCTACTGAATAGACTGTTAGAATTTGTATTATGGCAAGAAAAAAGCAGCTAAGTAAAGAAAAACGAGTGGCCATCATTACTTTAAGAAATGAAGGTCAGTCAGTCTGAAAAATTGGGCAAACTTTGAAAGTGTCCCCAAGTGCAGTGGCAAATACCATCAAGCGCTACAAAGAAACTGTCTCACATGAGGCCCGCCCCAGGAAAGGAAGACCAAGAGTCACCTCTGCTTCTGAGGATAAGTTTATCCGTCACCAGCCTCAGAAATCACAGGTTAACAGCAGCTCAGATTAGAGACCAAGTCAATGCCACACAGAGTTCTAGCAGCAGACACATCTCAACAACTGTTAAGAGGAAACTTTGTGCAGCAGGCCTTCAAGGTAAAATAGCTTCTAGGAATCCACTGCTAAGGACAGGCAACAAGCAGAAGAGACTTTTTTGAGCTAAAGAACACAAGGAATGGACATTAGACCAGTGGAAATCTGTGCTTTGGTCTGATGAGTCCAAATTTGAGATCTTTGGTTCCAACCACCGTGTCTTTGTGTGATGCAGAAAAGGTGAACGGATGGACTCTACATGCCTGGTTCCCACTGTGAAGCATGGAGGAGGAGGTGTGATGGTGTGGGGGTGCTTTTCTGGTGACACTGTTGGGGATTTATTAAAAATTGAAGGCATACTGAACGAGCATGGCTACCACAGCATCTTGTAGTGGCATGCTATTCCATCCGGTTTGCATTTAGTTGGACCATCATTTATGTTTCAACAGGACAATGACCCCAAACACACCTCCAGATGACCTGGCCTCCACAGTCACCAGACCTGAACTCAAACAAGATGGTTTGGGGTGAGCTAAACCGCAGAGTGAAGGCAAAAGGGCCAACAAGTGCTAAGCATCTCTGGGAACTCCTTCAAGATTGTTGGAAGACCATTCCCAGTGACTACCTCTTGAAGCTCATCAAGAGAATGCCAAGAGTGTGCAAAGCAGTCATCAAAGCAAAAGGTGGCTACTTTGAAGTGAATGTACAATTTTCATAGACATGAAAATACAGAAAAATCTTTAAATGAGAAGGCGTGTCCAAACTTTTGGTCTGTACTGTGTATATATATATATATATATATATATATATATGTCAGTGAGATATATGTATATACAGTGGGGCAAAAAAGTATTTAGTCAGTCAGCAATAGTGCAAGTTCCACCACTTAAAAAGATGAGAGGCGTCTGTAATTTACATCATAGGTAGACCTCAACTATGGGAGACAAACTGAGAAAAAAAAATCCAGAAAATCACATTGTCTGGTTTTTTTTAACATTTTATTTGCATATTATGGTGGAAAATAAGTATTTGGTCAGAAACAAAATTTCATCTCAATACTTTGTAATATATCCTTTGTTGGCAATGACAGAGGTCAAACGTTTTCTGTAAGTCTTCACAAGGTTGCCACACACTGTTGTTGGTATGTTGGCCCATTCCTCCATGCAGATCTCCTTTAGAGCAGTGATGTTTTTGGCTTTTCGCTTGGCAACACGGACTTTCAACTCCCTCCAAAGGTTTTCTATAGGGTTGAGATCTGGAGACTGGCTAGGCCACTCCAGGACCTTGAAATGCTTCTTACGAAGCCACTCCTTCGTTGCCCTGGCGGTGTGCTTTGGATCATTGTCATGTTGAAAGACCCAGCCACGTTTCATCTTCAATGCCCTTGCTGATGGAAGGAGGTTTGCACTCAAAATCTCACGATACATGGCCCCATTCATTCTTTCATGTACCCGGATCAGTCGTCCTGGCCCCTTTGCAGAGAAACAGCCCCAAAGCATGATGTTTCCACCACCATGCTTTACAGTAGGAATGGTGTTTGATGGATGCAACTCAGTATTCTTTTTCCTCCAAACACGACAAGTTGTGTTTCTACCAAACAGTTCCAGTTTGGTTTCATCAGACCATAGGACATTCTCCCAAAACTCCTCTGGATCATCCAAATGCTCTCTAGCAAACTTCAGACGGGCCCGGACATGTACTGGCTTAAGCAGTGGGACACGTCTGGCACTGCAGGATCTGAGTCCATGGTGGCGTAGTGTGTTACTTATGGTAGGCCTTGTTACATTGGTCCCAGCTCTCTGCAGTTCATTCACTAGGTCCCCCCGCGTGGTTCTGGGATTTTTGCTCACCGTTCTTGTGATCATTCTGACCCCACGGGGTGGGATTTTGCATGGAGCCCTAGATCGAGGGAGATTATCAGTAGTCTTGTATGTCTTCCATTTTCTAATTATTGCTCCCACTGTTGATTTCTTCACTCCAAGCTGGTTGGCTATTGCAGATTCAGTCTTCCCAGCCTGGTGCAGGGCTACAATTTTGTTTCTGGTGTCCTTTGACAGCTCTTTGGTCTTCACCATAGTGGAGTTTGGAGTCAGACTGTTTGAGGGTGTGCACAGGTGTCTTTTTATACTGATAACAAGTTTAAACAGGTGCCATTACTACAGGTAATGAGTCGAGGAAAGAGGAGACTCTTAAAGAAGAAGTTACAGGTCTGTGAGAGCCAGAAATCTTGATTGTTTGTTTCTGACCAAATACTTATTTTCCACCATAATATGCAAATAAAATGTTAAAAAAACAGACATTGTGATTTTCTGGATTTTTGTTTCTCAGTTTGTCTCCCACAGTTGAGGTCTACCTATGATGTAAATTACAGACGCCTCTCATCTTTTTAAGTGGTGGAACTTGCACTATTGCTGACTGACTAAATACTTTTTTGCCCCACTGTATATTTATATTTAATACAGAGCTAGATAGCATAAAAGCCGGCAATTCAATTGCCGACTTTTGCTAACTCCTTACCAAACCCGACAGTATATCAGACATGGTTTACATACAGTAAACCATTTCATATCCCTTATATTTTTATATATTCCTCAATAATAATAATGTTAGTAGTTTGTGTGTGCACAATTTTGGAGCTCTAGGTGTTAAAATAAAGGGTTAAATCATGGCAAAAAACTGGCGTGGGCTCCCGCGCCCTGGTGGCACAAAGTCATGTGAACTGTAGCATGGCAATTTTTTGGAGGAGGCCAATAACCATAGTCCCTCTCTAGGCTATTAATATCTGCCCTCACTCACTGGCTTTCCCTCTCTGGCGGAGAAAATTGCACAGGAGCCCACACCAGTTATTTCCGTGATTTAACCCTTTATTTTAACACCTAGAGCTCCAAAATTGTGCACACAGACACTTCTAACATTATAACTGTATATATGTTTTCATGAATATTTGAGCCCATGGATCCATTATATATCCATTTTGCAAGCTGGTGAGAAATTCTTGCCGTATGGATGCCATACGGATGACACACGGATACTTTTTGGAGAAAAAAACGCATCCTCGTATTGAATACGGATCACTGTGCAGGAACTTTTCTGCGTTTTACGGCCTTAAAAAACGGACCATATTTTTATACATTAGGTCTGACCCCGGCCTTACATGGACGACAATTACAGTAATGTTCCCTGAACAGTGATCCGTATGTCATCCGTGTGCAATGCAAGGAAGCGATTTTCTCGCATGTAAGCATTCGTGTGACATCCATATGGCGAGATTTTCTCGCCGGCATGCAAAATGGACATATATATAAATATATTAATATATATATATATATATATATATATATATATATATATATATATATATATATATATATATATATATATATATATATATGTGTGTATATATATATATATCAGTGAGACACATACCTCTCCGTGTTCATCATCTCATTATATGCATTTACATTTAACCAGCTTGATTTTTCTGAAATTGCCTGCGCCCCAACAACCAATGTGCGGAAATTTTGCACGGGCCAACTAGGAATTGCCATGCATTTTTTTTTTTTCTAAAAAGTCAACTGAGTGCTAAAATATTCCATATGGCTGGAGACCTACTTAACTAGTCTTGGGTTTGGTAGGTGGGTATATTTTTCAAAAAAGGATCCCCATATAAGATATGCCAATGCTGGGTCATACTGTATATTTACAGAGCATATAAAAAATTAGTACGAACCACCTTGTTAAATTGCCAGGATTAACCATGTAAAACAAATTTTATGAAGAAGAATAGTTTCAGAACTTTACTCACCTTTTAATGTCACGAAAAATGTGTGCTATTCAATTGAAAAATAAACTAAAATCTTTTCAGGTGGTAAAAGAAAAATAAAGAACTAAAAAAATGGGTTTGTATAAATATACACACCCTGGAACTAATACTTTGTTGAATTAATCTTTGAATTTATGACTGCATTAGTCTTTTTAGGTAAGAGTCTAGCAACATAGTACATGTAGAATTTGCAATCTTTGTCCCCTCTTCCTTGCCGTAGCACTCCAAATCTGTCAGATTGCAAGAGTATTTCCTGTGTACAGCACTCTCTTCAGGGCAACACACAGATTTTCAATTGGATTCAGGCCTGGGTTATGGCCGGTCAATTCCCAAACTTTGATCTTCTTCTGGTGAAGCCATTCTGTTCATGGTACACTTATTTTGCATGTTCACCATGATTATGGGATATTATTGATATAACTCTCGGCCATTTTTGGCAATCACGTAGACAGAGAATGGAGCATTGGTGCAGCTCCATTTTGATCTTTTAGAACAGAACCCCGTTCTCGAGATTTATTGGGTCCCAGCATTTCCTTCCCACAGTGATCAAATTGTCAAGTTGGGAATACTTTTTTAAGGTGTAACTTTGTGCATCAAACATGTTGGGAGGCTGAATTGACTAAGAGAGTGGGTATTGTGCTCAGCTGTTCTCCTGTCCATAAAGACTACATGAGGGTTGTGACTGTTTTGGAGGCCTGAACCAATGGACTGATATTAATTCTTCTCAATCTGAATATTAGCATAGTAATTATAATTATTATACATTAATATTAATTGTATCACTTAAAGTTGAACAGAATTAAGTATGCTAACAACTCCCTCTATACACAGTATGTGCCCGCACACAACCCACCTAAATATAGTAAGTCTACACACAGACCCCTGTATACAGTATGAGCCCTCAAACAGTCCCCATATACAGTATGATCCCACACACAGCACTCCCTATATACAGAATGAGCCTACACACTGCCCCTATACAGCATGAGCCCCCACACATCCCTCCTATATACTGTATAAGCCCCCACAAATAGCCACCCTATATACAGTATACAGCCCCCACACAGTTCCCATACATAGTATGAACCCACACATAGTCCCCACACATTCCCCTGTAAACAGAATGAGCCACCATTCACACTGATATATACAATGTAAGCTCCTACATACCCTCCCTATGTACAGTATAAGCCGCCACATAGTCTCTTATATTTAGATGGTGAATGATGGAAGAAAGTCATATTCACTTGTGTTTGCATCTTGAAGATGCAGATAGCGGTGACATCAGGATGCCGGGTGGAGAGGAAAGCCGCATGGTGCATTTCATTGGCCACGATTTTCAGCCCTTCAGATGTCTCAGTCCGGACTGGAACCTCCAGAGGGCCAGATGTGGTCTGCGGGCCGCACTTTCCACAGGTCGCTTATAGATGGAGTTCCATTGCAGGGGAAACATCTGACTGAATTCAACTTCATTGACAAAATTAGATATTTGCTAGGGATGTTGATAGAACATTCTACTGCCATCTTTTAAAAGCTTATGAAGTTTACTAAGAATAATTTCTAGCTAAGCAATGTAAGAATATTACATTGGAACCACATGCAAAGGCTGAAATTTAAGTGGAAAACCCACAATTTATTTACAGATTTTGGTGTTAAAGGGAATGTGTCACCCCCCAGGCGTTTGTAACTAACTCTTTTATTTGGGGTCCCTTCCAATGCTGCAATATTCATTTTTTTTAATTTGCCTGCCATACCTGTAGTTTGTCCGGGGGCATGTCTTTTCCCCCCGTACACAAACGCCTCCCAGCCATCACTCGGCCCCTCTGCGCGCCAGGCGCCACCTCCTCTACATTCATTAACGTCCCCGGCGCCTGCGCTCTAAGTTCCTTTTTCGGGCATGCACAGTTTGCGCTGCCCTTCGACTCACATCACATGGTGATGTTTTTTTAAAGCTTCTATCAAAAAGTCAGAGAAAAAAGCTCAGCACATCGAAGAATAGACCTTGTATGTGAAAAATGTACAAATGAGAGAGTCTTTGGGCCAGGTTCAGATGAATGTATGAAAAATTGTCCGAAGTTCATCCGTGTGTGAGCTGTGTGTCCATTTTATACATCCATGTGACATCTGTACTTACACATCAGCAGTTTGAAATGTACATGATCAAATAGGTTAATAATTGCAATGTATCTGCAAAAATCGGATGCAATATGGATGTTCTGTATGGGATCAACTTTTTGTTTTCCACACATATAGACTTGAATTTGCAAAGCTCATCTACAATAATGCATGCTGTCATTTTTTTTACATGGGCACTCAGTCTGTGTAAAAGAAAAAAGTGTTTGAACTGCCCTATTGAATAACATTGGTCCTTCCCTGATTTTAATTCGACAGTGCACATCCATATGATACGCTCATCTGAACGAGCCCTAGGGCTAAGTTCTCAACTGAATGTGGAATCTTGTTTTTCTGTGGCAGAAACAGAAAACCAGAATTAATACGGAGGAGGGATCATCGGCTAAATGATGAACACAAATGTTACGAATAGACCATATTAGCTAAAATGGGGTCATTCAGGTTTACTTCATGTCATTTTACTGGGAAAAAAACTACTCCTTCCAATGAAAAGCCTTAGGCCGGTGTCACACTAGCAACTGCAATGCGAGAAACTAGCGCCTCAATACTCGGCACTGCCGCCGGTGGTTCGGACCGGAGCATTCAGCTGCATAGAAATACATGCAGCCGCACACTCCGGTTCTGGGTGTCGGCGGCAGTGCTGAGTACTGAGGTGAGAGACTCGCGCGAGTTTCTCGCATTGCACTGGCAAGTGGGACTCCAGCCTTAGGCCGGGATCACACATACGCGTGATACGGCCCAGTCTCGCAGGTGAAATCCCTCCTCTGGCGCAGGCACTCTGGAGCGGAGCGTGCAGCTCCATGTGTTGCTGTGCGGCTGCACACTCCGCTTCGGAGTGCCAGCGCCAGAGCTGGGCTTTCACCTGCGAGACTCGGCCGTATCTCGCGTATGGGTGACCCCGGCCTTACACATACATACAATGGAGAAGGTTTATTCTTACTCCTGTACATTCGGTGAAACAGTTCTTTCCCAAGGGTAATGGGCATCAGACATTAAGAGAGTATATGGAGCGCCCCCACACCGCCGCAGGGCCGAGGGGTACCCGGAGCCGGGCCTCTGGTTCTCAGTCTCGGGGTTGTCACGGTGGCTAGACCCGGTCCGTGGCCCTGTCCGTCAGTGGGGGACGTCCGGTGAAATAGGTGGTAGTAATGGTAGCGATGTAACGGTGCGGTTGTGGGGTGTAAGTCGCGGTAAATAACGAGGACACCAGTTTGCAGTCTCTTTACCTCTTTACTGGAGATCTCTGAGTCCCCAGTCCAGAATACGGTTCACCAGGCTGCGCAAGTCCGGCCGGTCCAATGGCACCTCCAGAGCCCTCCTCTCAGGTGGAAATCTGTGCCTTCCTTCTAGCGCTATGTGTTGTAGTCCTTCCCTGCTGTGCTCACGGAAAGTGACCCCACAACGGTTGTGTCTGTTTCTTAAGTTCCCTCACAACTCGATTTGATGTTCCTCTGTAATCCACCCCTTCCCTGTATTCAGGTTGGAATGGCACCCGTTTGTCAGGTAGGCCTGGAGTTCTTCCGGGACCCTAGAGATGCCCCTCTCCCGCAATTGCCCCCCAAGACTTCATAGGTGATATGTGGTAGACAGCCCGCCTGAGACCGACTGTCCTGCCGCTGTTTGGAGTATGGCTTGAAGCTGTATTCTAATCCACTCCCTCGGCGTTCCGGCCACCGGTATTGCGCCTCAGCAAGGTGCTGCCTCTTTCAGCACAACCCCTGCTGGTATTCTCCTTCTGCTTGATCTCGTTTCTCACTCAGCACAATCTGTCTCGCTTCTAGTCCTTTCCTGAGTCCCGCCGCTTCCAGGAGCCTGCGCGGACCCGTTACGTTCTTTCAATGCCAAGCCTCTGCCAGGATCCCACCCCTGGCAGAGACCCTACAGTCTCTCCCTTCACAACACCCCCTGCCACAGGGTGTTGCTCCGTTCAATCCCGTCAGCGTTCTCTCTAACTTCCTGCCTGACCCCCAGTTTACCCACTATGGTGGGGAGTGGCCTAATGAATAGCACCCTTAGCTCCCCCCGGAGGCCCAGCTGTGAAACATATTGGTGTCTGTGATACCTGATTGGAGGAACTCCTTCGGTGCCATCGAACGTACCATGGCTCCCCTTAGCGGCGAAGCCACAGCACTGCAACGACCAGGACTCTGGGGCGCTGCACTCCCCCCTGGTTAAACACAGTACTCCGGGACTGGGAAGAAAAACAACAATACAGATTAGCAAAAAGACATACAATTTTGTTGAGTGCAAAACGATAAGTATACTTGAACAGGCTTCCCTTTATGGGAGGTGAGGACACTTTTAACGTTACAAACATAGTCAACTTTATAAATTACAGGCTATACATAACTCCTGTTACCCAACCGGGTATTCTACTTAGTGCAAATTCTGGAACGATAAATTAACATTGCCTTTAAGAAACATACACTCTTAGTTTACCAAAGGCCTTCCTATAATCACATTACAGGGTAAGGTAACTTTACATTCTCCTACTTTGAACCTGCAGGACCGCCTGTCCCTATGGCACCAGACCTACTGCCTCTCCTTTCTTTTACAGGACCGCCCCGTTCAGCCAGGGCCTACTGCCTTTCGCTACTATACATAGTATAGACATAACATTCCTTTCGTTTAAAGAACTCTGAGCCTGCTCTACTCGGCTCCTTTAAGGACTCACTCTCTAACCCCTACGGGTTCACTTTCTGTCCTTAGTAACAAAGTAACTTTCTATGGGGACGCAGGGTTTACCTTCTATCCTCACCTTCATCATTACTTCTTTTACTTTCAACTATGCAGACCTCTATCTCTACCCCTACGGGCTCTCTGCATCTTTCAAAACATTATTCAGGTTTCACATTTCAAACAAATTGAACACATTTAACTTTTCATGTAAAACAGTTACATTCTTTTCAAGCATCATTATAGCTTTACTGTTCTGCAACAGTATCTCTCTCAAGTTCAATTCTTCACATCCCCTTTAAGAGGGAACCAAGTCTCTCTGAGGTAGCTCGTTCTCTCAGCCTACCAGTCCATGCAAAGGTTCCGGTATGGTATCTTCGCAAAGTGTCTTTAATTAGAACCGGTAGGAAAGGTATCTTCACAAAGTGTCTTTAGCTCAAACCAATAGGGCAAATATCTTCGCAAAGTGTCTTTGGCTAAAACCAGTAGGGAGCACCTTTAAGAAGGTGCAAACTATTTACAAAGGAAGTTCGAATCATGCACAGTCCATGATTTCTGCAGTTTGTATAACTTTTGTGCAACAACTTCAAGAAAAAAAAAAAAGGAAAACAATAGTGACCCCGGGTCAACAAAGGGGTCACCTTTTAAAGTTTACCCTGGACGGGTTTAGCAGCAACTTAAAGAACAGTTAAGGAAAACTATTTACATTTTTCAAGTTTCCGAGGTTTATTCTTCTTCCGGTGGCTGGGGCTCCCGGCCCCCGGCCACTGCAGCACCAGTGTCCTCGGTTCGAACATGCAGATGGACTCGACTGGCCAGCTCCGGGGCTGCCACTAGGCGTACCGTTGCGATGGTGACAAGTTCAGGCGCTCCCGGGACCAGGTCTGGGGCTGCAGGTGCCGCAGGCCCAGACATACACCGCCGAACATTCCGTGCATACCACCCCAGCGGGTTCAAGTGGCGGCTGTAGGTCACTGGATCCCCCTTTTGTAACGGTTCTCTGCTTCGGCCACAACAAGGAGCCCTCACGTTACAATGCGCAACGAAAACATCAGTATCCAGTCCCGGCTCGTGTATGAGGCCCCACCCCCTTTTTACATGGTAGGCCAACACAGTGCCTCGCCTTACCGCGTCTCTGTCATCCCATGCCAGGGGGGGTTGTTGTACTTTCGGTGGGCCCATCGACTCAGCTCCTCTCCGTCCTTTCCACTGCAGAATCAAGCACTGTCTATATTGTTCCCATGTAAGCACCGCAAGAGTGGACCCGTTCTCCCGGGATCCATCTGCTCTAAACCAAGGGGTGTCCCACCGAAGAACCACTCCATCTAAGCTCACATCTACAGGCTCCCCCACTCCAGTCGACAGCGGTGGCACCATCCTCCCCAGGTCGTCGGGGGATAGCACCATTAGCCCTGCCGAGATAAGTCGCTCCCTACTGCGATGGAGGTGGGCCATGGAAGCGGGCTCGTGAAGGGGAGCAGGGGCGTCGGCCATACCTGCGCCTAATGTGGTTCCATCGGTGTCGCTCCGGTCCGTTAACAAGGACGCTGGAATCTGCTGCAGCCCGGACCGGGGCTCCTCCAATGGGATGCTCGGACTCCGCTCCGCTTGCTGTGGTTCCTCCTCCTCTAACTCCGAGGTCGGGATTGGTGGACGTAGCTTCGCTGTCGGATCCGCAGGCTTCCGGTCCATCTCCGGTGAAGAAAGGCAGGCCTGAACCGCTTCTTCCTCGCTCAGGCACTCGCCGTTCATCATCGCCACCGGATAGTCGCTGGCAGTGCATGCACCTAACTCCGCCATTTCCCTGAGGTCGGGCTTCTCCGTCACCAGCCTCTCGCCGTTGCATATCAAGGGGTGTTTCTCTTCTGCTTTGGGGCAGGTCATTCCTCTGCAGCCAGAAGTGCAGGGGGCGGTAGCCATTTCTCGCGCCACACTGGGAGTCTCCGCCCATAACACACCCTCCTTCCTCTTGGGTGTAGCAATGGCGGCGCCTTTTGGCGGGAACTTTTGGCGGCTAATGGCGCAGCACAGTCTTACAATAAAGTACAGTCCAAGCACAACAAATCACAGTCTCTAGGCACACATGACCTGATTCTTCAGGCTTAAGTAGATCCTGTTCGTGACGCCAAGTTGGAGCGCCCCCACACCGCCGCAGGGCCGAGGGGTACCCGGAGCCGGGCCTCTGGTTCTCAGTCTCGGGGTTGTCACGGTGGCTAGACCCGGTCCGTGGCCCTGTCCGTCAGTGGGGGACATCCGGTGAAATAGGTGGTAGTAATGGTAGCGATGTAACGGTGCGGTTGTGGGGTGTAAGTCGCGGTAAATAACGAGGACACCAGTTTGCAGTCTCTTTACCTCTTTACTGGAGATCTCTGAGTCCCCAGTCCAGAATACGGTTCACCAGGCTGCGCAAGTCCGGCCGGTCCAATGGCACCTCCAGAGCCCTCCTCTCAGGTGGAAATCTGTGCCTTCCTTCTAGCGCTATGTGTTGTAGTCCTTCCCTGCTGTGCTCACGGAAAGTGACCCCACAACGGTTGTGTCTGTTTCTTAAGTTCCCTCACAACTCGATTTGATGTTCCTCTGTAATCCACCCCTTCCCTGTATTCAGGTTGGAATGGCACCCGTTTGTCAGGTAGGCCTGGAGTTCTTCCGGGACCCTAGAGATGCCCCTCTCCCGCAATTGCCCCCCAAGACTTCATAGGTGATATGTGGTAGACAGCCCGCCTGAGACCAACTGTCCTGCCGCTGTTTGGAGTATGGCTTGAAGCTGTATTCTAATCCACTCCCTCGGCGTTCCGGCCACCGGTATTGCGCCTCAGCAAGGTGCTGCCTCTTTCAGCACAACCCCTGCTGGTATTCTCCTTCTGCTTGATCTCGTTTCTCACTCAGCACAATCTGTCTCGCTTCTAGTCCTTTCCTGAGTCCCGCCGCTTCCAGGAGCCTGCGCGGACCCGTTACGTTCTTTCAATGCCAAGCCTCTGCCAGGATCCCACCCCTGGCAGAGACCCTACAGTCTCTCCCTTCACAACACCCCCTGCCACAGGGTGTTGCTCCGTTCAATCCCGTCAGCGTTCTCTCTAACTTCCTGCCTGACCCCCAGTTTACCCACTATGGTGGGGAGTGGCCTAATGAATAGCACCCTTAGCTCCCCCCGGAGGCCCAGCTGTGAAACATATTGGTGTCTGTGATACCTGATTGGAGGAACTCCTTCGGTGCCATCGAACGTACCATGGCTCCCCTTAGCGGCGAAGCCACAGCACTGCAACGACCAGGACTCTGGGGCGCTGCATATACATCTTGGAGGAAGAAATCCTTTAGCTAATGCACTGATAAAACTTTGAAACCCTACTCAGCTTTTCAAGCACAAGCATTGCCTAGCGACTTCATAAACAATAGATTTATCCAAAACCCAATATTTTTTATATTTGCTAAAAAAAATTACATTGATAAATCTGCTCCTTTGTTTCCAGTATATATTCTAATTTGTGCCAATATTTGTCACTCTCAAAATAATTTATTCTCTGCTATGGAATTTAGACTCTTGTATCATTTTTATTCTTCAATATAATAAGAAAACTATTTTTGGTTTCTAGGAAGTCAGGTACTGGACAGAACTTCGAGGAACAAAACTATTTCTTTATACTGATAAAAAGCAAGAAAAGGTAAGCAATGTGCGTTTGCACAAGAAGACCTGATGACTGAAACAGATACATTCTACTAATTTTATTGACAATTATTTGATTTACTATCATGCATAATTGTGTAATAGTGTTGAGCATTCCGATACCGCAAGTATCGGGTATCGGCCGATACTAGCGGTATCGGAATTCCGATACCGGGATTCCGATACTTGCCGCGTATCGGATACCGGAATCGGAAGTTCCCAGATTCAAAATGCAGAAATTCAGCCAATGAGAATGATTTCAAGTGTGGGCACATCCTGTTCAGCATGGAGGGCATGAAACTACTGGCATGGCTGTGATTGGCTGCTGAAATGATGTCATGATGCAGTTTAAAAGTCGCTGGCGCCATTTTGCGATCACTCTGCTGTGAATTCAGTTAGTGACAGGACGCTGTTTGCTGACTGAGGGACAGTTTAGAGATAGCGATTTGCTTCTTTGTGCTTTCCAAAGGCTAATTTAGCAACCGCTGTGTTCACCTACTATTCACCTTCCTTTTGCCTTGTAGCGCTGTTTTCACAGCGATCTGCAAGGTCTCTCTGTGTGTGTGTGTGTGAGTGCAGCCCACTCTCTAGTCTGAGTGCAGCCACATAGGCCATCCATAGCTGGTTGTATTCAGTTCAGGGAGGGTGGTTCATTGCCTCATACAGTACTGTTCTCTTTTTTTTTTTTTTTTTTTCCAAGTAGTGTAGTCTGCTGCTAATTTATTCAAAAAAATCCTATTAGTGTCTTTCCACCCGTCTCCAGCTAATTTGTGGAAAAACACTACATAGGATAAAGTAGAGGAGGATTTTTGGGCCTTGCAGCGCCGTTTACGGCTGTCTGCACGGTCTCCGTGTGACTGCAGCTCGCCCTGTAGTCTGTGAGCAGCCGTAGCTTGGTTGTCTCCAGCTCAGGGTTGTTCACTGCGTCATACCGCCAAATCAATTTTCATTTTGTTTTCAAGTAGTGTAGTCTGCTGCTAATTAATTTAAAAAAATCCTATTAGTGTCTTTCCACCCGTCTCCAGCTAATTTGTGGAAAAACACTACATAGGATAAAGTAGAGGAGGGTTTTTGGGCCTTGCAGCGCCGTTTACGGCTGTCTGCACGGTCTCCGTGTGACTGCAGCTCGCCCTGTAGTCTGTGAGCAGCCGTAGCTTGGTTGTCTCCAGCTCAGGGTTGTTCACTGCGTCATACCGCCAAATCAATTTTCATTTTGTTTTCAAGTAGTGTAGTCTGCTGCTAATTAATTTAAAAAAATCCTATTAGTGTCTTTCCACCCGTCTCCAGCTAATTTGTGGAAAAACACTACATAGGATAAAGTAGAGGAGGGTTTTTGGGCCTTGCAGCGCCGTTTACGTCTGTCTGCACGGTCTCCGTGTGACTGCAGCTCTATCCGTTGTCAGTTCAGCCCCAAAAAAATAAATAATAAAGTTCACCAAACACACCAGTTACACCACTTTACATTTGTGTAGGCCACATTAGCTCATATTCAAGTCTAGTCCACACTTTAGAAAATTAGTGTGTCTTATACCTGTTAGGAGGAGTTGCTCAGGAATAAGCACACAAAGCCGTTAGTACTTTTCTGCTTATCTTTATCAGTCAACCAAGATGAAGAAGGCAGTGAGTAAGGCACGTGGGCGTGGGCGTGGGCGCGGAGCAGGGAGGGGACGTGGGGATTCTGTGCCTGCTGCGGGCACCGGTGAGTCATCAGCACCCACTTTCACAAGGGAACAGTCGTTCATGCGCAGCTTTGTCGCCGAGCGCCGTACACCGCTGCTGCGTCAAGACCAAATTGAAGCCGTTGTGGGATGGATGGCAGCTAATGCATCAACTTCCATTAGTGCCACATCCTCTCAGACACAGAGCACTGGAGAGCAGCCATCTGTCTCTTCACCACCTGCAAAATTGCCCAGGCAGACAGAGATCCCAGGACAGGAGCAGTCTCTACTTCTGTTCTCTGAATCATCTCTTGGCTTGGAAACAGGGGGCCAGCCAAGCAGCATTGGAGAAATGGAAGAAGAGGCAGGGTGCAGTGATGCCCAACCGCTTTTTCTGTCTTCCTCTGAAGAGGCGGGTGGGCCAGTGGCTCCGGTCACCACCTCGCAGGCCGCATCAGCTGATGATGACACTCAGGTGCCACTTACTGGTGCGTGCTCTGCTGCTGAGACTACCCAGGAGGAGCAGTTGGGGGCAGAGGGTAGTGTAGATGATGAGGTCCTTGACCCATCTTGGCGTCAGGGACAGGAAGGTGGTGGGAGCAGCTCTGAGGAAGAGATTCCCCGTACGGCCCAAAGAGGGAGAGGGAGGGGGAAGACTGCGGATCCTGCAGCCTCCGCTTTGGCACCCGTAAGGAGCATGTCTCTTCCAAAAGTCAAAAGGGGGGCTCCCAAGACTTGCAGTGCCTGGTCCTTTTTTGACCCAGTTGCAGATGACATTTGCTATGTCAGATGCAAGGTGTGTCATCAAAAAATCAAAAGAGGTCAAAAAGTCGCCAACCTCAATACCTCCAACATGTGGAAACATGTGCGCAACAGGCACCCGGCGGAGTTAGACAAACACACTGAAGAGCTAGGCCAACCAACAGCGGCAGCTACCACCTCTTCAGCTCGTGTTGCCTCTTCCTCTAGCTCACACGCAGCTGGTTCGGCTTCCTCCCAGGATCGCCGTGGAAGAACCTCTGGCCCTGTTGTCCAGAGACCCGCTGTCATTCCACCCGCAGCACCACTTTCCCAGTCATCCACACACTCCCAGCCCAGTCTACAGCCATCGGTAGTACAGGCATGGGAGAAAAGGCGGCCTTTCTCGTCAAACCACCCACGAGCACAGGCTCTGACTGCAGGCATTGCCAAACTTCTGTCACTGGAAATGCTGTCATTCAGGCTGGTGGAGACTGACAGCTTCCGTGACTTGATGTCATTGGCAGTCCCACAGTACAATGTGCCCAGCCGCTTTTACTTCAGCAGGCAAGCCGTCCCTGCCCTGCACAAGCATGTGGAGGGACACATAAAACACGCGCTACTGAACGCCATCAGTAGCAAGGTCCACCTCACCACCGATGCGTGGACCAGTCAACATGGACAGGGGCGATACCTTTCCCTCACTGCCCATTGGGTTAATGTAGTTGAGCCGGGTACAGACCGTGCGAGTGGCGCAGGACGTGTCCTGCCCACTCCAAGGATTGCAGGAATCCATTCTGTACGCATTGACTCCTCCTCTTACACCAGTTCCTCAGAATCATCGCTGCAGGAGCCGTCACAGTCCACCTCCACATGGACCCGTGATGAACGTGTACCTGTTACGACCGACATGAGCACAGCCGTGGCCAAACGTCAACAGGCCGTCTTGAAATTAATTTTTTTGGGGAATCGTAGCCACACAGCGCAGGAGCTCTGGAATGCCATCAAGCAGGAGAGCGATGTGTGGTTTGAGCCAGCGAATCTCCAGCCAGGCATGGTAGTGTGTGATAATGGCCAAAATCTGGTGGCAGCCCTGGGCCTCGGCAACCTCACTCACATCCCATGTCTGGCACATGTGCTCAATTTGGTCGTGCAGAGTTTTTTGAGGGACTATCCGGATCTTGATGCACTGCTGCACAAGGTCCGCCTAGAGTGTGCTCACTTGCGGCGTTCCAGCACGGCAAAAGCGCGCATTGCGGCTCTGCAGCGCCGACACCGCCTGCCGGAACATCGCATCATATGTGACCTACCTACCAGGTGGAATTCCACGTTACATATGTTGGAGCGGTTGTGTGAGCAGCAGCAAGCTGTAATGGAGTACCAGCTGTATCAGGCGCAAAAAAGTCGCAGTCAGCGCCGTACAGACTTCACAACCACAGAGTGGGCCACTATGAAGGATGTCTGCCAGGTTTTGCGTCCCTTTGATTATTCCACGCGGATGGCGAGTGCAGATGATGCACTAGTCAGCATGACTGTCCCCCTTATCTGCCTGCTTGAAAAATCACTGCAAGCGCTAAGGGATGAT
Source organism: Ranitomeya variabilis (assembly GCF_051348905.1). Classification (NCBI taxonomy): domain Eukaryota; kingdom Metazoa; phylum Chordata; class Amphibia; order Anura; family Dendrobatidae; genus Ranitomeya; species Ranitomeya variabilis. The sequence continues at coordinate 819,921,828 of NC_135232.1, read as the reverse complement.
GTTGTGGAAGAGGTGGAGGATGAGGATTCACCACTTCCATCATCTTCTGGACAGTCAGCGCCACGTGGTTCCTCACAAACGCGTAGGCAGGGGACAGTTTGTGAGGAGGATGAGGAGGAGTCAATGGAGGAGGAAGACATCCGTCCAGAGGAGGGAGTTACACAATTGTCCAGTACTCAGTGTGTACAGCGAGGGTGGGGTGATGATGAGCGGGCAGAGATCACGCCTCCAGCTGGGGACAGCGTTTCTTGGGCAGTTGGCAGTCTGCAGCACATGGTGGATTACATGCTGCAGTGCCTGAGAAACGACCGCCGCATCGCCCACATTCTCAACATGTCTGATTATTGGGTGTTCACCCTCCTCGATCCTCGCTACCGGGACAACGTAGAAAGCCTCATCACACCGTTGAACCGGGAGCGAAAAATGCGGGAGTACCAAGACACACTGGTCAGTTCCATCATCTTCTCCATTCCAACTGAGAGAAGTGCTGCTACTGCATTCCAAAGCAGCTCAGTGCGTCCAGGCAGTGGTGGAGGCTCTGCACAAAGAGGGAGCAGAAGCAGTGCCTCTGCCCAAGGCAAGACCAGTATGGCCCAACTGTGGCACAGTTTTGTGTGCCCCCCACAAAAGTCTACACCATCACAGACGGCTCCAGTCAGCAGGAGGCAACGGTTCCGTCAGATGGTGACAGAATACATGTCTTGCCCTCTTGCTGTACTCCCAGACGGCTCTTCCCCTTTCAAGTTTTGGGTCTCAAAGCTGGATACATGGCCAGAGCTAAGCCAGTATGCATTGGAGGTGCTGTCTTGCCCTGCGGCCAGTGTATTATCGGAACGTGTCTTTAGTGCTGCAGGTGGTGTACTAACTGACCGTCGCATGCGACTATCCTCCGATAACGTTGACCGGCTTACTTTTCTGAAAATGAACAAGGCCTGGATCTCGCAGGAATTTGCCACTCCTCCTCCTGATTAAATAATTAGGTCACTGTATACGTTATCCAGGTCTCCTGTTGTGTTCATCTTTCTACCACCTGAACTTAAATTCCTGGGCTCCAACACCGCCAGTTGAGGCTCAGACGTGCCGTCTGCACAGTCAAAACATACGACCCAGTGTTATTGGGTTTCAGTAACGTCAGCTGATCCCCAGCTGTGTAGCCGGCAATGTGTCATGCGACCGCCACGCTGACACAACAACTGAAATGTAAGGGAATCTGTCCCCCCCCCCCCCCAAGGCGTTTGTTACTGAAAGAGCCACCTTGTGCAGCAGTAATGCTGCACAAGGAAAAAGGTAGCTATTTTGGTTTTGCTCCTTGCACACGCAAAACTTAACACTTATAAAATGTGTCCACTGATACCGTAAAACCGTCCCGGAGGTGGGACTTTCCTTCGTAATAGGACGCAGCACAGCCGTCATTCCTACCCCCCCGGCGCCGCGCCCCGGCTCCTCAGCGTTGTTTGATTCCGTCCCGGAGCCTGCGCTGTTATGTTATCCCGTGGCCAGGCACACTTAGCGCTGCCCGTCTTCTGGCATCATTTGGTGTCAGGCTGGCTGCGCCTGTGCGGCCACGCTGGCCGAGAGCCCGCCTCGCAGTGTCTTCTGATTTAATCCCACTGGGGGCCTGGGATCTATGGACATGCGCAGTGCATATCTGAACCTCCACCTCTCACTCATCTCCCTATGGCTTCTTCAGACTGTTCGGTGTCAGCTGGTCCCTAATAGCATGCCACGGCCGTGACACCGCACAGTCTGAAAAAGAAGCCGTAGGGAGGGGAGTGAGAGGCGAGGATATGCACTGCGCATGGCCATGGATCCCAGGCCCCCAGTGGGATTACATCAGAAGACACTGCGAGGCGGGCTCTCGGCCAGCGCGGCCGCACAGGCGCAGCCAGCCTGACACCAAATGATGTCAGAAGATGGGCAGCGCTAAGTGTGCCTGGCCACGGGATAACATAACAGCGCAGGCTCCGGGACGGAATCAAACAACGCTGAGGAGCCGGGGCACGGCGGCGGGGGGGTAGTAATGATGGCTGTGCTGCGTCTTATTACGAAGGAAAGTCCCACCTCCGGGACGGTTTCACGGCTTCAGGGGACACATTTTATAAGTGTTTAGTTCTGTGTTTGCAAGGAGCATGATGAAAAGAGCCACCTTTTCCTTTTGCATCTTTTGTGCTGCACAAGCTGGCTCTTTCAGCTACAAACGCCTTGGGGGGGGGTTAAAGGTTCCCTTTCGACTTTCTCAGGCTTCGGCCTACATTGTGTTCCTCTGCTTTTCCACCTGCCCCTGGGCTCCAACACCGCTAGTTGCCGTCCAGAAGTGCTGTACGCACAGTCAACAGTCGCTCCTCTGTTATTGGGGTTCAGTAACGTCAGCTGTTCCCCTGCTGTGTGTGTGGCAATCCCTCCTACCTCCTCCAACCTCCTCCTCCTCCACCTGTCCCTGGGCTCCAACACCGCCAGTTGCCGTCCAGAAGTGCTGTACGCACAGTCAACAGTCCCTCCTCTGTTATTGGGGTTCAGTAACGTCAGCTGTTCCCCTGCTGTGTGTGTGGCAATCCCTCCTACCTCCTCCAACCTCCTCCTCCTCCACCTGTCCCTGGGCTCCAACACCGCCAGTTGCCGTCCAGAAGTGCTGTACGCACAGTCAACAGTCCCTCCTCTGTTATTGGGGTTCAGTAACGTCAGCTGTTCCCCTGCTGTGTGTGTGGCAATCCCTCCTACCTCCTCCAACCTCCTCCAACCTCCTCCTCCTCCACCTGTCCCTGGGCTCCAACACCGCCAGTTGCCGTCCAGAAGTGCTGTACGCACAGTCAACAGTCCCTCCTCTGTTATTGGGGTTCAGTAACGTCAGCTGTTACCCTGCTGTGTGTGTGGCAATCCCTCCTACCTCCTCCAACCTCCTCCAACCTCCTCCTCCTCCACCTGTCCCTGGGCTCCAACACCGCCAGTTGCCGTCCAGAAGTGCTGTACGCACAGTCAACAGTCCCTCCTCTGTTATTGGGGTTCAGTAACGTCAGCTGTTCCCCTGCTGTGTGTGTGGCAATCCCTCCTACCTCCTCCAACCTCCTCCTCCTCCTCCACCTGTCCCTGGGCTCCAACACCGCCAGTTGCCGTCCAGAAGTGCTGTACGCACAGTCAACAGTCCCTCCTCTGTTATTGGGGTTCAGTAACGTCAGCTGTTCCCCTGCTGTGTGTGTGGCAATCCCTCCTACCTCCTCCAACCTCCTCCAACCTCCTCCTCCTCCACCTGTCCCTGGGCTCCAACACCGCCAGTTGCCGTCCAGAAGTGCTGTACGCACAGTCAACAGTCCCTCCTCTGTTATTGGGGTTCAGTAACGTCAGCTGTTCCCCTGCTGTGTGTGTGGCAATCCCTCCTACCTCCTCCAACCTCCTCCTCCTCCTCCACCTGTCCCTGGGCTCCAACACCGCCAGTTGCCGTCCAGAAGTGCTGTACGCACAGTCAACAGTCGCTCCTCTGTTATTGGGGTTCAGTAACGTCAGCTGTTCCCCTGCTGTGTGTGTGGCAATCCCTCCTACCTCCTCCAACCTCCTCCTCCTCCACCTGTCCCTGGGCTCCAACACCGCCAGTTGCCGTCCAGAAGTGCTGTACGCACAGTCAACAGTCCCTCCTCTGTTATTGGGGTTCAGTAACGTCAGCTGTTCCCCTGCTGTGTGTGTGGCAATCCCTCCTACCTCCTCCAACCTCCTCCTCCTCCACCTGTCCCTGGGCTCCAACACCGCCAGTTGCCGTCCAGAAGTGCTGTACGCACAGTCAACAGTCCCTCCTCTGTTATTGGGGTTCAGTAACGTCAGCTGTTCCCCTGCTGTGTGTGTGGCAATCCCTCCTACCTCCTCCAACCTCCTCCTCCTCCACCTGTCCCTGGGCTCCAACACCGCCAGTTGCCGTCCAGAAGTGCTGTAGGCACAGTCAACAGTCCCTCCTCTGTTATTGGGGTTCAGTAACGTCAGCTGTTCCCCTGCTGTGTGTGTGGCAATCCCTCCTACCTCCTCCAACCTCCTCCTCCTCCACCTGTCCCTGGGCTCCAACACCGCCAGTTGCCGTCCAGAAGTGCTGTACGCACAGTCAACAGTCCCTCCTCTGTTATTGGGGTTCAGTAACGTCAGCTGTTCCCCTGCTGTGTGTGTGGCAATCCCTCCTACCTCCTCCAACCTCCTCCAACCTCCTCCTCCTCCACCTGTCCCTGGGCTCCAACACCGCCAGTTGCCGTCCAGAAGTGCTGTACGCACAGTCAACAGTCCCTCCTCTGTTATTGGGGTTCAGTAACGTCAGCTGTTCCCCTGCTGTGTGTGTGGCAATCCCTCCTACCTCCTCCAACCTCCTCCTCCTCCACCTGTCCCTGGGCTCCAACACCGCCAGTTGCCGTCCAGAAGTGCTGTACGCACAGTCAACAGTCCCTCCTCTGTTATTGGGGTTCAGTAACGTCAGCTGTTCCCCTGCTGTGTGTGTGGCAATCCCTCCTACCTCCTCCAACCTCCTCCTCCTCCACCTGTCCCTGGGCTCCAACACCGCCAGTTGCCGTCCAGAAGTGCTGTACGCACAGTCAACAGTCCCTCCTCTGTTATTGGGGTTCAGTAACGTCAGCTGTTCCCCTGCTGTGTGTGTGGCAATCCCTCCTACCTCCTCCAACCTCCTCCTCCTCCACCTGTCCCTGGGCTCCAACACCGCCAGTTGCCGTCCAGAAGTGCTGTACGCACAGTCAACAGTCCCTCCTCTGTTATTGGGGTTCAGTAACGTCAGCTGTTCCCCTGCTGTGTGTGTGGCAATCCCTCCTACCTCCTCCAACCTCCTCCAACCTCCTCCTCCTCCACCTGTCCCTGGGCTCCAACACCGCCAGTTGCCGTCCAGAAGTGCTGTACGCACAGTCAACAGTCCCTCCTCTGTTATTGGGGTTCAGTAACGTCAGCTGTTCCCCTGCTGTGTGTGTGGCAATCCCTCCTACCTCCTCCAACCTCCTCCTCCTCCACCTGTCCCTGGGCTCCAACACCGCCAGTTGCCGTCCAGAAGTGCTGTACGCACAGTCAACAGTCCCTCCTCTGTTATTGGGGTTCAGTAACGTCAGCTGTTCCCCTGCTGTGTGTGTGGCAATCCCTCCTACCTCCTCCAACCTCCTCCTCCTCCACCTGTCCCTGGGCTCCAACACCGCCAGTTGCCGTCCAGAAGTGCTGTACGCACAGTCAACAGTCCCTCCTCTGTTATTGGGGTTCAGTAACGTCAGCTGTTCCCCTGCTGTGTGTGTGGCAATCCCTACTACCTCCTCCAACCTCCTCCAACCTCCTCCTCCTCCACCTGTCCCTGGGCTCCAACACCGCCAGTTGCCGTCCAGAAGTGCTGTACGCACAGTCAACAGTCCCTCCTCTGTTATTGGGGTTCAGTAACGTCAGCTGTTCCCCTGCTGTGTGTGTGGCAATCCCTCCTACCTCCTCCAACCTCCTCCTCCTCCACCTGTCCCTGGGCTCCAACACCGCCAGTTGCCGTCCAGAAGTGCTGTAGGCACAGTCAACAGTCCCTCCTCTGTTATTGGGGTTCAGTAACGTCAGCTGTTCCCCTGCTGTGTGTGTGGCAATCCCTCCTACCTCCTCCAACCTCCTCCAACCTCCTCCTCCTCCACCTGTCCCTGGGCTCCAACACCGCCAGTTGCCGTCCAGAAGTGCTGTACGCACAGAGCCAAACACCTCGCCAATGTGTTAGTGGGGTTCAGCACCGCCAGCTGTTCCCCTGCTGTGTATACGGCAACGTGTACTGTGACCGCCACGCAGTCACAACAAGTTTACTTTAAGGGAACCTGTCCCCCCCCCCCCCCAGGCGTTTGTTACTGAAGGAGCCACCTTGTGCAGCAGTAATGATGCAAAGGGAAAAAGTGCCTCTTTTCGTGGTGCTCCTTGCATATGCTGAACCTAACACTTATGAAATGTGTCCCCTCACAGCGTTCAACCGTCCGGTAGGTGGAACTTTCCTTTGTCATGTGACGCAGCACAGCCGTCATTTTTACCCCCTTGTCGCCGTGCGCCGCCTCCTCAGCGTTGTTTGAATCTGTCCCGGAGCCTGCGCTGTTAGGTTACCCCTTGGCCATGCACACATTTTGCGCTGCCCGTCTTCTGACATCATTTGCTGTCAGGCTGGCTGCGCCTGTGCGGGTGCGCTGTCCGAGATTCAGCCTCGCGGTGTCGTCTAATGTAATCCCACCGCGGGCCTGGGATCCGTGTCCATGCGCAGTGCATATCCTCGCCTCTCACTCCCCTCCCTACGGCTTCTAATGACTGTTCGGTGTCAGCTGGTCCCTAATAGCATGCCACGGCCGTGACACCGCACAGTCTTTAGAAGCCGTAGGGAGGGGAGTGAGAGGCGAGGATATGCACTGCGCATGGACACGGATCCCAGGCCCGCGGTGGGATTACATTAGACGACACCGCGAGGCTGAATCTCGGACAGCGCACCCGCACAGGCGCAGCCAGCCTGACAGCAAATGATGTCAGAAGACGGACAGCACAAAATGTGTGCATGGCCAAGGGGTAACCTAACAGCGCAGGCTCCGGGACAGATTCAAACAACGCTGAGGAGGCGGCGCACGGCGACAAGGGGGTAAAAATGACGGCTGTGCTGCGTCACATGACAAAGGAAAGTTCCACCGACCGGACGGTTGAACGCTGTGAGGGGACACATTTCATAAGTGTTAGGTTCAGCATCTGCAAGGACCATAATTAAAAGAGCTAAGTTTACCTTTTCCAGCATTAGTGCTGTACACGATGGCTCTTCCAGCTACAAACGCCTGGGGGGGGGGGTTAAAGGTTTCCTTTCAACTTGCTCCAGTGCAGGCTTCGGCCTACACTCCGCTCCCCCTGCTCCTCCTGCTGTCCCTGGGCTCTAACACACCGCCAGTTGGGGCCCAGATGTGCTAGCTGCACAGAGAAAAACACCTCGCCAATGTGTCAGTGGGGTCCAGCACCGCCAGCTGTTCCCCTGCTGTGTAGCCGGCAACGTGTCCTGCAAAAGCCACGCAGACACAACAGACCCAAAGCTGCCGCCAGTGCAGGCTTCGGCCTACACTCCCCTCCCCCTGCTCCTCCTCCTCCTGCTCCTCCTCCTGCTGTCCCTGGGCTCTAACACACCGCCAGTTGGGGCCCAGATGTGCTAGCTGCACAGAGAAAAACACCTCGCCAATGTGTCAGTGGGGTCCAGCACCGCCAGCTGTTCCCCTGCTGTGCAGCCGGCATCGTGTCCTGCAAAAGCCACGCAGACACAAGAACTGAAATTGAAGGGAACCTGTCCCCCCTCCCCCAGGCGTTTTTACGTTATCCAGCCACCTTGTACAGCGGTAATGCTGCATGTGTGCAAGGTGGCTCAGAAACGTATTCTCCTCGCACATGTGGAACTGAAAACACGTCTGAAATGTGTCCTCTGTGTGACCAGTTAACCGTCCCGGTGGTGTGACTTTCCTTTGTAATGACACGCTGCAACCCCCTTGGTAGCGCTGCCCGTCTTCTGGCATCATTGTTTGGCTGGCTGTGCCTCTGCGGCCGCCCTGACCCACACAACGCCCCTCGGTGTCTTATTTATTGGGACTGCGAGGGTGTGATTCATGGGCAGGATCAGTGCATCAGTTTGCCTGTCCCTCCTCTCCTTCCGCCTTCTTCGGACTGTGCGGCTTCATGGCCGTGGCATGCGATAAGGGATCAGATGACGCCGCACAGTCTGAAGCGGGTGTAAGGACCCGAGTGTGAGAGGCCAACATATGTGCTGCGCCAGGCCCTGAATCCCAGCCCCGCAGTGTTTTAACAATGTTAAGACACTGCGGGGCTGGGATTCATGGTCATCGCGAACCGCACCGGCCGACATTACATGATGCCAGAAGATGGGCAGCGCTAACGGCGCTAGGCCAGGGGATAACACGACAGCGCAGACTCCTGTACAGCAAATAACAACGCTCGGGAGGCTGCACCCAGCACCAAGGTGGGATTCTTGACACCTGTGCTGCGTCTCATTACAAAGGGAACTCGCGCCTCCATTACACAGTTTGACTGTATAAAGGGCTGAATGTTATACGTGTTCCATTCAGCGTGTGCAAGGAGAAAAATTACAAGAGCAACCTTTGACTTGCGCAGCACTGCTGCTGCATAAGCTGTGGCTCTTCTACTTTGTAACCCCTGAGGGGGGGTTAAAGGTGACTTTTGAAATCGGTTCAATTAGGCTTCGGCCTACACTCTGCTCCACCTGCAGAGCCCGGGCTCCAACAACGCTAGTTGCTGTCCGGAAGTGCTGGCTGCACAGAGCCAAACACCTCGCCAATGTGTCAGTGGGGTCCAGCACCGCCAGCTGTTCCCCTGCTGTGTAGCCGGCAACGTGTCCTGCAAAAGCCACGCAGACACAACAGACCCAAAGCTGCCGCCAGTGCAGGCTTCGGCCTACACTCCCCTCCCCCTGCTCCTCCTCCTCCTGCTCCTCCTCCTGCTGTCCCTGGGCTCTAACACACCGCCAGTTGGGGCCCAGATGTGCTAGCTGCACAGAGAAAAACACCTCGCCAATGTGTCAGTGGGGTCCAGCACCGCCAGCTGTTCCCCTGCTGTGCAGCCGGCATCGTGTCCTGCAAAAGCCACGCAGACACAAGAACTGAAATTGAAGGGAACCTGTCCCCCCTCCCCCAGGCGTTTTTACGTTATCCAGCCACCTTGTACAGCGGTAATGCTGCATGTGTGCAAGGTGGCTCAGAAACGTATTCTCCTCGCACATGTGGAACTGAAAACACGTCTGAAATGTGTCCTCTGTGTGACCAGTTAACCGTCCCGGTGGTGTGACTTTCCTTTGTAATGACACGCTGCAACCCCCTTGGTAGCGCTGCCCGTCTTCTGGCATCATTGTTTGGCTGGCTGCGCCTCTGCGGCCGCCCTGACCCACACAACGCCCCTCGGTGTCTTATTTATTGGGACTGCGAGGGTGTGATTCATGGGCAGGATCAGTGCATCAGTTTGCCTGTCCCTCCTCTCCTTCCGCCTTCTTCGGACTGTGCGGCTTCATGGCCGTGGCATGCGATAAGGGATCAGATGACGCCGCACAGTCTGAAGCGGGTGTAAGGACCCGAGTGTGAGAGGCCAACATATGTGCTGCGCCAGGCCCTGAATCCCAGCCCCGCAGTGTTTTAACAATGTTAAGACACTGCGGGGCTGGGATTCATGGTCATCGCGAACCGCACCGGCCGACATTACATGATGCCAGAAGATGGGCAGCGCTAACGGCGCTAGGCCAGGGGATAACACGACAGCGCAGACTCCTGTACAGCAAATAACAACGCTCGGGAGGCTGCACCCAGCACCAAGGTGGGATTCTTGACACCTGTGCTGCGTCTCATTACAAAGGGAACTCGCGCCTCCATTACACAGTTTGACTGTATAAAGGGCTGAATGTTATACGTGTTCCATTCAGCGTGTGCAAGGAGAAAAATTACAAGAGCAACCTTTGACTTGCGCAGCACTGCTGCTGCATAAGCTGTGGCTCTTCTACTTTGTAACCCCTGAGGGGGGGTTAAAGGTGACTTTTGAAATCGGTTCAATTAGGCTTCGGCCTACACTCTGCTCCACCTGCAGAGCCCGGGCTCCAACAACGCTAGTTGCTGTCCGGAAGTGCTGGCTGCACAGAGCCAAACACCTCGCCAATGTGTCAGTGGGGTCCAGCACCGCCAGCTGTTCCCCTGCTGTGTAGCCGGCAACGTGTCCTGCAAAAGCCACGCAGACACAACAGACCCAAAGCTGCCGCCAGTGCAGGCTTCGGCCTACACTCCCCTCCCCCTGCTCCTCCTCCTCCTGCTCCTCCTCCTGCTGACCCTGGGCTCTAACACACCGCCAGTTGGGGCCCAGATGTGCTAGCTGCACAGAGAAAAACACCTCGCCAATGTGTCAGTGGGGTCCAGCACCGCCAGCTGTTCCCCTGCTGTGCAGCCGGCATCGTGTCCTGCAAAAGCCACGCAGACACAAGAACTGAAATTGAAGGGAACCTGTCCCCCCTCCCCCAGGCGTTTTTACGTTATCCAGCCACCTTGTACAGCGGTAATGCTGCATGTGTGCAAGGTGGCTCAGAAACGTATTCTCCTCGCACATGTGGAACTGAAAACACGTCTGAAATGTGTCCTCTGTGTGACCAGTTAACCGTCCCGGTGGTGTGACTTTCCTTTGTAATGACACGCTGCAACCCCCTTGGTAGCGCTGCCCGTCTTCTGGCATCATTGTTTGGCTGGCTGCGCCTCTGCGGCCGCCCTGACCCACACAACGCCCCTCGGTGTCTTATTTATTGGGACTGCGAGGGTGTGATTCATGGGCAGGATCAGTGCATCAGTTCGCCTGTCCCTCCTCTCCTTCCGCCTTCTTCGGACTGTGCGGCTTCATGGCCGTGGCATGCGATAAGGGATCAGATGACGCCGCACAGTCTGAAGCGGGTGTAAGGACCCGAGTGTGAGAGGCCAACATATGTGCTGCGCCAGGCCCTGAATCCCAGCCCCGCAGTGTTTTAACAATGTTAAGACACTGCGGGGCTGGGATTCATGGTCATCGCGAACCGCACCGGCCGACATTACATGATGCCAGAAGATGGGCAGCGCTAACGGCGCTAGGCCAGGGGATAACACGACAGCGCAGACTCCTGTACAGCAAATAACAACGCTCGGGAGGCTGCACCCAGCACCAAGGTGGGATTCTTGACACCTGTGCTGCGTCTCATTACAAAGGGAACTCGCGCCTCCATTACACAGTTTGACTGTATAAAGGGCTGAATGTTATACGTGTTCCATTCAGCGTGTGCAAGGAGAAAAATTACAAGAGCAACCTTTGACTTGCGCAGCACTGCTGCTGCATAAGCTGTGGCTCTTCTACTTTGTAACCCCTGAGGGGGGGTTAAAGGTGACTTTTGAAATCGGTTCAATTAGGCTTCGGCCTACACTCTGCTCCACCTGCAGAGCCCGGGCTCCAACAACGCTAGTTGCTGTCCGGAAGTGCTGGCTGCACAGAGCCAAACACCTCGCCAATGTGTCAGTGGGGTCCAGCACCGCCAGCTGTTCCCCTGCTGTGTAGCCGGCAACGTGTCCTGCAAAAGCCACGCAGACACAACAGACCCAAAGCTGCCGCCAGTGCAGGCTTCGGCCTACACTCCCCTCCCCCTGCTCCTCCTCCTCCTGCTCCTCCTCCTGCTGACCCTGGGCTCTAACACACCGCCAGTTGGGGCCCAGATGTGCTAGCTGCACAGAGAAAAACACCTCGCCAATGTGTCAGTGGGGTCCAGCACCGCCAGCTGTTCCCCTGCTGTGCAGCCGGCATCGTGTCCTGCAAAAGCCACGCAGACACAAGAACTGAAATTGAAGGGAACCTGTCCCCCCTCCCCCAGGCGTTTTTACGTTATCCAGCCACCTTGTACAGCGGTAATGCTGCATGTGTGCAAGGTGGCTCAGAAACGTATTCTCCTCGCACATGTGGAACTGAAAACACGTCTGAAATGTGTCCTCTGTGTGACCAGTTAACCGTCCCGGTGGTGTGACTTTCCTTTGTAATGACACGCTGCAACCCCCTTGGTAGCGCTGCCCGTCTTCTGGCATCATTGTTTGGCTGGCTGCGCCTCTGCGGCCGCCCTGACCCACACAACGCCCCTCGGTGTCTTATTTATTGGGACTGCGAGGGTGTGATTCATGGGCAGGATCAGTGCATCAGTTCGCCTGTCCCTCCTCTCCTTCCGCCTTCTTCGGACTGTGCGGCTTCATGGCCGTGGCATGCGATAAGGGATCAGATGACGCCGCACAGTCTGAAGCGGGTGTAAGGACCCGAGTGTGAGAGGCCAACATATGTGCTGCGCCAGGCCCTGAATCCCAGCCCCGCAGTGTTTTAACAATGTTAAGACACTGCGGGGCTGGGATTCATGGTCATCGCGAACCGCACCGGCCGACATTACATGATGCCAGAAGATGGGCAGCGCTAACGGCGCTAGGCCAGGGGATAACACGACAGCGCAGACTCCTGTACAGCAAATAACAACGCTCGGGAGGCTGCACCCAGCACCAAGGTGGGATTCTTGACACCTGTGCTGCGTCTCATTACAAAGGGAACTCGCGCCTCCATTACACAGTTTGACTGTATAAAGGGCTGAATGTTATACGTGTTCCATTCAGCGTGTGCAAGGAGAAAAATTACAAGAGCAACCTTTGACTTGCGCAGCACTGCTGCTGCATAAGCTGTGGCTCTTCTACTTTGTAACCCCTGAGGGGGGGTTAAAGGTGACTTTTGAAATCGGTTCAATTAGGCTTCGGCCTACACTCTGCTCCACCTGCAGAGCCCGGGCTCCAACAACGCTAGTTGCTGTCCGGAAGTGCTGGCTGCACAGAGCCAAACACCTCGCCAATGTGTCAGTGGGGTCCAGCACCGCCAGCTGTTCCCCTGCTGTGTAGCCGGCAACGTGTCCTGCAAAAGCCACGCAGACACAACAGACCCAAAGCTGCCGCCAGTGCAGGCTTCGGCCTACACTCCCCTCCCCCTGCTCCTCCTCCTCCTGCTCCTCCTCCTGCTGACCCTGGGCTCTAACACACCGCCAGTTGGGGCCCAGATGTGCTAGCTGCACAGAGAAAAACACCTCGCCAATGTGTCAGTGGGGTCCAGCACCGCCAGCTGTTCCCCTGCTGTGCAGCCGGCATCGTGTCCTGCAAAAGCCACGCAGACACTTGCTCTTGTACCTTCTGCTCCCCATCCTGGTTCCAGTACCGTCAGCTGGTTCCGGGCAGAGCCTTTGGCTTAGGTGCCTCCCTTTGGTATCCGAGTTCCACCAACGTCAGGTGGTCCTTGGTAGTGCTTTCAGGCACGGGTACCTCCTGCTTAGTAACCGGGTTCCAGTAACGTCAGCTGGTCCTCGGTAGTTCCATTGGCTCTTGGACCTTCGGCTACCCATCCGGGTTCCAGCACCGTCAGCTGGTTCTCGGCAGTGTCTTTTGCTCTTGTACCTTCTGCTCCCCATCCTGGTTCCAGTACCGTCAGCTGGTTCCGGGCAGAGCCTTTGGCTTAGGTGCCTCCCTCTGGGTATCCGAGTTCCACCAACGTCAGGTGGTCCTTGGTAGTGCTTTCAGCACAGGTACCTCCTGCTTAGTAACCGGGTTCCAGTAAAGTCAGCTGGTCCTCGGTAGTTCCATTGGCTCTTGGACCTTCGGGTAGCCATCCGAGTTCCAGTTCCATCAGCTGGTTCTCGGCATTTTCTCAGCCTTCTTGTACCTTCTGCTACATTTCCAAGTTCAAGAGACTAAACACAATGACCCAGAAGACCACCCCTAAGATGACGACGACACCAGAGACGACAACCACCGTGATGACGACGACCCTGGAGACGATGACCCCGAAGACCACCCCGATGACGACGACCCCGGAGACGACGACCCTGAAGACCACCCCGATGACGACGACCCCGGAGACGACGACCCTGGAGACGACGACGACCTGGAAGACCGAGAAGCAGAAGAACAAGAGGCTGCAGAACAAAGAGCAGAAGGACATTAAGCATAACACAAAATATCAGAGCAAAAAATATTATGTAAATTATATGCAGAAGAAGACTAAGCAGTGTATGGGGGTGAGTCCGTTCCTCCTCGTGGTGCCCCTGGATAAAGCCTGATGCTGCAGGCCAAACTGAACGCGGACAAATGTAACTGTTTTGTGACAGGCAGAACGGAAGGTGTAATCTTCAAACTTTTATAGATAACAACTACGGGAATGCCTGTCACAAATAAGAATATGATGAAGAAGTTGAATATGATGAAGATAATAGTAAAATAAAAAGAATATGAACAATGTAACCCAAAAAATAATAGGTAGAAGATGAAGAAGAAGATGAATAAGGTGAAGAAGTTGATGTCAAAGAAGCTGATGATGAGGATAATTAAGAAGAAAGTGTGGGAGAAGTAAAAAAGAAGGTGAAGGGCGTGGAAGTAGTGAAACATCAATATCTGACATAAAAAAAAAAAAAAAACATAGTCAAATTCTTTCTAACGCCGAACTTCATAAAAAAAAAAAAAAAATCCTGCTATTCTATTACATTGGGCTAAACCTCTGTCCCTTTAATATCTCCACCACGTCCCCCAATACATCCTACAATATTTTTAGTTGTTTTCCTTCATGTAGAATGAACCTACAAGTGTATAAAGGGTTTATTTTAATTCCGATATTTTCGTCCCATTGACTTGCATTGGGATCGGGTATCGGTATCGGATTGGATTCCGATACTGTGACGGTATCGGCCGATACTTTCCGATACCGATACTTTCCGATATCGGAAAGTATCGCTCAACACTATTGTGTAATAAAAAGGCTGCTACGGGTCATAACTTAACAATGTAGCAGGACAAAATGTGTTCTAGTGGTGTCCCAACTAGACCTGCATCTTAGGCCAAGCCCACTTTGCATTCAGCACTGATTTGATGGCTTTCATCCAGGACATCCTTCCGAATCTCTGGAAAATGGGATTCAGGTGTCCCCCATGCAAAGCCATTGAAATGGCCCTTAATGACCAGAGGTATTTTCGTTTTTGCGTTTCCATTTTTTTCTCCTCTGTTCCCCAGAGCCATAACTTTTTTATGTTTCCATCAATAAGGCCATGTGATGGCTTGTTTTTTTTGTGGGATGAGTTGTACTTTTGAATGGCACCATTGCTTTTACCACATCATGAACTGGAAAACGGTAAAAAATATTCCAAATGCAGTGAAATTGCAACAAAGTGCAATTCCATAATTGTTTTTTGGATTTTCTTTTACCATGCTCAATAAATGCTAAAACTGACCTGTCATTATGATTCTCCAGGTCATTATGAGTTTGCAGACACCAAACATGTCTAGGTTCTTTTTTTATTTAAGTGGTGAAGAAAATTCCAAAGTTTGTAAAAAAAAAATAAATAAAAAAAATGTTGCCATTTTCCGAGACCCGTAGCGTCTCCATTTTTCAGGATCTGGGGCCAGGTGAGGGATTATTTTTTGCGCACCAATCTGACATTTTTATTGATACCATTTTGGTGTGTATATCGCCCATTTGATCGCATTTTATTGCAATGTTGCAGCAAATAAAAAAACGTAATTCTGGCGTTTCAATTCTTTTTATCGCTACGCGTTTGCCGATTGGATTATTTTATTTTTTTATATGATAGATCGGGCAATTCTGAACGTGGCAATACCAAATATGTGTATTTATTTTTTTATTTTTTATTTTGAATGGGGCGAAAGGTGGGTGATTTGAACTTTAATATTTTTTACATTTTTTAAATATTTGTAAAAACATTTTTTTCTACTTTACACTTGCTTCAATAGTCTCCATGGGAGACTAGAAGCTGCGATCATCCGATTGCTCCTGCTACACAGAGCAGGGCATCAGCCTTGTTCTGTGTAGCAGAAATGCTCACTTGCTGTGAGAGCCGATCGCTGGGCTGTGCTCATAGCTATCCGGCAATGACAACCACAGAAGTCTCCTGCAGACCCTACGTTGTCATGCCAACCCATGCAGCCTTAAAATAAGAACAATACAATAATAACACCTCAGGGATCAATGTTCATATATCAATTAGCTTAAAAAATTAAGTTATATATAAATATAGTGAATAGCCCTGGTGTTATATCAAAGGAGTGGTAAGCACTCAGAATGAGGGAAAAACAACTGTAATAAAACATGTGCAAGTATCAGAACAAATTATGCAAAATTAAAAGTATATAAAAATAAAAATTAACAATATAATCAATACTACGAGTGATGGACCCAAGGATAAAAGGAGAACAATACACTAGGCCATATTCAATTGGGATATGTGGACTACTAGTAAAGGTATTTAAAAATCTTCAAGAATTTAGTGAAATAAAAATCAATCAAAGAAAATAATAATCATTATTAAATTAATAAAATGTTTGAAACTCAAATGTACTCCAAGCGTTAAGGAAAATAAAGGCCCTTGTGAAAACAAATAAAGTGCAGCAGTGTAAAAAATGAGCAGCAGAAACTCCATACAGCACACAAAGTGCAAATATAAGATAAAGAATGGATGTCTGTACCTTCAGGTCCACCAGGTCCTAATGACACGCACACCCCGACGCGCGTTTCAGAAATGGATTCCTTCATCAGGGGGTGCATGTGATGGCTTGTTTTTTGCCAAACGAGTGGTACTTTTGAATGACACCATTGGTTTTCCAATATAGTGTACTGGAAAATGGGAAAAAATCAAAGTGCAATGAAATAACAAAAAAAAGTGCAATTCCACAATAGTTTTTTTTTTTTGTTTGTTTTTACCATGTTCACTAAATGCTAAAACTTATCTTCCATTATGACTCTCCAGGGCATTACAAGTTCATAGAAACCAATCAAGTATAGGTTATTTTTTATATAAGTGGTGAAAAAAATCCAAAGTTTTTTGAAAAAAATTAAAATAAAAATGGCATATAGAGTCTCCATTTTTTGTGAACTAAGGCTGGGTGAGGGCTTATTTTTTGCGTGATGAGCTGATGTTTTTATTTATGCCATTTTGGTGTGCATACGGTCTTTTGATCGTCCGTTATTGCATTTTGAGGCAATGTTGCTGTGACCAAAAAAATGTAATTCTGGCATTTTGATTTTTTTCTCGTTTAACGATCGGATTAATTCTTTTTAAATATATATTGATAGATAAAGCGATTCTGAATGTGACGATACCAAATATGTGTATTTT
The DNA here is from genome assembly GCF_051348905.1 of Ranitomeya variabilis. Classification (NCBI taxonomy): domain Eukaryota; kingdom Metazoa; phylum Chordata; class Amphibia; order Anura; family Dendrobatidae; genus Ranitomeya; species Ranitomeya variabilis. Next base: position 819,905,126 of record NC_135232.1, on the reverse strand, counting down.
TTTAATTGTTTTATTTTGAATGGGGAAAAAGGTGGGTGATTTGAACTTTCATTTTTTTTTTGTTTTTAAAAACATTTTTTTCTACTTTACACTAGCTGCAGTAGTCTTTGTGGGAGACTAGAAGCTGCGATCATCCGATTGCTCCTGCTACACAGAGCAGGGCTTCAGCCTTGTTCTGTGTAACAGAAATGCTCACTTGCTATGAGAGCCGATCGCTGGGCGGTGCTCATAGCTATCCGGCAATGACAACCACAGGAGTCTCCTGCAGACCCCGGGTTGTCATGTCAACCTATCGGAGACCCATGGTCATGTGACACGGGCGCCAATGGGCCGGTTAGTGACATGCATCTGGCGCGAGCATGTTAAATGCCACTGTCAGAGATTGACAGCGGCATTTAACATGTTAACAACCGCGGATAAGTTACACAGTAAGGGCTTGTTGAACTAATAGACCTATAATGTCAGATATCAGCAAAGTGTCATATTTTCTTTTACATTTCAAATGAGAAATTTGTTAAATGCTCTAGTAAAAGTTATTTTACAATTATTTTTTGTCTTTTCCATAGTGCAACATTTTTGATGAACATGATTAGACATAAAGAGATATCCTTGGATTTGCAGATTAAAACCCTTTACTTTGCTATAAATATTCATTGTTGGGTGCCAAATTATTGGCACAGAAACATACCTAAGACTCACTTGTAATATTAAAGACCTACTCAGTAGTAAACCAAAATCTACAATCTTCCATATACAGTATTTGCTACCATATCTTAGCTTTATAACCCAAGTAATTTCCTATTTGAATTCCTCTTCCCAGTCTTCCAGCTCTAAAAAAAAAAAACTTTATGCACATTGTGATATAAAATGCCATTTTAAGTTTTTATGCATTATTGAATGCATACTGGATGTCGGAGTTTTATTTTTTTTTATAGCTTTATACTTTTATTTAGAAATGACTTTTTTGAACAGAATGAAATGACAGCACATAATAAAACAAGCATAGTCGAGGAAAATGCCTATTAACCATATTTGTTGAACTTTGTTCACTGTCAAAGTCCAATTGTATGTTGAAACCTCAGGTGTGCAACCTTAAAAAAAGACAGAAAAGGGCATAAGCAACAAGAAAGGGGAGGGAAAAGAAAGAAATGGGAAGAGAAAAAAAGGGGATTACTAATATGGTACCTCAATCAGCAATATTAAAAAAAAAAAAGGCTCAAAAACAGAAAAAAGGCACAAAATATCAAGTGTTGTGGTGGATACAAGCCAATAGTTTTTAGGTTAAAACATTGACAACAAATCTATGTTGCGGTAACTTTTCTGCCAAACGTTGATAAGTCAAATTGCATTTACACTGAGCAATAGTTATATCACAATTATACTATAACACTGATGAGGTCAAAGTAATAAAAAAAACTTTGAATGAGATCATAATTCCCCCTCACTTGTACTTTTCATTTGGATTATAAGTTTCCTCCATTGGCATCGTTACCAGCTCGGGCAGTGTCCGGGTGTAAAAAGTGTATTGGCTAGAATGCTGTCTTTCTCTCAGGGCTGTCCCACACGTCCAGATAATTCCGGTACCGGAAAAAATCGGTACCGGAGTTATCCGTGTCCATGTGCCCGTGAGCTCACGTAGGCCATGCGTGCGGCACACGTGTGCCGCCCGTGTGCCGAGTGGGTACCACACGGAGCGTGTGGTACCCACGCGTGTGGTACACTGCATCGTGCTGAAGCCGCGATTCATATCTTCTGTGCAGCAGCGTTTGCTGCATAGAAGATATGAATAATAGTGTTTAAAAGAAAGATCTATCTGTCTGCCGCCCTCCCACCCCCGCTGTTCTGAAAATACTCACCCGCTTCCCTCGTTGGCTGTCGATGCTTCCTGTGCTGGCCGACCCTTCTACTGTATGCGGTCACGTGGGGCCGCTCATTTACAGTCATGAATAGGCGGCTCAACCCCTATGGGAGGTGGAGCCACATACACTGTGTTCCAAATTATTATGCAAATTGGATTTAAGTCTGATAATGATTTAATTGTTTTGTTTTTCAAATAAACTCGTGGATGGTATTGTGTCTCAGGGCTCAATGGATCACTGAAATCAATCTTAAACACATGGGATAATTAGTTTTCCAGGTGATTCTAATTAAAGGAAAACTACTTAAAAATGATGTTCCACATTATTAAGCAGGTCACAGTTTTCAAGTAACATGGGAAAGAAAAAGGATCTCTCTGCTGCTGAAAAGCATCAAATAGTGCAATGCCTTGGTGAAGGGATGAAAACATTAGAAATTTCCCGAAAACTTAAGCGTGATCATCGTACTGTTGAGAGATTTGTGGCTGTATCTGAGCACAAATGTGTTTGTGCTGATAAAGGCATAATAAGGAAGATTTCTGCAAGGCAAGTTCATCAGATTAAGAGAGCAGCTGCTAAAAAGCCATTACAAACCAGCAAACAGTTATTTGAAGCTGCTGGTGCCTCTGGAGTCCCTCAAACCTCAAGGTGTAGGATCCTTCAAAGGCTTGCTGTGGTGCATAAACCTACTATTCGGCCACCCTTAAACAGTGTTCACAAGCAGAAATGGTTGAATTGGGCCCACACATACATGAAGACTAATTTCCAAACATTCTTGTTTACTGATGAGTGTCGAGCAACCCTGGATGGTCCAGATGGATGGAGTAGTGGATGATTGGTGGATGGCCACCATGTCCCAACAAGGCTGCAACGTCAGCAAGGAGGTGGAGGAGTCATGTTTTGGGCCGGGAATCATGGAGAAACAGCTGGTAGGGCCCTTTAAGGTTCCTGAAGGTGTGAAAATGACCTCTGCAAAGTATATAGAGTTTCTGACTGACAACTTTCCTCCATGGTATAAAAAGCAGAAATGTGCCTTCAGGAGCAAAATCATCTTCATGTTGACAATGCACCATCTCATGCTGCAAAGAAAACCTCTGAGTCATTGGCTGCTATGGGCATAAAAGGAGATAAACTCATGGTGTGGCCACCATCTTCCCCTGACCTCAACCCTATAGAGAACCTTTGGAGTATCATCAAGCAAAAGATCTATGAGGGTGGGAGGCAGTTCACATCAAAACAGCAGCTCTGGGAGGCTATTCTGACTTCATGCAAAGAAATACAAGCAGAAACTCAATGGATGCAGGAATTGTGAAGGTGATCTCAAAGAAGGTTCCTATGGTAACATGTAACTTGGCCTGTTAGGAGGTTTTGGAGTTAAATAGCTTTTTTGTTCAGTGAATGTGACCTCCTAATGCTGCAAATTCCAAAAATGAGCATTTTCAGTTCTTTAAAACATATCAAATGTTTAGAAATTCTACTGTGCGTAATAATTTAGAACAGTGCGTTTTAAGTTTTTATTCATTTTGGAGATTATACTGTTATCATTGGGAGGTTTCTTCAATAAAATTCAATGTATAATCTAACGGGTGATGACTTTTATTAGACTGACTGTCATTTGCACTGACCATTTAGGAAAATCAGAGAAAAATGTCATTTGCATAATAATTTGGAACATAGTGTATTCATGACTCTAATCGGCGGCCCCACGTGACCGCATACAGTAGAAGGGGCGGCCAGCACAGGACACTGCGAGGGAGCCGGGTGAGTATTTTCAGAACAGCGGGGGGGCGCACAGGGGGTGGGAGGGCGGCTTACAGATAGATCTTTCTTTTAAACACTATTATTCATATCTTCTATGCAGCAAACGCTGCTGCACAGAAGATATGAATGGCGGCTTCAGCACCATGTGGGGGGGACAGCGATTACTGTAGCGCTGTCTCCTGCATGCCACAGGGACTGCACACGGAGACTGTCCGTGTGTGGTCCATGTTTTACACGGACCCATTGACTTTAATGGGTTCGTGTAATACATGCGCTCCCACGAACACTGACATGTCTCCGTGTTTGGCACACGGAGACACGGTCCGCAAAAAATCAATGACATCTGCACAGATGCATTGATTTTTATGGATCTACGTGTGTCAGTGTCTCCGGTATGTGAGGAAACTGTCACCTCACGTACCGGAGCCACTGACGTGTGAAACCGGCCTCATACTGTTTAGTGGCTGCTGCGGGTACTGAGGATCTGCTCCTAATCAAACAGTGGCTGATCTGCAGTACGTGACAGCAGCCACTAAAAAGTGTGGTAGAGACGTGGTTATTCTGCACCATACATTGTTTACATCCGTCCACTGCAGAAGGTAGTATTAGCTGATTTGTTAGGGTGGTAGGACACATCAATAAGTGACATGACACATCAATAAGTGATAGGACACATCAATACGTGATAGGACAAGTGATAGGACACATCAAAAGGTGACAAGACACAGCAATAATGGTAGAACACATCAATAATTGGTAGGACACATCAATAAGTGATAAGACTCATCAATAAGTGACAGGACTCATCAATAAGTGATAGGACACATCAATACGTGATAGGACACATCAATAAGTGGTAGGACACATCAATACGTGATAGGACTCATCAATACGTGATAGGACACATCAATAAATGACAGGACACATCAATAAGTGGTATGACACATCAATAAGTGGTAGGACACATCAATAATTGGTAGGACACATCAATTATTGGTAGGGCACATCAATAAGTGACAGGACACATCAATAAGTGGTAGGACACATCAATAAGTGACAGGACACATCAATAAGTGGTATGACACATCAATAAGTGGTAGGACACATCAATAATTGGTAGGACACATCAATAATTGGTAGGGCACATCAATAAGTGACAGGACACATCAATAAGTGGTAGGACACATCAATAAGTGGTAGGACACATCAATAAGTGGTAGGACACATCAATAATTGGTAGGGCACATCAATAATTGGTAGGACACATCAATAAGTGATAAGACTCATCAATAAGTGACAGGACTCATCAATAAGTGACAGGACTCATCAATAAGTGGTAGGACACATCAATAAGTGACATGACAGATCAATAAGTGGTAGGACACATCAATAAGTGGTATGACACATCAATAAGTGGTAGGACACATCAATAATTGGTAGGGCACATCAATAATTGGTAGGGCACATCAATAAGTGACAGGACACATCAATAAGTGGTAGGACACATCAATAAGTGGTAGGACACATCAATAAGTGACAGGACACATCACTAAGTGACAGGACACATCAATAAGTGGTAGGACACATCAATAAGTGGTAGGACACATTAATAAGTGATAGGACTCATCAGTAAGTGACAGCACACAACAATAAGTGGTAGAACACCTGAATTATTGGTTGCTTGTAAAAACTAGTTGAACATGTTTTCAATTGCTGGAAAGCATACATAAATAGTAGAGAACATCATCAACTGGAAAAAAAACATCAATAATTGTGAGGAACTGCAATAACTGTATGAACATATTGAAAACTAGTAGGACATATTACAAATTATGAGGTTTATCAATAATTTGTGAAGCACATCTATATCGGGTGGTACATTTTTTTAATATATAAGTGAGTGAGTACTGGACTATGGGGCCTTTCTCGGGGGGGGGGGGGGGGGGGCTGTATTCTATGAGGGGGCTACATTATACTCTATGGGGAGGTGGGCTGTATTTTATTCTATGGGTGGCTACATTATATTCTAGGGGGGCTGTATTCTATGAGGGAGGATTGCATCATACTCTTTGATGGGGCTACAATATATTCTATGGGCAGGTGGGCTGTATTATATTCTATGGGAGGGGGCTACATTATATTCTAGGGGGGCTGAATAATATTCTATGAGGGAGGATTGCACCATACTCTTTGATGGGGCTACATTATATTCTATGGGGAGGTGGGCTGTATTATATTCTATGGGGGGCTACATTATATTCTATGGGGGGCTGTATTATATTATATGAGGGAGGATTGCATCATACTCTATGAGGGGGCTACATTATACTATATGAGGGGGCTACATTGTATTCTATGGGGGGCTGCATCATATTCTATGGGGGCTGCATTATACTATAGGAGGGCTACATTGTATTCTATGGAGAGGCTACATTATATTATATAAGGGGGTTGCATTATATTCTATGGAGGGGCTGCATTATATTCTATGGGGGCTGCATTATATTCTATTGGGGCTGCCATATATTCTATGGAGGGGCTGCATTATATTCTTGAGGGGGCTACATTATATTCTGTGGGGTTGCTGCATTATACTCTATGGGGTGGCTGCATTATACTCTGTAGGGTGGCTGCATTATACTGTATAGAGGACTATGGATAATACATTATACTATATGAAGAACTTTGGGGTGCATTATACTATGGGAAGTGAATTGTACTAAATCGATGACTATGGCAGTGCATTATACTATATGGAGCACAAAGAGGAGTGTATTATACTATATGGAGGACTGAGCAGTGTATTTTAATATATGGAGGACTATGTGGTATGTATTATACTATATGAAGGACTGAAGAGTGTATTATACTATTTGGAAGACTGAGGAGTGTATTATACTATATGGAGGACTGAGGACTGTATTACACTATATGGAGGACTATGGGGAGTGTATAATACTATATGGAGCACTATGAAGAGTGTATTATACTATATGGAGGACTGAGCAGTGTAATTTAATATACGGAGGACTGAGGAATGTATTATTCTATATGGAGGACTATGAGGAGTGTATCTATATATATAATTGTCTAAGGGTTTTTCCGTCTGTCTGTCTGTCTGTCTTTCTTTCTGTCTGTCTGTCTGTCTGTCCTGGAAATCCAGCCTCTCTGATTGGTCGAGGCTGCCGGGCCTTGACCAATCAGAGACGTGCACAGCATGGCGACGATGATGTCATAATGGAAATCCCGCGTCTCTGATTGGTCGAGGCCGCCAGGCCTCGACCAATCAGCGACGGGCACAGTATCGACGTAGATGTCATAATGGTTGCCATGGCGACGATGATGTCATAAAGGTTGCCTCGACCAATCAGCGACGGGCACAGTCTGCCGCGAATTCTGGAATCATCTGTCATGAATCCCCAATGGCGAGGGATAGCACAGGACAAGCGAAGTATAACAAATATCGGACGAGCTCTAGGGTGATGGAACCTGGGCTGACCGCTGCCCTAAGCCTGACAAACGCAACTAGAGATAGCCAGGGAGCGTGCCTACGTTGGTTCTAGATGCCACGCACCAGCCTAAGAGCTAACTAGTACTGCAGAGAAAACAAAGACCTCACTTGCCTCCAGAGGAATTAACCCCAAAGGTATAGTTGCCCCCCACATGTATTGACGGTGAAATGAGAGGAAGGCACACACATAGAGATGATGTACACTCACCGGCCACTTTATTAGGTACACCATGCTAGTAACGGGTTGGACCCCCTTTTGCCTTCAGAACTGCCTCAATTCTTTGTGGCATAGATTCAACAAGGTGCTGGAAGCATTCCTCAGAGATTTTGGTCCATATTGACATGATGGCATCACACAGTTGCCGCAGATTTGTCGGCTGCACATCCCAAAGATGCTCCATACAAGGCAGGATGGATCCATGCTTTCATGTTGTTTACGCCAAATTCTGACCCTACCATCTGAATGTCGCAGCAGAAATCGAGACTCATCAGACCAAGCAACGTTTTTCCAATCTTCTACTGTCCAATTTCGATGAGCTTGTACAAATTGTAGCCTCAGTTTCCTGTTCTTAGCTGAAAGGAGTGGTACCCGGTGTGGTCTTCTGCTGCTGTAGCCCATCTGCCTCAAAGTTCGACGCACTGTGCGTTCAGAGATGCTCTTAAGCCTACCTTGGTTGTAACGGGTGGCGATTTGAGTCACTGTTGCCTTTCTATCAGCTCGAACCAGTCTGCCCATTCTCCTCTGACCTCTGGCATCAACAAGGCATTTCCGCCCACAGAACTGCCGCTCACTGGATTTATTTTCTTTTTCGGACCATTCTCTGTAAACCCTAGAGATGGTTGTGCGTGAAAATCCCAGTAGATCAGCAGTTTCTGAAATACTCAGACCAGCCCTTCTGGCACCAACAACCATGCCACGTTCAAAGGCACTCAAATCACCTTTCTTCCCCATACTGATGCTCGGTTTGAACTGCAGGAGATTGTCTTGACCATGTCTACATGCCTAAATGCACTGAGTTGCCGCCATGTGATTGGCTGATTAGAAATTAAGTGTTAACAAGAAGTTGGACAGGTGTACCTAATAAAGTGGCCGGTGAGTGTATATAGCTTTAGCAAATAGAGGCCCGCTGAAAACTAGAAAGCAGAATGATACAAAAGGGGACTGAGCGGTCAGCAAAAAACCCTAATCAAAAATACCATCCTGAGATTACAAGAACCCATGTGCCAACTCATGGCACATGGGGAGAACCTCAGTCCACTAGAGCAACCAGCTAGCATAGAGACATTCTAAGCATGCTGGAACAAAAACCAAACAACTGAAAATCAGCACTTAGCTTATCCTGAAAGATCTGGGAGCAGGTAGGCAGGAACCAAACAGAGCACATCTGAACACATTGATAGCCGGCAAGGGAAATGACAGAAAGGCCAGGTAAAATAGGAAACACCCAGCCTCTGATGGACAGGTGGAAACCAAAGGCCGCAACCCACCAAAGTCACCCAGTACCAGCAGTAACCACCAGAGGGAGCCCACAAACAGAATCCACAACAGTACCCCCCCCTTGAGGAGGGGTCACCGAACCCTCACGAGAACCCCCAGGGCGATCAGGGTGAGCTCTATGGAAGGCGCGGACCAAATCAGTCGCATGAACATCGGAGGCGACCACCCAGGAATTATCCTCCTGACCATAACCCTTCCACTTAACCAAATACTGGAGTTTGCGTCTGGAAACACGAGAATCCAAGATCTTTTCAACAACATACTCCAATTCTCCCTCCACCAGCACCGGAGCAGGAGGCTCGACCGAAGGAACAACGGGCACCTCATACCTCCGCAACAACGACCGATGGAACACATTATGAATAGCAAACGATGCTGGGAGATCCAAACGAAAGGATACGGGGTTAAGAATCTCCGAGATCCTATAAGGACCGATGAACCGAGGCTTGAACTTAGGAGAAGAGACCTTCATAGGGACAAAACGAGAAGACAACCACACCAAGTCCCCAACAAGAAGTCGGGGACCCACACGGCGACGGCGGTTAGCAAACTGCTGAGTCTTCTCCTGAGATAACTTCAAATTGTCCACCACCTGATTCCAAATCTGATGTAGCCTGTCCACCACCACGTCCACTCCAGGACAATCCGAAGATTCCCCCTGACCAGAGGAAAAACGAGGATGAAACCCCGAATTACAAAAAAAAGGAGAGACCAACGTGGCAGAACTAGCCCGATTATTAAGAGCAAATTCGGCCAGTGGCAAAAAAGCAACCCAGTCATCCTGATCAGCCGAAACAAAACACCTCAAATAAGTTTCCAAGGTCTGATTAGTTCGCTCCGTCTGGCCATTCGTCTGAGGATGGAATGCAGACGAGAAAGACAAATCAATGCCCATCTTGGCACAAAACGTCCGCCAAAATCTAGACACAAACTGGGATCCCCTGTCAGAAACGATATTCTCCGGAATCCCATGCAAACGAACTACGTTCTGAAAAAACAAAGGAACCAACTCAGAGGAGGAGGGCAACTTAGGCAAGGGCACCAAATGAACCATCTTAGAAAAACGGTCACACACAACCCAGATAACGGACATTTTCTGTGAAACCGGGAGATCAGAAATAAAATCCATGGAAATGTGCGTCCAAGGCCTCTTCGGGATGGGCAATGATAACAACAACCCACTAGCCCGTGAACAGCAAGGCTTAGCTCGAGCACACACTTCACAAGACTGCACAAAGGTACGCACATCCCTAGACAAGGAAGGCCACCAAAAAGACCTGGCCACCAAGTCTCTTGTACCAAATATTCCAGGATGACCAGCCAACACAGAAGAATGGACCTCGGAGATGACTCTACTGGTCCAATCATCCGGAACAAACAGTCTTTCTGGTGGACATCGATCCGGTTTATCCACCTGTAACTCCTGCAATGCGCGTCGCAAGTCTGGGGATACGGCGGACAATATTACCCCATCCCTAAGGATACCAGCAGGCCCAGTGTCTCCAGGAGAGTCAGGCACAAAACTCCTGGAAAGAGCATCCGCCTTCACATTCTTTGAACCTGGCAAGTATGAAACCACTAAATTGAAACGAGAAAAAAATAACGACCAATGAGCCTGTCTAGGATTCAAACGCCTGGCAGACTCAAGGTAAATGAGATTCTTGTGATCAGTCAAGACCACCACGCGATGCCTAGCACCCTCAAGCCAATGACGCCACTCCTCAAATGCCCACTTCATGGCCAAAAGCTCCCGATTACCCACATCATAATTGCGCTCGGCGGGCGAGAATTTTCTAGAGAAGAAAGCACATGGCTTCATCACCGAGCCATTAGAACTTCTCTGTGACAAAACCGCCCCCGCTCCAATCTCGGAAGCATCAACCTCCACCTGAAAAGGAAGTGAAACATCTGGTTGACACAACACAGGAGCAGAAGAAAACCGGCGCTTAAGTTCCCGAAAGGCCTCCACGGCCGCAGGAGACCAATCAGCAACATCAGCACCCTTTTTAGTCAAATCAGTCAAAGGTTTAACAATACTGGAAAAATTAGCAATGAACCGACGATAAAAATGAGCAAACCCCAAGAACTTCTGAAGGCTCTTAACAGATGAAGGCTGTGTCCAGTCACAAATAGCCTGAACTTTAACGGGATCCATCTCAATAGTAGAAGGAGAAAAAATGTACCCCAGAAAAGAAATCTTCTGGACTCCGAAGAGACACTTTGAGCCCTTCACAAACAGAGAATTGGCCCGCAAAACCTGAAACACCTTCCTGACCTGTAGAACATGAGACTCCCAGTCATCAGAAAACACCAAAATATCATCCAAATACACAATCATAAACTTATCCAGATATTCACGGAAAATATTGTGCATAAAGGACTGAAAGACTGACGGAGCATTGGAGAGTCCAAAAGGCATTACCAAATACTCGAAATGGCCCTCAGGCGTATTAAATGCGGTTTTCCACTCATCCCCCTGTTTTATCCGCACCAGATTATACGCACCACGAAGATCTATTTTAGTGAACCACCTAGCCCCCTTAATGCGAGCAAACAAATCAGTAAATAAAGGCAATGGATACTGGTATTTGACTGTAATCTTATTCAGAAGGCGATAATCTATACAAGGCCTCAGGGAGCCATCTTTTTTTGCCACGAAAAAAAAACCTGCTCCCAGAGTGGACGAAGATGGACGAATATGTCCTTTTTCCAAGGACTCCTTAATATAATTCCGCATAGCAGTATGCTCTGGCAGTGACAGATTAAATAAACGACCCTTAGGGAACTTACTGCCAGGAATCAATTCTATCGCACAGTCACACTCTCTATGAGGAGGGAGCGAATTGAGCTTAGGCTCCTCAAAAACATCCCTATAATCCGACAAAAACGCAGGGATCTCCGAAGGAGTAGATGAAGCTATAGAAATCGGAGGTGCACCATCATGAACCCCCTGACATCCCCAGCTTAGCACAGACATTGTTTTCCAGTCCAGGACAGGATTATGAGTTTGTAACCATGGCAGACCAAGCACTAGTACATCATGTAAATTATACAGTACAAGGAAGCGAATCACCTCCTGATGAACGGGAGTCATGCGCATGGTCACTTGTGTCCAATACTGCGGTTTATTCATAGCCAATGGTGTAGAATCAATTCCCTTCAGAGGAATAGGAACTTCCAGAGGCTCCAGACTAAAACCGCAGCGTTTAGCAAATGACCAATCCATAAGACTCAGGGCAGCGCCTGAATCCACATAGGCATCGACGGAAATGGAAGACAGTGAAAATATCAGAGTCACAGACAAAATGAACTTAGACTGCAGAGTATCAATGGCAAAAGATTTATCAACCCTTTTTGTGCGTTTAGAGCATGCTGATATAACATGAGCTGAATCACCACAATAAAAACATAAACCATTTTTCCGCCTATAATTTTGCCGTTCACTTCTGGACTGAATTCTATCACATTGCATAGTCTCAGGTGCCTGTTCTGAAGACACCGCCAACTGGTGCACGGGTTTGCGCTCCCGTAAACGCCGATCAATCTGAATGGCCATAGCCATAGACTCATTCAGACCTGTAGGCGCAGGGAACCCCACCATAACATCCTTAATGGCCTCAGAAAGACCATTTCTGAAGTTAGCAGCCAGGGCGCACTCATTCCACTGAGTAAGCACCGACCATTTCCGAAATTTCTGACAATATATTTCCGCTTCATCATGTCCCTGAGAGAGGGCTAATAAAGCCTTTTCAGCCTGAATCTCTAGGTTAGGTTCCTCATAGAGCAATCCCAATGCCAGAAAAAACGCATCCACACTGAGCAATGCAGGATCCCCTGGTGCCAATGCAAATGCCCAATTCTGAGGGTCGCCCCGTAGGAACGATATAACAATCTTGACCTGTTGAGCAGGGTCTCCAGAGGAGCGAGATTTCAAAGAGAGAAACAATTTACAATTGTTCCTGAAATTCAGGAAGGTAGATCTATCTCCAGAAAAAAACTCTGGAATAGGAATTCTAGGTTCAGACATGGGAGTATGAACCACGAAATCCTGTATGTTTTGAACCTTTGCTGCGAGATTACTCAGGCTGGAAGCCAAACTCTGGACATCCATGATAAACAGCTAAGATCAGAGCCATTCAAGGGTTAAGAGGAGGTAAGAAGCAGCTAGACAGCAATTAAGGGCTAGGCAGCAAAACTCTGAAGGGAAAAAAAAAAAAAAAAAAAAAAAATTTCCCTGAACACTTCTTTTTCTCCTGCTTCAGCCCAAACAATTAACACTTTGTGGGCCGGCTATACTGTCATGAATCCCCAATGGCGAGGGATAGCACAGGACAAGCGAAGTATAACAAATATCGGACGAGCTCTAGGGTGATGGAACCTGGGCTGACCGCTGCCCTAAGCCTGACAAACGCAACTAGAGATAGCCAGGGAGCGTGCCTACGTTGGTTCTAGACGCCACGCACCAGCCTAAGAGCTAACTAGTACTGCAGAGAAAACAAAGACCTCACTTGCCTCCAGAGGAATTAACCCCAAAGGTATAGTTGCCCCCCACATGTATTGACGGTGAAATGAGAGGAAGGCACACACATAGAGATGATGTATATAGCTTTAGCAAATAGAGGCCCGCTGAAAACTAGAAAGCAGAATGATACAAAAGGGGACTGAGCGGTCAGCAAAAAACCCTAATCAAAAATACCATCCTGAGATTACAAGAACCCATGTGCCAACTCATGGCACATGGGGAGAACCTCAGTCCACTAGAGCAACCAGCTAGCATAGAGACATTCTAAGCATGCTGGAACAAAAACCAAACAACTGAAAATCAGCACTTAGCTTATCCTGAAAGATCTGGGAGCAGGTAGGCAGGAACCAAACAGAGCACATCTGAACACATTGATAGCCGGCAAGGGAAATGACAGAAAGGCCAGGTAAAATAGGAAATACCCAGCCTCTGATGGAAAGGTGGAAACCAAAGGCCGCAACCCACCAAAGTCACCCAGTACCAGCAGTAACCACCAGAGGGAGCCCACAAACAGAATCCACAACAATCATCATTGTCCATATACTACGGGGACATGCATATTCTAGAATACCCGATGCATTAGAATCGGGCCACAGTCTAGTTATACTATATGGAGGACTGATGAGTGTATTATACTATTTGGAGGACTGAGGAGTGTATAATACTATATAAAGCACTATGAGGAGTATATTATACTATATGCAGGACTGAGGAGTGTATTTTAATATATGGAGTACTATAGGGAGTGTATTATACTATATGGAGGACTATGGGGCACATTAAATTATATGGAGGACTATGGGGTATGCATTTTACAATATGGAGGACTGTGGTTCACATTATAATATATGGAGAACTATGGGGTGTATTATACTAAACAAGCAAATTGCTGCATATTCATCGAGTGATAGGATTGTTTATGCCGGAACAGAAATCATTGTGCTCAGCATCACATCGCCGGTGTAAACTGTAGATGTTCTGCTGATGACATGATACTGTATGGGGACAGATTGATCTAATAGTGATTGTTCTGTTCCCATCATACTTTCTCAGTTGGTGTAAAGAGGCCAGGAAACAAGCGTCGAACAACTTCAATATTGTCGATCACACTCGTTTAGCGGACTGAACTGAGCACATGAAAATACAACAGAAATGCTAATGCTTCTGTGTGATGTGCAATATGTTAGCATTTGGGGCCCCATTTCAAACTGTTGCCTAGGGTCCCACTTTGCCTAAAACCGGCCCTGTTCCCAGAGAAATGTAGACTGTTTAAGAGAGGATTGGCATTAGGTCCTGGCAACGAGAAACGCTTTAACGTGGCTGCCAGGTACACAAGAGTTGTTCTATGATCATGACCATTTTATGAGTCCACCTATAGAATCAATGAACTCATCAGCAGCTTTTACTGAGCAGAATGAGATCTCAGCAGGGAGGAGGAACACAGAGGAACTGTTAATCTGGGTGAGCAGATGATTAAGAAGGAACATATAACCATTCTGCTCTGGATTATTAAAGTAAATTCAGCATCTTTTTCCAGTCTAAGAATTTTACTGTATACAGTTTTATTTTGAAATCTTGTGGGAGATATGCCAGTCAACAGGTTTTCCTTCGCTATTTACAACAGCATAATGTAGGGAAAGAGACCCTGATTTCGGCGATGTGTCACCGACTTTGTGCTGTAATTTCAATACAATCAGTGTTTTCTCACCAGGAGATTATCACTGACGGACTGGGTGTTGCGTGCAAACCAGTCCAGCTAATATGTGTAATGCCGACACTAGCAGGTTTATATCATGTTATAGTTGATAATCCAAGTTACTCCATTCTGAATTTTCCTAACTACCTTTACATGTAGCAGGTTCATATGTTTGTTATTTGTACTAGCGGTAAGATTAAGAGCCGGGGTTCTATATATGTAACTTACCTAACTGTATTGCTTATCTTAAACAGTTTACTGACAGCATAGATCTGCAGTATTTGTCATCGGTGACTGACAAACATCCCAGCCAGAAACAATGGACAGAAGTTATACTGCAGTTTTCGAATGAGGAAGTATACATAAAGGTGAGTAACATTACGTAACAGCAGCGTTCTGTATTTGGCAAATAAATACAAGTATGTTTACTGATTCATCTAAAGAATAAACCTTCTATTTCTCTGCAGCGTCACAATACAATGACATTAATTCTTCTTTTATAGTCTTGTCTGTGTTATGTAACATTTATGCTATAGTCATACCTACAGAATGTAACTAGCATCATCACCTGATTCACACAAGATGTTTATTATTGTTTTTGCCAAAAGCCAGGATTTCCAGTGTTCCACAATGTAGAGAATGTAGATGATATGATTTTTCTACGTCATGTCCCCCCAGTATAGAATTTGATGGGCTGCACATAAAATACCTACATTAGGTGCTAGGGTAGGAATGGTCTTCATATTCTGTAATCCTACTCTGCCTCTAAAGCTTACTGGTCCTTTTACAGTAAGCCAGTAGAAAAGCATGGTCATCCTGCCCTTAACCTCCATGACAGGTTTAAAACATAAAATATGATTATGTCCTAATATTATCATGCCCTATAAGTTGTCATTCATTTCTTTTTAGTGAACAGTTCTCTTTCATCATCATTCTATGAGCACTATAGGTACTGGTACTTATTTTTTCTCATGTTCCTTCATACATTGCGCCCATCTTTATCCAATGGATATACTCAAATCCCACTTGTCTGTCTTGGCTGTATGTCTTTGACAGATGGAAGGGCAGGAGCAGTGATATGAAGATTAGCGATGAGCAATTCAGTTGTCACTGCCCTGGTCTAACATCCAGTCCAAACTCGTGTGGCAGCCAACGTCCACTTCCAGCTTCTTTGCTCAATAGCATCCTTGGCCTGGCATCTTTAGTGCCTCTTGAGCTTACTAGACCCTGTGACGTCATGATCGAGATCTAGTGATTAGGCCTCGCAAGATGACATGACCTGCATTGTGCCTTGATGTCATGAGGCTTCAGGGCCTAGTAAGTGCCAGGGTGCCCAGGATGCCAGGCCAGGTAAGGAATTCAGCAGCATCAGACAGGACACCATAGCAGGCCTGCATAAATGGAGTTGCTCAACTAAAACAAAGGTCCATACTCATTTTCTGCAATCCATTTTGTAATCCATTTCTACTACCAAAGATGGGTAATACAATGGCAACAGTATAGCTGGCAATGTTATTACACATGGTAATTAGTTACAGATTCTCTTAAGTGCTCAGCTCCTTAAAGAACCCTACACAATTTTCTCCAGCAATGCAAAGTTAGAACAGGCACTCACCACTAGAAAACCCAGTATTTACTGTTATCCATCATATATGAAGCGTTTGTCAGCGTGAGGAGAAACACTTTCTACTTTTGCCTTGCTGGAGAGGATTACAAGCAATGCAAATGTAAAAACAGGTACTCGCCACTAGCAAATCCAATATTATCTGTTATTTGTATACGAAGAATTTGCCAGCGGTGAGTGCTGCTTTCTTCTATTGCCTTGCTGGAGAGGATTATACAATGGCCAGCTACAGGTAGCAGCTATCTCTCTGTAATGATTTGTCAGGGTAAAACTACATAGGTTTCAAAGAAAGTGATTTCTACATTGTTTATGAAGCACATTGTCTATAAAATACATTTTTTAAAAGTACAGAAACCCTTTAAATAAAAGGGTTAAATAGTGATCAGATATTGGCCAAATTCAAATAAATAAAATCTAAACGTCCACACAATTGTCCTACGTTTAATATGTTTTGATTGATATTGCAGACTGAAACAGCGGAAGATGCTGAAGAGTGGAAAGGCTTTATTCTGACTGTGTCTCAGGTATACAAGACATAAAATATTACTGGGGAACATATGCAGAGCAAGTTAAGCTGTTTCTGCAACTTGAGAGCTAAGCTTACAGCGTTGTTTGCTTTAGTGTTAATTCTATGGGAGTTATGCTGTTTCCATAACCCTGTTTCTGGTGGTCAGGACTAAGAACCAGTTATTTGCATCTCAGCCATGAACGGCAGAAATGGAAATGACCCTTTAAATGACCAATAACAAGACTTGCAATAATAATCTATTGCTATACACAGTTGCATGTAAAAGTATGGGCACCCCTGGTCAAAATTATTGTTATTGTGAAGAGTTAAGCAAGTTTAAGATGAAATGATCTCTAAAAGGCCTAAAATTAAAGATTGCACAATTCCTTGGTATTTTAGGCAAAAAAAATTGTGTAATTTTGGCTTGTTCACAAAAATTGTTAGGAAAGGCTAGGTGATGCAAATTTCCAAGCTTTATAAAAACTCAACCTTCTCTAAGGCCGGGCTCACATTAGCGTTTCTGTGCTCAGCGTATGATCCGCATACATCCGC
This sequence comes from Ranitomeya variabilis, assembly GCF_051348905.1. Classification (NCBI taxonomy): domain Eukaryota; kingdom Metazoa; phylum Chordata; class Amphibia; order Anura; family Dendrobatidae; genus Ranitomeya; species Ranitomeya variabilis. Next base: position 819,887,598 of record NC_135232.1, on the reverse strand, counting down.
ATGCGTCATGCGTACATATCTTTAACATTGTGGATGCAGGGACATGTTTTTGCATACGTTCGCATGCGGATGCGTATGCATGCGTCGTTTCGCTGTGTGCAGTGGTGTATGGTGAACGCAACATGTTGCATTTTTTGAGGCGTCAAATATTGCGCAATCGTCCGCATGCAGATGATTGCCGATGATTGCGCAAAAAAAGCGCATTACTGTCTATGGGAACGCATTGGTACCCAAGGACATGCATACTTTAGACTGCGCATGTCCAGAAAATGATGTCACCGCCTCCACCATGTGCATAAAAAACAGAAACGCATGCCAAAACGCATTTAATCACATGCACACGCAGCAAGCTTTTTTCATCATGCACAAGATGATGCGCAGGCGTAAGCATGCTTTGGCATGCGTTTGCACATGCAGATGATACGCTGCGCACAGAAACGCTAATATGAACCTAGCCTAACCTTGTGCCAATAAACAGCAGCCATGGGTTCTTCTAAGAAGCTGCCTAGCACTCTGATAATGAAAATGGCGGAGGCCCACAAAGCAGGAGGAGGCTATAAGAAAATAGAAAAACATTTGCAAGTTGTCCTTTCCTTAGTTCGAAATGTAATTAAGATATGGCAGGGAACAGGAACAGTGGAGGTCAACATAAGGTCTAGAAGACCAACAACAATTTCAGTGAGAGCTGCTCGTTTGCTTTCTAGAGAGGCAAGTCAGAACCCTTGCTTCACTGCAAAAGACCTTCAGTGTCAGAAGTATGCAAAAGAACATCTAAACAAGCTTGATGCATCTTGGAAACAAGTCCTGTGGACCGATGAGGTTAAAATAGAACTATGGGGCCACAAGAATCAAAGGGAGAAGAAAGGGCACATAATTTCAGGAAAAGAACATCTCACCAACCATTAAGCATGGAGATCGATCAATCATGTTTTGGGGTTGTGTTGCAGCAAATGGCACAAGGGACATTTCACGGGTAGAGGGAAGAATGGATTGACTGAAATTTCAACAAATTCTTGATACAAATATAATAACATCTGTAAAAAAAGCTGAAGTTGAAATGAGGGTGGCTTCTACACATGGACCACCCAGGAATCTCACAGAACTGGAAGAATTTTTCAAGGAAAAATGGTTGAAAATTCCTTAAACAAGAACTGAAAGACTCTTGCCTGGCTACAAAAAGCGTTTACAAGCTGTGATACTTGCAAGAGGGGGTGCTACTAGGTACTAACCATGCAAGGTGCTGAAACTTTTGCATTGGTCCATTTTCCTTTTTGTAATTTTTAAACTGTAAAAGATGGAAAATATATATATATATATATATATATATATATATTGCCTAAAATACAAATAAAATGTATCATCTTTAACTTTAGACCTTTTAGAGATCATTTCATCTTCAACGTGCTTAACTGTTCACAATATCAGTAATTTTGACAAAATGTCCCCAAACTTTGATATGTAGGTGTTGTGTCTCATTAGGTGATGATATGGGCATATTTTACTTTCACCTTATATCTGCACGCCTGGATTTTCCATTGTTCTACAAAATAGGACTTAGATCTTCAAAGCATCGCAAGGGCCTTTTCCTAAAGAGGTTAAAAAGAGAAATAAGTCAGCAGCCAATAAAAGTGCATCAAAGCAATTTAATCAGAATTCTGCTGCAAAATTGTCTAATTTATGACAAGTTCCTTTCTCCAGAAATCTTACTCCAGCCCACTCTTAATGAATCAGTAGCGCCTAACTCTTACATGCCCCCTCATCAAGACCGTCATGAAAATTGCCTGTCTTGACGAATCAGGACACAAAAGTTCTCAGAATTGGTAAGAGTTAAGGTGGCAGTCATTTTTATGGACTTTATGACTAATTACAATTAGAAAAACAATCAGCTTAAAATACATAGGCACTGACAGATCAAATTCAGCTGCATAGTAAACAGAAAAAATACAGAATTACTTTTAAGTATGTTAAAAGGGTTGGGGAGTTTTTTTTGTTTGTTTTTTTTTTACTTAAATGCATGCATTTGGGGCCTAAAACATTTTTTAATTGGTTTTATCTAAAAGTGTTGCACCCTTTGTCTTCTGTAAGTACTAAGTTGCACTGTCTATTGCTGGCTGTAAAATGAGGTACCATAAGTGAGAATCTGTCAGCAAGCTCTTTCAGACGGTCTAACAGAATAATTTGTGAATCTTTTATCTGTCCTTCTTATAAGCTTCTTTCAGAGACCACATTAAAGCCAAACAGTGCAACATTTTGAATGAAGCCCAAATGCAAAAAGGATGTTTAGCTCCAAAGATGAACAACCCCTTTAAGGATTTTATTCAGGTTCAGAAGAGCTGCACAATGTTTTAAAATTGTTTCCATATTACAAGTTATTATAGACACCTAAAGGAAGACTGTGTCTCCAAGATGATTTTATTGGACACAAATCAATCATCAAAACTGTATAAATACATGCAGTCCAACAAGTTGCTCCAGTAAATAGCATTGGAGATTGTTATGGTTCTCAATGGCAAGAGAACATAGCCCAGCAAACATAAGTACTAGCTCTTGGAAGGATGGAAACTAAACTGACCATGAACTAAACCTGCCGCACAACTAACAGTAGCCGGGTAGCGTTGCCTCCGTGTTTTATCCCTAGACGCCCAGCGCCGGCCGGAGGACTAACTAATCCTGGCAGAGGAAAATATAGTCCTGGCTCACCTCTAGAGAAATTTCCCCGATAGGCAGACAGAGGCCCCCACATATATTGGCGGTGATTTTAGATGAAATGACAAACGTAGTATGAAAATAGGTTTAGCAAAATTGAGGTCCGCTTACTAGATAGCAGGAAGACAGAAAGGGCACTTTCATGGTCAGCTGAAAACCCTATCAAAACGCCATCCTGAAATTACTTTAAGACTCTAGTATTAACTCATAACATCAGAGTGGCAATTTCAGATCACAAGAGCTTTCCAGACACAGAAACGAAACTACAGCTGTGAACTGGAACAAAATGCAAAAACAAACGAGGACTAAAGTCCAACTTAGCTGGGAGTTGTCTAGCAGCAGGAACATGCACAGAAAGGCTTCTGATTACAATGTTGACCGGCATGGAAGTGACAGAGGAGCAAGGTTAAATAGCGACTCCCACATCCTGATGGAAACAGGTGAACAGAGGGGATGATGCACACCAGTTCAATTCCACCAGTGGCCACCGGGGGAGCCCAAAATCCAATTTCACAACAGTACCCCCCCCTCAAGGAGGGGGCACCGAACCCTCACCAGAACCACCAGGGCGATCAGGATGAGCCCTATGAAAGGCACGGACCAGATCGGAGGCATGAACATCAGAGGCAGTCACCCAAGAATTATCCTCCTGACCGTATCCCTTCCATTTGACCAGATACTGGAGTTTCCGTCTGGAAACCCGGGAGTCCAAGATTTTTTCCACAACGTACTCCAACTCGCCCTCAACCAACACCGGAGCAGGAGGCTCAACGGAAGGCACAACCGGTACCTCATACCTGCGCAACAATGACCGATGAAAAACATTATGAATAGAAAAAGATGCAGGGAGGTCCAAACGGAAGGACACAGGGTTAAGAATCTCCAATATCTTGTACGGGCCGATGAACCGAGGCTTAAACTTAGGAGAAGAAACCCTCATAGGGACAAAACGAGAAGACAACCACACCAAGTCCCCAACACAAAGCCGAGGACCAACCCGACGCCGGCGGTTGGCAAAAAGCTGAGTCTTCTCCTGGGACAACTTCAAATTGTCCACTACCTGCCCCCAAATCTGATGCAACCTCTCCACCACAGCATCCACTCCAGGACAATCCGAAGATTCCACCTGACCAGAAGAAAATCGAGGATGAAACCCCGAATTACAGAAAAAAGGAGACACCAAGGTGGCAGAGCTGGCCCGATTATTGAGGGCAAACTCCGCTAAAGGCAAAAAAGCAACCCAATCATCCTGATCTGCAGACACAAAACACCTCAAATATGTCTCCAAGGTCTGATTCGTCCGCTCGGTCTGGCCATTAGTCTGAGGATGGAAAGCAGACGAGAAAGACAAATCTATGCCCATCCTTAAGGATACCTGTAGGTTCAGAGTTACCAGGGGAGTCAGGCTCAAAACTCCTAGAAAGGGCATCCGCCTTAACATTCTTAGAACCCGGCAGGTAGGACACCACAAAATTAAACCGAGAGAAAAACAACGACCAGCGCGCCTGTCTAGGATTCAGGCGTCTGGCGGACTCAAGATAAATTAGATTTTTGTGGTCAGTCAATACCACCACCTGATGTCTAGCCCCCTCAAGCCAATGACGCCACTCCTCAAAAGCCCACTTCATGGCCAAAAGCTCCCGATTCCCAACATCATAATTCCGCTCGGCGGGCGAAAATTTACGCGAGAAAAAGGCACAAGGTCTCATCACGGAACAATCGGAACTTCTCTGCGACAAAACCGCCCCAGCTCCGATTTCAGAAGCGTCGACCTCAACCTGAAAAGGAAGAGCAACATCAGGCTGACGCAACACAGGGGCGGAAGAAAAGCGGCGCTTAAGCTCCCGAAAGGCCTCCACAGCAGCAGGGGACCAATCAGCAACATCAGCACCCTTCTTAGTCAAATCAGTCAATGGTTTAACAACATCAGAAAAACCAGCAATAAATCGACGATAAAAGTTAGCAAAGCCCAAAAATTTCTGAAGACTCTTAAGAGAAGAAGGTTGCGTCCAATCACAAATAGCCTGAACCTTGACAGGATCCATCTCGATGGAAGAGGGGGAAAAAATATATCCCAAAAAGGAAATCTTTTGAACCCCAAAAACGCACTTAGAACCCTTCACACACAAGGAATTAGACCGCAAAACCTGAAAAACCCTCCTGACCTGCTGGACATGAGAGTCCCAGTCATCCGAAAAAATCAAAATATCATCCAGATACACAATCATAAATTTATCCAAATAATCACGGAAAATGTCATGCATAAAGGACTGAAAGACTGAAGGGGCATTTGAAAGACCAAAAGGCATCACCAAATACTCAAAGTGGCCCTCGGGCGTATTAAATGCGGTCTTCCACTCATCCCCCTGCTTAATTCGCACCAAATTATACGCCCCACGGAGATCTATCTTAGAGAACCACTTGGCCCCCTTTATGCGAGCAAACAAATCAGTCAGCAGTGGCAACGGATATTGATATTTAACCGTGATTTTATTCAAAAGCCGATAATCAATACACGGCCTCAAAGAGCCATCTTTCTTAGCCACAAAGAAAAAACCGGCTCCTAAGGGAGATGACGAAGGACGAATATGTCCTTTTTCCAAGGACTCCTTTATATATTCTCGCATAGCAGCATGTTCAGGCACAGACAGATTAAATAAACGACCCTTAGGGTATTTACTACCCGGAATCAAATCTATGGCACAATCGCACTCCCGGTGCGGAGGTAATGAACCAAGCTTAGGTTCTTCAAAAACGTCACGATATTCAGTCAAGAATTCAGGAATCTCAGAGGGAATAGATGATGAAATGGAAACCACAGGTACGTCCCCATGCGTCCCCTTACATCCCCAGCTTAACACAGACATAGCTTTCCAGTCAAGGACTGGGTTATGAGATTGCAGCCATGGCAATCCAAGCACCAACACATCATGTAGGTTATACAGCACAAGAAAGCGAATAATCTCCTGATGATCCGGATTAATCCGCATAGTTACTTGTGTCCAGTATTGTGGTTTATTACTAGCCAATGGGGTGGAGTCAATCCCCTTCAGGGGTATAGAAGTTTCAAGAGGCTCCAAATCATACCCACAGCGTTTGGCAAAGGACCAATCCATAAGACTCAAAGCGGCGCCAGAGTCGACATAGGCATCCGCGGTAATAGATGATAAAGAACAAATCAGGGTCACAAATAGAATAAACTTAGACTGTAAAGTGCCAATTGAAACAGACTTATCAAGCTTCTTAGTACGCTTAGAGCATGCTGATATAACATGAGTTGAATCACCGCAATAGAAGCACAACCCATTTTTTCGTCTTAAATTCTGCCGTTCACTTCTGGACAGAATTCTATCACATTGCATATTCTCTGGCGTCTTCTCAGTAGACACCGCCAAATGGTGCACAGGTTTGCGCTCCCGCAGACGCCTATCGATCTGGATAGCCATTGTCATGGACTCATTCAGACCCGCAGGCACAGGGAACCCCACCATAACATCCTTAATGGCATCAGAGAGACCCTCTCTGAAATTCGCCGCCAGGGCGCACTCATTCCACTGAGTAAGCACAGCCCATTTACGGAATTTCTGGCAGTATATTTCAGCTTCGTCTTGCCCCTGAGATAGGGACATCAAGGCCTTTTCCGCCTGAAGCTCTAACTGAGGTTCCTCATAAAGCAACCCCAAGGCCAGAAAAAACGCATCCACATTGAGCAACGCAGGATCCCCTGGAGCCAATGCAAAAGCCCAATCCTGAGGGTCGCCCCGGAGCAAGGAAATCACAATCCTGACCTGCTGAGCAGGATCTCCAGCAGAGCGAGATTTCAGGGACAAAAACAACTTGCAATTATTTTTGAAATTTTGAAAGCAAGATCTATTCCCCGAGAAAAATTCAGGCAAAGGAATTCTAGGTTCAGATATAGGAACATGAACAACAAAATCTTGTAAATTTTGAACTTTCGTGGTGAGATTATTCAAACCTGCAGCTAAACTCTGAATATCCATTTTAAACAGGTGAACACAGAGCCATTCCAGGATTAGAAGGAGAGAGAGAGAGAGAAAGGCTGCAATATAGGCAGACTTGCAAGAGATTCAATTACAAGCACACTCAGAACTGAAGGGAAGGGAAAAAAAAAAAAAAAAAAAAATCTTCAGCAGACTTCTCTTTTCTCTCCTTTCTCTGTCAATTAATTTAACCCTTTGGGGCCGGTCAAACTGTTATGGTTCTCAATGGCAAGAGAACATAGCCCAGCAAACATAAGTACTAGCTCTTGGAAGGATGGAAACTAAACTGACCATGAACTAAACCTGCCGCACAACTAACAGTAGCCGGGTAGCGTTGCCTACGTTTTTTATCCCTAGACGCCCAGCGCCGGCCGGAGGACTAACTAATCCTGGCAGAGGAAAATATAGTCCTGGCTCACCTCTAGAGAAATTTCCCCGATAGGCAGACAGAGGCCCCCACATATATTGGCGGTGATTTTAGATGAAATGACAAACGTAGTATGAAAATAGGTTTAGCAAAATTGAGGTCCGCTTACTAGATAGCAGGAAGACAGAAAGGGCACTTTCATGGTCAGCTGAAAACCCTATCAAAACGCCATCCTGAAATTACTTTAAGACTCTAGTATTAACTCATAACATCAGAGTGGCAATTTCAGATCACAAGAGCTTTCCAGACACAGAAACGAAACTACAGCTGTGAACTGGAACAAAATGCAAAAACAAACGAGGACTAAAGTCCAACTTAGCTGGGAGTTGTCTAGCAGCAGGAACATGCACAGAAAGGCTTCTGATTACAATGTTGACCGGCATGGAAGTGACAGAGGAGCAAGGTTAAATAGCGACTCCCACATCCTGATGGAAACAGGTGAACAGAGGGGATGATGCACACCAGTTCAATTCCACCAGTGGCCACCGGGGGAGCCCAAAATCCAATTTCACAACAGGAGATGTTGCCTCTGATGTGGCAGTGACATAGGACATGATTAACTTCCCCACTTTGTTTTGATGCCAGTTGCCTTTTAATGCAGTGATTAATTTAAAGTTCAATCAAATGGGAATCTTACATAAAGTATAATCCTGCACCATGTGTACTGTCGCAGCCATTGATGTGCTACCCAGTCTGCATATGTTGCTCCTGTGCAATGCCTTATATAAGAGCATGTGAAGATCTTGGGTTGTGGGTTGTAATAATCATCTAGGCAGGTTAACGATGCAACTATTTTTAATTCCTTTTGTCCATGGTTTTGCAATAACTCTGGGTATATGGGCAAAATATAATGTCCTCCTCAGTCCACAAGATCCCCTCGCCGGGGCCGGTAGTTCCACTGCCCCCGTACCAGGCAATACTCACTGTCTCCCAACTTATGGTTTGTCCACAGATTTCATATCTCACGCAAGTACGCAAGTATAGTCTCTAGTCACAGTCCACGCTCCTTCAAATGACATGTAACACAACCAAAGCCCATGTGTTCAACAGTAACAGTTCCAGTTGAGAAAGTTCCTGAAATCCAGACAACAGATGCGTCATCCTCGATCCTCTCCCTTCCACATCACCCATCCAACTGCCTGACTAACCATGTGGCTTCTCTTCCTCCCTCCCCCTTAAACATTTTCTTTTAGCTCAAAGAATCAAAGAATTAAGTATGTTCCATAAGCCCATCACCTGGGACTACATTTGAGAACCCCTAAAGTGACGGCTCCTATGGGTTTATAATCCTCATCCACATAATGGGACTATTGGCTGTAAGAACAACGAAATGGTGGAGTTCCTTGATTGCAAATCTTGGGTTTGGCCTTATGTGTGCGTAAGATCTAGCCTGCATGTCTTCCTCTGCTTACTGTCATTGATTGGAAACATTGGAAAAAGTTGCAATCTGTAGACCTGTGGACTCTGCTCTACATACACTGGTCCAATAATCTTTAGTCTGTGACCAGCACCTCACAGGGCATCTTACAACACACAATATCATGGACTCCAAAACCTCCACACACAGTATCATGGCCACCACTGCCCTCCAAGCATTATCATGCACCCCACAGACACCATATCCACGGAAGGAAGCACCCCACCACACACACACAGTATGATATCCCCACAATCCCCCACACTATAGGTTGACACCAACCCCCCTGTACATAGCATCATGACCCTCACAGTCCCCCACACACACTGTCATGGTCCTCAAAGCCCCTACATGCACACAGTCATGGCCCCAGCAGCTCCTCAAAACTACAACTCATCCCTCAAATAAGAATCTGTCATATAGCTATGTCGAGAAAAAAAAAAAAGTGAAATAAAAAATTGTCTGCAGAGGAATATGGCCCATGTAAAGGGGTACTAACATGAATACATCACCAGAACCAAGATTTAAGTATTTGAGGAGGATTTTCAAAGTTTGCTCTCCAAAATAATCAGTGTCAACACAAGTTAATTCAAATTGATAGTTTTGAGCAGAGACTTGCCAAATCTTCTTCATAATCTCAAATCTTCAATTTTTGTGGATTTTTAAGTTTTAACATAGGCATGAAGCATGTTACGTATTACTGCATGTGTACAAGATCAGAGCCACTGTTCGCACATAAGCTCGGTGCTAGAACCACTTTCAATGCATGAATTCAGCATCAGAACCACCATCAGTACATGAATGCAGGGCCAGAACCACCATCAGTACATGTATGCAGGGCCATAACCACCATCAGTACATGAATGCAGCACTGGAACCATTGTCAGTACTTGAATGCAAGGCCAGAACCACTGTCAGTACATGAATGCAGCACCAGAACTACTGTCAGTACATGAATGCAGCACCAGAACCACCGTCATTACATGTATACCGTACCAAGTTAAGTACATCAATCATTTGTAATCTCAGGTCAGACCCATATATACTTGTATTCCTTGAACCTACAATTACCAGTATGTCCTTAACTATGATAAGAAGACACTGGGAGTTGTTGCTAACAGTCATCATCAGACTGTGTTCCATTACCATACAAACAAACATCCCCTCATTACCAATAACGAGATCCCTTCATAAGCAAGCATGAAGATACCAATAGAGAACCATGAAGACACTGGATCCAAAGTATAACAAGTAAAAACCATTAGTTTTATTACAAAAAATTAAAAACAATACATACCATATATCCAACAGTTATAATGTAACAATAAATCAGTACAAGGTCATAACAGAAGCTACAAACTGATACGACCCCCTTTCCCTGCACCATATATAATCATATGCTCATAGGTCCCTTGTTGTGCCAAAGAAAACTGGCTGACACACAGGATATATACCAAGCCGTACCCTGCCACATGTGAGAGTGGGCACTATAGTCAATTGCCGTTTAAACATAAAGATCGGCTAACAGTCATAATTACCTGTAGTCATCTTGAACCAGGGAGAGAGGGGTCGGACAGACAGAGCGCACCTCGACGCGCGTTTCACTGCAAAAGCAGCTTCGTCAGGAGGTAAGGTGGCGTTGCTGCTAGAGCCTTTATATAGTAGAACCTAATCCTCAATTAACCGGCACCTATATAACAGCGCACCGACGCCATGTTGCGGCGTCACCGAGGAGACCGCACTCAATGTACGCGTCATCCAGTCACATGGCGCGGTCATATGACCGGGCATGTAACCAAGGCGACACAAACCATGTAGAGAGCGCTTCCCCACAGTGACACCACAGCGCATGCGCCGTGCGCTTCCATACTCCGGCAAGAGGAAGGTATGTAAACAGACTGTGTGTAAAACTAAAAAGGTGAAAAAACAAACTAGGACAGGCCCGTGCACCACACAAGTAACCGTAAATCACTAGTGAACCCACCATCCACATTTACTATCCATCCCATACATAAGTACTAAGTATAAGGATACAATATTAAATGTCCCACTATCCATAAAGAGATCCATAAATACCTAAGCCATAACACAAAATATGACAAAAACACATTACAAAAATGGATATGTTCCTCAAAGTATAACATTTATAAATATAGCAAATTATACAGCATCATACATGGTATTTCAGTATACGGTACTAGGACCGCAGATGGCTTCATTTTTCTTTCTTGACATTATGCTATCATTCATAAATAGTAATGTAATAATTTCATCCATATCGTCAGAGTAGCCTGCAGTGTAAAATAGCCACCAAGAGATGCTGAACAAAACTATAAATAAAATAAGGAAAGAAGGTGTAATTATTATGGATATGCAGACATAATGTGCCTCTATCATCATGATAATACATTAATAAAGGGGGGGGGGAAGGGGTGCTGACCTATAAAATAAAAATAAAAATGATGAAACACACATATTAAAAACAACAAGCAACACAATATAAAATTCGCGCTAGCCTAGGAAGGATTTGAAGCTAATAGACTAATTTAACCCTTTAGGGGCTAAAGTGTCCAGATCTACCGTCCATCTAGTTTCCTTTTTGAGCAATTCCTTCTTATAGTTGCCACCCCTAATGCCTAATTGCACCCGATCAATCCCTCTAACTTTGAATGTCTTTGGGTTACTGTTATGAAATTTTCTAAAATGCTTAGGTATCGTTTTTAAAGCATCTACATCCAAAGCCATGGCACCATTCTTGATATCCCGTACATGCTCCAAAACGCGCACACGTAATTCACGTGTGGTCATGCCAATGTAAATCAAGTTACATGCGCATTTAGCATAATATATCACGTTATCAGTTCTGCAGTTGATAAAGTGGGTGATGGAAAAGACCCTACTGCAACTGCTGTTTTCAAATGTGGATGTACGCTCTATAAATTTGCAAGCAGAACAATCTCCACATTGAAACGATCCCCACCTTGGACCTGTTCTTTCAGAAAAAAAACGTTTTTTGGGGTGCCACATAGTGACTTTTAGTTAGCATATCCTTTAAATTTTTTGACCTGCGCCATGTCACCGACAGATGGCTAGAGATATGCGGTGCCACGTCCTCATCTGCCAATAACACAGGCCAATATTTCCTCAAAATCCCTGACATCTCTCTCCATTCAGAATTGAAGGAGGTAATAAAATGCACAGGTAAATTATCCTGATGTTTATTGATGATCTTATGTCCGGATTGGGCTAAAAGTGTGTCTCGCGGCGTGAATTTAGCTCTCCTATATCCAGTGCGTATCGCCTTATGATTATAACCTCTCTGTTGGAGGTTACTCTTGAGGATCTTGGCCTGTTGTTCAAATGCATTGTCATTAGAGCAGATGCGCTTAATGCGCAAAAATTGGCTGATGGGTACTGATCTAAATGTCTGGGGGTGATGCGATGATGTTACGTGTAGCAACGTGTTTGTAGCGGTGGACTTACGGAACACATCAGTGGAGATAAATCCTTCATCCAACATCGATATTAAAGGTAATTAATCTGTCAGATAGATTGCTAACGCCTACACAGATACAAGTGTTGGAGAAGGGGCTGACATTTGCATCGGTAGCCCCCTTCAATCCCTTCACTATGATTAAAGATCTCAAACTTTTTGCGAGAAAACTTAATTTTAAGAAATTTTTTGCCAATCAGACTAAAAATGTGTCCGCTATGGATATAGAAGCTAGAACATTGTCTGATCTTGAGGACCTCCTGGTCGAACAGGAAACACAGGGTCAGGTTGGTGTTCCTACGTATCTGCATGGCCGATAACAACATTTCCCCCCTAGTGGTATATGTCCCAATGTTGACATCTTTGTCAAATTGGTTAAGAGGGATATGATCAATATTTCAACGAAACCTACACAGTATAATCTTTCAGTAGCTCAGAATAAAGCTATAAAGGAACTTAAAAACATGAAGGATATAGTTATCAAACCTGCAGATAAGGGGGGAAATGTTGTGGTCTGGCCATCGGATATGTATGAACGTGAGGCATTAAAACAACTTAATGTGGTACAATGCTATAGACGGCTAGCAAATAGCCCAATTGAGCAGTATAAAATGGAACTTGATTCAATGCTGAAGTCAGCTAGAGATATTGGTGTTATTTCAACTAAAATGATGGAGAAACTTATGGTGGATTTCCCCATAGTCCCTACATTTTATCTTACACCAACAATTCATAAGAATTCAACTAATCCGCCAGGCAGACCAATAGTGTCAGGTATAGGCAGTCTAACAGAGAGGGTTTGCAGATACATTTATTTTTATCTCCAACAATGTGTGGAAACATTACCATCATTCATAAGAGATACAACAGATATCCTCAACCGTCTTAATGGGATACAACTTGAGGAAAATATGTATCTAGTGACATGTGACGTTGAGTCGCTCTACACATCTATACGGCATGACCATGGGATCACGGCGTCTTGATTTTTTCTCAGTATGACACTTACCGACAATCAACTTTGTTGTTTTATTTTGGATTTATTATACTTTTCTCTTACCCACAACTTCTTTGTTTTTAGGGACCGCTATTTCCTACAGCTCCAGGGAACCGCGATGGGGGTGACTTGTGCGCCCTCATACGCGAATCTTTTCCTGGGGCTGTGGGAGCATGAGGTTGTTGCCAACATGGAAGGTATTGACGCCGTGGTCTCATGGTCTCGCTATATAGATGATGTACTATTCATCTGGCAGGGTTCTGAGGTTTCTCTTAATTCTTTTCTCAATAGGCTGAACGATAATCAATTGAATATTAACCTGACATGGAAGTATAGTAGAGAAAAGGTGGAATTTTTGGACGTTTTGCTTGTGAAAGATGACGAAGGATTTATCTCCACTGATATGTTCTGTAAGTCCACCGCTACAAACACGTTGCTACACGCAACATCATCGCATCACCCCCAGACATTTAGATCAGTACCCATCAGCCAATTTTTGCGCATTAAGCGCATCTGCTCTAATGACAATGCATTTGAACAACAGGCCAAGATCCTCAAGAGTAACCTCCAACAGAGAGGTTATAATCATAAGGCGATATGCACTGGATATAGGAGAGCTAAATTCATGCCGCGAGACACACTTTTAGCCCAATCCGGACATAAGATCATCAATAAACATCAGGATAATTTACCTGTGCGTTTTATTACCTCCTTCAATTCTGAATGGAGAGAGATGTCAGGGATTTTGAGGAAATATTGGCCTGTGTTATTGGCAGATGAGGACGTGGCACCGCATATCTCTAGCCATCCGTTGGTGACATGGCGCAGGTCAAAAAATTTAAAGGATATGCTAACTAAGGCTACTTTCACACTAGCGTCGGGCTCGGCCCATCGCCGTGCGTCGGGCCGAGGTCCCCGACGCTAGCGTTGTCCCCGCCGCACAACGGGGGCAGCGGATGCATTTTTCCAGCGCATCCGCTGCCCCATTGTGAGGTGCGGGGAGGTGGGGGCGGAGTTCCGGCCGCGCATGCGCGGTCGGAAAAAGCGGACCGTCGGGAGCAAAAAACGTTACATGTAACGTTTTTTGCTCCCGACGGTCCGCCACAGCACGGCGCAACCGTCGCAGGATGGTTGCGACGTGTGTCATTGCGTCGCAAATGCGTCGCTAATGTTAGTCAATGCAGAAAAACGCATCCTGCAAGCACTTTTGCAGGATGCGTTTTTTCGGCAAAACGACGCATTTGCGACGTAATGCAGTTAACGCTAGTGTGAAAGTAGCCTAAAAGTCACTATGTGGCACCCCAAAAAACGTTTTTTTCTGAAAGAACAGGTCCAAGGTGGGGATAGTTTCAATGTGGAGATTGTTCTGCTTGCAAATTTATAGAGCGTACATCCACATTTGAAAACAGCAGTTGCAGTAGGGTTTTTTCCATCACCCACTTTATCAACTGCAGAACTGATAACGTGATATATTATGCTAAATGCGCATGTAACTTGATTTACATTGGCATGACCACACGTGAATTACGTGTGCGCGTTTTGGAGCATGTACGGGATATCAAGAATGGTGCCATGGCTTTGGATGTAGATGCTTTAAAAACGATACCTAAGCATTTTAGAAAATTTCATAACAGTAACCCAAAGACATTCAAAGTTAGAGGGATTGATCGGGTGCAATTAGGCATTAGGGGTGGCAACTATAAGAAGGAATTGCTCAAAAAGGAAACTAGATGGACGGTAGATCTGGACACTTTAGCCCCTAAAGGGTTAAATTAGTCTATTAGCTTCAAATCCTTCCTAGGATAGCGCAAATTTTATATTGTGTTGCTTGTTGTTTTTATTATGTGTGTTTCATCATTTTTATTTTTATTTTATAGGTCAGCACCCCTTTCCCCCCCCTTTATTAATGTATTATCATGATGATAGAGGCACATTATGTCTGCATATCCATAATAATTACACCTTCTTTCCTTATTTTATTTATAGTTTTGTTCAGCATCTCTTGGTGGCTATTTTACACTGCAGGCTACTCTGACGATATGGATGAAATTATTACTATTTATGAATGATAGCATAATGTCAAGAGAGAAAAATGAAGTCATCTGCAGTCCTTGTACCGTATACTGAAATACCATGTATGATGCTGTATAATTTGCTATATTTATAAATGTTATGCTTTGAGGAACATATCCATTTTTGTAATGTGTTTTTGTCATATTTTGTGTTATGGCTTAGGTATTTATGGATCTCTTTATGGATAGTGGGACATTTAATATTGTATCCTTATACTTAGTACTTATGTATGGGATGGATAGTAAATGTGGATGGTGGGTTCACTAGTGATTTACGGTTACTTGTGTGGTGCACGGGCCTGTCCTAGTTTGTTTTTTCGCCTTTTTAGTTTTACACACAGTCTGTTTACATACCTTCCTCTTGCCGGAGTATGGAAGCGCACGGCGCGCCTGCGCTGTGGTGTCACTGTGGGGAAGCGCTCTCTACATGGTTTGTGTCGCCTTGGTTACATGCCCGGTCATACGACCGCGTCATGTGACTGGATTACGCGTACATTGAGCGCGGTCTCCTCGGTGACGCCGCAACATGGCGTCGGTGCGCTGTTACACAGGTGCCGGTTAATTGAGGATTAGGTTCTACTATATAAAGGCTCTAGCAGCAACGTCACCTTACCTCCTGACGAAGCTGCTTTTGCAGTGAAACGCGCGTCGAGGTGCGCTCTGTCTGTCCGACCCCTCTCTCCCTGGTTCAAGATGACTACAGGTAATTATGACTGTTAGCCGATCTTTATGTTTAAACGGCAATTGACTATAGTGCCCACTCTCACATGTGGTAGGGTACGGCTTGGTATATATCCTGTGTGTCAGCCAGTTTTCTTTGGCACAACAAGGGACCTATGAGCATATGATTATATATGGTGCAGGGAAAGGGGGTCGTATCAGTTTGTAGCTTCTGTTATGACCTTGTACTGATTTATTGTTACATTATAACTGTTGGATATATGGTATGTATTGTTTTTAATTTTTTGTAATAAAACTAATGGTTTTTACTTGTTATACTTTGGATCCAGTGTCTTCATGGTTCTCTATTGGTATCTTTGTGTTCCATTACCATACAAGAACTACAGTACTGATGATACGCAGTCAGCATCATAAATGAATTTGCATCCAGGAATATGGAATATGCCTCTCTCCATAATATCCCCACACACACTGCCCCTCTCCAAAATAGCCCTACATTTTAAAATTAGAAAGAAGGAAGCAAAGACTAAAAGAAATTCTGAAGAATCACATATTTATGCACAACATAGCACAGAAAAAAACAAAAACAAACCATGGAAAAGACAGGTGACATGAAGCAGAATTACCATGAGTTATAAGCAGTTATGTCCATAAATATTGGACCAGTTCTTAGATAAGGAATGTTTTATTGTCCTGATTGGGGTCTCTGTTGTGATGACCCCTCATAGTCTGAGGGGCAAGTTCCTTAGTTGATGTAAAAAGACATAAATCTATGCGACACATTCATTCCTGCACTAAGACAGTCAAAGGTCGTCATCAGTTTATATTCCCAGACTCTTTTGTCTCTCTTAGAGAGGACAATAAAACATTCCTTATCTAATAACTGGTCCAATATTTATGGACATAACTGTTTATCACTCATGGTAATTCTGCTTCATGTCACCTGTCTTATCCATGTTTTTTTTTTTTTTTCTGTGCTATGTTGTGCATAATATATATGTGATTTAGTCTTTGCCTGATGACGAGACCTGTGTAGTCTCGAAAGCTTGCAATTTGTTACCATCTTTTCAGTTAGCCATTAAAAGGTATCAACCACTGAGGACTCTCAATTCTAAATATCCTTTCCTACAAACTTCAATATGCAAATGATTTCCAAATTTGGGATTGGTATTATTCATGGCATTTTATATATGTTTTGCTGTGGTTGACCTATTTATTGTTTGCCTCTAGCTGTCAGTTCCAACTTCTTTGACTTTGTTACCTGGACAAATAATTCAGCTCAAAGAGGTGTTAGAAAAGGAATCCTCAAGGAGAGCATCGGGATCTTTTGAAGACGTCATTACTTCACCTTGCACACTTTCCCCACTCCCAACTTTTCCATCAACCTATGAAGATGTAGAGAATGTTAATAGAATGCCTCCGTAAGTGTATAATAAAATACTGTAATTAATACTTCTAGTAATAATATTATTTAATGTACTGATTGTAAAGTTGAAAGTTAAAGGGCTTGTCTGGTTTTAAATCATTGGGATCTGATTGGTTCAGGTCCCGATTACATTATTGTCATACCAGCCAATGATAGCAATCAGTGAGAAAGTTTGTTGTAGTAACAAACTTTCCAGGTAGATTTGCTTCATATACCATGCTGTCTCTCCTCGGATCTTCTGTGAGTGAGTGATCAGCAGAGAGACATTGTGACAAACACTACTCACAACCTTTGTCAGTGAGCGATTTTATCATAGCGTGAAGCACACACCTACACGTAAATCAATTCCCCCTTAACCAGTTAAATCCATCAATTTATTAGTTAGGAAATAGGGTTAACTAGGCTAGGTGTAGTATAAATTCATATATAAATTAGATTATTCATTTATAAATAATTAATTACATTTCATATTTATATTTTTACAGTTTAAATGAATCAGTTTACTTTTGTAATACATGCATAGAATATATATACATTTAAATAAATTGATCACAATTGTTTTACCGATTAATCAATTAATTACTGTAGTTATATCAATTATAAGTCGTAGTTGACAGTCAAAGAACAACAGAGACACTATTTTAATAAAACAGGCAATGGAGGCTGATTAAAACTGGCTTTTGAAGTTTATATGCAAATTTCTCCTTCAACTAAGGGGGCATTAACAAAGATTATTCACTGGGTGTGTTTTCTTATTCCCCTGTATGATCTTATCCAATCGTAAGAAGACAGGGTCAATACAGGACAAAACTAAGCAAACGTTCATAGAGAAGGTCAAAATAGACTTTTTCACCCTGACTACTCCTCACTCCTGTCAGTACAGTCCTGGGAGGGAGGAGAGCTGTAATGTGCGAGCAGTGAACATCATAATAGGAGCAGTCTTTTCCACATAAAATGGCCTAGATCTATCCTTAATAGTTTTGCTTCCATTATGATGTTCACTGCTCACACGCTGATCCAGATGTGGAGGAAAAAAGCTTTGATCTTCCCCTCTCCCCATCTTTTGGTCATGTGATGGTAGAGGTAGAATATTGGTTTACATTAACCTTTGCCAAAATTTTATATTCTCTTATAGGGAAAAAATGTTCCTGGTCATTCTTCACTATGTCAGAATTTATTGTTTTTTTCTAACTTTTTAAAGGTGCTTTTACGCCGTATCTCGCCAACAAGCTACCGAGATGCTCATGAAGGATGAAAATGACGGCAATTTAATTCTCAGGCCTGGTGCAGACTGCAAGAACTTTGCTGTAACCATCCGTGAGCCTACAGAAAATAGGTAAATTTATAAAACATGATAATAGTTTCAGTTCTTATTGGAACTAATGCTATACTTCCCATTAGTGAGTAATGCTTAAAGGTGTATTCACAACCCTCAACTGATACATTACACAGCACAGAAGCATAGAGTTCTTATCTCCAGGTAATATTTCCACACTTGTGCTGTGTAATCTTTAGGCTGCACACTCTGGCTGCCAGAACCTGTGGACTGTGGACTGTGACACCCAATGACATATTCACAGGTTGCTGCCTGCTTATCAGCATCACACAGGCGGAGCATCATACACCACCCCAGTAACAGCTGTCTGAGAACACCCACTTGGACTTAACTAAAGTTAACTCATTAGGTGCCATAAACCATATTTGATTGCTAATATCTCCGCAACAGAGCAGTGACATAAAAGAAAACAAGCGTTTTATTCTGCTGTTAAGCCACTATTGCCACTATTACATTTTGTGTCTAGTTCAACATGAAAAATATGGTGAAGGGTCCTCTTGAAGTATTGGGCATACTGTATATCGTTTTTAGTATTTTATCTTGGTGCAGGAATTGTGGTTTTTTCCACTGTTTATTATAATTATTATTTGATTACTGGTCCACGAATATTTCTCATTGAGTTTTCTTACTTCCTTCACATGTTACTAAGGAGTTTGAGTTTAGGGGTTGTGACGCCAGTCACTAGCATTAATCTGAGGGCAACAGTTTTGCATATACTTTTTTATTTTTAAATCTGCATAACCCCGTGTATTCTTCTATGGTAGCTAAATCTCCTTCAAGTGTCTTTTTGGTTCTGTAGATGATGTGAAGCTAAGAGTTCATGTGTTTTTAACAGGGACAGAGGAGAAAGTGCTGCCAGACACCTCTGGTTGCATTTTATCTCCCCTGAAAGCAAAAGGAATTGGCTTGGAAATTTCAAGTGCCTGATCCTTCTCTTCCTTCACATCATAGGTAGGTGATGAGTCAAGACTCGAGGCCTCCATGCACATTAGATGATCAGCCACAGGGCCAGATTTAGACAAAGTAGATTTCTGGGCAAAAGTGTAAAATGGGCCCCAAATACTAACATATTACACCATCACACAGAAACATTTTGGTTGCATTTACATAAGCTGAGTTCATGTCGATAAAGAGTGTGATTGACAATATGCAAGTCATTCGGCACTTGTTTACCTACTGCATATCTTTAAACAGGCTATCAAAAAATGATAGATACAGAACAATCACTAGTAGGTCGGGCCTCATACAGTATCATGTTATCAGCAGCACATCCGCAGTTTACACCCTGTAATGTTCTGCTGAGAACAATGATTTTTGTTAAGACATAAAGAATCCAATCACCCGATGAATGACCATCATTTTACTTGTTTGTTGGCCGATTACTGACATGTTTACACCTATGAACTGTAGTCTGCACTGCCGGTATTTATAAATGTGGATAATTTATATACAAACACATTATGTGACACAAACATTGTATGTTACACACACATATGTAAATACACATAGCACTCACATGTATACACAGAGCACATACATACAGACACATACATAGAGCACATACATATATGTATGCACACAGCACTAACATACACAGACATATACACGCAGAGCACATACATACAGAGACATGTATACACAGAGCACATACATACAGAGACATGCATAATTTCACGCACAGTGTGGGAAAGACTAAGTGCAACACGAAGGGATGAGGGGAAGGAAGCCCAGACACTAGGGATAGCGTGAGTGGAGACCCCCTAGGCAGATCTAATAACACCCTACCTACTCTACAGTCCTTAAATTGGTTACTCACCAATCACTGAGCAGGAAACCTAAGCCCTGTATCTCCCTAGAGCTAAGCCCTGGATAGGGAGGGGGTGGGATAGAACTGGTCAGTCCCCACTGTAAACTAAAGACAAAAGGTAGACAGACAAGGAGAAATATTTTAGCTTGACCAGACTCAGAGAGGTAACACCAAACATCCTCAAACAGCTCCAGAGAGGAAGTTAACCGACTGCTATAGCTCCAAGCCATCACAAGAGAAAAATGTGAATATCACTGGCGACTCTCTGCAGCAGACTGGGGATTTATAAACACCCAGGTCCAGGTGTGTCAACTGGAGCCGGAGAGAGGTTGCCGCTGGGTCCATGAGTCAGAAAGATTAAGGAGGCATCTGTAATGCCAAACACAGATACCTTCTGCAGCCAGATGCAGAGCGACAGTTTGTTGAATCTGACACACCCGTGACACATACACAGCACACACATAAAGACACATGTATATCTAGAGATATGAATATACAGCTTATTCATATAGACTCATGCATTACGGCACGTGCATACATACTATATAGTCACCTCTTCTTCAGTTCTTCTAATCTCCCACATGGTACAGGACCAGTGGAGACATCTTTGTCTCATGGCCATAAAGTCACCAAATGTCCTGAAGCACTTTCAACATCAGAAACTATACTGATGATGCAGAACTGCTATTTTGTATTTAGTTTCTGCTGTAAATGCTGGGTGGCATTGCCCAGTTTGATCAACCCCCAACAATTCTGGCCTTGGTCTTATGCAGCGCCCCAGAGTCCTGGTCGTTGCAGTACTGTGGCTCCGCCACTATGGGGAGCCATGGTGCGTCCGATGGCACTGAAGGAGTTCATCTGATCAGGTATCACAGACACCAATAGATTTCACAGCCGGGCCTCCGGGGGGAGCTAAGGGTTCTATTCATTAGGCCACTCCCCACCATAGTGGGTAAACTGGGGGTCAGGCAGGAAGTTAGAGGAGAAAGCTGACTGGATTGGACGAAGCAACACCTAGTGGCAGAGGGTGTTGTGGAGGAAGAGACAGTAGGGTCTCTGTCAGGGGTGGGATCCTGACAGAGGCTTGGCATTGAAAAGAACGTAACGGGTCCGCGCCAGCTCCGGGAAGCGGCGGGACCCAAGAAAGGACTAGAAGCGAGATAGATTGTGCTGAGTGAGAAACGAGATCAAGCAATAGGAGAATACCAGTAGGGGTCGTGCTGTAAGACCGGAGCAACATCCTACTGAGGCGCACTACCGGCGGCCGGAACGCCGAGGGAGTATTTCATTAGACAGCTTCAAGCAATACTCTAAACAGCGGCAGGACAGTCAGTCTCAGGCGGGCTGTCTCACCTAAATCACCTATGAAGTCTTGGGAGGCAATTGCGGGAGAGGGGCGTCTCTAGGGTCCCGGAAGAACTCCAGGCCTACCCGACAAACGGGTGCCGTTCTAACTGTAACATCAGGAAGGGACGGAAGATTAGCAGAAGATCAGTTAATCGAGTTGTGAGGGAACACGAGAAACAGACACAACGGTTGTGGGGTACTTTCCGTAAGCATAGCAGGGAAGGACTACAACACATAGCGCTAAGAAGGAAGGCACCAATTTCCACCTGTGAAGTGAACTCTGGAGGTGCCATTGGACCGGCCGGACTTGCGCAGCCTGGTGAACCGTATTCTGGACTGAGGACTCAGAGATCTCCAGTAAAGAGGTAAAGAGACTGCAACCTGGTGTCCTCGTTATTTACCGCGACCTGCACCCCACAACTGCACCACCAACATCCACACCTATCATTCACTGTGCGCCCCACGGCAGGGTCACGGGCCGGGGCCTAGCCGCCGTGACAACCCCAGAAGCAGAGACTCAGAGGCCCGGTACCGGGTACCCCTCGGCCCTGCGGCAGTGGGGGCGCTACAACTTGGTGTCACGAACAGGATCTACTTAAGCCTGAAGAATCAGGTCATGTGTGCCTTGGAACTGAGATTTGTTGTGCTAGGACTGTATTATGTTGCAAAGACTGTGCTATGACCTTCCCCGCCAAAACCGTCGCCATTACAATAATATGTGGCGCGCAGGGAACATGGGGCGTGTCATCGTGGGCGTAGCTTGGAAGAGTGGCGCGAAAATGGAACCCACCCCTCACAGATACTACTATGTTCAGAAGATATGCCCATCAAGGGGAAGGGCCCGCCTCCTAGTGTGGGATGGTGGAGGAGAGAAAGGCCGCCCTCCGGACGGGGAGGGGCAAGAACTTCTGGAGACCACGAGGCAGAATCCGATTGGCAGCATGGAGCGCGGAAGTCACCCCGGGGAGGGAGAGAAGACCTCTGCCAGGTTCTACCAATGGGAGCCGGCGGAGTCCTTACCAGGTTGCGCTAATCAGGAAATCCTTGGGGCAGAAGTGGAGGAGCTGTGTCGGCAGTTCCGGAGCCTGTGCCAGCGAGCAACCACCCCTAGCGAGGAGCCGCACCAGGTATCGGTCCCACAACCGACAACGGAGGAGGCCGGCACCGGAGATGCGGCGGAAGCAGGTAACAGCGCCGACTTGGATGTGGCGATTGAGGAACCCCTGCTGGTGGATGTAGACTCGCCCCCCCCACGACCACCCGGACGGGTGTGTAGCCGTATCGAGTGCGAGAGGAACTGGAAAACCTTGCAGACCGCCGATCGCCCCCTGCGACCCATCAAGCAGTCCCCGCAGTTCCAGGGAGAATGGGTCACCTTCAAGTGGACCCGCGCGGCCACCACCAACCTGATGGGGTTTCCCGGGGATGTCCAGGAGGAAGGGGAGAGTATTGAGGTCATCCGCCAGAGGGAATACCGCCAGCAGCTGTGCCAGCAAGAAGAGGAGTGGGCCCGCAAGAAGGAACTCCGGCGTCAGGCTGAGCGGGAGAAAGACCTTCAACTCAAAGCCCAGGTCAGGCAGGCCGCTGGAGAAAACTGGGGCCTGCAGCGCTGCGGTGTGATCAGCACCTTCCGATTGCAGGGAGGTTGGGGCTTCATTAAAGAGTCCGGCCTTGCCTTGGAGGTGTTTGTAAACCGGCGGGACGTGGAGGCGCACCTTGTGGAAGGACATCCAGGCCGGGATCTCTATCCAGGGGACCGAGTTAAGTATACCCGCCACTGGGGAGATAAAGGGTGGTATGCCTTGCATGTACGTAAATACAAGCCGGAAGTGACACTACCAGCCCCTGATGATTCCCCAAGACCTGCGGCCATTCCCCCGATCTCCTTGTGTGCCAGATGCTTGCGGACCATCACCCCAAGGAGAACTGTGAGTACCCAGACCCCAATCCGGGGTGCGGACGCCCTTTATGTGGTGGCAGGAGGAGAGCGGTACTCGCGGAAACCGCCCCCAGACTTGGAAGGTTAAACCTCGATACCATGAGTATGTATATAGTTACTATTTCCTGCTGCTGCTAAACCCGCTCGGGGTAAACTCTTAAAGGGATCCCTTTGTTGACCCGGGATCCCTATTGTTTTGTTTTCTTGTTTGTTTTCCAAGTTTTTTTTTTGCACAAAGTTTACAGAACTGCTGAAATCATGAACAGTGCATGATCCGAACTTTTTGTATATAGTTTGCACCTTATTAAAGGCGCTCCCTACTGGTTTTACTTAAAGAAAGACTCTTTGCGAAGATACCGCACTGGAACCTTTGCTGAGTATGGACTGGTAGCTTGAGAAGACGCGCTACCTCACAGAGACTTGGTCCCCTCTTAAAGGGGATGTTCATTTGTCGCGTTTCGATAGTAATATTGCTTAAGACAAGTAGCAATAATGATGATGAGAGAAAAGTGATGATAATGTTTGTACGAGAAAGTTATATGTGTTTAGTGAGTTAAATGTGAAGAAATACTGATGATTTGCTCTGAGAATTAAAAGGTGAAAGATAGAAGAAGGATGCAGTGGGCCCGTAGAGATAGATGTGGTGTCCAGCATGCAAGAAAGGAAGAAAGATAATGAGAAGGCTTAATGTTCGATAGAAGATGTTTAGATAATGTTGATAGATAGTTAGGATAGAAGGTAAACCCTGAGTCCTCATAGGAGTCATGTAGAGATGACTTAGTGCTCTTAAACTGAAAGTAATGTTATGTTCTATACTGTGTATAGTAGTTGAAAAGGCAGTAGGCCCTGGCTGAACGGGGCGGTCCTGTAACAGAAAGGAGAGGCAGTAGGTCTGGTGCCGATAGGACAGGCGGTCCTGCAGATTTAAAGAAGGCGAATGGGAAAGTTAAAATACCTTATAATGTGATTATAGGAAGGTCTTTAGTGGATTTAGAGTGTGAATCCTTAAAGGCAATGTTAAATTATTGTTCAACAATTTTGTACTTAGTAGAATACCCGGTTGGGTAACAGGAGTTATTTATAGCCTGTAATTTATAATGTTAACCATGTTTGTAACGTTCAAGTGTCCTCACCTCCCATAAAGGGAAGCTCTGTTCAAGTATACTTATTATTATTTGCACTCAACAAAAATTGTATGTCTTTTTGCTAACCTGTATTGTTGTTTTCTTCCCAGTCCCAGAGTACTGTGTTTAACCAGGGGGGAGTGCAGCGCCCCAGAGTCCTGGTCGTTGCAGTACTGTGGCTCCGCCACTATGGGGAGCCATGGTGCGTCTGATGGCACTGAAGGAGTTCATCTGATCAGGTATCACAGACACCAATAGATTTCACAGCCGGGCCTCCGGGGGGAGCTAAGGGTTCTATTCATTAGGCCACTCCCCACCATAGTGGGTAAACTGGGGGTCAGGCAGGAAGTTAGAGGAGAAAGCTGACTGGATTGGACGAAGCAACACCTAGTGGCAGAGGGTGTTGTGGAGGAAGAGACAGTAGGGTCTCTGTCAGGGGTGGGATCCTGACAGAGGCTTGGCATTGAAAAGAACGTAACGGGTCCGCGCCAGCTCCGGGAAGCGGCGGGACCCAAGAAAGGACTAGAAGCGAGATAGATTGTGCTGAGTGAGAAACGAGATCAAGCAATAGGAGAATACCAGTAGGGGTCGTGCTGTAAGACCGGAGCAACATCCTACTGAGGCGCACTACCGGCGGCCGGAACGCCGAGGGAGTATTTCATTAGACAGCTTCAAGCAATACTCTAAACAGCGGCAGGACAGTCAGTCTCAGGCGGGCTGTCTCACCTAAATCACCTATGAAGTCTTGGGAGGCAATTGCGGGAGAGGGGCATCTCTAGGGTCCCGGAAGAACTCCAGGCCTACCCGACAAACGGGTGCCGTTCTAACTGTAACATCAGGAAGGGACGGAAGATTAGCAGAAGATCAGTTAATCGAGTTGTGAGGGAACACGAGAAACAGACACAACGGTTGTGGGGTACTTTCCGTAAGCATAGCAGGGAAGGACTACAACACATAGCGCTAAGAAGGAAGGCACCGATTTCCACCTGTGAAGTGAACTCTGGAGGTGCCATTGGACCGGCCGGACTTGCGCAGCCTGGTGAACCGTATTCTGGACTGAGGACTCAGAGATCTCCAGTAAAGAGGTAAAGAGACCTGCAACCTGGTGTCCTCGTTATTTACCGCGACCTGCACCCCACAACTGCACCACCAACATCCACACCTATCATTCACTGTGCGCCCCACGGCAGGGTCACGGGCCGGGGCCTAGCCGCCGTGACAACCCCAGAAGCAGAGACTCAGAGGCCCGGTACCGGGTACCCCTCGGCCCTGCGGCAGTGGGGGCGCTACACTTATCCTGCTGAAATTAGCTAACTTTTATCTAATGTGTATGGGGGCCTTAAGGCTTTTATCAATTATACCTGCTCCTCCCTGCAGTAGCACACTGTTTATGACTTGCATTCTGGTGAAAAGACAACAGTCCATAGCCTAACTTTTGACTGTACCCTAGGCCTAATTTACAGGCTACAGTGATTTCTTTCGGACATAAAAAAGCAGTGTTTTGACTCAGAATTTAATCGGTATTTAGTCCCTGTATCAAACTCCCACAGTATTTACCACAGTGTATAATGTGCCCCACAGTAGCCCCCATGTTGTATGATAGCTCCATAGTAGTCACCAAACTGTATAGCGTCTCCACAGAAACAACTACCCTGTATAATGGTCTCTTATTAGCCCCCACTCTGTATGGTGGCCCTCTGCCTGTATGATGGCCCCCCTGAGTCGTCCTCATGCTGTTTGATGACCTACTTAGTAATCCCCACACTTTATGATGGCCCACCTAGTAGCCCCCATGCTGTATAACGACCCCCTTAATAGCCCCTACTTTGTATGATGGCTCATTTAGTAGCATCTGCACTGTATGATGGCATCCTCAGTAACCCCGCACTTTATGATGGCTCCCTTAGTAGCCAAAGAATAGCTGTACTCTGCTATTGTTATGAACGTAACATAACACTTGCTAACGGATAATGGAACAAGGAAAGACCTACTACAGGGAGACGCCACACCAACACCCAACTGGTCCCTGTATAGACTAGAAAGATCCTAGACGCGCAACTCAAAAACACCACCTCGGACCTGGCTTCCTAAAAGGCCACTGAGGGGTTACTCGCACTTCTTGAGGAACCAGATGGGAGGCTGCAACCAAACTGCCACCAAGAGGAGAGGAAAGTTTGCAGGAACATAGGAAAACACAGAGTGAGAAAATTAACCCCTTAACCCTCAGAGCTTTTTTCTGTTTTGTGTTTTCGTTTTTTGCTCCCCTCCTTCCCAGAGCCATAACTTTTTTATTTTTCTGTCAATATGACCATGTGAGGGCTTATTTTTTTGTGGGGAGAGTTGTACTTTTGAACAACACCATTGGTTTTACCATGTCAAGTACTAGAAAACGGGGATAAAATTCCAAGTGCAGTGAAATTGCAAAAAAGAGTGCAATCCCACACTTGGTTTTTGATTGGCTTTTTTAGTAGGTTCACTAAATGCTAAAACTGACCTGCCATTATGATTCTCCAGGTGATTATGAGCTCATAGACACCAAACATGTATAGCTTCTTTTTTTATCTAAGTGGTGAAAAAAACCTCCAAACTTTGCTAAAAAAAAAAAAAAAAAAGTGCAATTTTCCGTTACCTGTAGCATCTCCATTTTTCGTGATCTGGGGTCGGGTGAGGGCTTATTTTTTGTGTGCCGAGCTGGCGGTTTTAATGATTCCATATTGGTGCAGATACATCCTTTTGATCGCCTGTTATTGCATTTTAATGCAATGTCGCGGCGACCAAACAAACGTAATTCTGGCGTTTTTAATTTTTTTATCGAAATGCCATTTAGCGATCAGGTTAATCCTTTTTTTAATTTATAGATCGGGCGATTCTTAATGCGGCGATACCAAATAAGTGTAGGTTGATTTTTTTTTTAAATTGTTTTATTTTTAATCGTCCGAAAGGGGGGTGATTTGAACTTTTATATTTTTAATTTTTTTTTTCATATTTTTTTTTATTTTTGCCATGCTTCAATAGCCTCCATGGGAGGCTAGAAGCTGGCACAACTCGATTGCCTCTGCTACATAGAGGCGATGCTCAGATCGCCTCTATGTAGGAGAATTACAGCATTGCTATGACCACATGGTGGCACTCACAGCAATCTGGCATCAACAGCTTTAGAGGTCTGCAGGAGACCTCTGGTTGTTATCTCCATGCACCGATGACCCCCGATCACGTAACAGGGGTCACCGGTGCGAGCATTTCCGGCCGGATGGCCTGAAGCGCTTGTTAAATGCTGCTGTCAGAGTTTGACAGCAGCATTTAACTAGTTAATAGGTGAGGGCAGATCAGGATTCTGCCTGCGCCTATTACGGGCACGTCAGCTGTTCAAAACATGATGCAGGATCACCACCAGAGCCCACGTCAAAGCGGGGGTTCTGTCATCTGACGTACTATTCCGTCCGATGGTAGAAAGGGTTCATATAGGATAGAGAGGGAAAGCTAAGGAAAGCTAAAAGTAAGCAGAGCAAGTATAACCTCCCAGAAATCTAAAGAGGGGAAAGAAAGAGGAACTGGGAAGGAAAACAAACAAAATATACAAAGAGACTCACTGCAGGAATTCAACTGGTGTTTACCATGAAAGGTAAACCCCTTAACTGAAGGCTACATAATGCCAGGATCATGCATGGCACGTCACCATCCTGCTGCAAGCAGCATGATTGTCCCCTCATTGAGCTGCCAACATCGGGCTGCTGCCTTCAAAGGCCGGAAGAGGCCTCAGCCACTCTGCTAGTTGTGGGTTTCGAGCGACAGCAGAAGATTTTTTTTTTTAATTTTATAGAGGGCACTATAACTGATAAAGAGGCAAAAAATGTTGGATTTGTATTGTATAAGGGCACAAAGGGGCAGTTATTGCTGTTTGGGGTGAAAAAAGGGCCATACGCAGAACTGATATCTACCAATATATGTTCATGCTATGCACTTTATTCTGTAACAGTACAGCGGTATTATTATTTAATCACTCTATTTGTCCTTGTTTGTCTGCTGGATTGATGATTTTGGTCGTTTTCTAGTGTGTTTTGTTCAGCAACAGTGTGGAGGGAACCTTTAATCACTGTACAGAGGTAGTATTTGGTTTAAATATGGTGGTATAATTTACTAACTATGTATTAGAGGTTTTTTTCCCCATAAAAAAAAAACGTATCCCTGATGCCGAGGAAGTGATCTGCAGCCCCATCTTGGAAGGAGTGGAAGTACACATATTCTGCCTTCACTCCTTCACTCCATTCATTGTTTATAGGAGTGCTGAAAAAAGCCAAGAGCTGTACTCGGCCTCTCTGGCAGTGTCATTGACATTGAATGGAGTGGAGTCCGCGAAAGTCATAGCCTCTGCATCCCAGGCAGGACTACATGACTAATATTACAGGATAAATACACAGCTGTATACAGGAAGACATTTTTATCTTATAAAGGGTGGCAGGGTTGGACTGGCCATCTGGCAATTCTGGCAAATGCCAGAAGGGCCTGTCTGGTCATGGGCTGCCTTGTCTGCTACGTTGTTAACAGAATCCGTGTTCTCAAGACACCCATACTGTTAAGGGTTGTGATGGATCACCAAGTCAATGACTCTGTCACTTACCCCAGCAGGCCACGGGAATCATTAGAAATATTGGTCTTGTAATAAATCTTGCTTTCCTCCATCCAGGGTAATATTAGTAATATATCCCATCTGGTGCTTGGGGACGGGGCCAGCATGGGTTTGTTTGATTTTAAATGCCAGGACTGAATTTCAGCCCCAGTCCGTACCTGAAGGGCGGGAAGGAAGTCCCAAGCTGAATTTTTGGACCAGTACCCATAAGCCTGTAGCTTCTGCCCATGGCACATTTTATTACAGTTATATCAGATTGGTAAACTGATTTTGGAGTTTTTCATAAGTTTACTTTAGCGCTATATATTTATATCGTACAGTGTATAGGGGACATTTATAAATGTAGCATGTACATTTGTAACATTAAAAAACAACAATTAAGAACTGGAAATATTCTAAGAAAAACAATAATACAAAAAAAATGCTTACAATTTAATCCCTCATCCTCTGCAGTGGTCCCCACCATTCCTGCACTATTGATGTCACATCTATTGACGTGGCCTCTGCAGCCAATCTCTGACATAATCGATGATATTTGCATGTATAGCTTGTGACTGCTGGGACCAATGATTGAATGCACCTGTGAGCGTGACATTATTACAGCAGGATGGTCGGACCACCAGCCAAGCGGTGGCACAGCTGTATCATGTAATGAATAGAAGGCAATTAATTAGCTAAGCTTAGTTATTTTTTACAAATTCCAGCAAACTTATATAATGAATTTGTGCATTAGATATTATAGTAGATATAAAATATGTTCTCTAAAACTATTGTCTAAAAAAAAGAAAAGCATTAACTGTCAGCAGAACAGAATCTGCAGCCCCCCAAAAAAACAAACAAACAAACAAAAACAAACAGGCATTCAAACTATGATATAAAATAAATATCTAAGAGGTAACATTTCTCCTTATGGAGAATGATATGCCTGATGTGCCTGGGTAAGGAGACTTATAGGCCATGCAATGCTCCTCTGGGAAATATGCAAATTGCCTCTTCAGAGAGCAAAAGGATTTGAATTCTAGTGCCACCTATTGGAAGCTGCAATCCTAAAAGTCCCTTAAGAAGTCTTGTCTTATGACTTAGGATAAAAGTCAAACCAGAATCTCTTTGCAGGCACATGTGTCAGGGTGTTGCCACTCTTCAGTGCAAAGACCATTGTAGTGAAAATAATTTGCATATAAAAAATATACATAACTCTGTCGACTTTAAGTGCTTGTAGTTTCATTTTTTATCTTGTCTTTATTTTTCTTCTTCCTTTTTCAGCACCAGGCCTCAGGTTAAACATTACAAAGTACTGAAAACTGACCGTGGCTTCACCATCGAATTAGACAGGCCTGTAAGTTTGCATATTTTAAGATTGTTAATTTATCTGTTATGTAACACAGCACATTTATTACATTTTTCAAATACCAAATGAATACGAAAATAGCCATTTATTTTATGTTCATTATTTATATTGGTATTTATACTATTATCGGTCCTTAGTATACTATTTCTACTGTGGTGAAATTGAGGCCACTTCTGTGGTGTAAGGCCCTGATTTGTTTAAATGTGATCACTCCTGGTTGGGTGTCCATCTGCTGGATTGGGTGTAGTGGAAGACCTGTCGGTCCCTATTATACTATTTCTACTGTGGTGAAATTGATGCCACTTTGGTGGTGTCTGCCAATAATGTTTGGAAATGTGAACACTCACGGTTGGGTCTCCTTCATGTGTGTTGCCTGTAGCAGTAGGCCTCCGAGACCATCAGGCCTCCACCTCCTTGGACTCAACTACCCGTGTTACTATCCTTACAATTTTCTGGCAATGATAGTCTACAAAACTGATATTTGTGACTCCTGAGTGTGGCTCAGCATGAAAGCAGGTAGAGGTGTTGCATGTGGTATCAGGGCTCCCAGGAAAGGAGGTCTACACCGATCCCTCACCCACCTCGTCTTACTGTGAGGCTGAAAGCTGTAAATGCTGTCCCAGACCCCGATACCTCATGCCTGGCTGATTGCTGCAGTGCCATGCTACAATTTGTACTGGGGGTGAATTGAGGCCACTTTCCTGGTGTCTGTCCCCATTTGATGTGTTTTGGCAGCATTTGGGGCCGTTATAAGGTGTTGTGGATACGCTTGTGTTTGCCTCCCATTGACCTGAAAGGCGTTCAGTTATATTAGGCGAATATTCAAAGAATTAATCGCCGAATATTGCAAATTCGGGAATCGTAATCCGAACCGTACATTGAAATATTTGCTCATCTCTAGTAGGGACAAAGACCCCGATTCCAGCAATGTATCTATGAGCATTGCTGACATAAACAATGAGACACATGCATGTCTGCCTGCTCTATACTCTTCAAGGTTGCCCATTTTTCCGAACAAGTATTTGTACAGTCATGATTTTCTCCGCTGCAGATTGTGCAGAGCTCAATTGTTGATCTGTGTATAACCTCCGCCACAATACAGCTTTCTGTGTACAATGTATAGTGACCGAGATCTGCTAATCAGTGGTGGAGGTATGGTTGGATTGATCTGCACGTGCCAAGTTGTCCTATAATGATAATCTCCTGCTAATAAAACACTGATTACTTTGAAACTGAAAACACAGCCCAGTAAGTGATATATCGCTGTATTCAGGGTCACTTCCACTACATTATGCTGCTCTCAGATTACATTGCAAAAACCTAATAACAGATTCCCTTTAATTGATGATAAACTATGGAGACAGAAATATTTTAATTAATAAAGAACATCAGTAAGTTTTCTCAATGGCATAACAAAACCTATTTGATTAAAAGCAGTTCAAAATATGTTAATCTTCATAACGTATGTTCACACTGCTTCTTTTTCCGCCTTTTTCGTATGGAAAACGCTTGAAAAAGTGCTGACAAAATGCTCGTATTAGGTAAAGAAGACGTGATGTTCATAGATTCAGGCTTTTGAACTTCTTTTAAATGATTCAGGTTTCCAAAGACACCAAGTGTTACAAAGAAGTGACATGTCCATTCTTCTGGCGTCTTCTGCGAAGAAAATGCTCAACACTTTACAATACAAGAAAGGCTAAAAAGATGAACAGAAGACGAACCAGCATCTTTTTTGTGTGTTTTGTTAGTGTTCTTGCTTCAAAACAAAATGTTGGCATTTCTTAAAAAAAAAATGAAAAAAACAAAAACTACTTGACATTTTTGACCCCCTGATGAAGATGCAGGAAAAATATACATTTATGGTAATGTCAAATGGAGAAGCCAAATATCGCAAGGCCCACTCTCCACAGCGGTTTGATGATTGTTGAGCAAGCAATCCCATGATTTTATGGTTGAAAAGATGTATCACTCCCAAAATCAAGAAATAGTTCAATGAGCAATTTTGAAATCACAGCGGCTAGTGGTCGCATTGTGGCGCACCGGCCCTTGCCTCGCTGCTCTGTCGGGCCAATCCTTGGGCTATGGCGGAAGCACCCTGGTCACCGTGCACCCACAAACTGTGCCGACAGGAACATCAGCACGGTTTCCAAATGGCTGTGGCTAAAAGCACTTTCATTGTTAATAATCACATCCTGCCATTCTATATTACCGCAGATTCACCTGTTATAGTATCGCGGTTTACACACACATTGTGGGCACACCTCAGCCATGACGAGAACATAATCTAACGTTCTGGTAATAGCCATGTAGGAAGTCCATTCATTTTCTTTACTGATTCCCTAAATCATAGGCCCTAGTTTTTAATTTTTTATTTTTTTTTCCAAGAAAAAAAAATTGTCTATGAAATAGGTTGCTGTTTTTTTGCATGTGTATATTTACATCCTGCACACAATAATCTTACATAATAATACATTGAATACAGTGTAGAATACCCAACCCTCATTAAAGGGAATCTGCCAGCAGGTTTTTGCTATGTAATTTGACAGCAACATGAGGTAGGAATAGAGACCTTGATTCCAGCAATGTATTACTTTGTTTACTGAGTGTAGCAGTTATGATAGAGTTTCAGTTTTCTCGGCTGCAGATCTAGCAGAGCTCAGACTATTGAGCTGTGTATAGCCCCACCCATATTACTGATTAGCAGCTTTCTGTGTACAGTGTATATTGACAGAAGGCTGCTTATCAGTGATGGAGGCATGGTTGGACTAGGAGGCACATGGGCAGCTTGTCCTCTAATGATAATTTCCTGCTGATAAAACACCGTGACACATCACTGCCATTAGGCTCTCTTTTCCTACATCATGCTGCTCTCAGATTATGTAGCAAAAACCTGCTGACTGATTCCGTTTAAGAAAAAAGCTGTAACTGTGCTAGATGTTCTTTACTCCGACGCCATGTGCACACGTTCAGTATTTGGTCAGTATTTTACATCAGTATCTGTAAGCCAAAACCAGGAGTGGGTGATAAATACAGAAGTGGTGCATATGTTTCTATTATACTTTTCCTCTAATTGTGCCACTCCTGGTTTAGGCTTACAAATACTGAGGTAAAAAACTCCCCAAATGCTGAACATGTGCACGTGGCCTTACGGGTAAATTGTTATACTGTTGGTACAGTAGTTACTATAGTAAAGCTACTTAAATCTGGTATTATAAGATGTGACAAGTAACAGATTGTCAAATATGATTTATTAATAAACAGTCATAGAAATTCATCTGCGAGTTCTGTCAACTAAAAATCAAATGCTAAATTCTATATATTAGGTATCTTTACTTGCCCTAAA
Source organism: Ranitomeya variabilis (assembly GCF_051348905.1). Lineage (NCBI taxonomy): Eukaryota > Metazoa > Chordata > Amphibia > Anura > Dendrobatidae > Ranitomeya > Ranitomeya variabilis. The sequence continues at coordinate 819,853,507 of NC_135232.1, read as the reverse complement.
TGTTCTTGTGATTTTGTGCATTTGTCACGTTTGTTTCTCAGAATATTGGTGGCAAAAATAGATTTGTATGCGTTGCCCCATTTTACTATGCGTGTTTTTTTCTTGCTCTTTTCTTTGTCTTCTTGTTATTCATTGCTATTTATATAATACGCTGTTTTATTCCTGTTATACTTAGGTTGTACTGAACAGCCTTGATGAAGTTGTTAATCACTTTATTAATGAAACCAGAGGAAAACTCAGGCCATTTATTTCCAGTATATATGACACGCAAATTGGTATGAAGTATTATTTGTATATTTTTAGACTATTTTAAATCCATGGTGCTTTTTGAGTTTAATGCATACGTACCAAACTCACAGTAAAATACAGCCTAGAATGGTAAAACATACTACTGTATATATATATATATATATATATATATATATTGTGGTGTTGTAGATCTATCATAAGTGGCCAAACAACTGGTACAATTGAACTGGAACACATGAAAGTTCAATGGAGTAATCCAACAATTCCAAAAGTTTGCCACTTATCAAATCTGACTTGAGGACTGTAGAAATGAAGCCGCACAGTCAAAGCTGAAAAACCTCTGTATGCTTTGGTAGACCAAACTTGATGAAGTATTCAAGTACCAAAAAAATAAGTAGAAGCAACACATTAATAAATCAAAAGTGATTCAGGTTATCTTTTAAAATGATCTATCAATGTTTCAAGTCCTGAAGCTTAAAATGATTAGATTGAAGATACGAACTGTTCAGGTTCCTGGAATGGCTGCTCCTTCTTCTCTTGGCTATCCCATCTTACTGATATTCTGGGTACGTTGAAAACTGAATACAGTTAACCAGCTAATCCTTAGATTAATAAAAAATGTGGTATGATGGGGTCATACCTATCTTGAGCATAGTTTCTGCTTACTTCCATGCAGTATGCCTTAAAATGGAGGTTAAGACAAGGAATGCTGACTGTCCGGTTGTGCTGGCTGCCTCCATTCAGGTCTATTGTTTTTGCTTATGAATAAACTATGTAAAAAAAAATAGGTGACTAATATCTAATAAAGCTCACCATACACATTAGACTAATGTTGTCTGAGCCAACCGATACTGACAGTTTCAACTCCTCTAATGGGTATGGAGGACAGTGGCCAACTGGTTGTCAGGGGAGATATTAGTCGGGTATGTCCAATGTCGGACTGCTGATCTCATTGTCTCCAGGACTTCAGCTTTCAGCAACAACTTTATCATCACAGAAGTGCTCATCCAAATGACTGTTTCTGTGTATGGGAGAGATGGCCAAGATGGCTAGCAACTGAATGATCAAACTAAGGATGGTATGACTGACAGCCATCTAATATATATGGCACCTTAACTCTAACATGCATACTTGGCTGAATGTGTTTGCGTTCAATAGAGCCATTACAGGTGAGTGGCTACCGGCATCATCTGGTGCCTCGAATCTCTTCATGAAACAATAGGTTTGAGGAAATCAAATTCAACCTGTTTAGATAGGGCTTCTATCAAGACCAGATGGTGGGAAATCTACCTAGCACTCTTAGACATTAGACAAGTATCCAACAGTTTATTGGTATAATCCAAGAATGTAATTTTTATTTTAATACTGTGAATCTGAGATGGGCATAGCACTTTAAAGGTAGTCTGTCACCCCAAAATGCATTTTTAATGGGCTATACAGTGTTGCAGGGGACTTAGCCCCTATAAAAACTATACTGGCACTGGATCGGTTACTGGTACAGCTGGTACAGTGCCTGAAAGAAATAACTTTTAATTCATATGCAAATGAGGAGGTTTTGGTGGCCAACAGTTCAGTGCACTGTTACACCTCCTCATTTGCATATTGGGGCCCTCCCTCAGCTTCTGATTGACAGTGTTTGCTTCCCAAGGCAAGCACTATCTGAATGCTGCAAACGTGTGTGCGTTTGTGCATTTTCTCCTTCCTGTGTCCTTTTTTACACGTTTACAATTTTGCAATGACGTGTATCAGATATACCCAGGAACATTATTCCCCCGATCCTGACACCATTATGTGTTGACCCTAGACTCTTATTACCCAAGTCCTTTATCATTAATCTTTGTATTTTTGTACTAATATTAATTCTTGTTTATGTTTAAAAAATAATGTTTTATGATCTTTGCACCTTTTACAGACTATTTTGATTCTCAGTATTCAATCTTTTATATAGAAGTGTTCTGCTGGCTAATCATATAGTTCTATGTGGCTATTAGGCCCTTATTCACATTTTTGTGATGGTTTTTGTTCTGACATTAGGTTAGCTAATGCCATAATGGATAATCATGTTTGCCAAGTAGTTTTAACTGAACAAAGAAAGCCTCCAAACTTAAAAAAAATACAAACAAAAAATAAATAACAATGGTGGAATTGTTGATGGTAAAATAAAAAATAAGATATGGCTTTTGAAAGATGGAGTGGGAAGGATGCAGGTGCACTTAGAACAAAAGGATCAGGCATGGTAAAATCCATCAGCTTGATACTTCCATTTCCCAATCTGCCGTCGTTGAAGAGTTAAGGTACCGTCACACGAAGCGACGCTGCAGCGATAGCGACAACGATGCCGATCGCTGCAGCGTCGCTGTTTGATCGCTGGGGAGCTGTCACACAGACCGCTCTCCAGCGACCAGCTATGCCGAGGTCCCCGGGTAACCAGGGTAAACATCGGGTTGCTAAGCGCAGGGCCGCGCTTAGTAACCCGATGTTTACCCTGGTTACCAGCGTAAAAGTAAAAAAAACAAACAGCACATACTCACCTGCGCGTCCCCCATCGTCTGCTTCCTGACACTGACTGAGCTCCGGCCCTAACAGCACAGCGGTGACGTCACCGCTGTGCTTTCACTTTCACTTTAGGGCCGGCGCTCAGTAAGTGTCAGGAAGCAGACGCTGGGGGACGCGCAGGTGAGTATGTACTGTTTGTTTTTTTTACTTTTACGCTGGTAACCAGGGTAAACATCGGGTTACTAAGCGCGGCCCTGCGCTTGGTAACCCGATGTTTACCCTGGTTACCAGTGTAAAACATCGCTGGTATCGTTGCTTTTGCTTTCAAACACAACGATACACGGCGATCGGATGACCAAATAAAGTTCTGGACTTTATTCAGCGACCAGCGACATCACAGCAGGATCCTGATCGCTGCTGCGTGTCAAACTAAACGATATCGCTAGCGAGGACGCTGCAACGTCACGGATCGCTAGCGATATCGTTACAAAGTCGTTTCGTGTGAAGGTACCTTTACGGTGCAGTTGGGTGAACTTGTAATTGGCAAATAAGTGTTCAGAATAATACTCAGTCCTGAATGTTGGCTTGTATAAGAATGCCGTCAAGAGGAAACCGCTTCCTCTTCGGGATAGGATCATTCATGTCAACATTATTTATGTGTTGCCTATATATGATGTATGGGGACAGAATAATTGTATTAACAATCATTCTGCTCCCATCAATATTCTATGGTCTGTGTAAATTAGCGAGGAAACGTGCAACAATCGACTTGTACATCGTTGACAGGTGCTTGTTAGTGGGCCAAAATCAGGCCGTCTAAATGGATCCTCATGAGGCCGTACTAAACCTTAGATGACCAGGGTCATGTTAAATAACTGTCGTCCGATGTACTTTAGAGAGGACTTATGTCATAGTCTCATTTACCAAGTTGGCCAAGGTGCTCTGATTGTAGATCAATAGTTACATAAAGGAGGGAGGAAGTAGGTTACTTTCTTCTCTTCCTATTTGTATTTCTATATAATTTGTAGCTGGAACTGGCAAACAACTGCATGAAAAAGAAGATAATGCAGTGGATTTTTAACAAACATTTTAACAGAAACAATTGAGTCAATGTATTCCATTCTGTGCCACATAATCTGAACACTTCACTTAAAGGAAAACTGTCAGAAACTATCCCTCTCCCCCAAACTATTTACTTTTTAGACTTTTAAAATATAAGACCCACTATTGTATCCCTTTATGACCACAAATTAATGCTCTAACAGTGACAAATCATGTAAGATTAGCATAATGTAGGGGTAGAGACCCTGATTCCACCAATATGTCACTTACCGAGCTCATAACAAAATGTCCGTGCATAGACTTTTGTCTTCGATTTGCATAAAAGGAAGCAAAAAACTGCACCAAACCTGCAGTAAACCAGGCCTGAATCATCATGGAGATGGAAATGAATGAAACTTTTTCCAGTTAAATTAATTAAAGATCGGTGTTTTGAATGATTTGCTGTTGGTCTCAGATTAAAGAAAGGTCAAAAGTAGTAACAAAAAAAAAAATTGGGGTAAGGGGTAAGTTCACATGTAGCGTCATTGATGCATTGTTTTTTTTGCATGAAAATCACAGGCTATAGCCAGAAAGCTGAAGCATGAATTGCTCTTGTTTTGGTGTGTTTTCATGTGTATTTTTTATTCATTTTTATGATTTTTTTCGTACTAAGCCATTTTGGTCTGAATGGGGAAAAACTGCAGTAAAAAATGGTAAACTACACTCACCGGCCACTTTATTAGGTACACCATGCTAGTAACGGGTTGGACCCCCTTTTGCCTTCAGAACTGCCTCAATTCTTCGTGGCATAGATTCAACAAGGTGCTGGAAGCATTCCTCAGAGATTTTGGTCCATATTGACATGATGGCATCACACAGTTGCCGCAGATTTGTCGGCTGCACATCCCAAAGATGCTCCATACAAGGCAGGATGGATCCATGCTTTCATGTTGTTTACGCCAAATTCTGACCCTACCATCCGAATGTCGCAGCAGAAATCGAGACTCATCAGACCAAGCAACGTTTTTCCAATCTTCTACTGTCCAATTTCGATGAGCTTGTACAAATTGTAGCCTCAGTTTCCTGTTCTTAGCTGAAAGGAGTGGTACCCGGTGTGGTCTTCTGCTGCTGTAGCCCATCTGCCTCAAAGTTCGACGCACTGTGCCTTCAGAGATGCTCTTAGGCCTACCTTGGTTGTAACGGGTGGCGATTTGAGTCACTGTTGCCCTTCTATCAGCTCGAACCAGTCTGCCCATTCTCCTCTGACCTCTGGCATCAACAAGGCATTTCCGCCCACAGAACTGCCGCTCACTGGATTTTTTTTCTTTTTCGGACCATTCTCTGTAAACCCTAGAGATGGTTGTGCGTGAAAATCCCAGTAGATCAGCAGTTTCTGAAATACTCAGACCAGCCCTTCTGGCACCAACAACCATGCCACGTTCAAAGGCACTCAAATCACCTTTCTTCCCCATACTGATGCTCGGTTTGAACTGCAGGAGATTGTCTTGACCATGTCTACATGCCTAAATGCACTGAGTTGCCGCCATGTGATTGGCTGATTAGAAATTAAGTGTTAACAAGAAGTTGGACAGGTGTACCTAATAAAGTGGCCGGTGAGTGTAATTTAGCCTGTGTTTTTTTTAAATGAACCACGGGTCCAAAAACCACAAGAAAAAAAGGATGAATGAGATTTTAGAAGTCTGATTAATTCTGTTGCTACTGTAAAATACTGCATTTTTTTTTTACATAAAATAAAACTAAAATATATATATAAAAAAAAACACTACATGTGAACCAACCCTAACTTTAAATTTTTAGACAATTCAAGAAAAAATGAACTAAGAGAGCTACTCCTTCATGCATGATCATTGATGATGAATCATCTTCACAGAAAAACTCTAACCTTAAATATTTAATGAGCGGGGCAGTGTGGCTGGCTTTAAGTGAAACCGCTATTTTCATTTTTATTTTATAAATCAGTAGCACACATGCAAATACGAAACATTGCAATACATCTTATCAAAGAAATCTGCTTCTTTCTATTCTTATATTTATTTTTCATTCTGAAAATTCTCAATTCATGGTGTGACGATTCTCCACTATCTGTGGACTGGGAGTACTCACTTGGCTGGTCGTTGAGGCATGAGCTGGGACACTCAGGGTTAAAGAGTCTGTTCAGTTTATTTACACAGCGTGAACCTCTCAGGTACTTGTAGCATGCAGCACCCCGTGCACTGTCCGGCTCTACAGTATCCACGGTCCTCGCTGAGCCCTGGTGTGCCTAATATAGTGTCCGTGATGACCGCACAAGTTCCCAGATACCTCTTATCTTCAGAGGCGTCCTCTCCGGAGGTATATCACAGGCCTCCTCACTCTGGCTCACACTAGCCAGCACTGCATAAACACACAGGCACCATCTTGGGTGTTCAGACACCCCCCCTTGGGTAAGGTATGTGGTTGACTGGACCCAACCATCTCTCCAAGTCACCTGGAAGCCTTCCCAATGTATAGTAACCCTTAGCAGTAGATCTGCTGAGCAAAACAAGCCCAGGCTTCCATCACAGGGCCACCCACCTCTGTGATACATAGCGCCCATTAACCACATGGCCAGTCACCATACCACATAGGTTAAATTTGTCTTTATCGAATATCGACCATTAATTTACTGAGATAGGAGATGACAGTTGATGTTAACGAGATTCGAAGTACTGGGGAGGGAGGAGCTCTGTCTCTAGCTCTTCCCTCCTACATAGAAGCTATAACAGTCATCGCCCATCTTAGTTATACTTTAATCCGTATTCACTAAAGACAGATTTAACCATCAAATGAGAATTTTCAGAATGAAAAATAAATCTAGGAATAGAAAGAAGCAGATTTCTCTAATAAGATATGTTACAAAGTTTCTTATTTTCATGTGTACTATTGATTTATGAAATAAAAATTAAATCAACGGTTTAAGCATGAAATATCCAGCCTAATATGTCAACGAAGGTGATATTATAATTCCCTGCTTTGCTTGGCAAAATGAAAGCAAGAGAGAAAGCCCTTGTGTAAGTTTACGCGTGGCACATTTTGGGAAGAAATGTTTGTGATCGGTTTATTAAACTCAATTCACAAACACATTGTGTGAACTGCTCCCAATCAGATTGTCAGAAATGTGTAAAACAAATCTGTGGATTGTGGAATTACCCTTGTTATCACTTTCTACCTTACCTGCTCACAGGGCAAATTTTCCACCTTTTAACATTAAATTTGTGATGAATTACAGAAATATCCCGCGACTTGCAATTGTCATCGAAAACAAATTTCCAAATTTTTAATTTTTGTTTTATGTACATTTGTTACAACAAACCGAAACTGCCCCGGTCATTAAATCTTAGGGAGAACAGAGTTTATCTGCTATTTGCTAGATGTCACAGACATTTGAGCAAACTATTTGTGGCTTGTCCAAAAGCCACACAAAATAAATAATTGAAATCTGGTTTTGTAATTTTGTTTCAGATTACAGTGTAAAAGAGACAAATGATGGCACGAGGAGGAAATCTCAGTCCAAAATACAACTGTTAATTAATCAGCTTTCCCAAGAAAGACCTATATCTGTGCCACGTGGAAGTGAAAATGCCTACGTTAATGGTGATTATTTCTGTTTTTAACATGTAGCTTGAAAAGTAGAAAAATATATAAGGCGTGTCCCCACAAAGAACATCCCCAAAATGTCACTATAATAGGGGTGATGAGTCCCCATTTGCCTGTTCCTCCTCTCTATGAGTTTCAATGCAATTCATCACGTGTACTGCCAGTCCACTCATGATAGACAGCAAAGATTGTTGATGGCTTTCGTACCTCAAGAGCCAGCGATAAGGTAATCAATCATGCCCATGGGGACATGACTGCAGCTTCCGTGGCTAGACTGTTCCAGATTGAAGAGGCATATGTGAGGCTTGAGCTAGATCATTAGCATATGCCAAGCAACTGGCATAAACATGGACATGGTATGAATTGGAGAAAGTGCTATATACTGTAATGGTGGCTATTTGAGAGGTTTGGTGGACCAGACACATTCCGTTTGACATTTTTTTCTTTTTAGCATCAGAGCTTCTTTTTTACCAATTATAACTGCAATCAAATTTTCATCCCATTTTACTGCCAATTGTTAAGTTCCTCAGATGGAGGCACTTAGGGTACCATCTCACAGTGGCACTTTGGTAGCTACGACGGCACGATCCGTGACGCTCCAGCGTCGCTCCATTATCGCTCCAGCGTCGTAGACTGCGGTCACACTTCACAATGCACAGCGCTGGAGCGATAATTTCATGACGTATTTGCGATGTAGAAGTCGTACGGGACAGTACGATATACAATATATGCAGTATACAATATCGTGCACACCTTTGTTACACGATGCAATCATGCCGCCACAGCGGGACACTTGACGACGAAATAAAGTTTCAAACGATCTGCTACGACGTACGAGTCTCAGCGGGGTCCCTGATCGCAGTAGCTTGTCAGACACAGCGAGATCGTAAGTATATCGCTGGAACGTCACAGATCGTGCCGTCATAGTGACCAAAGTGCCACTGTGAGACGGTACCCTAACTTTAATTAGGCAAACTTTGGACTCCATTTGACCATCTTTTCTTCTTTATGTTGGAAATATCTAAAGATAAACAGCATTTTTAGTGTTGGTTGCGTGTGAAATGAAGGCCAGAGGAGTAGTCGTGGCTGAGGGAGGCAGTACTGGCACACCCTGGCCCTCCGCTTCATAAACACATTGTCCCTTCTGTAGTGCACGTGGTGGTCCACTTACTTGTACATTAGGGTCCACATCGGTCTGCCGGGGCTTCGTTCTTTTAAGCACCGCATAATGACAGGCAGAGTCCGCATTCAATTCCAACAAACCAACTTTACTTAGTTCTTTACACAGCTTGTCCAGTTTAGTCACAGAGATAACACAAGATTCTTCACTAAGTATAACCTTTCCTTTTCCTGTGCTGTCCCTCACTCCTCCAAGAATATCGCAGGGTCATACAGTTGTCTTCGTACCGCAGCTTCCTGACTGGCCATCTTAACTCACTTCAGGAGTTCCCCATCTGTTTCGCCCTGGACATTTAAGATAGTTCCCACAAAATTAGCTGCTACCATCTTGATGCTGCCCTGTATTCCTCCAACACCGTGTGACTATCAGCCCATAGGCCCTGGACGGCTGGGCTCCCAGCTTGAATGTTGCATGGCCTGTCCTGGCTCCCAGCCTTCTCTGCTTAACTCAAGGAAGTTCCCCCAGCTTACACCCAGTTGGTCCCTCCTAATTAACTAACTCCTATTGGTCTATCTTATCCTATTATGCCCCCCTCTAGTGGGCTAATCTAAATACTACACTTTCCCAACATTTATGCAATACGAGGAATATATGTACATTACATTAAACATTATAGCAGCATTGTAAGACATATGAGGTAATATGTATATATACAGGACATTACACAACATAAGATTATCACAAGAAATATACCAGTCCTTCAGGGATGTATGTAAGGAATATGGGGCATGAACCAGTCTCTGTACCACCTTACACACCTCCTTCCTTTAATTATGGTCGTCCCCGACCATACAGTGTCGGTAGAATGCCATTAATGTAAAACACATGTTTCGTTCTTATATATTTTTTTTTTTACATTCGAATAAAGTCTTTGGGCTCCATGTAAGAGTCCGTTTATTATTCAAGGGCCTAGAACAGGTGCCTGGTTACAGTCCTCCAGCTAGCACCACAAGTTCAAATGACCTCTGTCCCTTTTAGTCTCGGGACCCAACACATACACAGTTCCAACTACAGTCCTTACTAACTTATTAATTAAAAGAAAGAAAAAATGCAGCAACACTTCAAAATCCAGTGAAGAAAAAACCTTAGTCCTTTATTTCAAGCGTATTGCATGGACAAGGTAATGCAAGCAGGTACAGAGCAGATGGTACAGGCAGAGAAACAGGACAGCCATTTCGCGTTATACACACTTCCATCTGGACCCATGAAAGTGTGTATAACGCGAAACGGCCGTCGTCCTGTTTCTCTGCCTGTACTGTTGTGAATTTGGATTCTGGGCTCCCCCGGTGGCTACTGGTGGAATTGAACTGGTGTCTTCATCTTCTCTGTTCACCTGTTCCCATCAAGATGTGGGAGTCGCTATATAACCTTGCTGCTCTGTTAGTTGCTTGCCGGTCAACAATGTTATCAGAAGCCTCTCTGTGCTTGTTCCTGCTCCTAGACAACTACTAGATAAGTTGGACTCTTGTCCATGTTTGTTTTTGCATTTTGTTCCAGTTCACAGCTGTAGTTTCGTTACTGTGTCTGGAAAGCTCTTGTGAACGGGAATTGCCACTCTGGTGTTATGAGTTAATGCCAGAGTTTTAAAGTAATTTCTGGATGGTGTTTTTTGATAGGGTTTTCAGCTGACCATGAAAGTGTCCTTTCTGTCTTCTGCTATGTAGTAAGTGGACCTCAAATTTGCTAAACCTATTTTCATACTACGTTTGTTATTTCATCTCAACTCACCGCCAATACATGTGGGGGGCCTCTGTCTCCTTTCGGGGTATTTCTCTAGAGGTGAGCTAGGACTAATATTTTCCTCTGCTAGCTTTATTTAGTCCTCCGGCTGGGCTGGGCATCTAGAATCAACGTAGGCATGCTACCCGGCCACTGCTAGTTGTGCGTTAGGTTTAGTTCATGGTCAGCTCAGTTCCCATCTTCCAAGAGCTAGTTCCTATATATGCTTATGCTATGTTCTCTTGCCATTGAGATCATGACAGTTTGACCGGACCGCAAAGTGTTAATTGTTTGGGCTGAAGCAGGAGAAAAAGAAGTGTTGAAGGGAAATTTTTTATTTTTTTTTCCCCCTCAGAGTTCTGCTGCCTAGCCCTTAATTGCTGTCTAGCTGCTTCTTACCTCCTCTTAACCCTTGAATGGCTTTGTGTCCACCTGTTTGTAATGGATCTTCAGAGTGTAACTGCAGGTTTGAATAAACTCGCCACGAAGGTACAACATTTGCAAGATTTTGTTTGTCATGCACCTGTATCTGAGCCGAGAATTCCTTTGCCGGAATTTTTCTCGGGGAATAGATCCGGGTTTCAGAATTTTCGAAATAATTGCAAATTATTTTTGTCTCTGAAATCTCGCTCTGCCGGAGACCCTGCACAGCAGGTCAGGATTGTGATTTCCTTGCTCCGGGGCGACCCTCAAGACTGGGCTTTTTCATTGACACCAGGAGATCCTGCGTTGCTCAATGTGGATGCGTTTTTTCTGGCCTTGGGGTTGCTTTATGACGAACCTCATTTGGAGCTTCAGGCAGAAAAAACTTTGATGTCCCTATCTCAGGGGCAAGATGAAGCGGAAATTTACTGCCAAAGATTCCGTAAATGGTCTGTGCTTACTCAGTGGAATGAGTGCGCCCTGGCGGCGACTTTCAGAGAGGGTCTCTCTGATGCCATTAAGGATGTTATGGTGGGGTTCCCTGTGCCTGCGGGTCTGAATGAGTCCATGACAATGGCTATTCAGATCGATAGGCGTTTGCGGGAGCGCAAACCAGTGCACCATCTGGCGGTGTCCACTGAGAAGTCGCCAGAGAGTATGCAGTGTGATAGAATTCTGTCCCGAAGCGAGCGGCAGAATTTTAGACGGAAAAATGGGTTGTGTTTCTATTGTGGTGATTCTACTCATGTTATATCAGCATGCTCTAAGCGCACTAAAAAGCTTGGTAAATCTGTTTCCATTTGCACCTTACCGTCTAAATTTATTCTATCTGTGACCCTGATTTGCTCTTTGTCATCTATTACCACGGACGCCTATGTCGACTCTGGCGCCGCTTTGAGTCTTATGGATTGGTCCTTTGCCAAACGCTGTGGGTATGATTTAGAGCCTTTGGAGACTCCTATTCCTCTGAAGGGGATTGACTCCACCCCATTGGCTAATAATAAACCACAATACTGGACACAAGTAACTATGCGTATTAATCCGGATCACCAGGAGATTATTCGCTTTCTGGTGCTGTATAATCTACATGATGATTTGGTGCTAGGATTGCCTTGGCTGCAATCTCACAACCCAGTCCTCGACTGGAGAGCTATGTCTGTGTTGAGCTGGGGATGTAAGGGGGCTCATGGGGATGTACCTGTGGTTTCCATTTCATCATCCATTCCCTCTGAAATTCCTGAGTTCCTGTCTGACTATCGTGACGTCTTTGAAGAATCCAAGCTTGGTTCGTTACCTCCGCACCGAGAGTGCGATTGTGCCATAGATTTAATCCCGGGTAGTAAATACCCAAAGGGTCGTTTATTTAATCTGTCTGTGCCTGAACATGCTGCTATGCGAGAATATATAAAGGAGTCCTTGGAAAAGGGACATATTCGTCCATCGTCATCTCCCTTAGGAGCCGTTTTTTTCTTTGTGTCAAAAAAAGACGGCTCTTTGAGACCATGTATTGATTATCGGCTTTTGAATAAAATCACTGTTAAATATCAATACCCATTGCCGTTGCTGACTGATTTGTTTGCTCGCATAAAGGGGGCCAAGTGGTTCTCTAAGATTGACCTTCGTGGGGCGTATAATTTGGTGCGAATCAGGCAGGGGGATGAGTGGAAAACCGCATTTAATACGCCCGAGGGCCACTTTGAGTATTTAGTGATGCCTTTTGGTCTTTCTAATGCTCCGTCAGTTTTCCAGTCCTTTATGCATGATATTTTTCGCGATTATTTGGATAAATTTATGATTGTGTATCTGGATGATATTCTGATTTTTTCGGATGACTGGGACTCTCATGTCCAGCAAGTCAGGAGGGTTTTTCAGGTTTTGCGGTCTAATTCTTTGTGTGTGAAGGGTTCTAAGTGTGTTTTTGGGGTACAGAGGATTTCCTTTTTGGGATATATTTTTTCCCCCTCTTCCATTGAAATGGATCCTGTCAAGGTTCAAGCTATTTGTGATTGGACGCAGCCCTCTTCTCTTAAGAGTCTTCAGAAATTTTTGGGCTTTGCTAACTTTTATCGTCGATTTATTGCTGGTTTTTCGGATATTGCTAAGCCATTGACCGATTTGACTAAGAAGGGTGCTGATGTTGCTGATTGGTCCCCTGATGCTGTGGAGGCCTTTCGGGAGCTTAAGCGCCGTTTTTCCTCTGCCCCTGTGTTGCGTCAGCCTGATGTTGCTCTACCTTTTCAGGTTGAGGTCGACGCTTCTGAGATCGGAGCTGGGGCAGTGTTGTCGCAGAAAAGTTCTGACTGCTCCGTGATGAGGCCTTGTGCCTTCTTTTCCCGTAAATTTTCGCCCGCTGAGCGGAATTATGATGTTGGGAATCGGGAGCTTTTGGCCATGAAGTGGGCTTTTGAGGAGTGGCGCCATTGGCTTGAGGGGGCCAGACATCAGGTGGTGGTATTGACTGACCACAAAAATTTGATTTATCTTGAGACCGCCAGGCGCCTGAATCCTAGACAGGCGCGCTGGTCATTATTTTTCTCTCGGTTTAATTTTGTGGTGTCATACCTACCGGGTTCTAAGAATGTTAAGGCGGATGCCCTTTCTAGGAGTTTTGAGCCTGACTCGCCTGGTAACTCTGAGCCCACAGGTATCCTTAAGGATGGAGTGGTATTGTCAGCCGTTTCTCCAGACCTGCGGCGGGCCTTGCAGGAGTTTCAGGCGGAGAGACCTGATCGTTGCCCACCTGATAAACTGTTTGTTCCTGATGATTGGACCAGTAGAGTCATCTCTGAGGTTCATTCTTCTGCGTTGGCAGGTCATCCTGGCATTTTTGGTACCAGGGATTTGGTGGCAAGGTCCTTCTGGTGGCCTTCCCTGTCACGAGATGTGCGAGGCTTTGTGCAGTCTTGTGACGTTTGTGCTCGGGCCAAGCCTTGTTGTTCTCGGGCTAGTGGATTATTGTTGCCCTTGCCTATTCCTAAGAGGCCTTGGACGCACATCTCGATGGATTTTATTTCAGATCTGCCTGTTTCTCAGAAGATGTCTGTCATCTGGGTGGTGTGTGACCGTTTTTCTAAGATGGTCCATTTGGTTCCTCTGCCCAAGTTACCTTCTTCTTCCGAGTTGGTTCCTCTGTTTTTTCAAAATGTTGTTCGTTTGCATGGTATTCCTGAGAATATCGTTTCTGACAGAGGGACCCAATTCGTGTCTAGATTTTGGCGGGCATTCTGTGCTAGGATGGGCATAGATTTATCTTTTTCGTCCGCTTTCCATCCTCAGACGAATGGCCAGACCGAGCGGATTAATCAGACCCTGGAGACATATCTGAGGTGTTTTGTGTCTGCTGACCAGGATGATTGGGTTGCTTTTTTGCCATTGGCGGAGTTCGCTCTCAATAATCGGGCCAGCTCTGCCACTTTGGTGTCCCCGTTTTTCTGTAATTCGGGGTTTCATCCTCGATTTTCCTCTGGTCAGGTGGAATCTTCGGATTGTCCTGGAGTGGATGCTGTGGTGGAGAGATTGCATCAGATCTGGGGGCAGGTGGTGGACAATTTGAGGTTGTCCCAGGAGAAGACTCAGCTTTTTGCCAACCGCCACCGTCGTGTTGGTCCTCGGCTTTCTGTTGGGGATTTGGTGTGGTTGTCTTCTCGTTTTGTCCCTATGAGGGTCTCTTCTCCTAAGTTTAAGCCTCGGTTTATCGGCCCGTATAAGATATTGGAGATTCTTAACCCTGTTTCCTTCCGTTTGGACCTCCCTGCATCCTTTTCTATTCATAACGTTTTTCATCGGTCATTATTGCGCAGGTATGAGGTACCGGTTGTGCCTTCCGTTGAGCCTCCTGCTCCGGTGTTGGTTGAGGGTGAGTTGGAGTACGTTGTGGAGAAAATCTTGGACTCTCGTGTTTCCAGACGGAGACTCCAGTATCTGGTCAAGTGGAAGGGATACGGCCAGGAGGATAATTCTTGGGTGAATGCATCTGATGTTCATGCCTCCGATCTGGTTCGTGCCTTTCATAGGGCCCATCCTGATCGCCCTGGTGGTTCTGGTGAGGGTTCGGTGCCCCCTCCTTGAGGGGGGGGTACTGTTGTGAATTTGGATTCTGGGCTCCCCCGGTGGCTACTGGTGGAATTGAACTGGTGTCTTCATCTTCTCTGTTCACCTGTTCCCATCAAGATGTGGGAGTCGCTATATAACCTTGCTGCTCTGTTAGTTGCTTGCCGGTCAACAATGTTATCAGAAGCCTCTCTGTGCTTGTTCCTGCTCCTAGACAACTACTAGATAAGTTGGACTCTTGTCCATGTTTGTTTTTGCATTTTGTTCCAGTTCACAGCTGTAGTTTCGTTACTGTGTCTGGAAAGCTCTTGTGAACGGGAATTGCCACTCTGGTGTTATGAGTTAATGCCAGAGTTTTAAAGTAATTTCTGGATGGTGTTTTTTGATAGGGTTTTCAGCTGACCATGAAAGTGTCCTTTCTGTCTTCTGCTATGTAGTAAGTGGACCTCAAATTTGCTAAACCTATTTTCATACTACGTTTGTTATTTCATCTCAACTCACCGCCAATACATGTGGGGGGCCTCTGTCTCCTTTCGGGGTATTTCTCTAGAGGTGAGCTAGGACTAATATTTTCCTCTGCTAGCTTTATTTAGTCCTCCGGCTGGGCTGGGCATCTAGAATCAACGTAGGCATGCTACCCGGCCACTGCTAGTTGTGCGTTAGGTTTAGTTCATGGTCAGCTCAGTTCCCATCTTCCAAGAGCTAGTTCCTATATATGCTTATGCTATGTTCTCTTGCCATTGAGATCATGACACTGTACCATCTGCCCTGTACCTGCTTGCATTACCTTGTCCATGCAATACGCTTGAAATAAAGGACTAAGGTTTTTTCGTCACTGGATTTTGAAGTGTTGCTGCATTTTTTCTTTCTTTTAATGGACTTCCTTATGTGCACTTCATGTCATGCATCTTCAACACCGTGAACTATGGTCCTGCATTGAGGCCTGTGATTCAGAGACCACTTCACCACACCAGTGAGTAAAGCACGCTACTCAATGCCATTCTTTTTTCTTTTGTCGTCATCTTATTAAATTATTGATAACATGTTATCAGTCTCTAGGGGCTCCTCTCCCTCCCTCCTTTGCATGGAGTATGGCCCTCTAAACACATGTGTACTGCGTTTTCCTAGAAATAAAATGCAGGTTACACATATCAACTTTTAAATATACAGTCCTGTGCAGCAGTCATACACAGTCCATTTACAGTCTAAGGGCCCATAACCCCGCAAGGTTAAAGTCTTGCAATCCAGCAGGGGAAGCGCAAGGTGCACAACAAAACATGGGGAGGGGAAGAAAAACAATGTTCAACTTTCAACCATGGCCCGTACCGGCCACACTGCACCCAACTTCGGTGCTACGTCCCGTTTTTTTTTACTCTAGTGCAACTAGCACTACTCCTCCTTTAACTGTCATCCACTTTTCAACAACACGTGTCCTCCTTCACTCATGGGCCTTCCAAATTTAACCGAACTGGCATTGACGTATACTTTAGCATCAATGTCAACCTCACGGATGAAGCCATACATTTGAGAGGAGTCTGTGTAGACCAGCTGCTCGCTGGTACTCCGTCCCTCCCGGTTGGTGGAGCTCAGCCCAGATCTCCTTCTCCCGCTGCTGTTTCTTTTCAATCACCCCATCGATCCATGCGGCCTGCCCAGGGGCCGGGAAGGGATGCTCTGCCTGGTGAAAACGTGACAGGCCGAGGGACGGAGTGCTGCCAAGCATGGACCGAAACTCATTCACCACGATCTGCTCCAGCATCCCGGCTGAGATTGTGCCGCGACTGTCAAATCCTTTCGCCATGGCTCAGACTCCTCTGGCTGTGGCTCCTCCGGGGCAGGTTCTGCTTCTGGTTCACCGGCCTCTTCCAGCTCGCGATGACGCGCCAGATCCGCTCCTCCGCAGGTATGGGAAACCCTTTAGGCCAATATTCATCGGCCACTCCACTCAGTCTTCCAGGCTGGGTCTTCTCCTCCATCTGTTGCCACCTCCACTCTGTGCAACCTATGCCGCCTCAGCAACGTGTGTAGGAGTTGTCCATTGCTGCCGGTGCCATGTCTCGTAATGGTGCCGAGCAGCTGCACACAGGGTTTTCCCCCAGGCCCCATCCGTTCCAAGGTGGAGCCGCTTCCAGCGGCTCCATCCATTCAGCATCAGACTCCTCCCTTTCTTCAGGAATCTGCTGCAAGGAGTGAGGCTTTCTTTTCTTCCATTGCACCCACCATGGGCAGGCACTGCTCACCGGGGGATGCATCTCAGGCCTGGTCCACTGTCTCTGCCAGATGGAATTTCGCACCAATTTCAGGTCAGGATGCCCACTAAGGATGGGGTTGAAGCTGTCCTCGAACTCTGCACCATTTTCCGCCATCTTTGTCACATTAAGAGTATCTGTCACAGTCCGGGCATCTGTCACATTCAGGGCGTCTCTCACATTCAGGCAATCTGTAACATTAATGGCTTCTCCACATTGCAAGGTTACTGGATCCTGCAGTACTATGCCAAGTGAAACGGAGGCCAGGGGGGTAGTCATGGCTGAGGGTGGCAGTACTGGCACACCCTGGTCCTCCAGTTACTTGTACATTAGGGTTCAACTCGGTCTGCTGGGGCTTCCTTCCTTTAAGCACCACATAATGACAGGCAGAGTCCACATTTAGTTCCAACAACTCTGAAAACTGGAGGAGTGACTGCTCCAGTAAGGAGGGAAATACGAGAGCAGGGCAGGCCAGACAGGTGCTGGTAGAGGGGGGACTCAATTATTAGGGGAACAGATAGGGCAATCTGTCACAAAGACAGGGATCGTCGAACGGTGTGCTGCCTATCTGGCGCTCGAGTCCGACACATCGCTGATCGGGTGGACAGATTACTGGGAGGTGCTGGTGAGGACCCAGCTGTCATGGTGCACATTGGCACAAATGACAAAGTTAGAGGTAAGTGGAAGGGCCTTAAAAACGATTTCAGGGAATTAGGCTGCAAGCAAGGACCTCCAACGTGGTATTTTCCGAAATACTGCCTGTACCACGTGCCAAGCCAGAGAGGCAATGGGAAATTAGGGAGGTTAATAAGTGGCTCAAGAATTGGTGTAGGAAGGAGAGGTTTGGGTTCCTGCAGAACTGGGCCGACTTCTCAGTTGGCTACAGGCTCTACGCTAGGGACGGGCTGCACCTCAATGGGGAAGGTGCAGCTGTGCTGGGGAGAAAATGACTAGAAGGTTGGAGGAGTGTTTAAACTAGGGTTTGGGGGGAGGGTATTCAATTTATTTGAGGGGAAGATAGTGCAGATAGAGACCTTGGCACAAATAAGGAAGTTGGGGGTGGCGGTGGCATGGGGGGTGGGGTTAGAACAGATAATAATTTAAGAAAGAATAGAGGTACAGAGAGGAACATCAAGTGTATGTATACTAATGCCAGAAGCCTCGCCAACAAAATGGACGAATTAGAATTAATGTTGTTGGAGCATAATTTTGACATGGTGGGGATATCTGAAACATGGCTGGATGAGAGCCATGACTGGGCTGTTAACTTGCAGGGCTATAGCCTTTTCAGAAATGACCGTACAGATAAGCGAGGGGGAGGGGTGTGTCTGTATATAAAATCATCCTTAAAACCCATCCGGCATGATAATATAAGTGAATTAAATGAAAGTGTAGAGGCCCTGTGGGTGGAGATAAGGGGAGGGGGAAAAAATTATAAATTTCTGATAGGGGTTTGTTATAAATCTCCAAAAATAATGGAAGCAATGGAGAATATCCTCGTAAAGCAAATAGATGAAGCTGCGACTCAAGGAGAAGTCATTATTACGGGGGACTTCAACTACCCTGAAATAGATTGGGGAACAGAAACCTGCAGTTCCAGTAAAGGTAATCGTTTTTTGACAACAATGAGAGACAATTACCTTTCACAACTGGTTCAGGACCCAACAAGAAGGGGGGCACTGCTAGACCTAATATTAACCAACAGGTCAGACCGCATATCAAATATAAGGGTTGGGGGTCACTTGGGGAATACAGATAACAAAATAATAAGTTTTCATGTATCCTTTAATAAGATGTGTAGTAGGGGGGTTACAAGGACACTAAACTTCAGGAGGGCAAATTTCCAACGGATGAGAGATGATCTTGGTACAATTAACTGGGACGTTATCCTGAGACATAAAAATACACAAAGAAAATGGGAGACGTTTATTAGCATCCTGGATAGGACCTGTGCACAGTATATACCATATGGGAATAAACATTGTTATGGTTCTCAATGGCAAGAGAACATAGCCCAGCATACATAGGAACTAGCTCTTGGAAGGATGGAAACTTAAACTGACCATGAACTAAACCTGCCGCACAACTAACAGTAGCCGGGTAGCGTAGCCTGCGTTTTATCCCTAGACGCCCAGCGCCGGCCGGAGGACTAACTAATCCTGGCAGAGGAAAATATAGTCCTGGCTCACCTCTAGAGAAATTTCCCCGAAAGGCAGACAGAGGCCCCCACATATATTGGCGGTGATTTAAGATGAAAATGACAAACGTAGTATGAAAATAGGTTTAGCAAAATAGAGGTCCGCTTACTAGATAGCAGGAAGACAGAAAGGGTACTTTCATGGTCAGCTGAAAACCCTATCAATGCACCATCCTGAAATTACTTTAAGACTCTAGTATTAACTCATAACATCAGAGTGGCAATTTCAGATCACAAGAGCTTTCCAGACACAGAAACGAAACTGCAGCTGTGAACTGGAACAAAATGCAAAAAAACAAACAAGGACAAAAGTCCGACTTAGCTGGAAGTTGTCTGGTAGCAGGAACATGCACAGAAAGGCTTCTGATTACAATGTTGACCGGCATGGAAGTGACAGAGGAGCAAGGTTAAATAGCGACTCCCACATCCTGATGGGAACAGGTGAACAGAGGGGATGATGCACACAAGTTCAATTCCACCAGTGGCCACCGGGGGAGCCCAAAATCCAATTTCACAACAGTACCCCCCCCTCAAGGAGGGGGCACCGAACCCTCACCAGAACCACCAGGGCGATCAGGATGAGCCCTATGAAAGGCACGGACCAGATCGGAGGCATGAACATCAGAGGCAGTCACCCAAGAATTATCCTCCTGACCGTATCCCTTCCATTTGACCAGATACTGGAGTTTCCGTCTGGAAACACGGGAGTCCAAGATTTTTTCCACAACGTACTCCAACTCGCCCTCAACCAACACCGGAGCAGGAGGCTCAACGGAAGGCACAACCGGTACCTCATACCTGCGCAACAATGACCGATGAAAAACATTATGAATAGAAAAAGATGCAGGGAGGTCCAAACGGAAGGACACAGGGTTAAGAATCTCCAATATCTTGTACGGGCCGATGAACCGAGGCTTAAACTTAGGAGAAGAAACCCTCATAGGGACAAAACGAGAAGACAACCACACCAAGTCCCCGACACAAAGCCGAGGACCAACCCGACGCCGGCGGTTGGCAAAAAGCTGAGTCTTCTCCTGGGACAACTTCAAATTGTCCATCACCTGCCCCCAAATCTGATGCAACCTCTCCACCACAGCATCCACTCCAGGACAATCCGAAGATTCCACCTGACCGGAGGAAAATCGAGGATGAAACCCCGAATTACAGAAAAAAGGAGACACCAAGGTGGCAGAGCTGGCCCGATTATTGAGGGCAAACTCCGCTAAAGGCAAAAAAGCAACCCAATCATCCTGATCTGCAGACACAAAACACCTAAAATATGTCTCCAAAGTCTGATTCGTCCGCTCGGTCTGGCCATTAGTCTGAGGATGGAAAGCAGACGAGAAAGACAAATCTATGCCCATCCTAGCACAGAATGCCCGCCAAAATCTAGACACGAATTGGGTTCCTCTGTCAGAAACGATATTCTCCGGAATACCATGCAAACGAACCACATTTTGAAAAAACAGAGGAACCAACTCGGAAGAAGAAGGCAACTTAGGCAGGGGAACCAAATGGACCATCTTAGAGAAACGGTCACACACCACCCAGATGACAGACATCTTCTGAGAAACAGGAAGATCCGAAATAAAATCCATCGAGATGTGCGTCCAAGGCCTCTTCGGGATAGGCAAGGGCAACAACAATCCACTAGCCCGAGAACAACAAGGCTTGGCCCGAGCACAAACGTCACAAGACTGCACAAAGCCTCGTACATCTCGTGACAGGGAAGGCCACCAGAAGGACCTTGCCACCAAATCCCTGGTACCAAAGATTCCAGGATGACCTGCCAACGCAGAAGAATGAACCTCAGAAATGACTTTACTGGTCCAATCATCAGGAACAAACAGTCTACCAGGTGGGCAACGATCAGGTCTATCCGCCTGAAAATCCTGCAAGGCCCGCCGCAGGTCTGGAGAAACGGCAGACAATATCACTCCATCCTTAAGGATACCTGTAGGTTCAGAATTACCAGGGGAGTCAGGCTCAAAACTCCTAGAAAGGGCATCCGCCTTAACATTCTTAGAACCCGGTAGGTATGACACCACAAAATTAAACCGAGAGAAAAACAACGACCAGCGCGCCTGTCTAGGATTCAGGCGTCTGGCGGACTCAAGATAAATCAAATTTTTGTGGTCGGTCAATACCACCACCTGATGTCTAGCCCCCTCAAGCCAATGACGCCACTCCTCAAAAGCCCACTTCATGGCCAAAAGCTCCCGATTCCCAATATCATAATTCCGCTCGGCGGGCGAAAATTTACGAGAAAAAAAAGCACAAGGTTTCATCACGGAGCAGTCGGAACTTCTCTGCGACAAAACCGCCCCAGCTCCGATTTCAGAAGCGTCGACCTCAACCTGAAAAGGAAGAGCAACATCAGGCTGACGCAACACAGGGGCGGAAGAAAAGCGGCGCTTAAGCTCCCGAAAGGCCTCCACAGCAGCAGGGGACCAATCAGCAACATCAGCACCCTTCTTAGTCAAATCAGTCAATGGTTTAACAACATCAGAAAAACCAGCAATAAATCGACGATAAAAGTTAGCAAAGCCCAAAAATTTCTGAAGACTCTTAAGAGAAGAGGGCTGCGTCCAATCACAAATAGCCCGAACCTTGACAGGATCCATCTCGATGGAAGAGGGGGAAAAAATGTATCCCAAGAAGGAAATCTTTTGAACCCCAAAAACGCACTTAGAACCCTTCACACACAAGGAATTAGACCGCAAAACCTGAAAAACCCTCTCTGAAATTCGCCGCCAGGGCGCACTCATTCCACTGAGTAAGCACAGACCATTTACGGAATTTTTGGCAGTATATTTCAACTTCATCTTGCCCCTGAGATAGGGACATCAAGGCTTTTTCCGCCTGAAGCTCTAAATGAGGTTCCTCATAAAGCAACCCCAAGGCCAGAAAAAACGCATCCACATTGAACAACGCAGGATCCCCTGGAGCCAATGCAAAAGCCCAAACTTGAGGGTCGCCCCGGAGCAAGGAAATCACAATCCTGACCTGCTGAGCAGGATCTCCAGCAGAGCGAGATTTCAGGGACAAAAACAACTTGCAATTATTTTTGAAATTTTGAAAGCAAGATCTATTCCCCGAGAAAAATTCAGGCAAAGGAATTCTAGGTTCAGATATAGGAACATGAACAACAAAATCTTGTAAATTTTGAACTTTCGTGGTGAGATTATTCAAACCTGCAGCTAAACTCTGAATATCCATTTTAAACAGGTGAACACAGAGCCATTCCAGGATTAGAAGGAGAGAGAGAGAGGAAGGCTGCAATATAGGCAGACTTGCAAGTGATTCAATTGAAAGCACACTCAGAACTGAAGGGAAAAAAAAAAAAAAAAAAAAAAAAATTTTCAGCAGACTTCTTTTTTCTCTCCTTTCTCTGCCAATTAATTTAACCCTTTGTGGGCCGGTCAAACTGTTATGGTTCTCAATGGCAAGAGAACATAGCCCAGCATACATAGGAACTAGCTCTTGGAAGGATGGAAACTTAAACTGACCATGAACTAAACCTGCCGCACAACTAACAGTAGCCGGGTAGCGTAGCCTGCGTTTTATCCCTAGATGCCCAGCGCCGGCCGGAGGACTAACTAATCCTGGCAGAGGAAAATATAGTCCTGGCTCACCTCTAGAGAAATTTCCCCGAAAGGCAGACAGAGGCCCCCACATATATTGGCGGTGATTTAAGATGAAAATGACAAACGTAGTATGAAAATAGGTTTAGCAAAATCGAGGTCCGCTTACTAGATAGCAGGAAGACAGAAAGGGTACTTTCATGGTCAGCTGAAAACCCTATCAATGCACCATCCTGAAATTACTTTAAGACTCTAGTATTAACTCATAACATCAGAGTGGCAATTTCAGATCACAAGAGCTTTCCAGACACAGAAACGAAACTGCAGCTGTGAACTGGAACAAAATGCAAAAAAACAAACAAGGACAAAAGTCCGACTTAGCTGGAAGTTGTCTGGTAGCAGGAACATGCACAGAAAGGCTTCTGATTACAATGTTGACCGGCATGGAAGTGACAGAGGAGCAAGGTTAAATAGCGACTCCCACATCCTGATGGGAACAGGTGAACAGAGGGGATGATGCACACAAGTTCAATTCCACCAGTGGCCACCGGGGGAGCCCAAAATCCAATTTCACAACAAAACATACTAGAAATAGGAAGAAACCAATATGGCTAAATAGAGCTGTAAGGGGCGCAATAAGTGACAAAAAGAAAGCATTTAGAGAATTAAAGGAAGTAGGTAGCGATGAGTCATTAAATAAATACAGAAAATTAAATAAATTCTGTAAAAAGCAAATCAAGGCAGCAAAGATTGAGACAGAGAGAATCATTGCCAGAGAGAGTAAAAATAATCCCAAAATATTATTTAACTACATAAATAGTAAGAAACTAAAAATGATAGTGTTGGCCCCCTTAAAAATAGTCTTTGTGAAATGGTGGATGAGGATGAGGAAAAAGCCAATATGCTAAATTACTTTTTTCCATCAGTATTTACAAAAGAAAATCCCATGGCAGACAATATGATCACTGATAACAAAAATTCCCCATTAAGTGTCACCTGCTTAACCCAGCAGGAAGTACAGCGGCGTCTAAAAATCACTAAAATTGACAAATCTCCGGGCCCGGATGGGGTACACCCCCGAGTAC
The DNA here is from genome assembly GCF_051348905.1 of Ranitomeya variabilis. Lineage (NCBI taxonomy): Eukaryota > Metazoa > Chordata > Amphibia > Anura > Dendrobatidae > Ranitomeya > Ranitomeya variabilis. The sequence continues at coordinate 819,829,598 of NC_135232.1, read as the reverse complement.
TGCAGGAACTTAAAGAGTCCATAATAACAGGGTCTGTACCACAGGACTGGAGTATAGCAAATGTGGTGCCAATATTCAAAAAGGGGACAAAAACTGAACCAGTAAGGCCAGTAAGCTTAACCTCTACTGTGGGTAAAATCCTGGAGGGCATTATAAGGGATGCTATACTCGAGTATCTGAAGAGGAATAACCTCATGACCCAGTATCAGCACGGGTTTACTAGGGACCGTTCATGTCAGACTAATTTGATCAGCTTCTATGAAGAGGTAAGTTCCGGACTGGACCAAGGGAACCCAGTGGATGTAGTGTATATGGACTGTTCAAAAGCTTTTAATACGGTGCCACACAAAAGGTTGATACATAAAATGGGAATAATGGGGATAGGGGAAAATATGTGTAAGTGGGTTGAGAGCTGGCTCAGGGATAGGAAACAAAGGGTGGTTATTAATGGAGCACACTCAGACTGGGTCGCGGTTAGCAGTGGGGTACCACAGGGGTCAGTATTGGGCCCTCTTCTTTCTAACATATTTATTAATGACCTTGTAGGGGACATTCAGAGTAGAATTTCAATATTTGCAGATGACACTAAACTCTGCAGGGTAATCAATACAGGGGAGGACAATTTTATATTACAGGATGATTTATGTAAACTAGAAGCTTGGGCTGATAAATGGCAAATGAGCTTTAATGGGGATAAAGGTAAGGTCATGCACTTGGGTAGAAGTAATAAGATGTATAACTATGTGCTTAATTCTAAAACTCTGGGTAAAACCGTCAATGAAAAAGACCTGGGTGTATGGGTGGATGACAAACTCATATTCAGTGGCCAGTGTCAGGCAGCTGCTACAAAGGCAAATAAAATAATGGGATGTATTAAAAGAGGCATAGATGCTCATGAGGAGAACATAATTTTACCTCTATACAAGTCACTAGTGCGACCACACTTAGAATACTGTGCACAGTTCTGGTCTCCGGTGTATAAGAAAGACATAGCTGAACTAGAGCGGGTGCAGAGAAGAGCGACCAAGGTTATTAGAGGACTGAGGGGTCTGCAATACCAAGATAGATTATTACACTTGGGGCTATTTAGTTTGGAAAAACGAAGACTAAGGGGTGATCTTATTTTAATGTATAAATATATGAGGGGACAGTACAAAGACCTTTCTGATGATCTTTTTAATCATAGACCTGAGACAGGGACAAGGGGGCATCCTCTACGTCTGGAGGAAAGAAGGTTTAAGCATAATAACAGACGCAGATTCTTTACTGTAAGAGCAGTGAGACTATGGAACTCTCTGCCGTATGATGTTGTAGTGAGTGATTCATTACTTAAATTTAAGAGGGGACTGGATAGCTTTCTGGAAAAGTATAATGTCACAGGGTATATACACTAGATTCCTTGATAAAGCGTTGATCCAGGGAACTAGTCTGATTGCCGTATGTGGAGTCGGGAAGGAATTTTTTTCCCCAATGTGGAGCTTACTCTTTGCCACATGGTTTTTGTTTTGCCTTCCTCTGGATCAACATGTTAGGGCATGTTAGGTTAGGCTATGGGTTGAACTAGATGGACTTAAAGTCTTCCTTCAACCTTAATAACTATGTAACTATGTAACAAACCAACCTTACTCGGTTCTTGTCCAGTTTAGTCACAGAGATAGCACAAGATTATTCACAAAGTATAACCTTTCCTTTTACTGTGCTGTCCCTCACTCCTCCAGGAATGTCGCAGGGTCGTACTGTCGTCTTCGGTACCGCAGCTTCCTGACTGGCCAGCCAAACTCGCTTTAGGATTTCCCCGTCTATTTCGCACCAGACATTTAGGATAGTTCAAATTAATGGGTCTGTGCACATGTCAGTGTGTTTCCACAGACCATGTGTCGGTGTGCCCCACACGTAGACATGTCTGTTTGTTACCCTCAGCACAGGCAGCAAAATGTCCCACACGCGTGCACACGGAGTGTGAAACACATCAACGACGGGGAAGAAGTGCTACAATAAGCACTGTTGCCTGGTTCCAGGTGCTTAAGACGGCTCTCACCATTCTCCCCTGCTCTGCCAGTGATCGGCGCAAGCAGAGGAGAATGATGCGAGTTATATTCAAGTCAGAACAATAGCAGATGGGGCTTTTTGGACTATTACTCCCATCAAACTACACCTGCTGCCGCTAAGTCTCAGCAGGAGCAGATGATGGGGGTATTCCTCACCCACTGCCTGCCATATAACTAAATGAATGAAAAACCCAGCATGGGTTCCCCCATATTTTCTATAACCAGCCAGGCAAAACTTACAGCTGGGGGCTGCAATCCTCAGCTGTCAGCTTCAGCAAGGTTGGTTATCAAGAATATAAGGATCCCCATGCCTTATTTTTATTTAAATGGCATGAGGTCCCCTCCATTTTTGACAACCAGCATTGCTAAAGCTCACAGCTGGGGGCTGGTTTTCTCAAGCCAGTAAGGGGCCATGGATATTGGCCCCCCAGCCTAAAAATATCAGCCCGCAGCTGCCCAGAAAAGGCACATCTATTAGATACGCCAATTCTGGCACTTTGCTCGGCTCTTCCCACTTGCCCTGAAGCAGTGGCAAGTGGGGTTCATATTTGTGGGGTTGATGTCACCTTTGTATTGTCAGGTGACATCAAGCCCACAACTTAGTAATGGAGAGGTGTCTATAATACTAATACATTAATCCTAATCCTTTAATTGAAAAAGTGACACAGACTCCTTTAATAATCTAAATTAAACCATACTTACGACCTCGCCTAATTCCACAGGAACCCTCGATCTCCTGTAATAAAAGTACAATAAAAAAAATATATTTTTTGGTTGACGGGTTTAGTCTAGACAAGTGTGCACAAAAAAACTAATACCATTAAAATGTTAGAACTTTATTAATGAATACAATCAAAAAACAAGCAAAAAATGTATAAAAATGCCACCAGGCCACTCACATGTTAACCTACTTGTGAGCAACGAGACAGTGACTTGGGATGAGCTGTAGGAGTGTATATTTGACCCTAGTCACCCCTATTTATCCGTACCTACCAGTGGAGGTTGGCACCCTCTTGAATGCAATATGGCGCCCCCGCGGCTCACCCTGATAGCCCTAGAAGTCCCTTAACAACCTGTTGTGTTGAACCCAATCTCAAAACAAATCACTACAATAAGGCAGCTAAGATCAACTAGGAGATCTACAAACCAGTTAAAGGGGCAGTCCAACAAAATAAGGAACTAAAGAGGGCCGATTACCGAGAAAATTGACAGTGTCAGCCACCAACAAAATGCACTGCCAAGTACAAAGAAAACACAACTCTAAATGATCTGATGATCTCAAGGGGTTAATAGGGCAATTGTGGTAATTGACTATTGCTCGCCCTCAAAAATCCCTAGACAAGTCCCTTCCTTGCTGCGCAGGTTGGTGCCCTATGTAATATGCAAATTGCACCCCCGCTCAACTTGGACTTTCCCTCACTCACCCTCCAGTCTTTTCGGCCTTGAAATATCCAGACACGGCACTACTAGTGAGACGGGATACGGGGCAAATGTGATATATTGTCCCTTGTTGGAACTGCTTGACATACGTCTTAAAAAAATCAAATATACAGTCATGAAAACCCTGATTTTTTGATCAACCAGAAATGATCATGGTACAACAAACTCAAAATGATGTGAATATACCAAGGCAAAATATCACCACCAATTGATATAAAGTGTTCCAGTGATAATAATGTCTCTGTAATTACAACGGTGCAAACACATCCTTTCAAGCTGGGTTCTAGGCCCCAGTGATATATCGCTGGATGTTAAATAAACCTTAAATTAAAGACACCCCAACAAAAATCATGTCTGAGACAGCATGCCCAGCATAGTTCAAACCTGTAACAGCATGCCCATAGAAAATGGAACCCATGATACACAACTGCAACATGCCTCAACAGAGAAAATACGCTGAAACCATATACTGAGGGTAACAGTTATTGCACCATGCCCAAAGTAGGTCAACAAAGATATAAATAAAACTCAGTCAATACTGATAAACTTATCTGTATTTCTTGATTTGTTTCCCTCCCATGATAAAGTTCCTCAGGAGGCATATGAGATAGTCTGTGTTTATCCATAACATCAGAGATAAATTTTGTGCCTGGTTGTAAGTGACGCTCTCTCCTCCATTATTGCTTTCATAGATGCCGATACAGTTGAATGCAGCGCGCACTGGGGGGGCAGCATTGGCGCCAGACCCCCCTGATTCATAGGCCCCATAGCCGCTGCATGGGCTGGGGCCCTGGTCTGCCTGCCATGATAGCGGGCAGTGTTAGAAATGAATATTCACTCCTCTCCACTCCTCTGGGGGCGTGGAGAAGAGTGAATATTCATTTCTCTTTAGTAGCGGTGACAGGCTTTAGCTGCAGCAGCTGGCTTCTGCCTCTTGTCACCTGCTGCTGCTCTGCTTGTAGCGGGCAGGCCCCCCTGACTCACGGGCCCCATAGCAGCTGCATGGTGTGGTGCTATTAGCGACACACCACTGGGTGAGAGCCCCTGGAGCAGCAGGGGAGCTAGGCAGCTGCAGGCCTCGTATGCCAGCAGGTGTTAGTGCCTGGGCACACCTGAGAATCCTCCGGTTTTACACTGGGCCAGTCCGACCCTGCTCCAGCTTAACAGCTAATTAGTTAGGGTAATTTAGGTTGAAATGCCACTCAATCCTCTTGATATTGGATTAAGTGTCCATTGTACACTGCTTCTAAACAGGCTCATATTTAGATTACAAATTCAGTTATTTTTTCACTTGCCTATGACCCAGTGCACATTTAATCTCTGCCGGTCCGAGTTATTGTGTTGTGCATGTGTAATTAACTCAGTCAACTAACTAGTATTACTGTCAGCACTAGTGGCCAATCAGGAGTGACTGCACCAATAGCAAGGCTTGTTCAGCGGTCAATCAGGACGCATTCCCTAAACCTATCTAACAGTGCCACCTTTTACATGTGGAGGGAGTGCTTCTGTGCTCTTTGAATCACTATATTGTATTTAAACCTGGTTTCTTTCTGAGCATTCTCATGATTAACCCTTATATATCCTATCTAGTTTGCCCTTGCACTGCATGATTACTCTTTGCTACCATATTATGTCTGACCACCTTCGCTATTACTAGTGATGAGCGAGTATACTCGTTGCTCGGGTGGTCTCTGAGTATTTGTGACTGCTCGGAGATTTAGCTTTCCTTGCCGCAGCTGCATGATTTGCGGCTATTAGACAGCTTGATTTCATGTGGGGATTCCCTAGCAACCAGGCAACCCCCACATGTACATATGCTGGCTAACAGATGTAAATCATGCAGCTGAGGCGATGAAAACTAAATCTCCGAGCAGTCACAAATACTCGGAGACCACCCGAGCATGCTTGGGAAAACCCGAGCAACGAGTATACTAGCTCATCATTAACTATTACCTGTCTATGCGTTACTACATTTTTTGATCCAACTCTGTCATACTTATTTCTTCCATGGTTCTAACTCTAACTTGTTTAGTTTTTCTCTCTGCTCACTCCACCGGTCAGAAGCTACGCTGCAGAAGCAACCTGGAGTCCTCTGTAGTGAAGGCCAAATCCCCATATAGCAGTTAAGTGGTGAAAACCTGGGTGCTCCTTGAGCAATGCTAAACATAGTGGCGGTGCCAATCCTGGCCACACAAGCATATAAACTAATGCAATTATTACAGCAGTGGGCCCAATTTTCAGAAATTGCAGAACTAATATTTAAATGGTCACTATATGCTCAGGCAACTTGATCTCCCGTCTGCCTAAAAAAAATGCAAGCAGATCTTTGTCAATGTGCTCCTGCTCTCCTGTCAGTGAAACTTCAAAATGTCTTAACAGACAAGCTTTCAGATTAGACAAGCATGACAGGGGGCAATGCACACATGAATGGAATTGCGGACAGGGCAGCTATAGAATCTATAGTTCTGCCAAAAAGCTGAAGAAGAGGAACATAAAGAATCAAAATGGCTGGATGTCAGGTTGCAGACCATGATAATTGGGGCATATTAGACCGGTTTATACATCAAAAAGCCACTTTAATTTGTGGCAGATGTGAGCACCAAGATTATGTTCTTCTACAGGTTTTCTGTCAGAGAACTGATACGCTTTAAGTTTAGTTCAGTTGACACTTAGCTATTCTGGATGGTGAGCCCCCTAGAATTTTGGAACCATGTCAACTAGATACTTACTATGTGCCCTTTTTTTCCCTACTATTTCCATGATTCATCACCTTTCTGCAACATCCAACACTTTACACCAGTTATTTTCTTGTATGTATAGTAGATGTTAAATAGTTCAACCTAAGAACAGTATTGTTTACTACCAGTAATTATTAATTTTCATTCATTTTCACTTTTGTCATCAGTATTTCCAAAATAATGTCAGACTATCAAGAAGCATGTCCATCTGGTAAGTACATCTGAAGGAATGTGATCTAGATTACAATTCATGCAATTTTACACCAAATCCCTAGTAGATTTACTACAAACAAACTCAGAGTAAGTAACCATTTCAGTCATCCTTTAAGGCATGCAGCCTAGGTGTCTGTGCTACTGTCACTTACAAGGGAGTCTCTGCAATACATTACTTTTAATATGGAACTGGAGATAAACTAAATGTATTCATAATAATTCTTTGATATTTCTTAAATGTATGTTTCACAATTACATTGGTAAAGTCTATGATCTGGGACTTGTAAAGGGCTTTTCCGGGCTGTGGACAAACTTCTCCAGTTACACTACGTGGCCTCTGACACGTTTGTATAATACACGTTGGTAAAAAAACGGTAATGGGGTCATCAGTGTTTTCCATCAGGGTGTCATCAATGTGTGGTTCATGTGGCCGTTTTTATCATCTGTGCGTCCGTATTTACCTATCAGTGTGTCATCCATATGTCAGTGTTTACCATCAGTGTGTCATCTGTGTGTCCGGGTTTACCATCAGTGTGTCATCCGTGTCTACCATCATCAGTGTGTCATTCTTGTGTCTGGGTTTACCATCAGTTTATCTTCCGTATGTCCGTGTTTACTATCAGTGTGTCATCCGTGTGTCCGTATTTACCTATCAGTGTGTCATCCATATGTCAGTGTTTACCATCAGTTTATCTTCCGTATGTCCGTGTTTACTATCAGTGTGTCATCCATGTGCCCGTGTTTACCTATCAGTGTGTCATCTGTGTCTACTATCATCAGTGTGTCATCCTTGTGTCTGGGTTTACCATCAGTTTATCATCCGTGTGTCCGTGTTTACCATCAGTTTATCATCCGTATGTCCGTGTTTACCATCAGTGTGTCATCCGTGTGTCTGTGTTTACCATCAGTGTGTCATCCGTGTATCCGGGTTTACCATCAGTTTATCATCCGTATGTCCATGTTTACCATCAGTGTTTCATCCATGTGTCTGTGTTTACCATCACGGTGTCATCCATGTGTCCGTGTTTACCATCAGTGTGTCATCCGTGTGTCTGTTTTTACAAACAATGTGTGATCCGTGTTTCAATGTTTACTATCAGTTTGTCATTCGTGTATCCATGTTTACCAGTGTGTCATCTGTGTGTCTGTGTTTATCATCAGTGTGTCATCCTTGTGTCCGTGTTTACCATCAGTGTGTCATCCGTGTGTCCGTGTTTACCATCAGTGTGTCATCCGTGTGTCCGTGTTTACCATCAGTGTGTCATCCGTGTGTCCGTGTTTACCATCAGTGTGTCATCCGTGTGTCCGTATTTACCATCAGTGTATCATGTGTCCGTGTTTACCATCAGTGTGTCATCCGTGTCTGTGTTTACCATCACTGTGTCATCCGTGTGTCCGTATTTACCATCAGTGTATCATGTGTCCGTGTTTACCATCAGTGTGTCATCCGTTTGTCTGTGTTTACCATCAGTGTGTCATCCGTGTGTCCGTGTTTACCATCAGTGTGTCATCCGTGTGTCTGTGTTTACCATCAGTGTGTCATCCGTGTCCGTGTTTACCATCACTGTGTCATCCGTGTGTCCGTATTTACCATCAGTGTGTCATGTGTCCGTGTTTACCATCAGTGTGTCATCCGTGTCTGTGTTTACCATCACTGTGTCATCCGTGTGTCCGTGTTTACCATCAGTGTGTCATCCGTGTGTCCGTGTTTACCATCAGTGTGTCATCCGTGTGTCTGTGTTTACCATCAGTGTGTCATCCGTGTGTCTGTGTTTACCATCAGTGTGTCATCCATGTGTCCGTGTTTACCATCAGTGTGTCATCCATGTGTCCGTGTTTACCATCAGTGTGTCATCCGTGTGTCCGTGTTTACCATCAGTGTATCATGTGTCCGTGTTTACCATCAGTGTGTCATCCGTGTCTGTGTTTACCATCACTGTGTCATCCGTGTGTCCGTGTTTACCATCAGTGTGTCATCCGTGTGTCCGTATTTACCATCAGTGTATCATGTGTCCGTGTTTACCATCAGTGTGTCATCCGTGTGTCCGTGTTTACCATCAGTGTGTCATCCATGTTTCCATGTTTCCCATCAGTGTGGTCATCAGTTTTTTTCCAGTATGGATAAATAAATAAATTTCATAGCTTCTCCTATACCTTAAACACAGACTTCTCACGGATAGCACGTAAATGCCATGCGTGTTCTCTATGTGTTTTTCACAGACTCATTGACTTTTATTGGCCCTTGTCATCAGTGCTGCTGGAAAAAAAAAAAACAGACCTGTGAAAACACGGACATGTGAGCAGCCCCATAGGTTATAATAGGTACGTGTGGGATCCATAAAGAAAAAGAGATGACACACTAGAAACACAGTCTTGTGAAGGAGGCCTGTGACTGGCAATTACCAACTTGTGACTATTTGCATCTGCAAATCGCATACATGTGGTCATGTGACCGCCCACTCATGCTGGGAATATAGTGGAATCGTGACAGTGTGCTCATGTTCTTTGTACTACATGAAAATCCCAACAAATAAAGTAGCACTGTGTAGCGCTATAGCATGAAAGCATGAAATATATGAAATAGGAATTGCACTACTGCTTTAGAAAATAGGAAAAATTTAGAATACTTAGCGCACAAATTGGCCAATTCATGTGTACCCGGCAGACACGATAAGGATGTTTGTACTACAGGAATTCTACAAGGACAGACAAGCGGACATCAGACATTATTTTTTGGTATGGTAGCAGCATTTCCTTGTGTAGCTACTTTAGACTTTTTTTTTTTTATCTAAGCCTTCTCTTCTATCTGCCCTCTTGTATTTTTTTATTTTCTGATTCCCATAGTCTTAATAAAGTAGGCTGAATGCACTTCAATATAATAGCTATTCACCACACTGATATGAGATTGTGCCATAACAGTAAGAAGTGACCAAAAGAAAAAACAGACAGACAGGGGAAGGAAAATTACCTCCCAACAAGATGGGGGAAGAGACAGCAAGATTTCCAAATGCCTGCACTGAAACAGTGGTATTTGGAGGGAAAAGGATTGCAAATATCCAAAGTTGAGAGGGCTTATAGCTGTAGGAGCTAAGCACTCTAAATCCAAATAAACGTCTCAAAAATATTGTAGATATAAGAAAAAGGTATGCAAAATAAAGAAGGATGCATGGACAGGTGAAGGCCCGGGCCCGGCAGCCCTGTTGCCTATTGCCATTTCCTTTCAAGGGTATGTGTCCACATTCAGGATTGCATCAGGATTTGGTCAGGATTTTTCATCAGTATTTGTAAGCCAAAACCAGGAGTGGGTGATAAATGCAGAAGTTGTGCATATGTTTCTATTATACTTTTCCTCTAATTGTTCCACTCCTGGTTTTGGCTTACAAATACTGATGAAAAATCCTGACCAAATTCTGATGCAATCCTGAACATGGACACATACCCCAAGAGTCTCCATACGACAAGCACGGTCAAAAAAACATTCCAAACTTAGGTATTAAAGTATAAAAGGTATTACCTAAAGTTTAGCTCCTACAGCTATAAGCCCTCCCAACTTTGGTGATTTGCAATAGTTTTCCCTCCAAATACCACTGTTTCAGTGCAGGCATTTGGAAATCTTGCTGTCTCTTCCCCATCTTGTTTGGAGGTAATTTTCCTTCCCCTGTCTTTTTATATTTAATTTTTTTTTCTTACATACATATGTAATAAAGATATGCTTTTATACATTTTTCTTCTTTTTGTCACTTCTTACTGTTATGGCACAATCTCATATCAGTGTGGTGAATAGCTCTTGTATTTTTTTGTATTGTACAGTAGTAAAAATGCATATAAACCTTCAGGGAAATGTATACGTTTTGCTTAAAAAAATAAAAAATCACTATGTAAACCCGATGTTCATGCGGGTGAAAAGGGGGTTATACAGGATAAATGACATTCCACTATCAAGGTAAACTAGCTGAGAAGTGGTTTTGTAAGCTGCTTGCAATGGCAATAAAGGGTGCGGTGTTCAAGAAATTTCATGCCAAGAGTGCAACAAAACGGGCTCTCACATCACATTTTGTTTCCTGTTTGTGTTGGCATTTCTGCCAACTACTTAATTTTAACCTTGGCCTATGAAGAGAGAATAGTGTTTTTGTTGTTAGCTAACTATAATCATAGAAGTCAAATAATACTATGATAAAATATAATTCTGCAAATCTCACGTGACCTTTAGAATGGAAGAATTGTCAGTAAATTAAAGCCATGTACTTGTAAGGCCACGCTGAAGAAAACTACAGTCAGACAATCCAAGAATGTCTTAAAAATCTACATTAAGGCCTTGTGTTGTGAACTCTATTTTTTGGGCTCCCTCTAGTAGTCACAAGCGGTACTGTGTAGTGTTGTCTTTCTGCAGGTTGGCTTCATCACCTGGTTCGTTATCCTTGGTTGGTTTCCTATTTAGCTCACCTGGATACTCAGTTCCTTGCCTGTTATCAATGTATTCAGTGCTCTTCAGATTCCTGGTGACTACCTTGCTCCCAGTCTCTCCAAGACAAGCTAAGTTTTTGTTTGTTCAGTTTCTGATTATCAGCGTTCATCATGTTTTTTGTCCAGCTTGTTAAAATGTGATTTCTTACTTGCTGGTTGCTCTAGGGGACTGAGTTTCTCCCCTCACACCGTTAGTTGGTGTGGGGGTTCTTGAAATCTCAGTGTGGATATTTTGTAAGGGTTTTTTACTGACCGCATAGACCCCTTTTCTATTTTCTGCTATCTAGAATTAGTGGGCCTCTTTTGCTGAATCTGCTTTCACCCCTGTGTATGTGCCTTCCTCTTACCTCACCGTTATTATCTGTTGGGGGCTTCTATATCTTTTGGGGATTATTTCTCTGGAGGCAAGAGAGGTCTTTCTTTCTCTCTAGGGGTTGTTAGTTCCTCAGGCTGGCTCGAGACGTCTAGGATTTTAGACACGTTCACCGGCTGCCTCCAGTGTGGTTGGATAGGTTCAGTTTTGCGGTCAGTCCAGTTTTCCACCTCCCTAGAGCTTGTCCTATGTTTAGTCACCTTGCTGGAGTAATTTGTGATTCTCAACCACTAAGGATCATAACAGCCTTGCCAGTAATGTTCTCTCTGGTCTTGATGACGAGACATGGGGGGTGTCAGAAGATACTGGTACATGAAGAGGTGCTTCCCTCCTTATTAATGGGGAGTGTCTGAAGAATGATGTGCGCCTCTGTGTGCCACGCCACAAATCTTCTCCAGTCCATTAATTAAACAAGTTGTGACCTCACATACCTGCCTCGTCCCTGTCCGGCCCAGACCCACCCATATACGGTAGAACATGTCAAAAAGAGCACATTTTTTCAAGCAAATTTTGACAGAATTCTGTCAAAATTGCTTTGGTGAATTGGGATGATTTTGGGATATTTTTCCAGAAATGGTTAAATAAAAAACGTTAGGATACTTTACAATATATTGTCAGTCTTGTAATGTTACCACCAAAGATTTGTTGCTGAGAATATTGCATTGGTGACTAGAGAATTGATTTCTTATGTACCACCGGTTCTTCTATGTATCCATTAATTGTGATGAATTTCAAGAGTCACATTATCCATTTGTTCGGAAAATAACTTGTATGTATGTACACACATTATATATATATATATATATATATATATATATATATATATATATATATATATATATATATATATACACACACACACACACTGCTCAAAAAAATAGAGGGAACACTAAAATCCCACGTCCTAGATATCACTGAATGAAATATTCCAGTTGTAAATCTTTATTCATTGCATAGCGGAATGTGTTGAGAACAATGAAACCTAAAAATTATCAACGTAAATCACATCTAATATCCCACGGAGGTCTGGAGTTGGAATGATGCTCAAAATCAAAGTGGAAAATGAAGTTACAGGTTGATCCAACTTCAGTGGAAATGCCTCAAGACAGGGAAATTATGCTAAGTAGTGTGTGTGGCCTCCACATGCCTGTATGATCTCCCTACAATGCCTGGGCATGCTCCTGATGAGTTGGTGGATGGTCTCCTGAGGGATCTCCTCCCAGACCTGGACTAAAGCATCCGCCAATCCTGGACAGTCTGCGGTGCAACGTGACGTTGGTGGATGGTGCTGGACATGATGTCCCAGATGTGTTCAATCTGATTCAGGTCTGAGGAACAAGCGGGCCAGTCCATAGCTTCAATGCCTTCATGTTGCAGGAACTGCTGACACACTCCAGCCACATGAAGTCTGGCATTGTCCTGCATTAGGTGAAACCCAGGGCCAACTGCACCAGCATATGGTCTCACAAGGGGTCTGAGGATCTCATCTCAGTACCTAATGGCAGTCAGGCTAAATCTGGTGAGCACATCGAGGGCTGTGCGGCCCTCCAAAGAAATGCCACCCCACACCATTACTGACCCACTGCCAAACCGGTCATGCTGAAGGATGTTGCAGCAGCAGATCGCTTTCCACGGCATCTCCAGAGTCTGTCACGTCTGATACATGTGCTCAGTGTGAATCTGCTTTCATCTGTGAAGTGCACAGGGTGCCAGTGATGAATTTGCCAATCCTGGTGTTCTGTGGCAAATGCCAAGCGTCCTGCACGATGTTGGGCTGTGAGCACAACGCCCATCTGTGGACGTCGGGCACTCAGACCATCCTTCTAACCGTTTGTGCAGACACATGCACATTTGTGGCCCCCTGGAGGTCATTTTGCTGGGCTCTAGCAGTGCTCCTCCTGTTTCTCAAAGCTCAAAGGCTGAGGTAGCGGTCCTGCTGCTCGGCTGTTGCCTCCTAGGGCTCCTTTTATGTCTCCTGGTGTACTGGCCTGTCTCCTGGTAGTGTCTCCAGCCTCTGGACACTACGCTGACAGACACAGCAAACCTTCTTGCCACAGCTCGCATTGATGTGCCATCCTGAATGAGCTGCACTACCTGAGCCACTTGTGTGGGTTGTAGAGTCCGTCTCATGCGACCACAAGTGTGAAAGCACAACCAACATTCAAAAGTGACCAAAACATCAGCCAGAAAGCATTGGTACTGAGATTTGGTATGTGGTCCCCACCTGCAGAACCACTCCTTTATCGAGTGTGTCTTGATGATGACAATTTCCATCTGTTGTCTTTTCCATTTACACAACAGCATGTGAAATTGAGAAATTGATTGTCAAACAGTGTTGCTTCCTAAGTGGACAGTTTGATTTAACAGAACAGAATATAACTCAAAGTTAATCAAACTTAAGCGTTCCCTTTATTTTTTTGAGATATATATATATATATATATATATATATATATATATATATATATATTATATAAAGCTGAATGTGTGTATGTATGTGTGTATGCGTGTATGTATGTCCGGGATTGGCATTTGAACCGTCGCAGCTACAGCCACAAAATTTTGCACAGTCACACGTCTGGACCCCGAGAGCGTCATAGGCTATATTGTGAGGTGAAATTTTAACCCCGCGCTCTCCAATTCACCAAACAATTTTGCCCCTATCTACATAATGGGGAAAAAATGAAAGGAAAAGTGTTGGAGGCAAATTAACAGCTGCCAGATGTGAACAAGGGGGACTTAAAGAATGAGAGCGATGGCGCCAAAGAGTATATACTGTACAGTTGCTAAGGTGGGGCCCCGACATGGGATAATCACCACACCACCACGGGGATATGAACACACACAAAATGCGCCACACACTACCACGTGCTCGAACATATATACCACCCTCAGCGCACATTTCACAACACATACACCAACCTCGCCACACAAAAGTCGCCGCTCAAAACGCGCCACGCGCAAAACTCTCCACATGCAAAACTCGCCACACGTGCAAAACTCACCTCATGGAAAACTCGCCACACGCAAAACTTGCACACGCGGAAAAATTGCCACATGCACGAAAGTTGCAACACATACAAAAGTTGCCTCACACAAAACTTGCACATACTCAAAAGGCACCACACATAAAACTTGCCACGCGCAAAACTCGCCATGCGCAAAACTTGCTGCACACAACTTGCTACACTAACCTGTCACATGCAACTCGACACACAAAAAGTTGCTACACGCATGTCGCCACACAAAACTCATCTCACAAAAGTCGCTACATGCATGTCGCCACACGCAACTCAACACACACAACTTGACACACGAAACTCGCCCTAAAACACACACAAGTCTGGTATTATCCTTCAAAAATAAAAATCTGATTAATAAGCTGACAAACTACAAGAGCAACAAATGTACCATATAGGAATCCGGCAGCTGTCAGTCACATGACCAGTCTATTATGTGTATGTGTGAGCTAATATATACTGCCAGGGGGTGGGCTTACTGTTGGCTGGGGATTTATCAGGCTGCCAATTTAGCTTACAAATACTGAGGTAAAAATACTGACAAAATAACGTGTGAACGAGGTCTAATACAGGAGGAGATGACATACAGATATATACTATATACAGGAGGAGATGACACACAGGTATATACTATTTTCAAAGGGAGATGACACAGGTATATACTATATGCAGGAGGAGATGGCACACAGATATATACTATATACAGGAGAGATGACACACAGGTATATACTATATAGAGGAGATGACATACAGGTACATACTACATACAGCAGGAGATGACATACAGGTATATACTATATACAGAAGGAGATGACACACAGGTATATACTATATACAGGAGCAGATTACCTACAGGTATATAGTATATACAGGAGGAGATGACATACAGGTATATGCTATGTATAGGAGGAGATGACATACAGGTATATACTATATACAGGAGGAGATGACACACAGATATATACTATATATAGGTGAGATGACACACAGGTATATACTATATACAGGAGGAGATTACATACAGGTATATACTATATATAGGAGGAGATGACATACAGGTATATACTATATACAGGGGAGATGACACACAGCAGGTATATACTATATACAGGGGAGATGACATACAGGTATATACTATATACAGGAGATGACATACAGGTGTAAACTATATATAAGGGAGATGACAAACATGTATATACTGAGGTGAAAATGAGAGGTGTGAGGTGAAAATGAAAAGGTGTGAGTGCAAAATGAGAGGAGTGAGGGAAAAGAGTGGAGTGATCGGAAAATGACAGATGTGAGGTCGAAATGACAAGTGTTAGGGGGGAATGAGAGGAGTGAGGGGGAAAATAAGAGGAATGAGGGGGAAAATGAGAGGTGTGAGGGGGAAAATGAGAGATGTGAGGGGGAAAATGAAAGATGTGATGGGGAAAATGAGAGGCATGATGGGAAAATAAGAGAAGTGAGGTGCTATAACTAACCACAGATATTTACTATGCCCAGGCAACGCCGGGCTCTTCAGCTAGCTTAGATTTACAATATCCATGCTTTTCTCATGGTCAACTTTATGTGGCCTGTTCAAGAGTTGGAACAGCCAAAAATCTGTTTGTCTTTGCACCTGAAGGAAAAACTAAGAATGTCGTTTATCAAAAGGCTCTCGAATAAGTAGTAGAAGATTACTTCACATTACTTGGCCAATTTAGTTAAATCTGTGTGGAATATCTCTGGTGTTGAAATATATGTTGTAAAATGCTTCTATTAGCTTAGTTTTTGCCTTTTAATAATTACATTTCTATCTATTTGTTTTGTGTTTTTTTTGTGCAGAATAAATTTTTGTTAACACATTCTATTTTGCTAACAGCAGTTATTACCCCGGGCGAAGCCGGGTAGTACAGCTAGTATTTTATATACACACACATTTTTTTTCAAAAAAATAAAAATAGACAACAAATAATATATATGGTATATATTGAATTAAGACTTGCAACCTGAAATTTCCCTAACTTTTTTTTCTGTCTAATGAATGTGTGCAACAGAGGTAGATCAGTGATCTGAACTGAGAAATCCCCATAATACGGGTCTTAAACCGTAAACTGAACAACATTCTAGTCATTCTTTTTATAACCTTTGAGACAGTAACAATGGATACATATATGTTTTCATATATCTTGTGTATATTTCTTTTTCAAAAGAAAGAAGCTCTCCAGTACCCGTGCACACATGGCTTTGGTACTGTGCCCCTTCTTTTTTTCATTGTCCGTGATTCAACCTCCCTAACTGTGAGAAATAGCAAACACTATAGTACAACTTACTTAGGACAAGTTCACACTACTGCATTTTTGGCCCAAGAAAAAACGGACATCAGATGGACCAATGTTATTCAACTAGGCTGTGCATGAAAAAAAAAATCACAGCATTTTTCTTTATGTTGGATGAGCCTTTTCAAATCTATAGTTGGACTAAAAAAAAAAAAAAAAAAAAAAATCGGATTCCATACACATCAACCATATACTTTTCTGAATTTTATGGATACATTGCAGCGCTTCAAAAGGAATCTGACAGTAGTATTCCCCCAAAAAACTACATATCTTTCTTTTAAAAAAATCCAGCAACACCTCTACATGTCCAGTACATTGATTCCTCCATTACTGAGAAATCAGTGTTTAAATTTAAATGCAAATAAGGCTAAAGGACTATGGTAGGTAGATCTGAAGCCTCTGTCACTCAGCTCTATTCTGTGTCCAGCACCACCTCCTCCTGCTTGACTGGCACCTCCTTTGCCTATAGCCACTCAGCATAGAGGCTGCAGGTTAAGCAGGAGGCAGCGGCGCTGGGCAGGGAATAGAGCTGGAGTGACAGAGGCTTCAGATCAGCAAATAGCTCTTCAGCCTCATTTCCATATCAATCTTAAAGCTGATTTTGCAGTAACGTAGAGTCAGAATGGCCATGTAACGGTATTGCTGGATTAGTCTTTCAAAGAGCACTTGCACATTTAAATAGCTTTGAGGGTGAAATTCTGCTGACAGATTCTCTTAAACATAGGAAATTGTATTTGGTCTTGTAAATTTTAATTACTGCTGATGTATATAAACAGATTGCACAAAGATGAAATTAGATGAAAATCATCTATTTTTTTTCTAGATGAAAATTGGACAGTTTTTTTTTTTTTTTAACAGCACATGCGAACCTAGCCTAATGGGAAAACCCCTTTTTGATAATGAAGCAAGTTTCTCTGTAGTAAAACCATGATTTTAGGGAGATTCCATCTTAATAGTCTTAGGAATAATAGAAAGATACTGTTAAAATAACAAAAAGGTCCTTACTTAGCCCTGGATGGGTTTTGTTAACATTGCAGAAGCGATGATATTAGGTCTGTAGCAAGTCACTGCCCCATACAATCACTGGGTTTACTGGTCATGTCGATGTAGTCATAGACAGATTGCTTAGCCCAGTGATTGGCTGCAGTGGTTACTTGCTATAGTGATCACATCAGCATTGCACCCATATTATTAAAGTCAGACAAGCCTATGAAAACTCGTCCGATTTCCATTCGTATTGCAATGTGTATCCGTATTTTACGACAGAACTTTAAAACTGTAGATTTCAAGGCAAGTCATGGGGGACGCACGTGAATCCTGGCTGCAATTTGGCTGTTTTTGGCAGCTTGTCTGGGACTACAATGCTACCAGTGTTACCGAGTAGCTCTTACAAAACATGTAGTTTTGCTATATCTATTTAATGTGGTCACGATTTAATAAAAACTGTCTGTTTGTATTTCAGAACACGTTACTGTGAAACAAGATTTTGGATGAAACCATGTTGAATGAAATTAAAGACCCATTTATGTATATATATAGCAGAAGGGAAGAAAAACTATGATATGTCAAGAAGTACTTTTATTGAGTGTACCAAACATGAGCTGATCTCAAAAGAAAAAAAAAGACACAACCAATAACTGTATAGCTTCTTCTTTCTTTATTTACACATGTATATCCGGGTGACCCATAGCCACTTGTGCCAGCCTTTTGGTTTCGGGGGGCCATAACATAATCACGGTCATAACTCCTCCAATGATCTTATGTGCTATCAGAACATTTACGTTTTGTAATGTTTCTCCACTGTATTCATCAGATGATATTTGCACATCATACTCAAGTTCTGACCGTGACTGAATATTCTGTACTATGGAGAAAAGTGCCACTGAAGAGGTGCGAAGACAACAAGCTCAGACAGAATTGCACATGCCTCTAGAATGTTGTTTGTTAAGAAAAAGAAAACAACGTGTATGTATAAAATAACTGATCCAGCTATAAAATTCTCGTTCCAAAAATGACCGTTATAACATAAGTAATAAAAGTAATAGCTATTAATAAAACATCTGGTTTAGTAAAAAGCTGGGCTCGGTATTTCTAACTTCTCTTTTTGGGCAATCGTTTTTTTTGGAATCTGCATTAGTTTACCACATTTTGGGGAAAAAAAATGGCTGATTGTCTTGAGAACTTGATAGGTCAATCCATTCTACAGACTGCTCACTGACTCTGATGAGTCAATGTATTACTTAAAAGGGATTGTCTACGTTAACCACTGATGACCTATCCTTAGGGTAGGTGATCAGTATGTGGATCAGTGGGGTTCTGGGTCCAGTCACCTCCATCGATCAGCTTAAAACAGCTTGAGCAGCGGATCCTGAATTACACGATGGACAAGTGAAACTATTTATCCCTTCCACTGCGGTGGTGCTGCAGGAAAATGGAGAAGTTTACCAAGCCTACAACCTGCAGTAACCACTGATCCACCAAACCACTGCACAACCAGTTTAACCCTCTCACCTACTGTATCCTAACCCATCCCTTGTAGATTGTGAGCCCTCGCGGGCAGGGTCCTCTCTCCTCATATACCAGTGGTAACTAGTTTTGTTTAAGATTATTGTACTTGTTTTTATTATGTATTCCCCTCCTCACATGTAAAGCGCCATGGAATAAATGGCGCTATAATAATAAATAGTAACAACAACAATAATAACCAGGTTGCCATCAGAATACAGCTTGTGTATTCAGCAAAAAACACAATGCCCATAGGAGATATTCACTTTAGGCTAGGAACACAAGAAAAATATAGAAAAATCGGTCCCGTTCTTATTCAGGAGAGTGGGACCATTTTTTTATGACTTGTAATCCATGTGCTGTCTGTACACAATCTGTGTTTTTACTCAGCAGCTATTAATCTTTTACAGTTTCCTGTGCTACAGAATTGTAATGTATACGTAAAAACTGGATGGCATACTGATGGACCATAAGGCATACGATTTTTTTTTCTTGCCCCATCCGATTTCAGAGTAAAATCACAGTATGCTGCAATTTTTTTATTCACGCCGAATATAGATGAGAAAAAATATGCAGATCTGCGCTACCTCGTTGAATAACATTCTGTAGTGCTAAAGCATGTCAATATGAAGTATATAAAATATGAATAGCAATACTGCTTCTGGATACTAGGAAAAAATTGAGACACTTAGCACATAATTTGGCCAATTTATGCATGCCCAGCGGCTAATGACAAGGCAGTCCCAGAACTACTGGGAACCTACATGTCTAGTGTGACTAACTCTCTAAGGGCTCCTGCCCACTAGTGATGAAATCGGACAAATTCAATCAGATAAAAAAAAAGGTTTGAATTCGGACTAATGTTAATCTATGATTGAGTGTTCATCCGCGTTTTCTTTTTCCAGCTCAGATCGGATCATAATAAGGGCTGGAAAAAAATCGCAGCATGCTGCGATTGCAATCAGAAATCGGATGACATCCCGCAATAGAAGTCAATGGGTGCGAGAAAAAAAAAAATTGCACAGCACTCGCACCATGCAAGTGCTGTCCGATTTTAACGCACCGGTGTCCTTTGAAAAGCCAGCAATTCATATGCGGCTACTGTAAAATCCCACTGACAGATTAGAAAAGAAAAGATAGAGCACATATATACACAGAATAGGTCAGATACATGCACATATATATATATATATATATATATATATATATATATATATATATATATATATATATATATATATATATATATATATATACACACATACATACACACACACACACATATACATACAACCCCTGGCAAAAATGATTCACCGGCCTTGGAGGATTTTCATTCCGTTGTTTAGTTTTGTGCCATGTCTGTGATCTGCTTTTTTTCTACAAAATTAAAGTCATTTCAAATGGCAACTTTCTGGCTTTAAGAAGCACTAAAAATAATCAAGAACAAAAAATGTGGTAGTTGGTAATGGTTACTTTTTTTTAACTAAGCATAGGGTAAAAATTATGGAGTCACCCAATTATGAGGGAAAAAATTAAGGAATCACCCTGTAAATTTTCATTCCCAAAACTAACACCTGCATCAAATTAGATCTGCTCGTTAGTCTGCATCTAAAAAGGAGTGATCACACCTTGGAGGGCTGTTGCTCCAAGTGGACTGGCATAAATCATGGCTCCAACACGAGAGATGTCAATTGAAGCAAAGGAGAGGATTATCAAACTCCTAAAAGAGGGTAAATCATCACACAAATGTTGCAAAAGATGTTGGTTGTTCACAGTTAGCTGTGTCTAAAATCTGGACCAAATACAAACAACATGGGAAGGTTGTTAAAGGCAAACATACTGGTAGACCAAGGAAGACATCAAAGCATCAAGACCGAAAACTTAAAGCAATATGTCTTCAAAACAGGAAATGCACAACAAAACAAATTAGGAACAAATGGGTGCAAACTGGAGTCAATGTCTGTGACCGAACTGTAAGAAACCGCCTAAAGGAAATGGGATTTACATACAGAAAAGCTAAACGAAAGCCATCATTAACACCTAAACAGGAAAAAAACAAGGTTACAATGGGCTTAGGAAAAGCAATCGTGCACTGTGGATGACTGGATGAAAGTCATATTCAGTGATGAATCACGAATCTGCATTGGGCAAGGTGATAATGCTGGAACTTTTGTTTGGTGCCGTTCCAATGAGATTTATAAAGATGACTGCCTGAAGAGAACATGCAAATTTCCAGTCATTGATGATATGGGGCTGCATGTCAGGTAAAGGCACTGGGGAGATGGCTGTCATTACATCTTCAATAAATACACAAGTTTATGTTGATATTTTGGACACTTTTCTTATCCCATCAATTGAAAGGATGTTTGGGGATGATGAAATCATTTTTCAAGATGATAATGCATCCTGCCATAGAGCAAAAATTGTGAAAACATTCCTTGAAAAAAAGACACACAAGGTCAATATCATGGCCTGCAAATAGTCCGGATCTCAATTCAATTGAAAATCTTTGGTGGAAGTTGAAGAAAATGCTCCATGACAAAGCTCCAACCTGCAAAGCTGATCTAGCAACAGCAATCAGAGAAAGTTGGGGCCAGATTGATGAAGAGTCCTGTGTGACACTCATTAAGTCCATGCCTCAGAGACTGCAAGCTGTTATAAAAGCCAGAGGTGGTGCAACAAAATACTAGTGATGTGTTGGAGTGTTTTTTTTTTTTTTTCATGATTCAATATTTTTTTCCTCAGAATTGAGTGACTCCATAATTTTTCCCTTATGCTTGGTTAAAAAAGTAACCATTACTGACTACCACATTTTTGTTCTTGATTTCTCTTAGTTTTTCTTAAAGCCAGAAAGTTGTCATTTGAAAGGACTTTAGTTTTGTGCCATGTTTGTGATCTGATTTTTGCTACAAAATTAAACAACTGAATTAATATCCTGCAAGGCCAGTGATTACAAATTTTTTTCCAGGGGTTGTAGTATCAAATGCTGGTCACACTTTTGGGGAGAAAGTGGAGAGTGCAAAGGAATTTATGTAACATAACTTGTCTCAGTTACAGCAGGATGATGAAACAGTCTGTCAGCGACACAATCAGCTTGACTCAGTGTTCTGTTCAGTTCATCTCATCCATCGCCATCACACTTAATATTGTACCTAGCAGAATTTCCATTCTGTCAATGACATCAGTTTCTGTTCTGCCCCAGGGTCCCTTAATCCATAGCACTCAGGGGGGCTAATTAAAATACAGCACAAGAACAACTTCTTACAGTTGATTTATTGGAAGAGATGAACAGACAGTCTTTGTACTAAGTTGACACAGGTCCAAAAGAAGATAGAAGAAATGATTGTAATGCCAAGATGTGTTGCTGGTTCTGCGAGACATGGTGGTAGGGACACTTGCAGTGTTAGCAACTTTCTGAGCCAGGGCAAATCTGGAGTTGGGAATCAGGAGAGGGAGCAAACAGCTCAGGCCATTTCCTTCAGAGAGGTAACTGTCAGTCGAATTACGGATGACGATTCTGTCGTGAACAAGTTCTGTGAACCCCACAAGAGTGCCAAAGAGGTAATGTCACCAGAGGAGGAGGTTATTGGCCTCGTCCATGCACAGCAAAATGGTTGAATTTTTTCCAGCTTCTGAAATGGAGTCCTAATTGGCTTATAACCAGGAAAAGCTGTATTACCTGGTTGGCAAAGCTATCTACAAGCGAACACTTGCTGCCCGCATTACTGACCAACAAACCCCTCTACGATCCGTACCTATAGCAGTGAGAGCTACAAGAAGTTCACAGCATCGGCAGCGAAAGCTGCAGTATATTTCACATGATCGACCAAATGCTTTTTCTGTCATTGCATGAACCTGATGCACTTCCGCAGAGATACATACGATGAATTGCTAGGTTCAGTCATACCTAGATTTTGTCCTTTCTCAAGCAGCTACCTATTGACGTTTGGGTCAGCAGATTGGACCAGTGGCAAGAACAGTTCCATTTGCTATGGGCATATTGCCATGTTCAGCCTTCATGTCAGAGAGGGTATTTTGCTCAAGTGGTGGCTGTCTCACCCCAGCGGACCAAGTTACCCACAAGTGAAAAAAACCTTACATTTGTCAAAATGTTTCAGTCTGACGTTGAAACTTGTGCACATGGAAAGAAAAATCCAGCTCCAGGAATAAAAAGTATCAAAAATTTATTTAAACATATTAAAATTTGGAAAACTGCTGACAAGCGATAAATGACATCATTTGGATGGAAGCTACAGTCACTGGATGCGTTTCGAGCACAAACAGTGCTCTCAGACTTCAGCATCGGTCAGTTTCAACATCAGACAGATGTTTTTTCCTTGCTCGGATATTATGTGGACTATAGACGAAGGTTTCTACTGGGTGAGCTGAAAAGTTTTTCTGTTTTTCTAAAATGTTTCAGTGCATACTGCTGATGCCAATGAGTATACTGGCCAAACCATCTGCCTATCAGTCTTCTACACAGTTCTGCTGCCACCAGCCCATGCTTAGCCGGGCGTCTACTCCCTGTCCATCATGTCATGTATACTGTAGTACTGGTACTGCCAGACCTGACCATAAACAACAAGACATCTCCTTGCCTACCCAAAGGGTTTGACAGTCATAGAAACTGTAGTGTTATACACATTTTCTGGGCAACTAGGAGCTTTGCAGTATTGAGATTTGCTTTGAATCTATTTTTTTTTATCTGGCAAAGCTGCTATTTTCAAAACCTCAAAAGATTCGCTCATCTCTAGAACTTACCGTTACCACTGATATCTTCTTTCGTTTCCAGGGCTGCTTTGATCCTCTTGTGTATCATGTGATGGTAATTGAGACCGGCTGGCTTACACAATTGTCTTCTGTGTGAACTGGAAGTCACTTTCTCAATGTATCTATGAGAGACCCAAGGAGGCTCTGAAAAGCTTAATTAAAGGTGTTTTCTGAAAACAAGCCCCAGCTGCAGTATTTTTTCTTTCCAAACAAACATTATGCTGTAATCATCCTATAAGTGGTTTGTGCCGTGAACTCCGGCAGAGCCACTAAGCACAGTTCTTCGCTGCAGTGCTGTTGCCATGATGATAGCGCTGGCGACAATAACAGAGACTGGGAGCAGTGGCCGAGAATACGCACTGGAATATTTTTGGGAAAATTAGGCAAAGCTAGCAAAATCAAATTTCAAAAGATCTGCTCATCTCTACTTTCTGTGATAGATTGGCACTCCGTTTTTTTTTATAAGGTGTGTATAATATTCAATCACCTTTGTAAGCAAGCACCACAAAAACAATATAATTTAAGGTGTTTTCCTTATTGATAAGCAGCAGATAAGACACAAATACTTGCAGCGGATGTACATCATCTTAACATCTTCTTTGTAAGGATATCCACAGTGATAAATACCACAGCGGGTATTACTATAACATTACTGCCTAGAACTTTCCCCCAAAAGGGTTGAGACCAACTGAAAAAAAGTTAGATAAAATTAAAACAATACCCTCACAGATTCCTCAAAGCTCCCATTCTGACACTTATCTGACACATTCTGCTCACATTCTGGCTATATCCTCACTGGTCTCTACTTCTTGGTCCCATCTCCACACACACAGAAAACGGCAGGAAATACCTGGTCAGTCAATCAATGGTTGTGCATAGGGTTGAGCGAAACGGATTGGACAAATTCAAAAATCGCCGGCTTTCGGCAAAGTCGGGTTTCATGAAACCCGACCCGATCCTAGTGTGGGATCGGCCATGCGGTCGGCGATCTTCGCGCCAAAGTCGCGTTTCATATGACGTGTTCAGTGTCATTTTTCAGCCAATGAAAGACGCAGAGTGTGGGCAGTGTGATGACATAGGTCTCAGTCACCACCATCTTAGAGAAGGGCATGACAGTGATTGGCTTGCTTTCTGCAGGGTCACAGGGGCTATAAAGGGGCGTGCACGCCGACAGCCATCTTACTTCTGCCGATCGTAGCATAGGGAGAGATTGCTGTTTCATCAGAAGAAGGGATATAGTTAGGGAGGGAAGATTAACGCCCATACCGCTTGTGCTGTAGCGATTTCCACTGTCCAACACCACCTTTTTTTTGCATGGACAGTGGAGGGTATATCTTTGTGCATCATCTCTGTAGCTTATTAGGCTGCCTTATAAGGCTCCCTGATAGCTGCATTGCTGTTTGCATGCTGCTGTGCAAACCAACTGCTTTTTTTCACCATGTGCACACATTCAGTATTTTTCGCATTTTTTCGCTATAAAAACGTGATAAAAACACGAAAAAAAAACCGCTTACATATGCCTCCCATTATTTTCAGAGTATTCCGCATTTCTTGTGCAAATGTTGCATTTTTTTCCGCGAAAAAAAAGCAACATGTTCATTAAATTTGTGGAATTGCGGGGATTCCGCACACCTAGGAATGCATTGATCTGCTTACTTCCCGCAGCGGGCTGTGCCCACCATGCGGGAAGTAAGCAGATCATGTGCGGTTGGTACCCAGGGTGGAGGAGAGGAGACTCTCCTCCACGGACTGGGCACCATATAATTGGTAAAAAAAAAAAAGAATTAAAATAAAAAATAGTCATATACTCACCTTCGATGGCCCCCGGAGTCTTCCCGACTCTCAGTGGTGCATGCTGCCGCTTCCGTTCCTATAGCTGGTGTGTGTGAAGGACCTGTGATGACGTCGTGGTCACATGACCGCGATGACGTTGCGGTCACATGACCGTGACGTCATCGAAGGTCCTGCACACACACACCATCTATAGGAACGGAAGCCGCTGAGGAGATCGGCTGTCTGCAGGTGAGTATAACCATTTTTTAAATTATTTTTAAACATTCTATCTTTTACTATTGATGCTGCATAGGCTGCATCTATAGTAAAAAGTTGGTCACTCTTGTCAAACACTATGTTTGACAAGTGTGACCAACCTGTCAATCTATTTTCCAAGCGATGCTACAGATCGCTTGGAAAACTTTAGCATTCTGCAAGCTAATTACGCTTGCAAAATGCTAAAAAAAACGCAAAAAAACCCAGGAAATAAAACGCAAAAAAAAATAAAATAAAATACGGATTTCTTGCAGAAAATTTCCGGTTTTCTTCAGGAAATTTCTGCAAGAAATCCTGACGTGTGCACATACCCTTAAAAGCAAAAATCCTGTTGCTCCTTTCTGCACAGTTATCTTGTTTATTTGTCCACACTTTTGTGTGCAGCAGTCCTTTTTATTGCTGCCATACTTGTCCTGAGATCATTGTAGGGAGATTGAAATTGTACTACAGTCCTTGTATTTTTTCATATATCTTCCAGCCACATACATTGTGTTGTGTTATACACTGGGCTGCCTGAGTTTTGGTGCAGTCTCCCCCCCAAAAAAGGGAGTTTCAAATTGTCACAAAGTGGATATACGTCAGTTCTGTCAGTTTGTCGTATATCAGCCAGCCACGTTCTGCCACTTACATTGTGTTGTGTTATACACTGGGCCTGAGTTTTGGTGCAGTCTCCCCCCCCAAAAAAAGGGAGATTCAAATTGTCACAAAGCGGATATACGTCAGTTCTGTTAGTTTGTCGTATATCAGCCAGCCACGTTCTGCCACTTACATTGTGTTGTGTGTGTTATACACTGGCCCTGAGTTTTGGTGCAGTCTCCCCCCAAAAAAACGGAGATTCAAATTGTCACAAAGTGGATATACGTCAGTTCTGTTAGTTTGTCGTATATCAGCCAGCCACATTCTGCCACTTACATTGTGTTGTGTTATACACTGGGCCTGTGTTTTGGTGCAGTCTCCCAATAAAAAAAGGGAGATTTAAATTCTCAACAAGTTTATATACACCTTCTACCTTGTTTTACAATACCATATAACGGTTGTTATGTTGGTTAGATTTTCCCAAAAATGAGGAAGTCTGGTGGAAGAGGCCGTGGGCGGTCGTTGCCAGCTGGTACTGATGGTGGTGGTGGAGCATCTGGTGGTAGTGGGAAAAGCAAAATAGCACCTAAGGCTGGAGGTGTTGAGCCAGTGTCATTGTCTGGCTACACAAGGCCTCGAAGGCTCTCTTATCTTGGAGTAGGAAAACCGCTTTTAAAGCCGGAGCAGCAGGAAAAAGTTTTGGCTTTCCTTGCTGACTCAGCCTCTAGCTCTTTCGCCTCCTCTTCCGAAAGTTCCAAATATAAAAGCAGCGAGTCGTCAGTGGATGCTCCCGGTCAGGAACAAGACATTTCCTTGTGTCCTTCACCCAAACCAAATGTGAAGGATGCGTCAGGCGACACTACAGGTTACTCCATGGAGCTCTTTACACATACCGTACTTGGTTTAGAAAGGGTAATTGTTAACTGCCCATTAAAAGATGAATTGGACATGGAGTGCACTGATGCACAGCCACAGCTAGATTATTATGCTGTTCCATTGACTCAGATCACTACATTGCCCTCACAGTGTACTCAGCCAGAATCTGACCCTGATGAGACTATGGTGCCCCGTCCCGAACGCTATAGCACCTTACACGGTGACACAGAGGAAGGTGCACATGACATTGAAGAGGAGGTGATAGATGACCCAGTTGTTGACCCAGATTGGCAGCCATTGGGGGAAGAGGGTGCCGCTGCCAGTAGCTCAGAAGCGGAGGTGGATGATCCGCAGCAGCCATCAACATCGCAACAGCTGTCATCTGGCAGGCCCGTATCAGGCCAAAAAACGTGTGTCAAAAACAAAAACAGTTTTAGTACAGCATGGCCATCCGGTGAAAGTAGCACAGCGTGCAATGCCTGAAAAGGTATTCGATAGTAGGAAGAGTGCAGTGTGGCAATGTTTTAACCAAGATCCGAATGATCAGTCAAAAGTTATCTGTAAGAAATGCTCAAAGACCTTTAGCAGAGGGAAGAATCTTCAAAATTTAAATACAACGTGCATGCGTAGACATTTAACCAGCATGCACTTGCAAGCCTGGACTAACTACTAAACGTCACGCACCGTTGGTGCATCTGCTCAGAATGAAGGTAGTCAGCAACGCTACATTGCTTCCTTCACTGTAAGTCCACCGGTTAGGACACCACCAGCAGCAAATGTGGAGGTATCGTCGCAAGGCCAAAGCAGTCAGGGAATCACAAGGTTTTTGGTAGGAAACACTGTATGTAGGTCAACAACAAGAATACCATCACCAACCCTCTCTCAATCGGCCATGTCCACCACCACCACCACCACCACCGCTATTTCCACCATATGCAGCTCTCCAGTCAAGCTCACCCTACAAGAAACTCTCGTTAGGAAAAGAAAGTACTCATCCTCTCATCCGCGTACACAGGGTTTGAATGCCCACATTGCTAGACTAATCTCGTTAGAGATGATGCCCTACCGGTTGGTTGAAAGTGAAGCTTTCAAAGACCTGATGGCCTAAGCAGTACCACGCTATGACCTACCCAGTCGGCACTTCTTTGCGAGAAAAGCCATCCTAGCCCTCCACCAGCATGTCAAAGACCGCATTGTCCATGCACTGAGGCAATCAATCAGTGGAAAGGTGCACCTCACAACATATGCATGGACCAGTAGGCATGGCCAGGGACGTTACGTGTCCTTCACGGCGCACTGGGTTAGGCTACGTTCACATTTGCGGCCAGCGCCGCAGCGTCGGGCGCCGCAGCGGCGCCGCATGCGTCATGCGCCCCTATATTTAACATGGGGGCGCATGGACATGCGGCGCACTTGCGTTTTGTGCCGCATGCGTCGCTGCGGCGCCCGCGTCGGGGCGCAGAGGACGCAGCAAGTTGCATTTTTGCTGCGTCCAAATTCAATGAAAAAAACGACGCATGCGGCGCAAAACGCAGCGTTGTGCATGCGTTTTGCTGCGTTTTTGTTTGCGTTGTGCGCTGCGGCGCCGACGCTGCGGCGCACAACGCAAATGTGAACGTAGCCTTAATGTGGTGGATGCAGGGTCCACAGGGGACAGACATAGTGGGACAAGTTCTGCCTAGCCCACGGTCTAGGAAACAGTTGGCTGTAGGCGTTCGCCACCCCTCCTCCTACAGAAGCAAAGCTCATCCACAGAGCGCAGTAGCACGACCTCTCCATCCGCAGCTGCCAGTGTTGCACACGAGGTGCCCCATTATCGAACAGCTAGTGGTAAGCGTCAGCAGGCTGTGTTACAAATGAAGTGTTTGGGCGACAACAGACACACCGCGGAAGTACTGGCCGAGTACTTGCAGCAACAAACACAGTCATGGCTGGGCAGTGTACATCTTGAGGCAGGCAAGGTAGTCAGTGATAACGGAAGAAATTTTATGGCTGCCATAGCCCTTTCAGAACGGAAACACATACCTTGCCTGGCTCACACCTTGAACCTGATGGTGCAGTGCTTCCTCAAAAATTATCCGGAGTTACCAGCCCTGCTCCTGAAGGTGCGAAGACTTTGCTCGCACATCCGCCGGTCGCCCGTACACTCCAGCCGTATGCTCAACCATCAGCGATCGCTGAATCTTCCCCAGCACCGCCTAATAATCGAAGTTGCAACAAGGTGGAACTTCACACTGCACATGGTTCAGAGGCTGTGCGAACAGAGGCGTGCTGTAATTAATTTGTGGAAGGATACACATACACTGGCAGGCACTTGGATGGCAGACATGGAGTTGTCTGGTGTGCAGTGGTCGAAGCTACAAGACCTCTGTCAAGTCCTTTAGTGTTTTGAGGAATGCACACGGCTGGTAAGTGTAGACGACGCCATCATAAGCATGAGCATCCCACTACTGCGTCTGCTGATGCAGTTTGACGCACATTAAGGAGCAGGCGTCTGCAGCCGAGGAGGAGGAAAGTCTTGATGACAGTCAGCCATTGTCTGCTCAGGGAACTCTCCTGGACGAGGTGGCGGACTTAGAGGAGGAGGATGATGATGGGGATGAATATTTATGGGAGGAGGATGCTTCTCAGGGGGCAATAGAAACTGGTGGCGTTGCAAGGTCAGGTACAGGGTTTTTGCAGGACACAAGTGATGTTGATTTGCAAGAAAGTGCTCCTCAACCCAGCACAAGCAGTGAATTGACACCTGGAACATTGGCCCACATGGCTGAGTATGCCTTGTGTATCCTAAAAAGGGACCCTCGCATTATCAAAATGATGACTGATGACGATTACTGGTTAGCCTGCCTCCTGGATCCACAATATAAAGGAAAATTACAAAATATCGTGCCACATGAGTACCTTGAGCAAATATTGGCTACCAAACAAGCAACTCTCGTAGACCGTTTGGTTCAGGCATTTCAGGGGGCAACATGGCAGAGGTGTTAGAGGTGCACAAATCCGAAGTGGCGTTGGACGGAGGGGTTTTATGACCAGGTTGTGGAGTGATTTCGCAATGACCGCTGACACAACAGGTACTGTTGCATCGATTCAAAGTGACAGGAGACAGCATTTGTCCAGTATGGTTACGAACTACTTTTCCTCCCTTATCGATGTTCTCCCTCACAGGTCATTCCCCTTTGATTACTGGGCATCTAAAATAGACACCTGGCCAGAATTGGCAGAATACGCATTACAGAAGCTCGCTTGCGCTGCTGCTAGTGTGCTTTCAGAAAGAGTCTTCAGTGCTGCTGGTTCAATACTGACCGAAAAAAGGACATGTCTGGCTACCCGAAATGTTGATGATCTAACCTTCATTAAAATGAACCAATCATGGATTTCAAATTATTTGGCCCCACCTTCCCCTGCTGACATGTAGCTTGCCTGAAAAATGTCTTGCTTTTGGCCTCCTCTTACTGACTGCTCCAATTCCTCCATTTGCAGCTGCTGAATGTCCATCAAAGGCCATTTTTATACCTCCCTAAATTGGCTGACTCCCCCCACAGGGCCGTGATCACCACCTGGCGCATGCACCCATGCGAGTGGCGTTTGCCTGGACAGGTGGGTGTGGCCACTCTTGGGCGACAGCACTGGCACAGTGGTGGTGCACAACCAACGTAAGACACACCGTCGTAATATAAGGAGCCCTGTGCCAGTACTGCCGCCCACGAGAGAGTGTTCCCCCCCAGCTCGAACAGTGCTCTACCACTTGCAATACTTACCTCTCCCTGCTCCACCACTGTGTAGTCTGGGCTGTTAAATCCTTCAATGGCACTGCCAATAGAAATTTGTTGAAATGATAGCTGATAGTTAAAATATACAGGGGCCCTGGCCTCCATTTAGACCAGTTAATACTTTGCGCCTACTACCACTGTCTGCTACTCAGCAGAGGAGCCCACCCCTGTACCTAGCTATGCCACCTGTTTATTTATGAACAATTTTTTTGGCAGACATTTAGCCCACTTTATTATTTGGGCCTACTAACTGTCTGCCCCTCCTTACAGTTGTCCTCCGCTGAAGAAAGCAATGCTGCCAGTTTAGTCCTGTTACCAATTTTGAACTGCATTTAGCCCACTTTATTATTTGGGCCTATATCTGCGTTTCCTCCTCATCCTGCCCATTGCCCAGCCACTGCTAGATGAGTCTGCTGGTATATTGACCCAGACCACTACATTCCCCTTGCACTCTACACAGCCAGAATCTGACCCTGCTGAAAGTCAGGTTCCACTTCCCGCATACTATACCACCTTACATGGGGACAAAGAGGAAGGTGCAGATGAAAGTGCAGGTTCCTTCATCAGGTGGGGGGGCGTACTCGTTGGCAACTTCACTGGCACAGGGCCCCTCATAGTATGCAAAAGTGTCTCTGCCGGTGGGAGGCGCCACCC
This sequence comes from Ranitomeya variabilis, assembly GCF_051348905.1. Taxonomy (NCBI): domain Eukaryota; kingdom Metazoa; phylum Chordata; class Amphibia; order Anura; family Dendrobatidae; genus Ranitomeya; species Ranitomeya variabilis. The sequence continues at coordinate 819,797,783 of NC_135232.1, read as the reverse complement.
GCCGTCAAACACACCGCCGTACTATGAGGGGCCCTGTGCCAGTGCCAACGAGTGGGCCCCCCTGCTTGCTCAGGATCACAGCACTTGCAAAGTTGAAATACTTACGTCTCCCTGCTCCACCGCCGTGATGAATTCCATGTTCCCTGGGCCCACGAAAATCTTGAGCCAGCCCTACCCCCCCACAACTTTATCCAAATGACCCCCAGTTTTCAATGCCTAACTATTATTATAAAGTAAATTAAGATTGACAAGCTTCAGTAATAAGAATTGATGTTTTTGGCATTAAAATGGGCACTGTAGGCGTTTTCCTGTCCTCCACTCACTGCCGACTTTGATTCCCCATTGATTTGCATTGGGTTTCGTGTTTCAGTCGGCCCCCGACTTTACGCAATAATCGGCCGATTTCACCCGACCCGACTTTTGACAAAGTCGGGTTTCGCGAAACCCGACTCGATCCGAAAAAAGTAATAGTCGCTCAACTCTAGTTGTGCAGTCATTTCCTGATTGTCAAGAGAAGACCAGTAAGTAGGAGACCAACAGTGACTGGGAACGAGAGCTTCGGGCAGAGAATGACAAAAGCTAATGGGTCATTCACACGTCAGTTTTTCAAGTATGAGCGTTATGCTTTTTTTTTTCTCCCACAGATAGATTTTCATAGGTATGAGTGCTAAGGGGCTAGTCACATGTCAGATTTAAGCATGGAGAAATTTGCAATATTGATTAGAGTGTTGGATCAAATTCGTCAAAGAAAGTCTATGGGTCAGTGGAAAAAAAAATGTGACTGCAATCGGATGCAATTCTTGTACTGTCCATCTTTCACTGACAGATACGAGAACGTGGAGAAACCTTTTTTTTCTAAATCAGTGAAAAAAGAAAAAAAAAAAACTTTTGAAACCCTAATCAAACTTTGATGACCACTGATAAAAATCTGATCAAACTCTCTCGTACGTGAAAAAACTGACGTCTGGAATGAGGAATAGTGTATAGTTTTACACCAGTCTTAGTCTTTTAAAAAAAACTTTTTTGTACAATAAAATTCCCATTAAGAGTTCAAACCCTCAAAAAAATAACTTTTCATGTAGGTTAGGATAGATGTACAAAATACAAAAAAAAAGTCAAAACTACTGAAAAGTTGTAACTGCTCTTTTATTCAAATATCAACTATAATACTATGTACGGAAAAATCTTGAAACCAAATTATTACATCTTTAAAACACTTCATAGCCGCAGACCTGTCATTGTGGAAATGGCCTTGCTTGCATATGGCAATAAACGCCCCTGAGGATTAAAAAAAACAAACAAAACAAAAAACAAAACAAGAAATGAATCTCTGATTTGATAGCTTGGCTCATTTAGCCATTTCTATACTGACCCTTGGACTATTCCAGTAGTGAGTTTTATTAAATTCATATCCTATGTATGACATCATGTAATATTACATCACTCTCCCTTAATAATAGAGGGCACAGGTAGATGTGTAGATGATACTAAATGGATGGAAATCCCATGTTAACTGCGGTCTCAGTAACAAAGTTTATCAAGATGCTTAAAGATTCCCTAGTCGTGACAGAACTAGACTTTGGTCAAGTTCGTTATTCAATGTGTACATGATTACCCATATGTAGAATGAATAATGAATATAGCTGATTTATATTAGAATGTTACATAAATATTATACAATTTAAATTCCTCACTGCTTTCAAGATTCCTACTTGTGCTCAGTGAACGTTAATATTCTTGTTTAGATTCAACACCTAAAAACCATATTTATTAGGTCCAAGGCTCAATACAGTGTGTTCACTTCTAAGAAACTGTGTTAGGCTACTTTCATACTAGCGTCGGTACGGGGCCGTCGCGCTGCGTCGGCCCGACGCATACTGTGCAAGCGCCGCACAACGGGGGCAGCGGATGCTGTTTTTCCACGCATCCGCTGCCCCATTGTGAGGTGCGGGGAGGTGGGGGCGGAGTTCCGGCCGCGCATGCGCGGTCGGAAATGGCGGACCGCCGGCACAAAAAAACGTTACATGTAACGTTTTTTGCTGCCGGCGGTCCGCCACAACACGACGCAACCGTTGCGACGTGTGTCAATACGTCGCAATGCGTCGCTAATGTTAGTCTATGGGGAAAAAACGCATCCTGCAGACGACTTTGCAGGATGCGTTTTTTCATCAAAACGACGCATTGCGACGTATGCAAGAAAACGCTAGTGTGAAAGTAGCCTTAGCTGTACGCGAAATAGACAAAAAAGATTCCACTTACGTACAGCAAGCAACAATCTCTAGATGACAAGTAGTTTAAAATGATCTTAAATATGCTGCTGTCCTGTGTTCCTTCATATCTCACTCTGGTAACTAGCCCTTTTATTAAAAATAGATCAGTATTAAAATCTGCACTCAGAGCTCGTGTCCGGCTCATAGATCTTAACAGATATTATATGTAAAATATTGATTTCTCTGGAATAAGACATCGGATCTCAGGTATCAATTTATGCAACAACTTTCTACGACCTACATGCCCGTGTAGATGGCTTAACAGAGTTCATCCTACTGAAATATTTCTTTTAATGTTATACTTAGGTTTTAGGAGACAAATTAAGTTAGACCTGTTTTACACATTGTTTCTATAGTGTACTTGGTGTATCCATTTGAACTAAAAAGTACCCATTCAAATTCTTTTTATATACATAGAATATATTTGGAAAAAAAGTATATCAAATGGGTATTTTAAGGTACCATATTCTGGTCTAATTTTTTTTTTTTTTTTTTAAAGATGCAAAACACAATCTGCTGCACCTTTTTACCCTTAAACTGATCCATTTTTTTTTTTACAGTTTGAAAATGTGAGGCTGCAAAAAAAAATACAAAAATGTGGCGTGAAACGAGTCTTTTTGGTAGGAAAATTGGCCAGGTATCCCTATGTTCAACCAGAAAAGGTCCCGGTAGGAAACGTTTGAGAAGTTTTGCACTAGACTTCAGTGAGGTTGAGTTCATAGTAATGTAAAATCATGGAGCCACATTGATTAATGAAAACTGGTCACAGTGGCAGACATCCTGCGGTAAAGACTGTGACAGACACACATCATGTGATGGAATGAATGGTATGAGGTCTAATGTATACACAGGCTCAGCAGGGACTAGCCTTGCAGTCCTAGAGTTTTTTAATAAGGTTTCTGTACTTTGGGAGAAATGTCTGAATCTCATGTTCAGGAAAGAGATTAGCGGCACTCACCATTAGGAATAAAAAGGTTATTCTTTATTCAGGTCCTTTTAAAACATCATGATGATGAAGAAAACTGGGAGAGGAGTAGAGGGCGCAGCAAGGCAGACAATCTAATGATAGCGCAGAGTCTGTTCATTTCTTGTTGGTGCAAATGTCAATCTCAGGATCCATTTAAAAGGGAGCTTATCACCCCGCAAAATGCCAACTAAACCAAATAAGACCCAATATACAGTGGGGGAAATAAGTATTTGATCACTTGTGGATTTTGTAAGTTTGCCCACCGACAAAGACATGAAGAGCCTATAACTTTAAGGGTAGGTTAATTTTAACATTGAGAGATAGATTATCAAAAATAAAATCCAGAAAATCACATTGCATAAATTATATAAAGTTATTTGCATTTAGCAGTGAGTAATAAGTATTTGATCCCCTACCATTCATTAATAGTTCTGGCTCCTACAGACCACTTAGGCTGCTTTCACACTAGCGTCGTACGACGCACGTTGCAATGTGTTTTCTCCATAGGCTTGCATTAGCGACGCATTGCCACACGTCGCATCAGACGTGCGACGGATGCGTCGTGTTTTGGCGGACCGTCAGCACAAAAAAGTTACATGTAACTTTTTTTGTGCATCGTGTCCGCCATTTCCGACCGCGCATGTGCGGCCAGAACTCCGCCCCTCCTCCCCGGACATTACAATGGGGCAGCGGATGTGTTGAAAAACTGCATCCGCTGCCCCTGTTGTGCTTCTATTTCACAGTATGCGTCGGTACGCATCTCGGCTTCAGGAAAATGGCCACCGCGATCTCCATCTGCGCACGCGCGGCATCCCGCGGCCATTTTCCTGAAGCCGCGGGCAGCAGAGTGCTCCATCTGCGCACGCGCGGCCAAAGGAAGATGGCCGCCCCCACTGATCAACAGGGAAATCACGCACATCGCGCTCTTTTCACACCCCTGTGCAGTGGATTCGGGACCTTGGGCATGTGCAAACCACTACGCCACCAACGGAAAACTAAGCAAGATCTGGGGGAAGACACCACGCCCTTTTGACCAGACCAGCCTGATTGACAGGCGAAAACGGCTACTTTGGTAACGTATTTTGGCAGCATAGGTGGGGAATCGGGGTCCACAAAATACACTATTGTAATGCACAGCTCAGGCCTTATTTAACAGTATTTTTCTCATACGGAAAAAACGGGGTGACAGGTTCCCTTTAATTTTCTCAAGGCAGATGGGAATACAGTCACCAAGAAAACTTGCTAACACATTACACCGTAAAGGTTTAAAATCCTGCAGTGCCCGCAAGGTCCCCCTGCTCAAGAAGGCACATATGCAGGCCCTTCTGAAGTTTGCCAATGAACACCTGGATGATTCTGTGAGTGATTGGGAGAAGGTGCTGTGGTCAGACGAGACAAAAATTGAGGTCTTTGGCACTAACTCAACTCGCTGTGTTAGGGTCATAGGCATCATTTCTCTTCCTCCAAAGAACACAGTCCCCACTGTCAAGCATGGAGGGGAAAATATTATGTTTTGGGGGTGTTTCTCTGCTAAGGGCACAGTACTACTTCAACGCATCAATGGGAGAATGGATGGAGCCATGTACTGCAAAATCCTGAGTGACAACCTCCTTCCCTCTGCCAGGACATTAACCCCTTAAGCCCCGAGGGTGGTTTGCACGTTAATGACCGGGCCAATTTTTACAATTCTGACCACTGTCCCTTTATGAGGTTATAACTCTGGAACGCTTCAATGGATCTTGGCGATTCTGATACTGTTTTCTCGTGACATATTGTACTTCATGATAGTGGTAAAATTTATTTGATATAACCTGCGTTTATTTGTGAAAAAAATGGAAATTTGGTGAAAACTTAGAAAATTTCGCAATTTTCCAACTTTGAATTTTTATGCCCTTAAATCACAGAGATATGTCACGCAAAATACTTAATAAGTAACATTTCCCACATGTCTACTTTACATCAGCACAATTTTGGAACCAAAATTTTTTTTTGTTAGGGAGTAATAAGGGTTAAAAGTTGACCAGCAATTTCTCATTTTTACAACACCATTTTTTTTTTAGGGACCACATCTCATTTGAAGTCATTTTGAGGGGTCTATATGATAGAAAATACCCAAGTGTGACACCATTCTAAAACCTGCACCCCTCAAGGTGCTCAAAACCACATTCAAGAAGTTTATTAACCCTTCAGGTGTTTCACAGGAATTTTTGGAATGTTTAAATAAAAATGAACATTTAACTTTTTTTCACACTAAATTTATTTCAGCTCCAATTTGTCTTATTTTAAGGGTAACAGGAGAAAATAGACCCCAAAGGTTGTTGTACAATTTGTCCTGAGTACGCTGATACCCCATATGTGTGGGTAAACCACTGTTTGGGCGCATGGCAGAGCTCGGAAGGAGAGGAGCGCCAATTTACTTTTCAATGCAAAATTGACTGGAATTGAGATGGGACGCCATGTTGCGGTTGGAGAGCCCCTGATGTGCGTAAACATTGAAACCCCCCACAAGTGACACCATTTTGGAAAGTAGACCCCCTAAGGAACTTATCTAGATGTGTTTTGAGAGCTTTGAACCCTCAAGTGTTTCACTACAGTTTATAACGCAGAGCCGTGAAAATAAAAATTATTTTCACAAGGGTAACAGGAGAAATTGGACCCCAAAAGTTGTTGTCCATATGTGGGGGGGAACCACTGTTTGGGTGCATGGCAGAGCTCGGAAGGGAAGGAGCGCCATTTGGAATGCAGACTTAGATGGATTGGTCTGCAGGCGTCACGTTGCATTTGCAGAGCCCCTGATGTACCCAAACAGTAGAAACCCCCACAAGTGACCCCATATTGGAAACTAGACCTCCAAAGGAACTTATCTAGATGTGTTGTGAGAACTTTGAACCCCCAAGTGTTTCACTACATTCACTACAGTTTACAACGCAGAGCTGTGAAAATAAAAAATAAATGATTTTTAGCCCCCCAAATTTTTATTTTCCCAAGGATAACAAGAGAACTTGGACCCCAAAAGTTGTCCAATTTGTCCCGAGTACGCTGATACCCCATATGTTGGGGTAAACCCCTGTTTGGGCGCACGGGAGAGCTCGGAAGGGAAGGAGCACTGTTTTACTTTTTCAAAGCAGAATTGGCTGGAATTGAGATCGGACGCCATGTCGCGTTTGGAGAGCCCCTGATATGCCTGAACAGTGGAAACTCCCCAATTTTACCTGAAACCCTAATCCAAACACACCCCTAACCCTAATCTCAACGGTAACCCTAACCACACCCCTAACCCTGACACACCCCTAACCCTAATCCCAACCGTAAATGTAATCCAAACCCTAACCCTAACTTTAGCCCCAACCTTAACCCTAACTTTGGCCCCAACCCTAACCCTAACTTTAGCTCCAACCCTAGCCCTAACCCTAAGCCTAATGGGAAAATAAATACATTTTTTTAATTTTATTATTTTTCCCTAACTAAGGGGGTGATGAAGGGGGGTTTGATTTACTTTTATATCGTTTTTTTATATCGGATTTTTATGATTGGCAGCTGTCACACACTAAAAGACGCTTTTTATAGCAAAAAAGTTTTTACGTCTCCACATTTTGAGACCTATAATTTTTCCATATTTTGGTCCACAGAGTCATGTGAGGCCTTGTTTTTTGTGGGACGAGTTGACGTTTTTATTGGTAACATTTTCGGGCACATGACATTTTTTGATCGCTTCTTATTCTGATTTTTGTGAGGCAGAATGACCAAAAACCAGCTATTCATGAATTTCTTTTGGGGGAGACGTTTATACCGTTCCACGTTTGGTAAAATTGATAAAGCAGTTTTATTTGTCGGGTCAGTACGATTACAGCGATATCTCATTTATATAATTTTTTTATGTTTTGGCGCTTTTATACGATAAAAGCTATTTTATAGAAAAAATAATTATTTTGGCATCGTTTTATTCTGAGGACTATAACTTTTTTATTTTTTTTGCTTATGATGCTGCATGGCAGCTTGTTTTTTGCGGGACAAGATGACGTTTTCAGCGGTACCATGGTTATTTAATATCCATCTTTTTGATAGCGTGTTATTCCACTTTTTGTTCAGCGGTATGATAAAGCGTTGTTTTTTGGGTCGGTTTTTTTTTTTTTTTTTCCCTTTTCTTACGGTGTTCACTGAAGGGGTTAAGTAGTGGGACAGTTTTATAGGTTGAGTCGTTACGGATGCGGCGATACTAAATATGTGTACTTTTTTTTTTTTTTTTTATTTAGATAAAGAAATGTATTTATGGGAATAATATATATATATTTTTTCTTTATTTAGGAATTTTTTATTTTTTTTTTACTTTGTCCCAGGGGGGGACATCACAGATTGCTGATCTGACAGTTTGCACAGCACTCTGTCAGATCAGCGATCTGACTGACAGCGCTGCAGGCTTACCAGCGCCTGCACTGGACCCGGAAGTAATCCCTGCAGGACCCGGATGCAGCCCCGCGGCCATTTTGGATCCGGGGCCTGCAGGGATAGGAGGTAAGAGACGCTCGGAGCAACGCGATCACATCGCGTTGCTACGGGGGTCTCAGGGAAGCACGCAGGGAGCCCCCTCCCTGCGCGATGCTTCCCTATACCGCCGGAACACTGTGATCATGTTTGATCGCAGTGTGCCGGGGGTTAATGTGCCGGGGGCGGTCCGTGACTGCTCCTGGCACATATTGCCGGATGTCAGCTGCGATAGTCAGCTGACACCCGGCCGCGCTCCCCCCGTGAGCGCGGCCGATCGCATATGACGTACTATCCCGTCACTGGGAATTAAGTCCCAGGTCACCTTGACGGGATAGTACGTCATATGGGATTAAGGGGTTAAAAATGGGTTATGGCTGGGTCTTCCTGCAAGACAATGACCCAAAACATAGAGCCAAGGCAACAAAGGAGTGGCTTCAAAAAGAAGCACAAAACTTATGGAGGGAGTTGAAGCTCCGAGTTGCCAAGCAACAGCCTCAAAATCTTAATGATATAGAGATGATCTGCAAAGAGGAGTGGGCCAAAACTTCCTCCTGACATGTGCGCAAACCTCATCATCAACTACAAAAAAACATCTGACTGCTGTGCTTGCCAGCAAGGGTTTTGCAACCAAGTACTAAGTCTTGTTTTCCAGAGGAATCAAATACTTATTTCTCACTGCAAAATGCAAATAAATTTATATAATTTATACAATGTGATTTTCTGGAATGCAAATGAGGGGGGCTTCGGCATAGTGGTCCGGTACACCCCCTCAATCTGCATTGTCTGAACTGTGTAACAAAGCTCAATATGTCATTTCCGGCTCCTGTCTGCAGTACAATACCAAGAGACAGCTGCAGACAGGAGCCAGTGATGCGAGCTGGCAATGACAGATCACGGCTGCATAGACCAAATGGGTGTGCAGAGACAAAGAACTCAATCAGCGACTCCACTTCCACACGGACACTGTAGAGGGCAGAGTCCCCCTACCTACCTGAATAAACTAAATTAAAAGCAGAAAACCTTGTTAATTCAGTAGAAAAAAAGTGTAGGAAATGTGTATTTAAAAAGACCAAAATCTTTACTGGCCAGACTAAGAAAAAAAAATATCTGAGAAATGAATCAACTTTAAGAAATCATTTTGGTCAGTATCTTTTTAACAAGTTCACAGTTTATGACAAAATGTTGATTTACATGGAAGTTTTAGTGCGATAATCACCACATTCACAAAAGTGCTGGAAATTAATAAAGTCGAAGAATGTAAAATGTCACTTATGTTAAGTGCCCGCTGGGTATCAATATTCTACGATTCAGTGCTGCACATCTTTTCTTTCAAAGAATAAATTGAAAGATTAGTAGATAGGTAAACTTGAAGGTCATTGAGCTACAATTTAACTGATTGATAGCTTGGCATATTATTTCAATGACCCTTGCTTCATACACTAATTGGCACAGATTATTCTGTCTTCTCCCCAAAAATAGCACGTTTAAAGGGAACCTGTCACCCCCAAAATCGAAGGTGAGCTAAGCCCACCAGCATCAGGGGCTTATCTACAACATTCTGTAATGCTGTAGATAAGCCCCTGATGTATCCTGAAAGATGAGAAAAAGAGGTTACGTTATACTCACCCAGGGGCGGTCACGTTGCGTGGGTGTCGAGGTCCGGTCCGGGGCCTCCCATCTTCTTACGATGAAGTCCTCTTCTTTTCTTCATGGCACAGGCGTACTTTGTCTGTCCTGTTGAGGATAGAGCAAAGTACTGCAGTGCGCAGGCACTGGGAAAGGTCAAAGAGGCCCAGCGCCTGCGCACTGCAGTACTTTGCTCTGCCCTCAACAGGACAGACAAAGTACGCCTGTGCCGGAAGACAAGAAGAGGATGTCATCGTAAGAAGATGGGAGGCCCCGGAAAGTGACACCCACCGCAACGGGACTGCCCCTGGGTGAGTATAACCTAACCTCTATTTCTCATCTTTCAGGATACATCGGGGGCTTATCTACAGCATTACAGAATGCTGTAGATAAGCCCCTGATGCTGGTGGGCTTAGCTCACCTTCAATTTTGGGGGTGACAGGTTCCCTTTAAATGTTCTCTTATAAAGGGAATCTGTCAGAAGGGTTTTGCTATGTAAATCGGAGGACAGCATGAGGTAGCAGCTGAGACACAGATTTCAGGGATATGTCACTTACGCTGTGTGCTGTTGTTTCAATGTAATGTATGTTTTATCATCAGGAGATTATCACTGCCTGGATCATAACTCCCATGAGCCCTGGTCTTACCACGCCCTTTACTCTGATAAGCAGCTCAATGTCTATAGACTATGTACACAGAATGCGGTGGTGTGGGTGGGGATAGCTTGTTGAGCTTTGCTAAATCTAAAAAACTGATTGTGTCACAACTGCTGCACCCAATAAACTAAGTGATACATTGTTGGAATCAGGGTCTCTTTCTACATTAAGCTGTGCTCAGCTGAAGTAGCAGAAATCTGGTGACAGATTCCCTTTAAGAGACTTTAGACTATGTCAGATTATGTATGTGATCTATGTATATAAAGGTCATACAGAACACAAAGAAGAATTTCTGAAAACATTAATAAAAGAAGATAAAAGGGTGCGTGCATGAACATACATCACGGCCAAGCACACATTACACCACTTCATCACATCTTAGAACACTAAGGCATTTCAGAGGTCAGTAACTTCTAACACCCTTATAATGTACAGCAGAGATAGGTCACACTGTGTAAATATATACTGTGATATAGTTCAAAGAGACCAGTAGAATTTCATTAAAAAAATCCTAAGGAAAAATAAACAAATTGAGCCGTTTGTAGGGTCACAGTACAAGTCACTTGGAGAAACGCTTGTCTTTACATTGTATATACATACGCACACACATACAAAGCTGGAGGATCTCACATACTGACTACAAGGCACAAAGACGTATTATTACTGAATAGTATTCTAGCACATTCCACTTTTATCATTTCAGGAAAAGAGGTACAGTACAAAATTAAGCCGTCAATAGTCGTCCTAATTTTCCTATGTTTTTTTTTTTTTTATGGATTATTTTTTGGGTCATAGCACAGAATATTGCATCTAAACATTCTGTAATCCAGTTCAAAGAAATGCATACAACAAAGCAAGGGGAGACACTATAGGTGCAGGTTCTGTTATGCATATATTAGTGCAAATCACTACTTCCACTGGTTCCTCTTTGTTAAGGCTTCACCCTGTTGTGACAAGTAGTACCAAGAAAAATGGAGGAAAACTTTAGCAGTGCTGCCATTAATTGCTTTCCTTGTGGAAGTAATATCTCACGGGGGGTCCAGGTAAATCTTCATCTTCATCGGCTTCTGGGGCAAAAGACACAGTCAGGTCGACATATTTTCGATCAGCTCCAGCCTTCACAAGCTTGTGCATTCTAGAGAAGGAAAAAAGTGCTCAATATACAATCCAAACAACCCTACCGCAAAGGGGAAAATTTAGGAAAAAGTGTCTGTAAGATAAAACTCACAAAATACGTGAAGACAAGAAGAAGAAGTATCTCCCAGTCGGCACCTTTCTAGTTGAAGACGAAATGAAATGTTTGTTGTGAAATAACTATTTCAGGTGATTAGCATTCAATGCGCTTTGGGTATAGACTGCCCCATTCATCAGTTCTTTACCTGATGAAGGGGAGCAGACTAGCCATTGTAGGCCAACCACCTGTAATAAATAAGTTATTTCACAGCCAACATTACAGTTATTCCTAAACAAGACATATGCCAACTTGGAGATCACTCTCTTCCTCCTAAACCAATGAGGAGGAGTCTTTGAAAGCAGGTCCGCTCCAAAAATGCCTGGGAAAAAAAAACACATATTCAAAAAGCACTTGAGAGACTATATTTATTTCTTTGGCGGTTACCGTAATATGTACAGTTGTTAATTGGCTTCAGTTTTTCAAAAATGTCAAGAGTTTAAAAGAAGCGACCCGCCAATTCTTCTAGTGTTTTCTGCTATAAGACCGCTTCATACTTACTTTACAACAGAAGTCAAGGTTGCAAAACTCCAAAAAGACGCCTGGGAGTCTGAGCGTTTTGTAAAAATGTTCTTCTTTGCTTAATGGATTTAAAAAAAACTTGAGCAAATTGCTGACAAAGACAGTAAAAATAATAAATAATAAACAGTAAAATAATAAACAATCCTACTCACCTTATATGCGGGCGCCATTCAGCAGCGTTGCCATTAGCTCAATATGTCTCACGATCCTTGCGGCCAATCAGCGCTGGCTTCGCTCGGCTACCGCTGTAATGGACATCGAGAGGAGGTGAGGGCAGCCACAGCGCTGACTTCCTCTGATTTGTAAGAAGGTGGGAAGAGTGAAGCCAGTGCAGATTGGCGTGACAATGTGATGCGAGTCCAGGAGAGCCAGTGCAGACATCCCTGTAACAGTGCTGGCACCAGCGGTGAGAAGAAGTGTTATTTTACTAAGGGGAAACATAGGGATTGAAAGGGGCTTGTCTGAATAGTGGACTATCCCTTTAACGTGTGACTTACAAGTTGGACCAACACAGGCAATCGGACAGGAAAGGACCAGCATCATCCATCATCTGGTTTATGACAGGCATCCATTAGGTTATGTCTCAAGCCCAGAAAGGTTAGAGTCTCAAACACCTGATACACTGCTGTATCTGGAGTCTGGTTATTGTTTTTTTCACTTTCCTATATAGATTACGTGTAACATATAAGGATGTCCCAAAACTGCAAAAGAAAGTACATGGACCTCACATGCAAATATACAGAACTGACCAAAAGTTTGGACACACCTTCTCATTTAAAGATTTTTCTGTTTTTTCATGACCATGAAAATTGTACATTCACACTGAAGGTATCAAAACTAGGAATTAACACATGTGGAATTATATACTTAACAAAAAAGTGTGAAACAACTGAAATTATGTCTTGTATTCTAGGTTCTTTAAAGTAGCCACCTTTTCCTTTGATGACTGCTTTGCACACTCTTTGCATTGTCTTGATGAGCTTCAAGAGGTAGTCACCGGAAATGGTCTTCCAACAATCTTGAAGGAGTTCCCAGAGATGCTTAGCACTTGTTGGCCCTTTTGCCTTCACTCTGCGGTCCAGCTCACCCCAAACCATCTCGATTGGGTTCAGGTCTGGTGACTGTGGAGGCCAGGTCACCTGGCGTAGCACCCTATCACTCTCCTTCTTGGTCAAATAGCCCTTACACAGCCTGGAGGTGTGTTTGGGGTCATTGCCCTGTTGAAAAATAAATGATGGTCCAACTAAACGCAAACCGGATGGAATAGCATACCGCTGCAAGATGCTGTGGTAGCCATGCTGGTTCAGTATGCCTTCAATTTTGAATAAATCCCCAATAGTGTCACCAGCAAAGCACCCCCACACCATCACACCTCCTCCATGCTTCATGTTGGGAACCAGGCACGTAGAGTCCATCCGTTCACCTTTTCTGTGTCTCACAAAGACACGGTGGTTGGAACCAAAGATCACAAATTTGGACTCATCAGACCAAAGCAGATTTCCACTGGCCTAATGTCCATTCCTTGTGTTCTTTAGCCCAAACAAGTCTCTTCTGCTTGTTGCCTGTCCTTAGCAGTGGTTTCCTAGCCGCTATTTTACCATGAAGTGCCTGCTGCACAAAGTCTCCTCTTAACAGTTGTTGTAGAGTTGTGTCTGCTGCTAGAACTGTGCGTGGCATTGACCTGGTCTCTAATCTGAGATGCTGTTAACCTGCGATTTCTGAGGCTGGTGGCTCGGATAAACTTATCCTCAGAAGCAGAGGTGACTCTTGGTCTTCCTTTCCTGGGGCGGTCCTCATGTGAGACAGTTTCTTTGTAGCGCTTGATGGTCTTTGCCACTGCATTTGGGGACACTTTCAAAGTTTTCCCAATTTTTCGGACTGACTGACCTTCATTTCTTAAAGCAATGATGGCCACTCGTTTTTCTTTACTTAGAATTTTTATTATGGCAAGAAAAAAAGCAGCTAACAGTCTATTCAGTAGGACTATCAGCTGTGTATACACCCGACTTCTGCACAACACAACTGATGGTCCCAACCCCATTTATAAGGCAAGAAATCCCACTTATTAAACCTGACAGAGCACACCTGTGAAGTGAAAACCATTCCCGGTGACTACCTATTGAAGCTCATCAAGGGAATGCCAAGAGTGTGCAAAGCAGTCATCAAATCAAAAGGTGGCTACTTTGAAGAACCTACAATATAAGACATATTTTCAGTTGTTTCACACTTTTTTGTTAAGTATATAATTCCACATGTGTTAATTCATAGCCTTCAGTGTGAATTTACAATTTTCATAGTCATGAAAATACAGAAAAATCTTTTAATGAGAAGGCGTGTCCAAACTTTTGGTCTGTACTGTATATTAATCTATTGCTGCTAAGCAAAATTAGCAAAACTAAACCTGAGGCACATAGTTTACATTTGATCAAATTGTATGACACCTTCTGCCATGAGTCAGCGAACCTCTGTAGTGCTTCATTTAGTATAGCACTGCACGGGGACCATCGCTAACACCACACTGCCACAGCAGAGGGAGCAAACCAGCTGCCCAAAAGTGCCTATGCTGCTACATAAGGGTATGTGCACACGTTGCGGATTTCTTGCAGAAAATTCCTGAAGAAAACCGGAAATTTTCTGCAAGAAATCCGCATTTTTTTTTTTGCGTTTTTTTTCCGTTTTTTTCGCGTTTTTTTAGCATTCTGCAAGCGTAATTAGCTTGCAGAATGCTAAAGTTTTCCCTGCGATCTGTAGCATCGCTTGGAAAACTGACTGACAGGTTGGTCACACTTGTCAAACATAGCGTTTGACAAGTGTGACCAACTTTTTACTATAGATGCTGCCTATGCAGCATCTATAGTAAAAGATAGAATGTTTAAAAATAATAAAAAAAATAAAAAAATGCTTATACTCACCCAGACATCTCACCGGCGTCCGTTCCGTATAGCTGGTCTGTGCGCACAGGACCTCCCGTGACGTCACGGTCACGTGAGCGGTCACATGACCGCTCACGACCAATCACAGGACAGTGACGTCATTCGGCGAGGTCCTTCAGCGCACACCAGGTACAGAAACCGAACGGCAGCGTGCGAGGAGGCGGCAAGACATCGAGGGTGAGTATAGGACTGTTTATTATTTTATTTCTTATTTTTTGACCACTTATATGGTGCCCAGTGCGTGGAGGAGAGTCTCCTCTCCTCCACCCTGGGTACCAACCGCATATAATCTGCTTACTTCCCGCATGGTGTGCACAGCCCCGTGCGGGAAGTAAGCAGATCAATGGACCCCTAGGTGTGCGGAATCCCTGCAATTCCGCATTTTTAATGAACATGTTGCTTTTTTTTCCGCTATGCGATTTTTTCGCGGAAAAAATCGCAACATTTGCACCAAAAATGCGGAATACCCTGTAAATAATAGGAGGCTTATGTAAGCGTTTTTTTTCGCGTTTTTATCACGTTTTTATAGCGAAAAAACGCGAAAAAAACGCTAACAATCCTGAACGTGTGCACATGGCCTAAAAGCTCCCATGGCTATGGATCAGACCACCCCACTAGACACAGCAACAATGACCAATTCACTAGCTGTGCAATGTGATAAAAATCAAAACAAAAGAAAACAAAAACTAAAAACATCCCACCTCACCTTGGACAAAAAAAACCTGACAACAAAAATAGGTGGGACCCTGCTGCTGGAGCAGAGTTTGGTGGCTCTCTATGCATTGCTTCACGTAAGACAGCAGGTTCGGCATGATGTGGCAGTGGGCTTATAAACTTTGATCAAAATGTTACTAAGAATCTCAGATTCAGTTTTGAAAATGTTTATTTTAATCAGTAGATTAATGCATATAAATTGGATGTGCGGTCCACTTTTTGTTGTTTACCAGTTTTGCCTTATTTTAAATTGTCTTTATTGTCGACAGCAGTCAATCACAGCACAATGCAGTATTTTGTATTTATGAGTAAGAAGGCGGAAACTTTAAAATAACAGCAGTTATCGGTGAAACTTAACTTATAATAAAGCAAAAAGGGTGCCCTTCCTCATCAGTGCTTATTAAGTAGTAGTTTACAAAATATTAGTCTATGGTGATAATGTCCTTATAAAAAACCTGCAACATTACAACATTAATATTGTTATTTTTCACTAAATACTTACGTAAGTTTCAGTCTTTTTGCATGACCGGGCATAACTGGGATGTACAACATTTTGACTCCTTGCACAACCATTGTTGGTTCTATTCCATAGTGCTCCTGTGAAAAGTGCACACATGTTCATTATATATTATAATGAATATATATCTGTTTACATAATTGCCTTGTAATATTTTCATTTCCTGTTCTGTCCAGATGTCACCGTATCCCAGAATTCCAAGCGGAGGAAGGTCACTGACCGCCATATTGGGACACCCAATTCATGTAGGAATGCTCGGACATGACACCCAAGATGGGTGCAGTTAAATGCAAAGTCTGCTTGTGGTCGAGCGCATCAGTTCCCTTTGAACCCCTAGCAACTTGATCACAGGGGACAGATCAGCTGCTACTGTAATCTGGCTCCCGCCTGCAAAAAAAACCCCATCACTGTCATCTCCACACTCCTGTAAAGCGCAGCCATAGGTTGAGCTCAATAGGAGGCTGAGATTTGCACTCTATGCTATAACAGGGGTGAGGAATCTTTTTTACTGAGAAGGGCCATTTGGATATTTATACCATCCTTCGGGGATCATACAAACTCTGCCCACAAAGTACATCCTGACTCTGGCACTGGTGTCAGGACGTAATCTTTCATTGCAGGCCCTTCAGTGTTCAGTAGTGAACACGGTGTGTGTGCTAACAGAGCAAGAAGAAATTAATGAGCTGGTTGTAATCAAAATACAGCTCCCTGCCCAAGAATGTGGTCCCTGAGAATCTGCTCGGGGCCTGATAAAAGGTCATCGAGGGCCGTAAATGGCCCTGGGGCCTGAGATTCCCCACCCCTGTGCTATAATATTCTGCACTATATGCTGCAATAAACAGGTCACAGGTTGAAGTGAACTAAAGAATAATGTAAGAAAAAAAAACTTAAAAAAAACTTAAAAAAAAGAAAAAACCAAAACAAAAAAACCAAAAAATTTTGTATCACTATATTTGTAAAAGGCCAATTAAACATGGAATTAACCGCTACACTAAGTCACTTAAAAAGAAAAAAAAAAGAAAAGAAAAGAAGAAATGAAATACACCAGAACCGAGAATTGTTTCGGAAAATGGTGACACAAAGCAAAACATTATTTACAATATTCTGAATTTTTCAATCACTTAAATTTAAAAATGTATATACGTTTGTTATGGTTGTAATTGTAGTGACCTGGACAAGGACCTTTCCAGGTTATTTTTACCATACAACGAACGCCAGAAAAACAAACCCCCAAAACAATGGTAGAATTGCATTTTTTTATTTTTTTTTTAACCACTTCATCCCACCTGGATATTTTTTTTCCATTTTTCATGTCAAAACGAATATTATTATTATTCAAAACTACAACTTGCCCAGCAGATAAGCTGTCATACATTTATATTAATACAATAAAATGAAGTTACGGCTCTTGGAAGAAGGTGAGGGAAAAAATAATAATAATGAATTCACTGGTCCTTAAAGAGTTAAAAGGTAGTTCAACTTTTTTATTCCACAGCAACTTCACTTTAATTACATACGTTTCTACAGTTTTAACTAATGCAAGCTATGCTAATGTATCAAAGGACATAATCTTACTTTGACAGCGTTAATAAAGTCCAAAAGCGTAAACTCTTCTTTGCCGTATATTGTCCATCTGTCCCAGATTGTAAAGGAAATGCCATTTCTGGAAGACAGAAAACAATCAAGTTATTAATCAGAACCTTTACATCAGGGGTGGGGAGTCTAATTTCTGCCAAGGGCCATTTGGATATTTATACCATCCTTCTGGGGCCGAACTAACTCCGCCCACAAAGTACATTGTGACTTTACGTCCGGACACCAGTGACAATCTTTCATTGCATGCCCTTCAGTGTTCAGTAGTGAGCACTGAGTGTGTGTGCGCTATCAGATGGTGGCAATCAGAATACTCCTCCCTGCCCAAGAATGCGGTCCCTGAGAATCTGCTCGGGGGGCCTGATAAAAGGTTATCGAGGTCCATAAATGGCCCGGGGGCCTGAGGTTTCCCACTCCTGCTTTACATGGACATTCTCCAACTACAGCCCAAACTTCTAAAACAGTTTTGGCTAAGCTTGGAAGATCATTGCATAACAACATATAACTATTCTAGTCCTTTTTTCAGATTTGGTCAGTGTCCCATATTGTCTACAGATGTTTTTGAATCCCTAAGGCCATGAACTAGTCATAAATGGTTCCTTTAATGCCTTATAAAGCACCTATGTACTACCTTTTTACTTTCAAAGGGAATCTGTCAGAAGGATTTCGCTATGGAACCTGAGAGCAGTTTGATCTAGGCAGAGAGCCCAATTCCAGCTATGCATCACTTACTGGACTGTTTGGCACAGTTTTGATAAAGTCCCTGTTTTCTCTGCTGTAGATGTAGCAATGATCAAAATATGGAGCTGTGTATAACCCCGCTCACACCACCGACTGGCACTTTCATGTGTACACAATACATTATCAGCAAGCTGCCAATCAGTGGCGGGGACGGGGTTACACAGAATAGACTGACTGCCCAACACGAGACACCTAGTCCTGCAGTAATAATCTCTTACTGATAAAACACTGATTGTATTGAAATTAAAGCAAGCTGCTGAGCAAGTTCAATTGTACCCTTGTATGACGTCTGACTGGTGAAAAGTGGCAAATAAAAGGAGGCTATGTCGGATAAATAAATAAATATAAAAAAAAAAAAAATACAGCTGGATCCAAAAGTAGTGGTGGTAAGCATTCCCTAATATGAAAAAAAATAAAGAAGACTAGTTCAGATGGATAAAGAAGGGAAAAAACTGGATAGATAGGTAAACTTGAAGGTCATTGAGCTATGCACGCATTGGGCTACAACTTAACTGATTGATAGCTTGGCATATTATTTCAATGACCCTTGCTTCATACACTAATTGGCACAGATTATTCGGTCTTCTCCCCAAAAAATAGCACGTTTAAAGGGAACCTGTCACCCCCAAAATCGAAGATGAGGTAAGCCCACCGGCATCAGGGGCTTATCTACAGCATTCTGTAGATTCTGTATATAGACTATCCTTAGATACCGGGTAGATCAGTTTAGTGCCAAAAGCAGTAGAGTAACTCGAAAGATATGAAAAATTCTAAAAACAAGAAAACAAAGACAGGAATCAACATGACTTGCACCCAGGGATGAAAAACTTATAGGCCACAGGCAACCAGAACTGTTCCAGAGCCAGGAACAGTGTGGGGGTTATGTCCCCAACGTGATTTTATGGTAAGTACAATGGAACATCTCAGAGCAGTCCCAATGGGTGGGAAAAAACAACAGGCGCCCATGGGAGCCGCCAAGCAGACAGTGGTCTGCAGCACACTAGGCCCCGAACGTGATAGTCAACAGAGGCGACTCAGAAGTTGAAAAAAGTCCCTGCTGGTTAGGGATAAAGTGACTCTTAGAAAAAAAGAAGACCGTTGTGGTCACTAAAACTCCAATGCGATCGCATGTATAGGGTACAGGTAAAGATCACAATGCAGGTTAGGCCTCCATTAAAAGTGATTGTGAACTGGAGGTAGTGGGCCATTTGCAGACTCAAGTGGCCGGAGAAGGAAGAATATATAGATAAGAAGGCCACAATGATGGCAGAGCCCTAATTAGTTTTGTGGTCATGACGCCAGCAAATTTTGCCATGTTTGCATAATTCCATTTTCCCATCCCATGTTCTTTCTTTTCACATAGGCTGGCATGGAAGATAAATAGCACCCCCCCCCCAATCAGCGACTAACAATCTTGTGAGAGCACACAGAGTATGGGGGGCATACCCATTGTAAACCCATGGCTGGCAGAAAACGGAAGCTAGACTGTTCTGCTCCTGGAGAGTAACAGTCTGAGGATTCAGCACCATGTGCCCTACCCACTTAGGGACAATTAGGGAGGCCATGTTGTCCCAGTTTCCCACTTAGAAGCAAAGAAAGAAAAAATAACAGCAAACAATAACTTATTTTATACATCTGACCAATGTTCACAGCTCAGAAAACATTGTTTAACATGGTTGTAAAATTTCTACCAGTGTTGGTTTAGGGTTTGCTGCAACTGGTCGCATAATTGGAAAACTCAAACCAAAGGAAGGCTTTACACAAGAATGAGGAAACGGATAAAAGGCCTCATCTGGGCAGGGTACCTGATCGGGGTCCTTTTTACTTCTGCAGTCTCCGTGAATACTATTATTGGAATTGCTAGATTAAAGAAGCAGTTCTTGTAAGCTTCAAATGGATGTCCTCCAACAACTTTAATCAACTCCAGTGCAACCTGCAAAAGTAAAGGGAAACCCAAGCTTGAAGAGGGGCACAATTCCCCAAATATTTACAAGAAAAAAGGACCACAACAATGAAACGACGTGGCGCTAACGTTAATGTGCAAAATCGGCAAATGTCCGACATGTGGTGCACTTAAGGATAGACCACCTTGTTCCATATGCAATTAATTTCTGTAGCAATTCTGTAATGTTTCCTGCATGGGAAAAATTGACATGATGCAGGAAAATATGTGCAGAAAAAAAAAGGTGTTCAAATAACCTTGATATTAATTTTAATAGGTAACGGCATCTATACTGAAGTGCATTCATTACATGGATATCGATACAAAATCCAAATAAATGATGGATATTCTGGGCATAGGTACAATTTAAAGGCTAGAAGAGAGAACACAAAACAAAAGGTTCAGATTTCCACTAACCAGGCCAGACACGGCTGCCGTAGCTGTAGCTATGGCTGGGATGATCTTCCCTGCAATACGCTTGGTCTTTAGTCTGTCGGCTGGTTCAATGCTATACATTTTTGCTCTCAAATTGGAAGCTGCTGTGATAAAGTTGATATGTTCATTGCGGTCATCATCCTTTTCAAATGACAACATCTTCATTTGAAGATCCTCTACCGGGAAAAAAAAAAAAATTGTGAAAGGAAAGCAAGAAAAGTCATGACGAGTTATATATAGAGAGTTTAGTAATTAATGGGGTTGTCCGCCCTTGGGGTACAAGTCTGTAGTCACTGTAGAATCCTCACAGCGTGTGCACTTTGAGGATTTTCTGATGCTGGGAATGGGCAGTCACAACAAATATTGCGATTTGCATACTTCTGGCCACATTCCGACTAGACGTGTCTGGCCTTGATCAATGCACTTGCATTGAGCGAGGCCGATAATGTCTAGTCGGCACGTGGCCACGTGTATGCAAATAGTATCATGAGAGCAAGCACGAAGTGAGGATTCAGATATCTGCACTCACAGAGTGACTGCAGACTTGTACCCCAAGGCCAGAAAACCACCTTATAGGGTTGTTGCAAGTTTGAAAGCTATAAGGGATAAACTTACTGATTGCTGGGGGTCTGACCGCTGGGACCCACACTGCTCCAGAGAATCGGGGCTTTGAAAAGCCCTGTACGAATACAAATAGAGCAGTGGTCAATCATAACAGGACTGCCAGAGATAGCGGAGTGTTGTGTTTGGCTGGTCTTCATCACACCCATAAGAATGGAGAAGTAGCGCACATGATTGATAGCCGCCTTATTCACATGAATATCATCAGAGCAACGGTAACTGGGATTGGTGGTGGTCCCAGCTGGCACACCCCTAACAATTGGGAAATTGACTCCTATGATAGGGGATAACTTTCAATGCCTTTAATCAACATTCAGGAATACCTGATGATCTGTGACATGAGCGGTTTGTAGGATATAGTCAAAATCTAAGTTTTATTTAGAACTGACCTTGTGAGGCTCGGCCCTCTGCAATGACTCTTTCTAACTGCAGGACAGCCAGCCTCTCATCTTCACTGCTTACTGGCATTTGGTCAGGCTTCTTCGCATTTTCATCTGTTTCTACAATCTAAAGGGAAAAAAAACACAATGAAAAAAGGTTTCCAATTGTTAAAAAACAAAATGTAATAACAAATCTAATATATTTATAGAACATTACGTAACAGATTCTAGGAGGTCAGCATAAACTGCAAAAACCTATCAATTTAATTGTACAAACTACAAAGTACTTCCAGCCTTTACCAAACGGGTAAAAGTAGAAAATTGTGAACAAAAACAGAAGAAAAAAAAAAAAAAAAGCTAGAAAACACAATTACGGTATTATTGCTGCCTGTGTTTAAACACCTTCCAGCAACAGGACATAACTGTGCGTCCAGACCAAGTATCTTACAGCAATCAGACAGTTCAGTCACCGGCATAGCCATAGAAGATGGCTTCAGTGTCTCCCATATGTATCTCTCAGCATATCGGATTGTGGCGGAGGAGGGGTCTAATAGGCTTCACTGACAGTAAATTGTACTATCATTGCAATCAAAGGACTGCAAGTTTAAGTCCCGTCACGGAACTAGAAAGAGGTGCAAAAAATACAATTTTAAAGTGTAAAAAAACAAAAACTCTAGAAATTTAACAAAGTTTTAATACAAGAATGTTTTTTTCTATAAAAAAAAAAACCTTGTAAAAATGCCATATCTTTAGTACTGCAGCATTTATAATAACCCACAACATAAGACTACAATGGCATGTTAAACTTTGGGCACCCCAGGTTAAAATTACTGTTATTGTGAACAGTTAAGCAAGTTGAAGATTAAATGAGCTCTAAAAGGTCTAAAGTTAAAGATGATATTTCCTTTGTTTCAGGCGAAAACACATATACCGTATATACTCATGCATAAGCCGACCCGAGTATAAAGCCGAGGCACCTAATTTTGCCTCGAAAAACTGGGAAAACTTATTGAGACGAGTATAAGCCAAGTATGCATTATCAGCTAATCCCCATCCTGGCATGCATGGGCTACTTATTGCCATCCTTGTATGCATGGTATATACATATTTATTTATTTATGTGTGTATGATTATAATATTATATATATATATATATATATATATATATATATATATATATATATATATACACACACACACATACATACACACACACACACACATATATATATATATATACATATACACACACAAAAAAGAGAAACATCCTACTCACCTTCCCTGCGTACCCTCGCAGCATCTGTTCCGGTTTCCAGCAGCTCATGTGGTCGTGTGTCCCCGCTTATTAAGGTAATGAATATTCACCTCTCTCCAGTCTATAGGAGTGGAGAGAGGTGAGTATTCATTACCTTAATGAGCGCGCACCCGTGAGAACCCGACAGCTGCTGAAAGCCGGCGGCTGCAACTGTGCTCACGCTATAAAAAAAATTAATATTCATTGCCAATGCAGTGAATATTCATTTTTTTTTTTTTTTAGCAGCTGGCACAGTTAGTCGCAGCCGCCGGCTCCTGCCTCCTGTGACCCGCTGCTCCCCCGCTTTAAACTGGGACAATGACTCGTGTATAAGCAGAGGGGGGCA
Organism: Ranitomeya variabilis; assembly: GCF_051348905.1. Classification (NCBI taxonomy): domain Eukaryota; kingdom Metazoa; phylum Chordata; class Amphibia; order Anura; family Dendrobatidae; genus Ranitomeya; species Ranitomeya variabilis. The sequence goes on along the minus strand of NC_135232.1, from coordinate 819,774,510 downwards.
TTTTGAGCACAAAAAAAATGTGCTGAAAAACATGGCTTATATGCGAGTATATAAGGTATATCTTTTAATTTTTCACATTTTTAAAATTACAAAAAGGAAAGTGGGCTGATGCAAAAGTTTGGGCACCTTTGGAGATGTGCGTGCTCAGATAATTTTAAATGGAGTCCGTCACCCCCAAAATCGTATATGAGCTGCTGCCACCGGCATCAGGGGTTTATCTACAGCATTCTGTAATGCTGTAGATAAGCCCCCGATGTATCCTGAAAGATGAGAAATAAAGGTTAGATTATACTCACCCGGGGCGGTTCAGTCCGATGGGCATCGCGGTCTGGGGCCTCCCATCTTCATATGATGACGCCGTCTTCTTGTCTTCCTGCCGCGGCTCCGGCGCAGGTGTACTTCGTCTGCCCTGTTGAGGGCCCGGGAAAGGTCAGAGAGGCCCAGCGCCTGCGCACTGCAGTACTTTGCTCCGCCCTTAACAGGGCAGACAAAGTACGCCTGCGCCAGAGCCGTGGCAAGAAGACAAAAAGAGGACGTCATTGTATGAAGATGGGAGGCGATTGACCGGACCGCGACACCCATCGGACCGGGACCGCCCCTGGGCGAGTATAATATAACCTTTATTTCTCATCTTTCAGGTTACATCGGAGGCTTATCTACAGCATTACAGAATGGTGGCCACAGCTCATATACGATTTTGCGGGTGACAGACTCCCTTTAACCAATGTTTCAGACCTTAATTAGCCTGTTAGGGTTATGGCTTGTTCACTATCATCACTAGGAAAGTCCAGGTGATGCAAATTTCCCAGCTGTATAAAAACACAGCCTCCTCTAATCTTGTGCCAAAAAGGAGCAGACATGGGTTCTTCTAAGCAGTTGCCTAGCACTCTGAAAATAAAAATGGTGGAGACGCACAAAGCAAGAGGAGGCTATTAGCAGATTGAAAACACTGTGCTAGTTGCCTTTTCCTCAGTTAGAAATGTAATTAAGAAATGGCAGTTAATAGGAACAATGAAGGTCAAAATGAGGTCTGTAAGACCAAGCAAAATTTCATTGAGTGCTGCTTGTAGGATTGCTAGAGAAGAAATCAGAACTGGCAAATCTGACTTGACCGGAAAAAAAACAAACCACACCTTCAGAAACATTTAGCAGACTCTGGAGTTGTGGTACATTGTTCTACTGTTCAGAGACACCTGCACAAATATGGCCTTCATGGAAGAGACATCAGAAGAAAACCTCTCCTGTACCCTCACCATAAAATTCACTATGAGAAGTTTACAACAGAATATCCAAACAAGCTTGATGCATTTCGGAAACAAGTCCTGTGGACTGATGAGGTTAAGATATAACTCTTTGGCCACAATGATCAAAAAGGTATGTGTGGAGAAAAAAGGGCACATAATTTCAGGAAAAAAACATTTTGCCAACCATTAAGCATGGAGGTGGATCAATCATGCTTTGGGGTTCTGTTGCAGTCAATGGCATGAGGAACCTTTCAAGAGGAGGGAAGAATGGATACAATGAAATTTCAAAAAAATTCTTGATGCAACATTACACCTGTAAAAAAGCTGAAGTTGAAAAGAGGATGGCTTCTACAAATGGATAATGATCCTAAACACACGTCATAACCCACAATAAACTACCTGAAAAGGTGCAAGCTGAAGGTTTTACAATGGCCCTCACAGTCCCCTGATCTGAACATTATTGAAAATTGTTTGTTTAGTTCATGCCTTGTACCAGAAAAAAAAAGTAAAGGCAATTGTGTGTGCAAAAGTAGCAAATAAACTATTTATATATAATACTGACCCACATAAAAATAACCATGAACAATGTTTTTTTAATAAACAAACAAAATAATAATCTAAAATTGCAGTTTGTTTATTTTGCCTTCCAAAGAGTGTAATAAGTGAATAAACAGTCACATGTACCACGCAATGGCACCAAAGAAAACAAGCTATTGTCAGCTAATAAATAAGCTCTCACACAATTCTGCCAACTGAAAAACAAATCAACTATTTTAAAGTGGCCATATTCCGAGAACCATAAGTTTTGCCGAACATATTTATTATACAAAATAAATAGAAAAAAAAACAAAACTAAAGCTTGATATGACCATAAGCGTACTAACCTACAGAATAACGTTAAAACCTTATTTGTGCAGTAGGGCGAATAGCATAAAATAGCATAGCATAAAATGTAAAATGCCAAAGACACCAGGGGCAGAACTGCTGTTTGATTTATATTTCTCCCCATAAAGAGACAATAAGTTTGTTAATAAGTTATATGGTCCCCAAAACAACTGACAAAAAAAAAATTGTTCAGCATAAAAAGGTACCAGTGGAAAAGATAATACCACATCAAAATATACATTCACAGATAAAGGAAAAAAACGATGTAAAAAAATCTGCAGAGAATACAGTGGTCTCACTGTAACAATAATACCTGCTGACATGTCAGAAGGACCCCCAATACCTACAAGGGCACAGGATTATAGTCCTTCGTGAAGCTTTGTACAGTTTCCCTTACCAGGACTGTAAAGACCATTAGATTACTTTTACACATCTTTATGTTGCAGAGAAAGTAATGCCATTGGAGTGTTAGCGATGTGCATGTAACCCAGCTGCTGGAAAAACAAAGCATGTTGCGGACTGAACGCACGTACCTTATTGGATGGGGTAAACTCTTTGATGTTCACTTCTGAAATGATTTTCTTTACCATATCTAGAGACAAGTCCTGGAAGAATATGAATGGTAAAGAAAGTATTTGCTCAGTGTAAAACAAGTGATCAATACAGGATACTGTTACAGGGAATATAAATAATGCACAAAGCACCATTACACCAGCCCTGACAAAGATTATTCCCTGCTCCCCAGTCACTAACTAAGGTGCAGTTCACATTTGTGTATATGTGCGCAGCTTATTATCAGCATACACAAACGCATGCCAAAACACACGTTTACACAGAGTTTATCCGCATCAGCTTACGCATAACGGCAAACAAAAAGCTGCGTGTGCATGCGTTTTTTGCCTGCGTTTGCGTTTTTTATGCACATGCGTTCGATATTTCCGGGAGGGCGTGTCTCAATCAGTTCCTGGACATGGGCAGCCTGAAGTACGCAAGCGCATAGAACGCCTGCGTGCGCAAGGACATGCATACGCCTGCGTTCCTATAGACAGTAATGCATTTTTTTAACGCACTCATCTGCATGTGCATGCCTGCGCATATTTGACGGATTTTTGATGCCTCCAAAAATGCAACATGTTGCGTTTGTCGGACCCCAACGCACACCTCGAAATGAAGCATGCGTACGCATCCGCAAGGGAATGCATGTCTATGCGTACATCATGTTAAAGGTAGGTACGCATGACACATGCGGATCAATGCGGATGAAACGCAGGGCGCACAGACGCAAACGTGAAACCAACCTAACAGATGGACTCGATAGGATAGATCGATTGACTAGACAGACACACCCGATAGATAGATAGATAGATAGATAGATAGATAGATAGATAGATGGATGACTGGATAGATAGAAACAAATGTGTTTGCAGCAGCAGGTACAACAGTAACATCTGTGGACCCAGCTGAATGGAGTGTCACCCACTCATGAGACAAGCCACGCCCACATGAGTTTCCAAAGCTCAGAATTTAGGGAGATTTTCATGTGACAGCAGAGGAAGCCAGGAGCTTCTGATCCAGAGATCATTCGATCATTAGAGCAGCTCAGACTATAGAAGGATTTGGCACAGCAAGGTACAGTATATGGTGACGTGCTTGTCTATGGCAGTTAGATCACACAAGGGACTTATAAAGCAGTGGCCAACCCCTTAGGCTGGGTTCACATTACGTTTACACCAGCCCGTTCAACACATACGGTAACGGGCTGCTGTAAATGTAAGTGCCGGTATGGCAGCACGCTAGCGCAGATAGAGCATCTGCCAGCTCTATCTGCGCTACCAGTGACAGACCTGGAAACGCTGCAGCCCACACTCAGGGTCCGTCACTCAATGACGGCACATGGCTAGCGCACGCCCATTGTGGGCGGGCGCTAATGATGCGTCCGACATTGGAGTCAATGGCGGTGTTAGACTACATTACACCACGTTATGCCGCGGTGTAACGTAGTCCGTCTAACGGATGCCAGCAACGCAGTGTGAACCCAGCCTTAAGCCCATGACCAGTATGTTAATAGGACATAAAGGGAACCTGTCACCAGTATTTTGCCACCTAATCTGAGAGCAGCATCATGTAGAGAAAAAGATCCTGATTCCAGTGATGAGTTACTTACTAGGCTACTTAGTGTAGTTTTGATAAAATCACTGTTTTACTCAGAGGGAGATCACCACTACAGGACTAGCAAACCTGCTACTAAGTGATGCTCTATATTCATAAGCTCGGTATAACCTCACCCCCACCAATGATTGGCAGGTCTCTGTGTACACTGGGCATAAGGACAAAGCTGTCAATTAGTAGTGTGGGTGTTGATATAAAGAACTCAGCAGAGAAAACCGTGATTTTACCCTAACTGGACCAAGCAGCCTAGTAAGAGATACACTGCCGGTATCAGAATTTGTGCCTATATCATGGCGCTCACAGATGGGAGAACAAAAAACCTGGTGACAGATTCCCTTTAAAGGGGATTCTCCAAGAAATGTAATAAAATGAATACATAAAATAAATGATACATATTTAAATCTAATATATAATTGCCTAGAATACTACTTCCTGCAATTTGTGCCAACTTCCGTGGCTTTGTCCAGAGCTATTGTCCGGAGCTAATGTCCGGAGATAAGTGACGTCACCAGTGTCCTACCCCCAGGCAGAGCACAGGGGCCCCAGGCAGAACATGGGGCCCCAGGCAGAGCACAGGGGCCCCAGGCAGAGCACAGGGGCCCCAGGCAGAGCACAGGGGCCCTAGGCAGCATATGGGGCCCCAGGCAGAGCACAGGGGCCCCAGGCAGAGCACAGGGGCCCCAGGCAGAACATGGGGCCCCAGGCAGAGCACAGGGGCCCCAGGCAGAGCACAGGGGCCCTAGGCAGCATATGGGGCCCCAGGCAGAGCACACACCAAATCGGAGGCCGAGGGGCCCCGCCAACCAAATCGGAGGCCGAGGAGCCCCGCCCACCAAATCGAAGGCCGAGCGGCCCCGCCCACCAAAGCGGAGGCCGAGGGGCCCGGCCCCGCCCACCACATCGGAGGCCGAGGGGCCCCGCCCACCAAATCGGAGGCCGAGGGGCCCCGCCCACCAAATCGGAGGCCGAGGGTCCCCGCTCACCAAATCGGAGGCCGAGTCCCCGCCCACCAAATCGGAGGATAAGGGGCCCCACCAACCAAATCGGAGGCCGAGGGGCCCCGCCAACCAAATCGGAGGCCGAGGAGCCCCGCCCAACAAATCGAAGGCTGAGCGGCCCCGCCCACCAAAGCAGAGGCCGAGGGGCCCGGCCCCACCCACCAAAGCGGAGGCCGAGGGTCCACACCAACCAAATCGGAGGCCGAGGGGCCCCGCCAACCAAATCGAAGGCCGAGGAGCCCCGCCAACCAAATCGAAGGCCGAGGGGCCCCGCCCAACAAATCGGAGGCCGGGGGTCCCCGCCCACCAAATCGGAGGCCGAGGGGCCCCGCCCACCACATCGGAGGCCGATGGGCCCCGCCCACCAAATCGGAGGCCGAGGCTCCCCGCCCACCAAATCGGAGGCCGAGGCTCCCCGCCCACCAAATCGGAGGCCGAGGCTCCCCGCCCACCAAATCGGAGGCCGAGGGGCCCCGCCCACCAAATCGGAGGCCGAGGGGCCCCGCCCACCAAATCGGAGGCCGAGGGGCCCCGCCCACCAAATCGGAGGCCGAGGGGCCCCGCCCACCAAATCGGAGGCCGAGGGTCCACACCAACCAAATCGGAGGCCGAGGGGCCCCGCCAACCAAATCGAAGGCCGAGGAGCCCCGCCAACCAAATCGAAGGCCGAGGGGCCCCGCCCAACAAATCGGAGGCCGGGGGTCCCCGCCCACCAAATCGGAGGCCGAGGGGCCCCGCCCACCACATCGGAGGCCGATGGGCCCCGCCCACCAAATCGGAGGCCGAGGCTCCCCGCCCACCAAATCGGAGGCCGAGGGTCCCCACCCACCAAATCGGAGGACGAGGGGCCCCACCCACCAAATCGGAGGCCGAGGAGCCCCGCCCACCAAAAGTAAGTGCGGTCCCAAAAGTAAGTGCGCCCCCGGGTGCAAAAGTAAGTGCGCCCCCGGGTGCAAAAGTAAGTGCGCCCCCGGGTGCAAAAGTAAGTGCGCCCCCGGGTGCAAAAGTAAGTGCGCCCCCGGGTGCAAAAGTAAGTGCGCCCCCGGGTGCAAAAGTAAGCGCGCCCTCGGGTGCAAAAGTAAGTGCGCCCCCGGCCCCGGGTGCAAAAGTAAGCGCGCCCCCCAGTCCCGTGTGTGAAAAGTGCTGCTGTAAAGCTGGTAGCGCTGTTCAAGCACCATGTATTTCCTTCAGGAAATGCCCATCTAATATATAATTGCCTAGAATACTACTTCCTGCAATTTGTGCCAACTTCCGTGGCTTTGTCCGGAGCTAATGTCCGGAGATAAGTGACGTCACCAGTGTCCTACACCCAGGCAGAGCACAGGGGCCCCAGGCAGCATATGGGGCCCCAGGCAGAGCACAGGGGCCCCAGGCAGAGCACAGGGGCCCCAGGCAGCATATGGGGCCCCAGGCAGAGCACAGTGGTCCCAGGCAGAGCACAGGGGCCCCAGGCAGCCTATGGGGCCCCAGGCAGAGCACAGTGGCCCCAGGCAGAGCACAGGGGCCCCAGGCAGCATATGGGGCCCCAGGCAGAGCACAGTGGCCCCAGGCAGAGCACAGGGGCCCCAGGCAGAACACAGGGGCCCCAGGCAGAGCACAGGGGCCCCAGGCAGCATATGGGGCCCCAGGCAGAGCACAGGGGCCCCAGGCAGAGCACAGGGGCCCCAGGCAGCATATGGGGCCCCAGGCAGAGCACAGGGGCCCCAGGCAGCATATGGGGCCCCAGGCAGAGCACAGGGGCCCCAGGCAGCATATGGGGCCCCAGGCAGAGCACAGTGGCCCCAGGCAGAGCACAGGGGCCCCAGGCAGAGCACAGGGGCCCCAGGCAGAGCACAGGGGCCCCAGGCAGAACATGGGGCCCCAGGCAGAGCACAGGGGCCCCAGGCAGAGCACAGGGGCCCCAGGCAGAGCACAGGGGCCCCAGGCAGCATATGGGGCCCCAGGCAGCATATGGGGCCACAGGCAGAGCACAGGGGCCCCAGGCAGCATATGGGGCCCCAGGCAGAGCACAGTGGCCCCAGGCAGAGCACAGGGGCCCCAGGCAGCATATGGGGCCCCAGGCAGAGCACAGGGGCCCCAGGCAGCTTATGGGGCCCCAGGCAGAGCACAGTGGCCCCAGGCAGAACACAGGGGCCCCAGGCAGAGCACAGTGGCCCCAGGCAGAGCACAGGGGCCCCAGGCAGAACATGGGGCCCCAGGCAGAACATGGGGCCCCAGGCAGAGCACAGGGGCCCCAGGCAGCCTATGGGGCCCCAGGCAGAGCACAGTGGCCCCAGGCAGAACATGGGGCCCTAGGCAGAGCACAGGGGCCCCAGGCAGCATAAGGGGCCCCAGGCAGCATAAGGGGCCCCAGGCAGAGCACAGTGGTCCCAGGTAGAGCACAGGGGCCCCAGGCAGCCTATGGGGCCCCAGGCAGAGCACAGGGGCCCCAGGCAGAGCACAGGGGCCCCAGGCAGCATATGGGGCCCCAGGCAGAGCACAGGGGCCCCAGGCAGCTTATGGGGCCCCAGGCAGAGCACAGTGGCCCCAGGCAGAACATGGGGCCCCAGGCAGAGCACAGTGGCCCCAGGCAGAGCACAGGGGCCCCAGGCAGAACATGGGGCCCCAGGCAGAGCACAGGGGCCTCAGGCAGCCTATGGGGCCCCAGGCAGAGCACAGGGGCCCCAGGCAGCATATGGGGCCCCAGGCAGAGCACAGGGGCCCCAGGCAGCATATGGGGCCCCAGGCAGCATATGGGGCCCCAGGCAGAGCACAGTGGCCCCAGGCAGAGCACAGGGGCCCCAGGCAGAACATGGGGCCCCAGGCAGAACATGGGGCCCCAGGCAGAGCACAGGGGCCCCAGGCAGAGCACAGGGGCCCCAGGCAGAGCACAGGGGCCCCAGGCAGCATATGGGGCCCCAGGCAGCATATGGGGCCCCAGGCAGAGCACAGGGGCCCCAGGCAGCATATGGGGCCCCAGGCAGAGCACAGTGGCCCCAGGCAGAGCACAGGGGCCCCAGGCAGAGCACAGGGGCCCCAGGCAGAGCACAGGGGCCCCAGGCAGCTTATGGGGCCCCAGGCAGAGCACAGTGGCCCCAGGCAGAACATGGGGCCCCAGGCAGAGCACAGTGGCCCCAGGCAGAGCACAGGGGCCCCAGGCAGAACATGGGGCCCCAGGCAGAGCACAGGGGCCCCAGGCAGCCTATGGGGCCCCAGGCAGAGCACAGTGGCCCCAGGCAGAACACAGGGGCCCTAGGCAGAGCACAGGGGCCCCAGGCAGCATAAGGGGCCCCAGGCAGCATAAGGGGCCCCAGGCAGAGCACAGTGGTCCCAGGTAGAGCACAGGGGCCCCAGGCAGCCTATGGGGCCCCAGGCAGAGCACAGGGGCCCCAGGCAGCATATGGGGCCCCAGGCAGAGCACAGGGGCCCCAGGCAGCATATGGGGCCCCAGGCAGAGCACAGTGGCCCCAGGCAGAGCACAGGGGCCCCAGGCAGAACATGGGGCCCCAGGCAGAGCACAGGGGCCCCAGGCAGCATATGGGGCCCCAGGCAGAGCACAGGGGCCCCAGGCAGCATATGGGGCCCCAGGCAGAGCACAGCGATATTTTGGACCACTGTGCGGTGTTTCAGACCCCCTGTGTGATGTCTGGGGCCCTGTTCTTAAGTATATTAAAGATTAAAGTAACGTATATTAAAGTATATTATAGATCAAATTTGACACGTTTATGAGCACCATTGAGTGATATACTCAAGAATGACATAATTTTTCAACATTTTATGGTTTCAAACTGTAAACACTCAGAATTTTTTTTACTTCAACCAGAAAACCTTAACGGTTCATAAAAAACTTGACTGTTCAGGATATGATAAAAGTCATAGTATTCTGAATCTTTAACTTATAAAGATACCTTTACATGGGGTGATTATTGGTTCCAGAGAGGCTTTCGGCCGATAATCGTACACATGGCTGGTGACAGGACAATACAATATAAACGTTCAAAGGTAAACACTGATAACATTAAAATCTAATATATAATTGCCTAGAATACTACTTCCGGCAATTTGTGCCAACTTCCGTGGCTTTGTCCGGAGATAATGTCCGGAGATAAGTGACGTCACCAGCGTCCTACACCCGCTCAGGGTGGACAAAGATATATGCCTTCGTGGTGCGCGGCACTTTTCTGATTGGTTGCCGCCTGCCGCGAGCGACCAATCAGAAATGTGCCGTACTGTCAAGAATTGTCAAGAGCTGGTGAGTGCAGCCATTTTTTGTTCTTTCTTACTATTATTTATTAATTGTATTATTCTTACATTTGAATAAATAAAGTATATATGGATTCTAGACTCCCGATTCTTTAGAATCAGGCTGCCATCTAGTACAATATATTTGTATAAATACATTTATTTAGCTAAAAGGTTTTCTTCATCTAGTGCACTATGTCAGGATTGTCACCATGGCGACTGCCAGGACACGCAGTAGGACTGACTGTGAAGCAAGAGACAGATGCACTAAAACGGACAGGCTGACAGACGGAATCCCTGTATGCTCTGTCGGACATCATTTTCAGCTGTATCCGCCTATCTGAAGCAGGAACCAAGATACGGCCGACTGTATTTTGGTGCTTTCATCTGTGAAAGTCTTCTCTAAAAGTCCAGAAAAACAAGATTGCTCACGTGCCATCATGCCGCCTGCATGCCACTTATCCACACAGTTCAGAATTGCATAGATCAAGTTCAACCAGGAGACTCGATTCGGGGTTAATTAAGAAAAAAAAGCACTAACTAACAGGAGAGTGCAAGTAAAGCATGAGTGGCGAGCATACGGCGGTGTGAGAACGCGCACAAAGGTGTCATGCTCTGTTAGAACAGTGTGGCCTTTCATTTAACAGACGGAATCTGCATTCTTCTTTCATCACCTGCAGGGGACATTTTACCAATTACAAGTCCTTCCCGGGACTTTTCCATTTGTACTTTCATTTTTCCTTCCCCTTCTTTCAAGCGCCATAACATTTTCACTTTTCAGGCCACATTGCGGTACGAGAGCTTGCTTTTTGTTTTTTTTCTTCTTTTTGCGGGACAAGTTGTAGTTTTCAATGACAACATTCCTTTTTATGTACAGGAAGACGGGAAAAGAAAAATTCTAACAGCAGTAAAATGTAATTTCATCATTGGTTTTGTGGTTCTGATTTTATATCATACACTGTGTAGTAAAAATGATCTGGCAGTATAGGTCTTTTTTTTCCAAGTGGTGAACAGTTCTTTTTTTTGCTAGTGTTGTCATGTTCCAAGACCCATAGTGATTTCATTTTTTGGTTTATGAGGAGCGAGCAGGCATTTTCATTGATACCATTTTAGGGTAGACCCGATGTTTTGACTAGTTTTATAATCTAATAGATCGGACTTTTACAGACAAATGATGATAAAACTGTATATTTTTTCCAATTTCTTTATTTTTAATAGGGGAAAAGGGGTGATTCATATTATGGAATTGCAGTATACAGTAAAAATTACACTCCATTACACAACACATTGGCCCCACATGATTATGATGTTGGGTATCAATGCCTCCTCCTCCAGTTCACACACTTTAAATGCTGCGGTCAGAGATCGACAGTTGCATTTAACCCCTTCCCGACATCAAATGTACTGCTATTCCAATGTCTGGTTTCTGACTTTGATGCAGGCATAGGAGACGAGTTTTTTCATTGCTGGCGGCAGATGATGGCTGCGTTACATAGCCATGATAATAATAATAATAATAATTTTATTTATATAGCGCCAACATATTCCGCAGCGCTTTACAACTTATAGAGGGGACTCGTACAGACAATAGACATTACAGCATAACAGAAATCACAGTTCAAAACAGATACCAGTAGGAATGAGGGCCCTGCTCGCAAGCTTACAAACTATGAGGAAAAGGGGAGACACGAGAGGTGGATGGTAACAATTGCTTTAGTTATTTGGACCAGCCATAGTGTAAGGCTCGGGTGTTCATGTAAAGTTGCATGAACCAGGTAACTGCCTAAGTATGTAGCAGTACAGACACAGAGGCTATTGACTGCATAAAGTGTATGAGAACACGATGCGAGGAACCTGATTATTTATTTATTTATTTTTTTAATTTTTATTTATTTATTTATTTTTTTATTTGGCCACACAGGGATAGTTAGGTTAATGCATTGAGGCGGTAGGCCAGTCTGAACAAATGCGTTTTTAGGGCACGCTTAAAACTGTGGGGATTGGGGATTAATCGTATTAACCTAGGTAGTGCATTCCAAAGAATCGGCGCAGCACGTGTAAAGTCTTGGAGACGGGAGTGGGAGGTTCTGATTATTGAGGATGCTAACCTGAGGTCATTAGCGGAGGGCACGGGTAGGGTGGTAGACTGAGACCAGAGAGGAGATGTAGGGTGGTGCTGAGCCATGGAGTGCTTTGTGGATGAGGGTAGTAGTTTTGTACTGGATTCTGGAGTGGATGGGTAGCCAGTGTAATGACTGGCACAAGGTAGAGGCATCGGTGTAACGGTTGGTGAGGAATATGATCCTGGCAGCAGCGTTCAGGACAGATTGGAGCGGGGAGAGTTTGGTAAGAGGGAGGCCGATTAGTAGAGAGTTACAATAGTCCAGACGAGAATGAATAAGTGAGACAGTAAGAGTTTTTGCAGAGTCGAAAGTAAGAAAAGGGCGAATTCTAGAAATATTTTTGAGATGCAGATAAGAAGAGCGAGCCAGTGATCGGATGTGGGGGGTGAATGAAAGCTCGGAATCAAGGATGACCCCAAGGCAGCGGGCATGTTGCTTGGGAGTAATGGTGGAACCGCACACGGAGATGGCAATGTCAGGCAAAGGTAGGTTAGTAGAGGGAGAGAACACGAGGAGTTCAGTTTTTGACAGGTTCAGTTTCAGATAGAGGGAGGACATGATGTTAGAGACCGCGGTAAGACAATCACTGGTGTTTTCTAAGAAGGTCGGCGTGAAAGCAGGAGAAGAGGTGTATAATTGGGTGTCGTCAGCATAGAGATGGTACTGGAACCCAAATCTACTGATTGTTTGTCCAATAGGGGCAGTATACAAAGAGAAGAGGAGGGGGCCTAGGACTGATCCTTGAGGAACCCCAACAGTAAGGGGAAGGGGAGAGGAGGAGGACCAAGAGAGAACGGTGTCCTTGATGCCGATGGAGCGGAGCATAGTGAGGAGGAGCTGATGATCCACAGTGTCGAATGCTGCGGAAAAATCCAAGAGAATTAGCATGGAGTAGTGACCATTAGATTTAGCTGTTAGTAGGTCATTAGAGACTTTAGTGAGGGCAGTTTCAGTAGAGTGTAAAGAGCGGAAGCCAGATTGAAGAGGGTCGAGAAGAGAGTGATCTGAGAGATAGCGGGTAAGACGGGGGTGGACCAGGCGTTCCAAGAGTTTAGAGATGAAGGGAAGATTAGAAACAGGTCTATAATTAGCAGCACAGTTTTGGTCGAGGGAGGGTTTTTTAAGTAATGGATGTATGATGGCATGCTTAAATGAGGAGGGAAAAATACCGGAAGTGAGGGAAAGGTTGAATATTTTTGTTATGTGAGAGGTGACAGCCGGGGAAAGGGACTGGAGGAGATGTGACGGAATGGGGTCACTGGTGCAAGTGGTCAGGCGAGAAGATGCAAGGAGCCTGCTTACTTCTTCTTCTGTAACTGGTTCAAAGTCAGAGAGTGAACTAGATGCAGTGGGGGAGGGAGGACAGTGCCTGGTATGAAGAGATTGGGAGATGATTTCCTGTCGAATGTGGTCAATTTTTTCTTTGAAGTAATTGGCCAGATCGTCAGCGCGGAGATCTGTGGTTGGGGCCTGCTCTCTTGGGTTGAGTAGGGACTGGAAAGTGTCGAAGAGACGTTTAGGGTTATTGGACAGTGAGGTGATGAGGGTGTTGAAATAGGTTTGTTTGGAGAGGTGAAGGGCAGAGTTGTATGTTTTTAGCATGAACTTATAATGGATGAAATCTTCGGGTAGATTAGATTTTCTCCACATACGTTCGTCGCACCTGGAGCACCGCTGCAGGAAACGTGTTTGCAGCGTGTGCCACGGTTGTCGCCGTCTGTGTCGAGTTGCTCTATGTATAGGAGGAGCAGCTTCATCCAGGGCACTTTGCAGGGTTTCATTGTAATGCTTCAGAGCAGAATCAGGACATGAGATGGAGGAGATTGGGGCCAATGAGGACTGCAAGTTCTTCATAAGTTTCTGGGTGTTAATGGCCTGTATGTTTCTATAAGTGTGGAAAGTGGGGGTGACCCGAGTGGGATGGCAGTTCTTGATAGAGAATGAAAGAAGGTTTTGGTCAGAGAGCGGGAGAGGGTAGTTTGTAAAATCATCCACTGAGCAAAGCCAGGAGAAGACCAAGTCAAGGGAGTTTCCATCTTCATGCGTTGGAGAGTTAGTATGCTGCGAGAGGCCGAAAGAGGAGGTTAGAGATAAAAGGTGAGAAGCAGATGGGGAGAGGGGAGAAGCAATGGGGATGTTGAAATCACCCATGATAAGGGTGGGGGTGTCACAGGAGAGAAAGTGTGGAAGCCAGGTGGCAAAATGATCCAGGAACTGATGAGAGGGGCCAGGAGGACAATACACCACCGCCACTCGCATGGAGAAGGGGACGTAGAGTCTGACAGCATGGACCTCAAAGGAAGGGAATACAAGTGAGGGTACTTGGGGGATAACTTGGAAGGTACATTTGGGTGAAAGGAGCAGACCAACGCCTCCCCCTGCTCTGTTGTCTGATCTTGGGGTATGAGAAAAGTGTAGTCCACCATATGAGAGAGCAGCAGCAGCGGTGGTGTCTGACTGCTGGATCCAGGTTTCAGTAAGAGCCAGGAGATTAAGAGAATTAGAAAGGAAGAAGTCATGAATGAAGGAAAGTTTATTACACACAGAGCGAGAATTCCAAAGAGCACAATTGAAAGAGACAGAAGGCATGCATGGAATATTAATAAGGTTAGAGGGGTTTCTGGGTGTAGCAGTTGGGAGGTTTGACTGGCTATAACATGGGGGGCCGGGGTTTGGAGAGATGTCTCCAGCGACTAGGAGAAGGAGGATAGAAAGAGTGAGCAGATGGTTAAGTGATTTGTGACAGCGTCTCTTGGGTTGGATGGTGGGACTGAATGGATCTGCGCTGTTCAGCAATGTGAACAGAGCATGAGTGCTATACATAGGAGAGGCAAGGACAGAGGGGCCGATATGGATGGAGTTTAAAGAGTTTATGCAAGGGCGGTGAATGTGAGTGAATGCAGCAGCCAGGATATAGATTATACAGATACATATGGTGTGTATTTGTTCTGTTTCAAGTGAATAGAGAATAGATTTAGATTGTCTTACCTGTCTCCTGCCCTGTCTCACTGCCATGTTATAACTGCCAAATACTTATAAAAAAATACTTTGAATAAAACTACACGAATAATAGTGCACGAATGCACCCCTGCATGAATGCATCCCCAAGCTATGTCTACATTTATAGAAGGCTGGCTCTTAGATCTCATTTTTTTTTTTTTTTAAAGGGTGTTTCTCTCCCTCTCGTTACCAATCAATCTAACTCAGTTGAGACAGCAGGACACAATAAATGTAGTGATCAGATAAACAAATGTCCAGGTCTACATGGATCATAAACCCCTTTGAAACAGTTATGTGATCTCTCTACATAGGGACATGCAAAAGTGAGTTAAATATCTATAAACACAAACAAATGCATAATAAGATGACTAACATATATAGATATATGCAGGATTCAATGCCGAAGATAGAATGACTCAGATACCATCCAAGCCGCTTGCTGTCAGGGAATGGAGCAATAGACATGCAGGATATTTCAGTTCAGGGAATGAATGATATGTTTACCATCCAAGCCGCTTGCTGTCAGGGAATGGAGCAATAGACATGCAGGATCTGCCTCCAACAGCAGTGAGCAGAGCTGAGCTCCACCTGCTGCTGTTAGCTTCTTAAAAGTAGCTACAAATTACGTTTTCAAAAGGGAAAACCTGCTTAAAACAATCTAATGATATGATGTACTTGTGAGAAAATCTGGCACAGATCTCAAAAATTAAACAACTATGCAACCATTAAAGGAATTATCGAGGTTTATTTTTTTTTACTGTGCGCCTAAGAACCAACATGCAAATAACTGCCAACTACCTGACTGTTCTGCCCTGCACCCATCTCTGCTTTCTCAGAGCGGTCATGCTCCTGTGGCTTTCACTGACATCACGTTGACAGAGCAAATGCTTCTCCTCGTCTTTGCTCTGTTGATGGGTTGTGACTGTTGATGTCATGCTGACTGACAG
Organism: Ranitomeya variabilis; assembly: GCF_051348905.1. Taxonomy (NCBI): domain Eukaryota; kingdom Metazoa; phylum Chordata; class Amphibia; order Anura; family Dendrobatidae; genus Ranitomeya; species Ranitomeya variabilis. Next base: position 819,758,923 of record NC_135232.1, on the reverse strand, counting down.
CCGCCTGCCCGCTTTGTGACTGTGAGAAGCCAGCTGTTAATCAGCATGATGTCGGCAATCACGAGTCGGAGACAGAATAGCCCTAAAGCAATGGATCCAAAAGGTCTTGCATCGATAATGGGTTTATTTATTAATGGCTGTAAGATGTGGGCATTACTCCAAAAGTGACGCCTGCATCTCCTGTAAACTGAGCATCCACCATGGCTGACCATGAGATGCGACTGAACACTGACAGCAGTGACTGCTGCAACTACAACTTGAGCTATGGTACACACAATACAAATACACCAAGAAAACACCAATCTGCTTACTGTACTTTACCTTTTCAGTGAACTTGATGCTGTAAATTTCTGCGAATAGTTTGGCTGCACTGAGTATGAAGCTGGTATGCCTAGACAAATGGCAAACACGCTGTGAGAACACTGTGTAAGTAGCACGCTTATATGGCAAGAAACACTATGGCCTTTTATCCAAGGACAGAATCAGTGTAAACTTAGAACCACCGCACTAATATTATGCAAGTCCTCCTCGCACTGCCAAACAGCTGAGACATGGATTAGTGATGAGCGAGTGTACTCCTTGCTCGGGTTTTCCCGAGCACGCTCAGGTGATCTGAGTATTTATGACTGCTCAGAGATTTCGTTTTCCTTGACGCAGCTGGATGATATACAGCTACTAGCCAGCCTGAGTACATGTGGGGGTTGCCTGGTTGCTAGGAAATCCCCAAATGTAATCAAGCTGTCTAGTAGCTGCAAATCATTCAGCTGTGGCAAGGAAAACTAAATCTTCGAGCAGTCATAAATACTCGGAGATCACCCAACTGAGTACACTCGCTCATCACTAGTCCTGTGCCATCCGGTACAAAGTCATTACAGATGATGATCTTTTAAGTGCATGTTTCTCCAGCATATCCCACAGATGCTCAATCAGGTTGATCCAGGGAATTTGGAGACTTAATGGGATTGTCCCAATCACAAAATACGTTTTAAATCAATAGATCTTGGAATAATAATATGTTCCACAATTGGATGTGTTAAAAAAAGTCCCTGTGCTAAACTAATGTTAGAGATGTGCCCCAGCTGTGTACTATGTAATGGCCGTGTCTGACTGCAGGAACATGGTCTGATCATACCACAGCTCCTGGGCAGGGAGGGGAGGAAGCAAAGGAGAGTCTACAGACATTACAGCAGGGGATCACAAATTATTATTTTTGTGAGGTAAAACATTTTACTACTCATTTATTTTTACACTGTTATCTCATAGAAATCAGCTGTGATCCCCTTCTGTTCTATCTGTATACTCTCTTTTGCTTCCTCCCCCACCCAGGAGCTGTGGTATGATCAGACCATGTTTCTGCAACGTCAAATGAACAGTATGGGCACTTTTATAAGAGTATCTCAGCACAGGAACATTTTTTTTTGTTTAACACATCCAATAGTGAAACTTATTATTCAAAGTGTTGATTAAAATTAACTTGCTCATGGGTAAACCGCTTTAAATGACTTTCTCTGTCTGCTCCACAGCTGTGCTGTGATTCTCTCTGTGCGGGAGGCTCGGAGCACAGACGCATGACACTCGGCTCACGCCGGCAGCAGAGCAGGAGCCAAGGGTAATTAGCACATCGCATCTGATGCTCTCGCATGAGAGAATCATCGGATGCCATACGCTAATGGCAAGCCGGCCTAAGACTAATATTTGTCAAACCTGCCGATATCGATGGGTTCAGTCAATGGTCTAATGTGTATGCCGACTGATTGTTGGTGGACATGTTGATTTCAGACTGAAGATCAACTTCTATCACTTAATTACCAAGTTCTGATATGGTCATGTCTGTTTTAGGCAAGATCCAGCATTTCCAAAATAGTTAAAATCACACACCTTTATTTAAAAAAAAAAAAAAAATCATAGTCATCATGGTGAGGGAAAAATGGGAGAGGAAAGCAGGCGATTAGACAATTCATAGAGTAGGTGACGTGTTTCAAACCAGCAAGGGTTCTTAGGTAGTGATGAGCGAGTATACTTGTTGCTGGGGTTTTCCCGAGCATGATCGGGTGGTCTCCGAGTATTTATGACTGCTCAGCTGTAAATTATGCTGCTGAGGCGACAAAAACTTAATCTCTATTACCCAGCTTGACTACATGTGGGGATTCCCTAGCAACCAGGCAACCCCCACATGTACTCAGCCTGGCTAATAGCTGTAAATCATTCAGCTGCCGCGATGAAAACTAAATCTCCGAGAACTAAAATGTACTCAGAGGACACCCGATCATGCTCGGGAAAACCCCAGCAACGAGTACACTCGCTCATCACTATTCTTAAGCAATTCATAGCTGGGGCTTTTTGGTATATTTGCTCTTAGTGGTTCTATACATTTTTTTCTTGTTCAGATATTCAAATAATTTTTGCCTTTCTTTTCCTAGATACATGGGGCTTAATTTCTACATATTTATTTATGGTATGAGGAGAAAACATTAAAGGGAACTTGTCACCCCCAAAATCGAAGGTAAGGTAAGCCCACCGGCATCAGGGGCTTATCTATAGTATTCTGGAATGCTGTAGATAAGCCCCCGATGTATCCCAAAAGATGAGAAAAAGAGGTTAGATTATACTCACCTGGGGCGGTCCCGCTGCGGTCCGGTCCGATGGGTGTCGGGGTCTGGTCCAGCGCCTCCCATCTTCTTACGATGAAGTCCTCTGTTGAGGGCAGCGTAAAGTACTGCAGTGCGCAGGGCCTCTCTGACATATCCCGGCGTCTGCGCACTGCAGTATTTTGCTCTGCCCTCAACAGGGCAGACAAAGTACGCCGGAGCCGCAGCCTGAAGACAAGAAGAGGACGTCATCGTAAGAAGATGGGAGGCCCCGGACTGGACGCCCATCGGATTGGACCGCCCGCGTCAGTATAATCTAACCACTTTTTCTAATTTTTCAGGATACATCGGGGGCTTATCTACAGCATTCCAGAATGCTGTAGATAAGCCCCTGATGCTGGTGGGCTTAGCTCATCTTCGATTTTGGGGGTGACAGGTTCCCTTTAATGGCAGAGAACCATAAATATGTTCATTTAATTTTCTGGTTATACATTCAATATTTTTTTTTTTTTTTAACATTCATGACAGTTAGTGGCATACACGACATGTGCTGTGATATAAGTAATAAAGACATTGAGGTTATCAAATGTATTGGTTGGATTTGATTTCCTTGGATTTTTTAATTTTAGAGCATTTAGCACATCGAGATACAACACAAGTAAATGATCCTTTGGTAGGGAGTATCTGAGCATGATCATGTGCTAACCGAGTGACTTCGGCGTGCTCAAAGAATATGTTCGAGTCCCTGAGCCTGCATGGCTTGCAGTTGTTCAACAGCCACAACACATGCAGGGATTTCCTGATAGAAACTTTGTTCATCACTTGTGAAGTGTGTTTTGAGACTGAGTATGGAGTGTACAGGCTGGGTGAGACCAATATCACTAGTGATGAGCGAATATTCTCGTTACTTGAGATTTCTCGAGCATGCTCTGGGGTCCTCAGAGTATTTTTTACTGCTGGGAGATTTAGTTTTTATTGCCGCAGCTGAATGATTTACATCTGTTAGCCAGCTTGATTACATGTGGGGGTTCCCTAGCAACCAGGCAACCCCCACATGTACTTATGCTGGCTAACAGATGTAAATCATTCAGCTGCCGTGATAAAAACTAAATCTCCGAGCACTAAAATATACTCGGAGGACATCCAAGCGTGCTTGGGAAATCTCGAGTAACGAGTACACTCGCTCATCACTACAAATCACCAATAGGCAGACCATGTCTCGTGGCACACCTACCAATATTTAGAATCTCTGCCAAGTTGGCATCTTGACATGAGATGGGAATATAGTGTAATACCGATTGTGATATTTTTTAAAATCAGAAACGAAAGTGGTAGAGAAAACAATATTAGTGTTATTGATAGAAGTTTGTTTCGGTGAGGTAGAGAGGTATGGTCACGCCTTTTAAGATCTACAACATGTTTTTAAAGCTTTATTGTTGTAATGGTCCCCATCAGGTGCACTTAGACGTTTTTTATAGACCCATTTAGGTGATCTTTCTCTTGCTGGTGTACAAGGAACAGAGAGAGAGTTAACAGAGCTATTAGAGGGAGCAATTGTCAGCATACTTTTAATGAAGGAGGCACGTTGGATTTTTAACACGAAATCCCGCATACTGACAGATTCAAAACTGATCTAATGTATATTTATTGACTAAAGACTAATTGATACTATACCTGTGCTGGTATTAATTCATATACATTTCTGAAGTTCTTGATTCTTTAGCTACTCCCTTTGATGGAAAATGGTATAAATACCTTGGCTATCAATAGTTTTTGGCTATGACTGGAAACCATTGGAGGTTCGAAACTCATCAACTACACTTAATTTTTAATCACCCACTCTTTTTTAAAAAAAATTTTTTGGAATAAAAGGTGTATTTTTTTTCCAACTACCGTATTTATGGGAATGCTGGATCACAACTCAACCATTTTCTAACCACATTGCTGGCCAGAAACCACAGCAGGGTTTCATGATCCGTTCCAAACGAGGACTCTTCTATGGATTCTAAAACCAAGGAAGCTCTGAGAGAGGTAATACAGTTAATTACTTTTTTTCCACGTTTCCAGAGGTGAACAAAAAAACAGCCATTCCAGAAATTCTCCTAATGAATCATTCAGGAGTCAGTCCCTGGACCACTTTCTTGGTTTGTTTTTGAAATGCTCTGACCCAATGTAACTATCACAGTTTGTCTCATCTCAAAGTTATTCAGATCATTAGTAGGACCAGCCTTCGTAAGCCGTATAAATGGACATTGTGATCCAAGGTCTTATTGCAGAGAAATCAACATTTTTCTTAATTTGTAAATTGTTAGGATCTAGGGGCTGAACAGAGATCTGAAGAGTGTGCCGCCAGATCTGGTTTTAAATGAAAAAGAGGTCTTACATGTGTGAGGCATGTAAAGACTGACAGTCAGCTCTCCTGATCTACATGTCTCACACTGGTAACGCTATCTTACATTTAAAATAAGCTCTGGAGGCAGATTTTTCAGGGAGATCTATGTCCGGCTCATCAATCTTAATTCAATTCATTTACATTTTAAGAAAAACATGGATTTCTTGGGACATTGGATTGAGGATATCAAGATATCATTTTATTCAACTTTCTAAGACCTACATGCCTATGCAGATGGCTTAGGAGGATTGATCCTACTGACTGATTCCCTTTAAGCTTGCTCACTTTTTCTGCTTCCAAAAATCAACTTCAATAACTCTGTTGCTACCCAATATATCTCACCACTCAACAGGAGCCATCATGACACTCAGTGTTATTCGCTTCAACGAACAGTCATTTTAATGTTATAACTCATCAACTTATGTAAAGCACAAATAGCAGCAAATGTAGGTCTCACTTTAAGAAACCATTCCATGTACCCACAACCCAAATACATACTTACAATTGATCGTCTATATCAAATTCTATTGGAGTAGGTGGACGTTTTGGAGATTGCCAAAATAAGCCTAAAAAAAGGGTAAAGAAGCATTACAAACATAATAAACAATTTAATGTTGATTTGCTGGATTTAATATTACTTTCCAGTTTAACCTCTTAGTGACGGAGACAATTTTTCATCTTCATGACAAGGCTAAATTTTACAATTCTGACCAGTGTCACTTTATGAGGTAATAACCCCTGGAATACTTCAACGGATCCTGGTGATTCTGAGATTGTTTTTTTCGCGACACATTGTACTTCATAATAGTAGTAAATTTTGTTTGATACGACTTGCCTTTATTTGAGAAAATATCGGAAATTCGGAGAAAATTTTGAGATTTGCAAACTTTTAATTCTTTTTAATTCCCTTAAACCAGAGAGTTATGTCACACAAAAAGTTAATAAATAATATTTCCCACATGTCTCTTTTACATCTGCAAAACGTTTGAAACATACATATTTTTTTAAGTTGGGAAGTTAGAAGGGTTAAAAATTGACCAGCAATTTCTCATTTTTCCAACATAATTTGCAAAGCCATTTTTTTAGGAACCACAACACATTTATAAAATGACATTGAGGGGTCTATATGACAGAAAATACCCAAATGTGACACCAATCTAAAAACTGAACCCTTCAAAACCACATTCAAGAAGTTTATTAACACTTCAGGTGCTTCACAGGAACTAAAGCAAGGTGGAAGCGATTCTCATTGGCCCCGATTGGTTGCAAAATCAGCTGGGGCCGATACTGCAAGGTGTCAGCTGTCATGTACAGCTGACACCCGCGGAAATTGCTGCCACCGGGAGTTGCTATTCCCTTATTCCTGATCGCCATTTTAAATCAGCGATCAGGGAATAAGACCCCTTAACGATCGCAGTTTTAATGTGTAATCGGTGGCTGTTAAGGGGTTAATAACCTGTGGTACTAATGCCGCTGCATTGCTGATCCCCACTGGTCTCTGTTTACATCCTTGTAACTAATCAAGTGCTGCTTACCCAGGTGGACATTGCAGCCAGTCACTGACCTCAATGATGATTCCTGCTTGTATAACATAAGCCTACGAAAAATTGCTGCATCGGTCAAGTTTATAGAAGGTCAGAAAGGTGGCTCAGTGGTTAGCACTGTTGCTTTGCAGAATGGGGGTCCTGGGTTTAAATCCCACCAAGGACAACACAATCCGTCTATTTCTGAGAATGCAGGATCCTGCAAAAAAATTTGCAGGATCCTGCATTTTCCTATAGACTTGTATTAGTGATGGATTGTGACGGATAGCCATCCGTTTCATCCGTCGTGCACTGGATCCGTCGGAAAATAGCGGTCCGTCGTGCAGAGAAAACGTTCATTGTAACGTTTTTTGTGCACGTCGGAAAATCGGTCAGCGACGCATCCTGCGCTGCCCGTCGTCGACTACAATGGAAGTCTGTCTCTCTCTCTCCAGACATTTAATTTCTGTACGACATCATTACACTGGATCCGTCGCACACGTTTTTACCTATTTTCATGACGTCAGTCGATGCGTCATTTTACTGGACCACGACGGACCCCAGAAAACGGAAGTGTGAAAGTAGCCCAAGTCATACTAATAGGGAATCTAGATTGTGAGTCCCAATGGGGACAGCGATGATAATGTCTGTAAAACACTGCAGAATACGATGGTGCGAAACATCAAAGTATCCACTTCTTATAGGGTTTTCTAAATGATTTGCCTAAGTAGTACATTTATATCCATTGGAAGAAAACTTAAAAGTCTTACAAAGCTATCCTAGTCTGGAAGGAGCTTTTATATAGATAGAACGTTTGGGGTTTTAACCACTTATTGTTAAAGTGCTTTTTTTTCTTTTTGCTTAAAAAAACCAAAACAAAACCTTTTTCAATTTTTCCACTGACTGTCATATGAGAGCTTCATTTCTGGGGGATGAATTTTAGTTTTGAGAGACACCATTTATTTTATAATATGAAACTCAAAAAGAGGGAAAAATGGTAAAGAGAAAAAACAAATCTGCCACTGTTTTTTTGGATTTTGTTTTTACAACGTTTATTAGGTTTTAAAAACAAACAATAATAATACTTCAAAGATGAGGTTGGGGACCACAGCAGGACACCAGACTAGTATGGCGTCACCCCTGGCCGGGTCTTCCAAGCTCTGCTACAGGCGACTGAACAGTCTCTCCCTGTGTACACAAGAGGAAGACTTGTCAATCACCTGCAGCGGCACTAAGAAAAGGGACGGAACTGGACTAGTCTGGTGTCCAGATATGGTCCCCAACCTGATCTCCAAAGTATTATATTTCTGTAATTTCAGAGTGATCCGGAGAATTATATACCTGGCTGCAATCATGCAGGCAAGCTGGGATTCATACTGCTCAAAGTACAGGCAGCATGAATCACCAGACAGTGTAGCATTAAAAAAAAATAAAAAACTCGTGTGTCAACATTTTTGAGACCCCTAACTTTTTTTTTTTTCACTTTACTATCGACGAAGCAGTGTGAGGGCTTTTTTTTTTTAATTATTATTTTAAACTTGCACTGTATACTATAGGATACTTTGATAGAACGGACATTTGCAGACATGCATACCATACATATTTATTTTTACATTTCTTTATGTATGTACTAGCTGAAGAGTCCGGCGTTACCCGGGCATAGTAACTAACTGTGGTTACTTATAGCACCTCACTTCTCTCATTTTCCCCCTCATATCTCTCATTTTCCCCCTCACATCTCTCATTTTCCCCCCTAACACCTGTCATTTTGACCTCACACCTGTCATTTTCCCCCTCAGTATAAACCTGTATGTCATCTCCTGTATATAGTATATACTATGTACTTGTATGTCATCTCCTCCTGTATAGTATATACCTGTATGTCATCTCCTCCTGTATATAGTATATGCCTATGTCATCTCCTCCTGTATATACCTGTGTCATCTCCTCCTGTATATAGTATATACCTATGTATTTTATAAATCACTCCGGCACACCAAAAATAAACAGAAAGTGTATATTTATTTCAATTCAACAGACAGCGGGATGCCATAAAAAAGAAAAAAGCGGTCACAATTGTAGACGTATAATGGTATCCCCAACGTTTCGGCATTAAGTTGCCTTTCTCAAGGGGTATTAAGTATATTTGTAATGTGACCAGCACGGTGAGCGGCTCCCTCTTCACATAATAATAACAGCGTCTGGAACAAGGCTCCAAGGTAGGACAGGTTGCTGTGTGCAGGTGATGTAAATCATTCCGCTGCGGCGAAGAAAACTAATTCTCCGAGAACTAAAAAATACTCGGAGGACCCCCGAGCATGCTGGGGAAATCTCGAGCAACGAGTATATTCGCTCATCACTAGTTGTGGTGTGGGCGGGGCTATGTGGAGTGGGCGTGGCCGATACACACACACACACAAAGCTTTATATATTAGATTGTGAAAAGCAGGCTAATCAAACTCTTGTTTTTTGAATTTTATAAGATTGTTAACGTTTTTGTTTTTTTTGGTCTCTCAAACCAGCTGTCATTTGAGCACTTATACTGCAATAACGCAGTATACAGTACATTCTAAAATATCATCATGATTTATGAAGTCCCAGGTCTAATGAGGACTGGAATGGATGCCCCACTTAAATGACAGCAGCATTTACAGAGTTAAACAGAAGCGATTGGAGCTAGCACCCAAGTCTGTTCTGAGCGCCTACATTCAGTGTTGCAGAAATACGTACGTCCTACGTTGGGAAGGGTTTAATCTGTATACACAAATGTGTCTAAAACATTAAAATAAGCAATTGACTAAAATTATTGTTTGTCGCAAGTGTGCGGAACTTCAATCTGTGAAGCCACGCGTCCAGGTTTCCATACTCTTTTTTCCCAGGCATTGTGTTGTTCTGTCCAGAATGATATTGCAGATGGAGGGACATGTCACGAGACCTCTGTCCGCAACTTAAAGGAAATCTGTCAGCAAGGATGTGTCACTTAGTAGGCTGTGTGCTATAGTTTTATTGCAATCAGTGTTTTATCAGCAGGAGATCATCACTGCCTAACTAGGTGTCACATGCCAGACAGTCAGGCTAATTTGTGTAACTTCGCCCTACCACTGATTGTAAACGGTGAATTATTATCAAGCTGCCAAAGGAAGCCGCATATCAGAGGCATGCGAGTGAGATGTGAGGGTTTCTGCACAGCTCAGCATTCATAGCACTGCAACAGAGAAGACAGTGATTCTAACAAAACTGCACCAAGCAGCCAAGTAAATGATACATCACTGGAATCAGGCTCTCTGCCACTACACCATGCTGCTCTCAGATTACATAGAAAAAAAAACCTGATGACAGATTTCCTTTAAGATACAAATCCGCTGTGCATGCAGTATTTCCTGGACTGTACAAGACCTGAGCATGCAAAGAGGTTCATTGTAGGTTGCAATTAGATGTCCCTCCATCTGGCAGCCATATTATATAAGGATTGCTGTGTTGTTGGAAGGGGGGCAGGGTTTCACTAACCTTGCAGGACTTCTACAAAAATCTGTTAATGTAGTTGCCTATTTTAATGTTTAACTCACATTTACACATTGTGTACCTCACAAAGTAGACCCTTTTAAAATGGTAGAAAATGACAACATAAAAGCAATAGTTGCATAATGACAGTACAGATCATTATTAATATCAGCAGGTACTTACTGCCATCTTTTAACCGGGTGTCAAGAGGGAATGAATGCAATAACTGCTGAGCCTAAGATGACAAAAATATTGAATAAGACTTAAAGATGCTTTAATGTGCAAAAACAGTATAAAAAAATAAGAGCTTTTCATTTAACGTGAAACTAAATCGCTATGACCTATTCAAATAAGGACACCAGCAGAACACCATAAGGTACAGAACTGGATGGCTAAAAGTACAGATTTTAAATGGGTTTTCTACTATGATACTGATGACCTAGCCTCCTTGGTTCTAGGAGCTGAGCTGCAGCACGTGGAATGGTCCACTAGACAGTGTGACGGAGCTGTAGTGTTCCACTACTATATACATGGATAACATACAGGAAATAATAAATAAATAAATAAGTTGAAAAGATGGTTCCAGCTTCTTAGAAAATGTAAAAATATATTTAGATTAAAAACACGGCGGTGTTCTTTATCTCAGCTAGATATCACAAGTCCCAGATTGCCTCAATGTGCATAGGGAAACAATGTTTCATTACTGATAAAACAGGATTTTTGGTTGCTTACCGTAAAATCTGTTTCTCGGAGCCTTCATTGGGGGACACACGAACCTTGGGTGTATGCTGCTGCCACTAGGAGGCTGACACTATGCAAAAGAAGTTAGCTCCTCTCTAGCATTATATACCCACCAACTGGCAGAGAGATAATCAGTTTTAGTTTAGTGTCAGTAGGAGGTGGACACAAGGATTCCCCCCCCGTTTCTACCTTATTTTTATTGTTTTTTTCATTAATGATTTCCATTTTTGCAGGTTCAGATTAGGATTTGGACAACAGTGTTTAATTCATCACTTTGTTCTCCCCCCTAAAGGCTGAGAGCACAGTGTGGAATTGCGTCCATCCAGCAGGACCCTATCGCCCTAACACATCAAGTGTGTTCAGGGCATCTGCACTGAGGATAGGCGGACTTGGTCCCTCTGGTCAGACCTTGTCCGTATTCCAGAACTGAAATCCATCTAATATGCCACCTCAGGAGCCCCCCACTGCCCGTGACAAGTGTGCGCCCCACCCTGAGTAGGCTGCATCTCTCTCCCATTCAGTAGCCGACCTTACCAAGGTATCCAAGACCCTGGTTTCGATCTTAGAACAACTGTCCAGTCTTGCCTCCACCACGGGTCCCCTGATCGCTTCCCTTGGTGTTCCGGACCCCGCAGCCTCTCAATCCCAAAGGGTTACACCACGCAGGCACTCCAAGGGTTCTAAAAAGCGTGCCTGCAATATCTCCTTGTCTAGATCCTCATTATCCTCCAGGATCCCATTTCTCTCCCCATCCCTCCTCTCCAAGGCTCCAGCTCTGCTGGAGTCAGAACCTCAATCTGTTGAGATTCTGATTTAGACTCCCAACAGATCTCGAAGCTCGACTCACTCTTTGGATCGACTAATCACGCTCCCTCCACAGATAAAGAAGTCCCTGGAATGGTGGACTCAATCTCACCTAGCCCATGAAGGGAGATCTTTTCAGACACCTCGTTGGATGATAGTTACAACAGATGCCAGTCTTCTCGTTTGCCAGTCCAGCATCGTTGGACCACCCAGGGATCATCTCTTCTCAACATTCTGGAGCTCAGGGCAATTTTCCTTGCTCTAGTTCACTGACAGGATCTTCTCCTCAACCATCCGATTTGGGCCCAAACAGACAATGCCATGGCAGTGGCATACATAAACCACCAAGGAGGAACCCGAAGAAGTCGAGCAATATTGTCAGAAGTGACGCGGATTATTTTATGGCCAGAGAAGAACAAAATTGATCTCGGCACCACACATCCCAGGAGTGGAAAACTGGGCCACCAATTTCCTTAGCCGAGAGGGTCTTAATGGTCCCTCAACCCGTTAGTCTTCCACAAAATTTGTCTACGATGGAGAACTCCTGACGTCGACCTGATGGCGTTCAGACTAAAATCATAAGGTTCCTCTGTTAGTCTCCAGATCACGTGATCCGCTAGCAATCGGTCACTGACTGGTAATCCCTTGGTCTCGGTTCTCCCTTCTGCCACTGATCCCTAGGGCGGTGAAGAAGATCAAGATTGAGAGAGTGCCTGTCAGTCTCATCGCTCAAGACTGGCCCAGAAGACCCTGGCACTCAGAAGAATCAACCTCCCTGTGGACACTCCGTGGAAACTCCTGGACCTTCCAGACCTTCTCTAGCAGGATCCGCTCTTCCACCAGAATTATCAGTTGCTAAATTTAACGGCATAGCTGTTGAGACTGCCGTTTTGAAATCCGCCGGTTTCTCCAATTTGGTTGCTCAGTCCATGATCAGAGCTAGGAAGCTTTCTTCCTCTGGCATATACCACAGTGTGTAGAAAGCTTTTCTCCGCTGGTGCAAAAGGACTCAGAGCTCCCCAATGGTTTTTGTATCTGCCTTCTGTTTTATCCTTCCTATAATAGAGTCTGGAATCTGGCTAGTCACTTAGTTCTCTCACGGTGCACGTGTCTGACCTTTTCATACTTTACCAAAATATACTAGCGTCTCGTTTGCAGATCAAGACTTTTCTGCAGGGAGTCTCACACTCAGTTTCCCCCTACCGGCATCCAGTAGAACCTTGGGACCTCAATCTAGTACTCTGTTTTTCAAGAGTCACTATTCGGACCTCTACAAGAAATTTCTCTTTCACTCCTTTCCTTTTACAGCTGCGGTTATCCCGGTTGCTTGTGCACCTTTTTCTACCACTCATTTTCCTTCCACTCAACTTTCCATTAATATGCTTGGATACAGCACTCTGAACAGCCAGCTTATTTAGCAATGACCTTCTGGACGTCTGTCAAGTTAGCAGTCTTCTCCATGATTGTGGAGCCTACTGAAACAGACTAAGGGACCTTTTAAATGCTTAGGAATCCTTTGCAGATGTTTTTTGATATTTATTCTAATTTACTGAGATAATGACTTTTGGGTTTTCATTGGCTGTCAGCCGTTATCATCAACGTTAACAGAAATAAACACTTGAAATAGATCACTCTGTTTGTAATGACTCTATATAACATGAATCTCACTTTTTATATTGAACAACTGAAAGAAATGAAAACTTTTTGATGATATACTAATTTTGTAAGAAGCACCTGTATATCCAGCCCACTCGTCAGTAAATTGAGTAATCTGTCTACTATATGCACTATCACTATTCATTTGATCTGTATACAACAGCCTGGGCAAACAGGTAGCCCACAGATTAGAGCCCCTATTAGTCACTGTTGTCCAGATTCATCGATAACACTTTAATCAACACACCTGGATAATGTACCGAAGCTCTGCAGCGCTGACTGCTATTTATGCAGTCAGCTGGAGCCGCCGACATTCAGTCTCAGTCATCGCTGATGGTACACAGCTAGCACAGCGGCTGTAACTGTGGCGTCTGACATTCAATCCTGCATGCGGCTGGCGAGAGAGGCGGCGTGCAGCTGTATCGCCATGCATGCAGACTCAACTAGCAGATAAGCACAGCCCACAGCTTGTAGGTTACAATGCTATGCATGGATCAGTTCAGAGCTCATAGGAGAATTAGGGTATGTGCACACGTAGAAAGGAGCTATGCGGATTTTTCCGCAGCGGATTTGAGAAATCCGCAGGTAAAAGGCACTGCGTTTTACCTGCGGATTTACAGCGGTTTTTATGCGGATTTTGTGCGGATTCCACCTGCGGTTTTACACCTGCAGATTACTATTATGGAGCAGGTGTAAACCGCTGCGGAATCCGCACAAAGAATTGACATGCTGCTGAATGTAACCCGCAGCGTTTCCGCGCGTTTTTTTCGCAGCATGGGCAAGGCGGATTGCGTTTTCCATAGGTTTACATTGTACTGTATACACATGGAAAGCTGCTGCGGATCCGCAGCTGCAGATCCGCAGCAAAATCCGCAACGGGTGCACATAGCCTTAGAGTGCACAACATGTTGATTGGCATTATGCCCCTAATCTCAGTCTGGGATCTATAATTATAGGGACATTCGACCCTGACGCGCACAATGTACAATGCTATTAATATGATCCGTTAAGAAGTCTTGAGTATTAAAAATCCAAAATGTGGCAACATTCTACATGCTCCCCAGAATCCAAAAGGATGTTGAGAAGCCACCAGGTAGACCGATTTCTCTAGTATAGGGAACCTGACAGAGAAAGCCAGTCAATGGCTGGATCAGGAATTAGGAGGATATGTACACGACCCTCCCTCCTATACCAGAGACACAAAGCAAATACTGAAGGAATTGCAGGGTATTATATTAGATCAGTAGGAATTCTATCGGAAATTATTGGGCAACAGTGGTGAATATAATATAACAACACCATCAACGGTGACCCAAAATACATCTTTAAATTAGATGTACCGTATATACTCGAGTATAAGCCGACCCGAGTATAAGCCGACCCCCCTAATTTTGCCACAAAAAACTGGGAAAACTTATTGACTCGAGTATAAGCCTAGGGTGGAAAATGGAGCAGCTACCGGTGAATTTCAAAAATAAAAATAGATGCTCCATACCGTTCATTATGGCCCCATAGCTGTGCCATATAGTGCTCTGCACCATTCATTATTGCCCCACAGCTGTACCATAGAAAGCTGTGCCATATAGTGCTCTGCACCGTTCATTATTGCCCCATAGCTGTGCCATATAGTGCTCTGCACCGTTCATTATTGCCCCATAGCTGTGCCATATAGTGCTCTGCACCGTTCATAATTGCCCCATAGCTGTGCCATATAGTGCTCTGCACCGTTCATTATTGCCCCATAGCTGTGCCATATAGTGCTCTGCACCGTTCCTTATTGCCCCATAGCTGTGCCATATAGTGCTCTGCACCGTTCATTATTGCCCCATAGCTGTGCCATATAGTGCTCTGCGCCGTTCATAATTGCCCCATAGCTGTGCCATATAGTGCTCTGCACCGTTCATAATTGCCCCATAGCTGTGCCATATAGTGCTCTGCACCGTTCATTATTGCCCCATAGCTGTGCCATATAGTGCTCTGCACCGTTCATTATTGCCCCATAGCTGTGCCATATAGTGCTCTGCACCGTTCATTATTGCCCCATAGCTGTGCCATATAGTGCTCTGCGCCGTTCATAATTGCCCCATAGCTGTGCCATATAGTGCTCTGCACCGTTCATAATTGCCCCATAGCTGTGCCATATAGTGCTCTGCACCGTTCATTATTGCCCCATAGCTGTGCCATATAGTGCTCTGCACCGTTCATTATTGCCCCATAGCTGTGCCATATAGTGCTCTGCGCCGTTCATAATTGCCCCATAGCTGTGCCATATAGTGCTCTGCACCGTTCATAATTGCCCCATAGCTGTGCCATATAGTGCTCTGCACCGTTCATTATTGCCCCATAGCTGTGCCATATAGTGCTCTGCACCGTTCATTATTGCCCCATAGCTGTGCCATATAGTGCTCTGCGCCGTTCATAATTGCCCCATAGCTGTGCCATATAGTGCTCTGCACCGTTCATTATTGCCCCATAGCTGTACCATATAGTGCTCTGCACCGTTCATTATTGCCCCATAGCTGTGCCATATAGTGCTCTGCACCGTTCATTATTGCCCCATAGCTGTGCCATATAGTGCTCTGCACCGTTCATTATTGCCCCATAGCTGTGCCATATAGTGCTCTGCGCCGTTCATAATTGCCCCATAGCTGTGCCATATAGTGCTCTGCACCGTTCATTATTGCCCCATAGCTGTACCATAGAAAGCTGTGCCATATAGTGCTCTGCACCGTTCATTATTGCCCCATAGCTGTGCCATATAGTGCTCTGCACCGTTCATTATTGCCCCATAGCTGTGCCATATAGTGCTCTGCACCGTTCATTATTGCCCCATAGCTGTGCCATATAGTGCTCTGCACCGTTCATTATTGCCCCATAGCTGTGCCATATAGTGCTCTGCACCGTTCATTATTGCCCCATAGCTGTGCCATATAGTGCTCTGCACCGTTCATTATTGCCCCATAGCTGTGCCATATAGTGCTCTGCACCGTTCATTATTGCCCCATAGCTGTGCCATATAGTGCTCTGCACCGTTCATTTTTTCCCCATAGCTGTGCCATATAGTGCTCTGCGCCGTTCATAATTGCCCCATAGCTGTGCCATATAGTGCTCTGCACCGTTCATAATTGCCCCATAGCTGTGCCATATAGTGCTCTGCACCGTTCATTATTGCCCCATAGCTGTGCCATATAGTGCTCTGCACCGTTCATTATTGCCCCATAGCTGTGCCATATAGTGCTCTGCGCCGTTCATAATTGCCCCATAGCTGTGCCATATAGTGCTCTGCACCGTTCATAATTGCCCCATAGCTGTGCCATATAGTGCTCTGCACCGTTCATTATTGCCCCATAGCTGTGCCATATAGTGCTCTGCACCGTTCATTATTGCCCCATAGCTGTGCCATATAGTGCTCTGCACCGTTCATTACTGCCCCATAGCTGTACCATAGAAAGCTGTGCCATATAGTGCTCTGCACCGTTCATTATTGCCCCATAGCTGTGCCATATAGTGCTCTGCACCGTTCATTATTGCCCCATAGCTGTGCCATATAGTGCTCTGCACCGTTCATTATTGCCCCATAGCTGTGCCATATAGTGCTCTGCGCCGTTCATTATTGCCCCATAGCTGTGCCATATAGTGCTCTGCGCCGTTCATAATTGCCCCATAGCTGTGCCATATAGTGCTCTGCACCGTTCATAATTGCCCCATAGCTGTGCCATATAGTGCTCTGCACCGTTCATTATTGCCCCATAGCTGTGCCATATAGTGCTCTGCACCGTTCATTATTGCCCCATAGCTGTGCCATATAGTGCTCTGCGCCGTTCATAATTGCCCCATAGCTGTGCCATATAGTGCTCTGCACCGTTCATTATTGCCCCATAGCTGTACCATATAGTGCTCTGCACCGTTCATTATTGCCCCATAGCTGTGCCATATAGTGCTCTGCACCGTTCATTATTGCCCCATAGCTGTGCCATATAGTGCTCTGCACCGTTCATTATTGCCCCATAGCTGTGCCATATAGTGCTCTGCGCCGTTCATAATTGCCCCATAGCTGTGCCATATAGTGCTCTGCACCGTTCATTATTGCCCCATAGCTGTACCATAGAAAGCTGTGCCATATAGTGCTCTGCACCGTTCATTATTGCCCCATAGCTGTGCCATATAGTGCTCTGCACCGTTCATTATTGCCCCATAGCTGTGCCATATAGTGCTCTGCACCGTTCATTATTGCCCCATAGCTGTGCCATATAGTGCTCTGCACCGTTCATTATTGCCCCATAGCTGTGCCATATAGTGCTCTGCACCGTTCATTATTGCCCCATAGCTGTGCCATATAGTGCTCTGCACCGTTCATTATTGCCCCATAGCTGTGCCATATAGTGCTCTGCACCGTTCATTATTGCCCCATAGCTGTGCCATATAGTGCTCTGCACCGTTCATTTTTTCCCCATAGCTGTGCCATATAGTGCTCCGCACTGTTCATTATTGCCCCATAGCTGTGCCATATAGTGCTCTGCACCGTTCATAATTGCCCCATAGCTGTGCCATATAGTGCTCTGCACCGTTCATAATTGCCCCATAGCTGTGCCATATAGTGCTCTGCACCGTTCATTATTGCCCCATAGCTGTGCCATATAGTGCTCTGCGCCGTTCATAATTGCCCCATAGCTGTGCCATATAGTGCTCTGCACCGTTCATAATTGCCCCATAGCTGTGCCATATAGTGCTCTGCACCGTTCATTATTGCCCCATAGCTGTGCCATATAGTGCTCTGCACCGTTCATTATTGCCCCATAGCTGTGCCATATAGTGCTCTGCGCCGTTCATAATTGCCCCATAGCTGTGCCATATAGTGCTCTGCACCGTTCATTATTGCCCCATAGCTGTGCCATATAGTGCTCTGCACCGTTCATTATTGCCCCATAGCTGTGCCATATAGTGCTCTGCACCGTTCATTATTGCCCCATAGCTGTACCATAGAAAGCTGTGCCATATAGTGCTCTGCACCGTTCATTATTGCCCCATAGCTGTGCCATATAGTGCTCTGTGCCGTTCATTATTGCCCCATAGCTGTGCCATATAGTGCTCTGCACCGTTCATTATTGCCCCATAGCTGTGCCATATAGTGCTCTGCACCGTTCATTATTGCCCCCATAGCTGTGCCATATAGTGATCTGCGCCGTTCATTATTGCCCCATATCTGTGCCATATAGTGCTCTGCACCGTTCATTATTGCCCCATAGCTGTGCCATATAGTGCTCTGCACAGTTTATTATTGCCCCATAGCTGTGCCATATAGTGCTCTGCACCGTTCATTATTGCCCCCATAGCTGTGCCATATAGTGCTCTGCACCGTTCATTATTGCCCCATAGCTGTGCCATAGAAAGCTGTGCTGCTGCTGCTGCAATAAAAATAATAAAACACATACTCACCTCTCTTGCTTGCAGCTCCTCAGCGTCCCGGCGTCTCTCTGCACTGACTGATCAGGCAGAGGGCGGCGCGCACACTATATGCGTCATCGCGCCCTCTGACCTGCACAGTCAGTGCGGAGAGAGAGACGCCGGGAAGACAGAGCGGCGCCCGGCGTGTGGAACGCGGACAGGTGAATATGTAATACTTACCTGCTCCCGGCGTCCCGCTCCTTCCCCCGGACAGCTGGTCTTCGGTGCCGTAGCCTCTTCCTCTGTCAGCGGTCACCGGCACCGCTCATTAGAGAAATGAATAGGCGGCTCTGCCCCTATGAGATCCACTCCCATAGGGGCGGAGCCGCCTATTCATTTCTCTAATGAGCGGTCCCACGTGACCGCTGACAGAGGAAGAGCTGCGGCACCCGGAGACCGTGGGACGGGCAGGGGGAGCGCCAGGAGCCCCGGAAGCAGGTAAGTATACCTCAGCGCCCTCTCCCCCTCACCCGCCTACCATGACTCGAGTATAAGCCGAGAGGGGCACTTTAAGCCCAAAAATTTGGGCTGAAAATCTCGGCTTATACTCGAGTATATGCGGTATATTAATTCTTTTATAAATTCAATTATATTAAAAGAATAAAACTTAATTTTTACTCACATTTCCCCTTTCCCTTTATTACTTCTATAGTAGATTTATGATATGCGCTGCTGATTTAAACACAATCCAAGTCATAGAATGAAACAGTGGTTTAATGTCAACGCGTTTCAGAGACCATCTGACTCCTTCCTTCCTTATTTGTGGTTGTCCTGAGGAAGGACTCTGATACGCGTTGACATTAAGCCACTGTTTCATGATATCCCTTGGATCATGTTTCAGTCATTAGCGCATATCATAAAGCCACTCTACCCTGGTATCTCTGGATATTGCAGGACATTTTGCGCCTCATCAGTGGTTGTGTCTTACACAGCCTTGTCAGGTTAATTTATAGCGGTTTTGTCTTCACAAATTTTCTAGGAGAAGACCAGATTGCGCTTTGCATTTTTTTGTTTAGCAATGCCTTAATCATAGAATTGATTATCTTAATCTATCATTAAGGAATTGCTGGTCTGACAATTTTTAATGTCATCTTTGCACATGGAATTTCAATAAAGAATTTATTTGATGAGTAGAGTGCCGACCTTTATAGAATTCATATGCAAACTGAAAAAAGCGGGTGAAAAATAGAGACAAAAGACCTGTCATAGGGACAACAAATCGTCATTTTTTCTGCGAGTTAAAGAGATGATTTAGCATATGCTCGTGTGAACCATCCTAAAGACTAGCCAAAGTTATTATCCAGCAGGGGTCAGTGCGATCAAGTTAGTGCATCCAGTGTAATCCTATGCAGTCTACACTTAAGGCCGAATTGGTAAATGTGGCCCAGACTAATTCATCCCAAGGAATTAGGAAATCGGCTGCATCTTCTAGCTTTTAAGGAGTGCAAAAAAGCTTCAATAAATTTATAAGGAGGAAAATAAATGTGACCAATGTAATCCTGGTGACTGGAATGGTTTTACTGACCTTGTGATCAAAATAC
Source organism: Ranitomeya variabilis (assembly GCF_051348905.1). Taxonomy (NCBI): domain Eukaryota; kingdom Metazoa; phylum Chordata; class Amphibia; order Anura; family Dendrobatidae; genus Ranitomeya; species Ranitomeya variabilis. Next base: position 819,738,732 of record NC_135232.1, on the reverse strand, counting down.
TTTTCGAACTTTAATCTTGCGAGTTCCACACACTGCGACCAGCATCTGGGTTTCCTGCTTAGTAGTTTAACAACATGGAAGCAGCCTTCCAAGCTCTCACAAGACTTCATTTTCTAAGAAGCATGGTTACAAAACAATAATATCATTACGGTTAGGTCTAGAAGATTGATTTTTCTTTCATTTTCTGTGTATTACAAATGACACGGACTTGGTTTAAAAGTTCCTTGATGCAGCATGAATAACATTCCTGGGGGTGGCCATACTGGAGGCACACTGTTCCTTCACAAGTCAGCTGTGTAGATGCAGCACAAACTACAGGTAAGTGGCAGAGACATGGAAAATATGGCAGTCTCCAGGAAGTGCAGGCATACAACCCCTCCCCTGAGGAGCAGGGGGTCAAAAAAGAAATGGAGTCTGTATGGTATGTTCACATTGCATCTGCAGGACATGTTTGATATATGAAGCTTTTCCTGCACATATGCCAAACGTATTCATAGGCCCTATGCACGCCATAAAGGCTAAAACAATCTTTTTTAGCCTCAGTGGGGGAGATATATATTAACTATATCTTTTATTTCATGAATAGCAGTGTAGATAACGGAGCTTTGTATGCAGAGGCATCTCAATGAATGGAGCAAGCAATGTGAACAGAGTCTTGTTTGTGCACCCTGTGTTGCTATCCTGCCTTATTTAGGTTTGCATAAAAATATAAGTCATTAAGTCCGTGTGAGAACAAAGCTTAAAAAGAGGTTGTCCAGCACAGGACCACCAACCCTGTTAGGCCTCTTTCACACTTCCGTTTTTACAATCTGCACAGGATCCGTCAAAATGTTGAAAAGACGGATCCTGTGCAGATTGTAAAAAACGGGTGCACTGGCCCGTCTTTCTGACGGACCCGTCGAGGCTATGTGCACCTGTTGTGTATGCGTCTTTGCAGGGGTTTTCCGCTGCGAAAACGCATACACAACACAACCCAGGTTAAAAAAAAAATAAAAAAAAAAAATTGCAATATTCTCACCTTCCGGCGTCCCGCACAGCGTTACCGATGCTCACGGCAGCTGGCGTTCCCAGTAATGCCTTGCGTGCAATGACCTCTGATGACGTGCAGAGACCGCGACGTCATCGGGTCATTTCGCAATGCATTATTGGGAACGGGAGCATCGGTAACGCTGCGCGGGATGCCGGAAGGTGAGAATATTGCAAATTTTTTTTATTTTCAACATTATATCTTGTTACTATTGAGGAGAGAGAGAGAGAGAATTTCCCTGACTGCAAATTCTTCCTCGCATGCTCAGTTTCAAAAGACGGAACCAGTCGCTGGATTCCTCCTTTTCACAGTCAGCGACGGATCCTGCGTCCATAGGCTTCCATTATAGCCAACGACGGGCAGCGCAGGATCAGTCACTGAGCGATTTTCCGACGACGTACAGAAAAAAACGTTCCTCTGTGCGTTGTCCCCGCCCGACGGTCAACAATTTTCCGACAGATCCAGTGCACGACGGATAAAACGGATGGCCATCCGTCACAATCTGTCACTAATACAAGTCTATGGGAAAAAACAGGATCCAGCAGAAAGATTTGCTGGATCCTGTTTTTTCAAAAATCGACAGATGTCGACAGGAGCTCAAAGATGTAAGTGTGACAGAGGCCTAAGTGACCCCAGTTTGCTAAATAAAATGTCATGAGATCACCGGCAGACAGCTCTGGGAGCAGCACAGGCTTTCAAATAGGTTAGTTACCTAATAATGGACAGTTCCCTTATTACCATAGATAATTGCACTGAACATTTCCTGACTAAATGTTAGTTACTAATGTGTGTATATGTGCAGGAGCCTAGGAGATCAGTGTGTAGCGGTAGGGGCTTCAGCCCATTTGTTACGGGGCTACATACATACCCGTAGAACGTCTTGTGCAGTTGAATGTGTCTGCCAAAATTTGCTGTATAGAGACGGCTTATGGGTAAAAGAGCTCTCAAACTGGAAATACCAAACAATAAAGTAAATGAGTGACCACAAGGCTCAAATAAAAAGACAGATTTTTATAGAACTGCAACTAGTCATAATCTCGTACCTTATCTCTGGCCCACTGAATTGTGTGTTCAATAGTTGCTGGAAATGACTTTAAGGTGCAAAATGGGATTTCTTCATCCGGAGGGTCTCGCTACATAACAAAAGGCAAGAATGATTTTAAAATCTATTGTTTTCCGTAACATTTCTGCTTTTTTCCCCTGACTTGTAATAACCACTATTACTAGTCACCTCCGTTACGACAACTCCTACTGACAAACCATGAGATGTTGCCAGATCACACCTTTTATTGGTTGCTAATCTATATCCATGCGCTCAGGGAACGCATGTAGAAAATATTTAAGTGCCTTTTACACCCAATGTGGCGTCTGTCAGCCACTTGCCAGGTCTCGTGTGTGGCTAGCAGGCATAATCTAACTGTCCTATTAGAATAGGACAAGTGCACAATTTATATATTTTATTTACTTTATATTGCATTATTATTTTCACACCGTTACAGACCATCATGGTCCCCATTGGGGCTCACCATCTAAAGTTCTGTAGGAAACCCACCCAAACAAGGGGATGAACCAAGTTATCCCTTTAAAGGGAATCTGTCAGTAAGATGAACACCTTTGAAATGTAAATCCATTGACACCTTTAAAACATATATGAAGCTGTATTTTTAACAAATGAGTGTTTTCATTTATTATGCAAATGTGGTGATAAGTGCTCTGGGTGTGACCCAGCTCTTAAGGAGCCTCTGCTTACAGAGCTTGTTTCCTGCCCAAGACCAGTCTCTTTAGCTTAAAGGATAGCTCTCTGTCTGTATGACATCAGGTGCCAGGATAGGAAATTCAGGCAGGAAGCCATCAGTCAAACTAAGGAGGCTGGTACTGGACAGGGAAACAACCTTGGGAGGCAAAAGCTCTTTAAGTGCTCAGTTGTGCCCAGACCACTTGATGCTTCATTTACATATGAAAAAGCTAATTACTTTCCAATGCAGCAATAGAAAATATAAAGGAGTGAATGAATTTACATTTCATAGACCTGCAAGCCCATATATGTTGTTGAAGGGGCTGATGTTACTGACAGATGCTGCCCTTTAAAACACTTGAGGACGCTGATGCAAAAGATGGCAGAGCTTTAAGAGATGGGTGGGTAATTTATATTTCTGAAAACAAAATTAATGGCATGTGATTTGATATTTTCCTTACATAACTGTTATACGACTCTGTTAAGCAAGGTACAATAATTTCTGTGTGTCCTTTCGTCCCCATGGTCCCGGAGTCAAGTAAGGAACGCATGTTGGATACAGATCGACTGTGGGGAGGGAAGAAAAAGAAAGAAATGACATAAAAGTTTCCAGGATATCACACAGCTTAATGAATACATCTGCTTCAGACACAGAAACGGTCACATGTACAGCTACCTGTCTACGTATCTTCTGGCTTCCACGTTGTCCAGTGCGGTCACAATGATGTCCTGCTTAGTGTAAAAATCATCTGTGTAGATATTCTCGGTGGCAGGACACACCTTATCTAGACGTGGTTCAATTTTCAACTGGGGATTAATGCCCAATGTTACAGCAGCAGCAGTGCAGCTTTTAGGTTTCTGACAAAACAAAAGGAAAAAATATAAGACTATAGATGCTTAGAAGGTGTCCTAAAGCATACTCCATGAGTCCACTTGTCCATGCTGAACACTTCCCCTAGGCCAGCCGACAAATATTTGCATTACCTCATTTGTTAATAGTGATTTAGAAATACCATATATACTCGAGTATAAGCCGAGATTTTCAGCCCATTTTTTTAGGCTGAAAATGCCCCTCTCGGATTATACTCGAGTCATTGTCCCAGGGGGTCGGCGGGAGAGGCAGGAGCCGGCGGCTGTCACATCATACTGACCTGCTCCCGGCGCGTCTCTGCATGTCCCTGCTTCTCAGATGGTCTCTGGCGCCGGCAGCTCTTCCTGTGTTCAGCGGTCACGTGGTACCGCTTGTAACGGAGTACCACCCCCGCCCTGATTTCATAGACCATACTTCATTAACATTTCCTACCCTGCTTCTGGTGGGGGGCATTGTGTTCATTTGTTGCTCTCTGCAGGGGGCTTCTCAGACTGGCTGGGACAGTGGGACTGGACATCTGGAGCCTCTTTTGTACTTTCAGCTCCAGGTAACAAATGTTTGAGGGTGGGTGTGAGCCCCTCCACCCATCCAAGGGGCTGATCCCTAGAGGGTGGAACAATAAGCCCATGGATATACTATCATTCTTCTGGGACCTGTGTGGTGTGAGGAGCTAGGATCTGCTGCTGCGGCCAGATCCTGGTGCCTGTCTATGAACTAGTGTTTTGTTTTCCCTGGAGTCGGATTATCGGGTGTCGCCCTGGATTTGTTATTTTGTTGCGGCCTTATTGTAAGTTGAAGAACCTGATCACTGTTTGCCGGAATATTCTCTCAGTTGCAATAAAGGTCTCTTGGATTATTCATCGGTCTGCTGTCCCTGCTTGCTCTGTCACACACCCCGTCACACCGCTCATTAAAGTAATGAATATGCAAGCGACTCCACTTCCATAGGCATGGAGCCCATATTCATTACTTTAATGAGCGGTACCACGTGACCGCTGAACACAGGAAGAGCTGCTGGCGCCAGAGACCATCTGAGAAGCAGACACCGCGCCAGGAGGGTGAGCCATGCGATATTCACCTGTCCCCGTACCGGGCTGTGTCTTCCGGGTCCTCTGGCTGGGACATTCAGGTCAGAGGGCGAGGATGTGTTTAGTGCACGCGCCGCCCTCTGTCTTAACAGTCACTGCAGAGACCCGGAAGACACAGAGGCGCGCGGCGGTGGAATGGGGACAGGTGAATATCGCAAGTGATGGGGGCCTGAGCCAGCGGCGACTCCAGCACCTGGGCCTCATAGCGTGCTGCTGTCCCCGCCTGCTCAGGACACCGGCACCTGGCACCCAACAACGAGAGGTGAGCATGTCTTTTTTTTTTTTTTTTTTTTAAATCACAGCAGCATATGGGCAATATTATTCTACGGAGCATCTTATGGGGCCATCAACCTTTATGGAGCATTATATGCGGCATATTTTAATATGGAGCATCTTATGGGACCATCATTAACCTTTGTGCAACATTATTTGGGGCATATTATTCGATGGAGCATCTTATGGGGCCATCATTAACCTTTTTTGGAGCATTATATGGGGCATATTTTTGTATGGAGCATCTTATGGGGCCATCCTTAACCTTTATGGGGCATTATATGGAGTATATTTTAATATGGAGCATCTTATGGGGCCCATCATGAACTGTATGGAGCATTATATGGGGCTCCTGATTCAATATGGATTCAAAAACATTTAACCTACTGATGTCTCAATTAATTTAACTTATATTGGCATCTATTTTTATTTTTGAAATTTACTGGTAGCTGCTGCATTTCCCACACTAGGCTTATACTCGAGTCAATAAGTTATCCCATTTTTTGTGGCAAAATTAGGAGTCTCGGATTATACTTGGGTCGGCTTACACTCAAGTATATACGGGTATATTTACTTAGAAAATTGGTGATATGTTCAACACTTATTTCACCAGGTGTATACTTTAAGGAAATGCTGCAGAGAAATTCTGCATCGTGCAACCAAAAGCTAAATTTAGGCCATGTTCACATGGCCAGTAATCAGTAATCATCCATTCGAATCGATCCAGCAGCAATTCGTTGACTAAAAAGTTGTGCAGATAACTTTTTGTCCAGCTTAAAAAAAACAAACAAAAAAAACTGATTTAAACTGGATTTGTTATTTTTTTATTTATTTATTTTTTAACATCGAAGTCTATGGAAAAGGATCTGTTAAATAGCCATCTGTTTTTCTTTAATTTGAAAAAGATTGGTTTTAAATGGAAGAAAACGAATGGCTAATTAATGGATCCGTTTTCCATTTTTTGGCAAACGGACTGATACGGATGATTACTGAACGTGTGAACATAGCCGTAGGGTACGTTCCCACCATCAGGAAGTAGAGGTGCTTTGGATGCAGCGTATCTTTGCAGCGTCCAAAATGTTGCATTCTAATCACGCAGGTAATCCGCATGTGTTCACCGATTTACCGCATCCAAATACATTTTTATTGTTGAAGTTTCTGTTGTGTAGACTGGGGTCTCCGCAAGAGAAATCGACATGCTGCGGCTCGTAAACCCGCACCGCATGTCAGTGTCTGCAGGGCACATACACGCATAGTGGACATGGGAGTTCTAGAAATCCTACCCCCTATGCTGTAACATGACAACTGTGGTTTTGACGCTGCATAAGTAGTCTAAACTGGCTACACCCGATGATCAAGCAAGACGCTTGTTTGTAGGATGAAATTATCTTTTGGTTTGCAAAAAAAAAAGATCACTGTTCATGGCAGCACACCGTCAAAATCAGCAACTGCCTACGTGTGCTGAATGAACTATTACAGATTGTTCTGTGCATTCCGGAAGCGCGATCAGCAAACATGTTGGGGGTCGCTAAAACTCTGCATCGCATACTGTAAGCAGACGCCATGAGGCCATTCACTACAATTTCTCAAAAATCATCATTTTAAATGTTATCATACCTGAATGTGGTAAGGCCGGAAAAGAAACTGTCTGTTCAAGTTTGATTTTTCAATTAAGTCAGGGTCTGTTACAGTAATCTAAAAAACAAAAAACAAACCAAATAAAAAAAAACAGAAAAAAAAAGCAGCAGCAACAAACAAATACAGTATCTCTAGAACAGATCTCAGGGTCGTTGTCATTTCATCAAAACGTTATTTAAATAGTACAATCATTAATAAAAGCAAATGTTAGAAACTATGCACTAAATCACAGTGTGGAAGTTCAGGTTTGTCCAAACTTTGGACTAAAGTTCAGTTTGGGTACCAGAACTGTACCCGAACCCCACAGAAATCAATGGTGACCCGAACTTTGGATCTCTCTCTCGCTCTATTCCCCAGACTGGAAAACGGACCCCAATCTTTACAGTTCCGGCTCACTAATCTCCGCTTCTGTGCTCCATAACCCATGATCTCATTCTGCCGAAATTGGTGGAATGTCTATAGCAAGTCTACTGGATGACAGGCATAAGTAATCAGTTTTCCTATACACTATGTGCACACATATTAGGCATTATTATTAGAATTTTGACCATATCATTTTATGCAGATTTTCCAACTCCAAGCTGTATAAACTTGAATGCTTATTGGATAAAGCAGATCAGGTGATGTGTATCTGTGTAATGAGGGAGGGTGCGGCCTAAGGATATCCACACCCTTTATTAAGGAGTGGAGAATTATTAGGCAGCTTGCTTTCCTCATTCAAAATGGACCAAAAAAAAGATTTAACTAACTCTGAAAAATAAAAAAAATGGTAATAAGTCTTACAGAGGGCCACAGCACTCAAGATATTGGGGCGAGATCACAGAATCAAAGGTTTTGTTGCAAATAGTTAACAGGGTCACAAAAACGTGTTGAGGAAAAAAGCTGCACATGAATAGGGCTGTCCAGGTTTGGCACAGAAGTCTGTAGTCACTCTATGTAACTGCAGACTTGTGAATGCTCACAGTGCGTGCGGTCTGAGTCTCTGGTACCAGCAGCGGGCAGTCATGTAACCACAAGTATGCAATATATATATATATACACTGCATGGATGTGCGCGTCCTCGCTCAATGCAAGAGAAACGAGCAAGGTCCCGCATGTCTGCTCGGACTGTGGCATATTGCATACGTGCAGCGATATGACTGTGTGCACAGTGCGGATTCACAAGTCTGCAGTTACATAGACTGACTTCAGTGCCAAACCTGGAAAATCCCTTTAACTGCATAAAATTTGAGAAAAATCAAATGTGGAGTGACCAGGAAGCCATTATCCTCCGCTGCTGCCAACGTTCAGAACTCTCTCTCTGGAGTGCCCAGAAGTAACAGATGTTCAGAGACATGGCCACGGTTAGGGAGGCCGAAACCCGACCACCACTGAACAAGACACAAAAGTTTTAATGTCAAAACTAGGCCAAGACGTATCTGAAGACGGATTTTTAAAAGGTTTTATGGACTGAAGAAATCAGAGTGACACTTGACCTAGATCAGGTGTGGGGAACCTTTTTTCTGCCAAGGGGCCATTTGAATATTTATACCATCACTTGCGGCCCGTACAAAAATTATCAATATGAAATGTATTCAGCTATATTTGGTCAAACAAACAATTAATCAACTACCCCCCTAATGTGATGGCTGGAGCTGGTTTGCAATTGTGAGAAGTTAGGCGGTAATGATGATATTACTTGCAACTGCTTTTCCAGGTTTGCGTTGGTCTGGAGTCAATTGTTTTTATGAATTTTGAAAAGAACTCACAGAATGAAGTTCTTAACAGAGGAGAAGCTAGAGGCATCACAGGAGGGGGCTGCCGAGGGGAATATAGGAGTCACAGGAGGGGGCTGCCGAGGGGAATATAGGAGTCACAGGAGGGGGCTGCCGAGGGGAATATAGGAGTCACAGGAGGGGGCTGCCGAGGGGAATATAGGAGTCACAGGAGGGAGCTGCCGAGGGGAATATAGGAGTCACAGGAGGGGGCTGCCGAGGGGAATATAGGAGTCACAGGAGGGGGCTGCCGAGGGGAATATAGGAGTCACAGGAGGGGGCTGCCGAGGGGAATATAGGAGTCACAGGAGGGAGCTGCCGAGGGGAATATAGGAGTCGCAGGAGGGGGCTGCCGAGGGGAATATAGGAGTCGCAGGAGGGGGCTGCCGAGGGGAATATAGGAGTCACAGGAGGGGGCTGCCGAGGGGAATATAGGAGTCACAGGAGGGGGCTGCCGAGGGGAATATAGGAGTCACAGGAGGGGGCTGCCGAGGGGAATATAGGAGTCACAGGAGGGGGCTGCCGAGGGGAATATAGGAGTCACAGGAGGGGCTGCCGAGGGGAATATAGGAGTCACAGGAGGGGGCTGCCGAGGGGAATATAAGAGTCACAGGAGGGGCCTGCCGGGGGGAATATAGGCGTCACAGGAGGGGCTACAGGGGGGCATATAGGTGTCACAGGAGGGGGCTGCCGAGGGGAATATAGGAGTCACAGGAGGGGGCTGCCGAGGGGAATATAGGAGTCACAGGAGGGGGCTTCCGAGGGGAATATAGGAGTCACAGGAGGGGGCTGCCGAGGGGAATATAGGAGTCACAGGAGGGGGCTGCCGAGGGGAATATAGGAGTCACAGGAGGGGGCTGCCGAGGGGAATATAGGAGTCACAGGAGGGGGCTGCCGAGGGGAATATAGGAGTCACAGGAGGGAGCTGCCGAGGGGAATATAGGAGTCACAGGAGGGGGCTGCCGAGGGGAATATAGGAGTCACAGGAGGGGGCTTCCGAGGGGAATATAGGAGTCACAGGAGGGGGCTTCCGAGGGGAATATAGGAGTCACAGGAGGGGGCTGCCGAGGGGAATATAGGAGTCACAGGAGGGGGCTGCCGAGGGGAATATAGGAGTCACAGGAGGGGGCTTCCGAGGGGAATATAGGAGTCACGGGAGGGGGCTTCCGAGGGGAATATAGGAGTCACGGGAGGGGGCTTCCGAGGGGAATATAGGAGTCACGGGAGGGGGCTGCCGAGGGGAATATAGGAGTCACAGGAGGGGGCTGCCGAGGGGAATATAGGAGTCACAGGAGGGGGCTGCCGAGGGGAATATAGGAGTCACAGGAGGGGGCTTCCGAGGGGAATATAGGAGTCACAGGAGGGGGCTTCCGAGGGGAATATAGGAGTCACAGGAGGGGCCTGCCGGGGGGAATATAGGAGTCACGGGAGGGGGCTGCCGAGGGGAATATAGGAGTCACAGGAGGGGGCTGCCGAGGGGAATATAGGAGTCACAGGAGGGGGCTGCCGAGGGGAATATAGGAGTCACAGGAGGGGGCTTCCGAGGGGAATATAGGAGTCACAGGAGGGGGCTTCCGAGGGGAATATAGGAGTCACGGGAGGGGGCTGCCGAGGGGAATATAGGAGTCACAGGAGGGGGCTGCCGAGGGGAATATAGGAGTCACAGGAGGGGGCTGCCGAGGGGAATATAGGAGTCACAGGAGGGGGCTGCCGAGGGGAATATAGGAGTCACAGGAGGGGGCTGCCGAGGGGAATATAGGCGTCACAGGAGGGGCTGCCGGGGGGAATATAGGCATCACAGGAGGGGCCTGCCGGGGGGAATATAGGCGTCACAGGAGGGGCTACAGGGGGGCATATAGGTGTCACAGGAGGGGCCTGCCGGGGGGAATATAGGCGTCACAGGAGGGGGCTGCCGAGGGGAATATAGGAGTCACAGGAGGGGGCTGCCGAGGGGAATATAGGAGTCACAGGAGGGGGCTTCCGAGGGGAATATAGGAGTCACGGGAGGGGGCTGCCGAGGGGAATATAGGAGTCACAGGAGGGGGCTGCCGAGGGGAATATAGGAGTCACAGGAGGGGGCTGCCGAGGGGAATATAGGAGTCACAGAAGGGGGCTGCCGAGGGGAATATAGGAGTCACAGGAGGGGGCTGCCGAGGGGAATATAGGAGTCACAGGAGGGGGCTGCCGATGGGAATATAGGCGTCACAGGAGGGGCTGCCGGGGGGAATATAGGCATCACAGGAGGGGCCTGCCGGGGGGAATATAGGCGTCACAGGAGGGGCTACAGGGGGGCATATAGGTGTCACAGGAGGGGCCTGCCAGGGGGAATATAGGCGTCACAGGAGGGGCTGCTGGAGGGCATATAGGCGTCACAGGAGGGGCTGCTGGAGCATATAGGCATCACAGGAGGGGTTGCTGGGGGAATATAGACTTCAGAGGATGGGATGGAGCTGCCGCTGCTGTTTTTTTTGTTGGTGGGACTAGAGCGCAGAGCGTGCTGACTCCAAGGTAAGTCAATGTCTTCAGTGCATGCGCCATCATGTTCTTTACTGAACGCTGCATTTATGCAGTCTCAGGAGCAATTAAAAGGCCCATGGCCGGCAAAACGCGGCCACCGGCCCGATCACTGCGGTCCTCGGGAATATGCCCAGGGGTGGAGAAAAGGACACCATGGGCCGGAGGTTGCCCACCCCTGGACTACATGGATGGGCCAATGTCAGTAATGGGCAAAAACACACACTTCAACTCAGACGCCAGCAAGGTGGAGGTGGGGTACTGTTATAGGCTGGTATTATTAAAGATCAGCTAGTTGGACCTCTACGAGTTGAAAATGGACTCAATATGAACTCCAAACCTACTGCAGGTTTTTATAAGACACTTTCTTCAAGCAGTGGTAGAGGAAGAAAATAGGGATTTTTGTGTACTCACCGTAAAATCCTTTTCTCCGAGCCATTCATTGGGGGACACAGACCATGGGTGTATGCTGCTGCCACCAGGAGGCTGACACTAAGTATTACAAAGAAAGTTAGCTCCTCCCCTGCAGTATACACCCCTCTGCTGGCTCCCAGCTAACCAGTTCGGTGCAAAAGCAGTAGGAGATCAATAACAACATATAAGCGTATAGTATGTCACATTATATATGAGAGTATAACATATCAAATGATAAAAACAAATACAACTAATAATAGGGAGGGAGCTGTGTCCCCCAATGAATGGCTCGGAGAAAAGGATTTTACGGTGAGTACACAAAAATCCCTATTTCTCCTTCGCCTCATTGGGGGACACAGACCATGGGACGTCCCAAAGCAGTCCCTGGGTGGGGACAACATCAGATCAGGCCGTGTAACCGCTACTTACAAGTGCGCCAAGGCGGCCTGCAAAGTCCGCCTGCCCAGACTCACATCTGTGGAAGTGTGTGAATTATAGTGCTTCAAGAATGCATGCGGACTGGAAGAGTTCGCAAGCTTGCGGTCGTGCTTGCCGACGCCTGGTGCCTAGAGCCCTGAGACAGGGAGATAGGCTGACATCTAGCACGGAAGGACTCCTGGATGGTGAAAAGAATCCACCAGGCTAACGTGGCCGATGAACACGGCTAAACCCTTCCTGTGACCGTCGGGAAGCCTACTTACCATCGAGAAGCCCAAGCAAAGTGTCCAACCTTCGGAAGGACGCCGTCCTCGATACGTACCCACTTGGAGCACTCACTTCTTCCAGATTATGGAGAACCCATTCCGTTGTGTGGACTGGAGCCGAAAGAGATGAGAGGACGATGCCGCTGCAACAGTGGGAATACAAAACCACCTTGGCAACGAGGGAAGGGGATGGCTTGAGGGCAACGATGCATTGATGGTAATAAGGAAAAAAGACTGAAAAGAACAGAGTGGCAAGCTCTGAAGACTCATCAGGATGACAAGAACGCAGAGAAAAAAGGGGAGTGACGTTCCCTGATAGTAAAGTCTTTCTGGATCGAAAAAGGAGTCTACTGTAAGATCCCCAGGACCATTAAGGTCCCCCAGATCTAACGGTACGCGGTAGGGAAGAACTACAGGTGAAGGCTCCCTGCGAGAAGGTCCATATTTCCAGTTTTGATGAAATAAGATGGAGAAATACTAGTACCGCAAGCGAGAAAACCTGACATGGTCAGTGCGGGTCTCCCGGGATCACTGGGGGCCTTTTCTGCTTCCAAAAAGATCTCAAGACGTAGTGGAAGAGGAGTTATGGAAATTGGTACCGTGGAAGAAACGGAGTATGCACTGCGATGGACTTGGATCTTGAAGCCAAACCTTGAACTGGAGTACATAGGCGTTCAGCTTGGACGCCATCCGACCTACATCTGGAGTACTCCAGTGAAGGCAGATGTGAAGGAAGACTTCCGAGTGAAGTTCCCACTCACATGAGGAGAAAAAACCCTGACGGCTGAATATGTCAGCCGCCCAGTGTTCTACTCCAGGGACATGTACTGTTGAGATCACCGAATGATAGATCTCGGCCCATCAGAGAGTGCGAGGTACCTCGGCCATGGCGCTTGACTGTGGGTACCTGCGAGATGATTGACGTATGGCACAGCCGTGGCATTATCCAAATTGAAGATGGATGGTTGACCCGCCTAAGGGCAGTGGACCTGCTGTAGGATTAGCCGTACTGTTCGGATCCCCAGAGAAATGATCGGGAGAAGAAGACGGGCATTGGTATCCCTAAAAACCATTGGACCAGAAGAAGGCTCTGGATGAGGAAGGAGCTTAGAGACTACCTTTTGAAAGCCTGATTGACTTGCTGAAAACGAGCGGAGCAAAAGAAAACTACTTCCGTTTTCGTCTTATTGCTCAGAACCCTCCTAGCTAATTGAATGAACCGAGGGAATGAGTGATCAAGTGCACAAGCTCTGTGTTGAAGGGCCACGACCTTGACTCGAGAGAGAGAATTACCATCCTTCTTGTGCAGGATCATCGTCAAAGAGGATCTGCTGGGCTGGGAATGAGGAAAAAACTTGTCTAAGTTTAGCTGCTAGCCCAAGTGAGAGGGTATTGCAAGTGATATAGACAACTTAGCGTAGTCCTTGTAGAGCGGCTAGAAAGTCGACCGAGTAGGGCAGGACGACCATGTTTCTAGGGTGCAAGAAGCACATGACAACTGCTATGAGCGTTGCGACCACTGTGGTGCAGTAGCCAGGCTGAAGGGCGAGGTCGTGACTTGAAAATGCTGTTCGCGAATGGAAAGGAGAAGAGATAATTGTAGAGGGGAAAAAAGTAGGCAGGTGAGGGTAAGAAAACCGAATGTCGAAGGATGCCAGAAAACTCCACTTTTTTTTTTTTTTTTTTTGTTGTTGTTGTTGTTGTTGTTGAAGTAATGGCTGAGCGGAGGAACTGCATCTGAAAAAGGAGGGCCTTGTCAAAGGTTGTTAGAAGTTTGAGGTCCAGGAATGATCATACTTTTCATTTTCTCCTTCGTGAAACCAAGATCTCTTAGATCTAGACTGTCCAGGACAATGCTTCTACTGCTGGATGGGTCTGTAGAAAAAATACGATCCCTTGTTAGTCTCCCGCTCAGAAGATTTGATTTGAATTGAAGTAGATAAGGTCTCTGACCAGGAGACTATTGGTCAAGCAACATCATGTGGCGCTAAAGAAGGGTAGAGCGCTGAACCCGAAGCCACAAGACAGAACGAACCAGATTTGCTATCCGACCGTCTGTGGTTTTTTAATTGATGATACATCGGGCAGGGATACTGGTAGGTATACCACAAGAAATTCCACCCGGTTAGACTGCCAAGTGGCAGAATGCGGGGCTGCAACCAGCAGGCCTCTTGCCATCTTCGTGCAGAGTAGAAAATTAGGAACCTTCGATCCACCATTCTGTTAACAGGGACGAGGAGAGGAATCGTCCGCTTTCTTGCATCATCCCCTAAATTGATACAAAGGGGGGTGCTCGGACGCCAAAGATGTGTGCCTCTGTACATCCCCAGAGTTGAGGTCTCCGGGTGGACAGGGCAGGTTGTTTGGCATTAGGCCTGGATGCAGAAGAGGATACATGGAGGCAACACTGCATGTGTTCGTCTGTTGAAGATGTGGGGGGAATCGGTGCCCTTAAAAGGACCCGTCGCCCATAAAAATCAGACCAGGTATGGCAACCTACTTAGCGGCTTCTGTCCAGTGAATTGCTCGTCGATTTGTTGATGGTATAAATAGGAGAGTCCCTCCTTTTCTGAAGCTCTTGCAATCCAAGGCAATATGCGATCCATATTCAGCGTTGTTCTCAACAAATCATGGGGGAGAGATTAGGAAATGAAAAACTTCCGTTTTGCAGACGCCTGTACGTTTTTCTAGAACACTTGCGGCCCCTGCTAGCGGACGCTCCCATGTAGGAGAGGGACCATGTATCTCGGTCCTGCGAGCACTCCGAGCCACAGAGGGTTCACAGAGGGATTCAATCTCTTGGTCTGAGAAAACCATGGGTTGCGGTTAGGGGATGAGTGGCGAAGGCTCCAGAGCTCAGTTAGGGTGACCAGCTTCGGATTGATGATGTGCCCTTAAGACCAGTAAATACTGGTCATGCGCCTTTAAGACTAGGGAATACTGGTCGTGCGTCTTTAAGACCAGGGTATACTGGTCTTGTGCCTTTAGGAGGAGGGCATGCTGGTCATGTGCCTTTAAGAACCAGGACATACTTGTCATATGCTTTGAAGACCAGGGCATACTGGTTATGTGTCTTTAAGTCCAGGGCATATTGGTCACGTGCCTTTAAGACCAGGGCATACTGATCATGTTCCTTTAAGACCAGGGCATACTGGTCATGTGCCTTTAAAAACCAGGTCGTACTGGTCATGTGCCTTTAAGACCAGGGCATACTGGCCAAGTGTGTAAGACCAGGGCCTACTGGTCATATGCCTTTAACCCCTTCCCGACATGTGACGGAATAGTACGTCACATGTCGGGACCCCCGCTTTGATGTGCGCTCCGGCGGTGAGCGCACATCAAAGTCGCGACATGTCAGCTGTTTTTTACAGCTGACATGTGCGCGCAATAGCGGCGGGTGAAATCGCGATCACCCGCCGCTATTAACTAGTTAAATGCCGCTGTCAAACGCAGACAGCGGCATTTAACTACCGCATCCGGCCGTGCGGCCGGATATGAGCGCATCGCCGACCCCCGTCACATGATCGGGGGTCGGTGATGCTCCTCCATTGTAACCATAGAGGTCCTTGAGACCTCTATGGTTACTGATTGCCGGTGGCTGTGAGCGCCCCCCTGTGGTCGGCGCTCACAGCACACCTGCATTTTAGCTACATAACAGCGATCTGATGATCGCTGTTATGTAGCAGAGCCGATCGGGCTGTGCCTGCTTCTAGCCTCCCATGGAGGCTATAGAAGCATGGCAAAAGTAAAAAAAAAAAGTTTTTAAAAATGTGAAGAAAATAAAAAAAATATAAAAGTTTAAATCACCCCCCTTTCGCCCCAATCAAAATAAATCAATTTAAAAAAACCCCAACCTACACATATTTGGTATCGCCGCGTTCAGAATCGCCCGATCAATAAAAAAAAAGCATTAACCTAATCGCTAAATGGCGTAATGAGAAAAAAAATCGAAACGCCAGATTTACGTTTTTTTGGTCGCCACGACATTGCATTAAAATGCAATAACGGGCGATCAAAAGAACGTATCTACACCAAAATGCTATCATTAAAAACGCCAGCTTGGCACGCAAAAAATAAGCCCTCACCTGACCCCAGATCACGAAAAATGGAGACGCTACGAGTATCGGAAAATGGCGCAATTTTGTTTTGTTTTGTTTTTTGCAAACTTTTGAATTTTTTTTCACCACTTAGGTGAAAAATAACCTAGTCATGTTAGGTGTCTATGAACTCGTAGTGACCTGGAGAATCATAATGGCAGGTCAGTTTTAGCATTTAGTGAACCTAGCAAAATAGGCAAGCAAAAAACAAGTGTGGGATTGCACTTTTTTTGCAATTTCACTGCACTTGGAATTTTTTTCCCATTTTCTAGTACACGACATGCTAAAACCAATGATGTCGTTCAAAAGTACAACTTGTCCCGCAAAAAATAAGCCCTCACATGGCCAAATTGACGGAAAAATAAAAAAGTTATGGCTCTGGGAAGGAGGGGAGCGAAAAACGAAAACGGAAAAACGGAAAAAGCTCCGGGGGTGAAGGGGTTAAGACCAGGGCATACTGGTCACGTGCCTTTAAGACCAGGACATACTGGTCATGTGCCTTTAAGACCAGGTAATACTGGACATGTGCCCTTAAGACCAAGAAGTACTGGTCATGCGTCTTTAAGACCAGGGAATACTGGTTACGTGTTGTTAAGACCAGGAATACTGGTCACGTGCCTTTAAGACCAGGAATACTGGTCATGCGCCTTTAAGACCAGGGCATACTGGCCATGTGCGTAAGACCAGGGTATGCTGGCCATGCGCCTTTAAGACCAGGGAAAACTGGTCACGTGCCTTTAAGACCAGACAATACTAGACATGCGCCTTTAAGACCAGACAATACTGGACATGCTCCTTTAAGACCAGACAATACTGGACATGCGCTCTTAAGAACAGACAATATTGGACCTGCGCCTTTACGACCAGCCAATACTGGACATGCGCCTTTAAGAACAGAGAATACTGGACATGCGCCTTTAAGAACAGACAATACGGGACATGCGACTTTAAGACCAGCCAAAACAGGACATGCGCCTTTAAGACCAGACAATACTGGACATGCGCCCTTAAGAACAGACAATATTGGACCAGCGCCTTTATGACCAGCCAATACTGGACATGCGCCTTTAAGAACAGAGAATACTGGTCATGCGCCTTTAAGAACAGAGAATACTGGTCATGCGCCTTTAAGACCAGACAATACTGGACCTGCGCCTTTAAAACCAGATAATACTACATGTGCCTTTAAGAAGGGAGAATACTTGCGCGTTTAATGCCTTGATGTAGAGTGGTTGTGCCCCCTTAATGCTAAAAATCGTTGCCCCAGTGTGAGCCGGCCGGGTGGACCAAGATGGCCACTGTGAGCTGCAGAGTAGATAAAATCTCGCAGAGAGCGAGAAGCGCCAACTCGGGGGGCGGAGCGACGGACACGATGCTGAATAGGCCCAAGCCGGGGCCTAAATTTCTGTAGCAGGCGGGCGACACCAGCGGGGCGTTTCAGGAGACTTCCGGGATGCGGCCTACACATCGGCCGAAGCCAGGGGCTAAATTTTTGTAGCCGGCCAGAGCGTTACCTCAGAGAGGTGGGCCACAGGAAAGTGGCTAAGGCTGCCTGCGCCTTTATGGATATCCCTCTGAAGATGGATCCACTCACCATCGTTGCGCGTCCCGGCATGGAGCCGCCGCGGATGTGGGTTTCAGCGTTGTTCTGTGCAGCGTGGACGGTGTAGGGATAAACCTCAATCCATCATCCGTTTGTTAGGGAGGAGGAGAGGAACCGTCCGCCTCCTTGTACCATCCGCTCTTAATAGTGGTGGTGCAGTGGGGGCTGCTCGGACGCCACGTTGTAAAGTGCCTCTGAACAGCCGAGGGTAAAACCTGGTGGTCAGGGCTGATGTCCGGCAATAGGCCTGGCTGCAGAAGAGGATACTGGAGGTGACACTCCAGTGCTCGTCTGATAAGTGAGGGGGGAGATCGGTCCCATGAAAGGGCCCGTCGCCCCTAGAATCAGCTCAGGCAGTGGCTTCCCACGTCGCAGGAGAGGATACGGAGAGGTGAAACTCCCGTGCTCGCCTGTTGTTGGTTCGGGGGAGATCGGAACATGAAAGAATCCGTCGCCCCCTTCGTCCGGTAAAAGGTAAAAGTAAAAAGATTCTTCGGGTCTGAATAGCAGACCAGTCCGTGTGCCTCCTACGGACACTAAGCAAGAACTGGTTAGCTGGGAGCCAGCAGAGGGGTGTATACTGCAGGGGAGGAGCTAACTTTCTTTGTAATACTTAGTGTCAGCCTCCTGGTGGCAGCAGCATACACCCATGGTCTGTGTCCCCCAATGAGGCGAAGGAGAAATTACATTTTTCGAGGAAATCAAGATTTTTATGCAGGACAATGCTCCATCACAGGCATTAAAGTATTCCACTGCTTGGCTGTCAGTAAAGGTCTTAAAGAATAATGACATGGCCCCTTTCTCACCTGCCCTAAACCCTACTGAGAATTGGAGGCTCTTCTTAAATGGGAGATTAAGGCTACTTTCACACTAGCGTCGTGCACTGCACGTCGCTATGCGTCGTTTTGGAGAAAAAATGCATCCTGCAAAAGTGCTTGCAGGATGCGTTTTTTCTCCATTGACTTGCATTAGCGACGCAGTGCGACGCATTGCCACATGTCACAACCGTCGTGCGACTGTTGCGTCGGTCCGTCGCCACCAAAAAACGTTGCTTGTAAAGTTTTTTGGTGCATCGTTCCCGTCTTTTCCAACCGCGCATGCGCGGCCGGAACTCCGCCCCCGCCTCCCCGCACCTCACAATGGGGCAGCGGATGCGTTGGAAAACTGCATCCGCTGCCCCCGTTGTGCGGCGCTTTCACAGCTAGCGTCGGTGCGCCGCAATGTCGCATAGCGACGTGCAGTGCCCGACGCTAGTGTGAAAGTAGCCTTACAGTGAACTAACACAATACACCTCTCTGATCAGTATCTGGGAGGCTGTGATTGGTTGATAGTCCACACGTTAAACTGGCAGACTCCATGGATGGAAGGCTTATGACTTTTACTGAAAAGAAGAAATGCCTTTTTTGTACATGTTGAGCCGTTTATTTTCATCTATTAACTTGAGAATAACTAAAGAACAAAAATATGACAATTTACATTTTTTATTTAGTTACATAATAATTCTGCACACTTAGGCCACGTTGCTTTTTTTAATGCTTTTTAGTTGCATTTTACAGTACCAGCAAAGTCTATGAGACTTCAGAAATCTCATGCACACAGCTTGTTTTTTTTGTCCTCAGTATTTTGTTCTATTCTGTAAAACCCAAGGTTTTGTACATGGCACTTCTTTCAGCATTTTTCACACACTGAAAGCAATGGGTGGTACAAAAAAACACTGCAAAAAAAAAAAAATAAAAAAAATCAGGAATCCATTTTTGCTGCGTTTTGGTGCCAAAACCTGATGAAGTAGAATCAGAATTTTTTTTATGCACTAAACTTTATCAGCATGCACAAAATGCAAAACGTACCCTGACAAAAATGCAAAAAAAAAAAAAAAAAAAAAAAAAAGCACCAAAAACTAAGCAAAACCTTTTTTCAGGCAAGTTTCTGAAAGCAAAGAGAGCAGGTTTTGCCTGCAGAAAAAACACAACGTGGAACATAGCCTAACAGTGGCCCAATAATTATGCCCACAGAGATTCTTTTCAGACAGATAAAACCTCTCTTTTACCTAAATATTTAGGTTTATTAACCTTTTGGATTGTCCGACAGCACTGTAGTTGTTCAATAATATAATTAATCAGCAAAAATCCAAATTGCCTAATGATTGTGCACATAGTGTAAATCTACATTTTGCAATCACTTTTGGATGTATTATGTATGGTCTGTGTACTTACCAAACCTCTGTTGGAGTCAGAGCCTGCCCCCAAGAGTGCAAAATTTTTCAGCATTTCACAGCCAATAGCACCGCATCCAACCTGTCGATAGAAGTCAATCAAACCCTTAATATATGTGCAAAATAGATCAATGCACTAAATCTAGTCGGCAAATGGAAACTGAAAATTAAAAAACAAACAAACATAGGCATCTCATTAAAATAAAAAAATACAAAGATAAAATACTAGGATTCCGTGTCACAACCCCTAGAATATTTTCACAAAAATAATGGTCCGTTTCTGAAAACTGCATGTCCATCACTAATTCATGCTGTCCAACATAAAGCTGGTGGCAGATTCCCTTCAAACAATATACGGTAAGCTAGTCCCCATTGACCAATAGTAGCCGTGGGGTCCTTATACAGACAGAAATGTGTGTAGACAAGCACCAATCAACAAGATTGCAAGTGGTTAATGCTTTAAATACATGTATTTATATTGAATCATGATCATATCAACCCATGCGGTTTTGATCACTTTTCCAGTTTGGTATGCCAACGACAAACCTGATACCTGTTTACACATGGGGATATACGGTTGACAGAGTCTTTTTAGGCTATACAATCACTGCCTATTTACTAGCCAGTGATTGCAATGTTATATAAGAAGTTATACAAGTTAATCACTGCTAGATTTCAACTTTATAGCTGTGGGCAGGAAGAAGGGAACTGTGTGTTCAGATAGTCAATCTGTAAATAGGAAGGTCATGAAACGAATGAGGTAGGGACGTTACTTACTAAAAAAATATTTAAGCTGTGAATCTTCCGGCAAAAAGTATCTCCTATACAAGCTCGGAGAGCATCATATCGATCACCTCTGTGGATTAAACAAAAATGCCAACAAATTAGCACATCGGGTTGGACAATAAAGATTTAGTAACCATTTTTCTTTAATACTGGTAGCAATATCTGTAACTGTGCTTGAAGCACAATTTGGGATAAGTTTTTTTTATTTCTATGTTTTACCATTTTGTAAAATATAACACAATACAACCATCCTATTCAATCCCCCATTACAAAGCAAAGTGCACCCAAACCGAGCTAAATACATTAGGAAGAGGACAATGTATAGTACACAAAGAATTACTATAGGCATACAGTGGTTAGGTGGCCGTTTCAAAGAAAATAATTATATATAATAATTATGTCTATCAATCATGGGACCGTCGCTCTTCACCTCCGGTCTATCCAAAATACTTAGACTATTTGGAAGGCCACACAGGACTCAGAAAGTATACATGTTCTGCACTATCTACCTCTCCATGAGTGGGAAACAATCTATAACCCCACTGTAATCACTGTAATATAGTTGTCAGGACTGGTATCTACCACTACATGGTGGCAACATCAGTTTTTTTTTTTTATTATTTAGTAACTGTTTAATGCATCTCGGTCATCATATAGTATTAAGTGTATGGTGGTATTATTGGTCTTTGTATATTATGTTTTGTTATGCAGAGGTAATGGTCACATTATGTACTCACTGTAGTGGCAGTGATGATGGAAGAGAAAATTATGTAGCTGTATTATTTTGCCCTTGTACAGTACGAAGTTGATAATATTGGTCTTTGTATGGTGTTTAGGGTTAGTAACAGTGGTATACTGGAATTCTATATGTATAAAGCCTCTCTTAAGTGGCGGGAAGGTCTATAAGGAGACATGTGCTGTGGGGCTTGGGCCCCTGATCTTTCCGGACCCTATCAATGCCCCTGTATACAGTATAAATATTGCTAGAATTATGTCAGTTATTTCCTTCCAAAACCTTTCCAGGTCTGGACAGGTCAAAAACATGTGGAGCAAATATGCAGGTTGTGACCCCCATCTAGAACATAGGTTGTCATCTCTAAGCCTTAATTCACAGAGGAATTAGAGAGTTTCATAGATGTGATGTAATAAATAGAGATGTGACAACCTGTGCGCTTCGCTCAGTGGAGGTTGGGGGACCTGCTCTAACATTTCACTACATAGCCTTTCTTCAAGGGGCTATATACATCCCCACTCGAGTATAACCCCAGGTCGGCGTATACTCCAGTATATACGGTACATTTCTAATTGGAGGCATTTTCTAATATTATTACACCTACTACATATTGGGATAGGATCTTGGAGATGGGAATACCCCTTTAAGGATCCTCTAACCTCATCCAACAGGGTGGGGAAGGCACACCTACTCCATGATTTTTTTTAATTTGTGCACATTATGTTCCAGTTTAGACTCAAAGAAATAATCCCTACAATCTGAATAATTTGGCCAGTTTCATACAACATTCTTCTATCGCCATTATTCATGGAGTCCATTTGTGTTTCTCTTATTAAGGAACGTTATTGGAAGGGAGTGAAATGTTTAATTAATAATGCATATGTTGTGTATTCTGTAGTATGTTGAAGACCTTGACCATGATGAGTCAATGAAGATTGCTAAGGGGAAAATGCTTTATACGGCAAGAAAGTAATTCGCACAACACTGGATAGATGACAACGTCCGTCTGTACAAGACTTTATTGAGAAGGTAAACTGGATATTGACTCATGAGGGGATGTACGCTAAACGGGAGAAATACAATTAGACAATCAACTAGATTTTGATTAGAGCAGTTCTAACTAGAGGACAGTGATAAGATGTGCAATAACAGAGGGGCCGTGTCCCCCACTAATGGAGAAGTGGTCATGCAAGATATACAGGTCCTTCTCAAAAAATTAGCATATAGTGTTAAATTTCATTATTTACCATAATGTAATGATTACAATTAAACTTTCATATATTATAGATTCATTATCCACCAACTGAAATTTGTCAGGTCTTTTATTGTTTTAATACTGATGATTTTGGCATACAACTCCTGATAACCCAAAAAACCTGTCTCAATAAATTAGCATATTTCACCCGTCCAATCAAATAAAAGTGTTTTTTAATAACAAACAAAAAAACCATCAAATAATAATGTTCAGTTATGCACTCAATACTTGGTCGGGAATCCTTTGGCAGAAATGACTGCTTCAATGCGGCGTGGCATGGAGGCAATCAGCCTGTGACACTGCTGAGATGTTATGGAGGCCCAGGATGCTTCAATAGCGGCCTTAAGCTCATCCAGAGTGTTGGGTCTTGCGTCTCTCAACTTTCTCTTCACAATATCCCACAGATTCTCTATGGGGTTCAGGTCAGGAGAGTTGGCAGGCCAATTGAGCACAGTAATACCATGGTCAGTAAACCATTTACCAGTGGTTTTGGCACTGTGAGCAGGTGCCAGGAAGCATGAAGTGCTCCAAAATCTCCTGATAGCTAGCTGCATTGACCCTGCCCTTGATGAAACACAGTGGACCAACACCAGCAGCTGACATGGCACCCCACACCATCACTGACTGTGGGTACTTGACACTGGACTTCAGGCATTTTGGCATTTCCTTCTCCCCAGTCTTCCTCCAGACTCTGGCACCTTGATTTCCGAATGACATGCAAAATTTGCTTTCATCAGAAAAAAGTACTTGGGACCACTTAGCAACAGTCCAGTGCTGCTTCTCTGTAGCCCAGGTCAGGCGCTTCTGCCGCTGTTTCTGGTTCAAAAGTGGCTTTACCTGGGGAATGCGGCACCTGTAGCCCATTTCCTGCACACGCCTGTGCACGGTGGCTCTGGATGTTTCCACACCAGACTCAGTCCACTGCTTCCTCAGGTTCCCCAAGGTCTGGAATCGGTCCTTCTCCACAATCTTCCTCAGGGTCCGGTCACCTCTTCTCGTTGTACAGCGTTTTCTGCCACATTGTTTCCTTCCAACAGACTTACCATTGAGGTGCCTTGATACAGCACTCTGGGAACAGCCTATTTGTTGAGAAATTTCTTTCTGGGTCTTACCCTCTTGCTTGAGGGTGTCAATGATGGCCTTCTTGACATCTGTCAGGTCGCTAGTCTTACCCATGATGGGGGTTTTGAGTAATGAACCAGGCAGGGAGTTTTTAAAAGCCTCAGGTATCTTTTGCATGTGTTTAGAGTTAATTAGTTGATTCAGAAGATTTAGGGTAATAGGTCGTTTAGAGAACCTTTTCTTGATATGCTAATTTATTGAGACAGGTTTTTTGGGTTATCAGGAGTTGTAGGCCAAAATCATCAGTATTAAAACAATAAAAGACCTGACAAATTTCAGTTGGTGGATAATGAATCTATAATATATGAAAGTTTAATTGTAATCATTACATTATGGTAAATAATGAAATTTAACACTATATGCTAATTTTTTGAGAAGGACCTGTACTCGTTCTACGGCCTACCAAATGTTTCAGGTACTCCGGAGGAGAGATGAGGGGAGCGTTCCTGGCTGCGGATGGTTATACATCGCTTTATGCTCATCACTACCAACATTATATCATCTTCTAAATATTATACTTTATGCATTTTCTAATGTGACTGTACACAATAAGGATAATTTTTGTGGGGATTTTTTTTTCCTGAAAGGGAAAGTGGGCTGGAATTTGTATTGCTTGTGTTTTGTAAAAAATTTAACTCTTTCAAAAAAATAAAATAAAAAAAACAAACAACAAATTATTATTTAACCACTTCACGACTTTGGGGTTTCCTGTTTTTGCCTTTCCGTTTTTTTGCCCCCCTTCTTCCCAGAGCCATAACTTTTTGATTTTTTCATCAATATGGCCATGTGAGGGCTTGTTTTTTCGTGGGACGAGTTGTACTTTTGAACAAGACCATTTGACTTTACCGTATAGTGTACTAGAAAACAGGAAAAAAATTCCAAGTGTTGCGAAATGGCAAAACAAAACAAGCACAA
Organism: Ranitomeya variabilis; assembly: GCF_051348905.1. Classification (NCBI taxonomy): domain Eukaryota; kingdom Metazoa; phylum Chordata; class Amphibia; order Anura; family Dendrobatidae; genus Ranitomeya; species Ranitomeya variabilis. The sequence goes on along the minus strand of NC_135232.1, from coordinate 819,713,991 downwards.
TTCCACCACTGTATTTACTATGTTCACGAAATGCTAAAACTGACCTGACATTAGGATTCTCCAGGTCATTACAAGTTCACAGATGCTAAACATGTATAGGTTCTTTTTTTATTTAGGTGCTGAAAAAAATTGCAAACGTTTGTAAAAAAAAAATAACAAAAAAAAAATGGCACCATTTTCTGAGACCCGTAGTTTCTGAATGCAGTGATACCAAATGTGTATTTATGGGTTTAGTTTGTATGAGAAAAAAAGGGTGATTTGAACTTTTAATTTTTTTTTTTAAACTTTCTTTTTCTACTTTTTGCTTGCTTCAATAGTCCCCTTAGGAGACTTGAAGCTGTGATGTGATTAACCAATCGCTTGTGCTACACATAGCAGGGCTAGCGTTCATTATTTGCTATGAACGCTGGCCACGGGACAGCATCCATAGAAGATCAGCAATGACATGCACGGGGTCTTCTGCACCCTGCGATCATGTGACAGGGGCGCCAATGGCGGGATTAGTGACACGCTTCCGGTAAGCGTGAATAAAGGCTATTCAACATACATGTGCTGCTATCACAATTGCTGTATAATGCCAAATGATAAATAAGTACGTCTCCAGCACATTGCTGTGCACCATAGATCATACATAGCCAAGCATAGGGATAACAAGTACAATAAGAATGGGGGCACCGAAGGAAGTGGTAAGATAAATACTTAGCTCTAGCCCGGTCAAGCAGTCACCCCCGGAACCAAACAGTCCAGCTGTATGTTGAATAGTCTGCATTCAGTCTGAGACTGGTATATACCTTGTACCTTAGGGACTATGCAACAATTAGAATCATCACTAGAAATAGGTCCTATGCTATCGCATCAGGAGTGCGGTGAAAATAACATCTGTGCGCGTCTCCGCTATTCCCCATGCAGGCGCAGTAACAGCCGCGTCGTTACCGCGCATGCGCGGGTAGAGAGCACAGTTGTGGCTGTTACTGCGCATGCGCGAGAACGTGAATGACACTGCCGTGGTGCCTTATGGGATTTGGGGACAGGGGCCGGAAGTCCCAACTTGCGATTATTATATAGGAAGTATTTATGATATAATGGCTTGTACGTCTACGAGTATTATACTCTTTATTGTGGATCTTTTTCTGTGTTATGTCATTATGGGATTTTTTTAAGTGAATTGTGTGTTGCATCTCAATAAAAATGTGTACATTTTATGGTGATCCCTGGCCATTTGCATATACTTTTTTCTTTTTGTGACAATAAGCCCTATCGTTACATTTATTAACCAAAGATTAATTCTATACAATATTAAAACAAATCTATCAGCAGGTTTCCCTATTTAATCTGTGAGTAGCATAACGTAGGAAGTGGAAACCTGAGGGTTATTTCTCTTTTAAATCTGTGTGCTATACTTTCAATACAATCAGCATTTTATCAGCAGGAGATTATCACTAGACGACTGTCTCACATATCAAGCTAACTGTGTAACCCCGCCCCCACCAGTGATTACCAACTTGCTGCCTATGCACAGTGTACACAGGAAGATGCCAGTCAGTGGTGTGAGCGGGGTTATACACAGCTCCGCATTCTGACCACTGCTACATCTACAGCAGAGAAAACAGGGACTTTATTAAAACGGTACCAAACAGCCAGTAAGTGATACATTGCTAGAATCAGGATTATTGTGTCTACATTAGTTTGCACAGCAGAAACATGCAAAATAATTTCCTTTGAGTGATAAAATTGAAAATAATAATCAGAACAAAGTTTAGCTGGTTGGTATGTCCCTCCACAACAGTTAAGGTTTCTCATGTGCCCCCTTGGGAAAATTTATTGCCCACCCCTGGGATACACAATTCCACTGACATCACAGGTAAAAATCATACCTAGGAAGGAACTCTTCTTGGCTTATCTGGTCTAATGGCTTCACAATTTCCATGGCATCTAGAAAAAGCTAAAGGAGAGAAAACAAACTATGAAAAAACAGGATTTTTGGTTGCTTACCGTAAAATCTGTTTCTCGGAGCCTTCATTGGGGGACACAGGAACCATGGGTGTATGCTGCTGCCACTAGGAGGCTGACACTATGCAAATAAAAAAGTTAGCTCCTCCTCTGCAGTGTACACCCTACCGACAGGAAGTAGGATATTCAGTTAGTGAGAAAGCAGTAGGAGAAGCAACGTGTAAACGAGAAAGAATAATAATAATATTATAATAATAATAATAATCTTCATTTATACAGCGCCAACAAACTTAAGCAGCGCTTTACAGTCTAACAGTTTCAAACACTCAAAGAGTGCTCAAAGAACACAAACGTTAACAGTATAACACAATAAACAGAGCTGTTCATCTTGGGAGGGTGCTGTGTCCCCCAATGAAGGCTCCGAGAAACAGATTTTACGGTAAGCAACCAAAAATCCTGTTTTCTCTATCGCCTCTCATTGGGGGACACAGGAACCATGGGACGTCCCAAAGCAGTCCCTGGGGTGGGAACAGCAGAAAAACTCCATTCAGGTCAAACACTCAAAGAGTGCTCAAAGAACACAAACGTAACCTTGGAGGCCGGCAGGCCTCTTGACGTAACGTCTGGAATGACAAAAAGACAGTCAGTCTTCCTAAAGAAGGCGGTCCTAGACAAATAGATCCTCACCGCCATGACCAGGTCTAGCCTGTTCAGCGAATGCCCCAGAGCAGGACAAAGGTGGGAAGGACGATCTTATTCAAGTAAAAAAGGAGGACACCACCCTGGGAAGAAAAGGCGACGAAGGCCTTAAAACTACCTTATCCTTGTGAAATACCAAGAAGTGGGGAGACAGGAGAGAGCCACCAACTCCGAGGCGTGCCTAATGGAGGTGATGGTCACCAGAAACGCCACCTTGCGGGACAGGACAGTGAGGCCTCATGGGGAGGTTCAAGGGGGGGAACCCCACTGAGCCTCCAGAACAAGATTGAGGTCCCAGGGATTCGCGGGAGTCTGGTACGGGAGAGCCGCATGCGCCACTCCTTGAAGAAAAGTTCTGATCTGAGAACGGGATGTATATAAATCTTTGTACCGTGATAGCCAGTAGCTAAGGACCTCTAAAAGGGACTTCAGAAAAAGGATGGAAAAGGTCGCTATCTGACCCTTCAGAGAACTAAGGGCAAGACCAGCATCAAGTTCTGCCTAGAGAAAACAGCCAAAATGGAAGGTTTCAACAGCAAAGCTGTTAACTTGAGTCACCAAGAACTCTGCGGCAGATGGGTCCCTGGTACAGAAGATCTGACCAGACTGGGGACCTCCAGTGGGAGTCCGCGAGAAGATGACGATCTCAGCGAACCAGAACCTTCTGGGCCAATGTGGTGCGGTCAGAATGACCAGCACCCCCTCCGCATTGATCTTCAACAGCCTGGGAAGGAAGGGAAGAGAGGAACAGAAAGGGAAGTACAAATTGCGACCCAGGAATGGTCAAAGTATCGGTATCCACAACAAGAGGATCGCGGACTTGGAAACAAACGGTGGAATTTTCCTAAGCAGACGGGCCGCCAGTAGATCCGTGTCCGGAGTTCCTCATCAAAGGCAAAATTGAAGGAAGACCTCCTGAAGCAGGAGCCCCTGTCCTGCCGCAAGGCCGTCGCGGCAGAGAAAACACTGCGGCCTAGTAATCCACGCCGGGGATATGCACTGCAGATAGTGCAGAAACCGTTGCCTCTGCCTAGAGGAGGATATTGGATACCTCCGCCATTGCAAAGAGACTGATTCCCTCCCTGGTGATTGACATAAGCCACAGCTGAGGCATTGGATGTCCGGATTCTGACTGGCAGACCTCTGAGAAGCCTTTCCCAGAGACTCAGGGATAGAAGACCCCTATCTCAAGGGTATCGATCCGCGGAGAGGACTCTTACTCTGACCAACGCCCCATTCAATGACGGATGGTGAGAAAACGCACCCCAGCCGGGGAGGCTGGTGACCGTCGTCACCACCTGCCTTGGGAGGACCGGACCTGGGGAATGAGAGGTGATGACAGCCACCAGTTGAGAGGCTATTAGAATCGGTCGGATTGGAGGATCCAGAGACAGTACAGACGTGTCCCACTGAGGAATGGGCTGCTGAATTGGTTTCAAGTGGAACAGCGCAAAAGAGAACGCTTACGGAGCTGTCACCATGCATCACAGTAACGTCGTAGCTGAACGGTAGGAAGGCAGCCGAGGACCCTACAGAGAGCAAACTCCGTATGGAGAATTGCCAGCTTTTCAAGAAGAAAAAACCCCCGGCGGTGTCGAACAACATGCGTAAGAGGACGAGACGCTGACTCGGAACAAGACAAGACTTTGTTCTGTTGGCCAACCACCAGAAACGGGACCGGGAGTCGAGGACGATGGTCAGACTCTTCTGGGCCTGAGACTTGATGAGGATGACTTCAAGGTATGGAAAGAGCACTAGGCCCTTGATCCTCAAGGAAAATCAGGACATGGAGCAAGGCATTTAGGATAGCCATGGAGCACAGGATGCCTGTGGATCCATGGAAGCCAGGACTGAAGAGAGGAACTTCATCCTGAAATGCCTCAGGCGGAGCCTTCTGTTCACTAACTTCAGAGACAGAATGGGTCGAACAGCGCCGCTCTTCTTCGGCACTACAAGCAGGTTTGAATAGAAACCTGTGAAGCGTACCTGCTGTGGAACGGAAACAATAACCTCCGAACAAAGAAAGAAGGAAATGGACGCAAAGAAACCCGAGATCAGAGGAGGACTTTTAGAGGTTGGGATTCGAAGAAGCAATTCCGGGCCGCGAAGCGAGCCGTATCTTGTATCCGGAGGATACCACCTCCCTGATCTAAGCGCCCTCCACCGGAGCTAGCCAAACATCTCTGAAAAAGACAGGAGATGCCTGCCCAAACTGGAAGAAATGCTGGGCCGTTGGCACGAGTTATGCCGAGGAAGATCTGCCAGGTCTAGGCCTGGTGGACCAACCATGGGAGTTGTGGGAATGCCGGGAAGGGATAGGCGTAAAGGGAGCCTTTTCTCTAGCCAGATGAGATTGCAGTCTGTGTTAGCTAGAGGAATATTCCGACGCCACAAAAGAGCGAAAGGACAAAGGGAACTCGTACCTCCCGTGGCATCATTAATAATTTGTTCCAGCATGTGGCCAAAGAGACAGGCCCCCTGGAAGGGGAGGCCGGTAAGCGACTTCTTGAAGACAAGTCCGCCTGCTGCGTCAGATGGCCACCATATTGCTGGACGCGTGAGCTGCAGAAGCCGCGCATCTAGGGAGGCAGATACTAAATATTTCCCTGCATAGGAAATTTGGTCCGACAGGTCAGCTAGCTCCCCCGGAGGAGCTCCAGCCGGGGTGCTCTTACAAGGCTGTTTGGTCCATCTATCTATGGTCCCTGAGACCCAGGTAGAGGCAATGACCGAGGCACAAAGTAGAAGCAGCCGTTCCAAAGGCTAATTTATCCAGCGGATCTATAATTGTATCCTTTGAACCCATGCCAAGTTGGCAGACAGTCTGGGAACTGACGAGTCCAGAATTGCCGAGGAATTAGTCCAGTTAGCGATGAGCTCAGGAGAGAAGGAATATAGGATGGCGAGATGCTTCCCTGTCTGAAAGCATCTGGTATGGCTCGCATTTCCCCTGGTAAGTACCACTACAAATTCAGTGTGTGGGGCAAAGACCTTGGAAGGTGGTTTGACCGTTTCTCTCGAGAGGAGGAGAGGAAGAGGGATCTCACTGGTCCAGACCAGAGGGCAAGATGGAGCGGGAAAGAAAGTTGTCAGACGTCCATGGGGCTGATGGTAGACATCCTGGTCTCCACCAACCGACAGGCTCCGGAGGGCGAGTGGGTGGGGAATGGAGCTGGGACCGAACCTCTAAGCACGCTTGTGTGCTAGGATCATGGTCCTGTTGTCGGATCAATGAGTATACGGGGTGGCGGTACATGCCGTACTCATAGTCCATAATGTGGGATTACAGGTGTGACTGTTCACCCTGTATCCCTTCTTGTGGCCTAAGTTGAACAAGGCTCGTCGGAAAATCCTGTGACCCACTAGCCATTGCGGTCAGTCACGGACACCAAAGGCGTGACATCCTGGTGAGGTCCGCCCCAGACTGAGACAGAAGGAAAGCCCACCAGGGATAATCATGGGTCTCGGTCTCACCCTTGGTAGGGACTCCTGGACAGGGAGTTGCTGCAGCTGACAAGAGGAAGCAGGAGGACAGGAACGCTCTCCTTATAGGATTAGGCCTGGGAGCAGACCCACTAAATGGATGCCCAAAGGTTAGGGAAACAGGAGAGGGGAGTAATAGACTGCATAGCAGAGTTACTCACAGTAATAGTAGAGTCCTGTAGACTGCTCACGGCTGTAGCTGCGACCGGCATCATGGCACAGGTCCAGGGCACCAGCGATGAGACGGCAACCTAAGGAGGATGCAGGGGACCCCGCTGGAGAAAGCGTGTGCTGGCCAATGTGGTGACCGCTGAAAGGGCGCTGGAACGTGCGCCCTGCTGCGAAGTTGGGGCAAGCAGCGGCATAGAAGTCATGGGCCCGGGAGCACCAAGATGGCGCCGGTGGGCGGGGAATAAATAGATTGTCGGGCGGGAGAAAGCCCGCCCGAAAAAAACGGAAGTGGAGGAGCGCGGTACCGGAAGTAGGCCCCGGCAGAAGCCGGGACCTAAATTAGAAGCCGGCGCCGCCGGAAAAGAGACCGCGGCTCCGAAGCAGTGCGCCGCAGAGCAGCGCGGCCACCTGCCAGGGCCGCCAGAGGGAATGAAATTGCCAGGGTCGCGGCGCCGAAGTAGGCCCCGGCCGAAGCCGGGGCCTAAATTAAGAGGTCGGCGCCGCCGGATATAGGAGACGCCGCCTCGCAGCGCCAAAGCCCGTAGGAAGTAAGTAGCGCGGCAGCCTGCCAAGGCCGCCGCGCAGGCACTGCATTGCAGCCGCAGGGGGAAGTGGTGCCCCTGTAAGAGGTGACATTGCGGCCGCCGAACAGAGCGGCCGCAGGGATGAAGGGGATAGGAAGGGGGAAGCGCGGCGGCCTTTACCACGCGAGATAAGCTCATCTAGGGGCCCCTTGGATCTCTATTAATATAAGATCAGCGCCGCAATAGAGGGTCATGCAGCGCCTATGGGAACTTCTACTCCCACACACTGTGAGGGTGGGCTTCAGGGAAAGATCTGGGGGATATAGGGAAATACTCACCTAAACATCCCACGTCGTCCGCTACTAACCTGAGGGGAATGAGACGTCCACGGCTCTGTGATGGACGTCCTCGTCTCCTCCAACCGACAGGCTCTGGTGGGCGAGTGGGTGGGGGACGGAGCCAGGACCGGACTTCTAAGCACGCTTGTGTGCTAGGCTCTTGGTCCTGGAGAGGGATCTATGAGGATACGGGGTGGCAGTACACGCCGTACTCATAGTCCGCTTTGTGGGACTACAGGTGTGACTGTTCACCCTGTATCCCTCCGGAAAATCTGAAAAGAAACGACGCACATTGAGGTAGATAAGGGTCTAATGAAAGACCCGTGTCCACCTCCTACTGACACTAAGCTAAACTGAATATCCTACTTCCTGTCGGTAGGGTGTACACTGCAGAGGAGGAGCTAACTTTTTTATTTGCATAGTGTCAGCCTCCTAGTGGCAGCAGCATACACCCATGGTTCCTGTGTCCCCCAATGAGAGGCGATAGAGAAAGATATAATTTAATGTAACTTCCAGTGGTTGCGAGTCGAGGGGCTTTCACAATAAATAAAATACAAGGGATGGCTTGCCAGAATCTCACAAATGAATTTGGTTTCTTGGCAATACATTATATCATTAAAGGGATATAACCTACAAGAAAGAGAAGGGAGCTAGAAATAGATGTAAATTTATAAAAATATATTTATTAAATCAGCTGTCATGTGTGGGGAAAAATGCGGGCTCCGGCATGGAGTTGGGGACACGACATATGACGTAAATATACAATCATATGTCGTGAAGGGGTTAAGCCATTAGTGGGACATACTTACCCATTGTTGTAAAGGAGAGAACTTCTCCGAGACAGCTTTCAGAACTTCTTGGCTGATAATTCCACCTGTGGCTGCGGCAAGAGGAGCAAGAAAACCTCGAGCTGTCCAGGAAATCCACTTCACCAAGTGATTGTCAATCGAGGGCTGGAATTCAGGACAATGAGAGAGTTGGGTGAGAATAGGTGAATCTACCAAATGTAGAAATTTTACACTAACGTCATTAACTTCTTTATTATACGGGTTGAAGAGGTAAAAACAAACAAACAAACTAAAATACTAGATGATGAATAAATAAATAAAAAAGAGCAATGATGTCACAACTTCACCACAAATCACTGGGCTCAGCCATTATCTCTATGTAGACATCATATGACTGCTCAGACCAGTGATTGGCTGTAAAGGTCACATGTGATGCAATCCTGATATCAGCGCTGCAGCCTGTCACAGACCTGAAGCAGCGGGAGAGCGGCATTGTTGGAGCAGCAATAAACCAGTACAGAAAATATTAGTTTTACACTCCCCAAGAATCCAGAATAATAAAAAAAAGTCACAGAAACCCCCCTTCAAAACCGACAATAAAAATTCAAAGTTAAAGGGGATGTCTGATTCAAATAATGTCTATTTGTCTCTGTATTAAAAAAACTAATCACACACACTGCTAGCACGCTCCACTAGCCAGGGTTAAAGGTACCTTCACACGAAACGACTTTGTAACGATATCGCTAGCGATCCGTGACGTTGCAGCGTCCTCGCTAGCGATATCGTTTCGTTTGACACGCAGCAGCGATCAGGATCCTGCTGTAATGTCGCTGGTCGCTGAATAAAGTCCAGAACTTTATTTGGTCGTCCGATCGCCGTGTATCGTTGTGTTTGAAAGCAAAAGCAACGATACCAGCGATGTTTTACACTGGTAACCAGGGTAAACATCGGGTTACCAAGCGCAGGGCCGCGCTTAGTAACCCGATGTTTACCCTGGTTACCAGCGTAAAAGTAAAAAAAAACAAACAGTACATACTCACCTGCGCGTCCCCCAGCGTCTGCTTCCTGACACTTACTGAGCGCCGTAAAATGAAAGTGAAAGCACAGCGGTGACGTCACCGCTGTGCTGTTAGGGCCGGAGCTCAGTCAGTGTCAGGAAGCAGACGCTGGGGGACGCGCAGGTGAGTATGTACTGTTTGTTTTTTTTACTTTTACGCTGGTAACCAGGGTAAATATCGGGTTACTAAGCGCGGCCCTGCGCTTAGTAACCCGATGTTTACCCTGGTTACCCGGGGACCTCGGCATCGTTGGTCGCTGGAGAGCGGTCTGTGTGACAGCTCCCCAGCGATCAAACAGCGACGCTGCAGCGATCGGCATCGTTGTCGCTATCGCTGCAGCGTCGCTTCGTGTGAAGGTACCTTTAGAGATGATCCTTTACGCTTTATTCACACATCTCAATTTGGTCCGTTTTTTTTTTTTTTTTTTTTAAACGCCATTCGTTTTCCAAAACCAGGTCTGTGATTTGGGGACACTCCTGGTCTTGGCATGAAATACTGATGACAGAGTGACCAAAAATACTGACGTGTGAATAAAGCCATAAAGGAAGACTTTGTTTACCCAAGCATCACAATGCGCAACATATATAGGTAGCAGTTGTTCAAACCCCAAAATCCATTTAGCCATGTCATTTATTTTTATTTTCTTGAGACCAAAGCCAATTTTGGCCTCTACGGCAATATGTTTTTTTTACACTTTTCTATTGTCAAAGTTTCAAGAGCCATGACTTTTTATGACAATTATTTGAGCATTTGTTTTTTAAAATGGGATTGTTGGTTTTGTGAAATCATTTTGGTGTATAAATTAATTTTTATTAAAGAGGTGGTCCAAAATTAACAATGATTTTAATCCTAAATGGTTGTAAATGGTTGGCTATTTAAAGGGAACCTGTCACGCCCCCGCAGGCGTTTTTAACTAAAAGAGCCACCTTGTGCAGCACTAATTCTGCATTCTGTCAAGGTGGCTCTTTTAGTTGGGGTGCCTGCCAACGCTGAAATATTAGTTTTTAGAATTTGCCTTTCCTACCTGTAGTTTGTCAGGAGGGCATGTCCTTTCCCCCTGACACAAACACATCCCAGTGGTCACTCAGGGCCTCCGTGTGCCGCCTCCACTTCCTTCATTAACGCCCCCTGCGTTGTGATGGGAGTCGAAGGGCAGCGCAAACTGCGCATGCACAAAAAAAAACAACTTACAGCGCAGGCGTCGGGGACGTTAATGAAGGAAGCAGAGGCAGCACCCGGCGCACGGAGGCCCTGAGTGACGGCTGGTAGGCGTTTGAGTCAGGGGGGAAAGACATGCCCCCCTGACAAACTACAGGTTGGAAAGACAAATTCTAAAAACAAATAGTTCAGCATTGGCAGGGACCCCAACTAAAAGAGCCACCTTGACAGACTGCAGCATTACTGCTGCACAAGTGACTCTTTTAGTTAAAAATGCCTGGGGGGGGGGGGGGGGGGGGGGGGTGTGACAGGTTCCCTTTAATGTCATAATCTGATCTTTTCTTATATATTTTAATTAAAAAGTCCCACTACATTATAGGACTTTTTTTTTTGAGAGAGAGAACCCCCAGTGCATGTTGGGATTCTCAAATGAGTCGTCCTCAGGGGGCAGAGGCAGCAGTCACTGCTGTAGCCTCTGATCCCACCCTGAAAGGAAGAGTGAGGTCTGGGCTAGTCCCTACTGTGCTGAACATGCATCAGTTGTCAACTCGGCTCTCTTGCCGCTTGTCACTGCTCATCAGAGCTGGCAAGGGAGAGCTCCGTCTTTGTGCATTAAAAAGAATATTGCATAGTGACAAGATCCTACTGAGCATACATTGGAACTGACAACCCACATATGCTTAGTAGAGAAAGGACTAGCCCAGCCCATGAAATGGAAGATATTGATGACGGTTCGTTTAAGGGTGGGGACTGAGACTGCAGCGGCGACCGGTGACTACTCATCTCAGTAATGCCGTGCACATAAAAGCCGTTCTATGCTGCCTGTCCACATTGGACATTACCTTTCTGAATCCTGCTCATACAGGTACTTATACATATGACCAGGTTTTTAAATACATCAGATAGGGATTGCTCAAATATAGGTATACCTTGACGTTTGGTAGAGCGGCTTAATATACATTTTTTGCAAAAAAAACTATTAGGCTGTGTGCACACGTTGCTGATTTTTCGAGGTTTTTTCGCGATAAAAACGCTATAAAACCACAAAAAAACAGCATACAATATGCATCCCATCATTTAGAATGGATTCCGCATGTTTTGTGCACATGATAAAAAACGCAGCATGTTCATTACTTTTGCGTTTTTTTTGCGGATTTCCCACTATAAAATGCATTGTGAAATGTCCGAAAAAAAAACGCACCAAAAACGCGTCAAAACCGCGGCAAAAACGCATGCAGATTTCTTGCAGAAAATTTCAGGTTTTTCTCAGGAATTTTCTACAAGAAATCCTGACGTGTGCACATAGCCTTAACCAAATACCCTGTATTTTTCCATCCTTTTATTAGCACTTGCTGTTTACTGATATTTTTTTATTGGTTTCACTGTGCTTTTTTTGTGCTTCAGTTTCCTGGTGGTGTGAACAATGTCCCTACAGGCTTGTTCACCGTGTGCACGGCTCATGTGTTTCTGTTTCATCTCAGTAATGCACTGGGGGCTCTCAAGCGAGGTGTTGCCACACATGAAGTAGGTGAAAATAATAATAAAGCAGTTAAATAGCACAGTGAGGAAACAATGGGGGCTTTTTAATTACAGTATATTAGAAAAGAGATGAGATTATTACATTAAAAAGACAGACATTTAGGATTAAAATTTAAGTTAGTTTCGGCCCACACGTTTAACTCTATTGGGATGAGTGTAAACCAACCAACAATCCTGCCATTTTTTCTCACATCTTAAATTTGACACTATTCACGATCCTGTATAGATACAGTGTTCATTTATTTTGTAGGTTTGTATTCATTTTTGAGATACCAAATTTCATAGAGTGATGCTTTACTATTTTATTATAATACATACCCTATTTTGAGGTATATGAGGGCTTATTTATGGAGTGACGAACTAGTTTTCATTGGTACCAATATGTTGTACATGAAACTTTCTTATCACTTTTATACACCTTTATCCTACAGTTTGATATGTTCACAACAATACCAACTCTAAAAACCAGATGTCTCCGTTCCTCCCGGAACCACTTTTAAGCTCCAGTTACTGGATTTCTTCACTGGAGGAGTGCCACCATTTTTGGCGATATTATGCACACAGCCATTTTATCTGTAGACAAACTAGGACTGTTCTTTGAGGGACAAGATGTAGTTTTTCCTGGTACCCCTTTTGGATACATTTGGCTTTTTGATCTCTCTGCAATTTAATTTATTTTAGGAGGCATGAACAGACAATACATCTAAAATTGCTGTTTTAATGGGATTCACATACTTGGGACACGATTGTTTTCATCATTTTTTTCCTTGTCATGAGGCAAGATAAACACAGACAGCAATTCTGTTTTTCATATTTTTATGGCTTTTACTGTGCAGGATAATCAATTTTTTTAGGTAGATGATAATATCAGTGCAGAGATACCAAATGTGTGTTGTTTATGCAGGTTTTTTTTTTTAAGAAAATGTTTTTGTTTTTCTAACACCTACCGTAAGTCAAAGGGGTTAAACTTTTGGGAATGGAGCTCGCGCTGGTCCCAACAAATGCAGCAGGCGCTTAGCTGTATATGGCAGCCGTCTCCTGTTGGCACGGGCACAACTCCTCAGCCTGTGCCATCTCTATGACATAACTCTACCCTGGATTGCCGGAAAGGACTTGCAATCTGCAACTACAGTTATGTCATTTTGCGGAAGGGGTTAATACTAAGAAACTAAGACAGCTATAAGATGGCAGTCTGCTGATAAAGTTGTGTGCCTGAAAACCAGAGATATCGTACATGTGAAAGTATTACCGTACTTCCATATGGAAGATAAATCAATAGTCGCAGATGTAAAATAATCAAACCAATAAATCCTTTAACCCGAGCAGCAATCTTTAGGCTGTGAAACCTACTTTACTCTGCAGATTCTCATTTACAGATGCCGCTAAGGTCTGCATCTCTTCGGCATCCTGAAGGCACCTACAGAAACAAGATTTCATATACATTCATAGTTTTACTCAAACTTGAGACTCAAATCCTAAAATGGTCTTGTTACATAATATGCAAGTAGGGGGCTGCATCACTATTAGTTATGTACAACGACCAGGATAAGTGAGGGGCTACCCTTGTGGGAGCTGGAACACCCAGCTGTGCCCAGCACTGGCCAACTGGAGAATTGTAACAAGATTTTCAATAGTAGCTATTTTTTCCAGGTTTTTTAAGTGCTTAAATTTACATAACCCAATTCCAGCACCAGGTCTCCTTTAGGACTGCACTACACACCAATTCAGGGCGAACGCAGGACCAGCAAGCCATGTTTGTTGGTTTACAGCTGCCCCGTGCCAAAATTAATTTAACACATCCCATACATGTAAGGATAGGGACATGCTGATGATATGAGAACCGATGTATAGTGTGTGTAGTTTGACAATAGGGATAGCAATAATTAATGTTTGGGACTAGCCTAAAGTGGGAGGGACTGCGTTGCAGGGAAAGTCACAATTTCTGGTCACATAGGGCCTGGAGTGTATGACAAGTGGACCCAAGGGTCCAAGGTGAGCAGTGCCACATTCTGGGGGGGTCCCTAAGTGAGAAGAGTCCAAAGTAAGGAGATAGTCACTTCTGTTCCAGATCTGACAAAGAAACAGAGTGAACTTCCGGAGACGGGTCCTGGGAGAAGACACCTAGCAGAGAGGCCAAGAAGTTACAGCTCGCAAGGTAAATGGGCCTGGACAGGACAGAGTACAAAAGATGCACAGATTGCCCGGGCGGGAGTTCCAGAGCGTCAGGGATCTGTAAGCCAAGTCCGGCCATAATGGCACCTTAAGGGGAAGAAAAAGGCGGAACGAGTAAAGGAGTCTTTTGAGCAGGACTTTAAGGTTAAAGCTGGCTTATGGTGAACTAGTGAGAAACAGTGGAAACAGAAGACCAGTAGAAAGAGTAAAAGAGGAAAAAAGTGAAGATGGAGCACAATAGAGAAACAAAGGAAACAGTGTGGAAAATGCTTCAAGATGTAATAGAAACGTTCATAAGACTGTGTACCCACTATCTCTTGTATATATTCCCTACAAAGTTTCTGTTCAGTAAAAAGTTCATTTTCGAATAGTGGTCTCCCTCATTGAGATGTAAAAAATCTGGTCCTGGCAACCAACATCAGTTACATGTGGCCTGCACGAGTGTAGCGCCCTCACAGCACAAGTCTACACACCCAGCCAGGACCCCCACGTTCACGTAATGTGCTGGGGCTCAAGAGACTAGTACCTCGCCCACGGCTGCCGCGCCACGTTACGTACACTCGTCATATTAAAGCGTGCTGGGTAAAACACGTCTGGCAGTTATCATTTACATTTTCAGTACTCATAATAATATATTCAGTGCATCTATTAATGTGGGTGAGGTGACCTAGCAACATTCATGCATAACATCCTAAGCATTGCACAATCAGCTCTTCATGGCTGCATCATACCGCAGTCTTACATTTACTAAAACTACCTTATGTTTGGCAGACGACCGTGCTTCTCCTGGAAATGATCCAATGCCAGCATTGCCACGTGGATGCTTAATGGTGCCTGAAAATTTAGAAGAAAAATAAGGCACACTTACTGAACTGCTCGGGCTTACAAAATACACAATACAAGCTCACATAACTCTCCAGCTTGCAAATCTTTGTTATTCTGCATTTACCAAGGACATTTGTACCGTATTTTTCGGACTACAAGACACACTTTTTCCCCCCCAAAAAAGGGGGGAAAATGAGGGGTGCGTCTAATAGTCGAAATGCAGGCTTACCCCCCCTATCACCCCTACTTTTCAACTTGGCCCTTGAACCCCTAGCCGAACACATTCGTAGCAATGCCAAAATTAAAGGTATCCATACCCAACACAAGGAACACAAAATAAGCCTATTCGTGGACGATATCATTTTGACTTTAACTGACCCCCAAAACTCTTCATCTGAGGTTTTTAGTGAGCTGGACGAGTTCTCAGATCTATCTAACTACAAAATCAACCAATCAAAATCGAACATCCTTCCTCTTAATCTTGACACTAAACAAACGGATGCAATAAAGGATAAAACATCCCTCAACTGGTGCAACAGAGAGATTCCTTATCTAGGTATTACTCTCTGCAACAATCTCCAACTTACGGTGAAGATAAATCTGAGAAATTTGACAGACTCAATAAGCAAAGACTGCTTAATCTTTAAAGAAAAAAATCTCTCTTGGTGGGGAAAAAATTATATCCTTAAAACACATACCCTTCCAAAAATTCTATATGTTCTCCGATGTCTCCCTCTGCCCATCCCGGTCATACTTCTAACAAATATCCAAACCTTGTTCAAAACCTTCTTGTGGGGAGGAAAAAAAGCCAGGACTTCTTCCTCATCATTATACAGGAGGAAAGGGAATGGTGGGATGGGCCTTCCTAACATTATTGCCCATTATCAAACCCTTCTGATTAAACAAAGTGTCCATTGGATTTCCCAACGTGAACCTCCGGCCTGGTTTGACTTGGAATTATTTTTAAATAATGGCAAACAGTTAAGTAATATCATCACTCAAGCAATCTCAAACCATCTTCCTAACTGCAACGCTCACCCTCTATTCCAGGCCATCGCCCAAGCCTGGCGTAAATTCTCCAAACCAAGCAGACGGACACACAAATTCTCCATTCTTAAAAACATACCCCTTACTCTTATCTTTAGTTTATCTAATATAACCCTCCCTACAATCTGGCCAGAATTTAAAATCACAAAATTGGGAGATATCCACAACGGCTCCAATTTCTTAGACTTTTCATCCCTGAGGAAAAACTTTAACATTCCTCACTCCTTTTTCTTAGAATTCATCCTCCTAAAAGATAACGTCCTCGCTTTTCTTAAAAAAAAAAAAGAACTTTACCCACTCCTCAATAAAAGTCTTACTCAATCCTCATCATAAAATCTTCTGGAGTCATGGTTTTCTCTATGACTCTTTCAACAATGACGATAGTTTGTCAAAAAGCCCTTATATGATCACCTGGGAAAAAACCCCAAAATCCACCTTTTCTCCTGAGCAATGGGAAGAAGCTCTCTCCAAAACGTACGACTCCACAATCTCATTCTCTCTTCAAGAAACATACTTTAAAACTATTAGTAATTGGTACCTTACCCCGGCAAAATTAGCACACTTCGGTCCTTCAAACTCATCCTCACCCCTTTGCTGGAGAGACTGCGGCTTCAAGGTAGATCTATTACATATGCTCTGGGAATGTCCTAGAGTCAAAATAGTCTGGTCTTGGATCTCTACCACTCTCAACAAACTCTCTAACAAAACTTTAACCCTCACCCCTCAAATGGCCCTTCTTTCCCTCAACCTGGACGAATTAGACTTGGCACTCCAACCCATTTTTATTCATCTTTGTCTTGTAGCAAAAAATCTCATCACTTTCCACTGGAAAAACAAAACACTCCCAAATCCAGAGGCTATCCTACACCTAGTCCAGCAACATAGATCACATGAACTGAAATTTGCTCTGATTAGCAATCAGTTTGCAAGATTTTACAAAAAATGGAACAAATGGGACAAGGCCTTTCCGTCCCCCATTACTTAATTCCCTCACCACCAAATTCTAGGTGCAATACCATTTAATTTTATACTCTGTGCACTAACGGTTCAATCCTTGTTAAATATTTGCTCACATATGATTGGCCTTAATTGGCTTGCAATCTCTCGTCTGTTTATTTGTCTATGCGTTGGTTTGCAGTTGTTTCGTTTAAACCTTATGACCTGGACATTATGTACCTTATAAGTGTATATCACTGTTATATTGATATTTTTCCCTATGCCCCTCCCTCTTCCAACGCCCCCCCCCCCCCCCTACCGTCCTATCCCACCCTTATTCCCTTTTCTTGCCTGTTATTTTAAAATCCAAATAAAATCTTTGGAAAAGAAATGCAGGCTTACCCGAGGCGGCAGAGGTGCGGTGGCAGAGGTGCGGCGGCATCCCAGCACCTCCTCATCCCAGCACCTCCTCATCCCAGCACCTCTGCCGGTAACCAGTACTGCAACCCTCCCATGGACACCAGGCCGTGGCGTCGCCCACCTAAGCAGGAAGGGACCCTGCTCAGGGGCACGCCGTACCGCATCACCCCACCTCTGCCGACACCATGCCTCCTGTGACCCTGCTCTGCCACCGCCAGCCTTCAGGTAAGATACTGTAAATTCGGACAATAAGACGGACAACCATCTTATAAAAAATCTTTTTTTCTGCAATTTTCACCCCAAATTTGGGGTGCGCCTTATGGTCCGGTGCGTCTTATAGTCCGCGAAATACGGTAATTCTCAGTATTAGTAATGAGCAATTTATCACCTGGATTGCTAGAATCTGGTGGTAGAATATCAGGACCCCATGGATGTATTTAAAATTTATCGTTAACCCCTTCATGACCCAGCCTATTTTGACCTTAATGACCTGGCCATTTTTTGCAATTCTGACCAGTGTCCCTTTATGAGGTAATAACTCAGGAACGCTTCAACGGATCCTAGCGGTTCTGAGAATGTTTTTTCGTGACATATTGGGCTTCATGTTAGTGTTAAATTTAGGTCGATAATTTCTGCGTTTATTTGTGAAAAAAACGGAAATTTGGTGAAAATTTTGAAAATTTCGCAATTTTCACATTTTGAATTTTTATTCTGTTTAACCAGAGAGTTATGTGACACAAAATAGTTAATAAATAACATTTCCCACATGTCTACTTTACATCAGCACAATTTTGGAAACAAATTTTTTTTTTGCTAGGAAGTTATAAGGGTTAAAATTTGACCAGTGATTTCTCATTTTTACAACAAAATTTAACAAAACCATTTTTTTTAGGGACCACCTCACATTTGAAGTCAGTTTGAGGGGTCTATATGGCTGAAAATGCCCAAAAGTGACACCATTCTAAAAACTGCACCCCTCAAGGTGCTCAAAACCACATTCAAGAAGTTTATTATCCCTTCAGGTGTTTCACAGCAGCAGAAGCAACATGGAAGGAAAAAATTAACATTTAAATTTTTAGACACAAAAATGATCTTTTAGCAACAATTTTTTTATTTTCCCAAGGGTAAAAGGAGAAACTGGACCTCGAACGTTGTTGTCCAATTTGTCCTGAATACGCTGATACCTCATATGTGGGGGTAAACCACTGTTTGGGCGCACGGCAGGGCTCAGAAGGGAAGGAGCGCCATTTGACTTTTTGAATGAAAAATTGGCTCCAATCTTTAGCGGACACCATGTCGCGTTTGGAGAGCCCCCGTGTGCCTAAACATTGGAGCTCCCCCACAAATGACCCCAGTTTGAAAACTAGACGCCCCAAGGAACTTATCTAGATGCATAGTGAGCACTTTAACCCCCCAGGTGCTTCACAAATTGATCCGTAAAAATGAAAAGGTACTTTTGTTTTTTTTTTTTTTTTTTTCCACAAAAAATTTCCTTTAGCCTCAATTTTTTCATTTTCACATGGGCAACAGGATAAAATGGATCCTAAAATTTGTTGGGTAATTTCTCCTGAGTACGCCGATACCTCACATGTGGGGGTAAACCACTGTTTGGGCACACGGCAAGGCTCGGAAGGGAAGGCGCGCCATTTGACTTTTTGAATGGAAAATTAGCTCCAATCGTTAGCGGACACCATGTTGCGTTTGGAGAGCCCCTGTGTGCCTAAACACTGGAGCTCCCCCACAAGTGACCCCATTTTGGAAACTAGACCTCCCAAGGAACTATTCTAGATGTGTGGTGAGCACTTTGAACCCCCAAGTGCTTCACAGAAGTTTATAACGCAGAGCCATGAAAATAAAAAATAATTTTTATTTTCTCAAAAATGATTTTTTAGCCCGAAATTTTTTATTTTCCCAAGGGTTACAGGAGAAATTGGACCCCAAAAGTTGTTGTCCAGTTTCTCCTGAGTACGCTGGTACCCCATATGTGGGGGTAAACCACTGTTTGGGCACACGTCGGGACTCGGAAGCACCATTTGACTTTTTCAACGCAAGATTGGCTGGAATTAATGGTGGCACCATGTAGCATTTGGAGACCCCCTGATGTGCCTAAACAGTGGAAACCCCTCAATTCTAACTCCAACACTAACCCCAACACACCCCTAACCCTAATCCCAACCCTAACCACAACCCTAACCCCAACACACCCCTAACCCTAGTCTTAACCCTAATTCCAACCCTAACCCTAAGGCTATGTGCCCACGTTGTGAATTTTTGTGCGGATTTTTCGCACCGTTTTTGAAAAATCTGCAGGTAAAACGCACTGCGCTTTACCTGCGGATTTACCGCAGATTTCCAGTGTTTTTTGTGTGGATTTCACCTGTGGATTCCTATTATGGAGCAGGTGTAAAACACTGCGGAATCCGCACAAAGAATTGACATGCTGCGGAAAATACAACGCAGCGTTTCCGCGCTGTATTTTCCGCACCATGGGCACAGCGGATTTGGTTTTCCATAGGTTTACGTGGTACTGTAAACGTGATGGAAAACTGCTACGAATACGCAGCGACCAATCCTCTGCGGATCCGCAGCCTAATCCGCACCGTGTGCACATAGCCTAATTCTAACCCTAATTCCAACCCTAGCCCTAATTGTAACTCTAACCCTAATTGCAACCCTAACCCCAATTCTAACCCTAATTCTAACCCTAATTCTAACCCTAGCCCTAAGTGCAACCCTAGCCCTAAGTGCAACCCTAGCCCTAAGTGCAACCCTAACTGCAACCCTAACCCTAAGTGCAACCCTAACCCTAAGTGAACCCTAACCCTAAGTGAACCCTAACCCTAAGTGCAACCCCAAGTGCAACCCTAACCCTAAGTGCAACCCTAACCCTAAGTGCAACCCTAACCCTAAGTGCAACCCTAACCCTAAGTGCAACCCTAACCCTAAGTGCAACCCTAACCCTAAGTGCAACCCTAACCGCAACCCTAACCCTAAGTGCAACCCTAACCCTAAGTGCAACCCTAAGTGCAACCCTAACTGCAACCCTAACCCTAAGTGCAACCCTAACCCTAAGTGCAACCCTAACCCTAAGTGCAACCCTAACCCTAAGTGCAACCCTAACCCTAAGTGAACCCTAACCCTAAGTGCAACCCCAAGTGCAACCCTAACCCTAAGTGCAACCCTAACCCTAAGTGCAACCCTAACCGCAACCCTAACCCTAAGTGCAACCCTAACCCTAAGTGCAACCCTAACCCTAAGTGCAACCGTAACCCTAAGTGCAACCGTAACCCTAAGTGAACCCTAACCCTAAGTGCAACCCTAGCCCTAAGTGCAACCCTAGCCCTAAGTGCAACCCTAGCCCTAAGTGCAACCCTAGCCCTAAGTGCAACCCTAACCCTAAGTGCAACCCTAAGTGCAACCCTAACCCCAAGTGCAACCCTAACCCCAAGTGCAACCCTAACCCCAAGTGCAACCCTAACCCTAAGTGCAACCCCAAGTGCAACCCTAACCGCAACCCTAACCCTAAGTGCAACCCTAACCCTAAGTGCAACCCTAACCCTAAGTGCAACCCTAACCCTACCCCTGACCCTACCCCTAACCCTACCCCTAATGGAAAAACAAAAATAAATATAATTTCTGTATTTTATTATTGTCCCTACCTATGGGGGTGATAAAGGGGGGGTTTATTTACAATTTTTTTTTATTTTGATCGCTGTGATAGAACCTATCACAGCGATCAAAATGTACCTGGAAAGAATCTGCCGGCACTGCGCATGCGCCCACCATTTTGGAGGATGGCGGCGCCCACGGAGAAGACCGAGGACACCGGGAGGGACATCAGAGCTCGGTAAGTATGGGGGGGGGGTGCGATCGGAGCACGGGGGGGATAGGAGCACGGGGGGAGCAGACAGGAGGACGGAGGGGAGCATGGGACATGACAGGACGGAGAGGAGATCGGTGGCGGTGGGGGCAGATCGGGGTCTCCAGCCGTGGCAGATGCTATTGCAGCATCGGCTATGGCTGGATTGTAATATTTCACCAATTTTCATAGGTGAAATATTACAGATTGCTCTGATTGGCTGTTGAAAGTGAAACAGCCAATCAGAGCGATCGTAGCCACGGGGGGGGGGGGGCTAAAGTACCATTCCCCCTGTCCCTGTAGGTCGGGTGAAATTGGAGTTAACCCTTTCACCTGGCCTGCAGGGACGCGATCATTCTGTGACACAGCATATGCGTCACAGGTCGGATTGGCACAGACTTTCATGAGGCATACGCTGTGTCACAGGTCGGGAAGGGGTTGAAGATTATTATTTTTATTCTTTATTTATATAGCCGTTATTATTCACTTAATTGATTTAGGGATTAAATCAGACTTTGCTGTTTTTTTTGCAAAAAAAAAAACAAAACAAAAAAAGGGAGCCAGGACTAAAGTAAAAGCATTATAAAAAACCTGCAATAAAAATCCTAAAATACAGATGAGGACAAATCGTTGGATGAGCCACTGTAAACACCCCAATAGTATGAAAATTATCAGTCATTTCTCTCTCTTTTTTTTTGCAGTTTGAATACCAAAACTTACACCAAAAGTGGAGCCAAACACAGAATGCTTTTTTACCAACGACTCGGTGATCTTGCAAGCCTTAGGGTACTGTCACACAGTGGCACTTTGATCGCTCCGACGGCACGATCCGTGACGTTGCAGCGTCGCTTGACATAGTTGCGATGTAGAAGTCATACGGGACATTGGGAATATAATGCACACCTTTGTTACACGCTGCGATCATGCCCCCACAGCGGGACACTTGACGACGAAATAAAGTTTCAAACGATCTGCTACGACGTACGATTCTCAGCGGGGTCCCTGATCGCAGTAGCGTGTCAGACACAGCGATATCTTAACTATATCCCTGGAACGTCACGGATCGTGCCGTTGTAGCGACCAAAGTGCCACTGTGTGACAGTACCCTTACTAGGGTACTGTAATAGACTATACAACAGATCAAAATCTAGATTTGCCCAATCTACCATTTCTTTTTGGAGTGTGAATCAAATAAAAAAAAGAAAAGAAAAAAGCGTAGTTACTCACCGATAACGGTGTTTCTCAGAGCCCACGACAGCACTACCAGAGAGGGGATCCGCCCTTCAGGGACAGGAAACCTACAGGATAAAAGGGCGGTACCTCTTCCCTGCATCAGTTTTGTTTACAGAGCATCGGAGGTCCTCCAGGTTAGTCACAACAACAAAAAATATACAACTTTATCATATTGCTTAACAAGTGAACACCGTGTCCGTGTCGCGTATAAAAAAACCCACATTTTATGCAAAAGAATGTGCTCAACGCACACGTGAGGGTGGAATAAGCAGGTGCTGTCATGGGCTCTGAGAAATACCGTTATCGGTGAGTAACTACGCTTTACTCAGTCGCCCATGACAGCACTACCAGAGAGAATTGCAGAGATTAATGCTTAGGGAGGGACCACAGCCTGCAGAACCCTTCTTCCGAAGGTTAAGTCAGATGAAGAGGCTAGGTCTAAGCGGTAGTGTCTAAAAAAGGTTGAAGGTGATGACCACGTGGCTGCCTTACAAATTTGATCTAATGGTACCTCCTTTCGGCCCAGGAGGTCGCCATAGCCCTTGTAGAGTGGGCCTTCAGACCCTCTGGAACTGTGTTCCCGGTGGACGAGTACGCCAGGGCTATCGCATCTGTTATCCACCGTGCTATAGTGCCTTTGGAAGCCCTGAGTCCTTTCCTGAAGAGACCCTTCCTTCTTATGCTGCTGGGTGGTTTTAATATATTGAACTAGACACCTTCTCACATTTAGTGTGTGGAATTTTTCTTCTTTCTTATTTCTAGGGTCTGGACAAAAGGAAGGAAGGATTAGTTCCTTAGACCTATGGAATGTGGACGCAATTTTTGGTAGATAGGCAGGGTCTGTTTTTAGTACAACCTTGTCATCCAGGATTTGTGTAAAGGGAGGGTTTGCAGACAAGGCTTGGAGATCACTTTTTCTGCGGGCCGATGTCAGGGCTATCAGGAGGGCCGTTTTAAGTGATAGAATCCTAAGGGGTACTGATTCTATAGGCTCAAATGGGGATTCCGTTAAAGCTGACAAGCCTAAGTTTAAATCCCAGGTTGGTAATCTATGTATAGTTACAGGTTTAGACCTTGCGGCTGCTCTGACAAACCGTATTACCCAAGAGTTGGCCGCTATGTTTTCACAGTACAATGCTCCTAGAGCTGCTATCTGTACTTTTAAGGTACTTACTTGAAAGGCCTAGGTCTAACCCCTTTTGTAGAAATTCTAATATTTCAGCAACTGGGACCCCGTCTTGCAACCTTACCCCGGAGGAGGACAAAAATTTGTTCCAGGTTTTGCCATATATTTTTGTGGTCACAGGTTTTCTACTTTTCATTAGTGTAGAAACTAGCTTGTCGGAAAACCCCCTTTCCTTCAATAGTGACCTCTCAAATTCCACGCTGTCAGGTGGAGATTCTCTGACTGAGGGTGGAACACCGGTCCCTGTGACAGGAGGTCCGGAAGATCCGGAAGAACCCAGGGATCGGTGATCGATAGCATCCTTAGCCAGGAGAACCATGCCCTTTTGGGCCAGAAGGGGGCTATTAGGATGAGCCTGGATCTGTCCTGTCTGATTTTCCGCAGGACTGCTGGAATGAGGATAGTGGGAGGAAATGCATATGCAAGTCTGTGTCCAGGGAATCGTAAATGCATCTACAGCCTGAGGGTTCCCCCTGGGATCAAGGGAGCAAAAGGTTTCCACCTTTCTGTTGTGTATGTTTGCGAAGAGGTCTATTACAGGGATTGCCCACAGCTCTATAATTTTGTTGAAGATGTCCTGATTTAGAGACCATTCCCCTTGCTTTAGTTGGGTACGACTCAGGAAGTCCGTTTTCTGGTTCTCTACACCTTTTATATGTAGGGCCGATAGGGATAGAAAGTTGTTTTGTACCAAGCTGAAAATTTCGGAGGTGATTTTCATTAATGTTTGAGACCTGCTCCCTCCTTGGTGGTTTAAGTAGGCTACTACTACTCTGTTGTCCGAAAATATTCGGACATGATGCCCTTGTAATTTGTCTAGGAAGAATATTAATGCATGACTCACTGCCCTCAGTTCTTTTTGGTTTGAGGAAGCCCCGAGTTCCTGACTTGTCCATACCCCCTGAGTGACTCTGTTGTCCAGATGAGCCCCCCCACCCTGTGGGACTTGCGTCTGTGGTAACTATCTGAGACACCTCTATCAGCCAGGGAATCCCTTTTGATAGGTTTGCTGGGATTTAACCACCAAGTTAGGGAATGAATAGTAGGTAAACTTAGAGTCTTACGACCCTCTAACCGTCCCCTTAGCAAATTCTGGTTCCTTAAAATGTCCCACTGGAGCGGTCTCGTGTGGAGCTGTGCCCACTGAACTGCTGGAAGGCAAGCAGATAGGGACCCCAGTAACGACATCACCTTTCTCAGAGACATGGATGGGTTTGAGCAAGCTTCCGACACTAGATGTATTATCTTTTGTCTTTTTTAGACTGGGAGGCAACATTCTTGAGAACTTGAGTCCAAAGTAAGACCCAAAAATTCCTGAACCCTGGTTGGTTCTAGTTTTGATTTTTGAAGGTTCACCAGCCAGCCTAATTTTTTTTAGAGTGTCTATCACTCTGTCGCATTGCTGACGGCAGAGTTGGGCCGAGTTGCTCACAATCAGAAAGTCGTCCAAATATGGAACAATCAAGATGTCTTCCTCTCTTAGATGTGCCATCATCTCTGCTATCAATTTGGTGGAGATGCGAGGTGCAATTGATATGCCAAAGGGAAGAGCTCAGTATTGGTACTCCCTTATCTGTCCTTTTATGACTACTGCCAGTCTTAGGAATTTTTGAGAGTTCTTGTGGATGGGGACGTGATAATAAGCGTTGCTGAGTTCTAGAACTATCATAAAACAGTTTGGAAACAAGTTTTTATTGTTGATTTTATTGACTCAATTTTGAATCTCTGGTTCTTTACATAAGTATTTAACTTCCGTAAGTTTATTATAGTCCGGAAGGTCCTGTCCGGCTTGGGAACCAGGAATAATGGGGAGTAAAATCCCTTTCCTCTCTCCAGAGGGGGGACTTCCTGGATGACAGCTTTGTCTATCAGTTTCAAAATTTGTAGTTCTAGAGTTTCTTGTTGTTTTGTTGTTGAGGAGAGGACCTCAGCGGTGTTACCACATAGTTCCGGGGGGGGGGGGGGAAATAAAAATTCTATTCGAAGCCCTGCTCCTATTAAATTTAGTATCCAAGGGCTGGTCGAGATTTTCTCCCAGGCCGGGAGGAATTGAGACAATCTCCCTCCCACCCTGGGGGAGACGTCACTTGGGGGGGGGGGTTTGTTTCTATCCCGTGAGGAATTACCGAAAAGGAACCCCCTGTCTCTTCTTTTCCCATCATCCCATCGGTTTTGTTCCCTTGGTGGTCTTTTCCTAAAAAACTTACTATTCCGAAAGGGCTGCTTAGTAAACGTTGGGGCCAGGTTGGGGAACCCTTTCTTTTAGTTACCTGCTTTCTGCAGGATATCGTCCAGAGTCTCTCCAAACAGAAACTTGCCCTCACATGGGATTGAACAAAGTTTTTGCTTGGTTTGTAAACCACCTGGCCAGCTCTTTAGCCATAAGGTTCTACGCGCTGCATTCGAAAGAAGAGCAGATTTAGATGCTAGTTTAATTGAGTCGGCCGATGAATCTGCCAGAAATGCCGCGGCTCCTCTAATCATAGGGATAGACTCTAAAATTTTATTTCTGGGCACCCCATCCCTTAGCTGTTTTTCTAAGTTATCAACCCAGAACATTAAGGATCGTGACGTGCAAGCAGCTGCTATGGCTGGTCTTAAACATCCCCCTGCCACTCCCAGGCCCCTTTAAGAAAAGTATCTGCTCTTTTATCAAGAGGATCTTTCAGGGTTCCCATATCCTCGAATGGTAATGCAAACATTTTTGAGGCCTTAGCTACCGCAACGTCGAGTTTGGGGGCTTTATCCCACGAAGTAGAAGCCTTCTCTTCAAAGGGATATTTCCTTTTTATCGAGGGAACCGATGTGTTCTTCCTCTCTGGCTTTTCCCACTCCTTTTTAATTATTAACGCTTGTATGTTTTCATTAAGGGGAAAAACTTTACGCTTTTTTTGGCATAGTCCTCCAAACATGATATCCTGTACTGTTTTGTCAGGACGAGGGTCCAATACCCCCATCGCCGATCTTACTGCCTTTACAAGGGCGTCAACCTCATCTAGGGGGAAGCAATGAAGACCTCCACTCTCATTATCCGAAGAAGAGAAGGAGGAGTCCTGTGTATCTGAGTTTCCACTCTCAGAGCTGGAAGAATCAGAATTCCTATAAGGAATAGGTTCCTACTGACTTTCTTTTCACCTTTAAGGGAGTTAAACACAGTTTCCACCTCTGATTTAATTACGGATCGTAACTCAGAGGCGAAGTTTGGGGTTTCCTCACAGAGGACTCGTCCTATACAGGAGTCACATAACTTCTTATCCCAAGATTGCGGTAAAGCTTTTTCGCACAAGGGGCAGGTTCTGTGTTTTGTTTTTCCCGTTCTCTTCCTTGCCTAAGATAAATGGAGAAGAGGGACCCCAATTACAAAAAATGAGCTTTCACGAAGATCACTCACCAATCTGACGCAGCCACAGGTACCGGTTCTGGAGGAGGGGTAGGATCCTGAAGTGTGAGATCCGTAGATGGTGGCTGGTTCACCACGCTGGAGTTCTGGCTATGCTGCGTGGAATGGCTACCAGACCGAGAACTCCGGGTGCCAGCAGAAGTTCGTTTCTTCTGTGCGTCCGGCTTCGGTCGCTGGTGGTGGCGCTGCTGCTGCTGTGGCGGCGGCTGGATCTGCTGATCGCCGTCTTCCATGGTACTACCTTGGGACGGCATGCAGCAAGGAGCTTCCATGTCCACCTTCTTTTTAAAGCTGGCGCTTATTATCAGCCCCGCCCTCTGTGGCTGCATTATTGAGGAAGCGTTCGTCATTTTTTTTTTTTTTTTTTTAAACTCTACTGCGCATGCGCGCGCAGTCAGGGACCCGGAAATGAAGAAATCTGGTTCCGGGGCAGCACCATCTTGGTGCACCTCACTCACTGCGCCGCCCCCGAACCGGAAGTCCTCTCACCACATCCGGTGCGGCACCATCTTGGAATGCAGGTGCCCTGTACGCGGCAGAATGCCGGGAGCCCCTAACTCCTATCCGGAGTGGCGGCTGCGCTTCCCCCCGCTCACGCTCCGGACCCATCGGTCGTAGCCGTGGCAGCCTCGGACACCGCACCATCCGTGGCAGGGGACCCCCAGCTGCCAGAACTCGGACTGGCCGGCTCCGGATTCCTCAGTCGGTCTTCAGGTTCCGGTCTTCTTTAGCAGGTACCGTTCTAGAAGGTTCCCCGTCAGGGACAGGAAACCAAACTGATGCAGGGGAGAGGTACCGCCCTTTTATCCTGTAGGTTTCCTGTCCCTGAAGGGCGGATCCCCTCTCTCTGGTAGTGCTGTCATGGGCGACTGAGAAAAAACACTTGACGCAATACAGTGGCTCAGTGGCTAACACATGTAGCCTTGCAGTACTGAGGTACTGGGTTCAAATCTACCACGGGCAAAATTTTTAAGGAGTCAGTATGTATGCCTCGTTTTTGCTTGGGTTTTTACAGGTTATCTCCTACACTCCAAAGTCATTTATAAAGAATTTAGATTGTGAGCCCCAATGGGGACAGTAACGACAATGTCTGTAAAGTGGTGTAGAATAATGATGAGCGAATGTGCTAGGATACATTGTTATCTGAGCATGCTTCATGTGCTAACAGAATGTCTTCGAAGTACTAGTAAAATATGTTCAAGTCTGTTCGACAGCTGCAACACATCCGGAGCTGGGACTCGCAAATTATTCGAGCACGCTTAAGACACTCGGTTAGCACATGAGCATGCTCAGATAAATTATCCGAGTATGTTCGCTCATTACTACTGTAGCATTAATGGCGCTTTATAAGTAAAATACATAAAAGCTCTAATGTACTGTATATACTCGAGTATAAGACGACCCGAGAAAAAGCTGAGACCCCTAATTTTGCAACAAAAAACTGGGAAAACTTATTGACTCAAGTATAAGCCTAGGGTGGAAAATGCACCAGCTACCAGCAAATGTCAAAAATAAAAATAGATACCAATAAAAGTAAAATTGAGACATCAGTAGGTTAAGTGTTTTTGAATATCCATATTGAATCAGGAGCCCCATATAATGCTCCATACAGCTCATGATGGGCCCCATAAGATGCTCCATGCAAAATGCGCCCCATATAATGCTCCATAATATTTATGATGGGCCCCATAAGATGCTCCATATTAAAAATATGCCCCATATAATGCTGCACAAATGTTGATTATGGCCCCATAAGCTGCTCCATACAGACATTTGCCCCATATAATGCTCCACGAATGTTGATTATGGCCCCATAAGATGCTCCATAGACTATTATGCCCCATATAATGCTGCACAAATGCGGATTATGGCCCCATAAGATGCTCTATATAAAAAAAAAGTGCCACATATAATGCTACATACAGTTCATTATGGCCCCATAAGATGCTCCATATAAAACTATGCCACATGTAATGCTGCTGCAATAAAAAAAAATAAAATGAAAAAAATGACATACTCACCTCTCGTTGCTGCCCGCTGCTCCTCAGAGTCCAGTCTCTCTGCAGTGACTGTTCAGGCAGAGGGCGGCGCGCACACTAAAACATCATCACGCCCTCTGACCTGAACAGTCACTGCAGAGGACGCGGAAGACGGAGCGGCGGTGGAACGAGGAAAGGTGAATATGAAATGCTCGCCTGCTCCCGGCACGGTCCCTGGCAGCTTCTCCTGGACAGATGGTCTCCGGGAGCCGGTAGTTTCATCCTCTCTTCAGCAGTCACTGGTACCGCTCATTACAGTAATGAATATGCAGCTCCACCCCTATGGGAGTGGAGTCCATATTCATTACTTTAACGAGCGGTACCACGTGACCGCTGAACAGAGGAAGAGCTGCGGGCGCCGGAGACCATGGGACATGCAGGGACCGTGACAGAAGCAGGTGAGTACGTGACAGTCGTCGCTCCCCCTCACCCGCCGACCATGACTCGAGTATAAGCCGACAGGGGCACTTTCAGCCCAAAAAAATGGTCTGAAAAGCTCAGCTTATACTCGAGTATACACAATATATAAACTCAGAGAAGGAAATATTGAGGAACACCGTATGCTTCTCATTATGACATTAGACTTTATACAATATATTTCTAATAGCATTCTCATTTTATTTACCTCAAGTTTGCTGAAATCTGCAATCAGATATTTTGGGTCCATTAACTGTTTTTCTAGTCTTTCCTATAAAAAAAAAAAAAAAAAAAAGGAAAAAAAAAAAAGTTTTCTATTAAGAACAGTGAAGGTTATGTTCTGCTGCTAAATATAAGCGGAGGAGGAAGCATCATTCAGTAAGGGAATATTTGCAATATACCGAATCTTTTATTGGGAATTCGTGGGATGATGCAATTTAGGAAAGTCCTTCAGCCAATTTTAGCGAGAAAGTTATTTATAAAAGAAAAAAAAAAAAAAAAAAAAGAGAGAGGTTTGGTGCAGTGTTAGCCAGTTGGAACATTAATGCTCTCAGTGTGAAAAACAAGAGTCTTGTAGTTATAATACCTTTTAAAAGGGAACCTGTCACCCCCAAAATCGATGATGAGCTAAGCCCACCGGCATCAGGGGCTTATAAGCCCCCGATGTATCCTGAAAGATGAGAAAAAGAGGTTAGATTATACTCACCCAGGGGCGGTCCCGCTGCGGTTTGGTCCGATGGGCGTCGCAGTCCGGGGACTCCCATCTGCTTATGATCACGTCCTCTTCACGCTGCGGCTCCGGCGCAGGCGTACTTTGTCTGCCCTGTTGAGGGCAGAGCAAAGTATTGCAGTGCGCAGGGAGCGAGAAAGGTCAGAGACCCGGCGCCTGCACACTGCAGTACTTTGTCTGTTGAGGGCAGACAAAGTACGCCTGCGCCGGAGCCGCAGCGTGAAGACAAGAAGAGGACGTCATCGTAAGAAGATGGGAGGCCCTGGACCACGACACCCACCGCAGCGGGACCGCCCCTGGGTGAGTATAATCTAACCTATTTTTCTCATCTTTCAGGATACATCGGGGGCTTACCTACAGCATTACAGAATGCTGTAGATAAGCCCCTGATGCTGGTGGGCTTAGCTCATCTTCTATTTTGGGGGTGACAGGTTCCCTTTAATGGCTAACAAAAATAAAATAAATGATGTTACAAAGCAAGCTTTCAGGATTTCTTAGGACCCATCCTCCGGTATTGTATAACAAAGTTTGTAACATCATTATTTTATTTTTGCTAGCCATTAAAATGTACCATAACTAGAGTTGAGCGAATTTCTTCTTGTCCCCGCTTATTCGGCAAGCTATAGTGCTTACTCAATAACCTGCAGAGGGAACCCCGGATACACGGAGCGCGCCGGCTGATCGGCACCACAGCTGCATGTGTCGCGGCTGTGTGACAGTCACAACACATTTATGGATAGCCCAACACACAGGCTCTCCATGCATGAGCTGTGAGTGACACAGCTGCGACACATGCAGCCTCGGTGCCGATCAGCTGGAGCGCTCCATGTATCTGGGTTCCATCTGCAGCTTATTTGGCAAGCGCTATAGCTTGCCGAATAAGCGGGGACCTGAAGAAATTCGCTCAACTCTAATCATAGCTACAAGATTATCTTGTTTTTCACACTGAGAGCATAGTTATATATAAGGAACATATACAGTATACTATATTTACATTGTTCTGTACATAACCAATATTATACATTTGTGGAATGGGAGCTCATTAGCTAGTAAACATCTCTGCTGTTTCCCTCCAACTGCTACCAAGTATTGCTTATTTCTTTATGACATGATCAGCGGTCATTGAATTGATTTTCGCCTTCACTCCTTGGCTGTGCTTACACGTTGCAGTCATGCTGCGTCTTTTAACCTCCTCAGCCCTGTGCGGTTGCGATCTTTCCACCGTTTCCCAATGCAAATCACCTATCTTTGGAAGAAAACAGCTGCTTAACCTGCAAAACCGTGTGGTTGAACGCAATTAATAACCATGTTTTGTAGGCGAAACAGTGTTTCCCTAAGTAATTGTGCAGGTAAACAGAGGAAACACTGCAGTGGCACAGGGCTGTTGTGGCTAAAAGCCGCAGCATGGCGCGTGTACGTGTGCGCATGCACGTGTATGTGGCCTACTACATCTACTTTTTTCTATTCTCCAAAAACCTCTCTTACCCTAAGAATAGAAGGGGATGTCTGGCCTTAGGGTACAAATCTGCAGTCGCTCTACTTGAGTGCAGACTTCTGAATTCTCATAGCACGCTGTGAGGTTTCTCTGGTGCCAGGAGTGGGCAGTCATGTGAGCGCTATTTGCACATTTCACAACCAACTACACTCAATACACTAATATTGGAGCAAGATCACGCACATCTAATCGGCACGTGACCGTATGTATGCAAATTACATATTTGCAATCACGAGCTCTCTGACGGCAATGGACAATCTGCTTAGCGAACAGTGTCATAACTGATAACTTGTACCCTAAATCCAGAAAACCCCTTTAATATAATTACTATTTCAGCTGAAAGCAGGTTTTTTTGAAGTTACACTTTACCAAACATATGCCTAGCGCATTTCTCAGGAGCTACTTACGAAGGTGAATGATTGTGGCATTTTAATCTGAACAGCTAGCCCACCATGCTCGTATGGGTCCATGTCTGACGTATCACCAATGCTGAATGAGTAAGGCGATGTAACTGCAAAGAGTATAAAAGTTATAAGAGACAGATATAGTTCACACACTGAATATATTCTGGGAAAAAAGAGAAAAAAAAAGTACAAATATGCAAAAATAAAAAAACAAAATATCACAGTCCTTGTACTGTGTGGGCGAGTACCGTATTTTTCGGACTATAAGACGCACCGTACCATAAGATGCACCCCAAATTTGGGGTGAAAATTGCAGAAAAAAAGTTTTTTATAAGATGGGGGTCCGTCTTATTGTCCGAATTTAAGATCTCTTACCTGAGGGCAGGCAGTGGCAGAGCAGGGTCACAGGAAGCATGGTGGTGGCAGAGGTGAGGTGATGCTGAGGTGCGGTGGGCGGAACGGCGTGCACCTGAGCAAGGTCCCATCCTGCTTAGGTGGGCGACACCATGGCCTGGTGTCCATGGGGAGGTTGTGGCAGTGCTGTGGCGGCGGCAGATGTGCGGTCACTTCCTCAGGTGGTGGCGGCCAGGGTCGCTTCCACATTTGAGGTGACGCCGCAGCCCGGTATTGAAGGAGAGCAGCAGAGCTGGGTGAGTCACGGTTTTCCCGGTGGCGGCGGCCATCTTCCTGAGGCCGCGCGTGCGCAGATTCAATACTCTGCTTCCCAGGGCTTCAGGAAAATGGCCGCGGGAGGCCGCGCGTGCGCAGATGGAAGCAGAAAACTCAATCTGTGCACGCGCGGCTCACCCGTAACTCACCCAGCTCTGCTGCTCTCCTTCAATACCGGACCACGGCGTCACCGCAAATGTGGAAGGGACCCTGCTCACGCCATACCGCTCACCGCGCCACATCATCCCCGCACCTCTGTCGCTGCCACAATGCCGGTAAGCCTGCATTCCAACTATAAGACGCACCCCCCATTTTCCTCACAATTTTTTTGGGGGAAAAATGCGTCTTATAGTCGGAAAAATACGGTTTTCAATATACGAGGATCTGTAGATAAGTCTTTGGCTTTGTGATCTTTTTTTGTCTCTATGGTAACGAATGTTACATCACATGAAGGCCTTGTGTCTAATATATGTTTTCAAAATTTTGTGTTTTTTAGCTTATGGCAACAGTGTTCTACCCATGTGGGAAAACAAAATGGTGGAGTCTAATGCGATATTCACAGCAAATGAGAGCAGAGGAGTGATAAAATTCTTGTTTCTGCAAGGAAAGTCTGCGAAGGATATTCATGGTGATATGTCGCAGACATTGGGGATCAATTCCCTTCATATTCTACAGTTAAGAACTGAGTTGTCAAATTTAAAACGGGCCACTTCAGTGCCAACAATGAGGAACGTCCTGGATGACAGAGAGTGGTTGTTCCAGATATTGTCGATGCTGTGCACAACCTCATACTGGAGAATCGGCGAATTTCAGCTAAAGCAATAGCATACATCATGGGGATTTCCCATGAACGTGTTTGTGTAAATATCCATGAACATTTGGACATGAAGAAGCTATCTGCAAAGTGAGTCCTAAATATGTTTGACAACAGATCAGAAAAGCATGAGAGTGAAAACTTCCCAGTCCATTTGTCAGCATTTCCAGACTGATAAGAACCTCCTGGATCGACTGGTCACTATGGATGAGACCTGGACTTATTTGTATGACCCTGAAACCAAGCAGCAGTTAAAAGAGTGGAGACACAGTGGTTCTCCTTGTCCAAAGAAGTTCAGGGTGCAAAAAAATCAGCCTTTAAGGTGATGGCGCCTGTGTACTGGGAAAAGGAGGGCGTGCTGCTAGTGGACTACCTTCAAAAAAGGGTTCCATCATCAGTGCAAGGTATTACATTGAACTTTTGGACCAATTGAAGGCAGCTCTGAAGGCCAGAAGGCGCGGCAAGCTGTCCAAAGGAATCTTATTCCTGCAAGACAACGCCTCTGCTCACACTGAAAAAGCAACCAAGGCAAAACTGTGGAGCTGGGCCTCCAGCTGGTTGATTACCCACCTTATTCACCACATCTAGCTCCCTCTGACTATCACCTGTTTCCAAACCTGAAGAAACATCTCAAGGGAACCAAATTTCACATAATTTCTGATGCCATGGCTGTTACGGATGCCTGGTTAGAGGCACAACCGAAATTCTTCTTTTTGCAAAGCTTACAGAACTTGGAATACTGATGTAAGAAGTGTGTTGACATCAGTGGAGAGTATGTGGAATAAATGTAAAGTTTCATCTTCCAATCTTGTTTCTTTCTGGGTAAAGCCAAAGACTTATCAGCAGCCCCTCGTTAATGCAGTGCTTTAGATGTAGCCCAGCCAAAAAGTCTGAAAGTTTGTGTATTTACCACCTGCAATACATTAAAGTACCAGGCAAGCAGATATTTGTTAACATAGCTCGCCTACAAGTTGCAGATATTTTCATGCCATGCTCTTTGTGTTGTGCATTGATTGAGGAGATACACTAAGTATTTTATGAATTGTACAAAAAAGAAAATCTGCATGTAAAGCACATGGATTTTTCTGTAAGATCAGCAAAAGAAATGGACCCAACCCTGAACACATTATTTTTCCTTACATGCGTGCCAATTCTATCAATATTTCTCTATTTGGTCAAAACTATGTTTTAGACCTTATCTGAAAAAGCAGCTTTATTGTATTTTTATGAAAATTTGGTGTCCTAATATGATGTTAATGACAATATAGGTACTACTTGGTTAAACATCAGAAATATGAATTCACTTAAGAAGCAAACATGAGATATACAGATAATCCACTTGTGCAACTCACCTGTAATCTGGTGCGTGGAGCCATTTAAAGAAGTCATTCCATTAACTTCACGAAAAGTCATAAACTGGCCAGATTCAAGATTATGAGGGCGATTATCAAAGCATGTGACCACACCAGGATTAGACTAAAACACAAAACCATCAGAAATTAGATTTTATTTACTACTAGACATTAAAAAAAAAAAAATATTGTTAAAATGTCAAGTATTTAACTACTTCTAGTCCGCCCATTAACTGTACAAGACTGGGCAGGAGGCACTTTACTCTGCGCTGACATTCTAAAATGTCAATACAGAGTAAGTATCCTGCATGACATTGTTAGGCAGTGGGGGCAGGGAACCGACTGTCAGACACTACCAGACTCCCCACAGAGAAGATTAAAAAAAAATTAAATAGTTAATTACCATGTTTACCTTCTTGATCTCTGTATACACATAGATGAACAAGCAATTGTGCATACAGATTAGAAGAAATAATATGATTGCTGGGTGGAGAGCGGTCACAGTAGCTGCTGTGTTCTAGGAGACCTAGTCAGCTCTGCTGTGCAGCAGGAGGTCGAATTTCCCCTGTAATTGGGGCTAATATACCTGCCCCAGTTATATGGGAAATCAGTGAATAAAAGTTTTTTATTAATATGTTAATATGGCCGTCAAAAGTCTTCCTTGCAGAGGGCATAGTGTGTAAAATAAAATGAAAAAAAGAAAAAAAAATAATATAAGGGAAACTAAAATAAATGTTAAACAAAAAAGCTGGCAGTCTGAAATGCTGTTTGTACATACAGGGTGATGAGATTTAAAATGATTTTAGTAATGTTTTGAGGTCGTAAAAGAAAAGATAAATGTGAAAAATAGACATATATTGCTTATTTTGTGTACCTATTCCCGATATCAACATGATGACCTAAAAATGAAGCTCCATTTATAAAAAAAAAAAAAGAAAAAAAAAAAAAAAAAATACCGTATTTTCTGGTGTATAAGACGACTGGGCGTATAAGACGACCCCCAACGTTTCCATATAAAATATGGAATTTGGGATATGCCTGCTGCATAAGACGGGGGTCATCTTATACGCCCAGTCATCTTATACGGCATGTGGTTCCCAGGGTCTGAAGGAGAGGAGACTCTCCTTCAGGCCCTGGGATCCATATTCATGTTAAAAATAAAGAATAAAAATAAAAAATATGGATATACTCACCCCTCCGAGAAGCCTGGCTGTCACCGCTGCAAGCGTCTGCCTCCGTTCCTAAGAATTGCAGAGCGTGAAGGACCTTCGATGACGTCACGGTCTTGTGATTGGTCCGTGACCGCTCATGTGACCGGTCACCTGACGTCATCGAAGATCTTTCACGCTCTGCAATTCTTAGGAACGGAGGCAGACGCTTGCAGCGGTGACAGCCAGGCTTCTTGGAGGGGTGAGTATATCCATATTTTTTATTTTTATTCTTTATTTTTTACGTGAATATGGATCCCAGGGCCTGAAGGAGAGTTTCCTCTCCTTCAGACCCTGGGAACATCCAGGATTGCTCCTTGCACACGCCGTATAAGACGACCGCCGACTTTTGGGACAATTTTTAGGGGTTAAAAAGTCGTCTTATACGCCGCAAAATACGGTAAATAAAAATGCACCACTTTTTTTTTCCTTCAGCGCTGGAGTGGTGCTTTAAATGTAAGCAACCTGCCCCCTTTCTTATACTCACCTTCATCTTTTACAGACACCGTTCAGGTCCAGTGACACCATCTTGTGCCCGTAACTTCTGACTGGCCGGAAGTCAGAAGCTATGTCACAAGAGCTAAATGCAAGTCTATGAGAACCAGAGCATGGCTTTTATAGAGGTATAGTGAAAAGGGACCTCCGGCGCACGACATAAAAGACTGGAGCTGCTGGAAGGTCACTTTTCACTATAGACAGACACTGGAAAAGGATGAAAGCGGAAGCCAGTGAGTAGGAGACAGGGGAATTACATTTAAAGCACCACTCCAGCGGTGCAATAAAGAAAAGAAAACAAAAAACTAAAACACTGGAATGGTGCTTTACAGAGAAAAATAGTTTGAATGTGAAAAATACTTCGAGTGCTTGCTGTTAAAAACCCAAAAATAAGGCCAGTCAGGAACATGAGAAATGGATGGGCTTTATTTAATGCAGATTTCACTTCAAAAACCACTTGAAAAAGTGCTACCCAAATGCTCAAAAGAAGGAACATATGCATTGTTATACAAAAAGCACTTGCAGTTCATATGTTCAGGCTTTTGAGCCTCTTTTAACCCCTTCACGACCTTGCCCTTTTCCATTTTTGCGTTCTCGTTTTTCGCTCCCCTCCTTTCCAGAGCCATAACTTTTTTATTTTTCCATCAATAAGGCCATGTGAGGGCTTATTTTTGCGGGACAAGTTGTACTTTTGAACGACATCATTGGTTTTAGCATGTCGTGTACTAGAAAACGGGAAAAAAATTCCAAGTGCAGTGAAATTACAAAAAAAGTGCAATCCCACACTTTTTTTTTGTTTGGCTTTTTTGCTAGGTTCACTAAATGCTAAATGTGACCAGCCATTTAGATTCTTCAGGTCATTACGAGTTCATAGACACCAAATATGTCTAGGTTTTACCTAAGTTGTAAAAAAAAATTCCAAACTTTGCTAAAAAAAAAAATAAATAAAAAAATAAAAAATTGCACAATTTTCCAATACCCGTAGCGTCTCCATTTTTCGTGATCTGGGGTCAGGTGAGGGCTTATTTTTTGCCGAGCTGACGTTTTAAATTATACCATTTTGGTGCAGATACGTTCTTTTGATCGCCCGTTATTACATTTTAATGCAATGTCCCGGCAACCAAAAAAACGTAATTCTGGCTCTTCAAATTTTTTTCTCGCTAGGCTGTTTAGCGATCAGGTTAATCCTTTTTTTTTTTTTATTGATCGGGCGATTCTGAAAGTGGCGATACCAAATATGTGTAGGTTGTTTTTTTTTAATTGTTTTATTTTGAATGGGGCGAAAGGGGGTGATTTAAACTTTTATATATATATTTTTTTCATATTTTTTTTAAACTTTTTTTTTTTTTTTTTTACTTTTGCCATGCTTCAATAGCCTCCATGGGAGGCTAGAAGCTGACATAGCCTGATCGGCTCTGCTACATAGCAGCGATCATCAGATCACTCTTATGTAGCTGAATTACAGGCTTGCTAGGAGCACCGACCACAAGGTGGCGCTCACAGCAAGTCGGCATCAGCAACCATAGAGGTCTCAAGGAGACCTCTGGTTGCTATGCCGACGCATCGCTGACCCCAGATCATGTGACGGGGGTCGGCGATGTGCTCATTTCCGTCCGCGCTGGTTAAATGCCACTGTCAGCATTTAACAGCAGCATTTAAGTAGTTAATAGAGGCGGGTGAATCGCGATTTCACCCGCCGCTATTACGGGCACATGTCAGCTGTTCAAAACAACTGACAAGTCCAGGCTTTGCGGTGGGCTCAGCGCCGGAGCCCACATCAAAGCAGGGGATCCGACCTCCGCAGTAATAGTACGGCGGAGGTTGTTAAGGGGTTAACTGACAAGGGGTCAAATGACAGATAGGTGTCTTTTTAAGCATTTTAGCAGTATTAGGCTGGGGTCACACTGGCGACTAAAACGGACGAGTGCAATGCTACTAAAAAAAAAAAAAAATCATATTGCACTCGGACCAATGTTAAACTATGGGGCAGCTCCCAGCAGCCAATTTTTTGGCATATAAGCCTATGGGTGTGAGTGAGACAACGCACATCACTCAGATATCATCCAAGTGATGTGCGTTAAACGCTGACCCCGGCAATGGAGGAGATGGAGAAATTAGTTTCTCCGCCTCCTCCGCAGCTGTGCTCCGATCCTCACTCTGCGAGAGGCTCGGAGCACAGACGCATGACACTCGGCTCCCACTCGCAGCAGAGCAGGAGCCGAGGGTCATCAGCATATCACATCCGAGCAATACGCTAGTGTGACCCCGGCCTTACTGTTGAAAAGACAAGTTTTTTTTCTTATTGCAGACAGCAGTGAGGGGAGGCTCCTGCTGCAGTGCTAGTCCTGTAGACGCAGATGTGTCAAACTGCATTCCTCGAGGGCCGCCAACAGGTCATGTTTTCAGGCTTTCCTTAGCATTCCACAAGGTGCTGGAATCATTCTGTGCAGGTGATTAAATTATCACCTGTGCAATACAAGGAAATCCTGAACACATGACCAGTTGGCGGCCCTCGAGCAATGCAGTTTGACACCTCTGCTGTAGAGCATGCACAGCACTAGTATATTTAATATGATGGGAATCCCTATAGCATATGTACATTAACCCCTTAAGCCCCGAGGGTGGTTTGCACGTTAATGACCAGGCCAATTTTTACAATTCTGACCACTGTCCCTTTATGAGGTTATAACTCGGGAACGCTTCAACAGATCTTAGCAATTCTGACACTGTTTTCTCTTGACATATTGTACTTCATGATAGTGGTAAAATTTCTTCGATATTACCTGCGTTTATTTGTGAAAAAAATGGAAATTTGGCAAAAATTTTGAAAATTTCGCAATTTTCCAACTTTTAATTTTTATGCCCTTAAATCACAGAGATATGTCACGCAAAATACTTAATAAGTAACATTTCCCACATGTCTACTTTACATCAGCACAATTTTGGAACCAAAATTTTTTTTTGTTAGGGAGTTATAAGGGTTAAAAGTGGACCAGAAATTTCTCATTTTCACAACACCATTTTTTTTTTTTTTAGGGACCACATCTCATTTGAAGTCATTTTGAGGGGTCTATATGATAGAAAATAACAAAGTGTGACACCATTCTAAAACCTGCACCCCACAAGGTGCTCAAAACCACATTCAAGAAGTTTATTAACCCTTCAGGTGTTTGAC
The DNA here is from genome assembly GCF_051348905.1 of Ranitomeya variabilis. Lineage (NCBI taxonomy): Eukaryota > Metazoa > Chordata > Amphibia > Anura > Dendrobatidae > Ranitomeya > Ranitomeya variabilis. Next base: position 819,674,407 of record NC_135232.1, on the reverse strand, counting down.
AGGAACTTTTGGAATGTTTAAATAAAAATGAACATTTAACTTTTTTTTTTTTCACACAAAATTTATTTCAGCTCCAATTTGTTTTATTTTACCAAGGGTAACAGGAGAAAATGGACCCCAATAGTTGTTGCACAATTTGTCCTGAGTACGCTGATACCCCATATGTGGGGGTAAACCACTGTTTGGGCGCATGGCAGAGCTCGGAAGGAAAGGAGCGCCATTTTACTTTTCAATGCAAAATTGACTGGAATTGACATGGGACGCCATGTTGCGTTTGGAGAGCCCCTGATGTGCCTAAACATTGAAACCCCCCCACAAGTGACACCATTTTGGAAAGTAGACCACCTAAGGAACTTCTCTAGATGTGTGGTGAGCACTTTGACCCACCAAGTGCTTCACAGAAGTTTATAATGAAGAGCCATAAAAATAAAAAATCATTTTCTATTCGCCACGACAGCACCCACTAGAGAGAGAGGGGATCCGCCCCTAGGAACAGGAAACCTACAGAGAGATAAAAGGGGCGGCCCCCCCTCGCTCCTCAGTTGGTTTCCTGTTCCTAGAAGGGAACCCACAGAGAAGCTCTATGGTGTAGCTAAGAAGAGGAAGGCCTGCCTGGACTGTCGCCTGTACGACTCTGCTGAGCGGCAGGGGCTCCAGAGCAGGTAGACAGTGTCGGGGGTTCCTGCTGGCTCCCCCCTCATCTGCTGTGGCTATTGTAAAGCCTGAAGATTATCAACGGTCTCCCTGCTGAGATACCGTTGTATGAGCCGACAGACAGAGCGGTGTACCTTGACCGGCCCGGACCTGGAGCAGGTAATGCTGCCCTCCTAGGTTATGTGGAGCTGAAGGCTGTATGGGTCTCCCCCCCTGATTCCTCCGAGGTAGAGGCGACAGGGTTGCGGGTGCGGCATTCACTGCAGTGTCTCCCGGTGTGCAGAGACACGCGCGCATGCGCAGTAGCGTCGGCGTCCCAGAAGCAGATGTTTGTACTTCCGGGGTCGTGGAGTTGGAGTATCATTTCCGGGGGAACCGCCATAGGGTCATTCCATGTCAAGTGAACCAATGATTTTTACCACTATATTTTTAATTCTTTTGAGATTTTGTTATTTGGTAACAGTGTGTCAGAGAATGCAAAATGTGAAGAAAAAAAAATTCTAGATTTTTTTTTTTTTTTTTTATTGATTTTCAAAGTTCGGAAAAAGTGCGAATTTTGGTGTTGCCTACCTTTACATTTCTCCCCATAACTCAGGCTAGAAAAGAGATAGAGAAACAAAATAAACACCATTCTACTCAGAACAGTACAGGCTTTCACCAGGTATGTCACAAGAGTATCTTTGATAATAATTTACCTATGCGAACGCAAGCTCAAAATTTTAAAACGCATTTCCAAAAAAAAGTTTAATTTAAAAATTTCAAAAACTGCACATGTGCCTGCTATGCTCCTATTCACATCTGTACCAAAATACAAGATGGGATCATGATGGGATCATATTATAAAAAATAAAATTATTACAGTGTCAGTTCAAAAATCTTGATTTCAGATCTGCTCAGCTTGTGGTCTAACAGTGTGGGGTCTAGATTTACCAAATAATCCATGATTGTTAGATATTCCTGTATTATTTTATTATGTTACCACTTAGAAGCAGGAGAGGACAGAGGAGAAACTGTGTTAGGGCTGAGGATGACCAGGGGTAGACGGTGACTGCAGAGCAGATGACAGGCCGGCAGCTCAGGCCATATTCACACCAAATCTTATCACCCAGGAAACTCCTCAAATGTAGGGAGAAAAATATTCCTAACATCTAGTTCATGTATTGTACAAACCAGGACTACGAAGAGGAGGAGGAGGAGTTTGTTATAACATCGGTTACAGGAAGCAGAACCCATCACAGGGACTCAGCAATACCACACTGTCATCCCATGTAGTGGAAATAAAGACAGTGACGTCCATGAAGTGGTAGAAGGCGGCACAAGATCGGCCATGGATGACAACTGGTGATGTGATCTGTGAATATGATTAGCGCTGACAGCTACTGGACTCTCCAAAGATTGTGAAAATAAAGAAGTAGAAGTGACTTTTCTGCACCTTCTGGTCCAGCGCCGTCCTTTGTGTATCCAAGAAAATCAGACATTGTAAAAGTGAACAAAAATCAGATATAACTCAGGTGGAGCCGAGCACCATGACAGCCGCACATACTCAGACACAAAAGGAAACGGCCATTGCTAATGAGCGCTTATGGGCAAGATGACATTTCACCCACTAGAAGGGACACATTGATGATAACAGGCCAGTGTAAAAACCTACTATTAATTGTTTGATTAGTTCATATTTTATAGTACGAGGATTTAACTACTGTACTATTCTTCTTAAACACTTCAGAAATGACATGTTTAGTGATATAGTAGAAAAAAAATTGTTCCATGTATAAATAGGTGGTAGAAATATTGGTTCTTTTAATCTTGTTTTTAACATAATTAGGACGAGACTGTATTTAGAAAACCACACTTGAGGATGTGATCACCTTTTATCTTTTGGCTTGTTCAATGAATTCAGGTTGAAAATGCAGAGCAAGTTATGATGATTAAGATGTAATTATTCTGGCACTTCGGTATTTGTTTTTTGTGTTTCTTTATTGTTACATATAAATGTTGAATGCAGTAAGTTGTAATTTGAAAAGAAAAAAGGAAGAAACTCACACAAACATAAAATCAGATGATTCAAGGATTAAAAAAAAATACAAATGTGATAGATCCCAAGTTGAATCCCTGTACAAATATAAACAAGGACACAAGTAACACACATGCATGTTTTCACAATTTTAAAATATACGTTTTTTTCAGAATTGCGCATCAAAATGTTTAATTTGATTTCTCCAAAACAAAATATAAAGAAACATAGTCTTGTGACATATCAAATGAAAGCCGGTACCGTTCTGAGAAAAATGATGCCTCTCCCACCTCTTTATCTTAATTCTAGCCCGAGATATGATAAAAAATGTAAAGCCATACCAGGCCAAAATCCATGCTTTTTCAAAACTTTAAAAATCTGTAAAAAATTAACTGATGAAGAAAAAAATTCTACACTTTTAATTTGTAATTAACTAAAGTTGTACTTCATAAAAACAAAAAATAAAAAAAAAATCTAAAGACGTAAGGTAAAAAAAATATTCATATTTGGATCACTTGATATGGAATGACCCCATATTGGATTTCTCCATGAGGTTCCCTTCTCCCTGGCATTATACTGGAGCAGGTAAAAAAAAAAAAAAAAAAAAGGGGTGTGTATTAAGGGATGCACTATAAATTGCACTTCAGCAATGTAAAAGGTGCGCTATCATGTCGGCCCAAGAGGAAGTCTGTGAGCGCTCTATGGAAGAGCCACTAGTACCCAGTGGTGATGCTAGGAAAAAGGGAAGTGGACGCTCTAAAATGAGTGACTCCACTGACAAATCAGGAAGGAGATCGTCCCGTTCCACACCCCAAGCCAAACGAACACCCCAGCAGCCGGTATACAAAATATACTTCGGGGTAAGTGTATACATGGCTTCGCTGAGGCTCATATTAGTTTCCTCTGCTTATGTTCTTCTGTAGGCAACGAGGACGGAGAAGACCAAGCACAAACAATGTGCTATATGTACCGAGCCCCTGCCTGACTCGTATTCTAAAAAACTGTGTCAGGCTTGTATAGATAACACCTTGCGGCAGGAAGGGTCCGTTAAGATGAATGAGATACGGGTAATGATTCGGGAAGAACTTCAGTCATTGGGAGGTGGTCCCTCAGTAAATATTGAAACGAAAAGCAGGAGAGTATCCTCACCTAAAGCTGACACATCAGCAGAGAGTGGGGAAGTTGACTCAGAAGTCTCTCAGCTGTCTGAGTCGTCAGATGAAGAGGACTATGTCTGTTTTCCAACTGATGGCGTAAACAACTTGGTTAAATCAGTGAGGAGTACGATGGGGTTGTCTGAGTCAAAAGAACCCCAAACGCCACAGGAGATTATGTTTGCGGGTCTTTCTCAGCGAAAAGGCCACGTATTTCTGGTAAACCAGGCCATAAAAGACCTCGTTAAGAAAGAATGGAGTAAGGGACAAAAGGGGTTTGTGCCAATATCCTGTAAGAGACGCTACCCCTTCGATGACGAGGATTTGAATTCATGGGCTAAAATACCAAAAGTTGATGCGGCTGTGGCGTCTACATCTCGCCGTTCTTCTTTACCTGTAGAGGATGCAGGTTCTTTACCCGATCCCATGGATAGAAAATCAGACGCACTTCTTAAAAAAATCGTGGGAAGCCTGTGTCACTGCATTCAAGCCGGCAATCTCAGCCACGTGTACTAGCAGGTCTATGCTAGTTTGGCTGGAGCAGCTGGATCAAAACATCAGGAGTGGCGTGTCCAGGGAGAAATTACGTGTGTCTATTCCCTTGATTAAGGGTGCTACGGCTTTTATATCTGATGCCTTAGTGGATTCTCTCCGCCTGGCGGCCAGGACAGCTAACTTCTCCAATGCTGCTCGGCGAGCATTATGGCTAAAAAACTGGAAGGGGGATGCCCAGTCTAGATCCAAATTGACTGCCATACCCTGTCAGGGTGAGTACCTCTTTGGTGCCGTTCTGGATGACATACTCACTAAGGCGGGTGAAAGGAAGAAGGGGTTTCCTAATCCCTTTGTTCCTTCTTACAGAAGGGCATTCAGGAAGCCATCATTTGGCAGGAAGGGAGGCTTTAAGGACCAATGGAGAAACAAAGAATTCAGGCAGAAGGGCAATTTATTCAACAAGCGTCCCTTCAGGCCAGCAGAAAAATTCCGGGAACCCTATTCCACCAGTGGGCGGTAGACTTCTGGGATTTATTAATCAGTGGAAGATGATAACTGTTAATCCATGGGCCATAAATTTGATATCTTCAGGCCTCACCCTAGACTTTATCTGAAAACCTCCGGATTCCTTCGTGCTCACCTCCCTAAAATCCAGACTGCAGCAAGAGGCACTGGAAATTGAAATTAAGTCCCTTTTGGCCAAACGGGTCTTAATAGAGGTTCCATCATCTCAAACAGGGAAGGGGTTCTACTCCCCCTTGTTTCTGATTACTAAACCTGACGGATCCTTTAGAACTATATTTAATTTAAGAAAGCTGAACACCTTCATAAAACCCAGAGCATTTAAAATGGAATCCATTCGGTCAGCCATTAAAAATTTGTTCCCTAACTGTTACATGGTAGTACTGGATCTTAAGGATGCTTATTACCATCTTCCTATACACCAGTCACACCAGCAGTTTCTTCGGGTAGCAGTTTTTATAGACGGTCAGGTTCGTCATCTACAATATAGGGCAATGCCCTTTGGCCTATCTATGGCTCCAAGGGTTTTTACTAAATTGTTTTTGGAGGTAATGTCCTTTCTGCGATTAAAGAACACACTGGTCATTCCATATCTGGATGATCTTCTGTGAGCAAAGGTTGGAGGAAGTGGTGTTTTCTTTACAAACGCTTGGCTGGATTGTCAACTGGGAAAAATCCAGACTCCAACCTGTTACTTGTCAAAAATTCCTAGGACTCCTTCTGGATTCAGTTGACCAAGTATGTTGGTTGCCTGACGATAAGAAAGCTTCCATAATTGACAAAGTAGGCTTAGCAATCAAAAAACATAGTATGTCACTAAGAAGTGCCATGTCGTTGCTGGGTTCACTAACCTCATGTATCCCTGAAGTTAAATGGGCACAATTTCATACCAGGCAGCTCCAGAAATTTATATTACAGGAGGACATTAAAAGTCAAGGACATTTGGATCAGACAGTTTTTCTAACATCAGAAGTAGTACACTCCCTTACATGGTGGTTAGATTGGGAAAACCTATCAAAAGGGGTACTATGGGTTATCACCCCTTCTAGTATAGTGACCACAGATGCTAGTCCTGAAGGCTGGGGGGCACATTTTCAGGATCAGGTGGTTCAGGGTCTTTGGTCCAGATCAGAATCTGATAAATCCTCTAATGTTAAAGAATTAAAAGCTATATATTATTCCCTACTCCAATTTCTTCCCCAGCTACGAGGCTCTCACACAAGGGTTTTCTCCGACAACTCCTCTGCGGTGGCCTATCTGAATCATCAAGGAGGTACACGGTCAGACAATCTCATGGAAGTCGCATCAGACATCATGATGTTGGCCGAAAATCTGTTGTCCTTGTCAGCGGTGCACATCAGAGGCATACACAACTTTCGTGCCGATTTCCTCAGCCGTCACACCCTTCATCAAGGGGAATGGATGCTAAACAGGAGAATTTTCAGATTGATAACAACCCGGTGGGGCATGCCTCAGATAGACCTGTTCGCAACAAGGGCCAACCGTGAGGTCAAAATATTTGCCTCTCTATGCAGACTAGACAACCCGGACATATTCGATGCCCTCCAGGTGCCATGGACATTCGACCTGGCTTATGCATTTCCTCCATGGAATTTATTGCCCATAGTAATAAGAAAAATAAGAGAAGAAGGGGCAAGAGTTCTGTTGGTAGCCCCATTTTGGCCCAAAAGGCCATGGTTTTCATGGCTCAGGGCAATGTCAACTACAGACCGTTGGATTCTGCCTCAGACCAGGGACCTACTGTCTCAGGGACCGTTTTTCCATCCTCGGGTAAAGGGCATGAATTTGACTGTCTGGAGGTTTTTCTAGTGGGCTTATAGATACCCTCATGAAGAGTAGAAAGCCTTCTACTACCAAAATCTATGTCAGGGTCTGGAGAAAATTTCTTGAATTTCATACAACACAACTTTCTTCTGAGGTGCCTATATTTTCAATATTGGAGTTCTTGCAAAAAGGGCTTTAATTGGGGCTTTCTGTAAATACTCTGAAGGTTCAAGTTTCAGCTCTAGGAGCTCTCTTCAGTTATGATGTGGCAGGTGATAGATGGATATCTCGTTTTATATCGGCATGTGAGCGGTCAAAACCAATAGATATACCACAGGTGCCTCAGTGGGATCTAACTTTGGTCCTAGATGCCTTGACGCAGAGCCTGTTTGAGCCTCTTCATACAGCCTCATTAAAGAACATCTCGTTAAAGACGATATTATTAGTAGCATTGGTATCTGCTAGAAGAGTGAGTGATCTACATGCCTTATCAATTGATCCTCCTTTTTTATCTGTGACATCTGATAGAATAATTTTGAAGACGGACCCTTGTTATCTCCCTAAAGTAGCCACTAGTTTTCATAGATCCCAGGAGATCTTATTACCTACCTTTTATGAAGACCACTCGACTCCAGAAGAAGTAAGACTTCATACCCTAGATGTAAAGAGGGCTGTTCTAGCCTATTTAGAAAGGACTAGGGACTGGAGGAAGAGTAGGGCTCTCTTTGTATCTTTTCAGGGTAAAACCAAAGGTTCCAGAGTCACAAAAAGCACGCTATCACACTGGATCAGAGATGCCATAATCTTCGCGTATAAAGCTAGAGGAAGAGATCCTCCAATGCATGTGGGCGCACACTCTACAAGAGCCTTGTCGACTTCCTGGGCAGAAAGGGCGAACGTGCCAACAGACCTTATATGTAAGGCTGCAACTTGGTCTTCGCCTAATACCTTCTATAAGCACTATAGATTAGACCTATCTGCTGCTTCTGATCTAACCTTTGGGGTTTCGGTTCTTGACTCAGTTAACCCACCCAATTTATAGTCTCTGTAAATCTCTCTAGTGGGTGCTGTCGTGGCGAATAGAAAATACCGGATTACTCACCGGTAATGCTCTTTTATAGAGCCCACGACAGCACCCATTCACATCCCTCCCTTTTCCTTTATTTAGTTGCACATGGTGCCTTGGTAAGGAGATGTAAATAATAGAGTAATATAGTATAAGGTTGTAAATATGTATATATGTCTGAACCTGTTAACTAAAACCTGGCGGCGGTTCCTCCTTTTCTCTGTAAAACAACTGAGGAGCGAGGGGGGGGGGGCCGCCCCTTTTATCTCTCTGTAGGTTTCCTGTTCCTAGGGGCGGATCCCCTCTCTCTCTAGTGGGTGCTGTCGTGGGCTCTATAAAAGAGCATTACCGGTGAGTAATCCGGTATTTTTTCACAAAAATGATCTTTTCGCCCCCAATTTTTTATTTTCCCAAGGTTAAGAGAAGAAATTAGACCACAAAAGTTGTTGTGCAATTTGTCCTGAGTACGACGATACCCCATATGTGGGGGTAAACTACTGTTTGGGCGCATAGCAGAGCTCGGAAGGGAAGGAGCGCCATTTTACTTTTCAATGCAAAATTGACTGGAATTGAGATGGGACACCATGTCGCGTTTGGAGAGCCCCTGATGTGCCTAAAAATTAAAACCCCCACAAGTGACACCATTTTGGAAAGTAGACCCCCTAAGGAACTTATCCAGATGTGTTGTGAGAACTTTGAACCCCCAAGTGTTTCACTACAGTTTACAACGCAGAACAGTGAAAATAAAAAATCTTTTATCTAACCACAAAAATGATTTTTAGCCCCCAAAATTTGTATTTTCCCAAGGATAACAAGAGAACTTTGACCCCAAAAGTTGTTGTCCTATTTGTCCCGAGTATGCTGATACCCCATATGTTGGGGTAAACCCCTGTTTGGGCGCACGGGAGAGCTCGGAAGGAACACTTATTTTTTCAACGCAGAATTGGCTGGAATTGAGATCGGACGCCATGTCGCGTTTGGAGAGCCCAAATGTAATCCAAACCCTAACCCTAACTTTAGCCCCAACCATAACTTTTAGCCCCAACCCTAAATACATTTTTTTAATTTTATTATTTTTCCCTAACTAAAGGGGTGATGAAGGGGGGTTTGATTTACCTTTATAGCGTTTTTTTATAGCGGATTTTTATGATTGGCAGCCGTCACACACTAAAAGACGCTTTTTATAGCAAAAAAGTTTTTGCGTCTCCACATTTTGAGACCTATAATTTTTCCATAATTTGGTCCACAGAGTCATGTGAGGTCTTGTTATTTGCGGGACGAGTTGACGTTTTTATTGGTAACATTTTCGGGCACATGACAGTTTTTGATCGCTTTTTATTCCGATTTTTGTGAGGCAATTACCAAAAACCAGCTATTCATGAATTTCTTTTGGGGGAGGTGTTTATTCCGTTCCACGTTTGGTAAAATTGATAAAGCAGTTTTATTCTTCGGGTCAGTACGATTACAGCGATCTCATTTATATCATTTTGTTATGTTTTGGCGCTTTTATACGATAAAAGCTATTTTATAGAAAAAATAATTATTTTGGCATCGCTTTATTCTGAGGACTATAACTTTTTTATTTTTTTGCTGATGATGCGGTATGGCGGCTCGTTTTTTGCAGGACAAGATGCGGTACCATGGTTATTTATATCAGTCTTTTTGATCGCGTGTTATTCCACTTTTTGTTCGGCGGTATGATAATAAAGCGTTGTTTTTTGCCTCATTTTTTTTATTTTTTTATTACGGTGTTCACTGAAGGGGTTAACTAGTGGGACAGTTTCATAGGTTGGGTCGTAAAGGACGCGGCAATACTAAATATGTGTACTTTTATTGTGTTTTTTTTATTTAGATAAAGAAATGTATTTATGGGAATAATATATATATATTTTTTTTTTCTTTATTTAGGATTTTTTTTTTTTTTTTTTTACACGTGGAATTTTTTTTTTTTACTTTTTGCAAAGCACTCTGTCAGATCAGCGATCTGACTTACAGCGCTGCAGGCTTACCAGCGCCTGCTCTGGACCCGGAAGTAATCCCTGCAGGACCCGGATGCAGCCCCGCGGCCATTTTGGATTCGGGGCCTGCAGGGATAGGAGGTAAGAGACGCTCGGAGCAACGCGATCATGTTTGATCGCAGTGTGCCGGGCGTTAATGTGCCGGGGGCGGTCCGTGACCGCTCCTGGCACATAGTGCCGGATGTCAGCTGCGATAGTCAGCTGACACCCGGCCACGCTCCCCACGTACTATCCCGCCGGTGGGAATTAAGGCCCACCCCACCTCGACGGGATAGTGCGTCATATGGGATTAAGGGGTTAATATCAATAATTAGAACATGGCTTTCTTATCTTCAATAATAAAACTAATAAGGGATTGTTCTTGGCTAGTTTGCACTTCATTACAAAAGATCATGACTGTGAAGCTATTAAAAGCAAACACTGTTAAATGAGAAACCTGCACTTACCTGTGTTATATTAGAAATAAAGATCTCCTTTGGCTCTTCCCCTGTGGTGTCGAAGACTTGAAACTCATCTCCAAAGTCACAAAACACATAGGAGCAAACACCGTAAGAATCGGAGCAGATAAACTGTAACAAAATAGAGTGTTACTAAATCCTGAATTTTGAGAAGACATCTTACTATGGACACATGTATTCTTTACCTTGATAGGTGGCTGTTGATCATGACAAAAATTATTGATCCGTGTCCTCATGGAAAGAATTGCCTCAGTTAATATTACGCACTAAAAGTTCAGAGAAAATATAAAATTCAGACATTTGTGTATGGTTCAAGTTTAGCAATGTAATGGATTTGAATTTGTGCACCTGTCAAATCACAGACGGAGGAAATCTGCCAGGTTTTTGCCATCTCATCTGAGAGCAGCCTGATGTAGGCAAAGAGACCCTCATTCCAGCAATGTATCACTTAGTTTACTGGGTGCAGCCATTCTGACATAATCAGAGTTTTTAGATTTAGCATGAAGCAGAGCTGAAGAATCTAACCCCGCCCACACCAGGCTCTGTATATGCAATGTCCATAGACAGTGAGCTGCCTATAACAGGAAGGGGCGTATCGGGACTAGCTTGCACAGCTGCTGCGTCTGAGCAAAGATAATCTCCTGGGTGCTAAATCATTGTAAGCAAACAAAAGGACAGAGCTTGATAAGATAGGCATCGTTGAAATATGCGTTTTAAGCCGTACATTATACTGTCTTCATATTATATAGCAAAAACCTGCCAACAGATTCCCTTTAATAGTAAAGGATTCACAATGACAGGAAGAGTAACATCTTTACCTGGTACTGCTTCAGGAATGACAGATCAGAAGACTCATCCAGAAGTATAGTTGATGAGATTACTTGGACGTAAGGGTTGAGCTCTTCAACGTGGTGAAGGCATGCTTCAGCCCTTTAAATTCAATTACAGAAAAAAGATAAAAAAATCTACATGGTATTTATGATCTTACATAACAACACTCTCGCACCCCTCCAATCTATTCTAAACTCTGCTGCCCGACTAATCCACCTGTCCCCCCCCCGCTATTCCCCGGCCTCTCCCCTCTGTCAATCCCTCCACTGGCTCCCCATTGCCCAGAGACTCCAGTACAAAACCCTAACCATGACATACAAAGCCATCCACAACCTGTCTCCTCCATACATCTGTGACCTCGTCTCCCGGTACCTACCTACACGCAACCTCCGATCCTCACAAGATCTCCTTCTGTACTCCCCTCTTATCTCCTCTTCCCACAATCGTATACAAGATTTCTCTCGCATATCACCCCTACTCTGGAACCCTCTACCAAAACACATCAGACTCTCGCCTACCATCGAAACCTTCAAAAAGAACCTGAAGACCCACCTCTTCCGACAAGCCTACAACCTGCAGTAACCACCGATCAACCAAACCGCTGCACGACGAGCTCTATCCTCACCTACTGTATTCTCACCCATCCCTTGTAGATTGTGAGCCTTCACGGGCAGGGTCCTCTCTCCTCCTGTACCAGTTATGACTTGTATTGTTCAAGATTATTGTACTTGTTATTATGTATACCCCTCCTCACTTGTAAAGCGCCATGGAATAAATGGCACTATAACAATAAATAATAATAATAATAATAATAATCTTAGTAAAAGCAGATAACTAAGGTACAAAAAAAGTCGCATTCCGAATGAGATCCTTTTAAATATTCAATGCCTTATACAGTCAAATATAGGAAAAAAAAATATTGTCAGATAGCACTAACCTGTTTTTCTTATTTGTGATATCATCTTCCCTGATAAAGAAATTAGTGCCAAGGTCCCATGTTTCACAATGTCTTGTGTCATGGATTGTCAGTGCCTAAACGAATAAAAGAAAAAAAAATTATATATCTAGCTCCAGTGGAAAAAAAAAAACCATACTCAAAAAAAGAAAAATGTGGATTTTTTTTGTCATTACCTTTATTCCAGCTAATACAATGTTCTTTGCTATGACAAAGAGAAAAAATAGGTGAAAAAATAATCTTAGATTTTATCTTTTTAGCACTTTAAAGCATCTAAAAATGTAAAGACAATTTTGCTACTGTGAAAATTAAACAGTGACCTGTAGCAGCAACAGTTGTAAGACATGAAGGCATCAAGGACCAGTATTTTCCCCTGGGCTCAACCTATGTTTATGTGCCCATGAAGATAAAGATTTTTTTTTGGCAGTCTTTACTAAAGGGAACCTGACAGCAGATTATGTAGTGAGGAGGAGGCTCCATTTCTCACCCCGCCCCAGCGATTTGGTCGCAGTATGCAAATAGTGATCATTGTAACTGGTAGCAAATAGATCAATGGCTGCACTCAACTGTACTAAAGCAAGGAAATGTGCGATACATGAAATGTGAATAGCTTAATGGCTTGTGAAATCTATGAAAAAACACATGAGATGCTTAGCACAAGATTTGGCCAAAAAATGTGAGCCCATCCACCAAAAGTCAAGGTAATTTCAGATCGGATGGGTCCCTGACCTGACTGCCTAGTGTGAACACTTACCTCTGGCTAATATCATGGTAAAGCCTGCATTTATAGGAAGGTTGGAACCAACTGTGTTTGGATGTAATTAAAATAACAGCATTTCACAAGTCTTAGGCAGTCAGGTCAGGGACCCATCCAATCCATGAGATTACCTGGACGTTGGTGGATGGGCTCACATTTTTTGGCCAAATCTTGTGCTAAGCATCTCAGGTGTTTTTTCATAGATTTCACAAGCCATTATGCTATTCACATTTCATGTATCGCACATCTCCTTGCTTTAGTACAGTTGAGTGCAGCAATTGATCTATTTGCTATGTAAGTCTTTTTTGGTTATGCACCAGTTCAGACTAGATTGCTTTTCAGTCAGTTTACGTATATTTACATAGTAACCGGTAGTCATAGAATATTACATTTTCTACACCTCTAAAAATATGGACACAGCCAAACAGAAGCATTAGAGAGTCCAAAGTGACTATCTGCCTTATTATAGTGAATGGTTCTGACTCAATCCCATATTACAAAGATTTAGAAGAAACCGTGATGTAGGTGCTCAGCATAGAGCACAGGATAAATGTGAACTGAGCCTTAAAGCAAGCCAAAATTTTATATACGGTACCCCAAAAATTGTATCAAAACAAAGCTTCGACCCACAAACAAAAAGCCCCCACTCAGGTCCCTTACTGTTACCAGACATACAAGTGGCTTCCACATTACTGGTAGCACAAAAACTGAAATAGCGACACTGCAACTTCCTCCTCCAACCCCCCCTAAAAATAATGTATCAAAACATCTACAATCCCTGCTGAGTCCCACACAATAGTAAAGGTAAGTGCACACTGTCTTTTAGATGCTGTGGAACCCACAACATTTGTGTAGCAGAGGATAGTATAGGAAAACAAGTTTTTCTGGAAGCTTTTTTTTTTTTTTATACATATTTTGCTTCAATTCATTTATTGTGGTTTTTATTTTAGTGCTTTTTCACTTCCAGGAGGGTTCTACACCGAATCTGTCAAAAAACCCATAAAGATGTTGTGTGCACATACCCTTAGCGTCCACATGTTTAGCATTACTGTAGCAAGGAGAGCCCAGTTAATTTACAGGGTGCGTCTCTACAAGTACAAGCTGGGCACTACAATGTACTGGGCACAACAATGGCATGTTTGCAATTTTTTTTTTACTCCACAACATCAATTACTTGCTTATTTTTTTTAAAACACCCATCAAAATAGTCACTTCACCAGTATATGAATTGCCAGAGGTAATGAGGGGATTTCTGCTGTTCTGGCACTTAGGGGGTCTGCAAATGGCTCCTGAAAACGCTTTCATGAAAATCTGTCCAAAAGTCAAATAGAACGTCTCTCCTGAGTTTTGACCTGTGGCCAAATAGTACTGTACAGCCACATGTGGGGTATTGCCACAATCAGTAGAAATTGTGTAACAAATTATACAGTTCATTCACCTATTGCTTCTTGATAAAATGAAACACTTTTGGCTAAACATGTAAATCCTTTTCTTCACTGCTCAATGATATTGTAAAGTGATGCTCCTTTTTGGAGAAGAGGGATGTGCCGTTTTGGTACCTTAGGGGCTCTTTAAATGGGATACCGAGTCCATAATTTAATTTGAGCTCCAAAATTCAAGTAGCGCTCCTTCCTTTCTGTGGCCTTACATGTGCCCAAACAGTAATATCCGACCACATATGGAGTATAGACGTACTCTGGGGAAATTCTACAAAAAACTAAGATGTCCTTTTTTTTTCCTGTTTCCCGTCAAAATTAAAACTTTAGGGACAAAGCAACATTTAAGTGGAGAAAACATAAGATTTAGTTTTCACGTCCTCTATTATAAAATTCTGTGAAACACCTGTGGATTTAAGATGCACATCATACCCTTAAAAGAATTTCTCAAGGGGTATACTTTCCAAAATGGGGTCACTTGTGGGAGATTGCAACTGTTTTGGCATCTCTGTGACTTACCAGATGCAACGTGGTGTCTGATCTATTCCAGACAATTTTGGGCTCCAAAAGTCAAGGGACTCCTTCCCTTTTTCACTCTGCCATGTGCCAAAACAGTAGTGCATGACCACATATGTAGTATCAGTGTACTCAGAAAAAAGTGGACTGCTCTATTTTTTGTGCAATTTCTCCTCTTACTCCTGGTGAAAACAGAAAAATTTGGGGCTAAAGAACCATTTAACAACAACAAAAAAAAGAGAGTAAATAATAATAATTATTTGGCTAGAATGTACACTGAAATGCTCATCAACGCCAAGGGTGCACTGAGCGACTGCGCTTGGTTTGAACAACCTCATTTATTACCATTTAAAGGGAAGGTGCCATAAAAAAAAAAAAATTTCCAGCGATTGAAAAAATGTAAAGAATTAATATTTAAATTTCCTTAAAAAATATTATCATTTGTTTATAATTTAGTAAAATATGAAAAATTTTTAAAAGGTTTGGCATTTCCACTTTTAAACACTAGGGGGAGCAGCTAATGAAATTTGACAAAAACCTAGTGTACAACTAGCTGACATTACTGCACTGCAGTAATTATGGGCGGAGTCTGCTGATATGGGTGTGATGTCTCCTCTCCTCCCCTTCTGGGTGTTTGCTAAGTGATAAGAGGATGATATTCAGGAACCCAGTGAGCAGCCATTTTGTTGGTGACTGCAGAGTTATACTGACAAGTAGACAGTCACCGAGGATGGCAGGCAGCAAGGATTCTGGGAGATATATGGTGGAGGGAGCAGGGTGACAGCAGCACGGAGTATTTCAGGAGAGCAGTGTGCTGGTCTATGGGGGGCACCATGTTCAGTGCGCGGAGCAGCCAGGGATTGTACACAGAGCACTGTCTTTTATACACATGGATGGACCGTCTCCTCAGAAATCCAGGAAACATTTCTGCGGATTGATGGCCTGTTCTGATCCAGACTTTGCATGCAAAGACCCCATTCCCCTCCTCAGATCCTGTCTTCTCCATCCTGTCCTGGCGATGTGTGAAAGCGAGGCGACAGGCGCAGTCCGGGGTGACGCTGGGAAGGAAATGTAGCCTTATAGTAACGATAAAAATGAGACCCCTCTCTTCAGCTGCCTCACCAGCCTCCCCTGACTGCACCTAACTGGAGGTCATGCTGCCCCCTCTATTACCCCAGACCCATGTGCAGGTGCTCAGCCAGAACAACCCTAGAATGGGTCCCCTTTATGAAGATAATACTGCCATAGTGTTCTCACATAATACCGCCATATATATCAAACATAATACTATCCTATCCTATAGTTCTCACATAATACCATCATATAGATTGCAAATAACGACACCATAGTGTTCTCACATAATACCGCCATATAGATCACACAATACCGCCATATAGAGCACACATTACTGTCCTATAGTTCTCACATAATACCATCATATAGATCGCAAATAACGACGCCAGTGTTCTCACATAAAACCAATATATAGATCTCACATAATACCGCCATATAGAGCACACATAATACCGCCATAAAGAGCACACATAATACCGCCATATAGATTTCACATAATACCACCAGTGTTCTCACATAATACCGCCATATAGATCACACATAATACCGCCATATACTTCTCACATAACGACGCCATATAGATCTCACAATACCGCCATATAGAGCACACATAATACTGTCCTATAGTTCACATAATACCATCATATAGATCGCAAATAACGACGCCAGTGTTCTCATATAAAACCAATATATAGATCTCACATAATACCGCCATATACTTCACATAATACCGCCATATAGATTTCACATAATACCACCAGTGTTCTCACATAATACCGCCATATAGATCACACAATACCGCCATATACTTCTCACATAACGACGCCATATAGATCTCACATACCGCCATATAGATCACACAATACCGCCATATAGAGCACACAATACCGCCATATAGAGCACACATAATACCGCCATATAGATTTCACATAATACCACCAGTGTTCTCGTATAATACCGCCATATAGATCACACATAATACCGCCATATACTTCTCACATAACGACGCCATATAGATCTCACATAATACCGCCATATAGATCACACATAACGGGGGAGAGGAGTGCATAGGAGAGGATTAGATACACAGCTCAGCAGTCAGTATCACACAGGACAGTATTAGATACACAGCTCAGTCAGTATCATACAGGATAGGATTAGATACATGGCTCAGCCGTCAGTATCACAAAGGATAGCATTAGATACACAGCTCAGCAGTCAATATCACACAGGGGAGGATTAGATACACATCTCAGTACAGTATCACACAGGGTAGGATTAGATACATGTTCAGCAGACTATCACACAGGAGAAGAGTAGATACACAGCTCAGCAAAGTATCACACAGGAGAGGATTAGATACACAGCTCAGCACACATTATCACACAGGAGAGGATTAGATACACATCTCAGTACAGTATCACACAGGGTAGGATTAGATACATGTTCAGCAGACTATCACACAGGAGAAGAGTAGATACACAGCTCAGCAAAGTATCACACAGGAGAGGATTAGATACACAGCTCAGCAAAGTATCACACAGGAGAGGATTAGATACATGGCTCAGCAGACAGCATCACACAGGAGAGGATTAGATACACGTCTCAGCACAGTATCACACAGGATAGGATTAGATACATGGCTCAGCAGACAGTATCACACAGGATAGGATTAGATACACAGCTCAGCAGACAGTATCACACAGGCCAGGATTAGATGCAGGGCTCAGCAGACTATCACACAGGAGAAGAGTAGATACACAGCTCAGCAAAGTATCATACAGGAGAGGATTAGATACACAGTCAGCACAGTAACACACAGGATAGGATTAGATACACGGCTCAGCAAAGTATCACACAGGAGAGGATTAGATACATGGCTCAGCAGACAGTATCGCACAGGAGAGGATTAGATACACAGTCAGCACAGTAACACAGGATAGGATTAGATACACGGCTCAGCAAAGTATCACACAGGAGAGGATTAGATACACATCTCAGCAAAGTATCACACAGGAGAGGATTAGATACACAGCTTAGTTAGTATCACACAGGATAGGATTAGATGCATGGCTCAGCAGACAGTATCACACAGGAGAGGATTAGATACACAGTCAGCAGACAGTAACACACATGGGAGGAGATAACTGCTCAGAGTCAGCACCACAAAGGCTAGGATTAGATTGCCTCTCCCCCTCCCCCACTGATACTTACTTCACGGCTCCCTGCTGAGTCCTTTCTCCCTCCTGTCCTTGGTCTCCTCCTCCTCCTATAACTGCAGGGCTCCTGTGATTATCCTGGGAAGCTGGAGCTCACAGAGGCAGTGTGAGCTCCAGGAAGATGGCGCCGATCTCCTGCCTCTGCTGTGATGTGGACGGCTCAGGGGGCGTGGCCAGATCACAGCAGGGAGCAGCTTATAATGCTAGGTATGGGGTCGGGAGCCGACCGCAGATCTCTATGCCCAGGGCTGCCGTATTTGCAGAGTATAAGTGTCGTGCAGCTACACTTACACTCCTGCAAAGCAAAATGGCGGCGCCCAGTGGCTGAAAAAAAAAATAATAAAAAAAATGTTAAAGTTAAAAAATGTAAATTTGTATTAAAAATAATTGTTTATATAAACAATCATTTTTAATACAAAAAAATAAAATGTGGCACCTTTCCTTTAACACAGTCAAATTATTGGATGAACTCATAATGCTTGTTCCCCATCATTTTTCTGTACACACATGTAAGATCAGCTGCACACATGTTCTAGGTGGATCTAATAAGGATTTTTACTCTGCAGCACATGGCCTCGTATAAACTATGTACTTACAATTGCTCATTTTGCCCTTCTACCCAACTAATCCTTCTCTTTTCCATTTGTCTATGACATCACGTGATTAAATACTGACTAGCTGAATCCTCTAAGCTCTATGTAGAAACAGGAGGTCTATTTTCTCTGCACAAGTCATAAGTCACTGCAAAAGTCTATAGCAGGGGGAGGAGCAGCTGGGGAAGATAAGTGCAGGGACAAGACACTTCCTGTTTCTACATTGAGCCGAGAAAAGAGTAGAATTAGTAGAGTAGAATAGCAAAATGAGCAATTGTAAGTACATAGCGCTATATAGTATGGTGACTGCAATATATTAAGAGGATGAAAACTTTGATGGGAGGAGGGCTTCTTTAATAAACACTGATCACCTTCCTATGTCATTAATCAGCATAGGGTCCCACAGCTGTATGATGGAAAAGCTGCGTCTACCAGTGAGAGACCATGAAAACACATTTTGCAGTAACACTCAAGCATGAAATGTACCTAAGCTCACTAAAGGGAGAAAGTTATCAGAAAAGTCTATTGTTTAACTCAGGTTTTTGTTTTATAGGTATTAAAAAAAAATATAAAAAATATCAAAACATTTTTGGGTATTCATTTCATGATTCTTACATAAAAAACCCACAATACAAAAACAAAATTCATAATTGTGCAATTTTCACACTGGTCACTGGAGCTAGTTTAGCCTCATACTTTATCCTTTCAGGAAGCGTTTTCAAGAGGCTAATTATCATCAGAGGCAGAATTACAGTGACAGGTAACACCTCTATACACAGCCGATAACACAGGATCCAAATCACAATAGACGATGTCACACCTGACCTGGCATCCTCTCCCTTCACAATAACCTTTGCACACACACATTAGATGCTTCAATACTAAAGAGTCTATTGCCAACAATGTACATGTGAATTTCCTGAAACAAGAAGTTAGAATCTAGATGAGCCTCTGTGACCAGAGTTAAAATTGCAAGATTCCTCTTTTTTTTTTTTTTTTTTTTTTATAAATGGATTTTGATATGGGAAAAAAAAAGACACATACTGCAATACAGTTGGCCCTAAAACCTTATTAAAACTATGGGTACTTTTCTGATAACACATTCCTTTTATGAGTAAAAAATGGATCTTAGATGATTAAATCTTCTTAAACATAAAAAAGGCAATTGGCTTCCCTTACCTATCTCAACACCAAGTCCGCCCATGCCACTAAGGAACACATGAGACTGGGCCATCTTCTGCATAGCTGTGTCTCCCAGAACATATCTTTGTCGGCTGAAAAAAAAAATTATTATTAATAATTTTATTTATATAGCGCCGACATATTCCGCGGCACTTTACATTTTAGAGGGAACTTGTACAGACAATAGACATTACAGCATAACAATAATCAAAGTTCAAAATAGATATCAAGAGGAATGAGGGCCCTGCTTGCAAGCTAATAATCCATGAGGAAAAGGGGAGACACGAGAGGTGGATGGTAACAATTGCTTTCGTTGTTCGGACCAGCCATAGTGTAAGGATCGGGTGTTCATGTAAAGCTGCATGAACCGGTTATCAGCCAGAATACGTAAAAGTACAGACAGAGAGGACTATTAAATGCATATGGCGTACGAGAACATGATACGAGGATCCTGGTTATGGTGAAAATTTTGAATGGGCAACACAGGGATAGTTAGGTTAATGCACTGAGGTGGTAGGCCAGTCTGAACAAATGCGTTTTTAGGGCACGCTTAAAACTGTGGGGATTGGGGATTAATCGTATTACCCTGGGTCGTGCATTCCAAATAATTGGCGTAGTACGTGAAAAGTCTTGGGAGACGGGAGTGGGAGGTTCTGATTATCGAGGATGTTAATCTCAGGTCATTAGCAGAACGGAGGGCACGGGTAGGGTGGTAGACTGAGATTAGGGAGATGTAGTAGGGTGGTGCTGAGCCATGCAGTGCTTTGTGGATGTGGGTAATAGTTTTGTACTGGATTCTGGAGTGGATGGGTAACCAGTGTAATGACTGGCACAAGGTAGAGGCATCGGTGTAACGGTTGGTGAGGAATATGATTCTGGCAGCAGCATTCAGGACAGATTGGAGCGGGGAGAGTTTGGTAAGAGGGAGGCCGATTAGTAGAGAGTTACAATAGTCCAGACGAGAATGATTAAGAGAAACAGTGAGAATTTTTGCAGCGTCGAAGGTAAGGAAGGGTCGAATTCTAGAAATGTTTTGGAGGTGCAGAACACAAGAGCGAGACAGTAATCAGATGTGGGGGGTGAATGAAAGCTCGGAATCCAGGATGACCCCAAGGCAGCGGGCATGTTGCTTGAGAGTAATGGTGGAACCAGACACGGAGATGGCAATGTCAGGCAAAGGTAGTTTAGTAGAGGTAGAGAACATGAGGAGTTCAGTTTTTGACAGGTTCAGTTTCAGATAGAGGGAGGACATGATGTTAGAGACAGCGGTAAGACAATCACTGGTGTTTTCTAAAAAGGCAGGCGTGATATCAGGAGTACAGGTGTACATCAGCATAGAGATGGTACTGGAACCCAAATCTACTGATTGTTTGTCCAATAGGGGCAGTATACAAAGAGAAGAGGAGGGGGCCTAGGACTGATCCTTGAGGAACCCCAACAGTAAGGGGAAGATGAGAGGAGGAGGAGTCAGCAAAAGATACAGTGAAGGAGCAGTCAGAGAGATAGGAGGAGAACCGGGAGAGAACGGTGTCCTTGAGGCCGATGGAGCGGAGCATAGTGAGGAGGAGCTGATGATCCACAGTGTCGAATGCTGCGGAGAGATCCAAGAGAATTAGCATGGAGTAGTGACCTTTAGATTTAGCTGTTAGTAGATTATTAGAGACTTTAGTGAGGGCAGTTTCAGTAGAGTGTAAAGAGCGGAAACCAGATTGAAGAGGATTGAGAAGAGAGTTATCTGAGAGATAGAGGGTAAGACGGGAGTGGACCAGGCGTTCCAGGAGTTTAGAAATGAAGGGAAGATAAGAGACAGGTCTATAGTTAGCGGCACAGTTTTGGTCGAGGGAGGGTTTTTTAAGTAATGGATGTGTAATGGAATGCTTAAATGAGGAGGGAAAGATACCAGAAGAGAGAGGTAGAAAGGGACTGGAGGAGATGTGATGGAATGGGGTCACTGGTGCAAGTGGTCGGGCGAGAAGATGTAAGGAGCCTGAAAAAGAAAAATTTGGTAAATGTGGAAGTGGAACGCAAATACATGTGTTTGCAATGTCCACCTGGAGGGTATTCCACATAACGGAATTGATGTAACTGGAATGCCTGTTAGTCCAGCGATCTGGAATCAGACGCTGGGGATGTGATGTAATGACAGGTGGCTTGCACGCCTGTAACCTGGAAATGATCCGGCTGGGAGCGTGTGTTACACAGGCCAGAAGTGGGGTATATGGAATGCTTTCACATATGAAATGAACGCCGGTGACGTGGCAGGACCCGTTACACATTAAGATATGTATATCTTACCATGGGATGGAGATGAAGAGGCAGGAACAGGTGAGGGATGTTATTGGGATTAAGCTTTTTGTGTCTACGCCTCATATGAACAATGAGCGAATGGGACGTCTTTTGACAAAGTTTGGATAACTCCCAGTATGATGAAGAGCCTGATTTAATATAAGTCAGGTGTTTTTGACCTTTGAAACACTAATTGATATATGCTATATAAGAGGGGTGTTGTTTGGAATGGACGCCATTGCCTCTTTGATATCCCTGGTGGAGGGAGGTGCTGCCCAGTTACTCCTGATGAATCAAGCTGTGGAAGAAATACGTCAGGAGGCACACAGGGTCAGTCCAGGGCTGGCTAGTGTCAGGGCTAGCTGTGGACTGCCCTTGTAAGGGCGGGAGTCTTGGGGTACCAGGGTCAGCCAAAATAATAGGGAACAACAGGGACTATACTGGGACCCCCACTCCATGAAGGTGCAGTTAAGAGAGAAAAAGGAAAAACAACAACTGGTGAGATTGTTCCTTTTCATTTTTTGCAACTTGTAATAAGTATGTGTGACAGATGTTACTCTTTGATATAATATTACATGTGTGAGCTAATTTTATCCATATTGTTCAATCTGAACTTCCCTTTAGTGGTGATTTGGGCTACTTGTTGGTTCACAGAATTATTTCATTTGATGTGACAAGTGTCCAAAACCTGTTCTTTCCCTAACAGGGAGTTGAAACATTTTGTTTTATGTGATGGTAAAATTGTTCACAATCTTGAGGTATGGACCCCCCTTTTTTAAAAAAACAAACAAAAAAAACAAACTGACTAGTAAAAGCTACATTTTGAAAACCACATCTTCTTGCTAAGATTTCTGAATTTTTTTTTTTTTTTTTTTCTTTAGTAGAAACTATGGAGGGAGATTTTGCCTATTACATTATTTCTCTGGCTATATACTAACATTCAGCAGCATTACACTACTCACCTGTATAGACCATCATCAATTTCCATTGAGTCTGCCGCCATTCTGATTCTTATGTGTCCTATAGAACACCAGAAATAATTATCAAATCAAAATATGGTTTTTAGTGTCAAAAACACACAACTGTAGCAATATGCTGTTAGCAAAGTGATACATCAGGGATAATGTGCTTTCAGGTGAACGTCTACATAGTCGCATTTTGAGAAAATGAGGAGTTTCCCATTTCGCTCATTTGGTCCATCATACCAGATGTTTTTTACCATACAACATGGACGGAGGGGGAATAGATGAAGCATTCAGAGTACACAGGATGGTCTACGTAACCTATAGAGGTCTAGGTTTGCTACTTTGAATAAGCTTTAGATATAGAACTGCCTAATGTGGCAGTATATTATGGATACAAGTCCGAACTCTTGGCAGCCAAAAAGTCACATAACATTGGGCCATTAGGCTACTAAGAGCATTGAATAAAAAATACTCCAGACACATGGTATGAGTTCAACGCAATCGTGAGAAGATTCTGCCTCCTCTTCGACCAGGCTGCTGCACGTAGTGGACCCCCAGGGCTGCCCATGCCATTTTTGTGCCGTTTTGGCTAATAGGAGAACGGATCTGTAAAGAGCTGCCCTTACATGTGGCATCACATTAAGCTGGCAGATCTGCGTTCATGTTGTCTATGTAGTGATATCGTGGAAAATGTACCATTTCTTTGGCAAACAACTTTGTTACCCTTAATGCCATTTTAGAAGCCCCTGTCACCCAGGCTGTAATGATCCCGTACTCCGCTATGTAGAGCAATCTGATGGTATATAGAAACTGACCTTCCCTAGGAAGGAGTTCGGCTATGGGCCAAACACCATGTCTGGCTACAGTGTTAACCCTTTAATATGCTGGATTGGCATTGAAGGGTTCACCCATATTTTTTTTTCTACTATGGACCAAAAACGAACTAGCTGTCTGTATCTGTACATTGTCATGACTGACACAGCAGTCAGCAGAGCAGCTCTTCCTCTTCCGGCTGCTCAGCCAGCGGGGTGTCACTGCCGATGTCACGCTGACTGACAGCCGGCCCCCGCACTTGGTCAGCTGCTGCTATGACAACCTGTTGTACCCGATGCTACTCTGTCTGAATTGCGGGCAGAGATCAGCACTGGGCACCAGAGGCAAGTAGGTAGCAAATGGCTGCCTGTGGAGCGTTTTTTTTTTTTTTTCTGGGTAACCCCTTTAAATCAGAATGACCTGCGCAGCTCCCCTCCGCTGCTTGCCGCCCACTTGGCATGGCAGGTGGCCTTTAGGTATGGATGAGGGCAGTGCCCAGATTACTACTTGCCCTGGAGTAGCCCCCAGGGGTGGGTCACTGCACTGAACACTCTGGGGGGCACAGACTAAGCTCCAGCAGCTTAGTGCTGGCTTCCTACATGGCTGCCTCCCCATGCACACTGTAGCCACGGAGCATGGTGCCGCACACAGCCTCTCACAGATGTCAGCAGGCTCCTCCAGCAGCGGCGCGTACAATGGGGACACTCACTGCCAGCACACAGACGGGCGCCGAGGCCACGGTCACACACGCACACAATGAATCAACCACGAACCTGAACTACAGCTGCTGCAGTTCCGTATCGGCCGGGAGAAGAGAAAGATGGCAAACTACAACTCCCACAACCCTTTTCACCAACAGGAAAGCGGGGAAGTTCAAAATGCTAAAACTTTATTAAACGGCAGACTACATTGATGCCACGTGACAGCGCTGACCGGAAGTGTTTAGTCAGCTTCCTGTGTCAGGGGATAAAAGCGCGGTGGCGTAACGCCACGCTTCAGAGACATAATGCTTGTATGACTGAGTGGTTCTATGATACTGGAGGCTGTAGAGAATCACCTCACGTTACTAACTACTGGCCTGTGCAATGGCTCTGTGGCGCCAGGGAAAGGGACTGTTACACGACCACTAAAAAGAGACGTGTAGGAATGGCGGGAGACCTGTTCCTAATCCTGAAAATAGAACAAACCTGTCAGTAACTACCGACTGCAGGAACTAGTGACAGGCGCCATATTGTTTCAAACCTTCCTCTAAAAAGAGCAGGTTTACTAGGAAGGGACCGAAGCAGTGGCACCTGCCATGTGATATGTGCTTCGCCCCGCAGTGACAGCCAAGTGTCACCATAATGACCAGGCCGATTTGTACAATGCTGAACACTCACTTTATGTGGTAACGCTTCCATGGGTCCCACTGAGTCTGAGATTTTTTTGAGATTTTTTTTTTTTTTTTTGTGGCATTGTACTTCATGGATGTGTTACAAATTGGTCGATATGATGCATTTGTTAACGAAACCATCCACCGTTTGACCCAAGAATTATGAAAATGTAGTTTTCAAACTTTAAATTTACCCTTTAAATCAGTTATACCCCACAAAATATTTAATCATTAACATTTCCCATATGTCAACTTTACATCTACATCATTGAAACGTTAATTTTTTTTTTTTTGTTAACGTGAGAGGGGTTTAAACTGCGCAGCAATATCTAATTTTTCTCAACAAATATACATAAACCTGTTTCTCTAGGGACATAATTCAGATTTAAAATGTCTTTATGGGGCTTATATATTGGAAGCTCCCCAAGGTTCATGCCATTTTCACCACTTCGCCCCAAAAACTATTTTCACCTTACTCGCCAAGCCAATTTTTTCTATTCTGACCACTGTCACTGAAGTATTAACTCTGGAACCCTTCAATGGATCCCAGTGATTTTAAGATTTTTTTTTTTTTTTTTTTTTTTTTGTGACCTATTGTTCATGATCGTAAAATTTCTACGATATGACTATTTGTGAAAATTATTGGAAATTTGGTGAAAATTTTTATGCCCTTAAATCAGGGCGTTAAATCACACAAAATAGTTAATGACCTTTCCCACAGGTCTACTTTACACCTGCACAATTTTTCAAACTTTTTTTTTTTTTTTCTTTTAGGAAGCTTAAAAGTTGACCAGCGTGTGGTGTGTGTGTGTGTGTGTGTGTGTGTGTGTGTTTTTTTTTTTTTTTTTTTGGATCACCTTGCGTTCAAAGTGACTTTGAAGGGCCAATACGACCTGAATTAACCATTCAGGTGCTTCACAGGAATTAATGGAATGAGAAAGGAAAAGATTAGCAATTAACTTTTTTTTTTCACAAAAATGTTACTTTAGCTCCAAATTTTTTATTTTCACAATGGTAACAGGAGAAATTGGACCCCAAAATTTGTTGTGCAATTTCTCCTGAGCACGCCAATACTCCATATATGGGTGAAAACACCGGGGTGCCCAAACAGTAGGTCTCAAAAGGGACGGAGCATCATTTGACTTTGAATGCAAAATTTCCTGGATTCATTAGTGGATGCCATGTAGCTTTTGGAGAGCCCCTGATGTGCCTAAAAAATGGAAACTCCCCATAAGTGACCCCATTTTGGAAACTAGACTAGCTGTAAATAATGCCGCAGGACAGGAGATTCTAGCTAAAAAAATAAAATTAAAATGCCCCGCTCCAATCTGTCCTGAATGCTGCTGCCAGGATTATATTCCTCACCAACCGTTAACACCGATGCCTCTACCCTGTGCCAGTCATTACACTGGTTACCCATCCACTCCAGAATCCAGTTCAAAACTATTACCCTCATCCACAAAGCACTGCATGGCTCAGCACCACCCTACATCTCCTCCCTGGTCTCAGTATACCACCCTACCCATGCCCTCCGTTCTGCTAATGACCTGAGATTAACATCCTCGATAATCAGAACCTCCCACTCCCGTCTCCAAGACTTTTCACGTACTACGCCAATTCTTTGGAATGCACGACCCAGGTTAATATGGTTAATCCCCAATCCCCACAGTTTTAAGCGTGCCCTAAAAACGCATTTGTTCAGACTGGCCGGGACGGACTAAACTGCATATTGGGATGATGGGCTGCAATACTAGACTCGACCACTAGATGGCAGCACATTTTACAAATGCAGCCCAGGAAATGACTTCTTGTAATATAGCAAGAAGGGAATTCAATGGAAATACTTAAATGAATCAGAACATCCACAGGGCTGGATTAAAGTTTAATGATAGAACCAGGGAAAAAAGATTGTAACTATATGGGATTATGTGTAGAATATCGGGTTACACACGCCTGGGGATATATCTCATCAACATCTCATAGGAATATGGGTATATCTATTGATCTGTATGGGGATTATGGGTGAAATATCACAAATACACATGCCCAGGAACATACTTCATCTACTTCTGATAGGAATATGGGTATATCTATTGATCTGTATGGGGATTATGGGTGAAATATCACAAATACACATGCCCAGGAACATACTTCATCTACTTCTGATAGGAATATGGGTATAATGGTTCTTTGTGGGTATTATAGGTGATATATCATGAATACACATGCCCAGTGTCATATTCGATCAATTCCTGGTAAGAACACGTATGTGTACAATTATTGTTTTATATGTTGATTATTGGTAAAATATGATGAAACCTTTCATTAACTTCTGGTAAGAATATGGGTATATTTATTATTCTATATGGGGTTATGGTCAGAATGCCATGCATATACAGATCCTGTAACCTATTTGCATCTGACAGGGTTACATGTCCATTGACTTCTCCCACCCCTGGGAGATGTGAGCCCTGGCATCATAGGTCTTTGACCCAGTGTTCTCACCTCCTTATTAGGCCGGCCATGTCATAGAGATGAGCAGTCTTGCACCATACTTCTTGCTTATATACCTATATTATTCTCAATACATTGTTCTTTATAGGATGTTGGATCTTTTGCAGGATTTTATTGGTTACTTAGGTTTGTTGACATCAATAACTTTTAATGGAGATATATAGAATTTAAAAAAAAAAAAACTTTTAATAAAATAGGTTTTATCTTAACAAAAATATTTGGAAATGGAACATGTATTTTAGTGTATACTGGTCTCTAGGTTAATACGAAGGCCATCATAACAAATCCAACAAAATAGCTTTCATGGAACAATAAATGATCCTGCTTACGTTCACATGTCTGATATAGGACTCAGTATTGCTTCTTCGTCAGTAGGCAAGGCATAATTGAATCTTATGTGCCTGTTTTCCATCCAGGTTCACTTGAATGGGAATGGAAACTTTCATATTGTTCCCCGCTATACAGGGCAGATTTTTGGTGTGGCTGTTTCTGTGCTGCCACTATCATCCTCTGCTGTGCTTCGGAAACCCAGGTCCAGTGCGTGGCATATTTCCTTCTACTTCTTCAAGAGAATTCTGACCTCTGCCGGAACACTCATGTGGAGGGGTGGACATCAGAGGAGGATGATGTCTGCCTGACATGGGTCACAGACATCATCCTCCCTCTCCACTGCAATAGGGATTGGCGGTGGGCAGACCTACCCACCCCTCTCCCTCTGCCCTCACTGCCTCCCTGATTGCACAGTTTAGCTGTGCCACCATCAAAAAGTCCTATGTTCAGCACATTCGTTCCTGATGTACAGAACACACATTATGCCAATTCAGAGCCTTTATATACTCTTTACTGTATTTTATGGGCACTTTTGGAAAATAATGAAAGTCTAAAGCGCCCATAAAATACAAATTACTTGTAAAATTCTGGATTCCAAGCTAAAAATACACCGGATTACGTACCGGTAATGCTCTTTTATAGAGCCACGACAGCACCCACTGAGAGAGGGGATCCGCCCCTAGGAACAGGAAACCCTACGGAGAGATAAAAGGGGCGGTCCCCCTCGCTCCCACAGTTTGGGTTACAGAGATTGCGAGGAACCGCCCACAAGTTTTAGTAGGTCATTCTATATTAACATTTCATCTTTGACTTAATCACGTATATTTACAAGAACCAATCACCCTTATCAGTGCTCATATGTAAACTAATATATAAGGGAGGGAAGTGAAGGGGTGCTGTCGTGGCTCTATAAAAGAGCATTACCGGTACGTAATCCGGTGTTTTCTCTTCGCCACGACAGCACCCACTGAGAGACTTTCAGAGACAGCTATTTGGGGGGGATTATCGTGTTAAGAACTGATCTACCGAAACACAAATCAGTGGAAGCAGATAGATCTAATCTATAGTGACTATAGAAGGTAATAGGCGAAGACCAGGTTGCGGCCTTACATATGAGTTCTATTGGAACCTCTGCTCGCTCTGCCCAGGATGATGCTATTGCCCGGGTTGAGTGTGCCTTTACAGTCTCGGGTGGATCTTCCCCTTTAGATGAATAGGCCAGGTATATCGCCTCCCGAATCCATCGAGATAATGTGCCTTTTGTGACACCAGCTCCTTTCCTTTGACCCTGGAAGGAAACAAAGAGAGCCCTGCTCTTCCTCCAGGCGCTAGTCCTGTCTAAGTAAGTCATTACAGCCCTTTTCACATCTAAGGTATGGTATTTCTCCTCTTCCTGATTTGTAGGATTATCATAAAAAGTAGGAAGAAGAATTTCTTGAGATCTATGAAATTTAGTACATCTCTTAGGTAGGTAGGAAGGGTCTGTTTTCAGGACGATTCTATCTGGAAATATTGACAGAAAGGGAGGATCTACTGATAGTGCCTGTATGTCACTTACCCTTCTTGCCGATACTAATGCGACAAGAAGAGTAGTTTTGAGAGTAACGTGTTTAATGTGAGCTGAGTGTAGCGGCTCAAATGGGTGACCTGTCAAGGCCTCAAGGACTAGATTAACATCCCAAGGCGGTATGCGGGGAATCTGAACTGGTTCTGACCTCTGGCAGGCTGAAATAAATCTAGTTATCCACCTATCACCCGCTACATTGTGACTATACAATGCCCCTAGAGCAGAGACTTGTACTTTTAAGGTATTAACAGAAAGACCTAAGTCACGTCCTTTCTGGAGAAATTCTAAAATGTTAAGTATAGGAATTTCGTTTGACAAGGCCAATGGATAAAGACTTAGAAACTTCCTCCATACTCTTACATATATAGAAGTAGTGGATCTTTTCCTACTTAATAATAGAGTATTAATTACTTGATCAGAGAAACCCCTTAATTTCAACAATTGCCTCTCAAATTCCAGGCTGTCAACCGTAGACCCTTCACATGAGGGTGGTTGAATGGCCCCTGGAAAAGAAGATCCTGATCCTCTGGGAGAATCCATGGATCTGAGATGGACATAGCTCTGAGCAGGGAGAACCATGGTCTCTTTGGCCAAAATGGGGCAATCAGGATTATATTGGCTTTGTCCTCTCTTATCTTCCTGATTACTGTTGGTAGAAGTATCAGAGGAGGAAAGGCATACGCTTTCTGAAATGTCCAGGGTACCTGGAGAGCATCGAGAAAATCGGGTTTGTCGGATTGGAACATTGAAGCGAACTTTTTTAATTGCCTGTTGTCTCTTGTAGCGAAGAGATCTACTTCTGGTAAACCCCATTTTACGGTTATCATTTTGAAGATTCGATGATTTAAAACCCACTCCCCTTGGTGGAGGGTATGGCGACTGAGGAAGTCCGCTTTTGAATTGTTCACTCCTCTGACATGTAGTGCTGATAGAGACAGTAGATGTTTCTCGGCTATAGTTAGGATGTCTTCGGCTATAGACATGAGTGTTCCTGATCTTGTTCCTCCTTGATGATTGATATACGCTACTGATGTCATGTTGTCTGACAGAATCCTTGTATGTGTTCCGTGTAGCTGCGGAAGGAATTCACAAAGAGCGTGATGGATAGCTTTCAGCTCTCTTATATTAGACGAGTCGTCTGACTCCGTAACCGACCATAGACCTTGGGCTACCTAATCTCTCATATGTGCTCCCCAACCACTAGGACTGGCATCCGTGAATATTGTGTTTGAAGGTTTAACTACCCAGGGGACCCCACTAACCAAGTGATCTGGTTCTAGCCACCAGGATAGAGATTTAATTACGTCTTCAGAAAGGGAAATTTTACCGTCTAGATGACCTTGTAATTTTATTTCCTCATGTAAAATTGCATATTGTAAACACCTTGAATGAAATTGGGCCCATGGTACTGCTGGGATACATGACGTGAAGGAGCCAAGGAGGGACATGCCTTGTCTTAAAGATATTAGAGGTTTATCTATTACCGACTGTACCTTATTTCTTATTGTCAATTGCTTGGATTGTGGTAAGAAACATTTTTGGCTTATGGAGTCTATTATAATCCCCAAGAATGTTTGTCGAGTAGTTGGAAGAAGTCTAGACTTTTCCCAATTCACCAACCACCCTAGCCTCTGCAGGGACGAGACCATATTACACAATCGTTGGTGACATTGTGACGGGGAACTTCCTACCACTAAAAGATCATCAAGGTACGGAATTATGAGGGTATCTTTTACTCTTAGGTATGACATTACTTCCGACATTAACTTAGTGAATACCCTTGGAGCTATTGATAGTCCAAAGGGCATTGCTGTATACTGAAAGTGTCGTATACGTCCATTCAACACAATCGCCACGCGGAGATATTGTTGATGTTCTATAAAAATTGGCAGATGGTAATACGCATCTTTTAGGTCGAGTACCGTCATAAAACAATGGGGAGACAACAGTTTTATGGTGGATCGGATAGACTCCATTTTAAAGGTTTGATTCTGCAAAAAGGTGTTCAATTTTTTAAGGTTCAATATGGTTCTGAAAGATCCATCTGGCTTTGGGATTAAAAATAGAGGGGAATAGAACCCCTTTTTTTGCTGAAGAAATGGGACTTCCACCAAAACCCCTTTGGCTAGAAGGTTCAATACCTCCTGCTCCAAAGCCTCCTGCTGTAACTGGGTTTTTAAAGAAGTCAATAGAAATGAGTCCGGCGGGACTCGGGAAAATTTTAATTTTAGGCCGAAGGTGATGATACTATTTGCCCAAATGTTCGAAGTTATTTTCTGCCATTGATCTGAGAAGGAAGACAATCTACCTCCGACAGGCAGATCTGTTCTAACGGGGTTTTTCCTCAGTTTTGTAAGGGCGCTTCCCAAAAAGTGCTCCTCTCTGTCTGGTGTCTCGTGGCCCAGCGATCTTGGCTCTTGAAATCCTTCCTCTTGTTAAACATGGGCTTTCGGAACGCCCTCCTATAAGATGGAAGGTAATTATTATTAGGGAAGCCCTTTTTCCTCTCCCCTGCTTTAGTCAGGATCTCGTCCAGCTTAGTACCAAATAGGTACTCACCCTGACATGGAAGACCACACAATTTGGATTTTGTCTGGGGATCGCCTTTCCAGCCCTTAAGCCACAGGGCTCTACGTGCTGCATTAGTCAGCCCCGCCGACTTGGCCGCTAATCGTATTGAGTCAGCAGATGAGTCTGCCAGGAAGGCTGTAGCACCCCTAATTAAAGGTATAGAGGCTCTCAACTTGTCTCTAGAGAGACCGTTTTTAAGTCTTTCTTCCAAGTCATTTAGCCAGACTAGCATGGACCTAGCGGTGCATGTAGCTGACACAGCCGGTTTTAGGGCTCCCGCACAAGATTCCCACGCTCTTTTAAGGAGAGAGTCGGCTTTGCGGTCCAAAGGATCTTGTAGTGAACCTGAATCCTCCACAGGTAGCAGGGATTTTTTAGATGTGGAAGCCACTGCTGCGTCTACTTTTGGGGCTTTTGACCAGGTCGAGAATTCCTCATCATTAAAGGGATAACGTCTCTTTGAAGATGGTGGTAGTCCCCTCTGCCCCTGGCTTTCCCACTCTTTTTTAATTAAATTTTTAACTGCTGCTATCACCGGAAAGGAGGGTCTTTTCCTTTCGGACAGCCCAGCGAACATTATGTCCTGCTGTGTTTTAGGGGTCTTAGAATCCTCAATGCCCATAGTGTTACGGACGGACTTCACCAGGTTATCTATACTGTCGGTGGGGAAGCACGTATCTTGATCCTCATCCGAGGAAACATAATCCCTAGAAACATCCGAATCTGCATTCTCTAATTCGGAAGATTGGTCAGATATGGGTGAAACATACTCTCTTGTCCCCTTAGGACGCGTTTCTTTTCCCGAACTATGCAGGGCTTGTAGTTCTTCTCTAATCAACACTCTAATGTCCTCAGATTTAACCGAGGCCTCTTCCCGTAAGGTGGAATCAATGCATGGTTTACAAAGTTTCTTTGTGTAACTATCCGGAAGGGGCTGAAGACATATCGCACACTGTTTGTGTTTCGTTTTTTCAGTACATTTTGCCTAGAGTGTTAGAGAAGAGGGGACAGCAATCGGCTTAATAGGGTAGATGTACACTCACCCCAGTGAAGCGTCTGTGAAGGTACCGGCTGACGGGGAGGAGACTGCAGAGGCTTGCTCTTTTTAGAAGATCCACTCCGCTTGGAGCGGCTGCTGCTGCTGGCATGGCTGCGAGGAGTAGTTGCGGTGGCCTCAATAGAAGACATCGCAGGGTCCTGTGCCGAATCCATATTGGACGCCGGAGCGTTACCGCCGGCGTCCTTTTCACATGGGGGCCGCCATCTTCTTCCTGTTGAACCCGGAAGTGCTAATCACTTCCGGGTCGCGGCCATATTCCATATGCCCGCGCTGTCACCGGCACCAGCGACGGCGCCGTCTCCTCCCTCTCCTCGGAAGCTTTTCAGCTTATACTTCCGGGGGGCATACTGGGGCTCCACGCCGTATAAGCGCTCGCCGAGGACGGCGCAGCGTTCCCCATTACAGCGCTAACTCCCCGCAGACGTTCCGGATGATTTTCTGTGAGCCAGCACTCTCCAGCCCTGGCCTCACAGCGTCTGCCAGCAGAGGGGGGAAGCTGACACCAGGACCCCCGACGCTGCTTCCAGCTCTGGAGCCCTTGCCGTCCTCACAGGTAAACCGCGCAAGCGGCATCCAGGCTAGGCATCCTCTTCTCCGTGGATTTCCCATAGGAACAGGAAACCAAACTGTGGGAGCGAGGGGGACCGCCCCTTTTATCTCTCCGTAGGGTTTCCTGTTCCTAGGGGCGGATCCCCTCTCTCAGTGGGTGCTGTCGTGGCGAAGAGAAAATCAATCTTCCTTGTTTCTGATCTGTTTAAAGCGTCAGTGTACTTTTTACTTGTCATTTTCAGCTCCGTGCCGTCCTCCAGATGCTTTTTGGACCCACGATGCCGGGTCTCCTCATGCTCCTTCACCGCTTCTGACCCGCCGCAGCTCCGGAGTCCGGTCTCAGCACTGCGCTCCAACAATTGAGAAAAATCGGAGCGCAGCACTGAGACCGTGTGCCTGATTGGCTGGCTGCTTGCAGGAGTTTGCAGCTAGCCAATCAGGATCGCTGTATTAGCGCTGGCACTTCCGTGTCATGTGACACAGCTTGCTCAGCGCTGATACAGGATCCGGGCTCTTCAGCGGGTCAGAAGCGGGTGAAGGAGCGCGAGGAGACCTGGCACCGCTGGACTGAGGAGGATCTGGAGGACAGTGCGGACCTGAAAATGAAAAGTTAGTAAAAAGGACAGTAACTCTTTAAAAAGTAAGTCCACATTAAAATATAAAGGTTTTTTTTTTTTTAATTATCATGTCTCTCACCGTAAACAAAATGGCAGTAACATTTTGCACTAGTTTCTTTTACATTGTAAACATAGGAAATATTTTGGTGGTCGGCCCATCGGTCCCGCACACTTCTGGTGATAACAATTTTGACACATTACACACAGGATCTGTTTTGCTTCATGATAAATGTCACCTGTGCAATAGCAAGAGCTGCAAAATGTCCACCCTTCTGAATTGTTGTAGCGGGATGCAAGAGTACTTATTTCCTGCTCTGTTTCCTTTTCAGTTATTTTGATCATTGATGGGCTGTAGGTCTTCATTTTCTCAGCCACAATTTTTTGTTGTGTTTGTTTGTAGCTGAAATGTGAGTAATTAACTTTCCTAATCTTCGTCTGTATCCACCTTCTAACATTATTGCTGTCAAACCAATGAACATTTAGTATGACATGCACTCCACAGTCATATGAATTATTCTGTTTTGGGCAGTCGGCGCTCACAATAAAAGTCCATTCATCTTCAAAAAACTCCACTGAGGAGCATAGAGAGTGGATGCCATAGAGAATTTTTTTTGAGAACAGCACAGTGTATGTTGTATTCGGAGATCATAGAGTCCATTATTGTCACTGTTTTAGATTTTAGGTCTGCTAAAGCCAAAAACCAGTGGAAACCTCATCCGTATAAAGTGAGGTCACTGTTTATTGGAAATGGCAAAATGTCATAGTTTAACATTGCTAAGGAATCAGCAAATCTTAAAAAAGATGCGTGTCCTCCATTACTAATAGCATTGAAAAAATGTGGAGGGACAGTCAAACAACCACTGGAAATTCCAGATTCCTTAACCAGCTGTATTATGGCACTGTCTATTACTTCTCCTTCAAGCCAGGCCTTTGGTTTTAGACAGTGTCAGACTGTCAATTAGGTCTACTGGTTGATCCCAAGGCTTTGTCTATAAAGCTATCAGACTTTCTTGGTGTGCTTTCATACTTTGGAGATTGTACTGCAATATTCTCATCAGTTAATTCTTTAAACGTGAGACTTTCACAGGAAAACGGTGACACTGGTTGGTTATCAATTTGTTTGTGTGAACTGGCAGACTGGTCTTGAGTATTCTCTATTAACTGCATAACTGTAGGTATCAAGATTGCATGAGATTCATTTGCTACATTCTCCTCTAGGTTTTTTTTGGTTAAGATTTGGCTGTGAAGAGTTTGGCTAAGTTGCCTTCTCGGAATCTGGTGCAGCCTCTATTTCAGTCATAATCTCTTTCTTGCCTTTTTACGTCCTGATTTTCCATCTTTCCGACGTTGTCGTTTCCTCAAAGTGGAAAGATTATAAGTGAAATTATCTGGGATAAAAATTCCACATGCCTTTTGGACTGCTATTAAATGGAAACACAGTCCAGAGCTATTACAGGAACATTGAGGTTTTCGTGACAAGCACACTGAATGGACATCATTTTTAAATGGACTCTTAACAACAAACACCTGTAGTTGCCCATTTAAAGAAACTAAATTGTTCTCAATGCATAAGTTTGCAATAGCTGTCTGTGTCATTCTGTTAGTGGATTCTTTTTTTAAGGCTGGGAACAATTGTGGAATTTTCTGATTTCACCTTCTCAACAATTTTCTCAACTGGTGTATATATAATGGGAATTGTGTGTACTCATTGGGGACTTTCTGCAATTTCTTGAATGTCGCTTTCAAGTGATACATTCCTAGACTATAGTAAGACCTTTGGAATTCATAAACATAAAACAATTGTAAATGGAGTAAGCACAATAGAAGGCAGTCCAAAGACAATTCTTTCCAATCTGTTGCGTTTTTCAATATTTTGTTCATGCTTTCACTTACATTATTTGTTGACCCTTTATCTTGAAATGCTGCAAACTTCTTAGTATAGAACCTGCTTGCAAATTTGAATGTGTTCATGCAAATTATGTTCAAAATATTCAGCGAACGAGTGCGACCACAGTATTTTGAACTCTTCATATTTGTTCCTCCATTCTTTTTCACTTTCAGAATCTTTAAGCTGTTCTACATGATCTTTCAATACATTTATGTCATCGTTTTTTCCTCTAGCAGACTTCACCCAATATTCAGTATCTCTCAAAATGTGATTTTCACATAACACAAGTGAAATAGATTGTGGCACTTTCTTCACAGCATTAAGAATTCCTTTTTCACAATCAGTCACAAATGGAATAGTTTTGATGTCTTTTAGATTTAACTGATTAACAAGTTCTCCAATGAAGAGTTCATGGTATTTTTGAAACTTCCTTTCATGAACCATAAAAGCTACTGGAAATATTGGATTTTTCTCCAACATTGTATTTCTCATAACAAAAGTTGACATGTAGAAATCACCAAGGTTAAAGGTGGTGTCATAGGCAAACATTTGTTCTATTTCAATGTCTTGTAAGGCACTTTTTATTAACTCTTTTCCAAAATCCAATAACTCTTTTGACCACGCAAACACCACAAGATCTGGATATATTGTGACATGTCTTACAAAATCTGTTTGTTCTGCCAGCTGTATTGTACTAAAAATTTCATCTTTACCAATTTTGCGTCTGATAATTTCTGAATAGCGAACATTCTGTACTTGTTTTAGATTTCTTGGGTGATTTACGGCTGCTCTTCCATCATCTCCTCCTGCAGATGCCTCACTATGCAATTTTGAGTGTGTTTTTTGGAGCAGTGGAGTAATGTCTACATTTTAGTAATAGCGATGGAGTGGACGGTATGAACATACGGTTAGATTTTGAACTTCCATGAGGGGTTGGAAGATTTACAGAATGATCTCCAAGATATTGTATAACTTTTATGTTTGTGTGGCCCAGTCATGTATTGCCATACCTGGGAAAAAATGAAATCTAATGTTAAACATCTTTTTGAGATGAGAACTAAAGAGACAGTAAAACATTGTCATAAGTTATTTTGCACATTCAAAATGCTATGCATGTTGTGTTGATCAAATGATAACAGTCCGTTTAAAGGGTTTGGCCCAACTATTGGGTCTTTTGGGGAGGTGTTGTGAACTCTGTTTTCAGGCTCCCTCTTGTGGTCACAGGTGGTATTGTGTGACTTTTGTTTTGGGCTCCCCCTGGTGGCTTTGTTTGTTATCCTGCGGGTCTTTGGCTGATCAGCTGCCTCGTTATTCACTTGGGAGTTTCCTATTTAGCTCTGTTTCACTTCCACTTGTTGCCGGCTGTCAATGTACTCAGTGCTATTCTGATTACTCCTGATTATCTTCGGTTTCAGTCTCTTCAGGAGAAACTAAGTTCTGTTTAATTATTTTTTGCTCATCAGTCTGCAATATGATTTCTGTGTATGATGAGTTTAGTCCAGCTTGCTAATATGTGATTTCTTCTGCTGGTTTGCTCTGGGGTACAGAGTTGCTTCCCCTGCACCGTTAGTTGGTGCGGGCCTCGAGCGATCTCTGCGTGGATATTTTGAATAGGGTTTTTAATTGACCGCACAGTTCCCTTTCTATTTTCTGCTTTCTAGTGTTAGCGGGCCTCATTTGCTAAATCTAATTTCATCTCTGCGTTTGTGCTTTCCCCTTAACTCACCGTTAATATTTGTGGGGGGCTATTCTATATCTTTGGGGTCATTTCACTGAGGCAAGTGAGGACTTATGTTCCCTCTAGGAATAGTCAGTTTCTCAGGCCGTGAAGAGACGTCTAGGATTTTCAGGTAACGTTCCACGGCTGCCTATAGTTGTTTGCGGATAGGATCAGGTTGCGGTCAATTCAGTTACCACTTCCCCAGAGTTTGTAGTCGGTTTAGTTACTTAGCTAGTCCTACTTGCGATCCTTGCCACTAGGATCATAACAGGGAGGGCTGCCCAGTCGCCCCAGCAGCCTAATGATGCGTGTTGCACTGTGGTGCCAGCTCCCGCCACCGCAGCGTGAACCACAAAAGTCCCGGCGCGCGCTCCCGCTGAACGTGGTGGATGGATGACCACCGCTAGGGGGAACGCGACTGTGTACCTGAGCTCATGGGAGACTAAATCTCCCATAAATGCTCGTGGTCATGGCACACATGGCACATGTGTGGCTATAGCAATGGCTATAGACACACATGCGCTGCAGCGAGCTATAGCCAAGAATGCTGGCCAGGGTATGCGCTAGTGCTCATGTCTGGCCAGCCCAGTTATAGAACTACAGGACATATACCTGGGTGATGCAAATAGCATTGCTCTAGGGGTGTCCTGCTTCAGCCCCCCCAGCGGCCACAGGGACATAGGAAGCATATTACAAAAAGTAATATGCTGCTGTGTTCTGTATAATGAGGGGGGATCTTTAAGTTGGTCCTACCCCTTTAAGTCTATTGGATTTGAATTTGTGTTTGACAGTAGCAAAAAGGACAAATGGTCCCGCTCAGCGCTCCGACTTTTCTGGTGGTGCATGGAGCGCTGTGTCGGGACTTAACCAGGCCAAGAAGAGGGTGAAGGAGCCGTCGGGGACCAGGAGAAGCTAATCCAGATGTGATAATCGTGCCGCTGTGGGTCTGAATCCGGCAGGTAAGTTAAACCTATACTTCCTCTTTAACAAGACCTCCGGCTGCCATGTGAGTTTCATGGACGGCCATGAATTTAATTGCGGGTGTATGTGTTTCTGCAAGACCATGTAAATGGCACTTTCAGTGTTCACAGTATGTTAAACAGCCACAATCAGTTATCTCTGGTCATAGCCGTTTGCAGGTGTCAGCTTTCACAGTAGACAAGCACCATGCATGTACACAGCATATACCGACACCAGACAAAAGATGTGTGTGTGTGTGTGTATATATACAGCTGATGTCAGGAAGGGGTTAAATATGAAAACATAAAAATACTGTATCGTTTGACAGTAAACTACAATTGCTCTTATTGCTGTACCTGCTTTCTGAATGTCAGTAGGTACTGTTTACCTTTGCCATTTGGATCCTTTAAAGCAAAATACCTGTAAAAGGAGTATTTACAAAATTAGTTGTAGTACACAATATAAACCTTTGACATTCACAGTATAAATGGAAAGAGAACATAAATTTACTTCAGGTCAAAATTGTACTGTCTTGTATTCATTTACTTTTTCATTTACCTGCAGCGCATGTCATAGGCACTCTGCAGCCGGCCTAAAGGTGTCGGCTCCTCCGAGGCAGCAGCGCTGAGAGGGTGCTCGCTATTGTCTGGTTAATATGTCATGCTTGATTGACACCGCAATCAGCCAATAGCCTTCTCAGCGCTGTTCCCATGCATGAAACCATGTCGGGTCGGCTGCAGAGCATCGCACCGGGACCCAAAGCTGCAGATAAGAGGGGAGAAAACAGTGTATTCTCCTATACTAAGGTTAGGAGAATACTGTTTCCAGGGGTCGAACAGTTGCAGCACATTGCTGCAATAAAAATTTTGCATTCAGTTGCTCTTTAACCCCTTCCCGACATCCGCCGTACATGTACGGCGTATTTTGTCCAGACCAATGGACAGCCGCCATACATGTACAGCGGAGTGCTTCTCTGCTCCCCGCACGCGATCGCACGGGGACCGGAGGGGGGCGACGGTACCTACGGTACCGTCGGGGTCCTCGCCTGCCGACAAGCAGTCTCTGTGCTTCCCTGCAGCTACGAGCGCTGCTATTGGCTGGGGCTGCTCAGGCGTACTTTCACGAGCAGATCTGGCAACTCTGGGTACGATTTAAGAAAACGCTGAACCACGAGGTTAAGCACATGAGCCTGGCATGGTACGTGTGTGTGATCTTACCTAGCCTCAGAGCCACCACCAGGTTACGGCCATTGTCACACACGACCATGCCGGGATGTAGGTTCAGCGGTCTCAGCCACAGATCTGTCTGCTCTTTCACAGCTGTCCACAACTCACAAGCAGTGTGAGGATTATCACCTAAGCTTATAAGTTTCAGCACAGCCTGTTGCCGCTTGGCGGAGGCAGTACTGCAGTGCTTCCAGCTTGTAACTGATGTGGTGATATCTGAGATGGAGGCTGAACATGAGGAGGAGGAGGAGGATGATGCGCGGGAGCTATACACTGTGGGGGCAACTATGACTGACATAGGGCCCGCAATCCTCGGTGTGGGGAGGATGTGTTCTGTCCCAAGGTCCGACTGGGTCCCGGCTTCCACTATGTTTACCCAGTGTGCCGTCAGATGTACCGTCCCCGGCCACAAGCACTTGTCCACGTGTCCGTTGTCAGGTGGACTCTCCCAGTAACTGCGTTGTTGAGGGCACGGCAGATGCTTTGGGACACGTGCTTGTGTACTGCGGGGATGGCACACCGGGCAAAATAGTGTCGGCTGGGGACCGAGTACCGAGGGACGGCCACCGCCATAAGATTGCGGAAGGATTCTGTCTCCACCAGCCTAAAAGGCTGCATTTCCAACGCAAGCAGTAGTGAAATGTGCAAATTTAGGACTGTGGCCTGTGGGGCGTTAGCTGCGAATTTCCGCTTTCGTTCAAAGGTCTGGGATATGGACAATTGAACGCTGCGGTGGGACGTGGATGTTGATGCTGTTTCTTGAGAAACTGCCATAACAAGTGAAGACTGAGAGGAGGGGGCATCTTTACATGCAGTATGGACAGGGGATTGCCTTGCACACACAACAGGGGGTTCTATTGCACGCACAACAGTGGAAGAAGCAGGGGTCACACCCGATGGAAAAAGGGTAAGAAAAAGGAGATTAGAACTGTGGAAGAGGAAAACCACAGTTCTATTTCTCTGGCCTACACTCGACTCTTTTACACAATCAGGGAGAAACTATTACTGTTTTTCTTTACGTAAAAAATACAAAAACCTGAATAATAGAGATTTATTTTTTTTTACCGTGGAACAGCAAAACCACAGTTATTGTTTACTGGTGTATATACCACAGTTTTTTAAATATATAGATTTGCAGCTGAACAGTGAGCGACACACTCAAACTGTGTTTTGGTTTTTTTTTTAGATACCAAAGGCCCAAAACTGGATAGTACAGAGATTTTACCCGTGGAACTGCAAAACCACACTGGGATTTGTCTGGCCTACACCAGACTATTTTCAACAGATATATTTTTGTGTCAGGAGACACTATTACTGTTTATGTAAAAAATAACAAAACCTGAATAATAGAGATTTTTTACCGTTGGATGGCAAAACCACAGTTATAATTTACTGGTGTATACCGGACTTTTTTATCTAGATATTTTTGGGCTGAACAGTGAGCAACACACTGAAACGGGTTTTTTTTAGATAAAAAAGGCCCAAAAGTGGATAACAGAGGTTTGAACCGTGGAACTGCAAAACCACACTTCTGTTTCTGTGGCCTACACCAGACTATTTTCAACAGATATATTTGTGTGTCAACTGTCACAGACACACTTTTTTTTTTTTTTGGGGGGGGGACACCAAAAGGTTAATAAGACGGGTATTTGTACAGTGTGAAGGAGGAAAAAAAAGAGGATTTAGATGAAAAAAAAAGGATTTTTCCTGTCCCCCGAGACTTGGAGCGAAGTCCAGAAATTTCAGCAACAGGAGCACACAGGACTGTAATGCAGCGTTTGCTGGTATAACCTCTGCGTCTCCTATACAGCCTGCCTGCCTGATATCTGGGATGGATATTAGTCCTGAGAAGGACTGCTTGTTTGATCTGGCAGCCTTTAGAGACCCTACACTAACTATTTTGCAGTATAAATCTCTACCTAGCTCAGCAGCGCTGTCCCTACACTGTCTAATCCGGAGCGACTGTTTCCAAGATGGCGGCGCCCGGTTTTAAATACTCGAGGAGATGCTGTGCGGCCAGCCAATCACTGTAATGCCCACAAACAACATGGATGCGGCATTCCAGTGACTGGCTGGCAATCTCTGCATGTTCATTGGCTCTGTAAAGAGCGCCAAACATGCAGGGCGGAGACCTGAGCTACTGCCCGAGTAACCCGAAAATGCTCGGTGCTCGCCGAACATCCCGAGTAGCGTGATGCTCGGGCGAGTAACGAGCAGTGTCGAGCATGTTCGCTCAACACTAGTTACGGTATGTATGCAAATCTATGGAAATTTTTAACGTTTGGATACCATAATCGTCACTTGGCCGCTGCCGAATAACGACCGAAACTTCAGTCCTGATGCGTCCGTTGTCCGGTGACCATTATTATAACTGTGTACATTCGTGCCACTTGTGTTGTCAATCCAAGTCGATGGAGATTAGTAACGCTCCGCTACTTCACCGTAAAGAATGGAGTTGTTACCCTCTGGTCTTAAGGGTGAACTAAAGCAGGTGCGAACCTAACCTAACAATACTGACGTACGATGTGGACCAGAAGCTGCCTTCTAGTAGCTGTGGGTGTGAAACGGCAATTTCAGCATTGACAATAGCCACCTGTGTTGAGCCAATGCTAATCAGGAGGGCTGCGCCGCATTGCATTACTCAGGTCTCGCTATGGCTGGCGCCCGCACTGAGTTTATGCTTCAGCTCAGTGTGTGCGCTATTGCAAGACCTGTGTGAAGCAGCCTGATGCTAATTTTGTGGCCGATGCTGCATCGGCATAATGCGATGCAGTGCCACCCATGAAATTAGAATCAGGCTGCCTCACACAGGTTTCGCGGTTGGGCCTGCACTGAGTTGATGCTAATGCATCAGCTCAGTGCAGGTGTCATAGCAAGACATGAGTAATGCAATGCAGCGCAGCCCTCCTGATTAGCATTGGCCCAACACAGGCAGCCTGTGTCGAGGCTGAAATTCTGGCTCATGGTCACTCGTCACTGACATGCGATGCAGTACAGAAGCCTTAATATGTGGAACTGTAGGTGTAAAATACAAGGTCAACCACTGTAGTAACATAAAAAAAAATTGGTCACAGTTGCTCTTTCCAGATAAACTGAAGCAACACATGACAAAAAAAAGACAAACTGATTTATTTTTAGTCAGCTTTGTTTTGCACAGATTTTTGCAAATTCCCTTTCACAATGGAAAAATGATTTAGAGCCCACCTTTTTTGAAGTTGTTTCCACATACCACTTGCGCTGCTTGTTGTTTCCTCTTGAAATCCATCTGTATTGATCTTTTGAATAATCATTTTCTTGGACTATTTAGAGGCACAAAGATGTAAATTTCTCCTCCTTTGGGAGTCACTGGTGGACCATGCATCGTTAGTTCTTCTGCAATTTCTCCTCTAGCTACCTTTTTCAATCAGGTCAATCACCTGTTGATTTGTAAGGTCATCCTTCTTGTCTCTTAAATATGGTTTGTTCGCCATTAGATTGGTACAATGGTCAGAGAAAGAAAACTCAGTTTAAGAATGTAGGCAGATTCTCCTTCATCCTGGGAGGGTCACTGAGAGGCTAGTAGTAGCATCTAATATATGTAACTTTGTAACTTTTCCCCTAAGATGTTGCTTTGGTAACAGGTGACCATCCTGAGCTGGATCTCTCCATGTATAGAGAAA
The DNA here is from genome assembly GCF_051348905.1 of Ranitomeya variabilis. Taxonomy (NCBI): domain Eukaryota; kingdom Metazoa; phylum Chordata; class Amphibia; order Anura; family Dendrobatidae; genus Ranitomeya; species Ranitomeya variabilis. The sequence goes on along the minus strand of NC_135232.1, from coordinate 819,630,581 downwards.
GACATGCTGCAGTTGTAAAAGCCATTTAATCTGCCACCTCAAAATCATCTTTGCTTCTGACCTGCTGACAGAGCATAATGAGACCAGAGGCGCTCCGATCCAATGTACAGTAAGGGTGCTACGGCCCCTGGAATGGAGCACATGCTGGCTGTCAGAGCCGAGATTAGTCCCGGTCACGGGGTCTCCTCCCATTGACTTGAATGGGGGAGCTACATCACAGGACTAGTCCCAGCGCTGTGACAGCCCAGCACGCGCTCCGTTTCGGGGGCCGTAGCGCCCGAATGGCTCATCGGATCGGAGCGCGGCTGGGATCACTGTGCTGCTGTGCTGTGCGGCAGCAGGTCAATGCAGACCTGCAGAGCACAACACATGTGATTTGGCACTGGCAGTCCCTTTAACAAAAAAGACATTATATTCTTTTTTTTTTTTTTTTTTGGTGTGTCTGGGAAAAAGATGAGGGTAACGTATACAGTCATGGCCAAAAGTTTTGAGAATTACACCAAAATTATATTTTCACATGATCTGCTGGCCTCTGGTTTTTATTAGGGTTTGTCTGATGTTTATATCACATACAGAAATATAATTGCAATCATATTATGAGTACCAATAGGTTATATTGACAGTTAGAATGAGTTAATGCAGCAAGTCAATATTTGCAGTGTTGCCCCTTCTTCTTCAAGACCACTGTAATTCTCCCTGGCATGCTCTCAATCAACTTTTGGACCAAATCCTGAATGATAGCCGTCCATTCTTGCATAATCAGTGCTTGCATTTTGCCAGAATTTGTTGGTTTTTGTTTGTCCACCCGTCTCTTGATGACTGACCACAAGTTCTCAATGGGATTAAGACCTGGGGAGTTTCCAGGCCATGGACCCTAAATCTCTTTTGTTCCATGAGCCATTTAGTTATCACCTTTGCTTTATGGCAAGGTGCTCCATCATGCTGGAAAAGGCATTGTTGGGCGCCAAACTGCTCTTGGACGTTTGGGAGAAGTTGCTCTTGGAGGACATTCTGGTACCATTCTTTATTCATGGCTGTGTTTTTAGGCAAGACTGTGAGTGAGCCGATTCCCTTTGCTGAGAAGCAACCCCACACATGGATGCTTTACAGTTGGCATGAGACAAGACTGGTGGTAGCGCTCACCTCTTCTCCGAATAAGCTCTTTTCCAGATGTCCCAAACAATCGAAAAGGGGATTCATCAGAGAAAATGACTTTGCCCCAGTCCTCAGCAGTCCACTCCCTGTACCTTTTGCAGAATATCAGTCGGTCCCTGATGTTTTTTCTGGAGAGAAGTGGCTTCTTTGTTGCCCTCCTTGAAACCAGCAGCCCTTGCTCAAAGTCTCCACCTCACAGTGCGTGCAGAAGCACTCACACCAGCCTGCTGCCATTCCTGAGCAAGCTCGGCACTGCTGGTAGTCCGATCCCGCAGCTGAAACAGTTTTAAGATACGGTCCTGGCGCTTGCTGGTCTTGGGCGCCCTGGAGCCTTTTTGACAACAATGGAAGGTCTCTCCTTGAAGTTCTTGATGATGCAATAGATTGTTGACTGAGGTGCAATCTTTGTAGCTGCAATACTCTTCCCTGTTAGGCCATTTTTGTGCAGTGCAATGATGGCTGCACGTGTTTCTTTAGAGATAACCATGGTTAACTGAAGAGAAACAATGATACCAAGCACCAGCCTCCTTTAAAGTGTCCAGTGATGTCATTCTTACTTAATCATGACTGATCGCCAGCCCTGTCCTCATCAACACCCACACCTGTGTTAATGGATCAAGCACTAAAACGATGTTAGCTGCTCCTTTTAAGGCAGGACTGCAATGATGTTGAAATGTGTTTTGGGGGTTAAAGTTCATTTTCTGGGCAAATATTGACTTTGCAAGTACAGTAATTGCTGTTAAGCTGATCACTCTTTGACATTCAGGAGTATATGCAAATTGCCATTACAAAAATGAAGCAGTAAACTTTGGAAAAATTACTATTTGTCTCATTCTCAATAGTTTTGGCCATGACTGTACAGCACTTTGCCAGCCAATTTACTGCTTTATCCAAGCATCCAGGCGGCTGCCCAGGGCTCCCCTTTTAGACAAAGGGACAAAAGCGGACAGTAGAACATAAACGAGAGGTAGGATGACACAAAAGGAGGATACTCAGAGGGACAGAAGGATACAAGAGGGACAGGAAGACCCAAAGCGGGACAGCAGGATACAAAGGGGGGCATTTTATTCAGTAGTTTGAGTTATCCCAGTTTTTCACAAATCCAAGCACCCTCTGCTCCCATTTAGCTTGGATAAAAGAGACTCTACTGGATATTTTTATCAGGTAAAGGATAAATATGGGAGTTGGGATTTGTAGCCATGTTATCCAAATCATAATCCCCATATAAATGAATATTGATAATCAATAATATAATCATCCACATCTGATGATCATATCACATTACATTTTATGTGAAATTAGTGGGGTAAGGTGTTGGTTGACAGCACACACTATGCACGATTGAGCAGCTAAGTATTAAATTACACAAGGAAAACACAGGCTATTTTCAACTCGACGCTTTAAAGAGGACCTGTCATCACATTCAATGCCACCAAGCCGCAGCTATGGTGGCATAGTTGACAGGTCCAGCTGTGTGGAGAGACCTTTGTCCACCTCCCTGGGTGCCTCCTCGTTGAAATACTAAACTTTATTGCCCCCTTGGCGCGCGTAACGGGAATCAAGAAGTGATCCTGTTGGTGTTTTGGAGTGTGAACCAATCAGTGCTTGAGCCCTGCGCTGTGCCGCGTCATCAGTCGCTGGGCAGTAAAAAAATTCCTGCCTAGCAACTGATGACGCAGTGCATTGTAGATAGCGCAGATTTGTTCACACTCCATCGGACCGATACAGACACTTCATGCTTCCAGTGGTGCCCGTCAAGAGGAATAAAGTGTAATATTTTAGTACGGAGGCACCAGGGAGGCGGATAGAGGGCTGTCCACACTGCTGGACCTGTCAGCTATGCCACCATAGCTGCGGCTTGTGTTGTGAATTCTGTTTTTGGGCTCCCTCTGGTGGCTACTGGTGGTACTGGTTGACTTTGGTCTTGTGTTTCCAGTGCACCTGTTTTCATCAGGAAATTGGGAGTTTCCTATTTAGTCTGGCTTCTCAGTCACTCTAGTGCCGGCAATCAATGTTACCAGAGCATCTCTGTTGCTTGCCACCTGCTCCAAGTCTGCAATTCAGCTAAGTTGAATCTTTGGCTTTTTTGTGTTTGTTTTGTCCAGCATGCATTTATATTTCTTGTGCTGCTGGAAGCTCTAGTGATCTGAAATTACTACTCCGGTGTCATGAGTTGATAACGGAGTTAAGGTAGTTTCAGGATGGCTGCTTAGGGTTTTGAGGTAACCGCGAAGTCCTTTTTTGTATTTTCATCTATCTAGTCAGAGGGCCTCACTTTGCTGAAACTATATTCATACTGCGTTTGTGTTTTCCTCTTACCTAACCGTTATTACATGTGGGGGCTACTATAACTTTTGGGGTTTCCCTGGAGGCAAGCCAGGTCTGTGTATTCCTCTTCTAGGGGTAGTTAGCTCTCCGGCTGGCGCGAGGTGTCTAGAGATCAACGTAGGCACACCCCCTGGCTACTTCTATTTGCGTGTTAGGTTCAGCATCGCGGTTACCTGAGTTACCATCTTCCTAGAGCTAGTCCGTTTTTGCCCATGTCCCTGCCATTGGGAATCATGACAGGCTTGGTGGCATTGAATGTGACAGGTCAGCTTTAAGCCTTTTTTTCAGTACTGAAGATAAGCAGTTAAAAGTCTCTTAAATCAGCCTTTATTTACTTATTTCAGCAACCTTGACGTCCAACCACAAAATATATCAATAAAGTCACAAAAGCTATTTTCAAGTCGATGCTTCAGACAGTTTTCACAATCTTGAAGAAAAAAAAAAAAAAAAGCAAAAACTTTGTTAAACCCGTCTTTCCAGGCCTGTTTCAGCATCTTTGAGCGTATAAACACTGCATATGTCCAGGAAATCAATGCAGATATTTTCAAATTAATAGTTCAAACTGTTATCGCTATATTAATGAAAAGCCGTCATATAGACAAACAGCCTATACTGACTTATTACAGCGCTATTGAATGCAGAATTACCAAGCTGTAAAAGGAAATTACTTAGCCTATTTGACGCTGTAATATAAATGTACATATAGGTATTCAATTATTATGGAGCTTAGGTGCCCACAAGTTTTTAAAGATATTTTTTCAAACAAAGCTGCAAAATTATTTGGCCTCTGTAAATATAATATTTCACATTGAATTACCATGGAGGTGAATAATTCTATTCATATTATTATGGGAAATTCATCAAATGTGGTACTGGGCATGACTATTTGGGATAAATATATATGTTCTTAAAATAATGATAAAATATGTTCCTGGGCATGTGTATTTGTGATATTTCACCCATAATCCCCATACAGATCAATAGATATACCCATATTCCTATGAGATGTTGATGAGATATATCACCAGGCGTGTGTAACCCGATATTCTACACATAATCCCATATAGTTACAATCTTTTTTCCCTGGTTCTATCATTAAACTTTAATCCAGCCCTGTGGATGTTCTGATTCATTTAAGTATTTCCATTGAATTCCCTTCTTGCTATATTACAAGAAGTCATTTCCTGGGCTGCATTTGTAAAATGTGCTGCCATCTAGTGGTCGAGTCTAGTATTGCAGCCCATCATCCCAATATGCAGTTTAGTCCGTCCCAATGGATCCCAGTGATTCTAAGTTTTTTTTTTTTTTGTGACATTGTTCATGATCGTAAAATTTCTACGATATGACTATTTGTGAAAATATTGGAAATTTGGTGAAAATTTTTATGCCCTTGAATCGGGGCGTTAAATCACACAAAATAGTTAATGACCTTTCCCACAGGTCTACTTTACACCTGCACAATTTTTCAAACTTTGTTTTTTTTTTTTTTTTTTGGATCACCTTGCGTTCAAAGTGTCTTTGAAGGGCCAATATGACCCGAATTAACCATTCAGGTGCTTCACATGAATTAATGGAATGAGAAAGGAAAAAAATTAGCAATTAACTTTTTTTTCACAAAAATGTTACTTTAGCTCCAAATTTTTTATTTTCACAATGGTAACAGGAGAAATTGGATCCCAAAATTTGTTGTGCAATTTCTCCTGAGCACGCCAATACCCCATATATGGGTGAAAACTCCGGGGTGCCCAAACAGTAGGTCTCAAAAGGGAAGGAGCATCATTTGACTTTGAATGCAAAATTTGCTGGATTCATTAGTGGATGCCATGTAGCTTTTGGAGAGCCCCTGATGTGCCTAAAAAATGGAAACTCCCCACAAGTGACCCCATTTTGGAAACTAGACTAGCTGTAAATAATGCCGCAGGACACGAGATTCTAGCTAAAAAAATAAAATTAAAACGCCCCGCTCCAATCTGTCCTGAATGCTGCTGCCAGGATTATATTCCTCACCAACCGTTAACACCGATGCCTCTACCCTGTGCCAGTCATTACACTGGTTACCCATCCAATCCAGAATCCAGTTCAAAACTATTACCCTCATCCACAAAGCACTGCATGGCTCAGCACCACCCTACATCTCCTCCCTGGTCTCAGTCTACCACCTTACCCGTGCTCTCCATTCTGCTAATGACCTGAGATTAACATCCTCGATAATCAGAACCTCCCACTCCCGTCTCTAAGACTTTTCACGTACTACGCCAATTCGTTGGAATGCACGACCCAGGTTAATATGGTTAATCCCCAATCCCCACAGTTTTAAGCGTGCCCTAAAAACGCATTTGTTCAGACTGGCCTACTGTCTCAACGCATTAACCTAACTATCCCTGTGTGGCCCATTCAAAATTTTTACCACAACCAGGTTCCTCGCATCATCTTCTCATACACTTTATACAGTTAATAGCCCTCTGTCTGTACTGCTACATACTTAGGCTGTTAAGTGGGTCACGCAGCTTTACATGAACACCCGAACCTTACACTATGGCTGGTCCGAACAACGAAAGCAATTACCATCCACCTCTCGTGTCTCCCCTTTTTCCTCATAGACTGTAAGCTTGCGAGCAGGACCCTCACTCCTCTCATCACTTGTAAAGCGCTGCGGAATATGTTGGCACTATATAAATATTATTAAAAATAAAAAAATAGACAAAATGGTGGGATAAGACCTCCAATGGGGGTCCTTGATACAATACAAGACCGCTATGCATGTGATCTAATTGCAGAAAAATATGTAAATAAGCTATATTTAGTAGTAAACATAATCTCTGCCTTAGATATTGGTTAACTGCTATTGCAGAAAATAAAGTGCATAATGCCTACATTATAAAGCAGTCTATGCTAATATTGCACATATTAGAATATAATGAATGCTCATAACAGTTTTTGAACATGTAGCCACTGCAGTTTAACAAGGGGGGTGGGGGGGAATGCTACTCATGGTACAATGAATAATACCAAAAAATCCTACATACAAATAGTGTCCACCTAAAGTGGTATAACACTCAATGCATGAAGATATACAGCGCTGGCAAAATTTAAGAGACAACAACAAAACCCTGTCATGGGCTTGGGCATCTGCAGACCTGAACCCCATTGAAAACCTCTAGAATGTAATCAAGAGGATGATGGATAGAAGAACTGCTTACATTTTTGCACCAAAAGCAGTGGGAAGCAAGCCAAGATGCATGAAAGCTGTGATTAAAAATCATGGTTATTCCACAAAATATTCCTGAACTGTTCCTGAGTTAAAACATTAGTATTGTTTGTAAATGATTATGAACTTTTTTTCTTTGCATTATTTGTCTGAAGGCACTGTTTTTTGTTTTTTTTTTGTTTTTGTTTTTTTTTTTTTGCTTTTTTTTTTTTTGACCGTCTTTTTCAGAAAAAAATTCAAACTTTATTGCTTGGAAATTCAGAGACATGTCAGAAGTTTTGTAGAATGATTGAAAATTTACATTTTACTCAAAAATATACCTATAAAGAGAAAAATGAGACAAACTAAACATTTAGCAGTGGTCTCTTAATTTTTGCCAGAGCTGTATATGGTATCAAAATAGTGAGTACATCACCTAAAGCAGTCACTGTGGCCAGGACCTTGCAGCAAATATGTGAACAGTCGAACCTTCCCAAACCCTTCGCCGTTACACTTTCGCTTCTTCTGGGGGGTCAAGGAACTTGTCTAGATGTGTGATCACCCTGAACCACCAGGTCCTTCACAGTAATTTATGCTGTTGAGCTGTGAAAATTAAGAAAAACAAACGTTTTAGCTCCAATTTTTGTTTTTTCATATGGGAAAAAACATATAATTTGTTGTGCAAGTTCTCATGATATGTGGAGGAAAACTGTTTGGACACACAGCAGGGCTAGAAAGGACGGAGCGCTGTTTGACTTTTTGAATGTAAAATTTGCTTGATGGCATGCCGTGTTTGGAGAGCCCCTGATGTGCCTAAAAAGTGGAAACCCCCGCAAGTGACCCCATTTTGGAAACTAGACCCCTCAGGTGCTTCACAGACGTTTATAACATTGAGCTGTGAAAATAAAAAAAAAATCAAGTTTTTCCCACAAACTTTCTTTTTCTTGGGACTATTGCTTGATATAATGTACAAGGAAAAACAAACTACAGTATATAGCAAAAATAAAATATTCAGGAAGCACATCCCAAAGAATACAATGCTGCCAACTAGACAGATTTCAAACTAAAATAATAAAAAAATGCATAAATTACACTGCAGATGGTAAGGGATGGTAGTTTGTGCAGTCCTGCAAGGTAATTTTAAGCAGTTTCCTGTGGTCTGTTTCTGGTCTGTTTCTTCATCAGTCTGTCCCTCATAGCATCAGAGGAGGAAAAGAAAGCAATCCGAATTTCTGTAAAGTTAAAGACAGATCGGAATTTATAATAAACTGAAAATGATGGTGTTCCCTACAGGACTACGTAAGCAAGAAGTTGGTAGCAATCATATAGAAGGCCTCATTACTTAAATCTCATGCTATGAAAATAAGCATATTGGATGTGGAGCGCCCCCAGTAGGGCATTGGGGTACTCGGTTCCGGGCCCCTCGGTTCTCAAGGGGGATGTCACGGTGGCTGACCCGGTCCATGGCCCTAGGGACGTCCGCTGTGAATGGGGGGGGGAAAGGTCTTTAAAGGGATAATGTTTGTGACGCCACCTGTGGTATTCGGTCAGGGTGACCAACGCTGCTTAGGGGTCCGCTGGGGTGATGTGATGGCAGCTAGATGGTATACCTTCCCACAGGTGAAGTGTATCCCCAGGGCTTCCCAGAGTGTAAATGGTGGATGGTGTGAGGCACAGTGAAGAACGAGGACACAAGGTTGCAGTCTCTTTACATTTTTACCGATGGCTTCAGCATCCACAGTCTAGGGTACGGACCACAGGGTAGGCAGAGTCCGGCCGGTCTGAAGGCAAACCTAGAGTCCCTATATCCAGGTGGAAATCAGTAGCCTTCCTCTAGCGCCTGGGTGTTGTAGTACCTCCCTGCTGAGCTTCTCGGTAAGGTCCTTACAACTGATGTTGGTGTTCTAGATGTTATGTCTCTCTCTGTCCCCCTGATGGTAAGGATAGGACAAACCCGTATGACTGATGGCCTGAGGCTTTTTACAGGGACTCTAGCACGCCCCGGCCCACACAAGTTGCCACCGTGCCTCCTGGGTATAGGTCAGGCAACTAATATGGAATTAGCTGTCCTGCCGGTCTCTGGAGCAAGGCTTGGGAGACGATGACTCCCTCGGTGTTCCGGCTACCGGATCCTGAGCCTCAGAAAGGAGGCAGCCTTTTGCAGGGCAGAACTCCTTCTGGCTTCCTCTCCTTTTGCTATGACTTCGTTTCTCACTCTCTACAATACAATTCTCTTAGGATGCTGCCGCACGTCGGGCAGGCGCAGCTCTGTGGCCTTCTGTCTAAGCCCCTGTCAGGGACCACTCTGTCTGCAGCTCTTAGATGTTCCTCATTCTCCTCTGGCTGCCTGACAGGTGCTACCTGGGTGAAGCCCAGTCAGCTTCTGCCTAACTTCTATCCAGACCACCAGTTTTACCTAATTGTGAAGAGTGCCCTATTGGACAGGAACATAGCTCCCCCTGGTGGACTGGAGTGTGAAGTGTGTTGTATGGTTTGTGATACCTGGTAAAGAGATCTCCTTTATTGCCTTCAGATGTAACATCACTCCCCCTGGTGGAAGAATGACATCACTGCAACGACCAGGACCCTGGGGCGCTGCAGATGACTGTGAATAAACTTGGGCCTCTTACTGGGAGGTTCTTGCTTGATGTCTCCCTTCTGCGTAGTCACGATTAACATTCCTGCAGCCAATTGGGATGTATCCACCACGTCTTGTGGCTTGTCAAAGTGCACATATGCATTGACCAGGTCTCTTTCCACCTAATTAGACTTTCTTCAGCCCAATTTTTGTAATACTTTTATTCTTCCGTGGGCTCTCTAGGGTTAATTTTGATCTCCAAATAGCCAGCCCTGATGGCAATATTTTTTTGTTTTGGCATGAGGGGGGCTGGCTCTAGGGTCAATTTTGATTTCCAAAAGCCAGCCCTCAATTTTCGTCAAGACCAGACAAAAACAGTTTTTGAAGGAGCAATTGAACATAGTTTAGCACAAGTCTGTGCATTTTTTTTATAGCCTACTACACAAACTGTGGCAATATAGTGTCAATAACACATGCAGGTTTTTTAACATATGCATGTTCATAGACCTTGCGCAAATCTGATATTTTGCAACAATTATGCAGATTGGCAAAATACATATGGTTTTGATCACGCAAATGCTTATACAATTTTATATATGACAACACTCATTTTTGGTCAAAACCAGGACAAACATACACTGCAACTTTTCAGTGGCATTTTTTTTTTTTTTGTACATACTTTTCAGGCTATCCTCCTTTAAGCACTCCATGGTAATCAAAAACAATGTCTCCCTTTTTAAAACCATGAGTTGTGTGCAATACTTTAATAATTTGTTTTCCAATAATTTTATATTAACATTTTGTCATTAGCAAAATGTAACAACTTTAGGAGAGAGGTGAAGGTGAAGTAAGTGGGTAGAGGAATTGGAAGAAAAGGGGAGGGACACAGAGGAGAGAACTCAAGTTTTGGGTTATAAATGTAAATATATGTAGATATATATTCGTTTGTATTGACTGAGATACCTTAGAATTATGTAAATTTGTTGACACAGAATTACATTTTTATACAGTTTATATAACAATTGGAATCTATAACACTCTAGAAACAGATCTGGGGCACAAATTCACAGATGGGTATCAGACCAGCATGTCCATTTTGTTAGAGTATTAATCAAAACAATTATTGATTATTGCAAATGTATGTTCATAAGTTTTATGGAGGGAAATTATTTCTAATCTGAAAATTTAGGTGGTTCTTGTTTCTTCCAATGAAATGCGATTGCATTTTTTTACTACTAAAAAAATATGAATTAGAATAGATCTAAAGGAGGGATCAATTTCTTCCATGTCTAAAGATAGTAAAACCATTTGAGGGGAGATCTTGATCTTGTTTGATAAATTATTAAGATTAAAAATTTGGGCCCATAATGGTTACATTTTAGGGCATTTCCAAAAGATATGTAGGAGATTACCATTTGGCCACAGTTTCTCCAGCATATTGATGAATTATTTGGGTTGATTTGATATAGTCTGGCAGGGGTGTATTACCACCTTGAAAGAATTTTGAAAAAATTATTCCTTAAGTAATTTGGAAATATTGGAGGTGTATCAGTATGCTAAAGCATTTTCCCTTTTTTTTTTTTTTTGGAGGAAAGGACACCTTTGTAGGCCTGCTTTCCATTTGACCATATAAGGATTTTTAATTCGCTCAGTATCATTATTAAATCAATTATATATGCTCCAAAATACTTTGATGTTGCATAAGAGGTTTATTGTAGCCTCGGAAAAAGGTGTGTTTTTTTTTTGAGAAGGAAATCTCTAATTTGGTGCTTCAAAATCATATAATTTAAGAAGGTTGTTGAAGGAAGTTTAAAAGTATATTTTAAATTCCTAAAAAAGAAATTTTTCTCTTCGCCACGTTAGCACCCACTTGAGAGGGGATCCGCCCCTAGGAACAGGAAACCCTATGGAGAGATAAAAGGGGCGGTCCCCCTCGCTCCCACAGTTGGTTTCCTGTTCCTAAGGGAACCCATGGAGAAGAGGATACTTGGCCTGGACGCCGCTTGCACGGTTTACCTTGGAGGACAGCAAGGGCTCCAGTGCTGGAAGCAGCGTCGGGGGTCCTGATGTCAGCTTCCCCCCCTCTGCTGGCAGGCACCATGAGGCCAGGATCGGGGAGTCGCCTGGCTCACGGAGGAAGATGACTCATCAGCGTGCCTGCGGTGGGCAAAACGCTCTTGGGTAAGCGTGACGCCGCTCTCAGCGGTACGCACGAGTGTGGAGCCCGGTATTTACTCCCCTGGGAAGTGAAACAAAAGCTTCTGGGGTGAGTGAAGAGAGATGACGCTGGGCATTGTGCAGGTACACGCAAGATGGCCGCGACCCAAAAGTGGTGAAGACTTCTGGTTACAACAGGAAGAAGATGGCGGCCCCCAGTGTTAAAAGACGCCAGCGCTGATCCCCCGGCGTCCAAGCATTGCATCGCCTCAAGACTCAGCAGTGCCTTCGTTAGAAGATACAGCTAATGTACCTCGCAGCAGCACAAGCAGCGGACAATCCAAGCAGAGCAGATCCTCCACAAAAAGCACTAAAGGGAAAAGATCCAACCGATCCTCTCAGCCTGTGCCTTCATCTCCTCCTCTCCAGCCGGTACCTTGATCGACAGCTTCACTGGGGTGAGTGTGTATCCCACCCTATTAAGCTGATTATTGCTCCCTCTTTTTTTTATATGCACCCTAGGCAAAAAGATACGAAAAATCAAAGCACAAACAATGTGCCTTATGAACCCAGCCCGTCCCGGATAATCATATAAAGAAAATGTGTTATATTTGAATTGAAAATACCTTATGTGAGGAAGCCTCCGTAAGATCAGAGGACATCAGACAGATGATCAGGGACAAATTACGTGCCTTACGTAGTTCAGAAAGTATTCCTGAAAGTAAAAGCAGGAAGTATAATTCAACAAAATCAGACTGTTCTACTGATAACTAAGATACGGTTATTTCCCAGGAATATATTTCCTCGGAAGGTGAACAAGATATGTGCTTTCCAACAGAGCATTGATAATCTTGTTAAATCTGTTGGTGTCCTTAATACCCATAGTGTCACCAAAGACCCCAAAACACCGCAGGATATAATGTTCACAGGATTGTCAGAAAGGAAAAGACCTACCTTTCCAGTAATAACAGCAATCAAAAATTTAGTTACAAAAGAATGGGAGAGCCAAGGGCAAAAAGGGTTGCCTTCATCATCAAAGAGGCGTTATCCCTTTAAGGACGAGGACATTTCTACTTGGGCTAAAGCCCCGAAGGTAGACGTGGCGGTAGCATCCACGTCCAGAAAATCCTTACTTCCAGTAGAGGATTCTTGTTCTTTACAAGACCCACTGGATCGCAAAGCCAACTCTGTTAAAACGGACATGGGAATCATGTACAGGGGCATTTAAACCGGCTATATCAGCTACATGTACGGCAAGGTCCATGTTTGTCTGGCTTAATGACCTAGAGGAAGGTCTAAAAGGTGGCCTCTCCAGAGATAAGTTGATCTCTTCTTTACCCCCAGAGGCGCTACGGCATTTTTGGCGGACTCATCTGCTGACTCTATCCGATTAGCAGCCAAATCAGCAGGCCTAACTAGCGCAGCACGTCCGGGCCCTTTGGCTAAAGGGTTGGATAGGAGATGCCCAAACAAAATCAAAGTTGTGGTCTTCCATGCCAGGGAGAGCATTCCGGAAGCCCGTTTTTAAAAAGACAGAGGATTTTAGAAACCAGGACCGCTGGGCCAATAAAGATATCAAACAAAAGTTCTTTTTTTGGAAAATGCCCATTTAGAAAAAATGGAAGACAAACTACGTTAGGATAGATCTACCAGTAGGTGGTAGATTGTTTTATTTTTGATTCCAAAACCAGATGGATCATATAGAACCATAATAAATCTTAAAAAATTGAATATCTTTTAAGAGAACCAAACTTTTAAGATGGAGTCAATCAGATCCACTATAAAACTTCTGTTTCCCGGGTACTTCATGGCAGTCCTTGACTTAAAATATGCATATTACCATCTACCAATTTATATCGAACATCAGCAGTATCTGCGTGTGGCAATCATGATGAAGGGGCAAATATGTCATTTTCAATATACAGCAATGCCCTTTGGACTGTCGATAGCTCCCAGAGTCTTTACCAAATTAATGTCAGAAGTGATGTCATACTTAAGATTAAAATATACCCTCATAGTTCCATACTTAGATGACCTTCTAGCAGTGGGAAACTCCCCTTCACAATGTGAACAGCACCTATTTAATACAATCTCATCCCTACAAGAAATGGGATGGTTGATTAACTGGGAAAAATCCAGATGTCTCCAACAACCCGTCAAACATTCTTGGGTCTTATCTTAGACTCTGAAAGTCAGAGGTGTTTCCTTCCAGAACCCAAACAATTAGCAATAAAAGATAAAGTACAATCAGTAATTGATACCCTCTAAGGGAGATTACAGGGTTATGTCCCTTTTTGGGTTCCTTTGTCATGCATTCCAACGGTTCCATGGGCTCAACTCCCATACTAGACGGTTGCAGTATACAATATTACAGGAAGAGAAGCCACTTAGGTAGCCGTTTAGACCTTCCATTAAATGTAATTGAGTCTCTATCCTGGTGGTTAGAGCCGAATCACCTTGTAGGTGGGGTCCCTTGGGTAATTAAACCTTCAAAAATAATTTTTACTGATGCCAGTCCTACTGGTTGGGGAGCACATCTAGAAGACCATATAGTTCAAGGACAATGGTCTTAGCAAGTCAAACGATTCACCTAATGAAAGAGACTGCTTTTAGTTCCATCATGCCATATGTAAATTCCTTCCGCAGTTACACGAAACTCACACAAGAATACTATCAAACATGACAACTGTCGCATACATAAATCATCAAGGAGGAACGAGATCAGGCGCTCTCATGTCTATAACAGACAACATCCTATCTATTGCCGAGACGCATCTTCTATCTTTATCAGCGCTGCATGTCAGAGGAGTGGACAATTCAAAGGCAGATTTCCTCAGCCGTCACTCCATCAAGGAGAGTGGGTACTCAGTCGTCGTATCTTCACAATGATAATCAAGAAGTGGGGTACTCCTGAGAGACCTTTTTGCAACAAGAAACGGACAAGTCCAAAAGTTTGGTTCATTGTTCCTGTCAGACAACCCCAATATCCTCTGCTCTCCAAGTTTCGTGGATAGTGTTAATCCAAAATTTTATCAAGAACAAAAAGCAAAAAAATTTTTTTAAATTGCATCAATACGCCGACGCTGTGAAGGAGGGCTCCCAGAAGACGTGTTTTTTTTTTTTTTTTTTTTGGGGGGGGGGGGGGAGAATCTGCAAGTATAAAGACACACTTGTTAGCTTCTATATACAGTGGGGCAAAAAAGTATTTAGTCAGTCAGCAATAGTGCAAGTTCCACCACTTAAAAAGATGAGAGGCGTCTGTAATTTACATCATAGGTAGACCTCAACTATGGGAGACAAACTGAGAAAAAAAAATCCAGAAAATCACATTGTCTGTTTTTTTTAATCATTTTATTTGCATATTATGGTGGAAAATAAGTATTTGGTCAGAAACAAAATTTCATCTCAATACTTTGTAATATATCCTTTGTTGGCAATGACAGAGGTCAAACGTTTTCTGTAAGTCTTCACAAGGTTGCCACACACGGTTGTTGGTATGTTGGCCCATTCCTCCATGCAGATCTCTAGAGCAGTGATGTTTTTGGCTTTTCGCTTGGCAACACGGACTTTCAACTCCCTCCAAAGGTTTTCTATAGGGTTGAGATCTGGAGACTGGCTAGGCCACTCCAGGACCTTGAAATGCTTCATACGAAGCCACTCCTTCGTTGCCCTGGCGGTGTGCTTTGGATCATTGTCATGTTGAAAGACCCAGCCACGTTTCATCTTCAATGCCCTTGCTGATGGAAGGAGGTTTGCACTCAAAATCTCACGATACATGGCCCCATTCATTCTTTCATGTACCCGGATCAGTCGTCATGGCCCCTTTGCAGAGAAACAGCCCCAAAGCATGATGTTTCCACCACCAAGCTTTACAGTAGGTATGGTGTTTGATGGATGCAACTCAGTATTCTTTTTCCTCCAAACACGACAAGTTGTGTTTCTACCAAACAGTTCCAGTTTGGTTTCATCAGACCATAGGACATTCTCCCAAAACTCCTCTGGATCATTCAAATGCTCTCTAGCAAACTTCAGACGGGCCCGGACATGTACTGGCTTAAGCAGTGGGACACGTCTGGCCCTGCAGGATCTGAGTCCATGGTGGCGTAGTGTGTTACTTATGGTAGGCCTTGTTACATTGGTCCCAGCTCTCTGCAGTTCATTCACTAGGTCCCCCCGCGTGGTTCTGGGATTTTTGCTCACCGTTCTTGTGATCATTCTGACCCCACGGGGTGGGATTTTGCGTGGAGCCCCAGATCAAGGGAGATTATCAGTGGTCTTGTATGTCTTCCATTTTCTAATTATTGCTCCCACTGTTGATTTCTTCACTCGAAGCTGGTTGGCTATTGCAGATTCAGTCTTCCCAGCCTGGTGCAGGGCTACAATTTTGTTTCTGGTGTCCTTTGACAGCTCTTTGGTCTTCACCATAGTGGAGTTTGGAGTCAGACTGTTTGAGGGTGTGCACAGGTGTCTTTTTATACTGATAAGTTTAAACCGGTGCCATTACTACAGGTAATGAGTGGAGGAAAGAGGAGACTCTTAAAGAAGAAGTTACAGGTCTGTGAGAGCCAGAAATCTTGATTGTTTGTTTCTGACCAAATACTTATTTTCCACCATAATATGCAAATAAAATGATAAAAAAACAGACAATGTGATTTTCTGGATTTTTTTTTCTCAGTTTGTCTCCCATAGTTGAGGTCTACCTATGATGTAAATTACAGACGCCTCTCATCTTTTTAAGTGGTGGAACTTGCACTATTGCTGACTGACTAAATACTTTTTTGCCCCACTGTACAAATTATATGCCAAGCTTTTTGTGTTCTTAATTACTTGCATCAGGAGTTCTGCTTGCTGGATTGTTGGTCCCGATGTTTGGTTGGCCTGGTACTGCAAGTATAAAGACAATTATATTATGTGTAGGCTGCTGAATTAGAACAAAAAGTTGCTCCACAGCTAGTCAGATTTAAAACCCTCCCCCTAAATTAATCCCTATAGGACCCACAACCAAAAAAATGCAAAGTAATTTAATAAGTTTATCAACCACCCCTCTCAAATTTTATATCTGAGCAATGTGCAAGCAGGCAAAAAAAATCACCCTTCTGTAACCCCAAAAAATATACCAAAGGCACACAAGTCTGAACTTGATATCCTCCTTCCATAATATGCGCAAGCTGTCAAACCCTTACCTCCCAAAAAAACAAACATAAACCTTGCAAACAATAACTCCTTCAAAGTTTAAATGCCTAAACCCCAGTTGAAAATCTATTGACCACATATGCTATTTTTAAAAATCCACTTAAAAAATTAAAATGCTCAATTTCTGTTCTCCATATTTTCATACACCTTTTATTTAATCAAATATACCCGCAAACAACTGTATTGCATGTGTTGTGTTCCAGTTTTACATAAACCACACTGTAAAATTTACCTTTGTAAAATGATACTACGTACAGTTTTAGGAGAAATTTTTATGATCTTTTATTTATATTTTTTTAACATCACAAGGAGAGGCTTCAGTGCTCTTTATCTCTCTATTTTAAATACAAGTACATTAAATGTAAATTTTGTAACAAAAAAGGAACACCACACACACACACACACACACACACACACACACACACACACACACACACACACACACACACACACACACACACACACACACACACACACACACACACTCGTCTTTGCTACTGTCTGTGGACACCCGTCTGGATCACCCCTTGTGTGGACGTGCCTTTCCAGAGGCACCATCAACAGGAGTTTTTGATATTTCTGTTATAAAAAAAAAATTGTGATTACAGATATCACTTGAGATTTTCAATTATGTGAAATAAAAAGTTTGACCTGAAACTTGCCATCTTTGTGGGGACTGTTTCTGGTAGGGTCAACCATGTGGGGACATCCATAGACACACACACACACAGTGTCATGGTTTTTACTACCATCTGGGGACTGTCAGCACTTTGAGGACATCCATAGACACACACACACACAGTCATAGTTCTACCACCATCTGGGGACTGTCAGCACTTTGAGGACATCCATAGACACACACACACAGTCATAGTTCTACCACCATCTGGGGACTGTCAGCACTTTGAGGACATCCATAGACACACACACACAGTCATAGTTCTACCACCATCTGGGGACTGTCAGCACTTTGAGGACATCCATAGACACACACACACAGTCATAGTTCTACCGCGGTCTCCGTGCAGAGAGAGGAACAGATCCTGTCTGCAGTACTGATGTTACCGCGGCGGGTGTGCGGAATGGACCGCTAGTATGGAACCCGCAGTACATTGTTTACTGCGGGTTCCGTACGGGCAAACCGCCACACACCCGCCACGTGTGGACAAGCCCTTAGGTCTCTTGAAACTAGCTTTCTGATTGACTGCAGGCGGCTCAGGCTCGGAGAGGTGCAAAGCCTCTCTCACGTTATCAATCAGCAAATCCACCTGGGTAGAAATCTTTGAAGCCTGCTGAGGATCCCAGTCTGAATCAGAGTCAGAGTGGGATGAAACACTCCGGGACCTAAGGGACTCCTGCCTAGACGCCCGTGAGTCATGAGACCGGGTTGGAGACAAACATGGAGGAGAAACTGAGGACTCCGAAGGAGACCTACGCGACCTCTTAGAAGCCGGGCGGGTAGATGCCCCCTGAGACAATTTTTTCAAAACCCCTAAAGAGGCATTAGTGCTTTTGGTAAGTGCCTCCTGACCCCGCAATAATTGTGCTAAGGAGCTCGCAATTATCCCCCACAGAGGACTGCTAGTAGCAGACTCTTTAGTGGATTTAAGATCCTGCAGGATTCCTTCCTCAGGCTCAGAGTCAGACATGCTCCTAGTAAGGATACACGAGGTAGTAAATCAACCGACAAGCTGAGCCTGTAACCCCCTTCAGAGGCCGTGCTAAGTGTGCCTAAAGCCGCAAAAGCCAAACGACTTACCCACCCAGGACCGGCAAACAGTAAGGCCAGGGAAACGCTGTGCACAGGGAGCCTGATCTCAGCCACCAGGAACCCGTGATAAGGCCTATCCTGTGTGATACTGTCTGCTGAGCCGTGTATCTAATCCTATCCTGTGTGATACTGTCTGCTGAGCCGTGTATCTAATCCTATCCTGTGTGATACTGTCTGCTGAGCTGTGTATCTAATCCTATCCTGTGTGATACTGTCTGCTGAGCTGTGTATCTAATCCTGTGTGAGACGATGATGTGAAATTCACTGTTTTAGATGCAGAAAAGAATATCAGACTGCTCAGATGCATTACACAGTGTTATATGCACTGTTACACATATGCCCAGTACGGGCGTCCCGAGGGTACATACAAGTTCGGCTGGGGAATACTATATTTATGGGAAACGAGGTGTAGTGGGCGGGGTTAGCAGCTGAGGAGGTGTAGTGGGCGTGTATGAGCAGAGCTAGGGGCGGGGTGGGTGGATACTGGGGAGGGCTTTCTGCAGAAGCTCTGACACTCCCACTGCCAGGACATTCATATTAACACATCACCTGCAGGGTGAGATTCAGCTATTGTACAAACGCTGCAAAACAGACAGAGAGGTGCTCAGGTATCATTATTTATTCATATCAGACATATCCCAGGTGGATTTAGAAAATTTTATATCCCGGACAACCCCTTTAAACAAACTATGAAAGTGTTCTCTTTAGTGCAGTTATCCGGTTTTTGATATAAAACTTAACAGCTGACCAGTTACGGGCTTTCAGTGCAGTGGGTTCAGCCATAATGCAATTCTCAGTCTCTTTTGCCTGGAACCCTGCATGTGGTAATAAAACGGAGCATATGTTTCTCCACCGCTTTAACCTCTTCTGTGTTCCATTTTCTTCTCCCCAGTTTACGACCTTGAAAATAAAGCAATGGTGTCATTTGAAAGTACATGAGATCCTGCCAAAAAATAAATAAAAATGAGCCCTTGCACAACTGTCTCGACCAAAAAATAAAAAAAGTAATGGCTGTCAGAAAATGATTTAGCAAAGTCTTAAAAATTTATGAAAAATACTAAAGGAAAAGTACACGTTTGGTATCGGAATCTAACTGTACTGCAGAATAAAGATGTAATGTTATTTGTGACAAAATATATACACCATATAAATAAAACTGCTGCAAAAGTGGTGTAGCCATGTTTTTTTTTCGATTTTGCTCCACTTGGAAATTTCTAAGTTTTCAGTACATTTTATGCTACAATAAATAGCACGATTGTAAAGTACAACTTTTCACACAAAAAATAAATCATCCGGCTGCATTGCTCCAAAAAAATGGATGCTTAATGATTTTTTTTCAAAGGTGGGGAGAGAATAACAAATTTGGAATTTAAAAAAAAAAAAAAAGCCCGCTCCTCAAAGAGTTAAAACGTGTCCTACACATTTTGTGGACATTAACACATATATACCTGTAGAGCTTTCTGGTTCTGGCGATTTCTCAGGTTCTGGCGATTTCTCATGCACCGCCTCGCTGCTCTCAATTTGATCTGATTCGAAAGAAAAATTGAAATCTAAATGAACAATTTAAAGAATGCACTAAACATACTATAGAACAGGGGTCTCAAACACGCGGCCCACTGCGCTCCCACATTCATTGGCCGTAACCCCGTTTCTATCCTTGTCCCGTATTTTAGCGTCACCCATGGGCCATGGCACCTGCCACGGGTGACGTTAGCTGCTGCGATGAGACAGCACAAGTAATCTCCACGGCTGGAACAGTGGAAGAAGGAGCTTGCTAGCAGAGGGGCAGTGCAGGAGGGCGCTGCGATTGGGCACTGCTCTTGACACTCGAGTCCCGAAGCCTTAAGGTGCATGCGTCATAATTTTGTAATTTCATAGCTGAAATTAATGCGACCCAGCTAGAAACTTTCAATGTGCGGCCCATACGTCTGCCCGAGTTTGAGACCCCTGCTGTAGAAAATCTGCACCAAAAAAAAAAAAAAAAAATGGCCCACATTTCCTAATTTTGCCTTAGAAAAAGGAAAAATTTAGAAATTCTGAAAATTCTTCTTTGGGAAGAAGAATCTGAAGTCTGACAAAGGAATAAATTTATAAAGCAGGTGTTTGGCTATTTGTTTTAGCGAATCTTAAGCCAGGCAAGTTATAAAAGTGTTGAAATTTAGCACAAATTAGTGTGCATCAAAAGACTGATGGATTTTCTTTCACACAAATCCATTGCAATGTGATTTCCTCTCTATCAGACTTGGTAGTTTATCACTTCAGTGATGTCCCATTAAAATCACAGACACAATGTTAAGCACCGATTTTCACAGCTTCACGCCTGTGAGGCTGAGAAATAGTTCATGTTTTAAAAATGTCATGTTGCCATGTGTGACAAAAGGTGCACTCTAAGTTTTTCACAATCCCATTGAGATTTGAGATACAGGAAAATCACGTTTGTGTCAGTGCAGCCTCATGCTGTGGATTTTCAAATTTAGCAGACCACTGTATAGATTTCCAGGAGGCTTTTTCACGGAATTCATATAAGTAATTCAGTGGCACAAGCCACAAGTATTCGTGAAAATGCCGCAAAAATTTATGCAGATTACATCAAAATCCACATGCAGATTTGGGTATAGAATTAGTTTGCAGCAGGTTAGCCTGGTCCAAGTCACTACAATAAACAGTACAATCATAATATAGTAAATATCTGCACATGCCATGCATCATTTCTCTCACCATATCCTCCCCAACGATCCAGTCCACTATCTGACAAGATGGTTTCACAATTGGATAGTTACTCACGAAACCCGTTGAAAAAATTGTGTTTTCCTGGTGTGATTAAATAACTGAACAGAATTCAAATAGAAAACAGCATAGAGAAAACAAGCCGAAGTTGTTCGAGAAATATTGCCATCCTAAGGGCTAAAACACACTACAGAATTTCAGTCAGAAATGCTGATCAGAGCAGGTGAGTCCCGCAGTTCAGTCCGACAGAACACACTACAGGTATTATTTCAGATCCGGATTTCTGATCAGAATTTCTGAGTGAAATTCTGTAGTACGTTTTAGCCCTTAGAATTAGGGTACATGCACACGTGGCGGGTTGGTGGCGGGTTTTCCGCACGGAAAACCCGTCCGTCAACCCGCAGCGGTGCTGACCTGCATTATATTCAATGCAGGTCAGCACCAGCCCGTGCAGACGTGGCGGTTAGTTTCCGTACGGGAAACTGACCGCAGCGTCAAACCGCACAGCCGCAGCATGTCAATTTGCTGTGCGGAACCCGCACGGCAAATTTACATGCTGCTGGTGTGCGCCGTGCTTTTCTCCATCTTCTCCCTCGTAGCGCTGCTCCGCTTACCCCAGAAGCCGGCGCCGGCAGCAGTGTCCTGGTCCCGCTCCCAGTCTGACGGCTGCAGAAAAGATCAGGCAGGAGCGGTGATCTATTACTCCTGCCTGATCATCATTTCTTCAGTCAGACTGGGAGCGGGACCAGGACACTGCTGCCGGCGCCAGCTTCTGGGGTAAGCGGATCATAGCAGCGCTGCGAGGGAGAGCTGATGGCGGGTTTCAGTGGAGAACCGCACTGAAACCCGCCATCAAACCGGGCAAAAAACGCCACAAAACCGGGGAGAAACCGGGACAGAAGAGAAGCGGTTTTCTCCCGGTTTCAGTGCAGAAAAACCCGCCACCAAAACGCCATGTGTGCACGTACCCTAAAACTTCCTCGGGGTGTGTGCACATTAGCTGCATTTCATTGGCATATATTCAGTCCTCTTACAAGCATATTTCCCAATAATATGTTCTAATTAAGACATCACAATTATAACCACTAAAAAAAATGTTAAAGGGGTATTGCCGTAACAAGTGGATATTCATAATTACCTAATGTAATGTGGTGTCCAATGTGTAATAATAACTCACAAGACCTTACTAATCTTGCTGTAATCCATTTTGTTTATCAATCAGTTATCTTGGGTCACAACTTGTAGGCTCTTGTATGCATACAGATTCTAGTTACTCCTAACAGTGCACATGGCGAATTTGGATAAGTCCTGCACTAGGAAGAAACCATTGAATGCTGTATGCAAGAGGAGAGTCAGCAAGTTGTCAGCTCACTCTGCAGTAAAATGATACAGGGGGTATGGAGGAAAAAAAAGGCAGAGATCTGTTGACTGCTTGTTTTCCAATCTCAGAAACATGTGGAGGCTAACCATTCCATTTAGATTCGACTTAATACCAGGATGCCAGTTATGGTGCCGTCACACTGTACAACTTCAGTCCGCATGAGCGCACGATTTATGATGTTTGAGATTTCAGCAATGTCATTTATGAAGCTGCAACATCGTAAACACAGTTGTCACACTTCATGAGGCACAACGAAAATCAGGGAATTTCAGTGTATTTACGATGTAAAGGTCAGGTTACAAAGTCACAGCAGGACATTTAAGACTAAAGAAAGGTCTGGACATTCTTCAGCATCTTACAACTCTCAGCAGGTGCCTGGTCGTATGGAGGGGGTCAGATATCGGTAAACTATATCGCTGGAACGTCATAAATCGTGAGCTCGTGCGATGTGTATCGTTCAGTGCAACGGAGCCATTACTCTACTAGGTCAATGTATTATAACCAATGGGAAAGCAGATATATTTGGGGACATGCACACTACAGGGAGGATGAGAAATGCATTATGGGATTTGTAGTCAGAGTCCACAGCCATGTTGATTTGGGCATAATTTTACAACGACTGCAGCAGTTTTAGAAATAAGGTAATGAAAATATTTTTTTGTTTACACTATTGCATTTCAGTTGTAGTGTGCGCTCCTAAATATATAATTTTTGTTCTTATTAATTAGTTGCGGCAGTACCCCTTAAAAGAGGTTTTCCCGGATTTAATATTAATGATCTATCCTTAAGATATATCCTTAAGAGAGAGTCCCGGAGAACCCCTTTAAATATCAAAGAGTAACAGGTTTTTTTTTTTCATCCCCCCCAGCAATACTAAGCTCGGCGACAGGCGAGTACTATTGCTGCAGCATGCTATAGGAAAGCCATAGCATGCTGCAGATTTTTTTTTTTTATTACATAAAGATTAAAAAAACTTGATAAACATAATATAAAAGGGGTTGGCCCGAGTTGCCATCTCGCAGCTCCCCAGCAGAAACTACTGTTTAGTTTAGTTTCTGCTGGGGGCCGGCACGGGCGCTGATGGACAGTTCAGTCCATAAGTGCCCGCGCGCACTGATTGGCTGAGGCCCAGCCTGGGGGTGGGACCGTGGACGTCATAATGACGTCCACGGAATCCCGCTTCAGACCGGGTCTCGGTGCCGATCTTAGCGGCTCCAGGGGCTCCGTGGGCACTGTATGACCGGCGCGCGTATGCACGCTGACCATACAGTGTGCGCTCTGCCGTGTAGCAGGGACGCTCTGTCCCTGCTGCCCGGCGCGTCCTGGTACGAGCCCCAGGACGGGAGCCATGGAAACCCATGTAAACTATTACATGGGTTTCCATGAATATGTTAAAAACAAATTTTTTTTTTAAAATAAGTATATTGCAAATATACTTCTCTTAAAAATAAAAAAAAACTTGGGCCAACCCCTTTATTAACAGGAAAAAAAAAGGAAATTGTTCTTTAAACTGAACAATTATCGACCAAATAGTTGCTATAATGACCATTCACCAATTATCAGATCATATGTATTTGCCGCCAATGCACACAGGCAGACAAGCCCTTATTTATTTGTTCATTCTCTCCATGGAAAAAGGCCATTTATTTTGTGAACATTAATGAATATATACCGGCTGTATCCGATTCAGAGGATTGATCATCTTCCGACTCTATCTGCAAGTCAACGGTTTCTAAAAGAAATGATAAAAATGACTAAAAGGACCAAATATACTGTAGAACAGGGGTGTCATACTCCAGCCCACCAGGACCACTAACAGGCAATGATTTCCTTGTGGCTGATTGCAATTAGCGATGAGCTTATCGAACCAAACATGTTCGATTTCCGCACTTTGTCGGACATCGAGCATGTTCGATTCTATTTGACATATCGGACATTTTCTGCAGATCCGAAAATGTCCGATATGCCATTCTGCACAGAGGTGCGCCTCTGTGTAGACACATCGGCATGTGTGTGTGTGAGGAGCGCAGGGCCCGCCATGATCTGCCATTCCCCTGCATCTATCCATAAAAGGGCAGGGACGTCATAGCCATTTCATCAGTCACATGGCTGGGACTCCCCTGTATGCCCCTTTATGGGGAGTGCAGGGGGAGAACAGAGACGGGAGCCGCTGGCAGGTTTTCACTTCACAGGTGTGCCCTGTCAGGTTTAATAAGTGGGATTTCTTGCCTTATAAATGGGGTTGAGACCATCAGTTGTGGTGTTCAGAAGTCTGGTGGATACACAGCTGGTTTGATGCTACTTGATGTTTTTTCCAACTGTACTTTGTGACACTGAAAGTTTTCCAATTTTTCAGACTGACCTTCATTTCTTAAAGTAATGATTGCCACTTGTTTTTTCTTTAATTAACTGCTTTTTAACTTAACGTACCGTCACACTAGCAGATCTCTGCAGCGAGATCGCTGTGATGTCACGGATTTCCGTGACATCACAGAGACCTCGCAGCCAGGTTGCCGTGTGTGACGGCGCCTTCCGAGCAGCCCCCTGCTGCGGGATCGCTGCTTGGCGAAGAAAGGTCCGTACCTTTCTTCGGCAGGGGGCAGATCGGTGTGTGTGACGCCATCAGAGCAACGGCATCACACACGCACCTATGGAGCGCAGCAACGCTACAGCGACCTCTGGCTCGCTATAGCGCCGCTGTGGAGAGGTGTTTGACAGCTCCACAGCGATGCGGGACAGACGCTACAGCGATCCCGGGGCGGCGCTTATCGCCGTCGGGATCGCTGTAGTGTCTGTCAGTGTGACGGTACCTTTAGTCTGTACTGTATATTTAAGGGCTATATAGTGACAAAATCTGTTTTACTGGATTTGCACATGTTGCTTCATTTCTATGTTTAGTGTGTCCTTAATTCTAATGAAATGTAAAGTTTAATATTTAAACTTACCATTTGGATCAATATTAATATCTTCCAATTTCTTCCCTTTAAATTTGGCCATTGTTCCTTTTTCAAGAGCCATCAAAATTTTGCTGATCCTGGCAAGTTGCAAAGTGCCTTCTGGAAGTCTATAATATTGCCGATGCACCCTTATATCATGTCCCATAAAATCTGCCAGTTGGTCTAATTCAGTATCATTTAAGTTTGCCACTACATCAAAAGTGTTAATGTGCTTCCTAAGCCTTGTAGATGAGAGTGCGTTTGGGTTTTTTGCTCCACAGTCCTGAGCAAAAAATCTTATGCAATCTGAACCTCTGAAATACGATGATGACATTGGTCTTGCAAAAAAGTAGGGGTTGTCTTCGATCACGCCACATTCTGTCCGCTTCTGTACAAGAAGATCCATCGAGCTCTGCATTGTTGGGGTCAACAGAACTGGGACTTTTCGCCCTCTTTTTCCTTTTATCTCCAGCCTTAAGAAATGGTGGCAAAGTTTTTTTCTCCAGTTCAGTAAGTGCAAGTGCCACATCATCGTGCAGATCAGAGGTATCTCGATTAATATAAGTAGTAACCAACATCTTTGAGACCTCCCCTTCTCGTCTTCTATTAAATAATATGATTTGTGAAAGTGTCACCTTTGAAAGTAGAGCCCAGTTTTTATTTGTAGGATTGGTTTCCAAATTGTTTTTGAATTCATACTGTTTTGTATCGAGGTATAGGTGCATTTTTTTTATGTCCTCAGTGAAGGGTAACACTTGTGGAGCGTTCCATTTGGCTTCCTTAAGTGTTGTCAATGCTGCGAAGGAAATTAACTCATTCCATCTAGTTTCATAAATTTTTCTAAAATTTCTTGCATTGTCCACCAAAACATTTATCCCATCCATCAGTCCTCTACATTCTAATATACTAGAAATTTTTGTCAAACTATGACCAAGTTTAAGTGCAAGGGAAGGCACTTTAAAAGTATGTCTATCATTGTCATACCCTGCAACCTCTTTCACAGCGTCCACCACATGAAAGAAGTTAGAGGGTATGATGAAATCCTCTACTTTTAACAGCGAGGCATTTGTATTTTTTTTGGCTACTAACAGTAACCGTCCGACTTCCCTGAGCTTTTGCCGAATATATTCATGCTTGTCCAAATCGGATTCAATCTTGTTATAGAACTGCTGTCCTAGCGGCATTATGCAGCTGTCATTTTTTATAGCAGTAAATATCTCGTCTTGCATCATCTTTGTCAGAAGCTTCCAAAAACCACTTTCAATACCTGATGGTACTGGTTGAGCAAAGGCGCACAGAGCCTGAGCTCTATTTTTGCCCGGTTGGTTACTTTTTTTTTTAAGCGGACATTTTTTCATGTGTCGCCACATGTATTTTCTTGCAAAAAGGCCCTGACAGTTGACACAATGCAAGTAGTTTTGGGAAGCTTCGTCTTTCTTTGGTTGCTTACAGGGAACCAAAACTCCAGATCCAGATTGAATTGACGTACAATTATGATGAAAGTTCCCTCTGTTACGGAGGTGCAGAAAATGTAACCTCCTTTCCTTCGAGCACTTGGGGAACATCAGCGCCTGTGCCACTTCAGGCTCATTATTATGAACATGCTCCATGTGTCTTGAAATTTTGCAAAATGCTTTTTCACAATATAAACAGTATTGTTTTTTATTATATACCCTTGTTCCATGTTCTTTATTTGAAACAGCGGGGACCGATACTGGACCAGGCCTCTCGTCTATTTCTTCACCACTGGTGTCATCAGAAAGCACAGCATTTGGGATAGAGTCACCCCTTTTCTCTTTTATGCCTGTTTTGCTTTTCTTCCATGGTACCGCCTCACTGTTGCTGCTGTCATCTGAACTCTCTTCTGTAAGGTCAGGAACATATTCCGCTTCACTATTATCCAGTGAGTAGTCAGAATCGTCATTATAGCAGCTTATATGTTTCATTTTCTTTAATGAAGGGGGAGAAAAAAAACACAATAGCCATAATAGTACCGACAAAGTTAAATTGACAGGACATTGAAGGCTGCAGAATCTGTAACCTTCCATATCTGGATTCCGCTTTTACAGGCTGAGATAGAGAGGGATAAAGATCTGACCTCTCCATATGCTTTTGTCCCCCTCTGAACTGTAATTCCCTGTGCACACGACGCACCGGATTTTTCAGACCGGATTTGGCCGCAAGTGCGGAAAAGCCTTCCGCAGCATGTTGTTGTTGCGTCCGGATGCGTTGCGGAGCTTCGATGGGGGTAATATATGGGCAAAAACCCGCATCTAAATTCCGCAGGTAAATACGCAGCAAAAAGCAGTGCTGCGTATTTACCTGCGGAATTACAGCGGCCAATCCGACTGGACAATCCAGCGGAATTCTGCCCTGTGTGAACCTAGCCTTAGACTATGATGTATAAGCTGAATTGGTGTTGGGGATTTGTACATTCAGCTCCCCTCCCCCGTCTGTGCTGCTGCTGTTTCTTTTTACAATATTGATACATTCTGCAGCAAGAGCTCTTCTGATCACCCAGAAACACAGCGGGGGATGGGAGATTTCTACTCACAGTTAAAGTCATGTCCACCCGGAATTTTGTGCGGATATTGAACTGCGGCTGTAATCACCAGCGTAGTGGGTGGGATTCATAGAAATCCCAGCCACACGCTGCAGAAGATTTCGGAATAAAAATGATATGCAGAAGTTCTACAGCGTGTCATTTGACGCTCGATAAGGTGCGGAATACAGACCGTTTTAATGATGTGCATTATGTTGCACCTACTTTCCACCGCAATTGCGCACAAATCTTGCCATCTATGTGGGATTTATTTTTTGTGCACAGACCATGTGTAGACACCCATACACACACATCATGGTTTTACATCCATCTGGGGACATTTTTTATTGATTCTAATGTATCACAGGCAGTTTACTTCATCGCCAGAATATATGCAGAATTTCTGTCGAACTTTGGGCGTACATTGCGCTGCGTCCGTGATCACCAGCATAGTGGATGGGATTCATAGAATTCCCAGCCACGTGCTGCGGAAGGTTTCAGGATGGAAAATGACATGCAGAAGATCCGCAGCGTATGTCATTTGATGCTCCGGATACGGCACCGAATCCAGACCATTATAATGATGTGCAGGATTCCGCACCTACTTTCCACTGCAACTCCACACGAACTCTGCTGCAGGAATTGTGTGCAGAATTTGGTGTAAAAACTACCCATCATCTTTCTGCTACATGCACCCCTCGTACATCACTGATCAGAGAACAAGTGGCTAATTTGCCAAGGACTTCAGAAAGCGACATTTTATCACGCATGCGCGGAAATGTCCTTATGTCACACAAGCTCCGGCCCTGCGTCTAGGCTCGTGAACGCACACTCGCACCCCGCGAGCGCTGCAGGTTAGGGTTACAGGGCCGCAAACGGTTGAGGTTAGGGTACCCATTTAGCCCCAACACTAACCCTAAGGGTACATGTACCGGATCTGTTGCAGTCAAAACCCGTACGGATCTTCGTACAGGTTTTGAACACTATGGGAGGTGTGGAATTAGCGGCAGTATTCCTGTACCACCGCTAATTTCCGCCAAATAATTCCCATAAAGAATCTCTGTTTGCTAGACGGGTTCTGTCTGGCAAATAGACATGCTGTGGTTGAGAAATGGGCACTGTGTGGCTATTTTCCGTACAGAAAATAGCCACACAGGTGTGAACGCCATTTCTGTATGGTCCATTGATTTCAATGGACCGTACTGCCGCCAGCGGGTTTTTCTGTACAGAAAACCCGCGGCACACCCATCACGTGTGCATGAGCCCTTTGGCTTCATGCACTCAATGCAGGTTATGTACAGGTTTCCCGTATAGAAAAAACCTGTACCGGCAATTTGGTCCATTGGAATCAATGAACTTTGCTGACATGTCATTCACGCACAAAAAATGAGGTCTTAGTTGGTATTTTGGCCAAAGTACGGAAGCTCACAGCCCGCGTCCAGGGGCCTCAATCCTGTGAGTCCTATCTAGTGACCTACCTATCAATATGAACAAAGACAAACACACAAAAAATGCCTCCAGCAGCCCATACTAAAGCCATACTTACCAAGTGAGCACAGATGACTGGTGTGTTCTCAAAGCTGTGCAAAGTAAGCAGGGCAGAAGTGCAAAGGAGTGTGTGCTCACTTGGTAAGCATGGCTCCAGTATGGGCTGCTGGAGGCATTTTTTGTGTGTTTGTCTTTGTTCATATTGATAGGTAGGTCACTAGATAGGACTCACAGGATTGAGGCCCCTGGACGCGGGCTGTGAGCTTCCGTACTTTGGCCAAAATACCAACTAAGACCTCATTTTTTTGTACGTATATATAAAGTGGCAGCCTGACTATGGTATTGGAGTATAGTGTTCCACTCTTGGTTGCATACAGCTTTGGGCATAGTACCCACTTCAGCCAGTCAGCCATGGGGTAGGTGTTTCGTTTTATATCTGTCCATGCACTTCTGTATAACAGCTCCCCACTTTAAAGCGCCTATCATTCGCTGGGGAGCGTGGGGTATACTTTATACATGACACTGCATGATACCCTTGTATTTATCAATATACATATACATTATCTGGTGCATGGGCGATATAAAACACCTTTACACACCCCTTGCATACTGCTGTTAGTGACCGCTCATTTGTTATTCATGCACCTGGACTCACTCCTTTGCACTTCTGCCCTGCTTACTTTGCACAGCTTTGAGAACACACCAGTCATCTGTGCTCACTTGGTAAGCATGGCTCCAGTATGGGCTGCTGGAGGCATTTTTTGTGTGTTTGTCTTTGACATGTCATTCACACTGTACAGTTGTTTTCCGTACGGAAAACCAACTGTATGTTGGGCATTTTTTAACCGCGGCATGTCAATTTACCGGACAAAACCCATCCGACAAATTGACACTTTCTATGGAAAAAATGTCTGGAATTAGTGGCAGTACAAGAATACCGCCGCTAATTCCAGACCTCATTTACATGTTAAAGCCCGTACTGGTTACAACCTGTAGCATACCCAGGTCATGTGCATGAAGCCCCTGGCATTGTTCACACTTTGCGTATTTGCTGCGGAATGTTCACAGCGGATCGTCCGCACCAAAACTTCTGGATTCGGCCGCAGCATATATTGACATGCTGCGGCCGATCAAAACTGCTGTTGTGGTACAATTCGCACAGAAAAACTGCACGCAAAGTGTGAACGAGGATTCCGTTAACATGGGCTTCCTATGTGGACAGCGAACGCAGCAGATTTGACCTGCAGTCGATCTGCTGCGTACATTCCGCAGCAAATACTCCAAGTGTGTTTTTAGCCTAAGGCCGGGTTCACACGTGGCGTAAACCCGGCGTATTGTGCGCAGTGTATTATCAGTATGTGTAGTGCTGCGGCGCCCGGCTTCACTCCGCTCCGTAGGAGACTGCAGTGCTGCGGGCAGGATTGCATGGATCTCCACAATACGCCGGGTTTACGCAACGTGTGAACCCGGCCTTAGGGCTCATGCCGACTGCAGCTGTTAAACAGCAGTTTGCAGGAATCTATGATCTGCAAACTGTATTTGTTCTAGGGAAAGAACAGCCACCTAGCAAAGCTGGTGGGTATAGGCGGCTGCCTCCCGCCAAAGATTTTTTTCTTCCTGCCGCAGCTGTCTTGTGGGCGGAGGTGGCCGCGTCATCAGTCTGACGCCGGCCAGCTCTCGCGCGGGAGAGCCTGCTCAAGATCTCGGCACGTAATCACTCTGACACGGCCGAGATCTCGCGAGAGCTCGGCCGGTCTCCTCAGAATTTTTAGCCGTAAGGAGGCGTGATGGCTATTCCATCCCATTGTATGTTTGCTATCCTGTAATAATGAGACGCTCAGTCAAATCGTTAACAGAAAGGAAACATTTAATCGAACAAATAAAGTAAATGGCTCCATAAGTCAGAGCACTGCCATATAGAGCTGGAAAACGATCAATTGTTGAACGCAAAGTATTGGGCAATACTATTGCCCGGGTCCATGAACGTAAGGCTGTATTCACACTGACGTGACCGTTGTGCCGTGCATACGGCCGGCAGAGCAGGGAAATAAAGTCCTTGCTCTGTCACGGAGTGCCGTGTGCACGGCACAACGGAGAGAACACAGACTTGTGTTCTCTCCTGACAGCCGCGGGCTTCATTGAAATGAATAGAGCCGTGGCTGTCACGGGCGCCGTGAGCGTGAAAAGATCGAGCATGTCCGATCTTTTCAGCTCACGGCGGCTGAAGCACTTTTGTGTTGCCTCCGCCGTTTTTGTGGTCCCCATAGAAGTCTATGGGGACCGCAAAAACAGACGTATTACAGCTGTATTCACGTCAGTGTGAATACAGCCTAAAGTCCGTTTAAACGTAAAACCAAGGAACTCTAGAAGTCTTCAAATTGAAGATGGGTCTTTAAGGTTTCTTATCTTGTGAAGGCTGGTCTCCTCGTTTTTGGCTCCTGACTTGACCTGAAAATGAAACCAGAGGTCAGTGATCGGGTAACATCAGGAACAACAATCGGGAGGGTGGGAAAAGTGGTGGGTCACTTTGCTAGGTGGCTGTTCTTTCCCTAGAACAAATACAGTTTGCAGATTGGAGAGGTGAACACCTCAGCGCTATATAAAGACCCATGTAAGAAACCTGAACAGGCTTTTTTAGGGGTCTGGGGCATGCAGAAACTTTGAAAGAGCCCCTCATCTTCCCTCATACTTTGCCCTGTACTAGGGCAGGGAAACATAGGTGTCCCACCTGGGACAGCACGCTTGCGGACCACCCTGTTTTCCTGAACAGGAAGGGGGTCCGCGCGTTCAATATCCTCCGAGGAGGATATGTCCGGGAATCTCCTTCTGCAACTCTTAACAGAGTTTTTTGCGTATTTCCCGGTGTAGGATGCAGCCATGGAAAGCGAGTCTTCCTCCATCGCCGCCTGAAAAATTCTGAGACCACCAGCCGAGCTCTTGTGAGATCTCGGCTGCGTCATCAGAGTGATTACGCGCCGAGATCTTGAGCAGGCTCTCTCGCGTGAGAGCTGGCCGACGTCAGACTGAGGACTCAGCCAGCTCCGCCCACAAGAGAGCCGCGGCCGAAAGAAAAATTCTTCGGCGGGTCCCAGGGAGGCAGCCGCCTAACACCCACCAGCTTTGCTAGGTGGCTGTCTCCCTGGAGACAAATAGCGGGATCCCCATGTGGGAAAGCACATGGGGATCCTGCAGTTACACTAAGGGTACATGCACACGTGTTTTCTCTGTTTTTACAATACGGTTCCTGTAGAGGTCAAATCGAAGCGGCTGCGATGTGCATGAAAACCAATGAGAACTGCAAAACGTAGTTCACATTGGTACTGTTCTACCTGGACGGAAAATGACAGTAGAGCGGTCGTTTTACAGCCGCAGCATGTCAACTTTAGTTCTATGGACGTGCATAAATTTCTGTACTGCCGCTAATCCGCCCTAATTACCGGCATATTAACGCTGATTATCCGGCATTAATACGCCGGCAAACAGCAGCAAAACCCGTATGGAGAC
This sequence comes from Ranitomeya variabilis, assembly GCF_051348905.1. Taxonomy (NCBI): domain Eukaryota; kingdom Metazoa; phylum Chordata; class Amphibia; order Anura; family Dendrobatidae; genus Ranitomeya; species Ranitomeya variabilis. The sequence goes on along the minus strand of NC_135232.1, from coordinate 819,597,634 downwards.
CATGGGGACTCTGTACGGCTTTTGCCCATCCTAAACCCAGGACGTCTGCATGTACCCTAAAGGTACCGTCACACACGGCGACCTAGCAGCGAGGTTGCCGTGTGTGATGGCGCCTGCCGAGCGGGCCCCTGCTGTGGGATCGCTGCTCGGCGGAGAATGGTCAGGACCTTTCTCCGTTGGGCGGTCCCCCGCAGCGGGGAGGGGGGGGGGTGGATCGGTGTGTGTGACGCTGTCAGAGCGACGGCATCACACGCGCCTATGGCGCCCAGCAACGCTGCAGCGACCTCCGGGTCGCTGTTGCGCCGCTGGAGAGTCGCTGTGGAGATGTTTGACATCTCCACAGCGACCCGGGACCGATGCTACAGCGATCTCGGGGCGGCGCTTATCGCTGTCGGGATCACTGTAGTGTCTGTATGTGTGACGGGACCTTAAGGAGATGCAGTTAGGGATAGGGTGTATTGTAAGCTTAGGAAACGCTATCCTAACAGTCTGTGTCATAAACTGGGAATTCATACTGGGAGTTGTAGTTCTATAACAGCTGAAGTGTCACAGCTTAGCCAACAGATGAAGAAATAAGTCATGTCTATGTTATTGCTACCATTCCTCACTACATTGCATGTCTACCAATGTGCAGATGACCTGAATACACAGTGACTTTGTGGGGACAATGTATGGTGTGTGTGTGACTTTGTGGGGACAATGTATGGTGTGTGTGACTTTGTGGGGACATCGTATCATATGTGTGCTATCTGTAATAACATGGCAGCTAGTCTAGCCAGCAGCTTCCTGTCCACTCCTCCCAGCCCCCTGCAGTCACACATGTCTGCTCCATATCTTCACTATATTGCTATACTTTGTTTCTAGCAATGTGCAGATGACCTGACTACTCACTGAAGTTGTGGGGACAATGTATGGTGTGTGTGACTTTTTGGGGACATTGTATGGTGTGTGTGACTTTGTGGGGACACCGCATGGTGTGTGTGACTTTGTGGGGACACCGTATGGTGTGTGTGTGCTATCTGTAATAACATGGCAGCTAATCTAGCCAGCAGCTTCTGTCTACTCCTCCCATCCCCCTGCAGTCACACATGTCTGCTCCATATCTTCACTATATTGCTATACTCCTGTTTCTAGCAATGTGCAGATGACCTGAATATTCACTGACCTTGTGGGGACATCGCATGTGTGTGTGCTCCCTCTGTAATAAGAAGGCAGCTAATCGATGTAACAGACTCATTAGCTAAGCTAAATCCCTCCCTAACCATTGTCCTTTATGCTAATGAGCTGGCTGAGATAGCAGATTTTCATGTGTAAAGCATAGAATCATCAGTGAAGGACCTGAGCCAATCAGAATGAGGGGCGTGATCTTAGTGTGTATGTGTGTATAGTTAGGACAGCCCTGCTGCAGTACCTGTCCCCTTATCCAGGGGTCTCACTCTTAGGCCTCTTTCACACTTCAGTCGTTTGGCGTCAGTCACTTCTGACAAAGTGACGGATCGACGGATCCGTCACAATTGTTGAAAAAACGGATGTAACGGATCCGTTTTTTTGACGGATCCGTTACTCGGGGGTTGTATATACTTTTTGGAGCATGCGCAATTGAAAAAACTTGAAAAAACGGATTGGGGCGACGGATCCGCCAAAAAACGGATCGCGACAGATCCGTCGCCCATAGGTGGCCATTCTATGAAATGACGGACGCGACGGATCCGTCGCGATCCGCCATTTCAACGGAGACAAAAAACGTCTAGATGAACGTCAATGTCTAGATGACGTCCGCTAAATTTTGACGGATCCGTCGCATGACGGATGGAACGGACGACCATCCGTCACAATCCGTCGCTAATGCAAGTCTATGGGGAAAAAAACGGATCCGTCGAAAAAAAAACGGATCCGTTTTTTGAGGAAAATGACGGTTTTAGACTGACGCCAAACAACTGAAGTGTGAAAGAGGCCTTACACACACCGCAATCACATAGGAATATTTAGGTGCAATGTGTAACCACAGTTATCACTTGAGCTAATCAATATTGCTTAAAATAAGGGAAATAAGGAACCTGACTTTATCCTTGTGAGGACCGTTTCATGACCAATGACCATCTGAGGACATCTGTAAATACACACATCTCAGGGTTTTAACCACCTGGGGACTAAGATATTTTTCTGCTGTTAGGTCACTAACAATGGACGTCTATAGGAGAAATTACATTTAAGGCTCGCCCACACAAGCGTATTTGCCCGTCTGTGCAGTGTCCGCTAATAGGGACCAAAGCTTTGGTCCCTAATTGCGGACACTGCACAGACTGGCAAATACATTTGTATGGGAGAGTCCTAACTTGTTGAAGAAAAAAAATCACCACACCAAGACCATGCTGTTTTTTTAAACAAACTGCCAATTACCCAAGAAATACAAAGTGAGAAAATGCTCCATCTACAATGCTTTTCATTTTGTGGTTATTATATTTTCCCTGTTCAGTTCTAGCCAATCTGTCAGCAGCATTTTTCTGCGAAAAAAAAACCGGTATAAACATTTAATGATCTGTTTGAGAACAAAAAATGTTTGATTTGCCCATAATAACCAATCACAGCTTTGGTATCCACCTCTGATTAGTTGCTATAGGTGATTAAGACAGAGTGATAAGTACAGGCCAATGGATTTTTATAGAAAATGGTGCGTGTAACACCAGCCTTACCAATGTTACCATTGATGTTGCATTCAGGCCCTTAAAGTTCATGTATTTCCTTCCCGCAAAATGACCTAACTCTACATTAAAGGGTTATTCTGGGAATACAGAATTCCCAGTACCTGGCAGGACACCTGTAAGGAGAGAAGGGGGACTGGTGCTTATAGTCTCGTCACCGGCGGCCTTCCATGCCATGCAGCAGCCTCCATCACCGGCGCCGCAAAGTCCCAAAGTGTCGGGCCGGCATCTATCGTTCATGTTACCGGCGGCTACTCACGCTTCACTGGTTAGGCTCGATCTGCTTCTGAAGCCTGTGAGTGGCTGGCAATCACGTGTACAATGACGTGGTGCCAGACACTTCCGTTTTTTGTAGCGCCGGTGACGGGAGCTCCTGCTCAGGACAAGATACCACGGGTGATGGTAAGTACCAGTCCGCCTCCTATCCCTACAGGTGTCCTGCCGGCTGACAAGAATTCTCTATTCCCGGAATACTCCTTTAAGTTTTTAAGAGACTATTTTACAATTGACATATGGTAACATGATTTGGATGAAGTGAGCACAAAAGCAGTACTAATATACATTTGGGCTATTGCTACAATGGATGGGGTTGGAGCGAACTATGATCCCAGTACTGAAGTTAGACAGTAATACAGTTAGACCTACAGTGTAGGTAAATTAATAAATAAATGACAGACAAATATTGAATGCCAAAGTAACAAATTTATTCAACATTTTATATAAAATACATATGTAAAACAATTGAAGTTGCAGGGTTGAAACAGAGTGGAGTAAGAGCAGTTCACAAGTTCTGGAAGGAGGGCGAGTACACTGAGATCACAAAAAGCCTTTGGTAAAACAGATCAAAATCTTGGAGTTTCTTTTAGTAATACCTTTGTTGGTCCTGGGTTTCTGGGAAACCTTCTTTCCATTTAAAATTTAAGTTGAAATTAACCCAAAAACTATTTAGTCATGTTGACCTATGTATCATCAACTAGACACAATGTTAGCAATGGTAAAATGCTTTAGAGAAACCGAGAACAAAAATAATTTCATTCTATCTAATACTTACCATTCAATATGTCCAAGTAAAAGCTTATGTACCTGAGCAACATAAGCATACAGTACTATGAAAATAAGTGTGAAAAACAAAACGCACAGTCAAGATTTACAGGTGTGCTATTCATATAATAGGGCCTATTGATATCCCTAGTGTACCATATCAAATAAAGGAAAAGCGGCTATATTGCACACCTGCTTGTACTATACCACTTTCAGACATGCAGGTACAAGTCTTTTATCATTAAACCTAAAGGGGTTCTGGAACCAAAGAGGTGTACTCGCCTATTGTTGCGCCCCTAGGTCCTGGTCCGGACAATAATGGTGTTCCCAGAACAATTCTGGCATCCTGGCTCTCCAGCACCTCTGTTAGAAACGCTCTTCTTGAGCGTTTCTAGCCACTTGTGGCTGAAGGACTAAAGGCCGGAAGGTGCAGTGTATCCGAACATCATATGATGGCGTTCCAACCCATGAATGGGGCGGCACCTTCACGAAATCCCAGGCATGCACAGTGGAAGCATTGCCTGGGATGGTGGTGCAGAGCATGTGACCACTGTAAACATGAGATTTGCTCCACAGGAGCCAAATGCTCCGCACCAATGCATCCTGGAATACCTGCCAGTAAACAACGGCAAAGAGGACCGGAGAAGACCTGGAGGAGCGGTGGGAGGAGGTAAGTCGCATTTCTGCAACATGCTATGGCACACCAATTACCATATCATATTGCAGAAAAAAAGTTGTGACAACAGAACCCCTTCAACAACTCAACAGTTATTGTTAGCCCATATTGATCATCATGTGTTACACACACTTTTGGGATTATAGTGTTTTTTTTTTTTTTTTTACACAATTGCCACAAATGTTTTCTGTAATAACTGTTTCCAGCATATTAATCTTATAATTTTACTTGCCCATCATCTCTTGCATTTGTATATTACCATACATTTTTTGTTTTATTGACTAGGGATGACTTTGAAGACTGAAGGAAAAAAAAGTTTTTCAAATTAATGCTGGAGAGAGAAAGATCAGATTTGGGCATCTCAATCCTGATTATAAGTGAAATCAGGTCAATCTGGTTTGACCCGAACATCAGTGGGGTCGCTTGTTTTTATTGATCACTTACAAACATTTCATTATCATGGCGGCAGTTGTCCTGCTGCTGGGTAGGGCCAGCTGTTCAATAAAGGGACATTAATTGGCCTTATCATATCAATAACTCACTTGCAATGCTTGACTGTGTATTTGCTATTTATATTGGTTCATTTTTGTAGTTATTTTTATGTTGCCCAGGTACATGGACTTTTATTTGGATATATTAAAGGAGCTCTGTCAGCTATTATGAATCCCATAAAGTAACATATAGGGCTTAAAGGGGTACTGTCATTTGACAAGTAAGATAGAGAGCTGGGGCCATGCCGTACTGGTTGCAATACGTACGGCCCCGTTCTCCGCCCGCCTGCTATGTGTCGGGTTGTAATACCCAGGCACATGCTCTCCGCCCAACAAAGCAATGCAGTACCCCTTTAAAGTAGGGGGACCAAGGAGTCTGCAAGAATGGGTGACCATATTAGTATAAAACCCCACTGTTCTAAAACAAAAATAGTTGACTAAAAAGGAAGGAAAGAGTGGTGCCACTTGGGGATGACCAAAGCAGTAAAAAATATATACACACAATAACCCCCTGGAAGGACTTAGCCAAATTAAATGGCTACCCCACACTTGGTGGTGGGACCGCACGGTGTATACCAGAAAACTGATACGTGTTTCCGTAGAGTTTACAACAAGAGAACCAATAGTCACCCACGATCAAGTCGATGGAACCATTACTTCTGTAGGTCTAAATTTACCATAGGGGTATAACATGACAGTTGTTACACGGATATAAAATGAAAAGTTTTTATTAACAATGAATACTAGACCATGGTAATGTGGCTGTCACTGTTGTGATATTCCGAGAAGTGGCGTGAAACACTTTTTATGATTCAGAATCAGGATACCCCGGTTTTATTTATATTATGTACGACATGTAAACTTTTTTATATCTTCTTATGTGTTTATTAATATTTTAATTGATTATATGTATTTTATCATTCTAGACCCTGCACATTTTATGTTACGGCTTGACAAAGGGCTTGTAGCCCGAAACTTTGCCACATTACCATGGTCTAGTATTTATTGTTAATAAAAACTTTTCATTTTATATCCGTGTAACAACTGTCATTTTATACCCCTATGGTAAATTCTTGCACTGTGTCGTTCCAAAGTTTGAGCATAAACAGAAAAGTGACTTTTCACTCTGCTTTCCCATAGAGAATAGAATGAAGAGTCACTCTTCTTGTACATCTACTGACTGTGGAGTAGCACAGTATGGGAATGGGGGCAAGTATAAAAAATACATCCCCGGATTTCCTGTTCCACCTACTATAAGCCCCATGAGTTTGAGGCTCAGAGTAGGGGATAGAACTGTTAGGTTTTAGGTAGAATTACATTTCTTTTGTTCTTTTCTAGTATGCTAACCTATAATTTAACCAAACTTAAAACCCGGTGCCTGGCTCAAAATGTTGTGTTTTATTCTATCGGATTGCGTTTTAGAGCTGTTATGCGGTTCTTTATGTAAAACTTAACAGCAAGCCAGTTTGTCTTTCAGTGCAGGTGGTTCTGCAGCGATACATGCCACAGTCATTTTTTCCAGGTACATATATATATACTCGTGTATAAGCCAAGGAGGCTTTTTCAGCCCATTTTCTGGGGTGAAAAAACTCGGTTTATACTCGAATATGTACGGTATATTCATATTTATTTTGTGGACATCTTTATAAAATTGAAAAGCTACATACCTTCAGGGGATTGCTCATCTTCTGACTCATCACTGTAGAGGTGTACTAGTTCTAAAGCAAAAATACAAATCACCAATGTGAATGAATATGCTATAGAAAATGTTCAAAAAGTAAAAAATAATCCTATCCTACAAAGTCTATATATTATGTGAACCCAGTAATCAATACATTATATACTAGGTCAACATAATATATACAGATGGAGCAAATAAATTCCTGTGTCGCATGGTGTGCCAGTGAGAAGCACTGGCACGCCATGCCACACAAGGCATTTACATTCACTGTGCAGCCACTATTGTTGGCTGCACAGCGACTGCTAATAGAACGCAGCCGATTCTTTTGAGCCGGCCGCGTCCTATTGTATTCTCTGCGGCCGCCCGGGGTTTAAGTAAAGAGATTGCGCTGTATCCCAGGCGGGTAACTGCTGCATCTTGCAGCAGACACCCGCGGGCAACACCTGCGATCGGGTCCCTAGCAACCACTTGCTGGCTTCTCTGGTTACAGGGAGTCAGCGGGCAGCTACAGGCAGCAGTGCTGCAATGTTAATTTAACATTGCTGTGCTGCTGAGGCCGCAGCTTCCTTGGCAACCCTTGTTGGCCAAGGAAGCTACGGTTCCGCGGCCGTGGTTAACACGGCTGTTTTTGTACAGATCTGTTGCTCCGTGAATCACGGAGCAACGGATCCGTAAAAACGGCTGTGGATAACCACAGTCGTGTAAACCTGGCCTAAACATACCCAAGATAATAACACTGATATCCATCAAACAGAGTTGTTTAAAATAGAAAGAAGTATTTCTGGAGACAGTCAAAGGCTGTGCAGGTAAGCTGTAATTTTACAGAACAAAAATTACATACTCATAAATGGATATTTTCCTCAATACTAACCCTCTGGATCAATGCTGATATCCTCAAAATTTTTGCCTTTAAATTCAGCCAGTCTTCCTTTTTCAAGAGCCAAGAGAAGTTTGCTGATCTTGGCAAGCTGTAAGGTTCCTTCTGGGAGGGGGTAATATTGTCTGTGCACCTTAATGTCGTGGCCAAGAAAGTCTGCTAATTGATCTAACTCTGTGTCTAAGTTCAGAACTTTTGTTAGAGTAGCAACGTGCTTTCGTAGCTTGGTGGAAGTCTGTTTCAGGATTTTTAGCTCCACATTCTTTAGCAAAAAAGCGTATACAATCACATCCTCTGAAATGTGACAAAGCCTCTGGTCTGGCAAACGTGCACATTTTCAGACAGCACTCCACAAACTGTACGCTTCTCTACAAGAAGTGTCATTGCATTTTGCACTGCTGGTGTTAAAAGGATTGGAACTTTTCTACCTCGTTTACCTCGGATTTCAATTCTTGTGAAATGTTGGCAGAGCTTTTTTCTAAGTCAGAAAGTGCTAAAGCAACATCATGCAGATGTGAAGTATCTCTTGAAGTAAAGCTACTTAAGAACATCTTAGAAACTTCACCCTCTCGTCTTCGATTGAATAAGATTAGCTGTGCAAGTATAACTTTTGCAAGTAATGTCCATTTTTTTTAACTGAGGGAGCAGTTGACAAAAGGTTATAGTACTCCTGCAGTTTTTCGTCAAGATACAAGTGCATTTTTTTCACATCTTCAGTGAAAGGTAAAAGCTGAGGAGTGTTCCATTTTGTTTCTTTTAGAGATTTTAAGGCAGCTGATGAGATTAGCTCATTCCATCTTGTTTCATACAACTTTCGGAAGTTACATGTGGAGCGCCCCCACACCGCCGCAGGGCCGAGGGGTACCCGGAGCCGGGCCTCTGAGTCTCTGCTCTGGGGTTTTCACGGTGGCTAGACCCGGTCCGTGGCCCTGTCTGTCAGTGGGGGACGTCCGGTGCAATAAGTGGTGGTGTAGCAGTGCAGTTGTGGGGTGCAGGTCGCGGTAAATAACGAGGACACCAGGTTGCAGTCTCTTTACCTCTTTACTGAAGATCTGAGTCCTCAGTCCAGAATACGGTTTACCAGGCTGCGCAAGTCCGGCCGGTCCAATGGCACCTCCAGAGTTCTCTTCACAGGTGGAAATCTGTGCCTTCCTGCTTGCACTATGTGTTGTGGTCCTTCCCTGCTGTGCTTACGGAAAGTCCCCACAACTGTTGTGTCTGTTTCTTAAGTTCCCTCACAACTCGACTAGATGTTCTGCTAATCCTCCGTCCCTCCCTGAGGTTCGGGTAGGAACGGCACCCGTTTGATGGGTAGGCTCGGAGCTCTTCCGGGACCCTAGAGACGCCCCTCTCCACAAGTTGCCCCCCAAGACTTCATAGGTGATTTGAGTTAGACAGCCCGCCTGAGACTGACTGTCCTGCCGCTGTTTAGAGTATTGCTTGAAGCTGTATGTTATAATACTCTCTCGGCGTTCCGGCCACCGGTTGTGCGCCTCAGTAGGATGTTGCCTCGGTCTTACAGCACGACTCCTACTGGTATTCTCCTATTGCGATGATCTCGTTTCTCACTCAGCACAATCTATCTCGCTTCTGATCCCTCCTTGGGCACCGCCGCTATCCTGAGCAGGCACGGTCCCGTTACGTTCGTTCAAGTTGCCAAGCCTCTGTCAGGATCCCACCCCTGACAGAGACCCTACTGTATCTTCCCCCACAACACCCTCTGCCACAAGGTGTTGCCTGGTTCCAACCCAGTCAGCTTCTGACTAACTTCCTGCCTGACCCCCAGTTTACCCACTATGGTGGGGAGTGGCCTAATGAATAGAACCCTTAGCTCCCCCCGGAGGCCCGTCTGTGAAATGTATTGGTGTCTGTGATACCTGATCAGATGAACTCCTTCAGTGCCATCAGACGTACCATAGCTCCCCATAGTGGCGGAGCCACAGTACTGCAACGACCAGGACTCTGGGGCGCTGCACATGCATTCTCCACTCTGTCTTAGCATCCCTCCACCATTGCTTGGCATTCCAGAATACTGGAAATTTTCACCAAGCTATGGCCAAGCTTCAGTGCCAGTGATGGAATTTTAAATGTATTAGTTTCTTCGTCATAGCCAGCAAGAACTCTCACAGAATTTATGGCATGCATAAAGTTTGATGGGACAATAAAGTCTACAAGTTTGAAAAGAGGAGAACATTTTCTGGCCTCTAGTACTAACCTTCCAACTTCTCTAAGTTTTTGACGGATGTATTCGTGTTTATCAACTTCCGATCCGATTCTGTTATAGAGATGCTGACCCATCTGTACAATGGATCCATAACTTTTAATTGTGGATGAAATTTCCACATGACGAATATAACCCTTGTGTATATATACTAACCAATTACCTTCTGTAAATTAACAGATGTTTTGTTACCTCACCATGTGATATAATTGGAGGTATTTAACCTCGTCCATTGTAATTATACAATACAACCTTTTCCAAAACTCTACGACATTGTGTGGCATAGATTTATTGGGCTCGCAAGCAAAGGGTAAAGATAATTGCGGACACGAGTTATCCAAGCATGGAGATATACCTTTAAAGCATAGGTGTATATCTCCCATTATTTCCTTATCAACCTGAAATGTATACATCATACTTTACAGCTGTTTATACATTTCTCCTGCTACCCTGTGCTCATTACATTTTTGACAACAAGGGCTCAAACACACAGGCATCTGTCTTCAGTTTTTTTAGACGCTTTTTTGATATTGTCATTTAAACTGATGCTTTTAAAGAGCATTCAGCTTTTTCAGCTGCCCCTCATGTTAATAGGTGAGGAGAACAGGCTGCGCTTAAATGGCAAAGTGTGTGTGTGCTCCCATTGAAATCAATGGGACTGTAATACATGCCTTTTTTTGATAGTCAATTAAACGCGTCAGATACGTGTGTGTTCAAACACTGAATAAATACTTCTATTCATGCTTATTTTGGCCAAGAACTGATGTGAACAGAGGTGAATAAGGTACTGCAAGACACTTCTGTGGAACAATAATCGCCATGTTGATATTGATCTCACCAGGCCCTTAATTCACTTGATAGCTGTCATCAGTAGATAGGACACCTTCCATACACTGTACATTAAATGGGTGTCTGGTCTTTGTAGTGATACATTTAGTAATTTGTAGTTTTAGACACCTAATAAATGTCTTTAGATTGAATATTCTAACAAAGTAATATAATTATACCTTTTCTCTCCAAGGGAAACTACTATCCCCATAATTGTATGTAATTTCTTCTCCAGGGTTGATGTCGCTAATGGCAAAAAGGCACAAATGTGGCTTTTTTTCAACCATAACTTTCTTCATTTTGCAATTTGGGTTTTTATATTCATCATTAACTAACTAATCTTCCTAATGAGTCATTGTCTTGGGATGCATCAATGCTGATATAAAAGAAAAAAATGTACATGAATCTTGACATGTAAAAATAACTGGTTGATTATAATATAACTAAGATAATACAAATGTATTTAAAGGGAGTCTGTCACTAGTTTTTTAGCGTGGAGTTTTACTAAAAGATAGGTAAGCCATGGAACAGTGGGCAGAGTGCAGAGGAAGGCAACATCTTATTTAAACTGGTGACAAAATTCCCTTGTTACAGTCATCTTAACATAAGAAATGACACTGGTTGACATCTATTAAAGGAATCTGTCACCAGTTTGATGCTAGCTAAACTGCCAACGGCCATAAAAAGGAAAGTCTACATCTCTGACTTTACCAGCACAACAAAGGCAGCAAAATGTCTAAATTAAAAGCAGAGAGGCTAAATCTTCACTGTAATGAGAGATTTCTGGGTATATCAATATGTTTAAAAGCCCTAAATCTACCTGCTATAGCTGTTAAATAGCAAACTAACCCCTATTCATATTGCCCTCTTAAGGGCTAAAATACGTCCGAAAATATTTCGGACCCCATTGAAATGCATTGATTTCAATGGGGTAAAACACACGTCCAAATTTTTTTCGGATCTGCAGATCCGAAAAAAAAAATTCGGATGCATGTCCGAATTTTCATTTTCAGACTGAATTTCAGCCCCATTATAATAAATGGGGAAAAAAAAATTTCAGTCCGAAATTCGGTTGTACTTGTAAACGGAACCGAATTTCAGGCCGAAATTTTTATTTATTTTTTTTCTTTTTCCCATTTAATTTACATCCGAATTTTGGATGGCCCAAAAAAAATTTCAGATCCAAAATTGCGCAAATTCAGACCCGAATTTCGGATTCGAAATTCGGATCCGAAATTTTTTTCGATGTGTGCCTTAGCCCTAAGGGTGCTTCTTTGTTACCTGATGTTTCAAAAATGGTGCTGCCTCAGTAACTGACTGCAGTGCATTGACATGATCAGCAGAGACAGGACATAATCAGGACTGGCTATCAACTGGGGAAAGATGGATACCCTCTAAAATGCATTAAAAAAAAATGATTACTTACCACCATATTTTTTCATTCCACTGAAATTCGTACACAAAGTTCTTAAAATTGGGGTCCTTTATGGACCTTTTCTGGCTCTCATCCAAATTGATGAGCTCGCCTCAATATTCTGCAACAAAACTCCCTTTTTCGATTTCAGTTTCAGCAAACACTCCTCTTCCTGTAGAAAATATTTCTTTACCTAAGACAGTCATTCTAATGCATGACAATATTAAGGCAATTTAGTTAAAACTTGTTTTAACTCACCTTTAAGGGGATTGATGTATTTCATGGTCAATCCAGGTTTGTCAGTGATGGCACTGACATAATGTATGGCGTCTTTTTCGGGCGTTATCCTTCGCCTTTTCATTGTGAAAATCCAGTTGCCTATATCAAAGCAAATTCTACTACTTGTAAAGTATGCAGAAAATGAAATGTAGAACATATAACATGAACTGCTTAGGAACGCATCATAGGCTAGTACTTAAAAGGATATTGTCATGTTCTAGTCATAATGCAAGCCGGACATTTTTCATGTTACCCTGTAATCGCCGGCCTGTTCTAATGCTCACAAGCCAAGATATAGGCTCCCATCTGCCTTCTGTCTGGGTGCCCTGAGTTATGTCCTGTAAACTGTCACAGCGACCCAGACACACATGTGCAGTAGGGGAATATCCCTGCTGAGATGCCAGTGCTAGAGCACTCGTTTGCTGTGGAGTTGAACCCTATGTGAGCAGTTCTTACCTTCAATGAGCAGAAGTCTCTTTTTTCAGATTTCAATATCTCGGTGGGTATCTGGCAGAAATATGGAATACTCTTTACTGCTAAGACTCTGCACACCACTCCCACTAAGTCACATGACCAAGACTGTATCTGTGTCCCTACAACACACTTTAGACAAGTGTGTGTGTGTGTGTGTGTGTGAGCCTGTATTGTGGGGTATATATAATATATTATAGAGCTGGGAAGGATCGTTCTAAGCAGTGAGCTGTTACAGTATTTGTAGGAAAATACCCAGTAGACGCATCAAACACAGCACCAATACCTCCCATCAGTATCCCACCACAGTGCCATGTAACCCATGCCCTACACTCCCAGCTACACCAATACTATACAGGCACAAACTAGTGTATCTGACTAAAAGCCCCCAAAATATGAAGAACGGCCTATAGTTGAGTGTGGATATAAAATCTATGTGAGCAGAGCTAGAATAGAAATCACTGATCGCATTGAAGTCATTCTGACCATAAATCACCATGATATCAAGGTGAAAAGTTGTGTGTTACTGCTGGGAGGAAAGGGTTAACAGTGGAATATGAAGGCACATTTCTGTGTGCTGTGTTACTAGTCAATGTAACAATTCAGTATGAGCTGCTCTTGGTGACGGGGGAGGGAGATGCTCTCCTGAGCAAGATTGATGGGGAATGAACATGATATCTATATAGTGTATGGGATATATATTCCACATACTCCGCTTTCGAGCGGCCACAATTGCGGCCCACTTTTGCAAACTCGGGGGTCGCAAGAACAGACTGCAAATGCGGCCACAAAAAACAGCGGCAGTGTGAATGAAGCGCAAATAGTAAATTTGATGATGAATCATTTAAGGGTACGTTCAGACGTGGATTTTTCACAAGGTTTTGCACAGAAATACCGCTGCGGCCACGCCCTCCATTATACCCTGTGTGAACTGCAAAAAGCAGTTCACACAGGACGGAAAAATTGCTGCCGCGGAAAGCAGGCCGCAGTGCGGCAATTTTCAACCGCATCTTGTCAATTTGCCGCTCGGATTTCTTGCGGAATACAAACAAATTGCTTATAGGTTAGAATTGAACCGCAGTCAGACCGCTCTTGCAACATCTTAGCAGCGTATTTTTTGGCGCTTTTGCCGCACATCAGAGCGCCAAAAAAGCACCTCAAAACCTGCAGAAAAGATGGAATTAATTTTGCCAATTGCAATAAAAAGCATGAAGTCTGTAACAGAATTACCTAACAGATGAGAACTATGGCTCGTCCACACATGCCGGATTTGTGGCGGATGATCCATAGCCGCCAGCAAAACCAGTACTGATGTCATAGGTCGGATTATTTTCGTCCAGAAATTGATCTGGACTGCCGTTATTCTCAACCGCATCATGTCAATTTGACGGACAGGATCCGTCTGATAATTTGACATGCTAAAATGGCAGAAACCGTGGCTAAATATCAGCCGCGGCTTCTTGCGGGAATTAGTGGTGGTAAGGAACTACCGCCGCTATTCCACCCTATTACTGCCATATATACGCCGACCAATTGGTGTATATATACTCCAGAATACCGCCGCATTTAGCGGCCAAAGTCCGTACGGAATCTGTACAGAATCCATACAGATTCCAGACGCCATACACCCGCAGCGTGTGGACGTACCCTTAGACTTAACTCAGATTTAGGGTCCGCTTAAGAGGTCCCCTTATCCTTTATATATTACACATATATCATGTTTATTCACCAACTATTTAATCGCTTAGGAAAGTTACTGGAAAGCTGGGTATGTGGGATATATCCATTACACTGTATACTGTACATATATCATGTGGAGTTGAACCCTATGTGAGCAGTTCTTGCCTTCAATGAGCAGGTCTCTTTTTTCAGATTTCAATATCTCTGTGGGTATCTGGCAGAAATATGGAATACTCTTTACTGCTAAGACTCTGCACACCACTCCCACTAAGTCACATGACCAAGACTGTATCTGTGTCCCTACAACACACTTTAGACAAATTTGTGAGAGAGCCTGCATAAACAAATTTGTGTGAGAGCCTACAGTACCTCGGTTTGCCAGATGACCAAGACTATCTGTGTCCCTACAACACTCTTTAAACAAATTTGTGAGAGCCTGCAGTACCTCGGTTTGCCAGAAGTGGAATCTTGAGGCTTTTCTGAAGTGTGTATCAGCTTGCAGTACCACAAAGGCACCAGAGAGGGAGTTTACACATATTGAGCACACACACTCATACACAGTCTCTTATATATGTGTATAAAGAGGACACTTGAGATTTTGATGCTAGGTGTATAAACAAGGTCTTCTCCATTGATTAGCATTGGCAGCTTCGTGGGGACCTGATTTTTGGTCCCCACAAAGACAGAGGTCCCCACACTGTTGGTGTGTATTCAGGTCCATGTCCCCAAAAGTATAGCAAAACAAGTGCGTGCACACACACACACACACACACACACACACACACACACACACACACACACACACACACACACACACACACACACACACATACAGTGGGTATGGAAAGTATTCATACCCCTTTAAATTTTTCACTCTGTTTCATTGCAGCCATTTGGTTAATTCATAAAAGTTCACTTTTTTCTCTTTAATGTACACTCTGCACCGCATCTTCACGAAAAAAAGCAAAAAAACCCATATTGCATCATATGTATTCAGACCCTTTGCTCAGTATTGCGTAGAAGCATCGTTTTGAGCTAGTACAGCCATGAGTCTTCATGGGAATGATGCAACAAGTTTTTCACACCTGGATTTGGGGATCCTCTGCTATTCTTCCTTGCCGATCTCCAGTTGGTGGACAGCCATTTTCAGGTCTCTCCAGAGATGCTCAATTCGGTTTAGGTCAGGGCACTGGCTGGGCCAGTCAAGAATGGTCAGAGTTGTTTTCCACTTCTTTGTTGTTTTACCTCTGTGCTTAGGGTCATTGTCTTGTTGGAAGGTGAACCTTTGGCCAAGTTTGAGGTCCAGAGCACTCTGGAAGAGGTTTTCATCCAGGATATCTCTGTACTTGGCCGCATTCATGTTTCCTTCAATGACAACCAGTCATCCTGTCCCTGCAGCTGATATACACCCCCATAACATGATGTTGCCACCACCATGTTACACTGTTGGGATTGTATTGGGCAGGTGATGAGCAGTGCCTGGTTTTCTGCACACATACTGCTTAGACCTTTTTGGTAATAATTCTATCTTCATCTTATCAGACCAGAGAATCTTATTTCTCATAGTCTGCAAATCCTTCATGTGTTTTTTAGCTAACTCTATGCAGGCTTTCATATGTCTTGCACTGAGGAAAGGCTTCCGTCGGGCCACTCTGCCATAAAGACCCGACTGGTGGAGGGCTGCAGTGTTGACTTTGTGGAACTTTCTGCCATCTCCCTACTGCATCTCTGGAGCTGAACCATCATGATCTTGGGGTTCTTCTTTACCTCTCTCACCAAGGCTCTTCTCCCACGATTGCTCAGTTTGGCTGGACAGCCATTTCTAGGAAGACTTCTGGTGGTCCCAAACTTCTTCCATTGAATGATTATGGAGGCCACTGTGCTCTTAGGAACCTTGAGTACTGCAGAAATTCTGTTGTAACCTTAGCCAGATCTGTGCCTTGCCACAATTCTGTCTGAGCTCCTTGGCCGGTTCCTTTGACCTCCATGATTCTTATTTGTTCTCACATGCACTGTGAGCTATGAGTTCTTAGACAGGTGTGTGTGCCTTTCCCAATCAAATCCTATCAGTTTAATTAAACACGGTTCTACTCCTTCATTGGAGTCCAGATATCTCAAGGAGGATCACAAGGGAATGAAGAGCATAACTTTAGTCACAGCAAAGTTGTAGTAAAAGTTATTGAGCTAGTATGTCACCCAAAACAGGTTTAAAGATGTCAACGACTAACACTGACGGGCCAACCTTAGGGTAGGTGATCCATGACTTCGACACTTGGCACTCCCATCAATCAGCTGTTTCTGGTGTCGGCGCCTAACCTGCTCAGTTAAGGATCTACAGTCCACTATACATTGGCCGCAACTGGGTACCAGACATCTGCCCCCTGTTCAAATCAAGAGGAGGTGGATGTGCAATACCCAGCTGCGGCCACCATTCAGTAGTGTGTAACTCTGTAACTGAGCAGTTTCGTGTGCCATAGACATCGTGAACAGCTGATCGGTGGGAATTCTCACCTCCACCCATCAGTCATGGATGACCTATCCTAAAGATAGGCCGTCAGTAGACCACTTCTTTAAACATAAATAGCAACATGTAAGAAAACAGCATAAAATTGTTTCATATAGTGCAACTAAAATAATTCACTGAAAAGGTGGCAGGGCCACTAACAGGTTTAAGGGCTCATACTCACTTGCGAGAAACTCGCACGGCAAAAACCCAACACTGCACCCTGCACTCAGGAGCGGAGCATGCGGCTGCATGTATTCCTATGCGGCCACACGCTCCGATCTGAGTGCTGGCAGCAGCGCCGGGTATTAACATGCGAGACTCATCCGAGTTTCGCACAAGTGAGTATGAGCCCTAAGGATATGTGCACACATTGCGGATTAGCCTCAGGTATTTTTTATTTTTTTTGTGTGCGGATTCTGCATCTTTTGGCAGAAATCGCAGGTGCGGATTTGGTGTGTATTTACTGCGTTTTTTTTACCCCTGTGGATTTCTATAATGGAATGGGTACAAAAACACTGCAGATCCGCACAGAAGTGACATGCTACTTCTTTTAATCTGCAGCCTTTTCTGCAACCATTAATTAGCACAGCATTTTTTTTTTCCTATTGGTTTACACTGTACTGTAAATCGCTTGCGGATCTGCATAGTTTCTACAAGGCAAAAAACGGTGCGGATCCGCAGGAAATCTGCAACGTGTGCACATACCCTAATGGTTTAGTCCAAAGAAAATAAGTTATTACGGTACTTATCCATAAGATAGGTGATAACTTGGTCACTGGATTTTCACCTCATACAATGGTGCGGCAGTGTGGCGCATGTGTGACTACTATTACAGTCCTCTATGAAGCTGCAGAGCTCGTTTTTCAGCAGGCCCACAGAGAATGAGTGAAGCCTCAAATCCACCATTCCAATTTTGTAACGGCATTGACAATTCTCCGTTCTGTCAATTGGTGCAGGTGCCAGAGGTTGAGCACCCACTCATCACCAAGTTATCAACTATCCGGCAGATAGGCACTACTTGTGTTAACCTGCAACACCTTTAAATATTACTTCTAGTAACTGTTAGGAAAACATCCTAAAATAGCTGAAACTGAAAACAGTACAATTATAGTAAAAAGTCAGGTGGTCTTGTCACCGTCTACAGGATTAGATATTTCCCATGTCAAGCTGTGCAAAAACAGCATTAAAAGTGCAAAACCATATTAAATTGAATATCCATTTACAAGGCAGTAAGATTCACTTTTTCCATAAGTTGATGGTCACCTCATGTGGACCTGTCACGTTGAACACACAGTCCTATCTGCGGTCAGCATGTTAAAGAGCAGAAGTAGATGAGCAAATTAACTTGCTTGTTTTTGAGAAGTTAATTAAAATAGTAAAATTTTATATTTCTAAATACCCGCTCATTTTGGTATTACTAGCATAAGGGTGTTCCTTATATGTGACTGACAGTTA
The DNA here is from genome assembly GCF_051348905.1 of Ranitomeya variabilis. Classification (NCBI taxonomy): domain Eukaryota; kingdom Metazoa; phylum Chordata; class Amphibia; order Anura; family Dendrobatidae; genus Ranitomeya; species Ranitomeya variabilis. The sequence continues at coordinate 819,579,312 of NC_135232.1, read as the reverse complement.
TAGCTGTACTGCCAGAAACCCCATCACTGATCAACCGTGCCTCCTCGACGTAAAAAGAGCAGAGCTTTACATGAATGAAATACCAGTTATTACACATTTTATGCTTCAAATTTGTTTTAATCTGCTGAGCTCCCCCTGCGCAATGACATGCTTTCTACAGACCAGACTGCATTTTCAATGTGAGAAGATCACTTGAAGATTAGTTTTAAGGCAGATTGGCATTAAGAAAAACTAGGCACTTCAACTTATCCAAGCTCATCTGGTTTCTTAACTCTTATTATCTGTCCTGTTTTTGAGATGACTCTTTCAGAATTTACAGATGTTGCTTCGATGCACAATCTTTTCGCTATCACCTTGATAAGTCGGGGTTATATTGAAGCCTTGGATTCCCACCAGGTCAGTGGGTCTGCAGATGTTGTAAAAGAGGCTCTTCAACAAAACCTCTACTTCAAGAAGGAATCCCACTGCAGATTCCATAATCGAAATTTCACCTGTTGCTCTTTCATCAAAGAGCCTCCTTACAGAAAACATCTCTAATGATGTTGCTTCAGCTTCTTTCTCGTTACCTCCTGGTGGATCTGGTTGGATACTGAAGCTGCATCTGGTTGCTGCTGTTATTCTTTTGAGTCCTTCATCAACAGGTCGAGCATCATTAAAGGCCATCTTTTTGAACCTTGGATCCAGGATGGTAGTTTCAGAAAGTAGAATGTTGTACTCTATTCTATGGAACTTTCTATCCATAGATGCTGAGTGCAGTCACCATCTCTGCTGCCTTTAATGTGGATAAAGTTCCATCTGTCTGATGGTGGGTAGTGACTCTCTGCAGATCCCTGCACAAAACTAGAATTTTAAAGTAGGTCACATAGCTGAAAAAGAAACAGTAAACAGTTTTAAAAAGATCTCAACAAAAATAACATTAAAAAACAAAGGGAGGCAGCTGTATTTATCAACACAGGTCAAGATACTAATGTACTACAGGATGCAGCAGCCTCAGGTTCATGGCGGAGGCAGCATGAGTGAAAACTATTGATTAAAAACCACTCACACTGACCATTCATGGCATGCAGGAGGCTGAAAAGTTTTATAAGTAAACACAGAAAAGGCTTGCATATCTCGGTATTCACAATCTTGCTAACTGCTTATCGGTCACGCCCATGCTATTATACATGACTTGTTCATATATGAGGGGTGTTCATTAAAGATTTTCCCTGATCCACTTCCTGTTGACTGAGAGCAATGAAACTTGGCACAGTTATTAGTCCTTCTCTACATAGGTGCCACCTAGGGACACACACTTCTCCCATCTCTTTAACCAACTGTAAAAACCTCACTTGTAGAAGTCGACAGTTTGCTCCAAAAGCCAACTTGTGACTTCAGAAATCAGAGTCTCATCATCTGGAAAATGCTTCCCCTTCAAAAATAACTTAATTGTTGGAAAGAGGTGGAAGTCTGATTGTGCGATGTCGGGTGAATAAGGGGGATACGGTAGAATTTCAAAGCCTCAGGAGCATGCTTCCATTTGGGCAACATGTTAGTTGTGAACTGGTGTATTGTCTTGCAAAAGGCGGACACCTTTGGTGAGCTTGCCACATCTCTTGGTTTTGTTGGCCTCCTGCAATTTCCGCAGCATTGAAGCATAACTATGCCCCAGTGATCATGGTTCCCTTTGCTAAGAAATCAATCAATACTATTCCATGTTGGTCCAAAAACACTGTCAGCATGACCTTGCCTTCCAAGGGTTGGGCATGTGCCTTCTTTGTAGGCAGTGAGTCATGATGCTTCCATTGCATCAACTGGACTTTAGTCTCAGGATCATGATGAAGGACCCAGCTTTCATCCTGTTTGATCAGTTTGTTGAAAGTCCTACTGGTTTCCATGGCACATCGTTAATAGAGCTTGAGAGCATTAGAGTCGTTCCAGCTTCTGAAAAGGTGTCACTATGCGCCTCATGTGAATGTATTATTCCAGTGGACGCTGTGAGTCATAGAACACACATGGAGATGCTTGCGTGTCACCATGCGCCTCACGGAGATATACTTCCTGATGGGGCGTTCTGAGGTATAGATCATGTGACCGCTCGGCAACCGGAAATGGAGCTCCGGCGAGCCACACGCGCAGAAGGATCGATACTCCTATAAAAATGAAGGTATCGCACGCGCGGTGACCCACCCTCCTTAGTGTGTATGGTGAATGGCACACTTTTGAATATATCAAGCGGCCTCTCCCCTGATGATTGGGAAACAAGAAACACGTTGGGAGAACCTGTTATGAAGGAGGACGCAACGATGGTTGGATGAAATCTAGAGCAAGGAGGTTTTGAAAGGGCACGTGGAGAGCCCCCCCCTTGTGTAAAAGCATCACAACTCATCGCGTTTTAAGCTGCGAAGCAAAGGGACCTGTATTTGGGTGAGATTGTTCCTGTAACTAGCGGCTAATATAAGTGGCATATTCTGAACAATATAATATATAGGCTACTTTTAGAAGCATCTTTTTTGTGGTGTGAGATCCCGAAAAAAAGGTGTATTATGCTGGAGTTTATGGTGCCTGATTGAAGCACCAGAGAGTATTTGTATGTTGTCTGTTATGTGTTTTGTGGACAATATGGATTTTGAGACAATATGGCTCGTTTTAATAGATAATATTAAAAGTTATATTTTAATTAACTACAGCCCTACCTTGCTAAATATCTTGAAAAGGTGTGAGCAGTCAGGGAACCAGGCGAGCAGAGTGGATACCTTATGCATGTGAAGATGGTCTTGGATGATTTTTTCCATGGACCCCACACCAATCAAGTGTGGTATCCGTGGATCAAGTAAAGGAACTTGATGACTGCTGTGTTCCACTGGGTCCATTATCAAACCTCACACCACTTCAGCACCTGTAAAATCAAGACCGTTATCAGTTGAGTTGCAAATTGACATGTAACCTATAGAAACCTATCATTACACATGTGCAGTTTCAGCATCCTGTGATAAATAGAAGTGAGTCAGGGGACACCTTTAATCACCCCTCGTACATTTATAATACTTCACAACCCATACCTACATGAACTATCATGTGAGTGGTTGTTTCATTAGTATTTTGCAACTGTTACGTCAGCCTTTATTATTGGGAACTGATCCATTCTGCAGTGCATTAATATTTTGACCCAGGGTTGATAAATAAGAGTGTTCTCTGTAACGTTTTGTAGAATTTATTAAAGCCTACAAGCAAAAAGTAAAAAAAAAATCAAACAGTTGTTTTGCAAAAATATGAACTTTTACACTTTTGTCACCCCAACACTTATGTAAAATGTGAGAGTGCAAGGGGAAGGACAAGGTGTTGTCATAGCAGTCCAACAAGGATACAAAATTGTTTCTAATACCCATGTAACTGCCATGTAATCAATGTCTATTGCACCAAGGACCTTTGGAGATGCACCACTATTAAGAGGTGTGTGTCTTAGGTTTGGTCATACATCTTCTACCAGAGAATATAAAGACTTGTGAATCCTCACAGCACACAGTCAAGATTCTCCGGTGTGTATGAAAACAAGTCTGTGATTTGCATACATAGTCAGGTGCTAACTAGACATGTGCAAGTGAATTGAGTGATGCTGGACATGTCTAGTTGAAATGTGGCCAGAAGTATGCAAATTACACAATTGCGATCAAATTGCTGCCCACTCCCAGCTCTAGAATTAACGACTCGCACAATGCACGCTTTGAGGATCTACAGGTGGCATGCACCCCAAGCCTGGACAACCACGTTAAGCTCCAACTTGTAGTTAATAACTGTCTATTGTACCTTTCTGCACTGATCTCCATAGTGACCTGTTCAAATGGCCCCATCACAGTGCAGGTCTCTCACTACTTCCCATTCTTTTTGGTTTAGAGTGTTAACATGTGCACAGATAATGGCCAGGGTTGAGATTACTGCATCTTTAGACTCCAGAACCCGTTTAAGCATGTAATATGTTGAATTCCATCGTGTAACGCAATCTTGTTTGAGCCTCAGCTGTGGAATACACGTGGTGTTGAGTAGACTTCAGTTTCTCTGTGGCTATTGTGCTTTTATGTAAAAATAATACGATTGAATTGACTATCCAGAGTGAGCTTCATAACCGTTATGGCATCTCTCACTATGAGGTTAATAGTATGTGCAAGACACAGGTGGTGGGCCCAATTTAGAATTTTAATAGCTTTAGTAATATTAGCTGCGTTGTCCCTAACACAGCAAATCGCTTTGTTTTCTATGTACCACTCTTTTGTGACTCTTTGCAATTTTTCTGCCAAGTTATCTGAAGTACAGTATGTCTTTCGCTAAACTCAAAACAGTCTAGAATACAGGACACCATTTTATAGTTTTCTATGAAATGGCCCGTAACAAATGAATGCAATGGTAGTCCTGGATGTCCAGCAGTCGGTTGTCAGGCAAACTGCTGTAGATCTTTAAACCCTCTTTTGCAATAAGGCATGTTCTCAGTCATATATTCTTGTAAGGACTGTCTTTGAGATGGTTTTCCTCCTTGGAAGAATATACCGTACATGGGATTGAGAGCATAAGTGTATTTTCTAAATCCCTTGTCGTCCACAATTCAAAATGGTTTAAAATCTCTGGCAATCATTGCAGCCATTTCCTCATCAATCTGTGCTTTGCTTTAATGGAGTCATGGATTTATTTGTCATAAACTGAGTGGAACAGAGTTGTTGCAACAAATCTGGGATTAAATTGCGCAGGAGGGGTGGATGATGCTGTGGACGCTGCTGCTGAAGCTGTTCCTATAGCATCTGCTTCATGTTCATCATCCAGCACAGTAACATTAACAGTAGCTTGCCTTTTATCCTCAATCTTAGCTGTTGGGTGAAAGCTCACATGCCTGGGAAGGTTATTAGTAGTGATGAGCGAATATACTCGGTACTTGAGATTTCCTGAGCACGCTCAGGTGTCCTCCGAGTATTTGTAAGTACTCGGAAATTTAGTTTTCAGCGCCGCAGCTGAATGATTTACATCTCTTAGCCAGCATAAGTACATGTGGAGGTTGCCTGATTGCTAGGGAATCCCCACATGTACTTATGCTGGCTAACCGATATAAATCATTCTGCTGCAGCACTGAAAACTAAATCTCCGAGTACTTACAAATACTCGGAGGACACCCAAGCGTGCTCGGGAAATCTTGAGATTACTAGTTATTATTAGACCCTGCTTGGTGTGTGTGTGTATGTATGTATGTATGTATGTATGTATGTGTGTGTGTGTGTGTGTGTGTGTATATATATATATACTCACTCACCGGCCACTTTATTAGGTACACCATGCTAGTAATGGGTTGGACTCCCTTTTGCCTTCAGAACTGCCTCAAATCTTCGTGGCATAGATTCAACAAGGTGCTGGAAGCATTCCTCAGAGATTTTGGTCCATATTGACATGATGGCATCACACAGTTGCCGCAGATTTGTCGGCTGCACATCCTAAAGATGCTCCATACAAGGCAGGATGGATCCATGCTTTCATGTTGTTTACGCCAAATTCTGACCCTACCATCCGAATGTCGCAGCAGAAATCGAGACTCATCAGACCAAGCAACGTTTTTCCAATCTTCTACTGTCCAATTTCGATGAGCTTGTACAAATTGTAGCCTCAGTTTCCTGTTCTTAGCTGAAAGGAGTGGTACCCGGTGTGGTCTTCTGCTGCTGTAGCCCATCTGCCTCAAAGTTCGACGCACTGTGCGTTCAGAGATGCTCTTAGGCCTACCTTGGTAGTAACGGGTGGCGATTTGAGTCACTGTTGCCTTTCTATCAGCTCGAACCAGTCTGCCCATTCTCCTCTGACCTCTGGCATCAACAAGGCATTTCCGCCCACAGAACTGCCGCTCACTGGATTTTTTTTCTTTTTCGGACCATTCTCTGTAAACCCTAGAGATGGTTGTGCGTGAAAATCCCAGTAGTTCAGCAGTTTCTGAAATACTCAGACCAGCCCTTCTGGCACCAACAACCATGCCACGTTCAAAGGCACTCAAATCACCTTTCTTCCCCATACTGATGCTCGGTTTGAACTGCAGGAGATTGTCTTGACCATGTCTACATGCCTAAATGCACTGAGTTGCCGCCATGTGATTGGCTGATTAGAAATTAAGTGTTAACAAGAAGTTGGACAGGTGTACCTAATAAAGTGGCCAGTGAGTGTGTGTATATATATATATATATATATATATATATATATATATATATATATATATATATATATATATATTTTTTTTTTTACACTTTAACATACCTGGGGCCTTTTAGGCCTGTGTGCAAATATCATGGAATGACTCACATAAAAATGCTTTTCAAAGTTTATTTGAAAATTGCAAAGTAAGGATGCATTCCCACTAGCGCTAGGTCCACCAGGAGGGGATCCGTAATGGATCTGACCTCCTGGTGACCCCAGCTAAGGCTGGCAGAATTCCGGCATTCTGGCAGCCTAAACTGGAGTTACCAGGAGGTCAGATCCATTACGGATCCCCTCCTGGCAGACCCCAGCGACAGTGGGAACGCAGCCTAAAATGTTTATATTTCAAAACATAATTATGTGCAAAAAACAATAAGTTAAGTACACAAAGCCCAATATATGCATTCTATATAATTCTTTATAATAACGATTTTTTTTTTTTTTTTGTCTAAACGTTTTTTATGTAAAAGTTGTAGTAAACATGGTGCAGGAATATTTCTTTTTCAACTTTACTGATGACCCCAACAATTTTCACTTGTTATCTGTTCGGAAGAATGTTCCTTGCAGACATTTTGTCCACAAGTAGTACAGATACGCTCAGATTTCTTTTCCTTATTTTTTAGACAAATATAACAACACTTTCTTTTTTCTCTTGGCTCTGGATGTTCCTGAAAATGTATACCAAATTGTGTCATAGCTTTCGTAGTTTGCCTCGGCAAGCATTTCATGTTGCTTCGCTCCATCGTGGTAGGCATTAAAAGTTCATATCAAAATCAATCAACTTCTCTTGTCCTTCCTGTTGGCATGGAATTCTGGTTTAGATTCACCATAAACAATATAGTTATTGAGGGCTGACACATCAAGCATAGGCACAAATACTCTCCAATCATTTCGTCCATCTTGTCCACACCTCCTTTAGTTTTATTATAATGCAGGATGATTTCTGGTTTCTGTTTCTTGTCATTGGTGTCAATACTTCCATCATGATGCATGGTTCTCAGTAATCTCATGGATTTTTCTTTCTTGTCTTTATAAGACACCATTGTCGCTTGATTGCAGAAACCAAAGACCCTCTCATAAAGTGTTCGCTGTGGTTTGGGCTTCATGAATGGAGGGGTTTCTCGGCAGTTTGGCTTCATAGTACCAACAAGAGTAAGTTGTTTCTGAAGCAACAATTTGCCCAGTTCAAGATTGGTAAAGTAGCTGTCCATTGTTATATTTTTTCCAGAATTGAAAATTGGTACAGCAAGTTTTCTGGACTGGAGCATCAACTTATTTGTTGCAGTAAATCAGACCATTCATCCCATAATAGCTTGCAGATAGTGATGGACGAGCACTAAAATGCTCCTTGCTCGGGTCGAGTAATTTGGAATACTTGGGTACTCGGCCAGAACAGCAAGCCCAATGCAAGTCTATGGTAAACCTGAGTCCGAATATTTCCTCTCCAACTTAGGCTTAGTTCAGATGAAGCGTTTTTTAAGCGTTTTTCAACTTTAACATTGCTTTCAACCACTACAAATGCATTCACTGGGGAATGTAATTGTAACATTTAGCATCTGGCCATGTGGTGTGACACATAAGCAGACCCATCTTGTTTCATTTATGAAGGAGGGACTCTTAAAGTCACAGGGCCTATTTTTACTGGTGCAACAGGTGGCATTAATCTTCTTAAAGGGCCATTATGAAACAGTGGGTCTCCTAAGCTGTTGTATGCTATGCTGTGAGTGGATGGGCTTCCAAGAATTACGACGCACCACAATACCCCTTTCATAAGATGTCCAGGGGGGGGGGGACTCCTGAAAAAGTGTTGCAAGAGGACTTTCTTTCCCTCCAGGAATAGTCAGTTTCTCAGGCCGTGAAGGGACGTCTAGGATTTTTAGGTAACGTTCCACGGCTGCCTATAGTTGTTTGCGGATAGGATCAGGTTGCGGTCAATCTAGTTACCACTTCCCCAGAGCTAGTAGTCTGTTCAGTTACTTAGCTAGTCCGACCTGCGATCCTTGCCACTAGGATCATAACACATTAGGCCTTGGAACCCACATACTGGATGCGCCCATGAAAATCCACTTCACAATATGCATTTTGGGCTCAAAACTCCTTTGTTTTATACATTGGCAGGAAGGCGAGCCCTGCTGCATAGTCAGTCATATGCACCCCATTAGGCCTTGGAACCCACATAGTGGATAGGCCCAGGAAAATTAACTCATATTTTTTAATGATATGATGGTTCCTTCTTTGCACAATTATTTACAGGAGAATTTGGCAATTTAACCCCTTAGTGCCGGAGCCAAATTTTTAAAATCTGACCAGTGTCACTTTATGTGGTAATAACTCTGGAACGCATCAGCAAATCCCAGTGATTCGAAAATTATTTTTTTCGTGACACATTATACTTTATGATAATGTTAAATTTAGGTCGATATGTTTATTTAGAAAAAATATCAGAAATTTGAGAAAAATGTAAAAAAAAAAAATTAGAAATTTTCAAACTTTTAATGACTATCCCTTTAATCCAGAAAGTCATACCACACAATAACATTAATAAATAACATTTCCCACATGTCTGCTTTACATCCTCACCATTTGTAAAATGTTGTTTTATTTTGTTAACATTTTAGGAGGTTTAAAAATGTAGCAATATTTTTAAATTTTTTCAAAGAAATTTGCAAAATGCATTTTTTTTAGGGCCTACCCAGGACCCTTTAGGGGTCCTATATATTGGGAAACCCCCAAAAGTTATACAATTTTAAAAACAGCACCCCCTGACATAATGAAAAGTGCAGTTAGGTAGTTTATTAACCTTTCAGGTGCTTTTCAGAAATTAATGCAAAGTGGCTTAACAGAAATGAAAATGTATTTTTTCCACCTAAATGTTGCTAAGGCTACGTTCACATTAGCGTCATGCGACGCAGCGTCGCCGACGCACGACAACGCATGCGTCATGCGCCCCTATCTTTATCATTGGGGACGCATGCGTTGCGTTGTCGTGCGTTTTCGTTAAAACGCACGACGCATGTGTCGTTTCACCGCACCTGGCCGGCGTCGGAGACGCTACATGTAGCATTTTTGTTGCGTCCAAAAAACGCGCGCGTCGCACTTGCGTCGCTCGTGCGTCGTCAATGCGTTACAATTTCCCATTGAAACCTATTGACAATGCACTTGCGTCGCGGGTGTGCGTCGTGCGTGCGTTGTGCGACGCATGCGTCGTTAGATAAAATGAAACAAAAAAGTGTCTAGACAGTGTCTAGACAGTGCAAACAGTGAGAAAAACATCCCACATATATAAAGAAAATGTTGGTCCCTCATATGAGCAATCTCCACAGTTGTCCGCAGAGGATGAGCTTGATAATCAGGCAATGGATTTGGTATGGGTTCATCGAGTTCCACGTTGACTCTCTTTATCAATAATAAAATTGTGGAGAACCACACACGCCTTCACCACCTCATCCACTGTCTCAATTTTCAAATTTATAGCGGATCCTAAGATACGCCATTTGGAGACCAGGATGCCAAAGGCGCACTCCACAGTTCTTCTGGCCCTGGACAGTCTATAATTAAAAATACTTTTGGTGCGGTCCAACCCCCGACTGGAGTACGGTTTAAGTAGGTTGCCACTCATTTGAAATGCCTCATCCCCAACCACAACAAATGGCAGGGCCGGTCCTTCGGTGTTGGGAAGAGGTCGTGGCTGGGGGAAATTAAAATTGTTCTCGTATAATCTTTGGCCCATGTCTGACTCCTTAAATGTCCGTGAATCATTGGCACGGCCAAATGCTCCAATGTCCACGGCAAGAAACCTGCAGTCAGCACCTGCAATGGCCATGAGGATGGTGGAAAAGTTTTTTTTGTAGTTAAAAAACAGCGAACCACTTCGTGCAGGCTTTAAAATCCGAATGTGCTTCCCGTCAACTGCTCCAATACAATTAGGGAAGGAACACACTTGTTCGAATTTTTGGGCGTTGGCCTGCCATATTTCGGTTGTAGGGATGGGTAAAAAGTCCTCCCGGAGGTTGTCCCACAATGCGCGGCATGTGTCGGCAATAATACCAGACAGTGTGGAGACTCCAATCCGAAACTGGAAATGCAGTGATCTCAAGGTCTCAACAGTAGCAAGGAAACTGACAAGAAGAAAAATAAAAAATAATGTAATTAATTAAATTGTTTTGAAAGAATTTTTCATTCTTAATTACAATCCCCCACCCCACAAAACCAAAACACGTTACTTTAACCCTTTCACGACATGCGCCGTACATGTACGGCGCATGCCGTGTCTCCCCCTTTGATGTGGGCTCCGGCGCTGAGCCCACATCAAAGTTGCAACATGTCAGCTGTTTTGGACAGCTGACATGTGCGCGCAATAGCGGCGGGTGAAATCGCTATTCACCCGCGGCTATTAACCTGTTAAATACCGCTGTCAAACGCAGACAGCGGCATTTAACTACCGCATGGAATTTTTTTTTTCACCATTTAGATAAAAAATAACCTAGTCATAGGTGTCTATGAACTCGTACTGCCCTGGAGAATCATAATGGCAGGTTAGTTTTAGCGTGAACCTAGCAAAAAAAAAAAAGTGTGTGATTGCACTTTTTTTTTGCAATTTCACCGCACTTGGAATTTTTTTTCACGTTTTCTATTACATGACATGGTAAAACCAATGATGTCATTCAAAAGTACAACTCGTCACGCAAAAAATAAGCCCTCACATGGCCATATTGACGGAAAAATAAAAAAGTTATGGCTCTGGGAAGGAGGGGAGCGAAAAACGAAAACACAAAAACGAAAAAGGGCCGCGGGGTGAAGGGGTTAAAAAATGGCAAGAACATATAAATCCTTCACATTGCATTACGTACCGTAGAGTCACCAGCAGACGTTCCTCGGGGGAAATCGATTTACGGAGCTGCGTGTCCTGCCTGGAAATGGTTCCTTCCACCAGACGCAACAGATATCGGAAGCTGTTTTGTGACATCCTTGTGTATTCAAAGTATTTCTCCTGGTTCTCATTTAATTCGCCAAACAGACAATGGTAGGCTCCACGACTCTCTCGGACTTCCACTATAGGGTGTAGCCAAAAACGCCGACGACTCCTTCGCTGTAGTTTGTCTCTTTTCCTCTGTTCATGACAGGCAATAGCATAAGCAATAGCAAGGGCTAATTCCAGCTCAAAATTGAGGTAGATACTCTCCATGGGACGATCCATCTTGATGCTCTATGGTTGGAAATAATCTATGCCGGGGTATATATACCACTATTACATTAATACCCACCCTCATCTACCCATTGGTGGCATTATCTATTGTCTAAACACTAGACCCACCCTCTTCTATTCATTGGTGGTGTTTAGCTAGTGTCTAGACACTAAATTGTTACATCATTGTTTCACAATGCATGCGTCGTTAAACGCTGCGTTTTTTTGTAAAACGCACCAAAAACGCAGCGTTTTACGACACATGCGTCCGACGCTTGCGTCAAAGGTGCGTTTTTGCGTGCGTTTCCGATGCGTCGTGCGTTGCGTCGGCGACGCTGCGTCGCATGACGCTAATGTGAACGTAGCCTAACTTCTGCACAAGTTACAACAGCCGTCAGACTCTAAGGCCGCTATTTGGTCATGAATTGCCATCTCAAACATCAGGACCACACAATCATGATCTGTGGGCACCAATTAGGATAATGAGGAAACCCCCACACTGTTAACCATTTATATGATGTGGTCACTATTGACAGCAGCATCTAAGGGGTTAAACAAATTTGGACGGTGCAAACACTGATCATGGCTGATGCAGCAAGTTGTCAGCTATAGTGTACAGCCGACAGCTGCTGGATTGTCACCTGTATGTGGATATTATTCTCTTATATCGGAGGTCAGTTAAAAGACGTATTGGCTGTCATTAAGGGATTAAAGGCAAATACTTGCAATACAAGGCAATTTTATTGCAAACTACAAAATTCAAGGAATAGCATGATACAAAAGTGTACGCACTCAAACTATTCAATGTGTTAACATACACAGGTTAATAAGTACATATAAGGATTAAATAAATATAGTGATTACGCATGTATGAAGATTAACTACATACAGTATAGTTAGATCATCACCAAGAGGCTTTTAAACATCATCCTTCTTTAATATCAGAAGCAACACCAAGACAGGGAACCCCTGGGAAATTACCTACACTGAATGGGCGTCGCCAATTATGCAGGTATCAGCACACTGTACATGGACAGGTACCCGAGTTTTGGCATCTGTCTTCGTCATGTTTCTCTGGTCTTATATAGTGAATAACACTATGTAGTAACTCTAGTTTCACCCACACCTTCAAGTGGCCACTTTTCAAGGTTGGATGAAACTGAGATATCATGGAGTCATCAGACGAGGGGCCATAAACCCCTAGAAAATAAATGAAAAGCCACAAGGATTTAGATCAAACCACCACCGGCATAGTTTCAACAAATCTTAATGTTTTACAATGACAAACAGCAAACATATAGAGGCTTGGAACTGTTTGTGAAGTGAATAAACAAACATTTATCAAGATTGTATCACAATGAGCATTGTCTGTCACATCTCTAAATGTTTTACAAGAAATGCAGCAATGTGATTGTCTGAATGCATTCGGTATACAGTATTTCAATCTTGTTTACAAATCGCTATTTGTATATTCTCCATTTGTACATTTGAGACAGACAAAGTTAAGGCTTGCAAAGAGAAACATAGTGGACAAAGCTATATTTTTAATGAACTACTGAGGCAAAGTAACAGCATTGCTTTTATATCAATTTATATGAAGTGTATGGTGTCCAAAGTTAGCAACCAGGAAACACACAAAGGAGACTTTCAAGTGAGCTCTATAAGGTACACAAATGTTAAAGTGTTTTCCAACAAGGATGTGGTTCCCCCAATAGACTAGTTCCATCACAGCCCCCCTTGACCAAACTTCACCGGCCTATAACAGTACTAAGCATGTTCACCCTGGTGATCTAGTGGCAGTTATTCAAGAGACATTGCAGGAGACAGAGTTAAGAAGTAGGCGCTATGAAATGCCATGCCCAATTCACCAATGTGTTGTCCTTTTTTAAAAAAAATAGAGTACTATCACAGCACCCTTGGCCAAAATGCACTGTACAGAGCACGTTTACCCTGGTGATATAGTGGTTCTGGATGAGGATTGTTGTGAATTCTGCTTTTGGGCTCCCTCCGGTGGTTGTAGGTGGTAATGCAGTTGCCCCTGAGTTGCAGCCCCGGTCAGGTGTATCTGCTGATTGCAGTTCTGACTGGGGTATTTAGGCGTGCAGGATTCATTTGTCCTTGCCAGTTGTCAATTGTTCTTGGGAGGTTATGGACCTCTGCCTGGTTCCTCCTGCCTTTCTGCCAAATCAGCAAAGATAAGTGTCTGGGTTTTTTTTTTTTCTGTGGCACACATGCTGTGTGCTTCAAAATTCAGTGCTATTCTTTGTGTTTTCTTGTCCAGCTTCGATTGTCAGTATTTTCTCAGTCTTGTTGGTTTCTCTGGAGTGGCAGATATACATTCCATGTCTTTAGTTAGATTGTGGAACTTTTTGTATTATCTGCTGTGGATATTTTTGGAAGGGTTTTAATACTGACCGCCTAGTAATCTGTCCTATCCTTTCCTATTTAGCTAGAGTGGCCTCTTTTGCTAAATCCTGTTTCTACCTGCGTGTGTCTATTCTTCTCCTACTCAGTCATTATTCGTGGGGGGCTGCCTATCCTTTGTGGGTCTGCTCTGAGGCAAGGTAGCATTCCTATTTCCATCTATAGGGGTATTTAGTCCTCCGGCTGTGTCGAGGTGTCTAAGTTCATGTTAGGCACGCCCCACAGCTACTTCTAGTTGCGGTGTTAGTTCAGGATTGCGGTCAGTATAGATTCCACCGACTCCAGAGAAAGTTTCATGCGGCTCCAAGGTCACCGGATCATAACCGAGGATAAAGAAGGATAAAAACAAACACCAAATCTGGAAGCGTATACCCATGTGTGGTTGTGAAGCGGTGCATGAGAATACACCTCCCCAAGAGAGAATGTATTTGAGGTTATGTTTCGCTGGTTTCACTTGGTGTACAGAAGTCTTTCCCAATCCAGGCCTTGTTCCTTTAAGAGTCAGCCTGTCAGCATTTTCAGCTGACAGGCGGATGTTCTTACCTGTTAGAATTCCACCAGCGGCACTAAAAACCCTCTGACAGAACGCTAGAATTCCACCAGCGGCACTAAAAACCCTCTGACAGAAGGCTAGAATTCCACCAGCGGCACTAAAAACCCTCTGACAGAACGCTAGCAGCAGGGCAGGCCAGGACCTCCAAGGCGTAGAGAAGCCAGTTCATGCCACATGTCCAGCTTGGATACCCAATAATTAAAAGGCACAGATGAATAACGGAGGACGTTTGGAAAGATGGTGAGGGAGTACTTTGCAGATTGTACAAACATGGCACTTCTTGTGACAGCACCCCTTGCCTCTGTGCCGCCACGATGGGAGGGTCTAAGAAAACTGTTCCAGAACTTGGCCATTGTTCCCCTGCCTGAGCTGGATTGTATTTCTGTCTCTCGCTTGGAGTCCTTGGTTGTACAACAAACTGACGTCTACTGCCAGCGTTCTCACATGCAAATTTTCTAAGTAATCCTGCTACAAGGGCCCTGTGGTACTGCAACATTTTAGTACACCTCCCTGCCTCAGGCAGAAGAGATTGAAAATTCTCCTTGTAGCGTGGGTCTAGAAGTGTCACCAACCAGTAATGAGTGTCACCCAAAATTTTGATAATCCGAGGGTCACGTGAAATGCAGCGCAACATAGCAGTCTGGCATGCATGGCTGACTTTAACAGGCAAGAATTCCGTGTCCTCACCAACAGGACTGACCATGCTGTCCTCATCCTCCTCCTCCCTGTCCTCAGACCATCCCCGCTGAACAGAAGCTAATACAGATGTTTTTGTAGTACTGTCTATAGCGCATGACAGGATCTCCTGTTCTTCCTCCTCCTCATTGCCTACCAATCCACATTGAGAAGACATGAGGCTGGGCTGAGTGTAATCCCCCTGTATGTTTCCTTTCTTCATGTCCTCGTGCTCCGCCTGCATTGCATCCTCTTTGATTGTGAATAGTTCTTCAGAATGCTGAGAAGCGCGATGGTGATGCTAATTATGACATAATCGCCTCTCATCATCTTGGTGCAGTCCTCAAAGTTTTGGAGGATGTTACATATGTCTGACATCCGTTTCCACTCCTGAGGTCTTATGTGGGGAGTCTGACCTGAAATTTGACAGCCTTGTTGATGTTGGTAGTCAACAACAGCCCTCTTCTGCTCACAAATCCTTTCCAACATATGCAACGTAGAGTTCTAGCATGTGGGGACATCACACAACAGTCTGTGAGCTGGAAGCTGAAACCGCAGCTGAAGCATGGCAAGGGCAGCTGAAGCTGTAGCTTACTTTCTGAAATGGGCAGACAGACGGCATACTTTCACTAGCAGATCCGGCAGCTCTGGGTAGCTTTTCAGAAAACATTGAACCACGAGGTTAAGCACATGGGCCAAGCAAGGTATGTGTGTGAGCTCACCTTGCCTCAGAGCCGCCACCAGGTTACGGCCATTGTCACACATGACCATGCCTGGCTGTAGGTTCAGCGGTGTCATCCAAACATCTGACTGCCCTTTCAGCGCTGTCCACAACTCTTCTGCATTGTGCGGTTTGTCACCTATGCAGATTGCATCAGCCAAGCGGCAACAGGCTGTGCTGAAGCTAGTGCTGCAGCGCTTCCAGCTTCTGACTGATGTGTTGATTTCAGACATGGAGGATGAGGAGGAGGTGCAGGAGTTGTAGACTGTGGTGGCAATCCTGATTGACGTAGGGCCAGCAATCCTTGGCGTGGGGAGGATGTGTTCCATCCCAAGGTCCGACTGGGTCCCGGCTTCCACTATGTTAACCCAGTGTGCCGTCATTGAGATGTACCATCCCTGCCCACAAGCACTTGTCCACGTATCGTTGGTTAGGTGGACTTTCCCGGTAACAGTATTGTTGAGGGCACGGGTAATGTTGGACACATGCTGGTGAAATGCCGGTACAGCACACGGGGAGAAATGGTAAAGACTGGGGACCGAGTACCTTGAGACGCCCGTCGCCATCAGGCTGCGGAAAGCTTCCGTCTCAGCAAGCCTAAAAGGCAGCATTTCTAGCGCAATCAGAAGAGAAATATTAGATTGAGGACTGTGGGGCGTTGCCTGGGTATTTCCGCTTGCGTTCCAAAGACTGGGTTATAGACAACTGAACACTGTGCTGGGACAAGGACGTGGATGCGCTTGCTGATGGTGCTGCTTGACTGTGGACCACAACCGGTGAAGGGCTAGAGACATCTTCACATGTACAGTGTACTGGGGATTGGCTTCTATGCAAAACAGTGGAAGAAGCAGTGGTGTGACAAGCATGCAGTGGTCCTGGAGCCTGGGGTTCGGCCCACAAAGTCGGGTGCTTTGCTTGTATGTGCCTGATCATGCTGGTGGTGGTCAGGCTGGTTGTTTTGCTACCCCTGCTGATGCAGGCATGGCAGGTGCTGCAAATGGCCTGTTTGGGGTTATCAGCAGAGTCTTTAAAAAAAATAGCCAGACTCGGGAAGATCTCACAGGTGGAATAACAACTTCACTCATGTTGGTGTTACGGGGGAACGGATGCACGCCTTCTGTCTGAGGCCACCACACTGCTTCCTGCCTGTTGGGGGGATATGCCTCCTTCCCCATTTGTGCTGCTGTCCTGGCTATGCATGTCCTCCTGCCTGGTTGGGTCAGTCACTGTCATCCACCATCTCGTCTTCCACATCTTGCTCCTCCTCCTGACTTTCTGGCAATTCTCTCATGATCGTCCACCTCTTGTGACACTTTCCCACCATCGCCTTCGTGTGATCGGGGCTGGTCAAAGCTTTGGGCAGCTCTACCTGCGATCTCATCTTTCCCCACTTCCAAGTTGACTGGCAGAAATTTATGAATCTTGAAATTTAAAAACTGAACAGCTCTTCAGAGTGTCCAAGTGTGGGATCAGTTGTCTCAGGGCACTCTGCATGGTGGGAGGAAGGAGGATCAGGGTGAGGAATATCCTGGCCACACTCACGTCTACTCATACTTGACCATGTGGAAGATAAGGTGGTAGTGATGGCTAAGTGATTGGAAGCATTATCCGCTATCCAACCAACAACCGTTTCACAGTGCTCAGGCTTCAATAGTGGTGTGCTGCGGTCCCCCAGAAACTGGGACAGGAAGGTCGAGTGAGAAGATGTGGGTCTTTGTTGTTGCCCACTTTCACCTTGCCCACGGCCTCGTCCTCTGGATGCACCATCAGCATCACGTCCACTTCCTCGTCCCTTGCCTTAACCATTTTAAATGGACTACTGCACTATTTCAAATGCGAAACACAAATGCCCAATCTTAGAGCACAGAGATATATGGCGGCTGTAACAGAAATACCACACTGGCAAATCTGTGGCCTTTCAATTTTTTTTTTTTTTTAGGCGAAATAGTGCTGTATAGAATTTGACTATCATACAACAAAAAAAAAAAAAAAAAAAATACACCGGCCTCCAATGACCAAACTTGGAGCACGTAGATATGAGGCCTTTTTTGATGAATTTAAAACACCAACAAAAAAAAAGGGGCACAAGGGTAGCACACAACTATGCTACATATGCCTGACAAACTATAATTTTTCAACAGGCCTCTGTCTCTCAGAACATACTGTGTGTGTGTGTATGTGTATATGTGTATATGTGTATATGTGTATATGTGTATATGTGTATATGTGTATATGTGTATATGTATATATATATATATATATATATATATATATATATATATATATATATATATATATATACTCACTGGCCACTTTATTAGGTACACCTGTCCAACTTCTTGTTAACACTTAATTTCTAATCAGCCAATCACATGGCGGCAACTCAGTGCATTTAGGCATGTAGACATGGTCAAGACAATCTCCTGCAGTTCAAACCGAGCATCAGTATGGGGAAGAAAGGTGATTTGAGTGCCTTTGAACGTGGCATGGTTGTTGGTGCCAGAAGGGCTGGTCTGAGTATTTCAGAAACTGCTGATCTACTGGGATTTTCACGCACAACCATCTCTAGGGTTTACAGAGAATGGTCCGAAAAAGAAAAAAAATCCAGTGAGCGGCAGTTCTGTGGCGGAAATGCCTTGTTGATGCCAGAGGTCAGAGGAGAATGGGCAGACTGGTTCGAGCTGATAGAAAGGCAACAGTGACTCAAATCGCCACCCGTTACTACCAAGGTAGGCCTAAGAGCATCTCTGAACGCACAGTGCGTCGAACTTTGAGGCAGATGGGCTACAGCAGCAGAAGACCACACCGGGTACCACTCCTTTCAGCTAAGAACAGGAAACTGAGGCTACAATTTGTACAAGCTCATCGAAATTGGACAGTAGAAGATTGGAAAAACGTTGCTTGGTCTGATGAGTCTCGATTTCTGCTGCGACATTCGGATGGTAGGGTCAGAATTTGGCGTAAACAACATGAAAGCATGGATCCATCCTGCCTTGTATGGAGCATCTTTGGGATGTGCAGCCGACAAATCTGCGGCAACTGTGTGATGCCATCATGTCAATATGGACCAAAATCTCTGAGGAATGCTTCCAGCACCTTGTTGAATCTATGCCACGAAGAATTGAGGCAGTTCTGAAGGCAAAAGGGGTCCAACCCGTTACTAGCATGGTGTACCTAATAAAGTGGCCGGTGAGTGTGTGTGTGTATATATATATATATATATATATATATATATATATATATATATTTTTTTTTTTTTTTGGGGGGGGGAAAGGTATATAGACAGTAAATAAGCTGCAGCAGGCAGTTATGGAGCTTTGGGAAGGATGCAGTGGGACCATTAGATGCATATACAGTGCCTGCAGGCTATGCCCTGCCTACCTGGCTCTGCAATATCGGGACTCAAGAATTAGCCCTAAAAAGGACTTTTGGTTTCTGAGGAGTTGTGGATGTAAGAGTTGCAGACCTACACTAACTTTAAAAACCTTGATTCTGACCCTATCTCAGCAGCAGCTCTCCCTACTCTCGCTGAATCAGAAACAGAATGTAGCGAGCAGGGCGGGGCCAGGTCTCTTATACTCGGGGTAATGCTGTGCGGCCCAGCCAATCACTGCAAGACCACAACAAAGATGACTGCGACGTTTCATGGCCTGGCAGACAATCCCTGCACCGTGATTGGGTCTCTGTCTCCACCCAGCGTTTTTGGCGGACTTCAACCAGTTACCGCCGAATAATCCCTGAAATGCTCGCCCAGTACACCAAGCATAGTGATACTCGGGCGAGTACGAGTAGTGACGAGCACGTTCGCTCATCACTAATCAAGACTAAGACGATTCATTTCTTTCTTGACAAATGCAGTTAACCCGTTTTGCGAGCCAGTCATGGCTGGAGCTCCATCTGTAGTAAGGCCAGTTAACTTTTCAAATGATAGTTGAAGTTTCTTCAATGATGAAGCAAGTCTTCGCCTATGGTACTGCCATGCATGGCTTGCAGTGACAGCAGCTCTACTCGTGTGTCAAACTCTGCAGTGATTCCATGAACGAAAATGGCCAGTTGGGCTGTATTTGTCTGTTGTGTCATCACAAGCCAGAGAGAAAAATTGGAAATCTCCTGCTGAGTCCTTGAGCATTTTTTTCAATGTCTTGTGCTAAATCAGTAATCCGATCTGAGACGGTTTTCCGTGACAAACTAACATTTAACTTTGGCTGGTGCCAACAACTCTGCAGCAGCCACCATGCACTATTTCACAAACTTTCCCTCTACATGAGGTCTCCGCTTCTTTGCAATTCGCTCGCTCACTACATAACTCGTCTGAATAACATTGCTTCTGTCACAAAGCAACCTAGTAAAAGCCGATTGTTGCAATTCCAAACTTCGCCGAAGAGCATTGATTTTATCCAAATGCAGTTAGAGCTGCGTGTTTTGTGCTGTAATGACGCTCCAGATTGGCTTTTTTCATTACTGGTAATGCATTACCACAAACCAGGCACACAGGTTTACCTTTAACTTCAACAAAAAAAAAATAACCATTTGTCCATTTATCTTGAAAACCTCAACACTCTGCATCAACTTTTTTTTTTATTTGCAGTGGCCATTTAGATGTCTCACCACTACCTGAATATATTTGAAAAATAAAAAGCATGACTGAGGAAAATTTCAAGAGAACCTGTCACCTGTAAAAATGCTGTTAATCTGCAGGTTAATAGCGTTTGAATCCTGCTTGTCGCCTGCAGATTGAACTCCGCTGCCCCACTGAACTTAAATTCTCCAAGCAACGTTATGGTTTCCGTCATGTAGGTGGCATCGGTGAGGGTTCAGTCACCGCTCTGTGAATGGAGAGCAGCGACTGTAACTGCAGCCTCCTGCACTGACTGACAGCTGCTCTGCATTGGAAGCCATGTGGGGGGGCACAGTTAGTCGTTGCTCTAGATTTACAAAGCCGTTACTGAGCACTGCTGGGAGGATTAGAGTTCATTTCCTCCCAGCAGCGGGGTTTTATATGCAGGAGCCAGGCAGGTTCAGAATGCTACTAACCTGCAGAGGTATACATCATATGGGGGAGTAAACGGGACCTGAGGTATTCAGCACATGGGGAGTACACGGGGCCTGAGGTATACAGCACTTGGGTGGTATAAGGGGCCTGAGGTATACAGCACATGGGGAGAACACTGGGCCTGAGGTATACAGCACATGGGTGGTACAGAGTCTGAGGTATACAGTACATGGGAAGAACACGGGCCTGAGGTATACAGCACATTGGGGTACACGAGGCCTGAGGTATACTGCACATGAGTGGAACATGGGGCCTGAGGTATACAGCACATGGGTGTATGTATGTGTACAGCACATGTATATAGTGTATGCATGTGTGATGTGTAGATATGTGATGAATCTGTGTGATGTGTGCATACTTGCTCCGTGTTGTGTATGTATGCTCCTGTGTCCTTGGTACCCCTGATATAATCGGTGCCTGCAGTTGTGCCTGGTACAGCAGAGCTGTGTTTGTCTCCTGCCCCCCTTACACTACTACACTTGCCCCCCCTGCTTTCTGCATGCCGTGATTACCCTGCACACTGCAGCCAACAAGCTTGGCTCTGCTACCTCTGTGTACATGGGTGATCTCCCCATCGCAGTGGGGCTCACTGACAATGCAGCAGGAGATGCACAATATGCTGCCAAAACTTCTGCACTGCTCATGATCCCCAGTGTCTGACCCCACTACCCACCCAGATTACAACTTGTTCCTCACCTGGAGCCGCACCACAGGATTCTACCCACTGAGCAGTGATGGAAAACGCCGAACAATACCGTGTGCACCTCTTAAAGGGCCCGCGGCCATTAAACGGGGAAAGTAGTTGCGGGCCACACAAGATGATACTGGACGTTCTTCACTTCTGGTCTAGGACCTTCATTAATAGGACAGCACATAATTTGATCAGAGGGGCAAAGTCTTTTGACTTATAAAATTCACTGTAGTTATATCAATTTGCTAGTTATAGAAATTAGTTTCCAGTCATATTATTCTTAATAAGTAGCAATAGGTCTAATGTAATGATTGTCAGTGAATCTGTTTTCAAGAATTTGAGGACACCTTTCTTGTTTTTTTTTTACACATTTCGATTTAAGAAGAATACTTAAACTTAAAGCAAAGAAGTGATGATAGATCAATATCCACAATTTTCAATGCAGTGAGGGTATAGTTTTAATCAGTGATTTAAGCCAAATGATTATGTGCTGTGCTAGAGTGCAGCATTATCTGTGCTGGAGAAAATTTTCTGTGTTTTCCCCTCTACACTATAGAGTAAAATAGAGCCATGTGCTCATAAACAAGCTCTACCATCTTAGATATCTGGTTATAAAAAAAGCTATTTTTGCTAGATTTTGCATACTTTGCCAATGTTTTCTCGATTTACATAAATTCTGTAGCTTGTCAGTTTAATGCTTTGTATATTATTTGCATGATGTACTGTACCTTGGCAAAAGGGGTATACGTGACTCATGAGCTTGTGCACCTAAACCATTTAACCCTTGCACTTCAAAATTGCTCTTAGCTCCAATAAACACCGGATACTTATCTTGTATTAAATGGCCACAACAGCCTTTTATTAACATTTAATTACAAACAATTTAACAAATATCCTCCTGGGGGTGGTCCTCAAAGCCCCAAAATATACCGCAGATATCTGAAAATTCCACCTTGGCCCCCCTGCTGCTATGCACCAGCTCTGAGGCAGATAGTGACCAACCCATCCAAACCAACAAACCGATTAACGAGTCCCTTAATCATCTTTTCCGCAGGATTATTTAAACCCCGTCCACCTGCGTTAACCCAGGGGGAGTCCAGGATCCCATGAGATTTCCCCCCCCCCTCCAATCCACCATTCCAAAACTCCACCAACTTCGAGGACCTCCTCCCCAATACCACTAACATAAATGTTGTGACCCCTTAAACATTTGTCCCTCCAAACCTTTTAAACATGTTTCAATACCGTATTGTATAGCTAAACACATGTCTCTGCCAACAGCATTTAAATGTACTCTGTCCATTCTCCAGAATTCCCCGGCTCCCAAGTCCACGTGTCGCACCACTACCGCACCATTCCTAGCCATAAAGCGAGACACCGCCCTGTTTACTATAATTCTCGCTCTACTCACCCCTTCGATGGACCAGTCTTCCCGCCACACCTTCTTGGGAATAATATCTGTTATGGGTCTGGTGGTTAGGAGACCCAGAATGACCTGATGGTTAAACTGGAAATCGGGACAAGCTCTGGGGAGTGGGAGCTCTGCTGACCGCAAACCCTAATCCTATCACACAAACACTAGAAATAGCCGTGGAGCGTACCTAACTCTCCCTAGACGCCTCTTCACAGCCTAAGAGCTAACTACCCCTAAAGATAGGAAATAAAGCCTTACCTTGCCTCAGAGAAATTCCCCAAAGGAAAAGGCAGCCCCCCACAAATATTGACGGTGAGTTAAGAGGAAAGTCACAAGCATGAAACAGGTATTAGCAAAGGAGGCCAGTCTTCACTAAATAGGCAGAGGATAGTAAAGGGATCTATGCGGTCAGCACAAAAAACCACGCAGAGTGTGCAAAAAGCTCTCCACACCGACTCACGGTGTGGAGGTGCAACCCTGCACCCCCAGGGCTTCCAGCTAGCAAGGAAATATCATGATAGCAAGCTGGACAGAACTTAGCATGTACTAAGAAATATATTCAGAACACAATGAACAATAGCAGGGACTTGGCTTCTGTTGGAACAGTCAGGTCATCAGAGAAATCCAAGAGAGATCTGAACCAGCACTGAAACATTGACAGCAGGCATGAGGTAACGATCTGAGTGGAGTTAAATAGAGAAGCAAGCCTAGCGATAAACGAGGGCAGCTGGGAAATCCAACCTCAAGGATCAGCAGTACCACTCAAAGCCACCAGAGGGAGTCCAAGGACAGAACTCACTGAAGTACCATTCATGACCACAGGAGGGAGTCCAAGAACGGAATTCACAACAAATATCTGACCAAATAACCAAGACCTTTGGGAACATTGCACATAATCTCAGCATATCGAATTTGATGTCCTTAATTAATTCCCTGCAAGGCCTCTTTCCTGAATCATTACCGCCCAAATGTATGACCAATACATATGGCGCACGGTCTAAACGAACAAAATGAAGAAATTCTGGTAGAAACGGTCTCCAGACCATCCCTCTTTTACCGATCCAACGCAGGGTCGCAGTATCCCGAGAAACTCAACTGATGTCCGTCCGGACGAACTGCTGCCCACATCGCAGCCCAGAAAACAAACGAATGACCCATTTTCCACACTAGCCGCTGACCGCGGTCTGTAATAAAGGAACAACAAATTTATTTTATTACAACCACCTAAATAACACCCACATCATTGCTAAACTCAATCAGGGCGGATATACCACCGAAACCTTGCCGAATCCCACTGCCCAATTCTCTTAACTAATTCCTCACCCAAACCCCTTCTAGCAGCCTCTGTGGCTGCTCCAATTTGAAAAGAATGTCCACTGTACTCTTATGACATGATGCCTCACAATTCCAAACAACGCCTAAATATTGAAATTAACAGAAGGCGAGATAAAAATGACCCATCTGAATGAACCAAAAACGGATTATCCAATACGCCTCCCCTCCTCATGAAATTACTTACACAGACCACCGGACACAGAGTGGAACCATTGTCCCCAAACACCACCTTACAGCCCTTACCGCTCACATCCGTCTTGGAAGAAAGAATAAACACCACCACCACCCTATCATTAAAACATCCAAATCCTCTCTCATCAAGCCCCCTTTTTTAAACTTGGAGGGGGATAATCAAATCTCCTAAATGAAAGGCTCCAAAGAAAGCCAATGCAAAAGCCGCTTTGAAAAGGTCCACCTCACACCGCGAGGAACATACTTCCGACAATTGATTCTCCAACACCAATAACACCTCATACGAAATCGGACGTATACCATCCACAACGCTCCAACCCTTCTTCCAGCCCTGTAAAGCTTGACGTACTAAAAATGACTTAGTCTCGTCCCTAAGGCCTCTTGCCTTAAAACCAAAAGCCAATCCTATCAGCTTATTCAACTTTGCCACTGACCAACCCGATTCCCAACAGTGCCCTACCAGCAATAGCAATCTCTCATTGACCATCTCCGACCTTAAAGACACCGTCTAACTTTCCCACGTGTTCCAAGCCTGCCCGTATTGCCTCCACAACCTATCAGTCAGTGACTTAACAGATAAATGCCCTACTGCCCACAAGGTAGTCTCCACAACTCCCCCGGACACTCCAGGCCCGATGCATCCGCTCAAGATGCCAGCTCCTGAAATCTATCCCACTGTAAATGAGAGCGCATCAGTAACAGGATTATAGACTACTGTCCTGACCTGCGCCACAACCCATAGATTAAACGACAGCCCCAAAAGACCCAAATGCTGCAACACTTTTACCACTGCCGGAGATGCTGAAGACAATGAATTTATAGCTGTCACCACCCCAAAACGAATCTTTCTGTTTCACATCTTTCCGTTCCATAATGACAGTGCCACTACAACTGGAAACTTGAACAAAAATCATTTCGACAACCAGCCCTGATCTCTGCAAACACTCGGCCAATCCGCCACCATCCAGCTGCCCTGAAAATACAAGACAAAACCGCGCTCCTCAACAGTATTGACAAGAAAACCCAAAGTATATGCATTCACCACCGGCTGAATCCAAAGAGATTTGCCGTTGTACTCTTCTAAAAAGAGTGACCACACCTTCAAATCCTCCAACTCGTTCCATCTCATAAGATGTACCCGCGATCGCACCCCAACTGTCGGTAATGATAACCTGCGACAAAAAGCACTCCCCATAGGCATTATCCTGCAAGCAATGTTTAGCTTGCCCAATAACGATTGCAAATCAAACATTATCTTCCATGAACTTCCTGCTTTCGACACCTCCTCCCGCAAAGCGATCACCTTTTCATCAGTTGGTTTACACTTCATTGCCACTCTATTAATCTCAATCCCAAAACACTCAACGAATTTACTGGCCCTACTGTCTTCTCTGCCGCTAAAGTAACTCCGAACCTCTTTGCTATACTTTCCATCGTGTGCAACAACAGAGAGCAATCAGAACCCTGAGCTGGACCGATAAACTAAAAATTGTCGAGGTAATGAATGCATAAATTCAACCCTGACACGTCCTTCACAACCCATTTTAAGAAAGTGCTAAATGTCTCAAAATAAGCTCAAGAAAGAGAAAAGCCCATCGGAAGACACCGATCAACAAAAAATCCTCTGTCCCAAAAACAGCCCAACAAGTGCATGCTATCGGGGTGTACCGGTAGTAAGCCTCTGTCCGTTTTTGCTAACCACGCCCTCTCCACACAACCGCACCCAATCCATCAAATGATGTATACAACATGGAGCACAACTGAGGATCAATCCCATCATTCAATAAATGATGGATTAACCTGATTTGTTGGGCTCCTTTTTTGGAACCAAACCCAGTGGAGAAACCCTCAAACGCTGACTTTAAATTTTTTGAAGAAAAACGAACTGCCGTTTCAACAGACGGAATCTTAAAACCTTCCTTAAACCCCTCCTTTAGCAAAGCAGCAGCCGCTGCGTCATGATACCTGTGTCGTAGCTGTTTTCATTCTGACCCATTGTCAGTACGCCAGATCACCAGTGAGGCCAAATCAGGTAGTTACGCGCATTATTTTACAAGCGCGCTTGGAGACAGACACCTCACACATATCCTCTGAGCAAGTCACTTTTATCTGATATATTAAAACCAAGGCCATGTTTTATACCATTTACAACATATGCATTTGGATGTAACTCATGTAGCCCCCACCATCACCCAGGGTCATACTTTATTTACCATAACCCAGAACATGTTGTGGCTGACTATTGAAAGCATACATGATAAGAAGTATAGTCTCCTTGAAGAGGAGACCATCAGACTACTGCGTCAACAGATTCTAGTAATTCTAGCAATTAAAGGCAACAGGCACTTAAAGGCAACCTATTAACCCTTCTATAACAATTTCCCCCTTTTGTAAATGGTATAACCTTTGCTACGGGGTCAGCTGATGTCCACAAAGGAGCTACTGTCTCATGGGTCTAGTACCCACAAGGGGGCTTTCTACCTGCTTCGCCCATCCACCCTCAGTGTGGACACTCGCCTCCCCCCGTCAGCAGTGGCTATACGGGGCCTATGATACACTACAGAAGGTTCAGCCTTAGGTAATACATATATTAGAGCTTTTACAGCTACATAAAACAATAAGCAAAGCAACAAAATTTGCATACAAGTCAGTCAAGTCAAAAATAATCCATCCCTCTAGGCCGCTAAGCCAATCGGCTGGATTTAAAAAGGAGTCTCTATATTGTATTAGTCTTATTAAGAACCTTAAGGAACCTAGAAACTCTGAGTCCAAGTCTCATTGGGTATGCTGTGTGGTGTTAATACCTTCCTTGGCTCCAGGGGTAAAGGCTAAGTACAGCATAGTCCTTACAAATACTGGGCTGTGTATACAGATCCAACAGTCCAGCAGTTTTTGTCCTTCCGCGTCGTTTGTAAGAAAAGCAAGATGTTGAATAAGTTGCTGTCCTTGTCAACATTTAAAAGTTTATCCAGTGTCTCTGTGAGGTGCCAACATCCTACCACTGCCAGCAAGGTGATTAGAACAACAGTCTTTCTGCTAGTGAAAAGATCTTTTTGCAGTGACTGGCATGGATCCAGGTGGGCTTTCCCTCAAGTGAATGTGGTCAGCTGGACATTACAATGGGCCGTCAAACTGTGGATATAGGCTCCTTCTCACGTGTCTGTGTATGACCACCCAATCACCTGGATTCAGCAGATGTGCGTCTGCACTGGCATTAAGATCTGGAATGGATGAAAACACATGTTTATGCACCACATTAAGTCTTTTCTGCAAGGCCTGGACATGGGCTGTCATAGCACCGTGTTGCATTTGTAGCACCTGTGGGTAGTACAGACCAGTCTCTGGCAAACTACTAAACATGACTTCAGAAGGAGACAAGCCTGTCTTTCTATTTTGAGTGTGTCTGACTGAGAAGAGTGCAAGAGACAAGCACTCTACCCCATTCTTTCTTGTGTCTGCCATGGCCTTTGAATATTTAGTTTAAGTGTCCCGTTTAGTCTCTCCACTTTCCCACTACTTTGTTGTCTATATGGTGCATGATATGCTCGCTGTACTCCCAGGGCCTGCATGACTTCCCTCAATATTTCTCCCGTGAAGTGTGTACCCCTTTTTTTAAGATATGAATAAAAAATGTTTGATCTTTATTGAATAATTTTTAAAAGAGAAATATCCAACATAATAAACATAGACTTTAATGGTGGGTGAGTCAATAAAAAGAACGGTGGAAAGTATAACTAGAGAAAAGAATTACCCCAACCATGGAAATCATGGAATTGTTCCAAAATTATGAGTAAAGTATATAAACTAATATGCAATTAAATGTAAACACTTAATGAAATCAAATCTAAAAATGAGATAAAGAAATAAGAATAAAGGTGGCAACAGTATTAAGGTCCCATACGATAAATAGCAAATAGTGCACATGATAATGAGGACATGTTCAGGCTCAGCCACCAGACACACAGCGCGCTTTTCACCAACCAGACCCCTGATGAAGCAATGGTGAAACGCACGTCGGGTGTTTGGTGGGTGAGTCTGACAGTGAGGTGTTAGGTCCTGCTCATGGCAGAACCTTAGAGGCCACTATAGCTGGGTGACCATCTGACATTATTCAGCCTGGGGTCATCATGTCTGCCATTGGCGCCGCGTATTGCTTTCTATGGTTTCTGGGACACCATACCTGCAGATCAGTTCTTTCATCAGTTTGTCTGCAGTCACTTTAGCATTTGCACATTTTACCGGATAGGCTTCCAGCCAACCAGAGAAGAGATCTACACATACTAGAACATTTTTTTTTCTTTTTCCACACACTCCTACCTTGGGTAGCTGTATGTAGCCAGTCTGCAGTCTCTGAAACGGGTAGAGAGGCCAGGGTGTCGCTTTCTTAGGGATTTTTACTGTTTTACCTGGTTTGTGCTGTGCACAGATGAGGCATGACCGTACGAGCTTTGCGGCTGCGTAACTGAAACCAGGAGCAATCCAGAAGGCATCTACCATGGACACATGTGACATTTTGAGGTGTGTGTGGGGCCAGGTGTTGCTTGCGCCATAATTAGGAACAGGGACCTCGGTATATACAATTTATCCTTATTCTCCCAAAACTCTTTTTGAGTTCAGCTCCGCTCCCATTCTCCCCTGTGTTCCTTCTCTGTTTGGGCAGCTGGAGGGATTTCAGGACATCTAGGCTCAGTGTGGCTGGAATACGCTGACTCTCCGCCACCGTCCACTGCTCCCTAGGCCGCCTTGCTGCTACTTTAGCAGCCTCGTCCGCCCTTCTGTTGCCCTCTACCTCCACAGAGTCAATGTCCGTGTGTGCTTTTACCTTGACGATGCCAACCTGGACTGGTAACGTCTATGCCTCCACTAATTGTTTCACCAGCTCTGCATTTTTAATGGGCTTACCGGCTGATGTAAGAAACGTTCTGCTTCTCCAGATGGGGCAATAATCATGGGATATTCCCCATGCACAATTCGAATCTGTGTAGATATTAGCGACTTTACCTGCCGCAGCTCTACACGCCTCAGTGAGTGCCTTCAACTCTGCCTCCTGCACCGACATGTGAGGAGGGAGTGGTTCAGCTCAGATTACCTCATGTGAGGATACTACTGCATGTCCAGTGTAGAATCGCCCATCCTGGTGGTATCTGGAGCCATCTACAAAAATAAAAACCTCAAAATATGCATTAGGAACAGGTTTTTCATGAACATATGTAAAACATACTGTCTCCTGTCATCAGTTCCTATGCAGTCATGTTTGTGCGTCATGTCAACGTACCAGTTTACTTTATTTTTTTTCTTCTAATGCTGTCACCAATCCCCCTTTTCTGAATCCACAAGCAGATGAGTGGCTGGATTCAGAACATTGTATCTTTTGAGGGTGACGTATTCATTAAATTAGTATTAGAGCATATTCAAGTCTAATCTGTCTAGCCATAGACAGGTGTTTTGGTTGAACTTGTACGAGTATGGCATTAATGTCATGTGGGGAACAAATTGTCAAAAAAAGTGTCAGTGTGAGCTCACATGCCTAGCAGTAATACAGCAGCTCTACAACACGGACACACGTAGGAGACCCTCTAATCACTGGGTCTAATTGTGCTGAGTAGTAAGCTATTGGTCTCTGTTCCCCTCCACGTTGGTGTCAGTACTGCAGTAGCATGTCCTCCCTGCTCTGTTAAAAATAAGAATGGCTGATCATAGTTTGGAATGCCTTAGGTCGGGGCTTGACACAATGAGCAGCTTCAGAGAATAGAAGGAATCAATTGCTTCTTGAGTGAGATTGTAGGGGTCTGATGACAACCTGTCATAGAGTGGTTGCTTCATTTGTGAAGCAGACCTTATCCAAGGCCTACAGTAGGTCACCAAACCTAGGAAAATGCGTAGATGCTGGTGTGACCTGGGTAAAGGGAGATTTTGTATTGCCTGTTTTCTGTCTTCAGTCAGGTGTCTTGTACCTTCAGAAATACAATGTCCTAAAAATGTCACCTTTTGTTTGTAATACTGTAATTTGTCACGTGAGACCATGCAACCCTTCTCTGCCAAAAAAAAACACAGCAAGGAAACTGTAGCTTCCTTGCAGGACGTCTGGTCCGGGCAGCAGAGCAAGAGGTCCTCCACGTACTGCAATAGTACAGTCTGTGGATGAGGTGGTTGCCACTGCTCAAGAATCCCTGCCATTGCTGTTGAATAGATGGTTGGGGAGCTCTTTCTCCCTTTGGGGAGGACCGTCCAACAGTATTGTTTACCTATGTGAGTAAAAGAGAAAATATACTGACAGTCAGAGGGCAGGGGTACAGAGAAGAATGCATTTGCCAAATTAATGACTGTGAAACATTTTGTGACCGTACGGTGTGTGTATTCGGGACAATTGAGATCACACTCACTGCAACATCATTAATAGCCTGTAAGTCATGAACTTTTCTGTCAGGGGAACCCTTGGGTCCTTTTTCTTCTTAATGGGATACAAAGGGGTGTTGCAGGGGGAAGATCTTTGCACCAGAACCCCTGCCTTAACGTACTCTTTAATATCCCTGCTCAGGGCCATTGATTTGACTAGACTTAAGGGGTATTGCCTTAAAAGAAGGAACCACTCCTTTTTGGTTAAGTTAATCATGACAGGGAATGGGCAGCTGACCCACATCAGGTTTTCCCCTTGCCCAAACGGTGTCTGGTACCTGACTCTTTTCCCTGTCCTCAGACATTCTGGCGTCAGGTGTTACTTTCACTACTCTTGCCATATACACCATTTCTGCAAATTTACACAAGTGTTTATATTAATCACACATTAATGACCAAATATTATTTATACCTGTATTTGATTGGGTAGAGTACCCCTTAAGAACTAAATTTGATTCACAGAATGTTACCAAAATAAAATTATATATATATATATATATATATATATATATATATATATATATATATATAACATATATATATATAATACATATATATATAATACTGAGTCATAAAATGGGGGAGCACAATGCCATAGGCCACAGCAAAGCACAAGCTTATTCTAAGAAAGTAGCAGCCCTATATAAATCCATAACTAACAGTTCCAAATATAAAAAAGAAGGGATTTGAAAAATACCAAATATCAATACCAGTTGCTTGTGATAAGGTATAAGAAGTGGAAAGGACAAATAAAACAGTGACTATGGTTTGAGCCAATATAATGAATGGCTAAAAAACTATATCATATGAAGACAACCTAGAAATACATGGTAACTATACCATCTTGTGTAAGGAAACTACTAAACTAATAAATTAATGGAATTAAGTATAACTATAATAGGGCATGATTCACTTGTGGTATAATGTGCATGTGGAAGACCCTGGCGTCCCTCTGCCCCAAGTGTTTATATAAAAGGGGGCTTGTGACTGTAATACCCTCAGGAGAGTACTGTATGGTGGTCTAGACAGCACTCAACTCTGCTCCCAGCAAATTCATAGGGGAATTGTTATTAACAAGAAGTTTCTAAGCACTTCTTGGCGGTCTCGTGATTCTAGTCTTATTTGTTTTAGTCATAGGGGCTTTAGTCGCTTGTCCTTCTACACTCACGCATTCCACAGTCTCGTCAGTAATCATGTCTGGCGTTATCAAGTCTTTGTGTACCAAAGTTCCGGCTGCCCCAGTGTCAATCAAGAATTCTGTCTCTTTCCCTCCCGGCATTGGTATGGTGGTCATCAAGGCAGGAACAGGTCCGGAGGGGACAAGAACCGGGCACACATTTGTCACTGGGTTGTCAGTTTCCTAGTCTGAAGGTGAAGGAAGTGGTAAATTGGTCTAAGTGTCCATTTTCTCCACAATTCCAGCACTTTACTGTTTCTAAGTCCTTAGGTCCCTCACTACGTCTCTACTGTTTTCCTTGTACTCCAGCATACATGACACGTCTTATTGTCCTAGTTTGTTCAACTCTTTAGCGACTTTTGGTTCTACATTTCTCCATTCAGGTCTGGCTCTCTGTATTGCATCTCGTAAGTCTTTGGTCATACCGTCAATGAATGTATTTACCAATACTTTAACATCAAGTGGGTTTACTGGACTGTACCCCATGTCTTCCCATTTCTGCTGTAACCGTCCAAAGTACATCTCTACACTCTCTCCTTTTGTCACATCTGTAAAAGTCTTAATTTGCATCCTAGTACGTCACCTGCTTTTGTGCTCACTAACTCCCTAGGCCTGCCCAGGTGCACTTATACGTCCATCATATTGTCTTTATCTGAAAAATGGGAAAGGCTGGTTCTCAGGGTCAGCCAATTGTTTTAGCGTAGCTAGCTAGTCAGAGGGCCTCCAGGGATAATACTCCTGTATCTGTTTTACCCTACCTGATGTGGTTGGTTCTCTGGTGGTGGGGGTGACTAGATGACCGGTTGGGGGTGACATAACATGCTGGTCTACAGCTCCTTCCCAAAAGGATTACGGTCAGCCTACTCCCAAAAGTTAATGTCCCCACTATCCACCAACCACAATCCTGTGTCAGCTTCTTAAGTCACTACATGTGATCTTGTCTGGACAGGATTCAGTGCAATTCTCTTAGGTCGGGTTGCAGCACAGATCATACAAGTATTTCTCCAGTCTGGGTTTGTCTGACCACAGTGTTTAGAAATCCATCTGTCTTGTCTGGGTCTCTGGTTATACAAAGGTATGACCATAGCAGTAATGTGTCAGTCATAGTCGGACTTCATCAAAACATTCATAATACACCTTTCTTCCATTCTGCTGCACTCTCTGACGCCATTTACTCACTTGCTATTTTTCTCCTTTGTCTGTGCCTTTTTCAATCTCTTTCACTTTCAAAGGCAACCTATTAACCCTTCTATAACACCTGCTTAGAAATCCCTCTATCATGTCAGCCGAAATGACGTCACTCCTTTTTTCAGTGACTTTGCCCCCTTTGTTTGCCTCCTCTAACAAAAAACTTTGCTGCTACGTGTATGCCCCCACAAGCTGAACACTCATGCTTGAATTTCCTTTGGTATCAAATTTACTTGACCCTGGTGCCCCCTTAAAAAGGTTGACTGCTCTGACCCATCCTAGATGGAACCATAACCCTCAGGACACAGCTTTGTGGATATGTTCCCAACGAATATTAGGCTAAACTTCTTTCCGCTGACGAAATTCCTCGTCGTACCTTATCCAACCCTGGCTGCCATACACCCGATAAGCCTCACCTATGGGGTCCATGTACCAAAAAAGGCCAGAACAATTTTCCAGGGCCATCTCACCGATCACACTAGCTAACATGGAGAACACCTGTAGCCAAATAGAGAAGGTCCTGTGAATTAAACGATCTACTCCTCTCCTCATCCTCTTTTTTTGAATCATCCCTCCTCAACCTGTCTAGATTAAAACGTTCCAATGGCAACAAAGATAATATTTCAATATAATCCCCTTTCCATATTTTTTTTTATCTAACCTCTTGCTTCAGATGATCCTCCAACGGTCCCTTGAAACACACATATACCTCCCCTTTCACTGCATCATCTAAACGCACTGCATCCTCCTCTTTTTTCCCCGCTAGCCGCTTGGCCCAAACTTGTTGAATTATCCTAAGGTGTAGAAACGCCTGATACTCCAATCCTCTCACCCACATACGCTGAAACCCCTTCTTCTGCACCCACATTACCGTACCCCAATGCTTCCCGTTAAAATCCCGGCCACTAAAGCCATCCCAGAATTCCGTAGCCAAGCTGTAGCCGGTGATAACCCTGCTTGAAGTCCCCCAGACTCCCACAACATAGCCAAATCTCTCAATCCATGCATAATTAACCCTAAACCCCCGCCAACAACCTCCTGACTCGTAATCTCAGGGAAAGGTAACAATGGGTTATTCATAAGTAGATGATTGATCTCACCTGGCTGCCTAGGTGCTGTGAACCCAGCAGCCGAAGGTCTGGAATCCTGTAGGTGCCCACTGGAGGGTCCCCAGAGTGGCTCCTGTAACAGCGCTGGACCTGAGGGGGTGATATCTGGACTTAAGCACGCCGGAGGCCTAGACCTCCGCGGCCGGCATCCATTCGCAGGACCCTGGACATCACCGGTCGTCACCCCTTGTAGCAGGCTGCTCACCGATGCCTGCAGCCAGATCATGCCTTGAGTGCCTGCCACATCCCTCAGTCTCTGCAGCAAGGCCTCAACATCCATGTATTCAGGTACCCTTGAGCTTACTATTCTCTCCAGGGGGTTGCCACGCAAAATGGCTGTTCCCCTGTATAGTAAACCCCTTGACCCCACCTCTAACACCTATCCCTCATGACCTAAGCCAGGCTCCACCTATACCAAACTGCTAATCCCCGATTACCCACCTGCAGCTCTATACACTCCCACGTTACCCGGTCATGTTGGCCTCCCTTGAGGGCCGGGGGCCCAGTACGGCCTCTCTTGACACTTGTATGCATTGTTGTATATAGGCATCTTCCTGTTAATCTGACGAAGTTCTCATTGCTTAAAAATATTCATAATCTGTGAAACCTGGGAATCCACACAGTTAGGTATACCATTTTTTTTCTTTATAAATGCATCTAATATGATGCACCTCTGTTTTTACAGAAGTAAAGTAATAAATGAAGACATTTTTCATTAGACCTCAGATCAGACCCCACCATAGTTAAGTAGACTAAACATTGGACCTTCAAATGTTAAACAGACATCAGATCCCCCCCATTATTAAATCAGACTCCTACACCTCTGATATTTTTCTCACCTCAGGTAAGACGCCCAAATCAGACCTCCTTTGACCAATCAGACCTCCCTCAAATTGAACCCCCAATGAGGCTTTCTCTAATACTTATCAGACCCCACCAAGCAGACCTCCGCTTTAATTATAACCCTTCCACGCACTATACCTCCCCAAAAGATATTAGTCCTCAGATCTGACAGCACCTTCAATCAGATGCACCTTTCTTCTGTAATCATACCCTAAATGTATATCAGACCTCGGATCAGACCCCCAGTAGTAGTCAGACCTTAGATCATACTTAAAAAAAGGGAACTCTCCTGATCTAGACATTCAAGGTGCCGTTTCTGCAGCCCTGCATTCTGAAGTATTGGCACTCAGTATTAACTTATAGTCTAAAGGTACCGTCACACTCAGCGACGCTGCGGCGATATAGACAACGAGTGACCTAAACTAGATCACTGGAGCGTCGCTGTTTAGGTCGCTGTAGAGACGTCAAACACAGCAACTCCAGAACAATGCAGGAGCGATCCAGTGACGTAACAGCGACTCACTTCTCGTTCTCGCTGGTTGTTAGCTCCATGTCAAAAACAGCCGGAGTCGTTGCTTTTGATGTCAAACATGACGATACACGCCGACCTGGCGACAAAATAAAGTCCTGGACTTCTACCTCCGACCAGCGATGGCACACCGGGATCCAGATCGCTGCTGCGTGTCAAACACGAGATCGCTATCCAGGATGCTACAACGTCACGGATTGTTGTCGTTATCTTTGCAAAGTTGCTGAGTGTGACGGTACCTTAAGATTATACATCCTTGAGTTTCTGTTAAAACACAGAGCAGCGCTGTGACCAGGACAACAAGACCAGGGGGCGGTAAGTAAGACCATAATTTGCTTCTTACTCCTGACTCACCACGCTGGCTCCAAATCCCTACCCCCACTCATAGTGCTGGCTCCTGTCTCTTGCTAACTTTTCAGAAGACGCACCTCAATTTCTCTACTATTTTTGAGTGGAAAATTGTGCATCTTAAAAAGGACAAAATACGATTAATTGCATGCAGTTTTTAAAATTCAGAAATCTTATTATTCCTGTGTATTGTCATGATTTGCATAATATCTGCGCTGTTTATTTAAATTTATATTTTTAGATTTCGTTTAAATATATTTGCAAAAGTATTTTTACCCACTTGAAATTTTGCACTCATATCTGGCAATGGCATTTAGTTGGTTACATAGCAGTTTGGGTGCGCATATTCACAAGTAGGCTATGAGACCGAGGCATGTCTACCTATGCCCCTGAATCATATTCATTTTGTTGCATACATGTGCAAACTGATTCTTAGACAATTTTTTTAACATGAGAAATGGCCATGCCATCATTCCACATTCCTTTGATAGTCTTTCCCTCCCAAAATACTGCATTGCATTACAACATAGCAAAAAGTCTCCCTTTCGTAGTAATGGCCTCCACAGATACGATGAGTATTAATTCTTCTTATTCAGATTAAAACAACGCATATCAAGACCACACAGGTCTCATCATTAGGCATTTGCCTGACGGTAAGCGGTATATGTTGTTTTAATATTAAGGAATACGATCAGTGGCACCTATGATCGTGAGGGCCTGATCGTCGCCATAGTGACCCAACGTCATCATGACGACTTCCGGGCAGCATGATCCCTGAAGCTTCTGACAGTGCAACTTTGATAGTAGCTCTGTATTGCAATGATGGAGACTTGCAATAGAGTCAAGCTGCGATAACAGTGAAAGTTAATTTCCCATATAGGGACTAAGTGAAAAAGTAAAAAAAAAAAATTAAACCTTTAAAAAAATGATAAAGAACAAAAAAAAATTCCAAGACGTTGTAATTATGTAAAAATAAAATAACAAAAACGCACAAATTCGGTATTGCCGTGTCTGTAATAACTCTCTATAAAACTGTCACACTAGTTAACCTCTTCAGTGAACACATTAAAAACAAAAGTCGTATAAACTATGTATTTTCTACACACAGCTGTCCAAAAAAAGTGGACTGAAATGCGATCAAAAAGTCATATAGTAATAAAAATGGTACCAATGGACAATTAATTCACTGTAATGAGGCAGAGGGGGTCACCTTGATCTCCAATCTGACCTGTGATCTGGCAGTCTGTTTTTTTTACTCATATTTTTAGGCGTCATCATCACTTAGGTCTAAATCTGAATCATTCGCAATAGCCTGAAGCGTTTTTTCTACCAACTGCTGATTTGCATAAATCCAATAAACAGAACTTAAAAATAATTATATTGTTCATACGTATCAACAGTGATATCTTATCGATTTAACCATAAGTAAGCATTGTTGCTATGGTAACTTGTAATGCATTTAGTTCCACTGTGCACTACAGTGTACATGTACTTTGCAGGCGACCTACGCCATTATAGCTACATCATTCGGCATGTGATGCTGTCACTATGAATCAACAATTAAAGTACTAGTTAAAACTGCAGAGTACAGCTCAGCAACTGTTAGGCTAGTTTCACATTTGCGTTAGAATCCGCAGCGTTTAATCCGCAAGTGCAGGAAAAAACGCATAGAAACACGTACAAACCCGGCGTTTTTTAGTCGCATGCGGTTAAAAAACCGCAGCGTTTGCACACTTTTCCATGCGTTTGCGGTGGCGAAAGACACAATTAAATCACACAATTGGGGGCAAAAAACAATATTATTTATTTTCTTAGAAACCAAACTTTTTTAATTAACTGCGCCTGCTTGGGTGCCGCAAATAGGGGGTGTGAAGCTGTGAGGCCTGGCTAAGTGTGGACGACGCAGGGGTGGCAGGAGAAGGGGCAATTAAACTAGTGGGGTCTGGTAGTTCGGGGATGGGGCTTGACACATGAGAGGCCTGAGACTCACTGGAAGGGTGAGACAAACCTGACATTACAGACACACTGGGAGGTGAGGGGAGAGGAATACTGATAGTACGAGTTTTTTTTTCCCTTTCTGGGATCGCAGGGTTCTGGTAAGCCTCGATGGGCTCATGTCGTGGCATGGTTGTGGTGGGTGACCTGTCAGGGTCCGGCTGCACTGTGCTCGTAGAGCGTTCAGCCATGCCAGGGTCCATAGTGCTCGTAGAGCATGCAGCCATGCCAGGGTCCATAGTGCTCGTAGAGCGTGCAGCCATGCCAGAGTCCATAGTGCTCATAGAGTGTGCAGCCATGCCAGAGTCCATAGTGCTCATAGAGCGGAAGGCCATGCCAGGGTCCATAGTGCTCGTAGAGCGTGCAGCCATGCCAGAGTCCATAGTACTCATAGAGCAGAAGGCCATGCCAGGGTCCATAGTGCTCGTAGAGCGTGCAGCCATGCCAGAGTCCATAGTGCTCAGAGCGGAAGGCCATGCCAGGGTCCTGCTGCTGCATTGTGGTGTCAGTGGAGGAGGTCCAAGCAGGAGCAGCGGTTGTCATGGTGGCGTTGGGCTGTCCTACAGCACTCGCAATGGTGGTGGTGCTGTACTGGTGTCCGGCAGTGCTAGGAATAGAGGTGGCCATGCAGTGGTATGCAGCAGAGGTCGGCATTGAGGTTAATCGTGACAGTGAAGGCACAGGTGGATATGCTGCCACTGTCTGCTGAAAATACCAACTCTGCTGCATAGCCTGCACGTAAGCAGCATTGCAGGCCTGTATGACACTAAGCTGGAGATCAGGAGTAAGGTGTTCCGACATGCCCTGTTCAATTTGGCTAAAAAAAGGATGTGCTGGCCTCTGGAGGTCAGCTTTTACTTGGTCAAGGCCTTCGGTGACCTCCTGGATACGTGTATTCATATGGCTAATGGCAGTATCAGTCGGTCAGCCAAAGCCTTGAGTCCAAGTGCAAAAATTCGGGCATGAGTGACCTGTCCGATGCCCTCTGTCGCTGTCTGGAGGAGCCCCCCAAGAAGAGGCAGAGGACTGGGAAAGGGGAACACCTGATGGACCAGCTTCCTGGTCTCCAGTTAGTGTGGCAGGCCCACTTGCTGCGGCGCTGCTGGATGGCTAGGATGGGTCCGTGGCTGTCTGATGAAGGACCGCTCCAGAACCTGGGCCAACAGTGCTGCTCCATGTGCTGTGAAAAAAAGGGGGAAAAAAATTAATACCAATAATTTACCAAATGCCAACTCCTGTTGAATAGAAACATACAGATTATGGCAATACAACACAACGTAATGCACAGGAGAAATACTTGCGTTCTCTGGGCAAGGACCGGTCTTAAAAATGCCAGAATGCGGTGGTATTTATACTTTCGGATCCTTGCTCCAGAACCACTGGGAACACTGGTCTCTTGACGCAGGTCCTTGTTGAAGCGATCCTTCAGCGAATGCCAACGTGTTTTTGACTTTGCCCACTGTTGAAAAAACAAAACATAATGGTTAGACAATGTACTTTTGGCCGTGCTCACACAACTGTGTGTGATAAGAGAAGCTCCTAAGAGTTTCTCTCATCACACAGTTGTGTGAGCACGGCCAAGGTCTCTGCTGCTTCACACTGCATTGCAATACTTACAAAATGCAGTTCGGACCCGAGTCGGGGCGTTGTCCCAGCCATTCCACATCGCTTTGGCCACCTCATTCCATAGGCGCCGGATTGTCACGTCCGAGTGCTGTGGAACCCGGATGTCCCACAACGGGACTCGCTTATGGACCAGGGAGATAAGAATATCGTTGTCAATGAGGTCCTCATCCCGTTCTGGAACCTAAAACATAAATGAAGACATTAAATGTTGTATACATTAACATAAGGAAAAGAACGAAAACAGAGGCTGAAAAATGGCATGAATAAGGAAAGTCAAGATAAAAAAGGAGTCCAGAAGAAAATTGTAAAGAAAGAGGAAAGTAAAGAAAGGAAGATTGAAGAATACTAAAGTGAGGATACAGTAAACAGTCAGCCAGGTATACTTACACGCTGCCGCCTTGATACTCGACCGTGACCCCGCTGCTCCTGCCCAGCCTCTGCCGCAGTAGAAGTGCTCTAAAGAAAAAAAAAATTGTCATGTGTATATGTGACAGTGAATACCTTCCAATCTGAGGAGGTGAGTACTCACTTCACTGACATGTTCGGCTTCAGAAGGCCCAGGACGTTGCTCCTCCTCAGAAGAAGACGTTCTGATGCATGCAGAAAGAAATGGCAGAAATTAGGACATGTAGAGATAGAAAATAAAGGCATTGGCTAGGATATACTCACATTGTTCTTAGTGTAAATTCCTTCCTGTGTCTGCTCTGCTGCCTCTGGAAAGCTTCTGTCTGCTGAGTAGTGACCTGCAACTGTCCACTCCCTCCCTTTATCACCTTGTATGTGGGGGGTGGCTAATCAGTGTCTAGACATATTTTTTTTCTCTGGTGCAAAGGATGTGTTCACGAACGCAAGCAAACGCATGTGCTTGCGGCCGCATCGTTCACATAGACAGCAATGCATTTTTTGGTGCATTTCTTCCGCTAACAACCGCATACGTTTCTAGTCGGCAAATTGACGCCTCTAAAATTATTACATGTAGCGTTTACCGCGCCAAACCGCAGACGAAACGACGCATGCGTCATCAAACGCGGCAAAACGCAATCAAACGCAGACACTTGCGTCCCTAATGTTAAATATAGAATATACAACACATGCGGATTATTGCGGAAGAAACGCTGCGGACACAACCGCAAATGTGAAACCTGCCTTAGTATAACATAAATACAGCCATACCTTTCTTCCTCCCATAAAACACGCTTGTACTCAGCGATGCCATCTTTGTTTGCAAAACTGACCATCGCTCTGTGCTAAGATCTTAGTCATGCAAAATGAGTTTTATGTGCACTACAGCTTCCAACAGTTCTAACCACTTCAAGTTATCCACAATGAAATTATATCGTTTAAAACCGTTGTACACTAGTGTACGCGAGGTCAAAGAGGATTCCTGTCTAAAGATTCTACAGTGGAGGCAGATGTATTTCCTTTCCCCATCTATCTTACAACGGAGAAGATCAAACTGAGTATCTTTGTGTATAAGAATCGAAACTCCTCTTGGATAAGTAGATCCCACTGAATGCAAAGTATGACTCTGACTCAGCCAGGCCCTATCAAGTACTGAGAGACTATCTCTACTCGTGTGCATTTCCTGCAGACACGTGATGGAATGCGCTGTTTCCCTGATGTATTAAGTATTGCTGTACTTTTAATAGGGTCTCCCAATCCCGCACATTCCAGCTCATCAAAGATATATGCTTAGCCATTTTTTAGAAGAATGATCCATAAATGACCCATATGTTTAACCTGCATCTCACACCTAGACATACTTTCAGATGTTATGACATTAAACAGCATTGAATGACATGATGACCAAATGACCCTCCTAGAAAACCCATTTAACCAAAACACGAAAAGAAATGCAAGAAGTACAGTGATACTTTGTGAACTTGTATCACACTTTAGAAAACAAAGATGCAAATTTTACTGTACAAAAATACCTATGGCCCATGCAAACATGCCGTCAGGTAAAGCGCCAGGGCCCAATGGTTTTTCCATAGAGTTCTATGGTAGATTCCGAGATATTTCAGCGCCTCTGCTATTAGAAGTATGCTTACAGACATCTGGGGGAGATTTTCTTCCCAACTACTTTTGAGGCAAATATTATAGATTTAAAAAAGGAAAGCACCCAATGGAATGTGGGTTGTATAGTCCCATTTCATTAGTCGATGTCTAACATTTTCACAATGATTTTAGCTACTTGGCTTAACTCTGTCATCCTAGGAATAATACATCCAGAAACTGGATTTATGCACAGGATAAGCATATCCATTAATATTAGAAGATTTCAATCCATTGTCCAATATAGTTCTGTTATGCCTAATAATAATTGGGCCTTGGCCTTCGTTGGACACGCTTAAGGCTTTTGACTG
Organism: Ranitomeya variabilis; assembly: GCF_051348905.1. Classification (NCBI taxonomy): domain Eukaryota; kingdom Metazoa; phylum Chordata; class Amphibia; order Anura; family Dendrobatidae; genus Ranitomeya; species Ranitomeya variabilis. The sequence continues at coordinate 819,537,297 of NC_135232.1, read as the reverse complement.
CCTGGAATTACCTTTTATAGCCGCTTGTCTTCAATAGTTTGTGTTTGGTACCATATTCCGTTAATGGATTCATACAGTGGGGCAAAAAAGTATTTGGTCAGTCAGCAATAGTGCAAGTTCCACCACTTAAAAAGATGAGAGGCGTCTGTAATTTACATCATAGGTAGACCTCAACTATGGGAGACAAACTGAGAAAAAAAAATCCAGAAAATTGTCTTTTTTTTTAATCATTTTATTTGCATATTATGGTGGAAAATAAGTAGTTGGTCAGAAACAAAATTTCATCTCAATACTTTGTAATACATCCTTTGTTGGCAATGACAGAGGTCAAACGTTTTCTGTAAGTCTTCACAAGGTTGCCACACTGTTGTTGGTATGTTGGCCCATTCCTCCATGCAGATCTCCTCTAGAGCAGTGATGTTTTTGGCTTTTCGCTTGGCAACACAGACTTTCAACTCCCTCCAAAGGTTTTCTATAGGGTTGAGATCTGGAGACTGGCTAGGCCACTCCAGGACCTTGAAATGCTTCTTACGAAGCCACTCCTTCGTTGCCCTGGCGGTGTGCTTTGGATCATTGTCATGTTGAAAGACCCAGCCACGTTTCATCTTCAATGCCCTTGCTGATGGAAGGAGGTTTGCACTCAAAATCTCACGATGCATGGCCCCATTCATTCTTTCATGTACCCGGATCAGTCGTCCTGGCCCCTTTGCAGAGAAACAGCCCCAAAGCATGATGTTTCCACCACCATGCTTTACAGTAGGTATGGTGTTTGATGGATGCAACTCAGTATTCTTTTTCCTCCAAACACGACAAGTTGTGTTTCTACCAAACAGTTCCAGTTTGGTTTCATCAGACCATAGGACATTCTCCCAAAACTCCTCTGGATCATTCAAATGCTCTCTAGCAAACTTCAGACGGGCCCGGACATGTACTGGCTTAAGCAGTGGGACACGTCTGGCCCTGCAGGATCTGAGTCCATGGTGGCGTAGTGTGTTACTTATGGTAGGCCTTGTTACATTGGTCCCAGCTCTCTGCAGTTCATTCACTAGGTCCCCCCGCGTGGCTCTGGGATTTTTGCTCACCGTTCTTGTGATCATTCTGACCCCACGGGGTGGGATTTTGCGTGGAGCCCCAGATCGAGGGAGATTATCAGTGGTCTTGAATGTCTTCCATTTTCTAATTATTGCTCCCACTGTTGATTTCTTCACTCCAAGCTGGTTGGCTATTGCAGATTCAGTCTTCCCAGCCTGGTGCAGGGCTACAATTTTGTTTCTGGTGTCCTTTGACAGCTCTTTGGTCTTCACCATAGTGGAGTTTGGAGTCAGACTGTTTGAGGGTGTGCACAGGTGTCTTTTTATACTGATAACAAGTTTAAACCGGTGCCATTACTACAGGTAATGAGTGGAGGAAAGAGGAGACTCTTAACCCCTTCACCCCCGGAGCTTTTTCCGTTTTCGTTTTTCGCTCCCCTCCTTCCCAGAGCCATAACTTTTTTATTTTTCCGTCAATTTGGCCATGTGAGGGCTTATTTTTTGCGGGACGAGTTGTACTTTTGAACGACATCATTGGTTTTACCATGTCGTGTACTAGAAAACGGGAAAAAAATTCCAAGTGCAGTGAAATTGCAAAAAAAGTGCAATCCCACACTTGTTTTTTGCTTGCCTATTTTGCTAGGTTCACTAAATGCTAAAACTGACCTGCCATTATGATTCTCCAGGTCAGTACGAGTTCATAGACACCTAACATGACTAGGTTATTTTTCACCTAAGTGGTGAAAAAAAATTCCAAACTTTGCAAAAAACAAAACAAAACAAAATTGCGCCATTTTCCGATACTCGTAGCGTCTCCATTTTTCGTGATCTGGGGTCAGGTGAGGGCTTATTTTTTGCGTGCCGAGCTGGCATTTTTAATGATAGCATTTTGGTGCAGATAGATTCTTTTGATCGCCCGTTATTGCATTTTAATGCAATGTCGTGGCGACCAAAAAAACGTAAATCTGGCGTTTCGATTTTTTTTCTCATTACGCCGTTTAGCGATCAGGTTAATGCTTTTTTTTTATTGATAGATCGGGCGATTCTGAACGCGGCGATACCAAATATGTGTAGGTTGGGTTTTTTTTTTATTGATTTATTTTGATTGGGGCGAAAGGGGGGTGATTTAAACTTTTATATTTTTTTTATTTTTTTCACATTTTTTTTTACTTTTTTTTTTAACTTTTACCATGCTTCTATAGCCTCCATGGGAGGCTAGAAGCAGGCACAGCCCGATCGGCTCTGCTACATAACAGCGATCATCAGATCGCTGTTATGTAGCTAAAATGCAGGTGTGCTGTGAGCGCCGACCACAGGGTGGCGCTCACAGCCACCGGCGATCAGTAACCATAGAGGTCTCTAGGACCTCTATGGTTACAATGTACAAGCATCGCCGACCCCCGATCATGTGATGGGGGTCGGCGATGCGCTCATATCCGGCCGCACGGCCGGATGCGGTAGTTAAATGCCGCTGTCTGCGTTTGACAGCGGCATTTAACTAGTTAATAGCGGCGGGTGATCGCGATTTCACCCGCCGCTATTGCGCGCACATGTCAGCTGTAAAAAACAGCTGACATGTCGCGACTTTGATGTGCGCTCACCGCCGGAGCGCACATCAAAGCGGGGGTCCCGACATGTGACGTACTATACCGTCACATGTCGGGAAGGGGTTAAAGAAGAAGTTACAGGTCTGTGAGAGCCAGAAATCTTGATTGTTTGTTTCTGACCAAATACTTATTTTCCACCATAATATGCATATAAAATGATAAAAAAACAGACAATGTGATTTTCTGGATTTTTTTTTTCTCAGCTTGTCTCCCATAGTTGAGGTCTACCTATGATGTAAATTACAGACGCCTCTCATCTTTTTAAGTGGTGGAACTTGCACTATTGCTGACTGACTAAATACTTTTTTGCCCCACTGTATATGCTTCTAGACTTCGGATCCGATGGACCATAAATGGCCTAAGTATCCATCCAAATGAACACCTCACAATGATCCAGAAGGTGTGACAACCAGTCTCAAAGAATAGAAAATACATCGAAACTGAGGAGGACATAAGAAAAAGTAAGGACACAATTACGTTAAGTAAATTAACCCAAGAAGCCTGTGAATAAGAGATCCTCATTTAAACCATCCAGTGCTGAGGAATGCAACAAAAAATCCATCGTGCTTCAACTTGTAAGAGTTTTTTGGTCAGTGAGCCACCTCTGTCCGAACCTATAATTTGTTCAAGACCCACGACCCTGGTATTTAGACATCTGCCCCAGTGATGAGCCAAGTAATGGGATGCAACCGAGGTCAGAGTCTTACCTTCACGAGAATCCGCCAGGGCCGTATTGATGGTAGAGAAGTGCCTTTAAATACGGCGACTTAGTTCTTGGGACGTTTGACCTACATAAAGAAGTGGACATGGACATACAATCACGTAAATAACATTGGTCGTCTTACAGTTAATGTAGGCCCTTAGTCTATGTGCCACTGAGTCAGTGGGATTGCAGAAGTTATCTCTGACAGGGTGCATGTACTGACAGATATTGCAATCACCACAGGGGAAGGAGCCTTTCAAAGAAATCCCCTGGTTGAGCCTGACAACAGGTCTAGAGTAATGGCTCCTGGTAAGAATGTCCCTAAGATTCGGTGCCCTCCTGGCCGTAATGAGTGGACACTCACTAACAATCTTGGATGTTTGTAAATCCGTTGTGAGAACTCCCCAATGTTTTTGGAGGATCTGTCTCACCTGGGGCCAGTGGGTATTGTAGCCTGTGACGAACCGAACATGATTGTCAGACACTTTTTCCTTAGGCTCCAATAACGATCCTTGTGAATGTAGTCTTGCTCTCTGATAGGCCTTGGAGATGCACTTGTTAGGATACTTGTTTGAACCTCGAGGTGAGATCACCAGCCTCTCTGCGAAAGTCTTCGTCAAGTGTACAGTTTCCCCTGGCCCGAAGAAACTGACCAACAGGTACACCAGTGGTGTGTAGAGGATGGAAGCTGCGGAATTCCAGTAAGTTATTGGTGGCAGTGGGCTTACGGTACAGGCTGGTGGACAGATGGCCATCATGGTTGACGACGTTTAGGTCCAGGAAACTCACTGAAGAGGATGAACATGAAAAAGTGAAGAAAATATTGAAAATATTCTTGTTCAGTGAATCAATGAATTCTATGATTTCATCTTGAGAGCCTGACCAAACAAAGAAGACGTCATCAATGAATCTTACCCAATGCCGAACCTTGGTCTTGTACCATGTGGAGTTGTAAACTATGGAAGACTCCCACCACCCTAGAAATAAATTAGCCAGAGCCGGAGCACACCGAGCCCCCATTGCCACACCCACATAACCGTGAGTGTGACCAGGGGAATAACCTTCAGGTTATTAATTTGTCCACGTACTCCCTTTCCACATCTGAAATTTCTGTCCTAAGGGCCTCACTTTTTCGCCAGTCCAACATATGGACAAATTTACCCTGATTTAAAGACCTTTTTTCTGTTCTGCAGGAAAATCATTTTGCAGGTTCTCCATAATAAGCCTCATGATACATCGACCTTCTTAATTGTGGGCTTCTGGTCTCCCTTGTAATTGTTGCATATTATTGCACATTTACCCCCTGCTTTTCATAGTGGGGTTTTGGGACTTCCTTCCATTATTAGATGATTTAGTGGTTATTGTGGAATTAGGTGTGTATTATTATTGTGGCTGCCTTACTCATCAATATACTATATATTTACACTACTTTATACTTCCATGTATTATGGGGCTGCATGTACATGTGTGTGGGGGTTTTGTTGGTGTTTATGCTCCCATTGTTTTTAATTGATTTTATGCGGTTTGTCAAATAAGTTTACCTTTTTATATATAGCATTTAGCGGAGGTGTGCATTCTTCATGGTGGTTTTCTTGTTCTTTTTGTTTATATTCGATTACATTACCACTAGTTTGCACCCTTGATATTTCTTCATATTTGGTAGTGCGCTAATTTTTCTCTATGGTAATTATTGTAATTGTGTAGCGCTTTTCATAGTTGACACGTGAGCCCAGCGACCAATCACCGCCAAGCATTTGCCTCCCCGCTTTCGGATGCATAACAGGAAGTGAGCTGCAGTACTTACTTCCTGTTAAGTGTGCAAAGGTGGGAAGGCAAACGCTAGGTGGTGATTGGTTGTGTTGCTCGAGTGTCATAACAATGTAAAGTGGGCCCCAGGTACGTATAGGTGAGTCTGTTCTTTTTTTTTTTTTTTTAGATTTTATAAGGTTGCATGTGGGAATTTAAAAGTGGTTGTACAAGTATTGGACAACCCCTTTAAATACAGCTGAATGTGTTTATACCTGAAAAAGGCCTGATGAAACACTCTTGTAATCCTTTCAATTAATTGGGGCCTATGGTTATGTCTGATATATGTGCTGGGAGCCTTACCAGCACACAAAACTGATAGCCACAAAAAACCTAACCTTAAAACATCTTCAGTAAACAAAAATGCGGTAAATCATGTCATAATGCTACATGAATAGCCATAAAGTGATTGTAAGTTAGCACCCTCCGGACTTTTTATTTGCCCTATCATATCTGAAGGGGTTGGTCTATCATCTGCATTGTATGCAAAACCACTTTTGATAATAGATACAATTCTGCTATTTACAAATGCCGTTGCATGTGGTGGTATTTCAGAATTCATTGCAACACAATTCCCTGACCTTCTTTGTGTTCCATGGTTCTTGATAACTAAATAACTCAAGCAGTGTTGCCCCAAGTGACCACACGTCAGTCTTCATGTATGGAAGCCCATAACGAATCATGCATACTGGTGCCATAAACATGGCAGTTCCTCCAATAGGCCCAATTTTCTGAGAATAGGATCGGCTTCCTACTTTTAGAATAACCGTATCTCTTATGTTCACCATTCCTCAGTCTGTGAGAAAGGCTTTTTTAGTTTTTTGGTCAATCTGAAAAAGTAAAGAATATGTTCAATACAAAAATATTTCCCATTTACAATACGTTTGCATAAATGTACAATTGTATATGTCAATATGAACAAAATTGTCATTTAAACCTTTTTATTAATTGCTAAGAAATTAGTAGTTAAAGGTGAGAATTAATAAAAGTTTAAATAAATGATAGTGCAAATGCTTTGTCAAATATATTCTCTGCAGCAACAAAAATGTTTAAAAAAATGTTAGTTATCCAATACACTACTAAACCTCAGACAGAACAATAGAACAGTTTGGCCACCCCAAAAACATATTTAGTTACATATATGGTTTAATAAGCATGTAATAATAAAGATTTAAATATGTAATATTTTAATGAAAGTATTTATGCATGGGTCTCATTTGTTCTACTCATGCATGGGTCTCACCTGTTTCTTGATATCTCAGAAACAGTAGAAAGCAAATGGGACGGCACCAGAAACCATACGAAATCCACTGAGTGACGCTGACCAACGGACCGCTGATGAAGCAGGTATCACGACAGCTGTGGGCATACGGTGCTCAGCATGAAATAACGATGCAATCCATGACAAAAGAAAATAGATGCGGCACTCACCCAGAAGAATGCTGTGAATCGTGAATTTATTGAAGACAAGTTTTTACATACGTAAGGACTGCAGGTACATGAAGAGGGTGCGGTGTTGGAGTGAGGACGACAGCCGTTTCGCACGTATAGTGCTTCAACGGGTCCTGATAGTAGATTACGATACGTCATTTCCTTTTAAAGGATTTTCAGACGTATAAACAAATGACATTAATATAATTAAAATAGTGAAAATATTAGTGCAATAAATAGGTAATCTATATACAGATATACAACTATCAAGGTTTACATAATATGCATAAATCTTTAAATAACCACCTTACTTTACAAAAGTTCATTATCAAAAAAGTACATTATAAGAAAACTGACATATCCAGTCTATCATTTAAGCCAATTGGCCCCTGAGCGTTTGTATTGAGTATCCACATAGCTTCTTTTCGTAATAATATTTTATTTTGATCAACTCCCTGACCTGGATGCTTTATAATTTCTATACCAGCAAAATTAAGCAAATCAGGATTAGAACTATGTTTATCTTTCATATGCTGAATTAGTCTTAGGCATCCTTTGCCTGTAGTAATCGAGTTGTAATGCTCTTTAAATCTCGTATATAACGATCTAATTGTTTTACCGATATAAAAATATCGGCAAGGACAGAACAGGACGTATACCACGAACTTGCTCTTACACGAAACGAAATCTTTCACATTATGTGAAATAGAACCGATTTGAATAAGGTTTTTTAATAAATGGAGGTGACAAAACCTACAATTACCGCACTTATAATTGCCAGCCGGCATATTGCTTGTTAACCAAGTATTTCTCGGTAGTGATATTCTATTATATACAAGCAGGTCAGATAAATTATGTGTACGTCTATATGCAAATTTTGGTGCACCAGTATATATTTGTGCCAACTCTTTATCTGTTTGTAAAACATGCCAGTTTTTTCTTATAGACGCATGAATAACGCTATCCAGATTGCTGTGTTTATAGCCGAAAGAAAAACTTTCCGTCTTTTCTCTCAATCTATGATGTGATTTTCTTTTCAGGAAATCTGATTGGGACAATTTTTTTAATCCGATTTTCGGCTTCATTCAAAATTTGCTGCGGATAGCCTCTTTACGAAACATGTTTTAACTCATTAATTTGTTCATCGAATATTACATTATCGTTATTCAATTTGCGGAACCTGGCCATCTGGCTATAAGGAAGCCCCTTTTTTGTATGTAACGGGTGAGCACTCTCAAAATGCAAAACATTATTTGTTGCAGTAAGCTTTCTGAAAACTTTTGTCTTCAAAAAACCATCTACAACTTCTATTTTTACATCCAAGTATTCCAAGTTCATAGATCCATAACAAGAAGTAAACTTCATATTCTCTCTATTAGAAGTATTAAGGTATTCAACAAATTCATTAAATATCGCTTCAGTGCCATCCCAGATAATCATAATATCGTCCACAAACCTTGCAAAAAATCTAAAATATTTCAAAAATGGGTTATTAACATTATTTACATAGGTATCTTCAAATACAGCCAAAAAAAATTTGCATATGTGCAAGAAGTGGGCGTACCCATTGCTGTTCCAATTAGATGGTTATACCAGCTGTCCATAAATTTGAAAGAATTATTCGATAGAATGAACTCCAAACTTTCTAAAATAAAAGAAGTTAAATCTTGATCTAAATTTCTTTTTTGCAAGATATTACGAATGGCCTGTATGCCCCTATCCTTAGGGATTCTGGTGTATAGATTTACTACATCGATAGATGTTAATGCAAATGTGGGCTGCCAATCGATCTTTTAGGGCTGCTATCAAATCACCTGAATCTTTGATGTAAGAGGGAATAGTCTGCACTAACGGTTTTAATAACCAGTCTATATACTGGGATAGCCCTTCGGTAACTGAATTAATCCCTGAAATTATAGGGCGCCCTGGAGGTTCTTTCAAATCTTTATGGACCTTCGGAATACTGTACCAATATGGGTATTGCGGATGGTCAGGTAATAAACTTTCTGCACGTTTCCTTGTAAGTACACCTTTCTCTACATATTTTCTAAGCAACGATCTTAATTTTGTGATGTATTTACTGGTGGGATTATTAGAGAGTTTACAATAAGTGGTTTGATCGTTTAATTGTACGAGAGCTTCGTTTACGTAATATTCTTTGTCTAGCAGCACGATGTTACCACCCTTATCAGCTCTCCTGACAACGACATCATCCCAATCTTGTAATTCTTTTAAAGCCCGTAGTTCACTATTATTTAAATTTTTTGTAGGGGCCTGGTAGAGGATCGCTTCCTTTATTACCAAATCTTGAAAAAGGTCGATGACGTTGCCAGGAGAAACCGGGGGCATAAAACTAAACTTTATACCCCCTTGAAAGGGTCTTATCTGCGTTTTTGGTGTACTAAGAGTATCGGCAGAATGAAGTACTTCAGTGTCATTCAGACTAGGCAATAACGCTGCTTCATTTCTCTCAGCGTCTTCTTGAGGTGAGTATAACATAAAACCTAGAGAACCTATATTACTCTCCGAAGTCACCGATCTGTCACAACCACTGTGTAAACTATCCATATTGGGGGTTTGCTTTTTATCTTTATAGAAATGTTTTTGAAGATGCAACTTTCTCACACTTCTATATAAGTCTATTTTAAAACCCGTCAGATCAAACGGCTCAGGGAGGCAATAGTTCAGTCCTTTAGACAGCAACGAAATATGATCGGCATTTAAAGTTCTTTTAGATAAATTTAATATTTGCAAGTCATCTTTTACTGAATAGTTTCCTATATTTATTTCCTCCAAGAAACTTGCTTGCGTTTCCTCTTGATCTTTACGCTTTCTTCTCCCTCGTCTGATTTTCCTTCTAAAGGGTTTGGCAGCACTAGCTTTTATCACAGTAGCAGAATTCATTTCACCTGAATCCTCTGCCGCACTAGATTCAGAATCTGTAATCCAGCCGTCTTGTTTTTTCTTTATAAAACTCTTATTTCCTTTTTGATTACGGTTCTTGTAAAAAGAAGTTTGTCTTTTATTCTTATTCCATTTAAAAACTAAACCCATATCATAGTCGGTTTTATCTCTTAGAATTTTTTCTTTTTGTTGTTTAATCTCCATTTGTAACAGTCAGCTTTCTTTCCAATTTATTAATAAAACTTTTATTTTGACTTTCTGTTACTCGTGAAACAAGTTCCTGTTTTGCTTTTTCCAAATCTTGACACAATTGAGAATATTATTTCGTTTTGAGATGTTACTAAGAGCAGCAGACTACGGGAACATTGAAGGTGGATTTTTTCCCATTCTTCTTGAAAAACAGCATCGTGTTGAAATTGAGAAATTTCTTTAAAAACACGTAAACCTCTTGGAACTCTGTCACACTCTATGAATGATTTTAAAGACTTGATAGTCCAAAATAAACGCATCTCCTTTTCGCAAGCGTACAAATTTTTGTTTCTAAGGTTTTAGTACTGATAAAGGATGAATTACATTTTAAGTTGCAATCTGCAAAAAACTCCACCGCACCCTCACGCCCTGCCAAAATTCCATGCTTGTCCAAACCTGCATTCTCTGCCAAATCCATGTTTTCTTCCATAGTGATATAATCCAATCCTTTTTCTGAGAGTAAAGAGCAAACTCTCAATTAATTAGGTGCGTATCTAGTCCTGTGCTCAGTCCAAAGAACAAATATATGCAACAGAAACAGTAGAAAGCAAATGGGACGGCACCAGAAACCATACGAAATCCACTGAGTGAGGCTGACCAACGGACCGCTGATGAAGCAGGTATCACGACAGCTGTGGGCATACGGTGCTCAGCATGAAATAACAACGATGCAATCCATGACAAAAGAAAATAGATGCGGCACTCATGTACCTGCAGTCCTTACAAATGTAAAAACTTGTCTTCAATAAATTCACGATTCACAGCATTCTTCTGGGTGAGTGCCGCATCTATTTTCTTTTGTCATGGATTGTTTCTTGATGTCTGTTGTAAAATTTGAGATGAACCTCGGTGGGTGATTGGCATTCAAATTCATTTCTCAGGCAGGTGAGGATCTGTTCTACGCTGACCTTCTTGGTAGATGGCCAGGAACGGAATTTTTCGTCAGCCGGACCTTCAAGCTGTCCCAGGAGAAGTACTCGCTGATGGGGAGAGAGCGAGAAAAGTTCAAGAGTGTACATTAGCTTTTCTTTGAACCTTGCAAGGGTATGAAGATCTTCCCTGTAAGTTGGGAGACTAGGAGTTACTAGGGAGAACGACATGCCGGTCACCATAGCAGGGCCTGGAGCTAGGTCGGCGGCATTAGCCTGCTGGATTGGAGCACTAGCTGGTGACTAGTATGATGCAGAGTTAGGAGACTGTGCCTGGCCGTTATGAAGAGGATTAGATATTATGATAATGCAGGTACTGTCTCTTTAAGAATAATGGTGACACAGTAGCTTTAAGAGATGCACTACCATGCAGTAATAAAGGTATTGGCCTGCAGTCTGTCATATGGCGAGGTGCTGGTGTAACGGGCCAAATGACCCTTAGTCCATTCAAAGAAAATTCACCGCACACATTATTTTTTTGCATCACCACAAAAATACAGTTTTTTTGCAGTTCATGGGAACAGAAAAATAGAAATAGATAAAGAGCAAGAAAAAATTCTAAAGCGACTATATTTGAGTGACGTTTCGACATTTCCCAGGTCTTATTCAATACGTCAGAAAAAAAGGATACTTAAGTTGCATGTTCACACAATAGGATAAAATCAGTTAACCGTGACAATTTTCATAAAAACATTCCATATTACAATCCCAAATCTGTGTATAGCATTACATTATCCATATCTTACATTGTGCATATGAAAACTGTAGCAATAATGGCATTAAGCCTGAGAACCATCCACACCGTGGATGAGGTTAGGTAGGGTATACACTATAAAGTCAGTTAGTCCAAACATAATAATGACTGGTGTTAAAATCTTAATGCTTACTCAGTTGTTGTGAAATTGGATTTTGGGCTCCCCCGGTGGCCACTGGTGGAATTGAACTGGTGTGCATCATCCCCTCTGTTCACCTGTTTCCATCAGGATGTGGGAGTCGCTATTTAACCTTGCTCCTCTGTCACTTCCATGCCGGTCAACATTGTAATCAGAAGCCTTTCTGTGCATGTTCCTGCTGCTAGACAACTCCCAGCTAAGTTGGACTTTAGTCCTCGTTTGTTTTTGCATTTTGTTCCAGTTCACTGCTGTAGTTTCGTTTCTGTGTCTGGAAAGCTCTTGTGATCTGAAATTGCCACTCTGATGTTATGAGTTAATACTAGAGTCTTAAAGTAATTTCAGGATGGTATTTTGATAGGGTTTTCAGCTGACCATGAAAGTGCCCTTTCTGTCTTCCTGCTATCTAGTAAGCGGACCTCAATTTTGCTAAACCTATTTTCATACTACGTTTGTCATTTCATCTAAAATCACCGCCAATATATGTGGGGGCCTCTGTCTGCCTATCGGGGAAACTTCTCTAGAGGTGAGCCAGGACTATATTTTCCTCTGCCAGGATTAGTTAGTCCTCCGGCCGGCGCTGGGCGTCTAGGGATAAAAAACGTAGGCAACGCTACCCGGCTACTGTTAGTTGTCCGGCAGGTTTAGTTCATGGTCAGTTTAGTTTCCATCCTTCCAAGAGCTAGTACGTATGTTTGCTGGGCTATGTTCTCTAGCCATTGAGAACCATAACACTCAGTAATTTGTTAGTCCTGAAGGTAGAACTCGTATAAGCCACAAAGTCAACTAGTCCCAGTACAATAATGATTGACTTGTTGTTAATATCTAATACTGGGTAATTCCTTTAGTCATGGAGATAGATGCAGTTTGTATGGGGCTATTACCCTGATCAGGGTAGTGTGCAAAGTGAGCTGTGAAGAGACATAAAGATGAGAGTGAGTCTACTAACTTAAAGGAAGAAAGACCAGTCAGAGATGCAGTACCTGTATAGTCCCCAAGATGAGAAAAAAATGGCACTATGTTGTGGAGGCAAATACATGAATATTGTCAGATTTTTAAGAGATATCATGGATAAGTTGTTAAAATGGGGTTGCTGTACCTTTAAATCACATTACTGACGGCACTCCCGCACCTTGTCTGGCCTCCTGCTGCTGGTGTCTCAGGGGAATGAAATTGGAGGTTTATATGTGGGAGCTATCATGCAGTAACAGTCTCTGAGATGGAAGGTTCACCCTCTTGAATATAGCACTGCTGTGGATGAGAACGGTATTTCTGTACAAGTGAGATGGCAGGAGAGTAGAAGAGCTGGTGCAGGCAGGTTCCAAGCACAAGTACAGGCAGCAGCAGCACAGCATATACCAGGAGACAGCCATCAGTTTCAAGTTAGTCTGCAGTTCGACTTTAGCTATTAGATTTTCATCTATGGTGCGCCAACTGCTCCAAATCCAACTGATCATATATAATTTTTGGATCAAGGTACCCTGCCAAAAAATTATCAACTGTGTAGCATGTAAATCGCTTATTTATGTATGTTAACGGAAACTTGGAAGAGTTTCACCAGTAACTTGCTAGAACTGTCATCAAAATGTACTTCTTGGCCAGAATGTTGTGAACTACATCCAGTAAGACATTAACCCCTTCACCCCCAAGGGTGGTTTGCACGTTAATGACCAGGCCAATTTTTACAATTCTGACCACTGTCCCTTTATGAGGTTATAACTCTGGAACGCTTCAACGGATCTTGGCGATTCTGACACCGTTTTCTCGAGACATATTGTACTTCATGATAGTGGTAAAATTTCTTCGATATAAACGGATATTTGGCGAAAATTTCGCAATTTTCCAACTTTGAATTTTTATGCCCTTAAATCAGACATATGTCACGCAAAATACTTAATACGTAACATTTCCCACATGTCTACTTTACATCAGCACGATTTTGGAAGCAAATTTTTTTTTGTTAGGGAGTTATAAGGGTTAAAAGTTGACCAGAAATTTCTCATTTTTACAACATCATTTTTTTTTTTTAGGGACCACATCTCATTTGAAGTCATTTTGAGGGGTCTATATGACAGAAAATACCCAAGTGTAACACCATTCTAAAAACTGCACCCCTCAAGGTGCTCAAAACCACATTCAAGAAATTTATTAACCCTTCAGGTGTTTCACAGGAATTTTTGGAATGTTTAAATAAAAATGAACATTTAACTTTTTTTCACACAAAATTTATTTCAGCTCCAATTTGTTTTATTTTACCAAGGGTAACAGGAGAAAATGGACCCTAAAAGTTGTTGTACAATTTGTCCCGAGTACGCTGATACCCCATATGTGGGGGTAAACCACTGTTTGGGCGCATGGCAGAGCTCGGAAGGAAAGGAGCGCCATTTTTCTTTTCAATGCAAAATTGACTGGAATTGAGATGGGACGCCATGTTGCATTTGGAGAGCCCCTGATGTGCGTAAACATTGAAACCCCCCACAAGTGACACCATTTTGGAAAGTAGACCCCCTAAGGAACTTATCTAGATGTGTGGTGAGCACTTTGACCCAACAAGTGCTTCACAGAAGTTTATAATGCAGAGCCGTAAAACCGGTTTTTACTTACCGGTAATAGGATTTTACAGAGTCCACGACAGCACCCTTACGAGAGAGGGGATCCGCCCACCATCTGGACAGGAACCTACAGGATTTAAAGGGGCGGTCCCCCTCACCACTCCAGTTTGTGTTTCAGAGTATAAGGGACACCGCCCATTGAGTTAGTACATAAACATATATACTTAAACATTACTAAATACCACCACCTCTAAAAGAGTGATAACTAATAGCACACTTTCCAAAGAGTGCAGGAAACCAGTGATTAACTACGGGGGGAATGTGCGGGTGCTGTCGTGGACTCTGTAAAATCCTATTACCGGTAAGTAAAAACCGTTTTCCTATCGCCACGACAGCACCCTTATGAGAGACTTTCAAAGACTAATCACCTGGGAGGGACTACAGCACTAAGTACTGAACGGCCAAAGTCTAAATTGGCCTTACATGATAGATCAAGACGGTAATGATTATAAAAGGTGGAAGGAGATGACCACGTTGCCGCCTTACATATCACGTCTATGGAGACGTCAGTTTTCTCCGCCCAGGATGAGGCCATGGCTCAAGTGGAGTGGGCCTTGATGCCTTCTGGTGGAGTCTGACCTTTGGCAGTATAGGCAAGACATATTGCATCTCTGATCCATCTGGCAATAGAACCTTTAGTAACACTCGCCCCCTTCCTTGGGTTCTGAAAGGAGACAAACAGAGCCCTACTCTGCCTCCAGGGTTCTGTTTTGTGTAGGTACTCTAATACAGTTCTTCTAACGTCTAACATATGACATTTTTGTTCTTCTGCTGAAACTGGGTTATCACAAAAAGAAGGTAAATATATATTTCCTGACTCCTATGGAATTTAGAGGCTACCTTCGGTAGGTATGCTGGGTCAGGCTTCAAGACTAGCCTATCCTGAAAGATCATTAGATAAGGAGGGTCTACTGACAACGCTTGCATATCACTCACTCTTCTAGCAGAAGTGAAGGCTACTAGCAGGGCCGTCTTTAAAGTTAAATTTTTAATGGAGACAGAATCTTAACGGCTCAAAGGGGGGTTCTGTTAAAGCGTCTAAAACCAAATTTAGATCCCATGGCGGTAATCTAACAATATGAACGGGGTTACTCCGATCCATAGCTTTCATAAATCTAGATACCCATCTATTTCCTGCTACATTGCTGTTATACAATGCCCCCAGAGCAGATACCTGGACCCTAAGGGTATTAACCGCCAAACCCAACTCACGGCCTTTCTGTAAAAACTCCAGAATAGCCGGAATTGGAATTTTATCCGTAAAGGGCTGTTGGTGAAAGGCAAGAAATTTTTTCCAGACCTTACAGTAAATTTTAGTAGTAATTTCCCTTCGGCTACTTAAAAGGGTGGATATTAAAGCATCAGAAAATCCCCTCCTTTTCAATAATTCCCTCTCAAATTCCACGCCGTGAGATGCAGAGATTCCACATTGGGATAACGGAATGGACCCTGAGAAAAAAGATCTGGAATTACGGGCAACACCCAGGGGTCGGTCACTGACATTGCCCTGAGTAAGGAGAACCATGCCCTTTTGGGCCAGAAGGGGGCAATCAAGATTACCCTCGCCCTCTCCTTCCTGATCTTCCTGAGAACTAGCGGAATCAGACATAGTGGGGGAAATGCATAGGCTAGAGGGAACCCCCAATGAATCTGAAGGGAGTCCACTACGGAAGGGTTGTCCGCTACCCGAAGGGATGCAAACTTCCTGGTCTGTCTGTTTTCCCTCGTAGCAAACAGATCTATGACTGGTGATCCCCACAGACCCACTATCTGTTTGAAAACTAGCCGATTTAGAACCCACTCTCCCTGACGTAGAGAATGACGGCTGAGGTAGTCTGCCTGTATGTTGTGTTCTCCTCGTATGTGAACCGCTGAAAGAGAGCGAAAATGAGTCTCGGCCATATTGAAAATGTCTGTGGTGGTGATCATCAGAGACTTCGACCTCGTCCCTCCCTGATGGTTGAGGTATGCTACTACTGTCGTGTTGTCCAACTGGACTCTTACATGCGAGTCCTGAAGCAACGGTAGCCATCTGAGCAGGGTATTTCTTACTGCCGTGAGCTCCTTCCAATTGGAGGACTCTTGGGCTTCTAAGGGAGACCATTGCCCTTGAGTCCAAACATCTCCTATGTGAGCTCCCCATCCTATTGGACTGGCATCGGTCGTAATCATGTTGTCTGGTACTATTCCCCAACAAACTCCGTTTAAAATGGTGGCTAAGTATAGAACATTTGTCAGACTGTTTAGAGTGGTGGTAGATAGCCTGAGATTTCCGCTTAACCGACCTTGAAGGCTCTTCTCTGTATCCAGGACCTGGGCTTGTAGTACCCGAGTGTGGAATTGAGCCCACAGAACAGCCGGTATACACGCTGTTAATGATCCCAACAGGGACATTGCATCTCTCAAGGTCAGATTTGGTCTTTTTATCACCGTGCTGACTTTGTGTATAACCTTCTGCTTCTATTCTTCTGGAAGAAAACATAGCTGATTCTCTGAATTTAGCAGAATACCCAAGAAGGTCTGAATAGTCGATGGCCTTAGTTTTGACTTCTCTAGGTTGACCAACCAACCTAGGTCCTGTAGAGAAGATATTATACAGTTTAGGCGATCTTTACACTGGACAAATGAATTACCCACTACCAGGAAGTCATCCAAGTAGGGTATAACTAAAGTATCTTGCTCTCTGACATAGGCCATTACTTCCGCAATGACCTTAGTAAACACCCTTGGTGCCATAGATAATCCAAATGGCATTGCCGTAAACTAAAAGTGCCTGACCTGATCGTTTAGGCGCACCGCCATTCTGAGGAACCGTTGGTGATCTTTGTGAATGGGCAGATGGTAGTATGCATCTTTTAAATCCAGGACTGTCATATAACACCTGGGAAAAAGAAGTTTAGTTGCCGATTTAATTGATTCCATTTTAAAGGCATGGTATTGTAAAAATTTGTTCAGTTTTCGTAAATTTATGATGGTTCGAAAGGAACCATCAGGTTTGGGGATTAAGAATAAGGGGGAATAGAACCCCTCTCCCTCCTGATCTTTTGGAACCTCTACAATAACTTCTTTTTGTCTCAACATTTGAATTTCTTTTTCCAGGGCCTTCTGTTGGTTTAAGGAACCAGGGGCAGTCAATACAAAATAATCTGAAGGTCTTGCCCGGAACTCTAATTTTAATCTGGACCTAACTATACCCAGGATCCAATTACTGGAAGTTACTTTGACCCATTGAGTATAAAAATGCCTTAATCTGCCCCCTACTGGAAGGTCCGATCTATCGGTAATTTCGCCTACGTCTTGAAGAAGACGATGAGGTGTTGAAGTCTGAATTCCTCTTCTTCGGCTCCGCCGGCTCCCAATTTCGGGCTGAGTAAGGTCTCCGGTATGGGAAACGTCTCTTGAAGGTATTCCTAAAGGTAGGATTAAACACTTTAGGAAAACCCTTTTTCCTATCATCAGCCTTAGCTAGGATGTCATCCAGCACTGGCCCAAACAAGTACTCACCCCTACACGGAATAGTACATAGTTTAGCTCTAGCCTGCGCGTCCCCCTTCCAGGTTTTAAGCCATAAGGCTCGCCGGGCAGCGTTTGAGAGTCCTGCTGATCTGGCTGCAAGTTTTAGGGAGTCTACCGAGGCGTCCGCCAAATATGCCACACCTTCCCGAATCTGGGATAGTGAATCCAGTAACTTGTCACGAGGCACCTTAGTTTTTAGCTGCTCCTCCAGCTGGGCTACCCAGACCATAACTGATCTGGCCGTGCAAGTGCCGGCAATTGCCGGTTTGAAAGCCCCCGACGATGCTTCCCAAACCTTTTTAAGGAACATGTCTGCTTTTCTGTCCGCAGGGTCTTTTAGAAGGCCTACATCCTCTAGCGGTAAGGTGGTTGATTTAGATGTGGAAGCCACAGCCGCATCCACTTTAGGAATTTTAACCCATTCCGCCAGGATTTTATCATCAAAGGGGTACCTTCTCTTTGCTGATGATGGCAGGAAACCCTTATCCTGCTTATCCCATTCTCGCTTAACAAGTTCTTTTACAGTGTCCACTACTGGAAATGATTTACGGCTCCTTTGGCACAATCCTGCAAACATTAGATCTTGGGTTGACCTTGGCTCCTTGTTCTCTACAACCCCCATGGTGGTACGGACCGCTTAACTAGTGTGTCCATTCCATCCACTGAAAAACAAGGTCTCCCCTCTTCTTCTGAAGAGGATGGTGATGAGGAACGTGAACATTCACCCTCTTGCATAGACGGGCTCGATCCTGGTGATACTTCCCTGGACCTTTCATGCCGACTGCTTTTAAGGGAACTACTAATTTCCTCCCTTATAACTGCCCTGAGGTCTGATGCACGAAGGGGAGCCTCCTCTTCCAATGTCTGATAAATACAAGTTTGGCAGAGCCTTTTCTGATAACTATCAGGCAGGGGAACCGCACATTGCTTGTGCTTGGATTTAGCCGATTTCTTGGCCTAAATCAAAGCACAAGGACAGACAGGCTATATCAGCTACTTGGTTTCTTTGCAAACACTCACCAAGTGTTCTCCTGCCCCCGTACCACGCTGCTGCTGCTCCTGGAGCGGCTGCTGTCCTTCTTACGCTGGTCAGGCACCTCCACCTGAAGGTGCTCTGTATCCGCAATCGAAGACATAACTGCCGCACATTCTTCTGCAGACACCGCTGCTTAATACAGGCAGCCGCGCCTCCTCCCCCAGCATACCCCGGAAGTCTTACCATCCACTTCCGGGTCCTCTTGTATGAAGGACGCTGAGCCAGCGCCGCGCGCTCAGACAGCGCTGCGGCGTTCCCGCAACCCAGGGCAGCCTGCCCGACCCCTGGGAACACGTACCACACGACCAGACGAGGAGGGGTCTGAAAAAAGAACACCCTCGACGCTGCTTCCAGAGTCCCCAATTCTGCCGTTCTCAAATAAACCGCGCAGAGGCATGGTGGACCCGGGTAAGAGAATCCTGCAGGCTCCCGCCATCCGGACAGGAACCCAAACTGGAGTGGTGAGGGGGACCGCCCCTTTAAATCCTGTAGGTTCCTGTCCAGATGGTGGGCGGATCCCCTCTCTCGTAAGGGTGCTGTCGTGGCGATAGGAAAAATAAAAAATCATATTTTTTCACAAAAATGATCTTTTCGCCCCCATTTTTTTATTTTCCCAAGGGTAAGAAGAGATTAGACCACAAAAGTTGTTGTGCAATTTGTCCTGAGTACGACGATACCCCATATGTGGGTGTAAACCATTGTTTGCGCGCAGGGCAGAGCTCGGAAGGGAAGGAGCGCCATTTGACTTTTCAATGCAAAATTGACTGGAATTGAGATGGGACGCCATGTTGCGTTTGGAGAGCCCCTGATGTGCCTAAACATTAAAAGCCCCCACAAGTGACACCATTTTGGAAAGTAGACCCCCTAAGGAACTTATCTAGATGTGTTTTTGAGAGCTTTGAACCCCCAAGTGTTTTGCTACAGTTTATAACGCAGAGCCATGAAAATAAAAATTCCTCTTTTTCACAGAAATGATATTTTAGCCTCCAGCTTTGTATTTTTACAAGGGTAAAATAATAAACTGGACCCCAAAAGTTGTTTTCCAATTTGTCCTGTGTACGCTGATACCCTATATGTGGGGGTAAACCACTGTTTGGGCGCATGGCAGAGCTCGGAAGGGAAGGAGCGCCGTTTGGAATGCAGACTTAGATGGATTGGTCTGCAGGCGTCACGTTGCATTTGCAGAGCCCCTGATGTACCTAAACAGTAGAAACCCCCCACAAGTGACCCCATATTGGAAATTAGACCCCCAAGGAACTTATCTAGATGTGTTGTGAAAACTTTTAACCCCCAAGTGTTTCACTACAGTTTACAAAGCAGAGCCGTGAAAATAAAAATCCTTTTTTTCCCACAAAACTTATTTTTTAGCCTGCAGTTTTGTATTTTCCCAAGGGTAAGAGGAGAAATTGGACCCCAAAAGATGTTGTCCAATTT
The DNA here is from genome assembly GCF_051348905.1 of Ranitomeya variabilis. Lineage (NCBI taxonomy): Eukaryota > Metazoa > Chordata > Amphibia > Anura > Dendrobatidae > Ranitomeya > Ranitomeya variabilis. The sequence continues at coordinate 819,517,149 of NC_135232.1, read as the reverse complement.
GTCCTGAGTACGCCGATACCCCATATGTTGGGGTAAACCCCTGTTTGGGCACACGGGAGAGCTCTGAAGGGAAGGAGCACTGTTTTACTTTTTCAACGCAGAATTGGCTGGAATTGAGATCGGATGCCATGTCGCGTTTGGAGAGCCCCTGATGTGCCTAAACAGTGGAAACCCCCCAATTATAACGGAAACCCCAATCCAAACAAACCCCTAACCCTAATCCCAACCCTATTCCCAACCGTAAATGTAATCCTAACCCTAACTTTAGCCCCAACCCTAACTGTAGCCTTAACCCTAGCCCCAACCCTAACCCTAGCAATAGCCCTAACCCTAGCAATAACCCTAGCCCTAACCCTAGCAATACCCTAACCCTAATGGGAAAATGGAAATAAATGCATTTTTTTTATTTTTCCCTAACTAAGGGGGTGATGAAGTGGGGGGTTTGATTTACTTCTATAGCAGGTTATTTAGCGGATTTTTATGATTGGCAGCCGTCACACACTGAAAGACGCTTTTTATTGCAAAAAATATTTTTTGCGTTACCACATTTTGAGAGCTATAATTTTTCCATATTTGAGTCCAGAATCATGTGAGGTCTTGTTTTTTGCGGGACGAGTTGACGTTTTTATTGGTAACATTTTCGGGCACACGACATTTTTTGATCGCTTTTTATTCCGATTTTTGTGAGGCAGAATGATTAAAAACCAGCTATTCATGAATTTCTTTTGGGGGAGACGTTTATACCGTTCCGCGTTTGGTAAAATTGATAAAGCAGTTTTATTCTTCGGGTCAGTACGATTACAGCGATACCTCATTTATATCATTTTTTTATGTTTTGGCGCTTACACGATAAAAGCTATTTTATAGAAAAAATAATTACCGTATTTTCCGGCGTATAAGACGACTTTTTAACCCCCGAAAATCTTCTTAAAAGTCGGGGGTCGTCTTATACGCCGGGAATTGTCTTGTACGCCGGTGTATATGGTGGGTGGGGAGGGGGAGTGATCCTGATGACGAGGGGGCGTCTCACAGGAAAGTGAGTAATCCCCATTACCTTATCCTAGCGGTGCAGCGTGGGGGTGTCAGTGCTGGGAGCGGCTGTGTTCTGGTGCGGCGGCTCCTCTTCTGTGTGGGGCCTCTGTGCTGTGGGGTGGCGGCGGCAGCGGCGTATCTTTATCCAGTTGGGGCTCCTCCGGCATCTCCTTAGCCCTGGAGGCCCCGCCGCAACTCCATCGGTGCAATGTGGTGGCCTCCGGGAAAATGGCCGCTGCTCAGATTCAGATCTCGTGTCCCGAGATTTCGGGACGAGATCTGAATCTGAGCAGCGGCCATTTTCCCGGAGGCCACCGCATCGCACCTATTGAGCTGCCTCCGGGAAAATGGCCGCTGCATTGCACCGATGGAGTTGCGGCGGTGCCTCCAGGGCTAAGGAGATGCCGGAGGAGCCCCAACTGGATAAAGATATGCCGCCGCCACCGCCACCCCACAGCACAGAGGCCCCACACAGAAGAGGAGCCGCCGCACCAGAGCACAGCAGCCGCCGCACCAGAGCACAGCAGCCGCCGCCGCCACTCCCAGCACTGAGACCCCCACGCTGCACCGCTACGATAAGGTAATGGGGGATACTCCCTTTCCTGTGAGACGCCCCCTCGTCATCAGGATCACTCCCTCCCCCCCCCAAAAGGCACATATTCACCGGCCCTATAAGACGACATAGGGTGTATAAGAAGACCCCCGACTTTTAAGAAGATTTTATATTTTAACTGGTAAAGTTGGGGGGTCGTCTTATACGCCCAGTCGTCTTATACGCCGGAAAATACGGTATTTTGGTATCGCTTTATTCTCAGGACTATAACTTTTTCATTTTTTTGCTGATGATGCTGTATGGCGGCTCGTTTTTTGCGGGACAAGATGACGTTTTCAGCGGTACCATGGTTATTTATATCTGTCTTTTTGATTGCGTGTTATTCCACTTTTTGTTCGGCAGTATGGTAATAAAGCGTTGTTTTTTGCCTCGTTTTTTTTTTTCTTACGGTGTTTACTGAAGGGGTTAACTAGTGGGGCAGTTTTATAGGTTGGGTCGTTACGGACACGGCAATACTAAATATGTGTACTTTTGTTTTTTTTATTATTTAGATAAAGAAATGTATTTATGGGAATAATATATATTTTTTTCTTTATTTAGGACTTTATTTTTTATTTATTTTTTTACACATGTGGAATTTTTTTTTTTTTTTTTTACTTTGTCCCAGGGGGGGACATTACAGATCGGTGATCTGACAGTGTGCACAGCACTCTGTCAGATCATCGATCTCACTTAGAGTGCAGCAGGCTTACCAGCGCCTGCACTGAGCAGGCACTCGGTAAGCCACCTCCCTCCCTGCAGGACCCGGATGCCACAGCCATCTTGGATCCGAGACCTGCGGCGAGGAGGGGAGGGAGCACATAGTGCCGGATGTCAGCTGCGATATGCAGCTGACACTCGGCCGCGCTCCCCCCGTGAGCGCGGCCGATCGCGTATGACGTACTATCCCGTCGGTGGTCATACGGGCCCACCCCACCTCGACGGGATAGTACGCCAGATGTCAGAAAGGGGTTAATTATTCACAGATTCAACTTACCTTGAACCACAGGTAGTCAAATGAAAACATGTTCAAGTCCTGCACATAATCTGAAATAAAAAATCTGAACTCTGTATAGTTCAGAAGCGAAAAGGAAAAATCACTTATTTTCATGTGTGAAGATAAACATGGTAAAATGAGGTTAATTATGTATTAGGTGTGTTTGCATAGTTTACCGACAAGGTATAAAACATTTTGAAATCAGTTTGGGAGTTAAAGTGACTAGTTTAGTAAAAAGCCTGCTTACCACGTCAAGGTACTAGTCTTGAGCAGGATGTTAGTAATGGGATTAACACTTGAAAACCTAAAATGTTCTGTAGGTTGATTTTTATAAGGGTGGTTGGCCAATGTTAAATATTCTCTGTATAATTTTGAATTGAAACGTTAACACAGAAATAAACTTTGGAATACATTTTTTATCATTTTCATTCCTGTGAATTTGAGGTTTTCAAACTTATACTAAATTTGCCTCCACACATATAACACAAAAATAATGGAGGACTTTACATGAAAATAACTTATGCTAGTGTTAGTAAACAACCATTAACATATTTTTTTTTTACATTTTTTTTTTTTGCTACTTTAAAGTTAAGCATTAACATATAAAAGTGACAACCCATGACTTTTGTTTCCTGAAAGATAATGAAAGATATTCAAGTCATAATTGTCATGGATTATAGGAAAGTAATTTCAAAATGCTGACTCCAAAAATCATTAAATTAACTAATATGAAATTTTAGCAAGGCACTTGGGAAACACTGTTGGCTCACTGGTACACTTTTTTTGTTTGTGACTATAAAGTGAAGACAGTATTCTTCAGAGCCTAATCTTAAAGGGCCACTGTCACCCCCCTCCAGCCGTTATAAACTAAAAGAGCCACCTTGTGCAGCAGTAATGCTGCATTCTAACAAGGTGGCTCTTTTAGTTTTTGGTTAAAGTATTCCCAAAATAAAGCGTTTTGAAACTTATCCAAAATACCTGTCTTTAGCCAGGGAGGCGGGTCCTCACTCCCCAGCTTGAACCGCTACTCTGCCGTCACTCAAATCTTCAGGGGCTTTCGGCGCCGCCCCCTCCACGCTTTTTTTGCTTCAAAACCGGCGCCTGCGCTGTGTTTAAGCTCTGGCCGTCTGACGTCCCAGCCAGGCTTGCAGCCTGCACCTGTGCGGGCATTGCAGCCTGCGCCTGTGCGGGCATTGCAGCCACCCACCTTGGGAATCCCAGCCCCGCAGTGTGTTATGCATTATGCAGTGTGGGGCTAGGATTCCTTGGCATGCGCACTGCGTGTGTCAGCCTGTCACCCAGGTCCCCCGCCTTACAGTGTCTGTATACTGTATTCAGCTGATCGTGCCTCCTCATACAGTATACAGTACAGTATACAGACGCTGTAAGGCGGCGGACCTGGGTGACAGGCTGACACACGCAGTGCGCATGCCCAGGAATCCTAGCCCCGCACTGCATAATGCATAACACACTGCGGGGCTGGGATTCCCAAGGTGGGTGGCCGCAATCAGGGCCGTATTTAGAGTTTCTGCTGCCCTAGGCACTTTTCGTGCTGCCTCCCCCATTGGCGAGTATGACTAATGCAGACACTATCGGCAGTGACTTAGGCTACTTTCACATCAGCGATTTGACATTTGCGGCAGATCCGGCAGTTTTTCCACATCCGTAACGGATCACTTATGGCAACACTGTGTTCGGCCTAATTTATTCCCTATGGGACTTGCGGCACTTGCGGTTTTGCTGCGATCCGGGAAATGCGGGAAAACAGGAAAAAAAAATGCTGCTAGCAGTGCTTTTTTTGTCTCACCTCAAGTGCCGCACATGTCCGCAAGTCCCATAGGGAATGAATGAGGCCGAACGCAGAGTTGCCGGCCCGTAAGTGATGTTATTGCAGTTTTTCTTTCCAATTAGTTTTTATTGGGTATATATCAAAGGGAAAAAAAAACAAAAAGCAAAACATAAACAGTAACATAAACAGTATCTGAGTAACTGTAATGAAAATATGTTTACAGCAGGCATAAGCGTACACCCAGAAAAAAGAAACCGTCGAGTAGCTCTTTGAGTATATATCAAAAACATAAACCGTAACATGAACAGCATCTGAATAACTGTAGTGAATAAATGTCCACAGCAGGTGTAAATGTTCATTTAACGGCAGAAACCGTCAAGTTGTTCTTTCAACTGTAGCCATTTACCCCATCTGACCTGAAAACAATCCTTGGAGAGAAGGTTTGTATAGTAAATTTTTTCGTATATAAAATGTCTGTCAATCAACAATATTAGGTGTTTCACATTGGGGGGACGAACATTATTCCATTCCCTGGCAATCAAGTAGCTCGCAGACATTAAAATATGGCTGGTTAGAAATCTGTCCGATTTGAGTTGGTTTAGATTGATGAGTAGTAAGGCCATATCAGGGCGTGGTGACATGGTCTTTTTAATCAAAAATGAAATTATCACAAAAATCTCAGACCAAAAGCTTGTAAGGAGGGGACAAGACCAGAAAGTATGTAGTAAGTTTGCTGACTGACCACATTTTCTCCAGCACATCCCATCATGGCCTTTAACAAAATGTTTCAGTCTATTAGGAGTCAAATAGTATCTCTGGGTTAATTTGTAATGAGTTTCAAGGGTATTTGAGCATCTGGAGGCTTTCGCCGCCAATTTAAAGGATTGTGACCACTGAAGTGGCGAAATTTTTATATTTAAGCTTTGTTCCCATTTTTCAAAGGGACCCGAGACACTAAAAGTGTGTTTGTCAGTTAAGATATTGTAGAAGGCTCTCAAGCAACTTTTACTTTTCGGAGGTGGATTCGTAAGGAAGTTAATGGCAGTTTGGTTAAAAAATATTTTCTTGGGTATGCCTGTTTTTAGTCTTTTATATTCCTCTTTAAGAAAATAATAGTGCATGAATTCACTACTGTTAATTTTGAATTTGTCTTTCAGTGTATGGAAGGAAATAAATTGATCATTTTCCACCATATCATAGATGGATTTAATCCCTTGACTTGACCAAGTTTCAAAGTGGGATCTAAGTGAGGGCCTAATTGGAAGTAAATATGAGATGGGAAGTGGTTTAGCAGAGTGAGGGAGTCTGTTAGATTTATGAGATTGGAAGTATAACCAGCTTTGAATCGATGCTCTAATGATGGGGTTATGGATGTCTTTGATCTTTTGTTGTTTTATGAAAAAATTGTATAAATATAGAAGGGGTTCTTGATTAGGCATGGAAGCAAGTTCCATTTTAGGCCATTCCAAATTTTCAGTGTTTTTAAACCATAATTTGGTTTGCTCAAGTATAATGGAGTGATAATATGCATTTATATCAGGAAGGGCAATTCCACCATTCTCTTTGGAGCGGATCAAGAGTTGTTTTTTTATTCTAGTTTTCCCCCCAGACCATATATATTTATTCATTTGGTTGGTTAAGTTTTGTAGAGTAGGTTTGGGAAGTGGTATGTTATTGCAGTTTTTCTGCATCTGTCGCGTATCAGCCGCGAACAGAGAAAATCGCTGATGTGAAAGTCGCCTTAGCAAACCTTTCCATTAGTTGTCATGTGAGAATCTGGTGGATCTCATACACTGTACATGGTCAGTTGATTCTGCCACGGTTGCAAGGTTTGGCTGACAGATTTTTAAGGGGAACCTGTCAGTCGATTCATACTACCAACACCACGGGCAGCATCAGTCAGACTGCAAACAGGGACGTTTATCTCTGCAATGCTCGGACGTTTCAGAGAGAATAGTGTGAAGAGCTGGATGGGTAATTTAGTGAGAGGACGGACTAATCTGTTGCTATCGTCTGTGGGCTTCTCACTCCATGTCTCTAGATCAGGGGTGGGCAATTTATTTTCCCCAGGGGCCAGATGAAAGACCATGACTGTTGTGGAGGCCGAACCAATAGCATGAAAATAATTCTACTCAATATGAATTAATATTAATTGTATCACTTAATATTGAGCAGAAATAAGTATGCTGACACCCCCCTATATATCTTTAACCCCCCCACAGCCCCTTATATACAGCATGAGCCCCACACAGCCTCCCCATATACAGCATGAGCCCCACACAGCCTCCCCATATACAGCATGAGCCTCACACACCCTATATACTGCATGAGCCCCACACAGCCTCCCCATATACTGCATGAGCCCCACACAGCCTCCCCATATACAGCATGAGCCCCACACAGCCTCCCTATATACAGCATGAGCCCCACACAGCCTCCCTATATACTGCATGAGCCCCACACAGCCTCCCCATATACAGCATGAGACCAGCCTCTCATCCCCTCTCCTCACCAGCCTCTCATATCCTCCCCTTAGCAGCCTCCCCTCTCCTCACTCACATCAGCAGACTCCCGTCTCCTCTCTCCTCTCCTTTCCAGCCTCTCCTTTCCAGCCTCTCCTCTCCTCTCCTGCCTCTCATCTCCTCCCCTTAGCAGCCTCCCCTCTCCTCACTCACATCAGCAGTCTCCCATCTCCTCTCACCTCACTCCTCTCTGCAGCTTCCTCTGAGTCCTCACACACTGCCCGCCTCCTCTCCCTGCTCACCGCCGACTTCAGTAGCTTCTCCCACAAACATGACCTGCTTCTCTGCAGTCTGCTCCAGTGCTCCTACATTAAGAAGAGCGCGCAGCGTGTCACATGACCGGCGTCAGGACCATGATGCACTTGGGCGTGCTGCTGCTTAAAGGTACAGCACCCATTTCTGCCCCATACAGTAGTCAGGGCTGTAAAACCCTGATGGCAGCCCTGCGCCCAGGGCTGCCACCAGGAATTTCAGGGCCCCATACTGGCAAAATTTTTATGGCCCCCTTGAGACTCCGCCCAGGCTACACCTCAGCTCCGCCTCCACCCATCCAATCTTCCACAATCCCACTGCCCACCCTTGGAAAAACTCCACTTCTGCACCGTGTCCTCACCAATCACAAATTATCAGTTCCCATCGAATATCAGATCACATACATAACCAACAGCTTTTGTTTTGGCCAAAAGATTTTTTCATATGCCACCACGGCAAGGTAGACTCTTTTGGGACAGTAATACTCTAACCTATTAAAAATTTATTTAAATATCCAATACTCTTTTTAGGTATATTTTTATTCAAGGGAATGTGTCACATACATTTTTTTTAAATGAACAATAATACCATATACAAGAGACAAATACTGTCACACCATGACAAGTCCACATACAGTATTACCATTAGAGATAAGTAAATTTGCTCAGGTTACCTCTTATTTGGCATGCTGCAGAGGGAACCTGCGGACCAATCAGATGTTCGGCTCAGCAGCTGCATGTGTCGCGGCTGTGTGACAGTCACGACACATGCATGAAGAGCACAACAAACAGGCCATCCATGCATGTGTCTTGACTGTGACACAGCTGTGACACATGCAGCTGTGGAGCCGATCAGCTGAATGGCCCGCTCTATCCAGGAAGCTTGCTGAATAAGAGGGAACCCGAGAAAATTTGCCTATCACATAATGAACAAATAATACCACATACAAGGAACAAATACCGCCACACCATGACCGGACCACATATTATCACCACACAATGACCTATAATACTACATACAAGGGACAAATACCACCACACCATAACCAGACCACATATTACCATCACATAGTGAACAAATAATACCACATACAAGGGACAAACACCACCACACCATGTCCAGACAAAATATTACCACCATATAATAAACAGATAATAATGACAAACTGAAAGGATCTGCCACGTAGTGTATGTCAGATTAATGTTCTATTGTTGAACGGAAAAAATTGAGACCCAGCGGTGGCTTCCAGAAGAGGAAGATGACAGCGCATGTGCCATTCTCTCCATTCATTTCTATAGGAACTGAGAAAATTTCTGAATGACCCTGGTGGGACATTTATGTATGTAACATAGATTATATACCCCATCAATATGCCATAAATATCCCTGATGGGACAGGGAACGTTCTAATTACATGGTCAAGATATACAGACATACACCTGTACTTTAGTCAGAGATAAGTATACCCTAATATAACCAATTCTACCCCCATAAAGTGGCCATATTGTGCTCAGATAGCAGGTGGACTTTACAAGAGTCTAGAGCACTGATCAGCCTGTTCTTGGGAGAGATAATAAAGACCTTTCTGCCATCTTCACTAAATGTATGAATAAATTGACAAATGGCTGACACCATTCATCTGTGTCCCTACGGGTATGTGTCCACGTTCAGGAAACGCTGCGTTTTTGATGCAGCGTTGAGCCGCAGCATCAAAAACGCAGCGTCCAGATCTTACAGCATAGTGGAGGGGATTTAATGAAATCCCGTCTCCACTGTGCATTAAAAAACACATGCGTTTTTCCCGCAAAAACGCACATGCGTTGCGTTTTTTCAGAACGCAGCATGTTGCTACAATGAGCAAAACACGCAGGAACACCGCAGGTGACCTGACAGTGACCTCAGGTGCATTTTTGGTCAGGATTTTACCTGCATAAAATCCTGACCAAAGCCTGAAGCAAACCTGAACGTGGACACATACCCTACCAGTCTAATCTTGGCTGATCACTGCTGACAGTATCAGACTGTATGGACGCATCTTATTTAGGAGGGGAATGGCATTCCCTAGTTGTCAGTTAGGCCTGGGATACAGATTTTGCAATGCGACTGATTAATTTAACCCATCGAGTGACAGCTGCAGTTCTAAGAATTGCACGGCACACAGTAAATGGCTTTGTCCAGCAGCTGTAGCCATATAGGTAACATCAGGTTGTGTCTGCTTAAGCCAGGCGCTATACACACATTTCCTGGAGTAACAACAGAGGATGTGCACAACAAAGGGTCCACAGGCATTATATATTAAAGTGATTGTCCACTACTAGGACAACCCCTTCTTGATGTTAATGTTCAACCCCGATAAAATAATAAAGCCTGTACTCACCACCCGTGCGGCGTCATTCCTGTGGTGTCGGCATTTGCTCTCCCCAGGGCTCTCGTGTGGTGTTGGGTCATACATGTAATAGTTTGTGAAAAGATAAAGAGACCTCAGTGACCATATAACACTGATATGATAATCACTGCAGACCCTGACCGCACCCCTCTCTACACCTACATATAGTGAAATAACCGCGGTTTTACTGCGTGGACTAGTCCATCCATTATATAATGACCATAATGATAAACATGAGAATGCAGAAACACTGGATCCCACCTGTGCTCTCAACTTGTTCACATACTGCTATTTTGGATGCCGGTTTTCTGCTAAAAAAAAAATGCAGTGTTGGCAGGAAACATGCTACGCACATTATGTTCATTTTTGATGCATTCATTTAAAAAGGTAAAAGAAATGCAGCAAAACTCTGGAAGAATTGACACGCTGCAATTTTTTAAAAGAACACACAACACAAGAAAAAAATATTTTGCGGCTACTGTAAAATGCTCACTTATATACATACAGTATACAGGTATATGACGTCTACTCACGCATTATAGATGAGGTGTGCTATTAACCGCTTTCTGCCAGCTGACGGAATAGTACATCAGCTGGAAGTATCCCCCACTTTGAGGTGTGCTCCGGCGCTAAGCCCACCACCCTTTCGCCCCAATCAAAATTTGAAAAAAAGAAAAAAAATCAATCCTACACATATTTGATATCACCGTGTTCAGAATCGCCCGATCTATCAATAAAAAAAGGATTAACCTGATTGCTAAACGGTGTAGAGAGAAAAAAAATCAAAACGCCAGAATTACATTTTTTGGGTCGCTGCGACATTGCATTAAAATGTAATAACAGAGAACGTATCTGTACCAAAATGGTATCATTAAAAACATCAGCTCAGCGTGCAAAAAATAAGCCCTCACCCAACCCCAGATCACGAACAATGGAGACGCTACAGTTATCGGAAAATGGCGCAATTTTTTTTAGCAAATTTTTGAATTTTTTTTTCACCACTTAGATAAAAAAATAACCTAGACATGTTTGGTGTCTATGAACTTGTACTGGAGAATCATAATGGCAGCTCAGTTTTAGCATTTAGTGAACGTAGTAAAAAAGCCAAACAAAAAACACGTGTGGGACTGCACTTTTTTTTGCAATTTACATAGTTACATAGTTATTAAGGTTGAAGGAAGACTGTAAGTCCATCTAGTTCAACCCATAGCCTAACCTAACATGCCCTAACATGTTGATCCAGGGGAAGGCAAAAAAAACCCATGTGGCAAAGAGTAACTCCACCATCGGGAAAAAAATTCCTTCCCGACTCCACATACGGCAATCAGACTAGTTCCCTGGATCAACGCCTTATCAAGGAATCTAGTGTATATACCCTGTAACATTATACTTTTCCAGAAAGGTATCCAGTCTCCTTAAATTTAATTAATGAATCACTCATTACAACATCATACGGCAGAGAGTTCCATAGTCTCACTGCTCTTACAGTAAAGAATCCGCGTCTTATTATGCTTAAACCTTCTTTCCTCCAGACGTAGAGGATGCCCCCTTGTCCCTGTCTCAGGTCTATGATTAAAAAGATCATCAGAAAGGTCTTTGTACTGTCCCCTCATATATTTATACATTAAAATAAGATCACCCCTTAGTCTTCGTTTTTCCAAACTAAATAGCCCCAAGTGTAATAACCTATCTTGGTATTGCAGACCCCCCCAGTCCTCTAATAACCTTGGTCGCTCTTCTCTGCACCCGCTCCAGTTCAGCTATGTCTTTCTTATACACCAGAGACCAGAACTGTGCACAGTATTCTAAGTGTGGTCGAACTAGTGACTTGTATAGAGGTAAAATTATGTTCTCCTCATGAGCATCTATGCCTCTTTTAATACATCCCATTATTTTATTTGCCTTTGTAGCAGCTGCCTGACACTGGCCACTGAATATGAGTTTGTCATCCACCCATACACCCAGGTCTTTTTCATTGACGGTTTTGCCCAGAGTTTTAGAATTAAGCACATAGTTATTCATCTTATTACTTCTACCCAAGTGCATGACCTTACATTTATCCCCATTAAAGCTCATCTGCCATTTATCAGCCCAAGCTTCTAGTTTACATAAATCATCCTGTAATATAAAATTGTCCTCCCCTGTATTGATTACCCTGCAGAGTTTAGTGTCATCTGCAAATATTGAAATTCTACTCTGAATGCCCCCTACAAGGTCATTAATAAATATGTTAAAAAGAAGAGGGCCCAATACTGACCCCTGTGGTACCCCACTGCTAACCGTGACCCAGTCCGAGTGTGCTCCATTAATAACCACCCTTTGTTTCCTATCCCTGAGCCAGCTCTCAACCCACTTACACATATTTTCCCCTATCCCCATTACTCTCATTTTATGTAACAACCTTTTGTGTGGCACCGTATCAAAAGCTTTGGAAAAGTCCATATATACTACGTCCACTGGGTTCCCTTGGTCCAGTCCGGAACTTACCTCTTCATAGAAGCTGATCAAATTAGTCTGACATGAACGGTCCCTAGTAAACCCGTGCTGATACTGGGTCATGAGGTTATTCCTCTTCAGATACTCCAGCATAGCATCCCTTAGAATGCCCTCCAGGATTTTACCCACAGTAGAGGTTAAGCTTACTGGCCTATAATTACCGAGTTCAGTTTTTGCCCCTTTTTTGAATATTGGCACCACATTTGCTATACACCAGTCTTGTGGTACAGACCCTGTTATTATGGAGTCTTTAAAGATTAAAAATAATGGTCTATCAATGACTGTACTTAGTTCCTGCAGTACTCGGGGGTGTATCCCATCCGGGCCGGGAGATTTGTCAATTTTAGTTATTTTTAGACGCCGCTGTACTTCCTGCTGGGTTAAGCAGGTGACATTTAATGGGGAATTTTTATCACTAGTCATATTGGCTGCCATGGGATTTTCTTTTGTAAATACTGATGAAAAAAAGTCATTTAGCATATTGGCTTTTTCCTCATCCTCATCCACCATTTCACCCAGACTATTTTTAAGGGGGCCAACACTGTCATTTTTTAGTTTCTTACTATTTATATAGTTAAAGAATATTTTGGGATTATTTTTACTCTCTCTGGCAATGAGTCTGTCTCAATTTTTGCTGCCTTGATTTGCTTTTTACAGAATTTATTTAATTTTCTGTATTTATTTAATGCCTCCTCACTACCTACTTCCTTTAATTCTCTAAATGCTTTCTTTTTGTCCCTTATTGCGCCCCTTACAGCTCTATTTAGCCATATTGGTTTCCTCCTATTTCTAGTATGTTTATTCCCATACGGTATATACTGTGCACAGGTCCTATCCAGGATGCTAATAAATGTCTCCCATTTTCTTTGTGTATTTTTGTGTCTCAGGATATCGTCCCAGTTAATTGCACCAAGATCCTCTCTCATCCGTTGGAAATTTGCCCTCCTGAAGTTTAGTGTCCTTGTCACCCCCCTACTACCCATCTTATTAAAGGTTACATGAAAACTTATTATTTTGTGATCACTATTCCCCAAGTGACCCCCAACCCTTATATTTGATATGCGGTCTGGCCTGTTGGTTAATATTAGGTCTAGCAGTGCCCCCCTCCTTGTTGGGTCCTGAACCAGTTGTGAAAGGTAATTGTCTCTCATAGTTGTCAAAAATCGATTACCTTTACTGGAACTGCAGGTTTCTGTTCCCCAATCTATTTCAGGGTAGTTGAAGTCCCCCATAATAATGACTTCTCCTTGAGTCGCAGCTTCATCTATTTGCTTTACGAGGATATTCTCCATTGCTTCCATTAGTTTTGGAGATTTATAACAAACCCCTATCAGTAATTTATTATTTTTTCCCCCTCCCCTTATCTCCACCCACAGGGACTCTACATTTTCATTAAATTCACCTATATTGTCACGCAGGATGGGTTTTAAGGAAGATTTTACATATAGACACACCCCACCCCCTCGCTTATCTGTACGGTCATTTCTGAACAGGCTATAGCCCTGCAAGTTAACAGCCCAGTCATGGCTCTCATCCAGCCACGTCTCAGATATCCCCACCATGTCATAATTATGCTCCAACAACATTAGTTCTAATTCGTCCATTTTGTTGGCGAGGCTTCTGGCATTAGTATACATGCACTTGATGTTACTCTCTGTACCTCTATTCTTTCTTAAATTATTAACTGTTCTAACCCTACCCCCCATGCCACCGCCACCCCCAACTTCCTTATTTGTGCCCAGGTCTCTATCTGCACTATCTTCCCCTCCTATAAAATGAATACCCTCCCCCCCAATCCCTAGTTTAAACACTCCTCCAACCTTCTAACCATTTTCTCCCCCAGCACAGCTGCACCTTCCCCATTGAGGTGCAGCCCGTCCCTAGCGTAGAGCCTGTAGCCAACTGAGAAGTCGGCCCAGTTCTGCAGGAACCCAAACCCCTCCTTCCTACACCAATTCTTGAGCCACTTATTAACCTCCCTAATCTCCCATTGCCTCTCTGGCGTGGCACGTGGTAAGGCAGTATTTCGGAAAATACCACGTTGGAGGTCCTTGCTTTCAGCTTGCAGCCAAATTCCCTGAAATCATCTTTAAGGACCTTCCACCTACCTCTAACTTTGTCATTTGTGCCAATGTGCACCATGACCGCTGGGTCCTCACCAGCCCCTCCCACTAATCTGTCCACCCGATCAGCGATGTGTCGGACTCGAGCGCCAGGTAGGCAGCACACCGTCCGACGATCCCTGTCTTTGTGACAGATTGCCCTATCTGTTCCCCTAATAATTGAGTCCCCCACTACCAGCACCTGTCTGGCCTGCCCTGCTCTCCTTTTTCCCTCCTTACTGGAGCAGTCACTCCTCCGGCTTTCAGAGGACATGCCTGGCTGCAGCAGTGCTACCCCTGTACTGGCACCCCCCTCATCTGCCAACTTAGCAAACTTATTGGGGTGTGCCAGATCAGGACTAGCCTCCCTGGCACTCTTCCCTCTACCCCGCCTTCTATCTGTCACCCAGCTAACTGCCACACTGTCCTGCAGCTCCATCCTACCATCCCCCTCCTCATCTATCCCATTGAGCGTCTGCTCTGTGAGCAGAAGACTCCTCTCCATATTGTCTATGGATCTCAGTGTTGCCAGCTGCACATTTAGATCCAGTATCTGGGTTTCCAAATGCACAATGTGCTCACATCTCGCACAGCAGTATGCACCCTCGACCGGCTGGTCAAGGACTGCATACATGTGGCAAGATGTACACTGGATGGCATTAACAATTGTGGAGCACATTTCCTAATGGGGATTGCACCACACAGAAACGTTAATTAAAAATAAATACAAAGTATTAAATAAACAACAAAAAAAGCAAAAAAAAAACAGAAGCAATTCCTCCCTTGGAAACTCCCTGATTCCAAAGTCACTGAATCACAAGTCACACACTTACCGCCGTTCACACTTACGCTCAGGTCACACTCAGCTCGCTCACACTCGCTGTGCTGAAGATTTATAGATTTTTTTTTTCTCTCTATCTCCCCTCAACAGCAATCCACCTTGCTGTTCAGATGCACTTCCAAAAAGTTCTCCACACTTGGAATTTTTTTTCCCCGTTTTCTGTTACACAACGTGGTAAAACCAATGGTGTCATTCAAATATACAACTCGTCCCGCAAAAAACAAGCCCTCACATGAACATATTGATGGAAAAATAAAAAAGTTATGTCTCTGGGAAGGAGTGGAGCAAAAAACGAAAAAAGCCCCGAAAAGATGAGGCTGTTTGAGTTTGATAATTCATGAACATACACGCGTTGTGTGCTGGTTTTAGGGTACAGAGCGCAGCGCTCATCTGCAGATGGCCGCTCTACAGTTGCTGTACACTGATAGCACCACATATACCAGCACCCTCCAGGGGAACCTTTATCGGGGGGGGGGGGGGGGGTCTATTACACCAGGGGTCCAATGGGAATCTGCCAGGAAGGGTTAATTATTACTTCGGACCTGATCACACATACACTAGAACCATAGGCAGGATAGGCTCACACACTTATTTATCAACAGGAAAATACATATACTGTACATTCCATACACTATATACTACAGATACAAGGATCATATATATATAGATATACTGTATACACACTATACATTCCATACACTATATACTACAGATACACTATTACATATAGAAATATCATCTGCAGTATACCCATACACACACATTTACAAACAAGAAAATACATATACTGTACACTACAGTGTATATTACATACACTATATACGCATAGTTCCGTACACACACTATTATATATACCTATGCTGCAGGGCCTGGCCCTTCACCACCTGCCCCATCATCCCAGGACAGCGGACAGACAGGGCAGCAGTCAGCAGAAGACTATGATGGCTGCTTCCTCTTCCAGTATAGACACTTGTCACCCCCTCCCCTGGTCCCGACTGCAGCAGGTGATGAGTACAGGGAGGCACAGCAGTTTCCAAACCAGTACTAGAGGGACAGTGTAGCATAGTGCAATGCTGGCAGCTTGTTCCCACAGGAATAGTGGGGTCCCTCCTGCAGCCCAGTCAGAAGCCCTAGTTCTGGAGCCAGTATCACTGAATTGCTCACCTTTTCTGGCTCCAGCCTCTTCCTGCAGAGCTCCGGTCAGTCACTGTTGCCATCTTTTTCAGGAGTAGAGGGTGAGAGATGACAGAGGCGGAGCCAGTCCCGAGCTCTGCACATAACTAGTGCCACTGCCTAGCACCTAGTGCATCGCATCTGCTGCACTGAGTGCAGCCACATCAGAGAGGAGCGATGCAGTGTCAGCTCTAATGCCTCCAGACCAGCAGGACAGTGCCACCCCTGTCCCTGGGGCCCGGTTATCAGGAGGAAAAGAGGTGGGGCCCGAAGTGTGTCAGACATGCCTGCGTGTCTCAGTAAGTCCGGGCCCTCCCTCCTTGCCTCTGATCACCGGGCCTTCCTTGCCTCTGATCACCGGGCCCCTTATACAAGTAAGGGTTGTAATGCCCTGATGGCGGCCCTGCCTGCGCCCGAGACCCCCTCCCCCCACAGCAGCCGGGACTGAGGTGGGTGGGCGGGGCGACCCCGGACTTTAAAAAAACAATTTTTTATTTATTTTTTTTTTTTAAACTTGCTCAGGTGCCGCCCCCTGCATTGTCCCCGCCCTAGGCACGTGCCCTCAAGTGCCTAGTGGCAAATACGGCCCTGGCCGCAATGCAGGCGCAGTCTGCAAGCCTGGCTGGGACGTCAGACGGCCAGAGCTTAAACACAGCGCAGGCGCCGGTTTTGAAGCAAAAAAAGCGCGGAGGGGGTGGCGCCGAAAGCCCCTGAAGATTTGAGTGACGGCAGAGTAGCGGTTCAAGCTGGGGAGTGAGGACCCGCCTCCCTGGATAAAGACAGGTATTTTGGATAAGTTTCAAAACACTTTATTTTGGGAATACTTGAACCAAAAACTAAAAGAGCCACCTTGTTAGAATGCAGCATTACTGCTGCACAAGGTGGCTCTTTTAGTTTATAACGGCTGGAGGGGGGTGACAGTGGCCCTTTAAGGCTGTATCGAATTATTTTTTTCATAGTAGCTTTTGAATGTTGTTTTTATTTTAGAAATCACGTATCTAGTTTGATTTTACACTTTTAATATCGCATGTAGGGCATACATGGTTCTTTATATCTTTAATTTCTGTTGAGGTGACTTTTACACAAGAATAGTGAAACCAATTCCGTCAGATTACACATTGACACTGAGATGCTTTTTTTCTTTGAAATGTATGGTTTTTACTGAGCATATTTTCCAACTACAGGAATCATTTAAACCTTCAAAGCTGATAGAAACAGATATGCTTTCGATGGAAAATGTGTATTCTCTCAGCTTTTGTAACTTTTCAGTAACTTGTTGTCTTCTTGGTAACAGTTTACTTGGACATTGTGTTTTCTTCTGAATCAGAAACTGGTCATACTGATCAGCAACCCACAGGCGTGTTTTTTTTTTTTTTGAAGAGAAAATTCTGAGGTTGCTGTAACCTTCACAGATTGCTAGTGCGAAAGCTGTGTAAATGACAAACAGGCCACAATCGTATGTATTTCTTTGCACGTCTGTGTCAGTGACATTTAAAAACTTCCAATCATCAGGAGTAAAAGGTAAACTGTCAGTCAAACTTGATGTTTTCCATGGAGAGAGTCAAACACAAACCAACTTCTTATTGAAATCTATTACACCTAGCTTCTAATGGAGCCCACGTGTCTCAGGTGATGTATTAAAAGGAATAAACAGAGCATCACCACTGAAGAACTCTGTGTTGTGAAATAATTGTAAAACTCCATCATATCGCCCCAATGCGATTGAACGATGATTATCTGGTTGCAGTGCACGTATCTGGAGCAGGCCTTTGCTTTTCAGTGATATTTGACTTACTACTGAACCAATAATTTCATCAGATATCCATTGTCTTGGCTGTAGGGACTCAATAGTTGAAATGTCCACTTTTGTAATTTTGTTCCATGGATAATAATTGTTTTGAGTCTCAAGTATTGATTTGTTCCTTATTAATGAGGAATTTTTAAGGTCACTGGTTTCTTCTTTTCCTCCTGCAACAGTAACATTGGATGTAGTAATTTTGGATTTGAGAGGTTTGTGCATTGTACTTTCATTTGTTGAATTAGCATATTGATCTTCATATCCCGTGTGTAGTAGTCTGTCTATTAACTGTTTCGTGGCCTTATTTATTCTTGAAAGTAGTCTTGATTTTTGGCTTGTTGGTAACAGGTGATCTCTTTTCATGGAGAGCTTTGTTTGTTCCATTTCTCTTGTGATAACACTAGGTCTTCTGAAGATTTACTTGAATGCCGTGCTTGTTGGTTTTTGTTCTTCTTAACGGTTGACAACTTTGCATTAAGTTTGTAAGATTTAATTCCATCTTCGATATTCGCTTGGAGCAGTCGAAAAAAAAATAACCAACGTGGTACCTTAACCTTTTCTGAATTATATGTATCAAAAAGCTTGGCACTCAATAATGCTTGTAGAAAATAAAGTCATTTATTATACATCTGGATAGACAGATCAGCGGTAGCTCGTTTCTTGCTAAACATTTTCGGTCCTTTGTGGACCTTCCTCAGAGCAAGTTTATCTACTGTACTACAGAGATTATACAAAATAGAAAAAAAATATATAAATGTCGATGTCAAAGCACATTACATAACAATATAAAACAAAGAAACAAAAAACATAAATAATTGCATTGTATGTCAAAAAAATGAAATAACTGTGACTGCAGCTGTTCAACTAGTTTCCGGAGAAAAAAGCACAGTGTTTCCAGGGAGATGAAGCACAAAGCGTGATGTCCATTGACTACAGAGTCATCAGTACCAACTTGAGATCCTAATAGAAAAGGATATAGTGGAACAGAGAGACGACCATATGTGCTCCTTACGGATCTAAGTAGGTGTAGTAGATAAGCTGATGTCTTATATGTAAAAGGGGGCACCACGGATGCAAAAGTGGGATCACCCTGACCTCCAACAAATGAGACCCAAAAAACAAAGGAAAGTAGAGGTCATGCAAATGGGGATCACCACACACAGGATTTAGCAAAAATAAACATAATTTTATTGATATAATATAATGCATAGGAAACAAGTTATAAAGAAAAACACACATTAAAAACAATTAAAAAGGAAACATACTTGTTCCTTAAGACCACAGCCCTTAATAGGGCTTACACCCGCGCCAAAAGTAATGGGGCAATGTCCAATAAGATAATGCCTATATGAACATCACTGTGCATGCATATATAAAACCATAGGGCAAATGCATTTATACACCTGGGGCAAATACATAACTGTTTGTTCGGATGGACAGAATGACAAGAAATACCATCAATGCGTGGCATATGCACAGTTTGTGCCAAAATGGTTGCTGCAAATGCAGCCCGAACTGCTAACTCTAAATGGAGGCATGTACCTTACTTAGGATTTTCACCTCTGTATATGCCTAACTCGCATCACCGTTTCAGGCTGAGAGCGAGTAAATGTACAAGGAGCCCCATGTGCAACCATGCAATACAATACCCAAAACCAGTATGGTGTGACCCAGTCAATAAAGCGCAGGTGAAGCGGAGACCCGACGCGTGTCGCCCCTCAAAGGAGGCTTCGTCAGGGCTGAGGTATCGTGATGCATACTAGAGACGTGCCTAAAGAACAAGGCCATAATCGTGCTCTGGTGGATCGTGCCAATATCCTATGATCTGGAGAAGAGAACGTAGTGTCAAAAGCAGAGTAATAAAACACAGAAGCAATCTCATCAGTTCAGGAAAAGCAAGATATAGAAAATTGCAAGGAAATACAGTGACAATGGAATTGCTGCCCATGATGTGTGTCCTGTGATGCTAAATAAGCTGATGCGAGAAAATAATCACCTGGAGTGTAGGATCTGAACTTATAATCAGATGTATGAGTATATTGGCAATATATGTGGAGGCAAATTTCAGAGGCTGCAATGTTGAAAAAGATTCAGCAAAAAATTCCCCAGCTTAAAGAAACAAAACAAACAAACAAAAAAAAACACATGGTAAGTATAGGATAATGGTGGACAAGCTTACCAGTAATGGAGACCGTGACTGTGAGCAGGATAAGCTGCTTGGGCATGCAATGTGCCCACACTGTGTACTAAACTGGTGAGACAATGGTGGTGGGTCAGTGTAACGCACTCAAATAATGGAGAAGCATTTAAAAGGGGGGAATGCCGTGTGTGCTTACCGTTCTGTTGCCTGGAGCGCTGGTGGCGTGCTGAGACGCTGAGGGAGGCGTGCTGAGACGCTGAGGGAGGCGTGCTGAGACGCTGAGGGAGGCGTGCTGAGACGCTGAGGGAGGCGTGCTGAGACGCTGAGGGAGGCGTGCTGAGACGCTGAGGGAGGCGTGCTGTGAGTGTGGCTAAAACTTCCTGATATTTAGCTTGGAGGGGGGCATTATCACATGCAGCTGCACGTCAAGGCGGTCATGTGATCACAGTGTGGGTGTGTGCAGGAGCAGGGTGTTGTGAGCCTGTATGAGGATGTAGACGCTGCTGGCTCCATGTAGCAGAGGGGAATTAGTGTGTGGACACAGGAACTAATGCATATGAGGGAATGGTCGCTCCTGGATTAAAAAAAGGAGAGGGATGTAATGCTAATGGTGACAAGGTTCCCAGAATAGGTGTTGTCATGTGTGGAAATGGACGTGGGCTATTGTGACATACCAAAGGCGGCTAGGAGAGAACTTATTGGAGAAACTAAGCAATAGGTAAACTGCTGAAGTATGATATATTATACCGTGGATAGCACGGGGTGCCCAAAAAGAGAGAATAAGTGCAGGACTAGCGGTTCTATAAGGAAAAGAGAACAGATTAACAAAAGCACATGGATTACAATATAAATTGCAACAAGGCATGAATTACAGTGCAAGGGTTCAAATGCAACGAATTAAATACAACATGATGGTATCACATATAAAATGATGGTATCATATAGTTGTCCATTGATCACAGAAAACCGGAGGTATCGTAATCTCTATTTAGTCCCCTAGGTTCCAGAGTCTGCAGGGAAAGAAGCATGAGGCGTATTGGATTTTTAAACAGTTTAATCCTGTTCTGTCCCCTTCTATTAGTGTCCACTTGTTCTAGAGCCTGGAACCTCAGTTGTGCCAGATTATGTCCTGCATCATGGAAGTGATACGGAAGGGGGAGATGGTTCTTCTTGCACCTTATGTTAGATTTATGTTGTGATATCCTATCACGTATGGCTTGCGTGGTCTCACCCACATATGCAAGGGCACTTGATCATGTAGACCACATACGTGGACTCACAGGTGAAGAAACCTTTCACCGGGTAACCCTGGCCCGTGTGAGGGTGAAAACAATGATCACCCTTCTGGATATTGTTGCATTGGACGCATTTGAGACAGGGAAAAGTGCCCTGTCTCTGTGTTTGTAAAAATATCTGTTTTGGTATCCTGATGCTGGACCCGATATCAGCCCTTACCAGTTTGTCCCTAATGTTGGTGGGTCGGCGGTAGCAGGGGAGAAAAGGTTGTTGGAACTCGGGGATGTTAGGATAACTCTTACTGAGAATGTTCCAGTGTTTATGTAGTGAAGCCTGGACCCGCTTGGAATAAGGGTGGAACGTATTAACAAAGGGTATGCGCGGAGTGGAGACCCTGTTTCTGGGGGTTGCATGTCTTGCAGAGGTCAGGAGTTGTGATGGATAGCCCCTGGTGGAAAATTTCTCTTCCATTTCATCAAGTCTTAAGGTACCGTCACACAGTGGCACTTTTGTCGCTACGACGGTATGATCTGTGACGTTCCAGCGATATCCATACGATATCGCTGTGTCTGACACGCAGCAGCGATCAGGGACCCTGCTGAGAATCGTACGTCGTAGCAGCTCGTTTGGAACTTTCTTTCGTCGCTGGATCTCCCGCTGGATCGTTGTGTGTGACAGCGATCCAGCGATGCGTTCGCTTGTAACCAGGGTAAACATCGGGTTACTAAGCGCAGGGCCGCGCTTAGTAACCCGATGTTTACCGTGGTTACCAGCGTAAAAGTAAAAAAAAAAAAAACAGTACATACTTACATTCCGGTGTCTGTCCCCCGGCGTTCTGCTTCTCTGCACTGTGAGCGCCGGCCGGCCGGAAAGCGAGCACAGCGGTGACGTCACCGCTGTGCTTTCCGGCTGGCACAGACACAGTGGAGAGAAGCAGAACGCCGGGGGACAGACACCGGAATGTGAGTATGTAGTGTTTGGTTTTTTTTACTTTTACGCTGGTAACCACGGTAAACATCGGGTTACTAAGCGCAGCCCTGCGCTTAGTAACCCGATGTTTACCCTGGTTACCCGGGGCCTTCGGCATCGTTGGTCGCTGGAGAGCTGACTGTGTGACAGCTCCCCAGCGACCACACAACCACTTACCAACGATCACGGCCAGGTTGTATCGCTGGTCGTGATCGTTGGTAAATCGTTATGTGAGACGGTACCCTAAGTGTCTTCCTGGGTTACAATCCTTTTAACTCTCTGAAATTGTGAAATAGGTATGGACTTCTTAACGGCTGGGGGGTGAAAACTAGTATATTCTAGTAAGCTGTTCCTATCTGTGGTTTTAGTGAACAGATCTATAGAGTCTATAGAGAGGATACCTTCTATGTTCTTTTGTAACATGGTGTCAAGGAAATTGATCTTTTCCATACTGTACTGTAGGGTAAATTTGAGTTCGGGCCAAATACTATTGATGTGGGAGTCAAAACGTAGAAGTGTTTCTATTGGTCCGTCCCAGATACAAAAGATATCGTCTATGAATCTCTGCCACAATCTGGAGTGTTGCATGAATAATGGATGATTATACACACAATCCTCAAAAGCCGCCATGTAGGCCACCACATATGGGGGGCACTACATTGGACCCCATCGCTGTCCCGTCGCTGAATGTAGAACGTGTCCTGGAACATAAAATAGTTTTCCCTGAGGACTAGGTCCAACAGGTCAGAACAAAATCGTCTAATCCTAGGGTCAGTGTTGGCATCCGCCAACAGTCTATCAGTGGCCCTCATCCCTTTGATATGTGTAATGGATGTGTACAAACTGCTCACATCCCAGGTGGTAAGAATGGCCGTTGAGGGGAGTGGGCCCTGTCTTTTAATTAGATTGAAGAAATCACTAGTGTCCAGGAGAAACGATTTTTTTTGTTTAGTTAAGGGTGTTAAGATCTTCTCAAGTGTCATAGCCAAGGGGGACAGGATGGAGTCGGTAGATGATACTATCGGTCGGCCTGGTGGTTTGTGTTAACTTTTATGTATTTTGGGTAATACATAAAAGATAGGGATGATGGGATCGGTCTTGACGAGGTAATTCATAAGTTTCTTATCTATGGTGCCTGTTATGATCTGGTGGCCTAAGAGCGGCATGAGACGTACTCTGGAGAATGTGGTAACTGTACTGACTGCAGACCCTGGACTTAACACCGCAACTAGAAGTAGCCGTGGGATGTACCTACCAATCCTAGACACCTCGTAACAGCCGGAGGACTAATTAACCCTATAGATAGAAAAGGGAAAACTATCTTGCCTCAGAGAAAATTCCCAAAGGATAGGCAGCCCCCCCACAAATATTGACTGTGAGAGGAGAGGAAGGAACATACACAGGCTGAAAACAGAATTTAGCAAAGGAGGCCAATCTAGCTAGATAGAAAAGATAGGACAGAGAACTATGCGGTCAGTATTAAAAATACTAAGAAATGTCCACCACAGATAATACAAAAAAAACTCCAAATCTAACTAAAGACTTGGAGGGTAAATCTGCCTCTCCAGAGATTCCAGCTCGGCTGCATAAATCCTTACACAGATTAAGCTGGACAAAAAAAAACATGCAATGCACTGAACAATGAGGCCCACAACATGTGGGCAGAAAATTTCTGCTTGTTTATCTTGAAGAAATGAACTGCAAGCAGGGGTGACCAGGAAGGAATGTGAATCCTCCAGAAACAATGAACAACTGGCACTCACCAAAGGGTGAGGTCAGACTAAATAGCCCCGTCCGAAGTGGACGCACCTGATGACTGCTGTGAAGGACAAACAGCAGCACTACCACTTATAACCACCGGAGGGAGCCCAAGAGCAGAACCCACAACAGAATTCACAACAGGTGCCTTCTTATAGGTGGCGGTCAACTACGGATAGAATTTTGTTGGCTATGGTGTTTGTAGGATTATATGGAATGGCCTCATATACCCTGGTGTCCCCCGAGTTGTCTTTGAACCCCCGCCATGTAATCCGTTTTGTCCATAACGACAATTGCCCCACCCTTATCAGCTGGTTTAATGATAAGGGATTTGTCAGTGGATAACTGTTCTAGTGCTGTCTTTTCATCACGGGTCAAGTTTGTGTGGTGATGGAATTTACCCTGGTTGACCTCACGGTTAAGGGTGTCTATGTCCCTATCAACCAGGGAGATAAATGTCTCAATTGGAGGGTTGTCCTTGGGTGGCATATAGGAGCTAGATTTGCGTAGACCCAACTCATTGAGCTGTAAAAGGGCCGAAGTATCCTGGGCTGCTGTAATCATTGGGTTTTTAGAGAAGTGAGCTTTTAACCTAAGGTTACAGTAGAATCTTTGTAGGTCTAGATTAAGTTCAAAAAAATTAAATTTATACGATGGGCAAAAAGAAAGGCCCTTTTGTAATAAAGAAAGATGGTGTGTATCTAGATTCTTGGAAGAAATATTAATGACTAGAGGTGGTTGCCTACCTGGGATCTGGTTGTCACTTGGGTTCTTGTGTCCCCGGCGGCATTGCCCCCCCCCCCGCCTCGCCTTCCTTTTTGCCGGCCTTGGCTGTTCCCTACATAGGGGTTGTAGTCGAGTTGTTTATGGAGCCAGTTCGGCTGTCTGAGCCAGAAGAGCTTTGGGAGGTGCGTCGTTTGTAAGAATGCTGTTTGTCCCTCCATTGGTATACTCGATTCTGTAAGTAGTCCTCCGTGTCTCTCAGGAATTTTGCTCTCTTCTTCTCCAGCTCTTGTTGGTGATTTTGGAGTGTAGCTTGGTTTTTGGATTTGACTTCTTGGTACTCCTCCTGTGACATGGTGCTTGATAGTTGATTCTCTATTGCTGAGATCTGGGTATTTACAGTATCCAAACTTTTTTGTAGATATAATAGGGTTAAAGTCATTAAGTAGGAACATTTGTTCAATATTTGTTCGAATCTTGTGCAGTATTCTTTGTCGTCTTTGAAGAAAGTAGGTTGGAGAGGGACTCACAGGCCCCTCGGGATGCGCTGAACCCGTAGGTATTCAGCTATGGTGATGGTGTGCAATTCAAGATTAATTGCCCTCTTAGTCTCTCTCTCTCCAGGTCCCTGTGTTTGAGTTCCTGTGTAGGAGTGTGAAGGAAATCGCTTGATGCTGTAACTTTGGAAGTGATTTCAGCTGCTTCAGAAGCGTTATAAAAGAAAGTCTCACTTGACATAATGAATAGGTGCCCGTGTGAAGGAAAGCGTAACAAGAACAAGTTACACGGCACTCTATAAATTTGTGAGAAGAGGTTCTCAAGTAGGGTTTCCAGCCCTTTAAATTAAATGTATCAAAAAGCTTGGCACTCAATAATGCTTGTAGAAAATAAAGTAATTTATTATACATCTGGATAGACAGATCAGCGGTAGCTCGTTTCTTGCTAAACGTTTTTGGTCCTTTGTTGACCTTCCTCAGAGCAAGTTTATCTACTGTACTACAGAGATTATACAAAATAGAAAAAAAAGAAAAATGGGATCAAAATATAAATCTGTTAATGTCAAAGGACGTTACATACCAATATAAAACAAAGAAACAAAAAACAAATAATTGCATTGTATGTCAAAATAATGAAATAACAGTGACTGCAGCTGTTCAACTAGTTTCCGGAGAAACAAGCACAAAGCGTTTCCAGGGAGATGAAACACAAAGCGTGATGTCCATTGGCTACAGAGTCATCAGTACCAACTTGAGATCCTAATAGAAAAGGATATAGTTTTTTTTCTATTTTGTATAATCTCTGTAGTACAGTAGATAAACTTGCTCTGAGGAAGGTCCACAAAGGACCGAAAATGTTTAGCAAGAAACTAGCTACCGCTGATCTGTCTATCCAGATGTATAATAAATGACTTTATTTTCTACAAGCATTATTGAGTGCCAAGCTTTTTGATACATTTGATTTAAGGGGCTGGAAACCCTACTTGAGCACCTCTTCTCTTAAATTTATAGAGTGCCGTGTAACTTGTTCTTGTTACGCTTTTCTGAATTATATCATGTTTCAATATCTTTAAACCAATTTTCAACATGGCAGTTGCTTTCACGATTTAGTTTATCATCAGGTTGGATTGAATTATACAAGATTCCTGTCCACAGTGGAATGTAGGGTAGTTGATACTTGACAAAATAATCTACACCTTCAGGGCAGTAAAGTGGGTTATTTGCTTTTGGATTATTGATTTTTCAGAAACAAATTCCTCTTCATGCTTCAGCTTGAGTGCTGAAGTGTCTTCCAAATGGGGAAATCTTGTACAAGGGTTGTTTTTAGTGTACTTTCGTCCAGTAATCCTGCAGGGGACTCTTTCGCTTGATTGAATCTCTTCATGAAGACGAAATCCTAGTATATTCTGAATGCATGTGTAAGTTTCAGATGTTAAGCATATACTACATACTGTATGTCTGAAAATATTTTTTCGATGGCAGGAAGGCTTGTACATTCTTGCATTTGTGCAAATGCATATTTCAACACGTGTCACATCTTTATGTATTAATAAACGTGACAAATGATCACAAATTGCTTTCATTGCATGGGCACAGCAGATAAAAATTAGACATGTCTGTGGGTTCCAACATTTTTGCTTTATGATTTGCCAACATAACTCTAAGTACTCAGAAATAGAAATTTCGTTAAATGACAAATTTACAGATTGTAGAAGGGCCCAGCTATGATCAGTAACCACACGAAATGGTGCCAAATTAAAACCGGTGGTATGCATATGCCTTTTTAAGTAACTCAACAGGAAGCATACAACAGGCACGTTGTTCATCTGCGAAAAACTCTGCTAATGGTAAAGGTGGTTGAACTTTCTTGGGATGTTTAAACCCTGCAGCATAATACAACATTTTCTTCTCCCTGTGTACATTCTTTGTAAGCAAACCTGTGGCATCAAAGTATAAAACACATTCATGGAAGTTTGCATAATCCTTGAAGGGCCGAATTTGTTGTTCACTGTAGTGCTAACATAAATGGATTACCTGGGTTCAGTTGAATGTACCCACTAAGTTTACATTCATAATTTTGATTTTTGTTGGTATATATTCTGGAGGCTTCAGTGTCTTCTAGTAGGTTATAGGAAAATCTTTGCTTTAATTTTGCTTCATATGCTGCTTGTTGAAAAACATGAAGATTCTTAATGTCAGTTATATTGCCAGTTTCATTTGACACTTCATTTCCTTTATGCACATGATCTTGGTAAGTTTGGCCAACTAGTGTAGCACATTTTGCTGCTTCTTCTCTCTTAGACTTTGACAAGTTCCGAGACTGAACATCTGAACTCTTCGTAAACTGGCATGTGTGCACTTTTTATTTGCAATAACACTTTCAGTGGAAAGAGATTAGGTTCTTGGTCCATACGAAAATGGAAGTGTGAACAATCATTAACTTTGCAGCATGTTTTAACATTTAGATATGGGGCCCTTTGCTTTCTGGATCCTGTTTTCTTGAGCTGGTTGTAATAAAACTTCAATGCACACTGTAGCCAAAACTCTCTCGCTTTATTATAAAACATGTTGCACCAGTCTCCAATCAACCACTTCCTATTCTGTGGTCTAATGTTCTCCCACTCACATTTACTTAGAAGAAAAGTAGTTTTCTGTGCTTTGTGCTTCAATGGTTTTACTCTTTTTTTTTTTTTTTTGGGGGGGGGGGGGGGTTTATCTTGCACCTTCACGCAGACACTGCCATTCCATGATGATTATGACAGTCTTTCTCGGTTTTTCGTGATCAGCATGGAATTTTCTTCCTGAGTAGTTAACATGGATTCAGTGGAAACATTGTCTTTAGCTGTTGGGGTCTTTTTATAACATGAATTTTCTTGTTTACTAGAGTATGAGCATGATGGTACAGTAGGGTGTATCCTTTTGTGATGGTGAATTGCATAGACACTCTGACCTTGATCAGAGGTTGGTGTTGAATGTACAAAACGAAGCTTGCAATCTTGTTTCATCAGTTTTACTTCTATTTTGGAAAACTGGATTTGACAAATCACTTACATTGGATGATGTTTCAGGGAGGACATTAGAACTCCTTTTCCTTTGAGGGAAACCATAAGAAGGACCTTCTTTCAAAGCAGCAGACACAGTAGTTTGAACATAAGGCTTCACATCAGTTAATGCTGAGGACCCTGCATCTTCAATTGCTGAAAGGTCACAAATGCTGCTCTCTTCACTTACAGCAGTTTTACTTAGTGAAGTTTCTGAATCACTGTTGTGCAGTGCTTCAGGAAAACCACGAATGGCAGTATCGTGACTACTAGGTGTTAGAGATTTTTCATACAACAGCACACAGCAGTTCTTCTGAATACTTTCCTCATAGTTTGTAATTTGTTCACATTTAACAGAAGCATCATCTAACACATTTATTTCATGTTGTTTGTCGAAAACCACAGTTATGTATTGGCCTGAAGCTGATGTGCCATAATGTAGTATAGCACCAACAAGTTTGTAACGGAGTTCCATGTCCAGGTCAGCTCCTGTGCTGTTTAAAGTCAAAACATGGTCAAGCAAGACAGTGGATTCATTCCTTTGTTGTGAAGATCCCACATTTCTGGCTACCTGCATCAGAAGGTTTTCCGATGGATTATGAAACTTAGGATAAAAAATGCACACACTATGGCGCTCGCCACAAGAAGGGAAGGGGGCCACGAATAGGTGATGGAAGGAGTGGGTATTTGACTGGACACCCCTAGCTGCTGGGACCACACAGGATCTGTGCCTATCCTGGGAAGAAAATGTGTATGCTATAGTGTCACAAGCCGGACAAGGTGGACCGCGCTCAGGGGTGCGGGCTGAGTAGTGATAAGTGGCAGGAGGCTGGTATTAGGATGGGTTCCACCTGGGTTGCCACTATATCCCCAGACCTGCTATGAGTGATGATATAATATTGTAACAAATGTGTATGCCTGTGTCGGCTATACACAGAGGTGCTTACCTAGCTGCGTATGTAGTAGCGCTCCAGCGTCCTAGGTGTACCCCAGACAGGCGTCCGCTGTATGATCTGATGCGGCGTCCGTGGGGGATGAAAGAGCGGGGGGGGGGGGGTTGTTGAGAGGACTCTGTAGCTGCCGCGGTACCTGGGAACCCCGGCCGAAGGCGTCCCTGGTAACCGCGAGGAAAAAAAGGGATGGCCGCTGGCGCCGGCTCTCTGGTGCCTAGGAAGTGACGTCACTAAGGTACGGAGCGGCGTTGGAGCCAAAAAGGATAGCGACTAACCAACGCGTTTCGAAGGTACTCGGCCTTCTTCGTCAGGGTTACCGTCTGTCAATACCTCTTCTCCCTTTATACGCTACAGATGGGGTATTACCCCGCCCTCAGCCCGCCTTCACATGGAATTGCCACGGATAGGTGGTGTATGTTCTTAGGATATTGCGATAGGCAAGGCTCTGCGCCCTGTTTAAGTGTATTTGATATCATTACAGCTGGGGTACATGAAACATATGCTACCACTTTAATAGATTGTTGCTGGTTAAAATTAAATACTTTATTAAAAAATGCTTAGTTAAAATTGAATGCTTAGTTAAAAATGAATAATGTATGTTTCAAGAACGTTGCGCGTAGGCAAATATAGAAACTGACAGCTAAAAAGAACACGACTATCTTGAAATAAAAAATATATTAAATATGCAAAATATTAAATATGTAAAATCTACTAAATAAAGGGTGTTAATTGGGCTATGCAAGAACAACTAAGGTAGGGGAGTAGTCCCATCCCCGTATCCACGGATATAATAGACCGTTCTTGGGTTGGTAGCTGTCCCTGCATGCACTACCCTATGTTTACTACCCATTGATTAAAATTTGTCCCTATTGCGAGAATGGGACAAAGTAATAACCCCTGAATTTTAATGTGTAACCCTATTTATGGGAATGAATGGGGGTGCTTAATGGCACATGAATGCACCGACTGCTATACGTAGGGGGGGGGGGAGGGAGGGAGAGAGAGAGCTGGTGGAAGGGTGGGTGGAATGCTGTGACGGGGTGAGCCACCTGAGTTGGAATATGTAAGGGTTGATTTTGAATTTTAGAGGGCATACAATTCCAACTCCTGGTTAAGACCCCTTGGAGCTAGGCTGTCCAGCGAGAATATCCATTGGGACTCGATTCTTGACATCTGTTTAAGGAAGTCCCCTTTCCTGGTATTCGGCTGAATTTTCTGGATGCCACAGAAATATATGTCTCTTGTTTTCTTCCCATGGTGCTCCACAAAGTGTCGTGATAAGGGGTGTCCCATATATCCCTTCTGGATGTTGGTGAAGTGCTCTTTGATTCGTATCCTGAGTTCCCGCTTAGTGCGACCAACATATATTTTCTTGCAAGGGCAAATGATAATGTATATAACCCCTGTTGAGAAACAGGAGATTTTATTTTTAATCCTGAAGGTCTTGGTGTTATTACTATCCATGAACTGGACTTGGCGGGTCTTCTTGAATGTTGTGTTGATGCAGTTAAAACATCTACCACAGGGTGTGAACCCCACATCCGAACCCAGGGGGGCTTTAGTCGGCCGTGCTAGCTTATTGAGGGCTAGTTTGCTTGTTGGGGCAAGAAGATTGCCTAAATTTTGGGCTTTCTTAAAAACGAACTTGGGATGCGGTGGTAAAAACTCCCCCACCACTTTATCCCTTGACAAAATTGCCCAATGTTTCCGTATGATACTCTGGAACTTCTTGTACCCTGTGTGAAATTGGGTGACAATAGGTAGGTTTTTTATTTGTTCCGGAATACTAGCCGTCTCCCCCACTGTGGGTTTATTCCCGCCTATTAATGCGTCTCTCGGTATGTTCCTTACTTCATTTCTGGCTCTCTCCAGTATGGCTAGGGGATATCCTTTCTCCATGAATTGCTTTTTCAGGTATTCAGATTCGTTCTCATAGTCCTTTACATTCGTGCAATTCCGTCGGACTCTGGTGAACTGGCCCTTGGGGATGTTATTGAGCCAGACTGGCAGGTGACAGCTGGTTAAATGAATATAGCTATTCGCGTCAACCTCCTTGCGGTAGCATTTGGTATGTAGTTGGCCTCCTTCAATATATACGGTAAGATCCAGGAAATTAATGCTACTGGTACTGATGGTGGGCGTGAATTCAAGACCGAAGTCATTGTTGTTAAGGTTGGACAAGAATGATTCCAATGACTTCCATGAGCCGTCCCAGATGATTATTACATCATCTATAAACCTTCGCCATAATATCAGGCCCTCATTCAGAAGTCCGTTCACGTATATATGGGATGCCTCCCACTCTGCTACGTATATATTTGCAAAACTGGGCGCAAACCGCGTGCCCATCGCGGTCCCCCATGTTTGCAGAAAGAATCCATCCTCGCACATAAAGTAGTTGTGTTTCGTAATAAGAGATCCCTTCTTGAATGAATTGGATTTGATTACTCTGATAGATTCCTAGTTTCTGGAGGAAGCTACCCGCCGCTAGACACCCTTTTTCCTGGTTAATCACGGTATATAGGGATTTTATATCCAGGGTTGCTAGCAAGTATTGCGGTTTCCAGGTGATTGTGTTTAGAACTTGTAGCACATGTCCTGTGTCTTTCAAGTATGCTGGGATGAGTGACATGCACTTCTGCAAATGAGTATCCACATACCGGGATAGATTAGCTGTCAGGCTGTCTATCCCGGAAATAATAGGTCTTCCTGGTGGTTTTGTTTTACTTTTGTGTAACTTTGGTATGTGGTAAAACACGGCTATGCTTGGGTTCTCCCTGTACACAAACTGGTATTCTTTTTTATTCAGGATACCCTGAGCTTTGCCCCTCATGCACAAAACCTTAAGTTTGCTGACATAGTGCGAGGTCGGGTCGCCTAGTAACTTCTTATACGTTGTTTCGTCACTTAAAATTCTTTCGGCTTCCTCCTGGTACATGGTGCGATCGAGCACCACAATCCCACCTCCTTTGTCCGCTGGACGGATAATAATGTCATTATTGGCCTGGAGCATCTTTAGTGACTTCCTCTCTTTCTGGTTCAGATTATGCGAGATGTATGTACGCCTTTGTTTCTTCTGATGTAGTTTCCGAATGTCTGCTGTAACCAGTGTGTCGAATGTGTGGAACGCATTTGAATATTCCTGTACGGGGTTGAACGCGGAAGGGTTAGCCAGTGACGTATGAACGAACTTAGAAGGAGCCTGGTTGTTGTTCCTAATTTCTATACTATAGCATACGGATTATGAAACTTCTCTGTGATCCTACTGAGGCATCTCTTATTACAGCCAAGACATCCGTTGAGAAATCATTTAATCCTTTACTGAATAATGCTATAACTGTCGTGCAGACGTCTGTGTATTTCCTGGTTTCAGAATTATGCATGTGGTTCTTTCTGGAATGCTCCCACACAAACCACAAAATGAACATTTGTACATTTTCTCTATTTCTGCTTCATGACGCGTTCCTTCCAAAAGACAATGGAATGCAACAGACAAGGCTGCACATCGATCATTTTGTGTACCATAAACAAAATGACAAGCAGAGCTAAGATCTTTGACAAACTTTTCCAGGTGAACTGTTCCAATGTGCTTACCCATCCTCAGATGGGAAAGGCATTTAAGCGCATGTAAGTACAACAAATTTCCACAAAACGTACTCATTTGTTCTGAATCCAAGCACTTTCACAATGTTGCTCCTAGCTAATAATTGCATAGTTGCATTAACCCAACATGTATTTCCAAGGTTTTGAAGGCCACAAAAAGCTGGTTTATCTTTCACGGCGCATGACATATCATTAGATAAACTTTTAAACTCATCTGTCAAAAGTAGGTTGGTAAACTCTTTCTTAACAAAGGAAACATCTGCTGAAGCAAGTTTTTTTTTTTTTTACCAGTTGGCCAGATTTCCCATGACTTACTTTCTGTCTAATTTCTGGGTGAGATTTCCAAAATTTATAGTACTTTGATCGATTTTTTTTTTTTTTTGTTTTGTTACCACTCTGATTTAATTTTGATAGAACGTGGTTCCAAGCTGATGCTTCACTGGAATGATCTAAATCCTTCACTGCTTGAAGAAAATCCCTCACTTTCAAACTTACCACTGCTTCAACAATTTTTTCAGTACTGGGTGTAGCCGACTGAAATGGTATGTTGGTCTTCTTATACCAGACTTTTTTTTACTGCTGAGGGCAGGGTCGAACTATTGAAAGAATAAGACGATGACAGTAGGATATTATTAATAAATTAAATATTTTGACTTTTTCATGCATTTTAATGTGTAAACTGTAATTTGTACTTCACAGTTAGGAAATAGAAATCCAAACAACAGAAAAGACTACAGAAACAAAGTACACATTCGTAATTACCGTATATACTCAAGTATAAGCCGACCCCCCTAATTTTGCCACAAAAAACTGGGAAAACTTAATGACTCGAGTATAAGCCTAGGGTGGAAAATGCAACAGCTACTGGTAAATTTCAAAAATTAAAATGGATACCAATAAAAGTAAAATTAATTGAGACATCCGTAGTTTGTTTTTGAATATCTATATTGAATTGGGAGCACCATATAATGCTCCATACAGTTCATGATGGGCCCATAAGATTCTCCATACAAAATACGCCCCATATAATGCTCCATACAGTTTATGATGGGCTCCATAAGATGCTCCATATTAAAATATGCCCCATATAATGTTGCACAAATGTTGATTATGACCCCATAAGATGTTCCATACAGATATTTGCCCCATATAATGCTGCACATGGCCCCATAAGATGCTCCATAGACATATTTGCCCCATATAATGCTCCACAAATGTGGATTATGGCCCCATAAGATGCTCCATACAGATATTTGCCCCATATAATGCTGCACATGGCCCCATAAGATGCTCCATACAGATATTTGCCCCATATAATGCTGCACATGGCCCCATAAGATGCTCCATACAGATATTTGCCCCCAAATAATACTGCACATGGCCCCATAAGATGCTCCATACAGATATTTGCCCCCAAATAATGCTGCACATGGCCACATAAGATGCTCCATGCAGTCATTTGCCCCATATGCTGTTGCGATTAAAAAAAACAAACAAAAAAAACATACTCACCTCTCAGGCCCCTGGCACTTGCTATATTCACCTGCTCCGCATTCCACCGCCGACTGCCGCTGTGTCTTTCCCATCCTCTGCACTGACGTTCAGGCAGAGATCACACTAATCGCGTCATCGCGCCCTCTGACCTGAGCATCACTGCAGAGGATGTGGAAGACTCAGCGGCGCTGACGGTGGAACGTGGGACAGGTGAATATAGCGCACTGCATTATACTCACCTGCTCCTGGCGCAGTCCCTGCACATCTGTTCCCCGGCGCCGGCAGCTTCTTCATGTAGCGAGCGGTCACATGGTACCGCTCATTACAGTAATGAATATGCAGCTCCACCCCTTTGGGAGTCCATATTCATTACTGTAATGAGTGGTACCATGTGACCGCTCACTACAGGAAGAAGGTGTCGGGGAACCAGGGACATGCAGGGACCGCACCAGGAGTAGGTGAGTATTATTACACCGCTCCGCTCCCCCTACCCTGCCGACCCCTGGGTAAGACTCGAGTATAAGCAGAGAGGGTTACTTTCAGCCCAGAAAAGTGGGCTGAAAATCTCGGCTTATACTCTAGTATATACGGTAAATATAATTCACCCTTCAGTATGATGACACCTGAATTGCCACAGCGTAATTGATGGATTGTTTTAAGCAACACACAGAGGATGGTGAATGCTTAATCATGAGCCACAATTTTTATTTCAATGAAAAAATGGTTCTAACAGATTTTGAGTCAAAAAAAAAAATGTAAGATTACACTGGCGCTGTCCTATAGAACTGTACGTGTAAGCTGCTGGCAGCCTGGCAGGTAGGATGTGCGAACCTGCCAATAAGAAATGTCCAAATCAAAAAACAGAGGGCTGCCGCGCTAAACACCTATGAACAAATAAACATATAACGGTGCCCACCTTCTCGTATCCGCGTCCACCCGTGCCTTCACACTCAGGAGTGATGGAGCGGCTCTGCTTGGTGTGTGCCCGAAGTGGCTGGTTATGCGGATGGCTGAGCTGGGTCCGCAGGTAGGGAGCGTCCTCCCTTTGCACCCCAGACAGCTCTCAAATCACCCACTGCAGCAGCTGGCGGTGCGCCTCGGCCGAAAGCGCCGCCGTGCAGTAGCGTGGTGTCTGGGGGGCGTGGCTAAGCGGTGATGTCACCTGTCCGTAAGAAACGGACATGTACAGGGGCCAAAGGACGCTCCCTACCTGCGGACCCAGCTCAGCCATCCGCATAACCAGCCACTTCGGGCACACACCAAGCAGAGCTGCTCCATCACTCCTGAGTGTGAAGGCACGGGTGGACGCGGATACGAGAAGGTGGGCACCGTTATATGTTTATTTGTTCATAGGTGTTTAGCGCGGCAGCCCTCTTAGATTTTGAGTCTAATTTTAATTATGGGAACGTAATAATATTGTATGTACTGAATCAATATTTTGGTACTGAATGAAGCTACCTTTAATTGTCTTTTAATCAAGAGATGAATCAATGTTGGTGATTTAAGCAATAACAAATGATGATCACTTGTTCCTTCCAACCATAGCTGTATTCTGCACAAGGATGATGATCAATGTTAATGTTTCCCATACTAAAGTTAGCTTTAACCACAAATGAAATATGCTAATTTATTTCCTTTTTCTACATTTATGTACTTGAACTTGCAATGGACAGTGAGCTTATTTGTCTGGAAGAAGACATAGACAGATGTCATGGCGTGGTTATTTTTACATTTAACATTGATAGAAAACAAAAACTAGTATGCTTCCAAATGAATAACGCGCTCCTCTTTTGGGAAAATTTATAACCAGTGACTTAAGGTATATCATTTTACATATTCAACAAACAATGTAATAAACATAGATAGTACAATCTGCTAAATCTGCTATCTTCGCATCGTGTTCTCATACACTTTATGCAGTCAATAGCCTCTGTGTCTGTACTGCTACATACTTAGGCAGTGAACTGGTTCATGCAGCTTTAGACGAACACCCGAGCCTTACACTATGGCTGGTCCAAATAACTAAAGCAATTGTTACCATCCACCTCTCGTGTCTCCCCTTTTCCTCATAGTTTGTAAGCTTGCGAGCAGGGCCCTCATTCCTCCTGGTATCTGTTTTGAACTGTGATTTCTGTTATGCTGTAATGTCTATTGTCTGTACAAGTCCCCTCTATAATTTGTAAAGTGCTGCGGAATATGTTGGCGCTACATAAATAAAAATTATTATTATTAAATTATTATTATCTTCCCCTATAAAATATGTCAAATTAATAAATTTCTCAAATTACTAATTCAGACCCAAAGATTATTATTCTGTGCCATTTAACCTCCTCATGGAAACATACTTGGGTTACTCAGAGAATTAAAAAAAAAAAAACATTCTAATGGACAATGATAGACACAACACTTAATTTTTATTTATGAAATCTCAATTTTGTATAACTAAGCTAACCAGGTGACTTATATATTTTTATTACGTGTTCAGTGTGCCATAGGTGTGTAATATTTTCTCTTTCAAATAATCTTTATTTATGTATATTATTATATGGGAAAGAGGAGTGGGGAGAGGAAGGGAGGGAGGAAAGGAAGGGAGGGGAAAAAAGTAACAACGTAAATAAAACATTGTGGACATGCCGTCCATAAAGAAACAGTTGTAATCTAATTAACTATTGACAATTTTAACATGTTCTCTTCACAAGTATACAACAGATGTCGCTTTAACTTTTAATGTGATAATTCAGAATATATCTCAACCCATTTCTTCCATTTTTTTTTTGTCATATTTTCCATAACGGTTGTTGGCAATTGTGAAATTCTCTTCATATGATTTATGCAAATTAGCTTGTTCAATGATTTCATTGAAAGCTGGTAAAATTGGATTTTTCCAGTGGAAGGCTATGATTTGTTTAACAACTAAGCATATATGAATTATTAAAGGTCTCACATTTGTGCTAACATTTTCCCATTGTAAGGACAATAAAGCCATTGCTGGGGTAACTGTGATATTGTCTTTTAGTATGTTATTAATTAATTTTGTGGTCTGTCTCCATAAGGGTTTCACCTTTGGACACTTCCAAAACATATGTAACAAGCTCCCGTATTCTCCGCATTCTCTCCAGCACAAGGGAGACCCTCCCAAAGGTAAATGGGAAAGGCGAGCTGGTGTGAAGTACCATCTTGTGAGGATTTTAAAATATGCTTTTTGCAGTGTCATGCAAATATTTGAGTAAGTAAAATGAATTGCGTTTTCTGTTATGATCTGGTGGCCTAGGAGCAGCATGAGACGTACTCTGGAGAAGGTGGTACCTGTACTGACCACAGACCCTGAACTTAACACCGCAACTAGAAGTAGCCGTGGAATGTACTTATCACTCCCTAGACATCTCGACACAGCCGGAGGACTAAATACCCCTAGAGATAGAAAAGGGAAAACTATCTTGCCTCAGAGAAAATCCCCAAAGGATAGACAGCCCCCACAAATATTGACTGAGAGGAAAAAAACATACACAGACTGAAATCAGAATTTAGCAAAGGAGGCCACTTCTAGCTAAATAGAAAGGATAGGACAGAGTACTATGCGGTCAGTATTAAAACACTAGAAAATATCCACCACAGAAAATACAAAATCTCCACAGCTAAATAAAGATATGGAGGGTATATCTGCATCTCCAGAGATACCAGCTTGGCTAAACAAATCCTTAAACAGACCAAGCTGGACAAGACAAAAACATGGAAAAGAACTGAACAATAAGGCCCACAGCATGTGGACTGCAAAAATCAGGGCCAGAACTTATCTTTGTTGAACTGAACAGCAAAGCAGGAGAGACCAGGAAGGGATGTGAATCCTCTAGGAACAATGGACAACTGGCACTGACTAAAGGGTCAAGCAAGACTAAATAGCCCAGTCAGATTTGCAAAAGGTGGACACACCTGATAAATGCTGTGATCCAGAGACAGCAGCGCTACCATTTATAACCACCGGAGGGAGCCCAAGAGCAGAATTCACAACAGTTTTCCCATTGATCTGGAATAAGTCATATTCAAATCGTTTTCCCATTTACTCATGTAAGGTAGCTTATCAAATTCTGTGTCTTTGTTGAACCACTTATAGATTTGTTTATTGCTCCAGAATAAATAATGTTTAGGGTTTTTTAATAAGTTAATAGTAGCTTCAGAGATTTAGTTTTTTTTTATGAAATTTTGAGCTTGTTCTTTCAGTGTTATAAAATGAAGAAAAGCTGAGGAGGGAATTTTAATTTTTTCTTTCAGGGAGCTGAAACTGATAAATTTTTCCCCATCATGAATGTCACTTAGTTTTAGAATCCCTTTCACTCACGACACGGGATAGGGATCGATGTTTTGGGTTAGCCTAATGATATCTATAGGAGTATTGTAGAGAAGTTTTTCCTTTTTAGAACCTCTTTTCCTCTTAGAAAGTTTGTCCCACGCATAAATGATGAAAGAAAAAATAGGGTGTTTAGAGTGGGTATTGTTAGTTCTGTTTAAAATATGGTTGAAGACTAGTTCTTTAGGAGGATTATGATTTTGAGTGGTTTCCAGATCAAGCCATTTTGGATAGTCATCTTGTATAAACCAATATTGACTTTGTTTAATGAGGTTTGATAAGTATAGGGTGGTTATATTGGGAAGGCCTATACCCACAATTCTTTGCATTTATATAGGATATTAGTGGGTATTCGAGCCCTTTTCTTGTTCCAAATGAACAAGTTGATTGTAGATTGTATACTGGTAAGGTAAGATGTGTTAATTTTTAGGGGGAGAGTTGTTAGCAAGTATGATATTTTAGGGATGATGAAAATTTTGATAACCAGTATTCTACCCCACCATGATAGGTCTTTTGTACCAAAGAAATTAAGGTCTTTGTTAATTGTCTCTAAGAGTTTATCAAGATTTTTTTTTTTTTCATAACTACATCCAGGTTTTTTGTGATGATCATGCCTAGATATTCTAATTTATCCTCTAACCAGCTTAGTGGCGATATGCTCTAGATTTTTCTTTTTTCTGACTCGTTCAAATAAAATGGCAAGATTTTTGATTTCTTCTCGTTAATCTTGAAAAAAGAAATATTTGATAACATTTTGAGGGTTATCTCTAGTTCTGCGATTGATACATAAGGATCAGTTAGGGTAATCATCAAGTCATCGGCAAAGAGGCCAATCTTATATTGACATGTTTGTTTTTTAATCCTCTGATTTTG
Source organism: Ranitomeya variabilis (assembly GCF_051348905.1). NCBI lineage: Eukaryota > Metazoa > Chordata > Amphibia > Anura > Dendrobatidae > Ranitomeya > Ranitomeya variabilis. The sequence goes on along the minus strand of NC_135232.1, from coordinate 819,477,538 downwards.
TTGTTTTGTCTGATTGATTAAGCCAATGGTTCCATTGCCAATATGAAGAGAAGTGGAGAAAGAGTGCAACCTTGTCTAGTACCATTTGAAATTTCAAAAAGTACTGAAGAATGGTTATTGGAATATATTTTGGCTTTTGGCCTAGCGTAAAGTGCCATGACGCTGTTAATGTAATTCTCATTGAAACCAAATTTGCCGAGAACTGATGTTAAATAAAGCCAGTTTAGGCGGTCAAATGCCTTTTCGGCGTCTAAAGTTATAATTAATGTCGGTAATTTAGAGGAGTGAATCAATTTGATGGAATTAATTAGTCTTCTTGTCCCGTCTGAAGCTTGATGGTCCCTGATGAAGCCCAACTCTTCCCTATTTATCAGTGAAGGCAAGTAAGATTTAAGCCTGTTTGCTATTAGTTTGGAATATATCTTTATATCTGCATTGATTAAGGAAATTGGTCTGTAATTGTTTACAAGAGTCAGGTCGGAATTACATTTGGGGATCAGTATTATTGTTGACTAACATTTCTTCTGGAAATTTTCCTGAAGAACTTGCTATATTAACCCCTTCACCCCCGGAGCTTTTTTCGTTTTCGCTCCCTTCCTTCCCAGAGCCATAACTTTTTTTTATTTTTTCTGTCAATATGGCCATGTGAGGGCTTATTATTTGCAGGACGAGATGTACTTTTGAACGATACCATTGGTTTTACCATGCCGTGTAACAGAAAACGGGAAAAAATTCCAAGTGTGATGAAATTGCAAAAAAAGTGCAATCTCACACTTGTTTTTTGTTTGGCTTTTTTTCTACGTTCACCAAATGCTAAAACTAACCTGCCATTATGATTCTCCAGGTCATTACGAGTTCATAGACACCTAACATGTCTGGAATTTTTTTTCACCACTTAGATAAAAAATAACCTAAAGTTTCCTAAAAAAAAAAATTGCACAATTTTCCGATACCTGTAGCGTCTCCAATTTTCGCGATCTGTGAGCTGAGGGCTTATTTTTTGCGTGCCAAGCTGGTGTTTTTAATGATACCATTTTGGTGCAGATACGTTCTTTTGATCGCCCGTTATTGCATTTTAATGCAATGTCGCGGCGACCAAAAAAAACGTAATTTTGGCGTTTTGATTTTTTTTCTCGCTACGCCATTTAGCGGTCAGGTTAATCCTTTGTTTTTATTGATAGATCGGGTGATTCTGAACGCGGCGATACCAAATATATGTATGTTTAATTTTTTTTGAATTGTTTTATTTTGATTGGGGCGAAAGGGGGGTAATTTGAACTTTTAAATATTTTTTTTTTAATATATTTTTAAACACTTTTTTTTTTATTTTGGCATGCTTCAATAGCCTCCATAGGCACATCTCGATCGGCTCTGCTACATAGAGGTGAAGTACAAAACAGCTGACATGTTGCGGCTTTGAGGTGGGCTCACCGCCGGAGCCCACCTCAAAGAAGGGGATCTGCCAGCTGATGGTCTTTAACCCCTTCCCGACCTTTGACGCCACGTAGGCGTCATGAAAGTCAGTGCCAATCCGACCCATGACGCCTATGTGGCGTCATGGAATGATCGCGTCCCTGCAGATCGGGTGAAAGGGTTAACTCCTATTTTACCCGATCTGCAGGGAGAGGGGGAGTTGTACTTCAGCCCAGGGGGGGTGGCTTTGCCCCCACGTGGCTACGATCGCTCTGATTGGCTGTTGCACTTTCAACAGCCAATCAGAGCAATTTGCAATATTTCACCTATGAAAATGGTGAAATATTGCAATCCAGCCATGGCCGATGCTGCAATAGCATCTGCCATGGCTGGAAATCATGTTCTGCCCCCCCCCACCGCCCCCGATCTCCTCCCCAGTCCTCCATTCTGTCCGGTACCCCCCTCTGTCCCCCTGTCCGCTCCCCCGTGCTCCTGTCCGCTCCCCCCGTCCTCCGATCCCCCCCCCTGTGCTCCGATCCACCCGCCCACAACCCCCTCATACTTACCGAGCCTCCCGAAGTCGGTCCGTCTTCTCCCTGGGCGCCGCCATCTTCCAAAATGGCGGGCGCATGCGCAGTGCGCCCGCCGAATCTGCCGGAAGATTCATTACAAAGTACATTTTGATCGCTGTGGTAGGTTCTATCACAGCGATCAAAATTAAAAAAATAATAAATAACCCCCCCCCTTTATCACCCCCATAGGTAGGGACAATAATAAAATAGAAAATATTTTTTTTTTTCTTTTTCCACCAGGATTAGGGTTAGAACTAGGATTAGAACTAGGGGTAGGGTTAGGGGTAGGGTTAGGGTTATGGCATGTGCACACAGTGCGGATTTGGCCGCGGATCCACAGCGGATTGGCCGCTGCGAATTCGTAGCAGTTTTCCATCAGGTTTACAGTACCATGTACACCTATGGAAAACCAAATCCACTGTGCCCATGGTGCGGAAAATTCTGTGCAGAAACGCTGCGTTGTATTTTCCGCAGCATGTCAATTCTTTGTGCGGATTCTGCAGCGTTTTACACCTGTTCCTCAATAGGAATCCGCAGGTGAAATCCGCACAAAAAAACACTGGAAATCTGCTGTAAACCCGCAGGTAAAACGCAGTGCCTTTTACCTGCAGATTTTTCAAAAATCGTGCGGAAAAATCTCACACGAATCCGCAACGTGGGCACATAGCCTTAGGGTTAGGGTTGGAATTAGGGCTAGGGTTGGAAATAGGGTAAGATTAGGCTTGTGGTTAGAGTTACGGATAGGGTTAGGGGTGTGTTAGGGTTACAGTTGTAGTTAGGGTTGGGATTAGGATTAGGGTTGGGATTAGGGTTACGGGTGTGTTGGGGTTAGGGGTGTGGTTAGGGGTGTGTTGGGGTTAGGGTTGAAGTTAGAATTGAGGGGTTTCCACTGTTTAGGCACATCAGGGGTCTCCAAACGCAAAATGGCGCCACCATTGATTCCAGCCAATCTTGCGTTCAAAAAGTCAAATGGTGCTCCCTCCCTTCCAAGCCCCGACGTGCGCCCAAACAGTGGTGTACCCCCACATTTGGGGTACCAGCGTACTCAGGACAAACTGGGCAACAACTGTTGCGGTCCAATTTCTCCTGCTACCCTTGCAAAAATAAAAAATTCTGGGCTAAAAAAATATTTTTGAGGAAAGGAAACACATTTATTATTTTCACGGCTCTGCGTTATAAACTTCTGTGAAGCACTTGGGGGTTCAAAGTGCTCACTACACATCTAGATAAGTTCCCTTGGGGGTCTAGTTTCCAAAATGGAGTCACTTGTGGGGAGTTCCTACTGTTTAGGCACATCAGGGGCTCTGCAAACGCAACCTGACGCCCGCAGAGCATTCCATCAAAGTCTGCATTTCAAAACGTCACTACTTCCCTTCCAAACCCCGACGTGTGCCAAAACAGTGGTTCACCCCCACATATGGGGTATCAGCGTACTCAGGAGAAGCTGGACAAAAACTTTTGGGGTCCAATTTCTCCTGTTACCCTTGGGAAAATAAAAAATTGTGGGCTAAAAAATCATTTTTGAGAAAAGAAAAATTATTTTTTATTTTCATGGCTCTGCGTTATAAACTTCTGTGAAGCACTTGGGGGTTCAAAGTGCTCACCACACATCTAGATTAGTTCCTTGGGAGGTCTAGTTTCCAAAATGGAGTCACTTGTGGGGGAGCTCCAATGTTTAGGCACACAGGGGCTCTCCAAACGTGACATGGTGTCTGCTAGCGATGGAGATAATTTTTCATTCAAAAAGTCAAATGGCGCTCCTTCCCTTCCGAGCCTTACCATGTGCCCAAACAGTGGTTTACCCCCACATGTGAGGTATCGGTGTACTCAGAAGAAATTGTCCAACAAATTTTAGGATCCATTTTATCCTGTTGCCCATGTGAAAATGAAAAAACTGAGGCTAAAATAATTTTTTTGTGAAAAAAAAGTACTGTTTCATTTTTACGGATCAATTTGTGAAGCACCTGGGGGTTTAAAGTGCTCACTATGCTTCTAGATAAGTTCCTTGGGGGGTCTAGTTTCCAAAATGGGGTCACTTGTGGGGGAGCTCCAATGTTTAGGCACACGGGGGCTCTCCAAACGCGACATGGTGTCCACTAAAGATTGGAGCCAATTTTTCATTGAGAAAGTCAAATGGCACTCCTTCCCTTCCGAGCCCTGCCGTGCGCACAAACAGTGGTTTACCCCCACATATGAGGTATCAGCGTACTCAGGACAAATTGGACAACAGCGTTCATGGTCCAGTTTCTCCTTTTACCCTTGGGAAAATAAAAACATTTTCGCTAAAAGATCATTTTTGTGACTAAAAAGTTAAATGTTCATTTTTTACTTCCATGTTGCTTCTGCTGCTGTGAAACACCTGAAGGGTTAATAAACTTCTTGAATGTGGTTTTGAGCACCTTGAGGGGTGCAGTTTTTAGAATGGTGTCACTTTTGGGCATTTTCAGCCATATAGACCCCTCAAACTGACTTCAAATGTGAGGTGGTCCCTAAAAAAAAAATGGTTTTGTAAATTTTGTTGTAAAAATGAGAAATCACTGGTCAAATTTTAACCCTTATAACTTCCTAGCAAAAAAAAAAATTGTTTCCAGAATTGTGCTGATGTAAAGTAGACATGTGGGAAATGTTATTTCTTAACTATTTTGTGTCACAACTCTCTGGTTTAACAGAATAAAAATTCAAAATGTGAAAATTGCGAAATTTTCTAAATTTTTGCCAAATTTCCGTTTTTTTCACAAATAAACTCAGAAATTATCAACCTAAATTTACCACTAACATGAAGCCCAATATGTCACGAAAAAACAATCTCAGAATCGCTAGGATCCGTTGAAGCGTTCCTGAGTTATTACCTCATAAAGGGACACTGGTCAGAATTGCAAAAAACAGCAAGGTCATTAAGGCCAAAATAGGCTGGGTCATGAAGGGGTTAAAATTTCCTCTTGGGTGAATGGAGAAGTTAGGTTTTCCACATCGTCGTGAGTCAGTTTGGGGAGTTCGATTGTGGCCAAGAATTTTTCAATGTCTGAGGTATTGGGTTTTGGAGTAGAGGTTTGTGAATGTAGATCAGGGGTGGGCAATTAATTTTTCCATGGGGCCGCATGAGAAATTTGCATGGTTTTAGAGGGCCGGACTGATATAAATAACTCATTTTTACCCAATACGGTAGTATACATATGCTATCTTTTCATAAACAAACAGTATGTTAAACAATGCAAAGATTTACAATACAAAGAAAATATGGAAGACATACTTACGTCATTATTTAATGATGAGATGATGAACTGCACTGCAACGAGCTTGTGTTAACTGTAGAAAACTTGCTGTTACAACAGTGTTGTAGATCAAGATATGTTAGTTTTTTTTTTAAAGACTGGCATCCCTTTAACTTGGTAAATAACAGTAAATGAAACATTTCAATAACATGAGAATCTTCAATGAGAGTAATCTAGCCTGTTTTGGGCCCGAACAAGTTCACTGAAGTTAGGTTTAATATCTGAGGTGGATATGTGAAGAACAGCACACAAGTGATCATCACTGAGAGAGGATCTGTATCTGGATTTGTTGAACTTCATCAGTGAGAATGTTTGTTCATACGTAGGTAGATCCAAAGAGAACTAACATCCTCTGAGCAATGCCTCCTTATGTCTGGAAAGTTTTCCTCTTTGAGAGAAGAATAAAACTCCAGCAGTGATACTGATTTAAAAAGCTCTGCCAGTAGATTGTCAGACTGCAGATCAATGAGTTCTAACTGGATATCACTTGGGGCATTATCCACACAGGATGTAAAAGGAGAAGAAATCATGTGCATTTCACTCTCAACTGCTTTGAAGTCTTCTAATCTTCTGGAAAATTCATCATGTAAAGCCGCAAACATGGATGAATACTTGTCGAGGTGATCAGCTGATGGTGTTGTCATGTCGGACGCTGTTCAGACCAGGTTGTTCGACAGACAGCGGTAATTCCGCTTTTGACCACTATTTGCTCATTGGCGTCGGCTAGGTTTTGTCCAGCTGTTCCAGGGTTAATTTACCTGATCCTCGGATTGGAAGCTGGGCCATGCCCATGGCCTTTAAATAGTTCTCCGGATCATTGGACGTCGCCGATTACAGCTTCTGTCTTGCGTTGTTATCTCGGTCTGGAGTGGAAAGCTGGTTGTTGGAGAATCGTTGCTGGTGGTGTATTTTCCTTTGTCTTATTTACTCCTTCCTATATTTGTGTTTATTTTGCCCTGCACATTTATAGTGTATTCCTGAGTGACTGCGGCGTGGTGTATATTTTCCTTTATCCTTGTCTGTGCTAACTGTGGGTATTGGGGTATTACATTCACTGGGTGGAGGCGGAGGTTTTCAGCTTAGGGTTGTAACAGGAGGCAGGGTGAGGTTCGAGGCCTGGACATGCACATCATCAGTGTAAACTTCAGGTAGAGGGTCAGTCAGCATTTCCCTAGTCTGAGTGAAATTGCAGGGGCCCGGGTTATTAGCTCTCACCCACCTAGTCTCCCCGTGACAGGTGTGACTTCTTTCAGTGTTGGCATGTGAGTGAGAATATTGATCTTCAATTGGCTAGAAAGAAACTGCAATTTTCTCATGAAAGCTGTCACCAAGGAGAACATGTCATGTGCAAAGAGGCCTTTGCCTTGCAGCTTGGTATTCAGCTCATTCATTAGTGTAGTCACATCAATGGCAAAGGCCAGATCTGCTATCCAGTGCTTAATTGAGAACTCTGGGATGTCTTTGCTTTTCATTTGACAAAATGTCTGAATCTCAGCTCTCATACTCTTTTAAGCACCTTCCCAAGGCTGAGCCATCTCACAGCTGTGTGGTAGCCTATGTCACTATGTTCACTTTCTTGCTCCTCCAACAGTGAAACAAATTGTCTGTGATTCAGTGCTCTTGCCCTGATGAAATTGACTATCTTAGTCACAACATCAACAAAATGGCTGATTTTTAGCACCGACTTGCACAGCACTTCTTGATGTATAATGCAATGCAAAAATATCAATTTCTGTTCTGGGTTTATTTCATTCACTTTATCTTGCATCCGCTTCAAAAGTCCTACATTTTTCCCTGTCATATTTGGACATCCATCGGTTATAACACTTACTAATTTGTTCCATTTTAGACCCAGTTTGTCCACGGATGCATTTACTTCGGTGAACAAATCACTCCCTTTTGTGGTACCTTTCAATGATCGCAAAGCTACAAGCTCTTCAGTCATCTCAAAGTTATTTGTTAATTCGCGAACAAAGATAAATAACTGGGCGGTATCATGGACATCACAGCTCTCGTCCAGAGTCGGGGAAAAAAAAATAAAATGATTAACTTTGTTTTTAAGCTGATACTCTAAATTCCCCGCAATGTCTTCTACCCGTCTTGTTACGGTTCGCCTGGAGAGGAGCACATTTGAAAACTCTTCTTTTTTCTCAGGACAAATTATTGTTTATTTTGTTAAAAAAAAATTATTTGGCCAGTATTGGGGGCATAGATGTTAATAATAGTGCATACTTGGTTATTTAATGAACAAATTAGAATATGGAATCTACTATTGATATCTTTAAACTACTCTATGAATTCAAATGAGTGTGTCTTTGATGATTGTGATCACACCAGCTTTCTTTTTCACATTATCAGATTTAAAAATGTGGATAATGTTTATGGGAGAATTTTCGGTTGGCCTTGTCTTTGAATTTTGATTCTTGTATACAGATTATTTCAGCTTGGCTTTTGCTAATTTCTTTCCAGAGTGTGTATTGTTTATGCGGGCTATTGAGTCCTCTGACATTGTAGGATAGCAATTTTAGACTCATTATGGGCTGGATTAAATGAGTGGAGAAAGTAACCAGGAGTATGAAAAAGCGAAGACAGTAATATTTAACAGTATTTCTACTTTGCAGACCTGAGAAGAGAACTTTACTTATATCTTTGTCTGTACATGTCCCTGCTTAATTGTTAAGTGCTGTGGAATATGTTGGCGCTATATAAATAAAAATTATTATTATTATTATTATCTTTAACGAACCTATAAGCAGTTAATACAAGTTAAACCGATAAACAATAATGACAATTTCCACACTGGAGTGTCCACTTGAAGGGGTTCACTTCAATGAACCTAACTTTACCTGTTGGAGGGGGAAAAAAAGTCTGTGTTGCTCGCTCCCGAGCGACATCCTCCTATGTTGATGAACAAAAACTCGATATAGAACTGTATATTATTAAAGACCTAAACTCGATACCAACAATAACAAATTAAGAATATTGAAACGTCCTTAAAAGGTCTAACATTGTACCTGGATATTTTCAATATCTAGAGCACTCAATCTCAATGTATCGGAGCCACCTCATGTCTTGTTTTCTGAATCTGGGTTAGCTCTGTGCTTTGAGTGTAATGGGATGTTGATGGATTTTAAGAAATCCTGACCCTCCTCTGAGGAATTTAGGGCAGCAATATTAACTCTATAATTTACCAGTAGTTTGAGCGGGAAACCCCACTTGTAGGGGACTTTGTGTTCCCTAAGAGAAATGGTGATGTTCCGGAAGGCTTACCTCCCTTCGATTGTATCTTTAGAGAGGTTGACATATAATCTGAGGTTTTCGTATGGCTCAGGGAAACCTCTATTCTCTTTAAAGTAGTTTAGAATTTTTTCTTTTGTTTGAAAAAAGCCAATTCTCATTATTGTATCTCTAGGAAGTTCTTTAGAGATATTGGGCTATTTTCGCAGCCTGTGGATTCTTTCTATTTCTAACTCCTGTTCGGTCAGGGTAGGGATTCGTTTTTTGAATAGCTTCTTGGTATACTCTTCCAATTTATTTGGGGTGATATTCTCAGTGATCCCCCTGGGGATACCCCTCTAAGCCATAGCAGTCCTAGGCCACGCCCCCCAGGGGTGTAATATTTTAATGTAAATGTATGTAATGATTTTTTTTAAGTGCTCAGTGTGCCACATTAGGGTTATAATTTAAATGTAAGTACATGTAATGTTATTACGTCACCTTTACAATGGACAACATTCCCTATCACAAAGACTATAAACATGACAACAGTCCACACATATTTTCAGGCCTAAGCCAAGTAAAACGCCAATCATACAACCCTGATGCAAGATAGCCACACAAATTTACGCCCTGCAATAGCTAACATGCACGTTGTAACGTTCGTAAACTCAAACCTGTTAGTTCAACGATGGGTATAGACTCAACCATTGAGACATATTAAAGTCTTATCTGTCTTTTAGAAATGTTAATGTGACTATGGCTGCTCTTCGTACATCAAAACATTCCTAATCTGGCAGCCTACAAATTTTACGCTCATTAAAATTATCCACTGTATTTACAATGCATAAATGTTAGTTTTCACAATGATACAACTCATTTTAGTTGCATTTCATAGATATTACAAGGATTGGTAACTAAGATTTGTCTAATTATCATAGTTTACTAAAACCATACTACTAAATCAACAACCTTGATCAGGTACATAAAACTTAATAATCCACATATTTTGAAATCATTGTCAGTGACATGAATATAATAAGCATTTATAATATGTAAACTTTCTAATATTATCAATTTATTTAATTTCACACAATTTGTGCCTATAATATATAGAGTATGAATATTCATTTGAAGCACTACTTCCTTGCACACTAGTTTACAAGATGATACTTGGCAACAATAGCTATACATACACTGTAGCAGTTGTGTATTTGTAGCAAGACCTCCAATATCTAACCTTTTTGAGATATCAATACACAAACAGTCAAAAAAATGTACATTAAGCACGTAGAATTGTTTAGTAAAATGTTGAGACTGATCTCATAATTTCCTTTTATTCTTAAACATATTAAATATATAGGTTTCATAGGTTTTTAAATGTGATCAGGCACTGAAATGCTTCAATGAAAACACAAATCTCCAAAGGGACAAACACAACAACACTCAACAATGTAAGTCCACTCCAGTATGCCAATTCAATACAAATCCTTACCATGGACAGATTAAGTTCAGACAATCCTCCAGGTTAGGGCCACTCTATGGAATACTTTGATGGCTTCCAAGTGAGTGTATCACTTCAGAACAGAACTGTGACGACATGGACTTTCAATGCCTTGCATGGGTTAAGTTTGTTAAAATTTGGCCAGACATGGTATTCTGTTTATTACCTTGTGATAAGCCCCTCATTGTTTCTACAAGACTCTTAGGAGTCTAGGTTTAAAGTTCCTTTTGATTCATGTAATTACCTTTGCCAGGGAAGGTCACAGACTCCGACAAATCAATTATGCTAACCTTTCATTGTGTTACTAAAGGTACCTTCACACTAAACGATATCGCTAGCGATCCGTGACGTTGCAGCGTCCTGGATAGCGATATCGTTGTGTTTGACACGCAGCAGCGATCAGGATCCTGCTGTGATATCGCTGGTTGTTTAGGAAAGTTCAGAACTTTATTTGGTTGTCAGATCGCCGTGTATTGTTGTGTTTGACAGCAAAAGCAACGATGCCAGCGATGTTTTACAATGGTAACCAGGGTAAATATCGGGTTACTAAGCGCAGGGCCGCGCTTAGTAACCCGATGTTTACCCTGGTTACCATCGTAAAAGTAAAAAAAACAAACAGTGCATACTCACCCTCTGATGTCTGTCACACGTCCCTCGCCGTCCGCTTCCTGCACTGACTGAGCACCAGCCGTAAAGTAAAAGCACAGCACAGCGGTGACGTCACCGCTCTGCTGTTAGGGCCGGCACTCAGTCAGTGCAGGGAAGCGGACGCCGGGGGACGCGAATGTGCGTATGTACTGTTTGTTATTTTACACTGGTAACCAGGGTAAACATCGGGTTACTAAACACGGCCCTGCACTTAGCAACCCGATGTTTACCCTGGTTACCCGGGGACCTCGGCATCGTTGGTCGCTGGAGAGCTGTCTGTGTGACAGCTCTCCAGCGACCACACAGCGACGCTGCAGCGATCGGCATCATTGTCTGTATTGCTGCAGCGTCGCTTAGTGTGAAGGTACCTTAAGTGTATTGCTAGATTCCATGTAAATTAGCTGACTCTTCCCCTCTGTTAGAGACCATTACTACTAGGGATATTATGTATGCGGCTTGGAATCTAGCCAATCTAGCACACTCTTATTCCACCAATCATGAAGCCCCAATGGTCTGAATTGAGAGTTCAGGGCTATAGAAAGAGGACTGTCCAGTGGCCAAGTCTCTCTTGCTGCATGGTACCAATTTTGGATCTGCGGATCCGATTGGCAGGCCATAACCGAACCTTGCATATAAGACTACATGGACATCAGCATCAAATGCAAGGATTCGGCTGAGATATCAAAGACTACATAATGGTGGAATCCAGCTTGTGACAATCCAGTCACCTGACTACAGACTTTGCGGTACTCAGTCAGCTTCCTAAATCTGGCATTATTCCTTTATCGGTGGGTGTCCGCCGAAAGCGGGGTGCTGCTGGCTTGGAGTAAGTAACCCTGGAAGCTCTGAGGCACGGATATTATAATCCCTGATGAGCCAGCGGAAGGGCGAGAAACTGTTGCCTGTTACATTTTGTGTTTTTGCTGGTTATGTGATACATGCCATTAATTGTTTGGGGATCCAATAAAGTCCCAATATTGTGATTCCCTCTCCCTGTGTTGTCTGAGTAGTGTTCCGCCCACTGTTAAGGAGGTCGGGCGTTCAGTTGGGATGAGCCCTGGTCCATGCTGTCTTTGTAAAGGCGGCCGGACCAGCAGGCGAGAGGACCCACTGACCCCCGTGTCTACACCATAACCACTATGTAAAGTAAAAAAAAAAGTTAATAATGACGTTACAATTACATATAAATAATTTGATGACATAAAACGTTTAAGTGTAATTTCACATACAAACTTAGCATCTGTTCAACAACCCTTGAATTAAACATAGAATAGTCGTTAAGCCCTTATGGAAACTTCACATAAGTTGTGATCGCAAACAGTGAGGTACCTATAAAATGTTTCACATGTGGAGTTAGCATATTTGTATAACTCTTCAACTATACATAGAGTTGTGAATTTTTTTTGGCAAAATTTGTTCGATTGAGTACGTTTGATTACTAAGAGGGTCTTGGAGGGAGCTTCCACATTTGCTCTGCTCCCAGACAGCTTGTTTCCAGACTGGCGTTTTCCCAGGTCTTCTAGTCTAGACTGGGCGGAACCTAGAATAGGCTCTCCTCTTGAAACCTCATTTCTCATGTCAAAACTTACATTGTATACTTTTCACCAGCAGATGGTGCTGAAACACAACAAATGAGAAAATACCCGGAAAAATACATGAATCAAATGAAAGCAAATGTCTAATAACAGTAAAAAAAAGAAAAAAGGGTACCTAGGATGTGAGCTGTAGTGTACAGGATTATTCACGGTCCAGGGGTATTTAAAGGGACAGTCATAAGCTGGACCAGATCACTGCACATTCGCATGTAGCCTTGTAAATAATGCCTGTTGTACGATAGTTTATACAATGTCTAATGGCATAGGTTCTCCCCATATTGTTACTGGTGAATGATATCCCAGATGTAATAGATCTGCACGCTTTACAATCATGGCCAAAAGTTTTCAGAATGACACCAAAATTATATTTTCACATGATCTGCTGCATTCTGGTTTTTATTAGTGTTTGTCTGATGTTTATATCACATACAGAAATATAATTGCAATCATATTATGAGTACCAATAGGTTATATTGACAGTTAGAATGAGTTAATGCAGCAAGTCAATATTTGCAGTGTTGACCCTTCTTCAAGACCTCTGCAATTCTCCCTGGCATGCTCTCAATCAACTTCTGGACCAAATCCTGACTGATAGCAGTCCATTCTTGCATAATCAATGCTTGCATTTTGCCAGAATTTGTTGGTTTTTGTCCACCGTCTCTTGATTGACCACAAGTTCTCAATGGGATTAAGATCTGGGGAGTTTCCAGGCCATGGACCCTAAATCTCTGTTTTGTTCCATGAGCCATTTAGTTATCACCTTTGCTTTATGGCAAGGTGCTCAATCATGCTGGAAAAGGCATTGTTGGGAGCCAAACTGCTCTTGGACGGTTGGGAGAAGTTGCTCTTGGAGGACATTCTGGTACCATTCTTTATTCATGGCTGTGTTTTTAGGCAAGACTGTGAGTGAGCCGATTCCCTTGGCTGAGAAGCAACCCCACACAGGAATGGTTTCAGGATGCTTTACAGTTGGCATGAGACAAGACTGGTGGTAGCGCTCACCTCTTCTCTGAATAAGCTGTTTTCCAGATGTCCCAAACAATCGAAAAGGGGATTCATCAGAGAAAATGACTTTGCCCCAGTCCTCAGCAGTCCACTCCCTGTACCTTTTCCAGAATATCAGTCGGTCCCTGATGTTTTTTCTGGAGAGAAGTGGCTTCTTTGAGCAAGGCCTGGTTTCAAGGAGGGCAGCAAAGTGTCTCCGCCTCACAGTGCGTGCAGAAGCACTCACACCAGCCTGCTGCCATTCCTGAGCAAGCTCGGCACTGCTGGTAGTCCGATCCCGCAGCTGAAACCGTTTTAAGATACGGTCCTGGCGCTTGCTGGTCTTTCTTGGGTGCCCTGGAGCCTTTTTGACAACAATGGAAGGTCTCTCCTTGAAGTTCTTGATGATGCAATAGATTGTTGACTGAGGTGCAATCTTTGTAGCTGCGATACTCTTCCCTGTTAGGCCATTATTGTGCAGTGCAATGATGGCTGCACGTGTTTCTTTAGAGATAACCATGGTTAACTGAAGAGCAACAATGATACCAAGCACCAGCCTCCTTTTAAAGTGTCCAGTGATGTCATTCTTTCTTAATCATGACTGATCGCCAGCCCTGTCCTCATCAACACCCACACCTGTGTTAATGGATCAATCACTAAAACGATGTTAGCTGCTCCTTTTAAGGCAGGACTGCAATGATGTTGAAATGTGTTTTGGGGGTTAAAGTTCATTTTCTGGGCAAATATTGACTTTGCAAGTACAGTAATTGCTGTTAAGCTGATCACTCTGACATTCAGGAGTATATGCAAATTGCCATTAGAAAAAATGAAGCAGTAGACTTTGGAAAAATTAATATTTGTCTCATTCTCAATTTTTGTCCATGACTGTACATCTACCACATTTAAAACATCCCTTTGGTTGTGCAGTAAGCCAAGATTGGCCTGTGGGGTAATGAAAATAACCGTGGACCAGTCTGTGTCTCAGAGATCTGTTTTTACAAAATGTAATCTGTGGGTTGGGACCCACTGTGTCCCTGATGTCTGCATCCATAAGTAGTACCGGCCAGTGACGTTTCAATATCTCTCTCATCCCCCCGCTCCATTAGAGTATCAAGTAATGAGGCGTACCACATTTATTTAAATTCCCTTATTCTAGTTTGGGGGATGAGTAGCTCTTTTTGGTCCACTGTTAGAGACCCTTTGTAGGCCTCTATAAGGGCATGCTTGGGATAGCCTCTCTCTAAGAACCTCCCTCGCAGATCATCTGCTTGTTTTTTAAATATAGATACATCAGAACAATTTCTGCGTATTCTTAGGTCCTGACCCTTCGGAATGCCTCTCTTAAGAGGTCTTGGGTGGCTACTCTCCCACCTTAAGAGAGTTAGTGGCCGTTGGTTTTCAATAGTTGCTGGTGACTAATTCACCATTAAAACCTCTTTGGATGAGAATGTCAAGAAACGCCAGATGGGTGCTGTTAACTTCATAAGTGAAGTGCAAGCCTAAGCCGTTATTATTAAGGTTACTATTAAACTGCCATTCCTCAGTCACCAGTGTCATATTAGACGGACGTGAGGTGGCCTGCACAAACTCACTAATAAAAAAAAAAGATAAAAATTCACTATGAAATACCCTTAATTAAATAGTAGTCTTAAATCTCTTTTGCTGGACCAGCAAAGTCTTAAAAAAAAAAAAAAAAAGTCACGTGAATAATATGATGAAGCCACTGACAAGGTAGACCTATCATGTGCTGACCACTTTAGCCCTTTACTGACGTCAGACAGAATAGTACGTCCGACATCAGTACCCCAGCTTTGAAATTGGCTCCAGCGGTGATCCCACCTCAAAGCTGAAACATGTCAGCTGTTTTGAACAGCAGACGTGCCCACAATAGGCGCGGACGTAATCACGATCCGCCCCTACCTATTAACTAGTTAAATGCCGCTGTCAAACTCTGATAGCGGCATTTGACAAGAGCCTCCTTCCGTCCATCTGGCCGGAAATGCGTACCGCTGACTCCCGTCACGTGATCGTTGGTCATCGGTGCCTTGGCATAACAACCGGAAGACTCCTGAAGACCTCTATGGTTGTTGCTGCCAGAATGCTGTGAGCACCACCCTGTGGTCAGCGCTCATAGCAATGCTGTGTTTCAGCTACATACAGTAGGGGCCATCTGAGCATCACCCCTATGTAACAGAGCCGATCAGGCTATGCCAGCTTCTAGCCTCCCATGGAGGCTACTGAAGCATGGCAAAAATAGTTTGTAAAAATATAAAAAAAAAAAAAAAAATTCAAATCACCGCCCTTTTGCCCAATTCAAAATAAAATAAAATAAATCAAACTTTAACATATTTGGTATCGCCGCGTTCAGAATCACCCAATCTATCAATAAAAAAAAGAATTAACCTGATCGCTAAACGGCGTAGCGAGAAATAAATTAAAAACGCCAGAATTACATTTTTTTTTTGTGGGCACGACATTGCATTAAAATGCAATAACGGGCAATCAAAAGAACGTATCTGCACCACCAAAATAGTATCATTAAAAACGTCTGCATTTAAAAAGTAAGCCCAAACCCAGATGAGGAAAAATGGAGATACTACGGGTATCGGAAAATTGCGCAATTTATATATTTTTAGCAAAGTTTGGAATTTTTTTTTACCACTTAGATAAGAAATAACCTAGACATGTTTGGTGTCTGAGCTCGTAATCACCTGGAGAATCATAATAGCAGGTCAGTTTTAGCATTTAGTGAACCTAGCAAAAAAGCCAAACAAAAAACAGGTGTGGGATTGCAATTTTTTTTTTCACCCAACTTGGAATTATTTCCGGTTTTCTAGTACACGACATGGTAAACCCAATGGTGTAATTCAAAAGTACAACTCGTCCTGCAAAAAATAAGACCTCACATGGCCAAATTGACGGAAAAATAAAAGTTATGGCTCTGGGAAAGAGGGGAGTGAAAAAACCGAAAAAAGCTCCAGTCATTAAAGGGTTAACACTGTTTTGGGGGCCAATGCATCATGTAAAGCTACTAACATGTCTTTAGCAGCTTTGTTTAAGTCTACAAACTTGCAATTACATTTTCAGGTTTCATATCTTGATGTAAAATGTTTTGGGAGTGAATATATTCCACTCCAAGTTCAATCTCCAATGCAACGTACAGTTTTTCTTCACAAAACTACAAAATAAAGAGAACTACACACTGATCTAAAGCAAATAGTTTTTCTTTGTTATTTTAACTATATAATTTACTAACTGAAAAGAATACAACATTCAAATTATGTGATGGTTTATCAATCTTTGCTGCATGCAATATCAATATTACAGTACATACTGTATTTTTTGGGATTATAAAATGCAACGGATTGTAAAGCGCTCCTGAAATTAAGAGGCAGATATTAGGGGGAAAACAAATTTGGGTAAGAAAGGGGGTCCATCTTATAATCCTAGGCCCCCCTTGTATATTGAATGTAGCTTACCCAGGGGCATGGTAGAGGTGGAGTGGGTCCTAGGAGTCGGTCACGGTGGTGGGGCCCGATGTCTTGAAGCAGTGTCCTGTCCGGTGGTAGTCGGTGGTGGTGGCACAGTGAAGCAGTGCTGCAGGGGGCCCAATGTTGTGTCCTCTGAAACCACTCACTGGCCAGCATTAATTTTGATGTAAGCGAAAGGAAAATGGCAGTTTGAGATCTGAATCTGTGCATACGCTGCCTCCATTGCCACACTCCGTCCAACAAGATTAATGGTGGCCAGTAAGTGCTTGCAGGGGACACTGAATCCGCACAGCATCGGAGTCACGCTGTGACTGTCCTGGTGTGACACGACCTGGTGGGTCGGTCACAAAACGGAGAAACACACAAGGGTACAATGGGGACACTTTAACAACGGTGGGCCCTGTCTGTAAGGAACGGGGAATGGGCACCTCCTGCACTCACCTGAGGCTGTGCCCTGATCTTGCTACCGTCCCTATACGGGTTCTTTCAACCCGTCGCCGACCAGGATACCTTGTCCCTCACTTGCCCTGCTCTAATCCCTATGTAGGGAACTGGCAGGTGAGAGCACTGGTCCCACCGCTGCACTAATACAACCCTGGGAAAGTTACACAACAAAGGGAAAAAGAAACTGTAACAACACACTTAGCTTTCTCTGCTGCAATGCACCGCACAGCAGAGTAAGGCACCTGGAATGAGTATTCAGCTGTAAAACCACAGCATTCAGCAAGCTCCTATTCCAGCAAGGTTGGTATCCAAAGGACCTGTATAACCAACAGTCAGCTGATGCACCAGGTGACCTTTTAAAGGAAGGTGGGAGTAGTCACCACCCACATCAGCAGAACAAGCAGCAATGCAATTACACCAGCGGCCATCGGGGAAAAAACTGCATTAACCCCCAATGACCTGAAAGGAAAAAGGTTTTAATCTGAGTGAAACCAAATCTGCCACAGATCCAAACATGGATCGTGACAATCGGGCCCTCTGCAGCATTTCCACCGCCGACCCCCACCTTGACTCTGCCTGATGTCACCCGTTCCACCCCCCACCCTCTGGTAAGCTATACGTGGATTGTAAAACGCACCTGTTTTATAAACCGAAAAATACGGTAACTAAGTTAATTTTTTTTTACATCTAAATTAATTCTTGATAATCAAAATACCTTTGTGGGTGCAATCTCTTCATGCAGTATTTTATCAAGACTTCTACCATGTATATATTCACTGGCCAGCAGGATAGCATTCTCTGTTTTGGCAGCTGCCATTAATCTCAAAATGTTTGGATGACTGTCTCCTTGAAGAACAAATAAAAGTGTTGTAGAATCATGAATGTAAATGATTTTTTATTAATTAATATGGAGCGGCCCCCAAACGCAGGGCAGCGGGGTACTGAGTACAGGGTCTCTCTGTCTCGGTTCTGGGGATGTCACGGTGGCCCGACCCAGTCCGTGGCCCTGCTATGGGGCGCCACCTGTGGTATTCGGTCAGGATGACCGACGCTGCTAGGGGTCCGCTGGGGTGATGGAATGGCAGCTAGATGGTATACCTTCCCACAGGTGAAGTATGTCCCCAGGGCTTCCCACGAGGTATAGATGGTGATGGTGTAGATCGCAGTAAATGACGAGGACACAGGGTTGCAGTCTCTTTACCTTTTACTGTAGACTTCGGCATCCACAATCCAAAGCACTGCTAACAGGGCAAGCTGAGACCGGCCGGTCCGAAGGCACATCCAGAGTTCCCTTTGCAGGTGGAAATCGATAGCCTTCCTACTTGCGCCTGTGTGTTGTAGTACCTCCCTGCTGAGCACCACGGGATAGTCCTCACAACTCTTGTATCTGTTTCTGATGTTCTCTCTCCGTCCCCCAGTTGGTATGGCTATAACGCACCCGTATGACGGGGTAGGCCTGGAGTTATTTTATAGGGACCCTAGAGACTCCCCTCTCCCACAATTGCCTCCGTTGTCTGCTTAGGTGAAAAGGTGAGACAGCCAACCTAGAGTTAACTGCCCTGCCGTAGTTCAAAGTAATGCGTAGAGCCTGTTACTTCCTCGGCGTTCCGGCCGCCGGCTACGCGCCTCAGAAGGATGTTGCCACGATCTTAGGGCACGACTCCTCCTGGTTCTATCTCCTAGTGCTGTGATCTCGTTTCTCACTTCTCCACAATATACTCCGCTTCTTGTCCTTTCTTAGGAGGCCGCCGCAATGAAGTGCAGGCGCGGCTCTGTAACGATCTGTCTCTTGCTAGGCCACTGTCAGGATACCACCCCTGACAGGGACCCCCCTGAGTCTTGACCCAAGCAACGCTCTCCTCTCACTAGATGCTACCTGGGCAAATCCCAGTCAGCTTCTCCCTAACTTCCTATCCAACCCCCAGTTTTACCAGAGTGTGAGGAGTGGCCTAGTAAATAGAACCTTTTGCTCCCCCTGGTGGCCGGAGTGTGAAGTGTAATGTGTGACTGTGATACCTGGTCAGGTGAACTCTTTTAGTACAATAAGACGTACCATCACTCCCCTTAGTGGCAGAGCGACAATACTGCACGACCAGGACTCTGGGGCGCTGCAAATACAGTGGTGAAAAAGTGTTTGCTCCCTCACTGATTTCTTATTTTTTGCATGTTTGTTACACTTAAATGTTTCAATTCACCAAACAATTGTGAATATTAGACCATTACACCATTAAAACACAAAATGCAGTTTATAATGGAAGGTCTTTATTATTAAAGGTAAAGGAAATAGAAACCTACAGGGCCCTGTGTGAAAAAATGATTGCCCCTAAACCTAATAACTAGTTGGGCCACGCATTGCAGCAACAACTGCAACCAAGTGTTAGGGATAACTGGCAATGAGTCTCTAAAAATATTCTGGAGCAACTTTGGCCACTCATCTTTGCCGAATAGTTTAAATTCAGCCACATTGGAGGGTTTCCGAGCATGAACCGTCTTTTTAGTCAGGCCAAAGCTTCTCAATTGGATTAATGTCAGTACTTTGACTAGGCCACTATAAAGTCTTAATTTTGTTTTTCTTAAGCCATGCCGAGGTGAATTTACTGATGTGTTTTGGACCATTGTCCTGCTGCAGAACCCAAGTGAGTTTCAGCTTTAGGTCAGGAAGAGATGGCCGGACATTCTCTTTCAGGATTATTTGGTAGGCCGCAGAATTCATGGTGCCATTTACCACAGCAAGTCTTCCAGATCCTGAAGCATCAAAACAGCCCTAGACCATCACACTACCACCACCATATTTTACTGTTGATACGATGTTCCTTTTCTGAAATACTGTTACTTCTACACCAGATGTAATGGGACCCTTCGGAAAAGTTCAACTTTTGTCACGACCGTTCAGAGTGTTTTCTGCCAAAACTGAGACGAGCCTTTTATTTTTGCTCAGCAGTGGTTTTAGTCTTTGAGCTTTGTCATATGGCCAGTTTTGCCGGCTCTTTCTTATGCGTGGAGTCATGAACACTAACCTTATCTGAGGCAAGTTAGGCTGGCAGATCTTTGTATGTTGTTGTGGGGGCTTTTGTCACCTCTTGGATGAGTTGTCGCTGTGTTCTTGGGGTAATTTTGGTCGGCCGGCCACTCCTGGGAAGGTAAAACATTGTTCCATGTTTTCACCATTTGTGGATAATGGCTGTCAGTGATTCGCTGGAGTCCAAATGCTTTAGAAATGGCTTCATAACCTTTTCCAGACTGATAAATATCAATTGCTTTGTTTCTCATTTGGTCCTGAATATATTTGGATCGCGGCATGTCTAGCTTTTGTAGATGAATTGCAACAATTCTGCAAAGACAAGCTATTGGGGCTAGCGGAACGCACCAAATAATTAGGAAGATGGTATAAGGTGCGTTCGCAGCCTGGGGTCCACCGTGCAGAGATGAAACCTGCTGCTGAGTGATGACAGACTATATGGCAGTATAATGTGGATACACACACGGGTTAGCTTCACCCAGTATGAAGGAAGCGAACCCTGTTGCGTCACAGGGCCGCAGGACCGCACAAAGAGTGCAAGCAGACAGTCACAGAACTCTATCCCAAGACTCAGGGAAAGAGTTCCTCTAGACCTCTTGAGCACGACACCGCTACTGGGGTGTTAGAGTAACCGGAAACAATAATTAAATGCACAAGAGTGCGTGCATTGCCGCTCTGGCGGACGCCACTAACCACCCAGACTTGGGGTCAGGAAAGCGCTCTATTAGCGCACAGCGCCGTACTGGCGGTCACTGCAATAGGATGCAGTATCGTGTTAGGTGCAGATAGCACAGTTGGGCGCTAGATAACAGGCATCCACCATTCACGAGCAGTCAACACTAGGAAGGGGGATGATTAATGAGCGACTTTCACACAGCTACACACACGTTCTCAAGTATACACTAATGCATGGCCGAGCGGCCATGCGAACCTTTTATAGCAGCAGTGCTACTGGACCTTCCAGATGGTCCAATAGGAGCCTCAACAGGCCCTGAGCATGTGACCCCCGACTTCCAATGGGAGGTCGTCCCATGGGCATGCTCAGTATGGGAAAAGCAGGACTTGGTCGCTCCTGATCAGTGCTGGTTACAAAGGCAGATCCTGGAAGGGCAGCAGTAACCAGTCACACAGTATCAGCCTGAGCCAGACGCTGGGACCGACGTCTCCGCTGAGTAGGCTCCACTACGGCTGGAGAAGAATGGGAGACCGCAGCGGAGATGGTTCGAGATTCCCCTTGTGCAGAGGCGGGAACTCGAAACCTAACACAAGCGGTGCAAAATTCCCCCAGAGCATTGTAATAGACTCATTGCTAGTTATCACAAACGATTGTAGTTGTTGCTGCTAAGGGCGGCCCAACCAATTATTAGGTTTAGAGTCAATCACTTTTTCACACAGGGCCCTGTAGGTTTGGATTTCTTTTTCCCTTAATAATTAGTGATGAGCGAGTGTACTCGTTGCTCGGGAAAACACGTGTGATCTCCAAGTATTTGTAACTGCTCGGAGATTTACAGCTGCTAGCCAGCCTGAGTACCTGTGGGGGTTGCCTGGTTGATAGACCGTTTGAATACATGTGGGGATTCCCTATCAGCTGTAAATCATGCAGCTGAGGCAACGAAAACTAAATCTCCGAGCAGTTACAAATACTCGGAGATCACCCGAGCAACAAGTACACTCACTCATCACTATGAATAATAAAGACCTTCATTTAGAAACTACATTTTGTTTACTTGTGTTATCTTTGTCTAATATTTAAAAAAAAAATTATGATCTGAAACATTTACTGTAAGTGTGACAAACATGCCAAAGAATAATAAATCAGGAATTGGGCCAACACTTTTTCACACCACTATATACAGCTCTTGGCAAAAATTAAGAGACCACCACATCAAAACCCTGTTATGGGCAGCCCATTGTCTAGACCTGAACCCCATTGAAAACCTCTGGAATGAAATCAAGAGGATGATGGATAGTCACAAGCCATCAAGCAATGAAGAACTGTTTACATTTTTGCGCCAGAAGCAGTGTGAAAGACATGGTGGAAAGCATGCCAAGATGCATGAAAGCTGTGATCAGAAATCAATATTTTGTGGAATAACCATGATTTTTAAACTCTTCATGAGTTAAAACATTAGTATTGTTGTTTCTAAATGATTTTGTACTTGTTTTCTTTGCATTATTTGTGGTGTGAAAGCACTTTTTTTTTGTAATTTTGACCATTTTTCTTTGTCAGAAAAGAAATACAAATTCATCGCTTGGAAATTCAGATACATGTCCGAAGTTTTTAGAATAAAAGAACAATTTACATTTTACTCCAAAATATACCTATAAAGAGAAATTTTTTTGCCAGAGCTGTATGTTATCTAACTTTGTTTGGCTCAACCAAGGCAAATAAAATGATATATTATATTTGAATGAAGTTAAATTATTTGATGAACGCTTATAACTTTCAGATGGCTGTCAGATAGCTCCTCAAGTGCCACCTTGGACATGAAAGTCTATATTTATTAGCCCTGCTATTTAGTGTCATAGGCCTTAAGGTACCGTCACACTAAGCGACTTTGCAGCGAGAACGACGACGATCCGTGACGTTGCAGTGTCCTGGATAGCGATCTCGTTGTGTTTGACACGCAGCAGCGATCTGGATCCCGCTGTGATATCGCTGGTCGGAGCTAGAAGTCCAGAACTTTATTTTGTCGCTGATCACCTGCTGTCATCGCTGGATCGGTGTGTGTGACACCGATCCAGCAATGTGTTCACTTGTAACCAGGGTAAATATCGGGTTACTAAGCGCAGGGCCGCGCTTAGTAACCCAATATTTACCCTGGTTACCATTGTAAAAGTAAAAAAAAAACACTACATACTCACCTTCTGATGTCTTTCACGTCCCCCGCCGGCGGCTTCCCTGCACTGAATGTGTCAGCGCCGGCCGGCCGTAAAGCAGAGCACAGCGGTGACGTCACTGCTGCTGCCGGCACTGCTGCTGCCGGCGCTGACACATTCAGTCAGTGCAGGAAGCTCTCGGCAGCAGCACGTAACCCTGGGGACGCCGGGGGACGTGACAGACATCAGAAGGTGAGTATGTAGTGGTTTTTTTTAACTTTTACAATGGTAACCATGGTAAATATCAGGTTACTAAGCGCGGCCCTGCACTTAGTAACCCGATGTTTACCCTGGTTACCCGGGTGCTGCAGGGGGACTTCGGCATCGTTGAAGACAGTTTCAACGATGCCGAAGTCGTTCCCCTGATCGTTGGTCGCTGGAGAGATCTGTCTGTGTGACAGCTCCCCAGCGACCACACAACGACTTACCAACGATTGTATCGCTGGTCGTGATCTTTGGTAAGTCGTTTAGTGTAACGGTACCCTAAGGCCGTTACAACTGAGGACTACAATATAAAGGCACATCCTGAATTGGCCAATTTCATGATGTCATTGCGCAGCAAAAGCTCTTGAGAAGGTCACAAATATGCAAACACTAAGACAGAAGGAACTCATACTACAGAAGGAACTCATACTACAGAAGGAACTCATACCACAGAAGGAACTCATACCACAGGGTGCTGTATACATATTGTGGGCAATACTGGGGTGTATTAAACATACTGAAAGCAATACATGGGCAGTAAAGTGTTGAGTGCAATACAGGGGGGAATTATGAATACAGAGAAAATTGAGTTAAATATACTATTATCACTACATTGAGGCATTATGTAAACTGTTGGCACTACAGCATAGAATTAATCAATACTGGGGGCACTGCAAGGCGGCATCATAACTGCATCATTACTACTACTGTGGGTACCATTATTATTGGGCACAATAGTATTAATGAATGTATTCAGGTAAAGAATTAATGCTATTGATTGGACTTTTGGCTGCAGTTTTACAATTGACTGCAGTATTACAATTGACTGACTATAAGAATGGTACTATTATTTTGTAAGTAAACTAATTAGGACCACATAGAGCACCGTATTGACGATAGCTGGAATATAAACACAGTTGAAGCATTAGGAGGGTGACAACGACAGAAAGCTGAGGAACCTATCAGGGATGCAAGGGAACCTCTCCAAAACACTAAGCAAAACTCAAATTAGTCACTGCAATGGTCTGTTCTGATTAGATAAGATGAGGGAATAGATTGTCTACATAAGAGGAGTCATTCCTATGTATGAAAGTTATGCGACACTGTATGTAATGTTTTTCAAAATATATGGAGAGATTTTGACCATTGATTGGAACACCATTTAAATTTTTGCGTCGGCCAGCAGAAAACCTATCATCAACCTTGGCATCAACTTTCAACTGTCATTGAGTCCTAAGGAGACATACAGTTGTGGAAAGACAGTGAGACTCTACTGCGAATAGCAGTTCTTGTCTCACTGTCCTCATAAGTGCACAAAAGCAGAACTTTACTTGGTGTCCCAGAAGTAATCAGCCTGGCTTTATATCCTGCGACACATTTGCATAAAAAGCTCTTGTAATCTTATTTACCTGTTTCATTGTGAAAGGCTATGGGATGTTGTATAAGCTTCTCTAACACAACCAATACTATGTACAATAACCCCTAAGGGTACCGTCACACAGTGGCATTTTTATCGCTACGACGGCACGATTCGTGACGTTGTAGCGATATCGTTACGATCTCGCAGTGTCTGACACGCTACTGCGATCAGGCACCCAGCTGAGAATCGTACGTCGTAGCACATCGTTTGAAACTTTCTTTCGTCGTTGGATCTCCCGCTGTCATCGCTGGATCGTTGTGTATGACAGCGATCCAGCGATGCGTTCGCTGGTAACCAGGGTAAACATCGGGTTACTAAGCGCAGGGCCGCGCTTAGTAACCCGATGTTTACCGTGGTTACCAGCGTAAAAGTAAAAAAAAAAAAACCGTACATACTCACCATCTGATGCCCGTCAGGTCCCTTGCCGTCTGCTTTCCGCTCTTACTGTCTGCCGGCCGGAAAGTGAGAGCAGATCACAGCGGTGACGTCGCCGCTGCGCTCTGCTCTCACTGTACGGCCGGATCTCAGTGAGAGCAGGAAGCAGACGGCAAGGGACCTGACGGGCATCAGATGGTGAGTATGTACGGTTTTTTTTTTTTTACTTTTACGCTGGTAACCACGGTAAACATCGGGTTACTAAGCGCGGCCCTGCGCTTAGTAACCCGATGTTTACCCTGGTTACCCGGGGACTTCAGCATCGCTCCAGCGCCGTGATTGCAACGTGTGACCGCAGTCTACGACGCTGGAGCGATAATCATACGACGCTGCGACGTCACGAATCGTGCCGTCGTAGCGATGTAAATGGTACTGTGTGACGGTACCCTAAGGGTGCGTGTCTACGGGCCTGATTACATCCAGATTAGCTGCGGATTGAACGCTGCGTACAACCGCAGCATTCAACCCGCAGCGTCCAGATGTTACAGCATAGTGGAGGGGATTTTATGAAATTCCGTCTCCACTATGCGTGTGAACATGCACCCGGCGGGCCTGCGTTTACGGACATGCGGCGCGTCTTTTTAGATCGCAGCATGTCTGCTTACCTTGCGGCGATGCTCCCTATAAATGGGGTGCGAAGATTCCGGATGTGTGCAATGAACACACCCGTAATCGCCGTGCGTTCAGAAGGGGGCGGCGACGTAAATCCAGACAGTGGGCACATACCCTAACAGTTAATACTTTGTTAAATACTACTGTTAAAATCCCCAGTGTAAGGATGGGTGGAATGCAGTGAATAAAATATAATTATGAAGTGCGTTCACCACTCGGGGTCCATCGTGCAGAAATGGTACACTGCAGCTAAGAGGACAATGGCGAGACTTGCAGCGTAACAGCGTAACACTCGAGTTAACGTCACTCAGTGGAGTAGCACGTGGCTGTGTCAATCGCACATAACGATGGAAGGATTCTCTATAGGCACACAGCTGCAGAGTGATTAGATGCTAAATACGAACCTTTTGTCATGCCCTGAGCTGCAGTCCCGGTCTCCACTGCGAAGGGAGACCGGCGCCTTTCACGCAGCTCCACTGGTACTACTCACCCTATCTGTGGCTCCAGACGATCATCGGCTCCTTTCTCTTTTAAGAACCTGCATCCTCTTGGCAGGTCTCCTGGAAATGCTCTTAGGAGGTGTGCCCCGCTTCCTGCACATACTTAAAACAGCAGAGCACCTGTTCTCTATTAGTGCTCTCTGTGATATGATGCTCTGTGCATAAAAGGCATCCTCCCTTATGGGAGGTGCCTGGGTAATGTGTTCATTCTGTTCGTGGCCTTCTGCTCAGACCACACTCTGCTGTGCTCTGCAAACTGAAGTTTATTACTTTCGTTATTCTAATTCCTCTGTCTCCTCAGAATCCTCCGCTGGCAGTTCCCTATTCTGGATGCTTCTGGACTCTCCAGTTTCCACTCCAGGCTGACTAAGCTGCTCCTCACGGAACCATCCAGATATCGTGGCCGGCTGGATCAGCCTTTCCAGGACTACAGAGCTTCCAGGATTCTCTCCACTGACAGAGCCTGAATTCCTCTGTCTTGTTAATACGGTCTGTACGGGTCGTCCCTCTGGTCCGGGTACCGAGGCATTTAGGCCACCTGGTGTTGTGACGGGGGAATCCCTGTATAGGGGTACACCTTGCCCGGTGCTCCACTACGTGGTTCAGTGTTGTGGTCCAGAGGATTCTTCCTTCAGGCACCTCTTTCTGTTTGTTAAAGCTTCCTTTAAATAAAAACTTTTGCTTTTTGGAAGCTCATTCTCCTGTCTCTTGTGTACCGGGTATACAGCTATCACTGCTCCATGAGTGGTCTAGTGAGTCCACTATACATCCCCACGCCCTGTGGGCGTAACACCCTGTTGACTTTACAGGTGTTCGCTGTCTGACTGAGGCAAGGGAACCGGTAGTGGTCTCAGACACTCACAGAACTCCTCTCCAGAGGGGCCTGAATTCTAAAGGCACTAGCGCCTGCCCTGAATTCAACCACACAAACTCCTCTCCAGAGAAGCTGGAATTTCAAAGGCACTGAGCCTGCCGTGAGCACATACAGCAGAGTCCACACTACCGTTTGGTTCCTCACACACACCAAACAAAAATGATATTAGCGCACCGACGGGCACGCCAAAGATCCTTTTATAGTTTCTGTCAATCTGACAGGACCTTGCTCACTGGCCAGTCCGGAGCCGGACCAGGACCTGAGTATGTGATGGGCGACCACCAACGAGAAGTCTACCCACGAGCATGCTCAGTAAAGCGAAACCTGGACTTAGTCTCAGGAAACACTGCACGCTGCTAAGTATTACCAGTTACTATAGCTGAACCTGGAGAGGCAGCAGTAACCAAATGTACAGCCTGGATATGAGCAAGACTCTGAGACTGATGTCCTGGCCCAGCAGCATTCACTGCGGTTGTGACTGAATGGGGGAAAGCAGGAGAAAACAAGGCTTGGGATCCATTCTGTGCAGAGGAAGAATCCTGGCTCCTAACACCCAGTACATGTCTATTACTCATTTTCAGACTTTGTAAGCTGTCTAACTATATGCCGTATTTTTCGCTTTATAAGATGTATCCAATTATAAGATGCACCTAGGTTTTAGAATGTTATATTTTGAGCCAAATAATGTGCAAAGACCTTTAATTAAATAGCAAAATATTTTAACATAGTAGAATCAACAGCAGCATTGTGGGTAAAATCTAAGAACAGTCCCATGTACCGGAAGTAACAGCAAGAACCATGCTCTGGCTAATAAGTGAGGAGAAACTATATTCCTCAGGCACTGCAATCTTCTAGTCAGGGAATCCCAGGAATTCCTCATCACTGCCAAATTGTGTGCAAACGCTTTTAATTAAATAGCAAAATAATATTTTAACATAGTAGACTCAACAGCATTGTGGGTAAAATGTAAGAACAGTCACATGTACCGTAAGTAACAGCAAGAACCATGTTCTGGATAACAAATGAGAAGAAACTTTAATCCTCATTCACAGCAATCTTCTAGTCAGGGAATCCCAGGAATTCCTCATCACTGCTGTCAGTCTAGGAAGCTCAGGTTCTCAACAGTCATTAGTGTCACTTTCTTCACTGCCCTCATATAGCAAACCATCTTCGGTGCCATCTAAGGCATTGCTAATCCCACATTTTTTTGAATGAACGTATAACCGTTTCATCCATCACTGATTGCCATGATGATTTCACCCACTCCCAAACTTGAGTGATAGTGGGCTTCATCATTCGTCCAGTTGGTATCAGGTCATGATTGCCAGCAGTCATCCATTTATTCCACTCTT
This sequence comes from Ranitomeya variabilis, assembly GCF_051348905.1. Taxonomy (NCBI): domain Eukaryota; kingdom Metazoa; phylum Chordata; class Amphibia; order Anura; family Dendrobatidae; genus Ranitomeya; species Ranitomeya variabilis. The sequence goes on along the minus strand of NC_135232.1, from coordinate 819,449,103 downwards.
CTCGCATGTAGACTTTACACGGCTTGTTTATAGAAACATCGAGAGGTTGCAGCTGGCTGGTAAGCCCCACTGGAATTACCACGAGATGGGTCTTCACTTCTTTAAACACCTTTTTTGTGTTTTCACTAATATCTGCTCTGAAGTGGTCTAGCACTAACAGGGCTGTTTTTTAGAAGCCCTCAAGGACATTTGGACAACACTTTGTCAACCCACAATCTCATTCCGTTCTCGTCCATCCATCCTTTCTCATGAACGTGGACAAAAGCTCGTGGGATAGCTTCTTTGGGCATGTTCTTTTAATAATTAACATTGATGGCAGTTTCGTGCCATCGGCATAGCAGGACAACACAGCTGTGTAATGGATTTTTCATGTCCTGCATTTTTTACTGTTATGGTTTTGACACCCTTTGCATCAACTGTCCTGTTTGAAGGCACATCAAAGATTAGAGGGACTTCATCTATATTCCCAATCTGTCCTAATTCAAATCTATTTTTCTTTCTGCTGTCAGCTATAAACTTGTGGAAAGGCAGAATCTTGGCTTCATATTCTTTTGGCATTTTTTGCACAATTCTAGTTTTGGTGCTGTCACGGGAAGACAAGGTGAGCGAGAGATAATAACCCGGGCCCCTGCAATTTCCCTCAGACTAGGGAAATCCTGACTGACCCTCTACCTGGAGTTTACACTGATGGTGTGCATGTCCAGGCCTCGACCCTCGCCCTGTCTCCTGTTTCAACCCTAGGCTGAAACCAACCGCCCACCACCCAGTGAAGAGGTAATACACCAATACCCACAGTTAGCACAGACAAGGATAAAGGAAAATATACACCACGCTGCAGTCACACAGGAATATACTATAAATGTGCAGGGCAAAATAAATACAAATATAGGAAGGAGTAAATAAGACTAAGGAAAATACACCACCAGCAACGAATCTCCAACAACCAGCTCTCCACTCTGGACCGAGATAACAATGCACAAGACAGAAGCTATAATCGGTGACGCCCAATGATCAGGAGAACTATTTAAAGGCAATGGGCATGGCCCAGCTTCCAATCCGAGGAACAGGCAAATTAACCCCGGAACAGCTAGACAAAATCCAGCCGACGCCAATGAGCAAATAGTGGTCAAAAGCGGAATTACCACTGTCTGTCGAACGACCTGGTCCGAACAGCATCCGACATGACAGGTGCGCATAGCAAGGCCACATCTCTTCATATATCTGAAGCACCATGATGGTGATCTAGTAAAGTAATTGATGCCTTTCTCAGCAGCAATCTGCTTGGCTTCGCATATTATCATTTTTGTTGACACCGAAAGGCCATTATTTCTGTGGAGTGTGATCCACTCTTTTGTGTCCACGTCTAACTTTGGTCACTTTGCACCACACCCACGAAGAACAGATTTGCTCTTTCCCACTTTTTGCAGCTCATCTTCCTGTTTCCTCTACTCTCATATTTTTTTTCAGTAGGAGGCAGTCCAAAATGTCTCTCCGCTGCTCTGTTCCCATGCTCTTTAGCATATTTTATAACATCCAGTTTAAAGGAAATTTTATTTGCCAGCCTTTTCTGCTTTGACATTCTTGAAAAATGCACAATATGCAGCAGCCAACTGTACAGTATTTTTCTGGAACAAAATACAGTATTGAAACAACTGTCAGCTCTGTCCTTCATAGTTATGGGGACATTGAAACTGAGAAAATGAATGAATATTATTGCTGCAGAAAAGACATAGGCTGCACGTCCAAAAATCACAAGTTGATCTAGTGGTGTTAGGCAAAAATATACTGTGTTCAGCTGAACAAGACATCACTGCGAATCTCAGTGTCCATAACTTTAACCCCTTCATGACCCAGCCTATTTTGACCTTAATGACCTGACCATTTTTTGCAATTCTGACCAGTGTCCCTTTATGAGGTAACTCAAGAACGCTTCAACGGATCCTAGCACTTCTGAGATTGTTTTTTTTCTTTACATATTGAGCTTCATGTTAGTGATAAATTTAGGTCGATAATTTTTGCATTTATTTGTGAAAAAAAAACATGGAAATTTTGCAAAAATTTTGAAAATTTTGCAATTTTTTTAAATTTTGAATTTTTATTCTGTTAAACCAGAGAGTTATGTGACACAAAATAGTTAATAAATAACATTTCCCACATGTCTACTTTACATCAGCATAATTTTGGAAACAAATTTTTTTTTTCTAGGAAGTTATAAGGGTTAAAATTTGACCAGTGATTTCTAATTTTTACTACAACAATTTACAAAACCATTTTTTTTAGGGACCACCTCACATTTGAAGTCACTTTGAGGGGTCTATATGGCTGAAAATACCCAAAAGTGACACCATTTTAAAAACTGCACCCTTCAAGGTGCTCAAAACCACATTCAAGAAGTTTAACCCTTTAGGTGTTTCACAGCAGCATAATCAACATGGAAGGAAAAAATTAACATTTAACTTTTTAGTCACAAAAATGAACTTTTAGCAACAATTTTTTTTATTTTCCCAAGGGTAAAAGGATAAACTGGACCCCGAAAGTTGTACAATTTGTCCTGAGTACGCCGATACCCCATATGTGGGGGGGAATCCCTGTTTGGGTGCACGACATGGCTTGAAAGGGAAGGAGCGCCATTTTACTTTTTTATCTTAAAATTGGCTCAAATCTTTAGCGGACACCATGTCGCGTTTGGAGCTCCCGCACAAGTGACCCCATTTTGGAAACTAGACCCCCCAAGTAACTTATCTAGATGCATAGAGAGCACTTTCAACCCCCAGGTGCTTCACAAATTGATCCATAAAAATGAAAAAGTACTTTTTTTCACCATAAAATTCATTTTAGCCTCAATTTATTTGTTTTCACATGGGTAACAGGATAAAATGGATCTTAAAATGTGTTGGGCAATTTCTCCTGAGTACACTGATACCTCACATGTGGGGGTAAACCACTGTTTAGGCACACGGCAAGGCTCGGAAGGGAAGTAGCGCCATTTGACTTTTTGAATGAAAAATTCGCTCCAATTGTTAGTGGTCACCATGTGGCGTTTGGAGAGCCCCTGTGTGCCTAAACATTTGACCTCCCCCACAAGTGACACCATTTTGGAAACTAGACCCCCAAAGGAACTCATCTAGATGTGTGATGAGCACTTTGAACCCCCAAGTGCTTCACAGAAGTTTATAACGCAGAGCCATGAAAATAAAAAATCATTTTTCTTTCCTCAAAAATTATTTTTTAGCCCACAATTTTTTATTTTCACAAGGCTACCAGGAGAAACTGAACCCCAATAGTTGTTGTCCAGTTTGTCCTGAGTACGCTGATGCCCAATATGTGGGGGTAAACCACTGTTTGGGCACACGTCGGTGCTCGCAAAGGAAGTAGTGACGTTTTGAAATGCAGACTTTGATGGAATGGTCTGCGGGCATCACATTGCGTTTGCAGAGCCCCTGATGTACCTAAACAGTAGAAACCCCCCACAAGTGACCCTATTTTGGAAACTAGACCCCCCAAGGAACTTATCTAGATTTGTGGTGAGCACTTTGAACCCTAAGTGTTCGCAGAATTTTATAACGCAGAGCCATGAAAATAAATCTTTTTTTCCCCACAAAAATAATTTTTTACCCCCCATTTTCTTTTATTTTTCCAAGGGTAACAGGAGAAATTAGACCCCCCAAAATTGTTGTACAGTTTTTCCTGAGTATGCTTATGCCCCATGTGTTTGGGTAAACCACTGTTTGGGCACATGTCGGGGCTCAGAAGGGAGGGAGCACCATTTGACTTTTTGAATGCAAGATTGTCTGGAATCAAAGGTGGCGCCATGTTGTGATTGGAGACCCCCTGATGTGCCTAAACAGTGTTAACCCCTCAATTCTAGCTCCAACACTAACCCCAACACACCCCTAATTCTAATCCCAACTCTAGCTATAACCGTAAACACAACCCTAACCCGAACACACCCTTAAACCCTAACCACACCCCTAACCCTAATTCCAACCCTAACCCTGATTCCAACCCTAACTCTAGTTCCAGCCCTAACCCTAAGGCTGTGCCCACGTTGCGGATTCGTGTGCGGATTTTTCTGCACCGTTTTTTAAAAAATCCGCGGGTAAAACGCACTGCGTTTTACTTGCAGATTTACTGCGGATTTCCAGTGTTTTTTGTGCGGATTTCACCTGTGGATTCCTATTGAGGAACAGTATACCTATAGCAGGGGCGCTCAGAGTAGATGCTCTGCCATCACATAGTATCATATAAACCGAAAAGAAGATGGACACCAAAAAGCTAAGAATAATACTTTTATTAAGGAATCATTAAAACAATACATAAATACACAAATAAATATGTAGATAAAAACGATGCAATAGAAGAAAGAAAAGGCAACAATAGTGCCACGTACGTACTGACAAGCTATCCAGCATAAAAGTTGGTATAAGATTGTCCCACAGAGATATACAAAACGTGCAAAGATTAGCTTAGTAAGCTTTAAATATTAGTGGTAACTAAACCAACAAACCATATAGTAACAAATATATATATTGCATAGAATAGCAAACTGACGCTAGGCAGGTGCGGGAGGGGACTGAGTATGCATAAACGATAAAGTATCAATAAGTAAAGTGCCTACAACAAATAGTGATTAGGCAGAGAAACCCTACTCAACCATGCTGTCCTAAGTACAAAGGTGCACATATATGGGGAAAGTCCCGAGGGCATGGTGAATAAGGCAGTATAGTACTTACTAAATGTCAGATGCACACACAGAGTCTCCCCGCAGCCGTACGTGGAAAGAGGAGCCCCGACGCGCGTTTCGCAAGTTGCTGCTTCCTCGGGGGGCGCCCCCCGAGGAAGCAGCAACTTGCGAAACGCGCGTCGGGGCTCCTCTTTCCACGTACGGCTGCGGGGAGACTCTGTGTGTGCATCTGACATTTAGTAAGTACTATACTGCCTTATTCACCATGCCCTCGGGACTTTCCCCATATATGTGCACCTTTGTACTTAGGACAGCATGGTTGAGTAGGGTTTCTCTGCCTAATCACTATTTGTTGTAGGCACTTTACTTATTGATACTTTATCGTTTATGCATACTCAGTCCCCTCCCGCACCTGCCTAGCGTCAGTTTGCTATTCTATGCAATATATATATTTGTTACTATATGGTTTGTTGGTTTAGTTACCACTAATATTTAAAGCTTACTAAGCTAATCTTTGCACGTTTTGTATATCTCTGTGGGACAATCTTATACCAACTTTTATGCTGGATAGCTTGTCAGTACGTACGTGGCACTATTGTTGCCTTTTCTTTCTTCTATTGCATCGTTTTTATCTACATATTTATTTGTGTATTTATGTATTGTTTTAATGATTCCTTAATAAAAGTATTATTCTTAGCTTTTTGGTGTCCATCTTCTTTTCGGTTTATATATCTATTGAGGAACAGGTGTAAAACATTGCGTAATCCGCACAAATAATTGACATGTTGCGGAAAATACAGTGCAGCGTTTTCGCACGGTATTTTCCGTACCATGGGCACAACGGATTTGGTTTTCCATAGGTTTATATGGTACTGTAAACATGATGGAAAACTGCCACGAATCCGCAGCGGCCAATCCTCTGCGGATCTGCAGCCAAATCCGCACAGTGTGCACATAGCCTAATTCTAAACCTAATTGCAACCCTAGTTCTAACCCTAGCCCTAATGACATGCGGGTACTGGGTAGACTACAGCTGATTATCCGGGCCCCTGCGATATCCCTCAGACTAGGGAAAACCCTGTCTGTCCCTCTCCCAGAATTTACACTGATGGTGTGCTTGTCTGGGCCGCCAGGCCTGATCCTGACTCCTGTTTCAGTCCTATGCTGAAACCTCCACACGCCACCCAGTGATTAGACCACACACCAACCCCTACACAAAGCACAGACAGGGAAAACTAAAAACGCACCACGCCACAGACACACAGGAACACACTAAAATGTGCACAGGGCAAAACAAATACAAATATAGGAAGGAGAAATATGACAAATGATAATACACCACCAGATATGATATTTCTTCTCCTAGACCACCACTCCAGACCGAGATCACCAGGCACAAGACACAAGCTTTAATCGGCGACGCCCAAAGTCCAGAATGACTATTTAAAGGCCACGGGTGTGACCCAGCCTCCAACCCGATTACCAGCTAGATTAACCCCGGACAACCTGGATAAAGTGTAGCCGGCGCCACAGAATGTATAGTGGACGAATGTGGAATTACCGCTGTCTGTCGGACGCTCTAGTGTGAATAGCGTCCGACATGACAGTACCCCGCCTTCTACGAGGGACCCCAGGGCCCTCACGACTTATAGGACCCGGCTTGTCCGGATGGCATCGGTGAAACATACTGACCAGCCGGTCAGCATGTATGTTCGAAGCTGGTACCCAAGACCTCTCCTCCGGCCCATAACCACGCCAGGGTACCAGATACTGTAATGTGCGGCGCACCATACAAGAGTCAACCACCTTGGAGAATTCGAACTCCAAATTGCCATCTACGAAGACTTGAGGTGGCATCGGCGCCGCGTCCACGGAACCCACCACCTTCTTTAAAAGAGACCTGTGGAACACGTTGTGTATCTTATAAACCGTAGGAAGCTCCAATCGGTAGGCTACCGGGTTAATGATGGTGGCGACCCTAAATGGACCAATAAACCTTGGACCCAATTTCAGGGATGGTACTTTGGGTGTGGTTGTCCACAAAAAACATAAAACTCAATCACCCACACTCAGGTCCGGACCTGGCACACATCTGTCAGCCACTCGTTTGTACCTTGCACCCACGCTCAGCAAGCGCTGTTTCACTCTCCAAACGGATCACAGTTGTGCTCCTAGCTGGTCCTCCTCCGGAACGCCAGCAGAGCCACCCTGACTCAGAGTACAAAATTGAGGATGGTACCCGTAAAACACAAAAGAATGGGGACTCCCTAGACGATTCCTGGCATTGATTATTAATGGCAAACTCAGCCAAAGGAAGGAACGTCGACCAAAACTCCTGATTGTCAGAAACAAAGCAGCGTAAATACTGTTCCAAATTCTAGTTCATACACTCGGTCTGACCATTTGACTGAGGATGAAACGCCGAAGAATGCGACAACTTGATCCCCAGCCGTGAGCAAAATGCTTTCCAAAACTTTGCCACAAACTGAGTACCCCTATCCGACACTGTCAGACGGGACCCCGTGAAGTCTGACCACCTCCTGCACAAAAAACTGAGCCAGAGTCTTGGCGTTAGGCAACGAAGGCAAGGACACAAAGTGCGACATCTTTGAGAACCGATCAACAACCACCAGGATGACCGTGTTCCCCGCTGAGGAGGGCAAGTCTGTAATAAAATCCATAGAGATCTCCGTCCATGGCCTACTGGGTACCCCTAGAGGATGTAACGAGCCAGCAGGACGAGAGCGAGGCATCTTAGCCCTAGCACACGTGGTACATGCTGACACATACGAGACCACGTCCTGTCGGATTTTGGGCCACCACAACCGACGCGACACCAACTCCAAGGTACTCCTAAACCCCTGGATGGCCAGCCAGAACAGCATCATGATGCTCACCCAACACCTTTAGGCGCAGATGGAGCGGTACAAATGATTTGTTAATGGGAAGCTCTGGTGGTACCTCCTCCTGAGCCTCAGCAATCTCAGCCTCGGCAATCTCAGCCTCAACCTCTGTCGTGAGAGCCGAGACCACTACACGCTTTTGGAAGATGGGTACTGGATCTTCCCAACGTTCTCCCCCCGGAAAACACCTGGATAAAGCATCTGCCTTAGTGTTGTTAGACCCCGGTCGGTACGTAACAAAAAAGTTGAATCGCGTGAAAAACAATGCCCAGCGAGCCTGCCTGGGGGACAGACGCTTGGCTGACTCTAAAGCAGATTGTTATGGTCGGTGATAACTGTAACCTGGTGGACCGACCCCTCCAAGAAGTGTCGCCAGTCCTCAAAAGCCAAAGTTGATAGCCAACAACTCCCTGTTGCCGATATCGTAGTTACGTTCGGCGGGCGACAGCTTCTTGGAAAAGTAGGCACATGGACGCAACTCGTCCAAGGATGAGCCTTGTGACAGCACCGCCCCCACTCCAACCTCAGATGCATCGACTTCCACGGTAAATGGTTTTGATACGTCCGGTTGCACCAGAATGGGGGCCGAAGCAAAACTGTTCTTCAGAAATTCGAATGCGCGCACAGCAGCCTCAGGCCAGGCGGAGAAATTGATACCCTTTTTCGTCATGTCAGTAAGCGGTTTAGCAATGGTAGAAAAATCTTTGATAAATTTTCTATAATAATTAGGAAATCCAAGGAACCGCTGGAGTGCTTTTAGGTTATCAGGCCGTTCCCAATGAGGCACCGCTTGCCCCTTAGCGGCATCCATTTTAAATCCTGAAGCAGACACAATATAACCCAAGAAAGGCAACTCCTGAACCGAAAAAACACATTTCTCCAGTTTTGCATAGAGATAATTTTCTGAGTAGCTGTAACACCTGCCTCACATGCTCTAAATGAGTATCACGGTCGCATGAATAAATGAGAATGTCATCTAGGTACACAATAACGAATTTCCCCAGTACATGCGAGAACACATAATTTATGAAATGTTGAAATACAGCAGGCGCGTCTGTCAACCCAAATGGCATCACCAAATTTTCAAAATGACCCTCAGGAGTATTAAAAGCTGTCTTCCACTCATCACCTTGACGGACTCTTATGAGGTTGTACGGCCCCCTGAGGTCAAGCTTGGAAAACCACTTGGCACCAGCCACCTGGTTGAACAGATCAGGTATTAGTGGTATAGGGTATGGATCACGAACCGTAATCTGGTTTAACTCCCTGAAATCCAGACACGGGCGTAGACCGCCATCTTTCTTCTTAACGAAGGAGAACCCCGCTGCCAGCGGCAAGGACGAAGGCCTGATGTGCCCTTTGCTCAAACTCTCAGCAATGTAGTCTTTTAAAGCTTGCCTCTCAGGACCAGAGATGTTAAACATCTTAGCTTTCGGCAATTTGGCCCCTGGTTTAAACCTAATAGTACAGTCATAGGGTCGATGTGGCAATTCTGAGCAACCCTTCTCAGAGAACACATCTGCGAAATCCAGCAGAGACTCAGGAATGCTAGAAGTCACAGCGGACACACATGTGGCCAGGCAATTCTCCTGGCAGAATCCGCTCCACTGAATTATGTCCTGAGTTTTCCAGTCAATCACCGGGTTGTGCATAGACAACCAAGGAAAACCCAGAACCATTTGTGCAGTAAGATTACTGAGCACCCTACATGTAACTTGCTCAGAATGTAGGATCCCAATGTGGAGTTTAACCTCGGCCACAAACTCAGTAATCTCCCCCTGTGGGAGTGGAGTAGCGATGGTGACCACCCGGATAGGATGAGGCAGTTTTTCGACCGTGAACCCGGCCGTGTGCGCAAACTCATCAATGAGATTAGTGGCCGACCCACTATCCAGAAAAACAGTGATTGGCAGCTCTCTGCCAGCGACCATAACTCTGGCAGGGAGCATACATTGAGAGACCACCATGGAGGATATGCATAAGCTCAGATTGGCCTCCTCCACACCCTTTGAGCTTAGTAGTTTTCCGCCGTTGCGCTTTTCTTAGAAAACAGAGGACAAGCATTAACATAATGTCCTTTTTTACCACAGCAGGCTCCCTGTTTCCTGAGTGAGGGGGCTCGATAATGTGACACCCCTGCGATTTGCATAGGCTCCGTGGGCTCACCTGCAGCAACCTCACGTGCACCTACGCCCTCCCCCATAAGCGGCGTCTCTTGCACCCCCTGACGCAAACGGCGATCAATGAGGACAAGACTCATAGCAGACTCTAGAGAAGCAGGAGTCTGATACATCAGGAGGGCTTGTTTAACCCTTCTCGAAACCCCATGTACAAACTGACTCCGCAGCGCCGGGTCATTCCATTGTGTGCCAACGCCCAGCGGCAAAATTCAGAACCGTAATCCTCCGCCATTCGCTCCCCCTGGCGGAGAGCGCATATTTTAGATTCTGCTTGAGCCAATCTGTCAGGATCATCATATATGAGCCCAAGAGCAGAAAAAAAAAAAACTCCACTGAGTTAAATGCAGCTGAATCAGATGGTAATGAAAATGCCCATGCTTGGGGGTCTCCATTCAGTAATGACAATACCAGGCCCACACGCTGAGCCTCATTACCAACCGGGCGCATACGAAAATATAATTTGCAAGTTTCACGAAAAACAACAAATTGACTGCGTTCCCCAGCAAACCTCTCAGGTAAAGGAATCTTTGGCTCTGCAACTCTACCTGCATTTTCAGCTTGCACATTAGATACTACCAGACCCTGTTGCTGAACTGCACCCTTCAACTCAGTGACCTGTAAGGACAGCGCCTCCAAATGGCGGGTTATGGAAGTCATGGGATCCATGGCATCCAAAATTTATTTAGGCCGATTTATAATGTCATGCGGGTACTGGGTAGACTACAGCTGATTACCCGGGCCCCTGCGATATCCCTCAGACTAGGGAAAACCCTGTCTGTCCCTCTCCCAGAATTTACACTGATGGTGTGCTTGTCTGGGCCGCCAGGCCTGACCCTGACTCCTGTTTCAGTTCTATGCTGAAACCTCCACCCGCCACCCAGTGATTAGACCACACACCAACCCCTACAGAAAGCACAGACAGGGAAAACTAAAAATGCGCCACGCCGCAGACACACAGGAAAACCGTAAAATGTGCACAGGGCAAAACAAATACAAATATAGGAAGGAGAAATATGACAAAGGATAATACACCACCAGATATGATATTTCTTCTCCTAGACCACCACTCCAGACCGAGATCACCAGGCACAAGACACAAGCTTTAATTGGCGACGCCCAAAGTCCAGAATGACTATTTAAAGGCCACGGGCGTGACCCAGGCTCTAACCCGATTACCAGCTAGATTAACCCCGGACAACCTGTATAAAGTCTAGCCGGCGCCACAGAACGTATAGTGGATGAATGTGGAATTACCGCTGTCTGTCGGACGCCCTAGTGTGAATAGCGTCTGACATGACACCTAACCCTAGTTCTAACCCTAACCCTAGTTCTAACCCTAACCCTAGTGGAAAAATAAATATATTTAATTTATTTCGTTATTGTCCCTACCTTTGGGGGTGATAAGGGGGGGCTTTATTAACTATTTTTTTTTATTTTGATCACTGTGATATAACCTATCAGTGTTCAAAATGTACCTGTAACGAATCTGCCGGCTGGCAGATTCGGCGGGCACACTGCGCATGCGCACGTGAGGGTAGAGGAGGGGGAGGAAAGCAGTGGAGGGCAGCGGAGCACAAAACTGATGGGAGGAAAGACTGACAGCGGCGGCAGATCGCCGCTGTCAGTCGGTGGGGGGGTCAGATCGCGGTCTCCAGCCATGGCCGATGATATTGCAGCATCGGCCATGGCTGGATTGTAATATTTCACCAAATTTCAATGCATTCATTTCAAGCCACTCCCCCTGGGCTAAAGTACCACTCCCCCTGTCCCTGCAGATCGGTTGAAATTGGAGTTAACCATTTCACCCGATCTGCAGGGACGCGATCCCTCCATGACGCCACATAGGCGTCACAGGTCGGATTGGCACCGACTTTCATGACGCCTACGTGACGTCACAGGTCGGGAAGGGGTTAAATACTGTAACCTTAAAGGTGTGGAGTTAAGTGCCAACCACCACCACAGCGACAGTGAACCAGCAGGGTGTATACCTGGTGCCCCACAGTACCCATACTGCAAGGCTGGAGAATGTAAGAGGGGTTCCGCCCATTTTTGCTATCTAAGAGGTTCTAGCGTGACGTGCTAGCGGCTTCATAGTCTAATCATGAGTTTCTTAGTTTAACATTCTGATTAGTTTCATTTTGCCTAGTGGCATTAGATCAACTTATGATTTTAGATGTGTGGCCCATATCTGTTTCTACACCTACACATGATGAATGAAAAACATTGTTATGGGTGATGTGTGGTTATGCACTGTTATGGGGAATCTGTGGATGACGCACTGTTATGGGGGATCTGTGGTGATGCACTGTTATGGGGATCTGCATGGTGCACACTTATGGGGGATCTGTGGATTATGCACTGTTATGGGGATCTGTGGTGACACTGTTATGGGGGATCTGTGGTGACGCACTGTTATGGGGATCTGCATGGTGCACACTTATGGGGGATCTGTGGATTATGCACTGCTATTGGGATCTGTGGTGACGCACTGCTATTGGGATCTGTGGTGACGCACTGTTATGGGGGATCTGTGATGAAGCATTGTTATGGGGGATCTGCAGCTTACAAACTTATGGGGGGATCTGCAGATGATGCACTGTTATGGGGGATCTGTGAATTACAGTACAGTCAGTGCCTGGAGTACCATACATTGTGACTACCATCCCCCTCATCATTAGGAATACACCCATGTACTGTGTACATGGGTGTATTCTGAAAGATGAGGGAGGTGGTAGTCACAGTTGCAATAAACACTTTGGCCACATTACAATCTCTCCCTATTTACACCAAATATAGCTAACAACCCCGATCATCCGTCAGAATTCACCCATTGGCATAGTGTATTCTGAAGGTTGATGCGGGTTGTGCTTCCCTTCAATATGTGCTCACCTCTCCCAAGGATCTCGGACTTGTGTATATTAGAAGTGCTACACTATACATTTTGCAGGGGACAGATAACTGATTGCTGAAGTCAGCTCAGCAACAGTTCCCTAGACCAATCAATATCCACCCTTGGTGTCATTATATGCAGGGAAAACCCCTTTTTTCCTTATAGCTATTGGCAATTACATGGGGATTGTTAGAGGGGTGGGTGCCCTCTGTACTATGGTAATCATGGTATTCACTATACACCTCTAACTACTATTGTTGTATTTTAAAATTCTTTTGTTATAATAAAATTTATATTTTTTTCTATACAATTATGCTCTGATTTCTCCTACTTATGTCCTATATTCTTTGGAGCTAAGTAATGGTTCTGAACACATGCAACACACATGTGTTGTTTCAGAACAATAATATGATTTTGGGATTTTTAATATCATTATTCGTTTCTGTGTGCTTCACAGCTTTTCCCTCTACAATCATGGATTTTCGTGCACGGGATCGAACCTGGCGCGCACAATTGAATGAGGTGCTCCATGATAACATAGAAGGGGGTAATGATGGGCCCAGCAGAGAGTTACATGAAACTATTACACGTTTTAAAGATCTTTTGCGCAAAAGAACGCGCATTTGGTGGAACCATGAGTTCTTGGACAAATACATCCAGAAAGATCTTATCCCGAGGGGACTCCGTATACAAGTGTTCCCCTCGTTCCCCATAGAGGATGAGGATATAAAGGGGAAGTGGGAGGATTTAATTAATAACTGTTCTAAGGGCTTCATGGTTCTCCTTAAACAAATGAACCAGAAATCATTGGAGTGTATGGAGATTGAGATCGATGCTCTACAAGCCACCTTACACAAGGACATGACAGGTGACTCCCTTAAAAAATTAAATGATGAGCTCGACCTTGAGCTCCAAAAATGGGCTAATGATATCCAGGCAACTAAGTCCAAGAAATTCCATCGTGATGCCCAAGATAAACTATTGGGCCGAACGTATAGATGGCAGCATTCCCATGGACGGTCCCGTGCGAGGTCTAGGAACAGCTATCAGTCCAGATCAAGATCTACATCTATACGGTCTAACAGATCTACTTGTGATGACGACCTCACTATTGCCTCTCAATCTAGTGGTTCGACACCTATAGGATCCTCTGACAGCAAAAGAATGGCCACAAGACAACTGGCCAAATCTAAGACGACTAGTGGGAGGGTCGCCCAGGTAAATACGCAGGGATTATTACGGGTTATTAATCTATCTACACGTACTCTTTCTGCTAATCAGACCGAGGTTTTGAGTAGAGGCCTGACATTCTCCCCCACTAACTCTTTTAATTACTTTGCAGCATTAAAAGACCTTCATTTATTCTCTCGCAAATTGATTTTCAAGAAACTTCACACTAGTGGGGACCTGAGTGACTGTGAGAGGGAGACTCTTCGGGATCTGGAGGATTTGCTTGAGGAGCAACAAACTACTAGTAGAAGTAAGTTTCCACCATTCACCCGCCCCAGGTCCACCAAATTTTTACCAAGCTGGTAAGCGAGGACTTTAAAAAGCTGTCCTCACGACGCACGTACGATAACCTAACATCACAGCAGCGTCTGGCTATAAAACAATTAAAGGAAATGGAAGATGTGGTGTTTAAGCCAGCAGACAAGGGGGGGAATGTGGTGGTCTGGCCGTGTGTGAAATATGAGCTGGAGGCCTTCCGCCAGCTCAAAGATTCTAACACCTACCTCAAGCTTCCCTCCAGTCCCCTAGTCTCCTTCTCCCAGCAATTACAGGACATACTTGTGGGTGCCTTTGAGGCTAACATTATTACCAAACAAGTCCTTGATGGACTCATTGTTAAGTCCCCCAGGATCCCCACATTTTATTTACTTCCTAAGATCCACAAGGATGCCCTCAACCCACCGGGACGTCCGATTGTGTCAGGTATTGACGGGGTTTGTGATCCAGTGTGTCAATTTGTTGATTTTTACCTCAAACCACTTGTTGAGACACTACCGTCGTATATTAGAGATACCACGGACGTCCTGTCTAGGGTTGATGGCATCCTTGTGGATCATGACACCATTTTGGTTACCGCCGACGTCGAGGGTCTATATACGTGCATCGATCACTCCCATGGGTTAGATGCCGTTCGCCGCTTCCTGGAGTCCTCCGATCTGGGCGGCCCCCTCAGTGAGCTGATCCTCGAGCTGGTGGAGTACATCCTTACCCACAATTTCTTCGTCTTTAAAGATAGATTCTACTTACAGAAGCGCGGCACGGCCATGGGCGCGGCGTGCGCGCCCTCGTATGCCAACCTCTTTCTTGGCGCCTGGGAGAGGGAGTTATTTGGCGACGGGGGCCCGCCCGCCGCAGCCCATGTGCTGTGCTGGTATCGCTATATAGACGATATTTTGTTTTTGTGGGGGGGATCTGTCCACCAGCTCCAGGAATTTATGGGCATTCTAAACAACAACAGGCTAAATATACGGCTCACATACAACTACAGTGAAACCAGTGTTGACTTTCTGGACGTCCGTCTTGAGGTCGACCCAGACCGGCGCATCCAGACGGACGTTTTCAGGAAGCCTACTTCAGTCAATTCCCTGTTGCACGCTACCTCTGCCCATTACTCGGCCGCTGTGAGGGCCGTCCCGATCGGACAGTTCCTTAGGATGCGGCGTATCTGCTCCTCTGAAACCAAGTTTGAGGCACGTGCCGATGACTTGAAACAGAGATTTAGGGACCGCGGCTACAGCCGCAGATCCATTAAAGCGGGATATGATCGTGCCCGCAGAACCCAGAGAAGTGATCTTTTGCACCCGACCACTCGACGTCGTGCGGTAGGTGGAGATGATCATGTCCGATTCATCTCCAACTTTAATCATGAGTGGGAGAGCATGCGATCAATCCTCAAGAAACATTGGCCTGTACTCAGGACGGAGCCTTCCCTGCGTGTTGCCCTGGGCGACTTCCCCCATATGACGCCTAGGAGAGGTATGAACCTTGGTGATATGTTAGTTAGGAGTCATTATGTCCCTACCAATAACAACCCTTTTGGCTCCACTGGCCCCCGCCCGGGTTGTACTTCGTGTGGGCGCTGTCTTGCCTGCGCCAATGTCCTGCGCTGCTCGGAATTTAAATCAAGTGATGGCTCTAAAACCTTTCAGATAAGACATCGGATTTCCTGTGGGACTTCCAACGTCATCTATTATGCCACCTGCCCATGTTCTAAGATCTACGTGGGCCTCACTACACGTGAACTCAGGATTCGTGTACGGGAGCATGTGCGGGACATTGGCGCGGCCAAGACAGCGCCCTCTGAGACAGAGTTAAAAACACTCCCCCGACATTTTTGGTTACACCATAACTGTAACCCAAAACTACTCTCTGTTCGGGGGATTGACGCACTTCACCTGGGCGTGAGAGGTGGAGACAATAGAAAACGTCTCGCACAGATAGAGACAAAGTGGATTGTTCTTTTGGACTGCGTGACCCCTAAAGGACTCAATGAGTCCTTGAGCTTCGCTCCATACCTCTAACTAATTACTGGTCATTCGTGTGATACAATATGGGCCCCTATCATTATCTTGCTAGGTTGCTTTGTTTTTAATCTCATGATTTGATTTTAATCTCTAACCTTGTTCTTGCAGTTTTAATTGTTGCTCTTACCCAAGGGTCTGCTCTTGGCCGTTGCCTCTTCCTTCGTCCTGTCCATTTGGATCCGGGCCCCTGGTTTATCTCTTCTCGTTACAGGATCTGGACATCTATGGAAATATAAAACAATTATTATATTATATACATTTTGTATAGGATATATATTGGTATTATAAACCCCTTTTTTGGGTGCTTCTGTGCCTCAAATAGATTTTGGTTCATATTTATTAATTATTGATATGTGATATCTGTTGCTCAGTTTGTTTACTGTTATTTATTGTATTGTCATGGTGATTTATGTATTTTCTCTATATAGAGTTTATTAATCTTAGCACATTATGCTGTATATCTATATACTGTCTCTTTTATACATACATATATACATATACATGCCTGTACCCATGCATAGGCACCTATTCCTGTAATTGATTAGGCTTTATCTTCTCCATACACCCACTACTGTTGGTGCCGGGTCCTTTAGCAATTATATCCATCCAGTGGCCGTGCGCATCGCCCGGGTTGGTGGGCGGCTCCCTCATGTGGGCGGGCGTCCCAGTGCTAGGTGCGGAGGTTCCGAGCTTTCACTCGGCGCTTGCGCACTTGGCCCGACGCCCTGCCTCCATGGAGGACCCGTTCGTCACCGTGCGCATGCGCCGCCGGCGCCGCTGTCATTGGACGATTACGGACATGTGATGCAGGTCAGCGGGGTTAAGAGCAGGTCCTTTTGGTATCACCCTTCACTTCCTTGAAAAAGCGGCGTTTTGCGGCCGCGAAACACGTGTCGGATCTGCACCCTGGCAGGACCCCGCTCCTCTACTATCTCCCCTGCACCTCGGTAAGCTGTTTTGGCCCCTGTTATTGTTAGAGCAACTTTGCTGGCATTAGCATTTAGGTCTTCTTTCCAATCAGCACCCTTGGTGTCATTATATGCAGGGAAAACCCCTTTTTTCCTTATAGCTATTGGCAATTACATGGGGATTGTTAGAGGGGTGGGTGCCCTCTGTACTATGGTAATCATGGTATTCACTATACACCTCTAACTACTATTGTTGTATTTTAAAATTCTTTTGTTATAATAAAATTTATATTTTTTTCTATACAATTATGCTCTGATTTCTCCTACTTATGTCCAATATCCATCCCTGCAGAGGAGGAGGAGAATCACGCATCTCTCCCTCCTTTACTTTAGGTCTCCTTGTGCAGTGTAGCCCAGAGTTCTGCCTGCTGCCAGCTAGTATTTGCCGGTAACTACTGCATCGCATGTGCAGATTGAGAGCTCAGTGACTGAGAGCGCCGAGCGCCAACTGCGCATGCGTTGGTTCAGTGGCCATTTTCTTGAAGTCCTGTGCGATAAACACAGGCGCTCATTACATAGAAACATAGTTATTAAGGTTGAAGGAAGACTTTAAGTCCATCTAGTTCAACCCATAGCCTAACCTAACATGCCCTAGCATGTTGATTCAGAGGAAGGCAAAAAAAAAACCATGTGGCAAAGAGTAAGCTCCACATTGGGGAAAAACACGGGTATTACATACCTGGTAATGTGTTTTCTCATGAGACATGACGGCACCATGAGAGAGGGGATCCGCCCTTCAAGGACAGGAAACCTTCAAGATAAAAGGGGTAGCTCCTCTCTCCACATCAGTTGTTTTACAGAGTACAAGAGGAACTCAGCAGGTTAGTGCACACATAAATATTACATCCTATACGATTCTAATCACCAACACCCAAGGGGTGTAATGACGTGATCAAAAGGGTGGGAATATAAGGGTGCCATCATGTCTCAGGAAAAAACACATTACCAGGTATGTAATACTCGTGGTTTTCCATCATACATGACGGCACCACGAAAGAGTTGCAGAGATTTGTATTCTCTTTAGGGAGGGATCACTGCTTGTAACAAATGTGAGATCAGAGGTAGCAGATAGGTCTAACCTATAATGTTTAAAAAATGTAGACGGAGAGGACCAAGTGACCGCCTTACAGATTTGGTCGATGGTAGCATCTGCTCTCTCTGCCCACGACGTCACCATAGCCCTCGTGGAGTGGGCTTTTAGATCCTGTGGAACAACCCACCCTGCACTACTATACGCTAGTATAGTTGCCTCTCACACCCATCTAGCGATAGTTTGTTTTGAGGCTTTAAGACCCTTTCTTGACCCCTGGAATGAAACAAATAAAGTCCTCTGTCTCCTCCAGGATTTTGTCTAAATACTGCAAGATACATCTGACATCTAGGCAATGGAGCCTCTCCTCTTTTTTGTTGCTAGGGTTAGGACAAAGAGGGTTATATCCTGAGCCCTATGGTATCTTGACATCACCTTGGGGAGATATGCTGGATCTAACTTTAATACAACCCTATCGTCCATAATTTGTGTGTATGGAGGATCTGCCGCTAACACTTGTAAATCCACAACCCTACAGGCCGATGTAAGTGCCACTAGCAAGGCTGTTTTTAATGTTAGTACTTTATCTGATGTTGTATTTAATGGCTCAAAGGGGCTTTCTGTCAAAGCTGTCAATACTAAGTTTAGATCCCATGGTGGAGTAGGGCATGGAACAGAGTCAGCTCTACTACAGGCTCGAATAAACCGGGTCACCCACCTATTGCTTGCCAGGTCACAGTTAAATAAGGCTGCTAAAGCTGAAATGTGCACTTTGAGGGTACTACCAGCCAATCCCAGATCTAAACCCTTTTGCAGGAACTCCAGTATTGCTATTATCGGGACCTCCCCTTCCCGTATTGGCCCTGAGCTGGACAATAATTTTTTCCATATCCTCCCATAAATCCTGGTCGTTACTGGTTTTCTGCTACTAAGTAAGGTGGATATTAAACCAGCTGAAAACCCTTCTTTTTATAACAATGACCTTTCAAATACCAGGCTGTCAAATGCAGCCCGGAATTCTGTGGGTGGCTGAAGGGACCCTGTGTTAGAAGATCCTGGTCCTCTGGGAGAACCCATGGGTCCCTCACGAACTTCAATCTCAGCCAGTAAAACCATAGTCTTTTCTGCCAAAAGGGAGCTATTACAATCACTATGGCATTGTCCTCCCTGATCTTCTTGAGAACTGCTGGTATTAGACATATCGGTGGGAAGGCATACAAGCGTCCTGACGTCCATTATATGCTTAAGGCGTCTACTGCCAACGGTCTGTCTGCTGGGTTTAGAGAGCAGAACTTTTGCACTTTTTTGTTGGCTTTTGAGGCAAAGAGGTCTACACTGGGTCTTCCCCACATGTGTACTGTTTGTTGAAAAATTGACTTTTTCAGGGACTATTCTCCGTGCCTCAAGCAGTTCCTGCTTAGAAAGTCTGCTCTCAGGTTGTCTACACCTCGGATATGCAGGGCCGATAACGAGAAGAAATTCTGTTCTGCCAGAGCCATGAGTTTTTTGGTTATCTGCATCAGTGACCGAGAACGGGTGCCCCCTTGGTGGAACCAGCATATGTAACCGCTGTTCGGTTGTCCAATAGGACTCTCACATGATGCTCTGTTAAGTGTGGAAGTAACCTCCTTAGCGCTTTTTTGATTGCTTGGAGTTCTGTTGTGAATTCTGCTCTTGGGCTCCCTCCGGTGGTTGTTGGTGGTAGTGCAGTTGTCTTGGGGTTGTAATCCGGGCAGGTGTTTCTGCTGATTGCAGCTCTATTAGGTATTTAGGTGTGCAGGCTCCATGAGTCAGTGCCAGTTGTCCATTGTACTTTGAGGGATTGCATCTCTCTCTGGCTCCTCATGCCTTGCTGCCAAATTCAGCTAAGATAAGTGTCTGTTTTTTGTCTCTGTGCACACATGCAGTGTGCTTTGCAATTCAGTGCAATTTATTGTGTTTTTTGTCCAGCTTAGACTTTGTTTGGATTTTTCAGTCATGCTGGATTCTCAGGAGATGCAGATATACTTTCTATGTCTTTAGTTAGATGTGGAATATTTGTATTATCTGCTGTGGATATTTTTAGGATTTTAATACTGACCGCTTAGAATTCTGTCCTATCCTTTTCTATTTAGCTAGAAGTGCCTCTTTTGCTAAATCCTGTTTTTCTGCCTGCGTGTGTCTTTCCTCTTATACTCAGTCAATATTTGTGGGGGGCTGCCTATCCTTTGGGGTTCTGCTCTGAGGCAAGATAGAATTCCCATTTCTATCTATAGGGGTATTTAGTTCTCCGGCTGTGTCAAGGTGTCTAGGACATGTTAGGTACATCCCACGGCTACTTCTAGTTGCGGTGTTAGTTTAGGGTTTGCGGTCAGTACAGGTACCACCTACTCTTGAGAAAGTCTTTCATGCGGCTCCAAGGTTACCAGATCATAACAGAGTTCCCACTCGTTTGAGGATAGATGCATTTCCTCCTGAACCCAGGGGTCTTGGACCCATAGTGTGTCTGGGTGAGCTCCCCACCCCCAAGGACTGACGTCCGTTGTGATTATTTTGGAGGCTGTGTATGTCCAGGGGACTCCTCTCTGAGATGACTCTATCTGTAACCACCATCTGAGTGATTGGAGTAGAGACCGGGAGAATGAGCTTCCGCTCTAGCTGCCCCTGAAGTTCCAGGTCGTGTTGCAGCACGCACCATTGCAGTTCTCTTGCATGGAACTGGGCCCATTTTACTACTGGTATGCAGGAGGTTAGGGACCCTAACACTGACATGGTTCTTATTAAAGTCATTTCTGGCTTTTTTATTGTTGTTATAATTATTTGTTTGATCTTTCTCCTCTGGGAGGCGACACTCCTGCGCCACCGAGTCCACCGTAATCCCCAAGAAATTCTGGACCATCGCTGGCTCCAGTTTGGATTTTTGAGGTTCATTTGCCATCCTAGTGTCTGTAGTGTGTCCATCGCTATTCTGACTTGCTCCTGACAGTGAGAAAAATTCTCCACTATCAGGAAGTCGTCTAAATAAGGTATTATCAGAGTATCTTTCTCTCTGAGATGAGCTGTGACCCCTGCAATCAATTTTGTAAATACTCGTGGGGCTATTGCATCCCAAAGGGCAGAGCCCTGTACTGAAAGTGACGTAACTGGGACCCCATCTGAACTGCCACCCTGAGAAACTTGTGATCTTATTGTCTGATTGGGACCTGGTAATAAGCGTCTTTTAGGTCTAGGACTGACATGTAACACTGAGGATATGGGAGTTTCACTGCTGATCTTATCGTCTCCAATTTGAATGATGGGATTGTTAGATACCTGTTGAGGCCTTTCAAATTTGTGATTGTTCTCCACGAATTGTCTGTTTTTTTAATAAGAAAAAGGGGGGAATAAAAACCTTCTATTTCCTCTATTGGAACTTCTTCCAGGACATGTTTGTCTAGGAGCGATGTTACTTCCCCTTCCAGACTCCTTTGTTTCTCTAGTGGGGACTGTACTGGAGTCTGCATGTATTTTCTTGAAAGCCAATGGTGGAATTTTAGTTTGAGGCCTGAACCCACAATTTGTCTGATCCATGCACTGGATGAGATCCTTTCCCAGGCTGGAAAGAAGTGAGTGAGCCTCTCACCTGAGAGGGACCATCACTGGGAGGGTTTCTTGGTATCTTTTGGAGGGCTTGCCAAAATAGAAGCCTCTAGACTGCTTCTCAAAGTTGTTCCTGTCTCGGTCTCTACTCTGCTGTCTTCTGAATTTTCGACCTCTCTGAAAGGAGCGCCAAAAGGGCTGGAATGGCTATTTTGGGAAATTCTTCTTTTTGTTGCCGGCTTTTTCCAACACCTCGTCCAATGCCGTCCAAACTGGAAATTCCCTTCACATGGCAAAGAGCAGTGTTTCATCTTTGCCTGTGTGTCTCCCGGCCAGCATTAAGCCATATCGCATGGCGTCCTGTGTTGGCTAAGGCTTCTGACTTTGCAGCTAATGAACATACCTCATGAAAGCAACAAATCACAGTCACAATACTAAGGTGAAAATAAATAATTATACTGTGATTATAATGACCTCTATGGACATAATGGGAAAAAGTCGCACAGGCTATGACCACAAACTAAAAAAACACGTCAACAAAGTCCCAGGTAAGTTATTAGAAATACATATAAATTTATTAAGTGATCAGGTAAAAAAGATGACACACAACGGAAAGGGAATTGAGTACACCTACTAACACATGTCAAGAGAGTTGGACATTCATAGGACTGCAAAATAACGGATCATAATGGCAAAAAGGACATTAAATATCATTCGTTACAATTATTGTATTAATCCGTATTGCCTGATACATGTACAGCCTGGTAACAGGGTATAGCATATAAATACAAAAAGGGGCCATATAAGAGCCACATGAAAAGATAGATGTATTTACCTATATACTACCAGGGGCAAGTCCAGGAGTGTCCACCCGACGCGCGTTTCGGCAGTGTAGCCTTTTTCAAGGGATAGGGGAAGAAGGGGAATATGGGTATAAAAAGCCCCAGGAACCAATCAAATATGTTACAGTATGGAGAGATTGCAATGATATGTTGCAAACTACAATTTATAGAAAAGAAACCTCTACCAACAGTTTGCTTCACGCCTCCTCAGCCCACCCTAAATACATGATTGACTCGGTCCCTACTGGACAGTTCCTGCGTCTACGTAGGATCTGTTCCAACGATCAGGACTTTGAGGTAAAAGCAAAAGATCTATGCGAAAGGTTTTATGAACGTGGTTATGGGAGACGTGTTGTAAAACGCGCTTATCATAGAGCAAAATACTCTACAAGACATATGTTACTCTATGCTCGTGATAACCGTAAAGATTCTTCCAATAAAATACGTTTCATTACCAACTATCACGCTCAATTTTCCCGGATGAAAGAATGCCTATATAAAGCATGGCCCATTCTTCAAGCTGATTCAATTCTTAAGCAGATTCTTCCAAAAAACCCCAGTGTAACCATCCGACGCTCTAAAAATCTTTGTGATTGTCTTGTTAGGAGCCATTATCAAGTAGGCTCGGGGATACGCTTCATTGATGGTATGGGCCCGGGGTTTGGATGCGTTCCATGTGGCCGCTGTGTCGCCTGTCCCAATATCGACCGCACTGACACATTTACTAACTCCTCTGGGTCTAGAACCTATGAGATTAGGAAACACATCACATGTACCACCAGAAATGTGATTTATTTTGCTATGTGTCCGTGTGGCCTTATATATATTGGCCTCACTACGCGGCAACTGAAAGTGCGCGTACGAGAGCATGTTCTTGGGATTCAGGCGGCCGTCGGCCATGTGGATGCATCCACGCTCCGGACACTACCCCGTCATTTCAAGACATATCACAATTGTGACAGTTCCACACTTCGAGTTAGAGGTATAGACGTAGTTGATCTGGGGATCCGGGGTGGAAACATTAGTACTAAATTAGCCCAACGTGAATGGGGTGAACGGTATCCAGCGTCCATATCCACCTACAAAGGGCTTAATGAAAATATTAGTTTTGTGTCGTTCCTATAATAGTACCGCTGGTTGTCACTTGCACATGATCTTGATTTTAACTTTTTATGTTTACATTTTTATCTAGCTCCCATTACCTTCATCTCATAAAATGATGGATATGTTTGGATCATTGCCACACTTGCGATTTTGAAGCCTATTACTAACAGGAAACTTCACTTCTATGGATTTATGTTGCTGCCTGACTCCTTTATCATATGGACATATAATGTGATATATAGGTTGTTGTCATCTCGATTTGTATGGGATTACATTAACGGCGGTTTATACATATGTGTATTTGGGCAATATAAGCTGTCTCTTATACAGTGTGTGTGTGTGTGTGTATATATATATATATATATATATATATATATATATATATATATATATATATATATATTATTTGTGGTGATTATTTTTTTGGCAGTATGTATTAAAGTATTTAATGATTACATTATATCAAATATTGTTAAACTGTTCCTATTTTTCTATATATATATATATATATATATATATATATATATATATATATATATATATATATATATGATGTGGATGTTTTCCTCTTGTTGTAATCTGTCATATTGCGTACCTCCCCACAGTACGCGTGCGCGCCATGGTTCCGGTCCTCTCTCTTCGGCTCGCGGCGTCTTTGTGATGCGGTGACTATCATGTTCCATGACGTCGCGCGTCACATGCACGCACGCATGCGCACGCGCACGCGTTATTGGATGTGGGGGTAATTTGTTTTGGGTGCGCTTGTTGTATGACTCACTTCCTGTACCGCTGGGCATTCTGTTTCTATGACAACACCTATATCGCAGGATATGACGGCATTATGCCCCCGCTGCATTGTTGTTCTAACACCAGCTGTGGTAGTAATTACGGCACTTGAGCCTGATCCTCCCTTCACTTATAAAAGATATTTGATTGGTTCCTGGGGCTTTTTATACCCATATTCCCCTTCTTCCCCTATCCCTTGAAAAAGGCTACACTGCCGAAACACGCGTCGGGTGGACACTCCTGGACTTGCCCCTGGTAGTATATAGGTAAATACATCTATCTTTTCATGTGGCTCTTATATGGCCCCTTTTTGTATTTATATGCTATACCTTGTTACCAGGCTGTACATGTATCAGGCAATACGGATTAATACAATAATTGTAACGAATGATATTTAATGTCCTTTTTGCCATTATGATCCGTTATTTTGCAGTCCTGTGAATGTCCAACTCTCTTGACATGTGTTAGTAGGTGTACTCAATTCCCTTTCCGTTGTGTGTCATCTTTTTTACCTGATCACTCAATAAATTTATATGTATTTCTTATAACTTACCTGTGACTTTGCAGCTAGTCTAGCTGAGTCTGCTGACGCCTCAGCTAGAAATACTGTCGCTGCTCTTGTGGCCGGTATTGCCTCTAGGATAGTCTCTCTGGGAACCTTTTGTTCTACCTCATCCTACAGGTTATCTATCCAGATTTTTAGGGATCTGGCTACACAAGTGGCCGCGATATCTAGCCTTAGTGCCCCTGCCGAGGCTTCCCATGCTGTTTTTAGGCAACTATCTGTTTTTCTGTCCAGAGGTTCTTTTAGAGAACCTAAATCCTCGAATGGCATGGAGGATTTTCTGGCCACTTTTCAAATTGCCACATCAATCTTTGGAGCTCTATCCCAAGATGAGGATGCATCTTCCTCAAAGGGATATCTCTTTAGGGAGTTGATTATCTGGGATTTTTTCTCCGGTTTTTGCCACTTCCTCTTAACAAGTTCCTGTAGCTGTTCATTAATAGGGAATTACCTCTGTTTTTTCTCTTGCAGACCACTGAACATAAGTTCTTGGGCTGTCTTTTTTTCCTTTCTTGTCTACCAGCCACATGGTAGAGCGAACAGCTTTTATAAGCTTATCCGTAGCCTCCGCTGGAAATGTATCTTCCTCCTCTGAGTTACTATCTGAGCAACGAGCTGTGCACGCGCGCATCCTTCTTCCAGCCGCCTCTATCTCCTCCTTGCAGGCGATGCATGCCACAGTGCAGGTACTCACACTGGCACTCCAGCGCCAGACACCTCAATGCTTCTGCCTTCCTGAAAGGAATCACGCTGCAGGTACTCACACATCGTTCAGGTCATGGGGGAGGGGAGGGGCTGCGCCGTACGCTCAACAGGGAGGCCATCAGTACCTCCAAGGATCTTACCCTGCTCGGGCACCGATGTGTCTCACAGGCTGCTGTTGTGAATTTACCTTTTGGCTCCCTCTAGTGGCTACTAGTGTTTTTACTCTGGGTATGTCTATCATCCCTTGTATGCTCACCTGGGTCGTTAGGTCAGGGGTGTTGCTATATTAGCTCCCTGGACCTTCAGTTCAATGCCTGGCAACGTTGATATCAGAGCTAATCTGTAGTGCTCTTGTCTACTGATCCTGGTTCCTGCTTGATTAAGCTAAGTCTGCTTTCTTGCTTTTTGCTATTGTTTTGGTTTTGTATTTTTGTCCAGCTTGTACATAATCTGTATCCTATCCTTGCTGGAAGCTCTAGGGAGGCTGGAGTTCTCCCCCCGGGCCGTTAGACGGTCCGGGGGTTCTTGAATCTCCAGTGTGGATTTTCGTTAGGGTTTTTGTTGACCATATAAGTTATCTTACTACATTCTGCTATTAGTGAGTGGGCCTCTCTTTGCTAAACCTAGTTCATCTCTGTGTTTGTCATTTCCTCTTACCTCACCGTTATTATTTGTGGGGGGCTTGTATCCAACTTTTGGGGTCTATTCTCTGGAGGCAAGAGAGGTCTTTGTTTTCCTCTTCTAGGGGTAGTTAGTCCTCCGGCTGGCGCGAGACATCTAGCGACCAACGTAGGCATGTTCCCCGGCTACTTCTAGTGTTGGCGTTAGGAGTAGATATATGGTCAACCCAGTTACCACTGCCCTATGAGCTGGATTTTTGTACTTCGCAGACTTGCTGATATCTCTGAGACCCTCGCCATTGGGGTCATAACAGTTTGCCAGGCCCGTATTAAATGTTAAATGCATTGCAGAAGCGGGATTATAAGAAAGAAAGTTCTGAGTTTTTTTTTCTCTCTCTCTCTCATTTTTTTTTTTCTTTTCCCCTTTACCTCTGAGTGGCTTGTGATTGCTGCAGACATGAATGTCCAGACCTTGATTACAAGTGTGAACCAGCTTGCTGCTCGTGTGCAGGGCATACAAGATTATGTTACCAGAAATCCTATGTCAGAACCTAAGATACTGATTCCTGAACTGTTTTCCGGAGACCGATTTAAGTTTAGAAATTTCAGGAATAATTGTAAATTGTTTTTGTCCCTGAGACCCTGTTCCTCTGGAGACTCCGCTCAGCAAGTGAAAATTGTTATTTCTTTTTTACGGGGCGACCCTCAGGATTGGGCTTTCTCGCTGGCGCCAGGAGATCCGGCATTGGCTGATATTGATGCGTTTTTTCTGGCGCTCGGTTTGCTTTATGAGGAACCCAATCTTGAGATTCAGGCAGAAAAAGCCTTGCTGGCTATGTCTCAGGGCCAGGACGAGGCTGAAGTGTATTGCCAAAAATTTCGGAAATGGTCCGTGCTGACCCAGTGGAACGAGTGTGCATTGGCTGCAAATTTTAGAAATGGTCTTTCTGAAGCCATTAAGAATGTGATGGTGGGTTTTCCCATTCCCACAGGTCTGAATGATTCTATGGCCCTGGCTATTCAGATCGACCGGCGGTTGCGGGAGCGCAAAACCGCAAATTCCCTCATGGTGTTGTCTGAACAGGCACCTGAATTAATGCAATGTGATAGAATCCTGACTAGAAATGAGCGGAAAATTCATAGACGCCAGAATGGCTTGTGTTACTACTGTGGTGATTCTACACATGTTATCTCAGCATGCTCTAAACGTCTTACTAAGGTTGTTAGTCCGGTCGTCATTGGTAATTTGCAACCTAAATTTATTCTATCTGTAACTTTGATTTGCTCACTGTCATCGTATCCTGTCATGGCGTTTGTGGACTCAGGTGCTGCCCTGAGCCTTATGGATCTGTCATTTGCCAAGCGCTGCGGATTTGTTCTTGAGCCATTGGAAAATCCTATCCCTCTTAGGGGTATTGATTCTACGCCATTGGCAAAAAATAAACCGCAGTTTTGGACACAGGTTACCATGTGCATGACTCCCGAACATCGGGAGGTAATACGTTTTCTTGTTCTGCATAAAATGCATGATTTGGTTGTTTTGGGTTTGCCATGGTTACAGACCCATAATCCAGTCTTGGACTGGAAGGCTATGTCAGTGTCAAGTTGGGGCTGCCGTGGAATTCATGGAGATTCCCTGCCCTTGTCTATTGCTTCTTCTACGCCTTCGGAAGTTCCGGCGTATTTGTCTGATTATCAGGATGTCTTCAGCGAGTCTAAGTCCAGTGCACTGCCTCCTCATAGGGAATGTGACTGTGCAATAGATTTGATCCCTGGCAGTAAGTTTCCTAAGGGGAGACTGTTTAATCTGTCGGTACCTGAACATACCGCGATGCGTTCATATATCAGGGAGTCTCTTGAGAAGGGGCATATCCGTCCTTCTTCTTCTCCTCTTGGTGCGGGATTCTTTTTTGTGGCCAAAAAGGACGGATCTTTGAGGCCTTGTATTGACTATTGGCTTTTAAATAAGATCACTGTCAAATTTCAGTATCCTTTGCCGTTGTTGTCAGATTTGTTCGCTCGGATTAAAGGTGCCAAGTGGTTCACCAAGATAGACCTTCGTGGTGCGTACAACCTTGTGCGCATTAGGCAGGGCGATGAATGGAAAACCGCATTCAATACGCCCGAAGGTCATTTTGAGTACTTGGTGATGCCATTTGGGCTCTCTAATGCACCTTCAGTTTTTCAGTCCTTCATGCATGACATTTTCCGGAAGTATCTGGAAAAATTTTTGATTGTTTATCTGGATGATATTCTGGTTTTTTCTGATGATTGGGACTCGCATGTGGAGCAGGTCAGGATGGTTTTTGAGATTTTGCGTGAAAATTCTTTGTTTGTAAAAGGCTCAAAGTGTCTCTTTGGTGTACAGAAGGTTCCCTTTTTGGGGTTCATTTTTTCCCCTTCTGCTGTGGAGATGGATCCAGTCAAGGTCCGAGCTATTCATGATTGGACTCAACCCTCGTCAGTTAAGAGTCTTCAGAAGTTCTTGGGTTTTGCTAACTTCTACCGTCGTTTTATCGCAAATTTCTCTAGCGTTGTTAAACCGCTTACGGATATGACCAAGAAAGGCTCTGATGTAGCTAACTGGGCTCCTGCTGCCGTGGAGGCTTTCCAGGAGTTGAAACGCCGGTTTACTTTGGCGCCTGTTTTGTGCCAGCCTGACGTCTCACTTCCCTTTCAGGTTGAGGTGGATGCTTCGGAGATTGGGGCAGGGGCCGTTTTGTCGCAGAGAGGCCCTGGTTGCTCTACTATGAGACCTTGTGCCTTTTTCTCTAGGAAGTTTTCGCCGGCAGAGCGAAATTATGATGTGGGCAATCGGGAGTTATTGGCCATGAAGTGGGCATTTGAGGAGTGGCGTCATTGGCTCGAGGGTGCTAAGCATCGGGTGGTGGTCTTGACTGATCACAAAAATTTGATGTATCTCGAGTCTGCTAAACGCCTGAATCCTAGACAGGCCCGCTGGTCATTGTTTTTCTCCCGTTTTGACTTTGTGGTCTCGTATTTACCAGGTTCTAAGAATGTGAAGGCCGATGCTCTGTCTAGGAGCTTTGTGCCTGATGCTCCTGGAGTCGCTGAACCTGAGGGTATTCTTAAGGAAGGAGTTATCTTGTCAGCGATTTCTCCAGATCTGCGACGTGTGTTGCAGAGATTTCAGGCTGGTAGGCCTGACTCTTGTCCACCTGACAGATTGTTTGTGCCTGCTAAATGGACCAGCAGAGTCATTTCCGAGGTTCATTCCTCAGTGTTGGCAGGGCACCCGGGAATTTTTGACACCAGAGATCTGGTGGCCAGGTCCTTTTGGTGGCCTTCCTTGTCAAGGGATGTGCGGTCATTTGTGCAGTCCTGCGGTACTTGTGCTCGAGCTAAGCCTTGCTGTTCTCGTGCCAGCGGGTTGCTCTTGCCCTTGCCTGTCCCGAAGAGACCTTGGACACACATCTCTATGGATTTCATTTCGGATCTCCCGGTGTCTAAAGGCATGTCTGTCATCTGGGTGATATGTGATCGTTTCTCCAAGATGGTCCATCTGGTTCCTTTGCCTAAGCTGCCTTCCTCTGCTGATCTGGTTCCTGTGTTCTTCCAGAACGTGGTTCGTTTGCACGGCATTCCTGAGAATATTGTGTCGGACAGAGGATCCCAGTTTGTTTCCAGGTTCTGGCGATCCTTTTGTGGTAGGATGGGCATTGATTTGTCGTTTTCGTCCGCTTTTCATCCACAGACTAACGGACAAACGGAACGAACTAATCAGACTCTGGAGGCGTATTTGAGGTGTTTTGTCTCTTCTGATCAGGATGATTGGGTGACCTTCTTGCCGTTGGCTGAATTTGCCCTTAATAATCGGGCTAGTTCTGCCACCTTGGTTTCGCCATTTTTCTGCAACTCCGGTTTCCATCCTCGTTTTTCCTCGGGACATGTGGAGCCTTCTGACTGTCCTGGAGTGGATTCTGTGGTGGATAGGTTGCAGCGGATCTGGAATCATGTGGTGGACAACTTGAAGTTGTCACAGGAGATGGCTCAGCGTTTTGCCAATCGCCGCCGCGGTGTGGGTCCCCGACTTCGTGTTGGGGATTTGGTATGGCTGTCTTCTCGATTTGTTCCTATGAAGGTCTCCTCTCCCAAATTTAAGCCTCGATTCATTGGTCCTTACAAGATATTGGAGATCCTTAATCCTGTATCCTTTCGCCTGGATCTTCCGGTGTCGTTTGCCATTCACAACGTATTTCATAGGTCCTTGTTGCGGCGGTACGTTGTGCCTGTGGTTCCTTCTGCTGAGCCTCCTGCTCCGGTGTTGGTTGAGGGCGAGTTGGAGTACGTGGTGGAGAAGATCTTAGATTCTCGTCTCTCCAGGCGGAGGCTTCAGTACCTGGTCAAGTGGAAGGGCTATGGTCAGGAGGATAATTCCTGGGTGGTCGCCTCTGATGTGCATGCGGCCGATTTAGTTCGCGCCTTTCACGCCGCTCATCCTGATCGCCCTGGTGGTCTTGGTGAGGGTTCGGTGACCCCTCACTAAGGGGGGGGTACTGTTGTGAATTTACCTTTTGGCTCCCTCTAGTGGCTACTAGTGTTTTTACTCTGGGTATGTCTATCATCCCTTGTATGCTCACCTGGGTCGTTAGGTCAGGGGTGTTGCTATATTAGCTCCCTGGACCTTCAGTTCAATGCCTGGCAACGTTGATATCAGAGCTAATCTGTAGTGCTCTTGTCTACTGATCCTGGTTCCTGCTTGATTAAGCTAAGTCTGCTTTCTTGCTTTTTGCTATTGTTTTGGTTTTGTATTTTTGTCCAGCTTGTACATAATCTGTATCCTATCCTTGCTGGAAGCTCTAGGGAGGCTGGAGTTCTCCCCCCGGGCCGTTAGACGGTTCGGGGGTTCTTGAATCTCCAGTGTGGATTTTCGTTAGGGTTTTTGTTGACCATATAAGTTATCTTACTACATTCTGCTATTAGTGAGTGGGCCTCTCTTTGCTAAACCTAGTTCATCTCTGTGTTTGTCATTTCCTCTTACCTCACCGTTATTATTTGTGGGGGGCTTGTATCCAACTTTTGGGGTCTATTCTCTGGAGGCAAGAGAGGTCTTTGTTTTCCTCTTCTAGGGGTAGTTAGTCCTCCGGCTGGCGCGAGACATCTAGCGACCAACGTAGGCATGTTCCCCGGCTACTTCTAGTGTTGGCGTTAGGAGTAGATATATGGTCAACCCAGTTACCACTGCCCTATGAGCTGGATTTTTGTACTTCGCAGACTTGCTGATATCTCTGAGACCCTCGCCATTGGGGTCATAACAGGCTGCATGGCCATCATAGATCAACAGGGAGGGTACCGTAATCGTGACCTCCGTGGACCAAAAAGGGAGCAGCAGGTTTTACGGCAACAGGGAGGTTACACTAACTGGCCTCCGAAGCTTTATCTTCACCCGGGCATTGCCTCACGGTCTGTGGCCATGCTTCACTCAGGGGGGCATGGATATACATGGCCCCCGAGGCGACTACCGATACCTGGCGACGGGTGTAGCAAACTAATGTCTTCCCCAAACCACCCGACACAGGCCCAGGCATCCTCTTCTGCCTTCAGAAGTCTTCCATCTTGAGGGTTCCCCATCAAGGACAGGAAACCAACTGATGTGGAGAGAGGAGCCGCCTTTTTATCTTGAAGGTTTCCTGTCCTTGAAGGTTGGATCCCCTCTCTCGTGGTGCCGTCATGTATGATGGAAAAAAATTCCTTCCCGACTCCACATATGGCAATCAGACTAGTTCCCTGGATCAACGCCCTATCAAGGAATCTAGTATATATAACCTGTAACATTATACTTTTCAAGAAAGGTATCCAGTCCCCTCTTAAATTTAAGTAATGAATCACTGAATCACTCATTGCAACATCATACGGCAAAGAGTTCCATAGTCTCACTGCTCTTAGAGTAAAGAATCTGCGTCTGTTATTATGCTTAAACCTTCTTTCCTCCAGATGTAGCGGATGCCCCCCTGTCTCTGTCTCAGGTCTATGATTAAAAAGATCATCAGAAAGGTCTTTGTACTGTCCCCTCATATATTTATACATTAAAATAAGATCACCCCTTAGCCTTCGTTTTTCCAAACTAAATAGCCCCAATTGTAATAACCCATCTTGGTATCGCAGACCCCCCAGTCCTCTAACTTTGGTTGCTCTTCTCTGCACCCTCTCTAGTTCAGCTATGTCTTATACACCGGAGACCAGAACTGTGCACAGTATTCTAAGTGTGGTCAAACTAGTGACTTGTATAGAGGTAAAATTATGTTCTCCTCGTGAGCATCTATGCCTCTTTTAATGCATCCCATTATTTTATTTGCCTTTGTAGCTGCTGCCTGACACTGGCCACTAAATGTGAGTTTGTCATCCACCCAAACACCCAGGTCTTTTTCACTGACGGTTTTGCCCATAGTTATACATCTTATTACTTCTACCCAAGTGAATGACCTTACACTTATCCCCATTAAAGCTCATTTGCCATTTATCAGCCCAAGCTTCTTGTTTACATAAATCATCCTGTAATATAAAATTGTCCTCCTCTGTATTGATTACCCTGCAGAGTTTAGTGTCATATGCAAATATTGAAATTCTGCTCGGTATGCCCCCACCAAGGTCTTTAATAAATATGTTAAAAAGAGGGCCCAATACTGACCCCTGTGGTACCCCACTGCTAACCGTGACCCAGTCTGAGTGTGCTCCATTAATAACCACGCTTTGTTTCCTATCCCTGAGCCAGTTCTTAAACCCACTTACACATATTTTCCCCTATCCCCATTATTCTCATTTTATGTATCAACCTTTTGTGTGGCACCATGTCAAAAGCTTTTGAAAAGTCCATATACACTACGTCCACTGGGTTCCCTTGGTCCAGTCCGGAACTTGCCTCTTCATAGAAATTGATCAGATTAGTCTGACAGGAACGGTCCCTAGTAAACCCATGTTGATATTGGGTCATGAGGTTATTCCTCTTCAGATACTGCAGCATAGCATCCCTTAGAATACCCTCCAGGATTTTACCCACAGTAGAGGTTAAGCTTACTGAAAAATTTATACACGTCACTCTGTAAAAAATAGGTGCATGGAAAGGGGTACCACTCCCTTATATAAATCAGAAAAAAATATATATCCGGCACTCAAACATAGATGCAAATAAGTTTTATTGTGATGCAATCCCAAACTTTATAACGTTTCGGTCTGAAACTTAGACCTTCTTCAGACTGGAATTGAAAAAAATAAATAAACAATAAGAAACAAATATATGTACAAACGCCTCGTTAAGGTACAGAATCATAGCTAATAGTCAATACAAAACATGACACTGGAAGAGGCAAACAAAATATAATCGGACTGAACAGCCATATCAGTAGAATGTCCGTGGAGACTATTCCCTCCTAAAGTCAGTGTCCTTGAGAGAAAAAAAAAAAAACGCATAAAGTCTATAGCATTAGTGTCAAAACACGAAGTTGAGTGCATAAATTTGTACATCAAGGAAAAAGGAATATGCAACTGTATAGCCATGTGCAAACTTACACAGAGTATCAGAAATCATGAACATGTATAACTATACATGGGAAATTTTTGGAAAAAAAGGCACAATACATCTGTATATATTTGTTTAAACCTGGAATAACATTTGGCTCAGGATTCCTAAATGAAAAAGAAAAAAAGAAAAATGGAACGCTTTGGAAAAAATGGGAGATCCCATGTATAGCCACAGACATATTAATGATGCATAACATATGAACTAAAAATAGGATGGAGTTTCGATGCAGCGAGGCCAAAGTCACTATAGATTATAGAGCCCTCATATGTGGGTTCATGGAGGTATAAAATAGGAAATGAAAAAAATAGAAATGGAAAAATATAAAAGCAACATAAATAGAAAAAAATAGAAAAAAACGTAACCTCTAAAAGGCGATGACCGACAAGGGACTGGCTATAACAGAGTCCCTGAAAAAGAAAAGGAAAAAGATGGCTAATCGAGGTAGAAAAAGACATAGCAACAATGAAATTTACCGGATTGCTGTGGTGTGGCGGTATAGCAAAGGCAGCGCGTGGAAACGGATATGCTCCTGTGTAGAAGAGGCGCTGGTGGTAGATGTGTTATGGCGTCCTTAAATGCGATATCAAAATGAAAAAAGTGTCCAAAAACAGCGAGAAGCGCGCAACCGGAACCGGAAGTGACGTGGCGTGCCTCAGCGTGCAGTGCTAGTAAGTGCGCATGTCACTAACCGAGTGACATGGCGTGGAGCGAATAAAGTATAACGTCCTATTGTGTGGACGTGTAACTGAGTGCGCAGGTCCGGAACAGGTGGGCGGTATCCGAGGTGGAACGCACTGTTGGAGCGCACAATCTGGAGAGCACTAGTGTGCATGTCAGGGAGCATAAGAGTGCGGACGGATAGCAGCAACTGTGAATAAAAGAAATAAACGGTTAATAGAAAACCAGTAATTAGAAAAAGGGGGAACAAGTACATGGAAAATAAAAGGGAAATATGTGATAATAAACGACAAATTAACTAATAAGAAGAGAGACACAAACACATAGAAGAATAGAAGGGGAGTATGCTGAAGGATGATAAGTAAAATAGCCCTAGTGTAAAAGGGACCAAAAATGATGGAAAACAAAAAATGGAAAAGTAGATAAAATGAGGAATAAAAAATGAGTAAAATATAATAAAAATATATATATATGTAAAAGATAGGAAAATAATAAAAAATAATGAAAAAAGGAATGAAAATTAAAAAAACTAGAAAAAATAAAAAAATCTAAAGATAAAAATAAAAAGGACCAAAATATAAAAATGGAAAAAAGACTCCATACCCCTTTAGAAGTATAATCAGTTATGTGACTGGGCAAACTGCAAGAGAGGGAAAATAATTAATATGCATATATTGATACATACATGGTAAAAAGGGAACTATAAACTCATAATGTCATCTTCTCTATTTAAACCTTTTGGTTCCATACTTTGTAAGTGGTGTATCCAAAAAGCCTCCCTTAATTTGAGTCGTTTGACTCGGTTACCTCCTCGTCTATTGGGAAGAACCTGTTCCAGTGCTAGGAGAAAATTTCCCATGTATAGTTATACATGTTCATGATTTCTGATACTCTGTGTAAGTTTGCACATGGCTATACAGTTGCATATTCCTTTTTCCTTGATGTACAAATTTATGCACTCAACTTCGTGTATTGACTATTAGCTATGATTCTGTACCTTAACGAGGCGTTTGTACATATATTTGTTTCTTATTGTTTATTTATTTTTTTCAATTCCAGTCTGAAGAAGGTCTAAGTTTCAGACCGAAACGTTATAAAGTTTGGGATTGCATCACAATAAAACTTATTTGCATCTATGTTTGAGTGCCAGATATATATTTTTTTCTGAGGTTAAGCTTACTGGCCTATAATTTCTGAGTTCAGTTTTTGTCCCCTTTTTGAATATTGGCCCCATATTTGCTATACGCCAGTCCTGTGGTACAGACCCTGTTATTATGGAGTCTTTAAAGATTAAAAATAATGGTCTATCAATGACTGTACGTAATTCCTGCAGTACTCGGGGGTGTATCCCGTCCGGGCCCGGAGATTTGTCAATTTTAGTGATTTTTAGATGCCGCCGTACTTCTTGCTGGGTTAAGCAGGTAACATTTAATGGGGAATTTTTCTTATCATTGATCATATTGTCTGCCATGGGATTTTCTTGTGTAAATACTGATGAAAAAGTCATTTAGCATATTGGCTTTTTCCTCATACTCATCCACTATTTCACCCAGACTATTTTTAAGAGGGGAACACTATCATTTTTTAGTTTCTTACTATTTACGTAGTAAAATAATATTTTGGGATTATTTTTACTCTCTGGCAATGAGTCTCTGTCTCAAATTCTGTAAATAGCAAATCAGGGCAGCAAAAATTATGTAATTTTCTGTATTTATTTAATGCCTCATCACTACCTACTTCCTTTAGATGTCTAAATGCTTTCTTTTTGTCACTTATTCCGCCCCTTACAGCTCTATTTAGCCATATTGGTTTCCTCCTATTTCTAGTATGTTTATTCCCATACGGCATATATTGTGCACAGGTCCTATCCAGGATGCTAATAAATGTCTCCCATTTTCTTTGTGTCTCAGGATATCGTCCCAGTTAATTGCACCAAGATCATCGCTCATCTTTTAAAATTTGCCCTCCTGAAATTTAGTGTCCTTGTGTAACCCTTCTACTAAACATCTTATTAACCCCTTTACCCCCAAGGGTGGTTTGCACGTTAATGACCGGGCAAATTTTTACAATTCTGACCACTGTCCCTTTTATGAGGTTATAACTCTGGAACGCTTCAGCGGATCCCGGTGATTCTGACACTGTTTTCTCGTGACATATTGTACTTCATGATAGTGGTAAAATTTCTTTGATATTACCTGTGTTTATTTGTGAAAAAAAAATGGAAATTTGGCGAAAATTTAGAAAATTTCGCAATTTTTCAACTTTGAATTTTTATGCAATTAAATCACAGAGATATGTCACACAAAATACTTAATAAGTGACATTTCCCACATGTCTACTTTACATCAGCACAATTTTGGAACCAAATTTTTTTTTGTTAGGGAGTTATAAGGGTTAACAGTTGACCAGCAATTTCTCATTTTTACACCTTTTTTTTAGGGACCACATCTCATTTGGAGTCATTTTGAGGGGTCTATATGATAGAAAATAACCAAGTGTGACACCATTCTAAAAACTACACCCCTCAAGGTGCTCAAAACCACAGTCTAGAAGTTTATTAACCCTTCAGGTGTTTCACAGGAATTTTTGGAATGTTTAAATAAAAATGAACATTTAACTTTTTTCACAAATATACTTCAGCTCCAATTTGTTTTATTTTACCAAGGGTAACAGGAGAAAATGGACCCCAAAAGTTGTTGTACAATTTGTCCTGAGTACACTGATACCCCATATGTGGGGGTAAACCACTGTTTGGGCGCATGGCAGAGCTCGGAAAGGAAGGAGCGCTATTTGACTTTTCAATGCAAAATTGACTGGGATTGAGATGGGACGCCATGTTGCATTTGGAGAGCCCCTGATGTGCCTAAACATTGAAACCCCCCACAAGTGACACCATTTTGGAAAGTAGACCCCCTATGGAACTTATCTAGATGTGTGGAGAACACTTTGACCCACCAAGTGCTTCACAGAAGTTTATAATGCAGCCGTGAAAATAAAACCTTTTTTTCCCACAAAAATTATTTTTTAGCCCCCAGTTTTGTATTTTTCCAAATGTAAAAGTTGAAAGTGGACCCCAAAAGTTGTTGTCCAATTTGTCCTGAGTACGTGGATACCCCATATGAGGGGGGAACCACCGTTTGAGCACATGGCAGAGCTCGGAAGGGGAGGAGCGCCATTTGGAATGCAGACTTAGATAGACTGGTCTGCAGGCGTCACGTTGCATTTGCAGAGCCCCTGATGAAACTAAACAGTAGAAACCCCCCACAAGTGACCCCATATTGGAAACTAGACCCCTCAAGGAACTTATCTAGATGTGTTGTAAGAACTTTGAACCCCCAGTGTTTCACTACAGGTTATATATAACTCAGAGCCGTGAAAATAAAAAAATCCTTTTTTTTTCCTCAAAAATTATTTTTTAGCCCCCAGTTTTGTATTTTCCCAAGGGTAACAGGACACATTGGACAACAACTTTTGGGGGCCAATTGCTCCTGAGTGCACTGATACCCCACATGTTGGGGTAAACCCCTGTTTGGGCGCACGGGAGAGCTCAGAAGGAAAGGAGCACTGTTTTACTTTTTCAACGCAGAATTGGCTGGAATTGAGATCGGACGCCATGTCACGTTTGAAGAGGCCCTGATGTGCCTAAACAGTGGAAATCCCCCAATTATAACCACAACCCTAATCCCAACAGTAACCCTAACCACACCCCTAACTCTGACACACTCCTAATCCCAACCCTATTGCCAACCGTAAATGTAATCCAAACCCTAACCGTAACTTTAGCCACAACCCTAACCGTAACTTTAGCCACAACCCTAACTGTAGCGCCATCCCTAACCCTAGCCCTATCCCTAATGGGAAAATGGAAATAAATACTTTTTTTTTAAATTGTATTATTTTTCCCTAACTAAGGGGGTGATGAAGGGGGTTTGTTTTACTTTTATAGCGGGATTTCTAGCGGAATTTTATGATTGGCAGCCGTCACACACTAAAAAAACGCTTTTTATTGTGATGGGGAAATCAGGGACCACCTTGATATATTGTTATAATTCATACACATATATATATTTCTTAGTTTAACAGAATATGCCCGGACATGCCTAGCTTTGCTAAGTCATTTTGCTGACTATTGATTACCAATTAGAATTGCTGACTCGGGTCAGGTTAATCAGATATGAATTTTAAGACCGTACGTGTTTGCCCGTAGGTTACCTCTTATGTAAGAAATGCCTGATTAATTAATGATGAATTAATGATGGTCTCATA
Organism: Ranitomeya variabilis; assembly: GCF_051348905.1. Taxonomy (NCBI): domain Eukaryota; kingdom Metazoa; phylum Chordata; class Amphibia; order Anura; family Dendrobatidae; genus Ranitomeya; species Ranitomeya variabilis. Next base: position 819,410,251 of record NC_135232.1, on the reverse strand, counting down.
TGTAATAAACAGCTGATTTGCGCATGACCATAATGTATATGCCTACTCAAAAGTGTTTATAACAGCATGTAGCCAGTAAACGTCATGTCATTTGAAACAGATTACATCTGTCTCTGTCCATCAGTGCTCTGGAGCATCCTCCTATCTGGCAGCCATCCAATATCCCTGAGGGTCTGACTTGCAGACCACCCTAACATTCTGGCGTCCCTGGGTGGGCGGCCAAAATGGAAGGCTACCAATATCTGAAGCCCGGCAAGCCGCAGACCTGAGACCAAGGACACACAGACAACCCGTGGGAAGGTAAGAACCATTAGTTTCTTACAAATTCTCTCTGTGTCTCCATCTGTGTCATAATCTGCAGCCGAGCTCTAGGTATGTTATAGTCAGGTCTTTCCACAAAGCCGCCCATATTGTTTGGCAAACAACCATAGAATATCCTAAGTGATACTTGAAAGTCATATTGGATTGGTCAATTTTATGTGCTGCTATCTCTGTTATATGTCCTGTTACATGTCTAGCATTTGACTGAAGAGTGAATGAGTGTGTGAATTTACCCATGAGGAGATGTCCTTATGGGGAGTGATAGAGATACGGTGTAAAAAGCCAATCGAATCGGGATAGGACCTCTGCAGTTCCCTCCGATGACCCCTTGGGGCATCCTGGGTCAGAGGTCAAGTCTGTCTGTGTCTATCTGTCCTTGTATGTACGCACAAGCTGCCCTCCCTGTTGTGAATTCCACTCTTGGGCTCCCTCCGGTGGTTATAAGTAGCATTTTTGTGAGTTCTGCTCTTGGGCTCCCTCCTGTGGTTTTGAGTGGTATGGCTGCTTCTTAGATTTAGCATCAGCAGCTGTTTTCACTGATCGTCTTTCTGGCTCTGCTATATTAGTCTGGCCTTTTCCCTAATTCAATGCCAGTTGTCAATTGTTGAGCTTGGAGTAATGGCTCTCTGAGGATTTCCCTGTCACTCTGACCATTTCAGCAAAGCTAAGTCCTTGCTTGTCTTTTTGCAGTTCACTTGCAGTGGACTTTGTTGTTTAGCACTTTCTATGTTTTGCTCATTTGTCCAGCTTATCAGTATGTATCTAGTCAGCTAAGCTGGAAGCTCTGGGCAGCAGAGTTTGCCCTCCACACCTTTAGTCAGGTGTGGAGATTTTTGCATTTCTCTGCGGTGGACTTTTTCTAGTTTTTATTACTGACCGGACAGTGTTCTGTCCCGTACTAATTCTTTCTAGCTAGTAATGGCCTCCTTTGCTAAATCTAGTTTCATACTACGTATGTCATTTCCTTCTCCTCTCACAGTCAATATTTGTGGGGGGCTGTCCTATCCTTTGGGGATTTTCTCTGAGGCAAGATAGCTTTCCTGCTTCTACCTTTAGGGGTAGCTAGATCTCCGGCTGTGACGAGGTGTCCAGGGAGTGACAGGAACATCCCACGGCTACTGCTAGTGTCTGTGTTAAGATCAGGAACTGCGGTTGGTATAGTTACCACCTGCTCAGAGCTAGTCGCATGTCGCTCCATAATCACCAGACCATAACACCTCCCCTCCAGATGGTGCTAGTAGATCGGGAGAACATTTTTTATCGCGTTAATCTGCCTGCTGTTAGCTAGTTATGTTGTCTGGTTAATATATAGGGTTTCTGTGTATGTCATATTAAGTCTGAAGGAGGTGCCCTTGAGTAGACCAGGAGGCCTGAGTGGGATTAGTGAGTGACGCTGCGGCGGTCACAAGGGCCAAATCACTAATCATTATCCCCACAGTCGGCACACCTATTGGCTGAGTATTTAGCATAAGCAGCCGAAAGGGGGAATTGCGTTTCTACACACCTGAACTGTGAGAGCAGTAGAGGTTACAAAAGTGTGGATAGTTAAGGTGCTAGCACCATAGAACAGGAAAAAGAGGCCGTGAGAAGTGGGCACAATAGAGACTACACATTAGGAGAACAGTGAGTTGTTAGCCAGATTAACCAGAGAACGCAGAAGAAAAAGACAGATAACAGAGAGCACTAGAGAATGCAGATGTGATATCAGGCAGTAAGGAGGGGCAGGTCATAGTACACAGATAAGGACAGACAGGGAGAGTCAGGTAGCTGCAAAAGGAATTAGTATTATCCGAGCAAATACATGTGTATGTAAGAAGGTGATTGATATGAGACTCCTTGCTTGGATTTTTGCATGCCGTGTGTATGACATGAGGATTTAAGAATAAAAATCCTGCATGTATAAGGGAGTCCAATTAGGTGTGATCCTTGGTCAACTGGTACCAGGCTAAAACAGAGGAACGCTAATAAGTAAAACACATAGCCACACGTGTATGAATGAGATAAGCTGAAACCAAATATTTGTTACCTTTCCAACTAATATTTGGGGAAGCTGCAAGTGACACAACTGTGCTGAATGCTCTGCAGATTTTGTGTGCGTTGTGCATGTTTTAAACAAAGAACAGATGAGAAACGCGTTCTTTATGGAGGGTGGCGACTAGACAAAGTACTTAGGAAGACCTATCCACCGCATATAAGATGGCGCAAGCGAGGGAATAATAGGTGGGCAATTTGATATGTGAATATCCATACCATTATAAGTGATTCTCATCTAAACCACTCTCCACGTGACCTGAAAGACAATCCCGAATATATACGTCAGAGTCCAGACGGTCAGGTCTTTCACACCAAACGTATGTGTAAGAAACAGAGCTCCTTTCTAACACATATATACGTATATAGGGTTTGATATTTTTGTTATACTATTATTATTATTTATTTATATAGCACCATTAATTCTATGGTGCTGTATATGAGAAAGGGGTTATATACAGGGTTATAAATATCGTTTACAGTAATCAAGTTTACAGTGACAGACTGGTACAGAGGAGAGAGGACCCTGTCCTTGCGGACTTAATTCTATGGGATATAGCACTAAAGATTGTGAACATAAATTGAAATACGTCAATCTACTGTATTTTGGGCTGAAGGTTTTGCCTTTGCTCTTCTGGGACTTTTTGTATTTGCATGGTGTATAGAAATTAGGATTACTTGGAATATTATAAAAAGCTGACCCCCAGCACATATTCTGTAAATGTCGTGCCCCGACTGTAATGTGGGGTTGATGCTGGCGATATCACCAGGAGGGTGGTGGATCGTAAAAACCGTACATCCCGGCTATAGCCAAGAAAACACTGGGTTCGGACCTCTGTCAGACAGATATCTGGAGTTAAAAGTGTTCCGACTTAACGTTCACGGGACCATTCTGTGGACCCCTGGAACCTTGTTGAGTCAGATAGAGGACAATATTCTGTGGTATCCCAGTGACATACCATTCAGGTGCCCCCTGAACAACGGGAAACCAGAAGATTATATCCAAATTCAAAACATTTTGCTCTGCTCTGTGGATTTAGCATGTAGAACTGTTTGTTTCTCTCACACGGACAGATCAATAGAGGGTAATGTCATGTCAATTAAGAATGTATAAAGTATGTTGACAGGTGGAATCAAGTGCATGGTTGTAAAAGAAATTATCACTGTAAAAGATATTGTTGAAGGAAACTGAAAGTGCTATTGAACGTAAAAGCTCAGAGAGTAAGAAAATGTATCCAAGATAAGCCAGCCCAGTAATGTACAAAAACTTGGCACTCTGCCAACTGTCAAAACTTTGCACATAGGGTCTATGCACCAAGTACATGTTAGCCTATAAACAAAATTTCTGTTTTTGCTTAGCTGATAAGTTGTTGAAGTTTCAAATTTTTGGCTACATGCCAGAAAACGTTTTTTTTTTTTCTCCTTTTCTTGGTTTTTGAATCCAGCTACTCTCCTACACTGAGGTAGTGGATTCAAAAGGGGGGAGGAGTACTGGTAAAACACTGTTTTTGTAAATTGTACAGCCATTAAGGCTCAAGAAACTACAGATTTCTCACATGTCTCTCGTGTACCTTTCATTAATCCAGATGTTGAGCTTTTTGTAGATGGTGGAAGGAACATCGGAAAGGGCGGACGGCTCTACGCTGGGTATACAGTGGTCACACAACATGAGGTAATAAAAGCAGAACCATTCCCTCCTCACATGTCCACAAAAGAGGTGGAGCTGATGGCACTCATTGAGGCGCTTAGAGGAGCTGAAGGGAAACAATACAACATTAATGTGACGTCAGGATATCTTCTGGGAGTGACCCATAACTTTGACCCCATATGGAGGGTGAGAGGTTTCTTACAGCAACAAGTATTCCTGTCAAACACTGGCACCTCATTAAATAAGTGATGGATGCACTACTGCTCCCGAAGGAGGTTGCCATAGTCGAGGTAAGGACACACAAAGCTCTCTACCAACGAGCCACAAGGCACGAGCAAGGAGGACCAAGCAGCAAAGGAAGCTGCAAGAATGTCTAGGCGACACGAGACCCCTGGGGCACCTCTACGGACTATGGTAAGCACTGAGTATAACCAGCTGACCGTCAGTATCTTACAGGCTCTGACTCGGGGATCCACTGGGAAGGAGTCGAAGGTCTGGTCGCAGAGTGGTACTCGGGACCATGCAGGTTTGTGGAGGGTGGAACAGCGGGTGTGTCTGCCAAGATCGTTGTGCTCTGTGACGACCCAAGTGGCTCACAATCCAATGCACCGGTCCAAGGATATATGTTCCATGGTAGATGAGAGGGTCACTCATAGTTTCACAATGATCCCTTTTGGATTTTACTCAGGCATGTACCCCATTGCACAACACAGGTATTATAGGCAGTGCACCACAGACACATGCCCAAGCCTCTCTACCCGTTTCAATGACTGCAAACTGACTTCATACAACTACCTCCAGGTAGGAATGTATGTGCTCGTGTGTGTTGATCTCTTCCCAGGGTGACCGGAAGCCTTCCAGATGCCAAAAAGCTACGACAGCAGGGAGGTAATACAAAATGTTATATAACAGGCCACATAGGAAAAATGTCCCCTTTCAGGCAACCTCATAGCTGTGTCCAGAGCCTCATGGAGAGACTGTTGCTTATGCATGAATAAGTTTTTGATTCTGTTCCAGGAAGTTGGGTAGTAATCCAAAGACACGCAAGGAAACCACTGGAGCTGGAATCTCACGGTCCTCTCACCACAGCTACACCTGTTACGCTTGAGGGAGACCCAGCTTGGAATCATGCAAGCCAGTGTATGGTCCGGGAGTGGAAGAATGATACGCCTGCTCCTGATAATGTTGACCGCCTCACCTCAAGAAGGACGGATACCTATGCTAACTATAGATGTCTCAGGGATACCAACAAAGTGGTTTGATGCGTCTGAGAAATCTGTTACTTTTAGATTCGACTTCTGTAAGATAGTGAAATGTCAATGGAATCTTAAATTTGAGAGAGAGAGCAGTAACCCCAGTTATAAATTTTTAACAGTCGAAGGGGCTGTGGTATATATCTGTGTAACCAGGCCAGGGAATGAGAATTGTGCTTCATGGTCTGATGCAGCTTGGAATACGGGAAACCCATGGGGATATGAGCCAGAGGAAGCTAAGACTCGCCTTAGCGCATCAGGGAAGCCTCTTCTTCAGAGGATGTACGTTACAACAATGGGGGCAGATGGGACTGTAAAATAGAGGATCTCTCTCCCGGATCATCTTGCAACTCCCTTCTCGTGAATATAAATGAACCCTCTCCAGGAGATGAAGACCTTTATGTACTGGGACTGCATTCCCTGGGCAAAAGGGCTCAGTTGGGACAATTTTGGCTAAGGGCTTTCCCCCAGCAAGAGAATGGGAACGGGGAAAAGAAGCCCCAAGAAACAGCAGTAGGAAGGCCAAAATTCAATATGTTTAGGGAAGTGAGCTATGAGGAGAAGGTAGCCATAGAAACAGGCTATACTGAAAGGAATGAGTGGCTCATGTGGATGAGATTTACCGCAGGGCAGCATAAGTCTAATTGTATTGCATGTGCTACTGCCAGACCCCATTTAGGGACAATTCCTCTCAGATCTTCAGAACCAGACCATACAGACTTGCAATGCATTTTAGCCTTATATGATGCCGCATATGACCCCTCTGACAATGCTCTGTGTTACGCTCTTTCAGCTTTGTATCCACATGTAAAAACTGATCAGGTACCCCTTAGAGTTTTTGCATATCCAGGAAACTACACCTATTTCCAGAGGCAGGGGACGGGAACAGGAGAACCAGTAGGAAACCCAACGTCCGAGTTCTGTGACACTGCCATCCCCATAGACCAAGATACAGGGGGGTTTCAGAGCTAAATGGTTTCAGGGACAGACTGCAGCAAGAAGTGATATATGGTGGTTATGTGGAGATATGCGACTTAGAGCCAGACTGCCAGCAGATTGGGTTGGCATCTGTGCCCCAGCAAAGATACTCATGCCATTTCAGATAATCTCATCAAAAGAGATACAAAGGGGTAAACTTAATGCTGATACTCTACGTAGAAATAAGAGATCATCACCTGCCGGATCCTTTGATCCAAGGATTTACATAGACAGCATAGGGGTTCCTAGAGGGGTACCAGATGAATGTAAAGCTAGGAACCAGATCGCAGCAGGGTTTGAATCAGTTTTCTTTTGGTGGGTTACACTTAACAAGAATGTGGATTGGATAAATTACATATATTATAATCAACAAAGGTTTATAAATTATACAAGAGATGCAATAAAAGGAATAGCAGAACAATTAGGCCCTACTTCCTTAATAACATGGCAAAATAGAATGGCCTTAGATATGCTGCTAGCAGAGAAAGGAGGGGTTTGTAAAATGTTTGGCTCTTACTGTTGTACTTTCATCCCAAACACAGCCCCAAATGGGAGCATCACCAAAGCACTGGAGGGTCTTACATGACTGTCTGAGGAGCTGGCAGAGAATTCTGATATCGACAACCCCTTCACAGAGTGGCTCGAGTCATGGTTCGGAAAGTGGAGTCACCTGGTGTCCAGTCTCCTCATCTCTGTCGCTGTCGTGGCTGCAATACTTGTGGTCGGTGGATGCTGCTGCATACCTTGCATTAGAGGACTCCTCCAGAGACTAATTGATGCGTCCATTACTAAGACTATGTACATGCAAGTGAAACCCCGCAATGATGACTATGAACACATGATATGATAGAGAATAGGATATGATCTCCCCATCCTATGGGGGATTCGGCCGAAGAATTGACAAGAAAGTCCGACACTGGCATTAGGCCCGTGAGAGCACCTGTAGGTCAGGGGTAGAGTCATATCTAATCTCAAAAGGGGGGACTGATGGGAAAATCAGGGACCACCTTGATATTCTTATAATTCATACACACATATATATATATATATTTCTTAGTTTAACAGAATATGCCCAGACATGCCTAGCAGAGCTGGGGTATGGTGAATGGGAGCAGAGCTGGGGTATGGTGAATGGGAGCAGAGCCATAGCTTGAGTATGGTCAAGGGGGGCAGAGCTTGAGTATGGTCAATGGAGGCAGAGCTGGTGTATGGTGAATGGGACCAGAGCTGGTGTGAATGGGAGCAGAGCTGGGGGATGGCGAATGGGAGTAGAGCCATAGCTGGAGTATGGTGAATGGGAGCAGAGCTGGGGTATGGTGAATGGGAGCAGAGCCATAGCTGGAGTATGGTCAATATGGGCAGAGCTGGAGTATGGTCAATGGGGGCAGAGCTGGAGTATGGTCAATGGGGGCAGAGCTGGAGTATGGTCAATGGGGCAGAGCTGGTGTATGGTGAATAGGAGCAGAGCTGGTGTGTGGTGAATGGGAGCATAGCTGGGGTATGGTGAATAGCAGCAGAGCCATAGCTGGAGTATGGTGAATGGGAGCAGAGCTAGGGTATGGTGAATAGGAGCAGAGCCATAGCTGGAGTATGGTGAATGGGAGCAGAGCTTGGAGTATGGTGAATAGGAGCAGAGCTGGAGTATGGTGAATAGGAGCAGAGCTGGAGTATGGTGAATGGGAGCAGAGCTGGGGTATGGTGAATAGGAGCAGAGCCATAGCTGGAGTATGGTGAATGGGAGCAGAGCTGGGGTATGGTGAATAGGAGCAGAGCCATAGCTGGAGTATGGTGAATGGGAGCAGAACTGGGGTATGGTGAATGGGAGCAGAGCTGGGGTATGGTGAATGAGGGCAGAGCTGGGGTATGGTGAATAGGAGCGGAGCCATGGCTGGGGGGGTATGGTCAATGGGAGCAGAGTTGTGGTAATGTGAATGGGACTAGAGTCAGACTTATTCACTTCCGGTATTACAGATCCTGTGGAGCGACAGCACACAAGATTCAACATTGTGGACCGGAGGAGCAGAGCTGCCAGCGGTGAAGCCAGGAGCTAGTGGCCGAAACACAGCAGCCGTGAGGACAGAAGTGTGATGGTCGGTGACATGTTAGCTAAGAGGAGGCGCACTTGTTTACAGTCGAAACCACTGATCTATTTGCATTGCCAAACATTGTTGGGGTGTAAAATAGACAAGACATTGTATATGTAGTAACTAGTGGTGAGCGAATATACTCGTTGCTCGGGTGGTCTCTGAGTATTTCTAACTGCTTGAGATTTAGTTAACGTCGTCACCGCCGCAAGTGAATGATTTATGGCTGTTAGCCAGCCTGAGTACATGTGGGGATTACCTAGCAACCAGGCAACCCCCACATGTACTCAGGCTGGCTACTAGTTGTAAATCAAGCAGCTGAGTCAACAAAAAAACTAAATCTTTGAGCAGTGATAAATACTCGGGGACCACTCGAGCGTGCTCAGGAAAACCCGAGCAACGAGTATACTCGCTCATCTCTAGTAGTAACCTATGTCTTTTATCTTTGTCTTTTTTTTTTTATGTATGAACATGTCAACAAATATAAATGTTGTTGTTTTTTTCTTTGTTAATGAATAAAAATGAAATTTCTTCATTTTCTATTCTCCCTTTTCATGTTGTCCATACATCGTATCTGAATGCTCATTATCGTAATTGCAAACAAGACACATGTACTTCTGTGGTGTAATCTACAGTGTTATGCCCACTTCACACCTCCATGTCTCCAGGACTTGTTGCCTGTTTTCAAACCTGGAGATATGTTCACGCATATGTTCACAATAGAGATCTTCACACCTCTGTGTTTTCTCAACAAACATTTCTGTGTGAGTTAGGCCAGTATCACACACAGTGAGATACCACTGAGTCTCGCAGGTTAAAACCAAGCTCTGGCGCCGACACTCCAGTGCGGCCACATAGCAACACATGGAGCTGCATGCTCCGCAAAGGGAGTGCCGGTGCCAGAGCTTGTTTTTAACCTGCGAGACTCGGCTGTATCTCGCTGTATTGTGACTCCGGCCTTAGGCTGCTCTCACTCTGGCATGATTTCAAATAGATGTCCATCTGTTTTAAAACGGATGCCCATGGATCTGTAATGGCCTCCCATGCTGTCCTATGGGCATGGATTGGTACGGGTGTCTCCGTTTTGTCAAGGATCCATTGGTGTCCGCAATTTTCATGTACCCAGAAACGTAAACTGTTCTGTTTCTGGGCTTTCTCGAAAATCACGGACAGACATGGATCCATGTCTGTCCATAAGAAATTAACATGGAGCTCTATTGTGGACGGATCCCTGAAAACAACGGATCTGTGAAACAGATCCATAGCTGTACTGAGCATGCTCAGAAGCAAGGTAGGGATAGGGATTAGTGATGAGCGAGTAGCATTGTTGCTCGGGTGATCTCCGAGAATTTGTGCCTTCTCTGAGATTTAGTTTTCCTCGCCTCAGCTACATGATTTACAGCTTCTGGATAGCCTGAATACATGTGGGAATTCCCTAACAGGCATTCCTCACATGTATTCCACCTGGCTAGAAGCCGTAAATCATGAAGCTGAGGCGATGAAAACTAATTCTCCGAGGACATCAAAATACTTGGAGACCACCCGAGCAACGAGTATACTCGCTCATCACTAATAGGGATCTCTGGTATGTCAGCTAAGAGGAGACGCACGTCATGTCGGCTAAGAGGAAGCGCATGTCAGCTAAGAGGAAGCGCATGTCAGCTAAGAGGAGGCGCACGTCATGTCAGCTAAGAGGAGGCGCACGTCATGTCGGCTAAGAGGCGCACGTCATGTCAGCTAAGATGAGGCGCACCTCCTGTCAGCTAAGAGGTGCACATAATGTCAGCTAAGAGGAGGCGCACGTAATGTCAGCTAAGAGGAGGCGCACGACATGTCAGCTAAGATGAGGCGCATGTCATGTCAGCTAAGAGGAGGCGCATATCATGTCAGCTAAGAGATGGCGCACGTCATCGTGAGGGCGGTAATGTCGCGATGGGGGCAGGCTTTGCAGTGTTGAGAATCTCTGCCCCTATGTGCTCACCCACCTATCCACTCTCTCTCTCCCCATGTGCTGACTTCTCCTGTCCGTGCTCTCTTCTTTGACCTGTCTACCCCATGTGCTATCCCCCTTGTCTGCTGTCTTTCTCCTTCCTGTGCTGTGTTCTCCCCTCGTGTGCTGTCCCGTTTGAGCTGTAAGCCCCCTGTGCTCTGTCTCTTTCACCCCTGTGCGCTTTCTCTCTCCCCCCATCTGCTGTCATCTCTTCTCATGGCATCTCTTCTTTGACCTGTGTAGGCATATACAGTGTGTTTGTGGTCCATACACCATATACAGTGTGTGTGTGTGTGTGTGTGTGTGTGTGTGTGTGTGTGTGTGTGTGTGTGTGTGTGTGTGTGTGTGGTGCATATGGCATATACAGTGTGTGTGTGTGTGGTGCGACGGTGTGCCGACAAAAATGTTTTAGACACGTAAAGAAGCTTAAATAATTTCTGTAATGCAGTCATACTTGTTGCATGTATACTTTGATACTTTTGTTTCACCAAAACAAGTTTAGAGATAAACATCTAATACTTGCCTTTATAGAATAAGATGTCAAGTAAAAGACAAAGAAATTGTCTTGATGCCACCAAAAGTAGATGTAAACGAATAATGCCAAAATATACGGAAGAACAGAAAGCAAAAAGAGCAAAAGAGGTATGATCATGCTTTTTTTTTTTTAGAAAATCACATTTTGTCAAGATTTTCAATTTCAATTATTGACATATTTTGTCAATGATAATGTAAGTGACAAATGTATCATTCATTGTTATTAGAGAGAAGAATTGTACAGGGAGCTACGAGAGATGAGCAAAGTGTTTCAGGACCCAAACCGCATACTGTCTCTCCAGCCGAAAAAAAAAAAACAGCAAAAAGAAGCGCAGATGGTTCCAGATGTAGAAAAATGGTGTAGCTGTGGACAACTGCGGAGGAGTGTGTTTGCTGTAAAGATATTCATAATGTTACCTTGAAAATGGAAGAGGAGCCAACTTTGTCATGCATCACACAACACAAAATGTTTTCAGAAACGTGTCTCAACCGTGATCAGTTAAAACTGTGTGAAATGTACAGAAACTTTGGTAAACCACCTTTGATTACACTGTAAAATAATAGTTATGTATCCTGTAAAATTCAAATCCCCAATTTTATTTTATATGTTTATTTTTTCTAGCAAATACAGGAAGGCTGCGTACAGAATGTTTACAATGTGGGTGCACGGTTACCTGAGGCCGAAAAGACGAAGACCTTTTCCTTCCTGTGCCGTCAAAAGGGTCAGAGAAATTTTCCCTGAAGATTCTGGAAACTACATGGGCTTTCTTCAAGCATTTATAAGAACATACCAAAGCTGATAATATCGAATGACCATATTTTTTGAGGAATACTCTAATAAAGCTATAGAATACACAGAAAGAAAAACAAGAGCTTTTGAATTCCTGAATATAGTTATATAGAGGTAGGATCAATAATCACTGATGTCAAGCCAATAACCGTAGAAAATACATGCAACTTTATTAATATTACAAAATCCAAGCAAGACAAACAAGTGTACATAATAAAATCAGGAAAGTACTGGACAGGTCCAATGAACAATGATGCAACCTGGCAGAGGTAGGCAGTCCATATAATAAAGGCACTCAAGAATATATAAAATATACGCCCAGTACGTACCAAATTGGACTGGGTGACATAATATCACATGCATATAAATAAGAGAGTAACCTAAACAATCTAATATGAATGGGCAAGAGGTATGCTGAATATCCCAGGAACAGACTCCCATACATATAACGAAATTACCATGTTCCTATAGGGCTAGAGGTAAAGTGCCGAAAGTGCATATATATCTAAGACAAGCTTCTCTTACCCATGGATGCCAAAACCACCTGCGCAGATGCCCCAACGCGCGTTTCACTGCTGCTTCTTCGGGGGGCAGTGTGTAAGTGTGTCATATCAGAGGTTTAAATATCCCTATGTGAAGTCAGGAGCCAATCCCCTGCAGGGAACAAGATTAGCCCCATCCGCGTCTAACAAGCGCATGCGGGCGGGGCTCACCACAGCCAATCATCCAGTCCGGCGTCAAGAGGTAGCGAGTGTTAGGGCAAAGTTCCCATAACAACGGTTACACTCACCGTGTCCGAAAGACACCGTTGTGGATGAAAGGCAGAAGAAGCAACCGCGCACATGCGCTACCCGCGGCAGGAAATGACCCTGCGTCAGGAGGCAAAGAGTGTTGGGAAATAGTTCCTATGACAACGATTATACTCAATGCCGTGCGGGTCATGTCTGGCCTGTCGAAATATTGAATGGGTATCGGATTTCTGTTCATCGGATGGTAGTAAGAAATTCAAAATCAGGGAATACATATCATGTAGTAGTGATTTTGTTGTATATTATGCCACATGTCCCTTGGCCTGATATACGTTGGTCCCACTTCTAGGGAGCTACGAGTCAGAACTAGGGAACATGTGAGGGATATCAGAGCTGCCCAGTCTGTTGATGTAGCGTCCCTTAAAACGTTTCCCCGCCATTTCAGGATGTGCCATGCCTGTAGCCCGGACATGCTCAAGGTCCGTGGTATAGATCGTATGCACGGTGGAGTTAGGGGAGGCGATCTTAAGCGCAGGTTGGCACAGCTTGAATATCGCTGGACTGTAACTCTTGATACTATAACACCATTGGGACTAAATAAAAAAAATACGTTTTTCTCAGTTTTTATAATCATGTGTGTCTCTTTTGGGGTTGCCCTGGCTAGTTGCGGCTATCCTGATCTGCCCTTGAAGTCCTTGGTTTTAATTCGATTTTAATGTTGGTGTGTTTTTTGTGTTTTTTCACCTAGTTTATTAGTGGACGATATACTGGATCCCAAATTTTCGACTTTTGATATCATGTTATATCCCTATTGTGATTGACGTTACTGTGAGCAGGGGATGGCTCGTTGGCCTGCATCTTTCCACCGGGACAATCGATCGCTGAAGTCAGCAGCACATTTTGAATATTGGACTATCGCTACTATTCTTTTATTATAAGTTGATAACAATATTGTAATGCATTATTGGTAGATATTGTGTTAGAGTTATACTTGTAGTCTAATGCTGTCAATTTTTGGTTTATATTCACTTTTATACTTACAGTAGTTTGTCTCAACTTTCGCTGCTGCGCACAGAAAAGATGGCCACTATTCTACTTCCGCCCTCTGCCCTTCACAGTGTGTGTTGTTAGGCATTGAGTATAATCGTTGTCATAGGAACTATTTCCCAACACTCTTTGCCTCCTGACGCAGGGTCACTTCCTGCCGTGGGTAGCGCATGCGTGCGGTTGCTTCTTCTGCCTTTCATCCACAACGGTGTCTTTCGGACGCGGTGAGTGTAACCGTTGTTATGGGAACTTTGCCCTAACACTCGCTACCTCTTGACGCCGGACTGGATGATTGGCTGTGGTGAGCCCCGCCCGCATGCGCTCATTAGACGTGGCTAGGGCCAATCTTTTTCCCTGCAGGGGATTGGCTCCTGACTTCACATAGGGATATTTAAACCTCTGATATGGCACACTTACACACTGCCCCCCGAAGAAGCAGCAGCAAAACGCGCATTGGGGCATCTGCGCAGGTGGTTTTGGCATCCATGGGTAAGAGAAGCTTGTCTTAGATATATATGCACTTTCGGCACTTTACCTCTAGCCCTATAGGAACATGGTAATTTCGTTATATGTTACATTTAATAGGGAGTCTGTTCCTGGGATATTCAGCATACCTCTTGCCCATTCATATTAGATTATTTAGGTTACTCTCTTATTTATATGCATGTGATATTATGTCACTCAGTCCAATTTGGTACGTACTAGGCGTATATTTTATATATTCTTGAATGCCTTTATTATATGGACTTCCTACCTCTGCCAGGTTGCATCATTGTTCATTGGACCTGTCCAGTACTTTCCTGATTTTATTATGTACACTTGTTTGTCTTGCTTGGATTTTGTAATATTAATAAAGTTGCATGTATTTTCTACCGTTATTGGCTTGACATCAGTGATTATTTATTCTACCTCTATATAACTATATTCAGGAATTCAAAAGCTCTTGTTTTTCTTTATGTGTTTTCTACAAGCATTTGACTATTGTGCCTTCGACATGGCAGACAGCTAACTCAAAAACATGTCAAACATGGAGAACATCAGTTAGGTTTCTTTTCACAAATTTGTATCACACTTTTTTTTGGTTTTAGTGAAATATTCAACACGATAAACTATATTCATGAAACCAAAAATGTTTATTTGGATTGAAAATCAAAGAATATTACAAAGATATATCTAATAACATGTTGTACAGTTAAATTAAAATGTTTCTTTTTTGAAAACGAGAAATGTGAGTTTGAACTTTCATTTTCTTGCATGGACGTTGCTCTTTGGCGATGTTTAGAGGCAGCATCTTGTTTCGTGAACTCCAGTTGTGGACCAGTTTGTTGTCACATATTTTAAGTACATCCACGAACAACGGAAACAAATGTTTGTAACACATTGGTGTGCAGACTTGTTTAACTTGCCATTTTTTGTTTATCTTAGAATAGAACAAACTGTGTCTGTATGATCCGTGCGTATCCGACTTTGAATTATCTTTTAGAAATTTAGTTTGTGATCATTCTTGATTATTATTATGTGCTAAAATAGACAGTTTTATTCAAGCCTCCATCCCATCAAAGCTGCAGTGTATTAGTTTTGTTCTGTTTTTTTTTTAAAAAAAACTGTGGAAAACCTCGATAATTCCTGTATGTCAGTACTGGGACAAATGATTTAAATCCTTTATTAATTTTTGGTAAGCAACAATCTTTGCAATTTCTTGAAAGGCTGATGATGATGATGACATCCAAGCGTGTTGATTGCCCTCATCATCATCTAAGGTTCGGTGATCACGTTTTGTTAGTAATTCACCTTCAAAAACATGCTTGTTTTGAATATGATGCAACACTGAGAACCATCTTTCCCGCAGAAGTTCCACATTTCCTTCAGCAGTAGAACAGCAGTACCAAAAGTGATTTTTTTTATTGCAGATATCCATGTAGCTATATCACCGCAACTTATTTTTTTTACTAGCTGCAGTTAATTGTTTTTGAATCGACTTCGCATAGTGCCACACATCAAACTCGTGTGCAATTTCCGAATACTCTTCTCGCATCAGTTTTCTAATCCCTACATGCCTATCTGTTGCAATCACATGAACATTGAAACCATTATCCAGAACTCTATTTAGACAATTTTGGAAAGCCATTTTTTCAATGGCAACAGAAGAACCACTTTGGGTCACTTGAACTGTCTCAAAGTCCAAACTTTTTTGTGACTTTGAATCCATCAACGTGTACACAGAATATTTTGCATTGTGACCAGGGCTATCACATTGCCCATCCCCAATTACACATATAGGTTTATGTTGCATGGACTGCCCCACTTCCGTTTTTTCTTTCTGCCAGTGAAGATCTATAGCAGGAAATAGAAACTGTCTTTGATACCGAAAGTATGTGGTTTTGGAGAAGAATTGTAATCCAATTGAGGCAAAAAAGTTGGAAATTTTACTGAAATTACCCCCGGTTAATAATATAGATGATGCACATAAATTTCCCCCAGGTGTATGGTTCCAGATGGGCTGACTATGCCAGTCAAAATCATGTCCATTACCACATGTGGCATGTACCGATAGATTTGTTCCCTTTTTTTTTCTGCGTTTAACAGTTTCCTGCCACAGAAACAGTGGACTTTGCAAAATAGGGCATCTATGCATGATTCAAATGCAATATATTTGTTTTCCAAAACTATACTCTCTTCATTTGAATCTGCGACCGTTTCATTAGTGCCTGAATCTAACAAATCACTTTTGCTGTTTGGATCATATTCTGGATCATTGTTATCAGTTACATCCGATGAAGAAACACTGCTTATTTCTAAAGAATCTAGCTTTTCATGGCATCTACAATCACAATTTACCATTGTTTTTTTCCTGGGTGTTGAAAATTTCAATGGATATAAATGATCTAATTGGATTACAACAGTGTTTTCCAAAAAATCATTTGGATCAGGAAACTGACATCCTGTATCCTGAGTAACAATCTCTGTATTTGATGCTTCCGTTTGACTTATTGCTGTATTTGTACCACGATGCTGAACTGTTCATGGGACTGTATTAGTATAACCATTCCTTTTGAAGACTTTGATGTCTACTCTAACCTTTTTATGCCTGACTGATCCAAAATCTATTTTTGTAGGTAAAAATTGTCTTTGTAGTTCTAATTGTGAGTTGTCCACCTCACAGTTTACATTTGAAGTTGTAGAAGTTGTTGTATCGCTTCTTTGCCAATAATTGTGCTCTTTTAACAATCAACATATTTTTGCTGGAGGTGGGAGTGCACTTATCCTTGGAAAAATTGTTGGTACTGCTGAGTCCTTCAGGTAACGTTGTTTTTCTCTGAGTTGTAAATATAACATTCCACTTGAAAGTGTTTTGAACACATTCGAAAAAGGTCATTTCTCTTCCCGGCCATGATCCGTTCCGCAACTTAGTCAATGTTACTAAATTGGCCTGTGTGTTGCAGCCAAAGTATAATTCTTTCCAAAGAAGATGGAAAGACAAGCATAATAACTCCCTCGGAATAGGTCTTCTTACTGGGTCGACTACCACAATCGGTAACAATGCAGCCTGGCATTTCTGTAAACAATATAGTATCAATGATTTAATTTTTAACAAATAAATGTTATACATTTGCTGTATACACTGCATAGATTAAGGCTATGTGCACACGTTGCAAATTTGCCTGTGGATTTTTCTGCACTAAATCTGCACCACTTAGCAGTAAACGCAGGTGCGTTTTTTATGCCTTTTTTTGTGCGCTTTTGATATGTTTTTTGCGTTTTTTTATGCATTTTTTTTTTCGCGGATATGTATGCGTTTTCGAAAGCTTAAAAGATCTATTATTGAACAAAAAAAAAGTTTTGTGATGTTATTTCTTGTCTTGGAATTATCCCACACAGCAGTGCCAAAAGTGAGAGTAGGGACTATTTCTCACAGTGGCAGAGGAATACATTGCGGAAGGATACCTTCCATCATTGTATTCCTGGAGCCCCTGGAGAGCGGTCGCCTCAGCTGATGTGGCAGCTCTCCACGGGAGATCGTCATGGGACAATCGTATAAATTGGATTTCTGCGGATCAGGGAGTATATTGTTTGTTTATTATTTTAATATTTTTTACATGTGAGCAATGGCTTCGGGATCAAGGTGATGGTGAGTATGTACGCTATGTTGTATATACTGCATGTTCTGTATGTATGTACTGTATGTATGTATTGTATGTTGTCTGTACTGTATGTATGT
The DNA here is from genome assembly GCF_051348905.1 of Ranitomeya variabilis. Classification (NCBI taxonomy): domain Eukaryota; kingdom Metazoa; phylum Chordata; class Amphibia; order Anura; family Dendrobatidae; genus Ranitomeya; species Ranitomeya variabilis. The sequence goes on along the minus strand of NC_135232.1, from coordinate 819,392,607 downwards.
TGTATGTACTGCATATTGTATGTAGTATGTACTGTATGTTGTATGTATTGTATGTTGTGTATACTGTATGTATGTATTATATGTAGTATGTACTGTATGTTGTATGCAGTATGTACTGTATGTTCTATGTTGTATGTACTGTATGTTGTATGTACTGTATGTTTATATGTGTGTATGTGGTTTTTTTTTTGTACACTTGAACACAGTAGCCGGATGAAGGGACTACTACTGTCTCATCATCTAGCTACCTGTAACTGTAGCAGGCATAGCCGGATGGGACTAGTTGTACCATCGGACGATGCCTGCACACACATACACACACACAGCCCCAGCAGACCCGGGACAGCCCCGGTAGACCCCTAACAGGCCCGCACTGACCCCTGACAGCCCCGCACAGACCCCCAAACAGCCCCGTTGACCACACGGACACGCAGACCCCGTCCGCACACACATACACGCAAAGTCACCACCCACACTCCGCCCACACACTTCCCTCCTCCTGATCTGCAGCATTTCATCCGCAGCTAAACCGCAGATCTTTTTTACATCTGCTGTTTTGCTATGGATGTGCCCGTCTCAATGCAAGACAATGGGTGCAGAAACGCAGCAGATCCGCACAAAGAATTGACATGCTGCGGAAAAAACACCGCTGCGTTTCCGCATGTTTTTTCCGCAGCATGTGCACAGCAGATTTGATTTTCCATTGGTTTACAGGCTACTGTACACCACATGGAAAACTGCTGCAGATCCGCAGCGTGAAAAACGCCGCGGAGCCGCGGGAAAAAACAGCAACGTGTGCATATGGCCTTACAGCTATTAGTTTATCAATGTACATTTGTTTAATGTAAACGATATCTAGAATTCTGTATGTAACCCCTTTCTAATGTACAGTGCCATGGAATTAAAGGTGCTATATAAATAAATAATAATTATCAATCTATTAAGATACACCGTATTTTTCGGATTATAAGACGCACTTTTTTGCCCCAAAATTTTGGGGGAAAATGGCAGTGCGTCTTATAATGCAGATATACCTTATGGGCGTGCTGATGCGGGTGTCCCAGTGGCGGTGTTGCGCTGTGTCCACTGTCCACACTGGCGGTGCTGTGCTGTGTCCCCGATGCAGCGGCGGGCTCTGCTGACATTTTGTGAAAGTTCAGAGCCCTCCCGCAAGTTCTTCCATGGTTTCCTGTGCGGTGGTGGACTCCGGGAAAATGGCCACTGGGAGTCGGCGCATGCCCAGATCGTGGTCTCGTCGGCAGAGCCCCCCGCAGCACCGGGGACACAGCGCAGCACCGCCACCGTGGACAGTGGACACAGCACAACACCGCCCCTGGGACATCCGCAGCGGCGTGCCACACATTGGAACACACACTCATCCCAGCATACATAAATCCCAAAAGAAAAAATGGAGTATAAGTCCAAGCCTTTTTGTAAAAAGGATATATCAAATAACTTTTTATTAAGCAATTTTCATATACATATAACAACAAAAAATAATGAAAAAGCAATTCAGAAAAGGAACACAATTAGAAACACTGAAAAGACAGTGATATCCCTAAGGTACACCTGCAATAATATAACGTATAAGGTGCAAAAAGTAGTGCAAGTCACAGATTCAGTGTAAGATAGGGGCAACGGGTACCTATAATAAACCCTATAGTAGGGCTGCCATCAGGATAATCAACGGGTACCGTGCACCAGATACCCCAACCCGCGCCCTCCAATCTTACCCATCATGCAGAGTACCGGGGGTCACCGTCCACGCCCCCTGGGGCGTGGACGGTGACCCCCGGTACTCTGCATGAGGGCTGTCCCACACGTCCAGATAATTCCGGTACCGGAATAAATCGGTACCGGAGTTATCCGTGTCCGTGTGCCTGGGAACTCACGGAGGCCATACCTGCGGCACACGTGTGCCGCCCGTATGGCGAGTGGGTACCACACGGAGCGTGTGGTACCCACTCTGCATGGTGCTGAAGCTGCGATTCATATGTTCCCTGTAGCAACGTTTGCTGCAGGGAAAATATGAAGAATAGTGTTTAAAATAAAGATCCATGTGTCCGCCGCCCCCCCACCCCCTGTGCGCCCCCCCCCGCTGGTCAGAAAATACTCACCCGGATCCCCCGTCGGCAGTCGCTCCTTCCTGGTCTGGCCGCGGCTTACTGTATGCGGTCACGTGGGGCCGCTCATTTACACTCATGAATAGGCGGCTCCGCCCCTATTGGAGGTGGAGCCACATATTCATGAGTGTAATCGGCCGCATACAGTAGAGAAGCCGCGGCCAGACCAGGAAGGAGCGACTGCCGACGGGGGATCCGGGTGAGTATTTTCCGACCAGCGGGGGGGCGCACAGGGGGTGGGGGGGCGGCGGACACATGGATCTTTATTTTAAACACTATCATTCATATTTTCTCTGTAGCAAACGCTGCTACAGGGAACATATGAATGGCGGCTTCAGCACCATGTGGGGGGGACAGCGCTTACTGTAGCGCTGTCTCCGGCACGCCACACGGACCCCAGACGGAGAATGTCCGTGTGAGGTCCGTGTTTTACACGGACCCATTGACTCTATTGGGTCCGTGTAATCCGTGCGCTCCCACGAACACTGACATGTCTCCGTGTTTGGCACACGGAGACACGGTCCGCACACGGTCCGCACAAAATCAATGACATCTGAACAGATGCATTGATTTTTATGGGTCTACGTGTGTCAGTGTCTCCGGTACGGGAGGAAACTGTCACCTCACGTACCGGAGCCACTGACGTGTGAAACCGGCCTGATGGGTAAGATTGGAGGGCGCGGGTTGGGGTATCTGGTGCACGGTACCCGTTGATTATCCTGATGGCAGCCCTACTATAGGGTTTATTATAGGTACCCGTTGCCCCTATCTTACACTGAATCTGTGACTTGCACTACTTTTTGCACCTTATACGTTATATTATTGCAGGTGTACCTTAGGGATATCACTGTCTTTTCAGTGTTTCTAATTGTGTTCCTTTTCTGAATTGCTTTTTCATTATTTTTTGTTGTTATATGTATATGAAAATTGCTTAATAAAAAGTTATTTGATATATCCTTTTTACAAAAAGGCTTGGACTTATACTCCATTTTTTCTTTTGGGATTTATGTATGCCTGCGGGAGTGTCCTTTCTATAGGGTAGTGAGACGATCCCCTTTGTTCTTGATATATGGGACACATTGCTATGTGCGTGTGGGGGAGATCGTCTCTTGTTTTGTCCATAGTGGGCTGTATATGTTGTGACTCATCCCAGCATGCTGCAACGCTCAACTCTTACCTCCTCCACCAAAAATAGTTTTTTTTTCATATTTTTCTCATGAAAATTTTGGGTGTGTCTTATAATCCGGAGTGTCTTATAATCTGAAAAATACGGTAATTTATCTTTTTTTCACATTGAACAACATTTTTATTTATTAACATGTTCATACATAGAAAATGACAAAGAGAAAGGACGTACAGTAGGTTGCTACATATACAATGTCTTGTGTGTTTAGACAAAATGTTAGGCGATGAAAGTTGACTGATGGTTTTGACATGCGCCTCCATCATAGCCGACATGCCGTTGCGCCTCCCTCCTCCATAGCCCGTGGTCAGACTCTCATATGGCATGTGATGGAATATGCAAATGACACTGTGCTTAGGCTCTGCGATGAGCACAATTCAAGTATCAGTATACTGTCATTGCACATTATACTATATATTATACCCCATCTCCTCCATTGCATGCCTCAGCCTATATCGCATTGCGCTTACACGTTGCAGCATCCAAAATACCATTACTCCGTTTGCCAACACACCAGAGCAGCAGGAAGAGGTAGGACAAAGCGCCATTAGAGCATCAAATAGAAACACCAATTCTGGGGTGGCTGTGGCCAGCTATTTTTAGGGGGGGCAGGGCCCTCCCCACCCTGTGAATACCAAACCCTAGCTGTTAGTTTTACCTTTGCTGGTTTGCCAGAATGAGAGGGTCCCTGTGCCCTCTTTTGTAATTTTTTTTATTTATAATTTATATGTACAAGGCTAAATACCCTTTAGTGCCACATGAAATACAGTAAAGGATGTAAGCTTACAATATATTGGGGAGATAATATATAGGAATTTGATGACAGGACATGCGCCTCCTCTTAGCTGACATGACTTATGCTTCCTTTTAGCTGACATGACATGTGCCTCCTCTTAGCTGACATGACGTGCGCCTCATCTTAGCTGACATGACGTGCGCTTCCTCTTAGCTGACATGACGTGCGCCTCCTCTTAGCTGACATGACGTGCACTTCCTTTTAGCTGACATGACGTGCGCCTCCTCTTAGCTGACATGACGTGCGCCTCCTCTTAGCTGACATGACGTGTGCCTCCTCTTAGCTGACATGATGTGCGCCTCATCTTAGCTGACATGACGTGCGCTTCCTCTTAGCTGACATGATGTGCGCCTCCTCTTAGGCTACTTTCACATTAGCGTCGTGCACTGCACGTTGCTATGCGTCGTTCTGTAGAAAAAACGCATCCTGCAAAAGTGCTTGCAGGATGCGTTTTTTTCTCCATAGACTTGAATTAGCGACGCAGTGCGACGCATTGCTGCACGTCGCAACCGTCGTGTTACGGTTGCAATGTGTTGCGTCGGACCGTCGGCACAAAAAAATTTGCATGTAACTTTTTTTGTGTGTCGATAGCGTCTTTTCCGACCGCGCGTGCGCGTCCGGAACTCCGCCCCCCCCGCACATCACAATGCCGTTGTGCGGCGCTTCCACACTGTGCATCGGTGCGCTGCAACGTCGCATAGCGACGTGCAGTGCACGACGCTAGTGTGAAAGTAGCCTTAGCCGATATGACGTGTGCCTCCTCAGCCGACATGACGTGTGCCTCCTCTTAGCTGACATACCAGAGATCCCTATTAGTGATGAGCGAGTATACTCGTTGCTCGGGTGGTCTCCGAGTATTTTGATGTCCTTGATGAAGCAAGGTAGGGATAGGGATTAGTGATGAGCGAGTAGCATTGTTGCTTGGTGTGATTTCCGTGTATTTGTGCCTTGTCTGAGAATTAGTTTTTATCGCCTCAGCTTCATGATTTACGGCTTCTAGCCAGGTGGAATACATGTGAGGAATGCCAGTTAGGGAATTCCCACATGTATTCAGGCTGTCCAGAAGCCGTAAATCATGTAGCTGAGGTGAGGAAAACTAAATCTCAGAGAAGGCACAAATACTCGGAAATCACACCAAGCAACAATGCTACTCGCTCATCACTAATCCCTATCCCTACCTTGCTTCTGAGCATGCTCAGTACAGCTACGGATCTGTTTCACAGATCCGTTGTTTTCAGGGATCCGTCCACAATAGAGCTCCATGTTAATTTCTTACGGAGGTTTGAAAACAGGCAACAAGTCCTGGAGACATGGAAGTGTGAAGTGGGCATAACACTGTAGATTACACCACAGAAGTACATGTGTCTTGTTTGCAATCACGATAATGAGCATTCAGATACGATGTATGGACAACATGAAAAAGGAGAATAGAAAATAAAGAAATTTCATTTTTATTAATTAATAGAAAAAAAACAACATTTATATTTATTGACATGTTCATACATAAAAAAAGACAAAGATAAAACACATAGGTTACTACTAGAGATGAGCGAGTATACTCGTTGCTTGGGTTTTCCTGAGCACGCTCGAGTGGTCTCCCGAGTATTTATGACTGCTCGAAGATTTAGTTTTTGTTGACTCAGCTGCTTGATTTACAGCTAGTAGCCAGCCTGAGTACATGTGGGGGTTGCCTGGTTGCTAGGGAATCCCCACATGTACTCAGGCTGGCTAACAGCCATAAATCATTCACTTGCGGTGGCGACGAAAACTAAATCTCCGAGCAGTTAGAAATACTCGGAGACCACCCGAGCAACGAGTATATTCGCACATCACTAGTTACTACATATGCAACAATCCAAGCAGAAAAAAACAAGAAGTGCACTCACCGGTCTTTGGTGCGATAGTCCTTTATTCAGAACAATATATCTTGCAGGTCCACATATATAGTGTATGTTATTTTTTGCCCCGTGGCTTTTTTTATATTGGCAAGACTATCCGTCCACTCTTCATTAGAATCAGGGAGCACTTCAATTCTGTTCGCACAGGTAAAGGAGCCCCCAGATTTATCAGCCATGTGAGACAGGAGCATGCCGGTAATACCAAGGTATTGCAATTTGCGGGGTTAGAACAGGTTTCACTACCGCAACGAGGAGGGGATCTGCACAGGTAGTTAAGGATCTGCACAGGTAGTTAAGAAGGGAAAGCAAATGGATCCTACACAGAAATGCAATGGGTCCATTAGGTTTAAATGAAAAGATTGATATGGCAGTTTTCCTGTAATTTTCTTTTCTGCAGTAATTTTCTTTTCTGTAGCAATAATTATCATTATTATTATGGTTTCTTAATGTTTATTTTCGTTTAGAAGAATATATTTGGTGGTGCTTAGTAGAATGGTTTTCATTTTTAATGTTATTTCAATGTTTTTTCATTGTTTTTGTGTATTTACTCACTTTTGTATTTCACATCCTTGGTGGGTGGGTTTTTCACTTCCTAGTTGCCGCTCAATGGGAGTTCCCTTTTAGGTGTGGGAGATAAAGGGTGCTTTTCCATTTCCTTCCGGCATTGAGACCCGTAGAAGCGCGGCAGCGCGAAACGGCCGTCGTCTTTTATCCACGTTCTCCCTAGTGTGCCCGCACATGTTCTGAATAAAGGACTATCGCACAAAAGACCGGTGAGTGCACTTCTTGCTTTTTTCTGCTTGGATTCATCTTATTTTACTATTTAAGTGCACCCAGTGTCTGTCAGGCATATATGGCATTGCAGCGGCATTTAGTTGTAGTTTTTGTGGAGGCGGTTTATCATGTGGGCATAACGGTGCCGTGTATTTTTTCTATATTTTCACAGACATATGCAACAATGTCTTGTCTATTTTAGACCCCAACAATGTTTGGCAATGCAAATAGATCAGTGGTTTCGACTGTAAACAAGTGCGCCTCCTCTTGGCTAACATGTCACTGACTATCACACTTCTGTCCTCATGGCTGCTGTGGTTAGGCCACTAGCTTCTTGCTTCACCGGTGGAAGCTCTGCTCCTCCGGTCAGCAATGTTGAATCTTGTGTGCTGTCGCTCCACAGGATCTGTAATACCGGAAGTGAACAAGTCTGACTCTAGTCCCATTCACCTTACCACAACTCTGCTCCCATAGACCATACCCCAGCTCTGGCTCTGCTCCCATTCACCATACCCCAGCTCTGCTCCAATTCACCATACTCCAGCTATGGCTCTGCTCCTATTCACCATACCCCAGCCCTTCTCCCATTCACCATACTCCAGCTATGGCTCTGCTCCCATTCACCATACCCCTGCTCTGCTCCCATTCACCATACCCCAGCTCTGCTTCCATTCACCATATCCCAGCTCTGCTCCCATTCACCATACTCCAGCTATGGTCTGCTTTTATTCACCATACCCCAGCTCTGCTCCCATTGACCATACCCCAGCTCTGCACCCATTCACCATACTCCAGCTCTAAACCCATTCACCATACTCCAGCTTTGGCTCTGCTCCCATTCACCATACTCCAGCTATGGCTCTGCTCCTATTCACCATACTTCAGCTCTGCTCCCATTCACCATACTTCAGCTCTGCTCCCATTCACCATACCCCAGCTCTGCTCCCATTCATCATACTCCAGCTCTACTCCCATTCACCTTATCCCAGGTCTGCTCCCATTCACCATACTCCAGCTATGGCTCTGCTCCTATTCACCATACCCCAGCTCTGCTCCCATTCACCATAATCCAGCTATGGCTCTGCTCCTATTCACCATACTCCAGCTCTGCTCCCATTCACCATACTCCAGCTTTGGCTCTGCTCCCATTCACCATACTCCAGCTATGGCTCTGCTCCTATTCACCATACTTCAGCTCTGCTCCCATTCACCATACTTCAGCTCTGCTCCCATTCACCATACCCCAGCTCTGCTCCCATTCATCATACTCCAGCTCTACTCCCATTCACCTTATCCCAGGTCTGCTCCCATTCACCATACTCCAGCTATGGCTCTGCTCCTATTCACCATACCCCAGCTCTGCTCCCATTCACCATAATCCAGCTATGGCTCTGCTCCTATTCACCATACTCCAGCTCTGCTCCCATTCACCATACTCCAGCTTTGGCTCTGCTCCCATTCACCATACTCCAGCTATGGCTCTGCTCCTATTCACCATACTTCAGCTCTGCTCCCATTCACCATACTTCAGCTCTGCTCCCATTCACCATACCCCAGCTCTGCTCCCATTCATCATACTCCAGCTCTACTCCCATTCACCTTATCCCAGGTCTGCTCCCATTCACCATACTCCAGCTATGGCTCTGCTCCTATTCACCATACCCCAGCTCTGCTCCCATTCACCATAATCCAGCTATGGCTCTGCTCCTATTCACCATACTCCAGCTCTGCTCCCATTCACCATACCCCAGCTCTGCTCCCATTCACCATACTCCAGCTATGGCTCTGCTCCTATTCACCATACTCCAGCTCTGCTCCCATTCACCATACCCCAGCTCTGCTCCCATTCACCATACCCCAGCTCTACTCCCATTCACCATACTCCAGCTATGGCTCTGCTCCTATTCACCATACTCCAGCTCTGCTCCCATTCACCGTACTCCAGCTCTGCTCCCATTCACCATACCCTAGCTCTGCTCCCATTCACTATACTCCAGCTATGGCTCTGCTCCTATTCACCATACACCAGCTCTGCTGCCATTCACCATACCCCAGCTCTACTCCCATTCACCATACTCCAGCTATGGCTCTGCTCCTATTCACCATACCCCAGCTCTGTTCCCATTCACAATACTCCAGCTCTGCTCCCATTCACCATACCCCAGCTCTGCTCCCATTCATCATACTCCAGCTATGGCTCTGCTCCTATTCACCATACTCCAGCTCTGCTCCCATTCACCATACTCCAGCTATGGCTCTGCTCCTGTTCACCATACCCCAGCCCTGCTCCCATTTACCATACTCCAGCCATGGGTCTGCTCCTATTCACCATACCCCAGCTCTGCTCCCATTCACCATAATCCAGCTATGGCTCTGCTCCTATTCACCATACTCCAGCTCTGCTCCCATTCACCATACCCCAGCTCTGCTCCCATTCACCATACTCCAGCTATGGCTCTGCTCCTATTCACCATACTCCAGCTCTGCTCCCATTCACCATACCCCAGCTCTGCTCCCATTCACCATACCCCAGCTCTACTCCCATTCACCATACTCCAGCTATGGCTCTGCTCCTATTCACCATACTCCAGCTCTGCTCCCATTCACCGTACTCCAGCTCTGCTCCCATTCACCATACCCCAGCTCTGCTCCCATTCACTATACTCCAGCTATGGCTCTGCTCCTATTCACCATACACCAGCTCTGCTGCCATTCACCATACCCCAGCTCTGTTCCCATTCACAATACTCCAGCTCTGCTCCCATTCACCATACCCCAGCTCTGCTCCCATTCACCATACTCCAGCTATGGCTCTGCTCCTATTCACCATACTCCAGCTCTGCTCCCATTCACCATACTCCAGCTATGGCTCTGCTCCTGTTCACCATACCCCAGCCCTGCTCCCATTCACCATACTCCAGCTCTGCTCCCATTCACCATACTCCAGCTATGGCTCTGCTCCTATTCACCATACCCCAGCTCTGCTCCCATTCACCATACCCCAGCTCTGCTCCCATTCACCATACACCAGCTCTGCCTCCATTGACCATACCCCAGCTCTGCTCCCATTCACCATGCAGCAGCTCTGCCTCCATTGACCATACCCCAGCTCTGCACCCATTCACCATACTCCAGCTCTGCTCCCATTGACCATACTCCAGCTCTGCCCCTTTCACCATACCCCAGCTCTGCTCCCATTCACCATACTCCAGCTTTGCTCACATTGAGCATACTCCAGCTCTGCCCCTTTCACCATACCCCAGGTATGCTCCCATTCACCATACTCCAGCTCTGCTCACATTGACCATACCCTATCTCAGGCTCTGCTCCCGTTCACCATACTCCTGCTGTGACTCAGCAGCTAATCACCATATCTCAGCTCTGGCTTTGCTCCCATTCACTATACACAAGCTCTGGCTCTGCTCACATGCTCCAGCTCTGCCCCATACTCCCTCTCCCAGCCTCCAATTCACTCCTCCATCTTATAATTTTTCCCTGTGCAGTGAACATTCATGCTTAGCCATTCACCGCCGCAGCCCTGATGCTGCTGCATTCAATCTTACCGAGTGACCGTCCCCCAATGTTCGGCCTGCTTGCTCTGTCCTGGTCTCGCTGCTGTATGTCTTCTTCCAAAATCCTCACAGCTGGCAGCTCTGCTCCTCCAGTCTGGAATGTCTGTTATCACTTCACAGGATCTGTAATACTGAAGTGAATGACCTTCACTTCAGGTTACAGATCAGAATGACAACAGGTAAAGCCCTGGGCTACAATAGAATGGTGCCCAGATACTCCTACGGCCTTGTCCCACACATCCAGATAATTCCGGTACCGGAAAAATCGGTACCGGAATTATCCGTGTCCGTGTGCCCGTGCGTTTCTGTGGCACATCAGTGTGGCACACGTGCGGCCCATATGCCGACTGGGTACCACACGCACCGTGCAGGAGACAGCGCTAGAGATAAGCGCTGTCCCCCCACGTGGTGCTGAAGCTGCCATTCATATCTTCTCTGCAGCAGCGTTTGCTGTAAAGAAGATATGAATAATCCTTTTTTATTTGTTTCTCGTGTTTAACATAAAGATCCATGTCCCCACCCCCTGTGCGCCCTCCCGCTGTTATTAAAATACTTACCCGGCTCCCTCGCAGTGTCCTGTCCTGGCCGCAGCTTCTACTGTATGAGCGGTCACGTGGGGCCGCTGATTACAGTCATGAATATGCGGCTCCACCTCCCATAGGGGTGGAGCTGCATATTCATTTCTGTAATGGGCGGCCCCACGTGACCGCATACAGGAGAAGTTGCGGCCAGGACAGGACACTGCGAGGGAGGCGGGTGAGTATTTTAATAACAGCGGGCGGCCGCACAGGGGGTGGGAGGGGGGTGGGGACATAGATCTTTATGTTAAACACGAGAAACAAATAAAAAAAAAGATTATTCATATCTTCTCTACAGCAAACACTGCTGCAGAGAAGATATGAATGGCGGCTTCAGCACCATGTGGGGGGGACAGCGCTTACTGTAGCGCTGTCTCCTGCACGGCACACGGACGACGTCCGTGTGTGGTACGTGTTTTACACGGACCCATTGACTTTAATGGGTCCGTGTAATACGTGCGCTCCCACGAACACTGACATGTCTCCGTGTTTGGCACACGGAGACACGGTCCGCAAAAAATCAATGACATCTGCACAGATGCATTGATTTCAATGTGTCTACGTGTGTCAGTGGCTCTGGTACGTGAGGAAACTGTCACCTCACGTACCGGAGCCACTGATGTGTGAAACCGGCCTACAACTGTGAATTGGGCGTGCCCAGTTCACAGCTAATGTGGCTACAGTATAAGGCCGGCGTCACACTGGCGAGTTTTTCGGACGTATGAGCGCAGAAAATACACCCGTAAAATACGCATTACACACGGCCCAATGATTCTCTATGTCCCAGCTCCTATCAGCCGTATTTTACTGATCCATATTTTACGGTCTTGTACGGCCGTAGAAAATCGCAGCATGCTGCGTTTGTCACCGTATTGCGCAAAAAAAAATCACCAATGAAAGTCTATGGGGGCAAGAAAAATACGGATTACACACGGACCAGCAGTGTGACTTGCGAGAAATACGCAGTGGTGTTAGAGAAAAGCCGGTAATTCAATTGTCGGCTTTTCATTTCTCCTTCACAAACCCGACATGATATGAGACATGGTTTACATACAGTAAACCATCTCATATCCCTTTTTTTTGCATATTCCACACTACTAATGTTAGTAGTATGTATGTGCAAAATTTGGCTGCTGTAGCTGCTAAAATAAATGGTTAAATCGCGGAAAAAATTGGCGTGGGCTCCCGCGCAATTTTCTCCACCAGAGTGGTAAAGCCAGTGACTGAGGGCAGATATTAATAGCCTAGAGAGGGTCCGTGGTTATTGCCCCCCCCTGGCTACAAACATCTGCCCCCAGCCACCCCAGAAAAAGGCACATCTGGAAGATGCGCCTATTCTGGCACTTGGCCACTCTCTTCCCACTCCCGTGTAGCGGTGGGATATGGGGTAATGAAGGGTTAATGTCACCTTGCTATTGTAAGGTGACATTAAGCCAGATTAATAATGGAGAGGCGTCAATTATGTCACCTATCCATTATTAATCCAATAGTACTAAATGGTTAATAAAACACACACACATTATTACAAAGTATTTTAATGAAATAAAGACACATGTTGTTGTAATATTTTATTAGACTCTTAATCCATCTGAAGACCATCGTCCTGAAACAAAGTTAAAAAAAAAAACAACAATATTCCATACCTTCCGTCATTATGTCCCACGATGTAAATCCATCTGAAGGGGTTAAATCATTTTACAGCCAGGAGCTGTGCTAATGCACTCGCTCCTGCCTGTAAAACCCTGGGTACTGAATGGAAAGCAGGGTGATCTGTAGTTACCTTGAGTCACAGTGATGCGCCCTCTGCTGGATGTCCTCATATGAACTCGAGCCTGGTAAAAGTTCCCACGCTCGAGTTCATATGATGACATCCAGCAGAGGGCGCCTCACCGCAACTCAAGGTAACTACAGGTCATTCCCCTGCAATCCATTCATTCCCGGGGGTTTTACAGCCACGAGCACTGCTTTAGCACAGCTCCTGGTTGTGAAATTATTTAACCCCTTCAGATGGATTTACTTCGTGGGACTTGACCTGAGCGTCGGAAGGTATGTGATATTGTTGTTTTTTTTATTTTTCCTTTGTTAAGGAACGAGGGTCTTCAGGTGGATTACCAGTGTAATAAAATATTACAACAACCTGTCTTTATTTCATTAAAATACTTTTAAATAATGTGTGTGTGTTTCATTAACCATTTTGTACTATTGGATTAATAGTGGATAGGTGTCATAATTGACGCCTCTCCATTATTAATCTGGCTTAATGTCACCTTACAATAGCAAGGTGACATTAACCCTTCATTACCCCATATCCCACCGCTACACGGGAGTGGGAAGAGAGTGGCCAAGTGCCAGAATAGGCGCATCTTCCAGATGTGCTTTTTCTGGGGTGGCTGGGAGCAGATGTTTTTAGCCAGGGGGGCCAATAACCATGGACCCTCTCTAGGCTATTAATATCTGCCCTCAGTCACTGGCTTTACCACTCTGGCGGAGAAAATTGCGCGGGAGCCCATGCCAATTTTTTCCACGATTTAACCCTAATTTTAACCCAAATTTTGCACATACACACTACTAACATTAGTAGTGTGGAATATGCAAAAAAAAAAAGGGATATGAGATGGTTTACTGCATGTAAACCATGTCTCATATCATGTCGGGTTTGTGAAGGAGAAATGAAAAGCCGGCAATTGAATTACCGGCTTTTCTCTAACACCGGTGTGTATTTCTTGCAAGTCACACTGCTGCTCCGTGTGTAATCCACATTTTTCTCGCCCCCATAGACTTTTATTGGCGATTTTTTTGCGCATTACGGTGACAAACGCAGCATGCTGCGATTTTGTACGGCCGTAGAAGACCGTATATTACGGATGCGTAATATACGGCAGATAGGAGCTGGGCCATAAAGATTCATTGGGCCGTGTGTAATGCGTACTTTATGGATGTAGTTTATGCGCTCATACGTCCGTAACACTCGCTAGTGTGATGCCGGCCTAACAAGGGCACGGCGTTTGGTGGAATGTGCGTTTGACATTTTGACCGCAAAATGGAGGGTATTGCTGACTGCCCTCGAGTTAAGTGAGCACAATGTGGAAGTGGTAATTAAAGCTTGGGGAATATTGAACAATTTAACAAGTATCCATGAGTTGCATGTGTCCGAGAATGCCAAGGGAGGATTGTTTAACAATCCTGCTGAAATTGCCCAGGCTTTGCCCAGAGGCAGAGAGCTTTCTGGCCTCAGAGTACAGTGAGATTGTGACGGATTATTTTTTACACCTGAAGGAGCCATACCCTGGCAAGAAAATGTTGGGTCATGTTTTTTTTTTTTTTTAATGTGATGATGCAGATTACAATAATCACATTATGTGCTAATTATTTTGCCTAATCACAATGGCCACAAGTTTTCTTTTAATAATAAACACATATTTTGTTTTAAAACCAGATTTGCTTTTATTTAGCAAAAAACAAACATAAACAGGCTTCATTTAGCCTAAACTTAGAAATAGCCAATGTTGGCTAATAATTAACCATTATAACACAACCAAACCTTACAAATCAACAAAACAATTATGTGATGTGGTTGGTGAAGATGTTGAAAGGTGAATGTTGGAGTTTTCGGGAAGACTGCTTCGCTGATGTGTTGTATTTAGATTTATGGCTGCTGGGTGGTTGTGTTGTGTTGGTATTGGTTGTTGTTGACTGAGCACATAATCCACTGGTCCCTGAGAGTACAAAGCCGGTTCTTGTGTATGTTGCTGGTAAAATTTTGTTGTGAAGGACGGTGAAGCCAGCCTTCACCCAGTTTCATATTGCAAAAGTAGGTGCCTCGGCTTATACTCGGGTTGGCTTATACTCGAGTGTATACAGTACTTACGGTCTTAGGTCAATGATGGGGCTAAAAAGTTTAAGCAACTCATATACAGGTAGGGCCTTTCTTTTCGAGCCCCAGAACCACTTTGCTGCCATTGCTGGCGCCCTCTCCTGTATTGATCCCGGCAAAATTTGTACACATATAAATATTAGTACTGTAAAGCCCACTATATATATATATATATATATATATATATATATATATATATATATATATATATATATATATATATATATATATATATATATATATATATATACACCTTACTCATCCCCATTTGGACATCTAGGGTGCTCTCGGCATAATTGCAAAATAACTTCCAACAAATATAAGTCCAGGAGGCGTCCTTGACAAGGCGATTTTGATAATTAGAATCTCGGGGATCCCAAAGTTCAGGGCGCTCCTGGACCAACACCAAGAACATCTCCACGTTAATTAAACGAGACATGGCAAAAATAGTAAAAGTTTCCACTCTGTGGAGGTGTGTCACATGCACAGATTCCTGATAGGTGGTTTAGGGGAGCCTGCCAACATTTCTCTGTATGTCACTTCCTGTCATGTAATCTTTTGTGTCCTTTGGGCAAAATTATCTAACTTCAATCCGTAAAAAAACGGATGTCATATGCATGGTGTGTGTGCTGTGCGTTTTGTTCCTCGCACCCATTGACTTACATTGGCGAGTCTCGTCCGAGAATCGCAGCAATATGCAGCATGCTGCGATTTTTTTTCTCAGTCCCATTTCGACTGAGAAAAAAAACGCAAATGAGATGTCACCTATTGACTAACATTGGTCCGAGTGCAATCCGATTTTTTATCGTATTGCACTTGTCCTTATTTCACGCAAGTGAGTATGAGCCCTAAGTCTCAAATACTCAGAGGCTAGTATTTAGGTATAGGGAACACATCCATTAATCATATATCATATTTTTATTCCCTGAAGCCTAAATACGCACAATTAAAGCATACTACTAGCAGAACCCCTTCACGCTAGAATCCAGAACCCGGTCCAAGAAGTCTCTTATGGACATTCGCACCAAATAGTAAGTAAAGTACCAAAAAAAAAAATACATTTTTAGCCAGCAGCACTACTGGTAATTCTATCTACACTGTGTTCCAAATTATTATGCAAATAATATTTCCTCATATTTTCTCTAAATTACCTATCTGAATTGCAGTCATTGTTATTTTCCAGTCATCTACTATTCTAGTACAATTGCAATGTTTTGGAACAAACTGCCTATGAAAACAGCATCTTTTAAAAAAAAATAAACACTCAAAATGCATGTTCCAAATTATTATGCACAGCAGAGTTTTCAACCTTTTTTTTTATTTTGAACAAAAAAAAATGGTCAATTGTGAAGTTATAAGCATTATCAGCTTATTACAAAATGAAATCAAACAGTTTTCAAGTGAAAACTTTATTCTAGGTGATGTTACATTTGCACATAGGACCGCTTGTTCGAAAGAAGCTTCTGAACTCTCTCGTCCATTGAATTTGTCAGTTTTTGGATGGTTTCTGCTTCAATTGTTTTGCATGTGGACAGAATACCCTCCCAGAGCTGTTGCTTAGATGTGAACTGCCTCCCGCCATCATACACTCCTTTTGATGATGCTCCAGAGGTTCTCAATGGGGTTGAGGTCAGGGGAAGATGGTGGCCACACCATAAGTTTGTCCTCTTTTTTGCCCATAGCAGCCAGAGATGCAGATGTGTTTTGTGCAGCATGAGACGGTGCATTATCATGCATGAAAATGATCTTGCTGTGGAAAGCACGGTTCTTCCTCTTGAACCATGGCAGGAAGTGTTGTTTTAGAAACTCCACATAGATTATGGAGTTCATCTTTACCCCTTCAGGGATCATAAAGGGGCCGACAATCTCTCTCCCCATGATTCCAGCCCAAAACATTACTCCACCTCCTCCTTGTTGGCACCTTAGCCGTGTTTTCATGGGGTGTCCATCAACCAGCCATCCTCCACTCCATCCATCTGGACCATCGAGCGTTGCACGGCACTCAACGGTGAACAATACAGCTTGGAAGTCAGTCTTCATGTATCGTTTGGCCCACTGGAGCCGTTTCTGCTTGTGTGCAGTGGATAGAGGTGGTCGACAGGATGGCTTACGCACAGCTGCAAACCTCTGAAGGACCCTGCTTCTTGTTGTTCTGGGGACGTTGGAGGCACCAGCAGCTTCAAAAACTTGTCTGCTGCTATGACAAGGCATTTTTGCAGCTGCTCTTTTAACCTTACGCAATTGCCTGTTGGAAAGAGTCCTCAATTTTTCCTTATCAGCACGCACACGTGTGTGCTGGGAATCAGCTACATACTTCATGATTGTGCGATGATCACGATGAAGTGTCTTGGCAATGTTGATTGTAGTCATGCCTTGACCTAAATACTCCACAATTTGTTGCTTCTCAGCAGCCGACACATCCTTTTTCTTTCCCATTTTGGCCAAAAATGTAGGCTGCTTAATAATGTGGAACAGCCTTCTTAAGTAGTCTTGCCTTTATTTGGACACACCTTCCAAACTAATCTGCACAGGTATCTGCAATTGCTTTCAGTGATATAAAGAGCCCTGACACACATCACCATCAATGAGTTTAAATGACAAACAAAAAAATTCTAACCTTATCACTCCTAAACTCTTTGTGCATAATAATTTGGAACACAGTGTATTTCCGTATATGATCTATACTATTTTTTATTGGCAGTGACCACCAAAAGGATTTAATTCTTATGAGTTTCCTGATATATGCTCCATATTAACACAATCACAGAGTGAGTATATATATATTTTTTCTCTCTCTCTCTCTCTATTATCTCAGCATAGCGCGGTGAATTGGTATCTCGTTTATTAGCCCCAATTTTCTACAGGAACTGGCACAGAGCCTGTCACTTTCACCAGCTGCATCTAATAATAATAATAATCTTTATTTATATAGCGCCAACATATTCCGCAGCGCTTTACAGTTTAACAGTTTCATACACAACAGTCATAGGTAACAACGTTAATACAATACTAAAGCAAAATAAAACGACCCTACTCGTGAGAGATTACAATCTAAAATGAGGTGGGGGAGATACAAAGTACAGGTGTGTATTTACAATGATGTATTTACAATGATGGTCCAGCCATGTTCAGGGGGTGGGGGATAGATGGAGATAGTGAATGGGCTACACACAAACATAAAATGACTTTGATTAGTTAACGTGGTAGGCCGCTCTGAACAAATGTGTTTTGAGTGAGCGCCTAAAACTATGCAAGTTGTGGATGGTCCTAATATCTTGGGGTAGAGCATTCCAGAGGATTGGCGCAGCACGGGAGAAGTCTTGGAGTCGGGAGTGGGAGGTACGGATTAGTGCAGAGGTTAGTCGAAAGTCATTTGCAGAGCGCAGTGGTCGGCTAGGCCGATAGACAGAAATGAGGGAGGAGATGTAAGGGGGTGCCGCACTGTGGAGAGCTTTGTGGGTGAGAACAAGTGCTTTGAATTGTATCCTGTAATGAATGGGCAGCCAGTGTAATGACTGGCGAAGAGTGGATGCATCTGAGTAATGATTAGCCAGATGGACAACCCTGGCTGCCGCATTAAGAATAGACTGGAGAGGGGAAAGGTCGAGTAAGGGGGAGGCCAATTAATAGAGCATTGCAATAGATTGTATGTGGGAGGTGAAGGAGAGATCGGAGTCAAACATAACACCCAGACAGCGTGCCTGCTGCCGGGTTGTTATTATGGTGCCACCCACGGAGAGGGAAATGTCAGATTTAGGGAGGTTAGTAGAAGGCGGGAGCAGAAGAAGTTCAGTTTTGGAGAGGTTGAGTTTCAGATAGAGAGCGGACATGATGTTGGAGACTGCAGACAGACAGTCAGTGGCGTTCTGTAGTACAGCGGGGGTAAGGTCAGGGAATAACGTGTATAGTTGTGTGTCATCAGCATAAAGATGGTACTGAAAGCCAAATCTGCTGATGGTCTGTCCAATTGGGGCTGTGTAGAGGGAGAAGAGAAGGGGGCCAAGGACTGAGCCCTGAGGTACCCCAACAGTGAGAGGAAGAGGAGATGAAGTGGAGGCAGAGAACAGAACACTGAAGGAGCGGTCAGAAAGGTAGGAGGAGAACCAGGAGAGAGCAGTGTCCTTAATGCCTAGAGACTGGAGCCTAGAGAGTAGGAGAGGGTAGTCAACAGTGTTGAAAGCTGCAGAAAGGTCAAGGAGAATGAGCAGAGAGTGGTCACCGTTACATTTTGCTGTCAGAAGGTCATTGGTCACCTTGATGAGTGCAGTTTCTGTCGAATGTAGGGGTCGGAAACTGGACTGTGAAGGGTCTAGGAGGGAATGAGTGGAGAGGTAACGGGTAAGGTGGGAGTAGACTAGGCGCTCCAAGAGTTTAGAGATGAAGGGGAGATTGGTGACCGGTCTGTAGTTGTTTGTGCAGGATGGATCGAGGGTGGGTTTTTTTTAGTAATGGAGTAATGATAGAGTGTTTGAAGGAGGAGGGAAAAATGCCAGAGGAGAGGGAGAGATTAAAAATTGTAGTTAGGTGAGTTGTGACGACTGTCACTGACGAGTTGTGCATCTGAGATTTATCAAAAATCTATTTCTGAGTGGTAAGCGCCAGTGTGCACTTCTTTATTCCTAGATTCAAAACTGGCTTAGTGATCGGACCCAAAGAGTGGTCGTGAATGGCTACACATTCAGTTGGAAGAATGTCTCAAATGGGGTACCACAGGGTTCTGTCCCGGTTCCTGCATTGTTCAACATCTTTATCAATGATTTAGATGAAGGAATTGAGGGTACACTGATTAAAGGGAACCTGTCACCCCGTTTTTTCAATATGAGCTAAAAATAGCGTTCAATAGGGCCTGAGCTGTGCTTTACAATAGTGCCTTTATTGTCCCGATTCCCCACCTTTGCTGCCAAAATACCTTTGTAAACTCGCCGTTTTCGGCTGTCAATCACACTGGTCCGGTCAGATGGGTGTTGTCAAATTGCTGTTACTCCCCCCGCTCCTCGGCGTGTCAGACGTAACTCAATCTGTGAATAGCACAGATCGCGCTCTTTTTTTGCAGTTGCGCAGTGCATTCGGCTCTAGCGCATGCGCAGTATGTATTGCCCAACTGTTGGCAAAGTATACAATACATCATTGCGCATGTGCGGTTTTCCACTGTAACCTGTGTGCCCCGGATGTCTGGATATGCAAATTGTGTTATCCTGGACGCCGGTAAACTTTTCCCATCCAGAACTGCTAGCGTAAGTTTTGTAACAAAATTGCTTATCTATCTATCTATCATCTATCTATCCCATATTTATGTGTCTTGCTATTTCTTTACAGCTATCTATCTCATTCTATATATGGTATTCCTTCTAACTTTCTCATTCCTTCTTTCTATCTATTTATCTATCTCATCTATCTAAGAGCAGATTACATACAACATACACCCTACAACACACACCCTGCGACATACAACATACACCCTGCGACATACACACTGTGACATACACCCTGCGATATACAACTTGCAACCTACCACATGTGACATGCAACATACTACATGTGACATGCAATATACAACATGCAACATACCACATGTAACATAAGACATGCAACATACCACATGCTACATGTGACATGCAACATACAACATGCAACACTCTAAATGCAACATAAGACATGTGACATGCGACATGCAAAACACATGTGATATGAAACATATGACATTCAACAACAAAAAGCAACATGCGACATGCAACAACATTCGACATGCTACATGCAACGACATGCAACATGTGGCATGCAACAGATTGCGACAACATGTGACATGCGACGACATGTGGCAACATGCAACGACATGCGACAACATGCAACGTGCGGCAACATGTGACATACGACAATATGCGGCATGTGACAACATGTGTCATGCAGCATGTGACGACATGCAACATGCAGCAACATGCGAAAGCATGCAACAACATGCAACGACATGCAACGTGACGACATGCGACATGCAACTACATGCGGCAATATGTGCTATGCGAAGACATGCAACAACATGGAACATGTGAAGACATGCGGCAACATGCGACATGCAACAACATGCGACACGCAACATGCGACGACATGCGGCAACATGTAACATGCAACAACATGCACCATGTGACGACATGCGACATGCAACAATATGCGGCATGGGGCAACATGACACAGCATGCGGTGACATGCGATGACATGCACCGACATGCAGCAATCGACATGTGACATGGAACATGCGATGACATGCGACAACGTGTGACACGCAACATGTGACAACATGCGACACGCAACATTTGACAACATGCGGCAATATGCGACATGCGACAACATGCAACGACATGCAACATGCAGTGACATGCGACAACATGCGACATGCACCATACACCATACAACACATACATACAATACATACATATAGACATACAGTACATACAGTCATATGAAAAAGTTTGGGCACCCCTATTAATCTTAAGCTTAATGTTTTATAAAAATGGTTTATTTTGCAACAGCTATTTCAGTTTCATATATCTAATAACTGTTGGACACAGTAATGTTTCTGCCTTGAAATGAGGTTTATTGTACTAAGAGAAAATGTGCAATCTGCATTCAAACAAAATTTGACAGGTGCATAAGTATGTGCACTTTTTTTGGTTTTTTAACCTCATTGAGTTTTGAACTTCATAGCTAGGTGTATGCAATCATGAGAAAAGCTACTTAAAGTGGCCACTTGCAAGTTGTTCTCCTGTTTGAATCCCCTCTGAAGAGTGGCATCATGGGCTCCTCAAAACAACTGTCAAATGATCTGAAAAAAAAGATTATTCAACATAGTTGTTCAGGGGAAGGATACAAAAAGCTGTCTCAGAGATTTAACCTGTCAATTTCCACTGTGAGGAACATAGTAAGGAAATGGAAGAACACAGGTACAGTTCTTGTTAAGGCCAGAAGTGGCAGGCCAAGAAAAACATCAGAAAGGCAGAGAAGAAGAATGGTGAGATCAGTCAAGGTCAATCCTCAGACCATCTCCAGAGAGCTGCAGCATCAACTTGCTGCAGATGGTGTCACTGCGCATCGGTCAACTATACAAAGCACTGTTTTTTTTTTGCCGGCATGCATAACGCCTTTTTGTATTACCAAACAACTCAATCTTGGTTTCATGAGTCCACAGGACCTTCTTCCAAAAAGAAATTGGCTTCTCCAAATGTGCTTTTGCATACCTCAGCCGACTGTTTGTGGCGTGCTTGCAGAAACGTCTTCTTTCGCATCACTCTCCCATACAGCTTCTCCTTGTGCAAAGTGCCTTGTATAGTTGACCGATGCACAGTGACACCATCTGCAGCAAGTTGATGCTGCAGATCTCTGGAGGTGGTCTGAGGATTGTCCTTGACTGATCTCACCATTCTTCTTCTCTGCCTTTCTGATGTTTTTCTTGGCCTGCCACTTCTGGCCTTAACAAGAACTGTACCTGTGTTCTTCCATTTCCTTACTGTGTTCCTCACAGTGGAAATTGACAGGTTAAATCTCTGAGACAGCTTTTTGTATCCTTCTCCTGAACAACTATGTTGAATAATCTTTGTTTTCAGATCATTTGACAGTTGTTTTGAGGAGCCCATGATGCCACTCTAAGGAGGAGATTCAAACAGGAGAACAACTTGCAAGTGGCCACTTTAAGTAGCTTTTCTCATGATTGCATACACCTAGCTATGAAGTTCAAAGCTCAATGAGGTTACAAAACCAAAAAAAGTGCTTTAGTAAGTCAGTAAAAAGTAGGTAGGAGTATTTAAAACAAGAAAATGAAAAGGGTGCCCATACTTATGCACCTGTCAAATTTTGTTTGAATGCAGATTGCACATTTTCTGTTAGTACAATAAACCTCATTTCAAGGCAGAAACATTACTGTGTCCAACAGTTAATAGATATATGAAACTGAAATAGCTGTTGCAAAAAAAACAATTTTTATAAAACATTAAGATTAATAGGGGTGCCCAAACTTTTTCATATGACTGCATAACATAGAGTACATACTCACCATCACTTGTCACTTTGTTCCTCGAAGCAAGTGTCATCTGTAAAAAATATTAAAATAACAAACAACCTATATACTCCATGTCCGCAGAAATCCAATTTAAACGAGTGTCCCTCAACGATCTCCTGTGGAGAACAGCAGCATCAGCTGATGCGACAGCTCTCCAGGGGCTCCAGGAATACAATGATGGAAGGTATGCTTCCCCAATGTATTCCCCACAATGTATTCCTACGCCCCTGTGAGAAAATAGTCCCTAGTCTCACTTCTGGCACTGCTGTTTTGGAAAAATCCCAGGCAGCTTTGCCAGAAAGTGACACTCTGAACTAAGGTAACCTCTTCAGTGATGCACTGCAGGAGCCATTGTCTCCTGTCAGTGTGTCACTGAGGGTCCTATAGAGCAGTGACATCACCCGATGTCACTGTTCTATAGGGGAGATCGTCGTGGGACACTCGCTACTAATTGGACTATGGCGGACAGGGAGTATACGGTTTATTATTTTAAGTTTTTTGCAGGCGCTGAAGTATGGTAAGTATGGTTAAATGAAGAATATTAAAATACTTTTTTTCCTAATACGTGTGTGTTTTATTAACCCTTTACTAGTATTGGATTAATAATGGATAGGCGTCCTTTTGACGCCTCTCCGTTATTAACCCGGCTTAATGTCACCTTACAATAGCAAGGTGACATTAACCCCTTATTACCCCATATCCCACCGCTACACGGGAGTGGGAAGAGAGGGGCTAAGTGCCGCAATTGGCGCATCTTACAGATGGTATTTGTAGGTGGGGGGGCAATATCCATGGCCCCTCTCTAGGTTACGAATATCAGCCCGCAGCTGTCTGCGTAGCCTTTCTGGCTATAAAATATAGGGGGACATTTTTTTATGGGGTCCCCCGATTTTAATAGCCAGTAAAGGCTACGCAGACAGCTGCGGGCTGATATTCATAGCAGGCTACAAATATTGGCCCCCGGCCGTCGGCTTTCCCCCTCTGGCGCAGAGAATTGCACGGGAGCACACGCCGTTTTTGTTTTTAATTTTTATGTTACAAACTAAATGTTTCTTACTAAACATCTGCCTTGCTATTATCGATGTATGCTTTATCTATAGATATATTTGTCGATAGATATATCTATAGAAACATAGATATATCTATCCATATAGATATATCTCTATCCTGATATATCTAGAGATAGGTCTATAGATGCATAGATCTAGCTATTAATATATCTCTATATATGTACATCTCTCTGTCTATCCATTTTATTCATTCTTTCTATCTGTGTATGTAATGGAGTGTGGGTTGGACAGAGATGTAAAAGAGGAGGTTGGACAATAATGATCTAACTTTTTTTTGTTTTGTGTTTAAAATACATATTTATTTTTTGTTTCACAAACGCTTTAAAGAATGCATCAAAAACTGCCTTAAAAAAATTATTAAAACAGCGCTAGCAAGGGGCACAAACATGAATCAAAACTTATCAAACACAAAGAGGCATTTTCTGGCAGCAGATGCAGTTTTTTGTGCAACCAATTCTGAAACGTCTGTACACAGCCTAAGGGTATGTGCACACGTTGCAGATTCTCTGCGGATCCGCAGCGTTTTTTGAGGTGCAGAAACGCTGCAGACCCGCAATTGATTTACAGTACAATGTAGATCAATGAGAAAAAAAAAATGCTGTGCACACTTTGCGGAAAATCCGCTGCGGATCTTTTTTGTGAATCTGCAGCGTTTTTGTACCCATTCCATTATAGAAAACCGTAGGGGTAAAAAACGCAGCAAATCTGCAACAAAACCGCAGCAAAAACGCACAAAAAATGCTGCAGAACCGCACAAAAAACGTGACAAATCCGCAGGTGTGTTTTCTGCCAGGAGAGGCAGAATCCGCACCAGAAATTCCTAAGCCTAATCCGCAACGTGTGCACATAGCCTAAGACTCTTTTTGTATTTAGATATTTTGGTCTATTTTTTTTTTGTTCAATTTTCTTATATCGTTACTTGCTTGCCACCATGGGTTCATAAAGTTTGGTTATCTATCTGTAACTGTTATACCTATTAAGGTAGGATAATTGTAAGTAATTGCCATATATACACTGTTGTAAACAGTAAGGGTAATATATGAATGGTCCTCGAGATAAGCACGGATTCGCTTTCTACATATCCATTGATTTTTTTGGCAGTACCTTTTGCACGTTTAACTTTTTTATTTCATTTTTTAAATTACTTCTATATATCCATCTGTCATCTATCTATCTGATTCCTTCAATCTATTCATCTATCTTTTTGCATTCCTTTGAACTTTCTCATTCCTTCTTTTTATCTATTTCATCTATATATTTTATTCCTTCTATCTATCGCATTCCATCTATCTATCTGATTCCTTCTAACTATCTATCTCATTACATCTATCTATCTATGTGATACTATCTATCTATCTGATACTATCTATCTAATTCCTTCTATCTCAGTTTATATGCCATTACATTTATCTATCTGATTCCTTTGATCTATCTATCTCATTCCATCTATCTATCTGATTCCTTCAATGTCTCTGATGCATTCAATCCAGCTTTTAATTTTTGTTTATAACAATGTTCCAGGAATGTCAGAGACTGTGTCTCTACTGGAGTAAGCAGATGAGAGGAGCCTAAGAGAGAAGCATAAGAGACAATCAGTAGAGAATACAAGTTAAAAGTAACATGTTATAAATTAAAAAATTACTTGTTATTATAAAAAGTTACATCGAAATAATAATTTGTGGTTGCCTTTCACTTTAGAAGTCTTTATAAAATTATATCTATCATTACTGTCTATAAATATCTCTTTTACCTAAAATTACTTGGATCATCTGTCCAAGTGTGAGTACAGGAGCAGACGATAACAGAAGACAATAAAGGTTACTCATTACTTCTCATAACTTCTAGCTCTCCTTCCTTCTAAGGGTATGTGTCCATGTATAGGATTACATAAGGATTATTTACGGATTGAACGCAGCATACAGCCGCATCGTTCAACCAAAAGCGTCCAGATGTTACAGCATAGTGGA
This sequence comes from Ranitomeya variabilis, assembly GCF_051348905.1. Classification (NCBI taxonomy): domain Eukaryota; kingdom Metazoa; phylum Chordata; class Amphibia; order Anura; family Dendrobatidae; genus Ranitomeya; species Ranitomeya variabilis. Next base: position 819,366,725 of record NC_135232.1, on the reverse strand, counting down.
GGGGATGTAATGAAATCCTGTCTCCAACATGCGTGCGAACACACATCCGGTGTCCCTGCTTATACGGACACTAGATGGTGGCCCGATTCTAACTCATCGGGTATTCTAGAATATGTATATATGTATGTATATAGCAGCCACATAGTATATAGCACAGGCCATGTAGTACATGTAGTATATAGGAGGCATGTAGTATATAGCAGACAAATAGTACATGGCCTGTGCTATGTACTATGTGGCTGCTATATACATACATACATATTCTAGAATACCCGATGCGTTAATACAGGCCACGCAGTACATAACATAGCCCACATACTATATAACACAGCCCACGCAGTATATAGCAGCCATGCAGTATATAACACAGGTGACGTAGTATATAACACAGGTGACGTAGTATATAACACAGGTCACGCAGTATATAACACAGGGCACGTAGTATATAGCACAGCCCACGCAGTATATAACACAGCCCACGCAGTATATCACACTGCCCATGTAGTATATAGCACAGCCCCCACAGTATATCACACAGCCCACGCAGCATATCACACTGCCCATGAAATATATAGCAGAGCCCGCGCAGTATATCACACTGCCCACATAGTAACGAAGTATATCACACTGCCCATGTAGTATATAACACAGCCCCCGCAGTATATCACACAGCTCACTCAGTATCACACTTCCCATGTAGTATATAGCACAGCCCCCGCAGTATATCACACAGCCCCCGCAGTATATCACACTGCCCATGTAGTATATAGCACAGCCCCACAGTATATCACACAGCCCATGCAGTATATCACACTGCCCATATAGTATATAGCACAGCCCCTGCAGTATATCACACAGCTCACGCAGTGTAACACACTGCCCATGTATATAGCAGAGCCCCTGCAGTATATCACACAGCCCATGCAGTATATGACACTGCCCATGTAGTATATAGCACAGCCCCCGCAGTATATATCACACAGCCCACGCAGTATATAACACTGCCCATGTAGTATATAGCATAGCCCCCGCAGTATATCACACAGCCCATGCAGTATATTACACTGCCCATGTAGTATATAGCAGAGCTCCCACAGTATATCACACAGCCCACACAGTATATCACACTGCCCATGTAGTATATAGCACAGCCCCTCGCAGTATATCACACAGCCCACACAGTATATAACACTGCCCATGTAGTATATAGCACAGCCCCCGCAGTATATCACACAGCCCACGCAGTATATCACACTGCCCATGTACTATATAACACAGCCCACGCAGTAATATAACACAGCCCACGCAGTATATAACACTGCCCATGTAGTATATAGCACAGCCCCTGCAGTATATCACACAGCCCACGCAGTATATCACACTGCCCATGCAGTATATAGCACAGCCCCCGCAGTATTTCACACAGGCCACACAGTATTTAGCAGTGTGGGCACCATATCCCTGTTAAAAAAAAATTATTAAAATAAAAAATATTTCTATACTCACCCACCGGGATCCACCGAAGCTCCGCCGAGCCGCGCGCGGCTGCCGCCATCTTCCGTTCCCAGGATGCATTGCGAAATTACCCAGAAGACTTAGCGGCGAGACCGCTAAGTCTTCTGGGTAATTTCACAATGCACCTCTGGGAACGGAAGATGGCGGCAGCCGCCTGTGGCTCGGCAGACTACGGAGGGTGAGAATAGCAGGTTTTTTGTTTTTTTTAAATTATTTTTAACATTACATTTTTTACTATTGATGCCGCATAGGCAGCATCAATAGTAAAAAGTTGGGGACACACAGGGTTAATAGCAGCGGTAACGGAGTGCGTTACCCGTGGCATAATGTGGTCTGTTACCGCTGCCATTAACCCTGTGTGATCGCTGACTGGAGGGGACTCGGGAGTATGGAGCGGGCACCGGGCACTGACTGCAGGGAGTAAGGAGTGGCCATTTTGCCGCCGGACTGTGCCCGTCGCTGATTGGTCGTGGCCGTTTTGGCACGACCAATCAGCGACTTGGATTTCCATGACAGACAGAGGCCGCGACCAATGAATATCCGTGACACAGACAGAAAGACAGACGGAAGTGACCCTTAGACAATTATATAGTAGCTGTGTCTGGTCTTTTTAGAACGCAGCATGTGTCTTGGCATGGCAGCAAAGCTCCGTTTCCGCAAAGTAAATCACAGGGCCCTATGTATGGTGTGTGGAGATTCCGGATGTGTGCAATGAATACATCCAGAATCAACGCGTGTACAGAAGGTGCCGGCGCTTTTGGCGGAGCAAGTTTTTCCCCTCCGTCCAAAGTGCCTTTATTACGGACGGTGGAAATATACCCTAACATTCCTTCGCTATCATTCCATCTATCTAATTACCTCGATCTATATGATACCTTCTCTATCTATCTCATTCAATATCATTTATATATTTTATCTCATTCAATCTATCTGTTTACTTATATCTATCTCATTACATCTATCTATCTATCTATCTATCTATCTATCTATCTATCTATGTCATTAGATGTTTATTATTACTTTGTTCACTCTGATTTCTTCATTCTAGCTTGTTTATTATATCTATACATCTAATTACATAACACCTCTGATGTAATTTGAAATAGCCTAAAAAAATTTTTTAATAGACTCAATTTGTAGTGTTCAGATTTGGGCAGGTACGATTGGCGTTGCAGTTGCAGGTTGTGTCGCCTACAAGCAACATGCGATGACTGCATCAAACATGTTTATTGTCACAGATCCTGTGCAGCCGTACTGGTATGCCCTTTTGACGGAAGAACAAAGTGCAGCATTTTGCCGTCCAATGAACCAGACCCATTGTGTTTGCTCTAATCTGAACAGCCCTTGTTGATTATTAAAATAAATTTTAAAATCGGGGGCTTATCGACAACATTAGACAAGTACACAATCCATCAAAGGTAGTGGACGTATCTTAAAGAGTCAAACCATGCTGACAGGTTCCTTTCACTACTACCAAAAAATGAGAAACTAGTACTCACAGACCACTACGACACAAACAGTATAAAATCAATAAAGTTTATTGAAAAATCCATCTAAAATATATCTCATACCATATGAGGATCTCAAAAAGACTCAATCAAAGTTCCATATTGAGCAGCAATAACATGTCAACACATTCGTTTAGCATTGTAAATTTGTATATATCAGTGCTTATCCCATATGAAGCTCCCAGAAACACCCTTTAAGGTTACTATTTAGTGTATTATTACCCGGATGGTGAGAACTTAACATAAGGAACATCTTGAAAAATATTAAAAGTAGATCAATGCTGAATAAGAGTATCGCTGCAAGGAACGCCCCGACGTGCGTTTCGCCCACGTGCTTTCTCAAGGGGAGTGTATTCCTTACCCCCACCTTACCTCATTAAATATCCCTTGAAATTTCGTACTGGCCAGTAAGATGCTTCACATGCGGAGACGCTCCACCCTACTCACAGGTGCATCGAGTCCGGTACTCATTCCCGGTGTGCGTTAGAGGAAATACCTCTTTGACGTCATATTGACGTGCACCGGAAGTTCAGAGAGACCTTCGTCGATGGAGGAGCAAAAGATGAGCGAGTGCGCATGCGTATACCAGCGCCATCTTTCAGAAGCCCTACGGAGGATGCTATATTTCCTTAGCCCATGAGGGAATAGTGAAGTGCCCTGCGCACCTAGGCGCCATCTTTAAGGAGTCATATGGGAAGTAACATCTTTCTTAATACTACGGGAATATTCTCACCATCCACGTGACAAAACACCAAAGAGTGCAATGTGCTAATTGCGATATTCTAGGATATGGGTCTAGACTTCGGGTCCAGATTTTTCCCTCTTTTTTGGTAGAGGACAAGATACTAAAAGTTAAATGGGAAAAAATTGCTGGGGAATGTTCAAAAGGTTTTATGGAACTTCTAATTCAACTTGATGATAGAAAATTAAAAGAAATTGAAAAGGACATTGAGGGAATTCAAGGGGACCTTAAAAAGGAATTATCTGATAAAAACTTGGAGGATATAAATAAGGATTTAGAACAGAGTTTCCAGAAATGGGAAACTGAGATTTGTAATATCAAATCCAAGAAATTTCAGAGGGATTCCTTGGATTCACAGAATCACACTATGTATAGATGGAGAAATAAAAACGGTAGAAAAAGACCATTGAATAGGTCACGATCTACATCATTATCCTCGTATACATCAGTGGATGAACCGAGACCAAGTGTTTCAGAGTCAAGGTTAGAAGACATTGGTAACCCAGGATTCCCCAAAGATGTTAAAAGAAATAAGACTAGACCTTAAAATAAAAAGAGGACTACTTCTCCACAACGACAATCCACTAGGAGAACCAGAAATGGTAACTTGGAGGTAATTAGTCTTCCCATAGATTAACAAGCGCACAGGTGGAGGTTTTAAAACTTGGTCTCACCTTCTCTCTTACTAATGGGTTTAATTATTTTTCAGCTGTGAAGGACTCCACCTCTTCTGCTGCAAACTGGTCCTGAAAAAATGACATTATCGACATGAACAGGCTAATGATGTTGCTACTGTTACAGAACAAGAGACTCTCACTATCTTGGAGGAGCTCTTAGATGAACAGGGACCAATTACGGTGGGTAAATTCCCTACCTCTATCCTGCCCAGATCATTGACCTTGCATCCTTTGTCGGTTTGTCCACAAGTAGAAATTTTTGCCAAATTAGTCATGAAAGATTTTAACCCCTTCACCCCCAAGGGTGGTTTGCACGTTAATGACCAGGCCAATTTTTACAATTCTGACCACTGTCCTTTTATGAGGTTATAACTCTGGAACGCTTCAACAGATCCCAGTGATTCTGACACTGTTTTCTTGCGACATATTGTACTTCATGATAGTGGTAAAATTTCTTTGATATTACCTGTGTTTATTTGTGAAAAAAATGGAAATTTGGCGAAAATTTTGAAAATTTCGCAATTTTCGAACTTTGAATTTTTATGCAATTAAATCACAGAGATATGTCACACAAAATACTTAATAAGTAACATTTCCCACATGTCTACTTTACATTAGCACAATTTTGGAACCAAAATTTTTTTTTTGTTAGGGAGTTATAAGGGTTAAAAGTTGACCAGCAATTTCTCATTTTTACAACACCATTTTTTTTTAGGGACCACATCTCATTTGAAGTCATTTTGAGGGGTCTATATGATAGAAAATACCCAAGTGTGACACCATTCTAAAAACTGCACCCTTCAAGGTGCTCAAAACCACATTCAAGAAGTTTATTAACCCTTCAGGTGTTTCACAGGAATTTTTGGAATGTTTAAATAAAAATGAACATTTACCTTTTTTTCACAAAAAATTTACTTCAGCTCCAATTTGTTTTATTTTACCAAGGGTAACAGGAGAAAATGATACCCCATATGTGGGGGTAAACCACTGTTTGGGCGCATGACAGAGCTCGGAAGCGAAGGAGCACAATTTGACTTTTCAATGCAAAATTGACTGGAATTCAGATGGGACGCCATGTTGCGTTTGGAGAGCCACTGATGTGCCTAAACATTGAAACCCCCCACAAGTGACACCATTTTGGAAAGTAGACCCCCTAACGAACTTATCTAGAGGTGTGGTGAGCACTTTGACCCACCAAGTGCTTCACAGAAGTTTATAATGCAGAACCGTAAAAATAAAAAATCATATTTTTTCACAAAAATTTTCGCCCCCAATTTTTTATTTTCCCAAGGGTAAGAGAAGAAATTGGACCCCAAAAGTTGTTGTACAATTTGTCCTGAGTACGCTGATACCACATATGTGGGGGTAAACCACTGTTTGGGCACATGGGAGAGCTTGGAAGGAAAGGAGCGCCGTTTGACTTTTCAATGCAAAATTGACAGGAATTGAGATGGGACGCCATGTTGCGTTTGGAGAGCCACTGGTGTGCCTAAACATTGAAACCCCCCACAAGTGACACCATTTTGGAAAGTAGACCCCCTAAGGAACTTATCTAGATGTGTGGTGAGCACTTTGACCCACCAAGGGCTTCATAGAAGTTTATAATGCAGAGCCGTAAAAATAAAACAAAAATTTTTCCCACAAAAATTATTTTTTAGCCCCCAGTTTTGTATTTTCCCGAGGGTAACAGGAGAAATTGGACCCAAAAAGTTGTTGTCCAATTTGTCCTGAGTACGCTGATACCCCATATGTGGGGGGGAACCACCGTTTGGGCGCATGGGAGGGCTCGGAAGGGAAGGAGCGATATTTGGAATGCAGACTAAGATGGAATGGTCTGCAGGAGTCACACTGCGTTTGCAGAGCCCCTAATGTACCTAAACAGTAGAAACCCCCCACAAGTGACACCATTTTGGAAAGTAAACTCCTTAAGGAACTCATCTAGATGTGCTGTGAGAACTTTGAACCCCCAAGTGTTCCACTACAGTTTATAACGCAGAGCCATGCAAATAAAAAATATTTATTTTTCCAGAAAAATTATTTTTTAGCCCCCAGTTTTGTATTTTTCCAAGGGTAACAGGAGAAATTGGACCCTAAATGTTGTTGTCCAATTTGTCCTGAGTACGCTCATACCCCATATGTGGGGGGGAACCACCATTTGAGCGCATGGCAGAGCTCGGAAGGGAAGGAGCATCATTTGGAATGCAGACTTAGATGGATTGGTCTGCAGGCGTCACATTGCGTTTGCAGAGCCCCTAATGTACCTAAACAGTAGAAACCCCCGACAAGTGACCCCATATTGGAAACTAGACCCCCCCAAGGAACTTATCTAGATGTGTTGTGAGAACTTTGAACCCCCAAGTGTTTCATTACAGTTTATAACGCAGAGCCGTGAAAATAAAAAATCCTTTTTTTTTCCCACAAAAATTATTTTTGTATTTTCCCAAGGGTAACAGGAGAAATTGGACCACAAAAGTTGTTGTCCAATTTGTCCTGAGTACGCTGATACCCCATACGTTGGGGAAAACCACTGTTTGGGCACACGAGAGAGCTCGGAAAGGAGGGAGCACTGTTTTACTTTTTCAACGCAGAATTGGCTGGAATTGAGATCGGACGCCATGTCGCGTTTGGAGAGCCCCTGATGTGCCTAAACAGTGGAAACCCCCCAATTATAACTGAAACCCCAATCCAAACACATCCCTAACCCTAATCCCAACGGTAACCCTAACCACACCTCTATCCCAGACACACCCCTAACCCTAATCCCAACCCTATTCCCAACCGTAAATATAATCCAAACCCTAACCTTAACTTTAGCCCCAACCCTAACTTTAGCCCCAACCCTAACCCTAACTTTAGCCCCAACCCTAACTGTAGCCTTAACCCTAGCCCCAACCCTAACCCTAACCCTAGCCCTAACCCTAGACCTAACCCAAGCCCTAACCCTAACCCTAATGGGAAAATGGAAATAAATACATTTTTTTAATTTTTTTATTTTTCCCTAACTAAGGGGGTGATGAAGGGGGGTTTGATTTACTTTTATAGCAGGATTTTTTTAGCGGATTTTTATGATTGGCAGCCGTCACACACTGAAAGACGCTTTTTATTGTAAAAAATATTTTTTGCGTTACCACATTTTGAGAGCTATAATTTTTCCATATTTGAGTCCACAGAGTCATGTGAGGTCTTGTTTTTTTGCGGGACGAGTTGACGTTTTTATTGGTAACATTTTCGGGCACGTGACATTTTTTGATCGCTTTTTATTCTGATTTTTGTGAGGCAGAATGATCAAAAACCAGCTATTCATGAATTTCTTTTGGGGGAGGCATTTATACCATTCCGCGTTTGGAAAATTGATAAAGCAGTTTTATTCTTCGGGTTTACAGCGATACCTCATTTGTATCATTTTTTTATGTTTTGGCGCTTTTATACGATAAAAACTATTTTATAGAAAAAATAATTATTTTTGCATTTATTCTGAGGACTATAACTTTTTTATTTTTTGCTGATGATGCTGTATGACGGCTCGTTTTTTGCGGCACAAGATGACGTTTTTAGCGGTACCATGGTTATTTATATTCGTCTTTTTGATCGCGTGTTATTCCACTTTTTGTTTGGCGGTATGAGAAAAAAGCGTTGTTTTTTGCCTCGGTTTTTTTTTTTTTTTTTTTTACGTTGTTCACTGAAGGGGTTAACTAGTGATATAGTTTTATAGGTGGGGTCGTTACGGACGCGGCAATACTAAATATGTGTACTTTTATTGTTTGTTTTTTATTTAGATTAAGAAATGTATTTATAGGAACAATTTATATATATATTTTTTTTTTATTTTTGGGGGGAAATTTTTTTAAATTTTTTTTAAACATTGGAATAATTTTTTTTTACACTATAACATTGCCCCGGGGGGGGGGGGGCGGCATCATATTATAATGTAAGATCGGTGATCTGACACTTTGCTGTGCACGGTGTCAGATCAACGATCTGACGTGCACTTTTTCTATGCTTCCCGGCGCTCTGAGCAGGCGCAGTGAAGCCACCTCCCTGCAGGACCCGGATGCCGCGGCCATCTTGGATCTGGGCCTGCAAGGAGGAGGAGGTAAGAGACCCTCGCAGCAACGCGATCACATCGCGTTGCTCCGGGGGTCTCAGGGAAGCCCGCAGGGAGCCGCCTCCCTGCGCGATGCTTCCCTATACAGCCGGCACATCGCGATCATGTTTGATCGCGGTGTGCCGGGGGTTAGTGTGCCGGGGGCGGTCCGTGACCGCTCCTGGCACATAGTGCCGGATGTCAACTACGATAGGCAGCTGACACCCGGCCGCGATCGGCCGCGCTCCCCCCGTGAGCACGGCCGATCGCGCTGGACGTACTATCCCGTCGGTGGTCATACGAGCCCACCCCACCTCGACGGGATAGTTGTTGTGAACTCTGTTCTCGAACTCCCTCCTGTGGCCAGGAATGGTATTTCTGTGAGTTCTGTCCGTGGGTTCCCTCTGGTGGCTGAAAGTGGAGCTGCTGGTCTGGAGGTGGCTTCCTCAGCTGCATCGTTTAAGACTGGGCTGGTTCCCCTATTTAACTCTGCTCAGATCGTTACCTGATGCCAGTTGTCAATGTGTCTGTACTGGTTCAGATCTCACTTGGATCTCCTGATGACCTGTCTACTTCAGCAGAAGCTAAGTCCCTGTTAAGCTCATTTGTTGTTCATTTGTGTGCTGAATATATTTCTGAGTACCTGCTAAGTTTTGTCCAGCTGGCTATCATGATATTGTCTCGCTAGCTGGAAGCTCTGGGTTGCAGAGTGGCACCTACCGCGCCGTGAGTCGGCGTGGGGGGTTTCTTGCTTACTCTGCGTGGCTTTTTGTAGTTTTTTGTGCTGACTGCAAAGATCCCTTTATCTATCTTCTGTCTATTTAGTAAGTCGGGCCTCCTTTGCTGAAACCTGTCTCATTCCTATGTTTGTGCCTTCCTCTTAACTCACAGTCAATATATGTGGGGGGCTGCTCTTTTCCTTTGGGGAATTTCTCTGAGGCAAGGTGAAGCTATATTTCTCTTTAGGGGTAGTTACCTCTCAGGCTGTGAAGAGTCGTCTAGGCAGAGTCAGGTACGATCCACGGCTAATTCTAGTGTGTGTGATAATAGATTAGGGCTGCGGTCAGCAGAGCTCCCACTTCCCAGAGCTCGCTCTATTTTTCAGTTTTGACTATCAGGTCATTCCAGGTGCTCCTAACCACTAGGTCCAGCCATAACAGTACAACTGGCCAGAAAGTGTTAATGCATCTCAATAGAGGGATAAGAGAAGTTCTGAGACCATTTTTTTTTCTCTGCAGTGTGTTTAGTCTTTTTTTCCCCCTAAACCTCTGGGTGGTTCAGGACTCAGGTGTAGATATGGACATTCAAGGTCTGTCCTCTTGTGTGGATAATCTCACTGCAAGGGTACAAGGCATTCAGGATTATATAGTTCAGAATCCTATGTTAGAGCCTAGAATCCCAATTCCTGATTTGTTTTCTGGGGATAGATCAAAGTTTCTGAATTTCAAGAATAATTGTAAACTGTTTCTTGCCCTGAAACCCCGTTCCTCTGGTGACCCTAGTCAGCAAGTAAAAATCATTATTTCCTTGTTGCGTGGTGACCCTCAAGACTGGGCATTCTCCCTTGCGCCAGGAGATCCTGCATTGCTTAATGTAGATGCGTTTTTTCTGGCGCTTGGATTGCTCTATGACGAACCAAATTCTGTGGATCAGGCAGAGAAAATCTTGCTGGCTCTATGTCAGGGTCAGGATGATGCTGAAATGTATTGTCAGAAGTTTAGAAAGTGGTCTGTGCTTACTCAATGGAATGAGTGTGCTCTGGCAGCAATTTTCAGAAAGGGTCTTTCTGAGGGCCTTAAGGATGTTATGGTGGGGTTCCCCACGCCTGCTGGCCTGAATGAATCAATGTCCTTTACTAATCAGATCGATCGACGTTTGCGGGAGCGGGAAGTTGTGCACCATATGGTGGTGTCCTCTGAGCAGAGGCCTGAGCCTATGCAATGTGATAGGACTTTGACCAGAACTGAACGGCAAGAGCACAGACGTCAGAATGGGCTGTGTTTTTACTGTGGTGACTCCACTCATGCTATTTCTGATTGTACTAAGCGGTCTGCTAGGTCTGTCACCATTGGTACTATACAGCCTAAATTTCTTTTGTCCGTTACTTTGATTTGTTCTTTGTCATCCTACTCTGTTATGGCATTTGTGGATTCAGGCGCAGCCCTGAATTTGATGGACTTAGAGTATGCCAGGCTCTGTGGTTTTTTCTTGGAGCCCTTGCAGCATCCTATTCCATTAAGGGGAATTGATGCTACGCCTTTGGCCAAGAATAAGCCTCAGTACTGGACCCAGTAGACCATGTGCATGGCTCCTGCACATCGGGAAGATATTCGCTTTTTGGTGTTGCATAATTTGCATGATGTGGTCGTGTTGGGTTTGCCATGGCTACAGGTCCATAATCCAGTATTGGACTGGAAATCTATGTCTGTGTCCAGTTGGGGTTGTCAAGGGGCCCATGGTGATGTTCCAGCAATGTCAATTCCTTCTTCCACTCCTTCTGAAGTACCTGAGTTCTTGTCGGATTACCAGGATGTATTTGATGAGCCCAAGCCCAGTGCCCTGCCTCCTCATAGGGATTGTGATTGTGCTATTAATTTGATTCCTGGTAGTAAGTTTCCTAAAGGCCGACTTTTCAATTTATCTGTGCCAGAACACGCCGCTATGCGGAGCTATATAAAGGAGTCCTTGGAGAAAGGGCATATTCGCCCGTCGTCATCACTGTTGGGAGCAGGGTTCTTTTTTTGTAGCCAAGAAGGATGGTTCTCTGAGACCTTGTATAGATTACCGCCTTCTTAATAAAATCACGGTCAAATTTCAGTACCCTTTGCCTCTATTGTCTGATTTGTTTGCTCGGATTAAGGGGGCTAGTTGGTTTACCAAGATAGATCTTCGAGGAGCGTATAATCTTGTGCGTATTAAGCAGGGCGATGAATGGAAAACCGCATTTAATACGCCCGAGGGCCATTTTGAGTATCTGGTGATGCCATTCGGGCTTTCTAATGCGCCATCTGTGTTCCAGTCCTTTATGCATGACATCTTCCGAAAGTATCTGGATAGATTCATGATAGTATATTTGGATGATATTTTGGTCTTTTCGGATGATTGGGAGTCTCATGTGAAGCAGGTCAGAATGGTGTTCCAAGTCCTTCGTGCTAATTCCTTATTTGTAAAGGGGTCTAAGTGTCTCTTCGGAGTTCAGAAGGTTTCCTTTTTGGGCTTCATTTTTTCCCCTTCTACTATCGAGATGGATCCAGTTAAAGTCCAGGCCATTTATGATTGGACTCAGCCTACATCTGTAAAGAGCCTTCAGAAATTCCTGGGCTTTGCGAATTTTTACCGTCGCTTTATCGCTAATTTTTCTAGTGTTGTCAAACCACTGACTGATTTGACCAAGAAAGGTGCGGATGTGGTGAATTGGTCCTCTGCAGCCGTTGAGGCGTTTCAGGAGCTGAAACGTCGTTTTTCTTCGGCTCCTGTGTTGTCAGCCAGATGTTTCGCTCCCTTTTCAGGTCGAGGTTGATGCTTCTGAGATTGGAGCAGGGGCTGTTTTGTCTCAGAGAAGTTCTGATGGCTCTGTGATGAAGCCATGTGCTTTCTTTTCTAGAAAGTTTTCGCCTGCTGAGCGTAATTATGATGTTGGCAATCGGGAGTTGTTGGCCATGAAGTGGGCATTCGAGGAGTGGCGACATTGGCTTGAGGGCGCCAAGCATCGCGTGGTGGTCTTGACGGATCACAAGAATCTGACTTATCTCGAGTCTGCCAAGCGGTTGAACCCTAGACAGGCTCGATGGTCACTGTTTTTCTCCCGTTTCGATTTTGTGGTTTCATACCTTCCGGGTTCTAAGATTGTGAAGGCTGATGCCCTTTCAAGGAGTTTTGTGCCTGATTCTCCGGGAGTTTCTGAGCCGGCTGGTATTCTCAAAGAGGGGGTGATTTTGTCTGCCATCTCCCCTGATTTGCGGTGGGTTCTGCAGGAGTTTCAGGCGGATAGACCTGACCGCTGTCCTGCAGAGAGACTGTTTGTCCCTGATAGATGGACTAATAGGGTTATCTCGGAAGTTCATTGTTCGGTGTTGGCTGGTCATCCTGGAATTTTTGGTACCAGAGATTTGGTGGCTAGGTCCTTTTGGTGACCTTCCTTGTCCCGGGATGTGCGTGCTTTTGTGCAGTCCTGTGGGACTTGTGCTCGGGCGAAGCCCAGCTGTTCTCGTGCCAGTAGGTTACTTTTGCCCTTGCCGGTCCCGAAGAGGCCCTGGACGCATGTTTCCATGGATTTTATTTCAGATCTCCCTGTCTCTCAAAGGATGTCGATCATCTGGGTGGTTTGTGATCGCTTCTCTAAGATGGTCCATTTGGTACCCTTGCCTAAGTTGCCTTCATCCTCTGATTTGGTTCCATTGTTTTTCCAGCATGTGGTTCGTTTGCATGGAATTCCGGAGAACATTGTGTCGGACAGAGGTTCCCAGTTTGTTTCGAGGTTTTGGCGGTCCTTTTGTGCTAAGATGGGCATTGATTTGTCTTTTTCTTCTGCTTTCCATCCTCAGACAAATGGCCAAACTGAGCGAACCAATCAGACTTTGGAGACCTATCTGAGATGCTTTGTTTCTGCTGATCAGGATGATTGGGTGACCTTCTTGCCTTTGGCTGAGTTCGCCCTTAATAATCGGGCCAGTTCGGCTACTTTGGTTTCACCTTTTTATTGTAATTCTGGTTTCCATCCTCGTTTCTCTTCAGGGCAGGTTGAGCCTTCGGACTGTCCTGGTGTGGATTCTGTGGTGGACAGGTTGCAGCAAATTTGGACTCATGTAGTGGACAATTTGACATTGTCACAGGAGAAGGCTCAACGTTTCGCTAACCGCCGTCGCCGTGTTGGTCCTCGACTTCGTGTTGGGGATCTGGTTTGGCTGTCATCTCGTTATGTTCCTATGAAGGTTTCTTCTCCTAAGTTTAAGCCTCGTTTTATTGGGCCTTATAAGATAGGTCGTTGTTGCAGAGATATGTGGCGCCTATGGTTCCTTCCGTTGACCCTCCTGCTCCGGTGTTGGTCGAGGGAGAATTGGAGTATGTGGTGGAGAAGATTTTAGATTCTCGTATCTCGAGACGGAAACTTCAGTATCTGGTCAAATGGAAGGGCTATGGTCAGGAAGATAATTCCTGGGTTCTTGCCTCTGATGTCCTTGCTGCCGATTTGGTTCGTGCCTTTCATTTGGCTCGTCCTAATCGGCCGGGGGGTTCTGGTGAGGGTTTGGTGACCCCTCCTCAAGGGGGGGGTACTGTTGTGAACTCTGTTCTCGAACTCCCTCATGTGGTCAGGAATGGTATTTCTGTGAGTTCTGTCCGTGGGTTCCCTCTGGTGGCTGAAAGTGGAGATGCTGGTCTGGAGGTGGCTTCCTCAGCTGCATCGTTTAAGACTGGGCTGGTTCCCCTATTTAACTCTGCTCAGATCGTTACCTGATGCCAGTTGTCAATGTATCTGTACTGGTTCAGATCTCACTTGGATCTCCTGATGACCTGTCTACTTCAGGACAAGCTAAGTCCCTGTTAAGCTCATTTGTTGTTCATTTGTGTGCTGAATATATTTCTGAGTACCTGCTAAGTTTTGTCCAGCTGGCTATCATGATATTGTCTCGCTAGCTGGAAGCTCTGGGTTGCAGAGTGGCACCTACCGCGCCGTGAGTCGGCGCGGGGGGTTTCTTGCTTACTCTGCGTGGCTTTTTGTAGTTTTTTGTGCTGACCGCAAAGATCCCTTTATCTATCTTCTGTCTATTTAGTAAGTCGGGCCTCCTTTGCTGAAACCTGTCTCATTCCTATGTTTGTGCCTTCCTCTTAACTCACAGTCAATATATGTGGGGGACTGCTCTTTTCCTTTGAGGAATTTCTCTGAGGCAAGGTGAGGCTATATTTCTCTTTAGGGGTAGTTACCTCTCAGGCTGTGAAGAGTCGTCTAGGCAGAGTCAGGTACGATCCACGGCTAATTCTAGTGTGTGTGATAATAGATTAGGGCTGCGGTCAGCAGAGCTCCCACTTCCCAGAGCTCGCTCTATTTTTCAGTTTTGACTATCAGGTCATTCCAGGTGCTCCTAACCACTAGGTCCAGCCATAACAGATAGTACGTCCAATGTCAGAAAGGGGTTAAAGAGATACCACGACATATTAAACATGACAATTTGAATTCTGTACAAAGGCGGGCCCTTAAAGAGCTTAAGGCCTTAGATGATGTGGTAATTAAGGCGGCCAACAAGGGAGGGAATGTTGTGATCTGGCCGGTTGATCAATATGAACGGAAAGCACATAGACAATTAAGAAATAAAGATAGCTATTCAACACTTCCCAATAATCCATTGCATGAATTTGCTGATGAGTTATATGGTATATTACAGCAGGCCTTTGAAATGGGTGTAATTCCCAAAAAAGTATTGGATGGATTAATGGTTAAATTTCCCAAGATTCCAACATTATATTTGCTCCCAAAAATCCACAAAGATCCTGTGGATCCACCGGGGCATCCGATAGTCTCTGGCATGGGGGGGCTGTGTGATCCGGTTTGCAAGTTCATTGATTTTTATTTAAAACCACTCGTAGAAACTTTGCCTTCCTATGTCAGAGACTCTTCGGACATCCTGGTGAGAGTTGATGGTATTGTTTTGGAACCTGATGTATGGCTGGTGACCGCAGACGTCGAGTCCCTTTATACCTCCATTGGTCATGAAGATGGAATGAGAGTTGTCCGCTTTTTTGGATCATCTGTTGATTGAATTGATTCTGGAATTATTAGACTTCATTTTAAGACATCATTTTTTTTACCTTCAAGGATCGTTTTTATTTGCAGGAGCGCGGCACTGCCATGGGTGCGGCATGCGCGCCGTCGTATGCTAACCTCTTTCTTGGGTATTGGGAGAGGGAGGTTGTGCATTGTGACGGCGCGTGTGCCGCCGACCATGTGCAGTGCTGGCTCCGCTATATTGATGACCTTTTGATTTTTTTGAATGGGTCTAAAACTGACCTGGAAAGATTTATTATTGGACTAAATCAAAACTCATATAATATCAAATTAACATATAGAATTGAAAAAAGTGTGATAGATTTTTTAGACATCTCAATTTCAGTAGACCAAGATGGAACTATCCAAATGGACATTTTTCGTAAGGAGACTTCAGTAAACTCGGTTTTGCATGCGTCATCTTCACATACACATGCAAAAAAAAGAGCCATCCCCATTGGCCAGTATTTAAGGGCAAAACGTACTTGCTCTACTGAGAGCAGGTTCGAATCACAGGCCCTAGATTTGAAGGAAAGATTTTTAGATAGGGGCTATAGCCACATAATGATTAAACATGGATACTGTAGAGCAAAGAATACCCCCAGATAAACTCCTTGTTACAACTTGAAAAGTAAAAGAGAATGACTTTAAGACTAGATTTATTTCAACTTTTAATTGTCGTTGGCATTCTGTCTGACAAATTCTTACTAAACACTGGCCAGTATTGATGACTGACCCTGTATTGCAAAGGGAGATTTCATCAGCTCCTTTGACGGCTAGACGTAGCAACAATTTAAAGGATCATTTAGTCAGGAGTAGTGTTGAGCATTCCGATACCGCAAGTATCGGGTATCGGACGATATTTGCTGTATCGGAATTCCGATACCGAGATCCGATACTTTTGTGGTATCGGGAATCGGAATCGGAAGTTCCCAGTGTATGGTTCCCAGGGTCTGAAGGAGAGGAAACTCTCCTTCTGGCCCTGGGATCCATATCCATGTAAAAAATAAAGAATTACAATAAAAAATAGGGATATACTCACCCTCTGACGCGCCCTGGTAGTAACCGGCAGCCTTCTTTGCTTAAAATGCACGCGTTTACTGCCTTCCGTGACGTCACGGCTTCTGATTGGTCGCGTGCCGCCCATGTGACCGCGACGCGACCAATCACAACAAGCCGTGATGTAATTTTCAGGTCCTGAATGCCTAATTCTAGGCATTCAGGACCTGAAAATTACGTCACGGCTTCTGATTGGTCGCGTGCCGCCCATGTGACCGCGACGCGACCAATCACAACAAGCCGTGACGTAATTTTCAGGTCCTGAATGCCTAATTCTAGAATTAGGCATTCAGGACCTGAAAATTACGTCACGGCTTGCTGTGATTGGTCGCGTCGCGGTCACATGGGTGGCACGCGACCAATCAGAAGCCGTGACGTCATGGAAGGCAGTAAACGCGTGCATTTTAAGCAAAGAAGGCTGCCGGTTCCCTCGATAAGGTGCAGGCTGCGTCGGAGAGGTGAGTATATCAATATTTTTTATTTTAATTCTTTATTTTACACATTAATATGGATCCCAGGGCCTGAAGGAGAGTTTCCTCTCCTTCAGACCCTGGGAACCATCAGGGATACCGTCCGATACTTGAGTCCCATTGACTTGTATTGGTATCGGGTATCGGTATTGGATTAGATCCGATACTTTGCCGGTATCGGCCGATACTTTCCGATACCGATACTTTCAAGTATCGGACGGTATCGCTCAACACTAGTCAGGAGTCACTACACGGCGAAAATTTAAAATCCTTTTGGTGCCAGCAAACAAAGATGGGGATGTTTTCCGTGTGGAGATTGTCTCGCATGTAATAGGGGTAATATAGTGAGAGGTAAGTCTTTTTCTTCGGTTGATGGGACTCGGTCCTTTGCGGTTACCAGCTATATATCCTGTAGTACATCATACGTCATATATTATGCAGTCTGTCCTTGTCATAAAGTGTATGTTGGACTGACATCGAGAGAATTGCGTATCAGGACCAGAGAACATGTACGAGATATTGTTGCGGCAGGAGAGGTGGATGACCTTTCAGTATTGAAAACGATACCTAAACATTTTAAGGTGTATCATAAGTCTGACCCAAGAGGTTTCAAGGTTAGAGGAATTGACAGGATCCACTGTGGCATTAGGGGGGAAATACCAAACAGATTCTAGCTCAAATGGAATCCAAATGGATTGTTGAATTAGGGACTATGTCTCCTGATGGATTAAACGAAAAAATTAGCTTTGTGCCATTTTTGTAATCCCTGTTTTTTAGTACATGTTTTTTTGTGTGTTTTTAATGTTCTTCTTTGTCTATATTTTATTTTCATACTAGTAGTAAGAACATCTCTTGCTCTACATGTGAGATTTTGGCGATCCCTGCTTTAATCCTTATCCAAAGAAGAACTATCCCCAACCTATTTTTCCCTCGTCTTTGTCTTGGCGGATTTATCAAGTGTGTGAGCAAGTGTCAACTATGGGAAGTTACATGGACTATTTGGGATGAATCCGCATACATGTGTGTATATTAAAGAAAGGAAAAGAAATTGAAAAAAGTGGAAGATATTGGTGTTTGTCACTTGTAATTTATTCTTTAATAGTGGTGAAATTAGGAATATTGTATATTTATATATATTTTGGTATATTTAATAATCTGTGTAGTAAAATTGTTATATTAATAATATCGGCTCTTTTTGGGGATTCTGAGAGGGGTATTCTCTTTTGGGACCTCTAAGGATGGTGTTGATATACACATGCACATTCGCTTGTTTTAGCAGTTATTTTGATAATGGTCATGATGTACACTCACTGGCCACTTTATTAGGTACACCTGTCCAACTTCTTAACACTTAATTTCTAATCAGCCAATCACATGGCGGCAACTCAGTGCATTTAGGCATGTAGACATGGTCAAGACAATCTCCTGCAGTTCAAACCGAGCATCAGTATGGGGAAGAAAGGTGATTTGAGTGCCTTTGAACGTGGCATGGTTGTTGGTGCCAGAAGGGCTGGTCTGAGTATTTCAGAAACTGCTGATCTACTGGGATTTTCACGCACAACCATCTCTAGGGTTTACAGAGAATGGTCCGAAAAAGAAAAAAAATCCAGTGAGCGGCAGTTCTGTGGGCGGAAATGCCTTGTTGATGCCAGAGGTCAGAGGAGAATGGGCAGACTGGTTCGAGCTGATAGAAAGGCAACAGTGACTCAAATCGCCACCCGTTACAACCAAGGTAGGCCTAAGAGCATCTCTGAATGCACAGTGCGTCGAACTTTGAGGCAGATGGGCTACAGCAGCAGAAGACCACACCGGGTACCACTCCTTTCAGCTAAGAACAGGAAACTGAGGCTACAATTTGTACAAGCTCATCGAAATTGGACAGTAGAAGATTGGAAAAACGTTGCTTGGTCTGATGAGTCTCGATTTCTGCTGCGACATTCGGATGGTAGGGTCAGAATTTGGCGTAAACAACATTAAAGCATGGATCCATCCTGCCTTGTATGGAGCATCTTTGGGATGTGCAGCCGACAAATCTGCGGCAACTGTGTGATGCCATCATGTCAATATGGACCAAAATCTCTGAGGAATGCTTCCAGCACCTTGTTGAATCTATGCCACGAAGAATTGCAGTTCTGAAGGCAAAAGGGGGTCCAACCCGTTACTAGCATGGTGTACCTAATAAAGTGGCCGGTGAGTGTATATATACATGTATGCTTGTTTGTTTATTATTATTTTTTCTAATGTTTGGGATTTTCTGTAACACTTACATTTAATTGATACATCCCATATCCTAGAATATCGCAATTAGCACATTGCACTCTTTGGTGTTTTGTCACGTGGATGGTGAGAATATTCCCGTAGTATTAAGAAACATGTTACTTCCCATATGACTCCTTAAAGATGGCGCCTAGGTGCGCAGGCGCACTTCTATTCCCTCATGGGCTAAGGAAATATAGCATCCTCCGTAGGGCTTCTGAAAGATGGCGCTGGTATACACATGCGCACTCGCTCACCTTGTGCTCCTCCATCGACGAAGGTCTCTCTGTACCGGACTCGATGCACCTGGGAGTAGGGTGGAGCGTCTCCGCATGTGAAGCATCTTACTGGCCAGTACGAAATTTCAAGGGATATTTAATGAGGTAAGGTGGGGGTAAGGAATACACTCCCCTTGAGAAAGCACGTGGGCGAAACGCGCGTTGGGGCGTTCCTTGCAGCGATACTCTTATTCAGCATTGATCTACTTTTAATATTTTTCAAGATGTCCCTTATGTTAAGTTCTCACCATCCAGGTAATAATACACTAAATAGTATCCTTAAAGGGTGTTTCTGGGAGCTTCATATGGGATAAACACTGATATATACAAATTTACAATGCTAAACGAATGTGTTGACATGTTATCGCTGCTCAATATGGAACTTTGATTGAGTCTTTTTGAGATCCTTATATGGTATGAGATATATTTTAGATGCATTTTTCAATAAACTTTATTGATTTTATACTGTTTGTGTCGTAGTGGTCTGTGAGTACTAGTTACTCATTTTTTGGTAGTATTATATAATTGTCCACTATCTTTTTGAAATTGTTGGATATTATTGATAGAGAAGTAGTTATAGCAATGCTTCTGGCTGAGATTGGTTATCTATGCTTTTTGAATCTGTATCTTGACAGGTTCCTTTCACTGCAGTATTGGCTAATGAGATATGGAAACTCACCGTGCACATGTCAAAACATTTTTAACATTTAGATACTCATTGTATTGATCTTCCCATTATCTATTAGATCCGCTATCCATGAAAGAATTTTTATACAATATTTCAGAAATTCAACATTGATAGTAACCTGTGCTGAAAATAAAAAATTAATAAAAAATAAATAAAAAAAAATTGGATGGAAATTATACGGATAATTTATGTTTTCAAAGGGAATCTGTCACCCCAAACATTGGATATGAGCTAAGGCCACCGTATCAGGGGCTTATCTACAGCATTCTGTAATGCATTCTGTAATGCTGTAGATAAGCCCCCAATGTCACCTTAAAGATAAGAAAAAACATTTATATTATACTCACCCAGGGGCGGTCCTGTCCGATGGGCATTGCGGTCCGGTTTGATCGGCGTCACGGTACATGTAATGCAGTGCCCAGGCGCATGGAAAGGTTAGAGAGGCCCAGCTCCTACGTACTGCAGTATTTGCTCTGCCCTAAACAGGGCAGACTAAGTACGCCTGCACCATAGCTGATGCAGGAAGACAAGAAGAGGACGTCATCTTATGAAGATGTGATGCACAGTACCCGGTACGCAATGTCAATCGCATATGCACCGCCCCTGGGTGAGTATCATATAACCTGTTTTTCTTACCTTTCAGGTGACATTGGGGGAATTATAGAATGCTGTAGATAAGCCCCTGATGACTCTTGCCTTACCTCATATATATTTTTTGTGGTGCCAGATAACCTTTAAAGCGTCCTTTTTAACCAATGTCTGTATTATATTTTATAAATCTTAAAAAAGAAATCAAAATTAAATAATGTTTTTTTTTAACAATTTACTTTTCTAATTGAAATTTGATTTTTAGATTTTTATTATAAGAATGGAAAACACTGAAGAGGGAAGAATTAATGCTGTAAGTACAATGTAGAAAAACAATTAAAATAAACTATATGTAATTCTATATATTTTTTTAAGGGCTTTGAGAATATATTTTCTGAGATCAACATTTTTTGTTTTTTCCTTCTGATTTAAAAAAAACAAACATGTGAATTAAAACCATAGTTAAAATGGCGCTATGATGAGGATTTCATGATACATGATGGTGAAGTATCAATACTTTAATTTGTAATACACCTTTTTTTTAAAAAACATATTTCAATCTACCAATTATATATTTTTTTCATTTTTTTACGGCATTATTGTCCGATGATCCTTATGGCAACAACCTACTTTTCTTGTCCATGTAACTTATTCTTCAACTTGTACATGTCACTAATTCTTCAAATTTCTCCCACCTTTGTTAAGTATAGTAGCGATTGCATTTTTATTCCACATTCTCTGTGCATAACTTTACAACAATGGCGCTGTAGTTGGGGCATGTGTTGATTGACCTTTCGGGGCATTGCAAACTCAATATGACTACCAGCGCATGGGTTCAACACCACACTTAAGTATAGAAGACTTAATTTTTTAATTACTAAGATTCTTAAGACTCTGATTTGCAAGGGTAACATCAGATATAACATGACTCGGCATCATAGCGATCTTACAGCCATTCGTTTAACTAATTGGTCAATATCCTCATGATATGGTTTAAAGATAATATTTGACATATTGCTTTCATTTACTATAGGCAGAAGAAAACATTGTGATAACCGACGGTGATGACCTAATAATGCAAATATCAAGGGGAGCTGATTCTGAGTTGGTGTTGCAAACAAACTACACCGTTTTGTCCTGTATTGTAGAAGATCAATATGAACACATACAGGTATGTAAACTTTGAAATATTTTTATTCAACATTCACATATAAACATTTAAAACAAAATACAGTATGCAGTATTTGGTTATAACTTTATACAAATTGTTTGATTTATACGTCAATAAAATAATAGCCCTACAATAAAATAATAGCCCTACAAATTGGTACATTGGCAACAAGACACAGTTAGGGCATACTTTTTAGTGCTCATTCACATTTTACACAATGGGATTATTATTCCTGCCTTTCTACACAGAATTATGCATGTATTTTAGCAATAAAATAAAATTTATTCAATACATTCACATTTGTTTCTTAAAACTAAAGTCTTATTTCACTGAATTAACATTTAATTTTTTTCAAAAAATGTTTTGATATGTTATATTTCTTTTTTAGAATTCATTTGAGGAGGAAGAAAATGTTGCCAATAACTCAACAAACTATGTTATTTCTAGTAATGATCTTGATGATAGACCTTCGGATGAAGGATTTCTAATCACAGATAGTAACATGATGGCTAATGCTGATAGCTGTGATGAAGAGGTATGTTTAACAGATATACTCTTGTAGAATATGCGATTTTCACAACTTTGTGTAATAAAATTATCATATAGTCTTCTAAACAATCAGTTATGGCTGTGGAGTGTTGCTGTGGTAGCAGAATACATTATACTCACCCTCCTGGCATCATCGCTACATATATATCCCTGCATCACACATGATGTAGCATGTATTTATAAATATCTCTATACATACATACACATTTATATATGTATATATCTAAATATATATACAGAGAGACACATAGAGATAACATATATGCAAGGTATATCTATATGTTCAATTAACATATTTGTAAATTTGTTAATTTACATTAATCTTTACTTTATATTTGTCCACAGATGAAAAAACTGCTTGCTGAACTTAAAATTAAATTTGGTGGTGATTGTGAAAGTGTAGAGTGCTTTCCTTCCAACCCTTTGAGGATCAACAATCAAAATGACATTGAATTCAACGATGACACGGATGAAAATAGAATTGGAACAAATGTTTGGTGTCACTGTGGAAACTGTGTTCCAATGCCAACCAATATAGAATCAATTTGTTGTCAAGAAATTCAAAATGCAGAACCATATATGTTGGATTTTAGTTGTCCAACTCAACATGAGTTTTTTCACACATTCTGTGAACGCAGTGAAACAGTAAACATTGTACTAAGAACTGTGGATCAGAATTTACATCCACCTCCATCAAAGAAAATGAAAGGGTTATTCAGTTTTAAGTATTATTGTTACTCATGAGCGAAAATATTATTCCATATGGTTTTCCAAAGTACGCTCGTGTGGTATCCTATAAATTCTGCATTGAGATGTATTTGTCATTGCTGCTTTTTATGTTTTTGCGGCTACTATAATGCTTGAAGACATGAGTGTAATCAATATCAAACAGGCAATCCCCACATGTACTCAGGCTGGTTAGCAGCCGTTAATCATGCAGTTTACACAGAAAATAAAAAATATCCAAACAGTTAACAAATAATTATCGATCACCCGACCATGCTCGGTAAAACACAAGTAAATAGTATTATTGCTCAGCAATAATTATCATCTCTCATAATAGATATTTTCCAAAAGATCACAATTAATACTATATGTTTCAGCCAAAGCCATTACTTTGGCATAGTTCTAATAAAGTCCCTTTGTCTATTTCTTCCAATAAAAACATTATTAATGTGCATTTAAACTTTAGTATTACAACACGGAAATAAATAATGTGTGACTGTATTAGTGATTAATGGTAATTTCTAAAGCATGCGTGTGCACTCCCTATGTAACTGTACAACTCTAATTGTTGTATTTCCTTTATTAAAATTATTTAAAAAAAAAAAATATTTTTTTTATACAATGTTATTGTTAACGGTAATTTCTAAAGCATGCATGTGCACTCCCTATGTAACTGTACAACTCTAATTGTTGTATTTCCTTTATTAAAATTATTTAAAAAAAATATATTTTTTTTATACAATGTTATTGTTAACAATAAATTTAAATATTTAGTAATTAAAGAAAAAAGTCAAATATGCTAAAAGTCAGAATTTTAATTTCAAAAAAGAAAATATAACATGTCTTTGTAACAATAGTAATACTAATGAGTACGAAAATATTAATTTTTTAATTTTTTTATATATTACAGAAAACTACGGAAGACAGCTTATTGAAGCTTTACAGCATGGATCCACGGCTACTTAGGTGCCGGAAACAATCAACCCATACCATCCTGTGTTGTAAATAAAGTCCGTTATGCTTTTCCTGACGATGATGATGAATATATGGGTTTTAAGGCTAGCAATGACAATGCAGCCGAATTTATGGCTTTAGAATAGTCATTATTTAATTGATTTTGTAGAACAATAACCATTGTTCAAAAAAATTCTATGTTTTTACATTACTTACTTACGTTGTGTTTGAATTAAAAAAAAAAATGTATATATTTTTTCGATTTTCATGCCACGAGTTATAGTTACTGACTCGGAAACACTGTACTCACCAATGATTCAATCATAAATATCAAAAAGTCTTGTTTTTATATAAAAAAAAATGCGATTTAATAAAGTTTAAAAATATATTATTATTAGAAAAAAAATATTCAATTTTCAAACTTTTAATTACTTTAAAGGGTTTGAAATAAATGTTAAAAATCATGGCAGCAATCATTACTTTTCTAATCTACAATGTAGAACACCGCAAATGGGAATAGATTACCAAAGGAAGTATTTGAACCAGCAATGCATGCTCTATCTTAGAACTTTGGAAACCGAAAATTGGTGACACAATCAATTATGAATAACTTGTATAATACTCGCCTATGTAGGTGTTCTGTCCAACCACCATAGTTTTTCTTTATATGGCCCATGCTAATCACCTGCTTCTTGTGTGTTGTGTATTTTGGACAGGTGTTACCAAATGGACCTATGCTTCATTGATCACGCTTATGTGAGTAGCCAGGCTTGCCTGTGGGGTAATCGTTACCGGGTATGTTACTTATAGGGAATGTCGCGGTGGTTGCGACCAGCTCCGTTTCCCTGGGCGCTCATTTAAAGCGAAAGGTAATGTAAAGGGAAATATTAAATAAGTCTATTTTTCAGGAGACAAACTGTGGTTCTCTGTCAGTAGGGAACAAATCCCCTTAAAGCGTTACTCTGGGGTGATGGTATGGCGGCTACATGGAGACTCTTCCCACAGGTGAAACGGTGTCCCCAGTGCCTCCAAGGTGTATGGTGATGATATTGTATGACTGTGAATGAGCAAAGAACAAAGACACGGGTTTGCACTCTTAACCTGGCTTGACAGCATTACTCAATCCAGGGTAACAAGTTCGGGATAGCTGTGGTCTGGCCGGCTTGGAGACATTAGGAGATCACTCTCCCAGGTGAGGTCCGTAAGTCTTTCCTACTTGGGCTATTTACTTGTTTAGGTCCCTGCTGCTTGAACTTTAATTGCAAGTCCACTCTCTACTGTCCTAAGACAGAAGTCTGTACGATAGGGAGTGCTAGCCTGTTTATAGTGTCTCGATCATGACCTTGGCTCACAGGTTACTGTCTCACCTCATACTAGATGCAGACAATTGACATACAGTCCAAAGCCCAACAGTTCTGTTTGGCGTCCTGTAGAAAAACACGACCTCGGGCTAACATTACACTTCCTCCTCGCGCAATTTCCCAGGGTGTCCTTCTGCTGTTACCCTGCTGAGCCTCTACCGCCTCTGTGCTTCTTCCATCGAAGGTCCTCGACTATTCAAGTATTTACAATTATCTCTTTCCAGGGGTAGCATCTCCCTCGTGGATGCTCGGCCCTTATGTCAGCTCCAGCCTTCCTTCTATTCTCCTTACTCCTCTGACTGACTGCTCCTCAAGACCATGATATATAAAGTCTAAGGAAGATCCTATGAATCCAGTTCCTGAACTCACCCTCCTGGCCTTGATTGATATGTGTATAATGTCAGTGCCTTACCTGATAGAGCTAACTGCCCTTGCCTCCAAGCGTGATATCACTCTCCCCGAAAGGAATTAAACATCACTGCAACCATCGTTTACCTTTGGTATTGAACGAGCGCTATATATATATATATATATATATATATATATATATATATATATATACACACATATATACACTCACCGGCCACTTTATTAGGTACACCTGTCCAACTTCTTGTTAACACTTAATTTCTAATCAGCCAATCACATGGCGGCAACTCAGTGCATTTAGGCATGTAGACATGGTCAAGACAATCTCCTGCAGTTCAAACCGAGCATCAGTATGGGGAAGAAAGGTGATTTGAGTGCCTTTGAACGTGGCATGGTTGTTGGTGCCAGAAGGGCTGGTCTGAGTATTTCAGAAACTGCTGATCTACTGGGATTTTCACGCACAACCATCTCTAGGGTTTACAGAGAATGGTCCGAAAAAGAAAAAAAATCCAGTGAGCGGCAGTTCTGTGGGCGGAAATGCCTTGTTGATGCCAGAGGTCAGAGGAGAATGGGCAGACTGGTTCGAGCTGATAGAAAGGCAACAGTGACTCAAATCGCCACCCGTTACAACCAAGGTAGGCCTAAGAGCATCTCTGAAGGCACAGTGCGTCGAACTTTGAGGCAGATGGGCTACAGCAGCAGAAGACCACACCGGGTACCACTCCTTTCAGCTAAGAACAGGAAACTGAGGCTACAATTTGTACAAGCTCATCGAAATTGGACAGTAGAAGATTGGAAAAACGTTGCTTGGTCTGATGAGTCTCGATTTCTGCTGCGACATTCGGATGGTAGGGTCAGAATTTGGCGTAAACAACATGAAAGCATGGATCCATCCTGCCTTGTATGGAGCATCTTTGGGATGTGCAGCCGACAAATCTGCGGCAACTGTGTGATGCCATCATGTCAATATGGACCAAAATCTCTGAGGAATGCTTCCAGCACCTTGTTGAATCTATGCCACGAAGAATTGAGGCAGTTCTGAAGGCAAAAGGGGGTCCAACCCGTTACTAGCATGGTGTACCTAATAAAGTGGCCGGTGAGTGTGTGTATATATATATATATATATATATATATATATATATATATATATATATATATATATATATATATATATATCCTGATCATGGGACATTTAAGTATACTTTGCATGTGCTGACACTCTTTGGCCTTTACATGGTCAATCATATCACATTTATTTAGTATGCACTCTTCATTGAACAGATGGTTATCATGTGTGGACGACGTAAGACCTATCATCCGGATAAAGCGGAGTGTGTCTTGTGCAGGCATGTACTATTGAGGACAGAGAATGAACTTCAATCCAATATTGCAGCCAGCGGGTAAGGAAAGGGTGAATCAAACACCCGAAAACCCCGCCCATATGACTGAAAATTGTTCCCTCCAAATTCAGGTGACAGAGTCCCTTTAATAATACAATTTCCAGTGTCTGCCATATGTGAAAGTTAATTTGTCAACCCAATATTGTACTATAACATAAGCCCACCGGCATCCTTGGCTTATCTACATCAGTCTGTTAAACTGTTTATAAGCACCCGATGTATCATGAAAGATACTAAAAACATTTTAGAGGATAGTCACCAAGGGACGGTCACGATGCAGTACTGTCCGATTGTCGTTGCAGAACGTGTCCAGCGACTGGCATTTTCATACTATTACGGCCTCTTCTTTTGCTTCTTTCCAGGCTCCTGTGCAGGCATAGTTTAAGGTAAGGTAATAGAGGGTCACGTCAACTGCGCACTGCAGTTCTTTGCTCTGACCTCAACAGGCCAAAGAAAGTACGTCTTCGCCCGAGCCGCGGCAGGAAAACAAGAATAGGACGTTATCATATGAAGATGTGAGGCAATAGACCGTGACGAGCATCGGACTGGAACACAGCATGACCAAAAATGGTTGATAACCTCTGTTTCTCATCTTTCAGGTTACATCGGTGGCTTATCTACAGCATTAAAGAATGCAGTAGATAACCCCATGATGCCGTGGACGTTAGAGTACTATATTGGGTTTAAGCATTCCCTTTAATGTAATTGATGTGCTCTTACACCTCCCCATTTTTAAATTTAAAAACTATCCTCCCATGGTGTTATTTAAAAAAAAATTAATCACAAAAATGTAAGTTTTTTCTATTTCTTCATGTTAAAAGATGACGGAAAGTTATGCACTGTTTTTTTTTATAACAAAATTAATATGATCATACAAATAAAATTAACATTTTTAATATTTATAACATGATATTTGAAACATACATATCCAATAATTAATAAACGTGATTTACACATTAAATGTAGTTCAATTTAGTGACAGGTATTTGCCTAATTTTACATACAGTTTGTTATGCATAGTGCTTGTGAACCTGTCACAATACATATCTGTCTTTCACTAACAGTAACACCCATTTTACTTTAAACAAAAAAGTAAAAAAATAACATAACTGGAAATAACAATAAATTCAATTTTTTTTGGAAAGGCGAAATATATTCCAATATAAATGACAACTATGCTATAAAATATATGTTTTAAGTTATCAGTTTACATGGTTTTGATGCATTAACATGTGGCCACTGCCTTTCGAGTCTTTACATTATATAATGCTGAAGATAATACCATGATAGATCATGACCAATGTTTAATACAAATTTCAATTGTACTCACCAGTGTTTTGTGAAATGCGTTCAACACCAATGGGCATTGAATAAAAATATTCATCGCCTAACCTATTTATGTGATGTTCTGATACTTATTGGTTGAGGTTGCGCATACTGAATAAACGTACTTGTTTTCCCTGTTCAAGGCATAACAAAGTACGGTCTGCACCGTTATTTATGAACTTTAACACCACAGGCACACAGATGTACTATGCTATGACCTCAACAGGGAAGGTAATTAGACCTGCGCATGAACGCGTTGTCCATGATACTGTGTATATGATGCATGAACGCCTCATCAACCTGAACAAAGAAGGAGGACGGCATCGCCAGAAGATGGGAGGCGTTGTACCTACAAAATCAACATACTTGAACCAAAACGGGCTACAGTTGATTACAATTTTATTAGGTTTTTTACAGTGAATATGTCAGCAAAAAAAAAAGGATATGAGCTAAGGACACCGGCATCATGGGCTTTTCAACATCATTCTGTAATGCTGTACCTAAGACCCAGATGTACCATGAAAGCTGATAAATAAAGGTTATATTAAACTCACCTATGGATGGGCGATTACGCTTTGGTACGGTTTAGATGGCCTTCGCGGTCCGGTACGAGGCCTCCTAGCTTAATAGGATGATGTCCTCTTCTTGTGTTCCTGCTGCGGCTCTGGCGCTGGCATAGTTTGTCTGCCATCTAAAGGTAAGAGCAAAGTACTGCAGTGCACAGGCGCTGTGAAAGGTAAGAGGCGCACAGCGCATGCGCACTGCATTACTTTGCTCTGCCCTCAATACGGCACACAAAGTACGCCTGCACCGGAGCCGTGGCAGTAAGACAAGAAGAGGATGTCATCCTATATTGTTTGGAGGATACGGACCGTAACGCAACGCACATTGGACAGGACCGCCGCGTTAACGCCCCTGGGTGAGTATAATATAACCTGTTTTTCTCAAAGTTCAGGGTACAGCGTGGGCTTATGTAAATCATTACAGAATGCTGTTGATAACCCCCTGATGCAGGTGGACTTAGATCATATACTTTTTTTGTGGTGACATATTCCCTTTTAATATAACTTTAATTTTTGGGGTACAAGAAATACACTCTTCGAGAATTCTGTATATGTTAACAAAAAGTCTGTGGTTGTAACTGTTATCTTCCAAACATGGTTAAATTTATTCTTTAATTACGTTTGACCTGCTTTTTCATGTCAATAGAGTAAAGTTTCCAAACATTGTGCTGTTCTAAATATTTTTGAATCTGAAAATTCGTTGCATTTTTAAATCTTTTTTTGGGCCGCTCTTTGTTGCTGATATTGGGTGGCAGACTAGGAGCTCTGGAGATCCATTTTGAAGATATCTCTCCTTTTGCAAGTCTCAGAACATTGACAGACAGCTCCTCTTTGTATTCCACAGATACTTTTTCAAAAACAGCACGTACAATCCATCTTGATTTTTCTTTTGGAAACAAAATTTTTGTGCGTTTTGTGCCGACAGATTCTGTATTTTTTTTGGCTACCTTAACTGTGGCAATTTGTCTTCCGACATTAAAATTGTGGGTCAAAGTGGCCAGTTTGGTCTGTGCTTCCATATAATCAATCCCAAAATGGATGCGTTTTGGACGGTATTTCAACGCAAGACTAAGGAAATTTTCCAATGATCCTGTGTGACAATTGTGCACTAAGTGTGGCAAATCTTTCAACAATTGTGGGCTGGTCACAGTTGTTTAAATATTTAAATAAGGTGGAGTTTCTTTTTTTAACCACAAAATTTGAACATCTTCTGTATCTTCTACCAGTGGCCCATGATTGCATTTGTGGTACATGTTGCAGCCATCCCACTTATGTTTGTTTGTAATGTGTTGCAGGCATGACAACCATTTTTCCTCTAACAAGTCAACATTATCATTACATGTTTTAATGGACCACCAGAGATGTAGTGCAATTTTATCTATCCATGGTGTAATCTCCTTGCTTAGTTTAGATTGACTTGCCGCTTTGAGTTTTTTCTTAATAGATTTTGCATAATGCCACACATCAAACTGGTGGTTGATGTCAGAATAGTCTTTTCTCATTTTGCTTCGTATGCTGACGTGTCTATCTGAAGCAAAAATTTTAATTTTAAAACCAGAATTAAGTAGTCGATCCATGCAAACTGTGAACCCATAATTTTCCATTGCAACAGATGATGTACATTGTGTTTGTTGCACAACCTCAAAGTCTATTATTTTATCAGAAATTGTGTCCATGACGGTATATACACAGTATTTTGCACTGTGACCAGGACTGTCACATTGGCCATCACCGGAAACTATGATTTTTTTTTTATGATTTCCTGTATAACCTTTTCCTGTTCTGTTTTCCAAGCAACATCAATTGCAGGGAACAAAAATTTACTTTGGTACCTGTAGTATGTTTTTTCGGATATTGCCAACAATCCCAAAATGTTAAAAAGTTCATGCACTTTTTGGAAATTAAGTCCACTGAAAAGAATTGCGGAAGCCAGCAAGATGTTTCCAGCTGCAAAATTACCAATTTTCGGCTGTGATTCAAAAATATTGCTTTGGTGACCCAGTCGGCCAATAACTCTAATGTAAGTACCATGTACAATTTTTCTGACACTTACAATTAAATGTTTGCATCCGGAAACATCAAGACATTTCACTTTTGTAAAGAGCTTATCCAAGCAAGATTCAAAAACAAGTAGTTTCCTTTCACTAACTGTTTCATTTATGGTTTGAACACCGTCCTCATTATGGATTGGTATTTGTTCTTGAAAACTTATAGATGCCAAACCAAATAGATCAGATTCTGCAGCACTTGGCAATTCTGGAATATAATCTGAAACATCTTGAATAGTAATATTCTCATTTTTTCCTCCAGAAATGTCATCACTGTAAGGTAGTGGTGATAGTGGTGTTATCCCACTTAAAAATTCCTTTTCTAACATCAAAGATTTTTTAATATTTGAAGTAGGCACATTTTGTCTTTTCTTCAATGGGGATTGTAACTCTGTATCGTAATTTGGTGTTGAAAACAATGGTAGTTCTTCCCCTTTCCAGAAGTAGCAAAATCAGCTATTACTTCATCATCCATATTTCCTTCACATCCCAACACTTGATTGAAGAATATGGATGAATTTTCAAGTGTAAAGTCTGTCTGTATGGCAATACTACGGAATTGTTTTTCTGATGCATCTGAATATTCGATGTTGACACTCGGGGTATCAGTTGAAACTGATCAGCTACTTTCATCTGGTTGACGTTGCCTTTTCCTATGACTACGCTTACCTATTGCCAAAGTCTCTTGAATGACAAATTTTCCCTCTTCTAAAGGAGGGAATATCGATGGGATAACATTTGTACGCAATGATTGTCCGGAAACATTCTGAATGTAGCAATCAGATGTGAAGTGATTTGAACACAAACTATATTTGTTGTGTTTGTTTCCATCAAATAAAGTTTGAGCTACTTGTTCAACATTGGAAAATACGTGACCCGTTTGGAGAAGCCATTGCTTTATTGTGTTAACATCCTTTGGAAATGTGTGTAAAATTATATCAGGGCTCTGACCCTGTCTACCAGTCCCACTACAGCACTCATTTACGATGCAGTTTGGCATTATGTCTTTGAAATGTGTCCTATAAAAAATTTTAAAATAAATTTTTTTAATTACTATATGATAAATAAAACATAAGACATATCTTGATACAGAATATAAAGATTACAGCTAGATAGTTTTATAGATAGATAGTTGACAGATAGCTTGATAAAGAGATAGGTAATATATTGAAAAAAAAGTGAGACATAGATGATAGACACATAGATACAGTGTTGAGTTATACACTGTATGCATAATTATTAGGCAAGTTGTATTTTATAGGATTATTTTTATTAATAATCAACAACTATGTTCTCAATAAACCAAAAGCATTTCCTATGGTGTATATTACACCTCTCTCACACCCCTCACCACAACTACAAACGTGTTTGATGAGTTTTCTTCCTCCTGAATGTCAAATGCTCCTTTACTGCAATCACGCTAACAAGCCACTGCTACACTTCAATGTTTTTAGGTCCTCTCCGTCCGCATCTATTCACCCTCCAACCTCCAGCTGGCTGACATCTACCGCATCCAAGGACTCGCCATCTCAACCTTTCAGGACCACTTCACCACCTGGATCATTCATTTGATTTCATTACACTCAGCAGGCAGTCCTGGCCTGTCCTGGTAGCTACACGCAACCTCCAATAATCTCAAGACCTCCATCTCTACTCCCCTCTCATGTGTTCTTCCCACAACCGCATTCAAGACTTATCCCGTACTTCCCCCATACAATGTTACTGTCAAATACAAAACATCAGACTCTCGCCTAACATTTTGACCATGTAAACTAACCTGAAAAATCAAGTCTTCCAACAAGCCTAAAGTCTGCATTGTTCCTCAACCTACTGTAATGCCGAACAAACAACTCTCCCCTGTCCTAGTGTATCCTCACCGATCCCATAAAGAGTGTCTGCCCTTGCGTGTAGAATACTCACACCTTATGTGTCTGTGTGCCTGTTTTTTATTGGTAATGTTTAATTGTATGTGTCTCTTTTTCTAGCCTGTTCACATGTTAAGCGTTGTTTAATCAATGGTGCTATAAAATTGTATAATACATAATAAAAAGTAAGTTAAGAAAATCCACTCCTCCTCGCTCACTATGGTGATTCATGCGTCAGATCTTCTAAAATGTCATGAGCTGAGCTACAGTATGACTCTAATGCTGCCGTCACACTAGCAGTATTTGGTCAGTATTTAACATCAGTATTTCTCAGCCATAACCAGGACTGGAACAATTAGAGGAAAAGTATAATAGTAACATATGCACCACTTCTGCATTTTTCACCCACTCCTGGTGTTGGCTGAGAAATGCTGATGTAAAATACTGACCTAATACTGGTAGTGTGACGGCAGCCTAACAAAGCAAGTAATGAATGATGGTTTGTAATCGTGCAACAGCTGTGTGAAATAGGCGAGGGAGGGAGTATAACCTGAGTGTTAGCTGCAGCATGGGGCAAATGCTGCACGCTGTTATTGTTAAAAATATTCACTCCTCTCAATGCCGAAGGTGTAGTGTGGAGGTCTGAGTATTCATTAGAGTGAACAGGCTTAGGCTTCCTGTCACCCTCTGCTGCTCCACTGACACTGTACGCCCCATAGCTATTAGCGACACACCACTGGATGTGTGCCACTGTTGTAGCTGGTGCACTAGGCATTTGCAGACCCTGTATGCCAGCAGGTGTCATGACCTTTTCCCAATGGACAATACTCTGGTTCTCTTTTGGAAAAGTCCAACACTGCCCTCATAGCATGATGCTGCCACCACTCTTTTTCACACTTTTAAGGTAATTGGGCAGGTATGACTGTTGCCTGGTTTTCTCAACACATAATGCTTTGAATTTTATCCAAATATTGAAACAGTTGTCGCCTTACATCATCGAACCTTATTTCTCATAGCCTGTAAATTCTTCATGTGTCTGACAACTCTATGATGTCTTTCTTATGTATTGCAGTAAGGAGAATCTTCACTCAGCCACTGTTTCCTAAATGGCTGAGTGTTGGAGGGCTGCATTGATATTTGACTTTGGATACTGTAATCACATCTCCCTACTCAATCTGCAGAGCGAAGCAAATGTGTTCTTGTGGTTCTTCTTTAACAATCTCAACAAGGCTGTTCATCTAGGATAGCTCATTTTTGCAAAACAGTCATGATTAGGAAGACTTATGTTGGTCAAAAACTTATTAATTTTCTGGCTTATGGATGCCTCTGTGCTCTTAGTAACATTGGGTCTTGCAGATATTTTGAGGTAACCTTGTCTAGATCTGTTCTGTGCCACAATTTGGTATCTGAGCTCCTTGAACAGTTCCTTTGACCTAATGATTCTCTTTTGTTTTGACATGCACTTTGAGCTTTGATGTATTATATAGACAGGTGTGCCACTTTAAAAATGAAGTACAATCATAATAAATAAAGGAAGGGAAGGTCTCACCTCCTTTTCCGTACATAACAAGCGTCAAATTTCTGACCGGCCTTAGCAACATCCAGGCTGGATAAAAATCTTGATTTTTTTAAAAAAATCAAAAAAATCAGATTTTTTTGATTTAAATCAGATTTTTTTGATTTAAATCATTTGATTTAAATCAGATTTTTTAATCAAGTTGTACACAAGCAAAACTTTGTCTTTTTGCAAATCTAATTGTTTTACACAAATAAAAATATTAAAACAGTTGATTATGAAACCTAATAATTTTTATTTGCACTATTAAACACTCAGAATTGAACTACAGAGAGTAAGTACTTTTTAACAATAGCCTATCTCTAACGTTTGAAGTAAGCAAACATCTTCAGTGAATACATCAGTCCTTTAAGCCTACTGTTTATTTAGGACTTTTAATAGGAAAACCAGTTGTCCTGCTTTAGCAGTTCCTAAGCGGTTTCGGACTGTTGTGTGCACAAAACCAAATGAAGAAAACAATCTCTCTACTCCTGCGGATGAAGCCGATGCAGTCAGTAGCTGAGTAGCTAGATTTATTATCTTTGCTGGAAGAACAAGTGATTGCGACTTCCACCAGTCCAGTGGTTTTAGTTCATTAACGACGTTATCTGCAAACATGTATTTTTGAAATGGTGCAGATTCACACTTCAATTTCAGCACAGTTGCCACAATGTCATGGTTAGTATTGGCGAGCCACTCCATTGCAGAGTTGATTTCCGCCTCAGATAATTTTTTCCCTCTGTAGATGGGATGCAAGATATTGGCTAAATAGTGTTCTTCTTTTAATGCTTGGTCCTTGCGGTGCTGTATTGCAACCTTTACATTGTTTGAGAGGTTCAAGCGATCTAGAGAACCTTCTAAATCTTTCCAAACTTCTGTGGCATCAGCTATGGTTGCAGTATCTTTCTGCATTTTATCCAACGCAATCGATATTGGCTTTAACCTTTCCAAAAGGTCCTCGGCATTTCTCTTCACACCAAGATTTAATACTTTGCTTCGTATATTAGCATCAATTTTATCCCGATGTGTTTCGCAAATGGACAGTAATTTTGACCAGTTGTTAATAAACAGTTCCAAGCAGTCAGCCAAGGTATTCCATCTAACATCTTGTGGTAGAACCAACTTCAGTCCTCCCATTTCCTTGTAGGTTGCATGTGCAAAATGATTATTGCGGAAATATTTAACAATTTCTACAACATGTTCCTTGACACCCGAAATATGCAGGTCTTTTGCCAAAAGATGCAACAAATGGGCAGAACAACCGTATGTAATGACATTTGTGTCATCCTCATGTGCCAGTTCCGCTCGCATTTTTGCCACATTGCTTGCGTTATCAGTAACTAAGCTCCTTACTTTACATCCAAACTGTTCTTGGCATTGGTGAATTGAGTTCTTAGCAATTTCAAGTAAATATTCAGCAGTATGTGAATTTCCAGATGTGTCGATTGTGTCTGTAAGGTAAGTTTCACCATCTTCTGTAGTGACACAAGTGCAAATTATGGGGTCGTTGTGGATGTTGCTCCAACCATCCAAGCTCATGTTAACAACCTTGTCTTTCAAATATTTTGTACAAGCCGCTCTTTCTATGTCGTATACAGCCTGAAGATGTTTTCCTGAGATATCAAATCTACTTGGTGGTTTGTAGCCTGGTCTAATTCCTTCGATTATTTGTACAAACAATGGGTGCTCAACTAGTCGGAAAGAAGAATTGGTTGCAAATATGAATTTAGCAATTAATTCATCAAAATGTTCTTTCTGGCTCGTCGTAGTCTTTAAGATGAATTTTTCTACACTTTGCACGCAAAGTTTTTTTTTGGGCTGCTTTGTTGAAGTTGTACCCAGATATTGATTGTCACGTGCAGCACAAGCCATATTTGACCCTGAAAGCACAGAAATTAAAAATATAAATCGACTGCGTATTTGAAGAAATATAACGAAAATATTTTGAAACAAACTTTTTGAACAATGTAATGGTCCTCGTCCTATAAGGGCTGTCTCAAAAGTTATGCTACTCAAGTTTTCCGGTGAAGTTGCTGTAATACTGGTAACTAATATCAGAGCAACTGAAAAAAATTATGTCACAAAAGTTTTAACAATGTTTTTTTTAAAAAATGGTCAATTTGGCAGACTTCAAAAGTGAATTGCAGCCTACAATAAAAAAAAAATAAGCGTATACACACTTTATTTTTACTTAAAGGACATGTGCACCTTTATTTTTTAAGGTGCAGTGTGCACATGTCCTCCCCCCGCAGCTCTCTTACCTCCGATGTCAGCGCTGCGGGGATCCGTGGCTTCGTTCTGCCCGTCCGCGAGCGCGCCTCCATTCATTTCAATGGAGCGTGCGGCCCGCTGACGTCACGCCGCTGGATCACTGCGAGTAGGCCGCAACCGGAGGACGGGAGGCGGACGGTCAAAACGAAGCCACGGATCTCAGCGCTGCGGGGATCGGAGGTAAGAGCGCTGCGGGGGGGGAGGACATGTGCACCTTAAAAAAATAAAGGTGCACATGTCCTTTAGCGTTAATTTTCTGTGAAATATTGCCTTAACATAAATTTAAATTCTATACTCCAGAACTACTAGTGCTAGAAATTTCTCTTTTCATAGACTTTAACCATCCCAGTAAAATGTCTGTTAAAAAAATAGGTTGTAATTGCCAGACTTACTAGTACTAGGCTCCTGGTGCATAAGAAGCTGTGGGGGTTCATTGACATTAGTTGTATCACTATCAACATCTTCATTTCCCTTCTGGTTGCAGTTTTCATAATGTGATTTCAAACGGCAAACAAGTCCTTGGATATCCTTTTGACAGTATTTGCACTTTGCTCTTGCACCTTTCTTTCCAAGATCTGCTGCTGGCATCTCAACAAAATGAACCCAAATAGGGTCTCTCTTACGACCTGCCATGGCTCACACAGATCACTTATGAAGTTTGATTGTTACTACTACAGCCAAGTACTGCTGACTATCCAACAAGTTTGGGCATGTCAACTGAATGGAAAAAGAAACTAAACCAAAAGTGAAACCAAGCTAGAAGTGTGGAATTAAAGGGGCAGTATGAACAAAATGTGGAGGCTATTAATAGTTTATACAATTAAGACATGCTGCTTTTAAACAGCTACCTATTGCCATATAGTAAAACAAAAAAGATTTTTACTTACTTTGGGGTCCCCCCCTCACCCTGGCGTTAGATCGTTGCCCCTAGTTTCGTCCGTGTAACTATGGGCGCACATGCGCACTGCTCTCACTTCTCATTTTAATCGTGATTTATATTAAAAAAAAACTTTTGATTTAAATCAGTGATTTAAATCATGATTAAAATCATGATTTAAATCGATCCGATTTAAATAGAAAAAAATCTTTTGATTTAAATCGTGATTTAAATCATGATTTAAATCGGCGTGATTTAAATCAATCCACCCTGGCAACATCATTCTGCAATGTAGCAGATAAGACCAAAAAGTAACTTTAAAGTTAACCTGTCACCCCCAAAATAGAAGTTGAAGTAAGCCCACCAGCATCGGGGCTTATCGACAGCATTCTATAATGCTGTCGATAAGCCCCCGATGTATCCTAAAAGATAAGAAAAAGGAGGTTAGATTATAGTCACCCAGGGGTGGTACCGATACAGGGCAGACAAAGTACACCTGCACCGGATCCGCAGCTTGAATACAAGAAGAGGACGTCATCTGAAGAAGATAGGAGGCGCCGGACCGGAACGCGACACCCATTGGACCGGCCCGCAGTGTGAACGCCCCTGGGTGAGTATAAGCTAACCTCTTTTTCCCATCTCTCCGTATACAGCGGGGGCTTATCTGGAGCATTCCAGAATGCTTAAGATAATCCCCCTGATGCTGGTGGGCTTAGTTCACCTTCTATTTTGGGGGTGACAAGTTCCATTTAGTGAAAGTAAATTTAATATTTTTGTTTTTAAAAACAATGGTGGTTGGTACAATTTTGGATGGTAATATTGCTTATATTATTGTTCCATTGACAGATATTGCGCAGGGCAGTACATTACTGTTGCCACGACAGGGTAGACCTGTAAGCCTGGGCATGAGCCGTTGTTAAGGGGAGAATGTATGGCATATGAAGATATACCGGAATCAAACTTATATGGACGCTTTGCTGAATAATAGATTCATGTCACTTTAAGGTTTTCTGCTTCACTGTTATATAAGACTTAATTCTGTTTATTATTCCATCCCAGGATGTGCCAAGATATGCCAATGTCTAGATGGACTTTGTAATTCACCTAGTGTTATCAAGAGTAAATACACCTGTTTATAAGAAGATCATTCCCAAACTGAAGATCAGTAGAGTGCCTGCATAGACAGATGCCAATCTGGCCTAGAACAGGCCATTAGGGTGATAACGGTACAGAATAAGCAACAAACAATATAATCAATCAAAAGTTACTTGTGATAATTGTTATGTTAGAAAAATCCATGATGTAATGAAACTGCCCGATTCCTCTTATAAAAGGAGGCATTCTGCTGAATAAAATTAGGCGAGAAGCATTTGACACATGATCTACTGTGTGTTTGTGTTCTTTCCTCCGTGCACGTATCATCTCTTTCAGAGACCCAATTTGGAAGCAGACAATTAAGACGGGTCGCACCCTAGTGTGACAGAATTAACACCGTGACACTAATCAAGGAGGATGACATAATTACAGGAAGATTGTAGGCACCTTCCCTGGAACGGCAAAAGCCTACGTACCTTCTTGAATCGTAACGCAACACAGTGATGAAAACAATAATTGTTTTTCTTCTTTTTCATGTTCCATCAAGGGTCTTCTGTTAAGCACAACAGAATGCTGTCTGCTGTCTTCCACAGCCACCCACAAAGACGGACATACAATAAACCTAATCTTCACCTGCCTCTGTTCATTATCTAATCTCACAACCTATCCCTTCCCCCTATGTGACCACCATCTACTCACCTTCTCATCCTTGTCCTCCTCACCCGCACCCCATGTCCAGCCAGTATCACATTCTCGCAGAAACCTTGCACACCTATATATTCCCAGGCTCCCAGACTGTCTTCTACCCCTGTCCTCCATATCTTCACTACATGATACGGACAGCGCCATCGCTTTCTATAATGCCACCCTCACATCAGCCATTGACGCAATTTACCCTCTCATGCACAGCAAAGTGCGACAAACCAATAGGCAAACCCTGGCATAACAACTGCACCAAAATAACTGCGACAAGCATCCAGGGTTGTGGAGCGTTGTTGGAAAAAAACACTCCTGCCAGGTGACTTCACTGCTTTAAAGCAAGCTACACTTGCCTTCAAAGTAGCCCTAACTTCGGCAAAACAGACATTTTTCATTAACCTTGTCTCTTCATTATCATACAATCCAAAACAACTGTTCAGCACATTTAACTCTCTCCGCCCACCACTGCCACCTCCAACTCCCCTCTTCTCTTCAGAGGACTTTGCCACCTACTTCAAAAACAAGATCGATGAAACAAGGAAAAACTTTACTGTTCCACAACCTCAAACACTCCATATACCAGACTTCTGCCCTTCCCTAATAACTTCCTTCTCCAACATCACTGAAGGATAGCTTACCTACTTTTCAAATCACACCTTACCATCTGTGCACCTGACCCCATCCTTTCCCACCTGCTCCCCAAACTCACTAACATGAACATTACAACCCTAACCCATCTCTTCAACCTACTCATATATTCTGGTACCTCCCCCTCTGCCTTCAAACATGCCACCATCACACCCATACTCTAAAAAGCTAACCTTGACCAAACTGCTATGCCAAGCTATTGCCCCATATCACTGCTCCCAAACTCCTTGAGCAGCATGTCCATGCTAAACTTTC
Source organism: Ranitomeya variabilis (assembly GCF_051348905.1). Taxonomy (NCBI): domain Eukaryota; kingdom Metazoa; phylum Chordata; class Amphibia; order Anura; family Dendrobatidae; genus Ranitomeya; species Ranitomeya variabilis. The sequence continues at coordinate 819,326,368 of NC_135232.1, read as the reverse complement.
CTGCCAAATGTAATCTAATTCTCTTTTTGACAACCTCCAATCTGCCTTCCGCCCCCACTACTCCACCAGAACTGCTGTGACCAAAATTACAAAAAACGTACTCACAACCAAACCAGACAGTTCTCCATCCTCTTCCTTTTCGACCTATCCTCTGCTTTCGACAGTCGACTACTGCCTACAGCTACCGATTATTTCTTCACTTTGCATCAAATACCTTGCCCTGTCCTGTATTTCCTCATACCTTTCCAAACGCACATTTATTGTTTCCCATACTACCTCCTCATCCCGCCCTCTCTCTGTAGGAGTCCCTCAAGGGTCTGTCCTAGGGCCCCAACTTTCTTCTATCTATACCCTTTGCCTTCGTCAACTGATAAAGTCCCATGGCTTCCAGTACCACCTGTATGCGGACGACACTCAGATCTACCTCTTTGGCACAGATGTCACCTCTCTGATGTCCATAATCCTTGAGTGTCTATCAGTCACATCATCCTTCACCTCTCACATCCTAATACTTAATGTAGACAAAAGTGAACTCATCAGCTTTATCCCATCTCGCGTATCCCCCCTACCTGATCTATCTACTACGCTAAACGGCCGTATTATTATAATAATAATAAACGGCCTCACGCTCTCTCACGCACCTGAAATACTGTGACTCGGGGTAACTCTCAACTATGCCCTGCCTGTCCTTCAAACCGCATGTCCAATCTCTTGCCACCTCCTGTCACGTCCAACTCCAAAATATTTCAAGAATTCATCCCTTCCTCAGCCCACAATCTACTAAAACTCTTGTGCATACCCTCATCATCTCCAGCCTCGATTACTGCAATACCCTCCTCTGTGGCCTCCACGATAACTCTCTTGAACCGCTCCAGTCTGTCCTCAACTTTGTTGCTCGGCTAATCCACCTCTCTCCTCGGTACTCCCCTGTTTCCCCCCCTCTGTAAATCCCTCCACTGGCTCCCAAATCCCCAACGAATCCAGTTAAAACTACTAACAGTGACCTACAAAGCTACCGCCAACCTGTCGCCTCCCTATATCTCTGAACTAATCTACCAATATCTTCCCTCACTTAATCTTTGATCCTCCCATGACCTCCTACTCTCCTCCGCACTTATTTGTTCCTCACACAACCGCCTGCAAGATTTCTCCCAAATATCACCCATCCTCTTGAACTCAATGCCTCAACACGTCTGATTATCCACCACCCTCCTATCTGTAGTGAAACCTCCACCAGGCGGAGCTGGTGAGGGAAGAGAGGTTAAACACTAAGCGTAGTAACACAGAGCTCAGGCACAGGTGTCACAGGTAATGAGAGAAGTCAGACAAGCCAAGGTCATACACAGAGAAATCAGCACTGTACACAGGGGCAATCAAGGGAATAGTCAGGGACACGCAAGGAATCAGAGCCTACCGGGAACGTGGTAACCAAAACGTGAGAGGAAAGACAAAGTCGGGGTACAAGCCAAAGTCAGAACCAGGAGGGGAGCGTGGTGTCAGAGATGGAAAACAAGAGGCGAAGTCCAGAGATCAGATCGAGTCATACACGGATAAAGGCAGTCAGAGACACAAGGATCACCAAAATCAGAATACAGGTCAGCGGCTCAAGCTGGGAAGCATGAACTATCACTAACACCGGTCAGCAGGCTGTGAGGGACTGAAATAGCCCAGCTAGCTCAAGAATGAGGCTGAGGAGATGCACCCCTGCATGACCAGTCCCAAGAGAGGAAAGATGAAAATAAACTCCGGACTGGACCATGACAGTATCCTTTAGACGGAACCTGAAAACCCATTTCTTCCAGAAAGCGTACAGCCTTCAATAACCATTGTGCCGTGTGACCAACCGCCGGAGCTGCCGCGTCACCAAACACCGGAGCTGCCACCTCACCACTGCCAGAGCTGCTGCTCCCCCCACCTTCTGTCTCCTACCCATTATCCCATAGCATGTAAGTCCACAAGGACAGGGTCCTCTCCCCTCTGTACCAGTCTGTCATTGTAAATTTTTTACTGTAAACGTTATCTGTAACCCCTTTCTTCATGTACAGCACCATGAAAGTAATGGCGATATAAAAATAAATAATAGTAGTAATAATAATAATAATTATGAGAGAAAAGTAATGACAGAGAAGGAATGAGAGAAAAGGAATCAGATAACAGTAATGAGAGAGAATGAATGAAAGATAGTAGGAAAGAGGGAGAAGGAATGAGAGACAAAAATAATGATAGATAAGGAATGATAGTTATAAAGAATGATAGGTAAAAATGTGTTATGATAGATAGAAGGATATAATTGTAACTAGGGTTCATAGATGTTTTGTTAACTACTATTATTTGAATTAACTTTGGAATATTGTCCTTTTCACCTTTACTCTCCTCAGCTGTTCTTGTCTGCTCCTGTATTCATATTTTCAAGGAAGTTCCTTGTAATTAAATCTGAAGGAGATATTTATAGATAGAAATTATGTATAGAATGCATGAGAAACTTAACAAATGAAAGACTGAGGCTGGTTTCACACTTGCGTTTTGATCTGCAGCGTTTTAAAAAAAAATGCAGATGGTGAAAAAACGCATGTAAACGCATGCAAACGCATTTTTTAGACGCATGCGTTTTTGCATGCAGAAAAAAACGTGGCGTTTTGCCGCATGCTGAGAAGTGTGTGACAGCTGCCAATCATCAAATCAACTAGAAAACCCACTATTAACCCCTTTCTGCCAGCTGACGGAACAGTACGTCAGCTGGCAGATCCCCTGCTTTAAGGTGGGCTCCAGTGGCGAGCCCACCTTAAAGCCGCGACATGTCAGCTGTTTTGTACAGCTGACATGTGCGCGCAATGAGCGCGAGCGGAATCGCGATCCGCCCGCACCCATTAACTAGTTAAATGCCGCGGTCAAGCGCTGACAGCGGCATTTAACTAGCGCTCCCGGCCGCGCGGCCGGACGTGCTCTCACTGCTGACCCCCGTCACATGATCGGGGGTCAGCAGTGCATCGCCATAACAACTAGAGGTCTCCTTGAGACCTCTATGGTTGTTCATGGCCGATTGCTTTGAGCGCCACCCAGTGGTCGGCGCTCAAAGTACACCTGCCTTTCTGCTACATAGAGGTCCTGTTCGAGGACCTTGAAGGGACCCAAGTAGCGAGGTGCAAACTTAGTGGACTCAACTCGCAGCCTGATGTTACGGGCGGAGAGCCACACCAAGTCACCAGGAGCAAAGGTCGGAGCGGGGTGCCGATGAGCATCGGCGGAGGATCTCATTCTCTCCTTGGAGGCCCGAATGGCATCCTGAGTGCGGTCCCAAATGTCCCGTGCTTCCACAGCCCAGTCTGCCACCCTGGAGTCAGTGGAAGACACGGGCATGGGCACAGGGACACGCGGATGCTGGCCGTAATTTAGGAGGAATGGAGTCTGACCGGTGAAGTCGGCTACGGCGTTGTTAAGCGCAAACTCTGCCCACGGTAGCAAAGATGCCCAGTCATCCTCCCTGGCAGAAACAAAATGTTGTAAATATGTGACTAGGGTCTGATTGGCCCTCTCTACCAACCCATTCGTCTCGGGATGATATGCCGAAGAGATATTCAACTCAATAGTGAGTAAACGACAAAGCTCTCTCCAGAATCGAGACGCAAACTGGGGACCCCGGTCACTGACAATTTTGTCCGGCATACCGTGTAGGCGAAAGATATGTGTGATGAACAATGCAGCCCGATCCCGTGCAGAAGGTAGCCGTGGGAGAGGCACCAAGTGCACCATTTTGGAAAAATGGTCGGTGATCACCCAGATAATGGTGCAATTACGAGACTTGGGTAAGCCCACCACAAAGTCCATGCCGACCATCTCCCAGGGCCTGTCCGCCACCGGCAGAGGGTAAAGCAACCCAGCTGGTCGTTGCCGAGGAGACTTGTTCTTGGCGCAGGAGACACACGCCCGAACATAGTCTGTGACATCACGAGTCATATGCGGCCACCAGTACGTCCTCGCCAAGAGCTCAGATGTCCTCTTGGTCCCAAAATGTCCACCCAGCCTGGACAAGTGAGCCCAAGAGAGAACCTCCGGTCGCAAATTAGAAGGAACGAAAGTCTTGCCTAGGGGCACAGACTAGCGAAACCGGAGCCACAGTTCTCAGGCTCTCTGAAGGGACAATAAGCCGCGGCTCCTCCTCCTCTGATGACACTACAGAGCGAGAGAGGGCGTCGGCACGAACGTTCTTCTCCCCCGAAAGAAAATGGAGGGTGAAATGGAACCGGGAGAAGAACAAGGACCATCTGGCCTGGCGAGAATTTAGCCGCTGGGCGGTCTGTAAATAAACCAACTTCTTGTGGTCTATGAATACTTGAAAGGGAAAGCGAGCCCCCTCCAAGAGATGTCTCCACTCAGAGAAAGCCAACTTCATGGCTAGCAACTCCCTGTCCCCGATGGAATAATTCCTCTCTGCTGGTGTGAAGGTCTTGGAGAAGAAGAAGCATGGATGCTTCAGACCTTGAGCATCCTTTTGGAAAAGGACTGCTCTAGCACCAACGGATGAGGCATCCACCTCCATGACAAATGGCTTATCTACATCGGGGCGATGTAGGATGGGAACGCTAGCAAAATGTGACTTAATAGAAGAGAAGGTCTTGGAGACCTCTTCAGACCACAATTTGGGATTTGCTCCCTTCTTGGTGAGGGCTACCAAGGGAGCTACCAAAGTGGAGAAGTGGGGAATGAACTGGCGATAATAATTAATGGACCCCATAAAGCACTGCTCCGCTTTAAGAGAATGGGGTTCCTGCCAGTCCATCACAGCCTGTAGCTTGGCAGGATCCATAGCCAATCCCTGGGCAGAGATGATATAGCCAAGGAAGGGCAAGGATTCCTGCTCAAACACACACTTATCCAACTTGGCATAGAGGGAGTTAGCCCGTAGGAGGTCGAAGACCTTGCAAACATCACTCCGGTGGGAGTCTATATCTGGAGAGTAGATGAGAATATCATCCAGATAAACTACGACCGAGGTGGAAAGCATATCCCGGAAGATGTCGTTTACAAAGTCTTGGAAAACGGCTGGGGCATTACAGAGCCCGAAGGGCATCACCAGATATTCATAGTGCCCATCCCTGGTGTTAAAAGCCGTCTTCCATTCATCCCCCTCACGGATGCGAATCAGGTTGTAAGCATCCCGCAGATCTAATTTGGTAAATACCCTTGCTCCCCGTAGCCTATCAAAAAGCTCAGATATAAGGGGTAGTGGGTACTTATTTTTACCGGTGATGGCATTAAGACCCCTGTAGTCTATGCATGGACGCAGTTCTCCACTCTTCTGTACGAAGAAGAACCCAGCACCTGCAGGTGACACTGACTTCCTAATGAATCCTCTTGCCAGATTCTCTCGGATATACTGTGACATTGCCTCCGTCTCCGGGAGAGACAAAGGATAGACTCGACACCGGGGAGGCTCCGCACCAGGCAAGAGGTCAATAGGGCAGTCATAGGGGCGGTGAGGCGGAAGGGTCTCCGCAGCCCTTTTGGAGAACACGTCTGCATAGGGCCAATATTGCTTGGGAAGTGAGGATAAATCTGCGGGTACCTCAGTAGTAGCAACCTGTATGCTCTCCCTCTGACATCTACCCCCACAAGATTCACCCCATCCTAAAATTCTGCCTGAGGACCACTTGATATGAGGAGAGTGATACCGTAGCCAAGGCATCCCTAACAGGATCTCATCAATTCCCTCAGGAATGACGAGCAGAGATATAATCTCCTGATGAGATGGCAGCAAGGACAGAGTGAAAGGGATGGTTTGGTGTGTTATTTGTGAGGGCAGTGTTGACCCATTCACCACTCGTACAGTTACTGGTTGAGCTAGCATAACCAGGGGTATAGCATGACGCTGGGCGAAGGCAGAAGACATAAAATTGCCCTCCGCTCCAGAATCCACGCAGAGCTCTACCGAGTGAGTGAATGAGCCTATTGTAATTGTCCCCTTAAAGGACAATTTGGAGGCAAACGTCGCCGTGTCTAGTGTACCTCCACCTACTACCACTAGAAGCTGACGTTTCCTCGACCGCTGGGGACATCTGGTGGCAAGATGTCCTGACTGCTGGCAAACATGACAGACCTTGAGTGCACAAGCGGTCCGGGACTGAGATCCCGCTCGTGACACTTCCATGGCCTCATGTGACTCAGTAACCTGGACCGGAGATTCCAGAGGTCTGGTGAAGGTGGGAGCCAGCCGAAACCTCTGCCTACACTGGGCTCGCTCTAACCTCCGCTCGTTAAAACGGAGGTCAATACGAGTGGAGAGTTATTAATTCCTCCAGTGTGGCAGGAATCTCCCTAGTGGCCAGAGCGTCCTTCACGTGGTCAGCCAGCCCCCTCCAAAATATGGGAATAAGGGCTTTATCCGACCACTCCAGCTCAGATGCTAAAGCACGGAAGTGGACGGCAAAATGGCTGACCAAGGACGAGCCCTGAGTCAATGCCAACAGTTGGAGCGCCATATCATGGGTGACACGAGGTCCTAAAAAGACCTGCTTCAGAGTGCTCAGGAACGAAGCACTCTGCACCACATGATCGCCACGCTCCCACAGCAGTGTAGCCCACTCCAACGCCCTGTCCGACAGGAGAGACACAATAAACCCCACCTTAGCCCGCTCTGTAGGGAAACGAGAGGCCAGAAGCTCAAGATGTATAGAGCACTGACTCACGAAACCCCTACAAGACTTACTTTCACCAGAAAATTTTTCTGGCAGCGGGAGGCGAGATAGAGTCGGTACAGGGGTGGCAGTGGACAAGGTTGCTGCAGCCACGCTAGCAGCCTGAACAGCAACTGCGGTTACATCCACAGCTGAGGTTGTGCGCTCGAGAGCCGCCAACCTACCCTCCAGCTGCTGGATGTACAGCAAGGATTGCTGTTTGTCCGTCATTACTAGCCAGACCCTGGCACTAGTGTAATGTTAGGGCTAGCGGAAGGCACCAAATTATAAGAGAGATGGTATGAGGTGCGTTCGCAGCCCGGGGTCCATTGTGCAGAGATGGAACCTGCTGCTGAGTAATGACGGACTATATGGCGATACAATGTGGATACATACACGGGTAAACTTCACCCTGTGTGAAGGAAGCAAACCCTTTTGCGTCACAGGGCCACGGTACCGCACCAAGAGCGCAAGCAAGGAGTCTCAGGACCCTATCCCAAGACACAGGATTAGAGTACTTACTGACCACTTGCGCTCGACACCGCAACTGGGGTGTCAAGGTAACTGAAAAATATAACTAAAGCACAAGAGTGCGTGCTGTGCCGCTTTGGCGGATGCCACTAACCACCCAGACTCGGGATAGGAAAGCGCTCTATAAGCGCACGGCGCCGCATTGGCGGCTAAAGCAGTAGACGCTGTATCGTGTGTCTCTGTGTTGACAGCTTAGTCGGGCGCTAGACAGCAAGCATCCACCTTTCGCGAGCAGTCATACACAAGGGAGGGGATATTAAAAAACGACTTGCACTCATCAACACACACGTATACAAATGTACACTAGCGCATGGCCGTGCGGCCATGCGAGCCTTACATAGCTGCAGCAAGTAAAAGACCTTCTTGAAGGACCAATGAGAGACTGCCATACCTGAGCATGTGACCCTAAATCTCCACTGAGAGATCTTGCCCTGGGCATGCTCAGTGTGTGCAAAGCAAGACTTAGCCTTAGCACTTAAAGGACATTCCTGAAAGGACCAATGGACTTAGCTGCAGTATCTGACCATGTGACCCTCGATCTCCACTGAGAGATCTTACTCAGGGCATGCTCAGAACGAGAAAAGCAGGACTTAGTCCCAGAAGCGTCTGCTCGCCGCTGCCCAACACTGACTTCAATGGCAGAAGCCGGAAAAGCAGCAGTAACTCTTTGTACAGAGTGGGACTGAGCAAGACGCTGGGACTGACGTCTCTGCTGAGCAGACTCCACTGTGGCTGGAGAAGAATGGGAGACAGCAGCGGAGATGGTTCGAGATTCCCCCTGTGCAGAGGCAGGAACTCGACACCTAACACCCTATTTGCTCTTTTTTTGTCTCCTACCTTTCTATACTAGCATGTTGCATGTCGTCGCATGTTGCATGTCGTCGCATGCCGCATGTTGTTGCATGTCGCCGGTCGAATGTTGTCGCATGTTGCGTGTCGCATGTTGTTGCATGTCGCATGTCATCGCTTGTTGCATGTCGGTGCATGTCACATGTTGCCGCATGCTGTCGCATGTCGTCCCATGCTGCATGTTGTTGCATGTCGCATGTTGTTGCATGTCGTATGTTGCATGTTGTCGCATGGTGCATGCTGTTGCATGCCGTTGCATGTCGCATGTTGTTGCATGTCGTCGCATGCTGCGTGTCGTTGCATGTTGCATGCTGTCGCATGTTGCATGTCGCTGCATGTTGTCGTATGTTGCATGTTGTCGCATGTAGCATGTTTTTGCATGTCGTCGCATGATGCATATTGTCACATGTAGTTGCATTTCGCTTGTCGTCACATGTTGCATGTCGCATGTTGTTGCATGTCGCCGCATGCTTTTGCATGTTGCTGCATGTCGCATGTTGTCGCATGTTGTAGCATGCCGCATATTGTTGCATGTTGCATGTAGTTGCATGTCGTCGCATGTTGCGTGTCGCATGTTGTTGCATGTCATCGCACGTTGCATGTTGTCGCATGTCGGCACATGTTGCTGCATGTCGCATGTTGCCACATGTTGTCGCATGTTGCATGCCGCATGTTGTTGCATGTTGCGGCATGTCACATGTTGCATGCCGCTTTTTGTTGTTGCATGTCGCATGTTTCATATCACATGTTGTGTTTTGCATGTCACATGCCGTATGTTGCATGTCGCATGTAGTATGTTGCATGTATGTTGCATGTGGTATGTTGCATGTTGTATGTTGCATGTCACATGTGGTATGTTGCATGTCGTATATTGCATGTCGCATGTAGTATGTTGCATGTCACATGTGGTAGGTTGCAAGTCGTATATCGCAGGGTGTATGTTACAGTGTGTATGTCGCAGGGTGTAAGTTGTAGGGTGTATGTCGCAGGGTGTATGTCGTAGGGTGTATGTCGCGGGGTGTATGTTGTGTGTAATCTGCTCTTAGATAGATGAGATAAATAGATAGAAAGAAGGAATGAGAAAGTTAGAAGGAATACTATAGATAGAATGAGATAGATAGCTGTAAAGAAATAGAAAAATAGATAGATAGATAGATAGATAGATAGATAGATAGATAGATAGATAGATAGATAGATAGATAGATAGATAGATAAGCGATTTTGTTACAAAACTTACGCTAGCAGTTCTGGATGGGAAATGTTTACCGGCGTCCAGGACAACACAATTTGTATATCTAGACTTCCGGGGCACACAGGTTACAGTGAAGAGCCGCTCATGCGCAATGATGTGCTGTATGCTGTGCCCACAGTTGGGCAAAGCATAATGCGCAGGCGCGACATGAGACTGTAATGCGCAGGCGCGAAATACTACGCCAACACTGGGAAGAAGTTTCTTAGGGAAAAGCCAGAGGAGGGGAGAAACAGCGATTTGGCTACGCCCATCGTACCGGACCGGGATGATTGACAGCCGAAAACGGCGGGTTTACTAAAGTATTTTGGCAGCAAAGGTGGGGAATCAGGGGACAATAAAGGCGCTATTGTAAAGCACAGCTCAGGCCCTATTGAATGCTATTTTTAGCTCATATTGAAAAAACGGGGTGACAGGTTCTCTTTAAATTTGCTGATGACACAAAGCTAGGAGGGATAGCTAATACTAGAGGAGAGAGAGGATTCAAAGATATAAATAAACTGGAGCAGTGGGCAGCAACCAACTAACAGCAACTTTTTAACAAGGAAAAATGCAAAGTACGACATCTGGGCAATAAAAATGAAAAAGGCATATACAGAATGGGAGGAATAGGGCTAAGCAACAGCACATGTGAAAAAGACTTGGGTATACTAATAGACCATAAACTGAACATGAGTCAACAGTGTGATGCAGCGGCAGAAAAGGCAAATGCAATTCTGGGATATATTAACAGAAGCATACAGTATAGATCACGTGAAGTCATTATTGCCCTCTACCCTTTGATCAGACCTCATCTGGAATCATTTTAAAAAAGATATCAACAAACTGGAGCAAGTTCAGAGAAGAGCGACAATTGTTTTTTTTTGCAGTGAATGATATCCTCGACGGGGTCTTGACAGTTGCATATTTACTTATAGACTAAGGCTGCTTTCACACTTGCGTTTTTGTCTGCAGCGTTTTTTGCACAAAAAACGCATGCGTTTTTTTTTCCTATATTTAACATTGAAAACGCATGCGTTTTTTTGCACATGCGTTTGGTCGCGTTTTCAAACGCATGCGTTTTTTTACTGCATGCGTTCATTTTCAAAAATGCTACATGCAGTATTTTCTTGCGCGTTTTTTTGCCGCGAAAAAACGCATGCGTTTTTTCGCGGCAAAAAAATGCATTGCTGTCTATGTAAACGCATGCGTTTTTAAGCACATGCGTTTGTTTGCGCTAAAAACGCATGCGTTTTTATAGAAAAAAACCAGAAAACACACTGAAAAGTCACCCACCACCATCAAGGTGATAAAGGGATCCAAACCCTAACCCTAACTCTACCCCTAACCTCACCCCTAACCGTTTAATGAACATTTTCTGACAGTCATATTGCCACGTATTTAAGTGCCACGTATCACGTATTTCAGTGCCACGTATGCCACGTGCCACGTATTTAAGTGCCACGTGCCACATATATAAGTGCCACGTGCCACATATATAAGTGCCACGTGCCACGTATTTAAGTGCCACGTGCCACGTATTAAAGTGCCACGTGCCACGTATTAAAGTGCCACGTGCCACGTATTAAAGTGCCACGTGCCACGTATTAAAGTGCCACGTGCCACGTATTAAAGTGCCACGTATTTAAGTACCACGTATTTCAGTTGCACGTATTTCAGTGCCACGTATTTCAGTCACGTTTAGGGTTAGGGGTAGGGTTAGGGTTAGGGTTTTCTTGTTTTTTCTTGTGTTTTCTTGTGTTTTCTTGTGTTTTTCTATAAAAACGCATGCGTCTAAAAAACGCATGCGTTTTACCGCGTTTACATGCGTTTTTCACACATGCGTTTTTTTAAAAAAACGCATGCAGACAAAAACGCAAGTGTGAAACTAGCCTAACTCGGCAATGGCGTCTTGTTGAATGTGCCTTTGGCATTTTGACTGCAAAATGGAGGGTATTGCTCAGTGCCCTCCAGTTAAGAGAGCAAAATGTTAACATTGTAATTAAGGCATGTGTAATCTTGCATAATTTTACATGTAAGCCGTTGGAGGATTGCCTAACAATCAGGGCCTTTCATGTCTCAGAGTTCGAGAACTTTTTGCTGATTATTTTCTAACACCTGAGGGAGCTATACCCTGGCAAGAAAATGTCCCATGATATTTTGGATAATTTTTTGTATTGATTATGTTGATCAAAATAATTATACTATGTGTTATTTATTTTTCTTGCCCACAATGCCTAAGATTTTTTTCAAAAATAAACATATTTTGCGGAACAACCAAACTTTCATTTGAGTAACAAACAAACAAAAAACAGCCTTCATTTTGGCATAACTTTGAACTAGCCAAAGTTGGCAATGCTTGTGGTATTAAAACAATACCAAACATTACAAATCCAAAAAAGAAAGTTGGGATGTGGAGAGTGAGGTTGGTGCGTGTGATGTTTGAGTTTGGGAGGGTTGTTGTGCGGTTGGAGACAAAGGGACATTGTGTGCCTGGGTGGGCATATGAGGTGGGTTGATGGCTTCCTGACTGTGGCTATACACTTCCGGTGGTCCATGTGCCCAACCAGGAGCATTTTCAGAATGCCAGGATTCTCTTGGTCTGTGATGACCAAAAGTCCCTTGCTGTTGTCCTCCATGATGCCATCCTTTACCATGGCCATAAACATCTGAAAAGCTTGTTTGTGGCCCATGGCAGTACTGATCACTATAAAATATGATGGAGCAGATGATGGATGCATTTGTGGGTTACTATGTGGATGCATCAACGTGTGGTGGCCAAGGACTTGATGAGGTTCATGGTGATGCGGATGGTCAATGTTTGTTGGATGACCTCTGTCAATATGTTGACCAATGGTTTCACTTTCGACTGTCTGCTTATGTTGATCAGTGGATGAAGAAGGATGTACGGAGGCTGGTGATAATGGTGCTGTGTGGAAACAGTGCTGGCTGATATTTGTGAAATATTTTGTGTTTGAGCCCTTCTTTCTATACATGCAAAGATGGGTTGTGGGTTATTTGGCATGATGGCAGCATTAATAAGGTGTAATATGGCAGGTTTAGTGGGCAGCTGTAATTGTTGAGGAATTAGCCTTAGGTGCAGCTCCAAACTTCAGCCAAATGCTTCCTCACCATCATCAGATATTGTGTGTGAAATGTAGTCAAGCACACGACTGTAAACCTGATGTCGGATAGTTACACTCTCTACACCGTACAGATTTTTTTTCCCATTCCTTGTAGACTAGGTGCTGCAGTCTTGGTCCCAGTGCCGCCGTCTTGGTCCCAGTGCCACCGTCTTGATCCCAGTGCTGCCGTCTATATGTAAGTATAGAAGATGTGAAAATGTCTTTGTCTTTGCACTCTGTACTCCGTACAGATTATTTTTTTCCATTCCTTGTAGATTAGGTGCTGCTGTCTTGGTCCCAGTGCTGCCGTCTTGGTCGCAGTGCCATCGTCTTGGTCCCAGTGCCGCCATCTTGGTCCCAGTGCTGCCGTCTATATGTAAGTATAGAAGATGTGAAAATGTCTTTCTTTCTTTGCACTCTGTACTCCATACAGATTTTTTTTCCAATCCTTGTAGATTAGGTGCTGCTGTCTTGGTCCCAGTGCCGCCGTCTTGGTCCCAGTGCTGCCGTCTATATGTAAGTATAGAAGATGTGAAAATGTCTTTCTGTATTCCGTACAGATTTTTTTTTGCATTCTTTGTAGATTAGGTGCTGCTGTCTTGGTACTGGTGCTGCTCTCTTGGTCACAGTGCTGCCGTCTTGGTTCCGGTGCTGCTGTCCTGGTGCTGTTCTTCAGTCCGTCCTGTTGCTGTGCTGCGGTTCCTGTTGTGTGGTGCCTGCCTCCTGTGTGCTTGGACTACTGCCTGTAATGTAAGTATTGTTGTCCAAATTTCTATGGTTTTATTCTACATTGTGTTTTACTTTTACCAAGTTCCTTTTTTTTCTCTCTAGTGTATCACTTGACTGCTGCCTGCTCTTACAACATGTCCTCCACTGAAGGTTCAGAAAGTCGCCATGACATTGATTATGACGTCACCGCTGTGCTCTGCTCTTACTTTCCGGCCGGCAGTCAGTCAGTCAGTGCGGGAAGCAGACTGCAAGGGACCTGACGGACACCGGAATGTGAGTATGTACTGTTTTTTTTTTTTTACTTTTACGATGGTAACCAGGGTAAACATCGGGTTACTAAGCGCGGCCCTGCGCTTAGTAACCCGATGTTTACCCTGGTTACAAGCGAACGCATCGTTGGATCGGTGTCACACACAACGATCCAACGATGACAGCGGGAGATCCAGCGACGAAAGAAAGTTCCAAACGATCTGCTACGACGTACGATTCTCAGCAGGGTCCCTGATCGCTGCTGCGTGTCAGACACAGCGATATCGTATGGATATCGCTGGAACGTCACGGATCGCACCGTCGTAGCGACAAAAGTGCCACTGTGAGACAGTACCTTTAGTTCGGCTCAATTAACCGCACTTTCCCACACCTTCATAATTGATTAAGTCTCTAAAGCAATTGACTCACTTAAGTTAAATAAAGCTCCAGGCCCTGATGGGTTAACAAATGAATATTATTAAAAAAAATATAGAAATTTCTTGTCTCCGTGCCTGACAAAATTATTTATTGAAATCATTAAATCAGAAACCTTTCCTAGGGAAATGCTCAAAGCATTGATTATTACCTTACCCAAACCTGGGAAAACTCCAGATACCCCTTCTAATTTTAGACCAATCTCTCTGTTAAATTCAGATTTAAAATTATACGCTAAAGTTCTTTCATTTAGACTACTCAACATTCTACCCTTACTTATCCATAGAGATCAAGTGGGGTTTGTTAAAAACCACCAAACCTTGGATGGTGCTCGCAGCTTTATTAATATCATATTGGAAGTGGAGTGTCAAGGAATGCCCTCTCTGCTCCTCACATTGGATGCGGAGAAGGCATTTGACCGAGTACATTGGGGATACCTCAGGGAAGTGTTGAGGAAATTTGGATTTGCTGGCCCTATTCTGTCTTGTATCATGGCTTTATACACTTCAGCACAATTATATTCTTCAGGAGTTCTGTCCAATTTATTTTCAATTACTAATGCTACAAGACAGGGGTGCCCATTGTCCCCTTTGATTTTCACCCTAATAATGTAATAATGGAACCTTTTGCCCAAGCCATTCGTTCCGCCCCTAATATTACAGGTATAAGGATAGGAAAAACAGATCATTGAACAGGGCTGTTTGCGGATGACGTGATCTTAAGTTTAGCCATCCCACTGGAGTCATTAAGAGGCATAACTCAAATTATTAAGGTCTATGGAAACGCTAGCTACTATAAAATACTCGATTTTGGATATGGGTATTCAGCCTAGCCTCAAAAACTCATTAAAGACGATATTTCCCTATAGTTGGGTAGAAGGGGCTATTCCATATCTGGGTATTTCTCTCACTTTCCCAATCAAAAATCTGGAAAGAGAAAACTTTCATGCATTAATACATACTATTGCTGGGGAAATCAAGAAATACAGTAAATTTCCAATATCATGGATTGGAAGAATTTCGGTGGTAAAAATGACGTTGCTTCCTAAGATACTATATTATTTCCGGAACATGCCTATTTTGGTTCCAGCACATATGTTGACGTTTTTGCAGAGTTTGATATTGAGATTAATCTGGAACACTCAAAAGGTCACAATTTCGGCAAACATTCTACCAGGCTTCTTTGTTAGACCAACTAAGGTGCTGGTGGAATGACGACACTTTTAAGCTTTGGGTAGATCTAGAATCCAGTATAGTAGAACATGAGAAAATGTCCCACTTCCTATGGCACCTAAGATTATCTAAGAATTTCTCTCCCAACACTTCCCCTACAATTGTAGCCTGAATAAACGTTTGGAGGAATAAAAATATAGGATATAAACTGGTCCCCTTTAGATTGGATAATGTTCCACTGGAAATACTGCAGTATGCCATTCCATTCATTAAGCTAGATGATTGGATAAAAAGAGGAATAACTCGATTGGGGAACTTGATGCAAGATAATGCTCTGTCTCCATTTTCTTCATTGGTAGATAAATATAGCATTAATATTCAAATATCTTCAAATTAGACATTTTATGAACAGTATGAATAATGGGTCAGAAAGCTTAAAATCAGATTATGAATACAATTTTTCTATTAATAGGGACTCTTCTAAAGGGATTTCTAGAGGATATGAAGCTATAAATTCTTTCACTGAGCTTAAATCGTTGCCTTTTGTTATAAGGTGAGAAAGAGCCTTAGGCTTCACTTTTACCCAGGAAGAATAGTCACAGGCATTTCAGATAGACAAAAAGTCTTCGCATTGCATAAACCATTTGGAAACCTCTTGGAAGATCTTGTACAGGTGGTATTTCACCCCATATCGTCTCAATAAGATATTCCCACAAACATTAGCTTTATGCTGGAGGTGTCAATCAGAGGTGGGTGATTTGTTGCATATTTGGTGGTCATGTCCCCCTAAATCACACTTACTGGTTACAGATTTATAGTATGATTTCAGAGGCACTGGGATATGACATAGTGTGGGATCCTGCAACAGCTTTATTATCTCTGAAATTGGAGCGACTCCAAAAGGAGGACGCAGTAATTACAAGCTACATCCTTACAGCTACAAGAGTCAATCTAGCAAAGAATTGGAAAAGTGTTACAATTCCTTCACTGCAGGAGACAATGAGAAAAAATCATTATAATTGTATTATGGAACACATGATAGCCAGTCGCCTAGGCAGGGTTAAACAATTTAAAGTTATCTGGGAAAAATAGTTTATTTACTCGAAGTACAAAGTATGATTGATAGAAATTAAAACTCCTAACATAAATATCCATTATAATCCTTTGTTTACAATTAGGCAGCATAGAAAACCTGATATTTGTTATGTAACATTCTAAATTGTCAAGGTGAACACTTCATAACTGACATTACTAAAAAGAGCAATTATTTGGGTTATTTGTGTAAGTCTGGGTTATTGTTAAACATTATCTGGTTCCTTGTAAGGAAGTAGTTTGGAATATTGACCAAATCTTGTACTATTGGTTATTGATTGCAATTATATGAATGGCTGTTGTCAATGTATCTTCTTACTCTGGAACCAATAAAGTTTATGTTATAAAAAATGCACTCCCACCACCAGCAAAAGTACGTTGATTATATGAAGAACACAACTATTTTCCTGTAAGCAAAGGCATGCAAAGTGATCCAACTTGTTCTATATCTTTAGTGGGAAACAGTGAGCCTGAAAAAACTAATTTTGAAAAACAAAAGAAAAAATGTATCTACAATAAGAACTAACTTTGGATCGATCAAGCATGTAAATGTTGGAGTAGACAACATAGTCTTTAAAAGGAATGCTGCAACTAATACAATGTCTTCTACGGTTCAACATCGTGGTTCAAATACAAAAATAAGGACTACGGATGCATCCACAAACACCAATATTTTCACTATGGACACTGGATTTGACACACAAATTTTTAATCAGGACAGTGGATGTCAGTTTCCTGAGCCAAATGATGTATTGGAACACAGGGCTGCAATACAATTGTATCATTTCTATCCACTGAGACTTCTTACACCCAGAAAAAGAGCAATCAACACATGTGACTGTAGATGCCAAGAAAAAGACTAATCTTTAGAAATAAAGTTTCATCTTTGGACATCACAGAAAACATTGATCCAGACTATGAACCCAATGAAGTACATTCGTAGACTCTGTAAATGATAGTGTAACAGATTACAATGAAGAGAGCTTAGTTTTAGAAAAAAAATATGGTGTTTGAATCCTGTTTGGATGCTCTGTTAAGGAAAGTCCATTGTTTATCTGGTAAAAATATGGTCAACACTCAAAAAATAACAAAATGAACAAATCTGTCAGTACATGGCACGTGTACTAATGGCCCATGAGTTTGAATGACATAGTCATAGTAAGCCCATCTGGAACTGTATACCTGCTGGAAATTTGCTGTGTGTGGTATATACTATTTACAGGAGGTAATTTCACCAAAATTGCAAATTTGCAATGGCAGAATGAAAACAAAAATCAAGTAGCACAATCCATTAAACTGAAAGCTATATGTTTAATTGGTGATGGACATTGTGATAGTCCAGGGCACAATGCAAAGTACTGTGTGTACAAATTCATGAATTCCAAGTCACACAAAATTTTGGACTTTGAAATTACTCAAGCAACACAAACTGGTTCCTCTGTTGCAATGGAAAAACTAGCTTTCCCAACATGTCTAAATAGAGTATTGGAGGATAGTGTAAATGTCCATGTTATTGCCACAGATCGTCATGTAGGGATCAGAAAAGTGATGAGAGAAGAATATTCTGATATAGAGCATGAGTTTGATGTGTGGCACTATTTGAAGTCTATTAAAAAAAATTAATTGCAGCAAGTAAAAAAGAAGTTGTGGGGATATAGCCACATGGATATCAGCCATAAAAAAAATCATTCTTGGTACTGCTGTTGTACAGCAGCAGGAAATGTTGACCTTATGCTTGAAAAATGGCTCTCGTTGTTGTATCACATTAAAAATACATGTGTTTGAATGTGGTTTAATAATACAATGTGATCACAGAATCATAAATGATGACGAGGCCGATCCACACCTTTGGATGTCACCCTCATCATCAGCATTTCAAGAGATTGCAAAGATTGTCACTGACAAACAATTACTCAATGACTTTAATCATTTGTCGCAGTACTGCCATACAGAAATATTAGAGGTTTTCCACAGTTTTATTTTAAAATACTGAACGAAAAGAATTCACTAAGGCTGGTTTCACACTTGCGTTTTTGTAAGCTGCGTTTTAGCGCTAAAAAACACAAAAAAAGCATGCGTTTTTTTTCCTATACTTAACATTAAAAACGCATGCGTTTTTTTGCATGCGTTTTGACGCGTTTTCGGCAATGCATGCGTTTTTTGACGCGTGCGTTCATTTGCAGAAATGCAACCTGTAGTAATTTCTAGCGGCGTTTTTTTGCCGTGAAAAAACGCATGCGTTATTTCGCGGCAAAAAAATGCATTGCTGTCTATGTAAACGCATGCGTTTTTAAGCACATGCGTTTGTTTGCGTTAAAAACGCATGCGTTTTTATAGAAAAACACAAGAAAACACAAACAAAAACAAGAAAACCCTAACCATAGGGATGCAAACCCTAACCCTAAGGTTAGGATCCCTAGTAACCCTAGGGATCCTAACCCTAACCCTAGGGATCCTAACCCTAACCCTTAGGGTTAGGATCCTAACCCTTAGGGTTAGGATCCCTAGGGTAACGGTTAGGGTTAGGATCCCTAGTAACCCTAGGAATACTAACCCTAACCCTAGGGATCCTAACCCTAACCCTTAGGGTTAGGATCCTAACCCTTAGGGTTAGGGTTAGGATCACTAGGGTTATGGTTAGGGTTTGGATCCCTATGGTTAGGGTTAGGATCCCAAGGGTTATGGTGAGGGTTAGGGGTAGGGTTAGGGTTTGGATCCCTATGGTTAGGGTTTTGATCCCTTTATCACCTTGATGGTGGGGGGTGGCTTATCAGTGACCTGGTGACCAGGACATTCTAATAAAAAGCTAACCCTAACCCTAGGGATCCTAACCCTAACCCTAGCTAATTCTATTAATAGTGTGTTTTCTAGTTGATTTTGATGATTGGCAGCTGTCACACACTTCTCAGCATGCGTTTCAAAAACGCAAACGCGGGAAAAAACGCATGTAAACGCGGGAAAACGCCGCGTTTTCCCGTGGGGGTTTTTTTGGCGCAAAAACGCATGCGGCAGCGTTTGCATGCGTTTACATGCGTTTTTTCACCACATGCGTTTTTTTAAAAAACGCTGCAGATCAAAACGCAAGTGTGAAACCAGCCTAAGGCATGGATGGAGTGGAGGCGAGAACAAAACTGGCTATTTTGGCAAACAACAATAATCAAGATCGTTCAAAAGCTACGGTTACAAAATTGATTCCAAATTCAGATACGCACAGATCAAATAGTCACAGTTTATACTATTGGAAGCTAAACAAGAAATGGCAAGACATTTTTTTCCGTTGTTCGTTGATGTTCTAAAAAATATGTAAAAACACACTGGTGCACAACTAGCATTCATGATCAAAGATGCAGCCGAGAAACATTGCAAAAGAGCAATGTGCTGTGAAAAAATTAAAAGTGAATGTTCACATTTCTCGTTTTAAAAAATAGTATATTTTAAATGTGTTAAAAATGTTTAAATATACAGGTATATTGCAATTACAATAATTTTTGTTAAATTGCTATTTTTATTTTCCTAATAAAATTTTGTGGTTTTATGAAAATCATTGTTTATGTGGACTATTCTAACCTCTTTGCGACATCAGGCTTAACAGTACGCCAATGTCGCACTCCCTCCCTTTAGTGAGCCCACATATTTCATGGCACGTCAGATGTTTTGAACAGCTGATGTGCCCGGAATAGCCGCGGGTAGAATCGCGATCCACCCACGGCTATTAAGCCGCTAAATGCCGCTGTCAAAATCTGACAGCATCATAACATGCGATTCCAGCAATCGTGCCAGAAATCCGCCCATCATTGACTCCCGTGACGCGATCGTGCACGTTAATGACCGGGCCAATTTGTACAATTCTGACCACTGTCCCTTTACGAGGTTAAAACTCTGGAACGCTTCAACGGATCCTGATGATTGTGACAATGTTTTCTCATGACATATTGTACTTCATGATAGTGGTAAAATTTCTTTGATATTACTTGCGTTTATTTGTGAAAAAAACGGAAATTTGGCTAAAATTTTGCAATTTTCCAACTTTATACTTTTATGCCCTTAAATCACAGAGATATGTCACACAAAATACTTAATAAGTAACATTTCCCATATGTCTACTTTACATCAGCACAATTTTGGAACCAACATTTTTTTTTGTTAGGGAGTTATAAGGGTTAAAAGTTGACCAGCAATTTCTGATTTTTACAAAACCATTTTTTTTTTAGGGACCACATCTCATTTGAAGTCACTTTGAGGGGTCTATATGATAGAAGATACCAAAGTGTGACACCATTCTAAAAACTGCACCCCTCAAGGTGCTCAAAACCACATTCAAGAAGTTTATTAACCCTTCAGTTGTTTCACAGAAATTTTTGGAATGTTTAAAAAAAATAAACATTTAACTTTTTTCACAAAAAAATTACTTTAGCGCCAATTTGTTTTATTTTACCAAGTTAACAGGAGAAAATGGACCCCAAACGTTATTATGCAATTTGTCCTGAGTACGCTGATACCCCATATGTGGGGGTAAACCACTGTTTGGGCGCATGGCAGAGCTCGGAAACGAAGGAGCGCAGTTTGACTTTTCAATGCAAAATTGACTTGGAATTTAGATGGGATGCCATGTCGCGTTTGGAGAGCCCCTGATGTGCCTCAACATTGAACACCCCCCAACAAGCGACACCATTTTGGAAAGTAGACCCGCTAAGGAACTTATCTAGATGTGTGGTGAGCACTTTGACCCACCAAGTGTTTCACTACAGATTATAACGCAGAGCCGTGAAAAAAAAATAAAAAAAAATTTCCACAATAATTTTTTTTTTACCCCCAGTTTTCTATTTTCCCAAGGTTAACAGGAGTAATTGGACCCCAAAAGTTGTTGTCCAATTTGTCCTGAGTACGCTGATACCCCATATGTGGGAGAAAACTACTGTTTGGGCGCGTGGCAGAACTCGGAAGGGAAGGAGCGCCATTTGGAATGCAGACTTAGATGGAATGGTGTGCAGGCGTCACATTGCGTTTGCAGAGCCCCTGATGTACCTAAACAGTAGAAACCCCCCACAAGTGATCCCATATTGGAAACTAGACCCCCCCAAGGAACCTATCTAGATATGTTGTGAGAACGTTGAACCCCTAAGTGTTTCACTGCAGTTTATAACGCAGAGCCGTGAAAATAAAAATTCTTTTTTTTTTTCCACAAAAATTATTTTTTAGCCCCCAGTTTTGTACTTTCCCAAGGGTAACAGGAGAAATTGGACCACAAAACTTGTTGTCCAATTTGTCCTGAGTACGCTGATACCCCATATGTGTGAGAAAACTATTGTTTGGGCCAGGGGTGAACCTAGCTTTTATGCTGCCTGAGGCGAACTGTAAAACGGCGCCCGCCCATAGTAAAATCAGTATAAATAAATCTGGTTTACTCGTTACTAGCCTAAACTGACGCACATGTAATATAGCTACACTTTTAAATAGGAATATTTTTAAAACATCGATCTTTACACTTGTTAAAGTGTTGTATAAGTAGCAGAAATAAAGGATTTTAAGAATACTACTCACCGTATGGTTTCAGAAATCCACATCTGGGCCTTAACAACTGGCTGCCAGGTACCGTGACCTGAACTGAATATATATATATATATATATATATATATATATATATATATATATATATATATATATATATACTGTCGAATTTGGTTCTGGAGTCTTTCTGAGGGTCTATTCATCATGCATCATATGCAGATTATGAGTGTTAACAGGCCTAATATGTTGTCCTAATTAAATACCACATATTATAAGTCCAGTAATCATACATTTCTAGAAGGAATTACAGAGAAATACACAACGCAAAATGTTGAGAAATATATGTATTTAGATTTGTCATGAGAACTGACCGCTCCTTTTACAACAAAGTAACGTCAGCACTGATACTGTTTTCATTCATGGAAAATTAGAGGTGATTTCCCAGAATACATATTTATGATAGTGATAAATGTCATTTTTAGGTAGACCCATTTAGAGATTGTTGTCCCTTTCTGTTAGCCAAGGCCTGCAAGAGTAGAGAAGATGTTTTGCTGGATTCTTTCCACTACACCCACTCTGGAATGTATGTGGGTCTGGGCCTGTCTGCCTGTTGTCTTCTTTTTGTATTAAGGTTACAACTTAAAGGGGTTGTTCACTACCACCAGGACAGCCCCTTCTCAATCTGAATGTTTGCAACGCTAAACTAAAAACACATACTCTCCTCTGGCGTCCACGCTGCTCTAGCGGTGTCGGTACTGGCGTTCCCATTCAGCGCTGGCGTCACTGTCCTTGCTTCCGGACATAACAGGAAGTCAGGGCTGCAGCCGCTCTAACTTCCTATCGATGTTCAGTTTGTCTGAAGGTGGGGATAGTGAAACTGATTGGGTGCCTGGCTCACGTTACGTAACAACCTCACGTGAGCCCCAAGAAAGTGAGTGCTAACACCGCTGGAACTGCGCCAGCACTGGAGGGGAGTATAGGTGTTTTAAATTTTAACAGAGGCAAACATTCAGAAAGAGAAAGGGCTCCTCCTAGTAGTGCCCAGCTCCTTTAAAGGCCTACTCTCAAGTCATTCAATATCCACGGAATAGGGGATAGGATTCTGATCTCTAGGGGTCCGACCGCTATGGGCCTCTGTAATCCCAAGAACTGAAACTCTGAAGACCCCCCCCCCCGATGAATGGAGCAGAGGTTGATCATGCACACTATCCATTCTAATGGGAGTGTCAAAGATAAGCCGAGTGTGGTGCTCCACTATCTCCAGCGCTCTCATCAGAGCAGTCTTGCACACAATTGACCTCTGCTCCATTCAGAAGGGGGAACTTCAAAGTTCCTGTTCTCGGGATTGCTGTGGGCCATGGCAGTTGGATCCGTAGTGATAGAGGATAACTTTCAAACTTGAGAACAACCCTTTAACCATCTTAAAGGGGTTTTCCACTTCCAAAAAAGTGGACCACAAATGTTGTAAAGTAACAGAGTACGTAATCCCTCTCCCCAGGTTCAGCACCAGCTACCCCCAGATGCTCAGGTATCATTGATTTGGCTGCAGTGGTGATGTCATATCCACAGCCCGAATCAGCACTGCAGGCAATCACTGAGCTCAGCAGCTCGTGCCATTTACCTCAGTCAAAACAAGACCCAAGCAGTGGCAGGGAGTGAGAGTACCTGCTCTGTGCAGTATTTTAGAACGTTTAGGGTCCCCCTTAAAACCTGATTTCATTCATCGTCCACAGGACTTTTAGAGAAAGGCAAGGTCAGAAATCAGCTATTTCTGGCAGATTCATCTACATCAGTCTCCAAAACTTCTCCCACACTCCCCCCCCCCCCCCAAACTGTGCAACTCATTACCCGACCTAGTCAGACTCTCCCCCACCACTGAAACAACCAGAAAACCCACCTTTTCAAGAACAGTTTGCAATAACCCTGAGGCCACCAGCAGCTTCTACCTTATCTCCCCCCTTCTCCTGTAAACTGTGAGCGCCCCCCCCCCCCCCTTGCAGGTAGGGTCCTTCTTCCCATGGTACAGATCTGTCACTTAGCCATGTTTAGTTATATCTCCTCACTTATTGTTTAAGG
This sequence comes from Ranitomeya variabilis, assembly GCF_051348905.1. Taxonomy (NCBI): domain Eukaryota; kingdom Metazoa; phylum Chordata; class Amphibia; order Anura; family Dendrobatidae; genus Ranitomeya; species Ranitomeya variabilis. Next base: position 819,302,703 of record NC_135232.1, on the reverse strand, counting down.
GTTTTTTGTGGCTCTAGACAAATTCTGTCACATTTCCCCTGCATTCAGAGCCTGAGTGGGCGGTCAATAGACTTCATGTCTGAACAATGAACAATAGAACATTGAGAGGAGGGTGAGAATCTAGTCAGCACGTGACCGCCCACCGGCACTGGGCATGCATTGAGTAGTCTGAAGTCACATAGAGTGCAAAAATATGTCTACAGCCCTGAACACCCCTTTAATTGCTACGTACTGTAGATCTGTATTCAGATGTACGATAAATAATAATGATTTCAGGGGCCGTCACCATTGGACCCCCACTAATCACATGCTGCAGTGGTCATACTATTATGTACAGCAAATGACTGTGAGGCCAGTGATTGGCTGCAGCGGTCATGTAAATAATGCACAGGTCGACATCACTTTTGGTACCAGAGGGGAACACCAACATGAATGAGGATCACTAAGTAATGTAACAGGGGTTTTTTAATTTTATTTTTTATGAACATCCCTTACTCTTCTGAAAATTTGGCAAAATAAGAGAAAATTAAAGCCCACAACTGTCAGGTGACTGGCACAGGCCCCCCTTGAGAGAAACGTCTAACGGTCACCTGACCGCTGCAGTTAATCACAGGTTTTATCTGTTCTGTGACATCCAGATGGTGCAATCATCACTTCCAGTGCCGCTGTCGACCACCAGAGAGGTCTGTGGCTGAATTCCCGGGTGTGACAGGAGGGCAATATCTGTCTGTATAGGATTTATTTTAAATAAACTAGTATGTATATATATTTTCCCTATGTCAGACAACCCCTTTAATGCCAGGCAGGATACAATACAACTATAACACATCCTCTTCTGTTTACCTTCATGGTCACACAGTCTCCTGCTGGCTGTGGCTCCTGTGCTTACCTGGTGTACACCAAAGAGGGCACACAGCGGGCAGCCAGGGGTGAATGGTACTATTGGCATATTAACCCCTTACCGACATCGGACGTACTATACCGTCCGATGTCGGCTCCCCTGCTTTGATGCAGGGCTCCGCGGTGAGCCCGCATCAAAGCCGGGACATGTCAGCTGTTTTGAACAGCTGACATGTGCCCGCAATAGCGGCGGGTGAATCGCGATTCACCCGCCGCTATTAACTAGTTAAATGCCGCTGTCAAACGCAGACAGCGGCATTTAACTACCGCGGCCGGAAATGACGTCATCGCCGACCCCCGTCACATGATCGGGGGTCGGCGATGCATCAGGAAGGTAACCATAGAGGTCCTTGAGACCTCTATGGTTACTGATCCTCGGCAGCTGTGAGCGCCACCCTGTGGTCGGCGCTCACAGCACACCTGCAATTCTGCTGTGTAGCAGCGATCTGATGATCGCTGCTACATAGCAGAGCCGATCGCGTTGTGCCTGCTTCTAGCCTCCCATGGAGTCTATTGAAGCATGGCAAAAGTAAAAAAAAAAAGTTTTAAAAAATGTGAAAAAAATAAAAAAAACATAAAAGTTTAAATCACCCCCCTTTCGCCCCAATCAAAATAAATCAATAAAAAAAAAATCAAATCTACACATATTTGGTATCGCCGCGTTCAGAATCGCCCGATCTATCAATAAAAAAAAGCATTAACCTGATCGCTAAACGGCGTAATGAGAAAAAAATCGAAACGCCAGAATTACGTTTTTTTGGTCGCCGCGACATTACATTAAAATGCAATAACGGGCGATCAAAAGAACGTATCTGCACCAAAATGCTATCATTAAAAACGCCGGCTCGGCACGCTAAAAATAAGCCTTCAACCGACCCCAGATCATGAAAAATGGAGACGCTACGAGTATCGGAAAATGGCGCAATTTTTTTTTTTTAGCAAAGTTTGGAATTTTTTTTCACCACTTAGGTAAAAAAGAACCTAGTCATGTTAGGTGTCTATGAACTCGTAATGACCTGGAGAATCATAATGGCAGGTCAGTTTTAGCATTTGGTGAACCTAGCAAAAAAGCCAAGCAAAAAACAAGTATGGGATTGCAGTTTTTTTGCAATTTCACCGCACTTGGAATTTTTTTCCCATTTTCTAGTACACGACATGGTAAAACCAATGATGTCTTTCAAAAGTACAACTCGTCCCGCAAAAAATAAGGCCAAATTGACGGAAAAATAAAAAAGTTATGGCTCTGGGAAGGAGGGGAGCGAAAAACGAAAACGAAAAAAGCTCCGGGGGTGAAGGGGTTAAGGAAGCAATTTATGAGTTGGGATTTACCCTGCTGGCATCACTGCTATATTCTACTGTGACAAGCGCATAGTATCGGGGGCACAGGAGAACAGGGGGGGGGGGGCACGAGAGAACGGGGGGGCACGAGAGAACAGAGGGGGGCACGAGAGAACAAAGGGGGGCACGAGAACAGGGGGGGCACAAGAGAAAAGGGGGGCACAAGAGAACAGTGGGAGGCACAAGTGAACAGGGGGGCACGAAAGAACTGGGGGGCACAAGAGAACAGAGGGGGCACGAGAGAACAGGAGGGGCACAAGAGAACAGGGGGAGGCACAAGAGAACAGGGGGGGCAGAAAAGAACAGGGGGGCACAAGAGAACAGAGGGGGCACAAGAGAACAGAGGGGGGCACGAGAGAACAGGGGGCACAAGAGAACAGTGGGAGGCACAAGAGAACAGGGGGGATGAGAGAACGGGACATCAGCTCCTCTCACCTGCTCCAGGGGCATGTGCAGAGCATCGCTGAGCAACTGCAGGGCAGTGGGGCCTGTAGTATGAGAAGACATGTTGCCTGGAGCCTCCATCACTTCCTGAGCACTGCCTCACCCCACAGCAGAGCAGACACTGAGCACCTGAGCTCCGCACACCCAGGAAACCAAGCAGCTATCTGTACTGTAGCAGGCAAGCAGCCACAGTCCCTGCCCACAGGCTGTGCTCCAATCACAAGTAGCTCGTCTTCCCTGGGTGGGCCGCTCGCCCCTTACCCACCCCCAATACCCAGTAATAACCGGGCGAGTGAGTGTGTGAGGAGGCAGCACAGCGGCCAGCATCCATGCCGCCTTCTGTTGGTGACAGTTACATGCTTATGGGTAGTACCCGGCACATCTGATTGCAGGGTGCGGCGCCGCGCTGCTGCCCCCTGTCTTGAGGGACTCGATGCCACCTGAGGCGAAGTGCTCATCTTGCCTCATTATAGCGGCGCCCCTGGTTTGGATGCATGGCAGAGCTTGGAAGGGAACAAGCACCGTTCGGAATGATATACAAAAAGAAAAATATTCAGCTCACCCACAAGAATCCAAACGTTGTGAAGACATCCGAGCAAGGATAAACGTCCAGCCAATGACGTAGTAAATGCAGGAAAAAACTTGAAAAAATCCAGCTCCAGGAGAAAGAAATATGTTTAGTTAAAATCCAAATTTTATTTTGAATAACATGATAAAAATCCCAATAACAAGTGGCTGAAAAGAGGATCACATAACAGCCCTCACTGAACGCGTTTCAAACACTATTGTGTTGGCGTCACATTGCGTTTGCAGAGCCCCTGATGTACGTAAACAGTAGAAACCCCCCACAAGTGACCCCATATTGGAAACTAGACCCCCCCAAGGAACTTATCTAGATATGTTGGGAGAACTTTGAACTCCCAAGTGTTTCACTGCAGTTTATAACGCAGAGCAGTGAAAATAATAAAAAAAAAAATTTCCACAAAAAATTATTTTTTAGCTCCCAGTTTTGTATTTTCCCAAGGGTAACAGGAGAAACTGGACCCCAAAAGTTGTTTTCCAATTTGTCCTGAGTACGCTGATACCCCATATGTGGGGGAAACCACCGTTTGGGTGCATGGCAGAGCTCAGAAGGGAAGGAGCGCTGTTTGGAATGCAGACTTAGATGGAATATAAAGTATAAACCCCCCAAAAGTAATCCCCATATTGGAAACTAGACCCCCAAGGAACTTATCTAGATGTGTTGTGAGAACTTTGAACCCCCAAGTGTTTCACTACAGTTTATAACTCAGAGCTGTGAAAATAAAAAAATAATTTTTTCCCACAAAAATGATTTTTCAGCCCCCCAAATTTTTATTTTCCCAAGGGTAACCAGACAAATTGGACCCCAAAGGTTGTTGTCCAATTTGTCCTGAGTATGCTGATACCCCATAAGTTTGTTTAAACCTGTTTTAGCGCACAGGGGAGCTCAGAAGGGAAGGAGCACTGTTTTACTTTTTCAACGCAGAATTGGCTGGGATTGAGATCGGATGCCATGTCGCGTTTGGAGAGCCCCTGATGTGCCTAAACAGTGGAAACCCCCAAATTCTAACTGAAACCCTAATCCCAACCCTAACCATAACCCTAACCACAACCCTAACTCAAACATGCCCCTAATCCCAACCACATCCCTAACCCCATCACACCCCTAACCCTAATCCCAACCCTAACCACACCCCTAACCCTAATCCCAACCCTAACCACACCCCTAACCCTAATCCCAACCATAACCCTAACCACACCCCTAACCCTGAAACTCTCCTAACCCTAATCCCAACCGTAAATGTAATCCTAACCCTAACTTTAGCCCCAACCCTAACTCTAACTTTAGCCCCAACCCTAACCCTAGATTGAGCCCCAACCCTAACTGTAGCTCCAACCCTTACTGTAGCCCTAACCCTAACTTTAGCCCCAACCCTAACCCTTACTTTAGCCCCAACCCTAACCCTAACTTTAGCCTCAACCCTAACTTTAGCCCCAACCCTAACTTTAGCCTCAACCCTAACTGTAGCCCCCAACCCTAACCCTAGCCCCAACCCTAACTGTAGCCCCAACCCTAACTGTAGCCCTAACCCTAACTTTAGCCCTAACCTTAGCCCCAATCCTAACCCTAATGGGAAAATGGAAATAAATACATTTTTTACATTTTATATTTCCCTAAATAAGGGGTTGATGAAGGGGGGTTTGATTTACTTTTATAGCGGGTTTCTTAGGGGATTTTTATGATTGGCAGCTGTCTGACACTTTTTATTGCAAAAAATAGTTTTTGCGTCTCCACATTTTGAGAGCTATAATTTTTCCATATTTTGGTCCACAGTCATATGAGGTCTTGTATTTTGCGGGACAAGTTGAAGTTTTTATTGGTAACATTTTCGGGAACGTGACTTTTTTAATTGCTTTTTATTCCAATTTTTGTGATGCAGACTGAACAAAAAACAACAATTCGTGAATTTCCTTTGGGGGAGACGTTTATACCGTTTCACATTTGATAAAATTGAAAAAGCAGTTTTATTCTTCAGGTCAGTACGATTACACCGATACCTCATTTACATCATCTTTTATGTTTTGGCGCTTTTATATGATAAAATCTATTTTATATAAAAAAAATAATTATTTTGCATCACTTTATTCTGAGGACTATAACTTTTTTATTTTTTTGCTGATGATGCTGTATGGTGGCTCGTTTTTTGCGGGACAAGGTGACGTTTTCAGCGGTACCATGATTTTTCATATCCCTCTTTTTGATCGTGTGTTATTCCACTTTTTGTTCGGCGGTATAATAATAAAGCGTTTTTGCCTCTTTTTTTATTACGGTAATCACTGAAGCGGTTAACTAATGGGACAGTTTTATAGGTCGGGTCGTTACGGACGCGGCAATACTAAATATGTGTACTTTTATTGTTTTTTTATTTAGACAAAGAAATGTATTTATTGGAACAATATATATATTTTTTTTTTCTTTATTTAGGTTTTTTTTTTTTTACACTTGTAAATATTTTTTTTAACATGTTTACAGTGCCCCAGGGGGGGACATGACTATATAGTGTCAGATCGCTGATCTGACACTTTGCAGTGCACTGTGTCAGATCAGCGATCTGACAGGCACTGCAGGGAGGCTTGCCGGCGCCTGCTCTGAGCAGGCGCTTGCAAGCCACCTCCCTGCAGGACCCGGAAGGCCCCGACGGCCATTTTGGATCCGGGCCCTGCAGGGAGAAGGAGGTAGGAGACCCTTGAAGCAACGCGATCACCGCGTTGCTCCGAGGGTCTCGGAAGCACGCAGGGAGCCCCCTCCCTGCGCTATGCTTCCCTATGCCGCCGGAACGCTGCGATCATTTTTGATCGCAGTGACGGGGGTTAATGTGCCAGGAGCGGTCCGTGACCGCTCCGGGCACATAATGCCGGATGTCAGCTGCGATAGTCAGCTGACACTCAGCCGCGCTCCCCCCGTGAGCACGGTTGATCGCGCTGGACGTACTATCCCGTCATTGGGAATTAAGTCCCAGGTCACCTCGATGGGATAGTACATCAAATGGGATTAAGGGGTTGAAAACGTCAGCCAACTCGAGATCACGAAAAATGGAGATGCTACGGGTATCAAAAAATTGAGCTTTTAACAAAATGTGGAATTTTTTTTAAACACTTAAATAAAAAAGAACCTAGACATGTTTGGTGTCTATGAAATCGTAATGACTTGGAGAATCATAATGTCAGGTTAGATTTAGCATTTATTGAACAAGCTGAAAACAAAACACAAAAACCTACTGTGGGATTGCACTTTTTTTGCAATTTCACCACCTTTGGAATTTTTTTGCCCGTTTGTGAGTACACGACATAGTAAAACCAATTGTGTCCTTCAAAAGTACAAATCGCCCCGCAAAAAACAAGCCCTCACATGGCCATTTTGACCAAAAAGTAAAAAGTTATGGCTCTGGGAAGAAGGGGAGCAAAAAATGAAAATGCCAAACCAAAAATACCTCTGGTCGTTAATTGGTTAATAATAATTACTTACAACTTACACCCAAAGACAAAAGACAATTCTCAATACTCGTCCTTCTAGATATGCCACTAAAAAGTTATGCTGTTGAAATGACAAAGTGCAAACAATGTAATGGTAAACCAATTTATTTAAATTTTTATAAATTGTGTGTATAACATTGTCTGAACTGGAGTAGAAAAACAACTATAAACATAGTTTTTAAGCTAGCTATCTGCCATATTGGAGGCACAATAGTCAACCACATGTAAAGAGCTCATATAATTTCCAGATTCTTCAGGGAAACCTTGTGTGACCTTTTTGACTGCACAAGATGGAATTGATCTTTGTCTCTTCGGATCCAGATAACTGTGCACCCACATTGTAAACATTCTGGAAGCGGCATTCCTGTAATTTCTGCAAAAGATTTAGATGTTTATTATATTCATATAAAATAAAACTGGTGAATTTACAGGATACATACACTGTTCTGATCTATTATCCAGTGGAACCAAACGGTCATTACCAAAGTTTCGGTACATTTCCTATATTTTTTAACTGGTCATAGTTGACACATATTTCAGAAAACATTGTGTTCTTTGATGCTTGACAATGTTGGCTCCTCTTCTAATTTCAAAGTTGCATTATGAATATCTTTACAGCAAACACTCTTCTTCAGTTGGCAATTGAATACATTGTCCGCAGCTATACCGTTTCTCTACATCTGGAACAACCTCAGCTTCTTTTTGCTGTTCTTCATTTTTTGTGGGCTGGAGAGACAATATGCGGTTTGGGTCTTGAAACACTTGGCTCATCTCCTGAAACTCCCTGTACACAACTTCTCTCTATAAACAATTAATGTAACATATTCTCTCTTTAAAACTATTAGCTAAAATAATAAAATCCCTAAAAAACACACAAACCTCTTCTGCTCTTTTTGCTTTCTGTTCTTCTGTATACTTCGGCATTATTCTTTTACATCGGTTTTTGGCTTCATTGACACTATTTCTTTGTCTTTTACTTGGCATTTTTTTATTCTATAAAAAAAAATAGCATATATTACAGATGTGGATTCCATTCCTAAATGACATGACGTGTACCTTCTCCTACCTAACGTGTGATTCCTTGCTGATATGTGGCTCTTCATCGCTGAAATGAAGTGTTCCTTCTCATAACTAACATGTGACTCCTTCCCAGCTCACATGTCTCCTAGCTGACACGTGTGCCTCGCTCCTCCTTGCAGAGTATTATAAATGACAGTTACAAGTGTCTCCTTTCAGACATGACGTCTGAAAACACATTAACATCTTACATTACATGTCTGCCCACTCTCATGACATCTACCCCCGTGATGTGCCATCTCTGACCTCTCCTCTTATGCCATTACCCCCTTCATATGGCAACATCACCCTCTCATACCACATGGACAACCTCCATATACCAGCTCAGCCGTCATGAACCATCTCACCCCTGTATATGCAATACACCACCTCCATATGCCAGCTCCCCTCGTCATGTGCCATCTCACCCCTGTATATGCCATGCACCACCTCCACATGCCAGCTCCCCCGTCATGTGCCATCTCACCCCTGTATATGCAATACACCACCTCCATATGCCAGCTCCCCTCGTCATGTGCCATGTCACCTCTGTATAAGCCATGCACCACCTCCACATGCCAGCTCCCCCTGTCATGTGACATCTCATCCCTGTATATATCATGAACAACCTCTATTATGCCAGATCACTCCTGTATAAACCATGCACCACCTCCATATGCCAGCTCCCCCTGTCATGGAAAACCACACAGCTGGCATAAGCTTGTGGTTGCATGATGACACAGACCTGGCAGTGTATTAATCAGAGTTAGGTTTATCAGGGGTTAATTTTACTGAGGGCTCAGCAACACCTTAAATGAGTTTGTGTTGTTTGATTGGTTCTTATCTCCCCTCATGAATAGGTCTGATATGATAGGGTCAGAGAAATGGCACCAAGGTAAGCTAGAAATAGGCCCGCCTCCCTGACATTTATGGACGTTGTTATTGTATACTGTCGAGGTCATTTATTAGTGAGATTGAGTCACCTATCAAAGGTGGACAAGTTGCTGGTTTGTTGCTGTTTACAGGTGTAATCTGGGCAGATTGTTTCTGGTATTTTATTAAATTGATTATGTTATTATTTATTCTATTTATGTGTCATGTGCCATCTCACCCCTGTAAATGTCATGTACAACCTCCATATGCAAGCTCACCCCTCTATATGCCATGCATCACCTCCATATGCTACTTCCCCCCTCACACATACCATCAACCACCTCTCATATTTTTGCCTCTACAAAAGCAGCATTCCTGGCCCTTCACCTTTGCAGCCCTGTGGATGGTGTCACCGCCCCCCTCCTGTCATCGCTGCAGCCTCCACTACAAGCTGCTCATACGGTCCTCGCTGATCCTCTGCTCCACGATGCTCCTAGCAGATTCTCCTGTCCACGACGATACTCCACCGTCTACCCTGCTCCTCTGGACCAGTTTCACGCTTAGATCACAGTGCAGTCACCAACATAATGGTGCTGCACTGTGATTCTAGTATTTATTCCTTACCCTCCTATTTTGGGTGTTGTTAAACACCCAAAAGGGGAGGAAAATAGTGATGTCACAAGTAACTGCCCAGATTTTACAGCTATCGTAATCCTAGTAAGTTTTACTGTAGCAGATTGATGTCTAGACAGGAAGATGCTCCCCCTAGTGATAAATCTAAGTTATTTTTTTGTTATATTTTTAATCTTGCAAGGTTTTCAAATATTATTTAGATCTAATTTTTGATGAAACCTTCCCTTTAACAAACCTAACCCCAAGCTTTCTATGTTCTACCATATCCCTAAAATCAACAAATTGCAAGTCCATCCACCTAAGTGACTGATTATTTCAGGGATTAAATGTCTAACAACTACACTTTAAGGGCTCTCTCACACTTACGCATAAAACTGACACATGCAAACCAATAAAAAATCGGATTGCACCCACACCATTGTTATTTCAATGAGGCAGTGCAGATCTGCGTATTTGTTCTCAGCTGTATTCAGCATGATAAAAAAAATCGCATCATGCTGTGAGTGACTGTGTAGATCAGACAAGACTCACCAATACAAGTCTATGGGTGTGCAAAAAAATGGACAGCATTCGGACACTGTATTGTGTCTATATTATGCGCCCCTATGTTCAAAGATACAGGAAATTACATTAGCCCAGCACCAGAAGTTCATGAATTGTGATAAGTGATGTAAAACCATAAAAAAAAACCCATAGACTAACAACATGGCTCACAGCATGAACGTCGAAATTATGCTGTTTCTGGTTCATCAAAGGCCAGAACTGTGGGACATCTGGGATGCTGGCTATGGGAAGCACAGTCTCCAGCAGGCAGCATGGATATATATCTGCAGGTTCAAGATGATACAAATACAGCAAACTTAAACAATACATGATGATTGTCTAAATATGTGCTATTTTATAGCGAAGATCAAACAAAGCAAATTATTGAAGAAAAAACATTATGTGTAAAACAAACTATCCAAAACTATTGGTGTAAAACGATAACTAAATTTGTCACGCACCATAAACACAACATATTACATCTGTAAGGCACTAGAGTAGCACAACCGCTCCTAATTTTGAGGGTACATCTATAATTTTGAACATGTATTTTATTGATACATGTAATGAGCAGCGTGAAGATGTCCATTGAAAAAAATTAAACACCAGCAAATATGACGGAACCATATTACCACCAAACAACATCTTTGTATCATTGCAACATTCGTAATATTCATGCTCTACGCTTTGTGACAAAGTCACTGACAAATTGCTGGAGGGGAGATACGTTTCAGTGAGACTATTAGCTTCAGTGATTTGAAACCCAGTAGTTTGCACCAGCACACTAAATGCTGAGAGGGGTTAATCGGCCATTTTAAGGGCTGGGTTTTTGTGGACAACCATAGAGCATGTGGGAGGTTGTCCACCTTATCCCCACCGAAGGGTGTCATCTGGGGTTTAAATAGTTGGCCTTCTCAGGCATTCAGTGTGTCTAGAGCGGCTAACTCCAAAAAGGTGTTTGTGCTAAATCTGAACCAGTACCTTGCTAACTCTGAGCGGGTGGAAGCCCGCAACTAAAATGGAACACACTCGGACTGGGTCACAGTTAACAGTGGGGTACCACATGGGTCAGCATTGGGCCCGCTTCTTTTTAACATAATTATTAATGGACTTGTAGGGGGCATACAGAATATAATTTCAGTATTTGCAGATGACACTAAACTCTGCAGGATAATCAATACAGAGGAGGACAATTTTATATTTATTTAAACTAGAACCTTGGGATGATAAATGGCAAATGAGCTTTAATGGCAAATGATGCCCTAATCATCTCCCGCCTTGACAACTGCAACATACTCCTCTGTGGCCTACCTTCTAACACTCTCGCACCCCTCCAGTCCATCCTTAACTCTGCTGCCCGACTAATTAATCTTTCTCCTCGCTACACTCCTGCTTCACCTCTTTGCCAATCCCTTCACTGGCTCCCAATTTCCCAGCGTATCCAGTTTAAATTACTAACACTGACCTACAAAGCCATCCATAACCTTTGTCCTCTGTATATTTCCACACTAATCTCTCAATATCTTCCCTCACGTAATCTCCGGTCTTCCCAAGACCTCCTCCTCTCCTCCACACTTATTCGCTCCCCACCCAATCGCCTCCAAGACTTCTCCTGAATATCACCATCCTCTGGAATTCAGTGCCCCAACATATCTGGTTATCCACTACTTTTGGATCCTTCAAAAGAAACCTGAAAACCCAGCTCTACAAAGAAGAGTGCAGCCTGTAAAGACCACACGGCCACCTCAATACCATTGGAGCTACTGCAACCCTCGACTTACTGTCTCCTTCCCCATAATCCTGTAGAATGTAAGCCCGCAAGGGCAGGGTCCTCTTCCCTCTGTACCAGTCTGTCATTGTTAGTTTGTTTACTGTGATATTTGTATTTTGATGTAACCCCTTCTCATGTACAGCACCATGGAATTAATGGTGCTATATAAATAAATAATAATAATAGGGATAAATGTAAGGTCATGCACTTGGGCGGAAGAAATAAGATGTACAATTATGTTAATTGTAAAACACTGGGCAAAACTGTCACTGAAAAAAGACCTGGGTGTATGGGTGGATGACAAACTCACATTTAGTGGACAGTGTCAGGCAGCTGCTGCAAAGGCAAATAAATTAATGGGATGCATTAAAAGAGGCATAGATGCTCATGAGAATATAATTTTACCTCTATACAAGTCACTAGTGTGACCACACTTAGAATACTGTGTACAGTTCTGGTCTCCGGTGTATAAGAAAGACATAGCTGAACTAGAGCGGGTGCAGAGAAGAGCCACCAAGGTTATTAGAGTACAGGTGGGTCTGCAATACCAAGACAGGTTATTACACTTGGGGCTATTTAGTTTGGAAAAACGAAGGCTAAAGGCCCCGTCTCACATAGCGATTTACCAACGATCACGACCAGCGATATGACCTGGCCGTGATCGTTGGTAAGTCGTTGTGTGGTCGCTGGGGAGCTGTCACACAGACAGCTCTCTCCAGCGACCAACGATCAGGGGAACGACTTCGGTATCGTTGAAACTGTCTTCAACGATGCCGAAGTCCCCCTGCAGCACCCGGGTAACCAGGGTAAACATCGGGTTACTAAGCGCAGGGCCGCGCTTAGTAACCCGATGTTTACCCTGGTTACCAGCGTAAATGTAAAAAATAACAAACAGTACATACTCGCCTTCTGATGTCCGTCAGGTCCCTTGCCGTCTGCTTCCTGGTCTGAGTGCCGTACAGTGAGAGCAGAGCGCAGAGCACTGATATGCTGATAACCATATGTGAAATAAGAAAATACAACACACACAGTTGGAAACTTGATTAACACATACTTTATAGAGCTAATTAATTACACATGCAAAAAGGCATAGTCTTGCCAGGGAATAGCACCTTGAGGAGTCATAAAATAATTTGTAAAGATATCACGAACTCTCAGTCCAGAAAGTGGACGACGCGGAGGAGGGACATATGGGGTAGGCCTAGGAACATTGTTCATGAGGTTATCTTCCAAATTTGGAGAGGAACAATCATGTATTCTTGTGAAATTATGTAGAATGACACAGGCTTTGATCACCTCATTGATTGTAGCCTCACTCAGCTGGATGGCAGACTGAAGAACACGCCATTTGGCCACAAGAATCCCAAAGGCGCACTCAACCAGTCTCCGTGCCCTGGCAAGTCTCAAATTAAACACCCTCCGCCGGTGGTCAAGGTTGCGCCTGGAGTAAGGCCTCATGACGTGCCTCGACAGTTGGAAGGCCTCATCTCCAACCAAAACAAAAGGCACTGCTTCCGCATTGGCTAGTGGTCTAGAGGGACTATAACCCGTGTCCTTGGGGCAAAGTCTGTGACCAAACACTAGTGTTCATTCAGCAAAATCGTGGCCCTGTGACGCAACAGTGTCCATCTCCTTACATACCGGGTGACATTAACCTGTGTGTGTTCTTATTATACCGCCATATACTGTCCGCCATTTCGGAGAAGCAGGTAATATTTCTGCAGTGGACCCCGGGCTGCGAACGCACCTTATATCTTCCTTTATATTATTCGGTGCTTTCTGCCAGCCCTAACACTATGTTACAAGGACTGTGCGTTGTAGTACATTTTCGTTTTTTTTTTTTTGCTTAGGCAGAAAGACTGTGTTTGTTTTCTTTGCCAACTCTGCACTTGATTATGCATTATCCATAATAAACCAGTCTGAGGTTTAAAGAGAAAGTGTACCTGAATCTTCCTCCGTAAGCAACTTTTTGAGAAAAACTACCACAGTTGGTGCTAGGAGACAAGTCAGCTGCTTATGCGGCAGATTCACTAGCAGCAGCTCCGACAACAGCAGTAGTAAATTGAGTTGCTCGGAGAGGCCATTAGTGGGAGACCGGAATCCCCTCCCCCAAGTCCAAGTGATGACACATATGTCTGAAAGGCGTAAGATGAGCAATGCAAAAGATGACCTTGGGGGATGATGAGGAAGCATTTTTGACTGTTTTTGAGCAGGCAGCAGAGCATGAGAAACTATCGGTACTGGCCCCTTATCCAACTGGCGAGCCCCAGAAGGGACACTATGACCTGGCCTTACAAGATGCCTGGGAAGATGCCAAACTAAAAACTGAGATACTGGCATGCTCACGGGTGACTGTCTGAGCTCAAAGGGTCCACCACTGGGCGTATTGCGGTGATAAAACCACTCACTCCCAAATGTTCGATTTGCTGCATCTGGTACAGAAGTGATTGTAGCCGGAGTCCTCCACCCCAGCCCCTATTGTAGAGTGGGTCATAATAGACTGCCTTAACACATTAATCTAACATCCCTGTGTTGCCTATTCAAAATTTTTACCATAACCAGGTTCCTCGTATCATGTTCTTATAAGCTTTATGCATTTAATAGCACTCTGTGTCTGTACTGTTACATACTTAGGCTGATAACAGGTTCATGTAGCATTACATGAACACACGATTTCTTACACTATGGCTGGTCCGAACAATGAAAGCAATTGTTACCATCCACCTTTCGTGTCTCCCCTTTTTCCTCATAGATTGTAAGCTTGCGAGCAGCGCTCTCATTCTTCTTGGTATCTGTTTTGATCTATGTGTTTATTGTCTGTACATGTCCCCTCTAAAACGTAAAGTACTGTGGAATATCTTGGCGCTATAGAAATAAAATTATTATTATTAGACAGATTTATCCACTACCTTTCTAGGCAGGTGCAGACCTGGTTTGCCCAGGGGGTCTCAAAATGGGAGGGACCCCCCCGAAATACAGACAACCTGGTGGGCCTATTGGAAAAGTACCAGGTGGTTAATAGTTCCTTAATGAAGCCGGGTGGTGTTGCAACACCATACTGGGGTACCCGGAGGGTTTCAGAGCCACCACTGGGGAGAGTCCGAAGTCCAAAGGAGTCACTGAGGGGTAGCCAAAAGCCACTGGTAAAGACTTGCTCTGCTAGAAATGTCAGGACTCCAGACATCCATATATCCAGGACCATATGTCCTACAAACAGATGGACTGAAGCACGTTCGTACTATGCCTACCTCACCTGCAGTGTGGACTATCAGCCCGGTGAGGGACTGCAGGGCCACATCCCCCCACCAGTTGTTCCCATAAAACGTTGACGTCCGCTTTATTCACAGGGATTCCTGAACTGGGGGTTTCTGGGGAACATTTTTGGGACTGCTCAAATGTGGGATCTTAATCTAAAAGGGGCATTTGACAAGGTGACTGTGATAAATGGGGTCGCTCAAGAGCCGGAGGCTGATACCAGGTGTCCACATTTCACTTTAAATAAGGAGCTGCTATATCAAGTCACTAAAGTAAGGGAGGAAGTGGTAGAGCAATTGTACCTGGTCCCTATAGGCGTAGGCTACTAGACCTTGCCCATTCTCATGTCTTAGGTGGGCATCTGGGAGTAGACAAAACTCAAGAACTGGTCCTTCAGAGGTTCTTCTGGCCTGGATGTCACAGAGAAATTGTTAACTTCTGACGGTCCTTCCCTACCTGTTAGCTAACTGCTTCTGTATCCCAGTTTCAGAGTCCCATATTGCCGTTGCCCATTATGGAGGTCCCATTTGACCAGATTGCCATGGACCTTGTCGGGCCCTTAGTTAAGTCCACCAGGCGGCACCAATCCACCCTAGTGATGATGGACTATGCAACACGGTACCTGGAGTCGGTACCACTGAGAAGCTCCTCCACCAGGAGTATAGTATATAGAGCTAGTCCATATTTTCTCCCATAAGGCCTGCCAACGGAGATCATGATGGACCAAGGAACTCCTTTTATGCCCACAGTGATGAGATAGTTGGGTAAGGTTCTCCAGATTACACAACTTGCGACGTCGGTGTACCATCCACAGATGAATCGCCTAGTGGAGAGGTTCAACAAGACCTTTAAATCCATGCTTAAGAAGGTTGTGGACCAGGGTGGCAAAAACTGGTATTTCCTATTGCTGTAACTGTTGTTCTTTATCAGGGAAGTCCCACAGGCCTCTACATGGTTCTAAACGTTCGAGCTGCTATCTGGACATCACTCACGGAGACTTCTGGACATTGCGAAGGAGACCTGAGAAGCAGAGGTTACACCCCACCAGAGCATCATCCAGCATGTGGCGAAGATGCATGACAGGATTGCAAATGTGATGCCAATTGTGAAGGAAAGCCTCCTTAAAGCACAAAAGGCCAAGGCAAGGGTCTATAATCGGGCAGCGAGGTTAAGTCAGTTTAGACCTGAAGACTGGGTATTGGTTTTGGTACACTGTCAAAAGCAAATTTCTGGCCAAGTGGCAGAGACCTTACAAGGTGGTTGAAAAATTAAGTGATGTAAACTACAAGGTCCGCCAGCTATTGAGAAGAAAGCCGTACCAAGTGTAACACATCAACCTGCTCAAATCGTGGCGAAACAGAGAATCGATGGTAGCTACATGCCTGGGAGCCAATCCTGAAGCTAGGGTCAAGAATGTCATAGTCGCTTGGCAGAGACCCTGTCACCGGCCCAGAAACAACAGCGACGAGAACTGCTTCAGTGCCGATACCTGGATGTACGCAGGTTGTTAATTTGAATGGAAATGCCTGTAAGGGTGAACCAGAAGCCGTATCGGATGTCAGAAGCCTGCCGCATGGTGATCTCTGAGGAGGTAAGGCGAATGTTGAGCCTGGGCAAGATCGAGTCAAAGAGTGGCTGGTACAGTCCACTGCCTTGTGCCGAAGCCAGACGGAGAGTGGCGTTTTTGTAACGTCTACAGGAAGCTAAAAGACGTGACCAAGTTTGACGCATATGCGATGCCCGGGTTGATGAGCCCATTGAGAGGCTACGGTCAGCCAGATATATCATCACCCTGGACCTAACGAATGGCTACTGGTAAATTCTCCTTTCCCCAAGTGCCAAGGAGAAGAGGGCCTTCTCTACACTTGACGGGTGCTTTCAGTATACCAGGATGCTGTTCAGTCTGCAACTTTCCAGAGAGCCGTGGATCGTGTCCTAGTCTCTCACAAAAATTATGCCACAGCTAATCTGGGAAACATCGTGATCTTTAGCCTTGGTTAGGGAAGTCACCCACGAATGGTCCAGTCGGTACTGGATGCACTGAGGAAGGCAAGGTTTACCATAAACCTAAAGAAGTGCGCCATGGGGAAAAAAAAGGCAAAATATTTGGGCTACACAGTTGGAATGGGCGAAAAAAAGCCGCAAGTAAATAAGGTGGAGGCAATCCAAAATTGGCAGCAACCGATCTCCAAGGAATAAGTTTGTGCGTTTCTGGGAATTGTGGGACACTATTTTCGATTTATCCCGAATTTTGCCATGTAGCTGCCCCCCTAACTTATCTTCTTAAGGGCCCAAAGATGTTGATGGCCAAATAGTCCTTTGAGGCAGATGGCATTAGAGGAGTTGAAGCTTGCCCTATGCAAAACAGCCGGTCTTGGTCGCAACTGATTTCAATAAGGAATTCGTGATCTAGACGGACGCCTCCAAGGTTGGTATGGGAGATGTGTTGTTCCAGGAAATAGATGGGGCCAAACATCCAGTCCTATTCCTTATTATGAAACTCTCCTCCTGTGAAAAGAAATATGCCATCATGGAGAAAGAGTGCTTAGCCATCAAATGGGCAATTGACATGCTGAGGTACTACCTGTTAGGCCGGAAGTTACTGTTAGGCCGGAAGTTGGTAGAGATGGTAGAGTGCAAAAAAGGTTAATAATGCCCAGGTGACTAGGTCGCTTCTAGGGCTTCAGGCAGGGGAAACTACATGATAACGCAGATGCCCTGTGCAGACTTCCGTGTTTAGTAAGTGAAGGTGCCAAAACCCCCCTCTTTGGGCAGAGGATGGGGGGATATGTGACAAAGTCACTGGGAAAGTGCTGGGGGGAAGATATGTTTAACTTAGACTATTAGCTTCAGTGATTTGAGACCCAGAAGTTTGCTCCTGCACACTATCTGTTGAGAGGGGTTAATCGGCCATTTTAAAGGCTGGATTTTTGTTATCAACCATAAAGCGGGTGGGAGGTTGTCCATCTTTTCTCCACTCCAGAAAAGTGTGTCTGGAGATGCTAAATCCAGAAAGGTGAAAACCTGAACAAATGCCTTGGTAACCTTGAGCGGATGGAAGCCTGCAACTACAAGGACTGTGCTTTGTATTACATTTTTGTTTTTTCTTAGCCCAGAAAAACCAGGTTTGTTTAATTTGCCAACTCTGCACTTGGTTATGCAGTATCCATAATAATCCAGCCTGAAGTTTAAAGAGACAGCGTTCCTGAGTCTTCCTCTCTGTTCAGCCGAGAGAACTGATCTACCACAGTGTGTAAACGTCTTTGAAATTATTGGCCCCTTACAAACATAAAGAACCTGCATACTAGCATTGATTTAATAATCCACACTATTCATGTCTTTGCATACAGCATCCTTTAACTATATAAATTGTACTAAATACAGCATCCTTTAACTATATAAATTGTACTAAATCTCTACCACTTTTCATTCTTTCCGGTGAGTGTAGTGACAAGACGATGGAGGAGGTTCTGGGAACAATTTTGGCATGAGCACCAACAGCACTGCAGGAGTGGAAGTGTGGTCCTTAAAAAAGTCATGCTCCAGTTTTTGGTCCTGATCCTAGATCTTCGACTGTAAGTCCCTACCTTTTTTGATTCAGAGAAATACTACAGAAAAAAAAATAAAAGAGCAATAGGGTCTTATCCGAGGGAGAGTTTCAAGGGTATGATAAGATTGCACTCACTGGTTAGTTGAAAAAAAAACGCATAACAAACTCATCAGAGTTTTAACAGCTGCTGTAGATCCACAAGGTCAGCTCATGACCAAATCAGGATATTCAATCTGGAAGTTTCGTGGTTAATACCCACGCAATGTCAGATATATCCGTCATTGGACGTTAAGGGGTTATACAAATTTTTTGATGAAATGTTATGTGAAAGCATATATGAGTTGGGTGAAAATTTTGTAGATTATCTCAAAATTGAATATTGTCTGGAAAGGGGCAACATACCTAAGTAGGGCTAAACCGCTGAAGACTTTGCACGGTAAGTTGGGCCCTTTAGTACCTTTCATGCCAAGTTTATTTTCCAGCTTTTCTGCAGATTATTGTCCAGTTGGTTGTGAATATCTCCACCTACACACTGAGGGTATGTGCACACGTCAGGATTTTGTCAGGATTTTGTCAGGATTTTGTCAGGATTTTTCCTCAGGTTTTGTAGCCAAAACCAGGAGTGGGTGATAAATGCAGAAGTGGTGCATATGTTTCTATTATACTTTTCCTCTAATTGTTCCACTCCTGGTTTTGGCTACAAAACCTGAGGAAAAAGCCTGACAAAATCCTGACAAAATCCTGACGTGTGCACATAGCCTTAAGGTACCTTCACACTAAACAACTTTCCAACGAGAACGACAACGATCCGTGACGTTGCAGCGTCCTGGATAGCGATCTCGTTGAGTTTGACACGCAGCAGCGATCTGGATCCCGCTGTTATATCGCTGGTCGGAGCTAGAAGTACAGAACTTTATTTGGTCGCTAGATCGGTGTGTATTGTCGTGTTTGACAGCAAAAGCAACGATGTCAGCAATGTTTTTACATGGAGCGTGAACGATAAGTGAGTCACCGTTACGTCACTGGATTGCTCCTGCATCGTTCTGGAGTTGCTGTGTTTGACGTCTCTACAGCGACCTAACAGCGACGCTCCAGCGATCTAGTTTAGGTCGGATCGTTGTCTATATCGCTGGAGCGTCGCTTAGTGTAACAGTACCTTTACACCAGCAGAACTTGGGGTCTTACGAAAGGGCTTTGCAAGACACCTTCTTGACTCTTTGACCCAGTGGCAACCTTTCTCCAGCTCTAATTGACACACCTGGACCTGAGTGTTTATAGACTCCCAGCCTGCTGCTGGGAATCGCCAGTGATTTTTCCATTTTCCCCTGTTGAGGCTTGGAGCTATAGCAGTCGGCTATCTTCCTCTTTGGTGTTGCCGGAGGATGTCTGTGTTACATCTCTGAGTCTAATCAAGATATGTGTTCCCCTTGTTTGTCTATATCAGCTATCTCTAGTTGTAGTGGGGATTGACTAGTGTTATCACATCCTTCCCTAAGCAGGGCTTATTGCCAAGGTCAGGCAGGGATTAGGTTCCTGCTCGGCGATAGGTGCATAACTTAGAAAGGAATGTTTAGGGCAGACAAGGTGACTTTAGATCTGCCTAGGGGTCTCTACTCCCCCCTTCCCTAGTGTTGGCCTCCCTTGCCCTCATCCCTCCGTGTTGCACTTAAGTCTTTCCTACACTGTTGCATGACAGATAGCCATAGGTAATCTTCAAAACAATGATCGTATAATTAATAAATCTGCTTGACAAAGGTGGGCATAGTGGTTATGGACAGAAAAGACTACATTGACTAAATCCATCTTAAATTGTCTGACAATAACACATACGAATTAGTGTCACATAACCTACCACTACCATTAGGTAAAAGAAACATATCCTATACACCAGGGGTGGGAAATTCATAAGGCCCCTTGGGAAAATTAGAGATCGTGACTGTTGTGGAGGGCCGACCAATAGGCTGAAATTAATTCTACTCAATATTAATATCGATATATTATAATTATTATATTATTGATAATTATATTAATATTAATTGTATCACTTAATATTGAGCAGAATTAAGTATGCTGACTCCCTATATATCTTTGAACCTGAGTACAGCCCCTTCTGCACATCATATGAACCCCCCACAGCCCCTCATATACTGTAAGAGCTCCACACAGCCTCCCCATATACAACATGAGCCCAACACAGCCTTTCCATAAACAGCATGAGCCCCACACAGCCTCCCCATATAGTGCATGAGGCCCACACAGCCTCCATAAATACTGCATGAGGCCCACACAGCCTCCCCATATACCGCATGAGGCCCAACACAGCCTCCCCATTTACTGTATAAGCCCCACAAAGCCTCCCTAAATACTGCATGAGCCCCACACAGCCTATCTATATACTGCATGAGACCCACACAGCCTCCCTATACACTGCATGAGGCCCACATTCTTCCCATATACTGCATGAGGCCCCACACAGCCTCCCCATATACTACAGAAGGCCCCACACAGCCTCTCCATATACTGCATGAGCCCCACACAGTCTGCCTATATACTGCACTAGACCTCCATAGCCTCACCTTGTACTGTATGAACACCACACAGCCTCCCTATATACTGCATTAGGCCTCCAGTCTCCCAATATGCTGCATGAGCCCCACACAGCCTCCCTATATACAATGGGTATGGAAAGTATTCAGACCCCTTTACATGTTTCACTCTTTGTTCATTGTAGCCATTTGGTAAATTCAAAAAAGTTTATTTTTTTCAGATTTATGTACACTGTGCACATCATCTTGACAGAAAAAACCCAGAAATGTAGAAATTTTTGCAAATTTAACAAAAAATAAAAACTGAAATATCACATGGTCATAAGTATTCAGATCCTTAGCTCAGACACTCATATTTAAGTCACATGCTTTCCATTTCCTTGTGATCCTCCTTGAGATGGTTCTACTCCTTCATTGGAGGCCAGCTGTGTTTAACCCCTTCCCGACCTGTGACACAGCATATGCGTCATTAAAGTCGGTGCCAATCCGACCTGTGAGGCATATGCTGTGTCACAGAATGATCACGTCCCTTCAGGTCGGGTGAAAGGGTTAACTCCAACTTCACTCGACCTACAGGAACAGGGGAGTGGTACTTAAGCCCGGGGGTGGCTTTGCCCCCCCCCGTGGCTATGATCGCTCTGATTGGCTGTTGAAAGTGAAACAGCCAATCAGAGCAATTTGTAATATTTCACCTATGAAACGTGGTTAGGGTTAGAACTAGGGTTAGAACTAGGGTTAGAATTAGGGTTAGGGTTAAAACTAGGGTTAGGGTAGAATTAGGGTTAGAATTAGGCTATGTGCACATGGTGCAGATTTGGCTGCGGATTGGCCGCTGCGGATTGGTAGCAGTTTTCCATCACATTTACAGTACCATGTAAACCTATGGAAAACCAAATCCGCTGTGCCCATGGTGCGGAAAATACCGCACGGAAACGCTGCATTGTATTTTCCGCAGCATGTCAATTCTTTGTGCAGATTCTGCAGTGTTTTACACCTGTTCCTCAATAGGAATCCGCAGGTGAAATCCGCACAAAAAACACTGGAAATCCACGGTAAATCCACAGGTAAAACGCAGTGCTTTTTACCTGCGGATTTTTCAAAAATGGTGCGGAAAAATCCTCACGAATCCGCAACGTGGGCACATAGCCTTAGCGTTAGGGTTGGAATTAGAGTTAGGGTTGGAATTAGGGTTAGGGTTGGAAATAGGGTTAAGATTAGGCTTGTGGGTTAGGGGTGTGTTGGGGTTAGGGTTGAAATTAGGGTTAGGGTTGGGATTAGGGGTGTGTTGGGGTTAGGTTTGTGGTTAGGGGTGTGTTGGGGTTAGGGATGTGATTAGGGTTATGGCTAGAGTTGGGATTAGGGCTAGGGGTGTGTTGAGGTTAGTGTTGGAGTTAGAATTGAGGGGTTTCCACTGTTTAGGCACATCAGGGGTCTCCAAATACAACATGGCGCCACCGTTGATTCCAGCCAATCTTGCGTCCAAAAAGTCAAATGGTACTCCCTCCCTTCCGAGCCCTGACGTGCGCCCAAACAGTGGTTTACCCAAATATATGGGGTATCAGCATACTCAGGAAAAATTGCTCAACAACTTTGGGGGTCTAATTTCTCCTGTTACCCTTGGGAAAATAACAAAATGGGGGCTAAAAAATTATTTTTGTGGAAAAAAAATGATTTTTTATTTTTACGGCTCTGCATAATAAAATTCTGTGAAGCACTTGGGGGTTCAAAGTGCTCACCACACATCTAGATAAGTTCCTTGGGGGGTCTAGTTTCCAAAATGGGGTCACTTGTGGGGGATTCCTACTGTTTAGACACATCAGGGGCTCTGCAAATGTAACATGTCGCCCGCAGACCATTCTATCAAAGTCTGCATTCCAAAACATCACTACGTCGCTTCCGAGCCCCGACGTGTGCCAAAACAGTGGTTCCCCCCCACATATGGGGTATCAGCGTACTCAGGACAAACTGGACAACAACTTTTGGGGTCCACTTTCTCCTGTTACTCTTGTGAAAATAAAAAATTGCGGGCTAAAAAATAATTTTTGAGGAAAGAAAAATATTTTTTTTATTTTCACGTCTCTCTTCTGTGATGCACTTGGGGGTTTAAAGTGCTCTATGCATCTAGATGAGCTCCTTGGGGGGTCTAGTTTCAAAATGGAGTCACTTGTGGGGGAGCTCCAATATTTAGGCACACAGGGGCTCTCCAAACGTGACATGGTGTCCGCTAACGATTGGAGCTAATTTTTCATTCAAAAGTCAAATGGCGCTCCTTCCCTTCCGAGCCCTGTCGTGCGCCCAAACAGTAGTTCCCCCCACATGTGGGGTATGGGCGTACTCAGGACAAATTGTACAATAACCTTTGGAAAGTTCCACAAAGTCAACTATCACTGCAGCTCTCCACCAGTCGGGCCTTCGACAGAAGTCTCTCCTCCATGCAAGACATATGAAAGCCCACACAGAGTTTGCTAAAAAAAACACATGAGACTATGAGAAATAAGATTCTCTGGTCTGATGAGACGAAGATAGACCTTTTTGGTGATAATTCTAAGCGGTATTTGTGGAGAAAACCAGGCACTGCTCATCACATGCCCAATAGAATCCCAACAGTGAAACATGGTGGTGGCAGCATCATGCTATGGGGGTGAGTCACTGAAGGAAACATGAATGCAGCCAAGTGCAGAGACATCTTGGATGAAAACCTCTTCCAGAGTGTTCTTGACCTCAGACTTGGCTGAAGGTTCACCTTCCAACAAGACAATGACTC
The DNA here is from genome assembly GCF_051348905.1 of Ranitomeya variabilis. NCBI lineage: Eukaryota > Metazoa > Chordata > Amphibia > Anura > Dendrobatidae > Ranitomeya > Ranitomeya variabilis. The sequence continues at coordinate 819,278,974 of NC_135232.1, read as the reverse complement.
TAAGCACACAGCTAAAATAACAAAGGAGTGGCTTCAAAACAACTCTGACCATTATTGACTGGCCCAGCTAGAGCCCTGACCTAAATCCAACTGAGTATCTCTGGAGAGAACTGAAAATGGCTGTCCACCAACGTGCACAGGGGGAATCTCAAACCATGGCCTATGCGGTCTTCCATTCTTCCCCAGCCGTAGAGGAGCCTGCTCAGCAGAGACATCAGTCCCAGCATCTTGCTCAAGTTGATGCTGTGCGTCTGGTTACTGCTGCCATCCCAGGTCCAGCTATTGTAACCAGCATTAGTCAGTGGCGAGCAGACGTTCCTGGAACTAAGTCCTGCTTTTTGCCTACTGAGCATGCCCGTCGGATGACCTCTCATTGGAGGTCGGGGGTCACATGCTCAGGTCCTCAAGCGGCTCTGATTGGACCACTAGCAAGGTCATAACTATAAAAGGTTTGCATGGCCCCTCGGCCATGCACTAGTATAAACTGAATTCGTGGATGTGTGTTTGATATCTGGTGAAAGCTCCTAATCATTTCCCTCCCTAGCATTGTTGTATGTGGTTTGGGTGTTGGAGCTGACTAGCGCCAGTTTGTGCCATCCTGCACAAGGCCCGATCATACTGCATGAATTCAGCAGCATCTGCCAGTGCAGCGCCGTGCGCATCTAGAGCGCTTTCTGGTCCCTTGCTAGGACGGTTAGTGGCGTTCGACAGAGCACTCAGTGCGCTAAATATTTGTTAAGTTTCCTCCCTGGCACCTCAGTTGCGATGCCCCGCGCAGGTGGTCTAGAGGGACTCTAACGCTGTGTCCTTGGGGAAGAGTCCTGTGACCAAACACTATCGTTCACTCTGCGGTATTGCGGCCCTGTGACGCAACAGGGTTCGCCTCCGTACATATCGGGTGAAGCTAACCCATGTGTGTTCTCTTTATACCGCCATATACTGTCCACCATTACAGAGCAGCAGGTGTTATCTCGGTGGACCCCGGGCTGCGAATGCACCTTATATCTTCCTTTATATTATTCGGTGTGTTCCGCTAGCCCTAACAGTAGATTATTTTTAACTTCTTTACAGAAAATGATAAAAAATGAACACTGGGCCCTTCCAAAAATAGCAGTATCTGCATTTGTCTCTACAAACACACAACTTCTGACACCTTTCAACTGTTATTCCAGACCAGGATGCTTTGACTACAACCCACAAATAATTGGAATTTTTTATGTCACCCCACAAGTGTTCTATTGGATTAAGGTCCAGGGATTAAGCTGGCCATTCGATAACCTCAATTTTGTTGGACTAGAACCAAGATTTGGCTTTTTACTGGTGTGTTTAGGGTCACTGTCTTGTGAAACACCCAATTAAAGGGCATATCCTCTTCAGCATAAGACAACATGACCTCTTCAAGTATTTTAATATATGCAAACTATGTCATGATCCCTGGTATGTGGTAAATCGGTCTAGAACCATAGTGAGAGAAATTTGCCCATATCATGATGCTTGCACCACCATGCTTCACTGTCTTCAGAGTGTATTGTAGCTTGAATGTAGAGTTTGGGGGTCATCTAATAAACTGTCTGTGGCCCCTGGACCCAAAAATAACAATTTTACTTTCATCAGTCCACAAAATGTTTCTCCATTTCTCTTTAGGCCAGTTGATGTATTATTTGTCAAATTTTATCCACTTCAGTACATGTCTCTTTTGTAAGAGATTAGCTTCGCACAGTCGTCTAACTCTCACAGTACTGTCTTTGATCATCTTGGAGCTCATCATTGGCTGAGCCTTTGCCATTCTGGCTATTCTTCCATGAATTCGAATTATAGTCTTCCGTTTTCTTCCATGTCTCTCTGGTTTTGCTTTCCATTTTAAAGCATTGGAGATAATTTTAGCTGAACAGCCTATAATTGTCTGCACTTCTTTATAAGATTACCCTCTCCAATCAAAGTATGCTTTTGTTCTGAACAATGTCTTTAACAACGCATATTTATCAGGCTTTACAGGGAACCTGTCACCCCCAAAATCGACGATGAGCTAAGCCCACCAGCATTAGGGGCGGAATGCTGTAGATAAGCCCCCGATGTATCCTGAAAGATGAAAAAAAAGAGGTTAGATTATACTCACCCAGGGGCGGTCCCGCTTCGGTGGGCGTCACGGTCCGGGCCTCCCATCTTAAGATGACGTGCTCTTCTTGTCCTCACGCTGCGGCTCCGGCGCAGGCGTACTTTGTCTGCCCTGTTGAGGACAGAGCAAAGTACTGAAGTGCACAGGCGCCGGGAAAGGTCAGAGAGACCCGGTGCCTGCGCACTGCAGTACTTTGCTCTGCCCTCAACAGGGCAAAGTACGCTTGCACCGGAGCAGCAGTGTGAAGACAAGAAGAGGGTGTCATCGTAAAAAGATGGGAGGCGCTGGACCAGACGGCAACGCCCATCGGACCGGACCGCAGCAAGACCGCCCCTGGGTGAGTATAATCTAACCTCTTTTTCTCATCTTTCAGGATACATCGGGGGCTTATCTACAGCATTCCAAAATGCAGTAGATAAGCCCCTGATGCCGGTGGGCTTAGCTCATCGTCGATTTTGGGGGTGACAGGTTCCCTTTAATGGAGAAATGTATGTACAACATGTCTTGGCTTCACCCTTAAATAAGGGCCGCCTGATTCACACCTGTTTCTTCATAAAATGATTGACCTCAGTAATTGAACTCCACAGTGCTATTATTTTGAACACATCTTTCAATTAATTATTGTAATACACAGACTCAAAAACATGCAGATCATGAATGCGGAGCGGAGTCTGGTGGTTTTCTTAGAATATACTGCACCAACTGGTAAATTATTTGACATGTGGTAATATAACTTACACCAAAAACAGAGTTTAATCTGGTTATTCATATTGGACTGCTATTATTTTGAACACCACTGTATGTCCATTATACTGTCCTTGACTGCTCAAATTGACCGCACTGAAGGTGATAGTGATTCACCAAAAGCAAAAGCGTTTAAATCCAGAAAACCCACCTCTTCAGGAAAGCTTACAGCCTGCAATGACCCTGCTGCCTCCTCACCACTACCAGAGCTACCGCCTCACCAAAACCGGAGATGCTGCAACCCTCCAACCTACTGTCTCCTTCTCCACCATCCTGTAGAATGAAAGCCCGCAAAGGCAGGGTTCTCTGCCCTCTGTATCAGTCTGTAATTGTTAGTTTGCTTACTGTAAGTGATGTCTGTAATTTGTATGTAACCCCTTGCACAGCACCATGGAATCAATGGTGCTATATAAATAAATAATAAAAATGTCAATTTTAGGGACAAGTGGATAGATCGGATTACCTGCAGCTGGGTAAAGAGGCTATTCAGGAGTGCCACTGTGGTCATTCATATTCACTTAGCTTTAGGAAAAAGCCACAACAGTTTGTAGCCATTGAGACTAATGGTACATTTCCTTGTCTACATTGTTTTAGTTGTTCTAGCATCATCAAATGAGACCACTTCTCACACCTAAGGACTAACAGGACGAACATTCCCATTTGAGACAGCAACTATGTGGTTTATCAAATTTAATGACCCTGTCCATGTCGGAGAAACTATCCAACATATCAGAGACAGAATTTCTAGTCACAATGCGATGTGGTAAGGCATGGCTCCCACTACCTGGACACTTCATGGAAGCAAGACATTCAGTATCCTAATTTAGGCTTCAGGTAATTGAACAAATTCATAGACCTAGGAGGTGCAGTGACTACTTCAAGCTACTCAGAGAGAATTGTTCTGAATTCACACACTACAAACTGCGGCACCACTAGGCCTTAATCGGGAATACAATCTGGTAATTTTAATATCGATATTATGTGGTAGGTTTTTACTGACTATTACCAGTACCCTAAACGTATTCATCTTTTCTTTCCCATTTAGATCAATTGACCCTACTCACCGTAGAGTAGATACACCGGCTCAAAACAACCCTAGCCAACCCCCAACTCTTCTCTTTCCTTCCCTCTCCCCTTACTACTTTCTCCCTTCCCCTTCCCACAGAACTACCCATTTATTCCCTATATATCTATCCACAGAGTTATTCCTATATTCCATATACATCACTGTTCCATTTATTTTGGCACATCCCGGTGTTCCTTTTGTACATCATTCAAACATTTCCTCCCCATTCATACATACATCTTAACAGGCCCAATATATTTACATTTATTTAATCCCATAAGCATCACCGTACTATATGTCCCCATATTGTGTCTGGCAAATGATCACATAAAGTCATAAATCTCACACTACAGGTTCATTCATTCAGCTGCCACATAGTTCCTCATATATTTGCACAGCGTTCCTGATCACGTTGTTCCTTTCTGCACATGGCGTCTGTCAGGACACTCCCTCTGCTCCTAGTAAAGTGTCATCTGACGGGCTCTCCACACCCCGCCCATAACCACGTCCCCTTTCCTCTCACACATTCACATCTACTAGGTGGGTTCCTTTGTCCTTAACCCCTTTACCCCCAAGGGTGGTTTGCACGTTAATGACCGGGCCGATTTTTACAATTCTGACCACTGTCCCTTTATGAGGTTATAACTCTTGAACGCTTCAATGGATCCCGGTGATTCTGACATTGTTTTCTCGTGACATATTGTACTTCATGATAGTGGTAAAATTTATTTGATATTACCTGCGTTTATGTGTGAAAAAAACGGAAATTTGGCGAACATTTTGAAAATTTTGAATTTTTATACAATTAAATCAGAGATATGTCACACAAAATACTTAATAAGTAACATTTCCCACATGTCTACTTTACATCAGCACAATTTTGGAACCAAAATTTTTTATAAGGGTTAAAAGTTGACCAGCAATTTCTCATTTTTACAACACCATTTTTTTTTAGGGACCACATCTCATTTGAAGTCATTTTGAGGGGTCTATATGATAGAAAATACCCAAGTGTGACACCCTCAAGGTGCTCAAAACCACATTCAATAAGTTTATTAACCCTTCAGGTGTTTCACAGGAATTTTTGGAATATTTAAATAAAAATGAACATTTAACTTTTTTACACAAAAACTTTACTTCAGCTCCAATTTGTTTTATTTTACCAATGGACCCCAAAAGTTGTTGTACAATTTGTCCTGAGTACGCCAATACCCCATATGTGGGGGTAAACCACTATTTGGGCGCATGGCAGAGCTCGGAAGCGAAGGAGCGCCATTTGACTTTTCAATGCAAAATTTACTGGAATTCAGATGGGATGCCATGTTGCGTTTGGAGAGCCCCTGATGTGCCTAAACATTGAAACCCCCCACAAGTGACACCATTTTGGAAAGTAGACCCCCTAAGGAACTCATCTAGATGTGTTGTGAGAGCTTTGAACCCCCAAGTGTTTCTCTACAGTTTGTAACGCAGAGCCGTGAAAATAAAAATTCCTTTTTTTCCCACAAAAATTATTTTTTAGCCCCCAGTTTTGTATTTTCCCAAGGGTAACAGGAGAAATTGGACCCCAAAAGTTGTTGTCCAACGTGTCCTGAGAACGCTGATACCCTATATGTTGGGGTAAACCCCGGTTTGTGCACTCGGGAGAGCTCGGAAGGGAAGGAGCAGAATTGGCTGGAATTGAGATCGGATGCAATGTCGCGTTTGGAGAGCCCCTGATGTGCCTAAACAGTGGAAACCCCCCAATTATAACTGAAACGCTAATCCAAACACACCCCTAACCCTAATCTCAACTGTAACCCTAACCACACTCCTAACCCTGACACACCCCTAACACTAATCCCAACCCTGTTCAAAAACGTAAATGTAATCCAAACCCTAACTTTAGCCCCAACCCTAACCCTAACTGTAGCCCTAACCCTAGCCCCAACCCTAACCCTAGCCCTAACCCTAACTCTAGCCCTATCCCTAGCCCTAATCCTAACCCTAACCCTAATGGGAAAATGGAAATAAATACATTTTTAAAATTTTTAATTTTTCAGAACTAAGGAGGTGATAAAGGGGGGTTTGATTTACTATTTATAGCGCGTTTTCTAGCGGATTTTTGATTGGCAGCCGTCATACACTAAAAGGCGCTTTTTATTGCAAAAAATGTTTTTTGCGTTACCACATTTTGAGTGCTATAATTTTTCCATATTTTGGTCCACAGAGTCATGTGAGGTCTTGTTTTTTGCGGGACGTTTTTGAGTTGACGTTTTTATTGGTAACATTTTCGGGCACGTGACATTTTTTGATCGCTTTTTATTCCTATTTTTGTGAGGCAGAATGACCAAAAACTAGCTATTCATGAATTTCTTTTTGGGGGAGGCGTTTATACCGTTCTGCGTGTGGTAAAATGGATAAAGCAGTTTCATTCTTCAGGTCAGTACGATTACAGCGATACCTCATTTATATCATTTTTTTATGTTTTGGCGCTTTTATACGCTAAAAACTATTTTATAGAAAAAATAATTGTTTTTGCATCGCTTTATTCTGAGGACTGTAACTTTTTAATTTTTTCGCTGATGATGCTGTATGGCGGCTTGTTTTTTGTGGGACAAGATGACGTTTTCAGCGGTGCCATGGTTATTTATAACTGTCTTTTTGATCATGTGTTATTCCACTTTTTGTTCGGCGGTATGATAATAAAGCGTTTTTTGGCTCGTTTTTTTTTTTTTTTTTACGGTGTTCACTGAAGGGGTTAACTAGTGGGACAGTTTTATAGGTCGGGTCATTACGGACGCGGCGATACTAAATATCTGTACTTTTATTGGTTTTTTTTATTTAGCCAAAGGAATGTATTTATTGGAACAATATTTTTTTTTTATTATTTATTTAGGATTTTTTTTTTTTTTTTAACATGTAATTTTTTTTTCTATATTTTTACTTTGCCCCGGGGCGGGCATCACCGTAAAGTGACAGATCGCCGATCTGACGTGCAGGGCTCCAGGCTTCCCGGCGCCTGCTCTGAGCAGGCGCTGTGAAGCCACCTCCCTGCAGGACCCGGATGCAGCCTTGCGGCCATTTTGGATCCGGTGCTTGCAGGGAGGAGACGCTCGGTACAAGGTGAGCACATCGCCTTGTACCGATCGTCTCAGGGAAGCACGCAGGGAGCCCCCTCCCTGCGCGATGCTTCCCTGTACCGCCGGAACACTGCGATCATGTTTGATCGCAGTGTGCCGGGGGTTAATGTGCCGGGGTCGGTCCGTGACCGCTCCTGGCACATAGTGCCGGATGTCAGCTGCGATAGTCAGCTGACACCCGGCCGCGATCGGCTGTGATCCCCCCGTGAGCGTGGCCGATTGCGCTGGACGTACTATTCCGTCCTTGGGAAGTAGGGCCCTCCCCACATGGACAGAATAGTACGTCCAATGACAGAAAGGGGTTAATAATGAGTCATCAATGACTGCACTAATCATGTGCCCTGTGGCAACAGGACTCGTCCACTGAAAACCACATGACGTACCTATGCCACATGATCTGGCCTATTTAAAACAGCAGCTTGGTGCCATTTAACCCATACACCAGGAACTGGATGAGACATGAATGCCCACAAGTGTCCTCCAACCAGGTAAGCTCTAACTCATATTGATCACTTGCTATGTCTAACTTCCTACCCATGCCCAACTCCCACATCTCAGTCCTCCTGCCGGTGTACCCACCATGTACTATTACCCAATCTGACAAAATGATATTTTGCCTCTTGACAGCAGTGTTTTATCCTTCGGATATTCTCCTCCACCCTGGTATGTCAATGTACATCATAATTATTTATTGTACTGGTTGACTTGGGATTTTAAATCCATTTGTATGTACATGTGTAAATATTGTATAGACATGTAAACGTTAGTTATTAGGCCTCCCGGCACCCATAATATCAATATGTACCCAATGTTGTGTTTGCACATATGTACCTTTGCAATAAATCTGCATGTCTCTTTGGTATGAAAATTGCCTCTTCAGAAAGAAAGAGGACTTGAACTGGCAATATGACTTAGGATAAAAGCCAAATCAAAATCTCAATTTGCAAACACGGTGTTTTGGGCTATTGGCCCTCGTCAGTGCAAAGTATGAGCTCTGATATGGCTAGGTGAGAGGCTCTGGACTGGGGTCTAAGGGGTAAGGCTTCTCCTTGTGGAGAGTGACATACCAGCTCTGGCTTGTCAAAGTAAGGAGGCCTATTCTTCGTGCAATGCTCCTCTGGAAAATGTAATATGCAAATTGCCTCTTCAGAGAGAAAGAGGACTAGAACTCTATATAGCGCCACGTGTTGGAAGTAGCGATCCTACAAGTCACAATCAACCCTTTAACGAGTCTTGCAATATGACTTAGGATAAAAGCCAAATCAGAATCTCAATTGCAAACACGGTGTTTCCGACTATTGGCCATTGTCAGTGCAAAGTATGAGATCTGTCTCTCTTTTGACCAGTTTTGTATAGTTATTTGATTTTCTTTTCTCTCAATTTTCATATCGACTGTTTGAAAAAGGTTTCTCCAACCAAAATGTCACAATGTTCGCATCCTAGAAGCACTGTTAAACTTACCATTGTGCTCTGTCTTCAATAAACTGCTTGTATCAAATGAGTGTGGAGTGGATAGTCTACTTATTATTACTAGGGATTCCACTCCCGCTCCAATTGCACTCCGCATTCAACAAGTGTGTGCACTCTCCAGTATGCTGAAAGAGCAGGGCAGACAGAACAAATAGAGGGTCTGGGAATGTTTAGGTTGCAAGACAGAAGATTGAAAGGAGTTTTAATAGCTGTCTACAACTATCTGAAGAGATGTCACAATGTAGAGGGATCATCCTTATTATTCTCATTTGCATATGGAAATACAAGAAGCAATGGAATTAAACTGAAAGGGAGAAGATAGATTACATATTACAAAAAACTTTTTGACAAGTGATGGTGATCAATGAGTGGAACAGGCTGCCACGAGAGGTGGCGAGTTCTCCTTCAATGAAAGTCTTCAAACGGATTCTGGACAGACATTTGTCTGAGATGGTTTAGTGAATTCTGCATTGAGCAGGGGGTTGGACATGATGACCCTGGAGGTCAGATCCAACTCTAACATTCTATGATATTATTCGATAAAAACACATTTCTCTGCAGTGTACACATTTCTTGTCTATATAAATGCTATCGCTCCTGGTGTCACATGTTACAAACATCTATTACGGTCAGGCAGGGAGTGGGTCTGTTCAAAACTGGGCTCCTACAACTCTCATTCAATAGCAGCAGTGGGGCCTGGCGCTTTTGGAGGGAAATCACTGAAAAGATATTTAGAAATCCTAGAGAAGAGGGGGACACCTTGGTAGAGTAAAATCTGATCTTACTTGCCTTCTGAGAGCCATTATAAATACAGAAGTTTACATACATCATATAAAAAGACACATATGCATGTTTTCTAAATATCTGACATGAAATCAGAATAAACCTTTCCCGTTTTAGGTCAATTAGGATTAACATAACAATTATTTTTTCCCAAATGCCAGAATAATGATATAGAGAGAGAGTTTTAAGGCATTTTTATTACTTACTGCAAAGTCAAAAGTTTACATACACTAAGATTACTATGCCTTTAAACAATTCTGGACTGCCTATATGATGATGCCATTTGTGTTTGGAAGCTTCTAATAGGTTGGGGTTTTTTTGCAACATCTGAGTTAATTAGATACACACCTGTGGATTTATTTTAATGCACACATGAAACACACTGTTTGGGTAGCATCATGGGAAAGTTTCAAGAAATGAGCCAAGATATCAGGAAGAGAGTTGTGGACTTGCACAAGTGTGGCTCATCCTTGGGTGCAATTTCAAGATACCTGAAGGTGCCTTGTTTATCTGTACAAACAATTATACGCAAATACAAACAAGATGGGAATGTCCAGCCATCATACCGCTCAGGAAGGAGACGGGTTAGGTGTACCAGAGATGAAGACGCTTTGGTCCGACGTGTGCATATCAACCCAAGGACCAAAGCAAAATACTTTGTGAAGATGATGGCGGAAGCTGGTAAGATTGTGTCAATATCCACAGTGAAACGAGTACTGTATCAACATGGGCTGAAAGGCCACTCTGCCCAGAAGAAACCATTACTCCAAAAGAAACATAAAAACGATAGATTAATGCTTCCAAATGCACACAGAAATAAAGACTTTAATTTCTGGAGACATGTCCTGGGGTCTGATGAAACTAAAATGGAACTTTTTGGGCATAATGACCATCATTACGTTTGGAGGAAAAAGGGAGAAGCTTGGATGCCTAAGAACACCATCCCAAGAGTGAAACATGGGGGTGGCAGCATCATGTTGTGGGGTTGTTTTGCTGCAGGACGGACTGGTGCACTTCACAAAATAGATGGCATCATGAGAAAAAAAAGATTACCTTATATACTCATGTATAAGCCAAGTTTTTCAGCACTTTTTTGTGTGCTGAAAAGGCCCTCCGCTCGGCTTATACACGAGTCCCAGAAAGACAGCGGGGGGAAGGGGAGTGGCATAGCAGCGTGTCACAGAGGCAGGAGCCGGTGGCTGTAACTGTGCCTGCTGCTAAAGAAAAATGAATATTCACTACGCTGACAGTGAATATTCATTTCTCCTATAGCGCGCACAGTTACAGCCGCAGCTGCCGGCTTCCAAAACACATTCTTACCTTTCCTGCGCACCCTCGCTGTAACTCCTTCCGGTGCCAGTCTTCCAGCCAAGCGATCATGTGTCCCCCACTCATCAAGGTAATGAATAATGGGGGCGTGGCCTAGCTCTTGCTATATAAAGAAGCAAGAGCTGTGAGCTCCAGTCTGCAACCCTATACAAAGCGACTTAAATCGACTATAGAGACCAGGAAAAGCTTTATTGGGAGCCAATCCTGATAATATAGCTGCTGGGAACAAACTGAGCCCTAAACCGGGTCTCTAGCCTCAGGGGATCCTGAGATTTGAATTCTGAACAGCGTGCAGCTCTCCCCCTCCTGAGGAAGACGGGCGCCATCTTGGAGCTGCAGGGTGGGAGATTCGGCCCCTGTATACAGCTGCCTGATCGGAGAAAAGAAGACTGCCTCATCGGGCTCTCAGGCAACTTAGGGCAGAGGATTTACAACTCCTTTTCCCTTTCATTTCATCAGAATTCAACATTCATACCGGAGGAGAAGTCATCCTAAGCCGCATTCAAACCTGAGGTAAGCGGCAGAAGAATCCTCCCCTGAAATCCTAATAACCTGCTGCCGAACTGACATAAAGACTGAAGGATCCAGGTACGGAGTGCAGCAGCCAAGCTACGGAGTTCACCGTAGTGAGACGCATTGAGACAGATCCCCCTTCACAAGAATCGCTGGCTGAAGACAGCGGCTGCAAGATCCGGGGACAGAGACGCAGCGGCGGCGCCTCCTAAGCAGGAACCTAAGAGCCCGGCTGCTGTTTGAGACAGGAGAGATAGACGTGGCGGCTAGCGGTAAGCGATTCCTACTGCCGCCGCTGCTCGTGCACTCATCCCCTCACCGCTCCCGACGCTGCTCCCCTGTTGGTTCCTGCAAGTGGCCGCTGGACCTGTGCCGTGACTGAAGGAGCCGGATAAGGAGCGCAGGAGCAACACCGCGTCGAGCAGGGTTCAGGACATCAGCGGTGACTACCAAGATTACAGCGACGAAGCTTTACAGCATCGCCCATACGGGCACAGGTAACACTTTCAGCGGGAGCCGCGTTGTGGAATGTTACTGACTTAGACAGCGGGAGCCATACTGTGGAACTCGTTTAGCGATACTGGCGGGAGCCGCTCTGTGGAATTAAGCGATAATTGTGGAGGGGAGCCGCACAGTGGAACATTAGTGCTGTTATTTGCGGGAGCCGCGCTGTGGAATACCATCTAGGTTATTGGCGGGAGCCACATTGTGGAACAGTGCTGAAATAGGGAGCGGGAGTCGTGCAGTGGAACGCTCTTATATTACCTGCGGGAGCCGTGCTGTGGAACTTAAGGGGTGTTGTGCACTGAGCCGTGGTGTGGATCACTTGTGACACGCATAGGGGAATTTTCTTATCTGCGGAACCGCATTAAGTGTTAAGCTGTGCAAAGATACTGTTACTATCTCACTAAAGCTGTACTATAGCAAACTCCAAGCAAATTATATTGGACCCGATCTGAGTTTTAACCATTTCACAGCCATAGAAGCTACGCACTATTACTACTGGTGGTAAATTCCACATTGGAAATCATTACTCATATTATCTGCAGAAACTACATGGTGAATTATTGTTGTTTTTTCTTTCTTTACCTGAGAGAACTGTGCTGCGGAATTTTACATCTCCAGACATCCGTGAAAGTTATATTTCTGAACTCTGCTTTTACTGTTATTACCTTGAAATTTGGTTGGTCCTGGATTGTAGATTCTTATAATAGTGTGTGTATAAGCTACATTGCGGGTAATCATTTACACCAACATGGCACAAAGAGGTGAAACGAAAAAATTTGTCCCAAGAGGCAAAAACTCACAACATACATCCTTTTCCAGATCCACGGAAGACATATCTAATACTCATAAACGCGACAATTCTAGATCGCCCATTAAACCTTTACTTCCTTCTGTAGACAGAAACAAGGCACCTGGATTCGCTTTTAGTGGCATTCCTAAACTAGGTTCACAAAAGTCAGGGCCCCCACCTTCTCCTAAAAGCAGTTCACACATCTCCCAGAATATTAAAGAGCCTAAAAAACAAGCACCTGCTAACTTCAATACTACCTTTTCTGAAAATATGGATACTTCTAAATCATCAAAAAGAGATATGGCAGCTAGGGATCTGATAGAAGGTTCTGAGTCTGAAGACTCAGATCCATATAGAGACTACTCTCCCAATGAAAGTCCTGCTGTACGCAGGAAAATGGATGATCAACGTCCACTAGAGGAGGAGAAACTGATCCCTAACGAAAGCTTCTTTCAAAAAATGTCAGACCTTATTGACAGAAGACTTGAGACAGGTCTGAGTAAATTTCAGAGCTCATTTTCTGAGATTTGCGAGGGAATTACCAAAAAACTAGAACTGAGTGAATAGAAGGTTAAGCAGCTAGAGAACAAGACAGAAGCCCTCGAAAAACAAAATGCGGACATGAAAACTGATATAATTAATCTACAATTCAAATTAGCAGACCTCGAGGATAGAAATAGGAGAAATAATATAAAGATCAGAGGTATTCCTGAAGACATTAACCAACCAGACCTCTCCGATTACACCAAAAACCTATTCAAGTCCGCCATCCCTGAACTAACTGACCTTGAACTATCTATTGATATGATTCATAGACTAACCAGGCCCTCCAAAATTTCTTCTGACAAGCCAAGAGATACTTTGCTAAGAATTCATTTCTTTGAGACCAAGAATAAGATACAAAATTTTTTGAGAGAAAAAGGTGCATTCCCAGACCCATACTCACATATAAAAATATTCGCAGACTTATCAAAACACACCATCGATGTCCGTAGATCTTTCAGAGAAATCACTGCTAGACTAAGGGACAAGGGGATTCCGTATAAATGGGATTTTCCCACCAAGCTCCTATTCTCTTATAGAGGCAAAGTGATCCCTCTGATAAGTCCGGATGAGGGTTGGGACTTTCTTAAATTCCTATCTGGTTGATGGATTTGTCTGAAATTTTTGATACCTAAATTGGTCTTTCACACCTATTACGGGTGTAGCTGGGGGCTCATTACACAAGTTTTTCCCCTTTAGATAGAAGAGATCTCATCAAGAGTGAGATCCTTCAAGAGGACTTTAGAAAGTTCTCTTATATCAAGTTTCAAGTATACTGGTTACTGTTATTGCTAGTTTCATTGTTTATAACAAAATTTTTCTTTTGTGTCAATTTTCTTAGAAATAAAGTTGTCCTGTGTTCAATGTCCTAGCGGAGCCTGTCATACAATGTCAGGGGTCTCAACAGTCTCTGGAAAAGATTCACGATATGGAAAGAGATCGGACAGAGCAGGGCAGACATCATATGCCTTTAGGAGGTAAAGCTGATCGAAAACAACCACCCTCCTTTCTCACATAAGAATTATCCGCACATCTTTTCCTCCCTACAACAACAAAAAAAAAAAGCTGGTGTGATTACCATAATCAAAGATTCTGTCCCTTTTCAGATGGCCGAGGAAATCAAAGACCCTCTAGGCAGATTCCATATTCTGGTCTGCTTAATTAATAATGCTCCTCACACTATAGTCAATGTATACGCTCCACATCGTAGACAAATAAGTTTCCTTAACAAGATTCTAAAGAAAATCAAGACCCACCAAAAAGGAATTCTGCTAGTGGTATTAGATTTTAATATAGTCCCAAATGGGCATATTGACTCATCCTCAACCACCCGCCATCTAGCACCATCTATCAATAACTGGCTCAAAGAAAACGAACTTTATGACGTTTTCAGGTGCCTTAACTCCTCTTCACGGGAGTTTACACACTACTCTTCCGTACATAAGACCTCCTCAAGGATTGATTTAGTTCTGACGGACATCTTTTCTCTGAATAAATTTGAAAGTGTAGATATCCTTAACAAGTCATTTTCTGACCACTCCCCAGTACTATCAAAACTGAATCTCTCACAAATGCCCCAAAATACCTTTTCATGGAAATGCAACGCCACTCTCCTTAATATCACTGAATATAAATCTGAAATAGAAGAGACTATCAGAAACTATTTCAACGAAAACTCCACAGAGGGTATCAGTCCTTTCTCTTTGTGGAATGCCCATAAAGCGGTCCTGAGGGGTAAAATCATGCAGATTTCAGCTAGGTATAACAAAAAGAAAAGGGAGAATATAAAAAACCTACAAGAACAAATCAGAGATAAAGAAGGAATACAAAATACCCTACACCCACCCTCATCAGATATCCACTTAGACATACTCAACCTTAGACAAAAACTAAAAACAGCCATCCTCTCTGAATACGATTCAGCAATAAAAATATCAACATTTAAGGTCTATTCCTCCCTTAATAAACCGACGAAATTTATGCTAAATAGACTAAAAAAAGAGAGAACTAGAAATAGAATCTCCAAAATTAAAAATGAGCATGGCGAGATAAATTTTCACCCAAAGGAAATTGCTGACACCTTCGCTGAGTATTATCATAGTCTCTATAACTTAAATATAGATCCCAATACCCGACGCCCAGATAAATCAATCATTAAAAACTTTTTGGAAAATATACAAATCCCTGAAATAGATCCGGCAGATTTGGAGGTTCTGACCTCTCCGTTCCGAGTAGAAGAAATAAAAAACATAATACACAACCTCAAATTACAGAAATCCCCCGGACCCGACGGTTTTGTCGGCGAGTATTATAGAGCCTTCTCTGACATTTTGTCCCCGTGCTTGGAGCAGGTCTTTAACAGTGCATCTATGTGTGGTTCCTTTCCAAAGGAAATGTTAGAGGCTACGATTGTTATGATTCCCAAGGGCCAGAGCGACTCTGATAAGGTTCAAAATTATAGACCTATTTCACTTATTAATTGCGATCTGAAAATTTATGCAAAAATCTTAGCTGAAAGATTGAAGGAAGTTCTTCCTAGACTGATTAACAACGACCAGCTAGGTTTCATTATGGGAAGACAGACCTCAGACGGAACCAGGAGGCTTCTAAACATAATAAATAAAATTAAAGCAAACCAATCCCCTTCACTATTGATTACGCTAGAAGCGGAAAAAGCGTTCGACCGCATAAATTGGGACTACCTTAGGGCCGTCCTGGATCGCTTTGGCTTTGGTAGAGAACTCACCACATCTATATTTGCTTTGTATTCCTCCCCTAGCGCGCGGATATATGTCAATAACCAGTTTTCCAAAACATTTTCAATAAATAACGGCACCAGACAAGGGTGCCCACTATCTCCGCTTTTATTTGCATTGGCAATGGAGCCGTTGGCGATCCAAATAAGGAATAACATACTGATCAGGGATATTGATACTGCTCGCCGACAACACAAAATCAGTCTGTTCGCGGATTACCTGCTGCTGTCTCTCTCTGACCCAATCACATCTACTACTGCTTTGCTTGAAATTTTGGAATCCTTCTCTGAGGTTTCCTATTTCAAAATTAACAGAAAAAAATCCAAAATTCTCCAATTTAACTTGGATAAACAATCTGAAAAAATCTTGAGAGAGAGGACGGGTTTCATATGGGAAGAGACTGAAATATCCTACTTGGGAATAACCTTCTCCAAAAATTTCACGTTAACAGTCAAAAATAATATTGAAAGGTACTGCAAGTTATCTCACAAGATTTTCAAACTTGGAGCAAAACAGAGTTGTCTTGGACAGGAAGAGTACTCGCAGTTAAAACTATAGCTCTACCTAAAATTTTTTACCTATTTAGGTCGCTCCCTCTGCTAATCCCTTCCTCCCTTTTAAGTAAGCTACAAACATCGATAAACTCATTTATATGGGGCAGTCGTAGAGCGAGGGTGGCTTGCAGTATTCTTTACAAACATAAATCCAGAGGTGGTTTGGGCCTGCCCAATGTTCAAGCCTATTACTATAGTAATCTTATAAAACAAAGTTTAAACTGGTTTAAACAATCAGATGTGCCAGCCTGGGTAGATTTGGAAGCTTCACATAATAAATATCGCCCCTTAAAATTTTGTATATACAACAAAATATTCAAATCCAGATCCTCAATTTCATCCTCTTCTCATCCCATCATCGAAGCTATCTCTGTCTCATGGACCAAGCTGGCAAGATTAAAAAGGGGCAACAAAGACTTAGAATTCCTATATAACTTTCCACTTACATTACTAGCAGATATATTCAACTCACAACTCCCAACAAAATGGTCGTAACTGGGTATCAGAACAATTGGGGATATTTATAATGGCAAGTTCATCACCTTTCAAAGTTTCAAAAGAAAATTCAATCTTCAGTCCTCAGACTTTATGGAATACATTATGATAAAAGAGCAAATAGGCAAATTCTTAAAAGGCTCACACCCAAAAGCAGAAGTGGTAGTCAGGCTTCTTAACAACACCAATCATAAAACTTTCTGGAGCACAAGGTACATTTATGATTTTTTCAATAACGATAATAGCTTTACCAAGAACTCTTATATGAAACGCTGGGAGAAGGACTTAAGAACCTCCTTCAGCGAAGAGTCTTGGGAAAGGGCCTTGATTAACTCTTACGCTTCTAATATTTCCTTAACTCTTCACGAATCTTTCTTTAAAATACTGGCTAGATGGTATTTGACCCCCGTAAGGCTCTCCCACTTTAACAAATCTCAGTCTTCTCTCTGTTGGAGAGATTGTGGGTATTCCAGGAGCTTGCTCCATATTTTCTGGAGCTGTCCAAAAATCAAACCACTGTGGACTCAGGTTTCTAACTACATCAGTAACACACTTGACAAAGAATTCCAACTTACTTCTCAGACTGCCTTGCTCTGTATGGATCTGGACGATATACATCCCTCAATGAGGTATGTGATCATACACCTACTATTAGTAACTAAAAATATGATTGCTTTCTACTGGAGGAAGACGGCGATACCGGGACTCCCTGACATTGTTGACAGGCTTCGTCTTCATAGCTCTCTGGAATACAGATTTGCGGTCATAAAAGGAAGCTTACTTAAATACGGATTGAAGTGGGATAAATGGAATACTAGATACCCTCAAACTTAGTTCCATTCTACACTCTAACTGATGTTAATACACTTAACACACCAAATGTTATGTTTCTTTCAGGTTTGTCCATATTTCCTGGACCTCTGAATGAGGCTTCTGGTTAGGGATAACGCTATTGGACAATATTTAGAGTCTTGTTTACTTGTTTATTTAGAAATAAGTTATATCATTAACAAATATTTATACTAAAGTTCTCAAGTTTTCCTCTCCCTGGTTCCCTTCCATTACCATCTCTTTTTCCTTTACCCTTTATTCCCCCTCCTTTTCCTCCGTATTGCCCCTATACCTTCCCTCCCTTCTATACAAAATTTAAAAATGTTTTTGTATATGTTATCTGCATTATATAACATTAATAAAATTATTTGAACAAGGTAATGAATAATCACCCCTCTCCTCTCCCATAGGCGTGGAGTGAATATTCATTACTTTAGTGAGCAGGAACATGTTATCGCTCGGCCGTAAGAGCTGCTGGTGCCGGAACGAGATGCAGCGAGGGCGTGCTGGGAAGGTAAGTAGGATGTGTTTTTTTTATAGGAATCATGCATACAAGGAAAGGGCATAAGGAGTCATGCATAAAAGGATAGGGAATAAGGAGCCATGCATACAAGGACGGGGAACCATGCATACAAGGACGGGGACAGAGAGCCATGCATACAAGGATGAAGATGGGGAGCATACCAGGAGAGGGATGAGGGGACAATGCATACCTGGCTTATACTTGAGTCAATAAGTTTTCCAAGTTTTTCATGGCAAAATTGGGTGCCTCGGCTTATACTTGGGTCGACTTATTCTCGAGTATATACGGTATGTGGCAATACTGAAGCAACATCTCAAGACATCAGCCAGGAAGTTAAGAGTTTGGGTAAAAAATGGTAAAAAAGCGGCTTAAGGATAACAAAGTCAATGTTTTGGAGTGGCCATCACAAAGCCCTGATCTCAACCCTATTGAAAATATATGGGCAAAGCTGAAAAGGCAGGTCCGAGCAAGGTGACCTACAAACCTGGATCAGTTACACCAGTTTTGTCAAGAGGAATGGGCCCAAATTCCGACCAACTATTGTGGAAGCATAGCCCAAACGTTTGACCCAAGTCATTCAGTTTAAGGGCACTGGTACTAAATACTAATGAAATGTATGTAAACTTTTGACTTTGCAGTAAGTAATAAAAATGCCTTAATACATTCTTTCCCTCTCATTATTCTGGCATTTGGAAAATATTAATGATTATGGTAATCCTAATTGACCTAAAACGGAAAGTTTTATTCTGATGTCATGTTAGATATTGAGAAAAACATGCATATGTGTCTTTTTGTATGTAAACTTCTGGTTTCAACTTTATATTTTTACATTTTACTTCGATACACAAAATTTAGGATACTTGCAATGAAAATTAAATTTTTTTATTATTTTTTTGGTAAGGGGATTGTAAAAAAAATACACAGTTTCAGAATTTTTAGGGCATTATTATTTTTATTTTCTGGTGTCTATGTATTTGTATGTAAACTTCTGGTTTCAACTTTATATTTTTACATTTTACTTTGATACACAAAATTTAGGATACTTGCAATGAAAATTAAATTTTTTTATTATTTTTTTGGTAAGGGGATTGTAAAAAAAATACACAGTTTCAGAATTTTTAGGGCATTATTATTTTTATTTTCTGGTGTCTATGTATAGATGTAAACTTTAGTATAATCTGACTGCCATGTTGTGAAGGTCTGATGACAGTAGATACATGGAGCGAGGGCCCTACCTCTAATACGCCGGAGGCAGAATTTACCTCACAATCCAAGAGGCTAAAGAGTCAGGCTCCTGTAGTGATCACACAGGTACAGCTCTTGCTAATAAGATTGCTGGTTATAACATTCCACTTGCATTCTAAAGTACACTGCTGCCATCTTGTGGATCTTTCTATAACTGAAACTGTTAATGTGGGAAATTATAGGCTTTAATCACAAATAATTTGGGATTAATAAAATGAGAGAAAGCAAAACAGAAATAGGTGCATGCTTATAATTGCAAAAAATATATTTTATTGACACAGTAAAGCTCCTAAAGTGAAAACAATTAAAACCATAGTCTCCCCATCAGTATCAGACATAATAGGCCAATATACAGTGGGAAAACAAAGCACCAAAAGCACAGATTTTATAGTCCAAAGAAATAGATAAAATATAAATTATTTTTAATTGTATAACAAACAGATAAAAGGCATAGCGGGAAAAATCACACAGAAAAAGCAGCACATATAGACAAGGGCAGTTTAACAGCACAGGGAGTCAGTCTAGGGAATAGATATCAAACAAATTCCACCAATAGGAAGGAATCATTCCGAAACGCGCGTCGGGGTGGGCTGTGGACGGCGCTGGGTTTGGAGTCTGCACTGACGGTATGTCTATTATTAATTCCCCCTGTTAGGGCTAGCAGAATGCACCAAATTATGAGAGATGGTATAAGGTGCGTTCGCAGCCCGAGGTCCACCGTGCAGAGATGGAACCTGCTGCTGAGTAATGACGGACTATATGGCGGTACAATGTGGATACACACACGGGTTAACTTCACCCTGTGTGAAAGAAGCAAACCCTGTTGCGTCACAGGGCCGCGGTACCGCACCAAGAGCGCAAGCAAGGAGTCTCAGTACTCTATCCCAAGACACAGGATTAGAGTACTTTCAGACCACTTACGCTCGACACCGCAACTGGGGTGTCAAAGTAACAGAAAATAAAACTTAAAGCACAAGAGTGCGTGCTGTGCCGCTTTGGTGGACGCCACTAACTACCCAGACTTGGGATAGGAAAGCACTCTATAAGCGCACGGCGCCGCACTGGCGGTTACAGCAATAGACGCTGTATCGTGTGTCTTTATGTTGACTGCTTATTCGGGCGCTAGACAGCAAGCATCCACCTTTTGCGAACAGTCATACACAAGGGAGGGGATTTTAAAGAGCAACTTGCACTCATTAACACACACGATTCCAAATGTACACTAGCGCATGGCCTTTTATAGCTGCAGCAAGAACAGGACCTTCCCAGAAGGACCAATGGGAATCAGCCACAAAGGAGAACACCTTCAGGACCTTCCTAAAGGACCAATGGGATTTGTAGCAGTATCTAAGCATGTGACCCTTGATCTCCAACGAGAGATCTTGCCCTGGGCATGCTCAGAAAGGGAAGAGCAGGACTTAGTCCCAAACACGTCTGCTCGCCACTGCCCAGTACTGGCTAAAATGGCAGAAGCAGGAAAGGCAGTAGTAACCAGTCGTCCAGTATCAGCCTGAGCTAGATGCTGGGACCAACGTCTCCGCTGAGCAGACTCCACTACGGCTGGAGAAGAATGGGAGACCGCAGCGGAGATGGTTCGAGATTCCCCCTGTGCAGAGGCGGGATCTCGACACCTAACATTACCCCCCCTCCTTGGACCTCACTATGCTCGAAGGCAGCAATGAGCTGTGGAGCTCGAATGTGTTCAGCAGGCTCCCAGGACCTGTCCTCTGGGCCATAACCCTTCCAGTCCACCAAATAGAATTTTTTGCCACATACCACCTTGCACCCCAACACCCCAAAATAGCGTTCACCTCGTAATCGTCCATAGACAAACCCAATGTCCCGGCAGATGACTCGGAAAACTGGGACATGTATATGGGCTTCAAGAGGGACACATGAAAGGTGTCGGTGATACCTAGGCGTGGAGGAAGGGCCAGACGGTAGACACACAGGGTTAACCTGTTCGAGGACCTTGAAGGGACCCAAGTAGCGAGGTGCAAACTTAGTGGACTCAACTCGCAGCCTGATGTTACGGGTGGAGAGCCACACCAAGTCGCCAGGAGCAAAGATCGGAGCAGGGCACTGATGTGCATCGGCGGAGGTCCTCATACTCTCCTTGGAGGCCAGAATGGCATCCTGAGTGCGGTCCCAAATATCCTGTGCCTCCACAGCCCAGTCTGCCACCCTGGAGTCGGTGGAAGACACGGGTATGGGCACAGGGACACGCGGATGCTGGCCGCAATTTAGGAGGAATGGAGTCTGACCGGTGGAATCGGCTACGGCGTTGTTAAGCGCAAACTCCGCCCACGGTAGCAAGGATACCCAGTCATCCTGCCTGGCAGAAACAAAATGTCGTAAATATGTGACCAGGGTCTGGTTGGCCCTCTCATCCAACCCATTTGTCTCGGGATGATATACTGAGTAGACGACAAAGCTCTCTCTAGAATCGAGACGCAAACTGTGGACCCCGGTTACTGACAATTTTGTCCGGCATACCACGTAGGCGAAAGATATGCTTGATGAACAACGCTGCCAGAGCCCGTGCAGAAGGTAGCCATGGAAGAAGCACCAAGTGCACCATTTTGGAAAAATGGTCGGTGATCACCCAGATAATGGTGCAGCTACGAGACTTGGGTAAGCCCACCACAAAATCCATCCCGACCATCTCCCAGGGCCTGTCCGCCACCAGCAGGGGATAAAGCAACCCAGCTGGCCACTGCCGAGGAGACTTGTTCTTGGCACAAGAGACACACGCCCGAACATAGTCTGCGACATCACGAGCCATATGCGGCCACCAGTATGTCCTCGCCAGTAGCTCAGATGTTCTTTTGGACCTGAAATGTCTACCCACCCTGGACGAGTGAGCCCAAGAGAGAACCTCCGGACGCAGGCTGGATGGTACAAAAGTCTTGCCCGGAGGCATAGACTCTAGCGAAACCGGGGCCACAGTTCTCAGGCTCTCGGTGGGGACAATAAGCTGAGGCTCCTCCTCCTCAGATGATACAACGGAGCAAGAGAGAGCATCGGCACGAATGATCTTCTCCCCGGGAAAGAAAATGGAGGGTGAAATGAAACCGGGAGAAGAACAAGGACCATCTGGCCTGGCGAGAATTTAACCGCTGGGCTGTCTGCAGGTACATCAAATTCTTGTGGTCTGTGAAGACTTGGAAGGGAAAATGAGCCCCCTCCAAGAGATGTTTCCACTCTCAGAAGGCCAACTTCATGGCTAGCAACTCCCTGTCCCCGATGGAATAATTCCTCTCCGCTGGTGAGAAGGTCTTAGAAAAGAAGAAGCAAGGATACTTCCGACCTTGAGCATCCTTTTGGAAAAGGACTGCTCCAGCACCAACAGATGAAGCATCCACCTCCATTATAAATGGCTTATCTACATCGGGGCGATGTAGGATGGGAGCGCTAGTGAAGTGTGACTTAATGGAGTGAAAGGCCTTGGAGACCTCCTCAGACCACAATTTGGGATTTGCTCTCTTCTGGGTGAGGGAAACCATGGGAGCTACCAAAGTTGAGAAGTGTGGAATGAACTGGCGAGTCCATCACAGCCTGTAGTTTAGCAGGATCCATAGCCAATCCCAGGGCGGAGATAATATAGCCCAGGAAAGGTAAGGACTCCTGCTCAAACACACATTTCTCTAACTTTGCGTAGAGGGAATTTGCCCGTAAGAGGTCGAAGACTCTGCAAACATCTCTCCGGTGGGAGTCAATATCTGGAGAGTAGATGAGAATATCATCCAGATAGACTACGACTGAGGTGGAGAGCATATCCCGGAAGATGTCGTTCAAAAGTCTTGGAAAACAGCTGGGGCATTACAGAGCCCGAAGGGCATCACCAGATATTCATAGTGCCCATCCCTGGTGTTAAAAGCCGTCTTCCATTCGTCCCCCTCACGGATGCGAATCAGGTTGTAAGCACCCCGCAGATCTAATTTTGTAAATACCCTTGATCCCCGAAGCCTATCAAAGAGCTCAGATATCAGGGGCAGAGGATACTTATTCTTAACGGTGATGGCGTTAAGACCCCTGTAATCTATGCATGGACGTAGTTCCCCGTTCTTCTTCTGCACGAAGATTGCTAAGTAATGACGGACTATATGCCGGTACAATATGGATTCACACACGGGTTAACTTCACCCAGTATGAAGAAAGCGAACCCTGTTGCATCACAGGGCTGCGGTAGCGCACAAAGAGCGCAAGCAAGGAGTCACAGAACTCTGTTATGATCCCAATGGCAGAGGATCTCTGATATTCCGGCAAGATAGCAAAAATTTAAATACTGCTCTAGGGAGGTGGAAACTGGGCTAACCGCATACCTGATCCTGACACAAACAACTAAAAGTAGCCGGTGAACGTGCCTACGTTGGTTCTAGACGTCTCGAGCCAGCCGGAGAACTGACTACCCCTAGAGGGAAAAAATAAGACCTCGCTTGCCTCCAGAGAAATTGAACCCCAAAGATATAGAAAGCCCCCAACAAATAATAACGGAAACACAAACGCAGAGATGAACTAGATTCAGCAAAGTGAGGCCCAATAGTCTAGATAGCAGAAAATAGATAGTGGACTATGCGGTTAGCAGAAAACCCTACAAAACATCCACGCTGAACATTCAAGAACCCCCACACCGACTGACGGTGTGGAGGGAGAATATCAGCCCCCTAGAGCTTCCAGCGAGTCAAAAATCAAATGTAAAGCAAGCTGGACAAAAACACTGAATAATGCAAACGATCCAAATTGTACAAAACAGACTTAGCTTTTCTTGCATGAGGCAGACTGAAAGGAATCCGGAGGAGACCAAATAAGTCTGGATACAACAATGCCAGGCAAGAGACTGAGTCCAGAGGAGACTCAAATAGGAAACACCCGCTGCTTAACGACACAGCTGGAGCTCAGGCCTGCAACAAGACATACCTAACACAATACCGTTAGTGACCACCAGAGGGAGCCCAGAAACACAGTTCACAACAGTACCCCCCCCTTGAGGAGGGGTCACCGAACCCTCAACAAGACCCCCAGGGCGATCAGGATGAGCAGCGTGAAAGGCATGAACCAAATCAGCCGCATGAACATCAGAGGCGACAACCCAGGAATTATCCTCCTGACCATAGCCTTTCCACTTAACTAAATACTGGAGTTTCCGTCTAGAGATACGAGAATCCAGAATCTTCTCCACCACGTACTCCAACTCGCCCTCAACCAAAACCGGGGCAGGAGGCTCAACAGCAGGAACCACAGGCACCACATACCGCCGCAACAAGGACCTATGGAACACATTATGAATAGCAAAAGACGCTGGAAGGTCCAAGCGAAAAGACACCGGGTTAAGGATTTCCAAAATCTTATAAGGACCGATAAAGCGAGGCTTGAACTTAGGAGAGGAGACTTTCAAAGGAACATGCCGAGAAGACAACCAAACCAAATCCCCAACACGAAGTCGGGGACCCACACCGCGGCGGCGGTTGGCAAACCGCTGGGCCTTGTCTTGTGACAATTTCAAATTGTCCACCACATGGTTCCAAATCCGCTGCAACCTATCCACCACAGAATCAACCCCAGGACAGTCAGAAGGTTCAACCTGACCCGAGGAGAAACGAGGATGAAAACCAGAGTTGCAGAAAAAGGGTGAAACCAAGGTGGCAGAACTAGCCCGATTATTAAGGGCAAACTCGGCCAGTGGCAAAAAGGTAACCCAGTCGTCCTGATCAGCAGAAACAAAACATCTCAAATAAGTCTCTAACGTCTGATTAGTTGGCTCGGTCTGGCCATTAGTCTGAGGATGAAAAGCCGACGAAAAAGACAAATCAATACCCATCTTAGCACAAAAGGATCGCCAGAATCTGGACACAAACTGGGATCCTCTGTCAGATACAATATTCTCAGGGATGCCATGCAAACGAACCACATTCTGAAAGAACAAAGGAACCAAATCAGAGGAGGAAGGCAACTTAGGCAAGGGCACCAAATGGACCATTTTAGAAAAACGATCGCACACCACCCAGATGACAGACATCTTCCGAGACACCGGAAGATCCGAAATGAAATCCATGGAAATGTGCGTCCAAGGCCTCTTTGGGATAGGCAAGGGCAGAAGCAACCCGCTGGCACGAGAACAGCAAGGCTTAGCCCGAGCACAAATCCCACAGGACTGCACAAAAGAACGCACATCCCGCGACAAGGAAGGCCACCAAAAGGACCTGGTCACCAAATCTCTGGTACCGAAAATCCCAGGATGTCCCGCCAACACCGAAGAATGAACCTCAGAAATAACTCTGTTGGTCCATCCATCAGGGACAAACAATCTCTCTGGTGGACAACGATCAGGCCTATCAGCCTGAAATTTTTGCAGCCCTCATCGCAAATCTGGGGAAATGGCAGACAAAATTACTCCCTCTCTGAGAATACCAGCCGGCTCAGAGACTCCCGGAGAATCAGGCACAAAACTCCTAGAAAGTGCATCAGCATTCACGTTCTTCGAACCAGGCAGGTACGAGACCACAAAGTCAAAACGGGAGAAAAACAACGACCAACGGGCCTGTCTAGGATTCAGGCGCTTGGCAGACTCGAGGTAAATCAGATTTTTATGATCAGTCAAGACCACCACACGATGTCTAGCTCCCTCGAGCCAATGTCGCCACTCCTCAAATGCCCACTTCATGGCCAACAACTCCCGATTACGAACATCGTAGTTCCGCTCAGCAGGCGAAAATTTCCTTGAAAAGAAGGCGCATGGCTTCATCACGGAGCCATCAGAACTTTTTTGCGACAAAACAGCCCCTGCACCAATTTCAGAAGCATCAACTTCAACCTGGAAGGGAAGAGAGACATCCGGCTGGCACAAGACTGGCGCTGAAGTAAACCGACGCTTCAGCTCCCGAAAGGCCTCCACGGCCGCAGGAGACCAATTCGCAACATCAGAACCCTTCTTGGTCATATCCGTCAAAGGTTTAACCACGCTGGAGAAATTAGCGATAAAACGACGGTAAAAATTAGCAAAGCCCAAGAACTTTTGCAGGCTCTTAACAGACGTGGGTTGAGTCCAGTCATGAATGGCACGGACCTTAACTGGGTCCATCTCCACAGTAGAAGGGGAAAAAATAAAACCCAAAAAAGAAACCTTCTGTACCCCAAAGATACATTTTGAGCCCTTCACAAATAGAGCATTCTCCCGCAAAACCTGAAACACCATCCTGACCTGGTTCACATGGGACTCCCAATCATCAGAAAAAACCAAAATATCATCCAGATAAATAATCATAAATTTATCCAGATATTTCCGGAAGATGTCATGCATGAAGGACTGAAACACAGAAGGAGCATTAGATAATCCGAAAAGCATCACCAGGTACTCAAAATGACCCTCAGGCGTATTAAATGCCGTTTTCCATTCATCTCCCTGCTTTATGCGCACAAGGTTATACGCACCATGAAGATCTATCTTGGTGAACCAACTGGATCCCTTAATCCGAGCAAACAAATCAGACAACAATGGCAAAGGATACTGAAATTTAACAGTGATCTTATTCAGAAGACGATAATCAATACAAGGTCTCAGAGACCCGTCTTTCTTGCCCACAAAAAAGAATCCTGCACCAAGAGGGGACGAGGATGGGCGAATATGTCCCTTCTCCAAAGACTCCTTTATATAACTCCGCATCGCGGCATGCTCTGGCACAGATAAATTAAAGAGTCGTCCCTTAGGAAACTTACTACCAGGAATCAAATCTATAGCACAATCACAGTCCCTATGAGGAGGAAGGGCACTGGACCTGGCCTCATTAAATACATCCTGAAAGTCTGACAAAAACTCAGGGATCTCAGAAGGAGTAGAAGAAGCAATAGACACCAATGGAGAATCGCCATGAATCCCCTGACACCCCCAACTAGACACAGTCATAGCTTTCCAATCTAAAACTGGATTATGGGCCTGTAACCATGGCAGACCCAAAACGACAACATCATGCATTTTATGCAGTACCAAAAAACGAATCACCTCCTGATGTACAGGAGTCATGCACATGGTCACCTGCGTCCAATACTGAGGTTTATTCTCTGCCAATGGCGTAGAATCAATTCCTCTAAGAGGAATAGGATTTTCCAAAGGCTCCAGGACAAAACCGCAGCGCTTGGCAAACGACAAATCCATCAGACTTAAAGCAGCACCAGAATCCACAAAAGCCATAACTGAGTAAGAAGATAATGAACAAATTAAAGTCACAGACAAAATAAACTTAGGCTGAAAAGTACCAATGGCGACAGGATTAACTTTTTTCTTTAAACGTTTAGAGCATGCTGAGATAACGTGTTGAATCACCACAGTAGAAACACAACCCATTTTGACGTCTATGATTTTGTCGCTCGGCTCTGGTCAGAATTCTGTCACATTGCATAGAATCAGGTGACCGTTCAGACAGCACCGCCAAAGGATTATCAGATTTGCGCTCCCGCAAACGTCGATCAATTTGAATGGCTAGAGCAGGGGTCAGGAACCTTTTTGGCTAAGAGAGCCGTAAACGCCACATATTTTGAAATATAATTCCGCGAGAGCCGTACAATATGTTTAAAGGGCCATTGACAGATCAATCGCTCCAATGTTCACTTAGTACAGCAAGGAATGCTCCTCCCTGCTGTATAAAGCCACAACTGGACTGAAACAATGGTAATTAGCAGTAAAAAAATTAAATAAATAACTTACATTGTGAGCTTGTGATGCATGACATCAGTCCAGCAGTCTGGCTTCTTCTTTTTCCTGCGCATGACTGGAAGCTGGCATTCTTCCCACCTGATGTTGAGAGAATGCCAGCTTTGAGGCATTCGCAGAAGAAAGAAGCTGGAATGTTGGACATGTCACACAACGCATTGTCAGTTATGTCAATTATCTATTTTATTATTTTACAGCGAATTATTGTTTAGGTCCAGCGGTGGCTTAGTGCAGCAGAGAGGAACACTCCTTTGTGTACTAAGTGACCGCTGGAGCAATTGTATCTGTCAGTGGCCCTTTTAAAAGTGTTGGTCTTACAGAAAATGAACAAAAAAGAGAGGCTCAGACCCATAGGGAACTAAAGCATTTACTACTTAAAGTGGTACATACAAGCAGGCACACCCAGCGTAAGTTCTGGCGTCGGCACATTGGAGCGGAGCTGTGCAGCTCCATGTGTTCCTATGCGGCCGCACACTCCGCTCTGGAGTGCCGACGCCAGAACTTGGTTCCCACATGCGAGACACGGACGTGTTTCTCGCATGTGGAAACAAGCCCTAAGTGCCATTATACACAGGAGATCTGTACTTAGTATGCAGCGTCTGTGTATAGGTAATACATTGATCACCGGTGACATACACAGGACCTCAGTATATAGTATACAGTGTATAGGTAACACACTGACTCACCAGTGACGTCTCTAAGTGAAGTCCTTCATCTTTCATCCCGCACAGACCGCCATCACTTCATCCAGCCAGGACTCGTCTCTGCAGGAAATAACACAGTTATCACGAGTTCCACTTGCAGAACACATTACTTAATTTTCCCAACTTCTACATTACACCACATGAAGAAGGCGACATAGTGTCAATCTACACAGTAATAGGACCGCCCCGCCATTTAAAACAGTATACTCAAAAAATAAAATAAATACATCCCTGCAGTAATAATATCCCTTAATTAGCCCCTGTGGTAATAATATTCGCCATCCTGGCCCCCGTGTGTCTCATTCCTGGCTCCAGCCATATGTTCTCCCATCCTGCCCTCATGAGTATCCATCCTGCCCCATATGATCTTCCCATCCTGCCCCATCTGTCTCCATCGTATCCATCCTGCCCCATGATCCTGCCCCATCTGTCTCCAATCCTGCCTCCAGTGTCTCCAGTCATGACGCCATGTCTGTCATCCTGCCCCGTGTCTCCAATCATGCCCCGTTTCTCCATTCTGCCCGTGTCAAGCATTCTGCCCCTGTGTCCAGCTTTCTGCCCCTGTGTCCAGCTTTCTGCCCGTGTCCAGCTTTCTGCCCCTGTGTCCAGCTTTCTGCCCCTGTGTCCAGTTTTCTGCTCCTGTGTCCAGCGTTCTGCTCCAAAGTCCAGCGTTCTGCCCCAATGTCCAGCTTTCTGCATCAGTGTCCAGCGTTCTGCCCCAATGTCCAGCGTTCTGCCCCAGTGTCCAGCGTTCTGCCCGTGTCCAGCGTTCTGCCCCCATGTCCAGCTTTCTGCCCGTGTCCAGCTTTCTGCCCGTGTCCAGCTTTCTGCCCCTGTGTCCAGCTTTCTGCCCGTGTCCAGTTTTCTGCTCCTGTGTCCAGCTTTCTGCCCCAGTGTCCAGCGTTCTGCCCCCGTGTCCAGCGTTCTGCCCCCGTGTCCAGCGTTCTGCCCCCGTGTCCAGCGTTCTGCCCCAGTGTCCATCGTTCTGCCCCAGTGTCCAGCGTTCTGCCCAAGTGTCCAGCGTTCTGCCCCAGTGTCCAGCTTTCTGCCTTAGTGTCCAGCGTTCTGCCCCCGTGTCCAGCATTCTGCCCCAGTGTCCAGCGTTCTGCCCCCGTGTCCAGCATTCTGCCCCCGTGTCCAGCGTTCTGCCCTCGTGTCCAGCGTTCTGCCCCAATGTCCCTTCTGCCCCCCTGTGTCCAGCTTTCTGCCCCCCTGTGTCCAGCTTTCTGCCCCCCTGTGTCCAGCTTTCTGCCCCCCAGTGTCCAGCTTTGTGCCCCCCTGTGTCCAGCTTTGTGCCCCCCTGTGTCCAGCTTTCTGCCCCCCTGTGTCCAGCTTTCTGCCCTGGCCCCCCCCCCCCCCCCGATCGCCGCTCTCAATAAAAAAAAAAACAAAACAAGTTTTACCTGACCGCGATCCTGCTCTGTCTGGTTATCGGTGGGGGCGGCCATCTTCCTGAGGCCGCGCGTGCGCAGGTGGAGCGCTCTGCTGCCTGGGGCTTCAGGAAAATGGCCGCGGGATGCCGCGCATGCGCAGATGGAGATCGCGGCGGCCATTTTTCTGAAGCCGAGATGCGAACAGGTAAATTCTGCGCCGCCGGCGACCCGCCCCCCGCATTGTGCCGCCCCCCGCATTGTGCCGCCCGGGGCGGCCCGCCCCCCCCGCCCCCCCTTCCTACGCCACAGGCTGTCTGCGAGCCAGATACGGCCATCAAAAGAGCCATATCTGGCTCGCGAACCATAGGTTCCCGACCCCTGGGCTAGAGCCATTGAATCATTTAGACCTGTAGGGATAGGAAACCCCACCATCACATCTTTAATGGCTTCAGAAAGACCATTTCTGAAATTTGCGGCCAGTGCACACTCATTCCATTGAGTAAGCACGGACCATTTCCGAAATTTTTGGCAATATACCTCAGCTTCGTCCTGACCCTGAGAGATAACCAGCAACATTTTTTCAGCCTGATTTTCAAGATTAGGCTCCTCATAAAGCAAACCAAGTGCCAGAAAAAACGCATCAACATTCACCAATGCAGGATCTCCTGGCGCCAGAGAGAAGGCCCAATCCTGAGGGTCGCCGCACAAGAAGGAAATAACAATCTTAACTTGCTGAGCGGAATCACCAGAGGAGCGAGGTTTCAGAGACAGAAACAATTTACAATTATTCCTAAAATTCAGGAATTTAGATCTATCTCCAAAAAACGGCTCAGGAATAGGTATTTTTGGTTCAGACATAGGGCTATGGATAACAAAATCCTGAATGCTTTGCACCCTAGCAGCAAGCTGATCCACACTAGAAGTCAAAGTCTGGACATTCATATCTGCAGCAGAGTTTCAGCCACTCAGAGAAAAAGGGGATGGAAGAAGCTAGGCAAACTGCAGCAACAAAAAAAAAAAAAAAAAAACTCAGAACTTCTTTTTAATCCCGCTTCTGCGATGCATTAAACATTTTCTTTGGGCCTGGCATTCTGTTATGATCCCAATGGCAGAGGATCTCTGATATTCCGGCAAGATAGCAAAAATTTAAATACTGCTCTAGGGAGGTGGAAACTGGGCTAACCGCATACCTGATCCTGACACAAACAACTAAAAGTAGCCGGTGAACGTGCCTACGTTGGTTCTAGACGTCTCGAGCCAGCCGGAGAACTGACTACCCCTAGAGGGGAAAAATAAGACCTCGCTTGCCTCCAGAGAAATTGAACCCCAAAGATATAGAAAGCCCCCAACAAATAATAACGGTGAGGCAAGAGGAAAACACAAACGCAGAGATGAACTAGATTCAGCAAAGTGAGGCCCAATAGTCTAGATAGCAGAAAATAGATAGTGGACTATGCGGTTAGCAGAAAACCCTACAAAACATCCACGCTGAACATTCAAGAACCCCCACACCGACTGACGGTGTGGAGGGAGAATATCAGCCCCCTAGAGCTTCCAGGGAGTCAAAAATCAAATGTAAAGCAAGCTGGACAAAAACACTGAATAATGCAAATGATCCAAATTGTACAAAACAGCTTTTCTTGCATGAGGCAGACTGAAAGGAATCCGGAGGAGACCAAATAGGTCTGGATACAACGATGCCAGGCAAGAGACTGAGTCCAGAGGAGACTCAAATAGGAAACACCCGCTGCTTAACGACACAGCTGGAGCTCAGGCCTGCAACAAGACATACCTAACACAATACCATTAGTGACCACCAGAGGGAGCCCAGAAACACAGTTCACAACAGAACTCTACCCCTAGACTCAGGATTAGAGTACAACTAGACCTCTTGTGCTCGACACTGCAACTGGGGTGTCAGCATAACCAAAATAATAATTTAGATGCACGGGAGTGCGAGCGGTGCCGCTCTGGCGGACACCACTAACCACCCAGGCTTGGGTAAGGGAAGCGCTGTGAAAGCGCACGGCGCTGCACTGGTGGTCACAGCAATCTGAAGCTGTATTGTGTGTCACGTGCTGATGGCTAAGTCGGGCGCTAGATAGCAATCATCCACCTTACGCGAGCAGTCATACACAAGGGAGGGGATAATTAATGAACGACTTTCATACATCAACACACACACGTTTACAAGTGTACACTAGCCTTTTATAGCTGCAGCAAGCACAGTACCTTCCCAGGAGGACCAATGGGAGGCTGTCACAGAAGTTGAGCACCTTCAGGACCTTCCTAGAGGACCAATGGGACTTGCTGCAGTATCTAAGCATGTGACCCTTGATCTCCAGCGAGAGATCTTGCCCTTGGCATGCTCAGCAGGGGAAAAGCAGGACTTAGCCCCAAAAACGTCTGCTCGCCGCTGCCCAGTACTGGCTACAATGGCAGAAGCTGTAAAGGCAGCAGTAACCCTTTGCACAGTCAGACTGAGCAAGACGTAGGGACCGACGTCTCCGCTGAGCAGACTACATTGCAGCTGGAGAAGAATGGGAGGCTGTAGCGGAGATGGGTCGAGATTCCCCCTGTGCAGAGGCGGGAACTCGACCCCTAACACATGCCCTCTGTAGTCCCACTGGCGGTGTCTGGTTATCTAGATTTTTTTCCTGTAAAATTTTCCACCATGCGCACAAAAAAGGCAAAAGCATGCAAAACGAATGCAAAAGCATGAAAACACCACGTTTTTTAAACCACATGCGTTACCGTATGCATCTAAAAACGCTGCGTTTGTACGCATTTCCATGCGTTTTTTCCTTCATTTGCGGTTGGGGATTTAACGCTGCGGATACTAACGCAAACATGAAACTAGCCTTAGCTAGACATTTTGACCATGTGCTATGAGCATCCATAAAGGTAATTAAGTAATCCATCAAGGGTCTCTCATTGGCCTTTTTTTAAAGACTGATGCAATTTACTAAAATTGACAGTCTGCTTTTTCAATCCTTTTTTTGAACAGCTGCAATATTTACACCTATCCATACTCTTGCATGTTCACTAATTATATTTGTATAGCATTGTCCGGTAATGATAGTGTACGCATTTAATATTGTGTGACCCCACAATCATAGCTATTGCTTTGTTGCACAGCATCATCACACAGTAAGGTACTCCACTCAGTCATGTCACATTTTAAATTACCCATCTGGTAGCATGCTACAGCAAATGAAACAAGATTTGAAATGTTTGTTTGAGCTCTTTCAAAGCTTTTGCATGAATCAAGAATGACAATTTCCTTTGTTTTAAATATAATTACTCCTAAGCACAGTGCTGTCCAGTTCCATATACATCTGTATTAAAAAGAACTAGCAAAATATCCTTATTAAGGGCATGGTTGTTTGCTAGTAAACTGTAGAATAAACTACTGCACCCTCTCACAACGCTCGGATAAATGTAAACTGGACACAACAATATTTTTTCTGTATACTTCAATTTACAAATAAAGTTCATAATGGCTTCCTCTACAGCTTCTCCACAGAGCCATACAAATGGTTCAAGGGTTTCTTTTATCTCCTCCTTCAGATTTTCAAATAGAGCAAGGTCATCTTTTTTAGGTTCCACATTCCATGGTTCAATAATCAAGTCAACTTTCATTGCCATGTTTTTTTTTGGCGTTGAATGTTTTAGGAATAAATTACCAGTGGTATAATAAGAATCGGGAGCAGGTAAAATATAATCATGATCATCCAGCTTTGGCTTCTTTCTTTCAGATTTTCTGCTTCTGCCTCACTTTCTTTTTAGAAGCAAACTCAATGAGTAGGTATGTTTGTCATTCCCATCATTTAGACCAACTGCCATTTCAGCTGCGATAATATGGTAGAATTTTCCAGTACTGTGACAAGAGCATGTTGGTTCTGGTGCAAGTTTTACAGCTTGAACTTTAGGACCCCTGAAGTCTCTAATTGTGAATGTAGATGCTGTGGACAAAGTGAAACAAGTCCAGAGTTAACAATCATTCTAGCAATTGATGTCTGTGTCAGTCTGAAATTTTTATCTTTTTCCGCAGTAAAAACAGAAGCTGGAACTTCTCCATTAATGGCCTCAACAATTTTTTCTAGTTCATAAAATTTGGGAAAATCTACCTCACTGAATAAATAGGAAAATTGATCTTTCACATGGTATTTCCCCATGTTACAATACACTCGCTGAAATTGAAAAGGTAAAAACACTACGTATGGTACATTGCAAGCACTAGTCCATCAACTGGTAATTCTTTCCAATCAGTTTGTTCTTTCACCATTTTGTCAAAGCTCTCACTTATATTGTTTGTTGCTGTGCGGTCTTTTCTAAATACAGCAAACTGTTCTGTAAAGAAATTTGTTGAGGGCTTTGGCAAAGCTATCTTGAATTGGTGATCAATGTTTGTTTTAAAGGCACTGCTCCACGTTTTTCTGTAGTGTTCATATTTTTGATTGTAGCCCTCAATACAATTGCTGTTAATTAGCTGAATCATATGATCCCTAAGGACTTTCAGATCATCTTTTTTTTCCCACCATGATTCCGAATCCATAAAGCAAAATCTCTTAATATATGGTTGACACAGTGCACATTTTTTATTTGTGGAAAGTGTTTCTGCAGTGATCTTATAATTCTCTATTAGTGACCAAAGACGCCAATGTCATATTTTTGCAGTGTAGCTGGTGGAGAATTTCATTTAAAAAAGGAAGAATGCAACAGGGAATATAGGATCACTTACTAATGCTACATTTCTCATAACCAATGGAGACAGATAAAAATCTATGTTAAAAGTTGTATCATATGATAGCAATTGCGGCAAACTAGGATCTTGACAGGACATCTGAATAAGAGTACATGCTTCTTTGATTATGTGTGGATGACCAAATAAAACTGTAAGTTCTGGAAAAATTTGAATTCTAATAAAAAATGAATCCAATTGATAGAATAGCTCAAACAGAATATTTCATCATTAAAGATTTTCTTCTCCTTATTTAATTTGTAGCCCACATTTTGAACCTGTTTTAAATCACGTGGTAAAACCACAGGCATATGCTGTGTGTTAAAAAAGAAAAGATTTAGATAGCACTCACCAGTCCTTAAAACTTCATGCTTTATTCAGATACTTAAAACATCATGGCTTGGAGAACGGGTTAACCATAGCTCCCAACCGTCCCTCATTGTGCGGGACTGTCCCGGTTTTGAGCCTTTGCCCTGCACTCCCGCACGGGACGCTCTGATCCCGCAGACAGCAGGAGTGAGAAGCAGCCAACACACTCCCTTGTGTTAAGCCATGCCCCGGGCCCTTACCCTTCCATATGGCTGCCTGCTTTCTGCGCACAGGACCTGTGATGAGGTCACAGGAGGGGAGGAGTCAGGGGTCACATGATCGGGACCTCCGTCCGTGGATTGCAGGACTCGGCTGTGCTGGTTGCCACATAGTGCTGCACGATGATGAGGTAAGTAATGCCTTGTGTGGGGTCAGGAGGTGCACAGTGTGGATGTAGCAGAGCCGTGTGTGTGCGAGGTGTATGGAGCGGAGCCGTGTGTGTGCGAGGTGTATGGAGCGGAGCCGTGTGTGTACGAGGTGTATGGAGCGAAGCCATGTGTGTGCGAGGTGTATGGAGCGGAGCAATGTGTGTACGAGGTTGATGTAGCAGAGCCGTGTGTGTGCGAGGTGTATGGAGCGGAGCCGTGTGTGTGCGAGGTGTATGGAGCGGAGCAATGTGTGTACGAGGTTGATGTAGCGGAGCCGTGTGTGTGCGAGGTGTATGGAGCGGAGCCGTGTGTGCGAGGTGTATGGAGCGGAGCCGTGTGTGCGAGGTGTATGGAGCGGAGCCGTGTGTGTGCGAGGTGTATGGAGCGGAGCCGTGTGTGTGAGGTGTATGGAGCGGAGCCGTGTGTGCGAGGTGTATGGAGCGGAGCCGTGTGTGTGCGAGGTGTATGGAGTGGAGCCGTGTGTGCGAGGTGTATGGAGCGGAGCCGTGTGTGCGAGGTGTATGGAGCGGAGCCGTGTGTGTGCGAGGTGTATGGAGCGGAGCCGTGTGTGTGCGAGGTGTATGGAGCGGAGCCGTGTGTGTATGAGGTGTACGGAGCGGAGCCGTGTGTGCAAAGTGTACGGAGCGCAGCCGCGTGTGTAGGAGTAGCTATGTGTGGCCATTATATGGTACGAAGTATCATGTGCGGCCATTATACAGAATGGAGCATCATGTGCGGTCATTATACAGTATGGAGTATCATGTGTGGCCATTATACAGTATGGAGCATCATGTGCAGCCAATATACAGTATGGAGCATCATGTGCAGTCATTATACAGTATGGAGCATCATGTGCAGTCATTATACAGTATGGAGTATCATGTGTGGCCATTATACAGCATGGAGCATCATGTGCAGCCAATATACAATATGGAGCATCATGTGCAGTCATTATACAGAATGGAGTATCATGTGTGGCCATTATACAGTATGGAGCATCATGTGCGGTCATTATACAGTATGGAGCATCATGTACAGTCATTATACAGTATGGAGCATCATGTGTGGCCATTATACAGTATGGAGCACTGTGTGGCCATATTTTTTTTTGTTTAGAATTATTGTATATGAAAGTGTGATCAGCAGTGCTAAATGGGTGTGGTTGGGACGTGGATATGGGTGTGACTAATTATGAATGGGTGTGGTCAGAGGCATGGCCTAAAATTTGCCACGGCGCGTGTTGCGCGCCGCAAACTTTGTCCCTCTTTCCCATCTTCAAAAGTTGGGAGGTATGGGTTAACAATGTGTGCGAGCCAGTGCTGACGACGGCCGTTTCGCGCTGCATGGCGCTTCAATGGGTCAGTGTGTCAGAGGAGCTGACAGAAAGAGAAATAGCTGAGCCCTGGGACGCCCCTCCCTCTGTAACCACTTCCCACCACAACAAAATGCATATAAATCATTAAAAACATTGCAATATTGTATGTACTTAACCCTCTGAGTGATCATTCGGGAAAAGATTTTCAGATATCACTAAACATTACATTATCAACCTGGATGCAGTGATGATATCCAAGTACTATCATACTAGGCTTACTTCAAAAAAAAAAAAAAAGGAATCACATGTAACAATTAAATCTCACCATGCTCCCTGGTCTGCCTCTTTGCTGTACGTCGGCCTCTTTTTCCATAAGAATAATAATCTTTATTTTTATATAGCGCTAACATATTCCGCAGCGCTTTACAGTTTTGCACACATTATCATCGCTGTCCCCGATGGGGCTCACAATCTAAATTCCCTATCAGCAGGGGTGGGATTCAGCCGGTACGACCCGGTACGGGGCAGCCGTTTACTAAAATTTCTATCTGCCAGCGTTCCGGTAATTGAAAATGGTTACCACGCCCCCGGACCGCCTCCGGACGGGTTGCTGTGCTGCTGGTGGGGATTGTTCACCCCGGGAGGAGCGGGACCCAATCGTGGAAGAAGGGGTCCTCCAGGCTGTGTGACCCGATCGCGGCAGAACTAGATAAGAAAAAAAAGTTCACTCACCTCACCGCCGGGTTCCTCCGTCCAG
The DNA here is from genome assembly GCF_051348905.1 of Ranitomeya variabilis. Classification (NCBI taxonomy): domain Eukaryota; kingdom Metazoa; phylum Chordata; class Amphibia; order Anura; family Dendrobatidae; genus Ranitomeya; species Ranitomeya variabilis. The sequence goes on along the minus strand of NC_135232.1, from coordinate 819,241,253 downwards.
CAGCAGCCTATCAGCTTGCGATCCCGGGACGAGCCTCCTACACGGGACGACGTGACGACGTCACTGTACACGTCGTTCCGTGCAGGGAGCTTTCTCCGGCACCTCGTAGGCTGCGGCTGGGAGCGAGAATACTGTCTACAGGGAGTGAGAAGACTGCAGCGAGAGAGGAGAAGACTGCAGAGAGAGAGGAGAAGACTGCAGAGAGCGCCGTTTGTAAGTATGGGAGTTCAAACATTTTTTTTTTTGCATGGGGCAGTGTGGCTATTGGGGGCGCTATGACTATTGGGGGCACTGCCGTGGCTATTAGGGGGCACTGTGACTTGGGGCACTGTTGTGGCTATTAGGGGGCGCTGTGACTATTGAGGGCACTGTTGTGACTATTAAGGGGCACTATGGTGGCTATTAGGGGGGCACTATTACTATTGGGGGCAGTGTGGTGGCTATTAGGGGGCACTGCTACCATCTTGGTTGCTCTTCTCTGCACTTGCTCCAGTATATTGATGTATTTCTTAAATTGAGGCTCCCAGAACTGTACACAGTATACAGGTGAGGTCTGACCAGGGCAAAGCATAGCGGGATAATCACCTCCCCTGATCTAGATTCAATAGTTGTCTTGATACATCCCAGAATGTTGTTTATTTTTAGTGACCAACTGTAAAGCTACTGGCTCCAAACACAGTGGACGCTACATTGACTTTATAGAAGACGCTTCAAGGTTTGACCAAACCTTTTGAATCATTTACACACAAAATGAAGAGACAATCTACACTTTTGTCTTTTTTCCACACTGGAAACAAGAAGGGAAGAATTGAGGAAGTGAACATTGGTGCTAGTACTTCAAATGCCAATAAAGCATCTGAAACTTGTGGCAATATTGTTCATGGTACCAATGTTAACATTGGCCAGAACACTGATTCATGTGGTGCCAATGCTTTACATGAACTGGACAGTGATGTACAAGATGATAATGTTAGAAGGAACATGGGAAATGTAGTAGCTGAATCGGATGTCATAAGTGAGATTAGCAGTGATTTACATGGTGTTGCTGACGTTCTATGTGATCATTCTGATGACACTGCTTCAGCTATACATGATAGCAGCATCGTGGATGGTCAGAGTTCAGTTTCTGATGCTTCATTAGAGACCCAGCCGCTTAGTGTTCCATGTTGGTCACAAAAACAAATTGACTTCACAAACTTGCATCCATGGGTCAAACTAAAGGATGGAAAACTGGGGTGTACTGTGTGCAGTAAAGTTGGAAGCTCATTAGGAGCTGAAAGGGCCAAATTATGTCATCTTTCTGAGGAGTGGAAGACTTTTTCAGTGAAGCCATGTGGAACCCTGAAAAAAAACCAGCAATCCTCTTTTCGCAAAAAAATTAGAGAACATGCAATGTCCAAAGCTCATAATAAAGCAGAGGAAATTGTTAATGCCGCTAAAAATGATGCACTAGTAAAGGCACTTGACCTGGTCCATGAGAAGGCATTGGCTTCCACTGTAAATGTTTTTCATGTTGTTTATAGCCTAGCGCTGCATAATCGGCCTATGTCTGACATACAAGGGCACGTTGAACTGTTGCAAACCATTGGTGTGGACCTTGGAGTAGGCCTTCATTCTAGGAAGACTGCTATAACAATAATCCAGCATATATCCTCCGAAATGAGGAAGTCTTTGTTTTCGAAAATAATTAGTTTCAGGTCTAAATTTTCCATTGTAACTGATGAATCGTCAACTGTGTCACAGAAAAGTGTGCTTGTGATCTACATCCGTTGTGAGCTTCCCGATGCTCCAGAGCCTGTTAACATCTTTGTAGATTTAAAGGAGCTTGAATGTACTAGTGCTGACTCAATAACCAATGCCCTGTTTGCCTGCTTGAAGGAGAATGGCTTTGACCAGCAGTATATGCAAGAAAATTTAATTGGATTTTGCTCTGATGGGGCTAGTGCCATGTTGGGGAGTAAGTCTGGTGTGGCTTCCAAAATTCAAAAAGCATTCCCAAATGTAGTCATATGGCACTGCTTAAGCCACAGAATACAGCTTGCACTTGATGATGCTGTTAAAACAGTTTCTCAAGTTAATCACTTTAAAATGTTTCTGGAAAAAATCTACAGCATCTACCATGTTTCTAACAAACAATATTCTCAGCTCCACAATATTGCAGCAGATTTAGAATTGGAGATTATTAAGATAGGTCGAATTCTAGGACCTCGGTGGGTGGCATGTAGTGTCCGTGCTGCCAAAGCAGTGTGGAGAGCATATCCAGCTTTGTACCAGCATTTTTCCAGCTCTAAGTCTCTCATCGGAATGGCAAAAAAGATGGCTAACATTTCTTTTTTAAAAGATCTAGCTTTAATGATTGATATTCTTGATGAACTAGCACTTTTATCACTTGCTTTACAAGAAAGGGAGGTATCTGTAGTGAAAGCTGACCGACTTCTCTGCAGGTGTATTAGGGCACTTCAAAACTTAAAAGATTGTCCCGGAAAGTATGAGGTACAGGCTGGTACTATTATCCAAACCGAGCCATTTAAAAGTATTCCTTTTGAATCCAGTGAGAAAAATACTGCCTTTCCAAGAGCGCTCTTAATTCAGTGTGTCATAGACAATATGCAAAGCCGCTTGTTTTCCACTGCAAATAGTCGACTAATGGACAGTGACACACGTGAACACAATGCGGACCACTACAAACATTTACTGTCCCTATTCTCTTTGCTTGAGCCTGAATCGTGGACAGCTGATGTTACATTGTCACCGTGGCGAGAAGGGGAACACAAATTGGAACAATTAAGTCAGCTAGTCAAATATCAGATTCCAATAAACGATTTCCGTGACTTTGTTGATAACCGATATCTTTCAAATCGCTCTATGCCGCCTTCCATTCAGCAGGCCAAAAAAATAGTTCGAGTCATCGCTGTTAGTAGTGCAGAGGCAGAAAGAGGGTTCAGTATTATGAACAATATAGCTACACATGAGAGAAGCGCACTCACTGTATCTAATATATCGCATCTGATGACTGTGAAGATACTTGGGAAACCTGTGACGGATTGGGAGCCGCTTAAATATGTCAAATCCTGGTTACGGAAGAAACACCATACTGCCACAGACCAGAGAGTGCGAAAAGCCCCCAAAATTCAGCATGATGATCATTCAACAGCTATATGGTCATTGCTGTAATTCTGATAGCACTTCAGTTGAGTCAAAGGGATACCTCCCTGGATTCTCCATTGAGTACTATAACCTAGATTAGAGGACTTATAGTGAGTGGCAGGTTCCCTTTAGAGGGCATTGTTTTTGTTAATATTGTTAATATTGCGATCCGTGGGCTGTAAAGTTCGATTTACCTTGTTGTAAGGTTTATATTGTATACTGTTTATTATAAAACTTTTAAATACTTTTATAAAAGAAAATTAAACTTTTTTATATTATATTACAGTATTAAACTTTTCTTTGGTTAGAATCCTTGAATACTGTTTTTGCTTTCAAGTGAGTACTACATAGTTTACTGTTTCATACTTCTACTTTAGTAATTTAACTAAGGATGTTGTGGACTGATCAGCTAAAGCACCTTGTACACGGACAATTGTCCTGTGCAGTACATTTGCTTTAGTCGTTTGTTTCTTTGAATGACTTTAATACCGTATGTCACAACGTATTCTTGTCATTAAGGGAGACAAACTGCTTCCAAAAATATGAATAGTGCCACTGGGCGTGGCTTATTAGTATGGGCGGGGTTATTGAAAATGGGCGTGGCCAAAATTACGGCCGCCGCGACTTAGAGGACCTGTTGTTAAAAATTTGAATCCCACCCCTGCCTATCAGTATGTCTTTGGAATGTGGGCGGAAACCAGAGGACCCGGAGGAAACCCACGCAAACACGGAGAGAACATACAAACTCTTTGCAGATGTTGTCCTTGGTGAGATTTGAACCCAGGACTCCAGCGCTGCAAGGCTGCAGTGCTAACCACTGAGCCACCGTGCTGCCCATCAGAATACGGACATATCTACTCTATCATTTAGTCCTATTGGGCCCATCGCACCTGTACGCATAATCCATTTAGCTTCTCGCTGTAGTAATAGTTTATGCAAGTTTCCGCCTCTAGGTGGCAGTACAACTTTCTCCAAACCTGCAAACATTAGGACCTCTGGATCTCCCCCGTGTTTATCCTTAACGTGACTGATTAATCGTGGGACACCCTTTCCTCTTGTGATGGATTTGTAGTGCTCTCTGAATCGTACGTACAGGGGGCGTATTGTCTCTCCTATGTAAAAAGACCCACAGGTGCATAAACACATATACTACAAAATCTGTTTTGCACGATATAAATAGCGACACTGTATGTGTGATTGCCCCCATACGAATTTCTCGATCTGTCTTATGGAACTTGCAGTATGGGCAATGCCCTTTTTTCTAGTTTCCTTTAGGAATACCTCCATTCAGCCAATTGTTATTTCGTTTACCTGTGCGGTTTTTTACCAAAACATCTCTAAGTCTAGTGCTGCATTTGCATGAAATAGGAGGCCCTCTTGCTACAATCTCTGTCAGATCTTAATCCCTCCCCGGGATATGCCAATTCCTTCTTATGGAGGATCGTATTTGCTGTTCCATGGGACCATACTGGAAACTAAAGGCTAGTCTTTTTTCATGCTTGTCCCTTATTACCATATTCCCGTCTTTTTCCTATTCATCACATTTTCCTCTACCCTTGCCATAGCTGCATTTAACATAGTACTGGGGTATCCCCTCTGTTAAAATCTGTTGACTAGCTCCTTGGCCTGTCTCTCATATCCTTCCTGTGTGTTGTTCATTCTTTTAACCCTTAGGAACTGGCTGTATGGTAAGGACTGTTTAGTGTGCACTGGATGAAAACTAGTGTAATGCATCATTGAGTTGGTGGCTGTAGGTTTACGATATACAGAAGTACAAATGGATCCTTCTTTCACTTCAACCAACACATCGAGAAACCCCATGCATGTTCCCCCATAATTCGACATAAAGGACGTTCATGTTATTAGTCTGATTCAGATATGATACAAACTCTTGAAACGGTGGTTCCGTGCCGTCCCATACAATAAACACATCATCGACGTATCGAAGCTAGGTCTTGATATATCTCAGATATGGATTTTGTAAGGCATATATGTATTTTTCCTCGAAATAACTTAGGAACAAATTTGCAAGGGTGCACGCTGCCGGAGTCCCCATCGCGGTCCCCATCTTTTGCAGATACCATGTTTCCATGAAAACAAATGCATTATGCGTGAGGATATAATTTATGCTCTAAAAACAAAATCTGGCAAGTTCTGTATATTGTCTAAAAATGCATTACTGTCGTTCAAGTAAGATGGTATGCTTTTTAACATAGGGCTTAGTAGCCAATCAAGGTACTGGGAGAGGGGCTCTGTAAGAGATCCTATTCCAGACACGATTGGGCGTCCTGGTGGCGAGACTTTTGATTTGTGGATTTTCGGCACATGGTACCAATGGGGCCTAGTGGGGAACTCCAGCAGCAGCCTCTCCGCTTTCTTTTGAGAGATAACCTGCAATTCCACATATTTCTTTAATAGGGATCTAAGTTCATGACTGAATTTATGTTTTGGATCACTCTGTAATCTACTGTACACATTAGTATCCATAAGTTGTCTCTCCGCTTCTGATATGTAAAGAGACCTAGGTAACAGCACTACATTGCCCCTTTGTCTGCTGGTCTTACTAATGTATCCTCCCAACTTTTAATTTCCATCATGGCATTCTTTTCTGCACTAGTCAAATTTGATGGTACTGTGGGATATACTAACGCCTCTATATCCCTGATGACATGTGACGGTGATATGGGAGGCATGTATGTGGAGGGGACACCCCCCAAGAAGGGGGCAATCTTACCAGAAGTGTTTTGTGTTGCCTCCACATATGTGTCCGTCAAACTGAGTAACAATTTTGCATCCTCACTGTCATCCAGTGGTGCCTGTGAATTCACTATGAATCCCAATGGACCTATACTACAAGGCTGTTCCCCTTCCAATATAGCACTGTTGCTTGATTTAGAAACAAAGGTTTTATGCAAATGAATCTTTCTCACAGATTTAAATAAATCAATTTTAAAGGCGGTCAAGTCAAAATTCTCAGGGATACAGTACCCCAATCCTTTGGATAACAGGGAAATATGTGCAGGTTTCAGTATATGGTTGGTTAAATTTACAACTGTTTCTTCTGCTGGCAATACTAATGTTTGGGTTTCCAAGAGACATGTCTCCTTATGCGATTCCAGCCGGTTGCGTCTCTTCCTCCCTCCCCTCCGTGTCTTTCTCATAAAGGGAGTTCGGCACTATGTACAGTACAGACCAAAAGTTTGGACACACCTCATTTAAAGATTTTTCTGTATTTTCATGACTGAAAAATGAACATTCATACTGAAGGCATCAAAACTATGAATTAACACATGTGGAATTATATACTTAACAAAAAAGTGTGAAACAACTGAAATTATTTCTTATATTCTAGGTTCTTCAAAGTAGCCACCATTTGCTTTGATGACTGCTTTGCACACTCTTGGCATTCTCTTGATGAGATTCAAGAGGTAGTCACCGGGAATGGTTTTCACTTCACAGGTGTGCCCTGTCAGGTTTAACAAGTGTGATTTCTTGCCTTATAAATGGGGTTTGGACCATCAGTTGTGTTGTGCAGAAGTCTGGTGGATACACAGCGGATAGTCCTACTGAATAGACTGTTAGAATTTGTATTATGGCAAGAAAAAAGCAGCTAAGTAAAGAAAAACGAGTGGCCATCATTACTGTAAAAAATGAAGGTCAGTCAGTCCGAAAAATTGGGAAATCTTTGAAAGTGTCCCCAAGTGCCATTGTAAAAACCATCAAGCGCTACAAAGAAACTGGCTCACATGAGGACCGCCCCAGGAAAGGAAGACCAAGAGTCACTTCTGCTTCTGAGGATAAGTTTATCCGAGTCACCAGCCTCAGAAATCACAGGCTAACAGCAGCTCAGATTAGAGACCAGGTCAATGCCACAAAGAGTTCTAGCAGCAGACACATCTCTACAACAACTGTTAAGAGGAGACTTTGTGCAGCAGGCCTTCATGGTAAAATAGCTGCTAGGAAACCACTGCTAAGGACAGGCAACAAGCAGAAGAGACTTGTTTGGGCTAAAGAACACAAGGAATGGACATTAGACCAGTGGAAATCTGTGCTTTGGTCTGATGAGTCCAAATTTGAGATCTTTGGTTCCAACCACCGTGTCTTTGTGCGATGCAGAAAAGGTGAACGGATGGACTCTACATGCCTGGTTCCCACCGTGAAGCATGGAGGAGAAGGTGTGATGGTGTGGGGGTGCTTTGCTGGTGACACTGTTGGGGATTTATTCAAAATTGAAGGCATACTGAACCAGCATGGTTACCACAGCATCTTGCAGCGGCATGCTATTCCATCCGGTTTGCGTTTAGTTGGACCATCATTTATTTTTCAACAGGACAGTAACCCCAAACACACCTCCAGGCTGTATAAGGGCTATATGACCAAGAAGAAGAGTGATGGTGTGCTACGCCAGATGACCTGGCCTCCATAGTCACCAGACCTGAACCCAATCGAGATGGTTTGGGGTGAGCTGGAACGCAGAGTGAAGGCAAAAGGGCCAACAAGTGCTAAGCATCTCTGGGAACTCCTTCACGATTGTTGTAAGACCATTCCCGGTGACTACCTATTGAAGCTCATCAAGAGAATGCCAAGAGTGTGCAAAGCAGTCATCAAAGCAAAAGGTGGCTACTTTCAAGAAACTAGAATATGACATATTTTCAGTTGTTTCACAATTTTTTGTTAAGTATATAATTCCACATGTGTTAATTCATAGTTTTGATGCCTTCAGTGGGAATGTACAATTTTCATAGTCATGAAAATACAGAAAAAATTTTAAATGAGAAGATGTGTCCAAACTTTTGGTCTGTACTGTATATCAGCTGTGTCCACTGGTAGCCTATCCATCGAACCACTCAGAGCCATTGCACCTTCACTCAGACTAGAATCCGATTCCGTTGCCAAATAATCCGGTTTTTGCATTTGATTCCGATTTCTCTTCTTATTCCTTGTCTTGTTCCACCTAGAGAGGTTTGTGCCAAATGGTGTCTCATCACCCATAGTTTTGCGCTTATTCCATGAGAACACTTGTCCCGTCTCAAAATCAATTTTATCCTGCAAAAACTTGTCACGTTTTCTTTTTTTAACATCTGCTTGTATGGGGATTAATCTATTGTCCAGTCTCTTATTGAACATGGCCCATTGATTGTCAGTAAGCCTACTGCGTAGTTCCTCCTGAGTCTTCATCATATCCGCATTCACTACTTCGTTATTATGGAGATTACCCTTCAAAATTAAGTTCACCAGCTCTTGCGAGCATCTTAGCATTATCTTCTCCCATTCTATACAAAAAGTGTCTCCTTCACCAAAGTGTGATATCTCCTTCCAGACTCTCAAACCACGGGGTACCCGCCCGCTTTCTACATATGATTTCAACTATTTATTAGTCCAGAAGAGTCTTATTTCCCTCTCAGCTAGGTTAGTCAGTTTGTACTCCAGAGATTTAGTACTCAACGAATGCACTTCATCACACTACTCGCACTCCTTAAAGTAACCCTTTACGTTCTCTCTACCAGCCTGCAGGCCTTGTCTGACTGGTGCGGTCTCTGATTCCATCTCATTAGACGTCATTGGGAACAATTATCCACTGTGGGCCACCTGTGCTGTCTGCCACTGAAGATAGCGTGCTCAGTCTGTATGCAGTCTTCAAATACCAAAAGAAAAAAGGGATTTATAAAATGGCACTGCTTTGGGGCTAGAGCTCAACATGCACGGTTGTTACCCTCTTCGTTGGATTTCTGTTATACCGCATTTCTAGGCTCCGGGTGCTCATCCAGAAAAGCAAGACATTTCGTGTGCAAAAAAAATAGCACTCACCGGTCCTTAAAAGTTCATGCTTCATTCAGATACTTAAAACATCATGGCCTGGAGAACGGGTTAACAAGGTGTGCGAGCCAGTGCTGAGGACAGCCGTTTCACGCTGCATGGCACTTCAATGGGTCAGTGTGTCAGAGGATCTGACAGAGAGAGAAATACCTGAGCTCTGGGACACCCCCCCCCCCCCCCCCCTCTGTAACCACCTCCCACCACAACAAAATGCATATAAAACATTAAAAACATTGCAATATTGTACGTACTTAACCCTCTGGGTGATCATTCGGGAAAAGATTTTCAGATATCACTAAACTTTACATTATCTACTGTGGTGCAGTGACCAATCTTACAGCCAGGGGGCGCTGTGGGTGCGCTGCAGGATGCGCTTGGATGTATAACTGTGGTGGTGAGAGAAAGTCCGGCAGGATTATAAATGGCCGGTATGTGTGTCGCAGAGGAGGACACTCTGCGCTGTCAGTCTAAAGTTATGTTGTGTTCTGGGACCTGTAGTCCCACAACTAATTGTGTAGTTCTAATGGGAGACTGGCAGGGCTAGTTATGAGAGATGGGAGGGTCAAACTAGCCACACACACCCACACTCCCACCCAGGGGAGTGGTTACAGGTATGTAATGTGACCATGGTGTGGGTCACATGGTTCCAGTGTATGGATCCGTTTGGTCCACGTGGAAGGTCCTGGACGGTCGGTGTTGGAGTCTCCTCGCAGTGGAGAAGTCCTGGAAGCACCTGAGACCGTGGACCTAGTGGACGGTCAGTGTTGGAGTCTCCTGGCAGTGGAGATGTCCTGGAAGCACTGAAGAGAGTGAGACCTGTAATTGCCTGTGTGTTGGATTGTCTTGAAGTGGGCTGGGGTCCTGGAAGCACTGCTGAGGCTATGGACTGAATGCTCGAGGGTGTTGGATTGTCCTGGTATAGACTGGAGTCTTGCAAGCACCTGGTAAGAGTGTGATTCCTGGAATGGTCAGAGTGTTGGATTGTCCTGGGATGGACTGGAGTCCTGTAAGCACTTGGTAAGACCATGGACTGATGGCCTGTGTGGTGGAAGTGCCTGTGATTGGACTTCCTGGAAGCGCATGGAAAGGCTGCATCTACAGAGCCTGAGATGGTTTCTGTGTTGGGGAAGCTACAGTTCCTACTGTGGGTCTGGACTATCCGAGGGCCCTGGGCACAAGGACGGTGATCCCAGTGAGGCAGTTTCCCTGTGAACCAGCACTGGCAGGAGTCAGTGTGTGGAGCCGAAGCTCCTGAGAGGAAACCCCAGGTATGGGAAAAAAACCTGTAATATACGGCAGAGACGTATCTGCCATTGGAACAGACTGTCGGTGGTTAATATGTTCCGTTGATACATGCAATGAACTGTAATGAACTCTGCAGTCACCTGGTGACTGAAGAGATAAGGCGTGACTATTGAATGCTTTGTAAAGCCACACGTGTTAAAGTAACAGACTATGTGGAAGCTGGTGATGTGTAACCTGGCTTACGGTGCGGTTTATGACGCTTTAATAAACCGGAATGGACTTAATTTGTGTGAGATATAGTGCCTGTATGCGTTATTCCCGTGCAAAGCGAGTGTCCCCCAAAACCCGAAGTAAGGGAAACGCTACACTACCTGGATGCAGTGGTGATATCCAAGTACTATCATACTAGGCTTACTTAAAAAATCTTTTTTAAAAAAAAGGAATCGCATGTAACAATTAAATCTCACCATGCTCCCTGGTCTGCCTATGCTGTGTGTTAGGCTGCAACATATTGGCCAACAAACTGCTATAGGTCTTTTTACAGTTCTTTGATGTCATAATGTCTTTTTGAGCATCAGTGAACACTGTTTTCATTGTAGGAATGAAGGGCCGCTTTGACAGCTTCTGATTACCATGGGCTGAGGGTCTATGTAGTTTTTCATCACCGAGATGACATATAATCTGTTCATCTCTGTTGATTCTCTTAGAAAATATACATGTTTCTTGAAGCCAGACGATGTTTGATTTTTCACTCCATTTAGATCTTTAAGGTAGTAGTATTGTTTGATAATTGTAGGCAAATGTTTCATCTGTGAAGTCACATTAGAACCTTTGCAAACCCACCTGTACTGGTCATACTTGAAATCCATTTGAGGTGCCCTTTCCGGTGACTGTGAGCAGTACACATATACTTCTCCTTTAGGTAATACAGGGGGCATAGAAATAACTTTTGATTCATTTAGTTCTGTCTTACTTAGAAGCTTGACAACTACATCAAATGCTAATTGCTCATGCACTTCAAAAATATATGGGATAATTGTAGGTGACATTTTTAAGAGTCCTCTGAACTAGTTTTTCAGACTAGTATCTCTGTCAGTAGAGTTGAGCGACTTTTACTTTTTTAGGATCGAATCGGGTTTCGCGAACCAGGCGGCATTGCTTTGTTCAGTGGAGGACAACTGTAAGGAGTAGCTGACACAGTGAGTAGCCCAAAATAAGTAAGTAGGCTAAATGCAGTTCAAAATTGGTAACAGGAATAACCAGGCGGCATTGCTTGGTTCAGCGGAGGACAATTGTAAGGAGTAGCTGACACAGTGAGTAGGCCCAAATAAGTAAGTAGGCTAAATGCAGTTAAAAATTGGTAAAAGGAATAACCAGTTGACATTGCTTGGTTCAGCGGAGGACAACTGTAATGAGAGGCTGACACAGTGAGTAGGCCAAAATAAGTAAGTAGGCTAAATGCAGTTCAAAATTGGTAACAGGAATAACCAGGCGGCATTGCTTTGTTCAGCGGAGGACAATTGTAAGGAGTGGCTGACACAGTGAGTAGGCCCAAATAAGTAAGTAGGCTAAATGCAGTTCAAAATTGGTAACAGGAATAACCAGGCGGCATTTCTTGGTTCAGTGGAGGACAATTGTAAGGAGTGGCTGACACAGTGAGTAGGCCCAAATAAGTAAGTAGGCTAAATGCAGTTCAAAATTGGTAACAGGAATAACCAGGCGGCATTGCTTGGTTCAGAGGAGGACAATTGTAAAGAGTGGCTGACACATTGAGTAGGCCCAAATAAGTAAGTGGTCTAAATGCAGTTCAAAATTGGTAACACAAATAACCAGGCGGCATTGCTTGGTTCAGCGGAGGACAATTGTAAGGAGTGGCTGACACAGTGAGTAGGCGCAAATAAGTAAGTAGACTAAATGCAGTTCAAAATTGTTAACAGGAATAACCAGGCGGCATTGCTTGGTTCAGCGGAGGACAATTGTAAGGAGTGGCTGACACAGTGAGTAGGCCCTAATAATAAAGTAGGCTACATTCCTGCCAAATTTTTTTTCAGAAATAAACAGGTGACATAGCTAGGTACAGGGGTGGCCTCCTCTGCTGAGTAGCAGACAGTGGTAGTAGGCGCAACGTATTAACTGGTCTAAATGGAGGCCAGGGCCCCTGTATATTTTTACTATCATCTATCATTTCAACAAATTAGTATTGGCAGTGCCATTGAAGGATTTAACAGCACAGACTACACAGTGGTGGAGCAGGGAGAGGTAAGTATTGCAAGTGGTAGAGCACTGTTGGAGCTGGGGGGAACACTCTCTCGTGGGCTGCGGTACTGGCACAGGGCCTCTCATATTACGACGGTGTGTGTGACATTGGTTGTGCACCACCACCGTCAGAGACACTTCATTGTACTATGAGGGACCCTGTGCCAGTGCCGTCGCCCAAGAGTGGGCACACCCACCTGTCCAGGCAAACGGTACTCGCACGGGTGCTTGCGCCAGGTGGTGACCACGGCCCTGTGGGGGGAGTCAGCCCATTTAGGGAGGTATATAAATGGCCTATGGTGGACATTCAGCAGCTGCAAATGGAGGAATTGGAGAAGTCAGTAAGAGGAGGCCAAAAGCAAGACATTTTTCAGGCAAGCTACGTGTCAGCAGGGGAAGGTGGGGCCAAATAATTTGAAATCCATGATTGGTTCATTTTAATGAAGGTTAGATCATCAACATTTCGGGTAGCCAGACGTGTCCTTTTTTTGGTCAGTATTGAACCAGCAGCACTGAATACTCTTTCTGATCGCACACTAGCAGCAGGGCATGCGAGCTCCTGTAATGCATATTCTGCCAAATCAGGCCAGGTGTCTATTTTAGATGCCCAGTAATCAACGGGGAATGACCTGTGAGGGAGAACATCGATAAGGGAAGAAAAGTAGTTTGTATCCATACTGGACAAATGCTGTCTCCTGTCACTTTGAATCGATGCAGCAGTACCTGTCGTGTCAGCGGTCGTTGCGAAATCACTCCACAACCTGGTCATAAAACCCCTCTGTCCAACGCCACTTCGGATTTGTGCACCTCTAACACCTCTGCCATGTTGACCCCTACGGCTCGTGTGAGAACGATCACCGCCGCTGTGTGTTGGGAATGCCTGAACCAAACGGTCTACAAGAGTTGCTCAAGGTGCTCATGTGGCATGATATTTTGTAATTTTCCTTTATATCGTGGATCCAGGAGGCAGGCCAACCAGTAATCGTCATCCGTCATCATTTTGATAATGCGGGGGTCCCTTTTTAGGATACGCAAGGCATACTCAGCCATGTGGGCCAATGTTCCATGCGTCAATTCACTGCTTGTGCTGGGTTGAGGAGCACTTTCTTGCAAATCAACATCACTTGTGTCCCGCAAAAACCCTGTACCTGACCTTGCAACACCACCAGTTTCTATTGCCCCCTGAGAAGCATCCTCCTCCCATAAATATTCATCCCCATCATCCTCCTCTTCGTCCGCCACCTCGTCCAGGACAGTTCCCTGAGCAGACAATGGCTGACTGTCATCAAGGCTTCCCTCCTCCTTGGCTGCAGATGCCTGCTCCTTAATGTGCGTCAAACTTTGCATCAGCAGACGCATTAGTGGGATGCTCATGCTTATGATGGCGTCATCTGCACTTACCAGCCGTGTGCATTCCTCAAAACACTGAAGGACTTGACAGAGGTCTTGTAGCTTCGACCACTGCACACCAGACAACTCCATGTCTGCCACCCAACTGCCTGCCCGTGTAAGTGTATCCTCCCACAAATAAATTACAGCACGCCTCTGTTCGCACAGCCTCTGAAGCATGTGCAGTGTGGAGTTCCAACTTGTTGCAACGTCGATTATTAGGCGGTGCTGGGGAAGATTCAGCGATCGCTGATGGTTCAGCATATGGCTGGAGTGTACGGGCAACCGGCGGATGTGCGAGCAAAGTCTTCGCACCTTCAGGAGCAGGGCTGGTAACTCCGGATAATTTTTGAGGAAGCACTGCACCATCAGGTTTAAGGTGTGAGCCAGGCAAGGTATGTATTTCAGTTCTGAAAGGGCTATGGCAGCCATAAAATTCCTTCCGTTATCACTGACTACCTTGCCTGCCTCAAGATGTACACTGCCCAGCCATGACTGAGTTTCTTGCTGCAAGTACTCGGCCAGTACTTCCGCGGTGTGTCTGTTGTCGCCCAAACACTTCATTTGTAACACAGCCTGCTGATGCTTACCACTAGCTGTTCGATAATGGGACACTTCGTGTGCAACACTGGCAGCTGCGGATGGAGTGGTCGTGCGACTGCGCTCTGTGGACGAGCTTTCGCTTCTGGAGGAGAAGGGGTGGCGAATGCCTATAGCCAACTGTTTCCTAGACCGTGGGCTAGGCAGAACTGTCCCACTGTGGCTGTTCCCTGTGGACCCTGCATCCACCACATTAACCCAGTGTGTCGTGATGGACACGTAACGCCCCTGGCCATGCCTACTGGTCCATGCATCTGTTGTGAGGTGCACCTTTCCACTGACTGATTGCCTCAGTGCATGGACAATGCGGTCTTTGACATGCTGGTGGAGGGCTGGGATGGCTTTTCTCGCAAAGAAATGGCGACTGGGTAGGTCATAGCGTGGTACTTCGTAGGCCATCAGGTCTTTGAAAGTGTCGCTTTCAACCAACCGGTAGGGCATCATCTCTAACGAGATTAGTCTAGCAATGTGGGCGTTCAAACCCCGTGTACACGGATGAGTACTTTCTTTTCCTAACGAGAGTCTCTTGTAGGGTGAGCTAATCTGGAGAGCTGCATACGGTGGAACTAGCGGTGGTGGTGGTGGTGGACATGGCGGATTGAGAGAGGGTTGGTGATGGTATTCTTGATGTTGGCCTACATACAGTGTTTCCTACCAATAACCTTGTGATTCCCTGACTGCTTTGGCCTTGCGACGATACCTCCACATTTGCTGCTGGCGGTGTCCTAACCGGTGGGCTTACAGTGAGGGAAGCAATGTAGCGTTGCTGACTACCTTCATTCTAAGCAGATGCACCAACGGTACGTGACGTTTAGTAGTTAGTCCAGGCTTGCAAGTGCATGCTGGTTAAATGTCTACGCATGCACGTTGTATTTAAGTTTTGAAGATTCTTCCCTCTGCTAAACGTCTTTGAGCATTTCTTACAGATAACTTTGCACTGATCATTCGGATCTTGGTTAAAAAATTGCCACACTGCACTCTTCCTACTATCGAATACCTTTTCAGGCATTGCACGCTGTGCTACTTTCACCGGATGGCCACGCTGTCCTAGAACTGTTTTTGGTTTTGACACACGTTTTTGGCCTGATACGGGCCTGCCAGATGACAGCTGTTGCGATGTAGATGGCTGCTGCGGATCATCCTCCTCCGCTTCTGAGCTACTGGCAGCGGCACCCTCTTCCCCCAATGGCTGCAAATCTGGGTCAACAACTGGGTCATCTATCACCTCCTCTTCATTGTCATGTGCACCTTCCTCTGTGTCACCGTGTAAGGTGCTATAGCATTCGGGAGGGGGCACCATAGTCTCATCAGGGTCAGATTCTGGCTCAGTACACTGCGAGGGCAATGTAGTGATCTGAGTCAATGGAACAGCATAATAATCTAGCTGTGGCTGTGCATCAGTGCACTCCATGTCCGATTCATCTTGTAATGGGCAGTTAACAATTTCCCTTTCTAACCCAGGCACGGTATGTGTAAAGAGCTCCATGGAGTAACCTGTAGTGTCGCCTGACGCATCCTTCACTTTTGGTTTGGGTGAAGGACACAAGGAAATGTCTTGTTCCTGACCGGGAGCATCCACTGACGACTCGCTGCTTTTATATTTGGAACTTTCTGAAGAGGAGGCGAAAGAGCTAGAGGCTGAGTCAGCAATGAAAGCCAAAACTTTTTCCTGCTGCTGCGGCTTTAAAAGCTGTTTTCCTACTCCCAGATAAGGGAGCCTTCGAGGCCTTGTGTAGCCAGACGATGACGCTGGCTCAACTCCTCCAGCCTTAGGTGCTATTTTGCTTTTCCCACTACCACCAGATGCTCCACCACCACCACCACCACCATCAGTACCAGATGGCAACGACCGCCCACGGCCTCTTCCACCAGACTTCCTCATTTTTGGGAAAATTTAACCAAAATAACAACCGTTACATGGTACTGTAAAACAAGGTAGAAGGTGTATATAAACTTGTTGAAAATTTAAATCTCCCTTTTTATTTTGGGGAGACTGAACCACAACTCAGGCCCAGTGTATTTTACAACGCAATGTGAGTGGCAGCAAGTGACTGGCTGATATACGACAAGCTAAGAGGACTGAGGTATATCCACTTTGTGAGAATTTGAATCTCACGTTTTTTTGGGGGGAGACTGAACCCAATCTCAGGCCCAGTGTATTTTACAACGCAATGTGAGTGGCAGCAAGTGGCTGGCTGATATACGACAAACTAAGAGGACTGAGGTATATCCACTTTGTGAGAATTTGAATCTCACTTTTTTTGGGGGGAGACAGAACCCAAACTCAGGCCCAGTGTATTTTACAACGCAATGTGAGTGGCAGCAAGTGGCTGGCTGATACACCACAAACTAAGAGGACTGAGGTATATCCACTTTGTGAGAATTTGAATCTCCCTATTTATTTTGGGGAGACTGAACCACAACTCAGGCCCAGTGTATAAAACAACGCAATGTGAGTGGCATCAAGTGGTGGGCTGATACACCACAAACTAAGAGGACTGAGGTATATCCACTTTCTGAGAATTTGAATCTCACTTTTATTTTTGGGACACAGAACCCAAACTCAGGCCCAGTGTATAAAACAACGCAATGTGAGTGGCAGCAACTGGCTGGCTGATACACAACAAACTGAAAGACTGAGGTATAACCACTTTGTGAGAATTTCAATCTCACTTTTTTTTGGGGGGAGACTGAACCCAAACTCAGCCCCAGTGTATAAAACAACGCAATGTGAGTGGCAGCAAGTGGCTGGCTGATACACAACAAACTGAAAGGACTGAGGCATATCCACTTTGTGAGAATTTGAATCTCACTTTTTTTGGGGGGGAGACTGAACCCAAACTCAGGCACAGTGTATAAAACAACGCAATGTGAGTGGCAGCAAGTGGCTGGAAGATATATGAAAAAATACAAGGACTGTAGTACAATTACAATCTCCCTACAATGATCTCAGGACAAGTATGGCAGCAATAAAAAGGACTGCTGCACACAAAAGTGTGGACAAATAAACAAGATAACTATGTAGAAAGGAGCAACAGGATTTTTGTTTTTAAAAAAGCAGTTGGTTTGCACAGCAGTGGTGCAAACAGCAATGCAGCTATCAGGGAGCCTTATAAGGCAGCCTAATAAGCTACAGAGCTGATGCAGTAAGATGTAGCCTCCACTGTCCCTGCAAAACAAAGGTGGTGTTGGACAGTGGAAATCGCTACAGCACAAGCGGTTTGGGGGTTAATCTTCCCTCCCTAACTATGTCCCTTCTTCTGACGAAGCTGCAGCAACCTCTCCCTATGCTGAGATCGGCAGAAGATGGCGGTCGGTGTGCACGCCCCTTTATAGCCCCTGTGACGCAGCAGAAAGCAAGCCAATCAGTGTCATGCCCTTCTCTAAGATGGTGGGGACAGAGACCTATGTCATCACGCTGCCCACACTCTGCGTTCTCCTTTATTGGCTGAGAAATGGCGCTGAACGCGTCATACGAAACGCGACTTTGGCGTGAAGATCGCTGACTGCATGACCGATCCCACACTAGGATCGGGTCAACTTTGCTGAAAGTCGGCGATTTTTGAATTTGTCCGATCCGTTTCGCTCAACCCTATCTGTCGGCTCTTCCTCATTGCACAACTTTCAGAAAATGCTGACTCATACCCCTAAACTTATACATTTACATGCTCATCACATGATACAGGAGAACAGAGGAACAAGATAAAATGCACCAGATTTGAAAGTGGTTATAACAATGCATCACTCCCAGTCAGGATACATGGATCATAATTAGACCTCAATTAACATTCCCTGTCCTGCATATGGTAGAGGCATGTGTGTCTTTAATCCTCTCTGCAAGGGGTCTCACTTATATACATTATCACAAACAATTCGAAGTCACAACTTCAGTAACCTTATTCTACACTTTCATTAGAATGTAAAATGGGGTTTAGCGGGATAGGATGTGAGCACCTCTGCACAACAAGGTGGCTAATCCCAAGAGGCAACTAGAAATGGAAAAACACCTGATTAGGGGATTGTTAGTGCTGTAGCTCTTAGAAGGGCTAGGTGCCATTACTTTGGCCATTAGACATGGGGAATAATTTGACATGTGGTATTGTGTTTTCTTGCCCAACATTTTAGATTTGAAGAGATCTCAAGCTTAGGTAATATAATATACACCTGTTTATATGGGATATGTGTTCATTCCTCTATTATCTACATGTATCTCATGTTCGTTCCCCACCTATCAAGCTCAGGGAATATAATATACACCTGTTTATATGGGATATGTGTTCATTCCTCTATCATCTACATAAATTTCATGTTCATTCCCTGCCTATCAGGCTCAAGGAATATAATACACACCTGTTTATATGGGATGTGTTCATTCCTCTACCATCTACATATATTTCATGTTCATTCCCCACCTTTCTCAGCTCAGGGAATATAATATACACCTGTTATATGGGATATGTGTTAATTCTCCTATTCTCTACGTATATTTTATGTTCATTTCCCACCTATCATGCTTAGTGAATATAATATACACCTGTTTATATGGGATATGTGTTAATTCCTCTATTATCTGCATGCAGAGCCTTGCGAAAGTATTTGGCCCCCTGGAACTTTTGAACCTTTTCCCACATATCATGCTCCAAACATAAAGATACCAAATGTAAATTTTTGGTGAAGAATCAACAACAAGTGGAACACAATTGTGAAGTTGAATGAAATTTATTGGTTATTTTACATTTTTGTGGGAATTCAAAAACTGAAAAATAGGGAGTGCAATATTATTCGGCCCCTTTACTTTCAGTGCAGCAAACACACTCCAGAAGTTCATTGTGGATCTCTGAATGATCCAATGTTGTCCTAAATGCCTAATGATGATAAATATAATCCACCTGTGTGTAATCAGGTTTCCGTATAAATGCACCTGCTCTGTGATAGTCTCAGGGTTCTGTTTGAAGCACAGAGAGCATCATGAAGACCAAGGAACACAACAAGCAGGTCCGTGATACTGTTGTGGAGAAGTTTAAAGCTGGATTTGGATACAAAATTATTTCCAAAACTTTAAACATCCCAAGGAGGACTGTGCAAGCGATCATATTGAAATGGAAGGCGTATCATACCACTGCAAATCTAACAAGACCCTGCCGTCCCTCTAAACTTTCATCTCAAACAAGGAGAAGACTGATCAGAGATGCAGACAAGAGGCCCATGATCACTCTGGATGAACGGCAGAGATCTACAGCTGAGGTGGGACAGTATGTCCATAGGAAAACAATCAGTCATACACTGCACAAATCTGGCCTTTATGGAAGAGTGGCAAGAAGAAAGCCATTTCTCAAAGATATCCATAAGAAGTGTTCTTTAAAGTTTGCAACAAGCCACCGGGGAGACACACTAAACATGTGGAAGAAGGTGCTCTGGTCAGATGAAACCAAAATCGAACTTTTTGGCCACAATGCCAAACTATATGTTTGGTGTAAAGGCAACACAGCTCATCACCCTGAACACACCATCCCCACTGTCAAACATGGTGGTGGCAGCATCATGGCTTGGGCCTGCTTTTCTTCAGCAGGGACAGGGAAGATGGTTAAAATTGATGAGAAGATGGATGGAGCCAAATACAGGACCATTCTTGAAGAAAACCTGTTGGAGTCTGCAAAAGAGCTGAGAGAGGGACGGAGATTTGTCTTCCAACAAGACAATGATCCAAAACATAAAGCAAAATCTACAATGGAATGGTTCACAAATAAATGTATCCAGGTGTTAGAATGGCCAAGTCAAAGTCCAGACCTCAATCCAATCGAGAATCTGTGGAAAGAGCTGAAAACTGCTGTTCACAAATGATCTGCATCAAACCTCACCGAGCTGTTTGCCAAGGAAGAATGAAATTCTTGCCCAGTCTCTCGGTGTACAAAACTGATAGAGACATACCCCTTGCAGCTGTAGTTGCAACAAAAGGTGGCGCAACAAAGTATTAAGTTAAAGGGGCTGAATAATATTGCACGCCCCACTTTTCAGTTTTTGAATTTCCACAAAAATTTAAAATAAGCAATAAATTTCGTTCAACTTCACAATTGTGTTCCACTTGTTGATTCTTCACAAAAAAATGACATTTGGTATCTTTATGTTTGAAGCATGATATGTGGGAAAAGGTTGAAAAGTTCCAGGTGGCCGAATACTTTTGAAAGGCACTGTACATTTCATGTTCATTCCCCACCTATAAGGCACAGGGAATATAATAGACACCTGTTTATATGGGATGTGTTCATTCTCCTATTCTCTACATATATTTCATCTTAATTCCCCACTTATCAAGCTCAGGTAATATAATATACACCTGTTTATATGGGATATGTGTTCATTCCTCTATTATCTACGTATATTTCATGTTCATTCCCCACCTATCAGGCTCAGGGAATATAGTATACATCTGTTTATATGGGATATGTGTTCATTCTCCTATTCTCGACATATATTTCATGTTCATTTCCCACCTATCAGGCTCAGGGAATATAACATACACCTGTTTATATGAGATATGTGTTCATTTCTTTATTACTACATGTATCTCATGTTCATTCTCCATCTATCAGGCTCGGGGAATATAATATACACCTGTTTATATGGGATATGTGTTCATTCCTCTATTATCTACGTAAATGTCATGTTCATTCCCCCTATCAGGCTCAGGTAATATAATATACACCTGTTTATATGGGATATATGTTCATTCAGCTATTCTCTACATATATTTCATGTTTATTCCCCACCTAACAGGCTCAGGTAATACAGTATACACCTGTTTATATGGGATGTGTTCATTCTCCTATTCTCTACATATATTTCATCTTCATTCCCCACCTATCAGGCTCAGGTAATACAGTATACACCTGTTTATATGGGATATGTGTTCATTTCTCTGTTATCTACGTATATTTCATGTTCATTCCCCACCTATCAGGCTCAGGGAATATAATATACACCTGTTTATATGGGATACGTGTTCATTCCTCTATTATCTACGTAAATATCATGTTCATTCCCTACCTATCAGGCTCAGGGAATATAATATACACCTGTTTATATGGGATATATGTTCATTCTCCTATTCTCTACATATATTTCATGGTCATTCCCCACCTAAGAGGCTCAGGTAATACAGTATACACCTGTTTATATGGGATGTGTTCATTCTCCTATTCTCTACATATATTTAATCTTAATTCCCCACCTATCAGGCTCAGATAATATAATATACACCTGTTTATATGGGATATGTCTTCATTCTCCTATTCTCTACATATATTCCATGTTCATTCCCCACCTATCAGGCACAGGGAATATAGTATACACCTGTTTATATGGGATATGTGTTCATTCTCCCATTCTCTACACATATTTCATGTTCATTCCCTATCAGACTCAGGGAATATAAAATACACCTGTTTATATGGGATATGTGTTCATTCCTCTATTATCTACACATATTTCATGGTCATTCCCCACCTAAGAGGCTCAGGTAATACAGTATACACCTGTTTATACGGGATATGCGATCATTCCTCTATTCTCTACACATAGTTCATGGTCATTCCCCACCTATCAGGCTCCGGGAATATAATATAAATACTATAGTTAATATATTACTTCTCCATCTCTTTGGACCTAAAAGTTATTATGTTCAATCTTATTGACTCCTTATATTCATTCTTTTTAGTAAGTCCCATCTACGGCAGCAGGAGACAATGGTACATGTCGAGGACGCTGACTGAAGATAGCGCACCACAAGCACAGCCACCATTTTAGAACATTCTGGGCAGGGGGGGGCATAAAATGGCGCGGACCTAACATGGATTTCTACGCCTGAACTCACTGCCTATTCCTCACGTTACCGAGTCTACTAACACTTTCCTAGCTCTGCTATTAGCTCTTTTCCCTCTACAACTTCCTCTCAGTGTGAGGAGACGACACTAAATAGTTTTACTTCCGGGTGTATTATATAAGCTGCACTCCGGACGAAAACCAATCACACTTGTTGTGCTATCCACTTACATGAGAAACGAACTGCTATAGGTCAGTGCTTATAGACTGGTGATTTGCTGGGACGCAGGGTGGGCGGGGCCATGCTGTGAGGGGAGTGTTTCCTGTGCAGACCTCGTGTGCAGGCTGCAGGAGGGGAGCGTCCTCTATGCTGCTCAGAATAAGACCCCTTAATGTGTAGCCCCTGTCAGCAGTGCAGGGAGGCTGGCAGCCAGGGCTGTAGAATGGGAGACAGTCTGCCCACACTTTTGTAGGCAGAGCCCAGTGTGCAGCTGCAGCTCAGGGTGGGCGGCTGACACATGGGCAGCTCTGTTTATACCATCCCAGGCTGTGAGAAAAGGTGTGTGGAACTACAAGGTCCAGGTAATGATTAATGCTTGGAGGGAAAATGCCAAAGAATGGAGAGAACTAGCTGAATTATATGATTCTTTTTAGAGACTTTAACCCTTTAAGGACTCTTTTTTTTTTTTTTGTCCTTTTGTATGTACCTCCCTTTTTTTGTAAGAGACACATTTATTTATTTTTTATATTTTTTTTTCCATGGTCACCTTAAACTTTACCATATAACATACTGGAACAATCCCAAGTGCAAGGAAATTGTGGCACTCATTGTAAGGTAAGAATAATCTGGAAACCCGACTCCCCACATCGGTATGATCACCACGATGCCAAACGTAAGAGGTTTGTGTTTCATTATTTAGTCGTTCATAAAAAAAAAATAATAATAATTTTTGCCATTGTAGTTTTTTTATACTGTTTCTGGTAAATGTGTTATTGCATTCTTTGAGCAAAGTATGGAAATCCTGGAATTCAGCTTTTTTTTTTTTTTTTTTTTTTTTTTTTTTTTTTTTTTCCCCTTATGCACCTTTGTAGAATACAAATTAATTTACTTTTTTTTTTTTTTGTCTGCGAATACTTTTTTTTTTTTTTCTATTTTGCTATTTATATTTGTGGCTTACAAGTTGGGCTTCATAGGAATTTTAACATGCAGACCTGAGCTGCTATATAAGCCCACCGTCGCCCTGCGATCATGTCATGCGGCCATTAGTATAGACAGCCACCATGCTGAGGCAATGAAAATGCTCTTGTTGACACTTCCCAGCGGCATTTGTGAGGTTTACCGTAATTGTTGCAATCGAAGCTAGCTATGATGGCATTCGTTAAAATTCAGAAGCTGACTATACACACATCCTGCGTCTGCACTGTACAGAATGGCTGTGTTAATCCGACCAAAGCACGTCATGTGTTGGTGACACTTGTGTGCCTGGAAGGATAACTAGTGCAAAAAGAGATGTCATGGCGGCTGCTTTTATTTTTTAAATGGCTCTTTAAGGTGTGTCGGAAAACGCCATTAAAGGGAACCTGTCACCCCCCCAGGCGTTATTAACTAAAAGAGCCACCTTGTGCAGCACTAATGCTGCATTCTGTCAAGGTGGCTCTTTTAGTTCTGGGTGCTGTAACTGCCGAAATAATCAGTTTTGTAATTTGTCCTAAATACCTTTTTCTTCAGTCAAGGAGGCAGGCCTTCCCCCATCCTGCTTCAGAAGCCACACAGCCGTCACTCAAATCTTCTTGGTTCCGCGCCGCCTCCTCACCGCTGTTTTGAAATCTGCCGGCACCTGCGCTCTTTTCTCCTGCCTTGAGCAGGCGCAGTGAGCGCTGCCCGTCCGTCCTAATATGCAGTCTAGCTGACTGCGCCTGTGCGGCCGCCCTGCCTGTGAATCCCAGCCCCGCAATGTGAATAAATCAGAAGACACTGCGGGGCAGGGATTCACAGGCAGGGCGGTCGTGCAGGCGTAGTCAGCTAGACTGCATATGAGGACAGAGGACGGGCAGCGCTCACTGCGTCTGCTCAAGGCAGGAGAAAAGAGCGCAGGCGCCGGCAGATTTCAAAACAGCGGTGAGGAGGCGGCGCGGCGCCAAGAAGATTTGAGTGACGGCTGTGTTACGTCTGCAGCAGGGGGGGAAAGGCCTGCCTCCTTGACTGAAGAAAAGGTATTTAGGACAAATTACAAAACTGATTATTTCGGCAGTTACAGCACCCAGAACTAAAAGAGCCACCTTGTCAGAATGCAGCATTACTGCTGCACAAGGTGGCTCTTTTAGGCTATGTTCACACGATGCGGTTTTTGCTGCGGATCCGCAGCGGATTTGCAGCTGCGGATCCGCATCCTTTTTCCATGCAGGGTACAGTACAATGTTACCCAATGGAAAAAAAAAAACCGCTGTTCCCACGTTCCTTTTTTCCGCTGGAAAATCCGCGCTGATTTTCTGTGGAAAAAAAGAAGTACCATGTCAATTCTTTCTGCGGATTCCGCAGCGGGTTTCCACCTGCACCAATAGGAAAATGCAGCTGGAAACCCGCAGTGGAATCTGCAGAAGAAAAAGGACTGAAAACCGCAGTGAAAACCACCGCAGGTTTTGCACTGCGGTTTTGACAAATCAGGACCTGAAAAATACGCAGAGAAAAAAGGATCGTGTGAACAAGGCCTTAATTAAAAATGCCTGGGGGGGGGGGGTGGTGACAGGTTCCCTTTAACCTGCAGATAGAGGGTTAATCTGTGTGTTAGAAATGTACCCGGTCATCTTACAGAAAGCATGGTTTTTGGGAGAAAACCAACTTTATTCCTCCTAAGAACTGCCAGCTTTCAGTCATACTGGCATGCCAGCTACAGTCGCTGTTAACAGCACGTTGACTGCTGACTGTTATCACAACCTGGATCTTTGACAGTTCGTGGGGCAGAGGCAGCTGTCAGTCAAAATTCAGGGGCTTGCTTACAGCCTCTGCTCTCAGTGCAGTGACTATAATTGTGCCGCCACACCTGTATGATTGAAAGCCGGCGGCTGCTGGGAGGATAATGAATTTTCTCCCGAAAGCCGTGTTTTCACTCCTGTGGTTGGGCATCTTCATGCTGTTAACCAGCAGATTAACAGCGTTATCCAACGTGACGAGTTCTTTAGAAATGACTGCCTTGAACATAAACCACTTTTCATTCACACTGGTTTTTCATATTTCTCCCCCAATATACTAGAATTCTGTTTGTTATACCTAACAATGGAATACATGGTCCTAAATTTATGGTGTATTTTATACATATTTAACGTGATGGGTGAAAAAGCAGTGCATATTGTGTCAAATGTATTAAACTGCCACATGTATCATTAAATTTGGTTATTTTTCTTGCCAGGAGGCTTTGAGAAAGCGTCTGAGGACAATTGTCAGTGTGCCGAACTCATTAATTTTGTCTGATATCTGTAAAGCACTTTATGATGACCTAATGTGACCTGCCTGTACAAGGGTGAGTGTCGTGGATTTTTTTTTTTTCTTGACTTTACATATGGTGAAGAGTTTACTCTGTGCACCGTTTCCGGGCAGGAATCATTGTCACATTGTCAGATACAGATGGCAAGCGCGAGAGTCTTTTTTTTTTTTTTTTTTTTTTTTTTTTTTTTTTTTTCATTGAACCATAAACAATTTGCTTTAATGGAATCTGTTACCAAGTTTTTGCCACCTAATCTGAGATTGGCAGGACGTAGAGACAGAGACTCTGATTCCAATTATGTCACTTACTGTGCTGCTTGCTGTAGTTTGGGTGACAATACTGTTTTATCAGCTGAAGATTCTCACTTGATGTCTGGTAAACCTGTTGTCATGTCGTCCTCCATGTTCATGATCTTACTTTATACCTGCCCACACCACTGATTGGCAGTTTTCTGCCTATCAATAGTGTACACAGAAAGCTGCCAATCATTGGAATGGGCAGGGTTATACACAGTTCAGAGCTGGTAGATCTGCAGCAGAGAAAACTGTGATTTTAAAACTACAGCAAGCAGCCCAATAAGTGATACATCACTGGAATAAAGGCTTTTGCCCTTACATCATGTTGCACTCAGATTCGGTAGCAAAATGTTAGAGACAGATACTCTTTAGATTATTTAGACACTTTTCCTGATGCCACTGTAAATCACAATGCACAGTATATTTTGCCCCTAGAAAAAATGCATCTCCTTTATCTTGTCCACTACTCTGACAACTCCTTCTCAATCGCTTTGTTTCCCCCAAAGTAAAATAACACCTATACTCTCCTTTGGTACAGTTGCACCATTCCAATGGTATGGACAATGGTTCCCCTGGGGCTCACATGACATTGTCATGCGATCCCTGCAGCCAAACAGTTGTCTCCTTCTTCAGATGAAACTGACATCTGGAGGAAATGCATTCTAGCTGCTTTCTTACTGCCTCCAGATGTCTTTTATGTCCAAAGGAGGGGACAATGAAGCGGTCATTGATATTCCGCTGGGATCGCATCAAATATGTTTCTCGAGCCCCAGGATTGCCAGTGCTGACACCGGAGGTGAATATACGTGTTATTTTACTTGGTGGGGAGTTGGGGGGGATACAGTGATTGAGGAGGGGTTGTCCAAGTAGTGGACCACCACATATAAAGATTTCTGGCTTTCTTTAAAAAAAAATAAATAATAAAAAAAAAAAATAAATACATTGAGGAGCCATGCTGATAAAATAAGCTAACCTTCCTCCGAACAATTAACTCCCCATTCCAGTATTTCGACTTTCTCTGCCAGAACGGAAGCTATGACTTCCCTACTAGAGATGATCGAATTTGATTGGGTCCCTGCTTATTCGGCAAGCTATAGCGCTTACCGAATAAGCTGCAGAGGGAACCCGGATACCTGGAGCGCAGCGGCTGATCAGCTGTTCAGTGCCACAGCTGCATGTGCCACGGCTGTGTTACTGTCACGGCACATGCATGGAGAGCCCAACACACAGACTTGCCGAATAAGCAGGGACCTGATCAAATTCGCTCAACTTTAGTCCCTACCACCAGTCTTCTGACCCTACAGCCTATCAGGCGGTCATGATATCATCACTTGTCGTCCTTCAGCGTGGCACCGCTAGAGCCGGTAGCAGATTCCGGCGTTAGTATAGTTTCGTTTAGCAGCATATCTCCCCATGAACAGTAGGACGGGATGCAATTTCTCTTCAACACGAATGTGATCTTACCTAGGATAAAGACAATGATCAAACACTCTGCAGTAAGCAAGTAAATAAATAGTAATAGGACATGTAAGTAACATAGGGTACTTGGTTGTCATTATTTATTTTGATTTAAAAACAAAACATAAAAGCCATCGCAATGCAACAAGAAGCACCCAATTAAAATGGTCCCTAACTCTAGTATTTCACCTCGCTATGTGCCAAACCCTTTTGGTTTTGCTTTAGTTCCTTGTATTTTTCTATTTTGAGACCTGCTTGCACATAGCGAGGTGAGTTACTAGTTATGGACCATCCTGATTGGGAATACCTTGTCGCAGTGGGATGGCTTTTAGGCTTTATTGATCAAAGTAGTGTCAATAAAATACCTTATACTATTTACATGTACTCTTACTAATTTACTTATTGTAGAGTATTTGCTCATTGTTCCTTTCCTGTCAGTTAACAGCCACAGTGTGAATGTACACCTCCAGATTGCACTTATACCAACAAGTGTGTTGACCTATTTCTTTGGTTTTACAAATTGTGATCTTAAAGGGAACCTGTCACCAGGTTTGGCCGATACGAGTTACAGCCATCACCTTTCAGAGCTTATCTACAGCAATCTAAGCCCCCGATCCGACCTGCAAGAGAAGAAAAATAAGTTTTATTATACTCACCTGGGGGTGGTTCGGTCCGATGGGTGTCGCAGGTCTGGGTCCGGTGCCTCCCATCTTCTTGTGACGCCGCCCTCCTGCTTGCTTCAGACTCTCCGGCATCACGCTCCTGCGCAGGCGTACTTATCTTCCCTTTTGCGGGCAGAGCAAATTCCTGCAGTGCGCAGGGCCTCTGTGACCTTTCCTGGCGTCTGGACACTGCAGTACTTTGCCCTGCCCTCAACAGGGAAGATAAGTATGCCTGCGCAGGAGCGTGATGCCGGGGAGCCTGTGGGGACGCGTCCTCCACATGAAACAAGCAGGAGGCTGGCATCCCAAGAAGATGGAAGGCGACGGACCAGGACCTGCGACACCCATCGGACCGGACCGCAGGTGAGTATAAGTTATTTTTCTTCCCTTGCAGGTCAGATATTATAGAATGCTGTAGATAAGCCCTGAAAGGCAGTGGGCACATCTCATATCAGCCAAACTTGGTAACAAGTTCTCTTCAACACAGAATATGCAATTCTAAGTAACGGTGCTTCCAAAAAAAGAGCTAACATCACGGCCGAGTGGAAGCTTCAGAAAGGTGTTGAGGAGGTCAAGGAGTGGGACACAGAGAAAATACAGTGGTAGCTTCAGTTCTAACCAGAATCCTCAGTTCAGTATTGTGCTGAGAGAGAGTGCTTTAGCAGCCACAATGTGTGAACACGGCTTATCATTTATGGTATGTATTAGTAAGTGTCAAAAAAATCAAGTTCCCAACCGATTTGTTAAAATTAAGATAAAGTTGGCATTCGATTTTAGATTTGTTTTGAAAATGATTTACAATAGTTGTTTGTTTGTTTTTTTTCTTGCAAAATGAATATTTGCATTCATGCTTTTCTATTTTTCGTAGTCCAGCAAATGACAGAAATCTAAGGATTACGTAAATTTTATTTGGATATCTTCTTGCCTATATTATCTAGTACAATGTCATTTCAATTTAATTTCAATATTGAAGAGCCAGAAGGCAGTCCTGATGAATGTGAACTAAGCCATCCAGAGGAGTCTCATGACATTAATAGATCATGTGTAAACCACAGTGCTAATTGTGCAGCTGAAACCTTATCCTGCAAACCAGCTACTGAGCACCACATACCTAAAGATGTTTCCAGCGTACTAGAAGACACTGTTGTTGAGAGCAGCTTGGGCCTGCAATTTGTAAATGTCTCTGTTGTAGAAATGACACTGTCCAATTCAGACGTGCATAGAGAAGACATAGTGAACAAATGCATTACATCTAACTCTGACCTGATTTCTGGTGTATATGAAGGGGGAATGAAAATTTGGGAGTGCACATTTGACCTTATAAGATATTTTGAAGATGAGGATGTTAACTTTGAAGGGAAAAGTGTTTTGGATCTTGGTTGCGGAGCTGGATTGTTAGGAATATTCTCCTTGAAACAAAAAGCCAACGTTGTTCATTTTCAAGACTACAACAGCACTGTAATAGAAGAAATAACCATTCCCAACGTGCTGTTAAACTGCGATAGTGACAATTTAGCACAGAATATTGATGGTGTATCTAGTAGGAAAAGAACAAAAAAATCTGATGTGAAGGCTGGACTGCTGAACAAGTGTCGCTTCTTCTCTGGAGAGTGGTCTCATTTTACTCAACTGATGCAAAATCAAGAACCTCCTATGAAATATGACATTATTCTAACATCCGAGACCGTATATAATCCGACTTACTACAGTGCGTTGCATGAGGTCTTTCAGAATTTATTGGCCAACAACGGAATTGTTTACCTGGCAAGCAAATCCCATTACTTTGGAGTTGGAGGGGGCGTTCATCTTTTTGAGACTTTTATTATAGAGCGTAAACTGTTTAATATCCATACTTTAAAAGTCCTTGATGATGGGCTTCAGAGAATTCTTCTCAGTTTGGTCTTTAAACAGAAGTCGTAGCCAATATTTGTATTATGTTTAAAAAATTTGACAGTATATTAAAAATTATACTCTTTTATTATAAGGAAAGATTGATAATTGAATTATGTTACTAGTATGATTTTTTACATCCATTGTTAGTATTAAACATTACTTGTTAACAAAACGATGTTTTTAATTGTGCAAATGATATTGTATAATTTACCTCGTTGTTTTGTTAGTTTTTTAATTTGCATCGTGAGTTGCATCCTCCTGGGTTTACGTGTTGCCATTGCAGTTTTCTGAAATGCATCCACAATGTCAGACCTCACCCTTAACCTAACTGCAGCTTGTCTGGCTGCCAAACTCAAAGATGAAAATGAATGGATCCATGGAGCACAATTTGTAGCGTTTGTGCAGTTTGAACCTCTTTAATTTGATAATAGCCAGGCGCCATAAATTTAAGTTGATTCATTGTAGACTTTACAGGGGTTGATTCTACTCTGACAAATCCTTTTCAATCACCATTGTTCCCCCATGTAACATAATAGCAGTCTGGTGTCTGTTGCAGGGCAAGCGCCAGTTGAGCAATGTCGGAGCCTGCTCTCCGGGGCTTGCATGACATTGGCTGCAAGGCTCATGTGACAATCAGCGGCCTCTAACATCTCACTGTAGGAAGTGGCTGTTGATTAGCTGCAGAGCTCGAATGACTTAACAATTTCATGCTAGTCCCAAGAGAGCAGCCAACGGAGGTGAGTATACTTGCTATTGTTTTACATTGGGGAGCTATGGTGATTGAGAAGAGGTTGTCCAAATAGTGGACAACCCCTTTAACCTTGTCTTATTGTACAGCTATAACGCTGGGTTAAAGCTCCTTAATCTAGCAGGTTGGGTCTCTGGCTGTCAGATACAGCTAGGAACCCTGTAGGGAGGCGACAAAAGCTTAATTATAGTGATGAGCGAGCGTGCTCGTCACTACTCGTGACTCACTCGAGCATCAGTGTGCTCAGGTTGCTCATTACTCGGTGAGTATTTTTTGAATGTTCGATCGGGAGCTCAGGTCCACTCCCTCATGTTTTGGAGCGTTTATAGGCAGCCAATGAAAGTGGGGATTGCCTGACAGTCACTGTGGTGCCGTAGCCATCTTGGTTGTGTCATTACTGTGATTGACTTACCGCATAGCGTCATCAGGTCTATATAAAAGCCGTGATGCTATGCTCAGCATACCGTACCCTGGACACAGGGAGAGATGCTGATAAGAGAGGGACAGAATTGTAGCTGCGTATTAGCCAGGGAACACCTCTTCTTAGTGCTAATTATAATACATATTAATACTGCTGTTAGCTGCACTTAGGGAGAGAGTGTAGGACAGGATAGAGTGAATTGTACGTCCTTTCTGCTGCAGTCTGCAACTGATACCAAAGCCTCTTCTCAGGGCTAATAATCTTTTTGCTCTTAATCCTGCAAATTGTTCTGAGCAGAGAAATATTTTACACCATTTTTACTGCGGAGGTTGTACATCAAAAGCATACAACTAGACTTGGCTGGATCTCAATAGCATATTGATGCTGCAGTCTCATATGTCCGTTTCAAGTGGGCACATTTTCTGGGCATTGTAATACTTTGGCATTTTATACTCCACTTAGCATGCTACAGTTGTGCCTGAAAACTCCCCCCCCCCCCAAAAAAAAAAAAAAGAAATTGTTAAAAAAAAAAAAAAAAATCAAATTGCTATATTTATACTTCAGTCTACATCCGTCTGAGGTGTTCAGATTTGCTTGGCACTGTAATGTAGCCTTTTTTTTTTTTTTTTTTATTGAAGCAGTGAAATTTTATACTCCATTTAGCGTGCTATAGTAGGGCCTCAAACCCCCAAAAAAGAAATTGTTAAAAAAAAAAAAATTGCCGTCCATCTGACGTGTGCAAATTTGCCTGCCAATGTAATACAGCCTTTTTTTTTGGCGCTGTGACATTTTATATGGCATCTATCATGCTGGAGTTGAGCTTCAAAAGCAAACCCCCCAAAAAAACCTGTTAAAAAAAAAATCGCATCGCTATATTGATACTGCAGTCTAATGCATCCATCTGAAATAGGCACATTTTGTTGGTATTGTAATACTGCAATTTTTTTTCAGCAGTGACCGGGGAATTACAAGCACAGCTGCTTTTGCAGGGCTCCTGCTTGTAAATTATTTTAACCCCTACAGATGGATTACCTCGTGGGACGTGACAGTTCATCAGAGAAGGTATGTATATTGTGTGTTTATTGTTTTGCCAAGGGAGGGTCTGAAAATGGATTGAGAGAGCAATAAAATATTAAAACAACCGCTGTGTTTATTTCATTAAAATACTTTTTAATCGTGTGTGTGTGTGTGTGTGTGTGTGTGTGTGTGTGTGTGTGTGTGTGTTTTTTAACACTTTCAAACAATTGGATTAATAATGGATAGGTGACATAATTGACGCCTCTCCATTATTAATCTGGCTTAATGTCACCTTCCAATAGCAAGGTGGCATTAACCCTTCATTACCCCATATCCCACCGCTACACGGGAGTGGGAAGAGAGAGGCCAAGTGCCAGAATAGGCGCATCTTCCAGATGTGCCTTTTCTGGGGTGGCTGGGGGCAGATGTTTTTAGCCACGGGGGGGCCAATAACCATGGACCCTCTCCTGGCTATTAATATCTGCCCTCAGTCACTGGCTTTACCACTCTGGCGGAGAAAATTGCGCGGGAGCCCACGCCAATTTTTTCTGCAATTTAACCCTTTAATTTCATAGCTAGAGACCCCAAATTTGACACACAGACACTTGTTACATTAGTGAAGAGGAATATGTAATAAAAGACGGGATATGAGATGGTTTACTGTGTGTAAACCATGTCTCATATCCTGTCGGGTTTGTGAAGGAGAAGGAAAAAGCCGGCAATTGAATTAGTGGCTTTTATGCTATCTAGCG
This sequence comes from Ranitomeya variabilis, assembly GCF_051348905.1. Lineage (NCBI taxonomy): Eukaryota > Metazoa > Chordata > Amphibia > Anura > Dendrobatidae > Ranitomeya > Ranitomeya variabilis. The sequence goes on along the minus strand of NC_135232.1, from coordinate 819,208,252 downwards.
CTGCATTAAAAATAAATATACATATATAGGTGTCTCACTGACATATATATATATGTATATATACCTATTCTATGTGTATATATCTTCTCTATTCTAACCTGCCAGTGTGATTTTACTGTACACAGCGCTGATTTGCCGGCTTTTCAAAGGACACCGGTGCGTAAAAATCGGACAGCAATACGGATGTCAGACGGATGTTGCGATAAAAAATCGCATGACACTCGCATGATTTTCCTCCGTTTTTTCGGTCCGTTAATCGGACCGATTTGTCTCTCGCCAGTGGAAATGAGCCCTTAGAGTTAGGATCCCTAGGGTTAGGGTTAGGATCCCTAGGGTTACTAGGGATCCTAACCCTAGCTATTTCTGTTTATAGTGGGTTTTCTAGTTGATTTTGATGATTGGCAGCTGTCACACACTTATGCGTTTCAAAAACGCAAACGCAGGAAAAAACGCTTGTAAACGCGTCAAAACGCCGCGTTTTTTTACCACATGCAAAAACGCATGCGTCTAAAAAATGCAGCGTTTAAACGCGTTTACATGCGTTTTTGCACCAAATGCGTTTGCGTTAAAAACGCTGCGTTTTTAAACGCAAATGTGAAACCAGCCTTGGGCCAGTCGCACACAGATATTTCCGGTACTGGAAGAAACGGTCCCAGAGCTATCCGTGTCTGTGTGTGCACGTAGGCCATCCGTGTGTCTTTGTTAATCGTCTGCGTGCTGTCCATGTATTGAAACAATTTGTTTCAATTTTAACCCTATGACTTTAAAAAAAACACACGAACGGCATCCGTGTGCGGTATGTGTTTACACTCACCCATTGACTTTAATAGGTCCGTGTGATCAGTGCGCTTCCACGAACACTGACATGTCTCCGTGTTTTGCACACGGTCCTTGAAAACACTGACATCTGCACAGACACATTTATTTTAATGTGTCTACATGTGTCAGTGTCTCCGGGATGTGAGGAAACTGTCACCACATGTACCGGAGCCACGGACGTGTGAAACCGGCCTTAGGTAAAGTTGTGTGTGGGTATATCAGGGTGAGTGGGAGGCACATCCAAACAGTATAACCAGCATCTATTAAGCCCTTCACAACATGCACCATACTAGTATAGCGCATGTTGTGTCTCCCCCTCTGATGTGGACTCCGGCGCTGAGTCCACATTTTTTCCGGCACATGACAGCTGTTTTTAATAGCTGACGTGCCCTGAACAGCTGCGGGTGGAATCGCGATCACCCGTGGTTGTTAACCCATTAAATGCTGCTGTCAATCTCTCTAGCAGACCTCTGTTTTTCACTGCCGAATTGCTATGAGCAAATCAGCAATTCTGCTAAATACAGGCGATCTGATACTCACCTGTATGTAGCAGAGCTGATCGGGTTATGACAGCTTCTAGTCTCCCATGGAGACTATTGAAGCATGCCAAAAGTAGATAAAAAAAAAAAAAAATTTTGAATATAAAAGTACAAATCGCCCCCTATTGAAAATAAGACATTAAAAAAATTAAACGAATTAATCCGATCGCCAAACGGCGTAACGAGAAAAAAAGTAAAAAAGCCAGAATTACGTTTTTGGTAGCCCCAACAGTGCATTAAAATGCAATAACGGGCAATGAAAGATCGTATCTGCACCTAAATGGTATCATTAAAAACATCAGCTCGGCATGCAAAAAAACAAGCACTCACCCAAACCAAGATCAGGAAAAATGGAGAGGCTACGGGTCTTGGAAAATGACACAATTTTTATTTTTCACCACTTCAATTAAAAAGAACCTATACAGGTGTGGTGTCTATGAACTCGTAATGACTTGGAGAATCTTAATGACAGGCCAGTTTTAGCATTTGGCGAACATGGTAAAAAAAAATCCAAAAAATATTTGTGGAATTGCACTTTTTTTTTGCAATTTCACTGCACTTGGATATGGTAAAACCAATAGTGTATAAGCACTAAGATGGAGATGCCTCTTACATGGCAGGTGAGGGGAGACTCAGGCTGGAGGGAACCCCAACGCGCGTTTTGCGTGTGTCGTACGTTGCTTTTCTGCACCCACAAGTGGTGCCGTGTCCCACACACCTTATGTATCTGTGTTTTGTTTTATTCCCCAGTCCATGATGTAGGTGAAGATGCCTCCCATCCTGCACTTGTTCAGTAGTCCCTACTAGTGATGAGCGAATATACTCGTTACTCGAGATTTCTTGAGCATGCTCGGGGGTCCTCCAAGTAATTTTTAGTGCTCGGAGATTTAGTTTTTCTTGCCGCTGCTGAATGATTTACATCGGTTAGCCAGCATAAGTACATGTGGGGATTCCCTAGCAACCAGGCAACCCCCACATGTACTTATGCTGGCTATCAGATTTAAATCATTCAGCTGCGGCAAGAAAAACTAAATCTCCGACCTCTAAAAAATACTCAGAGAACCCCCCGAGCATGCTCGAGTACTGAGTATATTCGCTCATCCCTAGTCCCTACCCAAGTCCTTGGAACACAAGCGTAAATACACAGCCACCCACTCACAGGCTACAATGCTAAACGGCCACATTTCTAGAATGCTGGAAATGTTTAGGCTTGTGGAGATGGAACCTTTCCGCAACTTCATGGCGTCAGCTGTCCCTTGGTACTCAATCCCCAGCCGCCACTATTTCTCCCTGTGTACCGACCCACCTTACACAAGCATGTGTCCCATAACATCAGCCATGCCCTGACCAATGCTGTGACTGGCAAGGTCCACTTAATTACGGAGATCTAGACTAGTGCTTGTGACCAGGGACGCTATATTTCCCTAAAGGCACAATGGGTGAACATTGTGGAAGCTGGGACCTAGTTGGACCCTGGGACAGAACACGTGCTACTGACACTGAGGATTGTGGGCCCTGGTTCAATCAGGGTTGCCCTCACCTTTCACAGCAGTTCCTGCTTCTCCTCACCCTCCATCTCACACACGTCAACATCTGTTGCAAGCTGGAAGCATTGCTTTTGCCAAGTGGCAACTAGCTGTGCAGAAGCTAATTTGCTTAGTCTACTTTCACATTTCCGTCGGGAAGGCGGCCGTCATAATGCGTCGATGTGACGTATCGACGGATGTGCACAAAATAGTGAAAAACGTGTGTAGCGCATCCAGTGTTTTGACGGATACATCGAATTAGGTGCTGCCTGAATTTGAATGGATAAAATTCTAGAGAAAGAGAGAGACGGGCAGCGCAGGACCAGTCGCTGAGCAATTTTCCGACGTGCAGAAAGTTTTCTCCGCCCGATGGACAGCAATTTTCTGACGGATCCAGTGCACGAAGGATAAAACGGATGGCCATCCGTCACAATCCATCGCTAATACAAATTTATGGGCTCACACTCGCTTGCGTGAAATACGGCCGAGTCTTGCATGTTAAAACCCGGCTCTGCCGCCGGCACTCCAGAGCGGAGCGTGTGGCCGCATAGCAATACATGGAGCTGCACGCTCTGCTCCCAAGTGCTGGTGGCAGAGCCGGGTGTTACCATGCGAGACTCGGTCATATTTCACGCAAGTGAGTATGAGCCCTAAAGGAAAAACAGGATCCTGCAGAAAAATTTGCAGGATCCTGTTTCTTCAAAAATCAATGGATTTCGATGGGAGCTAAAAGATGGAAGTGTGAAAGAGGCCTTAGGTGACAAATCGCACACCGCCACGGAGTTGAAAGCTCTTACATACCAGACTGATCTGTGGCTATCACCCCTGAACCTGCAATCAGGCATAGTCATGTGTGACAATGGCAGTAACCTGGTGGCAGCTTGGAAGCTTGGTAACCTCAAATGTTGCAGTACCACAAGGCCTTAGTTGAAGAATTATTAAAAAAAAATAAAAAATCCCATTTGACAATGCTGTCTCCTTGGACTACCAAGAAGTGGAGACTAGAGAGACACACCAGATGCAGCAGGGGAACACTCTTAAAGGTCTGAGACAGTTTTCTCAGACACTCCCAGGGTCAGAGACAGCGTGGGAATGGTGCCCATTGGCATGAGTCACAGAGCCGTTACCGGGTCTCTCTTGGTTACTACAAGATAAGTCCTTTACTTTTTTATATGGACCTAAGGGCTGTCCCACACGTCCAGATAATTCCGGTACCGGAATAAATCGGTGCCGGAGTTATCCGTGTCCGTGTGCCTGGGAACTCACGGAGGCCATACGTGCGGCACACGTGTGCCGCCCGTATGGCGAGTGGGTACCACACGGAGCGTGTGGTACCCACGCGTCTGGTACCCTGCATCGCAGATTCATATGTTCCCTGCAGCAGCGTTTGCTGCAGAGAAAATATGAATAATAGTGTTTAAAATAAAGATCTATGTGTCCGCCGCCCTCCCACCCCCTGTGCGCCCCCCCCCCCCCGCTGGTCAGAAAATACTTACCCGGGTCCCCCGTCGGCTGTCGCTGCTTCCTGGTCTGGCCGCGGCTTCTAGTGTATGCGGTCACGTGGGCCCGATCATTTACAGTCATGAATATGTGGCTCCACCTCCCATAGGGGCGGAGCCGACTATTCATGATTGTAAATGATCGGCCCCACGTGACCGCATACAGTAAGCCGCGGCCAGACCAGGAAGGAGCGACAGCCGACGGGGGACCCGGGTAAGTATTTTCTGACCAGCGGGGGGGCGCACAGGGGGTGGGAGGGCGGCGGACACATAGATCTTTATTTTAAACACTATTATTCATATTTTCTCTGCAGCAAACGCTGCTGCAGGGAACATATGAATCGCGGCTTCAGCACCATGTGGGGGGACAGCGCTTACTGTAGCGCTGTCTCCTGCACGCACACGGACCCCAGACGGAGAATGTCCGTGTGAGGTCCGTGTTTTACACGGACCCATTGACTCTATTGGTTCCGTGTAATCCGTGCGCTCCCACGAACACTGACATGTCTCCGTGTTTGGCACACGGAGACACGGTCCGCAAAAAATCAATGACATCTGAACAGATGCATTGATTTTTATGGGTCTACGTGTGTCAGTGTCTCCGGTACGTGAGGAAACTGTCACCTCACGTACCGGAGCCACTGACGTGTGAAACCGGCCTAAGCCAGTATGTTCTGATGAACCACATGACGGGGAAACGCATTGAGTATATACAGTTTTGGCCAAAAGTATTGACACCCCTGCAATTCTGTCAGATAATACTCAGTTTCTTCCTGAAAATGATTGCAAACACTAATTCTTTGGTATTATTATCTTCATTTAATTTGTCTTAAATGAAAAAACACAAAAGAGAATGAAGCAAAAAGAAAAACATTGATTATTTCACACAAAACTCCAAAAATGGGCCAGACGTAAGTATTGGCACCCTCAGCCTAATACTTGGTTGCACAACCTTTAGCCAAAATAACTGCGACCAACCGCTTCCGGTAACCATCAATGAGTTTCTCACAATGCTCTGCTGGAATTTTAGACCATTCTTCTTTGGCAAACTGCTCCAGGTCCCTAATATTTGAAGGGTGCCTTCTCCAAACTGCCATTTTTAGATCTCTCCACAGGTGTTCTATGGGATTCAGGTCTGGACTCATTGCTGGCCACCTTAGAAGTCTCCAGTGCTTTATCTCAAACCATTTTCTAGTGCTTTTTGAAGTGTGTTTTGGGTCTTTGTCCTGCTGGAAGACCCATGACCTCTGAGGGAGACCCAGCTTTCTCACACTGGGCCCTACATTATCCTGCAAAATTTGTTGGTAGTCTTCAGACTTCATAATGCCATGCACACGGTCAAGCAGTCCAGTGCCAGAGGCAGCAAAGCAACCCCAAAACATCAAGGAACCTCCGCCATGTTTGACTGTAGGGACCGTGTTCTTTTCTTTGAATGCCTTTTTTCTCCTGTAAACTCTTATGTTGATGCCTTTGCCCAAAAAGCTCTACTTTTGTCTCATCTGACCAGAGAACATTCTTCCAAAACATTTTAGGCTTTTTCAGGTAAGTTTCGGCAAACTCCAGCCTGGCTTTTTTATGTCTCGGGGTAAGAAGTGGGGTCTTCCTGGGTCTCCTACCATACAATCCCTTTTCATTCAGACGCCGACGGATAGTACAGGTTGACACTGTTGTACCCTCGGACTGCAGGGCAGCTTGAACTTGTTTGGATGTTAGTCAAGGTTCTTTATCCAACATCCGCACAATCTTGCGTTGAAATCTCTTGTCAGTTTTTCTTTTCCATCCACATCTAGGGAGGTTAGCCACAGTTTTATATAGTAAAATATAGGTCACCGCGCTACCTTACTCCGGAACAAGAGGTTAAGTGAATAGGATGAAAGACTTACTTAATCGCTGTAGTGCCGGTACTGTGTCTATGAGAGCTCTAGCCCTGACGAAGAAGGTCCGGAGACCTTCGAAACGCGTAGGCAACAGAGGCCCTGCTCGGCATCCGTCTCCTGCTCATTCCTTACAGCTCCAGACCACGCCCCCTCATCCCCCGCTGCGGTGTAGCGGCGTTCCCTGGCCGAGACGCCGCCTGTCTACCTCTCTGGTGCGCGTGGTGGGTAGGCGCCAACAGGGGAGGACGCTCCCCGCAGCCCTGCCATCCCACACCGCCGATCGGACCCCCAACTCCAGACGCACGGAGGAGCAGCTGTTCCTTTCCAGCTCCACACCGTTCAAAAAAACCGCTCTCATAGACACAGTACCGGCACTACAGCGATTAAGTAAGTCTTTCATCCTATTCACTTAACCTCTTGTTCCAGAGTAAGGTAGCGCGGTGACCTATATTTTACTATATAAAGCTCTTCTTTTCACACATGACAGGCTTGGCACAGTAGCCGTCTAGGCACCAGCAGCTTCCCTCATCTCCACGCTCAAACACTTTGTGGAGCGCCGGTGTATCTACTACATATATTTCTTCTCGGTTAGCCACAGTGCCATGGGCTTTAAACTTCTTGATGACACTGTGCACAGTAGTAATACAAAAACCCGGCACTCAACTTTGTAATGTGAATGAATGGATAATTTATTGTATCCCAAAATCAAACGTTTGGGTCACTTATGGGGACCTTCATCAGTGACATAGATTGGGATAAGGAGTGGATACGAGTGGCTATAAAGCCTGCCAGAATTGCCTCCAGTGTCACACTGGATACTACCGAAGAGAAATAGCAGCCTGTCAGGTGGCTGTCATTGCGGTGTCCACAATTACATCTGCATATACTTATACAGTATAATCTCTTTGTTACGGTATACTCATATTTTTGTTATATCAAAGTATGGGAATGTTTATCAGTCTATGTGTACTTCCGTGATACTATATACCTCCCAGTATAACCGATTTTTTGATTTAGCTATTTTGTCTGTACCCTCATTGTAAGGGGCCCTCTCCCTTGATATAGTGTACGTACTATGTGATATGTCAGTAATTCGGTACTATGTTGACCTGATTACAAGGAGATATATGTATTAATATAGTCTCCTTGTTGCTATATAATTCCTAATGGGAATGATTACCTGTCTGTATGTAAATGCACTTCCCAGTATAACCATTTGCCTATTTTGGCTACTTTGTCTGTGCCCTCATTTTAAGGGTTCCCTTCTCTGATATAGTGCACGTACCATATGATATATCAGAAATAGGGTACTACGTTGACCTGATTATAAAGAAATGGTACCTTATTGCTGATCCTCTTGCACCCTATATATATAGGGTCTTTTAGGGAGAGGGAGGGGCAGCCACTGATGAGTGGGGGTGCCACTGCGCAGGTTTAGGGTGCCAACCTCCGCATGTAGGTAGGCAGATTTGTTTCCCTCTCCTTCCTATTTTGTTGCAGACAAAATAATTATGTGTCCTTTTAGAGTCATAACTGGTTTTACCTATATGTGTATAAAAAATTGTACCTTCTAAATATTATTAAAAGTTATGTTTATATGATTTATGTAAAAATTGGGTACTCATTTCGGTGATTAGCTAAGTATATCTTCTTGGTACCTTCTATCTCCTATACGGTGATTTATGTTATACAGTGAGACCAATATCTTTGCCTTAGCCCATATTGAACTTGCTAAATGTGTTTAAAAAAAACACAAATAATCTCATTTAGGCCGGGGTCATACTTGCGAGTGCCATGCGAGAAACTCGTGCGAGTCTCTTGCATCAATACTCGGCACTGCCGCTGGCACTCGGGACCGGAGTGTGCGGTTGCTTGTATTTCTATGCAGCTAAACTCTCCGGTCCCAAGTGTCAGCAGCAGTGCCGGGTATTGAGGCGAGAGACTTGCGCACGTTTCTCGCATTACACTCGCAAGTATGACCCCGGCCTTACATAAAAGAATATAAAATATGAATTACATGCCTCCGCCAAACTATGTGCATAAACTTCAACAATTGAAACACAAACTAAAAAAGCATATGTCACTGAAATACCTGGATGCAACAGGAACTTTGTCCATCTTCAGGAAACGCATAGGGAATGAATGAGGCCGAACGCAGTGTTGCTGTAAGTGATCCGTTTACGCGGCAGATGCAGAAAAATTGCCGGATCTGCTGCAAAAGGCGACTTTCACATCAGCGATTCTTGCCAAAGTCACTGCCGATAGTGTCATACTCACCAAAGGGGCAGCACTAAAAGTGCCTAGGGCAGCAGAAACTCTAAATACGGGCCTGGGGGGCTACATTATATTCTGTGGGGGGACTGCATTATATTCAGGGTACTACATTATATTATGGGGGGCTACATCATACTATATGAGGGGTTACAGTATATTCTGTGGTGGGGCTGCATTATTCTCTCAGGGGACTACATTATATTATGGGGGCTACATCATACTATATGAGGGGGCTACAATATACTCTATGGGGGGGGCTGCATTATATTCTGTGGTGGAACTGCATTCTCTCAGGGGACTACATTATATTCTGTGGTGGGTTGCATTATACTATATGAGGGGGGCTGCATTATATTCTATGTGTATGTATATTCTATACACTAATGTATCACACGTTTTATATCCACATATAATCAGCAGTGGAATACAATGCGAACAGTACTTAAAAAACATTGGTCCATTTTAATGACAGATCCTATGCTGAGTAAGCATCTGCCCCCTGATCCACTAATGATGGCACGTAGAGGAAGGAACTTGAGAGATACATTAGTGTTTAGTCACTATATTCCCAAAGTGCCTCGTCTCTTTAACAACAGAGGGAGCAATAAAGGATTATTTCCCTGCAAAAAATGCCTTGCGTGTAAAAATCATGTGAGATCTACGACCTTTAAGTCATCAGATGGCCGAAAAAACTTTGAGATTCGGGAGTATATCACGTGTACCACTACACATTGTGTATACTATGCCGTGTGTAGTTGTGACTTGATCTACATTGGATTAACATCCCGTGAACTCCGAGTGAGAACTCGTGAGCATGTTAGAGAGATTGAGGCCGCCCGTGATGCGGAGGACGTGGATGCCCTTAAAACACTACCCAGGCATTTTCGTTTAAAACACGATTGTAATTCAAAAGAATTGCGTGTGTGGGGTATAGACTGTGTCCATTTGGGCACCCGTGGTGGTGACTACCTGCGTACTTTAACGCAGAAAGAATGTAGATGGATAGTGAATGTAGGCACTATGTCCCCACATGGCCTTAATGAACAATTGAGTTTCTCTTCTTTCCTTTAGACTCTCGTCATCTCTGGATGTAGGATCATTGGTTTTTAATTTGATTTTAATTGTCTCTATTTTTTATTCTATATTTAGTGCTATGACTTTCAAGCATTTATCAATGATAAATTCATCTACAAATCTATATGGAGTGTACGGTGGTAAACCCATATTCCGGTGGTATCTGCAACAAGAAGCATATAATAATATGGACCCTTTATGTGTAATTTGATTTGAAGCATTAATATATATTTTTTCACATTTATACACTGTTTTATATATTTATACTTATTTAATTTTTAAAAAATGTTTTATATCTAATGATTAATGCTGTAGTTGTGCACATGTATGCTATATACTCTTATATATTATTCACTTATGTTCTAATAACTGTATTGTTGTTATATTTTACACATTATATGATGCACGTTGTTTATTCATTTTTTCACTCACATTGATCACTTCTTTTGATATGTGGGTCCTATGGATCGGGTTGCGTGGTTGTGTAGCGTTCCTGGTTGGAGATGGGTTTTATCTCCGGATAATTCTGTATTTTTGATATGGTGCCTCATTCTTTGGAAATTCCCTCACCAGCGAAGGATTGTGGGGTAATGACGTCATCGGGGATTTCCCCACCCACGGTGCTTTGCTGACGCCGGATATGATGATTAAGCGGAGCCATGAGTATCGCGCGCATGCGCCGCTCTGCAATTAGATGGTAGGGGAGGATATAAAAACTGGGCCTTGTGACAATTAGATCAAACAGCCCCCCGAGGAAGCCGAGGGCGAAACGCGCGTTGGGGCGTGTGTGTACGCACGTGGATTAAAGCATGGGTAAGATGACCTATTGGGAACACTGTTTCTATGGGATATTATGTATATTATGTAGCTCTCTTGTTGATTGAGCTGGATGGGCTGTGATCGCTACTGCATATATGCATTAGATACTGAGTAGTAGGCAACTATTTTTGATACGCACTAGCACCTTAATACTTTTTGTAGTGGCTGTCACTTGCCCTGCACCCTCCATTTTTATATCCATGCTGATCCCACAGTGCTACACATTTTAGTGAGTGCATTTCTGCACCTCTTACAAATTTTCTCTGGTTGTGTACATTATACTATTGAATGTTATGTTGTCTATTAGGCACTGCTTTTATATTGTTATTTATGTATAATAAAAATATTTTTTTGTACATTCACTTTTGTGATTTTATACTTCAATGCTGTGTTTGGTTATATTGTCGGAAGCATCACATTGGATTTGTTAGAGTAGTTTTACGGGGTTCCCATAGACTACTATATTAATGGTGCCTGAGATTTTGTATTTACCTTAAAACTGATGCAAAAATGAAGATAACACATAACAAAGTAAACACAAAATTGCTCTTCACATGTTCAGTCTCTAGTCACTTCTTTTGACCGCTTCTGTGTTTGGAAACCGGAAAGCAATTAAAAGAAGTGACGTGTTCATTCTTCGGTGGCTAGTTATAGTGTAAATAATAGAAAAACCTTACCGGGTCTGCCAGCATCTTATGTTGTTGTGTGCCAATACCCTAAGATTAAGTTTTCACTATGAGCTTTTGATATTGCAGTTTTTCTGCAGCATTTCTGCCCCAATTAGGTTGCTTGCATTTTTTCATTGCGTTTTTTAGTGCATTTTTTACATGCATTTTTTTGTCTTTTTTTGTTATGTCATGTTTTAAATGTGCTGCTTTTTGATAGTTCCTGATCTTTGGCTTTGACAAAACCTTATCTGCAGATTACATGCATTTTTATTGTGTTTCCTCTGCAGAAGCACCCTAAAAATGCCTGTGCATTTTTAACCTGCAGATTTTCCACATCTAAGGCTACGTTCACATTTGCGGTGTGCGCCGCAGCGTCCTCGCCGCAACGCACGACGCAATGAAAACGCATGAAAAACGCTGCGTTTTTTTGAAAACCTGTTGCGTTGTGACCAAAAAATGCAGCGTTTTCAGACGCATGCGTTTTCCTAAAGTGATGTCATTCTTCAACAAAAAACCCACAAATAGTGTCTAGACACTAGATAAAGACCACCAATGGCTAGAAGAGGGTGGGTGTAATGGCTAGAAGAGGGTGGGTGTAATGTAATTGTGTATATATACCCTGGCAGAGATGAATTCCTCCCATTTTGCTTGTGTTTATTACAGCATCATGATGGAGCGTATCTACATGGATATGGAGATGGACTTTGCCTTGGCTAATGCCTATGCTGTCGCCTGTTATCAAAGGAAAAGGGATAAACGGAGGAGTCATCGGCGCTTTTGGCTACACCCTATCGTGGAAGTCCGTGAGAGCCGTGGAGCCTACCATTGCTTGTTTGGCGAGCTAAATGAGAACCAGGATAAATATTATGAATATACCAGGATGTCTCAAGACAGCTTCCGCTATCTTCTGCGTCGGGTGGAAGGAGCCATTACCAGGCAGGACACGCAGCTCAGGAGATCAATTTCCGCAGAGGAACGGCTGCTGGTGACTCTACGGTACGTAGCTCTTTGAATGACTGTGATATGTTCTTCCCTTTTTTTTTAATCTTTTTTGGGAATTTGTTTTGGGTTTGGTATGGTCAATGGAATTTTATAAATTACAATGTACTTTAATGTAATTTATTTATCTTCTTGGCAGTTTCCTGGCTACCGGAGAGACCTTGAGATCCCTGCATTTTCAATTCAGGATTGGAGTCTCCACTCTTTCCGGAATTATTGCCGACACATGCCGCGCTTTGTGGGATAATCTCCGGGATGAATTTTTACCCGTCCCTACAAGTGAAATCTGGGAGGCAAACGCCCAGAAATTTGAGCAACTGTGTTCTTTCCCTAACTGCATTGGAGCTGTGGATGGGAAACACATTCGGATTACAAAGCCTGCAAGAAGTGGATCTCTGTTTTTTAATTATAAAAAATACTTTTCCACCGTGCTCATGGCAATTGCAGGTGCGGACTGCAGGTTTCTCGCCGTGGACATTGGTGCGTTTGGCCGTGCAAATGACTCATGGACATTTAAGGAGTCGGATCTGGGCCAAAGATTATATGGGAACAATTTTAATTTCCCCCAGCCACGACCTCTTCCCAACACCGAAGGCCCGGTGATGCCATTTGTTGTGGTTGGGGATGAGGCCTTTCAAATGTCTGCCAACCTACTGAAACCCTACTCCAGTTGGGGCTTGGACCACACAAAAAGGATTTTCAATTACAGACTGTCCAGGGCCAGAAGAACTGTGGAGTGCGCCTTTGGCATCCTTGTCTCCAAATATATTAGGATCTGCCATTAATCTTAAAATTGAGACAGTGGATGAGGTGGTGAAGGCTTGTGTGGTTCTCCACAACTATATTATGGCCAAAGAGAGACTGAACGTGGAACTCGATGAACCCATACCAAACCCATTGCCTGATTACCAAGATCATCCTCTGAGGACAAGTGTTGGAATTGTGCAGATGAGGGATCGATTTGCTGCCTATTTTGTTTCAGATGTTGGCCGTGTGTCATGGCAAGATACAATGGTGTAGTGTTTATGTTTTTTACTGTTGGACTTTATTCTGGTTTTAACCACCAATAAATACCTCTTCTGTGACTGAGTTAAAAATATAATATAATGATAATAAAATATTTCTACAGTATTATGTGCAATAAATGTCATCAGTTTAGGTGGGTTAATGTTATGTCAAATTTTTCATCTGCCTATACTTCATAAATGTTTGTGTTTTGACTTACTGTAATGTGCCCTACCTAAAAACTTGATACCCTTTTTTAAAATGTTTTTTAATAAAAAATATTTAAAAGTTTTCTACACTGCTCCAAAGTACATTTTTCTACCAACTGCGCTAATGTACCGCCAAAAATGTACTCTGGTGATCACCTGCTCCCAAATGGTGTGCAAAACCCCCACACTTTTGTTCACATGGCCGTGTGTTCGCTAGTTGAGCGAACATGATTCTCTCCCTCCTTGGCAAACTGTCCAGATTCCAGACTACTTTCATGTGGAACACGGCTTCATTGAGCGCGCTTGCTGATAATACATTTTCACGCCAACGCAGCTGCATGTGCCGCGGCACTGTGACTGGCACCACACCATGGCGAGGCCAACAGGCTTCGGTTGTGCATGGGTTGTGCCACTCACACAGCCTTGGAACATGCGGCTGCAGTGCGGGAAAAAAGCAGATCATCAACCGCACACAAGGAAGCCGTGTCCATATGCTAGTATTTGGAAAGTGTACACTTTGGCAACGAGGGAGCCAATCTACTTCGCTCCACTCTTGCTATTGTAAAGTATTGAAGTCAGGATGCAGACATACATCCTGATTCAAATAGTGTCAACACTTTGCCATGTGACCATTGCAACCACAGGAACACTGACCTTATTCTATGTATACAATCTATGCAATAACAGTTAAGGTACCTTCACACTAAACGATATCGCTAGCAATCCGTTACGTTGCAGCGTCCTGGCTAGCGATATCGTTGAGTTTGACAGGCAGCAGCGATCAGGATCATGCTGTGATATCGCTGGTCGTTGGTTACAAGAACTTTATTTGGTCGTCAGATCGCCGTGTATCGTGGTGTTTGACAGCAAAAGCAACGATACCAGCGATGTTTTACAATGGTAAACAGGGTAAATATCGGGTTACTAAGCGCTGGGCCGCACTTAGTAACCCGATGTTTACCCTGGTTACCATCGTAAAACTACAAAATAAAAAACAGTACATACTCACATTCGCGTCCCCTGGCGTCCGCTTCCTGCACTGACTGAGTGCCGGCCGTAAAGTGAAAGCACAGCACAGCGGTGACGTCACCGCTCTGCTGTTAGGGCCGGCACTCAGTCAGTGCAGGGATGCGGACGCGGGGGGCATGATATGTACTTTTGCCCTGTCCTGTCTTTTAAAAATATGGCATTTGATGTATGTAACTCTGGTTTCTATAGCTGTTTTTATGTATGTTCTTGTGCAGGGAGTTCACCTGTGTCACCTTCCCCCAATACTTGCAGCCCTTAAAATCAATAATGCTTTCTCAACATCACTAGTGGAAGCAGGATGCTAGTCAAATGTACTCTTCCTCACAGCAGGATGCTAGTCACATGTACTTTAAAAAAAAAAAATAAATTAACTTACTCGCCCGCTTGACGCCACATCTTGGCCCCGAGCTCGCTGCTCCTGCTGGTTCCCTTCCTCCTCACTTGAAGAAGACTAAAAATTGTTGAAGACAAAAATTAGTGCCAAGGCTACAAATGACAGCGAATAGTAAGAAACTGGACATAATTACTCACCGAACTCCCCTGCGCCGATTGGCTAGATGCTGACTCAGTCGCCATACTTGCAAGTTATTCTGCAATGAAAAAAGGAAAAAAAATCAAATTCAAAGCAAACACTGCCACATACAATGAAATAGCAAAAAAAAAAAAAAAAAAAAACATTACTACCACAAAGGACTGTTGACTCATAGGAAAATGCAAACTCAACAAGCGATACCACAACACCATACATTGCAAGAGAATACAATAGCAGATACAACACAATGCAGAGTATAGCAAAAAGTGTCATCCACAATAATAGACCAAAAAAAAATTAAGTTAAAATAGACCCCTATGTCCAAATTTTAAAAAAATAAATTAAAAAAAAAAAAAGAGGATCAATGAAATAGCAAACTATTGAACGCAATACTTTACAATTACAACAAGACATGATCCACAACAACACCATCTTGTGACATAGAAACACAGAAATACATCAGAAACAGTTAATAAAAACCATTCTATATAAAGCAATAAACATTATGGTACAACCACTGTTAAAATATACAGCAACCCAATACAAGATAAGTCAAATAGAAAAAAAAAACCATGAAAAAGAAAAAAAAAAAACACCCCCACACAAAAAACAATACATCCATACTCCAAACTTTACAATGCAAACAGTCAAGGAAGGAGATATATGCCATACGGTTACAAACGCCAGAAAACCATCCGAAAAAGAAAAAAAAAAAATAATAACATATATGAAAACATAAAAATACAATTGACAATAGAATGGCATATAGCCGCACGGAACAATACAATACAAATGAAACATCATAAATGTAGCCCCCCACCACCAAGAAAAGACACTCAAGGAAAAAAAAAATACGGTAAAGAAAAGGCAATCCCAACAGCATACTTTACAATAAAACACAGCAAGACATGAGCCAAGAAAACGCCATACGGTTACCCCCAAAAATAAAAACCAGAAAAAGACATGCACCAGAAATAAAAAAACTAAACAACATCCAAAAAATGACATTGAACAACCGCATGACACCAGAACAACCCAAAATCCATTAAAACCAATCCAAAACCAAGCAAGGCCGAAGACAAGAAACGCCATCATATAACGCCAGAAATACATCAGAACCAGATTAAAAAACACAAATTTTCAATAACAACCCACAGTGCCATAACCGTACAATAGCACAGACCAAACATTGCACAAATTACATTCAAAATCAAGAAATACACAGAATAAAAATGCAAAGAGAAATTATACTTACAGGTTTTGAAAGCAGATTGCTCCTCTCTGTGTCTTCTCTGTAGAGAATAGCCTTGTGAAAGACAATGCCAACCCCTTTTTTTTATATATTTATATTGACTTTTGTCAGTGTCTAGACACCGTCTAGACATTTTTTGCTAGTTTTTAATTGAAAACGCATGCGTCGTACAACGCACCACGACGCAAGTACTTGCGTCCTCTGCGTTGTCAATACAGTTCAATGGGGAAAAAGGCGCATCGACGACGCAAACACGACACATGCGTTTTTTAAAACGTTGGCGCCGGCCGAAAAATGCAACATGTTGCGTTTGCCGCGCCCTGCCAGGTGCGCCCTAACGACGCATGCGGCGTACAACGCAACACAACGCATGACAACGCATGTCCATGCGGCCCCAATGTTAAAGATAGGGCCGCACGACGCATGCGTTGTGTTGCGGCGAGGACGCTGCGGCGCACACCGCAAATGTGAACGTAGCCTTATGCAAGTCTATGGGAAAAGTTCATAAAACTCAGCATACCCACAGGAGAAATTGACATGTTGTGGATTTGAAACACGCACCACGGGTCAGTTTACACTGAGTAAAAAAATAGAGATTAACAATATATTTTCATAGCAGTATGGAGGTAGGTTAGCACTGTTGCTTTGCCTTGCTGGGGTTCTGGGTTCAAATCACACCAAGGACAAAATCTTTAAGGAGTTTGTATGTTCTCCCTCTGTTTGCGTGGGTTTCCACCTGGTTCTCCGGTTTCCTCCCACACTCCTAGGACATACTGATAGGGAAATTAGATTGTGAGCCCCAATGGACACAGTGATAATAATATCTGTAAAGCGTTATGGAAAATGATGGCAATATACATATAAAACTGGAGGCAGCACACCAAAAAAGTGTCCAAAAAATGACTGTGGCGACATTTCTGTTCTAAAATGTTAACCTTTTTCAAGTAGTCAACATAGTGCAAAATCTATATACTTAAAGGTGAAGTGATTATGGGAATAGTTATACATCATTAATAGAACACGTGTGCATTAAATATACCAGCATGATATGACACATATAATATGTCCTTATACTTACATATCATAGTAACTACAAATATTTATAAAAAATAAAATATAGTGTACTATATAAAGTGCTCAATTACATCATGAAATAGCAAGTGTGAATGCAATAATGACATACAATACATAGATGACTCAAAAAACACCCATAAAACAACAGTAAAAAGATGCCCAAAAAACACTGAAAAAAGGCAGACTGAAAAAACTTTTGAAAAGTGGTCAAGAAACAACCAAACAACCAAAAAGCTACAAAATCTAAAGCAGACTGAAAAAACTTTTGAAAAGTGCTCAAGAAACAACCAAAAAGCTACAAAATCTAAAAACTTCAGGCTTGCAAAACTTGAGAGAATAGGAACAATTTCTAAGCGTATGTGTCCACGTGCCGTTTTACATCCGGAATAGCAGCGGATTGAACGCTGCGTGGAGCCGCAGCGTTCAATCTGCAGCGTCCAGATGTTACAGCATAGTGGAGGGGATTTTATGAAATCCCATCTCCACTATGCGTGGTAACACGCACCCGGCGGCCCTGCGATTACGGACATGTGGCGCGTCTTTTTAGATCGCAGCATGTCCGTGTACCTTGCGGCGACGCTGCCCCACCGCAAGGTAAATCACAGGGCCCTATGTGTGGGGTGCGATGATGCCGGATGTGTGCAATGAACACATCCGGTATCATCGTGTCTCCAGAAGAGGGCGGAGCAAGTTTGCCGCTCCGTCCAAACCGCCGGTCATCCTGAAAGTGGACACATACCCCTAAGCATCTTGTGCTTGAAAAGCAGAGGTTTTTGACTGTCATAAAAAGATGCAGTGTGCACATTCCCCAAAACCTCTTCAAAACATCTTCAGGATACACCTCATGAAAAGAAAAATCCCTCCAAAACGTCCCTCAGGCCCCCTTCACACGTTAGGGTATGTGTCCACTTTCAGGATGGCCAGCGGTTTGGACGGAGCGGCAAACCCACTCCGTCCTAAGCCCCGCCCCCTTCTGTGACGCGATGATGCCGGATGTGTTCATTGCACACATCCGGCATCATCGCACCCCACACATAGGGCCCTGTGATATACCTTGCGGTGGCGCAGCGTCGCCGCAAGGTACACGGACATGCTGCGATCTTAAAAGACGCGCAGCATGTCCAGAATCGCAGGGCCGCCGGGTGCGTGTTACCACGCATAGTGGAGACAGGATTTGATAAAATCCCCTCCACTATGCTGTAACATCTGGGGACGCTGCGTGTTTGACGCTGCGGCTCTGTGCAGCGTCAAACACACAGCGTTTCCTGCACGTGGACACATACTCTTAGGGTAAGTGTCCACGTTCAGGAAACGCTGAGTTTTTGACGCAGCGTTGAGCAGCATGCATAAAAAACGCAGCGTCCAGATGTTACAGCATAGTGGAGGGGATTTCATGAAATCCTGTCTCCACTATGCAGTAAAAGACGCATGCGGCACACCCGAGAAAACTCACATGTGGCGCGTCTTTTAAGAACGCAGCATGTCCTTACATTGCAGAAAAAAACTCAAGGACAACGCACGTGACCTGCCAGTGACCTCAGGTGCAGATTTGGTCAGGATTTTACCTGCATAAAATCCTGACCAAATCCTGAAGCAATCCTGAACGTGGACACATACCCATAGGGTATGTTTCCACGTTCAGTTTTGCTTCAGGCTTTGGTCAGGATTTTATGCAGGTAAAATCCTGACCAAAACTGCACCTGAGGTCACTGGCAGGTCACCTGCGGTGTACCTACGTGTTTTGCTCATAGTAGCAACATGCTGTGTTTAGAAAAAACGCACCACGCATGCGTTTTCGCGGCAAAAACGCATGCGTTTTTAAACGCATAGTGGAGTCTGGATTTCATGAAATCCCATCCACTATGCTGTAACATCTGGACGCTGTGTTTTTGATGCTGCGGAAAAACGCAGCGTCAAAAACGCAGCGTTCCCTGAACGTGGAAACATACCCTTAGGGGCGCTAAGCCCCGCCCCCTTTCTGGGACGCGATCATGCCGGATGTGTTAACTCTTCACATCCGGGATGATCGCTCTCTCCCATAGCGCCCTGTGATATGCCTTGCTGGTATGACGCAGCTCTGCGCAGCGTCAAACAAGCAGCGTTTCCTGACCGTGGAAACATACCCTTAGGGTATGTGTCCACGTTCAGGAAACGCTGCGTTTTTCCGCAGCGTCAAAAACGCAGCGTCCACATGTTACAGCATACTGGAGGGGATTTCATGAAATCCCAACTCCACTATGCGTTAAAAAACGCATGCGTTTTTGCCGCGAAAACGCATGCGTGGTGCGTTTTTTCAAAACGCAGCATGTTGCTACAATGAGCAAAACACGCAGGCACACCGCAGGTGACCTGCCAGTGACCTCAGGTGCAGTTTTGGTCAGGATTTTACTTGCATAAAATCCTGACCAAAGCCTGAAGCAAGCCTGAACGTGGACACATACCCTTAGGGTATGTTTCCACGGTCAGGAAACGCTGCTTGTTTGACGCTGCGCAGAGCTGCAGCGTCAAACACGCAGCGTCCAGATGTTCCAGCATAGTGCAGGGGATTTTAGGAAATCCCGTCTCCACTATGCGTGGAAACCCGCACACGGCGGCCCTGCGACTACGGACATGTTGCGCGTCTTTTCAGATCGCAGCATGTCCGTACACCTTGCGGGGACGCAGCGTCCCCGCAAGGCATATCACAGGGCCCTATGGGAGAGAGCGATCATCCCGGATGTGAAGAGTTAACACATCCGGCATGATCGCGTCCCAGAAAGGGGGCGGGGCTTAGCGCCGAGCGGCTTCGCCGCTGCGGCGATACCGCCGGCCATCCTGACAGTGGAAACATACCCTGCGGGTATGTGTCCACGTTCAGGATTGCATCAGGATTTGGTCAGGATTTTTCATCAGTATTTGTAAGGGTATGTTTCCACGTTCAGGAAACGCTGCGTTTTTGACGCTGCGTTTTTCCGCAGCGTCAAAAACGCAGCGTCCAGATGTTACAGCATAGTGGAGGGGATTTTATGAAATCCAGACTCCACTATGCGTTAAAAAACGCATGCGTTTTTGCCGCGAAAACGCATGCGTTTTTGCCGCGAAAACGCATGCGTGGTGCGTTTTTTCAAAACGCAGCATGTTGCTACTATGAGCAAAACACGCAGGTACACCGCAGGTGACCTGCAAGTGACCTCAGGTGCAGTTTTGCAAAGCCTGAAGCAAAACTGAACGTGGAAACATACCCTTAGCCAAAACCAGGAGTGGGTGATAAATGCAAAAGTGGAGCATATATTTCTATTATACTTTTCCTCTAATTGTTCCACTCCTGGTTTTGGCTTACAAATACTGATGAAAAATCCTGACCAAATCCTGATGCAATCCTGAACGTGGAAACATACCCTTAGGGTATGTTTCCACGTTCAGTTTTGCTTCAGGCTTTGGTCAGGATTTTATGCAGGTAAAATCCTGACCAAAACTGCACCTGAGGTCACTGGCAGGTCACCTGCGGTGTACCTGCGTGTTTTGCTTATAGTAGCAACATGCTGCGTTTAGGAAAAACGCACAACGCATGCGTTTTCGCGGCAAAAACGCATGCGTTTTTTAACGCATAGTGGAGTCTGGATTTCATGAAATCCCATCCACTATGCTGTAACATCTGGACGCTGCGTTTTTGACGCTGCGGAAAAACGCAGCGTCAAAAACGCAGCGTTTCCAGAACGTGGAAACATACCCTTAGAGTTTCCTGAAGCATTTTTTGTTGTATGGCCACGTTCACACGTTCAGTATTTAGTCTGTAATTTTCCTCAGTATCTGTAAGCCAAAACCAGAAGTGGGCGATAAATACACAAGTGATGACGTGTTTCTATGATACTTTTCCTCTGATTGTTCTATTTCTGATTTTGGCTAAGGCTACTTTCACATTAGCGCCGTGCACTGCACGTCGCAATGTGGCGTTGTGGTGCACCGACGCATACTGTGGAAGCGCCGCACAACGGGGGCAGTGGATGCTGTTTTTCAACGCATCCGCTGCCCCATTGTGAGGTGCGGGGAGGAGGTGGCGGAGTTCCGGCCTCGCATGCGACGTCAGAAATGCTGGACACGATGCACCAAAAAACATTACATGCAACGTTTTTTGGTGGCGACAGTCCGACGCAACACGACGCAACCGTCGCACGACAGTTGCGACGTGTGGCACTGCGTCGCTAATGCAAGTCAATGGAGAAAAAACGCATCCTGCAAGTACTTTTGCAGGATGCGTTTTTTCTACAAAACGACGCATAGCGACGTGCAGTGCACAACACTAGTGTGAAAGTAGCTTTACAGATACTGATGTAAAATTCTGATCAATTAATGAACATGTGAACATGGCCTTAAACTTGTAGTTGTTTAACTCCTGAAAAAAGCTATGTGAATATAGCCTTAAGCAATTAATCAACCACTAGAGTTTTTTAAGCTTCACATTGACTTAACCCGTTTACTTTTTCCTTACACATTGCATCCCCTGTTTGCTGGGGGCTCCTGCGATGAGCCCGAAAGGGTATGTGCACACGCTGCGGATTTTGCTGCGGATCCGCAGCATTTCCGCAGCTGCGGATCCGCAGCGGTTTCCCATGAGTTTACAGTACAATGTAAACCAAATCCGCAGTGCACATGCTGCGGAAAAAAACACACGGAAACGCAGCGGTTTATTTTCCGTAGCATGTCAATTCTTTGTGCGGATTCCGCTACGGGTTTGCACCTGCTCCAATAGAAATCTGCAGGTGAAAACCCGCAGAGGAAACCGCAAAAGAAACTGCGATAAATCCGCAGTAAAAACCGCAGCGGTTTTTCATTGCGGATTTTGCAAATCCGGTGCGGAAAATTCCGCAATGGAATCCACAGCGTGTGCACATACCCCAACTTTTCCGGCACATCGGCTGACATGTGCCCCTAAGGCCGCAGTCACACTACAGTGAGATACGGCCAAGTCTCACAGGTTAAAACAAGCTCTGGCACCGGCACTCCGGAGCGGAGCGTGCAGCTCCATGTATTGCTGGGCGGCCGCACGCTCCGCTCTGGAGTGCCGGTGCCAGAGCTTGTTTTTAACCTGCGTGACTCAGCCTTTATCTAACTGTGTGTGATCCCGGCCTAACAGTGGAATCGCAATCCACCTACGTCTGTTAACATGTTAAGTGTCGCTGTCAATCTCTAACGTGATCGCACCAGAAGCATGTCACAAACCCCATCCATGTCACATGATCGCGGGTCGCCAATGGGTTAGTTTGACAACCCGGGGTCTGCAGTTAACCCCTGTGGTTGTCATTGCTGGTTGTCATAGCATGTGATCATTATAGCTACATACAGCAGGGCTGAAGCCCTGCTTTGTGTAGCACAAGCGATCGGATGATCGCAGCTTCAAGTCTTCTATTGAGACTATTGAAGCAAGTAAAAGGTAAAAAAAAGTTTAAAAAAAAATAAACCAAATGTAAAAGTTTAAATCACCCACCATTGCCCCATTCAAAATAAAGCAAAAAAATACACATATATGGTATCGCCCGATCTATCAATATATAAAAATAATTCATCCGATCGGTAAACGGCGTAATGAGAAAAAAAATCAAAATGGCAGAATTACTTTTTTTGGTTGCCACAACATTGCATTAAAATGCAATAACAGGCGATCAAACGATCGTATCTACAACAAAATATCAATAACAATGTCAGCTCAGCAAAAAATAAGCCTTCACCCAGCCCCAACTCATGAAAAATGGAGATTTTTTTATTTATTTTTTTTACAAATTTGGATTTTTTTCACCACTTAAATAAAAAAAAGAACCTAAAAGAACCTATACATGTTTGGCATCTACGATTCTTGTAATGAGCTGAAGAATCATAATGGCTGGACAGTTTTAGCATTTAGTGAACATAGTTAAAAAAAAATAAAAAATTGTGGAACTGCACTTTTTTTGCAATTTCACCGCACTTTGATTTTTTTTCCATTTTCCAGTACACTATATGGCAAAATCAATGGTGTTGTTCAAAAGTACGGCTTGTCCCGCAAAAAGTAAGCCCTCACATGGCCATATTGATGGAAAAATAAAAACCCAAGGTGGTGGTGAAGGGGTTAAAGTATTGAGTGTCTTCCTGGTGGAAAATGCCTTAGGTTTGAAAAATACAGACGTGGTAACGTGTTTCTATTATACTTTTCCAATGAGGCCAGGGTCACACTTGCTTGTGCAATGTGAGAAACTTGCATCAATACCCGACACTGCCGCCGACACTTGGGACCGGAGCGTGCGGCTGCATAGAAATACCAGCCACACACTCCGGTTCCGAGTTCCAGTGTCAGTGCCGGGTATTGATGCGAGAGACTCGTGCGAGTTTCTCACATTGCACTCGCAAGTGTGACCCCGGCCTGATTGTTCCATTCCTGTTTTTGGCTTAGGGCTCCTTCTCACTTGCGAGAAATACGTCCGAGTCTCGCAGGTTAAAACTCTCCTCTGGCACCGTCACTCCAGAGCGGAGCGTGCGGCCGCACAGCAATACATGGAGCTGCACGCTCCGCTCCGGAGTGCCGGCGCCTGAGGAGAGTTTTAACCTGCGAGACTCGGACGTATTTCTCGCAAGTGAGAAGGAGCCCTTACACATACATACTGATATAAAATACTGACCAAATACTCAACGTGTGCACGTGGCCTTAATGATTGACATGTCACATCTTTGTAATGCTCACATTTTTTGAAAAGTGTTTTAACCCCTTTCCAACATAGCCAATTTCCAATTTTGGTAAACTGACCTACGGTGCGTTTCATATCCTCAACATTTCAATATCTCTTGTGGGTAAAACCACATGTAATGACTGTATCAATAAAGTATCGCCAAAGCCAGGAAGTATCAAAAACAAAGAAGCTTTTTTTGCAAGTCTATGGGGAAAATCCGCACATAAATCTCAGCGACTTGCAAGAGAAATTTACATATTGCAAATTTGAATCATGCACCGCAGGTCAATTTACACTGTGGGCGTGAGATTTCTATTAATCCCATCCACTTTACTGGAACTGTGTTTTTGATGCAGCAAAAATTCAGTGTCGAAAACTCACCAAAGAGCTTATTGTGGGCACACAGCCTAAAATAGTTAAAAAAAAAACATGACATAAGGCCAGTCTCACACGTCCAGATTTTTCCGGTACGTGAAGAAATGGTCCCGGAGCTATCCGTGTCCGGGTGTGCACGTAGGCCACCCATGTGTCATCTGTGTGCTGTCTGTGTGTTTCTCGTCCGTGTGCTATCAGTGTGCTGTGCGTGTCCGTGTTTTGAAACAATTTGTTTCAATTTTAACCCTATGACTTTAAAAAAGCACACGGACGGCATCCGTGTGCGGTACGTGTTTACACGCACCCATTGACTTTAATGGGTCCATGTGATCCGTGTGCTCCCACGAACAATGACATGTCTCCATGTTTTGCACACGGACACACGGTCCGTGAAAACACGCTGACGTGCAGAGACTCAGTCATTTTAATGTGTCTACGTGTGTCAGTGTCTCCAGTACGTGAGGAAACTATCGCCACACATACTGGAGCCACGGACGTGTGAAACAGGCCTAAGATGGAGCGTGTTCACAGCAATATCGCAATATCATTGCTGTGAATTGTGTTGATTCTACTGGTCGCTTTTGTGGTGCTTTTGCCAAGAGGTTTTGTGGTGGAATCTGTCTGAAAAAGACATTGTGTGCACATAGCCTGAATTTTTTTTACACATTTTTTGCCATTGCAGCCAAATTCTAAGGGTATGTTTCCACGTTCAGTTTTGCTTCAGGCTTTGGTCAGGATTTTATGCAGGTAAAATCCTGACCAAAACTGCACCTGAGGTCAGGTGTTTTGCTCATAGTAGCAACATGCTGCGTTTTGAAAAAACGCACCACGCATGCGTTTTCGCGGCAAAAACGCATGCGTTTTTTAACGCATAGTGGAGTCTGGATTTCATGAAATCCCATCCACTATGCTGTAACATCTGGACACTGCGTTTTTGACGCTGCGGAAAAACGCAGCGTCAAAAACGCAGCGTTTCCTGAACGTGGAAACATACCCTAATTGTGCAAATGCAGCTTTGATTACCTAAACCTTAAAAAGATTATCCATATGCTAAATGTCAAGATGGTGGGTTGGACAATTTATTATTGGCTAATTAGTATGTGGACAATTATAAAGTTTGTAAAAGGGTTGGTTCATTAGCTGAAGCTGTTGGAAAGGTTGGGCAGGGAGCTGTTTGCAAACCACTTGTCAGCTGCAAAGTTCTGAACTACAGCAGCACTATGGGAGAACCCAAGATTCTGGATGTGGAAGATGTGGCTTCAATGTTAAATGACAATGCTGCTACCCCAAAGAAAGACCGAGTAAAGCGACCAATGAACTCTTTTATGGTTTGGTCACAAAACGAGAGGCGAAAGATCCTTGCAGAATCTCCTAAACTTCACAACTCTGAAATCAGCAGACGACTGGGAAAAGAGTGGAAGCTTCTTAGTGCTGCCGAAAAGCTTCCTTTCATAGAAGAATCCAGAAGGCGGAGAGCTGAACACCTGAAGCTGCATCCCGATTACAGATACAAACCAAGGAGGAAGCCAAAGAGAAAGGACATTTATTTGCCTAACAATTTGTTGACTTCACATGCAGTTCCATCACCTATCTCTAACGAGGTAACCCCAAAGATTGAACCTTACACCTATTTCAGTGGATGGCCAAATGACCCATATGCTCTGATGCATGAGCAGTTTGGTTACATGCAGCACGGTGGGTTAAATATTTCCCAGATCTCACCATTTCACTGGTCTGGTGTCGATAATTTCCATTATAATCATATGATGCAATCTGCTCAGGGTTACCCAAATTCTGATATTTATAATGTAGCTCAACCACACAGCCAGCAAAGCACACCTGTTATGGAGGAAGCCATGATGTCTGGGGTCAAATGTCCACTTTCTGAAATCTGCCCACGCACTGAGAGTGCCAGCTCGGGAGATTCTATGAGCATGTACTCGCCTCTAGGAGATTATGGATGTGAACAAGGTCTCCATAATGGCAGACGTCACACCATCCATCACCAAAGTGTGGTGCCTGAAAAAAGTGGAAATTCTTTTCTAGATGACCTCTTCTCAAAGACTATAGAAACTTGACAACTTTATTACAATGCTTCAAAAACTTGAATGTGTAAAGGGGATTATTTTGTTCTGGACAAAGTTTGCACAAAGCTACTTGATGCTTAACCATTGACTCTTATGACTCTGGGTCTTCTGTGCTTTGGCGCACCCAGATTTTTACTGGTGACTCTAATAGGCTAACGCTTTGTGACTGCCTTACTAATTGTGCTTATTGCTCTTTTATCGGAAGCGTAATGCCTGTATTTTTATAAGCTGGTTCCTGTCTTAAATTAGACTTCAATTGCTGTTATTCTGTATAATAAAACTTTATGACTAATTTTAAAAAATGCTGCTTGTTTCTGAACGGTGTAATATTCAAATTAATACTAAAGTGACTAATGGCGTGTAAAGGATCGCATTTACTGTGGATGTCCCTTGCTATAAAGCTGTTCTATTAGATCCAGAGACCTGCAGTTGGTCTGACTTGTTCCATACACTGACGTGTAGGTAATCCACTCAAGCAAATTAACTTGTACTCCATACCTCTTCTGATATTATTGCACATTATCACCCATCATTGCAAAGGGTGAACTCTATGCTGATATCTGCTCCCTTTATGCTGCAGATGCTCAGTGTGAAATTTCATAATCTCAAAATATCTCACAGTAGTAATATTGTTGAGCTGCTACAAAATCTCGCTGCTGCAAATCTCATCTGCCATGTTAAAATTTTACAAACTGGATTTGCGCAGCAGACTTCCTTCTCTGCAATGAAAATGCGTCTTCAAATGTTCAGTGTGGAAGTAATTTTTATTAATTCCACACTGAACATTAAACCAAAAAAATGTTAAACCAAAAATTTATTTTTTAGTTTAAAATGTATTGATCGGCTGATTCTTGCTGCCCAAAGCATGTGTGCATTCTGCACTATAGGTTTTCATGCAAGGTACAGAGGTAAGATTGTCCCATATATAAGGGTTGCTAGATATGGTATATGTTGTAGACTTAAACCGAACAGGTCTGTAGATTGATGCTGCCTAAACCATTGGTAATCTGAATGTGCCTGGCTGGACAATTGTGGCAAGATGCAGTTTGCCAACACTTCGGCATGTCCGAGTATAGTTTGAAGATCTGGTTGGAGATGAGACTAGTCTTGTGCTAAATTCTCAATACACTGGTCTAAGTGACAGCTACACCTACAAACATGGGGAGAACCTGTGAATCGCCTGGAGCAGTGCAGGCGTAGTCTGTTCTCTACCTATGGTCCCTATGCTGAAGCATTTCAGAGCAAATACACATAGATGCAGCCAGCTCTTATTCATGCTGGCAGGCTTACACCCCATATATATATATAACATATATGTTGTGTTCTGTAACAAATGTCACCGTGAAGATTGTGGGACTGCAGATTAAACACAGATCTGTTCCCGCCAGGATAGAACACTGATCCAGCAGTCCAAATAGATATGTGATCTATTACCTCACTCAAATGCTGATGCTAAAGCGGATATGCTGATTAGCTTGGTGGCTCAATGGCTAGCACTGTTGTGCAGGGTTCAAATCCCACCACTGATGAGTTTCTATAATCTCCCCCATGTTTGTTAGTGTGGATTTCCGTCACTCCAAACTCATACCATTTGGGTTAACAGTGTAACCCCTTCATGACCACAGCTTTTTTCGTTTTTTACTCCCCCCCCCTCCTTCCCAGAGCCATAACTTTTTTTTTTTTTTTTTTTTTCTTTCCCCCCCCCCCCCCCCCCCATCAATATGGCCATGTGAGGGCTTATTTGTTGTTGGACAAGTTGTACTTTTGAACGACATCATTAGCATGTTGTGTACTAGAAGACGGGGAAAAAAAATTCCAAGTGTGGTGAAATTGCAAAAAAGTGCAATCCCACACTTGTTTTTTATTTGGCGCTTTTTCTAGGTTCACTACATCATAAAACCGACCTGTCATTGTGATTCTCCAGGTCATTACGAGTTCATAGACACCAAACATGTCTAGGATATTTTTTTTATCTAAGTGGTAAAAAAAATAAAATTGTGCAATTTTCCAATCCGCGTAGCATTTCCATTTTTTGGGATCTCGGGTAAGGGCTTATATTTTTTTTGTGCCGAGCTGACGTTTTTAATACCATTGCGGTGCAGATAAGTTCTTTTGATCATCCGTTATTCCATTTGAATGCAATGTTGCAGCGACCAAAAAACCGTAATTCTGGCATTTCAATTTTTTTATCTTCTCGCTACACCATTTAGCGATCAGGTTAATCTTATTCATTTGTTTGTTTGTTTTTTTGTTTTTTTTCGGGCGATGCCAAATATATGCAGGTTTGAGGGGTGTTTTTTTTTTTTTTTTTTTTTTTTTTTTAATTTTGAATAGGGCGAAAGGGGGGTGATTTAAATAAATATATATATATATATATATATATATATATATATTCATATTTTTTAAAACTTTTTACTTTTGCCATGCTTCAATAGCCTCCATGGGAAGCTAGAAGCTGGCACAATTCGATCAGCTCTGCTACATGGAAGCGATGCATAGATCGCTCCTATGTAGTAGATTTACTGCATTGCTATGAGCGCCGACCACAGGGTGGCGCTCACAGCAATCCAGCAGCAACAACCATAGAGGTCTCAAGGAGACCTATGGTCTAGTTGTTATGCTGACGCATCGCTGACTCCCGATCATGTGACGGGGGTCGGCGATGAGCGCATTTCTGGCCGGAAGCACTAGTTAAATGCCGCTGTCAAGAGTTTGACAGTGGCATTTAACTAGTTAATAGCGGCGGGAGGATCGTGATTCCACTCACTGCTATTGCGGGCACATGTCAGCTGTTTTGAACAGCTGACATGTCCCGGCTTTGATGCGGGCTCACTGCCGGAGCCCGCATCAAAGCGGGGGTTCTGACCTCGGACGTACTATCCCATCTGAGGTCAGAAAAGTGTTAATGACCAGGTCAAACTTTTTTTAAGATCTGACCATTGTCACTTTATATCATCATGCCACAATCCAAAATACTTTATTTGAAAATATAAAACAGACATGTCTGTCATACTTTATTTCAAAATATTATGGATTTTACCGTAATTTGTTTGACACTCTCTTGATCTGTATGTTGCACACTTGTGACATGATCTATATGCACTCCTTGTATGAGGAAAATGGGCTTGGCGTTATGCTTACTCATTGTCACTTTATGTAGCAATAATTCTGGAATGCTTCAAGATATCCCATTTTGATTTGGAGGATTGTTTTGTTTTTTGTTTTCCCCATGTCACATTATACTTTACTAGCTATTGAACCCGTTCTACGCCCAGGTGGCGAGCATTTATATTGGTATATGGTCTCCATCCTGGTATGTGTTGCTTCCATCCTGCGCCCTAATCTTGTCATGTGCTGCTACCGTCTTGCGCCCCCATCCTGTCATGTGCAGCCCTCATCCTGTTTGTGTGCCTCCATCTTGTGATGTGCTACTGTCTTCCTGAGCACTCATCCTGTCACGTGCTCCCATCCTGTACCCCAATCCTGTCATGTGGTGCTCCCATACTCCACCCCAATCCTGTCATGTGCTGCTACCATTATGCGCCCCATCCTGTCATGTGCTACTCTCTTCCTGAGCCCTCATCCTGTCATGTGCTCCCATCCTGCGCCCCCATGCTGTCATGTAGTGCTTGCATCCTGCACCCCCATCCTGTCACGTGCTGCTCCCATCCTACCCCCCCGTTCTGTCATGTGCTGCTCCCATCCTGTGCCCCCATGCTGTCATGCACTGCTCCCATCCTACGCCCCAGTTCTGTCATGTACTGCTCCCATCCTATGCCCCAGTTCTGTCATGTGCTGCTCCCATCCTGCGCCCCCATTCTGACATGTGCTGCACCCATCCTGCGCCTCCATTCTGTCATTTGCTGCTCCCATCCATATGCTCCATAAAGGTTGATGGGCCCCCATAAGATGCTCCATAGTATATGCCTCATACGCTGCTCCATTATGGTTGATGGCCCCCATAAGATGCTCTATAATATATGCCTCATACGCTGCTCTATTATGGTTGATGGCCCCCATAAGATGCTCCATAGTATATGCCTCATACGCTGCTCCATTATGGTTGATGGCCCCCATAAGATGCTCTATAGTATATGCCTCATACGCTGCTCTATTATGGTTGATGGCCCCCATAAGATTCTCCATAGTATATGCTTCTCCATTATGGTTGATGGCCCCCATAAGATGCTCCATAGTATATGCCTCATACGCTGCTCCATTATGGTTGATGGCCCCCATAAGACGCTCCATAGTATTATATGCCCTGTATGCTGATCCATAAAGATTGATGGCCCCCATAAGATGCTCCATAGTATTATATGCCCTGTATGCTGCTGCAATAATAAAAAAAAAAATAACATACTCGCCTATCGTCGCTGGGTGCCGAGTGCTGGGGGGCCTGAGTAGGCGGGGACACCGGCGTGCTGTGGGGGTCAGGTGC
This sequence comes from Ranitomeya variabilis, assembly GCF_051348905.1. Taxonomy (NCBI): domain Eukaryota; kingdom Metazoa; phylum Chordata; class Amphibia; order Anura; family Dendrobatidae; genus Ranitomeya; species Ranitomeya variabilis. Next base: position 819,177,477 of record NC_135232.1, on the reverse strand, counting down.
CGGAGTCGCCGCTAGCTCAGGCCCCCGACACTTGCTAGTCAAGTGGCTCTATCCAGTGCTGTGTGCCGCTCCGTCTTCCGGGTCCTCTGGCTGTGACTGTTCAGTCAGAGGGCGGCGCGCATTAAGCGCGTCATCGCACCCTCTGAACTGAACGTCACAGGCAGAGGATGTGGAGGACGGAGCAGCGCGCATCACTGGAACGGGACAGGTGAATATAGCATACTCGCCCTCCTGGCTCGTCCCTGCTTCTCCGTTGGAGATCGCGGTGTGCGTTCAGGGCTTATGCATACCGCGATTTCCTGGGCTGCGTCACTCTGTGGGGTCCAGACTGTGCCTGCGCTTGTGCAGTCTATAAAGGCTTCGGACAGAGTGACGCTCTCAGCGTTATAGATGATAGTGGTAAACTTAGGTTGATATGTTTTATTTTTGTAATTAAACACAACAGAAATTTGATAAAGTAAAAAAAAAAAATGGCCATTTTAAAACTGATTATCCCTTTAATTCAGATAGTTATACCACCCAACACATTAATAAATGACATTTCCCTCATGCCTGCTTTATATCAGCACCATTTGTAAAACGTGTTATTTTGTTGTCAGAAAGGGCTTAAACCTTTTAAAATGCTATCTGACATAGTAATATGTGCCCTGGACCTATTTTGTCCAGGGACTGATTATTGCGTCATCGGGCGATCGCCACCAGGTGTCAGTGCCAGGAGTGGTCACGCACCGCTTACGGCTCTTTAACCCCCTTAATGCTGCGATCGCAGCATTCCGGGAGCCAGGAGAGGGATGAACAGCCCCTCTGCCTTTGGATCAGAGACCCCCCCCACCTCCCCAATGGCGTGACGTGGGGGACCTGATTGTTGCCATGGTGACCCGATGTTGTTATGACTACATCTGGGTCACCAGAGCAAGGAAAGTTGCTTGATCATGTGCAGTACATGATCAACAACTTTTCCTGTCAGTTCAGAGCTCACAGATTGCATAGTATACAAGCGATGAGCCTGCAAAAATGATAGTCCCATAGTGGGACAAAGTTTAAAAAAAAAAAAATCTAATAAAATCAAGATATTGGATCTCTAAATACTTGTTTGAAAAAAAAAAATATATATATATATAAGTACACACTTGGTATCGCTGCATCCGCAACAACCCGACATATAAAAACCGTCCCACTAGTTAACTCCTTTAGCGGACATCATAAAAAATTAAAGGTTTGTTTGTTTTGTTTTTTTCCCCTTTTTTTTTTTACCGCCGAATAAAATGCGATCAAAAAGACAGATATAAACATGGTACCGCTGAAAAACGTCATCTTGTATCGTAAAAAATGTTTTACTTTTTCTATAAGGGTATGTGTCCACGTTCAGGATTGCATCAGGATTTGGTCAGGATTTTCCATCAGTATTTGTAAGCCAAAACCAGGAGTGGAACAATTAGAGGAAAAGTATAATAGAAACACATGCTCCACTTCTGCATTTATCACCCACTCCTGGTTTTGGCTTACTAATACTGATGGAAAATCCTGACCAAATCCTGCTGCAATCCTGAACGTGGACACATACCCTAAGTCTTTTGCGTAAAAGCGCCAAAACACAAAAAAAATGTAAACCAGGTATTGCTGTAATCGCAGTGACTCGAAGAATAAAGTCGCCTAATCACTTATACCGCATAGGGAATGGTCTATAAAATAAATCCAATTTACCTGCTTTTTTTTTTTTTTTTGTCTTTGTGCACATTTATCCTGCTTACACCAGGGTTTCCGAGTAAATCTCTGAAATACGTGCTTCAGCCGGAACCTCTGGCGGAACATTCCCTATAATGAGGCACTGTGGACGTCGCCTGACGTGTAATTCAGAGGTGTCCATCTTTTTAGTTGTGCACTTCTGAAAAGGACACAGCTGAACAGAGGCCAGACAGAGTCTAGAGTAACTCTGCTTCCTCATTATAGTGAATGGATCCCTTGGAGCTGTTTCATCTGTCTCGCGTCACTCAGATTTAGGGCTCGTTTCCATTTGCGAGAAACACGTCCGTGTCTCGCATGTGAAAACCAAGCTCTGGCGCCGGCACTTTGGAGCGGAGCGTGCAGCTCCATGTGTTGCTATGCTGCCGCACGCTCCGCTCTAGAGTGCCGGCGCCAGAGCTTGGTTTTCACATGCGAGACAAGGACGTCGGCAAATTGTTCTAGGAAAATCTGTGCTCCAGGAGGCAAATAGCGCTCGGTTCCTCCCAAGTCTCTCCATATGGCTATGTAGTACTGTTCAGCCACTTATAGGGTATTGTGGGACAAATATTGGTGCCATTTTTGCCCACTACTTGTGTTAAAATGTAGAATCTAGGGCTCAAACTAAATTTTGGTGGTAAAAATGTAGTTATTTTTTTCTTCACTGCCCAATGGCATAAAATTCTGTGACACACCTGTGGTGTTAATATGATCACTGCACCCCCTAGATGAATTCATTGAGAGGTGTAGTTTGTAAAATGAGGCAACTTATGGGGGTTCTGCTGTTCTGGCACCTTATGGGCTCTCCCAGTGGGTCATGGCACTTGCAAACCATAACAGTAAAACCTGGCTCTCCTAGACTTCTGAGTTTGGCACTGTGCCTGAAAAATATGTCCCGAACACATGTAGGATATTGGTGCACAAAGGAAAAAATTTGACCTCAATTTGTGTTAAAAAAAAAAAAAATCCTATTAGTCCTTAGAAAAATCAAAAACTTGGAGCTAAAACAACATTTTAGTGGTAAAAATGTAAATTATTCTTCACTGCTCAGTGGTATAAAATTATGTGGAAGCACATGTGATGTCAGTGTGATCACTGCACCACTAGAGTTCATTGGGGGTTGTAGTTTGTAAAATGAGCTCACATATAGGGTTTCTGTTGTTCTGGCACCTCAGGGGCTCTGCCAATGTCACATGGCCCCCTCAAACCATCCCAGCAAAATCTGAACTCCAATATGGCGCCTCTTCCCTTCTGAGCTTTGCACTGAGCCTCAAAAGTAGTATCCCCCCTCATATGGGGTATCTGTGTACTCAATTGCACAACAAATTGTATGGTGCAATTTTTTCTGTTACCCTTATGAAAATGCAAAACTTGGGGCCAAAATAATATTTTTGTTGGGAAAATGTGATTTTATTTTCACGGCTCAACGTTATAAACTACTGTGAAGCACCTGAGGGTTCAAGGTGCTCACCACACATATAAATACATTGCTTGAAGGGTCTAGTTTCCAAAATGGGGTCACTTGTGTGTGTGTGTGGGGGGGGGGGGGTGTTCCACTGTTTAGGCACATCATGGGCTTTCCAAACACGATATGGTGTCCGCCAATTGTTCCAGCAAATTTTGCATTCAAAAAGTCAAATGGCGCTCCTTCCCTTCCTAGCTCTGCCATGCGCCCAAACTATGGTTTTCCCCCTCATATGGGGTATCGGCATGTTCAGGAGAAATTACACAACAAATTTTGGGGTCCATTTTTTTTTTTCCTGTTACCCTTGTTTAAAATAAAAAAAATTGGATCTGAAGTAAAAATTTATGTGACAAAACATTAAATGTTTTTTTTTCCACTTTTAAAAAATTCCTGTGAAGCACCTAAAGGTTTAATAAACTTATTGAATGTGGTTTTAAGACCTTGAGGGGTGCAGCTTTTAGAATGGTGTCATACTTGGGTATTTTCTATCATATAGACCCCTCAAATTGACTTAAAATGTGATGTGGTCCCTAAAAAAAAAAAAAAAAAAAAAAAATGGTTTTGTAAATTTTGTTGTAAAAATGAGAAATGTTGGGGCATCAATACTGTGTTTGTGTAGGAGGATATTATTGAGGTTCATCATATTGTGTGGAGGCACTTATTGTAGGGCATCATACTGTGTGGGGAGCCAGTGTGGGCATCATAATGTGTGCAGGAATTACCAAGGGGCAATAAAAAGGATATAGTACGTTGTGAGAATACTAAGGGGCTTCAATAAGAGCATTGTATATCTGTGTGCGTACACATGAAGAAGTGGGCAAGGTTAGGAAAGTGGCTTAAGGTAAAACAAAAATTGTTGTGACACATTGCGCTTGTTTCAGAGTTTTTAGGACAGATTATGGAGGACGGTGTGCTCTGTGCTGCGAGCCCTGGGGACCTGCATAGTTTGCAGAGCATGGATAGCAGCAGGGCTTTGTAATTGGGTATGAAAATGGAAATGTACTCTTTGTGGCAAACTTCTGAAGAAGTGTCAAATCAAATAGAGTAGTGTAGAAGAAGCGGTACCAAAAGGCTTCCGCTAAAGAAATCATGCAAAAAAAAAAATGCTATCTGAAAACTAGAGTATTTATGCCCTGCCTGTGAACATCCTCACTTGATACATAATTTACATTATGCAATTGTGCCAGTAGTACAGCATACTGCCATGGGAATAGCTGATAAGTATGATGTAGTCCTCTACAGTTCTACAGGGAAAATACAGTAAGTGGATTGTGCAGATTCATACTACCCTCATAAATAATATTGGAATGGGCAGATACCCTGTTCATAATCTTGTATGTGTAAGGGACGATGGGTGGCAAGTAGCACATCACTCCCACCGACACATTTGATTATAAAAACTTTTGGGTACGCATGGTACTATCACTGACACGGGTGCAGAGTACACATATAGAGTGTTTTTGGAAAACTGTGCACATGCAAAATCTAATACTGTCCATCACTACAGCTGTGTCCTGTCCCTAGTCTAAGCAGAGCAGAAATAAAAAGATAAGAATCTGGAACCAGGAGGAACAGGTCCGTGTGAATGAGGAGGTGGACATGGCGGGATAAGTGGAAGAGGCATGGCAACACGGGGGCTCAGTGGTTAGCACTGCAGCTTGTAGTGCTGGGGTCCTGGGTTCCAACCAAGGACAATATCTGCAAGGAGTTCTCCCCGTGTTTGCGTGGGTTTACTTTTGGTACTCTGGTTTCCAAAGACATATGATAAGGAAATAGATTGTGAGCCCCATTGGGGACAGTGCGATAATGGCTGTAAAGCGCCGTGAAATAGTCAAGGGAGGAGTAACCCAACACTATTTTTTGTGTATTTTGTCATAGTTTTTTTTTTTTAGTTTAAAGCGGACTTAAAACAACCTAGAATTTCATTTCCTGAACTAAAACTTGCAATCTAGAACTAGGAGGTGTAGGGCCAAGTGGAGGAAGAGATGGATGAGGCGGTATATGTGGAAGAGGCAAAGGAGGTGTGATCAAACACTGGGGTTTTTTTTTTGTATGTTTTGTATTTTTTTTTTTTTTTTTAATTTATGGAGCTGACTTAAAACAACCTATATTTAACCAGACTAAAACTGACTATCCAGAACCATGGAGCATAGGTCCAAGTGGAGGAAGAGGCAAGGGAGGTGTAATCTAACACTATTTTTTTTTTTTTTTTTTTTAGGAAATTGACTTAAAAGGATATACAGTAAAAATGAACCCAAAATAAACTAACAAGCTACAACCAAGGGACAGAGGTCCAACTGGAGGAGGTGGAGCTGATGTAGGTGGAATAGACAGAGGAGGAGGTGGCCAACACAGTTTATTGTTTATGTATTTGAGGAGGAGGCACCCATATGAAATGAATGTCAAATAGAGTTGAAGACTAGCTGGATGCGGCTGTTAATTGTCTAGTCACCCAAAGTATGGACAAGTCCTGTGGTATACACACCTGGTTCATTTTAAGGAATGTTAGCTTTCCCGCGGATGCACCTGTCTGTGATGACACCCGCTGCCATGCTAAGCACATGTTCTGACAATACACGTGCTGCAGGGCAGGCCAGCAATTCCAAGGCATAAAGGGCAAGATCAGACCATGTGTCCAATTTGGAGGAAAATGGTACGGAGAAAGCCAATTTTCTCTGAGAAGTCCACATCCTAAAAAAGAGGTTCAATGAGAAACATTATCCACAAAAATCTCATAACTGATGCCTTTAAACATACAGTAACCATGCAACAGTAAGACTATAAAAAATCCCAAAAAACTGTAACACTATCCTCAGCCAAAGACATCAATGGGAGAAAGAACAGATAACCACCTTTAATTAGTCCCACAGACTGATAATAGGTGTGTTATTGAAATATTGGGGGATATTCACGAATGACCCCATATTATCGGGAAATATTCCTATACACCCTAATATTATTTTCAGGAGAAATATGAATCTGAAAAATCCTATTCCTCCCAGTACAATAAGGCACCATCAGTTAAAAACACTAGCTTTAATTTCTGCACCAAGCAATGGTAATAGAATCGCTGGTTCCTACCAATGCAGTGGAAAGGCTGTTTGTGTTGTAAGATGATGAGGCATGGAGAAATTCAACAGGGGAATCGTTCTCTAGAAATCAGTTTGTCCATTGCAACTCCAGCGATGTAATCTTTTTATTGGCATGTGACTGTAGGTTGCGTTACGTTGGGTGAGCCCCTCAGGCAATACATAATAGAATGAATGTACATAGGCACAATATAAGAACTGGCATCATGCTGCATAGTCTTTCTAGACATTTTTTAGACAAACAAAACAACAATCCCACTAATCTCAAATTGATCAGAATAGAACAAAGACCCCAAAATTCACTCAATCGACTGCAGATATTGACCAACAGGGAATCTTCTTGGATATTCATGTTATCCACTCTCAAGCCTCATAACTTAAATGAGTGTATAGAAAACGGGGGGATTAGGCTGCTTTCACACATCAGTTTTTTCGCCGCATGCCGGTTCCGGCGTCGTGCCGCAGCGCCGGATCCGGCTTATTTTGTTGAAACCGGATGAGACGGATCCGTTTTTCAGCCGGATCCGGTGTCCAGATCCGGCGAGAAACCGGATCCGTCCAATCCGGTTACCATCCGTTTCGTCCGGTTTTCTATCTGGTTTTTTACGGATCCGGCTTGTAAAAACGCCCCCTGAAAGGCTAAAAAGGTGATTGGCCTGCTGAAAACTATATATACAGTGTTCCTAAAGCCCATCTGTGACAGGTTGGAGAGGAGCAAGATACAGAGCAAGATGGACGGCATTATTGCGAAGATTCTGCAGAACAACATGGATTTCATCGTGGAGGCGAATCGATTGAAAGCAATTGTTATTGAGAAGGAGCGAGAGAGTTGAACCAGCCTGGCTTCTCAAATATTTAAGGGTCAAAAAACCTAAGAATGCAAATACCAAAATCAGCAGGTTTTTGAAATAATAAAGACGTTAAAACGTAACTTTTACTTTGTTACTGCGTTAAAACTGTACTACAAACAAACAGTGTCACAGAAAGTGCTAGTGCTGACTTACAATAAACACAAAACAGACCAACAAACCATTTAAAATTTCACTGTCTCTATACACCTCTATGGGCCAAATTGGGTCCCTCTGAGGGTAGCAATATACAGTCCAACTACATTGGTGACTACCGTACTGAGATAGATGCAACTTCCCCTCTGAGCATACTCTTATAGTTCTTAGTGGTAGTGTGCTCCTCCGTAAAAACGGGGGCTATAAACTCTCACGAGTGTGACTTGGGATACCTCTCACGGCGCTCCTCCAGGGGAAATTTAGAGTACAGTGGTAATAGATCCTCTGGTATCAGTGCGCAGATTATATCACTGAATGCACATACATATATAGGACCTTCACTGCTTTATATTCTGGATGGGCTGAACATCCCTTACACCAGTGGCTAAACTGACAATTACACCGTTTTCCACTCGGGGAAACCTTCTCTAGGTGTATGTCCAACTGAGGCCACTTATTAGGATTACATGTCACGTCCACCCTTCACCAGTATACTCATCTGCTTGTACTGCTGATCATCATAGTCACAGTCCTCCTGCAGAAAGAGTTTTTTCAGGATTCCCTAGCGGTTTTCACATATGTCCGCCCTGCGGTTTCCTGTTGCTGCTATGCCTCCCGACGCGTTTCTTCCTGAAAGGGTTCATCAGGGGATTGTGGCATGATACTGGGCAATCGCTGGTCTACTCACATGCAGCCAGTCTTTATAGCAGGATAGTCACCGGTGATCATGGTGGCGTACTTCCGGACGCCAATACCATTTCCGGTCTAGGTAGACGCGCATACCTCTCGGTATCGCGCATTCATGTGACCGGCCTTGTGTAATTCCTGGATCCACACTGGGGTCCTGATGTGTCAAGGCGCATGCACCATGTTGTGACGCGCATAGTATCCCTGACAACCGGGACGCTTTTGCCCCTGGCGTGGCGTCATTTCCGGTTTCTTCAATCTTCGTACTGTGGATATCTATGCATACCATGCTAGTTAAGAAGGAGAGGCACATTCATGGTCATTCTCTTCAGATACCACAATCTCCCGCACTACTCTCCTCCATTATGTTACGGGTAAAACAAATACCCTCAAGCCAAAAAAATGAGTATGTACGGGTAAGTTACAATACACAGCCCTTTAATACCTCCATGGACCACGGCCTCTCTAAAAATATACAAATCGGTCGTAAACTCTAAACCCAGAAAGAAGCTAAATTAGACAAAAATCATAAATTAGAAAAAGATGTACAGAATGCCATACATCTATAGATGCTCTACATGGAATGACACGTCAGACCTTTTCGTGTTGGAAATGATAGACAAAGGGTGAAAACTATCCAGACCCTACTTAGCCCTTCCTATACTGATCCCTACCTCACGCGGAGGTTGGCACCTAAACCTGCGCATTGGCGCCCCCACTCGACGGCGGCTCTCCCTACAGCATAACTGCCCTGGTGCGCCCTGCTTTTACAGGAAGGAAGAAAAGCTGAGTTGGTCATTGAGACCCTGCGGTGTTGTAGTTTGTAATCGAAATATCCATTTGCTCTCCCTTTGCAAGATATTTTTGTCCCAATCCCCGCCTCTCGGCGGCTGGTATATTCTGTCTATCCCCATGAATTTTACAACTTTTAGGTTGCCTTGATGTACCCTGTTGATGTGGTTTGCCACAGGGGTGTTCCTACCTTTAATCGTGTCTCCGTGGTGTTCACCCACCCTCCTTCTCAGCTCTCTGCTCGTTTTCCCCACATACTCCACTCCACATTCACAGGTCATCTTGTAGACTACACCTTTAGTCTTACAATTTATGAAATGGTTTATGCGGTAAACTTTTCCCGTCACGTTACTCACAAACTCCGCCCCTTGGCTTAATGACGCACAGTATTTACAGTTGCCACATTTATAACAACCTTTCATCCTTTCACCCAGCCATGTGGAGTTCACTTTTGGGAGGGGAGGGGTAAAATGGCTGTGGACTACCCTGTCTTTAATCGAGCGGCCTTTTGTAAACGTGATTTGTGGGGCTGGGGTAAGTATTTCCTTCAAATCGCTGTCCATCTGGAGGATAGGCCAGTGCTTTTTTAAGATTTCTCTCATGTCTATAGCTCCATTCGTGTACTTAGTGATCAGTCTCATTTGTTGGTCCCCTTCTTTTTTTGGGGTAGGTATGAGGAGATCTTTCCTTTGTTTTGTTAAAGATGCACCATAAGCTTCCTTAAGTACATTATCTGGATATCCCCGTTCTCGGAGAATGGTAGAGTGTGCGTTTGGGATTCTAACCGCCAAATGGAGAGTTCTCCTGACATCCATTAACTTGAAGACAGACTGTGGATGAGGTAGTGAAAGCGTGTGTTGTCCTACACAATTATGTTATATCCAAGGAACAGCTTTCCATTGAGGACCACTCTGCCGAAACCACCTTGACGGATTACAGCAACCAGACGTACAGAAGTTCTGCCACTGTTTCCAGAATACGGGATCACTTTGCAGAATATTTTATTTCACCTGAAGGAAGAATACATTGGCAGGATGAGAGAGTTTAAACACTTTGTATGTAACCTAGTAATAACTGTTACCTTTACCCATGTTGTGTACCTATTTGGTTTTACCTTTTACCCATGTTGTGTACCTGTTTGGTTTTACCTTTTAACCAAGATGTGCATCTGTTTGGCTTGTACCCAAAGTATTTTACCTCTTAATAATAAACCTTGTGTAACCAAATTGTTATTTGACACAAACGAGTACAAGATAGTTGTAAACAAAAAGTTTTATTAAAATTTTTCTTAATCAACCAAACTTTTTTTGAAACAGAAGAAATAATGCAGCCTACATACACTAAAGATTTTTGTACGTCGGGGTGGAGATACTGTTGGAGGGGCTGTCGGATAGGGACACTTCGACAGTGGGAGTGTGCAGAGAGGAATGTGCTGGTGGTGGGGAAGAATCAATAGGTAGTGGTGAAGGAGTGGAGAAAGCAATTGAGTGGGTGGACAAGAAAGTGGGATTGGGGTTAGGAATTTGGTAGGATGGAGGGGTGTAGGTTATGTTTTGGGAGGATTGGGAGGCAGAAGGAGTGATGGGTGGAGAAGAGGGTTGGGAAGAGGGTGATAGAGACTGTTGGAAGTGGGCAGGGAGAGGAGGTGATGATGAAGTAGATGGGAAGTTGTAAGGGTCGGGATCATCATATGGGTGGGAAGGGGCACGGGTGGGAGGCTGGTAGTGTGGCTGGTGGGAAGGGGCACAGGCGTGAGGTTGGTAGTGCGACTGGTGGGGAGGGGCATGGGCGGGAGGCTGGTATTGTGACTGGAACGCTGGAAGTGTTGTGGAGTTTGGGACGGGGCACGATGTGGGTGATGGTGATGTTGGTGGGATGGGTCAGGAGGATGGTAGTGGCTGTAGTGATGGACAGTGGAGGAAGGGGGGGCAGTTGAAGCATGGGTGGCAAGAGTATCTGCTCTTGAGGCAATGAGCGCTAGAGTGGACTGGCAGGATTCCATTACTTGCATCTGCTGAGAAGTAGATAGCGCCTCCATTTGCTCAAGTACCGACTGGAAAAAAGTGTTGTTCGGTGACTGTCTTGCCTCTGAACGCATCGTTACCAGAAGTGTATGCATCTTGTGTATACTTTTATTTATAAAATTAAAACCTGCAGCCATTTGCTTGGACAAAACTTTCAAACAGTTCTGGAATGATGCGTTCAGGTGTAAGAACTCGGGCGCATAACTCTGTACCTGACCCCTCTGCCGAAGGCGCCCCGGTGCTACAGGTGTACTAGAGGTGGCTGCAGCAGAGGGGTGGGGTACAGGAAACGCTATATCCTCACCAGCAGATATATGCAATGGAACCGGCCAGGATGCTCCAGCGCTCGTGGATGGGACAGAGGGATCAGAAGTGTGGGAAGGTGCAGAGGGGGAAGGTGCAGAGGGGTTCTCACTGTCAAAGTGTCCCTCGGTGGCGGCCTCCTGAGGGATCGCCCCAGAAGGGTTCAACTCTGCTGCAGGCTCCCGAGTGCTCCCGACGGTGCTGTGGAACAAAAGAGAAAAAACAAACAATATACTGCCATTGCATGGCCCTGGCTGAAAGAGCAAAATAGGTTTAGACATATTAAACATTTATTAGTGCATGTGGTGGGTAATATTTACCTTTGTGTCACCATCGTTGACCTGAGGAACGACAGGGCTCAGGCATACTTGTATTTGCTCCTGCGTCCTCCAGATCCACTCGGGGCCTGCATCTCTTTGTTGAACTCCTTCTTAAAGCGATCTCTGATCGACCGCCACCTTTTCACAATCCGCTCACCTGTTAAGAAAGGAGAAACACAACTTTGTTAGAAACAGCATTTTAGAATGCATCACCAAAACTGAACTGAGGATACTTACGTTCTTGAATCTGGGCCTGAACATCAAGGTCCTCCCACCTCGCTATCAGTTCTCCGCAGATTTGCTCCGAGAGTCGACGCGTCACTGAGAGATCAAGCATGGCGGCGGTCAGCCATGTTCCACAGCGGCTCCCTGTCTCGGACAAGATCGATGAGGAGGTCAATATCAAGGCCGACCTCCTCACCGTCAGAATCCGGATCACGCTGTGAAACCTGTTGGAAAAGGGGAAAAAAATAACACAAAATTTTAAACATTGCTAACATCCAAGGAAAAAAAGAAAAAAACCTACACGACGACGGCAGCCACGAGTGTCACGCCGACGACTCTGGGAGCCAGTGGAAGAACCTCTTGCTTGAGCACCAGATTCCAAACTCTAGAAGAAAAATAACAAAAATGATGTGCTTGTTGGTAGCCTTTCTATGTGTTGTGTGCCATGTGATATCTATAATAAGTTTTGTATGTGTTGTGTGAGCTTAGAATGTATCAGTTTCTATGTGTTGTGTTCGAAGTATCTTGTGTTATGTGTTGTGTGTAGTGTAGGGTGTGGTTCCGCAATACATGACAGATACATACCAATTGTGAGCCCTCTCCATGTGTTTCTCCACCCCTTCCCTCTTCTTCGGGGAGCACCTCTTCAACTGGGGAAGCAGCTTCAGCAGCTTCCTACAAAGATGAAAGATTACAAAATACATTAGATATACACTCACACACACTCACACACACACTCACACACACTCGACAATGATGGAGCAAGATAGCTAGATTATGTTCATATTTACCTCTGTGCGTCGCCGACGAGGAGGAGGGATCCCAGAAGAAGACATGGCTGCTGCTCAAGTACGGCTTGGCTCTGTGGTAGGTAGCTGGCTCTGTGGCAGGTTTCTGGCTCTGTGGCAGGCAGGCTCTCTGGCTCTGTGGCAGGTTTCTGGCTCTGTGGCAGGTTTCTGGCTCTGGCAGGCAGGCTGTCTGGCTCTGTGGCAGGCAGGAGAGCTGGCTCTGTGGCAGGCAGGCTGTCTGGCTCTGTGGCAGGTTTCTGGCTCTGTGGCAGGCAGGCTCTCTGGCTCTGTGGCAGGTTTCTGGCTCTGTGGCAGGCAGGAGAGCTGGCTCTGTGGCAGGTTTCTGGCTCTGTGGCAGGCAGGCTCTCTGGCTCTGTGGCAGGTTTCTGGCTCTGTGGCAGGCAGGAGAGCTGGCTCTGTGGCAGGCAGGCGAGCTGGCTCTGTGGCAGGTTTCTGGCTCTGTGGCAGGCAGGCTCTCTGGCAGGCAGGTTTCTGGCTCTGTGGCAGGCAGGTTTCTGGCTCTGTGGCAGGCTCTCTGGCTCCTTCCGTCTTGGCAGGGTGTGGCAGGGTGTCGGCTCTTTTGCAGGCTGGAAATGAATGAAGGCCTCAATGGCACTGCTTTATATATAGTCCTGGGGGCTGGCCCATAGTTTTCTGAGCATGCTCAGTGTAAAAAGCTGGATCCACCCGCCGGATCCGCCTTTTTCCGGATCCGGCGCAATCCGGCGTCCATAGACATGCATTGTGGCGAAAAGCCGGAAAGGCCGGATCCGGCCTTTCTGGCTTTTTCGCCGCAGACTTTTTGTCTGCGGCAAAAAAGCCAGAAAGGCTTGAATAGTATTGGCCCCAGATGGCGCCGGATGGCCCAGCGTTCCTTTCGGTGTGATGCCGGATCCGGCGTACATTCGATTCCGGCGTCTGGAAAAAACGTCTACTGTAACGTTTTTTACGTTACAGTAGATGTTTTTTCCAGACGCCGGAATCGAATGTACGCCGGATCCGGCATCACACCGGAAGGAACGCTGGGCCATCCGGCGCCATCTGGGGCCAATACTATTCAATGGGGGAAAAGCCAGATCCGGTTTCTCCGGTTTCCAATTCCGGTTTTTGGCGGAAGAGCCGGAATTAGCCTGAAACAGAAAACCTAATGTGTGAAAGCAGCCTTAGGCACTCCATCAGTAGTAGAGAAATCTTATCAATGAAACATCAGCATTTAATTCAATGTAATTAAAATGCAATTTATTTTTTTTTTATATTGGACTTATACACAGTTTTCGTATATGGAATCTTTGATATGTTAAGTATATAAATACCCTGTTTGAGCTTTCTGTGATGGCTATACAATGTTATACTATTTACTAGTGACCATGAATGGAGATGAGGTTCAGCTGCATAATTGAATTACCACCTGTCTTGTCTAGCATTTGATTTGTTAGTTAATGACCACCACATTGTATAAAATGGCTTTAACCAACACATATGCTTGCCTGAAGAAGGAGCAGGAACTGCACTGAAATGCGTAGCAAATAGTTAAAAAAATATATATACTTTATCAATCTGGATTGAAAATTCATGGGCAGCGCTATTAAGATCACCCCAACAAGAAACCTCTTCGTCAACATTTTCTGGACCCTGTCAGGGATCCAGCGGATGGAGCAGAAGCCCTGTTGACTCACTGCAAACCAGAGGGTTGTGCCTGGATACCTAGATGCACACAACGAACAAAGATGAGCCTCTGAATGACCTTTTTAACATTGGTGGTCTTGGTTGAAGTGCACAAGGTGTGCTTTCTCTTTTTTTCTTCGATTTGGAGACCTTGAAGTTAAATGAGGCAGACCCATCAGTTAGTACGTGGAAATGTGTGGACATGTTCTCTTCTACCATGTAAGGCTACTTTCACACTAGCGTCGTTTGGAATACGTCTCAATGCGCCGCTGTGGCAAAAAAACGCATCCTGCAAACGTGCCCGTAGGATGCGTTTTTTTGCCCATATACTTACATTAGCAGAGCATTGCGACGTATGTCCATACGTTGCAAGCGTCGCACACTGGAAGCGTCGGCCCGTCGGCACAAAAAACTTTACATGTAACTTTTTTTTGTGCGTCGGGACCACCATTTCCGACTGCGCATGCGTGGCTGGAACTCCGCCCCCTCTTCCCCGGACTTCACAATGGGCAGCGGAAGCGTTGTAAAACTGCTTCCGCTCCCCACGTCGGGAATTATTTTCACAACGGGCGTCGGCTCGTCGGACCAACGTATAGCGACAGCCCTGTGCCGACGCTAGTGTGAAAGTAGCCTTATTGTAACACTGCCTCCTGCTAATACCTAACATACTGGATGTTGTGGCTTGCTGAGAAAGTTTTGCCATATTTTGGCCATGCTAATCTTGCTTTCCGAGTTGCTTGCGATGTCCCAGCTGCGTTGGCGACCTCCTCCGCCTCTGCCTTGTTCTTCCACTGAGCCTCCAGTGTCAGGTAGGAAAACCAGCAATAGTTTCTCTAACAGCGTGTTTTTATACTCAAGTATTTTACAATTACATTCCAGTGATGGAAGTAATGATGGTATGTTGTCCTTGTAGTGAGGATCTTACAGGGCTGCCACCCAGTAATCAGCACTGGTAACATTACGGACAATTCATCGGTTGTTAAGCAGGAAAAGCAGCATGTATTGGCTCATGTGTGCCAGGCTGTCCATAGGCAATGACAAGCTGTCCTTGCTGGGAGGTGTATAGGGTCTGGGTCCTCTGTATTCACCCTGCTATGCTCCAATGAGCTGATTTGAATGCCACCCTGCTGTTAATACGGTTGTTCATCCTCCTCCTGCCCCCAAATTGTCCTCTAGCTGTACAGATGGGTACATGGCTGCTGTTGGTACAATAACCCACCCTCCGAGCCATATGTGGATGACAAGCCTGATAACGGTGTGAATTGGCCCTGCTCCTCCTGTTCCACTTCCTCCTGTGCCACCACTTCATCCATCATGGCCTGAATTGCTTTTTCCAGCAGACATATAAGTGGTATACTAATGCTGATGATGGCGTCATCAGCAATGGCCATATGGGTGGAAGCAGCGCAACACGGCACACACATCCCACATGGAGGCCCACTCATTGGTGGTGAAGTGATGTTGTTCTGCAGAGTGACTCAGCCGTATGTGCTGCATCTGAAACTCCACTATTGCCTACTGCTGCTCGCTCAGTCTCTCCAGCAAAAGCAAAATGGAGTTCCACCTTGTGGGTATGTGTAACAACTCTGCTGGCATCACGGCATGGCCTCTCATCTCTCACACTCTTACCCACTGCTCCAGGTCATATTGTGGTATCTGTTTGTTGCCAGCTCCATATTCTGTGCCTCTCCTCTCTGCATGCTTCCTGGCTGTGTATAGGGGGGCGGCGCCAGAGCTCTCTGGTTCTTATAGAATCAGGGTGCACCTGCCTAATCTGTTCCTGACCAATTACCAAGAGGCCTCCAGTATTTAGGACAGCTCCATCCTGTGGACTGGGCCTGTGCAAACTGCCACGCTCACGCCCTGACTGATGGGCGTGAGCTCGGGGGGGTTTGTGGCCCCTCTGTGCCACGAACCAGACTACCCTGGAAGGGGCGTAACTATGACAGCTGCCTTGGTCTTCACTGGAGCCTCTAATGGTGAGGTCAGACTTGTGTGGCAGGCAGCTGCCAGGTGCTACTCCAGGGTGGTGTCTGGCTGTAGCTGCTGATCCCACTTGGAGAACAGGAACACTGGGATAGGTGCAGGCATCAGGCAGGACTAGCAGATGAGCATGAATGAAACTCAGATGAGTAGGCTGGCACGGCTGAGACACAGGGCTGGCAGGAACGGCAGAGACACAGGGCTGGCCGGAACGGCAGAGACACAGGGCAAGCTGGTGTGGTGTATGAAGGAACAGGTAGGGACCTGTTCACACAGGAGATGCAGGTACGGAAACAAGCAGGAAGGAATAGAGTATGCAGGAACAGGTTGGAACCTGTTCACACAGGAAGAGAATTGCAAGGCTGCAGATAGGAGCAGTAGAGCTGCAAGAGATAGAGCAGCAACAGAAGCTAAGCAGAACGGAACCGCAAGGAATGCGGAGAGGAGCTGCAGCAAGAGATTTCTGCAGCAGAAGCTAAGCAGAGTGGAACCGCAAGGAATGCGGAGAGGAGCTGCAGCAAGAGATTCCTGCAGCAACAGGAGCGGAGCAGAGTAGAACAGAGCAGAACCGCAGGAGTGCGGAGCAGAGGTAAAGCTGCAAGAGAGCGGAGCACAGGCAAAGTCACAAGAGCTGCAAGAGTGCGGAGCATAAGCAAACAGAGAGGACACAAGGAAAGACACAGCAGGGAAAGAAGCCACAGACAAGGAGACAAAGGTAGGACAAAGTTCAGACAAGGTAATGGAAAAAGACAAGGTGCAAGAACAAAGACACAGGGACAAGTATATTCTGCCTCCTGGAGGGCTGACAAACCTAAACTAGGCTTAGCAAGGACACAGACACAGCGACCAGGATATACAGCCTCCTGGGGGCAGACCAACAAGAACAAGGCAAAGCTAAGAGTAGAGTCTCCAGAGATGGAGGAACACAGAGCAAGGCCTGGCAGCTCAGAAGCTAAACACTAACTGAGTTTACACATTGCACAGGCCCAGTTCACAAGGTGGAGCTGTATGCCATGTCCTACCACTCGCAGAGCATGATAAACTTTCTCTCTACCCGTATGAGCAACCTGAAAAATTTGTTCCACCAAGGGTGGTTCAGATTGTGGAGACTTCTGACCCAATCATTGTCTCTAATGCTCTTTTCAAGCAACTTCAAGCCTATGAGGAGGAGCATGACCCAGCTGACCCACCTATGTTCTATGGGAATCCTGAAGAATGCCAAGGGTTCCTGAAACAGTGCTTGCACTACATCCTGCAGAATGCAGTTTGTTTCCCCTCTGACCGGGTCAAGGTGGGTTACATCATGTCCTACCTGGCCAAAGATGCTCTAATATGGATCACTCCCCTCTGGGAAGCAGGGGATCCTATCGTCTTGAACCTTGGGGCCTTCCTGGTGGCCTTCCGTAGAGTCTTTGACATGCCTTGTCCTGCTGCTCCTGTAAAGTCTTCCCCGCCTAGATCCGAGAGGTGCTCCAGACGGGCGAAACCCGTGAAGAAACCTCTGTGCCAAACCTCGACTGTCTGTGACCCTCCAGTTCCTCTACTCGTTAAAGCAGCTACCCGGGTAAAGTCTAAGAAGGTTGATGAGAGTGGGCTGGCAAAGCAGCAGCCCGAAATCAACTGTGAGAAGGGCATACGGTGTTGCTGCAGTCATGAGGAACACCTGGACTGCCTCTGTCCAGGGGATCTAAAGCTCCAGAACCTTGGGCCAGTAGGAGAGACTGCCCTCGGTGAGAATAACTCCCTTCCGTTAAAGTCTGTGTCTGTTCCGGTGCCTTGTGGGAGCTACGGTCCTGCAGATGTATTCAAGCTGCTAACCAGATGGAGTCTAAGTGTGGTTCCTGTACCACTGCTCCACAATCCTGTAAAGGTGTTTGGTGATGGCCGAGCCCTACTTATTAACAGTCGAGTGTCGAAGGGACAATTACAGCTCGAAATTGGAGCATTATATTTGAATAAATTTGTTTTCCACTTGTTGACCAGTCTGCCCATCGGTTGTTTTGAGCCGGATACTCTGCTGCCCGTTCCGGTCCGAAGACCCAGTGTGGTTCTGCGTTTGGAACTGTCCAGTCTCCAGAGTTTTCTTGTTCCTAAACTGCAAGGTCAATCTACAGTGACATTCTCTCCACGTGATCAGCTGGCTATTGAGTCACGCTGTGCTGACCTCACTTAAGTAAAGGAAGCAGTGGCGCCCTCTCCGCACACCTCCAGTGACAATACCAGTGACCTGTTCCCAGGAACATCCCTGTCGCTTGAAAGTCTTTCTCTGAACTATGGGCAGAAGATGCTTCCTGTAAAGATGCCTTCAGACTCCATGTGGCTAGTGGATGAAGAAGTTGAAGCAGAGGCTCTTGTATCTTTGTTGTTCACCAATCCAGAAGAGGAGGTCCAGTTTTTTCAGGGTAACAGGCTGAAGATGCTTCCTAAATGTATGTTTTCTGCTTCCAAGTGGCTAATTGCTGATAATACTAAGACAGAGACTTACTCATCCTCTAATCCGGAAGAGGAGGTCCAGTTTTTTCAGGGTACCAGGCTGAAGATGCTTCCTGTATGTATGCCTCCAGCTTCATTCTGGCTATTGGGTGAAGATTCTAAGACAGAAGTGTGCTCATCTCTGCTTTCCACCATTCTAAAGGAGACTGATCTTGCTGGATTTAAAGAGATTTGGCAACCTGAGATCCCTAATGTCTCATCTACCTCATTCTACCAGAGGAATGTTGTGTTGGCTCTGACTATGTGTGCTCCTATCCTTCTTCTACAAGTTATTCTGGCGGGCTTGAAGAAGAGGGGCCGAAAAGGGAGGCATACTGTAACAACTCTGCAGGCATCACGGCATGGCCTCTCATCTCTCACACTATTACCCACTGCTCCAGGTCATATTGTGGTTTCTGTTTGTTGCCAGCTCCATATTCTGTGCCTCTGCTCTCTGCATGATTCCTGGCTGTGTATAGGGGGTGGCGCTAAAGCTCTCTGGTTCTTATAGAATCAGGGCGCACCTGCCTAATCTGTTCCTGACCAATTACCAAGAGGCCTCCAGTATTTAGGACAGCTCCACCCTGTGGACTGGGCCTGTGCAATGTGTAAACTCAGTTAGTGTTTAGCTTCTAAGCAGCCAGGCCGTGCTCTGTTTTTCTCCATCTCTGGAGGCTCTACTCTTAGCTTTGCCTTGTTCTTGGTGGTCTGCCCTCCAGGAGACTGTATATCCTGGTCTCTGTGTCTGTGTCCTTGTTTAGGTTTGTCCGCCCTAAGGGAGGCAGAATATCCTGGTCCCTGTGTCTTTGTTCTTGTACCTTGTCTTGTTCCATTACCTTGTCTGAACTTTGTCCTACCTTTGTCTCCTTGTCTGTGGCTTCTTTCCCTGCTGTCTTTCCTTGTGTCCTCTGTTTGCTTATGCTCTGCACTCTAGCGGCTCTTGTGACTTTGCCTTTGACTTTGGAAATGCTGTCATTCAGGATCGTGGCTCGTGGGTGACTAGGGGTATCTACACTTTCTCTCAAGGATTTGGGGGATGGAAACTGAAAACTTCCATGGGATGGTATGGAGAGGCTTGCTGCCACTGGTGGTGATGTCACATCCTCTCCACAAACAGTGTCTGTATGATATCAGCCAGTTATATGTGTGCACATAGGCCGAGACATATCACTCCATGACAGCGAGTAAGGAGAAGTCACTGGGGACCCGCGTATCCGATTAGTCTACAACATGGTCTCTATCCGATCTGTTATTAAAGTATGTTTTTGTCTTAAAACTCTACGTTGTTTTGGATTATATGCAGCCAGTGCCTGATACATGCTGCCCACAGATTGGGCAGCACATATCAGGTTCTCTTTAATTAGTTTTTTTTTAATATGCTTGTTTTTTTTTTTACAATGGCATACTATGGTGGTCAGATGCTATTGCATCCATCAAGATGGTGACCACTATCAGATATATGAACAAATGCATATTACATTAGGTATAAAAGCAATGTGAACTTATTGAAACCTATACATGGCCAATATGAATAAGGAGCAAGTCCACGCAAACGTATAACCCAAATAAAGGGAAGTGGTGATGCCCAAGTAATGAAATAATCTTTATTTGAAAAACATTGTAAAAACAGTAAAACTTGAGAAATAAAAAGATAAAAAACAGCAAGAGAAATCCCCTACATACTGGACCTATCAGTGAATTATAATCTGGTAAGTATATAATATATTCTCTTCAGCCACAAAATGCATGGAACAATTTATAAATCAACATTACTCCTAATGGTCAGATGAAGAGTTGTGGTTTGTACTTATAAGGTAGAGGTAGAGTACAGAAATGTGGATAAAGGTACAAAACCGTATGTAAAATCTGACTCAGATGGTCAAGTCAAGCAATACTCTTCTATCATGTAACACTAACAACACTTAAATGAGTCACTAGTGTCCTTGACATTTTTTTGAACCTTATATGTACTTTTTATATACTCTTGCATATGATTAGTGCTTTACTTTTATACTACGCCTTAAAAATGCATAAGTAATTAGTATAATATTTTTTATGGCTGTTTAGAATCACCACTGCCTCATATATTTCATTATTGCTTGATGCGACCATCTGGTCTTCATGCTAGGTATACAGAGGTAAAACATGGTCCCATTCACTTCAGTTCATTTGTGTCTTCTAATTTACATAGTTGGAGTAGGCTTAACGATTTACCCCTCTTCCCTTTCCTTCATCATGAGGATCTTATTTCATGAAAGTAAAATTTCAATTGAGAGCATATTTCATGTGTAATATATATCTATATATAGAAAACGCCTTGGATATGTTTGTAAAGGGGTAACATTGAAAACACAAACTAGTAGAACATGTTGGGTGACATTGTTGCGTCTTATGTCAAATCTCCAGCTTCAAGTCAAAGTCAACACTAGAAATATAATGTAATAGTAATATTTATGATTGGATGTTTTTTCCAATAGAAATACATGTAAAATCCTGTTTACAAAATTATTCATTTAATAATTGACATGGACATAGAAGCAAAGCTGAAACAGAATGCAGAATTGCTTAATTGCAATTTGTGTATATTCCTACATTCCAAAAATCATGCTTCATCTAAAAAAGCAAAGTGACCAAAACTAAATCATAGTAAAAGAGCAATTTGTTGTAAAACGTGTATTGTTCCGGCAAGGTTTAATAAACTCTAATTAAAGATTAATGTGTATTCCTTCTCTTCATTTACATTTTACAACACATTGCGACTACTTTTTTAGTCCATCTGTTGTCATTAAGAGTTGAGAGCATAAAGCGTGAAACGTCTGCTCGCGATACTGTATTCGTAATTGGGTAACCTTTTTCATCCGGAACAAAATATCCTTCATGGGTCAATATTTCTTTGTCTGTAAGAAATACAAAATATTAGTTCCAAGCACTATGACATATGACACTCAAAGAAAGTACCTGTCAGCTCTCCTGACAAGTCTGCTTTTCAAAAGATGGGTATTACCTATACTGGAGTGTCTCTTCTTACAGCTCTTTGTTGTGCGAAATCCTCTGTAGGTGCAGGAAACGCAATACCTCCAGTTAAATGTCTAACCATTTAAAAAGGGGTTGTCTCAAGTTCCAAATGGATAAAATTGCAAACACAAGCAATTAAAAATCCCCTCTGTTCTCAAGAACTGATGAATTTTTAATTTAATAGAGTACAGCTCTTTGCCAAGGTTTACAGCAACCCTTCAGTCCCGAGCTGGCTGTTTACCTGGGCAAGGAGCTCTATGTTTTACAGCCTGCTCACTTCACTCTGGAGCTGACCAGATCACTGGATCCAACTATCTTTATTCTTCCAGTGCTTCTCCCATGCTGCAGAGGAAACGTTTCTTCTGTTATCTCCATGGAAGAGCGTTCAGTTCAGACCAGTGGCGCAAATATGCCGCTGACCTAAACTGTTAATCTTCAATATTGCCCCACCCAGCGAAAGCAGGAAGCTGAAGACCAGGAGCAGCATCTTGAGACAAGGCCTTTAGTGAGCTTTACAATATAACTAATAA
The DNA here is from genome assembly GCF_051348905.1 of Ranitomeya variabilis. NCBI lineage: Eukaryota > Metazoa > Chordata > Amphibia > Anura > Dendrobatidae > Ranitomeya > Ranitomeya variabilis. The sequence goes on along the minus strand of NC_135232.1, from coordinate 819,155,393 downwards.
TATTTCGCAAAACCAGAATCTTCTCTAAAACGGAGCTGAGGTGTACTAATAAGGGGAAAGTTGCCTGCTAATGTGCGCCTTTTCCTATTGGCAAAAACTCTGGTTTGGCAAAATATCATTAGTCATGTTTCAAGGCTAGTCAACTTCTTAGTGACAAAGCTTGAAAGGGCCTTTATAACTGGCCAAGTTTTGCCTCTCTCCTTTTTTAGCAGCCATAATCTTTTTATTTTTTTCACAGACATAGCTAAATGAGACTTTGTTTTATGAAGGAAATATATTTTTAGCACTGCTTTGGGGTACAAATAAATGACCATGTAATTTATATAATTGTTTGCAACGCAAATACAGAGAGAAAGCCATTTTTGGCTTATATTTCTTACTGCCAGACTTCATATCAAATAAGATGTTGAATGAATTCTCCAGTTTATTATAGTTATGTGGATAACTAGAGTGTGTAGCTTTTTTGATGTATGTAAATCCAGGAAAACTGAAACAGCCTAAATTGGTGAAGACTCCCCCAGCAAAACTGGCAAAGCTTTTCATCAAAGATATAAATAAAAAAATAAAGGGGCAGCACATCCAAAAGTGTCAAAAAGAGATATACTGTATATATCCATGTTCCCCCAAAATCTCTGATCTGATCTGGGGGCAAAATATGTAGAATATATATATTGCATATTTTGGCCTTCAGAGATCATAAGAGATCTTGGGGGAACATTTTATTTCTTGCTCATTTTTTCCACTGTAACTGGTGGATCCATACGAGCCACAGTTATGGAGAAAACAAGTCCCTATTATACTGTAGTGATATCAGGTACAGACAGAGATGATCTGGGTCTGTTATAAACCAGCAGCACTGCTATTGCCAATGAGAAAATTCGTTGATCATGTGACAGGTCTTACATAAGCATCGACATATACTCTTGTTTACATCATAAAACTTACTGAATGCTATGTAGTTGGTAAAAGAGAAGATGAAGCAGTTTTTCACTGTTTCATTCTTCTCCGCTGTTATTGACAGCCAAATACCAGACTTGCTCTTACGAGATTGCAGGAGCTTTTAACCCTACACCATAAATTTCCAAAACACCCCCTTAAGCAGGCAATTGATTACGAATCAGAGGATGGAAAGACATGTTAATGATATGCAAATTATGAAAACTTTTTTTTTTTTTAAAACCTCGATTTATTCAGTATCAAGTACGAGCCCCACATGCAGGTAAACATATACAGTACTTGCAAGTCTTGTCATGCGATCAATGAGGTTATTATTGGTTGTTTGAGGAATGGTCTTTCCAGTTGAATGCACATGGGCATTACCAAGATCTACTGCTGGCTGTTTGATTTCCAATTGCCAGCCGATGACATCCCAAATATGCAGGATGGAAGACAAGTCCGGAGACGCTGCAGGCCATGGTAATACGTTTAGGACACGCAGGCTGATCACAGCACCAATTCAATGTAACGTTCAGCTGTTTGTGTAACTAAAATGAAGACTAGAGAGGTCAGCCTATCATACATTATTCCATTCCACATCAAAATCTGAGGAAGAGGACCAACGTGAAGTCCCTCATGAAGGCTTCCTCATGGTGTTACCCACATAGCCTCCAGATGGACATCAGAGACTGGAACTTTGGTCTATCCACTTCAGTAGTGAATCCTTCTTTTGTCTTAGATGCAGTTATAAGCAGAGATTGGTCTGGAGACCATGAAGGCAATGCCATGAAGAGTCCTTCACAAGGAAATATCACACCAGTCCTACCCTGACGTTTTTCAAAATGACAATGCCAGAAAACTACAAGCAGATTGCATGGCCTAAACATGCTACCAAGACCTGCGGCATCTCTAGACTTATTTACTGTTGAGCACATCTGTGCCATCATTGTTCGAAAATTGCCACTGCCAGCAATGGATCTTGATAATTTGCATGCCTAAGTGCATTCAGCATTTCACAACATTCCTCAGACCACCATTAATAGCCTCATTGTTATCTTGACAATGCATGTAAGTGTGTGTATTTCTGCATGTGGCGCTCATACTCAATACAGTATAAATCAAGATGATTTTGTTCCCATTTATTAATCATTTGCATATCATTAACATGTCTATCAAACCTGTGATTTCCATAATTCCATAACTTCTTCTTGGTGTTGCATTTTCAATGTTGAGGAGAGAATATTATCTGAATGTGAACAGAGAAAGTTATTTCCTAATCCTGTTAATAAGTGATGTGACATCTGCTATTAGAATTTTGGATTTGGAACTTATCAGAACTTTCTACCCACCTGTCACTGGAGTATTTTGAAGTCCTGGTGGTCTTACAACAGTCCAGTTAAGATCTGAACATTCTTTTTCTAGATATTTTTCCATCTCGAACATGTTTGTGAGGACACTTTTAATTAACGGCACAAGTAGGTTCCTCACAAAGAAAGAGGCATTCTGTGCTGAGTTGGCTGTTATAAAAATAGATATATATTAATGTACTGAAGGCAATAAAACATGGCTCATATTTTTCTAGATTTTGATCTATTCCTGGGCCTCCCATCAGCCACATTTATAGGATAAGTTTGCTGTCAAAGAACCAAGTACCAGATGCTGTATACAGACATACTGTATGGATTCTGTGGTTTGAAGCATGCAGCATTAAATTCTGTAGGGTAGAAAATGTCCATGATAAAGCTTTAGGAACATGATTTATTAATGCCACTGACTGTACAAAGGACCAGAGGACATTTCGTATGTATGGAAAAAAATTAAAGTAGAAAACAGTACATGAAAGGGTTCTACAGAGTACTTTTATAGCAGTCAAAGAAAAATAAGCTTGTAGATACATACTGTCAGTGTACCAGGAAGTCATTGTCACCATTCTATTAACTCCAGTCTGTCGCATGGCAACTGCAATGGCAGTCATGGAGTCTGTGTAACCACTTATTGATGAGAACACTTTATATGGGAATCCCAGACAAGATACAACTGCATCCTGTCCTTGGAAGTGTTCTGCTAATGAGTCTGATGAAAATATATTGGCTTCTACCACCTAGAAAACAGATGAATACATATTAATAGAATGAATTGCCACAGTATAAGCATAGAGCACATTTACATGGTACAGATTTACACACGTAGCCAAATACACCACCTTGAAACTCTGCACATATCGTCAATGTGTGATTATGGCTTAAGATGCGCCACTGATCTCTCAAAAACAAAAAGGTATGCAACTCCTTAAAACGGTAGTTGATTTCTAGGGTCAACTTTTAATAGTGCAGTTTTTGAGTTGACGGAAGGCATAGAGCCAGTGTTTAGGCCTAATACAAATGACTACATAAAACCATATTATGGTGCCTATAGAGTGCGTGACGCCTTTACTATACAGTACCTTCATATGCTCCTGCTTTATTTGTTTTATTTTGGCTGGATAATGTATGCAATGTCATAAAATGATGGCGTGTGTAATCAGAGCAGTGGAGAGCTTTTCTACCCTACAACCATGGCACACAAAGCATTCTTCAGTGGCGAACCATGTAGCCTCCCCACAATGTGCTTAAGGCTCTATATTGCTTATTGTTATGATTTTGGCTGTAAAATACAATGCAAAATTTCACTATATACATCTGAATGTGTGAGTTCATAATCTAATCCATGTACATAAAGCCTTATCCACTTTCAAAACTAATCATTCCTAAAACTGTACTGAACTGGCATTTCTAGAGACATTTCCAGCTCTGGCACCTCCTGCTCCCTGTGACTGTTTATATGCTGCCGAGATGAATTCGATACTACAGAGCACGTGACATCTGCAACCAGTCACTGGGATCAGTTACTTGTGCCATCTACATCGTATCACCGCTGAACTCAATGATTAGCTGCAGCAGTCACAAGTGCTGCAGTCGTGATGTCACCACTGGAGCCTGTAAACAGTTACTGAGAGCAGGGGAAGGTGAATACAACAACTACATCAGGCTGATGGAGTTAAAAATGATGATAAATGGAAACCCCTTTTAGCACCTTAACAACCTATGGTGCACATTTTTCCCTGAATTGCTATTACGCTTAGGAGCTGGGTCTGCTTCATACTAAGCAGATGCCAGCTGTGTTACATAGTTGGCATCTGCCTGTAACTGCAGTGACCAGATTTAGTTCCAATCATTACAGCTAAATAATTTGTTCACTCCGTCAATCTCTTAGGCCATGTGCACATGTTGAGTATTTCATGAGTTTTTCCAGTATTTGTAAGCCAAAGTCAGGAATTGAACAGTCGGAGGGAAAGTATAATAGAAACACTTCACCACTTCTGGATTTAATCACCCGCTCCTGGTTTTGACTTACAAATACTAAGGTAAAAAAACTCCCCGAACGCTCAACTTGTGTATGTGGCGTAACAATGACTCTCATAGCCACCTCTCCCCATGGGGCACGATCATTGGGATCTGGTGGGTTACCATAAATCCATCTTGGTCCTTCTTTGAAGCTCAGGTTGAGGTTCATAGAAGAGCCACAAATTCACAATACACAGTAGTATATCTAGGATATGCAGTCGAACAATTGCAGGTTCAGTTAACCTAAGTAAAAAAAAACATGTTTTAACCCCTTCCTGACATTTGCAGTATATAAAAGTCATGTCAATCATGCGACCACCCTGAATAAGTGCGCGGTGATCACATGATTGGCGGCGGCCTCTCAGGGGGTGACGACTCCCCCCTGCAACTACGATCGCTGTGATTGGATGTTCACAGCCAATCGCCGCACGCATTTTTCAGTGTTTCAGGCAATCAGATTGTCTGAAATGCTGATGTCTAGCCTAGGATCAGTGCTGTAAGCGCACTGATCATAGGCTGGAGCCCAGTAACCAGTCACCAGGGCTAGCTCTGATTGGTGAGATTGACGATGACATCAATTGCACCGGAGTGTATAGACGCACTGTGACCTGGCAGTAACCGCCCTTTCTCATTCTAGCTGTGGATTTGTACAGGGTGATCACTGTGTTGCTCTGTGTGTAGTTCTGAGCCTTGTGGTGCCACAGAATCCTGTGCTATCCCTGGGATTGCTGCTGCTGATACTCATCCTGCTAGTCCTGCTGCAGAAGAAAGAAGAGTTCCTTGTCCCTCCCTGATTTTTGTCTGATCTTTCTTTAATCCTCCTCTCTCTCCCCACCCCTTTCTGACGCCGAGCTCTGATCAGTACTTGATCGCTTCTTTTTTGGTAATTTTTTTCTTTTTTGTGAGTCCTGCAGCCACAGAAGCGGTGCAGTCACTGATGCTGCGCTGCCTCACAGCCTGACCTGTGGTAAAAATGAACAGGCATTTTACCAAATTTTTTATATTTTTCTTTCTATATACTTATCTTTTTTTCTCTTCTAAATTAAAAAAAGTTTACACCAAGCATTCACAAACACACCTGAATAAAATTTGATGCACATACAAACATCACATATGTGAAAAAAATGTTGTCCCGATTGTCCCAAACCCGATATTCAGCGGAGGAGGCATACACTTTCTTACCTCAAACCCTGACAGTGAGGGAGAGGATCCCACCTTCCTTTATTTTCCCTCTGCCTCCACTTCCCTTAGTGATACTGAACCACATCGCAGGCGCCCCAGGACAGAAAATTAACCATCTCTCACCATTACTGACCGCGTATGGACCTCACTTCCTGAAAATTATGAGCCACAGATTTCAGTTTTTGTGGCACAATCAGGAATCTCATATGACACCATCGGCCTCACAGAAACTGACTTTTTCAAAGTATTTTTCTCTGAAGATTTTGTAAAAATGTAAAATCTCGCCGATAGAGAAGAGCAAACCTTTCAAGGTTCGGTTGAGCGAATGCCCCGATGTTCACCGAACAGTTCGTCAAACATACCCAAACCCCATTGAATTCAGAGGGAGGCGAAACCAAACACATAGACAATATCCTCAGGGATGCCAAAAAGCTGCCAAAACAGCTCAAATTAGGGGCAGACTGCAGGAAAAGTGGGATCAATTGACACAGAGTACAAATAGTATTATTGCACAGCCTGGATGTATGGGACAGGGCTTGGACCAGCATTTCTAGCAGAAACATTGATCAGTAACAGGTGGATGAGTGACAGATGTAGGCCTGGTGCTCTGAGAGGCCTGCAAAATTGAGGCAACAAACGTGAAGGAGACCCAACTTTGAGTCCAAACATTTCCAAAAATTATGGGGAGACACCAGGAACAGTGGCATCAATTGATACAGAGTAGAGATTTTATAATGGCACAGCAGCCGTCAGCCATGGGCCATGCATGAGGTATCAGGGTGTGGCCAGCATTTAGAGCTTTGAATTGAAGTTTAAATAAAGATGATCTGCATGTTTTTGAGCCTCTGTTTTAGGACAATTAATTGAAAGGGGGGGTGTTCAAAATAATAGCAGTGTGGAGTTCAATTAGTGAGGTCAATCATTTTGTGAAGAAACAGTCATGAATCAGGTGGCCCTTATTTAACCCCTTTCTACCATTGGACGTACTATTCCATCCATGTGGGGTGGGCCCTACTTCCCATGGACAGAATAGTACGTCCAGCGCGATCAGCCACGCTCACGGGGGCAGCGCGGCCGGGTGTCAGCTGACTATCGCAGCTGACATCCGGCACTATGTGCCAGGAGCGGTCACGGACCGCTCCTGGCACATTAACCCCCGGAACACTGCCATCAAAGATGATCACAGCGTTCCGGTGGCATAAGGAAGCATCGCGCAGGGAGGGGGCTCCCTGCATGCTTCCCTGAGACCATCGGAGCAATGCAATGTGATCACGTTGCTCCGAGGGTCTCCTTCCGCCTCCTCCCTGCAGGCCCGGATCCGAAATGGATAGGGGGGGCCTTCCAGGTCCTGCAAGGAGGTGACTTTCAAGCACCTGCTCAGAGCAGGTGCAGGGAAGCCTCCCTGCAGTGCCTGTCAGATCGCTGATCTGACACAGTGCACTGCAAAGTGTCAGGTCAGCAATCTTATAATATATAGTGATGTCCCTCCTGGGGCAATGCAAAAAAGTAAAAAAGAAAAAAAACATCTACATGTATAATAAAAAAAATTAAAAAAAATCCTAAATAAAGGAAAAAAAAAATTGTTCCAATAAATACATTTCTTTATCCAAATTTAAAAAAAAAACAATAAAAGTACACATATTTAGTATCACCACGTCCGTTACGACCCGACCTGTAAAACTGTCCCACTAGTTAACCCCTTCAGTGAACACCGTAAAAAAAGAAAAAAAATGAGGCAGAAAATGACGCTTTATTATCATACCACCAAACAAAAAGTGGAATAACACGCAATCAAAAAGACGGATATAAATAACCATGGTACCACTGAAAACATCATCTTGTACCGCAAAAAACGAGCCACCATACAGTGTCATCAATGAAAAAATAAAAAAGTTATAGTCCTCAGAATAAAGCGATGCAAAATTAATTATTTTTTATATAAAATAGTTTTTATCGTATAAAAGCGCCAAAACATACAAAAATGATATAAATGAGGTATCGCTGTAATCATTCTGACCTGAAGAATAAAACTGCTTTATCAATTTTACCAAACGCGGAACGGTATAAGTGCCCCCTCAAAAGAAATTCATGAATCGCTGGTTTTTGTTCATTCTACCTCACAAAAACCTGAATAAAAAGCGATCAAAAAATGTCATGTATCCAAAAAATTGTATCAATACAAACATCAAATCGTCCCGCAAAAATCAAGACCTCACATGACTCTGTGGACCAAAATATGAAAAAATTATAGCTCTCAAAATGTGAAGACGCAAAAACTATTTTTTGTAATAAAAAGCGTCTTTTATTGTGTGACGGCTGCCAATCATAAAAATCCGCTATAAAACTAAATTAAACCCCCATCATCACCCCCTTAGTTAGGGAAAAATACTAAAATTTAAAAAAATGTATTTATTTCCATTTTCCCATTAGGGTTAGGGTTGGGGCTAAAGATAGGGTTAGGGAGTGAGGCTAAAGTTAAGGTTGGGGTTAGGGTTGGGGCTAAAGTTATGGTTGGGGCTAAAGTTACGGTTTGGATTACATTTACGGTTGGGATTAGAGTTGGGATTAGGGTTAGGGGTGTGGTCAGGGTTACGTTGGGATTAGGGGTGAGTTTAAGTTAAGGTTTCCGTTAGAATGGGGGGGTTTCCACTGTTTAGGCACATCAGGGGCTCTCCAAACGCAACATGGCGTCTGATCTCAATTCCAGCCAATTCTGCATTGAAAAAGTAAAACAGTGCTCCATCCCTTCCGAGCTCTCCCGTGCACCCAAACAGGGGTTTACCCCAACATATGTGGTATCACCGTACTCAGAACAAATTGGACAACAACCTTTCTGGTCCAATTTCTCCTGTTACCCTTGGGAAAATACAAAACCGGGGCTAAAAAATAATTTGTGTGGAAAAATAAAGATTTTTTATTTTCATGGCTCTGCATTATAAACTGTAGTGAAACACTTGGGGTTCAAAGTTCTCACAAGACATCTAGATAAGTTCCTTGGGGGGTCTAGTTTCCAATATGGGGTCACTTGTGGGGGGTTTCTACTGTTTAGGTACATCAGGGGCTCTACAAACGCAATGTGATGCCTGCAGACCATTCCATCTAAGTCTGCATTCCAAGCGGAGCTCCTTCCCTTCCGAGCTCTGCCATTCGCCCAATCGGTGGTTGCCCCCCACATATGGGGTATCAGCATACTCGGGACAAATTGGACAACAACTTTTGGGGTCCAATTTCTTCTTTTACCCTTGGCAAAATACAATGCTGGGGGCTATGTTGTGAATTTGGATTCTGGGCTCCCCCGGTGGCTACTGGTGGAATTGAACTGGTGTCTTCATCTTCTCTGTTCACCTGTTCCCATCAAGATGTGGGAGTCGCTATATAACCTTGCTTCTCTGTTAGTTGCTTGCCGGTCAACAATGTTATCAGAAGCCTCTCTGTGCTTGTTCCTGCTCCTAGACAACTACTAGATAAGTTGGACTCTTGTCCATGTTTGTTTTTGCATTTTTGTTCCAGTTCACAGCTGTAGTTTCGTTACTGTGTCTGGAAAGCTCTTGTGAACAGGAATTGCCACTCTGGTGTTATGAGTTAATGCCAGAGTCTTAAAGTAATTTCTGGATGGTGTTTTGATAGGGTTTTCAGCTGACCATGAAAGTGTCCTTTCTGTCTTCTGCTATGTAGTAAGTGGACCTCAAATTTGCTAAACCTATTTTCATACTACGTTTGTTATTTTTGAGCTAGGACTAATATTTTCCTCTGCTAGCATTATTTAGTCCTCCGGCTGGTGCTGGGCATCTAGAATCAACGTAGGCATGCTACCCGGCCACTGCTAGTTGTGCGTTAGGTTTAGTTCATGGTCAGCTCAGTTCCCATCTTCCAAGAGCTAGTTCCTATATATGCTGATGCTATGTTCTCTTGCCATTGAGATCATGACAGTTTGACCGGCCCACTAAAGGGTTAATATCCTTGGCTGAGAAAGGAGAGAAATAAGAAGTCTGCTGAAATTTTTTTTTTTTTTTTTCTCTCCTTCTAATCTTTGAATGGCTCTGTGTCCACCTGTTTGTAATGGATCTTCAGAGTGTAACTGCAGGTTTGAATAATCTCGCCACGAAGGTACAAAATTTACAAGACTTTGTTTGTCATGCACCTGTATCTGAGCCGAGAATTCCTTTGCCGGAATTTTTCTCGGGGAATAGATCTGGGTTTCAGAATTTTCGAAATAATTGCAAATTATTTTTGTCCTTGAAATTTCGCTCTGCCGGAGACCCTGCACAGCAGGTCAGGATTGTGATTTCCTTGCTCCGGGGCGACCCTCAAGACTGGGCTTTTTCATTGACACCAGGGGATCCTGCGTTGCTCAATGTGGATGCGTTTTTTCTGGCCTTGGGGTTGCTTTATGACGAACCTCATTTGGAGCTTCAGGCAGAAAAAACTTTGATGTCCCTATCTCAGGGGCAAGATGAAGCGGAAATTTACTGCCAAAGATTCCGTAAATGGTCTGTGCTTACTCAGTGGAATGAGTGCGCCCTGGCGGCGACTTTCAGAGAGGGTCTCTCTGATGCCATTAAGGATGTTATGGTGGGGTTCCCTGTGCCTGCGGGTCTGAATGAGTCCATGACAATGGCTATTCAGATCGATAGGCGTTTGCGGGAGCGCAAACCAGTGCACCATCTGGCGGTGTCCACTGAGAAGTCGCCAGAGAGTATGCAGTGTGATAGAATTCTGTCCCGAAGCGAGCGGCAGAATTTTAGACGGAAAAATGGGTTGTGTTTCTATTGTGGTGATTCTACTCATGTTATATCAGCATGCTCTAAGCGCACTAAAAAGCTTGATAAATCTGTTTCCATTTGCACCTTACCGTCTAAGTTTATTCTATCTGTGACCCTGATTTGCTCTTTGTCATCTATTACCACGGACGCCTATGTCGACTCTGGCGCCGCTTTGAGTCTTATGGATTGGTCCTTTGCCAAACGCTGTGGGTATGATTTAGAGCCTTTGGAGACTTCTATTCCTCTGAAGGGGATTGACTCCACCCCATTGGCTAATAATAATCCACAATACTGGACACAAGTAACTATGCGTATTAATCCGGATCACCAGGAGATTATTCGCTTTCTGGTGCTGTATAATCTACATGATGATTTGGTGCTAGGATTGCCTTGGCTGCAATCTCACAACCCAGTCCTCGACTGGAGAGCTATGTCTGTGTTGAGCTGGGGATGTAAGGGGGCTCATGGGGATGTACCTGTGGTTTCCATTTCATCATCTATTCCCTCTGAAATTCCTGAGTTCCTGTCTGACTATCGTGACGTCTTTGAAGAATCCAAGCTTGGTTCGTTACCTCCGCACCGAGAGTGCGATTGTGCCATAGATTTAATCCCGGGTAGTAAATACCCAAAGGGTCGTTTATTTAATCTGTCTGTGCCTGAACATGCTGCTATGCGAGAATATATAAAGGAGTCCTTGGAAAAGGGACATATTCGTCCATCGTCATCTCCCTTAGGAGCCGGTTTTTTCTTTGTGTCAAAAAAAGACGGCTCTTTGAGACCATGTATTGATTATCGGCTTTTGAATAAAATCACTGTTAAATATCAATACCCATTGCCGTTGCTGACTGATTTGTTTGCTCGCATAAAGGGGGCCAAGTGGTTCTCTAAGATTGACCTTCGTGGGGCGTATAATTTGGTGCGAATCAGGCAGGGGGATGAGTGGAAAACCGCATTTAATACGCCCGAGGGCCACTTTGAGTATTTAGTGATGCCTTTTGGTCTTTCAAATGCTCCGTCAGTTTTCCAGTCCTTTATGCATGATATTTTTCGCGATTATTTGGATAAATTTATGATTGTGTATCTGGATGATATTCTGATTTTTTCGAATGACTGGGACTCTCATGTCCAACAAGTCAGGAGGGTTTTTCAGGTTTTGCGGTCTAATTTTTTGTGTGTGAAGGGTTCTAAGTGTGTTTTTGGGGTACAGAGGATTTCCTTTTTGGGATATATTTTTTCTCCCTCTTCCATTGAAATGGATCCTGTCAAGGTTCAAGCTATTTGTGATTGGACGCAGCCCTCTTCTCTTAAGAGTCTTCAGAAATTTTTGGGCTTTGCTAACTTTTATCGTCGATTTATTGCTGGTTTTTCGGATATTGCTAAGCCATTGACCGATTTGACTAAGAAGGGTGCTGATGTTGCTGATTGGTCCCCTGATGCTGTGGAGGCCTTTCGGGAGCTTAAGCGCCGTTTTTCCTCTGCCCCTGTGTTGCGTCAGCCTGATGTTGCTCTACCTTTTCAGGTTGAGGTCGACGCTTCTGAGATCGGAGCTGGGGCAGTGTTGTCGCAGAAAAGTTCTGACTGCTCCGTGATGAGGCCTTGTGCCTTCTTTTCCCGTAAATTTTCGCCCGCTGAGCGGAATTATGATGTTGGGAATCGGGAGCTTTTGGCCATGAAGTGGGCTTTTGAGGAGTGGCGCCATTGGCTGGAGGGGGCCAGACATCAGGTGGTGGTATTGACTGACCACAAAAATTTGATTTATCTTGAGACCGCCAGGCGCCTGAATCCTAGACAGGCGCGCTGGTCGTTGTTTTTCTCTCGGTTTAATTTTGTGGTGTCATACCTACCGGGTTCTAAGAATGTTAAGGCGGATGCCCTTTCTAGGAGTTTTGAGCCTGACTCGCCTGGTAACTCTGAGCCCACAGGTATCCTTAAGGATGGAGTGGTATTGTCAGCCGTTTCTCCAGACCTGCGGCGGGCCTTGCAGGAGTTTCAGGCGGATAGACCGGATCGTTGCCCACCTGATAAACTGTTTGTTCCTGATGATTGGACCAGTAGAGTCATCTCTGAGGTTCATTCTTCTGCGTTGGCAGGTCATCCTGGCATTTTTGGTACCAGGGATTTGGTGGCAAGGTCCTTCTGGTGGCCTTCCCTGTCACGAGATGTGCGAGGCTTTGTGCAGTCTTGTGACGTTTGTGCTCGGGCCAAGCCTTGTTGTTCTCGGGCTAGTGGATTATTGTTGCCCTTGCCTATTCCTAAGAGGCCTTGGACGCACATCTCGATGGATTTTATTTCAGATCTGCCTGTTTCTCAGAAGATGTCTGTCATCTGGGTGGTGTGTGACCGTTTCTCTAAGATGGTCCATTTGGTTCCTCTGCCCAAGTTGCCTTCTTCTTCCGAGTTGGTTCCTCTGTTTTTTCAAAATGTTGTTCGTTTGCATGGTATTCCTGAGAATATCATTTCTGACAGAGGGACCCAATTCGTGTCTAGATTTTGGCGGGCATTCTGTGCTAGGATGGGCATAGATTTATCTTTTTCGTCCGCTTTCCATCCTCAGACGAATGGCCAGACCGAGCGGACTAATCAGACCCTGGAGACATATCTGAGGTGTTTTGTGTCTGCTGACCAGGATGATTGGGTTGCTTTTTTGCCATTGGCGGAGTTCGCTCTCAATAATCGGGCCAGCTCTGCCACTTTGGTGTCCCCGTTTTTCTGTAATTCGGGGTTTCATCCTCGATTTTCCTCTGGTCAGGTGGAATCTTCGGATTGTCCTGGAGTGGATGCTGTGGTGGAGAGATTGCATCAGATCTGGGGGCAGGTGGTGGACAATTTGAGGTTGTCCCAGGAGAAGACTCAGCTTTTTGCCAACCGCCACCGTCGTGTTGGTCCTCGGCTTTGTGTTGGGGATTTGGTGTGGTTGTCTTCTCGTTTTGTCCCTATGAGGGTCTCTTCTCCTAAGTTTAAGCCTCGGTTCATCGGCCCGTATAAGATATTGGAGATTCTTAACCCTGTTTCCTTCCGTTTGGACCTCCCTGCATCCTTTTCTATTCATAACGTTTTTCATCGGTCATTATTGCGCAGGTATGAGGTACCGGTTGTGCCTTCCGTTGAGCCTCCTGCTCCGGTGTTGGTTGAGGGTGAGTTGGAGTACGTTGTGGAGAAAATCTTAGACTCCCGTGTTTCCAGACGGAGACTCCAGTATCTGGTCAAGTGGAAGGGATACGGCCAGGAGGATAATTCTTGGGTGAATGCATCTGATGTTCATGCCTCTGATCTGGTTCGTGCCTTTCATAGGGCCCATCCTGATCGCCCTGGTGGTTCTGGTGAGGGTTCAGTGCCCCCTCCTTGAGGGGGGGGTACTGTTGTGAATTTGGATTCTGGGCTCCCCCGGTGGCTACTGGTGGAATTGAACTGGTGTCTTCATCTTCTCTGTTCACCTGTTCCCATCAAGATGTGGGAGTCGCTATATAACCTTGCTTCTCTGTTAGTTGCTTGCCGGTCAACAATGTTATCAGAAGCCTCTCTGTGCTTGTTCCTGCTCCTAGACAACTACTAGATAAGTTGGACTCTTGTCCATGTTTGTTTTTGCATTTTTGTTCCAGTTCACAGCTGTAGTTTCGTTACTGTGTCTGGAAAGCTCTTGTGAACAGGAATTGCCACTCTGGTGTTATGAGTTAATGCCAGAGTCTTAAAGTAATTTCTGGATGGTGTTTTGATAGGGTTTTCAGCTGACCATGAAAGTGTCCTTTCTGTCTTCTGCTATGTAGTAAGTGGACCTCAAATTTGCTAAACCTATTTTCATACTACGTTTGTTATTTCATCTTAATTCACCGCCAATACATGTGGGGGGCCTCTGTCTCCTTTCGGGGTATTTCTCTAGAGGTGAGCTAGGACTAATATTTTCCTCTGCTAGCATTATTTAGTCCTCCGGCTGGTGCTGGGCATCTAGAATCAACGTAGGCATGCTACCCGGCCACTGCTAGTTGTGCGTTAGGTTTAGTTCATGGTCAGCTCAGTTCCCATCTTCCAAGAGCTAGTTCCTATATATGCTGATGCTATGTTCTCTTGCCATTGAGATCATGACAGGGCTACAAAACAATTTTTGTGGAAAAAAAGAATTTTTATTTTCACGGCTCTGCGTTATAAAACTGTAGTGAAACACTTGGGGTTCAAAGTGCTCACCACACATCTGGATAAGTTCCTTAGGGGGTACAGGAGGAGAGAGGATCCTGCCTGCGGGGCTCACAGTCTACAGGGGATGTGTGAGGATACACTAGGAGAGGGTAGAGTTGGTCATGCGGCAGTTCAGCAGACAGAGGATCGCTGCAGGTTGTAGGCTTGTCGGTTTAAGCTACAAATGCTGGTCCAAGCTGGTCCCATGCTGCGCAATTATACTATTTGTACTCTGGGTCACTTGGGCGGTTGGAGAGTTGTGATGCAGGGAGAAACAAGGGTAATTGGAGTGCTGCCTCTATGGACTGTACTGTGTGTGATGTTAAGGTGGAGGAAGAGGAGGTGAGGCCACTTTATGCAGTGCTTGTGCATATTGCCACATATTGGGTATCGACATGCTGAGGAGAAATTGCACAACAAGTTTTGGGGTTCATTTTTTACCCTTGTGAAAATAAAAAAAATTGGGTCTAAATTAATAAAGCACACAGCAGAACACGCTCACAGACTGTATGGGGACTAAAGCTGCTGGTAGTTTGACAGGCTTTGTGTGCAGTCCTGTCTGAACACTATGCGTATGCTGTATGAATTAACATATAATAACTACCGTGCTACAAATCCTAAATAATGCCTGTTGAATAAGGTACTGCCACTTCCTAGTGAGACCACTGTGATTGCTGCACTTACTGGGCTAGATGAGTGCGACTTCCATCCCAGCGTCAGATGCTAGTGCGGTTCTAGTGGTGTGCGGTGGGAGCTCCTCCCGTTGGCATGCCGCCCGATGCAATCCCAAAAAAGATGTAAGATCCCAAGTGCTCCGGCCAGAAGCACTGCCGTGGAGTAGTGAGGTTAGTGTGAGGGGGGGTAGTGGTGGTAGTAGTGCCACAATCACAGTGATGTCACTAGGAAGTGCCAGTTTCTTATTCAAGAGGCATTATTTAGGATTTGCAGCAAAGCTGTAGCTCGATGGGTCTAAATTAAAATGTTAGGAAAAAAAGTTAAATGTTAATTTTTACCTTCCACATTCCATTAATTCCTGTTAAATACCTGAAGGGTTAATAAACTTCTTGAATGTGGTTGAATGAGCACCTTGAGGGGTGCAGTTTTTAGAATGGTGTCACTTTGGGGTATTTTCTGTCTTATAGACCCCTCAAAGTTGCTTCAAATGTGAGGTGGTCCCTAAAAAAAACGGTTTTGTAAATTTTGTTGGAGAAATGAGAAATCACTGGTCAAATTTTAACCCTTATAACTTCCTAACAAAAAATAATTTGGGTTCCAAAATTGTGATGATGTAAATTAGACATGTAGGAAATGTTATTTATTAACTATATTGTGTGATATATCTCTGTGATTTAAGGGCATGAAATTTTCAAATTTTTCACCAAATTTCCATTTTGTTCACAAATAAATGCAAGTCATATCAAAGAAATGTTACCACTATCATGAAGTTCAAAATATAATGAAAAAACCAGTGGGAATCAGTGGAATCTGCTGAAGTGTTAGAAAGCTATTACCTCATAAAGTGACAGTGGTCAGATTTGTAAAATATTGCCTGGTCAAGAATGTGAAAACAAGTTTTGGGAATGAACGGGTTAAACATTAAAAAATAAAAAGTATACAAGAGTTTACATCACGTCATTTTTCCTCACTAAATAAAATAAAAACAAACAAACTTGGTATCATTGTTAAAAAAAGATCTATCAAAATATACAACCCTTTAAACCGTTTATTAATCAAAGAACAGAAAAATCAGAATGCATGAACTGCAATTTTTGGTCACTGTTGTTAAAAAAAAATGCAATAAGAAACAATCAAAATGTCATATGAGCTGTAAAATGACATTACAAAAAGAAACATCAGCATAGGGTACAAAACGAAAAAATGAATAAAATTAGGGCTCGCAAACACGAGCCCTATACGATGTCCATGTGACTTTATCAGATAACACTTGGACCAATGTTATTCTATGGGGTAGTGCAGATCTATTTTTTTCTCAAGCCCATTCGGGGGGGGGAAAACATAAATCGCAGCATGCTGCAAGTGGCTCTGTAAATTGGAGCATCTGCACCCATTCACTTCTATGGGTGCGTGTAACACATCGGACTGCACTCAAGTCATTGTTTGTGTATGTTTTATGCCATGAAGACGGATCATGATTGATCTGAAGCACATAGCAAATCTGCATTATGTCTTGTTCGTGTATTTTGTGGATTGTTCAGTCGAGCCATTGATTGTTTTGCTTGGGTCCTGGGAATTGGATGTTTTTTCATTTTCCATTAAAGTCTATGAGTGCATGTAAAACATCGGACTGCACTCGGAGTTCATTGTCTGTGTATGTTTTATACCATGAAGATGAATCGTGATTGACCTGAAGCACATTGCATGTCTGCACTCTGACTTGTTCATGTTTTTTGTGGATTGTTCATTGGAGTCATTGATTGTTTTGTTTGGATTGTAGGAACTGGATGTTTCTTCATTCAAGTCTATGGGTGTGTAACGGGGCACACGGTGGTAGTCATGGGCGAGTTTTGTTTGTTCAGCACCTCGACCTGCTTCAGAAATAGGGGGGACATTTGGGTCTCTGGGGGTGTGTGGGTTGCGGTGCTTCAGTAGAAGAAACCTCCATACTCACTTCCATTTCACCTACCACAGCGTCAACCCTTTTCGACTCCAGAATGAGAAAGCCACTCCATCTTGTAAATGGAAAGTCCTTTTTACTACCAAACATGTTCAAATACAGGGGATAATGTGACACACTTCTCATGGTCTTCTTTCCCAGACAATTGTTCATTTCCAATGTTCATGGGTACAGAGACAATTTTTGCAATTAATGCAGAATGGCTCAGCTGTAAAGGTAACTCCATTTCCTTGGAACCTACATGTAAGGGAACTCCTGCTCAAGCTGTTTTCCATTATCTGACTGTCCTGGATGTGCCTTACAGACAAGGCTGTCCAAAGTCTCAGCACATTACTGCTATGTTGCAGCTGGAAAAGGTTACATTTCACTTACTGGCCTGTTGAAGGTGAATTGTTCTGTTGCTTGTCCCCGTTTTTCCTAGTCCCCTGTATTCACCACACACCAAGCTTCTTCTTCTTCTTGATAACAGTCTTCTTGCTTCTCCCTTCTCCCACAAACCTAATTATCTCTCTCTACCCAGTGATCCCAATCCTCCTTCCCACTGAGAGTCGGCCTTACAGTTAACCCTGTGTCCTAAACTAACAGGGACTGTGCCATAGGATAACTATAAACCATCATTGCCTTCTACTCACCGTTAAGCATACAATAACATTACACATTACATATATTGTATTACATTACAATAAAACACTCGACCACCCCCTCACAGGTGCATAAAAAGCATCGGATGTCATCAGAGTGCAGTTCCATTTTAAACATACAGACAATGGAGAAAATGTGCTCCCATTTTCAAGAGAATGCAAAGAGTGTGCAAAGCAGTCATCAAAGCAAAAGGTGGCTACTTTGAAGAACCTAGAATATAAGACATAATTTCAGTTGTTTCACATTTTTTGTTAAGTATATAATTCCACATGTGTTAATTCATAGTTTTGATGCCTTCAGTGTGAATGTACAATTTTCATAGTCATGAAAATACAGAAAAATCCTTAAATGAGAAGGTGTGTCCAAACTTTTGGTCTGTACTGTACCTAATTGACAGCTCCTTAGTGTCCCTCCTGCTGCTGAGATCTCACACTGCTAAGTACAAGTTGCAGCAGTTGGTCAGGACCACACTGCACTTACAGCTCTCTTGCCTCTTGAATTTCCTCTCTGGCTTTTGGTCTTTGACAGGTCACTATTCTCTCAGTGACCTGTTTCCCATGCAGAGACTTTGCACAGGTGCCATCAATTCCCGAGATTTTCTCTTTAGAGAGGTCAGTGCTTTAGTAGATTGATAGTCTGGCAATCTGATCAGGAGATTACTGCGTGTGCAAAGACCGCACCTGTGCTAAATCTCCAGCAAAGGTGGCAGGTCCCTTGGACAAGAGTGACTTCTCAGTCAAAGACCAGAGGCCAGCGGCAGGCAAAAAAAAGGAGAGAGCAAAGGAGATGTGTCAGTGTAGTGTGCAACCCACTACACTTTCAGCTAGAACTTAAATGTTGAATTTCTCGAAGGGCTCGTGTGGACAACTGTATTTTTGGTCCAACAAAACATCAATATTCGTATTGCACTTGGCCATGCAAGTCAATGAGTGTGTGAGAAACAGCGGACCACACTCTGGTAACATCTGAGTGCAGTCCAGTCTGTTCAAACTCTGATCATGGCGTGATTTGTACCTAGCCTAAAACTTGCAAGTGAAATTATACAATCATGATAAATCAGCTTTAAAGGGCCTTTACAAACATGCCATTAGTTAGCAGTGTAATATCCTAATAACAGGATTCCTTCAATAGGATAAACAAGTACAAATAGAGCATATATGGTCTAAAAGCATTTAAAAATATGCTGTTAATGGGGTTGTCCATCTTTAACCCCTTCACCCCCAAGGGTGGTTTGCACGTTAATGACCAGGCCAATTTTTACAATTCTGACCACTGTCCCTTTATGAGGTTATAACTCTGGAACGCTTCAACGGATCTTGGCGATTCTGACATTGTTTTCTCGTGACATATTGTACTTCATGATAGTTGTAAAATTTCTTCGATATAACTTGCGTTTATTTGTGAAAAAAACTGATATTTGGCGAAAATTTTAAAAATTTCGCAATTTTCCAACTTTGAATTTTTATGCCCTTAAATCACAGACATATGTCACGCAAAATACTTAATAAGTAACATTTCCCACATGTCTACTTTACATCAGCACAATTTTGGAACCAAATTTTTTTTTGTTAGGGAGTTATAAGGGTTAAAAGTTGACCAGAAATTTCTCATTTTTACAACACCATTTTTTTTTAGGGACCACATCTCATTTGAAGTCATTTTGAGGGGTCTATATGACAGAAAATACCCAAGTGTGACACCATTCTAAAAACTGCACCCCTCAAGGTGCTCAAAACCACATTCAAGAAATTTATTAACCCTTCAGGTGTTTCACAGGAATTTTTGGAATGTTTAAATAAAAATGAACATTTAACTTTTTTTCACACAAAACTTATTTCAGCTCCAATTTGTTTTATTTTACCAAGGGTAACAGGAGAAAATGGACCCCAAAAGTTGTTGTACAATTTGTCCTGAGTACGCTGATACCCCATATGTGGGGGTAAACCACTGTTTGGGCGCATGGCAGAGCTCGGAAGGAAAGGAGCACCATTTGACTTTTCAATGCAAAATTGACTGGAATTGACATGGGACGCCATGTTGCGTTTGGAGAGCCCCTGATGTGCCTAAACATTGAAACCCCCCACAAGTGACACCATTTTGGAAAGTAGACCGCCTAAGGAACTTATCTAGATGTGTGGTGAGCACTTTGACCCAACAAGTGCTTCACAGAAGTTTATAATGCAGAGCCATAAAAATAAAAAATCATATTTTTTCACAAAAATGATCTTTTTGCCCCCATTTTTTTATTTTCCCAAGGGTAAGAGAAGAAATTAGACCACAAAATTTGTTGTGCAATTTGTCCTGAGTACGACGATACACCATATGTGGGTGTAAACCATTGTTTGGGCGCAGGGCAGAGCTCGGAAGGGAAGGAGCGCCATTTGACTTTTCAATGCAAAATTGACTGGAATTAAGATGGGACGCCATGTTGCGTTTGGAGAGCCCCTGATGTGCCTAAACATTGAAACCCCCCACAAGTGACACCATTTTGGAAAGTAGACCGCCTAAGGAACTTATCTAGATGTGTGGTGAGCACTTTGACCCAACAAGTGCTTCACAGAAGTTTATAATGCAGAGCCGTAAAAATAAAAAATCATATTTTTTCACAAAAATGATCTTTTCGCCCCCATTTTTTTATTTTCCCAAGGGTAAGAGAAGAAACTAGACCACAAAAGTTGTTGTTCAATTTGTCCTGAGTACGACGATACCCCATATGTGGGTGTACACCATTGTTTGGGCGCAGGGCAGAGCTCGGAAGGGAAGGAACGCCATTTGACTTTTCAATGCAAAATTGACTGGAATTGAGATGGGATGCCATGTTGCGTTTGGAGAGCCCCTGATGTGCCTAAACATTGAACCCCCCACAAGTGACACCATTTTGGAAAGTAGACCCCTTAAGGAACTTATCTAGATGTGTGTTGAGCACTTTGAACCCCCAAGTGTTTCACTACAGTTTATAACGCAGAGCCATGAAAATAAAAATTCCTCTTTTTTTTCACAGAAATGATTTTTTAGCCCCCAGCTTTGTATTTTTACAAGGGTAACATAATAAATTGGACCCCAAAAGTTGTTGTCCAATTTGTCCTGAGTACGCTGATACCCCATATGTGGGGGGAACCACTGTTTGGGCGCATGACAGAGCTCGGAAGGGAAGGAGCGCCATTTGAAATGCAGACTTAAATGGATTGGTCTGCAGGCGTCACGTTGCATTTGCAGAGCCCCTGATGTACCCAAACAGTAGAAACCCCCCACAAGTGACCCCAAATTGGAAACTAGACCCCCCCAAGGAACTTATCTAGATGTGTTGTGAAAACTTTGAACCCCCAAGTGTTTCACTACAGTTTACAACGCAGAGCCATGAAAATAAAAAATCTTTTTTTTTCCCACATAACTTATTTTTTAGCCCCCAGTTTTGTATTTTCCCAAGGGTAACAGGAGAAATTGGACCCCAAAAGATGTTGTCCAATTTGTCCTGAGTACGCTGATACCCCATATGTTGGGGTAAACCCCTGTTTGGGCACACGGGAGAGCTCTGAAGGGAAGGAGCACTGTTTTACTTTTTCAACGCAGAATTGTCTGGAATTGAGATCGGATGCCATGTCCCGTTTGGAGAGCCCCTGATGTGCCTAAACAGTGGAAACCCCCCAATTATAACTGAAACCCTAATCCAAACACACCCCTTACCCTAATCCCAACGGTAACCCTAACCACACCCCTAACCCTGACACACCCCTAACCCTAATCCCAACCGTAAATGTAATCCAAACCCTAACCCTAACTTTAGCCCCAACCCTAACCCTAGCCCTAACCCTAGCAATAACCCTAGCCCTAACCCTAGCCCTAACCCTAGCCCTAACCCTAGCCATAACCCTAGCGCTAACCCTAGCCCTAACCCTAGCAATAACCCTAGCAATAACCCTAACCCTAACCCTAGCCCTAACCCTAGCCCTAACCCTAGCCCTAACCCTAGCCCTAACCCTAACCCTAACCCTAATGGGAAAATGGAAATAAATACATTTTTTTATTTTTCGCTAACTAAGGGGGTGAAAAAGGGGGGGTTTGATTTACTTTTATAGCGGGTTATTTAGCGGATTTTTATGATTGGCAGCCGTCACACACTGAAAGACGCTTTTTATTGCAAAAAATATTTTTTGCGTTACCACATTTTGAGAGCTATAATTTTTCCATATTTGAGTCCACAGAGTCATGTGAGGTCTTGTTTTTTGCGGGACGAGTTGACGTTTTTATTGGTAACATTTTCGGGCACATGACATTTTTTGATCGCTTTTTATTCCGATTTTTGTGAGGCAGAATGATCAAAAACCAGCTATTCATGAATTTTTTGGGGGGGAGGCGTTTATACCGTTCCGCGTTTGGTAAAATTGATAAAGCAGTTTTATTCTTCGGGTCAGTACGATTACAGCGATACCTCATTTATATCATTTTTTTATGTTTTGGCGCTTTTATACGATAAAAGCTATTTTATAGAAAAAATAATTATTTTGGTATCGCTTTATTCTCAGGACTATAACTTATTTTTTTGCTGATGATGCTGTATGGCAGCTCGTTTTTTGCGGGACAAGATGACGTTTTCAGCGGTACCATGGTTATTTATATCTGTCTTTTTGATCGCGTGTTATTCCACTTTTTGTTCGGTGGTATGGTAATAAAGCGTTGTTTTTTGCCTCGTTTTTTTTTTTTCTTACGGTGTTTACTGAAGGGGTTAACTAGTGGGGCAGTTTTATAGGTTGGGTTGTTACGGACGCGGCGATACTAAATATGTGTACTTTTATTGTTTGTTTTTTTTATTTAGATAAATAAATGTATTTATGGGAATAATATATATATTTTTTCTTTATTTAGGAATTTATTTTTTATTTATTTTTTTACACATGTGGAAAATTTTTTTTTTTACTTTGTCCCAGGGGGGGACATTACAGATCGGTGATCTGACAGTGTGCACAGCACTCTGTCAGATCACCGATCTCACTTAGAGTGCAGCAGGCTTACCAGCGCCTGCTCTGAGCAGGCACTCGGTAAGCCACCTCCCTCCCTGCAGGACCCGGATGCCGCGGCCATCTTTGATCTGGGACCTGCGGCGAGGAGGGAGGTAGGAGACCCTCGGAGCAACGCGATCACATCGCGTTGCTGCTGGGGTCTCAGGGAAGCCCGCAGGGAGCCCCCTCCCTGCGCGATGCTTCCCTATACCGCCGGTACACCGTGATCATGTTTGATCGCGGTGTGCCGGGGGTTAATGTGCCGGGGGCGGTCCGTGACCGCTCCTGGCACATAGTGCCAGATGTCAGCTGCGATATGCAGCTGACACCCGGCCGCGATCAGCCGCGCTCCCCCGTGAGTCAGTATTTGTAAGCCAAAACCAGGAGTGGAACAATTAGAGGAAAAGTATAACAGAAACATATGCTCCACTTTTGCATTTATGACCCACTCCTGGTTTTGGCTTACAAATACTGATGAAAAATCCTGACCAAATCCTGATGCAATTCTGAACGTGGACACATACCCTAACTGTGTGTTGTGAGGATTCTGGGATTTGGAGGTGGGAGCAGGCGGTCAAGTACCACAAGTATAAAATTTCCATACTTCCAGCCACATTCTGACTTGATGCGTCCGGCCTTGCTCAATACACTTGTGTGAGGCTGCGCCCATCTAGTTGGCACGTGACCACATATATGCAAATCACATACTAGCGGTCACGCGCCTGTCCTTCCTGGTGCTGGAGAATTCTCACAGTGTACTGCACATGTGCTGATGGATTCACGGGTCTGCAGTCTTGTACCCTAATGCCAGACAATACCTTTTAAGGCCCAAAAATATTTATGAAGACTATGCACCACTAACACAAATTATGTAGAGCCGAGTTGATGATTCTGATGCCTGTTGGCCTAAGGACAGCCTTGCTCATGCTTTCATACAATGTACCATTAATTGTGATTATAGTGTGCACAGTACCTTAAGTCTCTCATGTTGGATGGTCATTTTGCTGACATTTCTCACAAGAGCTGTTACTTCATGTCCGTCCTGCAGGGCTTGTGTTACCAGCGTTGCACCTGTCTGACCGGTAGCTCCGAGAATCGATAGCTTCATTTTGATTTCCTGTTTATGATGACAGTGAATATACATTATCACCTGACATTTTTCAAATTCTTGGTAGGAATGCAATGTTGCCAACTCACCTTAGGGGTAACTCAATATCTCCCAACTTTTATATAACAGAAGGAGGGACAAATATCACCCCCCTAGTCACACTCCCAAGCCACATCTATTTACTGTTTCTTTCTACTCCTCGCCGGAGATGTCAGAGGGTTCATAGTAGCAGTGAGGGACGTAGACTGACATCCTGCACTCTCTAGCTATCTCCAAGATGGTTGGGACCTATGGATTTTTTTTCCATTCATTTATAGTTGTAGCAACCAAAATTTTCAAATTTTTTCTCCTTATGAGGTCTTGTATTTTTGTATCTGTAAGGCTATGTTCACATACTGTTTTTTTATGCATTTTACCCCT
Source organism: Ranitomeya variabilis (assembly GCF_051348905.1). NCBI lineage: Eukaryota > Metazoa > Chordata > Amphibia > Anura > Dendrobatidae > Ranitomeya > Ranitomeya variabilis. The sequence goes on along the minus strand of NC_135232.1, from coordinate 819,131,157 downwards.
TATGTGATGTTTTAATGTATTTTTAATATTGCAGAAAGGCTTTGATTTTGCTTTTAAAGAAACAATTGTGTTTTTTATTTTCAGTTGTTTTTTTTTTTTTTTTTTAAATGCATGTTTTTTCCAGCTCCGCATACAATCATATAGAGAAAAAATTCACCAAAACCACCAAAACAGCATCTTTAGAAGCACTGAGGGCAGGAGTTTTCATGAAATAACATCCAGTTTGATTGTGTGCAAAATGAACACAGCCTATCCATTATGTGTGAACACAGCCTTACCTTCCCAGGCTAAGTGGATTTGATTTAATGAAAACTCCTACGCACTGTGAGTCTAAATATATAGCTGGAGTATACGCCACTCTGTATTAAGATTGGAAGTTTTGATCAAAATAAACTTCAAAAATTGTTGTAGTCCATCACAATGTCAGTATTTAGATTATATAAAGCATGCTCTTTAATAACTGCTTTAGACTGAGCAACTAAAGAAAATATGTACGGTAATTATCGGGTACCAGACAACACAGTAACGAACAGTACGTAACAAGGAAAGCGATGTTTCAAAATTAGGGTAGAAACATCTGGGCATCAGGAGCAAATTTTTGGATCCAGGGACACCAGAACTTTCTGAAGGAAAAATGTGAATGTGTTTCAAAATTTGATAATTCTTCAAGTCTTTATATTAATCGAATTTTATTTAGCCATTCTGAGTGTGTTTAGGGAGGGGGTCCAATGAATTGTAATTAACCCCTTCATGACCCAGCCTATTTTGGCCTTAATGACCTTGCTGTTTTTTGCAATTCTGACCAGTGTCCCTTTATGAGGTAATAACTCAGGAACGCTTCAACGGATCCTAGCGATTCTGAGATTGTTTTTTCGTGACATATTGGGCTTCATGTTATTGGTAAATTTAGGTCGATAATTTCTGAGTTTATTTGTGAACAAAACGGAAATTTGGCAAAAATTTTGAAAATTTCGCAATTTTCACATTTTGAATTTTTATTCTGTTAAACCAGAGAGTTATGTGACACAAAATAGTTAATAAATAACATTTCCCACATGTCTACTTTACATCAGCACAATTTTGGAAACAATTTTTTTTTTTTTTGCTAGGAAGTTATAAGGGTTAAAATTTGACCAGTGATTTCTCATTTTTACAACAAAATTTACAAAACCATTTGTTTAAGGGACCACCTCACATTTGAAGTCAGTTTCAGGGTTCTATATGGCTGAAAATACCCAAAAGTGACACCATTCTAAAAACTGCACCCCTCATGGTGCTCAAAACCACATTCAAGAAGTTTATTAACCCTTCAGGTGTTTCACAGCAGCAGAAGCAACATGGAAGTAAAAATTAACATTTAACTTTTTAGTCACAAAAATGATCTTTTAGCGAAAAATTTTTTATTTTCCCAAGGGTAAAAGGAGAAACTGGACCACGAACGTTGTTGTCCAATTTGTCCTGAGTACGCTGATACCTCATATGTGGGGGTAAACCACTGTTTGGGCGCACGGCAGGGCTCGGAAGGGAAGGAGCGCCATTTGACTTTTTCAATGAAAAATTGGCTCCAATCTTTAGCGGACACCATGTCGCGTTTGGAGAGCCCCCGTGTGCCTAAACATTGGAGCTCCCCCACAAGTGACCCCATTTTGGAAACTAGACCCCCCAAGGAACTTATCTAGAAGCATAGTGAGCACTTTAAACCCCCAGGTGCTTCACAAATTGATCCGTAAAAATGAAACAGTACTTTTTTTTCACAAAAAAATTATTTTAGCCTCAATTTTTTCATTTTCACATGGGCAACAGGATAAAATGGATCCTAAAATTTGTTGGACAATTTCTCCTGAGTACACCGATACCTCACATGTGGGGGTAAACCATTGTTTGGGCACATGGTAAGGCTCGGAAGGGAAGGAGCGCCATTTGACTTTTTGAATGAAAAATTATCTCCATCGCTAGCAGACACCATGTCACGTTTGGAGAGCCCCTGTGTGCCTAAACATTGGAGCTCCCCGACAAGTGACCCCATTTTGGAAACTAGACCCCCCAAGGAACTTATCTAGAAGCATAGTGAGCACTTTAAACCCTCAGGTGCTTCACAAATTGATCCGTAAAAATGAAAAAGTACTTTTTTTTCACACAAAATTTCTTTTAGCCTCAATTTTTTCATTTTCACATGGGCAACAGGATAAAATGGATCTTAAATTTGTTGGGCAATTTCTCCTGAGTACGCCGATACCTCATATGTGGGTGTAAACCACTGTTTGGGTGCACGGCAAGGCTCGGAAGGGAAGGCACGCCATTTGGCTTTTTGAATGGAAAATTAGCTCCAATCGTTAGCGGACACCATGTCGCGTTTGGAGAGCCCCTGTGTGCCTAAACATTGGAGCTCCCGCACAAGTGACCCCATTTTGGAAACTAGACCTCCCAAGGAACTAATCTAGATGTGTGGTGAGCACTTTGAACCCCCAAGTGCTTCACAGAAGTTTATAACGCAGAGCCATGAAAATAAAAAATAACACAGGTCAACAAAAAAAAAAATTTTTTCTGGTGTCCAAAATATTTTAATGAATTTGGGGTATTTTTGGGGTGCTGATTCTGAATATGCTATCAGTTTTGCCAGATTGGCTCAAGTTTTTGACATTTTTGGTATCTTATTTATAGCACTTGTTGGTAAATGCAACGCATCATCTCATTAATTTCTTTGGATTAGTACTTGAACTGAGCAGTTCTCAATATAGTTTTGTGTTAATTAGTGTTCTAAAAGTTTGTTCATAGCTTGATTTTTGCACTAACTTTATGTTGTTGTCTGTTTTCCAGTGAAAAGCATGAACTCATCAAGAAGAAGTTGTCTTAACGATCCAGACTCATTCTGTTACATTTGTGGTGAATACACACTGCCAAAACATAGAAGAAACATAACAGACTTCGTAAAAAAAGTGTATTTTGCCTATTTTGGGGTTATGCTTGGGGACCAAGACAAGTTTTGGGCACCACACATAGTGTGCAAAGCATGTATCGAATTATTACGAAAATGGAGCAAAGGACAAAGAAAAAGCTTCAAATTTGGTGTTCCAATGGTGTGGAGAGAGCCAAAAAATCATCATGATGACTGTTATTTCTGTGCAGTGCAAGTGCAAGGATTCAATAAGCATAAGAAACGAAAATGGGAGTAACATGGAATCTGCAAGAAGGCCTGTCCCTCATTGTGAAGATGTGCCTGTACCTGTGTTTACCATAAATAACAGTCATCATGATGATTTTTTGGCTCTCTCCACACCATTGGAACACCAAATTTGAAGCTTTTTCTTTGTCCTTTGCTCCATTTTCGTAATAATTCGATACATGCTTTGCACACTATGTGTGGTGCCCAAAACTTGTCTTGGTCCCCAAGCATAACCCCAAAATAGGCAAAATACACTTTTTTTTACGAAGTCTGTTATGTTTCTTCTATGTTTTGGCAGTGTGTATTCACCACAAATGTAACAGAATGAGTCTGGATCGTTAAGACAACTTCTTCTTGATGAGTTCATGCTTTTCACTGGAAAACAGACAACAACATAAAGTTAGTGCAAAAATCAAGCTATGAACAAACTTTTAGAACACTAATTAACACAAAACTATATTGAGAACTGCTCAGTTCAAGTACTAATCCAAAGAAATTAATGAGATGATGCGTCGCATTTACCAACAAGTGCTATAAATAAGATACCAAAAATCTCAAAAACTTGAGCCAATCTGGCAAAACTGATGACATATTCAGAATCAGCACCCCAAAAATACCCTAAATTCGATGAAATATCTTTGGCACCAAAAATGCTGTTGACCAGTGTAATTTTTCTTTTCTCAAAAATGATTTTTTAGCCCACAATTTTTTATTTTCCCAAGGGTAACAGGAGAAATTGGACCCCAAAAGTTGTTGTCCAGTTTCTCCTGAGTACGCTGATACCCCATATGTGGGGGTAAACCACTGTTTTGGCACACGTCGGGGTTCGGAAGGGAAGTAGTGACGTTTTGAAATGCAGACTTTGATGGAATGCTCTGCGGGCGTCAGGTTGCGTTTGCAGAGCCCCTGATATGCCTAAACAGTAGGAACTCCCCACAAGTGACTCTATTTTGGAAACTAGACCCCCCAAGGAACTTATCTAGATGTAAGGTGAGCACTTTGAACCCCCAAGTGCTTCACAGAAGTTTATAACGCAGAGCCGTGAAAATAATAAATGTGTTTCCTTTCCTCAAAAATATTTTTTTAGCCCAGAATTTTTTATTTTTGCAAGGGTAACAGGAGAAATTTGACCCCAAAAGTTGTTGTCCAGTTTCTCCTGAGTACGCTGATACCCCATATGTGGGGGTAAACCACTGTTTGGGCACACGTCAGGGCTCGGAAGGGAAGTAGTGACATTTGAAATGCAGACTTTGATGGAATGGTCTGCGGGCGTCACATTGCATTTGCAGAGCCCCTGATGTGCCTAAACAGTAGAAACACCCCACAAGTGACCCCATTTTGGAAACTAGACCCCCCAAGGAACTTATCTAGATGTGTGATGAGCACGTTCAACCCCCAAGTGCTTCACAGAAGTTTACAACGCAGAGCCGTGAAAATAAAAAAATAATTTTTCTTTCCTCAAAAAAGATGTTTTAGCAAGCAATTTTTTAATTTCACAAGGGTAACAGGAGAAATTGGGCCCCAATAGTTGTTGCCCAGTTTGTTGTGAGTGTGCTGGTACCCCATATGTGGGGGTAAACCACTGTTTGGGCGCACGTCAGGGCTCGGAAGGGAAGTAGTGACATTTGAAATGCAGACTTTGATGGAATGGTCTGCGGGCATCACGTTGCATTTGCAGAGCCCCTGATGTGCCTAAACAGTAGAAACAAATGGACTCAATGAAGAGCTTCTATTTACTGGCTTTTATGCCTGATCTGCCGCTTCTGGCTTGTCCGGGGTGGACTGTGATTCTGTGATTTTGTCATCGGGCAGTTTTTTGGTTGGTAATATATGTATATATGTGGTTCATATAATATATTAACATTTTTTCTACCGAGTTCTCTGTACACAATTACATCATAGTACCACATGGCGGTTTCCTTTTTCTTAGATGTACTAGCTTGTCTTTCAAGTTCGCACAACTTTTTTGTTTCCATTTTGGCAAGGATATGATATGGTTTGGCTTACTGCTACACAGCCCAAATTCCATCCCTCCTTAGCCCATAATTCTTCCTATTATATGTCTCTCATCTGTATAACATCTCTATGATAACCCCTGTTTGGGTTTTCCACTACTGAGTCATCATTTATCGGTTCCTTATAAAGTACATTTGGTCTGCACATATTGTTCGCTTCATTAATTTTGTTTTTTCTGTTTTTCTTTTATTTATTATGTGTGTCTGTGTTTCCTTCGCACATTTACATGTGTGGGAACTGTATTATAATGTTACTTGGCGAGCACACAGAGATATATATATGTTTTTTGCCTAGATACTCTAGCAATTCTGTGGCGCCTGCATATCGAGATCACACGTTTTCTGTATATCTTTAATTGGTTAATAAGATTACATATTATTTATTATGTTTATGCATCATTTTTCCATATGCACATATCTATGTGTTGTCCCTGGTATGGCTCTTCCTCCATGGTTATATATACATAGTACTGTGTATATACTTTGCAGTCTTGTTTTTAAATACATATATAGAGACAACTTTACATTGTACTTTGTATATATTATACCACTCTGTTGTGCTTGTCTAATTTTTGGATTGTGGGTAACACGTGCAGAAAATACATCGGTTTTGCTTGGCCGATGGACTGACTGCATTGTGTTGTGTGACTGTGGTGCGCAGGCGCATTCAGATACGATCTCGGTCTTATTTGACCGCTTTGTAGTAACCCTTCTCTAGTATGCTTGCGCCGCTCCGGCTATCAATGCAACTTTATCAGTAATATGCTGAGATTGGCGTTTAACAACAGCACTGCATTGGGCTGTGACTGTGGTGCGCAGGCGCATTTAGAAATAATTTCGGTCTTATTTGTCCGTTCTGCGGCCATCCTTCTGCAGCATGTTTGTGGTCACCGCGCATGCGCATTTCCGGCTATCAATGCAACTTTATTAGCAACTTGCTGAGATCGGCGTTTAACAACATGGCCGCGGTCAGTTCACTCCTCGTGCTCCTCCGTTGCTGCTCCAAACAGGTGAATGTTGTTTGTCTTATTACGAACCTGTATATAGCTCCGTTTAGCATTTCTCACAGTATGCTATTTTTCCCTGAGGAAGCCGCCACAGCAGCGGCGATACGCGTGGGTTTGCACCCCACATCCCCTTCCCCCCCTCCGTGTGCCTCTTTTATTTTCCCATCAGCCTGCACCTGCTTGGTATTCCACTTGCTCCCTTTGGGATCTACAGGGCGTATGTATATACTCATTCAGGTTTATGATTGCAGTGTAGTTCTGGTGGGTTCCACAATACATATACCCGTGGCCATATCAAATTGGTCTATTATATGCCTGTATGCATTTTATCTTCTTTTTTTGTGCATCTCTCCAGGCCATGTGGTACTGTGATATTAAGGCACTCTTTGTATATGCTTGCATGTAGTATTCTTTCAGCTATTCACTGTTTATTTTGATATAACAACTACTAGGTGTCTTCAGTTATACTATTCTATCATAGGTAATTGCACCTTACATGCATTTAGTTTCCCTCTTTGGCGGGGGCGGGGTTGTGGTTTGTCATTTTCCCTATATTAGGAAATGACTGTTTTGCAACGTTGTGCTGTGTTTTGCACTTTTTAAATGTTTTTAGTCTTGGTTTTCTGTATGAAATGTGTTTTCTGTGCTATTTAATAAAAACTAATTTTTTGGTACATTTGTATATATATTTCTCTTGATATTTATTTGTGGCGCTCCCATATATATGGACATGATCTTTCGCTCTTTTTGATTATTATCCAGTTTCTCAGTCCATGGTGAGCCCCAATAGTCTTACACAGTGGTGCCCCCCCGCTCTCCTCAATTTAAACAGTAGAAACACCCCACAAGTGACCCCATTTTGGAAACTAGACCCCCGAAGGAACTTATCTAGATGTGTGGTGAGCACTTTCAACCCCCAAGTGCTTCACAGAAGTTTATAACGCAGAGCCGTGAAAATAAAAAATAATTGTTCTTTCTTCAAAAATTATGTTTTAGCAAGTAATTTTTTATTTTTGCAAGGGTAACAGGAGAAATTGGACCCCAACAGTTGTTCCCAGTTTGTCCTGAGTATGCTGGTACCCCAAATGTGGGGGTAAACCACTGTTTGGGCGCGCGTCGGGGCTTGGAAGGGAGGGAGCACCATTTGACTTTTTGAACGCAAGATTGGCTGGAATCAATGGTGGCGCCATGTCGCGTTTGGAGACCCCTGATGTGCCTAAACAGTGGAAACCCCTCAATTCTAACTTCAACATTAACCCCAACACACCCCTAATCCTAATCCCAACTGTAGCCATAACCCTAATCACAACCCTAACCCCAACACACCCCTAACCACAACCCTAACCCCAACACACCCGTAACCCTAATTCCAACCCTAACCCTAATCCTAACCCTAATCCCAACCCTAACCCTAATCCCAACCCTAACCACAACTGTAACCCCAACACACCCCTAACCCTATCCGTAACCCTAACCACAAGCCTAATCTTAACCCTATTTCCAACCCTAGCCCTAATTGCAACCCTAACTCTAAGGCTATGTGCCCACGTTGCAGATTCGTGTGAGATTTTTCCGCACGATTTTTGAAAAATCTGCAGGTAAAAGGCACTGCGTTTTACCTGCGGATTTACAGCAGATTTCCAGTGTTTTTTTGTGCGGATTTCACCTGCGGATTCCTATTGAGGAACAAGTGTAAAACGCTGTGGAATCCGCACAAAGAATTGACATGCTGCGGAAAATACAACGCAGCGTTACTGCACGGAATTTTCCGCACCATGGGCACAGCGGATTTGGTTTTCCATAGGTGTACATGGTACTGTAAACCTGATGGAAAACTGCTACGAATTCGCAGCGTCCAATCGGCTGCGGATCCGCGGCCAATCCGTTGCGGATCCGCGTCCAATCGGCTGCGGATCCGCGGCCAATCCGCTGCGGATCCGCGGCCAAATCCGCACTGTGTGCACATGCCATAACCCTAACCCTACCCCTAACCCTACCCCTAGTTCTAACCCTAGTTCTAACCCTAACCCTAGTGGAAAAAGAAAAAAAAATATTGTCTTTATTTTATTATTGTCCCTACCTATGGGGGTGATAAAATGTACTTGTAATGAATCTGCCGGCTGGCATGCGCCCGCCATTTTGGAAGATGGCGGCGCCCATGGAGAAGACGGACCGACACCGGGAGCCTCGGTAAGTATAAGGGGGGGAGATCGGGGCACGGGGGGGGGGGCGTCGGAGCATGGGGGGGTGACATCGGGGCAGGGGAGGAGCGGACAGGAGGACGGGGGAGCGCAGCACAGGACGGAGGGGACTACGGGACAGATCGGTGGCTTGGGGGGGCGATCGGTGGGGTAGGGGGGGTCACTTCAGTATTTCCAGCCATGGCCAATGATATTGCAGCATCAGCCATGGCTGGATTGTAATATTTCACCAGTTTTTTAGGTGAAATATTACAAATCGCTCTGATTGGCAGTTTCACTTTCAACAGCCAATCAGAGCGATCATAGCCACGGGGGGGTGAAGCCACCCCCCCTGGGCTGAAGCACCACTCCCCCCCCTGCAGATCGGGTGAAATTGGAGTTAACCCTTTCACCCGATCTGCAGGGACGCGATCATTCCATGACACCACTTAGGCGTCATGGGTCGGATTGGCACGGGTTTTCATGACGCCTACGTGGCGTCAAAGGTCGGGAAGGGGTTAAATGCTTTGCTGCCCCAATCATTAAGGCTAGTAAGTGGTGTTTCCTAGTTTTGAAATTGGAAGTTAGGCAGGATAGTAGAATTTCCTCCGTTTTTAAATTTTTTTTATTATACCTAAATTCTGAAGCATTTTGTTTATTTTCACCCAAAATGTCTGTATTATAGGGCAGGTCCAAAATATATGTGTCATATTTTTTTCCTGACAGAGGGACCCGGTTGAAATTTGTAATTCTATACCATTGAGATAGAATTTTATATGAATTTTCCTGTAAGAGAGTGTACCTAGAAACACCATGTGAATTTGAGAGAATCTTTTTCACTTCAGTATCGTTTAGAGCAGATGTGGGAAAATGGCGGCCCGCGGGTCACCTCCAGCCCTTTGGTTGTTTCTATCTGGCCGCAAACAGAAACACCAAATGTTTAGGAACTCACATGTGATCTAATAGCTTGGTGTTAGCCCTGCCCCACTATCGTACTATTGGTGGAGGAGCTGCTGAGATCACTCACAGCAGAGCAGCTCCAGCTTCTGTTGTAGCATGGCTGAGAAGTCACTGCAGTGCCCAACAGCTTCTGCACATACCTAGTAATCAGTCACCTTGTAAGCGGGATGTTGTACTGGGTCTGTGCTGTGGAAATGAAGACCAGCAGAACTGTGTCCTTTTAACCCCACAACTGCTGGATCACAGCTTGAAATCAAACTGGAGGGAGAGCAGCTAATTATTATCTGCAAAACTCTTCCCTCCCTCCCCAGCAACTTCTAGCAGCTCAGGGATCAGGCTGATAGGAGATAAAACACTTTGGCCAAGTACAGTGTCCAATAGTGAATTGCACCCTCAGCCTCATTACATGCAGCCTGAAAATCTCACATTCTGTGTGCACCCCCCTCCCTCTATCCTCCAGTAGTGAAATATGCTTCCCAAACTTCCCTTCTTTTTGTGTGCCCCATGTACTCTGATGGCTGGTCTGTGTGCACGTGTCTGTGTGCATGTCTGTGTGTGTGCACCATGTACTCTGATGGCTGGTCTGTGTGCATTCGTGTCTGTCTGTGTGTGCACGTGTGTGTGTGTGTGTGTGTGTGTGTGTGTGTGTGTGTGCAGCGCCCCAGAGTCCTGGTCATTGCAGTAATGTCATTCTTCCACCAGGGGGAGTGATATTACGTCTGAAGGCAATAAAGGAGATCTCTTTACCAGGTATCAAAAACCACACAACACACTTAGGGTATGTGCACACGCTGCGGATTTTGCTGCGGATTTTGCTGCGGATCCGCAGCGGATTTGACGCTGCGGATCCGCAGCAGTTTTCCCAAAGTTTACAGTACCATGTAATCCTATGGGAAAAAAACCCACTGTGCACATGCTGCGGAAAATTCCACGCGGAAACGCAGCAGATTATTTTCCGCAGCATGTCAATTCTTTCTGCGGATTCCACAGCGGTTTTCAACATGCACCAATAGGAAAGTGCAGTTGAAAACCCGCAGAGGAATCCGCAGAAGAAACCGCGATAAAATCCGCAGTGAAAACCGCAGTTTTGCACTGCGGATTTTCCAAATCCGCTGCGGAAAAATCCGCAGCAGAATCCGCAACATGTGCACATACCCTTACACTCCAGGCCGCCAGGGGGAGCTATGCTCCTATCTATTAGGGCACTCCTCACAATTAGATAAAACTGGTGGTCTGGATAGAAAGTTAGTCAGAACCCGACAGAGTTTGACAGAAGCTGGCTGGAGTGAGTTCCAGCCAGATCCAGACTGTGGTCTGAGGAGGACGAGGGTCCACGGAGCTGCGCCTGCCCCACGTGGGGCAGCATCCTAAGAAAGAGAAATTAGAAGAGAAGTGTATTGTAGAGGGTGAGAAACGAAGTCATAGCAAAAAGGAGAGGAAACCAGAAGGAGTTCTGCCCTGTGAAAGGCTGTCTCCTTCTGAGGCGCAAGAATCCGGTGGCCAGCATACCGAGGGAGTAAGGATCTCTACGCTTTACTTCAGAGACTGGCAGGACAGTTAATTCCATGTTAGCTGCCCGACCTTATACCCAGGAGGCACGGTGGCAACTTGTGGGGGCCGGGGCATGGTAGCCTCAGGCCACCAGTCATATGGGCTTTGTCCTATCCTATCCATCAGGGGGACAGAGAGAAAGAGACTTAACATCTCCAGAATAGTTGTGAGGACCTTACCGAGAAGCTCAGCAGGGAGGTACTACAACACCCAGGCGCTAGAGGAAGGCTACTGATTTCCACCTGGATAAGGGGACTCTGGATTTGCCTTCGGACCGGCCGGACTCTGCCTACTCTGTGGTCTGTACCCTGGACTGTGGATGCTGAAGCCTTCAGTAAAGGTAAAGAGACTGCAACCTGGTGTCCTCGTTATTCACTGCGCCTCACACCATTCACCATCTACACTCTGGGAAGCCCTGGGGATACACTTCACCTGTGGGAAGGTATACCATCAAGCTGCCATAACATCACCCCAGCGGACCCCTAAGCAGCGTCGGTCACCCCGACCGAATACCACAGGTGGCGTCATGAACATTATCCCTTTAAAGACCTTTCCCCCTTTTTACAACGGACGTCCCTTGGGCCACGGACCGGGTCAGCCACCGTGAGATCCCCGCTGAGAACCGAAGGGCCCGGTGCCGAGTATCCCATGGTCCTATGGAGGCGCTCCATGTGCATGTCTGTGTGTGTGCCCCATGTATTCTGATGGCGGGTCTGTGTGTGCGTCTCTGTGTGTGTGCCCCATGTACTCTGGTGGCTGGCCTGTGTGCATGTCTGTGTGTGTGTGCATGTCTGTGTGCATGTGTCTGTGTGTGCCCCATGTACTCTGGTGGCTGGTCTGTATGCGTGTGTCTGTGTGTGTGTGCCCCATGTACTCTGGTGGCTGGTCTGTGTGCGTGTCTGTCTGTCTGTGTGTGCACGTGTGAGTGTGTTCGTGTCTGTGCATGTGCCCCATGTACTCTGGTGGCTGGTCTGCGTGTATGTTTGTGTGTGTGCTCCATGTACTCTGGTGGCTGGTCTGTGTGCGCGTGTCTACGTGCATGTCTGTGTGTGTGCCCCATGTACTCTGGTGGCTGGTCTGTGTGAGTGTCTGTGTGTGCCCCATGAACTCTGGTGGCTGCTTTGTGTGTGTGCGCGTGTGCACGTGTCTATGTGTGCATGTCTCAGTGTGTGCGTCTGTGTGCGTGCGTGCTCCTGTACGTGTGTGTGCATCTGCGTGTCTGTGTGCTTGCTTCTGTGCGTGTCTGTGTGTGTGGTGTGCATGTCTCTGTGCATGCTTCTGTGCGTGTTTGTGTGTGCGTGTCTGTGTGTGCGTCTGTGTGTCTGCTTCTGTGCGTGTCTGTGTGCTTGCTTCTGTGCGTGTTTGTGTGTGCGTGTCTGTGTGTGCGTCTGTGTGTCTGTTTCTGTGCGTGTCTGTGTGCGTGCGTGTGTCTCTTCTCCACTCTATGGACTGAAAGGAAAAGTTCTTACCACTTTTCTGTTACCTCCTCCCCACATACGAGCGGTGAGCAAAGAATTTTTCGAATGCCCTCAATTTTTTTTTCTTAAAGGGGCTTTCCAGATTCAGAAAACCCACTGTTCCCTGAATGGAATGGCTTTTACTCGCCTTCCCAGGCTCAGCCGCTGATTCAAGGTGCCTCATATTGTTTGCAGAACAGACGTCATGTTGAAACTTCTGGATCCAATAACTGAGCTCAGCGGCTTCACGGGCGTTGATGCCATGACTCGCTCACAGCCAATGACCTCACCGACTGGCTGCAGCACTGCAGACGTGACATGAGCACTTCAGACAATAACAGGCAACAGGAACTGTCACAGAGACTCAGTGCTGGTCCCCGAAAGGGAAGGAAAGTTTTTTTTATAACTGCAGCTAATGAGAAGGGTTTTCTGAAATTGGAAAACCTCTTTAATTAACAGCTAATTCATGTTACTATTGGTCTTGGCAGCAAATTAAAAATGTATAGCTTACTGCTTCTTATAATCTGATATAATCAGTGTTGAGCTGTGTTCATATGCGGTGGGATTTTTTCATGCAAATTAAAAGCTGTGTTTTACAGTACGAGCCGAAGCTACGAGGTTTCAGAAATCTCATACAGATGCTTGTTTTTCTCCTGACTGAATTTGAGAACACCGGTGTTTTTTAGTCTGCAGCATGTCAGTTTTTTCACCGTTTTTCACTGTTTCACCCATAGAAAGTTATGAGAAAGTGCAAAAATGCCGCAAAATACACAGTAACTGTTTTTGCAGCATTTTTAACCCCTTAATCCCATATGTCGTACTGTCCCGTCGAGGTGACCTGGGACTTAATTCCCAGGGACGGGATAGTACGTTATAGGCTATCGGCAGCGCTCATGTTTGGGTAAGGGTTTCAGTTAAAATTGGGGGGTTTCCACTGTTTAGGCACATCAGGGGCTCTCCAAACGCGACATGGCGTCCGATCTCAATTCCAGCCAATTCTGCATTGAAAAAGTAAAACAGTGCTCCTTCCCTTCCGAGCTCTGCCATGCACCCAAACAGGGGTTTACCCCAACATATGGGGTATCAGCGTACTCAGGACAAATTGGACAACAACTTTTGGGGTCCAATTTCTCTTGTTGCTCTTGGTAAAAAAAAATTGGGGGGGCTAAAAAATCATTTTTGTGGGAAAATGATTTTTTATTTTCACGGCTCTGCGTTATAAACTCTAGTGAAACACTTGGGTGTTCAAAGTTCCCACAACACATCTAGATAAGTTCCTTGGGGGTCTAGTTTCCAATATGGGGTCACTTGTGGGGCGTTTCTACTGTGTACGTACATCAGGGGCTCTGCAAATGCAACGTGACGCCTGCAGACCATTCCATCTAAGTCTACATTCCAAACGGTGCTCCTTCCCTTCCGAGCTCTGCCATGAGCCCAAACGGTGGTTCCCCCCCAAATATGGGATATCAGCGTACGCAGGACAAATTGGACAACAACTTTTGGGGTCCAATTTCTCCTGTTACCCTCGGGAAAATACAAAACTGGGGTCTAAAAAATAATTTTTGTGGAAAAAAAAGAATTTTTATTTTATGGCTCTATGTTATAAACTGTAGTGAAACACTTGGGGGTTCAAAGTTCTCACAACACATCTATATAAGTTCCTTAGTGGGTCAACTTTCAAAAATGGTGTCACTTGTGGGGGGTTTCAATGTTTAGGCACATCAGGGGCTCTCCAAACGCGACATGGCATCTCAATTCCAGTCAATTTTGCATTGAAAAGTCAAACGGCGCTCCTTCCCTTCCAAGCTCTGCCATGCACCAAAACAGTGGATTACCCCACATATGGGGTATCAGCATTCTCAGGACAAATTGCACAACATTTGGGGTCCCTTGTCTTCTGTTACCCTTGGAAAAATAAAAAATTGGGGGTGAAAAGATCATTTTTGTGAAAAAATATGATTTTTTATTTTTACGGCTCTACATTATAAACTTCTGTGAAGCAATTGGTGGGTCAAAGTACTCACCACACATCTAGATAAGTTCCTTAGGGGGTCTACTTTCCAAAATGGTGAAACTTGTGGGGGGTTTTAATGTTTAGGCACATCAGGGCTCTCCAAACGCGACATGGCATGCACATCTCAATTCCAGTCAATTTTGCATTGAAAAGTCAAACGGCGCTCCTTCCCTTCCGAGCTCTGCCATACGCCCAAACAGTGGTTTACCCCCACATATGGGGTATCGGCATACTCAGAACAAAGTGTACAACAACGTTTGGGGTTCAATTTCTCCTGTTACCCTTGGTAAAATAAAACAAATTGGAGCTGAATTAAATTTTTTTGTGAAAAAAGTTAAATGTTCATTTTCTTTTAAACATTCCAAAAATTCCTGTCAAATACGTGTTAATAAACTTCTTGAATGTGATTGTGACCACCTTGAGGGGTGCAGTTTTTAGAATGGTGTCACACTTGGGTATTTTCTTTCATATAGACCCCTCAAAGTGACTTCAAATGTGATGTATAATAATATTATTATTATTATTATTATTATTATTATTATGTAGTTCCTAAAAAAAAAATTATGTTGTAAAAATGAGAAATTGCTGGTCAACTTTTAACTCTCATAACTCCCTAGCAAAAAAAAATTTTGGTTCCAAAATTGTGCGGATGTAAAGTAGACATGTGGGAAATGTTACTTATTAAGTATTTTGAGTGACATATCTCTGTGATTTAAGGGCAGAAAAATTAAAAGTTGGAAAATTGTGAAATTTTCAAAATTTTCCCCAAATTTCCGTTTTTTTTTTCACAAATAAACGCAGGTAATATCAAAGAAATTTTACCACTATCCTGAAGTACAATATGTCATGAGAAAACATTGTTAGAATCATCAGGATCCGTTGAAGCGTTCCAGAGTTATAACCTCATAAAGGGACAGTGGTCAGAATTGTAAAAATTGGCCCGGTCATTAACGTGCTAACCACCCTTGGGGGTTAAGGGGTTAAGCATTTTTGGGAAATAAAACCAACTTTATTAAAAAAAGTTATGTAGACAAAGCACACGAGTAAAGCACACCCAATAAATGCAGCAAACGAATGCAGCAAAACTGGCGTTTTGAACACAGTACTGCAGTTCTACTGCCAAGAGAGCAGGTTTTGGCTTCAGAAACAAAACGCAGCAAAAACGCTGCATGTGAACATAGCCTTAAAGGGAACCTGTCACCTGAATTTGGCGGGACCAGTTTTGGGTCATATGGGCGGGGTTTTCGGGTGTTTGATTCACCCTTTCCTTACCCGCTGGCTGCATGCTGGCCGCAATATTGGATTGAAGTTCATTCTCTGTCCTCCGGAGTACACGCCTGCGCAAGGCAGGCAATGTATGTGACGTGTAACTGTTGTAGTAATTTTTTGGGGTGTTTTTTGCTTTCTTTTGGCCATGAATTTGTCATGGGAATATTATTGGAAAGAAACTGAGATATGGTATATGTTGGTAGGTGAGACCATATGTCATAAATATCTATGTAATTGGGGTCTAAGAAATCGGGTATGGTATTAATAGGTGCCAAAGCTGGAGGTATACTATACATTGATAATAAATTATTTCGATCTTTTTTTAATTTTTAAGGTTGCCTTCATGATGTTAACTAGTTTATTATCTGATGGAGGTGTCTTGTCACTCCAAATATACACTGTGTGCAGAATTATTAGGCAAGTTGTATTTTGATCACATGATACTTTTTATACAAGTTGTCCTACTCCAAGCTGTTCAGGCTGGAGAGCCAAATACTAATTAAGTAAATCAGGTGATGTGCATCTCTGTAATGAGGAGGGGTGTTGTCTAATGACATCAAAACCCTATATAAGGTGTGCTTAATTATTAGGCAACTTCCTTTCCTTTGGGAAAATGGGTCAAAAGAGAGATTTGATGGGCTCTGAAAAGTCCAAAATTGTGAGATGTCTTGCAGAGGGATGCAGCAGTCTTGAAATTGCCAAACTTTTGAAGCGTGATCACCGAACAATCAAGCGTTTCATGGCAAATGGACAACAGGGTCGCAAGAAGTGTGTGGGGCAAAAAAGGCGCAAAATAACTGCCCGTGAATTGAGGAAAATCAAGCGTGAAGCTGCCAAGATGCCATTTGCCACCAGCTTTGACATATTTCAGAGCTGCAACGTTACTGGAGTAACAAAAAGCACAAGGTGTGCGATACTCGGGGACATGGCCAAGGTAAGGAAGGCTGACAAACGACCACCTTTGAACAAGAAACATAAGATAAAACGTCAAGACTGGGCCAAGAAATATTTTAAGACTGACTTTTCAAAGGTTTTATGGACTGATGAAATGAGAGTGTCTCTTGGTGGGCCAGATGGATGGGCCAGAGGCTGGATCAGTAAAGGGCAGAGAGCTCCACTCCGACTCAGACACCAGCAAGGTGAAGGTGGGGTACTGGTATGGGCTGGTATCATCAAAGATGAACTTGTGGGACCTTTTCGGGTTGAGGATGGAGTGAAGCTCAACTCCCAGACCTACTGCCAGTTTCTGGAAGACAACTTCTTCAAGCAACGGTACAGGAAGAAGTCGGTATCGTTCAAGAAAAACATGATTTTCATGCAGGACAATGCTCCATCACATGCCTCCAACTACTCCACAGCATGTAGTAATGGCTGGCCAGTAAAGGTCTCAAAGAAGTAATGACATGGCCCCCTTGTTCACCTTATCTGAACCCCATAGAGAACCTGTGGTCCCTCATAAAATGTGAGATCTACAGAGAGGGAAAACAGTACACCTCTCGGTACAGTGTCTGGGAGGCTGTGGTGGCTGCTGCACGCAATGTTGATCGTAAACAGATCAAGCCACTGACAGAATCTATGGATGGAAGGCTGTTGAGTGTCATCATGAAGAAAGGTGGCTATATTGGTCACTAATTTTTTGGGGTTTTGTTTTTGCCTGTCAGAAATGTTTATTTCTAAAGTTTGTGCAGTTATATTGGTTTACCTGGTGAAAATAAACAAGTGAGATGGGAATATATTTGGTTTTTATCAAGTTGCCTAATAATTCTGCACAGTAATAGTTACCTGCACAAACAGATATCCTCCTAAGACAGCCAAATCTACAAAAAAACACTCCAACTTCCAAAAATATTAAGCTTTGATGTTTATAAGTCTTTTGGGTTGATTAAGAATATAGTTGTTGATCAATAATAAAAATAATCCTCTAAAATACAACGTGTCTAATAATTCTTCACACAGTGTAGTGATTCAAGTTTTTGTTTAATAGAAGTTCTATGTTGTTTTGATAGATTGTTTTTGAGAGTGGACTAATCTAAGTCATCTGCCAATGTGAATTGCTTTGTAATATGAGCGTATGTCGGGAAGTCATAGGCCACCTAGTGATTTTGGGTAGGTAAGTAGTTTGGGTGGCAATCTAGCTTTTTTGTATTTCCATATATACTGAGAGACAATCTTTCTAATGGTGTTAAGAATGCTCTCGAGAGATATATGGGAAGCATATTCATTGTGTATAATATCTTTGGAAGTATGTTTGATTTCATACAAGGACGCACATCCAGTTGAAGTTTCTTCTGGCGTCAGTGGGCCCCTGTTCCTCCGGGCCCAGACACAGTGGCGACCGCGGTTGTTATGCCATTGCCCTTAGCAAATCATGAGCGAATGTCAGTTCTAGCATCATGACGTGATATGTCTGTCATGCATTTAAAAAGTCACTGTGTAAAAAACACACTGTGACAATTCCGTGCAGACAGCTGTCACTGACAGCTGAGCTGCATGGGAAGAGATGCGGGGACCCATGCCATTGGTCCCCACACTCAGGACGCTGTGATCTTCTGACTGATTGATCACAGCATGATCATTCAGGAGGTGGTGAAATGTAAGCCACCTCCCACATGATCACAGCAGGAGCTTGGTGCTGCTAATGGCCAAGCTTCTGCAGTAACAGCCAGCACCACCCTTGGCTGTTTAACCCCCTAAATGCTGCAACTGAGAGCGGTCACGGTATTTAGAAGAAAGGTAGAGGGAAGCGGCTCCCTCTCCCTTCAGGTCAGCACCCCCACAACTTCATCATGTTGGCCCAATAATTGACATGTTGACCCAAGTTCATCATGACAGCACTCGGGTCACCAAGCTTCAGTATGAGTAGCATGGTCTAAGATGCTTCTGTCAGAGCAACAATGACAGGTATTCTGGTGCATTGCAATGCTTTATACCAGCGACCAAAGTAAAAAATAAAATAAAAGTTCCGTAGAGAGACTCAGTAAAAAAAAAAAAAGTAAAAATTAAAAAAAAAAAAGACAAGCTCTTTCTGAGTGGCAGAGGCTCCAGCGGGATCCATGGCCTGGTTATACTATCAGGACTCGAAGGAAAGACCCGAAAGTGGACCCTCTGGGTTATAGTTCTAGAGTCCCAGTCTCCAAGGGCGATCGGACTGATGGGACCACCCTCTATACAGGGAGCGTTAGGGACAGGCCCAAGGGGATGGAACCACAACGGCTGGAGCCAAAGGGGCAACTAAGGATAAATAAAGAGAGAGAAGAGACTGGGGTATGAAGACGGTGGATGAGAACAGAGGAGAAACGGGCTCTATGGAATATGGGTGTGAGATGGGACCAGGAGGACCAGAGACGGAGCGTTGGCATGATGCTGGAAGAGAGGAATGAAAAAGGTAATAACAAGCAGGAATAAACGGTACTGGAAGGCACGAGTGGACACTGGACAGGTATGGCGGAGACACTGAGCTGATACGACAGAGACACAGGGCAGGTACAGGTGAGACACAGAGTAGGCACGGGTGAGACACAGGATGGTACGGCTGAGGTACAGGGCAGGTACGGCTAAGGCACAGGGCAGGTACAGCTGAGGCACAGGGCAGGTATGGCTGAGGCACAGGACAGGTATGACGGAGGCACATGGCAGAGCGAACAGAGAATGGGAGCCAGGGACCAAGGAGGGTACGCCAGCAGGAAGGCTAGCGTAACCGCGAAAGATAACCAGGCATCTTACCTGTGCACACGCTGAGAATAAATATCCGATGGGAGCCACCATGATGGGGCGGAGCCAGCGGGTAACAACCTCCCAGAGGGCTTAGCGGCAAGAAAAGAACGATCGCGCATGCGCGAAGCGCTGACATGCCGCCAGCATGAGAAGACAGGTGAGGAGCGGCAAGGGACCCCGTCGGAGGCACGCTGGAGGCAGGCGACGGATGGGTGAGTATTCGCCAATGTGACAGTACCCCCCTCCTTACTCCCCTTCCCTTTAAGACTAGAGAGGAACCTCTTCATGATATGAGGAGCATTGATGTTCTCCCTGGGCTCCCACGATCTCTCCTCAGGACCAAACCCCTTCCAATCAATTAGAAAAAAGGTCCGCACTCTAACAACCTTTTTGGCTAGAATATTTTTACATCAAAGACATCATCCGAAGTGCAAGGTTGGGGCGTATGAGGTGGAGACGAGTGAAAGCGATTAAACACTGTGGGTTTAAGAAGCGAGACATGAAAAGAATTGGGAATTCGTAACGAGGCAGGCAGTTTCAATTTGTAGGCCACATCATTGATGCGACTTAAGACCTCAAAGGGACCAATGTAGCGTGGACCTAGTTTATGAGAGGGTATCTTAAGTCTAATATAGCGTGAAGAAAACCAAACCTTATCGCCCGGAAGAAATGGAGGAGCATCCAGGCGTTTATTATCGGCGTACCGCTTCATCCTGCAACTGGCCTTTTCAAGAGCCTCTTTAGTCTCCCTCCAAATTTCAGAGAATTCCAAGGACAAGGAGTCTGCCGCCGGTACATCCGAGGCGGGGGAAATGGGAAGTGAAATGCCAGGATGTTGGGCAAAGACCACAAAGAAAGGAGACTTGGAAGAGGTTCACTGGGATGATTGTTGTAAGCGATCTCTGCCCATGGAAGAGAGACCCAATCATTCTGATGAGCGTTGGAGAAATGCTGAAGGTAGGTTAAAACTTGATTGACTCGTTCCACCTGACCGTTGGACTGTGGATGATAGGTGGAAGAGAAGTCCAGTTTTACCTTCATTAGTCCGCAAAGAGCTCTCCAGAAACGAGAGGTGAATTGGACGCCTCGGTCAGACACAATATGCTGTGGAAAGCCGTGAAGTCGGAAGACATGATGTACAAAAATCTTCGCTAACTCGGGAGCAGAAGGCAGACCAGGCAAAGAAACAAAGTGAGCCATCCTGGAAAATCGATCCACTATCACCAAGATGACAGTAAAATTTGAGGATGGAGGTAAATCAGTAACAAAGTCCATAGCAATATGTCTCAAGGAACGGAAGGCACAGGCAGCGGAAGTAGAAGTCCAGAAGGAAGATGCCTGGGAGCCTTGTTTCTAGTGCAGGAAGTACAGGAAGCAATGAACTCCAAGACGTTTTGTCGAAGCGACGGCCACCAATAATAGCAGGAGATAAGAGACAAAGTTTTCTTGACTCTGACATGGCTAGCAATCTTGGAGGAATGTCCCCAATGTAAAACTCTTTCTTTGTCATGATCCAATACCAAAGGCTTGCCAGGTGGTGGAGTGATCACTCTAAGAAGAGCCAGGGTAATGATCCTAGCTGAATAGATGATATGTGCTGGACTCTCCTCCATGTCTGCTGGCTAGAAGGATCTAGACAGGGTATCCACTTTGACGTTCTTATTACCAGGATGGAACTGGAGTTCGAAGTCAAAACGTCCAAAGAACAAGGACCATCTGGCTTGCCGCGGGTTGAGTCTTTGAGCAGACTGAACATAGCCTAAATTCTTATGGTCTGTGAATAAAGCAAAAGGATGAACGGCTCCTTCAAGGAGATAACGCCACTCCTCTAAGGCCAATTTAATAGCCAGTGATTCTTTGTCTCCAATGGAATAATTTTGCTCGGAAGAGGAGAAAGCTTTGGAGAAGCCACAAGAGACTAAGCGACTAGAGGTGTTTTTTTTTGCAAAAGGACCTCCCCAGCTCCAACAGAAGACGCGTCAAACTCAAGAATAAATGGCCTATTAGCATCAGGGCGATGTAGCACAGGAGCTGTAAGCAAACCTTTGTTTCAGAGTCTGGAAGGCGTTCACAGTTTCAGAGGTCCAATAATTGGGGTTGACCCCTTTTCGAACAAGAGCAGAAATTGGTTTGGCTATGGAGGAGAAATGAGGGATAAATTGTCTATAGTAATTGGCAAAGCCAAGAAAACGTATTGCTTTTACTCCAAGGGGACGTGGCCAATTGAGAACAGCGGAAACCTTCTCGGGATCCATCTCCAGACCGGACTTCGAGACTATGTAACCGAGGAACGGCAAAGACGACTGCTCGAAGACGCACTTCTCGATCTTAGAAAATAGATGATTCTCCCTTAGACGTTGCAAAACTTGACGAACGTCTCGTCGATGGGTGGATAAACTTGGAGAAAAGATGAGAATATAGTCAAGGTAGACCACGACACAGGAATAGAGAAGATCCCAGAATACATCATTAACGAATTCTTGGAATACCGCAGGAGCATTGCAGAGACCAAACGGCATAACCAAATACTCATAGTGAGCGTCACGTGTGTTGAACGTGGTCTTCCACTCATTCCCAGCACGAATTGGAACCAGGTTATAGGCTCCTCGCAGGTCGAGCTTGGTAAATATTTGCGCTCCCCTCAGGCAATCAAAGAGCTCTGGGATAAGTGGCAGTGGGTATTTGTTCTTCACCGTGATGTTGTTTAAGCCTCTGTAGTCGATACAAGGGAACCATCCCTTTTCTTTACGAAGCCTGCTCCGGCAGGAGAAGATTTCCAAATGAAGCCTTTGGCCAGGTTCTCCTGAACATACTCTGACATGGCTAGAGTCTCCGCAGGCGAGAGAGCATAGATCCTTCCTCTAGGAGGAATGGCTCCAGGAACGAGGTTAATAGGGCAGTCGTAGAGTCGGTGCGGAGGAAGACTCTCCGCTTCTTTCTTGTCACCCAGGGATGAGAGAGGACGAGGAACACCTACAGGATACACCAGCAGCAGACAACGTGCCCAACAGGACTCTCCCCAGCGCAAAATATTACCAGAATGCCAATCCAAGGTGGGCTCGTGGGTTCGTAATCATGGAAGGCTGAGAAGTACTGGATGAGAAATTCCGGATAAAACATAAAAAGCAATTTTCTCCTTATGCAGGGCCCCTACCTGAAGTTCCACCTCTTGTGTAACCTGAGTAATTGTCTCTTGCAGGGGTTTACCATCCACGGATGCAAGGATCCGGGGATATTCTAAGGTTCTCACAGTAACAGAAAATTTAATGACCTCCTCGAGCCTAATAAAATTCCCCGCTGCGCCCGAGTCTACATAGGTGGCTGATGAAAATTTTTTAGTACCAACATGCAACAGAATTGACAGAGTAAGGGGTAGAGAGCTATCACATATACCTAGGGAGGCCTCTCTTACCAGACCTAGGCGGAGAAGTTTCCCGGACGCTCTGGACAAGTCCGCAGTAGATGGGAGGCACTCCCACAGTAAAAACAGAGGCGTGTCTCTCCTGACGATGTTGTTCAGACATCTTGATCCGATCGACTTGCATCGGCTCGGGCGCAGACGAAGTGGAGGACATTCCTAGTCGAGGACTGGGTGGTCTACGAGTGGACTGAGGAGGACGAAGAAGTCTTCTATCACGGGCTCGCTCCTGGAAACGAAGGTCAATATGAGTAGCCAGGGAAATTAAATCCTCCAAAGCAGTTGGAGTATCACGACCTGCCAACTCATCTTTAATTCGCCCGGAGAGATCCCGCCAGAAGGCTCCCACCAAGGCCTCATTATTCCATCCAAGATCGGAAGGTAATGTACGAAACTGGATAGCGTACTGACCTACAGTTAGAGACCCCTGGTGGAAGTTAAACAGGGCTTCTGTAGTAGAAGCTAGGCATCTCGGCTCATTGAATACTCAACGAAAAGTCTCCAGAAAAACTGACAACTGTGAGACCACAGGATCATCGTGCTCCCAGAAGGGATTAACCCATGCCAAGGAACCCCCTTCCAGGTGGGAAATCAAGAAGGCCACTTAAGTCTGATCAGTAGGGTACTGCAGAGGCAGGAGCTCAAAATGGAGGTGACATTGGTTCAAAAAAAACCAACACCGTTTGGGATCCCCATTATACTGAGGTGGTTTTGCCAAATGGGGAGGAGGGTGGGGAGCCAAAACAGAGGTGGAAGTAGAGGCGGCCGACTGCAAGGAGAGCAACCGGTCGTCCACCGAACCATATAACTGAGAATATGAGCCTGGGTGTCTTGCTGCTGAGTAAACTCCTGTTGCATACCTGCCAGCTGAGAGGCACTCCCAGGATCAGAGGTCTGTAGCGCAGATAGGCGAGAGTCCATAGTTTTCATAAAAGACATAATACGGGTCTGATTTTCCCGTAAGAAGACAAGCTCTTTCTGAGTGGCAGAGGCTCCAGCGGGATCCATGGCCTGGTTATACTATCAGGACTCAAAGGAAAGACCCAAAAGTGGACCCTCTGGGTTACAGTTCTAGAGCCCCCAAGGGCGAGCGGACCTGATGGGACCACCCCCTATACAGGCAGCGTTAGGGACAGGCCCAAGGGGATGGAACCACAATGGCTGGAGCCAAAGGGGCGACTAAGGATAAATAAAGAGAGAGAAGAGACTGGGGTATGAAGACAGAGGATGAGAACAGAGGACAAATGGGCTCTATGGAATATAGGTGGTAGATGGGACCAGGAGGATCAGAGACAGAGCGGTGGCACGATGCTGGAAGAGAGGAATGAAAAAGGTAATAACAAGCAGGTATAAAGGCACAAGTGGACACTGGACAGGTATGGCGGATACACTGAGCTGATACGACAGAGGCACAGGGCAGGTACAGGTGAGACACAGAGTAGGCACGGGTGAGACACATGATGGTACGGCTGAGGCATGGGGCAGGTATGGCTGAGGCACAGGGCAGGTACGGCTGAGGCACAGGGCAGGTACGGCTGAGGCACAGGGCAGGTACGGCAGGGTACAGGGCAGGTATGGCTGAGGCACAGGGCAGGTGCGGCTGAGGCACAGGGCAGGTATGGCTGAGGCACAGGACAGGTACGACGGAGGCACAGGGCAGAGCGAAGAGAGAATGGGAGCCAGGGACCAAGGAGGGTACGCCAGCAGGAAGGTTAGCGTAACCGCGAAAGATAACCAGGCGGCTTACCTGTGCAGACGCTGAGAATAAATATCCAATGAGCGCCGCCATGACGGGGCGGAGCCAGCGGGTCACGACCTCCCAGAGGGCTTAACGGCAAGAAAAATGTGACCGCGCATGCGCAAAGCGCTGACGCGCCGCGAGCCTGAGAAGACAGGCGAGGAGCGGCGAGGGACCCCGTCGGAAGCGCCGGAGGACGAGTGAGTATTCGCCGACGTGACAAAAATATACAGTACAGACCAAAAGTTTGGACACACCTTCTCATTTAAAGATTTTTCTGTATTTTCATGACTATGAAAATTGTAAATTCACACTGAAGGCATCAAAACTATGAATTAACACATGTGGAATTATATACTTAACAAAAAAGTGTGAAACA
Source organism: Ranitomeya variabilis (assembly GCF_051348905.1). NCBI lineage: Eukaryota > Metazoa > Chordata > Amphibia > Anura > Dendrobatidae > Ranitomeya > Ranitomeya variabilis. The sequence continues at coordinate 819,106,292 of NC_135232.1, read as the reverse complement.
ACTGAAATTATGTCTTATATTCTGGGATCTTCAAAGTAGCCACCTTTTGCTTTGATGACTGCTTTGCACACTCTTGGCATTCTCTTGATGATCTTCAAGAGGTAGTCACCGGAAATTGGTTTCACTTCACAGGTGTGCCCTGTCAGGTTTAATAAGTGGGATTTCTTGCCTTATAAATGGTGTTGGGACCATCAATCTCACTCCCCCAAATGAAAGTCAGTGAATTCTGTGCTCCCAAATCCTAATGCCTCCTACCTTCTGATCCCAACAGTGCGCTTGCTGAATAAGCTGCAGAGGGAAGCCGGCTTCCTGGATCGCGCCAGCTGATCGACACTGCAGCTGCATGTGTCGCGGCTGTGTGACAGTCACGAGAGAATGTTTGTTGGGCTCTCCATGCATGTATCATGATTGTCACACAGCCGCAACACATGCAGCTGCGGCGCCGATCACCTGATCGGCCGGCACGATCCAGGAAGCCAGGTTTCCTCTGCAGCTTATTTGGCAAGCAATATAGCTTGCCGAATAAGAGGGAACTACAGCAAATTCGCTCATCTCTAGTTGTAATACATGCCTCATTTTTTCTTCACCTATACAAGTAAGACTGGTTTCAGACTTGCGTTACTGTGCACTGCGGATGGCAGTGTACTTCCTCCTCGCTTCCTCCGTGAATCTCCGCCTACTGCCGGCTGCGTCCTGCATTTCCCTGCATACCTATTGGGTATGCAGGGACATGCGTCATATGCGGATGTGTCCGCATGCGGCAATTTGAGGTGTGCGGCGCCTGCACGGAAACTCAAAATTTGCTTTTCCGTGCGGGCGCCGCACACCTCAAATCGCCGTAGGCGTACACATCCGCATACAACGCATGCCCCTGCGTACCCAACGTTAAACATAGGTGCGCAGGGAAACTCAGGATGCAGCCAGAAGTAGGCGGAGCCTGGGCAGAGCTTCATGGAGGAAGCAAGGAGGAAGTACGCTGCCATCTGCAGTGCACAGGAATGCATGTCTGAAACCAGCCTAACACTCTTCTAATGACATCTCACTACTCAGAAAGAAACTAGTTGGGAGTAGTGATGAGCGAATATACTCGTTGCTCGGGTTTTCCCGAGCACGCTCGGGTGATTTCTGAGTATTTATGACTGGGCAGAGATTTAACCCCTTAGTGACGGAGCCAATTTTTTTAAATATGACCAGTGTCACTTTATGTGATAATAACTCTGGAACGCTTCAACAAATCCCAGTGATTTTGAGACTGTTTTTTCATGACACATTATACTTTATGATAATAGTAAATTTAGGTCAATATGTTTTGTGTTTACTTATAAAGAGTATCAAAAATTTTAGAAAAATTTTAAAAAATTGGCACTTTTCTAAATTTGAATGATTATCTCTTTAATCCCGATGGTCATACCACAGCAAACCATTAATAAATAACATTTCCCACATGTCGGCTTTATATCAGCACCATTTGTAAAATGTCATTTTATTTTGTTAGCATTTTATGAGGTTTAAAAATGCAGCATCAATTTTTCATATTTTCAAGGAAATTTACAAAATTTCTTTTTTTAAGGACTTATCCATGTTTGAAGTGACTTTAGGGGTCCTATATATTGGAAAACCCCAAACATGATACCATTTTAAAAACCGTACCCCCTGACATATTGAAAACTGCAGTCAGTTAGTTTGTTAACCCTTCAGGTGCATTACAGGAATTAATGCAAAGTGACATGACAGAAATGTAAATGTGTATTTTTACCACCTAAATATCTCTAACTTCTGAACAGATTACTACAGCTGTCAGACTATGGGTACCGTCTCACAAAACGATTTACCAACGATCACGACCAGCGATACGACCTGGCCGTGATCGTTGGTAAGTCGTTGTGTGGTCGCTGGGGAGCTGTCACACAGACAGCTCTCCAGCGACCAACGATGCCGAGGTCCCCGGGTAACCAGGGTAAACATCGGGTTACTAAGCGCAGGGCCGCGCTTAGTAACCCGATGTTTACCCTGGTTACCGTCGTAAATGTAAAAAAAAAAAACAGTACATACTCACATTCCGGTGTCCGTCAGGTCCCTTGCCGTCTGCTTCCCGCACTGACTGACTCCCGGCCGTAAAGTGAAAGCAGATCACAGCGGTGACGTCACCGCTGTGCTCTGCTTTCACTTTACGGCCGGGAGTCAGTCAGTGCGGGAAGCAGACGGCAAGGGACCTGACGGACACCGGAATGTGAGTATGTACTGTTTGGTTTTTTTTACATTTACGACGGTAACCAGGGTAAACATCGGGTTACTAAGCGCGGCCCTGCGCTTAGTAACCCGATGTTTACCCTGGTTACAAGCGAACGCATCGTTGGATCGGTGTCACACACACCGATCCAACGATGACAGCGGGAGATCCAGCGACGAAAGAAAGTTCCAAACGATCTGCTACGACGTACGATTCTCAGCAGGGTCCCTGATCGCTGCTGCGTGTCAGACACAGCGATATCGTATGGATATCGCTGGAACGTCACGGATTGTACCGTCGTAGCGACAAAAGTGCCACTGTGAGACTGTACCCTAAGGCCGCTATTTGGCCATGAATTGCCATGGCAAACATCAGGACCACACAATCATGATCTGTGGGCACCAATTGGGATAAAGAGGAAGCCCTCACACTCTTTCGACCATTTATAATGATGTAGTCACTATTGACAGCAGCATCTAAGGGGTTAAACAGATTTGGACGATGCAAACACTGATTATGGCTGATACAGCAAGTTATCAGCTATAGTGGACAGCCGACAGCTGCTGGATTGTACCCTGTATGGGGAGGCTATTCTCTTATATCTCAGGTCAGTTAAAAGACGTATTGGCTGTCATTAAGGGGTTAATTTTCCTTGCCTCAGCTGGATGATTTATGGCTGTTAGCCAGCCTGAGTGCATGTGGGGGTTGCCTGGTTGCAAGGGAATCCCCACATGCAATCAAGCTGTCTAGTAGCCGCAAATCATCTAGCTGCAGCAAGGAAAACTAAATCTCCGAGCAGTCATAAATACTCGGAGACAACCCGAGCATGCTCGGGAAAACCCGAACAACGAGTATATTTGCTCATCACTTGTTGGGAGAGATTCTTTTTTTTTGGAGTGACTATTATAGCCATACTTGGGTATAGCCCTTCTTACGGCGGGAGCAAATACATGGAGCATGGCATGACAGGGTAGACTAAGCTGAAAAACTGGGTCCAGCTACCCCTGGAACCTTCACATAATTGGATGTCCTTTGACTAAAATGGATGAGATCTAAACAATTTTATGCACTGGTACTTTTTCATTTAGTACGTCTTATGTGTATTTAACCCCTTAGTGACAAACCAATTTGGTACTTAATGACCAAGCAAATTACAATTCTGACTACTGTCACTCTATGAGGTTATAGCTCTGGAACGCTTCAACAGATCCCACTGATTCTGAGAATGTTTTTTCGAGACACATTGTACTTAATGTTAGTGATAAAATGTCTTCGATATGACTTGCATTCATTTATTAAAAAAATGGAAATTTGGCAAAAATTTTGAAAATGTTGCAATTTTCAAACTTTAAATTGTTGTGCCCTTAAATCAGAGTCATATTGCACAAAATAGTTAATAAATAACATTTCCCACATGTCTGCTTTACATCAGCCCAATTTTGGAAACGTATATATTTTTTTGTTAGGATGTTATAAGTGTTAAAAGATGACCAGCCATTCCTCATTTTTCCAACAAAATTTACAAAACCATTTTTTAGGAGCCTCCAAACATTTGAAGTGAGTTTGGGGGGTCAATATAACAGAAAATACCCAAAAGTGGCACCATTATGAAAACTACACCCCTCAAGGTTTGCAAAACCACATTGAAGAAGTTTATTAACCCTTCAGATGCTTCATGAGAGCTAAAGCAATTTGGAAGGAAAAAAATGACCATTTTACTTTTTTCACAAAAAATTTACTTTGGAACCAAACTTTTTTATTTTCACAAGGGTATCAGGAGAAAATGGACCACCAATTTTTTTGTGCAATTTCTCCTGACTACCACTGTTTGGGCGCATGGCAGGGCTCAGAAGGGAGGGAGCACTGTTTGGCTTTTGAACTTAAAGTTGGCTGGAATCGATGGTGGTGCCATATCACATTTGGAGACACCCTGATGTACATAAACAGTGGAAATCCCCAATTCTAACTCCAACCCTAACATAACCCCAACCCCAACACACCACTAATCCCAACCCTACCCGTTACCCTAACCCCAACACAACCTTAACTCCAACACCACAACCCTAACCCCAACACAACCCTAGCCCCAACCCTAACCCTATCCCCAACCCTAGCCTCAACCCTAATCCCAATCCTAACCCTATCCCCAATCCTAACCCTAGCCCAACCCTAGCTCTAATCCTAGCCCCAACCCCAACACTAGCTATATTCTCAGTTCTAACCCTAACAACAATGAAAAAATATTTTATTTTATTTTATTATTTTTACCTAAGGGGGTGATAAAGGGGGTTTGATTTAATATCTGTTAGGAGTCAAGTTTCCTCTGCTGCACAGGGGGAATCTCGATCTGTGTCTGCTGCGGTCTCCCATTCTCCATCGGCCGCAGTGGAGCCTGCTCAGCGGAGACGTCGGTCCCAGCATCTCACTGAGTCTGATTCAGTGCAAAGGGTTATTGCTGCCTCTCCAGGCTCTGCTATTGTACCCTGCACTGATCTAGTTAGAGTTAACAGGGCACAGAGCTTTGCTTTCTCGGCCGCTCTGTGAAGCTAACAGAGCTGGTTAATACCACCATATTGTGCCACCATTCACTTAGCGGCAGGATATTTCCTGCACGGTGGATCCCAGGTTGCGAACGCACCAATCACATCAATAAATATATTCGGTGCGTTCCGCAAACCCTAACAGTATACTAGCGCCAGGATCTGGCTAAGTAATGGCGGACGAACAGCGATTGCAGGGGTACATCCAGCTGCTGGAGGGCCGGTTGGCGTCTCTCGAGTGTGCAACCTCGGCGGTGGATGTTACCGCAATTGCTGTTCAGGCTGCTAGCATGGCTGCAGCAGCTTTACCCACTGCCACCTCTGTTCCGACCCTATCCCACCTTCCGTTGCCTGAAAAATTCTCTGGGGACAGTAAGTCCTGTAGGGGATTCGTGAGCCAGTGCGGTATACATCTCGAGCTCCTGGCTGCACGTTTTCCCACAGAGCGGGCAAAGGTGGGATTTGTAATTTCTCTCCTGTCGGACAGAGCTTTGGAGTGGGCTACGCCGCTATGGGAGCGCAACGATCATGTGGTGCAGAGTGTTCCTCAGTTTCTGGGCACTCTGAAGCAGGTCTTCGTAGGACCTCAAGTCACCCATGATACGGCGCTCCAACTGCTGGCATTGACTCAGGGTTCGACCATGGTCAGCCAATTTGCCATTCTCTTCCGGACTTTAGTGTCTGAGTTGGAGTGGTCAGATAAAACCCTCATCCCAGTATTTTGGAGGGGGCTGGCTGACCATGTGAAGGACGCTTTGGCCACTAGGGAGATTCCCGCTACACTGGAGGAGCTCATATCTATATCAACTCGCATAGACCTTCGTTTTCACGAGCGAGGGTTGGAGCGAGCCCAGTGTAAGCAGAGGTTTCGGCTGGCTCCCACCTTCGCCAGACCTTTGGAATCTCCGGTCCAGGCGCTCGAGTCACATGAGGCCATAAGGGGGTCGCGAGCGGGGTCTAAGTCCCAGGCCGCTCGTGCCCTTAAGGTCTGTCATGTTTGCTGGCAGGCCCGGACATCTTGCCTCCAAGTGTCCGCAGCGGTCGAGGAAACGTCAGCGTCTAGTGGCAGTTTGAGGAGGTACATTAGACACGGCGACGTTTACCTCAAAATTGTCCTTCAAGGGGACAATTACCATAGGCCCATCCACTCTTATGGTAGAGCTTTGCGTGGACTCTGGGGTGGAGGGTAATTTTATGTCATCCGCTTTCGCTCAGCGACACGCAATACCCCTGGTGATGCTCGCCAAGCCAATAACCATTCGAGTGGTAAATGGGTCGACACTACCTTCACAGATTACACACCAAACCATCCCTTTCACTCTTTCTGTATCTCAATCACATCAGGAGATTATTTCTCTTTTGGTCCTTCCTGAGGGAGTTGATGAGGTCCTGTTGGGGATACCCTGGCTTTGTTTTCATTCTCCTCATATAGAGTGGTCCTCAGGGAGAATTTTGGGATGGAGTAAATCCTGTGAGGGTAGATGTCAGAGGGAGTGCGTTCAGGTTGCTACAACTGATGTACCCGCAGATCTTTCCTCTCTCCCCAAGCACTATTGGCCTTATGCGGACGTGTTCTCCAAAAGGGCTGCGGAGACCCTTCCGCTTCACCGCCCCTATGACTGTCCTATCGATCTCTTGCCTGGTGCTGAGCCTCCCCGGGGTCAAGTCTATCAGTTATCTCTCCCGGAGACGGAGGCAATGTCTCAGTATATCCAAGAGAATCTGGTAAGGGGTTTTATTAGGAAGTCAGTGTCACCTGCAGGGGCTGGGTTCTTCTTCGTGCAGAAGAAGAGTGGAGAATTACGTCCATGCATTGACTACAGGGGTCTTAACGCCATCACCGTTAAAAACAAGTACCCACTACCCCTGATATCTGAGCTCTTTGATAGGCTACGGGGAGCAAGGGTATTTACTAAATTGGATCTGCAGGGTGCTTATAACCTGATTCGCATCCGTGAGGGGGACGAGTGGAAGACGGCTTTTAACACCAGGGATGGGCACTATTAATATCTGGTGATGCCCTTCGGGCTCTGTAATGCCCCAGCCGTTTTCCAAGACTTTGTGAACGACATCTTCCGGGAGATGCTCACCACCTCGGTCGTAGTCTATCTGGATGATATTCTACATAGTTACATAGTTATTAAGGTTGAAGGAAGACTGTAAGTCCATCTAGTTCAACCCATAGCCTAACCTAACATGCCCTAACATGTTGATCCAGGGGAAGGCAAAAAAACCCCATGTGGCAAAGAGTAACTCCACCATGGGGAAAAAAATTCCTTCCCGACTCCACATACGGCAATCAGACTAGTTCCCTGGATCAACGCCTTATCAAGGAATCTAGTGTATATACCCTGTAACATTATACTTTTCCAGAAAGGTATCCAGTCCCCTCTTAAATTTAATTAATGAATCACTCATTACAACATCATACGGCAGAGAGTTCCATAGTCTCACTGCTCTTACAGTAAAGAATCCGCGTCTGTTATTATGCTTAAACCTTCTTTCCTCCAGACGTAGAGGATGCCCCCTCATATACCAGAAAGGTCTTTGTACTGTCCCCTCATATATTTATACATTAAAATAAGATCACCCCTTAGTCTTCGTTTTTCCAAACTAAATAGCCCCAAGTGTAATAACCTATCTTGGTATTGCAGACCCCCCAGTCCTCTAATAACCTTGGTCGCTCTTCTCTGCACCCGCTCCAGTTCAGCTATGTCTTTCTTATACACCGGAGACCAGAACTGTGCACAGTATTCTAAGTGTGGTCGAACTAGTGACTTGTATAGAGGTAAAATTATGTTCTCCTCATGAGCATCTATGCCTCTTTTAATACATCCCATTATTTTATTTGCCTTTGTAGCAGCTGCCTGACACTGGCCACTGAATATGAGTTTGTCATCCACCCATACACCCAGGTCTTTTTCATTGACGGTTTTGCCCAGAGTTTTAGAATTAAGCACATAGTTATACATCTTATTACTTCTACCCAAGTGCATGACCTTACATTTATCCCCATTAAAGCTCATTTGCCATTTATCAGCCCAAGCTTCTAGTTTACATAAATCATCCTGTAATATAAAATTGTCCTCCCCTGTATTGATTACCCTGCAGAGTTTAGTGTCATCTGCAAATATTGAAATTCTACTCTGAATGCCCCCTACAAGGTCATTAATAAATATGTTAAAAAGAAGAGGGCCCAATACTGACCCCTGTGGTACCCCACTGCTAACCGTGACCCAGTCCGAGTGTGCTCCATTAATAACCACCCTTTGTTTCCGATCCCTGAGCCAGCTCTCAACCCACTTACACATATTTTCCCCTATCCCCATTACTCTCATTTTATGTAACAACCTTTTGTGTGGCACCGTATCAAAAGCTTTGGAAAAGTCCATATATACTACGTCCACTGGGTTCCCTTGGTCCAGTCCGGAACTTACCTCTTCATAGAAGCTGATCAAATTAGTCTGACATGAACGGTCCCTAGTAAACCCGTGCTGATACTGGGTCATGAGGTTATTCCTCTTCAGATACTCCAGCATAGCATCCCTTAGAATGCCCTCCAGGATTTTACCCACAGTAGAGGTTAAGCTTACTGGCCTATAATTACCGAGTTCAGTTTTTGCCCCTTTTTTGAATATTGGCACCACATTTGCTATACGCCAGTCCTGTGGTACAGACCCTGTTATTATGGAGTCTTTAAAGATTAAAAATAATGGTCTATCAATGACTGTACTTATTCTCATCTACTCTCCAGATATTGACTCCCATCGGAGAGATGTTCGCAAAGTCTTCAACCTCTTACGGGCAAACTCCCTCTACGCCAAGTTGGAGAAGTGTGTGTTTGAGTAGGAGTCCTTGCCATTCCTTGGTTATATCATCTCTGCCCAGGGTTTGGCTATGGATCCTGCCAAACTACAGGCTGTGATGGACTGGCAGGAACCCCATTCACTTAAAGCGGTGCAGCGCTTTATGGGGTTCATCAATTACTATCGCCAGTTCATTCCACACTTTTCAACTTTGGTAGCTCCCTTGGTTGCACTCACCAAGAAGGGAGCAAATCCCAAGTTGTGGTCGGAGGATGTCTCCAAGGCATTCCTTTCGATTAAGTCACACTTCGCTAGCGCCCCTATTCTACATCACCCCGATGTAGATAAGCCATTTATAATGGAGGTGGATGCCTCATCCGTTGGTACTGAAGCAGTCCTTTTCCAAAAGGATGCTCAAGGTCGGAAGTATCCTTGCTTCTTCTTCTCCAAGACCTTTACACCAGCAGAGAGGAATTATTCCATCGGGGACAGGGAGTTGCTAGCAATGAAGTTGGCTTTTTCTGAGTGGAGACACCTCTTGGAGGGAGCTCGCTTTCCCTTCCAAGTATTCACCGACCACAAAAACTTGGTGTACATACAGACGGCCCAGCGGCTGAATTCTCGCCAGGCCAGATGGTCCCTGTTCTTCTCCCGGTTCCATTTTACTCTCCATTTTCTATCTGGGGTGAAGAACATTCGTGCCGACGCTCTCTCCCGCTCCTTGGTGTCATCTGAGGAGGATGAGGAGCCTCGGCTCATTGTCCCCTCTGAGAGCCTGAGAACTGTGGCCCCGGTTTCGCTAGAGTCCATGCCCCCGGGCAAGACTTTCGTACCAGCGAATTTGTGACCGGAGGTTCTCTCTTGGGCTCACTCGTCCAGAGTGGGTGGACATTTTGGAACCAAGAGGACATCTGACCTTTTGGCGAGGACGTACTGGTAGCCGCATATGGCCTATGATGTCGGGGACTATATTCGGGCGTGTGTCTCCTGCGCCCAGAATCGGTCTTCACGGCAACGGCCTGCTGGGTTACTTTACCCCATGCCGGTGGCAGACAGGCCCTGGGAGATGGTCGGGATGGACTTTGTGGTGGGTTTGCCCAAGTCTCGCGGCTGTACCATCATTTGGGTCACCGATCATTTCTCGAAAATGGTGCATTTGGTGCCGCTACCACGGTTACCTTCTGCACGGACCTTGGCGGCGTTGTTCATTAAACATATTTTCCGCTTACATGGAATGCCTGATAAAATTGTCAGCGACCGGGGTCCCCAGTTTGCGTCTCGGTTTTGGAGAGAGCTCTGCCGTTTACTCAGCATAGAGCTGAATCTCTCCTCTGCATATCATCCCGAGACGAATGGGTTGGTAGAGAGAACCAATCAGACTCTGGTGACATACTTACGACATTTTGTCTCTGCTAGGCAGGATGACTGGGCATCTTTGCTACCTTGGGCGGAATTTGCCTTGAACAACGCCGTAGCCGATTCCACTGGTCAGACTCCTTTTCTCCTTAATTACGGCCAGCATCCGCGTGTCCCTGTGCCCATGCCCGTGTCATCCACCGATTCTAGGGTGGCAGACTGGGCGGTGGAGGCACGTGACATCTGGGACCGCACACAGGATGCCATCCGGGCCTCCAAGGAGAGAATGAGGGTCTCTGCTGATACACACCGGCGCCCCGCTCCGACCTTTGCTCCTGGCGACTTAGTGTGGCTCTCCGCCCGTAACATCAGGCTGTGAGTTGAGTCCACTAAGTTTGCACCTCCCTACATTGGCCCGTTCAAGTTTCTGGAACAGGTGAACCATGTGGTCTACCGTTTGGCTATTCCTCCACACCTTGGTATCACCGATACCTTTCACGTTTCCCTCTTAAAGCCCGTTCATTTGTCCCGGTTTTCTGAGTCATCTGCCAGGACATTGGGTTCATCCACGGATGAGTTTGAGGTGAATGCTATCGTGGGGTGCAAGGTGGTATGTGGCAAGAAATTTTATCTGGTGGATTGGAAGGGTCACGGTCCAGAGGATAGAACCTGGGAGCCTGGGGAGCACATTCGGGCTCCGCTGCTCATTGCAGCTTTTGAGCGTAGCGAGGCTCAAGGAGGGGGGAGCCCTAGGAGGGGGGGTAATGTTAGGAGTCGAGTTTCCTCTGCTGCACAGGGGGAATCTCGATCCGTGGCTGCTGCGGTCTCCCATTCTCCATCGGACGCAGTGGAGCCTGCTCAGCGGAGACGTCGGTCCCAGCGTCTCACTGAGTCTGATTCAGTGCAAAGGGTTATTGCTGCCTCTCCAGTATCTGCTATTGTACCCTGCATTGATCTACGGCGAACAGGCTTTTCTGGGACTAAGTCCTGCTTTGCACACACTGAGCATGCCCAGGGTAAGATCTCTCACTGGAGATCAAGGGTCACATGTTCAGGTACTGCAGCCAAATCTATTGGTCTTTCTAGGAAGGTCCTGTAGGTACGCAGGCTCTGTAGCAGTTTCTTATTGGTCCTCTTTTTGAAGGTCCTGTACGTGCTGCAGCTATTTAAGGCTCGCATGGCCGCACGGCCATGCGCTAGTATCTTCTAAAGTTACATGCTTTGCGCCACTGTGGTCATATGCGTGAATGTGTTCAGGGACCCGGCTGAAATAAGCCCCTAGAATGCTGGCACCTCCGGCGAGGAGATTGTGTATGAGAGTATTCAGGGACCCGGCTGAAATAAGCCCCTAGAATGCTGGCACCTCCGGCGAGGAGTGTTGAGTGCATGCATGACCACTGACTGCTCTCTTCTGGGTAGTTAGCCTGTGTCTCTGTGAGAGTTAACAGGGCACAGAGCTTTGCTTTCTCGGCCGCTCTGTGAAGCTAACAGAGCTGGTTAATACCGCCATATTGTGCCGCCATTCACTTAGCGGCAGGATATTTCCTGCACGGTGGATCCCGGGTTGCGAACGCACCAATCACATCAATAAATATATTCGGTGCGTTCCGCAAACCCTAACAGTATCTTTTTTATTTTGATCACTGTGATAGGGCCTATCAAAATGAACCAATAGGAAAAATCTCCTATTGCGCCCACCATTTTGTTACCGGAAGAAGACGCCATGGGACAGAGCCAGAGGGACCGGGGGACACCAAAGGTACTGGTGGGGTTCAGAGGACACAATTTTTCTCTCCTCTGATGTTCTAGATCATATCAGAGGAGAGAGAAATAAATAGATCAGACTTTTTTTGCGGTCGCCGTTATTCCGTAGCCTAGACCCTGGAAATTTTCCAACGCTGGGCGGCGCTGTAACCTTATTTCTCAGCGCTGTTAAAAAGCAGCGCTGAGGAATAAGTACCCTTAACTGCCACCATTAAAAGGTGTATCGGCAGTCGTTAAGGGGTTAAGGTACCAATGACTATGGTCATATGTAGAAGACATAGGCGTACTTATTATTGTTGGTTATCAATTGTCCCCTATTGTTTTAGAGAATTTTAGAGAAATTTAAAGTTATGGTTAATAGTTTTTTTCTATGCTGTTTATACATAATTCTGAAAAACCAGACTCTACAATATTAAGCAGAGTCCACAGCTAATTAGCAATGTGACATTGCACCCGCTAATCATTCCATCATTTAAACCAATATTTCCTCCCTTCTGAGCTTCGCACTGTGCCTCAAAAGTAATTTTTGACATATTCAGTATCGGTGTACTCTTGAGAAATTGCACAACATATTGTACGTTCAATTTTTTCCTGTTACCTTTGTGAAAATACAAAAATTGGGGCTAAAGAACATTTTTGTGGGAAAAATGTTTGTTTTTTTTACTTTCACTGCTAAACGTTATAAAAAGTCTGGGAAGCAACTGTGGGTTCAAGGTTCTCACCACAGATCTAGATACATTCCTTGAGGGGGCTAGTATCCAAAATGGGATAACTTGTGGGGGATTTCCACTGTTTAGGCATAATAGGGGCTCTACAAACATGACATCCGCTCTCGATTCTAGCTATTTTGTGTTAAAAAACTCAAACGGTGCTCCTTTCCTTCTGAGCGATGCCATGTGCCCAAACAGTAGTTTTCCCCCACAAATGGGGTTTTGTGATGCTCAGGAGAAATTGCACAAAAATTTTGAGGTCCATTTTCTCCTGTTACCATTGTGAAAATAAAAAAAATGGGGTTAAAGTAAAATATTTGTGAAAAAGTAAAATGTTAATTTTTTCCTTCCACGTTGCATTAATTCCTGTGGAGCACCTGAAGGGTTAATAAACGTCTTCAATGTGGTTTTGAGGGGTGCAGTTTTTAGAATGGTGTCACTTTTGTATTTTCTGTCATATAGGCCCCTCAAAGTCACTTCAAATGTGATGTGGTCCTTAAAAAAATGGTTTTGTAAATTTTGTTGAAAAAATTAGAAATCTTTGATCAACTTTTTTAACCCTTCTAAATTCCTAAAAAGAAGAATATGTTTCAAAAACTGTCCTAGACTTGTGTTAAATTTTATTTATTATCTATTTTGTGTGATATAACTTTCTGGTTTAAGGGCATAAGAATTAAAAGTTTGAAAATTGTGAACTTTTCAAACATTTTGCCAACTTTGCTATATTTTTTACAAATAAACAGGTCATATCGAACACATTTTACCACTATCATGAAGTACAATGTGTCACAAAAAATAATCTCAGAATCATTGGGATATGGTGAATAATTCCAGAGTTATTATCTCATAAAGTGACACTGGTCAGATTTAAAAAATTAGGGTTGGTCATTAACGTACAAAATGGCTCGGTCCTTATGAGGTTAAAGTGACTGTCAGCATAGAATGAATGTTCAAAATAGGTTCCACTACTCGGTGCTTCACGGCAGGACCAATCATTTAAATACACCTGCTTGTTTTCCTTAAATCTCCATCCCCCTTCTTTGATTGAGAGTTCTGGCTTCATAGGGCCAGAAAAGGGTTGAGATAGATGGACACCAAGCAGGTGGGAATGTGTATATAAATGATTGGCCCTGCCATGAAGCACCAAGTGCCTATATTTGGTTTGAACAGTCATTCTGTGGTGCAGAATCCCTTTAACAATTTAAAGGGATTATCTTTCAGTGTAAATGCCCCTTAAGGGGGTTGTCCTCACCATCCCTGCATCCAATTCACTGACCCGTCCTTTGAATGCAATTGGCATCCGGAGTTAGTAGCAGAGCAGCCACAACTCTCACTTTCTCCGGATGTCTGATTTGTCCGAAAGAGTGGACTGTGAAACAGCTGGGATCTTGCAATACAAAACGCTGAAGTGGTGCTTTGCGGAATATAAATATTATGTACAGATTTAGAGTGTGTCCACTAGATGGTGCTGTAAACCATAAAACATGGTGTGGTGCAGGCGTGTCTCAGTAATATGCTTGTTCCTGTATGTCCTATATACTTGTTTTGCTTTTCAGCAAAGACATTAAGACATTGAAGTTATCATCCTGTATGAACCCCACTATAGTATACTAACGAGTATATAATAAAACAAAAATCTCCATTTAGTGTGTGAAGAGTAGCATTGACTATACAGTAACATTTGTAAATTGTTGATTTGATATCAGAGGCTTCTTCGTTTATCTTGTAACCTTTCCTGATACATTTAATCTCCCATGTAACACAGACTGTTGCTAGAGACAACTGGACAAATAGAGAAAACTTACCAGAGCAGGCTTTCCGACACCTTCTAAATGGACTCTGGTATTTAGTGTGTTTGTATATAGTCATGGTGATGCAATATTTAGAGGGGAGGTCTTATTACACAACCATGTTTGGAGTGTCATGTTACATTCTGTATCTCCAGAGTTTGCGCACAAATTCCTGTTGCCTGGCGTCTAGCTATAGATTGGAAGTACTAGATTGTAGAGAAGATCTGCACTCTAAAGGTACCGTCACACTAAGCGATATCGCCAGCAATCCGTGACGTTGCAGCGACCTGGATGGCGATATCGCTGTATTTGACACGCAGCAGCGATCTGGATCCCGCTGTGAAATTGCTGGTCGCTGCTAGAAGGTCTGCACATTATTTGGTCGCTAGGTCGCCGTGTATCGCCGTGTTTGACAGCAAAAGCGACGATACCAGCGATATTTTACACTGGTAACCAGGGTAAACATCGGGTTACTAAGCGCAGGGCCGCGCTTAGTTACCCGATGTTTACCCTGGTTACCAGCGTAAAAGTTAAAAAAACAAACAGTACATACTCACCTGCGCGTCCCCCAGCCTCTGCTTCCTGACACTAAAGCGCCGGCCCTAAACTGAAAGTGAAAGCAACAGCGGTGACGTCACCGCTCTGCTGTTAGGGCCGGAGCTCAGTCAGCGTCAGGATGCAGAGGCTGGGGGACGCGCAGGTGAGCATGTACTGTTTGTTTTTTTAACTTTTACGCTGGTAACCAGGGTAAACATCGGGTTACTAAGCGCGGCCCTGCGCTTAGCAACCCGATGTTTACCCTGGTTACCCGGGGACCTCGGCATCGCTGGTCGCTGGAGAGCGGTCTGTGTGACAGCTCTCCAGCGACCACACAGCGACGCTGCAGCGATCGGCATTGCTGTCGCTATCGCTGCAGCGTCGCTTAGTGTGACGGTACCTTAAGGCCACAGGTACACGTTCAGTATTTGGTGAGTTTTTTACCTCAGTATTTTACCTTAGTATCTGTAAGCAACAACCAGGAGTGGAGCAGTCATAGGAAAAGTATAATAGAAACACTTCACCACTTGTGTATTTATCACCCACTCCTGGTGCTTACAAATACTGAGGTAAAAACTCACCAAATACACAATGTGTGAACATTGAGTTTTTGCTGAATTTAGCGCTGCATATTTTCACTGTCAAAAATGCAGAATCTTACAATTCCAGAAAAGCGGATGGGATTTCTAGAGATCTCATGCCCACTGTGCTTCTTTTTTACTCAATGTAAACTGAGCTGCGATGCATGTTTCAAATCAGCAACATGTCAATTTCTCTTAGGCCGGAGTCACTCTAGCACATAATACAGACGAGTGCTATGAGAGAAAACATCACATAGCAGTTGGACCAATGCTAATCTATGGGGAAGTTCACATCACCTTTTTTTTTCTCAGGCATATTCTACGTGCAAGTGAAATCGCAGCATGCTGTGATTTTACGTGTATATCGGCCGAGTCTCGCCAATGCAAGTCTATGGGTGCGAGAAAGACACGCACAGAACTCGCAGCATGTGAGTGCTCTCCATTTTTTACGCACCGGTGTCCTTTGAAAAGCCGGTAATTCATGTGCGGTGTACAGTAAAATCACACTGACAGGTTAGAAAAGATAGAATAGAAATATAGACATAGAATATATATACAGTTAGGTCCATATACACTCACTGGCCACTTTATTAGGTACACCTGTCCAACTTCTTGTTAACACTTAATTTCTAATCAGCCAATCACATGGCGGCAACTCAGTGCATTTAGGCATGTAGACATGGTCAAGACAATCTCCTGCAGTTCAAACCGAGCATCAGTATGGGGAAGAAAGGTGATTTGAGTGCCTTTGAACGTGGCATGGTTGTTGGTGCCAGAAGGGCTGGTCTGAGTATTTCAGAAACTGCTGATCTACTGGGATTTTCACGCACAACCATCTCTAGGGTTTACAGAGAATGGTCCGAAAAAGAAAAAAAATCCAGTGAGCGGCAGTTCTGTGGGCGGAAATGCCTTGTTGATGCCAGAGGTCAGAGGAGAATGGGCAGACTGGTTCGAGCTGATAGAAAGGCAACAGTGACTCAAATCGCCACCCGTTACAACCAAGGTAGGCCTAAGAGCATCTCTGAACGCACAGTGCGTCGAACTTTGAGGCAGATGGGCTACAGCAGCAGAAGACCACACCGGGTACCACTCCTTTCAGCTAAGAACAGGAAACTGAGGCTACAATTTGTACAAGCTCATCGAAATTGGACAGTAGAAGATTGGAAAAACGTTGCTTGGTCTGATGAGTCTCGATTTCTGCTGCGACATTCGGATGGTAGGGTCAGAATTTGGCGTAAACAACATGAAAGCATGGATCCATCCTGCCTTGTATGGAGCATCTTTGGGATGTGCAGCCGACAAATCTGCGGCAACTGTGTGATGCCATCATGTCAATATGGACCAAAATCTCTGAGGAATGCTTCCAGCACCTTGTTGAATCTATGCCACGAAGAATTGAGGCAGTTCTGAAGGCAAAAGGGGGTCCAACCCGTTACTAGCATGGTGTACCTAATAAAGTGGCCGGTGAGTGTATATTTGGACAGAGACAACATTTTTCTAATTTTGGTTATAGACATTACCACAATGAATTTTAAGCAAAACAATTCAGATGCAGTTGAAGTTCAGACTTTCAGCTTTCATTTGAGGGTATCCACATTAAAATTGGATGAAGGGTTTAGGAGTTTCAGCTCCTTAACATGTGCCACCCTGTTTTTAAAGGGATCAAAAGTAATTGGACAGATTCAATAATTTTAAATAAAATGTTCATTTTTAGTACTTAGTTGAAAACCCTTTGTTGGCTATGACTGCCTGAAGTCTTGAACTCATGGACATCACCAGACGCTGTGTTTCCTCCTTTTTGATGCTCTGCCAGGCCTTCACTGCAGTGGTTTTCAGTTGCTGTTTGTTTATGGGCCTTTCTGTCTGAAGTTTAGTCTATAACAAGTGAAATCCATGCTCAATTGGGTTCAGATCAGGTGACTGACTTGGCCATTCAAGAATATTCCACTTCTTTGCTTTAATAAACTCCTGAGTTGCGTTGGCTTTATGTTTTGGGTCATTGTCCATCTGTAGTATGAAAAGACAACCAACCAATTTGGCTGCATTTGGCTGGATCTGAGCACACAGTATGGCTCTGAATACCTCAGAATTCATTTGGCTGCTTCTGTCCTGTGTCACATCATCAATAAACACTAGTGACCCAGTGCCACTGGCAGCCATGCATGCCCAAGCCATCACACTGCCTCCGCCGTGTTTTGCCGATGATGTGGTATGCTTTGGATCATGAGCTGTACCACGCCTTCACCATACTTTTCTCTTTCCATCATTCTGGTAGAGGTTGATCTTGGTTTCATCTGTCCAAAGAATGTTCTTCCAGAACTGTGCTGGCTTTTTTAGATGTTTTTTAGCATAGTCCAGTCTAGCCTTTTTATTCTTGATGCTTATGAGTGGCTTGCACCGTGCAGTGAACCCTCTGTATTTACTTTCATGCAGTCTTCTCTTTATGGTAGATTTGGATATTGATACGCCTACCTCCTGGAGAGTGTTGTTCACTTGGTTGGCTGTTGTGAAGGGGTTTCTCTTCACCATGGAGATTATTCTGCGATCATCCACCACTGTTGTCTTCCGTGGGCGCCCAGGTCTTTTTGCATTGATGCGTTCACCAGTGCACCAGTGCTTTCTTTCTTTCTCAGGATGTACCAAACTGTAGATTTTGCCACTCCTAATATTGTAGCAATTTCTCAGATTTTTTTTCTGTTTTCGCAGCTTAAGGATGGCTTGTTTCACCTGAATGGAGAGTTCCTTTGACCGCATGTTTACTTCACAGCAAAACCTTCCAAATGCAAGCACCACACCTCACATCAACTCCAGGCCTTTTATCTGCTTAATTGAGAATGACATAACGAAGGGATTGCCAACACCTGTTCATGAAATAGCCTTGGAGTCAATTGTCCAATTACTTTTGGTCCCTTTAAAAACAGGGTGGCACATGTTAAGGAGCTGAAACTCCTAAAACCTTCATCCAACTTTAATGTGGATACCCTCAAATGAAAGCTGAAAGTCAGAACTTCAACTGCATCTGAATTGTTTTGCTTAAAATTCATTGTGGTAATGTCTATAACCAAAATTAGAAAAATGTTGTCTCTGTCCAAATATATATGGACCTAACTGTACATATATATATATATATATATATATATATATATACACACATGTCAGTAATACACACATATATATGGATTTATGTTGCACAGAAAGATAGATTGAAGAAAAGCCGGTAATTAATTTGCCAGCTTCTGTAAAATCACTGCAGGAGCCGACAGGATGTACAGTAAATACAAATAGAATAGGTAGATATATAGATTTCAGTGACAAATGCAATTAGTACAGTGTGTGTGCAAATTACTGGATATGTATTTAATTAATAAAAGATTATTTTACGGGAAAAAGGGCATAAGCTCCCGTGCAATTTTCGCAACCAGCAAAGGGAAAACCAGCGACTGGGGCAGATATTTATAGCCTGGGAAGGGGGTATTGGAGCTTCCCAGGCTATTAATATCAGCTCACAGCTATATACTTAGCCTTTACAGGCTATTAAAATAGGGAAGCCCCCCAAAAAATGACATGGGGTCCCCCTAGAATTAATAACCAGCAAAGGCTATGCAGACAGCTGCGGGCTGATTTTAATAGCCTAGGAAGGGGCCAAAGATATTGCCCCCAGCTAAAAACATCAGCACTCAGCCACCCTAAAAAAGGCGCATCTCTAAGATGCGCCAATTCTGGCACTTAGCCTCGCTTTTCCCACTTGCCCTGTAGCGGTGGCAAGTGGGGTAATAGTTGTGAGGGTTGATGTCACCTTTGTGACATCAAGCCCTGAGGATAGTAATAGCGAGGCATCAATAAGATGCCCATTACTAACCTCAGTCAAATTTTTAAGAAAACACAGACACCCAGTAAAAAATCCTTCAATTGAAATAAAGACAGACTTCTTTATTGTTCCAAATTAAACCATACTTACTGCCACACCTAATTCCCCGATATCCTGGGAAGGGCGTAATACCCATAGAGCTTCCTAGGCTATAAATATCAGCTCACAGCTGTATAATTAGTCTTTACTGGCTATTAAAATGGGGACCTCAAAAAAAGACATGTGGTCCCCCCAGGCTAAAAACATCAGCTCTCAGCTGCCCCAGAAAAGGCGCATCTGTAAGATGCGCCAATTCTGGCACTTAACCTTCCTCTTTCCACTTGCCCTGTAGCGGTGGCAAGTGGGGTGAAAGTTGGAGGGGTTGATGTCACCTTTGTATTGTCAGGTGATATCAAGCCCTGAGGTTAGTAATGGAGAGGCATCAAATTCGTTCAACATGTGTAAGCCTTGGACTTGTCAAAGGACTCACAGAAATTGCTTCTTCCACTTACACCACTGCTGCAGCAAATGTTTTGACGTTGACGAATTGAAATGCAGAGGTTGAAAGTCTAGAGCTGTGATGCGAACTGTGTGCTTCACTGCTGCCTTGGGGAAAGGCTCTCTGAAGGTTGTGTAAAAGCGTGTTTCGATACTCCAGCATTCGCAGGTCCCTTTCCAGGACAGGAAGCATCTGGCAAACTTTGGTTTTATAACGTGGATCTAACAGTGGCAACCCAGTAGTCAGCAGTATTCCTAATCATAACTACACGGGGATCATGTTGCAGATAGTGCAGCAAGAAGGCACTCATAT
This sequence comes from Ranitomeya variabilis, assembly GCF_051348905.1. Lineage (NCBI taxonomy): Eukaryota > Metazoa > Chordata > Amphibia > Anura > Dendrobatidae > Ranitomeya > Ranitomeya variabilis. The sequence continues at coordinate 819,086,320 of NC_135232.1, read as the reverse complement.
GTTGGGCTCTACCATGAGGTCCAAGCACATGCTGTGTTGGTGGCTGAGTAACAATGAGGCTTGTTTCCTCTGTCCCCTCCCACCAACCACGAACAACAGAGAGGGGAGGATTATCCACTTCATCTGACAGTTGCCCGCCCGCTGGCTCTTCCTCTACTTGTTCCTCAGATCTTGCAAATTCGATAGCAGTTTGTCTGTTATCACTAGTCGACCTCGATTGCAGTAATCCACCCTCCCTTGGCACCCGTCTGTATAATGACAGTCTGGAACTTAGAGACAATGTTATCCCTTCCGCATCCTCCTCTGCTTCATAGATGAGAGGAATAGTGATGCTGGTGATGGAATAGTGATGCTGATGATGGCGTAGTCAGTGCTAACCATCTTAGCAGCCATTTCAAAACTGTGCAGAAAGGTGCAGAGGTCCTTAATCTGTGCCCACTCTGTAAATGTGATATGCATCACGTCTGTGCTGCGTTGTCCCAGGGTATACGCCATGACATACTGTGCTGCATCAGGGCTCGTTGCTGCTGCAACATGTGCAGAGTTGAATTCCACCGTGTCGGCATATCGCATATCAACCTGTTAACTGGCATGGACAAAGACCTCTGTATCGATGCAAATCGATGACCTGAGAGGTGCGAATGGCGGAAATGAGCACAGTTTACATGCTTTCTGGAGAAGCTCACCCAGGCCACAATAGTAGAAAAAAACGATGTACCACCAGGTTTAGGAGGTGAGCTATGTAAGGCACGTGTGTGAGATTCCCTCACCATAGGACAGCCACCAGGTTTGCACCATTATTGGACACAGCCTTCCCTGGATGCAGGTTCAGCTGAGACAGCCATTGATCAAACAGCCTGGAGACCTGTCCACAGCTCTTTAGCTGTATGACTGCGATCTCCAAGGCATATCTATTTTAATACTGCCTGATTGCGGTGAGCCCTGACTGCGCAGTACGGAGGTGGAGGGGATTCGCTCTGCACTGGTGGAACGTGAGTCTTATTAAAGCAGAGGTTGAGGGTACAGGTGGAGGCCCTAGAGGAGATAGAGAAGGAGGCAGAAGCAGTGGTGGAATTGTTAAATGTAAAGGTTTGTCCTGCAAGCTTTGGGGATTCCAAGACTTGTGAAGCAATGCCTGCCCCCACAGCCACCAGAGTCACTCAGTGCCCAGTCAGCAAGATATAATGCCCTTGACCATGTTTACTCATGCAAGTGTCTGTGGTGAAATGCACCCTGGCAGACAGATTTAGTCAAGGAACGGGTGATGTTTGCGACATGCTGGTGTGGCGCAGGCACAACTTTCTTAGAAAAGTAATGGCGACTGGGCAATTCTTACTGGGGGACTGTGACGGCCATCAGCTTTTGAAAGCCATCTGTATCTACCAGGTGGAAAGGTAGCATTTCCAAGGCCAACAGATTGGAGATGGTGGAGTTCAATCTCTTAGCTTTGCCATGCGTAGGAGGAAACAGTCTTTTACTTGACCACAACTGTGGAACCGTGGGCTGGCTGCATTGCTGAGAGAAGGTTGAATATGGTGAACCAGACCAACTGCTGGACCGTTAGAGAGGTGCAGGCGGAGATGTTATGGTGGATTGAGAAAATTGTTGTGTGCTCATTATCTCAGATCGGTCAAAAACAGCAGACATGTCCGCTTCCGTTACAGATGACGGCAGGCTCTCAGCGTGACGGGAGCGGGTAAATAACCCGAGGATCTGTGGTCAAAGACCTGCGTCTCAATAGTTGACACGGTAACAGAGTAGGAGGAAGAAGCAGCAGATGCGATTGATGGGGCGGCTGAAGGTTGTTGAGGTGCTCTGGTCCACATTTTTGCACAGTGGGATTCCCACAGTAATGCATGTTGATTGTGCATGTGAAGGTTCATACATGTAGTAGTCAAATTATTGCACTTTTAACCGCAAGTTTTTTTTTGCAAAGTTGGCAGATTACGTGAGTTGTCTCATCCTTTGCAATGTAAAAAAAAGCCCAGGCTAGGCGTCCCTTGCCACCCCTGTGAGCTGCAGACCCGTGGACACTGCTAGTCACAGCCAGTTATGGCTGAGGATGCATTGCTCATCGTGGTTGTATTACTACGTGTCTGCGATGAATGGTGCAGTGTAACCTACTCACCTTCCTACTCAGATGACCTACTCATCTGTGTGCCTCTATGTTCATGCCAATTGGGATCTAACACCTTATCATCACCCTCTGTATTATCATATTCCTCACCCTTGGAGTCACCCTCCTCCACTTCCTGCCCTGACAGCACAGTACAGTCTACGGGAGCCTCATATCTGAGTCTCATCAGGATCACCTCCCCGCAGGGGTTAATGTCTGATGACGAGGGTCAGGATGCTGTTTCGACCCTACTTCGTCTTGCCCCAGATCCAAGCTAAAAAAAATATTGGGCATCGGTGCAGATTTCCTCCTCTTGACCCTGTGAAGCTTTTGAGTACACTTCTGATGACCATGGCATAGAATGTGTGAACAGCTATTCAGACTCACCCACATGTGGTTCCGTACAGTCAGTTGTATGGTTGGAGAGTTGGGACGCGAGGGGAAGCAAGGGGAATTTGGGTGCCACCTCTGTGGACTGTAATGGGTGTGATGTTCAGGTGGAGGAATAGGAAGAGAGGTCACTTGAAGCTGCGCTTGCCATCCACTCAAGCACGTGCTCTTTCTGGGCCTCATGAACAAGGCATACTGCTGTGTATCTGCCAAAGAAAGATAGTGGAGTAGCCCATCCAGTAACAGAAGTTGTCAGATATATTCGCATAGGACGTGACGTTGTTGGCTCACTAGTGCTTTCACTAACCTTACCACTTACCCCACGTACACCTTGAACACCAAGCCTAATTCCCCTTCCACCACCGCCTCACTTTTTCCCAGGCATGTTGCTCAGATACTGTGATATCAAAAAATGAGATTTTAAACTCTGCACCACCTCTACAAACAGCTGAATTTCAGCGACCGTAAATTCCAAGGAGAAATATGGTGTGCTGTTTTACGTTAGTCACAGTGTGAGTGTGCATGAGACCGGTATGACGAAGATATGCTACAAACAATTTGAAAGTCAGATATTCCCTACTGTATGACGTTAGGAACACAAGAATTTTTTGGTGATCTCTGGATAAGGCCTCTATAACACACTAGATGCTGCAAACTATTTGAATGTCAGGTCCCCTACTGTATGACACTAGGAACAGAAGAATTTTTTGGTGGCCTCTCGATCAGGCCTCTATAACACACTAGATGTTGCAAACTATTTTAAAGTCAGGTCCCCTACTGTATGACACTAGGAACAGAAGAACTTTTTGTGACCTCTGGATCAGGCCTCTATTTCACACTAGATGCTGCAAAGTATTTTAAAGTCAGTTCCCCTACTGCATGACGTTAGGAACACAAACATTTTGGGTGGCCTCTGGTTCAGGCCTCTATAGCTTAATTTGAACCCAACAAAATGACAAATGTGATGCGACGGGCTGTCTAACTTTTTGCAACTGAAAAATTATATTTTTAATATGCCTTAGGTCTGCAGACAGTTTCATATCACCACAGCACTAAATGACAAGGCAGGATACAGCAGGCTGTTTAACATTTAGTTAGTGAAAAAATATTATTTAGAATGCTATACTTGTGCATGGAGCACAATAGAAGCAATGCACAACACACTTGTAGGACATGTGCCCTGCTGGCTTTCTCTGTGGACCGCAGTAATGGCCAAAAAAACAAATGCTGGAAGGTAAATTTAGCAGCCACACTGGACACTAGGTAGCTACACTATCTGACTGATATACAACCGCCTAGCAAAGTAGCTACAATCTTGCTGTTAACAGTGGCAGCGTCAGGAGCAGCCTCTCTGCGCTGTTACAGGGTCAAAATGGCGCTAAAACAAGATGTCCACTCTTTATATGGAACGGGGCATCTGATTTCAGCAGCCAATGACACAAGCCGTGGAATCAGGACATTGTGGATGTTTCCTGCGCCCTGATTGGCTAGCTGCAATGTGCACACATAAAGTTAGGGAAAAAATAACTGTTTACAAGAACACAGAGCTCTGCAAATCCCCTCCTCTCATCAAACACGTGCCAAACATTCATGATACACCGCCATTATCGTTGCTAAAGTTCTGAAAGTACTTTTGTGGCAATGCAAATATTTTCCTGCACTTTTTACTGAATGATACAGATTTTTTCCGATTTTAGAAAATTTTGCTAGATTCCAATCATGAATCCGAATGTGCCATATTTGTGCCGAATTTATGTTTGGCAATTTGCTCATTACTCCCCACCAGATTTAATACATTTTCACAATATGTCTTAGGCCTCTTTCACACTTCAATTTTCCTTTTTCCGTCACAATGCGTCGTTTTGTAAAAAAACGGATCCAGCAAATATTTCTGCTGGATCCGTTTTTTTCTCACAGACTTGTATTAGCGACAGATTGTGACGGATGGCCTTCCGTTTCATCCGTCGTGCACTGGATCCGTCGTAAAATTGCTGTCCGTCAGGCGGACACAACGAACAGAGGAACATTTTTTCTGTACGTCGGAAAATCGCTCAGCGACGGATCCTGCGCTGTCCATCCTTGGCTAAACTAGAAGCCTATGGATGCAGGATTCGTCACTGACTTTCAAAAGCAGGAATCTAGCGACGGATGCCGTATTTTGAAACTGAGCATGCACGGAAGAATTTCCCGTTAGGGAAATTCTCTCTCGCTCTCTCTCTTTTTACTATTGATCCTGCCTATGCAGCATCAATAGTAAAAATATATAATGTTAAAAATAATTTAAAAAAATAAAAAATTGTGATATTCTTACCTTCCGGCGTCCACCGCAGCCTTACCGATGCTCGCGATGCTGCTGGCAGCTCCCGTTCCCAGTAATGCTGTGACGGCCACTCCTTCCACTCATTCTTGCCCGCTGCGGCACGCTCCTCCTGCAGGCACGCTGCCTCTCCTTCATTCTCTGCTCTCTGGTTCTCGTCGGGTGTGCGTGTGCACCGCCCACTCCAGCACTTCCTCTTTCTGATTTGCAGGCGCTCTGTATCTCCTCTCTGTGATCCTGGAGGACCGTGACCCGGAAGTCCTCCAGCACTCCATGTATATAAGGTGATTCCTTCCTCTGTTCCCTGCCTGTCTGTCATTTGTGCTTCTGTGACTCAGGTCCACCATTGTCTTTGCACTGCCTGTTCTGAGTCTCCGCTCTGTCCAGCCAGTTCAGCTTCTCTGCCTTTCCCAGGCTTCCTTGTCTCCTCTGTTATGATCCTTAGTGGTTGAGGATCACAAATTACCCCAGCAAGGTGACTAAACATAGGACAAGCTCTAGGGAGGTGGAAAACTGGACTGACCGCAAAACTGAACCTATCCAACCACACTAGAGGCAGCCGGTGAACGTGTCTAAAATCCTAGACGTCTCGAGCCAGCCTGAGGAACTAACTACCCCTAGAGAGAAAGAAAGACCTCTCTTGCCTCCAGAGAAATAATCCCCAAAAGATATAGAAGCCCCCAACAGATAATAACGGTGAAGTAAGAGGAAGGCACATACACAGGGGTGAAAGCAGATTCAGCAAAAGAGGCCCACTAATTCTAGATAGCAGAAAATAGAAAAGGGGTCTATGCGGTCAGTAAAAAACCCTTACAAAATATCCACACTGAGATTTCAAGAACCCCCACACCAACTAACGGTGTGAGGGGAGAAACTCAGTCCCCTAGAGCAACCAGCAAGTAAGAAATCACATTTTAACAAGCTGGACAAAAAACATGATGAACGCTGATAATCAGAAACTGAACAAACAAAAACGAAGGTAGCAGAACTAGCTCGATTATTAAAGGGGTTGTCCACTACTTTTAATTAACTCCCCAATGTACCCCCCCGGGGCCCCTAATGAATTGTGCCATTACCTTCTGTTGACGTTTTCGCCTGTGAGCGGCGCTATTCCTCCTGCTGAGTCCGGGTCACATGACCCCCAGACTGCAGCCGCCGCTCATGTCCGCCAACGTCACGTCAATTTCCAGGCTCTGAAAATTGACGTGACGTCAGCAGCAGGCGTGACCAGCCCCCACAGTCAGCAGTCACTCAGCAAGAGTGACTGGGCTGTGGGCGGTGCTGGGGGCTGCCTGCAGGGCTGTCCTGGGGGCGGGCGGGGCTGTGTGTGCTCACTGCTCAGTGCTGGGATCATGATGTGTGGCTGGGCTGTGCTTCGGTCGCCGGGGGTCTGCCGGTGCTTGTGCCCGCCGGTGCATGTGCCCGCCGGCGCCGGTGCTTCTGCCCGCCGGCGCTGTGCGTCTGTGTGCCGGCGCTGTGCGTGTGTGTGCCAGCGCTGTGTGTGCCGGCGCTGTGTGTGCCGGCGCTGTGTGTGCCGGCGCTGTGCGTGTGTGTGCCGGCGCTGTGCGTGTGTGTGCCGACGCTGTGCGTGTGTGTGCCGGCGCTGTGCGTGCGTGTGTGTGTGCCGGCGCTGTGTGTGCGTGTGCCGGCGCTGTGTGTGCGTGTGCCGACGCTGTGCGTGTGTGCCGGCGCTGTGTGTGCGTGTGTGCCGGCGCTGTGTGCGCGTGTGCCGACGCTGTGCGTGTGTGTGTGTGTGTGTGCCGACGCTGTGCGTGTGTGTGTGTGTGTGCCGACACTGTGCGTGTGTGTGTGTGCCGGCGCTGTGCGTGTGTGTGCCGGTGCTGTGCGTGTGTGCCGACGCTGTGCGTGTGTGTGCCGACGCTGTGCGTGTGTGTGTGCCGATGCTGTGCGTGTGTGTGTGCCGACGCTGTGCGTGTGTGTGCCGACGCTGTGCGTGTGTGTGTGCCGGCGCTGTGCGTGTGTGTGCAGGCATCGTCCGATGGGACTACAAGTCCCATCGGGCTCTGCCTGCTACACTGACAGTGAGTGACACATTAGCCAATGATGGGACAGTAGTAGTCCCATCATCCGGCTAATGTGTTGAATGTAAAAAAAACAAAAAAACACAGTACATACATACATACATACATACAACACACCATGCGACGACATGCACCATGTGACGACATGCACCATGCGACGACATGCACCATGCGGCGACATGCACCATGCGACGACATGCGCCATGCGACGACATGCGACGACAAGCACCATGCGACGACAAGCACCATGCGACGACATGCACCATGCGGCGACATGCACCATACGACATGCACCATGCGACGACATGCACCATGCGACGACATGCACCATGTGCCGACATGCACCATGCGACGACATGCGCCATGCGACGCCATGCGCCATGCAACGACATGATACATGCACCATGCGACGACATATGCACCATGCGACGACATGCACCATGCAACGACATGTGACATACAGTACATACATACATACTACAGACATACAGTACATATAACATAGAGTACATACTCACCATCACTTGTCACTTTGTTCCCCGAAGCCATTGTCACCTGTAAAAAATATTAAAATAATAAACAAACAATATACTCCCTGTCCGCAGAAATCCAATTAAAACGAGTGTCCCATGACGATCTCCCGTGGAGAGCAGGAGCATCAGTTGATGCGACCACTCTCCAGGGGCTCCAGGAACACAATGATGGAAGGTATCCTTCCATCATGTATTCCTCACAAGGTATTCCTACGCCCCTGTGAGAAAATAGTCCCTAGTCTCACTATTGGCATTGCTGGGTGAGATATTTTCCCACGCAGCAATTGCCATAAAGTGAGACCAGTGAACTAGAGTAACCTCAGTGATGCACTGCAGGAGCCATTGTCTCCTGTCAGTGTGTCACTGAGGGTCCTATAGAGCAGTGACATCACCCGATGTCACTGTTCTATAGGGGAGATCGTCGTGGGACACTCGTTATTAATTGGACTATGGCGGAAAGGTAGTATATGGTTTATTATTTTACTTTTTTTTGCAGGCGCTGCAGTATGGTAAGTATGGTTAAATGAAGAATATTAAAATACTTTTTTCAAAATGTGTGTGTTTTATTAACCCTTTCTTACTATTGGATTAATAAAGGATAGGCGTCTTATTGACGCCTCTCCGTTATTAACCCGGCTTAATGTCACCTTACAATAGCAAGGTGACATTAACCCTTCATTACCCCATATCCCACCGCTACACGGGAGTGGGAAGAGAGGGGCTAAGTGCCGGAATTGGCGCATCTTACAGATGCGCCATTTCTGGGGCGGCTGCGGACTGGTATTTGTAGCTGGGGGGGGGGGCAATATCCATGGCCCCTCTCTAGGCTATGAATATCAGCCTGCAGCTGTCTGCGTAGCCTTTCTGGCAATAAAATATAGGGGAACCCCACGTCATTTTTTTTTTGGGGGGGGTCCCCCTATTTTTATAGCCAGTAAAGGCTACGCAGACAGCTGCGGGCTGGTATTCATAGCAGGATACAAATATTGGCCCCCGGCCGTGGGTTTTCCCCCTCTGGCGCAGAAAATTGCGCGGGAGCACACGCCGTCTTTTTCTTTTTTTTTTTTTAAAAAAAAATTACACTCATTAAGGCCTCTCACTGTTGCGTCGGTACGTGTCCGTCGCTATGCGTCGGGCCGACGTACCAACGCACGTTGTGAAATTTGTGCACGACGTGGGCAGCGGATGCAGTTTTTCAACGCATCCACTGCCCATTCTGAAGTGCGGGGAGAAGGGGGTGGAGTTTCTGTAGCGCATGCGCGTTAGAAAATAGCCGGCGCACCGGACAAAAAAAGTTCACTTTAAAGTTTTTTCGTACAGACGGTCTGCAAAAACACGACTGATCCATCGCTAATACAAGTCTATTGGTAAAACGCATCCTGTGACCACATTTGCATGATCCATTTTTTGCTTCTCTGCACTGTGAGCGCCTGCCGGCCGGAAAGCGAGCACAGCGGTGACGTCACCGCTCTGCTTTCCGGCCGCTGTGCTTACACAGTGCAGAGAAGCAGATCGCCGAGGGACAGACAGCGGAATGTAAGTATGTAGTGTTTGTTTTTTTTTACTTTTACGCTGGTAACCAGGGTAAACATCGGGTTACTAAGCGCGGCCCTGCGCTTAGTAACCCGATGTTTACCCTGGTTACCCGGGGACCGGCATCGTTGGTCGCTGGAGAGCGGTCTGTGTGACGGCTCCCCAGCGACCACACAGCGACTAAACAGCGACACACAGACAGCTCTCCAGCGACCAACGATCCCGAAGTCCCCTGGTAACCAGGGTAAACATCGGGTTACTAAGCGCAGGGCTGCGCTTAGTAACCCGATGTTTACCCTGGATTACCGTTGTAAATGTAAAAAAAAAACACTACATACTTACATTCCGTGTCTGTCCTCCGGCGCTGTGCTTTCCTCTGCACTGTCAGCGCCGGTCAGCCGGAAAGCAAAGCGGTGACGTCACCGCTGTGCTTTACGGCTGGCCGGCGCTCACAGCTAGTGCAGAGAAGCACAGCGCCAGAGGACAGACACGGAATGTAAGTATGTAGTGTTTTTTTTTTTTTTACGTTTATGCTGGTAACCAGGGTAAACATCTGGTTACTAAGTGCGGCCCTGCGCTTAGTAACCCGATATTTACCATGGTTACCAGTGAAGACATCGCTGGATCGGCGTCACACATGCCGATTCAGCGATGTCTGCAGGGAGTCCAGCGACAAAATAAAGTGCTGGACTTTCCTCAGCGACCAACGATCTCCCAGCAGGGGCCTGATCGTTGGTCGCTGTCACACAGAACGATTTCCTTAACGATATCGTTGCTACGTCACAAAAAGCAACGATATCGTTAACGATATCGTTGTGTGACGGTACCTTTAGGAAGAAGTGGCTTACATTTGGTAAATATTAAAAAAAATGCAGCAACACTCACTTCCAACAGATATAAGAGTTTGCTTAGAAGGCGGGGAGAGTGATGCGGCCACTGATTGACTACAGGGTACCATCAATGCGAAACATACAGACTGAGAGTGGGTTGTTAGAATAGTGGACAAACCCTTCCAAGTTCCATATACAGTGGGGCAAAAAAGTATTTAGTCAGTCAGCAATAGTGCAAGTTCCACCACTTAAAAAGATGAGAGGCGTCTGTAATTTACATCATAGGTAGACCTCACCTATGGGAGACAAACTGAGAAAAAAAAATCCAGAAAATCACATTGTCTGTTTTTTTAACATTTTATTTGCATATTATGGTGGAAAATAAGTATTTGGTCAGAAACAAAATTTCATCTCAATACTTTGTAATATATCCTTTGTTGGCAATGACAGAGGTCAAACGTTTTCTGTAAGTCTTCACAAGGTTGCCACACACTGTTGTTGGTATGTTGGCCCATTCCTCCATGCAGATCTCCTCTAGAACAGTGATGTTTTTGGCTTTTCGCTTGGCAACACGGACTTTCAACTCCCTCCAAAGGTTTTCTATAGGGTTGAGATCTGGAGACTGGCTAGGCCACTCCAGGACCTTGAAATGCTTCTTACGAAGCCACTCCTTCGTTGCCCTGGCGGTGTGCTTTGGATCATTGTCATGTTGAAAGACCCAGCCACGTTTCATCTTCAATGCCCTTGCTGATGGAAGGAGGTTTGCACTCAAAATCTCACGATACATGGCCCCATTCATTCTTTCATGTACCCGGATCAGTCGTCCTGGCCCCTTTGCAGAGAAACAGCCCCAAAGCATGATGTTCCCACCACCATGCTTTACAGTAGGTATGGTGTTTGATGGATACAACTCAGTATTCTTTTTCCTCCAAACACGACAAGTTGTGTTTCTACCAAACAGTTCCAGTTTGGTTTCATCAGACCATAGGACATTCTTCCAAAACTCCTCTGGATCATCCAAATGCTCTCTAGCAAACTTCAGAAGGGCCCGGACATGTACTGGCTTAAGCAGTGGGACACGTCTGGCACTGCAGGATCTGAGTCCATGGTGGCGTAGTGTGTTACTTATGGTAGGCCTTGTTACATTGGTCCCAGCTCTCTGCAGTTCATTCACTAGGTCCCCCCGCGTGGTTCTGGGATTTTTGCTCACCGTTCTTGTGATCATTCTGACCCCACGGGGTGGGATTTTGCGTGGAGCCCCAGATTGAGGGAGATTATCAGTGGTCTTGAATGTCTTCCATTTTCTAATTATTGCTCCCACTGTTGATTTCTTCACTCCAAGCTGGTTGGCTATTGCAGATTCAGTCTTCCCAGCCTGGTGCAGGGCTACAATTTTGTTTCTGGTGTCCTTTGACAGCTCTTTGGTCTTCACCATAGTGGAGTTTGGAGTCAGACTGTTTGAGGGTGTGCACAGGTGTCTTTTTATACTGATAACAAGTTTAAACAGGTGCCATTACTACAGGTAATGAGTGGAGGAAAGAGGAGACTCTTAAAGAAGAAGTTACAGGTCTGTGAGAGCCAGAAATCTTGATTGTTTGTTTCTGACCAAATACTTATTTTCCATCATAATATGCAAATAAAATGTTAAAAAAACAGACAATGTGATTTTCTGGATTTTTTTTTCTCAGTTTGTCTCCCATAGTTGAGGTCTACCTATGATGTAAATTACAGACGCCTCTCATCTTTTTAAGTGGTGGAACTTGCACTATTGCTGAATGACTAAATACTTTTTTGCCCCACTGTATATGTATATATCACTCTGCATCAAAATAATAAAGTGTATGTATCTGAATAAATAATTTTTTCCTTACATACACATAGAAGTATGTATTTGTGTGTATATAAGAGGTTTGACCGCATATTGGTGCAATCTTTGCAGCGAAGAGGCATTGGGGGCCATTTCTACCTCCAGAGCAGGTGGAATTGTGAGTTAGCATGAGCTGTTATACTGCAAATGGCCCATATATTGTTTCTGAAACTGGGGTCTCTCCTGTATATGAGCACAAATAGTGTAAAATAAGAACACACATAATATATATACATGCACACACGTGTATGTAGATGGACACATATACCCACACATGTACTGTGTAATTTACATATGTAAGACATATACGAAGTTAGATCTCTTTACAGTATATCATATACAGTTAGGTCCATATATATTTGGACAGAGACAAAATTTTTCTAATTTTGGTTATGGACATTACCACAATGAATTTTAAACAAAACAATTCAGATGCAGTTGAAGTTCAGACTTTCAGCTTTCATTTGAGGGTATCCACATTAAAACTGGATGAAGGGTTAAGGAGTTTCAGCTACTTAACATGTGCCACCCTGTTTTTAAAGGGACCAAAAGTAATTGGACAATTGACTCCAAGGCTATTTCATGGACAGGTGTGGGCAATCCCTTCGTTATGTCATTCTTAATTAAGCAGATAAAAGGCCTGGAGGTGATTTGAGGTGTGGTGCTTGCATTTGGAAGGTTTTGCTGTGAAGTAAACATGCGGTCAAAGGAGCTCTCCATGTAGGTGAAACAAGCCATCCTTAAGCTGCGAAAACAGAAAAAAACATCCGAGAAATTGCTACAATATTAGGAGTGGCAAAATCTACAGTTTGGTACATCCTGAGAAAGAAAGAAAGCACTGGTGAACTCATCAATGCAAAAAGACCTGGGCGCCCACGGAAGACAACAGTGGTGGATGATCGCAGAATAATCTCCATGGTGAAGAGAAACCCCTTCACAACAGCCAACCAAGTGAACAGCACTCTCCAGGAGGTAGGCGCATCAATATCCAAATCTACCATAAAGAGAAGACTGCATGAAAGTAAATACAGAGGGTTCACTGCACGGTGCAAGCCACTCATAAGCATCAAGAATAAAAAGGCTAGACTGGACTTTGCTAAAAAACATCTAAAAAAGCCAGCACAGTTCTGGAAGAACATTCTTTGGACAGATGAAACAAAGATCAACCTCTACCAGAATGATGGCAAGAGAAAAGTATGGCGAAGGCGTGGTACAGCTCATGATCCAAAGCATACCACATCATCTGTAAAACATGGTGGAGGCAGTGTGATGGCTTGGGCATGCATGGCTGCCAGTGGCACTGGGTCACTAGTGTTTATTGATGATGTGACACAGGACAGAAGCAGCCAAATGAATTCTGAGGTATTCAGAGCCATACTGTGTGCTCAGATCCAGCCAAATGCAGCAAAACTGATTGGTCGTCGTTTCATACTACAGATGGACAATGACCCAAAACATAAGGCCAAAGCAACCCAGGTGTTTATTAAAGCAAAGAAGTGGAATATTCTTGAATGGCCAAGTCAGTCACCTGATCTCAACCCAATTGAGCATGCATTTCACTTGTTAAAGACTACACTTCAGACAGAAAGGCCCACAAACAAACAGCAACTGAAAACCACCGCAGTGAAGGCCTGGCAGAGCATCAAAAAGGAGGAAACACAGCGTCTGGTGATGTCCATGAGTTCAAGACTTCAGGCAGTCATTGCCAACAAAGGGTTTTCAACCAAGTATTAAAAATGAACATTTCATTTAAAATTATTGAATCTGTCCAATTACTTTTGGTCCCTTTAAAAACAGGGTGACACATGTTAAGTAGCTGAAACTCCTTAACCCTTCATCCAATTTTATTGTGGATACCCTCAAATGAAAGCTGAAAGTCTGAACTTCAACTGCATCTGAATTGTTTTGGTTAAAATTCATTGTGGTAATGTCTATAACCAAAATTAGAAAAATGTTGTCTCTGTCCAAATATATATGGACCTGAACTGTATGTATACTAAACTATACTATGAAATAGATGAGAAAGAAAAAAAGCTCAAAGCTTGATCACCATGGTTGTGCAGTGCTTGGTGCTGCTTTCAGCTTGTGACCAAGATGTGACCTCTCCTCATCAGCCTGAACAGAGAGGAGGGAGAGGAGGGAGGGGTTTGGGTTTGTTTTTGGAGTGGGTGTGCTAGATTCGGGCTTAGTGGCAGTGCAAAGCATCATGGAACTTGTAGTATTAGGGCACAATAAGGAAGTAGTCGATTAACCCCATGAGAGCTGAATCCAGCACTGAAGATGTGCTGCTACAGCATGATAACAGGTAATATTGTTAAAATAAACACAGTAGATGTTTTCAGTGGCACATAATAACAAGATTTATGAAAAAAAAAATAAAAGGTTATAGTAGTGGACAACTTCTTTAAGGGCAAACTCGGCCAATGGCAAAAAAGTCACCCAATCATCCTGATCAGCAGAAACAAAACATCTCAAATAAGTCTCCAACGTCTGATTAGTTCGCTCAGTTTGGCCATTAGTCTGAGGATGGAAGGCCAACGAAAAAGACAAATCAATGCCCATCTTAGCACAAAAAGTTCGCCAAAACCTGGACACAAACTGGGATCCTCTATCAGACACAATATTTTCAGGAATGCCGTGCAAGCGAACCACATTCTGAAAAAATAGAGGAACCAAATCGGAGGAGGAAGGCAGCTTAGGCAAGGGCACCAAATGGACCATCTTGGAAAAACGATCACACACCACCCAGATGACAGACATTTTCTGAGATACTGGCAGATCCGAAATAAAATCCATGGAAATGTGCGTCCAAGGCCTTTTCGGGACAGGCAAAGGCAAAAGCAAACCGCTGGCACGAGAACAGCAAGGCTTAGCCCGAGCACAAATCCCACAAGACTGCACAAAGGAACGCACATCCCGCGACAAGGAAGGCCACCAGAAGGACCTAGCCACCAAATCTCTGGTACCAAAAATCCCAGGATGACCCGCCAACACCGAAGAATGAACCTCGGAAATAACTCTGCTGGTCCATCTATCCGGGACAAACAGTCTCTCTGGTGGACAACGGTCAGGTCTATCCACCTGAAATTTCTGCAGCACTCGTCGCAAATCTGGAGAAATGGCAGACAAAATCACTCCCTCTCTGAGAATACCAGCCAGCTCAGAAACTCCCGGAGAGTCAGGCACAAAACTCCTAGAAAGTGCATCAGCTTTCACGTTCTTCGAACCAGGCAGGTACGAGACCACGAAGTTGAAACGGGAGAAAAACAACGACCAACGAGCCTGTCTAGGATTCAGGCGCTTGGCAGACTCGAGGTAAATCAGATTTTTGTGATCAGTCAGGACCACCACACGATGTTTAGCTCCTTCGAGCCAATGTCGCCACTCCTCAAATGCCCACTTCATAGCCAACAACTCCCGATTACCAACATCATAATTTCGCTCGGCAGGCGAAAACTTTCTTGAAAAGAAAGCACACGGCTTCATCACAGAGCCCTCAGAGCTTCTCTGCGACAAAACAGCCCCTGCTCCAATCTCGGAAGCATCAACCTCGACCTGGAAGGGGAGAGAGACATCTGGCTGACATAAGACTGGAGCTGAAGAAAACCGGGGCTTAAGCTCCCGAAAGGCCTCCACGGCCGCAGGAGACCAATTAGTCACATCAGAGCCCTTCTTGGTCAAATCCGTCAAAGGTTTAACCACATTAGAAAAATTAGCGATGAAACGACGGTAAAAATTAGCAAAACCCAAGAACTTCTGAAGACTCTTAACAGACGTGGGCTGAGTCCAGTCATGAATAGCCTGGACCTTGACTGGGTCCATCTCCACAGTAGAAAGAGAAAAAATAAAACCCAAAAAGGAGACCTTCTGTACTCCGAAGAGGCATTTTGAGCCCTTCACAAATAAAGCATTAGCACGCAGGACCTGAAACACCATCCTGACCTGCTTCACATGGGACTCCCAATCATCAGAAAAAAACAAAATGTCATCCAGATAAACAATCATACATTTATCCAGATATTCTCGGAAAATGTCATGCATGAAGGACTGAAACACAGAAGGAGCATTAGAGAGTCCAAAAGGCATCACCAAGTACTCAAAATGGCCTTCGGGCGTATTAAATGCTGTTTTCCATTCATCTCCCTGCCTAATGCGCACAAGATGATACGCACCACTGAGATCTATCTTGGTGAACCAACTGGCACCCTTAATCCGAGCAAACAAATCAGACAATAGTGGCAAAGGATACTGAAATTTGACTGTGATTTTATTCAGAAGGCGATAATCTATACACGGTCTCAAAGAACCGTCCTTCTTGGCCACAAAAAAGAATCCTGCACCAAGAGGGGAAGAGGATGGGCGAATATGTCCCTTCTCCAAAGACTCCTTTATATAACTCCGCATCGCGGCATGCTCTGGTATAGACACATTAAAAAGTCGTCCCTTAGGGAATTTACTACCAGGAATTAAATTTATAGCACAGTCACAATCCCTATGAGGGGGCAGGACACTGGACATGGGCTCATCAAATACATCCTGGTAGTCAGACAAAAACTGAGGGACCACAGAAGGAGTGGAAGAAGCAACAGACACCAATGGAGTATCGCCATGAATTCCCTGACAACCCCAACTAGACACAGACATAGCTTTCCAATCTAAAACTGGATTATGAGCCTGCAGCCATGGCAGACCCAAAACGACAACATCATGTAAATTATGCAGAACAAGAAAGCGAATCACCTCCTGATGAACGGGAGTCATGCACATGGTCATTTGCGTCCAATACTGAGGTTTATTCTCAGCCAATGGCGTAGCATCAATTCCCCTCAGAGGAATAGGAAATTCCAAAGGCTCCAGGACAAAACCACAGCGCCTGGCAAATGACAAATCCATCAGATTCAGGGCAGCACCCGAATCCACAAAGGCCATAACCGAGTAGGATGACAAAGAACAAATCAAAGTAACAGACAAAATAAATTTAGGCTGTATAGTACCAATGGTGACAGGTTTAGCAACCTTTTTTAAGCGTTTAGAGCATGCTGAGATAACATGAGTAGAATCACCACAGTAAAAGCACAACCCATTTTGACGTCTATGACTTTGTCGCTCAATTCTGGTCAGAGTTCGATCACATTGCATAGACTCAGGTCCCTGTTCAGAAAATACCGCCAAAGGATGAGCAGATTTGCGCTCCCGCAAACGCCGATCAACCTGAATGGCTAAAGCCATAGAATCACTCAGACTTGTAGGGGTGGGGAACCTCACCATAACATCCTTAATGGCTTCAGAAAGACCTTCTCTGAAATTTGCAGCCAGGGCACACTCATTCCATTGAGTAAGCACTGACCATTTCCGAAATTTTTGACAATACACCTCTGCTTCATCCTGCCCTTGAGAGAGGGCCAGCAACGCTTTTTCTGCCTGATTCTCAAGATTAGGCTCCTCATAAAGCAATCCAAGAGCCAGAAAAAACGCATCCACATTAAGCAATGCAGGATCTCCTGGCGCCAGAGAGAAAGCCCAATCCTGCGGGTCGCCACGCAACAAGGAGATAACAATTTTTACTTGCTGAGCGGAATCACCAGAGGAACGAGGTCTCAGAGATAGAAATAACTTACAATTATTCTTAAAATTCTGAAACCTAGATCTATCTCCAGAAAACAACTCAGGAATGGGTATCTTTGGTTCTGACATAGGGCTATGAATAACAAAATCCTGAATACTTTGCACCCGTGCAGCAAGATGATCCACACTAGAAGTCAGAGTCTGAACATCCATGTCTGCAGCTGAGCTCAAAACCACTCAGAGTTCAAGGGGATGAAAGAAGCTAGACAGACTGCAGCACAAAAAAAGAAAAAAAAAATGTACTCAGGTCTTCTTTTAATCCCACTTCTGCGATGCATAAAACACTTTTTGGCCTGCTATACTGTTATGATCCTTAGTGGTTGAGGATCACAAATTACTCCAGCAAGGTGACTAAACATAGGACAAGCTCTAGGGAGGTGGAAAACTGGACTGACCGCAAAACTGAACCTATCCAACCACACTAGAGGCAGCCGGTGAACGTGTCTAAAATCCTAGACGTCTCGAGCCAGCCTGAGGAACTAACTACCCCTAGAGAGAAAGAAAGACCTCTCTTGCCTCCAGAGAAATAATCCCCAAAAGATATAGAAGCCCCCAACAGATAATAACGGTGAGGTAAGAGGAAGGCACATACACAGGGGTGAAAGCAGATTCAGCAAAAGAGGCCCACTAATTCTAGATAGCAGAAAATAGAAAAGGGGTCTATGCGGTCAGTAAAAAACCCTTACAAAATATCCACACTGAGATTTCAAGAACCCCCACACCAACTAACGGTGTGAGGGGAGAAACTCAGTCCCCTAGAGCAACCAGCAAGTAAGAAATCACATTTTAACAAGCTGGACAAAAAACATGATGAACGCTGTTAATCAGAAACTGAACAAACAAAAACTTAGCTTGTCTTGGAGAGACTGGCAGCAAGGTAGTCACCAGGAATCTGAAGAGCACTGAATACATTGATAGCAGGCAAGGAACTGAGTATCCAGGTGAGCTAAATAGGAAACCCACCAAGGATAACGAACCAGGTGATGAAGCCAACCTGCAGAAAGACAACACTACACAGTACCGCTTGTGACCACTAGAGGGAGCCCAAAAATAGAGTTCACAACACTCCTCGTCCAGTCCAGTCCTCCCAGTGTCCTCTCCGTACTCTATAGTCTGGTGTCTCTGTCCTGTCCTGCTTCCTTTGTGTCTTCCCCTTCGCAGTTCTCCTTTGGTCTCGCCGGTTCCCAGCTCTTACCTAACTGTACTTCATCTTGCCTCACTCTGTCCGTCCTGCGCCTAGCTTCTTTATCTTGTACTTCCTAATACCTGTCTCCGGGTTCCAGCTTCTGCGGCAATAGTCTCCATTGGGTCTGCCCCTAACGCTCCCTGTATAGGGGGTGGTCTACCTGGTCAGCTCACCCTTGGTAGGTGTCATTTGCCACTATTTGCTCATTGGCGTCTGCTAGATTTTGTCTAGCTGTTCAGGGGTTAATTTACCTAATCCTCGGATTGGAAGCTGGGCCATTCCCATGGCCTTTAAATAGTTCTCCTGTTCATTGGGCATCGCCGATTATAGCTTCTGTCTTGTGCATTGTTATCTCGGTGTGGAGTGGAGAGCTGGTGGCTGGAGATTCGTTGCTGGTGGTGTATTTTCCTTAGTCTTATTTACTCCTTCCTATATTTGTATTTATTTTGCCCTGCACATTTATAGTGTATTCCTGAGTGACTGCGGCGTGGTGTATATTTTCCTTTATCCTTGTCTGTGCTAACTGTGGTTATTGGAATATTACCTATTCACTGGGTGGATGGCGGAGGTATCAGCCTAGGGTTAAAACAGGAGTCAGGGTGAGGTTCGAGGCCTGGACATGCACACCATCAGTGTAAACTCCAGGTAGAGGGTCAGTCAGGATTTCCCTAGTCTGAGGGAAATTGCAGGGGCCCGGGGTTTTAGCTCTCGCTCACCTAGTCTCCCCGTGACATTATAATCGGCCCAACAACAAAAAAAAAGGGGGTTTCTTTTTTTGTGTGTGTTTTGTCATGGATCCCTGTTATGACCTGGTGGTTAAGAGGCCACACTGATATGACCTGGTGGCTAAAACGCAACATGGGACGAGCTCTGAGGAGGTGGTATCTCTACTGACCGCAGTTCCTAATCCTAACAACAACACTAGCAATAGCCGTGGGATGTTCCTGACTCTCCCTAGACACCTCGTCACAGCCTAAGAGCTAACTACCCCTAAAGTAGGAAATAGAAAGCTATCTTGCCTCAGAGAAAACCCCCAAAGGAAAGACAGCCCCCCACAAATATTGACTGTGAGTGGAGAGGGAAATGGCGTACACAGAAATGAAATCAGATTTCAGCAAAGGAGGCCAATACTAAACTTGATAGACAGAGAGAAAAGGATACTGTGCGGTCAGTATTAAAAACTACAAAATCCACGCAGAGTTTACAAAAATGAACTCCACACCGACTCACGGTGTGGAGGGGCAAATCTGCTTTCCCAGAGCGTCCAGCTAGCCTGAATATGACATAGTGACAAGCTGGACAAAATGAGACATATTTGCAAAGCAATAGAGTCCAAGCAAATGGACAAACAAAAACTAGCAAAAACTTATCTTTTGCTGACAAGGACAGGCCATATGAGAAATCCAAGGAGAGAACCAAATCCAACCAAGAACATTGACAGCTGGCATGAACTAAAGCCCAGAGCAGGTTTAAATAACAAACCCAGGCAAGGCGATTAGTGAAGGCAGCTGCCACAGCTACCTAAAGGAGCAGCAGTTCCACTTGAAACCACCAGAGAGAGCCCAAGGGCAGAAATCACAAAAATATCATTAGCAACCACAGGAGGGATTTCCAGAACGGAATTCACAACAGTACCCCCCCTTGAGGAGGGGTCACCGAACCCTCACCAGAGCTCCCAGGCTGATCAGGACGAGCCAAATGGAAAGCACGAACCAAATCGGCAGCATGAACATCGGAGGCAACAACCCAAGAATTATCCTCCTGGCCATAACCCTTCCACTTGACCAGATACTGAAGCTTCCGCCTCGAAAAACGAGAATCCAAAATCTTCTCCACCACATCTTCCAATTCCCCCTCAACCAACACCGGAGCAGGAGGATCAACGGAGGGAACCATAGGTACCACATATCTCCGCAACAAGGATCTATGGAACACATTATGAATGGAAAAGGAAGCTGGAAGGGCCAAACGAAAAGACACCGGATTGATAATTTCAGAAATCTTATAAGGCCCAATAAAGCGAGGCTTGAACTTAGGGGAAGAAACCTTCATAGGAACATGACGAGAAGACACCCAGACCAAATACCCAACACGAAGCCGGGGACCAACACACCGACGACGGTTAGCAAAACGTTGAGCCTTTTCCTGAGACAACGTCAAATTGTCCACCACATGAGTCCAAATTTGCTGCAACCTGTCCACCACAGAATCCACACCAGGACAGTCAGAAGGCTCAAGCTGCCCCGAAGAAAAACGAGGATGAAAACCAAAATTACAAAAGAAAGGCGAAACCAAGGTAGCCGAACTAGCTCGATTATTAAGGGCAAACTCGGCCAACGGCAAAAAGGTCACCCAATCATCCTGATCAGCAGACACGAAGCATCTCAAATAGGTTTCCAAGGTCTGATTGGTTCGCTCCATTTGGCCATTTGTCTGAGGATGGAATGCTGAAGAAAAAGACAAATCAATGCCCATTCTAGCACAAAAGGAC
Organism: Ranitomeya variabilis; assembly: GCF_051348905.1. Lineage (NCBI taxonomy): Eukaryota > Metazoa > Chordata > Amphibia > Anura > Dendrobatidae > Ranitomeya > Ranitomeya variabilis. Next base: position 819,065,390 of record NC_135232.1, on the reverse strand, counting down.
CGCCAAAACCTAGAAACGAACTGGGAACCTCTGTCAGACACAATATTCTCCGGAATACCATGCAAACGAACCACATGCTGAAAAAATAATGGAACCAAATCAGAGGAGGAAGGCAACTTAGGCAACGGTACCAAATGGACCATCTTAGAAAACCGGTCACAAACCACCCAGATGACAGACATCTTCTGAGAAACAGGAAGATCAGAAATAAAATCCATGGAAATATGCGTCCAGGGCCTCTCAGGAATAGGCAAAGGCAAAAGCAACCCACTGGCACGGGAACAGCAAGGCTTAGCCCGAGCACAGGTCCCACAGGACTGCACAAACAAACGCACATCCCGCGACAAGGAAGGCCACCAAAAGGGCCTAGCCACCAAATCTCTGGTACCGAAAATCCCAGGGTGACCAGCCAACACCGAACAATGAACCTCAGAAATTACCCTGCTAGTCCATCTATCAGGAACAAACAGTCTCCCCACTGGACAGCGGTCAGGTTTATCAGCCTGAAACTCCTGAAGTACCCGCCGCAAATCAGCGGAGATGGCAGAAAGAATCACCCCCTCCTTGAGGATCCCAGCCGGCTCAAGAATTCCCGGAGAGTCAGGCAAAAAACTCCTAGAAAGGGCATCAGCCTTGACATTCTTAGATCCTGGAATATACGAGACCACAAAATCAAAACGGGAGAAAAACAGAGACCACCGAGCTTGTCTAGGATTCAACTGCTTAGCAGACTCGAGGTAAATCAGATTCTTATGATCAGTCAAGACCACCACGCGATGCTTGGCTCCCTCAAGCCAATGTCGCCACTCCTCAAATGCCCACTTCATAGCCAACAACTCCCGATTGCGGACATCATAATTACGCTCAGCAGGCGAAAACTTTCTGGAGAAGAAAGCACATGGTTTAATCAAAGAGCCATCAGAATTTCTCTGAGACAAAACAGCCCCTGCCCCAATCTCAGAAGCATCAACCTCAACCTGAAAAGGGAGCGAAACATCTGGCTGACGCAACACAGGGGCAGAAGTAAAACGACGTTTAAGCTCCTGAAAGGCCTCAACAGCCGCAGAGGACCAATTCATCACATCAGCGCCCTTCTTCGTCAAATCGGTCAGAGGCTTCACCACACTAGAAAAATTAGTAATAAAGCGGCGATAAAAATTAGCAATGCCCAAAAATTTCTGAAGGCTCTTTACAGATGTGGGTTGAGTCCAATCATGAATGGCCTGGACTTTAACAGGGTCCATCTCAATAGCCGAGGGAGAAAAAATGAAACCCAAAAAAGAAACCTTCTGAACTCCAAAGAGGCACTTAGACCCCTTCATAAACAATGCATTAGCACGAAGGACCTGAAACACCATCCTAACCTGCTTCACATGAGACTCCCAATCATCGGAAAAAACCAAAATATCATCCAAATACACAATCATGAATTTATCCAGATAATTCCGGAAGATATCATGCATAAAGGACTGAAATACCGATGGAGCATTAGAGAGCCCGAATGGCATCACAAGATATTCAAAATGGCCTTCGGGCATATTAAATGCTGTTTTCCATTCATCACCTTGTTTAATACGCACGAGATTATACGCCCCTCGAAGGTCGATTTTAGTAAACCAACTGGCACCCTTAATCCGAGCAAACAAATCAGAAAGTAAAAGTAAAGGGTACTGGAATTTGACCGTGATCTTATTGAGAAGGCGATAATCTATACAGGGTCTCGAGCCATCCTTCTTGGCAACAAAGAAGAATCCAGCCCCCAACGGTGACGAAGACGGGCGAATATGCCCCTTCTCCAAGGACTCCTTTACATAACTCCGCATAGCGGCATGCTCTGGCACAGACAGATTGAAAAGTCGGCCCTTAGGGAACTTACAGCCAGGAATCAAATTAATGGCACAATCACATTCATTATGAGGAGGCAGGGAACTGGACTTGGGCTCATCAAATATATCCTGGAAATCCGACAAAAACTCAGGAACTTCAGAAGAAGGGGGCGAGGAAATTGACATCAAAGGAATATCACTATGTATCCCCTGACAACCCCAGCCAGTTGCAGACATAGATCTCCAATCCAGCACTGGATTATGTACCTGCAACCATGGAAAACCCAGCACAACAACATCATGCAAATTATGCAACACCAAAAAGCGAATATTTTCCTGATGTGCTGGAGCCATGTACATGGTTAACTGTGTCCAGTACTGAGGTTTATTCTTGGCCAATGGCGTAGCATCAATCCCCCTTAAGGGAATAGGGCTCTGCAAAGGCTCCAAGGAAAAACCACAGCGCTTGGCAAATTCTAAGTCAATTAAGTTCAGGGCAGCGCCAGAATCCACAAATGCCATAACAGAAAAGGACCACAATGAGCAAATCAGGGTAACAGACAAGATAAATTTAGGCTGTACAGTACTAATAGTAACAGACCTAGGGACCCTCTTAGTATGCTTAGGGCAATCAGAAATAGCATGAGCAGAATCACCACAGTAAAAACACAGGCCATTCTGACGTCTGAATTTCTGCCTTTCTGCTCTAGTCAAAATCCTATCACATTGCATAGGCTCAGGACTCTGCTCAGAGGACACTGCCATATGGTGCACCACCCCACCTTGCGCTCGCGCAGACGCCGATCGATCTGAATGGCCAAAGACATTGACTCATTCAGACCAGCAGGCGTGGGAAACCCCACCATAACATCTTTAAGGGCTTCAGAAAGACCATTTCTGAAAATCGCTGCCAGGGCATACTCATTCCATTTTGTGAGCACAGACCACTTTCTAAATTTCTGGCAGTATACTTCTGCTGCTTCCTGACCCTGACACAGAGCCAGCAAAGTCTTTTCTGCCTGATCCACAGAATTAGGCTCGTCATACAGCAATCCGAGCGCTTGAAAAAATGCGTCAATATTGAGCAATGCAGGATTTCCTGGCTCAAGGGAGAATGCCCAGTCCTGCGGGTCGCCACGCAGCAAAGAAATAACAATCTTCACCAGCTGAATGGGGTTACCAGAGGAACGGGGTCTCAGAGCAAAAAACAATCTGCAATTATTTTTGAAGTTCAAAAATTTAGATCTATCCCCAGAAAACAAATCAGGAATAGGAATTCTAGGCTCTAATACCGGAGTCTGGACAACATAATCTTGGATACTCTGTACCCTTGCAGCGAGTTGATCCACACGCAAGGACAGACCCTGAACCTCCATATCAGCACCAAAATCCTGAACCACCCAGAGATTAAGGGGAAAAAAAAGACAAAACAAGCTACAAAGGAAAAAAAAAGACTCAGAACTTTCTTTTCCCTCTTTTGAGATGCATTTAACACATTGTAGGCCAGCTGTACTGTTATGACCTGGTGGTTAAGAGGCCACACTGATATGACCTGTGGCTAAAACGCAACATGGGACGAGCTCTGAGGAGGTGGTATCTCTACTGACCGCAGTTCCTAATCCTAACAACAACACTAGTAATAGCCGTGGGATGTTCCGGACTCTCCCTAGACACCTCGTCACAGCCTAAGAGCTAACTACCCCTAAAGTAGGAAATAGAAAGCTATCTTGCCTCAGAGAAAAACCCCAAAGGAAAGACAGCCCCCCACAAATATTGACTGTGAATGGAGAGGGAAATGATGTACACAGAAATGAAATCAGATTTCAGCAAAGGAGGCCAATACTAAACTTGATAGACAGAGAGAAAAGGATACTGTGCGGTCAGTATTAAAAACTACAAAATCCACGCAGAGTTTACAAAAATGAACTCCACACCGACTCACGGTGTGGAGGGGCAAATCTGCTTTCCCAGAGCTTCCAGCTAGCCTGAATATGACATAATGACAAGCTGGACAAAAAGAGACATATTTGCAGAGCAATAGAGTCCAAACAAATGGACAAACAAAAACTAGCAAAAACTTATCTTTTGCTGACAAGGACAGGCCATATGAACAATCCAAGGAGAGAACCAAATCCAACCAAGAACATTGACAGCTGGCATGAACTAAAGCCCAGAGCAGGTTTAAATAACAAACCCAGGCAAGGCGATCAGTGGAGGCAGCTGCCACAGCTACCTAAAGGAGCAGCAGTTCCACTCGAAACCACCAGAGGGAGCCCAAGGGCAGAACTCACAAAAATACCATTAGCAACCACAGGAGGGAGCTCCAAAACGGAATTCACAACAGATCCCATGACTTCCATAACCCGCCAGTTGGAGGCGCTGTCCCTACAGGTCACTGAGTTGAGGGGGGAAGTGCAGCAACAGGGACTAGCAGTATCTAATGTGCAGGCTGGAGCGACAGGAAGAGTTGCTGAGCCTAAATTTCCTTTGCCTGAAAGATTTACTGGGGAACGCAGTAAATTTGTTCCTTTTCCTGAAGCTTGCAAACTATATTTCCGCATGCGCCCGATCTCCTCGGGTATTGAGGCTCAGCGAGTGGGCCTGGTGTTGTCATTGTTAAGCGGGGATCCCCAAGTATGGGCGTTTTCTTTGTTAACTGATTCTGTTGCATTTGACTCTGTGGAGAGTTTTTTTTCTTCTCTTGGGAAAATCTACGATGAACCTGACAGAATGGCTCTAGCAGAATCTAAGATACGCACTATTTGCCAGGGGGAGCGAGTTGCAGAGGATTACTGTTCTGAATTTCGTCGCTGGGCGATCGATACACAATGGAATGATCCAGCATTGCGGAGTCAGTTTATACATGGAATTTCTGGAAGGGTTAAAAAAGCCCTTCTGATGTACGAGACTCCTACTTCTCTAGATTCCGCCATGAGTCTGGTTGTCCGCATTGATCGTCGTTTGCATCAGGGGGAGCATGAGACACCGCCTATGGGAGAGGGTTTAGGTACACGTGAGGTTGCTGCAGGTGAGCACACGGAACCTATGCAAATCGCAGGGGTGTCACATGTCAAGCGTCAAGCCCCTGAGCTCAGGAAGCAGGTAGCCTATTTTTACTGTGGTAAAACTGGTCATTTTATTAACATCTGTCCTCTGCTGTCTAAGAAAAACGCAACGGCGGAAAACTTCTAAGCTCAGAGGGTGTGGAGGAGACCAATCTGAGCTTATGTATATCCTCCATGGTGGTTTCTCAATGCATGCTCCCTGCTAAGGTTTTTATTGCTGGCAGCGAGCTGCCAATTACTGTTTTTGTGGATAGTGGTTCAGCCACAAATCTCATTGATGAGGAGTTTGCGCTCACAGCATGTTTTAGGATTGAAAAACTGTCTCATCCTATCCGCGTGGTCACCATCAATGCTGCTCCTCTCTCTCAGGGGGAGATAACTGAATTTGTGGCTGAGGTGAAACTCCACATAGGAGTTCTACATTCCGAGCGGGTTACATGTAAGGTGCTCAGGAATCTTCCTGCTCAGGTGGTTTTGGGTTTTCCTTGGTTGTCTATGCACAACCCGGTAATTAACTGGAAAACTCAGGACATAATTCGGTGGAGCGAGTTCTGCCAGGAGAATTGCCTGGCCACATGTGTGGCTGCGGTGACTTCAAGCGTTCCGGAGTCACTTCTGGATTTTGTGGATGTGTTCTCTGAGAAGGGTTGTTCAGAGTTGCCGCCACATCGTCCTTATGACTGTTCTATCAGGTTTAAACCAGGGGCCAAATTGCCAAAGCAAGGATGTTTAACATCTCCGGTTCGGAGAGACAAGCGTTAAAAGATTACATTGCTGAAAGCTTGAGCAAAGGGCACATCAGGCCGTCATCCTCGCCGGTGGCAGCAGGGTTCTTCTTCGTGAAGAAGAAAGATGGCGGATTACGCCCGTGTTTGGATTTCAGGGAGTTGAACCAGATGACGGTTCGTGATCCATACCCTATGCCTCTGATACCAGATTTGTTCAACCAGGTGGCAGGTGCTAAGTGGTTTACCAAGCTTGACCTCAGGGGGGCGTACAACCTCATAAGAGTCCATCAAGGTGATTAGAGGAAGATGGCTTTTAATACCCCTGAGGGTCATTTTGAAAATTTGGTGATGCCGTTTGGGATGACTAACGCACCTGCAGTGTTCCAACATTTCATCAATGATGTCTTCTCGCATGTTTTGGGGAAATTCGTTATCGTGTATCTAGATGACATTCTCATATATTCTTGCGACCGTGATGCTCATTTAGATCATGTCAGGCAGGTGTTACAGCTTCTCAGAGAGAATAAGCTGTATGCTAAACTTGAGAAATGTGTATTTTCTGTTCAAGAGTTGCCTTTCTTGGGTTATATTGTGTCTGCTTTTGGGTTTAAAATGGACGCCGCTAAGGTGCAGGCGGTGCTGCATTGGGAACGTCCTGATAACCTGAATGCACTTCAGCAGTTCCATTGGTTTTCTAACTACTATAGGAAATTTATCAAGGATTTTTCCATCATTGCTAAACCGCTAACTGACATGACTAAAAAGGGTACCAATTTCTCTGTTTGGCCTGAGGCTGCTGTGCGCACATTTGAATTTCTTAAGAACAGTTTTGTTTCAGCCCCCATTCTGGTGCAGCCAGATGTATCTAAACCCTTTGTTGTGGAAGTCGATGCGTCTGAGGTTGGTGTGGGGGCGATACTATCTCAAGGCTCATCTTTGAGTGGTTTACTTCAGTGTGCCTATTTCTCCAAGAAACTCGTCCGCTGAACGTAACTACGATATCGGCAACATGGAGTTGTTGGCAATTAAGTTGGCCTTTGAGGAATGGCGACACTTCTTGGAGGGGTCGGTACATCAGGTTACTGTTATTACCGATCATAAGAATCTGCTGTATTTGGAGTCAGCCAAGCGTCTGTCCCCCAGGCAGGCTCGCTGGGCATTGTTTTTCACGCGGTTCAATTTTGTGGTCACTTACAGACCGGGGTCTAGAAACACTAAGGCAGATGCTCTGTCCAGGTGTTTTCCGGGGGGAGAACCTTGGGAGGATCCAGTACCCATCCTCCAAAAAGGTGTTGTGGTTTCGGCTCTCACTACCGAGGTTGAGGCTGAGATTGCCGAGGCTCAGGAGGAGGTACCATCTGAGCTTCCCGTCAACAAGTCTTTTGTACCGCTTCATCTCCGCTTAAAGGTTTTGGCAGAGCATCATGATGCTGTCCTGGCTGGCCACCCAGGGGTTACAGGTACCTTGGAGTTGGTGTCACGTCGGTTTTGGTGGCCCAAGATCCGACAGGACGTGGTCTCATACGTGTCAGCTTGTACTACGTGCGCTAGGGCTAAGACGCCTCGCTTCCGTCCTGTTGGCACACTACTTCCTCTTGAGGTACCTAGTAAGCCATGGACGGAAATCTCCATGGATTTCATCACTGATTTGCCCTCATCAGCTGGGAACACGGTCATCTTGGTAATTGTTGATCGGTTTTCTAAAATGTTGCACTTTGTGTCTTTGCCTTCGTTGCCTAACGCTAAGACTCTGGCTCAGATATTTGTGCAGGAGGTGGTCAGACTTCATGGGGTTCCGTCTGACATCGTGTCTAATAGGGGGTCTCAGTTTGTGGCAAAATTTTGGAGAGCATTTTGCTCACGGCTGGGGATCAAGTTGTCTCATTCTTCGGCGTTTCATCCTCAGTCAAATGGTCAGACTGAGCGTATGAACCAAAATTTGGAACAGTACTTACGCTGCTTTGTCTCTGATAACCAGGAGGAGTGGTCTACCTTTCTTCCTTTGGCTGAGTTTGCCATCAATAATCACCGCCAGGAGTCCTCTGGGGAGTCTCCGTTTTTTTGTGTTTATGGGCTACATCCTCAATTTTGTACCTTGAGTCAGAGAGGCTCTTCCGGCGTTCTGGAGGAGGACCAGTTGGGGACACAATTATCATCAGTCTGGAGGAGAGTTAAGCAGCGCCTGTTGAGTGTGGGTGCTAGGTACAAGCGTGTGGCTGACAGTAGGCGTGTGCCAGGTCCGGACCTGAGTGTGGATGACTGGGTGTGGTTATCCACAAAAAACATAAGACTCAACATACCGTCCCTTAAATTAGGTCCACGGTTTATTGGTCCATTTAGGGTCACCGCCGTCATTAACCCAGTAGCGTACCGATTGGAGCTCCCTACGGTCTCTTCTAAAGAAGGTGGTGGGTTCTGTGGACGCGGCGCCTATGCCACCTCCAGTCTTGGTGGATGGTAATTTGGAGTTTGAAGTCTCCAAGGTGGTTGACTCTCGTGTAGTGCGTCGCTTTTTACAGTACTTGGTACACTGGCGTGGTTATGGGCCTGAGGAGAGGTCCTGGGTACCAGCCTCAGACATTCATGCAGATCGGCTGGTCAGGTTTTTTCATCGTCGCCATCCAGACAAGCCGGGTCCTATAAGCCGTGAGGGCCCTGGGGTCCCTCGTAGAAGGCGGGGTACTGTCATGTCGGACGCTGTTCAGACCAGGTCGTCCAACAGACAGCGGTAATTCCACTTTTGACCACTATTTGCTCATTGGCGTCTGCTAGATTTTGTCTAGCTGTTTCGGGGTTAATTTACCTAATCCTCGGATTGGAAGCTGGGCCATTCCCATGGCCTTTAAATAGTTCTCCTGTTCATTGGGCGTCGCCGATTATAGCTTCTGTCTTGTACGTTGTTATCTCGGTCTGGAGTGGAGAGCTGGTTGCTGGAGATTCGTTGCTGGTGGTGTATTTTCCTTAGTCTTATTTACTCCTTCCTATATTTGTATTTATTTTGCCCTGCACATTTATAGTGTATTCCTGGGTGACTGCGGCGTGGTGTATATTTTCCTTTATCCTTGTCTGTGCTAACTGTGGGTATTGGAATATTACCTCTTCACTGGGTGGAGGGCGGAGGTATCAGCATAGGGTTAAAACAGGAGTCAGGATGAGGTTCGAGGCCTGGACATGCACACCATCAGTGTAAACTCCAGGTAGAGGGTCAGTCAGGATTTCCCTAGTCTGAGGGAAATTGCAGGGGCCCGGGGTTTTAGCTCTCGCTCACCTAGTCTCCCCGTGACATTAGGTTCGTTGTCGTGGATCTGCGGGTCCACCCCAGGTATTCTAATAGGACTGCACTCGGATGACATCTGAGTGCAGTCTGATTCTCACAGTACAGACAGGCCATGGACCCCGCTGGTACCCCGACTCCTACCCAGAAGGAATTATTATTCCTCCGGGAGAATCAGTCCAGGATTATGTCCTTTTTGAAGTCCATGGAGTCCCGACTCTCGTCCCTGCAGGCCTCCGACCCCGGGAGCGCCTCTCTGTTAGCAAGTCTCCAACAGGAGCTGCCCAACAGAGTGACACTCAAGCTCATATTCTTAATTTTATGGCTTCTGTGGATGATTGCCTTTGTGCCCTCCAGTCTTCCGCTCCCATTCCCTCTCAGGCTTCAGCTCCTCATCCGTCTCCCCATCTGGCTAAACCTCCTCGCTATAGTGGGGATCCTAAATTGTGCAGAGGGTTTTTAAACCAATGCCAGCTTCAATTTGAGTTACTTCCCATGCAGTATCCCACTGACCGTTCTAAAGTGGCATTTGTAATCTCTCATTTAGAGGGCGAGGCTTTGGCGTGGGTTAATCCCCTTTGGGAGCGGGATGATCCCCTTGTTTCCCAACTCTCCATCTTTGTTGAAACGTTTCGTAAAGCATTTGATGAACCGGGTCGTTTGGCCTCTACCACCGAGTCTCTGTTTAACCTTCATCAAGGTATGCTTTCAGTGGGTCAATACGCCATTCGGTTTCGCACCCTTTCATCCGAATTAGGATGGGATAATGAGGCTTTAGTGGGAGCCTTCTGGCAGGGGCTTTCTCCTCGAATCAAGGACGAGTTGGCGGGTCGTGATACTCCGAAGTCTTTGGAGGATCTTATTGCTTTGGCAACCCGCATTGATTTACGTTTCCAGGAACGTTCTCGAGAATCCGCTAGAGAGAGGAGATTTCCTCGACTTCCTCCGGTTACTCCTGATTTTTCCCCTTCTCGGTCTCAGTCGAGTCCTTCCCCGGAACCCATGCAGGTGGTCCATCTTAAACCTGTGGAGCAGCGTCGGAAAGAGAGGCTTGCTCAAGGTCTCTGTTTCTATTGCGGTAGTGCGTCTCATCTCTTGCGTTCCTGTCCTTTGAGGCCGGGAAACGCCTCCACCTAGGGCAGGTAAGAGAGGTCTCCCTAGGTATCCCTGAACCCTCTCAACCCCTCACTCTTTCTGTTCTTTTACATCTGGGAAATAAACGTTTCTCTGACTCCGGGATTCCGGTCAGATCCCTGGAGACTCCTCGACAGATTGCGTCAGTCGATGGCCAACCTCTGCGGGAGTCCGTTACGTTGGTTACTGAAGAATTGGAACTCCAAATTGGAATCCTGCATCGTGAGAAGATTGTCTTCTATGTTCTGCCTTCTTTATCGCATATGTTTCTTCTTGGACTTCCTTGGTTAAGGACTCATGAGCCTTGTATTGACTGGCGGTCTGGCGAAATCCTGCATTGGGGACTCTTCTGCCAGAGTAACTGTTTGCTTCCCGTGTTGCCAAGAGAATCTTCTTGTCCTATCTCGGCGTCTTCCAATTTACCTTCCGCATATTTGTCTTTCCTGGATGTCATTGATAAGAAAGAGGCTGAGACCTTACCTCCGCATCGACCCTACGACTGCCCAATTGATTTAGTTCCGGGCTCTACTCCTCCTCGAGGTCGAATCTACCCGTTGTTTCCAGCCGAGACTCAAGCCATGACTGAATACGTCCGGGAGAATTTAACCAAAGTTTTTATTCGCAAATCCTCCTCCCCTGCAGGTGCGGGTTTTTTCTTCGTTAAGGAAAAGGATGGGACTCTTCATCCTTGTATAGACTACCGTGGCCTCAACAATCTCACAATCAAGAACAAGTACCCGCTACCACTCATACCTGAGTTGTTTGATCGCCTGAGAGGAGCCCGAATTTTCACGAAATTGGATCTTCGTGGAGCTTACAACTTAATCCGTATTCGTTCAGGAGACGAATGGAAAACTGCTTTCAACACCCGGGATGGTCACTATGAGTATTTAGTCATGCCTTTCGGCTTGTGTAACGCTCCAGCAGTATTCCAGGAGTTTGTGAATGATGTTTTCCGAGATCTACTCTACTCCTGTGTGGTGGTGTACTTAGACGACATTCTGGTGTTCTCCGCTGATCTTGATTCTCACAGAAGAGATGTCCGTCAAGTGCTCTCCCATCTTAGAAAGAATCGTCTTTACGCCAAACTCGAGAAATGCGTTTTTGAGAAGTCTTCGCTACCGTTTCTTGGCTATATTATTTCTGCCTCTGGCTTGCAAATGGACCTGGAGAAAGTGTCTGCTGTGCTTGACTGGCCACGCCCCCAAGGAGTGAAAGCAATTCAACGTTATCTTGGGTTCGCCAATTTCTACCGGCAGTTTATTCCACATTTCTCCACTCTGGTCGCCTCAATTTCTGCTTTGACTCGCAAGGGATCCAATCCCCACATCTGGTCTTCCGAAGCTGAAGATGCTTTTCGGTCTCTGAAACATGCATTTGCCTCGGCTCCTGTACTCCGTCGGCCTGAGAACAACAAACCCTTTATTCTTAAGGTAGACGCTTCTGCCATTGGAGCTGGTGCAGTACTCTCCCAGAGATCTTCTTCCGGATGACTGGCTACTTGTGGTTTCTTTTCCAAAATCTTCTCCGCCTCGGAGAGGAACTACGCCATTGGTGACAAGGAACTATTGGCCATAAAATTGGCGCTGGAGGAATGGCGTTATCTCTTAGAGGGAGCTGTTCACCCTTTCAAGATCTTTACAGACCACAAGAACCTGGAATATATCCGCTCTGCGCAAAGATTGAATCCCCGACAAGCCAGATGGTCGTTATTCTTTGCCCGTTTTGACTTTGAACTACATTTCCGTCCTGGCGACAAGAACTTTAAGGCTGATGCTTTGTCCAGGTCATTTCTTGCTTCCGATGTTGTAGAGGAACCAGCACACATTGTGGACCCCAGCAAAATTATTCTTGTGGCTCCGGTCAGCTTGTCTTCCTTACCACCAGGTAAAACCCTTGTCCGGGTGAGCGAGAGGTCTTGAGTCCTACGTTGGGGTCATGCCTCAAGACCGGCAGGCCATGTCGGGTACAAGAAAACGCTCACTCTCATCTCGCACCATTATTGGTGGCCATCCCTTCTTTCGGATGTTCGAGGTTTTGTCGCTTCGTGTCCGTCTTGTGCTAGGAACAAGGTTCCCAGACATCTGCCTTCCGGTCTCCTACATCCTCTTCCAGTTCCTTCAGCTCCGTGGCAGCATATCGCTATGGACTTTATTACTGATCTGCCTAAGTCCTCTGGTCATACAGTAATTTTTGTTGTTGTGGATCGATTCTCCAAGATGGCTCAATCCCTTTGCCTGGATTGCCCTCCGCTCCAGAATTAGCGAGAATCTTCATTTCTCATATCTTCTGGATTCATGGCTTTCCGTTGCACATAATCTCTGATAGAGGAGTACAGTTCACTTCTCTTTTCTGGCAGGCTCTATGTAAACTAATGAATGTTACCCTGGATTTTTCTACAGCTTATCATCCTCAGACCAACGGACAAGCAGAGCGCACAAACCAAATACTGATGACTTATCTCCGCCATTTTTCCAACGCTCATCAAGATAACTGGTCTGATTTGCTTCCGTGGGCTGAGTTCGCTTACAATAACCACATCAATGAGTCTTCTTCCAAGTCTCCATTCTTCATCGTCTATGGGCAACATCCTGGTATCCCTCTGCCAGTACTCCCTGTCTCGGGTGTACCAGCGGCTGATCTTCTGTCCGAGGAGTTCTCCAGGGTCTGGCAGGAGACCAAAATCACCCTGGAACAGGCTCAGGCCAGGATTAAGAGACATGCCGATAAACGACGTCTGGATTCTCCTGTATATCGGTCAGGCAATAAAGTGTGGTTGTCCTCTAGGTTTATTCGTCTTAAGATTCCCTCGTATAAATTGGGTCCACGGTACATAGGTCCTTTCGAGGTTGTGTCTCGTATCAATGACGTTACCTACAAATTGAAATTGCCCACCTCACTTCGCATCCCAAACTCTTTTCATGTCTCCCTTCTAAAACCTGTCGTTTTCAATCAGTTCCATGTTTCTCCTGCTCAAACTCCTTTACCTGTCTCTGACCCAGATGTCTTTGAGGTTAAGGATATACTTGCCATGAAAAAGTCTCGAGGTAAAACTCTCTTTTTGGTTGATTGGAAGGGTTTTGGTCCCGAAGAGAGGTCTTGGGTAGGGTTGAGCGAAACGGATCGTTCATTTTCATAAGTCGCTGACTTTTGGCAAAGTCGGTGTCTCATGAAACCTGACCCGATCCCTGTGTGGGGTCAGCCATGCGGTACGCGACTTTCACGCCAAAGTCGCGTTTCATTGACGCTAAAAGTGCCATTTCTCAGCCAATGAAGGTGGACGCAGAGTGTGGGCAGCGTGATGACATAGATCTCAGTCCCCACCATCTTAGAGAAGGGCATTGCAGTGATTGGCTTGCTTTCTGCCACAACACAGGGGCTATAAAGGGGCATTCCCGCCGACCGCCATCTTACTGCTGCTGATCTGAGCGTAGGGAGAGGTGCCGCTTCATCAGAAGCAGGGATAGACAGTGTTAGGCAGGGTACATTCACCCCCAAATCGCTTGTGCTGTAGCGATTTCCACTGTCCAACACCACCTTTTGTTTGCAGGACAGTGGAAGCTACATTTTTTTTCCTCAGCGCTGTAGCTCATTGGGCTGCCCTAGAAGGCTCCCTGATAGCTGCGTTGCTGTGTGTGTACGCCGCTGTGCAAACCAACTGCTTTTTTCAAAGCACAAATCCTGTTGTTCCTTCCTTTCTGCACAGCTATCTTGTGTGTTTGTCCACACTTTTGTGTGCAGCAGTCCTTTTTATAGCTGCCTGCCATACTTTTCTGAGATTACTGCAGGGAGATAAAGATTGGCAAGTCTGCCTCTGTGCCATTGCTGTGTGTGGCATCTGTCTCTCATTGTGTGCCACCGAAAACCAGTGTGTAATACTGGGCCATTTTTTTTTTTTTCTAAATTCTCCCTGTAAAAAAAAAAATAATTAGTGGGAGATAAAGATTGGCAAGTCTGCCTCTGTGCCATTGCTGTGTGTGGCATCTGTCTCATTGTGTGCCACCGAAAACCACTGTGTAATACTGGGCCATTCTTTTTTTTTTCTAAATTCTCCCTGTAAAAAAAAAAATAATTAGTGGGAGATAAAGATTGACAAGTCTGCCTCTGTGCCATTGCTGTGTGTGGCATCTGTCTCTCATTGTGTGCCACCGAAAACCACTGTGTAATACTGGGCCATTCTTTTTTTTTTCTAAATTCTCCCTGTAAAAAAAAAAATAATTAGTGGGAGATAAAGATTGGCAAGTCTGCCTCTGTGCCATTGCTGTGTGTGGCATCTGTCTCTCATTGTGTGCCACCAAAAACCACTGTGTAATACTGGGCCATTCTTTTTTTTTTCTAAATTCTCCCTGTAAAAAAAAAATAATTAGTGGGAGATAAAGATTGGCAAGTCTGCCTCTGTGCCATTGCTGTGTGTGGCATCTGTCTCTCATTGTGTGCCACCGAAAACCACTGTGTAATACTGGGCCATTTTTTTTTTTCTAAATTCTCCCTGTGAAAAAAATAATAATTAGTGGGAGATAAAGATTGGCAAGTCTGCCTCTGTGCCATTGCTGTGTGTGGCATCTGTCTCATTGTGTGCCACCGAAAACCACTGTGTAATACTGGGCCATTCTTTTTTTTTTTCTAAATTCTCCCTGTAAAAAAAAAAATAATTAGTGGGAGATAAAGATTGGCAAGTCTGCCTCTATGCCATTGCTGTGTGTGGCATCTGTCTCTCATTGTGTGCCACTGAAAACCACTGTGTAATACTGGGCCATTCTTTTTTTTTTTTCTAAATTCTCCCTGTAAAAAAAAAATAATTAGTGGGAGATAAAGATTGGCAAGTCTGCCTCTGTGCCATTGCTGTGTGTGGCATCTGTCTCTCATTGTGTGCCACCGAAAACCACTGTGTAATACTGGGCCATTTTTTTTTCTCTAAATTCTCCCTGTAAAAAAAAAAATAATTAGTGGGAGATAAAGATTGGCAAGTCTGCCTCTGTGCCATTGCTGTGTGTGGCATCTGTCTCATTGTGTGCCACCGAAAACCACTGTGTAATACTGGGCCATTCTTTTTTTGGGGGGTAAATTCTCCCTGTAAAAAAAAAATTAATAGTGGGAGTCTGGGAGATAAAGATTGGCAAGTCTGCCTCTGTGCCATTGCTGTGTGTGGCATCTGTCTCATTGTGTGCCACCAAAAACCACTGTGTAATACTGGGCCATTCTTTTTTTTGGGGGGTAAATTCTCCCTGTAAAAAAAAAAAATTAATAGTGGGAGTCTGGGAGATAAAGATTGGCAAGTCTGCCTCTGTGCCAGTCCTGTGTGCGGCATCTGTCTCTCATTGTGTGCCACAGAAAACCTAGTGTGTAATATTTTTTTTTTTTTTAAATTCTCCCAGAAAAAAAAAAATAGTGGGAGATTGAGATTGGCATTTCTGCTTGAGTGCTGGTCCTGTGTGTGCCATCTGTCTCAAATTATTGGGGCACAGAAAACCTAGTGTGTAACATTGGGCCTGATTTTCCTTTCAGTGTCAGGCACCTATAAAGGTATATATAAATCCAACAGAAGTTTGAGTTCACCTTATAAGTTGTTTTACAGTAACAAATACCGTTACTTTGGTTACGTTTTGCAAACAAATGAGGAAGTCTAGTGGAAGAGGTCGTGGCCGTGGGCGGTCATTGTCAGGTGGTAATGATGGTAGTGGTGGTGGAGCATCAGGTGGTCATGTTAAAAGCAGTACAGCACCTAAGTCTCGAGTTGTTGAGCCAGGTTCGTTGTCTGGCTACACAAGGCCTCGAACGCTCTCTTTTCTGGGAGTAGGAAAACCACTTTTGAAGCCGGAGCAGGAGGAACAAGTATTGGCTTTCATTGCTGACTCTGCCTCTAGCTCTTTCGCCTCCTCCTCGGAAAGTGCCAAATGTCAGAGCAGTGCATCGTCAGTGGATGCTCCCGGTCAGGAACAAGTCGCTTCCTTGTGTCCTTCACCCAGAACAACAGAGAAGGATGCGTCAGTCGACACAACAGGTTACTCCATGGAGCTCTTTACACATACCGTTCCTGGGTTAGACAGTGAAATAGTTAACAGGCCACGCCCATTAGAAGTTGAATCGGACATGGAGTGCACAGATGCACAGCCACAGCCAGATTACTATGCTGTTCCTTTGACTCAGACCAGAACATTGCCCTCGCAGTGTACTGAGGCAGAATCAAACCCAGGGGAGACTATGGTGCCCCGTCACGAACGCTATACCACCGGCTTACACAGTGACACAGACGAAGTTGCACACGACATAGAAGAGGAGGTCATAGATGACCCAGTTGTTGACCCCGATTGGCAGCCATTGGGGGAACAGGGTGCAGGCGGCAGTAGTTCTGAAGCGGAGGAGGATGAGCCACAGCAGGCATCAACATCACAACAGGTTCCATCTGCCGGGCCCGTATCTGGCCAAAAACACGTGGCAAAACCAAAACCAGTTGGAGGACAGCGTGGCCATCCGGTTAAAGAAGCTCAGTCTGCAATGCCTGAAAAGGTATCCGATAGTAGAAAGAGTGCAGTCTGGCATTTTTTTAAACAACATCCAAATGATCAGCGCAAAGTCATCTGTCAAAAATGTTCAACTACCTTAAGCAGAGGTCAGAATCTTAAAAGTCTAAATACAAGTTGCATGCATAGACATTTATCCACCATGCATTTGCAAGCCTGGACTAACTACCAAACGTCCCTAAAGGTTGCAGCACCCTCGGCCAATGAAGCTAGTCAGCAACGCTACATCCCTTCCCTCACTGTAAACCCACCATTTCCCGCACCACCTGCAGTATCTGTGCAGCTTTCGTCGCCAGGCCAAAGCAGTCAGGGAATCACCAGGTTTGCAGTAGGAAACACTGCATGTAGGGCACCAGCAAGAATACCATCTCCAACCCTCTCTCACTCACCCATGTCCACCGGCACCACCGCTAGTTCCACGATCTCCAGCTCTCCAGTCCAGCTCACCCTACATGAGACTCTTGTTAGGAAAAGGAAGTACTCATCTTCGCATCCGCGTACACAGGGTTTGAACGCCCACATTGCGAGACTAATCTCATTAGAGATGATGCCCTACCGGTTAGTTGAAAGCGAAGCTTTCAAAGCGCTGATGGACTACGCTGTACCACGCTACGAGCTACCCAGTCGACATTTCTTTTCTAGAAAAGCCATCCCAGCCCTCCAACAGCATGTTAAAGACCGCATCGTCCATGCACTCAGGCAGTCTGTGACTACAAAGGTGCACCTGACAACAGATGCATGGACCAGTAGGCATGGCCAGGGACGTTACGTGTCCATCATGGCACACTGGGTGAATGTGGTGGATGCAGGGTCCACAGGGGACAGCAATATTGGGACAGTTCTGCCTAGCCCACGGTCAAGGAAAGAGTTGGCTGTAGGTGTTCGCCCCCCCTCCTCTTCCTCATCCTCCTGCAGAAGCGAGAGCTCGTCCACAGACCGCAGTCGCACATCCACTCCATCCGCAGCTGCCACTGTTGCACACCAGGTGTGCCATTATGGGACAGCTAGTGGCAAGTGTCAGCAGGCTGTATTGGCAATGAAGTGTTTGGGCGACAACAGACACACCGCGGAAGTTCTGTCCAAGTTCTTGCAGAAAGAAACTCAGTCATGGCTGGGCACTGTACATCTTGAGGCAGGCAAGGTAGTGAGTGATAACGGAAGGAATTTCATGGCTGCCATAGCCCTTTCCCAACTGAAACACATTCCTTGCCTGGCTCACACCTTAAACCTGGTGGTGCAGTGCTTCCTGAAAAGTTATCCGGGGTTACCCGACCTGCTCCTCAAAGTGCGCAGACTTTGCTCGCATATCCGCCGTTCGCCCGTACACTCCAGCCGTATGCAGAACTATCAGCGGTCTTTGAACCTTCCTCAGCATCGCCTAATCATCGACGTTGCAACAAGGTGGAACTCCACACTGCACATGCTTCAGAGACTGTGCGAACAGAGGCGTGCTGTTATGTTTTTGTGGGAGGATACACATACACGGGCAGGCAGTTGGATGGCAGACATGGAGTTGTCAGGTGTGCAGTGGTCGAAGCTACAAGACCTGTGTCAAGTCCTTCAGTGTTTTGAGGAATGCACACGGCTGGTTAGTGCAGACAACGCCATAATAAGCATGAGCATCCCCCTAATGCATCTGCTGATGCAAAGTTTGACGCACATAAAGGAGCAGGCGTCTGCAGCCGAGGAAGAGGAAAGCCTTGATGACAGTCAGCCATTGTCTGGTCACGGCCGTGTAGAGGACGCGGTAGCGGGCGAAGAGGAGGAGGAGGATGAGGAGGATGATGGGGATGAGTACTTTTTTAATGAGGAAGCTTCTCCTGGGCCAACAGAAATTAGTGGCGTTGCAAGGCCGGGTTCTGTTTTTTTAAGGGAGACATGTGACGTAGATTTGCCTGTAACTGCCCCTCAAACCAGCACAACCGCAGATTTGACAACTGGAACTTTGGCCCACATGGCGGATTATGCCTTACGTATCCTCAAAAGGGACCCACACATTATTAAAATGATGAGCGATGACGATTACTGGTTGGCCTGCATCCTTGACCCTCGCTATAAAGGCAAATTGCAAAATATTATGCCACATGAGAACCTCGAACAAATATTAGCAACCAAACAAGCTACTCTTGTAGACCGTTTGATTCAGGCATTCCCAGCACACAGCCCGGTGATGGTTCTCACACGAGCTGCAGGGGGCTACAGGGCAGAGGTGTTAGAGGTGCACAGATCAGAAGTGGCGTTGGACAGAGGGGTTTTCTGACCAGGTTGTCGAGTGATTTCGCAATGACCGCAGACAGAACAGGTACTGCAGCATCTATTCAAAGTGACAGGAGACAACATTTGTCCAGTATGGTTACTATTTTTCATCCCTTATCGATGTTCTCCCTCAACCGTCATTCCCATTTGATTACTGGGCATCCAAATTAGACACCTGGCCTGAATTGGCAGAATATGCATTGCAGGAGCTTGCTTGCCCAGCAGCTAGTGTGCTATCAGAAAGAGTATTCAGTGCTGCTGGTTCAATATTAACCGAAAAAAGGACTCGTCTGGCTACCCAAAATGTGGATGATCTAACCTTCATTAAAATGAACCACTCCTGGATTTCAAATTATTTTGCCCCACCTTTCCCGGCTGACACCTAGCTTTCCTATAAAAAGGTCTTGCTTGTGGACTGGTCTTACTGAGTGTTCCAATCTCTTAATTTGCAGCAGCTGTTTGTCCAGCATACGACATGTTTACACCTCCCTCAATGGGAAAACTCCCCCCACGGGGCCGTGGTCTCGCCACTTGGCGCAAGCACTCGTTAGAGTGCCGTTTGTCTGAAGAGGTGGGTGTGCCCTCTTTTGGTCGACGGCACTGCCACTGGGTCCCTCATAGTACAATAAAGTGTCTCTGGCGGTGGTGGCGCGCACCCAACGTCAGACACACCGTTGTAACATGAGGGGCCCTGGGACGGTACCGCCAGCCACAAGAGAGTTCACCCCCCCAGCTCAAACTGTGCTCTACCACGTGCAAAATTATCTCTCACAGCTCCACCAATGTTTAGTCTATGCGCTGACATCATTCAATGCCTGGCACTGACAATACCAATTTGTTGACATCTATGATGCTAGTTAAAGTAGTCTGGGCCAGTGTACCATATTGACACCAGTAAATACTTACTGCCAAATTACTTTGTCAGAAACTCAGCAGATGAGCCCACCCCTGTACCTAAGTATGCCACACTTTTTTTTTTGTTGTTTTGCGAGACATTAACATCTATTTATTTTTTTGTGAGTACTAACTGTGTCAGACACTCCTTGCAATCCTCCTCCTCCGCTGACCACAATGCTGCCTGTGTATCCATATAACCGATTTAAAACTGCCTTGAGCCTATTTTTTGTTATTTTAGGCCTTCGTTAGCCTGTCTGCGGTCCCTCCTTGCAATCCTCATCCACTGACCACAATGCTGCCTGTGTATACATGTAACCGATTTAAAACTGCCTTGAGCCTATATTTTAGTTATTTTAGGCGTTCGTTAGCCTGTCTGCGGTCCCTCCTTGCAATCCTCATCCACTGACCACAATGCTGCCTGTGTATCCATATAACTGATTTAAAACTGCCTTGAGCCTATTTTAAGTTATTTTAGGCCTAGTACGCCTGTCTGCGGTCCCTCCTTGCAATCCTCATCCACTGACCACAATGCTGCCTGTATATCCATATAACCGATTTAAAACTGCCTTGAGCCTATTTTTTGTTATTTTAGGCCTTCGTTAGCCTGTCTGCGGTCCCTCCTTGCAATCCTCATCCACTGACCACAATGCTGCCTGTGTATCCATGTAACCGATTTAAAACTGCCTTGAGCCTATTTTTTAGTTATTTTAGGCCTTTGTTAGCCTGTCTGCGGTCCCT
This sequence comes from Ranitomeya variabilis, assembly GCF_051348905.1. Lineage (NCBI taxonomy): Eukaryota > Metazoa > Chordata > Amphibia > Anura > Dendrobatidae > Ranitomeya > Ranitomeya variabilis. Next base: position 819,044,951 of record NC_135232.1, on the reverse strand, counting down.
CCTTGCAATCCTCATCCACTGACCACAATGCTGCCTGTGTATCCATATAACCCATTTAAAACTGCCTTGAGCCTATTTTAAGTTATTTTAGGCCTAGTACGCCTGTCTGCGGTCCCTCCTTGCAATCCTCATCCACTGACCACAATGCTGCCTGTGTATCCATATAACCGATTTAAAACTGCCTTGAGCCTATTTTTTGTTATTTTAGGTCTTCGTTAGCCTGTCTGCGGTCCCTCCTTGCAATCCTCATCCACTGACCACAATGCTGCCTGTGTATCCATATAACCGATTTAAAACCGCCTTGAGCCTATTTTAAGTTATTTTAGGCCTAGTACGCCTGTCTGCGGTCCCTCCTTGCAATCCTCATCCACTGACCACAATGCTGCCTGTGTATCCATGTAACTTATTTAAAACTGCATTGAGCCTATTTATATATTTTATTTAATATTAATAAAGCCATGATGGACTACGCTGTACCACGCTACAAGCTAACCAGTCGACACTTCTTTTGCGAGAAAAGCCATCCCAACCCTCCACCAGCATGTAAAAGACCACATTGTCCATGCACTCTGGCAATCTGTGAGTACAAAGGTGCACCTGACAACAGACGCATGGACCTGTAGGCATGGCCACGGAAGGTTACGTGTCCATTACGGCGCAATGGGTTAATGTGGTGGATGCATGGTCCACAGGGGACAGCCTACTAAGTCTGTCTGCAGTCCCTAATTCAAATTGTCCTCCACTGTCTAAATCTGAGCTTCAACCTTCTGGCTCTCATTAAGTGCTGTTTTTTAAAAAACTTGGTGGTTACGACCTACTAACGGTGTCTGCCGCTCCCTGGTGTTGTCCTCAACTGTACAAATCTGAGCTTCAACCTTCTGGCTCTCATTAAGTGTTTTTTTTTTTTAAAAATGGTGGTTAGGGACTACTAACGGTGTCTGCCGCTCCCTGGTGTTGTCCTCAACTGAATAAATCTGAGCTTCAACCTTATGGCTCTCATTAAGTGCTGTTTTTTAAAAAACTTGGTGGTTACGGCCTACTAACGGTGTCTGCCGCTCCCTGGTGTTGTCCTCAACTGAATAATGCTGAGCTTCAGTCTTTAGGCTTTCGGCCTATAGAATCAGATATTAAACTGCATTCGGCCTTCAACTTTGGTTATGGCCTACTAACGGTGTCTGCCACTCCCTGGTGTTGTCCTCAACTGTATAAATCTGAGCTTCAACCTTATGGCTCTCATTAAGTGTTTTTAAAAAAAAAAATGGTGGTTAGGGACTACTAACGGTGTCTGCCGCTCCCTGGTGTCGTCCTCAAGTGAATAAATCTGAGCTTCAACCTTCTGGCTCTCATTAAGTGCTGTTTTTTAAAAAACTTGGTGGTTACGGCCTACTAACAGTGTCTGCCGCTCCCTGGTGTTGTCCTTAACTGAATAAATCTGAGCTTCAACCTTCTGGCTCTCATTAAGTGCTGTTTTTTAAAAAACTTGGTGGTTACGGCCTACTAACGGTGTCTGCCGCTCCCTGGTGTTGTCCTTAACTGAATAAATCTGAGCTTCAACCTTCTGGCTCTCATTAAGTGCTTTTTTTAAAAAAATTGGTGGTTGGGGCCTAATAACTCTGTTTGCTGCTCCCTGGTGTTGTCCTCAACTGTATAAAGCTGAGCTTCTGTCTTTAGGCTTTCGGCCTAAAGTATCAGATATTAAACTGCATTTGGCCTTCAACTTTGGTTACGGCCTACTAACGGTTTCTGCCACTCCCTGGTGTTGTCCTCAACTGTATAAAGCTGAGCTTCAACCTTCTGGCTCTCATTAAGTGCTGTTTTTTAAAAAACTTGGTGGTTACGGCCTACTAACGGTGTCTGCCGCTCCCTGGTGTTGTCCTTAACTGAATAAATCTGAGCTTCAACCTTCTGGCTCTCATTAAATGCTGTTTTTTAAAAAACTTGGTGGTTACGGCCTACTAACGGTGTCTGCCGCTCCCTGGTGTTGTCCTCAACTGAATAAAGCTGAGCTTCAGTCTTTAGGCTTTCGGCCTATAGTATCAGATATTAAACTGCATTTGGCCTTCAACTTTTGTTACGGCCTACTAACGGTGTCTGCCGCTCCCTGGTGTTGTCCTCAACTGTATAAATCTGAGCTTCAACCTTCTGGCTCTCATTAAGTGTTTTTTAAACAAAAATTGGTGGTTACGGCCTACTAACGGTGTCTGCCGCTCCCTGGTGTTGTCCTCCACTGTATAAAGCTGAGCTTCAGTCTTTAGGCTTTTGGCCTATAGTAGCAGATATTAAACTGCATTTGGCCTACTAGTGTGGTTGGGCCCTTAAAACAGTGTCTGCTGCTCCTGGGTTTGCTACTCCACTGAACAAAGCAATGCCGCCTGTTTAGTCCTGTTACCAATTTTGAACTGCATTTAGCTTACTTTATTCTTTGGCCCTATATCTGTGTTTCCTCCTCATCCTGCCCATTGCCCAGCCACTGCTAGATGAGTCTGCTGGTACATTGACCTAGACCACTACATTCCCCTTGCACTCTACACAGCCAGAATCTGACCCTGCTGAAAGTAAGGTTCCCCTTCCCACATGTTATACCACCTTACACAGGGACAAAGAGGAAGGTGCAGATGAAAGTGCAGGTTCTTTCATCAGGTGGGGGGCATACTCGTTGGCGACGTCACTGGCACAGGGCCCCTCAGAGTACGCAAAAGTGTCGCTGCTGGTGGGAGGCGCCCCCGCCGTGCAAACACACCGCTGTACTTTGAGGGGCCCTGTGCCAGTGCCAACGAGTGCCCCCCCCTGCTTGCTTAGGATCACAGCACTTGCAAACTTGACATACTTACCTCTCACTGCTCCACCGCCGTGACGTAGTCCACGTTTCCTGGGCCCACTAAAACCTTGAACCAGCCCTACCCCCCACAACTTTTGCCAAATGACCCCCAATTTCCAATGCCCAACTATTATTATAAAGTTAATTAAGATTGACAAGCTTCAGAAACAAGAATGGATGTTTTTGGCATTAAAATGGGCACTGTAGGTGTTTTCCTGGCCTCCACTCACTGCCGACTATGCTTCCCCATTGATTTGCATTGGGTTTCGTGTTTCGGTCGATCCCCGACTTTTAGCGATAATCGTCCGACTGCACTCGACTCGACTCTGGACAAAGTCGGGTTTCGCAAAACCCGACTCGATCTTAAAAAAATGAAAGTCGCTCAACCCTAGTCTTGGGAGCCCTGTGTGAACATACAAGCTCCTCAGATTTTATCCAGATTTCTGTCTGGTCTTAGAAAGGAGGGGAGTAAGGGGAGGGGTACTGTCACGGCCACTCCTTCCGCTCATTCTTACCCACTGTGGCGCGCTCCTCCTGCAGGCGCGCATCCTCTCCTTCATTTTCTGCTCTCTGGTTCTCGTCGGGTGCGCGTGCGAAACCGCCCACTCCAGCACTTCCTCTTTCTGATTTGCAGGTGCTCTGTATCTCCTCTCTGTGATCCTGGAGGACCATGACCCGGAAGTCCTCCAGCACTCCATGTATATAAGGTGATTCCTGCCTGTCTGTCATTTGTGCTTCTGTGACTCAGGTCCACCATTGTCTTTGCACTGCCTGTTCTGAGTCTCCTCTCTGTCCAGCCAGTTCAGCTTCTCTGCCTTTCCCAGGCTTCCTTGTCTCCTCGTCCAGTCCAGTCCTCCCAGTGTCCTCTCCGTACTCTATAGTCTGGTGTCTCTGTCCTGTCCTGCTTCCTTTGTGTCTTCCCCTTCGCAGTTCTCCTTTGGTCTCGCCGGTTCCCAGCTCTTACCTAACTGTACTTCATCTTGCCTCACTCTGTCCGTCCTGCACCTAGCTTCTTTATCTTGTACTTCCTACTACCTGTCTCCGGGTTCCAGCTTCTGCGGCAATAGTCTCCCTTGGGTCTGCCCCTAACGCTCCCTGTATAGGGGGTGGTCTACCTGGTCAGCTCACCCTTGGTAGGTTCGTTGTCGTGGATCTACGGGTCCACCCCAGGTATTCCAATAGGACTGCACTCGGATGACATCTGAGGTCAGTCTGATTCTCACAAATGCATTGCGAGACAATGACCTGTGATGACATACCGGTCTCGCAAGACCGCTACGTCATCGGGTCATTTTGCATTGCATTACTGGGAACGGGAGCTGCCGGCAGCATCGTGAGCATTGGGAAGGCTGCGGGGGACGCCGGAAGGTAAGAATATCATGAATTTTTTTTTTTTTTATTATTTTAACCTGGGTTGTGTTGTGTATGCGTTTTCGCAGCGGAAAAATGCGGCGAAGACGCATACAAAACGTGTGCACATAGCCTCAACGGATCCTTCACAAAAAAGGGACCCAGTGCATTCGTTTTTCACAATCTGCACAGGATCCGTCTTTTCAACACATTGGTATGTGCCACTTTAAATATTGTAGTACAAGTCTTAACCATGATCTCCACTCAGTGTCTGATTGTCACGAAGTTACCGCGACAGAGCAGTACCAGAAGACCGCAGCGTCTGATGGCTCCTGCTCCACCGCTGAGAAGAAGCACTTCTCCAGTATATTAAATGTTTGTTTTCTTTCAGCAGAACAGGGGTTAATCGGCCATGTGGTAATTCCTGCATTCAGCTGTGCTTATATGGCCACTCCTCTCTCCTATAAAAGCTAGGCCTTCTGGCTAGTTCCTTATCTGAGATAGCATTTGCTAGATAGACCTGAAGAGTGAAGAGCCGGGGTCTGGAAAGCTGGAGGAGTTTATTGTGCGATTGTTGCTTGGTTTGTACGCTTGGAAATTCCTCATCCTTACCTGCTTAATTTTCTTCCCCCATCCTTCACACCCTGGTGAATACCTCTGTTATTTGTGAGAGTATATTTGTGTGAGTGGAATTTTCTTTTACCCTTGTCTTTGTTCCCCTGTCTGTCGGGTTGGTGTACTGTGGTACATGGTAGCCCCTCTCTTCCCCAGGTGGAGGAAGGGGACAGATGCAGGGCTGCAGTTAGAAGACAGGGCAAGGGCGGAGGCCCTGGCATCCTCGCCATCTGAGGAATCCTGGAGAACAGAGCGAGTTAGGGCACCCCCTAGTGCTAGGGCCAGGAAAGGTGCCCCTGGTCCCAGTTTACTCGCCAGTCCTATCGTAACACTGAAGCTGGCAAATCTATGATGGTATAGTCAAACCTAGAAAGCTCTAGAAAGCTCTAGAAAGATCAACAATCTACAGAAATGTGATTTCAAACAAATATAACTAAAAGTGCAACAATATATGAGTATCATTGATGACAACTGATTATACAGACATCATATAAAAAACAGCCACTTACCAATATCTGGTCACGTTAGTAATTCACTACAGGAAGGAGATTATCCATGATAAAATACTGGTGAACGCATACATCTACCATTTATGGGTGGTGGTGGTGGGTAGTTTAGTATTACAAATGCACAGTGCCAGTCACACAGATGTATGGGTTAATCAGTTTATTGTATTGTTGGAGATTTGTGATGTAATATATGATCTGGCGAGTAGAAGGCAGTGGCGAGAGGCCAGTTGGAAGTTGGAGCACACGGGTTTTGACTGTTGGTGGTTGGTTGGAAGGAGTTGAAGGAAAGTAAGGGTGGAAGTGAAGCTGCGGATCCTTAGAGAAAGTCTGGATAGAGTGATGCGACTCTGGATCTGTTGTTAGTGACTCTGGGATACATTGTTCGGCTTGACATGAGCCGATTTGTTGAGGAAAACTGAGTACACAACATCTTGGACTAGGCCACATGAGGCCTTATCTCTAAGGGCTTAGGGAAGCCCTGCATTGTAGAGATCGGCATTCCCTAAGAGCCTCAAAATGGCATTGCTAATTATTCGGCACTCAGCCCAGCAATGACCCTTCTACTATGCTCATACATAAATATCCTTATAAAGGTCTTGCTAGTTAAGAGAAAAGGCCTCTTCTTTAAGAGACACTTCAAAAACTGCTCCGAGAACATGATTGCTAAAGTTCGCACAATATTGTCATTATATTGATTTATGCATAGAAAGGGTTAACTGCGTTATATTTTGCTCCAATATAACTAATTTACTTTTAATGAATTAATTCTGTCTAATTGTACCTGCATATTTTCTTAGTAGGTGTTATTGAGAATAACTGCTGTCATTATATTTGTTACTTATGCACTGTTTACCTACAATCGTTTCCTTTGTTTTATAAACTGGTTATTAAATATTCATATTATCTTACCTAATCTTTGCGCATGTCTGTTGATAGTTTCTTTATCCCTTCTCCTGAGACCATCCCTCGTCCACATTTCATAGATACGTGCAGTGCATCATGCCAGCTTACAGCCTATTGGTCACGTCCATACTATTCGGGCTGCCCAGCACTATATAATTGCAGCCCACAGAATCAGACACCCTGATCATCACACTAAAATTCAAAAAAAATTCAAAAATCTAAAAAACATCACAGAAAAAAACAGCTATACATGCCTATACCTGGTCACATTTTTGTGGAAGCGACAGATCCCATGATAAGAGGATGGCAGCACAGGTGCAAAATACTAATAAACAGCCACTTGAGGGAGTGGTGGCCTAGTACTAGGCCGGCGTCACACTTGCAGTATACAAAATCGGTCCAAGTCTCCCTGCCGAAAGTCGCAGAAGTGTAATACGAGTGTCATGCGAGTGCAATCCGATTTCTCACACCTAGCATCTGATTTACATCCGAATGCTGTAACAAATGGAAACGGAGGCACAGGTGATGAAGTGCACATTAGCTTACTGAACTTATTGTGGAACCACGGGACCACTACACGGGGGGGCTCCGAAGGGGGCGTGACTAAGCGAGCCCCGAACTCCCGTAGTAAGACTCCTCAAACAGGGCCAGAATGGAAAGTTCGGGGGACACAAGGTGCTACCTACAGTTTGACCCCGGGGACATGGAAGCTGACTCGGCTGGACTGGCGGGCAGGCAGGTACTGAAAGTAGCGGAGAACCAGACAGGAGACAGGCAGCTTAAATGGGTAGCAGGCAACAGCTGGTACGGAGAGAAGCAAGTAGTGCAGGCGTAGCCCCTAAAGGCGAGGGAAACACGGAGGGTACACTGATGAGACAAACCAGAATTAGTGAGGTTCAAGCTGAGCATAACACACAAGAGCCAGGAACCTGAGAACTAGGAAACGATTGTTGCTCAGGCACCTCCCTAAGGGCAGAGGTGCCTGAAATAGTATGAATAGTATGAGACACTCAGTATGAGACCTATTTTTTAAAATGGTGTGCTGTCTCTTTAAGAGACCAGGAGTGTGCATGTGTGCGCCCTTAGTGGCGTGCCAGGAGACCTGCGGGATGCGCGCAGCATCCAGGAAGCAGGAGCAGGCAGCACAGGACGTAGAACGGAAGCCCGAGGAAACCGGCGTCCCCGCCAGGCACAGCCCAAAGGACACAGGTGCGGACCGGGACAGCGGCGCTACTGTAACCCCCCCTTTACAACCCCTTTTTTTTCAAGCCTGCAAAAAATGTCTCCAGTAGGAGAGGGGTCTGAATATTCTCCTTGGGCTCCCATGACCTTTCCTCAGGACCGAAGCCCTTCCAATCTTCAAGAAGAGAGGTCTTTCACCTTACCCTTTTCATGGCCAAAATATGTGTTACTTCATAGACATCCTTCTCGCTGATGGGATCAGGAGTGGTACCCTGGTCCTTTACCCCTTCCTGACCTCCTCCGTATTATTACGACCCTGTGGTCGGCGCTCATAGCAAGCCTGCAATTCAGCTACATAGCAGCGATCTGATGATGTAGCAGAGCCGATCCAGTTGTGCCAGCTTCTAGCCTCCCATGGAGGCTATTGAAGCATGGCAAAAGTTAAAAAAAGTTTGAAAAATATGAAAAAAATTAAAAAATATAAAAGTTTAAATCACCCCCCTTTCGCCCCATTCAAAATAAAACAATAAAAAAATCAAACCTACACATATTTGGTATCACCGTGTTCAGAATTGACTGATCTATCAATAAAAAAAAGGATTAACCTGATCGCTAAATGGCGTAGCGAGAAAAAAATTTGAAACGCCAGAATTGCCTTATTTTGGTCGCCTCGACATTGTATTAAAATGTAATAACGGGCGATCAAAAGAACGTACCTGCACAAAAGTGGTATCATTAAAAACGCCAGCTTGGCACGCAAAAAATAAGCCCTCACCTGACCCAAGATCACGAAAAGTGGAGACGCTACGGGTAATGGAAAATTGCGCATTTTTTTTTTTTAGAAAAGTTTGATTTTTTTTTTACCACTTAGATAAAACGTAACCTAGACATGTTTGGTGTCTATGAACTCGTAATGACCTGGAGACTCAAAATGGCAGGTCAGTTTTAGCATTTAGTGAACCTAGCAAAAAAGCCAAAGAAAAAACAAGTGTGGGATTGCACTTTTTTTGCAATTTTTTTTCCCGTTTTCTAGTACCCGACATGCTAAAACCAATGATGTTGTTGAAAAGTGCAACTTGTCTCGCAAAAAACAAGCCCTCACATGGCCATATTGATGGAAAAATAAAAAAGTTATGGCTCTGGGAAGGAGGGGAGTGAAAAACGAGAATGCAAAAATGGAAAAGGTCGTGAAGGGGTTAAAAAATAAGCTCAAGAGAACTGGTTTAGGGAGGGAAAGGTGAAAAGAGTTAGGCACACATAAAGAAGGAGGCAGTTTTAACCCCTTCATGACCCAGCCTATTTTGACCTTAATGACTTGGTGATTTTTTGCAATTCTGATCAGAGATTATGAGGTAATAACTCGGGATGCTTCAGCAGATCCTAGCGATTCTGAGACTGTTTTTTCGTGACATATTGGGCTTCATGTTAGTAGTAAATTTAGGTCGATAATTTTTGCGTTTATTTGTGAAATTTTTTTTAATTTTTATTCTGTTAAACCAGAGAGTTATGTGACAATATAGTTAATAAATTACATTTCCCACATGTCTACTTTACATCAGCACAATTTTGGAAACAAATTTTTTTTTTTTTGCTAGGAAGTTATAAGGGTTAAAATTTGACCAGCGATTTCTCATTTTTACAACAAAATTTACAAAACCATTTTTTTAGGGACCACCTTACATTTGAAGTCAGTTTGAGGGGTCTATATGGCTGAAAATACCCCAAAGTGACATCATTCTAAAAACTGCACCCCTCAAGGTGCTCAAAACCACATTCAAGAAGTTTGTTAACCCTTTGGGTGCTTCACAGTAGCAGAAGCAACATGGAAGGAAAAAATGAACATTTAACTTTTTAGTCACAAGAATGATCTTTTAGTAACAATTTTTTTATTTTCCCAAGGGTAAATTTGTCCTCAGTATGCTGACACCCCATATGTGGGGGAACCACTGTTTTGGCGCATGGCAGGGCTTGGAAGGGAAGGAGCGCCATTTTATTTTTTGAATGAAAAATTGGCTCCAATCTTTAGTGGACACCATGTCGCGTTTGGAGAGCCCCTGTGTGCCTCGGAAGGGAAAAAGCGCCGTTTGACTTTTCAATGCAAAATTGACTGGAATTGAGAGAGGACGCCATGTCACGTTTGGAGAGCCCCTGTTGTGCCTAAACATTGAAACCCCCCATAAGTGACCCCATTTTGGAAACTAGGCCCCCCCAAGGAACTTATCTAGATGCATAGTGAGCACTTTAAACCCTCAGGTGCTTCACAAATTGATTCTTTAAAAATGAAAAAGTACTTTTTTTCACAAAAAAGTTCTTTTAGCCTCAATTTTTTCATTTTCACATGGGCAACAGGATAAAATGGACCCTTAAATTTGTTGGGCAATTTCTCCTGATAACACCGCTACCTCACATGTGGGGGTAAACCACTGCTTGGGCACACGGCAAGGCTCGGAAGGGAAGGAGCGCCATTTGACTTTTGAATGAAAAATTAGCTCCAATTGTTAGCGGACACCATATCGCGTTGGGAGAGCCCCTGATGTACCTAAACATTGGAGCTCCCCCACAAGTGACCCCATTTTGGAAACTAGACCCCCAAAGGAACTTATCTAGATGCATAGTGAGCACTTTAAACCCTCAGGTGCTTTACAAATTGATCTGTAAAAATGAAAAGTACTTTTTTTTTCACAAAAATTTTCTTTTAGCCTCAATTTTTTCATTTTTACATGGGCAACAGGATAAAATGGATGCTAAAATTTGTTGGCCAATTTCTCCTGAGTACACTGATACCTCATATGTGGGGGTAAACCACTGTTTCGGCGCACGGCAGGGTTCGGAAGGGAAGGAGCACCATTTGACTTTTTGAGTGGAAAATTAGCTCCAATCGTTAGAGGACATCATATCGCGTTTGGAGAGCCCCTGATGTGCCTAAACATTGGAGTTCCCCAACAAGTGACCCTACTTTGGAAACTAGACCTCCCAAGTGCTTCACAGAAGTTTATAACGCTCAGCCGTGAAAATAAAAAATAATTTCTTTCCTCAAAAATGATTTTTTTAGCCCGCAATTTTTTATTTTCACAAGGGTAACAGGAGAAATTGGACCCCAAAAGTTGTTGTCCAGTTTGTCCTGAGTATGCTGATACCCCATTTGTGGGGGGAAGCACTTTTTGGGCACACGTCAGGGCTCAGAAGGGAAGTAGTGATGTTTTGAAATGCAGACTTTGAAGGAATGGTCTGCGGGCGTCACGTTGCGTTTGCAGAGCCCCTGATGTGCCTAAACAGTAGAAACCCCCCACAAGTGACCCCATTATGGAAACTAGACACCCCAAGGAACTTATTTAGATGTGTGGTGAGCACTTTGAACCCCCAAGTGCTTCATAGAAGTTTATAACGCAGAGCCGTGAAAATAAAAAATCATTTTTCATCCTCAAAAATAATTTTTTAGCCCGCAATTTTTTTATTTTCACAAGGGTAACAGGAGAAATTGGACCCCAAAAGTTGTTGTCCAGTTTGTCCTGAGTATGCTGGTACCCCATATGTGGGGGTAAACCACTGTTTGGGCACATGTCGGGGCTCGGAAGGGAGGGAGCACCATTTGACTTTTTCAACGCAAGATTGGCTGGAATCAATGGTGGCGCCATGTCGCGTTTGGAGACCCCCCTGATGTGCCTAAACAGTGGAAACCCCTCAATTCTAACTCCAACACTAACCACAACACACCCCTAACCCTAATCCCAACCTTAACCCCAACACACTCCTAACCCTAATTCCAACCCTAACCATAACCCTAACTCCAACACACCCCTAACCCTAATCGTAACCCTAATTCCAACCCTAACCCTAAGGCTCTGTGCCCACATTGTGGATTTGTGTGCGTTTTTGAAAAATCCGCAGGTAAAATGCGGATTTAGCAGAGGACTCATTTACGTGATTATTGTGGAAGAACTCTGCCCATGGTGTTAACTTGACCCAGTCGTTGTGGTGCAAATTGATGAAGTGATACAGGTACCCGGACACTATCTGATTGACCCTCTCCGCTGGACCGTTGGATTGAGGATGATACGCAGAAAAAAATCTAGCTCCATGTTCATTAGTTTACAGATCACCCTCCAGAACTTCAAAGTGAATTGGACATCTCTGTTGGACACAATGTGGATAGTAATCCCATGGAGACGGAAAATATGCTGAATGAAGTGATCGGCGAGTTCAGGAGCAGAAGGAAGACTAGACAAAGGGGTAAAGTGAGCCATCTTTGAAAAACGGTCCACCACAACCCATATAACAGAGCAGCCAGATGAGACAGGAAGATTCGTAATAAAGTCCATAGCAATATCCTGCCAGGGAACTGAAGGAACGGGAAGCGGCAGAAGACGTCCGGATGGAAGACGCTTCGCAGTTTTATTTCAGGCACAGGAGGGGCAAGCCGAGACATATTCCAAGATGTATTTACGCATGGTAGACCACCAGTAATAATGGGAAATGAGTTGCAAAGTCTTCCTTTACCTGGCATGACCGGATAACTTAGAAGAGTGACCCCACTGAAGAACTCGTCTCCTGTCTGAAGTACCTACCCAAGTTTTACCAGGAGGAATCTGAGACAAATTGACGGAGGCCTCGGTCACCATTCGGGAGGGCTCAATGATGTGTTGAAGTTCCTCTTCCAAGTCCGGAGGCAGAAAGGACCTAGAGAGAGTGTCGGCTTTGATGTTCTTGCTAGCAGGGCAAAAATGAAGAAAAAAACTAAATCAATCAAAAACAGAGGCCACCTGGCCTGATGAGGATTCAGCCTCTAAACATACTGGAGATAGTTGAGATTTTTATGGTCAGTTAAAATAATGACCTAGTGTACTAACCCCTTGAGAAGATGATGCCACTCTTGCAGAACCAGTGTGATGGCCAGTTAATCCCGATCTCCAATAGAATAACTTCTTTCTGAAGCGGAAAAAAAACTTCAAAAAGAAGCCACAAATGATCATTCAACCGGAGGAAGACTTCTGGGTAAGAACCACTCCTGTACCTATGGAGAAGGCATCCACCACGAGGAAGAACTGTTTACCTGCAATTGGCCGATAGAGCACGGGAGCGGAAGAGAAGACTTTTTTAGAGAGGTAAATGCCTCTTCTGCAAAGGGAGACCAATCCTTGGAATTGGCGCCTTTTCGGGTCAGAGCAGCGATGGGGGCCACCTGAGATGAGAAATGTGGAATAAATTGACGATAATAGTTGGCGAACCCCAGGAACCGTTGTATCTCTTTATGCCCAGTCGGGCAAGGATATTTGATAATAGAGGCCAACTTCTCAGGATCCATCCTCAAACCACTGGACTACACAATGTAACCCAGAAATGAAAAAAAATTACTATTTACAAGAACACCAAGCTCTGCAGATCCCCTCCTCTCATCAAACACGTGGCAAAAACTCATGATACACCACCATTATCGTTGCTAAAGTGCTGAAAGTACTTTTGTGGCAATGCAAATATTTTCCTGCACTTTTTACTGAATGTTACTGATATTTTCCGATTTTATAAAATTTTGCTAATTTCCAATCACGAATTCGAATGTGCCATATTTGTGCCGAATTTATGTTTGGCTATCTTTTTCCAAACAGATTTGCTCATCACTAGTCCCTTCCAGATTTAATAAATTTTCACAATATATCTTAAACACTTAAGCCTCAACAATAAGCATGTATAAACATGACTCAGATGATATGTGCCACTTTAAATAATGTAGTACAAGTCTTACCCATGATCTCCACTCAGTGTCTGATGCCGGCAAATCTCTGTGTCTGATGCTGGCAAATCTAAGATGGTATAGTCAAACCTAGAAAGCTCTAGAAAGCTCTAGAAAGATCAGAACAATCTACAGAAATGTGATTTCAAACAAATATAACTACAAGTGCAACAATATATGAGTATCATTGATGACAACTGATTATACAGACATAACATAAAAAATAGCCACTCACCAATATCTGGTCACGTTAGTAATGCACTAAAGGAAGGAGTGTATGCATGATAAAATACTGGTGAAGGCATACATCTACCATTTATGGTTGGTAGCTTAGTATTACAAATGCACAGTGCCAGTCACACAGATGTTTGGGTTAATCAGTTTATTGTATTGTTGGAGATTTGTGATGTAATATATGATCTGGCCAGTAGAGGGCAGTGGCGAGAGGCCAAAGTTGGAGCACACAGGTTTTGACGGTTGGTGGGTGGTTGGAAGGAGTTGAAGGAGAGTCCAGGTGGAAGTGAAGCTGCGGATCCTTGGAGAAAGTCTGGATAGAGTGATGCGACTCTGGATTTGTTGTTAGTGACTCTGGGATACATTGTTCGGCTTGACATGAGCCGATTTGTTGAGGACAACTGAGTACACAACATCTTGGACTAGGCCACATAAGGCCTTATCTCAAAGGGCTTAGGGAAGCCCTGCGTTGTAGAGATCGGCATTCCCTAAGGGCTTGTTTCCATTTGCGAGAAACACGTCCGTGCCTTGCATGTGGAAACCAAGCTGTGGCGCCAGCACTTGGGAGCGGAGTGTGCGGCCGCATAGCAACACATGGAGCCGCACGCTCCGCTCTGGAGTGCCGGCGCCACAGCTTGGTTTCCACATGCGAGACACGGATGTGTTTCTCGCAAATGGAAACAAGCCCTAAGAGCCTCAAAACAGCATTGCTAATTATTCGGCACTCAGCCCAGCAAGGACCCTTCTACTATGCTCATACATAAATAGCCTTACAGAGATCCTGTTAGTTAAGAGAATAGGCCTCTTCTTTAAGAGACACTTCGAAAACTGCTCCAAGTACATGATTACTAAAGTTCGCACAATACTGTCATTATATTGATTTATGCATAGAAAGGGATAATTGCTTTATACTTTGCTCCCATATAATTAATTTTTAATGAATTAATTCTGCCTAATTGTACCTGCATATACTCTTATTAGGTGTCATTGAGAATAACTGCTGTCATCATATTTGTTACTTATGCACTGTTTACCTACAATCGTTTCCTTTGTTTTATAAACTGGTTAGTAAATATTCATATTATCTTACCTAAACTTTGAGCATGTCTGTTTATAGTTTCTTTATCCCTTCTCCTGAGGCCATCCCTTGTCCACATTTTATAGATACGTGCAGTGGCGTATCTAGGGGGGGGGCAGCCGGGGCATGTGCCCCGGGCGCAGCCGGCAGGGGGGCGCAGTCGGGCCACCTAATTCGGCGGTCCGCAGTGTCTCCCCCGGCGGCTGCATTCTGCCGCCCCCCGCACTGGGAGTCAGCTGTTCTCTGTGCCGACTGTCAAGCTGACAGCCGGCAGAGAGAAGCTGCAGCGCGCCGGCTCCCAAAGTGTGCAGAGGTGGAGGGGGGGCCCTGCTGGGTGGCTGCGGCGGGCAGGGAGAAATCCCTGCAGCTCCGCTGCCCAGTGATCTGTCTTCTTCTTGCTTCCTCTCACACAGACGCGCCGCTGGATGACGTCATCATTCAGCGGCCGGCTGTGTCAGAGGAAGGCATGAGATGCAGCGGCAGAGAGCGAGGAGAGGTGAGAGGTGTGTGTATGTGAATGTGTGTGTGTGTGGCAGAGCGCGAGGAGAGGTGAGAGGTGTGTGTGTGTGTGTTAGCGTAGCTACCAGGGGGGCAGAGGGTGCGGTCGCCCCGGGCCCTGTGCTCAGAGGGGCCCTCCTAGAGCTAAGCTACTCTTAACTATATTTGCCTGCTGTGCACGCAAATATAGTTAACCTCTGCGGTAGTGCAGGGAGACAATCTCCCTGCACTACCACGGTCTGTTCTGTAGGTGAGCATGTGTGGGACGCTGGGTGCTGGCAGTGTACCTGCTGCCTTCAGCATACTGCAGACACGCAGACATTGCCGGCTGTGTGGTGTCTGCTGAAGAGACTTCAGGATGCTGCTTCTTCCCTGAGCCCTGCACAGAGGAGCAGGACAGGAGATAGGACGGAGTAGGAGCTCAGGCTGCAGGTGGCTGTATCCGGGCTGGTGGTGACTGCACTGTGCAGTGAGAAGGAGGCAGGACACTGCTCCGCTCCTGACAAGTCCTAAGATTCTTGCATCCATTTTGCTCTCTGTCTCTCTCAATCTCTCTGTCAGTCTCTCTGTCTCTCACAGTCTCTGTCTCTCTGTCTCTCTGTCAGTGTTTCTGTCTCTCAGTCTCTATCTCTCACAGTCTCTGTCTCTCAATCTGTCAGTCTCACTGTCTCTCAGTCTCTGTCTCTCCCAGTATGTCAGTGTCTCTCAGTCTCTGTCTCTCTGTCTCTCTCAGTCTTTCTCTGTCAGTCTCTCTCTCTGTGTCTCTCTATCTGTCTCTCTGTCAGTCTCTGTCTCTCTCAGACTCTCTGTCAGTCTCTCTTTCTCTCTGTCTCGCTCCCTCTGTCTCTGTCAGTCTCTCTCTGTCTCAGTTGCGCCCTCTGTCTCGCTCTCAGTCTCTCTCTCTGTCTCAGTCTCGCTCAGTCTTGCTCTCTGTCTCGCTCTGTCTGTCTCTCTGTCAGTCTCTGTCTGTTTTTCAGTCACGCCCGCTGTGTCTCTCTGTGTCTCTCTGTCTGTCAGTCTCTCTCTGTCTCTGTCAGTCTCTCTGTCAGTCGTGCTTTCTCTATCTCGCACTCTCTGTCTGTCTCGCTCTCTGTCTCTGTGTCTGTCTCTCAGTCTCTGTCTCTGTCGCTCTCTGTCTCTCTCTGTCTTGCTCTCTCTGTCAGTCTCTGTCTCTCTCTGTCTTTCTCTGTCTCAGTCTGTCTGTCGCTATCTATCTGTGTCTCTCAGTCTGTCTCTCTCTGTGTCTCTGTCTGTCACTCTGTCTCTCTGTCTGTCTCTCTCTGTGTCTCTCAGTCTGTGTCTCTCAGTGTCTCACTCTCTCTCTATCTCTGTCTCTCAGTCTGTCTCTGTGTCTCTCTCTGTCGCTCTCTCTGTCTCACTCTCAGTCTGTCTGTCTCGAGCTCTCTGTGTCTTTCTCTCTGCCTCTCTCAGCATCTCTGTCTCTCTATCTCTTGCAATGTCGTCTTGTAGCCAGGGTCAGGGTCTTATCAGTCCAGTGTCTGTGTCCTCTCATATCAGTACATACAAGGTGACAAATATGAACACGCCATTTGTATAAACAATAAAAATCCCAATAAAGTTGAGGTGTATGTGCGGCTCAGTATTGGGTGTGTGTGTGTGTGCGTATCGCACTGCAGGGGAATGTGCAGAGAAGTGAATGCTGTGTGTGTGTGTGTGTGGGGGGGGTGGAGGAGAGGGCAATGATGGGGCTGACAGGGAGGGAGCAATGATGGGGATGGTGGAGGAGGAGAGGGCAATGATGGGGCTGACGGGGAGAGAGCAATGATGGGGATGGTGGAGGAGGAGAGGGCAATGATGGGGCTGACGGGGAGAGGGCAATGATGGGGATGGTGGGGGAGGAGAAGGCAATGATGGGGCTGACGGGGAGCATATGTCCTTGGGGGGGGGCGCCAAAATTAATTCTTGCCCCGGGTGCCAGAAACCCTAGATACACCTCTGGATACGTGTAGTGCATCATGCCAGCTTACAGCCTATTGGTCAAGTCCATACTATTTGGGCTGACCAGCACTATACAATTTCAACCCACAGAATCGGACCCCCTGATGACCACACTAAAAGCAGAGGGCCAGGCTGCATTCTGCAAAGATGAAAAAAATACATGAGGTCTATTTTGGCCAAAATATGCATATTTGCAGCCCGCTTCCAGGATCCTTATTGTCATGTTAGTCCCCACATAAATTCCAAATTCAAAAAAAGGACATAAATCTAAAAAACATCAGAGAAAAAAACAGCTATACTTACCTATACGTGGTCACATTTCTGCGGATGCTACAGATCCCATGATAAGAGGACAGCAGCACAGGTGCAAAATACTAATAAACAGCCACTTGAGGGGGTGGTGGCCTAGTACTAGGCCGGTGTCACACTTGCCGTATGGAAAATCGGTCCGAGTTTCCCTGCCGAGAGTCGCAGAAGTGTAATGCAAGTGTCATGTGAGTGCAATCCGATTTCTCAATTTCTCACACCTAGCATCCGATTTACATCCAAAAGCTGTAACGAATGGAAACGGAGGCACAGGTGGTGAAGTGCACATTCGTTTATTGAACTTATTGTGGAACCACGGGACCACTACACAGGAGGGCTCCGAAGGTGGCGTGACTAAGCGAGCCCCGGACTCCCGTAGTAAGAGAGGTAAATGCCTCCTCTGCAATGGGAGACCAAACCTTGGAATTGGTGCCTTTTCGGGTCAGAGCAGAGATGGGGGCCACCCGAGATGAGAAACGTGGAATAAATTGACAATAATAGTTGGCGAACCCCAGGAACCATTGTATCGCTTTAAGCCTGGTCGGGTAGGGCCATTTGATAATAGAGGACAACTTCTTGGGATACATCCTCAAACCATTAGACAAGACAATATAACACAGGAATGACAGAGAGGGTTGCTCGAAGACACACTTCTCAAACTTGGCATACATCCTGTTCTCACAGAGTCTCTGCAGAACCTGACGGACATCTCTCCGATGTGTGGCCAAATCTGGAGAGTAAATCAAGATATCATCCAAGTAGACAACAACACAAGAATACAGAATAACCCTAAAAATGTCATTCACAAACTCTTGAAAAACAGCTAGAGCGTGACTGACCTTGAATGACATAACCCGCTGTAACAGGCCAGATTAACCCCCCCCCCGCGTAAAATATACCCGGGGTATAAATTGGCCTGTTACAGCGGGTTATGCCATTCAGGCAGCATACAGGGGCCCCAGGCAGAGCACAGGATCCCAGGCAGCACACGGGGCAGAGACAGCGAACAGGGTCCCAGGGAGCACATGGGGGCCCCAGGCAGCGCATGGGGAAAACAGCGAACGAGGTCCCAGGCAACACACAGGGGCCTTGGCAGCTTACAGGGGCCTTTGACAGTACACAGGGGCCCCAGGCAGCGCACAGGGCCCCAGGAAGCCCATGGGGGCCCCAGGCAGCACACAAGGGCCCCGCAGTATACAGGGGGTCCCTGGCAGTGCACAGGGACACAGGCAGGGACACAGGCAGCTCACAGGGGCCTCAGGCAGCACATGGGGCCCCAAGCAGCACACGGGGCAGAGACAGCAAACGGGTCCCAGGCAGCACACGGGGCAGAGACAGAGAACGGAGTCCCAGGCAGCACACTATACTCTGGGGTATAAATTGGCCTAGGCCAGATTATACCCCTCCAGGGCCAGAATATACCCCAGCTGTTGTAGATCAGATTTTGCACGCTTTTGAGAACCATTGAGTAATATACTTAATAACGGGGTCCCAGTTGTTGCGGCTGGCGGAACGCACAGCATAGATTAAAGATGGTAAAGGAGTGTTCACAGCCTGGGGTCCATCGTGCAGAGATGGAGCCTGCTGCTAAGTAATGACAGCACTATATGGT
Source organism: Ranitomeya variabilis (assembly GCF_051348905.1). Lineage (NCBI taxonomy): Eukaryota > Metazoa > Chordata > Amphibia > Anura > Dendrobatidae > Ranitomeya > Ranitomeya variabilis. Next base: position 819,026,159 of record NC_135232.1, on the reverse strand, counting down.
GGTACTACGCTGGAGTAGTAAGTAAGAACTAAAGTGATTGATCCCGCTCTGACCCGCAGTGGCTTTTGAGCCTGCGCCTGAGGACGCCCCGAGTCACAGAGATCGAGCAGGAGTTCGCACCCTACACTGACCAGTTGTCAGAATAAATTAAGATTACAGCACAGAGTGCGTGCAGTGCTGTGCAGGCGGGCACTGCTGGTTTGACGCAGTACAGATCGTGCTCTGGTTTAGGATAGCACTGTGAGGCGCTAGGTAGTTCCAACATTCGCGAACATTCAACAACACAAGGAATGGGAATGATTAAGGAGCAATCACCAGAACAAGCTCACATCCACACACACGATAATAGGTTTATACTAGTGCATGGCGGCACGACCATGCGAACCTTTGAACCTTTTATAGCTGTAGCACTCAAGGACCTTCCTAGTGATCCAATAGGAGCTGCTACAGGACCTGAGCGTGTGACCTCCGACCTCCAATGGGAGGTCGTCCTGTGGGCATGCTCAGTATGGGAAAAGCAGGACTCAGTCCTTGAAATGCCTGCTCGCTGCTGATCAGTACTGGCTACAAAGGCAGAGCCTGGAAAGGCAGCAGTAACCAAGCGCACAGTATCAGCTTGAGCCAGACGCTGGAACCGACGTCTCAGCTGAGCAGGCTCCACTGCGGCTGGAGGAGAATGGGAAACCGCAGCAGACATGGTTCGAGATTCCCCCTGTGCAGCGGCGGGAACTCGACTCTTGACACCTGTTAGTGCACAGGGGCCCCAGGCAGCACACAAGGGGACAGAGACAGCGAACGGGGGCCCCAGGCAGCACATGGGGCAGAAATTGCAAATGGGGTCCCAGGCAGCACACGGGGCCCCAGGCAGCACACTATTCCATGGGGTATAAATTGGCCTAGGCCAGATTATATCCCTCCAGGGCCAGAATATACCCCAGCTGCTGTAGATCAGATTTTTCACGATTTTGAGAACCATTCAGTGATATACTTAATAACGGAGCGCCAGTCAGTGCACAGGGGCCCCAGGCAGCATACAGAGGCCCCTGGCAGCACACTGTGGCAGAGACAGCAAACGGGGTCCCAGGCAGCACACGGGACAGAGACAGCGAACGGGGTCCCAGGTATTACACGGGGCCCCAGGCAGCGCACAGGTCCCCAGTCAGCATACAGGGGCCCCTGGCAGCGCACAGGGCTCCAGGCAGTGCACAGGGGGCCCAGGCAGTGCACAGGGGGCCCAGGCAGCACACGGGGGCAGAGACAGTGAACTGGGCCCTAGGCAGCACATGGGCCCCAGGCAGCACACAGGGTCAGAGGCAGCACACAGGGGCCCCAGGCAGCGCTCTATACCCTGGGGTATAAATTGGCCTAGGCCAGATTATACCCCTACAGTGCCAGAATATACCCCAGCTACTGTAGATCAGATTTTTCACGCTTTTGACAACCATTCAGTGATATACTTAATAACTGGGCCCCAGTCAGTGCACAGGGGCCCCAGGCAGTGCACAGGGGGCAGAGACAGCACATGGGGCCCCGGGTGCTGCCTGGGGCCCCTTGTGCTGCCTGGGACCCCGTTCGCTGTCTCTGCCCCGTGTGCTGCCTGGGTCCCCTGTGTGCTGCCTGAGGCCCTGTGTGCTGCCTGGGACCCCATTTGCTGTCTCTGCCCCATGTGCTGCCTGGGATCCCTGTGCACTGCCAGGGGCCCCTGTGTGCTGCCTGGGGCCCTGTGCACTGCCTGGGTCCCCCGTGTGCTGCCTGGGGCCCCGTGTACTGCTTGGGGCCCTGTTCACTGTCTCTGCCACCTGGGTGCTGCCTGGGGCCCCTGTGTGCTGCCTGGGGCCCTGTGCGCTGTCTAGGGCACCGTGAGCTGCCTGGGACCCCGTTCGCTGTCTCTGCCCCCCTGTTTGCTGCCTGGGGCTCCGTTATTGAGAATATCACTCAATGCTTCTCAAAAGCCTGAAAAATCTGATCTACAGCAGCTGGGGCATATTCTGGCCCTGGAGGGGTATAATCTGGCCTAGGCCACTTTAGCCCCGGGTATATTCTGGGCGGGGGGGTTAATTTGGCCTGTTACTCCGGGTTTGCGATTGCACTTTATTATTTATTTTTATATATATCTTTGAAATTAACCTTTTAGCTTACAGAGACCTAAAAAGTTGGAGATGGAGAAACTTGTAATGCAAATTACAAGGTAGGCAAAACTTATCTACATTAATCTTTACTGTAAAGAATATTACAGAAAAAAAAAACATTTCACACACTACACATTTATAAAATTAACAATTATGATACTTTCTTTGACTTTTAGCTACTTTTCCAAAATTGTAATCAAACAGATCATTGCACACCTATAAATAAAATTAAAAATCATAGGCCTCCACCGTATCCCCTCAAAGCCTCCTTTCCATCGCCAATATAGGTGTTTTCTAGCATTTTGGTAGAAAAAAAAACTCATTGATTTGTTTAGGAAAAGTACAAAAATCTTTTACACAGCTCCGCAATATCTACTTTAGACTTCTCTCTAGCATATATATTTTTGAAAAACTTCTTTTAGCTCACTTAGACCTAAAAGATCGGAGAAACACGTAATGTAAATTCCAAGGTAGAGGGATCTTATCCACATTTACAGAAGCAGCTGATTTTAATCTATTGTGTATGGAATCTTTTACTTTTTAGCAAAGAAATACAGAAAAAAACACATTTTCATACATTCTACATATTTAAACTTAACAATTATGAAAGTTACATTGCATTTTAGCTACTTTCCAAAATTATCAACAAATAGATCATTGCACACCAAAAGAAGAGTATTAAAAAAAGACATAGGCCTCCTCCATATCCCCTCAAAGCCTCCTTTCCATCACCAATATAGGTGTGTTTTCTAGCATTTTAGTAGAAACAAAATCTTAATGATTTGTTTTTAATTTAGGGAAAGTAGAAGAATAATTTACACAGCTCCACAATGTCTAACTTCAGACATCTGTCTAAAATAGATATCTTTAAAGGGAACCTGTCACCCCCAAAATTGATGGTGAGGTAAGCTCACCGTCATCAGGGCTTATCTACAGCATTCTGTAATGCTGTAGATAAGCCCCCGATGTATCCTGAAAGAGGAGAAAAAGACGTTAGATTATACTCACCCAGGGGCGGTCCCGCTGCGGTTCGGTCCAATGGGTGTCTCAGGTCCAGTCTGGAGCCTCCCATCTTCATTCCATGACGTCCTCTTCTGGTCTCAACGCCGCGGCTGCGGCGCAGGCGTACTTTGTCTGCCCTTTTGAGGGCAGAGCAAAGTACTGCAGTGCGCAGGCGCCGGGATAGGCCAGTAGTAATCCCATCATCCGGCTAATGGGTTGAATGTAAAAAAACCCAAAAACTAAATACTACATGCATACAACATACATGCTACATACATACAACATACATACATACAACATACATATATACAACATGCATACTACATACATACAACATACTACATACATACATACAACATACTACGTACATACAACATACATACAACATACATACTACATACATACTACACACATACATACAACATACATACAACATACTACATACATACTACATACATACGTACTACATACATGCATACTACATGCATACTACATACATACAAGGGGCACCAGGAACACAATGACAGGAGGAAGGTTTCCTTCCGCACTGTATTCCTCCGCCGCTGTAAAAAAAATAGTCCCTAGTCTCACTTTTGGCATTGCTGTGTGAGAAAGTTTCCCACGCAGCAATTGCCATAAAGTGAGACTTTGAACTCTAGTAACGTCTCAGTGATGCACTGCAGGAGCCATTGTCTCCTGTCAGTGTGTTACTGAGGGTCCTATAGAGCAGTGACATCACCCGATGTCACTGTTCTATAGGGGAGATCGTTGTGGGACACTCATTATTAATTGGACTATGGCGGACAGGTAGTATACGGTTTATTATTTTACGTTTTTTGCAGGCGCTGAAGTATGGTAAGTATGGTTAAATGAAGAACATTAAAATACTTTTTTCCTAATGTGAGTGTGTTTTATTAACCCTTTACTAGTATTGGATTAATAATGGATAGGCGTCTTATTGATGCCTCTCCATTATTAGCCCGGCTTAATGTCACCTTACAATAGCAAGGTGACATTAACCCCTTATTACCCCATATCCCACCGCTACACGGGAGTGGGAAGAGAGGAACTAAGTGCCGGAATTGGCGCATCTAACAGATGCACCATTTCTGGGGCAGCTGCGGACTGGTATTTGTAGGCGGGGGGGCCAATATCCATGGCCCCTCTCTAGGCTGTGAATATCAGCCCACAGCTGTCTGCGTAGCCTTTCTGGCTATAAAATATAGGGGGACCCCATGTCATTTTTTTGGGGGGTCCCCATATTTTAATAGCCAGTAAAGGCTATGCAGACAGCTGCGGGCTGATATTCATAGCAGGTTACAAATATTGGCCCCCGGCTGTCGGCTTTCCCCCTCTGGGGCAGAAAATTGCGCGGGAGCCCATGCCGTTTTTTCCATTTTTTTTATTTTTTTTAAATTAAACGCTCATTAAGGCCTCTTTCACACTTGCGTCGCTACGGGTCTGTCGCTATGCGTTGGGCCGACGTACCGACGCACGTTGTGAAATTTGTGCACGACATGGACAGTGGATGCAGATTTTCAACGCATCCGCTGCCCATTCTGAAGTCAGGGGAGGAGGGGGCGGAGTCTCAGCCGCACATGCGTGGTAAAAAATGGCGGACACGACGGACCAAAAAACGTTCACTTGAACGTTTTTTCGTGCTGACGGTCCGCCAAAACACGACGGATACGTTGCACATCCGTCGCTAATACAAGTCTATGGGCAAAAAACGCATCCTGTGAGCACATTTGCAGGATCCTTTTTTCCCAAACTGACGGATTGCGATGGATTGCTAAAAACGCAAGTGTGAAAGTAGCCTTAGAAACATCGGCCTTTCTATTATATATCTATGGATATATCTATCTATAGATATATTTATAGATAGATATATCTATAGATACATACATGTATCTATCCATATATCTGGCTGCTTTCACACATCAGGTTTTTTGCCGTCAGGCACAATTTGACGAGTTTTGAAAAAAACAGATCCGTTTTTTCCGCTGGATCCATTTTTTTCTCATAGAGTTGTATTAGCGCCATATTGCGCCTGATGGCCACACGTTTCATCCCTTTTTTGCCGGATCCGTTAAAAAAGCTGTTTTCCGCCAGACGGAAAACACATACAGAGGAACGGTTTTTCTGTACGGTGAAAAAACGCACAGCGATGGATCCGGCTAAAAATGGATGAAACGTGTGGCCATCAGGTGCAATCTGGCGCTAATACAACTCTATGAGAAAAAACGATCCAGCAGAAAAAAAACGGATATTTTTTTTCAAAACTTTTGAAAAAAAATGATCTGTTTTTTTCTGCTGGATCCGTTTTTTCTCATAGAGTTGTATTCGCGCCGGATTGCGCCTGATGGCCACACGTTTCATCCGTTTTTTGCCAGATTCGTCAAAAAAGCTGTTTCCACCGGATGGAAAACACATACAGAGGAACGGTTTTTCTGTCCGGCGAAAAAACGCACAGCGATGGATCCAGCAAAAAACAGATGAAACGTGTGGCCATCAGGCGCAATCCGGCGCTAATACAACTCTATGAGAAAAAAACGGATCCGGCAGAAAAAAACGAATCCTGCAAATGTGCTCGCAGGATGTGTTTTTGACCCATAGACTTGTATTAGCGACGGATCGCGACGGATGGCCACACGTCGTGTCCGTCGGCACGAAAAAACTTTAAAGTGAACATTTTTTTTGTCCGTCATGTCCGCCATTTTTTACCGCGCATGTGGGCCGAAACTCTGCCCCCTCCTCCCTGGACTTCAGAAAGGGCAGCGGATGCGTTGAAAAACTGCATGGCCACGTCATGCACAAATTTCACAACATGCGTCGGCCCGACGTATAACGACGAACCTGTACCAACGCAAGTGTGAAAGAGGCCTTAATGAGCGTTTAATTTAAAAAAAAAAAACGGCGTGGGCTCCCGCACAATTTTCTGCACCAGAGGGGGAAAGCCGACAGCCGGGGGCCAATATTTGTTGCCTGCTATGAATATCAGCCCGCAGCTGTCTGCGTAACCTTTACTGGCTATTAAAATAGGGGGACCCCCCAAAAAATGATGTGGGGTCCCCCTATATTTTATAGCCAGAAAGGCTATGCAGACAGCTGCGGGCTGATATTCATAGCCTAGAGAGGGGCCATGGATATTGGCCCCCCCCCAGCTACAAATACCAGTCCGCAGCCGCCCAAGAAATGGTGCATATGTAAGATGCGCCAATTCCGGCACTTAGCCCCTCTCTTCCCACTCCAGTGTAACGGTGGGATATGGGGTAATAAGGGGTTAATGTCACCTTGCTATTGTAAGGTGACATTAAGCCGGACTAACAATGGAGAGGTGTCAATAAGACGCCTATCCATTATTAATCCAATACTAGTAAAGGGTTAATAAAACACACACACATTAGGAAAAAAGTATTTTAATATTCTTCATTTAACCATACTTACCATACTTCAGCGCCTGCAAAAAACATAAAGTAATAAACCGTATACTACCTGTACGCCATAGTCCAATTAATAATGAGTGTCCCTTGACGATCTCCCCTATAGAACAGTGACATTGGGTGATGTCACTGCTCTATAGGACCTTCAGTGACACACTGACAGGAGACAATGGCTCCTGCAGTGCATCACTGAGAGGTTACTAGAGTTCAAAGTCTCACTTTATGGCAATTGCTGCGTGGGAAAATTTCTCACACAGCAATCCCAAAAGTGAGACTAGGGAATATTTTTTTACAGCGGCAGAGGAATACAGTGTGGAAGGATACCTTCTTCCTGTCATTGTATTCCTGTAGCCCCTAAAGAGCGGTCGCATCAGCTGATGCTGCCGTTCTCCACGGGAGATTGTCGTGGGACACTCGTGGATTTTTGCGGATCAGGGAGTATATTGGTTGTTTGTTATTTTAATCTTTTTTACAGATGACACTGGCTTCGGGGATCAAAATGACAAGTGATGGTGAGTATGTACTCTGTTATATGTACTGCATGTCTGTATGTATGTATTGTATGTAACGTATGAATATATTGTATGTAGTATGTATGTAGTATGTATGTATGTAGTATGTATGTAGTATGTTGGTAGTATGTATGTTGTATGTATGTAGTATGTATGTATCTATGTTGTATGTATGTATGTATGTTGTATGTATGTAGTATGTTGTATGTATGTAGTATGTATGTTGTATGTATGTATGTAGTATGTATGGTGTATGCATGTAGTATGTATGTTGTATGTACGTAGTATGTTGTATGTAGTATTTTTTTTTTACATTCAACACATTAGCCGGATGATGGGACTACTACTGTCCCATCATTGGCTAATGTGTCAATCACTGCCATTGTAGCAGGCATAGCCCGATGGGACTTGTAGTCCCATCGGACAATGCCTGCACACAAACATAAAGACCCTCGGCAGGCCGCACAGACCCCAAGAGGCCCGTACAGACCCCCGGCAGGCCGCACAGACCCCCGGCAGGCCACACAGACCCCCAAGAGGCCTGTACAGACCCCTAGCAGGCCCGCACAGACCTCAGGCAGCCCGAACAGACCCCCGGCAGGCCGCACAGACCCCCGGCAGGCCCGCACAGACCCCCCCACGGTCACACACAGACCCCGCCCGCACACATAGACATGCAGTCTCCGCCCATGCACAGCCCACACTCCATTATAGTGCATCATTGCACTATAGGAACTTCCGATTCCGGTATCCGATATCTTAAAAATATCGGAACTCAGTATCGGAAATCCGATACAGCGAATATCGGCCGATACCCGATATTTGCAGTATCGGAATGCTCAGCACTACTTACACATCGTTGTACAAACTATGCTTCACACATTTCACAGCTTAAAAATTAACAGTTGTGATTGTTTCATACATTTTAGCTACTTTTCCAAAATTAACAAATAGATTATTTCACACACACAAAAAAAAGAATTGATAATAAAAACTTAGGTCTCCTCCATATTCCTTCAACCCCTTCCTGACATGTGCCGTACTAGTACTGCGCTGCGGGAACGCAACCGCAGTACTAGTACGGTGCTGCTATTTCCAGTCACCGCGCTGCATCGCGCGGTGACTGGGTGAGGATGGCTGCTGTTTCTAACAGCAGGCCATCCCGGCATGTCACCACGAGGGGCTGATCCGCTCCCCGCGTCAGCGATCGCTGTGACTGGCTGGTGAACTCTCACCAGCCAATCACAGCAAAGCTGCCAACAAAGTTGTTAAAAAAAAGCATGTGACAGGCGTGATTGGTGCTGTGTGACGTCGCACCAATCACAGCCATCACAGTAGGTGGGGTGATCGCCATGTCACCTCACCTGATTAACCCCTATGGCTTGATTGGCTGAACAATAGCTTCTAGCCAATCAGCGCCAAAGGGGTTAATTTAAAACACAGATCACCACACTGCACTCCATCTTTCGCTCAGATTTGGCGTGCAGAGCGGTTGTCCAGGCCCCTCTGTGTTACCTGAGTCAAAGATTCCATTGGTGGCCAGTGTGATCAACCCGGCGATCTCCTGCCTCCAAGTGCTGTGTGCTGCTCCAGCTCCGTGCTCTGTGCTGCCATCTGCTGCTGTGTGAGGCCTGTGATCACAGCAGCAGCAGCACCTCCCCCACCCCTTTCCCATCCCCTTCCCTGTTCCAGTACCCCTCTCCCCATCCCTCCAATTCATTTTTTTGCTCACTTTCTTGCGCTTTTTTTCCTGTGCGCTGTGTCCCGCGCAGAGCATTCGTGCTCTTCCTGTGTCCGCAGCGTTTTGATCAGTATCGCTGCTGATCAGAGACTGCGCCACGGGAATTTTTCTTTTTTAGCTAGTTAGTGTAGCGGACTTCGCAGTCTAAGCGAAGTCCAAGTTTTTTTAGAAAAAAATAATCGTAGTTAGTATAGTATAGTTTTAGACGTAGCAAAGTAGTGTAGCCGGCGTCAGTATTTGGTGACGTCCCCCCGTCCAATTGAATTTTTAGCGCACTTTTTTTGCCCTTTTTTTCATCCCGCACACAGCATTCGTGCTCTTCCTGTGTCCGCAGCGCTTTGATCAGTATCGCTGCTTATCAGAGACTGCGCCACGGGAATATTTCTTTTTTAGCTAATAAGTGTAGCAGACTTTGCAGTCTAAGCGACGTCCAAGTTTTTTTTAGAAAAAAAATAATAGTAGTTAGTACAGCATAGTTTTAGATATAGCAAGGTAGCGTAGCCGGCGTCACATTGTTAGTGATGACCGATCTTCTTTTAGAGAAAAAAAAATTGTACAGCATAGTTTTAGTGGTAGCGTGTTAGTACAGCCAGCCTCACAGAATTAGTGACGACCAATCTTGTTTTAGAAAAAAAAAAAGTATAGAGTAGTTTTATAGGTAGGGAGGTAGATTTTTTTTTCTTGCATAAAAAGTGCATTAGAGGAGCGTACGTCACATTGTTGGTGACGTCCGTTTTTCTTTTGTAAAAAAAAAGAATTTGTTGCATCGATTAACTTTTTAGCGAGTGCATTAGGGGAGCGTACGTCACATTGTTGGTGACATCCGTTTTTCTTTTGCAAAAAAGAATTTTTGTCGGATAAATTTATAAGGAGGGCATTAGTGTAGTGAACTTTTTTTTATCCAAACTTTTTTTTTTTATCTGATTTTTCTTTACATTTTTTCTTCTACATTTTACCTCTCTACTTCTTTTTTCTCTGTTTTGTTATAATAAAGAGTACCCCAAACACAAGCCCCACACATTACACGTGTAAAAGCACCACTTACACACACATCCCCAGGGTTTGGGAAAAAAAATAAAAATGGCCCATTCGTCAACAAGGCACTATTCACCAGAGGATGCTTACGCCATCCTTGCATCCAACACGGATACAGCCATTGAGGAAGATCCCACATTCCTCTATTCCTCCTCCTCCTCCTCCTCATCTGGTGAGGAAGGACCCCCAACAAGGCGCCCTAGGACCCAGGCAACTCCTGCAGCAATCGATCCCGTATGGATTGCACCCTCCGAAAATTTTCAGCCCATCATTCCGGACTTCAACAGCAGCTCAGGAATCCAGTTTGACACCACTGGCCTCACTGAAATTGACTTCTTCAAATTCTTTTTCAGTGATGAAATAATAAATCTTATGATGGCCCAGATGAACCTGTATGCCCAGCAATTTTTCACCCAAAATCCCACGTCATCATACGCCAGATGGACCCCCTTAAATGCAGCAGAGATGATGACATTTTGGGGAATTGTGCTGTATATGGGCATAATTAAAAAAACAGAGATTCGGCAGTACTGGAGTACTGATATTATCTACAGTACACTGGTATTCTGCATGGCCATGAAAAGGACACGATTTGAAGGGATCCAAAGATTTTTTCATCATAGAGATAATGCGCAGTGTCCTCCCCGAGCAGATCCTAACTTTGATCGTCTATATAAAATTCGGCCAGTGGTTGAACACGTTAGCAGAAAGTTTGCTGAAGCGTACATACCCCAGAGGGACATTGCTATTGATGAATCTCTCGTTCATTTCAAAGGGAGGCTAAAATTCCGACAATACCTGCCCAGTAAGAGGGCAGGTTACGGAATAAAGCTGTACAAACAGTGCGAGAGTACCTCAGGGTACACCCACAGATTTAGGGTCTACGAGGGGAAGGACACCCAAATTAACCCCCCTGAAAGCCCCCCAATCCTGGGGGTGAGTGGGAAAATTGTGTGGGAATTGCTGCACCCACTGCTGGATAAGGGTTATCACCTCTACATTGGCAACGTTTACACCAGCGTCCCACTCTTCAAGGCCCTCTCAGCCAGAGGTACAGCTGCATGTGGCACCATGCGAAAAAATCAGCGAGGCCTCCCAAAGCTGCTAATTGGGCAAATGCTGACAAAAGGGGAAAGCAGAGCCCAATGCAGCGACAACATGCTGGTGGTCAAGTATAAGGACAAAAGGGATGTCCTTATCCTGACCACCATACACCGTGACAACAGCACCCTTGTCACTGTTTGTGGGACCACAGCACAAGTCCGTAAGCCAGATTGTATCTTGGATTACAATTGGTACATGGGGGGTGTGGATATTTCAGATCAGGTCCTCCAACCATACAGTGCCATGTGAAAAGCCAAAGTATGGTACAAAAAATTGGCAGTGCACATTGTACAGATGGCACTGTACAATGCTTTTGTGCTGTCCCGATCTGCAGGCAATACGGGGACCTTCCTTCAGTTTCAGGAGGAAGTCATCAAGGCTCTAATGTTTGGCACTCAGGGAGGTGAGGGTCCCAGTACTTCTGAATCTGATAGTGCCCGTATTGTCCCAGGTCAACATTTCCCAGGACAGGTTCCCCAAACAGCGAGGACAGGACGATCACAAAAACGGTGCAGAGTATGTTCCAAGAGGGGAATCCGAAAGGACACAATTTACCATTGTGAAACCTGCCATAAGAAACCTGGCCTTTGCATTAAGGATTGTTTCAAAGCATACCATACGTCCACAAATTAATAAAATTTGTTTATACCCTGTTGACACAACACACTTTTATAAATCTGATGTACCCCGCACATCTTACATATAACACCACATTATAAATTCATAAACCAGTAAAACAAAAAGCATTATAATCAATACTATAAACTATGCCTCTAGATAAATTAATTCAGGGGTGTAGATTCAAAAATGGTGGTCACTTGTGAGGGGTTTCCAATGTTTAGGAACATCAGGGGCTCTGCAAATGCAAAATGACGCCCGCAGACCATTCCATCAAAGTCTGCAATCCAAAACGGCACTCCTTCCATTCTGAGCCCTGCCGTGCGCACAAACAGTGGTTTTCCCCCACATATTGGGTATCGGCATATTCAGGAGAAAATGTGCCACAACTATAGTGGTTTATTTTTTCCCATTACCTTTGTGAAAATAAAAAAATTAGGGCTAAAAGATCATTTTTGTGGAAAAAATGTGATTTTTTTTTTCACGGCTCTACGTTCTAAACTTCTGTGAAGCACCTGGCGGTTCAAAGTGCTCACCACACAGCTACATAAGTTCAAAAAAGGGTCTAGTTTCCAAAATGGGGTCACATGTGGGTGTTTTCCTATGTTTAGGCACATAGGGGGCTCTTCAAACGCAACATGGCGTCCACTCTCAATTTCAGCCAATTTTGCATTCAAAAAGTCAAAAGGCGCTCCTTCCCTTCCGAGCCCTGCTTTGCGCCCAAACAGTGGTTTTCCCCCACATATGGGGTATCGGCATATTCAGGAGAAATTGTTCAACAATGTTAGTGGACCATTTTCTCCTTTTACACTTGTGAAAATAAAAAAATTGTTGCTAAAAGATCATTTTTGTGGCAAAAATGTGATTTTTTTTTGACGGCTCTACGTTATAAACTTCTGTGAAGCACCTGGGGGTTCAAAGTGCTCACCACACAGCTACATAAATTCGTTAAAGGGTCTAGTTTCCAAAATGGGGTCACATGTGGGGTTTTTCCAATGTTTAGGCACATCAGGGGCTCCTCAAACGCAACATGGCGTCCACTCTCAATTTCAGCCAATTTTGCGTTCAAAAAGTCAAAAGGCGCTCCTTCCCTTCCAAGCCCTGCTTTGCGTCCAAACAGTGGTTTTCCCCCACATATGGGGTATCAGCGTATTCAGAAGAAATTGCTCAACAATGGTAGTGGACCATTTTCTCCTTTTACACTTGTGAAAATAAAAATATTGTTGCTAAATGATCATTTTCATGGCAAAAACGTGTTTTTTTTTTCACGGCTCTACGTTATAAACTTCTGTGAAGCACCTGGGGGTTCAAAATGCTCACCACACAGCTACATAAGTTCGTTAAAGGGTCTAGTTTCCAAAATGGGGTCACTTGTGGGGGTTTTCCAATGTTTAGGCACATCAGGGGCTCTTCAAATGCAACATGGCGTCCACTCTCAATTTCAGCCAATTTTGCGTTCAAAAAGTCAAAAAGCGCTCCTTCCCTTCCGAGCCCTGCTGTGCGCCCAAACAGTGGTTTTACCCCACATATGGGGTATCGGCGTATTCAAGAGAAATTGCTCAACAATGTTCGTGGACCATTTTCTCCTTTTACACTTGTGAAAATAAAAAAAACTTGTTGCTAAAAGATAATTTGCATGGCAAAAATGTGATTTTTTTTTCACGGCTCTATGTTATAAACTTCTGTGAAGCACCTAGGGGTTCAAAGTGCTCACAACACAGCTACATAAGTTCGATAAAGGGTTTAGTTTCCAAAATAGGGTCACTTGTGGGGTTGTCCAATGTTTAGGCACATCAGGGGCTCTTCAAAGGCAACATGGCGTCCACTCTCAATTTCAGCCAATTTTGCGTTCAAAAAGTCAAAAGGCGCTCCTTCCCTTCCAAGCCCTGCTTTGCGCCCAAACAGTGGTTTTCCCCCACCTATGGGGTATCGGCGTATTCAGGAGAAATTGTTCAACAATGTTAGTGGACCATTTTCTCCTTTTACACTTGTGAAAATAAAAATATTGTTGCTAAATGATCATTTTCATGGCAAAAATTTGATTTTTTTACACGGCTGTACGTTATAAACTTCTGTGAAGCACCTGGGGGTTCAAAATGCTCACCACACAGCTACATAAGTTCGATAAAGGGTTTAGTTTCTAAAACGGGATCACTTGTGGGGGTTTTCCAATGTTTAGGCACATCAGGGGCTCTTCAAATGCAACATGGCGTCCACTCTCAATTTCAGCCAATTTTGCGTTCAAAAAGTCAAAAGGCGCTCCTTCCCTTCCGAGCCCTGCTGTGCGCCCAAACAGTGGTTTTACCCCACATATGGGGTATCGGTGTATTCAGGAGAAATTGTTCAACAATGTTAGTGGACCGTTTTCTCCTTTTACACTTGTGAAAATAAAAAAATTGTTGCTAAAAGATCATTTTCGTGGCAAAAATGTGATTTTTTTATTTCACGGCTCTACGTTATAAACTTCTGTGAAGCACCTGGGGGTTCAAAGTGCTCACCACACAGCTACATAAGTTCGTTAAAGGGCCTAGTTTCCAAAATGGGGTCACTTGTGGGGTTTTCCAATGTTTAGGCACATCAGGGGCTCTTCAAATGCAACATGGCGTCCACTCTCAATTGCAGCCAATTTTGCTTTCAAAAAGTCAAAAGGCGCTCCTTCCCTTCCAAGCCCTCCTGTGCACCCAAACAGTGGTTTTCCCCCATGTATGGGGTATCGGCGTATTCAGGAGAAATTGCTCAATAATGTTAGTGGACCATTTTCTCCTTTTACACTTGTAAAAATAAAAAAATCATTGCTAAATGATAATTTTCGTGGCAAAAATGTGATTTTTTTTCACGGCTCTACGTTATAAACTTCTGTGAAGCACCTGGGGGTTCAAAATCCTCACCACACAGCTACAAAAGGTCGATAAAGGGTCTAGTTTCCAAAATGGAGTCACATGTGGGGGTTTTCCAATGTTTAGGCACATAGGGGGTTCTTCAAACGCAACATGGCGTCCACTGTCAATTTCAGCCAATTTTGCATTCAAAAAGTCAAAAGGCGCTCCTTCCCATCCAAGCCCTGCTTTGCGCCCAAACAGTGGTTTTCCCCCACATATGGGGCATCGGCGTATTCAGGAGAAATTGTTCAACAATGTTAGTGGACCATTTTCTCCTTTTACACTTGTGAAAATAAAAAAATTGTTGCTAAAAGATCATTTTCGTGGCAAAAATGTGATTTTTTTTTGACGGCTCTACGTTATAAACTTCTGTGAAGCACCTGGGGGTTCAAAGTGCTCACCACACAGCTACATAAATTCGTTAAAGGGTCTAGTTTCCAAAATGGGGTCACATGTGGGGTTTTTCCAATGTTTAGGCACATCAGGGGCTCCTCAAACGCAACATGGCGTCCACTCTCAATTTCAGCCAATTTTGCGTTCAAAAAGTCAAAAGGCGCTCCTTCCCTTCCAAGCCCTGCTTTGCGTCCAAACAGTGGTTTTCCCCCACATATGGGGTATCAGCGTATTCAGAAGAAATTGCTCAACAATGATAGTGGACCATTTTCTCCTTTTACACTTGTGAAAATAAAAATATTGTTGCTAAATGATCATTTTCATGGCAAAAATTTGATTTTTTTACACGGCTGTACGTTATAAACTTCTGTGAAGCACCTGGGGGTTCAAAATGCTCACCACACAGCTACATAAGTTCGATAAAGGGTCTAGTTTCTAAAACGGGATCACTTGTGGGGGTTTTCCAATGTTTAGGCACATCAGGGGCTCTTCAAATGCAACATGGCGTCCACTCTCAATTTCAGCCAATTTTGCGTTCAAAAATTCAAAAGGCGCTCCTTCCCTTCTGAGCCCTGCTGTGCGCCCAAACAGTGGTTTTACCCCACATATGGGGTATCGGTGTATTCAGGAGAAATTGTTCAACAATGTTAGTGGACCATTTTCTCCTTTTACACTTGTGAAAATAAAAATATTGTTGCTAAATGATCATTTTCATGGCAAAAATTTGATTTTTTTACACGGCTGTACGTTATAAACTTCTGTGAAGCACCTGGGGGTTCAAAATGCTCACCACACAGCTACATAAGTTCGATAAAGGGTCTAGTTTCTAAAACGGGATCACTTGTGGGGGTTTTCCAATGTTTAGGCACATCAGGGGCTCTTCAAATGCAACATGGCGTCCACTCTCAATTTCAGCCAATTTTGCGTTCAAAAAGTCAAAAGGCGCTCCTTCCCTTCCGAGCCCTGCTGTGCGCCCAAACAGTGGTTTTACCCCACATATGGGGTATCGGTGTATTCAGGAGAAATTGTTCAACAATGTTAGTGGACCGTTTTCTCCTTTTACACTTGTGAAAATAAAAAAATTGTTGCTAAAAGATCATTTTCGTGGCAAAAATGTGATTTTTTTATTTCACGGCTCTACGTTATAAACTTCTGTGAAGCACCTGGGGGTTCAAAGTGCTCACCACACAGCTACATAAGTTCGTTAAAGGGCCTAGTTTCCAAAATGGGGTCACTTGTGGGGTTTTCCAATGTTTAGGCACATCAGGGGCTCTTCAAATGCAACATGGCGTCCACTCTCAATTGCAGCCAATTTTGCTTTCAAAAAGTCAAAAGGCGCTCCTTCCCTTCCAAGCCCTCCTGTGCACCCAAACAGTGGTTTTCCCCCATGTATGGGGTATCGGCGTATTCAGGAGAAATTGCTCAATAATGTTAGTGGACCATTTTCTCCTTTTACACTTGTAAAAATAAAAAAATCATTGCTAAATGATAATTTTCGTGGCAAAAATGTGATTTTTTTTCACGGCTCTACGTTATAAACTTCTGTGAAGCACCTGGGGGTTCAAAATCCTCACCACACAGCTACAAAAGGTCGATAAAGGGTCTAGTTTCCAAAATGGAGTCACATGTGGGGGTTTTCCAATGTTTAGGCACATAGGGGGTTCTTCAAACGCAACATGGCGTCCACTGTCAATTTCAGCCAATTTTGCGTTCAAAAAGTCAAAAGGCGCTCCTTCCCATCCAAGCCCTGCTTTGCGCCCAAACAGTGGTTTTCCCCCACATATGGGGCATCGGCGTATTCAGGAGAAATTGTTCAACAATGTTAGCGGACCATTTTCTCCTTTTACACTTGTGAAAATAAAAATATTGTTGCTAAATGATCATTTTCATGGCAAAAACGTGATTTTTTTTTCACGGCTCTACGTTATAAACTTCTGTGAAGCACCTGGGGGTTCAAAATGCTCACCTCACAGCTACATAAGTTCGTTAAAGGGTCTAGTTTCCAAAATGGGGTCACTTGTGGGGTTTTCCAATGTTTAGGCACATCAGGGGCTCTTCAAATGCAACATGGCGTCCACTCTCAATTTCAGCCAATTTTGCGTTCAAAAAGTCAAAAGGCGCTCCTTCCCTTCCGAGCCCTGTTGTGCGCCCAAACAGTGGTTTTACCCCACATATGGGGTATCGGCGTATTCAAGAGAAATTGCTCAACAATGTTTGTGGACCATTTTCTCCTTTTACACTTGTGAAAATAAAAAAAATTGTTGCTAAAAGATAATTTTCATGGCAAAAATGTGATTTTTTGCACGGCCCTACGTTATAAACTTCTGTGAAGCACCTAGGGGTTCAAAGTGCTCACTACACAGCTACATAAGTTCGATAAAGGGTTTAGTTTCCAAAATGGGGTCACTTGTGGGGTTGTCCAATGTTTAGGCACATCAGGGGCTCTTCAAAGGCAACATGGCGTCCACTCTCAATTTCAGCCAATTTTGCGTTCAAAAAGTCAAAAGGCGCTCCTTCCCTTCCAAGCCCTGCTTTGCACCCAAACAGTGGTTTTCCCCACATATGGGGTATCGGCGTATTCAGGAGAAATTGTTCAACAAGGTTAGTGGACCATTTTCTCTTTTTACACTTGTGAAAATAAAAATATTGTTGCTAAATGATCATTTTCATGGCAAAAACGTGATTTTTTTCACATCTCTACGTTATAAACTTCTGTGAAGCACCTGGGGGTTCAAAATGCTCACCACACAGCTACATAAGTTCGTTAAAGGGTCTAGTTTCCAAAATGGGATCACTTGTGGGTTTTTTCCAATGTTTAGGCACATCAGGGGCTCTTCAAATGCAACATGGCGTCCACTCTCAATTTCAGCCAATTTTGCATTCAAAAAGTCAAAAGGCGCTCCTTCCCTTCCGAGCCCTGTTGTGCGCCCAAACAGTGGTTTTACCCCACATATGGGGTATCGGCGTATTCAAGAGAAATTGCTCAACAATGTTCGTGGACCATTTTCTCCTTTTACACTTGTGAAAATAAAAAAATTGTTGCTAAAAGATAATTTTCATGGCAAAAATGTGATTTTTTTTTCACGGCTCTATGTTATAAACTTCTGTGAAGCACCTGGGGGTTCAAAGTGCTCACCACACAGCTACATAAGTTCGTTAAAGGGCCTAGTTTCCAAAATGGGGTCAGTTGTGGGGTTGTCCAATGTTTAGGCACATCAGGGGCTCTTCAAAGGCAACATGGCGTCCACTCTCAATTTCAGCCAATTTTGCGTTCAAAAAGTCAAAAGGCGCTCCTTCCCTTCCAAGCCCTGCTTTGCACCCAAACAGTGGTTTTACCCCACATATGGGGTATCGGCGTATTCAGGAGAAATTGTTCAACAATGTTAGCGGACCATTTTCTCCTTTTACACTTGTTAAAATAAAAATATTGTTGCTAAATGATCATTTTCATGGCAAAAACGTGATTTTTTTCACATCTCTACGTTATAAACATCTGTGAAGCACCTGGGGGCACTGTGTAAGCGCCGGCCGGCCGGAAAGCAGAGCACAGCGGTGACGTCACCGCTGTGCTTTCCGGCTGGCGCTTACACAGTGCAGAGAAGCACAGCGCCGGGGGACAGACACTGGAATGTAAGTATGTAGTGTTTTTTTTTTTATGTTTACGCTGGTAACCAGGGTAAACATCGGGTTACTAAGCGCGGCCCTGCGCTTAGTAACCCGATGTTTACCCTGGTTACCAGGGGACTTCGCATAGTTGGTCGCTGGAGAGCTGTCTGTGTGACAGCTCTCCAGCGACGCTGCAGCGATCGGGATCGTTGTCTAGATCGCTGCAGCGTCGCTAAATGTGACGGTACCTTAACAGCGGCTACAGCAGTACATTCAGCAGCTGGAGGGCAGGTTGTCCGCTCTTGTGCATTCGACCTCTGCTGTGGATGTTGTCGCAGTAGCAGCGCATAAACAAAAAAAGCACCACAAACTGACCATACAGTCCAATGTAATGTAATTTAATTTTATTACTATAAAATTAAAGTAAAGCCGGGATCACATACAGCGAGATACGGGCGAGTCTCGCAGGTTAAAACCAAGCTCTGGCACCGGCACTCCAGAGCAGAGCGTGCAGCCGCATAGCAATACTTGGAGCTGCATGCTCCGCTCCGGAGTGCCGGTGCCAGAGCTTGTTTTTAACCTGTGAGACTCGTCCGTAACTCACTGTAGTGTGACTCTGGCCTAAAGGAGATAAAACAATTGGAAAATAAATACAGGTAGAAAATAAAGGTACAGACAACAATGCAAATATAAAAATTATGCAAGAAAAGGGACGCACACCCAGGAGTAAAACAAGATGAAAAATGAAGTTGGGTGAAACACAACGGTGTATGAAAAAAAAACAAACACAAAAATCACTAAAAATTGAAAAACAATTGTACCCACACAAAATTAAACAAAAAAAAAAACCTCAAGTGCAATATCACAAATGTCACCCTTGTATGAAAAAAAACATGGGTATGAGTGTAAACAAGCAAAAAATCAGTAAAATTGCATAAATGTATGAAACACACGTTATGCTGAAGTGAAGAGGTCTAATAATATAATAAGATGAATGATTGGTGAGACACTCAAAAAATAATGTGGAGTAAGTGTAATAGTGAAAGGAGGGACAGATGATCACAGTGTAAGTGTAACGGTTAATGTTCAAGTAGCAAATAACTTACAGTGAGACTGGAGATCCCTCCCTGGCTCCTGGATGGTGTCCTCCATAACTTGCATTTCGGCTTTTTGCCTTAGTCAGGGGGTGGGGTCTGTTTGTGGTGCTTTTTTTGTTTGTGGTTGTAATTGCCCGACTGTCCACATAATTTTACACTGGTCCGGCTCCTTGGTAGTAGGTACTATATTTGATTTCACTCTAGATTCACTTTGCACTATTATTCCCTCACTACCACGTAGCATTCCTTTGTTTTCGTTATTGAGTAGCAGCTCATGCAGCCTCTGAAGCTGTGTCTCGTATGTCCACTGCAGTCTCTGTTCCATCCCTCTCTCATCTCCCTCTGCCTGACAAGTTCACAGGTGACAGCAATGCCTGTAGGGGTTTCCTGAACCAGTGTGCTATACATTTGGAGCTACTGGCATCACGTTTCCCATCTGAGTGGGCCAAAGTGGGATTTGTGATCTCCCTGTTGTCTGACAGAGCGTTGGAGTGGGCAACGCCGCTGTGGGAGTGCAGTGATCTGGTGATGCAGAGCGGCTCGTCCTTCCTGAGCGCTCTGAAGCAGGTCTTTTTAGCACCTCGTGTCACCCACGATATCGTGCTCCAACTGCTGGCTTTAACCCAGGGCTCATCCATGGTCAGTCACTACGCTGTGCAAACTCAGGACATCTGGGATTGCAAACAGGATGCCATAAGGCCTCTAAGAAGAGAATGAGGTTCTCTCCTGGTGCGCATCGCTGTCCCGCTCCTGTCTTTGTGCCCGGTGACTTAGTGTGGCTCTCTGCTCATAATATTAAGCTGTGCATAGAGTCCACTAAGTTCACTCCTCATCTTTTAGGTCCTCTTAAAGTCCTTGAGCAAGTAAATCTTGTGGTATATCACCTGTCCCTCCCGCCACGCTTGAATATCACCGACACTTTTCAAGTCTCCCTCTTGAAACCCGTTCATATGTCTGTTTTCTGAGTCATCTGCTGAGACTTCGGGAACATCTTTGGACGATTTTGAGGTGAACACAATAGTCGGTTCCAAGGTGGTGCATGGTAAAAAGTTTTTTTGATCAACTGGAAGGGTCATGGACCAGAGGATAGGTCCTGGGGCCGGTTGACCATATCCGTTCCCCTCAGCTTGCCGGGGAGGTGCTAGGAGAGTGTAATGTTAGACGTTGGGATTCTTCCTCTGCACAGGATAGATCCCAAGCCCTATCTTCCTCTGCGGTCTCCCATTCAGTCCCGACTGCAGTGGATGCTGCTAAGCAAACACGTCGGTCTCTTTGTCTTGCTCAGACTCAGTCTGTAAGCATGGTTACCGCTGCTTCTCCAGGTTCAGCTATGGTAGCTAATAATAGACAGCAGTGAGCGATCTCTCCTAAAGGTACCGTCACATTAAGTGACGCTGCAGCGATATAGACAACGATGCCGATCGCTGCGTCGCTGTTTCGTCGTTGTGTGGTCGCTGGAGAGCTGTCACACAGACAGCTCTCCAGCGACCAACGATGCCGAAGTCCCCGGGTAACCAGGGTAAACATTGGGTTACTAAGGGCATGGCCGCACTTAGTAACCCGATGTTTACCCTGGTTACCAGTGTAAATGTAAGAAAAACCAAATACTACATACTTACATTCCGGTGTCTGTCGCGTCCCCCGGCGTCCGCTTCCCTGCACTGTGTAAGTGCCAGCCCTAAAGCAGAGCGGTGACGTCACCGCTGTGCTCTGCTTTACGGCCGGCCAGCGCTGACACAGTGCAGGGAAGCGGACGCCGGGGGACGCGACAGACATCGGAATGTAAGTATGTAGTGTTTGGTTTTTTTTACATTTACAATGGTAACCAGGGTAAATATCTGGTTACTAAGCACGGCTCTGCGCTTAGTAACCCGATGTTTACCCTGGTTACCAGTGAAGACATCACTGAATCCGTGTCACACACACCGATCCAGCGATGTCAGCGGGTGATCCAGCGACAAAATAAGGTGCTGGCCTTCTAGCTCCGACCAACGATGTCACAGCAGGATCCTGATCGCTGCTGCGTGTCAAACACAACGATATCGCTATCCAGGACGCTGCAACATCACGGATCGCTATCGTTATCATTGTTAAGTTGTTCAGTGTGAAGGTACCATAAGACTAAGTCCAGAATTCACTCTACTGAGCATGCTCGCGAGGCGAGATCTTATTGGTGGTCAGCCGTCACATGCTCAGGTCCTGGTCCGGCTTCTGATTGGCCCATGAGCAAGGTCCTGTCTGATTGACAAAATCTATAAAAGGATCTTTATAAGGATCATTTATGTTCTGTGAGAGTGTGGAATCTAATGGTAGTGTGGACTTGTTTGCATGTGTACAGGGCAGGCCTAGAGCCTTTAGAATTCTGGCACCTCTGGAGAAGAGATTGTGTGGGTTCAGGGCTGGCGTTTAGCCTTTAGAATTCCGGCTTCTCTAGAGAGGAGTTCTGCATGTGCACGCTCTGTATTTGAGTCCACTACCGGTTCCCTTGCATCATTGAGGTAGCGAACACCTGTGAAATTAACAGGATTCGTGTTTTGCATATAAACAACTCTGTGGCTGCGTGATTATAACACAGCCCTGCTGCAGAGTATCTTTCTGTCACTGTGTGCGATTGGCACAGCACGTGTTTCAGGACTGAATGACATTTAATTCAGTGCTGGCAAACTATACGTTCGCTGCTTTGTTTCGCTATTGAACTTACAAGCTGCAGTTTACCATCCCTGCACGGTGGACCCTGGGTGGCGAACCCACTTTATTATTATATTTTATTTAATGCATTCCGCCAACCCTAACAATGTAGTTATAGGAATTTAGTCCCTTTTGCACCTTGTAATTTATACAGTGGTCCCCATCTTGTTTTTTAAATAATCCAATTTGTGTTATCTCTAATTCTTATTGTTATATTTTATGTGTGCAGGTACTCTTTTGCACATAGTGCAAATGTTTTTGCCAATTCACCTCCAATAAAGGAATTTTATCTTTATATAATATTGTCCCTTTTTCACATTTTTGTAGATATTATTTATTATTTATTATAATGTTTCTATTATTTTTGTTTTCCATCGTAATCCACATCTAGGGCTTAGCTTTACTTATTTTTTAGTGGTTTCCACGTAGTGTGTTGTTTTTGGACGTACAGATAGATTTTTTAATATTATTATAGATACATACATTTTATTATATATTTATTTTATAAATACATATATTTTATTCTATATTTTTATATTTTTTTATTCATTTATTTTTATCTATTACGTCTATTAGTTTTGGTTACAGCTCCGCAATGTCTTCTTATGATGTCAGTCTAGCAACTGTATCTTGGAAATTAACATGTAAGCTCACTTAGGCATAAAAGATCAGAGAAACACATAATGCAAATTCCTAGGTAAACGGATAGTATCCACCATTTAGAGAAGCGGCTGATTTTAATCTATTGTGTATGAGAACCTTTACTTTAAAGCCTACTATAGAAAAAAAATACATATTTTCACATGAAAATATGGCTGGTTTTATTTACATACATACGACAGCCTTTAACCCCTTAGTGACAGAGCCAATTTGGTACTTAATGACCGAGCCAATTTTTACAATTCTGACCATTGTCACTTTATGAGGTTATAACTCTAGAATGCTTTAACAGATCCCACTGATTCAGAGATTGTTTTTTCGTGACATATTGTACTTCATGTTAGTGGTAACATTTCTTCGATATTACTTGCGATTATTTATGAAAAAAATGGAAATATGGCGAAAATTTTAAAAATTTTGCCATTTTCAAACTTTGTATTTCATGCCCTTAAATCAGAGAGATATGTCACAAAAAATAGCTAATAAATAACATGTCCCACATGTCTACTTTACATCAGCACAATTTTGGAAACTATTTTTTTTTTTAGGGAGTTATAAGGGTTAAAAGTTGACCAGCAATTTCTCATTTTTACAACACCATTTTTTTTTTAGGGACCACATTTGACAAGTGTGACACCATTCTAAAAACTGCACCCCTCAAGGTGCTCAAAACCACATTCAAGAAGTTTATTAACCCTTTACGTGCTTCACAGGAACTGAAATAATATGTAAGGAAAAAATGAACATTTAACTTTTTTTTGCAAAGATTTTACTTCAGAACCATTTTTTTTATTTTGTTGTGCAATTTCTCCTCAATACGCCAATACCCCATATGTGGGTGTAAACCACTGTTTGGGCACACCACAGAGCTTGGAAGAGAAGGAGCGCTGTTTGACTTTTTCAATGCAGAAGTGGCTGGAATTGAGATCGGATGCCATGGCACGTTTAGAGAGCCCCTGATGTGCCTAAATAGTGGAAACGCTCCACAAGTGACACCATTTTGGAAACTAGACCTCTTAAGGAACTTATCTAGATGTGTGGTGAGCACTTTGAACCCCCAAGTGCTTCACAGAAGTTTATAACGTAGAACCGTGAAAATAAAAAATCATTTTTTATACAAAAATGATCTTTTCGCCCACAAATTCTTATTTTCACAAGGGAGAAATTAGACCACAAAATTTGTGCAATTTCTCCTCAGTACGTCGTTACCCCATATGTGGGGGAAAACCACTGTTTGGGCGCACCGCAGAGCTTGGAAGAGAAGGAGTGCCGTTTGACATTTTCAATGCAGAATTGGCTGGAATTGAGATCGGACGCCATGTCGTGTTTGGAGACCCCTGATGTGCCTAAACAGTGGAAATCCCCCACAAGTGACACCATTTTGAAAACTAGACCCATTACGGAACTTATCTAGATGTGTGGTGAGCAATTTGAACCCCCAAGTGCTTCACAGAAATTTATAAAGTAGAGCCGTGAAAATAAAAAATCCTTTTTTTTTCCCTCAAAAATGATTTTTTATCCAGCATTTTTTTATTTTCTCAAGGGTAACAGGAGACATTGGACCCCAAAATTTGGATCAGTTTGTCCTGAGAATGCCGCTACCCCATATGTGCGGGGGCACTGTTTAGGCACACATCGGGGCTTGGAAAGGAAGGAGTGTCACTTGGAATGCAGACTTTGATGGGATGGTCTGCGGGCGTCATGTTGCATTTTCAGAGCTCCTGATGTACATAAATAGTAGATACCCCTTGCAAGTGACCCCATTTTGGAAACTAGACCCCCAAAGAGCTTATCTAGATGTGTGGTGAGCACTATGAACCCCCAACTGCTTCACATATGTTTATAATGAAGAACCACGAAAATAAAAAAAATCATATTTTTTGCACAAAAATGATCTTTTCACCCCCAAATCTTTACTTTCACAAGGGTAACAGGAGGAATTGGACCCCAAAATTTATTGTGCAATTTATGCTGAGTAGGCAGATACCCCATATGTGGGGGGGCACTGTTTGGGCACACAACGGGGCTTGGAAGGGAAGGAGCGCCGCTTGGAATGCAGACTTTGATGGGATGGTCTGCGGGCGTTATGTTGCGTTTGCAGAGCCCCTGATGTACCTAAACAGTAGAAACCCCCCACATGTGACCCCATTTTGAAAACTAGACCCCCAAGGAACTTATCTAGATGTGTGGTGAGAACTTTGAATGCCCAAGTGCTTCACAGAAGTTTATAATGCAGAGTCGTGAAAATAAAAAATATTTTTTTTCCACAAAAAAGATTTTTTTAGCACCCAAATTTTTACTTTCACAAGGGTAACTGGAGAAATTGGACCCCAAAATTTATTGTGCAATTGATGCTGAGTAGGCTGATACTCCATATGTGGGAGGGACCACTGTTTGGGCGCACGGCAGAGCTTGGAAGGGAAGGAGCGCAGTTTTGGAATGCAGACTTTGATAGAATGGTCTGCGGGTGTTATGTTGCGTTTGCAGAGCCCCTGATGTACCTAAACAGTAGAAACCTCCCACAATTGACCCCATTTTGGAAACTAGACCCCCCAAGGAACTTATCTAGATGTGTGGTGAGAACTTTGAATGCCCAAGTGCTTCACAGAAGTTTATAATACAGAGTCGTGAAAATAAAAAATATTTTTGTTTTCCACAAAAAAGATTTTTTTAGCCCCCCAATTTTTATTTTCACAGGGGTAACAAGAGAAATTGGACCCCAAAAGTCGTTGTCCAATTTATCCCGAGTACGCTGATTCCCCATATGTGGGGGTAAACCACTGTTTGGGCACATGGCAGAGCTCCGAAGGGAGGGAGCACTATTTGACATTTTGAGCGCAAAACTGGCTGTCGCATTTGGAGACCCCCTGATGTACCTAAACAGTGGAAACCCCCCAATTCTAACTCCAACCCTAACCCCAACACACCCCTAACCCTAATCCCAACCCAATCCATAATCCTAATCAGAACCCTAACGATAATCACAACCCTAACCCCAAAACAATCCTAATCCCAACCCTAACCATAACCCTAATCAAAACCCTAAATCCATCACACCCCTAATCCTAATCTCAACCCTAACCTCAAACCTAACCCTAATCCCAATACACCCCTAACCCTAATCCCAACCCTAACCTTAACCCTAATCCCAAACCTAACCCTAATCCCAAATGTAACCCTAATGCCAACCCTAACCCTAATACCAACCCTAATCCAAACCCTAATTCTAATCCCAACTCTAACCCTAACTTTAGCCGCAACCCTAGCCCTAACTTTAGCCCCAACCCTAACCCTAGCTTTAGCCCAACTCCTCTAGCTGCCGGCCGGCAGATCACGGCGTGCGCACTGCGCATGCGCCCGCAATTTTCTTACCGGATGAAGAAACTGGCTGCCAGGAGGGGACGCAGGAGGACCCAGGGACACTGGTAAGTATAACAGGGTCCCCGAATCCCCCTATTTCTCTGTCCTCTGATGTGCAATCACATCAGAGGACAGAGAATGATACATCACTTATTTTGCGGCCGCCAGTAAACAGTTAATTACCGGCGGTCGCAAAACAGGGGTCGGTAAAAACCGACCCCGATCATGTTGTTTGGGGTCTCGGCTACCCCCGGCAGCCGAGACCCCAAAGATCTTCCGGGTGCCGGCTGGCGGGCGCACTACGCATGCTCCAGCCAAATTTTGGACGGAACAAGATGGCGGCGCCCATCGGGAGCCATGAGGAGCACCGGAGGAGACAGGTGAGTATTGGGGGGCAATCGGGGACCCCATTTCTCTGTCCTCTGATGTGCGATCACAATGGTGGACAGAGAAATTAAATGGGAAATCGCGTTTTTTGGGGGTTTTTTTGCGACCGCCGGTAAACAATTAATTACCGGCGATCGCAACCCGGGGGTCGGTAAAAACCCCCCGAATCATGTTCTCTGGGGTCTCGGCTACCCCCGGCAACCGAGACCCCTGAGAAAATCCGACTCTGGGGGGCACTATTCACTTTTTCCACAGCGCCGTTAATTAACCCTCGTGATTTGATGTATGAGTGTTCTGTAGGAAGATCGATCTTGTGGAAGCTCAGATATGTGTTTCAGAGTCTTCTCTGCCATTACTTTGACTGTATCAAGCCATTGCTGGTTTTTCTCTTTCCCTTGTTCCTACTAGGCTTCTGACTATGATGTCCTTTTCCTAGGATTCCTCTCTTGCCATAATGTGTCCAAAGTAGGCAATTCGTAGCTTGCTTCGAGACATGTCTAGCTTGATTTATTTCAAAATTGATTTGGTTGTTCTTCTTGCCATCCATGATATTGATAACATCCTTCTTCAGCACCACATATTGAAGGTGACGATTCTTCTCCTGTCTAGTTTATCATCTACATTTGGCATCCTTATGTTACCACAGAAATAACCAAACGATGTACACACATTACTTACACATCATTGTATAAACTATGCTTCACACATTTCACAGCTTACAAAATTAACAGTTATGCTTTGGAGCGCCCCCACGTGTAGGGCAATGGGGTACTCAGCACCGGGTCCCTCTGTCTCGGTTCTGGGGATGTCACGGTGGCCCGACCCGGTCCGTGGCCCTTCTGAGGGGCGTCCAATTAAAGGTGAAGTTTGTCTGGTGTTCGTGACGCCGCCTGTGGTATTCAGTCAGGGTGACCGACGCTGCTAGGGGTCCGCTGGGGTGATGGAATGGCAGCTAGATGGTATACCTTCCCACAGGTGAAGTAGGTCCCCAGGGCTTCCCTGATGTATAGGTAGTGATGGTGGACGTTGTAAGGCGCAATGAATAACGAGGACACAAAGGTTGCAGTCTCTTTACCTTTTACTGAAGACTTCAGCGTCCACAGTCCAGAGTACCGTTCACAGGGCAGGCAGTGTCTGGCTGGTCCGAAGGCACATCCAGAGTTCCCTTGTCCAGGTGGAAATCAGTAGCCTTCCTACTAGCGCCTTTGTGTTGTAGTACCTCCCTGCTGAGCACCATGGGATAGTCCTCACAACTTTCGTGAACGTTTCTGATGTTCTCTCTCTGTCCCCCAGATGGTATGGATAGGACAACCCGTATGACGGGGTAGGCCTGGAGCTTATTTATAGGGACCCTAGAGACGCCCCTCTCCCACAATTTGCCTCTGTGTCCTCTTAGGTATTTAGGTCGGGCAGCTAACTTGGAATTAACTGTCCTGCCGGTCTCTGAAGTAATGCGTAGAGTCAATTACTCCCTCAGTGTTCCGGCCACTGGCTACGCGCCTCAGAAGGAGGCTGCCGATCTTGGGGCAGAACTCCTCCTGGTATTATCTCCTTGTGCTGTGAGCTCGTTGCTCACTCACCACAACATACTTCGCTTTGTGTCCTTTCTTAGGATGCTGCTGCAATGGAGTGCAGGCGCAGCTCCGTAATGTTCTATTTCGTGCTTGACCTCTGTCTGCAGCTCAGATGTTCCTCCTCCTTCCCCTGTCTGCCTGACCGGTCCTCTCTGGGTCTAACCCAGGTAGCTCCTGACTCGATGTTATCGAGTCGAAGCCCAGTCTGCTTCTCTCTCACTTCCTATCCCACCCACCAGTTTTACCCGTGTGTGAGGAGTGCCCTAATAGATAGAAGCAATGCTCCCCCTGGTGGACTGGAGTGTGAAGTGTAGTGTGTGACTGTGATACCTGGCAAGGTGAGCTCCTTTAGTACCATCAGACGTAATATCACTCCCCCTGGTGGAAGAATGACATTACTGCAGCAACCAGGACTCTGGGGCGCTGCAATTGTTTCATACATTTTTGCTACTTTTCCAAAATTATCGACAGATAGATGATTTCACACACAAAAAAGAAATGATTATAAAAACATAGGTCTACCTCTAAGCCTTCTTTCCATTGCTAATATTGGATTGTTTTCTAGCAATATGGTAGAACAAAAACTTAATTATTTGTTTATAATTTAGGAAAAGTAAAAGAATGTTTTACACAGCTGATGAAGGATACATCCGAAATGCGCGTCGGGATGTGCACCGCACCTTTTTCTTGGAACCACTGCCACACCTCTTTCCCAGGTAATGCTCATCTTCAGTACTATTCGTTGTGTATACCGATGTATATAATTATCTCTATTTTTTTTTGGTTTAGTCCCTGACCCCTGGTATCATTCTGTGGGACTTTGAATTATGTGATTTGAGCAGTAGCAATATCACTCATATATTAGATATATTATTATAGACAATTATTGTCTGCCATGTATTTTGATTATTATATATGTATCTTTGTGTGGCATAATATTTTGGTATCAATTGGGACCTATCTGTGCCACCAATATTTAATTATTTTACTGTGATGTATTTATAGGAATTTAGTCCCTTTTGCACCTTATTATTTATACAGTGGTTCCCATCTTATTTTTAAACAATCCAATTGTGTTTTCTCTAATTCTCATTGTTATATTTTATGTGTGCGGGCACTCTTTTGCACATAGTGCCAATGTTTTTGCCAATTCACCTCCAATAAAGCATTTTTATCATTATATAATATTGTCCCTTTTTCACATTTTTGTATATATTACACTGGTCTGCGACTAAAAAGCTGTTTGATTATTTTCATCTAATTTCCATGTATTTTGGTGTGCTGAAAACGAAAAAAATATTGAAAAAAATCCTGGATGTCAGGATTTGCCACAAAATGCAAAATTCTCTTCAAATTTAGTATATTTTTCTCAATTTTTGATTGATGAAGCACTTCGTAAAATCACTTCCAAAAGATGGAGAATGCTTCAAATACTTGGTCACCAAGTTTCCAGGCCTCTCAAAGGCAAAATTGAAGGAAGGTGTGTTCGGCGGACCACACATTAGAAGGCTTATAGCTGATCAAGAGTTTATCAATACCATGACGCATCCTCAAAAAGAAGGGTGGTTTGCATTTAAAGAGGTCGTAGAGAAATTTTTAGGCAATAACAAAGACCCTGACTGCAAAAAAATCGTCGGACGAATGCTGAAAGCATTTCGAGCTTTAGGTTGCCTGATGAGTTTGAAAGTGCATTTCCTCCATTCCCACCTTGACAACTTTCCTGAAAATTTGGGAGCTGTGAGTGAAGAGCAAGGTGAACGATTCCACCAGGACATTAAAGAGATGGAAAGAAGATACCAGGGAAGATGGAGCATTACAATGATGGCAGACTACTGTTGGACGCTTCAGAGAGACATTCCAGATGCTACTCACAAGCGTAAATGTACCAAGAGAAGCCTCACAGGGAAGAAGAATCGATTTTAGTGTGTGTTAGTGAGCTCATTGCAGTTAAAAAAATGATTTTCATGAAACATTTGTAATAAAAAATTAATTTTATGAGTCTATTTTCATTTATTTTGAGGTATTGTCTTATTTAACATAGTTACTTAAATTGTCAGAAAACGTGATGTCCTATGACAAAACGGAGGTCATTTCCGGATTCAGCGCACTTAAAAACATAAAGATTACGTGGAATAACTAAAACAGCTCTTGAAAAATTTTTTGGGGCAGACCTGTTATTTATTATTTATTTATAATGTTTCTGTTATTTTTATTTTCCATTGTAATCCACATCCAGGGCTTAGGTTTACTAATTTTTGAGTGGTTTCCACTCAGTGTGTTGTTTTTCGACGTACAGATAGATTTTTTACTATTATTCTAGATACATACATTTTATATATAGTATATTTTATTTTATATTTTTATACACTGCTCAAAAAAATAAAGGGAACACTAAAATACCACATCCTAGATATCACTGAATGAAATATTTTAGTTGCAAATCTTGGTTCATTACATAGAGGAATGTGTTGAGAACAATAAAACATAAAAATGATCGCCTGTATCACCTCCCTACAATGCCTGGGCATGCTCCTGATGAGGCGGCAGATGGTCTCCTGAGGGATCTCCTCCCAGACCTGGACTAAAGCATCCTCCAACTCCTGGACAGTCTATGGTGCAACGTGACCTTGATGGATGGTGCGAGACATGATGTCCCAGATGTGTTCAATTGGATTCAAGTCTGGGGAACGGGCGGGCCAGTTCCATAGCTTCAATGCCTTCATCTTGCAGGAATTGCTGACACACTCCAGCCACATGAGGTCTGGCATTGTTCTGCATTATGAGGAACCCATGGCCAACCTCACCAGCATATGGTCTCACAAGGGGTCTGAGTATCTCAACTCAGTAACTAATGGCAGTCAGGCTACCTCTGGCGAGCACTTGGAGGGGTGTGCGGCCCTCCAAAGAAATGCCACACCACACCATTACTGACCCACTGCCAAACTGGTCATGCTGAAGGATGTTGCAGGCAGCAGATCGCTCTCCACGGAGTCTCCAGACTCTGTCAAGTCTGTGACATGTGCTCAGTGTGAACCTGCTTTGATCTGTGAAGAGCAAAGGGCGCCAGTGGTGAGTTCGCCAATCCTGGTGTTCTGTGGCAAATGCCAAGCATCCTGCATGGTGTTGGGCTGTGATTACAACCCCCATCTGTGGACATCAGGCACTCAAACCATGATCATGGAGTTGGTTTCCAACCGTTTGTGCAGACACAGGCACATTTTTGGCCTGTTGGAGGTCATTTTGCAGGGCTCTGACAGTGCTCCTCCTATTCCTCCTTGCACAAAGGCTGAGGTAGCGGTCCTGCTGCTGGGTTGTTGCCCTCCTACGGCCCCCTCCACATCTGTTGCACTGGCCTGTCTCCTGGTAGCGCCTCCAGCCTCTGGACACTATGCTGAGAGACACAGCAAACTTTCTTGCCACAGCTCGTATTGATGTGCCATCCTGGATAAGCTGCACCACCTGAGCCACTTGTGTGGGTTGTAGAGTCCGTCTCATGCTACCACAAGTGTGAAAGCACAACCAACATTCAAAAGTGACCAAAACATCAGCCAGAAAGCATTGGTACTAGATGTGGTCTAGGGTCCCCACATGCAGAACACTCCTTTGAGTATGTCTTGATAATTGCTAATAATTTCCATCTGTTGCCTATTCCATTTGCACAACAGCATGTGAAATTGATTGTCAAACAGTGTTGCTTCCTAAGTGGACAGTTTGATTTCACAGAAGTTTGATTTACTTGGAGTTAAATTCTGTTGTTTAAGCGTTTCCTTTATTTTTTTGAGCGGTGTATTTTTTTAGTCATTTATTTTTTATCTATTACGTCCATTTGTTTTGATTACAGCTCCGCAATGTCTACTTATGATGTCTGTCTAGCAAATATATCTTTGAAATTAACATGTAAGCTCACTTAGACCTAAAAGGTCGGAGAAACACATAATGCAAATTACAAGTGTTACAGAACCCCCCAGCACCCAGAATATGTTATGCAGGTATTTGTATATATAATAGGTTCCATGTGAGATATATGTCCCTAATGCATCAGCCCACAGGCTGCGCCCCTGGGCAGAGGAGACAAGATATCCCCCTTCTGACCTCCCCCACCTTTGTAATTCCCACAGTAAATATCAGCAGGCTCCGGCCCCCTGCGGCTATTGTAATGTATGTCTGGCCTGCCACTTTTGAATGGACCTGCCCTCTGTATCTGTTGTTACATATATTCTGTGTTCTGTGAATAAGCTGTTGTGAGACTGGAAATACGTGGAGAAGCAGTCAGCTTTTATATGCTCTCATGTAATCAAGGAATTCCAGCCAGCATCCTTCATTCAGACTCAAGCCAATGCAAAGTGGACCTCCTGAAACATGGGGTGGTACTGAAAGAGGTACCCCAGCTTGGTAGACCCCGTTACAACAAGGTAGACGAAACTTATCTACATTAACCTTTACTGTAAAGCATATTACAGAATTTTTTTTTTCACACACTACACATCTATAAAATTAACAATTATGATAGTTTCCTTAATTTTTAGCTACTTCTCCAAAATTGTAATCAAACAGATTATTGCACACCTATAAATAAAATAAAAAAACATAGCCCTCCTCTATATCTCTTCAAAGCCTCCTTTCCATCACCAATATAGGTGTGTTTCCTAGCATTATGGTGGAAAAAATATTTAGTTATTTGTTTATAATTTAGGAAAAGTAAAAGAATGTTTTACACAGCTCCGCAATGTCTACTTCAGACGTCAGTCTAGCAAATATATCTTTGAAATTAACCTTTTAGCTCACAGAGACCCAAAAGCTTGGAGAAACATGTAACGCAAATTACAAGGTAGGAAAAACTTATATACATTAATCTTTACTGTAAAGAATATTATAGAAAAAAACATTTTCACACACTACACATCTATAAGGTTAACAATTATGATAGCTTCCTTGATTTTTAGCTACATTACCAAAATTGTAAACAAACAGATTATTGCACACCTAAAAATAAAATTAAAAAACATAGGCCTCCTCCATATCCCCTCAAAGCCTCCTTTCCATCGCCAATATACAGGGTGGGCCATTTATATGGATACACCTAAATAAAATGGGAATGGTTGGTGATATCAACTTTCTGTTTGTGGCACATTAATATATGAGAGGGAGAAAACTTATCAAGAAGGGTGGTGACCATGGCGGCCATTTTGAAGTCAGCCATTTTGGATCCAACTTTCTTTTTTTCAATGGGATGAGGGTCATATGACACATCAAACTTATTGAGAATTTCACAAGAAAAACATTGGTGTGCTTGGTTTTAACATAACTTTATTGTTTCATGAGTTATTTACAAATTTATGACCACTTATAAAATGTGTTCAAAGTGCTGCCCATTGTGTTGGATTGTAAATACAACCCTCTTCTCCCACTCTTGACACACTGATAGGAACACTGCAGAAGAAATGCTAGCACAGGCTTCCAGTATCCATTGTTTCAGATCCTGCACATCTCGTATCTTCATAGCATAGACCACCACATAGACCACCACATTAAGGGTGTCAGGTCTGAGCATTCCTACATGAACAGTTTCCTGCAAAGTGGATTGATCACCGTGGGTCAGTTGAATGGCCACCAAGGTCTCCCAATCTGAGCACCTTAGACTTTTATCTTTGTGGTCATCTGAAGGCAATTGTCTGTGCTGTGAAGATACGATGTGCAGCATCTGAAACAATGGATACTGGAAGCCTGTGCTAGCATTTCCTCTGCGGTGTTGCTATCAGTGTGTGAAGAGTGGGAGAAGAGGGTTGCATTGATAATCCAACACAATAGGCAGCACTTTGAACATATTTTATAAGTGGTCATAAACTTGTAAATAACTCATGAAATAATAAAGTTATGTTAAAACCAAGTACACCACTGTTTTTCTTGTCAAATTCTCAATAAGTTTGATTT
Organism: Ranitomeya variabilis; assembly: GCF_051348905.1. Taxonomy (NCBI): domain Eukaryota; kingdom Metazoa; phylum Chordata; class Amphibia; order Anura; family Dendrobatidae; genus Ranitomeya; species Ranitomeya variabilis. The sequence goes on along the minus strand of NC_135232.1, from coordinate 818,992,000 downwards.
GTCACATGACCCTCTTCCTGTTGGAAAAAATAAAGTAAATAATAAAGTTGGAACCACAATGGCCGAATTCAAAATGGCTGCCATGGTCACCACCCATCTTGAAAAGTTTCCCCCCTCCCATATACTAATGTGCCACAAACAGCAAATTGATATCACCAACCATTCCCATTTTATTTAGGTGTATCCATATAAATGGCCCACCCTGTAGGTCTGTTTCCTAGCATTTTGGTAGAAAAAAAAACCTCACTGATTTCTTTAGGAGAAGTAGAAGAATCTTTTACACAGCTCCGCAATATCTACTTAAGACTTCTCTCTAGCATATATACCGTATTTTTCGGCGTATAAGACAACTTTTTAACCCCTCAAAATCTTCTTAAAAGTCGGGGGTCGTCTTATACGCCGGGTACAGACAAATGTGCATATGGTGGGTGGGGGGGGGAGTGGTCCCGATGACGAAGAAAGGGGGCGTCTCACAGGAAAGTGTGAGTGGAGTAGCCCCGTTACCTCATTGCGGCAGCATGGGGGTCTCTGTGCTGCGGAGCGGCGACTCCTCATTGTGGTAGCATAGGGTTTCTGTGCTGGGAGGAGCAGCTCCTCTTCGTGCCGTGGGGGCTCTGTGCTGTGGGGCGGTGCATCTTCTTGCAGCGTCGGGGCTCCTCCGGCATCTCCTCAAGGCCCAGAGGCACCGGCAGCTCCATTGCTGCGATGCGGTGGCCTCCAGGAAAATGGCCGCTGGGGGCGGCGCATGCTCAGATTCAGATCTCATCCCGAGATCTCAGGAGACGAGATCTGAATCTGAGCATGCGCCGCCCCCAGCGGCCATTTTCCCGGAGGCCACCGCATCGCAGCAATGGAGCTGCCGGTGCCTCCGGGCCTTGAGGAGATGCCGGAGGAGTCCTGACGCTGCAAGAAGATGCACCAAAACACGGCACGAAGAGGAGCTGCCGCTCCCAGCACAGAAACCCTATGCTACCGCAATGAGGAGCCGCCGCTCCCCAGCACAGAGACCCCCACGCTGCCGCAATGAGGTAATAGGGGGCTACTCCACTCACACTTTCCTGTGAGACGCCCCCTCTTCATCATCGGGACCAATCCCCACCCCAAAAGGCACATTAGTCACCGGCCCAATAAGACGACATACGGCATATAAGACCCCCGACTTTTAAGAAGATTTCATATTTTAACTGGAAAAGTTGGGGGATCGTCTTATACGCCCAGTCGTCTTATATGCCGGAAAATACGGTATTTTTGAAAACATTATTTTGGCTCACTTAGACCTAACAGATCGGATAAACACGTAATGCAAATTTCAAGGTAGAGGGATCTTATCCACATTTACAGAAGCAGCTGACTTTAGTCTTTTGTGCATGGAATCTTTTACTTTTAAGCAAAAAAATACAGAAAGACAAATTTTCATACATTCTACATATTTAACCCCTTTCTGACATTGGACGTACTATCACGTTGAGGTGGGGTGGGCCCGTATGACCACCGACGGGATTGTACGTCCAGCGCGATCGGCGGCGCTCACGGGGGAGTGCAGACGATCGCGGCCGGGTGTCAGCTGACTATCGCAGCTGACATCCGGCACTATGTGCCAGGAGCGGTCACGGACCGCCCCCGGCACACCGCGATCAAACATGATCGCGGTGTGCCAGCGGTACAGGGAAGCATCGCGCAGGGAGGGGGCTCCCTGCGTGCTTCCCTGAGACCCCCGGAGCAACGCGATGTGATCACGTTGCTGCGAGGGTCTCTTACCTCCTCCTCGCTGCAGGTGCCCGGATCCAAGATGGCCGTGGCATCCGGGTCCTGAAGGGAGGGAGGTTGCTTACCAAGTGCCTGCTCAGAGCAGGCGATTGGTAAGCCTGCAGTGCTGTGCAAACTGTCAGATCAGCGATCTGTGATGTCCCCCCTGGGACAAAGTAAAAAAATAAAAAAAAAATTTTCACATGTGTAAAAAAAAAAAACCTAAATAAAGAAAAAAAAAAATGTATTCCCATAAATACATTTCTTTATCTAAATAAATAAAAAACAATAAAAGTACACATGTTTAGTATCGCCGCATCCGTAATGACCCCACCTATAAAACTATATCACTAGTTAACCCCTTCAGTGAACACCGTAGGGGAAAAAAAAAACGAGGCAAAAAACAACGCTTTATTATCATACCGCCGAACAAAAAGTGGAATAACACGCGATCAAAGAGACGGATATAAATAACTATGGTACCGCTGAAAACGTCATCTTGTCCCGCAAAAAACGAGCCGTCATACAGCATCATCAAAGAAAAAATAAAAAAGTTATAGTCCTCAGAATAAAGCGATGCCAAAATAATTATTTATTCTGTAAAATAGTTTTTATCGTATAAAAGCGCCAAAACATAAAAAAAATATAAATGAGGTATCGCTGTAATCGTACTGACCCGAAGAATAAAACTGCTTCATCAAATTTACCAAACGTGGAATGGTATAAACGCTTCCGCCAAAAGAAATTCATGAATAGCTGTTTTTTTGTCATTCTACCTCACAAAAATCGGAATAAAAAGTGATCAAAAACTGTCACGTGTCCGAAAATGTTACCAATAAAAACGTCAACTCGTCCCGCAAAAAACAAGACCTCACATGACTCTGTGGACCAAAATATGGAAAAATTATAGGTCTCAAACTGTGGAGACGCAAAAACTTTTTTGCTATAAAAAGCGTCTTTTAGTGTGTGACGGCTGCCAATCATAAAAATCCGCTATAAAAAAATCCTATAAAAGTAAATCGAACCCCCCCTTCATCACCCCCTTAGTTAGGGAAAAATAATAAAATTAAAAAAATGTATTTATTTCCATTTTCCCATTAGGGTTAGGGCTAGGGTTAAGGCTAGGGTTAGGGCTAGGGTTAGGGTTAGGGTTGGGGCTAGGGTTGGAGCTAAAGTTAGGGTTAGGGTTGAGGCTAAAGTTAGGGTTAGGGTTGGGGCTAAAGTTAGGGTTAGGGTTTGGATTACATTTATGGTTGGGATTAGGGTTGGGATTAGAGTTAGGGGTGTGTCAGGGTTAGCGGTGTGGTTAGGGTTACCGTTGGGATTAGGTTTAGGGGTGTGTTTGGATTAGGGTTTCAGTTAGAATTGGGGAGTTTCCACTGTTTAGGCAAATCAGGGGCTCTCCAAACGCGACATGGCTTCTGATCTCAATTCCAGCCAATTCTGCATTGAAAAAGTAAAACAGTGCTCCTTCCCTTCCGAGCTTTCCCGTGCGCCCAAACAGGGGTTTACCCCAACATATGGGGCATCAGCGTACTAGGGACAAATTGGACAACAACTTTTGGGGTCCAAGTTCTCTTGTTACCCTCGGGAAAATATAAATTTGGGGGGCTAAAAATCATTTTTGTGGGAATAAAAAGGATTTTTTTATTTTCACGGCTCTGCGTTATAAACTGTAGTGAAACACTTGGGGGTTCAAAGTTCTCACAACATATCTAGATAAGTTCCTTGGGAGGTCTAGTTTCCAATATGGGGTCACTTGTGGGGGGTTTCTACTGTTTGGGTACATCAGGGGCTCTTCAAATGCAAGTGATGCCTGCAAACCAATCCATCTAAGTCTGCATTCCAAATGGCGCTCCTTCCCTTCCGAGCTCTGCCATGCGCCCAGTGGTTCCCTCCCACATATGGGGTATCAGCATACTCAGGACAAATTGGACAACAACTTTTGGGGTCCAATTTCTCTTGTTATCCTTGGGAAAATACAAAACTGGGGGCTAAAAAATCATTTTTGTGGAAAAAAATATTTTTTATTTTCACGGCTCTGTGTTATAAACTGTAGTGAAACACTTGGGGGTTCAAAGTTCTCACAACACATCTAGATAAGTTCCCTGGGAGGTCTAGTTTCCAATATGGGGTCACTTGTGGGGGGTTTCTACTGTTTGGGTACATCAGGGGCTCTGCAAATGCAACGTGACGCCTGCAAACCAATCCATCTAAGTCTGCATTCCAAATGGCGCTCCTTCCCTCCTGAGCTCTGCCATGCGCCCAAACAGTGGTTCCCCCCCACATATGGGGTATCAGCCTACTCAGGACAAATTGGACAACAACTTTTGGGGTCCAATTTATCCTGTTACCCTTGTGAAAATGCAAAACTGGGGGCTAAAAAATCATTTTTGTGAAAAAAAAGTTTTTTTATTTTCACGGCACTACGTTATAAACTGTAGTGAAACACTTGGGGGATCAAAGCTCTCAAATCACATCTAGATAAGTTCCTTAGGGGGTCTACTTTCCAAAAGAGTGTCACTTGTTAATGTTTAGGCACATCAGGGGCTCTCCAAACGCGACATGGCGTCCCATCTTAATTCCAGTCAATTTTGCATTGAAAAGTCAAATGGCGCTCCTTCCCTTCTGAGCTCTGCCATGCGCCCAAACAGTCGTTTACCCCCACATATGGGGTATCGGCGTACTCAGAACAAATTGCACAACATCTTCTGTGGTCTAATTTCTCCTCTTACCCTTGGGAAAATAAAAAATTGGGGGCGAAAAGATAATTTTTGTGAAAAAAATATGATTTTTTATTTTTACGGCTCTGCATTATAAACTTCTGTGAAGCACTTGTTCGGTCAAAGTGCTCACCACACATCTAGATAAGTTCCTTAAGGGGTCTACTTTCCAAAATGGTGTCACTTGTGGGGGGTTTCAATGTTTAGGCACATCAGGGGCTCTCCAAACACAACATGGCGTCCCATCTTAATTCCAGTCAATTTTGCATTGAAAAGTCAAATGGCGCCCCTTCCCTTCCGAGCTCTGCTATGCACCCAAACAGTGGTTTACCCCCACATATGGGGTATCAGCGTACTCAGGACAAATTGCACAACAACTTTTGGGGTCCAATTTCTTATCTTACCCTTGGGAAAATAAAAAATTGGGGGCAAAAATATATTTTTTGTGAAAAAATATGATTTCTTATTTTTACGGCTCTGCATTATAAACGTCTGTGAACACTTGTTGGGTCAAAGTGCTCACCACACATCTAGATAAGTTCCTTAAGGGGTCTACTTTCCAAAATGGTGTCACTTGTGGGGGGTTTCAATGTTTAGGCACATCAGGGGCTCTCCAAACACAACATGGCATCCTATCTTAATTCCAGTCAATTTTGCATTGAAAAGTCAAATGGCGCTCCTTCCCTTCCGAGCTCTGCTATGCGCCCAAACAGTGGTTTACCCCCACATATGGGGTATCGGCATACGCGTACTCAGGACAACTTGCACAACAACTTTTGGGGTCTAATTTCTTATCTTACCCTTGGTAAAATAAAAAATTGGGGGCAAAAAGATAATTTTTGAGAAAAAATATGATTTTTTATTTTTACGGCTCTGCATTATAAACTTCTGTGAAGCACTTGGTGGGTTAAAGTGCTCACCACACATCTAGATAAGTTCCTTAGGGGGTCTACTTTCCAAAATGGTGTCACTTGTGGGGGGTTTCAATGTTTAGGCACATCAGGGGCTCTCCAAATGCAACATGGCATTCTGTCATGATTCTCAATGGCGAGAGAACATAGCCCAGCATATATGAGAACTAGCTCTTGGAAGATGGAAACTATACTGACCATGAACTAAACCTGCCGCACAACTAGAAGTGGCCGGGTAGCATGCCTACGTTTTTTAACCCTAGATGCCCAGCGCCAGCCGGAGAACTACCTAATCCTAGCAGAGGAAAAGACAGTCCTGGCTCACCTCTAGAGAAATTTTCCCAAAAGGCAGACAGAGGCCCCCACATATATTGGCGGTGATTTTAGATGAAATGACAAACGTAGTATGAAAATAGGTTTAGCAAAATCGAGGTCCGCTTTCTAGATAGCAGGAAGACAGAAAGGACACTTTCATGGTCAGCAGAAAACCCTATCAAAACACCATCCAGAAATTCCTTTAAGACTCTAGCATTAACTCATAACACCAGAGTGGCAATTTCCGATCACAAGAGCTTTCCAGACACAGTAACGAAACAGCAGCTGTGAACAGGAACAAAATGCAAAAACACACAAGGACAAAAGTCCAACTTAGCTGGGAGTTGTCTAGTAGCAGGAACAAGCACAGAAGGCTTCTGATTACATTGTTGACCGGCAAGAAACTGACAGAGGAGCAAGGTTATATAGCGACTCCCACATCCTGATAGGAGCAGGTGAACAGAGGGGATGATGCACACAAGTTTAATTCCACAAGTGGCCACCGGGGAAGCCCAGAATCCAATTTCACAACAGTACCCCCCCCCTCAAGGAGGGGGCACCGAACCCTCACCAGAACCACCGGGGCGATCAGGATGAGCCCTATGAAAGGCACGGACAAGATCGGAGGCATGAACATCAGAGGCAGTGACCCAAGAATTATCCTCCTGACCGTATCCCTTCCATTTGACCAGATACTGGAGTCTCCGTCTGGAAACACGAGAGTCTAAGATCTTTTCCACAACGTACTCCAACTCACCCTCAACCAACACCGGAGCAGGAGGCTCAACGGAAGGCACAACCGGTACCTCATACCTGCGCAACAATGACCGATGAAAAACATTATGAATCGAAAAGGATGCAGGGAGGTCCAAACGGAAGGACACAGGGTTAAGAATCTCCAATATCTTGTACGGGCCGATGAACCGAGGCTTAAACTTAGGAGAAGAAACCCTCATAGGGACAAAACGAGAAGACAACCACACCAAGTCCCCAACACAAAGCCGAGGACCAACACGACGACGGCGGTTGGCAAAAAGCTGAGTCTTCTCCTGGGACAACTTCAAATTGTCCACCACCTGCCCCCAAATCTGATGCAACCTCTCCACCACAGCATCCACTCCAGGACAATCCGAAGATTCCACTTGACCGGAGGAAAATCGAGGATGAAACCCCAAATTACAAAAAAACGGGGACACCAAGGTGGCAGAGCTGGCCCGATTATTGAGGGCGAACTCCGCCAAAGGCAAAAAAGCAACCCAATCATCCTGATCCGCAGACACAAAACACCTCAAATATGTCTCCAAGGTCTGATTAGTCCGCTCGGTCTGGCCATTAGTCTGAGGATGGAAAGCAGACGAAAAAGACAAATCTATGCCCATCCTAGCACAGAATGCCCGCCAAAATCTAGACACGAATTGGGTCCCTCTGTCAGAAACGATATTCTCAGGAATACCATGCAAACGAACAACATTTTGAAAAAACAGAGGAACCAACTCGGAAGAAGAAGGCAACTTAGGCAAGGGAACCAGATGGACCATCTTAGAGAAACGGTCACACACCACCCAGATGACAGACATCTTCTGAGAAACAGGCAGATCCGAAATAAAATCCATCGAGATGTGCGTCCAAGGCCTCTTCGGGATAGGCAAGGGCAACAACAATCCACTAGCCCGAGAACAACAAGGCTTGGCCCGAGCACAAACGTCACAAGACTGCACAAAGCCTCGCACATCTCGTGACAGGGAAGGCCACCAGAAGGACCTTGCCACCAAATCCCTGGTACCAAAGATTCCAGGATGACCTGCCAACGCAGAAGAATGAACCTCAGAGATGACTCTACTGGTCCAATCATCAGGAACAAACAGTCTACCAGGTGGGCAACGATCAGGTCTATCCGCCTGAAACTCCTGCAAGGCCCGCCGCAGGTCTGGAGAAACGGCAGACAATATCACTCCATCTTTAAGGATACCTGTGGGCTCAGAATTACCAGGGGAGTCAGGCTCAAAACTCCTAGAAAGGGCATCCGCCTTAACATTCTTAGAACCCGGTAGGTACGACACCACAAAATTAAACCGAGAGAAAAACAACGACCAGCGCGCCTGTCTAGGATTCAGGCGCCTGGCAGACTCAAGGTAAATTAAATTTCTGTGGTCAGTCAATACCACCACCTGATGTCTGGCCCCCTCAAGCCAGTGACGCCACTCCTCAAAAGCCCACTTCATGGCCAAAAGCTCCCGATTCCCAATATCATAATTCCGCTCGGCGGGCGAAAATTTACGGGAAAAAAAAGCACAAGGTCTCATCACGGAGCAGTCGGAACTTCTCTGCGACAACACCGCCCCAGCTCCGATTTCAGAAGCGTCGACCTCAACCTGAAAAGGAAGAGCAACATCAGGCTGACGCAACACTGGGGCGGAAGAAAAGCGGCGCTTGAGCTCCCGAAAGGCCTCCACAGCATCAGGGGACCAATCAGCAACATCAGCACCCTTCTTAGTCAAATCAGTCAATGGTTTTACAACATCAGAAAAACCAGCAATAAATCGACGATAAAAGTTAGCAAAGCCCAAAAATTTCTGAAGACTCTTAAGAGAAGAGGGTTGCGTCCAATCACCAATAGCCTGAACCTTGACAGGATCCATCTCGATGGAAGAGGGGGAAAAAATGTATCCCAAGAAAGAAATCTTTTGAACCCCAAAAACACACTTAGAACCCTTCACACACAAGGAATTAGACCGCAAAACCTGAAAAACCCTCCTGACCTGCTGGACATGAGAGTCCCAGTCATCCGAAAAAATCAGAATATCATCCAGATACACAATCATAAATTTATCCAAATAATCGCGGAAAATGTCATGCATAAAGGACTGGAAGACTGAAGGGGCATTTGAAAGACCAAAAGGCATCACCAAATACTCAAAATGGCCCTCGGGCGTATTAAATGCGGTTTTCCACTCATCCCCCTGCTTGATTCGCACCAAATTATACGCCCCACGGAGATCAATCTTAGAGAACCACTTGGCCCCCTTTATACGAGCAAACAAATCAGTAAGCAGTGGTAACGGATATTGATATTTAACCGTGATTTTATTCAAAAGTCGATAATCAATACACGGCCTCAAAGAGCCGTCTTTCTTAGACACAAAGAAAAAACCGACTCCTAAGGGAGATGACGAAGGACGAATATGTCCCTTTTCCAAGGACTCCTTTATATATTCTCGCATGGCAGCGTGTTCAGGCACAGACAGATTAAATAAACGACCCTTAGGGTATTTACTACCCGGAATCAAGTTTATGGCACAATCGCACTCCCGGTGCGGAGGTAGTGAACCAACCTTGGGTTCTTCAAAAACGTCACGAAAGTCAGACAAGAATTCAGGAATCTCAGAGGGAATAGATGATGAAATGGAAACCAAAGGTACGTCCCCATGAGTTCCTTTACATCCCCAGCTTAACACAGACATAGCTCTCCAGTCGAGGACTGGGTTATGAGATTGCAGCCATGGCAATCCCAGCACCAAAACATCATGTAGATTATACAGCACCAGAAAGCGAATAACCTCCTGGTGATCCGGATTAACACGCATAGTCACTTGTGTCCAGTATTGTGGTTTATTACTAGCCAATGGGGTGGAGTCAATCCCTTTCAGAGGTATCGGAGCCTCCAGTGGCTCCAAATCATACCCACAGCGTTTGGCAAAGGACCAATCCATAAGACTCAAAGCGGCGCCAGAGTCGACATAGGCGTCCGCGGTAATAGATGACAAAGAACAAATCAGGGTCACAGATAGAATAAACTTAGACTGTAAAGTGCTAATTGAAACAGACTTGTCAGGCTTCTTAGTACGCTTAAAGCATGCTGATATAACATGAGTTGAATCACCACAATAGAAGCACAACCCATTTTTTCGTCTAAAATTCTGCCGCTCGCTTCTGGACAGAATTCTATCACATTGCATATTTTCTGGCGTTTTCTCAGTAGACACCGCCAAATGGTGCACAGGTTTGCGCTCCCGCAGACGCCTATCGATCTGAATAGCCATCGTCATGGACTCATTCAGACTCGCAGGCACAGGGAACCCCACCATAACATCCTTAATGGCATCAGAGAGACCTTCTCTGAAAATCGCCGCCAGGGCGCACTCATTCCACTGAGTAAGCACAGACCATTTGCGGAATTTTTGGCAGTATATTTCAGCTTCATCTTGCCCCTGAGACAAGGACATCAAGGCCTTTTCCGCCTGAAGCTCTAAATGAGGTTCCTCATAATGCAACCCCAAGGCCAGAAAAAACGCATCCACATTGAGCAACGCAGGATCCCCTGGTGCCAATGCAAAAGCCCAGTCTTGAGGGTCGCCCCGGAGCAAGGAAATTACAATCCTGACCTGCTGTGCAGGGTCTCCGGCAGAGCGAGACTTCAGGGACAAAAACAATTTGCAATTATTTTTAAAATTTTGAAAGTGAGATCTATTCCCCGAGAAGAATTCAGGCAAAGGAATTCTAGGCTCAGACATAGGTGCATGAACAACAAAATCTTGCAAATTTTGTACCTTTGTGGCGAGATTATTCAAACCTGTAGCTACACTCTGAAGATCCATTTGAAACAGGTGAACACAGAGCCATTCAAGGATAAGAAGGAGAGAAAGAGAGGAAGGCTGCAGTATAGGCAGACTAGCAAGTGATTCAATTAAGAGCACACTCAGAACTAGAGGGAAAAAAAAAAAAAAAAAAAAATTGTAGCAGACTTCTTTTTTCTCTCCTTTCTCAGCCAGTAATTTAACCCTTTTTTTGGGCCGGTCAAACTGTCATGATTCTCAATGGCGAGAGAACATAGCCCAGCATATATGAGAACTAGCTCTTGGAAGATGGAAACTATACTGACCATGAACTAAACCTGCCGCACAACTAGAAGTGGCCGGGTAGCATGCCTACGTTTTTTAACCCTAGATGCCCAGCGCCAGCCGGAGAACTACCTAATCCTAGCAGAGGAAAAGACAGTCCTGGCTCACCTCTAGAGAAATTTTCCCAAAAGGCAGACAGAGGCCCCCACATATATTGGCGGTGATTTTAGATGAAATGACAAACGTAGTATGAAAATAGGTTTAGCAAAATCGAGGTCCGCTTTCTAGATAGCAGGAAGACAGAAAGGACACTTTCATGGTCAGCAGAAAACCCTATCAAAACACCATCCAGAAATTCCTTTAAGACTCTAGCATTAACTCATAACACCAGAGTGGCAATTTCCGATCACAAGAGCTTTCCAGACACAGTAACGAAACAGCAGCTGTGAACAGGAACAAAATGCAAAAACACACAAGGACAAAAGTCCAACTTAGCTGGGAGTTGTCTAGTAGCAGGAACAAGCACAGAAGGCTTCTGATTACATTGTTGACCGGCAAGAAACTGACAGAGGAGCAAGGTTATATAGCGACTCCCACATCCTGATAGGAGCAGGTGAACAGAGGGGATGATGCACACAAGTTTAATTCCACAAGTGGCCACCGGGGAAGCCCAGAATCCAATTTCACAACAGCATTCCATCTCAATTCCTGTCAATTTTGCATTGAAAAGTCAAATGGCGCTCCTTCCGTTCCGAGCTCTGCGGTGCGCCCAAACAGTGGTTTACCCCCACATATGGGGTATCAGCGTACTCAGCACAATTTGTACAACAACGTTTGGGGTCCATTTTCTCCTGTTACCCTTGGTAACATAAAACAAATTGGAGCTGAAATAAATTTTGTGTAAAAAAAAATTAAATGTTAATTTTTATTTAAACATTCCAAAAATTCCTGTGAAACACCTGAAGGGTTAATAAATTTCTTGAATGTGGTTTTAAGCACCTTGAGGGGTACAGTTTTTAGAATGGTGTCACACTTGGGTATTTTCTATCATATAGACCCCTCAAAATTACTTTAAATGAGATGTGGTCCCTAAAAAAAATGGTGTTGTAAAAATGAGAAATTGCTGGTCAACTTTTAACCCTTATAACTCCCTAACAAAAAAAAATTTGGGTTACTAAACTGTGCTGATGTAAAGTAGACATGTGGGAAATGTTACCTATTAAGTATTTTGTGTGACATATCTCTGTGATTTAAGGGCATAAAAATTCAAAGTTGGAAAATTGCGAAATGTTCAAAATTTTCGCCAAATTTCCGTTTTTTCACAAATAAACGCAAGTTATATCGAAGAAATTTTACCACTATCATGAAGTACAACACGTCACGAGAAAACAGTGTCAGAATCGCCAAGATCCGTTGAAGCGATCCAGAGTTATAACCTCATAAAGGGACAGTGGTCAGAATTGTAAAAATTGGCCCGGTCATTAACGTGCAAACCACCCTTGGGGGTAAAGGGGTTAAGCTTAATTATGACAGTTACATTGCATTTTAGCTACTTTCCAAAATTATCAAAAAATACTGTAGATCATTGCACACACAAAGAAGAGTATAAAAAAAGACATAGGTCTCCTCCATATCCCCTCAAAGCTTCCTTTCCATCGCCAATGTAGGGGTGTTTTCTAGAATTTTAGTTGAAACAAAATCTCAATTATTTGTTTTTAAAATAGGAAAAGTGGAAGAACAATTTATACAGCTCCACAATGTCTAACTTCAGACATGTGTCTAAGATAGATATCTTTAAAAGTAATCTTTTAGCTCACTTAGACCTAAAAAATCAGAGAAACACGTAATGCTAATTCCAAGGTAGACGTATCTTATCCACATTTAGAGAAGCCGCTGATTTTAGTCTATTGTGTATGAGAACCTTTAAAGCCTATTACAGAAAAAAATACATATTTTCACATGAAAAAACGACTGATTTTATTTAAATATGTATGACAACTTTAAAGGTTTAAAGCCCATGACATAAAAAAAAAACATATTTTCATAAAAAAAATGTAATAACCTTTGGATCAATCATGAACCTTCTTGATTTGATGTATGAGTGTTCTGTAGGAAGATCGATCTTGTGCAAGCTCAGATAGGTCCTTCAGGGTCTTCTCTGCTATTACTTTCACTGTATCTAGCCATTGCTGTTTTTTCTCCTTCCCTTGTTCCAACTAGGCTTACGCCTACGCATCATCTTGCGCATGACGCAAACAAAAACACTGCGTGTGTATGCGTTTAAATGAGTTTTGGCATGCCTTTACATTTTTTATTCGCATGGTGGAGGCGGTGACATCATTTTCTGTACATGCGCAGTCTAAAGTATGCATGCGTATCGAACGCATGCGTACGCATGTCCTTGCGTACCAATGCGTTACCATAGATGGTAATGTGTTTTTTGACGGAATCATCCGTCAAAATATTTGGCGGCTCAAAAAATATGTGTTGTGTTCGCCGGACACCACCACACACAGCAAAACGATGCATGCGTACGCATCCGCATGCGAACCCATGGAAAAACATGTCTCTGCGTACACAATATTAAAGATATGTACGCATGACGCATGCAGATGTACGCGGATCACACACTGCACACACAAACGTTAATGTGAACCCGGCCTTATCTCTCTATTATTGTCTGCCATGTATTTTGATTATTATATATATATCTTTGTGTGGCGTAATATTTTAGTATCATTCAGGACCTATCTATCCCACTATTATTTAATTATTTTATTGTGATGTATTTATAGGAATTTAGTTTCTTTTGCACCTTATAATTCATGTTTTTAAATAATCCAGTTGTGTTTTCTATAATTCTGTAGCAAACGAAAAAACAGATCAGGCACTCACCCAACGTAGCTGTGATTAATGTCCTTTATTCGCTGAACTCAGCGTTTAGACTTCCATGGAGAGGCGGCAGGAGAATGAACAAAAGAGGGTGCGGGGAAACAGGTGAGGACGACGGCCGTTTCACACGAATGTGCTTCCACGGGTCCAAGTGCAAACAACACACATGTCACTTCCTTTTAAGGGGATGGACAATAACGTGAAAATGTACAAATGTGCTCAAAATAATTAAAAGTACAATTTGCAATAGATAAGCATACAAAGACATATTACGATCGCAACTAAGCGATCAATAGATAATTTATCTAAAAAGTTTATGGCTGCAAGTATATCATGTATTTTTTCTATAAGAACACCGCCATATCAAGCTTGTCATTCAAGCCAATTGGACCCTGAGCGTTGGTGTTTAAAATCCACCTTGCTTCATGTTGAAGTAACATTTTATTCCGGTCACCTCCTTGGGGTGGGGGTTTGACCATTTCCAGACCTGCAAACCGCAGGACTTCGGGATTTGCACCATGTCGGTTTTTTATATGCTCAATTAGCCGCAATGAGCCTTTCCCTGTGGAAATTGATTTGTAATGTTCCCTAAATCTAGTGATCAGGGGGCAGATGGTTTTACCGATATAGAAGAATTGGCATGGACAATAAATTATATATACTACATATTTGCTTCTACATAAAATGAAATCCCGAACCGTGTGTATTGTCGCACCTATACAGAGGGGATTTTGCGTTAGGTGAAAGTGGCAGTAATTACAGTTTCCACATTTGTGGTTTCCCTGCGGCAACGATTTTTCTAACCAATTGAGATTTTCAGGTAGAAGGCGGTTACGGACCAAAAGATCACCAAGATTTTTGGTACGTTTATAAGCGAATTGTGGTTCTAGAGTGGTAATTTTAGAGAGATCTCTATCGCTTTGCAAGACGTGCCAATTTTTTCTTATTGCCGAGTATATTTCTCTGTCCATTTGACTATGAGTAAACGCAAAGGTGAACTTTTGTTGATTTTGTATCCCTTGTTGCGTTTTTTTACGATTTTTTAACAGCGCATTTTGTGACAATTTTTCTACTCTACGTTCAGCATCTATCAATATACTAGCAGGATAGTTTCTTTTTAGGAACCCTGTTTTAAGCTCTGCAATTTGCTCCTTAAAGATTGTATCATTGTTGTTTATCTTTCTATAACGAACCATTTGACTATACGGTATGCTTTTTCTTGTTCTCCACGGGTGTGCACTATTATAATGAAGTAAGTTGTTTGTGGCCGTGGGTTTTTTATGTACCTTAGTCACGAGGTCACCATTGATGACATTGATTTTTACATCTAGAAATTCTAACTGGCTATCGCCATAGGTGGAAGTAAATCGCATATTATCCTTATTTACACGGTTTAGATGTTCTACAAAACCATCAAAAGCATTTTTTGAACCGTCCCACATAATGAAAATATCATCCGCAAACCTTAAATATAATTTCATATGTTGAAGAAAGGGGTTCGAAATAGATGTAATGTATTCTTCTTCAAAGGCAGCCAGGAACAGGTTCGCAAAAACGCATGCGACAGGCGTGCCCATGGCTGTGCCTGTGCATTGCAAATACCACTTGTCCAGGAATTTAAAGGCGTTATGCGATAAAACAAATTCTAGACTTTCCAAGATAAAAGTGATGAAGTTCATGTCTTTCTCAGTATTAAGTAAAATTTTTTTAATTGCTTCCAGACCATTTTTTGGGGGAATCCGTGTATATAAGTTTACGATGTCTATAGAAGCCAGGGTGAAGCTAGATTGCCAATCAACTGTATTCAGAACTGATAAAAAATCTCCTGAATCTTTCACAAAGGACGGGATTTTTTGTAATAATGGTTTTAATAGCCAATCCAAAAATTGTGAGAGAGGCTCGGTGAGAGATTCTTTCCCCGAGATTATAGGGCGTCCTGGAGGATGTGTAGCACTCTTGTGAATCTTGGGAATACTGTACCAGTGTGGAGTTTTAGGATATTCAGGCAGCAACTTTTCTGCTCTGGCCTTTGATACAGTACCCTGTATTACAAATTTATTCAATAATGCACGTAATTTTTCTCTAAATTTTGTCGTGGGGTTATTATCTAATGGTACATAAGTTGTTTTGTCATTAAGCTGGGACAAAGCCTCCATAACATAATAGTTTTTATCCAATATAATGATGTTGCCCCCTTTATCCGCTTTTCTGATAACCACGTCTTTCCATTGTTGCATTTCCTGCAACGCTTTTTCCTCATTCTGCGTCAGATTTTTATGAGGCGTACGATACACGAGTGCTTCCACATCCTTCAGGACTAAATCATGAAATAAATCTATAGAATTCCCCGGGGAGATGGCTGGCATATACTTGGACTGGACTCCTCCTCTAAAGGGTTCAGGTGTTACTTCAAACACATCTTTCTCTCTGGCAATTTCGACATCGCCAGCTTCATTACATAGATTTGCCAATAATGCTGTATCATCTATTTCACTGTTATCGGTGGGTGGAAAAGCCATGAAACCTAAATTTCCTATGGTGGCCGGGTGCTCTGTTGTTAATTCGCGTCTCGTCTGTGTTTTCGTTTTATTGCTAGCAAAGTGTTTATGCAGATGAATTTTTCTTATACTTTTAAACAGGTCTATTTTAAAGTTGGTCAAATTGAATTGTTCGGGTATACAGAAGTTTAAGCCTAAAGATAAAACTCGCTCCTGCTCTGCTGATAACACTTTATTGGACAGGTTAATTACTCGAAGTTGGTCGTCAGTTCTGTTCACTTCCTCCACGACACTTGCTTGCGTTTCTTTTGTTTTGCGATGTCTCCGGCCCCCTCGTCTGGTTTTCTTCCTAAAGGGATTTCAGTAGATTGTGATGTGGTGGCCGTATTACGCTCTTCTCCCTGTTCTTCCACTCCGCTAGAGTCTGAATCCGTAATCCATCCGTCTTTCATTGATTTTTTCTTATTAAAACTTCTACTAGGGCGATTCCTAAATGAAAATCCTCTCCTGTGCTTGTTCCAGGAGAAGACCTGCCCTGATACAAAATCATTTTTATCCCGCAAGAATTTTTCTTTTTTCTTTTGTTTTGTTTCAATCTGAATTAATACCAGTTTCTTTTCCAGTTTTTTCAGGAACATATTGAACTGCGTTTCTGCTATTCTTGCGCAGAGTTCTCTTTTTGCTTTGTTCAGCTGATCACATAATTGATCATACTGTTTTTCATTTTGCGAAATTACTAATAGCAGCAGTTTTTGTGAGCATTCTAGATGAATTTGCTCCCATGCTTCCTTAAAAGAAGCATCTTCCGAAAATTGTGATATGTCCTTGTATACGCGTAATCCTCTTGGGACTCGGTTGCAGTCTACATAAGATTTTAACGATTTTATGGTCCAATACAATTTTATTTCTTTTTCAGCCAAGGTTTGAATCTTAGTCTCTAATGTCTTTGTGCTGATCATTTCTAATTCATCTTTATGGTTACAGTCCATAAAGAATTCCACCGCACCCTCTCTGCCTGCCAATAAACCAGACTCCCTCGGAGTGTTTGTGTCCGCATGGGAAGCATGGGAGCAAATTCATCTAGAATGCTCACAAAAACTGCTGCTATTAGTAATTTCGCAAAATGAAAAACAGTATGATCAATTATGTGATCAGCTGAACAAAGCAAAAAGAGAACTCTGCGCAAGAATAGCAGAAACGCAGTTCAATATGTTCCTGAAAAAACTGGAAAAGAAACTGGTATTAATTCAGATTGAAACAAAACAAAAGAAAAAAGAAAAATTCTTGCGGGATAAAAATGATTTTGTATCAGGGCAGGTCTTCTCCTGGAACAAGCACAGGAGAGGATTTTCATTTAGGAATCACCCTAGTAGAAGTTTTAATAAGAAAAAATCAATGAAAGACGGATGGATTACGGATTCAGACTCTAGCGGAGTGGAAGAACAGGGAGAAGAGCGTAATACGGCCACCACATCACAATCTACTGAAATCCCTTTAGGAAGAAAACCAGACGAGGGGGCCGGAGACATCGCAAAACAAAAGAAACGCAAGCAAGTGTCGTGGAGGAAGTGAACAGAACTGACGACCAACTTCGAGTAATTAACCTGTCCAATAAAGTGTTATCAGCAGAGCAGGAGCGAGTTTTATCTTTAGGCTTAAACTTCTGTATACCCGAACAATTCAATTTGACCAACTTTAAAATAGACCTGTTTAAAAGTATAAGAAAAATTCATCTGCATAAACACTTTGCTAGCAATAAAACGAAAACACAGACGAGACGCGAATTAACAACAGAGCACCCGGCCACCATAGGAAATTTAGGTTTCATGGCTTTTCCACCCACCGATAACAGTGAAATAGATGATACAGCATTATTGGCAAATCTATGTAATGAAGCTGGCGATGTCGAAATTGCCAGAGAGAAAGATGTGTTTGAAGTAACACCTGAACCCTTTAGAGGAGGAGTCCAGTCCAAGTATATGCCAGCCATCTCCCCGGGGAATTCTATAGATTTATTTCATGATTTAGTCCTGAAGGATGTGGAAGCACTCGTGTATCGTACGCCTCATAAAAATCTGACGCAGAATGAGGAAAAAGCGTTGCAGGAAATGCAACAATGGAAAGACGTGGTTATCAGAAAAGCGGATAAAGGGGGCAACATCATTATATTGGATAAAAACTATTATGTTATGGAGGCTTTGTCCCAGCTTAATGACAAAACAACTTATGTACCATTAGATAATAACCCCACGACAAAATTTAGAGAAAAATTACGTGCATTATTGAATAAATTTGTAATACAGGGTACTGTATCAAAGGCCAGAGCAGAAAAGTTGCTGCCTGAATATCCTAAAACTCCACACTGGTACAGTATTCCCAAGATTCACAAGAGTGCTACACATCCTCCAGGACGCCCTATAATCTCGGGGAAAGAATCTCTCACCGAGCCTCTCTCACAATTTTTGGATTGGCTATTAAAACCATTATTACAAAAAATCCCGTCCTTTGTGAAAGATTCAGGAGATTTTTTATCAGTTCTGAATACAGTTGATTGGCAATCTAGCTTCACCCTGGCTTCTATAGACATCGTAAACTTATATACACGGATTCCCCCAAAAAATGGTCTGGAAGCAATTAAAAAAATTTTACTTAATACTGAGAAAGACATGAACTTCATCACTTTTATCTTGGAAAGTCTAGAATTTGTTTTATCGCATAACGCCTTTAAATTCCTGGACAAGTGGTATTTGCAATGCACAGGCACAGCCATGGGCACGCCTGTCGCATGCGTTTTTGCGAACCTGTTCCTGGCTGCCTTTGAAGAAGAATACATTACATCTATTTCGAACCCCTTTCTTCAACATATGAAATTATATTTAAGGTTTGCGGATGATATTTTCATTATTTGGGACGGTTCAAAAAATGCTTTTGATGGTTTTGTAGAACATCTAAACCGTGTAAATAAGGATAATATGCGATTTACTTCCACCTATGGCGATAGCCAGTTAGAATTTCTAGATGTAAAAATCAATGTCATCAATGGTGACCTCGTGACTAAGGTACATAAAAAACCCACGGCCACAAACAACTTACTTCATTATAATAGTGCACACCCGTGGAGAACAAGAAAAAGCATACCGTATAGTCAAATGGTTCGTTATAGAAAGATAAACAACAATGATACAATCTTTAAGGAGCAAATTGCAGAGCTTAAAACAGGGTTCCTAAAAAGAAACTATCCTGCTAGTATATTGATAGATGCTGAACGTAGAGTAGAAAAATTGTCACAAAATGCGCTGTTAAAAAATCGTAAAAAAACGCAACAAGGGATACAAAATCAACAAAAGTTCACCTTTGCGTTTACTCATAGTCAAATGGACAGAGAAATATACTCGGCAATAAGAAAAAATTGGCACGTCTTGCAAAGCGATAGAGATCTCTCTAAAATTACCACTCTAGAACCACAATTCGCTTATAAACGTACCAAAAATCTTGGTGATCTTTTGGTCCGTAACCGCCTTCTACCTGAAAATCTCAATTGGTTAGAAAAATCGTTGCCGCAGGGAAACCACAAATGTGGAAACTGTAATTACTGCCACTTTCACCTAACGCAAAATCCCCTCCGTATAGGTGCGACAATACACACGGTTCGGGATTTCATTTTATGTAGAAGCAAATATGTAGTATATATAATTTATTGTCCATGCCAATTCTTCTATATCGGTAAAACCATCCGCCCCCTGATCACTAGATTTAGGGAACATTACAAATCAAATTGAGCATATAAAAAACCGACATGGTGCAAATCCCGAAGTCCTGCGGTTTGCAGGTCTGGAAATGGTCAAACCCCCACCCCAAGGAGGTGACCGGAATAAAATGTTACTTCAACATGAAGCAAGGTGGATTTTAAACACCAACGCTCAGGGTCCAATTGACTTGAATGACAAGCTTGATATGGCGGTGTTCTTATAGAAAAAATACATGATATACTTGCAGCCATAAACTTTTTAGATAAATTATCTATTGATCGCTTAGTTGCGATCGTAATATGTCTTTGTATGCTTATCTATTGCAAATTGTACTTTTAATTATTTTGAGCACATTTGTACATTTTTTTCACGTTATTGTCCATCCCCTTAAAAGGAAGTGACATGTGTGTTGTTTGCACTTGGACCCGTGGAAGCACATTCGTGCGAAACGGCCGTCGTCCTCACCTGTTTCCCCGCACCCTCTTTTGTTCATTCTCCTGCCGCCTCTCCATGGAAGTCTAAACGCTGAGTTCAGCGAATAAAGGACATTAATCACAGCTACGTTGGGTGAGTGCCTGATCTGTTTTTTCGTTTGCTACATATAAAGTCTTGATTTATCTTTCTTCGGTGCACCACCCCCACGTGCTGATGTCTTGGAAGTGTGGAAGTCTGCTCAGCTCCGCTTAAAGAAATCAACCTGGAAAGAGTATTTCACCTAGTGCCGCAGATTCCTCTGAACCTTCAAACAGTTTTTCTATAATTCTTATTGTTATATTTTATGTGTGCGGGCACTCTTTTGCACATAGTGCCAATGTTTTTCCAATTCACCTCCAATAAAGGCATTTTTATCTTTTATATAATATTGTCCCTTTTTCAAATTTTTGTATATATTATTTATTATTTATATTGTTTCAATTATTTTTATTTTCCAATGTAATCCACATCCAGGGCTGAGGTTTACATATTTTTGAGTGGTTTCCACTCAGTGTATTGTTTTCGGTCAAACAGATAGATATTTTAGTATTAATATAGATACATATATTTTATATATTTTTATACAGTATAATTTTATATTTTTTTATTTATTTATTTTTATCTATTATATCCATTTTTTTGGTTACAGCTCCGCAATGTCTACATATGATGTATGTCTGGCCAATATATCTTTGAAATAAACATGTAAGTTCACTTAGACCTAAAAGGTCGGAGAAACACGTAATGCAAATTACAAGGTAGACAAAACTTATCTACATCAAACTTTACTTTAATGCATATTACAGAAAAAAAAACATTTTCACACATTACACATCTATAAAATTAACAATTATGATAGCTCCCTTGATTTTTAGCTACTTTTCCAAAATTGTAATCAAACAGATTATTGCACACCTAAAAATAAAATTAAAAAACATAGGCCTCCTCCATATCCCCTCAAAGCCTCCTTTCCATCGCCAATATAGGTGTTTTCTAGCATTTTGGAAGAAAAAAAAACCTTATTGATTTGTTTAGGAAAAGTAGAAAAATCTTCTACACAGCTCCGCAATATCTACTTTAGACTTCTCTCTAGCATATATATTTTTGAAAAAATTATTTTGGCTCACTTAGACCTAAAAGATTTGATAAACACGTAATGCAAATTTCAAGGTAGAGGGATCTTATCCACATTTACAGAAGCAGCTGATTTTAGTCTATTGTGTATGGAATCTTTTACTTTTAGGCCAATAAAATACAGAAAAAATACATATTTCCATACATTCTACATATTTAAACTTAATTATGAAAATTACATTGCATTTTAGCTACTTTCCAAAATTATAAACAAATAGATCATTGAACACACAAAAAAGAGTATTAAAAAAAGATATAGGCCTCCTCCATATCCCCTCAAAGCCTCCTTTCCATCGCCAATATAGGTGTGATTTCTAGCATTTTAGGAGAAACAAAATCTCAATGATTTGTTTTTAATTTAGGAAAAGTAGAAAAATAATTTACACAGCTCCACAATGTCTAACGTCAGACATGTGTCTAAGATAGATATATTTAAAAGTAATCTTTTAGCTCACTTAGATCTAAAAGATTAGAGAAACACGTAATGCAAATTCCAAGGTAGAGGGATCTTAACCATATTTACAGAAGCAGCTGATTTTAGTCTATTGTGTATGGAATCTTACTTTTAAGCAAAAAAATACAGAAAAAATACATATATTCATACATTCTACATATTTAAGCTTAATTATCACAGTTACCGTATTTTTCGGACTATAAGACGCACTTTTTCCCCAAAAATTTTTTGGGGAAAGTGGGGGGTGCGTCTTATAATCCGAATCTGTGTGCTGTGCTGTGGAGGAGGGGGTCGGCTCTGGAGTGGTGTCAGGGGCTGGGGTGGGCTGCCTGCGGGCTGCTGAGACAGCAGGAGGTTCTGTGCTCCCGCTCATTAGCCTCATGTAATATTCACTGCACCTGCTGTCCATCACCTCGGTGCTCAACCTGTGCCGAGTTGATTCACAGGGGAGCAGCGAATATTACATGTGCCTGCACTCTCCCCCCCCCACTCCCATCATGGATATGGCCTCCGGTCACTCTTATATGCCCACCCCTGTGCTGCTGGCAGGCACATGCTTCCCCCTCCCTGTGTTGCTGGCAGGCACATGCTTCCCCCTCCCTGTGCTGCTGGAAGGCACATGATAAAATAAACACTTAACTCACCTTCCCCTGATGGCTCCGTGCTCACAGCTCCTCGGTTGCTTCCTGTGTCTGTGCTGACATCCGATCATGTGATCAGCACAGCAGTGATGACATCACTGTGCCCAGGTCACATGATCCGATCCCAGGGAAACAGGAAGCGCAACCGAGGAGCTGTGATCACGGAGCCATCAGGGAAAGGGGAGTTAAGGGTTTGTTATTTTATCATGTGCCTGCCAGAAGCACAGGGGGGGATGTGTATGCCAGCAGCACAGGGAGGGGCACGTGCCTGCTAGCAGCATGGGGGGCATGTGCCTGCCAGCAGCACAGGGGGGGCATGTGTCTGCCAGCTGTACACGGGGGCATATGCCTGCCAGCAGCACAGGGGGGGCATGTGTCTGCCAGCAGCATGGGGGATTGCATGTGTCTGCCAGCAGCACGGGGGGCATGAGTCTGCCAGCAGTACAGGAGGGGATGTGCCTGCCAGCATCACAGGGGCATGTGCCTGCCAGCAGCACGGGGGGCATATGCCTGCCAGCAGCACAGGGGGGCATGTGTCTGTTAGCAGTACAGGGGGGCATATGCCTGCCAGCATCACAGGGGGGCATGTGCCTGCCAGCAGCATGGGGGGCATGTGTCTGCCAGCAGTACACGGGGGTCATGTGACTGCTAGCAGCACAGGGGGCATGTGTCTGCCAGCAGCAGGGGGGTGGCATGTGCCTGCCAGCAGCAGAGGGGGGAAGCATGTGTCTGCCAGCAGCAGGGGGGATGGCATGTGCCTGCCAGCAGCACAGGGGGATGTGTCTGCCAGCAGCACAGGGGGCATGTGTCTGCCAGCAGCACAGGGGGGCATGTGTCTGCCAGCAGCACAGGGGGGCATGTGTCTGCCAGCAGCACAGGGGGGCATGTGTCTGCCAGCAGCACAGGGGGGCATGTGTCTGCCAGCAGCACAGGGGGATGTGTCTGCCAGCAGCACAGGGGGGGCATGTGCCAGCACAAGGATGGGGGTTATATAGATACCAGGATGAGGGACATATGATTTGTAAGACGGACACTGGCATTATTATAAGACAGACCCCCATTTAACATAAAAAAATATTTTTTTCTATTTATTCACCAAATTTGGGGGTGCGTCTTATAATCAGGTGCATCTTATAGTCCGAAAAATACAGAACAATGCATTTTAGCTACTTTCCAAAATTATCAACAAATAGATCATTGCACACACAAAGAAGAATATTAATAAAAGACATAGGTCTCCTCCATATCCCCTCAAAGCCTCCTTTCCATCGCCAATATAGGTGTGTTTTCTAGCATTTTAGTAGAAACAAAATCTCAATGATTTGTTTTTAATTTAGGAAAAGTAGAAAAATAATTTACACAGCTCCACAATGTCTAACGTCAGACATGTGTCTAAGATAGTCACTTAGACCTAAAAGATTAGAGAAACACGTAATGCAAATTCCAAGGTAGAGGGATCTTAACCACATTTACAGAAGCAGTTGATTTTAGTCTATTGTGTATGGAATCTTTTACTTCTAAGCAAAACAAAAAAAATACAGAAATAATACATATATTCATACATTCTACATATTTAAATTTATCAATTATGAAAATTACATTGCATTTTAGCTACTTTCCAAAATTATCAGCAAATAGATCATTGAACACACAAAGAAGAGTATTAATAAAACACATAGGCCTCCTCCATATCCCCTCAAAGCTTCCTTTCCATCGCCAATATAGGGGTGTTTTCTAGAATTTTAGTTGAAACAAAATCTCAATGATTTGTTTTTAAAATAGGAAAAGTGGAAGAATAATTTATACAGCTCCACAATGTCTAACTTCAGACATGTGTCTAAGATAGATATCTTTAAAAGTAATCTTTTAGCTCACTTAGACCTAAAAAATCAGAGAAACACGTAATGCTACTTCCAAGATAGACGTATCTTATCCACATTTAGAGAAGCCGCTGATTTTAGTCTATTGTGTATGAGAACCTTTAAAGCCTATTACAGAAAAAAATACATATTTTCACATGAAAAAATGACTGATTTTATTTAAATATGTATGACAACTTTAAACGTTTAAAGCCCATGACATAAAAAAAAAACAACATATTTTCATAAAAAAATGTAATAACCTTTGGATCAATCATGAACCTTCTTGATTTGATGTATGAGTGTTCTGTAGGAAGATCGATCTTGTGCAAGCTCAGATAGGTCCTTCAGGGTCTTCTCTGCTATTACTTTGACTGTATCAAGCCATTGTTGTTTTTTCTCCTTCCCTTGTTCCAACTAGGCTTACGCCTACGCATCATCTTGCGCATGACGCAAACAAAAACACTGCGTGTGTATGCGTTTAAATGAGTTTTGGCATGCCTTTACATTTTTTATTCGCATGGTGGAGGCGGTGACATCATTTTCTGTACATGCGCAGTCTAAAGTACGCATGCGTATCGAACGCATGCGTACGCATGTCCTTGCGTACCAATGCGTTACCATAGATGGTAATGCGTTTTTTGACGGAATCATCCGCAATTGTCCGCATGCAGACGATTGCGCAATATTTGGCGGCTCAAAAAATACAACGTGTTGTGTTCGCCGGACACCACCACACACAGCGAAACGATGCATGCGTACGCATCCGCATGCGAACCCATGGAAAAACATGTCCCTGCGTACACAATATTAAAGATATGTACGCATGACGCATGCAGATGTACGCGGATCACACACTGCACACAGAAACGCTAATGTGAACCCGGCCTTATCTCTCTACTATTGTCTGCCATGTATTTTGATTATTATATATATATATCTTTGTGTGGCGTAATATTTTGGTATCATTCGGGACCTATCTATACCACTATTATTTAATTATTTTATTGTGATATAATTATAGGAATTTAGTCTCTTTTGCACCTTATAATTCATGTTTTTAAATAATCCAGTTGTGTTTTCTATAATTCTTATTGTTATATTTTATGTGTGCGGGCACTCTTTTGCACATTGTGCCAATGTTTTTCCAATTCACCTCCAATAAAGGCATTTTTATCTTTTATATAATATTATCCCTTTTTCAAATTTTTGTATATATTATTTATTATTTATATTGTTTCTATTATTTTTATTTTCCAATGTAATCCACATTCAGGGCTTAGGTTTACATATTTTTGAGTGGTTTCCACTAAGTGTGTTGTTTTTGGTCGTACAGATAGATATTTTAGTATTAATATAGATACATATATTTTATATATTTTTATACAGTATATTTTTATTTATTTATTTTTATCTATTATATCCATTTTTTTGGTTACAGCTCCGCAATGTCTACATATGATGTATGTCTGGCAAATATATCTTTGAAATAAACATGTAAGTTCACTTAGACCTAAAAGGTCGGAGAAACACGTAATGCAAATTACAAGGTAGACAAAACTTATCTACATCAAACTTTACTTTAAAGCATATTACAGAAAAAAAAAACATTTTCACACATTACACATCTATAAAATTAACAATTATGATAGCTCCCTTGATTTTTAGCTACTTTTCCAAAATTGTAATCAAACAGATTATTGCACACCTAAAAATAAAATTAAAAAACATAGGCCTCCTCCATATCCCCTCAAAGCCTCCTTTCCATCGCCAATATAGGTGTTTTCTAGCATTTTGGAAGAAAAAAAAACCTTATTGATTTGTTTAGGAAAAGTAGAAAAATCTTCTACACAGCTCCGCAATATCTACTTTAGACTTCTCTCTAGCATATATATTTTTGAAAAAATTATTTTGGCTCACTTAGACCTAAAAGATTCGATAAACACGTAATGCAAATTTCAAGGTAGAGGGATCTTATCCACATTTACAGAAGCAGATGATTTTAGTCTATTGTGTATGGAATCTTTTACTTTTAGGCCAATAAAATACAGAAAAAATACATATTTCCATACATTCTACATATTTAAACTTAATTATGAAAATTACATTGCATTTTAGCTACTTTCCAAAACTATAAACAAATAGATCATTGAACACACAAAGAAGAGTATTAAAAACAGATATAGGCCTCCTCCATATCCCCTCAAAGCCTCCTTTCCATCGCCAATATAGGTGTGATTTCTAGAATTTTAGGAGAAACAAAATCTCAATGATTTGTTTTTAATTTAGGAAAAGTAGAAAAATAATTTACACAGCTCCACAATGTCTAACTTCAGACATGTGTCTAAGATAGATATATTTAAAAGTAATCTTTTAGCTCACTTAGACCTAAAAGATTAGAGAAACACGTAATGCAAATTCCAAGGTAGAGGGATCTTAACCATATTTACAGAAGCAGCTGATCTTAGTCTATTGTGTATGGAATCTTACTTTTAAGCAAAAAAATACAGAAAAAAATACATATATTCATACATTCTACATATTTAAGCTTAATTATCACAGTTACCGTATTTTTCGGACTATAAGACGCACCTTTTCCCCAAAAAATTTTGGGGGAAAGTGGGGGGTGCATCTTATAATCCGAATCTGTGTGCTGTGCTGTAGAGGAGGGGGGCGGCTCTGGAGTGGTGTCAGGGGCTGGGGTGGGCTGCCTGCGGGCTGCTGAGACAGCAGGAGGTTCTGTGCTCCTGCTCATTAGCCTCATGTAATATTCACTGCACCTGCTGTCCATCACCTCGGTGCAGAACCTGTGCCGAGTTGATTCACAGGGGAGCAGCGAATATTACATGTGCCTGCACTCTCCCCCCCACTCCCATCATGGATATGGCCTCCGGTCACTCTTATATGCCCACCCCTGTGCTGCTGGCAGGCACATGCTTCCCCCTCCGTGTGCTGCTGGCAGGCACATGCTTCCCCCTCCCTGTGCTGCTGGAAGGCACATGATAAAATAAACACTTAACTCACCTTCCCCTGATGGCTCCGTGCTCACAGCTCCTCGGTTGCTTCCTGTGTCTGAGCTGACATCCGATCATGTGATCAGCACAGCACAGTGATGACATCACTGTGTGCCCAGGTCACATGATCTGATCCCAGGGAAACAGGAAGCGCAACCGAGGAGCTGTGATCACTGAGCCATCAGGGAAAGGTGAGTTAAGGGTTTGTTATTTTATCATGTGCCTGCAAGAAGCACAGGGGGGCATGTGTATGCCAGCAGCACAGGGAGGGGCATGCGCCTGCCAGCAGCACGGGGGGCATGTGCCTGCCAGCAGCACAGGGGGGGCATGTGTCTGCCAGCAGTACGGGGGGGCATATGCCTGCCAGCAGCACAGGGGGGGCATGTGTCTGCCAGCAGCATGGGGGATTGCATGTGTCTGCCAGCAGCACGGGGGGCATGTGTCTGCCAGCAGTACAGGGGGGATGTGCCTGCCAGCATCATGGGGGCATGTGCCTGCCAGCAGCACGGGGGGCATATGCCTGCCAGCAGCACAGGGGGGCATGTATCTGCCAGCAGTACAGGGGGGCATATGCCTGCCAGCTTCACAGGGGGGGCATGTGCCTGCCAGCAGCACGGGGGTGGCATGTGCCTGCCAGCAGTACACGGGGGTCATGTGCCTGCTAGCAGCACAGGGGGCATGTGTCTGCCAGCAGCAGGGGGGTGGCATGTGCCTGCCAGCAGCAGAGGGGGGAAGCATGTGTCTGCCAGCAGCAGGGGGGATGGCATGTGCCTGCCAGCAGCACAGGGGGATGTGTCTGCCAGCAGAACAGGGGGCATGTGTCTGCCAGCAGCACAGGGGGGCATGTCTGCCAGCAGCACAGGGGGATGTGTCTGCCAGCAGCACAGGGGGGGCATGTGCCAGCAGAAGGATGGGGGTTATATAGATACCAGGATGAGGGACATATGATTTGTAAGACAGACACTGGCATTATAAGACAGACCCCCATTTAACATAAAAAATATTTTTTTCTTTTTCTTCACCAAATTTGAGGGTGCGTCTTATAATCAGGTGCATCTTATAGTCCGAAAAATACAGAACAATGCATTTTAGCTACTTTCCAAAATTATCAACAAATAGATCATTGCACACACAAAGAATATTAATAAAAGACATAGGCCTCCTCCATATCCCCTCAAAGCCTCCTTTCCATCGCCAATATAGGTGTGTTTTCTAGCATTTTAGTAGAAACAAAATCTCAATGATTAGTTTTTAATTTAGGAAAAGTAGAAAAATAATTTACACAGCTCCACAATGTCTAACGTCAGACATGTGTCTAAGATAGTCACTTAGACCTAAAAGATTAGAGAAACACGTAATGCAAATTCCAAGGTAGAGGGATCTTAACCACATTTACAGAAGCAGTTGATTATAGTCTATTGTGTATGGAATCTTTTACTTCTAAGCAAAACAAAAAAAAATAGAAATAATACATATATTCATACATTCTACATATTTAAATTTATCAATTATGAAAATTACATTGCATTTTAGCTACTTTCCAAAATTATCAGCAAATAGATCATTGAACACAAAAAGAAGAGTATTAATAAAACACATAGGCCTCCTCCATATCCCCTCAAAGCTTCCTTTCCATCGCCAATATAGGGGTGTTTTCTAGAATTTTAGTTGAAGCAAAATCTCAATGATTTGTTTTTAAAATAGGAAAAGTGGAAGAATAATTTATACAGCTCCACAATGTCTAACTTCAGACATGTGTCAAAGATAGATATCTTTAAAAGTAATCTTTTAGCTCACTTAGACCTAAAAAATAAGAGAAACACGTAATGCTACTTCCAAGGTAGACGTATCTTATCCACATTTAGAGAAGCCGCTGATTTTAGTCTATTGTGTATGAGAACCTTTAAAGCCTATTACAGAAAAAAAATACATATTTTCACATGAAAAAACGACTGGTTTTATTTAAATATGTATGACAACTTTAAAGGTTTAAAGCCCATGACATAAAAAAAAAACATATTTTCATAAAAAAAAATGTAATAACCTTTGGATCAATCATGAACCTTCTTGATTTGATGTATGAGTGTTCTGTAGGAAGATCGATCTTGTGCAAGCTCAGATAGGTCCTTCAGGGTCTTCTCTGCTATTACTTTGACTGTATCAAGCCATTGCTGTTTTTTCCCCTTCACTTGTTCCAACTAGGCTTACGCCTACGCATCATCTTGCGCATGACGCAAACAATAACTCTGCGTGTGTATGCGTTTAAATGAGTTTTGGCATGCCTTTACATTTTTTATTCGCATGGTGGAGGCGGTGACATCATTTTCTGTACATGCGCAGTCTAAAGTACGCATGTGTATCGAACGCATGCGTACGCATGTCCTTGCGTACCAATGCGTTACCATAGACGATAATGCGTTTTTTGACGGAATCATCCGCAATCGTCCACATGCAGACGATTGCGCAATATTTGGCGGCTCAAAAAATACAACGTGTTGTGTTCGCCGGACACCACCACACACAGCGAAACGATGCATGCGTACGCATCCGCATGCGAACCCATGGAAAAACATGTCCCTGCGTACACAATATTAAAGATATGTACGCATGACGCATGCAGATGTACGCGGATCACACACTGCACACAGAAACGCTAATGTGAACCCGGCCTTATCTCTCTATTATTTTGATTATTATATATATATCTTTGTGTGGCGTAATATTTTGGTATCATTCGGGACCTATCTATACCACTATTATTTAAATATTTTATTGTGATGTATTTATAGGAATTTAGTCTCTTTTGCACCTTATAATTCATGTTTTTAAATAATCCAGTTGTGTTTTCTATAATTCTTATTGTTATATTTTATGTGTGCGGGCACTCTTTTGCACATTGTGCCAAAGTTTTTCCAATTCACCTCCAATAAAGGCATTTTTATCTTTTATATAATATTGTCCCTTTTTCAAATTTTTGTATATATTATTTATTATTTATATTGTTTCTATTATTTTTATTTTCCAATGTAATCCACATCCAGGGCTTAGGTTTACATATTTTTGAGTGGTTTCCACTAAGTGTGTTGTTTTTGGTCGTACAGATAGATATTTTAGTATTAATATAGATACATATATTTTATATATTTTTATACAGTATATTTTTATTTATTTATTTTTATCTATTATATCCATTTTTTTGGTTACAGCTCCGCAATGTCTACATATGATGTATGTCTGGCAAATATATCTTTGAAATAAACATGCAAGTTCACTTAGACCTAAAAGGTCGGAGAAACACGTAATACAAATTACAAGGTAGACAAAACTTATCTACATCAAACTTTACTTTAAAGCATATTACAGAAAAAAAAACATTTTCACACATTACACATCTATAAAATTAACAATTATGATAGCTTCCTTGATTTTTAGCTACTTTTCCAAAATTGTAATCAAACAGATTATTGCACACCTAAAAATAAAATTAAAAAACATAGGCCTCCTCCATATCCCCTCAAAGCCTCCTTTCCATCGCCAATATAGGTGTTTTCTAGCATTTTGGAAGAAAAAAAAACCTTATTGATTTGTTTAGGAAAAGTAGAAAAATCTTCTACACAGCTCCGCAATATCTGCTTTAGACTTCTCTCTAGCATATATATTTTTGAAAAAATTATTTTGGCTCACTTAGACCTAAAAGATTCGATAAACACGTAATGCAAATTTCAAGGTAGAGGGATCTTATCCACATTTACAGAAGCAGCTGATTTTAGTCTATTGTGTATGGAATCTTTTACTTTTAAGCCAATAAAATACAGAAAAAATATATATTTCCATACATTCTACATATTTAAACTTAATTATGAAAATTGCATTGCATTTTAGCTACTTTCCAAAATTATAAACAAATAGATCATTGAACACACAAAGAAGAGTATTAAAAAAAGATATAGGCCTCCTCCATATCCCCTCAAAGCCTCCTTTCCATCGCCAATATAGGTGTGATTTCTAGCATTTTAGTAGAAACAAAATCTCAATGATTTGTTTTTAATTTAGGAAAAGTAGAAAAATAATTTACACAGCTCCACAATGTCTAACTTCAGACATGTGTCTAAGATAGATATATTTAAAAGTAATCTTTTAGCTCACTTAGACCTAAAAGATTAGAGAAACACGTAATGCAAATTCCAAGGTAGAGGGATCTTAACCATATTTACAGAAGCAGCTGATTTTAGTCTATTGTGTATGGAATCTTACTTTTAAGCAAAACAATACAGAAAAAATACAAATATTCACACATTCTACATATTTAAGCTTAATTATCACAGTTACCGTATTTTTCGGACTATAAGACGCACTTTTTCCCCAAAAAATTTTGGGGGAAAGTGGGGGGTGCGTCTTATAATCCGAATCTGTGTGCTGTGCTGTAGAGGAGGGGGGTGGCTCTGGAGTGGTGTCAGGGGCTGGGGTGGGCTGCCTGCGGGCTGCTGAGACAGCAGGAGGTTCTGTGCTCCCGCTCATTAGCCTCATGTAATATTCACTGCACCTGCTGTCCATCACCTCGGTGCTGAACCTGTGCCGAGTTGATTCACAGGGGAGCAGCGAATATTACATGTGCCTGCACTCTCCCCCCCCACTCCCATCATGGATATGGCCTCCGGTCACTCTTATATGCCCACCCCTGTGCTGCTGGCAGGCACATGCTTCCCCCTCCGTGTGCTGCTGGCGGGCACATGCTTCCCCCTCCCTGTGCTGCTGGAAGGCACATGATAAAATAAACACTTAACTCACCTTCCCCTGATGGCTCCGTGCTCACAGCTCCTCGGTTGCTTCCTGTGTCTGTGCTGACATCCGATCATGTGATCAGCACAGCACAGTGATGACATCACTGTGTGCCCAGGTCACATGATCTGATCCCAGGGAAACAGGAAGCGCAACCGAGGAGCTGTGATCACTGAGCCATCAGGGAAAGGTGAGTTAAGGGTTTGTTATTTTATCATGTGCCTGCAAGAAGCACAGGGGGGGCATGTGTATGCCAGCAGCACAGGGAGGGGCATGCGCCTGCCAGCAGCACGGGGGGCATGTGTCTGCCAGCAGTACGGGGGGGCATATGCCTGCCAGCAGCACAGGGGGGCATGTGTCTGCCAGCAGCATGGGGGATTGCATGTGTCTGCCAGCAGCACGGGGGGCATGTGTCTGCCAGCGGTACAGGGGGGATGTGCCTGCCAGCATCATGGGGGCATGTGCCTGCCAGCAGCACGGGGGGCATGTGTCTGCCAGCAGTACACGGGGGTCATGTGCCTGCTAGCAGCACAGGGGGCATGTGTCTGCCAGCAGCAGGGGGTGGCATGTGCCTGCCAGCAGCAGGGGGGGGAAGCATGTGTCTGCCAGCAGCAGGGGGGATGGCATGTGCCTGCCAGCAGCACAGGGGGATGTGTCTGCCAGCAGAACAGGGGGCATGTGTCTTCCAGCAGCACAGGGGGGCATGTCTGCCAGCAGCACAGGGGGCATGTGTCTGCCAGCAGCACAGGGGGGCATGTGTCTGCCAGCAGCACAGGGGGATGTGTCTGCCAGCAGCACAGGGGGGGGGCATGTGCCAGCACAAGGATGCGGGTTATATAGATACCAGGATGAGGGACATATGATTTGTAAGACGGACACTGGCATTATAAGACAGACCCCCATTTAACATAAAAAATATTTTTTTATTTTTCTTCACCAAATTTGGGGGTGCGTCTTATAATCAGGTGCATCTTATAGTCCGAAAAATACAGAACAATGCATTTTAGCTACTTTCCAAAATTATCAACAAATAGATCATTGCACACACAAAGAATATTAATAAAAGACATAGGCCTCCTCCATATCCCCTCAAAGCCTCCTTTCCATCGCCAATATAGGTGTGTTTTCTAGCATTTTAGTAGAAACAAAATCTCAATGATTAGTTTTTAATTTAGGAAAAGTAGAAAAATAATTTACACAGCTCCACAATGTCTAACGTCAGACATGTGTCTAAGATAGTCACTTAGACCTAAAAGATTAGAGAAACACGTAATGCAAATTACAAAGTAGAGGGATCTTAAACACATTTACAGAAGCAGTTGATTTTAGTCTATTGTGTATGGAATCTTTTACTTCTAAGCAAAACAAAAAAAAAAAAATAGAAATAATACATATATTCATACATTCTACATATTTAAATTTATCAATTATGAAAATTACATTGCATTTTAGCTACTTTCCAAAATTATCAGCAAATAGATCATTGAACACACAAAGAAGAGTATTAATAAAACACATAGGCCTCCTCCATATCCCCTCAAAGCTTCCTTTCCATCGCCAATATAGGGGTGTTTTCTAGAATTTTAGTTGAAGCAAAATCTCAATGATTTGTTTTTAAAATAGGAAAAGTGGAAGAATAATTTATACAGCTCCACAATGTCTAACTTCAGACATGTGTCAAAGATAAATATCTTTAAAAGTTATCTTTTAGCTCACTTAGACCTAAAAAATCAGAGAAACACGTAATGCTACTTCCAAGGTAGACGTATCTTATCCACATTTAGAGAAGCCGCTGATTTTAGTCTATTGTGTATGAGAACCTTTAAAGCCTATTACAGAAAAAAAATACATATTTTCACATGAAAAACGACTGATTTTATTTAAATATGTATGACAACTTTAAAGGTTTAAAGCCCATGACATAAAAAACAACATATTTTCATAAAAAAATGTAATAACCTTTGGATCAATCATGAACCTTCTTGATTTGATGTATGAGTGTTCTGTAGGAAGATCGATCTTGTGCAAGCTCAGATAGGTCCTTCAGGGTCTTCTCTGCTATTACTTTCACTGTATCTAGCCATTGCTGTTTTTTCTCCTTCCCTTGTTCCAACTAGGCTTACGCCTACGCATCATCTTGCACATGACGCAAACAAAAACACTGCGTGTGTATGCGTTTAAATGAGTTTTGGCATGCCTTTACATTTTTTATTCGCATGGTGGAGGCGGAGACATCATTTTCTGTACATGCGCAGTCTAAAGTACGCGTGCGTATCGAACGCATGCGTACGCATGTCCTTGCGTACCAATGCGTTACCATAGATGGTAATGTGTTTTTTGACGGAATCATCCGCAATCGTCCGCATGCAGACGATTGCGCAATATTTGGCGGCTCAAAAAATACGTGTTGTGTTCGCCGGACACCACCACACACAGTGAAACGATGCATGCGTACGCATCCGCATGCGAACCCATGGAAAAACATGTCCCTGCGTACACAATATTAAAGATATGTACGCATGACACATGCAGATGTACGCGGATCACACACTGCACACAGAAACGCTAATGTGAACCCGGCCTTATCTCTCTATTATTGTCTGCCATGTATTTTGATTATTATATATATATCTTTGTGTGGCGTAATATTTTGGTATCATTCAGGACCTATCTATCCCACTATTATTTAATTATTTTATTGTGATGTATTTATAGGAATTTAGTCTCTTTTGCACCTTATAATTCATGTTTTTAAATAATCCAGTTGTGTTTTCTATAATTCTTATTGTTATATTTTATGTGTGCGGGCACTCTTTTGCACATAGTGCCAATGTTTTTCCAATTCACCTCCAATAAAGGCATTTTTATCTTTTATATAATATTGTCCCTTTTTCAAATTTTTGTATATATTATTTATTATTTATATTGTTTCTATTATTTTTATTTTCCAATGTAATCCACATCTAGGGCTTAGGTTTACATATTTTTGAGTGGTTTCCACTCAGTGTGTTGTTTTTGGTCGTACAGATAGATATTTTAGAATTAATATAGATACATATATTTTATATATTTTTAAACAGTATATTTTTATATTTTTTTATTTATTTATTTTTATCTATTATATCCATTTTTTTGGTTACAGCTCCGCAATGTCTACATATGATGTATGTCTGGCAAATATATCTTTGAAATAAACATGTAAGTTCACTTAGACCTAAAAAGTCGGAGAAACACGTAATGCAAATTACAAGGTAGACAAAACTTATCTACATCAAACTTTACTTTAAAGCATATTACAGAAAAAAAAACATTTTCACACATTACACATCTATAAAATTAACAATTATGATAGCTTCCTTGATTTTTAGCTACTTTTCCAAAATTGTAATCAAACAGATTATTGCACACCTAAAAATAAAATTAAAAAACATAGGCCTCCTCCATATCCCCTCAAAGCCTCCTTTCCATCGCCAATATAGGTGCTTTCTAGCATTTTGGAAGAAAAAAAAACCTTATTGATTTGTTTAGGAAAAGTAGAAAAATCCTCTACACAGCACCGCAATATCTACTTTAGACTTCTCTCTAGCATATATATTTTTGAAAAAATTATTTTGGCTCACTTAGACCTAAAAGATTCGATAAACACGTAATGCAAATTTCAAGGTAGAGGGATCTTATCCACATTAACAGAAGTAGCTGATTTTGGTCTATTGTGTATGGAATCTTTTACTTTTAAGCCAATAAAATACAGAAAAAATATATATTTCCATACATTCTACATATTTAAACTTAATTATGAAAATTACATTGCATTTTAGCTACTTTCCAAAACTATAAACAAATAGATCATTGAACACACAAAGAAGAGTATTAAAAAAAGATATAGGCCTCCTCCATATCCCCTCAAAGCCTCCTTTCCATCGCCAATATAGGTGTGATTTCTAGCATTTTAGTAGAAACAAAATCTCAATGATTAGTTTTTAATTTAGGAAAAGTAGAAAAATAATTTACACAGCTCCACAATGTCTAACGTCAGACATGTGTCTAAGATAGTCACTTAGACCTAAAAGATTAGAGAAACACGTAATGCAAATTCCAAGGTAGAGGGATCTTAACCACATTTACAGAAGCAGTTGATTTTAGTCTATTGTGTATGGAATCTTTTACTTCTAAGCAAAACAAAAAAAATACAGAAATAATACATATATTCATACATTCTACATATTTAAATTTATCAATTATGAAAATTACATTGCATTTTAGCTACTTTCCAAAATGATCAGCAAATAGATCATTGAACACACAAAGAAGAGTATTAATAAAACACATAGGCCTCCTCCATATCCCCTCAAAGCTTCCTTTCCATCGCCAATATAGGGGTGTTTTCTAGAATTTTAGTTGAAACAAAATCTCAATGATTTGTTTTTAAAATAGGAAAAGTAGAAGAATAATTTATACAGCTCCACAATGTCTAACTTCAGACATGTGTCTAAGATAGATATCTTTAAAAGTAATCTTTTAGCTCACTTAGACCTAAAAAATCAGAGAAACACGTAACGCTAATTTCAAGGTAGACGTATCTTATCCACATTTAGAGAAACCGCTGATTTTAGTCTATTGTGTATGAGAACCTTTAAAGCCTATTACAGAAAAAAATACATATTTTCACATGAAAAAATGACTGATTTTATTTAAATATGTATGACAACTTTAAAGGTTTAAAGCCCATGACATAAAAAAAAACATATTTTCATAAAAAAAATGTAATAACCTTTGGATCAATCATGAACCTTCTTGATTTGATGTATGAGTGTTCTGTAGGAAGATCGATCTTGTGCAAGTTCAGATAGGTCCTTCAGGGTCTTCTCTGCTATTACTTTGACTGTATCAAGCCATTGCTGTTTTTTCCCCTTCACTTGTTCCAACTAGGCTTGCGCCTACGCATCATCTTGCGCATGACGCAAACAATAACTCTGCGTGTGTATGCGTTTAAATGAGTTTTGGCATGCCTTTACATTTTTTATTCGCATGGTGGAGGCGGTGACATCATTTTCTGTACATGCGCAGTCTAAAGTATGCATGTGTATCGAACGCATGCGTACGCATGTCCTTGCGTACCAATGCATTACCATAGATGATAATGCGTTTTTTGACGGAATCATCCGCAATCGTCCGCATGCAGACGATTGCGCAATATTTGGCGGCTCAAAAAATACGTGTTGTGTTCGCCGGACACCACCACACACAGCGAAACGATGCATGCGTACGCATCCGCATGCGAACCCATGGAAAAACATGTCCCTGCGTACACAATATTAAAGATATGTACGCATGACGCATGCAGATGTACGCGGATCACACACTGCACAGAGAAACGCTAATGTGAACCCGGCCTTATCTCTCTATTATTGTCTGCCATGTATTTTGATTATTATATACACTCACTGGCCACTTTATTAGGTACACCTGTCCAACTTCTTGTTAACACTTAATTTCTAATCAGCCAATCACATGGCGGCAACTCAGTGCATTTAGGCATGTAGACATGGTCAAGACAATCTCCTGCAGTTCAAACCGAGCATCAGTATGGGGAAGAAAGGTGATTTGAGTGCCTTTGAACGTGGCATGGTTGTTGGTGCCAGAAGGGCTGGTCTGAGTATTTCAGAAACTGCTGATCTACTGGGATTTTCACGCACAACCATCTCTAGGGTTTACAGAGAAGGGTCCGAAAAAGAAAAAAAATCCAGTGAGCGGCAGTTCTGTGGGCGGAAATGCCTTGTTGATGCCAGAGGTCAGAGGAGAATGGGCAGACTGGTTCGAGCTGATAGAAAGGCAACAGTGACTCAAATCGCCACCCGTTACAACCAAGGTAGGCCTAAGAGCATCTCTGAACGCACAGTGCGTCGAACTTTGAGGCAGATGGGCTACAGCAGCAGAAGACCACACCGGGTACCACTCCTTTCAGCTAAGAACAGGAAACTGAGGCTACAATTTGTACAAGCTCATCGAAATTGGACAGTAGAAGATTGGAAAAACGTTGCTTGGTCTGATGAGTCTCGATTTCTGCTGCGACATTCGGATGGTAGGGTCAGAATTTGGCGTAAACAACATGAAAGCATGGATCCATCCTGCCTTGTATGGAGCATCTTTGGGATGTGCAGCCGACAAATCTGCGGCAACTGTGTGATGCCATCATGTCAATATGGACCAAAATCTCTGAGGAATGCTTCCAGCACCTTGTTTAATCTATGCCACGAAGAATTGAGGCAGTTCTGAAGGCAAAAGGGGGTCCAACCCGTTACTAGCATGGTGTACCTAATAAAGTGGCCGGTGAGTGTATATATCTTTGTGTGGCGTAATATTTTGGTATCATTCGGGACCTATCTATCCCACTATTATTTAAATATTTTATTGTGATGTATTTATAGGAATTTAGTCTCTTTTGCACCTTATAATTCATGTTTTTAAATAATCCAGTTGTGTTTTCTATAATTCTTATTGTTATATTTTATGTGTGCGGGCACTCTTTTGCACATAGTGCCAATGTTTTTCCAATTCACCTCCAATAAAGGCATTTTTATCTTTTATATAATATTGTCCCTTTTTCAAATTTTTGTATATATTATTTATTATTTATATTGTTTCTATTATTTTTATTTTCCAATGTAATCCACATCTAGGGCTTAGGTTTACATATTTTTGAGTGGTTTCCACTAAGTGTGTTGTTTTTGGTCGTACAGATAGATATTTTAGTATTAATATAGATACATATATTTTATATATTTTTATACAGTATATTTTTATAGTTTTTTATTTATTTATTTTTATCTATTATATCCATTTTTTTGGTTACAGCTCCGCAATGTCTACATATGATGTATGTCTGGCAAATATATCTTTGAAATAAACATGTAAGTTCACTTAGACCTAAAAAGTCGGAGAAACACGTAATGCAAATTACAAGGTAGACAAAACTTATCTACATCAAACTTTACTTTAAAGCATATTACAGAAAAAAAAACATTTTCACACATTACACATCTATAAAATTAACAATTATGATAGCTTCCTTGATTTTTAGCTACTTTTCCAAAATTGTAATCAAACAGATTATTGCACACCTAAAAATAAAATTAAAAAACATAGGCCTCCTCCATATCCCCTCAAAGCCTCCTTTCCATCGCCAATATAGGTGCTTTCTAGCATTTTGGAAGAAAAAAAAACCTTATTGATTTGTTTAGGAAAAGTAGAAAAATCCTCTACACAGCACCGCAATATCTACTTTAGACTTCTCTCTAGCATATATATTTTTGAAAAAATTATTTTGGCTCACTTAGACCTAAAAGATTCGATAAACACGTAATGCAAATTTCAAGGTAGAGGGATCTTATCCACATTAACAGAAGCAGCTGATTTTGGTCTATTGTGTATGGAATCTTTTACTTTTAAGCCAATAAAATACAGAAAAAATATATATTTCCATACATTCTACATATTTAAACTTAATTATGAAAATTACATTGCATTTTAGCTACTTTCCAAAACTATAAACAAATAGATCATTGAACACACAAAGAAGAGTATTAAAAAAAGATATAGGCCTCCTCCATATCCCCTCAAAGCCTCCTTTCCATCGCCAATATAGGTGTGATTTCTAGCATTTTAGTAGAAACAAAATCTCAATGATTAGTTTTTAATTTAGGAAAAGTAGAAAAATAATTTACACAGCTCCACAATGTCTAACGTCAGACATGTGTCTAAGATAGTCACTTAGACCTAAAAGATTAGAGAAACACGTAATGCAAATTCCAAGGTAGAGGGATCTTAACCACATTTACAGAAGCAGTTGATTTTAGTCTATTGTGTATGGAATCTTTTACTTCTAAGCAAAACAAAAAAAATACAGAAATAATACATATATTCATACATTCTACATATTTAAATTTATCAATTATGAAAATTACATTGCATTTTAGCTACTTTCCAAAATGATCAGCAAATAGATCATTGAACACACAAAGAAGAGTATTAATAAAACACATAGGCCTCCTCCATATCCCCTCAAAGCTTCCTTTCCATCGCCAATATAGGGGTGTTTTCTAGAATTTTAGTTGAAACAAAATCTCAATGATTTGTTTTTAAAATAGGAAAAGTAGAAGAATAATTTATACAGCTCCACAATGTCTAACTTCAGACATGTGTCTAAGATAGATATCTTTAAAAGTAATCTTTTAGCTCACTTAGACCTAAAAAATCAGAGAAACACGTAACACTAATTTCAAGGTAGACGTATCTTATCCACATTTAGAGAAACCGCTGATTTTAGTCTATTGTGTATGAGAACCTTTAAAGCCTATTACAGAAAAAAATACATATTTTCACATGAAAAAATGACTGATTTTATTTAAATATGTATGACAACTTTAAAGGTTTAAAGCCCATGACATAAAAAAAACCATATTTTCATAAAAAAAATGTAATAACCTTTGGATCAATCATGAACCTTCTTGATTTGATGTATGAGTGTTCTGTAGGAAGATCGATCTTGTGCAAGTTCAGATAGGTCCTTCAGGGTCTTCTCTGCTATTACTTTGACTGTATCAAGCCATTGCTGTTTTTTCCCCTTCACTTGTTCCAACTAGGCTTGCGCCTACGCATCATCTTGCGCATGACGCAAACAATAACTCTGCGTGTGTATGCGTTTAAATGAGTTTTGGCATGCCTTTACATTTTTTATTCGCATGGTGGAGGCGGTGACATCATTTTCTGTACATGCGCAGTCTAAAGTATGCATGTGTATCGAACGCATGCGTACGCATGTCCTTGCGTACCAATGCATTACCATAGATGATAATGCGTTTTTTGACGGAATCATCCGCAATCGTCCGCATGCAGACGATTGCGCAATATTTGGCGGCTCAAAAAATACGTGTTGTGTTCGCCGGACACCACCACACACAGCGAAACGATGCATGCGTACGCATCCGCATGCGAACCCATGGAAAAACATGTCCCTGCGTACACAATATTAAAGATATGTACGCATGACGCATGCAGATGTACGCGGATCACACACTGCACAGAGAAACGCTAATGTGAACCCGGCCTTATCTCTCTATTATTGTCTGCCATGTATTTTGATTATTATATACACTCACTGGCCACTTTATTAGGTACACCTGTCCAACTTCTTGTTAACACTTAATTTCTAATCAGCCAATCACATGGCGGCAACTCAGTGCATTTAGGCATGTAGACATGGTCAAGACAATCTCCTGCAGTTCAAACCGAGCATCAGTATGGGGAAGAAAGGTGATTTGAGTGCCTTTGAACGTGGCATGGTTGTTGGTGCCAGAAGGGCTGGTCTGAGTATTTCAGAAACTGCTGATCTACTGGGATTTTCACGCACAACCATCTCTAGGGTTTACAGAGAAGGGTCCGAAAAAGAAAAAAAATCCAGTGAGCGGCAGTTCTGTGGGCGGAAATGCCTTGTTGATGCCAGAGGTCAGAGGAGAATGGGCAGACTGGTTCGAGCTGATAGAAAGGCAACAGTGACTCAAATCGCCACCCGTTACAACCAAGGTAGGCCTAAGAGCATCTCTGAACGCACAGTGCGTCGAACTTTGAGGCAGATGGGCTACAGCAGCAGAAGACCACACCGGGTACCACTCCTTTCAGCTAAGAACAGGAAACTGAGGCTACAATTTGTACAAGCTCATCGAAATTGGACAGTAGAAGATTGGAAAAACGTTGCTTGGTCTGATGAGTCTCGATTTCTGCTGCGACATTCGGATGGTAGGGTCAGAATTTGGCGTAAACAACATGAAAGCATGGATCCATCCTGCCTTGTATGGAGCATCTTTGGGATGTGCAGCCGACAAATCTGCGGCAACTGTGTGATGCCATCATGTCAATATGGACCAAAATCTCTGAGGAATGCTTCCAGCACCTTGTTTAATCTATGCCACGAAGAATTGAGGCAGTTCTGAAGGCAAAAGGGGGTCCAACCCGTTACTAGCATGGTGTACCTAATAAAGTGGCCGGTGAGTGTATATATCTTTGTGTGGCGTAATATTTTGGTATCATTCGGGACCTATCTATCCCACTATTATTTAAATATTTTATTGTGATGTATTTATAGGAATTTAGTCTCTTTTGCACCTTATAATTCATGTTTTTAAATAATCCAGTTGTGTTTTCTATAATTCTTATTGTTATATTTTATGTGTGCGGGCACTCTTTTGCACATTGTGCCAAAGTTTTTCCAATTCACCTCCAATAAAGGCATTTTTATCTTTTATATAATATTGTCTCTTTTTCAAATTTTTGTATATATTATTTATTATTTATATTGTTTCTATTATTTTTATTTTCCAATGTAATCCACATCTAGGGCTTAGGTTTACATATTTTTGAGTGGTTTCCACTAAGTGTGTTGTTTTTGGTCGTACAGATAGATATTTTAGTATTAATATAGATACATATATTTTATATATTTTTATACAGTATATTTTTATAGTTTTTTATTTATTTATTTTTATCTATTATATCCATTTTTTTGGTTACAGCTCCGCAATGTCTACATATGATGTATGTCTGGCAAATATATCTTTGAAATAAACATGTAAGTTCACTTAGACCTAAAAGGTCGGAGAAACACGTAATGCAAATTACAAGGTAGACAAAACTTATCTACATCAAACTTTACTTTAAAGCATATTACAGAAAAAAAAACATTTTCACACATTACACATCTATAAAATTAACAATTATGATAGCTTCCTTGATTTTTAGCTACTTTTCCAAAATTGTAATCAAACAGATTATTGCACACCTAAAAATAAAATTAAAAAACATAGGCCTCCTCCATATCCCCTCAAAGCCTCCTTTCCATCGCCAATATAGGTGTTTTCTAGCATTTTGGAAGGAAAAAAAACCTTATTGATTTGTTTAGGAAAAGTAGAAAAATCTTCTACACAGCTCCGCAATATCTACTTTAGACTTCTCTCTAGCATATATATTTTTGAAAAAATTATTTTGGCTCACTTAGACCTAAAAGATTCGATAAACACGTAATGCAAATTTCAAGGTAGAGGGATCTTATCCACATTTACAGAAGCAGCTGATTTTAGTCTATTGTGTATGGAATCTTTTACTTTTAAGCCAATAAAATACAGAAAAAATATATATTTCCATACATTCTACATATTTAAACTTAATTACGAAAATTGCATTGCATTTTAGCTACTTTCCAAAACTATAAACAAATAGATCATTGAACACACAAAGAAGAGTATTAAAAAAAGATATAGGCCTCCTCCATATCCCCTCAAAGCCTCCTTTCCATCGCCAATATAGGTGTGATTTCTAGCATTTTAGTAGTAACAAAATCTCAATGATTTGTTTTTAATTTAGGAAAAGTAGAAAAATAATTTACACAGCTCCACAATGTTTAACTTCAGACATGTGTCTAAGATAGATATATTTAAAAGTAATCTTTTAGCTCACTTAGACCTAAAAGATTAGAGAAACATGTAATGCAAATTCCAAGGTAGAGGGATCTTAACCATATTAACAGAAGCAGCTGATTTTTGTCTATTGTGTATGGAATCTTACTTTTAAGCAAAACAATACAGAAAAAATACATATATTCACACATTCTACATATTTAAGCTTAATTATCACAGTTACCGTATTTTTCGGACTATAAGACGCACTTTTTTCCCCAAAAATTTTGGGGGAAAGTGGGGGGTGCGTCTTATAATCCGAATCTGTGTGCTGTGCTGTAGAGGAGGGGGGTGGCTCTGGAGTGGTGTCAGGGGCTGGGGTGGGCTGCCTGCGGGCTGCTGAGACAGCAGGAGGTTCTGTGCTCCCGCTCATTAGCCTCATGTAATATTCACTGCACCTGCTGTCCATCACCTCGGTGCTGAACCTGTGCCGAGTTGATTCACAGGGGAGCAGCGAATATTACATGTGCCTGCACTCTCCCCCCCACTCCCATCATGGATATGGCCTCCGGTCACTCTTATATGCCCACCCCTGTGCTGCTGGCAGGCACATGCTTCCCCCTCCGTGTGCTGCTGGCAGGCACATGCTTCCCCCTCCCTGTGCTGCTGGAAGGCACATGATAAAATAAACACTTAACTCACCTTCCCCTGATGGCTCCGT
Organism: Ranitomeya variabilis; assembly: GCF_051348905.1. Lineage (NCBI taxonomy): Eukaryota > Metazoa > Chordata > Amphibia > Anura > Dendrobatidae > Ranitomeya > Ranitomeya variabilis. Next base: position 818,947,805 of record NC_135232.1, on the reverse strand, counting down.
GCTCACAGCTCCTCGGTTGCTTCCTGTGTCTGTGCTGACATCCGATCATGTGATCAGCACAGCACAGTGATGACATCACTGTGTGCCCAGGTCACATGATCTGATCCCAGGGAAACAGGAAGCGCAACCGAGGAGCTGTGATCACTGAGCCATCAGGGAAAGGTGAGTTAAGGGTTTGTTATTTTATCATGTGCCTGCAAGAAGCACAGGGGGGGCATGTGTATGCCAGCAGCACAGGGAGGGGCATGCGCCTGCCAGCAGCACGGGGGGCATGTGTCTGCCAGCAGTACGGGGGGGCATATGCCTGCCAGCAGCACAGGGGGGCATGTGTCTGCCAGCAGCATGGGGGATTGCATGTGTCTGCCAGCAGCACGGGGGGCATGTGTCTGCCAGTGGTACAGGGGGGATGTGCCTGCCAGCATCATGGGGGCATGTGCCTGCCAGCAGCACGGGGGGCATATGCCTGCCAGCAGCACAGGGGGGCATGTGTCTGCCAGCAGTACAGGGGGGCATATGCCTGCCAGCAGCACAGGGGGGCATGTGTCTGCCAGCAGTACACGGGGGTCATGTGCCTGCTAGCAGCACAGGGGGCATGTGTCTGCCAGCAGCAGGGGGGTGGCATGTGCCTGCCAGCAGCAGAGGGGGGAAGCATGTGTCTGCCAGCAGCAGGGGGGATGGCATGTGCCTGCCAGCAGCACAGGGGGATGTGTCTGCCAGCAGAACAGGGGGCATGTGTCTGCCAGCGGCACAGGGAGGCATGTCTGCCAGCAGCACAGGGGGCATGTGTCTGCCAGCAGCACAGGGGAGCATTTGTCTGCCAGCAGCACAGGGGGATGTGTCTGCCAGCAGCACAGGGGGGGCATGTGCCAGCACAAGGATGGGGGTTATATAGATACCAGGATGAGGGACATATGATTTGTAAGACAGACACTGGCATTATAAGACAGACCCCCATTTAACATAAAAAATATTTTTTTCTTTTTCTTCACCAAATTTGGGGGTGCGTCTTATAATCAGGTGCATCTTATAGTCCGAAAAATACAGAACAATGCATTTTAGCTACTTTCCAAAATTATCAACAAATAGATCATTGCACACACAAAGAAGAATATTAATAAAAGACATAGGTCTCCTCCATATCCCCTCAAAGCCTCCTTTCCATCGCCAATATAGGTGTGTTTTCTAGCATTTTAGTAGAAACAAAATCTCAATGATTTGTTTTTAATTTAGGAAAAGTAGAAAAATAATTTACACAGCTCCACAATGTCTAACGTCAGACATGTGTCTAAGATAGTCACTTAGACCTAAAAGATTAGAGAAACACGTAATGCAAATTCCAAGGTAGAGGGATCTTAACCACATTTACAGAAGCAGTTGATTTTAGTCTATTGTGTATGGAATCTTTTACTTCTAAGCAAAACAAAAAAAATACAGAAATAATACATATATTCATACATTCTACATATTTAAATTTATCAATTATGAAAATTACATTGCATTTTAGCTACTTTCCAAAATTATCAGCAAATAGATCATTGAACACACAAAGAAGAGTATTAATAAAACACATAGGCCTCCTCCATATCCCCTCAAAGCTTCCTTTCCATCGCCAATATAGGGGTGTTTTCTAGAATTTTAGTTGAAACAAAATCTCAATGATTTGTTTTTAAAATAGGAAAAGTGGAGAATAATTTATACAGCTCCACAATGTCTAACTTCAGACATGTGTCTAAGATAGATATCTTTAAAAGTAATCTTTTAGCTCACTTAGACCTAAAAAATCAGAGAAACACGTAATGCTAATTCCAAGATAGACGTATCTTATCCACATTTAGAGAAGCCGCTGATTTTAGTCTATTGTGTATGAGAACCTTTAAAGCCTATTACAGAAAAAAAATACATATTTTCACATGAAAAAATGACTGATTTTATTTAAATATGTATGACAACTTTAAACGTTTAAAGCCTATGACATAAAAAAAAAACAACATATTTTCATAAAAAAATGTAATAACCTTTGGATCAATCATGAACCTTCTTGATTTGATGTATAAGTGTTCTGTAGGAAGATCGATCTTGTGCAAGCTCAGATAGGTCCTTCAGGGTCTTCTCTGCTATTACTTTGACTGTATCAAGCCATTGTTGTTTTTTCTCCTTCCCTTGTTCCAACTAGGCTTACGCCTACGCATCATCTTGCGCATGACGCAAACAAAAACACTGCGTGTGTATGCGTTTAAATGAGTTTTGGCATGCCTTTACATTTTTTATTCGCATGGTGGAGGCGGTGACATCATTTTCTGTACATGCGCAGTCTAAAGTACGCATGCGTATCGAACGCATGCGTACGCATGTCCTTGCGTACCAATGCGTTACCATAGATGGTAATGCGTTTTTTGACGGAATCATCCGCAATCGTCCGCATGCAGACGATTGCGCAATATTTGGCGGCTCAAAAAATACAACGTGTTGTGTTCGCCGGACACCACCACACACAGCGAAACGATGCATGCGTACGCATCCGCATGCGAACCCATGGAAAAACATGTCCTGCGTACACAATATTAAAGATATGTACGCATGACGCATGCAGATGTACGCGGATCACACACTGCACACAGAAACGCTAATGTGAACCCGCCCTTATCTCTCTACTATTGTCTGCCATGTATTTTGATTATTATATATATATATCTTTGTGTGGCGTAATATTTTGGTATCATTCGGGACCTATCTATACCACTATTATTTAATTATTTTATTGTGATGTATTTATAGGAATTTAGTCTCTTTTGCACCTTATAATTCATGTTTTTAAATAATCCAGTTGTGTTTTCTATAATTCTTATTGTTATATTTTATGTGTGCGGGCACTCTTTTGCACATTGTGCCAATGTTTTTCCAATTCACCTCCAATAAAGGCATTTTTATCTTTTATATAATATTATCCCTTTTTCAAATTTTTGTATATATTATTTATTATTTATATTGTTTCTATTATTTTTATTTTCCAATGTAATCCACATTCAGGGCTTAGGTTTACATATTTTTGAGTGGTTTCCACTAAGTGTGTTGTTTTTGGTCGTACAGATAGATATTTTAGTATTAATATAGATACATATATTTTATATATTTTTATACAGTATATTTTTATTTATTTATTTTTATCTATTATATCCATTTTTGGTTACAGCTCCGCAATGTCTACATATGATGTATGTCTGGCAAATATATCTTTGAAATAAACATGTAAGTTCACTTAGACCTAAAAGGTCGGAGAAACACGTAATGCAAATTACAAGGTAGACAAAACTTATCTACATCAAACTTTACTTTAAAGCATATTACAGAAAAAAAAAACATTTTCACACATTACACATCTATAAAATTAACAATTATGATAGCTCCCTTGATTTTTAGCTACTTTTCCAAAATTGTAATCAAACAGATTATTGCACACCTAAAAATAAAATTAAAAAACATAGGCCTCCTCCATATCCCCTCAAAGCCTCCTTTCCATCGCCAATATAGGTGTTTTCTAGCATTTTGGAAGAAAAAAAAACCTTATTGATTTGTTTAGGAAAAGTAGAAAAATCTTCTACACAGCTCCGCAATATCTACTTTAGACTTCTCTCTAGCATATATATTTTTGAAAAAATTATTTTGGCTCACTTAGACCTAAAAGATTCGATAAACACGTAATGCAAATTTCAAGGTAGAGGGATCTTATCCACATTTACAGAAGCAGCTGATTTTAGTCTATTGTGTATGGAATCTTTTACTTTTAAGCCAATAAAATACAGAAAAAATACATATTTCCATACATTCTACATATTTAAACTTAATTATGAAAATTACATTGCATTTTAGCTACTTTCCAAAACTATAAACAAATAGATCATTGAACACACAAAGAAGAGTATTAAAAACAGATATAGGCCTCCTCCATATCCCCTCAAAGCCTCCTTTCCATCGCCAGTATAGGTGTGATTTCTAGCATTTTAGGAGAAACAAAATCTCAATGATTTGTTTTTAATTTAGGAAAAGTAGAAAAATAATTTACACAGCTCCACAATGTCTAACTTCAGACATGTGTCTAAGATAGATATATTTAAAAGTAATCTTTTAGCTCACTTAGACCTAAAAGATTAGAGAAACACGTAATGCAAATTCCAAGGTAGAGGGATCTTAACCATATTTACAGAAGCAGCTGATTTTAGTCTATTGTGTATGGAATCTTACTTTTAAGCAAAAAAATACAGAAAAAAATACATATATTCATACATTCTACATATTTAAGCTTAATTATCACAGTTACCGTATTTTTCGGACTATAAGACGCACTTTTTTCCCCCCAAATTTTGGGGGAAAGTGGGGGGTGCATCTTATAATCCGAATCTGTGTGCTGTGCTGTAGAGGAGGGGGGCGGCTCTGGAGTGGTGTCAGGGGCTGGGGTGGGCTGCCTGCGGGCTGCTGAGACAGCAGGAGGTTCTGTGCTCCCGCTTATTAGCCTCATGTAATATTCACTGCACCTGCTGTCCATCACCTCGGTGCAGAACCTGTGCCGAGTTGATTCACAGGGGAGCAGCGAATATTACATGTGCCTGCACTCTCCCCCCCACTCCCATCATGGATATGGCCTCCGGTCACTCTTATATGCCCACCCCTGTGCTGCTGGCAGGCACATGCTTCCCCCTCCGTGTGCTGCTGGCAGGCACATGCTTCCCCCTCCCTGTGCTGCTGGAAGGCACATGATAAAATAAACACTTAACTCACCTTCCCCTGATGGCTCCGTGCTCACAGCTCCTCGGTTGCTTCCTGTGTCTGAGCTGACATCCGATCATGTGATCAGCACAGCACAGTGATGACATCACTGTGTGCCCAGGTCACATGATCTGATCCCAGGGAAACAGGAAGCGCAACCGAGGAGCTGTGATCACTGAGCCATCAGGGAAAGGTGAGTTAAGGGTTTGTTATTTTATCATGTGCCTGCAAGAAGCACAGGGGGGCATGTGTATGCCAGCAGCACAGGGAGGGGCATGCGCCTGCCAGCAGCACGGGGGGCATGTGCCTGCCAGCAGCACAGGGGGGGCATGTGTCTGCCAGCAGTACGGGGGGGCATATGCCTGCCAGCAGCACAGGGGGGGCATGTGTCTGCCAGCAGCATGGGGGATTGCATGTGTCTGCCAGCAGCACGGGGGGCATGTGTCTGCCAGCAGTACAGGGAAGATGTGCCTGCCAGCATCATGGGGGCATGTGCCTGCCAGCAGCACGGGGGGCATATGCCTGCCAGCAGCACAGGGGGGCATGTGTCTGCCAGCAGTACAGGGGGGCATATGCCTGCCAGCATCACAGGGGGGCATGTGCCTGCCAGCAGCACGGGGGGCATGTGTCTGCCAGCAGTACACGGGGGTCATGTGCCTGCTAGCAGCACAGGGGGCATGTGTCTGCCAGCAGCAGGGGGGTGGCATGTGCCTGCCAGCAGCAGAGGGGGGAAGCATGTGTCTGCCAGCAGCAGGGGGGATGGCATGTGCCTGCCAGCAGCACAGGGGGATGTGTCTGCCAGCAGAACAGGGGGCATGTGTCTGCCAGCAGCACAGGGGGGCATGTCTGCCAGCAGCACAGGGGGATGTGTCTGCCAGCAGCACAGGGGGGGGCATGTGCCAGCACAAGGATGAGGGTTATATAGATACCAGGATGAGGGACATATGATTTGTAAGACGGACACTGGCCTTATAAGACAGACCCCCATTTAACATAAAAAATATTTTTTTCTTTTTCTTCACCAAATTTGGGGGTGCGTCTTATAATCAGGTGCATCTTATAGTCCGAAAAATAAAGAACAATGCATTTTAGCTACTTTCCAAAATTATCAACAAATAGATCATTGCACACACAAAGAATATTAATAAAAGACATAGGCCTCCTCCATATCCCCTCAAAGCCTCCTTTCCATCGCCAATATAGGTGTGTTTTCTAGCATTTTAGTAGAAACAAAATCTCAATGATTAGTTTTTAATTTAGGAAAAGTAGAAAAATAATTTACACAGCTCCACAATGTCTAACGTCAGACATGTGTCTAAGATAGTCACTTAGACCTAAAAGATTAGAGAAACACGTAATGCAAATTCCAAGGTAGAGGGATCTTAACCACATTTACAGAAGCAGTTGATTTTAGTCTATTGTGTATGGAATCTTTTACTTCTAAGCAAAACAAAAAAAAAATAGAAATAATACATATATTCATACATTCTACATATTTAAATTTATCAATTATGAAAATTACATTGCATTTTAGCTACTTTCCAAAATTATCAGCAAATAGATCATTGAACACAAAAAGAAGAGTATTAATAAAACACATAGGCCTCCTCCATATCCCCTCAAAGCTTCCTTTCCATCGCCAATATAGGTGTTTTCTAGCATTTTGGAAGAAAAAAAAACCTTATTGATTTGTTTAGGAAAAGTAGAAAAATCTTCTACACAGCTCCGCAATATCTGCTTTAGACTTCTCTCTAGCATATATATTTTTGAAAAAATTATTTTGGCTCACTTAGACCTAAAAGATTCGATAAACACGTAATGCAAATTTCAAGGTAGAGGGATCTTATCCACATTTACAGAAGCAGCTGATTTTAGTCTATTGTGTATGGAATCTTTTACTTTTAAGCCAATAAAATACAGAAAAAATATATATTTCCATACATTCTACATATTTAAACTTAATTATGAAAATTGCATTGCATTTTAGCTACTTTCCAAAATTATAAACAAATAGATCATTGAACACACAAAGAAGAGTATTAAAAAAAGATATAGGCCTCCTCCATATCCCCTCAAAGCCTCCTTTCCATCGCCAATATAGGTGTGATTTCTAGCATTTTAGTAGAAACAAAATCTCAATGATTTGTTTTTAATTTAGGAAAAGTAGAAAAATAATTTACACAGCTCCACAATGTCTAACTTCAGACATGTGTCTAAGATAGATATATTTAAAAGTAATCTTTTAGCTCACTTAGACCTAAAAGATTAGAGAAACACGTAATGCAAATTCCAAGGTAGAGGGATCTTAACCATATTTACAGAAGCAGCTGATTTTAGTCTATTGTGTATGGAATCTTACTTTTAAGCAAAAAAATACAGAAAAAAATAAATATATTCATACATTCTACATATTTAAGCTTAATTATCACAGTTACCGTATTTTTCGGACTATAAGACGCACTTTTTTCCCCCAAAATTTTGGGGGAAAGTGGGGGGTGCGTCTTATAATTCAAATCTGTGTGCTGTGCTGTAGAGGAGGGGGGCGGCTCTGGAGTGGTGTCAGGGGCTGGGGTGGGCTGCCTGCAGGCTGAGGAGACAGCAGGAGGTTCTGTGCTCCCGCTCATTAGCCTCATGTAATATTCACTGCACCTGCTGTCCATCACCTCGGTGCTGAACCTGTGCCGAGTTGATTCACAGGGGAGCAGCGAATATTACATGTGCCTGCACTCTCCCCCCCACTCCCATCATGGATATGGCCTCCGGTCACTCTTATATGCCCACCCCTGTGCTTCTGGCAGGCACATGCTTCCCCCTCCGTGTGCTGCTGGCAGGCACATGCTTCCCCCTCCCTGTGCTGCTGGAAGGCACATGATAAAATAAACACTTAACTCACCTTCCCCTGATGGCTCCGTGCTCACAGCTCCTCGGTTGCTTCCTGTGTCTGTGCTGACATCCGATCATGTGATCAGCACAGCACAGTGATGACATCACTGTGTGCCCAGGTCACATGATCTGATCCCAGGGAAACAGGAAGCGCAACCGAGGAGCTGTGATCACTGAGCCATCAGGGAAAGGTGAGTTAAGGGTTTGTTATTTTATCATGTGCCTGCAAGAAGCACAGGGGGGGCATGTGTATGCCAGCAGCACAGGGAGGGGCATGCGCCTGCCAGCAGCACGGGGGGCATGTGTCTGCCAGCAGTACGGGGGGGCATATGCCTGCCAGCAGCACAGGGGGGCATGTGTCTGCCAGCAGCATGGGGGATTGCATGTGTCTGCCAGCAGCACGGGGGGCATGTGTCTGCCAGCGGTACAGGGGGGATGTGCCTGCCAGCATCATGGGGGCATGTGCCTGCCAGCAGCACGGGGGGCATATGCCTGCCAGCAGCACAGGGGGGCATGTGTCTGCCAGCAGTACAGGGGGGCATATGCCTGCCAGCATCACAGGGGGGCATGTGCCTGCCAGCAGCACGGGGGGCATGTGTCTGCCAGCAGTACACGGGGGTCATGTGCCTGCTAGCAGCACAGGGGGCATGTGTCTGCCAGCAGCAGGGGGGTGGCATGTGCCTGCCAGCAGCAGGGGGGGAAGCATGTGTCTGCCAGCAGCAGGGGGGATGGCATGTGCCTGCCAGCAGCACAGGGGGATGTGTCTGCCAGCAGAACAGGGGGCATGTGTCTTCCAGCAGCACAGGGGGGCATGTCTGCCAGCAGCACAGGGGGCATGTGTCTGCCAGCAGCACAGGGGGGCATGTGTCTGCCAGCAGCACAGGGGGATGTGTCTGCCAGCAGCACAGGGGGATGTGTCTGCCAGCAGCACAGGGGGGGCATGTGCCAGCACAAGGATGGGGGTTATATAGATACCAGGATGAGGGACATATGATTTGTAAGACGGACACTGGCATTATAAGACAGACCCCCATTTAACATAAAAAATATTTTTTTATTTTTCTTCACCAAATTTGGGGGTGCGTCTTATAATCAGGTGCATCTTATAGTCCGAAAAATACAGAACAATGCATTTTAGCTACTTTCCAAAATTATCAACAAATAGATCATTGCACACACAAAGAATATTAATAAAAGACATAGGCCTCCTCCATATCCCCTCAAAGCCTCCTTTCCATCGCCAATATAGGTGTTTTCTAGCATTTTGGAAGAAAAAAAAACCTTATTGATTTGTTTAGGAAAAGTAGAAAAATCTTCTACACAGCTCCGCAATATCTACTTTAGACTTCTCTCTAGCATATATATTTTTGAAAAAATTATTTTGGCTCACTTAGACCTAAAAGATTCGATAAACACGTAATGCAAATTTCAAGGTAGAGGGATCTTATCCACATTTACAGAAGCAGCTGATTTTAGTCTATTGTGTATGGAATCTTTTACTTTTAAGCCAATAAAATACAGAAAAAATACATATTTCCATACATTCTACATATTTAAACTTAATTATGAAAATTACATTGCATTTTAGCTACTTTCCAAAACTATAAACAAATAGATCATTGAACACACAAAGAAGAGTATTAAAAACAGATATAGGCCTCCTCCATATCCCCTCAAAGCCTCCTTTCCATCGCCAATATAGGTGTGATTTCTAGCATTTTAGGAGAAACAAAATCTCAATGATTTGTTTTTAATTTAGGAAAAGTAGAAAAATAATTTACACAGCTCCACAATGTCTAACTTCAGACATGTGTCTAAGATAGATATATTTAAAAGTAATCTTTTAGCTCACTTAGACCTAAAAGATTAGAGAAACACGTAATGCAAATTCCAAGGTAGAGGGATCTTAACCATATTTACAGAAGCAGCTGATTTTAGTCTATTGTGTATGGAATCTTACTTTTAAGCAAAAAAATACAGAAAAAAATACATATATTCATACATTCTACATATTTAAGCTTAATTATCACAGTTACCGTATTTTTCGGACTATAAGACGCACTTTTTTCCCCCCAAATTTTGGGGGAAAGTGGGGGGTGCATTTTATAATCCGAATCTGTGTGCTGTGCTGTAGAGGAGGGGGGCGGCTCTGGAGTGGTGTCAGGGGCTGGGGTGGGCTGCCTGCGGGCTGCTGAGACAGCAGGAGGTTCTGTGCTCCCGCTTATTAGCCTCATGTAATATTCACTGCACCTGCTGTCCATCACCTCGGTGCAGAACCTGTGCCGAGTTGATTCACAGGGGAGCAGCGAATATTACATGTGCCTGCACTCTCCCCCCCACTCCCATCATGGATATGGCCTCCGGTCACTCTTATATGCCCACCCCTGTGCTGCTGGCAGGCACATGCTTCCCCCTCCGTGTGCTGCTGGCAGGCACATGCTTCCCCCTCCCTGTGCTGCTGGAAGGCACATGATAAAATAAACACTTAACTCACCTTCCCCTGATGGCTCCGTGCTCACAGCTCCTCGGTTGCTTCCTGTGTCTGAGCTGACATCCGATCATGTGATCAGCACAGCACAGTGATGACATCACTGTGTGCCCAGGTCACATGATCTGATCCCAGGGAAACAGGAAGCGCAACCGAGGAGCTGTGATCACTGAGCCATCAGGGAAAGGTGAGTTAAGGGTTTGTTATTTTATCATGTGCCTGCAAGAAGCACAGGGGGGCATGTGTATGCCAGCAGCACAGGGAGGGGCATGCGCCTGCCAGCAGCACGGGGGGCATGTGCCTGCCAGCAGCACAGGGGGGGCATGTGTCTGCCAGCAGTACGGGGGGGCATATGCCTGCCAGCAGCACAGGGGGGGCATGTGTCTGCCAGCAGCATGGGGGATTGCATGTGTCTGCCAGCAGCACGGGGGGCATGTGTCTGCCAGCAGTACAGGGAAGATGTGCCTGCCAGCATCATGGGGGCATGTGCCTGCCAGCAGCACGGGGGGCATATGCCTGCCAGCAGCACAGGGGGGCATGTGTCTGCCAGCAGTACAGGGGGGCATATGCCTGCCAGCATCACAGGGGGGCATGTGCCTGCCAGCAGCACGGGGGGCATGTGTCTGCCAGCAGTACACGGGGGTCATGTGCCTGCTAGCAGCACAGGGGGCATGTGTCTGCCAGCAGCAGGGGGGTGGCATGTGCCTGCCAGCAGCAGAGGGGGGAAGCATGTGTCTGCCAGCAGCAGGGGGGATGGCATGTGCCTGCCAGCAGCACAGGGGGATGTGTCTGCCAGCAGAACAGGGGGCATGTGTCTGCCAGCAGCACAGGGGGGCATGTCTGCCAGCAGCACAGGGGGATGTGTCTGCCAGCAGCACAGGGGGGGCATGTGCCAGCACAAGGATGAGGGTTATATAGATACCAGGATGAGGGACATATGATTTGTAAGACGGACACTGGCCTTATAAGACAGACCCCCATTTAACATAAAAAATATTTTTTTCTTTTTCTTCACCAAATTTGGGGGTGCGTCTTATAATCAGGTGCATCTTATAGTCCGAAAAATAAAGAACAATGCATTTTAGCTACTTTCCAAAATTATCAACAAATAGATCATTGCACACACAAAGAATATTAATAAAAGACATAGGCCTCCTCCATATCCCCTCAAAGCCTCCTTTCCATCGCCAATATAGGTGTGTTTTCTAGCATTTTAGTAGAAACAAAATCTCAATGATTAGTTTTTAATTTAGGAAAAGTAGAAAAATAATTTACACAGCTCCACAATGTCTAACGTCAGACATGTGTCTAAGATAGTCACTTAGACCTAAAAGATTAGAGAAACACGTAATGCAAATTCCAAGGTAGAGGGATCTTAACCACATTTACAGAAGCAGTTGATTTTAGTCTATTGTGTATGGAATCTTTTACTTCTAAGCAAAACAAAAAAAAAATAGAAATAATACATATATTCATACATTCTACATATTTAAATTTATCAATTATGAAAATTACATTGCATTTTAGCTACTTTCCAAAATTATCAGCAAATAGATCATTGAACACAAAAAGAAGAGTATTAATAAAACACATAGGCCTCCTCCATATCCCCTCAAAGCTTCCTTTCCATCGCCAATATAGGTGTTTTCTAGCATTTTGGAAGAAAAAAAAACCTTATTGATTTGTTTAGGAAAAGTAGAAAAATCTTCTACACAGCTCCGCAATATCTGCTTTAGACTTCTCTCTAGCATATATATTTTTGAAAAAATTATTTTGGCTCACTTAGACCTAAAAGATTCGATAAACACGTAATGCAAATTTCAAGATAGAGGGATCTTATCCACATTTACAGAAGCAGCTGATTTTAGTCTATTGTGTATGGAATCTTTTACTTTTAAGCCAATAAAATACAGAAAAAATATATATTTCCATACATTCTACATATTTAAACTTAATTATGAAAATTGCATTGCATTTTAGCTACTTTCCAAAATTATAAACAAATAGATCATTGAACACACAAAGAAGAGTATTAAAAAAAGATATAGGCCTCCTCCATATCCCCTCAAAGCCTCCTTTCCATCGCCAATATAGGTGTGATTTCTAGCATTTTAGTAGAAACAAAATCTCAATGATTTGTTTTTAATTTAGGAAAAGTAGAAAAATAATTTACACAGCTCCACAATGTCTAACTTCAGACATGTGTCTAAGATAGATATATTTAAAAGTAATCTTTTAGCTCACTTAGACCTAAAAGATTAGAGAAACACGTAATGCAAATTCCAAGGTAGAGGGATCTTAACCATATTTACAGAAGCAGCTGATTTTAGTCTATTGTGTATGGAATCTTACTTTTAAGCAAAACAATACAGAAAAAATACATATATTCACACATTCTACATATTTAAGCTTAATTATCACAGTTACCGTATTTTTCGGACTATAAGACGCACTTTTTCCCCAAAAAATTTTGGGGGAAAGTGGGGGGTGCGTCTTATAATCCGAATCTGTGTGCTGTGCTGTAGAGAAGGGGGGTGGCTCTGGAGTGGTGTCAGGGGCTGGGGTGGGCTGCCTGCGGGCTGCTGAGACAGCAGGAGGTTCTGTGCTCCCGCTCATTAGCCTCATGTAATATTCACTGCACCTGCTGTCCATCACCTCGGTGCTGAACCTGTGCTGAGTTGATTCACAGGGGAGCAGCGAATATTACATGTGCCTGCACTCTCCCCCCCACTCCCATCATGGATATGGCCTCCGGTCACTCTTATATGCCCACCCCTGTGCTTCTGGCAGGCACATGCTTCCCCCTCCGTGTGCTGCTGGCAGGCACATGCTTCCCCCTCCCTGTGCTGCTGGAAGGCACATGATAAAATAAACACTTAACTCACCTTCCCCTGATGGCTCCGTGCTCACAGCTCCTCGGTTGCTTCCTGTGTCTGTGCTGACAACCGATCATGTGATCAGCACAGCACAGTGATGACATCACTGTGTGCCCAGGTCACATGATCTGATCCCAGGGAAACAGGAAGCGCAACCGAGGAGCTGTGATCACTGAGCCATCAGGGAAAGGTGAGTTAAGGGTTTGTTATTTTATCATGTGCCTGCAAGAAGCACAGGGGGGGCATGTGTATGCCAGCAGCACAGGGAGGGGCATGCGCCTGCCAGCAGCACGGGGGGCATGTGTCTGCCAGCAGTACGGGGGGGCATATGCCTGCCAGCAGCACAGGGGGGCATGTGTCTGCCAGCAGCACGGGGGGCATGTGTCTGCCAGCGGTACAGGGGGGATGTGCCTGCCAGCATCATGGGGGCATGTGCCTGCCAGCAGCACGGGGGGCATATGCCTGCCAGCAGCACAGGGGGGCATGTGTCTGCCAGCAGTACAGGGGGGCATATGCCTGCCAGCATCACAGGGGGGCATGTGCCTGCCAGCAGCACGGGGGGCATGTGTCTGCCAGCAGTACACGGGGGTCATGTGCCTGCTAGCAGCACAGGGGGCATGTGTCTGCCAGCAGCAGGGGGGTGGCATGTGCCTGCCAGCAGCAGGGGGGGGAAGCATGTGTCTGCCAGCAGCAGGGGGGATGGCATGTGCCTGCCAGCAGCACAGGGGGATGTGTCTGCCAGCAGAACAGGGGGCATGTGTCTTCCAGCAGCACAGGGGGGCATGTCTGCCAGCAGCACAGGGGGCATGTGTCTGCCAGCAGCACAGGGGGGCATGTGTCTGCCAGCAGCACAGGGGGATGTGTCTGCCAGCAGCACAGGGGGATGTGTCTGCCAGCAGCACAGGGGGGGCATGTGCCAGCACAAGGATGGGGGTTATATAGATACCAGGATGAGGGACATATGATTTGTAAGACGGACACTGGCATTATAAGACAGACCCCCATTTAACATAAAAAATATTTTTTTATTTTTCTTCACCAAATTTGGGGGTGCGTCTTATAATCAGGTGCATCTTATAGTCCGAAAAATACAGAACAATGCATTTTAGCTACTTTCCAAAATTATCAACAAATAGATCATTGCACACACAAAGAATATTAATAAAAGACATAGGCCTCCTCCATATCCCCTCAAAGCCTCCTTTCCATCGCCAATATAGGTGTTTTCTAGCATTTTGGAAGAAAAAAAAACCTTATTGATTTGTTTAGGAAAAGTAGAAAAATCTTCTACACAGCTCCGCAATATCTACTTTAGACTTCTCTCTAGCATATATATTTTTGAAAAAATTATTTTGGCTCACTTAGACCTAAAAGATTCGATAAACACGTAATGCAAATTTCAAGGTAGAGGGATCTTATCCACATTTACAGAAGCAGCTGATTTTAGTCTATTGTGTATGGAATCTTTTACTTTTAAGCCAATAAAATACAGAAAAAATACATATTTCCATACATTCTACATATTTAAACTTAATTATGAAAATTACATTGCATTTTAGCTACTTTCCAAAACTATAAACAAATAGATCATTGAACACACAAAGAAGAGTATTAAAAAAAGATATAGGCCTCCTCCATATCCCCTCAAAGCCTCCTTTCCATCGCCAATATAGGTGTGATTTCTAGCATTTTAGTAGAAACAAAATCTCAATGATTTGTTTTTAATTTAGGAAAAGTAGAAAAATAATTTACACAGCTCCACAATGTCTAACTTCAGACATGTGTCTAAGATAGATATATTTAAAAGTAATCTTTTAGCTCACTTAGACCTAAAAGATTAGAGAAACACGTAATGCAAATTCCAAGGTAGAGGGATCTTAACCATATTTACAGAAGCAGCTGATTTTAGTCTATTGTGTATGGAATCTTACTTTTAAGCAAAACAATACAGAAAAAATACATATATTCATACATTCTACATATTTAAGCTTAATTATCACAGTTACCGTATTTTTCGGACTATAAGACGAACTTTTTTCCCCAAAAATTTTTTGGGGAAAGTGGGGGGTGCGTCTTATAATCCGAATCTGTGTGCTGTGCTGTAGAGGAGGGGGGCGGCTCTGGAGTGGTGTCAGGGGCTGGGGTGGGCTGCCTGCGGGCTGCTGAGACAGCAGGAGGTTCTGTGCTCCCGCTCATTAGCCTCATGTAATATTCACTGCACCTGCTGTCCATCACCTCGGTGCTGAACCTGTGCCGACTTGATTCACAGGGGAGCAGTGAATATTACATGTGCCTGCACTCTCCCCCCCACTCCCATCATGGATATGGCCTCCGGTCACTCTTATATGCCCACCCCTGTGCTGCTGGCAGGCACATGCTTCCCCCTCCCTGTGCTGCTGGCAGGCACATGCTTCCGCCTCCCTGTGCTGCTGGAAGGCACATGATAAAATAAACACTTAACTCACCTTCCCCTGATGGCTCCGTGCTCACAGCTCCTCGGTTGCTTCCTGTGTCTGTGCTGACATCCGATCATGTGATCAGCACAGCACAGTGATGACATCACTGTGTGCCCAGGTCACATGATCTGATCCCAGGGAAACAGGAAGCGCAACCGAGGAGCTGTGATCACTGAGCCATCAGGGAAAGGTGAGTTAAGGGTTTGTTATTTTATCATGTGCCTGCCAGAAGCACAGGGGGGGCATGTGTATGCCAGCAGCACAGGGAGGGGCATGCGCCTGCCAGCAGCACAGGGGGGGCATGTGTCTGCCAGCAGTACGGGGGGGCATATGCCTGCCAGCAGCACAGGGGGGGCATGTGTCTGCCAGCAGCATGGGGGATTGCATGTGTCTGCCAGCAGCACGGGGGGCATGTGTCTGCCAGCGGTACAGGGGGGATGTGCCTGCCAGCATCATGGGGGCATGTGCCTGCCAGCAGCACGGGGGGCATATGCCTGCCAGCAGCACAGGGGGGCATGTGTCTGCCAGCAGTACAGGGGGGCATATGCCTGCCAGCATCACAGGGGGGCATGTGCCTGCCAGCAGCACGGGGGGCATGTGTCTGCCAGCAGTACACGGGGGTCATGTGCCTGCTAGCAGCACAGGGGGCATGTGTCTGCCAGCAGCAGGGGGGTGGCATGTGCCTGCCAGCAGCAGAGGGGGAATCATGTGTCTGCCAGCAGCAGGGGGGATGGCATGTGCCTGCCAGCAGCACAGGGGGATGTGTCTGCCAGCAGCACAGGGGGGCATGTGTCTGCCAGCAGCACAGGGGGGCATGTGTCTGCCAGCAGCACAGGGGGCATTTGTCTGCCAGCAGCACAGGGGGGCATGTGTCTGCCAGCAGCACAGGGGGATGTGTCTGCCAGCAAAAGGATGGGGGTTATATAGATACCAGGATGAGGGACATATGATTTGTAAGACAGACACTGGCATTATAAGACAGACCCCCATTTAACATAAAAAATATTTTTTTCTTTTTCTTCACCAAATTTGGGGTGCGTCTTATAATCAGGTGCATCTTATAGTCCGAAAAATACAGAACAATGCATTTTAGCTACTTTCCAAAATTATCAACAAATAGATCATTGCACACACAAAGAATATTAATAAAAGACATAGGCCTCCTCCATATCCCCTCAAAGCCTCCTTTCCATCGCCAATATAGGTGTGTTTTCTAGCATTTTAGTAGAAACAAAATCTCAATGATTAGTTTTTAATTTAGGAAAAGTAGAAAAATAATTTACACAGCTCCACAATGTCTAACGTCAGACATGTGTCTAAGATAGTCACTTAGACCTAAAAGATTAGAGAAACACGTAATGCAAATTCCAAGGTAGAGGGATCTTAACCACATTTACAGAAGCAGTTGATTTTAGTCTATTGTGTATGGAATCTTTTACTTCTAAGCAAAACAAAAAAAATACAGAAATAATACATATATTCATACATTCTACATATTTAAATTTATCAATTATGAAAATTACATTGCATTTTAGCTACTGTACTTTCCAAAATTATCAGCAAATAGATCATTGAACACACAAAGAAGAGTATTAATAAAACACATAGGCCTCCTCCATATCCCCTCAAAGCTTCCTTTCCATCGCCAATATAGGGGTGTTTTCTAGAATTTTAGTTGAAACAAAATCTCAATGATTTGTTTTTAAAATAGGAAAAGTGGAAGAATAATTTATACAGCTCCACAATGTCTAACTTCAGACATGTCTCTAAGATAGATATCTTTAAAAGTAATCTTTTAGCTCACTTAGGGTATGTGCACACGTCTGGATTTCTTGCAGAAATTTCCTGAAGAAAACGGGAAATTTTCTGCAAGAAATCCGCATTTTTTTTTTTGCGTTTTTTTCCGTTTTTTTCGCGTTTTTTTAGCATTCTGCAAGCGTAATTAGCTTGCAGAATGCTAAAGTTTTCCAAGCGATCTGTAGCATCGCTTGGACAACTGACTGACAGGTTGGTCACACTTGTCAAACATACTGTTTGACAAGTGTGACCAACTTTTTACTATAGATGCTGCTTTTGCAGCATCTATAGTAAAAGATAGAATGTTTAAAAATAATAAAAAAATAAAAAAAATGCTTATACTCACCCGCAGACAGCTGATCTCCTCACCGGCGTCCGTTCCGTATAGATGGTGTGTGCGCGCAGGACCTTCCATGACGTCGCGGTCACGTGAGCGGTCACATGACCGCTCACGACCAATCACAAGACAGTGACGTAATCACAGGTCCTTCACCGCACACCAGCTACAGGAACCGAAGCGGCAGCATGCAGCTGAGAGGCGGGAAGACATCGAAGGTGAGTATAGGACTATTTTTTATTTTAATTCTTATTTTTTGACCAATTATATGGTGCCCAGTGCGTGGAGGAGAGTCTCCTCTCCTCCACCCTGGGTACCAACCGCACATAATCTGCTTACTTCCCGCATGGTGGGCACAGCCCCGTGCGGGAAGTAAGCAGATCAATGGACTCCTAGGTGTGCGGAATCCCCTGCAATTCCGCATTTTAATGAACATGTTGCTTTTTTTTTTCCGCGATGCGATTTTTTCGCGGAAAAAAAGGCTACATTTGCACAAAAAATGCAGAATACACTGAAAATACTGGGAGGCATATGTTAGCGGTTTTTTCGCGTTTTTATCACGTTTTTATAGCGAAAAAACGCGAAAAAAACGCGAAAAACACTGAACGTGTGCACATGGCCTTAGACCTAAAAAATCAGAGAAACACGTAATGCTAATTCCAAGGTAGACGTATCTTATCCACATTTAGAGAAGCCGCTGATTTTAGTCTATTGTGTATGAGAACCTTTAAAGCCTATTACAGAAAAAAATACATATTTTCACATGAAAAAACGACTGATTTTATTTAAATATGTATGACAACTTTAAAGGTTTAAAGCCCATGACATACAAAAAACATATTTTCATAAAAAAAATGTAATAACCTTTGGATCAATCATGAACCTTCTTGATTTGATGTATGAGTGTTGTGTAGGAAGATCGATCTTGTGCAAGCTCAGATAGGTCCTTCAGGGTCTTCTCTGCTATTACTTTGACTGTATCAAGCCATTGCTGTTTTTTATCCTTCCCTTGTTCCAACTAGGCTTACGCCTATGCATCATCTTGCGCATGACGCAAACAAAAACACTGCGTGTGTATGCGTTTAAATGAGTTTTGGCATGCCTTTACATTTTTTATTCGCATGGTGGAGGCGGTGACATCATTTTCTGTACATGCGCATTCTAAAGTACGGATGCGTACGCATGTCCTTGCGTACCAATGCGTTACCATAGATGGCAATGCGCTTTTTGATGGAATCATCCGCAATCGTCCGCATGCAGACGATTGCGCAATATTTGGCGGCTCAAAAAATACGTGTTGTGTTCACCGGACACCACCACACACAGCGAAACGATGCATGCGTACGCATCCGCATGCAAACCCATGGAAAAACATGTCCCTGCGTACACAATATTAAAAATATGTACGCATGACGCATGCAGATGTACGCGGATCACACACTGCACACAGAAACGCTAATGTGAACCCGGCCTTATCTCTCTATTATTGTCTGCCATGTATTTTGATTATTATATATATATATCTTTATGTGGCGTAATATTTTGGTACCATTCGGGACCTATCTATCCCACTATTATTTAATTATTTTATTGTGATTTATAGGAATTTAGTCTATTTTGCACCTTATAATTCATGTTTTTAAATAATCCAGTTGTGTTTTCTATAATTCTTATTGTTATATTTTATGTGTGCGGGCACTCTTTTGCACATAGTGCCAATGTTTTTCCGATTCACCTCCAATAAAGGCATTTTTATTTTTTATATAATATTGTCCCTTTTTCAAATTTTTGTATATATTATTTATTATTTATATTGTTTCTATTATTTTTATTTTCCAATGTAATCCACATTCAGGGCTTAGGTTTACATATTTTTGAGTGGTTTCCACTCAGTGTGTTGTTTTTGGTCGTACAGATAGATATTTTAGTATTAATATAGATACATATATTTTATATATTTGTATACAGTATATTTTTATATTTTTTTATTTATTTATTTTTATCTATTATATCCATTTTTTTGGTTACAGCTCCGCAATGTCTACATATGATGTATGTCTGGCAAATATATCTTTGAAATAAACATGTAAGTTCACTTAGACCTAAAAGGTCGGAGAAACACGTAATGCAAATTACAAGGTAGACAAAACTTATCTACATCAAACTTTACTTTAAAGCATATTACAGAAAAAAAAACATTTTCACACATTACACATCTATAAAATTAACAATTATGATAGCTCCCTTGATTTTTAGCTACTTTTCCAAAATTGTAATCAAACAGATTATTGCACACCTAAAAATAAAATTAAAAAACATAGGCCTCCTCCATGTCCCCTCAAAGCCTCCTTTCCATCGCCAATATAGGTGTTTTCTAGCATTTTGGAAGAAAAAAAAACCTTATTGATTTGTTTAGGAAAAGTAGAAAAATCTTCTACACAGCTCCGCAATATCTACTTTAGACTTCTCTCTAGCATATATATTTTTGAAAAATTATTTTGGCTCACTTAGACCTAAAAGATTCGATAAACACGTAATGCAAATTTCAAGGTAGAGGGATCTTATCCACATTTACAGAAGCAGCTGATTTTAGTCTATTGTGTATGGAATCTTTTACATTTAAGCCAATAAAATACAGAAAAAATACATATTTCCATACATTCTACATATTTAAACTTAATTATGAAAATTACATTGCATTTTAGCTACTTTCCAAAATTATAAACAAATAGATCATTGAACACACAAAGAAGAGTATTAAAAAAAGATATAGGCCTCCTCCATATCCCCTCAAAGCCTCCTTTCCATCGCCAATATAGGTGTGATTTCTAGCATTTTAGTAGAAACAAAATCTCAATGATTTGTTTTTAATTTAGGAAAAGTAGTAAAATAATTTACACAGCTCCACAATGTCTAACTTCAGACATGTGTCTAAGATAGATATATTTAAAAGTAATCTTTTAGCTCACTTAGACCTAAAAGATTCGATAAACACGTAATGCAAATTCCAAGGAAGAGGGATCTTAACCATATTTACAGAAGCAGCTGATTTTAGTCTATTGTCTATGGAATCTTTTACTTCTAAGCAAAACAAAAAAAATACAGAAAAAATACATATATTCATACATTCTACATATTTAAATTTATCAATTATGAAAATTACATTGCATTTTAGCTACTTTCCAAAATTTTCAACAAATAGATCAATGCACACTCAAAGAAGAGTATTAAAAAAGACATAGGCCTCCTCCATATCCCCCTCAAAGCCTCCTTTCCATCGCCAATATAGGGGTGTTTTCTTGCATTTTAGTTGAACCAAAATCTCAATGATTTGTTTTTAAAATAGGAAGAGTGGAAGAATAATTTATACAGCTCCACAATGTCTAACTTCAGACATGTGTCTAAGATAGATATCTTTAAAAGTAATCTTTTAGCTCACTTAAGGTACCGTCACACTAAACGATATCGCTAGCGATCCGTGACGTTGCAGCGTCCTGGATAGCGATATCGTTGTGTTTGACACGCAGCAGCGATCAGGATCCTGCTGTGATATCGCTGTTCGTTGATTAAAGTTCAGAACTTTATTTGGTCGTCAGATCGCAGTGTATCGTTGTGTTTGACAGCAAAAGCAACGATACCAGCGATGTTTTACAATGGTAACCAGGGTAAATATCGGGTTACAAAGCGCAGGGCCGCCCTTAGTAACCCGATGTTTACCCTGGTTACCAGTGTAAAATGTAAAATAACAAACAGTACATACTTACATTCGCATCCCCCGGCGTCCGCTTCCTGCACTGACTGAGCGCCGGCCGTAAAGTGAAAGCACAGCACAGCGGTGACGTCACCGCTCTGCTGTTAGGGCCGGCACTCAGTCAGTGCAGGAAGCGGACGCCGGGGGATGCGAATGTAAGTATGTACTGTTTGTTATTTTACATTTTACACTGGTAACCAGGGTAAACATCGGGTTACTAAGCGCAGCCCTGCGCTTAGCAACCCCATGTTTACCCTGGTTACCCAGGGACCTCGGCATCGTTGGTTGCTGGAGAGCGGTCTGTGTGACAGCTCTCCAGCGACCAAACAGCGACGCTGCAGCGATCGGCATCGTTGTCTGTATCGCTGCAGGGTCGCTTAGTGTGACGGTACCTTAAGACCTAAAAGATCAGAGAAACACCTAATGCAAATTACAAGGTAGGTGAAACTTATCTACATTATCTTTATTGTAAATCATATTAAAGAAAAATAAATATTTTAACACAGTACACATCTATAAAATTAATAATTATGATAGTTTCCTTGATTTTTAGCTATTTTTCCAAAATTGTAATGAAACAGATTATTGCACACCTATAAATAAAATTAAAAAAAACATAGGCCTCCTCCATATCCCCTCCAAGCCTTTTTTCCATCGCCAATATAGGTTTGTTTTCTAGCATTATGGTAGAAAAAATACTTAATTATTTGTTTATAATTTAGGAAAAATAAAAGAATGTTTTACGCAGCTCCGTAATGTCTACTTCAGACATCTGTCTGTCTAGCAAATATCTTTGAAATTAACCTTTTAGCTAAGGCTTCTTTCACATTTACGTCGGTACGGGGCCGTCACAAAGCGTCGGCATGACGTACCGACGTACGTTTGTGAGTTTGTGCATAACGTGAGCAGTGGATGCAGTATTTCAACGCGTCCGCTGCCCATTCTAAAGTCCCTGGGAGGAGAGAGAGATCTCCGCCCGGGGATGCGCAGTTAAAAATGCAGGATGCAACGTACGAAAAAACATTCATTTTAACGTTTTTTCAAAACAACGGGCAGCCAAAACCGGACGCATCCAGTGGATGACGCATGCAACGTATGGCCATATGTCGCAATGCGTCGCTAATGCAAGTCTATAATGCAAAAACACATCCTGTGGGCAACTTTGCAGGACGCGTTTTTTCTCCAAAATGACGCATTGTGACAGTTCCAAAACAACGGAAATGTGAAAGAGGCCTTACATAGACCATTGCCAGCCAGCTAAATAGCCATGAAAGGGAGACCCCGGGAGGATGCCTTGCAGGCCAAGCCTGTGATTGGGACTGCTGGGCAATCTTAAATTTGCATTGGGACAACTCAGCATGCCCCAGCCCCTGATTTGGTGGATGAACTATCCTTAATTAGCATGAGGATAGCATTTTAGCTACTTTCCAAAATTATCAACAAATAGATCATTGCACACACAAAGAAGAATATTAATAAAAGACACAGGCCTCCTCCATATCCCCTCAAAGCCTCCTTTCCATCGCCAATATAGGTGTGTTTTCTAGCATTTTAGTAGAAACAAAATCTCAATGATTTGTTTTTAATTTAGGAAAAGTAGAAAAATAATTTACACAGCTCCACAATGTCTAACGTCAGACATGTGTCGAAGATAGTCACTTAGACCTAAAAGATTAGAGAAACACGTAATGCAAATTCCAAGGTAGAGGGATCTTAACCACATTTACAGAAGCAGTTGATTTTAGTCTATTGTGTATGGAATCTTTTACTTCTAAGCAAAACAAAAAAAAATACAGAAATAATACATATATTCATACATTCTACATATTTAAATTTATCAATTATGAAAATTACATTGCATTTTAGCTACTTTCCAAAATTATCAGCAAATAGATCATTGAACACACAAAGAAGAGTATTAATAAAACACATAGGCCTCCTCCATATCCCCTCAAAGCTTCCTTTCCATCGCCAATATAGGGGTGTTTTCTAGAATTTTAGTTGAAACAAAATCTCAATGATTTGTTTTTAAAATAGGAAAAGTGGAAGAATAATTTATACAGCTCCACAATGTCTAACTTCAGACATGTGTCTAAGATAGATATCTTTAAAAGTAATCTTTTAGCTCACTTAGACCTAAAAAATCAGAGAAACACGTAATGCTAATTCCAAGGTAGACGTATCTTATCCACATTTAGAGAAGCCGCTGATTTTAGTCTATTGTGCATGAGAACCTTTAAAGCCTATTACAGAAAAAAATACATATTTTCACATGAAAAAACAACTGATTTTATTTAAATATGTATGACAACTTTAAAGGTTTAAAGCCCATGACATACAAAAAACATATTTTCATAAAAAAAATGTAATAACCTTTGGATCAATCATGAACCTTCTTGATTTGATGTATGAGTGTTCTGTAGGAAGATAGATCTTGTGCAAGCTCAGATAGGTCCTTCAGGGTCTTCTCTGCTATTACTTTGACTGTATCAAGCCATTGCTGTTTTTTCTCCTTCCCTTGTTCCAACTAGGCTTACGCCTACGCATCATCTTGCGCATGACGCAAACAAAAACACTGCGTGTGCATGAATTTAAATGAGTTTTGGCATGCCTTTACATTTTTTATTCGCATGGTGGAGGCGGTGACATCATTTTCTGTACATGCGCAGTCTAAAGTATGCATGCGTACGCATGTCCTTGCATACCAATGCGTTACCATAGATGATAATGCGTTTTTTGGCGGAATCATCCGCAATCGTCCGCATGCAGACGATTGCGCAATATTTGGCGCCTCAAAAAATACAACGTGTTGTGTTCGCCGGACACCACCACACACAGCGAAACGATGCATGCGTACGCATCCGCATGCGAACCCATGGAAAAACATGTCCCTGCCTACACAATATTAAAGATATGTACGCATGACGCATGCAGATGTACGCGGATCACAAACTGCACACAGAAACGCTAATGTGAACCCGGCCTTATCTCTCTATTATTGTCTGCCATGTATTTTGATTATTATATATATCTTTGTGTGGCGTAATATTTTGGTATCATTCGGGACCTATCTATCCCACTATTATTTAATTATTTTATTGTGATGTATTTATAGGAATTTAGTCTCTTTTGCATCTTATAATTCATGTTTTTAAATAATCCAGTTGTGTTTTCTATAATTCTTATTGTTATATTTTATGTGTGCGGGCACTCTTTTGCACATAGTGCCAATGTTTTTCCAATTCACCTCCAATAAAGGCATTTTTATCTTTTATATAATATTGTCCCTTTTTCAAATTTTTGTATATATTATTATTTATATTGTTTCTATTATTTTTATTTTCCAATGTAATCCACATCCAGGGCTTAGGTTTACATATTTTTGAGTGGTTTCCACTCAGTGTGTTGTTTTTGGTCGTACAGATAGATATTTTAGTATTAATATAGATACATATATTTTATATATTTTTATACAGTATATTTTTATATTTTTTTATTTTTATCTATTATATCCATTTTTTTGGTTACAGCTCCGCAATGTCTACATATGATGTCTGTCTGACAAATATATCTTTGAAATAAACATGTAAGTTCACTTAGACATAAAAGGTCGGAGACACACATAATGCAAATTACAAGGTAGACAAAACTTATCTACATCAAACTTTACTTTAAAGCATATTACAGAAAAAAAACATTTTCACACATTACACATCTATAAAATTAACAATTATGATAGCTTCCTTGATTTTTAGCTACTTTTCCAAAATTGTAATCAAACAGATTATTGCACACCTAAAAATAAAATTAAAAAACGTAGGCCTCCTCCATATCCCCTCAAAGCCTCCTTTCCATCGCCAATATAGGTGTTTTCTAGCATTTTGGAAGAAAAAAAAACCTTATTGATTTGTTTAGGAAAAGTAGAAAAATCTTCTACACAGCTCCGCAATATCTACTTTAGACTTCTCTCTAGCATATATATTTTTGAAAAAATTATTTTGGCTCACTTAGACCTAAAAGATTCGATAAACACGTAATGCAAATTTCAAGGTAGAGGGATCTTATCCACATTTACAGAAGCAGCTGATTTTAGTCTATTGTGTATGGAATCTTTTACTTTTAAGCAAAAATAATACAGAAAAAATACATATTTCCATACATTCTACATATTTAAACTTAATCATGAAAATTACATTGCATTTTAGCTACTTTCCAAAATTATCAACAAATAGATCATTGCACACACAAAGAAGAATATTAATAAAAGACATAGGCCTCCTCCATATCCCCTCAAAGCCTCCTTTCCATCGCCAATATAGGTGTGTTTTCTAGCATTTTAGTAGAAACAAAATCTCAATGATTTGTTTTTAATTTAGGAAAAGTAGAAAAATAATTTACACAGCTCCACAATGTCTAACGTCAGACATGTGTCGAAGATAGTCACTTAGACCTAAAAGATTAGAGAAACACGTAATGCAAATTCCAAGGTAGAGGGATCTTAACCACATTTACAGAAGCAGTTGATTTTAGTCTATTGTGTATGGAATCTTTTACTTCTAAGCAAAACAAAAAAAAATACAGTAATAATACATATATTCATACATTCTACATATTTAAATTTATCAATTATGAAAATGACATTGCATTTTAGCTACTTTCCAAAATTATCAGCAAATAGATCATTGAACACACAAAGAGTATTAATAAAACACATAGGCCTCCTCCATATCCCCTCAAAGCTTCCTTTCCATCGCCAATATAGGGGTGTTTTCTAGAATTTTAGTTGAAACAAAATCTCAATGATTTGTTTTTAAAATAGGAAAAGTGGAAGAATAATTTATACAACTCCACAATGTCTAACTTCAGACATGTGTCTAAGATAGATATCTTTAAAAGTAATCTTTTAGCTCACTTAGACCTAAAAAATCAGAGAAACACGTAATGCTAATTCCAAGGTAGACGTATCTTATCCACATTTAGAGAAGCCGCTGATTTTAGTCTATTGTGTATGAGAACCTTTAAAGCCTATTACAGAAAAAAATACATATTTTCACATGAAAAAACGACTGATTTTATTTAAATATGTATGACAACTTTAAAGGTTTAAAGCCCATGACATACAAAAAACATATTTTCATAAAACAAATGTAATAACCTTTGGATCAATCATGAACCTTCTTGATTTGATGTATGAGTGTTCTGTAGGAAGATAGATCTTGTGCAAGCTCAGATAGGTCCTTCAGGGTCTTCTCTGCTATTACTTTGACTGTATCAAGCCATTGCTGTTTTTTCTCCTTCCCTTGTTCCAACTAGGCTTACGCCTACGCATCATCTTGCGCATGACGCAAACAAAAACACTGCGTGTGCATGAATTTAAATGAGTTTTGGCATGCCTTTACATTTTTTATTCGCATGGTGGAGGCGGTGACATCATTTTCTGTACATGCGCAGTCTAAAGTACGCATGCGTATCGAACGCATGCGTACGCATGTCCTTGCATACCAATGCGTTACCATAGATGGTAATGCGTTTTTTGACGGAATCATCCGCAATCGTCCGCATGCAGACGATTGCGCAATATTTGGCGCCTCAAAAAATACGTGTTGTGTTCGCCGGACACCACCACACACAGGGAAACGATGCATGCGTACGCATCCGCATGCGAACCCATGGAAAAACATGTCCCTGCGTACACAATATTAAAGATATGTACGCATGACGCATGCAGATGTACGCGGATCACACACTGCACACAGAAACGCTAATGTGAACCCGGCCTTATCTCTCTATTATTGTCTGCCATGTATTTTGATTATTATATATATATCTTTGTGTGGCGTAATATTTTGGTATCATTCGGGACCTATCTATCCCACTATTATTTAATTATTTTATTGTGATGTATTTATAGGAATTTAGTCTCTTTTGCACCTTATAATTCATGTTTTTAAATAATCCAGTTGTGTTTTCTATAATTCTTACTGTTATATTTTATGTGTGCGGGCACTCTTTTGCACATAGTGCCAATGTTTTTCCAATTCACCTCCAATAAAGGCATTTTTATCTTTTATATAATATTGTCCCTTTTTCAAATTTTTGTATATATTATTATTTATATTGTTTCTATTATTTTTATTTTCCAATGTAATCCACATCCAGGGCTTAGGTTTACATATTTTTGAGTGGTTTCCACTCAGTGTGTTGTTTTTGGTCGTACAGATAGATATTTTAGTATTAATATAGATACATATATTTTATATATTTTTATACAGTATATTTTTATATTTTTATATTTTTTTATTTTTATCTATTATATCCATTGTTTTGGTTACAGCTCCGCAATGTCTACATATGATGTCTGTCTGGCAAATATATCTTTGAAATAAACATGTAAGTTCACTTAGACCTAAAAGGTCGGAGACACACGTAATGCAAATTACAAGGTAGACAAAACTTATCTACATCAAACCTTACTCTAAAGCATATTACAGAAAAAAAACATTTTCATACATTACACATCTATAAAATTAACAATTGTGATAGCTTCCTTGATTTTTAGCTACTTTTCCAAAATTGTAATCAAACAGATTATTGCACACCTAAAAATAAAATTAAAAAACATAGGCCTCCTCCATATCCCCTCAAAGCCTCCTTTCCATCGCCAATATAGGTGTTTTCTAGCATTTTGGAAGAAAAAAAAACCTTATTGATTTGTTTAGGAAAAGTAGAAAAATCTTCTACACAGCTCCGCAATATCTACTTTAGACTTCTCTCTAGCATATATATTTTTGAAAAAATTATTTTGGCTCACTTAGACCTAAAAGATTCGATAAACACGTAATGCAAATTTCAAGGTAGAGGGATCTTATCCACATTTACAGAAGCAGCTGATTTTAGTCTATTGTGTATGGAATCTTTTACTTTTAAGCAAAAAAAATACAGAAAAAATACATATTTCCATACATTCTACATATTTAAACTTAATTATGAAAATTACATTGCATTTTAGCTACTTTCCAAAATTATAAACAAATAGATCATTGAACACACAAAGAAGAGTATTAAAAAAAGATATAGGCCTCCTCCATATCCCCTCAAAGCCTCCTTTCCATCGCCAATATAGGTGTGATTTCTAGCATTTTAGTAGAAACAAAATCTCAATGATTTGTTTTTAATTTAGGAAAAGTAGAAAAATAATTTACACAGCTCCACAATTTCTAACTTCAGACATGTGTCTAAGATAACGGTAATTAGACATACCGGTAATTATATTTCCAGGAATCCATCCTGACAGCACCATGGAGGACGTCCTTCTTATCCGTAGTGGGACAGGAAACCACGAGAGTTTAAAAGGACCCTCCCCCTTCCACCCTTCAGTGATTTTCCAAGTAATACTTCTGGATGGATGCAAAAAAGAATTTATTTGAACATAACAAGCATGTATACAAATGTTACTTCACATAGGTATGCTTTACATGTAATATAGGGAGGGAACTACCAGTGCTGTCAGGATGGATTCCTGGAAATATAATTACCGGTATGTCTAATTACCGTTTTCCAGGTCACCACCTGACAGCACCATGGAGAAGTACCAAAGTAGACTTTTTGGTTCTAGGGCGGGACTACTGCGTGAAGCACCTTCCTGCCAAAGGCTAGCTGAGATGACACAACGTCTAGTTTGTAATGCCTGGAAAAGGTACTGAGACTGGACCAGGAGGCCGCCCTGCAGATCTGATCTGCCGAAGCGCCCCCTTTCTCTGCCCATGAGGTGGCTATCGCCCTAGATGAATGAGCTTTTAAGTTGTCTGGAGGATTCTTACCCTGTGCTTTATAAGCTAGGCTAATAGTAGATCTTATCCATCTAGCGATGGTAGATTTTGAGGCTTTTTTCCCCCTATTTGGGCCTCCAAATAGAACGAACAGATTAGTATCCTGTCTCCATGCCCTAGTCGCCTCTAAATACTTAAGGACAGTTTCCCTAACATCCAAGTTATGATAAAACCTTTCCTTCTGGTTTTTGGGAAACTGACAGAAAGATGGAAGTACTACCTCCTGATTTATGTTTGAGTCTGAGACGACTTTCGGAAGGAAGCCTGGGTCAAGCTTTAGAACTAACCTATCCTCAAAAATTTGCAGATAGGGGTTTTGAACAGAGAGAGCCTGGAGTTCCCCTAGTCTCTTAGCTGACGTAATGGCCACTAGGAATGCCGTTTTGAGAGAAAGATTAGAGATGTTTATATCCTCAGCTAAGTCAAAGGGATCTTTGCATAACTCATTAAGGACCAGGTTAAGATCCCAAGGAGGGATGGTTTTCCTGATCAAGGGCCTTAGCCTTAAGACCGCCTTGGAAAAACGAGCAATCCAGGGGTGGGAGGCTAGAGAGGAGTCATAAAATACACTGAGGGCTGCCACCTGGACCCTCAGAGTACTTGGTTTAAGACCCTTTCTAAACCCTTGCTGCAAAAAATCAAGGATCTTGGGAATATCAGGGCGATCAAGATCAACTATCGTATCTCCACAAAAACTGCAGAACCTCTTCCAAATTTTTAAATAAATTGCAGAGGTCACAGGTTTTCTACTTGCTTGGAGAACTGATATGACTTCTTCCGATAGACCTCTTGCTTTTAAGATCTGGCGCTCAGGATCCAAGCCGCTAATTGGAGGCTGTCTGGGTCCTGATGAAGAACCGGGCCCTGGAGAAGTAGGTCTCTTCTTTTTGGAAGGAATAGAGGTTCTTCCACTGCTAGTTTCTTCAATAAGGGGAACCAGCTCCTCTTGGGCCAGAACGGAACCACTAAGATGACCTGAGCTCTGTCTTCGTATATCTTCCTCAGGATTCTTGGGATAAGCGCAAGAGGGGGAAAGGCGTATAGGAGACCCCTGCTCCATGACTGGGAAAGTGCATCTACTCCTGTCGGACCTTCTCGAGGGTTTAGAGAGTAGAAGGTTCTGACTTTTGCGTTCTCTCTGGTGGCGAATAAATCCACCTCTGGAGTTCCCCATCGCTGGCATAGATCGATGAAAACTTCGTTGTTCAGTTCCCATTCTATGGCTGACAGCTTTCTCCTGCTCAAAAAATCCGCCACCTGGTTCCTTGATCCTTCCAGGTGAACTGCTGAAATCGAGAGGACTCTTCCCTCTGCCCACCTGAAGATTCGATCTGCAAGATGCTGTAACTTTAGATGCCTCGGACCCCCCTGATGTCGTAGGAAGGCTACCGTCGTTGTATTGTCCGAGAAAACCTTCAGGTGCCTGTTTTCTAGCAGATGTTGGGCTGAATAGAGAACCTTCCAGACCGCGTGAAGTTCTCTGTGGTTCGAGGAATTCATGCTTTCCTCTGGGTTCCACTGTCCTTGAAAAAATCTTCCTAGGACCTGACCACCCCATCCCTGTTGACTTGCGTCTGTGGTCACCGTGATAGCCGGAGAGAGGATCCATGGTACCCCGACCTGCAGGTTTTCGGGGATCGTCCACCATCGGAGGGATCTTCTGACCTGATGGGAAAGACGAAACTCCTTGTCCAGAGATGTCTGTCTTCTGTCCCAGGAAGTGAGGACTGCTCTCTGTAGGTGACGAGAATGAAATTGGCTCCAGTTGACGCAAGGAATGCAGGCCGTCATCATCCCCAGGATCTTCATTGCGTCTCTGATGGACACTCGGCTTTTTGAAAAATGGTGAATTTTTCTTATAATGTCGACCCGCTTCTTGTCTGGAAGAAAAGACTCTCTGGCTTTTGAGTCTAGGATAACACCTAGAAATTTTATTCTCGATCTGGGGGTTAGGTGGGATTTTGACCAGTTTACCACCCAGCCTAAATTCTGCAGAGTGGAGATCACCAATTGACAGTCGATCTTGAGCTGCCCTACAGAATCTGCTGTCAGGAGGAAATCGTCTAGATAGGGTACTATCGTGACATTCTGATTTCTCAGATATGCCACTATCTCCACGACGATTTTTGTAAAGACTCTGGGTGCTGTTGCTAACCCAAAGGGGAGGCAGCAAAACTGGTAGTGATAGATCCTTCCGTCCTTTTCTATCGCAAATCTGAGATATTTTTGGTGATCTCTGTAAATTGGAACATGGTAATATGCACTCTTTAGGTCTAAGGTGCACATTACCATGTCTTTCCCTAAAAGGGGAATTGTGGAACGAATGGATTCCATTTTGAACCTCTTGTACACCAGATACTTGTTTAGGGGTTTGAGGTTTATTATGGTCCTGGATTCTCCGGAGGGCTTTTTTATAGAGAAGAGGCCTGAATAATGACCCCTTCCTATTTCCTCCTGAGGAACTGGGGATATTGCTGCTATCTGCAGAAGATCCCGAATGTCCGACCACATAGGGGAGACGGAAGAGAGGTGTACGTTGGACACGAAGTATTTTTCTGGGGGAAGAGAGCTGAACTCTATCTTGTACCCCTGAGAAATGACCTGGCGGACCCAAGGACTTTTGGTAATTTTCTCCCATTGTACCCGAAAGCCCAATAATCGCCCTCCTATTCTGATGGCGTCATTTCTTTCGAAATTCTGTTCTGGAAGTCGAGGGACCTGAATCTCTGTTCCTGTTCCTGTCTCCCCCTTTTTGATAGCTCCACCTCCCCTGCTTGCCTTTACCCCTGTAGTCTGACCTCTGACCATAATAGGGTCTGCGAAAGGGCTGGTATTTTCTCTTTTTTTCCTCTGGAAACCCCTTCTTTTCGTCAGAAGCTTTTTCCAGGATGTCGTCAAGGATAGGTCCGAAGACCCTTCCCCCTAAGAACGGGATGGCACACAGCTTGTTCTTAGAATGAACGTCGCCTGACCAATTTTTCAACCAAATAGCACGTCTGGCTGCATTCGACAAAGACTGACCCCTGGCTGTAAACCTAACCGATTCTGCTGTAGCATCTGCTAAAAAACCGGTAGCCAGTTTCAACAGAGGAATTGCATTAATAATGGTTTCTCTAGGGGTTTTGGACGATAACTGATCCTTCAAGTCATCCACCCACAAATGCATTGCCCGTGCTACCGACGTGGCCGCTATGTTCGTGCGGATTACTGCTGCCGAACTCTCCCAAGACCTTTTTAAGAGTCCATCCGCCTTGCGATCCATCGGCTCCTTTAAATTAGAGGAGTCCTCAAATGGAATGGCGGTTCTCTTGGAAACCTTCGCCAGAGGAATGTCAATCTTTGGGATATCCTCCCAGTCCTTGACATCTTCGTGATCAAAAGGGAGGCGGAGTCTAAAGTCTTTAGGAATTGATAATTTCTTTTCTGCCTCTTCCCATTCCTCTATAATCATAGAGCGAATGTGAGCATTGACAGGAAAGACCTTTGAGGTGTGAGAGCGCAGCCCCCCGAACATCTCGTCCTGCACTGAACGGGTAGATGTGGGTTCTTCAATCTGCATCGTCTGTCTAACAGCACCCAACAGTTCCTCAATATCATTAGATGAAAAAAGATATCTTTTTCCCCTCTCTGGGGGATCTCTGCTCAATTCCTCCTCCTCTAGGTTGGATTCAAAAGAGCTGTCCACGGACGACAGATCTGATTCTCTCTGCCTTTTCCTGGATTTCTGGGAATCCTGGGGGTCAGACTGCATGGGCTGGGGAAGCGATAGGCTGGATATTGAAGCCTGCACTTCTTCTCTGATTATGGTCCTCATGTTCGCCATCAGAGCGGCCTGCTCTTCCCCCAAGATACGACTAGTACACGACTCGCAGAGGGATTTCTGCCAGGAGTCCTTCAGTTTAACGGCACAGAGGGGACATTTCTTGCCTTTCCCAGATCTCTTAACCGCCGAGGCCTATAATATATAATATATAATATATATAAAGGGGTAATTCCTATATGGCCTCCTATATGAGGGAGCAGGGCCTGGGACTTACATGTGCCTGGGGCTCCTGCTGCATATCAAGCTTTGGATTATCCTCCATTTCTGCTCGATAAGCCACCCCAGCCCACACATACCTTTTATACCGCTGCCGCCATGTTCCGGACCTCCCTCGCTCCCGGGTAGAAGGAGATGAAAGGACGCCGAACCCATGCTGCCGGCCGCGACCCGGAAGTGACGCGCGCAGCAGCCGCGAACCGGAAGTGACTCGTGCCAGAGCGCGATCCACCACACTCCTGTGCCGCTCTCCAGGATGACCTGCTGCCATACCCCCGAAGCGCTTGGTCAGGAAACCATCCCGCAGAGGCGCCATTCTGCAGGTACATCATGGGTCTTGCGTCCAGGGTCGAGAGCCCCCCCAGGGGGGAAGCGACCCATAAACCGGGAGCAGCGCTTACACCGGTTGAAGCTGAGTGACCCTATAGTACGGGTATCAGCTTGGCAGATTCTTCCAGCGGGAAGGAAGAGGCCGAGCCCCCCCGATCCACGCTGTCTGCACGGAACAGACGGAACTCTCGTCGTTCCCATCCACAGTGGGACAGGAAAAACACTGAAGGGTGGAAGGGGGAGGGTCCTTTTAAACTCTCGTGGTTTCCTGTCCCACTACGGATAAGAAGGACGTCCTCCATGGTGCTGTCAGGTGGTGACCTGGAAAGATATATTTAAAAGTAATCTTTTAGCTCACTTAGACCTAAAAGATTAGAGAAACACGTAATGCAAATTCCAAGGTAGAGGGATCTTAACCATATTTACAGAAGCAGCTGATTTTAGTCTATTGTGTATGGAATCTTACTTTTAAGCAAAAAAATACAGAAAAAATACATATATTCATACATTCTACATATTTAAGCTTAATTATCACAGTTACCGTATTTTTCGGACTATAAGACACACTTTTTTTCCCCAAAATTTTTGGGGGAAGTGGGGGGTGCGTCTTATAATTCGAATCTGTGTGCTGTGCTGTAGAGGAGGGGGGCGGCTCTGGAGTGGTGTCAGGGGCTGGGGTGGGCTGCCTGCGGGCTGCTGAGACAGCAGGAGGTTCTGTGCTCCCGCTCATTAGCCTCATGTAATATTCACTGCACCTGCTGTCCATCACCTCGGTGCTGAACCTGTGCCGAGTTGATTCACAGGGGAGCAGCGAATATTACATGTGCCTGCACTCTCCCCCCCACTCCCATCATGGATATGGCCTCCGGTCACTCTTATATGCCCACCCCTGTGCTGCTGGCAGGCACATGCTTCCCCCTCCCTGTGCTGCTGGCAGGCACATGCTTCCCCCTCCCTGTGCTGCTGGAAGGCACATGATAAAATAAACACTTAACTCACCTTCCCCTGATGGCTCCGTGCTCACAGCTCCTCGGTTGCTTCCTGTGTCTGTGCTGACATCCAATCATGTGATCAGCACAGCACAGTGATGACATCACTGTGTGCCCAGGTCACATGATCTGATCCCAGGGAAACAGGGTACGCAACCGAGGAGCTGTGATCACGGAGCCATCAGGGAAAGGTGAGTTAAGGGTTTGTTATTTTATCATGTGTCTGCCAGAAGCACAGGGGGGCATGTGTATGCCAGCAGCACAGGGAGGGGCTTGTGCCTGCCAGCAGCATGGGGGGCATGTGTCTGCCAGCAGTACGGGGGGGCATATGCCTGCCAGCAGCACAGGGGGGCATGTGTCTGCCAGCAGCATGGGGGATTGCATGTGTCTGCCAGCAGCACGGGGGGCATGTGTCTGCCAGCAGCACGGGGGGCATGTGTCTGCCAGCAGTACAGGGGGATGTGCCTGCCAGCATCACGGGGGCATGTGCCTGCCAGCAGCACGGGGGCCATGTGCCTGCCAGCAGCACGGGGGCATGTGTCTGCCAGCAGTACACGGGGGTCATGTGCCTGCGAGCAGCACAGGGGGCATGTGTCTGCCAGCAGCAGGGGGGTGGCATGTGCCTGCCAGCAGCAGAGGGGGGAAGCATGTGTCTGCCAGCAGCAGGGGGATGGCATGTGCCTGCCAGCAGCACAGGGGGGCATGTGTCTGCCAGCAGCACAGGGGGGCATGTGTCTGCCAGAAGCACAGGGGGATGTGTCTGCCAGCAGCACAGGGGGGCATGTGCCAGCACAAGGATGGGGGTTATATAGATACCAGGATGAGGGACATATGATTTGTAAGACGGACACTGGCATTATAAGACAGACCCCCATTTAACATAAAAAAATATTTTTTTCTTTTTCTTCACCAAATTTGGGGGTGCGTCTTATAATCAGGTGCATCTTATAGTCCGAAAAATACAGAACAATGCATTTTAGCTACTTTCCAAAATTATCAACAAATAGATCATTGCACACACAAAGAAGAATATTAATAAAAGACATAGGCCTCCTCCATATCCCCTCAAAGCCTCCTTTCCATCGCCAATATAGGTGTGTTTTCTAGCATTTTAGTAGAAACAAAATCTCAATGATTTGTTTTTAATTTAGGAAAAGTAGAAAAATAATTTACACAGCTCCACAATGTCTAACGTCAGACATGTGTCGAAGATAGTCACTTAGACCTAAAAGATTAGAGAAACACGTAATGCAAATTCCAAGGTAGAGGGATCTTAACCACATTTACAGAAGCAGTTGATTTTAGTCTATTGTGTATAGAATCTTTTACTTCTAAGCAAAACAAAAAAAAATACAGAAATAATACATATATATGATCATACATTCTATATATTTAAATTTATCAATTATGAAAATTACATTGCATTTTAGCTACTTTCCAAAATTATCAGCAAATAGATCATTGAACACACAAAGAAGAGTATTAATAAAACACATAGGCCTCCTCCATATCCCCTCAAAGCTTCCTTTCCATCGCCAATATAGGGGTGTTTTCTAGAATTTTAGTTGAAACAAAATCTCAATGATTTGTTTTTAAAATAGGAAAAGTGGAAGAATAATTTATACAGCTCCACAATGTCTAACTTCAGACATGTGTCTAAGATAGATATCTTTAAAAGTAATCTTTTAGCTCACTTAGACCTAAAAAATCAGAGAAACACGTAATGCTAATTCCAAGGTAGACGTATCTTATCCACATTTAGAGAAGCCGCTGATTTTAGTCTATTGTGTATGAGAACCTTTAAAGCCTATTACAGAAAAAAATACATATTTTCACATGAAAAAACGACTGATTTTATTTAAATATGTATGACAACTTTAAAGGTTTAAAGCCCATGACATACAAAAAACACATTTTCATAAAAAAAATGTAATAACCTTTGGATCAATCATGAACCTTCTTGATTTGATGTATGAGTGTTCTGTAGGAAGATAGATCTTGTGCAAGCTCAGATAGGTCCTTCAGGGTCTTCTCTGCTATTACTTTGACTGTATCAAGCCATTGCTATTTTTTCTCCTTCCCTTGTTCCAACTAGGCTTACGCCTACGCATCATCTAACGCATGACGCAAACAAAAACACTGCGTGTGCATGAATTTAAATGAGTTTTGGCATGCATTTACATTTTTTATTCGCATGGTGGAGGCGGTGACATCATTTTCTGTACATGTGCAGTCTAAAGTACGCATGCGTACGCATGTCCTTGCGTACCAATGCGTTACCATAGATGGTAATGCGTTTTTTGACGGAATCATCCGCAATCGTCCGCATGCAGACGATTGTGCAATATTTGGCGGCTCAAAAAATACAACGTGTTGTGTTCGCCGGACACCACCACACACAGCGAAACGATGCATGCGTACGCATCCGCATGCGAACCCATGGAAAAACATGTCCCTGCGTACACAATATTAAAGATATGTACGCATGACGCATGCAGATGTACGCGGATCACACACTGCACACAGAAACGCTAATGTGAACCCGGCCTTATCTCTCTATTATTGTCTGCCATGTATTTTGATTATTATATATATATCTTTGTGTGGCGTAATATTTTGGTATCATTCGGGACCTATCTATCCCACTATTATTTAATTATTTTATTATGATGTATTTATAGGAATTTAGTCTCTTTTGCACCTTATAATTCATGTTTTTAAATAATCCAGTTGTGTTTTTTATAATTCTTATTGTTATATTTTATGTGTGCGGGCACTCTTTTGCACATAGTGCCAATGTTTTTCCAATTCACCTCCAAGAAAGGCATTTTTTATCTTTTATATAATATTGTCCCTTTTTCAAATTTTTGTAGATATTATTATTTCTATTGTTTCTATTATTTTTATTTTCCAATGTAATCCACATCCAGGGCTTAGGTTTACATATTTTTGAGTGGTTTCCACTCAGTGTGTTGTTTTTGGTCGTACAGATAGATATTTTAGTATTAATATAGATACATATATTTTATATATTTTTATACAGTATATTTTTATATTTTTTTATTTTTATCTATTATATCCATTTTTTTGGTTACAGCTCTGCAATGTCTACATATGATGTCTGTCTGGCAAATATATCTTTGAAATAAACATGTAAGTTCACTTAGACCTAAAAGGTCGGAGACACACGTAATGCAAATTACAAGGTAGACAAAACTTATCTACATCAAACTTTACTTTAAAGCATATTACAGAAAAAAAAAACATTTTCACACATTACACATCTATAAAATTAACAATTATGATAGCTTCCTTGATTTTTAGCTACTTTTCCAAAATTGTAATCAAACAGATTATTGCACACCTAAAAATAAAATTAAAAAACATAGGCCTCCTCCATATCCCCTCAAAGCCTCCTTTCCATCGCCAATATAGGTGTTTTCTAGCATTTTGGAAGAAAAAAAAACCTTATTGATTTGTTTAGGAAAAGTAGAAAAATCTTCTACACAGCTCCGCAATATCTACTTTAGACTTCTCTCTAGCATATATATTTTTGAAAAAATTATTTTGGCTCACTTAGACCTAAAAGATTCGATAAACACGTAATGCAAATTTCAAGGTAGAGGGATCTTATCCACATTTACAGAAGCAGCTGATTTTAGTCTATTGTGTATGGAATCTTTTACTTTTAAGCAAAAAAAATACAGAAAAAATACATATTTCCATACATTCTACATATTTAAACTTAATTATGAAAATTACATTGCATTTTAGCTACTTTCCAAAATTATAAACAAATAGATCATTGAACACACAAAGAAGAGTATTAAAAAAAGATATATGCCTCCTCCATATCCCCTCAAAGCCTCCTTTCCATCGCCAATATAGGTGTGATTTCTAGCATTTTAGTAGAAACAAAATCTCAATGATTTGTTTTTAATTTAGGAAAAGTAGAAAAATAATTTACACAGCTCCACAATGTCTAACTTCAGACATGTGTCTAAGATAGATATATTTAAAAGTAATCTTTTAGCTCACTTAGACCTAAAAGATTAGAGAAACACGTAATGCAAATTCCAAGGTAGAGGGATCTTAACCATATTTACAGAAGCAGCTGATTTTAGTCTATTGTGTATGGAATCTTACTTTTAAGCAAAAAAATACAGAAAAAATACATATATTCATACATTCTACATATTTAAGCTTAATTATCACAGTTACCGTATTTTTCGGACTGTAAGACGCACTTTTTTCCCAAAAACTTTTTGGGGAAAGTGGGGGGTGCGTCTTATAATTCGAATCTGTGTGCTGTGCTGTAGAGGAGGGGGGCGGCTCTGGAGTGGTGTCAGGGGCTGGGGTGGGCTGCCTGCGGGCTGCTGAGACAGCAGGAGGTTCTGTGCTCCCGCTCATTAGCCTCATGTAATATTCACTGCACCTGCTGTCCATCACCTCGGTGCTGAACCTGTGCCGAGTTGATTCACAGGGGAGCAGCGAATATTACATGTGCCTGCACTCTCCCCCCCACTCCCATCATGGATATGGCCTCCGGTCTCTCTTATATGCCCACCCCTGTGCTGCTGGCAGGCACATGCTTCCCCCTCCCTGTGCTGCTGGCAGGCACATGCTTCCCCCTCCATGTGCTGTTGGAAGGCACATGATAAAATAAACACTTAACTCACCTTCCCCTGATGGCTCCGTGCTCACAGCTCCTCGGTTGCTTCCTGTGTCTGTGCTGACATCCAATCATGTGATCAGCACAGCACAGTGATGACATCACTGTGTGCCCAGGTCACATGATCTGATCCCAGGGAAACAGGGTGCGCAACCGAGGAGCTGTGATCACGGAGCCATCAGGGAAAGGTGAGTTAAGGGTTTGTTATTTTATCATGTGCCTGCCAGAAGCACAGGGGGGCATGTGTATGCCAGCAGCACAGGGAGGGGCATGTGCCTGCCAGCAGCACAGGGGGGCATGTGTCTGCCAGCAGTACGGGGGGGCATATGCCTGCCAGCAGCACAGGGGGGGGCATGTGTCTGCCAGCAGCATGGGGGATTGCATGTGTCTGCCAGCAGCATGGGGGGCATGTGTCTGCCAGCAGCACGGGGGGCATGTGTCTGCCAGCAGTACAGGGGGGATGTGCCTGCCAGCATCACGGGGGCATGTGCCTGCCAGCAGCACGGGGGGCATATGCCTGCCAGCAGAACAGGGGGGTATGTGTCTGCCAGCAGTACAGGGGGGGCATGTGTCTGCCAGCAGTACAGGGGGGCATATGCCTGCCAGCATCACAGGGGGCATGTGCCTGCGAGCAGCACAGGGGGCATGTGTCTACCAGCAGCAGGGGGGTGGCATATGCCTGCCAGCAGCAGAGGGGGAAGCATGTGTCTGCCAGCAGCAGGGGGGATGGCATGTGCCTGCCAGCAGCACAGGGGGATGTGTCTGCCAGCAGCACAGGGGGCATGTGTCTGCCAGAAGCACAGGGGGGCATGTGTCTGCCAGCAGCACAGGGGGGCATGTGTCTGCCAGCAGCACAGGGGGATGTGTCTGCCAGCAGCACAGGGGGGCATGTGCCAGCACAAGGATAGGGGTTATATAGATACCAGGATGAGGGACATATGATTTGTAAGACGGACACTGGCATTATAAGACAGACCCCCATTTAACATAAAAAAATATTTTTTTCTTTTTCTTCACCAAATTTGGGGGTGCGTCTTATAATCAGGTGCATCTTATAGTCCGAAAAATACAGAACAATGCATTTTAGCTACTTTCCAAAATTATCAACAAATAGATCATTGCACACACAAAGAAGAATATTAATAAAAGACATAGGCCTCCTCCATATCCCCTCAAAGCCTCCTTTCCATCGCCAATATAGGTGTGATTTCTAGCATTTTAGTAGAAACAAAATCTCAATGATTTGTTTTTAATTTAGGAAAAGTAGAAAAATAATTTACACAGCTCCACAATGTCTAACTTCAGACATGTGTCTAAGATAGATATATTTAAAAGTAATCTTTTAGCTCACTTAGACCTAAAAGATTAGAGAAACACGTAATGCAAATTCCAAGGTAGAGGGATCTTAACCATATTTACAGAAGCAGCTGATTTTAGTCTATTGTGTATGGAATCTTACTTTTAAGCAAAAAAATACAGAAAAAATACATATATTCATACATTCTACATATTTAAGCTTAATTATCACAGTTACCGTATTTTTCGGACTATAAGATGCACTTTTTTCCCAAAAAATTTTTGGGGAAAGTGGGGGGTGCGTCTTATAATCCGAATCTGTGTGCTGTGCTGTAGAGGAGGGGGGCGGCTCTGGAGTGGTGTCAGGGGCTGGGGTGGGCTGCCTGCGGGCTGCTGAGACAGCAGGAGGTTCTGTGCTCCCGCTCATTAGCCTCATGTAATATTCACTGCACCTGCTGTCCATCACCTCGGTGCTGAACCTGTGCCGAGTTGATTCACAGGGGAGCAGCGAATATTACATGTGCCTGCACTCTCCCCCCCACTCCCATCATGGATATGGCCTCCGGTCACTCTTATATGCCCACCCCTGTGCTGCTGGCAGGCACATGCTTCCCCCTCCCTGTGCTGCTGGCAGGCACATGCTTCCCCCTCCCTGTGCTGCTGGAAGGCACATGATAAAATAAACACTTAACTCACCTTCCCCTGATGGCTCCGTGCTCACAGCTCCTCGGTTGCTTCCTGTGTCTGTGCTGACATCCAATCATGTGATCAGCACAGCACAGTGATGACATCACTGTGTGCCCAGGTCACATGATCTGATCCCAGGGAAACAGGGTGCGCAACCGAGGAGCTGTGATCACGGAGCCATCAGGGAAAGGTGAGTTAAGGGTTTGTTATTTTATCATGTGCCTGCCAGAAGCACAGGGGGGCATGTGTATGCCAGCAGCACAGGGAGGGGCTTGTGCCTGCCAGCAGCACGGGGGGCATGTGTCTGCCAGCAGCACAGGGGGGCATGTGTCTGCCAGCAGTACGGGGGGGCATATGCCTGCCAGCAGCACAGGGGGGCATGTGTCTGCCAGCAGCATGGGGGATTGCATGTGTCTGCCAGCAGAACGGGGGGAATGTGTCTGCCAGCAGTACACGGGGGTCATGTGCCTGCGAGCAGCACAGGGGGCATGTGTCTGCCAGCAGCAGGGGGGTGGCATGTGCCTGCCAGCAGCAGAGGGGGGAAGCATGTGAATGCCAGCAGCAGGGGGGATGGCATGTGCCTGCCAGCAGCACAGGGGGATGTGTCTGCCAGCAGCACAGGGGGCATGTGTCTGCCAGCAGCACAGGGGGGCATGTGTCTGCCAGCAGCACAGGGGGGCATGTGTCTGCCAGAAGCACAGGAGGATGTGTCTGCCAGCAGCACAGGGGGGCATGTGCCAGCACAAGGATGGGGGTTATATAGATACCAGGATGAGGGACATATGATTTGTAAGACGGACACTGGCATTATAAGACAGACCCCCATTTAACATAAAAAAATATTTTTTTCTTTTTCTTCACCAAATTTGGGGGTGCGTCTTATAATCAGGTGCATCTTATAGTCCGAAAAGTACAAAACAATGCATTTTAGCTACTTTCCAAAATTATCAACAAATAGATCATTGCACACACAAAGAAGAATATTAATAAAAGACATAGGCCTCCTCCATATCCCCTCAAAGCCTCCTTTCCATCGCCAATATAGGTGTGTTTTCTAGCATTTTAGTAGAAACAAAATCTCAATGATTTGTTTTTAATTTAGGAAAAGTAGAAAAATAATTTACACAGCTCCACAATGTCTAACGTCAGACATGTGTCGAAGATAGTCACTTAGACCTAAAAGATTAGAGAAACACGTAATGCAAATTCCAAGGTAGAGGGATCTTAACCACATTTACAGAAGCAGTTGATTTTAGTCTATTGTGTATGGAATCTTTTACTTCTAAGCAAAACAAAAAAAAATACAGAAATAATACATATATTCATACATTCTACATATTTAAATTTATCAATTATGAAAATGACATTGCATTTTAGCTACTTTCCAAAATTATCAGCAAATAGATCATTGAACACACAAAGAAGAGTATTAATAAAACACATAGGCCTCCTCCATATCCCCTCAAAGCTTCCTTTCCATCGCCAATATAGGGGTGTTTTCTAGAATTTTA
This sequence comes from Ranitomeya variabilis, assembly GCF_051348905.1. Lineage (NCBI taxonomy): Eukaryota > Metazoa > Chordata > Amphibia > Anura > Dendrobatidae > Ranitomeya > Ranitomeya variabilis. The sequence goes on along the minus strand of NC_135232.1, from coordinate 818,905,103 downwards.
GTTGAAACAAAATCTCAATGATTTGTTTTTAAAATAGGAAAAGTGGAAGAATAATTTATACAGCTCCACAATGTCTAACTTCAGACATGTGTCTAAGATAGATATCTTTAAAAGTAATCTTTTAGCTCACTTAGACCTAAAAAATCAGAGAAACACGTAATGCTAATTCCAAGGTAGACGTATCTTATCCACATTTAGAGAAGCCGCTGATTTTAGTCTATTGTGCATGAGAACCTTTAAAGCCTATTACAGAAAAAAATACATATTTTCACATGAAAAAACAACTGATTTTATTTAAATATGTATGACAACTTTAAAGGTTTAAAGCCCATGACATACAAAAAACATATTTTCATAAAAAAAATGTAATAACCTTTGGATCAATCATGAACCTTCTTGATTTGATGTATGAGTGTTCTGTAGGAAGATAGATCTTGTGCAAGCTCAGATAGGTCCTTCAGGGTCTTCTCTGCTATTACTTTGACTGTATCAAGCCATTGCTGTTTTTTCTCCTTCCCTTGTTCCAACTAGGCTTACGCCTACGCATCATCTTGCGCATGACGCAAACAAAAACACTGCGTGTGCATGAATTTAAATGAGTTTTGGCATGCCTTTACATTTTTTATTCGCATGGTGGAGGCGGTGACATCATTTTCTGTACATGCGCAGTCTAAAGTATGCATGCGTACGCATGTCCTTGCATACCAATGCGTTACCATAGATGGTAATGCGTTTTTTGACGGAATCATCCGCAATCGTCCGCATGCAGACGATTGCGCAATATTTGGCGCCTCAAAAAATACAACGTGTTGTGTTCGCCGGACACCACCACACACAGCGAAACGATGCATGCGTACGCATCCGCATGCGAACCCATGGAAAAACATGTCCCTGCCTACACAATATTAAAGATATGTACGCATGACGCATGCAGATGTACGCGGATCACAAACTGCACACAGAAACGCTAATGTGAACCCGGCCTTATCTCTCTATTATTGTCTGCCATGTATTTTGATTATTATATATATCTTTGTGTGGCGTAATATTTTGGTATCATTCGGGACCTATCTATCCCACTATTATTTAATTATTTTATTGTGATGTATTTATAGGAATTTAGTCTCTTTTGCATCTTATAATTCATGTTTTTAAATAATCCAGTTGTGTTTTCTATAATTCTTATTGTTATATTTTATGTGTGCGGGCACTCTTTTGCACATAGTGCCAATGTTTTTCCAATTCACCTCCAATAAAGGCATTTTTATCTTTTATATAATATTGTCCCTTTTTCAAATTTTTGTATATATTATTATTTATATTGTTTCTATTATTTTTATTTTCCAATGTAATCCACATCCAGGGCTTAGGTTTACATATTTTTGAGTGGTTTCCACTCAGTGTGTTGTTTTTGGTCGTACAGATAGATATTTTAGTATTAATATAGATACATATATTTTATATATTTTTATACAGTATATTTTTATATTTTTTTATTTTTATCTATTATATCCATTTTTTTGGTTACAGCTCCGCAATGTCTACATATGATGTCTGTCTGACAAATATATCTTTGAAATAAACATGTAAGTTCACTTAGACCTAAAAGGTCGGAGACACACATAATGCAAATTACAAGGTAGACAAAACTTATCTACATCAAACTTTACTTTAAAGCATATTACAGAAAAAAAACATTTTCACACATTACACATCTATAAAATTAACAATTATGATAGCTTCCTTGATTTTTAGCTACTTTTCCAAAATTGTAATCAAACAGATTATTGCACACCTAAAAATAAAATTAAAAAACGTAGGCCTCCTCCATATCCCCTCAAAGCCTCCTTTCCATCGCCAATATAGGTGTTTTCTAGCATTTTGGAAGAAAAAAAAAACCTTATTGATTTGTTTAGGAAAAGTAGAAAAATCTTCTACACAGCTCCGCAATATCTACTTTAGACTTCTCTCTAGCATATATATTTTTGAAAAAATTATTTTGGCTCACTTAGACCTAAAAGATTCGATAAACACGTAATGCAAATTTCAAGGTAGAGGGATCTTATCCACATTTACAGAAGCAGCTGATTTTAGTCTATTGTGTATGGAATCTTTTACTTTTAAGCAAAAATAATACAGAAAAAATACATATTTCCATACATTCTACATATTTAAACTTAATCATGAAAATTACATTGCATTTTAGCTACTTTCCAAAATTATAAACAAATAGATCATTGAACACACAAAGAAGAGTATTAAAAAAAGATATAGGCCTCCTCCATATCCCCTCAAAGCCTCCTTTCCATCGCCAATATAGGTGTGTTTTCTAGCATTTTAGTAGAAACAAAATCTCAATGATTTGTTTTTAATTTAGGAAAAGTAGAAAAATAATTTACACAGCTCCACAATGTCTAACGTCAGACATGTGTCGAAGATAGTCACTTAGACCTAAAAGATTAGAGAAACACGTAATGCAAATTCCAAGGTAGAGGGATCTTAACCACATTTACAGAAGCAGTTGATTTTAGTCTATTGTGTATGGAATCTTTTACTTCTAAGCAAAACAAAAAAAAATACAGTAATAATACATATATTCATACATTCTACATATTTAAATTTATCAATTATGAAAATTACATTGCATTTTAGCTACTTTCCAAAATTATCAGCAAATAGATCATTGAACACACAAAGAGTATTAATAAAACACATAGGCCTCCTCCATATCCCCTCAAAGCTTCCTTTCCATCGCCAATATAGGGGTGTTTTCTAGAATTTTAGTTGAAACAAAATCTCAATGATTTGTTTTTAAAATAGGAAAAGTGGAAGAATAATTTATACAGCTCCACAATGTCTAACTTCAGACATGTGTCTAAGATAGATATCTTTAAAAGTAATCTTTTAGCTCACTTAGACCTAAAAAATCAGAGAAACACGTAATGCTAATTCCAAGGTAGACGTATCTTATCCACATTTAGAGAAGCCGCTGATTTTAGTCTATTGTGTATGAGAACCTTTAAAGCCTATTACAGAAAAAAATACATATTTTCACATGAAAAAACGACTGATTTTATTTAAATATGTATGACAACTTTAAAGGTTTAAAGCCCATGACATACAAAAAACATATTTTCATAAAAAAAATGTAATAACCTTTGGATCAATCATGAACCTTCTTGATTTGATGTATGAGTGTTCTGTAGGAAGATAGATCTTGTGCAAGCTCAGATAGGTCCTTCAGGGTCTTCTCTGCTATTACTTTGACTGTATCAAGCCATTGCTGTTTTTTCTCCTTCCCTTGTTCCAACTAGGCTTACGCCTACGCATCATCTTGCGCATGACGCAAACAAAAACACTGCGTGTGCATGAATTTAAATGAGTTTTGGCATGCCTTTACATTTTTTATTCGCATGGTGGAGGCGGTGACATCATTTTCTGTACATGCGCAGTCTAAAGTACGCATGCGTATCGAACGCATGCGTACGCATGTCCTTGCATACCAATGCGTTACCATAGATGGTAATGCGTTTTTTGACGGAATCATCCGCAATCGTCCGCATGCAGACGATTGCGCAATATTTGGCGCCTCAAAAAATACGTGTTGTGTTCGCCGGACACCACCACACACAGGGAAACGATGCATGCGTACGCATCCGCATGCGAACCCATGGAAAAACATGTCCCTGCGTACACAATATTAAAGATATGTACGCATGACGCATGCAGATGTACGCGGATCACACACTGCACACAGAAACGCTAATGTGAACCCGGCCTTATCTCTCTATTATTGTCTGCCATGTATTTTGATTATTATATATATATCTTTGTGTGGCGTAATATTTTGGTATCATTCGGGACCTATCTATCCCACTATTATTTAATTATTTTATTGTGATGTATTTATAGGAATTTAGTCTCTTTTGCACCTTATAATTCATGTTTTTAAATAATCCAGTTGTGTTTTCTATAATTCTTACTGTTATATTTTATGTGTGCGGGCACTCTTTTGCACATAGTGCCAATGTTTTTCCAATTCACCTCCAATAAAGGCATTTTTATCTTTTATATAATATTGTCCCTTTTTCAAATTTTTGTATATATTATTATTTATATTGTTTCTATTATTTTTATTTTCCAATGTAATCCACATCCAGGGCTTAGGTTTACATATTTTTGAGTGGTTTCCACTCAGTGTGTTGTTTTTGGTCGTACAGATAGATATTTTAGTATTAATATAGATACATATATTTTATATATTTTTATACAGTATATTTTTATATTTTTATATTTTTTTATTTTTATCTATTATATCCATTGTTTTGGTTACAGCTCCGCAATGTCTACATATGATGTCTGTCTGGCAAATATATCTTTGAAATAAACATGTAAGTTCACTTAGACCTAAAAGGTCGGAGACACACGTAATGCAAATTACAAGGTAGACAAAACTTATCTACATCAAACCTTACTCTAAAGCATATTACAGAAAAAAAACATTTTCATACATTACACATCTATAAAATTAACAATTGTGATAGCTTCCTTGATTTTTAGCTACTTTTCCAAAATTGTAATCAAACAGATTATTGCACACCTAAAAATAAAATTAAAAAACATAGGCCTCCTCCATATCCCCTCAAAGCCTCCTTTCCATCGCCAATATAGGTGTTTTCTAGCATTTTGGAAGAAAAAAAAACCTTATTGATTTGTTTAGGAAAAGTAGAAAAATCTTCTACACAGCTCCGCAATATCTACCGTACTTTAGACTTCTCTCTAGCATATATATTTTTGAAAAAATTATTTTGGCTCACTTAGACCTAAAAGATTCGATAAACACGTAATGCAAATTTCAAGGTAGAGGGATCTTATCCACATTTACAGAAGCAGCTGATTTTAGTCTATTGTGTATGGAATCTTTTACTTTTAAGCAAAAAAAATACAGAAAAAATACATATTTCCATACATTCTACATATTTAAACTTAATTATGAAAATTACATTGCATTTTAGCTACTTTCCAAAATTATAAACAAATAGATCATTGAACACACAAAGAAGAGTATTAAAAAAAGATATAGGCCTCCTCCATATCCCCTCAAAGCCTCCTTTCCATCGCCAATATAGGTGTGATTTCTAGCATTTTAGTAGAAACAAAATCTCAATGATTTGTTTTTAATTTAGGAAAAGTAGAAAAATAATTTACACAGCTCCACAATTTCTAACTTCAGACATGTGTCTAAGATAGATATATTTAAAAGTAATCTTTTAGCTCACTTAGACCTAAAAGATTAGAGAAACACGTAATGCAAATTCCAAGGTAGAGGGATCTTAACCATATTTACAGAAGCAGCTGATTTTAGTCTATTGTGTATGGAATCTTACTTTTAAGCAAAAAAATACAGAAAAAATACATATATTCATACATTCTACATATTTAAGCTTAATTATCACAGTTACCGTATTTTTCGGACTATAAGACACACTTTTTTTCCCAAAAATTTTTGGGGGAAGTGGGGGGTGCGTCTTATAATTCGAATCTGTGTGCTGTGCTGTAGAGGAGGGGGGCGGCTCTGGAGTGGTGTCAGGGGCTGGGGTGGGCTGCCTGCGGGCTGCTGAGACAGCAGGAGGTTCTGTGCTCCCGCTCATTAGCCTCATGTAATATTCACTGCACCTGCTGTCCATCACCTCGGTGCTGAACCTGTGCCGAGTTGATTCACAGGGGAGCAGCGAATATTACATGTGCCTGCACTCTCCCCCCCACTCCCATCATGGATATGGCCTCCGGTCACTCTTATATGCCCACCCCTGTGCTGCTGGCAGGCACATGCTTCCCCCTCCCTGTGCTGCTGGCAGGCACATGCTTCCCCCTCCCTGTGCTGCTGGAAGGCACATGATAAAATAAACACTTAACTCACCTTCCCCTGATGGCTCCGTGCTCACAGCTCCTCGGTTGCTTCCTGTGTCTGTGCTGACATCCAATCATGTGATCAGCACAGCACAGTGATGACATCACTGTGTGCCCAGGTCACATGATCTGATCCCAGGGAAACAGGGTACGCAACCGAGGAGCTGTGATCACGGAGCCATCAGGGAAAGGTGAGTTAAGGGTTTGTTATTTTATCATGTGCCTGCCAGAAGCACAGGGGGGCATGTGTATGCCAGCAGCACAGGGAGGGGCTTGTGCCTGCCAGCAGCATGGGGGGCATGTGTCTGCCAGCAGTACGGGGGGGCATATGCCTGCCAGCAGCACAGGGGGGCATGTGTCTGCCAGCAGCATGGGGGATTGCATGTGTCTGCCAGCAGCACGGGGGGCATGTGTCTGCCAGCAGCACGGGGGGCATGTGTCTGCCAGCAGTACAGGGGGATGTGCCTGCCAGCATCACGGGGGCATGTGCCTGCCAGCAGCACGGGGGGCATGTGCCTGCCAGCAGCACGGGGGCATGTGTCTGCCAGCAGTACACGGGGGTCATGTGCCTGCGAGCAGCACAGGGGGCATGTGTCTGCCAGCAGCAGGGGGGTGGCATGTGCCTGCCAGCAGCAGAGGGGGGAAGCATGTGTCTGCCAGCAGCAGGGGGATGGCATGTGCCTGCCAGCAGCACAGGGGGGCATGTGTCTGCCAGCAGCACAGGGGGGCATGTGTCTGCCAGAAGCACAGGGGGATGTGTCTGCCAGCAGCACAGGGGGGCATGTGCCAGCACAAGGATGGGGGTTATATAGATACCAGGATGAGGGACATATGATTTGTAAGACGGACACTGGCATTATAAGACAGACCCCCATTTAACATAAAAAAATATTTTTTTCTTTTTCTTCACCAAATTTGGGGGTGCGTCTTATAATCAGGTGCATCTTATAGTCCGAAAAATACAGAACAATGCATTTTAGCTACTTTCCAAAATTATCAACAAATAGATCATTGCACACACAAAGAAGAATATTAATAAAAGACATAGGCCTCCTCCATATCCCCTCAAAGCCTCCTTTCTATCGCCAATATAGGTGTGTTTTCTAGCATTTTAGTAGAAACAAAATCTCAATGATTTGTTTTTAATTTAGGAAAAGTAGAAAAATAATTTACACAGCTCCACAATGTCTAACGTCAGACATGTGTCGAAGATAGTCACTTAGACCTAAAAGATTAGAGAAACACGTAATGCAAATTCCAAGGTAGAGGGATCTTAACCACATTTACAGAAGCAGTTGATTTTAGTCTATTGTGTATGGAATCTTTTACTTCGAAGCAAAACAAAAAAAAAAACAGAAATAATACATATATTCATACATTCTACATATTTAAATTTATCAATTATGAAAATTACATTGCATTTTAGCTACTTTCCAAAATTATCAGCAAATAGATCATTGAACACACAAAGAAGAGTATTAATAAAACACATAGGCCTCCTCCATATCCCCTCAAAGCTTCCTTTCCATCGCCAATATAGGGGTGTTTTCTAGAATTTTAGTTGAAACAAAATCTCATTGATTTGTTTTTAAAATAGGAAAAGTGGAAGAATAATTTATACAGCTCCACAATGTCTAACTTCAGACATGTGTCTAAGATAGATATCTTTAAAAGTAATCTTTTAGCTCACTTAGACCTAAAAAATCAGAGAAACACGTAATGCTAATTCCAAGGTAGACGTATCTTATCCACATTTAGAGAAGCCGCTGATTTTAGTCTATTGTGTATGAGAACCTTTAAAGCCTATTACAGAAAAAAATACATATTTTCACATGAAAAAACGACTGATTTTATTTAAATATGTATGACAACATTAAAGGTTTAAAGCCCATGACATACAAAAAACATATTTTCATTAAAAAAATGTAATAACCTTTGGATCAATCATGAACCTTCTTGATTTGATGTATGAGTGTTCTGTAGGAAGATAGATCTTGTGCAAGCTCAGATAGGTCCTTCAGGGTCTTCTCTGCTATTACTTTGACTGTATCAAGCCATTGCTGTTTTTTCTCCTTCCCTTGTTCCAACTAGGCTTACGCCTACGCATCATCTTGCGCATGACGCAAACAAAAACACTGCGTGTGCATGAATTTAAATGAGTTTTGGCATGCCTTTACATTTTTTATTCGCATGGTGGAGGCGGTGACATCATTTTCTGTACATGCGCAGTCTAAAGTACGCATGCGTACGCATGTCCTTGCGTACCAATGCGTTACCATAGATGGTAATGCGTTTTTTGACGGAATCATCCGCAATCGTCCGCATGCAGACGATTGCGCAATATTTGGCGCCTCAAAAAATACAACGTGTTGTGTTCGCCGGACACCACCACACACAGCGAAACGATGCATGCGTACGCATCCGCATGCGAACCCATGGAAAAACATGTCCCTGCGTACACAATATTAAAGATATGTACGCATGACGCATTCAGATGTACCCGGATCACACACTGCACACAGAAACGCTAATATGAACCCAGCCTTATCTCTCTATTATTGTCTGCCATGTATTTTGATTATTATATATATATATCTTTATGTGGCGTAATATTTTGGTATCATTCGGGACCTATCTATCCCACTATTATTTAATTATTTTATTGTGATGTATTTATAGGAATTTAGTCTCTTTTGCACCTTATAATTCATGTTTTTAAATAATCCAGTTGTGTTTTCTATAATTCTTATTGTTATATTTTATGCGTGCGGGCACTCTTTTGCACATTGTGCCAATGTTTTTCCAATTCACCTCCAATAAAGGCATTTTTATCTTTTATATAATATTGTCCCTTTTTCAAATTTTTGTATATATTATTAATTATTTATATTGTTTCTATTATTTTTATTTTCCAATGTAATCCACATCCAGGGCTTAGGTTTACATATTTTTGAGTGGTTTCCACTCAGTGTGTTGTTTTTGGTCGTACAGCTAGATATTTTAGTATTAATATAGATACATATATTTTATATATTTTTATACAGTATATTTTTATATTTTTTTATTTTTATCTATTATATCCATTGTTTTGGTTACAGCTCCGCAATGTCTACATATGATGTCTGTCTGGCAAATATATCTTTGAAATAAACATGTAAGTTCACTTAGACCTAAAAGGTCGGAGACACACGTAATGCAAATTACAAGGTAGACAAAATTTATCTACATCAAACTTTACTTTAAAGCATATTACAGAAAAAAAAACATTTTCACACATTACACATCTATAAAATTAACAATTATGATAGCTCCTTTGATTTTTAGCTACTTTTCCAAAATTGTAATCAAACAGATTATTGCACACCTAAAAATAAAATTAAAAAACATAGGCCTCCTCCATATCCCCTCAAAGCCTCCTTTCCATCGCCAATATAGGTGTTTTCTAGCATTTTGGAAGAAAAAAAAACCTTATTGATTTGTTTAGGAAAAGTAGAAAAATCTTCTACACAGCTCCGCAATATCTACTTTAGACTTCTCTCTAGCATATATATTTTTGAAAAAATTATTTTGGCTCACTTAGACCTAAAAGATTCGATAAACACGTAATGCAAATTTCAAGGTAGAGGGATCTCATCTACATTTACAGAAGCAGCTGATTTTAGTCTATTGTGTATGGAATCTTTTACTTTTAAGCAAAAAAAATACAGAAAAAATACATATTTCCATACATTCTACATATTTAAACTTAATTATGAAAATTACATTGCATTTTAGCTACTTTCCAAAATTATAAACAAATAGATCATTGAACACACAAAGAAGAGTATTAAAAAAAGATATAGGCCTCCTCCATATCCCCTCAAAGCCTCCTTTCCATCGCCAATATAGGTGTGATTTCTAGCATTTTAGTAGAAACAAAATCTCAATGATTTGTTTTTAATTTAGGAAAAGTAGAAAAATAATTTACACAGCTCCACAATGTCTAACTTCAGACATGTGTCTAAGATAGATATATTTAAAAGTAATCTTTTAGCTCACTTAGACCTAAAAGATTAGAGAAACACGTAATGCAAATTCCAAGGTAGAGGGATCTTAACCATATTTACAGAAGCAGCTGATTTTAGTCTATTGTGTATGGAATCTTACTTTTAAGCAAAAAAATACAGAAAAAATACATATATTCATACATTCTACATATTTAAGCTTAATTATCACAGTTACCGTATTTTTCGGACTATAAGATGCACTTTTTTTCCCCAAAATTTTTGGGGAAAGTGGGGGGTGCGTCTTATAATCCGAATCTGTGTGCTGTGCTGTAGAGGAGGGGGGCAGCTCTGGAGTGGTGTCAGGGGCTGGGGTGGGCTGCCTGCGGGCTGCTGAGACAGCAGGAGGTTCTGTGCTCCCGCTCATTAGCCTCATGTAATATTCACTGCACCTGCTGTCCATCACCTCGGTGCTGAACCTGTGCCGAGTTGATTCACAGGGGAGCAGCGAATATTACATGTGCCTGCACTCTCCCCCCCACTCCCATCATGGATATGGCCTCCGGTCACTCTTATATGCCCACCCCTGTGCTGCTGGCAGGCACATGCTTCCCCCTCCCTGTGCTGCTGGCAGGCACATGCTTCCCCCTCCCTGTGCTGCTGGAAGGCACATGATAAAATAAACACTTAACTCACCTTCCCCTGATGGCTCCGTGCTCACAGCTCCTCGGTTGCTTCCTGTGTCTGTGCTGACATCCAATCATGTGATCAGCACAGCACAGTGATGACATCACTGTGTGCCCAGGTCACATGATCTGATCCCAGGGAAACAGGGTGCGCAACCGAGGAGCTGTGATCACGGACCCAAAGTAGAAAAATAATTTACACAGCTCCACAATGTCTAACGTCAGACATGTGTCGAAGATAGTCACTTAGACCTAAAAGATTAGGGAAACACGTAATGCAAATTCCAAGGTAGAGGGATCTTAACCACATTTACAGAAGCAGTTGATTTTAGTCTATTGTGTATGGAATCTTTTACTTCTAAGCAAAACAAAAAAAATACAGTAATAATACATATATTCATACATTCTACATATTTAAATTTATCAATTATGAAAATTACATTGCATTTTAGCTACTTTCCAAAATTATCAGCAAATAGATCATTGAACACACAAAGAAGAGTATTAATAAAACACATAGGCCTCCTCCATATCCCCTCAAAGCTTCCTTTCCATCGCCAATATAGGGGTGTTTTCTAGAGTTTTAGTTGAAACAAAATCTCAATGATTTGTTTTTAAAATAGGAAAAGTGGAAGAATAATTTATACAGCTCCACAATGTCTAACTTCAGACATGTGTCTAAGATAGATATCTTTAAAAGTAATCTTTTAGCTCACTTAGACCTAAAAAATCAGAGAAACACGTAATGCTAATTCCAAGGGAGACGTATCTTATCCACATTTAGAGAAGCCGCTGATTTTAGTCTATTGTGTATGAGAACCTTTAAAGCCTATTACAGAAAAAAATACATATTTTCACATGAAAAAACGACTGATTTTATTTAAATATGTATGACAACTTTAAAGGTTTAAAGCCCATGACATACAAAAAACATATTTTCATAAAAAAAATGTAATAACCTTTGGATCAATCATGAACCTTCTTGATTTGATGTATGAGTGTTCTGTAGGAAGATAGATCTTGTGCAAGCTCAGATAGGTCCTTCAGGGTCTTCTCTGCTATTACTTTGACTGTATCAAGCCATTGCTGTTTTTTCTCCTTCCCTTGTTCCAACTAGGCTTACGCCTACGCATCATCTTGCGCATGACGCAAACAAAAACACTGCGTGTGCATGAATTTAAATGAGTTTTGGCATGCCTTTACATTTTTTATTCGCATGGTGGAGGCGGTGACATCATTTTCTGTACATGCTCAGTCTAAAGTACGCATGCGTATCGAACGCATGCGTACGCATGTCCTTGCATACCAATGCGTTACCATAGATGTTAATGCCTTTTTTGACGGAATCATCCGCAATCGTCCGCATGCAGACGATTGCGCAATATTTGGCGCCTCAAAAAATACGTGTTGTGTTCGCCGGACACCACCACACACAGCGAAACGATGCATGCGTACGCATCCGCATGCGAACCCATGGAAAAACATGTCCCTGCGTACACAATATTAAAGATATGTACGCATGACGCATGCAGATGTACGCGGATCACACACTGCACACAGAAACGCTAATGTGAACCCGGCCTTATCTCTCTATTATTGTCTGCCATGTATTTTGATTATTATATATATATCTTTGTGTGGCGTAATATTTTGGTATCATTCGGGACCTATCTATCCCACTATTATTTAATTATTTTATTGTGATGTATTTATAGGAATTTAGTCTCTTTTGCACCTTATAATTCATGTTTTTAAATAATCCAGTTGTGTTTTCTATAATTCTTACTGTTATATTTTATGTGTGCGGGCACTCTTTTGCACATAGTGCCAATGTTTTTCCAATTCACCTCCAATAAAGGCATTTTTATCTTTTATATAATATTGTCCCTTTTTCAAATTTTTGTATATATTATTATTTATATTGTTTCTATTATTTTTATTTTCCAATGTAATCCACATCCAGGGCTTAGGTTTACATATTTTTGAGTGGTTTCCACTCAGTGTGTTGTTTTTGGTCGTACAGATAGATATTTTAGTATTAATATAGATACATATATTTTATATATTTTTATACAGTATATTTTTATATTTTTATATTTTTTTATTTTTATCTATTATATCCATTGTTTTGGTTACAGCTCCGCAATGTCTACATATGATGTCTGTCTGGCAAATATATCTTTGAAATAAACATGTAAGTTCACTTAGACCTAAAAGGTCGGAGACACACGTAATGCAAATTACAAGGTAGACAAAACTTATCTACATCAAACCTTACTTTAAAGCATATTACAGAAAAAAAACATTTTCATACATTACACATCTATAAAATTAACAATTGTGATAGCTTCCTTGATTTTTAGCTACTTTTCCAAAATTGTAATCAAACAGATTATTGCACACCTAAAAATAAAATTAAAAAACATAGGCCTCCTCCATATCCCCTCAAAGCCTCCTTTCCATCGCCAATATAGGTGTTTTCTAGCATTTTGGAAGAAAAAAAAACCTTATTGATTTGTTTAGGAAAAGTAGAAAAATCTTCTACACAGCTCCGCAATATCTACTTTAGACTTCTCTCTAGCATATATATTTTTGAAAAAATTATTTTGGCTCACTTAGACCTAAAAGATTCGATAAACACATAATGCAAAATTCAAGGTAGAGGGATCTTATCCACATTTACAGAAGCAGCTGATTTTAGTCTATTGTGTATGGAATCTTTTACTTTTAAGCAAAAAAATACAGAAAAAATACATATTTCCATACATTCTACATATTTAAACTTAATTATGAAAATTACATTGCATTTTAGCTACTTTCCAAAATTATAAACAAATAGATCATTGAACACACAAAGAAGAGTATTAAAAAAAGATATAGGCCTCCTCCATATCCCCTCAAAGCCTCCTTTCCATCGCCAATATAGGTGTGATTTCTAGCATTTTAGTAGAAACAAAATCTCAATGATTTGTTTTTAATTTAGGAAAAGTAGAAAAATAATTTACACAGCTCCACAATGTCTAACTTCAGACATGTGTCTAAGATAGATATATTTAAAATAAATCTTTTAGCTCACTTAGACCTAAAAGATTAGAGAAACACGTAATGCAAATTCCAAGGTAGAGGGATCTTAACCATATTTACAGAAGCAGCTGATTTTAGTCTATTGTGTATGGAATCTTACTTTTAAGCAAAAAAATACAGAAAAAATACATATATTCATACATTCTACATATTTAAGCTTAATTATCACAGTTACCGTATTTTTCGGACTATAAGACGCACTTTTTTTCCCCAAAATTTTGGGGGAAAGTGGGGGGTGCGTCTTATAATCCGAATCTGTGTGCTGTGCTGTAGAGGAGGGGGGCGGCTCTGGAGTGGTGTCAGGGGCTGGGGTGGGCTGCCTGCGGGCTGCTGAGACAGCAGGAGGTTCTGTGCTCCCGCTCATTAGCCTCATGTAATATTCACTGCACCTGCTGTCCATCACCTCGGTGCTGAACCTGTGCCGAGTTGATTCACAGGGGAGCAGCGAATATTACATGTGCCTGCACTCTCCCCCCCACTCCCATCATGGATATGGCCTCCGGTCACTCTTATATGCACACCCCTGTGCTGCTGGCAGGCACATGCTTCCCTCTCCCTGTGCTGTTGGCAGGCACATGCTTCCCCCTCCCTGTGCTGCTGGAAGGCACATGATAAAATAAACACTTAACTCACCTTCCCCTGATGGCTCCGTGCTCACAGCTCCTCGGTTGCTTCCTGTGTCTGTGCTGACATCCAATCATGTGATCAGCACAGCACAGTGATGACATCACTGTGTGCCCAGGTCACATGATCTGATCCCAGGGAAACAGGGTGCGTGTCATGTTCTCAATGGCAAGAGAACATAGCATCAGCATATATAGGAACTAGCTCTTGGAAGATGGGAACTGAGCTGACCATGAACTAAACCTAACGCACAACTAGCAGTGGCCGGGTAGCATGCCTACGTTGATTCTAGATGCCCAGCACCAGCCGGAGGACTAAATAATGCTAGCAGAGGAAAATATTAGTCCTAGCTCACCTCTAGAGAAATACCCCGAAAGGAGACAGAGGCCCCCCACATGTATTGGCGGTGAATTAAGATGAAATAACAAACGTAGTATGAAAATAGGTTTAGCAAATTTGAGGTCCACTTACTACATAGCAGAAGACAGAAAGGACACTTTCATGGTCAGCTGAAAACCCTATCAAAATACCATCCAGGAATTACTTTAAAACTCTGGCATTAACTCATAACACCAGAGTGGCAATTCCTGTTCACAAGAGCTTTCCAGACACAGTAACGAAACTACAGCTGTGAACTGGAACAAAAATGCAAAAACAAACATGGACAAGAGTCCAACTTATCTAGTAGTTGTCTAGGAGCAGGAACAAGCACAGAGAGGCTTCTGATAACATTGTTGACCGGCAAGCAACTAACAGAGCAGCAAGGTTATATAGCGACTCCCACATCTTGATGGGAACAGGTGAACAGAGAAGATGAAAACACCAGTTCAATTCCACCAGTAGCCACCGGGGGAGCCCAGAATCCAAATTCACAACAGTACCCCCCCCTCAAGGAGGGGGCACCGAACCCTCACCAGAACCACCAGGGCGATCAGGATGGGCCCTATGAAAGGCACGAACCAGATCAGAGGCATGAACATCAGATGCATTCACCCAAGAATTATCCTCCTGGCCGTATCCCTTCCACTTGACCAGATACTGGAGTCTCCGTCTGGAAACACGAGAGTCTAAGATTTTCTCCACAACGTACTCCAACTCACCCTCAACCAACACCGGAGCAGGAGGCTCAACGGAAGGCACAACCGGTACCTCATACCTGCGCAATAATGATCGATGAAAAACGTTATGAATAGAGAAGGATGCAGGGAGGTCCAAACGGAAGGAAACAGGGTTAAGAATCTCCAATATCTTATACGGGCCGATGAACCGAGGCTTAAACTTAGGAGAAGAGACCCTCATAGGGACAAAACGAGAAGACAACCACACCAAATCCCCAACACAAAGCCGAGGACCAACACGACGGTGGCGGTTGGCAAAAAGCTGAGTCTTCTCCTGGGACAACCTCAAATTGTCCACCACCTGCCCCCAGATCTGATGCAATCTCTCCACCACAGCATCCACTCCAGGACAATCCGAAGATTCCACCTGACCAGAGGAAAATCGAGGATGAAACCCCGAATTACAGAAAAACGGGGACACCAAAGTGGCAGAGCTGGCCCGATTATTGAGAGCGAACTCTGCCAATGGCAAAAAAGCAACCCAATCATCCTGGTCAGCAGACACAAAACACCTCAGATATGTCTCCAGGGTCTGATTAGTCCGCTCGGTCTGGCCATTCGTCTGAGGATGGAAAGCGGACGAAAAAGATAAATCTATGCCCATCCTAGCACAGAATGCCCGCCAAAATCTAGACACGAATTGGGTCCCTCTGTCAGAAATGATATTCTCAGGAATACCATGCAAACGAACAACATTTTGAAAAAACAGAGGAACCAACTCGGAAGAAGAAGGCAACTTGGGCAGAGGAACCAAATGGACCATCTTAGAGAAACGGTCACACACCACCCAGATGACAGACATCTTCTGAGAAACAGGCAGATCTGAAATAAAATCCATCGAGATGTGCGTCCAAGGCCTCTTAGGAATGGGCAAGGGCAACAATAATCCACTAGCCCGAGAGCAACAAGGCTTGGCCCGAGCACAAACGTCACAAGACTGCACAAAGCCTCGCACATCTCGTGACAGGGAAGGCCACCAGAAGGACCTTGCCACCAAATCCCTGGTACCAAAAATGCCAGGATGACCTGCCAACGCAGAAGAATGAACCTCAGAGATGACTCTACTGGTCCAATCATCAGGAACAAACAGTTTATCAGGTGGGCAACGATCCGGTCTATCCGCCTGAAACTCCTGCAAGGCCCGCCGCAGGTCTGGAGAAACGGCTGACAATACCACTCCATCCTTAAGGATACCTGTGGGCTCAGAGTTACCAGGCGAGTCAGGCTCAAAACTCCTAGAAAGGGCATCCGCCTTAACATTCTTAGAACCCGGTAGGTATGACACCACAAAATTAAACCGAGAGAAAAATAATGACCAGCGCGCCTGTCTAGGATTCAGGCGCCTGGCGCTCTCAAGATAAATCAAGTTTTTGTGGTCAGTCAATACCACCACCTGATGTCTGGCCCCCTCAAGCCAATGGCGCCACTCCTCAAAAGCCCACTTCATGGCCAAAAGCTCCCGATTCCCAACATCATAATTCCGCTCAGCGGGCGAAAATTTACGGGAAAAGAAGGCACAAGGCCTCATCACGGAGCAGTCAGAACTTTTCTGCGACAACACTGCCCCAGCTCCGATCTCAGAAGCGTCGACCTCAACCTGAAAAGGTAGAGCAACATCAGGCTGACGCAACACAGGGGCAGAGGAAAAACGGCGCTTAAGCTCCCGAAAGGCCTCCACAGCGTCAGGGGACCAATCAGCAACATCAGCACCCTTCTTAGTCAAATCGGTCAATGGCTTAGCAATATCCGAAAAACCAGCAATAAATCGACGATAAAAGTTAGCAAAGCCCAAAAATTTCTGAAGACTCTTAAGAGAAGAGGGCTGCGTCCAATCACAAATAGCTTGAACCTTGACAGGATCCATTTCAATGGAAGAGGGAGAAAAAATATATCCCAAAAAGGAAATCCTCTGTACCCCAAAAACACACTTAGAACCCTTCACACACAAAGAATTAGACCGCAAAACCTGGAAAACCCTCCTGACTTGCTGGACATGAGAGTCCCAGTCATCCGAAAAAATCAGAATATCATCCAGATACACAATCATAAATTTATCCAAATAATCGCGAAAAATATCATGCATAAAGGACTGGAAAACTGACGGAGCATTTGAAAGACCAAAAGGCATCACTAAATACTCAAAGTGGCCCTCGGGCGTATTAAATGCGGTTTTCCACTCATCCCCCTGTCTGATTCGCACCAAATTATACGCCCCACGAAGGTCAATCTTAGAGAACCACTTGGCCCCCTTTATGCGAGCAAACAAATCAGTCAGCAACGGCAATGGGTATTGATATTTTACAGTGATTTTATTCAAAAGCCGATAATCGATACATGGTCTCAAAGAGCCGTCTTTTTTTGACACAAAGAAAAAACCGGCTCCTAAGGGAGATGACGATGGACGAATATGTCCCTTTTCCAAGGACTCCTTTATATATTCTCGCATAGCAGCATGTTCAGGCACAGACAGATTAAATAAACGACCCTTTGGGTATTTACTACCCGGGATTAAATCTATGGCACAATCGCACTCTCGGTGCGGAGGTAATGAACCAAGCTTGGATTCTTCAAAGACGTCACGATAGTCAGACAGGAACTCAGGAATTTCAGAGGGAATAGATGATGAAATGGAAACCACAGGTACATCCCCATGAGCCCCCTTACATCCCCAGCTCAACACAGACATAGCTCTCCAGTCGAGGACTGGGTTGTGAGATTGCAGCCAAGGCAATCCTAGCACCAAATCATCATGTAGATTATACAGCACCAGAAAGCGAATAATCTCCTGGTGATCCGGATTAATACGCATAGTTACTTGTGTCCAGTATTGTGGTTTATTATTAGCCAATGGGGTGGAGTCAATCCCCTTCAGAGGAATAAGAGTCTCCAAAGGCTCTAAATCATACCCACAGCGTTTGGCAAAGGACCAATCCATAAGACTCAAAGCGGCGCCAGAGTCGACATAGGCGTCCGTGGTAATAGATGACAAAGAGCAAATCAAGGTCACAGATAGAATAAACTTAGACGGTAAGGTGCAAATGGAAACAGATTTATCAAGCTTTTTAGTGCGCTTAGAGCATGCTGATATAACATGAGTAGAATCACCACAATAGAAACACAACCCATTTTTCCGTCTAAAATTCTGCCGCTCACTTCGGGACAGAATTCTATCACACTGCATACTCTCTGGCGACTTCTCAGTGGACACCGCCAGATGGTGCACTGGTTTGCGCTCCCGCAAACGCCTATCGATCTGAATAGCCATTGTCATGGACTCATTCAGACCCGCAGGCACAGGGAACCCCACCATAACATCCTTAATGGCATCAGAGAGACCCTCTCTGAAAGTCGCCGCCAGGGCGCACTCATTCCACTGAGTAAGCACAGACCATTTACGGAATCTTTGACAGTAAATTTCCGCTTCATCTTGCCCCTGAGATAGGGACATCAAAGTTTTTTCTGCCTGAAGCTCCAAATGAGGTTCGTCATAAAGCAACCCCAAGGCCAGAAAAAACGCATCCACATTGAGCAACGCAGGATCCCCTGGTGTCAATGAAAAAGCCCAGTCTTGAGGGTCGCCCCGGAGCAAGGAAATCACAATCCTGACCTGCTGTGCAGGGTCTCCGGCAGAGCGAAATTTCAGGGACAAAAATAATTTGCAATTATTTCGAAAATTCTGAAACCCAGATCTATTCCCCGAGAAAAATTCCGGCCAAGGAATTCTCGGCTCAGATACAGGTGCATGACAAACAAAGTCTTGCAAATTTTGTACCTTCGTGGCGAGATTATTCAAACCTGCAGTTACACTCTGAAGATCCATTACAAACAGGTGGACACAGAGCCATTCAAGGGTTAAGAGGAGGTAAGAAGCAGCTAGACAGCAATTAAGGGCTAGGCAGCAAAACTCTGAGGGGAGAAGAAAAAAAAAAAAAAAAAAAAAATTCCCTTAAACACTTCTTTTTCTCCTGCTTCAGCCCAAACAATTAACACTTTGTTGGCCGGTCAAACTGTCATGTTCTCAATGGCAAGAGAACATAGCATCAGCATATATAGGAACTAGCTCTTGGAAGATGGGAACTGAGCTGACCATGAACTAAACCTAACGCACAACTAGCAGTGGCTGGGTAGCATGCCTACGTTGATTCTAGATGCCCAGCACCAGCCGGAGGACTAAATAATGCTAGCAGAGGAAAATATTAGTCCTAGCTCACCTCTAGAGAAATACCCCGAAAGGAGACAGAGGCCCCCCACATGTATTGGCGGTGAATTAAGATGAAATAACAAACGTAGTATGAAAATAGGTTTAGCAAATTTGAGGTCCACTTACTACATAGCAGAAGACAGAAAGGACACTTTCATGGTCAGCTGAAAACCCTATCAAAATACCATCCAGGAATTACTTTAAAACTCTGGCATTAACTCATAACACCAGAGTGGCAATTCCTGTTCACAAGAGCTTTCCAGACACAGTAACGAAACTACAGCTGTGAACTGGAACAAAAATGCAAAAACAAACATGGACAAGAGTCCAACTTATCTAGTAGTTGTCTAGGAGCAGGAACAAGCACAGAGAGGCTTCTGATAACATTGTTGACCGGCAAGCAACTAACAGAGCAGCAAGGTTATATAGCGACTCCCACATCTTGATGGGAACAGGTGAACAGAGAAGATGAAAACACCAGTTCAATTCCACCAGTAGCCACCGGGGGAGCCCAGAATCCAAATTCACAACAGGTGCGCAACCGAGGAGCTGTGATCACGGAGCCATCAGGGAAAGGTGAGTCAAGGGTTTGTTATTTTATCATGTGCTTGCCAGAAGCACAGGGGGGTATGTGTATGTCAGCAGCACAGGGAGGGGCATGTGCCTGCCAGCAGCACGGGGGGCATGTGCCTGCCAGCAGCACAGGACGGCATGTGTCTGCCAGCAGTACGGGGGGGCATATGCCTGCCAGCAGCACAGGGGGGGATGTGTCTGCCAGCAGCATGGGGGATTGCATGTGTCTGCCAGCAGCACGGGGGGCATGTGTCTGCCAGCAGCACGGGGGGCATGTGTCTGCCAGCAGTACAGGGGGGATGTGCCTGCCAGCATCACGGGGGCATGTGCCTGCCAGCAGCACGGGGGGCATGTGCCTGCCAGCAGCACGGGGGGCATGTGTCTGCCAGCAGTACACGGGGGTCATGTGCCTGCGAGCAGCACAGGGGGCATGTGTCTGCCAGCAGCAGGGGGGTGGCATGTGCCTGCCAGCAGCAGAGGGGGGAAGCATGTGTCTGCCAGCAGCAGGGGGGATGGCATGTGCCTGCCAGCAGCACAGGGGGATGTGTCTGCCAGCAGCACAGGGGGCATGTGTCTGTCAGCAGCACAGGGGGGCATGTGTCTGCCAGCAGCACAGGGGGGCATGTGTCTGCCAGCAGCACAGGGGGGCATGTGTCTGCCAGAAGCACAGGGGGATGTGTCTGCCAGCAGCACAGGGGGGCATGTGCCAGCACAAGGATGGGGGTTATATAGAT
The DNA here is from genome assembly GCF_051348905.1 of Ranitomeya variabilis. NCBI lineage: Eukaryota > Metazoa > Chordata > Amphibia > Anura > Dendrobatidae > Ranitomeya > Ranitomeya variabilis. Next base: position 818,884,190 of record NC_135232.1, on the reverse strand, counting down.
ACCAGGATGAGGGACATATGATTTGTAAGACGGACACTGGCATTATAAGACAGACCCACATTTAACATAAAAAAAATATTTTTTTCTTTTTCTTCACCAAATTTGGGGGTGCGTCTTATAATCAGGTGCATCTTATAGTCCGAAAAATACAGAACAATGCATTTTAGCTACTTTCCAAAATTATCAACAAATAGATCATTGCACACACAAAGAAGAATATTAATAAAAGACATAGGCCTCCTCCATATCCCCTCAAAGCCTCCTTTCCATCGCCAATATAGGTGTGTTTTCTAGCATTTTAGTAGAAACAAAATCTCAATGATTTGTTTTTAATTTAGGAAAAGTAGAAAAATAATTTACACAGCTCCACAATGTCTAACGTCAGACATGTGTCGAAGATAGTCACTTAGACCTAAAAGATTAGAGAAACACGTAATGCAAATTCCAAGGTAGAGGGATCTTAACCACATTTACAGAAGCAGTTGATTTTAGTCTATTGTGTATGGAATCTTTTACTTCTAAGCAAAACAAAAAAAAATACAGAAATAATACATATATTCATACATTCAATATCAATTATGAAAATTACATTGCATTTTAGCTACTTTCCAAAATTATCAGCAAATAGATCATTGAACACACAAAGAAGAGTATTAATAAAACACATAGGCCTCCTCCATATCCCCTCAAAGCTTCCTTTCCATCGCCAATATAGGGGTGTTTTCTAGAATTTTAGTTGAAACAAAATCTCAATGATTTGTTTTTAAAATAGGAAAAGTGGAAGAATAATTTATACAGCTCCACAATGTCTAACTTCAGACATGTGTCTAAGATAGATATCTTTAAAAGTAATCTTTTAGCTCACTTAGACCTAAAAAATCAGAGAAACACGTAATGCTAATTCCAAGGTAGACGTATCTTATCCACATTTAGAGAAGCCGCTAATTTTAGTCTATTGTGTATGAGAACCTTTAAAGCCTATTACAGAAAAAAATACATATTTTCACATGAAAAAACGACTGATTTTATTTAAATATGTATGACAACTTTAAAGGTTTAAAGCCCATGACATACAAAAAACATATTTTCATAAAAAAAATGTAATAACCTTTGGATCAATCATGAACCTTCTTGATTTGATGTATGAGTGTTCTGTAGGAAGATAGATCTTGTGCAAGCTCAGATAGGTCCTTCAGGATCTTCTCTGCTATTACTTTGACTGTATCAAGCCATTGCTGTTTTTTCTCCTTCCCTTGTTCCAACTAGGCTTACGCCTACGTATCATCTTGCGCATGACGCAAACAAAAACACTGCGTGTGCATGAATTTAAATGAGTTTTGGCATGCCTTTACATTTTTTATTCGCATGGTGGAGGCGGTGACATCATTTTCTGTACATGCGCAGTCTAAAGTACGCATGCGTACGCATGTCCTTGCATACCAATGCGTTACCATAGATGGTAATGCGTTTTTTTACGGAATCATCCGCAATCGTCCGCATGCAGACGATTGCGCAATATTTGGCGCCTCAAAAAATACAACGTGTTGTGTTCGCCGGACACCACCACACACAGCGAAACAATGCATGCGTACGCATCCGCATGCGAACCCATGGAAAAACATGTCCCTGCGTACACAATATTAAAGATATGTACGCATGACGCATGCAGATGTACGCGGATCACACACTGCACACAGAAACGCTAATGTGAACCCGGCCTTATCTCTCTATTATTGTCTGCCATGTATTTTGATTATTTTATATATATCTTTGTGTGGCGAAATATTTTGGTATCATTCGGGACCTATCTATCCCACTATTATTTAATTATTTTATTGTGATGTATTTATAGGAATTTAGTCTCTTTTGCACCTTATAATTCATGTTTTTAAATAATCCAGTTGTGTTTTCTATAATTCTTACTGTTATATTTTATGTGTGCGGGCACTCTTTTGCACATAGTGCCAATGTTTTTCCAATTCACCTCCAATAAAGGCATTTTTATCTTTTATATAATATTGTCCCTTTTTCAAATTTTTGTATATATTATTATTTATATTGTTTCTATTATTTTTATTTTCCAATGTAATCCACATCCAGGGCTTAGGTTTACATATTTTTGAGTGGTTTCCACTCAGTGTGTTGTTTTTGGTCGTACAGATAGATATTTTAGTATTAATATAGATACATATATTTTATATATTTTTATACAGTATATTTTTTATATTTTTATATTTTTTTATTTTTATCTATTATATCCATTGTTTTGGTTACAGCTCCGCAATGTCTACATATGATGTCTGTCTGGCAAATATATCTTTGAAATAAACATGTAAGTTCACTTAGACCTAAAAGGTCGGAGACACACGTAATGCAAATTACAAGGTAGACAAAACTTATCTACATCAAACCTTACTTTAAAGCATATTACAGAAAAAAAACATTTTCATACATTACACATCTATAAAATTAACAATTGTGATAGCTTCCTTGATTTTTAGCTACTTTTCCAAAATTGTAATCAAACAGATTATTGCACACCTAAAAATAAAATTAAAAAACATAGGCCTCCTCCATATCCCCTCAAAGCCTCCTTTCCATCGCCAATATAGGTGTTTTCTAGCATTTTGGAAGAAAAAAAAACCTTATTGATTTGTTTAGGAAAAGTAGAAAAATCTTCTACACAGCTCCGCAATATCTACTTTAGACTTCTCTCTAGCATATATATTTTTGAAAAAATTATTTTGGCTCACTTAGACCTAAAAGATTCGATAAACACGTAATGCAAATTTCAAGGTAGAGGGATCTCATCTACATTTACAGAAGCAGCTGATTTTAGTCTATTGTGTATGGAATCTTTTACTTTTAAGCAAAAAAATACAGAAAAAATACATATTTCCATACATTCTACATATTTAAACTTAATTATGAAAATTACATTGCATTTTAGCTACTTTCCAAAATTATAAACAAATAGATCATTGAACACACAAAGAAGAGTATTAAAAAAAGATATAGGCCTCCTCCATATCCCCTCAAAGCCTCCTTTCCATCGCCAATATAGGTGTGATTTCTAGCATTTTAGTAGAAACAAAATCTCAATGATTTGTTTTTAATTTAGGAAAAGTAGAAAAATAATTTACACAGCTCCACAATGTCTAACTTCAGACATGTGTCTAAGATAGATATATTTAAAAGAAATCTTTTGGCTCACTTAGACCTAAAAGATTAGAGAAACACGTAATGCAAATTCCAAGGTAGAGGGATCTTAACCATATTTACAGAAGCAGCTGATTTTAGTCTATTGTGTATGGAATCTTACTTTTAAGCAAAAAAATACAGAAAAAATACATATATTCATACATTCTACATATTTAAGCTTAATTATCACAGTTACCGTATTTTTCGGACTATAAGACGCACTTTTTTTCCCCAAAATTTTGGGGGAAAGTGGGGGGTGCGTCTTATAATCCGAATCTGTGTGCTGTGCTGTAGAGGAGGGGGGCGGCTCTGGAGTGGTGTCAGGGGCTGGGGTGGGCTGCCTGCGGGCTGCTGAGACAGCAGGAGGTTCTGTGCTCCCGCTCATTAGCCTCATGTAATATTCACTGCACCTGCTGTCCATCACCTCGGTGCTGAACCTGTGCCGAGTTGATTCACAGGGGAGCAGCGAATATTACATGTGCCTGCACTCTCCCCCCCACTCCCATCATGGATATGGCCTCCGGTCACTCTTATATGCCCACCCCTGTGCTGCTGGCAGGCACATGCTTCCCTCTCCCTGTGCTGTTGGCAGGCACATGCTTCCCCCTCCCTGTGCTGCTGGAAGGCACATGATAAAATAAACACTTAACTCACCTTCCCCTGATGGCTCCGTGCTCACAGCTCCTCGGTTGCTTCCTGTGTCTGTGCTGACATCCAATCATGTGATCAGCACAGCACAGTGATGACATCACTGTGTGCCCAGGTCACATGATCTGATCCCAGGGAAACAGGGTGCGCAACCGAGGAGCTGTGATCACGGAGCCATCAGGGAAAGGTGAGTTAAGGGTTTGTTATTTTATCATGTGCCTGCCAGAAGCACAGGGGGGCATGTGTATGTCAGCAGCACAGGGAGGGGCATGTGCCTGCCAGCAGCACGGGGGGCATGTGCCTGCCAGCAGCACAGGAGGGCATGTGTCTGCCAGCAGTACGGGGGGGCATATGCCTGCCAGCAGCACAGGGGGGGCATGTGTCTGCCAGCAGCATGGGGGATTGCATGTGTCTGCCAGCAGCACGGGGGGCATGTGTCTGCCAGCAGCACGGGGGGCATGTGTCTGCCAGCAGTACAGGGGGGATGTGCCTGCCAGCATCACGGGGGCATGTGCCTGCCAGCAGCATGGGGGGCATGTGCCTGCCAGCAGCACGGGGGGCATGTGTCTGCCAGCAGTACACGGGGGTCATGTGCCTGCGAGCAGCACAGGGGGCATGTGTCTGCCAGCAGCAGGGGGGTGGCATGTGCCTGCCAGCAGCAGAGGGGGGAAGCATGTGTCTGCCAGCAGCAGGGGGGATGGCATGTGCCTGCCAGCAGCACAGGGGGATGTGTCTGCCAGCAGCACAGGGGGCATGTGTCTGCCAGCAGCACAGGGGGGCATGTGTCTGCCAGCAGCACAGGGGGGCATGTGTCTGCCAGCAGCACAGGGGGGCATGTGTCTGCCAGAAGCACAGGGGGATGTGTCTGCCAGCAGCACAGGGGGGCATGTGCCAGCACAAGGATGGGGGTTATATAGATACCAGGATGAGGGACATATGATTTGTAAGATGGACACTGGCATTATAAGACAGACCCCCATTTAACATAAAAAAAATTTTTTTTCTTTTTCTTCACCAAATTTGGGGGTGCGTCTTATAATCAGGTGCATCTTATAGTCCGAAAAATACAGAACAATGCATTTTAGCTACTTTCCAAAATTATCAACAAATAGATCATTGCACACACAAAGAAGAATATTAATAAAAGACATAGGCCTCCTCCATATCCCCTCAAAGCCTCCTTTCCATCGCCAATATAGGTGTGTTTTCTAGCATTTTAGTAGAAACAAAATCTCAATGATTTGTTTTTAATTTAGGAAAAGTAGAAAAATAATTTACACAGCTCCACAATGTCTAACGTCAGACATGTGTCGAAGATAGTCACTTAGACCTAAAAGATTAGAGAAACACGTAATGCAAATTCCAAGGTAGAGGGATCTTAACCACATTTACAGAAGCAGTTGATTTTAGTCTATTGTGTATGGAATCTTTTACTTCTAAGCAAAACAAAAAAAAATACAGAAATAATACATATATTCATACATTCTACATATTTAAATTTATCAATTATGAAAATTACATTGCATTTTAGCTACTTTCCAAAATTATCAGCAAATAGATCATTGAACACACAAAGAAGAGTATTAATAAAACACATAGGCCTCCTCCATATCCCCTCAAAGCTTCCTTTCCATCGCCAATATAGGGGTGTTTTCTAGAATTTTAGTTGAAACAAAATCTCAATGATTTGTTTTTAAAATAGGAAAAGTGGAAGAATAATTTATACAGCTCCACAATGTCTAACTTCAGACATGTGTCTAAGATAGATATCTTTAAAAGTAATCTTTTAGCTCACTTAGACCTAAAAAATCAGAGAAACACGTAATGCTAATTCCAAGGTAGACGTATCTTATCCACATTTAGAGAAGCCGCTGATTTTAGTCTATTGTGTATGAGAACCTTTAAAGCCTATTACAGAAAAAAATACATATTTTCACATGAAAAAACGACTGATTTTATTTAAATATGTATGACAACTTTAAAGGTTTAAAGCCCATGACATACAAAAAACATATTTTCATTAAAAAAATGTAATAACCTTTGGATCAATCATGAACCTTCTTGATTTGATGTATGAGTGTTCTGTAGGAAGATAGATCTTGTGCAAGCTCAGATAGGTCCTTCAGGATCTTCTCTGCTATTACTTTGACTGTATCAAGCCATTGCTGTTTTTTCTCCTTCCCTTGTTCCAACTAGGCTTACGCCTACGCATCATCTTGCGCATGACGCAAACAAAAACACTGCGTGTGCATGAATTTAAATGAGTTTTGGCATGCCTTTACATTTTTTATTCGCATGGTGGAGGCGGTGACATCATTTTCTGTACATGCGCAGTCTAAAGTACGCATGCGTATCGAACGCATGCGTACGCATGTCCTTGCATACCAATGCGTTACCATAGATGGTAATGCGTTTTTTGACAGAATCATCCGCATGCAGACGATTGCGCAATATTTGGCGCCTCAAAAAATACGTGTTGTGTTCGCCGGACACCACCACACACAGCGAAACGATGCATGCGTACGCATCCGCATGCGAACCCATGGAAAAACATGTCCCTGCGTACACAATATTAAAGATATGTACGCATGACGCATGCAGATGTACGCGGATCACACACTGCACACAGAAACGCTAATGTGAACCCGGCCTTATCTCTCTATTATTGTCTGCCATGTATTTTGATTATTATATATATATCTTTGTGTGGCGTAATATTTTGGTATCATTCGGGACCTATCTATCCCACTATTATTTAATTATTTTATTGTGATGTATTTATAGGAATTTAGTCTCTTTTGCACCTTATAATTCATGTTTTTAAATAATCCAGTTGTGTTTTCTATAATTCTTACTGTTATATTTTATGTGTGCGGGCACTCTTTTGCACATAGTGCCAATGTTTTTCCAATTCACCTCCAATAAAGGCATTTTTATCTTTTATATAATATTGTCCCTTTTTCAAATTTTTGTATATATTATTATTTATATTGTTTCTATTATTTTTATTTTCCAATGTAATCCACATCCAGGGCTTAGGTTTACATATTTTTGAGTGGTTTCCACTCAGTGTGTTGTTTTTGGTCGTACAGATAGATATTTTAGTATTAATATAGATACATATATTTTATATATTTTTATACAGTATATTTTTATATTTTTATATTTTTTTATTTTTATCTATTATATCCATTGTTTTGGTTACAGCTCCGCAATGTCTACATATGATGTCTGTCTGGCAAATATATCTTTGAAATAAACATGTAAGTTCACTTAGACCTAAAAGGTCGGAGACACACGTAATGCAAATTACAAGGTAGACAAAACTTATCTACATCAAACCTTACTTTAAAGCATATTACAGAATACATTACACATCTATAAAATTAACAATTATGATAGCTTCCTTGATTTTTAGCTACTTTTCCAAAATTGTAATCAAACAGATTATTGCACACCTAAAAATAAAATTAAAAAACATAGGCCTCCTCCATATCCCCTCAAAGCCTCCTTTCCATCGCCAATATAGGTGTTTTCTAGCATTTTGGAAGAAAAAAAAACCTTATTGATTTGTTTAGGAAAAGTAGAAAAATCTTCTACACAGCTCCGCAATATCTACTTTAGACTTCTCTCTAACATATATATTTTTGAAAAAATTATTTTGGCTCACTTAGACCTAAAAGATTCGATAAACACGTAATGCAAATTTCAAGGTAGAGGGATCTCATCCACATTTACAGAAGCAGCTGATTTTAGTCTATTGTGTATGGAATCTTTTACTTTTAAGCAAAAAAAATACAGAAAAAATACATATTTCCATACATTCTACATATTTAAACTTAATTATGAAAATTACATTGCATTTTAGCTACTTTCCAAAATTATAAACAAATAGATCATTGAACACACAAAGAAGAGTATTACAAAAAGATATAGGCCTCCTCCATATCCCCTCAAAGCCTCCTTTCCATCGCCAATATAGGTGTGTTTTCTAGCATTTTAGTAGAAACAAAATCTCAATGATTTGTTTTTAATTTAGGAAAAGTAGAAAAATAATTTACACAGCTCCACAATGTCTAACGTCAGACATGTGTCGAAGATAGTCACTTAGACCTAAAAGATTAGAGAAACACGTAATGCAAATTCCAAGGTAGAGGGATCTTAACCACATTTACAGAAGCAGTTGATTTTAGTCTATTGTGTATGGAATCTTTTACTTCTAAGCAAAACAAAAAAAAATACAGTAATAATACATATATTCATACATTCTACATATTTAAATTTATCAATTATGAAAATTACATTGCATTTTAGCTACTTTCCAAAATTATCAGCAAATAGATCATTGAACACACAAAGAAGAGTATTAATAAAACACATAGGCCTCCTCCATATCCCCTCAAAGCTTCCTTTCCATCGCCAATATAGGGGTGTTTTCTAGACTTTTAGTTGAAACAAAATCTCAATGATTTGTTTTTAAAATAGGAAAAGTGGAAGAATAATTTATACAGCTCCACAATGTCTAACTTCAGACATGTGTCTAAGATAGATATCTTTAAAAGTAATCTTTTAGCTCACTTAGACCTAAAAAATCAGAGAAACACGTAATGCTAATTCCAAGGTAGACGTATCTTATCCACATTTAGAGAAGCCGCTGATTTTAGTCTATTGTGTATGAGAACCTTTAAAGCCTATTACAGAAAAAAATACATATTTTCACATGAAAAAACGACTGATTTTATTTAAATATGTATGACAACTTTAAAGGTTTAAAGCCCATGACATACAAAAAACATATTTTCATTAAAAAAATGTAATAACCTTTGGATCAATCATGAACCTTCTTGATTTGATGTATGAGTGTTCTGTAGGAAGATAGATCTTGTGCAAGCTCAGATAGGTCCTTCAGGATCTTCTCTGCTATTACTTTGACTGTATCAAGCCATTGCTGTTTTTTCTCCTTCCCTTGTTCCAACTAGGCTTACGCCTACGCATCATCTTGCGCATGACGCAAACAAAAACACTGCGTGTGCATGAATTTAAATGAGTTTTGGCATGCCTTTACATTTTTTATTCGCATGGTGGAGGCGGTGACATCATTTTCTGTACATGCGCAGTCTAAGGTACGCATGCGTACGCATGTCCTTGCATACCAATGCGTTACCATAGATGGTAATGCGTTTTTTTACGGAATCATCCGCAATCGTCCGCATGCAGACGATTGCGCAATATTTGGCGCCTCAAAAAATACAACGTGTTGTGTTCACCGGACACCACCACACACAGCGAAACGATGCATGCGTATGCATCCGCATGCGAACCCATGGAAAAACATGTCCCTGCGTACACAATATTAAAGATATGTACGCATGACGCATGCAGATGTACGCGGATCACACACTGCACACAGAAACGCTAATGTGAACCCGGCCTTATCTCTCTATTATTGTCTGCCATGTATTTTGATTATTATATATATATCTTTGTGTGGCGAAATATTTTGGTATCATTCGGGACCTATCTATCCCACTATTATTTAATTATTTTATTGTGATGTATTTATAGGAATTTAGTCTCTTTTGCACCTTATAATTCATGTTTTTAAATAATCCAGTTGTGTTTTCTATAATTCTTATTGTTATATTTTATGTGTGCGGGCACTCTTTTGCACATAGTGCCAATGTTTTTCCAATTCACCTCCAATAAAGGCATTTTTATCTTTTATAAAATATTGTCCCTTTTTCAAATTTTTGTATATATTATTATTTATATTGTTTCTATTATTTTTATTTTCCAATGTAATCCACATCCAGGGCTTAGGTTTACATATTTTTGAGTGGTTTCCACTCAGTGTGTTGTTTTTGGTCGTACAGATAGATATTTTAGTATTAATATAGATACATATATTTTATATATTTTTATACAGTATATTTTTATATTTTTATATTTTTTTATTTTTATCTATTATATCCATTTTTTTGGTTACAGCTCCGCAATGTCTACATATGATGTCTGTCTGGCAAATATATCTTTGAAATAAACATGTAAGTTCACTTAGACCTAAAAGGTCGGAGACACACGTAATGCAAATTACAAGGTAGACAAAACTTATCTACATCAAACTTTACTTTAAAGCATATTACAGAAAAAAAAACATTTTCACACATTACACATCTATAAAATTAACAATTATGATAGCTTCCTTGATTTTTAGCTACTTTTCCAAAATTGTAATCAAACAGATTATTGCACACCTAAAAATAAAATTAAAAAACATAGGCCTCCTCCATATCCCCTCAAAGCCTCCTTTCCATCGCCAATATAGGTGTTTTCTAGCATTTTGGAAGAAAAAAAAACCTTATTGATTTGTTTAGGAAAAGTAGAAAAATCTTCTACACAGCTCCGCAATATCTACTTTAGACTTCTCTCTAGCATATATATTTTTGAAAAAATTATTTTGGCTCACTTAGACCTAAAAGATTCGATAAACACGTAATGCAAATTTCAAGGTAGAGGGATCTCATCCACATTTACAGAAGCAGCTGATTTTAGTCTATTGTGTATGGAATCTTTTACTTTTAAGCAAAAAAAATACAGAAAAAAACCATATTTCCATACATTCTACATATTTAAACTTAATTATGAAAATTACATTGCATTTTAGCTACTTTCCAAAATTATAAACAAATAGATCATTGAACACACAAAGAAGAGTATTACAAAAAGATATAGGCCTCCTCCATATCCCCTCAAAGCCTCCTTTCCATCGCCAATATAGGTGTGTTTTCTAGCATTTTAGTAGAAACAAAATCTCAATGATTTGTTTTTAATTTAGGAAAAGTAGAAAAATAATTTACACAGCTCCACAATGTCTAACGTCAGACATGTGTCGAAGATAGTCACTTAGACCTAAAAGATTAGAGAAACACGTAATGCAAATTCCAAGGTAGAGGGATCTTAACCACATTTACAGAAGCAGTTGATTTTAGTCTATTGTGTATGGAATCTTTTACTTCTAAGCAAAACAAAACAAAATACAGTAATAATACATATATTCATACATTCTACATATTTAAATTTATCAATTATGAAAATTACATTGCATTTTAGCTACTTTCCAAAATTATCAGCAAATAGATCATTGAACACACAAAGAAGAGTATTAATAAAACACATAGGCCTCCTCCATATCCCCTCAAAGCTTCCTTTCCATCGCCAATATAGGGGTGTTTTCTAGAATTTTAGTTGAAACAAAATCTCAATGATTTGTTTTTAAAATAGGAAAAGTGGAAGAATAATTTATACAGCTCCACAATGTCTAACTTCAGACATGTGTCTAAGATAGATATCTTTAAAAGTAATCTTTTAGCTCACTTAGACCTAAAAAATCAGAGAAACACGTAATGCTAATTCCAAGGTAGACGTATCTTATCCACATTTAGAGAAGCCGCTGATTTTAGTCTATTGTGTATGAGAACCTTTAAAGCCTATTACAGAAAAAAATACATATTTTCACATGAAAAAACGACTGATTTTATTTAAATATGTATGACAACTTTAAAGGTTTAAAGCCCATGACATACAAAAAACATATTTTCATAAAAAAAATGTAATAACCTTTGGATCAATCATGAACCTTCTTGATTTGATGTATGAGTGTTCTGTAGGAAGATAGATCTTGTGCAAGCTCAGATAGGTCCTTCAGGGTCTTCTCTGCTATTACTTTGACTGTATCAAGCCATTGCTGTTTTTTCTCCTTCCCTTGTTCCAACTAGGCTTACGCCTACGCATCATCTTGCGCAAGACGCAAACAAAAACACTGCGTGTGCATGAATTTAAATGAGTTTTGGCATGCCTTTACATTTTTTATTCGCATGGTGGAGGCGGTGACATCATTTTCTGTACATGCGCAGTCTAAAGTACGCATGCGTATCGAACGCATGCGTACGCATGTCCTTGCATACCAATGCGTTACCATAGATGGTAATGCGTTTTTTGACGGAATCATCCGCAATCGTCCGCATGCAGACGATTGCGCAATATTTGTCGCCTCAAAAAATACGTGTTGTGTTCGCCGGACACCACCACACACAGCGAAACGATGCATGCGTACGCATCCGCATGCGAACCCATGGAAAAACATGTCCCTGCGTACACAATATTAAAGATATGTACGCATGACGCATGCAGATGTACGCGGATCACACACTGCACACAGAAACGCTAATGTGAACCCGGCCTTATCTCTCTATTATTGTCTGCCATGTATTTTGATTATTATATATATATCTTTGTGTGGCGTAATATTTTGGTATCATTCGGGACCTATCTATCCCACTATTATTTAATTATTTTATTGTGATGTATTTATAGGAATTTAGTCTCTTTTGCACCTTATAATTCATGTTTTTAAATAATCCAGTTGTGTTTTCTATAATTCTTACTGTTATATTTTATGTGTGCGGGCACTCTTTTGCACATAGTGCCAATGTTTTTCCAATTCACCTCCAATAAAGGCATTTTTATCTTTTATATAATATTGTCCCTTTTTCAAATTTTTGTATATATTATTATTTATATTGTTTCTATTATTTTTATTTTCCAATGTAATCCACATCCAGGGCTTAGGTTTACATATTTTTGAGTGGTTTCCACTCAGTGTGTTGTTTTTGGTCGTACAGATAGATATTTTAGTATTAATATAGATACATATATTTTATATATTTTTATACAGTATATTTTTTATATTTTTATATTTTTTTATTTTTATCTATTATATCCATTGTTTTGGTTACAGCTCCGCAATGTCTACATATGATGTCTGTCTGGCAAATATATCTTTGAAATAAACATGTAAGTTCACTTAGACCTAAAAGGTCGGAGACACACGTAATGCAAATTACAAGGTAGACAAAACTTATCTACATCAAACCTTACTTTAAAGCATATTACAGAAAAAAAACATTTTCATACATTACACATCTATAAAATTAACAATTGTGATAGCTTCCTTGATTTTTAGCTACTTTTCCAAAATTGTAATCAAACAGATTATTGCACACCTAAAAATAAAATTAAAAAACATAGGCCTCCTCCATATCCCCTCAAAGCCTCCTTTCCATCGCCAATATAGGTGTTTTCTAGCATTTTGGAAGAAAAAAAAACCTTATTGATTTGTTTAGGAAAAGTAGAAAAATCTTCTACACAGCTCCGCAATATCTACTTTAGACTTCTCTCTAGCATATATATTTTTGAAAAAATTATTTTGGCTCACTTAGACCTAAAAGATTCGATAAACACGTAATGCAAATTTCAAGGTAGAGGGATCTTATCCACATTTACAGAAGCAGCTGATTTTAGTCTATTGTGTATGGAATCTTTTACTTTTAAGCAAAAAAATACAGAAAAAATACATATTTCCATACATTCTACATATTTAAACTTAATTATGAAAATTACATTGCATTTTAGCTACTTTCCAAAATTATAAACAAATAGATCATTGAACACACAAAGAAGAGTATTAAAAAAAGATATAGGCCTCCTCCATATCCCCTCAAAGCCTCCTTTCCATCGCCAATATAGGTGTGATTTCTAGCATTTTAGTAGAAACAAAATCTCAATGATTTGTTTTTAATTTAGGAAAAGTAGAAAAATAATTTACACAGCTCCACAATGTCTAACTTCAGACATGTGTCTAAGATAGATATATTTAAAAGAAATCTTTTGGCTCACTTAGACCTAAAAGATTAGAGAAACACGTAATGCAAATTCCAAGGTAGAGGGATCTTAACCATATTTACAGAAGCAGCTGATTTTAGTCTATTGTGTATGGAATCTTACTTTTAAGCAAAAAAATACAGAAAAAATACATATATTCATACATTCTACATATTTAAGCTTAATTATCACAGTTACCGTATTTTTCGGACTATAAGACGCACTTTTTTTCCCCAAAATTTTGGGGGAAAGTGGGGGGTGCGTCTTATAATCCGAATCTGTGTGCTGTGCTGTAGAGGAGGGGGGCGGCTCTGGAGTGGTGTCAGGGGCTGGGGTGGGCTGCCTGCGGGCTGCTGAGACAGCAGGAGGTTCTGTGCTCCCGCTCATTAGCCTCATGTAATATTCACTGCACCTGCTGTCCATCACCTCGGTGCTGAACCTGTGCCGAGTTGATTCACAGGGGAGCAGCGAATATTACATGTGCCTGCACTCTCCCCCCCACTCCCATCATGGATATGGCCTCCGGTCACTCTTATATGCCCACCCCTGTGCTGCTGGCAGGCACATGCTTCCCTCTCCCTGTGCTGTTGGCAGGCACATGCTTCCCCCTCCCTGTGCTGCTGGAAGGCACATGATAAAATAAACACTTAACTCACCTTCCCCTGATGGCTCCGTGCTCACAGCTCCTCGGTTGCTTCCTGTGTCTGTGCTGACATCCAATCATGTGATCAGCACAGCACAGTGATGACATCACTGTGTGCCCAGGTCACATGATCTGATCCCAGGGAAACAGGGTGCGCAACCGAGGAGCTGTGATCACGGAGCCATCAGGGAAAGGTGAGTTAAGGGTTTGTTATTTTATCATGTGCCTGCCAGAAGCACAGGGGGGCATGTGTATGTCAGCAGCACAGGGAGGGGCATGTGCCTGCCAGCAGCACGGGGGGCATGTGCCTGCCAGCAGCACAGGAGGGCATGTGTCTGCCAGCAGTACGGGGGGGCATATGCCTGCCAGCAGCACAGGGGGGGCATGTGTCTGCCAGCAGCATGGGGGATTGCATGTGTCTGCCAGCAGCACGGGGGGCATGTGTCTGCCAGCAGCACGGGGGGCATGTGTCTGCCAGCAGTACAGGGGGGATGTGCCTGCCAGCATCACGGGGGCATGTGCCTGCCAGCAGCATGGGGGGCATGTGCCTGCCAGCAGCACGGGGGGCATGTGTCTGCCAGCAGTACACGGGGGTCATGTGCCTGCGAGCAGCACAGGGGGCATGTGTCTGCTAGCAGCAGGGGGGTGGCATGTGCCTGCCAGCAGCAGAGGGGGGAAGCATGTGTCTGCCAGCAGCAGGGGGGATGGCATGTGCCTGCCAGCAGCACAAGGGGATGTGTCTGCCAGCAGCACAGGGGGCATGTGTCTGCCAGCAGCACAGGGGGGCATGTGTCTGCCAGCAGCACAGGGGGGCATGTGTCTGCCAGCAGCACAGGGGGGCATGTGTCTGCCAGAAGCACAGGGGGATGTGTCTGCCAGCAGCACAGGGGGGCATGTGCCAGCACAAGGATGGGGGTTATATAGATACCAGGATGAGGGACATATGATTTGTAAGACGGACACTGGCATTATAAGACAGACCCCCATTTAACATAAAAAAATATTTTTTTCTTTTTCTTCACCAAATTTGGGGGTGCGTCTTATAATCAGGTGCATCTTATAGTCCGAAAAATACAGAACAATGCATTTTAGCTACTTTCCAAAATTATCAACAAATAGATCATTGCACACACAAAGAAGAATATTAATAAAAGACATAGGCCTCCTCCATATCCCCTCAAAGCCTCCTTTCCATCGCCAATATAGGTGTGTTTTCTAGCATTTTAGTAGAAACAAAATCTCAATGATTTGTTTTTAATTTAGGAAAAGTAGAAAAATAATTTACACAGCTCCACAATGTCTAACGTCAGACATGTGTCGAAGATAGTCACTTAGACCTAAAAGATTAGAGAAACACGTAATGCAAATTCCAAGGTAGAGGGATCTTAACCACATTTACAGAAGCAGTTGATTTTAGTCTATTGTGTATGGAATCTTTTACTTCTAAGCAAAACAAAAAAAAATACAGAAATAATACATATATTCATACATTCTACATATTTAAATTTATCAATTATGAAAATTACATTGCATTTTAGCTACTTTCCAAAATTATCAGCAAATAGATCATTGAACACACAAAGAAGAGTATTAATAAAACACATAGGCCTCCTCCATATCCCCTCAAAGCTTCCTTTCCATCGCCAATATAGGGGTGTTTTCTAGAATTTTAGTTGAAACAAAATCTCAATGATTTGTTTTTAAAATAGGAAAAGTGGAAGAATAATTTATACAGCTCCACAATGTCTAACTTCAGACATGTGTCTAAGATAGATATCTTTAAAAGTAATCTTTTAGCTCACTTAGACCTAAAAAATCAGAGAAACACGTAATGCTAATTCCAAGGTAGACGTATCTTATCCACATTTAGAGAAGCCGCTGATTTTAGTCTATTGTGTATGAGAACCTTTAAAGCCTATTACAGAAAAAAATACATATTTTCACATGAAAAAACGACTGATTTTATTTAAATATGTATGACAACTTTAAAGGTTTAAAGCCCATGACATACAAAAAACATATTTTCATTAAAAAAATGTAATAACCTTTGGATCAATCATGAACCTTCTTGATTTGATGTATGAGTGTTCTGTAGGAAGATAGATCTTGTGCAAGCTCAGATAGGTCCTTCAGGATCTTCTCTGCTATTACTTTGACTGTATCAAGCCATTGCTGTTTTTTCTCCTTCCCTTGTTCCAACTAGGCTTACGCCTACGCATCATCTTGCGCATGACGCAAACAAAAACACTGCGTGTGCATGAATTTAAATGAGTTTTGGCATGCCTTTACATTTTTTATTCGCATGGTGGAGGCGGTGACATCATTTTCTGTACATGCGCAGTCTAAAGTACGCATGCGTACGCATGTCCTTGCATACCAATGCGTTACCATAGATGGTAATGCGTTTTTTTACGGAATCATCCGCAATCGTCCGCATGCAGACGATTGCGCAATATTTGGTGCCTCAAAAAATACAACGTGTTGTGTTCGCCGGACACCACCACACACAGCGAAACGATGCATGCGTACGCATCCGTATGCGAACCCATGGAAAAACATGTCCCTGCGTACACAATATTAAAGATATGTACGCATGACGCATGCAGATGTACGCGGATCACACACTGCACACAGAAACGCTAATGTGAACCCGGCCTTATCTCTCTATTATTGTCTGCCATGTATTTTGATTATTATATATATATCTTTGTGTGGCGAAATATTTTGGTATCATTCGGGACCTATCTATCCCACTATTATTTAATTATTTTATTGTGATGTATTTATAGGAATTTAGTCTCTTTTGCACCTTATAATTCATGTTTTTAAATAATCCAGTTGTGTTTTCTATAATTCTTATTGTTATATTTTATGTGTGCGGGCACTCTTTTGCACATAGTGCCAATGTTTTTCCAATTCACCTCCAATAAAGGCATTTTTATCTTTTATATAATATTGTCCCTTTTTCAAATTTTTGTATATATTATTATTTATATTGTTTCTATTATTTTTATTTTCCAATGTAATCCACATCCAGGGCTTAGGTTTACATATTTTTGAGTGGTTTCCACTCAGTGTGTTGTTTTTGGTCGTACAGATAGATATTTTAGTATTAATATAGATACATATATTTTATATATTTTTATACAGTATATTTTTATATTTTTATATTTTTTTATTTTTAACTATTATATCCATTTTTTTGGTTACAGCTCCGCAATGTCTACATATGATGTCTGTCTGGCAAATATATCTTTGAAATAAACATGTAAGTTCACTTAGACCTAAAAGGTCGGAGACACACGTAATGCAAATTACAAGGTAGACAAAACTTATCTACATCAAACTTTACTTTAAAGCATATTACAGAAAAAAAAACATTTTCACACATTACACATCTATAAAATTAACAATTATGATAGCTTCCTTGATTTTTAGCTACTTTTCCAAAATTGTAATCAAACAGATTATTGCACACCTAAAAATAAAATAAAAAAACATAGGCCTCCTCCATATCCCCTCAAAGCCTCCTTTCCATCGCCAATATAGGTGTTTTCTAGCATTTTGGAAGAAAAAAAAACCTTATTGATTTGTTTAGGAAAAGTAGAAAAATCTTCTACACAGCTCCGCAATATCTACTTTAGACTTCTCTCTAGCATATATATTTTTGAAAAAATTATTTTGGCTCACTTAGACCTAAAAGATTCGATAAACACGTAATGCAAATTTCAAGGTAGAGGGATCTCATCCACATTTACAGAAGCAGCTGATTTTAGTCTATTGTGTATGGAATCTTTTACTTTTAAGCAAAAAAAATACAGAAAAAATACATATTTCCATACATTCTACATATTTAAACTTAATTATGAAAATTACATTGCATTTTAGCTACTTTCCAAAATTATAAACAAATAGATCATTGAACACACAAAGAAGAGTATTACAAAAAGATATAGGCCTCCTCCATATCCCCTCAAAGCCTCCTTTCCATCGCCAATATAGGTGTGTTTTCTAGCATTTTAGTAGAAACAAAATCTCAATGATTTGTTTTTAATTTAGGAAAAGTAGAAAAATAATTTACACAGCTCCACAATGTCTAACGTCAGACATGTGTCGAAGATAGTCACTTAGACCTAAAAGATTAGAGAAACACGTAATGCAAATTCCAAGGTAGAGGGATCTTAACCACATTTACAGAAGCAGTTGATTTTAGTCTATTGTGTATGGAATCTTTTACTTCTAAGCAAAACAAAAAAAAATACAGTAATAATACATATATTCATACATTCTACATATTTAAATTTATCAATTATGAAAATTACATTGCATTTTAGCTACTTTCCAAAATTATCAGCAAATAGATCATTGAACACACAAAGAAGAGTATTAATAAAACACATAGGCCTCCTCCATATCCCCTCAAAGCTTCCTTTCCATCGCCACTATAGGGGTGTTTTCTAGAATTTTAGTTGAAACAAAATCTCAATGATTTGTTTTTAAAATAGGAAAAGTGGAAGAATAATTTATACAGCTCCACAATGTCTAACTTCAGACATGTGTCTAAGATAGATATCTTTAAAAGTAATCTTTTAGCTCACTTAGACCTAAAAAATCAGAGAAACACGTAATGCTAATTCCAAGGTAGACGTATCTTATCCACATTTAGAGAAGCCGCTGATTTTAGTCTATTGTGTATGAGAACCTTTAAAGCCTATTACAGAAAAAAATACATATTTTCACATGAAAAAACGACTGATTTTATTTAAATATGTATGACAACTTTAAAGGTTTAAAGCCCATGACATACAAAAAACATATTTTCATAAAAAAAATGTAATAACCTTTGGATCAATCATGAACCTTCTTGATTTGATGTATGAGTGTTCTGTAGGAAGATAGATCTTGTGCAAGCTCAGATAGGTCCTTCAGGGTCTTCTCTGCTATTACTTTGACTGTATCAAGCCATTGCTGTTTTTTCTCCTTCCCTTGTTCCAACTAGGCTTACGCCTACGCATCATCTTGCGCAAGACGCAAACAAAAACACTGCGTGTGCATGAATTTAAATGAGTTTTGGCATGCCTTTACATTTTTTATTCGCATGGTGGAGGCGGTGACATCATTTTCTGTACATGCGCAGTCTAAAGTACGCATGCGTATCGAACGCATGCGTACGCATGTCCTTGCATACCAATGCGTTACCATAGATGGTAATGCGTTTTTTGACGGAATCATCCGCAATCGTCCGCATGCAGACGATTGCGCAATATTTGTCGCCTCAAAAAATACGTGTTGTGTTCGCCGGACACCACCACACACAGCGAAACGATGCATGCGTACGCATCCGCATGCGAACCCATGGAAAAACATGTCCCTGCGTACACAATATTAAAGATATGTACGCATGACGCATGCAGATGTACGCGGATCACACACTGCACACAGAAACGCTAATGTGAACCCGGCCTTATCTCTCTATTATTGTCTGCCATGTATTTTGATTATTATATATATATCTTTGTGTGGCGTAATATTTTGGTATCATTCGGGACCTATCTATCCCACTATTATTTAATTATTTTATTGTGATGTATTTATAGGAATTTAGTCTCTTTTGCACCTTATAATTCATGTTTTTAAATAATCCAGTTGTGTTTTCTATAATTCTTACTGTTATATTTTATGTGTGCGGGCACTCTTTTGCACATAGTGCCAATGTTTTTCCAATTCACCTCCAATAAAGGCATTTTTATCTTTTATATAATATTGTCCCTTTTTCAAATTTTTGTATATATTATTATTTATATTGTTTCTATTATTTTTATTTTCCAATGTAATCCACATCCAGGGCTTAGGTTTACATATTTTTGAGTGGTTTCCACTCAGTGTGTTGTTTTTGGTCGTACAGATAGATATTTTAGTATTAATATAGATACATATATTTTATATATTTTTATACAGTATATTTTTTATATTTTTATATTTTTTTATTTTTATCTATTATATCCATTGTTTTGGTTACAGCTCCGCAATGTCTACATATGATGTCTGTCTGGCAAATATATCTTTGAAATAAACATGTAAGTTCACTTAGACCTAAAAGGTCGGAGACACACGTAATGCAAATTACAAGGTAGACAAAACTTATCTACATCAAACCTTACTTTAAAGCATATTACAGAAAAAAAACATTTTCATACATTACACATCTATAAAATTAACAATTGTGATAGCTTCCTTGATTTTTAGCTACTTTTCCAAAATTGTAATCAAACAGATTATTGCACACCTAAAAATAAAATTAAAAAACATAGGCCTCCTCCATATCCCCTCAAAGCCTCCTTTCCATCGCCAATATAGGTGTTTTCTAGCATTTTGGAAGAAAAAAAAACCTTATTGATTTGTTTAGGAAAAGTAGAAAAATCTTCTACACAGCTCCGCAATATCTACTTTAGACTTCTCTCTAGCATATATATTTTTGAAAAAATTATTTTGGCTCACTTAGACCTAAAAGATTCGATAAACACGTAATGCAAATTTCAAGGTAGAGGGATCTTATCCACATTTACAGAAGCAGCTGATTTTAGTCTATTGTGTATGGAATCTTTTACTTTTAAGCAAAAAAATACAGAAAAAATACATATTTCCATACATTCTACATATTTAAACTTAATTATGAAAATTACATTGCATTTTAGCTACTTTCCAAAATTATAAACAAATAGATCATTGAACACACAAAGAAGAGTATTAAAAAAAGATATAGGCCTCCTCCATATCCCCTCAAAGCCTCCTTTCCATCGCCAATATAGGTGTGATTTCTAGCATTTTAGTAGAAACAAAATCTCAATGATTTGTTTTTAATTTAGGAAAAGTAGAAAAATAATTTACACAGCTCCACAATGTCTAACTTCAGACATGTGTCTAAGATAGATATATTTAAAAGAAATCTTTTGGCTCACTTAGACCTAAAAGATTAGAGAAACACGTAATGCAAATTCCAAGGTAGAGGGATCTTAACCATATTTACAGAAGCAGCTGATTTTAGTCTATTGTGTATGGAATCTTACTTTTAAGCAAAAAAATACAGAAAAAATACATATATTCATACATTCTACATATTTAAGCTTAATTATCACAGTTACCGTATTTTTCGGACTATAAGACGCACTTTTTTTCCCCAAAATTTTGGGGGAAAGTGGGGGGTGCGTCTTATAATCCGAATCTGTGTGCTGTGCTGTAGAGGAGGGGGGCGGCTCTGGAGTGGTGTCAGGGGCTGGGGTGGGCTGCCTGCGGGCTGCTGAGACAGCAGGAGGTTCTGTGCTCCCGCTCATTAGCCTCATGTAATATTCACTGCACCTGCTGTCCATCACCTCGGTGCTGAACCTGTGCCGAGTTGATTCACAGGGGAGCAGCGAATATTACATGTGCCTGCACTCTCCCCCCCACTCCCATCATGGATATGGCCTCCGGTCACTCTTATATGCCCACCCCTTTGCTGCTGGCAGGCACATGCTTCCCTCTCCCTGTGCTGTTGGCAGGCACATGCTTCCCCCTCCCTGTGCTGCTGGAAGGCACATGATAAAATAAACACTTAACTCACCTTCCCCTGATGGCTCCGTGCTCACAGCTCCTCGGTTGCTTCCTGTGTCTGTGCTGACATCCAATCATGTGATCAGCACAGCACAGTGATGACATCACTGTGTGCCCAGGTCACATGATCTGATCCCAGGGAAACAGGGTGCGCAACCGAGGAGCTGTGATCACGGAGCCATCAGGGAAAGGTGAGTTAAGGGTTTGTTATTTTATCATGTGCCTGCCAGAAGCACAGGGGGGCATGTGTATGTCAGCAGCACAGGGAGGGGCATGTGCCTGCCAGCAGCACGGGGGGCATGTGCCTGCCAGCAGCACAGGAGGGCATGTGTCTGCCAGCAGTACGGGGGGGCATATGCCTGCCAGCAGCACAGGGGGGGCATGTGTCTGCCAGCAGCATGGGGGATTGCATGTGTCTGCCAGCAGCACGGGGGGCATGTGTCTGCCAGCAGCACGGGGGGCATGTGTCTGCCAGCAGTACAGGGGGGATGTGCCTGCCAGCATCACGGGGGCATGTGCCTGCCAGCAGCATGGGGGGCATGTGCCTGCCAGCAGCACGGGGGGCATGTGTCTGCCAGCAGTACACGGGGGTCATGTGCCTGCGAGCAGCACAGGGGGCATGTGTCTGCTAGCAGCAGGGGGGTGGCATGTGCCTGCCAGCAGCAGAGGGGGGAAGCATGTGTCTGCCAGCAGCAGGGGGGATGGCATGTGCCTGCCAGCAGCACAAGGGGATGTGTCTGCCAGCAGCACAGGGGGCATGTGTCTGCCAGCAGCACAGGGGGGCATGTGTCTGCCAGCAGCACAGGGGGGCATGTGTCTGCCAGCAGCACAGGGGGGCATGTGTCTGCCAGAAGCACAGGGGGATGTGTCTGCCAGCAGCACAGGGGGGCATGTGCCAGCACAAGGATGGGGGTTATATAGATACCAGGATGAGGGACATATGATTTGTAAGACGGACACTGGCATTATAAGACAGACCCCCATTTAACATAAAAAAATATTTTTTTCTTTTTCTTCACCAAATTTGGGGGTGCGTCTTATAATCAGGTGCATCTTATAGTCCGAAAAATACAGAACAATGCATTTTAGCTACTTTCCAAAATTATCAACAAATAGATCATTGCACACACAAAGAAGAATATTAATAAAAGACATAGGCCTCCTCCATATCCCCTCAAAGCCTCCTTTCCATCGCCAATATAGGTGTGTTTTCTAGCATTTTAGTAGAAACAAAATCTCAATGATTTGTTTTTAATTTAGGAAAAGTAGAAAAATAATTTACACAGCTCCACAATGTCTAACGTCAGACATGTGTCGAAGATAGTCACTTAGACCTAAAAGATTAGAGAAACACGTAATGCAAATTCCAAGGTAGAGGGATCTTAACCACATTTACAGAAGCAGTTGATTTTAGTCTATTGTGTATGGAATCTTTTACTTCTAAGCAAAACAAAAAAAAATACAGAAATAATACATATATTCATACATTCTACATATTTAAATT
Source organism: Ranitomeya variabilis (assembly GCF_051348905.1). Taxonomy (NCBI): domain Eukaryota; kingdom Metazoa; phylum Chordata; class Amphibia; order Anura; family Dendrobatidae; genus Ranitomeya; species Ranitomeya variabilis. The sequence goes on along the minus strand of NC_135232.1, from coordinate 818,860,884 downwards.
TATCAATTATGAAAATTACATTGCATTTTAGCTACTTTCCAAAATTATCAGCAAATAGATCATTGAACACACAAAGAAGAGTATTAATAAAACACATAGGCCTCCTCCATATCCCCTCAAAGCTTCCTTTCCATCGCCAATATAGGGGTGTTTTCTAGAATTTTAGTTGAAACAAAATCTCAATGATTTGTTTTTAAAATAGGAAAAGTGGAAGAATAATTTATACAGCTCCACAATGTCTAACTTCAGACATGTGTCTAAGATAGATATCTTTAAAAGTAATCTTTTAGCTCACTTAGACCTAAAAAATCAGAGAAACACGTAATGCTAATTCCAAGGTAGACGTATCTTATCCACATTTAGAGAAGCCGCTGATTTTAGTCTATTGTGTATGAGAACCTTTAAAGCCTATTACAGAAAAAAATACATATTTTCACATGAAAAAACGACTGATTTTATTTAAATATGTATGACAACTTTAAAGGTTTAAAGCCCATGACATACAAAAAACATATTTTCATTAAAAAAATGTAATAACCTTTGGATCAATCATGAACCTTCTTGATTTGATGTATGAGTGTTCTGTAGGAAGATAGATCTTGTGCAAGCTCAGATAGGTCCTTCAGGATCTTCTCTGCTATTACTTTGACTGTATCAAGCCATTGCTGTTTTTTCTCCTTCCCTTGTTCCAACTAGGCTTACGCCTACGCATCATCTTGCGCATGACGCAAACAAAAACACTGCGTGTGCATGAATTTAAATGAGTTTTGGCATGCCTTTACATTTTTTATTCGCATGGTGGAGGCGGTGACATCATTTTCTGTACATGCGCAGTCTAAAGTACGCATGCGTACGCATGTCCTTGCATACCAATGCGTTACCATAGATGGTAATGCGTTTTTTTACGGAATCATCCGCAATCGTCCGCATGCAGACGATTGCGCAATATTTGGTGCCTCAAAAAATACAACGTGTTGTGTTCGCCGGACACCACCACACACAGCGAAACGATGCATGCGTACGCATCCGCATGCGAACCCATGGAAAAACATGTCCCTGCGTACACAATATTAAAGATATGTACGCATGACGCATGCAGATGTACGCGGATCACACACTGCACACAGAAACGCTAATGTGAACCCGGCCTTATCTCTCTATTATTGTCTGCCATGTATTTTGATTATTATATATATATCTTTGTGTGGCGAAATATTTTGGTATCATTCGGGACCTATCTATCCCACTATTATTTAATTATTTTATTGTGATGTATTTATAGGAATTTAGTCTCTTTTGCACCTTATAATTCATGTTTTTAAATAATCCAGTTGTGTTTTCTATAATTCTTATTGTTATATTTTATGTGTGCGGGCACTCTTTTGCACATAGTGCCAATGTTTTTCCAATTCACCTCCAATAAAGGCATTTTTATCTTTTATATAATATTGTCCCTTTTTCAAATTTTTGTATATATTATTATTTATATTGTTTCTATTATTTTTATTTTCCAATGTAATCCACATCCAGGGCTTAGGTTTACATATTTTTGAGTGGTTTCCACTCAGTGTGTTGTTTTTGGTCGTACAGATAGATATTTTAGTATTAATATAGATACATATATTTTATATATTTTTATACAGTATATTTTTATATTTTTATATTTTTTTATTTTTAACTATTATATCCATTTTTTTGGTTACAGCTCCGCAATGTCTACATATGATGTCTGTCTGGCAAATATATCTTTGAAATAAACATGTAAGTTCACTTAGACCTAAAAGGTCGGAGACACACGTAATGCAAATTACAAGGTAGACAAAACTTATCTACATCAAACTTTACTTTAAAGCATATTACAGAAAAAAAAACATTTTCACACATTACACATCTATAAAATTAACAATTATGATAGCTTCCTTGATTTTTAGCTACTTTTCCAAAATTGTAATCAAACAGATTATTGCACACCTAAAAATAAAATTAAAAAACATAGGCCTCCTCCATATCCCCTCAAAGCCTCCTTTCCATCGCCAATATAGGTGTTTTCTAGCATTTTGGAAGAAAAAAAAACCTTATTGATTTGTTTAGGAAAAGTAGAAAAATCTTCTACACAGCTCCGCAATATCTACTTTAGACTTCTCTCTAGCATATATATTTTTGAAAAAATTATTTTGGCTCACTTAGACCTAAAAGATTCGATAAACACGTAATGCAAATTTCAAGGTAGAGGGATCTCATCCACATTTACAGAAGCAGCTGATTTTAGTCTATTGTGTATGGAATCTTTTACTTTTAAGCAAAAAAAATACAGAAAAAATACATATTTCCATACATTCTACATATTTAAACTTAATTATGAAAATTACATTGCATTTTAGCTACTTTCCAAAATTATAAACAAATAGATCATTGAACACACAAAGAAGAGTATTACAAAAAGATATAGGCCTCCTCCATATCCCCTCAAAGCCTCCTTTCCATCGCCAATATAGGTGTGTTTTCTAGCATTTTAGTAGAAACAAAATCTCAATGATTTGTTTTTAATTTAGGAAAAGTAGAAAAATAATTTACACAGCTCCACAATGTCTAACGTCAGACATGTGTCGAAGATAGTCACTTAGACCTAAAAGATTAGAGAAACACGTAATGCAAATTCCAAGGTAGAGGGATCTTAACCACATTTACAGAAGCAGTTGATTTTAGTCTATTGTGTATGGAATCTTTTACTTCTAAGCAAAACAAAAAAAAATACAGTAATAATACATATATTCATACATTCTACATATTTAAATTTATCAATTATGAAAATTACATTGCATTTTAGCTACTTTCCAAAATTATCAGCAAATAGATCATTGAACACACAAAGAAGAGTATTAATAAAACACATAGGCCTCCTCCATATCCCCTCAAAGCTTCCTTTCCATCGCCACTATAGGGGTGTTTTCTAGAATTTTAGTTGAAACAAAATCTCAATGATTTGTTTTTAAAATAGGAAAAGTGGAAGAATAATTTATACAGCTCCACAATGTCTAACTTCAGACATGTGTCTAAGATAGATATCTTTAAAAGTAATCTTTTAGCTCACTTAGACCTAAAAAATCAGAGAAACACGTAATGCTAATTCCAAGGTAGACGTATCTTATCCACATTTAGAGAAGCCGCTGATTTTAGTCTATTGTGTATGAGAACCTTTAAAGCCTATTACAGAAAAAAATACATATTTTCACATGAAAAAACGACTGATTTTATTTAAATATGTATGACAACTTTAAAGGTTTAAAGCCCATGACATACAAAAAACATATTTTCATAAAAAAAATGTAATAACCTTTGGATCAATCATGAACCTTCTTGATTTGATGTATGAGTGTTCTGTAGGAAGATAGATCTTGTGCAAGCTCAGATAGGTCCTTCAGGGTCTTCTCTGCTATTACTTTGACTGTATCAAGCCATTGCTGTTTTTTCTCCTTCCCTTGTTCCAACTAGGCTTACGCCTACGCATCATCTTGCGCAAGACGCAAACAAAAACACTGCGTGTGCATGAATTTAAATGAGTTTTGGCATGCCTTTACATTTTTTATTCGCATGGTGGAGGCGGTGACATCATTTTCTGTACATGCGCAGTCTAAAGTACGCATGCGTATCGAACGCATGCGTACGCATGTCCTTGCATACCAATGCGTTACCATAGATGGTAATGCGTTTTTTGACGGAATCATCCGCATGGAGACGATTGCGCAATATTTGGCGCCTCAAAAAATACGTGTTGTGTTCGCCGGACACCACCACACACAGCGAAACGATGCATGCGTACGCATCCGCATGCGAACCCATGGAAAAACATGTCCCTGCGTACACAATATTAAAGATATGTACGCATGACGCATGCAGATGTACGCGGATCACACACTGCACACAGAAACGCTAATGTGAACCCGGCCTTATCTCTCTATTATTGTCTGCCATGTATTTTGATTATTATATATATATCTTTGTGTGGCGTAATATTTTGGTATCATTCGGGACCTATCTATCCCACTATTATTTAATTATTTTATTGTGATGTATTTATAGGAATTTAGTCTCTTTTGCACCTTATAATTCATGTTTTTAAATAATCCAGTTGTGTTTTCTATAATTCTTACTGTTATATTTTATGTGTGCGGGCACTCTTTTGCACATAGTGCCAATGTTTTTCCAATTCACCTCCAATAAAGGCATTTTTATCTTTTATATAATATTGTCCCTTTTTCAAATTTTTGTATATATTATTATTTATATTGTTTCTATTATTTTTATTTTCCAATGTAATCCACATCCAGGGCTTAGGTTTACATATTTTTGAGTGGTTTCCACTCAGTGTGTTGTTTTTGGTCGTACAGATAGATATTTTAGTATTAATATAGATACATATATTTTATATATTTTTATACAGTATATTTTTATATTTTTATATTTTTTTATTTTTATCTATTATATCCATTGTTTTGGTTACAGCTCCGCAATGTCTACATATGATGTCTGTCTGGCAAATATATCTTTGAAATAAACATGTAAGTTCACTTAGACCTAAAAGGTCGGAGACACACGTAATGCAAATTACAAGGTAGACAAAACTTATCTACATCAAACCTTACTTTAAAGCATATTACAGAAAAAAAACATTTTCATACATTACACATCTATAAAATTAACAATTATGATAGCTTCCTTGATTTTTAGCTACTTTTCCAAAATTGTAATCAAACAGATTATTGCACACCTAAAAATAAAATTAAAAAACATAGGCCTCCTCCATATCCCCTCAAAGCCTCCTTTCCATCGCCAATATAGGTGTTTTCTAGCATTTTGGAAGAAAAAAAAACCTTATTGATTTGTTTAGGAAAAGTAGAAAAATCTTCTACACAGCTCCGCAATATCTACTTTAGACTTCTCTCTAACATATATATTTTTGAAAAAATTATTTTGGCTCACTTAGACCTAAAAGATTCGATAAACACGTAATGCAAATTTCAAGGTAGAGGGATCTCATCCACATTTACAGAAGCAGCTGATTTTAGTCTATTGTGTATGGAATCTTTTACTTTTAAGCAAAAAAAATACAGAAAAAATACATATTTCCATACATTCTACATATTTAAACTTAATTATGAAAATTACATTGCATTTTAGCTACTTTCCAAAATTATAAACAAATAGATCATTGAACACACAAAGAAGAGTATTACAAAAAGATATAGGCCTCCTCCATATCCCCTCAAAGCCTCCTTTCCATCGCCAATATAGGTGTGTTTTCTAGCATTTTAGTAGAAACAAAATCTCAATGATTTGTTTTTAATTTAGGAAAAGTAGAAAAATAATTTACACAGCTCCACAATGTCTAACGTCAGACATGTGTCGAAGATAGTCACTTAGACCTAAAAGATTAGAGAAACACGTAATGCAAATTCCAAGGTAGAGGGATCTTAACCACATTTACAGAAGCAGTTGATTTTAGTCTATTGTGTATGGAATCTTTTACTTCTAAGCAAAACAAAAAAAAATACAGTAATAATACATATATTCATACATTCTACATATTTAAATTTATCAATTATGAAAATTACATTGCATTTTAGCTACTTTCCAAAATTATCAGCAAATAGATCATTGAACACACAAAGAAGAGTATTAATAAAACACATAGGCCTCCTCCATATCCCCTCAAAGCTTCCTTTCCATCGCCAATATAGGGGTGTTTTCTAGACTTTTAGTTGAAACAAAATCTCAATGATTTGTTTTTAAAATAGGAAAAGTGGAAGAATAATTTATACAGCTCCACAATGTCTAACTTCAGACATGTGTCTAAGATAGATATCTTTAAAAGTAATCTTTTAGCTCACTTAGACCTAAAAAATCAGAGAAACACGTAATGCTAATTCCAAGGTAGACGTATCTTATCCACATTTAGAGAAGCCGCTGATTTTAGTCTATTGTGTATGAGAACCTTTAAAGCCTATTACAGAAAAAAATACATATTTTCACATGAAAAAACGACTGATTTTATTTAAATATGTATGACAACTTTAAAGGTTTAAAGCCCATGACATACAAAAAACATATTTTCATTAAAAAAATGTAATAACCTTTGGATCAATCATGAACCTTCTTGATTTGATGTATGAGTGTTCTGTAGGAAGATAGATCTTGTGCAAGCTCAGATAGGTCCTTCAGGATCTTCTCTGCTATTACTTTGACTGTATCAAGCCATTGCTGTTTTTTCTCCTTCCCTTGTTCCAACTAGGCTTACGCCTACGCATCATCTTGCGCATGACGCAAACAAAAACACTGCGTGTGCATGAATTTAAATGAGTTTTGGCATGCCTTTACATTTTTTATTCGCATGGTGGAGGCGGTGACATCATTTTCTGTACATGCGCAGTCTAAGGTACGCATGCGTACGCATGTCCTTGCATACCAATGCGTTACCATAGATGGTAATGCGTTTTTTTACGGAATCATCCGCAATCGTCCGCATGCAGACGATTGCGCAATATTTGGCGCCTCAAAAAATACAACGTGTTGTGTTCACCGGACACCACCACACACAGCGAAACGATGCATGCGTACGCATCCGCATGCGAACCCATGGAAAAACATGTCCCTGCGTACACAATATTAAAGATATGTACGCATGACGCATGCAGATGTACGCGGATCACACACTGCACACAGAAACGCTAATGTGAACCCGGCCTTATCTCTCTATTATTGTCTGCCATGTATTTTGATTATTATATATATATCTTTGTGTGGCGAAATATTTTGGTATCATTCGGGACCTATCTATCCCACTATTATTTAATTATTTTATTGTGATGTATTTATAGGAATTTAGTCTCTTTTGCACCTTATAATTCATGTTTTTAAATAATCCAGTTGTGTTTTCTATAATTCTTATTGTTATATTTTATGTGTGCGGGCACTCTTTTGCACATAGTGCCAATGTTTTTCCAATTCACCTCCAATAAAGGCATTTTTATCTTTTATAAAATATTGTCCCTTTTTCAAATTTTTGTATATATTATTATTTATATTGTTTCTATTATTTTTATTTTCCAATGTAATCCACATCCAGGGCTTAGGTTTACATATTTTTGAGTGGTTTCCACTCAGTGTGTTGTTTTTGGTCGTACAGATAGATATTTTAGTATTAATATAGATACATATATTTTATATATTTTTATACAGTATATTTTTATATTTTTATATTTTTTTATTTTTATCTATTATATCCATTTTTTTGGTTACAGCTCCGCAATGTCTACATATGATGTCTGTCTGGCAAATATATATTTGAAATAAACATGTAAGTTCACTTAGACCTAAAAGGTCGGAGACACACGTAATGCAAATTACAAGGTAGACAAAACTTATCTACATCAAACTTTACTTTAAAGCATATTACAGAAAAAAAAACATTTTCACACATTACACATCTATAAAATTAACAATTATGATAGCTTCCTTGATTTTTAGCTACTTTTCCAAAATTGTAATCAAACAGATTATTGCACACCTAAAAATAAAATTAAAAAACATAGGCCTCCTCCATATCCCCTCAAAGCCTCCTTTCCATCGCCAATATAGGTGTTTTCTAGCATTTTGGAAGAAAAAAAAACCTTATTGATTTGTTTAGGAAAAGTAGAAAAATCTTCTACACAGCTCCGCAATATCTACTTTAGACTTCTCTCTAGCATATATATTTTTGAAAAAATTATTTTGGCTCACTTAGACCTAAAAGATTCGATAAACACGTAATGCAAATTTCAAGGTAGAGGGATCTCATCCACATTTACAGAAGCAGCTGATTTTAGTCTATTGTGTATGGAATCTTTTACTTTTAAGCAAAAAAAATACAGAAAAAAACCATATTTCCATACATTCTACATATTTAAACTTAATTATGAAAATTACATTGCATTTTAGCTACTTTCCAAAATTATAAACAAATAGATCATTGAACACACAAAGAAGAGTATTACAAAAAGATATAGGCCTCCTCCATATCCCCTCAAAGCCTCCTTTCCATCGCCAATATAGGTGTGTTTTCTAGCATTTTAGTAGAAACAAAATCTCAATGATTTGTTTTTAATTTAGGAAAAGTAGAAAAATAATTTACACAGCTCCACAATGTCTAACGTCAGACATGTGTCGAAGATAGTCACTTAGACCTAAAAGATTAGAGAAACACGTAATGCAAATTCCAAGGTAGAGGGATCTTAACCACATTTACAGAAGCAGTTGATTTTAGTCTATTGTGTATGGAATCTTTTACTTCTAAGCAAAACAAAACAAAATACAGTAATAATACATATATTCATACATTCTACATATTTAAATTTATCAATTATGAAAATTACATTGCATTTTAGCTACTTTCCAAAATTATCAGCAAATAGATCATTGAACACACAAAGAAGAGTATTAATAAAACACATAGGCCTCCTCCATATCCCCTCAAAGCTTCCTTTCCATCGCCAATATAGGGGTGTTTTCTAGAATTTTAGTTGAAACAAAATCTCAATGATTTGTTTTTAAAATAGGAAAAGTGGAAGAATAATTTATACAGCTCCACAATGTCTAACTTCAGACATGTGTCTAAGATAGATATCTTTAAAAGTAATCTTTTAGCTCACTTAGACCTAAAAAATCAGAGAAACACGTAATGCTAATTCCAAGGTAGACGTATCTTATCCACATTTAGAGAAGCCGCTGATTTTAGTCTATTGTGTATGAGAACCTTTAAAGCCTATTACAGAAAAAAATACATATTTTCACATGAAAAAACGACTGATTTTATTTAAATATGTATGACAACTTTAAAGGTTTAAAGCCCATGACATACAAAAAACATATTTTCATAAAAAAAATGTAATAACCTTTGGATCAATCATGAACCTTCTTGATTTGATGTATGAGTGTTCTGTAGGAAGATAGATCTTGTGCAAGCTCAGATAGGTCCTTCAGGGTCTTCTCTGCTATTACTTTGACTGTATCAAGCCATTGCTGTTTTTTCTCCTTCCCTTGTTCCAACTAGGCTTACGCCTACGCATCATCTTGCGCAAGACGCAAACAAAAACACTGCGTGTGCATGAATTTAAATGAGTTTTGGCATGCCTTTACATTTTTTATTCGCATGGTGGAGGCGGTGACATCATTTTCTGTACATGCGCAGTCTAAAGTACGCATGCGTATCGAACGCATGCGTACGCATGTCCTTGCATACCAATGCGTTACCATAGATGGTAATGCGTTTTTTGACGGAATCATCCGCAATCGTCCGCATGCAGACGATTGCGCAATATTTGGCGCCTCAAAAAATACGTGTTGTGTTCGCCGGACACCACCACACACAGCGAAACGATGCATGCGTACGCATCCGCATGCGAACCCATGGAAAAACATGTCCCTGCGTACACAATATTAAAGATATGTACGCATGACGCATGCAGATGTACGCGGATCACACACTGCACACAGAAACGCTAATGTGAACCCGGCCTTATCTCTCTATTATTGTCTGCCATGTATTTTGATTATTATATATATATCTTTGTGTGGCGTAATATTTTGGTATCATTCGGGACCTATCTATCCCACTATTATTTAATTATTTTATTGTGATGTATTTATAGGAATTTAGTCTCTTTTGCACCTTATAATTCATGTTTTTAAATAATCCAGTTGTGTTTTCTATAATTCTTACTGTTATATTTTATGTGTGCGGGCACTCTTTTGCACATAGTGCCAATGTTTTTCCAATTCACCTCCAATAAAGGCATTTTTATCTTTTATATAATATTGTCCCTTTTTCAAATTTTTGTATATATTATTATTTATATTGTTTCTATTATTTTTATTTTCCAATGTAATCCACATCCAGGGCTTAGGTTTACATATTTTTGAGTGGTTTCCACTCAGTGTGTTGTTTTTGGTCGTACAGATAGATATTTTAGTATTAATATAGATACATATATTTTATATATTTTTATACAGTATATTTTTATATTTTTTTATTTTTATCTATTATATCCATTGTTTTGGTTACAGCTCCGCAATGTCTACATATGATGTCTGTCTGGCAAATATATCTTTGAAATAAACATGTAAGTTCACTTAGACCTAAAAGGTCGGAGACACACGTAATGCAAATTACAAGGTAGACAAAACTTATCTACATCAAACCTTACTTTAAAGCATATTACAGAAAAAAAACATTTTCACACATTACACATCTATAAAATTAACAATTATGATAGCTTCCTTGATTTTTAGCTACTTTTCCAAAATTGTAATCAAACAGATTATTGCACACCTAAAAATAAAATTAAAAAACATAGGCCTCCTCCATATCCCCTCAAAGCCTCCTTTCCATCGCCAATATAGGTGTTTTCTAGCATTTTGGAAGAAAAAAAAACCTTATTGATTTGTTTAGGAAAAGTAGAAAAATCTTCTACACAGCTCCGCAATATCTACTTTAGACTTCTCTCTAGCATATATATTTTTGAAAAAATTATTTTGGCTCACTTAGACCTAAAAGATTCGATAAACACGTAATGCAAATTTCAAGGTAGAGGGATCTTATCCACATTTACAGAAGCAGCTGATTTTAGTCTATTGTGTATGGAATCTTTTACTTTTAAGCAAAAAAATACAGAAAAAATACATATTTCCATACATTCTACATATTTAAACTTAATAATGAAAATTACATTGCATTTTAGCTACTTTCCAAAATTATAAACAAATAGATCATTGAACACACAAAGAAGAGTATTAAAAAAAGATATAGGCCTCCTCCATATCCCCTCAAAGCCTCCTTTCCATCGCCAATATAGGTGTGATTTCTAGCATTTTAGTAGAAACAAAATCTCAATGATTTGTTTTTAATTTAGGAAAAGTAGAAAAATAATTTACACAGCTCCACAATGTCTAACTTCAGACATGTGTCTAAGATAGATATATTTAAAAGTAATCTTTTAGCTCACTTAGACCTAAAAGATTAGAGAAACACGTAATGCAAATTCCAAGGTAGAGGGATCTTAACCATATTTACAGAAGCAGCTGATTTTAGTCTATTGTGTATGGAATCTTACTTTTAAGCAAAAAAATACAGAAAAAATACATATATTCATACATTCTACATATTTAAGCTTAATTATCACAGTTACCGTATTTTTCGGACTATAAGACGCACTTTTTTTCCCCAAAATTTTTGGGGAAAGTGGGGGGTGCGTCTTATAATCCGAATCTGTGTGCTGTGCTGTAGAGGAGGGGGGCGGCTCTGGAGTGGTGTCAGGGGCTGGGGTGGGCTGCCTGCGGGCTGCTGAGACAGCAGGAGGTTCTGTGCTCCCGCTCATTAGCCTCATGTAATATTCACTGCACCTGCTGTCCATCACCTCGGTGCTGAACCTGTGCCGAGTTGATTCACAGGGGAGCAGCGAATATTACATGTGCCTGCACTCTCCCCCCCACTCCCATCATGGATATGGCCTCCGGTCACTCTTATATGCCCACCCCTGTGCTGCTGGCAGGCACATGCTTCCCTCTCCCTGTGCTGTTGGCAGGCACATGCTTCCCCCTCCCTGTGCTGCTGGAAGGCACATGATAAAATAAACACTTAACTCACCTTCCCCTGATGGCTCCGTGCTCACAGCTCCTCGGTTGCTTCCTGTGTCTGTGCTGACATCCAATCATGTGATCAGCACAGCAGTGATGACATCACTGTGTGCCCAGGTCACATGATCTGATCCCAGGGAAACAGGGTGCGCAACCGAGGAGCTGTGATCACGGAGCCATCAGGGAAAGGTGAGTTAAGGGTTTGTTATTTTATCATGTGCCTGCCAGAAGCACAGGGGGGCATGTGTATGTCAGCAGCACAGGGAGGGGCATGTGCCTGCCAGCAGCACGGGGGGCATGTGCCTGCCAGCAGCACAGGAGGGCATGTGTCTGCCAGCAGTACGGGGGGCATATGCCTGCCAGCAGCACAGGGGGGGCATGTGTCTGCCAGCAGCATGGGGGATTGCATGTGTCTGCCAGCAGCACGGGGGGCATGTGTCTGCCAGCAGCACGGGGGGCATGTGTCTGCCAGCAGTACAGGGGGAATGTGCCTGCCAGCATCACGGGGGCATGTGCCTGCCAGCAGCACGGGGGCATGTGCCTGCCAGCAGCACGGGGGGCATGTGTCTGCCAGCAGTACACGGGGGTCATGTGCCTGCGAGCAGCACAGGGGGCATGTGTCTGCCAGCAGCAGGGGGGTGGCATGTGCCTGCCAGCAGCAGAGGGGGGAAGCATGTGTCTGCCAGCAGCAGGGGGGATGGCATGTGCCTGCCAGCAGCACAGGGGGATGTGTCTGCCAGCAGCACAGGGGGCATGTGTCTGCCAGCAGCACAGGGGGGCATGTGTCTGCCAGCAGCACAGGGGGGCATGTGTCTGCCAGCAGCACAGGGGGGCATGTGTCTGCCAGAAGCACAGGGGGATGTGTCTGCCAGCAGCACAGGGGGGCATGTGCCAGCACAAGGATGGGGGTTATATAGATACCAGGATGAGGGACATATGATTTGTAAGACGGACACTGGCATTATAAGACAGACCCCCATTTAACATAAAAAAATATTTTTTTCTTTTTCTTCACCAAATTTGGGGGTGCGTCTTATAATCAGGTGCATCTTATAGTCCGAAAAATACAGAACAATGCATTTTAGCTACTTTCCAAAATTATCAACAAATAGATCATTGCACACACAAAGAAGAATATTAATAAAAGACATAGGCCTCCTCCATATCCCCTCAAAGCCTCCTTTCCATCGCCAATATAGGTGTGTTTTCTAGCATTTTAGTAGAAACAAAATCTCAATGATTTGTTTTTAATTTAGGAAAAGTAGAAAAATAATTTACACAGCTCCACAATGTCTAACGTCAGACATGTGTCGAAGATAGTCACTTAGACCTAAAAGATTAGAGAAACACGTAATGCAAATTCCAAGGTAGAGGGATCTTAACCACATTTACAGAAGCAGTTGATTTTAGTCTATTGTGTATGGAATCTTTTACTTCTAAGCAAAACAAAAAAAAATACAGAAATAATACATATATTCATACATTCTACATATTTAAATTTATCAATTATGAAAATTACATTGCATTTTAGCTACTTTCCAAAATTATCAGCAAATAGATCATTGAACACACAAAGAAGAGTATTAATAAAACACATAGGCCTCCTCCATATCCCCTCAAAGCTTCCTTTCCATCGCCAATATAGGGGTGTTTTCTAGAATTTTAGTTGAAACAAAATCTCAATGATTTGTTTTTAAAATAGGAAAAGTGGAAGAATAATTTATACAGCTCCACAATGTCTAACTTCAGACATGTGTCTAAGATAGATATCTTTAAAAGTAATATTTTAGCTCACTTAGACCTAAAAAATCAGAGAAACACGTAATGCTAATTCCAAGGTAGACATATCTTATCCACATTTAGAGAAGCCGCTGATTTTAGTCTATTGTGTATGAGAACCTTTAAAGCCTATTACAGAAAAAAATACATATTTTCACATGAAAAAACGACTGATTTTATTTAAATATGTATGACAACTTTAAAGGTTTAAAGCCCATGACATACAAAAAACATATTTTCATAAAAAAAATGTAATAACCTTTGGATCAATCATGAACCTTCTTGATTTGATGTATGAGTGTTCTGTAGGAAGATAGATCTTGTGCAAGCTCAGATAGGTCCTTCAGGGTCTTCTCTGCTATTACTTTGACTGTATCAAGCCATTGCTGTTTTTTCTCCTTCCCTTGTTCCAACTAGGCTTACGCCTACGCATCATCTTGCGCAAGACGCAAACAAAAACACTGCGTGTGCATGAATTTAAATGAGTTTTGGCATGCCTTTACATTTTTTATTCGCATGGTGGAGGCGGTGACATCATTTTCTGTACATGCGCAGTCTAAAGTACGCATGCGTATCGAACGCATGTGTACGCATGTCCTTGCATACCAATGCGTTACCATAGATGGTAATGCGTTTTTTGACGGAATCATCCGCAATCGTCCGCATGCAGACGATTGCGCAATATTTGGCGCCTCAAAAAATACAACGTGTTGTGTTCGCCGGACACCACCACACACAGCGAAACGATGCATGCGTACGCATCCGCATGCGAACCCATGGAAAAACATGTCCCTGCGTACACAATATTAAAGATATGTACGCATGACGCATGCAGATGTACGCGGATCACACACTGCACACAGAAACGCTAATGTGAACCCGGCCTTATCTCTCTATTATTGTCTGCCATGTATTTTGATTATTATATATATATCTTTGTGTGGCGTAATATTTTGGTATCATTCGGGACCTATCTATCCCACTATTATTTAATTATTTTATTGTGATGTATTTATAGGAATTTAGTCTCTTTTGCACCTTATAATTCATGTTTTTAAATAATCCAGTTGTGTTTTCTATAATTCTTACTGTTATATTTTATGTGTGCGGGCACTCTTTTGCACATAGTGCCAATGTTTTTCCAATTCACCTCCAATAAAGGCATTTTTATCTTTTATATAATATTGTCCCTTTTTCAAATTTTTGTATATATTATTATTTATATTGTTTCTATTATTTTTATTTTCCAATGTAATCCACATCCAGGGCTTAGGTTTACATATTTTTGAGTGGTTTCCACTCAGTGTGTTGTTTTTGGTCGTACAGATAGATATTTTAGTATTAATATAGATACATATATTTTATATATTTTTATACAGTATATTTTTATATTTTTATATTTTTTTATTTTTATCTATTATATCCATTGTTTTGGTTACAGCTCCGCAATGTCTACATATGATGTCTGTCTGGCAAATATATCTTTGAAATAAACATGTAAGTTCACTTAGACCTAAAAGGTCGGAGACACACGTAATGCAAATTACAAGGTAGACAAAACTTATCTACATCAAACCTTACTTTAAAGCATATTACAGAAAAAAAACATTTTCACACATTACACATCTATAAAATTAACAATTATGATAGCTTCCTTGATTTTTAGCTACTTTTCCAAAATTGTAATCAAACAGATTATTGCACACCTAAAAATAAAATTAAAAAACATAGGCCTCCTCCATATCCCCTCAAAGCCTCCTTTCCATCGCCAATATAGGTGTTTTCTAGCATTTTGGAAGAAAAAAAAACCTTATTGATTTGTTTAGGAAAAGTAGAAAAATCTTCTACACAGCTCCGCAATATCTACTTTAGACTTCTCTCTAGCATATATATTTTTGAAAAAATTATTTTGGCTCACTTAGACCTAAAAGATTCGATAAACACGTAATGCAAATTTCAAGGTAGAGGGATCTTATCCACATTTACAGAAGCAGCTGATTTTAGTCTATTGTGTATGGAATCTTTTACTTTTAAGCAAAAAAATACAGAAAAAATACATATTTCCATACATTCTACATATTTAAACTTAATAATGAAAATTACATTGCATTTTAGCTACTTTCCAAAATTATAAACAAATAGATCATTGAACACACAAAGAAGAGTATTAAAAAAAGATATAGGCCTCCTCCATATCCCCTCAAAGCCTCCTTTCCATCGCCAATATAGGTGTGATTTCTAGCATTTTAGTAGAAACAAAATCTCAATGATTTGTTTTTAATTTAGGAAAAGTAGAAAAATAATTTACACAGCTCCACAATGTCTAACTTCAGACATGTGTCTAAGATAGATATATTTAAAAGTAATCTTTTAGCTCACTTAGACCTAAAAGATTAGAGAAACACGTAATGCAAATTCCAAGGAAGAGGGATCTTAACCATATTTACAGAAGCAGCTGATTTTAGTCTATTGTGTATGGAATCTTACTTTTAAGCAAAAAAATACAGAAAAAATACATATATTCATACATTCTACATATTTAAGCTTAATTATCACAGTTACCGTATTTTTCGGACTATAAGACGCACTTTTTTTCCCCAAAATTTTTGGGGAAAGTGGGGGGTGCGTCTTATAATCCGAATCTGTGTGCTGTGCTGTAGAGGAGGGGGGCGGCTCTGGAGTGGTGTCAGGGGCTGGGGTGGGCTGCCTGCGGGCTGCTGAGACAGCAGGAGGTTCTGTGCTCCCGCTCATTAGCCTCATGTAATATTCACTGCACCTGCTGTCCATCACCTCGGTGCTGAACCTGTGCCGAGTTGATTCACAGGGGAGCAGCGAATATTACATGTGCCTGCACTCTCCCCCCCACTCCCATCATGGATATGGCCTCCGGTCACTCTTATATGCCCACCCCTGTGCTGCTGGCAGGCACATGCTTCCCTCTCCCTGTGCTGTTGGCAGGCACATGCTTCCCCCTCCCTGTGCTGCTGGAAGGCACATGATAAAATAAACACTTAACTCACCTTCCCCTGATGGCTCCGTGCTCACAGCTCCTCGGTTGCTTCCTGTGTCTGTGCTGACATCCAATCATGTGATCAGCACAGCACAGTGATGACATCACTGTGTGCCCAGGTCACATGATCTGATCCCAGGGAAACAGGGTGCGCAACCGAGGAGCTGTGATCACGGAGCCATCAGGGAAAGGTGAGTTAAGGGTTTGTTATTTTATCATGTGCCTGCCAGAAGCACAGGGGGGCATGTGTATGTCAGCAGCACAGGGAGGGGCATGTGCCTGCCAGCAGCACGGGGGGCATGTGCCTGCCAGCAGCACAGGAGGGCATGTGTCTGCCAGCAGTACGGGGGGGCATATGCCTGCCAGCAGCACAGGGGGGCATGTGTCTGCCAGCAGCATGGGGGATTGCATGTGTCTGCCAGCAGCACGGGGGGCATGTGTCTGCCAGCAGCACGGGGGGCATGTGTCTGCCAGCAGTACAGGGGGGATGTGCCTGCCAGCATCACGGGGGCATGTGCCTGCCAGCAGCACGGGGGCATGTGCCTGCCAGCAGCACGGGGGGCATGTGTCTGCCAGCAGTACACGGGGGTCATGTGCCTGCGAGCAGCACAGGGGGCATGTGTCTGCCAGCAGCAGGGGGGTGGCATGTGCCTGCCAGCAGCAGAGGGGGGAAGCATGTGTCTGCCAGCAGCAGGGGGGATGGCATGTGCCTGCCAGCAGCACAGGGGGATGTGTCTGCCAGCAGCACAGGGGGCATGTGTCTGCCAGCAGCACAGGGGGGCATGTGTCTGCCAGCAGCACAGGGGGGCATGTGTCTGCCAGCAGCACAGGGGGGCATGTGTCTGCCAGAAGCACAGGGGGATGTGTCTGCCAGCAGCACAGGGGGGCATGTGCCAGCACAAGGATGGGGGTTATATAGATACCAGGATGAGGGACATATGATTTGTAAGACGGACACTGGCATTATAAGACAGACCCCCATTTAACATAAAAAAATATTTTTTTCTTTTTCTTCACCAAATTTGGGGGTGCGTCTTATAATCAGGTGCATCTTATAGTCCGAAAAATACAGAACAATGCATTTTAGCTACTTTCCAAAATTATCAACAAATAGATCATTGCACACACAAAGAAGAATATTAATAAAAGACAGGCCTCCTCCATATCCCCTCAAAGCCTCCTTTCCATCGCCAATATAGGTGTGTTTTCTAGCATTTTAGTAGAAACAAAATCTCAATGATTTGTTTTTAATTTAGGAAAAGTAGAAAAATAATTTACACAGCTCCACAATGTCTAACGTCAGACATGTGTCGAAGATAGTCACTTAGACCTAAAAGATTAGAGAAACACGTAATGCAAATTCCAAGGTAGAGGGATCTTAACCACATTTACAGAAGCAGTTGATTTTAGTCTATTGTGTATGGAATTTTTTACTTCTAAGCAAAACAAAAAAAAATACAGAAATAATACATATATTCATACATTCTACATATTTAAATTTATCAATTATGAAAATTACATTGCATTTTAGCTACTTTCCAAAATTATCAGCAAATAGATCATTGAACACACAAAGAAGAGTATTAATAAAACACATAGGCCTCCTCCATATCCCCTCAAAGCTTCCTTTCCATCGCCAATATAGGGGTGTTTTCTAGAATTTTAGTTGAAACAAAATCTCAATGATTTGTTTTTAAAATAGGAAAAGTGGAAGAATAATTTATACAGCTCCACAATGTCTAACTTCAGACATGTGTCTAAGATAGATATCTTTAAAAGTAATCTTTTAGCTCACTTAGACCTAAAAAATCAGAGAAACACGTAATGCTAATTCCAAGGTAGACGTATCTTATCCACATTTAGAGAAGCCGCTGATTTTAGTCTATTGTGTATGAGAACCTTTAAAGCCTATTACAGAAAAAAATACATATTTTCACATGAAAAAACGACTGATTTTATTTAAATATGTATGACAACTTTAAAGGTTTAAAGCCCATGACATACAAAAAACATATTTTCATAAAAAAAATGTAATAACCTTTGGATCAATCATGAACCTTCTTGATTTGATGTATGAGTGTTCTGTAGGAAGATAGATCTTGTGCAAGCTCAGATAGGTCCTTCAGGATCTTCTCTATTACTTTGACTGTATCAAGCCATTGCTGTTTTTTCTCCTTCCCTTGTTCCAACTAGGCTTACGCCTACGCATCATCTTGCGCATGACGCAAACAAAAACACTGCGTGTGCATGAATTTAAATGAGTTTTGGCATGCCTTTACATTTTTTATTCGCATGGTGGAGGCGGTGACATCATTTTCTGTACATGCGCAGTCTAAAGTACGCATGCGTACGCATGTCCTTGCATACCAATGCGTTACCATAGATGGTAATGCGTTTTTTTACGGAATCATCCGCAATCGTCCGCATGCAGACGATTGCGCAATATTTGGCGCCTCAAAAAATACAACGTGTTGTGTTCGCCGGACACCACCACACACAGCGAAACGATGCATGCGTACGCATCCGCATGCGAACCCATGGAAAAACATGTCCCTGCGTACACAATATTAAAGATATGTACGCATGACGCATGCAGATGTACGCGGATCACAAACTGCACACAGAAACGCTAATGTGAACCCGGCCTTATCTCTCTATTATTGTCTGCCATGTATTTTGATTATTATATATATATCTTTGTGTGGCGAAATATTTTGGTATCATTCGGGACCTATCTATCCCACTATTATTTAATTATTTTATTGTGATGTATTTATAGGAATTTAGTCTCTTTTGCACCTTATAATTCATGTTTTTAAATAATCCAGTTGTGTTTTCTATAATTCTTATTGTTACATTTTATGTGTGCGGGCACTCTTTTGCACATAGTACCAATGTTTTTCCAATTCACCTCCAATAAAGGCATTTTTATCTTTTATATAATATTGTCCCTTTTTCAAATTTTTGTATATATTATTATTTATATTGTTTCTATTATTTTTATTTTCCAATGTAATCCACATCCAGGGCTTAGGTTTACATATTTTTGAGTGGTTTCCACTCAGTGTGTTGTTTTTGGTCGTACAGATAGATATTTTAGTATTAATATAGATACATATATTTTATATATTTTTATACAGTATATTTTTATATTTTTATATTTTTTTATTTTTATCTATAATATCCATTTTTTTGGTTACAGCTCCGCAATGTCTACATATGATGTCTGTCTGGCAAATATATCTTTGAAATAAACATGTAAGTTCACTTAGACCTAAAAGGTCGGAGACACACGTAATGCAAATTACAAGGTAGACAAAACTTATCTACATCAAACTTTACTTTAAAGCATATTACAGAAAAAAAAACATTTTCACACATTACACATCTATAAAATTAACAATTATGATAGCTTCCTTGATTTTTAGCTACTTTTCCAAAATTGTAATCAAACAGATTATTGCACACCTAAAAATAAAATTAAAAAACATAGGCCTCCTCCATATCCCCTCAAAGCCTCCTTTCCATCGCCAATATAGGTGTTTTCTAGCATTTTGGAAGAAAAAAAACCCTTATTGATTTGTTTAGGAAAAGTAGAAAAATCTTCTAAGATTCGATAAACACGTAATGCAAATTTCAAGGTAGAGGGATCTCATCCACATTTACAGAAGCAGCTGATTTTAGTCTATTGTGTATGGAATCTTTTACTTTTAAGCAAAAAAAATACAGAAAAAATACATATTTCCATACATTCTACATATTTAAACTTAATTATGAAAATTACATTGCATTTTAGCTACTTTCCAAAATTATAAACAAATAGATCATTGAACACACAAAGAAGAGTATTACAAAAAGATATAGGCCTCCTCCATATCCCCTCAAAGCCTCCTTTCCATCGCCAATATAGGTGTGATTTCTAGCATTTTAGTAGAAACAAAATCTCAATGATTTGTTTTTAATTTAGGAAAAGTAGAAAAATAATTTACACAGCTCCACAATGTCTAACTTCAGACATGTGTCTAAGATACATATAGTTAAAAGTAATATTTTAGCTCACTTAGACCTAAAAGATTAGAGAAACACGTAATGCAAATTCCAAGGTAGAGGGATCTTAACCATATTTACAGAAGCAGCTGATTTTAGTCTATTGTGTATGGAATCTTACTTTTAAGCAAAAAAATACAGAAAAAAATAAATATATTCATACATTCTACATATTTAAGCTTAATTATCACAGTTACCGTATTTTTCGGACTATAAGACGCACTTTTTTCCCCCAAAATTTTGGGGGAAAGTGGGGGGTGCGTCTTATAATTCAAATCTGTGTGCTGTGCTGTAGAGGAGGGGGGCGGCTCTGGAGTGGTGTCAGGGGCTGGGGTGGGCTGCCTGCAGGCTGAGGAGACAGCAGGAGGTTCTGTGCTCCCGCTCATTAGCCTCATGTAATATTCACTGCACCTGCTGTCCATCACCTCGGTGCTGAACCTGTGCCGAGTTGATTCACAGGGGAGCAGCGAATATTACATGTGCCTGCACTCTCCCCCCCACTCCCATCATGGATATGGCCTCCGGTCACTCTTATATGCCCACCCCTGTGCTGCTGGCAGGCACATGCTTCCCCCTCCCTGTGCTGCTGGCAGGCACATGCTTCCCCCTCCCTGTGCTGTTGGAAGGCACATGATAAAATAAACACTTAACTCACCTTCCCCTGATGGCTCCGTGCTCACAGCTCCTCGGTTGCTTCCTGTGTCTGTGCTGACATCCAATCATTTGATCAGCACAGCACAGTGATGACATAACTGTGTGCCCAGGTCACATGATCTGATCCCAGGGAAACAGGGTGCGCAACCGAGGAGCTGTGATCACGGAGCCATCAGGGAAAGGTGAGTTAAGGGTTTGTTATTTTATCATGTGCCTGCCAGAAGCACAGGGGGGCATGTGTATGCCAGCAGCACAGGGAGGGGCATGTGCCTGCCAGCAGCACGGGGGGCATGTGCCAGCCAGCAGCACAGGGGGCATGTGTCTGCCAGCAGTACGGGGGGGCATATGCCTGCCAGCAGCACAGGGGGGCATGTGTCTGCCAGCAGCATGGGGGATTGCATGTGTCTGCCAGCAGCACGGGGGCATGTGCCTGCCAGCAGCATGGGGGGCATGTGCCTGCCAGCAGCACGGGGGGAATGTGTCTGCCAGCAGTACACGGGGGTCATGTGCCTGCGAGCAGCACAGGGGGCGTGTGTCTGCCAGCAGCAGGGGGGTGGCATGTGCCTGCCAGCAGCAGACGGGGAAAGCATGTGTCTGCCAGCAGCAGGGGGGATGGCATGTGCCTGCCAGCAGCACAGGGGGATGTGTCTGCCAGCAGCACAGGGGGCATGTGTCTGCCAGCAGCACAGGGGGGCATGTGTCTGCCAGCAGCACAGGGGGGCATGTGTCTGCCAGAAGCACAGGGGGATGTGTCTGCCAGCAGCACAGGGGGGCATGTGCCAGCACAAGGATGGGGGTTATATAGATACCAGGATGAGGGACATATGATTTGTAAGACGGACACTGGCATTATAAGACAGACCCCCATTTAACATAAAAAAATATTTTTTTCTTTTTCTTCACCAAATTTGGGGGTGCGTCTTATAATCAGGTGCATCTTATAGTCCGAAAAATACAGAACAATGCATTTTAGCTACTTTCCAAAATTATCAACAAATAGATCATTGCACACACAAAGAAGAATATTAATAAAAGACATAGGCCTCCTCCATATCCCCTCAAAGCCTCCTTTCCATCGCCAATATAGGTGTGTTTTCTAGCATTTTAGTAGAAACAAAATCTCAATGATTTGTTTTTAATTTAGGAAAAGTAGAAAAATAATTTACACAGCTCCACAATGTCTAACGTCAGACATGTGTCGAAGATAGTCACTTAGACCTAAAAGATTAGAGAAACACGTAATGCAAATTCCAAGGTAGAGGGATCTTAACCACATTTACAGAAGCAGTTGATTTTAGTCTATTGTGTATGGAATCTTTTACTTCTAAGCAAAACAAAAAAAATACAGAAATAATACATATATTCATACATTCTACATATTTAAATTTATCAATTATGAAAATTACATTGCATTTTAGCTACTTTCCAAAATTATCAGCAAATAGATCATTGAACACACAAAGAAGAGTATTAATAAAACACATAGGCCTCCTCCATATCCCCTCAAAGCTTCCTTTCCATCGCCAATATAGGGGTGTTTTCTAGACTTTTAGTTGAAACAAAATCTCAATGATTTGTTTTTAAAATAGGAAAAGTGGAAGAATAATTTATACAGCTCCACAATGTCTAACTTCAGACATGTGTCTAAGATAGATATCTTTAAAAGTAATCTTTTAGCTCACTTAGACCTAAAAAATCAGAGAAACACGTAATGCTAATTCCAAGGTAGACGTATCTTATCCACATTTAGAGAAGCCGCTGATTTTAGTCTATTGTGTATGAGAACCTTTAAAGCCTATTACAGAAAAAAATACATATTTTCACATGAAAAAACAACTGATTTTATTTAAATATGTATGACAACTTTAAAGGTTTAAAGCCCATGACATACAAAAAACATATTTTCATTAAAAAAATGTAATAACCTTTGGATCAATCATGAACCTTCTTGATTTGATGTATGAGTGTTCTGTAGGAAGATAGATCTTGTGCAAGCTCAGATAGGTCCTTCAGGATCTTCTCTGCTATTACTTTGACTGTATCAAGCCATTGCTGTTTTTTCTCCTTCCCTTGTTCCAACTAGGCTTACGCCTACGCATCATCTTGCGCATGACGCAAACAAAAACACTGCGTGTGCATGAATTTAAATGAGTTTTGGCATGCCTTTACATTTTATATTCGCATGGTGGAGGCGGTGACATCATTTTCTGTACATGCGCAGTCTAAAGTACGCATGCGTACGCATGTCCTTGCGTACCAATGCGTTACCATAGATGGTAATGCGTTTTTTGACGGAATCATCCGCAATCGTCCGCATGCAGACGATTGCGCAATATTTGGCGGCTCAAAAAATACGTGTTGTGTTCGCCGGACACCACCACACACAGCGAAACGATGAATGCGTACGCATCCGCATGCGAACCCATGGAAAAACATGTCCCTGCGTACACAATATTAAAGATATGTACGCATGACGCATGCAGATGTACGCGGATCACACACTGCACACAGAAACGCTAATGTGAACCCGGCCTTATCTCTCTATTATTGTCTGCCATGTATTTTGATTATTATATATATATCTTTGTGTGGCGTAATATTTTGGTATCATTCGGGACCTATCTATCCCACTATTATTTAATTATTTTATTGTGATGTATTTATAGGAATTTAGTCTCTTTTGCACCTTATAATTCATGTTTTTAGATAATCCAGTTGTGTTTTCTATAATTCTTATTGTTATATTTTATGTGTGCGGGCACTCTTTTGCACATAGTGCCAATGTTTTTCCAATTCACCTCCAATAAAGGCATTTTTATCTTTTATATAATATTGTCCCTTTTTCAAATTTTTGTATATATTATTAATTATTTATATTGTTTCTATTATTTTTATTTTCCAATGTAATCCACATCCAGGGCTTAGGTTTACATATTTTTGAGTGGTTTCCACTCAGTGTGTTGTTTTTGGTCGTACAGATAGATATTTTAGTATTAATATAGATACATATATTTTATATATTTTTATACAGTATATTTTTAAATTTTTTTACTTTTATCTATTATATCCATTTTTTTGGTTACAGCTCCGCAATGTCTACATATGATGTCTGTCTGGCAAATATATCTTTGAAATAAACATGTAAGTTCACTTAGACCTAAAAGGTCGGAGACACACATAATGCAAATTACAAGGTAGACAAAACTTATCTACATCAAACTTTACTTTAAAGCATATTACAGAAAAAAAAACATTTTCACACATTACACATCTATAAAATTAACAATTATGATAGCTTCCTTGATTTTTAGCTACTTTTCCAAAATTGTAATCAAACAGATTATTGCACACCTAAAAATAAAATTAAAAAACATAGGCCTCCTCCATATCCCCTCAAAGCCTCCTTTCCATCGCCAATATAGGTGTTTTCTAGCATTTTGGAAGAAAAAAAAACCTTATTGATTTGTTTAGGAAAAGTAGAAAAATCTTCTACACAGGTCCGCAATATCTACTTTAGACTTCTCTCTAGCATATATATTTTTGAAAAAATTATTTGGGCTCACTTAGACCTAAAAGATTCGATAAACACGTAATGCAAATTTCAAGGTAGAGGGATCTTATCCACATTTACAGAAGCAGCTGATTTTAGTCTATTGTGTATGGAATCTTTTACTTTTAAGCAAAAATAATACAGAAAAAATACATATTTCCATACATTCTACATATTTAAACTTAATTATGAAAATTACATTGCATTTTAGCTACTTTCCAAAATTATAAACAAATAGATCATTGAACACACAAAGAAGAGTATTACAAAAAGATATAGGCCTCCTCCATATCCCCTCAAAGCCTCCTTTCCATCGCCAATATAGGTGTGATTTCTAGCATTTTAGTAGAAACAAAATCTCAATGATTTGTTTTTAATTTAGGAAAAGTAGAAAAATAATTTACACAGCTCCACAATGTCTAACTTCAGACATGTGTCTAAGATAGATATATTTAAAAGAAATCTTTTAGCTCACTTAGACCTAAAAGATTAGAGAAACACGTAATGCAAATTCCAAGGTAGAGGGATCTTAACCATATTTACAGAAGCAGCTGATTTTAGTCTATTGTGTATGGAATCTTACTTTTAAGCAAAAAAATACAGAAAAAAATACATATATTCATACATTCTACATTATTAAGCTTAATTATCACAGTTACCGTATTTTTCGGACTATAAGACGCACTTTTTCCCCCAAAATTTTGGGGGAAAGTGGGGGGGTGCGTCTTATAATCCGAATCTGTGTGCTGTGCTGTAGAGGAGGGGGGCGGCTCTGGAGTGGTGTCAGGGGCTGGGGTGGGCTGCCTGCGGGCTGCTGAGACAGCAGGAGGTTCTGTGCTCCCGCTCATTAGCCTCATGTAATATTCACTGCACCTGCTGTCCATCACCTCGGTGCTGAACCTGTGCCGAGTTGATTCACAGGGGAGCAGCGAATATTACATGTGCCTGCACTCTCCCCCCCACTCCCATCATGGATATGGCCTCCGGTCACTCTTATATGCCCACCCCTGTGCTGCTGGCAGGCACATGCTTCCCCCTCCCTGTGCTGCTGGCAGGCACATGCTTCCCCCTCCCTGTGCTGCTGGAAGGCACATGATAAAATAAACACTTAACTCACCTTCCCCTGATGGCTCCGTGCTCACAGCTCCTCGGTTGCTTCCTGTGTCTGTGCTGACATCCAATCATGTGATCAGCACAGCACAGTGATGACATCACTGTGTGCCCAGGTCACATGATCTGATCCCAGGGAAACAGGGTGTGCAACCGAGGAGCTGTGATCACGGAGCCATCAGGGAAAGGTGAGTTAAGGGTTTGTTATTTTATCATGTGCCTGCCAGAAGCACAGGGGGGCATGTGTATGCCAGCAGCACAGGGAGGGGCATGTGCCTGCCAGCAGCACGGGGGGCATGTGCCTGCCAGCAGCACAGGGGGGCATGTGTCTGCCAGCAGTACGGGGGGGCATATGCCTGCCAGCAGCACAGGGGGGCATGTGCTGCCAGCAGCATGGGGGATTGCATGTGTCTGCCAGCAGCACGGGGGGCATGTGTCTGCCAGCAGCACGGGGGGCATGTGTCTGCCAGCAGTACAGGGGGGATGTGCCTGCCAGCAGTACACGGGGGTCATGTGCCTGCGAGCAGCACAGGGGGCATGTGTCTGCCAGCAGCAGGGGGGTGGCATGTGCCTGCCAGCAGCAGAGGGGGGAAGCATGTGTCTGCCAGCAGCAGGGGGGATGGCATGTGCCTGCCAGCAGCACAGGGGGATGTGTCTGCCAGCAGCACAGGGGGCATGTGTCTGCCAGCAGCACAGGGGGGCATGTGTCTGCCAGCAGCACAGGGGGGCATGTGTCTGCCAGAAGCACAGGGGGATGTGTCTGCCAGCAGCACAGGGGAGCATGTGCCAGCACAAGGATGGGGGTTATATAGATACCAGGATGAGGGACATATGATTTGTAAGACGGACACTGGCATTATAAGACAGACCCCCATTT
This sequence comes from Ranitomeya variabilis, assembly GCF_051348905.1. Taxonomy (NCBI): domain Eukaryota; kingdom Metazoa; phylum Chordata; class Amphibia; order Anura; family Dendrobatidae; genus Ranitomeya; species Ranitomeya variabilis. Next base: position 818,834,190 of record NC_135232.1, on the reverse strand, counting down.
AACATAAAAAAATATTTTTTTCTTTTTCTTCACCAAATTTGGGGTGCGTCTTATAATCAGGTGCATCTTATAGTCCGAAAAATACAGAACAATGCATTTTAGCTACTTTCCAAAATTATCAACAAATAGATCATTGCACACACAAAGAAGAATATTAATAAAAGACATAGGCCTCCTCCATATCCCCTCAAAGCCTCCTTTCCATCGCCAATATAGGTGTGTTTTCTAGCATTTTAGTAGAAACAAAATCTCAATGATTTGTTTTTAATTTAGGAAAAGTAGAAAAATAATTTACACAGCTCCACAATGTCTAACGTCAGACATGTGTCGAAGATAGTCACTTAGACCTAAAAGATTAGAGAAACACGTAATGCAAATTCCAAGGTAGAGGGATCTTAACCACATTTACAGAAGCAGTTGATTTTAGTCTATTGTGTATGGAATCTTTTACTTCTAAGCAAAACAAAAAAAAATACAGAAATAATACATATATTCATACATTCTACATATTTAAATTTATCAATTATGAAAATTACATTGCATTTTAGCTACTTTCCAAAATTATCAGCAAATAGATCATTGAACACACAAAGAAGAGTATTAATAAAACACATAGGCCTCCTCCATATCCCCTCAAACTTCCTTTCCATCGCCAATATAGGGGTGTTTTCTAGAATTTTAGTTGAAACAAAATCTCAATGATTTGTTTTTAAAATAGGAAAAGTGGAAGAATAATTTATACAGCTCCACAATGTCTAACTTCAGACATGTGTCTAAGATAGATATCTTTAAAAGTAATCTTTTAGCACACTTAGACCTAAAAAATCAGAGAAACACGTAATGCAAATTCCAAGGTAGACGTATCTTATCCACATTTAGAGAAGCCGCTGATTTTAGTCTATTGTGTATGAGAACCTTTAAAGCCTATTACAGAAAAAAATACATATTTTCACATGAAAAAACGACTGATTTTATTTAAATATGTATGACAACTTTAAAGGTTTAAAGCCCATGACATACAAAAAACATATTTTCATTAAAAAAATGTAATAACCTTTGGATCAATCATGAACCTTCTTGATTTGATGTATGAGTGTTCTGTAGGAAGATAGATCTTGTGCAAGCTCAGATAGGTCATTCAGGGTCTTCTCTGCTATTACTTTGACTGTATCAAGCCATTGCTGTTTTTTCTCCTTCCCTTGTTCCAACTAGGCTTACGACTACGCATCATCTTGCGCATGACGCAAACAAAAACACTGCGTGTGCATGAATTTAAATGAGTTTTGGCATGCCTTTACATTTTTTATTCGCATGGTGGAGGCGGTGACATCATTTTCTGTACATGCGCAGTCTAAAGTACGCATGCGTACGCATGTCCTTGCGTACCAATGCGTTACCATAGATGGTAATGCGTTTTTTGACGGAATCATCCGCAATCGTCCGCATGCAGACGATTGCGCAATATTTGGCGGCTCAAAAAATACAACGTGTTGTGTTCGCCGGACACCACCACACACAGCGAAACGATGCATGCGTACGCATCCGCATGCGAACCCATGGAAAAACATGTCCCTGCGTACACAATATTAAAGATATGTACGCATGACGCATGCAGATGTACGCGGATCACACACTGCACACAGAAACGCTAATGTGAACCCGGCCTTATCTCTCTATTATTGTCTGCCATGTATTTTGATTATTATATATATATCTTTGTGTGGCGTAATATTTTGGTATCATTCGGGACCTATCTATCCCACTATTATTTAATTATTTTATTGTGATGTATTTATAGGAATTTAGTCTCTTTTGCACCTTATAATTCATGTTTTTAAATAATCCAGTTGTGTTTTCTATAATTCTTACTGTTATATTTTATGTGTGCGGGCACTCTTTTGCACATAGTGCCAATGTTTTTCCAATTCACCTCCAATAAAGGCATTTTTATCTTTTATAAAATATTGTCCCTTTTTCAAATTTTTGTATATATTATTATTTATATTGTTTCTATTATTTTTATTTTCCAATGTAATCCACATCCAGGGCTTAGGTTTACATATTTTTGAGTGGTTTCCACTCAGTGTGTTGTTTTTGGTCGTACAGATAGATATTTTAGTATTAATATAGATACATATATTTTATATATTTTTATACAGTATATTTTTATATTTTTTTATTTTTATCTATTATATCCATTTTTTTGGTTACAGCTCCGCAATGTCTACATATGATGTCTGTCTGGCAAATATATCTTTGAAATAAACATGTAAGTTCACTTAGACCTAAAAGGTCGGAGACACACGTAATGCAAATTACAAGGTAGACAAAATTTATCTACATCAAACTTTACTTTAAAGCATATTACAGAAAAAAAAACATTTTCACACATTACACATCTATAAAATTAACAATTATGATAGCTCCCTTGATTTTTAGCTACTTTTCCAAAATTGTAATCAAACAGATTATTGCACACCTAAAAATAAAATTAAAAAACATAGGCCTCCTCCATATCCCCTCAAAGCCTCCTTTCCATCGCCAATATAGGTGTTTTCTAGCATTTTGGAAGAAAAAAAAACCTTATTGATTTGTTTAGGAAAAGCAGAAAAATCTTCTACACAGCTCCGCAATATCTACTTTAGACTTCTCTCTAGCATATATATTTTTGAAAAAATTATTTTGGCTCACTTAGACCTAAAGGATTCGATAAACACGTAATGCAAATTTCAAGGTAGAGGGATCTTATCCACATTTACAGAAGCAGCTGATTTTAGTCTATTGTGTATGGAATCTTTTCCTTTTAAGCAAAAAAATACAGAAAAAATACATATTTCCATACATTCTACATATTTAAACTTAATTATGAAAATTACATTGCATTTTAGCTACTTTCCAAAATTATAAACAAATAGATCATTGAACACACAAAGAAGAGTATTAAAAAAAGATATAGGCCTCCTCCATATCCCCTCAAAGCCTCCTTTCCATCGCCAATATAGGTGTGATTTCTAGCATTTTAGTAGAAACAAAATCTCAATGATTTGTTTTTAATTTAGGAAAAGTAGAAAAATAATTTACACAGCTCCACAATGTCTAACTTCAGACATGTGTCTAAGATAGATATATTTAAAAGTAATCTTTTAGCTCACTTAGACCTAAAAGATTAGAGAAACACGTAATGCAAATTCCAAGGTAGAGGGATCTTAACCATATTTACAGAAGCAGCTGATTTTAGTCTATTGTGTATGGAATCTTACTTTTAAGCAAAAAAATACAGAAAAAATACATATATTCATACATTCTACATATTTAAGCTTAATTATCACAGTTACCGTATTTTTCGGACTATAAGACGCACTTTTTCCCCAAAAAATTTTGGGGGAAAGTGGGGGGTGCGTCTTATAATCCGAATCTGTGTGCTGTGCTGTATAGGAGGGGGGCGGCTCTGGAGTGGTGTCAGGGGCTGGGGTGGGCTGCCTGCGGGCTGCTGAGACAGCAGGAGGTTCTGTGCTCCCGCTCATTAGCCTCATGTAATATTCACTGCACCTGCTGTCCATCACCTCGGTGCTGAACCTGTGCCGAGTTGATTCACAGGGGAGCAGCGAATATTACATGTGCCTGCACTCTCCCCCACACTCCCATCATGGATATGGCCTCCGGTCACTCTTATATGCCCACCCCTGTGCTGCTGGCAGGCACATGCTTCCCCCTCCCTGTGCTGCTGGCAGGCACATGCTTCCCCCTCCCTGTGCTGCTGGAAGGCACATGATAAAATAAACACTTAACTCACCTTCCCCTGATGGCTCCGTGCTCACAGCTCCTCGGTTGCTTCCTGTGTCTGTGCTGGCATCCAATCATGTGATCAGCACAGCACAGTGATAACATCACTGTGTGCCCAGGTCACATGATCTGATCCCAGGGAAACAGGGTGCGCAACCGAGGAGCTGTGATCACGGAGCCATCAGGGAAAGGTGAGTTAAGGGTTTGTTATTTTATCATGTGCCTGCCAGAAGCACAGGGGGGCATGTGTATGCCAGCAGCACAGGGAGGGGCATGTGCCTGCCAGCAGCACGGGGGGCATGTGCCTGCCAGCAGCACAGGGGGGCATGTGTCTGCCAGCAGTACGGGGGGCATATGCCTGCCAGCAGCACAGGGGGGGCATGTGTCTGCCAGCAGCATGGGGGATTGCATGTGTCTGCCAGCAGCACGGGGGGCATGTGTCTGCCAGCAGCACGGGGGGCATGTGTCTGCCAGCAGTACAGGGGGGATGTGCCTGCCAGCATCACGGGGCCATGTGCCTGCCAGCAGCACGGGGGGCATATGCCTGCCAGCAGCACAGGGGGACATGTGTCTGCCAGCAGTACAGGGGGGCATATGCCTGCCAGCATCACAGGGGGCATGTGCCTGCCAGCAGGACGGGAGGCAGGTGTCTGCCAGCAGCACACGGGGGTCATGTGCCTGCGAGCAGCACAGGGGGCATGTGTCTGCTAGCAGCAGGGGGGTGGCATGTGCCTGCCAGCAGCAGAGGGGGGAAGCATGTGTCTGCCAGCAGCAGGGGGGATGGCATGTGCCTGCCAGCAGCACAGGGGGATGTGTCTGCCAGCAGCACAGGGGGCATGTGTCTGCCAGCAGCACAGGGGGGCATGTGTCTGCCAGCAGCACAGGGGGGCATGTGTCTGCCAGCAGCTCAGGGGGATGTGTCTGCCAGCAGCACAGGGGGGCATGTGCCAGCACAAGGATGGGGGTTATATAGATACCAGGATGAGGGACATATGATTTGTAAGACAGACACTGGCATTATAAGACAGACCCCCATTTAACATAAAAAAAATATTTTTTTCTTTTTCTTCACCAAATTTGGGGGTGCGTCTTATAATCAGGTGCGTCTTATAGTCCGAAAAATAAAGAACAATGCATTTTAGCTACTTTCCAAAATTATCAGCAAATAGATCATTGAACACACAAAGAAGAGTATTAATAAAACACATAGGCCTCCTCCATATCCCCTCAAAGCTTCCTTTCCATCGCCAATATAGGGGTGTTTTCTAGAATTTTAGTTGAAACAAAATCTCAATGATTTGTTTTTAAAATAGGAAAAGTGGAAGAATAATTTATACAGCTCCACAATGTCTAACTTCAGACATGTGTCTAAGATAGATATCTTTAAAAGTAATCTTTTAGCACACTTAGACCTAAAAAATCAGAGAAACACGTAATGCAAATTCCAAGGTAGACGTATCTTATCCACATTTAGAGAAGCCGCTGATTTTAGTCTATTGTGTATGAGAACCTTTAAAGCCTATTACAGAAAAAAATACATATTTTCACATGAAAAAACGACTGATTTTATTTAAATATGTATGACAACTTTAAAGGTTTAAAGCCCATGACATACAAAAAACATATTTTCATTAAAAAAATGTAATAACCTTTGGATCAATCATGAACCTTCTTGATTTGATGTATGAGTGTTCTGTAGGAAGATAGATCTTGTGCAAGCTCAGATAGGTCCTTCAGGGTCTTCTCTGCTATTACTTTGACTGTATCAAGCCATTGCTGTTTTTTCTCCTTCCCTTGTTCCAACTAGGCTTACGCCTACGCATCATCTTGCGCATGACGCAAACAAAAACACTGCGTGTGCATGAATTTAAATGAGTTTTGGCATGCCTTTACATTTTTTATTCGCATGGTGGAGGCGGTGACATCATTTTCTGTACATGCGCAGTCTAAAGTACGCATGCGTACGCATGTCCTTGCGTACCAATGCGTTACCATAGATGGTAATGCGTTTTTTGACGGAATCATCCGCAATCGTCCGCATGCAGACGATTGCGCAATATTTGGCGGCTCAAAAAATACGTGTTGTGTTCGCCGGACACCACCACACACAGCGAAACGATGCATGCGTACACATCTGCATGCGAACCCATGGAAAAACATGTCCCTGCGTACACAATATTAAAGATATGTAGGCATGACGCATGCAGATGTACGCGGATCACACACTGCACACAGAAACGCTAATGTGAACCCGGCCTTATCTCTCTATTATTGTCTGCCATGTATTTTGATTATTATATATATATCTTTATGTGGCGTAATATTTTGGTATCATTCGGGACCTATCTATCCCACTATTATTTAATTATTTTATTGTGATGTATTTATAGGAATTTAGTCTCTTTTGCCCCTTATAATTCATGTTTTTAAATAATCCAGTTGTGTTTTCTATAATTCTTATTGTTATATTTTATGTGTGCGGGCACTCTTTTGCACATAGTGCCAATGTTTTTCCAATTCACCTCCAATAAAGGCATTTTTATCTTTTATACAATATTGTCCCTTTTTCAAATTTTTGTATATATTATTAATTATTTATATTGTTTCTATTATTTTTATTTTCCAATGTAATCCACATCCAGGGCTTAGGTTTACATATTTTTGAGTGGTTTCCACTCAGTGTGTTGTTTTTGGTCGTACAGATAGATATTTTAGTATTAATATAGATACATATATTTTATATATTTTTATACAGTATATTTTTATATTTTTTTATTTTTATCTATTATATCCATTTTTTTGGTTACAGCTCCGCAATGTCTACATATGGTGTCTGTCTGGCAAATATATCTTTGAAATAAACATGTAAGTTCACTTAGACCTAAAAGGTCGGAGAAACACGTAATGCAAATTACAAGGTAGACAAAACTTATCTACATCAAACTTTACTTTAAAGCATATTACAGAAAAAAAAAACATTTTCACACATTACACATCTATAAAATTAACAATTATGATAGCTTCCTTGATTTTTAGCTACTTTTCCAAAATTGTAATCAAACAGATTATTGCACACCTAAAAATAAAATTAAAAAACATAGGCCTCCTCCATATCCCCTCAAAGCCTCCTTTCCATCGCCAATATAGGTGTTTTCTAGCATTTTGGAAGAAAAAAAAACCTTATTGATTTGTTTAGGAAAAGTAGAAAAATCTTCTACACAGCTCCACAATATCTACTTTAGACTTCTCTCTAGCATATATATTTTTGAAAAAATTATTTTGGCCCACTTAGACCTAAAAGATTCGATAAACACGTAATGCAAATTTCAAGGTAGAGGGATCTTATCCACATTTACAGAAGCAGCTGATTTTAGTCTATTGTGTATGGAATCTTTTACTTTTAAGCAAAAAAAATACAGAAAAAATACATATTTCCATACATTCTACATATTTAAACTTAATTATGAAAATTACATTGCATTTTAGCTACTTTCCAAAATTATAAACAAATAGATCATTGAACACACAAAGAAGAGTATTAAAAAAAGATATAGGCCTCCTCCATATCCCCTCAAAGAATCCTTTCCATCGCCAATATAGGTGTGATTTCTAGCATTTCAGTAGAAACAAAACCTCAATGATTTGTTTCTAATTTAGGAAAAGTAGAAAAATAATTTACACAGCTCCACAATGTCTAACTTCAGACATGTGTCTAAGATAGATATATTTAAAAGTAATCTTTTAGCTCACTTAGACCTAAAAGATTAGAGAAACACGTAATGCAAATTCTAAGGTAGAGGGATCTTAACCATATTTACAGAAGCAGCTGATTTTAGTCTATTGTGTATGGAATCTTACTTTTAAGCAAAAAAATACAGAAAAAATACATATATTCATACATTCTACATATTTAAGCTTAATTATCACAGTTACCGTATTTTTCGGACTATAAGACGCACTTTTTTCCCCAAAATTTTTGGGGAAAGTGGGGGGTGCGTCTTATAATCCGAATCTGTGTGCTGTGCTGTAGAGGAGGGGGGCGGCTCTGGAGTGGTGTCAGGGGCTGGGGTGGGCTGCCTGCGGGCTGCTGAGACAGCAGGAGGTTCTGTGCTCCCGCTCATTAGCCTCATGTAATATTCACTGCACCTGCTGTCCATCACCTCGGTGCTGAACCTGTGCCGAGTTTATTCACAGGGGAGCAGCGAATATTACATGTGCCTGCACTCTCCCCCCCACTCCCATCATGGATATGGCCTCCGGTCACTCTTATATGCCCACCCCTGTGCTGGTGGCAGGCACATGCTTCCCCCTCCCTGTGCTGCTGGCAGGCACATGCTTCCCCCTCCCTGTGCTGCTGGAAGGCACATGATAAAATAAACACTTAACTCACCTTCCCCTGATGGCTCCGTGCTCACAGCTCCTTGGTTGCTTCCTGTGTCTGTGCTGACATCCAATCATGTGATCAGCACAGCACAGTGATGACATCACTGTGTGCCCAGGTCACATGATCTGATCCCAGGGAAACAGGGTGCGCAACCGAGGAGCTGTGATCACGGAGCCATCAGGGAAAGGTGAGTTAAGGGTTTGTTATTTTATCATGTGCCTGCCAGAAGCACAGGGGGGCATGTGTATGCCAGCAGCACAGGGAGGGGCATGTGCCTGCCAGCAGCACGGGGGGCATGTGTCTGCCAGCAGTACGGGGGGGCATATGCCTGCCAGCAGCACAGGGGGGGCATGTGTCTGCCAGCAGCATGGGGGATTGCATGTGTCTGCCAGCAGCACGGGGGGCATGCGTCTGCCAGCAGCACGGGGGGCATGTGTCTGCCAGCAGTACAGGGGGGATGTGCCTGCCAGCATCACGGGGGCATGTGCCTGCCAGCAGCACGGGGGGCATATGCCTATCAGCAGCACAGGGGGGCATGTGTCTGCCAGCAGTACAGGGGGGCATATGCCTGCCAGCATCACAGGGGGCATGTGCCTGCCAGCAGCACGGGGGGCATGTGTCTGCCAGCAGTACACGGGGGTCATGTGCCTGCGAGCAGCACAGGGGGCATGTGTCTGCCAGCAGCAGGGGGGTGGCATGTGCCTGCCAGCAGCAGAGGGGGGAAGCATGTGTCTGCCAGCAGCAGGGGGGATGGCATGTGCCTGCCAGCGGCACAGTGGGATGTGTCTGCCAGCAGCACAGGGGGCATGTGTCTGCCAGCAGCACAGGGGGGCATGTGTCTGCCAGCAGTACGGGGGGCATAGGCCTGCCAGCAGCACAGGGGGGCATGTGTCTGCCAGCAGCATGGGGGATTGCATGTGTCTGCCAGCAGCACGGGGGGCATGTTTCTGCCAGCAGCACGGGGGGCATGTGTCTGCCAGCAGTACAGGGGGGATGTGCCTGCCAGCATCACGGGGCCATGTGCCTGCCAGCAGCACGGGGGGCATATGCCTGCCAGCAGCACAGGGGGGCATGTGTCTGCCAGCAGCACAAGGGGGCATGTGCCAGCACAAGGATGGGGGTTATATAGATACCAGGATGAGGGACATATGATTTGTAAGACAGACACTGGCATTATAAGACAGACCCCCATTTAACATAAAAAAAATATTTTTTTCTTTTTCTTCACCAAATTTGGGGGTGCGTCTTATAATCAGGTGCGTCTTATAGTCCGAAAAATACAGAACAATGCATTTTAGCTACTTTCCAAAATTATCAGCAAATAGATCATTGAACACACAAAGAAGAGTATTAATAAAACACATAGGCCTCCTCCATATCCCCTCAAAGCTTCCTTTCCATCGCCAATATAGCGGTGTTTTCTAGACTTTTAGTTGAAACAAAATCTCAATGATTTGTTTTTAAAATAGGAAAAATGGAAGAATAATTTATACAGCTCCACAATGTCTAACTTCAGACATGTGTCTAAGATAGATATCTTTAAAAGTAATCTTTTAGCACACTTAGACCTAAAAAATCAGAGAAACACGTAATGCAAATTCCAAGGTAGACGTATCTTATCCACATTTAGAGAAGCCGCTGATTTTAGTCTATTGTGTATGAGAACCTTTAAAGCCTATTACAGAAAAAAATACATATTTTCACATGAAAAAACGACTGATTTTATTTAAATATGTATGACAACTTTAAAGGTTTAAAGCCCATGACATACAAAAAACATATTTTCATTAAAAAAATGTAATAACCTTTGGATCAATCATGAACCTTCTTGATTTGATGTATGAGTGTTCTGTAGGAAGATAGATCTTGTGCAAGCTCAGATAGGTCCTTCAGGGTCTTCTCTGCTATTACTTTGACTGTATCAAGCCATTGCTGTTTTTTCTCCTTCCCTTGTTCCAACTAGGCTTACGCCTACGCATCATCTTGCGCATGACGCAAACAAAAACACTGCGTGTGCATGAATTTAAATGAGTTTTGGCATGCCTTTACATTTTTTATTCGCATGGTGGAGGCGGTGACATCATTTTCTGTACATGCGCAGTCTAAAGTACGCATGCGTACGCATGTCCTTGCGTACCAATGCGTTACCATAGATGGCAATGCGTTTTTTGACGGAATCATCCGCAATCGTCCGCATGCAGACGATTGCGCAATATTTGGCGGCTCAAAAAATACGTATTGTGTTCGCCGGACACCACCACACACAGCGAAACGATGCATGCGTACGCATCCGCATGCGAACCCATGGAAAAACATGTCCCTGCGTACACAATATTAAAGATATGTACGCATGACGCATGCAGATGTACACGGATCACACATTGCACACAGAAACGCTAATGTGAACCCGGCCTTATCTCTCTATTATTGTCTAATATAATAATTCTTGGCACTCAGGAGAAATTTGTAGAATGATTCAAAAAGTAGATTTTTATTCTAGTGCATCCAGCTCAACATATAAACGTTTTCGGTCTCGACAACTGAGACCTTCATCAGATATAGTTGTCAAATGCTGGAGGACACTGGTAGTGTGTATGAGTCACACACTGTGTGTGTAGCCGAGGAGCGGGAGAGCAATGCGTCTGAAAGCACTGGACGGCAGTATAGGCGCTTGTGGTAATGCGAGATACTCGCAAAATGAAGAGCGCTGGATGTTGCCGCTGTCAGGGGTGGAGAGGACGCTGCGCTGCTGTGCAGGAGGGAGCTCCCTCCTGCACAGCAGCGCAGCGTCCTCTCCACCCCTGACAGCGGCAACATCCAGCGCTCTTCATTTTGCGAGTATCTCGCATTACCACAAGCGCCTATACTGCCGTCCAGTGCTTTCAGACGCATTGCTCTCCCGCTCCTCGGCTACACACACAGTGTGTGACTCATACACACTACCAGTGTCCTCCAGCATTTGACAACTATATCTGATGAAGGTCTCAGTTGTCGAGACCGAAAACGTTTATATGTTGAGCTGGATGCACTAGAATAAAAATCTACTTTTTGAATCATTCTACAAATTTCTCCTGAGTGCCAAGAATTATTATATTTGCTACTACGGGTTGGATCCCCTACTTGAGCACCTCCCAAGAATCCCTGAGTGCCGTGGCCAATACTTTTTATCTCTATTATTGTCTGCCATGTATTTTGATTATTATATATATATATATCTTTGTGGCGTAATATTTTGGTATCATTCGGGACCTATCTATCCCACTATTATTTATTTTATTGTGATGTATTTATAGGAATTTAGTCTCTTTTGCCCCTTATAATTCATGTTTTTAAATAATCCAGTTGTGTTTTCTATAATTCTTATTGTTATATTTTATGTGTGCGGGCACTCTTTTGCACATAGTGCCAATGTTTTTCCAATTCACCTCCAATAAATGCATTTTTATCTTTTATATAATATTGTCCCTTTTTCAAATTTTTCTATATATTATTATTTATATTGTTTCTATTATTTTTATTTTCCAATGTAATCCACATCCAGGGCTTAGGTTTACATATTTTTGAGTGGTTTCCACTCAGTGTGTTGTTTTTGGTCGTACAGATAGATATTTTAGTATTAATATAGATACATATATTTTATATATTTTTATACAGTATATTTTTATATTTTTTTATTTTTATCTATTATATCCATTTTTTTGGTTACAGCTCCGCAATGTCTACATATGATGTCTGTCTGGCAAATATATCTTTGAAATAAACATGTAAGTTCACTTAGACCTAAAAGGTCGGAGACACACGTAATGCAAATTACAAGGTAGACAAAACTTATCTACATCAAACTTTACTTTAAAGCATATTACAGAAAAAAAAACATTTTCACACATTACACATCTATAAAATTAACAATTATGATAGCTTCCTTGATTTTTAGCTACTTTTCCAAAATTGTAATCAAACAGATTATTGCACACCTAAAAATAAAATTAAAAAACATAGGCCTCCTCCATATCCCCTCAAAGCCTCCTTTCCATCGCCAATATAGGTGTTTTCTAGCATTTTGGAAGAAAAAAAAACCTTATTGATTTGTTTAGGAAAAGTAGAAAAATCTTCTACACAGCTCCGCAATATCTACTTTAGACTTCTCTCTAGCATATATATTTTTGAAAAAATTATTTTGGCTCACTTAGACCTAAAAGATTCGATAAACACGTAATGCAAATTTCAAGGTAGAGGGATCTTATCCACATTTACAGAAGCAGCTGATTTTAGTCTATTGTGTATGGAATCTTTTAATTTTAAGCAAAAAAATACAGAAAAAATACATATTTCCATACATTCTACATATTTAAACTTAATTATGAAAATTACATTGCATTTTAGCGACTTTCCAAAATTATAAACAAATAGATCATTGAACACACAAAGAAGAGTATTAAAAAAAGATATAGGCCTCCTCCATATCCCCTCAAAGCCTCCTTTCCATCGCCAATATAGGTGTGATTTCTAGCATTTTAGTAGAAACAAAATCTCAATGATTTGTTTTTAATTTAGGAAAAGTAGAAAAATAATTTACACAGCTCCACAATGTCTAACTTCAGACATGTGTCTAAGATAGATATATTTAAAAGTAATATTTTAGCTCACTTAGACCTAAAAGATTAGAGAAACACATAATGCAAATTCCAAGGTAGAGGGATCTTAACCATATTTACAGAAGCAGCTGATTTTAGTCTATTGTGTATGGAATCTTACTTTTAAGCAAAAAAATACAGAAAAAAATACATATATTCATACATTCCACATATTTAAGCTTAATTATCACAGTTACCGTATTTTTCGGACTATAAGACGCACTTTTTTCCCCAAAAATTTTGGGGGAAAGTGGGGGGTGCGTCTTATAATTCAAATCTGTGTGCTGTGCTGTAGAGGAGGGGGGCGGCTCTGGAGTGGTGTCAGGGGCTGGGGTGGGCTGCCTGCAGGCTGAGGAGACAGTAGGAGGTTCTGTGCTCCCGCTCATTAGCCTCATGTAATATTCACTGCACCTGCTGTCCATCACCTCGGTGCTGAACCTGTGCCGAGTTGATTCACAGGGGAGCAGCGAATATTACATGTGCCTGCACTCTCCCCCCCACTCCCATCATGGATATGGCCTCCGGTCACTCTTATATGCCCACCCCTGTGCTGCTGGCAGGCACATGCTTCCCCCTCCCTGTGCTGCTGGAAGGCACATGATAAAATAAACACTTAACTCACCTTCCCCTGATGGCTCCGTGCTCACAGCTCCTCGGTTGCTTCCTGTGTCTGTGCTGACATCCAATCATGTGATCAGCACAGCACAGTGATGACATCACTGTGTGCCCAGGTCACATGATCTGATCCCAGGGAAACAGGGTGCGCAACCGAGGAGCTGTGATCACGGAGCCATCAGGGAAAGGTGAGTTAAGGGTTTGTTATTTTATCATGTGCCTGCCAGAAGCACAGGGGGGCATGTGTATGCCAGCAGCACAGGGAGGGGCATGTGCCTGCCAGCAGCACGGGGGGCATGTGTCTGCCAGCAGTACGGGGGGGCATATGCCTGCCAGCAGCACAGGGGGGGCATGTGTCTGCCAGCAGCATGGGGGATTGCATGTGTCTGCCAGCAGCACGGGGGGCATGCGTCTGCCAGCAGCACGGGGGGCATGTGTCTGCCAGCAGTACAGGGGGGATGTGCCTGCCAGCATCACGGGGGCATGTGCCTGCCAGCAGCACGGGGGGCATATGCCTGCCAGCAGCACAGGGGGGCATGTGTCTGCCAGCAGTACAGGGGGGCATATGCCTGCCAGCATCACAGGGGGCATGTGCCTGCCAGCAGCACGGGGGGCATGTGTCTGCCAGCAGTACACGGGGGTCATGTGCCTGCGAGCAGCACAGGGGGCATGTGTCTGCCAGCAGCAGGGGGGTGGCATGTGCCTGCCAGCAGCAGAGGGGGGAAGCATGTGTCTGCCAGCAGCAGGGGGGATGGCATGTGCCTGCCAGCGGCACAGTGGGATGTGTCTGCCAGCAGCACAGGGGGCATGTGTCTGCCAGCAGCACAGGGGGGCATGTGTCTGCCAGCAGTACGGGGGGCATAGGCCTGCCAGCAGCACAGGGGGGCATGTGTCTGCCAGCAGCATGGGGGATTGCATGTGTCTGCCAGCAGCACGGGGGGCATGTTTCTGCCAGCAGCACGGGGGGCATGTGTCTGCCAGCAGTACAGGGGGATGTGCCTGCCAGCATCACGGGGCCATGTGCCTGCCAGCAGCACGGGGGGCATATGCCTGCCAGCAGCACAGGGGGGCATGTGTCTGCCAGCAGCACAAGGGGGCATGTGCCAGCACAAGGATGGGGGTTATATAGATACCAGGATGAGGGACATATGATTTGTAAGACAGACACTGGCATTATAAGACAGACCCCCATTTAACATAAAAAAAATATTTTTTTCTTTTTCTTCACCAAATTTGGGGGTGCGTCTTATAATCAGGTGCGTCTTATAGTCCGAAAAATACAGAACAATGCATTTTAGCTACTTTCCAAAATTATCAGCAAATAGATCATTGAACACACAAAGAAGAGTATTAATAAAACACATAGGCCTCCTCCATATCCCCTCAAAGCTTCCTTTCCATCGCCAATATAGCGGTGTTTTCTAGACTTTTAGTTGAAACAAAATCTCAATGATTTGTTTTTAAAATAGGAAAAATGGAAGAATAATTTATACAGCTCCACAATGTCTAACTTCAGACATGTGTCTAAGATAGATATCTTTAAAAGTTATCTTTTAGCACACTTAGACCTAAAAAATCAGAGAAACACGTAATGCAAATTCCAAGGTAGACGTATCTTATCCACATTTAGAGAAGCCGCTGATTTTAGTCTATTGTGTATGAGAACCTTTAAAGCCTATTACAGAAAAAAATACATATTTTCACATGAAAAAACGACTGATTTTATTTAAATATGTATGACAACTTTAAAGGTTTAAAGCCCATGACATACAAAAAACATATTTTCATTAAAAAAATGTAATAACCTTTGGATCAATCATGAACCTTCTTGATTTGATGTATGAGTGTTCTGTAGGAAGATAGATCTTGTGCAAGCTCAGATAGGTCCTTCAGGGTCTTCTCTGCTATTACTTTGACTGTATCAAGCCATTGCTGTTTTTTCTCCTTCCCTTGTTCCAACTAGGCTTACGCCTACGCATCATCTTGCGCATGACGCAAACAAAAACACTGCGTGTGCATGAATTTAAATGAGTTTTGGCATGCCTTTACATTTTTTATTCGCATGGTGGAGGCGGTGACATCATTTTCTGTACATGCGCAGTCTAAAGTACGCATGCGTACGCATGTCCTTGCGTACCAATGCGTTACCATAGATGGCAATGCGTTTTTTGACGGAATCATCCGCAATCGTCCGCATGCAGACGATTGCGCAATATTTTGCGGCTCAAAAAATACGTGTTGTGTTCGCCGGACACCACCACACACAGCGAAACGATGCATGCGTACGCATCCGCATGCGAACCCATGGAAAAACATGTCCCTGCGTACACAATATTAAAGATATGTACGCATGACGCATGCAGATGTACACGGATCACACATTGCACACAGAAACGCTAATGTGAACCCGGCCTTATCTCTCTATTATTGTCTGCCATGTATTTTGATTATTATATATATATATATCTTTGTGTGGCGTAATATTTTGGTATCATTCGGGACCTATCTATCCCACTATTATTTATTTTATTGTGATGTATTTATAGGAATTTAGTCTCTTTTGCCCCTTATAATTCATGTTTTTAAATAATCCAGTTGTGTTTTCTATAATTCTTATTGTTATATTTTATGTGTGCGGGCACTCTTTTGCACATAGTGCCAATGTTTTTCCAATTCACCTCCAATAAATGCATTTTTATCTTTTATATAATATTGTCCCTTTTTCAAATTTTTCTATATATTATTATTTATATTGTTTCTATTATTTTTATTTTCCAATGTAATCCACATCCAGGGCTTAGGTTTACATATTTTTGAGTGGTTTCCACTCAGTGTGTTGTTTTTGGTCGTACAGATAGATATTTTAGTATTAATATAGATACATATATTTTATATATTTTTATACAGTATATTTTTATATTTTTTTATTTTTATCTATTATATCCATTTTTTTGGTTACAGCTCCGCAATGTCTACATATGATGTCTGTCTGGCAAATATATCTTTGAAATAAACATGTAAGTTCACTTAGACCTAAAAGGTCGGAGACACACGTAATGCAAATTACAAGGTAGACAAAACTTATCTACATCAAACTTTACTTTAAAGCATATTACAGAAAAAAAAACATTTTCACACATTACACATCTATAAAATTAACAATTATGATAGCTTCCTTGATTTTTAGCTACTTTTCCAAAATTGTAATCAAACAGATTATTGCACACCTAAAAATAAAATTAAAAAACATAGGCCTCCTCCATATCCCCTCAAAGCCTCCTTTCCATCGCCAATATAGGTGTTTTCTAGCATTTTGGAAGAAAAAAAAACCTTATTGATTTGTTTAGGAAAAGTAGAAAAATCTTCTACACAGCTCCGCAATATCTACTTTAGACTTCTCTCTAGCATATATATTTTTGAAAAAATTATTTTGGCTCACTTAGACCTAAAAGATTCGATAAACACGTAATGCAAATTTCAAGGTAGAGGGATCTCATCTACATTTACAGAAGCAGCTGATTTTAGTCTATTGTGTATGGAATCTATTAATTTTAAGCAAAAAAATACAGAAAAAATACATATTTCCATACATTCTACATATTTAAACTTAATTATGAAAATTACATTGCATTTTAGCGACTTTCCAAAATTATAAACAAATAGATCATTGAACACACAAAGAAGAGTATTAAAAAAAGATATAGGCCTCCTCCATATCCCCTCAAAGCCTCCTTTCCATCGCCAATATAGGTGTGATTTCTAGCATTTTAGTAGAAACAAAATCTCAATGATTTGTTTTTAATTTAGGAAAAGTAGAAAAATAATTTACACAGCTCCACAATGTCTAACTACAGACATGTGTCTAAGATAGATATATTTAAAAGTAATATTTTAGCTCACTTAGACCTAAAAGATTAGAGAAACACGTAATGCAAATTCCAAGGTAGAGGGATCTTAACCATATTTACAGAAGCAGCTGATTTTAGTCTATTGTGTATGGAATCTTACTTTTAAGCAAAAAAATACAGAAAAAAATACATATATTCATACATTCCACATATTTAAGCTTAATTATCACAGTTACCGTATTTTTCGGACTATAAGACGCACTTTTTTCCCCAAAAATTTTGGGGGAAAGTGGGGGGTGCGTCTTATAATTCAAATCTGTGTGCTGTGCTGTAGAGGAGGGGGGCGGCTCTGGAGTGGTGTCAGGGGCTGGGGTGGGCTGCCTGCAGGCTGAGGAGACAGTAGGAGGTTCTGTGCTCCCGCTCATTAGCCTCATGTAATATTCACTGCACCTGCTGTCCATCACCTCGGTGCTGAACCTGTGCCGAGTTGATTCACAGGGGAGCAGCGAATATTACATGTGCCTGCACTCTCCCCCCCACTCCCATCATGGATATGGCCTCCGGTCACTCTTATATGCCCACCCCTGTGCTGCTGGCAGGCACATGCTTCCCCCTCCCTGTGCTGCTGGCAGGCACATGCTTCCCCCTCCCTGTGCTGTTGGAAGGCACATGATAAAATAAACACTTAACTCACCTTCCCCTGATGGCTCCGTGCTCACAGCTCCTCGGTTGCTTCCTGTGTCTGTGCTGACATCCAATCATTTGATCAGCACAGCACAGTGATGACATCACTGTGTGCCCAGGTCACATGATCTGATCCCAGGGAAACAGGGTGCGCAACCGAGGAGCTGTGATCACGGAGCCATCAGGGAAAGGTGAGTTAAGGGTTTGTTATTTTATCATGTGCCTGCCAGAAGCACAGGGGGGCATGTGTATGCCAGCAGCACAGGGAGGGGCATGTGCCTGCCAGCAGCACGGGGGGCATGTGCCTGCCAGCAGCACAGGGGGGCATGTGTCTGCCAGCAGTACGGGGGGGCATATGCCTGCCAGCAGCACAGGGGGGCATGTGTCTGCCAGCAGCATGGGGGATTGCATGTGTCTGCCAGCAGCACGGGGGCATGTGCCTACCAGCAGCACGAGGGGCATGTGCCTGCCAGCAGCACGGGGGGCATGTGTCTGCCAGCAGTACACGGGGGTCATGTGCCTGCGAGCAGCACAGGGGGCATGTGTCTGCCAGCAGCAGGGGGGTGGCATGTGCCTGCCAGCAGCAGAGGGGGGAAGCATGTGTCTGCCAGCAGCAGGGGGGATGGCATGTGCCTGCCAGCAGCACAGGGGGATGTGTCTGCCAGCAGCACAGGGGGCATGTGTCTGCCAGCAGCACAGGGGGGCATGTGTCTGCCAGCAGCACAGGGGGGCATGTGTCTGCCAGAAGCACAGGGGGATGTGTCTGCCAGCAGAACAGGGGGGCATGTGCCAGCACAAGGATGGGGGTTATATAGATACCAGGATGAGGGACATATGATTTGTAAGACGGACACTGGCATTATAAGACAGACCCCCATTTAACATAAAAAAATATTTTTTTCTTTTTCTTCACCAAATTTGGGGGTGCGTCTTATAATCAGGTGCATCTTATAGTCCGAAAAGTACAGAACAATGCATTTTAGCTACTTTCCAAAATTATCAACAAATAGATCATTGCACACACAAAGAAGAATATTAATAAAAGACATAGGCCTCCTCCATATCCCCTCAAAGCCTCCTTTCCATCGCCAATATAGGTGTGTTCTCTAGCATTTTAGTAGAAACAAAATCTCAATGATTTGTTTTTAATTTAGGAAGAGTAGAAAAATAATTTACACAGCTCCACAATGTCTAATGTCAGACATGTGTCGAAGATAGTCACTTAGACCTAAAAGATTAGAGAAACACGTAATGCAAATTCCAAGGTAGAGGGATCTTAACCACATTTACAGAAGCAGTTGATTTTAGTCTATTGTGTATGGAATCTTTTACTTCTAAGCAAAACAAAAAAAAATACAGAAATAATACATATATTCATACATTCTACATATTTAAATTTATCAATTATGAAAATTACATTGCATTTTAGCTACTTTCCAAAATTATCAGCAAATAGATCATTGAACACACAAAGAAGAGTATTAATAAAACACATAGGCCTCCTCCATATCCCCTCAAAGCTTCCTTTCCATCGCCAATATAGGGGTGTTTTCTAGAATTTTAGTTGAAACAAAATCTCAATGATTTGTTTTTAAAATAGGAAAAGTGGAAGAATAATTTATACAGCTCCACAATGTCTAACTTCAGACATGTGTCTAAGATAGATATCTTTAAAAGTAATCTTTTAGCTCACTTAGACCTAAAAAATCAGAGAAACACGTAATGCTAATTCCAAGGTAGACGTATCTTATCCACATTTAGAGAAGCCGCTGATTTTAGTCTATTGTGTATGAGAACCTTTAAAGCCTATTACAGAAAAAAATACATATTTTCACATGAAAAAACGACTGATTTTATTTAAATATGTATGACAACTTTAAAGGTTTAAAGCCCATGACATACAAAAAACATATTTTCATAAAAAAAATGTAATAACCTTTGGATCAATCATGAACCTTCTTGATTTGATGTATGAGTGTTCTGTAGGAAGATAGATCTTGTGCAAGCTCAGATAGGTCCTTCAGGGTCTTCTCTGCTATTACTTTGACTGTATCAAGCCATTGCTGTTTTTTCTCCTTCCCTTGTTCCAACTAGGCTTACGCCTACGCATCATCTTGCGCATGACGCAAACAAAAACACTGCGTGTGCATGAATTTAAATGAGTTTTGGCATGCCTTTACATTTTTTATTCGCATGGTGGAGGCGGTGACATCATTTTCTGTACATGCGCAGTCTAAAGTACGCATGCGTATCGAACGCATGTGTACGCATGTCCTTGCATACCAATGCGTTACCATAGATGGTAATGCGTTTTTTGACGGAATCATCCGCAATCGTCCGCATGCAGACGATTGCGCAATATTTGGCGCCTCAAAAAATACAACGTGTTGTGTTCGCCGGACACCACCACACACAGCGAAACGATGCATGCATACGCATCCGCATGCGAACCCATGGAAAAACATGTCCCTGCGTACACAATATTAAAGATATGTACGCATGATGCATGCAGATGTACGCGGATCACACACTGCACACAGAAACGCTAATGTGAACCCGGCCTTATCTCTCTATTATTGTCTGCCATGTATTTTGATTATTATATATATATCTTTGTGTGGCGTAATATTTTGGTATCATTCGGGACCTATCTATCCCACTATTATTTAATTATTTTATTGTGATGTATTTATAGGAATTTAGTCTCTTTTGCACCTTATAATTCATGTTTTTAAATAATCCAGTTGTGTTTTCTATAATTCTTATTGTTATATTTTATGTGTGCGGGCACTCTTTTGCACATAGTGCCAATGTTTTTCCAATTCACCTCCAAATAAAGGCATTTTTATCTTTTATATAATATTGTCCCTTTTTCAAATTTTTGTATATATTATTATTTATATTGTTTCTATTATTTTTATTTTCCAATGTAATCCACATCCAGGGCTTAGGTTTACATATTTTTGAGTGGTTTCCACTCAGTGTGTTGTTTTTGGTCGTACAGATAGATATTTTAGTATTAATATAGATACATATATTTTATATATTTTTATACAGTATATTTTTATATTTTTATATTTTTTTATTTTTATCTATTATATCCATTTTTTTGGTTACAGCTCCGCAATGTCTACATATGATGTCTGTCTGGCAAATATATCTTTGAAATAAACATGTAAGTTCACTTAGACCTAAAAGGTCGGAGACACACGTAATGCAAATTACAAGGTAGACAAAACTTATCTACATCAAACTTTACTTTAAAGCATATTACAGAAAAAAAAACATTTTCACACATTACACATCTATAAAATTAACAATTATGATAGCTTCCTTGATTTTTAGCTACTTTTCCAAAATTGTAATCAAACAGATTATTGCACACCTAAAAATAAAATTAAAACACATAGGCCTCCTCCATATCCCCTCAAAGCCTCCTTTCCATCGCCAATATAGGTGTTTTCTAGCATTTTGGAAGAAAAAAAAAACCTTATTGATTTGTTTAGGAAAAGTAGAAAAATCTTCTACACAGCTCCGCAATATCTACTTTAGACTTCTCACTAGCATATATATTTTTGAAAAAATTATTTTGGCTCACTTAGACCTAAAAGATTCGATAAACACGTAATGCAAATTTCAAGGTAGAGGGATCTCATCCACATTTACAGAAGCAGCTGATTTTAGTCTATTGTGTATGGAATCTTTTACTTTTAAGCAAAAAAAATACAGAAAAAATACATATTTCCATACATTCTACATATTTAAACTTAATTATGAAAATTACATTGCATTTTAGCTACTTTCCAAAATTATAAACAAATAGATCATTGAACACACAAAGAAGAGTATTAAAAAAAGATATAGGCCTCCTCCATATCCCCTCAAAGCCTCCTTTCCATCGCCAATATAGGTGTGTTTTCTAGCATTTTAGTAGAAACAAAATCTCAATGATTTGTTTTTAATTTAGGAAAAGTAGAAAAATAATTTACACAGCTCCACAATGTCTAACTTCAGACATGTGTCTAAGATATATATAGTTAAAAGTAATATTTTAGCTCACTTAGACCTAAAAGATTAGAGAAACACGTAATGCAAATTCCAAGGTAGAGGGATCTTAACCATATTTACAGAAGCAGCTGATTTTAGTCTATTGTGTATGGAATCTTACTTTTAAGCAAAAAAATACAGAAAAAAATAAATATATTCATACATTCTACATATTTAAGCTTAATTATCACAGTTACCGTATTTTTCGGACTATAAGACGCACTTTTTTCCCCCAAAATTTTGGGGGAAAGTGGGGGGTGCGTCTTATAATTCAAATCTGTGTGCTGTGCTGTAGAGGAGGGGGGCGGCTCTGGAGTGGTGTCAGGGGCTGGGGTGGGCTGCCTGCAGGCTGAGGAGACAGCAGGAGGTTCTGTGCTCCCGCTCATTAGCCTCATGTAATATTCACTGCACCTGCTGTCCATCACCTCGGTGCTGAACCTGTGCCGAGTTGATTCACAGGGGAGCAGCGAATATTACATGTGCCTGCACTCTCCCCCCCACTCCCATCATGGATATGGCCTCCGGTCACTCTTATATGCCCACCCCTGTGCTGCTGGCAGGCACATGCTTCCCCCTCCCTGTGCTGCTGGCAGGCACATGCTTCCCCCTCCCTGTGCTGTTGGAAGGCACATGATAAAATAAACACTTAACTCACCTTCCCCTGATGGCTCCGTGCTCACAGCTCCTCGGTTGCTTCCTGTGTCTGTGCTGACATCCAATTATTTGATCAGCACAGCACAGTGATGACATCACTGTGTGCCCAGGTCACATGATCTGATCCCAGGGAAACAGGGTGCGCAACCGAGGAGCTGTGATCACGGAGCCATCAGGGAAAGGTGAGTTAAGGGTTTGTTATTTTATCATGTGCCTGCCAGAAGCACAGGGGGGCATGTGTATGCCAGCAGCACAGGGAGGGGCATGTGCCTGCCAGCAGCACGGGGGGCATGTGCCTGCCAGCAGCACAGGGGGCATGTGTCTGCCAGCAGTACGGGGGGGCATATGCCTGCCAGCAGCACAGGGGGGCATGTGTCTGCCAGCAGCATGGGGGATTGCATGTGTCTGCCAGCAGCACGGGGGCATGTGCCTGCCAGCAGCATGGGGGGCATGTGCCTGCCAGCAGCACGGGGGGAATGTGTCTGCCAGCAGTACACGGGGGTCATGTGCCTTTCTTCACCAAATTTGGGGGTGCGTCTTATAATCAGGTGCATCTTATAGTCCGAAAAATACAGAACAATGCATTTTAGCTACTTTCCAAAATTATCAACAAATAGATCATTGCACACACAAAGAAGAATATTAATAAAAGACATAGGCCTCCTCCATATCCCCTCAAAGCCTCCTTTCCATCGCCAATATAGGTGTGTTTTCTAGCATTTTAGTAGAAACAAAATCTCAATGATTTGTTTTTAATTTAGGAAAAGTAGAAAAATAATTTACACAGCTCCACAATGTCTAACGTCAGACATGTGTCGAAGATAGTCACTTAGACCTAAAAGATTAGAGAAACACGTAATGCAAATTCCAAGGTAGAGGGATCTTAACCACATTTACTGAAGCAGTTGATTTTAGTCTATTGTGTATGGAATCTTTTACTTCTAAGCAAAACAAAAAAAAATACAGAAATAATACATATATTCATACATTCTACATATTTAAATTTATCAATTATGAAAATTACATTGCATTTTAGCTACTTTCCAAAATTATCAGCAAATAGATCATTGAACACACAAAGAAGAGTATTAATAAAACACATAGGCCTCCTCCATATCCCCTCAAAGCTTCCTTTCCATCGCCAATATAGGGGTGTTTTCTAGAATTTTAGTTGAAACAAAATCTCAATGATTTGTTTTTAAAATAGGAAAAGTGGAAGAATAATTTATACAGCTCCACAATGTCTAACTTCAGACATGTGTCTAAGATAGATATCTTTAAAAGTAATCTTTTAGCTCACTTAGACCTAAAAAATCAGAGAAACACGTAATGCTAATTCCAAGGTAGACGTATCTTATCCACATTTAGAGAAGCCGCTGATTTTAGTCTATTGTGTATGAGAACCTTTAAAGCCTATTACAGAAAAAAATACATATTTTCACATGAAAAAACGACTGATTTTATTTAAATATGTATGACAACTTTAAAGGTTTAAAGCCCATGACATACAAAAAACATATTTTCATAAAAAAAATGTAATAACCTTTGGATCAATCATGAACCTTCTTGATTTGATGTATGAGTGTTCTGTAGGAAGATAGATCTTGTGCAAGCTCAGATAGGTCCTTCAGGATCTTCTCTGCTATTACTTTGACTGTATCAAGCCATTGCTGTTTTTTCTCCTTCCCTTGTTCCAACTAGGCTTACGCCTACGCATCATCTTGCGCATGACGCAAACAAAAACACTGCGTGTGCATGAATTTAAATGAGTTTTGGCATGCCTTTACATTTTTTATTCGCATGGTGGAGGCGGTGACATCATTTTCTGTACATGCGCAGTCTAAAGTACGCATGCGTACGCATGTCCTTGCGTACCAATGCGTTACCATAGATGGTAATGCGTTTTTTGACGGAATCATCCGCAATCGTCCGCATGCAGACGATTGCGCAATATTTGGCGGCTCAAAAAATACAACGTGTTGTGTTCGCCGGACACCACCACACACAGCGAAACGATGCATGCGTACGCATCCGCATGCGAACCCATGGAAAAACATGTCCCTGCGTACACAATATTAAAGATATGTACGCATGACGCATGCAGATGTACGCGGATCACACACTGCACACAGAAACGCTAATGTGAACCCGGCCTTATCTCTCTATTATTGTCTGCCATGCATTTTGATTATTATATATATATCTTTGTGTGGCGTAATATTTTGGTATCATTCGGGACCTATCTATCCCACTATTATTTAATTATTTTATTGTGATGTATTTATAGGAATTTAGTCTCTTTTGCACCTTATAATTCATGTTTTTAGATAATCCAGTTGTGTTTTCTATAATTCTTATTGTTATATTTTATGTGTGCGGGCACTCTTTTGCACATAGTGCCAATGTTTTTCCAATTCACCTCCAATAAAGGCATTTTTATCTTTTATATAATATTGTCCCTTTTTCAAATTTTTGTATATATTATTAATTATTTATATTGTTTCTATTATTTTTATTTTCCAATGTAATCCACATCCAGGGCTTAGGTTTACATATTTTTGAGTGGTTTCCACTCAGTGTGTTGTTTTTGATCGTACAGATAGATATTTTAGTATTAATATAGATACATATATTTTATATATTTTTATACAGTATATTTTTATATTTTTTTATTTTTTTATTTTTATCTATTATATCCATTTTTTTGGTTACAGCTCCGCAATGTCTACATATGATGTCTGTCTGACAAATATATCTTTGAAATAAACATGTAAGTTCACTTAGACCTAAAAGGTCGGAGACACACGTAATGCAAATTACAAGGTAGACAAAACTTATCTACATCAAACTTTACTTTAAAGCATATTACAGAAAAAAAAACATTTTCACACATTACACATCTATAAAATTAACAATTATGATAGCTTCCTTGATTTTTAGCTACTTTTCCAAAATTGTAATCAAACAGATTATTGCACACCTAAAAATAAAATTAAAAAACATAGGCCTCCTCCATATCCCCTCAAAGCCTCCTTTCCATCGCCAATATAGGTGTTTTCTAGCATTTTGGAAGAAAAAAAAACCTTATTGATTTGTTTAGGAAAAGTAGAAAAATATTCTACACAGCTCCGCAATATCTACTTTAGACTTCTCTCTAGCATATATATTTTTGAAAAAATTATTTTGGCTCACTTAGACCTAAAAGATTCGATAAACACGTAATGCAAATTTCAAGGTAGAGGGATCTTAACCATATTTACAGAAGCAGCTGATTTTAGTCTATTGTGTATGGAATCTTACTTTTAAGCAAAAAAATACAGAAAAAATACATATATTCATACATTCTACATATTTAAGCTTAATTATCACAGTTACCGTATTTTTCGGACTATAAGACGCACTTTTTTTCCCCAAAATTTTTGGGGAAAGTGGGGGGTGCGTCTTATAATCCGAATCTGTGTGCTGTGCTGTAGAGGAGGGGGGCGGCTCTGGAGTGGTGTCAGGGGCTGGGGTGGGCTGCCTGCGGGCTGCTGAGACAGCAGGAGGTTCTGTGCTCCCGCTCATTAGCCTCATGTAATATTCACTGCACCTGCTGTCCATCACCTCGGTGCTGAACCTGTGCCGAGTTGATTCACAGGGGAGCAGCGAATATTACATGTGCCTGCACTCTCCCCCCCACTCCCATCATGGATATGGCCTCCGGTCACTCTTATATGCCCACCCCTGTGCTGCTGGCAGGCACATGCTTCCCCCTCCCTGTGCTGCTGGCAGGCACATGCTTCCCCCTCCCTGTGCTGCTGGAAGGCACATGATAAAATAAACACTTAACTCACCTTCCCCTGATGGCTCCGTGCTCACAGCTCCTCGGTTGCTTCCTGTGTCTGTGCTGACATCCGATCATGTGATCAGCACAGCACAGTGATGACATCACTGTGTGCCCAGGTCACATGATCTGATCCCAGGGAAACAGGAAGCGCAACCGAGGAGCTGTGATCACGGAGCCATCAGGGAAAGGTGAGTTAAGGGTTTGTTATTTTATCATGTGCCTGCCAGAAGCACAGGGGGGGCATGTGTATGCCAGCAGCACAGGGAGGGGCATGTGCCTGCCAGCAGCACTGGGGGCATGTGCCTGCCAGCAGCACAGGGGGGGCATGTGTCTGCCAGCAGTACGGGGGGGGCATATGCCTGCCAGCAGCACAGGAGGGGCATGTGTCTGCCAGCAGCATGGGGGATTGCATGTGTCTGCCAGGAGCACGGGGGGCATGTGTCTGCCAGCAGCACGGGGGGCATGTGTCTAACAGCAGTACAGGGGGGGATGTGCCTGCCAGCATCACGGGGGCATGTGCCTGCCAGCAGCACGGGGGGCATGTGCCTGCCAGCAGCACAGGGGGGCATGTGTCTGCCAGCAGTACAGGGGGGCATATGCCTGCCAGCATCACAGGGGGGCATGTGCCTGCCAGCAGCACGGGGGGCATGTGTCTGCCAGCAGTACACGGGGGTCATGTGCCTGCTAGCAGCACAGGGGGCATGTGCCTACCAGCAGCAGAGGGGGGAAGCATGTGTCTGCCAGCAGCAGGGGGGATGGCATGTGCCTGCGAGCAGCACAGGGGGATGTGTCTGCCAGCAGCACAGGGGGCATGTGTCTGCCAGCAGCACAGGGGGGCATGTGTCTGCCAGCAGCACAGGGGGGCATGTGTCTGCCAGCAGCACAGGGGGATGTGTCTGCCAGCAGCACAGGGGGGGCATGTGCCAGCACAAGGATGGGGGTTATATAGATACCAGGATGAGGGACATATGATTTGTAAGACGGACACTGGCATTATAAGACAGACCTTCATTTAACATAAAATAATATTTTTTTCTTTTTCTTCACCAAATTTGGGGGTGCATCTTATAGTCCGAAAAATACAGAACAATGCATTTTAGCTACTTTCCAAAATTATCAACAAATAGATCATTGCACACACAAAGAAGAATATTAATAAAAGACATAGGCCTCCTCCATATCCCCTCAAAGCCTCCTTTCCATCGCTAATATAGGGGTGTTTTCTAGAATTTTAGTTGAAACAAAATCTCAATGATTTGTTTTTAAAATAGGAAAAGTGGAAGAATAATTTATACAGCTCCACAATGTCTAACTTCAGACATGTGTCTAAGATAGATATCTTTAAAAGTAATCTTTTAGCTCACTTAGTACAAAAAAATCAGAGAAACACGTAATGCTAATTCCAAGGTAGACGTATCTTATCCACATTTAGAGAAGCAGCTGATTTTAGTCTATTGTGTATGAGAACCTTTAAAGCCTATTACAGAAAAAAATACATATTTTCACATGCAAAAACGACTGATTTTATTTAAATATGTATGACAACTTTAAAGGTTTAAAGCCCATGACATACAAAAAACATATTTATATAAAAAAAATGTAATAACCTTTGGATCAATCATGAACCTTCTTGATTTGATGTATGAGTGTTCTGTAGGAAGATCAATCTTGTGCAAGCTCAGATAGGTCCTTCAGGGTCTTCTCTGCTATTACTTTCACTGTATCTAGCCATTGCTGTTTTTTCTCCTTCCCTTGTTCCAACTAGGCTTACGCCTACGCATCATCTTGCGCATGACGCAAACAAAAACACTGCGTGTGCATGCGTTTAAATGAGTTTTGGCATGCGTTTACATTTTTAATTCGCATGGTGGAGGCGGTGACATCATTTTCTGTACATGCGCATTCTAAAGTACGCATGCGTATCGAACGCATGCGTACGCATGTCCATCGAACGCATGCGTACGCATGTCCTTGCGTACCAATGCGTTACCATAGATGGTAATGCGTTTTTTGACGGAATCATCCGCAATCGTCCGCATGCAGACGATTGCGCAATATTTGGCAGCTCAAAAAATACAACGTGTTGTGTTCGCCGGACACCACCACACACAGCGAAACGATGCATGCGTACGCATCCGCATGCGAACCCATGGAAAAACATGTCCCTGCGTACACAATATTAAAGATATGTACGCATGACGCATGCAGATGTACGCGGATCACACACTGCACACAGAAACGCTAATGTGAACCCGGCCTTATCTCTCTATTATTGTCTGCCATGTATTTTGATTATTATATATACACTCACTGGCCACTTTATTAGGTACACCATGCTAGTAACGGGTTGGACCCCCTTTTGCCTTCAGAACTGCCTCAATTCTTCGTGGCATAGATTCAACAAGGTGCTGGAAGCATTCCTCAGAGATTTTGGTCCATATTGACATGATGGCATCACACAGTTGCCGCAGATTTGTCGGCTGCACATCCCAAAGATGCTCCATACAAGGCAGGATGGATCCATGCTTTCATGTTGTTTACGCCAAATTCTGACCCTACCATCCGAATGTCGCAGCAGAAATCGAGACTCATCAGACCAAGCAACGTTTTTCCAATCTTCTACTGTCCAATCTCGATGAGCTTGTACAAATTGTAGCCTCAGTTTCCTGTTCTTAGCTGAAAGGAGTGGTACCCGGTGTGGTCTTCTGCTGCTGTAGCCCATCTGCCTCAAAGTTCGACGCACTGTGCGTTCAGAGATGCTCTTAGGCCTACCTTGGTTGTAACGGGTGGCGATTTGAGTCACTGTTGCCTTTCTATCAGCTCGAACCAGTCTGCCCATTCTCCTCTGACCTCTGGCATCAACAAGGCATTTCCGCCCACAGAACTGCCGCTCACTGGATTTTTTTTCTTTTTCGGACCATTCTCTGTAAACCCTAGAGATGGTTGTGCGTGAAAATCCCAGTAGATCAGCAGTTTCTGAAATACTCAGACCAGCCCTTCTGGCACCAACAACCATGCCACGTTCAAAGGCACTCAAATCACCTTTCTTCCCCATACTGATGCTCAGTTTGAACTGCAGGAGATTGTCTTGACCATGTCTACATGCCTAAATGCACTGAGTTGCCGCCATGTGATTGGCTGATTAGAAATTAAGTGTTAACAAGAAGTTGGACAGGTGTACCTAATAAAGTGGCCAGTGAGTGTATATCTTTGTGTGGCGTAATATTTTGGTATCATTCGGGACCTATCTATCCCACTATTATTTAATTATTTTATTGTGATGTATTTATAGGAATTTAGTCTCTTTTGCACCTTATAATTCATGTTTTTAAATAATCCAGTTGTGTTTTCTATAATTCTTTGTTATATTTTATGTGTGCGGGCACTCTTTTGCACATAGTGCCAATGTTTTTCCAATTCACCTCCAATAAAGGCATTTTTATCTTTTATATAATATTGTCCCTTTTTCAAATTTTTGTATATATTATTAATTATTTATATTGTTTCTATTATTTTTATTTTCCAATGTAATCCACATCCAGGGCTTAGGTTTACATATTTTTGAGTGGTTTCCACTCAGTGTGTTGTTTTTGGTCGTACAGATAGATATTTTAGTATTAATATAGATACATATATTTTATATATTTTTATACAGTATATTTTTATATTTTTTTATTTTTTTATTTTTATCTATTATATCCATTTTTTTGGTTACAGCTCCGCAATGTCTACATATGATGTCTGTCTGGCAAATATATCTTTGAAATAAACATGTAAGTTCACTTAGACCTAAAAGGTCGGAGAAACACGTAATGCAAATTACAAGGTAGACAAAACTTATCTACATCAAACTTTACTTTAAAGCATATTACAGAAAAAAAAACATTTTCACACATTACACATCTATAAAATTAACAATTATGATAGCTTCCTTGATTTTTAGCTACTTTTCCAAAATTGTAATCAAACAGATTATTGCACACCTAAAAATAAAATTAAAAAACATAGGCCTCCTCCATATCCCCTCAAAGCCTCCTTTCCATCGCCAATATAGGTGTTTTCTAGCATTTTGGAAGAAAAAAAAACCTTATTGATTTGTTTAGGAAAAGTAGAAAAATCTTCTACACAGCTCCGCAATATCTACTTTAGACTTCTCTCTAGCATATATATTTTTGAAAAAATTATTTTGGCCCACTTAGACCTAAAAGATTCGATAAACACGTAATGCAAATTTCAAGGTAAAGGGATCTTATCCACATTTACAGAAGCAGCTGATTTTAGTCTATTGTGTATGGAATCTTTTACTTTTAAGCAAAAATAATACAGAAAAAATACATATTTCCATACATTCTACATATTTAAACTTAATTATGAAAATTACATTGCATTTTAGCTACTTTCCAAAATTATAAACAAATAGATCATTGAACACACAAAGAAGAGTATTAAAAAAAGATATAGGCCTCCTCCATATCCCCTCAAAGCCTCCTTTCCATCGCCAATATAGGTGTGATTTCTAGCATTTTAGTAGAAACAAAATCTCAATGATTTGTTTTTAATTTAGGAAAAGTAGAAAAATAATTTACACAGCTCCACAATGTCTAACTTCAGACATGTGTCTAAGATAGATATATTTAAAAGTAATCTTTTAGCTCACTTAGACCTAAAAGATTAGAGAAACACGTAATGCAAATTCCAAGGTAGAGGGATCTTAACCATATTTACAGAAGCAGCTGATTTTAGTCTATTGTGTATGGAATCTTACTTTTAAGCAAAAAAATACAGAAAAAATACATATATTCATACATTCTACATATTTAAGCTTAATTATCACAGTTACCGTATTTTTCGGACTATAAGACGCACTTTTTTTCCCCAAAATTTTTGGGGAAAGTGGGGGGTGCATCTTATAATCCGAATCTGTGTGCTGTGCTGTAGAGGAGGGGGGCGGCTCTGGAGTGGTGTCAGGGGCTGGGGTGGGCTGCCTACGGGCTGCTGAGACAGCAGGAGGTTCTGTGCTCCCGCTCATTAGCCTCATGTAATATTCACTGCACCTGCTGTCCATCACCTCGGTGCTGAACCTGTGCCGAGTTGATTCAAAGGGGAGCAGCGAATATTACATGTGCCTGCACTCTCCCCCCCACTCCCATCATGGATATGGCCTCCGGTCACTCTTATATGCCCACCCCTGTGCTGCTGGCAGGCACATGCTTCCCCCTCCCTGTGCTGCTGGCAGGCACATGCTTCCCCCTCCCTGTGCTGCTGGAAGGCACATGATAAAATAAACACTTAACTCACCTTCCCCTGATGGCTCCGTGCTCACAGCTCCTCGGTTGCTTCCTGTGTCTGTGCTGACATCCGATCATGTGATCAGCACAGCACAGTGATGACATCACTGCGTGCCCAGGTCACATGATTTGATGCCTGGGAAACAGGAAGCGCAACTGAGGAGATGTGAGCACGGAGCCATCAGGGAAAGGTGAGTTAAGGGTTTGTTATTTTATCATGTGCCTGCTAGAAGCACAGGGGGGCATGTGTATGCCAGCAGCACAGGGAGGGGCATGTGCCTGCCAGCAGCACGGGGGGCATGTGCCTGCCAGCAGCACAGGGGGGGCATGTGCCTGCCAGCAGCACGGGGGGCATGTGCCTGCCAGCAGCACAGGGGGGCATGTGTATGCCAGCAGCACAGGGAGGGCCATGTGCCTGCCAGCAGCACGGGGGGCATGTGTCTGCCAGCAGTACGAGGGGGGCATATGCCTACCAGCAGCACAGGGGGGCATGTGTCTGCCAGCAGCACGGGGGATTGCATGTGTCTTCCAGCAGCACGGGGGGCATGTGTCTGCCAACAGTAAAGGGGGGGATGTGCCTTCCAGCAGCACGGGGGGCATATGCCTGCCAGCAGCACAGGGGGTATGTGTCTGCCAGCAGTACAGGGGGGCACACGCCTGCCAGCATCAAAGGGGGGCATGTGCCTGCCAGCAGCACGGGGGGCATGTGTCTGCCAGCAGTACAGGGGTGGCATGTGCCTGCCAGCAGCAGAGGGCGGAAGCATGTGTCTGCCAGCAGCAGGGGGATGGCATGTGCCTGCCAGCAGCACAGGGGGATGTGTCTGCCAGCAGCACAGGGGGCATGTGTCTGTCAGCAGCACAGGGGGGCATGTGTCTGCCAGCAACAGGGGGGGTGGCATGTGTCTGCCAGTAGTACAGGGAGGGCATGTGCCTGCCAGCAGCACGGGGGGGCATGTGTCTGCCAGCAACAGGGAGGGTGGCATGTGCCTGCCAGCAGCAGAGGGGGGAAGCATTTGTCTGCCAGCAGCAGGGGGGATGGCATGTGCCTGCCAGCAGCACAGGGGGCATATAGTGACCGGGGGGGCCTGAACCTGCCAGCAGCACTGGGGGGCATATAGTGACTGGGGGGCTGTACCTGTCAGGAGCACAGGTGGGCATATTGTGACTGGGGGGCATGTGCCTGCCAGCAGCCCTGGGGGCATGTCCCTGCCAGCACAAGGGGGCATATTGTGACCAAGGGGGCATGTGTCTGCCAGCACAGGGGGCATATAGTGACCCAGGGGGGCATGTGCCTGCCAGCAGCAAAGGAGGGCATATAGTGACCCGGGGGGGCATGTGTCGGCCAACAGTACAGGGGGGCATATAGTGACCAGGGGGGCATGTGCCTGACAGCAGAACAGGGGGGGCATGTGCCAGCACAAGGATGGGGGTTATATAGGTACCAGGATGAGGAACATATGATTTGTAAGACGGACACTGGCATTATAAGACAGACCCCCATTTAACATAAAAAAATATTTATTTCTTTTTCTTCACCAAATTTGGGGGTGCGTCTTATAATCAGGTGCATCTTATAGTCCGAAAAATACAGAACAATGCATTTTAGCTACTTTCCAAAATTATCAACAAATAGATCATTGCACACACAAAGAAGAATATTAAAAAAAGACATAGGCCTCCTCCATATCCCCTCAAAGCCTCCTTTCCATCGCCAATATAGGTGTGATTTCTAGCATTTTAGTAGAAACAACATCTCAATGATTTGTTTTTAATTTAGGAAAAGTAGAAAAATAATTTACACAGCTCCACAATGTCTAACTTCAGACATGTGTCTAAGATAGATATATTTAAAAGTAATCTTTTAGCTCACTTAGACCTAAAAGATCAGAGAAACACCTAATGCAAATTACAAGGTAGGTGAAACTTATCTACATTATCTTTATTGTAAATCATATTAAAAAATATATATATATTTTAACACAGTACACATCTATAAAATTAATAATTATGATAGTTTCCTTGATTTTTAGCTACTTTTCCAAAATTGTAATGAAACATCTATAAATAAAATTTAAAAACATAGGCCTCCTCCATATCCCCTCCAAGCCTTTTTTCCATCGCCAATATAGGTTTGTTTTCTAGCATTATGGTAGAAAAAATACTTAATCATTTGTTTATAATTTAGGAAAAGTAAAAGAATGTTTTACGCAGCTCCGTAATGTCTACTTCAGACATCTGTCTGTCTAGCAAATATCTTTGAAATTAACCTTTTAGCTAAGGCTTCTTTCACATTTACGTCGGTACGGGGCCGTCACAAAGCGTCGGCACGACGTACCGACGTATGTTTGTGAGTTTGTGCATAACGTGAGCAGTGGACGCAGTATTTCAACGCTTCCGCTGCCCATTCTAAAGTCCCTGGGAGGAGAGAGAGATCTCCGCCCGGGGATGCACAGTTAAAAATGCAGGATGCAACGTACGAAAAAACATTCATTTTAACGTTTTTTCAAAACGACGGGCCGCCAAAACCGGACGCATCCAGTGGATGACGCATGCAACGTATGGCCATACGTCGCAATGCGTCGCTAATGCAAGTCTATAATGCAAAAACACATCCTGTGGGCAATGTTGTGAATTCCGCTCTTGGGCTCCCTCCGGTGGTTGTAAGTAGCACTTTTGTGAATTCTGCTCTTGGGCTCCCTCCTGTGGTTTTGAGTGGTATAGCTGCTTCTTGGATTTAGCATCAGCAGCTGCTTCCACTGATCGTCTTTCTGGCTCGGCTATTTTAGTCTGGCCTTATCCCTCAATCAATGCCAGTTGTCAATTGTTCCTGCTTGGAGCCACTGCTCTTTTGGATTTCCCTGACACTCTGTCCAGTTCAGCAAAGATAAGTCCTTGCTTGTCCTTTTGCAGTCCACTTGTTGTGGACTTTATTGTTCAGCACATCCTATGTTTTGCTCATTTGTCCAGCTTATCAGTATGAATCTATTCAGCTAAGCTGGAAGCTCTGGGCTGCAGATTTTGCCCTCCACACCTTTAGTCAGGTGTGTAGATTTTTGCATATCTCTGCGGTGGACTTTTTCTAGTTTTTATTACTGACCGCACAGTGTGCTTTCCTTACTATCTATCTAGCTAGAAGTGGCCTCCTTTGCTAAATCTTGTTTCATACTACGTATGTCATTTCCTTCTCCTCTCACAGTCAATATTTGTGGGGGGCTGTCCTATCCTTTGGGGATTTTCTCTGAGGCAAGATAGCTTTCCAGTTTCTATCTTTAGGGGTAGCTAGTTCTCCGGCTGTGACGAGGTGTCCAGGGAGTGACAGGAACATCCCACGGCTACTGCTAGTGTTGTGTTAAGATCAGGAACTGCGGTCTGTATAGTTACCACCTGCTCAGAGCTAGTCGCATGTCGCTCCTAAATTACCAGTCCATAACAGGGCAACTTTGCAGGACGCGTTTTTTCTCCAAAATGACGCATTGTGACAGTTCCAAAACAAAGGAAATGTGAAAGAGGCCTTACATAGACCATTGCCAGCCAGCTAAATAGCCATGGGATCACCTTGAAAGGGAGACCCCGGGAGGATGCCTTGCAGGCCCAGCCTGTGATTGGGACTGCTGGGCAATCTTAAATTTGCATTGGGACAACTCAGCATGCCCCAGTCCCTGATTTGGTGGATGAACTATCCTTAATTAGCATGAGGATAGTCAGCTTGCTCTAGTCCCTGACTGGGTGGCAGGGATATCCTATTCCCAATACTGACAACCCATCATGCCCCTACAATAGTCTTCCCCAGCATTGAGAGAATAAATGTTGTCTAAGCACAAAATACATATTGCAAGGTAGCCCGTGTTTGCTCAAATTTGCAGAAACAGCTTAATGTGGACAGTTCAATGTGTATAGCAATGTCTACTTCAGAGATCTATGTAGGTTATATATTTTTCAAAGAAATCTTTTAGGTTACTTGGACCTAAAAGGTGGAGAAACACATAATGCAAATTACAAGGTAGGCAAATCTTATCTAAATTTACAGAATCAGCTGATTTTAGTCTATTGTATATGATAACCTTTAAGAGTAACCTGTCGGAAACTTTTATCCACACCCAGAAACCATTAATATAATTGTGTTGCCCTTCAAACGATAAGGAAGTTAATTCCTTTATTACCCTAAAGTGCTTCTCCAGCAGTGAGAAATCATATTTCGAAATTGTGTGTGGAAGAGCATTGGGACATGATGGTGAACTTCTACCTTCTCAGTCTCACACTGTATTTCCTATCTAGTTGCATCCACCCCTGGCTGATTGAGACGTCAGTTGGCTTGTACAGAAAGTAAACAACCTGTCAATCAGCTAGGTAGGATATAGAGAGTGAGGCTAAGAATAACAAAATGTGCACTGTTACACCCCAATACATCTCCAGACATAACTTAACCCCTTAACGACCTATGACGTGGTGTGTCTGTCATCGGTTGCCTCCCCCTCTTTGGTGCAGATGCCGGCACATGACAGTTGTTAAGTAGTTAAATGCCACTGTCAATATCTGACAGCAGCATTTAACTTACGCAAACCGGATATGCATCTTAGCTCTGCCTATCGGCGCCTATGTCACATGACTGTGGGTTGCCTGTGGTTGGCATGACAACCATGGGTCTGCAGGAGATCCCTGTGGTTGAAATTGCCGAACTTCTATGAGTGCTGCCTGGTGGTCATAGCATATGAGCATTTTTGTTACACATAGCAGGGCAGCCTGCTATGTGTAACACAATCGATCAGATTATCGCAACTTCTAGTCCACCATGGAGACTATTGAAGCAAAAAAATAAATAAAAAAATATAAAAAAAAATATATAAAAGTTCAAATCACCCCCTTTGCCCCTTTCAACATAAAACAATTAAAAAAATACACATAATTGGTCTCGCCGTGTTCAGAATTGACCAAAAAATTGAGACATTATAGGTCTCAGAAAATGGCTAATTATTATTATTTTTGTTTTTTTTAAAAAAATTTTGGATTTTTTTTCACTATAAATAAAAACCTATACATGTTTGGTATCTACAAACTGGTAATGACCTAGAGAATCATAATGGAAGGTCAGTTTTAGCATTTAGTGAACATGAAAAAAAAAAAGAAGAGAAACATTTGTGGAATTGCACTCTTTTTGCAATTTCCCCGCACTTAGAATTTTTTTCCCATTTTCTATTACACAATATGGTAAAAGCAATGGTGTCATTCAAAAGCAAAACTCGTCCAGCAATAAGAAGCCCTCACATGGCCATATTCACAGAAAAATAAAAAAGTTATGGCTCTGGGAAGAAGGTGAGCAAAAAATGGAAACGCAAAATGGAAATACTCCTGGTCTTTAAGGGGCTAAAAAGGCAACTTCTCCTGTCAAGCAGTCACAGCTGCAGCTTAAATTCCTTCTTTTTTATCTTTATTTTTTTCTCTCTTCTTTTTTCCCTCGACTGATGGTCCATATTCTTATTAGCTCATCAAGAAGGAATAACACCTCTAAATAAATATACCTTTTATTACTAATTAAAAAAACACACACTACAAAATGTGAAAAACCAAAGAAAAAATGAAAAAATCTATTACTGATCTGTAATTATTGGTAAGTACAACAGCATAAGTGTGAATAGGCCTAAATGACCCTAGTTCACCCAAGCTGAAAACCTTCCTAACAGCGGAGGTTGGCACCCTCTTGATACGCAAATGGCGCCCCCGCTCAACGGCGGCTCTCCCTAAAATCGCTAGGTGACCCTAAAATAGATTATCACGGAAAAAACACACGATGATAATACAATACCAATCCAACAATAAAACTTTCTGTGGAGTACTACGAAAGTCAAACCCAGGAATAAAGGTAGGGGTTTAATTGTGATACTAAGCCACCATAATAACAACAATGAGAAGTACCAAAAAATCACAAATTAAGAAACTTATTTTTGGTGGTTAGTTTTTAACTTTAGGGGGGAGACATAGGGATGATTATATTCCTTGCCCTCCACAATCCCTATTTACAGAGTCCCTTCCTGACTGCGGAGGTTGGCACCCTATCATAACAAACAAACGGCGCCCCTGCTCACCGACGGCTCACCCTAAAAAACTCTATAGCTTACCCTTTGATTTGTTACTTATAAGATGGGGATAGGTCAAGGGAAAAAGGGGTTTATAAATCGATACACCCCGAATATCTCAAAGTGGGCTGCCAATCAGTAACCCCTCTAAGCTAATATAACCACTCCAGGCATAGTGTATGGTGATATTATGATAGATTAGATATAGCAAATCCACAAAGCAACGTCCTTTGCCACATGATCACCTATAGTGCAAAGTTTCTTTAGTCAGTGGCAAAAAGGGAAAAAATTCAATATGTAACCAGAATCCATAAGTGACATAGGATTAACATCCCATTAGGTCTCAATAACTCAAGAGTGTCACTACATACTAAAACGTGGCAGCCTAAATCATTCATAACTCTATTGCACCATGCCCAGACAGATCAGTAGTCTGAACAATTTCAAGGTAAAATGTATCTTATATCTGCTAGATTAGCATTGCCTCTGCCTAATCAGCATCACTTTGAATAATACAAGGCTCATTTACTCAGTGGCAAAATGATCAGACATTTAGGATGTAAACAAAATCTGAAAATATAACATCCCCTTAAATCTCTTTTTCTTATAGTGATGTTACTGCATATCAACATAGCAGGCCACACAGATCACAATTAGCGATATTGCTGCATATTAATGTGACAGCCCACATAAATCACCACTCTATTGCACTATGCCCAAACATGTCAGCAATCTGGCAATTTCAGAGCATGTTAAAGTGAGATTCCAGATTTGGATATAACATTTGTATACAAGAGTGTTACTGTTTTACAAAGCAATTTTGATGACTTGAGATATAGCGTTCACAGAGAACTCAAGATACTTATTGCATTGATGACGTCTTATTGTCCTGAAAGTATACTTGAAAGTAGATTCCTGGCCGCCCAAAAACACCTGAATTTGCCCCGCATTTGGGAAATGTTTACTTTTGTCCTCATAATTGTGACTGATGTGCCATATCATCACAATGTGGTGTCAAAGACTCTGTATTTGTCACTTTGAATTTGGTCTTACAACTGGTGTTTTTTCAGTCTACGTGTATATTAATAAGTGTGAGTGCGTTTACAGCCACATGGTACCTCCCTTTTGTTTGTGTGTTGGTTTACATGATGTGGTCACAGTCATATAATCAGTGTTACGCGATCGCAGGTTATAATGCAGAGGTTCTGTTGTCAATATTAACATCATTCCATTATCCCGGACAATGTCATTTGAGGCTATGCTGTCTAAACTTAAAGAGTAACTGTCTTTCTAATATTTATTTATCAGTTAAAATTTGTAAAGGACAAGGCAGTTGCTACTGATAATATTCTATGTGAAAGCAGAAGGAGGACAGGGTAGGTGCACATTGACACTAAATGCTGTGGATTGGATGCTGCGTACTTGTGCAGAGGCCAACCCGCAACGTCCAGATGTTACAGCATAGTGGATGGGATTTCAAGAAATTCCATGCCCACTAGGCGTCCAGAAACACCCACTGATCTCCTGCGGCGATGGACATTTCCAGGTCACAGCAGTCTATTTATCTTGTGGAGACGCGAGCATCCGCAAAATTAATTTCACCCGTGCAATGTACTGGACGCGGTGAATCCGCATGGTTCAATGAACACATGTGGAATCACCTGCGTTAAATAGCCGGCAGTGCTTTCGATGCAGTGGACATGTGCTGTCTATTACTGAACGTTTGCACATACCCTTAAAGATAGAGCTCCTCCCTCTTCTCCTTCTCATCTACATTGAATCTTATCAGCACCAACTGTCATCTCTAGAGTTGAGCGAATTTGTTCTGGTTCCCTCGAATAAGCTGCAGAGGGAACCCGGCTTCCTAGATCAAGCCGGCCAGTCAGCTGATCGGCGCCGCAGCTGCATGTGTCGCGGCTGTGTCAGTCACAGCATATGCATGGAGAGCCCAACAAACAGATAGATACGGCCAAAATGTTGCCATGTGTTGTTGCTATGTGTTTTTAAGGATGGAATAAAAGTCTCAAATCTTATAAGATGTTTTACTTACCTGCTACTCTTCAAGAAAATTTCTTCCACATATCCTGAATCTACCTGAATCTGCTCTCTGAAGTACGTCCATCTGAGTAAATGTTATAGAGTAAAAAATTATTTTAGGGTTGTAAAGTGAGCGTACTGTGACTATACAATACATAAAAGGCAATATTACTGTAAACGCTAAAAATGTAAGGTGCTTATGTCCTACCTCTCCATTTGCCAAAAAGGTCCTCATCTGAACAGGGAGTAAATAGGAAACCAGGCGTAGCTCGGAATTAAAACCTTGTATAGGAAAGATGGGTGGATAAGGATGCTCTGGAAGGGGCCAGGGGTACATATAGTGGTTAGAGAAATGGTCACCTTGATGTGGTTGAATGGCTTTTGCACTCTTTGATCATAAAACGCTAACCAAATACATTACGTTTATAACATTTACAGCAGCATTGAAGTTCATGTATTTATTAATTGGAGTGTGCTGATGCATTGTGTATGTATAGGTGCATCTCACAAAATTTATCATCAAAAAAGTTAATTTATTTCAGTTCTTCAATACCAAAAGTGAAACTCATATATTAGATAGCCATTACAAATAGAGTGATCTATTTCAAGTGTTTATTTCTGTTAATGTTGATGATTATGGCTTACAGCCAATGAAAACCCAAAAGTCATTCTCAGTAAATTAGAATACTTTATAACATCAGCTTGAAAAAATGATTTTAACATCCGAAATGTTGGCCTACTGAAAGGTATGTTTAGTAAATGCACTCAATACTTGCTCGGGGTTCCTTTTACATCAATTACTGCATCAATGTGGGGTGTCATGGAGGCGATCAGCCTGTGGCACTGCTAAGGTGTTATGGAAGCCCAGGCTGCTTTGTTAGTAGTCTTCAGCTCGTCTGCATTGCTGGGTCTGGCATCTCTCATCTTCCTCTTGACAATACTCCATAGATTCGCTATGGGTCGGTAAGGTCAGACGAATTTGCTGGCCAATCAAACACAGTGATGCTGTTGCTTTTAAACTAGGTATTGGTATTTTTGGCAGTGTGGAAAGGTGCCAAGTCCTGCTGGAGATTGAAATTTCCATCTCCAAAAAGCTTGCCAGCCCAGGGAAGTATAAAGTGCTCTAAAATTTCCTGATAGATGGCTGTACTGACTTTCGTCTTGATAAAACACAGTGTACCTATAACAGCAGATGACATGGCTCACTAAACTATCACTGATTGTGGAAACTTCACACTAGACCTCAAGCAGCTTGGATTGCCTGTCTCTCCACTCTTCCTCCAGACTCTGGGACCTTGATTTCCAAGGTCTAATGTGAAACATTCACAATCAATGATGGTTTCGGGAGCCGTGTCATCTGCTGGTGTAGGTACACTGTCCAAAGTCAGCGTAGCCGTCTACCAGGAAATTTTAGCGTACTTCATGATTCCCTCTGCCAACAAGCTTTTTGGAGATGGAAATTTAATTCTCCAGCAGCACTTGGCACCTGTCCACACTGCCAAAAGTACCAATACCTGGTGTAAAAACAACAGTATCACTGTGATTGATTGGCCAGCAAACTCGTCTGACCTTAACCCCATAGATAATCTATGGGGTATTGTCAAGAGGAAGATGAGAGACACCAGACCCAACAATGCAGACGAGCTGACGGCTGCTATCAAAGCAACCTGGGGCTTCCATAACACCTCAGCAGTGCCACAGGCTGCTCACTTCCATGCCACGCAGCATTGATGCAGTAATTGATGCAAAAGGAGCCCCGACCAAGTATTGAGTGCATTTACTGAACATACATTTCAGTAGGCCAACATTTCGGATTTTAAAGTCATTTTTTTCAAGCTGGTGTTATAAAGTATTCTAATTTACTGAGATAATGACTTTTGGGTTTTCATTGGCTGTAAGCCATAATCATCAACATTAACAGAAATTAACACTTGAAATACATGATTCTATTTGTATTGACTCTATATAATATATGAGCTTCACTTTTTGTATTGAAGAACTTAAATTAACTTTTTGATGATATTTCTAATTTTGTGAAATGCACATGTATATGTTTGTACAGTGGCATGTAAAAGGTTGAGCAACCCTGGTCAAAATGACTGTTATTCTGTTATTGTGAAAAGTTATGCAAGGTAAAGATTAAATGACCTCTAAAAGGTCTAAAGTAAAGATGACACATTTAATTTGCATTTTAGGAAAAAAATACTGTATATAAATTGTCATTTTTTTACATTTAAAAAACTACAAAAAAGAAAATGGGCCAGTGCAAAAGTTTGGGCACCCTTGAAGATTTGTATGCTCAGATAACTTCGACTAAGGTTTCACCAACTATTAACATTGGGGGGCGGAGCAATCATGCTTTGAGGTTGTTTTACAGCCAATGGTAGGGGGAACATTTCATGGGTAAAGGAAAGAATGGATTTAATGAAATTTCAACAAATTCTTGATGCAAACATAACACCATCTGCAAAAAAGCTGAAGATGAAAGAAAGGAGGATGACTTCTACAAATGGATAATGATCCTAAACACACAGCTCATGTTCCTTTTTGTAATTTTGAAAATGTAAAAGATGAAAATATATACTGTATATTTTTTGCTTAAATTACAAAGGAAATGTGCCATCTTTAACTTTAGGCCATGTAGAGATCATTTCATCTCCAACTTGCTTACTGTTCACAATAACAGTAACTTTGATCAGGGGTGCCCAAACTTTTACATGCCACTGTATCACTGTATATTCGTTACATAGCGTATTTGTACACCTGTGCATTAATTTAATACTAAAGGGGCGGTGGTCCTATTTTTCTTTTTTGTAGTACATATCGGGGAGTGTGGCCCCCTCCAGGTCTCAGCACCCTTATCCACCAATCTTTACCATACAAGGATTTACTTACTAGCTATACCTGGTTTCCCTTTCACTCCCCATTCAGATGAGGCCTGGTATGGTACAAGGAGAGGTAGGACATATAGTCGTTAGGGACCATCCATATTAGAAGGTACACCTTGATGTGGTTGGATAGCTTTTGCGCTCTTTGATCAACAATTGCTAACTAAGTACCTTATGTTTGAAACGTTTACAGCAATATTGGAGTTCATATGTTCATTAGTTGCAGTGTTCCAACGCATTGTGCACCTGTGCATTAATGTAATACTAAACGTGTGCGGCTCCTATTTCTTCTTTTTTATTTTTTGCAAATTGAGCATACATCATGTAAGATAATGACTATTGTACTGCTCCAGCAAGTAATTTTCTATAAAGAAGAAATACGGTAGTATTTTAACCCCTTTCTGCCAGCTGATGGAATAGTACGTCAGCTCCGGCGGTGAGCCCACATCAAAGCCGCGACATGTCAGCTGTTTTGTACAGTTGACATGTGCGCGCAATCAGCGCGTGCGGAATCGCGATCCGCCCGAGCCCATTAACTAGTTAAATGCCGCTGTCAAACGCTGACAGCGGCATTTAACTAGCGTTCCCAGCCGCGCGGCCGGAAGTGCTCGCACTGCTGAACCCCGTCACATGATTGGGGGTCAGCGGTGCATTGCCATAACAACCAGAGGTCTCCTTAAGACCTCTATAGTTGTTGATGGCCGATTGCTTTGAGCGCCGCCCTGTGGTCGGCGTTCAAAGCACACCTGCATTTCTGCTACATAGAGGTGATCTGTGCTTCACCTCTATGTAGCAGAGGCGATCGTGTAGTGCATGCTTCTAGCCTCCTATGGAGGCTATTGAAGCATGCCAAAATGAAAAAAAAAGTGTTTAAAAATATAAAAAAATTAAAAATATATAAAAGTTCAAATCACCCCCCTTTCGCCCAATCAAAATAAAACAATAAAAAAATCAAACCTACACATATTTAGTATCGCCGAGTTCAGAATCGCCCGATCTATCAATAAAAACAAAGGATTAACCTGATCGCTAAATGGCATAGCGAGAAAAAAATCAAAACGCCAAAATTACGT
Source organism: Ranitomeya variabilis (assembly GCF_051348905.1). NCBI lineage: Eukaryota > Metazoa > Chordata > Amphibia > Anura > Dendrobatidae > Ranitomeya > Ranitomeya variabilis. The sequence continues at coordinate 818,790,358 of NC_135232.1, read as the reverse complement.
TTTTTTGGTCGCCGCAACATTGCATTAAAATGCAATACCGGGCGATCAAAAGAACGTATCTGCACCGAAATGGTATTATTAAAAACGCCAGCTCGGCACGCAAAAAATAAGCCCTCACCCGACCCCAGATCACGAAAATTGGAGACGCTATGGGTATCGGAAAATGGCGCAATTTTTTTTAGCAAACTTTGGAATTTTCTTTTTACCACATAGATAAAAAAGGACCTAGACATGTTTGGTGTCTATGAACTCGTAATGACCTGGAGAATCATAATGGCAGGTCAGTTTTAGCATTTGGAGAACCTAGCAAAAAAGCCAAACAAAAAACAAGTGTGAGATTGCACTTTTTTGAAATTTCATCGCACTTGGAATTTTTTTCCCGTTTTCTGTTACACGGCATGGTAAAACCAATAGTATCGTTCAAAAGTACATCTCGTCCCGCAAAAAATAAGCCCTCACATGGCCATATTGACAGTAAAATAAAAAAGTTATGGCTCTGGGAAGGAGGGGGGCGAAAAACGAAAGCGAAAAAAGCTCCCGGGATGAAGGGGTTAAAGGGTTGATATTGTCTTCTAGGATTTTGCTGGAATCCTACCTATAAATATTTCATAAGACACACAGCCATGTACAAGGAATGGCTATTAGGTTGATGATCGTGTCATTTCCAAGTTCAGTAAATTACCATATTTAGGGCTATGCCTCAGTGTTTTCACCAGAAAAGTGGTGTAAAACATTTTGAAAAGTAAAAACTCTAATTTAATAACATTGCTAATAATAAATCAAGCAAGTGCATAACAATATAGTAAATGCTGTATTACTTTTTTAATGTTCCTTATAGGGTAACTATCCAAGATCTCCTGTATAATAACAAAGGATAGAGTTTTTGCTATACACTATGTGGCTTTTGGCTGAAGGTGCAGGACCCGTATCATTAGATTTCAAAGGGGGCAGTGGCTTTTATATTTAAAGTATTTATTTAAAACATTTCTGCCATGTTCCTATATCAATTTTACCCTGCCATAGATGTATTAAGTAGAAAGTTTATTCTTGTGGAGAGTGCCAAGTTGGGGTACGGAGACTTTTAGGCAATGCAATGCAACTCTGGAAATGTAAATATGTTAAAAAGTCTCTTGAGCGTGGCCATGACGATATTTAATTTCCCAGGGGACCAGTGCATGTCTATAATTCTACCTAGACATACCGGAAACTTTCCACAGAGAAACTTCATCCCTTAATATGCCTGTCAGAGGTCTCTCACCCAGTCAAAACAGATCTCTTGTTTGCACTGATGAGGGGCAAACACCTTAAAACGCATGTCTGCAAACTGAGTTTGTGGTTTAGCTGCTTAGCCTAAGACATGCAACAATACTATTTAAAGGATTGCTATTGACTTTAGAATTGCTACACCCCATAGGTGGTACTTGAGTTCCAGTTTATTTTTTTAGTATAGTCTCCTGTGTATGACTATTTACACCTACTTAGTTACAATGGGGTACAAAACTTTCTGTAATACATGCAATATTCCCCATAGTATCCCCTCATATCTGCCTTATTTGAAATACTAAAATCAGGGGTGCACCAGGCTGATATGTAAAGGATTTGCGAACTCCCAAAAATGCTGATTATTTTACCAAATATCTGTTTGCAGGGAGAGCTATTGACTTTAGCTTAGCTTCAGCTAGCTAAGAATGTGCAACTCCTGCAATATACAGTCTGTCACTGTACTGTGAGTCCTTGACATTTACACCACAATGGAAACCCGTCCAGTCAAGAAAAAGTCACAATGTCACACCGATCAAACAAAACAGCATGGAAAAACTGGAAGGATCCTTACCTTCTCTTCGTAGGTGAGCTTTTCCTGCAGAACCATCTAGGATTTCACCTAAAGATCTTCCATGTACGGAGAACGCTGCTCTTGTCTGAGATCTACCTGATGGAATGAAGACTGCGTGCGCCACACATCACAATTATTCCTGCATTCCATCTGCTGTGATGTCATAAAAGGAAGAAGCCTATGATGTCATCAACTGAAGGTAGAAGCCTGAGAGTGCTGTAGCTGAAAATCAAAAGAAATTCCTAATTTATACTGCACTGACTAATGTGATTCATTTAACTTCTAAAATGAACAGGAAAATGTAAACTGACAAAAAACAAAAACTGATTTGCACTTTATAGCCAACGATCACAACTCAGCTTCCATTTTTTATCACAGGTACATAGTTACTAGTGATGAGCGAGTGTGCTCGTTACTCGAGATTTCCGAGTAGGGTGATCTTCGAGTATTTTGGGCGTGCTTGGAGATTTAGTTTGTGTCGCCAAAGCTGCATGATTTGTGGCTGCTAGACAGCCTGAACACATGCAGGGGTTGCCTGTTTGTTAAGAAATCCCCACATGTATTCAGGCTGTCTAGCAGCCGCAAATCATGCAGCTGCGGCGTCACAAGCTAAATCTCTGAGCATGCCCAAAATACTTGGAGATCACCCGAGCATGCTTGGAAATCTCGAGTAACGAGCACACTGTCTCATCACTAATAGTTACATAGGTTGAAAAAAGATCAAGTTCAACCTTTCAGCCATACATGATGCTCCATATATAAAGGGCCCCATATAATGCTCCATATAGTATAGGATGGGCCCCATATATTGCTCCATTCAGAATTGACCCCATATAATGCTCCAAACAGAAAAGTCCCCATATAATGCTCCACATATAATGGCCCCCATATAATGCTCCATATATAATGGATCCCATATGATGCTACATATATAATGGGCCCCATATGATGCGCCTCATATAATGCTCCAAATATCATGGGCCCAATATATGATGCTCCAGTGTATGATGGGCCCATATAATGCTCCAGTGTATGATTAGCCCCATATATGATGCCCCAATGTATAATGGGCCCCATATATTCTGGGTCATTCCATATCAAGTGATCCAAATATGAATATTTTTTTTACCTTACGTCTTTAGATTTTTTTTATTTTTTATTTTTATGAAGTACAACTTTAGTTAATTACAAATTAAAAGTTTGGAATGTTTTTCTTCATCAGTTAATTTTTTACAGATTTTTAAAGTTTTGAAAAAGCATGGATTTTGGCCTGGTATGGCTTTACATTTTTTATCATATCTCGGGCTAGAATTAAGATATAGAGGTGGGAGAGGCATCATTTTTCTCAGAACGGTACCGGCTTTCATTTGATATGTCACAAGACTATGTTTCTTTATATTTTGTTTTGGAGAAATCAAATTAAAAATTTTGATGCGCAATTCTGAAAAAAACGTATTTTTTAAAATTGTGAAAACATGCATGTGTTTTATGTGTGTCCTTGTTTATATTTGTACAGGGATTCAACTTGGGATCTATCACATTTGTATTTTTTTTTTAAGCCTTGAATCATCTGATTTTATGTTTGTTCCTTTTTTCTTTTCAAATTACAACTTATTGCATTCAACATTTATATGTAACAATAAAGAAACACAAAAAACAACTACCAAAGTGCCAGAATAAATGCATCTTAATCATCATAACAACTTCCTCAGCATTTTTAACCTGAATTCTTTGAACAAGCCAAAAGATAAAAGGTGATCATATCCTCAAGTGTGATTTTCTAAATACAGTATCGTCCTAATTATATGTTACAAACGAGATGAGAAGAACCAATATTTCTACCACCTATTTATACATGGAACAATTTTTTTTCTACTATACCACTAAACATGTCATTTCTGAAGTGTTTAAGAAGAATAGTACAGTAGTTACATCCTCGTACTATAAAATATGAACTAATCAAACAATTAATAGTAGGTTTTTACACTGGCCTGTTATCAGCAATGTGTCCCTTCTAGAGGGTGAAATGTCATCTTGTCCATAAGCGCTCACTAGAAAGGCCGTTTCCTTTTGTGTCAGTATGTGCGGCTGTCATGGTGCTCGGCTCCACCTGAGTTATATCTGATTTTTATTCACTTTTACAATGTCTGATTTTCTTGGATACACAAAGGACGGCGCTGGACCAGAAAGTGCAGAAAAGTCACTTCTACATCTTCATTTTCACAATCTTTGGAGAGTCCAGTAGCTGTCAGCGCTAATCATATTCACAGGTCACATAGCCAGTTGTCATCCATGGCCGATCTTGTGCCGCCTTCTACCACTTCATAGACATCACTGTCTTTATTTCCACTACATGGGATGACAGTCCGGTATTGCTGAGTCCTGTGATGGGTTCTGCTTCCTGTAACCGATGTTTTCACAAACTCTCCTCCTCTTCGTAGTCCTGGTTTGTACAATACATGAACTGGATGGTAAGAATATTTTTCTCCCTCCATTTGAGGAGCTGCCTGGGTGATAAGATTTGGTGTGAATACGGTCTGTGGAGGCAGGAGCTGCCGGCCTGTCATCTGCTCTGCAGTCACCGTCTACCCCTGGTCATCCTCAGCCCTAACAAAGCTTCTCCTCTGTCCTCTCCTGTTTCTAAGTGGTAACATAATAAAATAATACAGTAATATCTAGCAATCATGGAATATTTGGTAAATCTAGACCCCACACTGTTAGACCACAAGCTGAGCAGATCTGAAATCAAGATTTTTGAACTGACACTGTAATAGTTTTATTTTTTAAAATATGATCCCATCAAGATCCCATCTTATATTTTGGTACAGATGTGAATAGGAGTATAACAGGCACATGTGCAGTTTTTGAAATTTTTAAATTAAACGTTTTTTTCGGAAATGCGTTTTAAAATTTTGCGCTTGCGTTCGCATAGGTAAAATATTATCAAAGATACTCTTGTGACATATCTGGTGAAAGCCTGTACAGTTCTGAGTAGAATGGTGTTTATTTTGTTTCTCTATCTCTTTTCTAGCCCGAGTTATGGGGAGAAATGTAAAGGCAGGCAACACCGAAATTCGCACTTTTTCCGAACTTTGAAAATCAATAAAAAATAAAAAAAAAAATCTAGAATTTTTTTTTGCTTCACATTTTGCATTCTCTGACACACTATTACCAAATAACAAAATCTCAAAAGAATTAAAAATATAGTGGTAAAAATCATTGGTTCACTTGACATGGAATGACCCCGCTCCATATATGATAGGCCCCATATATGATGCTCCAGTGTATAATGGTCACCATATATGATGCTCCAGTGTATGATTGGCCCCATATATGATGCCCCAGTGTATAATGGGCCCCATATATTGCTCCATATATGATAGGCCCCAAATATGATGCTCCAGTGTATAATGGGCCCCATATATGATGCTCCAGTGTATAATGGTCACCATACATGATGATCCGGTGTATAATGGGCCCCATATATGATGATCCAGTGTATGATGGGCCCCATATATGATGCTCCAGTGTATAATGGGCCCCATACATGATGATCCAGTGTATGATGGGCCCCATATATGATGTTCCAGTGTATAATGGGCCCCATATATGATGCTCCAGTGTATAATGGTCACCATACATGATGATCCCGTGTATGATGGGCCCCATATATGATGTTCCAGTGTATGATGGGCCCCATATATGATGCTCCAGTGTATAATGGGCCCCATACATGATGATCCAGTGTATAATGGGCCCCATATATGATGATCCAGTGTATGATGGGCCCCATATATGATGTTCCAGTGTATAATGGGCCCCCTTTATGATGCCATATAATTTTATTTTATCACAGTTTTATTTGTTTGATTTCTTACACTTATGTAACTACAACGGGATTTTCAACTTCCTGTAACACATGCAAAATCTCCCATATTATCCCCTCATATCCATCATATTTGACATAACTAAAATCAGAGGTGCACCAGGCTAATATGTAAAGGAATACAAACGCCCAAAAATGCTGATTTTTTTATCATATAACTGCTTGCAGAGAGAGCTATCAATTTGAGCTTACTGTGTAAAGAAAGTGCAACTCCTGCAATATACAGTCTGTCACTGTACTGTGAGTCTTTGGCATTTACACCACAATGGAAACCCGTCCAGTCAAGAAAAAGTAAAAATGTCACACCGATCAAACAAAAGAGCATGGAAAACTGGAAGGATCCTTACCTTCTCTTCGTAGGTGAGCTTTTCCTGCAGAACCATCTAGGATTACCACCTAAAGATCTTCCATGTACGGAAAACGCTGCTCTTGTCTGAGATCTACCTGATGGAATGAAGACTGCGTGCGCCACACATCACAATTATTCCTGCATTCCATCAGCTGTGATGTCATAAAAGAAGGAAGAAGCCTATGATGTCATCAACTGAAGGTAGAAGCCTGAGAGTGCTGTAGCTGAAAATCAAGAGAAATTCCTAATTCATACTGCACTGACTAATGTGATTCATTTAACTTCTAAAATGAACAGAAAAATATAAACTGACCGAAAACAAAAACTGATTTGCTGTTTACAGCCAACAATCACAACTCAGCTTCCATTTTTTTTATCATAGCTACTAGTGATGAGCAAGTATTTTGGGCGTGTTTGAAAATTTAGTTTGTGTCGCCACAGCTGCATGATTTGTGGCTGCTAGACAGCCTGAACACATGCAGGGATTGCCTGTTTGTTAGGAAATCTCTACAAGTATTCAGGCTGTCTAGCAGCCGCAAATCAGGCATCTGCGGCTACACAAACTAAATCTCCGAGCACGCCCAAAATACTCGGAGATCACCCGAGCATGCTCGGAAATCTCGAGTAACGAACATACTCTCTCATAACTAATAGTTACATAGGTTGAAAAAAGACCTAGGTCGATCAAGTTCAACCTTTCTCCACCAATTGTATTTTTTGTCACTAAATTAACTATAACCCGCAATGTTATGTGTATTGAGGAAATCATCCAGCTCTTTTTTAAAAGCTGTTATAGTGTCTGCCATTACTATCTCTTGTGGTCGGGCATTCCACAGTCTGACTGCTCTAACTGTAAAGAATCCTCTCCTATTTAGCTGACGGAATTGCCTTTCTTCCACCCGCAATGAATGCCCCCACATGCTACAATTCATGATGCACAGATATGGCAGAGAAATATAGATATAGTACAACGCCAAAGATTCCACTTCTTACATTAAGGGTGACATATATAGTAAATTCTACAATAGCTCAGAAACTGAACAGTATAGTCTTCCATACAGTATTATGGGCATCATATATTGCTCCATACAGAATAATGAGCCCCATATATTGCTCCATACAGAATAATGAGCCCCATACAATGCTTAATACAGTATTACGGGCACCACATTTTGCTCCATACAGTATTATTGGCACCACATGATGTATATGGGGCCCATTATGCTACAGTGTATAATGGGCCCCATATATGATGCTCCAGTGTATAATGGGCCCCATATATGATGCTCCAGTGTATAATGGTCACCATATATGATGCTCTAGTGTATGACAGTACCCTTATATGATTCTCCATATAGGATGGGCCCCATATATGATGCCATATAATTTTTTTAGCATAGTTTTATTTGTTTGATTTCTTACACTTATTTAGCTACAACGGAATATTCAACTTCCTGTAACACATGCAAAATCTCCTGTATTATCCCCTCACATCCATCATATTTGACATAACTAAAATCAGAGGTGCACCAGGCTAATATGTAAAGGACTACAAACGCCCAAAAATGCTGATTTTTTTATCATATAACTGCTTGCAGAGAGAGCTATCAATTTGAGCTTACTGTGTAAAGAAAGTGCAACTCCTGCAATATACAGTCTGTCACTGTACTGTGAGTCTTTGACATTTACACCACAATGGAAACCCGTCCAGTCAAGAAAAAGTAAAAATGTCACACCGATCAAACAAAAGAGCATGGAAAACTGGAAGGATCCTTACCTGCTCATCGTAGGTGAGCTTTTCCTGCAGAACCATCTAGGATTACCACCTAAAGATCTTCCATGTACGGAAAACGCTGCTCTTGTCTGAGATCTACCTGATGGAATGAAGACTGCGTGCGCCACACATCACAATTATTCCTGCATTCCATCAGCTGTGATGTCATAAAAGAAGGAAGAAGCCTATGATGTCATCAACTGAAGGTAGAAGCCTGAGAGTGTTGTAGCTGAAAATCAAGAGAAATTCCTAATTTATACTGCACTGACTAATGTGATTCATTTAACTTCTAAAATGAACAGAAAAATATAAACTAACAAAAAACAAAAACTGATTTGCTGTTTATAGCCAGCAATCACAACTCAGCTTCCATTTTTTTATCATAGTTACTAGTGATGAGCGGGTATTTTGGGCATGCTTGGAGATTTAGTTTGTGTCGCCACAGCTGCATGATTTGTGGCTGCTAGACAGCCTGAACACATGCAGGGATTGCCTGTTTGTTAGGAAATCTCTACATGTATTCAGGCTGTCTAGCAGCCGCAAATCAGGCATCTGCGGCTACACAAACTAAATCTCCGAGCACGCCCAAAATACTCGGAGATCACCCGAGCATGCTCGGAAATCTCGAGTAACGAACATACTCCCTCATAACTAATAGTTACATAGGTTGAAAAAAGACCTAGGTCGATCAAGTTCAACCTTTCTCCACCAATTGTATTTTTTGTCACTAAATTAACTATAACCCGCAATGTTATGTGTATTGAGGAAATCATCCAGCTCTTTTTTAAAAGCTGTTATAGTGTCTGCCATTACTATCTCTTGTGGTCGGGCATTCCACAGTCTGACTGCTCTAACTGTAAAGAACCCTCTGTTGTGAATTGAACTTTTTGGCTCCCTCTTGTGGTCACTAGCGACATGACACTTTGATTTTCTTTCCCCAGCTTGGTACCCACCTGGTTCGTTAGTCCAGGGGTGTTGCTATTTAAACTCCCTGGATTCTCAGTCTGGTGCCTGGCATCGTTGTAATCAGTTCCTTTCTGTTGCTCCTGTCTGCTGGTCCTGGTTCTTTGCAAAATAAGCTAAGTCCTGCTTCCTTATTTTTTGGTTATTTGCATTGCTCTTATTTTTGTCCAGCTTGTACTAAATGTGATTCCTGATATTGCTGGAAGCTCTAGGGGGCTGATATTCTCCCCCCGTGCCGTTAGACGGTTCGGGGGTTCTTGAATATTCAGCGTGGAAATTTTGATAGGGTTTTTGCTGACCGTATAAGTCATCTTCCTATATTCTGCTATTAGTCAGTGGGCCTCTCTTTGCTAAAACCTAGTTCATTCTTACGTTTGTCTTTTCTTCTTACCTCACCGTTATTATTTGTTGGGGGCTTGTATCCAACTTTTGGGGTCTTTTCTCTGGAGGCAAGAAAGGTCTATTGTTTCCCTTTAGGGTTAGTTAGTTCTCCGGCTGGCGCGAGACGTCTAGAACCAACGTAGGTACGTTCCCCGGCTACTGCTATTTGTTGTGCTAGGATCAGTTATACGGTCAGCCTAGTTACCACTGCCCTATGAGCTGGTTTTTTGTGTGTGCAGACTTGGTAATAACCTCTGAGACCCTCTGCCATTGGGGTCATAACACCCTCTCCCATTTAGCTGACGTAATTGCCTTTCTTCCACGCGTAATGAATGACCCCACATGCCACAAGTCATGATGCACAGATATGGCAGAGAAATATAGATATAGTACAACGCCAAAGATTCCACTTCTTACATTACATGAGTGACATATATAGTAAATTCTACAATAGCTCAGAAACCGGACAGTATAGTCTTCCATACAGTATTATGGGCATCATCTATTGCTCCATACAGAATAATGAGCCCCATATACTGCTCCATACAGAATAATGAGCCCCATATAGTGCTCCATACAGTATAATGAGCCCCATATAGTGCTCCATACAGTATAATGAGCCCCATACAATGCTCCATACAGTATTATGGGCACCACATGATGTATATGGGGGCCCATTATGCTACAGTGTATATTGGGCCCCATATAAGATGCTCCAGTGTATAATGGGCCCCATATATAATGCTCCAGTGTATATAATGGACACCCATCTCAAGGAGGATCACAAGGAAATGGACAGCATGTGACTTAAATATGAGTGTCTGAGCAAAGGGTCTGAATACTTATGACCATGTGATATTTCAGTTTTTTTTTAATAAATTTGCAAAAATTTCTACATTTCTGTTTGTTTTTTTTCAGTCAAGACTGCAGACTGTACATTAATGTGAAAAAAAATAAACTTTTTTTAATTTACCAAATGGCTGCAATGAAACAAAGAGTGAAAAATTTAAAGGGGTCTGAATAATTTCCGTACCCACTGTATTTAAATGAGGTGGAATACCCTTGAGTATTTATGATATACAGGTCCTTCTCAAAAAATTAGCATATAGTGTTAAATTTTATTATTTACCATAATGTAATGATTACAATTAAACTTTCATATATTATAGATTCATTATCCACCAACTGAAATTTGTCAGGTCTTTTATTGTTTTAATACTGATGATTTTGGCCTACAACTCCTGATAACCCAAAAAACCTGTCTCAATAAATTAGCATATTTCACCCGTCCAATCAAAGTGTTTTTTAATAACAAACAAAAAAACCATCAAATAATAATGTTCAGTTATGCACTCAATACTTGGTCGGGAATCCTTTGGCAGAAATGACTGCTTCAATGCGGCGTGGCATGGAGGCAATCAGCCTGTGACACTGCTGAGATGTTATGGAGGCCCAGGATGCTTCAATAGCGGCCTTAAGCTCATCCAGAGTGTTGGGTCTTGCGTCTCTCAACTTTCTCTTCACAATATCCCACAGATTCTCTATGGGGTTCAGGTCAGGAGAGTTGGCAGGCCAATTGAGCACAGTAATACCATGGTCAGTAAACCATTTACCAGTGGTTTTGGCACTGTGAGCAGGTGCCAGGTCGTGCTGAAAAATGAAATCTTCATCTCCATAAAGCATTTCAGCCGATGGAAGCATGAAGTGCTCCAAAATCTCCTGATAGCTAGTTGCATTGACCCTGCCCTTGATGAAACACAGTGGACCAACACCAGCAGCTGACATGGCACCCCACACCATCACTGACTGTGGGTACTTGACACTGGACTTCAGGCATTTTGGCATTTCCTTCTCCCCAGTCTTCCTCCAGACTCTGGCACCTTGATTTCCGAATGACATGCAAAATTTGCTTTCATCAGAAAAAAGTACTTGGGACCACTTAGCAACAGTCCAGTGCTGCTTCTCTGTAGCCCAGGTCAGGCGCTTCTGCCGCTGTTTCTGGTTCAAAAGTGGCTTTACCTGGGGAATGCGGCACCTGTAGCCCATTTCCTGCACACACCTGTGCACGGTGGCTCTGGATGTTTCCACACCAGACTCAGTCCACTGCTTCCTCAGGTTCCCCAAGGTCTGGAATCGGTCCTTCTCCACAATCTTCCTCAGGGTCCGGTCACCTCTTCTCGTTGTACAGAGTTTTCTGCCACATTGTTTCCTTCCAACAGACTTACCATTGAGGTGCCTTGATACAGCACTCTGGGAACAGCCTATTTGTTGAGAAATTTCTTTCTGGGTCTTACCCTCTTGCTTGAGGGTGTCAATGATGGCCTTCTTGACATCTGTCAGGTCGCTAGTCTTACCCATGATGGGGGTTTTGAGTAATGAACCAGGCAGGGAGTTTTTAAAAGCCTCAGGTATCTTTTGCATGTGTTTAGAGTTAATTAGTTGATTCAGAAGATTAGGGTAATAGGTCGTTTAGAGAACCTTTTCTTGATATGCTAATTTATTGAGACAGGTTTTTTGGGTTATCAGGAGTTGTAGGCCAAAATCATCAGTATTAAAACAATAAAAGACCTGACAAATTTCAGTTGGTGGATAATGAATCTATAATATATGAAAGTTTAATTGTAATCATTACATTATGGTAAATAATGAAATTTAACACTATATGCTAATTTTTTGAGAAGGACCTGTAGATAGTATGCACTGGCATATTTACAGCTCTGGCAAAAATTAAGAGACCACTGCAAAATGTTCAGTTTGTGTTATTTTTCTCTTTATAGGGATATTTTTGAATAAAATGTAAATTGTTCATTTATTCTATAAACTTCTGACAACATGTCTCTTAATTTCTAAGCAATAAATTTTGCATTTTTTTTCTGAAAAAGAAAAATGGTCAAATTTAAAAAAAAAAAAAAAAACCAGTGCTTTCAGACCTCATATAATGCAAAGAAAACAAGTTCATAATCATTTAGAAACAACAATACTAATGTTTTAACTCAGGTAGAGTTCAGAAATCAATATTTTATGGAATAACCATGATTTTTAATCACAGCTTTCATGTGTCTTGGCATGCTTTTCACCAGTTTTTCACACTGCTTTTGGCGCAAAAATGTAAGCAGTTCTTCTTTGATGGCTTGTGACTAAGATGTAATAAGATATATTAAGATTAGAACGTTAAAACCAACCACTTCAAAAGTGGATCAGATAAAAACAATAACGTGGAGGGAAATGGAGCATCCTCACTCATTGATGAATTGTCGGTGGTCTGGTATCTGGGAAGTCTTAGGTAATTTCCAGGGGCTGTTCAGGGATGGTATCTGATTCTGCCCTTGTGTTTCCCTATGGGGACTGCACTGATTTAACTCCCCTTTGCTCCTGCCCTAACAAGGGCAGTCCATAGCTTAATACTACAACAAATGGCCCTGCACTCTCTGTCCATGAGTCTCATGCGTTGCAACGTGTTTCTTTCATAGGAGTGATCAGGGGACCTATGTACATGGTATAATGGTAATCTGTTCTATAGTGCCAAATAACAGACACTTTTGTCTTCACTACCTCTCAGACAGATCAGTGGGGTAATGGAGTAGAGTATAAATGTTGCGGTGAATCAAATTAGCATCAAAAACATGTGATGGGTCTCATTTAATTGTCCAATGGTATGCCCCAATAGTTAAAAAAATATACAGTACAGACCAAAAGTTTGGACACACCTTCTCATTTAAAGATTTTTCTGTATTTCCATGACTATGAAAATTGTAAATTCACATTGAAAGCATCAAAACAAAGAATTAACACATGTGGAATTATATACTTAACAAAAAAGTGTGAAACAACTGAAAATATGTATTATATTCCAGGTTCTTCAAAGTAGCCACATTTTGCTTTGATGACTGCTTTGCACACTCTTGGCATTCTCTTGATGAGCTTCAAGAGGTAGTCAGCGGGAATGGTCTTCCAACAATCTTGAAGGAGTTCCCAGAGATGCTTAGCACTTGTTGGCCCTTTTGCCTTCACTCTGCGTTCCAGCTCACCCCAAACCATCTCGATTGGGATCATGTCTGGTGACTGTGGAGGCCAGGTCATCTGGCGTAGCACCCCATCACTCTCCTTCTTGGTCAAATAGCCCTTACACAGCCTGGAGGTGTGTTTGGGGTCATTGTCCTGTTGAAAAATAAATGATGGTCCAACTAAACGCAAACCGGATGGAATAGCATGGCACTACAAGATGCTGTGGTAGCCATGCTGGTTCAGTATGCCTTCAATTTTAAATAAATCCCCAACAGTGTCACCAGCAAAGCACCCGCACACCATCACACCTCCTCCTCCTCCTCCATGCTTCACGGTGGGAACCAGGCATGTAGAGTCCATCCGTTCTCCTTTTCTGTGTCGCACAAAGACACGGTGGTTGGAACCAAAGATCTCAAATTTGGACTCATCGGACGAAAGCCCAGATTTCCACTGGTCTAATGTCCATTCCTTGTGTTCTTTAGCCCAAACAAGTCTCTTCTGCTTGTTGCCTGTCCTTAGCAGTGGTTTCCTAGCAGCTATTTTACTATGAAGGCCTGCTGCAAAAGTCTCCTCTTAACAGTTGTTGTAGAGATGTGTCTGCTGCTAGAACTTTGAATGGCATTGACCTGGTCTCTAATCTGAGCTGCTGTTAACCTGCGATTTCTGAGGCTGGTGACTCGGATAAACTTATCCTCAGAAGCAGAGGTGACTCATGGTCTTCCTTTCCTGGGGCGGTCCTCATGTGAGCCAGTTTCTTTGTAGCGCTTGATGGTTTTTGCAACTGCACTTGGGGACACTTTCAAAGTTTTCCCAATTTTTTGGACTGACTGACCTTCATTTCATAATGATGGCCACTCGTTTTTCTTAACTTAGCTGCTTTTTTCTTGCCATAATACAAATTCTAACAGTCTATTCAGTAGGACTATCAGCTGTGTATCCACCAGACTTCTGCACAACACAACTGATGGTCCCAACACCATTTATAGGGCAAGAAATCCCACTTATTAAACCTGACAGGGCCCGCCTGTGAAGTGAAAACCATTCCCGGTGACTACCTCTTGAAGCTCATCAAGAGAATGCCAAGAGTGTGCAAAGCAGTCATTAAAGCAAAAGGTGGCTACTTTGAAGAACCTAGAATATAAGACATATTTTCAGTTCTTTCACACTTTTTTGTTAAGTATATAATTCCACGTGTTAATTCATAGTTTTGATGCCTTCAGTGTGAATTTACAATTTTCATAGTCATGAAAATACAGAAAAATCTTTAAATGAGAAGGTGTGTCCAAACTTTTGGTCAGTACTGTATATCTTTTATTGGTGCTGCTTTAACCTGATTATTAATGAGAAAATATAACTTATTTTAAGGTGCGGTCCATGTGCCTTGGCGTGCAAAGCTGGAGTCGGCTGCGCTGGACCGCATGATAGACCTCTCCGTTTGAGAGATCTCCAGTGAGATCATTTCCGGTCACACACAGATGCGGGTTCGCTGTAGCTAGTGGTTCAGTTGAATGCACAGTGATGTTGGAACGCACAGCCATTTTGGGAGTGACTTTTTCCGAGTCCCTTGCTCTACTGAATAATTGCGGGCAACTATTGCTGATCGATTATTCATTAGATGAATATAAATAATCCATTGGGGTTAGAATCTTGCATTTTCCATTTATAACAAAGTGGTAATTTTTGCAGTAGGAATCCAAATGGAACGGTTAATAACTAAGATTGGTACATATGGGTTTAATACAAATGTAGAGGTGTATAATACTGCCAGTACTTAAGACACTGATGCAAAAGGAGCCCCGACCAAGTATTTAGTGCATTTAGTGAATATACATATCAGCAGACCAACATTTCGGATTTTAAAATAATTTTTCAAGCTGGTGTTATAAAGTATTCTAATTTACTGAGATGACTTTTGGTTTTCATTGGCTGTAAGCCATAACCATCAACATTACCAGAAACAACCACTTGAAATAGATCACTTGGTTTGTAATGACTCTATATGAGTTTCACTTTTTGTATTGAAGAACTGAAATAAATTAAGGCTGCCGTCCCACTAGCAGTATTTGGTTAGTATTTTACATCAGTATCTGTAAGCCAAAACCAGGAGTGGGTGATAAATGCAGAATTGGTGCATATGTTTCTATTATACTTTTCCTCTAAGGGTATGTGCACACGTTGCGGATTTGCTGCGGATCCGCAGCGTTGAGGTGCAGAAACGCTGCAGATCCGCAATTGATTTACAGTACAATGTAAATCAATGAGAAAAAAAAAATGCTGTGCACACTTTGCGGAAAATCCGCTGCGGTTTAAAAGAAGTAGCATGTCACTTCTTTTTTGTGAATCTCCAGCGTTTTTGTACCCATTCCATTATAGAAAACCGCAGGGGTAAAAACCGCAGCAAATCCGCAAGAAAACCGCAGCAAAAAGGCACAAAAAAACGCTGCGGAACTGCACAAAAAAACGCAGGTGCGTTTTCTGCCAGGAGAGGCAGAATCCGCACCAGAAATTCCTAAGCCTAATCCGCAACGTGTGCACATAGCCTAATTGTTCCACTCCTGGTTTTGGCTTATAAATACTGATGTAAAATACTGACCAAATACTGCCAGTGTGACGGCAGCCTTAACTTTTTGCTGATATTCTAATTTAGTGAGAAACACCTGCATGTCTCACGGCTGTTCGATAGCCACAACACTAGTGATGAGCGAATATACTCGTTACTTGAGATTTCCCGAGTACGCTTGGGGGACCTCCGAGTATTTTTTAGAGCTCGGAGATTGTTTTTATTGCCGCAGCTGAATGATTTACATCTGTTAGCCAGCATAGGTACATGTGGGGGTTGCCTGGTTGCTAGGGAACCCCCACATGTACCTATGCTGGCTAACAGAGGTAAATCATTCAGCTGAGGAAAACTAAATCTCTGAGCACTAAAAATACTTGGAGGACACCCGAGCGTGCTCGAGAAATCTCGAGTACCGAGTATATTCGCTCATCACTACACAACACATACAGGTATTGGATAACACACCGACAATCCCTGCATGTGTTGTGACTGTACACCTGCCGTGAGACATGCAGCCGCGGGGATTCGGACATATTATTCGAGCACGTCGGAGTCACCCGGTCAGCACCCCAGCATGCTCAGATAACACCCTATCCCAGCACCAGTGAGTATATAGACATGTGGCGTTACTAACGCTTTGTGGGCGGGCTTGTTTAAGAATCTCAAGTGCAGAAGTGATTTGTAGCACTAAGTATACGCATTTAAGTGAAAAAAAAGTATTGTGCCCAAAGGTGGAGAATCCCTTTAAGATTCCTGAATATGTGTACTTTCCCACAACCACAAATAGATGAGGTAACATCATGGATGACTGCAGGGAGTTTCGAGAATGGTTAGTCTGCAAAATCGTCTAAAGCCCTCAGTTTCCGCCATAGAGAGAGCTGCAAGTGTACTGCCTCACAGGCGCATTTGTTGTCACGGTGTGCAGGCCTCCTCATACTTTTCTGTCATCCCTTCCCCGCCCGCCCTCCGTTCTGCTTTCATTCCGCACCGGATACATCGCCCGGTTAAAGTAAACAACCTCCCAAATCGTAACGTAATCCCGCCGTGCTTTGCACGCATGCGCAAGCAGGCTCCGATCGTGTCGCTTTGCAATTACTGATGACGCGCGATTGTCTGACGCATGCGCAGTGTCGCCTGCTGAGTCCCGGAGAGAGGTGTCTGTCGTTAGGCACCGGCTGGAAGAGCGCCCTTTCCGATCTAGCGCCCGGCGGCTATGGCGGTGTCCCCATAACGGTGCAGCAGGCGGGTGACGGATGTAAGGCTGCCATCCCCGGGACGCAGCCGCTGGCCGACAACTTGCTCACTTCCTGGAGGTAATGCTGGGAGCGCACAGTTTCAAATCTGGTGACTTGTCGTCCACAGATCACGTCACCTATGGCAGTCCTGTGATGGGCTCCTCACCCGCTGCAGGCGATCCCTTGGCTGTAAGGATATCTGTCCTTCTCTTTTCAGGAGATTTGTCACTATCCTATACTAAGGATGAGTGTGATATCTGCGGATGTGAACAGCGCCCTACCGGACGAGATCATGGAGACCGGCCTGTCCGCAGCGGATGAGGACGGCATAGAAGCCATTACAGTCTCCTCCCCCTTGGCGGAAGAGGTCCCCATGGAAACCGACCTGGAAGAAATAGTGGAAGTGAGCAGCAGCGGAGAGTGCATTAGTACGTCACTGGCGAAGGAAGGCGCTGCCCTCCCGGGCAATCATGGCAGCCACCTGGCAGCGGTCGTGAGTGTGCCCAAGCCAAGTCCCGGACCTTCCGCCACGGCCATGAAGACTGTCCTGCAGAGCGGCATCCACAAGCTGCGCACCCCTCTGCCTGGGCAGATGATCCATAACAAGGTGTCGGAGCTGGCGTCCGGCAGCCGGGTGATAAAACAAGAGAAGGTGTACGTGACCACTCTCGGGAAAGGAAGCAATCCCATTGTCTTCATACCGCAGCACTCCATGTCAGGCACGCAAAAAGCCGCCCAAAACCAGCGCGCCGACGCAAAAGGCCCACCGCAGCAGATCAAGCTGGTCACCATCGGGGGGCAAGGCGGGGTGTCCTCAGTGACGTCCGCCCAACTCATTAATACCACTGCCAAGACTTCACTGCAGGGCCAGCAAATCCAGAATGTGCAGGTAACCGGTGGCAGCAATTCAGTACTGGTCTTGGTTTCCCTCTACAGTTATCTGATTGTTGTGTATTGAGTGGGGCTGTGCCATAAAGTGGGCCCCCTCTCCCACCCACCGCGATATGCTGTGTATGACCATCAGCGCAGAGACCCCCCTCTGAGCCATAAGGGGGAACCCTCTGGCCACCATGTAATGTTGTGTACTGAGTGGGGCTGTGCCATGAAGTAGGCCCCCACTCCCACCCACTGGGATATGCTGTGTATGACCATCAGCGCAGAGACCCCCCTCTGAGCCACCATGTAATGTTGTGTGGAGATGTTCTGCCATCCAGGAGGGACAGTGCCGCTCAGAGGTAGGATGGGAAGACCCCAGCACTCCATTGTTGTTGTGAGGAGGCATACACTTTGTGCCATGTACAAGATGGCCAACGTCTCGGCCTGCTCAGACCTTCATCGCAGCCAGTAGACGGTCTGCAGAGCAGCGGTCAGATTTCCAGTAAAACAAGTTATGTGCTGGACTTGCAGCTTTAATCCCACGGCTTTGTTGTGTGCTATAGGCACCTGGTAATAAACATACGTTACATATGTTCCCCGTTTTTTTTACACTCTAAGTGTCTTTTTGTTGCTTGTCGACCGTAATCTTTCAGTGACGTGATGCTGCTGTTCTTGTACTTATGCCGCGTTCACAAACCTGTGAGTCACGGACCGGCTGCAGGTCTTCCCACCTGGACTTGATGGCCTCCTAGGCATGTGCAAAGCCGTCAAGTTCAGCCAGTCACACACCGCGGTCCATCCTCTGTGACACAGATGTGTGAATGAGGCTTTAGGTTACGTTCTCACTTTCATGTGAATGTTACCAACTGAGAGGAAAGCAGATGAGAATAGAACATGCCTATTTTATTTTTTTTTTTATTGTTTCTTTTTCTGTTGATGCTTGGCTTTATTGATCTCCTTGGTCAAGAAAACAAAGTAAGAATGCAGAAAGAATTTATATACTGCGTTCTTTAAAAAAAAGCAAGGAACTAATTAAAATGTGGGAATGAAAATGCTGTGATTTTTGTTTTTTGGTTCACACTCAAAAGAAGATAGACAAAAAAAAATGCTAGGTATGAACAAGCTTTTACCCTCCCAGTTGTATTTAGGTGCTTGTTTTGTTTACATTTAAAGAAGCCCTCCTCCCATCAAAGTTTTTGTCCACTTAGTATATAGCATTCATCATATTATACAGCACTGTGCACTTACAATTACTCATTTTGCCTTTCTACCCAGATAATACTTTTTTTCTTTTCTATGTAAAAACAGGAAGTCTCTTGATCCTGCGGAAATCATCCATCTGTTTCACTCTTGACCCATTTGCTCTGCTCCTCTTCCCGCCAGGGAGTTCTGCAGTGACTTATGACTCATGCAGGAAAATAGACTAGCTACATAGAGCTTACAATAATTCAGCTAGTCAGTTTTTAATCACGTGATGTCATAGACCTAATGGAAAAGAGAAGAATTAGCTGGGTAGAAGGGCAAAATGAGCAATTGTAAGTACACAGTGCTGTATAATATGATGAGTTCAATATATTAACCCCTTTCCGACATCGGGTGTAATATTACGCCGATGTCAGACACCCTCCCTTTGATGTGGGCTCCTGCGGTGAGTCCACATCTTTCCCGGCACATTTCAGCGGGTTTGAACAGCTGACATGTGCCCAGAACAGCTGCTGGTAGAATCGTGAACCACCCGCAACTATTAACCAGTTAAAGCCTGCTGTCAAACTCTGACAGCGGCATTTAACATGCACTTCCGGAAATTATGCCAAGAATCCACCCACCAGTGACACCTTTCAGGTGATCGCGGGTTACTCATGGATTGGCATGACAACCAGAAGTCTCCTGGAGATCTCTGTGGTTGTCATTGCCGGTTCGCTGTGAGTGCCGCAGAGTGGTCGGCGCTCATAGCAAGTGAGTAATTCGACTACTTACAGGCGAACTGATCATCGCCTGTAAGTAGCAGAGCCGATTAGGTAATGGCAGCTTCTAGTCTCCCATGGAGACTATTGAGTTTAAAAAAAAAAAAAAAAGGGTTTAAAAATATATAAAAATACAACCGTTTAAATCACCCCGCTTTCGCCCCATTCAAAATAAACCAATAAAAAAAATCACACACACATATATTTGGGCGATTCTGAATGCAGCGACACCAATCTATCAATAAAAAAAAAAGGATTAACCTGCTTGCTAAACGGCGGTGCGAGAAAAAAAAATCAAAACGCCAGAATTACATTTTTTTGGTTGCTTCGACTTTGCATTATAATGCAATAACGGGCGATCAAAACATCGTATCTGCACCAAAATGGTATCATTAAACCCGAGATCACAAAAAATGGAGACACTACGGGTATCGGAAAATGGTGCAATTCTTTTTTAACAAACTTTGGAAATTTTTTTTCACCACTTGGATAATAAGAACCTAGACATGTTTGGTGTCTATGAACTCGTAATGACCCGGAGAATCATAATGGCCGGTCAGTTTTAGCATATAGTGAACCTAGTAAAAAAGCAAAACAAAAAACAACTGTGGGATTGCACTTTCACTGCGCTTGGAATTTTTTTCCCATTTTCTAGTACACGACATGGTAAAACCAATGATGTCGTTCAAAAGTGCAACTCGTCCCGCAAAAAATAAGCCCTCACATGGCCATATTGACAGAAAAATAAAAAAGTTATGGCTCTGGGAAGAAGGGGAGCGAAAAATGAAAATGCTAAATCCTTGGTCATTAAGGGGTTAAGAGGATAAACACTTTGATGGGAGAAGGGCTTCTTTAGCTTCAACCTCATTCACAAAATGGATGTGAGCTTATTGCCGGTGTTTGCACAATCATGCTTCTTGAGTTGCTGAATTGCAAACTTGCCGAGGTTTTCATCCCCTGTATTGCAAAGGGTGAAATCCGCAACATAAATTGTAATACTGCAGATGTCCCACTGCTTATTCTCCATAACATGTGGAAGAGATTTTGTTATGATTTTATTGTTAAAGCGGTTGTTCACTACTCAGCCAACCCCTTCTGAATCCCTATGTTTCCTGTGTAAAATTACACCTATACTCACATCTAGTGATGAGCGAATATACTCGTTACTCGAGATTTCCCGAGCACGCTCGGGTGACCTCCGAGTATTTTTTAGTGCTCGGAGATTTAGTTTTCATCGCCTCAGCTGAATGATTTACAGCTATTAGCCAGGCTGAGTACATGTGGGGGTTGCCTGGTTGCTAGGGAATCCCTACATGTAGTCAAGCTGGTTAGTAGCTGTAAATCATCCAGCTGCGGCGAAAAAAAACTAAATCTCAGAGCACTAAAAAATACTCAGAGGACACCCGAGCATGCTCGAGAAATCTCGAGTAACAAGTATACTCGCTCATCACTACTCACATCCAGTGTGGGAGCCGTTCCAGCCATGTCAGCACTGGCTCTTGCAGGGAATGTGTCACGTTATGTCACACAATCCCAGCGGCCAGTCAGCGCTGGGGTTCAATCTCCTTACTAATGGACATAATTGACATCTCACCTGTCAAATCTGTGGCTGCCCTCTCACTTCCTCCTTATGTCTTGTTGTATATATTCATCCGAAGGAGTGGAAAGTGAAGTCAGCACTGATTAGCCACAGGGATCACATAACAATGTCACACGATCCCTGGGAGATAAGGTGATGGAACTGCGCTGGCTCTGGCGGTGAGTGTGAGGCTGTGTGCACACGTTGCGTTTTTTTTCGCCATAAAAACGCCTTAAAAACGCATAAAAAGCGCATACATATGCATCCTATCATTTAGAATGCATTCTGCAATTTTTGTGCACATAAAGCTTTTTTTTTTACTCCGAGTATTTTTTAGTGCTCGGAGATTTAGTTTTTCTTGCCGCAGCTGAATGATTTACATCTGTTATAGGCTGGTTTCACACTTGCGTTTTGATCTGCAGCGTTTTTAAAAAAAACGCATGTGGTGAAAAAACGCATGAAAACGCATGCAAACGGTGCGTTTTTTAGACACATGCGTTTTTGCGGCAAAAAAAAAAAACGCGGCAAAACGCGGCGTTTTCCCGCGTTTGCGTTTTTGAAACGCATGCTGAGAAGTGTGTGACAGCTGCCAATCATCAAAATCAACTAGAAAACACACTATTAATAGAATTAGTTAGGGTCAGGGTTAGGATCCCTAGGGTTAGGGTTAGGGGTAGCTTTTTATTAGAATGTCCTGGTCACCAGGTCACTGATAAGCCACCCCCCCACCATCAAGGTGATAAAGGGATCCAAACCCTAACCATAGGGATCCAAACCCTACCCCTAACCATAACCCTTGGGATCCTAACCCTAACCATAGGGATCCAAACCCTAACCATAACCCTTGGGATCCTAACCCTAACCATAGGGATCCTAACCCTAACCATAACCCTTGGGACCCTAACCCTAACCATAGGGATCCAAACCCTACCCCTAACCATAACCCTTGGGATCCTAACCCTACCCCTAACCATAACCCTTGGGATCCTAACCCTAACCATAGGGATCCAAACCCTAACCATAACCCTAGGGATCCTAACCCTAACCCTAAGGTTTAGGATACTAACCCTAAGGGTTAGGATCCCTAGGGTTAGGGTTAGTATTCCTAGGGTTACTAGGGATCCTAACCCTAACCGTTACCCTGGGGATCCTAACCCTAACCCTAAGGGTTAGGGTTAGGATCCCTAGGGTTAGGGTTAGGATCCCTAGGGTTACTAGGGATCCTAACCTTAGGGTTAGGGTTAGGGTTTGGATCCCTATGGTTAGGGTTAGGGTTTTCTTGGTTTTTTTTTGTGTTTTCTTGTGTTTTTCTATAAAAACGCATGTGTTTTTAATGCAAACAAATGCATGTGCTTAAAAACGCATGCGTTTACATAGACAGCAATGCATTTTTTTGCCGCGAAAAAACGCATGCGTTTTTTCGCGGCAAAAAAACGCCGCTAGAAATTACTACAGGTTGCATTTCTGCAAATGAACGCACGCATCAAAAAACGCATGCGTTGCCGAAAACGTGTCAAAACGCATGCGAAAAAATGCATGCATTTTTAATGTTAAGTATAGGGAAAAAACGCATGCGTTTTTTTGCGGTTTTTAGCGCTAAAACGCAGCTTACAAAAACGCAAGTGTGAAACCAGCCTTAGCCAGCATAAGTACATGTGGGGATTCCCTCTATTTTCCCGCTATATAATGCATTGGGAAAGCTCCGGAAAAAACGTGAAAAAAACGCATGCGGTTTTCTTGCAGAAAATGTCCAGTTTTCTTCAGGAATTTTCTGCAAGAAATTCTTACGTGTGCACATACCCTTAGGCCACGTTCACACTCTCAGTATTCGATCAGTATTTTACCTCAGTATTTGTAAGCAAAAACCAGGAGTGGAACAAATAGAGGAAAAGTATAATAGAAACACGTTGAGGTAGTAGAACACGGCACTCATACACTGAAGGAGAGGAGGTGCTCAGGTAGGGTATCCAGCCCCAAATAATAGAAACACGTCACCACTTCTGTATTTATCCCCCAGTCCTGGTTTTGGCTTACAGATACTGAGGTAAAATACTGACCAAATACTGAACGTGTGAGGTTATACTCTCCTCCGGTGCTGGCTCCATGCTAGAACAAAAGGATTGGCAGTCCTAAATTGGACTCTGGATCCTCATGTCCCTGGTATCATCTGTCAGGGCCCCCATACAAGTTACACTGTTGGCCAAACCTGTCAGCTTGTTCACCCAATATTGGTTTAATGTGAATTTTGTTATTATTATTATTATTATTATTTTGTTTTTTGGTCGACAGACACTACCTATAGAGAATAAGTTTTAAACCGCTGTAAATAAGAAATGATAAAAATGCACAGTTTTAATATTTCATTCTGTTAATATTTGAATTTTTTATTTTATTTTGCCTTGTGTATTTTCTGTTTCTTAGATTGGTAAGAAAGTTCCTCTATCAACCTCATCTGGTGCTGTTATCACCAAGCTCATCATTGCAAAGCCATCAAACAGTAAACCCATTGGTTCTTCGCAGACCACTCAATCAACCTCAGTATTTACTGGTAAAGGGGGCAGCCTTGTTCTAGTACAGATTGCGAGGGGTTTTTCTTTTGCTTTTCTTTGAGATGTGTTGAAATATAATTGAGACATGAATAAACGTCATGGGCAGGAGTTTGCCTGTGTGTTAGGGGCTCAGGAGATGAGCTCCCTCCACACGCTCTAGGCGTCTTCTATATTACAAAGCTGGCATCTGTCTGATAGCCGTGGTCAGAACTGACAGAAAAGGGGTGAATGTCCATGTTAAATTAAAGGTATGGGCAGGATGGTGCAGTCATACTGGTTTTATACATACCTGTAGGGTAAAAATCTGCAGCCTGGTTTCCGTTAAATCATCATGGTACATTTTGGTTTCCTCATCTCTTCGAGCTTCAGGACGGGACTGCCTCTGTTGTATTCATTATCTTCCTAATTCTAATGTTGGGTTGGCGACCGTCCTAGCAGTGGGCAGCGCTCTCGCAGATTCAGCTGGTGGTGGTCTTCATGAAAATGGCGCTGCTGCATGTGCAGATTGGTGTCTGGCTGTCTTCAGGAAAATAATGCCGAGAGGTGGTGCACGCGCAGAATGAGATCTCTACTCGTCATTGATGAATACAACAGAGGCAGCGGAGGGGCTGTGGCTGAGCCCTCTGAGCTGAAGACCCTACCCAAAGTCCCACCCCAAAGCACGAAGAGATGAGGAAACTGAAATGTATCATGTTGATTTAACGAAAACCAGGCTGCAGATTTTTACACTAAAGGTATGTATAAAACCAGTATGACTGCACCATCCTGCCCATACCTTTAATTTAACATGGACATTCCGACTGCTAGGTCCTCTTCAAACTTTGATATTGATACAGTGGCATGTAAAAGTTCAGGCACCCCTGGACAAAATTCTGTTACTGTAAACTGTTAAGAAAGATGAAATGATCTCTAAAAGGCTTAAAGTTAAAGATGACACATTTACTTTGTAGTTTATTCAGTAAAAAACAATATATACTGTATTTTTCGCTTTATAAGACGCACCTAATTATAAGACGCACCTAGATTTTAGAGGTGGAAAATAAGCAAAAAAATATTTTGAGCCAAATAGTGTGCAAAAAACTTGCGGATGACGCACTGTTATGGGGGATCTGCAGGATACACACTTATGGGGAGGATCTGCAGGATACACACTTATGGGGAGGATCTGCGGATGATACACTGTTATGGGGGATCTGTTACACCAAATATGGCTACAACCCCCATCATCCGTCAGAATCCACCCATTGGTACAGTTTATTCTAAAGGATGATGGGGGTTGTGCTTCCCTTCAAAATGTGCGCACCTCTTCCAAGGATCTCGTGCTAGTTTAAATAACAAGTGCAACACTGTACATGTGCAGGGATAAATATCTGATTGGTGGAGGCAGCTCAGCAACAGTTCCCTCCACCAATCAATATCTATCCCTGCAGAGGAGGAGAATCATGCTTCTTTCCCCCCCTCTGCTTTAGGGCTCCGGGTGCAGCGGAGCCCAGAATTCACCCTGCTGCCAGCTAGTATTTGCCGAGAGCTACTGCAGCGCATGCGCAGGTCGAGAGCTCAGTGACCGAGAGCTCCATTTGCACGTGCGCTGGTTCGGCGGCCATTTTCTTGAAGTCCCGTGCGGTAGGCACAGACGCTTATTCCGGAAACTCTGGATACCTTAAGTGCAATGGTGCCACCCTGCATTGTGCCGCCCGAACACCGGAGAAAACCGCGCCGCCACCCCCAGCTCCAGGCCCGCTGCACTGCCCCATCGGTGACCCTGCCTTCTGCCAGCCCGCCCGCTCTGCAGCCGCCAGCACCACAGTAAGAGATTCCTTCACTTCTTCCCAATTTTTTTTCACTATTCTGATTGTAAGACGCACCCCCATTTCCCCCCCAATTTGGGGGAAATAAAAGTGAGTCTTACAAAGTGGAAAATACGGTAGTTAATTTTTTTCATTTTAAAAATAACAATAAGTGGGTTCTTCCAAGCAGCTGCCTAGCACTCTGAAAATGGTGGAGACCCACAAAGCATGTATATTAGGGTGGCAGTCATATATTTTTTCAAATTTTTAGGTCTCCCCCTAGCGGATTATAAGATGCACTTTTTTTCCTCCAAATTTTGGGGGGGGGGAATGAGGGTGCGTCTTACAATGCGGATATACCTTACTGGTACCGTTGGTGCAAGCAGGGATGAGGGGGTGTGCTGTGGGGGTGTCCGGTGACGGGCCCCCTCATCCCTGTACTGGTAGGTAGGCACAGGCCCCCTCATCCCTGTCCTGGTAGGTAGGCACGGGCCCCCTCATCCCTGTCCTGGTAGGTAGGCACGGGCCCCCTCATCCCTGTCCTGGTAGCTAGGCACAGGCCCCCTCATCCCTGTCCTGGTAGGTAGGCACAGGCCCCCTCATCCCTGTCCTGGTAGGTAGGCACGGGCCCCCTCATCCCCTGTCCTGGTAGGTAGGCACGGGCCCCCTCATCCCCTGTCCTGGTAGGTAGGCACGGGCCCCCTCATCCCTGTCCTGGTAGGTAGGCACGGGCCCCCTCATCCCTGTCCTGGTATGCATGACCCCCATCAAAAAAGCTTTAAAAAGAAACCTAGTATCATTATACTTCTTGCGCTCCCTTGCATCCTCTTGTTCCGATGCCAGCAGCTGATTTATGCTTGTAAGAAGCGAATGGCAGGGACGTCATGCACTGCTTGCAAGCCAAGGACAGCTGCTGGAATACTCCCAGCTCCCCCTGCCGAGACTACAGGAGTGGAGAGAAGTAAATATTAATTGCTCTTTAATAGCGGGCACAGTGTTAGTTGCAACTGCCGACCGTTCGCGTGTGTCCGCTACTAAAGGGATTGAATATTCACTGCATTCCATGCCTATGAGAGTGAATAGCAGTGAATATTCATTGCCTTAAGTAGCAGGCACACGCGAACGCCCAGCAACTGCAGGAAGCCGGCTGCTGCGACTAACAGCGTGTCCGCTATTAACCCCTTCACCCCAAAGCCTGTTTTCACCTAAGTGACACGGCCAATTTTTAGAATTCTGACCACTATCACTTTATGAGGTCATAACTCTAAAAACGCTTCAACGGATTCTGGTGATTCTGACATTGTTTTCTCGTGACATATTGTACTTCATGATAGTGGTAAAACTTCGATATGACTTGCATTTATTTGTGAAAAAAACAAAAATTTGTCGAAAATTATGAAAATTTAGCAATTTTCAAACTTTTATTTTTTATGCCCTTAAATTAGAGAGTTATATCTCATAATATAGTTAATAAACAACATTTCCCACATGTCTGCTTTACATCAGCACAATTTTGGAAACATAATTTTTTTTTGTTAGGGAGTTATAAGGGTTAAAAGTTGACCAGCGATTTCTCATTTTTGCAAGAAAATTTGCAAAACCATTTTTTTTACGGACCACCTCACACTTGAAGTGACTTTGAGGGGTCTATATGACAGAAAATGCCCAAAAGTGACACCATTCTAAAAACTGCACCCCTCAAGGTACTCAAAACCATATTCAAAAAGTTTATGTTTATTAACCCTTCAGGTGCTTCACAGGAATTTTTGGAATGTTTAAAAAAAATTGAACATACAACTTTTTTTTTCACAAAATTTTTACTTCAGATCCAATTTGTTTTATTTTACCAAGGGTAACAGGAGAAATTGGACCAAAAAAGTCGTTGTACAATTTGTCCTGAGTATGCCGATACCCCACATGTTGGGGTAAACCATTGATTGGGCACATGGCAGAGCTCGGAAGGGAAGGAGCGCCATTTGACTTTTCAATGCAAGATTTGCTGGAATTGAGATCGGAACCCATGTCGCAATTGGAGAGCCCCTGATGTGCCTAAACAGTGGAAACCCCCACAAGTGACACCATTTTGGAAAGTAGACCCTCTAAGGAACTAATCTAGATGTGTGGTGAGCACTTTGAACCACCAAGTGCTTCACAGAAGTTTATAATGTAGAGCCGTAAAAAAAATTCATATTAATTTTCACAAAAAATGATCTTTTTGCCCCAAATTTTTTATTTTCCCAAGGGTAACAGGATAAATTGGACCCCAAAAGTTGTTGTGCAATTTGTCCTGAGTACGCTGATTTCATATATGGGGATAAACCACTGTTTGGGCGCATGGCAGAGCTCGGAAGGGAAGGAGCGCCATTTGACTTTTCAATGCAAAATTGGCTGGAATTGAGACCGGAACCCATGTCGTGTTTGGAGAGCCCCTGACGTGCCTAAACAGTGGAAACCCCCACAAGTGACACCATTTTGGAAAGAAGACCCCCTAAGGAACTTATCTAGATGTGTGGTGAGCACTTTTAACCCCCAATTGTTTCATTAAAGTTTAGAATGTAGCGCTGTGAAAATTAAAAAATCATTTTTTCTTTCCACAAAATGATGTTTTAGCCCGCAATTTTTTTTTTCCCAAGGTAACAGGAGAAATTGGACCACAAAAGTTATTGTCCAATTTGTCCTGAGTACGCTGATACCCCATACATTGGGGGGAACCACTGTTTGGGCGCACGGCAGAGCTCGGAAGGGAAGGAGCGCCGTTTGAAATGCAGACTTAGATGGATTGGTCTGCAGGTGTCATGTTGCATTTGCAGAGCCCCTGATGTACCTAAACAGTAGAAACCCCCCACAAGTGACCCCATATTGGAAACTAGACCCCCCCAGGGAACTTATCTAGATGTGTTGTGAGAACTTTGAACCAACAAGTGTTTCACAACAGTTTATCTTAGAGCCGCGAAAATAAAAAATATTTTTTTTTCCACGAAAATGATATTTTAGCCCCCACGTTTTTATTTTCCCAAGGGTAACAGGACAAATTGGACCCCAAAAGTTGTTGTCCAACTTGTCCTGAGAACGCTGATACCCCATATGTTGGGGGGAACCACTGTTTGGGCGCACAGGAGAACTCGGAAGGGAAGGAGCACTGTTTTAGTTTTTCAAAGCAGAATTGGCTGGAATTGAGATCGGACGCCATGTCGCGTTTGGAGAGCCCCTGATGTGCCTAAACAGTGATAACTCCCCAATTCTAACTGAAACCCTAACCCCAGCCCTAACCCTAGCCCTAACCCCAACCCTAGCCCTAACCCTAGTCCTAACCCTAGCGCTACTTTCACACTAGCGTTTTTTTGCATACGTCGCAATGCATCGTTTTGGGGAAAAAACGCATCCTGCAAAGTCATCTGCAGGATGCGTTTTTTCCCCATAGACTAACATTAGCGACGCATTGCGACGTATTGACACTCGTGTTGTGGCGGACCGCCGGCAGCAAAAAACGTTACATGTAACTTTTTTTGTACCGACGGTCCACCATTTCCGACCGCGCATGCGCAGCTGGAACTCCGCCCCCACCTCCCCGCACCTCACAATGGGGCAGCGGATGCGTGGAAAAACAGCATCCGCTGCCCCCGTTGTGCGGCACTTGCACAGCATGCGTCGGTACGTCGGGCCGACGCAGCGCGACGGCCCAGTA
This sequence comes from Ranitomeya variabilis, assembly GCF_051348905.1. Taxonomy (NCBI): domain Eukaryota; kingdom Metazoa; phylum Chordata; class Amphibia; order Anura; family Dendrobatidae; genus Ranitomeya; species Ranitomeya variabilis. The sequence goes on along the minus strand of NC_135232.1, from coordinate 818,760,931 downwards.
CCGACGCTAGTGTGAAAGTAGCCTAACGGGAAAATGGAAATAAATATATATTTTTTAAAATTTTATTATTTTTCCCTAACTAAGGGGGTGATGAAGGGGGATTTGATTTACTTTTATAGCGTTTTTTAGCGGATTTTTATGGTTGGCAGCCATCACACACTAAAAGACCCTTTTTATTGCAAAAAATAGTTTTTGCATCACCACATTTTGAGAGCTATAATTTTTCCATATTTTGGTCCACAGAGTCATGTGAGATCTTGTTTTTTGCGGGACGAGTTGACGTTTTTATTGGTACCATTTTCGGGCACATGACATTTTTTGATCGCTTTTTATTCCGATTTTTGGGAGGCGGAATGAACAAAAACCAGCAATTCCTGAAATTCTTTTAGGGGGGGGCGTTTATACCGTTCCGCGTTTGGTAAAAAGGATAAAGCAGTTTTATTCTTCGGGTCAGTACGATTACAGCGATACCTCATTTATGTAATTTTTTTATGTTTTGGCGCTTTTACACAATAAAAACTATTTTATATAAAAAAATAATTGTTTTTGCATCGCTTTATTCTGAGAGCTATAACTTTTATTTTTCTGCTGATGATGCTGTATGGCGGCTTTTTTTTTTTGCGGGACAAGATGACGTTTTCAGCGGTACCATGGTTATTTATATCCGTCTTTTTGATCGCGTGTTATTCCACTTTTTGTTTGGCGGTATGAGAATAAAGCGTTGTTTTTTGCCTCGTTTTTTTTTTTTTTTTTTTACGGTGTTCACTGAAGGGGTTAACTAGTGATATAGTTTTATAGGTGGGGTCGTTACGGACGCGGCGATACCAAATATGTGTACTTTTATTGTGTGATTTTTTTTTTTATTATTATTTAGATAAAGAAATGTATGGGAATTTATTTTATTTTTTTCTTTAGGAATTTTTTTTTTTCTTTTTTTTTTACACATGTGGAAATTTTTTTTTTTTACTTTTTTACTTTGTCCCAGGGGGGACATCACAGATCGGTGATCTGACAGTGTGCACAGCACTCTGTCAGATCACCGATCTGACAGACAAGGGCAGAGGCTTGCCGGCGCTTGCTATTAGGAACTCTCTGCAGGCGCCGGCAAGCTAGGGCATCTCATGACCCGGAAGGAGTTCCGCGGCCATCTTGGATCCGGGGACTCCTTCCAGGTCACCGGAGCAGCGCGATCTCATTGCGCTGCTCCGGTGGGAGAGCGCAGGGAGCCCCCGTCCCTGCGCGATCCCCCTCTATGCCGCTGTCACTATTGACAGCGGCATCAGAGGGGTTAAATGCCCGTGATCGGCGATAGCGCCGATCGTGGGCATTGCTGCGGGGTGTCAGCTGTCATATACAGCTGACACCCGCACCCGATCACCGCGGCGCTCAGCGTGAGACCGCGGTGATCGGGGCGCTGTACTAGTACTGCGGCTGGCACTAATGCAGTGCCGGCAACGCAGTACTAGTACGGCGCATGTCGGGAAGGGGTTAAAGAGAAATGAATATTCACTACCCTCCATGCCTGTTGGCGTGGAATGCAGTGAATATTTCTCTTTTACCAGCGGGCACAGAAGTTAGCCGCAGCCGCCGTTTCCTGCCTCCTGTGATCCTCCACTGACGCTCCCCCACCTCCTCACCACAGCCAGAGCCGATGCACCCCCCATTTTCCTCCACATTTTTGGATTAAAAAAGCGCATCTTATAGTCTGACAAATGCGGTAAATGCTACTGTCATCTAATGTTTAAATGGCAGCAAAAAGATTTCGGTCCAGTCAGTGTTTGTAGAGGCAACTGCTAGCTGTATAACACAGCCATCGTCTGCCGGTTTACAGCAGGCTCAGTTCCTGAGCCCGCTGTGTACATTCCACACACTACCTGAGAACGAAAATGTGCAACACAGATAATTGAAAGGTTAAAATGCAGCAATGATCTTAAAAAAAGAAGTTATCCGAAGCTCACAAATGACTAAAATAGAAATAGTCGCCCGCCTCTCCAAGTAGCCAAAGTGGTTTTCCAGGCTGAGGAGAGAAGTCCGCAGTCACTCTCTGTGACTGTAGTCTGCTGAATTATGATTCACCTGCAGGCTTTTTATTTCTCAGCCTGGAAAGCCCATTTAATTAGAACAGAGTGTAGCTAGATCCTATTTGCGTTACTATTCTGTAGGCCTCATCCCAGGAATTTTAGTGTAGGGTCCCATCTGAAGAGGTCACCTTATTTCTGGCAGATTGGTTCAGATAATTTGATCAAACTGTTCGTTTAATACCACAAATTTGTTAACATTGTGTAGCTGAAATTCCATTAAAAATTCAGTGTGTGTATATACATTATGGCTCCCAGAGTGCGTATGTGGTGCTAGTGCACCATAGTCGGAGCAACCTTCACATTTCTTTCACTTTGCGAAGTGTTGGACTCTAATTTAATTTCTTGTAGCATACAGTTTTGCATCACGGTGCCTGGCTATCTCTCAGCCAGGAACCTGTTTCCCGGCTGCAAAATCCCCCATGCAGCCCTTATTTTGTATTGTTTAAACTTAGAGGCTGTCTACTATTTGGAGAACCCCTTTTGAATCGCCATATTCTTCACGTGAAATAATAAGAGCCTGTACTCTCCTAGTGCCTGCGCCATTCCAGAGACTTCAGTGCTTGGTCTGCTGAGGCATGTGCTTGATATTCTGTCACGTGAACCCTGAAACCAATCCGCATCTGCAATGGGCCACTTTAGCATTAGTTCTCACTTATTCCAGATGTCCGTTTCATCCAAGGGTAGGTGCACACGGTCAGTAATCGCTGCGGATTGGACGCTGCGTACTTGCACAGCGTCCAACCCACAGCGTCCAGTTGTTACAGCAGAGTGGACGGGATTTCAAGAAGTCCCATGCCCACAATGCATTCATAGACGCCCGTGGCTCAACTTTGGAGACGGACATGTGGCACATCTTTCATCCATACAATGTATTGGACTCAATGATTCCGCACGATTCGATGAACACATGCAGATTCACCTGCGTTCAATAGCCGGCAGCGCTTTAGACTGAGTGGACATGTGCTGCATCCAAAGCGTTGCCACTTACTGAACGTGTGCTCATACCCTAAATGAAGTGAGTGTGAAGCGGCCTCTGGCTACGAGGATCACACAACGTCCTAACTGCCTCACATGCCTCATTGGGGATCACATGACGTCCTAACAACGCCTCATGTGCCTCAGGGGGATCACACGACGTACTAACAACGCCTCACGTGCCTCGGGGGATCACATGACGTCCTAACCGACTCGAGTGCCTCAGGGGGGGATCACATGACGTCCTAACAACGCCTCACGTGCCTCAGGGGGATCACACGACGTACTAACAATGCCTCACGTGCCTCGGGGGGGATCACATGACATCCTAACAACGCCTCACGTGCCTTGGGGGATCACACGACATCCTAACCGCTTCACGTACCTCAGGGGGATCACATGACGTCCTAACAATGCCTCAGGGGGATCACATGACGTCCTAACAACGCCTCACGTGCCTCAGGGGGATCACATGAAGTCCTAACAACGCCTCACGTGCCTCGGGGGATCACACGACGTACTAACAATGCCTCACTTGCCTCGGGGGGATCACATGACATCCTAACAACGCCTCACGTGCCTTGGGGGATCACACGACATCCTAACCGCTTCACGTACCTCAGGGGGATCACATGACGTCCTAACAACGCCTCACGTGCCTCAGGGGGATCACATGAAGTCCTAACAACGCCTCACGTACCTCAGGGGGATCACATGATGTCCTAACAATGCCTCAGGGGGATCACATGACATCCTAACAACGCCTCACGTGCCTCAGGGGGATCACATGATGTCCTAACAACGCCTCAGGGGGATCACATGACATCCTACCAACGCCTCACGTGCCTCAGGGGAATCACATGACGTCCTAACAACGCCTCACGTGCCTCAGGGGGATCACATGACATCCTAACAACGCCTCACGTGCCTCAGGGGGATCACATGACATCCTAACAACGCCTCACGTGCCTCAGGGGGATCACATGATGTCCTAACAACGCCTCACGTGCCTCAGGGGGATCACATGACGTCCTAAGAATGCCTTGCACGCCTCAGGTGACCCAACTTCGCATGAACGGCGCCGGCATCAGAGGGGAGTATAGGCTGTTATTTTACTTTGGGTTAAAATGGTAATTACTTTCCACTTTAAAAGGAGAATCGGAGGAAATTAAGGTGTTAATATGATTCCTTTGCAGGCAGAGTGCTTTCCCACAGTAGTTCTGGAGGTGCAGCCAAAGCCATCACCATCACTGAAAGTGGAGGAGTTGTCGGGACATCAATGGAGTCATCGATTCAAACATCCAACAAAATTGCTATATCACCTCTGAAATCTCCTCCTACAAAGGTAGAGTTCTAAACCGGTGACCTTTCCACCTAACCCTGCTGGTATATTATACATATACTATGTTCATTCACACCTGTTTTATGAATTGTATTAATTTACTTAATTTTTTCATATAAAACATTCAATGGTTTATGAACACGTCCTCAGGATTTTGCCACCTATTCTAGAGCAGGGCATAATGTAAGAGCAGAGACCCTGATTTCAGCAATGTCCGCAAAGCCCCCCATACACTTTAGACTAATGTTGGCCGCACCCACCAATATCACCTGGTTCGGCCAGCAGTCCAATGTGTATGAAAGACCTCGTCCGATTTCCAACTTCTGATCGAAATGTCTCCTGGCGATAAAGCAGCTGGCAAACGCTCTCTCATAGAGAGCACATGCTCCTGAGTATGGGAGAGCTAGCCTAGATGGCTGAACGATTAGCTGAACCATCATTTGGCCGACAGCCATTTCATGTGTATGGCCGGCTTTTCTGGACTGCTTCCTGTAGCTTTGATAGTCTCCTGCTGGTAAAATAGTAATTGTATCACTAAAGGACCAGTAAACCTGTGCCTTGTAGTCCAGTCCCGCGCCCCCCATCAACCCAGCTACCAGTCTGGTGTGGGGGCGAGGTTATCACAGCCTGGCATTAGAGCAGTGCCAGATCTGCAGCAGATAAAACAGTAATTTTATTGAAACTGCTGCAAGCAGCCCAGTAAATGCCACATCGCTGGACTCCGGGTCTCTGACCCTACATGATGGTGCTCTCAGATGGGGTAGCAAAAGCCTTGCTGACAGAGTGATTCCCTTTAATAAGCACCTGTCTTGTGTTCACCTTACCCAGATGTGTATGTTGCATTTTTTTTAAATTACCAAAGCAACAAATAATCCTTTATACAAAAACAATGAGCAAAAATACATGTGATGGAACAATTCAGGACACAATCTAGAACAAAAAGGAATACATTACAGATGCAAAACGGAACAAACTAAAGCAAATAATCCGTATTTGCTCATTTCCTTATGTGAGGGAACATTCGATTCTTTTTTACTTTTTCTGTATTTTATACTCCCATTTCGCCAGATTTATTGTTGATTGATAAGCAAAAAAAAAAACCTGTAACCAAACCTGTTCTGTGGTGTGCCCCTAGATTTGTGTGGGCCAGATGTGCATCATGGATTCAGGAATGCCATTGCTTATGGTTTGTCTCCTATATGCGGCCATGACGTGAAATGGGCCCGTGCTGCACACAAACACTAGATAAAGAGGAGCCCCAATGTGGGCGATTGCTGGCAGGCTGAGGATCCAATAAATGTGATTGGTCTGTGAGGGAAGTAGGCCGCAGTGACCTAAGAGGCTTGGCGGTATTGGACGGCGAGTGTCGCCCGCTGTCATCCTGTTGTTCTGTTGTCCGTCTCCCGTGACTTTACTGTACATTTTGTTTTGCAGGTGACGGTGGTGTCCGTGGGCTCCCAGCCTGCTAATTCCCCTCAGAAAGCAGTTGGCGTGCCCATCAGTGTGGCTCTCAGCCAGCAGCTTTTGACTGTGCAGTCATCGAGCGCTTCCTCCCCTGTCAAGGCTGTCACTAATAGCACAACGGCTCAGGTAGCGCCATTCGATCAGTATTTCAAGTTATTCATTCTCTTAATCAGGTGGCTGAGAATTAGGCAACAAAGAGAGGACGCCAATGTTGTAAAAAGGCAAATTCAGCAGTTACTAATCCTTCCCAGGTCCACCAATGCCCCTCTGTCGCTGTCACATTTTTTACAGGGCGCAGCAGTGACATCATAACTGTGACACGGGTGACCACTGCAGCCAATCACTGGGCTCACCTGCTTGTGCCATCAGAATAGGCGGGCACCGTAGCCATGATGTGACAGATGTGGCCTATAAATACTGGGGCAGTGGCGGAGAGCGATCGATGGAGCTTAGTAACCGTTCTAATAATATTCGCAAATACCACCAATTAGAAATTTAGTATAGTTCTTCAGACTCGCTATGTCGTTTACATCATATAGGGCATTGCAGTCAGCTAAGGTATCCATGGTTACGACCACTCATATAGTTAGACAGCTCTTTGGTCGTAACCATTGATTGATAGGGCTACTGCATTGCCATATATAAGGTAAGAGACATAGCGAATCAGAAGAATTATACTATATTTCTAATTGGAGGTATTTGTTTGGTAATATTATTATTACACCGAACGCATATTGAGATAGGGTCTTGGAGATGGGAATACCCCTTTAATGGTTAAAGTGCTCAGAATGTATACTTGCGTGTTAATACATATGTATAGATTATAAAAAATACTATAATTTTCTATTTTTCCAGACCGTGAAACCAACCGTTCAGACTATAGCTCTTAGTGGCGTCAATACACCTCAGTTTAAAACCATTATACCACTCGCAGCCGCCCCTAATGTGCAGCAAATTCAGGTTCCCGGAAGTAAATTTCATTATGTCCGGCTGGTGACGGCGACTACTGCCAGCAGCTCCACGGCCTCCACGCAGAACCCAAGCACCAGCACACAGCCTCTCCAGCAAGGTATGCTCCTCTGCTTCTGTCTGGCTTCATATTGGTGTGATATGTGTCAGCTGGGCATATTGGGGGAGACTTGCTACACAGGCGGCGGCCAGGTTTTTTGGGAAAATAAAGTTATACAAGGCACTGTATTGGATCTGCATCTTAGACTTTCATGTGCTTTAATGAGAGTAATTGGCTGCTAGACACTAATGACTTCTCTCCAGGGGGACAATAGGACTGCCCAAATGGACAGCTTCAGACCACTTTAATGTGTATAAAGACCTGTAACTGGGTGGTCATTCCAATGTCTGGGGTCTTGGCTATCTGTATAGAAAATCATTTGACTACAGTGAAAGGTTGCGATGTTGTTTCTTGTTTTTGTTTCCTTCCAGCTAAACCAATGGTGGTAAATGCAACTCGTGTGCAGATGTCTGTTCCCATCGTTCCAGCACAGGCTGTAAAACAAGTGAGTTCTAATGCAGTAGTTTAAATTTTTTATGAAAGGGAATCTGCCAGTAGGTTTTTGCTATGTAATGTAAGAGAACCGTGATGTAGAGAAAGAGACCCTGATTACAATGATTTGTCACTTACTAGGCTGTGTCTTGCTGTTTCAATAATATCCGGTGTTTAATCAGCAGGAGATTATCACTATATGACTAGTGTCCTCACGCCTCCTAGTCAACGTGTTTGTGTAACCACTTCCCCCACCACTGATTAGCAACCCTATGTACACAGAAAGCTGTTAACCAGTGGTGTGGGCTGGATCACACAGGACACGGCATTCTGAGCACAGCTACATCTGCAGCAGAGAAAATTGTGATTTTTTTTTTAATTTTATTTTTTTTAATCACAATTGCTGCCCCCAGTACACTAAGTGATACATCGCTGGAATCAGGGTCCCTGCCCCAGACGAGGTATCAAAAATCTGGTGTCAGATTGTCTTTAAAACTGATTGCTAGTCAATCCACTTTAAATTATACAAGTGAAGGTTAAAATAAATGATGTAAAATGTGGGCAAGAAAATCACACAGGTGCAATGTGTTCACCCTAGGGCATATGGCCTCCTTGTGCCCATCCCCGTGATACGCTACATGTAGATGTGTATGTATAGATATTTATCTTTGTGTAATTATTTCTTTCTGTGCTTAGGTTGCTCCCAAACCAGTAAATCCAAATCTCGTGACTTCGAGCCAACCCCAGCAGCGCCTCCTTATGCCTGCCACGCCGCTCGCACAGATTCAGCCAAACCTCACAAATCTCCCCGTCCTGACCCCTGCCCCAGGCACAGGAAATATGGGTTATGCCGTCGTGCCAGCTCAGTATGTTACCCAGGTTAGTAACTGACGGGCGAGTTGGGATTCTTTTTAGCCTTTGTTCTCCTTACAAATGTTCTTTTCTCCTGAAGTTGCAGCAGTCGTCTTATGTATCTATCGCAAGCAATGCAGGAATGTCCGGGGCACAGAGCTCACAGAATCAGCCCAGGGTCCCACTGAATGGGTGAGTACAGCATGGTGAATAGCTACACACCCTGCAGAGATGAGATTGATCTCAGACTGGAGCAACCAGTGCTGAGCATTGCAGGACCGTCCATTTCTATTACCGTACAGTATAAGAAATGACACTAGCTAGCAGGGCTTTGGAGTCTGTGCCATGGAAATTGAGGAGTCGGAGGTTTGGCTTACCGACTCCACACCCCTGCTAGCTGGAGGATCGGCCAGTCATTGCACTCACTGAATACGTGAACAATTTCCCTACTTTAGTGTGTTCATTCATGCACTTATTTTCCACAGTTTCCATTAAGACAGTCTGTTGTGGGCATGCGCCAGGAATGTGACGATCGGCGCATGCTTAAGACTTTATGGGAGACTACTCTTGCTTAAAGAAGCACTCCAGCCATTTCTTTTTGAGTACATAGTGCAGCATGGACTGTTATTAAAGGGCAATGTATAGGTTTGTGTATATAGCTTGTGTTAGTTGATGTAGTGTAGCATGTCTTGGTTGTATGTCATTTTAATTTCTCCTTCACTTTTGGTATTGGTCCCCAATGTAGACTTAGGGTATGTGCACACGTTGCGGTTTTTGCTGCTGCGGATCCGCAGCAGTTTTCCATGCGGTGTACAGTACAATGTTAACGTATGGAAAACAAAAACCGCTGTGCACATGCTGCGGAAAAAAAATGCGCGGAAACGCTGCGGTTTATTTTCTGCAGCATGTCAATTCTTTGTGCGGAATCCACAGCGGTTTGGCACCTGCTCCATATTAAAAAAACGCAGGTGTCTAAAACTGCAGTGGAAACCGCACAAAAAACCACAATAAATCCGCAGTACTTTTTGCACTGCGGAAAATTCCGCAATGGAATCCGCAGCGTGTGCACATGGCCTTAAACTCCTGTGATGTCAGGGTCTTGTCCTGTTGGTCTTGCTCCTATCTAATGGTAGCAGTGAGTGAACAGTGACATACAGCTGTTCCATGATGTGTATACAGCCGTCTCAGTGTATCCTATGTGATGTGTGTACAGCAGTCTTCTATGTGATGTACACTGAGTGCACAGTTATTAGGCAACTTATATTTTTTGATGACTAATTTAATTATTGAACAACTACAGGGCTGTAAGATATATTTTAATTGTTTCAGAAAGGTGTTTATAGCCTTAAAAGGGGTCCTTTTTTTGTTCCAACCACTAGTATAGCAGTATGGATGTGGATTTCTGTATTCTGATAAGGTGTTTTACGGTACATACTATGGGCTTATTCACACCTCAGTATTTGGTCAGTATTTCAACAGTGTTTGTGTGGATAAAACCAGGAGTGGATTTTACAGAAAAAAACTGTACTTGAAAGATTGACGCTAACTGTTTTGTGTTTTGGAGACACCGCTGGTTTTGGTATAAAATACTGATCAAAAACACCGATGTGTGAATAAAGCCCACTGTATGTTACGCATGTTGCATTCTAATGTTCCTGTTTTGTAAAAATGAATTTTTATTTTGCAACTCTGTATATCCTAATAAGTGTCCTCCATTTAAGTGAAGAGTCAAATAATACAAGTTTTTTTATATACTTATGGAGAATAAAATACAGTATGAGCTGCCCATTAAAGGAACAGCATGAGCTGCCTAAACTGGAGCTGCCCTTATGCCACTGTCCTCGCACACATTACTGGCGCAGTGACCCCCTCACACTATCTTCTGGCTCCCATACCTATTACAGCAGAGTTGGCTGAACCCGCTCACTGTCTTGTGGCTATGAGAGCAGTCTGACTTTCCCACAAAAGATAATGCCGGGGCATAGATCGGTTAAGCATTTTTATTTATTTTTTCTCTTTAATGAGGAGAGATGGGCAAGCCACCAGATGGGTATTAAAACTTGGAAAACCCCTCTCCCCATTAAAAACCCAGCACACGTGACAGAGGCCATCATGTATACAATAGCATTTGGCATAAAGATTATTTGAGGGGTATGACCACGTTTAGAATGTGTCTGCTTATGCCAGGGGTGCACAGACAATGGCCTGGGTGCTTCTTGTGCTTCACAATAGCATTTTGTCCGTCCCTCAAGCTCCTGAACACAGTAATGCTTTTTATGCGTAAGATTCTTCACGTGTAGCTTCTAGAAAAGAGTGGCACACGGCTGAGAAGCAGCTATGATTAGCACCAAGTAGCCATCTTTGATGATCACATATGTCAAGACAATGGTGTCCTTTGAACCCTATTTGCTACTCAACAAAAAATAAATTGTATGTATAGTTAGAGGTTGCTGTCCATGCTTGAAGTTCTGATAGTTTGAGTAAAATTTGACATTCCTGCAGTTGGGTAAGCCAAACCTCCGACTCCTAAATTTCCCTGACGCCACTACTCCGCAGCACTGGTCACTACTGAGCATGTGCATAAAGTGCAGCACAGATTCATCTCCACAGCCCTGGTCACTACTGAGCATGTGCATAAAGTGCAGCACAGATTCATCTCCACAGCCCTGGTCACTACTGAGCATGTGCATAAAGTGCAGCACAGATTCATCTCCGCTAATAGCCGATCAAGAACAGAACAGACATTTATTGGACATTTCATAACTTTCCCAAATTCATATGAAAACATTTACAGTACGTCCTGCATCGTACTGCTGTACCCAATTATCTATTGTTGGAGGGGTCCATTTTGTTCAGACTTCACGACTCTTCCTGCAGGATTGGATCTCCTGTCTGTAGTGTTGAGCCGGGTACTCCAATTCCCCTGAAAGATGAGCGATCTGGAAGTGGTCCCAGTGCCCATGAGACATTTCCAGGCTATACTTTTGTTATGCCGTAAATGTCTCGGATATTAATGCTTCCTTCTGATGTGTCGCTGCCTATAAAATGTAGTATTCTACAACTAGGAGTCGGGCTATTGAGGGAAACAGTCAATCTTCCTTCATTTCATATTGTCCTTTATCAACTCTGCAGAATAATTTGCCGTTTGATAAGTTTTCTAAAAACAGTCATCATTTAATGACATGCATATCACTTGTCTTTTTGTTTGTAGCATAATGCCTTCTGAATCGACAAGTCGTCCTAGAAAGCCATGCAACTGCACAAAGTCTTTATGCTTGAAACTGTAAGTAGATGACTTTCATTATGTAGTGCCTACAAGAACTGCGTTTTTACGGCATTGTCTTACACCTTGTAGTAATTCTGAATGGCTTTGTTGATATTGCCTTAGAGTACCTGTGCTTTTTGTAGATCTTTTAAGGTTTTTACGTATTTGGAAAACACTTTTTCCCAACTGTAAAAACAAGTTGTGTTCTACTCACCCTTCCTGGGTCCAGCGCTGAGTCTCTTCTGTTGTTTCCGGTGTCTGTCATTGTCTGCAGTGCAGATATCGTGTTAATAACGCCAATAAGTCAGCTCAGCGTCTCTGCCGGAGGAGTTAATGGCATGAGTCACTTGGAGCCTCTGGGCTCACTGATTGGCTGCAGCACTGTCGACATACGGGTGCATCTCACAAAATTAGAATATCATCAAAAAGTTAATTTATTTCAGTTCTTCAATACAAAAAGTGAAACTCTTATATTAGATAGTCATTACAAACCGAGTGATCTATTTCAAGTGTTTGTCTGTTAATGTTGATGATTATGGCTTACTAGCTTCACACTAGACCTCAAGCAGCTTGAATTGTGGCCTCTCCACTCTTCCTCCAGACTTTGGGACCTTGATTTCCAAGGTCTAGTTTGAAGTTTCCGCAATTAGTGATGGTTTCAGGAACCATATCATCTACTGGTGTAGGTCCACTGGGTTTATCAAGACCAAAGTCAACGCAGCCATCTACCAGGAAATTTTAGAGCACTTCATGCTTCCCTCTGTTGACAAGATTTTAGGAGATGGAAATTTCATTCTCCAAAATGACTTGGCACCTGTCCACATTACCAAAAGTACCAATAACTGATTTAAAAGCAACAGTATCACTGTGCTTGATTGGCCAGCAAACTTGCCTGACCTTAACCCCATAGAGAATCTATGGGGTATTGTCAAGAGGAAGATGAGAGACATCAGACCCAACAATGCAGAGGAGCTGAAGGCTGCTATCAAAGCAACCTGGGCTTCCATAACACCTCAGCAGTACCACAGGCTGATCGCCTCCATGCCTCGCCGCATTAATGCAGTAATTGATGCAAAAGGAGCCCCGACCAAGTACTGAGTGCATTTACTGAACATACATTACAGTAGGCCAACATTTCGGATTTTAAAGTCATTTTTTTCAAGCTGGTGTTATAAAGTGTTCTAATTTACTGAGATAATGACTTTTGGGTTTTCATTAAATGTAAGCCATAATCATCAACATTAACAGAAATAAACACTTGAAATAGATCACTCTGTTTGTAATGATTATATAATATGAGTTTCACTTTTTGTATTGAAGAACTAAAATAAATTAACTTTTTGATATTCTAATTTTGTGAAATGCCCCTTTATCTGCATAATAGACACTGGGAAGAGTGGCGGAGACTGCGTAAAGTCTTGTCCAAATGTGGAGAACCACTTTAAAGGAAAGCTGTTAAACATAGAGAAAGACCAGCGATTATAGGGGAGTGGATAGGGAGAATACACCCTTGGACTTTTCATGCTAGTCGCATCGTCCCTATCCGCTGTTTGAAAGTATGTTTAGCTGAAACACCGCAATGTTTTACTGAGAACTATGTGGCTGGAATAATGGAGCCAGTCTCTTATTGAGGTGATTGAGGTTGACCTTTACTACATTGTCTTTTTTTTTAGATATTGCGATTGTTTTGCCAATGGAGAATTTTGCAACAACTGCAATTGTACAAACTGTTACAACAACCTGGAGCATGAGAATGAAAGGCAAAAAGCTATTAAGGTTAGAAAAATGGATTAACTGTAATCCCAGTGACTTATTCCTAGGTCTACAAGGGCATCTGTCAGTAGGATCAACCCTTCTTTGCCGTCTATATGGACATGTGGGTCATAGAAAACTGAATAAAATGATACTTTGATTTCTGCAATCTGATGTCTTACTCCAGAGAAATGTACATTGTTCTTAATATGTACATTGGCTGTTAAGATCTATGGTCTGGATATAGATCTCCCAGATAATTTGTCCTCAGAGTTTGTTTAAAAGGAAAGGGGCTGTTACCAGAGGCATATAATGACTGACAGCCAGCTCTCCTAATCTAAAAATCTCACACTGGTAATGCCCTCTTTCATTTAAAATAAGCTCTGGAGGCAGATTCTCAGGAAGAGCTATGTCTAGCTCATTTACATATTAAGAAAAACACGGATTTCTTTGGCGCAAGATACCGCATCTCAGATATGAAGGTATCGTTTTTTCCCCTCACCCATGACCGCACGCAAGAGAGTAGGATCCACTCGTATTACTGGACTGAAAACCCCAAGCACAAAATAAAAAGCCAACTCCCGCTTCCTCCTTCAGTGTGCTTTTCTGTCCTCTGGATATAGGAGCCTTGAGGGTAAGAGCCTTTCTGGACCTGGTGGGGTGGGCACACAGTAGATCTGATTCCAAGCACTGGCTTATATTGAAGCATCTTTATCTCTCTCCCCCCACTATGCCTTAGTGACTCATCTACTATATTATTGTCTAAGGGTCACTTTCGTCAGTCCTTCTGTCTGTCTGTCTGTCACAGATATTCATTGGTCGTGGCCTCTGTCTGTCATGGAATTCAAGTCGCTGATTGGTCTCGCCAGCTGCCTGTCATGGCTGCCGCGACCAGTCAGCGACGGGCACAGTCCGATTAGTCCCTCCCTACTTCCCTGCAGTCAGTGCCCGGTGCCCGCTCCATACTCCCCTCCAGTCACCACTCACACAGGGTTAATGCCAGGGGTAACGGACCGCGTTATGCCACGGATAACTTACTCCGTTACCGCCGCTATTAACCCTGTGTGACCAAGTTTTTACTATTGATGCTGCCTATGCAGCATCAATAGTAAAAACATCTAATGTTAAAAATAATTAAAAAAAAAATAAAAAATCATTATATACTCACCTTCCGCCGCCTTTCCCGCTCCTCGCGACGCTCCGGTGACCTCTCCATGCAAGCGGCAGGTTCCAGTGGCAAGGATGGTATGCAAGAAGGACCTGCCATGCCGTCACGGCCATGTGACCGCGACGTCATCACAGGTCCTGCGAGAAGGATCTGCCATGATGTCACGGTCATGTGACCGCAACGTCATCACATGTCCTGCGCTCATACCAACCCTGGGACCGGAAGCTGCCGCGTGCACTGCACACAGGGCCAGGACTTCAGAGGGCCTTCGAAAGGTGAGTATATGTTTATTTTTTATTTTAAGTCTGTATACTACGTGGCTCTGTGCAGTATACTACGTGGCTGGGCAATATACTACGTGGCTGGGCAATATACTACGTGGCTGGGCAATATACTACGTGGCTGGGCAATATACTACGTGGCTGGGCAATATACTACGTGGCTCTGTGCTGTATACTACGTGGCTGGGCAATATACTACGTGGCTGGGCAATATACTACGTGGACTTGCATATTCTAGAATACCCGATGCGTTAGAATCGGGCCACCATCTAGTAGGTTTATATAAGCACTATGCCCCTTTCTACTGAGTAAAAATCCCTTTGATATAATACTGATGTACATGCTGCTCTCTACCTGATCTTTTCACTGGAACTGACTCCGTTTTTATCTCCATGTATTGAGTTATGTCTTTTGCTTATTCAGTAAATTTGTCCTTTTTTATACGTTACATTTGTTATATATTGCTCCGTTTTATCAGTGTATTGTTTAATTTGGAGTGTCCTTCTCTTGTCCTGCTCTGGGCCTTCCCACATGGGCATACGACCCCTTTTCCAGGTTCTTAGTTATGTTTTCTGTTTTGGTCTTTATTCTTCTCTTTCTGACTGAGTCGCTTCCTCAGGGAAGAAAGGGAAGGGGAAACAAATGTGGTGTATCAGAAGTGATAGTTATCATTTGTATTTTATTTTTAGATTAGTTTTCGAGCAGAGAAACTATTTTGCATTTGAACTATTTTCAGCGAAGAATCTTCACGGTTGAATTGTATTTTTAGCATCCATTTAAGTAGCAGAATTGATGCCGTTATAGAGAATAGGATCAATTCTATCATCCCTGTATGAAGAGTGGATCCTGGCTCCTCTTTATATGGAATAGCTCAGATCTGTGGTTTGCCTGTTCTAGTTTTACCAGGTCTTAGTATTTGGCTAGGACATGGCATCCAGAAATTCCCTATGATGGGAAATCTCAAACAAGAAGCGATTGTTTGTCCTGAATACATTTCTTGGGGGGACTTAACTTTACTTCCCAAGCGATGTAACAAAGAAATAAATCTTTCTGCTGGTTTCTAGAACCCCTTTGGCATTTTGGGATGCTAAATAAACACTTGATAGCATACAGTTAGGTAGATATTGAACAATGATGTGATCATTAACACTAAAATGGTTTCTCACAGGCCAGATCTTGGCCTTAACCCCTTCGTGACATGCGCCGTACTAGTACGGCGCTGCCGGCACTGCATTAGTGCCAGCCGCAGTACTAGTACGGCGCCCCGATCACCGCGGTCTCACGCTGAGCGCCGCGGTGATCGGGTGCGGGTGTCAGCTGTATATGACAGCTGACACCCCGCAGCAATGCCCACGATCGGCGCTGTCGCCGATCGCGGGCATTTAACCCCTCTGATGCCGCTGTCAATAGTGACAGCGGCATAGAGGGGGATCGCGCAGGGACGGGGGCTCCCTGCGCTCTCCCACCGGAGCAGCGCGATGAGATCGCGCTGCTCCGGTGACCTGGAAGGAGTCCTCGGATCCAAGATGGCCGCAGGACTCCTTCCGGGTCATAAGATGACCCTGCTTGCCGGCGTCTGCTGAGAATCCTCATAGCAGGCGCCGGCAAGCCTGTGGAACGTGCCTGTCACATCGGTGATCAGACCGAGTGCTATGCACACGGTCTGATCACCGATCTGTGATGTCCCCTCCTGGGACAAAGTAAAAAAGTAAAAAAAAAATTTTTCCACATGTGTAAAAAAAAAAAAAAAAAAATTCCTAAATAAAGAAAAAAAATATATATATATTCCCATAAATACATTTCTTTATCTAAATAAAAAAAACACCACACAATAAAAGTACACATATTTAGTATCGCCGCGTCCGTAACAACCCCACCTATAAAACTATATCACTAGTTAACCCCTTCAGTGAACACCGTAAAAAAAAAAAAAAAAAAACGAGGCAAAAAACAACGCTTTATTCTCATACCGCCAAACAAAAAGTGGAATAACACGCGATCAAAAAGACGGATATAAATAACCATGGTACCGCTGAAAACGTCATCTTGTCCCGCAAAAAAAAAGCCGCGATACAGCATCATCAGCAGAAAAATAAAAAAGTTATAGCTCTCAGAATAAAGCGATGCAAAAACAATTATTTTTTATATAAAATAGTTTTTATTGTGTAAAAGCGCCAAAACATAAAAAAATTATATAAATGAGTTATCGCTGTAATCGTACTGACCCGAAGAATAAAACTGCTTTATCCTTTTTACCAAACGCGGAACGGTATAAACGCCCCCCCTAAAAGAATTTCAGGAATTGCTGGTTTTTGTTCATTCCGCCTCCCAAAAATCGGAATAAAAAGCGATCAAAAAATGTCATGTACCCGAAAATGGTACCAGCAAAAACGTCAACTCGTCCCGCAAAAAACAAGATCTCACATGACTCTGTGGACCAAAATATCGAAAAATTATAGCTCTCAAAATGTGGTGATGCAAAAACCATTGTTTGCAATAAAAAGCGTCTTTTAGTGTGTGACGGCTGCCAACCATAAAAATCCGCCCAAAAAACGCTATATAAGTAAATCAAATCCCCCTTCATCACCCCCTTAGTTAGGAAAAATAATAAAATTTTAAAAAATATATTTATTTCCATTTTCCCGTTAGGCTACTTTCACACTAGCGTCGGTACGGGGCCGTCGCGCTGCGTCGGCCCGACATACCGACGCATACTGTGCAAGCGCCGCACAACGGGGGCAGCGGATGCTGTTTTTCCACGCATCCGCTGCCCCATTGTGAGGTGCGGGGAGGTGGGGGCGGAGTTCCAGCCGCGCATGCGCGGTCGGAAATGGTGGACCGTCGGCACAAAAAAAGTTACATGTAACGTTTGTTGCTGCCGGCTGTCCGCCACAACACGACGCAACCGTCGCACGACGCTTGCGACGTGTGTCAATACGTCGCTAATGTTAGTCTATGGGGAAAAAACGCATCCTGCAGATGACTTTGCAGGATGCGTTTTTTCGCCAAAACGACGCATTGCGACGTATGCAAAAAAACGCTAGTGTGAAAGTAGCGCTAGGGTTAGGACTAGGGTTAGGGTTGGGGTTAGGGTGTCAGTTAGAATTGGGGAGTTTTCACTGTTTAGGCACATCAGGGGCTCTCCAAACGCGACATGGCGTCCGATCTCAACGCGTTTGTTTGCGTTAAAAACGCATGCGTTTTTATAGAAAAAAAACAGAACACACTGAAAAGTCACCCACCACCATCAAGGTGATAAAGGGATCCAAACCCTAACCCTAACCCTACCCCTAAACTCATCCCTAACCGTTTAATGAACATTTTCTGACAGTCATAGTGCCACGTATTTCAGTGCCACGTATTTCAGTGCCACGTATTTCAGTGCCACGTATTTCAGTGCCACGTTATTTCAGTGCCACGTATTTCAGTGCCACGTTATTTCAGTGCCACGATATTTCAGTGCCACGATATTTCAGTGCCACGATATTTCAGTGCCACGTATTTAAGTGCCACGGTATTTCAGTGAAATACGTGGCACTGAAATATCGTGGCATTTACGTGAAATACGTGGCACTTAAATACGTGGCACTTAAATACGTGGCACTTAAATACGTGGCACTTAAATACGTGGCACTTAAATACGTGGCACTTAAATACGTGGCACTTAAATATCGTGGCATGTACATGAAATACGTGGCACTTATATACGTGGCACTTATATACGTGGCACTTATATATGTGGCCACTGAAATATCGTGGCACTTGTATACGTATATACGTATATAAACGTATTTCAGTGCCACGTATTTCAGTGCCACGTATTTCAGGTTAGGGGTAGGGGTAGGGTTAGGGGTAGGGTTAGGGTTTTTTGATTTTTTCTTGTTTTCTTGTGTTTTTCTATAAAAACGCATGCGTCTAAAAAAACGCATGCGTTTTACCGCGATTACATGCGTTTTTTCACACATGCGTTTTTAAAAAAAACGCAAGTGTGAAACCAGCCTTATCCTTGGGAAAATAAAAACATGGGGGCTAAAATATAATTTTCGTGGAAAAAAAAATATTTTTTATTTTCGCGGCTCTGCGTTATAAACTGTAGTGAAGCACTTGGGGGTTCAAAGTTCTCACAACACATCTAGATAAGTTCCGTGGGGGGTCTAGTTTCCAATATGGGGTCACTTGTGGGGGGTTTCTACTGTTTAGGTACATCAGGGGCTCTGCAAATGCAACATGACACCTGCAGACCAATCCATCTAAGTCTGCATTTCAAACGGCGCTCCTTCCCTTCCGAGCTCTGCCGTGCGCCCAAACAGTGGTTTATCCCCATATATGAAGTATCAGCGTACTCAGGACAAATTGGACAACAACTTTTGTTGTCCAATTTCTCCTGTTACCCTTGGGAAAATAAAAATGTGGGGGCTAAAATATAATTTTCGTGGAAAAAAAAATTTTTTTTATTTTCATGGCTCTGCGTGATAAACTGTAGTGAAACACTTGTTGGTTCAAAGTTCTCACAACACATCTAGATAAGTTCCGTGGGGGGTCTAGTTTCCAATATGGGGTCACTTGTGGGGGGTTTCTACTGTTTAGGTACATCAGGGGCTCTGCAAATGCAACATGACACCTGCAGACCAATCCATCTAAGTCTGCATTTCAAACGGCGCTCCTTCCCTTCCGAGCTCTGCCGTGCGCCCAAACAGTGGTTTATCCCCATATATGAAGTATCAGCGTACTCAGGACAAATTGGACAACAACTTTTGTTGTCCAATTTCTCCTGTTACCCTTGGGAAAATAAAAATGTGGGGGCTAAAATATAATTTTCGTGGAAAAAAAAAAATTTTTTATTTTCATGGCTCTGCGTGATAAACTGTAGTGAAACACTTGTTGGTTCAAAGTTCTCACAACACATCTAGATAAGTTCCGTGGGGGGTCTAGTTTCCAATATGGGGTCACTTGTGGGGGGTTTCTACTGTTTAGGTACATCAGGGGCTCTGCAAATGCAACATGACACCTGCAGACCAATCCATCTAAGTCTGCATTTCAAACGGCGCTCCTTCCCTTCCGAGCTCTGCCGTGCGCCCAAACAGTGGTTCCCCCCAATGTATGGGGTATCAGCGTACTCAGGACAAATTGGACAATAACTTTTGTGGTCCAATTTCTCCTGTTACCCTTGGGGGAAAAAAAATTGCGGGCTAAAACATCATTTTGTGGAAAGAAAAAATGATTTTTTGATTTTCACAGCGCTACATTCTAAACTTTAGTGAAACAACTGGGGGTTAAAAGTGCTCACCACACATCAAAATAAGTTCCTTAGGGGGTCTTCTTTCCAAAATGGTGTCACTTGTGGGGGTTTCCACTGTTTAGGCACGTCAGGGGCTCTCCAAACACGACATGGGTTCCGATCTCAATTCCAGCCAATTTTGCATTGAAAAGTCAAATGGCGCTCCTTCCCTTCCGAGCTCTGCCATGCGCCCAAACAGTGGTTTATCCCCATATATGAAGTATCAGCGTACTCAGGACAAATTGCACAACAACTTTTGGGGTCCAATTTATCCTGCTATTCTTGGGAAAATAAAAAATTTGGGGCAAAAATATCATTTTTTGTGAAAATTAATATTAATTTTTTTTTACGGCTCTACATTATAAACTTCTGTGAAGCACTTGGAGGTTCAAAGTGCTCACCACACATCTAGATTAGTTCCTTAGAGGGTCTACTTTCCAAAATGGTGTCACTTCTGGGGGTTTCCACTGTTTAGGCACGTCAGGGGCTCTCCAAACACAACATGGGTTCCGATCTCAATTCCAGCCAATTTTGCATTGAAAAGTCAAATGGCGCTCCTTCCCTTCCGAGCTCTGCCATGCGCCCAAACAGTGGTTTATCCCCATATATGAAGTATCAGCGTACTCAGGACAAATTGCACAACAACTTTTGGGGTCCAATTTATCCTGCTACCCTTGGGAAAATAAAAAATTTGGGGCAAAAAGATCATTTTTTGTGAAAATTAATATTAATTTTTTTTACGGCTCCACATTATAAACTTCTGTGAAGCACTTGGAGGTTCAAAGTGCTCACCACACATCTAGATTAGTTCCTTAGATGGTCTACTTTCCAAAATGGTGTCACTTGTGGGGGTTTCCACTGTTTAGGCACGTCAGGGGCTCTCCAAACACGACATGGGTTCCGATCTCAATTCCAGCCAATTTTGCATTGAAAAGTCAAATGGCGCTCCTTCCCTTCCGAGCTCTGCCATGTGCCCAATCAATGGTTTACCCCAACATGTGGGGTATCGGCGTACTCAGGACAAATTGTACAACAACTTTTTTGGTCCAATTTCTCCTGTTACCCTTGGTAAAATAAAACAAATTGGATCTGAAGTAAAAATTTTGTGAAAAAAAAGTTAAATGTTCAATTTTTTTTAAACATTCCAAAAATTCCTGTGAAGCACCTGAAGGGTTAATAAACTTTTTGAATGTGGTTTAGAGTACCTTGAGGGGTGCAGTTTTTAGAATGGTGTCACTTTTGGACATTTTCTGTCATATAGACCCCTCAAAGTCACTTCAAGTGTGAGGTGGTCCGTAAAAAAAATGGTTTTGCAAATTTTGTTGCAAAAATGAGAAATCGCTGGTCAACTTTTAACCCTTATAACTCCCTAACAAAAAAAAAATTATGTTTCCAAAATTGTGCTGATGTAAAGCAGACATGTGGGAAATGTTGTTTATTAACTATATTATGTGATATAACTCTCTAATTTAAGGGCATAAAAACGAAAAATTTGAAAATTGCTAAATTTTCATAATTTTCGACAAATTTCTGTTTTTTTCACAAATAAATGCAAGTCATATCGAAGAAGTTTTACCACTATCATAAAGTACAATATGTCACGAGAAAACAATCTCAGAATCACCAGGATCCGTTGAAGCGTTTCAGAGTTATGACCTCATAAAGTGACAGTGGTCAGAATTGTAAAAATTGGCCGTGTCACTTAGGTGAAAACAGGCTTTGGGGTGAAGGGGTTAAGGGGGCCTTCAATGAAAAATGTCAACAATATTCAGGTAGAAACCCTATTAAAAGCCTTGTTAAGGTTACCAGGTTCTTTGAATCGCTTTACCTCTACTTCCGTTAACATACTCGATCTTAGTACCAGTTCCTATACACTTCAGTTGTTGGTTAGGTGATTTAATATGTACGGAATATCTAATCAAATCTGAGGAAGATGACCAACCATACATATAAGTGAAGTCTCTAAATATACATCCTCTCCGAAAAAAAAGAAAAGAGGACACAGTTGTCAGCAGTAAAGAATTTATTTTTTACTCCTGTTGGTGCTTTTTGTTGGAGCTCCAAATCGATAGAGACATTATCTTGATTGAATGATATCTAAAACTTTCCCACTCTTCCTTCCTGAAGCACTATCCGTTGAACTAGGATATTCTGGGGATCTTTCTTTAGGTGCAAGATCCTATAGGGTGCTCCCTCCCTATCAGAGGATTCCTTGGTTATCGTCTCTCGTGTGAGGTCATGGGTGAGGGGAAACATGAGAATTAATTACCAGTAATTTGATTTTCCTGAAACCCATGACCGCACCCTCATTTTTTCTCCATCTGGTTTATGGTTAATGGTGGTTATCCATGTTTTCTTCTCACAATGAAGAATGGGCTTGAGTGAATGTATAAATAATAACAAGAATAATGATGATGGATTGGGGTGACTCTCACTTGATTCCTTGGAAACCACATTGAATGAGGAAGTGGGAGTTGCCTTTATGTCCAGTAATAGGGGCGCAGCCTACTCTCTCGTGTGCTGTCATGGGTTTCAGGAAAATCAAATTAACGGTAATATTCATTATTCCGCTTTATATGATCTACCTGCCCATAAGGATGGTTTAGGAGGATTGATGTCATGAACAGGTTCCCTTTAAAGATCCTATGTAGGGCTGAAAACATATCAAAAGGGTTGGGTTTTTTAATGTTTTTCAATTGCTTTCTGCTGGTTTTCAGGCATGTTTAGACAGAAATCCAGAAGCTTTTAAACCAAAAATTGGTAAAGGAAAGGAAGGAGAATCTGACCGACGACACAGCAAAGGCTGCAATTGCAAACGGTCTGGATGCCTAAAGAACTATTGTGAATGCTATGAGGTAAAGATGCTTCTTCGTTAGCTTGAAAAATCGTTCTTAAGGGGGTTGTTCACTATTTGGGACAATATATTTTTTAATGAAATAGGGGCAAAAAAAAAAATGTTTGCAGTTGGGTTAAATTAAAAATGTTGCACTGTTTGTCTTCTATAGTCTGTATTACACGGCCTATTGACTGGCTGCAGAATAAGTTCATTGAGAATCTGGCAGTCTGCCCACTTTGGTGGTATGACTGGGAGGTTGAAGCTCTTCTCGGCTGATTCATGACTAGAGATGAGCGAATATGTTCAGGTCCCTGCTTATTCGGCCAGCCATAGTTCTTACTGAATAAGCTACAGTGGGAACCCAGATACCTGGAGCGCTCCAGGCGATCAGCTGTTCAGGGCCGCAGCTGCATGTGTCGCCGATGTGACAGTCACTGCACAATGCATGGAGAGCCTGTGTGTTGTGACACAGCCGCGACACATGCAGCTGATCGGCCGGAGCCCTCCAGGTAGCCATGTTATCGTTGCAGCTATTCGGATAAGCTCTTATCCAAAGCTATTCAATCAACCCTAGTTATCACCTGTCCTAAGCATAGAGGATAACTTCCAAACCTAAAGGCCCCTTCACACATAGCGATTTACCAACGATCACGACCAGCGATACGACCTGGCCGTGATCGTTGGTAAGTCGCTGTGTGGTTGCTGGGGAGCTGTCACACAGACAGCTCTCTCCAGCGACCAACGATCAGGGGAACGACTTCGGCATCGTTGAAACTGTCTTCAACGATGCCGAAGTCCCCCTGCAGCACTCGGGTAACCAGGGTAAACATCGGGTTACTAAGCGCAGGGCCGCGCTTAGTAACCCGATGTTTACCCTGGTTACCAAAAAAAACAAACAGTACATACTCACCATCTGATGTCCGTCAGGTCCCTTGCCGTCTGCTTCCTGCTCTGATTGAGTGCCGCCGTACAGTGAGAGCAGAGCGCAGCGGTGACGTCACTGCTGTGCTGTGCTCTCACTGTACGGCCGGCAGTCAGTCAGAGCAGGAAGCAGACGGCAAGGGACCTGACGGACATCAGATGGTGAGTATGTAGTGTTTGTTTTTTTTTACATTTACGCTGGTAACCAGGGTAAACATCGGGTTACTAAGCGCGGCCCTGCGCTTAGTAACCCGATGTTTACCCTGGTTACCAGTTAAGACATCGCTGGATCGGTGTCACACACACCGATTCAGCGATGTCAGCGGGACCTCAACGATCAAAAAACGGCCCAGGCCATTCCGACACGACCAGCGACCTCGCAGCAGGGGCCTGATCGCTGGTACGTGTCACACATAGCGAGATCGCTACTGAGGTCGCTGTTGCGTCACAAAACTTGTGACTCAGCAGCGATCTCGCTATGTGTGACGGGGCCTTAAGAATACCCCTTTAACTACACAAAAAATATATAATTACCTTGCAGTGATCTAATCCTATTTTATGATTAAATGGTTTCTACAAAGAAGCTTGCTATGGATGACTAGATAAAGCCATACACTAAAGAAGCACATTTTTTTTTTCATCCCTTTCCACTGAGTTTTGAATTTTTCATTTTTTATTCTTCCCACAGGCTAAAATTATGTGCTCCTCGATATGCAAGTGCATAGGTTGCAAAAATTTTGAAGAGAGCCCGGAGCGTAAGACTCTAATGCACCTCGCCGATGCTGCAGAAGTGAGGGTGCAACAGCAAACTGCAGCCAAAACGAAATTGTCTTCTCAGATCTCAGACTTGCTCACAAGGCCAGCACCATCACTTTCAAGTGGAGGTGGAAAGTAAGCAGCTTCATTTACACTTTTCTCTGCCTTCATCCAGAATTATAATTTACCTTCTGTATTTCTCTCATCCCCATTTTTTTCTGTGAGTGACTGTAGATGTCTGAATCCTTACAGCGTGTGCACTTCACGCTGACCAGATTCTCCACTGTCATTGCCAAGACTCGGCAGAAACGCAACTGCACTTATGCAATTTGCATACTACCGGCAACATTCCGACTAGACGTGTTCAGCCTTAATCAGCTCGCTTGTATTGAGCAGAACTGAGCATGTCTAGTCTGCACGTGACCTCATGTATGCTATTCGCAAACTTGCAGTCACATGATCACACGATCTGTCGCTAAAAAGACCAGGCGGTGTACGCACTGTAAGTATTCAGAAGTCTTTGGTGACAGAGTGACTTCAGATTCACCAGACAACCCCTTAACTAGACAGCAAATTTAAGGCTACGGTGCCACGATGAGCTTTTGGTGAGTTTTTGATGTTGCAGATTTTCTGCACCCATTAAGTAAAATGGGTAATTTGCATTTTTTTTTTTTTCAAAATTACGCAGTGTCAAAAATTCGCCACATCTCTTGGTGGGAACGTAGCCTAAAGCTGTCTTCACATGTTGGCCATTTATGCCAGAGCTGGTGTACATTATAGATTCTGGGCAGCTAACATAGTCAGTTATTTGCCACTACCTTTTCCAGATCTTTGGGCCAAATCCCAGCATAATAAATATTTAGAAATATTTCAAAGCTTTGATTTTAGTGTTCGCAATCTGTTCCAAATCTCTTTAATTACACACATCATATAACAATATTTGTAGACTT
This sequence comes from Ranitomeya variabilis, assembly GCF_051348905.1. Taxonomy (NCBI): domain Eukaryota; kingdom Metazoa; phylum Chordata; class Amphibia; order Anura; family Dendrobatidae; genus Ranitomeya; species Ranitomeya variabilis. The sequence continues at coordinate 818,735,509 of NC_135232.1, read as the reverse complement.
GGTATTTACATACTGCATTTCAGATGTGTATCTGCTAACATGCACAGTCCCTGTCAAACGCTGGCATCCTGGAAATAAAACCTGGGTAGAGATGGAGCACCATCAGAACTAAAGACTGTGTTCTCTCAGAAACAGTGCCACCTCTGACCACAGATTGTGTGTGGTATTGCGGCTCGGCTCCAATCGGTTCAGTAGGACTGAGTTGCAATAGCAGACACAACCCACAGCCAGTGGTGCCACACTTATTCTGAAATGTTTTTCTAAGTCTGGACAACCCCTTTCAGTTATATAAACAGAAAAGATGCCAAACACTTTTAAAGGGGTTGTCCGATGTAAAATAAATAGTCTGCTGTCACTCTGTGTGACTGCAGACTTGTGAATCTTCCCAGGCACGCACTGTGCGCAGTGAGGATTTGTGGTTCTCTGCCCCGGGAACGGCAGTCAGTTATGTGACATGCATACTCCAGGCCAGAGCCCGTCCCATGGGCACGGTCTCTCTCCATACACTTATATAGAGCGAGGATGCGCCCACTAGATGGGTTCTGGCTTGGAGTAGGCATATCGCATAAGTGACTGCTGTTCCTGGGGCAGAGAACCACAAATCCTCACTGCGCACAGTGCGTGCCTGGGAAGATTCACGAGTCTGCAGTCACACAGAGAGAACTTTAATGGGAACCTGGCAGTCGATTCATGCTGCCCTTTCTACAGACAGCATGAGTCAGGGTCTGGCTCCATGATTGCAGCCAGGTACATGTCTCTCTGAAATGCTGCAGCCTTTCAGAGAAAGTGTAGTTTAAAGATCCGTCCATGGACCATAATGAGTCTCCGATATCCACACGTGCTAGAGGCCTGTCCATACATGAGATTGCCGCGGGGTGCCGTCTCCGGTTATGGTCCCCAGCTGTATGTTTCTATGCACAGCCGGGATCTGACTCATTCTGCCTCCACTTTGGCCTCTTTAATATCCCATTCGGGGCTGTGTGTATATGTACTTGTTATAACAAATATGTAAAGATGCTAGTTATTTTGAGGTTCTGCTTACATAGCCCCTTCCATTCTTTTAAGGCTACCGTTCACGTTCGTCACAAAGGAAGTCGCTGAGGCTACATGTGCATGTCTTCTCGCCCAGGCCGAGGAAGGAGAAAAGCTCTCGAAGTCCAAAGCTGCCACAGAGCGGATGATATTGGAGGAGTTTGGGCGTTGCTTAATGAGGGTAATTAACTCTGCAGGAAAAGCGAAAAGTGACCCTTGTCCTATGAGTTGTTGAACATGAGGCATATGGACTGGCACCAGTGATTGTGGCTATGAAAAGGAGAGGGTGCTTTCATGGAGAACATGGAAATCGCTGCCGCCTCGGCCCACGCTGTACGAATGACACAGAAAACTTACCCGCTGACTGTGACAGTGACGTTCCCCATGTACATACAGAAAAACAGATTTTATCAGAAACTCTGCTTTTAACTCTTGCAGTTGTCTTACCTGACTCTTGGCTTGTGCACAGGTGATGACCTCTCTTCCCCACCGGAGAATACAGATTTGTTCTTTGTTGCTTTGTCACGTTTTTCCTGATTTGATCAAGTATTTTACTGTTTGTTTTGAATCACCGAGTGTCTTATAATGGTCAGTTTTTGTTTTGCTGCCTGGAGTGGTAAGTTCCCAGTGCTGTGCTCCTGTAATCGCTTCCACGCCATGCTAATGGACATTTAAAGTGACGGGTGGAGGCAGTAACATCGCAATGGTTGGCTGACGTTCATTCATGTTGCCAATTTCATGGCAGAAGCACAAAACTCAATATGGTGCATTAACACATGGACTGCTTTCATGATAAGTTTGATAACTGCTATTAACCTCCTTAGGACATTTGGGAGTGATTGTTGGGATTCTATCCAGTGAGATATAATCCTGAGAGCAGCAAGTTCAAGATCTCCATGCAGATGAATTAAGATCCTACTCCGCTTCCTCTTAAGATAATGGCCAGTAGAGTATTTTAGAATAAGTTGGGAATTAATTGCCAATATTTTCATATTACACATGAAAATATCATACTATATGAGCCGAACCACAGCAGAATGAGGTAAGCGTTCTCATGTACAGGATGGAGGGCCTAACAAGACAGAAAGATGTTGTGGATCATTACACTTGTGCATATCTGCTATTAAGTATGTATTTTGTATATCACCATAGGTCATCATCAAGCCATGGCTGAAAACCGACCTTTTCATGAGTGGAGGGAATACCCGTGTGGCTTGGTCCACAACAGCATTTAAACAAAGTGTAGATTTTTATCACACATACATGTCTTATATGTGCTGCCCATAGATGGAGTAGCGTACATGAGCTGTTCCTTTAAGTGTTAATTTAGGCAATGAAAATTCATGCTTCTACCCCTATCTGTAGTAGGGATGTGTACCATAAAAATGCAGTGAAGTGAGGCTTTGGTGGAGTAAGGTCCTTGTACAATCAGACTTCACAAAGGCTAAGATGGTGCTGCCCATGCGCTCCACTTTGGTCTGTTTGTGGTATATTCACAGGTGGGTTCAGAATAGTGAAAAAAAAAATAGCATCAGAATTTTAAAGGGATGGCTGGGGGTTTAATCTTTAAGCACATTAGGCTTTGAAGCATGTGCAGAACATTTCCTACTGGGCTACCAGATAGCTTAGTAGTCATCGGCCACCACTCTATTTTAATGAAGCATGTCTGATTCCCGTTGGCAGGTGTCCCATTGGTCGGATCCTTAGGCCTTGTTCACACGATCCTTTTTTAGCTGCGGATTTTTCAGGTCCTGATTTGTGAAACCCGCAGTGCAAAACCTGCGGTGGTTTTCACTGTGGTTTTCCGTCCTTTTTCTACTGCGGATTCCACTGCGGGTTTCCAGCTGCTTTTTCCTATTGGTGCAGGTGGAAAACAGCAGCGGAATCCGCAGAAAGAATTGACATGGTACTTCTTTTTTTCCGCAGAAAATCAGCGCTGATTTTCCAGCGGAAAAAAGGAACGTCGGAACAGCGTTTTTTTTTTTCCATAGGGTAACATTGTACTGTACCCTGCATGGAAAAAGGCTGCGGATCCGCAGCAAAAACCGCATCGTGTGAACATAGCCTTAGCAATCAGCAAGTCATTACCAATCCTGTTTTATATAACTTCTCAGATTCTCGTTAATATGTAGAAAACAAATCGCTTTGTTCTTACTAGAGCAAAAAAGGCATTTCACCATGTAACCTCGTCTTCTGATTCCTCTTGTAGCATAGCCACATTTAAAAAAAAAAAAAAAAAAGCTTTTCTGTAAACATGAGCACTTAAATTACTCCCATATCAAATATTGATATCCTTGTGTCTCTAAGCCCAACCCCTGCACTGATTTGGCTTCTGTGCTTATCTACCCGCCACCACCCTCCTGGGAAGCGAAAGGGAAGTTTCTCCTGGCTGACCTCTCATTTCTCCCATCATGTTGTGTTCTAACTTTCTATGTCTGTTGGAAGTGTATAAATGTAAACTAGCGTGTAGATTATCCCATGGGTTTTACATTGTATGTTTTGTAGAGCCACAACTGTTAGTACTGTACATAATCTGTCCGTAACTCCCCCTTTTTCACCTCTTGTGATGTGTATTTATACCTTGTGCAGAAAATGTGAATTTTAAAATGCAGTTGTAGATTATGTATACTGACTTTCTGGCTTGTGAAATTAAGGTGCAACTAATTCTATTCCTAGTATATGTATTTTTTTCCCCCTCAAAATAATTATATTGTCTAAGTATTTTTTTTTTCTTTGGAAGTGGAACAAAGGCCAAAGATTCAAGATGCTTAAACTGTAGATAAGAACAGACACACAGCATTAGTAAGTGGTGTTTAGCTGCCGCTCTGGCACAGCAACTTTTGTTATATAGACCTGTCAAGAAGTGGGATTGGCGCTATTCTGTTAAAGCTTTTAAAATGGTACCCATCATTTACAGATAATATTTGACATTTCAAAATGTTCAGTCGGTTGGAATCAGGTGCTAAACGCTTCCTTGCTAGTTTAACTTTCTGCCTATGCACAGTAAGTTGCCAATCAGTGGTATGGTCTGGGCTATGCAGATGTCAGCATTCGCAAAACTGGTAGATCTGCAGAAGATAATTGATTTTAGCAAACCTGCAGCCAGAAGCTGGCTAATGGGGGTAGCAAAAACCTGATGACATGTTCACTACACAGTCTTTATCTAATTGGGTCTTACGAGCCGGAATTAAACATTTCTTCCACTGAGTTTTTTTTGGCACCTGATAGTATAAGAATAAAATACATACAGGGGAGTCACTTTTTGTGCTGGCTCAGAAAATGGTGCCGCTGCCTCAGTTAGATGGTAGGGTTTTAGGAAGCCACTGAGCTGTATCTTGAATACAGGTGTATATATATTTGTATGGTTATCAAATAGGATATTCTAGAATTCCCTGTTAACAGATGGTTAGTGTAATAAATATTGATTAGTCTATTTGCAAACCATGCACTTAGCTGCAGTGTGTTGTGCCTTGACATAGCCCCCTTATGGGATCTAACCCTCAGCTACACTGACCTACATGACCACAACATTTCCATTCCAGCTGCCCTGTCCAGGAAGCCATTGCCACCTAATGGGGTGAGGCGCGTGCTGGGAAGATATTGGGAGTCTAGTCCACTGTGATGATCACGTGCCAGTGTGGGCTAAAGCATAGAAGGCATGGATCACCTCTGTATCCAATGAGATGTTCTAGCTTATTTCAGACCAGGCTCCACATAAAGGCCAGAGCTGTGCCATAAAAACTATTGACCTTTGTTCTCAGGTACTAAGATCTAGGTTGGGCAAAGCATGTTTGCTTTTCTACACAGGTGTGAGCAGAGGTTTCGGTTAGCCAAAGTACATAATAAAATCATTTTCTACCCACTCTATATACAAACATTTTTTTTACACATCCACCTTTGTTTCTTTAAGTGGTTGAGTTGCTTTTAGACAATATTTTAGTATCAAAATTATGGTGCAAGGCTCAAGATTGCGTTGGATGAATGATTAAAGATGCAGCCAGTTTATCATCCTGCATGAGCCACTGTGATAAATCTGGTGCATATTCAGACTCCCTGTTCTGGATTTACACTGCTTATATTGGGACAGGACTAGTTCCTAGAGGCTCTATTAAAAAAATAGTGTCACTTGTGAACCAAGAAATCCTATTTTCTATCATTTAAGTTAACATAAGAGTAATTTTCTCTTTAATAAAAGGTTAATGAGACATCAGAGGTAGGGGTAAGAGAATAAAGGTCAATGTATCTGGCCTTTCCAGCAGCATAGTTTTGGAGTTTCTCACTTTTTTGGATTCAATATAAACTGAATGGGACATACAAGTGCATCAATAAGTAACAGGGTTTTTGGGAAGGCTGGCATGCTCCGATTAGGGGGTCTGGAACCATTGGGCTGCAATTACAGAGTAGCTTACAAATCTACTACACTTTTCAAACTCCGCTGTGTACATAAAGTTCTGTGATCAGAATTATTCCCATGGAAAACTAATGTATAAAATAAATGGGGAAATATTGTACATTCACACTTCTGAACGATAAACCCTGACGGAAGCATGCAACAGCGGAGAATCATGAACTCGGCCAGCTTACAGCACCATAGACTGCTACATGGGTCTGTTCCTGTTAGTTAAAGCCGCTGCCCATATTTTTATGCCATTTGTTCTTTCAGCTTCAAATATTTGGGAGAACCTTGTCTTTTTCTAGTTCTGTGTACATCAAAAAAGTAGAACAGAAATTTATATTTACTAGAATGTCTAAAAGATACTTTCTATATTGTAAAAAGCAAATGAAAAATCACAGAAATAAACATTTATACTATTCTGGAGTTTGTGTGGTTTTAATTGCATGCACACACTTAAAGGGAACCTATCACCCCGTTTTTTAAAGATTAGATAAAAATAGTGTGAAATAGGGGCAGAGCTGGGCTTTACATTAGTGCCTTTTTACCCCCGTTAGGCTGCCGAAATACCTTTGTGAAGTGGCCGTTTTGTCCTGTCACTCAAGTTGGTCAGGTCGGATGGGTGTGGTCACAGCGCTGTTTCTCCCCCAGATCAGGCTCATCATTACGTTGGTGGCGTAGTGGTGTGCGCATGTCCAAGGTCCCGAATCCTGCACAGGGGTGTGAAAATAGCAGCGATGTCCGTTATTCCATTGGTGGTCGGTGGGCGCGGCCATCTTGCTTCACGAAAATGGCCGCCGCGATAGCCATCTGCGCACGCGCGGATGCCCGCGGCCATTTTCCTGAAGCCGCGGCCAGCAGGGCGCCGCTTCTGCGCACGCGCGGCCAAAGCAAGATGGCCGCGCCCACCGACCACCAATGGAATAACGGACATCGCTGCTATTTTCACACCCCTGTGCAGGATTCGGGACCTTGGACATGCGCACACCACTACGCCACCAACGTAATGATGAGCCTGATCTGGGGGAGAAACAGCGCTGTGACCACGCCCATCCGACCTGACCAACTTGAGTGACAGGACAAAACGGCCACTTCACAAAGGTATTTCGGCAGCCTAACGGGGGTGTAAAGGCACCAAAAAGGCACTAATGTAAAGCCCAGCTCTGCCCCTATTTCACACTATTTTTATCTAATCTTTAAAAAACGGGGTGATAGGTTCCCTTTAATATCTTGGCAGGAAACTGCAGCAAAAGATGTCCTCTACAAACATTTTTACCTAGGGCGGTGATAAAGGGGAGTTTGATTTACTATTTGTATTGGGTTTTTATGTTTGGCAGCTGTCACACTAAAGATGCTTTTTATTGCAGAAACGTTTTTTTGCATCACCACATTTTGAGAGCTATAATTTTTCTATATGTTGGTCCAGAGTCATGTGAGGTCTTGTGTTTTGCGGGACAAGTTGACGTTTTTATTGATAACATTTTCGGGCACATGACATTTTTTGATCACTTTTTATTCTGATTTTTGTTAGGCAGAATGACCAAAAACCTGCTATTCATGAATTTATTTTGGGTGGGGAGTTTATATTTCACACTTGGTAAAATTGATAAATCAGTTTTATTCTTCGGGTTAGTACGATTACAGCGATACCTCATTTATGTCATTTAATGGTTTTTGCACTTTTATACAATAAAAACATTACCGTATATACTCTAGTATAAGCCGACCCGAGTATAAGCAGACCCCCCCTAATTTTGCAACCAAAAACTGGGAAAACTTATTGACTCGAGTATAAGCCTAGAGTGGAAAACGCAGCAGCTACTGGTAAATGTCAAAAATCAAAATAGATACCAATAAAAGTAAAATTAATTGAGACATCAGTAGGTTAAGTGTTTTTGAATATCCATATTGAATCAGGAGCCCCATATAATGCTCCATGCAGTTCATTATGGCCCCATAGATGCCCCATATAATGCTCCATGCAGTTCTTTATGGCCCCATATAATGCTCCATGCAGTTCATTATGGCCCCATAGATGCCCCATATAATGCTCCATGCAGTTCATTATGGCCCCATATAATGCTCCATGCAGTTCATTATGGCCCCATAGATGCCCCATATAATGCTCCATGCAGTTCTTTATGGCCCCATATAATGCTCCATGCAGTTATGGCCCCATAGATGCTCCATATAATGCTCCATGCAGTTCTTTATGGCCCCATAGATGCTCCATATAATGCTCCATGCAGTTATGGCCCCATAGATGCTCCATGCAGTTCTTTATGGCCCATAGATGCTCCATATAATGCTCCATGCAGTTATGGCCCCATAGATGCGCCACATAATGCTCCATGCAGTTCTTTATGGCCCCATAGATGCTCCATATAATGCTCCATGCAGTTCTTTATGGCCCCATAGATGCTCCATGCAGTTCTTTATGGCCCCATAGATGCTCCACATAATGCTCCATGCAGTTCTTTATGGCCCCATAGATGCTCCATATAATGCTCCATGCAGTTCTTTATGGCCCCATAGATGCTCCATATAATGCTCCATGCAGTTATGGCCCCATAGATGCTCCATGCAGTTCTTTATGGCCCCATAGATGCTCCATATAATGCTCCATGCAGTTCTTTATGGCCCCATAGATGCTCCATGCAGTTCTTTATGGCCCCATAGATGCTCCACATAATGCTCCATGCAGTTCTTTATGGCCCCATAGATGCTCCATATAATGCTCCATGCAGTTATGGCCCCATAGATGCTCCATATAATGCTCCATGCAGTTCTTTATGGCCCCATAGATGCTCCATATAATGCTCCATGCAGTTATGGCCCCATAGATGCCCCATATAATGCTCCATGCAGTTCTTTATGGCTCCATATAATGCTCCATGCAGTTCTTTATGGCCCCATATAATGCTCCATGCAGTTCTTTATGGCTCCATATAATGCTCCATGCAGTTATGGCCCCATAGATGCCCCATATAATGCTCCATGCAGTTCTTTATGGCCCCATAGATGCTCCATACAGCATTGTGCCACATGTAATGCTGCTGCAATTAAAAAAAAAAAAAAAAACACTCACCTCTCATCGCTGCCCGCTGCTCCTCAGCGTCCCATCTCTCCGCACTGACTGTTCAGGCAGAGGGCGGCACGCACACTAATACGTCATCGTGCCCTCTGACCTGCACAGTCACTGCAAGAGGACGGGAAGACTGAGCGGCGCCCGGCGAATGGAACGCGGACAGGTGAATATGAAATACCTGGTCCCGGCTCCCCTGACGCTGTCCCTGCCTGTCCCATGGTACTGCAGCTTCTTCCTGTAATGAGCGGTCACTGGTACCGCTCATTACAGTAATGAATGTGGCTCCGCCCCTATGGGAGTGGAGTCCATATTCTTTACTTTAATGAGCGGTACCACGTGATGGCTGAATAGAGGAAGAGCTGCAGCAAGGGAGAGCATGAGACAGGCTGGGATAGTGTTAGGAGCATGTGAGTATGCGACAGTCCTCTCTCCCCCTCACCCGCCGAACATGACTCGAGTATAAGCCGAGAGGGGCACTTTCAGCCCAAAAATTTGGGCTGAAAATCTCGGCTTATACTCGAGTATATAAGGCAATGCAAAAATAGTTTTTTATTCTGAGGGCTATAACTTTTTTGCTGTATGGCGGCTTATTTTTTGCTGGACAAGATGACTTTAGCGGTATGATGTTTATTTATATCCGTCTTTGATTGCACGTTATTCCACTTTTTGTTCGGCGGTATGATAAAGCATTGTTTTTTGCCTTTTTTTTGGTGTTCACTGAAGGGGTTAACTAGTGGGACAGTTTTATAGGTCAGGTCATTACAGACATGGTGATACTAAATGTGTGTACTATTGTTTTTTTATTTACATAAAGAAATGTATTTATTGGAACTATTTTTAAAAAAAAATTTTTACAGTGTAATTTTATTTTTTCTTCTACTTTGTCCCAGGGTGGGACGTCACTATGTAGTTTCAGATTCCTGATCTGACACTTTGCACAGCACCATGTCAGATCAGTGATCTGACAGGCAGTGCAGGAGGCTGGCAAGCCACCTCCCTGCAGGGGATCCAGGGCCTGCAGGGAGAAAAGAGGAGACCTTGTGATCGCGTTGTTCCAATTGCGTTGTTCTGAGGGTCTCAGGGATGCACGCAGGGAGCCCTCTCCCTGCACAATGCTTCCCTATGCCACAATCATGTTTGATTGCATGTTGGATATTTATTATCCAACCCAGCTCCATTAGAGTTGATGTTACTACTGAAACTTGATGAGTGCAGTGGGACTCTGACCTCCCTATTAGAATAGGGAATTGTCCGATATGGGACAATTACTACATCCTGGGACCGGAGGTATGACATTACTTCCACCATCACTTTGGTGAAAACCCTGGGGGCTGTAGACAGGCCAAATGGAAGGGCTGTATATTGGTAATGTTTTATCTGATTTTGAACATAGAGCTACTCTCTAGTATTTCCGATATTCCTGATGTATTGGCATATGGTAGTATGCATCTTTTAAGTCTATTACTGCCATGAAGCAGTGTTGGAAGAGAAGTTTTACAGTCGTGTGGATAGACTCCATCTTGAAGGAATAGTTCTCTATCGATTAATTGAGCTTCCTTAGATTTATTATGGTTCTCCAAGAGCCATCCGGTTTTTGGATTAGAGGGGGGAGTAAAATCCACCTCCTTCCCGAGCCGGGACTTCCTGAAGAACCTTTTTGTGAATAAGTCCCAAGACCTCGGTTTCCAGGGCAGATTGCTCCTGCTGGGACCTTCTTCCGGGAGTTGTTATAAAGTTTTGCCTGGGTGGACGGATGAATTTTATTTTTAGGCTGTCTTTGATAATATTCACAACCCAGGTACTGGGGGAGATATTTAACCAGGCCGGAAAGAAGAGGGAGAGTCTTCCTCCCACTTCTGGCGTAATGTCATTGGGGGGGTGGGGGGGGGGAGGGATTATTTTGCTGATGTAGAGGGCCCTTTAAACATGTAGCCCGATCCTCTTATCCTTAAAGTCCCAATTTTTCCTCTCCCCTGGGGGGCGACCTCTGTTATATCTTCTCCAAAAAAAAGGTTTTTTGGAATCTTTGGGGATATTGGGAAAAACTCTCCTGCATGTTCCAGGATCTCTTCTAGTTTTTTCCCGAAAAGGAGTTGGCCATCGCATTGAATGGAGCACAGCTTATGTTTAGATGGCAAATCCCCCGGGCAACCCTTGAGCCAAAGGGCTCTTCTTACCACATTGGACAAGCTCGCTGCTCTGGCTGTTAGTCTTGCGGAATCTGCAGAAGAGTCTGCCAAGAAAGCTGCTGCTCCTTGCACTAAAGATATATTTGCAAGGATGTTGCCTCTGGGTACTTTGTCCCTTAGCTGATCCTCTATCTGCTGTAGGCAGACCATGAGGGTATGTGCACATGCTGCGGATCCGCAGCAGTTTCCCATGCGTTTACAGTATAATGTAAACCTATGGGAAACGAAATCCGCAGTGCACATGCTGTGGAAAAAACGCACGGAAACGCAGCGGTTTATATTCCGCAGCATGTCAATTCTTTGTGCGGATTCCGCTGCGGGTTTACACCTGCTCCAATAGAAGACTGCAGGTGTAAACCCGCAGTGGAATCCGCAATAGAAACCGCGATAAATCCGCAGGAAAAAACAGCGGTTTTGCCCTGCGGATTTATCAAACCTGCTGTGGAAAGTTCCGCTAAGGAATCCGCAGCGTGGGCACATGGCCTGAGAGCACAGGCCGTACATGTCCCAGCAATTGCTGGCTTCAGGCCCCCCGCTGAGGCTTCCCAGATATGTCTCAGAAAACTGCTTTTTTATCAAGCGGGTCTTTGAGAACACCCGAGTCTTCTCACGGAAGGGATGATCTTTTTAAACATTTGGCTACTGCCCCATCAATTTTAGGGATTTTCTCCCAGGATTCAGAGTCTTTCTTCAAGAGGATATCTCCTTTTGGATGAAGAAGGCAAAGTACCCATTTTTTCAGGTTTTTTTCCACTCTCAATGCTTTGGTTTTCGCATTGACCGGAAACGTGCGTTTCCTTTTTCTCTTCTAAGCCACCAAACATGACATCTTCTAGTGACCTAGGTGTCTTCTCCTCTAACACCATTGCAGATCTAACGGCTTTAACTAATTTGTCTATGTCCTCAGTTGGAAAACATGGACAACCTCCTGAATCACTGTCCGAGGAGGAATCTGAAGACTGGATAGAGGCCGAGGAGGTAGAGGGAGATGGGACGATTTATGACTCCTGTCTGAGAGGCATCTGACTCTGTAGACACCTTACGGCTTTTCCTTCTCGGTTTATTAAGGGCCATTTTCAAGAAGTCTTTTATTTCTGCCTGTATTATGGCTTTAACCCCTTCCCGACATGTGACGGAATAGTACGTCACATGTCGGGACCCCCGCTTTGATGTGCGCTCCGGCGGTGAGCGCACATCAAAGTCGCGAAATGTCAGCTGTTTTTTACAGCTGACATGTGCGCGCAATAGCGGCGGGTGAAATCGCGATCACCCGCCGCTATTAACTAGTTAAATGCCGCTGTCAAACGCAGACAGCGGCATTTAACTACCGCATCCGGCCGTGCGGCCGGATATGAGCGCATCGCCGACCCCCGTCACATGATCGGAGGTCGGCGATGCTTGTACATTGTAACCATAGAGGTCCTGGAGACCTCTATGGTTACTGATCGCCGGTGGCTGTGAGCGCCCCCCTGTGGTCGGCGCTCACAGCACACCTGCATTTTAGCTACATAACAGGGATCTGATGATCGCTGTTATGTAGCAGAGCCGATCGGGCTGTGCCTGCTTCTAGCCTCCCATGGAGGCTATAGAAGCATGGCAAAAGTAAAAAAAAAAAGTTTTTAAAAATGTGAAAAAAATAAAAAAAATATAAAAGTTTAAATCACCCCCCTTTCGCCCCAATCAAAATAAATCAATAAAAAAAAAACCCAACCTACACATATTTGGTATCGCCGCGTTCAGAATCGCCCGATCTATCAATAAAAAAAAGCATTAACCTGATCGCTAAATGGCGTAATGAGAAAAAAATTTGAAACGCCAGATTTACGTTTTTTTGGTCGCCACGACATTGCATTAAAATGCAATAACGGGCGATCAAAAGAACGTATCTACACCAAAATGCTATCATTAAAAACGCCAGCTCGGCACGCAAAAAATAAGCCCTCACCTGACCCCAGATCACAAAAAATGGAGACGCTACGAGTATCGGAAAATGGCGCAATTTTGTTTTGTTTTTTGCAAAGTTTGGAATTTTTTTTCACCACTTAGGTGAAAAATAACCTAGTCATGTTAGGTGTCTATGAACTCGTAGTGACCTGGAGAATCATAATGGTAGGTCAGTTTTAGCATTTAGTGAACCTAGCAAAATAGTGAAGCAAAAAACAAGTGTGGGATTGCACTTTTTTTGCAATTTCACTGCACTTGGAATTTTTTTCCCGTTTTCTAGTACACGACATGCTAAAACCAATGATGTCGTTCAAAAGTACAACTCGTCCCGCAAAAAATAAGCCCTCACATGGCCAAATTGACGGAAAAATAAAAAAGTTATGGCTCTGGGAAGGAGGGGAGCGAAAAACGAAAACGGAAAAAGCTCCGGGGGTGAAGGGGTTAAGGCTAGTGGCAAAATTAGGGGTCTCTTGTATAGTTTTACTAATGCAGTTAGCAGAGATCCTTCTGCCACTGAACTGCAAGCGGGTCTTTACAAAAGGCACACTCTCGGTTCTTTGATTTACCGCTAGCTTTCCTGGACCCCTAGTGATCAAAACAGAAAAAATGGACCCTGTTACCATAAGGGTGACATTCACGTAGATCACTCACCACCGCCGACAATCAAGGGTACCGGTTTTGAAGGCTGGACAGATGCACGTTAAGCGTAAATTTTACTTTAGTTGGATTTTTGTCATCACAAGTATTTTCTCAACGCTCAAGTGCCTTTGGCTGTTAACCTCTTCACTCCTGCTCAAGTGACTGCTGTAGGGGGCTCCTGGGTGCATGCTAGTCATGCAAGAATCATACCAAAGCAAGACAATTAGAAAACTGGAATAAAATAAGCAAGTCTCATTTAAAACAGATTTGTAATTTTAGTACATGGGATAAAGACAGGGATAAAGACAGTGCCCAAGACACTGGGACAGCAGAGTTCGGAAGACTGCTGCATTGTAGTGTACCACAAGGGGGCAGCAGCATACAGTATTGCACATACAGCAGGTATATGAATACCGTCATGAATGGGAGAAATTAATGAACCATCAGCATGTGCCAAAAACAGAAAGGATGTCTGTAGAAGTTGTTATGGGCACACATCCCCTGTAAACACCACACTGAATGCATACCAACAATCCTAAAAAACAGTGCACAGAACTGAAGCATACCCCAAACATTGGGGCACAAACCTCCCAAGCACCAGTCACACATATGCACCATTATAATAATTAATAATAAATAAACCCTACACAGAAACATTGCACAGAAAGGGATACTATCAAAAAGTAACTTTATTGAAAAACCACAATGTTAAAAATTACAATAAAAAAAGGGAAATGCTTTGAAAGGTGACAGCTACACCAAAGCCGCAGGTATGAGGATAATAACCAGCTATAATCAAAAAATACCATCCTTATACTAAATGTGAGTGTGCTAGTAGTCCATGAGGTTTGTAACCTTCAGCTGGTATAAAGCATCCAGCAAACACATCAGGCAAGAAACAGGACCATAAATAACGTTATTAGAGCATAATTACCTCAGACCTGCGGCGCCACCCCTACGCGCGTTTCGGCTTGCATGCCTTATTCCGGAATAAGGCACGCAAGCCGAAACGCGCGTAGGGGTGGCGCCGCAGGTCTGAGGTAATTATGCTCTAATAACGTTATTTATGGTCCTGTTTCTTGCCTGATGTGTTTGCTGGATGCTTTATACCAGCTGAAGGTTTCAAACCTCATGGACTACTAGCACACTCACATTTAGTATAAGGACGGTATTTTTTGATTATAGCTGGTTATTATCCTCATACCTGCGGCTTTGGTGTAGCTGTCACCTTTCAAAGCATTTCCCTTTTTTTATTGTTGTAATTTTTAACATTGTGGTTTTTCAATAAAGTTACTTTTTGATAGTATCCCTTTCTGTGCAATGTTTGTGTAGGGTTTATCTGTTGTAATTGCATGGGATTTTGCTAGAAATCCCTCATATGGGCACAGGTGTACTCTCAACACACTGTGTATTGTGTATCAACATCGGCTTAAAATATGCACCATTAGTACACAGAGTAAAATTAAATTTAGTAGTATAGGCTTCACTTTAGTGCATATCATTGTGCACAGTAATGAGACGCTTACAGTTTAGTTTTGCTTAAAGTAGAATTTTAATTGTAAAAGCCTTTGAGAGAAATACACCTAGTACAATATGCACAGCCTATTGCAAAGGCTAAACTTGAGTTTTGCAACGAGTCTTCAGTGGCACAAAATACAGCCAACACCATCTTCATTGAAGTATAATCTGGGGGAAAAAAATAATTTCATTAGCCCAAACTAAAAAGCATTAAAGGGGAATTTCTAGTGTACAAAGTCTGCAGTCTATGAATGGTCTACTGAATTTTGACACCATGTAGTGCACACACGATGTGTGGTGGGAGATATACATGGTCACATGAAGACTAGACTGCGCATGTCTAAAAATGCTGGATGGAACTAGTCAGCAGGCGCTCGCATACTCTCGTCACACGACCACCCGCACGGCGATTACAGTGCAGCTGTGACAGTGCACAATCATAATTCAGCAGACTGCAGGTTTTAGACCAAAAAAACCTTTAACCTATGATTAAAATGATCTTTTTAATGGTTGTCCCATATATTATACAAAGGAAATGCATTAACCCCCCCCTGCCCCATAAAGGCATTAAATAAAGCTGTTAACCCCATGCACATTACATGCAGGACCACCACTACAATTTGTGTCCCATTGATCAAACATTACCTGCAGATTTTAGAATACTTTGTTTCTGCCTACAATAAAACAGCAAATATTGAAGTGTTACTGACAGTACAACAGAATTTTTTATTTATATTTTTTTTTTAAGTTGTCCTCATATGTAAAATAAAAATGAATCATGTGTATCATAATGTGAACAGCAGTATAAGGTTTTAATCATTGGACAGAAGTAAAATCAGGAGAGTGAGTAGACATTTTATGTCCTGGTCCACCTCAATCTCATTACCTTTGTGAAGATGTTCTCCGGTACTTTCCAAGTCATTATCTCCAACTGACCACCGCACCAGGAGGCTTAAACAGAAAGGAAACGTACAACTTTAGTGCATTCTAAGAAAGCTAAACCATGGAGTTACATAGCAAGATCCCATTTCCCTACCTGGTGAACACTACACAATCACCCACCATCATACACCATTATGATCATCTCACTAAACAGAACCCAAAATCCGTAATATTAGAAGTTAGTCCTACAGGCCAAGCCTCCAGCACACTGGGCTGAGGGAGAAGCCAAGTGCCTGACTAGAGCACAAATGGCATTATGCTGTGATCTTTGGCCAGGTTGTTGGTAAGGATTCTTTAACACTTCCGTCAAAATGTTGAAATGATGGATCCTGTGCAGATTGTAAAAAACGTGTGCACTGGGCCTGTTTTTCTGACGGACCCGTCGAGGCTATGTGCACCTGTTGTGTATGCGTCTTCACAGCAGTTTTCCACGCATACACAATAAAACCCAGGTTAAAAAAAAACAAATATTCTCACCTTCCAGTGTCCCGCGCAGCGTTACCAATGCTTGCGGCACCTGGCGTTCCCAGTAATGCCTTGAGTGCAATGACCTCTGATGTGCAGTCTCACGAGACTGCGACGTCATCCGGTCATTTCGCAATGCATCCATCGGAACGCTAGCTGCTGCGAGCATCGGTAATACTGCGCGGGACACTGGAAGGTGAGAATATTGCAATTTTTTATTTTTAACATCTTGTTACTACGTATTGATGCTGCATAGGCAGCAACAATAGTAATAAGAAAGAGCGAGCAAGAATTTCCCTGACTGGAAATTCTTCCTCGCATGCTCAGTTTCGAAAGACTGGACCAGTCGCTGGATTCCTGCTTTTCACAGTGACGGATCCTGTGTCCATAGGTTTCTATTATAGCCAACGACGGGCAGCGCAGGATCAGTCACTGAGCGATTTTCCAACGTGCAGAAAAAACGTTCCTCTGAACGTGTTCTCTGCCCGACAGACAGCG
This sequence comes from Ranitomeya variabilis, assembly GCF_051348905.1. NCBI lineage: Eukaryota > Metazoa > Chordata > Amphibia > Anura > Dendrobatidae > Ranitomeya > Ranitomeya variabilis. The sequence continues at coordinate 818,718,801 of NC_135232.1, read as the reverse complement.
ATTTTCCGACAAATCCAGTGCACGACGGATGAAACAGAAGGTTATCAGTCACAATCTGTCGCTAATACAAGTCTATGGGAAAAAATAGGATCCAGCAGAAAAATTTGCTGGATCCTGTTTTTTTTCAAAAATCGACAGATTTCGATGGGAGCTAAAAGACGGAAGTGTGAAAGAGGCCTAAGGCTACTTTCACACTTGCGTTTTTCAGCTTCCGTCACAATCCGTCGATTTTTGAGCATGCAGGATCCTGCATTTTCCCATAGACTTGTATTAGTGACGGATGGCCTTCCGTTTCATCCGTCGTGCACTGGATCCGTTGGAAAATAGCGGTCCGTTGTGTGGAGAAAATGTTCATAGGAAAATCGGTCAGCGACGCATCCTGCGCTGCCCGTCGTCGGCTATAATGGAAGCCTATGGACGCAGGATCCGTCGCTGACCATCACACAGGAATCCAGCGACGGATCGCGTTTTCCCCTCTGAGCGTGCCTGAAAGGATTTTCAAGTCTTGAAAAAAAAGTTAGAGTCTCTCTCTAGACCTCAATCCAATCGAGAATCTGTGGAAAGAGCTGAAAACTTCTGTTCACAAACGATCTCCATCAAACCTCACTGAGCTCGAGCCGTTTGTCAAGGAAGAATGGGCAAGAATTTCAGTCTCTCGATGTACAAAACTGATAGAGACATACCCCAAGCGACTTGCAGCTGTAATCCCAGCAAAAGGTGACACAACAAAGTATTAAGTTAAAGGGGCCGAATAATATTGCACGCCCCACTTTTCAGTTTTTGAATTTCCACAAAAAATTAAAATTACTAATAAATTTCGGTCAACTTCACAATTGTGTTCCACTTGTTTCTTCACCAAAAAATTACATTTGGTATCTTTATGTTTGAAGCATATGATGTGGTGAAAGGTTGAAAAGTTCCAGGGGGCCGAAATCTTTCTCAAGGAACTGTATGATTTAAAGTGAGTTTATCACTGTGATCCCCCTCCCCACCTTCTATTATATATGCAAATGATCCTCAGATGCCCTGGGAGTGACCAGAGCACTTCATGAACCTCAGCCTCCATGCCCACGTAAGCAGGTAATTGCACCAACAGATTCATTTAAATCCCATTAAACCATTAAATGTATCATCCAACCCAATTTCATATTGATAACCAACCCCCCCACCGTTGCCCAATCGGATATCCTAAAGTTTACTATAAAATGTGCCATATACTCATGTTCAGCAATAGCATCTATAATATAGTTTGTGCAAGTACATACAACCAATCAGAAACAGCCTCTATTTTCAGCACATGCGATGCATCAGATGGCTAAATCATCATTGGTCAAGCATTAGACATTTCTGGTAGACGTTACAAGAACAAGAACCTACCTTTTGAAAACCCTGCCCGTATATGACTATAGCGTCAGATCATTTATCAGGTCCTGTCAAAAAGTGATGAGACACGTTAGCAAGCCAACATCCACCAAAATCCAGTAATCTCAACCATTTTTGTACTGCTGTCAACTAGTTTTCTGTATTATCCAAGGTGGAACTTATTTATCCTGGTCAATTGTATCAACCACATTTATGATTGTGATACAGGAGAAAGGCACATGTGTGACCATTTCTCCTTTCCTGGCAGCACAGTAACATTGCGTTTCCCATGTATATGATATACATTTCTAAGAGTAGATGAGTAGAGAATACAGTACAATTGTATGTTGCACTGATACTAATGGTGGCATTTACAATACCCATCGTGGCATCAGCATCTCAGGAGACTTCTGTGCTCCAGGATATTGGGACCCCACTTACCATCTACAAGTTGTTGAGCACTTATATCCATATACAGACCTGTAGGGGGCCATTTACATTGCTCAGTAGTTTAAAATAGAGATCTGCAGATTTCTGCTGTGCATGTACAGTTTGAACTGCCATAAGACCACACAAGGATCAGTAGGTTATAGGCAACAACCCAATGCGAGTTGAAGGCCTTAAATCTTTTTTTTTTTTACAAGCCAGCTTACATTAAATATGCCACTACTTCCCTAAAGACACGGTTTCAATCCATGATCAGTCTTCTGCAATCGCAGGGCTGTATCAATACAGTTTTTTCTACAAACAATTTCACAACCATCCTCAGCCAGTTAAGAGCTAATCATGGTTAAATCATGATGTGAACAGCAGTAAAAAGGCTTCATCACTGGATGCTGGAAACAAATAAGGCATTTGGATATCACTGGCATATTAAAGAAAATAAAAGCGCATTACCTGATTTGTTCATTTTGGGTGTAATCGGGGAGGACTCCTCATGGAGGCTTGTGTAACTCTTGCTCCAGTATCACCACAATAGACTGCATCTGAATTAGAAAATGAAGTAATTAAATCAAAGAATGTAGATTTGTAAGAACGATCATTCTCCAGAGCACATCCTCATAATTTAGCAGTGTAATCACAGCAGTCATGATGTGAACAGCAGAAATGTATTTTAATCATCGGATGTGCAACATAGAAATTAAAGACGACCCGTCAACAGATCAAAGCCAACAGTTTTGCTTGTATTTCCGCACTGAAAAAAAAGCTGAAAGAAGCGACATGCTTTATGTCCAAAAATCCATGCACGAAATACAGATTACAAAAAAAAACTGCACGCGATTTCTGAAATCTCAGGCTTTGCTGGTATTGTAAAATGCAGCTGAATATTACCATAAAAACCTTAGTAAAACACCTAGTGTGAACTTAGCCCAAGAGGCTTCTGTAGGTGTAATACTGACAGGTATAAAGCATTGCATTATATCAGCGATCAGTCACCTTCTCAGTTTTACCAAATGCAGAACAGTATAACAAAAATGAAAAATCCCTGAATTGATGTTCTTTGTTCATTTTGCCCCTCAAAAATCAGTTTAGAAAAAGAAAAAAAATGTCATGTCCAAAAATGGTAACAAATAAGTCAACTCGTCCCACAAAAAAACAAGCCATCATATGACTGCTGGAAAATAGAAAAATTTATAGCTTTCAAAATATTGATGCAAAAGTTTCTTTGCAATAAAAAGCGTATTTTGGCATGCGACAGCAGCCGAACAAAAATATAAGTCTGGTTTTCATTGTAAACACACGAACTGGAAGAATAAAGGTATCTAATCACTTAAACCACGCAAGGAACAGCATTAAAAAAAAAAAAACACAATCAAACCAGTTATTCGCCTGCTGTTGAATTGTTCATTCTGCCTTCCAAAGATCACAGTAAGGCTCTGCTTGCATTTATAATACTCTACACTGAGCGCTTACAACAGGGTTTCTGCATAAATCTTTGAAATATGTGATTCAAACAGAACCCTAGACTGAAGATTCCCTATAATGAGGCAGATGGAGGCACTGTGGACGTGGTCTGGCCTGTGATCTGGCAGTGTCAGTTTTTATCCATGCATAGAAGCACAGTTGGGTCAGTTTTGCACACCTCTGAAGGGGAAAATCGCTGAACAGAAGCAAGAGTCCATAATAACTGCTGACTCAGCGATTGCATCTCATGGAGGTTTCATCTGAATCACGTCATTCAGAGATGGAACCCCTCATGTGAGTGCTCAGCATAGAGCACAGGATAAATGTAATCCAAAATATTCCCAGTAAAAGCTTCAGTCCACCAAAAAAAAAAAAAAAATCCTCACTGAGGGGAAAAGTGAAATAGTGCTCACAAAAAGAATCCTGAGATTCTGCACTCCCAAATACAGCAACATCCACTGCTGCTTGTTTCTGGAAAACACCCATGGAGTCAAACTCAGCACATCTGTAGATAAATCCCAAAGTGGGGTCACTTTAGGGGGGGATGGGATCCACAAACCGTTCTAGGAACATCTCCCCTCCAGGAGGCAAATAGCGCTCCGTCCCTCCCGAGTCTCTCCGTATGGCCAAGCAGTATTGTACAGCCACATGTGGGGTATTGCCACATTCAGTAAATGTGGGAAAAATTTTGGTGCCATTTTTACCTCTTCTGTGAAAATGTATAATCTGGGGCTAAAACAAAATTTTGGTGGTAAAAATATAATTATTTTTTCTTCACTGCCCAATGGTATAAAACTGACACACACGTGGTGTCAATATTTTCACAGCACCTACAGATGAATTCATTGAGACGGTCACAGACAGGGGCTCCTGCTGGTCCGGCACCTCACGGCTCTCCCAGTGGGAAGCGCTGCACTGCACAATGGCGCTCCATCCGTGTAACCACAGGCCCAGAGGCCCGGGCTCCTCAGCCACCGTCACTGCCATACATGTCCCGTGTGACGGGGGAAAGTGACGACCTCTGGAAATAACAGCACTGCCAGGAACTTGTAATGAGAGGCCTCTGCACAACACCGCGGCAGCCCAGCGACACCGCTCTGCAGACTAGCACTACACAGCCCAGCAGAGCACTCACCTCCTCTTCCTCCGACAGTCAGGCTGGAAAGGCCGCCCAGCTCGAAACCACGAGGTTATAAGCGTAGCACGTATCAGGTCACGTGTGCAACGTCACTGCCAAATCTCCGAGAAGGAAGTGACTGTGCTTGCGTCACTTCCTGTGTGTTCACGGCGGCCATGTTTGTTTCTGGTACTCGGCTTCCTGCAGTTATAGTTCGTACCGTTATTTCATTTGCCATAAAGTGAATGGACAGTGAGACACCGCGGACAGTAATAAATGTACAGTCAATAGAGTGAGAGTGGGCGCATGCGTGTCCGACCTGCTGCTGTGGTTGCCCTGCAGGCCTGTGTGGGCGGAGTTCTGGTTGCCACGTTGAGTTGGACGTGGAGGGGAGGTGCTGGGACCAGAAGAGCCGGGCAGGGAAGAGGCCGGAGGGACGCGAGCAGGGGCACTGGTCAGACCTCCCACAGTCCGCAGCCTGTCTGACATTTCCTGGGCCAGGCTGTACCCCAGCACTGTCGTATCGCCCCCGTGTAAGAGGCCGGGCATCCTCACTTCCTGTGTGCAGGTGAGTGTGTGGGGGCTGCCCAGCTGGCGCTGTGGAGTAGAGGGGCAGCACTGGTGGATGAGTTAGTGCTGGGCACAGTACCCAGATGTGCTGACAGCCATGGTGAGTGTGTGGGGGCTGCCCAGCTGGCACTGTGGAGTAGAGAAGGGCAGCACTGGTGGATAAGTGCTGGGCACAGTACCCAGGTGAGCTGACAGCCATGGTGAGTGTTGGGGGGCTGCCCAGCTGGCACTGTGGAGTAGAGAAGGGCAGCACTGGTGGATGAGTTAGTGCTGGGCACAGTACCCAGATGTGCTGACAGCCATGGTGAGTGTATGGGGGCTGCCCAGCTGGCACTATGGAGTAGAGGGGCAGCACTGGTGGATGAGTTAGTGCTGGGCACAGTACCCGGATAACCTGACAGACATGGTGAGTGTTGGGGGGCTGCACAGCTGGCACTGTGGAGTAGAGGGGCAGCACTGGTGGATGAGTTAGTGCTGGGCACAGTACCCGGGTGAGCTGACAGCCATGGTGAGTGTTTTTGGGTTGCCCAGCTGGCACTGTGGAGTAGAGGGGCAGCACTGGTGGATGAGTTAGTGCTGGGCACAGTACCTAGGTGAGCTGACAGCCATGGTGAGTGTGTGGGGGGCTGCCCAGCTGGCGCTGTGGAGTAGAGGGGCAGCACTGGTGGATGAGTTATTGCTGGGCACAGTACCCGGATGTGCTGACATCCATGGTGAGTGTGTGGGGGCTGCCCAGCTGGCACTGTGGAGTAGAGGGGCAGCACTGGTGGATGAGTTATAGCTGGGCACAGTACCCAGATGAGCTGACAGCCATGGTGAGTGTGTGGGGGGCTGCCCAGCTGGCGCTGTGGAGTAGAGGGGCAGCACTGGTGGATGAGTTATTGCTGGGCACAGTACCCAGATGTGCTGACAGCCATGGTGAGTTTATGGGGGCTGCCCAGCTGGCACTGTGGAGTAGAGGGGCAGCACTGGTGGATGAGTTATTGCTGGGCACAGTACCCAGATGTGCTGATAGCCATGGTGAGTGTATGGGGGCTGCCCAGCTGGCGCTGTGGAGTAGAGGGGCAGCACTGGTGGATAAGTAAGTGCTGGGCACAGTACCCAGATGTGCTGACAGCCATGGTGAGTGTGTGGGGGCTGCCCAGCTGGCACTGTGGAGTAGAGCGGCAGCACTGGTAGATGAGTTCGTGCTGGGCACAGTACCCAGATGTGCTGACAGGCATGGTGAGTGTATGGGGGCTGCCCAGCTGGCACTGTGAAGTAGAGGGGCAGCACTGGTGGATGAGTTATTGCTGGGCACAGTACCCGGATAACCTGACATGGTGAGTGTTGGGGGGCTGCCCAGCTGGCACTGTGGAGTAGAGGGGCAGCACTGGTGGATGAGTTAGTGCTGGGCACAGTACCTGGATGAGCTGACAGCCGTGGTTTCCTGCAGCATTATCATTCAACCTGTCACTTTGGGGCCATCTCCTTCTACATCTATTATAACAAAACACCCAAGGTTCAGCAAATGCATGATAACTGGATCATATAATGAGGACAAAGAACAAATCTTAATTGACCCTGAAAGCAACGCCATATGAGAGAATATGATATACAGAGGAGAACAATGGGAGACTAAAATGCTTCAAATATAACAAAAAACCTTTATTAACACATAAACACTAATAAAAAAGGATCAAAGACAATGAACAGAGCTGACACATGCAATTGGTGCATACACAGTAAACAGTCTGAAGCCCATATAATATCAGTATAGGCGCAGTAGCCACCACATGTGTCCATGGAAGGCTAGATCAGACTTTTATATAAGTAACACTAATGGCCGTCCCACATAGTAGCAATATGTAAGGAGCACAAGAATAAGGTACCAAAGGCAAAGCCTGTCCAAGAGCAGAGACCCCCCTGGATCCCCGACGTGCGGTTCGCTGTGAAATGTGTAGCTTCATCATGGGGGAGTCTGTATTGGAGGGATCCCCATTGTGTATATTCTGAAGATCTCTGACCGTAGTGTGGGAATGGAGGGGATAAGACCGACTCAGTTCTGGGAATCCGACAAATGTTATGATCATATACCTGCAAAGTATACCTAGTCCAGGAAATGTGTGCAAAAGCCGCTGGGATTCCATATAAATCCTGCCTTACCGGAATGGTCTGAAGCAGGCCCTAACAGGTACACCAACATATACCGCATCTCTGTACAATCAAAATCTGCAACTGTGGAGCTGCATGCTTCATGGAAACGCGAAGGTCTGATTGCACCAATCGTGATTTCATTTTTCCGCTGTGTGACGATGCAATTCTTCAACCTCTAGAACAGTGTTTCCCAAACTCCAATCCTCATGGACCCCAACAGGTCGTGTTTTCAGGATTTCCTTAGTATTGAACAGGTGATGGAAGTATCAGGAGTTCTCTCACTTGTGCAGCACTATGGAAATCCTGAAAACGTGACCTGTTGGGGTCCGTGAGGACTGGAGTTTGGGAAATAATACTGCTCTAGGAGATTGTATAGTCGCGGCTACAATTACTAATTAGCAATCGTTGACGTTTTCAGATCATTGATTTGTAGCGGTGGAACTAGTTTCTCACCATGACCGCTCCTTACTTTTCTCCTACGTCATAGGGGAAGAGCCACTAACAAGGAATGGTTGGCTGTTGGCTGCATCTTCGCTTGCAAAACATCCGTAGCATTCTACAGTGCCGGCAAAGTGGATAAGAGTTTAAGAGACCTCAAGCACATGCTGCAAATTATATCCACAGCGTAAACTGGCAGCACCAGCTAACATGCCAACCTGCCAGCTTGAGGTCCGCAGCCTATCAGTTTATACGGCAGATGGTGCGAGCTTCGCGCTTTGCCACACTAAGGGTGAAATGTGCAGCTTTCCCACACCTGGCGTTGTTTTGGTAGTGTTTGCAGCAACTTTGCTCCTGGCAGCTTTGTTTTTCACTGTATACGGTATATATAATAATGAGCGGCTTCCAAGCAGAATCTTAAAAGAAGCTCAAAAGGACGGGACATAAAAACAGCAAATTGCATATGTTCATTCTTTTGAGCATTCTTGAAGTGCTTTTCCAGGCATGTTCCTGAGCGCACCCACCTGAAAAAAGATGCCGTGTGCACATTCTCTAAGGGTACAGACACACATATTGGCAGGGCTGTGTTTTAACCACATGTAAGGGTGGTCTGCAAATACTTGTGGCCAGGGCTGTGGTGTCGGTAAGCCAAACCTCCTACTGTAACTCCTCAATTTCCCCGACTCCCTCATGCATGGCTCATCTTTAATTGATACATTTACTGTAGTAAAATGGTAACATCAGGCTTTTCATCACCATTATGATACCATAATAAAGCTATTTCCTGTTCACTCTAGCACATACATGTCAAACTCTGGCCCATGGGCAGTTATATTTGGCCTGTGATACCAGAACCATCACCCAATGTTGGGCCCATTATTCGGACTATGTGGGGCCCATTATTCTGTATGGAGGCCTATGTGGGGCCCATTATTCTGAATGGAGGACTATGTGGGGCCTATAAGGCCGGCGTCACACTGGCGAGTTTTACGGACGTATGAGCGCAGAAAATATACCCGTAAAATACGCATAACACACGGCCCAATGATTCTCTATGGCCCAGCTCCTATCAGCCGTATTTTACGGATCCGTATTATACGGTCTTCTACGGCCGTACAAAATCGCAGCATGCTGCGTTTGTCACCGTATTGCGCAAAAAAATCGCCAATGAAAGTCTATGGGGGCGAGAAAAATACGGATTACACACGGACCAGCAGTGTGACTTGCGAGAAATACGCAGCGGTGTTCTATAGAAAAGCCGGTAATTCAATTGCCAGCTTTTCATTTCTCCTTCACAAACCCGACATGATATGAGACATGGTTTACATACAGTAAACCATCTCCTATCCCTATTTTTTTTGCATATTCCACACTACTAATGTTAGTAGTGTGTATGTGCAAAATTTGGGCACTGTAGCTTGTAAAATAAAGGGTTAAATCGAGGAAAAAATTGGCATGGGCTCCCGCGCAATTTTCTCCGCCAGAGTGGTAAAGCCAGTGACTGAGGGCAGATATTAATAGCCTAGAGAGGGTCCATGGTTATTGGCCCCCCCCTGGCTACAAACATCTGCCCCCCAGCCACCCCAGAAAAGGCACATCTGGAAGATGCGCCTATTCTGGCACTTGGCCTCTCTCTTCCCATTCCCGTGTAGCGGTGGGATATGGGGTAATGAAGGGTTAATGTCACCTTGCTATTGTAAGGTGACATTAAGCCAGATTAATAATGGAGAGGCGTCAATTATGACACCTATCCATTATTAATCCAATAGTACGAAATGGTTAATAAAACACACACACATTATTTACAAGTATTTTAATGAAATAAAGACACAGGTTGTTGTAATATTTTATTATACTGGTAATCCACCTGATGACCCTCGTTCTGTAACAAAGGAAAAATAAAAAAACAACAATATCTCATACCTTCTGACGCTCAGGTCAAGTCCCACGAAGTAAATCCATCTGAAGGGGTTAAATCATTTTACAGCCAAGAGCTGTGCTAAAGCAGTGCTCGTGGCTGTAAAACCCCCGGGAATGAATGGATTGCTGGGGAATGACCTGTAGTTACCTTGAGTTGCGGTGAGGCGCCCTCTGCTGGATGTCCTCATATGAACTCGAGCGTGGGAACTTTTACCAGGCTCCAGTTCATGAGGACATCCAGCAGAGGGCGCCTCACCGCAACTCAAGGTAACTACAGGTCATTCCCCTGCAATCCATTCATTCCCAGGGGTTTTACAGCCACGAGCACTGCTTTAGCACAGCTCCTGGCTGTAAAATGATTTAACCCCTTCAGATGGATTTACTTCATGGGACTTTGACCTGAGCGTCGGAAGGTATGAGATATTGTTGAGTTTTTATTTTTCCTTTGTTACAGGACGAGGGTCATCAGGTGGATTACCAGTATAATAAAATATTACAACAACCTGTGTCTTTTTCATTAAAATACTTGTAAATAATGTGTGTGTGTTTTATTAGCCATTTTGTACTATTGGATTAATAATGGATAGGTGTCATAATTGACGCCTCTCCATTATTAATCTGGCTTAATGTCACCTTACAATAGCAAGGTGACATTAACCCTTCATTACCCCATATCCCACCGCTACACGGGAGTGGGAAGAGACTGGCCAAGTGCCAGAATAGGCGCATCTTCCAGATGTGCCTTTTCTGGGGTGGCTGGGGGCAGATGTTTTTAGCCAGGGGGGGCCAATAACCATGGACCCTCTCTAGGCTATTAATATCTGCCCTCAGTCACTGGCTTTACCACTCTGGCGGAGAAAATTGCGCAGGAGCCCATGCCAATTTTTTCCGCCATTTAACCCTTTATTTTACAAGCTACAGCGCCCAAATTTGGCACATACACACTACTAACAGTAGTGTGGAATATGCAAAAAAAAAGGGATACGAGATGGTTTACTGTATGTAAACCATGTCTCATATCCTGTCGGGTTTGTGAAGAAGAAATGAAAAGCCGGCAATTGAATTACCGGCTTTTCACATATCTCGCACTGAAATAAATATAAATACAGGATATATATATATATATATATATACTCACCGGCCACTTTATTAGGTACACCATGCTAGTAACGGGTTGGACCCCCCTTTGCCTTCAGAACTGCCTCAATTCTTCGTGGCATAGATTCAACAAGGTGCTGGAAGCATTCCTCAGAGATTTTGGTCCATATTGACATGATGGCATCACACAGTTGCCGCAGATTTGTCGGCTGCACATCCCAAAGATGCTCCATACAAGGCAGGATGGATCCATGCTTTCATGTTGTTTACGCCAAATTCTGACCCTACCATCCGAATGTCGCAGCAGAAATCGAGACTCATCAGACCAAGCAACGTTTTTCCAATCTTCTACTGTCCAATTTCGATGAGCTTGTACAAATTGTAGCCTCAGTTTCCTGTTCTTAGCTGAAAGGAGTGGTACCCGGTGTGGTCTTCTGCTGCTGTAGCCCATCTGCCTCAAAGTTCGACGCACTGTGCGTTCAGAGATGCTCTTAGGCCTACCTTGGTTGTAACGGGTGGCGATTTGAGTCACTGTTGCCTTTCTATCAGCTCGAACCAGTCTGCCCATTCTCCTCTGACCTCTGGCATCAACAAGGCATTTCCGCCCACAGAACTGCCGCTCACTGGATTTTTTTTCTTTTTCGGACCATTCTCTGTAAACCCTAGAGATGGTTGTGCGTGAAAATCCCAGTAGATCAGCAGTTTCTGAAATACTCAGACCAGCCCTTCTGGCACCAACAACCATGCCACGTTCAAAGGCACTCAAATCACCTTTCTTCCCCATACTGATGCTCGGTTTGAACTGCAGGAGATTGTCTTGACCATGTCTACATGCCTAAATGCACTGAGTTGCCGCCATGTGATTGGCTGATTAGAAATTAAGTGTTAACAAGAAGTTGGACAGGTGTACCTAATAAAGTGGCCAGTGAGTGTGTGTATATATATATATATATATATATCTCTCAATGACATATATATATATACACATACTCTATATATGTTTTAACGAACATTTAAGCACATAAATCCATTAGATGTCAGTTTTGCAAGCCTGCGAGAAAATATCGCAGTACGGATGCCATACGGATTACATACGGAGGATGCCATGCGCAAAATACGCTGACACACCCTGCCTACGGATGACATACGGATCACTATTTTTGGAACATTTCTGCGTATTACGGCCGTAAAATACGGACCATATTTTCATACGCTGAGTGTGACGCCGGCCTTATTCTGTATGGAGGCCTATGTGGGGCCCATTATTCTGTATGGAAGCCTATGTGGGGCCCATTATTCTGTATGGAGGACTATGTGGGGCCCATTATTCTGTATGGAGGCCTATGTGGGGCCCATTTTTCTGAATGGAGAACTACGTGGGGCCCATTTTTCTGAATGGAGAACTGTGTGGGGCCCATTATTCTATATACTGGTTGGCCTGCGACTTTGTCCAAGCTTTTCATTTTGTCCCTCTATGTTTCAGTTTGACATGCCTGCTCGAGCAGTTCTAAGATGAGTGCAAGGCATTCCTTTCCAGCGCCTTTATGCCCTGATCTATAGAGGAGGATCTTCACTACTGAGCATGTACATAAAGTGCTTCACAGATTTATCTCAACTAAAAGCCGAGATCCTTAGATCAGGAACAGAAGAGACATTTACAGGACATTTCATAACTGCCTTGACCTACTGTACCCAATTTATTATATATTTTAGGAGTTGGTCCATGTTATTCCGACTCCACAAAAATGGAATCTGACTCCATAGCACTGGTTGTGGCTTTCCTACCAATTTGTGGTATAAATGTTGATGTGTGGCACACATTCTGGCTGCTACTTGTGTCTATATCTTAGATACCGGATCTCATGAGCTTATTTTATGATCTGCATATGGACCGCAATGCCTTGTTTGATGGTATGTCTCCTGACCCAAACATGCAGCCTCCTGGTTCTACAAGGCTCTAAGTTCCAGTTGGGAGGTCAGGAGTCAGTCCAGGCATTGCAATGTGTATGCTCTTGTGTGAATCAATGGCCTTCTTCGTGTGAGAGAATCAGATGCAACAAGGATTGTAAAATCTGACAACGGACCACAAATCGATCCAGCACACTAGAATAAAAAGGCCAATTTTTCACATGCGAGAAAATAAAAAAATGGTTTGTGAAATCGACCTTAGGGAGTAGGTAGACTTTTTTGCTGCACCAAATTGAAAACAATGTATCTGATGCCTAACAAATATCATGAACACTTAGACATTTTCCGCATCTAAATGATCATTTCATGAGGATTTTCAGATTGGCAGCATGTCGATTCCTTGCAGACAACACCAGAGTTGAAGTTTGCGGTCAGTTTTCAACATAAGCTCCGTAGATAAGCAGCCAGCAGAAATGTCCATCGATGATTTTCCCATAGAAAAATCCCGCGAGCGCTCAGCTGAATGAACACTGCTGTGTATGAGAGTGCTGGCCAAGATGGCTGTTGTCCAAACGATGACCTGAAGCATTCCAACATCTATCTAGTTTGTACAGGAGCCCCTACACTGTCTTCACAGAACTGGAATCGGCCTTAACAGTTCGATCCCAAGCATTTTACTAAACACAACTTGGTATACCTTTAGATTACTTACCCTATGATCATCTAAGTGTGCCTAAGTAGAAATGTGGAGGTCTGGGTTTGTTGGGATTAACATTCTCTAGTAGCTGAAACTTTACAAGGAAGCTACAAGGCCGTTGTATCAGCTGGAGTTGAATGGACTACTATGGTCTGTTGTCCATTAGCCTGGATTCATACAATCTTAATTCATGGTCAATACATTGACCACAATGCTTGAACTGCCTATGGCCTGAACTTAGAGCCTGATAGACACATAAGGCTGTAAGTTTGGGCACAGTGGTCTTTGTACAGACTGTGAAATGCCCCATCTGGACCTGATCTTCGGCCAGGTTTAGATAGCTAATTGAAAAGAGGGCCAGTCTTTTTTGCAAATTACCGATGTGACTGACTCCGTATGTTTATCCACATTGTAAATGGGTGCCAGAGTTGCCTTTACTTTGCAGACATAATTCTGGCCCATTTTACCACTTAAATTATCAGTCAGTCTGGAACATTGCACTGGCAATGATTGGTTTGTGTGTTCTTCTCATCGAGCCCTTAAATGTTCGCTTCTTGCATCCAGTGTGACTGTGGAAAATTGATGGCATGCTCTAATATGTTTATTCATGGTTGCTACATTATTTTCCACTGAAATGCAGGTTTAGTCAGGGAGATTTGTGACGGTGCCGAGGTCCAACTAAAAGAAACTGACTAGTAAGAACACTGAAATGTTCTCCTTCCCATGTAGTGTCCCCCAATGTATGGAAACCATCTTTGTTGTCCAAAGCATCCAATTACAAAACATCTTTCATTTTACCAGCTATGATGGCTAAACACGTATTGGTTTCTATGGGCAACAATCGTTTTTTCTTTTCGTTTTCATAAATGCGACAGTGTGTGATTCATTAATTCATGATGTAACCTCTGTAGAACTCCTGAAGTATGGATGAATATGAGCGCACACACACATTTAGGCCCTGATTCATCGACATTTTTACATTAAAAAAGTGGCGTAAACACTTTGAAAAGTTGAAAAATTTTGGCATAACTTGGAGTTGTGCCAAAGTGTTGGAACGTTTGGCGTTTTCATGCCAGCCCTACCTGAATGGCTGAAGCTGGGGTGTTGGCAAGACTCCACAGCTCGTCTAAGGCCACGTGCACATGTTGAGTATTTGTTTTTTTTACCTCAGTATTTGTAAGCCAAAACCCCAGCTTGATTTACAGTGCTTACTTACCCAAGTCATCGTATCTTAGGGCACATTTAGACAGACCAGAAAATAAGTGTTCCCCATTATTGGTTATGAACCTCCCTTTACAGTTCAGCAATCATCCAAGGAACTAGCAAAATATTTCTTTGTCAGGTGATTCAATTCTTAGGCGTTTTGCAAATAATTGCTGCGGATAGCATGGTATTGTATGAGCCCAGACCAACCATGCTTGTGATCGATCTGTGCACTTTGAATTGGGGCCCCATAAAAATGCCAGAAGCTGTCACGCTCGGGTCAGGAGACCTGCGGCCAGTTCAAGCATTAGCGGTCCTTTCGCAGACTGATGTGCACAGATGTCTGAACGAGCTCTTAAAGGGAATCTGTCACCCCCTTGGACGTACCTAATCTATTAATATGGGCATGCAGGTTCATGAATACTTAAAATAGTCATACATGTATGCCTCATATTCCTGCCTGTGCAGAAGAAACAAGAAGCCAATGCCCACGGAAAGGGCGGAAAAGTAACGCGGAATATCGCAATTGCAGGGCGCAACCACTAGACGTCACAGGGCAAAGTGATGCTGATGGGAGGCGACAGGTACACTAATGAACACCGGGAGCAGCGTTTTCTTCCCGGCACCGTGCGCCTCAGAGCCTAAAAGAATGCATTAACATAAATTTGTGCACAACAAGACTACAGATATGGGGCATACAGGTAGGACTATTTCAAGCATTCTAGTACCTGTATGCCCATATTAATAGGTGAGGTACGTCCAAGGGGGTGACGGAACCCCTTTAATGATTTTGGCCCATCTTAGTTCAGTTCACCCTTCATTAAAGCTGACTTGCAAAATGTCTGTCTTGATAAATAGGGACCTGAGTGTTTTTATCACTGGCATTTCTAATTGCTGATAAGATTCACTGAAGCTCACAGTGGACATATAGCAGAAAAGGTTCAAAGTGCAAACTTCAGTTTATGCTTCAGTACACATCCATGTGGAATTACTGGCAGCATTTTACCTGCAGCTAAGTCATTGTATGCCCGTTTGGTCAGGGCTCTCCTCATATAGTTTGTGTATCTTACTGAAGTCCTCACTCATTGCTATAGGTTTGTTTTCACAGGGCTCTATGCAGAATGAGCTCCCTGAGAGTCCGCCAATAAGTTCATTCTGACAGCAGGATGTAGGCTCCTTACATACACATCAGCTACAGTGCACTTGGCCCCTGCCATCTTTTCACTTTTCTCTCTGCATGGTTATATGATTGTGTAGGGAAACAGTGAGAACATTGCTGTGGTACGGGATGGGTGCAGTTTTCGGCTGCAGAGCTGCGCCAGCTGCACTTCTGTGACTGAAAGCCTGAGACTGCTGGGAAGAATAAAGTTAATTTTCTCCCCTCAGCCAAGCTCTCAATATGGCAGCCAAATGGCTTCAGAATGCTTATTAACCTGCAGTTTAATAGTGTTTTTTGACATAACTGGTTTCCTTTAATAGCAAGTAAATTGTGAAGTTTCTTCATTTCTCATGGGCTGTACAGTGATTTAACCATCTGTGTGCGGGGAAGAACCACTTTAAGTAAAAAATACAAAATATTATCTAACTTCAACCACGGTATTTGAAGCATGGCTACAGCTGTGTTGCCTTAAAGAAGCCCTCCTCCCATCCAAATTTTTATCCTCTTAATGGATTGCAATCATTATATTATACAGCACTGTGTAGTTACAATTGCTCATTTTCCCTTCTACCTTGCTAATTCTTCTCTTAAAAACCTAGCCCGTCCCCCCCCCCCCAAAAAAAAAAAACCCAACTTGTTGGCTTGTATCAAAATTGCTCCACCCAAAGTCGTAGCGATGGTCAGTTATGCCCAAGTTACAGGCTGGGAAGCATGTAGGGCGCCACAGTTGGCTACTGGCTATGATCGTAGAGAGGAGCCCTCTTGTCTGCAGTGTGGTTTTAACTCGGTGTGATAATTCACAGTACAGTAGGAACTGGCACACAGAAAAAAAAAATCACACGAGCTGCACCATCATCCACTTCATGACCTAAATATCACATTTGGTGGTCAGCTATGGGCCACATGGGCTGTGGACTCTATATTCATTTTATGAAAATGTGAGCACAGCCATGCACATGACCAACCTTCAGCCATTCTCTAACTCTGGCCACTACACGTACTTTTTATTGCTTTCCACTGGTTGCACTGCACCAAAAGAAACTCTAAGGCTATGTACACACGTTCAGGATTTTTTACATTTTTTCGGCGGTTTTCCGCTGAAAAAAACGCTTACATTAAGCATCCCATCATTTTAATGCATTCCGCAATTTTTGTGCCCATGCTGCGTTTTTTTCCGCGAAAAAAACATCACGGTAAAAAACGCAGCATGATCATTAATTTTGCCGAAAATCTGCGGATTTGCCGCTATACACTGTGTTCCAAATTATTATGCAAATAATATTTCCTCATATTTTCTCTAAATTACCTATCTGAATTGCAGTCATTGTTATTTTCCAGTCATCTACTATTCTAGTATAATTGCAATGTTTTGGAACAAACTGCCTATGAAAACAGTATCTTTTTAAAAAAAAATAAACACTCAAAATGCATGTTCCAAATTATTATGCACAGCAGAGTTTTCAACCTTTTTTGTTTTATTTTGAACAAAAAAATGGTCAATTGTGAAGTTATAAGCATTATCAGCTTATTACAAAATGAAATCAAACAGTTTTCAAGTGAAAACTTTATTCTAAGTGATGTTACATTTGCACGTAGGACCCCTTGTTCGAAAGAAGCTTCTGAACTCTCTCGTCCATTGAATTTGTCAGTTTTTGGATGGTTTCTGCTTCAATTGTTTTGTATGTTGACAGAATACCCTCCCAGAGCCGTTGCTTAGATGTGAACTGCCTCCCGCCATCATAGACACTCCTTTTGATGATGCTCCAGAGGTTCTCAATGGGGTTGAGGTCAGGGGAAGATGGTGGCCACACCATAAGTTTGTCCTCTTTTATGCCCATAGCAGCCAGAGATGCAGATGTGTTTTTTGCTGTATGAGACGGTGTATTATCATGCATGAAAATGATCTTGCTGCGGAAAGCACGGTTCTTCCTCTTGAACCGTGGCAGGAAGTGTTGTTTTAGAAACTCCACATAGATTATGGAGTTCATCTTTACCCCTTCAGGGATCATAAAGGGGCCGACAATCTCTCTCCACATGATTCCAGCCCAAAACATTACTCCACCTCCTCCTTGTTGGCGCCTTAGCCGTGTTTTCATGGGGTGTACATCAACCAGCCATCCTCCACTCCATCCATCTGGACCATCGAGCGTTGCACGGCACTCATCGGTGAGCAAAACAGTTTGGAAGTCAGTCTTCATGTATCGTTTGGCCCACTGGAGCCGTTTCTGCTTGTGTGCAGTGGATAGAAGTGGTTGACAGGATGGCTTACGCACAGCTGCAAACCTCTGAAGGACCCTGCTTCTTGTTGTTCTGGGGACGTTGGAGGCACCAGCAGCTTCAAAAACTTGTCTGCTGCTATGACAAGGCATTTTTGCAGCTGCTCTTTTAACCTTACGCAATTGCCTGTTGGAAAGAGTCCTCAATTTTTCCTTATCAGCACGCACACGTGTGCTGGGAATCAGCTACATACTTCTTGATTGTGCGATGATCACGATGAAGTGTCTTGGCAATGTTGATTGTAGTCATGCCTTGACCTAAATACTCCACAATTTGTTGCTTCTCAGCAGCCGACACATCCTTTTTCTTGCCCATTTTGGCAAAAAATGTAGGCTGCTTAATAATGTGGAACAGCCTTCTTAAGTAGTCTTGCCTTTATTTGGACACACCTGCCAAACTAATTTGCACAGGTATCTGCAATTGCTTTCAGTGATATAAAGAGCCCTGACACACATCACCATCAATGAGTTTAAATGACAAACAAAAAAATTCTAACCTTATCACTCATAAACTCTTTGTGCATAATAATTTAGAACACAGTGTATTATTGCATTGGGAAGCTCCGGAAAAATCACGCAAAAAACGTGAGTGGATTTCCTGCGCAGGGAGTCCGGTTTTGCCCAGGAAATCCTGCAGACATTCTGCAACGTGTGCACATAGCCTTAAACATAAACCCCTAGCACTTGTTCAGGCGTTAATGAAACAGAACAGACCCTGGCTACACATACATGGCTGAGCTAGTCCCAGCTCGGTCAAGCAAAACAGCTATTGTCCATCGCAACCACTGATACTTGTGGTTCCCTGACTGTGCAGACTCTACACAGAGAGGGATTCTGGCCTGTCTCTCTCTTAAGCTCCAAGACACATCCAGTCTGGTCTGCTTCCCTGAGCTGACTGCCTAAGGTGACCAGGAAGCCTGGTTATATGCAGGCCTAGCCAGGTGATCTAATCAGAACACGTAGAGCTAGGATTTAACCCTAGCCTACCTGGCATTGCTTCACTATACACTCACCGGCCACTTTATTAGGTACACCATGCTAGTAACGGGTTGGACCCCCTTTTGCCTTCAGAACTGCCTCAATTCTTCGTGGCATAGATTCAACAAGGTGCTGGAAGCATTCCTCAGAGATTTTGGTCCATATTGACATGATGGCATCACACAGTTGCCGCAGATTTGTCGGCTGCACATCCCAAAGATGCTCCATACAAGGCAGGATGGATCCATGCTTTCATGTTGTTTACGCCAAATTCTGACCCTACCATCCGAATGTCGCAGCAGAAATCGAGACTCATCAGACCAAGCAACGTTTTTCCAATCTTCTACTGTCCAATTTCGATGAGCTTGTACAAATTGTAGCCTCAGTTTCCTGTTCTTAGCTGAAAGGAGTGGTACCCGGTGTGGTCTTCTGCTGCTGTAGCCCATCTGCCTCAAAGTTCGACGCACTGTGCGTTCAGAGATGCTCTTAGGCCTACCTTGGTTGTAACAGGTGGCGATTTGAGTCACTGTTGCCTTTCTATCAGCTCGAACCAGTCTGCCCATTCTCCTCTGGCATCAACAAGGCATTTCCGCCCACAGAACTGCCGCTCACTGGATTTTTTTTCTTTTTCGGACCATTCTCTGTAAACCCTAGAGATGGTTGTGCGTGAAAATCCCAGTAGATCAGCAGTTTCTGAAATACTCAGACCAGCCCTTCTGGCACCAACAACCATGCCACGTTCAAAGGCACTCAAATCACCTTTCTTCCCCATACTGATGCTCGGTTTGAACTGCAGGAGATTGTCTTGACCATGTCTACATGCCTAAATGCACTGAGTTGCCGCCATGTGATTGGCTGATTAGAAATTAAGTGTTAACAAGAAGTTGGACAGGTGTACCTAATAAAGTGGCCGGTGAGTGTATAATGCAAATATTAGGCCTTTGGGCCGCTTAGTAGAATAGTTCATACCTCCCAACCATCCCGGATACAGCGGGACTGTCCTGATTTTGACAGTCAGCCCCGCGATCCCGGGCGGGACATTAGTTGTCCCGCAGTGGTTGGAGGTGTGCTGCAATATCACGCGGTCACTGCGGTCAGCCTCTTCCCTGCACCCGCAGAGCTGCCTGAGCACAGCACAGCACATATTGGCTGCTTCGTGGCCACAGGACCTGTGATGAGGTCACAGGGGGGAGGAGTCATGGGTCACATGATCGGGACCTCGTGGATTGCAGGACTCGGCTTGCTGGTTGCCAACTTGCCATGCTGGATGAGGTAAGCTGCCGTGTGTGGGGTCAGGAGGTGTACAGTGTGGATGTAGCGGAGCCGTGTGTGTACGAGGTGTACGGAGCGGAGCGCGTGTGGGTACGAGGTGTTCGGAGCGGAGCGGGTGTGTGTACGAGGTGTACGGAGCGGAGCACGTGTGTGTACGAGGTGTACGGAGCGGAGCGCGTGTGTGTACGAGGTGTATGGAGCGGAGCCGTGTGTACGAGATGTACGGAGCGGAGCCGTGTGTGTACGAGGTGTACGGAGCGGAGCCGTGTGTGTACGAGGTGTACGGAGCGGAGCCGTGTGTGTACGAGGTGTACGGAGCGGAGCCGTGTGTGTACGAGGTGTACGGAGCGGAGCCGTGTGTGTACGAGGTGTACGGAGCGGAGCCGTGTGTGTACGAGGTGTACGGAGCGGAGCCGTGTGTGTACGAGGTGTACGGAGCGGAGCCGTGTGTGTACGGAGCGGAGCCGTGTGTGTACGGAGCGGAGCCGTGTGTGTACCAGGTGTGCGGAGCAGAGCCGTGTGTGTATGAGGTGTATGGAGCGGAGCCGTGTGTGTACGGAGCGGAGCCGTGTGTGTACCAGGTGTGCGGAGCAGAGCCGTGTGTGTACGAGGTGTACGGAGCGGAGCCGTGTGTGTATGAGGTGTATGGAGCGGAGCACGTGTGTACGGAGCGCAGCCGCGTGTGTAGGAGTAGCTATGTGTGGCCATTATACGGTACGAAGTATCATGTGTGCTCATTATACAGTATGGAGCATCATGTGCGGTCATTATCTACCTGAAACTCAACCTCTCCAAAACTGAACTTCTTCTGCTCCCGCCTTCTATTAACCTCCCTAAATCTGGCATTTCCCTCTCCGTGGGTGGCACCATAATAACACCCCGGCAGCAGGCACGCTGTCTGGGTGTTATGTTTGACTCCGATCTTTCCTTCACCTCCCACATACAACCTCTTGCCCGCTTGTGCCGCTTACACCTAAAGAACATCTCTAGAATCCGCCCTTTTCTCACCATGGAGACAACAAAAACCCTCACTGTCGCCCTAATCCACTCCCGTCTGGACTACTGTAACGCTCTATTAATTGGCCTCCCCCTCACTCGACTTTCCCCTCTCCAGTCTATCCTTAATGCAGCAGCCAGGGTCGTCCATCTGGCTAATCGTTACTCGGACGTGTCCGCTCTTCGCCAGTCATTACACTGGCTGCCCATTCATTACAGGATACAATTCAAAGTACTTGTTCTCACCCACAAAGCTCTCCACAGTGCGGCACCCCCTTACATCTCCTCCCTCATTTCTGTCTATCGGCCTAGCCGACCGCTGCGCTCTGCAAATGACTTTCGACTAACCTCTGCACTAATCCGTACCTCCCACTCCCGACTCCAAGACTTCTCCCGTGCTGCGCCAATCCTCTGGAATGCTCTACCCCAAGATATTAGGACCATTCACAATTTGCATAGTTTTAGGCGCTCCCTCAAAACACATTTGTTCAGAGCGGCCTATCACGTTCCCTAATCAAACTCATTTTATGTTTGTGTGTTTGTGTAGCCCATTCACTATCTCCATCTACCCCCCACTCCCTGAAGATGGCTGGACCATCATTGTAAATACACCATTGTAAATACACACCTGTGCTTTGTATCTCCCCACCTCATTGTAGATTGTAAGCTCTCACGAGCAGGGTCGTCGTATTTTGTTTTATTCTGCTTTATTACTGTATTGTTAACATTGTTACCTATGACTGTTGTGTTTGAAACTGTTAAACTGTAAAGCGCTGCGGAATATGTTGGCGCTATATAAATAAAGATTATTATTATTATTATCATGTGCGGTCATTATACAGTATGGAGCATCATGTGGGGCCATTGTACAGTATGGAGCATCATGTGGGGCCATTATACAGTATGGAGCACTGTGTGGCCATTATACAGTATGGAGCACTGTGTGGCCATATTTTTTGTTTATAATTATTCTTTATGAAACAGTGTGATCAGCAGTGCTAAATGGGTGTGGTTGGGACGTGGATATGGGTGTGACTAGTTATGAATGGGTGTGGTCAGAGGCGTGGCCTAAAATTTGCCGCGGCGCGCAAACTTTGCCCCTCTTTGCCATCTTCAAAAGTTGGGAGGTATGATAGTTGCCTGTTGGAGGGTAGTGTGAGACTGGTCATATAGTGTTAGGGAAGTGGCTGCAGAGGGAATCGCAGCTGTAAATATCTATAGAATGGTAGTTCATAGGCCTCCTATATCTATGGGAATGATTTAATAACACCATTCATATATAGATCTCTTCGAGTACTGATGTTATGTGACTTCCAGAAGTTATTCTCCTACAGTGCTAGCAAATGAATTATTCCCGAGAGGCATGGCTGGAAGAAGCTTCTGGTGGCGAGTCTTTGGCTTCATGCACGCTACACCTGTATTGATAACTTATGGATCAGGATTAGTGATGAGCGAGTGTACTCATTGCTTGGGTTTTCCCCAGCACGCTCGGGTGGTCTCCGAATATTTGTTAGTGTTCAGAGATTTAGTTTTCATCGCCGTAGCTGCATGATTTACAGTTATTAGCCAGCCTGAGTACATGTGGGGGTTGCCTTGTTTGCTACTGAACCACCGC
The DNA here is from genome assembly GCF_051348905.1 of Ranitomeya variabilis. Taxonomy (NCBI): domain Eukaryota; kingdom Metazoa; phylum Chordata; class Amphibia; order Anura; family Dendrobatidae; genus Ranitomeya; species Ranitomeya variabilis. The sequence continues at coordinate 818,696,151 of NC_135232.1, read as the reverse complement.
ACAACCAGCTCTACCCTCTCCTACTGTATCCTCACCCATCCCCTGCAGACTGTGAGCCCTCGCGGGCAGGGTCCTCCCTCCTTATGTACCTGTGTGCCTTGTTTTTTGCTCATGTTTAATGTATTTATCTATATTTGCCCCCTTTTCACATGTAAAGCGCCATGGAATAAATGGCACTATAAAAATTTATAATAATAATAATAAAAAGGGGTTGTGTGGTCCAAAATGATAAGTCTGAAGTCACTCTGTGTGACTGCAGACTTCTGAATCTTCCCAGTGCCTTCACTGTGCGCTGCGAGGATTCCCCGATTTCTGAGCCGGTACCGGAGGGTATTTCTGAGTTATACATACTCCTAGCCAGAACTCGACCAGTGGGTTTGGCCTCTCTCCATACACTTGTCTTTTTATATAGTGTATGGAAACTTCTAGTTTCAACTGTATATAATTAGTGCCTTGTGTGTAGTTTACAGTACATGTATTTAGCTAATAAATAAATGAAAACAATTACCGTATTTTCCGGATTATAAGGCGCACATAAAATGTTGAGAATTTCTCAGAAATAGAAAGTGCGCCTTATAATCCAGTGCGCCTTATATATGAACCAAGAGAGAGGTTCATACAGGATCCTTTACCTCTATCGTGGGCGGCAGGGGTCGGCGGCGGCATACCACAGCACCACCACTATTGGTATATATAAGACCAACTGGCTGCGGGCCCGAAGTGAAAGTGAAAGTACAAATAAAGTGCACGCTTATATTACGCCCCTAATTGGCACCTGGTTCCACAGCACAATCTAGCTCCAACAGTATTAAAGGGAACCTGTCACCCCGTTTTTTCAGATTGAGCTATAAATACTGTTAAATAGGGCCTGCGCTGTGCGTTACTATAGTGTATGTAGTGTACCCTGATTCCCCACCTATGCTGAGAAATACATTACCAAAGTCGCTGTTTTCGCCTGTCAATCAGGCTGGTCTGGTCAGATGGGTGTGTTCACAGCGCTCTTTTCTTCCCCAGCTTTCCGTTGGTGGCGTAGTGGTGTGCGCATGTCCAAGTTCCGAATTCCCTGCGCCCACGTGAAGACACAGCGCGCGATCTGCGCTGTCATCCCTTTCATCGGTGGGGGCGGCCATCTTCCTGGGGCCGCGCGTGCGCAGAAGAGTGCTCTGCAGCGTGTCTGCTGCACGGGGCTTCAGGAAGATGGCCGCGGGATGCCGCGCGTGCGCACAAGAGATCGCGGCGGCCATCTTTCCAAAGCCGAGTTTGCATCTCGGCTTTGGGAAGATGGCCGCCGCGATCTCTTCTGCGCACGCGCGGCATCCCGCGGCCATCTTCCTGAAGCCCCGTGCAGCAGACACGCTGCAGAGTTGATGAGGCTGGCGTGCAGGGGTCCCGTGACGTTCCTATACAGCAGGTGGGGCGGAAGAGCTTTGGCCGCAGGGTGGATGTGACCGGCGTGCAGGGTTGCTGTGATACTTACAGCTCTGTGCGCAGGATCCTTGCAATATATCTGTGCTTTAGCGTTAACTATATCCACTACCCCAAAAAATGCCTCCTGTTAAGAGACATGCTTATGATGCAGGTTTCAAGCTTAAAGCTATAAGTTATGCAGTAGAGCATGGAAATAGGGCAGCTGCAAGAGAATTCAACATTAATGAATCCATGGTGCGTAAGTGGAGAAAACAAGAAGATGCCCTCCGCCAAGTAAAGAAGACCAAACTGTGTTTCCGAGGAAACAAAGCAAGGTGGCCACAGTTGGAGGACAAAATAGAACAGTGGGTTATGGAACAGAGAAACGCAGGTAGAAGCGTCTCCACTGTCTCTATTCGACTCAAAGCCACTGCTTTAGCACGTGACATGGAGATCAAGGACTTTCGAGGAGGTCCTTCATGGTGCTTTCGTTTCATGAAAAGGCGTCATCTCTCCATTCGCACCAGAACTACTGTGTGCCAGCAATTACCAAAGGATTATGAAGAGAAGCTGGCCATTTTCCGCACCTACTGCATAACCAAGATAAATGAAAAGAATATCCAGCCAGAACACATTATTAACATGGATGAGGTTCCCCTCACTTTCGATATCCCCGTAAACCGTACTGTTGAGAAAACAGGGACCAGTACAATATCTATACGTACCACAGGAAATGAGAAGTCATCTTTCACTGTAGTTCTCGCTTGTCAGGCTAATGGCCAGAAACTACCACCCATGGTAATTTTCAAGAGGAAGACTTTGCCTAAAGAAAATTTTCCTGCTGGTGTCATCATTAAGGCTAACCCAAAGGGCTGGATGGATGAGGAGAAGATGAGTGAGTGGCTGAGGGAGGTCTACGTCAAGAGACCGGGTGGCTTTTTTCACAAATCCCCATCCCTATTGGTCTGTGACTCGATGCGCGCCCACGTGACCGATACTGTCAAAGCCCAAGTGAAGAAAACTAATTCGGAGCTTGCTGTCATCCCTGGTGGATTAACCAAAGTGCTCCAGCCGCTAGATATCAGCATCAACAGGTCATTTAAAGTTAAATTGCGAGCTGCATGGGAGCATTGGATGACAGAAGGTGACCACACATTCACCAACACAGGGAGGCAACGCCGTGCGAGTTATGCCACTATGTGCCAGTGGATCGTGGATGCCTGGAAGAATGTATCAGTCTCCAGTGTCATCCGAGCTTTCAGGAAGGCTGGAATCACCACTGAAGAGCCTAGCAGCAGCAGCGAGACCGACTCGGATAATGAAGAGGAGGACCCCATGCTTGATTCCGAAATCGCCCAACTGTTCAACTCCGACACTGAAGATGACGGATTTGATGGATTTCTGGTGGAGGAATGAACTGAAAAAGTACGGTAAACGTTTTGATTTGCAATTACAGCTGAACCAGTTTCAAGTTATTGTTAAAAAGTGTAATAAATCTTGACTTGCAGTCTGAGCAATGGTTTATTTAACGGTAATGTGCTGCGCCTTATAATCCAGTGCGCCTTATATATGAAACAAAATTGCTTATGAGGCGCTCATAGAAAGTGCGCCTTATAATCCGGTGCGCCTTATAATCCGGAAAATACGGTATGTGGGGTCGCCCCTATTTGTGATAAGCAGCGAAGGTAGCAGACAGCTGGGGGCTTATGTTATCCGGCAGTCAAGGTCCATGGTAATTGGGCTTTTCTGAGCCTAAAATACCACCATGCAGCCGCCCCAGAATTGGTGCATCCTTTACATGCACCAATTCTGGCGCTTTGCCTCGGCTCTTCCCGATTGCCCTGGAGCGGTGGCAATTGGGGTAATGGTAGTCGAGATTGATGACGGCTGTGATTTGTCAAAAATCACAACTGCCATAAAGCCATAGGGTGGGTTAGTATTGGAGAGGTGTCTATTAGACACCCCCATTAATAACCTGGTAATAAAAACACACACACAGAAAAAAAAAACAATTTTATTTGAATAAAGACTCCCCCATGTTAGCCCTGGTTCATGATCTGTTGTCCATAAACTTCAATGTTTTAAAAACGGGTCCAGCTGAAATCAGTTTTTTAGAAACAGACAAAAAAAGTTGTGTCAGCATTACTTTTCTTTTGTCAACGAATTGCTGCTGGATCCGTTCTTACGGATCATTACTGGAAATGTGAACATGGACCCATACATGGTTGTTGTAAATCCACTCAACTGCTCTCTGCTGTGACTGGTAGGCGGCAGTACCAACATGGTGTCCTCCCATTTTGAAGTCCATTTGTTCTAGAAATAGGTGAATCACTTGGTGATAAATGATGTTGACCTGCCACTCCATACTATAACTTTGACATATGCCAATCTACAATTGAGCGTAGCTTGTGAATCCTCTTGGTTATGGGCAAAATGGTGGCTCAGCTATGAGAGGCACCGAGATTCAGATCTTGGGGGGGAAAACATTGCATGGAGTCTGTATGCTCTCCCCACGGTTCTCTGCTATCCTCTGAGCACTCCTGTGGCCTCCTACACTCCAAGGACATGTAGTACCGATAGGGAATTTAGATAGTGAGCCCCAATGGGGAGAGCAATGGGGAATAAGACCTCATCCTGATAATGTATAAATTCAGCATTATTGTATGTTCTATCCTTGTATAATACTGTCACGTCTTATATACCCGCTTCCGAGTTGGGTGGTGATATGTGCGTTGTAGTTAGATTAGTTGGTTGGTCTTTTTTCAGCCTATGTATCTATGTCCACAGCCACTTGTCTGGCTTAGTAATTCTCCAATCTTTGTTTTTTTTTTCTATGTAGAATGAAGTTAAAAGAAATTGACCGTACGGCCATGCAGGCCTGGAGCCCCTCGGAGCAACACCCCATATACCTGGCGACAGGTGAGTACATGCTGTCTGGTGTACGTGTGCTTCACCATCAAGCTAAGACACTTGTGCTGGAAAAGTCTTCATTCCACAGAGGTCGTGGATCTAGGCGTCCCATCTTCTAGTGCGTGAGGGCACATTTCTTCGGCATAGCTCCTATAGTAACTGATAGGATCTGTAGATAGATCCCTATGTCTATGAATTTGGTAAAATGCTTCAAAGCAAAGAAATATGATTTTTTTTCCAAATGCAATTGATTTACATTCCCTCTCTTTTGGTGCCGAAAATTTGAAATTCTATATGGATTTTGAATAATATACTGGGCCAGCATGGCTCAGTGGTTAGCACAGCAGCCATGCAGCGCTGGGCTGCTAAGTTCAAATCCCACCAAAGACAACATCTTCAAGGAGTTTGTATGTTCTCCCCATGTTTGCGTGTCTCCCTCCGGGTTCTCTGGTTTCCTCCCACATTCCAAAGTCAAACTGATAGGGAATCTAGATTGTGAGCCCCAATGGGTGAACATGATGTCGCTATATAAGTATAATAATATAGCAGGGCCTTTTTAACCCCTTAAGGACCAGAGGTATTTCCGTTTTTGAATTTACGTTTTCTGCTTCCCTTCTTCCCATGGCCATAACACTTTTTTTTTTTTTTGGTCAAAATAGCCATATGAGGGCTTGTTTTTTGCGGGACGTGTTGTACTTTTGAACGACACCATTGGTTTTACCATGTCCTGTAGTCAAAAACAGGAAAAAAAATTCCAAGTGCAGTGAAATTGCAAAAAAAAGTGCAATCCCACACTTGTTTTTTGTTTGGCTTTTTACTAGGTTCACTAAATGTTAAAACTGACCTGATATTGTGATTCTCCAGGTCATTACGAGTTCATAGACACCAAACATGTCTAGGTTTTTTTTTATTTAAGCGATAAAAAAAAATTCCAAACTTCGTTAAAAAAAAAAATTGTCCCATTTTTGACCCGTAGTGTCTCCATTTTTCATGATCTCGGGTTGGGTGAGAGCTTATTTTTTGCGTACTGAGCGGATATTTTTATTGATACCATTTTGGTGCAGATATGTTCTGTTGATCGCCCTTTATTGCAATTTAATGCAATGTTGCGACGGCTAAAAAAAAAAAGTAATTCTGGCGTTTTGATTTTTATTCTGGCTACGACGTTTAGCGATCAGGTTAATCCTTTTTTTTATTGATAGATCGGGCGAATCTGAATGCGACGATACCAAATATGTATATGTTTGATTTTTTGTTTTATTTTGAATGGGGCGAAAGGGGGCGATTTGAACTTTTTATAATTTTTTTTTTTTACTTTTGGCATGCTTCAATAGCCTCCATAGGAGACTAGAAGCTGCCATAACTTGATCAGCTCTGCTACATACAGGCGATGATCAGATCACCTGTATGTAGTAGAATTACCCACTTGCTATGAGCGTCGACCACGGTCATGTGACACGGCCGCCGATGGGAGGAGGTAATGACTCGTTTCCTGCGCGTACATGTTAAATGCCGCTGTCAGAGTTTGACAGCAGCATTTAACATGTTAAAAGCCGTGGGAGAATCGTGATTCTACCCACGGCTGTTAGGGCCACATGTCAGCTGATCAGATCAGCTGTCATGTGCCGGAAAAGGTGCGGGCTCCAGCGATGAGGGGGGAGGCGCCCAATGACGGTACGTCATTGCACGTTAAGGGGTTAAAGTACTTTTCGTGGCAAAGCATTTCTTTTTTTGGCATGATTATGAAAAAACACTAGATGGTGGCCCGATTCTAACGCATCGGGTATTCTAGAATATGTATGTCCATGTAGTATATTGCCCAGCAACGTAGTATATAGCCCAGTGACGTAGTATATTGCCCAGTGACGTAGTATACAGCACAGAGCCACGTACTATATTGCCCAATGACGCAGTATATTGCCAAGTGACGTAGTATACAGGTCCTTCTCAAAAAATTAGCATATAGTGTTAAATTTCATTATTTACCATAATGTAGTGATTACAATTAAACTTTCATATATTATAGATTCATTATCCACCAACTGAAATTTGTCAGGTCTTTTATTGTTTTAATACTGATGATTTTGGCATACAACTCCTGATAACCCAAAAAACCTGTCTCAATAAATTAGCATATTTCACCCGTCCAATCAAATAAAAGTGTTTTTTAATAACAAACAAAAAAACCATCAAATAATAATGTTCAGTTATGCACTCAATACTTGGTCGGGAATCCTTTGGCAGAAATGACTGCTTCAATGCGGCGTGGCATGGAGGCAATCAGCCTGTGACACTGCTGAGATGTTATGGAGGCCCAGGATGCTTCAATAGCGGCCTTAAGCTCATCCAGAGTGTTGGGTCTTGCGTCTCTCAACTTTCTCTTCACAATATCCCACAGATTCTCTATGGGGTTCAGGTCAGGAGAGTTGGCAGGCCAATTGAGCACAGTAATACCATGGTCAGTAAACCATTTACCAGTGGTTTTGGCACTGTGAGCAGGTGCCAGGTCGTGCTGAAAAATGAAATCTTCATCTCCATAAAGCATTTCAGCCGATGGAAGCATGAAGTGCTCCAAAATCTCCTGATAGCTAGCTGCATTGACCCTGCCCTTGATGAAACACAGTGGACCAACACCAGCAGCTGACATGGCACCCCACACCATCACTGACTGTGGGTACTTGACACTGGACTTCAGGCATTTTGGCATTTCCTTCTCCCCAGTCTTCCTCCAGACTCTGGCACCTTGATTTCCGAATGACATGCAAAATTTGCTTTCATCAGAAAAAAGTACTTGGGACCACTTAGCAACAGTCCAGTGCTGCTTCTCTGTAGCCCAGGTCAGGCGCTTCTGCCGCTGTTTATGGTTCAAAAGTGGCTTTACCTGGGGAATGCGGCACCTGTAGCCCATTTCCTGCACACGCCTGTGCACGGTGGCTCTGGATGTTTCCACACCAGACTCAGTCCACTGCTTCCTCAGGTTCCCCAAGGTCTGGAATCGGTCCTTCTCCACAATCTTCCTCAGGGTCCGGTCACCTCTTCTCGTTGTACAGCGTTTTCTGCCACATTGTTTCCTTCCAACAGACTTACCATTGAGGTGCCTTGATACAGCACTCTGGGAACAGCCGATTTGTTGAGAAATTTCTTTCTGGGTCTTACCCTTTTGCTTGAGGGTGTCAATGATGGCCTTCTTGACATCTGTCAGGTCGCTAGTCTTACCCATGATGGGGGTTTTGAGTAATGAACCAGGCAGGGAGTTTTTAAAAGCCTCAGGTATCTTTTGCATGTGTTTAGAGTTAATTAGTTGATTCAGAAGATTAGGGTAATAGGTCGTTTAGAGAACCTTTTCTTGATATGCTAATTTATTGAGACAGGTTTTTTTGGTTTATCAGGAGTTGTATGCCAAAATCATCAGGATTAAAACAATAAAAGACCTGACAAATTTCAGTTGGTGGATAATGAATCTATAATATATGAAAGTTTAATTGTAATCATTACATTATGGTAAATAATGAAATTTAACACTATATGCTAATTTTTTGAGAAGGACCTGTACAGCACAGAGCCACGTAGTATATTGCACAGCGACGTAGTATATTGCCCAGCCACGTAGTATATTGCCCAGTGACCTAGTATATTGCCCAGTGACGTAGTATATAGCCCAGTGACGTAGTATATTGCCTAGCGACGTAGTATATTGCCCAGCGACGTAGTATATTGCCCAGCGATGTAGTATATTGCCCAGCGACGTAGTATACAGCACAGAGCCACGTACTATACTGCCCAATGACGTAGTATATTGCCCAGCGACGTAGTATATTGCCCAGTGACGTAGTATACAGCACAGAGCCAGGTAGTATATTGCCCAGCCACGTAGTATATTGGGCAGTCACGTAGTATATTGCCCAGCCACGTATGTCACAGGTTAAAAAAATAAAAATAAACATATACTCACCTTCCGCAGGCGCGTCAGCTTCCGGTCCCAGGGTGTGATGACGTCGCGTGACCGTGACGTCATGGCAGGTCCTTTTCGCACAGGACCTGTGATGACGTCTCGGTCACATGACCGTGACGTCATGGCAGGTCCTTCTCCCAGACCATCCTTGCCACCGAAACGTGCCTCTTGCATGGACCGGCTGGAGCATCGCGAGGAGCGGTAAAGGCGGCGGAAGGTGAGTATCTAATGATTTTTTATTTTTTAAAATTATTTTTAACATTAGGTGTTTTTACTATTGACGCTGCATAGGCTGCGTCAATAGTAAAAACTTGGTCACACAGGGTTAATAGCGGCGGTAACGGAGTGCGTTACCCACGGCATAACGCGGTCCGTTACCGCCGGCATTAACCCTGTGTGAGCGGTGAGCGGTGACCGGAGGGGTGTATGCGGGCGCCGGGCACTGAGTGCGGGGAGTACGGAGCTGCCATTTTCTTCCGGATTGTGCGCGTCGCTGATTGGTCGTGGGCGTTTTGCCACGACCAATCAGCGACTTGGATTCCATGACAGACAGAGGCCGCGACCAATGAATATCCGTGACAAACAGAAGGACAGACAGACAGAAAGATGGAAGTTACCCCTAGACAATTATATAGTAGATTCTAACTTCTTAATGCAAGGGTGGGGAATCTTTTTTTTCTGCCCAGGGCCATTTGGATATTTATACCATCCTTCGGGGACCGTACAAACTCTGCCCACAAAGTACATTGTGACTCTGGTGCTGGTGTCAGGACGTAATCTTTCATTGCATGCCCTTCAGTGTTCAGTAGTGAGCACTGTGTGTGTGTGCCAACAGAGCAAGAAGAAATTAAAGGGAACCTGTCACCCCCAAAATGGAAGATGAGCTAAGGCCACCGGCATCGGGGGCTTATCTTCAGCATTCCGGAATCCTGTAGATAAGCCCCCGATGTATCCTGAAAGATGAGAAAAAGAGGTTAGGTTATACTCACCCAGGGGCGGTCCCGCTGCGGTCCGGTACGATGGGTGTCACAGTTCGGTCCGGCGCCTCCCATCTTCTTACGATGACGTCCTCTTCTTGTCTTCACGCTGCGGCTCCGGCGCAGGTGTACTTTGTCTGACTTGTTGAGGGCAGAGCAAAGTGCTGCAGTGCACAAGTGCCAGGAAAGGTCAGAGAGGCCCGGCGTCTGCACACTGCAGTACTTTGCTCTGCCCTCAACAGGTCAGACAAAGCCGGAGCCGCAGCATGAAGACAAGAAGAGGACGACATCTGATGAAGATGGGAGGCCTCGGACCCGGACCGCGACACCCACCGCAGCGGGACCGCCCCTGGGTGAGTATAATCTAACCTCTTTTTCTCATCTTTCAGGATACATCGGGGGGCTTATCTACAGCATTACAGAATGCTGTAGATAAGCCCCTGATGCCGGTGGGCTTAGCTCAACTTCGATTGTGGGGGTGACAGGTTCCCTTTAATGAGCTGGTGGCAATGAAAATACACCTCCCTGCCGAAGCACTGCGGTCCCTGAGATTCTGCTCAGGGGCCCGATAAAGGGTAATTGAGGGCCGTAAATGGCCCGGGGGCCTGAGGTTCCCCACCCCTGTCTTAGTGTATTATCCCAGGCAGTAGATCAGATAGAAGCTGCTAAGCATCTCACAAAATGAAAAATCTTTGTGTTGTGTTGTAAACCAATTATAATATATCTCTGGTATTCAATTTTTAATTTGTTCAGTGGATAGTCTATCAACGAAACACTAGTGGCCATACCCTTTATTCATGGTAAGGGCAGTAACATGGAATATTCTTTACATTTGCTTCCTTGTGGGTTGAGTGTAGCATTTAGATGTTTGTTATACTGGTTCTTACTGGAGCCATACATTCAGTGCCAGGATGGTGATCAGTGAACCCTTTATCTGGGCTAGACTTGGCTGATGTTCCCAGGTTCCTGGCAGCTCAGTATTCCAGCGACCTGATGGGTGTAATTAGGATATTCGTATCTCTCCAGACTTACCGCGGTTCATCAGAACCATAGTTAGAGCTTCCTAGCAGAGCTCTGGGTGCAGCTTCCAAAATAAAGTTCTCATGGTTCACCTATGTAAACGTGGCCTTGGAAGAAGCGATTTTATGATAGCAGACGTGGATAAATTGGGAAAATGTGACTCAGCCTACCTAATGAGAAGCTAGAATGGTCTTTCAGACAATGGGCCCTCCTGTCACATTCGACTCTTCAGGTCCTGCCCTAGGAAGACCCCAACAATCCTGCCGTCATTTGTGATCTTGTGTTGTATACTGTGTATGGTCTTATGTAGACTATATATTGATTTCTATTATTGTTCCATTACGGTGCCACTTGTAAAAACATCAGGGGTGTAGTTGATTTTTTTTCTTTTTTAATTTACAGCAGAACATGCTGTGTAAAAAAAATAAATAAATAATAAAAAAAAGGATCTGTCAATCACATAGTGTCAGCAGTACATTGAGAACTCTTACATTCATAACCATGTAACCACTTTTCCTCAGGGCCAGGGCAACACTAAGGCTATATTTATATCCCTAAATGTAGACTGTTTTTTTTGTTTTTTTAGAGAATTTGTCAATTCCCCTCAGCCGCATATATGGAAATTCAGGTCTTTGAAATGTAAATGGGCAACATGGTGGCCCAGTGGTTAGCACTGTAGCCCTGCAGAGCTGGGGGACTGGGTTCAAATCCCACCAAGAACAACATCTGCGATGAGTTTGTATGTTCTCCCTGTATTTGTATCGGTTCTCTGTTTCCTCCCACACCCCAAATGGGATCAGTGATAATCAAGTGCTATGGAATTATTGACGGTATATGAACGAGTAAAATACATAAATCCATCGCCACCTTTATATTATCTATCTGTTGCTGCGTTCCGGAGTTAATAGGGCATTAATTGTTTTGGATGTGACTGCTTGTTTTCCCACTTTTCACCAGTCTCCTTAGCTTGATTGATAGCTCACTCTCTGATTTCCTTGCCTCCAGCCTGACTTAAGGTACACAGGGAGCTATCAATCAAGTTAAAGACCCTGGTGCTAAGCTGGGACGCACAGGCTGCTGAGTTCTCTTGTCACGCCCAGGGCACTTACCATATTAGTTGCATATGAAGGAAAATGCTAATTATCCAGGAATGCAGCAACAGATGTAAGACATGAAAGTGTCGATAGATTGACATTTCAAAGATCTGCAGGTCCATATATGCTTTTTGGGGGTTTGTTCTTACCAGCAGATTGCCTTTAATAGAGCTAACGTTGTAGAGCACAGAGTAGATAACATTGCTGTAGTTTTGTGGTCTATAGCTGACACTCGCACCACAGAATGTCTGAGTGTAGACTTGGCATACAGTTCCCATTTTTGATGAGGCGTGATGCCAGCCACCTCGTACACCTGTTATGTGACTGTCTCCTTCCCTTCTGTGTTCCTAGGTACCTCTGCCCAGCAGCTTGATGCCACGTTCAGTACTAATGCGTCCTTAGAGATTTTTGAGCTGGATTTGGACGACCCCTCGTTGGATCTGAAGTCTTGTGCTTCCTTCGCATCCTCTCATCGGTACTCAGTTTGCCTTTTGTATAAGTACATGTCCGGCCATGTGTGTCGGGTCACAGCGCTATTAGGTACATGTGATACATTCGTACAGCTGCCAGTGGGTCTTGACTATATTTTACTTTTTGATCTGCAGTATAGATATTTTGTCACATTCAGTGAGTCTCCTTGGCACCAAACATTCAGAAAACGTCATGGCTTGAATGAAGATGTATCTCCATTACACTCCTGCCGCCAGGAACAAGCAAGAATTACCCAATAGAATCATAGCGCTCCATTAATTTTTAACATCACGATTATGAATTTCATACCAAATTCTCTGGCGCAGTTTGTTATAAATAAATCGATCCGCACCTTACTCTCCACTGTTTTTGAGCTGCTGTACTCTCAATGCTGTAGTCAGTGCCGCAGCCAATAGCAGACACCCAGAGCACTGGCGGAGACTCTGCTTTGGAAATCCCCTTTAAATCTGTTACCTTACCTGCTAGGTATAGCTCTAGCCTTATGCTGTTTTATAATCCGTGTTTCTTACTTTTTAGGTACCATAAGCTTATTTGGGGACCACATAGAATAGATTCGGAAGGCAGCGTTTCGGGCGTGCTAATTGCCGGAGGAGAGAATGGAAATGTAATTCTTTATGATCCCGCTAAGATATTGGCTGGGGACAGTAATGTGATGATCTCTCAGCAGGATAAACACACTGGGCCTGTCAGGGCTTTGGATGTGAACCCGTTCCAGGTACGGTCTCATAACTGGAATCTTGGTGGGGTCATTCAGACAATATGACTGTGGGCATCCCTCGCCTATACATTAGCACTTCTTATGTGCCTTCATTTGGGCTTCATCTTCAGCAGAGAGAGATAATCATTTCTGCTTTTCTCTCCTAGACAAATCTTTTCGCATCTGGGGCCAATGAATCTGAAATTTACATTTGGGATTGTAATAATTTAGCGGTCCCCATGACACCTGGAGCTAAATCTCAGGTAAGATAAAGTGGCCGCTCTAAGTCACCCGTTTAGACTACTTTTTTTGTCGGCCACAAGTGCCTCTTCATGATATGGACAAGTATGACAGATGCTGATGGATGGCAGGTATCTGAGAGGTGTCACGTACGGAACCAGTCCAAAGATTGCCCAAACTTGCTCACGCAATGGTATTCTTTCTTGCTGTGCACATTGTAGATTCAGCCTAATGGCAGAAGACATTGAAGGACCGCGAAGTAAAGGAAGATTAGGGGAAACAAAGCAGAATATGTGTTACACCTTAGTTTCTGAAAAGTGCCCCCTTGTACTCTGATGACCGCTTTCCACACACTTGGCATTCTCTGTTTCATCAGGTAACATCTGGAATGGTCTTCCAACAGTCTTGGAGGAGTTCCCAGAGGTGCTGAGCCCTTGTGGGCTTCTCAGCCTTCACTCTGTGGTCCAGCTCTTCCCAAGCCATCGTTATTGAGTTTAGGTTGGGTGCTTATGGAGGCCATGACATTTGACACAACACTCCATCTCTCCTTCTTGGTCATGGATACAAATGATGATCCCACTACCTACAAACATGATGGGATGCAGTGGCATTGCAGAATGCCTTGGTAGCCATGCTGGGTAACTGTGCTTTGTATTTGGAATAATTAACAAACAGCCCATCAAACATCCCCATACTTGTATTACGGCGGACACCACAAAGGTATTACCATCTGCTCACAATTTGACTCTTTAGAACCCAGTACGGATTTCCACTGATTTAATGTCCAGTCCAGTGTTGCTTGGCCCAAATAGCTCTTTTCTTCATGTTCGCAGTCTTCAGTGTTGGCTTCTTTGCAGCAGTTCGATCGTATAGATCTGCTTCTTGCATTTTCCTCAGGGCAGTTGGTGTTGAAATGTGTTTGTGCCTCATTTATGAGGGTTGTTATCTTTGATGCTGTCAATTTGTGGTAACTGATGAACTTGTCCTCTGCAGCAGAGGTAATTCTTGGTCGTTCTCATGCGAGCCAGTTTCATCATAGTGATTGATGGTTTTCATGACTGTACTTGAGGCTGCCTTTAATGTTCTAGGAATTTTCCAGCTTGACTGACATTTATATTACTAATCATAGACTTCTTTACTTAGTTGAGTGGTTCTTGCCACACTCTGGCTTAGAGCAGTTGTAGAACACAATTTTTCACTATAAGGAGCCGTGTACCACCACTGCCTCTGCAGAACACCCCTGATTAGCACTAACAATTTCTGACGGCCGGCGGATTCCAGAGATGAACTCTAGACAAGGCACATTTGTTCATCGGAAGCTATTCCAGGTGACTGATGATGCTGCTTAGGAAAATGCTAGGAATATAAAAATCTGCCCTGATAGTTGGGTGGTAGGTCATCGTTCTGCTGCCTTTAATCTGAATCTGCAATGTGCACATTCCAAAAAGAGTAAAGAAAACCATTGCATGAACTTGTGTCCAGTCTTTTGACCCATACTCTGTGTGTTTTGGATTTTTTCTTCTTTTGTCAGGTTTCAATCAATAGAAGCCCAGTTTTGGCCACAGAAAACCTGATGATCGGCTGTTTTGTGTGATTGCCATTTGGATTAATGGCATTGTTGTGAAGGATGACCACTTTCACAGACCAGCAATGAATGACTAGCCATTCAGTAAACAGCGTGAAAACCCTACATAGCTAGCTATACAGGGGTCTTCACTATGTCCATATGTTATCTGTGCTTTTAGAGTAGCAGGCAGTCCGGTTGTGGAGGGCTCCTGCTGCAGACCCTCTGGTGTCTAATTGCTTAGTAGTGCTTTCCCCAGAATCAGTGTATTCCGGGAATAACAAATAGTTTTGGAATATAATTGTAAGAATATGATGGACACAGCTTGGAACAGTGGCTTGCGGAGGAGATGTGTGCAGACGGGGTCTTCTGTGCGGTGCTATGGGAGCACTGACTGATTTCTAATTCCTACATTGACACTGGACTGTACGGTCCAAAAACTGAGATCTTTGTAATGTACAGAATGTAAGTGAAGACCACTGTCGGGGTTTGGCCAGTTAAGGACTTGGCGGATGGGTGGTGCGTCCACATCAACCATTGAATGCAGGCACTCTCTAATAGATCAGAGATCCTTTTTCTTACTCTACACACCAGAAACATTTCATGAGAACTTTTATTTTATTTTTTTTAAGAATTTGTTACCCTGTATTTGTCACATAATGTAGGGACAGAGACCTTGATTACAGCGATGTGTCTCTTGCTGGACTGCTTGCTGTAGTTGTGATAAAATTATTGCTTTATCCGCAGGACATTGTTACTAGAGGACTAAGAAACCTGCTGCCAGGTAGTCCTCAATACTTAAGAGCTTTGTATAACCCTGCCCCAACCACTGATTGGCAGCTTTCTGCCTATGCACAGTGTACGCAGAAAGCTGCCAGTCAGCGGTGTGGGCGGGGTTATACAGAGCGCAGCATTCAGAGAACTGATAGATCTGTAACAGAGAAAGCATGGCTTTTATCAAAACTATAGCAAGCAGCCCAGTAAGTGATATATACCGGAAATTAGTGTCTCTGCCCCTTCATCATGTTGTTCTCAGATGGGGCAGCAAAACCTGGTGTCAAATTCCATGTATCTGAGACTTGTAGCAAACGTTCCTTTTTCTGCAAAATATTTAGCACTCTTCAATGTTAGCATGTTTAATACTTATGATATGAAATATTTCAGCCTCTAGAAGACATCGGCTGCATTGCATGGAACAGGCAGGTTCAGCACATTCTGGCTTCCACTAGCCCCAGCGGTCGAGCCACAGTTTGGGATCTTCGGAAAAATGAGCCCATCCTTAAAGTCAGCGACCACAGCAACAGGGTACAGTGAATACACAGATCCTTGTTGCATCTCTTTAAGCATGTATATATTACTATAAAAGCCGTTCCTTTTCTCCCAGATGCATTGCTCTGGAATGGCCTGGCATCCCGATGTTGCCACACAAATGGTGTTGTCTTCCGAGGACGATCGCTTGCCTGTGATACAAATGTGGGATCTTAGATTTGCCTCCTCCCCATTACGAGTGATGGAGAATCATTCCAGGTACATACACTGGAAGTGCTGCCTCTCTCACGGCTTCATGATTTTTACATTCCGGCCATTATTTTAATCTGGACTATGTGCTTTTACATCAGGGGCATCTTGGCTATCGCCTGGAGCGCGGCAGACCCCGAACTGTTACTGAGCTGTGGGAAGGACTCAAAGATCCTCTGCTCCAATCCAAACACTGGGGAAGTAAGTGACTCTAGGAATCATTTACAACATCTGCATATTGTAGTATTTGTGCTAAATGATTAGGAAAAACGTATTAAAGTGTTCTGCACGGCTTTCCTGCACCTTCATAGCTTGCACATGAGCTGTCAAGAAGCGTGGAGTGAGAGCTGGAGAAGCAGGAGATTGAAATGACGGCTCACATACAAGCTGCGAAGGTGCAGGAGAGGGGCAGGGGGCATGAAACCTGCACGCAGACTGTGCTAGGCATTGGTCAGAGGGTGGCTTGGAGAAGTAGTAATACATATGCCACGGAGCTTCCCAGAAGGGGGGAAGAAAAGCACAAAATAAGGGCCAGCACACCTGTGATATTAAAGTAATATTCGCTGTGCCCATTATCAAATAAACATATACTTATAATAAAAAGAAAATGTGTGGGCACAATGCAAAAAATACCATTACATACGTCAAAAAGTAAGGTACTTAGTTTATTTACTAAAAAAAAGCATAAAAGCCATCGTAGCGCGACAAGGTGAGGATAGTCCCTCACTCTACTGGCACTCAAGAGCAGCAGCAGCACTGAAGGAGTAAAAACAGAATGTAGATTGAAATAAATGGGTACATTTTTATCCTTGCGGTACCCCTTTAACTCCTTCCTGACCTTGGACATATGGGTACGCCCTGGCAATCATGCAGCCACCATGATTGAAGGCACGGTGATCACATGAAGGTGCCTACTGTTTCTGACAGCAGGGCACCTGTGCTCGTCGCCACAGGGGGTTCACCACCCCCGACCCCCCCTTGTCCCGCAACTACAATCGCTGTGATTGGCTGTTCAATTCTGAACAGCCGATCAAAGCAATTTCAATATTTAGGCAGACAGACTTGCCTGAAACATTATAGTCCAGCTATGATTGTTGTATTAACAGCACCTAATATTCTGGTGCTAGAGATCAGCACTCATTGGAGCAATCAGAAGATGACGTCCGATCGCATCATTCAGTGAGCAGAGACGCGGTTTGATCCCACAGTTACCGTTTTGCTGCCGGATCTGCTGGGACTTGTGGTTGTCACAGACTATTTTAGCCTATGCCACCACATCTTGTGCTGCTGCTGACTAAAGAAAGAAGATAGAAGACGTTCTTATCCTGTTCCTGTCCCCTGTTTTTTTTCAAGTCCACACCAATTCCACTCAACCCACGCCCCTTCTGCCTATCCCCTTCCCCACGCCCCCTTCTGCCACCGAGCACTGATCAGTACTTGATTGCCGATCAGTACTTGAGCGCTTGTTTTTTGTTCTTTTGCACCGCCTATATGCTTGCATCCTGCAGCCACCGAGTGCTGATCAGTGACTCACATCACTGCTCAGCATCCATGCTCGCTTTTGGCCAGGACTTTGGCCCCCCTTGCTCTCAAAGTCACTTCAAATGTGATGAGGTACCTAAAGAAAATGGTTTTGTAAATTTTCCAATTTTGTTGGAAACATGAAAAATTGCTGATCAACTTCTAACCCTTCTAACATTCTAACAAAAATAATTACTTCAGAAATTAAGCAAATGTACGGTAGACATGTGGGAAATGTTACCAATTAACTTTTTTGTGTGACATAACTGTATTTTAAGGGCATAAAAATTGCAAAATTTTCAAAATATTTGCAAAATTTCCGATATTTTCACCAACAAACCCAAGTCATGAAAGACACAATTAAGCAATTATCAGGTTGGTTTCCTGAGCAAGTGAACCATGAAAAAGTGTAGAAAATCCAGCATTTACAGAGTTCATTAAACCATTGCGATTATTTGTAGATTAAAACATGAAACAACAAAAATTAAAAAGACATATTGGCGCTATGGTCGACGCTATCAAAGTGCTTTTTTGCATTCAGTATGGGAGTTGAAATTGCCCCCATCCTATTCTCAGATCAGATTATCGCTAGGTTTAAGGTAGAATTACCCTGGTGTAGGTAGATGTCCTAATAGCGAGGAAGCAATGTAGGCACCATTTGTGCATCTAAGCAGCCAGACCAGCGGGAAATATAGTTTAGTCTTGTGTAGGTGCATTGTCATTGGCATAACCTTCTTTTTTCCCCCCGTTCTTAGGTTTTATATGAGCTGCCGACAAACACCCAGTGGTGCTTTGATATCCAGTGGTGCCCGCGGAATCCAGCAGTGCTTTCTGCTGCTTCCTTCGATGGAAGGATCAGCATTTATTCCATAATGGGTGGAAGCAATGACAATCTGAATCAGAAGCAGGTGGATAAGGTAAATTGTACCCCTTTTAGTCTTTATAAAGAAAAGATATTACATTTCTGATATTTAAAATGGTGTAAGCTATGTAAATATTTGTCTTAAATTATCACCTCTCGATAATACGTCCATAAAGTTATTTCCATGCCCATTTCTTGTGGAAGGTTTCATTTAGTAAATGTAACTGTACCGCATTTGGTTTTGGGTTATTTCCTGTGCAGCTATCTTCCTCTTTTGGGAACTTGGATCCATTTGGCACTGGACAGCCCCTTCCTCCTTTGCAGCTTCCTCAACCGACCACCCAGCAGAGCAGTGTTCAGCCATTGAAAAAGCCGCCCAAGTGGTTACGAAGACCAGTCGGAGCTTCATTTTCTGTAAGTGTTTGCCGTCTGCCACAAATGCAGTCAATTTTTGGAAGACACTTTAGTGATTAAAGTTTTAGTGCTTTATCTTTATCTAGTAAGGCTTCCAACTGCTGCTCTGTCGACTTGTAGACAGTCAGTACTGCACAAAAGTTGTAGGCAGGTGTTGAAAAAAATTCTGCAAAAATAAAAGTGGACAGCTTAGGACAGAAGGTACCTTAGTTGCTGGGCCCCACTGGGTGCAGCAGCTAGTTGTGAGCTGATGGCCCTGCTGGATATCTTGCAATGTCAAAGGTAAGCAAGCATGATTTGTCTTTCATCTGCTGCTCTAAGGGCAAGTTTCCACTAGGTGGTTTTTTTTTTTCTGCAGCAAAACCTGATCTCTTGGCAGGAAAGAAGCTGCAGAAAAAAAGCAGGTTTTCCTTGTATTTTTGCAGCGTTTTTGTAGCATTTTTGGGTCTGTTTTGACAGCCTAGATTTGTCTCTTTTACATGTTGATAAAGTTTAGGGTTGAAAAAAAAGTCCTATACCATAGAATCAGGTTTTGGCGCAAAAAACGCTGCAAAACCTGATACCTGCATTTTGGCACATTTTTTGTGCTTTTTTTTCACCACCCATTCAAGTCAGTAGATGAAAAACGCTGATAGAAGTGACATGCTCTATGTCGAAAAACCCATGTAAAGCACAAAATACTGATGACAAAAAAAAACAGTGTGCGTGCTTGAGATTTCTGAAATCTCATAGACTTTGCTGGTTCTGTAAAATGCAGTTGAAAATTAGCATAGAAAACACAGCAGAAACGCCTAGTGTGAACCATAGTGTCCTTAGCTGAGCACTGCACCTACATTGCGCATTGTGAAAGCACAGTCTACTTGGTTTTGTTTTGAAATCTTTGCTGGGGAGACCTTGATGATGCAGTATAACTACCTTATATCTTGATGCTGCGCTCAGTCTTACCATGGTGTGTGATGACCTGTGAAATAGTCTTCCACAATCTCACCTCTGTAGCAGAGTTTGGCTGCTCTTCTCCCAGCTTGAACGTGAACCTTTCAGCAGGATTTTGCCAAGTAAACTACAGACATTATCATGTTGCATGATAAATGGGGTGACTAAATCCGTCTTTATCGTTATCACCTGTTTGGTATAATCGGTTACTCCTACACGTGCCTATAATCCTACAAAATCATGTTCTTTGTACAAGTGTACCTCTTTTGTTCATTCACTTTGCATTTTGTTAATTGATAAAAATTAGCTAATAAAGGTAATGTGTCAGTTGGCTCAACCTTCCTAAGCCGTCTGTATTTAGATCATAGGGACTGAATAAAATATCTTAATATCTGCAATCTAATCTCGTATTCCAGAGAAATCCACATTTTTCTAATATGTAAATGTGCTGTTAAGGACTATGGACCAACACTAATCTGCATGAGAATTTGCCTGCAGAGCGCATTTTAAATAAAAGGGGGAGTTACCAGTGTGAGACATGTAACTAATGCAGAACCGGAGAACTGAACTTGGTCTCAAAACAAACCCGTTAGCAGCTGTAGCTCTCATAGCTCTGCTGTATTGCAGCCCTAGAAACACCACTTTATCGCACACCTTGAACTGCATAGTTGCGATTATTTCCTGCTCTTTAGGATACCTCGTCCCAGAGCACCATAATGCTTTTGTGAGCTAGCTGTTCATGTACAATATTGTAATGATACCTCTAGGTTTGTCTGCAGACTTGGGACATTGAATCATCTAATAGCAAATTTTGCAAGATATATATTGCCTCTTCTGCAGTACACACTTGAGCTATACTCCAGCATTACTTACTTTTTTGCCTAATGATTTAATCGGTTGACTGCACATTGCACTTTTGTAATTAACTCTTTCTTGTATCTACCGTTTGACTGTGATTGATACACTTTTTACTGTTTACTGATTGGTGAGAAATTTATTTTTTTGGCTATATTACCATAATCGACAATCTATCTAGGGATGAGGGGACAATGCACACCAGGATAGGGATGAGGGGGCCATGCACACCAGGATAGGGATGAGGGGGCCATGCACACCAGGATAGGGATGAGGGGGCCATGCACACCAGGATAGGGATGAGGAGGCCGTGCATACCAGGATAGGGATGAGGGGACAATGTATACCAGGATAGGGATGAGGGGGCCATGCATACCAGGATAGGGATGAGGGGACAATGTATACCAGGATAGGGATGAGAGGGCCATGCATACCAGGATAGGAATGAGGGGGCCATGCACACCAGGATAGGGATGAGGAGGCCGTGCACACCATGATAGGGATGAGGGGGCCATGTATACCAGGATAGGGATGAGGGGGCCATGTATACCAGGATAGGGATGAGGGGGCCATGCACACCAGGATAGGGATGAGGGGGCCATGCATACCAGGATAGGGATGAGGGGGCCATGAATACCAGGATAGGGATGAGGGGGCCATGCACACCAGGATAGGGATGAGGGGGCCGTGCACACCAGGATAGGGATGAGGGGGCCGTGCACACCAGGATAGGGATGAGGAGGCCGTGCACACCATGATAGGGATGAGGGGGCCATGTATACCAGGATAGGGATGAGGGGGCCATGTATACCAGGATAGGGATGAGGGGGCCATGCATACCAGGATAGGGATGAGGGGGCCATGCACACCAGGATAGGGATGAGGAGGCCGTGCATACCAGGATAGGGATGAGGGGGCCATGC
Source organism: Ranitomeya variabilis (assembly GCF_051348905.1). NCBI lineage: Eukaryota > Metazoa > Chordata > Amphibia > Anura > Dendrobatidae > Ranitomeya > Ranitomeya variabilis. Next base: position 818,674,772 of record NC_135232.1, on the reverse strand, counting down.
ACACCAGGATAGGGATGAGGGGGCCATGCACACCAGGATAGGGATGAGGGGGCCATGTATAACAGGATAGGGATGAGGGGGCCATGCACACCAGGATAGGGATGAGGGGGCCATGCACACCAGGATAGGGATGAGGAGGCCGTGCATACCAGGATAGGGATGAGGGGGCCATGCACACCAGGATAGGGATGAGGGGGCCATGCACACCAGGATAGGGATGAGGGGGCCATGCACACCAGGATAGGGATGAGGGGGCCATGCACACCAGGATAGGGATGAGGGGGCCATGCACACCAGGATAGGGATGAGGGGACAATGCACACCAGGATAGGGATGAGGGGGCCATGCATACCAGGATAGGGATGAGGGGGCCATGCACACCAGGATAGGGATGAGGGGACAATGCACACCAGGATAGGGATGAGGGGGCCATGCACACCAGGATAGGGATGAGGGGGCCATGCACACCAGGATAGGGATGAGGGGACAATGCACACCAGGATAGGGATGAGGGGGCCATGCACACCAGGATAGGGATGAGGGGGCCATGCACACCAGGATAGGGATGAGGGGGCCATGCACACCAGGATAGGGATGAGGGGGCCATGCATACCAGGATAGGGATGAGGGGGCCATGCACACCAGGATAGGGATGAGGGGACAATGCACACCAGGATAGGGATGAGGGGACAATGCACACCAGGATAGGGATGAGGGGACAATGCACACCAGGATAGGGATGAGGGGACAATGCACACCAGGATAGGGATGAGGGGGCCATGCACACCAGGATAGGGATGAGGGGGCCATGCACACCAGGATAGGGATGAGGGGGCCATGCACACCAGGATAGGGATGAGGGGGCCATGCATACCAGGATAGGGATGAGGGGGCCATGCATACCAGGATAGGGATGAGGGGGCCATGCACACCAGGATAGGGATGAGGGGGCCATGCACACCAGGATAGGGATGAGGGGACAATGCACACCAGGATAGGGATGAGGGGGCCATGCACACCAGGATAGGGATGAGGGGGCCATGCATACCAGGATAGGGATGAGGGGGCCGTGCACACCAGGATAGGGATGAGGAGGCCGTGCACACCATGATAGGGATGAGGGGGCCATGTATACCAGGATAGGGATGAGGGGGCCATGCACACCAGGATAGGGATGAGGGGGCCATGCACACCAGGATAGGGATGAGGGGGCCATGCATACCAGGATAGGGATGAGGGGGCCATGCACACCAGGATAGGGATGAGGAGGCCGTGCACACCATGATAGGGATGAGGGGGCCATGCACACCAGGATAGGGATGAGGAGGCCGTGCATACCAGGATAGGGATGAGGGGGCCATGCATACCAGGATAGGGATGAGGGGGCCATGCATACCAGGATAGGGATGAGGGGGCCATGCACACCAGGATAGGGATGAGGGGGCCATGCACACCAGGATAGGGATGAGGGGACCATGCACACCAGGAAAGGGATGAGGGGGCCATGTATAACAGGATAGGGATGAGGGGGCCATGCACACCAGGATAGGGATGAGGGGGCCATGCACACCAGGATAGGGATGAGGGGGCCATGCACACCTGGATAGGGATGAGGGGGCCATGCACACCTGGATAGGGATGAGGGGGCCATGCACACCAGGATAGGGATGAGGGGGCCATGCACACCAGGATAGGGATGAGGGGGCCATGCACACCAGGATAGGGATGAGGGGGCCATGCACACCTGGATAGGGATGAGGGGGCCATGCACACCTGGATAGGGATGAGGGGGCCATGCACACCTGGATAGGGATGAGGGGGCCATGCACACCAGGATGGGGATGAGGGGGCCATGCACACCAGGATAGGGATGAGGGGGCCATGCACACCTGGATAGGGATGAGGGGGCCATGCACACCTGGATAGGGATGAGGGGGCCATGCACACCAGGATGGGGATGAGGGGGCCATGCACACCAGGATGGGGATGAGGGGGCCATGCACACCAGGATAGGGATGAGGGGGCCATGCACACCAGGATAGGGATGAGGGGGCCATGCACACCAGGATAGGGATGAGGGGGCCATGCACACCAGGATGGGGATGAGGGGGCCATGCACACCAGGATAGGGATGAGGGGGCCATGCACACCAGGATGGGGATGAGGAAGCCATGCATACCAGGATAGGGCTGAGGGATCCATGCATACCAGCATAGGGATGGGACCATGCACATTACGACGAGATCGGGGCCATGCACATTAGGACGAGATGGGGGGCCTTGCATACCAGCATAGGGATGGGGCCATGCATATTTGGGTGAGATGGGGGCCATGCATACCAGGATAGGGATGAGGGCGATCATTCCTGCCAGGATAGGGATGAGGTGCCATGCATACCAGGATAGGGATGAGGGGGCCCATGGGTACCAGGATAGGGAGGAGGGTGCCATGTGTATCAGGATGGGGATGAGGGGACCATATATACCAGGATAAGGGATATTAACCCCTTTCTGACCTCGGACGGGATAGTACGTCCGAGGTCAGAAGCCCTTCTTTGATGCGGGCTCCGGCGGTGAGCCCGCATCAAAGCCGGGACATGTCAGCTGTTTTGAACAGCTGACATGTGCCCATAATAGGCGCGGGCAGAATCGCGATCTGCCCGCACCTATTAACTAGTTAAATGCCGCTGTCAAACGCAGACAGCGGCATTTAACTACCGCGGCCGGAAATGACGGCATCGCCGACCCCCATCAGATTATCGGAGGTCGGCGATGCTTCAGTATTGTAACCATAGAGGTCCTTGAGACCTCTATGGTTACTGATCCCCGGCAGCTGTGAGCGCCACCCTGTGGTCGGCGCTCACAGCACACCTGATTTTCTGCTACATAGCAGCGAACATCAGATCGCTGCTATGTAGCAGAGCCGATCGTGCTGTGCCTGCTTCTAGCCTCCCATGGAGGCTATTGAAGCATGGCAAAAGTAAAAAAAAAAAAAAAGTGAAAAAAATAAAAAAAAATATAAAAGTTTAAATCACCCCCCTTTCGCTCCAATCAAAATAAATCAATAAAAAAAAAAAAAATCAAATCTACACATATTTGGTATCGCCGCGTTCAGAATCGCCCGATCTATCAATAAAAAAAAGCATTAACCTGATCGCTAAACAGCGTAGCGAGAAAAAAATTCGAAACGCCAGAATTACGTTTTTTTGGTCGCTGTGACATTGCATTAAAATGCAATAACGGGCGATCAAAAGAACGTATCTGCACCAAAATACTATCATTAAAAACGTCATCTCGGCACGCAAAAAATAAGCCTTCAACCGACCCCAGATCATGAAAAATGGAGACGCTACGAGTATTGGAAAATGGCGCAATTTTTTTTTTTTTTTTAGCAAAGTTTGGAATTTTTTTTCACCACTTAGGTAAAAAATAACCTAGTCATGTTAGGTGTCAATGAACTCGTACTGACCTGGAGAATCATAACGTCAGGTCAGTTTTAGCGTTTAATGAACCTACCAAAAAAGCCAAACAAAAAACAAGTGTGGGACTGTACTTCTTTTGCAATTTCACCGCACTTGGAATTTTTTTCCCGTTTTCTAGTACATGACATGCTAAAACCAATGATGTCGTTCAAAAGTACAACTCGTCCTGCAAAAAATAAGCCCTCACATGGCCAAATTGACGGAAAAATAAAAAGGTTATGGCTCTGGGAAGGAGGGGAGTGAAAAACGAACACGGAAAAACGAAAAATCCCAAGGTCATGAAGGGGTTAAGTACAGAATTGATCACATTTTTTTTGCTTCAATTTTTTTTATTAATTTCCTCCTCTAAAACCTAGGTACGCCTTATAGTCTGAAAAATACGGTAAGCTCTAGAAGCAGATTCTCATACAGAACAGTGTTCGCCCCATAGCCTGGAAAGCTCATTTACATATAAGAAAAACATGGATTTCTCTGGAATAAGTCATCAGATTGCAGACATCAAGGTATCATTCTGTCCAGCTTCCTTTGATCTACATGCTCATATAGATGGCTTAGGAGGGTTGATCCTACTGACAGATGCCCTGTAAAACTTCTGTTTTTAAAGCGTTATTAATTTGCATCATTTTTCCACACCTCCCTAAGAATTAAAAAGTTATTATGAAAATTGAAAGTTCTTCCATCCTATCCATGGAATATGGCACTGTAGATACCGTGTGAAGGGAGCAGAGGCTGAGCATGTGCACCTCTATGGTACTGCCGGAGAAAGCAGAGTACAGCCCTATGCTGTTTCCAGCATTACTATACTCAATGACTGAAGTTCCACATACCTCACCTTTGCGTTATTCGGACTGTGTTCTGCAGAGCCCCTGTCTCCGAATCAGTGGGGGTTACAGCGCCTGGGCCTCCAGCAACCAGTATTCGATGTATAAGGGATATCTTTCAATCTTGGTAACACCATTTAAGTTCCATGAGATAAATTTTAATGGGACTATGCTAGTTGTTTAGTATTTATCAGAGCTCCATCAACTGGGATCACCAAGCTAATATCATTTGGTGGAATCAGATCCTAGACTTCCATAAGTATGAACCTCTGATGCTCATAACTTTTGTAGGTGAACTATAGTATTTTCTAAAGGTTCTTTTGTTATTTTACAGTTTGGAGGGAAACTGGTTACATTTGGTGCTGAGAAAACTCAACCAACCCAACAGCATCCACAAGCTGAGCGGTTTCATGTGTATGTCAGTCAAGTGGTCACTGAGGAAGAGTTCCTGATCCGCTCCAATAAACTTCAAGATGTGGTCAGCACAGGGGCATTCCTTGAGTACTGCCAGAAAAAAATTGATGATGCGAAGAATGACTTTGATAAAAATGTCTGGTCCTTCCTGAAGGTTAGTGTATGATCTCCTATTTGTCCTATCATTGCATTTCATGGTCTTCATCCTTAAAAGGGAAGCTGTCACATTGTAGTGCATCCTGATCTGTGGACATGGTATAGAGATGGAGACACTGAGCATAATGATGAATACGTTTGTTGGAAAGATTCAGTATAACTTGTATTTTATTAAACAAGGTAACATATGTAAGGATAGCGTACACCACATAGCACGCATGTGGAAGTAGTAATAATACAAAAAGGTGCTATGTCCTGTATGGCATGTACTAAACTGAGAGCCAAAAAAAGGAGGGGAACGCACTAATACAGATTGGATGTGATTAAATGAGTATACGATTTATTAACACACCAAAAAATGTATATAAAATCATTTACAAATTACACATAAAAAGTGCCAAATCGCACCCCTGTAATCGCAACCAGGCAACCCCCACATGTACCTATGCTGGCTAACAGATGACTGCGGGGATGAAAACGAAATCTCCGAGCACTAAAAAATACTCGGAGGACACCCGAGCATGCTGGGGAAATCTCGAGTAAAGAGTATATTCGCTCATCACTAATACAGGTCCTTCTACATGCTAAATATGAGTGTGCTCTGCAAGATGTCTATATGAATACATGCCACAAAACAATATAGAATTTATGAGGCGAAATCTGAAAAGACGCACACTAGAATGTCACCTAATCAAATGAAGACTACAATGGCTCCCACATGAGCAACCATGTGTGAGGAGCGAAGGAGCAATATGCAAACCTGGGTGTCCCCAAGGGTAAGCAAGCAGTCCTAAGAACTGTACAGACCGTAATAGGCTCATAGGACAAGACATATAAAAATGTGCAAACAATACAGTGAAGGACCATGACCGATATGTCAATACATACTGGGCCAAAATACCTGTGAGAGCCAAGGGGTGACAGGTATCAGACTGACACAAGCATGACCAGAAGATGGAAAAATGGTAACGAAGGCAGGAGCGCAGAAGCATAAATACTAAACAGTCAGAACAAAGCAATTACCGGTGTGTATGGCCACATCCTGGTGATGAGGTGGGGGAGCAATGTGAGCCAAGCAATCACAGTCATACGGTAAGGCAGCTGGACGGTGTAGGTCACGTGATGAAAATCGTGTGGCTAAAACATGTGAGAGCACCGCGCACGCGCAATGCCAGGCAAGTTCAGCTGAGGGCAAGTATCTGCATTATGTGCTTGTGATATGTGTATATAATCATTAGACGTGAAGATGTACAAATGAATGTTCAAAGGAACAAGTACCAGAGTTTATCAATGGGTGGTGCCCAGAATATAAGGTATAAGTCTGAGATGGTGAAGGACAAGTATTTGTACCACCACATAAAGTAAAAGTAACCATAATAAAAGAGGATTTGAAATGCCAGAGTGGCCATTGGCAACAAGATAAGATCCTCATTGCATTCTAAATGACTATATGGGGGACAGGCAGATGTCAAAAAAGACCATTAATAGTACAACCAAGTATACAACTAAAGAACGGCACGGTGTCTCAGTGGTTAGCACAGCAGCATTGCAGCGCTGGAGTCCTGGGTTCAAATCCCACCAAGGACAACATCTGCAAGGAGTTTGTATGTTCTCCGTGTTTGCGTGGGTTTCCTCCGGGCACTCCGGTTTCCTCCCACATTCCAAAGACATACTGATAGGGAATTTAGATTGTGAGCCCCATCGGGGACAGCGACAATAATGTGTGCAAACTGTAAAGCGCTGTGGAATATGTTAGCGCTATATAAAAATAAAGATTATTATTTTTAAAGGACATCATATTATTTTAGATATTTCAAGCCGAATGACAGGGGCAAAGTAGGGGCATCTGAAAAGAGCATATGTGTCCAGTGGCATATGGGAACATGTGTCCATATACTTGCAGAAGATAGCAGATAGGACTATAGGGTAAGTTCCCAGCAACGATATTATGGGCACCGGCCAGGTTGGAGGACACAAAAGTAGAGCAACAGCATTTGCCAAAGAAAATAATTCAAATATATATTGAAGATAAAGATGACCGATCAGGCAAGGGTTGTTGGCCTGCGTTAAACCTTGGGAACACTAAACAGGGAGGTATCAGTGTGAGATGACAAAAAAGAGTGAATACCATACCATAGAGCCATGGTCGATAATCTTTGAGGACAGGGAATATTCCTCACCCAAGAGTTTATTGTGAAGTGAGCAAACACTGAGAACTAACATGTTACGGTAAGAAACTGTACAACAACCAACAGTGCCTAGGCCTATGGCAAATTTGGTAAAATAAGCGTTCAATAAAATAGAAAGAAAGACGATATAAGGAGTACTCCTGAAGACAAATAAGATCATGTTACTCAAGAGGCCGGAGTCCTCGGTCCAAAGGAGAAGGTTATCCCAAAAAAACGGTAAACAGCAGCTCCTCAATGAGACCCGATGGAGCCACTGATTGGAGACTGAAGATCCATCTGGATTCTCTCCATTCTAATTGTTTATGGCAATTGCCACCCCTGCCATTGCTGAAGATCCTTTTTATGGGTAATTTTTAAATGATTTTATATATATTTTTTGGTGTGTTAATCAAAGCGTATACTAAATTATTCACCGGGTGTGCACGTCCAATCTGTATTGGTGCTTTCCCTTCCTTTTTTTTCGCTCTCAATTTTGTATTTCATTCATTGAAATCCCTTCTGTTGGCATGCTATCTCTGTGTGCACTGTGATATAAGAAAAGCTTTCAATAACTAATTCTAACCGCTCATCGGACTCCTATGCATACAACAGCAGGGATTTTAATGACTAAAATACAAGCTTTACTTAAACTTTTAACAGAAAAATGTCTAACAATCTGATCAATTTTTCCGGCTCTATAACATCCTGCCTGCAGATCAAGCAGCAATGTCAAAATGACAAGTGCCCTTTAAATAATCTTTGCAGGTACAGTATTATTGACTGCTGTGTCATTTTACTTTCCAAAATGTGCATTCATTTATTGAAGTCTTTAGGTGCATTTACACGGCACGACTATCATTCCTGGGAACATTTGTTAAATGGTAATCATGCAGTATAAATAGGCTGCTGATCACACTAAACAGGACAAGCAGCGCGTCCTCCTGTGTAAACAGGCCCTGCACTGATGAGAGCAAACATAGGCTGTCAACCAATCTATTACACATCGCTCAGTGCGCCTCTGAAGCACGGTCTGCCGGGCTTCTAATGAGATGATGATTTTTATCCTACATAGTATAAGCAATCAGATGGTCGCAGGTTCAAGTCCCTGAAGATGAGTAACAAATACAGAAAAAGTAAAGAAAGTAGAAAAAAAAGAAAAGTTGTTCAAAATATATAAAGGAAATGTAAAAAGCATAAAAGTTCAAATTAGCTCATCATTTTTAAAAATGCACATATGTGACATCGCTGTGTTCAGAAAAGTCAGATCTAACGAAACATAAAACTAAGGAACCCAATTGGTAAACACTGTAAGCAGGAAAATAATTCATTACTTTGGTCAATACCAAAAAAATGCTATAAGAAGTGATCAAAATGTCATATCCGTCCCAAAATGGTATCAATCAAAACAGTGTCTTGCCCCACAAAATAATAAGCCCTCACACAGCTTCATCGACTGAAAAATGAAAACGTTGCAGGTCTCAGAAGATGGCGACCCAATCAAAAAAGATTTTTTTTTCTACATTTTTGAATTTTTCAACCACTAAAATAATAATAACAATAAATAACTCTACAAGTTTGGTATTGCAGCTGATGAGAAGAGTCATGTTGCAGGTCATTTTTACCTCACAATGTACACTGTACAAACAATTTCCAAAAAATAATATATCCTACAAAGAAGAAGGAGGTTTTCTTCCAATAAGTAGAGTCAGAAATACCTTTATTAAGTCACAAAAACACATTAAAAACATTTAAAAGGAGAATATGCAACAGAGGTACTAAGTCACTCAGGAGATTCATTGTAAATGGGTGAATGTCCAAGGGGAAGCAGCTATACGAAAGATGCACCATATTTACTTTTATAGGCATTATATAGGAATTTATTTTTTTTTTATAAAAAAAACAGTGGCAGAATTACCGTTTTTTGTTGTTTTGTTTTTTTCACAATTTAACTGCACTTGACATTTTTTTTTCTCCTGTTTTCCAGTTCACTATGTGGTAAAATAAATAGTGTAATTCAAAGGTATAACTCTTCCCCCAAAAATAATGCCCTCATATGTCTATGTGGGAAAAAGATTAAAAGGTTATGGCTATGGGAAAAGGGAGGTAAAAATAAAAAATTGGAAATTGGCCATCTTGGGAAGGGGTCATTTAACGCTACAAAATAAAAGTGATAATGCTAAAGGTAAATTCAGGTTTAGGCTGAGTCCACACTCTGTAAACCCTCACCATTCCCATTGTTTTCAGGCTACCTGTAGGTGGGGATTTAAAACTCCCATCCGCATGTACTATACTGTAAATGGCTGCTGAATCTTCATCTGCAGTGGAGTGTGTGAATTCACCCTTAGTGTACGGAGGTGACAATATCTACGGATATGTTTGTGAGCCATTATCAGTAAGGGCACGTAAAGCTACTTATATTTACCGCTTTCTTTTTGTAAGGTCAATTTTGAAGATGATTGCCGGGGCAAGTATCTAGAGCTGCTGGGATTCAGAAAGGAAGATCTTGGAGCAAAGGTAACCATGTAGCCTACACGTTTGCTTTGGAGGAAGGCTGATTTTCCATTGATTTCTTCTATCTCCCGCTTGGTGACGATTGTCCATGTGTTTGCATGCTTCTTTGGTCTCATGGTGACAAGTATCCCGCTTCCGTCATTCATTTTCTCTTTCCTACAGTCTGTCTCCCTGACTGCAGGCAATATACTACGTACCCTGGGTTTTCTTGTTTAGAGTATGGCCCTGGCATTTTCTTCTACTATTGTCTGTAATGGTCAGAAAGAAATGAAATGATGCATGCCGCAAGGTGGTCTTCTTAGGCAGATCGTCCGTGTATGTAAAGTTGGAATATTTCTCTTTTCTTGCAGATTGCATCTGTTTTAAGCCATGTGGATGGAACAGAGCAGGTAAGTTTGGTAACTGGTGTGTGAATCTTAAATGTATTCTCTAATTCCGGCGATTTTATTCCAGAAGCATCATCCACATATGGCAGCTAGTGAATTATTAAAACCCCTGCAGAATTTTTTTTTTTTCTAAAATATTCGTTTATATCATTCACATGAAAAATGACAGCTGAATCTTTATGTATATTTTTTGTGTGTTTGTAATACTATACATACTTATTAGGTAGTAAAAAGACAGCATTTTTTTCACTTAAAGGGTTTATACTGGACTACATTTTTTTTTTACTTTGAGCCAAAAAGCTAACAGGCAAATAGTTGCTAACCTGTCCTATCCAGCGCTGGCTCAGAGTGGTCACGCACTGCTCCTGCCACCGATTCCCTGCCTTCGCAGCCGAGCAGCTCTTCTTCTCACCCGCTCTGCTCTGACAACGGGGCGTGACTGCCGATGTCATGCTGATTGACAGTCTGCTTCCCGCAGTTATCCAGCAGGGAGCTGGTTGTCAATCAGCATGACATCGGCAGTCATGGCCCATCAACAGAGCAAGGTGGATGAGAAGAAGCTGCTCTGTCAATGTGATGTCAGCAGAAGCCGCAGAATCAGTAGCAGGAGCAGTCTGTAACCGCTCTGCAATAGCAGAAGGCTGATATTAGAGTCCCAAATGCTTGTAAAAATATAGTAACGAATAGCAAAACATTTTTAACTTTTATTTAAAGGGGGAAAAACACAATAAGCATGGTTTATTATATTTTAGAAGTTGGATGCATTTTACCATAAAGCATCTGGCTGATTTTCACTTTTCTCAGCTTGTTAGTATAGTCTGAAGATGACAGCACAAAAAGCTTAAGGCAGGTCCAACCCAGCCAAATAATGGAGCTGGGTGGATGTATGGCTGCAGAGAAGCGCAGTTACTTTCTGATGAAGACCTGCTGGTCGCTGCATTCTGTATTGTCCCTCACTTTGTTTCCTTTCTGTAAAATGAGAAATCAAATCCAATTATTTAACCAGTGCAAACTTTAGTTCATGGTGGGAGTTTTTTTTTTTCTTTTTAATGGGGACCATGGCAATTCTGGATATATGTATATAAATCATAGTATGATAACAACATTTTATGCAATGAAAAAAAAAATATTAATTTTCACAATTTCTGCTAGCTGTCAGTCAATGGGAAAACTCTGCTTACGCCAGCGCATATTTAAATTCAATGTACATCCAAGGACGCACATTCAGCTGAAATTCTTTGTGGCGTTGAGACCCCCTGGGTCCCCGCACTGCAATCCATGCTGCCAGTCAATCAGAGGCCTGCAGCTAACGTCGCCGCGCACATCTCTATATGCTGCCTGTTACTTGCACGCTGAAGTCAGCTGTTGGCTCCTGCTCAGGCTACAGAAAAGGATGCCAAGCGGCAGGGGAAGATAAGTAGAATTGTTTAATTTTTTTTATGCGTTAAAGAACAGCAGCCGAACAGGGGACATATATACCAGGACAGGCCCAGAAAGGCAGACATATATACCAGGAGATGTGGGCCATATATATACTAGCATAAGCCCAGGATGAGAGACATATATACCAAGATGGGCCCAGGATGGGGGGCATATATACCAGGATGGGTGACATATATACCTGGAAGGGGCCCACAATGGGGGGCATTAGTACAGGATAGAGCAAATTACTACATAATGGGGGCAACACATATGTGCTCATAGGATTTAGAATGCTACAAGGGCCCATACATCTCACCAACATGCAAGGGGAAGGGGGCCCGGGTCCATATTTGCCACTGGGTCCTATCGGACGCTAGTTAGGCCACCGGCTTGGACATCATTTTAGACCTATGACTTTAGTTTAGTACAATTTTTATAACTGTAGAAAACTATACATTGTGGTGTAGGCAATTTTTTTCACCTGCTATTTAGGCAGATTAGCTCACAGAGGATCGCCTAGACTGGGAAAACGAAAGTGGAAAACTCTTCCACTTGGTGCATGTATGGCCATCTCTTGGATAGAAACGAGAATGTTTCCCATCACTGACAGCTAACTGCTTAAAAATGGTGATTAATGAAAATATAGATTGTATTGAAATGTTGCCTACCTGTACATTATAGTAACCGCCATTTTAATTTATACTTAGTACATCAGTAGTACTGCTGCAAATTTGAAACTTCATAACAGAAGCATATTTCTCTGATAAGATATTTCTCACCCTGGACTAATCTTTCACTCTCTAGTCATGGGTACAACCTGTATTCATTGAACACAGACTTTTTCATTACTCAGTAGGTGACAGTTAGTGTTTTTAAAATTCTATGCAGATGGGAAGAGGGAGATGCGGACATTTTGCTGAAATGACAGTTAAGTTCTCCATATTCGTTTATGAGCACCAACTGCCGTCTCCTATCTCAGTCCTGGGAAATTCTTTTTTCAATGAAAACAGATTTTGCCTATAAATTGCCGAGAAAGAGAAAGGTCATAGAATGTTAGAGTTGGAAGGAACCTCCATGGTCATCATGTCCAACCCCCTGCTCAATGCAGGATTCACTAAACCATCTCTACCATGTCTAAACCGTTTCTGTCAAGCCTCTGTTTGAAGACTTCCATTGAAGGAGAACTCACCACTTCTCATGGCAGTCTGTTCCACTTATTGATCACCCTCACTGTCAAAAAGTTTTTTCTAATATCTAGTCTGTATCTTCTCCCTTTCAGTTTCATTCCATTGCTTTTCGTGTTTCCATGCGCAAATGAGGTTAAGGATGATCCCTGTACACTGTGACATCCCTTCAGATATTTCTAGACAGTTATTAATTCTCTTCTTGGCATTCTTTATTGCAAGCTAAACATTCCCAGATCCTTTACCATTTCTTGTAGGACGTAGTTTGCAGTCCGCTCACCATCCTGGTAGCTCTTCTATGAACTTGCTCCAGTTTTTAATTTTTTATTTTTATTTTAAAAGTGCTGCCCAGAACTGTGCACAGTATTCCAGATGAGGCCTGACCAAGGAGGAGTAGAGGGGGATAATTACATCACATGATCTAGACTCTATGCTTCTCTTAATACATCCGAGAACTGTGTTTGCCTTTTTTGCTGCTGCATCACACTGTTGACTCATGTCCAGTTTGTGATCTATTAGTATACCCAAGTCTTTTTCACACATACTGTTGCTTAGTTCTCTTCCTCCCATTCTGTAGATGTAAGTTTTGTCTTTCTTGCACGTATGTGCAATCTTACGTTTCTCCCTGTTAAATAACACTCTATTAGTCGCTGCCCATTGTTCAAGCTTATCTTGAGCTGTCTGAATCCTTTCTCTGTCTTCAGTAGTGTTAGCTATCCCTCCTAGCTTTGCATCATCTGCAAATTTTACCTTCAGTTCCCTTACCTAGATCATTTATAAAAAATATTGAACAACACTGAGGCCAAGACAGAACCTTGTGGTACCCCATGAGAAACACTCTTCCAATTAGATGTGCAGCCATTTATCACCAGTCTTTGATTACAATCACTGAGTCAGTTATGAATCCACCTAACCTTAGCCTTGTCAATCCCATACTTGGTCATTTTTTCAATAAGGATAGTATGCGATACTTTATCAAATTCTTTGCTGAAGTCGAGATATACTATATTTCCCTGATCCACCCAGTCAGTCTTCCATCATAAAAGGAAATTAGATTAGTCTGGCATGACTTGTTTGCTACAATCCCATGATGGCTCCGGTTAATTACTGTATTCTTATCCTAGTCCTTACATAAATGCTGTTTAATAATTTGTTCAAAAATCTTTCCTGCTATAGAAGTAAGGCTCACTGGCCTGCAATTTCCTGGCTCCATCTTCTTTTCGTTTTTTTGAAGATAGGGACAACATTTGCCATTCTCCAATCTTCTGGAACTTCTCCTGTTCTCCAGAATTTTTCCAAGATTCTGGCTAGTGGTTCTGCAGTTTCCTTTACTAACTCTTTCAGTACCCTAGGATGTAATTCATCTGGACCAGGAGATTCTAATTCATTTAAATTAGCTAAGTGTTCCCTCACCATCTTGCTGTTTATGGATAGTGTAGATTATTTTATTCCTTCAATGGCACCGTGAAGATCAGTTAATGTTACAATTGCTTTCTTAGAGAACACGGATGCAAAATAGGAAATTGAAAGTTTAGCCTTCTCAACATCATTTTTGACCACTTCACCCTTTTCATCCTATAAAAATCCTTTAGCTTTATCTTTGACATTTCTTTTGCTTCTGACATACCCCCAAAATATGTTTTTAATGCTTTTGGTCTCCCTTGCAAGCCTCATTTGATTACTGGCTTCAACACTTTCCCTGCATTCCTTGCAGACAGCATTGTATTCTTCTTTAGATATGCCCCCCTTCTATCCTTCAGAGAGATATGGATCTCTCTGGTAAGATATGGTACAAACTTTCGTATTCTGGCTTGTACTGTTGATTTATGAAACAAAATGAAACCAACGGTTACTCTTTAGCTATTTAAACTTTATTTGCATAGGCCTACAAAGCCTTCATGTTTTATGGCTCAAATGACCCACCATGGACATTGTTTTCTCTGCGTTGATGTCTATCTTACCCGCTTGATTTTACTTCTGGTCTTTTAATTCTTCCGTACTTTGTTTTGCATTTCTTACTATATTAACCTAAGACTGTCAAAGAAACTGACCAGGCTGTAGAGAGTGATGAGGATGAAAGTGAAGCGGCAGAGGAGCTGATCTTGGGGGAGGTACTTTTTACCATCTTTAATGCTGCTGTCCTGTGGTCTCCGTGCTGTTCCTCACTGTATTGCCTTAGCTGCACTGCCTGCAAGATGCTTGTTAACAATCGAATACCTATTACACATCCCAGGATTGCCTGGTGTGAAATTTTCCCTACTACTAATTGTAAAACTAATTGTGGAATTGCTTTGCTGTTTAGTCGCTGAGAACATCACCCGAGATTGTGCTGCTGTACTTCCCATGTCATCATGGTGTCCAGTACAGTCATTGAATTTTCTGTTTTATTTTTCAGAATGTAAATTCGGAGAAAGCTGAAGGTGGTCGCACCATCCCGGCAGGTGAAACATTTAATATATCCGTGAGCGGAGGTAAATTATCTATGCTCTGACTAGTTTTAAAAGCCGTTCAATGTGCTGACATTGTTTTTGTTGTTGCTTTGTCATGGATTTGAAGACTTCACATACAATAACTAAATTTAAAAAAATACCGTATTTTTCGCTTTGTAAGATGCTCCGGATTATAAGTCGCACCCCAAATTTTGAGGAGAAAAGTAGGAAAAAAACTTTTTTTAATAAATTGGTGGTGCTTCTTATAATCCATGCTTCTTATTGCTTACCGGGGGTGGTGGCTGTGATAAATCGGGGTCCCAGGGTCGCTGCTGGAGGAGGCAGGAGCGTGGAGCGTTGCTGCAGGCTGGGATGAGGGGGTGTGCAGGTGCCTCTGGTGCTGCAAGGGTGCCTCTGGTGCTGCAAGGGTGCCTCTGGTGCTGCAAGGGTGCCTCTGGTGCTGCAAGGGTGCCTCTGGTGCTGCAAGGGTGCCTCTGGTGCTGCAAGGGTGCCTCTGGTGCTGCAAGGGTGCCTCTGTTGCTACAAGGGTGCCTCCGGTGCTGTGGGGGTTTCTCCGGTGCTGCCGGGGGCTCTGCCGACATTTTGTGAAAGCCCAGAGCCCCCCGGCTGTTCGTCCATGCTTTCCTGTGCGGTGGACTTCGGGAAAATGGCTGCCGGGAGGCAGCGCATGCGCATATGGAGATCTTGGAACCAAGATCTCGAGAGATGAGATCTCCGCGCTGAAATCTCATCTCCCGAGATCCCGGCGGCCATTTTCCCGGAGTCCGTCGCACAGAAAAGCATGGACTAACTGCCGGGAGGCTCTGGCCTTCCACAAAATGTCGGCAGAGCCCCCCCCCTCCGCACCGGAGACTCCAGCATCACCCGGGGGCAGCAGCGGACAACCTGGGCAGCGGCGGCGGACACCCCCTCATCCCAGCCTGCAACAGCAAGCGGTATATCCGCTTTCTAAGCCGCACCCCCATTTCCCCCCAAAATAAAGTGCGTCTTACAAAGCGAAAAATACGGTAAATAGTTTACTGAAATAACGAAAAATACATGCAAGAGAATGTTGAAGTTGGACAATATGTCAACAGCTACAACCAAGCAATAAACATGTACAATTGTGTGTAAAAATGTTTGCCCCTTCCTGATTTCCCGTTCTTTTACATGTTTGTCATACTTAAATGTTTCAGATCAGCAAAATGTAATATTAGACAAAGATAATGCAAGTAAACACAGAATGCAGCTTTTAAATGAAAGTCTTCATTATTAAGGGAAAAAGAAATCAAACCTTCAGGGACCTGCGTGATAAAGTGATTGCGGCCCCCCTCCCCACCCCTCTTAAACATAAATTAACTGTGGTTTATCCCATCTCTGGGAATTTGCATTCAAATTCCCTTGCCACACCCAGGCCTGATTAGTGCCACACCTGCTCTCAATCAAAAAATCATTTAAATAGGACCTGCCTGACAAAATAAAGTAGACCAAAAGATCTCAAAGACTAGACATCATGCCGCGATCCAAAGAAATTCCAGAACAAATGAGAAAGTAATTGAGATCTGTCAGTCTGTCAAAAGTTATAAAGCAATTTCTCAAGCTTTGGGACTCAAGCAAACCACGGTGAGAGCCATTATCCGCGAATAGCGAAAACGTGGAACAGTGGTGAATCTTTCCAGGAATGGCCGGTGACCAAAATTGCCCAAAGAGCACAGCGACGACTCATCCAAGAGGACACATAAGACCCAACAACAACATCCAAAGAACTGCAAGCCTCACTTGCCTAAGGTAAAGGGACTCTGTCACCTCAAATTGGCGGGATATTTAAATGACTTTTTACCTGTCCAATGGGCGGCGTTTCATCTTCATTTCTCCACCCCGTCCGCCCTGTTGTCCGCAATATGTTAGTGAATTAGAGTACTTGTGCTCCATAGTTGGCGCGTGCGCAATGCAATCTTCGGTCGCGCACGCGCAGTATGCTTTGCCCAACTGCGGGCAAAACCGAAAAGCATTACTGCGCATGCGCCCATGCACTTTGTCCTGCAACACAGCGAAATACTACCGGTCCGCCCATCGGACAGGTAAAAAGTAATTTAAATATCCCGCCAATTTGAGGTGACAGATTCCCTTTAAAGTCAGTGTTCATGACTCAACCATAAGAAAGAGACTGGGTAAAAATGTCCTGCAGGACGAAAACGCTTCTGAGCAATAAGAACAGAAAGGCTTATCTCAATTTGGCAGAAAACATCTGGATGATCCCCAAGACTTTTGGGAGAATACTCTGTGGACTTACGAGTAGGGTTGAGCGACTTTAGCTTTTTTAGGGTCGAGTTGGGTTTTGTGAAACCCGACCTTCTCGAAAGTCGGATCGCGTGAAATCGGCCGATTCTGCTGTAAAGTCGGGTTCCGGACCGGAACTCGAGACCCAATGCAAGTCAATGTGGATTATTTAGTCTCTCTCTCTCCCTCTCCCTCTCCCTCTCTCTCTCTCCTCCGTGCAAAGCATGTGTTGTGTTTGACTGCGGAAATCACTGCAGCCCAAACGGTAATATGGCTCTATGACGCCGCAGAAACCAGGCCGGAACCTATGTCATCATGCTGCCCACACTCCTTAATTGGCTGAAAAAATGGCGGGGAAGGCGTCATACAAAACGCGACTTTGGCGCCAAGATCGCCGACCACGTAGCCGATCCCACGCTGGAGTCGGGTCGGGTTTCACGAAACCCGACTTTGCCAAAAGTCGGCGACTTTTGAAAATGAACGATCCGTTTCGCTCAACCCTACTTACGAGACAAAAGTTGAGCTTTTTGGAAGGTGTATGTCCCATTACATCTGGCTTAGAAGTAAAACAGCATTTCAGAAAAGGAACAACAGACCAACAATAAAATTTGCTGGAATTGTGATGGTCTGGGGCTGTTTTGCTAATTCTGGACCCTGAAGACTTGCTGTGGTATAAATATATTCTACTCGGCCTCCGTGTCTGGGGAAGTTCCCCCCACCTCCCCTTTTTTAATCCGGGCCCAGATTGACTCAAGCAGACTTTCCATCCTGCAGTTTCTTTTGGACTAAACTGTTCGTTGTCTAATCTTACCTTTTATTCCACCATCCTAACCCCCTTGATATGTCTGATCATTGAGCTATGATAATGCTAGATTTTTGCATAATCAATAAACAAATGTCTCGTAATGCGATGGCCTAATGTAACCATTTTAGCAATGGGGTCTAGCACTTTGTAGACCCTGATACTGCCCTTTTTAAAGGCTAAATCAAAGATGAAACTAAGAATATTAACGTGTTAGAATCAAACTGAATCATAAAATTGTCTCTTTCCAATAGTTTCCTTCTCTCTTCTAAGTGAGGAGGTAAGCTAGGAAAGTGTATAGATAAAACTTCACACGTTTCGTTGTATCGATTCTCATGTAAACTCACAGTTAATTATGAACTTTGTTGACGTTTTGAGTGCAATTAAAAAAGGCTTTACCTGTATGAATATGGATGACTGGCATATACAGTGCTTACAACAGAATTCGTTCCAGGCGTTTTTCAATGTCATGCATTGATGAGAGCGGATGAGAAGAAGCTTAGATCAGCATCACAGGACTTGGTTGCCTTCTTCAGCTAATTTCTAGATTGCCCAGTCACTTCATCACATTTACAGCCATCAGTTTATGAATCTGTGTGCTGGTCTTGAATGTTTTATGATGTATTAAGGCTAGTCAGGTTGACATTTTCGAAGCTGTGTACTTGAAAGCATTTTAATATTGCATCACATCTTATCCTTACCGGTACATTTACTTTGTGGTTATAGATGTTGATGGACTCATCACCCAGGCTTTGCTGACGGGTAACTTTGAAAGTGCAGTTGATCTATGTTTGCATGATAATCGTATGGCTGATGCAATCATCCTGGCCATCGCTGGAGGACCAGATTTATTGGCAAAGACGCAAAGAAAGTACTTTGCTAAATCGCAAAGCAAAATAACAAGGGTATGTGCTTTTTCTTTCTTACTTCATATGGGTATAAAGTCAGTAAATAATGTTTAGCCATGTAATTAAGGTACAGTTGTGGTTCTCTGCTGGGTCCTGGAAGGCCTGAACCTCTATTAGAAAGATAAAATAAGCACTGTTTTTTAACACCTTCGCGAGGAAGGTGATCTGGCATAACTCTTAGATGTATGGCAAAAGGATAGTCTTGGCACATCTATACCCTGAGTAGAAAGAATGGTATAATATACAATGGCATGACAAAAGTATGCAAACGTGTAAGTCAAACATCTTGCCCAAATATGACATTAACATATCCTTAACGATGATAATGTCTTTTGGGTCACCACATTCCCTAGAATGAAAGCTCTGAACCTCTTGATTGTCTTACAGAAAAACTTACCCATAGCAACCACTATGGATCTCCAAGAATGTGATAAAATGGCTCCATCGCATAATTAAAATGGCAGACTGTACAAGCAATGTGTTAAGGCAATCTGAGGAAACACTGCTCCCAAGACCGGTATCTCAGCCGACAGATGACTGGTATCGAAAGCACCTACGTGAGCTCAAGAGAAGGTCTGTGACAGGAGAAGATCTAAATCTTCTCCATGGTGGACTGAGCGCGGAGTACTGATGCTAGAGAAAAAATACTTTGTGCTAATCCAGCCAAGGAGAATATTAACCTCTTCTCCAGTTACACCCCTTCTCCTCGGCTCGTGGAGATATTACAATACAGCTCTTCTTTTAGTTGAGACACAGATTTCAGGAACTGTGTTTCTCCAGACTGAAGCTCTTCCTGACACATGACTTGGACGGGCTGCCACTTGAATTATGTAACAAATGAAAATTGGACTGTGGTTGTTTTTCAGCAATAAGCCTCTAAACTATGGTTTGTATTGTCAATTCATAAGTGCTTGCATTTGATTGGATACAGGAAATGAGCAAATTGTTTTGGAAAAACCCCAGTCCAGGACAGTGCACTTTGTCCTTGGACAGGAGCTGCGTGAATTTCCTGTACTTCCAGGAACCCATGCTCTTCTAATGATTTGCTGAGCCGGTGCGTTCTCACCTTTGCGCCATATGGAGCACAACTGATGTAATGCCAGGCTGACAAATCAAAAGTCACATTAACCCCTTCAAGCCCTTTTTCGTTTTTGCTTTTCTGTTTTTCGCTTCCCTTCTTCCCAGATCCATAACTTTTTTATTTTTCCGTCAATATCGCCATGAGAGGGCTTGATTTTTGCAGGACAAGTTGTACTTTTGAAAGTCATCATTGGTTTTACCATATTGTGTACTAAAAAATAGGAAAAAAATTCCAACTGTGCTGAAATTGCAAAAAAAGTTCAATTCCACAACGGTTTTTTGGATGTTTTTTTGCCAAGTTCACCAAATGCTAAAACTGACCAGCCATTATTATTCTCCAGGTCATTTCGAGTACATAGACACCAAATATGTCGTATATAAGTGGCGGAAAAAAATCCAAACTTTGTTTAAAAAAAAAAAATGGTGTCATTTTCCAAGACCCGCAACGTCTCCATGTTTTGTGATCTCTGGTTGAGTGAGGGCTTACTTTTTGTGTGCCGAGCTGACGTTTTTATTGATACCATTTTGGTGCAGATATGATTTTTTGATCTTCCATTATTGCGGCAACCAAAAAAAAACGTAATTCTGGCTTTTTTACTTTTTTTTCTAGGCTATGCCATTTAACGATCAGGTTAATTTTTTATATTGATCGGGCGATTATAAATGTGGTGATACCAAATATATGTATGTTTGAGGTTTTTTATTTTATTTTGAATGGGGTGACTTCAACTTTTTTTTTTTTTTTTTCCTTTTTTTATATTTTTAAAAGCTTTTTTTCTTTTTTTTTACTTTTAGCATGTGTCAATAGTCTCTGTGGGAAACTCTATGCTGCCATAACCCGATCGGCTCTGCTACATACAGGCGATGATCAGGTCACCTATATGTAGCTGAATTACTCACTTGCTATGGGTGGCGCTCAAAGCATGCCGGCAATGACGACCTAAGAATTCTGTAGGAGACCACAGGTTGTCATGCCAACCCATCGGTCACCCGTGATCATATGACGGGGGTCACCGATGGGCGGATTTCCGGTCCGATGGCCGGAAGTGCGTGTTAAGTTCTGCTGTCAGAGCGATTCCACCAACGGCTGTTCCAGGCACATGTCAGCTGTTTAAAACAGCTGACATTTGTCAGGAAAGATGTCGGCACAGCATCGGAGCCCACATCAAAGGGGAAGACATGACATGCGCATGTCGTGAAGGGGTTAAGGAACCCGCAAGGTAAAAGAAAATTGTGCTGCTCCTATCCACGGCTAGAGTGCATGTGGACCGGGGGTTGTGTGTAGAATTCCGCTCACCTCTATTAGATACTGATTAGATGCAATGTGTCTTTATTTAGCTGATCACGGCTGTCGTTACCAAGAACTGGAGTGATATTGTTGAATCTTGCGATCTTAAGAATTGGAGAGAGGCACTAGCTGCAGTGCTGACCTATGCCAGGCCGGAGGAATTTGCTTCTCTATGCGGTATGAATTTGGGATTCTGTTTTTTGGAAGCCTTTGTGATGTTCAGTGCCCACAGTTATAGCTTTTTTTTTTTTTAAGTTTTAAAGTCAAACAGATCAATAGTGCATCAAATTAACAAAAGTAAAAAACTGTCGATTTAAGGAAATGTGAAAAGAATATAATTTGTTTTCTTTTTCTTGTATTGTGCAGAGGTGAAATATTATTCAAAACCTCAAAATTAATATTCATAATATCACTGTTTTACCCTTGTATATTATTTCAAGTGTAATTTCACAAAAAGAGAGCCTTTACAAAACCTTTGACATGTCACGGAGGTTTGTCGAGTATTGCCAGACAATTATCCAGGGGTTGTGACGTCTGACAGAAGCACCCGTCTGAGCACGGTCTTTCCGCACAGGTTCTAGATCAGCTCATACACTTTCTATTGAGCCGATCTTCATTCTCTGAGGAAATCAGGACTCCGCTGAACTCTGCTTCTTCATTTATTGCGATCAGTGAGTGCTATGAGGTTTTCAGGGGAGGTTAAAATTCACTTGTCAACTAATGGTACATCAACACCAATAAGTGAACCTAATGATAAATACCAACGTAAGGCAAAAACTGCAAATATCCACCAAAACTACCGCCCACAATGCTGGTTTAGGTAATATGAACTTTATTATTATCAAATATATAACAATAAAAACACAAAAAAATTACAAAACAGAAGTCAAGTACAGGAAAAAGACCGGTGGGTATGGCTACAAAATGGCTTAATACATAACAGGACTAAACAATTGATTGTACACACAGTTATACATTAATATACAAATTGTATCAATTCAAAATGCGGGCAGTAGCAATCGAGCATGTAATAAATATAAAGTGCATTATCATAGTATACGTAGTCAAACTACAATCAGTAGTATAAGAACATAAATAAGAAAGTGCCAGAGCGCAACTGCCCGCCGTATTTAACATATATCACCAATGAAGCCCATATGTAAAATATATAGCATATGCCTACCCAGTAGGAGCCAGGGACCCATCACACCCGACGTGTGTTTCGCTATGGAAAGCTTCGTCCAGGGGTCGAAGGTGTGTGTTTTATTGTTATATATTTGATAATAATAAAGTTCATATTACCTAAACCAGCATTGTGGGTGGTAGTTTTGGTGGATATGTCATTGAACAAGAGAAAAGGAGACATACACATGACCGGGGATCACCAAGAAAACAACAATATTATTTATAATACTCAATTTTATTGTGGTCAAAAAACGAGACACAACACACCGTAAAAACAATTAAAAACCAAATTGGTACATCCCCGAAAGGGGAATGCCCCCCAAGACCAGAGAGAACTGATGCTGAAAAGTATAATACAAATATACCATAACAGGTGCAGATACAGATGTAAAACAGATGGTAAAAAGCGCATATAAAATGTACAACTGCTCAATGGGCAGGATTTATCATGTTTGCCCTAAAGGCATAAGGTTGTTATGGCCATAACAATTATAAGATAAAAAAGCTCAGAAAGTGATAGTTTTCAACCTATTACACCCTTTTGCAAAAATACAGGAAACAATATCAGATAACTGATCCGACCTAAAAATAAGTCCTATATGCTATAAGAATCCCATATATGTGTAGAGTACTGCATGCAAGATGTACAAAATCAATAATATAAGGTGGAGGGGGCGGCAATGCCTGAACCCCACAAGCTGCAAACAGGATATATATAAAGGCCTGCAAATGAAGGGCACATGAATATGACACCTGCCTCGTTTTTTGACCACAATAAAATTGAGTATTATAAATAATATTGTTGTTTTCTTGGTGATCCCCGGTCATGTGTATGTCTCCTTTTCTCTTGTTCAATGACATTACTCTCTTGGACATACCCCGGGTTGATCCCAGTTTGATATAAGGTTGATGGTGCCCTCCACCCCTCTTTTCTATTAGTTTTGGTGGATATATAACTAATGGTACATGACTAATTTGACCTCATTAACATTGTGACCGAAAGCACTCGGATGCAGTAATGTTTAGTTTTGCAAGTTAATGTACGGAAATAATGATATCTAGCTTAGAAAAATGTGTTTGACTGATTGTGATTACAGACCTGCTGGGTTCCAGACTTGAGAAGGAAGGTGATCCGTCTCTGCAGGCACAAGCTTGCCTATGCTACATCTGCGCAGGGAATGTGGACAAACTGGTGGCCTGCTGGACCAAAGCTCAGGATGGAGTCAACCCACTCTCATTGCAGGTGAATTCTGTGAACTCTTTATCCACAAATATCTGAGGATTATACTCTCCATTCTTGAAATATCTTTGTGGAGACACGAGGCTCAGTGGGTGCTCTCAACCTGGCTGGCTTAGAAAGACTGCATGGAGCAGGGCTCATCCCACTGAACACTCGTACTCCTTTCCCCTGGCAGAATACTACTCCGGCAACACAGGTTGAGGGTATCACAATGGGGTGATACTTTATTAATCTTACAGTTTAACTAAAACAGCACACAGTTTAATAAAGGACGAATAGATTACATTGCAAAATTCTGCTGACTGATTCCCTTAATTAGATTGTATATAGTGGTCTGGGTCAAAGAGTGAGGTGTGTATTGGAAGCTAGCTGGTGGCATGCGTTAATATTGAACTACTCCTTTTTTTCAGTTTAACTTTCTTTTCCTTTTTATGTATCGAATATGTTTAGGATCTTATAGAAAAAGTGGTTATTCTTCGTAAAGCTGTGCAAGTCACCCAAGCTGTGGACACGCAAGATGTAGGGTTCCTCCTGGCTGATAAGATGAGTCAGTATGCCATCTTACTGGCGGCTCAGGGAAGTCTTGCAGCAGCTATGGCATTTTTGCCCACCAGCAGCAACCAGGTGAGTAACGGTGGACAGTGTGCAACTAAAACACTAGCGTCACCGAAGCCAGTGTAAAAGCCACTCTTTTCATATCTAATTTGTTCTCTTTTACCATTATATATACAACAATAAATTTGGTCTCAGAGTACCCAATCACTGTACCCATAAGCCTATCCGCCCAATAAAGTAATATCTCAGGTGCTTCATTAGGGAGACAGCTGAAGCTATGGTTTTGTTTAGATGTGTCCCCCACACCCCCATTGAAGGCTATGAGAAAAGAGATTTTACAGTGAGTACCAAAAATCCTGTTTCTTTCTCGCTTCATTGGGGGACACAGGTAACCATGGGTGTATGCTGCTGTAGCTAGGAGGCTGACACTATGCAAATAAAGAAGAAGTAGCTCCTCCCCGGCAGTATACACCCTCCGACAGGCACCAGGCAACTCAGTTTTTGCTTAGTGTCTGTAGGAGTCGGACCTGGATCTAACACCAGATCCGTATTTCTTTTACAGGGATTTTTTGTGTGTTATTAATCATTTCCCCTTTCTTTTTCAGATACTTTCTTCAGGGTAACGGTGCAGTTTTCTCACCCTGTTTTCCCCACTTTGAGCGGCCGAGAGAGCAGTGTGGTTTCACCCACATCGCACCCTCTCGGACCCGCTGGGCAGGACTTCGTCCCGTCACCCTTTCGGGTGTTCAGGGTGACTCTTTTTCGGTGGCTAGTCCTGCCCGTTTTCCCCTCCTCATCCTTCTCCTCTGAGTGGGCTGAGAGGAAGACGGCGGTCACTTCCAGTGACCCTCTCCCCCTGTTTAGGGGTTGACGCCGTCTTCTGCGCCGATGTTCGTGGCGCGGGAAGGAGGACTTCATCCCAGGACCCTCTCCTCGAACAAGGGCTCCTGATGCGTTCCTCAGCCTCAGGTAGGGAATCTCCAATCAACATTTAGGGACCAATGTGAGCGTACAGCCTGCCCCCTCCCCCGGAGTGAACAGGGTTAAAACAGTTTTCGGAGGGGCTCAGGGGTAGTGTCCGGAGCGTGCATCTTTTCTAGCCTCTTTGTGGGTCTTGTTCCCCCCCCAGCGATCTCTCCGGGGCCTCTACCTTTTCGGTGTCAATTCGTCGCCGCAGAGCGGGCGCCTTTATATTCAAACCGGCACGCGCGCGCCCGCCATTTTTCTCTTCCTCTTCAGCCGGCTTTTTCGGCGCCCGGCTGACCACGCCCCCTTGCGGCCTTGTTCCGCCCTGCATCCACACGGCAACGCTTCTCAGGGAGTCCAGCGCTGTCGGGGGCGTTCCTCTCTCCCCCCTTCGGCGCTTATGCACGCCCACCTCCGCAGCGTGGTTCCCGCGCTGCACAGGCGACTTCCTCTTCCTGCAGCGTCTCCGGCACATCGCGTGGCTCACGTGGATCTCTGGGGGACACAGACGCCTGCGGCTGCCGCTACCTCTGCTATATCGGTAGGCTGGGCACTACTGCTCTCTCGGGCTCTACCCTTCCCGGCAGTACTCCTGCACCTGCAAGGTAATACCTCTACCTATGTCCGACCCCACTCCAACGGTCGTCCACTACGCCTGCGCTCACTGTAAGAAAAAGTGGGCCTCAGGTCAGCCTTCTCCTTTCTGCCCGTCCTGCATTCCTTCCACTATGTCCGTCCCTCAGGAAGCCCCTAGGCCTCGGGATGAGTGCACCCCCCCTCCCCCGGAGTGGGCTGTTGCAATGTCGCAATCAGTGTCAGACCTGACTAAGGTGTCTCAGTCCCTGGTCCAGGCACTTGAACGTATACCGCTTCTATCTAATGCCACCAGTGCCACGAACGCCTCGCACGGCGATTCGCTCGCACCTGTCCAAGACCCTCACAGAGGCAGGCTTGACAAAAGAGACAGAAAAAGGACTCTATCTAGATCCTCTTCCAGTTCTCCGGACCACACCGGGATACCCCTTACTGCCCGTTCCCCCTCCTCGCAGGCGGACCTCGGGTCTGATGTAACCTCTCAGTTTGAATCTGACTCGGATGCACATCAGACTTCCGGAGCTCAGGATATGGTCGATAACCTTATTTCGGCTATCATTCAGACGCTTGATCTTAAGGAGGACGAGACAAGCTCTCAGGACGTCTCCGTTGCTTTTAAACGGATTAAACGTCCCTCTAGGGTGTTTCCTAATCACAAGGAGTTTGACAACACTGCCTCTTCTCACTGGGAAAACCCTGGTAAGCGTTTCCCTGGCAGGAAACGGCTAGATGTCTTATACCCTTTCCACTCCGACCTTGTCAGCAAATGGTCCGAGTCTCCTAAGGTCGACCCGCTGGTGTCCAGACTATCTTCTCAGACGGTTTTGTCTATTCCGGACTTCTCTTAAAGACCCCACGGACAGACAGATCGAGGCTTTAGCCAAATCGGCGTTTGAGGCTTCTGGAGCCTCTTTGTCCTAGTTTCGCCTCTTCATGGATAGCGAAAGCTGTGTCAGCCTGGGCCAAAACCCTGCGCAGAGGCATTTCGGCCTCAGCTCCTGCTGAGGAACTGTCTGATTTAGCGGACCAGATTTCTCTGGCGGGAAAATATCTCATGAATGCCTCCCTTGATGCGGCAGCCTGCTCGGCTAGGGCTAACAGTAACATTGTGGCCATTCGCCGGGTACTTTGGCTTAAAGCGTGGAACGCAGATCCCGCTTCTAAAAAATCCCTCACTGGTCTGCCCTTCCAGGGCGCTAGACTCTTTGGCACACAGCTAGGTCAAATGATCTCGGACGCTACGGGTGGTAAGAGTACCTCCTTACCCCAGTCCAAGCCTAAACGTTCTTTCAATAGAAGGGGCCCCCAGTCCTTTCGGTCCTTCACCTCCTCAGGAAACCCCAATCAGGACCGCTCCTCCTCACAAGGAGACCGGAGGAAGCCCTCTTTCAGGCCTCCCCCATGCTGGAGAGCTAAGAGCCACCCCTCAAAACCATCTTGATCTCGGGACCATAGATTTGCTAATAAATGACGGGTCGCCCCCACCTGGAAATCTTTCCAGGGTGGGAGGCCGACTTCTTCTGTTCTCGGAAGTTTGGCTATCTGTAGTCGACGACGCCTGGGTCAGGGAGATCGTCACTGCGGGCTACAAGATAGAATTTTCTTCGCCCCCAGGAAGACGTTTCCTGCTCTCTCGTCCTCCCAAACAGTCCTCTCATCTCCCAGGGCTTCTCCAGGCCGTCGATTTACTCCTCGCCTCAGGAGTCGTAGTTCCGGTTCCTTATCACGAGCGGTTTTCAGGTTTTTACTCGAACCTGTTCGTGGTCCCAAAGAAGGACGGCTCTCTCCGTCCAATTTTGGATCTCAAGCAGTTAAACTGCCATCTCAGGATTCCACACTTCAGGATGGAATCACTACGCTCGGTGGTCGCGTCCATGGAACCAGGAGAGTTCCTGTGTTCCGTGGACATTCGGGATGCGTACCTCCACGTTCCGATTTGCGTATAGCATCAGAAGTTTCTCCGGTTCGCGATCCAAGAACATCATTACCAGTTCACAGCTCTCCCCTTCGGGCTGGCCTCTGCTCCCAGGGTCTTCACGAAGGTCATGGCAGCCGTCATGGCCATTCTACGTTCAAAGGGGATTCTGGTAATCCCTTACCTCGACGACCTCTTGATCAAGGGTTCGTCCCGTCGGGATTGCAGCCAGAGCCTCCGGCTTACTCTGGACACGCTCATTCGCCTCGGTTGGATAATCAACTACCAGAAGTCATCCTTGATCCCGACCCAACGCTTGGAATTCCTGGGCATGGAATTCGACACCTCTCAGGCTCAGGTCTTCCTCCCCAAGGAGAAGTTCCTTTCTATTCGGCGGGGTGTCAGAGCGCTGAAGGGTCCGAACCCGCTGTCCCTCCGCCTCGCCATGAGGGTTCTGGGGAAAATGGTCGCTTCAATGGAAGCGGTTCCCTATGCTCAGTTCCACTCTCGCCCCTCCAGCTGGCCCTTCTAGCCGCCTGGGACAAGAATCCGCTTTCCCTGGATCGTCCGTTTTGCCTTTCTTCCAAGGTGAAACAGTCCCTCTCTTGGTGGACGCTGTCCACCTCCATTCTGCGCGGGAGGTCATTTCTCCCTCCCCGCTGGCAGGTCATCACCACCGACGCCAGTGTCCAGGGTTGGGGAGCGGTCTTTCTTCATCTCACGGCCCAGGGCCGCTGGACTGTTCAAGAGGCACGTCTTTCTATCAACCTCTTGGAACTCCGAGCCATCTTCCTAGCCCTCGTCCACTGGCAGTCCCTCCTCTCGGGAAAGCCGGTCCGCATTCAGTCAGACAACGCCACAGCCGTGGCTTACATAGACCACCAGGGAGGGACTCGCAGCAGTCAAGTCATGACTGAAGTGGCAAAGATTCTGCGTTGGGCAGAGAGTCACGTTCCCTTTCTCTCAGCCATCCACATCCCAGGGGTGGACAATTGGGAAGCCGACTTTCTAAGTCGCCAAGGCATCATGGCGGGCAAGTGGTCTCTCCTTCCCTCAATCTTCAGCCAGATTTGTCAGCGGTGGGGTGTCCCAGCCGTCGACTTAATGGCCTCCCGGGCGAACCACAAGGTTCCCCAGTACATTTCCAGATCTCGGGATCCGATGGCCGTCGGATGCGACGCTCTCGTGATCTCGTGGGCCCAGTTCCAGATGCCCTATCTGTTCCCACCCCTCCCCTTGATCCCGAGAATCGTCAAAAAGATCAAGTCGGAAGGGGTCCCTGTGCTCTTGGTAGCTCCAGATTGGCCTCGCAGGGCTTGGTACGCCGAACTGGTGAACATGCTATCGGACGTTCCATGGAGGCTACCGGATTTACCGGATCTTCTTTCGCAGGGGTCCCTCTTCGACCCGAATTCTCGGTCTCTGAATTTAATGGTATGGCCGTTGAGGCCGCGGTCCTGAAGGACGCGGGTTTTTCTCACAGCGTCATCCAGACTATGATAAGGGCGAGGAAACCGGCTTCCTCACGTATCTACCACAGATGTTGGAAGGCCTTTTTCCGATGGTGCGAGGTCAACGGTCTGTTCCCTATGACCTTTTCCCTTCCATCCCTTCTCAGTTTTCTTCAAGCGGGTCTCGATTCGGGTCTTTCCCTTAGCACCTTGAAGGGTCAGACTTCCGCTCTGTCCATCCTTTTTCAAAGAGACATAGCCTCCCTCCCTCAGGTGAGGACCTTTATTCAGGGGGTCTCGCATATAGCTCCCCCTTATCATCCTCCTGTCGAGCCTTGGGATCTCAACCTCGTCTTAGACGCCCTCCAGCGGGCGCCTTTTGAACCTATGCAGGACGTTTCCTTCTCGCTTGTATCGTGGAAAGTGGCCTTCTTGGTCGCCATCACCTCGATTAGGAGAGTCTCGGCACTGGCAGCGTTGTCCTGTCGCTCTCACTTTCTAGTCCTCCACCAGGTCAAGGTGGTTCTTCGACTGGTTCCGTCCTTCTTACCGAAGGTAGTCTCAGCCTTTCACATCAATGAGGACATTGTCCTCCCTTCCTTGTGCCCTTCCCCGGTTCATCCCTTGGAGAAATCCCTTCACAAGTTGGATGTGGTCAGGGCTATCCGGATCTATCTTGCCAGAACTGCTTCCTTTCGTCAGGCCGATTCTCTGTTCATCGTCTCGGAAGGTCGTCGAAAGGGGCTCCCCGCCTCCAAGTCCACAATTGCTCGTTGGATCCGTTCGGCGGTTCTGGAGGCATACCGTGTCCAAGACAAGCGGCCTCCTTCGGGGGTGAGGGCTCACTCTACCCAAGCTGTGGGAGCTTCCTGGGCAGTTCGTCACCAAGCTTCGGCCTCGCAAGTTTGCAAGGCCGCAACGTGGTCATCCATTCACACCTTTGTAAAATTTTACAAGGTGCATACTCAGGCTTCTGCAGATGCGAGCCTGGGTAGGAAGATACTGCAGGTGGCGGTTTCTCACCGGCCAACCTAACTTCTATTTTTCGGCAGAATATCCCGCCCTAGGGACTGCTTTTGGACGTCCCATGGTTACCTGTGTCCCCCAATGAAGCGAGAAAGAAAGAGGGATTTTTGGTTCTTACCGTAAAATCTCTTTCTTGGAGCCTTCATTGGGGGACACAGCACCCTCCCTTGAAGTTGTACCGTGTTGGCTAACGTGCCGTTGTTGTGGGTTGGTACATAGGTTGAGTTTTATATTACCTGTTCCTACTACTGCTTTTGCACCAACTGAGTTGCCTGGTGCCTGTCGGAGGGTGTATACTGCCGGGGAGGAGCTACTTCTTCTTTATTTGCATAGTGTCAGCCTCCTAGCTACAGCAGCATACACCCATGGTTACCTGTGTCCCCCAATGAAGGCTCCAAGAAAAAGATTTTACGGTAAGAACCAAAAATCCCTCTTTCTCACAACAATAGAACTATCCTAACATATGAACATAGTAAAGCGATACCTCCTGCTCAGGCCTTTCTTCTATGTGCGAAAAAGGAGAGATGTTCTATTGCTCATAATCCTGTCTCCCCAGTTAAGAGATTTCTCGAGCACTTCATTGGACGGACACCGCTAAATAAAACCATGGTTTCCTGTGTCCCCCAAGAAAGGCTACAAGAAAGATCTTACGAGGAGTACTAAAGAAATCCTCATTTCTTGGGTGCGTCTTTGGAGGACACATAAAACCATGGTTTAGTTTAGATCTGTCCCCAATGAAGGCTACGAGAAAAGAAATTTTACAGTGAGTACCAAAAATCCTCTTTCTCTCATCAAGTTGAATTATTATACCATACAGTCATTATAAAGTGATATCTCTCACTCAGGCCTTTCTTCTATGTGTTAAAAAGAAGAGAAACGGTATTGCTGGAGGTACCGTCCTGGGGACCAAGCGCATGAGCAGCCGTCAGGTCATGGATGTGTAGCCTGCTACAGCGTTTGAGAAGCTGACTGCTTTTTAATAAGGGGTTGTCTTAATTATACACCGCTTTTTTAATTTACCCTACTCTAAATTTATATACTGAGCATTAAAAGAAAAAATGTTAATGAAATTCTCTTTTCGGTTTGTTAGAAAATGTACATTCTTTCTGCTGTTTCCAATAAAACATTGAAACAAGAACAAATTAAATAGTTCAGCACAACTAATACAACAAGTGGGTTCTCCAAATTCAGGTAAAATGCCACTTTAACTGACAACTTCAATCTCTGCATTATTCAACCCCTTTATGACAAGCATCTGTAGTAGTTCTTAGACCCTGTTGGCTGTTATGACCTGCTGCAGACATGATGCATTTCCATACACCAGCTTCTAGCAGCATTCCTGAGAAATCATAGCTTATTCCTCATGGGGAATGGCCTCCAGGTCATTTGCGTTGTCCAAAAAGTTAAGAGCTAATTGCCTGCACAAACAAGGAAAAGGAGACAACGGCATTTAATGTTCCTAGAGATACAGCTGGAAGCAGTATTCACAGTTCAAAGGTAGAGGAGCACTGACACTACATGGACCACCGACTATCACTAGATATCTGAGGAGGCAGGTGATCAAAAACTGACAAGTGACTGCAAAAGACCTAAAGCAGCAGGCACTAAGGTTTCAGTGTGCCAAGTAAGGTTCATAAATGCTGAAGGTCTCCATGCCCAGACCCCATCATGTACGCCTAACCCAAAACAAGAGACATTTGCTCCAATGTGCTCAAACCATATAAGCTAATGTTCACATTTGCGTTGTTGGGCGCAGCGTCGACGACGCAACGCACAACGCATACACAGCGCAGCTTTTTGTGACGCATGCGTTTCTTATTTACCTTAAATTTGAGGCAGAAAAACTGCATCATGTAGCGTCGCCTGCGCCCTGACTGTTGCGCCCAAATGACGCATGCGTCACAAAACGCAAGACAGCGCATACCGGCGCATGTCCATGCGCCCACCATGTTAAAGATAGGGGCGCATGACGCATGCGTTGGTATGCGTCGACGACGCTGCGCCCAACAACGCAAATGTGAACGTAGCCTAACTGGTCACAGTCACCTGACTTGATCCCCATAGAAATCTTTGGTTGAAGGAGGTTGCAGCATGGAAACCACAGAATATTAATGAACTGGAGGCCATTGCCCATGAGGAATTAGATTCCTCAAGAAAGCTGCCAATAGCTGGTATCTGGTTATGTATCACATTTTGCAGCAGGTCATTACAGCCAAAGGGTCTCTACTAAGTACTAAGACACTGGTCATGAAGTGGGTGACTAATTCTGAGACTGCAGTAGTCGGTAAAAGTGGCATTTTAGCTGAGTTGTGACACATGATGACGGTGCCCAGTGAGTTCTGGCGTCACTGTTCCCTCCTTCGGACAAATATAGCCTATACTCTCCTCCCATGTCGGTGCCGTTCCAGCAGCGTTGGCACTCACGCTCTCTCCCAGGGCTCCCATGCGATTGTTGTGACACGTGATGCCGGCGCCCAGTGAGTTCTGACGTCACTGTTCCCTCCTTCGGACAAATAAAGCCTATACTCTCCTCCCGTGTCGGTGCCGTTCCAGCAGTGTTGGCACTCACGCTCTCTCCCAGGGCTCACATGCGATTGTTGTGACACGTGATGCCGGCGCCCAGTGAGTTCTGGTTTCGCTGTCCCCGCCGTCGGACAAATAAAGCCTATACTCTCCTCCCATGTCGGTGCCGTTCCAGCAGCGTTGGCACTCACGCTCTCTCCCAGGGCTCCCATGCGATTGTTGTGACACGTGATGCCGGCGCCCAATGAGTTCTGGCGTCACTGTTCCCTCCTTCGGACAAATAAAGCCTATACTCTCCTCCCATGTCGGTGCCGTTCCAGCAGTGTTGGCACTCGCGCTCTCTCCCAGGGCTCACATGCGATTGTTGTGACACGTGATGCCGGCGCCCAGTGAGTTCTGGCGTCGCTGTCCCCACCATCGGACAAATAAAGCCTATACTCTCCTCCCATGTCGGTGCCGTTCCAGCAGTGTTGGCACTCACGCTCTCTCCCAGGGCTCCCATGCGATTGTTGTGACATGTGATGCCGGCGCCCAATGAGTTCTGGCGTCACTGTTCCCTCCTTCGGACAAATAAAGCCTATACTCTCCTCCCGTGTCGGTGCCGTTCCAGCAGTGTTGGCACTCGCGCTCTCTCCCAGGGCTCACATGCGATTGTTGTGACATGTGATGCCGGCGCCCAGTGAGTTCTGGCGTCGCTGTTCCCTCCTTCGGACAAATAAAGCCTATACTCTCCTCCCGTGTCGGTGCCGTTCCAGCAGTGTTGGCACTCGCGCTCTCTCCCAGGGCTCACATGCGATTGTTGTGACATGTGATGCCGGCGCCCAGTGAGTTCTGGCGTCGCTGTTCCCTCCTTCGGACAAATAAAGCCTATACTCTCCTCCCGTGTCGGTGCCGTTCCAGCAGTGTCGGCACTCACGCTCTCTCCCAGGGCTCCCATGCGATTGTTGTGACACGTGATGCCGGCGCCCAATGAGTTCTGGCGTCACTGTTCCCTCCTTTGGACAAATAAAGCCTATACTCTCCTCCCGTGTCGGTGCCGTTCCAGCAGCGTTGGCACTCGCGCTCTCTCCCAGGGCTCACATGCGATTGTTGTGACATGTGATGCCGGCGCCCAGTGAGTTCTGGCGTCGCTGTTCCCTCCTTCGGACAAATAAAGCCTATACTCTCCTCCCGTGTCGGTGCCGTTCCAGCAGTGTCGGCACTCACGCTCTCTCCCAGGGCTCACATGCGATTGTTGTGACACGTGATGCAGGCGCCCAATGAGTTCTGGCGTCGCTGTTCCCTCCTTCGGACA
Organism: Ranitomeya variabilis; assembly: GCF_051348905.1. Taxonomy (NCBI): domain Eukaryota; kingdom Metazoa; phylum Chordata; class Amphibia; order Anura; family Dendrobatidae; genus Ranitomeya; species Ranitomeya variabilis. The sequence goes on along the minus strand of NC_135232.1, from coordinate 818,640,693 downwards.
AGTCGAACATGAAGAGGAAGCCCGGGCTGCAGCTACTCTCGGACTTCTTCCTGCTCAATTCGACAGGAGGCGGAGGACTGTGATGCCATCGCTGATTGGGCACGGGAGAGCGAGTGCCAACACCGTGGGAAAGGTGCCAGCACAGGAGGTGACTATAAGCTATATTTTATGCGTGCCAAGCGAGGGTTATAACAAGAAGTAGTGGACAACTTCTTTAAGTATTGCAATCTGGTATACTTTCTACAATTTCTTCCCTTCTCCAGCTGAACATTGTGCAGTTGCGGGAGAGATTGTCTCGAGCACAAGGAGAAAGTGATGTAACTCCCACTATGGGAACTCGTGCAACATCGGTGGTTCAACAACGCATGCCAACCCACATGAAACCAACACCAGAAAACCAGTACTACCCACAGGTAAAAGGCAAAATAACAAATATTCTTACTGATTTCTAGCTTTAGATGGACATTATTATTATTTATTATTATTATGTGTGTTTGTTCAGTACTGTGAGATCTTTAAAGGGGTTGGGGTTTTCTAATTTTTATGTAAGTCCAGCTTAATTATTGTGTCGTGAAAACTGAAACTTTCCTCACCAATTAAAGGGAAGTTAGTGAAGCAAGAGCTGGACGTGGTTTGGGCAGCATGAATCATTGGATAGGTTCCCTTTCATGATCTATTCTTGCTATCAGTGAGTGGAAACCTTCCTGTTAACAATCAGAGGCTGGAAAAATGACTTATATGGGTATACCCATCTCCAGGATCCTACCCCAATACATAGTAGTTGTAATAATAATATTAATATTAGCAAATTCCTCCAATTAGAAATGTAGTATCATTCTTCTGATTAGCTATGTTGCTTACCCCATGTGCAGAGCATTGCAGTCACTTAGATATCCATGGTTATGACCACTGACTGTCACTATACGAGTGATCGTAACCATGGATACCTAAGCTACTGCAATGCCCTGCACATGGGGTAAGCAACATAGCTAATCAGAAGAACTATCCTTCATTTTTTATTGGAGGTATTTGCTAATATTATTATTATTATGACACCTACTACATTTTGGGGTAGCTTCTTAGAGATGGGAATACCCCTTTTAAGTTTATATATGTTGGAGATGAAAGTTTTCCAAAGTTTTAGCAGTGCAAAGCAATCTTCTCTTGAGCTAGGCGCAAAGGATCGCTGTAGAATATGTAGGTCCGATGCTGCCTGGCTCACAGGACATTAAGCCGACTGGGAACACTCCTAGAATGGATATAATTGTATATTAAAACAAAAAAGCTTTTTTTCTTCCCAGGTAATAGTAACGGTATTTGAGGCCGGTAAATGTTATTTTCCAAGCCTTATACTTTTCCATTATAGTACAAAACTCTGGCTGATTTATTGTGCCTTTCCTCTTCTCCCTCTTGGACACCCATCTTTCACAGGATGCTTTTCTATATCACTCCTACCAAGCAGACGGTGGCATTTGTCTATGTAGGACCAATAGGATAACAGCCACCCTTTGACCAAGGCAGAATTTAGCTGTAATCTTAGTTTTTTCCAGTGATTTTTATTTCTTTATTCACCTCAGGCTAGAATTGCCCCTACTGTCACTTCCTGGAGTAACAAAAACCCTACTGCCCTTCCCAGCTTTGCACCTGCTGCCTCCTCTTCCTTTGACACCCAGGTATTACATTGCAGTACATGGAAGGTTTGCCTCTTTTCTTTTGCAGTGGCACTGGGCATGCTCTAATCTTGCGCAGCACATCACATATTGCGCAGCACTTGGTATCAGAAAGCAGACTTTCTTTGCGCTGATTTTGTAGCTTGCTGCCTATAGATATATTGCACTGCTGTTAATGCGATCGAAAGTCGACTTCTTATGAACATAGACTTGTTTCACCTGAAAAGTTGCAAAAATGTTGTGGCAAAAAACACCTTAGCTGTTAAAAGATGTGTAAATAGTTTGTTTTTTCTTCCATTTTACAGAGAGAAAATGCGCCACCACCAGGCTTCAACATTCCTGGTAACTTGTATCCACCTGCTGTAGGAGCCCCAGCTCTGCCACCAGATTCTAATGCCAACCCGTATAATACAGGTGGTCGGCAGCCGTACCCACCAAGTATGTATTTCTGTGCTGTTATTATGGGCAAATGTCTGCATGCTTCCTTCTCAGGACTAAAGCAAGTGTTCTTCATACAGACGTTTTTGCATTCCACGTACCTCTCGTATAGAAATGTATTAATTCAAGATAATTGCACGTGATAATTGCACGTAATGAACAGCTTATATCTGATTTTGCATATATTTCACTTAGAGTTGGTTCCAATTTATTTGCACATCCCATTCCATCAGCCATCCATGATCTGTGGCCGCTGCACGAGAGCGGTAATAACGCCCCTTACCTTCCGGCATCTAATGCTCTACTTTTGATGTGACCTCAACGTTGCAGCACGATGCACTTGTATCGTCACACCAGGCCAGCTCATCAAAAGAAAAACTACAGATACCAGCAAGTAAGAGACATTAGTCCCGCCGATGTGTAGAGGTTACAGACCATTGTCGCGGCCTATAAAATTGGTGCCAAACGATTAATATGTCCAATTCCACCATTCACATGTATATCTTCTATCTCTTTTTTAATAATGTTGTTTCATTTATTTCAGTTACATCTAAAAAAAAATAAAAAAAATAATAATATAGTTAAAACCAGGGCTGTGGAGTCAGTAAGCCAAACCTCCGACTCCTCAAATTCCATGACACTGACTCCAACTCTGACTCCCCCAAAATGGGCTCTGATTCCACGACTCCGACTCCACAGTCCTGAAAGGACTGTGGAGTCGGTAAGCCAAACCTCTGATTCCGACTCCTCAATTTCCATGACACTGACTCCGACGCACCAAAATGGGCTCCGACTCCACGAATCTGTTAATACTTTACATATATCCAGAGCAGCGTTCACAATCTGGTTGGTTTCTATTGTAGCACTGGGCTATAATAAAAGTAATCAATTAGGAGTTGTGTAATGTTGTAAAATTACTCACATTTATGTAAGATTGTCTTAAAGGGAATCTCCAGCCCCTCCTAAGCTGCTACCATAGCTTTATAAGCATATTCTGGGATTATAAGAAAGTACTTTCTGTGCCATACACTTATTTCTATGTTTTAAAAAGCAAGTTATGAACCGGGCTCACAGTATGCAAATAATTAAGGACTTCTCCATCGGGGTATTGCTGCCCCCAGACTAGTCCTGCCTCCGATAGGGTATTGCTGCCCCCAGACTAGTCCTGCCTCCGATAGGGTATTCCTGCCTCCGATAGGGTATTGCTGCCCCCAGACTAGTCCTGCCTCCGATAGGGTATTGCTGCCCCCAGACTAGTCCTGCCTCCGATAGGGTATTGTTGCCCCCAGACCAGTCCTGCCTCCGATAGGGTATTCCTGCCTCCGATAGGGTATTGCTGCCCCCAGACTAGTCCTGCCTCCGATAGGGTATTGTTGCCCCCAGACCAGTCCTGCCTCCGATAGGGTATTCCTGCCTCCGATAGGGTATTGCTGCCCCCAGGCTAGTCCTGCCTCCGATAGGGTATTGCTGCCCCCAGACTAGTCCTGCCTCCGATAGGGTATTGCTGCCCCCAGACCAGTCCTGCCTCCGATAGGGTATTGCTGCCCCCAGACTAATCCTGCCTCCGATATGGTATTGTTGCCCCCAGATCAATCCTGCCTCCAATAGGGTATTCCTGCCCCCAGACTAGTCCTGCCTCCAATAGGGTATTCCTGCCTCCGATAGGGTATTCCTGCCCCCAGACTAGTCCTGCCTCCGATAGGGTATTCCTGCCTCCGATAGGGTATTGTTGCCCCCAGACCAGTCCTGCCTCCGATAGGGTATTGTTGTCCCCAGACTAGTCCTGCCTCCGATAGGGTATTGCTGCCCCCAGACCAATCCTGCCTCCAATAGGGTATTGTTGTCCCCAGACTAGTCCTGCCTCCGATAGGGTATTGTTGTCCCCAGACTAGTTCTGCCTCCGATAGGGTATTGTTGTCCCCAGACCAGTCCTGCCTCCAATAGGGGAATTGTTGTCCCCAGACCAGTCCTGGCTCCGATAGGGTATTGTTGTCCCCAGACCAGTCCTGCCTCCGATAGGGTATTGCTGCCCCCAGACCAATCCTGCCTCCAATAGGGTATTGTTGTCCCCAGACTAGTCCTGCCTCCGATAGGGTATTGTTGTCCCCAGACTAGTTCTGCCTCCGATAGGGTATTGTTGTCCCCAGACCAGTCCTGCCTCCAATAGGGGAATTGTTGTCCCCAGACCAGTCCTGCCTCCGATAGGGTATTGTTGTCCCCAGACCAGTCCTGCCTCCGATAGGGTATTGCTGCCCCCAGACCAATCCTGCCTCCAATAGGGTATTGTTGTCCCCAGACTAGTCCTGCCTCCGATAGGGTATTGTTGTCCCCAGACTAGTTCTGCCTCCGATAGGGTATTGTTGTCCCCAGACCAGTCCTGCCTCCAATAGGGGAATTGTTGTCCCCAGACCAGTCCTGCCTCCGATAGGGTATTGTTGTCCCCAGACCAGTCCTGCCTCCGATAGGGTATTGCTGCCCCCAGACCAATCCTGCCTCCGATAGGGTATTGTTGTCCCCAGACTAGTCCTGCCTCCGATAGGGTATTGTTGTCCCCAGACTAGTTCTGCCTCCGATAGGGTATTGTTGTCCCCAGACCAGTCCTGCCTCCAATAGGGGAATTGTTGTCCCCAGACCAGTCCTGCCTCCGATAGGGTATTGTTGTCCCCAGAGCAGTCCTGCCTCCAATAGGGGAATTGTTGTCCCCAGACCAGTCCTGCCTCCGATAGGGTATTGTTGTCCCCAGACCAGTCCTGCCTCCAATAGGGGAATTGTTGTCCCCAGACTAGTCCTGCCTCCGATAGGGTATTGCTGCCCCCAGACCAGTCCTGCCTCCGATAGGGTATTGTTGCCCCCAGACCAGTCCTGCCTCCGATAGGGTATTGCTGCCCCCAGACTAGTCCTGCCTCCGATAGGGTATTGTTGCCCCCAGACCAGTCCTGCCTCCGATAGGGTATTGCTGCCCCCAGACCAGTCCTGCCTCCGATAGGGTATTGTTGTCCCCAGACCAGTCCTGCCTCCGATAGGGTATTGTTGTCCCCAGACTAGTCCTGCCTCCGATTTTGTAATCATGCTCAAAGGAGTGGGTTAAGATCCACTGCACAGGCAACGTCAGCATCAAGGCTCTGCAGCTCCCACGCATGAACACAATATTCTCTTGCCATGTGCAATGAAGTTGGGTGTATGCTCCCTGGCTTCATCAGCGCACTGCTCATGCCCAGAGGAGATACGGGTGCTGATCTCGCTTTACAGCCAGCTGCCGTGCAGGCGTCAGTAATACCCATCTGAGCATGAGCGTAGTCCTGATGAAGCTGGGGAGTGTATGCTAATGGCCACAAAGGCGGAACGTTGCACTCATGCGTGAGCTTTTCAGGGCCCTGATGGTGATGTCACCTGTGTGGTGTAAGTTAATCATGCGCTCCTAGGTGTGATTCCAAGATCCCAGGCAGGACTAGTCCTGGATAATTTGCATACCACGAGCCAGATTTATAACTTGATTTTATTTAGACTCACAAATAAGTGTAAGGCACATAAAAGAACCTCCTTATAATCCAGCACTAAGCTTACTTAAAGTTATGATGGCAATAAGACGGGCTGGGGAGAGTACAGGATCCCTTTAAATTGTGTACATGGGATTTTACAGTATTATACGAATTATTTTTAAGGCATAAATATATTTTATATTTGCATGACACTGCTTTCTAATATACGGAAACTAATATTGTTACTAATTTTACATTTTTGTTCCTCTTCGTTTGATATAGCCTATCCACCTTCTCAACAGTATTATGGCTCTGAGGGACCGGCTATCTACCAACCTCAACCGTCGGCCTCCATTCCCTCTGCCTCTCCCTACCATAACCCTTCTTACACCTCGTCTGCTCACTCTGCTCCTCAGCCGCACTATCCTGTGCAGCCTCCGCACCCTCCAGTGTCCACACCGTCTTCTCCTCATTCTTTCCCACCTCCTGGACCATCCTTCCAGCATGCCAGGCCAGGAGCGCCAGCTAGCTCTGCTCCTTATGCAATGCCTCCACCTGGATCTACAGGTACTCTGCCTGCCTCCCAGAGAACAGGTCTGAGCATGAATCGGGGGGTGGGAGGGCGGCATTTTTAGCCCACTGGGAAAATAACACGTAAATGCATGTGCCTACGACTTGAATACAGGTTTATGCTCTATTTTTTGTTTATTTGTGTATCATTACAGTAATGTGTTTTCCTATGTAGAATATACAGTGTCCATCTTGTTACTTTTTCCTTTATTTTACATTTTTTCTCTCCAGTCTGGTTTCTCTCTTTGCAGTAGGTTCTTATTGAGCTTTGTAGATAGACCATGTTGAATATATTTTATAGATTGATGTGAGAGGTCCAGTAGTTACTTCTTTAAAGGGGTATTCCCACCTCCAAGATCCTATCCCAATATTTAGTAGCTGTAATAATAATAATAATATCATCAAATAACTCCCGTTAGAAATGTAATATACTTCTTCAGATTAGCCATGTCTCTTTCCTCATGTGCAGGCATTGCAGGACCTTAGGTATCCATGGTTACTAGTTGCTAGTGTTCGTAACCATGGATACCTAAGGTCCTGCAATGCCTGTACATTAGGAAAGAGACATAGCGAATCAGAAAAACTGTACTACATTTCTAATTGGAGGTATTTGCTAATATTATGATTACACCTTCTACATATTGGCTTAGGATCTTGGAGATGGGAATGGAATAATACCCTTTTAAGGTCGATCATGCATGAGACGATGGTGGTTAAAGGTTCGCTACCTATTGTTTAAATCAGGTTTGTGTTAAATGTATTTTTTAAAAAATATTTTTGGCAATGTGATTTTTTTTTAGTTGTTGTATTTTTAGCTTAACATGGCTATAAAAAGAATACACACCCCTTTTAAAATAAAATAAAGACTGGCTTCACCAGTAGAAGGTCAGAATTTGGGATTGGCCCACTCAGAGCCCTGACCTGAATCCAATTGAAAATCTGTGGGTGACCTGAAGAGGACGCTGTACACAGAAGCTGTATGAATAAGATCATGATCTGAAGAAAAAAAAAAAAATCTTCCAATTTTTTTTTTACTAAGTAAATATACAATGCCTAAAAGTAGTATTCAACCCCCTGCAGATTTAGCAGGTTTAATAAGATGCAAATAAGTTAGAGCCTTCAAACTTCAAACAAGAGCAGGATTTATTAACAGATGCATAAATCTTACAAACCAAAAAGTTTTGTTGCTCAGTTAAATTTTTATAAATTTTAAACATAAAAGTGTGGGTCAATTATTATTCAACCCCTAGGTTTAATATTTTGTGGAATAACCTTTGTTTGCAATTACAGCTAATAATCGTCTTTTATAAGACCTGATCAGGCCGGCACAGGTCTCTGGAGTTATCTTGGCCCACTCCTCCATGCAGATCTTCTCCAAGTTATCTAGGTTCTTTGGGTGTCTCATGTGGACTTTAATCTTGAGCTCCTTCCACAAGTTTTCAATTGGGTTAAGGTCAGGAGACTGACTAGGCCACTGCAACACCTTGATTTTTTGCCTCTTGAACCAGGCCTTGGTTTTCTTGGCTGTGTGCTTTGGGTCGTTGTCTTGTTGGAAGATGAAATGACGACCCATCTTAAGATCCTTGATGGAGGAGCGGAGGTTCTTGGCCAAAATCTCCAGGTAGGCCGTGCTATCCATCTTCCCATGGATGCGGACCAGATGGCCAGGCCCCTTGGCTGAGAAACAGCCCCACAGCATGATGCTGCCACCACCATGCTTGACTGTAGGGATGGTATTCTTGGGGTCGTATGCAGTGCCATCCAGTCTCCAAACGTCACTTGTGTGGTTGGCACCAAAGATCTCGATCTTGGTCTCATCAGACCAGAGAACCTTGAACCAGTCAGTCTCAGAGTCCTCCAAGTGATCATGAGCAAACTGTAGACGAGCCTTGACATGACGCTTTGAAAGTAAAGGTACCTTACGGGCTCGTCTGGAACGGAGACCATTGCGGTGGAGTACGTTACTTATGGTATTGACTGAAACCAATGTCCCCACTGCCATGAGATCTTCCCGGAGCTCCTTCCTTGTTGTCCTTGGGTTAGCCTTGACTCTTCGGACTGGCCTCGGCACGGGAGGAAACTTTCAAAGGCTGTCCAGGCCATGGAAGGCTAACAGTAGTTCCATAAGCCTTCCACTTCCGGATGATGCTCCCAACAGTGGAGACAGGTAGGCCCAACTCCTTGGAAAGGGTTTTGTACCCCTTGCCAGCCTTGTGACCCTCCACGATCTTGTCTCTGATGGCCTTGGAATGCTCCTTTGTCTTTCCCATGTTGACCATGTATGAGTGCTGTTCACAAGTTTGGGGAGGGTCTTAAATAGTCAGAAAAGGCTGGAAAAAGAGATAATTAATCCAAACACGTGAAGCTCATTGTTCTTTGTGCCTGAACTACTTCTTAATACTTTAGGGGAACCAAACAGAATTCTGGGGGGTTGAGGGGTTGAATAATAAATGACCCTCTGATAAAACTTTTCACAATTTAAAAAAAAAATAAACAAAGAAATAACATTCTTTTTTGCTGCAGTGCATTTCACACTTCCAGGCTTGGTATTGGTATTGACACCCCTGCAATTCTGTCAGATAATACTCAGTTTCTTCCTAAAAATGATTGCAAACACAAATTCTTTGGTATTATTATCTTCATTTAATTTGTCTTAAATGAAAAAACACAAAAAGAATGGTCCTAAAGCCAAATTGGATATAATTCCACACCAAACATAAAAAAGGGAGTGGACAAAAGTATTGGCAGTGTTCGAAAAATCATGTGATGCTTCTCTAATTTGTGTAATTAACAGCACCTGTAACTTACCTGTGGCACCTAACAGGTGTTGGCAATAACTAAATCACACTTGCAGCCAATTGACATGGATTAAAGTTGACTCAACCTCTGTCCTGTGTCCTTGTGTGTACGACATTGAGCATGGAGAAAAGAAAGAAGACCAAAGAACTGTCTGAGGACTTGAGAAACCAAATTGTGAGGAAGCATGAGCAATCTCAAGGCTACAAGTCCATCTCCAAAGACCTGAATGTTCCTGTGTCTACTGTGCGCAGTGTCATCAAGAAGTTTAAAGCCCATGGCACTGTGGCTAACCTCCCTAGATGTGGACGGAAAAGAAAAATTGACAAGAGATTTAAACGCAAGATTGTGCGGATGTTGGATAAAGAACATCGACTAACATCCAAACAAGTTCAAGCTGCCCTGCAGTCCGTGGGTACAACAGTGTCAACCCGTACTATCCGTCGGCGTCTGAATGAAAAGGGACTGTATGGTAGGAGACCCAGGAAGACCCCACTTCTTACCCCGAGACATAAAAATCCAGGCTGGAGTTTGCCAAAACTTACCTGAAAAAGCCTAAAATGTTTTGGAAGAATGTTCTCTGGTCAGATGAGACAAAAGTAGAGCTTTTTGGGCAAAGGCATCAACATAGAGTTTATAGGAGAAAAAAAAGAGGCATTCAAAGAAAAGAACACGGTCCCTACAGTCAAACATGGCGGAGGTTCCCTGATGTTTTGGGGTTGCTTTGCTGCCTCTGGCACTGGACTGCTTGACCGTGTGCATGGCATTATGAAGTCTGAAGACTACCAGCAAATTTTGCAGCATAATGTAGGGCCCAGTGTGAGAAAGCTGGGTCTCCCTGAGAGGTCAAGGGTCTTCCAGCAGGACAATGACCCAAAACACATTTCAAAAAGCACTAGAAAGTGGTGTGAGAGAAAGCAATGGAGACTTCTAAGGTGGCCAGCAATGAGTCCAGACCTGAATCCCATAGAACACCTGTGGAGAGATCTAAAAATGGCAGTTTGGAGAAGGCACCCTTCAAATATCAGGGACCTGGAACAGTTTGCCAAAGAAGAATGGTCTAAAATTCCAGCAGAGCATTGTAAGAAACTCATTGATGGTTACCGGAAGCGGTTGGTCGCAGTTATTTTGGCTAAAGGTTGTGCAACCAAGTATTAGGCTGAGGGTGCCAATTCTTTTGTCTGGCCCATTTTTGGAGTTTTGTGTGAAATGATCAAGGTTTTGCTTTTTGCTTCATTCTCTTTTGTGTTTTTTCATTTAAGACAAATTAAATGAAGATAATACCAAAGAATTTGTGTTTGCAATCATTTTCAGGAAGAAACTGAGTATTATCTGACAGAATTGCAGGGGTGTCAATACTTTTGGCCACAACTGTATGTCTATGTGGACTGAAAAATAAGGAGTTATGGCTCTGGGAAGAAGGAGAGGAAAAAATGGAAATTCAAAAACGTAAATTGGCCGTGGCGTGAAGGGGTTAAAAATCCATAGACAATATAACAAAGACCATTAATAATAAGATGGTAGGCCACCCTTGGAGTTCCAACAAAAAAAATATGTACTCTGTAGTGAAATAACCTGAATAAGGGGCAAGAGGAAAATTCCGATGTTAGTTACCCTGTTCTTTCCCTAAAACAACCCTGACGTACCACAGAGGTTGCCAACCTGGAAAACGCAAGTGGCGCCCTGCTCACCGAAGGCTGGCCCTATAGTGCCCTGATTAGATCCTGCCACCAAAGACCATACAATGTGTCTCACTCCTATGGTAATATACATCTGCCAAACATAGAAATAATCCGCATTATATGAGTAGAGCGGAACAAGCCACTAATGTAGATACACAGTAGTCATGTACTGTAGAGAATAAACCTGTAGGATTTCCAAGTTATTGGCATATAAGGGGTAAAATGGTGCAAACCGTATATTTGATTTCTTTCCAAACTGTTGTAGATTTACTGGCCGATGTAATGTAGCATGCACCGTGTAGGCTTAATAAAAATGTTTGGCTTTACTGTTTAGAAATGACATTGTTGCATAATAAGTGATCTTTGCATCTTATCTGCAGAATTTTCCACTGTTCAAGATATGACAACTTTCCCGCAAGGTGAACAGCGCGCTGCAGAACAAGCGCCAAAAATAAATTAAATAGATTATGGACATCTTTAGCAATTTACATTTATTTTATTAAAGGGGTTGTTCCCTTTCATGAAATCTTCATCCCCGGCGCAGGTTGGCATAAAAAAGCAAATAAAAACAAACCATGCTATATTTGCTGCCCCCAAGGGAGTCTCCACCACAGTTCGCTGTGTATGGCCATTGGCTGTGGCTATGACATCATGTCGAGACCATGGCGGTATGTCAGCTCAGTGGCTCTGCCAGTGCCGATAAGAGACATACCGCTTAGCTCACCGACGCTGTCAGTGCTGCAGCCGATTCCCGACATCGAGCGCAGCGGCGTAGGTGAGTATACTGCAGCTTGTTATACTGCACCAAGGGATGAACATTTCCTAAAAGGGGACGACTCCTTTAATGGGAATCTGACACCAGGTTTTTGCTTCCTAATCTGGGATCAGCATAGTGTAGGGACAGAGACCTTGGGGTGTGTCACTTACTGGGCTCTTTTATTGTCGCTTTCATAAGATCATTGTTTGATTAGCAGGAGATTGTCACAAATGACTAGTAAACCTACTGATAGTTAGTCCAACCACGCCCACAGCACTGATTGGCAGCTTTCTGCCTATGCACGGTGTACACAGAAAGCTGCCAATCGGTGGTGTGGGCGGGGTTATACAGTGCTCAGCATTCAGAGAACTGATAGATCTGCAGCAGATAAAATACTTTTTAATTCAAGCAAGCAGCTCAGTAAAGTACGTGACACATCACAGGAATCAGGGTCCTCTACATCATGCTGTTCTTAGTTGGGGTAGCAAAAACCTGGTGACAGTTTATCCTTTCACTAATTAAACATCCAAAACTGTTAATATATGAATAATTAATCAAATGAAAAAACAAAAATTTACCTTTTAATATAATTTAAAAACTATGTGTCAACCATTTTTAGTGCTCCACTGCATCCGAAAAAAAAATGAAGCAACCTATTAGCGATTTTTCCAAATTAGAAGAAATTGGGCCATGGGATCTTATTCACCTGATAAATCCCCTCTGTTCCAACACCACCTTTACCAATGGTCTTCTTTTACTGCACTGCAGCAATGACGACCCCAGTATGCATGTGATCGCTTACGGTGATTAGCTGCAGCGCTCACTTAGCTTGCTACAGCAAAGTAATTAATAAACAGCAAGCCGTGGTGGGGCTGAAACGCACAGGGTTTATTTAAATGAGTAATAAGGTTTTAATTCGTACCATTTCCCATCCTTGACACCGTTTTTTTTTTCTGATCCTGAAAACCCATGTTATAAAGGTGTATGCTGCCCAATCCCAAACAGCCTTCCTTGTACAAACAATAGCTGTGTTATGACATGCGCACCTGTCGCTGCCTGAGTCTACTGATAGGTTCCCTTAATGTGATGTGATAAGTGTTTACAGCTCCTGTGCAGAACCATGTGTCTTCATGGTTACCGACTTCTGACCAACCCTACTCGCAGTCTGAACTTACACTTACGTGCTACTTCCATCCATCTGACCCTCACTTATTGTCTGTAGGGTATTCGGAAGAGGGGTCCCATGAAACATAAAAACACAAATCTAGGGGATGTATACAGTTAATAAGATAGTTTTAAGTGTGACGTTCTCAAATGATTTTTATTTTAGTTACATTGGAGCAATACAAAAAGTGGTTGCAAAAGCTCACATAGCTTTTAAAGGGAATCTGTCGACGCTAACATGTGAATTAAACTACCTGTACGGTTATATAGGGAACTTAGCTGGTTATAAAAACGTACCTGCAGTGTAGATTTTGGTGTTTCAGTAGCTAAGAAAAAGCCTTTTATTTCATGTTTGAATGTGGGTGCTTCGGTGCACCCTTGGTGTGGCCAAGGACTCTGCTCTGTTACTCTCCATCGATTATCCTGATTAACGTCACTAACTTGACCAGGGCGAACACTGCCTGACCTCAATCTATGGCACACGAGCACTGAAGGAGCCCAGTGGTGCTCAGTGTACATGTTGGCGTGCATATGTGTGCTGGCGCGCTCTCATCCCTGGCTTTTGTCTGCACCTGCCGCTTTCCACACTTCCTGGTGTTACAGTGCAGCAAGCAGAGGCTGTAGGCGAGAGCCAGGGGTGAGCGCGCGCCTGCACTGACACTGTATGCCGCAGATAGAGGCCAGGCAGCGCTCAGTCCGGCCAAGCGAGCGCTGTCATTCAAGGTATTTGTTAACAGGGCATAATGGTGCACCGAGTAGTTTACATGTCCCCATATTTGCATACAAAATCACTTTTCTAAGTCACCAATACTGAAACTTATACTGCAGGTATGATTTTTATACTGGCTAAATTGCCTATTGTATTAGTGATTTATTTTGCGTTTTTGGGGGTGGCAGAGTGCCTTTTTATGTTAATTTTCCGCTATACGAAAGCAGATAACTTTGCAACGTGCACAATTAATCAGAAAAGAGAAGCATGGACACAACCAAATCTCCCTCTGTTGTGTGTTCATATAATCACCTTCTTCAGCCCAAAGATTTAAAAATGAGGTTCGCCTTCACACATCTTCTGTCACATTATTATTAGAGAACTTCATTAGAAGGTGCTCCATGACCGGAGCTCACCACTCATGACTCATTTAGAGCTTCTATATGCTTACAGGGGATATCCGGGACTTTTGCTTACAGAAGCAACTACCTGTCTGTTGTACCCGGTGCCGGTCATTGACCGCTCCTGCCAGAGATTCAGCTACCCCTGTCAATAGAGCAGCAGTTTCTCTTCCTGTTGACAGGGAGGGACTTCTGATGTCATGTTGATTGACAGCTGGCTTCCCCCAATTAGGCAGAGGAGAGCTGCAGCATGACACCAGCAGTCCCGCCGTGTCATCAGGAAGAGAAACTGCTGAATCTCCGGCAGGAGCGGTCAATGACCGGCGCCGAGTACAACAGACAGGTAGTTGCCTCTGTTAGCAACTACATGCCTTTTTTTTTTTTTTAAAGTCCTGGATATCCTCATTAAGACGAAGACACAGTGGAACAAAGGAATATACATGTACAGCAAATTTATATACATTTCTGCGTGTGTGTGTGTGTATGTATATATATATATATATATATATATATATAATTACATTTACATTTAAGTATATATGGTAATTTTGTTCCATTGTTTGTGTCTCAAGCCCAAGACAAGCATTAAAGTGGAAAACTTCAGACATGCAATGCTAGTTTTCCTTCTAACATGTGAAGCTTTGGCCACTTGTCATTCTTGAAAGCTAAGTAACGATACACCCATAAGACAGCTCTATGAGGCTATGTTCACATGCAGTGTTTTTGCAGCGTTCTTTTTTTCTACAGCCAAAACCTGTTGTCCTGGCAGTAAAAACGCTGCGTCTTTGGTGCGCTCTTGCTACATGTTAATTTTTGTGTGCCGATTACATGTGCTTTTTGTCCACAGTACATGTTAAATAAAATAGGTTTTATTCACCACAAACACTGGAAAATGCAGCATGTGAACATAGTCTTAGGCAGCACCTTTTCACTATTCTAACCTGACCAAACTGTTGTTTTTCTTAGGACCTCAGAATGGATGGAATGACCCCCCTGCGCTCAGTAGAACTTCAAAGAAAAAGGTTTATGACAGTAAACTGTTTCTGAGTCTGAGAGATCGAGATGAACATTGCTAAAGCATTTTCTTATGTTTTTTCTAGGTTCTTGAAAACCGCCTTCCTCCCCCACCAATTACAGCTCCTATAATGAACCCTGTTGCAGACCCACGCTCGCAACCGCAGCAAGCTCCATCGCCTGCATCTCCTGCAGCATCAGCACCATATCAGCCATCACACATGCCAATTCCACAACCAGTCCACCTTGATTCCGCAAAGCCCAGTACAGAAGGTGCTCCGGGTGCACCAATCGGCAACACCATACAGGTTAGCTTCAAATTTCATCACTTCGCTTGGGCTTTATTCACACATCAGTAGTTTTGATCTGCATTTTGTGCCAAAACCAGGAGTTTCTCAAAATACAGAGCAGGCGTCAATGTTACAATTATAGTTTTTCTCTGTAACATCCACTCCTGGTTTTGGCATACAAACACTGATGCAAAATACTGGCCAAATACTGACGTGTGAGTAAGGCTAGGTTCACATTGCGTTAGTGGTTGGTCGCTAACGGACAGCGTTGCACGGCGAAAATGTCGCAATTAACGCCGTGCAACGGGTCTGATAGCGCACCCATTGACAGCAATGTTGTTTCAGCCTGAAGCGCATCGCTAGCGTGTGCCTTTTTCGGCTCGCGCTAGCGATGTGCCGTTCTTTTGTGGCGCGCCTCGGACGCTGCTTGCGCGGCGTGCCCGAGGTCCGTTCCCCGCTCTCGACGTTAGCACGACCCCTAAACGCGGCCCCTACAAATACATTGCGTTAGCGCAATCTGCTAGCTCTAAACGGATTGCCCTAACGCAATGTGAACCTAGCCTAAGGCTAGTTTCACATTTGCGTTTAAAAACGCAGCGTTTAAAACGCAAACACAGGTGGTGAAAAAAACGCATGTAAACGCGTGCAAACGCTGCGTTTTTTAGACGCATGCGTTTTCGCATGCGGTAAAAAAAATGCGGCGTTTTGCCGCGTTTACATGCGTTTTTTCCTGCGTTTGCGTTTTTGAAACGCATGCTGAGAAGTGTGTGACAGCTGCCAATCATCAAAATCAACAAGAAAACCTACTATAAATAGAAATAGCTAGGGTTGGGGTTAGGGGTAGGGTTAGGATCCCTAGGGGTAGGGTTAGGGGTAGGGTTAGGGGTAGGGTTAGGATCCATAGGGGTAGGGTTAGGGTTAGTATCACTAGGGGTAGGGTTAGGGGTAGGGTTAGGGTTAGGATCCCTAGGGGTAGGGGTAGGGTTAGGATCCCTAGGGTTAGGGGTATGGTTAGGGTTTGGATCCCTTTATCACCTTGATGGTGGGGGGGTTGCTTATCAGTGTGTATTCTTGTTTTTTTTTCTATGGAAACGCATGCGTTTAAAAACGCAACCAAACACATGTGCTTAAAAACGCATGCGTTTACATAGACGTCAATACTTTTTTTTGCCGCAAAAAAAACGCCTCTAGAAATTACTACATGTTGCATTTCCGCAACAAAACGGAAGCATAGAAACGACGCATGCGTCGTCAAACGCGGCAAAACGCATACAAAAAAAAAGCATGCGTTTTTAATGTTAAATATAGGAAAAAAAACGCATGCGTTTTTTTGCGCTAAAACGCAGCGGCAAAAACGCAAATGTGAAACCAGCCTAAGCCCTTATGGCCACAGGGCAAAAAGACCCAGAATTATGTCTGCTGCCAAAGTTTCTCCTTTACATACCAACAATAAATAATGGGGCATGCCCTGGATTAACCAATGCAGGCTGATGCAAGTACTGCACAGTGCTGCGAGCCTTATGTGTCCTCCTACAATTAATATTTTATTAATAGAACTGCCAGAAAGTAATCCAATGTCATTAGCGTGTACATAGCCATTCCACCCTAATGAGAAGAAAAAAATATATATATATAAGTGGACTCTATTGGGTGTATATATATATACTGTGTATATGTATGTATATATATATATATATATATATATATATATATATATATATATATATATATATATATATATATATATATATATATATATATTTCAATTACTATATTTATTTTTCATTTTTCAGGCTATACACAATTTGCCTGCTGAGAAGATTACCAAGAACCCGATCCCCGAGGAGCACCAAATCCTTAAAACTACTTTTGAGGCCCTAATCCAAAGATGTTTATCGTCGGCCATCGACCCTGTGAGTTTCATTGCCGTAATGTCATGTTTCACATTAATTATGTTACCACTAGCTTAGTATATATTAAGTCCTGTGATATTGACATATGTTTAAATTAAATAATTGGAAACTATTTTTTTTTTTCCAGCAAACCAAAAGAAAATTGGATGATGCAAATAAGAGGCTAGAGTCCTTGTATGACAAGCTAAGAGAGCAAACGGTAAGTTAGCTGCGATCTCCGAGTTTTACCGTGCTGTAATTGGCCACACAATAGACTTCTAAAGAGCACAACAGTCCAACAGTGAAAATTGTTGCATGCTTCCTTGAATGCTGCACTATGAAACTTTGTATTAATATGGTAAAGCACAGCACAGCGGTGACGTCACCGCTGTGCTTTACGGCCGGCGCTCACAGTCAGGGCGGGAAGCTGACGGCGAGGGACGTGACAGACACCGGAATGTAAGTATGTAGTGTTTTTTTTTTTGTACATTTACAATGGTAACCAGGGTAAACATCGGGTTACTAAGCGCGGCCCTGCGCTTAGTAACCCGATATTTACCCTGGCTACCAGTGAAGACATCTCTGGATCGGCGTCACACGCCGATCCAGCGATGACAGCGGGTGATCAGCAACCAAAAAAAGGTCCTGATCATTCGCAGCGACCAACGATCTCCCAGAAGGGGCCTGATCGTTGGTCGCTGTCACGCATAACGATTTCGTTAACGATATCGTTGCTACGTCACAAAAAGCAACGATATCGTTAACGAAATCGTTATGTGTGACGGTACCTTTAATGTGTTTTCTTCCAGCTCTTCTCTGCAACCCTGGACACTCGCCAAAGCTTGTTAGTGAGGTTGGGCTGTCTATTGATTTGTCGCTCTCTGCCGTGCACGAGATGGGCGACTGAGTCAATAGTTGAGTGAGTGTAGCATTGTAGAAAACAGTGGCATTGTCTGCGTCGTGGAGTGAAGATATATAGGGCCGCGGCAGAATAGAGTTGGAGAGTGTGTGAGTGTCTTAAGTTTCTGTCGGGGTGAGGTAGATGCTGGACTTGGGGGGGCAGGTGAAGAAGACAGGAAAGACATGTAAGCAGTTGACCCTTTGATACAATGTACAGTAGTCAGTGTGCAGCTTGTATGAAGGTAAGTTCACACTGGGCGTTTTTTCAGCGTTTTGTTTCTGCAGCAAAACCTGATCTCTTGGCAGGAAAGAAGCTGCAGAACAAAAGCAGGTTTTGCTTGTTTTTCTTGCACATTTTTTGCTGTGGTTTTGGCATGCTAGATTTGTTTCTTGCATGTTGATAAAAAGTGAATACACCCCTAAATGGAAATGGCCAAATTGTGCCCAATTAGACATTTTCCCTCCCCAGTTTCATGTGACTCATTAGTCTTGTGTGAATGGGGAGCAGTTGTGTAAAATTTGGTGTCCTCTCTCTCACTTACACTCTCTCATTTTGGTCACTGGGAGTTCAACATGGCACCTCATGGCAAAGAACTTTCTGAGGATCTAAACAAAAGAATTGTTGCTCTACATAGAAATAGCGTAGGCTATAAGAAGATTGCCAACACCTTGAAACTGAGCTGCAGCACTGTGGCCAAGACCATACAGAGATTTAACAAGACAGGTTTTACTCAGAACTGTCCTCGTCGTGGTCAACCAAAGAAGTTGAGTGCACGTGCTCAGCATCATATCCAGAGGTTGTCTTTTCAGAATAGAATTATGAGTGCTGCCAGTATTGTTGCAGAGGTCAAAGGGGTGGGGGTCAGCCTGTCAGTGTTCAGGCCATACACCGCATACGGCAACAAATTTGGCTGCGTGGCTGCCGTCCCAGAAGGAGGCCTCTTCTAAAGATGATGCACAAGAAAGACAGCAAACTCTTTGCTGAAGACAAGCAGATTAAGGAAATGGATTACTGCAACCATGTCCTGTTGTCTGATGAGAACAGGATATACTTAATTGGTTCAGATGGTGCCAGGCATGTGGAGGCAACCATTTGAGGAGTATAAAGACAAGTGTGTCTTGCCTACAGTCAAGCATGATGGTAGGAGTGTCATGGTTTGAGGCTGCATGAGTACTGTCAGCTGTGGGGAGCTACAGTTCATTGAGTTATCCATGAATTGCTGTGACATACTTTAGCAGAGCTTGATCCCCTCGCTTCGGAAACTGGGCCGCAGGGCAATATTCCAACATAACAACCCCAAACACACCTCTAAGATGACCATAACTTTGCTAAAGGAACTGAGGGTAAAAGTGCTGGAGTGGCCAAGCATGTCTCCAGCCTTAAACCCTATTAAGCATCTGTGAGGCAAACTCAAACGGATGGTGGAGGAGCGCAAGGTCTCTAACATCCACCAGCTCCCTGATGTTATCATGGAGGAATGGAAGAGGATTAAAGTGGCAACCTGTGAAGCTCTAGTGAACTCCGTGTCCAAGAGAGTTAAGGCGGTGTTTGAAAATAATGGTGGCCACACCAAATATTGACACTTTGAGCACAATTTGGCCATTTTCACTTAAGGATGTATTCACTTTTGTTGCCAGCGGTTTAGACAATAATGGCTGTGTATTGAGTTATTTAGAGAAAATATAATGCTCTCAATGTGAAAAATAAGATAATCTTGCAGTTATAATACTTTTTAATGGCTAACAATTAAATGATGTTACAAAGCAAGCTTTCGTGACTTTTTAGGTCCTTTCCTTAGGCTTGCTTTGTAACATCATTTATTTTATTTTTGCTAGCCATTAAAAGGTATCATAACTACAAGATTATCTTGTTTTTCATACTGAGAGCATTATTTTTTCAACTGGCTAACAAAAACCCTTTTTTTCCTTTAACAAAATGGAGTTATTTAGAGGGCACACCAAATTTGCACTGTTATGCAAGCTGAACACTAACTACTTTACATGTATAATTAGACAAATGGAGTCAGAAAAACTATCTTTTAAAGTATGTCAAAATTGTAACATTTATTCAATTAAAATTTTTTATCAAAAATCACCGTATAGAAAATTGTAAAAAGCACAGTCATTAAAGGTCACTACACAGATGAAGGATACAGGTAACACATCCACAAATCCACACTAGTAAAATATAGTCCGACCCGAGGTCTCAGATTCCATAGGGTATATTGTATATGTAATTGTAAGCACTCAATGTCCCACTACAATGCCCCCCAAAGAAGCCTACGCGTAACGCGCATAGGGGCTGGCTTTCCACTTCCACACTACGACCATTATGGGTGAGGTTCAGTCCTATATACTCATTTTCTACTGGGCATTGTAGTGGGACATTGAGTGCTTACTATTACATACACAATATACCCTATGGAATCTGAGACCTCGAGTCGGACTATATTTTACTAGTGTGGATGTGTTACCTGTATCCTTCATCTGTCTAGTGACCTTTAATGACTGTGCTTTTTACAATTTTCTATATGGTGATTTTTGATAAAAAAATGTAAATTGAATAAATGTTACAATTTTTATATACTTTAAAAGATAGTTTTTCTGACTCCATTTGTCTAATTATACATGTATTGTAGGGAGTTCTTTTTGCTATGGTTTATATGGTTAGTGTT
The DNA here is from genome assembly GCF_051348905.1 of Ranitomeya variabilis. NCBI lineage: Eukaryota > Metazoa > Chordata > Amphibia > Anura > Dendrobatidae > Ranitomeya > Ranitomeya variabilis. The sequence continues at coordinate 818,620,256 of NC_135232.1, read as the reverse complement.
GCTCTGTTCTATTTAACTAACTACTTTACATTGTATCAGTGTCATATCTTCAGTGTTGTTCCAGGAAAAGATATAATAAAATACTTGAAAAAAAAATGTGAGGGGTGGTCTCACTTTTGTGAGTTACTGTATGTCCGTCTGTGTGGGTAGCTGTAGAAGATCACTGAGTGAGGCCAAAGGATGAGGCAAGTGACAGTAGTTGAGAAGCTGCCGACTGGTGGGTGGCCGTGGGGAATGTTGAAGTCACCCATGATGATGATGGAAATGTCAGCAGAGAGCAAGTGTAGAAGCCAGGTGGAGAGTTCGTCAATAAAGATAGCCAGGCCAAGGGGTTGGTAAATAATGGCCACTTGGTGGTTGGAGGGAGAGTAGATGCAGACAGAATGCATTTCAGAAGATGGAATGATAAGGGATGGAATTTGGTTGAAGGTGCAGGTGTTAGAGAGGAGAAGACCTGCTCCAACAACCTGTTGCCAAGTTTAGGAGTTTAAGTGTAGTAAAGGTCACGAGGCCGTGTTGGAGGGTGTCAGCCATGTTTCGGTGAGGCCAATGAAGGATAGGTTGTGAGAGGTGAAGAGGTCATGAATGACGTGGAGTTTATTGCAGATGTATCTGGCATTCCAAAGTGCTCCGGAGAGTGGGGGTCAGGGGAATGAGTTTTAGATTTGAGAAATTGTGGTAATTTTTAGCAGGTGAGCAGTTATAGGAGGGTGAAATAATGGGGGTTATCAGCTGTGGAGGTCCAGGATTAGGATATATGTCACCAGCTGTTATGGGAAGCAAGGAGAGAGCAAGCAAATGGAAGAAGGAGAGTGGCCAGTTTGTTTTGTGTTTCTGTAGGAGAGATGTGAGATTGAGGAGCAGGTCAGCAGATATGGTCAGGTGGGAAGGTCAGATAAATATTTGGTTGGAGAGTGAGGGAGTTTGGGGATAGCAAAGGAGGGTATGGATTAGTGAACCTATAAATGTTAAAACAAAGTAAGTGGAGACAGTCAGCAGCTGTGGCTCTTACCTTCTGGTCACTTCTGGGACTTTTCTGGCCTATTTCTGATGTGCACTTAAAAAGCTGCACTTTAAGATGCTGCAGAGACCTCTTGCTCAATATTTATATAATTGTAATTGCACATGAAAGATGCCAGGTGAGAACAGAAGGATGGAGTCCCAAGAAGACAAGTATGACAATTAGAGGTATAGAATAAAGTAACAGACAGGACTGAATAGAAAGCTTGGCTAATTACACAGCAGGGAAGCAGCAGACATACCACAGAAGGCAGACATTTGGGAATAGAGAACAATAGATGTGGGGAATAATCGATCATCAATTCGATCATAACCATTTATTTTCCTTGTCTTCTCCAGCTTTCTCCTGCAATAATTACAGGTTTGCACAACATTGCAAGAAGTATCGAGTCTCGAAACTATACGGAAGGCCTGAACATCCATACCCACATAGTGAGCACCAGTAACTTCAGCGAAACATCCGCCTTCATGCCGGTGCTCAAAGTAGTGCTTACCCAGGCCAATAAACTTGGGGTGTGAACTGTTCACTCAGAGACTTCCTTCACCATTTCTTGAAGAGCTTCTGCACCTTGTATAGATGAGGGACCAAGGATTAGCATGTTTTTAAAACTTCCAGAACGCAAATACTTTGTGACACCTACATTTTTTTTCATCTCCTTTTTTTACCTTCAGGAGGTTCTTTTTTCGTTAAGTATTAATGTATATCATGGATTATTTTCAGCGCATGTCTTCGAGTTGCCAGTTGCCAGAGTTATGCTATGAAGTCTTTATCCAAGGTTATATATTTTTTTGTTGTTATTTTTATTTTAATGGCTCACATTTTTTAAACATTTGGTTGCCAAGTTGTGTCGTCTAAAATAAAATATGTGATCCAAATTAAAAACATGGTGATTTCTTTTCAATGTTACACACCTTTACCAGGTCTGAGCTCTGCTCCATCTGCCCCGGTCCATTGAACTTTATCGTGCTCCACGTCTGGCTTTGCCGGTGGCCTGGCATTCTTCTATGTGATGAAATGCTGGAGCCTGTTTAGGGGCTTCTAAGACACACACCCTGGGCTTGAAATTGAGTCTTTGACTAGACTTGCAGTTTGCGAGTGCACTGTAACCGGGCTGCGGGCCTCTTCCTACTTGTCTGTGGGTTCTAGTGACTCTGGAGTTCTGTCGGCTACCTGTCCTTGGGTCTCCTAGACCTCTTCTTTATGTCCTTAACTGCGGTTTTCAGGGTGTCTTCCTGGCTGCGGTTTTCTTGGTTGCTGACTTTTCCGTTGCTCCGGAGTGTAATCTTTACCTGCCTGCGGTTTCTTGCACGCCACCTGCTTGCCTGCGGATTCCAGCATTCCATCTGTCTACCTACAGTTTTCAGCCCCTTTACTCACCAACCTTCTGCACTGACGCTCGTGGCCCATGTGTCCTCCTGGACTTTGGTCTTGGATGATTCACCTTACCCAGTGAGTCCCTCGAATTTCTCGTAACATTTATTTTAAATTGGAAAAACTGTAGCGGTGTTTTAGGAGATGCGTGAGCGCTAAGTTTGCATTGACTAATTGTTCATCAAGCCACGGTCAAGTGAAGCATCCACATTACTGAGCTGTAAAATGGGCAGCTGGGGAGGCGCATGGGAACGACAATAGTTTTCTAAATACTAGCAGTGTGTTCAGAAACATGAGTTAATCACACATTTTTTATACTAGTTTTTATTTCCATGCATTGGGAACATTGCACACAGTCTCCTAATTCAAAACATGAAGAGAGATGTGTATAATTTTTAACTACTTTACTAAAAATAACAAAAAATGAACATTGGGCTGTTCAAAAAAATAGCAGTGTCTGCATTTGTCTTTACAAGCTCACGATGTGTATTTTTTTTGTGGATTTAGCAGTCATGTCAATCACTAACCTAATATCTAGTTTTGCGTTTTTGTTTTTGACTTCCCCTCTTCCCAGAGCCATAACTTTTTTATTTTTCCGTCAATATGGCCATGTGAGGGCTTGTTTTTCTCAGGACGAGTTGTACTTTTGAACGAAACCATTGGTTTTACCATGTCGTGTACTGGAAAATGGGAAAATAATTCTAAGTGTGGTGAAATTGCAAAAGAAGTGCAGTCCCACACTTGTTTTTTGTTAGGCTTTCTTACTAGGTTTGTGGGAAAAGGTTGAAAAGTTCCAGGGAGCCGAATACTTTTGCAAAGGCACTGTATGTGAGCCCAACAGCCAACGTCAAGATGTTGTTCATTGTTGGGTCCCTGTCCTGATATGACATCTCTCCTGGGCAAGAGGCCTACAATTTATGGGTCAGGATAGGCATTTTCCTATTTCCTATGGCAGTAATGCAGTTTCAGTGTTCTAGAGGGATGGTATTGGGGTAGATGTCATGTACGTATGATGGCTGACTATTGTTAGCGCATCAGGTGAGATTGTCCACAGATTGAATGCTCCATGTAAAGCTATAAGTGTATATTTTTACTTTTGGCTTCTGGATTCAGAAGCCAAAAGTTAATTAAAAAAAAAGTGTCAGATGTAACTTAGCGAAAACTGTTTCCCATAAATCAAAAGCAATCTGCTTTATCTCACATGACCACCAGGTGGCAGAAATCTTTTACATTTCAAATGAGTCTACACTAGGCAGAGAAAGTCTATTTTTTTTTTCATTACTTTTTTGCTGTTTATTATTGGACCCTTGTATAAAATAAAAGCTGCAAATGAGCTCATCACGTCGGCACAAATATTACATCACACAAATATTCACTCACAAAAGAGTTGTCACCTGCCATAACGCTATCCATTCATAAGACAGCAGTCATCAAAGCAATAGTAAAAATGTTGCTTAATGCCCCCATAAAAATGCAGATAGGAATGCTGTTCCAATATGGACTGTGAGATTAGCAGCCCGTGCTTTGTGTTCAGACTTGTTAAATACATCCCCAGCTTCCGGTGCTCATCTGTCCGCTTTGTTTTCAGGCTCTGCTGTGGCCGTGCAATGCTCAGCTCATACTCTGGATGCCGCTCATCTGGCCTATTCTGTCATAGCCTCATTCAGACGTCCGGTTTTCACATCCGTGTTCATTTGTGCTCTTTATAAATAAAGCATGTACCTACTATATAGTCTTGGAGGTCGTTCACATGTCCCATTTTTTTTCTTTGCGCACTGAATGACCTCAAAAGAAACAGACGTGCATTTTTTATTAGAGTCATGAATGGAAAATCACACTTTCATATCTATAGGTCTGTAAACTCCTTATTTCCCTGACTGTTGCTAGAGAGTCGTCAGAAACCTGCATCGGTTTTTTTTGTGTGTTCAATATAAATTGAGCAAACACTGATGGTAAATTTGGCACCAAACACTGATAAAAGACTGATCCAGAACCCTGATGAAAATTGGTTCATTTTTTTCATGCACAATTAAAATCACTGATGTCTGAATGAGGCCAAGGTGTAAGGCCAAATGGCGCAGCAACAATAGAGTTTTGTTGTGGTTATTACACGAACAAACATATCTTCATTGTGTGTTTTTCTTCTGCATGACCCACATTTAAAGGGAATCCGTCACCAGGTTTTTGCTATGGAATCTGAGAGCAGCATAATGTGGAAGAGACCCTGATTGCAGCGATGTGTCACTTACTGGGCTGTGTTTTACTGTTTCACTACAATCAACGTTTTATCAGCAGGAAATTATCATTACATGACAACTTGACACCTGCAGGGCAGTCCAACCATACTCTCAGCACTGATTAGCAGATCTGTCACTACACGTTGTACACAGAAAGCTGTATTGTGGCCGAAGTTATACACAGCTCAACAACTGAGCTCTGCTATATCTGTAGCAGAGAAAACTGTGACTCTCATAACTGCTTCATCCAATAAACTAAGTAATTTGTCACTAAAATCAGGGTCTTAGCACCTATACTGTGCGAAACAACATTAAACTCAACATTAAACTGAAAAGTAGCATGGCTGGCACTGTTGGTGTTGCTTTACCCAAGCTTTTATTTTGTGCTTAGTGATCGAGGTGCATTCCTTCTGGGGCTCCAGATCATTTGCTCTTCTGCTGTATTGAAATTCTCTGACCTCGTCTCCGTTCCTGACCTCGTCTCCCTTCCTGACCTCGTCTCCGTTCCTGACCTCTGCTCCCTTCCTGACCTCGTCTCCCTTCCTGACCTCGTCTCCCTTCCTGACCTCGTCTCCGTTCCTGACCTCTGCTCCCTTCCTGACCTCGTCTCCCTTCCTGACCTCGTCTCCCTTCCTGACCTCGTCTCCCTTCTTGACCTCGTCTCCCTTCCTGACCTCGTCTCCCTTCCTGACCTCGTCTCCCTTCCTGACCTCGTCTCCCTTCCTGACCTCGTCTCCCTTCCTGACCTTGTCTCCCTTCCTGACCTCGTCTCCGTTCCTGACCTCGTCTCCGTTCCTGACCTCGTCTCCGCTCCTGACCTCGTCTCCCTTCCTGGTCTGGGCTCCGTTCCTGACCTCGGCTCCCTTCCTGACCTCGTCTCCCTTCCTGACCTCGTCTCCCTTCCTGACCTCGTCTCCCTTCCTGACCTCGTCTCCCTTCCTGACCTCGTCGCCGTTCCTGACCTCGGCTCCCTTCCTGACCTCGTCTCCCTTCCTGACCTCGTCTCCCTTCCTGACCTCGTCTCCCTTCCTGACCTCGTCTCCCTTCCTGACCTCGTCTCCCTTCCTGGTCTGGGCTCCGTTCCTGACCTCGGCTCCCTTCCTGACCTCGTCTCCCTTCCTGACCTCGTCTCCCTTCCTGACCTCGGCTCCCTTCCTGACCTCGTCTCCCTTCCTGACCTCGTCTCCCTTCCTGACCTCGTCTCCCTTCCTGACCTCGTCTCCCTTCCTGACCTCATCTGCGTTTCTGACCTCGGCTCTCCTTCTGACCTCATTCCTTCCTTGCCTTTCTGATTTATTTGTCTGGTGTGTATGGTGCTTCCAGAATGCTGACTCTGGCCTACTCCCTGAGCGTGCCACTGTCTCACACCTCAGGTACCTGGCTGTGTCACTAGGGGCATAATGGCGGGTTCAGAAGGTGTGACTGCGACTGGGCCCGTGTGGGAGGGAGATGTCCACTGACACCAGATCCTACTTCAGGTTGAATGTGCGTCCAGGGAAGCATATTCAGCTGAAGTGTACTGCTGTGCAGGGATCCAACAGGACCACAATTATCAAATGTTTATTATTACACCATGATCAATGAAGTTCTATGATTATAGCTAATCTTTTCTTCTGCAAGCAAACTGTGATAATAACGGGTCTGTATACATGAGTATTGTGGGTGTATTGTGTTGTAATTCCTACCGAAGCATGTGATGTAAATAGGAGCCGGGCAGGAGCTGACCATTCTCCCTGTATGAGTTGCATGCAGGTAGAGCTGTGAGCAAGCAGTGTGCCGGCCAGGATAACAAATCTCATCTCTGGGACCTTTCAAAAAATCAATGGAAAGAGTTGGACTATATTTCGGATTAAAGTGTTTTCACTTGAGATGGCAATAAAGAGACTTTTGGCTTAGATGGTTCTGTGGCAAAGCCGGTTGCTGGGGAAAAAGTCTTTCTAGTGCTGCACAGTTGTATAAAGCTATAAAATACAGTCCTGTAATAATAATAATAATAATTTTTATTTATATAGCGCCAACATATTCCGCAGCACTTTACAATTAAGCGGGGACATGTACAAACAATAAATTCGGTACGAGTTAAGACAATTTAAACAGTGACATTAGGAGTGAGGTCCCTGCTCGCAAGCTTACAATCTACAAGGAAATGGGGGGGACACAATAGGTGAAAAGTGCTTGTTATTTCCGGTCTGGCAATTATAATAGGGATTTTCATACCAAGCTGCATGATCCGGTCAACAGCCTGTGTGTTTAAGTGCAATAGTCAAGTATCAAGTGCAGTTAATCGTGTGCATGGAGGGTGTGGACCTGTCATATAACTTAAGCACATTGCAATTTGTGAAGGAGTTACCTTGACCCTGTTTAGATATGAAAAGGAATGAAGGCGAGTCCAATGTCATATATAAATAATAAACCTAGAAGTTGTAAAAAAAAAAAAAGCCCAGGTTAAAAAAAAATATTTTAAATCAAGAAAACAAAGCATTTAAAGTTACACTAAAAATAAGTATAAAAAGAACTAAGTTTAATTTAAGGGGGCATATGTTTACAGGAGTTATCCTAAGAATAGTCAATGTTTTACTCAAATCATACAAAAATATGTATATATATATATATATATATATATGTGTGTGTGTTTGTGTGTGTGTGTATATATATATATATATATATACCGTATATACAGTTGCATGTGTTAAAATTTGGGCACCCCTGGTCAAAATTACTGTTATTGTGAACAGTTCATTAAGTTGAAGATGAAATTATCTCTAAAAGGCTTAAGGCTGACACATTTTCTTTGTATTTTAGGCACACAAAAAAAATTTTCATTTGAAAAATGGGATGATGCTAAAGTTTGAGCACCCCTTTGTGCTCAGATATCTTTAACCAAGGTTTCAGATCTTAATTAGCCTGTTAGGGTTATGGCTTGTTCACTATCATCATTAGGAAAGGCCGGGTGATGCAAATTTCCCTGCTTTATTAAAATCCAGCCTCCTCTAACCTTGTGCCAAAAAACAGCAGCTGTGGTCTTCATGGAAGAGTCATCAGAAGAAAACCTCTCCTGCATCCTCACCAAAAAAATCAGAAGTATGCAAAATAACATCTAAACAAGCCCGATACATTTTGGAAACAAATCCTGAGGACCAATGAGGTTAAAGTAGAACTCTTTGGCCACAATGATCAAAGGTATGTGTGGAGAAAAAAGGGCACAGAATTTCAGGAAAAGAACATCTCGTCAACCATTAATGAAGGGGGTGGATCAATCATGCTTTGGGGTTGTGTTGCAGCCAATGGCAAGGAGAACATTTCCCAGGTAGAGGGAAGAATGGATGCAATTAAATTTCAACAAATTCTTGATGCAAACAACTCATCTGTAAAAAAGCTGAAGCTGAAAACAGGATAGCTACCTACAAAATGTTAATGATCTTAAACATGTCAAAATCCACAATAGACTACCTCAAAAGGAGCAAGTTGAAGGTTTTACAATGGTCCTCACAGTCCCCTGATCTGAACGTTATTGAAAATCTTTGGCTAGACCTCAAAACAGTAGTACATGCAAGACCACCCAGAAATATCACAGAACTGGAAGAATTTTTCAAGGAGGAATGGATAAAAATCCCTCAAACAAGAATTGAAAGATCCTTGTCAGGCTACAAAAAGCGTTTACAAAGTGTGATACTTTCAAAATGGGGTACTACTAAATATTAACCATGCAGGATTTTTTTCCTACAATACAAAGGAAATGTATCATCTTTAACTTTGTCTTTTAGAGATCATTTCATCTTCAACTTGCTTAACTGTTTACAATAACAGTAGTTTTGATCAATAGTGCCCAAACTTTTACATGCCACTGTATATGTCCACCATCCTGGTATATATGTACTAGTGATGAGCGAATACGCTCGTTACTCGAGATTTCTCGAGCATGCTCAGGGGTCCTCCGAGTATTTTTTAGTGCTCGTAGATTTAGTTTTTCTTGCCGCAGCTGAATGATTTACATCCGTTAGCCAGCATAAGTACATGTGGGGGTTGCCTGGTAGCTACTTGATTGCTTGATTGCAGTTGTTGCTACTTAGGGTGGCCCAACCAGTTAATAGGTTTAGGGGCAATTACTTTTTCACGCCGGGCTCTGTAGGTTTGGATTTCTTCTTTCCTTAACCCCTTAATCCCATATGACGTACTATCCCGTCAAGGTGACCTGGGACTTAATTCCCAGTGACGGGATAGTACGTCATATGCGATCGGCCGCGCTCACGGGGGGGAGCGCGGCCGATCGCGGCCGGGTGTCAGCTGCCTATCGCAGCTGACATCCGGCACTATGTGCCAGGAGCGGTCACGGACCGCCCCCGGCACATTAACCCCCGGCACACCGCGATCAAACATGATCGCAGTGTACCGGCGGTATAGGGAAGCATCGTGCAGGGAGGGGGCTCCCTGCGGGCTTCCCTGAGACGATCGGTACAAGGGAATGTACTCACCTTGTACCGAGCGTCTCCTCCCTGCAGGCCCCGGATCCAAAATGGCCGAGGGGCTGTATCCGGGTCCTGCAGGGAGCACTTCCGGGTCGGAGCAGGCTGCAGATGAAAGCTGCAGCCTGCTCCGATGAAAGTATGATCGCGGATCTGATAGAGTGCTGTGCACACTATCAGATCTGCGATCTGTGATGTCCCCCCCTGGGACAAAGTAAAAAAGTGAAAAAAAAAATGTCCACGTGTGTAAAAAAAAAAAAAAAAAAAAAAAATCCTAAATAAAGAAGAAGAAAAAAAATATATTATTCCCATAAATACATTTCTTTATCTAAAAAAAACAAAAAAAACAATAAAAGTACACATATTTAGTATCGCCGCGTCCGTAACGACCCAACCTATAAAACTGTCCCACTAGTTAACCCCTTCAGTGAACACCGTAAGAAAAAAAAAAAAAACGAGCCAAAAAACAACGCTTTATTATTATACCACCGAACAAAAAGTGAAATGACACGCGATCAAAAAGACGGATATAAATAACCATGGTACTGCTGAAAACGTCATCTTGTCCCGCAAAAATCGAGCCGCCATATAGCATCATAACCAAAAAAATTAAAAAGTTATAGTCCTCAGAATAAAGCGATGCCAAAATAATTATTTTTTCTATAAAATGGCTTTTATCGTATAAAAGCGCCAAAACATAAAAAAATGATATAAATGAGATATCGCTGTAATCGTACTGACCCGACGAATCAAACTGCTTTATCAATTTTACCAAACGTGGAACGGTATAAACGCCTCCCCCAAAAGAAATTCATGAATAGCTGTTTTTTGGTCATTCTGCCTCACAAAAATCGGAATTAAAAGTGATCAAAAACTGTCACATGTCCGAAAATGTTATCAATAAAAACGTCAACTCGTCCCGCAAAAAACAAGACCTCACATGACTCTGTGAACCAAAATACGGAAAAATTATAGGTCTCAAAATGTGGAGACGCAAAAACTTTTTTGCTATAAAAAGCGTCTTTTAGTGTGTGACAGCTGCCAATCATAAAAATCCGATATAAAAAACGCTAAAAAAGTAAATCAAACCCCCCTTCATCACCCCCTTAGTTAGGGAAAAATAATAAAATTAAAAAAATGTATTTATTTCCATTTTCCGGTTAGGGCTAGGGTTAGGGCTAGGGTTAGGGTTGGGGCTAGGGTTGGAGCTAAAGTTAGGGTTAGGGCTAAAGTTAGGGATAGGGTTGGGGCTAAAGTTAGGGTTGGGGATAAAGTTAGGGTTAGGGTTGGGGCTAAAGTTAGGGATAGGGTTGGGGCTAAAGTTAGGGTTGGGGATAAAGTTAGGGATAGGGTTGGGGATAAAGTTAGGGTTGGGGATAAAGTTAGGGTTGGGGCTAAAGTTAGGGTTAGGGTTTGGATTACATTTACAGTTGGGATTAGGGTTGGGATTAGAATTAGGGATGTGTCAGGGTTAGGGGTGTGGTTAGGGTTACAGTTGGGATTAGGGGTAGGGGTGTGTTTGGATTAGTTTCAGGTAGAATTGGGGAGTTTCCACTGTTTAGGCACATCAGGGGCTCTCCAAACGCGACATGGCGTCCGATCTCAATTCCAGACAATTCTGCGTTGAAAAAGTAAAACAGTGCTCCTTCCCTTCCGAGCTCTCCCGTGCGCCCAAACAGGGGTTTACCCCAACATATGGGGCATCAGCGTACTCGGGACAAATTGGACAACAACTTTTGGGGTCCAAGCTCTCTTGTTATCTCTGGGAAAATAAAAATTTGGGGGGCTAAAAATCATTTTTGTGGAAAAAAAAGGAAAAGGATTTTTTATTTTCACGGCACTGCGTTGAAAACTGTAGTGAAACACTTGGGGGTTCAAAGTTCTCACAACACATCTAGATAAGTTCCTTGGGAGGTCTAGTTTCCAATATGGGGTCACTTATGGGGGGTTTATACTGTTTGGGTACATCAGGGGCTCTGCAAATGCAACATGACGCCTGCAGACCAATCCATCTAAGTCTGCATTCCAAATGGCGCTCCTTCCCTTCCGAGCTCTGCCATGCGCCCAAACAGTGGTTCCCCCCCCCACATATGGGGTATCAACGTACTCAGGACAAATTGCACAACAACTTTTGGGGTCCAATTTATCCTGTTACCCTTGTGAAAAAACAAAACTGGGGGCTAAAAAATCATTTTTCTGAAAAAAAAAAAGAATTTTTATTTTCACGGCTCTGCGTTATAAACTGTAGTGAAACACTTGGGGGTTCAAAGCTCTCACAACACATCAAGATAAGTTCCTTAAGGGGTCTACTTTCCAAAATGGTGTCACTTGTGGGGGGTTTTAATGTTTAGGCACATCAGGGGCTCTCCAAACGCGACATGGTGTCCCATCTCAATTCCAGTCAATTTTGCATTGAAAAGTCAAATGGCGCTCCTTCCCTTCCGAGCTCTGCCATACACCCAAACAATGGTTTACACCCACATATGGGGTATCAGCGCACTCAGGACAAATTGCACAACAATTTTTGGGGTCCAATTTCTTCTCTTACCCTTGGGAAAATAAAAAATTGGGGGCGAAAAGATCATTTTTGTGAAAAAATATGATTTTTTATTTTTACGGCTCTGCATTATAAACTTCTGTGAAGCACTTGGTGGGTCAAAGTGCTCACCACACATCTAGATAAGTTCCTTAAGGGGTCTACTTTCCAAAATGGTGTAACTTGTGGGGGGTTTCAATGTTTAGGCACATCAGGAGCTCTCCAAACTCAACATGGCGTCCCATCTCAATTCCAGTCAATTTCGCATCGAAAAGTCAAATGGCGCTCCTTCGCTTCCGAGCTCTGTCATGCGCCCAAACAGTGGTTTACCCCCACATATGGGGTATCGGCGTACTCAGGACAAATTGTACAACATCTTTTGGGGTCCATTTTCTCCTGTTACCCTTGGTAAAATAAAACAAATTGGAGCTGAAGTAAATTTTGTGTGAAAAAAAGTTAAATGTTCATTTTTATTTAAACATTCCAAAAATTCCTGTGAAACACCTGAAGGGTTAATAAACTTCTTGAATGTGGTTTTGAGCACCTTGAGCGGTGCAGTTTTTAGAATGGTGTCACACTTGGGTATTTTCTATCATATAGACCCCTCAAAATGACTTCAAATGAGATGTGGTCCCTAAATAAAAATGGTGTTGTAAAAATGAGAAATTGCTGGTCAACTTTTAACCCTTATAACTCCCTAACAAAAAAAATTTTGTTTCCAAAATTGTGCTGATGTAAAGTAGACATGTGGGAAATGTTACTTATTAAGTATTTTGAGTGACGTATCTCTGTGATTTAAGGGCATAAAAATTCAAAGTTGGAAAATTGTGAAATTTTCAAAATTTTTGCCAAATTTCCGTTTTTTTCACAAATAAACACAAGTTATATCGAATAAATTTTACCACTAACATGAAGTACAATATGTCACGAGAAAAGAATCACCAAGATCCGTTGAAGCGTTCCAGAGTTGTAACCTCATAAAGGGACAGTGGTCAGAATTGTAAAAATTGGCCCGGTCATTAACGTGCAAACCACCCCCGGGGCTTAAGGGGTTAATAATAAAGATCTTCATATAAAAACTACATTTTGTGCTATCTGTGTCTAATATTTAAATATTAATATATTTATAATATTTGGTGATCTGAAACATTTAAGTGTGACAAACATGCAAAAGAATAGCAAATCAGAAGAAGGCAAAACCTTTTTCTCTTTGCAACAATACACTACAGCTGAATGTGCGTCTAAGTTCGTACATCCAGTTGAAGTTTGAGCTTTGACGTCGGCAGGTCCTTCACACCCACGGGCCCAGTTGTGATCGCAGAGGCATTAAAAAACAGAATTAAGCCCCTGCCAGGAGTGCTCACACTCCTTTTTTCAACTCATAATGCTTGCTAAGCAGCTAGTGCTGCATAAATGGGTCACTTAAAAGATCCAGTTATGCAGCTAAAAGTTTTCAGGGTAAAGGGGAGCACTTGCTGAACTTTTTGCATCAGGGACTATGAGCCCTACATCTGACATGCTAAGCCTCTGTCGCCAATCTGGGAGCGCTTGTAAAATTACAAAGAAATACTAATTAAGAAAAATACAGACCTTTTATGTGGTTTGAGGATCAAACCCACAAAAATTAGAGCTGTTGTCAATTTAATGTCTGTTGATATCTTTGTTTCTTAAAATAGCAAAATTGGTTGCGCATGTATAATATTTTCCTATATAATGAATAGCAATTCTCATTTGTTAAATTACCAGGGGGTCTCAAACATACAGCTTGCAATTTCTGATGGCCTGCTGTCAAGTATGGATTTTAATGAGGGAAATGTGGCCTTTCGCCCTTGGCCACTGCTAGCCGTTATTATAGTGTTTTTATGCCACCATTGGCAGCGCGCAACTCCATTCAGGAAGCTCTGCTGCTGCCAATAGTAAGTTGCTGCAAGAAGCCATCTATCTATCATTGTGCAGGATGCATCATTTAGCAGGTACTGAGCCGGGGCGAATATCCTGAGAGGTAAGTGGTTCTTTTTTTTCTTAACACAGTGGGGGAGAGCAAGATTGGGGATGAGAGAGATGACATTTATTTGTAATGAATATGGGGTGGGAGAGAGGACATGGAATTGTAATAATTTGGGTGGGAGCGAGGACATGGAATTGTTATGAATTGGAAGACATGGGAGAGAGGACATGGAATAGTAATAAATTTGAGGGGGACATGACATTGGAATGAATTAGGGGTGGGATAGAGGACATGTAATTATGATAAATTGTGAGTGTAGGAGGTGGAAGAGAATACGTGGAATTGTTATGAATTGAGGGAGAGAAAGGACAAGTAATTGTAAGGAGTTGGGGGTGTGAGTGGGAGAGAGAACATAAAGAATTTGCAGTGAATTGTGAATGAGAACAGAGGAAAGGGACTTGAATGAGCTGGGAGAAAGATGCAAAGTGGCTAATTAAAAGGATTGCCCAAGTTTATCACGAATATCTGCAGTCAGTGTATGTTACTGCAGACTTGTGAATCCTCACATCGTGAGCAGCGAATAGTGTGGGGGATTCTCCAGTGCTGGTTACGTGACCTGAAATATGGGATATGTATACTCCCAGCCACATTCCTATTAGATGTGTGCGGCCTTGCTCAATTCACTTGTATTTAGTGAGGCTGTGCTTGTCTATTAGCAATATGGCTGGAAGTATGCATATCGCATACCTGCTATGACTTTACCACTCAGTCTCACTGCCGGCATTGGAGAATCCTCACAGCGAGCAATGATGGGAGGATTCACAAGTCTGCAGTTACATACAGTGACAACAGACTTCATGATAAACCTGGACAACCGCCTTTAATTTATATTTTTAATGACCAACAAAAAACGTGGGTAAAATGGGGGCAAAGTGCTGACTAATCAGTTAATAATTTGAACGGTGGGTTTCACAGTGGCAAATTTTATACAGTATTACATATCCGTATTCATGGGCGCCACATGGGGGACTTCACTCTCCATTGCAGTCAAAGTTGCTGTGTTGCCTCAGCCTAAATTTTACAATGCCGCCTACTCCCTAACAGGATTTTTCTAAGTAGTCCTGAACCCCATTTTAGTTTGAGACCCCTTTTCTAGAATTTCTATCTGTTAGAAAATGTGGCCAGGGCAGGATTTATGCAGCTGATGTTTGTAGGCTAGACCTCTAGTCTACTTTAACCGTGACCAAAAACACCTTATTCACTATAGTGCTGCGGTCAGTTGCCTGTGACATTGGATGATACATTGTCCGATGTCTCTCTTGTAGGCCCTAGAACACTAGGTGAAGGATGACCTGTGGTGGAAACAAACTGCATGCTCTATTTTCTGTGATGTCTTCATGAGGTTGATGTCAGATGGGCCAATGCCACTGATTTAGTGATGTCACTCCCCATTAAATTCTTGAGGGAAGTAGTCAGTCATGTTTGATTAGTGGTAATTAGACTTGGATTCTTGTTGATAAGCAAAGTGACAGGTCTATTACATCCCCACCCCATGATACCATAACATTCACTAGTGTCTAAGGCTACTTTCACACTAGCGTTAACTGCAATCCGTCACAATGCGTCGTTTTGCAGAAAAACGCATCCTGCAAAAGTGCTTGCAGGATGCGTTTTTTCTCCATTGACTAACATTAGCGACGGATTGCCACACGTCGCAACCGTCGTGAGACGGTTGCGCCGTGTTGTGGCGGTCCGCCGGGAGCAAAAAACGTTACATGTAACGTTTTTTGCTCCCGACGGTCCGCTTTTTCCGACCGCGCATGCGCGGCCGGAACTCCGCCCCCACCTCCCCGCACTTCCCCGCACCTCACAATGGGGCAGCGGATGCGCTGGAAAAATGCATCTGCTGCCCCCGTTGTGCGGCGGAGACAACGCTAGCGTCGGTGACCTCGGCCCGACGCACTGCGACGGGCCGAGCCCGACGCTAGTGTGAAAGTAGCCTTAGAAGGGTACCCCTAAGGCCATGTACCTGGCAACGTTCCCCCATTATAGCGTTACCAGGGATATCATCGCTTTGCTATCATAGTGGACAACCGTCAAATCAATGCAAGATGTTACACAGTCAATAATATTGGCCATACCAGAAAAATTGTACAATGATGTAGATCTATTCCGAGACATAGAGCACCAGCTATGCGAACACAAAATGCTGCCTCTTCTTTCTTTCATTAAATGAACAAATCTTCTTAGACCTCTATAAGATGTTACGGCAGATGAAAGGGAATTGTTACATTCTAGCATCAAAGACATTCATTGTTTTATTTCTTTACCACATCACAATAACCAGGTTTATGATTGAACTCTACTAATAGTCCCTCAATGATTTTTGGCTTTAATTAGAAAGATAACATTTTTGTAAGGTCTGATATTTGCATACAAATCAAGCTATTAAAAGCGTTCAGTATAAGTAGAATATTTTTGGATTTTCCATGCAGACCAGTCAGCTGACTAACAGCGCACCTTTATTTCCCATGACACACAACATAACCCCATCATGCTGTAAACAGCTCAGCTATTGCCAGAGCGTGAGGTACCGTAAGTGATATCTCTTTGTGGTTTGCTTATTGTGTTTGCTTCTTGGTCTATATTACATAGATAGATATCTATCTATATTATATATTTACACTGCTGCTAGTTTGCAGTAGAGCTATGTATAAGGCGGACACAACAATTTAACCAACATAAATGGCATAGCCATAAATGTATTGCAGAAGTGAGTCCCATTAATGAGGCATGCATGTATCTTGGGAATGAGCTCTAAATGCACGCCGCTTCAGAATTTTCATTCTTTTTATGAGAATTTCGGCAACCTCTCCACTGATCGACCGGAGCCCATTCTTGCGATATATATCCCATTGGTTGGACCCAAGTCTTTTGTCCATTTATTGCATATGTTGTGGATATGCCTTAATTGTATACCTATTTAAAACTATAATTAGAAAATGACCTATTCTTTAACCCCTTAACGACCAGAGGTATTTTTGGTTTTGCATTTTCGTTTTTCACTCCCATTCTTTCCAGAGCCATAACCTTTTTTATTTTTTGGTCAAAATGGCCAAGTGAAGACTTATTTTTTGCGGGACGAGTTGTACTTTTGAACAACACCATTGGTTTTCCCATGTCGTGTACAAGAAAACGGGAAAACAATTTCGAGTGCCGTGAAATTGAAAAAAAAGTGCAATCCCGCAGTTGTTTTTTGTTTTGCTTTTTTTACTATGTTCACTAAATGCTAAAACTGACCTGCCATTATGGTTCTCCAGGTCATTATGAGCTCATAGACACCAAACATGTGTAGTTTTTTTTTTTATCTAAGTGGTGAAAAAAATTTCAAACTTTGTTAAACAAAAAAAAAAAAAAATTACGCCACTTTCCAATACCCGTAGCGTCTCGGGCTGGGTGAGGGCTTATTTTTTGAGCACTGAGCTGACATTTTTAAGGATTCTATTTTGGTGCAGATACGATACTTTGATCTCCCGTTATTGCATTTTAATGCAATGTCGAAGCAACCAAAAAAACGTAATTCTGGCATTTTGACTTTTTTCTCGCTATGCCATTTAGCGATCAGGTTAATCCTTTTTTTATTGATAGATCAGGCGATTCTGAACGTGGCAATACTAAATATGTATATGTTTGATTTTTTGAATTGTTTTATTTTGAATGAGGCGAAAGGGAGGTGATTTGAACGTTTATTTTTTTAATGTTTTTAAAAACATTTTTTTTTTTATTTTTGCGTCATTCAATACTCTCCATGGAAGACTAGAAGCTGCCATAACCTGATCGCCTCTGCTACATACAGGCGCTGATCAGATTGCCTGTATGTAGCAGAATTACTCACTTGCCATGAGCGCTGACCAGCGGGTAGCACTCATAGCAATCCGGCAGTGACTACCCTAGAGGTCTGTAGGAGACCTCTGGTTGTCATGCCAACCCATTGGTGACCCGCGATCACGTGACGGCGGTCACCGATGGGCAGATTTCCGGCATGTTTGCCTAAAGTACATTTTAAATTCCGCTGTCAGAGATTGACAGTGGCATTTAATGGGTTAACAGCCACGAGAGGATCGTGATTCCTCCTGCAGCTGTTAGCGGCACATGTCAGCTGTTCAAAACAGCTGCCATGTGCTGGAAAAGATGTGGGCTCACTGCCGGAGCCTACATCAAAGGGAGGGTGTCCGACATCAGCGTACTATTACACCCGATGTCGGAAAAGGGGTTAAATTAGAGTTTTGAGATACATATTTATTTTTTGTAGGGAAGGGGAAATGCATTTTTTTTCTACCTATCACAATCTGTATTAAAATAAAATATAGAAGTCTTGCAATTTTCACACAGGGGCTTTTTTTAGACTGACTTTTGGTGGTTTCAGGAAACAACACATGTACATAGTCAAAATGGTCAGATCTCGACCCTATCTTTTGAAGTGCATAATGATCCTGTGCAAAGGTCATTGTTGAGGCAAGGGGAGCAGGGCCAATCGTGAAATCAACTGATTTAATCAATGGATCCTTTGTTATCAAATATGTATAGAAGGGTTTCCAATGTGAAAGAATCTGCCACCCATAGATAGTAAGAAAATGGCAATAATTATGACATTTTGGTCATTTAGACTTTTATCAGAGAAAAACTAAAATCAAGTATAATACATTGAATTAAGCAATAATTTATATAATAAGAATATGCAGCTATAAAGGATGATTCATCAAAGCTTTAGTAACATCATAAAAAAAATTTAAATTTTTTTTGCGCAACATGGAGTTGAGCAGAAATGAGTTGAACAGAAATGTTGCAACTTTTGGTGTGTTCACATCACTTCAGCGTGGTGCGGAGAAGGATCCGGGGCAGGGGCCTCTCAATGAATTCATTGCTGTGTTCTCTGTCAAAACTGGCATAACATGAGCTTGCGCTACACCAGTCTTCATGGATCAGCCCCATAGCGATACAACAAGGAAACAGACAAGTCCAGATCTGAGATAGAGCAAAAAATGATATATTAAATGTTAAGCATGAGTCACAATATAATGAATATGGTATCATGGTAAGGAAGAAGCCTACTCATGAGGCAAACTTGAAATGTGCAGTACTTACTGGGAAGTGGGAAAAAATAGAAATAAAAATAAATAAAAAGTAGTGTCATGTTGTTCTACATATTTCAGTACAGGATTGTGAAGACTATCTGGAAATGCGTAGCTCATCTATTGCGGCTTGGATAACACAAACACCATTTTTTTCTTATCTATGAGTGCTGTGTTCTTTCACATTGATAAATGCAAGGTGGGTTGCTATCCGAGCACCAGAGAACTATAGGAGTGCCGTATTCCCTATTCACAATAGAGCTGTTACCTGTCATTATATCCCAACCGCTAATAATAAGAAACCTGGCCGTAAACATCTCCTGAAAGGAGAAGGAACAAACTGGAGCCAGAGCCCAAAATTTATGAAAACCTGGAATTTATTTCCTCATGTTAAAACATGCAACTCGTCAGCACTTGATAGATAATTGGATATTGGGAGAAATATATCCAATTATCTACCTATCAGGGGCAAGTAATGTACAAAGTGATTTCCTTTTGGAAAGTTTTTAAATAACTGTTTGTATATTAGTTTTAAAGGTATGATATATGCGATATTTACATCTCCTGTGTGTGGATCCTTGCTGGTTAACTGTTTTTAACTTGATGAAATAAACTCCCAGGATTATTTTAATTTTGGCACTTTACATACATTATAATTGCTATCCACAAATTGAAGAAAAATGACTGAACGGCACCAGGGAAACGCACACTCCAGGACGTAGGATCCACGTGAAAACCAGCGTGCAGCTCCACGAAATCATGGGTGACTGCTCAGCATATATTGCAATAAGTAGAATATTTGTAATGAAAAGAGATGCGGCACTCACCCCTTTGCTGTGAAGGCGTGATCTTTATTGGACGAAAAAAGATTTCACTAAACAAAGTCCATGGGGACGGCAGGCATACGGTGAAAAGAAGGTGAACGACGGCCTTTTCACACAGAATGCGCTTCAACGGTTCCAGGTCCAGGCATTCTGCACGAAGCGGCCGTCGTCTACCTTCTTTTCACTGCACCCCTCTGTATGCCTGCCGTCCCCATGGACTTTGTTTATTGACATCTTTTTTCATCCAATAAAGATCACGACTTCACAGCAAAGGGGTGAGTGCCGCATCTCTTTTCATTACAAATTATCATTGCTGTCCCCATTGGGTCTTACAAATTCACACATTCTTTGGAATGTGGGAGGAAACCGGAGAACCCTGAGTAAACCCAACGCAAACACGGGGAGAACATACAAACTCCTTGCAGATGTTGTTCTTGGTGGGATTTGAACCCAGGACCCCAGGGATGCAAAGCAACAGTGCTAACCACTGAGCCACCGTGTTTCCTTATGTGGAGATTGGTACATAAGGAGTGAACATATATATCTTTATAAGATCTGGAACGTTACAAAGGCCCATACATTTGACTAAAATGTAGGTTGGGGCCCTGGTCTAAATTTTTCACCAGGGCCTTCCAATCCCTAGTTACACCACTGGGTACAGTCATGGCTGTGGAACAAATGAATGCTCGGTCAACACTTATTCATGTGCAGTTGTATTTTTTGGTTTGGTGTAGTCACATGAGATACAATAAAACAATAATTTCATACTTCTCTTACTTTATATTGGCCATTGTAAAGATCCAGAGAAGTTCCAAAGTTTTCCGTTCTTTTAACATATCAGACTACATATTACATACCTAAATACTCAAATGACCGTATAGTCAAAATGACTTGCCAGTTAGATTTTTTGCAAAATGTCATTTACCGTAATAATTTTTCACATGCACATTAATATGTTCAACACTTTAATTTCACCATAAAACCTGTTCCTCATAGAGCTCCAGTTTGTATAAGAGTCTTTTATTCCCTGTTAGGCAGCTTGTTTGCACAGAACAATGCAGGATATGCTTTAAATTTAGAAGGCTGAAATTTCACCACAGTATCTTATCTAAAAAAAGCTGCACAAGCTGTGTGGGCTGAAAAGGTGAAAATGCTTTGTAAGCATCCATGCTGAGGAAAAAAATGTCAGAATTTATACATTGATAATTAAAGCGTGTCTCCTGTTGACTTGGAAAATGGAGCACAAAACCTTACAGAGAATAATCTCTTCATCTTTTGCTCACTGTAAAATTACGATTTTTAATAAAATATTAAAATCCTGAAACTTGGTGTTAAATAAATAGGAACAAAAATTACAAAGGTTTAGTTACCGAACTGTTTAGTACAAATAGAATTAATATAAAATGTCACTACAATTATATCACAATGGAGTGAACCGACCATTTATATGGCTACAAATATCTGTGATATGATCACTTATTGGAGTAGTATTTGGGCTCACTAATGTTTTGAAGTGATACTCTATATTTGCTCTATTTGTGTTAAGTACACTGCTCAAAAAAATAAAGGGTACACTTAAACAGCAGAATATACCTCCAAGTAAATCAAACGTCTGTGAAATCAAACTGTCCACTTAGGAAGCAACACTGACAATCAATTTCACATGCTGCTGTGCAAATGTAATAGACAACAGATGGAAATTATTGGAATCATCAAGACACACTCAACAAAGGACCACATCTCAGTACCAATGCTTTCTGGCTGATGTTTTGGTCACTTTTGAATGTTGGTTGTGCTTTCACACTCGTGGTAGCATGAGACAGACTCTACAACCCACATAAGTGGCTCAGGTAGTGCAGCTCTTCCAGGATGGCACATCAATGCGAGCTGTGGCAGGAAAGTTTGCTGTGTTTGTCAACGTAGTGTCCAGATGCTGGATGCACTATCAAGAGACAGGCCAGTACACCAGGAGACATGGAGGGGGCCATAGGAGGGCAACAACCCAGCAGCAGGACTGCAACCTCAGCCTTTGTGCAAGGAGGAATAGGAGCAGCGCTGCCAGAGCCCTGAAAAATGACTTCCAGCAGGCCACATATGTGCATGTGTCTGCACAGTTAGAAACAGACTCCATGAGGATGGTCTGAGTGCCCAACATCCACAGATGGGGGTTGTACTCACAGCCCAACACCATGCAGGATGCTTGGAATTTGCCACAGAACACCAGGATTGGCAAATTCGCCACTGGCACCCTGTGCTCTTCACAGATGAAAGCAGGTTCACACTGAGCACATGTGACAGACGTGACAGAGTCTGGAGACGCCGTGGAGAGCAATCTGCTGCCTGCAACATCCTTCAGCATAACCGGTTTGGCAGTGGGTCAGTAATGGTGTGGGGTGGCATTTCTTTGGAGGGCTACACAACCCTCCATGTGCTCGCCAGAGGTAGCCTGACTGCCATTAGGTACTGAGATGAGATCCTCAGACTCCTTGTGAGAACATATGCTGGTACGGTTGGCCCTGGGTTCTTCCAAATGCAGGACAATGCCAGACCTCATGTGGCTGGAGTGTGTCAGCAGTTCCTGCAAAATGAAGGCATTAAAGCTATGGACTGGCCCGCCCGTTCCCCCAGACCTGAATCCGATTGAACACACCTGGGACATCATGTCTCGCACCATCCACCAATGTCACGTTGCACCACAGGCTGTACAGGAGTTGGAGGATGCTTTAGTCCAGGTCTGGGAGGAGATCCCTCAGCAGACCATCTGCCGCCTCATCAGGAGCATGCCTAGGTGTTGTATGGAGGTCATACAGGCACTTGGTGGCCACACACACTACTGAGCATAATTTCCTTTTCTTGAAGCATTTCTGCTGAAGTTGGATCAGCCTGTAATTTGATTTTCCACTTTGATTTTGAGTATCATTCCAAATTCATACCTCCATGGAAAATTAATTTTGATTTACATTGAGCATTTTTATGTTTTATTCTTCTCAAGGCATTCCTCTATGTAATGAATAAAGATTTTCAACTGGAATATTTAATTCAGAGATATTTAAGATGTGGGATTTTAGTGTTCCCTTAATTTTTTTGAGCAGTGTATATACCATACTTGTGTTATAGGTATCTTATATGTAGCACCTGCTTCTATCGTTCTTCTAAGTCTCGATTTGCACTTATACATTTCCTTCTTCATATGACACAGCCATGTCTGAACTCTTTCCTATGACCTCTTCCTTTGACGCTTGCAATGCCTGTGCTGGTTGCACTGGGTGATGCGTGTGCAGTCCTGTTTTAAATTAATTTGGCTGGGATTTGTGGTCTGACACAGACAAGATATCTCTTGTCTTGCTGCAGGCTGCTGACTATTACAATTGGTTCCCTGCTGTAAGCCTTGTGTGAGGCCACTCCCTATTTAAACCCCTAGCAGCTATTTCTAGCTGCCAGTTTTGAGTTATACTTACCCTCGTTTCCATTCCTATTACTCTGTTCCTGCTCAGCTTGTTTGATTTCTGTCACTGACCTCAGCATCTTCTCATGATCTCAACACATCCTTGTCCTCTGACTTTTACCTCCTGGATAGAACCCAACTTGATGTTTCTTCTTTCTGCTAGTCTGCTCCACTTACCAGCAGCCTTTTTGTCAATGGAAACAAGGGAGCCCAGTATAGGGGTTAAGAGTTCCCCTGGGACCTGCTAAATGTAGTGGCTTGTGCAAAGCATGTCCATTGAAGCCCTATTAAGTATTGCAAACCTTCTTTGGATAGTGACCTTCTACAGTGTGCTTGAGAACGGGATATGCTCTGAAACCTAGCAGGACCCATATTCTGCTATACACTTTTCTGCTGCTTGATGGCATATGTTCACCACAACACTGACGATAGGCACTTTATTGTCAGATACCTTGCATTGGATATTCTCAGGTCAGGTGCATATGCACTTTACTATTTACATGTGATCCTATTTCTTAATATATCTTAATGGTAAAGAAATGAGTTCCTCACTGCTTTTATTGTATAGATGTGTAATGCTGATATACTAAAGGTTGGTATATGAGGTTTGTTTTGGTACCATGTTCTTTCCATTTTATGATAATTAATTTGATGGAGCTCCGTGGGATCATCAGAGAATGGGATATTTCTCAGTCACCCATGACAGCACTTCCAGAGAGAGGGGATCCGCCCTTCAGGGACAGGAAACCTACAGGATAAAAGGGCGGTACCTCTCCCCTGCATCAGTTTGGTTTCCTGTCCCTGACGGGGAACCTTCTAAGACGGTACCTGCTAGAAGACTGGAACCTGAGAACGAGAAATCCGGAGCCGGCCAGTCCGAGTTCCGGCAGCGGGGAGGCCCCTGCCACGGCTGGTCCGGTATCCGAGGCCGCCATGGCTACGACCGATGGGTCTGAAAGCGTGAGCGGGGGGAAGCGCAGCCGCCACTCCGGATAGGAGTTAGGGGCTCTCAGCATTCTGCGGCGTGCAGGACACCGGTGATCCAAGATGGCGCCACGCCGGAAGTGGTGAGAAGGACTTCCAGTTCAGGGGCAGCGCAGTGAGTGAGTACACCAAGATGGCGCTGCCCCGGAACCGGATTTTTTCATTTCCGGGTCCCTGACTGCGTGCGCATGCGCAGTAGAGTTTTAAAAAAAAGAAGATGATGAACGCTTCCTCTATCATGCAGCCACAGGGGGAGGGGCTGATAATAAGCGCCAAGCTTTAAAAAGAAGGTGCACATGGAAGCTCTTGCTGCATGCTGTCCCAAGGTAGTACCATGGAAGACAGCGATCAGCAGCTCCAGCCGCCGCCACAGCAGCAGCAGCGCCATCATCAGCAACCGAAGCCGGACACACAGAAGAAACGAACTTCTGCTGGCACCCGGAGTTCTCGGTCTGGTAGCCATTCCACGCAGCATAGCAAGAACTCCAGTGTGGTGAACCAGCTACCGCCTACGGATCTCACACTTCAGGATCCTACCCCTCCTCTAGAACCGGTACCTGTGGCTGCATCAGATTGGTGAGTGATCTTCGTGAAAGCTCACTTTTTATAATTTGGGTTCCCCCTTCTCCGTTTATCTTAGGGAAGGAAGAAAACGGGGAAGACAAAACACAGAATCTGCCCTTTGTGCGAAAAAGATTTACTGCAATCTTGGGATAAGAAGCTATGTGACTCCTGTATAGGACGTGTCCTCTGTGAGGAGACCCCAAACTTCGCCTCTGAATTACGATCCGTAATGAAGTCAGAGGTGGAAACTGTGTTTAACTCCCTTAAAAGTGGGAAGAAAGTCAGTAGGAAAGAACCTATTCCTTATGGGAATTCAGATTCTTCCAGCTCTAACAGTGGGAACTCAGAATCACAGGACTCCTCCTTCTCCTCTTCAGATAATGAGAGTGGAGGTCGGCATTGCTTCCCCCTAGATGTTGACGGCCTTGTAAAGGCAGTAAGATCAACGATGGGGGTATTGGACCCTCGTCCTGACAATACAGTACAGGACATCATGTTTGGAGGACTATGCCAAAAAAAGCGTAAAGTTTTTCCCCTTAATGAAAACGTTCAAGCGTTAATTAAAAAGGAGTGGGAAAAACCAGAGAGAAAGAATGCATCGGTTCCCTCTATTAAAAGGAAATATCCCTTTGAAGAGGAGGCTTCTATTTCATGTGATAAAGCCCCCAAACTTGACGTCGCGGTAGCTAAGGCCTCAAAAAAATTTGCGTTACCATTTGAGGGTATGGGAACCCTGAAAGATCCTCTTGATAAGAGAGCAGATACTTTTCTTAAAAGGGCCTGGGAGTCGGCAGGGGGATGTTTAAGACCAGCCATAGCAGCTGCTTGCACATCACGATCCCTAATGATCTGGGTTGACAACCTAGAAAAACAGCTAAGGGATGGGGTTCCCCAGAAATAAGGTACTAGAGTCTATCCCTATAATTAGAGGAGCCGAGGCATTTTTGGCGGACTCTTCTGCTGATTCAATTAAACTAGCGTCTAAATCTGCAGCTCTTTCGAATGCAGCGCGTAGAACCCTATGGCTAAAAAGCTGGCCAGGTGATTTACAAACTAAGCAAAAACTTTGTTCAATCCCATGTGAGGGCAAGTTTCTTTTTGGAGAAACTCTGGACGATATCCTGCAGAAAGCAGGTGATAAAAAGAAAGGGTTCCCCAACCTGGCCCCAACGTTTGCTAAGCGTCCCTTTCGGAACAGAAATTTTTTAGAAAAAGACCACCAAGGGATCAAAACCGACGGGATGATGGGAAAAGAAGAGACAGGGGGTTCCTTTTCGGTAATTCCTCACGAGACAGAAAACCCCCTCCCCCCAAGTGACGTCTTCCCCAGGGTGGGAGGGAGATTGTCTCAATACCTCCCGGCCTGGGAGAAAATTTCAACCAGCCCTTGGATACTAAATTTAATAGGTGCGGGGCTTCGAATAGAATTTCTATGCCTACCCCCCCCCCCCCCCGAAATTATGTGATAACACCGCTGAGGTCCTCTCCTCAACAACAAGAAGCTCTAGAACTAGAAATCTTAAAACTGATAGACAAAGCTGTCATCCAGGAAGTCCCCCCTCTGGAGAGAGGGAAGGGATTTTACTCCCCGTTATTCCTGGTTCCCAAGCCGGACGGGACCTTCTGGACTATAATAAACTTGCGGAAGTTAAATACTTATGTAAAGAACCAGAGATTCAAAATGGAGTCAATAAAGTCAACAAAACCTGCTTCCAAACTGTTTTATGATAGTTCTAGATCTCAGCGACGCGTATTATCACGTTCCCATCCACGAGAACTCTCAAAAATTCCTCAGACAGGCAGTAGTCATAAAAAGACAAATAAGGGAATACCAATACAGAGCTCTTCCCTTTGGTATTTCAGTTGCACCTCACAACTTCACCAAATTGGTAGCAGAGATGATGGCACATCTAAGAGAGGAAGACATTTTGATTGTTCCATATTTGGATGACTTTCTGATTGTGAGCAACTCGGCCCAACTCTGCCGTCAGCAATGCGACAGAGTGATAGACACTCTAAAAAAAATTAGGCTTGCTGGTGAACCTTCAAAAGTCAGAACTAGAACCAACCAGGGTTCAGGAATTTTTGGGTCTCACCTTGAACTCTATTTCTCAAGAATGTCGCCTCCCAGTCCAGAAAAGACAAAAGATAATACATCTAGTGTCGGAAGCTTGCTCAAACCCATCCATGTCTCTAAGAAACGCGATGTCATTACTGGGCTCCCTCTCTGCTTGCCTTCCAGCAGTTCAGTGGGCACAGCTCCACACGAGACCCCTCCAGTGGGACATTTTAAGGAACCAGAGTTTGCTAAGGGGACGGTTAGAGGGTCGCATGACTCTAAGTTTGCCTACTATTCTGTAACAACTCTGCTGGCATCACGGCATGGCCTCGCATTTCTCACACTATCTTACCCACTGCTCCAGGCCATGATGTGGTTTCTGTTTTTTGCCAGCTCCATGTTCTGTGTCTCTGCTCTCTGCATGCTTCATGGCTTTGTGTATAGGGGGCGGCGCCTGAACTCTCTGGTTCTTATAGGAATCAGGTACATCTGTCCAATCTGTTCCTGACCAATTGCCAGGAGACCTCCAGTATTTAGTTCAGGTCCACCAAGTGGTCTGGGCCTGTGCAATGTGTTAGCTCAGTTAGTGTCTTGCTTCTGAGTTTGCCTGGCCTTTCTCTGAGTTACTCCCTCTCTGGAGGATTTTCTGTGTTATTTCCTTGGTCTTGTTGTCCGCCCACCAGGAGGCAGTATATCCTGGTCCCAGTGTCTTTGTCCTTGTGTCTTGTTCCATTGCCTTGTCTGCACTTAGTCTTACCTCGGTCTCCTAGTCTTTGGCTTCCTTCCCTGTTGTCTTTCCTTGTATTCTCAGTCTGCTTACACTCCGCACTCTTGCAGCTCTGCCTGCTCTGAACCTTTGTTACTTTACCTCTGCTCCTCACTTCTGCGTTTCTGCTCCTTTCTTCTCAGCTTATCTTCTGCTCTTGCAGTTATCCCTTGCTGCAGCTTCTCTCCACATTCCTTGTGGCTCTGCTCAGCTTTGCTGCAGAGACCTCTCCCGCAGCTCCTCTCCGCTCCTTGCGGTTCTACCTGGCTCCGCTCCTTGCGGTTCTACCTGGCTCCGCTCCTTGCGGTTCTACCTGGCTCCGCTCCTTGCGGTTCTACCTGGCTCCACTCCTTGCGGTTCTACCTGGCTCCGCTCCTTGTGGTTCTACCTGGCTCCGCTCCTTGCGGTTCTACCTGGCTCCGCTCCTTGCGGTTCTACTTCTCCTGCACTTGGCTCCGCCGCCAGCTCTTGGCTCCGCCTCCTGCCTATCTGCACTTGGCTCCGCCTCCAGCTCTTGGCTCCGCCTCCTGCCTGTTTGCACTTGGCTCCGCCTCCAGCTCTTGGCTCCGCCTCCTGCGGTTTTGCACTTGGCTCCGCCTCCTGCTCTTGGCTCCGCCTCCTGCACTTCTGTTCTTGCCCCTAGCTCCTGTGCTTTCGCTCTGCATCCGCTCTTGCAGTCTTTTTCTACTTATTCCTAAGTCCTCGTGTCTGAACAGGTTCTTACCTGTTCTACATACCTGCCTGCAGACCGGTCCCTACCGGTTCTTCCAGTGTGCCAGTCTTGTCCACCAGTCCTGCCAGAGAGCCAGCCGTGCCTGCCTACCTGAGAGCCAGCCGTGCCCGCCTGCCTGACAGTGTTCCTGTTGTACCCGTCTGCCTGCCTATGTGCCAGCCGTGCCCGCTTGCTTGTCTATGTTCCGTTCCCCGGTGGGATCAGCAGCCACAACCAGACTCCACCCTGGAGTGGTACCTGGTAGCTCCCTATTGCACAAGTCTGACCTCACCATCTGAGGCTCCAGCGAACACCTAGGAAGCTACTTAGTTACGCCCCTTCCTGGGAAGTTTGGTCTGTGGTCCAGTGGGGCCACTCCCCCGCACGCCCGCGCCAACCAGTCTGGGCGCGAGCATGACACTATTCATTCCCTAGCTTGGTGGTTAAATCCCAGCAATCTATCAAAATGGATTCCCTGGGTGATAGTGGTGTCTCAGATAGTTACCACAGATGCAAGTCCCACAGGGTGGGGGGCTCATTTGGACAACAGAGTCGCTCAGGGGGCATGGACAAGTCAGGAACTTGGGGCTTCCTCAAACCTAAAAGAACTGAGGGCAGTGAGTCATGCATTACTATTCTTCCTAGACAAATTACAAGGGCATCATGTCCGAATATTCTCGGACAACAGAGTAGTAGTAGCCTACTTAAACCACCAAGGAGGGAGCAGGTCTCAAACATTAATGAAAACCACCTCCGAAATCTTCAGCCTGGTATAGAACAACTTTCTATCCCTATCGGCCCTACATATAAAAGGTGTAGAGAACCAGAAAGCGGACTTCCTGAGTCGTACCCAACTAAAGCAAGGGGAATGGTCTCTAAATCAGGACATCTTCAACAAAATTACAGATCTATGGGGAATCCCTGTAATAGACCTCTTTGCAAACATACACAACAGGAAGGTGAAAACCTTTTGCTCCCTAGATCCCAGGGGGAACCCTCAGGCTGTAGACGCATTTACGATTCCCTGGACACAAACTCTTGCATATGCATTCCCTCCCACGATCCTCATTCCAGCAGTTCTGCGAAAAATCAGACAGGACAGATCCAGACTCATCCTAATAGCCCCCTTCTGGCCCAAAAGGGCCTGGTTCTCCTGGCTGAGAATGCTATCAATCTCCGATCCCTGGGTCCTTCCGGATCTTCCGGACCTCCTGTCACAGGGACCGGTGTTCCACCCTCAGTCAGAGAATCTCCACCTGACAGTGTGGAATTTGAGAGGTCACTATTGAAGGAAAGGGGTTTTTCTGACAAGCTAGTTTCTACACTAATGAAAAGTAGAAAACCTGTGACCACAAAAATATATGGCAAAACTTGGAAAAAGTTCTTGTCCTCCTCTGGGGTTAGCTTGAAAGATGGGGTCCCAGTTGCTGAAATATTAGAATTTCTACAAAAGGGGTTAGACCTAGGCCTTTCAGTAAGTGCTTTTGTCAGGATCACACTCAGTCGGAGTAGCCTTTGGAAGTGGGGAATCACCAGAAATAATACACAAGACACGTCTTGTTAGTGTATCACTGGGAAGTCTCTGAAGCACGCCTGCCTTCAAGGTGCTATCCCTTCTTTATATAGTTGTATCGGTAGGTTCAGTGGTTATACAAGTTTTGCATGTTTAAACAAAGAGACAAAACAGGAAAGAAAGAAAAAAAAACAGTTTCGTGGGCGGCAGTTTCACAACAAACAGTACAAAGGCAATTCCACAGACAAGAAAAACAGGATTTCATACTATAGCTAAAATGTCCTTGAATGGACAGGTCAATATTTATCACAAATTCTTGTTAAAATGGTTCATTGAGGTAACCATTTTTGTTCTGCTCTTCACAATCCCCCATTTGACATATTCCATTCAAAACCTTGTCATATAGACGATCATTTTAGTCATTCTTTTTGTGATATTACAACAAAAAAAGAAAAAAAAAAACTTTATATTCTCGCATCCATTACACAAAATTTATTTGTGCATACCGAGATACCCTTGAGTACAACCTTGAATAATACATATATAATTACAATAACCATAACTGTATGTATTAGGCTTTGCATAATCCCGGTAACCCACCCACCGATCCCTCTGAACCAATTGGCCGGGTTAAGAAAAGAAAAGGTATCTGACCACCAGCTATCCTTATTTTGGTCATTGTCTTTGTCATACTGATCCCTGAGTCGTTGTACGTCTTCTAATTTAAATCTCATACTCATAGTACTATTTGGGTCTATATAATGACAGCAGGTGGGTCCGATGATTTGACACATACCCCCTTGTGAGGCAGTTAGGTAATCCAATACCAGGGTATGTTGGTTAGTGATTATTATAAGCTGATTCTGTACAGCTATACTAGTATTTAATATGTCCAATATATCCCAAATCTGATCATCTAGATAATCCGTGGCTCTAACTAATTTATCCCACATCTGTGTTAACATAATTAACATCAATATCATGAGTCTTATACTGCTTTTTTGCAATGGCTTGCATGTATCCATGATGCCTTTCCTTCAAGCTTGACTGCTGTCGGAGTTGTTAACAGGACTTGGAAAGGTCCGTCAAACCTCGGTTCCAGAGTCTTTCTGGTGTGTCTTTTCACGTAGACTTGATCACCAGGTTCCAACTTGTGGCCTCCTTCGAGATTTTCTGGATCTGGAAGGGAAGTAAAAACTTGCGAATGCACTTTAGTTAAACGTTTTTGTAATTCTTGTACATAAGCAGTTAAAGTCTCAGTATTCAACATCAGTTGTTGTGGAAAATAACAACCCAAATTTGCTGCTCTACCAAAAAGAATCTCATGTGGTGACAGCTTAGCCTTCCCCCTTGGGGCGTTTCGGATGGAATACAGGGCAAGTGGTAGACACTCGGTCCAAGGCTTTCCTGTTTCTGCCATGGCCTTCTGGATTTTTAATTTTATTGTTCCATTTAATCTTTCCACTTTACCTGAACTCTGTGGGTGATACGGAGTGTGAAACTGGTTTTCTACTCCCAACATTTTCATAACATTCTGGAATATTTCTCCAGTAAAATGGGTACCCCTATCTGACTCGATCACCTCAGGCATGCCGTAACGGGGTATCAGTTCATGTGCTATTTTAATGGCAGTAGTTTTTGCTGAGGCTTTACGAACTGGATAAGCCTCTGGCCACCCTGAGAACATGTCCACACACACAAGCACATATTCGTATCCATTGTACCTAGGAAGTTGGATGTAGTCGATCTGGAGTCTTTGAAAGGGATACAGTGGTCTTACATGATGCTTGGTTGGGGTTTTAATGGTCTGACCTGAATTGTGTGCCAGGCATATAGCGCATGCAGCACACATGTTCCGAGCAAAATTACCAAAGCCTGGAGCCAACCACCTTTCTTTTACCTTGAGCGTCATACCATTTGCCGACACATGCATGGGTAGGTGGAGGTCACTTGCCACTGCGGGGTACCAGGCTCTGGGTAAACACAACAAAGTTCCTTTTTTCCATAATCCTTGCTGATCTTCTGCCCCTTTTTTCTGCCACTGCCCTCGTTCTTCGTCGTCTACCTGTTTCTGAGCTTCCTTCAATCTCTCCTCATCATCTTCAGAGCTATCTAGTGTGTGGGCATGATGTAAGGGTTTACGTGCTGCCTGTTTTGCTGCCTTGTCGGCTTTATCGTTACCCCTGGCTTCCTCGGTGTCGAGTCTCACATGTGCAGCTACCTTTATCACCGCTATTTCTTTAGTTTCTTGTGCTGCCTCCAGAATCTGTTTAATGAGGGAGGCATGTTTAACAGGTTGGCCTGAAGCAGTCATATAACCTCTGGCTCTCCATATTACGCCAAAATCGAAAATAATGCCATGTGCATATCTAGAATCAGTGTATATGTTTGCTGTCTGATCTTTGGCTATTTTTAGAGCTTCAACCAATGCCGTAAGTTCTGCTTCTTGTGCAGACTGATTAGCAGGGAGAGGTTCTGCTTTCAGCACTTCATGCTGAGTTACTACTGCATAACCTGTATGAAATTGTCCATTCATATCTGCATATCTACTGCCATCTATGAAAAGTTCAAATGTAGCATTACAGAGTGGCTTGTCACGTACATTACGTAAGCCCTGAGTCTCTTGTTCCATTAATTGTACACAATCATGCATTGACTTTGATGGGTCAAAGGAGTTGGAGAGTGCAGTTTCCTCAGGTATGGTACCCCCCTCAGACTCTAAAGGGAGCAAAGACGTGAGATTAAGAGTCTGAATCCTGGCAAAGGAAATGTTGGGCGGCAGTAGTAGGGAACATTGGAGACGGAGGTGTCTGGCCATTGAAATATGTTTAGGTTGGACCTGGTTAAGAATGCCATGTACATCATGAGTGGTCTGAACTAGAAGTGGGTGATCAAGAACAATCTCAGAAGCTTTATCTAATAACAGTGAAATTGCGGCTACTACTCTTACACAAGAAGGTGCGGCTCTAGCTACAGGGTCCAGATGAGCTGATATGTATGCCACCGGTCTCTGTTTGTTTCCATGTTTTTGTGTGAGCACCCCTGTAGCATGTGAGGATATCTCAGCTGCCATCAATTGAAAAGGTTTAGTGTAGTCTGGGAGTCCCAAAGCCGGAGCTGATACCAGTGCTGTTTTCAAAGAGGAAAATGACTGTTTAGCCTCTTCACTGAGTGAATATGGTGTGTTGGCAATACAGTCATATAAAGGCTGCATGAGTTGACTTGCATGTATGATCCACTGTCTACAGTGTGAAACAATACCTAGGAAAGCACGCAGCTGTTTGTGATTCCTGGGTTCAAGCATGTTACGTATGGCTTCCGTACGTTGAGGTGTGAGGTGTCTGATGCCCTGTGATATGCAGTGACCTAAAAACACGACTGTTTGTTGACAAGCCTGGAGTTTCTGTCTATTTACTTTACAGCCTTCTTGCGCTAGGAAAATTAAGAAATTAACAGTTGAGGTAACTGCCGTCTGCTCATCAGGGCAACAAATAAGTAAATCATCTACATACTGTAGAATGACTACTCCTGGTTCTGGGATGAAATTTTTTAGCACGGTCTGCATTGCTTCAGAGTACAGAGTTGGTGAGTGTACCATACCTTGTGGCAATCTTGTCCATGCTAATTGTTTACCCTTGAATGTAAAGGCAAACAAATGCCAACAGTTCTTATGTAGTGGCACAGAAAAAAATGCGTTTAAGTCAATTACCGTAAAATATGCAGCAGTGCTGGGAATTTGAGACAGTAAGGTATGAGGATTCGGTACCACAGGGGTGACCGGTGCCAAAACCTTATTGATTTCCCGTAAGTCGTGCACCATGCGATATTTCACCATAGTTTCTTTGGAGGACACTTTCTTTTTAACAGGATATAAGGGTGTATTGGCGGGTGACCTGATTTCTACCAAAACACCTTGTAACACATAATCCTGAATTTGTTGAGAAATCGCCTGTTCTTGCTGGGCGCTGATGGGGTATTGCCTAAGCTGAGGTAAAATGGTTCCCGGGGCAGTTTCTAACAGTATAGGAGCTACTGATAAGAATCCTACATCAGTGTCTCCTTTTGCCCATAGGCTGTCAGGAACCCGAGACAAGTCAATTTTTGCTTGTTGAGTGTAAATTTCGGGAAAATCCTCCATTGCCTGTATTCTAACATATGGTTCCAGAGTTTCTGCATCTTCAGGGATGGTCAGCATAACTGTGCCATTTTCTCTAAAATGGATGTTTGCGTGCATTTTACTTAAGACATCAGTACCCAGCAAGCAGGTAGGTGCACCTTTAGCAAATAAAAATTTGGATACAAAAGTTTTAGGGCCAAAGCTCACATTTAAAGGTTTTGTAAAGGGCAACGCCTGAATTTTACCATCATACCCTTCTGCATATGTAACCTTTGAGGATATATTGTCAGGATATTGTAAAAAGTCCTGATTTAAAATGGAGGATGTTGCTCCCGTATCTATCAGAAAAGGTACATTTTTACCCTCAACCTCAACTTGTATTATTGGTCTTCTAGAAGGAAGAGAGACCTGCATAACCTTCAGTCATTCTGAGCTGTCTGTTTGATCAGGCGCTGGGTTATTTATCCTATTTTTGGGTACAAAGGTTCCTGAATCTATATCTGCTTTTCTCTTCCTACATTCCCTTTGGAAATGTCCTGGCTTCTTACAGTAATGACAAGTAAACTTTTGATTAGCAGAGCCAGTATTAGCCTGTGCAATTCTTACTGGCTTAGAATTTTCTCTTAAGTCCATTTCTATCCCTACAGCTTTCTGTCTAGCCAGGTGTGGGTCTTCCAAGGTTCTCCAATCAGGGGTTGCGGCCTTAAGCTTTTCCTTCACTTTTGGAGACAATCCATCTATAAAGGTTTTTGTAACTAACCTCATCATTCCTGGAGCGGTTAGATCCATGCCTTCATCTCTGAAATTATTTTCTACACTTAGATAATATTCGTCTACTGATTGTCCAGATTTCTGAGCCACCACTCCCGTTGTTCCTCTCTGCCTCTGTCTCTCCCTCATGAAAACCATTAAGTGATCTACAAATTGCGTACCTGATTCTATCGTTTGTAAGGCACCATCTCCTGCTTGGGGCCTATGTACCTGTAGATTTGCTAATAGCTCCTGGAAGAGTCCAGGAGTCATTTTCATTCTACATAATTCTTCTCCATCTGCCCAAACTCCTGCGTGAGTCTGCATAATTTGCTGTATATATTGTGCAAATCTAACTGGACACTGGGTGCGTTATGCAAGAGAGACATGCCTTCAGCGGGGGACCAAGGGAAATATTGTCGAGTTTGGTGGTATCTAGTTCCCATTACTCCGTCAGCACCAGGTTCCCTAAAGGGTCTTGGTACTACCCTAACAGGGGCAAGTACAGCGCCATGTCTAGGTGTACCACAGGCTAGGCAATCATTTCTCCAGTCTGGATTTTGTTGTCCACAGTGCGGACATACCCATCCTCCTGGTCCGGCTAAACTTTGAGGTGGTGTTTGGAGAAAAGATGGGGCATGTGGGTTAAGGTATGGGGGTGGGGTATTTTTAGATTCCACATTTTGTTTTTCTCCACAGCCTGCGGGTCTAATACACCACTTTTTACTCTGTTGATTATATGTCCATCCCTCATTTTCTGCTACCCTAGAGACATCAATCAATGCTTGGATCTGATCTATCCATTTCTTGTCTCTGATTATGCCTTTTTTCTTTCCTGAATTCCTTCCCATAGTTTTCTACTAAAAGCTTCTGCCCTAGTAACTCCAAACTTACTAAAAATCTTTCTCAGCCCCTTAGTGGCATCTTCACCACTTCTCTCCTTTATGATAGTATAGATATCTAATTCTTCTGGTTCCGACTTTGTTTGCTTATTCCCCATTTTCTTATCCTGAGCTTTCTTGCCCTAGGTGGCGTTTGGGTATGAGAATACCTCGTTACCTTCTTCCTAAGGAGCTAGGATGTCTTTTCTTGCCCTAGGTGGCGTTTGGGTATGAGAATACCTCGTTACCTTCTTCCTAAGGAGCTAGGATGTTTAAACTGTGTTGATGTAAGAAAATCCTGATTCCTACACCTATAGCAAACAACACAAATGCAACCAGACAGAAAAAGAAAAAGAACATACAACGTATCTTGTCCCAGGCTAATTTATCTGTCCTGGGCTCATACTATCATACACAACGTATTCTTGTCCCAGGCTAATTTATCTGTCCTGGGCTCATACTATCATACACTTATCCGTCACCAGGTTTTTGTCAAAGACAGGGTCAGAGATTGAACCATAGGCGCGGAGGTCTCCCCGAAAGGACGCAACCACGTTGCCCAGTGGGACAGTCACTTCTTCTGTTTCAACACCATGGGCGGCTTATAGGGCTATTCCCAACTTCCACACACCTTTTATTCACATTCACTCTCATTCAATGCCGTACTCCGTGAGGTGATCAATTCCTAAATAGTTCAAGAACCCGAGCTATAGGTATCCTCCTCTACTAGAACTACCCGCTAAAGAACACGACACATAAAATCTTACGGACAGTGCAGGGCAGATATAAGAGATCTAACAGTGTCTCTTACCTGGCCAGGTTTTTGTTCATCTGCCGTCCATTATCCCAGATTCTCTTTTCGTTCGTATTCTGCCGGTGTTCTTGAAGGAATACACAGACCTCGGGTCCCTGTTCAGGCGCCAGGAAATGTCAGGATCACACTCAGTCGGAGTAGCCTTTGGAAGTGGGGAATCACCAGAAATAATACACAAGACACGTCTTGTATAGTGTATCACTGGGAAGTCTCTGAAGCACGCCTGCCTTCAAGGTGCTATCCCTTCTTTATATAGTTGTATCGGTAGGTTCAGTGGTTATACAAGTTTTGCATGTTTAAACAAAGAGACAAAACAGGAAAGAAAGAAAAAAAACAGTTTCGTGGGCGGCAGTTTCACAACAAACAGTACAAAGGCAATTCCACAGACAAGAAAAACAGGATTTCATACTATAGCTAAAATGTCCTTGAATGGACAGGTCAATATTTATCACAAATTCTTGTTAAAATGGTTCATTGAGGTAACCATTTTTGTTCTGCTCTTCACACTTTAAAAGTGCAGATAGCTGCCCTAGGAGCATTGTACTGTGAAAATATAGCGGCCAACCCTTGGGTAATACGGTTTGTCAGAGCAGTCGTATGGTCTAAACCTGTAACTATACATAGATTACCAACCTGGGATTTGAACTTAGTCTTGTCAGCTTTAAAAGAATCCCCATTTGAGCCTATAGAATCAGTACCCTTTAGGATTCTATCACTTAAAACTGCCCTCCTAATAGCCCTGACATCGGCCCGCAGAATAAGTGATCTCCAAGCCTTGTCTGCAAACCCTCCTTTTACACAAATACTGGGTGACATGGTTGTACTAAAAACAGACCCTGCCTATTTACCAAAAATTGCAATTGCCTCCAAGATTTCTCCTGAATATCCCCCATCCTCTGGAATTCCATGCCTCAACACGTCCGATTATCCACCACCCTCGGATCCTTCAGACGGAACCTGAAAACCCATCTCTTCAGGAAAGCCTACAATAACCGAGCCGCCGCCGCCTCACCCCTACCTTCTGTCTCTTCCCCACTATCCCATAGAATGTAAGTCTGCAAGGACAGGGTCCTCTCCCCTCTGTACCAGTGTGTCACTGTAAACCTGTTTACTGTAAATGATATCTATAACTCTGTATGTAACCCCTTTCTCATGTACAGCACCATGGAATTAATGGTGCTATATAAATAAATAATAATAATAATAATTGCATTCCACATTCCACAGGTCTTAGGAAATAATCCTTCCTTCCTTCTGTCCAGACCCTAGAAATAAGAAAGAAGAGAGATTCCACTCACTAGATGTGAGAAGGTGTCTAGTTCAATATATTAAAACCACCCAGCAGTGTAGGAAGGAAGGAAGGGTCTCTTTTTATCTGCTTCCAGGGACCCAGGAAAGGACTCAGGGCCTCCAAAGGCAATATAGCATGGTGGATAACAGATGTGATAGCCCTGGCGTACTCATCCACCGGGAACACAGTTCCAGAGGGTCTGAAGGCCCACTCTACAAGGGCTATGGTGACCTCCTGGGCCGAAAGGTCGGAGGTACCATTAGATCAGATTTGTAAGGCGGCCACCTGGTCATCACCTTCAACCTTTTTTAGACACTACCGCTTAGACCTAGCCTCTTCATCTGACTTAACCTTCGGAAGAAGGGTTCTGCAGGCTGTGGTCCTTCCCTAAGCAATAATCTCTGCAATTCTCTCTGGTAGTGCTGTCATGGGCGACTGAGAAAAGCGTAGTTACTCACCGATAACGGTGTTTCTCAGAGCCCATGACAGCACCTGCTTATTCCCCCCTCACGTGTGCGGTGAGCACATTCTTTTGTATAACATGTATTTTTTCTATATAGACACGGTGTTCACTTGTTAAGCAATATGATAAAGTTGTACATTTTTTGTCGTTGTGACTAACCTGGAGGTCCTCCGATGCTCTGTAAACAAAACTGATGCAGGGAAGAGGTACCGCCCTTTTATCCTGTAGGTTTCCTGTCCCTGAAGGGCGGATCCCCTCTCTCTGGTAGTGCTGTCATGGGCTCTGAGAAACACCGTTATCGGTGAGTAACTACGCTTTTTTTTACCACCCAACCCTGACTTGTAGTTCTCAACAACTTTGTCCCTGACTTGTTTGGAGATTTCATGGTGTGGTTGGCTTAATGGTGGTGCAGCCTTTGTGGCCTTTCAGAAAAGGTGTGTATATACTGACAGACCATGTGACACTTAGATTGCACACAGGTGGACGTCGTTTCACACTTAGAATGCAAACAGGTGGACGTCATTTCACTAAATATGTGTTTTATGAAGCTAATTGCTTGCATCAGAAATTTTTATGGGTTTCATTGCAAAAGGGGTGAATACATATGCACATGCAAAATGTTAGTTATTTGATCCCAGAAATTTAATTTATGCCTATATTTTTCTCACTTCTCCAGCTATTTAGTGCTGATGCATCACAAACATCGGATTGCAAAAATATTTAAACACAGGTTGTAATGTAACAAAATAGGTAAGAAAAATAAATAATGCTCAGACGACACTTCGATTAAACTCTGATTAAAATAATCAGTCCATTTTTCTCGTGCGTGTGAATGAGCCCTTAGTCCTGGTATACAAAAAACACATAGTGAATAATAACTTATACATCTGCGTGCTCAATTAGATGGCTATTACATTTACTTTGTTAACAAGGGCTACAAATAATGAATTTTGTTGTCTTTACCTTGACTTCAGCTGGGCCCTTTTTTTTTCTTATAACGGTCTGAAACCAGCTGTAAAAAGCATTCTAAA
The DNA here is from genome assembly GCF_051348905.1 of Ranitomeya variabilis. Lineage (NCBI taxonomy): Eukaryota > Metazoa > Chordata > Amphibia > Anura > Dendrobatidae > Ranitomeya > Ranitomeya variabilis. The sequence continues at coordinate 818,581,334 of NC_135232.1, read as the reverse complement.
AACACTCTAAAAATTGATCATATGCACGTCTATGTCAGAACAACTTGCTGTGCAAATGTTCTGTATTTTGATCAAATTTTAACTTATTCAGATTTCAAAAGGCACCCAGGGGCTCAAAGAAGTGATCTGGCCACTTCAGCTTGGAAGATGACACAAATTAAATAAAGAAGTCTACAGTACCTACATAAAAAGTGGAGTGTCTGAACTCCAAATGAGGTGGACAAAAAAAGTATATAAAAATATAGTACTTTTTATTACATATACAAAATACATAAAAAGTACACAAAAGTATAAATAGTCAATGATGGTCAATGGTGACGGCTCAGTTATATACTTTTAGGACAGTAATTGAGTAACGGTGGCAAAATATTACAGACTGCTGAAAATGTCAATGAGGAAGAATATGGCTATAAAAATGCTAAAGTGCCTTAAAATTAGGCTAAATAGTATTTGACTGATACACTTATATTTTGGTAGTCATCTTTTTTGTACGGTATTTTGTATATGTAATAAAAATTGTTATGTTTTAATATACTTTTTTGTTCACCCCAATTGGGGTTCAAACTCTCCACTTTTTGTGTAGGTACTATGTATCAATTGGGTATTTTGCACACCTAATTTTTCTGGGACTATGATTCCCTTTAGTAGACAGTATGTCTTTGCATAATTCCTTCATTAAATAAAGACATCTTTGAGGAGCCCAAAAAGACAGATGTACGATTTCTGGCGTCTGTTACAGCAAAAATGGCGGTGGTTTCTAGAAGTAGGTTCTTCAAAAAATCAGCTGCTTCACCCATGTATAAAGAAAGTTATGTTCACATACCCTAAATCTCAGAGAAGAGGTACGGTAATTGGTTTGGAAATCTATATAGATCACTGCACACCCTTTGCTTTTGAAATGGTAGAGCCAAATCATGGAACCCTGCACTTAGCTTCTGACTTTTCACAATAATATGGCCAATGAACTAAAAAGACTGAATTTTAGCTGTAAATGAATAGGAGATGATTAATTTCTGTTGACACCCTTTGGGAGACTTATTAATTTTAGCGCAAAGTGTTTGCTAATATTTCCTTCTCACTGCAACAGATATGACACATTTACCAGCAAACAACTGTAATCTTACACTTCAGGAATGTTTGTTTTAAAAATCCAAGATAGAAAATGTTGTAGAATGTTTTAATTAACGTTCTTAAGTTTGTGTTTCATTATAAAGTCTGTAACAGAAATGTGTCAACTTGATGCTCCATTACAGATTAGTTTTAAAGCCCAGGTAGCAATTTATCATTGTCTGCTTCTGTTTTGGGAGTGATGTTTTGCCACAAAAATAAGACTGATACTAGAGTAGGACCCAGAGGTTTTAAAATCTATCAGGTTAATCTCTGAGAGTGATTAATAGCCTGTCGCTTGCCTAATTCTTAATATGATTTACTGGGAAAGAAGCCTCAAGCCCTTGGATGTTGGTACACTTAAAATGTGTCTAGAGAGAAACAAGCAGATGTTCATTTATCATAAGCAGTGCAAGAAAGATGTCACTCTTTTAGGGAGCCAATGCAACAGCCAGAAGAAAATTGAGAAGAAATGTGAACACTTGTAGTAATTGTACCTGTTCCGAGACTTAAAGGAAAGTTATCATCAGAAAATGATCTAGTGTTTAAATCAGTTTTTGCATTAACATGTATATTTAAAAAAAAAAAAAAAGTTGCCAATGTTTTTTTTCATATCACAATCTTTAATAAATAAAAACAAAATCAGTGCATGATAAGCAAGTCTCTCTGTCAGTGCAGCGCTGACAGCTTCTATGGCATGGAGAGGCTGCTTCATCTCCATGCTATAGAAGCGATCAGCCTGCAAAAAATGATAGTCCCATAGTAAGACAAAGAAAAAAGTTAGAAACATTTTTTTTTAAATAATTGTAAAAATATTTTAAAAAAAACAAAAATAATAAAAAAAAATCAATATATTCTATCTCTAAATAAATATTTGAATGAAAAAAAAGCCAAAAACCCCCCAATAAAATACACATACTTGGTATCGCTGCATCTGCAATGACCCGACCTATAAAACTGTCCCACTAGTTAACACCTTTAGTGAACACCATAAAAATAAATAAAAAACAAGGCAAAAAATATTTTTATCATCATACCGCCAAACAAAAAGTGGAATAACACGCGATCAAACAGACGAATATAAATAAACATACACCAGAAAAGCAGAAAAGTAAAAAAGTTATAGCTCTCAGAATAAAGTGATGCAAAAATAATTATTTTTTCTATAAAATAGTTTTATTGTATAAAAGCGCCAAAACGTAAAAGATATAAATGAGGTATCGCTGTAATCGTACTGACCCAAAGAATAAAGCTGCTTTATCAATTTTACCGCACACGGAATAGTATAAACCCCCTATTAAAAAAATTAATGAATTGCTGTTTTTTGTTCATTGTGCCTCACAAAAATCGGAATAGAAAGCGATCAAAAAAACAAGCCATCACATGACTCTGTGGGCCAAAATATGGAAAAATTATAGCTCTCAAAATATGGTGATGCAAAAACTATTTTTTGCAATAAAAAGCGTCTTTTGGTGTGTGACAGCAGCTAAACATAAAAACCCGCTATAAGGCCTCTTTAACGTGTCCTGATATTTCCGGTACCGGAGATTTCAGTGTCCGTGTTTGTAATACGTGTGGCACACGTGTGGCAAACATGTGCCGCATCAGTGCCATACGGACGGGCGCCAGGGAAGAAGCGTTACAGCGCTGTTCTCTGGCGCCGGGTGCTGAAGACGGCTCTCATCATTCTCCCCTGATCGGCGTGAGCAGGGGAGAATGATGAGAGTTATACATAAGCAATAAAAGAGACATCAGGCGGCGGCTGAAGGGACCATTACTCCCATCCCACCCCTGCTGCTGCAAATAACAGTGACACCAGGAGTGGCTGATGGGAGTATTCATCAGCCGCCACCTGCATTATAAATAAATAAATAAGTGAAAAAAACAGCGCGGGTTCCCCTCTATTTTCTATAACCAGCCTGGCAAAATTCACAGCTGGGGCTGCAACCTTCAGCTGTCATCTTCAGCAAGGTTGGTTATCAAGAGGGGTCCCCACGCTGTTTTTTTAAAGAATTATTTAAATAAATAATTTAAAAAAACGGCGTGGGGTCCCCCCCATTTTTGACAACCAGCCTTGCTAAAGCTCACAGCTGGGGGCTGGTATTCTCAGGCTGGTAAGGGGCCATGTATATTGACCCCCCCGGCCTAAAAATAGCAGCCCACAGCTGCCCAGAAAAGGCACATCTATTAGTTGCGCCAATTCTGGCACTTTGCCCGGCTCTTTCCACCTGTCCTGTAGCGGTAGCAAGTGGGGTTCATATTTGTGGGGTTGACTTCCACTGTTTAGGCACATCAGGGGCTCTCCAACCGCGCCATGGCATCCGATCTCAATTCCAGCCAATTTTGCATTGAAAAGTCAAATGGCGCCCCTTCCCTTCCAAGCTCTGCCATGCGCCCAAACAGTGGTTTACGCCCACATATAGGGTATCAACGTACTCAGGCCAAATTGTACAACAACTTTTGGGGTCCAATTTCTCCTGTTACCCTTGGTAAAATAAAAAGAAATTGGATCTAAAGTAAATTCTTTGTGAAAAATCGTTAAATGTTCATTTTTTTTAAAACATTCCAAAAATTCCTGTGAAGCACCAGAAGGGTTATTCAACTTATTGAATGAGGTTTTGAGCACATTGAGGGGTGCAGTTTTTAGAATGGTGTCACTTTTGGTTATTTTCTATCATATAGACCCCTCAAAGTGACTTCAAATGTGATGTGGTCCCTAAAAAAAATGGTGTTGTAAAAATGAGAAATCGCTGTTTAACTTTTAACCCTTATAACTTGCTTATTAATGTTACTTATTAAGTATTTTGTGTGACATATCTTGGTTATTTAAGGGCATGAAAATTCAAAGTTAGAAAATTGTGAAAGTTTTGCCAAATTTCCATTTTTTTCCCAAATAAACACAAGTCATATCAAAGAAATGTTACCATTTACCATGAAGTACAATATGTAATTAGAAAACAGTTGTCAGAATCACCGGGATCCGTTCAAGAGTTTCAGAGTTATTACCTCATAAAGGGACAGTGGTCAGAATTGTAAAAATTTGCCTGGTCATTAACAGGCAAACCACCCTCAGGGATAAAGGGGTTAAAGATATGACCAGGGACCATAATCAGAGATGCGATTGAGATTAATCAGAGAAAAAGATTCCTGGCTGCAATTATGAAGTGTATTTAGGTAAATGAAGTTGGCAATTGATATTGATAGTGGCATCACTATCAAACATTCTTTTCATAGAGCAAATATGACATATGAAAAGTTAAGGGGTTCCCAGAGAATGTAATAAAATGGCCTCCATCACATCTTTCAAATGGCAGCCTGCCCTACTTACATGACAGGATAGGCTGCAGTCTGAAGAAACACTGCTCCAGAGACCTTTGTGTCAGGTGACAGAGGAGCTGTATTGTAAGCACAAATACCTCCATGAGTTAGGGAGAAGTGTGTGACAGAAATATAGCTTCTCCTTAGTTGAGAGGGCATGGAGGAGTGAAGCTGGATAAAAAAATCCTTTGTGTTCAGTCAGCCGAGAAGATTTATTTCTTCTTCTGTCACACACTTTTTCTTGGCTTGCAGAGGAACTTGTGCTTTCAATACAGCTCTTGTCAGTTGACACACGGGTGTTAAGACTGCAGCCCCACTTTACATCTGACTAGGACAGGCTATGTTTGAGTTATGTAATGAGAGCCACAACATTACATTCCTGAAGAATCTCCTCTTTCAGTAAGATATCAAAGAATAGATAGGATAAATTTGTTAGCGCATTTGTACAAAAAGAAAATTTTGAAGAATTCGGGTAGGTGCACACGGTCAGTAAACGCTGCGGGTTGGACACTGCATATTTGTGCAGCGTCCAGATGTTACAGCATAGTGGATGGGATTTCAAGAAATCCCATGTCCGCTATGTGTCCAGAGACGCCCGCGGCTTACCTGGGGAGAAAGACATGTGGCGTGTCTTTCCAGACTGCAGCATGTCTATTTATCTTGTGGAGATGCGAGTCTCTGCAAGATATATTTAATCCATACAATGTATGTATTCAGTGAGCACATGCGGAATTATCTGCTCTCAATAGCTGGCAGTGCTTTGGACGGAGCGAACATGTGCTGCATCCAAAGCGCCGCCAATTACTGAATGTCTGCACATACCCTTAGTGAGGTAGTGATTATTGATGAGCGAATATACTCGTTACTTGAGATTTCTCGTGCATGCTCGGGGGTCCTCTGAGTATTTTTTAGTGCTCGGAGATTTAGTTTTTCTTGCCGCAGCTGAATGATTTACATCTGTTAGCCAGCATAAGTATATGTGGGGTTGCCTGGTTGCTAGGGAATCCCCACATGTAATCAAGCTGGCTAACAGATGTAAATCATTCAGCTGCGGGGATGAAAAGTAAATCTCCGAGCACTAAAAAATACTCGGAGGACCCCCGAGCGTGCTCGAGAAATCTCGAGTAACAAGTATATTCGCTCATCACTAGTAGTGATGCTACAGAATTTCAATAGGGTTCCAAATTCTTGTTTATGTAAATGTCTATTGTCTGTGAATCTCAAATTAGAGGTAAAAGATATTTCTCTCTGGTGTCAGAGATTGGCCAGAGAAACAGAATACACAAACAACAAGAATATAAAGAGTAAAAAAGAGTCTCTTGGTATAATGGCGTGCAATATTCCTATATTATAGTATAAGTTTGTTCCAATGATGTCCAATACAATATGACAATATAGAAAAACACATATTTTCCAGGGTTCACAACCAGTTGTGGTGGTTCAATTCTCTAAGATATCACACTTTATTCCATTGTCTGCCCTACCTTCTGCCCCAGTTGGCTCTAGTTTTATTCAAAATCTTTTTGAACTTCCCTCTTGTCTGCCATTCAGGAAGTAAGGGTATATGCACACAATTAGTAAATGCATGCGGATTCACCTGCGTTCAATAGACGTCAGTGTTTTGGATGCAGCAAACATGTGCTGCGTCCAAAGCGCTGTCAGTTCCAGACCATCTGCACATAATAGACAAACTGAGATATTAATCAGAACCAGGGGTGAACCTAGCCTCTGTGCTGCTTGAGGCGAAGTGCAGGACGGCGCCCCCCCCCCCCAGTGCATTTTTTTTAATCGGTAGGAATAAATCTGGTTCATACAGATTTATATCTATACTGTAAAAATGAGGACAATAATGGACATTTTAATTTAGAGAAATTACTAATACTGACCTGCAAAGCCATCCATAACCTGTCTCCTCCATATATCTCTTAACTAATCTCCTGATATCTTCCCTTATGTAATCTCTGGTCCTCCCAAGACCTCCTTCTCCTCCACACTTATTCGCTTCTCACCCAACCGCCTCCAAGACTTCTCCCAAATATCCCCCATCCTCTGGAATTCTTTGCCTCAACACGTCCGACTATCAACCACATTCGGATCCTTCAGACGGAACCTGAAAACCCACCTCTTCAGGAAAGCTTACAGCCTGCACTGACCCCTCTGCCTCCTCATTACTACCGGAGCTACCACCTCACCAACACCGGAGCTGCTGCAACCCACCCAACCTGCTGTCTCCTTCCCCACCATCCTGTAGAATGTAAGCCTGCAAGGGCAGGGTCTTCTCCCCTCTGGATCAGTCTGTCATTGTTAGTTTGTTTACTGTAAGTGATATCTGTAACTTGTATGTAACCCCTTATCATGTACAGCACCATGGAATCAATGGTGCTATATAAATAAATAATAATAATACTAAAAAAAAATGTCCAAATACAAGGATGTCAGTGCCATTACACACACATACAAAAACCTCACAGAAGAATCCAGAACAAGGATCATTAATGACAATGGCAGGCCTGGCACAAACATACAGATACACATGATGGCTGGCAGAGCGGTGGTCCTGTAGGCAGACACAGTACTGCATCCTTATTGCACAGGAGGCAGCACTGATTGCCAACCTATTATCTCTGGCTCATGCCTGGGCAGCTACAACGTGGGCGCTGCCAGGCACAAACTAGTCAGACATCAGTGGACATCACCATGCAGCACCGTCCATACACCACACGGAACAACCTGCAGTCTGGGCATCACACTAAGCTGGTAAAATGATGCGTCTTCCCCAACAGACCACGTCTCCTTTTCCTGAAACACTAAGCCAATCACAAGCGCTGCATACGGGGCTGTCCAGAGCTAATAGCAGGGGCCTTCCTATTGGGTTGAGTAAGGGATGTGAGAGCGGGAAGGTGGACGAGCGCAACCGACACCCAGGAAAAACATGGCTGAATGCCTGTATGTACCGAGGGGCAGCATTGGATGTAGTGTGTATGTTATGGGCAATCAGTCCTGCAGCAGATGCGTATGTGAAAAGGACAATGCATCCTGCACCAGGGCATACAAAGTGATCATGGGGCCCCAAAGCACAAGCTCTTATTAGTCCCCCGCCCCCCCCCAAAAAAAAAAATTGTCCGGGTCACATAGGTACATATCTCACAACTTTGCTGCCATTACAAAGTAATTTTCCTCCCATTAAAGCCCCCAGATTCCTCTTTCATTGCCCCCATAAAGTAGGATGCCAACAAAGGTGCCCCGCAAACACTATGACCTCCCACAGTGATTCCTCCACACGCACAGTATGATAACCTTACTGTACCCCCTCAACTATCCCGCCACAGTATGATCCCCAACTGTGAGCCCCATACGGCCCTCCATAATGTATAAAGGAACTATGCTTTGTCAGATCCTATGATTGCCATTTGCTCCTCCTTTTGCCACACTTCTTTCTGGATGATGCAACATTTCTACTTGTGGAGAGTGACATGTGAAGCCTAGCATGTCAGATTGGGGAGGCCTAAAAGCCAGTTATGCTCCTCTGGGAATATAAATATGCAAATTGTCTCTTCAGAGAGAAAGAGAACCTGAACTCTAGCCCCATCTATTCGAAGCAGAGATCCAAAAAGTCAATAATGACTCTTCACAGAGCTTTGCATTATGACTTAGGATACAAAACAAACCAGAACTACAAAGTATAAGATCTGATTTGGCTAGGTGAGAGGCTCTGGACTGGAATCTAAGGGATTTCTCCTTGTGGAGAGTGACATGTCAAGCCTGGCAGGTCAGAGTGAGGAGACTTAAAAGCCATGCAAACTTCTCTGGGAATATAAATATGCAAATTGTCTCTTCAGAGAGAAAGAGGACTTGAGAGGTGAGAGGCTCTGAACTAATGGGCATTATAGTTCAAGTCCTCTTTCTCCCTGAAGAGACAATTTGTTAGGGTTTTGCGGCTATAATTTTGAATGGAAAACGTGGGGACTCATATCCATTCGTAACTGGACTAATAGAAGTAGATGCAAGGAACATCTTCAGCCTATATATGCCACTAATGCTGACAAGGTAAAGGTGAAAAAAGGATTCAGTTATGTAGCAACCATTTTTAACAGAGATAAGCAACTGCATTGTCTTCTATTTCTTCATCATTTTGAGTCATTGATCTCTCTTTCTTTCCCATGAGAAATGACTACTAACAGTACAGACTAAAGCCGACTGTCTGACTTTACAAACTCAATAAACACATACTTTCAAAGATGAACTTTCTGTGAACCATAAAATATTTGTGTCAAGAAGAAGATATTTCCAATATGATTAATTTCATGAAGTATTTGATATGTAGAGAATGTTGAAAAGTTACTTATGGATAATATTTGACATCCTCTTAGGCCTCTTTCACACTAGTGTTGTGCACTGCACGTCGCTATGCGTCGTTTTGTAGAAAAAACGCATCCTGCAAAAGTGCTTGCAGGATGCATTTTTTCTCCATAGACTTGTATTAGCGACGGATCGCGACGGATTGCCACACGTCGCAACCGTCGTGCGATGGTTGCGTCGTGTTGCGTCGGTCCGTCGCCACCAAAAAACGTTGCATGTAACGTTTTTTGGTGCGTCGTGTCCAGCATTTCCGACCGCGCATGCGAGACCGGAACTCTGCCCCCTCCTCCCCGCACCTTACAATGGGGCAGCGGATGCGTTGAAAAACTGCATCCACTGCCCCCGTTGTGCGGCGCTTGCACGGTATTCGTCGGTATGTCGCAACGTTGCATTGCATCAGCAATATATCTGCTGAAGAAATATATGGCAGCAGATTTCATATGGAATTCAGCAGAAAAATAATTTTTGTATTCCTTGCTTTGAACTCAGAGGAAAATGTAGGTGCAGTGTTGACCTATATAATTATATAAGCACTATTAAGGCTTTACTAAACAACAATTATAGGTTGATAACTGTGAGAACATTATAGTGTCCATTTTTTATATATTAATGATTAATCAACCTAATGCCATATGCCCTGTTCACACTGGGTTTATGCATTGCTTCCAGGGATTCTGTCTAAGTCTCAATAAACCGGAATTCAGATTAACCCCCATCAGAACTATAGACTGCTATGCAATAGCATAGCTAACCAGGGGCAAAGGGGGCCCTGGGCACTGCGCTCTGAGGGGCCCATACGTAGCTACGTTACTGTTAACTGTATTGTCGCATTCAGCTCACCCATACAATTAAACTCTGTGACAGAGCAGGGAGACTCAATGTCCCTGCACTGCTGCCAGACCTTTATGGGGCCCCCACACCCATCATCACAAGTTCAACTGTATCAGCTGGATACCAACACAGTTGAAAGCAATGATGAGAGACAGTGTCACACTTCCTCTCCCATCATTCCCCCCCTGCGTCTAATGTCACTGACACAGACACTGACTGCAGGCGTGATAACAGCACTACATGGTGCCCGCTGTGCTGAGATGTGCGGGTGCTTGGAACAGCGGGGGAATGACGAGCAGTGGGAGAACGAGGAGGAGATGTAAGTATTGTATTTTATTTAAATGGAGAGTGCATTATACTGTATCAAGGCCTATGAGGAGTGTATTATATTATACAAAGGCCTATGGGGAGTGCATTATACTATATAGAGGCCTATGGTGACTGCATTATGCTATATAGCGGCCTATGGGGACTGCATTATACTATATAGAGGGCTATGGGGAGTATATTATATTAGGGATTATGGGGAGTGCATTACACTACGGAGGATCATGGGGAGTGCATTATACTATATAGAGGCCTATGAGGAGTGCACTGTACTATATAGAGGTCTATGAGGAGTGCACAGTATACTATACGGAGGACTATGTGGTGCATTATACTATATGGAGGCTATTTAGGGAGCCATCATGCAGTGTGGGGATTACAGTGAGGGTGCCATTATACAATGAGGGGCCATCATACCGTGTGGGAGCTAATGTGGGGTCTTGGTACATCATACAGTCTTAGAGCCATCAAATAGTTAGGGGCCTACTAAAGGATCAGTATACTGTATGAGAGCATCATACTCTGTAGGTTGAGAGTGGGGACATTATTAAAAGTTGAGGAAAAAAGAAAAATTGTTCCAGCTTCTTAAAAGTCCAAAGTTTTAACTTTCAGAAAACAATGCACAAGCTCAAGGACACCTTGAGTGTTTGAAACATGTTGCCGCATACGCCTGTGTGCATTGTTTCTTGCAATGATATTTTAAATATTTTGAACAGTAAAACTTTGGACTTTTAAGAAGCTGGAATCATTTTATTCCCTCAATTGTTGTACGTGTGGCTGCACTGAAACAAAGTGAAAAATTTAAAGGGGTCTGAATACTTTTCGTACCCACTGTATAAGCCTCTAGCTACTAAAAGTGCAGAAGGGTCAACTCATCTTGAGATGAAACCATGTTTTATAAGGGAACTCAAATGTACAAAATTTGCACATCAAAAAGAGAGTCATGTGATACAGCAATAACTAGCATATACAGAATATAATATAAATATACAGTAGGTACGGAAAGTATTCATACCCCTTTACATTTTTCACTCTTTGTTTCATTGCAACCATTTGGTAAATTCAAAAAAAGTTATTTTTTTTCATTAATGTACACTCTGCACCCCATCTTGACAGAAATGTAAAAATTTTTTTTGCAATTTTTAAAAAAAAGATAAACTGAAATATCACATGGTCATAAGTATTCAGACCATTTGCTCAGTATTGAGTAGAAGCACCCTTTTGAGCTAGTACAGCCATGAGTCTTCTTGGGAATGATGTTGTAAGGGGGACGACCGTACCGCGGGTACCTGCTTGCCGGGGCCGGAACTGTCAAGGCTGCATCCCCTGTTGCCTGGGGAAAGCATCAGCAAGCTGGACCTTCCACCTGACTGAGGGGGGCGGGGGCGGGGAGATAAAAGGAGAAAGCGCACGCAGCAGAGGAGTTTGGCGCCAACCCACAGAGAGGTGATCGGCGCGCTCTGCTTCCCCTTCCCCAACCGAGCACCGGCAGTGTAACAGCCCTCATCAACTACAAAGGGATCGCACCAGAGAAAGAGGGACTACTGCGCTCAGAGAAGCTGTGTCTTCAGCAGCAGCCAGGGAAAGAAGTGCTCCGTCCTGGGAGTACCAGCCAAGCGCAGGTCAGCATCCGTCGTCTCCCGCCTCCAGCCGTGGGGACCAGAGAGAAGGAGACTTGCAGTGTGAGCCCGGTGACTACCAGAGAACAAGTCCGTGAGTACAGCGCACGTACTACATAAGAGTGACCGGGAACTGGACAGACACTTGCACCCTGACTTTTACCAGTATATATTTGCTGAGCCACGTTGGGCTTGTACAGGACTGTGACCCGTGCCCAAGCACCGCCACTGCTGACAGAGACTGCAAGGAGAGACAAGCAGGGTGCCCGTTGGTCACCACAGAGCGAGGTGTTGAATGTACCAAGCTAGTGAGTACTATGTGCGTGCTGCCAGAGAGAGATAGGGTGCAGGACTGTTTGTTGCTGCCCACATTGCCGGATGTTGCCACACCGTTCGACCAGGACGCTGGCGGCATTGTCTGCATTAGCCGCAGCCACTTATGGACTAGGGGCCCAGCGGAAGGTACCAGAAACCGACCACTGCCACCAGAAGACAGACCACTGTTATCAGCAGGACCTTCTTGGACAAGCACCGCTCCAGCTGTTGTCGGCGCTACTGACTTTCAAGGAGCATCTACAGTCGGAGATACTTCTGACACGATAAGTGTACAACAGAACTGCCGTTACCTTGTTCATTATCTCTGCGTATTGTTTACACCTGAACTGTTTATTCCTTGTTTAACCCTTTACCTCCCTGTGAAGAGTATTTCCCCTGTTATTAAACTTGTTAACCCTTGCTCTGCCTCCTGTCTGTCACTGCATCCGGCAACCTGCTCACAATGCAACAAGTTTTTCACACCTGGATTTGGGGATCCTCTGCCAATCTTAATTGCAGATCCTCCTCAGTTCCCTCAGGTTGGATGGTGAATGTTGGTGGACAGCCAATTTCAGGTCTCTCCAGAGATGCTCAATTGGGTTAAGGTCAGGGCTCTGGCTGGGCCAGTCAAGAATGGTCACAGAGTTGTTCTGAAGCCATTCCTTTGTTATTTTAGCTGTGTGCTTAGGGTCATTGTCTTGTTGAAAGGTGAACCTTCAGCCAAGTCTGAGGTCCAGAGCACTCTGGAAGAGGTTTTCATCCAGGAGATTGCTGTACTTGGCCGTATTCATGTTTTGTTCAGTGGCAACCAGTCGTCCTGTCCTTGCATATATATGCATATACAGCTCTGGCAAAAGTTAAAAGACCACTGCACAGTTATATAAAAATCAGCTTCTCTACATGTCTGACAGCCATTCCATTCCAGTGTCAGTTGAATTCCAACCAGAGTACACCTCATTCTACTTCATGTGCTTCTGATTAGGTGATCACCTGAACCAAATCTTATTTAATGGGAGAACATTGTAGAGGCTGGGGCCAAGTCACACCAGCAATTCCTCCACCCCTCATGCTCCTCCTCATCCTTCATCTCCGATGTGTTATCTCACAGGACATCGTCCACATCAGCCAGAAGCTGTAAGCTCTGCACTGCAGCACTGTCTCAGCGAAGCGGCAACAGGCTCTGCTAAAGCTAATTTGTCTAGGAGACAAACCACACACCGCGGTAGAAGAAACTTAAAGGAATAACTTAAAGAATTTCCTTAAAGGAATAACAGACCCGAAAGATCTGTGGCTTTTGCTGCTGAACCTCCAACCAGTCATGATCGTGTGTGATAATGGGCGTAATCTGGTGGCGGCTGTGAAGCTTGGCAAGCTCACACACATACAATGCTTGGCATATGTGCTCAACTTGATATTTCAGTGGTTTCTTAAAATATGCCCAGATTTGCTTGAGCTTCTGGTCAAGGTACGCCACGTCAATGCCCATTTCCGCAAGTCAGATACAGCTGCTGCCACTCTGGCAATGCTGCAGCAGCACAAGCAAGTGCTAGCTCACTGACTGGTGTGGCTGTAACTCAACACTGCAAATGATGGCAAGGCTTTGTGAACAGACGAGGCCAGTGGTTGAGTACCAGCTCCAAAACGCCCTTTGGCATTCTGGTCAGCCTCCGCATATAACAACTGAAGAGTGGGAATTGGTGTCTGAGATTTGTGTGGTTCTCCAAGACTTTGAGGACTCCACAAAGATGGTGAACGGTGATGGTGAACGTACTCATCTCATCTGCTCAGTGCAGATTGAGTATCAATGAGGAGGTGGACGCTAAGGAGGAGAAAGACTAAGAACAGGAGTTGGTGGCTCACTCAACAGAGGCTAGTAGTCACACAACTTTCGTCCCGTCTCTCCGTGGATGGGCTGAGGATGGGAATGAGGAGGAAGAGACAGAGGAGATGGAGAGTCGTCACATATGGCTGACTCTATGTACCACTGCCTTTCCCATAAACCTTGTGTTACATTCATCTTGGCCAAAAAAGAGCACTGGTTGTTCACCCTGCTAGACCCACCCTACAAGGAGAACTTTGCATCTCTTCTTCCTGAGGTGGTGAGGTCTTTAAAGGTCTTTACCAGAAGGTCATTGTGGAACATATGTTGAAAAAATACCCATCAGACAATGCTAGCGGCAGCAGGCAAGCTTCATTGCCCAAACAAGGAGGAGAAGCCAAGGAGACACACAGCAGAGGCACTGCCCTGCCACTAGTGCTTTATCTGAGTGTGTATTTAGTGATGCCGGGGGAGGGGCCATAATAGACTGGCGCTTTCATCTGTCAACAAAAAATGCAGACAGGCTCACTCATAAAAAAGAACAAAGCCTGGATTAGCCCACACTTTCCACACCACCAGATGACAGCAGCACATAATGTGTTTGTAATGTTCAATATTTTAATGAGGCCTGCCAGTTGCTGTCTTTCAGGGGTGTATGGATAACCCTCCTCATAATTTCTGTCTGGCTTTGCACTTTCTGCAAAGCCTTTATAACCGTATAAGTACTAGAAGTGAAAGAACTAATCAAGGTTTGGTTAGGTTCAGCGAACGTTCCAATGTTCGCTGAACAGTTTGTCTAACGTACCTAAGCCCCATTGAATTCAACGGGAAGCAAAACCAAACATATAGAAAACACCTTAAAGGGGAGGAAAAGCTTCCCAAACAGCTCAAATTAGGGGCAGACAGCATGAAAAGTGGCATCAATTGACCCAGAGTACAAATAGTATAATTGTGCAGCATGGATGCATGATACAGGGCTTGAACCAGGATTTCTAGCTTAAACATTGATCAGTAACAGGTAGTGAGTGACAGGTGTAGGTCTGGTGTGCTGAGATGTCTGCAAAATTCAGGCAACACAAATGAAGGAGACCTAACTTGGAGTCCAAACGTTTGCAAAAAATAGGGGCAGACACCAGGAAAAACGGCATCAATTGACCCACAGTAGAAATTTGATAATGGAAAATCAGCAGTCAGCCATGTGCTAAGTATGAAGTATCAGCGTCTGGGTCAGCATTAAGAGCTTTGAATTTTCAAATAAGATGAAGTGGGTGGGGCACAGTGTAAGCTGCCTTGCTGGGAGCCCTGATACCTCATGCAACAGCTCAAAGTGTTTTTTTTCTCAGCCACACTCAGGGGGCACAAATATCAGCTTGGAAGAGCAATAATGTTAGAAAAATGTAAGGACAGTAACACAAGTAGTTGAATAAAAGTAAGGGAGCCCTACTGCTACAGGCAACACATGTGAAGGAGACCCAACTTGGAGTGCAAACATTTCAAAAAATTATTGCCACAAATCGCTAAAGTGGCATCAATTTCCACAGGGTAAAAACAGTATAATGGGCCTCTGACACCCCTTCAACAACAGGCAACCCACCAGATGGAGACCCATCTTGGAGTGTAAACTAGTGATGAGCCAGTATACTCGTTGCTTGGGTTTTCCCAAGCACGCTCGGGTGACCTCCGAGTATTTGTTATTGCTCGGAGATATAGTTTTCATCGCCTCATTTGCATGATTTACTGCTTCCAGATACGCTGAATACATTTGGGAATTCCCTAACAACCAGGCATTCCTCATGTTTTCAGCGTATCTGGAAGCCGTAAATCATGCAACTGAGGCAATGAAAACTATATCTCTGAGAAATAACAAATACTCGGAGGTCACCCGAGTGTGCTCTGGAAAACCCGAACGAGTATACTCGCTCATCACTAGTGCAAACATTTCTAAAAATCGTAGTCATACACCACTGAAGTGGCATAAATTTCCCTAGAGCAGAAATAGTATAATGGGGCTCTGACACCCCTTCCACTACAGGCAACCCACCAGATGGAGACCCAATTTGAAGTGCAAACATTTCTAAAAATCATAGTGATACACCACTGAAGTGGCATCAATTTCCCTAGAGCAGAAATACTATAATGGGGCTCTGACACCCCTTCCACTACAGGCAACCCACCACATGGTATGGTGGAGTGTTGGTTACTGTAGGTTATAGGCTTGTTGGATAAGGTGGTTCTTCAGGTTCTTTTAAAAGGTTTCTATGCGTGATATATATAGTGACCCCACGGGCGTGGTTCGGTTGACGGACTGCACGACACACAATGGGATGGTAAAGCGGTGAGGAAGGCCCTACCAATAGTGAAATGAGGAATGGTCACCACATGCTCAAACCTGAGCCTGACCCTGCACTCCCCTAATGCTTTAAGTGGGTCCTTCCCCCAACCGCCATCAGGAACCTTGTCCCTCACTGTCACCTTACACTGCCCTGGCTGGTGCATTGGCCGGCAAGAGCACTAGCCTCACCACTGCAGATAGTACGAAATGGGGTAATAACACAACGTAGCTTTACAGATTCCTCTGATGCAAAGCACCGCACAGCAGAATAAAGGCACCAGGATTATGAACTCACGAAACCAGCTGATAAACCACAGCAGCCAGCAAGCTTCTTACTCCAGGCTTGGTCACTGTAGACTGCTCTATCACCGACAGTCAGCTGATGCATCAGGTGACCATCTAAAGGATGGTGGGAGTGGTCACCACCCACATCAGCTGGCCTAACAACTCTGCAGTTGCAACAGATTGCTATGGAGGGAAACTGATTTTAACCCCCCTGGTCCTGAAAGGAAAAAAGCTTCATTTAAATCATAGTGGAACCACAGCTGTCACGAATCCAAAAATGGATCATGACAGTTCCCATGGTAGTTGAGAGTATGATATCTTGGGATAGAGAGTTTCAGAGTAGAGGGGATGTACAGGAGAAATCTAGTATGCGATTGTGAGAAGATTAGTAGAGATGAGCAAACCTTTTTAGGTTTGGTTCAGTTCGATTTGCCGAACGTTTAGACGTTCGCCGAACAGTTCGACAAATGTACCCGAACCCCATTCAATTCAATGGGAGGCAAAACCAAATGTACACACATGGTCAAAATTGTTGGTACCCCTTGTTTAATGACAGAAAAACCCACAACGGTGACCGAAATAACTTGAATCTGACAAAAGTAATAATAAATCAAAGATCTATGAAAATGAACAAATGAAAGTCAGACATGTCTTTTCAACCATGCTTCCACAGAATAAAAAAAAAAATAACACAGAATAAAAAAAAAATTAAACTCATGAAAGCCCTGATTGGCTGCCGGAATGTACGCACATTAAGTTATTAAAGAAAAAAAAGAAAAAAAAAATACAGTCTGCCGTTAGTGTTGAGCGATACCGTCCGATACTTGAAAGTATCGGTATCGGAAAGTATCGGCCGATACCGGCAAAGTATCGGATCTAATCCGATACCGATACCCGATACCAATACAAGTCAATGGGACTCAAGTATCGGACGGTATTCCTGATGGTTCCCAGGGTCTGAAGGAGAGGAAACTCTCCTTCAGGCCCTGGGATCCATATTAATGTGTAAAAGAAAGAATTAAAATAAAAAAATATTGCTATACTCACCTCTCCGACGCAGCCTGGACCTTACCGAGGGAACCGGGAGCCTTCTTTGCTTAAAATGCGCGCGTTTCCTGCCTTCCGTGACGTCACGGCTTGTGATTGGTTGCGTGCCGCCCATGTGGCCGCGACGCGACCAATCACAGCAAGCCGTGACGTAATTTTCAGGTCCTGAATGCCTAATTCATAATTCTAGGCATTCAGGACCTGAAAATTACGTCACGGCTTGCTGTGATTGGTCGCGTCACGGCCACATGGGCGGCACGCAACCAATCACAAGCCGTGACGTCACGGAAGGCAGGAAACGCGCGCATTTTAAGCAAAGAAGGCTCCCGGTTCCCTCGGTAAGGTCCAGACTGCGTCGGAGAGGTGAGTATATCCCTATTTTTTATTTTAATTCTTTATTTTACACATTAATGTTGTTTCGATACCGATACCCGATACCACAAAAGTATCGGATCTCGGTATCGGAATTCCGATACCCGCAAGTATCGTCCGATACCCGATACTTGCGGTATCGGAATGCTCAACACTATCTGCCGTTCCTCTGATGTAAACACCCCCTCCCCTCATTATCCACGTCCTCTCGTCACCCCCGCTCATCATACAGCACCAGTATCGTAGCCAAAGTAATAACAAAACCATTAGTGGAAATGCAATGATTTACCAAACTATGAATGAAATTTGCTGACTTTGAGTGAAAATGCTTGTGAAACCGAACACGAATCTGAATGTGCTATGTTTGTGCCGAATTTTAGATTGGCGACCGTTTTCCGAACAAGATGGCTCGTCTCTGCTCATAACAAACATCAAAAGTGACTAGCTAGTATATTCCTAATGATTAATCGCTGTGGGACGTGATCTAACTTATTTTTCTTTCTTTTAGACTCTCAACTAGTGATGCCCCTTGTTTCACTGTGGCTGAAAGTGAGCATAATCCCCTAATGGAGGGCAATAATTTGCTTTGGTTTTCCTATACACTAATCTGGAGGACGTCAATTAAATTCCATTATGTTTATTTATATGCACTTGCACTAATGCTTAGGACCTGATTCGGTCTTAGAACCTAGACATAACTTCATCTTCATTCAGGACATTCAGTCACTAACGCACATTTGACCTGAACTTTTCTTCAGCCACTCGCTCACTAGGAGTTAGCTGTTCTCTCTAGTGAATGGCACGTCCTGCATTTTTCCTGCCTCTAGTCACACCTCTGAGACCACAGAATCCGAGGTAGACTATTCATCATCAACCTTGTGGTTAAACACGCCCCTTTTAATCGGATTGATCAACCTCCAGTACGCTCCTTTTCCCCCGCACCTGACCTGACACACCTAGCACTGTCCGATTGGTTGGACAACTGCACACTAGACACTCTACTATTTTTCATTTGGTTGGCTGGCAACACCCCCCTAAATTCCTGCAGTACGCAGTTTTTCCAACATCTGGATGGTACATATAGATAGCTCATGATCTTTTCTGTTATATATCATTGGTCACAAAGATGAGGTGCCTACTTCTTATTGTATACCTAACTTTTATCTTATGTTCACCTGAATATTCCACACTAGGGGGCACGCATGTGATAAGTTCCAATTTATTGCTGTCACTTTTTACTCTCTGCACTGATTACACAAGCACTCAGTTATGCTATATGCACTTACTTGTCTCCTTGAATTATCACCACTGTCATCTTGAATTTGGCGTTGTATATTCATTTATTCCCATTCCCCAATTTTTTTCTCATTCCCTGACTTTTCTTCCCCCTTTTCCCTTCCCTTCCTTTTTCACTCTCCCCTCCATTTCCTCTTGTTTTCCCTTGTTCTTCTTTTATATTATTATTTTCTCAATTTAATTTTTTTTTTTAATTTTCCTTTTAACTATTTTCTTCTATCCCTTTTCTGCTACCCTTGAGAGAGAATGAACATAGCTTCACAATAGGTTAGATTGGGATGACTTCTAGGCCTGAGATATACAGACATTAATATACTGTATCCTCTTTTTCAAAATTGAGGTATATGAATGATGTTCTGTTTTCTTTTTTTGTGCAGTTGCTTATTTTTTTAATAGACTGATGAAGGTCTTGTGTTGACCAAAATGTCTATATTTTGTTTCTGGATATTCCGCACCTAATAAATCAATCCTTTTGAGCATATTTATTGAGTCCTATTGAATTTGTCATCATATTATTATCATTTTTTTTTACTTTTGAAAAAAACCCTACCTTTGAGACTAACTCTAAGCCTAAACCGAAGTTCAGCCCTAACCCTAAACCAAACTCTAACCCCAAAATTAAGCCCAATCCCAACCCTAACCTTAAACCTGATCCTAACCCTAAGCCCAAGCCTAGGCCTAACCATACTCCTAACCATAATGGCAAAGAATTAAAGAAATAAAGGTGGTAACACAGGGGTGGTGGTGGGGATTTACTAATTATTGGGCTTTTGATCACTGTGATAGGGCTGGGGAATGCTGGAGGTACCGTGGGGGGCTTGAGGACACCATTTCTCTCTCCTCTGACATGGTATTGATTTTAATACCGGATCACACTTTTTTTACGTGATAGCCATTATTCACTGAATACTGTGATTGGGAACTGGAAAAAACTGTTCTGATCGTGTTCTCTAGTGTCTTAGCTAACTCTGGTCGCTGAGACCCCAGAGATATTCAGATTATGGGGGGCACTATTCACTTTGCCCCAATAACCATTTAAAACAGCGATGAGGGAATAAGGCCCCTTAGTGGCCACTGTTTTAATGCTTACAGGCGGTCCTTAAGGGGTTAAGCGACAAAAACATTTACTGCATTGAATAATCATTAAAAATATAAATTTTAGTAAAAGGAGTTGCACATTCTTTTTTTATCGTAACAAATATGATAATGGGATCTGATTTTGTGTCACTTATTAACCCCCTGCCTCTGCAGTCAATTTTTTACATTTATTTTTGCAATTTTCCTTCCCCTTCTTCAAGAACCATAGCATTTTTATTTTCCAATCAACATAACCATATGAGGGCTTGTTGTTTTGAGAGACAAATTGTGGTTTTGAATGACACTATCCATTTTATTATAGATTTTACAAAATTTGTATTTTATTTAAGTGGTGCAAAAAAATCAGAAGTATGTAAGAAGTAAGATTTTTATTTTTCAATGCAGGTGTGTGAGGGCTTATACAGTGATGAGCAAAACAATAGCA
Source organism: Ranitomeya variabilis (assembly GCF_051348905.1). Taxonomy (NCBI): domain Eukaryota; kingdom Metazoa; phylum Chordata; class Amphibia; order Anura; family Dendrobatidae; genus Ranitomeya; species Ranitomeya variabilis. The sequence continues at coordinate 818,560,785 of NC_135232.1, read as the reverse complement.
ATGTTTTGAACGTTTGACTTTCAGGCTCCATATTTTACTATCCACTACTGCTTCAAATGTGAGATTTCCATCATTTTCTAGACAATCATCTTGGCTATCTTATACATAAATTTAATTTGCAACTATTTAGCATATGCATTGTTACTGTTTTGCCCCTGGTAGTGGAAAAAATGTTTTCTTCCTGAATACTACAAATTACAACCTGTTTTCACATTCCCTAATAGATCAGTGTGTTATTAATTTGACTCCCATGTAAAAGGTCACTCGTTCGAATCAAGGAGCAGACATATAGAAGATTTTCCAAGAAAAGAGAAACAGCATGATCCAGCTTATCGATAGTGGTCTTTCTGCCAAGAGTATTGCCAAACTGCATCATGTGAGTGCCATGATAGGTGAGGAAATACGAAATAAAGTCCGTTCTTTCATTCAAAAGCCAAGAGCTGGATGTCCAGGCAAAATATCAAAGTCAATAAGTCGGATCATCGCAAGGTCTATCAGTTCTGGTACGACAACCACAGGAGTGGAGGTGGCTCGTATGCTTCATAATTGTGAGATCACAAACGTCCATGCAAGCACCAGGCAAAGCATGTTTCACAAGTCTGGAATGGTCGAAAAAAGGTGATGAAGCATCAACTTCAATATTGTCATAAGAAGCATTGGTTTGAGTTTGCAGTAAAGTACACAAAGTAGACAGTAGAAAATTGGTATGATATGGGGTTGTTTCACAGCCAAAGGCATTGGATACTTGACCAGGATTGATGGTGGTCTCAGTGCTGAGCTATATTTAAGTATTTTACAAGACAAATTACTTTGTACACTAGAGTACTATGAGTATGAAAAGGACAACATAATGTTCCAACAGGACAACAACATGAAGCATACATCGAGATTGGCATAGAAATGGTTCAATGACAATGAAGTAGAGGTGCTGGATTGGCCCCCATAGTCCCCAGACCTCAACCCAATCGAACACTTGGGGGAAAAGTTGACGAAATAGCTGTATACATACCCAAGTAAGTCGACCAGTATGCACCAACTTTGTGAACGTGTAGAAGAGACCTTGGATCAGATTTCAGTTAAGAGATGCATGAATCTGATTGAGATCATGCCCAAAAGGATTCAAGCAGTCATGAAAGCCAAAGGTGGTTTTACAAAATACTAACAAAATAAAAAAAATTGAAACTTAGATTTTCAGGAGCAAAACAGTAACAATGCATTGACATGAGAAGAATCATCATAACTAATCATGTGCTAAATAGTTGCAAGTTAAATTTAGGTATGAAATATCCAAAATGATTGTCTATAAAATGACGGTAGTCTCACAGTCTCACATTGGAAGCAGTAATGGATGGAGGAGCTTGAAAATCAAAGTTGAAATCATTGTTACTCTCACGCTCATCACTGTATATATACAGTACAGACCAAAAGTTTGGACACACCTTCTCATTTAAAGATTTTTCTGTATTTTCATGACTATGAAAATTGTACATTCACACTGAAGGCATCAAAACTATGAATTAACACATGTGGAATTATATACTTAACAAAAAAGTATGAAACAACTGAAACTTATGTCATATATTCTAGGTTCTTCAAAGTAGCCACCTTTTGCTTTGATGACTGCTTTGCACAGTTTTGGCATTCTCTTGATGAGCTTCAAGAGGTAGTCACCGGGAATGGTTTTCACTTCACAGGTGTGCCCTGTCAGGTTTAATAAGTGAGATTTCTTGCCTTATAAATGGGGTTGGGACCATCAGTTGTGTTGTGCAGGAGTCTGGTGGATACACAGCTGATAGTCCTACTTAATAGACTGTTAGAATTTGTATTATGGCAATGAAAAAGCAGCTAGGTAAAGAAAAACGAGTGGCCATCATTACTTTAAGAAATGAAGGTCAGCCAGTCTGAAAAATTGGGAAAACTTTGAAAGTGTCCCCAAGTGCAGTGGCAAAAACCATCAAGCGCTACAAAGAAACTGGCTCACATGATGACCGCCCCAGGAAAGGAAGACCAAGAGTCACCTCTGCTTCTGAGGATAAGTTTATCCCAGTCACCAGCCTCAGAAATCGCAGGTTAACAGCAGCTCAGATTAGAGACCAGGTCAATGCCACACAGAGTTCTAGCAGCAAACACATCTCTACAACAACTGTTAAGAGGAGACTTTGTGCAGCAGGCCTTCATGGTAAAATAGCTGCTAGGAATCCACTGCTAAGGACAGGCAACAAGCAGAAGACTTGTTTGGGTAAAAAACACAAGGAAAGGACATTAGACCAGTGGAAATCTGTGCTTTGGTCTGATGAGTCCAAATTTGAGATATTTGGTTCCAACCACCGTGTCTTTGTGCGATGCAGAAAAGGTGAACGGATGGACTCTACATGCCTGGTTTCCACCGTGAAGCATGGAGGAGGAGTTGTGATGGTGTGGGGGTGCTTTGCTGGTGACACTGTTTATTCAAAATTGAAGGCATACTGAACCAGCATGGCTACCACAGCATCTTGCAGCGGCATGCAATTCCATCCGGTTTGCGTTTAGTTGGACCATCACTTATTTTTCAACAGGACAATGACCCCAAACACACCTCCAGGCTGTGTAAGAGCTATTTGACCAAGAAGAAGAGTGATGGGGTGCTACGCCAGATGACCTTGCCTCCACAGTCACCAGACCTGAACTCAATCGAGATGGTTTGGGGTCAGCTGGATCACAGAGTGAAGGCAAAAGAGCCAACAAGTGCTACGCATCTCTGGGAACTCCTTCAAGATTATTGGAAGACCATTCCCGGTGACTACCTCTTGAAGCTCATCAAGAAAATGCCAAGAGTGTGCAAAGCAGTCATCAAAGCAAAAGGTGGCTATTTTAAAGAACCTAGAATATAAGAAATATTTTCAGTTGTTTCACACTTTTTTGTTAAGTATATAATTCCACATGTGTTAATTCATAGTTTTGATGCCTTCAGTGTGAATGTACAATTTTCATAGTCATGAAAATACTTTAAGATCTTTAAATGAGAAGGTGTGTCCAAACTTTTGGTCTGTACTGTATATTTTAGAAGCATTTATACTTTACCATTTATTCCTCTTAGAGATTTGAGCCTGATATCTTCTGATCACTTATAATATATAGTATATGCAACAGTATCACATTATACAGTATAGTATAAATCATTGTTTCTTATGAAGTTCAGATTGTGGCTGCGCTTCACAGGAGTAGAAAATGGTAGTGACAGGGGACTTTATCAGACACGGTTACCCTTCTGTGACCCACATTTATGTCGTGGGGGGCCAAAGGGAGCTGGGTCTAAGGGTATGTGCACACGTTGCGGATTTGGCTGCGGATCCTCAGCGGATTTGGCCCTGCGAATCCGCAGCAGTTTTCCATGTATAGTACCATGTAAACCTATGGAAAACCAAATCCGCAGTGCACATGCTGCGGAAAATACCGCGCAGAAACGCAGTGGTTTATTTTCCGCAGCATGTCATGTTTTGTGCGGATTCTGCAGCGTTTTACACTTATTCCATAATAGGAATCTGCAGGAGTAAAAACACAGGCGAAATCCGCACAAAATCTGCACAAAATCCGCAAGGAATCCGCAACATGTGCACATACCCTAACAGTAAATATTTTCCAAATCACAGTGTAAAATTACATTTTGTTCAACCATACCACTAAACCATGCTCCTTTTAATAATTTTCCAGCATTACTTGATGAAAAAGGTAACAATCTTACATGGGCTTCACAAGAATGCTTACTTATCGGCTGTTTAACCCCTTCCCGACCCATGACGCCACGTAGGCGTCATGAAAACCCGTGCCAATCCGACCCATGATGCCTATGTGGCGTCATGGAATGATCGCGTCCCTGCAGATCGGGTGAAGGGGTTAACTCCGATTTCACCCGATCTGCAGAGACAGGGGGAGTGGTGCTTCAGCCCAGGGGGGGTGGCTTCACCCCCCCCGTGGCTACGATCGCTCTGATTGGCTGTTGAAAGTGAAACTGCCAATCAGAGCGATTTGTAATATTTCACCTGAAAAACTGGTGAAATATTACAATCCAGCCATGGCCGATGCTGCAATATCATCGGCCATGGCTGGAAACACTAATGTGACCCCCCCACCCCACCGATCGCCCCCCCAGTGCTCCGTTATGGGGTCCGGTCCCCTCGGTCATGTGCTCCGCTGCCCCGTGCTCCTGCCCGCTCCCCCCGTGCTGCTATGCCACCCCCCTGTGCTCCGACGCCCCCCCCGTGCCCCGATCTCCCCCCCTTATACTCACCGAGGCTCCCGGTGTCCGTCCGCCTCCTCGCTGGGCGCCGCCATCTTCCAAAATGGCGGGCGCATGCTCAGTGCGCCCGCCGAATCTGCCAGTCGGCAGATTCGTTAAAAGTACATTTTGATCGCTGTGGTAGGTTCTATCACAGCGATCAAAATAAAAAAAATAATAAACCCCACCCTTTATCACCCCCATAGGTAGGGACAATAATAAAATAAAGAAAATATATATATTTTTTTTTTCTTTTTCCAATAGGGTTAGGGTTAGAACTAGGGTTAGGGTTACGGGTAGGGTTAGGGTTAGGGGTAGGGTTAGGGTTACAGGTAGGGTTAGGGTTAGGGGTAGGGTTAGGGTTATGGCATGTGCGGATTTGGCTGCGGATCCGCAGCGGATTGGCCGCGGATCCGCAGCGGATTGGCCGCGGATCCGCAGCGGATTGGCCGCTGTGAATTCGTAGCAGTTTTCCATCAGGTTTACAGTACCATGTACACCTATGGAAAACCAAATCCGCTGTGCCCATGGTGCGGAAAATTCCGTGCAGAAACGCTGCGTTGTATTTTCCGCAGCATGTCAATTCTTTGTGCGGATTCCGCAGCGTTTTACACCTGTTCCTCAATAGGAATCCGCAGGTAAAATCCGCACAAAAAAACACTGGAAATCTGCTGTAAATCCGCAGGTAAAACGCAGTGCCTTTTACCTGCAGATTTTTCAAAAATCGTGCAGAAAAATCTTACACGAATCCGCAATGTGGGCACATACCCCTAGGGTTAGGGTTGGAATTAGGGCTAGGGTTGGAAATAGGGTTAAGAATAGGCTTGTGGTTAGGGTTACGGATAGGGTTAGGGGTGTGTTGGGGTTACAGTTGTGGTTAGGGTTGGGATTAGGGTTAGGGTTGGGATTAGGGTTAGGATTAGGGTTGGAATTAGGGTTACGGGTGTGTTGGGGTTAGGGTTGTGGTTAGGGGTGTGTTGGGGTTAAGGTTGGGATTAGGGTTATGGCTACAGTTGGGATTAGGATTAGGGGTGTGTTGGGGTTAGTGTTGAAGTTAGAATTGAGGGGTATCCACTGTTTAGGCACATCAGGGGCTCTGCAAACGCAACATGGCGCCACCATTGATTCCAGCCAATCTTGCATTCAAAAAGTCAAATGGTGCTCCCTCCCTTCCAAGCCCCGACATGCGCCCAAACAGTGGTTTACCCCCACATTTGGGGTACCAGCGTACTCAGGACAAACTGGGCAACAACTGTTGGGGTCCAATTTCTCCTGTTACCCTTGCAAAAATAAAAAATTACTTGCTAAGACATAATTTTTGAGGAAAGAACAATTATTTTTTATTTTCATGGCTCTGCGTTATAAACTTCTGTGAAGCACTTGGGGGTTGAAAGTGCTCACCACACATCTAGATAAGTTCCTTCGGGGGTCTAGTTTCCAAAATGGGGTCACTTGTGGGGTGTTTCTACTGTTTAGGCACATCAGGGGCTCTGCAAATGCAACGTGACGCCCGCAGACCATTCCATCAAAGTCTGCATTTCAAATGTCACTACTTCCCTTCCGAGCCCTGACGTGCGCCCAAACAGTGGTTTACCCCCACATATGGGGTATCACTGTACTCACAACAAACTGGGCAACAAACATTGGGGCCCAATTTCTCCTGTTACCCTTGTGAAAATAAAAAATTGCTTGCTAAAACATCTTTTTTGAGGAAAGAAAAATGATTTTTTATTTTCACAGCTCTGCGTTGTAAACTTCTGTGAAGCACTTGGGGGTTGAACATGCTCATCACACATCTAGATAAGTTCCTTGGGGGGTCTAGTTTCCAAAATGGGGTCACTTGTGGGGTGTTTCTACTGTTTAGGCACATCAGGGGCTCTGCAAATGCAATGTGACGCCCGCAGACCATTCCATCAAAGTCTGCATTTCAAATGTCACTACTTCCCTTCCGAGCCCTGACGTGTGCCCAAACAGTGGTTTACCCCCACATATGGGGTATCAGCGTACTCACAACAAACTGGGCAACAAATATTGGGGTCCAATTTCTCCTGTTACCCTTGAGAAAATAAAAAATTGCTTGCTAAAACATCTTTTTTGAGGAAAGAAAAATGATTTTTTATTTTCACGGCTCTGCGTTGTAAACTTCTGTGAAGCACTTGGGGGTTGAACGTGCTCACCACACATCTAGATAAGTTCCTTGGGGGTCTAGTTTCCAAAATGGGGTCACTTGTGGGGGGTTTCTACTGTTTAGGCATATCAGGGGCTCTGCAAACGTAACATGATGCCCGCAGACCATTCCATCAAAGTCTGCATTCCAAAACGTCACTACTTCCCTTCCGAGCCCCGGCATGTGCCCAAACAGTGGTTTACCCCCACATATGGGGTATCAGCGTACTCAGGAGAAACTGGACAACAACTTTTGAGGTCCAATTTATCCTGTTACCCTTGCAAAAATAAAAAATTCTGGGCTAAAAAAATATTTTTGAGGAAAGGAAACACATTTATTATTTTCACGGCTCTGCGTTATAAACTTCTGTGAAGCACTTGGGGGTTCAAAGTGCTCACCACACATCTAGATAAGTTCCCTTGGGGGTCTAGTTTCCAAAATGGAGTCACTTGTGGGGAGTTCCTACTGTTTAGGCACATCAAGGGCTCTGCAAACGCAACCTGACGCCCGCAGAGCATTCCATCAAAGTCTGCATTTCAAAACGTCACTACTTCCCTTCCGAACCCCGACGTGTGCCAAAACAGTGGTTTACCCCCACATATGGGGTATCAGCGTACTCAGGAGAAACTGGACAACAACTTTTGGGGTCCAATTTCTCCTGTTACCTTTGGGAAAATAAAAAATTGTGGGCTAAAAAATCATTTTTGAGAAAAGAAAAATTATTTATTATTTTCACGGCTCTGCGTTATAAACTTCTGCGAAGCACTTGGGGGTTCAAAGTGCTCACCACACATCTAGATTAGTTCCTTGGGAGGTCTAGTTTCCAAAATGGGGTCACTTGTGCGGGAGCTCCAATGTTTAGGCACACAGGGGCTCTCCAAACGCGACATGGTGTCCGCTAACGATTGGAGCTAATTTTCCATTCAAAAAGTCAAATGGCACGCCTCCCCTTCCGAGCCTTGCCGTGCACCCAAACAGTGGTTTACCCCCACATATGAGGTATCAACATACTCAGGAGAAATTGCCCAACAAATTTTAGGATCCATTTTATCCTGTTGCCCATGTGAAAATGAAAAAATTAAGGCTAAAAGAAATTTTGTGTGAAAAAAAAGTACTTTTTCATTTTTACGGATCAATTTGTGAAGCACCTGAGAGTTTAAAGTGCTCACTATGCTTCTAGATAAGTTCCTTGGGGGGGTCTAGTTTCCAAAATGGGGTCACTTGTGGGAGCACTCCAATGTTTAGGCACACAGGGGCTCTCCAAACGTGACATGGTGTCTGCTTGCGATGGAGATAATTTTTCATTCAAAAAGTCAAATGGCGCTCCTTCCCTTCCGAGCCTTACCATGTGCCCAAACAGTGGTTTACCCCCACATGTGAGGTATCGGTGTACTCAGGAGAAATTGTCCAACAAATTTTAGGATCCATTTTATCCTGTTGCCCATGTGAAAATGAAAAAATTGAGGCTAAAATAATTTTTTTGTGAAAAAAAAGTACTGTTTCATTTTTACGGATCAATTTGTGAAGCACCTGGGGGTTTAAAGTGCTCACTATGCTTCTAGATAAGTTCCTTGGGGGTCTAGTTTCCAAAATGGGGTCACTTGTGGGGGAGCTCCAATGTTTAGGCACACGGGGGCTCTCCAAACGCGACATGGTGTCCGCTAAAGATTGGAGCCAATTTTTCATTGAAAAAGTCAAATGGCGCTCCTTCCCTTCCGAGCCCTGCCGTGCGCCCAAACAGTGGTTTACCCCCATATATGAGGTATCAGCGTACTCAGGACAAATTGGACAACAACGTTCGTGGTCCAGTTTCTCCTTTTACCCTTGGGAAAATAAAAAAAATTTCGCTAAAAGATCATTTTTGTGACTAAAAAGTTAAATGTTCATTTTTTCCTTCCATGTTGCTTCTGCTGCTGTGAAACACCCGAAGGGTTAATAAACTTCTTGAATGTGGTTTTGAGCACCTTGAGGGGTGCAGTTTTTAGAATGGTGTCACTTTTGGGTATTTTCAGCCATATAGAACCCTCAAACTGACTTCAAATGTGAGGTGGTCCCTAAAAAAAATGGTTTTGTAAATTTTGTTGTAAAAATGAGAAATCACTGGTCAAATTTTAACCCTTATAACTTACTAGCAAAAAAAATAATTGTTTCCAAAATTGAGCTGATGTAAAGTAGACATGTGGGAAATGTTATTTATTAACTATTTTGTGTCACATAACTCTCTGGTTTAACAGAATAAAAATTCAAAATGTGAAAATTGCGAAATTTAAAAAAAATAAAAATAAACTCAGAAATTATCGACCTAAATTTACCACTAACATGAAGCCCAATATGTCACGAAAAAACAATCTCAGAATCGCTAGGATCCGTTGAAGCGTTCCTGAGTTATTACCTCATAAAGGGACACTGGTCAGAATTGCAAAAAACGGCAAGGTCATTAAGGCCAAAATAGGCTGGGTCATGAAGGGGTTAAAGGGGTGTACAGCCACAACATATTCATAACCTATCAACTCCATCCAATGTGTAGCAGCCACTGCCATGTACTGTAGAATAGCTCTCATTCCTTTAAATTATTTTGAATAGTAGCAGTTTAGCAGTACTTAGTAATAACCACAACACATTGGATGCATGTGTGCTTTTCAGCTCTCTAGAAAGTGTTAACGTCCAGCTGCCCCTAGATGTAAAAACGTTGTGCAGTGCCAGGTGTATGAGCCCCACCAATCTGATATCGACAACCTATGTCACCTATAGGTGATTGATATGTTATGACTGGACAACTCTTTTCAGCCTGTTGGGCCTGGAATCTGTCCAAGTTTGTTCGAGGCTGACATCATTACTGTATAAGTTTATACCTTTTTCCAAGACATTACACGGGGAAGATAGCTTCCTTTTATACATTTTTTCAATTATAACAATTTATTTTCATCCACTGGAGTTGCTTTATGTCTGAAAACTATGACAGCATTGGAGCACATCTTTTCATGGTATTTGTCTCCTTCATCCTAAGTACATGAATGGAATAGAAATATAGGTCATAGCTCTCAGCTAAAAATATATGTCCCCCTCAGCAATTTATTGTTGCATGTGCACAAAATACACTTCAAAATTCAATTTCTCATTAATGTTAATGTTGTTTTCAAATTATGTGTTTCTCCATATCAACTCATGCTAAAAGAAATAGAATACAAGTTTTCTTAATGATGTTTTTATAGAGCCTAATGAAGAGGGTACAAAAAGTATTTTCAGCTTGGTAAAAAAGTTGATTTAGCATGCCAAATAAGAGCACAGAAGTGGAATGTGGGCTACCTATTTTTTTACACTCTTTGTCTTTATGATAGTTGTAATTATTAGTGATGGGTGAGTGTGTTCGTTACTCGAGTTTCTCCGAGCATGCTGGGGTGATCTCCGAGTATTTTGGTGTGCTCGGAGATTTAGATTATGTCGACACAGCTGCATGACTTGCGGCAGCTGGACAGTCTTTTTATTAGGCAATCCCCACATGTATTCAAGCTGTCTAGCAGCTGCAAATCATGCAGCTACATCTACATGAACTAAATCTCCGAGCACGCCCAAATACTCGGAGATCACCAGAGCATGCTCGGAGAAACTCGAGTAACAAGCATACTCGCTCATCTCTAGTTATTATACTAACCGACTTGTATGTCATTTTGTTATTGTAGTTGGAAAACAGTATACAACTTCTGTAGTGTACCTATAATCCATATCAACATCTTTCTAGCATAGATCTAGTAAAGATTGTTCACACAGAGTTTTTTTTACACACAGACTCTAGAGTGCATTTTATGGAAAAATCCTCATGAAAACTTTCTCCCATTGTTTTCCATCGAAAATATGCATTGCTGTTCATGGAGTAATATTTTTTTCCCACACAATCTTTTTGAATAGGGCTATTGTGATGCTAGTCACTTCTCATGGCCAAGCCATGGGTCAGAATGGTTAAGGAGTGCCAGGTCAGAATCTAGGAGGGTACGTCAAAAAGAGAAGGAAGAGACAAAAGCGTGGTCAGGTAATGTTTCGAGATCAGAATACGAGGAGGATAACGGATCAGAGCAGAAGGGGTTAAACAGACGAATGGTCAGAATGAAGTCCAAGTTCAGGAAACAAACGATCAAGCATGCAGAACTTAAGCCACAAGGAGTACAAGCCTCACTTGCTGAATGCACGTCTGGCAGAGGTCTGCGAGAAGCAGTTTAAGTATCATGGCAATCACCTGGGATAATGAACACTTGTAGACAGCCGACGCCTCCCAGTCTCAGATTGGATAGTTGAGATGACAATCAACACAGTGACAGCTCAGCACACCCCTGTACCAGATTCAGTAGCGTAGCTACCAGGGGGGCAGAGGGGGCCATTGCCCTGGGCCTGATGCTCAGAGTCTGCCTGTGGGGGGTGCTGCCTTATACTACAGGGTCTGCCTGTGGGGGGTGCTGCCTTATACTACAGGGTCTGCCTGTGGAGGGTGTTGCCTCATACTACAGAGTCTGCTTGTGGGCAGGGGTGCTGCCTTATACTACAGGGTCTGCCTGTGGGGTTGCTGCCTTATACTACAGAGTCTGCCTGTGTGTGGGGGTGCTGCCTTATACTACAGAGTCTGCCTGTGGGGGGTGCAGCCTTATACTGCAGAGTCTGCCTGTGGGGGGTGCTGCTTTATACTACAGGGTCTGCCTATGGGGTGCTTCCTTATACTACAGTCTGCCTATGGGGTGCTGCCTTATACTACAGAGTTTGTCTGTGGGGTGTGGTGCCTTATACTACAGAGTCTGCCTATGGGGTGCTGCCTTAGACTACAGAGTCTGCCTATTGGGTGCTGCCTTATACTACAGGGTCTGCCTATGGGGTGCTGCCTTATACTACAGAGTCTGCCTGTGGGGGGTGCTGCCTTATACTGCGGAGTCTGCCTGTGGGGGGGGTACTACCTTATACTACAGAGTCTGCCTATGTGGGGTGCTGCCTTATACTGCAGAGTCTGCCTGTGGGGAGTGCTGCCTTATACTACAGAGTCTGCATGTGGGGGGTGCTGCCTTATACTACAGAGTCTGCCTATGGGGTGCTGCCTTATACTACAGAGTCTGCCTATGGGGTGCTGCCTTATACTACAGAGTCTGTTATTATCCGGTGACTTTGGAGCTGCATGAACTTTCTCTGGAGTAGGTGGAAACTGTACTGACCGCAAAACCTGAACTAACACCGCAACTAGAAGTAGCCGTGGAGTGTGCCTAACAAACCCTAGACACCTCGACACAGCCGGAGGACTAAATACCCCTATAGATGGAAATAGGAATACTACCTTGCCTCAGAACAGAACCCCAAAGGATAGACAGCCCCCCACGAATATTGACTGTGAGTAGGAGAGGAAAGACACACGCAGGCAGAAAACAGGATTCAGCAAAAGAGGCCACTCTAGCTAAATAGGGAAAGATAGGACAGAATACTAAGCGGTCAGTATTAAAACCCTTCCAAAAATATCCACAGCAGATAATACAAAAAAGTTCCACAATCTAACTAAAGACATGGAATGTATATCTGCCACTCCAGAGAATCCAACAAGACTGAGAAAATACTGACACAATCTAAGCTGGACAAAAAAACACTGAATAGCCCAGAATTATTAAGCACACAGCATGTGTTTTTACAGAAACAAAACCAGACACTTATCTTTGCTGATTTGGCAGAAGGCAGAAGGAACCAAACCAGGACCAAAACCTCCCAACAACCATGGACAACTGGCCAGGACTAATGAATCCTGCATGACTAAATACCCCAGTCAGAACTGCAATCAGCAGATACACCTGACCAGGACTGCAACTCAGGGACAACTGCATTACCACCTACAACCACCGGAGGGAGCCAAAAAGCAGAATTCACAACAAGAGTCTGCCTATGCTGGTGCTGCATTACACTACAGAGTCTGCCTATGGGGTGCTGCCTTATACTACAGAGTCTGCCTATGGGGTGCTGTCTTATACTACAGGGTCTGCCTATGGGGTGCTGCCTTATATTACAGAGTCTGCCTATGGGGCTGCCTTATACTACAGGGTCTGCCTATGGGGTGCTGCCTTATACTATAGTGTCTGCTTATGGGGTGCTGTCTTATACTACAGAGTCTGCCTATGGGGTGCTGCTTTATACTACAGGGTCTGCCTATGGGGTGCTGCCTTATACTATAGAGTCTGCCTGTGGGGGGCTGCCTTATACTACAGAGTCTGCCTATGGGGGCTGCCTTATGCTATAGAGTCTGCCTATGGGGGTGCATTATACAATATAGAGAAGGCCTATGGAGAGTGTATTATACTATATGGAGTCCTATGGGGGTGCATTATACTATATTGAAGATTATCTGGTGCATTATACAATATGGAGGCTATCTAGGGAGCCACATACAGTGTGGAGATTACAGTGAGGGGGTCATCTTACAGTGTTGGAGCCATCAAACAGTTTGGGGCTACTAAAGGGCCTGTATACTGTGTGGGTGGTACTATACAGTGAGGGGGCATTATACTGTGTATAAGAGAGCATCATACTGTGTATAGGGAAGCTGTACAGGGGAGAGACTTGGGACATTATTAAATGTAAAGTGGGCACTGATTGTTATAGGGGAACTCAGGTTACTGTGACTGTCAAAGGGGCACACAGGACAATATTACTTTCTAGGGGGCAAAATGTGGGCACTGTTTTCTAGGGCACTTGCACCCGGCATTACTATATTATAGAGGGTTGCTTTAGAATTCAGAAAACACAGAGAACCGCACAGCAGGTGCAGTAATAGGGACACATACAACAGCAGCGGCTCAGTGTTGGGATATCAGCAGTATGAGGAGTTTGTGCAGGTTGGGAATAGATGGTGATGGCTGGAATATGAAAAGTGAAACATGGCTTTGTTGTTTTCTCTGCAGCCGAATCATGGCTGGAAGAAGTTGTTGTGTCCGTCTGGGCCAGAAGGAAAAGACGTGAAAAGTGAACAATTCCATCAGAAAGAACGTCAGCGGTAAGTCATTATCTGTAACTGTGCTGTGATCTCTTATATGTTCTGTAGGGCTGGTATCTACCACTGACCATATGGTGGTAGGCACCAGGCATAAATACTAGTGATACCCCTATATGGCTTTAAGTGATATTAAGGTCAAATACCCAGTGTACAATAAGCCAAATGGGAGCACCGCTATATAATGAATCAAGATGACAAAACATGTGTAAGAAAAAATTAGAAAAGAAGGAAACTTACAGCGAGAGTCAGTGACAATCCAGTCGCACCATCCACAATCAATGATGTTTTTGGGAGCCATGCCATCTGCTGGTGTAGGTCAACTGTATTTATCAAGACCAAAGTCAGCACAGCCTTCTACCAGGAAATTTTAGAGCACTTCATGCTTCCCTCTGCCGACAAGCTTTTTGGAGATGGAAATTTCATTCTCCAGCAGGACTTGGCACCTCTCCACACTGCCAAAAGTACCATTACCTGGTTTACAAACAACAGTATCACTGTGCTTGATTGGCCAGCAAACTCGTCTGACCTTAACCCCATAGAGAATCTATGGGGTATTGTCAAAAGGAAGATGAGAGACATCAGACCCAACAATGCAGACGAGCTGAAGGCTGCTATCAAAGCATCCTGGTCTCATATAACACCTCAGCAGTGCCACAGACGGATCGCCTCCATGCCACGGCGCATTGATGCAGTAATTGATGCAAAAGGAGCTCCGACCAAGTATTGAGTGCATTTACTGAACATACATTTCAGTAGGCAAACTTTTCGGATGTTAAAATAATTTTTTCAAGCTGGTGTTTTAAAGTATTCAAATTTACTGAGATAATGACTTTGGGGTTTTCATTGGCTGTAAGCCATAATCATCAACATTAACAGAAATAAACAGTTGAAACACACTCTATTTGTAATGACTCTATAGAACTGAAATAAATTAACTTTTTTATGATATTCTAATTTTATGAGATGCACCTGTAGTTCTATGTATCTCTTGACGTTCTCACTACATAGGAAGTTATCTATTTCTCCCTAGCCTGAAAGAATTGTTTGAAGTGCTTCTGTTAACCACTATTATAGTCAAGTACATCTGTCAGGTGCTGCTGGTGTCGGACATATGGCACCATGATGGCTCAATGGTTAGCGCTTTAGCCTTACAACGCTGGGGTCTTAAGTTAAAATATCTTCAAGGACAACATCTGCAAGGGGTTTGTATGTTCTCTCTGTGTTTGTGTGGGTTTCTTCTGAGTTCTCTGGTTTCCTCCCACACTCCAAAGACATACTGATAGGGAATTTAGGTTGTGAGCCCCAATGGGGACAATGATGTTGAAGTCTACAAAGTGCTGTGGAAATAATGGCGCTATATACAGGAAATACAATAATAATAACATAGGGAGTACCGAATTTCGGTTTAATTGTCAGACTCTTATGATAAAGCAGAACAATGGAATAAAAAAAAACTGTAGTGTGATCAAAGCCTAAATTATTCCATTAGCTATGTGTGCTGGACATAGTATGCCTCTGAATGTAAAACAATAAAATTCATACTCTGATAGCAAGCATTGATCCTGAAGAATTGGACACAAAGTGCATTAAGTATCTGAATATTATTTTACTAGGTGATGAATAAGCGTTACTTTGTAAGACTGAAGAGGTCATTAAATAAAGTGAAGAAAGATCATTACACACAGCGAAAGGACAATAAACATCGATTTTTTTTCCAAAATAGGTAAAAAAGTACATTTTAGCACCGCAAGAGTAAGTCAACAAATGTCTAGAAATATGAAGAGTTTTGTTAGCTGGTAATGCTCGGCTCCCTACTGCTTTCCATTTCATTATACATTTATGTTTCAAGAACGTAATACATTTCATCAACTCTTGGAATTTTGCTAGCATTTAAATAAGTCAGACTGAAACAATAAAACACTGAATCTGCTCTGCTACTTTTTAAATACAGAATTTGGCTCTAAAATATTTCATTTATGCAAGGCAAAGTAAGTCCTAAAATTAAATCAATGGTTTATAAGCTACGGTATCGTTCAAAACAGGCTATTTATCTACCTTTATCGGCAGCAGGCAAAGGAAAGACATTTACCTAAAGTGAAAAAGATTCAAATAAAGGAAAACTTTGCAAATCAAATCATAAATCTGTGAATATACCCTTAGTATAAAAGTGAAATAACTGAAGCTGATGACTAAAGAATTGCCAGATGCAACAAATATAACTTCATGGCATGTTTCTCTAATTACAGCAGTGTTACGGCTACAGAAGATAAAGCTCATTCATTGCAAGAAAACGTTTTACGGGAATTTAATTTAATATGCTTTCTTTCGTAGCTATCTCTCATGATTGTCAGGATCTCTGCAGGCAGATTTTGGAAAGGGACCTGTAAAGGCGTTGTCTGAAATACATTTTTATATGGCCAAAGACTTGCAAACTTAGAAAATAACAAATACAGCACTACTCATCCTCCGCAGGTCCAGCACCTCCCCTCTGCCGCTGCTCTGGTCTTTGTTGCTCCAGTGGTGATGTCATGACTAATAGCCCATGTGACTGCTGAAACCAATCACTTGGCTCAGTGGTGATGCCAAAGTAACCAGTGATTAGCTGCAGGGTTTAATGCATCATCGTTGCATCACTACAATAATAGAGAGTTAGCATTGAACCAGGTGAGCATTAGTGTCTATTTTCTACGCCTGCTAACCCCTTTAATTGTTGCACTTCACCAGATAAAATCTGTTCTAGTCATGTAAGCATCACTTGTTTGGTACAGTTATATACATTGCAGAAATATGTGTGAATCTTCTTGAAAATCCATCTGTAGGAAACAGATTTTTTCATGGATTGTGTTGTGGATTCACTATAGATATCATTTGAAGTTGAGAAATCTGCAGTAAAAGTCACGGATCTGCTGCAAATTTTACCCGTGCAAATCTGCAGGTAAGAGTCATGGTGAATCAGACACATCCGAATTCATATTGAAAGTTTCTATTCACTAATTGCAAGCAGAGATCTAGAAAACTGTTATAAAATACCCAAACTTAAGGAAATCTGTTACAAAATTTTTTACAGCTAATCTGAGAGAAGCATGATGTCGAGACAGAGACCCTGATTCCAGTGATGTATCACTCACTGAGCTGCGTGCTGTAGTATTCATAAAATCACTGCTTTATATGCAGGAGATTATCACTAGAGGACTAGTAAACCTGCTGCTAGGTAGTCCTCCATATTCATGAGCTATGTATAACCCCTCCACTAGCACTGATTGGCAGGTTTCTGTGTATAGAAAGTGTGCACAAAAAGCAGCCAATCAGTAGTGTGGGCAGAGCTGGGACCACAGTCTCAAGCATTATCGTTAGTAAAACACTACGCTGACACAGATTAAAAACCTGCAGGGCACGCAGGGTCCCGCTGCTCACTCCAGCACATTTCTAGGCCCGTTTGAAGTTCACCAATGACCACTTTGATGATCCAGAGGAGGCATGGGAGAAGGTCATGTGGTCAGATGAGACTAAAAAAGAACATTTTGGTATCAATCAATTCCACTCGCCGTGTTTGGAGGAAGAAGAAAGATGAGTACAACCCCAAGAACACCGTCCCAACCATGAAGCATGGTGGGGAAAACATCGTACTTTGGGATGGTTTTCTGCAAAGGGTACAAGACGACTGCCTGCACCATTTTGAAGGGAGGATGGATAAGGTCATGTAACGCAAGATTTTGACCAACAACCTCCTTCCCTCAGTAAGAGCATTAAAGATGGGTCGTGGGTGGATACTCCAGCATGACAATGACCCAAAACACACAGCCAGGGAAACTAAGGAGTAGCTCTGTAAGAAGCATATCATGGACTTTGAGTGGCCTAGCCAGACTCCAGACTTAAACTCAATAGAAAATCTTTGGAGGGAGCTGAAACTCAAAGCTGCCCAGTGACAGGCCCGCAACCTGAAAGATCTGGAGAAGATCTGTATGGAGGAGTGGGCCAAGATCCCTGCTGCAGTGTGTGCAAACTGACCTCTGTAATTGTGAACAAAGGTTTCTGTAACAAATATTTAGTTGTGTTTTTCTATTGTATCAAATACTTATTTCATGCAATAAAATGCAAATTAATTATGTAAAAATCATACAATGTGATTTTCTTTTTTTTTTTTAAGATTCTGTCTCTCACAGTTGAAGTGTACCTACAATAAAAATTACAGACCTCTCCATTCTTTGTAGGTAGGAAAATTAGCAAAATCATCAGTGTATCAAATACTTGTTTTCCCCACTATAGTACCTAACGGGATAGGATCATACTTGTGCACCAATCTACCGGAAGTGCCGTGTTTACCTTTCTAGGGTAGGAGGAAGAAAGAGACAGGGAGAGAGGCCAAAGAGCTGTAAGTGCAGACCAAGCTGTCTACTTTTGTGTACTCAATGTGCAGACCAAGCTGTCTACTTTTGTGTACTCAATGTGCAGACCAAGCTGTCTACTTTTGTGTACTCAATGTGCAGACCAAGCTGTCTACTTTTGTGTACTCAATGTGCAGACCAAGCTGTCTACTTTTGTATACTCAATGGCAAAAACAATTGCCTATGGATTTAAAGAAAACCGAGAAAAGGACCTAAAAGATAAACATATGGATGATGGATGATGTTAGTTTAGTTTTAGGGTCCAAAACCCTGCTAACAGGTTCCATTTAAGCTTAGCAGTCATTTGAATCATTACAATTGCAGTCTTTATTCCCATTGCTAAAATACCCATATACTTTTAGATATCCTATTGATAAAATATGTATTTCGCCCACTGCTGCTGCTGTTCTTGTGTTCTGGTCAAATATTTTGTTGGTAATTTCTCAGACAAATGATCACCTTCTCTAGCACCCATCTTCTGGAGATTAATTATATTTAATTAAATATGACTGCTATTCAATAAAGCTGGACATATTTGGGAATGTTTGTGCATGTGCTTTGGACGTCTGCCCGCAAAACTCAATGATATTGAAGTAGGCAGCAGCAATGATTTGTGACTAAATCCTGATCACTTTCTTTTAACCGGCTCTTATCTCAAAGCATTAAGATCATCATCAAGTAAAGTAAGGAGGAATATTTTGATGCTCCCAAAGACACTAATATGTTATAAGGGGGTGGTCATCTTGACGGCACTTGCATCGTACATTATCTATGATGTTCCAGAACGCCTCCTACATTGAGACTGAACAATACCCATAAATTATTTTTTACCTTAATTATAGCTCGTCAATTAGGAAAATTCTAGTGATCAGATAGCTTCAGTCATATGACATCAATAACACTGGTCAACGCAATTTTTCTGGCAAAAGGTTTTAAAACATATTTTAAGTCAATTTTGGCTGCTGATTACGAATATGAACTCCGTTTTTGGCTATCACATCAGGATTTCGAGATATTTTCAATTTTTGATGAAAATTACTCCTAATGATTTATGATAAAAACACATGATTTTCGGTACTACATTTTGTGTATTTGTTAATCAAGGAATAACAAAAATTACAAAGTCTATGTACAGCAAATCAAATATACTTACAGAATTAAACTACAAAATATAAAAACACATATATATGGCACACAGATGAATGACAAATGGCAGTTATTTGAACTTTCTTTTCTTGGCTGATCTGTGATGTACAGCTTCTGGGTTGTCTCTCATCAAGCTCCAGCAATAGTCAGCCATCATATGTGAGTCCCACCAGCCTTGATACCGTTCTTCCATTGTTTTAATGAAAACGCTCCCCTTGTTCCTCGCTCACATCCCCAAGGTTCTCTGGAAAAAAGTCCAAATGGCTGTGTAAATAGTGAATCTTGATACTCTCTTCATAGGTGTCTGCTTTCTTATTCCCTGGAAAATTCTGCACCACATTACAAAATGCATTACAAGCTCTTTCTTCTGTCTCATTCATTGATGTGATAAAATTTGAGTCTCTCATAAGTGTTCTTATTTGAGGCCCATCAAATATTCCAGCCTTTTTCTTCTCTTGTCTAAGACCAGGAAAAGTTGAACATATATAGTTAAAGCATTCTCCACTGTGATTGAGAGCTTTGATGAACTGCTTCATCAATCCAAGTTTTATGTGTAAGGGAGGAAAGACAATGTCCTTCCTATCCACTAGAGGATCATGGATGAAATTCTTATCGCCAGATGCCAAACTCTGTCGCTGAGGCCATTCAGTTTTCGCCCAATGCTCTGCTGTAGCTCTACTGTCCCAGTAGCACAGAAAACAAGGGTTTTATCATAACAAATGGGAATTATGCATGTTCAAAGAAAACAAAGATATTCTCACATTTATTGGGAGACTAAATGAAAACTAAATTTACCTTAGTGAACCGTATAAACCGGCGCTTTTCATACACTACTTATATTTATCATGGAATTCATGAAAATGGGCTATATACCTATAGTGCAAAAACGTGATGTGATAGAGAAATTATAAGATCAGATTTTAATTCAGCACCTTCAAATTAGTCTAAAACTGTTCTTAAAGTCCATGCCAGAAAATGTTTTTTTTTTTTTTATGTAGACCAGTGTAATTAGAGGGGTTGGTAAAATGTACTGTTAGTGTATATGAAAATGTATAATGTATTATTTAAGTCTATGAGGCTTCATTTCCAAATGCAAATCGTCACTGCCCCCAACTAATATCTACAATACATAATGGCCTTTTTTCCTAGCAGCACATATAACGAAACAAGGACTTAATTACAAAGTGATATATTGCATTACTTGCGGAAAGTGGGATGTTATATTATATTGCCTTGTACAATTTGATAAAAATAGCTTCAGTATTGCACACCTTATTAAGTTCTTTCACCGAGGTGGTCTGATTAGCAGAGGGTTCCAATGTTCAGCCCTACTAACCTCAGCGCCATGCCTCGTCATGCTCGAAAAACCATTCTTCAGACATTACCAGTGTCTCGTTAAGACCCTGACAAAAGACGATGAATACAAGAACACCCGCTTTGTCTCTCACATTACATCATGATGACTAGATTCTGCGTTTATTTGCTGTGTTAGCAATTTTCATGAAGTTTGAATCTACAGCAACGTCTCTGAAAACATATCCTGCTAGTTTCTACATGGAAATGTGAGGCTCTGCTAACATTTCTGCACTATGCCAGGTCCAGACATTGGACATGCTGTCTAATATGAAGAGATCATTAGGAAATTGCATAGTTTTTTAAATCAGGTTTTTATCATGTTATCAATCAAATTTTTTTTACAATGTTTGAATTTTTTTACGTGATTATCCATATCATTTTGAAAAAATAACAAGCACATTTGAGCAGATTTTCTAATGTTGTCCTTTTTCTAGACAGTCAAAAAGTATGTCGCTTATGCTGTATTATTAATTTGGCACCTTTTTCTAACTTTACACCACAGTGATGTAATGATAATGATGTTCTAATTATTACTCATAATATCTTAATTTATGGACATCTATGGTTTGATCTCTTTGCCTGTGTGGATTGGATGGGTTGTTACTTGTTACCAACATCTGGTGAGAATTTCATGTCAATATCATGTTCTTCCTATGTTTGCGTGAATTAATCTGGTTTCCTCCCACACTACAAAGACCTACTAATATGGAATTTAGATTGTGAGCCCCATTGGAGACAGTGATGATAATGTATGTAAATCGCTGCGGAATATGATAGCGCTATATAAGCAAAGCATAAGAAATAAAATAAATATCACCTTTAAAAATATAATTTAAATTATGGACATCTATGGTTTGATTTCTTTGCCTGTGTGGATTGGATAGGTTGGTACCAATATCTACTGAGAATTTCATGTCAATAGAATCTTTAGAAATATATTTACTTAGGAAGTCGGTGATGTGTTCAATACTTATTTCTCCCGCTGTACACTCTACAGGACAGAGAGAGAGGACCCTGCTGACCAATAGAATGTACACACTAGAGGAGAGAGAGGAGCCTGCTGACCATAAGAACTTAGACTCTACAGGAGAGAGTGGATCCTGCTGACCATAAGAGCTTATACTCTATAGGAGAGAGAAAGAGAGAGAGGACCCTGCTGACCATAAGATCTTACAATCTGCATGAGAAAGGGAGAGGGCTGACCATAGAAGCTTACACTATGCAGGAGAGAGAGGATCCTGCTGACCATAAGAAGTTACATTCTACAGGAGAGAGAGGACCCTGCTGACCATAGAAGCTTACACTATGCAGGAGAGAGAGGATCCTGCTGACCATAAGAAGTTACATTCTACAGGAGAGAGTGAGGACAATACTGACCATGAGAGCTTACACTCTAGAGGAGAGAGAGGATCCTGCTGACCATAAGAACTTACACTCTACAGGAGAGAGAGGACCCTGCTGACCATAAGTTCTTACACTCTACAGGAGAGAGAGAGAGAGAGAGAGAGAGAGGATCCTGCTGACCATAGAAGCTTACACTATGCAGGAGAGGGAGAGGATCCTGCTGACCATGAGAAGTTACATTCTACAGGAGAGAGTGAGGACAATGCTGACCATAAGAGCTTACACTTTAGAGGAGAGACAGAGGATGCTGCTGACCAAAACAACATACACTGTACAGGAGAGGACCCTGCTGACCATAAGTTCTTACACTCTGCATGAGAGAAAGGACCCTGCTGACCATAAGACCTTGCACTCTACAGGAGACAGAGGATCCTACTAACCATAAGCACTTACATTCTACGGGAGAGAGAGACCCAGTGACTCAAGATATGGGAAAACTCTGCTGTACAATCTATGCTTCACTGGGAACTGCTGATCTGTGATGGCCCAGGTACTGACCACCACTATACACGGTATAATTATCTGTTAGATTTCATAGCTACAAAGCAGTGTTGGAAGGCCCACATGGTAACACAAAAGTACGTTAGCCCGCTGTCTGATGCTTCAGTAGTATGTGAAATGGTGCTTTGCAAGTTTTTCTTTTTTCAGACTATAAATTGAATCTTGAATTGTTTGAATTCATGTGAAACAACAAATTTCAGGATATTCACCTGTAATTTCATTCTCCGCAAATCAATCTGCTCATTTCTACTGATTTCCTATGCTCTTACTTAGGGGTGATAAACACATCAGAGCTGTGTGCATAGAATCTGCATGTGCGATTTCAGGCTTTCGCCATTGCCTTACTTATACTATTGTACTTCATGTGTACAGGAATTTTGAAGGTGTCAATCGATGAAGTACAGTGGGTACGGAAAGTATTCAGACTCCTTTACATTTCTCACTCTTTGTTTCATTGCAGCCAATTGGTAAATTCAAAAAAGTTCATTGTTTTCTCAATAATGTACACTCTGCACCCCATCTTGACTGAAAAAAAAACTGAAATGTAGCAATTTTTGCAAATTTATTAAAAAAGAAAGCTGAAATATCACATGGTCATAACTATTCAGACCCTTTGCTCAGACACTCATATTTAAATCATATGCTGTCCATTTCCTTGTGATCCACCTTGAGATAGTTCTATTCCTTCATTGGAGTCCAGCTGTGTTTAAATAAACTGATAGGACTTGATTTGGAAATGCACACACCTGTCTATATAAGACCTCACAGCTCACAGTGCATGTCAGACCAAATGAGAATCATGAGGTCAAAGGAACTGGCCAAGGAGCTCAGAGACAGAATTGTGGCAAGGCACAGATCTGGCCAAGGTTACAAAAAAAATTCTGCAGTGCTCAAGGTTCTAAGAACACAGTGGCCTCCATAATCCTTAAATGGAAGAAGTTTGATACCACCAGAAGTCTTCCTATACCTGGCCATTCAGCCAAACTGAGCAATCATAGGAGAAGAGCCTTGGTGAGAGAGGTAAAGAAGAACCCCAAGATCACTGTGGCTGAGCTCCTGAGATGAAGTAGGGAGATGGGAGAAAGTTCCACAAAGTCAACTATCACTACAGCCCTCCACCAGTAGGACCTTTATGGCAGAGTGGCCCAACGGAAGCCTCTCCGCAGTGCAAGACATATGAAAGCCTACATAGAGTTTGCTAAAAAACACATGAAGGACTTCCAGACTATGAGAAATAAGATTCTCTGGTCTGAAGAAACGAAGATAGACCTTTTTGGTGATAATTCTAAGTGGTATGTGTGGAGAAAATCGTTGTGTTGTAACAGCATCATGCTATGGGGGTGTTTTTCAGCTGCAGGGACAGGACGACAGGTTGCCACTGAAGCAAACATGAATGCAGCCAAGTACAGAGATATGCTGGATGAAAACCTCTTCCAGAGTGCTCTGGACCTCAGACTTGGCCGACTGTTCACCTTCCAACAAGACAATGACCCTAAGCACATAGATAAAATAACAAAGGAGTGGCTTTAGAACAACTTTGTGACCATTCTTGACTGGCCCAGCCAAAGCCCTGACCTTAACCCAATTGAGCATCTCTGGAGAGACCTGAAAACGGCGGTCCACCAATATTCACCATTCAACAGAACTGGAGAGCATCTGTAAGGAAGAATGGCAGAGGATCCCCAAATCCAGGTGTGTGTAATGTATAAGAATTAGATCTGTCTCTTTAAGAAAGTGAGGGCGGGAGTTGAGTTTAGTTTCTGTTTCAGTTCTAGCCTGAGGAGGTAATGTTATGCTGCTGTTATGCTGTGTGCTGGAGGAAAAGAGGAGAAGAATAAAATACAGTTAAAGCTTACTGTCTCTTAAATTCCTTACACCGTGTGGACGTTACAACTGGCGACGAGGATGGGATGCAATCACTTGCTGCTGTGAGTACTGACCCCTGCTTTACTGCTTCACATGCCAGCACCACTGAGAGACTCCATCATGGCTGAATACTTGCAGACGTTCCCACAGTTTGATATGACTGATGTCACTAATCTCTCTCATAACTGGAGGAAATGGTTAAATCGATTTGAGAATTTCCGGGAAGCAATAGATATAAAAGAGGAGAACAGAAAGAGAGCCATGTTCCTGCATTGTGCGGGCACAGGAGTCTATGACATATACAGCACATTACCGGCAGCGGAGACAGACACGTACAGCAAATGCTCCAAAGCTCTCACTGACTACTTCAACCCTAAACAAAACATCAGATATGAAAGATACAAGTTCAGGATTGCTAAGCAGCTTCTAGAAGAATCCATAGACACCTATGTCACCCGGCTAAAAGAACTAGCACATGGGTGTGCATTTACTGACGTAGATGATGAAATCCTAACTCAAGTAATTGTCCCCTGCTCGTCTAATAACATAAGGCGTAAAGCTCTGCAGCAGGATCTCTCTCTGCATGATTTACTCAAGATGGCCCGTGCTATAGAGATAGCAGATCATCAGGCAAGTGCAATGGAGAATGGGGATAATTTACATGTGCATAATCTCAAACATAACAGTGCACAAGGCAAGCAGGCCCCGCAACAGAAGAAATGTTATAGATGTGGACAAGATTTCCCTCACCACATGAATAAGTGTCCAGCTATAGGACAAACTTGCAGTAAATGTGGAAAAGGGAACCATTTTGCAGTTGTCTGCAAATCAGCGCCCAACAAGTCTCCTCTGCCAATTACAAAGCCTGCAAATATAAAAATGGTAAATCAGGATATAGAAGAAATGTCTGTGGCTGAGAACTATGTGTTCACGACTTCTGTCACTGGCTCAGTGCAGTCTCCATGTATTACACTCACCATCACTCTCACTCTTACTCTTACTGTCTCACTTATTCATTCTCGTCTGGACTATTGTAACTCTCTACTAATCGGCCTCCCTCTTACCAAACTCTCCCCGCTCCAATCTGTCCTGAATGCTGCTGCCAGGATCATATTCTTCACCAACTGTTACACCGATGCCTCTACCTTGTGCTAGTCATTACATTGGCTACCCATCCACTCCAGAATCCAGTACAAAACTACTACCCTCATCCACAAAGCACTGTATGGCTCAGCACCACCCTACATCTCCTCTCTGGTCTCAGTCTACCACCCTACCCGTGCCCTCCGCTCCGCTAATGACCTCAGGTTAGCATCATCAATAATCAGAACCTCCTACTCCCGTCTCCAAGACTTTAAACATGCTGCGCCGATTCTTTGGAATGCATTACCTAGGTTAATACGATTAATCCCCAATCCCCACAGTTTTAAGCGTGCCCTAAAAACTCATTTGTTCAGACTGGCCTACCGCCTCAATGCATTAACCTAACCATCCCTGTGTGGCCCATTAAAAAAAAAAAAATCAGGTTCCTCTCATCATGTTCTCATACACTTTATGCAGTTAATAGCACTCTATGTCTGTACTGCTACATACTTAGGCAGTTAACTGGTTCATGCAGCTTTACATGAACACCCGAGCCTTACACTATGGCTGGTCCAAATAACTAAAGCAATTGTTACCATCCACCTCTCGTGTCTCCCCTTTTCCTCATAGTTTGTAAGCTTGCGAGCAGGGCCCTCATTCCTACTGGTATCTGTTTTGAACTGTGATTTCTGTTATGCTGTAATGTCTATTGTCTGTACAAGTCCCCTCTATAATTTGTAAAGCGCTGCGGAATATGTTGGCGCTATATAAATAAAAATTATTATTATTATTATCTGCAACACGGATGTCACCTTTACAATAGATACAGGAGCTTCGGTGGATATCATAGACAGCAATGCTTATGAACAGTTGAAAACAAAGCCAGTCTTACAGCAAGTGCATACTAAAATCTTTCCATATGGATCTAAAACACCTCTTGTTACAATGGGACAATTTGATGCTGAACTTAGCTATAAAAGAAAATAGGCAGAAAACCACTTTTCACACATTACAAGGATCAGGAGGCTGTCTTCTCAGCTATCACACTGCCTTGAAGCTAGGACTCATCCAGATTGTTCATACCATAACCGACCCTGTGGACCTGGATGTACAAACCATGGTGAACAGTTTTCCCTCCCTATTTAGTGGATTGGGGAAATTTAAGGACTCTCAAGTGCATCTTCATGTGGATGACAGTGTTCGTCCAGTAGCCCAGGCTCACAGGCGTATTCCATTTCACCTGAGAAAGAAGGTAGAAAAGGAACTCCAATTACTCATGGATGATGATGTCATTGAAACTGTTTCTGGTCCCACTCCGTGGGTCTCTCCACTTGTGGTAGTTCCAAAACCAAAGACTCCAGAGCAGGTAAGACTGTGTGTTGACATGCGCCTGCCCAACACTGCTATTCAAAGGGAAAGACACATCTCACCCACAATTGATGACATTATTCATTTATTAAATGGAGCAACCGTTTTTTCAAAGCTCGACCTCAATAAGGGCTATCATCAATTAGAATTGAGTCCAGAATCCAGATACTTAACATTTTCCACCCATGTGGGTCTCAGAAGATACAAAAGATTGACGTTTGGGGTCTGCTCAACAGCAGAAATTTTTCAAGATACGATAAGGAGCGTCATTCAACATATTCCAAATGCCTTTAATTACAGTGATGACATACTGGTTTTTGGGAAAACTCAAGCTGAACATAATCGTGCTCTATATGCTATCTTTGAATGTCTGCTCTCTGCTGGACTCACTTTAAACAAAGAAAAATGCGAATTTGATAAAAATTGATTGGAGTTCTATGGTCACATTTTCTCGGCTGAAGGAGTACGACCTGATCCCAAGAAAGTGAAATCCATCAGAGCAGCTTCAATTCCACAGGATGCTAGTGAAGTGCACTCTTTTCTTGGAATGGCAAGTTACTGTGCTAGATATATTTCAAATTTTTCGACAATCAGCACTCCATTAAGGGAACTTACGAAACAAAATTGCATTTTTCAATGGTCCCAAGACTGTCAGGCCTCTTTTGAAACAATCAAAAACGAACTCTGCTCAACAACCACCATGGCCTATTTTGATCCAGCTCTTCGAACCGAACTGATTGTGGATGCCAGTCCCGTGGGACTGGGTGCAATTTTAGCACAATACAAGGATGACAATCAAAGTCCCCACATCATTTCTTATGCAAGTAAAAGCTTAACAAGCACTGAAAGATAGTATTTGCAACCTGAAAAAGAAAGCTTGGCAGTCGTCTGGGGATGTGAACACTTTCACTTATTTCTCTATGGCGCTCCCTTCACTATTGTCACAGATCATCAAGCTCTCCTTACAATTTTTGGAAATCCCCGAGCTAAAATGCCGGCACGGATTGAACGATGGGGTCTACGTCTACAGGACTATAATTACAACATTGTTCACAAACCTGGAAAATACAGCAATCCGGCTGATTATCTCTCAAGACATCCTACGAATGATGATTTACCTGGGCATTCCTCCATTGAAGAATACATCCACTTTGTTGCAGCTCACGCCATGCCAAAAGCACTTTCTGTTGATCAGTTTGTGAATACAACAACAAGTGACAAGACACTCTGTGCCTTAATACAAATTATCCAAAATAGAAGGTGGCATGAAATTCAAAAGAAAAAATTTCCTGAAGATGGGATTGACCTGAAGGAGTTAAAACTATTTTCAAATGTACGTGAGGAATTATCTGTCACTGAAGATCAACTCATCCTTCGTGGTACCAATCTGGTTGTACCTAAGGCCTTGCGCAACTTAGTCATACAGATGGCACACGAAGGTCATCTAGGAATTGTTGGCACAAAAAAGTTACTCAGAGAAAAATTCTGGTTCCCAAATATGGATAAATTGGTGGAAGAGAAGATTAGACATTGCTCCACTTGTCAATTAATTACTCCATCATCAACTCTAGAGCCATTACAAATGTCTCCGTTACCCACTGCTGTATGGGAGGAAGTGGCAGTCGACATATATGGACCATTACCAAATGGCCAATACATTCTAGTAACAATTGATGAATATTCTAGATACCCTGTCATTTCATTCATCTCTTCAACGTCTGCTAATAGTGTCATACCAGAACTGGACGACATATTCTCTGCATATGGCATTCCAAGAGTGGTCAAAACAGATAATGGACCTCCATTCAATGGACATGTGTTTGCACAGTTTTCTGAATACTTGGGGTTCAGCCACAGAAAAATCACACCTTGCTGGCCGCAAGCTAATGGAATTGTAGAACGTTTCATGCGCACCATGGGGAAACGAATCAAGGCAGCTAGCCTGGAGCACACCCCACTGAAACAGTCACTATACAAATCCCTGCGCAATTACCGCAACACGCCACATTCCACCACTAATGCTGCTCCATCTCATCTAATGTTCAGCAGAACTCTTCGTACACGGATCCCTGATGTGACCAGTCATCCCTTACCAAATGACTCTTCAGTGCGATCAACGGATTTCTTTAACAAGCAAGCCATGAAACATTATGCAGACAGAAGGCGACGGGCACAGCCATGTGCCATCAAAAGAGGTGATATGGTTGTTGTGCGTCAAAAATCAACCAACAAAACCTCAGCTGTATATAGTCCTGCAAAATATAATGTTACTGAGAGAAAAGGCAATATGGTCACGGCTGAGCGAGACGGACACTCCATCACTCGAAATTCCTCACATTTTAAAATCATACCGCAGAACAATGGTAATGAATTCCCACCAGTGGAAGATTTGATACCCGACGGTGGAGAGGACCAACAAGAGGTGACTGATCCATCAGCACTGGACACCCCCAATGAACCCAGACATTACCCTACACGGGAAAGAAGGGCTCCATCGAGACTTATTGAAGAGATATAGTTAAAAAAAGGGGGAATAAGACATTACAGACATATGGTTTTTCTTGGACATTTTCGTGTTGTTACATTATCAATATTTGTTTTAGGTTGTTAATATATATATCGACATATATATATATTATATATATATAAAAAAAAGGGGGGATGATGTAATGTATAAGAATTAGATCTGTCTCTTTAAGAAAGTGAGGGCGGGAGCTGAGTTGAGTTTCTGTTTCAGTTCTAGCCTGAGGAGGAAATGTTATGCTGCTGTTATGCTGTGTGCTGGAGGAAAAGAGGAGAAGAATAAAATACAGTTAAAGCTTACTCTCTCTTAAATTCCTTACACCGTGTGGACGTTACAGTGTGAAAAACTTGTTGCAACATTCCCAAGAAGACTCATGGCTGTCCAAGCTCAAAAGGGTGCTTCTACTCAATACTGAGCAAAGTGTCTGAACACTTATTATGACCATGTGATATTTCAGTTTTTCTTTTTTAATAAATTTGCAAAAATTACTACATATCTGCTTTTTTTTCAGTCAAGCTGAGGTGCAGAGTGTACGTTAATGAGAAAAAAATGAACTTTTTTGAATTTACCAAATGGCTGCAATGAAACAGAGTGAAAAATTTAAAGGGGTCTGAATAGTTTCCTTACCCACTATATGTAATATGAAATACAAAAATGGCTCCCTCATTGCAAAAAATTATGTTTTACTCCAAAATGTTTCAATTCTTTAGAGAAATAGATAATTAAAAAAATCAGCTAGGCACAGGGAGATGAGTCCACTGGGCAGCTCCGTTTGGCTACTCCCTGTTGATTTTCTCCCTTTGTTTTTATGGAGATGCCTGTTACTGAAGTGCAGTTTGGTGGGAAGAAGCCTGAGGGAGGTTTTTTAGCAGACACTTTTTTTTGTAGTGAGGGGGCATGTCAGGTTTTCATGCTGTCCATCCTTTTTTTCAGCATATTTCTCTTGACCGGTTCCCTTTAACAATAGTCAACCATGTATATATTGCAATGAATGAGGAATACGGTGATTCAGAGTCCGGGCTGCCCAAGGTTCCAAAAATGAGATCACACACGCAGGTGAAGAATGAATGCGGTTTATTTGTCAACGCATTTCAAGGTTTCCAAATCTCTTCATCACGATCAAACCACAATGATATTACGGTCACACATCTAATTGAGTGCAGTCAAGAGATATGATATTACTTTATTAAAATTGAAACTAAATGGTTGATTAATCAATCAATGAAAGAGTCAAGCACTGTACTTTAATTAATTATATTAAACAGGCAGCTAATATTACTGGCAAAGAAACGCGGCGCTTTCTTTATGGCATATTTAATGAAAGAGTGCAATTCAATCTGTTTGATAGGAAAGTTGAATTCTTTATGTAACCTAATCTGCAGATTTAGTCAGATGAACATTTCCTCTCAGATAATGTTCTGCCCTACGGAAAACGATGCGGCAGCCAAATCTTACATACAAAAAATACTTATAGGTCAATTAGCTTTCTATAAATGTTTCAATTCTTTGTGCTGCGTGTGTGTATGTGTGCGTGTATTCAGATGTGCATGTGTATGTGTGCGTGTGTGTACAGTTGTGCATGTGTCTGTGTGCGTGTGTGCGCATGACTGTGTGTGTCAGAGATTACATTTTATTGTGAGACCTAATGGGGCAGGAATTAAGTGACTAATCTATATACAGTATAGCACTTCAAAATGTGGGATATTCATGGTGAAACGGGAAATAAATGTTTTGAAAGAGAAGTTCTGCATTAATACGTCATTTATGCCATTTGGAATTCAGAGGTGGTGTTTCTTTGTGCTGCACTGTGTAGTAAGTGTTTGCCTTTCTGGCACCCCAGACACTTCACTGCCCTCACCTCTTTACTAGATTTACACTACTTTCAAATGGGTCTCTACACAAGACAACACTACACCAGGGTATTCAAGATTGCTGCTTTGTGGGACACCATCCTTGTCTACGGATGAGCAGCACGTTGGCTCAGTGGTTAGCACTGCAGCCTTGCAGCGCTGGAGTCCAGGATTCAAATTCTATCAAGGATAACATCAGTAAGGAGATTGTATGCTCTCCCCGTGTTTGTGTGGATTTCCTCCAGGTTCTCTGATTACTTCCCACACTCCAAAGACTGATAGGGAATCTAGATTGTGAGCCAGAATGGTGACAGTAATAATAGTGTCCGTAAAGAGCTGTGGAATTAATGGTGCTATATTGATGAGTAAAATAAATAATATATGACTTCTACAGCTCTGGCCAAAATTAAGAGATCACTGCAAAATGTTCAGTTTGTCTGATTTTTCTCTTTCTCTGTATATTTTTGAGTAAAATGTAAATTGTTCTTTTAGTCTACAAACTTCTGACAACATGTCTTCGAATTTCCAAGCAATATATTTTGGGTTTTTTTCTGAAAAGGAGAAATGGTCAAAATTAAAAAAAACAACAAAAAACTGTGTTTTCAGACCTCAAATAATGCAAAGAAAATTCCATAATCATTTAGAAACAACAATACTAATGTTTTAACTCAGGAAGAGTTCAGAAATCAATATTTTGTGGAATAACCATGATTTTTTAAAAAAAGCTTTCATGCATCTTGGCATGCTTGCCACCAGTTTTTCACATTGAGGCAAAAATGTAAGCAGTTCTTCTTTGATGGCTTGTGACTATCCATCATCCTCTTGTTTACGTTCCAGAGGTTTTCAGTGGGGTTCAGGCCTGGAGAATGAGCTGCCCATGACAGGGTTTTGATGTGGCGCTCTCTTAATTTTTGCCAGAGCTGTATATATGATAAAAATATATATTCCAAAAATGGGCCACCGAGAAGCAGCTTTTAGGTACCACACAACTACAGTTAAGCTACTATATAGAATAGATTGCAACACTAAATGTAACCATGATTTGATCAGTTACAGTACCTATCCTATTAGGACAAACCCGTCCTTTTGCCTCATGAACAAAGTACCCATGAGTCGATGAACCCATGGCTCATACAGTCTCACAATGATGATAAAGGCTAGGAAACTATTAATGCTATAATCTAGTAACCTTGTACTAAAGAGCATAAAATAGGCAGCAAGAAAATATCATCTGGCAACTTGATTACAGTTTGGCTATCAGCCCTTACGGTATGTTCTTGTAACAGCGGTCAGGGAGGTAGTCGTGGCTGAGGGTGGTAGTAATAGCACACCCTGGCCCTCCGTCACGTAAACACAATGTCCCTTCTGTTGTGCACTTGGTGATTCACTTACTTGCACATCAGAGTCCACTCCGGTCTGCTGGGGCTTTCTTCCTTTGAATATCATGCAATGACAGTCAGAACAAAACAACTTTACTCAGTTCTTTATACAGCGCGTTCAGTTTCTTCACAAAGGCAGCACACGATTCTCCACAGAGTATAACTTTTCCTGTGCTGTCCCTCACTCATCTGGGAATATCGCAGGGTAGTACCATCGCCTTCAGTACCGCAGCTTCCTGACTGGCCAGCTTAACTCGCTTCAGGAGTTCTCCGTCCGTTTTGACCCGGACATTTAGTATAGTTTCCACGAAATTAGCTGCTACCATTTTGATGCTGCCCTGTAATAAATAATAATAATTTTTATTTATATAGCGCCAACATATTCCGCAGCCCTGTATTCCTTCTCCACCGTGTGACTATCAGCCCATAGGCCATGGACAGCTGGGCTCCCCAGCTTAAAACGTTGCTGGACACAACTGTCCTGTCCTGGCTCCCAGCCTTCTCTGATTAACTACAGGAAGCTCTCTTAGGCTACGTTCACACTAGCGTTGTGCGCCGCTGCGTCGGCGACGCAACACACAACGCACGCATAAACGCGGCAAAACGCACGCAAAAACGCTGCGTTTTGCGACGCATGCGTCGGTTTTTGCCGAAAATCGGACGCAAGAAAAATGCAACTTGTTGCGTTTTCTTGGTCCGACGCTTGCGGCAAAAAAGACGCATGTGTGGCACAACGCAACAAAAAAAACCGCATGCGTCCCCCATGTTAAGTATAGGGGGCGCATGACGCATGCGTCGCCGCTGCGTCGCCGACGCAAACCCGACGCACATTAGCTTAACGCTAATGTGAACGTAGCCTTACTTATACCCAGTTTGCCCCTCCTAATTAACTAAACCCTATTGGTCAATCTAATTACTCACTTACTCTATTCTCTTGTGCCCCCTCTAGTGGGCTAATCCGAGTCCTATACTTTCCCTACATTTATACAATACAAAGAATATATATAAATACATATGTAACACATTACACAGTATGGCAATATTACAATACACATACCACATATAGGACATACACAACATAGCAGCATTTTAGGACATATTAAAAGTACCAGCTTCTCAGGGATGTAGAAACACTGGCGAGCAGAGTGCAGCTCAAACACCCCTTACATTCTCACAAATTCAGCTTCCTATTCATTCTAAGGGGAAAACACGTCTATAATTCACATGGTGCTCAACTAACAACTTCAAAAATTGGCTTACGACATCAAAAATACTTCAAATTTGACTACTAAATCGATTGAAGCAGTAAATAATGAGACATATACAAAATTGACTCCAAAAATGATCCAAATTTTATTTTTTTTACTTTAATTTATCAGCCTAAAAAATACTCATCAAACCATTGTGTGTGAGCATACCCTAAAGAAACATACAGTACGATACTATTCACTGTTCACATATAACTGAAATGAAGCCTGGTAAAAAAAGAACAAAATATAAAACATTTACCACATAAGCAGGTTCATATTTTGCGTTCATGTAGCCTCAGGGGCAGCACGGTGGCGCAGTGGATAGCACAGCAGCCTTGCAGCGCTGGAGTCCTGGGTTCAAACCCCACTAAGGACAACATCTGCAAAGAGTTTGTATGTTCTCTCCGTGTTTGCATGGGTTTCCTCTGGGTTCTCCAGTTTCCTCCCACATTCCAAAGACATACTGATAGGGAATTTAGATTGTGAGCCCCAATGGGGACAGCGACAATAATGTGTGTAAAGTGCTGTGGAATATGTTAGCGCTATATAAAAATAAAGATTATTATTATTAGGTACTTCAAGTGGTCAGGCCCCCGGATGGTAAATCAGAATGAAAGAGCCTGGACATTTAGATAGTAGTTAAAGCCTTACACAGGCGTGTACTGTGGAGGACAGAGAATGAACTTCAATCCAATATTGCAGCCAGCATGCAGCCAGCGGGTAAGGAAAGGGTGAATCAAACACCTGAAAACCCCGCCTCTATGGCTGAAAATTGTTCCCTCAAATTCAGGTGACAGAGTCCCTTTAAGGTCCTCATACACATTAGACTAATGTTGGACACCACTGACAGATGATTGTTGGGGTAGATAAGAATCTGCACATTTAATTTCGAACTGCAGATTCCTTTGTTCTCTAAAAGAAAAGTCACCGCCATGGATGTCTGGCAGTGGCTCTCTCATAGAGAACACATGAGAGCTCAGCAGCGCAAGCACTCCTGTACATGGATAGTTTAACGAGATGATGGCTGACAGCTATCTAAAAGGTAAAGGGACTTTAGTCAAACACTTGTTCAGCTGACATACACTGATGAGCAAAATGGTAACAATGTTTTGAACGTTCCCAGAAGGATTCTGGCAGCGTTGAAAGCCAAATGTGGATTTACAAAATACAAACAAAATAATACAATTAAAATTTTGATCTTTAGGAGCAAAACAGTGATAATGCAGTGACATGACAAGAATCTGCATAACTAATCATATGCTAAATAGTGGCAAATCAATTTTATGTATGTGATAGCCAAGATAATTGTCTATAAAATGATGGTAGCTTGCAAGCCAAAAGTTCAAAACATTGCTATGCTTTTTCTTGTCAGTGTACAGCTCCAGAACCATCATCAGTACATGAAAACATCACATAACCCATAACCATTACATGAATACTGTTGTGAATTAGACTTTTTTGGCTCCCTCTTGTGGTCACTAGTGATATGACTCTGGGATTGTCTTTCCTCAGTTTGGCACCCACCTGGGTCGTTAGTCCAGGGGTGTTGCTATATTAACTTCCTGAATTCTCAGTCTGGTGCCTGGCAACGTTGTAATTAGTCCTTTCTGTTTGCTCCTGTCTGCTGGTCCTGGTTCGTGCAAAATTAAGCTAAGTCCTGCTTCCTTGTTTTTTGGTTATTTGTATTGCTCTTATTTTTTGTCCAGCTTGTACTAAATGTGATTCCTGATTTTGCTGGAAGCTCTAGGGGGCTGGTATTCTCCCCCCAGGCCGTTAGACGGTTCGGGGGTTCTTGAATATCCAGCGTGGAAATTTTGATAGGGTTTTTGCTGACCATATAAGTCATCTTACTATATTCTGCTATTAGTCAGTGGGCCTCTCTTTGCTAAATACCTAGTTCATTCTTACGTTTGTCTTTTCTTCTTACCTCACCGTTATTATTTGTTGGGGGCTTGTATCCAACTTTTGGGGTCTTTTCTCTGGAGGCAAGAAAGGTCTATCTTTTCCCTTCTAGGGTTAGTTAGTTCTCCGGCTGGCGCGAGACGTCTAGAACCAACGTAGGCACGTTCCCCGGCTGCTGCTATTTGTGGTGCTAGGATTAGATATACGGTCAGCCCAGTTACCACTGCCCTATGAGCTGGTTTTTTGTGTTTGCAGACTTAGTATTTATTTCTGAGACCCTCTGCCATTGGGGTCATAACAGTTTGCCAGGCCAAAGTTGAATGTTTAATGCATTGTAGAAGTAGGATTATAAGAAAGGAAATTCTGAGTTTTTTTTTTTTTTTTTCTTTCTTCCTCCCCTTTACCTTTGAGTGGCTTGAGCTTGCTGCAGACATGAATGTCCAGACCTTGATTACAAGTGTGGACCAGCTTGCTGCTCGTGTGCAGGGCATACAAGATTTTGTTACCAATAGTCCTATGTCTGAACCTAAAATACCTATTCCTGAACTGTTCTCTGGAGACCGATTTAAGTTTAGGAATTTCAGGAATAATTGTAAATTGTTTCTATCTCTGAGACCCCGTTCATCTGGAGACTCAGCTCAGCAAGTTAAAATTGTTATCTCTTTCTTACGGGGCGACCCTCAGGATTGGGCCTTCTCGCTAGCGCCAGGAGATCCGGCATTGGCAAATATTGATGCGTTTTTTCTGGCGCTCGGATTGCTTTACGAGGAACCCAATCTTGAAATTCAGGTAGAAAAAGCCTTGCTGGCTATTTCTCAGGGCCAGGATGAAGCTGAAGTGTATTGCCAAAAATTTTGGAAATGGTCCGTGCTTACTCAGTGGAATGAGTGTGCTCTGGCCGCAAATTTCAGAAATGGCCTTTCTAAAGCCATTAAGAATGTGATGGTGGGTTTCTCCATTCCTACAAGTCTGAATGATTCCATGGCGCTGGCTATTCAAATTGACCGGCGTTTGCGGGAGCGCAAAGCCGCTAATCCTCTTGTGGTGTTGTCTGAACAAACACCTGATTTAATGCAATGTGGTAGAATTCAGACTAGAAATGAACGGAAAAATCATAGACGTCAGAATGGGTTGTGTTTTTACTGTGGTGATTCTACACATGTTATATCAGCATGCTCTAAACGCCTAACAAGGGTTGTTAGTCCTGTCGCCATTGGTAATTTGCAACCTAAATTTATTTTGTCTGTGACTTTAACCCCTTCCCGACCTTTGACGCATACGCTGCGTCATGAAAGTCTGTGCCTTCCCGACCTATGACGCAGCGTATGCGTCATGGAATGATCGCGTCCCTGCAGATCGGGTGAAGGGGTTAACTCCGATTTTACCCGATCTGCAGAGACAGGGGGAGTGGTGCTTCAGCCCAGGGGGGGTGGCTTCACCCCCCCGTGGCTACGATCGCTCTGATTGGCTGTTGAAAGTGAAACTGCCAATCAGAGCGATTTGTAATATTTCACCTAAAAAACTGGTGAAATATTACAATCCAGCCATGGCCGATGCTGCAATATCATCGGCCATGGCTGGAAATACTTAAGTGGACCCCCCCCACCCCACCGATCGCCCCCCCAGTCCTCCGTTAGTCCTCCGGTCCCCTCCGTCCGCCTGCCGGCTCCCCCGTCCTCCTGTCCGCTCCCTCCTTGTGTGAATAAAGCCCCCCTGTGGTCCGATCACCCCCCCTGTGCTCCGACACCCCCCCCCCACCACCCCTTCATACTTACCGATCCTCCCGGTGTCCGGCCGTCTCCTCGCTGGGCGCCGCCATCTTGGAAAATGGCCGGCGCATGCTCAGTGCGCCCGCCGAATCTGCCAGTCGGCAGATTCCTTACAGGTACATTTTGATCGCTGTGGTAGGTTCTATCACAGCGATCAAAATAAAAAAAATAATAAATAACCCCCCCCTTTATCACCCCCATAGGGACAATAATAAAATAAAGAATTTTTTTTTTTTCTTTTTCCACTAGGGTTAGGGTTAGAACTAGGGTTAGAACTAGGGGTAGGGTTAGGGGTAGGGTTAGGGTTACGGGTAGGGTTAGGGGTAGGGTTATGGCATGTGCACACAGAGCGGATCGGCCGCGGATCCGCAGCGGATCCGCAGCGGATACGCAGCGGATCGGCCGCGGATACGCAGCGGATCGGCCGCAGATCCGCAGCGGATCGGCAGCGGATACGCAGCGGATCAGCCGCGGATCGGCAGCGGATCCGCAGCGGATCGGCCGCAGATCCGCAGCGGATCGGCAGCGGATACGCAGCGGATCGGCCGCGGATCGGCAGCGGATCCGCAGCGGATCGGCCGCGGATACGCAGCGGATCGGCCGCAGATCCGCAGCGGATCGGCAGCGGATACGCAGCGGATCGGCAGCAGATCCGCAGCGGATCCGCAGCGGATACGCAGCGGATACGCAGCGGATACGCAGCGGTTCGGCCGTGGATACGCAGCGGATACGCAGCGGATACGCAGCGGATTGGCCGCGGATTGGCCGCGGATCCGCAGCGGATTGGCCGCTGCGAATTCGAAGCAGTTTTCCATCAGGTTTACAGTACCATGTACACCTAAGGAAAACCAAATCCGCTGTGCCCATGGTGCGGAAAATTCCATGCAGAAACGCTGCGTTGTATTTTCCGCAGCATGTCA
This sequence comes from Ranitomeya variabilis, assembly GCF_051348905.1. Lineage (NCBI taxonomy): Eukaryota > Metazoa > Chordata > Amphibia > Anura > Dendrobatidae > Ranitomeya > Ranitomeya variabilis. The sequence goes on along the minus strand of NC_135232.1, from coordinate 818,522,654 downwards.
ATTCTTTGTGCGGATTCCGCAGCGTTTTACACCTGTTCCTCAATAGGAATCCGCAGGTGAAATCCGCACAAAAAAACACTGGAAATCCGCTGTAAATCCGTAGGTAAAACGCAGTGCCTTTTACCTGCGGATTTTTCAAAAATGGTGCGGAAAAATCTCACACGAATCCGCAAAGTGGGCACATAGCCTTAGGGTTAGGGTTGGAATTAGAGTTAGGGTACCGTCTCACAGTGGCACTTTGGTCGCTACGACGGTACGATCCATGACGTTGTGTCTGACACGCAGCAGCGATCAGGGACCCTGCTGAGAATCGTACGTCGTAGCAGATCGTTTGGAACTTTCTTTCGTCGCTGGATCTCCCGCTGTCATCGCTGGATCGGTGTGTGTGACAGCGATCCAGCGATGCGTTCACTTGTAACCAGGGTAAACATCGGGTTACTAAGCGCAGGGCCGCGCTTAGTAACCTGATGTTTACCGTGGTTACCAGCGTAAAAGTAAAAAAAAAAAAAAACGTACATACTCACATTTCGGTGTCCTTCAGGTCCCTTGCCGTCTGCTTCCCGCTCTGTCTGCCGGCCGGAAAGTGAGAGCACAGCACAGCAGTGACGTCACCGCTGCGCTCTGCTCTCACTGTATGGCGGCACTCAGTCAGAGCGGGAAGCAGACGGCAAGGGACCTGAAGGACACCGAAATGTGAGTATGTACGTTTTTTTTTTTTTACTTTTACGCTGGTAACCACGGTAAACATCGGGTTACTAAGCTCGGCCCTGTGCTTAGTAACCCGATGTTTACCCTGGTTACCTGGGACCTTGGCATCGTTGGTCGCTGGAGAGCGGTCTGTGTGACAGCTCCCCAGCGACCACACAATGACTTTCCAACGATCACGGCCAGGTCGTATCGCTGGTCGTGATCTTTGGTAAATCGTTATGTGAGACGGTACCCTTAGGGTTGGAATTAGGGCTAGGGTTGGAAATAGGGTTAAGATTAGGCTTGTGGTTAGGGTTAAGGATAGGGTTAGGGTTGTGTTGGGGTTACAGTTGTGGGTAGGGTTGGGATTAGGGTTAGGATTAGGGTTGGATTTAGGGTTACGGGTGTGTTGGGGTTAGGGTTTGTGGTTAGGGGTGTGTTGGGGTTAGGGTTGTGATTATGGTTATGGCTACAGTTGGGATTAGGGTTAGGGGTGTGTTGGGGTTAGTGTTGAAGTTAGAATTGAGGGGTTTCCACTGTTTAGGCACATCAGGGGTCTCCAAATGCAACATGGCGCCCCAATTGATTCCAGCCAATCTTGCGTTCAAAAAGTCAAATGGTGCGCCCTCCCTTCCAAGCCCCGACGTGCGCCCAAACAGTGGTTTACCCCCACATATGGGATACCAGCGTACTCAGGACAAACTGGGCAACAACTATTGGGGTCCAATTTCTCCTGTTACCCTTGCAAAAAAAAAAAATTACTTGCTAAAACATAATTTTGAGGAAAGAACAATTATTTTTTATTTTCACGGCTCTACGTTATAAACTTATGTGAAACACTTGGGGGTTGAAAGTGCTCACCACACATCTAGATAAGATCCTTTTGGGGTCTAGTTTCCAAAATGGGGTCACTTGTGGGGGGGTTTCTACTGTTTAGGCACATCAGGGGCTCTGCAAATGCAACGTGACGCCCGCAGACCATTCCATCAAAGTCTGCATTTCAAATGTCACTACTTCCCTTCCGATCCCTGACGTGCGCCCAAACAGTGGTTTACCCCCACATATGAGGTATCAGCGTACTCACAACAAACTGAGCAACAAATATTGGGGTCCAATTTCTCCTGTTACCCTTGTGAAAATAAACAATTGCTTGCTAAAACATCTTTTTTGAGGAAAGAAAAATTATTTTTTATTTTCACGGCTCTGCGTTGTAAACTTCTGTGAAGCACTTGGGGGTTGAACGTGCTCACCACACATCTAGATAAGTTCCTTGGGGGGTCTAGTTTCCAAAATGGGGTCACTTGTGGGGGGTTTCTACTGTTTAGGCACATCAGGGGCTCTGCAAACGTAACATGATTCCCGCAGACCATTCCATCAAAGTCTGCATTCCAAATCGTCACTACTTCCATTCCGAGCCCCGCCATGTGCCCAAACAGTGGTTTACCCCCACATATGGGGTATCAGCGTACTCAGGAGAAACTGGACAACAACTTTTGGGATCAAATTTTTCCTGTTACCCTTGGGAAAATTAAAAAATTCTGGGCTAAAAAAATATTTTTGAGGAAAGAAAACACATTTTTTATTTTCACGGCTCTGCGTTATAAACTTCTGTGAAGCACTTGAGGGATCAAAGTGCTCACCACACATCTAGATTAGTTCCCTTGTGGGTCTAGTTTCCAAAGTGGAGTCAATTGTGGGGAGTTCCTACTGTTTAGGCACATCAGGGGCTCTGCAAATGCAACGTGACGCCCGCAGAGCATTCCATTAAAGTCTGCATTTCAAAACGTCACTACTTCCCTTCCGCTCCCTGACGTGTGCCAAAACAGTGGTTTACCCCCACATATGGGGTATCAGCGTACTCAGGAGAAACTGGACAACAACTTTTGGGGTCCAATTTCTCCTGTTACCCTTGGGAAAATAAAAAATTGTGGGTTAAAAAATCATTTTTGAGGAAAGAAAAATAATTTTTTATTTTCATGGCTCTGCGTTATAAACTTCTGTGAAGCACTTGAGGGATCAAAGTGCTCACCACACATCTAGATTAGTTCCTTGGGAGGTATAGTTTCCAATATGGGGTCACTTGTGCGGGAGCTCCAATGTTTAGGCACACAGGGGCTCTCCAAACGCGACATGGTGTCCGCTAATGATTGAAGCTAATTTTCCATTCAAAAAGCCAAATGGCGTGCCTTCCCTTCCGAGCCCTGCCGTGCGCCCAAACAGTGGTTTACCCCCACATATGGGGTATCATCGTACTCAGGACAAACTGGACAACAACATTTGGGGTCCAATTTCTCCTATTATCCTTGGGAAAATAAAAAACTCCGGGCTAAAAATCATTTTTGAGGAAAGAAAAATATTTTTTTATTTTCATGGCTCTGCGTTATAAACTTCTGTGAAGCACCTGGGGGTTTTAAGTGCTCACTATACATCTAGATTAGTTCCTTGGGGGGTCTAGTTTCCAAAATGGGGTCACTTGTAGGGGAGCTCCAATGTTTAGGCACACAGGGGCTCTCCAAACGCGACATGGTGTCCGCTAATGATTGAAGCTAATTTTCCATTCAAAAAGCCAAATGGCGTGCCTTCCCTTCCGAGCCCTGCCGTGCGCCCAAACAGTGGTTTACCCCCACATATGGGGTATCATCGTAGTCAGGACAAACTGGACAACAACATTTGGGGTCCAATTTCTCCTATTATCCTTGGGAAAATAAAAAACTCCGGGCTAAAAATCATTTTTGAGGAAAGAAAAATATTTTTTTATTTTCATGGCTCTGCGTTATAAACTTCTGTGAAGCACCTGGGGGTTTTAAGTGCTCACTATACATCTAGATTAGTTCCTTGGGGGGTCTAGTTTCCAAAATGGGGTCACTTGTAGGGGAGCTCCAATGTTTAGGCACACAGGGGCTCTCCAAACGCAACATGGTGTCCACTAACGATTGGAGCTAATTTTCCATTGAAAAAGTCAAATGGCGCGCCTTCCCTTCCAAGCCTTGCCGTGCACCCAAACAGTGGTTTACCCCCACATATGAGGTATCGGCGTACTCAGGAGAAATTGCCCAACAAATTTTAGGATCCATTTTATCCTGTTGCCCATGTGAAAATGAAAAAAATGAGGCTAAAAAAAATTTTGTGTGAAAAAAAAGTACTTTTTCATTTTTACGGATCAATTTGTGAAGCACCTGAGGGTTTAAAGTGCTCACTATGCATCTAGATAAGTTCCTTGGGGGGTCTAGTTTCCAAAATGGGGTCACTTGTGGGGGAGCTCCAATGTTTAGGCACACAGGGGCTCTCCAAACCTGACATGGTGTCCGCTAACGATGGAGATAATTTTTCATTCAAAAAGTCAAATGGCGCTCCTTCCCTTCCGAGCCTTACCATGTGCCCAAACAGTAGTTTACCCCCACATATGAGGTATTGGCGTACTCAGGAGAAATTGCCCAACAAATTTTAGGATCCATTTTATTCTGTTGCCCATGTGAAAATGAAAAAATTGAGGCTAAAAGAAAATTTGTGTGAAAAAAAAAGTACTTTTTCATTTTTACGGATTAATTTGTGAAGCACCTGGGGGTTTAAAGTGCTCACTATGCTTCTAGATACGTTCCTTGGGGGGTCTAGTTTCCAAAATGGGGTCACTTGTGGGGGAGCTCCAATGTTTAGGCACATGGGGGCTCTCCAAACGCGACATGGTGTCCGCTAAAGATTGGAGCCAATTTTTAATTCAAAAAGTCAAATGGCGCTCCTTCCCTTCCGAGCCCTGCCGTGCGCCCAAACAGTGGTTTACCCCCACATATGAGGCATCAGCGTACTCAGGACAAATTGGACAACAACATCCGTGGTCCAGTTTCTCCTTTTACCCTTGGGAAAATAAAAAAATTGTTGCGAAAAGATCATTTTTGTGACTAAAAAGTTAAATGTTAATTTTTCCCCTATTTGTTGCTTCTGCTGCTCTGAAACACCTGAAGGGTTAATAAACTTCTTGAATGTGGTTTTGAGCACCTTGAGGGGTGCAGTTTTTAGAATGGTGTCACTTTTGAGTATTTTCAGCCATATAGACCCCTCAAACTGACTTCAAATGTGAGGTGGTCCCTAAAAAAAATGGTTTTGTAAATTTTGTTGTAAAAATGAGAAATCACTGGTCAAATTTTAACCCTTATAACTTCCTAGCAAAAAAAAAATTTGTTTCCAAAATTGTGCTGATGTAAAGTAGACATGTGGGAAATGTTATTTATTAACTATTTTGTGTCACATAACTCTCTGGTTTAACAGAATAAAAATTCAAAATGTGAAAATTGCAAAATTTTCAAAATTTTCACCAAATTTCCGTTTTTTTCACAAATAAACTCAGAAATTATCGACCTAAATTTACCACTAACATGAAGCCCAATATGTCACGAAAAAACAATCTCAGAACCGCAAAGATCCGTTGAAGCGTTCCTGAGTTATTACCTCATAAAGGGACACTGGTCAGAATTGCAAAAAATGGCAAGGTCATTAAGGCCAAAATAGGCTGGGTCATGAAGGGGTTAATTTGCTCATTGTCTTCCTACCCTGTTATGGCGTTTGTGGATTCAGGTGCTGCCCTGAGTCTTATGGATCTGTCATTTGCCAAGCGCTGTGGTTTTGTTCTTGAGCCGTTGGTAAATCCTATCCCTCTTAGAGGTATTGATGCTACGCCATTGGCGGAAAATAAACCGCAGTTTTGGACACAGGTAACCATGTGCATGACTCCTGAACATCGGGAGGTGATACGTTTTCTTGTTCTGCATAAAATGCATGATTTGGTCGTTTTGGGGCTGCCATGGTTACAGACCCATAATCCAGTCTTGGATTGGAAGGCAATGTCTGTGTCAAGTTGGGGCTGTCAGGGAATTCATGGTGATTCCCCGCCGGTGTCTATTGCTTCCTCTACTCCTTCGGAAGTTCCTGAGTATTTGTCTGATTATCAGGATGTATTCAGCGAGTCCAGGTCCAGTGCTCTGCCTCCTCATAGGGACTGTGGCTGCGCTATAGATTTGATTCCAGGCAGTAAATTTCCTAAGGGAAGACTATTTAATCTGTCTGTACCTGAGCATACCGCAATGCGTTCGTATATCAAGGAATCTCTGGAGAAGGGGCATATCCGTCCATCCTCTTCCCCTCTTGGTGCTGGATTCTTTTTTGTGGCCAAGAAAGATGGATCTTTGAGACCTTGTATTGACTATCGGCTTCTGAATAAAATCACTGTTAAATTTCAGTATCCTTTGCCTCTGTTGTCGGACTTGTTTGCCCGGATTAAAGGTGCCAAGTGGTTCACCAAAATAGATCTTCGTGGTGCGTACAACCTTGTGCGCATTAAGCAAGGAGATGAATGGAAAACTGCATTTAATACGCCCGAAGGTCATTTTGAGTACTTGGTGATGCCTTTTGGACTCTCTAATGCTCCTTCAGTGTTTCAGTCCTTTATGCATGATATTTTCCGGAAGTATCTGGATAAATTTATGATTGTTTATCTGGATGATATTCTGTTTTTTTCTGATGATTGGGACTCGCATGTAGAGCAGGTCAGGATGGTGTTTCAGGTTTTGCGTGAGAATGCTTTGTTTGTTAAGGGCTCAAAGTGTCTCTTTGGAGTACAGAAGGTTCCCTTTTTGGGTTTTATCTTTTCCCCTTCTGCGGTGGAGATGGACCCAGTCAAGGTCCGAGCTATTCATGATTGGACTCAACCCACGTCAGTTAAGAGTCTTCAGAAGTTCTTGGGTTTTGCTAACTTCTACCGTCGTTTTATCGCTAATTTTTCTAGCGTTGTTAAACCTTTGACGGATATGACCAAGAAAGGTTCTGATGTTGCTAACTGGGCTCCTGCAGCAGTGGAAGCTTTCCAAGAGTTGAAGCGCCGTTTTACTTCAGCGCCTGTTTTGTGCCAGCCTGATGTCTCACTTCCCTTTCAGGTTGAAGTGGATGCTTCTGAGATTGGGGCAAGGGCCGTTTTGTCACAGAGAGGCCCTGGTTGCTCTGTAATGAGATCATGTGCTTTTTTCTCTAGGAAGTTTTCGCCTGCTGAGCGGAATTATGATGTTGGCAATCGGGAGTTGCTGGCCATGAAGTGGGCATTTGAGGAGTGACGTCATTGGCTCGAGGGTGCTAAGCATCGTGTGGTGGTCTTGACTGATCACAAGAATCTAATGTATCTCGAGTCTGCTAAACGTCTGAATCCTAGACAGGCCCGTTGGTCATTGTTTTTCTCCCGTTTTGACTTTGTGGTCTCGTATTTACCAGGTTCGAAGAATGTGAAGGCTGATGCTCTTTCAAGGAGCTTTGTGCCTGACTCTCCTGGAGTCGCTGAACCAGTGGGTATTCTTAAAGAGGGAGTAATCTTGTCAGCCATTTCTCCGGATTTGCGACGTGTGTTGCAGAGATTTCAGGCTGGTAGACCTGACTCTAGTCCACCTGACAGACTGTTTGTTCCTGATAAGTGGACCAGCAGAGTCATTTCCGAGGTTCATTCCTCGGTGTTGGCAGGGCATCCGGGAATTTTTGGCACCAGAGATTTGGTGGCTAGGTCCTTTTGGTGGCCTTCCTTGTCACGGGATGTGCGGTCATTTGTGCAGTCCTGTGGGACTTGTGCTTGAGCTAAGCCTTGCTGTTCTCGTGCCAGCGGGTTGCTCTTGCCCTTGCCTGTCCCGAAGAGGCCTTGGACACACATTTCCATGGATTTCATTTCAGATCTTCCGGTGTCTCAGGGCATGTCTGTCATCTGGGTGGTATGTGATCGCTTTTCCAAGATGGTCCATTTGGTATCTTTGCCTAAGCTGCCTTCCTCTTCCGATCTGGTTCCTCTGTTCTTTCAGAATGTGGTTCGTTTACACGGCATTCCTGAGAATATCGTGTCTGACAGAGGATCCCAGTTTGTTTCCAGGTTCTGGCGATCCTTTTGTGCTAAGATGGGCATTGATTTGTCGTTTTTGTCTGCCTTTCATCCTCAGACTAATGGACAAACGGAGCGAACTAATCAGACTCTGGAGGCTTATTTGAGGTGTTTTGTTTCTGCAGATCAGGATGATTGGGTGACCTTCTTGCCGTTGGCTGAGTTTGCCCTTAATAATCGGGCTAGTTCCGCTACTTTGGTTTCGCCATTTTTCTGCAACTCTGGTTTCCATCCTCGTTTTTCCTCAGGACATGTGGAGCCTTCTGACTGTCCTGGGGTAGATTCTGTGGTGGATAGGTTGCAGTAGATTTGGAATCATGTGGTGGACAACTTAATGTTGTCACAGGAGAAGGCTCAGCGTTTTGCCAACCGCCGCCGCGGTGTGGGTCCCCGACTTCGTGTTGGGGATTTGGTATGGCTGTCTTCTCGATTTGTTCCTATGAAGGTCTCCTCTCCTAAATTTAAGCCTCGCTTCATCGGTCCTTACAAGATATTGGAAATCCTTAATCCTGTGTCCTTTCGCTTGGATCTTCCGGTGTCGTTTGCCATTCACAACGTGTTCCATAGGTCTTTGTTGCGGCGGTACGTTGTACCTGTGGTCCCTTCTGTTGAGCCTCCTGCTCCGGTGTTGGTTGAGGGCGAGTTGGAGTACGTGGTGGAGAAGATCTTGGATTCTCGTCTCTCCAGACGGAGGCTTCAGTATCTGGTCAAGTGGAAGGGCTATGGTCAGGAGGATAATTCCTGGGTGGTTGCCTCTGATGTGCATGCGGCCGATTTGATGCGTGCCTTTCACGCTGCTCATCCTGATCGCCCTGGTGGTCTTGGTGAGGGTTCGGTGACCCCTCCTTAAAGGGGGGGGTACTGTTGTGAATTAGACTTTTTTGGCTCCCTCTTGTGGTCACTAGTGATATTACTCTGGGATTGTCTTTCCTCAGTTTGGCACCCACCTGGGTCGTTAGTCCAGGGGTGTTGCTATATTAACTTCCTGAATTCTCAGTCTGGTGCCTGGCAACGTTGTAATTAGTCCTTTCTGTTTGCTCCTGTCTGCTGGTCCTGGTTCGTGCAAAATTAAGCTAAGTCCTGCTTCCTTGTTTTTTGGTTATTTGTATTGCTCTTATTTTTTGTCCAGCTTGTACTAAATGTGATTCCTGATTTTGCTGGAAGCTCTAGGGGGCTGGTATTCTCCCCCCGGGCCGTTAGACGGTTCGGGGGTTCTTGAATATCCAGCGTGGAAATTTTGATAGGGTTTTTGCTGACCGTATAAGTCATCTTACTATATTCTGCTATTAGTCAGTGGGCCTCTCTTTGCTAAATACCTAGTTCATTCTTACGTTTGTCTTTTCTTCTTACCTCACCGTTATTATTTGTTGGGGGCTTGTATCCAACTTTTGGGGTCTTTTCTCTGGAGGCAAGAAAGGTCTATCTTTTCCCTTCTAGGGTTAGTTAGTTCTCCGGCTGGCGTGAGACGTCTAGAACCAACGTAGGCACGTTCCCCGGCTGCTGCTATTTGTGGTGCTAGGATTAGATATACGGTCAGCCCAGTTACCACTGCCCTATGAGCTGGTTTTTTGTGTTTGCAGACTTAGTATTTATTTCTGAGACCCTCTGCCATTGGGGTCATAACAGAATACATCACCAGAACCATCATCAGTACATGAATACATCACCAAAACCATCATCAGTACATTAATACATCACTAGGACCATCATCAGTTCATAAATATGGCACCAAAACTACCATCAGTACATCAATACACCAGAACTGCCATCAGTACAGATATACTGCACCATTACTATCATCAGCGTATGAATATAGCACCAAGTTTAGTACAGCAATCAATTTCAGGTCAGCCACCGCCATATACAATTGTATCACGTGAACCTGCAACTCCCAATATGTCCTAACAATGGCAAGGATAATGATGGGAGTTATTGTTACCATTTATCATCAGACTGTGGACCATACAGGAACTACAGTATTGATTAAACAGTTAGTAGCACTATTAGGCTGCGTGGCCATGATCAGGAATAACAGTGTTTTGGACCAAGATGCTGCGTTCTACATTAGAAGCACAGTGGATGGGATTTATAGAAATCCCATGCCCACTATGCTTCTATTTACCATTGATCAAACTCATCCGCGGTGCGGGCTTATGAGCTGCAGCGCTTTAAATCCGCATAGTTCACTAAGAACATGCAGAATTAACTGCGTGATTAGAATGCAGCGTTTTGGTGCCAAACTTGGAATCCTCCTGTAACTGAGGACCCCTTTAAGGCATAACCCTGGACAGGTTCAAAAGGCAGGAAAGGTTAGGTAATGTCTTTAAACTATTTACATTCGGTGTTTTGAGGTTTATTGGAGCTCTGAAGGTAGCACTGGTTGAGGTAGCCTGGCTGGATACTGGTGGCTACCAGGTGCTACATAGGGTGCTCCTTCACTCCAGATGGGGGTCTGAGTACCCACAGTGTTCCGTTCAGGGGTAACCTTAGCACAGGTTACCAGTGGGGTTGGCTCTATGGCCGCGAAGTTTCAGTAGTTGTTACAGTGCACACAGTTGTCCTAGTAAATGTACAAGTAGGCGTAACAGTGGTAGTGGTAGTAGTGGCGGTGGTCTTAATGCATGGTGACGCTGTTGTTATAGGAGACAACATAGCTGGAGCTTTGGCATGATGCATCACAGTGCCTCTTTTCTTGTGCACATTTAGAGCAAACCAGCCTTTCTCACCGAAATGTCTGGTGTAGGTAACAGTGTCTCCTGGGTACAAGTCTCTGTCAGGGTGACCCTCCCAGAGATGCAATTCCACATCCCTGCGGTTGACAAAGATATCTGCGTATACCTCACCCGGCAGGGTGGTAGGTGTCATTGGGGCAGTCATAATTCGTTCCATTCCCGTGGCCTGGTCCCAAGGCTCGAGATGCTGTAGTCGATGAGTACCGCGGGGAGGTGGCGCTGCTACGGGGCCTACCAGTAGGTCTTCAGTCACCGGGGCAGGGTCAGCGTTCTTACCTGCCGCAGCGGTGTCCTCGATGTTGGCTGGTTCTGCTGGCGGCGGCATCCGTGACGGTGTTGGCAGCGGCTCCGGTAGAGGTGCAGGGAGCGGTGTCGGTGGCAGTGCTGGCGGTTCCTCTGCAGGTGTCGTCCGGTATGGGGCTTTAGTGTTCACCCGCAGCTGCAGAAGCTGATCAATCAGTTCATCCACCCCGGCCTGCAGGAAGTCGGCACCAACTGTGGAGGCCTGGTTGCGGTGCCCCTCCAGGTAGCTGGGGGAGTCCTCTCCTCCAACCCCACGCTCTGGTTGTGGGCGGCTCGCCATGGCGTCTTCCACGTGGCTGGCTCCTTCCTCGTCTTTTTCCCGCTCTCTTCTTCTGGGGCGGTTTTGTTTTCTTTGTCTCCGCCTGCCATCAAGGATCAGGAGGCGGATCTCGGCTGCTGACGGACACGTCCTCAAGGTACAGAGATATTTAGACTGGGCGGCCATTATCTTTTGCGCTTCTCAGTTTGTTCACGCCCACAACTCCACGCCCTTCTTCTTTTTCTGCGCTCCTTGTGGCGCTGTAATGGCGGCGGTTTTGGCGGGAATCTTGGCGGTAATGGCAATACACAGTTCTTTCAGCAAATCACAGTTCAACACAGTTCTGGCACAGTTTCTAGGCGCACATGACCCGATTTTCAGGCTTAAGTAGATCCTTTTCATGATGCCAAAGTTGGAGCGTCCCCAGTAGGGCAGCGGGGTACTCGGTACCGGGTCCTTTGGTATTCTGTAGGGATGTCACGGTGGCTGACCCGGTCCGTGGCCCTAGGGACATCCGTTGAAAATGGGGGAAAGGTCTTTAAAGGGATAATGTTCGTGACGCCACCTGTGGTATTCGGTCAGGGTGACCGACGCTGCTTAGGGGTCCGCTGGGGTGATGTTATGGCAGCTAGATGGTATACCTTTCCACAGGTAAAGTGTATCCCCAGGGCTTCTCAGAGTGTAGATGGTGAATGGTGTGAGGCGCAGTGAATAACGAGAACACCAGGATGCAGTCTCTTTACCTTTACTGAAGGCTTCAGTGTCCACAGTCCAGGGTACGGGCCACAGGGTCGGAAGAGTCCGGCCGGTCTGAAGGCAAATCCAGAGTCCCCTTATCCAGGTGGAATTCAATAGCCTTCCTCTAGCGCCTGGGTGTTGTAGTACCTCCCTGCTGAGCTTCTCGGTAAGGTCCTCCCAACTATTGCAGATGTTATGTCTCTTTCTCTCTGTCCCCCTGATGGATAGGATAGGACAAAACCTGTATGACTGGTGGCCTGAGGCTTTTTACAGGGACCCTACCACGCACCGTTCCCCACAAGTTGCCACCGTGCCTCCTGGGTATAAGATCGGGCAGCTAACGTGCAATTAACTGTCCTGCCAGTCTCTGAAGTAAAGCGTAGAAATCCTTACTCCCTCGGTGTTCTGGCTACCGCATTACCGAACCTCAGAAGGAGGCAGCCTTTTGCAGGGCAGAACTCTTTCTGGTTTCCTCTTCTTTTGCTATGACTTCGTTTCTCACTCACTGCAACACAAATCCCTTCAATGTCTCTTTCCTAGGATGCTTCCGCACGTCCTCCTCAGACCGCAGTCTGGATCTGACTGGAGCTCACTCCAGCCAGCTTCTCTCTGCTGCTGACTTATGATTCTGACTAACTTTCTTTCCAAACCACCAGTTTTACCCAACTGTGAGGAGTGCCCTAATAGATAGGAGCATAGCTCCCCCTGGCGGCCTGGAGTGTGAAGTGTGTTGTGTGGCTAGTGATACCTGGTAAAAAGATCTCCTTTATTGCCTTCAGACATAATATCACTCCCCCTGGTGGAAGAATAACATTACTGCAATGACCAGGACTCTGGGGCGCTGCACAGAGGAGGGTGGATAAAATTTTTTCTTACTTGTTGGCACTATTTCCCCACACCCGGCCATCATTGATACTGGGCCTCAGGTGTTTAATAGCAAATATGGCACTGCACTCAAGCAAGACATATATAACCGTTTAATTGCTGAGGTCTCCATTGCTAAAATTGTTACCATTTACAAGAATAGTACTAATCTGTTTCCAGCAGTCCCATAGTCATAAATCAAATGGCTGAAATTCAGGGAAATGAGCAGCATAGCTGTGTAGGTGATAAACATCTTTTCTGATAAAACCTCTTCACGTTCAGGGTATGTGCACACATCAGGATTTCTTGCAGAAATTTCCTGAAGAAAACCGGAAATTTTCTGCAAGAAATCCGCATTTTTTTTTTTGCGTTTTTTTCCCGGTTTTTTTTCGCGTTTTTTTAGCATTTTGCAAGCGTAATTAGCTTGCAGAATGCTAAAGTTTTCCAAGCGATCTGTAGCATCGCTTGGAAAACTGACTGATAGGTTGGTCACACTTGTCAAACTGTGACCAACTTTTTACTATAGATGCTGCTTATGCAGCATCTATAGTAAAAGGTAGAATGTTTAAAAATAATAATAAAAAAAAAAAAATGGTTATACTCACCCTCTGCAGACAGCCGATATCCTCAGCGGCGTCCGTTCCTATAGATGGTGTGGTTCAGGACCTTCGATGACGTCGCGGTCACGTGAGCGGTCACATGACCGGTCTCGCGACCAATCACAAGACCGCGACGTCATCGCAGGTCCTTCACCGCACACCAGCTATAGGAACCGAAGCGGCAGCATGCACCGGAGAGGCGGGAAGACTCCGGAGGCCATCGAAGGTGAGTATATCACTATTTTTTATTTTAATTCTTTTTTTTTGACCAATTATATGGTGCCTGTTGTGAATTAGACTTTTTTGGCTCCCTCTTGTGGTCACTAGTGATATGACTCTGGGATTGTCTTTCCTCAGTTTGGCACCCACCTGGGTCGTTAGTCCAGGGGTGTTGCTATATAAACTTCCTGGATCCTCAGTCCAGTGCCTGGCATCGTTGTAATCAGATCCTTTCTGTTTGCTCCTGTCTGCTGGTCCTGGTTTTTGCAAAATTAAGCTAAGTCCTGCTTCCTTGTTTTTTGGTTATCTGTATTGCTCTTATTTTCTGTCCAGCTTGTACTAAATGTGATTCCTGATTTTGCTGGAAGCTCTAGGGGGCTGGTATTCTCCCCCCGGGCCGTTAGACGGTTCGGGGGTTCTTGAATATCCAGCGTGGAAATTTTGATAGGGTTTTTGCTGACCGTATAAGTCATCTTACTATATTCTGCTATTAGTCAGTGGGCCTCTCTTTGCTAAATATCTAGTTCATTCTTACGTTTGTCTTTTCTCCTTACCTCACCGTTATTATTTGTGGGGGGCTTGTATCCAACTTTTGGGGTCTTTTCTCTGGAGGCAAGAAAGGTCTATCTTTTCCCTTCTAGGGTTAGTTAGTTCTCCGGCTGGTGCGAGACGTCTAGAACCAACGTAGGCACGTTCCCCGGCTGCTGCTATTTGTGGTGCTAGGATTAGATATACGGTTAGCCCAGTTACCACTGCCCTATGAGCTGGTTTTTTATGTTTGCAGACTTGGTATGTACTTTTGAGACCCTCTGCCATTGGGGTCATAACAGTATGCCAGGCCAAAGTTGAATGTTTAATGCATTGCAGAAGTGGGATAATAAGAAAGGAAATTCTGAGTTTTTTTTTTTTTCCTCTCTTTGTTCCTCCCCTTTACCTCTGAGTGGCTTGTGCTTGCTGCAGACATGAATGTCCAGACCTTGATTACAAGTGTGGATCAGCTTGCTGCTCGTGTGCAGGGCATACAAGATTTTGTTACCAGTAGTCCAATGTCTGAACCTAAAATACCTATTCCTGAACTGTTCTCTGGAGACCGATTCAAGTTTAGGAATTTCAGGAATAATTGTAAATTGTTTCTATCTCTGAGACCCCGTTCATCTGGAGACTCAGCTCAGCAAGTTAAAATTGTTATCTCTTTCTTACGGGGTGACCCTCAGGATTGGGCCTTCTCGCTAGCACCAGGAGATCCGGCATTGGCAAATATTGATGCGTTTTTTCTGGCACTCGGATTGCTTTACGAGGAACCCAATCTTGAAATTCAGGCAGAAAAAGCCTTGCTGGCTATTTCTCAGGGCCAGGATGAAGCTAAAGTGTATTGCCAAAAATTTCAGAAATGGTCCGTGCTTACTCAGTGGAATGAGTGTGCTCTGGCCGCAAATTTCAGAAATGGCCTTTCTGAAGCCATTAAGAATGTGATGGTGGGTTTCTCCATTCCTACAAGTCTGAATGATTCCATGGCGCTGGCTATTTAAATTGACCGGCGTTTGCGGGAGCGCAAAACTGCTAATCCTCTGGTGGTGTTGTCTGAACAAACACCTGATTTAATGCAATGTGATAGAATTCAGACTAGAAATGAACGGAAAAATCATAGACGTCAGAATGGGTTGTGTTTTTACTGTGGTGATTCTACACATGTTATATCAGCATGCTCTAAACGCCTAACAAGGGTTGTTAGCCCTGTCGCCATTGGTAATTTGCAACCTAAATTTATTTTGTCTGTGACTTTAATTTGCTCATTGTCTTCCTACCCTGTTATGGCGTTTGTGGATTCAGGTGCTGCCCTGAGTCTTATGGATCTGTCATTTGCCAAGCGCTGTGGTTTTGTTCTTGAGCCTTTGGTAAATCCTATCCCTCTTAGAGGTATTGATGCTACGCCATTGGCGGAAAATAAACCGCAGTTTTGGACACAGGTAACCATGTGCATGACTCCTGAACATCGGGAGGTGATTCGTTTTCTTGTTCTGCATAAAATGCATGATTTGGTCGTTTTGGGTCTGCCATGGTTACAGACCCATAATCCAGTCTTGGATTGGAAGGCAATGTCTGTGTCAAGTTGGGGCTGTCAGGGAATTCATGGTGATTCCCCGCCGGTGTCTATTGCTTCCTCTACTCCTTCGGAAGTTCCTGAGTATTTGTCTGATTATCAGGATGTATTCAGCGAGTCCAGGTCCAGTGCTCTGCCTCCTCATAGGGACTGTGACTGCGCCATAGATTTGATTCCAGGTAGTAAATTTCCTAAGGGAAGACTATTTAATCTGTCTGTACCTGAGCATACCGCAATGCGTTCGTATATCAAGGAGTCTCTGGAGAAGGGGCACATCCGTCCATCCTCTTCCCCTCTTGGTGCGGGATTCTTTTTTGTGGCCAAGAAGGACGGATCTTTGAGACCTTGTATTGACTATCGGCTTCTGAATAAAATCACTGTTAAATTTCAGTATCCTTTGCCTCTGTTGTCGGACTTGTTTGCCCGGATTAAAGGTGCCAAGTGGTTCACCAAGATAGATCTTCGTGGTGCGTACAACCTTGTGCGCATTAAGCAAGGAGATGAATGGAAAACTGCATTTAATACGCCTGAAGGTCATTTTGAGTACTTGGTGATGCCTTTTGGGCTCTCTAATGCTCCTTCAGTGTTTCAGTCCTTTATGCATGATATTTTCCGGAAGTATCTGGATAAATTTATGATTGTTTATCTGGATGATATTCTGTTTTTTTCTGATGATTGGGACTCGCATGTAGAGCAGGTCAGGATGGTGTTTCAGGTTTTGCGTGAGCATGCTTTGTTTGTTAAGGGCTCAAAGTGTCTCTTTGGAGTACAGAAGGTTCCCTTTTTGGGTTTTATTTTTTCCCCTTCTGCGGTGGAGATGGACCCAGTCAAGGTCCGAGCTATTCATGATTGGACTCAGCCCACGTCAGTTAAAAGTCTTCAGAAGTTCTTGGGTTTTGCTAACTTCTACCGTCGTTTTATCGCTAATTTTTCTAGCGTTGTTAAACCTTTGACGGATATGACCAAGAAAGGTTCTGATGTTGCTAACTGGGCTCCTGCAGCCGTGGAAGCTTTCCAAGAGTTGAAGCGCCGGTTTACTTCGGCGCCTGTTTTGTGCCAGCCTGATGTCTCACTGCCCTTTCAGGTTGAAGTGGATGCTTCTGAGATTGGGGCAGGGGCCGTTTTGTCGCAGAGAGGCCCTGGTTGCTCTGTAATGAGACCATGTGCCTTTTTCTCTAGGAAGTTTTCGCCTGCTGAGCGGAATTATGATGTTGGCAATCGGGAGTTGTTGGCCATGAAGTGGGCATTTGAGGAGTGGCGTCATTGGCTCGAGGGTGCTAAGCATCGTGTGGTGGTCTTGACTGATCACAAAAATCTGATGTATCTCGAGTCTGCTAAACGCCTGAATCCTAGACAGGCCCGCTGGTCAATGTTTTTCTCCCGTTTTGACTTTGTGGTCTCGTATTTACCAGGTTCAAAGAATGTGAAGGCTGATGCTCTTTCAAGGAGCTTTGTGCCTGACTCTCCTGGAGTCGTAGAACCAGTTGGTATTCTTAAAGAGGGAGTTATCTTGTCAGCCACTTCTCCGGATTTGCGACGTGTGTTGCAGAGATTTCAGGCTGGTAGACCTGACTCTTGTCCACCTGACAGACTGTTTGTTCCTGATAAGTGGACCAGAAGAGTCATTTCCGAGGTTCATTCCTCGGTGTTGGCAGGGCATCCGGGAATTTTTGGCACCAGAGATCTGGTGGCTAGGTCCTTTTGGTGGCCTTCCTTGTCACGGGATGTGCGGTCATTTGTGCAGTCCTGTGGGACTTGTGCTCGAGCTAAGCCTTGCTGTTCTCGTGCCAGCGGGTTGCTCTTGCCCTTGCCTGTCCCGAAGAGGCCTTGGACACACATTTCCATGGATTTCATTTCAGATCTTCCGGTGTCTCAGGGCATGTCTGTCATCTGGGTGGTATGTGATCGCTTTTCCAAGATGGTCCATTTGGTATCTTTGCCTAAGCTGCCTTCCTCTTCCGATCTGGTTCCTTTGTTCTTTCAGAATGTGGTTCGTTTACACGGCATTCCTGAGAATATTGTGTCTGACAGAGGATCCCAGTTTGTTTCCAGGTTCTGGCGATCCTTTTGTGCTAAGATGGGCATTGATTTGTCGTTTTCGTCTGCCTTTCATCCTCAGACTAATGGACAAACGGAGCGAACTAATCAGACTCTGGAGGCTTATTTGAGGTGTTTTGTTTCTGCAGATCAGGATGATTGGGTGACCTTCTTGCCGTTGGCTGAGTTTGCCCTTAATAATCGGGCTAGTTCCGCTACTTTGGTTTCGCCTTTTTTTTGCAACTCTGGTTTCCATCCTCGTTTTTCCTCGGGACATGTGGAGCCTTCTGACTGTCCTGGGGTAGATTCCGTGGTGGATAGGTTGCAGCAGATCTGGAATCATGTGGTGGACAACTTAAAGTTGTCACAGGAGAAGGCTCAGCGTTTTGCCAACCGCCGCCGCGGTGTGGGTCCCCGACTTCGTGTTGGGGATTTGGTATGGCTGTCTTCTCGATTTGTTCCTATGAAGGTCTCCTCTCCTAAATTTAAGCCTCGCTTCATCGGTCCTTACAAGATATTGGAAATCCTTAATCCTGTGTCCTTTCGCTTGGATCTTCCGGTGTCGTTTGCCATTCACAACGTGTTCCATAGGTCTTTGTTGCGGCGGTACGTTGTGCCTGTGGTTCCTTCTGTTGAGCCTCCTGCTCCGGTGTTGGTTGAGGGCGAGTTGGAGTACGTGGTGGAGAAGATCTTGGATTCTCGTCTCTCCAGACGGAGGCTTCAGTATCTGGTCAAGTGGAAGGGCTATGGCCAGGAGGATAATTCCTGGGTGGTTGCCTCTGATGTGCATGCGGCCGATTTAGTTCGTGCCTTTCACGCTGCTCATCCTGATCACCCTGGTGGTCCTGGTGAGGGTTCGGTGACCCCTCCTTAAAGGGGGGGTACTGTTGTGAATTAGACTTTTTTGGCTCCCTCTTGTGGTCACTAGTGATATGACTCTGGGATTGTCTTTCCTCAGTTTGGCACCCACCTGGGTCGTTAGTCCAGGGGTGTTGCTATATAAACTTCCTGGATCCTCAGTCCAGTGCCTGGCATCGTTGTAATCAGATCCTTTCTGTTTGCTCCTGTCTGCTGGTCCTGGTTTTTGCAAAATTAAGCTAAGTCCTGCTTCCTTGTTTTTTGGTTATCTGTATTGCTCTTATTTTCTGTCCAGCTTGTACTAAATGTGATTCCTGATTTTGCTGGAAGCTCTAGGGGGCTGGTATTCTCCCCCCGGGCCGTTAGACGGTTCGGGGGTTCTTGAATATCCAGCGTGGAAATTTTGATAGGGTTTTTGCTGACCGTATAAGTCATCTTACTATATTCTGCTATTAGTCAGTGGGCCTCTCTTTGCTAAATATCTAGTTCATTCTTACGTTTGTCTTTTCTCCTTACCTCACCGTTATTATTTGTGGGGGGCTTGTATCCAACTTTTGGGGTCTTTTCTCTGGAGGCAAGAAAGGTCTATCTTTTCCCTTCTAGGGTTAGTTAGTTCTCCGGCTGGCGCGAGACGTCTAGAACCAACGTAGGCACGTTCCCCGGCTGCTGCTATTTGTGGTGCTAGGATTAGATATACGGTTAGCCCAGTTACCACTGCCCTATGAGCTGGTTTTTTATGTTTGCAGACTTGGTATGTACTTTTGAGACCCTCTGCCATTGGGGTCATAACAGGTGCCCAGTCCGTGGAGGAGAGTCTCCTCTCCTCCACCCTGGGTACCAACCGCACATAATCTGCTTACTTCCCGCATGGTGGGCACAACCCCGTGCGGGAAGTAAGCAGATCAATGCACACCTAGGTGTGCGGAATCCCCGCAATTCCGCAATTTTAATGAACATGTTGCTTTTTTTTCCGCGATGCGATTTTTTCGCGGAAAAAAATTCAACATTTGCACAAAAAATGCGGAATACCCTGTAAATAATAGGAGGCATATGTTAGCGTTTTTTTCGCGTTTTTATCACGTTTTTATAGCAAAAAAACGCGAAAAAAACGTGAAAAATCCTGAACGTGTGCACATGGCCTCAAACTTCATTTGTTTGTCACGCCAATTGATATTAATGTAAAATATAGTTTTACGGTGGAGCCGTTCTGTCCAGCATGTCCACATGGACATTCCTTTTCTGAATCCTGCTCATACAGGTATTGTACATATGACCAGGTTTTAAATACATCAGATAGGGATTACATACATTAGTTAGGACTGCTCTGATGCGGGTATACCTTGACGTTTGGTAGAGCGGCTTAATATACATTTTTTGCAAAAAACGTATCAACCAAATACCCTGTTTTTTCCATCTTTTTACTAGCACTTGCTGTTCACTGTGATTTTTTTGCAACAGAGTGTTTTTGGTTTTACTGTGCTTTTTTGTGCTTTCAAGTCTCTTGGTGGTGTGAACATGTCTCTACGGGCTTGTTCACTGTGCGTGCAGCTCATGTGTTCTGGTTTTATGTAAAATATAGTGCAGCATTTTAATGTTTATTATCCATGTGTATCAGATGCCTTCTGTCCAGCAGAGGACACATTATCAGACCATTACTAGCAGGGAATAACGCACATACTGTACAGTATCTCCCTATCATAGTGCAGAAGAGTTCATTCTGAAGGCCCGCATACAACTGAGACTTACGTGGGCTGAACCTGACAATTTCAGTGGGTTGGGTTGACAGTCTAATGTGTTATGGGAGATCCTGACTCTCCCCTGATGGATGATATTGAGGAAGATAAGAATTCAAAGAATGTCTGATTTCAGACTGCAGATCCTTTTATTCTGTAGGAGAAAAAACACCACCAGAGATGCCTCCTAGAGGATTTCTCATAGAGAACACAAGAGCACTTGGTGGGCAAGATGGCTACAGGAGGTGGAGTAGACAAAAGCAGTGCAGGAAGGGTTAGATACAGAGGTTTGTCATGCAAGTCTTGGGGATTCCAAGATTTGCTGTCTAGTGACACTTTGGTGTCTAGTGTTTTAGCTCACCATCCTTTGGTGTGTAGTGGTTTAGCTCTCTAAAACTATGCGTTTAGTAGTTAGTTCTCCAACCCCTGTTGTCTAGTAGTTTAGATCTCCATCTTCTTGTGTGTAGTGGTTTAGATATCCAACTTTATGTGTTTAGTAGTTTATTTATCCAAGCCCTATTGTCTAGTAATTTAGCTATCCTTATGTGTGTAGTGGTTTAGTTCTCTATCCCCAAGCACCCTGCAAGCCTTGAAGATTCCAATACTTGTGCAGCAGCCCCTTCCCCGCCTGCACCCTCAGCCACAAGAGTTACCAAGTGCCTAGTCAGCGAGATTTAACGCCCCTGTCCATGGTTCCTCGGACAGGTGTCAGTGTTGAAATTCACCCTGTCAAACATAATTTTTTTCAGGGAACGGGTGATGTCCGCAAAATGCTGGTGTAACACAGGAACATCTTTTGTTAGAGAAGTAATGGTGACTGGGCAACTGGTACTGGATGACTGTAACAGCCATCAGCTTTCATAAACCATCTGTATTCACAAGGCGGATAGGCTGCATTTCTGTGGCCAACAGATTGGATTGGCCATCCAATTATCAAAGACCGGGAGTCACGCAGAACCACCCGCTGTGATCTTTGGAGCGAAGAGCTCTCAGCTGGCCCCTATTGTCCAGAAAATTACACGATTGTGAGACGACTGGATAACCAAACACTACTCACTGCCATCATCAATCCTTTTTTTAAAACTAAAAAAAATCAATTCAGGCGGATTGGACGCCATTAGTATTTTGAGGTCCATGCAGCAGTGTCTTCCATCCTCTCTCCATCAGAGTAGCGGCCATGCACTGTCCCCCAGGCTCACCCACCTACTTCCTTGACCACTTTTCTACCTTGCTGCAACACTTCATGTCCTCAGAATTTCCAACCCTTAACCTGGGAGACTTCAACAGCCCCTCCTCCCCAACTGCATCGCAGCTTCTATCTATACCCACTAGAGTTGAGCGACTTTGACTTTTTTAGGATCGAGTCGGGTTTCGCGAAATCTGTGGTCTGTGTCAATGTACCAGCAGACTCATCTAGCAGTGGCTGGGCAATGGGCAGGATGAGGAGGAAACACAGATATAGGCCCAAAGAATAAAGTAGGCTAAATGCAGTTAAAAATTGGTAACAGGACTAAACAGGCGGCATTGCTTTGTTCAGTGGAGGAAAACTGTAATGAGTGGCAGACACAGTTAATAGGCCCAAGTAATAAAGTGGGCCAAATGAAGTTCAAAATTGGTAACAGGAGTAAACAGGTGGCACTGCTTTGTTCAGTGGAGGAGAACAAGCAGAGGCAGACACCGTTAGTAGGCCAAACCAAACAAGTAGGCCAAATGCTGTTTCATATCTGATATAAAGGCTGAAAGCCTGAAAATTGAAGCACAGCTTTGTTCAGTGGAGGAGAACAACAACCAGCGGCAGACACAGTCAGTAGACCCAACCAAAGAAGTAGGCCAAATGCAGTTTCATATCTGATATAAAGGCTGAAAGCCTGAAAATTGAAGCACAGCTTTGTTCAGTGGAGGAGAACAACAACCAGCGGCAGACACCGTTAGTAGGCCCAACCAAACAAGTAGGCCAAATGCAGTTTAATATCTGATATATGCTGAAAATTGAAGCTCAGCTTTGTTCAGTGGAGGAGAAAAGCAAGGAGCGGCAGACACCGTTAGTAGGCCCAACCAAACAAGTAGGCCAAATGCAGTTTAATATCTGATATAGGCTGAAAGCCTGAAAATCTATGCTCAGCTTTGTTCAGTGGAGGACAGCAGTATTGAGTGGTGCAGACAGACACAGGTAGTAGGCCTAAAATAAAACAGTTGGCTCAATGCAGTGCAAAATTGGTTACAGGGGTACAAAGGCGGCATTGGTTTGTTCAGGGGAGGACGATTGTAAGGACTCGGAGTGGCACAGACAGACTTTGTAGGCCTAAAATAAAAAAGTAGGCTCTATGTAGTGTAAAATAGGTTACAGGGGTACACAGGTGGCATTGGTTTGTTCAGCGGAGGACGATTGTAAGGAGTGGCGCAGACAGACTTTGTAGGCCTAAAATAAAAAAGTAGGCTCTATGCAGTGTAAAATAGGTTACAGGGGTACACAGGCGGCATTGGTTTGTTCAGCAGATGACGATTGTAAGGAGTGGCGCAGACAGACTTTGTAGGCCTAAAATAAAAAAGTAGGCTCTATGCAGTGCAAAATAGGTTACATGGGTACACAGGCGGCATTGGTTTGTTCAGAGGAGGAAGATTGTAAGGACTCAGAGTGGTGCAGACAGACTTTGTAGGCCTAAAATAAAAAAGTAGGCTCAATGCAGTTCAAAACTGGTAACAGGAGTAAACTGGCGGCATAGGTTTGTTCAGTGTAGGACAACTGTAAGGAGTGGATGACACAGTTAGTAGGCCAAAATCATAAAGTGAGGTAAATGTCTGCCAAACAAATTTTCATAAATAAACAGGTGGCATAGCTACGTACAGGGGTGGGCTCCTCTGCTGAGTAGCAGACAGTGGTAGTTGGCGCAAAGTATTAACTGGTCTAAATGGAGGCCAGGGCCCCTGTATATTTTTACTATCATCTATCATTTCAACACATTTTTATTGGCAGTGCCATTGAAGGATTTAACAGCACAGACTACACAGTGGTGGAGCCGGGAGAGGTAAGTTTTGCAAGTGGTAGAGCGCTGTTCGAGCTTGGGGGGACACTCTCTCATGGGCGGCGGTACTGGCCCAGGGCCCCTCATATTACGACGGTGTGTCTGACATTGGTTGTGCACCACCACCGTCAGAGACACTTCATTGTACTATGAGGGACCCTGTGCCAGTGCCGTCGCCCAAGAGTGGGCACACCCACCTGTCCAGGCAAACGGCACTCACACGGGTGCTTGCGCTAGGTGGTGACCACGGCCCTGTGGGGGGAGTCAGCCCATTTATGGAGGTAAAAAAATGGCCTATGGTGGACATTCAGCAGCTGCAAATGGAGGAATTGGAGCAGTCAGTAAGAGGAGGCCAAAAGCAAGACATTTTTCAGGCAAGCTACGTGTCAGCAGGGGAAGGTGGGGCAAAATAATTAGAAATCCATGATTGGTTCATTTTAATGAAGGTTAGATCATCAACATTTTGGGTAGCCAGACGAGTCCTTTTTTCGGTCAGTATTGAACCAGCAGCACTGAAGACTCTTTCTGATAGCACACTAGCAGCTGGGCAAGCAAGCTCCTGTAATGCATATTCTGCCAATTCAGGCCAGGTGTCTATTTTAGATGCCCAGTAATCAAAGGGGAATGATGTGTGAGGGAGAACATCGATAAGGGAGGAAAAATAGTTCGTAACCATACTGGACAAATGTTGTCTCCTGTCACTTTGAATTGATGCAGCAGTACCTGTCGTGTCTGCGGTCATTGCAAAATCACTCCACAACCTGGTCATAAAACCCCTCTGTCCAATGCCACTTCTGATTTGTGCACCTCTAACACCTCCGCCATGTTGCCCCCTGCAGGTCGTGTGAGAACCATCACCGCCGCTGTGTGCTGGGAATGCCTGAACCAAACGGTCTACAAGAGTTGCTTGTTTGGTAGCCAATATTTGCTCAAGGTTCTCATGTGGCATGATATTTTGCAATTTCCCTTTATAGCGTGGATCCTGGAGGCAGGCCAACCAGTAATCGTCATCGGTCATCATTTTGATAATGCGGGGGTCCCTTTTTAGGATACGCAAGGCATAATCAGCCATGTGGGCAATGTTCCAGGTGTCAATTTACTGCTTGTGCTGGGTTGAGGAGCACTTTCTGGCAAATCAACATCACTTGTCTCCCGCAAAAACCCTGTACCTGACCTTGCAACTCCACCAGTTTCTATGGCCCCCTCAGAAGCGTCCTCCTCCCATAAATATTCATCCCCATCATCCTCCTCCTCTTCGTCCGCCACCTCGTCCAGGAGAGTTCCCTGAGCAGACAATGGCTGACTGTCATCAAGGCTTCCCTCATCCTCAGCTGCAGACGCCTGCTCCTTAAGGCGCGTCAAACTTTGCATCAGCAGACGCATTAGTGGGATGCTCATGCTTATGATGGCGTCATCTGCACTTACCAGCCATGTGCATTCCTCAAAACACTGAAGGACTTGACAAAGGTCTAGTAGCTTCGACCACTGCACACCTGACAACTCCATGTCTGCCACCCAACTGCCTGCCCGTGTATGTGTATCCTCCCACAAATACATTACAGCATGCCTCTGTTCGCACAGCCTCTGAAGCATGTGCAGTGTGGAGTTCCACCTTGATGCAACGTCGATTATTAGGCGGTGCTGGGGAAGCTTCAACGATTGCTGATGGTTCTGCATACGGCTGGAGTGTACGGGCGACCGGCAGATGTGCGAGCAAAGTCTTCGCACCTTCAGGAGCAGGGCTGGTAATTCCCGTATAACTTTTCAGGAAGCACTGCACCACCAGGTTCAAGGTGTGAGCCAGGCAAGGTATGTGTTTCAGTTCTGAAAGGGCTATGGCAGCCATAAAATTCCTTCCGTTATCACTGCCTGCCTCAAGATGTACACTGCCCAGCCATGACTGAGTTTCTTGCTGCAAGAACTCGGCCAGAACGTCCGCGGTGTGTCTGTTGTCGCCCAAACACTTCATTTCCATCACAGCCTGCTGACGCCTACCACTAGCTGTTCCATAATGGGACACCTCGTGTGCAACACTGGCAGCTGCGGATGGAGTGGTCGTGTGACCACGCTCTGTGGACTAGCTTTCGCTTCTGCTGGAGGAGTAGGAGGAGGAGGAGGGGTGGCGAACGCCTACAGCCAACTGTTTCCTAGACCGTGGGCTAGGCAGAACTGTCCCACTATGGCTGTCCCCTGTGGACCCTGCATCCACCACATTAACCTAGTGTGCCGTGATGGACACATAACATCCCTGGCCATGCCTACTGGTCCAAGCATCTGTTGTGAGGTACATATTTCTACTGACTGATTGCCTGAGTGCATGGACAATGCGGTCTTTGACATGCTGGTGGAGGGCTGGGATGGCTTTTCTCGCAAAGAAGTGTCGACTGGGTAGGTCATAGTGTGGTACTGCGTAGGCCATCAGGGCTTTGAAAGCTTCGCTTTCAACCAACCGGTAGGGCATCATCTCTAACGAGATTAGTCTAGCAATGTGGGCGTTCAAACCCTGTGTATGCGGATGAGAGGATGAGTACTTCCTTTTAATAACGAGAGTCTCTTGTAGGGTGAGCTGGACTGGAGAGCTGCATATGGTGGAACTAGTGGGGGTGGTGGTGGACATGGCAGATTGAGAGAGGGTTGGTGATGGTATTCTGGATGTTGGCCTACATACAGTGTTTCCTACCAAGAACCTGGTGATTCCCTGACTGCTTTGGCCTTGTGACGATACCTCCGCATTTGCTGCAGGTGATGTCCTAAACGGTGGGCTTACATTGAGGGAAGCAATGTAGCCTTGCTGACTACCTTCATTCTGAGCAGGTGCGCCAACATTACGGGACGTTTGGTAGTTAGTCCAGGCTTGCAAGTGCATGCTGGTTAAATGTCTACGCATGCACGTTGTATTTAAATTTAGAGGATTCTTCCCTCTGCTAAAGGTCTTTGAGCATTTCTTACAGATAACTTTGCACTGATCAGTCGGATCTTGGTTAAAAAATTGCCACACTGCACTCTTCCTACTATCGAATACCTTTACAGGCATTGCACGCTGTGCTACTTTCACCTATTGGCCACGCTGTCCTAAAACTGTTTTGTTTTAGACACACGTTTTGGGCCTGATACGGGCCTGCCAGATGAAAGCTGTTGCGATGTTGATGCCTGCTGCGGATCATCCTCCTCCGCTTCAGAGCTACTGCCAGCGGCACCCTGTTCCCCCAATGGCTGCCAATCTGGGTCAACAACTGGGTCATCTATCACCTCCTCTTCAATGTCCTGTGCACCGTCCTCTGTGTCACCGTGTAAGGTGCTATAGCGTTCGGGATGGCGCACCATAGTCTCATCAGGGTCAGATTCTGGCTCAGTACACTGCGAGGGCAATGTAGTGATCTGAGTCAATAGAACAGCATAATAATCTAGCTGTGGCTGTGCATCTGTGCACTCCATGTCCGATTCATCTTGTAATGGGCTGTTAACTATTTCCCTTTCTAACCCTGGCACGGTATGTGTAAAGAGCTCCATGGAGTAAACTGTAGTGTCGCCTGCTGCATCCTTCAGTTTTGCTTTGGGTGAAGGACACAAGGAAGCGACTTGTTCCTGACCGGGAGCATCCACTGACAACTCGCTGCTTTTATATTTCGAACTTTCTGAAGAGGAGGCGAAAGAGCTAGAGGCTGAGTCAGCAATGAAAGCCAAAACTTGTTCCTGCTGCTCCGGCTTTAAAAGCGGTTTTCCAACTCCCAGATAAGGGAGCCTTCGAGGCCTTGTGTAGCCAGACGATGACGCTGGCTCAACAACTCGAGCCTTAGGTGCTATTTTGCTTTTCCCACTACCACCAGATGCTCCACCACCACCACCACCATCATTACCAGCTGGCAATGACCGCCCACGGCCTCTTCCACCAGACTTCCTCATTTTTGGGTAAATGTAACCAAACTAACAACCGTTATATGGTACTATAAAGCAAGGTAGAAGGTGTATATAAACTTGTTGAGAATTTAAATCTCCCTTTTTTGTGTGTGAGACTGCTGCAAAAAACCAGGCCCACTGTATTATACTACAAATTAATGACACTTTCATGGTGTTTGTCTATAATTTTGGGAAATATTTGTACTCCAAGTTGGGTCTCCTTCTTGTGTGTTGCCTGTAGCTGTAGAGCTCCCGGACCGGCAGGACTTCAATTGCTTTCATTCAACTATCTGTGTTACTATACTTAAATTTTTATATCATTTATGGTATACCAAGCTGATATTTGTTACACTTGAGTATGACTGATCAAAAATCACATTTAAGCTGTTGCATGAGATATCGGGGCACCCAGCACAACAGGCTTACAGTCACGATCACTCCTTCTGTGGCCGTGCCTGCTGCCGGGACCACCGCCTCTCCCCCTGCTCATACTTACCCGCTGCGGCACGCTCCTCCTGCATGCGTGCGTCCTCTCCTTCATTCTTCTCCACTCCCTGGTTCTCGTTAGGTGCGAGTGCACACCGCCCACTCCGGCACTTCCTCTTTCTGATTTACTGGCGCTCTGTATCTCCACTCTGTGATCCTGGAGGACCGTGACCCGGAAGTCCTTCAGCACTCCAAGTATTTAAGGCGATTCCTTCCTCTGCTCCTTGCCTGTCTGTCATTTGTGCTTCTGTGACTCAGGTCCACTTTTGTCTTTGCACTGCCTGTTCTGAGTCTCCGCTCTGTCCAGCTAGTTCAGCTTCTCTGCCTTTCCCAGGCTTCCTTGTCTCCTCGTCCAGTCCAGCCCTCCCAGTGTCCGCTCCGTACTCTGTTAGTCTAGTGTCTCTGTCCTGTCCTGCTTCCTTTGTGTCTTCCCTTTCCCAGTGCTCCTTTGGTCTCGCCTGTACTCAGCTCTTACCAAACTACTTCATCTTACCCCGCTCTGTCCGTCCTACGCCCAGCTTCTTATTTTGTACCTCCTACTACCTGTCTCCGGGTTCCAGCTTCTGCGGCAATAGTCTCCCTTGGGTCTGCCCCTAACGCTCCCTGTATAGGGGGTGGTCTACCTGGTCAGCTCACCCTTGGGAGGTTCGTTGTCGTGGATCTGCGGGTCCACTCCAGGTGTTCCAAAAGATCTCACACTTACACCGGTCCCTCATCCACCTCATCTTAATTTAAGCTTAAATTCAAAGCTGTAAATGCTGGCCCAGACCCTGATACCTCACGCATGCCCATGGCTGACTACTCCTGTGCCATTATCGGATTTATACTGTGGGTCAATTGATATCACTCTTACGGGTGTCTGCCGCTAATTTGAGCTTTTTGTGCAGCTTTTTGCCCCCCTCCCCTGAAGGTGTTGTCTATGTGTTTGGTTTTGCCTCCCATTGAATTCAATGAGGTTCAGATAAGTTCGACAAAATGTTTGGCGAACTGTTTTGAATCCGAACCGAGACAAACCTTGAAAGGTTCGCACTTCTCTAGTCTCAAGTTATTTAGTGTGTGTATCCATAGTAATTCTTTTGTTTTGAGCAATTTAACCCTATCACCGCCCCTTCTTAAATGTGGTTCATAATACAGAATCTTCGGTCTTTTTTGCTATGCACATATTCTACACAATGTTTTGAAACCGTTACGTCTCATCTTTTCTTCCGGTTGGTGTACCTATGATTTATGTGAGTTTTGAAATCGTTAATTGCTGATCTTGTATCACATGTACATAAATACATATAATCATGTCTCACCCAATTATGTATTCACAAAAAGTGCCTCATTCAGCATCCATAAACATGAAATTTGCATGTCTATTTATGGACGCCAAATGAGGCGCTTTTTGTGAATACATAATGGATTGAGTCATGATTATATCTATTTATGCACATGTGATACAAGAGTAGCAATTAACGAATTTTGCACTTTATATAATTTGTATTATACTATGGCTATCACTATGCAGTTTATTATATTTGTACTGAAATTTACGCTTATTTACTATTTGTACTATTACATTACTGTGATCATGAAATGTTGCAGTTTGTAAATGAATTACTTCTGTAATTGAAGCACCTTTAAGGATTGCATTAACACTTGCTTGATAAAGGTTCACACTATGAACTGAAGTATTGCTTACATAGGCTATTAACCCCTTCATGACCCAGCCTATTTTGGCCTTAATGACCTTGCCGTTTTTTGCAATTCTGACCAGTGTCCCTTTATGAGGTAATAACTCAGGAACGCTTCAACGGATCCTTGCGGTTCTGAGATTGTTTTTTCGTGACATATTGGGCTTCATGTTAGTGGTAAATTTAGGTCGATAATTTCTGAGTTTATTTGTGAAAAAAACGGAAATTTGGCGAAAATTTTGAAAATTTCGCAATTTTCACATTTTTAATTTTTATTCTGTTAAACCAGAGAGTTATGTGACACAAAATAGTTAATAAATAACATTTCCCACATGTCTACTTTACATCAGCACAATTTTGGAAAATTTTTTTTTTGCTAGGAAGTTATAAGGGTTAAAATTTGACCAGTGATTTCTCATTTTTACAACAAAATTTACAAAACCATTTTTTTTAGGGACCACCTCACATTTGAAGTCAGTTTGAGGGTTCTATATGGTTGAAAATACCCAAAAGTGACACCATTCTAAAAACTGCACCCCTCAAGGTGCTCAAAACCACATTCAAGAAGTTTATTAACCCTTCAGGTGTTTCACAACAGCAGAAGCAACATGGAAGGAAAAAGTGAACATTTAACTTTTTAGTCACAAAAATGATCTTTTAGCAACAATTTTTTTATTTTCCCAAGGGTAAAAGGAGAAACTGGACCAAAAAAGTTGTTGTCCAATTTGTCCTGAGTACGTTGATACCTCATATGTAGGGGTAAACCACTGTTTGGGCGCACGGCAGGGCTCGGAAGCGAAGGAGCGCCATTTGACTTTTTCAATGAAAAATTGGCTCCAATCTTTAGCGGACACCATGTCGCGTTTGGAGAGCCCCCGTGTGCCTAAACATTGGAGCTCCCCCACAAGTGACCCCATTTTGGAAACTAGACGCCCCAAGGAACTTATCTAGATGCATAGTGAGCACTTTAATCCCCCAGGTGCTTCACAAATTGATCCGTAAAAATGAAAAAGTACTTTTTTTTCACAAAAAAATTTTTTAGCCTCAATTTTTTCATTTTCACATGGGCAACAGGATAAAATGGATCCTAAAATTTGTTGGGCAATTTCTCCTGAGTACGCCGATACCTCATATGTGGGGGTAAACCACTGTTTGGGTGCACGGCAAGGCTCGGAAGGGAAGGCGCGCCATTTGACTTTTTGAATGAAAAATTATCTCCATCGTTAGCGGACACCATGTCGCGTTTGGAGAGACCCTGTGTGCCTAAACATTGAAGCTCCCCCACATGTGACCCCATTTTGGAAACTAGACCCCCCAAGGAACTTATCTAGATGCATAGTGAGCACTTTATACTCTCAGGTGCTTCACAAATTGATCCGTAAAAAATGAAAAAGTACTTTTTTTTCACAACAAAATTTTTTTAGCCTCAATTTTTTCATTTTCACATGGGCAACAGGATAAAATGGATCCTAAAATTTGTTGGGCAATTTCTCCTGAGTACGCCGATACCTCATATGTGGGGGTAAACCACTGTTTGGGTGCACGGCAAGGCTTGGAAGGGAAGGCGCGCCATTTGACTTTTTCAATGGAAAATTAGCTCCAATCGTTAGTGGACACCATGTTGCGTTCGGAGAGCCCCTGTGTGCCTAAACATTGGAGCTCCCCTACAAGTGACCCCATTTTGGAAACTAGACCCCCCAAGGAACTAATCTAGATGTATAGTGAGCACTTAAAACCCCCAGGTGCTTCACAGAAGTTTATAACGCAGAGCCATGAAAATAAAAAAATTATTTTTCTTTCCTCAAAAATGATTTTTTAACCCACAATTTTTTATTTTCCCAAGGGTAACAGGAGAAATTGGACCCCAAAATTTGTTGTGCAGTTTCTCCTGAGTACGCTGATACCCCATATGTGGGGGTAAACCACTGTTTTGGCACACGTCGGGGAGCGGAAGGGAAGTAGTGACGTTTTGAAATGCAGACTTTAATGGAATGCTCTGCGGGCGTCACGTTGCGTTTGCAGAGCCCCTGATGTGCCTAAACAGTAGGAACTCCCCACAATTGACCCCACTTTGGAAACTAGACCCCCAAGGGAACTTATCTAGATGTGTGGTGAGCACTTTGAACCCCCAAGTGCTTCACAGAAGTTTATAACGCAGAGACGTGAAAATAAAAAATGTGTTTTCTTTCCTCAAAAATATTTTTTTAGCCCAGAATTTTTTAATTTTCCCAAGGGTAACAGGAAAAATTTGACCCCAAAAGTTGTTGTCCAGTTTCTCCTGAGTACGCTGATACCCCATATATGGGGGTAAACCACTGTTTGGGCACATGGCGGGGCTCGGAAGGGAAGTAGTGACGATTTGGAATGCAGACTTTGATGAAATGGTCTGCGGGAATCATGTTATGTTTGCAGAGCCCCTGATGTGCCTAAACAGTAGAAACCCCCCACAAGTGACCCCATTTTGGAAACTAGACCCCCCAAGGAACTTATCTAGATGTGTGGTGAGCACGTTCAACCCCCAAGTGCTTCACAGAAGTTTACAACGCAGAGCCGTGAAAATAAAAAATCATTTTTCTTTCCTCAAAAAAGATGTTTTAGCAAGCAATTGTTTATTTTCACAAGGGTAACAGGAGAAATTGGACCCCAATATTTGTTGCCCAGTTTGTTGTGAGTACGATGGTACCCCATATGTGGGGGTAAACCACTGTTTGGGCGCACGTCAGGGCTCGGAAGGGAAGTAGTGACATTTGAAATGCAGACTTTGATGGAATGGTCTGCGGGCGTCACGTTGCATTTGCAGAGCCCCTGATGTGCCTAAACAGTAGAAACACCCCACAAGTGACCCCATTTTGGAAACTAGACCCCAAAAGGATCTTATCTAGATGTGTGGTGAGCACTTTCAACCCCCAAGTGTTTCACATAAGTTTATAACGTAGAGCCGTGAAAATAAAAAATAATTGTTCTTTCCTCAAAATTATGTTTTAGCAAGTAATTTTTTATTTTTGCAAGGGTAACAGGAGAAATTAGACCCCAATAGTTGTTGCCCAGTTTGTCCTGAGTACGCTGGTATCCCATATGTGGGGGTAAACCACTGTTTGGGCGCACGTCGGGGCTTGGAAGGGAGGGCGCACCATTTGACTTTTTGAACGCAAGATTGGCTGGAATCAATGGTGGCGCCATGTTGCGTTTGGAGACCCCTGATGTGCCTAAACAGTGGAAACCCCTCAATTCTAACTTCAACACTAACCCCAACACACCCCTAACCCTAATCCCAACTGTAGCCATAACCCTAATCACAACCCTAACCCCAACACACCCCTATCCACAACCCTAACCCCAACACACCCGTAACCCTAAATCCAACCCTAATCCTAACCCTAATCCCAACCCTACCCACAACTGTAACCCCAACACAACCCTAACCCTATCCGTAACCCTAACCACAAGCCTAATCTTAACCCTATTTCCAACCCTAGCCCTAATTCCAACCCTAAGGGTACCGTCTCACATAACAATTTACCAACGATCACGACCAGCGATACGACCTGGCCGTGATCGTTGGAAAGTCATTGTGTGGTCACTGGGGAGCTGTCACACAGACCGCTCTCCAGCGACCAACGATGCCAAAGTCCCGGGTAACCAGGGTAAACATCGGGTTACTAAGCGCAGGGCCGCACTTAGTAACCCAATGTTTACCGTGGTTACCAGCGTAAAAGTAAAAAAAAAAAAACGTACATACTCACATTTTGGTGTCCTTCAGGTCCCTTGCCGTCTGCTTCCCGCTCTGACTGAGTGCCGCCGTACAGTGAGAGCAGAGCGCAGCGGTGACGTCACTGCTGTGCTGTGCTCTCACTTTCCGGCCGGCAGACAGTCAGAGCGGGAAGCAGACGGCAAGGGACCTGAAGGACACCAAAATGTGAGTATGTACGGTTTTTTTTTTTTTTTACTTTTACGCTGGTAACCACGGTAAACATCGGGTTACTAATCGCGGCCCTGCGCTTAGTAACCCGATGTTTAACCTAGTTACAAGCGAACGCATCGCTGGATCGCTGTCACACACAACGATCCAGCGATGACAGCGGGAGATCCAGCGACGAAAGAAAGTTCCAAACGATCTGCTACGACGTACGATTCTCAGCAGGGTCCCTGATCGCTGCTGCGTGTCAGACACAGCGATATCGTATGGATATCGCTGGAACGTCACGGATCGTACCGTCGTAGCGATCAAAGTGCCACTGTGAGACGGTACCCTAACTCTAATTCCAACCCTAACCCTAAGGCTATGTGCCCACTTTGCGGATTCGTGTGAGATTTTTCCGCACCATTTTTGAAAAAACCGCAGGTAAAAGGCACTGCGTTTTACCTACGGATTTACAGCGGATTTCCAGTGTTTTTTTGTGCGGATTTCACCTGCGGATTCCTATTGAGGAACAGGTGTAAAAAGCTGCGGAATCCGCACAAAATTGACATGCTGCGGAAAATACACAGCGTTTCCGCACGGTATTTTCCGCACCATGGGCACAGCAGATTTGGTTTTCCATAGGTGTACATGGTACTGTAAACCTGATGGAAAACTGCTACGAATTCGCAGCGGCCAATCCGCTGCGGATCCGCGGCCAATCCGCTGCGGATCCGCTGCGGATCCGCGGCCAATCCGCTGCGGATCCGCGGCCAATCCGCTGCGGATCCGCGGCAATCCGCTGCGGATTCGCAGCCAAATCCGCACTGTGTGCACATGCCCTAACCCTACCCCTAACCCTAACCCTAACCCTAATTCTAACCCTAATTCTAACCCTAGTTCTAACCCTAACCCTAGCAGAAAAAAAAAAAAAAAATTTATTTATTTTTATTATTGTCCCTATGGGGGTGATAAAGGGGGGTCATTTACTTTTTTTTCATTTTGATCACTGTGATAGGCTATATCGCAGTGATCAAAATACATCTGGAACGAATCTGCCAGCAGGCAGACTCTGCGGGTGCAGTGCGCATGCGCCCGCCATATTGGAAGATGGCGGCGCCCATGGAGAAGCCGGACGGACACTGGGAGGCCCGGTAAGTATGTAGGGGGGGTGATCGGATCACGGGGGGGCACCGGAGCACAGGGAGGGGGCACCGGAGCATGGGGGGAGCGGACAGGAGGACGGAGGAGCAGACAAGACGATTTAGGGGGGGGCGGCCACGTAACGGAGCACTGGGGGGGCGATCGGTGGGGTGGGGTGGGGGCAGATTAGGTTTTCCAGCCATGGCCGATGATATTGCAGCATCGGCCATGGCTGGATTGTAATATTTCACCGTTTTTTTGGGTGAAATATTACAAATCGCTCTGATTGGCAGTTTCACTTTCAACAGCCAATCAGAGCGATCGTAGCCACGGGGGGGTGAAGCCACCCCCCCTGGGCTGAAGCACCACTCCCCCTGTTCCTGCAGATCGGGTGAAATCGGAGTTAACCCCTTCACCCGATCTGCAGGGACGCGATCATTCCATGACGCCACATAGGCGTCATGGGTCGGGAAGGCACGGGTTTTCATGACGCCTACGTGGCGTCATGGGTCGGGAAGGGGTTAAAGAGAACCTGTCACCCCCAAAATTGAAGGTGAGCTAAGCCCACCGGCATCAGGGGCTTATCTACAGCATTCTGTAATGTTGTAGATAAGCCCCCGATGTATCCTGAACGATGAGAAAAAGAGGTTAGATTATACTCACCCAGGGGCGGTCCCGGTTCATTTCTGGTCCGATGGGCATCGCGGTCCGGGGCCTCCCATCTTCTTATGATGACGTCCTCTTCTTGTCTTCACGCTGCAGCTCCGGTGCAGGCGTACTTTGTCTGCCCTGTTGAGGGCAGAGCAAAGTACTGCAGTGCGCAGGCGTCGGGAAAGGTCAGAGAGGCCCAGCACCTGCGCACTGCAGTACTTTGCAGTACTTTGTCTGCTCCTCAACAGGGCAGACAAAGTACTCCTGCGCCGGAGCTGCAGCGTGAAGACAAGAAGAGGACGTTATAGTAAGAAGATGGGAGGCCCCGGACCGGACCGCAATGCCTATCGGACCAGAACAGAACTGGGACCGCCCCTGGGTGAGTATAATCTAACCTCTTTTTCTCATCTTTCAGGATACATCGGGGGCCCCTGATGCCGGTGGGCTTAGCTCACCTTCGATTTTGGGGGTGACAGGTTCCCTTTAAAAGCATAAGCTTTTCTATCTTGAATTGGTGTGCTGCATCCATTATCTTATATTTATACATAGGAGGAACAGTAAGGCTTGATACACAAAATTTTTGCTAGTGCGACCCTGTTTCCCCGAAAATAAGCCCTACCTCCAAAAAGAAGCCATAGCAGAAATGTTCTGCCTTTTTTGAAGTAGCCTTGAACGATAAACCCTACTCCAAAAATAAGCCCTAGTTGCGGTTCAATGAGGAAGTGTCCAGGCAGCTAAAAAAGTTAAGGAATACAGCAGGAGCCTCAATCAAAGAAAGCTGACACCCCTCAAAAAATATCGCACTCACTAGACCCTAAACAATTAGAGCTGCATACGGTGGATGGGAACTCACACAGACAACTGTGTCACTATCAGGTCCCTCACCGTTCCATCTGCATTACACTACAGCTCGCACACACAGATCGGGTCCCAGCAGGGTAGCCATCAGGTCATTATTGCCCTTACTGGCATATGAGGCCCAGTGAGCAGAGGGACAGGGCCACCCTCTGCCCACCGGGCCCCAGGGGCAGGAAGATCCTGCTGGTTCAGTAGCTGAATTTGCGCCCTCAGATGCACATTCAGTTAAAATCTATTGCCATCTATTGCAGGCCCACATGTCCATAACTCAAAGCCGCCAGCCAATCACAGGCCGGCAGCTGACATCAGCGCGCACATCGCTGGCATATGACATCACTGGCCTATGACACCACTTTCATGCGCACTCAAGTCCGTAACTCAAATAGATGTGAGAGACGACAACACTGGACTGCAGCTAGGTAAGGAGAAAGTTGTTATTTTTTTTGCTGAAAGCGGCAAGCCGCAATATGTAGATAGAAGGAGCACGATCATGGGACACATAGGGCAGGATGGGAACAGATGGGGCAGGATGGAGACAGATGGGGCAGCCGCAGCATCATGGAACACATTGGGTAGGATGCAGACATATTGGGCAGGATCATGGGATATATAGGGAAGGATGTAGACAGATTGGACAGGATCATGGGATACATAGGGTAGGATGAAGACAGATGGGGCAGCCACAGCGTCATGGGACACATGGGGCATGATGGAAACAGGTTGAGCAGAATCATGGGACAGATGAGGCAGGATTAAAGGACAGATGGGCAGGATCATGGGAAACATGGGGCAGGATCATGGGACATATGGAACAGGATCATGGGACTCATGGGGCAGGATCATGAGGCAAGATGGAGATAGATAGGGCAGGATGGGACATCACATCGGAGCAGAATGGAGATACATGGGGCAGGATGGGAGAACACATGGCTGGAGCCAGGAATGAGACATAAGGAGCTAGAAAAGAGACACAAGGTTGCCAGGATGGGGGATATTATACTGTAGGTGCTTATTAACCCCTTTACTCCCAAGGGTGGTTTGCAGGTTAATGACTAGGCCAATTTTTACAATTCTGACCACTGTCCATTTATGAGGTAATAGCTCTGGAACGCTTCAATGGATCTTGTTGGTTCTCAGACTTTTTCTCATGATATATTGTACTTCATGATAGTGGTAACATTTCTTTGATATTACTTGCATTTATTTGCAGAAAAAACAGAAATTTGGCAAAAATCTTAAAAAATTCGCAATTTTTTAACGTTGAATTATCCTGCCCTTAAATCACAGAGATATGTCACACAAAATAAATTAATTAAATTAATTAAATTAATAAGTAACATTTCCCACATGTCTACTTTACATCAGCACAATTTTGGAACCAACTTTTTTTTGTTAGGAAGTTATAAGGGTTAAAAGTTGAACAGCGATTTCTCATTTTTACAGCACCATTTTTTTTTTAGGGACCACATCACATTTGATGTCATTTTGAGGGGTCTATATGATAGAAGATACCCACAATGTTTAAATAAAAAGGAACATTTAACTTTTTTCGCAAAAAAATTGCTTCAGATGCATTTTTTTTAATTTTTGAACACTAAAAGTTGTTGTGCAATTTGTCCTGAGTATGATGAACCCCATATGTGGGGGTAAACCACTGCTTGTGCGCATGGCAGAGCTTGGAAGGGAAGGAGTGCTGTTTAACTTTTTCAACGCAAAATTGAATGGAATTGAGATCAGACACCATGTTGCACTTGGAGAGCTCCTGATGTGCCTAAACAATGGACACCCCCACAAGTGACCTTATTTTGGAAACTAGACCCCCACAAGGAACTTATCTACAGGTGTGGTAAGCACTTTGAACCCTCAACTGCTTCACAGAAGTTTATAACCTAGAGCCGTGAAAATAAAAAATCATATTTTTTCCACAAAAATGATCTTTTCACCCCCAATTTGTTATTTTCCCAAGGGTAACAGGAGAAATTGGACCCCAAAAGTTGTTGTGCAATTTGTTCTGAGTATGCTGATACCCCACATGTGGGGGTAAACCACTGTTTGAGCGCATAGCAGAGCTCGAAAGGGAAGGTGCGCCATTTGACTTTTTCAATGCAAAATTGGCTGGAATTGAGATTGGACACCATGTAGCAGTTGGAGAGCCCCTGATGTTCCTAATCAGTGGACACCCTCCACAAGTAACCCCATTTTGGAAACTAGACCCCCCAAGGAACTTATCTAGATGTGTGGTGAGCATTTTGAAAGCCCAGTTGCTTCACAGAAGTTTATAAGGTTGAGCCATGAAAATGTCAAGGTGAAAATATATTTTCTTATATACCTTTTGTACTTTTATATATCTTATACTGTGAAACAATAAGTTTTCCCTTGCTAATGCAAATGTAACTGTATTAAAGATGGCTGCCAGTGTTCATTCTTCACTTCAGTTTAGAATCTGAAATGTTGAGTTTCATTTCTTTTGAAATCGAAACTTGGAAATAGAAAGAAGAGGAGGAATCCACCAGAAGACGTCCGACGAATCAGAAAGGGATGAATACTAGATGTATACTGCTTAAACCCCGCCTATTGCATTCCTTTTTAGTACCGTGTATTTGGAAAATAAAGTTCAGTTGCTATGACCGTGGCTGACACATATAGTCACATGAGCATGCACTGAGATTGAACCAGCTACCTGTCTGACTCATTCTTACCCGGTACCACATGCTTATAGTTTAATTTGGAATGACCGGTGAATGAGGGTATATTGTCGTTACGACCCCGACAATTTGGAGCCCAACGGGGGGCGTGGACAGCGATCTGAGACCCTCTGGACCCATGCCTGGATGTCTGCGGATGATACCCGTAGTGGCTGACCTCGAGGACTGATCACCCTCCGAACACGGTAAGTGGCGATCATATACACTGTATGTGTCACACTTGCTAGTGTCTCAGCCGTTATTGGTTTGTCTGTGGTCTCCTTGGGTCCGAGAGGTGACCGGTCGAGTGGTGAGACCGAGCGCGATCCTGTGCCACGCTCTGAACCAGCAACTGAGAGACGTCGCATCCGGCGCGTCCTCGTGTACACCACACCTCCTCCACCGGTCATTGTACTCTGTTCAACCACCCTACCCGTGACTATTGTCTAGTAGTGAAGTGGAGTGATAAATTGAGCAGGTTGTAGATTGTGGGGCAGCTTAGAGAAAGGGATAGGAGACGCAGCCTCTGTGATATTGTGCTGACAGGTAACTAAGACGTTCCGAGAGGGGACCACCTGTGCTGACAGGTAACTAAGGCGTTTCGAGAGGGGACCACCTGTCCAGATAGGTAACTAAGACGTTCCGAGAGGGGACCACCTGTGCTGACAGGTAACTAAGGCGTTCCGAGAGGGGACCACCTGTCCAGATAGGTAACTTAAGACGTTCCGAGAGGGGACCACCTATATTTTTGTGGAGGGGTCTCATTAGGAGGCTGCCTCCCAACGGTTTAGAATATCGTGGCAGGATAGTCTGTAATCACTGTTGTTCAGGTTAGGGGCAGACAGGAAACATTGAGCGTGAGGCTCTTTTCCTAGTACGTGGAACGTGAGGCTCCGTACTGTAGAACACCAGTGTTGACATTGCTGCTAGTGGTTTACTGCAGAAAACCATAGTATTCTGTAAGAGTCATGTTGCGTATCTTAAAGAAGAAGAAGTCAGTGCCCCACAAGTTAGATGAGGATGCTGTGGAAGTCAAGGCAATAGTAGAGTCACGAGAGGGCAAGAGGCAGTCAAGAAGCTTATCTGCGAGTTGCGCGAAGCTTAAAGAACAAAGGATGAAAATAGGTTGATGGAGAGGGAGGATCAGACAATGTAAAACCCGTGTTTGGTTATAAAATGCCTTTGAACTGTGATCTTATAGATTGTAAAATGGCCGCCCTGCCACTAATGATGAAAACGCAGTCCCAGCCACCGCCCTGTAATGGCGGCGGGACGAGCTCTCCAGAAGCGTAGGTGTGTCCTGTTTGTGTTGTGCAGAATCCAACCTGGGTGGAAACCTGCCGTGTGTGTGCGTACGGACCGTCCTTGGGGCTCCGCCCAGACCACGGAGGATCATAGGAAAGTTTTGTAGAAATTAAGTCTGAAAACTGCTGCAATTTGTTACTTTGTAGAAGATACGGAGCTTTTTATCAGTGCTGTGTAGGAGAGGGGAGGGGCGAGTGAGCCCCTGCGCGACCTGCTTGAAATTTCTCCCTTCGGTGCTGTGAGCCGGAGAAAGAGGGGGGCAAAGAGCTGGGCTTTGTATTCTCCCTTGTGCGCTGAGGAATGTTGTGATTTCCTTATCTCCTATCATACACACAAGTCCAGCTTCACACTCCAATATGCCTTTAACCCTGTATGGGAATCTCACTCCCTCCCCAGCTTCATTATGTCAATTTTCAGACCAAGAGCTTGTTTTAATCGGTGTAAATGGCAGACCTCCCAGCCCGGAAAGGCCCCTACATCTCCTCTTCCCGTGAAACCTTCACACTTACAAGGCCAGACTTTCCAGGAATCTGAAGTTTGGTTCCCTGTCATTCACGTTGCTATATCACACCTCAGGAATCTCAGGTTCTTTTCTCAGTGGGGTATGGGGACATAATTACCCACCAGATAGGAGCTATAGTGAACCCAGCTAATTCTACCCTGTCACATAGAGGTTGTTTGGCCCAACAGATAGCTAAAAAGGGGGGCCCAGCCATAGCCCAAGAGTGTCAGGCCTACCTTGCCACTTATGGCCCCTTGCATCCAGGAGACGCTATGCCCACCCAAAGAGGGAATTTGCCCTGTGATATAGTGTTACACACTGCAGGCCCCGTATATGATTACAAGACACCCGAGCACTGCCGTACAGTATTGCACACTGCCTTGCAGACAGAGCTCACCTATGCAGGACATGCTACAGGTGTGCTGACTCAGCTTCAAGGAGACAAACAGAGATCTGTTGCTTATTACAGCGGCCGCCTGGATACGGTGGCAAGAGGAAGTTCCTCCTGTGTTTGGACTGTGTTGTCTGTCCAGCTGTTGCTACACAAATCTTCAGAGATTGTTTTGGATTATCCACTGATGGTCCATACCCCACACGATGTATATAGTATCCTTAACCGTGTACAAACTAGCCACATGTCCATGGCTGGACAGCTGCGACTTTGGTGTGCTATTCTCATGTCTACTAATGTGACTTTGAAAAGGTGCACTGTCCTAAACCCCGCTACTCTTCTCCTAGTTCCTATGGATCCAAAGGGGGGAGGAGTAGGTGATAGGTGACATGAGCAAGGACACTCTCTTTCTTTCTAGAATGGATCCAGAGGAACAAGATTAGGTTTCCAAACCACATGATTGTCTAGAATTGATGTCTCAGGAAACGGCTGGTCTCTAGTGTGCCTATTCTAATGCTGATTTTGAGCTTTTTGTAGATGGATCCCGTCACCAAGATGACCAAGGATGCTACTGTACCAGATATGCTGTGGTCTCAGAACATGAGGTAATCAAGGCAGAGTCAATGCCAGCTCATATGTCTGCACAAGAAGCAGAGCTCAAGGCGCTTACAGAAGCGTGCAAACTAGCAGAAGGTAAGACTGTAAATATCTACACTGATTCCAGGTATGCTTTTGGCATTGCACACGGTTATGGGCCTATCTGGAGAGCCAGGGCTTTCCTGACAGCAAATGGCCACCCCTTTAAACATGCTGAGGCAGTCCAGCAACTTATGAATGCACTACAGCTTCCCACCCAAGCAGGCATCATAAAGGTAAAGGCACATACCAAAGGCACTGATGGACGGACAAAGGGTAACGCACTGGCAGACCAGGCTGCCAAGAAAGCAGCAAGCACTCCTGTAGCCTCTCAAGTACATCACCTAGACACCCCACCATCTCCACTTGTGTTGAAAGACATCTTAGCCCGGTTACAAGAACAGGCAAGTAAGGAGGAGAAAAATAGGTGGCAAAAGATAGGGGCTTGCTCTGATACCGTCACTGGACTATGGGGGAGGGGTGAAAGGTCTGCCTACCACAGGTACTGTACCCAATGATGGCACAGGTTCTGCACGAGAATGTGCACCACTCGAAGACGGCCATGTGTGACACCCTACAGAAACAATGGATTGCCCCCGGGGTTTTCCACCTGCGCAGAAAGGCAGGTACAGAGCTGCATGATATGTGCCACACATAATCAGAGTAGGACAGTGAAAACCCCATCCAAACACACTCCCCGGCCCCTTTAACCAATTCCAGAGACTGCAGAATGATTATATTCAGTTACCCATGGTAGGGACGTATGAGTATGTGTTGGTCTGCATTGATTTATTTTCAGGTTGGCCAGAAGCCTACCCAGTTGCCAAAGCTACGGCTAAGACAACGGTGAAGAAACTGATGGCTGAGATCATATGCAGGTATGGAGTTCCTGAAGTCATTGAAAGCGATCGGAGTTCCCATTTTACTGGAGAGATCATGTCAGAGGTAATGGCAGCACTGGGGGTAAGTCAAGCATTGCATACTCCATCCGCAGAGTAGTGGAAGAGTGGAGAGACTAAATGGAACTCTTAAGCTTAAAAATTCAGAAGGCAATGACAGAGACTGGTAAACCATGGACAGAATGCCTTCCTCTAGCTTTGTTTTCAGTAAGATATACCCCAAACAGGAAGATAGGACTGTCACCGTATGAGATTCTGTTTGGCAGGAGCCCCAGTCTTGAATGTTTCTTCCCACAACAGTTGCAGCTCAAGTACCAGGACTTGACTAGTTATGTGCAGGCCTTACATGAACACCTTGCCAAAGTGCATTTAACTGTCTTCAGTTCTCTTCCAGACCAAGACAAGGTTCCTGGACACCATCCCTTTGTGCCAGGAGACCTGGTGTATGTGAAAAAGTTTGTGCGCAGAGATTGTCTCCAGCCGAGATTTGAAGGACTTCACACGGTGATCCCGGTCACCCCCACTGCAGTAAAACTTGAAGGAAAGAGCACCTGGATCCACGCCTCACATTGTAAAGAGACCGAACCAGTGTTTAGTCACAGTAGTGACTGAAGGGAAATGTTGC
This sequence comes from Ranitomeya variabilis, assembly GCF_051348905.1. Lineage (NCBI taxonomy): Eukaryota > Metazoa > Chordata > Amphibia > Anura > Dendrobatidae > Ranitomeya > Ranitomeya variabilis. Next base: position 818,479,949 of record NC_135232.1, on the reverse strand, counting down.
TGTTGTTTTTGATCTTGAGGTTGGGGGCCATCCTCGCCCCTACCTCTTCGGCCCATATTGTAAATAAGAATTCTGGTCCCACTATTCTCTGGGTAAACCTGACAGCCCTGGTGAATATCTGGCGATTTCATTTCTGTGATGTAGTCAAGTGCCTCGAGACTGAACGGGTGGTAGAGGGAATCATCCAGTTTTATATGTGTGTTACCAGAAATGACAACAATAACTGTTATTATTGGTCAGATGCTGCCTGGAATACGGGAGATGATTGGGGATATAAACCTAGTGAAGCCATGTTCCCTAAGGATGGGACGGGTAGGAGTCTCCGTGGGAGAATGCATCTAACAGCCTTTCTGCAACCACCTAGAGGCTGTAAATGGGGTAGAAGCTGTCACCCCCTCCTCCTGAATCTTGAAAACCCCCAATCTGCTGATCTGCAGACGTTTGTACTAGGAAGGCATTTTAATTATGTATTTAGTAGTGGATATCATGAGAATTTAGGCCATATACAGCTCCAAGATATTAGCTTCAGACCGACCAAGGCCCCTGTTACCAGTACAGCTAAAACAGGCCTGTTGTGAATCCGCTTTTTGGGCTCCCCTGGTGGTTGCTGGTGGTACTGGTGACTTGTGTGTGCTTTGCTGTCTCAGTTCACCTGCTCCCATCAGTGTTTGGGAGTTTCCTATTTAGCCTTGCTCTCCAGTCATTTCCTTGCCGGTCATCATTGTAACCAGAGCATTCGGTTGCATGTTCCTGCTACTAGTCTGCTGATCAGCTAAGTGGACTTTGTCCTTTTGTTTTGTATCTTTTGTCCAGTTTGCAGTTTTTGTTATTCTCTGTAGCTGGAAGCTCTTGCGGGCTGAAATTGCCACTCCTGTGTCATGAGTTGACACAGGAGTCTTAAAGTAATTTCAGGATGGTTTTTGAAAGGGTTTTCAGTTGACCGTGAAGTCCTCTTTTGTATCCTTCTGCTATCTAGTAAGTGGACCTCTCTTTGCTAAATCTACTTTCATACTGTGTATGTTTTTTCCTCTTAACTCACCGTTATTACATGTGGGGGGCTGCTATCATCTTTTGGGGTATTTCCCTAGAGGTAAGCCAGGTCTGTTCCTTCCTCTGCCAGGCGTAGTTAGTCCTCCGGCTGGCGCGTGGCATCCAGGAAGTCGTAGGTATGCTCCCTGGCTACTATTAGTTGTGTGGTAGATTTAGCTCACGGTCAGCTCGAGATTCCATCACCCAGAGCTCGTCCGTTATTTTTGTGTTCTGATGTTTCCCTGCCATTGGGAATCATGACAGTATGACCGGCCAATGTTAAAGTTATTGGCAGAAGAAAGGAGAGAAAAAAGAAGTCTGTAGATTTTTTTTTTTTCCCCTATGCTTGCTCCATAGTTGGATCAGTTGTATTTCAGCTCTAATTACAGCCTTTGCCTTTTTCTCCTTCTAATCCTTGAATGGCTCTGATCTCACCTGTTTAAAGATGGACCCTCAGAGTTTGGCTGTAGGTTTAAATAATCTTGCTACCAAGGTTCAAAATTTACAAGATTTTGTTATACATACTCCGATGTCTGAACCTAAAATTCCTACACCAGAGGTGTTTTCCGGAGATAGATCTCGGTTCCTGAATTTCAAATATAATTGTAAATTGTTCCTTTCTCTCAGACCTCACTCCTCTGGAGATCCTGTCCAGCAGGTTAAGATTGTAATCTCTTTGCTGCGAGGTGACCCTCAAAATTGGGCATTTTCATTGACACCAGGGGATCCTGCGTTGCTCAATGTGGATGCGTTTTTTCTGGCTTTAGGGTTGCTTTATGAGGAACCTAATTTGGAGATTCAAGCTGAAAAAGCTTTGATAGCCCTATCTCAAGGGCAAGATGAAGCTGAGATATACTACCAAAAATTTCGTAGATGGTCTGTGCTTACTCAGTGGAATGAGTGCGCCCTAGCGGCAAATTTCAGAGAGGGCCTTTCTGATGCCGTTAAAGATGTTATGGTCGGGTTCCCTGCGCCCACAGGTCTGAATGAGTCCATGACAATGGCTATTCAGATTGATCGGCGTTTGCGGGAGCGTAAACCCGTGCACCATTTGGCTGTATCTTCTGAAGAGACGCCAGAGAAAATGCAATGTGACAGAATTCTGTCCAGAAGCGAGCGGCAGAATTATAGGCGTAAAAATGGGTTATGCTTCTATTGTGGTGATTCTGCTCATGTTATATCAGCATGCTCTAAACGTACAAGGAAGGTTGACAAGTCTATTTCAATTGGCACTTTACAGTCTAAATTTATTCTGTCTGTAACCTTGATTCGTTCATTATCAGTTATTACCGTGGATGCCTATGTGGACTCTGGCGCCGCTCTGAGTCTTATGGATTGGTCCTTTGCCAGGCGCTGTGGGTTTGATTTAGAGCCTCTGGAAGTCCCTATACCTCTGAAGGGTATTGATTCTACGCCTTTGGCTTGTAATAAACCACAATTCTGGACGCAAGTGACTATGCGTATGACTCCAGACCATCAGGAGGTGATTCGCTTCCTTGTGTTGTACAATTTGCATGATGTTTTGGTGCTTGGATTACCATGGTTACAATCTCATAACCCAGTCCTTGACTGGAAAACAATGTCTGTGTTAAGCTGGGGATGTCGGGGGGCTCATGGGGACATACCTTTGGTTTCCATTTCGTCATCTATTCCCTCTGAGATTCCGGCATTTTTGTCTGATTATCGTGATATTTTTGAGGAGCCCAAAATTGGTTCACTCCCTCCCCACAGAGATTGTGATTGCGCCATAGATCTGATTCCTGGCAGTAAATTTCCAAAGGGTCGTTTGTTTAACTTATCTGTACCTGAACATGCTGCTATGCGAGAGTATATTAAGGAGTCCCTGGAAAAGGGACATATTCGTCCTTCTTCATCTCCTTTAGGAGCTGGTTTTTTCTTTGTATCTAAAAAGGATGGCGCTCTGAGGCCTTGTATTGATTATCGACTCCTGAATAAAATTACAGTCAAATATCAGTATCCGTTGCCTTTGCTGACTGATTTGTTTGCTCGCATAAGGGGGGCTAAGTGGTTCTCTAAGATTGATCTTCGTGGGGCGTATAATTTGGTGCGAATTAAGCAGGGGGATGAGTGGAAAACCGCATTTAATACGCCTGAGGGCCATTTTGAGTATTTAGTAATGCCTTTCGGCCTTTCTAATGCACCTTCAGTCTTTCAGTCCTTAATGCATGATATTTTCCGTGAATATTTGGATAAATTTATGATTGTGTATTTGGTTGATATTTTGATTTTTTCTGATGACTGGGAGTCTCATGTTCAACAGGTCAGGAGGGTTTTTCAGGTTTTGCGGGAGAATTCTTTGTGTGTAAAGGGTTCAAAGTGTGTTTTTGGGGTTCAAAAGATTTCCTTTTTGGGGTACATTTTTTCCCCTTCTTCTATTGAGATGGACCCTGTCAAGGTTCGGGCTATTTGTGACTGGACGCAGCCTACTTCTCTTAAGAGTCTTCAGAAATTCTTGGGCTTTGCTAATTTTTATCGTCGATTTATAACTGGTTTTTCTGGCGTTGCTAAACCTCTGACGGATTTGACCAAAAAGGGTGCTGATGTTGCCAATTGGTCCCCTGCTGCTGTGGAGGCCTTTCGGGAGCTTAAGCGCCGCTTTTTGTCTGCCCCTGTGTTGCGCCAGCCTGATGTTTCTCTTCCCTTTCAGGTTGAGGTCGATGCTTCTGAGATCGGAGCGGGGGCGGTTTTGTCGCAGAAAAGTTCCGACTGCTCAGTGATGAGACCTTGTGCGTTCTTTTCTCGAAAATTTTCGGCCACCGAGCGAAACTATGATGTTGGTAATCGGGAGCTTTTGGCCATGAAGTGGGCATTTGAGGAGTGGTGTCATTGGCTTGAGGGTGCCAGACATCAGGTGGTAGTTTTGACTGATCACAAGAATCTGATTTATCTAGAGTCTGCCAGGCGCCTGAATCCTAGACAGGCACGATGGTCGTTGTTTTTTTCTCGGTTTAATTTTGTGGTTTCATACTTACCGGGTTCTAAAAATGTTAAGGCAGATGCTCTTTCTAGGAGTTTTGAGCCTGACTCTCCTGGGGATTCTGAACCTGCTGGTGTCCTTAAGGATGGGGTGGTTTTGTCTGCTGTCTCCCCAGATCTGCGACGTGCTTTGCAAGAATTTCAGGCGGATAGACCTGATCGTTGTCCGCCTGGTAGACTGTTTGTTCCTGATGATTGGACCAGTAGAGTCATCTCGGAAGTTCATTCTTCTTCGCTGGCAGGTCATCCTGGAATTTTTGGTACCAGAGATTTGGTGGCTAGATCCTTCTGGTGGCCTTCCCTGTCTCGGGATGTGCGTGTTTTTGTGCAGTCTTGTGATGTGTGTGCTCGAGCCAAGCCTTGTTGTTCTAGGGCTAGTGGGTTATTGTTGCCCTTGCCTGTTCCGAAGAGGCCTTGGACGCACATCTCTATGGACTTTATTTCTGATCTCCCTGTTTCTCAGAAGATGTCTGTCATCTGGGTGGTGTGTGACCGTTTTTCTAAAATGGTTCATTTGGTACCATTGCCTAAGTTGCCTTCCTCATCTGAGTTGGTCCCTCTATTTTTTCAAAATGTGGTTCGCTTGCATGGTATTCCGGAAAACATCGTTTCTGACAGGGGAACCCAGTTCGTGTCTAGATTTTGGCGGGCATTCTGTGCCAGGTTGGGCATTGATTTGTCTTTTTCGTCTGCATTCCATCCTCAGACTAATGGCCAGACGGAGCGAACTAATCAAACCTTGGAGACTTATTTGAGGTGTTTTGTGTCTGCGGATCAGGATGACTGGGTTGCCTTTTTGCCGTTGGCAGAATTTGCTCTTAATAATCGGGCTAGTTCTGCCACTTTGGTTTCTCCTTTCTTTTGCAATTCAGGGTTTCATCCTCGTTTTTCATCTGGTCAGGTGGAATCTTCGGATTGTCCTGGAGTGGATGCGGTGGTGGATCGGTTGCATCAGATTTGGGGACAAGTGGTGGACAATTTGAAGTTGTCCCAGGAGAGGACTCAGCAGTTTGCTAACCGCCGTCGTCGTGTTGGTCCTCGCCTTCGTGTTGGGGACTTGGTGTGGTTGTCTTCCCGTTTTGTCCCTATGAGGGTTTCTTCTCCTAAGTTTAAGCCTCGGTTCATCGGTCCTTATAGGATTTTGGAGATACTTAACCCTGTGTCCTTTCGTTTGGACCTCCCGGCATCTTTCGCTATCCATAATGTGTTCCATCGGTCGTTGTTGCGGAGATATGAGGTACCGGTGGTTCCTTCTACTGAACCTCCTGCTCCTGTGCTGGTGGAGGGTGAATTGGAGTACGTTGTAGAGAAGATCTTGGATTCCCGTATTTCCAGACGGAGACTTCAATATCTGGTTAAATGGAAGGGCTATGGTCAGGAAGATAATTCTTGGGTAACTGCCTCTGATGTTCATGCCTCGGATTTGGTTCGTGCCTTTCATAGGGCTCATCCAGATCGCCCTGGCGGTTCTCGTGAGGGTTCGGTGCCCCCTCCTTAAGGGGGGGGTACTATTGTGAATCCGCTTTTTGGGCTCCCCTGGTGGTTGGTGGTGGTACTGGTGACTTGTGTGTGCTTTGCTGTCTCAGTTCACCTGCTCCCATCAGTGTTTGGGAGTTTCCTATTTAGCCTTGCTCTCCAGTCATTTCCTTGCCGGTCATCATTGTAACCAGAGCCTTCGGTTGCATGTTCCTGCTACTAGTCTGCTGATCAGCTAAGTGGACTTTGTCCTTTTGTTTTGTATCTTTTGTCCAGTTTGCAGTTTTTGTTATTCTCTGTAGCTGGAAGCTCTTGCGGGCTGAAATTGCCACTCCTGTGTCATGAGTTGACACAGGAGTCTTAAAGTAATTTCAGGATGGTTTTTGAAAGGGTTTTCAGTTGACCGTGAAGTCCTCTTTTGTATCCTTCTGCTATCTAGTAAGTGGACCTCTCTTTGCTAAATCTACTTTCATACTGTGTATGTCTTTTCCTCTTAACTCACCGTTATTACATGTGGGGGGCTGCTATCATCTTTTGGGGTATTTCCCTAGAGGTAAGCCAGGTCTGTTCCTTCCTCTACCAGGCGTAGTTAGTCCTCCGGCTGGCGCGTGGCATCCAGGAAGTCGTAGGTATGCTCCCTGGCTTGTCATGATCTCTGCAGGCAGAGATCATAGCAAGCCTATAGAGGGACAAGCTCTCGGAAGATGGAACTATACTGACCATGAACTAAGCCTGCCGCGCAACTAGAAATAGCCAGGTAGCATTTCCTATTTATCGCTAGATGCCCAGCTCTGGCCTAAGACCTAAATAGCTAGCAGAGGGAAATATAAGACCTGGCTCACCTCTAGAGAAATATTTCCAAAGAAGACAGTAGCCCCCCACATATAATGACGGTGAGTTCAGATGAAACAACAAACGCAGCAGGAAAATAGTCTTAGCAAATTTGAGGTCCGCTTACTAGATAGCAGAAGACAGATAGTATACTTTCATGGTCAGCAGAAAAACACTAACAAAACACCATCCAGAGATTACCTTAAACTCTGGCATTAACTCATAACGCCAGAGTAGCAATCCCTGATCAACGAGAGCTTTCCAGACACAGTAACAAAACTTCAGCTGTGAACTGGAACAAATAGGCAAAACAAAACAAGGACAAAAGTCCAACTTATCTAGTAGTAGTCTAGAAGCAGGAACAAGCACTGAGAGGCATCAGATAACATTGTTGACCGGCAAGAAACCACCAGAGAAATGAGCTTAAATAGCGACACCCACTACTGATGGAACCAGGTGAAACAGGAAAGAGGATGACAAGTCCAATTCCACAAGCGGCCACCGGGGGAGCCCAGAATCCAAATTCACAACAGTACCCCCCCCTCAAGGAGGGGGCACCGAACCCTCACCAGATCCACCAGGGCGACCAGGACGAGCCCTATGGAAGGCACGAACAAGATCAGAAGCATGAACATCAGATGCATTGACCCAAGAATTATCCTCCTGGCCGTAACCCTTCCAGTTAACCAGATACTGGAGTTTCCGTCTGGAAACACGAGAGTCCAAAATTTTCTCCACAACGTACTCCAACTCACCCTCAACCAACACTGGAGCAGGAGGCTCAACTGAAGGTACAACAGGTACCTCATACCTGCGCAATAACGACCGATGAAAAACGTTATGAATGGAAAAGGACGCAGGGAGGTCCAAACGGAAAGAAACAGGATTAAGAATCTCCAATATTCTATAAGGGCCGATGAACCGAGGTTTAAACTTAGGAGAAGAGACCCTCATAGGGACAAAACGAGAAGACAACCACACTAAATCTCCAACACAAAGCCGAGAACCAACACGACGATGACGGTTGGCAAAACGCTGAGTCTTCTCCTGGGACAACTTCAAATTGTCCATAACCTGCCCCCAGATGTGATGCAATCTCTCCACCACCGCATCCACTCCAGGACAATCCGAGGATTCCACCTGACCGGAGGAAAATCGAGGGTGAAACCCCGAATTACAGAAAAACGGGGACACCAAGGTGGAAGAACTGGCCCGATTATTGAGGGCGAACTCTGCCAATGGCAAAAAAGCAACCCAATCATCCTGGTCAGCAGAGACAAAACACCTCAGATATGTCTCAAGGGTCTGATTAGTCCGCTCGGTCTGGCCATTAGTCTGAGGGTGAAAAGCAGATGAAAAAGACAAATCTATGCCCATCCTAGCACAGAATGCCCGCCAAAATCTAGACACAAATTGGGTACCTCTGTCAGAAACAATATTCTCAGGAATACCGTGCAATCGGACAACATTCTGAAAAAACAGAGGAACCAACTCAGAAGAAGAAGGCAACTTGGGCAGAGGAACCAAATGGACCATTTTAGAGAAACGGTCACAGACCACCCAGATGACAGACATCTTCTGGGAAACAGGCAGATCTGAAATAAAATCCATCGAGATGTGTGTCCAAGGCCTCTTAGGAATAGGCAAGGGCAACAGCAGTCCGCTAGCCCGAGAACTACAAGACTTGGCCCGAGCACAAACGTCACATGACTGCACAAAGACTCGCACATCTCGTGACAGGGAAGGCCACCAGAAGGATCTTGCCACCAAATCCCTGGTACCAAAAATTCCGGGATGACCTGCCAATGCAGAAGAATGTACCTCAGAGATGACTCTGCTGGTCCAATCATCCGGAACAAACAGTCTATCAGGCGGACAACGATCCGGTCTATCCGCCTGAAACTCTTGCAAGGACCGCCGCAGATCAGGAGAAACGGCCGACAAAATTACTCCCTCCCTAAGGATACCTGTGGGTTCAGAATTACCAGGAGAGTCCGGGTCAAAACTCCTAGAAAGGGCATCTGCCTTAACATTCTTAGAACCCGGTAGGTATGACACCACAAAATTAAAGCGAGAAAAAAATAAAGACCAGCGCGCCTGTCTAGGATTCAGGCGTCTGGCAGTCTCAAGATAAATCAAATTTTTGTGGTCAGTCAATACCACCACCTGATGCCTAGCCCCCTCGAGCCAATGGCGCCACTCCTCAAACGCCCACTTCATGGCCAAAAGCTCCCGATTCCCAACATCATAATTCCGCTCTGCGGGCGAAAATTTGCGAGAAAAGAAGGCACAAGGCCTAATGACGGAGCAGTCGGAACCTTTCTGCGACAACACTGCCCCAGCTCCGATCTCCGAAGCGTCAACCTCAACCTGAAAAGGCAGATTCACATCAGGCTGACGCAACACAGGGGCAGAGGCAAAACGGCGCTTAAGCTCCTGAAAGGCCTCTACAGCATGAGGGGACCAATTAGCAACATCAGCGCCTTGTCTGGTCAAATCAGTCAGTGGTTTAACGACATCCGAAAAACCAGCAATAAATCGGCGGTAAAAGTTGGCAAAGCCCAAAAATCTCTGAAGACCCTTAAGAGAGGAGGGCTGAGTCCAGTCACAAATAGCTTGCACCTTGACGGGATCCATCTCAATGGAAGAGGGAGAAAAAATATACCCCAAAAAGGAAATTTTCTGGACCCCAAAAACGCACTTAGACCCCTTCACACATAAAGAATTAGACCGCAGAACCTGAAAAACTCTCCTGACCTGCTGGACATGAGAGTCCCAGTCATCAGAAAAAATCAGAATATCATCCAGATATATTATCATAAATTTATCCAGAAAATCGCGGAAGATATCATGCATAAAAGACTGGAAAACTGAAGGGGCATTAGAAAGACCAAAAGGCATGACCAAATACTCAAAGTGGCCCTCGGGCGTATTAAATGCGGTCTTCCACTCATCCCCCTGCCTGATCCGCACCAAATTATACGCCCCACGAAGATCAATTTTAGAGAACCACTTAGCACCCTCTATACGAGCAAACAAATCAGTAAGCAATGGCAATGGGTATTGATACTTAACAGTGATCTTATTCAGAAGCCGATAATCAATACATGGTCTCAAAGAGCCGTCTTTTTTTGAGACAAAGAAAAACCCAGCTCCCAAGGGAGAAGAAGATGGACGAATATGTCCCTTTTCCAAAGACTCCTTTATATATTCCCGCATAGCAGCATGTTCCGGCACAGACAAATTAAACAAACGACCCTTTGGATATTTACAACCCGGTATCAAATCTATGGCACAATCGCACTCACGGTGCGGAGGTAACGACCCAAGCTTGGGTTCGTCAAAGACGTCTTGATAATCAAAGAGGAACTCAGGGACTTCAGAGGGAATGGACGACGAAATAGAAACCAAAGGTACGTCCCCATGAATACCCTTACATCCCCAGCTCAACACAGACATTGCTCTCCAGTCCAAGACTGGGTTGTGAGACTGCAACCATGGCAATCCCAGTACCAAATTGTCATGTAAATTATACAGCACCAGGAAACGAATAATCTCCTGGTGATCCGGATTGATACGCATGGTTACTTGTGTCCAGTATTGTGGTTTATTATTAGCCAATGGGGTGGAGTCAATCCCCTTCAGAGGAATAAGAGTCTCCAAAGGCTCTAAATCAAAACCACAACGATTGGCAAAGGACCAATCCATAAGACTCAGAGCGGCGCCAGAGTCAACATAGGCGTCCGTGGCAATGGATGACAAAGAGCAAATCAGGGTTACAGACAAAATAAACTTAGACTGAATGGTGCCAATGGAAACAGACTTATCAAGCTTCTTTGTACGCCTAGAGCATGCCGATATAACATGAGTAGAATCCCCACAATAGAAACACAATCCATTCTTCCGTCTAAAATTCTGTCGCTCGCTCCTGGACAGAATTCTATCACACTGCATACTTTCTGGCGTCTTTTCCATAGACACCGCCAGATGGTGCACCGGTTTGTGCTCCCGCAGACGCCTATCAATCTGAATAGCCATTGTCATGGACTCATTCAGACCTGCAGGCAAAGGGAACCCCACCATAACATCCTTAATGGCATCAGAGAGACCTTCTCTGAAAGTTGCCGCCAAGGCGCACTCATTCCACTGAGTAAGCACAGACCATTTACGGAATTTTTGGCAGAAAACTTCAGCTTCGTCTTGCCCCTGAGATAGTGCCATCAAAGTTTTTTCTGCCTGAAGTTCCAAATGAGGTTCCTCATAAAGCAAGCCCAAGGCCAGAAAAAACGCATCCACATCGCGTAACGCAGGATCCCCTGCTGGCAATGAGAAGGCCCAATCTTGAGGGTCACCCCTGAGCAAGGAAATCACAATCCTAACCTGCTGAGCAGGGTCTCCAGCTGAACGAGACTTCAGGGACAAATAAAGCTTACAATTATTTCGGAAATTCTGGAAGCTAGCTCTATTCCCTGTGAAGAACTCCGGCAAAGGAATTCTCGGCTCAGATACCGGAGCATGTACCACAAAATCTTGTAAATTTTGTACTTTCGTGATGAGATTATTCAAACCCGCAGTTACACTCTGGAGATCCATTATTGTCAGGTGCACACAGAGCATACAGAGATTAGGAGGAGAGAGAGAAAAAAGACTGCAGCAAGGCAGACTGGAGGAAACAAAAAAAAAAAAAAAAAAAAAATTCCAGCAGACTTCTTATAACTCTCCTTTCTAAACCTGGGTCTTTAACACTTTAGAGGCCGGTCAAACTGTCATGATCTCTGCAGGCAGAGATCATAGCAAGCCTATAGAGGGACAAGCTCTCGGAAGATGGAACTATACTGACCATGAACTAAGCCTGCCGCGCAACTAGAAATAGCCAGGTAGCATTTCCTATTTATCGCTAGATGCCCAGCTCTGGCCTAAGACCTAAATAGCTAGCAGAGGGAAATATAAGACCTGGCTCACCTCTAGAGAAATATTTCCAAAGAAGACAGTAGCCCCCCACATATAATGACGGTGAGTTCAGATGAAACAACAAACGCAGCAGGAAAATAGTCTTAGCAAATTTGAGGTCCGCTTACTAGATAGCAGAAGACAGATAGTATACTTTCATGGTCAGCAGAAAAACACTAACAAAACACCATCCAGAGATTACCTTAAACTCTGGCATTAACTCATAACGCCAGAGTAGCAATCCCTGATCAACGAGAGCTTTCCAGACACAGTAACAAAACTTCAGCTGTGAACTGGAACAAATAGGCAAAACAAAACAAGGACAAAAGTCCAACTTATCTAGTAGTAGTCTAGAAGCAGGAACAAGCACTGAGAGGCATCAGATAACATTGTTGACCGGCAAGAAACCACCAGAGAAATGAGCTTAAATAGCGACACCCACTACTGATGGAACCAGGTGAAACAGGAAAGAGGATGACAAGTCCAATTCCACAAGCGGCCACCGGGGGAGCCCAGAATCCAAATTCACAACACTGGCTACTATTAGTTGTGTGGTAGATTTAGCTCACGGTCAGCTCGAGATTCCATCACCCAGAGCTCGTCCGTTATTTTTGTGTTCTGATGTTTCCCTGCCATTGGGAATCATGACACAGGCCCAAGTGAGCGTTTGCGAAATGTAGTTAATGAAGTGATCCCCATTCCAGGTCTCAGTTGGCGAGAAGTTTTCTCCATAGAAACACAAACAGCCCCAAGGAAAAAACCTATGGTTAGAATGGGTGAGATACAATGTAAGAGTCCAGAATATCTCTGTAGGATGTATTGCTTGTGCTGCTGCGAATACACACCTATACACACATGCATTGCTTTTCCCTGATGACAACACCACTGCCTGTGTCATGAATTTGTTGAAAGGTTTGAAGCCCACTGACTGCCCAGATTATGTCCCACTAATTCATAAGGAACAAAGACTAAAGGTCCCAGGAGAAGTAACCGTATTAGCTGACAATTACACCTGCTATAATTCCCACGACACTACAGGTACACCAGTAGGGGTCTTCGAGACAGGTTTCTGCAAAGAGAACAGTTCTTTAGATACTGACTTGCTTATCAAACATACACAATATATGTATGACATTTATTGGTTATGTGGAGATGGTAAGCTCCGTCCCAGGTTGCCTAATGCCTGGATAGGCCAATGCACCCTTGTTAAACTAGCTATGCAGTTCAAGATTTTACCTTGGAATCCAGAGGTACCTGATGAACCTACCAGAAAGAGGAGAAGCCTTAATCAGCTCCACATGAGTTATGAAGAAGATCCACTAGTATATATATTGATGTCATTGGAGTGCCAAGGGGGGTGCCTGACCAGTTTAAAGCCCAGAACCAGATTTATGCCGGCTTTGCTTCTATAGTACCACAGATGCAGATTAATAAAAATGTTGAATGGATCAAATATATATATATTACAGAGAACAAAGATTTGTCAATTTTAGCCAAGATGCCTTTCAGGATATAGTTGAGGGTTTGGGCCCTAACACTTGTATGACCCGTGCTGCAACCCGACCTAAGAGAATTACACTGAATCCTGTCCAGACAAGATCACATGTAGTGACATAAGAAGCTGACACAGGATTGTGGTTGGTGGATAGTGGGGACATTAACTTTTAGGAGTAGGCTGACAGTAATCCTTTTGGGAAGGAGCTGTAGACCAGCATGTCATGTCACGCCCCCACCACCAGAGAACCAACCACATCAGGTAGGGTAAGACAGATACAGGAGTATTATCCCTGGAGGCCCTCTGACTAGCTAGCTACGCAAAATATTTGGCTGACCCTGAGAACCAACCTTTCTCATTCTACAGACAAATAATGATCATATGATGGACGTATAAGTGCACCTAGGCAGGCCTAGGTAGTTAGTGAGCACAAAAACAGGTGACGTGCTAGGACGCAAATTAAGATTTTCTACAGATGTGACAAAGGAGAGAGTGTAGAGCTATACTTTGGACGGTTACAGCTGAAATGGGAAGACATGCAGTACAGTCCCATAAACCCACTTGATGTTAGAGTATTGGTAAATACATTCATTGACGGTATGACCAAAGTCTTACGAGACAAAATATATAGACAGCCAGACCTGAATGGCGAAATGTAGATCCTAAAACAGCTAACAAAGAAAAAACTCAGAAAAAATACATACCAAGAGATACAGCCTTCCCAAAACCCTGTCTGATGACAAATGCACACTTAGCAGGATGCAGCAGGCCTCCACTAATAAAGGCTAGGAGCGGCACGAGTGCAAACTACTTGATAAAAACAACCACCCCTATCCTCCAAACATTGCAGGGGTTGGCTGCCTAGTAGAAAAAAATACACATTGATATGACTCACATAGGACGCCAGTCACACTGATAGGTGTGGTGCACAGTGTCTGGTATGCAACCTATTAATGACGCCCCTTGTATTAACAGGCGGGCTGCCCAGCACTATAATATGCAGCACACAAGTGACAGGCGCCCCCCAAAAAAACCTAACCAACGTAAAGAGGCCTCTTTACGTTGGTTAGGTTTTTTTGGGGGGTGCCTGTCACTTGTGTGCTGCATATTATAGTGCTGGGCAGCCCGCCTGTTAATACAAGGGGCGTCATTAATAGGTTGCATACCAGACACTGTGCACCACACATATCAGTGTGACTGGCGTCCTATGTGAGTCATATCAATGTGCATTTTTTTCTACTAGGCAGCCAACCCCTGCAATGTTTGGAGGATAGGGGTGGTTGTTTTTATCAAGTAGTTTGCACTCGTGCCGCTCCTAGCCTTTATTAGTGGAGGCCTGCTGCATCCTGCTAAGTGTGCATTTGTCATCAGACAGGGTTTTGGGAAGGCTGTATCTCTTGGTATGTATTTTTTCTGAGTTTTTTCTTTGTTAGCTGTTTTATGATATTAGTGGTAGGACCCGCAATATTATGGGGACCCTTGACGTTGGGTTGCGGGCTTACTTTGTTTTGGCCAAAATAATAAACCAATACCTCATATAGTGTATGTGTTCATCATATACATACATTTTTTTGCACTATATCATATCATCATTTTTTATGCAGGATGTGGCTAGGCCTCTTTACGTTGGTTAGGTTTTTTTGGGGGGCGCCTGTCACTTGTGTGCTGCATATTATAGTGCTGGGCAGCCCGCCTGTTAATACAAGGGGCGTCATTAATAGGTTGCATACCAGACACTGTGCACCACACCTATCAGTGTGACTGGCGTCCTATGTGAGTCATATCAATGTGCATTTTTTTCTACTAGGCAGCCAACCCCTGCAATGTTTGGAGGATAGGGGTGGTTGTTTTTATCAAGTAGTTTGCACTCGTGCCGCTCCTAGCCTTTATTAGTGGAGGCCTGCTGCATCCTGCTAAGTGTGCATTTGTCATCAGACAGGGTTTTGGGAAGGCTGTATCTCTTGGTATGTATTTTTTCAAAATGTAGATCCGAAAGACCTGAAGGTTTCTAAAGAAGTTGAACAAATTAGGACAATAAGACGACGTGTCATGTATGCTGGAGCAGACACATCTTTCTTCTCCAGTTGGTTAGGTGGGATCTAGGGATTCCTTCAATAAGTTTGTTTGATACTAATTGCCCTCCTTATAATTGAATTGATAATCCTCTGTTGTGTTATTCCCTTGTATAAAAAGGTTATTGCCAAAGCAACTCCGACTGGCACCTTCCTCAATCAAGAAGCAGACCCACCAGAGTACGATGGTACTGATCCAGGGGAGATCTCTAAGTATATTCCCTTCAAGAGAGTAGACAAAATCCCCCATTCTCAGATGATGCTAAGAGATTTAGTTTAGGGACAGTGGGAGAACTCCATGTGAGGTTAGTGAAGGGTTCAGCTGCCTGGAGGCCTCTCGCTAGGGGAGAGTTTCTGAGGTGTCTGGATGAAGAAATCCACCTCCCCTTTCCCCATCACATGGACAGTCTCGAAGGATCTTTCTTTAAGGGAAAAACTTAGTGCTTAGGGGGGATTGTCAAGGTGAAAATATATTTTCTTATATACCTTTTGTACTTTTATATATCTTATACTGTGAAACAATAAGTTTTCCCTTGCTAATGCAAATGTAACTGTATTAAAGATGGCTGCCAGTGTTCATTCTTCACTTCAGTTTAGATTCTGAAATGTTGAGTTTCATTTCTTTTGAAATCGAAACTTGGAAATAGAAAGAAGAGGAGGAATCCACCAGAAGACGTCCGACGAATCAGAAAGGGATTGAATACTAGATGTATACTGCTTAAACCCCGCCTATTGCATTCCTTTTTAGTACCGTGTATTTGGAAAATAAAGTTCAGTTGCTATGACCGTGGCTGACACATATAGTCACATGAGCATGCACTGAGATTGAACCAGCTACCTGTCTGACTCATTCTTACCCGGTACCACATGCTTATAGTTTAATTTGGAATGACTGGTGAATGAGGGTATATTGTCGTTACGACCCCGACAAAAATAATAAAATCACATTTTCCTCACAAAAATTTTATTTTAGCTCCACATTTTGCATTTTCATAACAGTAACAAGAGAAATTGCGCAAGTTTGTTGTGCAATTTCTGTTGAGTATGCCGATACCCATAGGTAGGGGAATACTACTTTTGAGGCACAGTGCAAGGCTCAGGAGGGAAGAGGCTCCATATTGGAGTTCAGAGTTTGCTGGAATGGTTTGAGAGTGCCGTGTCACATTGGCAGAGCCCCTGAGGTGCCAGAACAACAGAAACCCCCTATATGTGAACTCATTTTACAAACTACACTCTCCAAAATTCATCTAGGGGTGCAGTGATCATATTGACACCACATTTGCCTCAACGAATTTTATACCACTGAGCGATGAAGAAAGAATAAATTACATTTTTACCACTAAAATGTTGCTTTAGCTCCAAGTTTTTAAATTTTCTAAGGGTTAATAGGAATTTTTTTTTACAACAAACTGAGGTCCATTTATTCCTGAGAGCATCAATACCCTACATGTAATTGGGAAATATTTTTCAGGCACAGTGCAAAGCTCAAAGGCAAGAAGCGCCAGATTTTACAGTATGGTTTGCAGGTGCCATGACCCACTGGGAGAGGCCATGAGTTGCCAGTACAGCAGAACCCCCATAAGTGACCTACACCTCTTAATGAATTAATCTAGGGGTGCAATGATCATATTGACACCATGGGTGTGTCACAGAATTTTATACCATTGGGCAGTGAAGACAAAAAAGCTATATTTTTACCACCAACATTTTGTTTTAGACAAAGATTTTACAATTTCACACAAGAAGTTGGTCAAAATGGCACCACAATTTGTCCCACAATTTCTACTAAACGTGGCAATATCCCACGTGTGGCTGTACAGTACTTATTAGCCATACGGAGAGACTCGGGAGGAACAGAGCGCTATTTGCCTCCAGGAGCGCAGATTTTCCTAGAACAGTTTGCAGACTCCATATACAGAATCCCTAAGTGCTAGAAGAGCAGAATGCCCCTCAAGTGACCCCATTTGGGAAACTATACCCCCCTTGGGGAATTTATCTACAGGTGTAGTAATGATTTTGACTTCATTGTTTTTTTCCAGAAACAAGCAGTATTGAATGTTGCCAAGTGAAAATTGCAAACTGCCGTTGTAGTGAGCAGTGTGCTGTAGTGACCAGAACGTTGCAGTCACCAGTAAGTTATGCCCAACCCATGCTTCTGGAGGCATGCACCAATAAGTTAGGTGGGCTCTCTTTGCTTCAGAAATGCCACACGTGGATGCAATTTATGGTTTGGGAATACTGTGGGGCTCAGAAGGGAGGGGAGCATTTGGATTTGGGAGCAGAGAATTTGCTGAATTTCTTTTTGCAGGTGCAGGAAAGATAACTATCTTGGTACCGTGTTAGCCAGTAGATAGAAAAATATTTAGAATTGAGAGTCCTCAGTGGTTGATACCTTTTAATGGCTAACTGAAAAGATGGTAACAAATTGCAAGCTTTCGAGACTACATAGGTCTCTTCATCAGGCATAGACTAAAGCAAATTCTGAAGAATCACATATTTATACACAACACAGCACAGAACTGTCATTATGGGAGAGTGATAAGTGATAATGGGGCAATCATTATTTGCAGGCTGATCGCTTTTATAGCATGGAGATGAAGCAGCATTTGCATGCTATAGAAACTGTCAGCTCTGCACTGACAGAGAGACTTGCTGATCATGCACTGTGCATAATCAGCAAGTTTCCTAGCTCTGGTGACCTGGATGTCTCCGATCCAAAGCCAGAGGGGCTGTCCTGTCAGCCCTCTGTCGGCTTCCAGAATGCTGCGATCATGTTCGATCGCAGCATTTTGGGGGTTAAAGTGCCTGGAGTGGTCTGTGACCACTCCTGCCACCTAGTGCTGGATGTCAGCTGTTAGAATCAGCTGACAACCAGAGGCAATCGCAATGACTTAATATTCTCTCCATGGTCAAATAGGCCCAGGTCACATGGACAGAATATCTCAGTAGCCAAGAGGATGAGACTCTAAATCCTCAACCTGGTCCTCCTTCCTCCCACCATCAAGAGTCCCAGGAGACTTATGACTCCAGCGCTGACCACTCCAAGGAACAGTTTACGTTACTTTGTAATTATTCAGGCCTCTCAAGGTGCACCATTATAGAGAGTCATGAGGGGGTGGAGTGCAGTGATGCCCAAACATTTGAGCACCCACGGCCAGGAGAAAGCCACATTTGGGAAGGTCAGTTCATGTCTGAAGAGGTGGAGGATAATCATGACACACAATTGCCGTCAGGTCAGCCAAAAATTGCAACTCAGAAAGAGGATCAGATTGATGAATTTGAAGACAATGTGGTTGATGATGAGGCCACTGATCCAACCTGACTCGGTGCCATGCCTAGTGAGCACAGCAGTGCAGAGTGGGTTGGATCCGGGGAACTAAAACAGGCAAGAAGAGGTAGTGGTTTGACCAGAAAGAGATCTCGGTCAACTGTTTCACAGAGCCCCCCTCGATAACATGCCAAAGGTGCATTGTTCCCCTGTATGGCAGTTTTTTCTGAAATTCCTTCAGACAAAATAACTGTAATTTGCAGCATCTGCCAAACCAAGCTAAGAAGAGGCAAGAGCACTGCCAACCTGAGCACCACCATCATGCAAAAGCACATGGCAGCCAAGCATCCAGTAGGTGGGCGGAACGCCTGGGTACAAAATCTGTGTCTGAGGGTGAAAACACTGCCCCTTCCCCTGTGTTACGGCCTTTCCAATCTGCTGGCCAGGAAGCAGGCACTGATGCCTCTTGCCCACAACCTGCGGTTACACAGGCACAACAGTCAGCAACCACGTCCAGTTCGCTGTCTCAGTGTGTGTTCAGTTGTCACTGCCCCAGACATTTCACAGGAAGCAGAAATATCCACCAACCCACCCACAGGCTCAAATGCTAAACTTCCATATTGACAGATTTCTAGCCCTGGAAATGTTGCCATTTAGGCTTGTGGGAGCTGAGTCTTTCCGCAACCTCTTGGCCATGGCAGCCCCACAGTACTCGATTCCCAGCCGCATTATTATTCCCAGTGTGCTGTCCCCGCATTACATAAGCACGTGTTACACAATATCAGCCGTGCTCTGGCCAATGCAGTCACAGGGAAGGTCCACCTAACCGCAGGCATGTTCACAATTTCTTGTGGACAGGGACGATACATTTCCCTGACGGCACACTGGGTGAACCTGGTGGAGTCAGGGGGTGGGACATCACACATATTACCCACACCAAGAATAGAGGGCCCAACTTCCATCCGGGTCTCAGTCTCGCTCATACTCCAGGTCCTGTCTCTCCCCCTCCACCTTCTTATCCTTAGCAGAATTAGCCTCCCCATCACTCTCCACCTGGAAAGTCTGCAGCACTGCCTTGGCCAAGCAGCAGCACGCTCTGCTGCAGCTCATCTGTTTAGGTGATAAAGAGCTGTTGAAAGGGATAAAAGACTAGAGTGATCAGTGGCTCTCCCCGCTGAACCTCCAACCAGGTCTGGTAGTGTGCTATAATGGGTGTAACTTGGTGGCAGCTTTAAAGCTTGGCAAGCTGGTACATGTTCCATGCATGGCCCACGTGCTGAACTTGGTTGTACAGCAGTTTTTAAAAACATATCCTGACTTGCCAGACCTACTTGCCAAGGTACGCCATGTCAGAGCATATTTCCATAAGTCATCTCAGGCTTTTGCTGGTCAAGCTTCACTACCCCAGCGCTTTAATTTGCCTTATATGCAAATTGCCTCTTCTGAGAAAAATTTGCCTTGAAGTTGTCACCAACTGACTTGTTACCTGCCCATGCGCAGGAATTCGACCTTTCATATGTTAGCAAGGCTAAGTGAGCAGCAGAGGGCAGTGTCTGAATTTCAGCTTCTCAATGCCCGTCAGAGTAACACTCAGCCCCCAAACATAACAACTGCCGAGTGGATGTGGATCGCTGACATATGTGAGGTTCTTTAAATCTAAGGATTTATGGAGGCCACTGTGCTCTTAGGGTATGTGTCCACGTGCAGGAAACGCTGCATGTTTGACGCTGCGCAGAGCCGCAGTGTCAAACACGCAGCGTCCAGATGTTACAGCATAGTGGAGGGGATTTTATCAAATCCCGTCTCCACTATGCGTGGTAACACGCACCCGGTGGCCCTGCGATTCCGGACATGCTGCTCATCTTTTAAGATCGCAGCATGTCCGTGTACCTTGTGGCGACGCTGCGATGATGGGTGCGATGATGCCAGATGTGTGCAATGAACACATCCGGCATCATCGTGTCACAGAAGGGGGTGGGGCTTAGGGCGGAGCGGGTTTGATGCTCCATCCAAACCGCCGGCCATCCTGAAAGTGGACACATACCCTTAGGAACCTTGAGACCTGCAGAAATTCTTTTTTAACCTTGGCCAGATCTGTGCCTTACCACAATTCTGTCTCTGAGCTCCCTGGCCAGTTCCTTTAACCTCATGATTCTCACTTGGTCTGACATGCACTGTGAGCTGTGAGGTCTTATATAGACAGGTGTGTGCCTTTCCAAATCAAGTCCTATCAGTTTAATTTGAACTTAAATATGAGTGTCTGAGCAAAGGGTCTGAATACTTATGACAATGTGATATTTCATATTTTCTTTATTAATAAATTTACAAAAATTTCTACATTTCTGTTTTTTTCAGTCAAAATGGGGTGCAGAGTGTACATTAATGTGAAAAAAACTACTTTTTTTAATTTACCAAATGGCTGCAATGAAACAAAGAGTGAAAAATTTAAAGGGGTCTGAATACTTTCCGTACCCACTGTATATATCTATAATATAACGCTGGGAGCGTCACTCTGTCCGAAGCCTTTATAGACTGTGCAAGCGCAAGCGCCGGCGCAGTCTGGACCCCACAGAGTGACGCTCCCAGGAGATCGCGGTATGCGTAAGCGCTGAACGCACACCGCGATCTCCAACGGAGAAGCAGGGATGAGCCAGGAGGGTGAGTATGCAATACTTACCTGTCCCGTTCCACCGACGCGATTCCGGGCCATGAATGTCCCCCTGCTCCCGGAATCGGCGCCTGCGCAGTCCGCGCTTTCCGGCGCCGGAAAGCGCGAACGCCTGTGACGTTCAGTTCAGAGGGCGCAATCATTGACCTACATTTCCTTCAGTCGCGGTGATGCGCCCCCTGGTGGATGTCCTCATATGACCTGGAGCGTGGGAAAAAGTTCCCAGGCTGCAGTTCATGAGAACATCCAGCAGGGGCGCATCACCGCAACTGAATGTAAGTATAGATCACTGCTTTCCTTTCAGCGCCCGGGGATTACAGGCACGAGCCAGTGGTTTATCGCAGCTCGTGCCTGTAATATTAGTTAACCCCTTCAGATGGATTACTTCGTGGGACGTGACAGTTCATCAGAGAGGGTATGTATCTTGTGTGTTTATTGTTTTGCCAAGCGAGGGTCTGAAAATGGAATGAGAGAGCAATAAAATATTAAAACAACCGCTGTGTTTATTTCATTAAAATACTTTTTAATCATGTGTGTGTGTGTTTTTTAACCCTTTCCTACAATTGGATTAATAATGGATAGGTGTCATAATTGACGCCTCTCCATTATTAATCTGGCTTAATGTCACCTTACAATAGCAAGGTGGCATTAACCCTTCATTACCCCATAGCCCACCGCTACAGGGAGTGGGAAGAGAGTGGCCAAGTGCCAGAATAGGCGCATCTTCCAGATGTGCCTTTTCTGGGGTGGCTGGGGGCAGATGTTTTTAGCCACAGGGGGCCAATAACCATGGACCCTCTCCTGGCTATTAATATCTGCCCTCAGTCACTGGCTTTACCATTCTGGCGGAGAAAATTGCGCGGGAGCCCACGCCAATTTTTTCCGCCATTTAACCCTTTATTTGAGCAGCTACAGCGGCCAAATTTTGCACATACACACTACTAACATTAGTAGTGTGGAATATGCAAAAAAAATGGGGATATGAGATGGTTTACTGTATGAAAACCATGTCTCATATCCTGTCGGGTTTGTGAAGGAGAAATGCAAAGCCGGCAATTGAATTACCGGCTTTTCACAGATATCGC
The DNA here is from genome assembly GCF_051348905.1 of Ranitomeya variabilis. NCBI lineage: Eukaryota > Metazoa > Chordata > Amphibia > Anura > Dendrobatidae > Ranitomeya > Ranitomeya variabilis. The sequence continues at coordinate 818,458,078 of NC_135232.1, read as the reverse complement.
GCTGAATGAAATCTAAATACAGAATATATATATATATGTGTCTCAATGACATATATATATATATATATATATATATATATACTGTATATATGTTTTCCCGAACATTTGAGCACATAAGTCCATTAGATGTCGGTTTTGCAAGCTTGCGAGAAAATCTCGGCATACGGATGCCATATGGATGTCACACGGATGTCACACGGATCATTTGATGCGAGGAAATCGCATCCTCGCACTGCACACGGATCACTGTTTTTGAAACATTTGTGCGATTCTCGGCCGTGAAAAACGGACCGTTTTTTTATACGTTAAGTGTGTCGCCGGCCTAATGGTTATATACTCCTGCAAAAGTCCTGCTGACAGTGGTCTAATAAATTCATCAGCTGATGCTCCACATAATCTACTAAATTGTTTTTGATTGGAAACGGTTGTATAAGCGAGAGTAATAACATACATTTGTTAATTCAAAATGGCATTTGTAATCTATTATATACAATTATTTAGAAAGACGTAATGATACATTCTACAGCCGTCAGTCGAAAAGAAGACAATATTATTTCACTTTTTCCTTTTGATAGTTAATAAAACATAGACCTAGAGCAAACTTCCTTGCTGTAGTTTTTAAGTAATATACAAGCAACCGTCAGAAATCAATAATGAATAATGTATATTCTCCCTGCAATTCTTATTTGTAGACATATGTTTCTTTATTGCCATCGGGCACACCATGTCTGCAAGAGAACTAATAAAGTACCGTACTTAGCAAACAGCGCAGAAGCAATCATATCGCCATGCTTGGGTAAACTGCTAAATGTGACTGACATAGATATTATTAGTCAACGTCTATTTTGCTGTACCCAGGATACAAGCCACCTCTGCTCTTTGTTTTAATAAAATGAAAATATAACATTTTCTTTGTCAGATGAATATTTCATATGTGGAAAGGGAAACGTTGTTCTGAATTCTACCGAGTGACTCTTTAAAGGGATCCTGTCACACAACTCTCACTGCCCAAACCACAATTTCAGCCAAGGATATTTTTATTGGAAATGCTGTAAGAAGATCCAGCTGAGGACTATAGCCAAAGATGAGACTAGTTCAGCCCCGATCCTGGACAGCTTCTCCCAAAGGTCTCTCAATATGGGAGAGACCTGTCAATCACCTGATGCAGCGTTGGGAAAAGCCAAATCCCCCAACTATTTTTTTTCCAAAACAAAAAGCATTTGAGGGAAAAGTATGCTTGGCTACAATCGTTCAGCTAGCCTCTAATTCACGATGCTAATGGTTTGGGAAGCATGAATTAGGTGACAGGTTCTTTTTTAAAAATGTAACAAATAGGTAATTTTTGGACACAATGGAAAGTTATGAATGGAATTCAGGTCCATCTACTGTCTATGGGATAATTTATGTCCTCAAAGCATAAAAACTAGCATGAACGAACACTATAATTTCACATTGCTATTGTATTGTGATTTCCTTTAAAAAAAGCGAATGTTCTTAATCCACCATCAAATACAAAATTATCAAACAAGAGATTCCAATTGGATTGGTGCCCACAACAGAGCTGTCAACACGGTCAAGATTAAATGAACATTTTCATTTTTTCACATAGTGTTTATTTTATTTACTTATACAGTATAGTACCATAGTATTCCACAGCCTCTACACATTGAAGAGAGGTGTTTACATGAGGTGGCCACCGGAGCTTAGAAAAGCTGAACAGTGGAGTTCCTGCTGTCAAGCACCCACCAATTTCATATTGATGACCTATGGTATAGACAGATCATCAATATGAGGTGCCGGAACAACCCCTTTAAAGAATAGTAATGCTATCACTTCTATTGGCCTAGGTAGTTTATTATTAGTTAATACTTAAAGAAGCCCTGCCATCATCAACATCACTATTCCATTCATCTACATGCTGGAGCACACTTTAAATAGTATGCATGATTAAGTGGTGGTCCTAGAGCAAGAAGTGGAAGCAGAGAACGATTCGGAAGGTGATTCATAAGGGATAACAATATCCCTAAGTTCCTGACTGTCGCACAGGCAATTGCTATGGGAAAGTGGATTACAGTGCTCAAGGGGAGCTCATGGTACCAGACAAACTGTTAGTGAAGGTGCAGGAGCCGAGGAACAAATGGAGGACAAGGACGAAGAGGTGATAGACAGGAGATGAAGAGTATAATGATCCCCTCTCTGTTGCCCGTTTTTGGCGAGAGGGGATGGAGGAAGCAACCTTGATTGTTACCCCACAAACAAAACATTGACTAGGACCTCATAGAAGCAACTGACACATGAGCATCTTCTTGCACTACTATCTTCACCATGTTGCACGTATTCTTAGTGTGAGACATAGTGCCGACTACTGTGTTGCCACTCTGTTAGATCCACAGTACAAGAGTAAATTTTGCCAGATGCTTCCCCCCTATAAAGGAATGCGCACATGCTGGAGTATCGAAACATGCTTGCAGACAATCTTAAGCGTGGTTTCCTCAAGACAGCAGTGAGACACATAGTGTGCATTGCAGCTCTAGACATCCAGCCCCGGGAACATCAAGGCATCATCGCAAAAACATTAGCAGCAGCAGCAGTGTAAGTGGCGTAAGCAATTTTTGTGAGTTGTTTCACACATTTTTAAGACCAGCCCACGCACAAGCAGAACAGAGTACAAGTGTGACATGCTGTGAATATTGATGAGTGAATAGTGGAATATTCAGATTTGGGAATTTCTAATATCTGAGTATTCATACCGAATAACAGATCCAATGCAAGTCAATGGTTAAACCGAATGTTTTTCTGCTGGACCCAACAAACAGGTCTGGGGGCCTGAGAAAAAAGCTGAAATGGATGGGAAAGTGCTAAAACTGCATGGAGAAGATACTTGCATGCCTTACTGACTCACACCACTATAGATGAAAAGCCAGCAACTCATCTGCCATGTGCAGTAAAATCACAGCAGGAGCCGAAAGGAGAGAATAGACTACATACAGTATATACACATATAATAGATATATAGATGTCAGTGATACACATATATACATTTATATATTGCAAAGATAGATCAATAGAAGAAAAACCGACAATTCAGCAGCCATGCACTGTAAAATTACAGTAGGAGCCGACAGCATATAATAGATGGATTACATATAGTATATACACATAGAACAGATAGATATATAGATGTCAGTGACATATACAATTAGAACAGTGTGTGTGCAGCTTACTGTACATGTAATTAAATATTAAAAGATTATTTTTCAGAAAAAAAATTGCGTGGACTTTTGCATAATTTTCTTAACCAGCAGAGGGATAGCCGATGGCTGGGGGCTGATGTTTATAGCCTGGGAAGGGGGTAATACCAATGGAGCTTCCCAGGCTATCAATATCAGCTCACAGCTGTATACTTAGCCTTTACTGGCTATTAAAATGGGGGTTCCTTCAAAAAAAGATGTAGGGTCCCCCATAATTAATAACCAGCAAAGGCTAAGTAAATATGACTTTTTAAAAACATGTTTTTAGAATTTCTTTTCACTTTTTTTTACTTTTTGTTACTTAGTCCCATTATGGGACTTTCACTTTCTGCAGTCTGATCGCTGTTATAAGGTATAGCAATGCAGGATGATTTCTATACCTTATAGCCTTTCAGCCCTCAGACACAAGTTAGTTAGATCATGCATTGCACATGATCTAACTAACTTGCTAATTCCTGGTGACCCAGATGTCATCATGATGACATCTGATCACCATGACAACAATCAGAACATCATCGCCGGGTCTCTGATCCAAGGGCTTTCTTATCTCTGTTTGCTCGCTAAATGATGTGATTGCAGCTATCGCAGCATTTAGGGGGTTAAAGTGACCAGAAGACAGCTGGTACCCCAGGGTCAAACTTTACCACCTCAAGCTATGCCGTGATTGATTAAAGTCCTGCAGGACACATAAGGTCCCCCTGCTCACCCCAGCACATGTCCAGACCCATTTGAAGTTCGACTATGACCATCTGGATGTTTCAGAGGAGGCATTAAAGAAGGTAATGTGATCAGATGAGACCAAAATAGAACTTTTTGGTATCAATTCCACTCACTATCTTTGGAGGAAAAGGGAGGATGAGTACACTCCCAAGAACACTGTCCCAGCCATGAACCATGGTGGGGAAAACATCATACTTTAGGGATGCTTTTTTGCAGAGGGGACAGGACAACTGCACCGTATTGAAGGCAGGATGAATGGGGTCATGTATCCTGAGATTTTTGCCAACAACATCCTTCTCTCAGTAAAACCACTGAAGATGTGTTGTGGCTGGATCTTCCAGCAGGACAATGACCTGAAACACACATCCAGGGCAAATAAGGAGTGGCTCCATAAGATGCATTTAAAGGTCCTGGAATGGCCTAGTCAGAACCCTAGAACCCAATAGAAAATCTTTGGAGGGAGATGAAACTCAATGTTGCCCAACGACAGCCACTAAATCTGGAGAAGATCTGTATGGAGGAGTGGTCCAAGATCCCTGCTGCAATGTGTGCAAACTTGGTCAAGAACTACAGGAAACATCTGACCTTTGTAATTGCAAACAAAGGTTTCTGTACCAAATATTAACTTCTGTTTTTCTATTGTATCAAATACTTATTTCATGCAATAAAATATAAATCAATTATTTAAAAATTATACAATGCGATTTTCTGGATTTTTTTTTTAAGATTCTGTCTCTCACAATTGAAGTGTGCCTACAATAAACATTACATTCTTTGTATGTGGGGAAACTTGGAAAATGGCAATGTATCAAATACTTATTTTCCATACTGTATATATTTCTAAGATTTTCATATTTAATTCCATAATAAAGCTTTTACAACATGAAAAAGTCAGAAGAAAGAAAAAAGACATTGTAAAGCAATGAAACTGGAAAATTTATCAACCGAAAGGTCATCAAACTTGCAATGAAAGAGAAGATATAAAAGTGCTGGATTGAGCATTCACTGTCAATGACCGATGAAGGTTTTAGTACAGATAGCTGACCAACTTTTTTCCTGCCAGACCAATATCAATTTCAATTTGTGTGTGTTAGGCTATGTGCACACGTTGCAGATTTAGATGTGGATCTGCAGCGTTTTTGGCCGCACAGATTCACATCAAATCCGCAGTGTAGTGCACAGCCAATGTTAATCTATAGGAAATAGATTTGATGTGCACATTCTTCTGAAAAAATCCGCCAGAAACGCAGCATTTTTTTTCCACAGCCTGTCAATTCGTTTTGCAGATTTGCAGCGTTTCTGCACCCATTGACTTCCATTGAGTCAGGCAAATCCGCAGCGAAAACCGCAGATGTAAAAAAGATCTGCGGATGTGCCTCCGAGAATTGCTGCAGATCGGGAGGAGGGAAGTGTGTGGGTGGAGTGTGGGCGGAGCTGTGTGTGTATGTTTGTGCGGGGGTCTGTGTGTATGTGGTGTGTGCCGTTGTCTGCGTGAATCTGTATCTGTGTGCGGGTGTGTGCGGGTGTGTGTGTGTGTCTGTGTGTAGGCAGGCATTGTCCGATGGGACTGCTAATCCCATCCGGCTATGCCTGCTACAGGCACACCATTAGCCAATGATGGGAAAGCAGTCCCATCATCCAGGCTAATGTGTTGAATGTTAAAAAAAAACCAACACATACAGTACATATATAGTACATACTTACCATATACGCTTAATCCCTGAAGCCATCGATCATCTGCAAATAAAATTAAAATAATAAACAAACAATGTACTCTCTTTGTCTGACGTAATCCAATTAATAACGATTGTCCCACAATGATCTCCCGCGGAGAGCTGTCACATCAGCAGATGCAACCACTCTCCAGGGGCTCCGGTGATACAATGACAGAGATAATCCTCCGCACTGTATCACTCCGCCACCGACAGGTCACCTGAGTTCACCTGTCACTTGAGGCACTACAGCATGAGAATTTTCTCATGGCTGTAGTGCATGAAAGTGAACTCCGATGATACACTGCAGGAGGGTTATCTCCAGTCAGTCTTTCATCGGAGGCCCTATAGAGCAGTGACATCTGCTGATGTGACCACTCTATAGGGGAGATCGTCGTGGGACACTCATTATTAAAGAGGCACTGCATAGGAACAGGGAGTATTTGGGTTTAAAAGAAGAAAGAGTATTTGTGGGGGTTTTTTGCAAGTGATCGATGGCTTTGATTGGATTAGGCGTGGAATAAAAATTATGAAAAAATATGTAGTGTTTTATTTCATTAAAATACTTTTTTCTGGCGTCTTATTGACACCTCTCCATTATTAACCAGGCTTAATGTCACCTTACAATCAAAGGTGACATTAGCCCCTTATTACTCCATATGCCATCGCTACATGGCAGTGGGAAGAGAGAGGCTAAGTGCCAGAATTGGGGGCGGCTGGGTGCTGGTATTTTTAGCCGGGGAAGGGGGCCAATAACCATGGCTCCTTTCTAGGCTATGAATATCAGCCCGCAGCTGTCTGCATAGCCTTTCTGGCTATAAATTATAGGGGGACCCCACGTCATTTTTTGGGAGGGTCCCCCTATTTTAATAGCCAGTAAGGGCTAAATATACAGCTGCAAGCTGAGATTCATAGCCTGAGAAGCTCCATGGGTATTAACCCCTTCCCAGGCTAGAAATATTGGCCCCCGGCCATCGGCTTTCCCTCTCTGGCGCAGAAAATTGCCTGAGAGCCCACGCCATTTTTTTTTAATTAAAGATATTGCATACAGATTTTGTGTGTGTGTCTTTAGCTATTTATGTACCATTTTTTCTATATATCTATTATCTATCTATCTATCTAGAAAAAGAAAACAAAAAGCAGCACCAAAAGAAAACAAAGGGTGCAAAAAATCCTTCCAGGACGGAGTTCGATTTTTTGTGATTTACCTGTCACAGTTGAGGCAGCGTAGATGTATAACGCAGTGATGCACAAGCGGCACTGAGCAAATTTCAGTCGTGACCAAAATTGCCATGTACCCAGCTTTAGGCAGTCACCATGCAACACTGAAATAGTAGTGTCACATTGCGACATTGCATTTTATGATTTTCTATGATGGTGCATTGTGACCTGTAACATCATGCGACGGCGATACAATGTAGCAAATGTTTCCAAATGAGTAGGATATTCTGTTGCAAATGGCAAGATTCTCATTTGCCATAAATTTTAATGCAACTCGCAAGCAACATGAGACTTGTCATAGTTCTAAAATACTTGCCATTACTGAGAATAATTGTCGCAAGGCAAATGTCGTCATTTAGTCCTAACCCTAGGGTGCTATAAAAGTGAGTAAGGTTGCTTTCCGTCCCCTACAATACTGGGACCACAACAAGAAAGTCACAAAAATTCAACTCAGTCTGATTTTTTATAACTTGCTTATTGTAGTTGTGGTAGTGTAAGTGTCCAGCACCAATCAAACTTCGGTCAACTGACCGCTGTCATGGCGAAAGTGGCCGTCTAACCCTAGCTAAATCTGTCTCAGGTACGAGAAAGCTAGTCAGGCAAGCATAAATAAAAATGTCTGCCATTCACAATGGTCGTAGTATATGAACAACATAGAAAAGTTATCTGAAAGGCTGATTGATTATAGAAAATACAATTTTTTTGGAGGATCATCATAAACGAGGAAGAGAATGGTTTTATGTTAACGAGAAAGCGTTGTGTGCAAATGGCAGCTAAAAAAAATTATCACCTGCAAAAGTGGTCTGGTTAGTTAGAATTCTAATCCAACTCCATGTACAGGCCTCCAGCTGTGATTACCTGAATAGTTATGGTACTGCAAAAGTTTTTAAAATGTGAATTTGGTCCTAAAATTAACATTTGAATCCTGAAGGATTATCAGGTAAAAATTTTGCTAAATCGTTAACTGAAACTTCATGATTACATTTTGATAGCCTGCAGTGATATCTCTAACTTCTAAGTCAAACCTCAGTAAACATACTCAATAAACTATTATTGCAGATCTAGCAATTTCCCAGGTTAATAATGAGTCCTGTATACCGCATCAGCTTCTGTCTTGAAATATGTTCTGTCTCTGTCAATATTTCTATTGTGCTTCCATTTTCAATAAAATTTTGATTGGAAACAGGTTCTCTTGCAGAATAAAATACGATAAGTATTTTTTTATTCTATATTTGATAAAGAGAAAACAACTTTAAATGGAAGGTTGTAAATTGCACAGAATAATTTCAGTCCTATGTGAATTCTAGTGTTATCAAAAGGTTTCTAGCATTTCAAAATAGAAATGGATAAATATTATTTAGTGATATTACTTGAATATTGCATTTTGGAATGTTGAAAACAAAGAATATTTAGTTCTGTGGGCTATAAAAATATTTGAACTCCACTTATTGTTTTGATTACACTGGTCAACAGCATTTTTGGTGCCAAAGATATTTCATCGAATTTAGGGTATTTTTGGGGTGCTGATTCTGAATATGTCATCAGTTTTGCCAGATTGGCTCAAGTTTTTGAGATTTTTGGTATCTTATTTATAGCACTTGTTGGTAAATGCGACGCATCATCTCATTAATTTCTTTGGATTAGTACTTGAACTGAGCAGTTCTCAATATAGTTTTGTGTTAATTAGTGTTCTAAAAGTTTGTTCATAGCTTGATTTTTGCACTAACTTTATGTTGTTGTCTGTTTTCCAGTGAAAAGCATGAACTCATCAAGAAGAAGTTGTCTTAACGATCCAGACTCATTCTGTTACATTTGTGGTGAATACACAATGCCAAAACATAGAAGAAACATAACAGACTTCGTAAAAAAAGTGTATTTTGCCTATTTTGGGGTTATGCTTGGGGACCAAGACAAGTTTTGGGCACCACACATAGTGTGCAAAGCATGTATCGAATTATTACGAAAATGGAGCAAAGGACAAAGAAAAAGCTTCAAATTTGGTGTTCCAATGGTGTGGAGAGAGCCAAAAAATCATCATGATGACTGTTATTTATGGCAAACACAGGTACAGGCACATCTTCACAATGAGGGACAGGCCTTCTTGCAGATTCCATGTTACTCCCATTTTCGTTTCTTATGCTTATTGAATCCTTGCACTTGCACTGCACAGAAATAATAGTCATCATGATGATTTTTTGGCTCTCTCCACACCATTGGAACACCAAATTTGAAGCTTTTTCTTTGTCCTTTGCTCCATTTTCGTAATAATTCGATACATGCTTTGCACACTATGTGTGGTGCCCAAAACTTGTCTTGGTCCCCAAGCATAACCCCAAAATAGGCAAAATACACTTTTTTTACGAAGTCTGTTATGTTTCTTCTATGTTTTGGCAGTGTGTATTCACCACAAATGTAACAGAATGAGTCTGGATCTTTAAGACAACTTCTTCTTGATGAGTTCATGCTTTTCACTGGAAAACAGACAACAACATAAAGTTAGTGCAAAAATCAAGCTATGAACAAACTTCTAGAACACTAATTAACACAAAACTATATTGAGAACTGCTCAGTTCAAGTACTAATCCAAAGAAATTAATGAGATGATGCATCGCATTTACCAACAAGTGCTATAAATAAGATACCAAAAATGTCAAAAACTTGAGCCAATCTGGCAAAACTGATAGCATATTCAGAATCAGCACCCCAAAAATACCCAAAATTCATTAAAATATTTTGGACACCAGAAAAAAAAAATTTTTTTTGTTGACCTGTGTTATTTCAGTGCACAAAATTGATTTAATAAAGTATATTAATATTTTAGATTTAAAACGGTTTTCCGGTTGTAGAAACTACTTATCCCTTGGCTTCAGTTTATTTAATATATAAATTTAAAAAACAAACAAATCAACCAAAAACATGCATTTCTCATCCTCTCCTGGTCCATTGCTGAGTCTCTGCTGCTGCTCCTTGTGTCTGCTATTGTCTGGAGCACTGAAGTCTATTCTACAACTAATATGTGACCTCAGTGACTGCACCCAATTGACGGTATGAGCCAAAATGCTCAGCTGTTGGCTGCAGCGCTGTCGAGATTCTGTTAGTGAAAGTGAGTTTTGGATTTTAGAATGCATATATAAATTAAACAACAGTAGAGAATGAAATACATATATATATATACATATATTTATATATATATATATATATATAGAGAGAGAGAGAGAGAGAGAGAGAGAGAGAGAGAGAAAGAGAGAGAGAGTAAGTGATACTTGATATACTGAACACGTCACCAATTTTGTAAATAAATATATTTCTAAAGGTGCTAGTGACAGAAATTCTCATCAGATGTTGGTAACAACCCATCCAATCCATACAAGCAAATAAATTCATAGATATCCATAAATTAAGTTACGTGCAATACTGAGAAATGACACAGAGAAAAAGTATTGAACACATGAAGAAAGAGAGGTGTAAAAAGCCATGGAAAGTCATGCTGAAGTCATGTAACCAGCTGAAATCTATTAGTAGTTAGAAAGCAATCCTGTCACTTTGTGAAAAATAACATCAGCTGGTTTCACTGATGGCCTATAAAAAATTGTCTCATTACCAAGGTACCACACAAGAAGCATCTCATGATGGGTAAAACCAGTAAGCTGTGTCAAGATCTTCGCAACCTTATAGTTGCGAAACATACTAATGTCATTGGTTATAGAAGAATTTCTAAACCATCTAAATTGTCCAATGAGCATTGTTGGGGCCACAATATGGAAGTGGAAAGTACATAATTTTGCCATAAGCCGGCCACAACCACATGCTCCCTATGGGATTTTAGACAGAGGAGTGAAAATAATTATGAGAAGAGTTGTCCAAAACCCAAGGGTCACCTGTGGAAAGCTACATATACACCTGGAATCAGCAGATACAATTGTTTCAAAGAAATCTATTAGTAATGCACTCCACCTCCATGACCTGTATGCACACTCACCTCGCAAGACTCCATTGCTGAACAAAAAGCATATTCAAGTGCGTTTAAAGTTTGGTCAACAACATTTAGTTAAGTCTGAAAAATACTGGGAGAATGTAGACTGGTCAGATGAGACCAAAATTGTTTTCTTTGGATGCCATAGTACACACCATGTTTTGAGGCACAAAGGCACTGCATATCACCCCACAAAACACCATACCAACAGTGAAGTTTGGAGGTGGGAACATCGTGGTGTGGGGCTGTTCTTGAGTATATTGCACTGGCAAGCTTCATATAATTGACGAAAGGCTGAATGAACAAATGTACCAAGACATTCTTGATAAAAATCTGCCATCTCCCAGGATGATGAAGATGAAACGAGGGTAGAAATTTCAGCAATACAATTCTCCCAAATACACAGCCAAGGAAATCCTCAATTGGTTTCAGAGAAAGGGGATGAAGATATATTATCTATAATATAATGCTGGGAGCGTCATGCTGTCCAAAGCCTTTGTAGACTGCACAAGCGCGACACGACTGCGCAGTCTGGACCCCACAGGGTTACTCAGCCCAGGAGATCATGGTATGCGTAAGCACTGAACGCATACCGCTATCTCTCCATTGTCCACAGCTCTTCCTGTGTTCAGCGGTCACGTGGTACCACTCAGTAAAGAAATGAATATGGACATATATTCATTACTTTAATCAGCGGTACCATGTGACCGTTCAGCACTGGAAGGAGCTGCCGGCCCGGGACGACGGAGAAGCAGGGACTTGCCAGGAGGGGGTGAGTATGACAGGGGAGGGTGAGCCATGCTATATTCACCTGTCCCCATTCCACCGCCAGGCTCTGTCTTCCGTGTCCTCTGGCTGTGACGTTCAGGTCAGAGGGCGCAATGACGTGGTTAGTGGACAGGTGAATATTGCAAGTGCTGGGGGCCTGAGCCAGCGGTGATATGGCACCTGACCCCCATAGCGTGCTGGCGTCCCCTCCTGCTCAGGTCCCGACACTCAGCGCCCAGCGATGAGAGTTGAGTATGTCATTTTTCTTTTAATTGCAGCAGCAGCAGCATACGGGGCATATTATGCTATGGAGCATCTTATGGGGCCATCAACCTTTATGGAGCAGCATGTGGGACATATTATGCTATGGAGCATCTTATGGGGCCATCAACCTTTATGGAGCAGCATACAGGGCATATTATGCTATGGAGCATCTTATGGGGCCATCACTAACCTTTGTGCAGCATTATATGGGGCATATTTTAATATGGAGCATGTTATAGGGCCATTATTAACCTTTGTGCAGAATTATATGGGGCATATTATGCTATGGAGCATCTTATGGGGCCATCAGTCTTTATGGAGCAGCATGTGGGGCATAGTATGCTATGGAGCATCTTATGGGGCCAACAACCTTTATGGAGCAGCATACAGGGCATATTATGCTATGGAGCATCTTATGGGGCCATCAACCTTTATGGAGCAGCATACAGGGCATATTATGCTATGGAGCATCTTATGGGGCCATCATTAATATTTGTGCAGAATTATATGGGGCATATTATGCTATGGAGCATCTTATGGGGCCATCAACCTATATGGAGCAGCATGTGGGGAATAGTATGCTATGGAGCATCTTATGGGGCCAACAACCTTTATGGAGCAGCATACGAGGCATATTATGCTATGGAGCATCTTATGGGGCCATCAACCTTTATGGAGCAGCATGTGGGGCATATTATGCTATGGAGCATCTTATGGGGCCATCAACCTTTATGGAGCAGCATTTGGGGCATAACATTCCATGGAGCATCTTGCGGGGCCATCAACCTTTATGGAGCAGCATGTGGGGCATATTATGCTATGGAGCATATCCTATGGAGCTTATGCGGCCATCATTACCCTTTGTGCAGCATTATATGGGGCATATTTTAAAGTGGAGCATCTTATTGGGCTATCATTAATCTTTGTGCAGCATTATATGGGGCATATAAGGTAAAAGAGATGTGACAAAAATAGATGTAGCAAAAATAATATTGAGGATAAGGTTCCTGTTGTGAATTCTGCTCTTGGGTTCCCTCCGGTGGTTGTTGTTGGTAATGCAGTTGTCCCTGGTTTGCAATCCTGGGCAGGTGTCCCTGCTGATTGCAGCTCTGACTGGGATATTTAGGTGTGCAGGATTCTTTAGCCCTTGCCAGTTGGCCATTGTTCTTGGAGGTTTTGCATCTCTGTCTGGTTCCTCCTGCCCTGCTGCCAAATCAGCAAAGATAAGTGTCTGGTTGTGTTTCTACAGCACACATGCTGTGTGCTTTACAATTCAGTACTATTCAATGTTTTTTCTTGTCCAGCTTAGACTGTGTTTGGATATTTCAGCCAAGTTGGATTCTCAGGAGATGCAGATATACATTCCATGTCTTTAGTTAGATGGTGGAATTTTTGTATTATCTGCTGTGGATATTTTTAGGGTTTTAATACTGACCGCTTAGTATTCTGTCCTATCCTTTCCTATTTAGCTAGCGTGGCCTCTTTTGCTAAATCCTGATTTCTGCCTGCGTGTGTCTTTCCTCTAATACTCACAGTCAATATTTGTGGGGGGCTGTCTATCCTTTGGGGTTCTGCTCTGAGGCAAGATAGAATTCCCATTTCCATCTATAGGGGTATTTAGTCCTCCGGCTGTGTCGAGGTGTCTAGGATGTGTTAGGTACACCCCACGGCTACTTCTAGTTGCGGTGACAGTTTAGGGTTTGCGGTCAGTACAGGTACCACCTACTCCTGAGAAAGTCTCATGCGGCTCCAAGGTCACCGGATCATAACAGGTTCTAGCCTGGGACATCCAGCGCCAATGTCTAGTTGCTCATGGTAATGTAGACAGGGCTTGATAATATTTTGATGTAGGTTGATGTCCGTTAATATCATCAAAAGGTAGAGCCCAAGAAGATCAAAGGCCTAAGGAGAGAAGACAAGAAAACCACAAACTGGTCAATGATTGGAAGAGCCGACCCATAATTAGCCATAGCACCCAAAGAACGAAAACTCCTCATTCAGACCATTGGGTGACATACTATTTAAATTAAAGATCCAGCAGGATTCCTGGTGAAGAAGTTCCTTTGTTAAGTTGCCACCCCGAATGCTACCAGAGACCTGATCCACCACCATTATACATATTCCTTGGTGTCTACTCTTATGATATTCCAAAAAGTGCGATGCAACTGAGGAAATGGGCTTACCCTATTCTTTGTCGCTCCTTGCCAATATTCGAAATGTGCTGCTGTATTCTTCGTCTGACCTCATGACTGCTTTGTCCTACATAACTCTTAGGACACTGGCAAATCAGGACGTACACCACATTCTTTGATCGGCAGTTGGAGTAAAACTTAACTTGAATCCTTTCTGGAAGAATGGGGAGAGTGACATTATCAGCGGCCATCATGTAGGGGCAGATGTTACAGCAATAGCTATAAGGAAAATATGACCACAAAAGTGATCTAATATTGGATCCCACAAAAAATGTCAATGTATAGCAGAATGTGAGAACTAAAATTTAACTTTTAATATATTCTTTAAAAGAAACAAAAAAATATATATGTGCCACCCTTTGTGATATTCAGCTGAAGTACTGTTGATGAAGGGTAATGTAGCATCAGAACAGTTTAAACAGCTTACTAGGGATAAAAATAGATTTCAGATACAATATATATATAAAAAAGAGAAATCTATCTAGCATCGGGAAACAGTGTGGAAAGTGCAAAATCCTGTACAATATACCAGAGACTAAATACCAAAAATCCAACACTGTTCACCTAGCTGCATTTAGAGATTACAAATATAGCAAATTTTCCCTGATGATGCAAATATTGTCCATATACCAACAAGAACATGGAATATACGGACACCGCAGCAAAAAAGACTGTTAAATCAAAATGTAAATAAAAAGGAACAGTCTCACCAATTCTGGTAGATTGATGGGGGCAGACGAAAAAGGTCCTGGATCATCAGCTTCAGGCCAAGTAGAAGGGACAGACAATACCCTGTCGGTCCCTATGGGGCTAGCAGTAGTCTATTCCCCAAGCTCCCGCACTTACAAGGGCAGTCCACAACTACCCCTGAATTAAACATGCCCTTCACTTTCCCTCAAACTATGTTCCGACGCGTTTCCTCCAGGCCAATTCATCAGGGGACTAGCCTGTGGTAGGGATTAAAGTGCTATAGTGCTCTGCTACAAAGATATGTAGAATAAACTAATCTTGTTTATTGCATATACAGTATATTCCATGTCTACGGGACACAGGACATTACTTTCTCTGAGGAAGCCACATTTATTGTGGCGATACGCATGGGCTTCAACCCACATTATTCTCCTCTTAGCATTCATGGCTCCATTTAGGACTTGAGGACTCTTGCAATTCTTGGCTTGGGCTATTGGGCCCTCCACTTTGTTTCTTCTCTATTTCTGGAGAAAATCGGGTAACCTTCCTAACATTTGTGCCATATAGAATATGTTATTCTGAGCTTGATTTGGTGCCTCAACAAGTTATTTGGCTTGTCACCTGGTCCATGTATTTATATTTGCATATTTGTCAATACATGCTAGGTTCTCTTTACTTCATGGTTGCCATTTGGCTCATATACATGGTACTGTGAATGAGTAGTATCCCACACACATTTATCTAACTATGGTATGTACTTCGACTATCACATGGTTGTTATTGCATTCATTTGTTTTTGAGCCATACTGAATTCACTTCTTATGCTTTGAGGATTATTGTGTGGGCAGCCTTTGCCTCTATACTAAGGCATGGCTAGGCAAAGCACTCTTTGTAGTTTTTAATTGTTTTTATCTGTTGCTGTGTCCTGTATAAGTGTCATATTTTCTCAAATAAAGTACATGTAATTTATTAAATTTGGGTGTTCCCATTTTTGTGGGCATGGTCTTTTTTCTTTGATTTTTCTAGTGTAAATTACATGCTTATGGAGAACCCCTGTTGAATTGTTTAGTGGTGCCCTCCAAGTTCCTTATAATCCTACATGACAAGATTAGGGCGCAGGATGGAAGCAGCACATACCAGGATGGAGACCATATACCAATATAAATGCTCGCCACCCGGGCGTAGAACGGGTTCAATAGCTAGTGACTATATATCAATGATCATATACGTAAGGATATATATTTAGACTATTTATCAGTAGTTATATAAAAATAAATGTACAATACATTGAGAAAGTAAAACACACAGTGCCTTGCGAAAGTATTCGGCTTCCTGGAACTTTTCAACCTTTTCCCACATATCATGCTTCAAACATAAAGATACCAAATGTAAATTTTTGGTGAAGAATAAACAACAAGTGGAACACAATTGTGAAGTTGAATGAAATTTATTGGTTATTTTAAGTTTTTGTGGAAATTCAAAAACTGAAAAGTGGGGCGTGCAATATTATTCGGCCCCTTTAACTAATTACTTTGTTGCGCCACCTTTTGTTGCGATTACAGCTGCAGGTCGCTTGGGGTATGTCTATCAGTTTTGTACATCAAGAGACTGAAATTCTTGCCCATTCTTCCTTGGCAAACAGCTTGAGCTCAGTGAGGTTTGATGGAGATCGTTTGTGAACAGCAGTTTTCAGCTCTTTCCACAGATTCTCGATTGGATTGAGGTCTGGACTTTGACTTCGCCATTCTAACACCTGAAAGACAAATCTCGTCCCAGTCTCAGGTCTTTTGCAGACTCCAACAGGTTTTCTTCAAGAATGGTCCTGTATTTGGCTCCATCCATCTTCCCATCAATTTTAACCATCTTCCCTGTCCCTGCTGAAGAAAAGCAGGCCCAAATCATGATGCTGCCACCACCATGTTTGACAGTGGGGATGGTGTGTACAGGGTGATGAGCTGTGTTGCCTTTACGCCAAACATATCGTTTGACATTGTTGCCAAAAAGTTCGATTTTGGTTACATCTGACCAGAGCACCTTCTTCCACATGTTTGTTGTGTCTCCCAGGTGGCTTGTTGCAAACTTTAAAAGACACTTTTTATGGATATCTTTGAGAAATGGCTTTCTTTTTGCCACTCTTCCATAAAGTCCAGATTTGTGCAGTGTACAACTGATTGTTGTCCTGATTGTTGTCCTATGGACAGACTGTTCCACCTCAGCTCTAGATCTCTGCAGTTCATCCAGAGCGATTATGGGCCTCTTGGCTGCAACTCTGATCAGTCTTCTCCTTGTTTGAGATGAAAGTTTAGAGGGATGGCCGGGTCTTGGTAGATTTGCAGTGGTATGATACTCCTCCCATTTCAATATGATCACTTGCACAGTGCTTCTTGGGATGTTTGAAGTTTTGGAAATCATTTTGTATCCAAATCCGTCTTTAAACTTCTCCACAACAGTATCACGGACCTGCCTGTTGTGTTCCTTGGTCTTCATGATCCTCTCTGTGCTTCAAACAGAACCCTGAGACTATTTATCATCATTAGGCAATTAGGACAACATTGGATCATTCAGAGATCCACAATGAACTTCTGGAGTGAGTTTGCTGCACTGAAAGTAAAGGGGCCGAATAATATTGCACGCCCCACTTTTCAGTTTTTGAATTGTGTTCTATTTGTTGTTGATTGTTCAGCAACAATTTACATTTGGTATCTTTATGTTTGAAGCATGATATGTGGGAAAAGGTTGAAAAGTTCCAGGGGGCCGAATACTTTGGCAAGGCACTGTATATAAGTGTATAAGCATGTTAGCCAGGTAGGACAGTGTCTAGAATCATTGTCATATTGATGAAAGAGTTAAATAGACATATGAATCCAAAAGAGCATACCATAGAAATAGTACATATACTCTGCAATTGAGTATAAGTTCTAATGTAGGCTGCATGTGTTCAAAGGAGCTATGACTATAAAAGAAGAAACAATCAATCAAGCAGATACATAAGGGAAGTGTGGTTTCCACTGTCGAGATTATGCCCACCCAAATGTGTTACTGTAGCGTAGTATATAATGTGATTCAAAGATGCAGTGAAATTATTAAGCAAATTCTTACAGGGTTTAGAGAAGTTGTAGTTGCATAAATGGCCTAGTACCTTATGAGTCAGACCGGTATCCTCTTAGCACCCTAGGAAAACACTAGTCTTATAAATCCAAACAACAAAAAAGGGTGATGATGACAGCATTCATGGTACAAAAAATTATTTTATTATTCCATGACCAGGGGTACCTGACAATATCCCCTACTTAGGTTCATGATAGGGAGGTACGATGCTTTAGCTAGCTGCTCTAACAGCTCATCTATCCTCGACATGGGGTAGACCTCACAGGTAGTCAGTACATTTAATTTCCTGTAGTCTACACAGATCCGGGTAGTATGGTCCTTTTTTGGGACAAGCCCCACAGGCGATGCCCAGGCACTCTGGGATTTTTGTATCACCTTGAGGTTCAGCATCTCCTCTACCTGTTCCCTCATGTGTGTCTTCACCTCTGCTGACACACGGTATGCAGACTGCCGTACTGGGGGGTTAGTACCAGTGTCCACATGGTGAGCTGCTAAGTGCGTCCTCCCAGGCTGCCCTGTGAAGACTTTGGTGAACTCGCTGAGCGCCCCCATTAGCTCAGACCTCTTTACTGTGGGACAGCTCAGGGTTAAACTCTTCTAACTCCAGGGACTCCATGTACTGAGTCCCAGCCCCCACATCTAGGAAAAGATCAGCCTCCCCCTTTTCAGGCAGGCTACAGACAGGCAAGACACAGGTCTCCCTGGCATGATGAGCCTTCAGCATATTCACATGAAATACTTTCTGACGCCTTGCATGCTCATCTAGTGTCACCACATAATTAACATCATTTAGCCGCTTGTGTACAGTGTATGGTCCCTCCAATGTGGCCTGCAATTTATTCTGCAACATGGGGACCAACACCCAAACCTTTTGTCCCTCCTCATAGGCCCTCAGTCTGGCATTACGGTCGTACCAGACCTTCTGGTTGATTTGGGCCTGCGTCACGTTCTCATGGGCCAGGTTGCTCAGTTTTTGCATTCTCTCTCTGAGCTGCATTACATATTCGACCACTGAGACTCCAGTAGTTCTGAGGTTGTACTCCCGACAGTCCTTAATCAAATCAAGTGGCCCCCTGACCCTCCTCCCACAAACCAGTTCAAAGGGGGAGAATCCAGTTGATGCCTTGGGTACCTCTCTTTAGGCAAACAACAGATGGGGGAGGTACCACTCCCAGTCTCTCCCTTCAGTCTCCACTAGCATTTTCAGCATTTGCTTTAATGTCCCATTAAAACACTTGCAGAGTCGCTGGCCACAAAATGCTGTACTTGTATTCCTTCACAGAGGCTTTCCATCAGCTCGGACATGAACTGGGTTCCCTGATCGGTCAACATTTCCCTGGGGAAACCCACACGAGAGAACACAGTCAGTAAAGCATCCGCCACTTTGTCTGCTCGGATGGAGGACAGTGCCACAGCTTCCGGGTATCGTGTAGCATAGTCCACCACTGAGAGGATGTACTTTTTGCCAGAGCTGCTAGGGATTGCAAGTGGCCCTATGATATCCACAGCCACTCACTGGAAAGGCTCATCGATCACAGGCAGTGGTATCAATGGAGCTTTCTGTATATTCCCGGACTTTCCAACTCTCTGACAAACTACACATGATCGACAGTAATTGGCAATATCTGTCCCCATCTTGGGCCAATAGAAGTTATGTGTCAGGCGAGCTTTAGTCCTTTGTATTCCAAGGTGTCCGGCCAAAGGAATTTCATGGGCAATTCTCAATAATTGTTCCCTAAATGGAGAAGGGACGATCAGAAGTCAGAAGCAGCAGGGGGTTGGTCTTCAAGACATCTGAGCCCCTCCAGACTGATATCTGTCTGCAAGGCCTCCTGGAAGCTCAGTCTGTGAGCTTGCAGGCCCTGGCCTAGTGTGACTGCCAGGTGCTGGTCTGAAGCTGAGTCTTCAGTGTCTGTTATCAGGGACCTTGGTAGGCCTGCCATGTAAGGATGCTCCGGAACCACAGTATGGGCCTCCTGTTCTGGCATTTCTGTCTGAGACTCATCCTCTAATCTGGGCCTGAGTCTGAGCCGCAGCCTGACTCCGAGTCACAGCTGCCACATATTTACAGTCCTCTGCATTGGGACATTTTCCCTCCTCGCACGGGATCTCAGGTGGGTCACTTGCTTCCACCTTCTCTGTATCATTTACTTGCAAAGGAGGAACATAGTAGGACACTATCCTCCCCAGGTCCATGCCTAGCAACACATTGGTGGGAAAAGCCTCTGATACTCCCACTTCTCTCAATCCTTTCCCTGCTCCCCAGTCCAGGTACACACGGGTGTCACGCTCTCACCCAGACTGGTTGGCGCGGGTGTGCGGGGGTGTGGCCCCACTGGGCCACAGACCAGACTACCCTGGAAGGGGCATAACTAAGTAGCTTCCTTGGTGTTCGCTGGAGCCTTGGATGGTAAGGTCAGACTTGTGCGGCAGGAAGCTACCACTCCAGGGTGGTGTCTGGTTGTGACTGCTGATCCCACCGGGGAATGGAGCATAGACAGGCAAGCGGGCATGGCTGGCACTCTGGCAGAGAGGCGGGCATGGCTGGGACACAGGCAGGTGGATGGGTACAACAGAGACACTGGCAGGCAAGCGGTCACGACTGGCTCTCTGGCTGGCAGGCAGGTATGGCTGGCTCTAGCAGGACAGGCGGACAAGGCTGGTAAGCTGGAAGAACTGGTAGGGACCGTTCTGCAGGCAGGTATGTAAAACAAGAACCTGTTCAGACAGGAAGACTTAAGAATAGGTAGAGAAAGACCGCAAGAGCGGATGTAGAGCGGAAGCACAGGAGCTAGAGCCAAGAACAGAGATGAAGGAGGTGGAGCCAAGAGCAGGAGGCGGAGCCAAGAGTAGAAACACAGGAGGCGGAGCCAAGAGCAGGAGGTGGAGCCACGTGCAGAAACGCAGGAGGCGGAGCCAAGAGCAGGAGACTTAGATCCGCAAGGAGCGGAGCCAGGTAGAACCGCAAGGAGCGGAGCCACAGAGCAAAGCCACAGAGTGCAGAGCAAGGTCAGAGCGCAGAGCAAAGTTACAGAGAGCAGAGCTGAGAGCAAAGCCACAGAGTGCAGAGCTGAGAGTAGAACAAAGTCAGAGAACAGAGCTGATTGCAGAGCAAGACAGAGTGCAGAGCTGAGAGCAGAGCAAAGTCAGAGTGCAGAGCAAGACAGAGTGCAGAGCCCAGAGCAAAACCACAGAGAGCAGAGCAAAGCCAGGTCGCAGAGAGCAGAGCCGAAAGCAGAGCAAAGCAAGACACAGAGTACGCACAGCAGGGAAAGGAAACCAAGGCAGGGATATAAACAGACACAGGAACAGGACTAGGCTAAGACAAAGTCAGGAACAGGACAGGCACAGAGACATGGACACAAGCCAGGGTACGACGCCCCTTTGGGTGGCGGACATAGGCCAGGGTACGAGGCCCCACTGGATGGCAAACACAGGACACGGACCAGGGTACAATGCCCCCCTGGGTGGCGGACATAAGGGTAACAGAGACAGGGCCTGGCACCTCAGCAGCTAAGAACTGACTGAGGGAGTAAGTTGCACAGGGCCCCACCAATGGGTGGGGAAGTCTTAAATACAGGAAGCCTCATGGCAATTTGCCCAGGGACACCTTAGCAAGGTGCACACAGACTCAATAAGACACAGGAGTTGCCGGCGCCGCCCCCCTATGCACACAGACAGAGCATGCACAGAGCAAACAGCAGACATGAGGCACACAGCATGGAGCTGGCAGCAGAGAGAAGTCACAACAAGGCCCAGAGAAGTAAGTGAGTTTGAGGGTAATGCAGGTGGGGGATGGAAGGCCTTGCAGTGATGCCAGCAGGGTTGTTACAATGGGCCATGGGCACGGCAGGGTTGACCCCTCCAATCCCAGTTATAGACATAGTCTTTCCTGGTATGATATTGGCAGGGGTTATCATGGCTGGACACACCAGGGTCACCTCTGTCCCAGTGTCCCTGAGACCAATGGTGACTTTATTGCCAACAGTGACAGATTGACAGTTCTCATTAGCCCTCGCATCAGAGCTGGCTACAAAGAGGACAGACGGTGGGGGCACAGACGGCTTTGTGGTTGTAGTTGGGCGTTTCTCCCTATCAGGGCAGACAAAGCTAACATGTCCCACATTGTTGCAGGAGAAGCACCGGCGTGCATCGCCTAGAGAATGTCTGTTCCCCGGGATCCCATAGAAGGTCGGCTTGGACAGTACTGGTGGTCGGCCGGCAGAGGGAGAAGGGTCCCGGTTTGGCTTACCTCCCCTCCAGCTGAATCCCAATGGCTTCCACACCTCAGCCATCCTGTTAGCCACATAGCAGTCCGCAATCTTTGCAGCCTGATCTGCAGTTTGTGGCTCCCGATCACACACAAATTGTCATATATCCATGGGGAACATGTGAAGAAATTGATCCTTGACCATAAGATCCGTTAAGTCCTCAAAACTGTTAACAGAAAGTCCCCTGATCCATGGGTGGAACGTGGTCCTCAAGGTGCTCACAACATCAGCATAGCTGTCAGTGGATCCATGTTGTAGGCTCCGGAACTTTCTCCGATACACTTCTGGTGTTAGGTTGTATTTCCTGATCAGGGCCTATTTTATGGCCTCATAGTTCCCATCTAGCTCTGGTGGGAGGCCAGCAAAAACTTCCAGGGCTTTGCCTCTCAACCCTGGGGTTAGATACTGGGCCCACTGCTCACGGGGTAGATGGTATTGCCTGCAGGTTTTTTCAAACCCACGAAGGAAAGTATCTAAGTCCGTATCCTTCTCCATCACAGGGAAGTTTTCCAGACGTTTTCTTTGCATTATTTGAGGTCTGAAAGCACTGGTTTTTTTCTGATTTTGACCATTTCTCCTTTTCAGAAAGAAAATACAAAAATTATTGCTTGGAAATTTGGAGACATGTTGTCAGTAGTTTATAGAATAAATGAAAAATATACATTTTACTCAAAAATATACCTATAAAGAGAAAAATCAAACAAAATGAACATTTTGCAGTGGTCTCTTAATTTTCTCAGTGCTGTTTATGTGTATATGGGGATATATATGCAATACTGTTGTATGTACATAGTTATATGTGATGCCATTATTTGTGCAGGGATATATGTGATACCATTGCATGTGCAGGACTAAATGTTAGGTGTCAAGTTCCCACCGCTGAACAAACCATGTCTGCTGCGGTCTCCCATTCTCCCTCAGCCGCAGAGGAGCCTGCTCAGCAGATACATCAATCCCAGTATCTGGCTCAAGCAGATACTGTGTGTTTGGTTACAGCTGCTATTCCAGGACCCGCCTTTGTAACCAGCATTGATCAGAGGCGAGCAGACGTTCCAGGGACTAAGTCCTGCTTTTCTTCTACTGAGCATGCTCACGGGACGACCTCTCATTGGTGGTCGGGGGTCACATGCTCAGCTCCTGAAGCAGCTCCGATTGGAGCACTAGGAAGGTCCTGGAAGGCTACAGATGTAAAAGGTTTGCATGGCCGCTCGGCCATGCGCTAGTATAAATCAGTGTGCGTGCGCCTGTTCTCGTGAAGGCCCGAATCATTCCCATCCCTAGTGTTGATGGATGCTCGCGAATGTTGGAGCTGTCTAGCGCCAGTTAGTGCCATCCAGCACCAGGCACAATCTATAGCGTCTAACAGCAGCTTTTGCCAGTGTGGTACCGTGCGCAACCAGTGCGCTTACCTGTCCCTAGTTAGGGCGGTTAGTGGTGTTCGCCAGAGCGGCGCTGCACGCATTCAGTGTGGTAAATCATTATTTAGGTTTTTCCCTGGCACTGCAGTTGCGGCGCCGAGTGCTAGTGGTATAGAGGGACTCTAACCCCGTGTCCTTGGGGCAGAGTCCTGTGACCCAATACTAGGGCTCACTCTGCGGTATTGCGGCCCTGTGATGCAACAGGGTTCGCTTCCTTACATACCGGGTGAAGCTAACCCGTGTGTGTTCACATTATACTGCCATATACTGTCCGCCATTACCGAGCAGCAGGTGTCATCTCTGCATGGTGGACCCCGGGCTGCGAACGCACCTTATACCATCCTTATAATTATTTGGTGCGTTCTGCCAACCCTAACATTATACTGGCGACCAGGGTCTGGCTTGTAATGGCAGACGAACAGCGACTACAGTGGTACATCCAGCAGCTGGAGGGCAGATTGACGGCTCTCGAGTGCACAACCTCAGCCGTGGATGCTACCGCAGTTGCTGTTCAGGCTGCTAGCATGGCTGCAGCTACTTTGTCCACTGCCACCCCTGCTCTGACATTATCCCGTCTCCCGTTGCCAGACAAGTTTGCTGGTGACAGTAAACTGTGCAAGAAAAAATGGTAAAAAACCAGCTCACCTGCTAGGCATGTGTTCTGGGGAAAAGTGTTGTGGGGAAGCCTGGATACCATGTAGTCATCACGTGGAACAGTAAAGCAAACAAAAGGAAAAAAATCCAGTTTCCAAAAAATATCCAAATTTATTGAGAGTAAAATACAAAGTCCAATGACATGGTTCACATGAAGAGAAGTGGCAGCAGGCTATGCGTTTTGAACAAAAACATGTTCTTTCTTTTTGTTTGCTTGACAGTAAACTGTGTCGGGGAATCGTGAGCCAGTGTGCTATACATCTTCAGCTCCTGGCTGCATGTTTTCCTACAGAGCGGGCTAATGTGGGATTTATTATATCCCTCCTATCGGACAGGGCATTGCTGCTGTGGGAGTGTGATGATCAAGTGGTGCAGAGTGCCCCAAGGTTCCTGGACACTCTGAAACAGGTCTTCATGGGACCTTGTGTGTTACGGGTCAAGTTCCCACTTCTGCACAGGGGGAATCTCAGGCCATCTCTGCTACAGTCTCCCATTCTTCTCCTGCCACAGTGGAGTCTGCTCAGCAAAGACATTGGTCCCAGTGTCTCGCTCAGTCTTACTCTGTGCAAAGGGTTATGGCTGCCTTTCCAGCTTCTGCCATTGTAGCCAGTACTGGGCAGTGGCGAGCAGACATTTTTGGGACTAAGTCCTACTTTTCCCCTTCTGAGCATGCCCAGGGTAAGATCTCTCATTGGAGATCAAGGGTCACATGCTCAGATACTGCAGCAAATCCCATTGGTCCTCTAGGAAGGTCCTGAAGGTGCTCAACTTCTGTGGCAGCCTCCCATTGGTCCTTCTGGGAATATAGTGCTGCCATTTTCCAGCAGCAGGTTCTTTCCTGCACGGTGGACCCCGGGCTGCGAATGCACCAAATATCATCTCACTATTTACTCGGTGCATTCCGCCAGTCCTAACATCGTGTCACCCATGATACGGCGCTCCAACTGCTGGTATTGGCACAGGGCTTATCCATGGTCAGTCATTTTGCTGTCCACTTCCGGACTTTAGCATCTGAGCTGGAGTGGCTGGATAAAGTCCTCACTCCTGTATTCTGGAGAGGACTGGCTGACCATGTGAAGGATGCCTTGGCCTCTAGGGAGATTCCTGCCACACTGGAGGAGCTAATAGCTATATCTACCCACATTGACCTTTGTTTCAACGAGCGAAGGTTGGAGTGAGCCCAGTGTAGGCAGAGGTTTCAGCTAGCTCCCACATTCGCCAAACCTCTGGAATCTGCGGTCCAGGCATCTGAGCCACATGAGGCCATGGAGGTGTCATGAGCGGGGTCTAAGTCTCGAACCGCTCGTGCACTCAAGGTCTGTCCTGTCTGCCAGCAGTCGGGGCATTATGCCAGGAAATGTCCCCAGCGGTCGGGAAAATGTCAGCGTCTAGTGGTTGTAGGAGGAGGTACACTAGACATGGCAACGTTTTCCTCCAAATTGTCCTTCAAGGGGACAATTACCTTAGGCCCATCCACTCATATCGTAGAGCTTTGCGTGGATTCCGGGGCGGAGGGCAACTTCATGTCTTCTGCCTTCGTCCAACAGCACACAATACCTCTGGTGATGCTCACCAAACCAGTGACCATACAAGTGGTGAATGGGTCGACACTGCCCTCACAGATACCACACCAGACCATCCCATTTACTCTTTCTATGTCGCCATCCCATCAGGAAATTATCTCCCTGCTAGTCATTCCCAAGGGAATTGATGAGGTCCTGTTAGGGATACCATGGCTAAGCTACCACTCTCCTCATATAGAGTGGTCCTCTGGGAGTATTCTGGGATGGAGTAAATCCTGTGAGGGTAGATGTCTGAGGGAGTGCATTCAGGTTGCTACTACTGAAGTACCCGCAGATCTTTCCTTTCTTCCCAAGCACTAGTGGCCCTATGCGGACGTGTTCTCCAAGAGGGCTGCGGAGACCCTTCCACCCCACCGCCCCTATGACTGTCCTATTGACCTCTTGCCTGGTGAAGAGCCTCCCCAGGGTCGAGTCTATCCCGTATTTCTCCCGGTGACGGAGGCGATGCCCCAATACAGCCAGGAGAATCTGGCAAGAGGATTCATTAGGAAGTCAGTGTCACCTGCTGGGGCAAGGTTCTTCTTCATGCAGAAAAAGAACGGAGAATTACATCCATTCATAGATTACAGGGGTCTTAACGCCATCACCGTTAAGAACAAGTATCCTCTGCCCCTGATATCTGAGCTCTTCGATAGGTTGCGGGGAGCGAGGGTATTTACTAAGCTTGATCTGCGGGGTGCTTACAACCTGATTCGCATCCGTGAGGAGGACGAATGGAAGATGGCATTTAACACCAGGGACGGGCACTATGAATACCTGGTGATGCCCTTTGGGGTTTGTAATGCTTCTGCCGTTTTCCAAGACTTTGTGAACGACATCTTCCGGGATCTGTTATCCACCTCGATCGTAGTCTATCTGGATGATATTCTCATCCACTCTCCAGATATAGACGCCCACCGGAGAGATGTTTGCAAAGTTTTTGACCTCCTACGGGCAAACTCCCTCTATGCCAAGTTGGAGAAGTGTGTGTTTGAGCAGGAGTCCTTGCCTTTCTTGGGCTATATCATCTCCGCCCAGGGATTGGCTATGGATCCTGCCAAGCTACAGGCTGTGATGGACTGGCCAGAACCCCATTCTCTCAAAGCGGTGCAGCGCTTTATGGGGTTCACTAACTATTATCGCCAGTTCATTCCCCACTTCTCTACTTTGGTAGCTCCCTTGGTAGCCCTCACCAAGAAGGGAGCAAATCCCAAATTTTGTCGGAGGAGGTCTCCAAGGCCTTCCTCTCTATTAATGTAGGCATTGCTAGTGCTCCCATTCTACATCACCCCGATGTAGATAACCCTTTCATAATGGAGGTGGATGCCTCATCTGTCAGTGCTGAAGCAGTCCTATTCCAAAAGGATGCTCAAAGTCGGAAGCATCCTTGCTTCTTTTCCTCTAAGACCTTCACACCGGCAGAGGGGAATTATTCCATCGGGGACAGGGAGTTGCTAGCTATGAAGTTGGCCTTCTCGGAGTAGAGACACCTCCTGGGGGGGGGCTCATTTTCCCTTCCAAGTCTATACCGACCACAGAAATTTGGTTTACTTGCAGACTGCCCAGCGGCTAAATTCTCGCCAGGCTAGATGGTCCTTGTTCTTCTCCCATTTCCACTTCACTCTCCATTATCTTTCCGGGGAGAAGAACATCCATGCTGATGCTCTCTCCCACTCCGTAGTATCATCAGTGGAGGAGGAGGAGCCTTGGTTAATTGTCCCTTTGGAGAGTTTGAGGACCGTGGCCCCGGTTTCGCTAGAGTCTGTGCCCCAGGCAAGACTTTTGTGCCATCTAATTTGCGCCTGGGGTCCTCTCTTGGGCTCACTCATCCAGGGTGGGTGGCCATTTTGGGACTAAGAGGACAGCTGAGCTTCTGGCGACAGCTGAGCTTCTGGTGAGGACGTACTGGTGGCCTCATATGGCCTGTGACGTCGGAGACTATATTCGGGCGTGTGTCTCCTGCGCCAAGAATAAATCTGCTCGACAACGGCCTGTTGGGTTACTTTACCCCCTGCCGGTGGAAGACAGGCCCTGGGAAATGGTCGTGATGGACTTCATGGTGGGCTTACCCAAGTCCCGTAACTGCACCATTATTTGGGTAGTCACCGACCACTTTTCCAAAATGGTGCACTTGGTGCCTCTTCCACGGCTACCTTCTGCACGGGCCTTGGCAGCATTGTTTATCAAGCATATTTTCCGCCTACACAATATGACAATATTGTCAGTGACCGGGGTCCCCAGTTTGCGTCTCAGTTCTGGAGAGAGCTTTGTCGTCTACTCAGCATCGAGCTGAATCTCTCTTCAGCATACCATCCCGACATGAATGGGTTGGTAGAGAGGGCCAACCAGACCCTGGTCACATACCTGCAACATTTTGTTTCAGCCAGGCAGGATGACTGGGCATCCTTGCTACCATGGGCAGAGTTTGCACTGAACAATGCCGTAGCCAACTCCACTGGGCAGACCCCTTTCCTCCCTAACTACGGCCAGCATCCGTGGGTTCCTGTGCCCATGGCCGTGTCTTCCGCTGACTCCAGGGTGGCAGACTGGGCTGTGGAGGCACATGACATTTGGGACAGCACACAGGATGCTATCGGGCCTCCAAGGAGAGAATGAGGGCCTCCGCCAATGCACATCGGCGCCCCGCTCCGACCTTTGCTCCTGGCGACTTTATGTGGCTCTCCGCCCATAATATCAGGCTGCGAGTTGAGTCCACTAAGTTGGCGCCTCACTACTTGAGTCCCTTCAAGGTCCAGGAACAGGTTAACCCTGTGGTCTACCGTCTGGCCCTTCATCCTCGCCTAGGTTTCACCGACACCTTTCATGTGTCCCTCCTAAAGCCCGTTCACATGTCCCGGTTTTCCGAGTCATCTGCCGGGACATCGGGTTCGTCCACGGACGATTACAAGGTGAACGCCATCATGGACTGTAAGGTGGTACATGGCAAAAAATTCTCTTTAATGGATTGGAACGGTTATGGCCCAGAGGACGGAGCCTGTTGAGCACATTCAGGCTCCGGAGCTCATTGCTGCCTTTGAGCGTAGCGAGGGGTAATGTTAGGTGTCAAGTTCCCACCACTGCACAGAGGGAATCCCAAACCATGTCCTCTGATGTCTCCCATTCTCCTCCAGCTGCAGTGGAGCCTGCTCAGCAGAGACGTCGTCCCAGCGTCTGGCTCAAGCAGATACTGTGTGTTTGGTTACAGCTGCCATTCTAGGCTCAGCCTTTGTAACCAGCATTGATCAGAAGTGAGCAGATGTTCCAGGGACTAAGTCCTGCTTTTCTTCTACTGAGCATGCTCACGGGACGACCTCTCATTGGTGGTCGGGGGTCACATGCTCAGGTCCTGTAGCGGCTCCAATTGGAGCACTAGGAAGGTCCTGGAAGGCTACAGATATAAGAGGTTTGCATGGCCGCTCGGCCATGCGCTAGTATAAATCAGTTATTGTGTGTGTGTGGATGTGTGCCTGTTCTGGTGAAAGCGCCAAATCATTCCCATCCTTAGTGTTGATGGATGCTCGCGAATGTTGGAGCTGTCTAGCGCCAGTTAGTGCCATCCAGCACCAGGCACAATCTATAGCGTCTAACAGCAGCGTTTGCCAGTGTGGCACCGTGCGCAACCAGTGCGCTTACCTGTCCCTAGTTAGGGCAGTTAGTGGTGTATAATACTATATGTGATGCCATTATATGTGCAGGACTATATGTGGGGCCATTATATGTGCAGGGTTATATGTGATATCATTATATGTGCAGGACTATATGTGGGGTCCTTATATGTGCAGGGCTATATGTGGTGCCATTATATGTGCAGAGCTATATATGGGGCCAGTATATTATGTGCAGGGCTATAATTGGGGCCATTATATTATGTGCAGGGCTATATTTGGGGCCATTATATTATGTGCAGGACTATATGTGGGGCCATTATATTATGTGCAGGACTATATGAGGGGCCATTATCTGTGCAGGGCTATATGTGGGGCCATTATATTATGTGCAGGACTATATGTGGGGCCGTTATATTATGTGCAGAACTATATGTGGGGCCATTATATGTGCAGGGCTATATGTGGGGCCATTATATGTGCAGGACTTTATGTGATACCATTATATGTGCATGGCTATATGTGATGCCATTATATTTGCAGGACTATATGTGAGGCCGTTATATTATGTGCAGAACTATATGTGGGGCCATTATATGTGCAGGGCTATATATGATACATATATATGATATATATGTACAGTACTATACGTGATACCATTATAAGTGCAGGGCTATATGTGAGGCCATTATATGTGCAGGGCTATATTTGGGGCCATTATATTATGTGCAGGACTATATGTGGGGCCATCATATTATGTGCTGGACTGTATGTGGGGTCATCATATTATGTGCAAGGCTATTAGGACTTTTGCTCTGGGGCCCCATGATTTCTATGTGCACCCTTGTTGGGTACCTAATTAGCTTCAAACCAGCAGTCTGCCGCAGTCTGTTATCGGTCCTGACCCAATCTGCAGCAATCTGGGTCACGGGATGAGTTGGGGTTCTATGTCAACCCAGGGACAAATTTAAAGAGGTGTCCAATACTATAACATTGATGACCTATCCGTAGGATAGGTGACCAGTCGCTGATCTGTGTGGGTGCGACACCCATCACCCTGGCCGATCAGCTGTTCTCGGTGCTGGTGGGAACTGCTCAGTTATGGCACAGCTTCACCTACTGTATAGTGGCAGGGTATTGCACATTCGTCACCTATGCAAATAAAGGGGCGGATGTGCAGAACCAAGTTGTGGGCACTATACAGTAGATTGTGCCGTGCAGTTCTTTAAAGGGACACTGTCACCTGAATTTGGAGGGAACAATCTTTAGGCATAGGGGCGGGGTTTTCGGGTGTTTTTGATTCACCCTTTCCTTACCCGCTGGCTGCATGCTGGCTGCAATATGGGATTGAAGTTCATTCTCTGTCCTCTGTAGTACATGCCTGCACAAGGCAATCTT
Organism: Ranitomeya variabilis; assembly: GCF_051348905.1. Taxonomy (NCBI): domain Eukaryota; kingdom Metazoa; phylum Chordata; class Amphibia; order Anura; family Dendrobatidae; genus Ranitomeya; species Ranitomeya variabilis. The sequence goes on along the minus strand of NC_135232.1, from coordinate 818,427,271 downwards.
GCCTTGTGCAGGCGTGTACTATGGAGGACAGAGAATGAACTTCAATCCCATATTGCAGCCAGCATGCAGCCAGCGGGTAAGGAAAGGGTGAATCAAACACCCGAAAACCCTGCCCCTATGGCTAAAGATTGTTCCCTCCAAATTCAGGTGGCAGTGTCCCTTTAACTAAGCATTTCCATCCGGCACTGAGAACAGCTGACATGCGGTGGTGCCAGGTGTCGCACCACGCCAATCAAACATTGATCACTTGTCACTTTAGGACATTGATCACTTATCCTAAAGTAGTGGACAACCCATTTAAATATTCATGTGTCCCTCTGTGGCGCCACTGGGGTCCAGTTGCCACAGAGGTACTGCACCTCATCCAGAAGTGTGGTATCCCACTCTCAGGTAAGGAGGGAGCACTACCCAGGACTCTAACACTCACATCACTCACTCCGCTTAAATCAGATTTTAGGCCAATGTGTCACATGCACCCATAGACTTGTATGGGTGCGCGTGATCCGAATTTTGGAGCCACTCGCAGCATGCTGCAATTTTTTTTCATTTCAAGACAAAAATTGTCAGTGGGGTCACGGGGCATAGGCGGAGTCACACAATGCCGCATCTTTCAACTTTTAAAGACGAGGAAAAATGTATATTGTTGCTTTTCACCTGTTTTTCACCTATTTAACTCCCTTAGTGTTCTCACCCACAAACTATACAGAAAAGGCTGCATAGAAAAGATACCCCTATTTAATTGATTTGCATGTAGACTGCTTTGGTTTGTGTGCATTTGGACATGCGTGTCACTTTTCAGACGTGCCAGTTCATTAAGAGACCTAAGTCTCTTAATCAATCAAAACTGTATGACTTTAGCGTGCCTGCTCAATAAGACCAGCATGAAAAAAGCTGGCCTTGATGATTTGGGGACAAAGTGTTTGATCCCTTTAACCAATATTCACAGCCTGGGTGACATTGCCACATACATCAGGATATCAATCTCTAAAGCAATTTCTGCTCACCACAATTTACTGTAAGTAAAAATGTTTCCAACAATTTCATATTAATGGTGGAGTATGTTTGATAAATTTGATGTGTTCATCTGAGAATTTATATATTCACTTCACATCTGACTTCAGCAGTAAAGTGCTTGAACATTGAAACTTTTTTGAAAATGTTTCACATAAGTTGTTTGAACGAAAATCTAGGTGCATATACTTTTTGTTGCTACATCATCGATTTTAAAAGATAATCACAGTTTGTCAATTGATCGTCTAGGTGTCTGCTTCAAAATCTTAACGTTACAATAGATTTAAACTTTCAGAAAGGAGAAAGTAAGGTCATTCTTTTAGGATGCACATAAGAAATACAAGTGCTTCTCACTAAATTAGAATATCATCAAAAAGTTTATTTATTTCAGTTCTTCAATCCAAAAAGTGAATCTCATATATTATATAAAGTCATTACAGAGTGATCTATTTCACGTGTTTATTTCTGTTAATGTTGATGATTATGGCTTACAGCCAATGAAAATGCAAAAGTCATTATCTCAGTAAATTAGAATACTTTATAACAACAGCTTGAAAAATTATTTTAAAATCTGAAATGTTGGCCTACTGAAATGTATGTTCAGTTAATGCACTCACTACTTGGTCAGGGCTCCTTTTGCATCAATTACTGCATCAATGCGGCATGGCATGGAGTCGATCAGCCTGTGGCACTGCTGAGGAGTTATGGAAGCCCAGGTTGCTTTGATAGCAGCCTTCAGCTCGCCTGCATTGTTGGGTCTGGTGTTTCTCATCTTCCTATTGACAATACCCCTTAGATTCTCCATGGGGTTAAGGTCAGGCAAGCTTGCTGACCAATCAGTGATACTGGTGTTTTTAAACCAGGTATTGGTACTTTTGGCAGTATGGACAGGTGCCAAGTCCTGCTGGACAATGAAATTTCCATCTCCAAAAAGCTTGTCAGAAGAGGGAAGCATGAAGTGCTCTAACATTTCCTGGTAGACGGTTGCGCTGCCTTTGATCTTGATAAAACACAGTAAACCTGTAAGAACCCTGCTGGCATCACTGCATGGCCTCTCATCCCCCACCTGCATTACACTCAAAGTCACTTACTTCTCTGGGCCTTGTTGTGACCTCTCTCTGCTGCCAGCTCCATGCTGTGTGCCTCATGTCTGCTGTTTGCTCTGTGCATGCTCTGTTTGTGTGCATAGGGGGCGGCGCCGGCAACTCCTGTGTCTTATTGAGTCTGTATGCCTTGCTAAGGTTTTCACCTGCAATTACCATGAGGCTTCCTGTATTTAAGACTTCCCCACCCATTGGTGGGGGCCTGTGCAACTTACTCCCTCAGTCAGTTCTTAGCTGCTGAGGTGCCAGGCCCTGTCTCTGTTACTCTTATGTCCGCCACCCAGGGGGGCGTTGTACCCTGGTCTGTGTCCTGTGTTTGCCATCCAGTGGGGCCTCGTACTCTGGCCTATGTCCGCCACCCAGAGGGGCATCATACCCTGGCTTGTGTGCATGTCTCAGTGCCTTTCCCTGTTCCTGACTTTGTCTTAGCCTAGTCCTGTTCCTGTGTCTGTTTATATCCCTGCGTGTCTTACTTTGCTCTGCTTTTGGCTCTGCTCTCTGCGACCCTGCTTTGCTCCTTGCTCTGCATTCTGTGACCTTGCTCTGCTCTCTGTGGTTTTGCTCTGGGCCCTGCACTCTGTGTCTTGCTCTGCACTCTGACTTTGCTCTGCTCTCAGTTCTGCACTCTGTGGCTTTGCTCTCAGCTCTGCTCTCTGTGTCTTGCTCTGCACTCAGCTCTGCACTCTGACTTTGTTCTGCTCTCAGCTCTGCACTCTGTAACTTTGCTCTGCACTCTGACCTTGGTCTGCTCTCTGTGGCTTTGCTCTGTGGCTCCGCTCAGCTCTCGCTTTGTGGCTCCGCTCCTTGCGGTTCTACGTCTCTTGCTCTTTGCTCTGCCTCCTGCGTTTCTGCACTTGGCTCCGCCTCCTGCTCTTGGCTCTGCCTCCTGCATTTCTGCACATGGCTCCGCCTCCTGCTCTTGGCTCCGCCTCCTGCGTTTCTGCACGTGGCTCGCCTCCTGCATCTCTGTTCTTGGCTCTAGCTCCTGTGCTTTTGCTCGGCATCTGTTCTAGTGGTCTTTATCTACCTATTCTTAAGTCCTCCTGTCTGAACACGTTCTTACCTGTTTTACATACCAGCCTGCAGACCGGTCCCTACCGGTTCTTCCAGTATACCAGACTTGTCCTCCTGTCCTGCCAGAGAGCCACCCATACCTGCCTGCCAGAGAGCCAGCTGTGCTTGCCTGCCAGTGTCTCTGTAGTACCAGTACCTGCCTGCCAGAGAGCCAGCCGTGCCCGCCTGCCAGTGTCTCTGTTGTACCCATCTGCCTGCCTGTGTCCCAGCCGTGCCCGCATGCCAGAGTGCCAGCCGTGCTCGCTTGCCTGTCTATGTTCTGTTCCCCGGTGGGATCAGCAGCCACAGCTAGACACCACCCTGGAGTGGTACCTGGTAGCTTCCTATTGCACAAGTCTGACCTCACCATCAGAGGCTCCAGCGAACACCTAGGAAGCTACTTAGTTATGCCCCTTCCAGGGCCCCCCGCACGCCCGCACCAACCAGCCTGGGTGCGAGCGTGACAGTTTGCACAGGCCATGGTTCCCGCTGAGTCCTATGTGCCTTCCCTCTCGGAGCAAGATGAACTCTCTTGTTACCAGTATCGGTCCCCAAGGGAAATGTTTACCAAGTCTGAAATCCAGTCCTTCACTGCTCCACCCACAATTGTCATCTCTAATGAGCTGTTTGATCGACTTCAAGCCTGCGCTCCTAATGATAAATCCACCCCAGCAGATCCTCCATGCTACGATGGGGATCCAAAGCAATGTCGTGTGTTCTTGGAGCGGTGTTTGCGGTTTTTCAAGCGGCATGCTCCCTATTTCGCCACAGACCGGGTTAAAGTAGGTTTCTTAATGACCTACCTAACAGGAGATGCTTTGATGTGGCTCAACCCCCTCAGGGAAGCAGGGGACCCCATCACCTCAAATCTGCTGGCCTTCCTGGTGGTCTTCTGTAAAGTCTTCGATAAGCTTAGTACTGCATCTCCTGAAAAGTCTTCCCCTCCAAGCTCACAGAGACGGTCCAGACGAAAGAAACCTGTAGGTAAACCGTCGCTTCCGTCCATGACCATCCAAGACTCACCTGTTCCACAACCTGCTGAAGCAGCCACCCAAGCAAGATCCAAGAGGTCTAATAAAAGGGGGCTGGCAAATCTGTAGCCTGAATCTGGTGCTGAGATTGAAATACGGTATCCCTGTGTTGTGGATTCTGTTTGTGGGCTCCCTCTGGTGGTTACTGCTGGTACTGGGTGACTTTGGTGGGTTGCGGCCTTTGGTTTCCACCTGTCCATCAGAGGCTGGGTGTTTCCTATTTTACCTGGCCTTTCTGTCATTCCCTTGCCGGCTATCAATGTATTCAGATGTGCTCTGTTTGGTTCCTGCCTACCTGCTCCCAGATCTTTCAGGATAAGCTAAGTGCTGATTTTCAGTTGTTGGTTTTTTTGTCCAGCTTGCTTATTATGTCTCTATGCTAGCTGGTAGCTCTAGTGGACTGAGGTTCTCCCCATGTGCCATGAGTTGGCACATGGGTTCTTGTAATCTCAGGATGGTTTTTTGATTAGGGTTTTTTGCTGACTGCTCAGACCCCTTTTGTATCGTTCTGCTTTCTAGTTTACAGCGGGCCTCAATTTGCTGAACCTATATATATCATCTCTATGTGTGTGCCTTCCTCTCATTTCACCATCAATACATGTGGGGGGCAACTATTCCTTTTGGGGTTCATTCCTCTGGAGGCAAGTGAGGTCTTTATTTTCTCTGCAGTACTAGTTAGCTCTTAGGCTGGTGCGTGGCGTCTAGAACCAACGTAGGCACGCTCCCTGGCTATCTCTAGTTGCGTTTGTCAGGCGTAGGGCAGCGGTCAGCCCAGGTTCCATCACCCTAGAGCTCGTCCGATATTTTGTATTACTTTGCTTGTCCCTTGCTATCCCTAGCCATTGGGATTCATGACAGTATAGCCGGCCCACAAAGTGTTAATTGTTTGGGCTGAAGCAGGAGAAAAAGAAGTGTTTAAGGGAAATTTTTTTTTTTTTTTTCCTTCAGAGTTTTGCTGCCTAGCCCTTAATTGCTGTCTAGCTGCTTCTTACCTCCTCTTAACCCTTGAATGGCTCTGATATTAGCTGTTTAACATGGATGTCCAGAGTTTGGCTTCCAGCCTGAGTAATCTCGCGGCAAAAGTTCAAAACATACAGGATTTTGTTGTTCACACTCCCATGTCTGAACCTAGAATTCCTATTCCAGAGTTCTTTTCTGGAGATAGATCTACCTTCCTGAATTTCAGGAACAATTGTAAATTGTTTCTTTCTTTAAAATCTCGCTCCTCTGGAGACCCTGCTCAACAGGTCAAGATTGTAATATCTTTCCTGCGAGGCGACCCTCAGAATTGGGCATTTGCATTGGCACCAGGGGATCCTGCATTGCTCAATGTGGATGCGTTTTTTCTGGCATTGGGATTGCTCTATGAGGAACCCAACCTGGAGATTCAGGCTGAAAAGGCTTTATTAGCCCTCTCTCAGGGGTATGATGAAGCGGAAATATATTGTCAAAAATTTCGGAAATGGTCGGTGCTTACTCAGTGGAATGAGTGCGCCCTGGCTGCAAACTTCAGAAATGGTCTTTCCAAGGCCATTAAGGATATTATGGTGGGGTTCCCTACGCCTACAGGTCTGAATGAGTCGATGGCTATGGCCATTCAGATTGATCGGCGTTTACGGGAGCGCAAACCCGTGCACCAGTTGGCGGTGTCTTTTGAACAGGCACCTGAGACTATGCAATGTGATAGAATTCAGTCCAGAAGTGAACGGCAAAATTATAGGCGGAAAAATGGATTGTGTTTTTATTGTGGTGATTCAGCTCATGTTATATCAGCATGCTCTAAACGCACAAAAAGGGTTGATAAATCTTTTGCCATTGGTACTCTGCAGCTTAAGTTCATTTTGTCTGTGACTCTGATTTTTTCACTGTCTTCCATTTCCGTCGATGCCTATGTGGATTCGGGCGCTGCCCTGAGTCTTATGGATTGGTCATTTGCTAAACGCTGCGGTTTTAGTCTGGAACCTCTGGAAGTTCCTATTCCTCTGAAGGGAATTGACTCTACACCATTGGCTATGAATAAACCGCAGTATTGGACACAAGTGACCATGCGCATGACTCCCGTTCATCAGGAGGTGATTCGCTTCCTTGTACTGTATAATTTACATGATGTACTAGTGCTTGGTCTGCCATGGTTACAAACTCATAATCCTGTCCTGGACTGGAAAACAATGTCTGTGTTAAGCTGGGGATGTCAGGGGGTTTATGATTATGCACCTCCGATTTCAATCGCTTCATCTACTCCTTCTGAGATCCCTGCGTTTTTGTCTGACTATAGGGATGTTTTTGAGGAGCCTAAGCTCAATTCGCTCCCTCCGCATAGAGATTGTGACTGTGCTATAGAATTGATTCCTGGCAGTAAGTTCCCTAAGGGTCGTTTATTTAATCTGTCACTGCCAGAGCATACTGCTATGCGGAATTATATTAAGGAGTCCTTGGAAAAGGGACATATTCGTCCATCTTCGTCCCCTCTGGGAGCAGGTTTTTTTTTCGTGGCAAAAAAAGATGGTTCCCTGAGGCCTTGTATAGATTATCGCCTTCTGAATAAGATTACAGTCAAGTATCAGTATCCATTGCCATTATTGACTGATTTGTTTGCTCGCATTAAGGGGGCTAGGTGGTTCACTAAGATAGATCTTCGCGGTGCGTATAATCTGGTGCGGATAAAACAGGGTGATGAGTGGAAAACCGCATTTAATACGCCTGAGGGCCATTTTGAGTATTTGGTAATGCCTTTTGGACTCTCCAATGCTCCGTCAGTCTTTCAGTCCTTTATGCACAATATTTTCCGTGAATATCTGGATAAGTTTATGATTGTGTATTTGGATGATATTTTGGTGTTTTCTGATGACTGGGAGTCTCATGTTCTACAGGTCAGGAAGGTGTTTCAGGTTCTGCGGGCCAATTCTCTGTTTGTGAAGGGCTCAAAGTGTCTCTTCGGAGTCCAGAAGATTTCTTTTTTGGGGTACATTTTTTCTCCTTCTACTATTGAGATGGATCCCGTCAAGGTTCAGGCGATTTGTGACTGGACACAACCTACATCTGTTCAGAGCCTTCAGAAGTTCTTGGGGTTTGCTAATTTTTATCGTCGGTTCATTGCTAATTTTTCCAGTGTTGTTAAACCTTTGACTGATTTGACTAAAAAGGGTGCTGATGTTGCTGATTGGTCTCCTGCGGCCGTGGAGGCCTTTCAGGAACTTAAGCGCCGGTTTTCTTCTGCTCCTGTGTTGTGTCAACCAGATGTTTCACTTCCTTTTCAGGTTGAGGTTGATGCTTCCGAGATTGGAGCGGGGGCGGTTTTGTCACAGAGAAGTTCTAATGGCTCGGTGATGAAGCCATGTGCATTCTTCTCTAGAAAATTCTCGCCCACCGAGCGCAATTATGATGTGGGTAATCGGGAGCTTTTGGCCATGAAGTGGGCATTTGAGGAGTGGCGTCATTGGCTTGAGGGTGCTAAACATCGTGTGGTGGTCTTGACTGATCACAAGAATCTCATTTACCTTGAGTCTGCCAGGCGTTTGAATCCTAGACAGGCTCGTTGGTCGTTGTTTTTTTCTCGTTTCAATTTCGTGGTTTCATACCTGCCAGGTTCAAAGAATGTGAAGGCAGATGCTCTTTCCAGGAGTTTTGTGCCTGACTCTCCTGGAGACTCTGGGCCTACTGGTATCCTTAGGGATGGGGTAATATTGTCCGCCGCATCCCCAGACTTGCGACGTGCATTGCAGGAGTTTCAGGTGGATAAACCGGATCGTTGTCCACCAGAAAGACTGTTTGTTCCGGATGATTGGACCAGTAGAGTCATCTCCGAGGTCCATTCTTCTGTGTTGGCTGGTCATCCTGGAATATTTGGTACTAGAGACTTGGTGGCCAGGTCTTTTTGGTGGCCTTCCTTGTCTAGGGATGTGCGTACCTTTGTGCAGTCTTGTGAAGTGTGTGCTCGAGCTAAGCCTTGCTGTTCTCGGGCCAGTGGGTTGTTGTTATCCTTGCCCATCCCGAAGAGGCCTTGGACGCACATTTCCATGGATTTTATTTCTGATCTCCCGGTTTCACAGAAAATGTCCGTTATCTGGGTTGTGTGTGACCGCTTTTCTAAGATGGTTCATTTGGTGCCCTTGCCTAAGTTGCCTTCCTCCTCTGAGTTGGTCCCTTTATTTTTTCAGAACGTGGTTCGTTTGCATGGGATTCCGGAGAATATCGTTTCTGACAGGGGATCCCAGTTTGTGTCTAGATTTTGGCGGACGTTTTGTGCCAAGATGGGCATTGATTTGTCTTTCTCGTCTGCATTCCATCCTCAGACGAATGGCCAGACGGAGCGAACTAATCAGACCTTGGAAACTTATTTGAGGTGTTTTGTTTCTGCTGATCAAGATGACTGGGTTGCTTTTTTGCCACTGGCCGAATTTGCTCTTAATAAACGGGCTAGTTCTGCCACGTTGGTCTCTCCTTTTTTTTGTAATTCGGGGTTTCATCCTCGTTTTTCCTCTGGTCAGGTGGAGTCTTCGGATTGTCCTGGAGTGGACGTGGTGGTGGACAGGCTGCATCAGATTTGGAACCAGGTGGTGGACAATTTGAAGTTATCTCAGGAGAAGACTCAGCAGTTTGCTAATCGCCGTCGCCGCGTGGGTCCCCGACTTCTTGTTGGGGATTTGGTGTGGTTGTCTTCTCGTTTTGTCCCTATGAAGGTCTCTTCTCCTAAGTTCAAGCCTCGGTTCATCGGTCCTTATAGGATCTCGGAGATTCTTAACCCTGTATCTTTTCGTTTGGATCTCCCAGCATCGTTTGCTATTCATAATGTGTTCCATCGGTCGTTGTTGCGGAGGTATGAGGTGCCCGTTGTTCCTTCGGTTGAGCCTCCTGCTCCGGTGCTGGTGGAGGGAGAATTGGAGTATGTTGTTGAGAAGATCTTGGATTCTCGTGTTTCCAGACGCAAACTCCAGTATTTGGTTAAGTGGAAGGGTTATGGTCAGGAGGATAATTCCTGGGTGGTCGCCTCCGATGTTCATGCGACTGATTTGGTCTGCGCCTTCCATAGAGCTCACCCTGATCGCCCTGGGGGTTCTCGTGAGGGTTCGGTGACCCCTCCTCAAGGGGGGGGTACTGTTGTGGATTCTGTTTGTGGGCTCCCTCTGGTGGTTACTGCTGGTACTGGGTGACTTTGGTGGGTTGCGGCCTTTGGTTTCCACCTGTCCATCAGAGGCTGGGTGTTTCCTATTTTACCTGGCCTTTCTGTCATTCCCTTGCCGGCTATCAATGTATTCAGATGTGCTCTGTTTGGTTCCTGCCTACCTGCTCCCAGATCTTTCAGGATAAGCTAAGTGCTGATTTTCAGTTGTTGGTTTTTTTGTCCAGCTTGCTTATTATGTCTCTATGCTAGCTGGTAGCTCTAGTGGACTGAGGTTCTCCCCATGTGCCATGAGTTGGCACATGGGTTCTTGTAATCTCAGGATGGCTTTTTGATTAGGGTTTTTTGCTGACCGCTCAGACCCCTTTTGTATCGTTCTGCTTTCTAGTTTACAGCGGGCCTCAATTTGCTGAACCTATATATATCATCTCTATGTGTGTGCCTTCCTCTCATTTCACCGTCAATACATGTGGGGGGCAACTATTCCTTTTGGGGTTCATTCCTCTGGAGGCAAGTGAGGTCTTTATTTTCTCTGCAGTACTAGTTAGCTCTTAGGCTGGTGCGTGGCGTCTAGAACCAACGTAGGCACGCTCCCTGGCTATCTCTAGTTGCGTTTGTCAGGCGTAGGGCAGCGGTCAGCCCAGGTTCCATCACCCTAGAGCTCGTCCGATATTTTGTATTACTTTGCTTGTCCCTTGCTATCCCTAGCCATTAGGATTCATGACACCCTGTGGTTGTAAAGAACATTCAGATGGTCTCTGCCCTGTGAAGCCTGTACTCCAAAACCCTGGGCCAGTAGGAGAGTCCTGCCCCTGGCGAGAGTACTTCCTCTTCATCAAAGTTAATGACTGTTTCTTTGCTTCTGGGAGCTTTGGTGTGTTTAAGCCACCTGTCGTACGGAGTCAGTGTATGGTTTCCGTTCTACAGCTCCAGAACTTGGTGTGGGCGTTGTCTGATAATGGCCGTGCCCTGTTAAAGAGCAGACTATTCCTGCAAGGACAACTACAGCTCCAAGTTGGAGCCTTATACACGGAGAAGTTTGTTTTCCATATGCTGTCTGTTATGCCCATGGGTCATTCTGAGCCAAGGACTCTACCACCCGCTCTGGTCAAGAGTTCCAGTAAAGTGCTTCATTTGAACTTAGCCAGTCTTGAGAAGTGTCTGGTTCCCATGCGTTAAAAACACTCAGCAGTGTCATCTTCTTCAGCTGGTCTGCTAGTCGTCGAGTCAAGGTGTGCTGACGTCACCGAAGATGGGGAAACGGTGACGATGTCTCCACACATCTCCAGCGACTATACCAGTAAACAGTCATCAAGTCAAGCTGTGCTAACATCACCAAAGATGGGGAAGCGGTGACGATCTCTCCACACATCTCCAATGACTATATGTACCTGTAATCCATGCCTAGGAACATCCCCGCTGTTTGGACGATTTCTTCTGGATAACGGGCAGAAGATGGTTCCTATGTGGATACCTTCAGCGTCCTTGCGGCCGGCTGGTGATTTCAAAACAGAAGTTTGTTCACCTCAATTTTTCTCTGACCCGGTGGAGTTGTTGTTCTCCACACTCATCTCTAATGACTTTTCCTGTTTTCAGTATCCGAGAACTTCTCTGCTACCTGTTGGGCAAAAGTTGAACCCCGTGGGAGGGTTTCCAGTTTCCAAGTGTCTGGCTGGTGAAGATTTCAAAACAGAAGTTTGTTCACCTCAATTTTTCTGTGACCCGGTGGAGGTGTTTTTCTCCACACTCATCACCAATGACTTTTCTTGTGTTCCGTACCTAAGAACATCTCTGCTACCTGTCGGGCAACAGTTTAACCCTATGAGAAAGTTTCCAGTTTCCATGTGTCCGGCTGGTGAAGATGTTAAGACAGCAGCATTCAAGTCCCTGTTACCTATGTACCTGGGGGAGATGGTCCAGCTCATTGCGGAATCCAACCCTGTTGAGCACAAGAGACTTTGTTTTCTGAGATTCCTGGTGACCCACCTGCCTTATTCTACCCTGAAGATGTCATGTTGACCTGGACTGTGTGTGAACCTATTCTTCTTCTGCAAATCATCCTGGTGAGCTTGAAGAAAAGGGGCCGTAAAGGGGGGTACTGTAACAACCCTGCTGGCATCAATGCAAGGCCTCCCATCCCCCACCTGCATTACACTCAAACTCAATTACTTCTCTGGGCCTTGTTGTGACTTCTCTCTGCTGCCAGCTCCATGCTGTGTGTCTCATGTCTGCTGTTTGCTCTGTGCATGATCTGTCTGTGTGCATAGGGGGTGGCACCGGCAACTCCTGTGTCTTATTGAGTCTGTGCACCTTACTAAGGTGTCCCCAGCCAATTGCCATGAGGCTTCCTGTATTTAAGACTTCCCCACCCATTGGTGGGGGCCTGTGCAACTTACTCCCTCAGTCAGTTCTTAGCTGCTGAGGTGCCAGGCCCTGTCTCTGTTACTCTTATGTCCGCCACCCAGGGGGGCGTTGTACCCTGGTCTGTGTCCTGTGTTTGCCATCCAGTGGGGCCTCGTACCCTGGCCTATGTCCGCCACCCAGAGGGGCGTCGTACCCTGGCTTGTGTCCATGTCTCTGTGCCTTTCCCTGTTCCTGACTTTGTCTTAGCCTAGTCCTGTTCCTGTGTCCATTTATATCCCTGCATTGGTTTCCTTTCCCTGCTGTGCGTACTCTGTGTCTTGTTTTGCTCAGCTTTTGGCTCTGCTCTCTGCAACCCTGCTTTGCTCTTTGCTCTGCATTCTGTGACCTTGCTCTGCTCTCTGTGGTTTTGCTCTGGGCTCTGCACTCTGTGTCTTGCTCTGCACTCTGACTTTGCTCTGCACTCAGCTCTGCACTCTGACTTTGTTCTGCTCTCAGCTCTGCACTCTGTGGCTTTGCTCTCAGCTCTGCTCTCTGTAACTTTACTCTGCACTCTGACCTTGCTCTGCTCTCTGTGGCTTTGCTCTGTGGCTCCGCTCAGCTCTCGCTTTGTGGCTCCGGTCCTTGCAGTTCTACCTGGCTCCACTCCTTGCGGTTCTACGTCTCTTGGTCTTTGCTCCGCCTCCTGCGTTTATGCACGTGGCTCCGCCTCCTGCTCTTGCCTCCGCTGTTGTGAATTCTGCTCTTGGGCTCCCTCCTGTGGTTGTAAGTGGTAGCGCTGCTGTCTCTGAATCGCAGCATTTATCAGGTGTGTTCACTTTTTGCAAATCTGACTGGGCTATTTAGTCTTGCTTCACCCTTTAGTCAGTGCCAGTTGTCCATTGTTCCTGGAGGATTCACATCTCTGCCTGGTCTCTCCTGCTTTGCAGTTCTTTTCAACAAAGATAAGTTCTGGCCTTGATTTTTTGCTGTCCACATGCTGTGGCCTTATTGTTCAGTTCTTTTCCATGTTTTTTGTCTTGTCCAGCTTGGTCTTATAAGGATTTGTTTAGCCAAGCTGGTATCTCTGGAGATGCAGATATACCCTCCATATCTTTAGTTAGCTGTGGAGTTTTTGTATTTTCTGTGGTGGATATTTTCTAGTGTTTTAATACTGACCGCATAGTACTCTGTCCTATCCTTTCTATTTAGCTAGAAGTGGCCTCCTTTGCTAAATTCTGATTTCACTCTGTGTATGTTTTTTCCCTCTCCTCTCACAGTCAATATTTGTGGGGGGCTGCCTATCCTTTGGGAATTTTCTCTGAGGCAAGATAGTTTTCCCTTTTCTATCTTTAGGGGTAATTAGTCCTCCGGCTGTGTCGAGATGTCCAGGGAGTGCTAGGTACATTCCACGGCTACTTCTAGTTGCGGTGTTAAGTTCAGGGTCTGCTGTCAGTACAGGTACCACCTTCTCCCGAGTACGTCTCATGCTGCTCTTAGGCCACCAGATCATAACAGTACAACTGGCCAACAATGAGTTAACCGCATCTCAAAAGAAGGGAAGGAAAGTGCTGAGCCATTTTTTTTTCTGTAGTCTGTTGTGTTTTTTTTTCTTCCCTCTTTATCTCTGGGTGGCTCAGGAGTTCGGCGCTGGTATGGATGTTCAGGCATTGGCTTCTCGTGTGGATCAACTTGCTGCTAGAGTACAGTGTATTTCCGATTATATCGTTCAGACTCCGGTTCTAGAGCCTAGAATTCCAACTCCTGATTTGTTTTTTGGGGATAGGTCCAAATTTCTGAGCTTTAAAAATAACTGTAAACTGTTTTTTGCTCTGAAACCCCGTTCCTCTGGTGATCCCATCCAGCAGGTTAAAATTGTTATATCTCTGCTGCGTGGTGACCCCCAGGATTGGGCATTTGCCCTGGAACCTGGGAATCCGGCGTTGCTTAATGTAGACACCTTTTTTCAGGCGCTTGGGTTATTGTATGACGAACCTAATTCAGTGGATCATGCTGAGAAGACCTTGTTGGCCCTGTCTCAGGGTCACGAAGCTGCAGAATCATATTGCCAGAAGTTTAGAAAATGGTCTGTACTGACTAAATGGAATGAGGATGCCTTGGCGGCAATCTTCAGAAAGGGTCTTTCTGAATCCGTTAAAGATGTTATGGTGGGGTTCCCCACGCCTGCTGGTCTGAGTGATTCTATGTCTCTGGCCATTCAGATTGATCGGTGCTTGCGCGAGCGCAGAGTTGTGCACACTATGGCATTGTCTTCCGAGCGGAGTCCTGAGCCTATGCAGTGTGATAGGATTGTGTCTAGAGCTGAACGACAAGGATTCAGACGTCAGAATAGGTTGTGTTTTTACTGCGGCGATTCTGCTCATGTTATTTCTGATTGCCCTAAGCGTACCAAGAGAATCGCTAGTTCTGTTACCATCAGTACTGTACAACCTAAATTTCTGTTATCTGTGACCCTGATCTGCTCATTATCGTCATTTTCTGTCATGGCATTTGTGGATTCAGGCGCCGCTCTAAACTTAATGGACTTAGAATTTGCCAGACGTTGTGGTTTCCCCTTGCAGCCTTTGCTGAGTCCTATTCCTTTGAGGGGCATTGATGCTACACCGTTGGCTAAAAATAAACCTCAGTTTTGGACACAGCTGACCATGTACATGGCGCCAGCCCATCAGGAAGATTGTCGTTTTCTGGTGTTGCATAATTTGCATGACGCTATTGAGCTGGGTTTCCCATGGTTACAGGTGCATAATCCGGTATTAGATTGGAAATCTATGTCTGTGACTAGTTGGGGTTGTCAGGGGGTTCATGGTGATGTTACTTTGATGTCAATTGCCTCCTCCCCCTCTTCTGAAATTCCTGAGTTTTTGTCAGATTTCCAGGATGTATTCAATGAGCCCAAGTCCAGTTCCCTTCCACCGCATAGGGACTGTGATTGTGCTATTGACTTGATTCCAGGCTGTAAGTTCCCTAAGGGCCGACTTTTCAACCTGTCTGTGCCAGAACATACCGCCATGCGGAGCTATGTTAAGGAGTCCTTGGAGAAGGGGCATATTCGGCCATCTTCTTCACCATTGGGAGCAGGTTTTTTTTTGTTGTCAAAAAAGATGGCTCCTTGAGACCCTGTATTGATTATCGCCTCTTGAATAAGATCACGGTCAAATTCCAATACCCTTTGCCTTTGCTTTCTGATCTGTTTGCTAGGATTAAGGGGGCTAGTTGGTTTACTAAGATTGACCTTCGAGGGGCATATAATCTTGTTCGTATTAAGCAGGGTGACGAATGGAAAACTGCGTTTAATACGCCCGAAGGCCATTTTGAATACCTTGTGATGCCATTCGGGCTCTCTAATGCTCCATCTGTGTTTCTGTCCTTCATGCAAGATATATTTCGGAATTATCTTGATAAATTCATGATTGTATATTTGGATGATATTTAGATTTTTTCAGATGATTGGGAATCTCATGTGAAACAAGTCAGGATGGTATTTCAGATCCTTCGTGATAATGCCTTGTTTGTGAAGGGGTCTAAGTGCCTCTTTGGAGTACAGAAGATTTCTTTTTTGGGCTTCATTTTTTCTCCCTCATCTATAGAAATGGATCCGGTTAAGGTTCAGGCCATTCATGATTGGATCCAGCCCACATCCGTGAAGAGCCTTCAGAAATTTTTGGGCTTTGCTAATTTTTATCGCCGTTTCATTGCCAACTTCTCCAGTGTGGTTAAACCCCTGACCGATTTGACGAAGAAAGGCGCTGATGTGATGAATTGGTCCTCTGTGGCTGTTTCTGCCTTTCAGGAGCTTAAACGCCGATTTACTTCTGCCCCTGTGTTGCGTCAGCCGGATGTTTCTCTTCCTTTTCAGGTTGAGGTTGACGCTTCTGAGATTGGGGCAGAAGCCGTTTTGTCTCAGAGGAATTCTGATGGTTCCTTGATGAAACCGTGTGCCTTCTTTTCTCGAAAGTTTTCGCCTGCGGAACGCAATTATGATGTCGGCAATCGTGAGTTGTTGGCTATGAAGTGGGCATTTGAGGAGTGGCGACATTGGCTTGAGGGGGCCAAGCACCGTATTGTGGTCTTGACCGATCATAAGAATCTGATTTATCTCGAGTCTGCCAAACGGCTGAATCTTAGACAGGCTCGATGGTCCCTGTTTTTCTCCCGTTTAGATTTTGTGGTCTCGTATCTTCCAGGTTCTAAGAATGTTAAGGCTGATGCCCTCTCTAGGAGCTTTTTGCCTGATTCTCCTGGGATCCTTGAGCCGGTCGGTATTCTGAAGGAAGGGGTGATTCTTTCTGCCATCTCCCCTGATTTACGACGGGTTCTTCAGGAATTTCAGGCTGATAAACCTGACCACTGTCCAGTGGGGAAATTGTTTGTTCCTGACAGATGGACTAGTAAAGTGATTTCGGAGGTTCATTGTTCTGTGTTAGCTGGTCATCCGGGGATTTTTGGTACCAGAGATTTGGTTGGTAGGTCCTTTTGGTGGCCTTCTTTGTCATGGGATATGCGTTCTTTTGTGCAGTCCTGTAGGACTTGTGCGCGGGCCAAGCCTTGCTGTTCCCGCGCTAGTGGGTTGCTTTTGCCTTTGCCGGTCCCTGAGAGGCCTTGGACGCATATTTCTAGGGATTTTATTTCGGATCTTCCGGTTTCCCAGAGGATGTCAGTTATCTGGGTGGTTTGTGACCGGTTTTCTAAGATGGTTCATTTGGTACCTTTGCCTAAGTTGCCTTCCTCTTCTGATTTGGTTCCGTTGTTTTTTCAGCATGTGGTTCGTTTGCATGGCATTCCGGAGAATATTGTGTCCGATAGAGGTTCCCAGTTTGTTTCTAGGTTTTGGCGGGCCTTTTGTGCTAGGCTGGGCATTGATTTGTCTTTTTCTTCCGCATTTCATCCTCAGACAAATGGCCAAACCGAGCGAACTAATCAGACTTTGGAAACTTATTTGAGATGCTTTGTGTCTGCTGATCAGGATGATTGGGTGGCTTTCTTGCCATTGGCCGAGTTTGCCCTTAATAATCGGGCTAGTTCTGCTACCTTGGTTTCACCCTTCTTTTGTAACTCTGGTTTTCATCCTCGTTTTTCTTCGGGGCAGGTTGAGCCTTCTGATTGTCCTGGGGTGGACTCTGTGGTTGACAGGTTGCAGCAAATTTGGGCTCATGTTGTTGACAATTTGGTGTTGTCTCAGGAGGGGGCTCAGCGTTTTGCTGACCGTCGTCGGTGTGTTGGTTCCCGGCTTCGGGTTGGGGATTTGGTCTGGTTGTCTTCCCGTCATGTCCCTATGAAGGTTTCTTCCCCTAAGTTTAAGCCTCGGTTTATTGGCCCTTATAGGATTTCTGAGATTATCAATCCAGTGTCTTTTCATTTGGCCCTTCCAGCCTCTTTTTCCATCCATAATGTTTTTCATAGATCTTTGTTGCGGAAATATGTGGTGCCCGTTGTTCCCTCTGTTGATCCTCCTGCCCCGGAGTTGATTGATGGGGAGTTGGAGTATGTGATTGAGAAGATTTTGGATTCTCGTTTTTCGAGGCGGAAGCTTCAGTATCTTGTCAAATGGAAGGGTTATGGCCAGGAGGATAATTCTTGGGTTGTTGCCTCCGATGTTCATGCTGACGATTTGGTTCGTGCCTTTCATTTGGCTCGTCCGGATCGGCCTGGGGGCTCTGGTGAGGGTTCAATGACCCCTCCTCAAGGGGGGGGTACTGTTGTGAATTCTGCTCTTGGGCTCCCTCTTGTGGTTGTAAGTGGTAGCGCTGCTGTCTCTGAATCGCAGCATTTATCAGGTGTGTTCACTTTTTGCAAATCTGACTGGGCTATTTAGTCTTGCTTCACCCTTTAGTCAGTGCCAGTTGTCCATTGTTCCTGGAGGATTCACATCTCTGCCTGGTCTCTCCTGCTTTGCAGTTCTTTTTTACAAAGATAAGTTCTGGCTTTGATTTTTTGCTGTCCACATGCTGTGGCCTTATTGTTCAGTTCTTTTCCATGTTTTTTGTCTTGTCCAGCTTGGTCTGTATAAGGATTTGTTTAGCCAAGCTGGTATCTCTGGAGATGCAGATATACCCTCCATATCTTTAGTTAGCTGTGGAGTTTTTGTATTTTCTGTGGTGGATATTTTCTAGTGTTTTAATACTGACCGCATAGTACTCTGTCCTATCCTTTCTATTTAGCTAGAAGTGGCCTCCTTTGCTAAATTCTGATTTCACTCTGTGTATGTTTTTTCCCTCTCCTCTCACAGTCAATATTTGTGGGGGGCTGCCTATCCTTTGGGAATTTTCTCTGAGGCAAGATAGTTTTCCCTTTTCTATCTTTAGGGGTAATTAGTCCTCCGGCTGTGTCGAGATGTCCAGGGAGTGCTAGGTACATTCCACGGCTACTTCTAGTTGCGGTGTTAAGTTCAGGGTCTGCGGTCAGTACAGGTACCACCTTCTCCAGAGTACGTCTCAAGCTGCTCTTAGGCCACCAGATCATAACACTCCGCCTCCTGCGTTTCTGCACGTTTCTCCTCCTCCTGGATCCGCCTCCTGCATGTCTGTTCTTGGCTCTAGCTCCTGTGCTTTCGCTCTGCATCTGCTCTTGCGGTCTTTTTCTACCTATTCTTAAGTCCTCCTGTCTGAACAGGTTCTTACCTGTTTTACATACCAGCCTGCAGACTGGTCCCTACCGGTTCTTCCAGTGTACCAGCCTTGTCCTCCTGTCCTGCCAGGGAGCCACCTGTACCTGCCTGCCAGAGAGCCAGCCGTGCCCACCTGCCAGTGTCTCTGTAGTACCCGTACCTGCCTGCCAGTGAGCCGGCCATGCCTGCCTGCCAGTGTCTCTGTTGTACCCATACGCCTGTGTCCCAGCCGTGCCCGCTTGCCTGTCTATGTTCCATTTCCCCGGTGGGATCAGCAGCCACAGCCAGACACCACCCTGGAGTGGTACCTGGTAGCTTCCTATTGCACAAGTCTGACCTCACGATCAGAGGCTCCAGCGAACACCTAGGAAGCTACTTAGTTACACCCCTTCCAGGGAAGTTTGGTCTGTCATCCAGTGTGGCCACACCCGCGCACACCAGCGCCAACCAGTCTGGGCACGATCGTGACAGAACCTACTCCACCATGTAAGTTGCTTCACATGCCCATCATTCTTATATATATGCATATTAATAAAGGGCCCCCTGAGGAAGCGAGACTGTGGGTATGCGAAACGCGCGTCGGGGTTTGTGGCCGTGGTTGGAACGTGACTTGCACATACTCATGGGTAATTATTACCTTTATTAATATGCGTATAAATAAGAATGATGGGCATGTGAAGCAACTTACATGGTGGAGTTGTCATTTAAGCAGGAGCAACGGAGGTTGCAATCTGTTACATTGTACTGATTAGGCACATCATCACCTGTTTAGATCTGCTATTTGAAATACAAATGATCAATGTTCTGCCTCGCACGTTCCTTTCCTTGGTCATTTAAACACACATTTTGGATTTATTCACAGATGTACTGTATGAGACCCATGTAATTTATAATGATATGATTTTATATCTATTGAGTATTTAATAATAAAAAAATTATTTTGCTTTATTTATTGGTATTTCTGACTCTATGTCCTCCTTAATTTAAATTGATTAATGAGTCACCATTTTGCATGGGAATATTATACTTTCTGGTATTAAGATTAAAATCACACTAGACCTCAAGCAGCTTGGATTGTGTCCTCTCCACTCTTCCTTCAGACTCTGGGACCTTGATTTCCAAATGAAATGCAAAATTTTCTTTAATCTGAAAACAACACCTTAGACCACTGAGCAACAGTCCAGTTCTTTTTCTCCTTGGCCGAGATAACACATTTCTGGTGTTGTCTATTGGTCATGAGTGGCTTGACAATAGGAATGCGACACTTGTAGCCCATGTCCTGTATATATCTGTGTGTGGTGGCTCTTGAATCAATGACTCCAGCAGCAGTCCACTCTTTGTGAATCTTCCCCCCAATGTTTGAATGGCCTTTTCTTAACAATCCTTTCAAGGCTGCGGTTATCTCAGTTGCTTGTGCATCTCTTTCTACCAAACTTTTTCCTTCCACTCAACTTTCCATGAATATGCTTGGATACAGCACTCCGTGAACAGCCAGCTTCTTTAGCAATGACCTTTTGTGGCTCACCCTCCTACAGATCTACAGATGTCAATGACTGCCTTCTGGACATCTGTCGTCAGCAGTCTTCCCCATGATTGTGTAACCTACTGAAACAGACTAAGGGACCTTTTTAAACACTAAGGAAGCCTTTGCAGGAGTTTTTTTTGTTAATTATTCTAATTTACTGAGATAATGACTTTTCCACTGACTGTTACCCATAATCATCAACATTAACAAAAATAAAAACTTGAAATAGATCACTCTGTTTGTAATGACTCCATATAATATGTGAGTTTCACTTTTTGCATTGAAGACCTAAAATAAATCAACTTTTTGACGATATTCTAATTTAGTGAGAAGCACTTGTATATTTGTTACCCATTCCTTCACAGTAAAACACTTCATGACAGAGATGTTCATAAAATTTCAACAAAACTTTTATTTCCCCTTTGCGTGGCCTCCAGCTGAAGGTAACCTGAAAGGTTTCTTCTGAAGCAAAACAGAATAAATCATTTTGGTATTCATGAAGGCCTCGAATATTTCTGCTGAACAAACACTTAGCAGGGGTCGGATGCACGTCTGGACTATCAGCTACGGATAGGAAGAAAATTGATTATTTTGTGAAATGCACTTGACTAAAGCAACATGATATGCTAAAAAGCAGCAATAATTTTAGGTATTTTATTTATTAAGCCCCAGTATTCTGATTTTATATTTTGCTAGTTGAAAATAATCATAGACTTTGTATGTTATTCCCATGTTTGTGTGTTTTGTCAAAGGATTCTAAACTCCAAAAAATTATTGTATATTACTTCACATGCAGTTAGTTGGCTGTCATATGTAAAAATAAAAAGGTACAATTTGATCTACAACTGTTGATGCTCATGCAACAGACAAAGGCAGCAGAGTGCCTGGGGGCAAATGGATCCATTTATCTAACCTCCTGATGAGCCGTGTGGTGAAACGCGTAGAGGTCACATGACATGTATCGGATAAGTACCCCTCTGATTTGATTATCATGTGTTATTTTACATCTCACTGATATGTCTAAGCATGGTCTATATTCTATGGACTTGGTTTTTGAATTTCATTTAATTTCGTACTGGAATATCTGGTGATATTTATAGATATTTAATCAGTGGAGAGTTAGATATTGCATATATTATTTGATCATTTGTATTATATTGGCACCCACATGCAATCTGTCTCCACATATTGCATTTTTTCAACCTGTGGGCTATTGGTTTATTAGGGCCTTTGAGGGATAGCCATCGTGGTGCGGGGGCGCCATATCCACTGACAAGTAGGGTGCCAACCTCCGCTGTGTAGGCAGGGCGCAGTGTACGTTCAGTACGGAGGGGTCTTTTGTATTTGGTATTTATCTTTTTTTCATCACTGTGCATGACAGGTCATTATCCCTGACCATAGTATTATTTTTCTTCCCCCCTTTTTTGCGCTGTCCCTTCAGCAATTAGTGTGACTGTGTTTGTCCTCTTTGGACATCCTGGGTGTATATTCATCACTTACAAGGAGGGACGCATAAGACATCAGGGTCAGCCATCGTTGAGCGGGGGCGCCATTCTCTTAATTTTCAATAGGGTGCCAACCTCCGCTGGTAGGCAGGGGTTATTTTCAGGGATCATTGTTAGGGTGGACCTAGTATGCACCTTTTGTATGGTGTGTGTTATTATGTGTTGTTTGTCTCCTTTTTATGATTTAATAATAAAGGAAAACATTTTTATCTGTCTTTAATGAGGTTTTTTATGATAATTTCGTTGAATATAGCCTTGTACACAATAGATTTTTTCAGTAATTTTCTTCTACAATTCCTCAGACCTAGGGTAAACTGCAACTTTTTGTAACTCTACCGATTTATTATAACTATTAATTTTCAGCTGTAGTCAACCCAATTGCATAAAATTCAATGTATTACTTTAGACTACAGCTGTAGCTAAATAATTAGAATAAATTAGTAGCACTATAAAAAGTGTCAGTGTCGAATAGGCTAAATTTCTGAACCATAAATATTCATTAGTTTAGTCTAAGCTTGGACTGGCCACAGGAGGACTGGTGAATCCCTGGTGGGCCCCTGTACAAGAGCAAGTCACTAATTCCCCTAAATAAGTAGTAATTGGCTCTGCACACTTAATGTAACATGTACAAAAAAGCAGCACCTCATCACATTAATGTATTAAACTATCCAATTTATTATTATATAGACGCATAGGCAAATTTGTGAAAAAGGGTCAATAAATATTCCATATTGCTGAACAGTTGGCCTCCAGAATTAATATCATTGTTGGGGCATTTGCACCTCAGTCTAGTACTGGCTTAGTTCCTTATAAAATCCAACAGACAGATAGAAGCTGCTCTGAAGGTGACAGATTGCCCACTAGCTTTCTGGTGTCTTGTGTAAGAACAGAATATGAGCTCTTTGCTTTACAACATCTCATCATAGCACAGCTGCTGATGCATTTCTAACAATTCACAAGTAATTGTTGAGCATAAAATTCATTAGCTCAGTCCCTTACATGGTGAAATCTAACAGACAGACAGAAATAGTTGAAGATTGCAGTAAGGCTTCCAGACTACTGTTTTTTATAGAGCTGGGTTTTTATATAGGTGCAGTGGTTGCACATATGGTTTGTCCACCTCTGACTTGAGATCTCCATGCAAGGACTCGAGGTATGTCAGCACTAAACAGGATGCAGGTAATAACAAAATATAAATGACAGTAGCTGGGGCTGAAAAAATAAAAATTTTCCTACAGTGCACCAACCTATTTTGGACAATTCTTGTTATACTGTATTTGGACTTTGGAGCTGAGATGCACCAATGGGCTCATGAGAATCTGGTTAAGCTCAACGGAACTGTTGGTTTTTATGCCATGTCTCATCTGGTGTGACTCAAAGTCAATGGTTCAAATGAGAACATGGCATGGACACATGAAGCATGGACAGATGAAGTTGATGCAGAAAATGTATCCCGTTGGAGCTATGTAGGCCATAGAGACTGGGTAGCCAAGATCCATAAAATGGATGAGAATAGAACATACTCTGAGTCTCACAGACCGGAGGCACAGATCCATTTTTAAAATTAATGTCTATATGGATAAATGGAAATCCTTGGCTCTGTGTACTGTCTACATTTTTCTCGGATCACACAGATATCCGAATGTAGTTTAATTTATCTTTGCCATACTTTACATAAGGTTCATGCAGAGTCAAACTGATGTGGCCCTGAAAAATCATTATTAGCATAAAATGTCAGTGTTTGATTGAGGAAGAACATTATCTAAAGAACCAATCTGTGAAAGGTATTTATAGCTAATGGCCTGTTAGCACACAATGACATTTCAAACCAAGTACAGGTGCTTGGTGCACCCTTGGCCATCTATCTCTGGGCCCCTCTCTCTTGATAGCTCTGCTTTTACAGGAATGCGAGAAGGGCAGAGGTAAATGGAAAACAAGTAGGTGATAGGTGCACTGAACTGTTTGGCAAGGCCAATTAAATTAGCACTGAGCCCAGATGGTTGGCTTGACCAGTCATTTTGTTCTAACAGACAATTTAGCAAACAATTATTAAGCGATAATCATAGTTAGAGATTGCTTTTTTAGGCCTGTGTGCACAGTATAACGAATCAGAGGTCTGTAGTGTTGATTATAGATGAGCGAATATTTCAATGTTCAATTCGGATTATGTTCGCAGAATTTGCAATATTCGCAGATTAATTTGACGAATATTCGCTGAACAACATTATAGTCAATGGGAGGCAAAAAGAAACACATGCACAACACGTTAGAACGGCCCCAAATGCTGTCAAAACACATCAAATGAAGGACAGACACCAGGAAAGTGGCTTAAATTCATTCACAGTACAAACTGCAGCATGAAACTGCAGCAATCAGCCAGGCATGAGGTAACTGGGTCTGGGACAGCATTTAAAGCTTTCCAATGAACGTCACAGTAAGATGAGGTGGGTGAGGGATCGGTGTAGGGCCCCTTTGCTGGAAGCCCTGACACCATATGCAACACCTCTACCTGCTTTCATGCTGAGCCACACTCAGGTGGCACAAATATCAGTTTTCTAGACTACCATTGTCAGAAAAATTTAGGGATAGTAACATGGGTAGTTGAGTACAAGGAAGTGGAGGCCTGACGGTCTTGGAGGCCTACTGCTACAGGCAACACACATGAAGGCGACCCAACCAGGAGTCTGCACATTTGCAAAAATTAGTGGCAGACACCAACAAAGTGGCATCAATCGCAATAAAGTAGAATTAGTATAGCGGGGACCAATACCTCGTCCAGTACAGCCAACCCAGCAGATGGAGACTGTAAGGGGCAAAGTGGTGGAATCACTGTTCCGTATCCCTCTGAAAGCCTAGAAGGGGCGTAACTAGGTGACCTACCAAATCCCTACTCGGACAAGTGGCAGCAAGTCAAAACTGCGAACCAAGGAGGTACAAAGAGGTGGCACCAGGTGCTACTCCATGGTTGACCTACAGCTGACCCCCTACAGCGGGTAAGCTGCTAAGGCCCAAAGGAGGGATGAAAAATGCAGACAGGCACTGTAAGGACTCTGGAAACACGGGTGCAGACGGGACTGGCTGAGGAACAGAAAAGCAGTGGCAGGTGCGGTCTGGACTGGGTGTTAGACAGATGGGTGCTGGCAGGAGCGATCTGGACAAGCCGATGGACAGAATAATGCAGACAGGTACGGGCAAACAGGCACAGACAGGTAAGAGCAGATGGGTACAGGGTAGACAAGCAGACAGATGGACCTATGGAACCTGACAACTAGCAAGCATGCAAGGCAAATTAACAACATAGCTCAGGCACCTCCATATTGGAGGAGAAGATTTAAATAGAAGGTGTCGCCCAGCTATAGGTTGGGAATACCTTAGTTTGATGCAGGCAGTCCCTTTAGGAGGTAGGGAGTGCCCACGTGCGCCCTCTAAGCATAGTTCCTGGTCCTACAACTGAACCTTGGTGGACACTGATACATAGGGGGCGAGATGAGGAGGTGGTGTGTCAGTGGGAGACACTGAATGTCCTGTCTGGTAGCTCTGAGGAGATCCTACAATGGACCATGTCTGTAATGTTAACAGATCAGAATGTCTGTAGTAAGAGGGAATTGTCCAGTGTGTCAAAGACAGATGCCAGGTCCACGAGAAGGAGGAGGACAAACTCGCTTCGCTTTCATTTGGCAGTTAGAAGGATGTTGGTGACTTTAGTCAGGGCAGTTTCAGCATAATGGGGCAGTTTGAAGTCAGATTGTACATGGTCAAAAATAAAGCAAGAGGAGAGGTGGGAGGACAGTTCAAAATGGATATGTTCCAGTAGTTTGGTGGCGTATGGGAGAAATTATATGGGGCGATAGGTAGACATAGAGGATGGGTCAAGGGTGTGGTTTTTGAGGATGGGTGTGATCGAGGTATGTTTCAATCAGGATGGAAGACACAAGTTGTTAGTGACAGGTTGAAGAGGTGGGTTATGCTTGTGATGAAGACTGTGGTAAAGTTTGGAATGAGGTGGGAAGTTATTGTGTCACATTCACAATTGGTGAGGCAAAGTATTCAGATAGGAGGAGAGGGAGGGGGAACTGGTGGATGCAGGAAAAAATTGAAAGTACTGAATAGCTGTTTAGGGTTGTGAGACAGGTATGATATGAGGGATGAGAAGTTGTTTTGTTTTGCTGCAGCCAGTATTTGCTCAGCATTTTACAACTTCTGTTACTGGACCAGCAACTCTGCTCCTTTTCTTTGGCAGCCATACAATGGTATGCTTTGTAGATGAGGGCCAGAAGAACATGTGCTCTAGTAGATGGCAAGCGCTGCATCAAGTGGATCCTCTTCCTCCACCTTATCACACACAGTACAGTCCTCAGTGATGCCACCCCAATTAACCTTTTTTTCTCCCACATCACAACTCTCCAAGCGCCCAACTGACAGTTGGTAACCACAGATGGGCCATTCTGCTGAGCTGTTCACACATTCTATTCCATAGGTATCAGAGGTCTGCTCTAAACATTCACAGAGTCAAGAGGAGGAAATCATCTGCACCGATGGTCAATTTTTTTCTGACATATCTATAGCCGGACAAATTTTTGTACAAGTATAAACCAAACCCTCTTCAACAGACATTAACCCCTTTGAGTGAAGGCGATCCAATTGTGACAAGACTCAGATATTTGAGGGGCCCACATACTGTACTGTGCTGTCAAAGCAGGAAGAGGAGGAGGGTGACTCCCATGGCAAGGAGTGGTAGAGCATAGAGGATGACTATGAGGTAGTAGATCACACTTGTTGTAAACCCAGAGGCATGCAGCTCATTAGCTCAGCAGAGGATGAGGAGGATAAAGATGAGGAGGTTATGTACACACAGAGTTATGCAATCATGACAACCAATGCATCCTGAGGCCCAACTCTGACAGTGGACAGCAGCGTTCACGGTTCTGCAGTTGACTAGATTGGATCTTTTTTTCAGATTGGCAAATATCTTAAAAATCATGTTATCTGTCAACTTTTTAAAAAACAGCCTAGTAGAGTAAAAGAAAGAAATCATTTCAGTACTACTGTACATGCATGACCTTCCACATGCGTGATCAATATGCGTTAATCTGGGAATGTTATTGTGCTAAAATGCAGACTAGTGGGTCTCGCCAAACACCGTCCACCCCATCAACCACATCTTCTGATTCTCCCTCCTCCCTCACCGTGGCAAGTGTTGTCACAGAGGTCTCTGGCCGAAGAACCTACACTTGTTTACCCACTATTGTTAGGGTGATTGGTAGCCTATCAACTGATACGGAATTGGACATGCCTGCTGTTTTTGACTGATCTTACCTACCAAGCACATCCCATATTTCTCAATCCACCGTAACATCCCCACCTGCACCTCTCTCACAGTACAGCAGCTTGCTGTATTCACCCTACTCCACAATGTGTCAGACTCGGCACAGCAGCAAACTCTCGTTTCTGCAGTTGTGCTCACATAAAAGATTCTTCACTCCTACACATGGCACAGTTAACAGTTTGAATTTCACAATCTTCAATCTACTAATAATAATAAACTTTATTTATAAACTCACTGGCCACTTTATTAGGTACACCATGCTAGTAACGGGTTGGACCCCTTTTGCCTTCAGAACTGCCTCAATTCTTCGTGGCATAGATTCAACAAGGTGCTGGAAGCATTCCTCAGAGATTTTGGTCCATATTGACATGATGGCATCACACAGTTGCCGCAGATTTGTCGGCTGCACATCCCTGATGCGAATCTCCCGTTCCACCACATCCCAAAGATTTCATGTTGTTTACGCCAAATTCTGACCCTACCATCTGAATGTCGCAGCAGAAATCGAGACTCATCAGACCAAGCAACGTTTTTCCAATCTTCTACTGTCCAATTTCGATGAGCTTGTGCAAATTGTAGCCTCAGTTTCCTGTTCTTAGCTGAAAGGAGTGGTACCCGGTGTGGTCTTCTGCTGCTGTAGCCCATCTGCCTCAAAGTTCGACGCACTGTGCGTTCAGAGATGCTCTTAGGCCTACCTTGGTTGTAACGGGTGGCGATTTGAGTCACTGTTGCCTTTCTATCAGCTCGAACCAGTCTGCCCATTCTCCTCTGACCTCTGGCATCAACAAGGCATTTCCGCCCACAGAACTGCCGCTCACTGGATTTTTTTCTTTTTCGGACCATTCTCTGTAAACCCTAGAGATGGTTGTGCGTGAAAATCCCAGTAGATCAGCAGTTTCTGAAATACTCAGACCAGCCCTTCTGGCACCAACAACCATGCCACGTTCAAAGGCACTCAAATCACCTTTCTTCCCCACACTGATGCTCGGTTTGAACTGCAGGAGATTGTCTTGACCATGTCTACATGCCTAAATGCATTGAGTTGCCGCCATGTGATTGGCTGATTAGAAATTAAGTGTTAACAAGAAGTTGGACAGGTGTACCTAATAAAGTGGCCAGTGAGTGTATATCACAAACACATTACGCATAGCTTTACGAGTCAGCAGTTCACATAAAACAGTCAAAAGTTACCAAATTTAAAATAATCAAACCATTCAATAAAAAATAACTATGACCCTGCTCTTCAGAGCCTACAATCTACAACTAGGTGGTTGTGACAACAATTACAGGTGCTTATTTACAATGATGGTACAACCACCTAACTGATGGGGTTGGTCGGACTTAAATAGCAGTTTGAGCAGGAAGACAGGACACTTGGCGGGGACCAAGCTTGTGAGTAGTAAGACGGTTAACTCCCTCTTCACGGACCTGTGCCTATACCCCTAGCTAGCCAGACTGCCGATGCTTCCTACCCTCAGTACACAGAGACTTCCTCACTGGGTAGTGATCAGGATAAAGTACAGATCTTCACTCTGCTCACCACCACGGAGGCACCGCTTAGTCCCATCCTTGCGGTGCCTGCTGAGGACCGACCCGTGCCTGTGTCCGCTGGACTGTGTGCTCCTACTGCGGCCTTGCTCACTGAACTCTCTGCTGCTGTTTCCACCTACCATCACCCCTGCCTCACCGTGCCCACGGATCAGGAGATCGCGTGCCGAAGAACCCGGGGGATTTGTCATTGCAAGGAGAAAGTGCATCGCTCATCTGCAGGACCGGATCGGAGACTGTTGTGGATTCTGTTTGTGGGCTCCCTCTGGTGGTTACTGCTGGTACTGGGTGACTTTGGTGGGTTGCGGCCTTTGGTTTCCACCTGTCCATCAGAGGCTGGGTGTTTCCTATTTTACCTGGCCTTTCTGTCATTTCCTTGCCGGCTATCAATGTATTCAGATGTGCTCTGTTTGGTTCCTGCCTACCTGCTCCCAGATCTTTCAGGATAAGCTAAGTGCTGATTTTCAGTTGTTTGGTTTTTTTGTCCAGCTTGCTTATTATGTCTCTATGCTAGCTGGTAGCTCTAGTGGACTGAGGTTCTCCCCATGTGCCATGAGTTGGCACATGGGTTCTTGTAATCTCAGGATGGTTTTTTGATTAGGGTTTTTTGCTGACCGCTCAGTCCCCTTTTGTATCGTTCTGCTTTCTAGCTTACAGCGGGCCTCAATTTGCTAAATCTATATATATCATCTCTATGTGTGTGCCTTCCTCTCATTTCACCGTCAATACATGTGAGGGGGCAACTATATCTTTTGGGGTTCATTCCTCAGGAGGCAAGTGAGGTCTTTATTTTCTCTGCAGTACTAGTTAGCTCTTAGGCTGGTGCGTGGCGTCTAGAACCAACGTAGGCACGTTCCCTGGCTATCTCTAGTTGCGTTTGTCAGGCGTAGGGCAGCGGTCAGCCCAGGTTCCATCACCCTAGAGCTCGTCCGTTATTTATTTGTACTTTGCTTGTCCTGTGCTATCCCTAGCCATTGGGGATTCATGACAGTATAGCCGGCCCACAAAGTGTTAATTGTTTGGGCTGAAGCAGGAGAAAAAGAAGTGTTTAAGGGAATTTTTATTTTTTTTTCCCCTTCAGAGTTTTGCTGCCTAGCCCTTAATTGCTGTCTAGCTGCTTCTTATCTCCTCTTAACCCTTGAATGGCTCTGATCTTAGCTGTTTAACATGGATGTCCAGAGTTTGGCTTCCAGCCTGAGTAATCTCGCGGCAAAAGTTCAAAACATACAGGATTTTGTTGTTCACACTCCCATGTCTGAACCTAGAATTCCTATTCCAGAGTTCTTCTCTGGAGATAGATCTACCTTCCTGAATTTCAGGAACAATTGTAAATTGTTTCTTTCTTTAAAATCTCGCTCCTCTGGAGACCCTGCTCAACAGGTCAGGATTGTAATATCTTTCCTGCGGGGCGACCCTCAGAATTGGGCATTTGCATTGGCACCAGGGGATCCTGCATTGCTCAGTGTGGATGCGTTTTTTCTGGCATTGGGATTGCTCTATGAGGAACCCAACCTGGAGATTCAGGCTGAAAAGACTTTATTAGCCCTATCTCAGGGGCATGATGAAGCGGAAATATATTGTCAAAAATTTCGGAAATGGTCGGTGCTTACTCAGTGGAATGAGTGCGCCCTGGCTGCAAACTTCAGAAATGGTCTTTCTGAGGCCATTAAGGATATTATGGTGGGGTTCCCTACGCCTACAGGTCTGAATGAGTCTATGGCTATGGCCATTCAGATTGATCGGCGTTTGCGGGAGCGCAAACCCGTGCACCAGTTGGCGGTGTCTTCTGAACAGGCACCTGAGACTATGCAATGTGATAGAATTCAGTCCAGAAGTGAACGGCAAAATTATAGGCGGAAAAATGGATTGTGTTTTTATTGTGGTGATTCAGCTCATGTTATATCAGCATGCTCTAAACGCACAAAAAAGCTTGATAAATCTTTTGCCATTGGTACTCTGCAGCCTAAGTTCATTTTGTCTGTAACTCTGATTTTTTCACTGTCTTCCATTTCCGTTGATGCCTATGTGGATTCGGGCGCTGCCCTGAGTCTTATGGATTAGTCATTTGCTAAACGCTGCGGTTTTAGTCTGGAGCCTCTGGAAGTCCCTATTCCTCTGAAGGGAATTGACTCTACACCATTGGCTATGAATAAACCGCAGTATTGGACACAAGTGACCATGCGCATGACTCCCGTTCATCAGGAGGTGATTCGCTTCCTTGTACTGTATAATTTACATGATGTACTAGTGCTGGGTCTGCCATGGTTACAAACTCATAATCCTGTCCTGGACTGGAAAACAATGTCTGTGTTAAGCTGGGGATGTCAGGGGGTTCATGATGATGAACCTCCGATTTCTATCGCTTCATCTACTCCTTCTGAGATCCCTGAGTTTTTGTCTGACTATAGGGATGTTTTCGAGGAGCCTAAGCTCAATTCGCTCCCTCCTCATAGAGATTGTGACTGTGCTATAGAATTGATTCCTGGCAGTAAGTTCCCTAAGGGTCGTTTATTTAATCTGCCACTGCCAGAGCATACTGCTATGCGGAATTATATTAAGGAGTCCTTGGAAAAGGGACATATTCGTCCATCTTTGTCCCCTCTGGGAGCAGGTTTTTTTTTCGTGGCAAAAAAAGATGGTTCCCTGAGGCCTTGTATAGATTATCGCCTTCTGAATAAGATTACAGTCAAATATCAGTATCCATTGCCATTATTGACTGACTTGTTTGCTCGCATTAAGGGGGCTAGGTGGTTCACTAAGATAGATCTTCGCGGTGCGTATAATCTGGTGCGGATAAAACAAGGTGATGAGTGGAAAACCGCATTTAATACGCCTGAGGGCCATTTTGAGTATTTGGTAATGCCTTTTGGACTCTCCAATGCTCCGTCAGTCTTTCAGTCCTTTATGCACAATATTTTCCGTGAATATCTGGATAAGTTTATGATTGTGTATTTGGATGATATTTTGGTGTTTTCTGATGACTGGGAGTCTCATGTTCTACAGGTCAGGAAGGTGTTTCAGGTTCTGCGGGCCAATTCTCTGTTTGTGAAGGGCTCAAAGTGTCTCTTCGGAGTCCAGAAGATTTCTTTTTTGGGGTACATTTTTTCTCCTTCTACTATTGAGATGGATCCCGTTAAGGTTCAGGCAATTTGTGACTGGACACAACCTACATCTGTTAAGAGCCTACAGAAGTTCTTGGGGTTTGCTAATTTTTATCGTCGGTTCATTGCAAATTTTTCCAGTATTGTTAAACCTTTGATTTAACTAAAAAGGGTGCTGATGTTGTTAATTGGTCTCCTGCGGCTGTGGGGGCCTTTCAGGAACTTAAGCGCCGGTTTTCTTCTGCTCCTGTGTTGTGTCAACCAGATGTTTCACTTCCTTTTCAGGTTGAGGTTGATGCTTCCGAGATTGGAGCGGGGGCGGTTTTGTCACAGAGAAGTTCTGATGGCTCGGTGATGAAGCCATGTGCATTCTTCTCTAGAAAATTCTCGCCCGCCGAGCGCAATTATGATGTGGGTAATCGGGAGCTTTTGGCCATGAAGTGGGCATTTGAGGAGTGGCGTCATTGGCTTGAGGGTGCTAAACATCGTGTGGTGGTCTTGACTGATCACAAGAATCTCATTTACCTTGAGTCTGCCAGGCGTTTGAATCCTAGACAGGCTCGTTGGTCGTTGTTTTTTTCTCGTTTCAATTTCGTGGTTTCATACCTGCCAGGTTCAAAGAATGTGAAGGCAGATGCTCTTTCCAGGAGTTTTGTGCCTGACTCTCCTGGAGACTCTGGGCCTACTGGTATCCTTAGGGATGGGGTAATATTGTCCGCCGTATCCCCAGACTTGCGACGTGCATTGCAGGAGTTTCAGGTGGATAAACCGGATCGTTGTCCACCAGAAAGACTGTTTGTTGCAGATGATTGGACCAGTAGAGTCATCTCCGAGGTCCATTCTTCTGTGTTGGCTGGTCATCCTGGAATATTTGGTACTAGAGACTTGGTGGCCAGGTCTTTTTGGTGGCCTTCCTTGTCTAGGGATGTGCGTACCTTTGTGCAGTCTTGTGAAGTGTGTGCTCGAGCTAAGCCTTGCTGTTCTCGGGCCAGTGGGTTGTTGTTATCCTTGCCCATCCCGAAGAGGCCTTGGACGCCATTTCCATGGATTTTATTTCTGATCTCCCGGTTTCACAGAAAATGTCCGTTGTTGTGAAATTGGATTTTGGGCTCCCCCGGTGGCCACTGGTGGAATTGAACTGGTGTGCATCATCCCCTCTGTTCACCTGTTCCCATCAGGATGTGGGAGTCGCTATTTAGCCTTGCTCCTCTGTCACTTCCATGCCGGTCAACATTGTAATCAGAAGCCTTTCTGTGCATGTTCCTGCTGCTAGACAACTTCCAGCTAAGTTGGACTTTAGTCCTCGTTTGTTTTTGCATTTTGTTCCAGTTCACAGCTGTAGTTTCGTTTCTGTGTCTGGAAAGCTCTTGTGATCTGAAATTGCCACTCTGATGTTATGAGTTAATACTAGAGTCTTAAAGTAATTTCAGGATGGTGTTTTGATAGGGTTTTCAGCTGACCATGAAAGTGCCCTTTCTGTCTTCCTGCTATCTAGTAAGCGGACCTCAATTTTGCTAAACCTATTTTCATACTACGTTTGTCATTTTCATCTAAAATCACCGCCAATATATGTGGGGGCCTCTGTCTGCCTTTCGGGGAAATTTCTCTAGAGGTGAGCCAGGACTATATTTTCCTCTGCCAGGATTAGTTAGTCCTCCGGCCGGCGCTGGGCGTCTAGGGATAAAACGCAGGCAACGCTACCCGGCTACTGTTAGTTGTGCGACAGGTTTAGTTCATGGTCAGTTTAGTTTCCATCCTTCCAAGAGCTAGTTCTTATGTTTGCTGGGCTATGTTCTCTTGCCATTGAGAACCATAATAGTCCGTTATCTGGGTTGTGTGTGACCGCTTTTCTAAGATGGTTCATTTGGTGCCCTTGCCTAAGTTGCCTTCCTCCTCTGAGTTGGTCCCTTTATTTTTTCAGAACGTGGTTCGTTTGCATGGGATTCCGGAGAATATCGTTTCTGACAGGGGATCCCAGTTTGTGTCTAGATTTTGGCGGACGTTTTGTGCCAAGATGGGCATTGATTTGTCTTTCTCGTCTGCATTCCATCCTCAGACGAATGGCCAGACGGAGCGAACTAATCAGACCTTGGAAACTTATTTGAGGTGTTTTGTTTCTGCTGACCAAGATGACTGGGTTGCTTTTTTGCCACTGGCCGAATTTGCTCTTAATAATCGGGCTAGTTCTGCCACGTTGGTCTCTCCTTTTTTTTGTAATTCGGGGTTTCATCCTCGTTTTTCCTCTGGTCAGGTGGAATCTTCGGATTGTCCTGGAGTGGACGTGGTGGTGGACAGGCTGCATCAGATTTGGAACCAGGTGGTGGACAATTTGAAGTTCTCAGGAGAAGACTCAGCAGTTTGCTAATCGCCGTCGCCGCGTGGGTCCCCGACTTCTTGTTGGGGATTTGGTGTGGTTGTCTTCTCGTTTTGTCCCTATGAAGGTCTCTTCTCCTAAGTTCAAGCCTCGGTTCATCGGTCCTTATAGGATCTCGGAGATTCTTAACCCTGTATCTTTTCGTTTGGATCTCCCAGCATCGTTTGCTATTCATAATGTGTTCCATCGGTCGTTGTTGCGGAGGTATGAGGTGCCCGTTGTTCCTTCGGTTGAGCCTCCTGCTCCGGTGCTGGTGGAGGGAGAATTGGAGTATGTTGTTGAGAAGATCTTGGATTCTCGTGTTTCCAGACGCAAACTCCAGTATTTGGTTAAGTGGAAGGGTTATGGTCAGGAGGATAATTCCTGGGTGATCGCCTCCGATGTTCATGCGACTGATTTGGTTCGCGCCTTCCATAGAGCTCACCCTGATCGCCCTGGGGGTTCTCGTGAGGGTTCGGTGACCCCTCCTCAAGGGGGGGGTACTGTTGTGGATTCTGTTTGTGGGCTCCCTCTGGTGGTTACTGCTGGTACTGGGTGACTTTGGTGGGTTGCGGCCTTTGGTTTCCACCTGTCCATCAGAGGCTGGGTGTTTCCTATTTTACCTGGCCTTTCTGTCATTTCCTTGCCGGCTATCAATGTATTCAGATGTGCTCTGTTTGGTTCCTGCCTACCTGCTCCCAGATCTTTCAGGATAAGCTAAGTGCTGATTTTCAGTTGTTTGGTTTTTTTGTCCAGCTTGCTTATTATGTCTCTATGCTAGCTGGTAGCTCTAGTGGACTGAGGTTCTCCCCATGTGCCATGAGTTGGCACATGGGTTCTTGTAATCTCAGGATGGTTTTTTGATTAGGGTTTTTTGCTGACCGCTCAGTCCCCTTTTGTATCGTTCTGCTTTCTAGTTTACAGCGGGCCTCAATTTGCTAAATCTATATATATCATCTCTATGTGTGTGCCTTCCTCTCATTTCACCGTCAATACATGTGAGGGGGCAACTATATCTTTTGGGGTTCATTCCTCAGGAGGCAAGTGAGGTCTTTATTTTCTCTGCAGTACTAGTTAGCTCTTAGGCTGGTGCGTGGCGTCTAGAACCAACGTAGGCACGCTCCCTGGCTATCTCTAGTTGCGCTTGTCAGGCGTAGGGCAGCGGTCAGCCCAGGTTCCATCACCCTAGAGCTCGTCCGTTATTTATTTGTACTTTGCTTGTCCTGTGCTATCCCTAGCCATTGGGGATTCATGACAGGAGACCCACTGGGACCCCACAGACGTAGGGGAACTGAGAACATGACTTTTTAGTAGGATACAGAATGAGGGGGACACCATGACCCAATATATGAATGCCTTGCAAGAGCTATACACCGCAATCATTAGGAAAGACGGTAGGGGAGCAGGACCCACTGACATAATGCTATGAGACCTCCCAGTGACAGGCTTGAGAGACAAAACAAGCCCTGCGAGAAAGTGTACGGGTGAACTCCCAAATGACTTTCCCTGAAGTAGGGAGTGAGGCACGCATGCGTGAACAAGAGCAGGGGGTGACAGTCCTGGTGGGGAAGGTTCAGAGCGTGGGGGTGTCTGGAAATGCTATTGCTGAACTCCAGTGGATAGAAGAACTGAGAAGAGAACTTCTGAGTGTGAAAGTAGAACTGGCTGACATCAAGAGAAAAACGGAGTCTACCAGTAACCCTTCAGAGGACAGGGAGGACCCGGAGCCCCGTTATGACTCCAGAATACTTCGCCGAAGTCTCTACTGTGGAGAGAGTGGACACATTGCATGGGAGTGCACTTGCAGCGGAAGAGTGATGTCTCGTTGCCTGTTAAACTAGAGGGCTCCGAGCCGGGGGGATGCTGCCCGGAGCCAGAACAAGTAAGGAAGAGTAGTGGAAGTCCCACAAGTTTAGTGTTAACATGCCCCCTGATATGGGCAGAAATGGACAGATGTGCAGTGCGATGCCTGGTGTACACGGGCTCGCAGGTGACAACGATGCCAGAGGCTTATTACCGGAAACATTTTCCATGGGCAAACCGACCCGAATGGGGCTCTGAGATAAAGTTAATGGCAGCCAACCAACTACCCATCCCGGTTGCAGGGGTGGTATGGATGCAAGTGTCCATCTGTGGAAAGACCTGGGACGGAAAGACGTGGTACTGACACAGGGAGAGGTGAACTATAGACCCGTCGTCACCTTGGGGATATATGTGCTGAAGGAGTTTTGAAGCCTTCTCCTCAGGGACCCCTCTAAGGAGACTTTGAAACAATGGGGCCCACACACACCACAGAGAAGAATTTTCCAGCAACTGACATGAGTGGCACAAGCGCAGGAGTCTAACTGCAAGGGGGAGTGTTAGGGTAAGTAATCATTCTGGCCTCCACCAAGATTGTACTTCCACCAGGACAAACAGTGCTGTCCCTTCCCATTCGTGCTTGTGTCCCCCTGGAGAAGGTTGAGGTCCATATCGAACCATCCTCTTCTGGACAACCACCCACAGGATTCCTGGTGGAACGTACATTGGCCATTGTAAGGGAAGGAACTGTTCTGGTGCGGTGCATTAACTTAGAAGATCAGGACATTACTGTCACTCCTAGAAGTGTGGTGGCCCGAATCATCAACCTATGGAAGAAGTAATACCCTCCCAAAACAGTGCAATTGGAGGTACAACCTGGAGACCCCTGGACTGTGTCAATGAACTCCATCTCAGTGTCAGAACCTCGATACATCCAGGAAGGCTGGCCCATTTGGAACAAATGTGAGCTGAACTGGTCGAACTCGAACCCGCTCAGGTACGACAGGTAGAAGCTCTGCTGGGGAAGTATAAGGAAGTCTTTGCCCTTCACAAAGATGATTTTGGCTGCAACACGGCCATTGCGCACAAAATACCAACTGGAAGTGCCGCGACCATACGAGAGCGATATCGACAAATTCCCCCACAGTTGTACCAGGAGGTGAAAAACATTCTGAATCAGATGTTGCAGGCCGGTATGATCCAAGAGAGCCAAAGTTTGTGGGCTGCCCCAATTGTGTTGATGCGAAAGAAAGACAGCACCTTGCAGTTTTGTGTGGACTACCGAAAACTTAGCGCCTGTACGGTTAGGGACTCATACCCGCTGCCCCGGAGTGATGAGTCCCTGTCTGTTTTTTGGGAAATCCAAGTTCTTCTCCACACTGGACCTTGCCAGTGGCAACTGGAAAGTCCCCAAGTCTGAACAAGATCAAGCAAAGCCTGCCTTCATTCTTCCCATGGGTCTATACGAGTTCAACCACATGCCGTTTGGCCTAGCCAATGCTCCCAAAACTTTCCAACATCTCATGGAGAGGTGCCTGGGGGACTTCAACTTTAAGTCGACACTCATCTATCTGGACGACATTATAGTCTTCACAGCTTAATTTGAGGAACATCTGCAATTCCTGGAACAAGTGTTGGCCCACTTTCAGAAGCACGGACTAAAGGTGAAGCCCCAAAAGTGTTATTTGTTCCGCACACAGATTGAATACCTGGGTCGTGTCGTTTCTGCCGAAGGGGTGGAACCCTCCAGAGAGAAGATCACCGTGATTCAAGACTGAGCCACTCCAGAGACTGTGAAAGATGTGCGAGCGTTCCTGGGACTGACCGGTTATTACAGGCAGTTTGTGAAGAACTGTTGAAAAAGGTACCAACTGGTGGCAAGAACTGGAAAATTTGTTGGCAGGAGCCTCAAGAAGAAGCCTTTCAAGATCTCAAAAGGGCACTCACTGAAGCTCCCATCCTGGCCTACGCGGATTTCTCGCAGCAACCATTCATTCTCCACACTGACGGGCATCTGCTGGGACTTGGGGTTGTGTTGCTGCAGACGGAAGAGAAAGAGTGATCGCTTACGCCAGTCGGTCCCTTCACGATTCTGAACGCAATCTGGACAATTGCAGTTCTATGGAGCTATTAGCATTGGTGTGGGCTATGACAGAGAGATTTGCAGAATATCTGGCTGGCTCTGAAGTGTTGGTACGGATCAATATCAACCCACTTTCACACCCGGAGAATGCGAGACTAGGGGCCTTGGAACAACGATGGGTAGCCAGGATGGGGAAGTTCTGTTATAAAATGGCTTACAGGAGAGGGGCAGAAAATACCCATGCCAATGCCCTGTCCCGGGAGAAGAGTACCAGACCCGAGCAGGACAGAGATGAAGAGCTAGAGGATAAAGAGGTCCCTAGATTTTGGAGGTCCACCAGGACGGTGGTGGCAATGCAGGGACAGATACATACCCCAGCCCAAGACAACTGGGATGAACCCCAGATGAGTGGGTTCAGCTCCAACAGGAAGATGGCGAACTGGCTTTACTAAGACGATGTGTGGCTTCTGAAAGACTACCAAGCTCGTTGGAAAGGGGGACCTTGTCCCCGGAGGCATTGCGGAACAACTACAAATGAAGAATGGCTTACTATATTGAAAAGCACAACTGCTGACCAAGCTGAATGTGACCTGGCAAGTCCTCGTTCCAGCAACGTCACTATCTGAAATTGGTGTCGCTGCACACGAGCAAGGAGCCCACTTTGGTCCAGTGAAGACCTTCCAATGTCTGCAATGGTTCGTCTTCCATCCTCAGTTGAAGGCGAAAGTGGACAAGGCCGGTAGAAAGTGCCGAACATGTGAGCTGGCTTAGCTGCCAGAACAGAAGGCTCCCGTTCAGTCCATTATAACCTCCACTCCTCTGGAACTCCTGACAATAGATCTGGTAATGGTGGATCATATTTCACAGTTCGCCGTGGTGACTCCGACATGGGATCAGACAGTAGAGTCTGCTGCATATGCAAAATGTAAGAACGTCATTCAACCCTATGGGTGTCCGAAGAGAATTCACTCCAATCAGGGAGCTTGTTTCTTGGGAAAAGTAATGGATGAATTGCACCTTCTGTACTGGATTGAAAAATCCCGCACCACACCGTACCACCCTCAAGGTAATGGTACATGTGAACGTTTCAACCGTACACCTATCCAGATGGTAAGGACTCTAGAGAAAGATCAGAAGGCCAGGTAGCCAGAATATGTCTCGGAACTGGTATGGGTGTACAATAATCGAATACACTGAACCAGAGGGTATACACCTTATTCCCTTCTGTTCAGCCGAGACGGAAAAGGAATCACTGCATTGGCGTTGGACCCAGAAGAGGACTACCCACGGACAGGGGTGTCCTTCTGGGTTCGAGTACATCGACACGCCTGCAGACCTTACACCGGTTGGTCCAGACCAGGTTACAGGAACTAGAAGATGCAGAGAGGACCTCATCCGAAGCCACAGAGTTTCGAGTTGGAGACCGTGTCCTAGTACAGGAGAAATACCCTCGAGACAAGCTGGAAAATCATTGGGAGAAAGACCCGTATCGGGTGAAGAGAAAAGTTAGTCCAGAGTGACCTGTTTACGAAGTTCAACCTGGGGGAAGAGAAGATGCCCCCACCCGAATAATTCATCAGAACATGATCCAACCCTGCTTGTCTAAGAACGCTGTTCTATTAGAAGGAGAGCCCGAGGCTCCTGAAATGGTCCATATGCCGGTAGAAGCAGAGGATGAAGAAGGGGGTGAAGGAGTAGGCTCCGAGAGATAAGAATCAGAGGATGCAAGCTCCCCCATGGCTCTTCCTTCACAGCTGGACTCGGCCCCACAAGAGGGCTCCACTACTTGTTCTGAACTGAGATGATCCAAGCGAACAACAGCCGGCAAGCCCCCCAAAAGCTATGACCAAGAGAACTTTGGCAACAATTCGTACAAAGGAAGAGAAGACGGCCATACACTTCTCGAAGAGTCTCATCTGTGGAATGGCAAGGAAAAAGAGCAGGGGAGTGTAGGGAGGAGAACCAAGTTGGTGGTCTCTCCTGCGTTTCTGTCACCGATGTTGCAGGGGGAAAAGATTACTGACCGGAGCAGTACAGGGCATCTGACTGATGGGGGCGGGTCGGACTTAAATAGCAGTTTGAGCGGGAATACAGGATACTTGGCTGGGAACGAGCTTGTGAGTAGTAAGATAGTTAACTCCCTCTTCACGGACCCACACCCGCTAGCTGTGCCTATACCTCCAGCTAGCCAGACTGCCAATGCTTCCTACCCTCAGTACAGAGAGACTTCCTCACCGGGTAGCAACCAGGATAAAGTACAGATCTTCACTCCGCTCACCACCACGGAGGCACCGCTTAGTCCCATCCTTGCGGTGCCTGCTTAGGACCGGCCCGTGCCTGTGGCTGTGTCCGCTGGACTCTGTGCTCCTACTGCGGCCTTGCTCTCTGAACTCTCTGCTTCTTCTTCTGTGCCATCTACCATCACCCCCTGCCTCACCGTGCGCACAGATGAGGAGATCGCGAGCCATAGAACCCAGAGGATTCGTCATCGCAAGGAGAAAGTGTATCGCTCATCTGCGGGACCAGATCGGAGACATCTTGCGCTGCCTGAGGTGCCGCCGTGAGATCTTGCAGCTGACTTCCTCCAGTGCACAGAGACTGATAAATTAACCTGTTACATTTTATTGCATTTGACTTTTCCCCTATCCTCCAATCACATTCCTTACCTCCCTATTTGTACCATTACTGTTCTGCACTGCATTCTACTAACCTGCTAGCATCCTACACCAGCGGCGGCAGAAGTGGGGCAATGCTGCAGTCCCGGGGTGCGATGCAGCGGGTCTGGTGTCAGCGGTGAGGTAGAGCATGGAGCAGGGTCCCTTCCTCAGGATACTGGCAGTAGAAATGTGGCAGCATCGCAGCCCGGTGTCCATGGCGAGCAGAGCCGAGTGCATCACCGGTTTCCCGGCAGCCATCTTCCTGAGGCCGTGAGTGTGCAGATTGAGATCTTGGTTGCCCTCAGCTTCAGGAAAATGGCCACCAAGATCTCAATCTGCACATGCGCGGCCTCCGGCAGCAATTTTCCTGAAGCTGAGGGCCGCAGAGATCTCAATCTGCGCACATGCCACCTCAGCTTCAGGAACATAACTGCAGATTTAAACCGGTGATGCACTCGACTCTGCTCGCCATGGACACCAGGCCGTGGTGTCACCACATTTGTGCCACCAGCATCCTGAGGAAGGGACCCTGCTCAGGTGCACTCCGCACCACCCTCCACCGACACCGAGCTTTAGCATCAAAACAGCATCACCACACCTCTGCCGCTACCAGTTCTGCTACTACACCACTGCTGCAACCCCCTGGTAAGCCTGCATTCGGACTATAAGACTCACCCCCCATTTTCCCCCCACATTTTTTAGGGAAAAAGTGTGTCTTATAGTCCAAAAAATAAGGTAACCCTCATAAAGCTTGTTCAAAATTTATCGGTATTATATTGCTCACCCATAGGGTATTACATCTTCTTGGGTACATTTCGTTGCTATATAAGGCTCAAAAAACTTGTTAAAAAATGTAGGCTGTGTGCACATATTCCAAATTTGGTGCTTTTTTTTGTCACGGTTTTTCTGTGTGGATTTGTGACAAAACCTGATGGCAGCAAAGTGAATGAGAAACCTAAAGTGTCATGCACATGTTGAGTATTTTTGACTTGCAGATTTGGTGCAGAAAATAATCTGCTGCATATCAATTCTCTGTGCGTATTTGCCCTGCGTTTTTTACCATTGACTTTGCTCAAATCAATCAAAAACGCAGGCAAAAACGAGGCAAAATGCATGTTTTGGAGCTGCCTTTTTCTTGCCAAGAGAAGGAATTGCCTTTACAGGTACATGCCCTTAAATTTTCCCTTGTAATGCAACATTTAACAAGGAGTTACGATATACGTTACAAAGCAACTACTTCACTTTAAGAATAAACATCTGGATTTATAAAAATGTAGAATTACTTCTAAATTATGCATAAAATAATATAAATATGACTAGTCTTTAGATAGCAAAAAAACAACACAATTTGTAGAAGTTGTCAACATATAAAATCTATTTGTGGCTGTAATTAATAATGGTGAATGAATAAATATAATCTTGCTGCCTTTTTCAGTTGCTGACCTGCTCTCCTAGTAAAAACCAGGAAGAATGTTCCAACCACATAACTTCTTTAATTAAAATAGAGTATTTCACAAGGTTGCAAAAAATAGAGAATTAAAATAAAAGAGGACATTGAAGTAGAATGCCCGCGGAAGCAGACTGATGACTGGAATAGCCTAAAGCCTAAAGTCTCTTAATTTTTTTTTATTATTTTAACAAAGGATCTTTCTAATCTTTGTGAAGAGTACAGTAGGCCTGTAATAAGGACATTGTTATTTCAGGCATTCACATTATAAGCAAGTATTATTACTTATTACAGTACTCCTTATTGTGTCACTTAAAGTAGTTTTCTGGTCTTAGAAATATTCTGTCCACCAGCTGCAGTTTATCTAAAAAAACAAACAGGACCTTTCTCATCCTCCCTGGGTCCATTCCACTGTTGAGTCTCGACCACTGCACCATGTATCTGTTACTGTCTGCAGCGTTGATGTCACATTGACCACTCTGTAGTCAATAACTGAGAAAAGCGGGTCTGACTGCCGCGTACTGCGTACATTGGCAGAGCTGCTGTGCTCATTTATTGCTCGCAGCGCTGTTGAAGTTTGCAAATTAAACTATAGGAGTACTTATTGTGGCTCAGTGGTTAGTATTGTTGCTTTGCAACACTTTTGTCCCGACATTTAATCTGACAAAAGGAAATATCTGCATGGAGTTTGTATGTTCTCCATGTTCTCCTGTGGTGAAAGTGTATTTCGCAGGTCTGAAAGGAGGTAATGAACAGCATGTGAGATACCGCAGTGAGACTAAAACTCCGAAACTTTTTTATCTTCTTCCTGTTTGATGATGCTTCATTTGAAGTGCATGTTGGGATGCTCAACCGAAACATCAGAGGGCAGAAGCTGCAGCCACTTTGAAATGGAGCATCATCAGTGATGTCCGTTTTAGGGGCTTGGCTAGTCCTAGCTCTATTGCACATTTGTAAGTTGTCAATTCTGACGTTTGCTCAGTACGAGTTAACTTATCACTGTGGAATTTTCTGTTTAATGTACATTGACACTGTGCTCCCTCGCTGGCTCTGGCTGAAAAGTGACGAGCTGGCAAGAGAGCGCACTGTCAGTGCACATTGTAAGG
The DNA here is from genome assembly GCF_051348905.1 of Ranitomeya variabilis. Taxonomy (NCBI): domain Eukaryota; kingdom Metazoa; phylum Chordata; class Amphibia; order Anura; family Dendrobatidae; genus Ranitomeya; species Ranitomeya variabilis. The sequence continues at coordinate 818,384,538 of NC_135232.1, read as the reverse complement.
AGATTAAATGGCATGCAGGAAAAGCAGAGATAAACCCTGCCTCCACAAATGACAATCCTTGTGGAGAGGAAACTGTTCTCTCTCACTTGGTTTAGTAAATTGTATTTAGATTCAATTTGGATTGGCATTTAAGTAGTCTGTGGATGGGGAGCCTATAGGTTACCATGGCAGGAGGGGACTTGTTGAAAGCCATCCTAATTGCCATCTTAGTCATCCTGTGAAGCTCAGCCAGAGGCTGAGGCTATAGTATTGCCGTATATAGTTTAAGCAGTCAAATGATCTCAGGTTCAAGTCCCCAATGGGGACTAAAATTTAAATCAAAAGTTAAAAAATGCTTAAAAAAAAAACTAAAATAAAAAACTAAAAACTAAATACATTAAAATTTGAAAAATTAAAATAGCAAAATATTTTTTTATTTACATATTTAGTCTTGTAGTATATGACAGTGTTTTCCAATTCCAGTCTTCAAGGCCCATCAGCAGATCATGTTTTCAGGATTTAAGGAAACCCTCAAAACATGATCTGTTGGGCCTTGAGGGCTGGGCTTGGATAACAATTATGTACAAAAACATCCAATCTGTAAAAATATATTTAAATTATATGTTTAGTGTCATTGACAAAAGAACAAAATGCCAGAAATAAGCAAAACACCAGTAAAGAGGGACAGTGCAAAGCCCACATGTTCCTCTGGCAGAGGGATCCAAACTAGATATCTTCCCACGCATTTCCTCTGTCATTCTGCAGGGGAGTCTGCTGGTAATTACAGCGGCCTTCTGTGCTCCTGCTCAGGCCAGGTATATACATGACTCAGAAGATTAACTCTCAACACTTGCAACATCCTTGGTGGATTTGGGTGAGACATTTTTTATTTCGCATCAAGATGTACCTGACGTATAAGTGTCATCTTGTTATTTGAACTGTTGAGTCTTTCCTTGAGTCACTCCTAGCAAAAACATTCCTAAGACTAAGAGTGTCCAGATGTTATATTGTTGCTGGTTGGTCCATTTGGGTTTATGTGTATGTTAGTCTATGTGTAGGTAGGATACTTTGTAATTAGATTAACTAAAGGTTACGTTTTAATCAACCTACTGCTTGCTATACCACAGTTCATGATTTGGCGGGTTATGTTCTACAATTTAGCTAGCTATTTTCATAATTGTATTTGCCTGAAGAATGATATTAGTCAATTGCATTGACCTTAATAATCACATTAATCAATTGTACTGGCCTGTAAAAAGCTATTTCTACTGCATCATGAATGACATAAAAAGAAAAAAACAAAACAAAATTCAATGGCAGAATTGCACTTTTTACAAAATTTCATCCCACATGAATAGAATGAACAGCCGCAGCTAGATTATTATGCTGTTCCATTGACTCAGATCACTACATTGCCCTCGCAGTGTACTGAGCCAGAATCTGACCCTGATGAGACTATGGTGCCCCATCCCGAAAGCTATAGCACCTTACATGGTGACACAGAAGAAGGTGCACATGACATTGAAGAGGAGGTGATAGATGACCCAGTTGTTGACCCAGATTGGCAGCCATTGAGCTGCCAGTAGCTCAGAAGCGGAAGAGGATGATCCGCAGCAGCCATCTACATCGCAACAGCTGTCATCTGGCAGGCCCGTATCAGGCCAAAAACGTTTGTCAAAAACAAAAACAGTTTTAGGACAGCGTGGCCATCCGGTGAAAGTAGCACAGCGTGCAATGCCTGAAAAGGTATTCCATAGTAGGAAGAGTGTAGTGTGGCAATTTATTAACCAAGATCCGAATGATCAGTCAAAAGTTATCTGTAAGAAATGCTCAAAGACCTTTAGCAGAGGGAAGAATCTTCAAAATTTAAATACAATGTGCATGCTTAGACATTTAACCAGCATGCACTTGCAAGCCTGGACTAACTACCAAACGACCATACCATTGGTGCACCTGCTCAGAATGAAGGTAGTCAGCAACGCTACATTGCTTCCCTCATTGTAAACCCACCGGTTAGGACACTACCAGCAGCACAGCAAATGTGGAGGTATCGTTACAAGGCCAAAGCAGTCAGGGAATCACAAGGTTTTTGGTAGGAAACACTGTATGTAGGCCAACATCAAGAATACCATCACCAACCCTCTCTCAATCTGCCATGTCCACCACCACCGCTATTTCCACCATATGCAGCTCTCCAGTCCAGCTCACCCTACAAGAGACTCTTAGGAAAAGAAAGTACTCATCCTCTCATCCGCGTACACAGGGTTTGAACGCCCACATTGCTAGACTAATCTTGTTAGAGATGATGCCCTACCAGTTAGTTGAAAGCGAAGCTTTCAAAGACCTGATGGCCTATGCAGTACCACGCTATGACCTACCCAGTTGGCACTTCTTTGCGAGAAAAGCCATCCCAGCACTCCACCAGCATGTCAAAGACCACATTGTCCATGCACTGAGGCAATCAGTCAGTGGAAAGGTGCACCTCACAACAGATGCGTGGACCAGTAGGCATGGCCAGGGACATTACGTGTCCATCACGGCGCACTGGGTTAATGTGGTGGATGCAGGGTCCACAGGGGACAGCCATAGTGGGACAGTTCTGCCTAGCCCACAGTCTAGGAAACAGTTGGCTGTAGGCGTTCGCCACCCCTCCTCCTCCTCCTCCAGCAGAAGCGAAAGCTCGTCCACAGAGCGCAGTCGCACGACCACTCCATCCGCATCTGCCAGTGTTGCACATGAGGTGTCCCATTATTGAACAGCTTGTGGTAAGCGTCAGCAGGCTGTGTTACAAATTAAGTGTTTGGGGGACAACAGACACACCGCGGAAGTACTGGCAGAGTACTTGCAGCAACAAACTCAGTCATGGCTGGGCAGTGTACATCTTGAGGCAGGCAAGGTAGTCAGTGATAACGGAAGGAATTTTATGGCTGCCATAGCCCTTTCAGAACTGAAACACATACCTTGCCTGGCTCACACCTTGAACCTGGTGGTGCAGTGCTTCCTCAAAAATTATCCAGAGTTACCAGCCCTGCTCCTGAAGGTGCAAAGACTTTGCTCGCACATCCGCCGGTCGCCCGTACACTCCAGCCGTATGCTGAACCATCAGCGATTGCTGAATCTTTCCCAGCACCGCCTAATAATCGACATTGCAACAAGGTGGAACTCCACACTGCACATGCTTCAGAGGCTGTGTGAACAGAGGCGTGCTGTAATTAATTTGTGGGAGGATACACATACACGGGCAGGCACTTGGATGGCAGACATGGAGTTGTCTGGTGTGCAGTGGTCGAAGCTACTAGACCTCTGTCAAGTCCTTCAGTGTTTTGAGGAATGCACACGGCTGGTAAGTGCAGACGACGCCATCATAAGCATGAGCATCCCACTAATGCGTCTGCTGATGCAAATTTTGATGCACATTAACCCCTTCACCCCCAAGGGTGGTTTGCACGTTATGGACCGGGCCAATTTTTACAATTCTGACCACTGTCCCTTTATGAGGTTATAACTCTGGAACGCTTCAACGGATCCTGGTGATTCTGACATTGTTTTCTCGTGACATATTGTACTTCATGATAGTGGTAAAAATTCTGTGATAGTACCTGAGTTTATTTGTGAAAAAAACGGAAATTTGGCAAAAATTTTGAAAATTTCGCAATTTTCCAACTTTGAATTTTTATGCAATTAAATCACAGAGATATGTCACACAAAATACTTAATAAGTAACATTTCCCACATGTCTACTTTACATCAGCACAATTTTGGAACCAAAATTTTTTTTTGTTAGGGAGTTATAAGGGTTAAAAGTTGACCAGCAATTTCTCATTTTTACAACACCATTTTTTTTTAGGGACCACATCTCATTTGAAGTCATTTTGAGGGGTCTATATGATAGAAAATACCCAAGTGTGACACCATTCTAAAAACTGCACCCCTCAAGGTACTCAAAACCACTTTCAAGAAGTTTATTAACCCTTCAGGTGTCTCACAGGAAGTTTTGGAATGTTTAAATAAAAATAAACATTTAACTTTTTTTCACAAAAAATTTACTTCATCTCCAATTTGTTTTATTTTACCAAGGGGAACAGGAGAAAATGGACCCCAAAAGTTGTTGTACAATTTGTCCTGAGTACGCCGATACCCCATATGTGGGGGTAAACCACTGTTTGGGCGCATGACAGAGCTCGGAAGCGAAGGAGCGCCATTTGACTTTTCAATGCAAAATTGACTGGAATTGAGATGGGACGCCATGTTGCGTTTGGGGAGCCCCTGATGTGCCTAAACATTGAACCCCCCCACAAGTGACACCATTTTGGAAAGTAGACCCCCTAAGGAACTTATCTAGAGGTGTGGTGAGCACTTTGACCCACCAAGTGCTTCACAGAAGTTTATAATGCAGAACCGTAAAAATAAAAAATCATATTTTTTCACACAAATTATCTTTTCACCCCCAATTTTTTATTTTCCCAAGGGTAAGAGAAGAAATTGGACCCCAAAAGTTGTTGTACAATTTGTCCTGAGTACGCTGATACCCCATATGTGGGGGTAAACCACTGTTTGGGTGCATGGGAGACCTCGGAAGGGAAGGAGCGCCGTTTGACTTTTCAATGCAAAATTGACAGGAATTGAGATGGGACGCCATGTTGCGTTTGGAGAGCCACTGATGTGCCTAAACATTGAAACCCCCCACAAGTGACACCGTTTTGGAAAGTAGACCCCCTAAGGAACTTATCTATATGTGTTTTGAGCGCTTTGACCCACCAAGGGCTTCACAGAAGTTTATAATGCAGAGCCGTAAAAATAAAACAAAAATTTTTTCCCACAAAAATTATTTTTTAGCCCCCAGTTTTGTATTTTCCCGAGGGTAACAGGAGAAATTGGACCCCAAAAGTTGTCCAATTTGTCCTGAGTGCGCTGATACCCCATATGTGGGGGGGAACCACCGTTTGGACGCATGGAAGGGCTCGGAAGGGAAGAAGCGCCATTTGGAATGCAGACTTAGATGGAATGGTCTGCAGGCGTCACATTGCGTTTGCAGAGCCCCTAATGTACCTAAACAGTAGAAACCCCCCACAAGTGACACCATGTTGGAAAGTAGACCCCCTAAGGAACTTATCTAGATGTGTGGTGAGCACTTTGACCCACCAAAGGCTTCACAGAAGTTTATAATGCAGAGCCGTAAAAATAAAACAAAAATTTTTTCCCACAAAAATTATTTTTTAGCCCCCAGTTTTGTATTTTCCCGAGGGTAACAGGAGAAATTGGACCCCAAAAGTTGTTGTCCAATTTGTCCTGAGTGCGCTGATACCCCATATGTGGGGGGGAACCACCGTTTGGACGCATGGAAGGGCTCGGAAGGGAAGGAGCGCCATTTGGAATGCAGACTTAGATGGAATGGTCTGCAGGCGTCACATTGCGTTTGCAGAGCCCCTAATGTACCTAAACAGTAGAAGCCCCGCACAAGTGACCCCATTTTGGAAACTAGACCCCCCAAGGAACTTATCTAGATGTGTTGTAAGAACTTTGAACCCCCAAGTGTTTCACTACAGTTTATAACGCAGAGCCGTGAAAATAAAAAATCTTTTTTTTTTCCCCCACAAAAATTATTTTTTAGCCCCGTTTTGTATTTTTCCAGGGGTAACAGGAGAAATTGGACCCCAAAGGTTGTTGTCCTATTTGTCCTGAGTACGCTGATACCCCATATGTTGGGGTAAACCCCTGTTTGGGCACACGGGAGAGCTCGGAAGGGAAGGAGCACTGTTTTACTTTTTCAACGCAGAATTGGCTGGAATTGAGATCGGACGCCATGTCGCGTTTGGAGAGCCCCTGATGTGCCGAAACAGTGGAAAACCCCCAATTATAACTGAAACCCTAATCCAAACACACCCCTAACCCTAATCCCAACAGTAACCCTAACCACACCTCTAACCTTGACACACCCCTAACCCTAATCCCAACCCTATTCCCAACCGTAAATGTAATCTAAACCCTAACCGTAACTTTAGCCCCAACCCTAACCCTAACTTCAGCCCCAACCCTAACTGTAGCCTTAACCCTAGCCCCAACCCTTGCCCTAACCCTAGCCCTAATGGGAAAATGGAAATAAATACATTTTTTTTATTTTTCCCTAACTAAGGGGGTGATGAAGGGGGGTTTGATTTACTTTTATAGCGCGTTTTTTAGCGGATTTTTATGATTGCCAGCCGTCACACACTGAAAGACGCTTTTTATTGCAAAAAATATTTTTTGCGTTACCACATTTTGAGAGCTATACATTTTCCATATTTTGGTCCACAGAGTCATGTGAGGTCTTGTTTTTTGCGGGACGAGTTGACGTTTTTATTGGTAACATTTTTGGGCACGTCACATTTTTTGATCGCTTTTTATTCCGATTTTTGTGAGGCAGAATGACCAAAAACCAGCTATTCATGAATTTCTTTTGGGGGAGGCGTTTATACCGTTCCGCGTTTGGTAAAATTGATAAAGCAGTTTTATTCTTCGGGTCAGTACGATTACAGCGATACCTCATTTATATTATTTTTTAATGTTTTGGCGCTTTTATACGATAAAAACTATTTTATGGAAAAAATAATTATTTTTGCATCGCTTTATTCTCAGGACTATAACTTTTTTATTTTTTTGCTGATCATGCTGTATGGTGGCTCGTTATTTGCGGGACAAGATGACGCTTTCAGCGGTATCATGGTTATTTATATCTGTCTTTTTGATCGCGTGTTATTCCACTTTTTGTTCGGCGGTATGATAATAAAGCGTTGTTTTTTGCCTCGTTTTTTTTTTTTTTTCTTACGGTGTTTACTGAAGGGGTTAACTAGTGGGCAAGTTTTATAGGTCGGGTCGTTACGGACGCGGCGATACTAAATATGTGTACTTTTATTGTTTGAGGGACAATACTGATCGGTGATCTGCCAGTTTGCATAGCACTCTGACAGATCACCGATCTGAGAGAAGTGCAGGCTGCTTCACAGTGCCTGCTCTGAGCAGGCTTCTGTGAAGCCACCTCCCTCCCTGCAGGACCCGGATCCGCGGCCATCTTGGATCCGGGTCTGGAGCAGGCAGGGAGGGAGGTAAGACCCTCGCAGCAACGCGATCACATCGCGTTGCTGCGGGGGGCTCAGGGAAGCCCGCAGGGAGCCCTCTCCCTGCGCGATGCTTCCCTGCACCGCCGGCACATCGCGATCATGTTTGATCGCGGTGTGCCGGGGGTTAATGTGCCGGGAGCGGTCCGTGACCGCTCCTGGCACATAGTGCCGGATGTCAGCTGCGATAGGCAGCTGACACCCGGCCGCGATCGGCCGCGCTCCCTCCGTGAGCGCGGCCGATCGTGCTGGACGTACTATTCCGTCCTTGGGAAGTAGGGCCCACCCCACATGGACGGAATAGTACATCTAATGACAGAAAGGGGTTAAGGAGCAGGCGTCTGCAGCCGAGGAGGAGGGAAGCCTTGATGACAGTCAGCCATTGTCTGCTCAGGGAACTCTCCTGGACGAGGTGGCAGATGAAGAGGAGGAGGATGATGGGGATGAATATTTATGGGAGGAGGATGCTTCTCAGGGGGCAATAGAAACTGGTGGTGTTGCAAGGTCAGGTACAGGGTTTTTGCGGACACAAGTGATGTTGATTTGCAAGAAAGTGTTCCTCAACCCAGCACAAGCAGTGAATTGACACCTGGAACATTGGCCCACATGGCTGAGTATGCCTTGCGTATCCTAAAAAGGGACCCCCGCATTATCAAAATGATGACCGATGACGATTACTGGTTGGCCTGCCTCCTGGATCCATGATATAAAGGAAAATTACAAAATATCATGCCACATGAGAACCTTGAGCAAATATTGGCTACCAAGCAAGCAACTCTTGTAGACCATTTGGTTCAGGCATTCCCAGCACACAGCGGCGGTGATAGTTCTCACATGAGCCGTAGGGGGCAACATGGCAGAGGTGTTAGAGGTGCAGAAATCCGAAGTGGCGTTGGACAGAGGGGTTTTATGACCAGGTTGTGGAGTGATTTCACAATTACCGCTGACACGACAGGTACTGCTGTGTTGTGAATTCCATTTCTCGGACTCCCTCCTGTGGTCATGAATGGTACTTTGGTTAGTTCTGCTCTTGGACTCCCTCTGGTGGCTTTGAGCGGAACTGCTGGTCTCTGAGGTTTGCTTTATCAGCTGCCCTCGTTTATTGTTATGCTGGCTTCCCTATTTAACTCTACTCAGATCGTTACTTCATGCCAGCTGTCAATGTATCAGTATTGGTTCAGATCTCTCTTGGACTTCTCTGAGGACCTGTCTACTCCAGCAGAAGCTAAGTCCCTGCTAGTTCATTTGTTGTTACTGCTGCCTGAATATATTTCTTAGTATTGCTAAATTCTAGTCCAGCTTGCTATCATGATATTTCCTTGCTAGCGGGAAGCTCTGGGGTGCAGTGTTGCACCTCCACACCGTGAGTCGGTGTGGGGGTCTTTTTGCATACTCTGCGTGTTTTTTGTAGTTTTTTGTGCTGACCGCATAGTTTCCTTTTCTATCCTCTGACTATTTAGTGAAGTCTGGCCTCCTTTGCTAAAACCTGTTTCATTCCTGTGTTTGTGACTTTCCTCTTAACTCACAGTCAATATATGTGGGGGGCTGCCTTTACCTTTGGGGAATTTCTCTGAGGCAAGGTTAGGCTTCTATTTCTATCTTTAGGGGTAGTTAGCTCTTAGGCTGTGAAGAGGCGTCTAGGGAGAGTTAGGTACGCTCCACGGCTATTTCTAGTGTGTGTGATAGGAGTAGGGTTTGCGGTCAGCAGAGTTCCCACTTTCCCAGAGCTTGTTCCGATTACTAGTTTACTCATCAGGTCATTCCGGGTGCTCCTAACCACCAGGTCCATAACACTGCTGCATCGATTCAAAGTGACAGGAGACAGCATTTGTCCAGTGTGGTTATGAAATACTTTTCCTCCCTTATCGATGTTCTCCCTCACATGTCATTCCCCTTTGATTACTGGGAATCTAAAATAGACACCTGGCCTGAATTGGCAGAATATGAATTACAGGAACTCGCTTGCCCTGCTGCTAGTGTGCTATCAGAAAGAATCTTCAGTGCTGCTGGTTCAATACTCACCGAAAAAAGGACACGTCTGTCTACCCGAAATGTTGATGATCTAACCTTCATTAAAATGAACCAATCATGGATTTAAAATTATTTGGCCCCACCTTCCGCTGCTGACACGTAGCTTGTTTGAAAAATGTCCTGCTTTTGGCCTCCTCTTACTGACTGCTCCAATTCCTCCATTTGCAGCTGCTGAATGTCCACCATAGGCCATTTTTATACCTCCCTAAATGGGCTGACTCCCCCCACAGGGCCGTGGTCACCACCTGGCACAAGCACCCCTGCGAGTGGCGTTTGCCTGGACAGGTGGGTGTGTCCACTCTTGGGCGACGGCATTGGCACAGGGTCCCTCATAGTACAATGAAGTGTCAATGACGATGGTGGCGCACAACCAACGTCAGACACACCGTCGTAATATGAAGAGCCCTGTGCCAGTAATGCCGCCCACGAGAGATTGTTCCCTCCCCAGCTCGAACAGTGCTCTACCATATGCAATACTTACCTCTGTCTGCTCCACCACTGTGTAGTCTGGGCTGTTAAATCCTTCAATGGCACTGCCAATACAAATTTGTTGAAATGATAGCTGATAGTTAAAATATACAGGGGCCCTGGCCTCCATTTAGACCAGTTAATACTTTGCGCCTACTACCACTGTCTGCTACTCAGCAGAGGAGCCCACATGTTATGATCTGGTGACCGTGGAGCCACATGAGAGACTTTCTCAGGAGAGTTGGTATCTGTACTGACCGCAAACCCTAAACTGACACCGCAACTAGAAGTAGCCGTGGGATGTACCTAACACGTCCTAGACACCTCGACACAGCCGGAGGACTAAATACCCCTATAGATGGAAAGGGAATTCTATATTGCCTCAGAGCAGACCCCCAAAGGATAGGCAGCCCCCCACAAATATTGACTGTGAGTATAAGAGGAAGACACACGCAGGCAGAAAAACAGAATTTAGCAAAAGAGGCACTTCTAGCTAAATAGAAAAGGATAGGACAGAATTCTAAGCGGTCAGTATTAAAATCCTAAAAATATCCACAGCAGAAAATACAAATATACTACATCTAACTAAAGACATAGCAAGTATATCTGCATCTCCTGAGAATCCAGCATGACTGAAAAATCCAAACAAAGTCTAAGCTGGACAAAAACACAATGAATTGCACAGAATTGCAAAGCACACTGCATGTGTGCACTGAGACAAAAAAACAGACACTTGTCTTAGCTGAATTGGCAGCAGAGCATGAGGAACCAGAGAGAGATGCAATCCCTCCAAGAACAATGGACAACTGGCACTGACTAATGAATCCTGCACACCTAAATACCTAGTAGAGGTGCAATCAGCAGAAACACCTGCCCTGGATTACAACCCCAAGACAACTGCACTACCACTAACAACCACCGGAGGGAGCCCAAGAGCAGAATTCACAACACCCACACCTGTAACTAGCTATGCCACCTGTTTATTTATGAACAATTTTTTGGCAGACATTTAGCCCACTTTATTATTTGGGCCTACTAACTGTTTCTGCCCCTCATTACAGTTGTCCTCCACTGAACAAAGCAATGCCGCCTGTTTAGACCTGTTACCAATTTTGAACTGCATTTAGCCCACTTTATTATTTGGGCCTACTAACTGTGTCTGCCACTCCTTACAGTTGTCCTCCGCTGAAGAAAGCAATGCCGCCAGTTTAGTCCTGTTACCAATTTTGAACTGCATTTAGCCTACTTAATTATTTGGGCCTACTAACTGTGTCTGCCACTCCTTACAGTTGTCCTCCGCTGAACAAAGCAATGCCACCTGTTTAGTCCTGTTACCAATTTTGAACTGCATTTAGCCCACTTTATTATTTGGGCCTACTAACTGTGTCTGCCCCTCATTACAGTTGTCCTCCACTGAACAAAGCAATGCCGCCAGTTTAGTCCTCTTACCAATTTTGAACTGCATTTAGCCTACTTAATTATTTGGGCCTACTAACTGTGTCTGCCACTATTTACAGTTGTCCTCCGCTGAACAAAGCAATGCCGCCAGTTTAGTCCTGTTACCAATTTTGAACTGCATTTAGCCTACTTTATTATTTGGGCCTACTAACTGTTTCCTCCTCATCCTGCCCATTGCCCAGCCACTGCTAGATGAGTCTGCTGGTACATTGACCCAGACCACTACATTCCCCTTGCACTCTACACAGCCAGAATCTGACCCTGCTGAAACTCAGGTTCCCCTTCCCGCATACTATACCACCTTACACGGGGACAAAGAGGAAGGTGCAGAAGAAAGTGCAGGTTCGTTCATCAGGTGGGGGGCATACTCGTTGGCGACGTCACTGGCACAGGGCCCCTCATAGTACGCAAAAGTGTCTCTGCCGGTGGGAGGTGCCACCCGCCATCAAACACACCGCCGTACTATGAGGGGTCCTGTGCCAGTGCCAATGCCAATGAGTGGGTCCCCCCTGCTTGCTCAGGATCACAGCACTTGCAAAGTTGAAATACTTACATCTCCCTGCTCCACCACCGTGATGTATTCTGCGTTTCCTGGGCCCACAAAAATCTTGAGCCAGCCCTACCCCCCCACAACTTTAGCCAAATGACCCCCAGTTTTCAATGCCTAACTATTATTATAAAGTAAATTAAGATTGACAAGCTTCAGTAATAAGAATTGATGTTTTTGGCATTAAAATGGGCACTGTAGGTGTTTTCCTGTCCTCCACTCACTGCCGACTTTGATTCCCCATTGACTTGCATTGGGTTTTGTGTTTCAGTCGGCCCCCGACTTCACGCAATAATTGTCCGATTTCACCAGACCCGACTTTTGACAAAGTCGGGTTTCGCGAAACCCGACTCGATCCGAAAAATGTAAAAGTCGCTAAACTCTAATTGGTATTCCTCATGTACACACGTTATTCCTCATGTACTTTAACTCTATATCTCAGAAGCTCTATAGCAATAAATCAGTCACAACCATTATAAAGGTACAACCACTTAGAAAGATGATGCTTTTTTTTAGAAAAGGGCTAAGATGCATCTTTACTATAAACATATTAATCACATATACAGAAATATATATATATATATATATATATATATATATACATACATACATATAGTGATAGAGTGGTGCACTTGGCTGGGCACAGAGGTATAACCGGAACACTGTCTCATTAGGAAAAGGCTTGGTTTATTATAGACAGCATAAACCAAGCTTGGGAAAGTAAAATAAGCCCTCTGGGCAAAACAGCAAAGAAACAAAAAGAAGCACAGTTTTTTTCGTAGCTGGGGCCAGCCTGCTCACAGGCTGCAATGCCCACGGTTTAGCACACACTAGCCTGGAGTGCTCCCTCTCCAGGCACATACTGAACACTGAAAGATCTGGCAGTCAGCCATTTAAGCCCACGCCATGTGACTCCTCAATCATGTGATTGATTACATGATCTCAACTTCACACAAGTCCTGTCAGGACTCTACAGGTGGAGATAAGGTGGACCCCCTCCCACGCGCTCTATGGAGGTCTACTAAAACCAGCCCATAATATAACTTTCAATAAACTGACCCAACACATAGTGTGCTGGAGGAAACTATTCTGGATTTACATCAGTGACACCATCATGTGCTGTGACACATATCTCCCCTCCATCACTTCACCAGTGACTCTGTCACAATATATAAACTGTGGGTATGGAAAGTATTCAGACCCCTTTAAATTTTTCACTCTTTGTTTCATTGCAGCCATTTGGTAAATTCAAAAAAGTTCATTTTTTTTCTCATTAATATACACTCTGCACCCCATCTTGACTGAAAAAAAATAAATGTAGAATGTTTTGCAAATTTATTAAAGAAATAACAGATATCACATGGCCATAAGTATTCAGACCCTTTGCTCAGGCACTCATATTTAAGTCTCATGCTGTCCATTTCCTTGTCATCCTCCTTGAGATGGTTCTACTCTTTCATTGGAGGCCAGCTGTGTTTAAGTAAAGTGATAGGACTTGATTTGGATAGGCACACACCTGTCTATATAAGACCTCACAGCTCACAGTGCATGTCAGACCAAATGAGAATCATGAGGTCAAAGGAACTGGCCAATGAGCACAGAGACAGAATTGTGGCAAGGCACACATCTGGCTAAGGTTACAAAAGAATTTCTGCAGTACTCAAGGTTCCTTAGAGCAGAGTGGCCTCCATAATCCTAAGGGTATGTGTCCACGTTCAGGATTGCATCAGGATTTGGTCAGGATTTTTCATCAGTATTTGTAAGCCAAAACCAGGAGTGGAACAATTAGAGGAAAAGTATAACAGAAACATATGCACCACTTTTGCATTTATCACCCACTCCTGGTTTTGGCTTACAAATACTGATGAAAAATCCTGACCAAATCCTGATGCAATCCTGAACGTGGACACATACCCTTAAATGGAAGAAGTTTGGAACCATCAGAAGTCTTCCTAGACCTGGCCGTCCAGCCAAACTGAGCAATCGTGGGAGAAGAGCCTTGGTGAGAGAGGTAAAGAAGAACCCCAAGATCACTGTGGCTGAGCTCCAGAGATGCAGTAGGGAGATGGGAGAAAGTTCCACAAAGTCAACTATCACTGCAGCCCTCCATCAGTCAAGCCTTTATGGCAGAGTGGCCCGATGGAAGCCTCTCCTCAGTGTAAGACATATGAAAGCCCTCACAGAGTTTGCATCTTCATCACCGGCAGCTTTCTCTCTGAAACAGCCGTGCTGTGTCAGACAGGAACGCCGGGCAGGAAGCACTGGAGGATGGCATCGGAATACAGCAGCTCCACTGCCAAGCTGCAGGGATCGCTCCCTGCCTGCCGATTGCCCTTAGGGTTAGCCGCCCTGCTGGGGCCCACCTCCGGGGCCCCAATGCAGCCTCACCAGCTTTACATGCGAGCCGTGTTAGCCTCAGCCTGCGGTTAACACTGCCCGCTATTAAAGTGAAATGAGTATTCACTCCTCTCCATGCCCATGGGGTGTGGAGAAGCGTGAATATTCATTTCTCTTTAGCAGCGGGGACAGGATCCCGTTTCCAGCTGCTGCTCTGCTGGCACCGGGTGGGCCCCCCTAACTCAGGGGCCCCATAGCTGCTTGGTGTGCCGCTATTAGCGACACTCCACTGGCTGAGGGCGTCTGGAGCAGTGGGGGCCCTAGGCAACTGATGGCCAGTATGACAGCAGGTGTCAGGGCCTGGGCCCACCGGAGAATCCTCTGGTTCTCCGTAGGGCCAGTCCGACCCTGCATACATCTCATATATAAAAAATGATAAATAGTGGTAATATGTATGGGTATATATGTGCAATGATAAACTAATAACGCACATGAGCATATAAAACAATATAAACTGTAATAAAATATAATAAGTGTTATAAAAAGGTACATTATTATAAAGGTACAATAATAAGTGAATCTCTACGGAATAATAGACCTCAATACAACAATGTGTCCACAGTAGAGATTAATCTTAAAGAACAAAATAAAACAAATTAACGTATTGAGAAGGTTTTTTTTTCTTCCAAATATCAATCGTGTACTTTCAACATGTACTTTTATCTGAAAGTAATTACTTCAGGAGAAGTCAATCTTCTGTTTTTTGAGGAAAGATTTCATGCAAATTTTTCCTGTGAAATGTTTTAATTACTTTTCTGGCTCTTGAGTCTAACATATCAGTTTGAGTGACATGCAGAATAGTTAACAGAAGGAGAAAAAAAAAGCCATAAAATGAAGTAATCATAAAGAAGCGAGGAAACCCATGGAGCTCATGGAACCTTCCTGAACCATATCAAAGAAAGTGTCAGCCTGTCTCTCAGTAGCAGTTTATTGTCAGGTTTGACATGTATGCTTTCATCATGTTTTCAGACGTTCAACTGAGCAAGATTCCTGTCAAAAGGAAGAAATAGAAAAAGGTATATTAAAGGCAACCTGTGATCTGCCCAATCCGTGCAGCTTTGAATGTTTGAAAACTCGTCAGGAGACCCTGCTCCTTGGATGACTAGTCTGAAGCTAGGTCCCGGGGCCTTCTCCCTGCCCAGCTTCCCTAGACTGACACATCTCTGTGTACATAGGGACAGACCTATCAATTTATGGTATCAGGAAGCCTGCCTTGAACTATTCAGCATTGACACATAGTTTCAAAGTATGTTTTCTCTGAAACGTCAAAACATTTCACAGTTAAACATGCATGGCTGCAATAAACACGTGCACCTACTCACCTTGGCATGCCATCACTAGGGTTATTAATGTTTGTCTAAAGACAGTTGCCCACAGAATGCTAAATCAACTTGGGCACACATGACTCTTTGTAATTTCCGATTAATACACATGGTAGATGTCCTTTATGAGAGTCCAGAAACACTGAAGGCCAGAGCAGCGCGTTTACACCACACAGGCTGCTCCCAACCAGGCGGCAACCACAATTTTTTTGAGTGTTGAAGGAAAACAGCACATCCACAAATCTCATTAAAAAAATTGTTATTTCTTTATTGATTATTATCAGTATGATACTATGAATAAAGACGCAGTGAATTTTCAGAGAATGCCATGTGTATTTTCGTCTTTTTCATATACCTTATGGAAAATCAATAAAGAAGTAACATTTTTAACGAAATTTGTAGATTTCTTCAATCCTCAAAAAAATGTACCTAGTTGGAAGTCCAGAACAGAAGTGGCATCTACAAATATGGAAAAGGCATGTGAAAATACAGCTATAGTAAGCTCATATATGGCTTTCCAATGCGTATCTTTATGGTATTAATCACATTCAGGCCCAGGCCCCTCTACCCCCATTTATTTTGAGGCTTGCTGGCACATAGCGATGTGAGTTATTAGAGTTAGAGCTCATCCTGACTGGATACACCTTGTTGCGGTGGGATCATTTTACGCTTTTTTGATTAAAGAATTATCAATCGAGTACTATGTTTTTTTATATATGTTACTGTTTTTTTTCTTACTGCAGTGTTTTAAATTTATTCTTTGCTATATTTGTATGTTTACGACCACGTTGTATATGTGCACCTATACATTATACATATACTAACACGTGTGCTGACCTTTGTTTTTCATTTTGCTTCACATTACCAAAAGAATCATGTGGCTGGCATTATGTTGAAATATGGTTCCTGTGATACTTTGGAGAAATGTCCTTACCACTGGCTCCACCATCAAATCAATGTAACAACAAACTGCTGGAAATGGAAGTGGGAGGTTCAGATTATGGAGGATGTTAATCTTAGATCAGTTGCAAAGTATAAAGTGATAGACAAGGTTGAGTGAGGAGATGTATGGCAGTGCAGAACTGTAGAAAGCTTTGAGGCATGAAAGATAAGTTTATTCATACAAATATTTGTGAATATGCAATTTAGTTGCTGGTTGTTTATAGCTATGCACAATACCCATATGGATTTTAATTTTAAACTACTGAAGGACAATTTTAAATTTAAATTTTGTGCTCCTGTGTACATTTATAAATGCTATTCTTTGACATGAATATGCTCTAATAGGAAAGGATCAATAGCCATAATACTAACATATTTTAATAGACTCCCTTACAAAAAATATGTTTATTTTAAGTAATAAAAAGGAAAGGCAATCGGGAGCATGTTCTTTTCGAACACATCCCAATTATTGTCAAACCTTAGTCACTCTAAAATATCTGTTATAGATGAGCAAATTTCATTGAGCAGAATTGAATTCAGTTTTTCAAAAATCTGTAAGTGACTCCACCATAGAGGGCCAAGCAAACATTAAAAATACATAATAATAATGATAGTCACCTGACCACACTCAACTTTCCACCAACCCCACAGTTCGCCATACGGTCCTCAATGCCTCTTCCTTTCTCCTTCTCTCGTTGTACATATTGCCTTCTTCAATACAGGCCCTAACTTCCAACTGGGCTACTCCTGGAACTGTGTGCCATACCTCATTACTTCACGATGTTACACCGTGCATCGTCAGAGTAACGACATGTCAAGCATGCAGAATGACATTTCAGGCCTGTTCAAGCAGCAAGTCGCAGCATCAATTGGAGAAGCCAAAGAAAATTCAAATTATGGAGGTGGGGAGAATAAGAGGCGTTGAGGACCATACAATGGGCTGCAGGGATGGCAGGTGAGTGGAGAGGTATGTACTAATTTTTAGCTTATTTAACATCCATATTTCAACAGCAAAGTTCGGGATCCGCACCAAAAAACCTAGTGTCTGTGCACAAACATCTAAGACGGACTTATTCTGGAAGTCGGTGTTACTGTTCAGGTTTGGCACCTTGAACATCCGCTGTTTCCAGTGCTGTCATCGGTGTGACAGTGCAAGAAACACTGATGGCTCTGATCATATCACAGCATGTGAGCTAGCAATAGTTACTGGCGGTAAAAACATTATCGCCGGTCACAGGAGTAGAATAATGAGAGAGTAGTTCTCTTATCAGCGTACACCGGCTGTCACTGATAGCAGCAAGAGCAGGCATACAATTATGAGAGTATTCATCTGCCGGTGCCTGTGCTATAAATAAATAAATCAATTAAAAAATCACATGGGGTCTCTTCTATTCTTGGTAACCAGGGCAGGCAAATCTGAGAACTGCGGACTGCAACCCTCAGCTATCAGCTTTATCATGGCTGGTTATCAAGAACAGAAGGGTCCCAAAACTGTTTTTTTAATTATTTAAATAAATAATTTTTAAAAAATGGTGTGGGGTCCCCTATTTTTGACAATCAGCCAAGCTTAAGCAGTCAGCTGAGGGCTCGTATTCTCAGAGAAAATAGCAGCATGCAGCTGCCCCAGAAAAGGCGCATCTATTAGATGAGCAAATTCTGGCTTTTTGTTCTGCTCTTCCCACTTGCACTGGTGCGATGGCAAGAAGGGTAATAGGTTTGGGGTTAATGTCAGCTGTTTTATGTCCATTTACACCAAGCCCTGAATTTTTTAACGGAGAGGCGTCTATAAGACACTATCATTACTAACCCCTTAGTGAGATTATAAAAAAAGCCTGGCCAGAATAAAGTATTTATTTGAAATAAAAATAAAAAAGCAAGTGTGTTGAATGGAGTTCATAAATGAAGTTCTCACGCAGCCCGCAATGCCATAAGTGATGTGACTGGGATTCATCAGTTATGAACTCCGATGACTTTTCTCATGGCAGCGCAGCTCTGCATACTGCAGAAGCGTGATTACACTCCTGTCTCAGTGTGAGCTGGTTGGCATGAATAGCGGTCGCATCATTGAAGGGGCCACAATCCAAATCATCCAGATCTTCATGGGGCAGATATGGATTATTGTTGGACAGATGAGGAATATGGTGGTTTATTATTTTTTGTCTTTTACAGGTGACATGGACATTGGAGGATTATCTTCACATCAGAAAGGTGAGGATTATGTTGATTTATTATTTTTATTTTTTTACAGGGCACATGGGTTTCAGTGGACTAAACATAAAAGTGAGTATAACTTTGCTTTTGTATTTTTATTTCAAATAAAAGTGTCAGTATCTGTATTTCAATTAAAGGACTTTATTCTGGCTGTGTCTTTTTTACAATCTAACTATGGGGTTAGTAACAGGGGTGTCTTATAGACGCGTTGCCATTGCTAACCCCTGGGCATGATTTCAGCGGCCATAAAACATCTCACATCAACCCCAAACCTATTACTCCACTTGCCACTGCACCAGGGCAAGTGGGAAGAGCCAGGCAAAGGACCAGAATTGCTGCATCAAATAGATGCTTCTTTTCTGGGGTGACTGCAGGCTGCTTTTTTTAGGCCATGGGGGCCAGTCTACAATGGATGCTTACCATTTTACAAATACCAGTGTTGACCTAAATTTGATCTCAGGTCTCGTCTACATGTTCCGAAAGTGCATACTGGTCGACTCACTTGGGAATGTATACAGTTTTTTCTTCAATTCTGTCTACATATGTTTGATTGGGTTGAGGTCTGGAGACTGTGGGAATCATTCCAGCACCTCTCTGACATTGAACCATTTCTTCACCCATCTCGACGTATGCTTCATGCTGTTGTTCTGTTGGAACACTATGTCATCCTTTTCAAACCCATAGTACTTGAGCATACGAAGTAACTCATATTGTAGGATCCTCACATATAGCTCAGCATTGAGAACACCATCATTCCTCACCAAGTATCCAATGCCTTTGGCTATGAAACAACTCCAAATCATCAGGCTTCCTCTACTAAACTTGACATTTCCTTCAATTTCTCAATCCGTTAGCACCTTTTTCCCTTGTTTCTTTCAGACCCATTTGCATCTATCAGAGCCTAGTCTATTGACTTTCTCATCATTGCTCCAAATCACCTGTTTCAAATCATTAAATGTCCACTTTTCGTACTTGTTGAAAACTCAAACCAACGCTTCTTGTGACAATATTGAAGTTGAGGCTTCTTCACTTTTTTTTGGGCCACCAATCCAGTATTGTATAATGTGCATCATATGGTGCTTGCATTGATGTCTGTGAACTCATTATTATGAAGCATACAAGCTACCTCCACTGCCGTGTTTGTCACGCCAGAACTGATAGACTCTGGAATGAGCCGACTTGTTGACTCCGATATCACAGGTCTGCAAAAAAATTTTTCTCAAGAGCTGTTTTGGTTATTCCACGTAATCTTTATGTTTTTGAGTGCTCTGAATCCGAAAATTACCTCCGTTTTGTCATATGACATTACGTTTTCTGACAATTTAAGTAACTATGTTAAATAAGACAATACCTCAAAATAAATGAAAATAGACTAATAAAATTAATTTTTTATTACAAATGTTTCATGAAAATCATTTTTTAACTGCAGTGAGCTCATTAGCACACACTAAAATTGATTCTTCCTCCCTGTGAGGCTTCTCTTGGTACATTTACGCTTGTGAGTAGCATCTGGAATGTCTCTAAAGCGTCCAACAGTAGTCTGCCATCATTGTAATGCTCCATCTTCCCTGGTATATTCTTTCCATCTCTTTAATGTCCTGGTGGAATCGTTCACCTTGCTCTTCACTCACAGCTCCCACATTTTCAGGAAAGTTGTCAAGGTGGGAATGGAGGAAATGCACTTTCAAACTCATCAGGCAACCTAAAGTTTGAAATGCTTTCAGCATTCGTCCGATGATTTTTTTGTAGTCAGGGTCTTTGTTATTGCCTAAAAATTTCTCTACGACCTCTTTAAATGCAAACCACCCTTCTTTTTGAGGATGCGTCATGGTATTGATAAACTCTTGATCAGCTATAAGCCTTCTAATGTCTGGTCCGACAAACACACCTTCCTTCAATTTTGCCTCCGAGAGGCCTGGAAACTTGGTGACCAAGTAATTGAAGCATTCTCCATCTTTTGGAAGTGATTTTACGATTGCTTCATCAATCCCAATTTTATGTGGAGATGTGGTAGAAGAACTTTATGAGGAGGAACCAAAGTTTCTCGGAGGACATTTTTTTCACCAACTGTGAGCACCCTCGGCTGCCAATTCTTCTTGGTCCAGTGATTTTGTCGGTCTCGACTGTCCCATAGACACAGAAAAGAAGGGTATTTGGTATACCCAGCTTGTTGCCCGAGCAGCATGCACAAGACTTTCAAATCCCCACACACTTGACAACCGTGGTCTTCATATTTAAGTTTACGAAGAACCAATTCCAAGTTCTCGTAGGTTTCCTTGAGGTGTACAGAATGACCCACAGGAATGGAAGCCGTTGTGGAGTAAAACTGCTTTGAGACTTCTTTTTGAAGAATCTATAAAAAGATGCCATTACGCTGAATCATATTGGATTTTGAATTGACCCATCAAACCTTCGACATCGATGCAATAAACCAACTTATCTTCCTGGGCAAAGTAAGGAACAAACTCGTTTTCATGATGTCTGAACCATGAAAAAGACACTCCTGACAACAATAAATTCTTGCTTTTGAGCCTTGATCCGAGTAACTCAGCAGCATCTTTGGGAAGATTCAAGTCTCTTATCAAATCATTCATCTCCTCCTGGGAAAACAATTTTGGTCTTGTATCATCTTCAAAGTCAGAACTTGATTCATCATCTGGTTCAGGTATGACTCCACCTTCATCGGAGCTAGTTATCTCTTCCAAGGTAGCAGGGGCCTTGGGTACTGGTATATCTGTGCCATGGGGGATGGGACGAATTGCTGAGTGTATATTGGGGTATGAAATGGAATGCTTCCATTTTGAATTATACCCTTTCACATCGCATGAACAAAAGTAACAATAGTCACTATGGTTCTTTTGCTCTCGCCATACCATAGGAATCCCATAACGGAAAGCTTTTTTCTTACCCTTGAACCAATTTCGGAGGTCCTCAACACACCGTTTGCACACTTTATGAGGCGCCCAAGCTTTATCTTGATCTACAAGCTTTAGTCCGAAATAAGTGAAGTATTCTTTTTCACAAAGTTTGTAATATTCAGCTGTTGCTTCAAAATTATATATTCACCATAAATGTAACAGAAACTGTCAGGCGAATTAATACACTTCCGCTGAGCCATAATGCTAATTTTGGGAAACACGGTTGAATATGACGAGCTAACACGAACTGAGATGAAAAAGTCTGAACAGGCGAGAACCAAGATAAAACAATTGAATCAAGCCCGAGCATGTCAGAGCCTGCTCGTTCAGCTTGCAACATGTTGATGCTGGTTTCATTAGCTCACTCTGAAAGTTCTTTTCTTTGAAAGTTATATTTTTTGGGCATTGTATATCTTCAATGCATTGATGTGAATTAATTAATAGTAATTTTGACTTTCAAAACCCAAAGATAAAAAAATACCAAAAACTGAGAAAAATATACTAAATTTGAAGAGAATTTTGCATTTTGTGGCAAGTCCTGACGTCCAGGATTTTTTTCGTTTTCAGCACACCAAAATACATGGAAATTAGATGAAAATAATCAAACAGCTTTTTAGTCACAGACCTGTGTATTTTGCCTGGATGTCCACCTTTTGGTTTCTTAATGGATGGATGGACTTTATTTCATATTCTTTCAACTATCATGGCATTCACATGATGCAATTTGGCAATTTTCTTGGCCAAGAGACCGTTATTGATGAGCTGGATGATGCTGTTTCTCTTTTCTTGGGATGTCATCTTTATGGCTACTCCTTGATTCAAACCAAGGACCTTTCACTTGGGAATCAACTTAATAGTACACTGAGCTATTAGGGAATGTGGGAACAGGTTGTATTTTATAGTACTCAGGAAGAAAAATATTTCCACCACCATGAGCAAAACAGTAACAATGCAGTGACATAAAAAGAATCTGCACAACTAATCACTTGCTAAATATTTGCAAGTCAAATTTATGTGTGAGATAGCAAAGATGATTGTCTATAAAATGATGGTAGTCTCACGATTAAAGCAGTAGTGGCTGGTGAGATATGGAGCCTGAAAGTCAAAATTTCAAAACATTGTTACTCTTTTGCTCTTCACTATAGCACACATGCTGATGAATACTCTCATCATCGTATGCCTGCTCTCACTGCAATTAGAGTAGTACTCATCAGCCAACGTCTGTGACCGGCGGTAACCTTTTTACACAATTGAAGATCTTATGTTGCATCCTTAAAACCCATTATCTACCAATGTCCTTTTTTGGGATGCCTAATCTTTAGCTTCTAGCAACTAAGATTTTATAATTTTTATAATTAGGTCCAATTTTTTGTGTTGTGTTTGTAAAATGAAGGTTTACAAAATAGGAAATCATGTCATTGTCATTTTTAATTGAATATTGGGATGCCCTTTTCTGAAAAATCCGTACTTGAAAAAATTTAGCAAATTATGTTTCTGATTCATTAGGATCCGAATCATTAAAAATCTGTCATTAAGAAAAAAAAAAAAAAGAATGAAAATTGCTAATTTGGCAAGTAATGGGTTAAGCAGATCACTTTTTTCTAGCATTTGACCCTAACAAAAGATAAGGAACACAGAGACTTAAGGCCCCGTCTCACATAGCGAGATCGCTAGCGAGATCGCTGCTGAGTCACAAGTTTTGTGACGCAACAGCGACCTCAGTAGCGATCTCGCTATGTGTGACACGTACCAGCGACCAGGCCCCTGCTGTGAGATCGCTGGTCGTGTCGGAATGGCCTGGACCTTTTTTTGGTCGTTGAGGTCCCGCTGACATCGCTGAATCGGTGTGTGTGACACCGATCCAGCGATGTCTTCACTGGTAACCAGGGTAAACATCGGGTTACTAAGCGCAGGGCCGCGCTTAGTAACCCGATGTTTACCCTGCTTACCAGCGTAAATGTAAAAAAAAACAAACAGTACATACTCACCATCTGATGTCCGTCAGGTCCCTTGCCGTCTGCTTCCCACACTGACTGAGCGCCGCAAAGTGAAAGTGAAAGTACAGCACAGCGGTGACGTCACCGCTGCGCTCTGCTCTCACTGTATGGCGGCACTCAGTCAGAGCGGGAAGCAGACGGCAAGGGACCTGACGGACATCAGATGGTGAGTATGTACTTTTTGTCTTTTTTGGTAACCAGGGTAAACATCGGGTTACTAAGCGCGGCCCTGCGCTTAGTAACCCGATGTTTACCCTGGTTACCCGGGTGCTGCAGGGGGACTTCGGCATCATTGAAGACAGTTTCAACGATGCCGAAGTCGTTCCCCTGATCGTTGGTCGCTGGAGAGAGCTGTCTGTGTGACAGCTCCCCAGCGACCACACAGCGACTTACCAACGATCACGGCCAGGTCGTATCGCTGGTCGTGATCGTTGGTAAATCGCTATGTGTGACGGGGCCTTTAATCTTTGTATAACAGCCCTTTAAATGATCACGAGGTATACAGTATAGCAACCACTGGTTTGAAAATGAGAGTTAAATCTATATACAACATCACTGGAAATTTAATTTAATCAAAATCTTAAATAAAATACAGGAGGAACATAAAATAAAAGCATGTTCTTTCATGCACAGCAAGCTGGATTTATTCAAAGCTTTCTCTCCACTGTCAGAACAACAATTATCTTCTGTTCCTTAAACTTTTAACATTTTGATTTGGAAAATACACGGTACATTATTAATAATTACATTTTATGCGACATGTTTACTTTTTAGATAATTTTCCTGTAAGCAATCTTAAAGTTGCTTGACTTTAGAATGACGTTTCTTGTTGCCAGATTTGCAAAACATTCACGGTAGCTAAAAGTAATATATGGTAAAAATGTAGTATATGGTATATCTAAAAAGAAAAAGGAGCACGGTGATGCATTTCACACCAGTTTAGTTTGTGAAAAGATCTGGAGTTATAATTTAGGTGTCCGATGAACGAAACTTCTTGAACCAAGAAGCAATGGTAGTAAATCCAAGTATGACTAATAATGGACACACCTGAAACACGTAGATTCTGCTTTTTTCTAAAGCACATTGGTATACATATGTGTTTTAATCATCACTCAATGTAGGATTTAATTTTTTAAGTCAGATGTTGGAATTGTATCTATTTTTTGGATATGCAAAAATACTTGGCTACACAACTAGTCAAGTCAATAGAAAGATGCTAAATAAATAATTTGCATAGAGAGAGAAAAAATATGCAACGCCTAATTTTAGACTCTTTCTAGCAATTAAAAAAGTGCATAAAGTGTTCCTGAAAATTTAGACTGAAAACTTTATAAATGTACAGTGTTTCTTAACTAGAGTTCCAAGAGTGACAATTGGCTTTCAGACTCCCTGTATGTTGCTCCAAAATTGTTAGCAGCAACAGATGATGTTTTCCACTAATGGTTCAAGAAATGTAATAGCACTATCATCAAAGTCATATCACTGACATTTAGTCATATTCTTAAAAAACAATAATTTTTATTTATATAGTGCCAACATATTCCGCAGCGCTTTACAGTTTAACAGTTTCAAACGCAAATCATAAGTAACAACGTTAACAATATAATAATTAAAGCACAATAAGATGACCCTGCTCCTGAGAGCTTACAATCTACTATGAGGTGGGGGAGATACAAAGTCCTGGAGTTTATTCACAATGATGTATTTACAATGTTGGTCCAGCCATCTTCAGGGGGTGGGGGATAGATGGAGATAGTGAATTGGGCTACACACGCGCCCTTACACATAAAATGACTTTTATTAGGGAACGTGATAGGCCGCTTTGGACAAATATGTTTTGAGGGCGCGCCTAAAACTGTGCAAATTGTGAATGGCAATAATTAAAATGCCAATTCTTAATATTTAGTGTGGCATAATACCATTATAAGCAGTGGTGTACTGCTAATACAGATGCAGATACAGTTAAATACAATGGTGGAACAAGGAGCAGTGATCTCCCTGCTCTACCATTCAGCCTGTGTATCTGATGACCAGTACAGCAGGTGCAATTACATCACTAGATAGCACCCACTGCATGGAGCTTCAGTCTGCCATCATACTGTTTTGTGTAACTGTGGGGGCTATTCAACTGTACGAGGTTGCTGTGGGGGACAAACTGTGCGGAGTGCTGTGGGAATCATCATACTGTTTGGGGGCATGTCAGGCAGCATCATACTGTATGAGAAGTTCTAAAGCATTATACTTTGTATGAGGGGCAGTTTATGCCATCATACTGTGTGATGAACTGTGGGAGTCAACATACTGTGTGCAGAGCTGCGGGGGCATCATACTGTGTGTCTGGGCTGTGTGAGGTATCATACTGTGTGGAGAGCTTTGAAGCATATAATGTTGTGTATGGAGGATTTGTGGGGTACTGTGTTCAGAGCTATGGGGGAATCATACTGGGTGTGACTGGACATAGGGGTATCATACTGTGTGAGGGACTCTGGGAGTCATCATACAGTGTGGAAGGTTGTGGGGATTCATTTTGTTTGCAAAGCTGTGGGGCATGAAATTGTGTATGTGAGAGGCTGTAATACTGTTTGAAGGTCCTATAAGGGTCATCATACTGTACGTGGGGCTGGGTAGGCCAGCATAATGCTTACAGGTGAATTTCTGAACATCATGCTGTGTGAGGCGGAGATGTGGGGGGCAGCATACTGTGTGAGAGATTTTTGAGTTGCAGCTACAGGAGGATTCTTTGGAGGTGTCTTATTACCTGGGGCTAGTGGGGGCCATCTTATTGTGTGGGGGTCTGTGGAGGTCATGAACTGTGGGTGTGGTGGGATCATCATGCTGTGTGGAAGGCTGTGGCTGACATCAGGACATCGTACTATATGTTTGTGGGAGCTGCGGTGGCATCATTCTAGCGGGTATCATACTTAATAGTGAACTGTGAGGGATCATAATGTGTGGTGGCTGTGGGACATCAAACTCTATTGGGGGGTCACTACAGTAGCGTATAATGTGTATAAAGTACTGTAGGGGAATAATTCTATACAAGGGCTGTATAGGAATTACACTGTTTTGGGGGGCACTGAGTCAACCAGGTGCATAATATAAAAATTATGGGCTCCCATAGTGAAAGTCCTATTTGCATTCCCCTACCACCCTAAAAATATATTCAGTGAAGTAGGCAGGGTTATGGTACGTAGGTGCAGTAATATTTAAAGACAGGGAGAGGGAAATGTATTGCGGCATTTACACAGTAGTTTTGACCTTATTAAAGTCCCTTTCACAGCCTCTACAATATCTCTCTGATCGCCCCCATAGAGTATGAGGTTCCAAAAATGTCACCCGCATACATTATAATTCCCCCACAGTGAATTCAGCACACAGCATGATGACCCCCCTACATCAGGAAAATATGATGAACACGTAATGCCCTCAAAACAATATGATGCCCCCACTGTGCCACCGACACAGTATTATTCACCCACACAGTATGATGGCCCCCAAAGCCCTCCCCAACACAGTACAATGGCCAGTCCACCCATAGAGAATGTTGTTGACTCAACAACACAATACAGTTTCCTGTCCCCTGCGGCATCACACTTAGGCATTATGGAAACCTGGCTTGACGAGAGCCATGACTGGGTAACAAATGTGGAGAGGTACACTACATTTAGAAAGGACAGGAAAAATAGAAAAGGTGGAGGAGTGTGCATCTTCGTAAGATCCACATTAAAACCTGTGCTTAATGAAGACATTGGGGGGAGTTACAGCAAAGTAGAGTCACTATGGGTAAATGTACATGGGGATAGTAATAATAGACAGCTGCAAATTGGAGTTTGCTACAAGCCTCCTAATATAGCTGAACAGGTAGAGGATAAAATGCTGCAACAAACTAAAAAGGCAGCAAACACTAATGGGTTCTTATAATGGGGGGATTTTAACTATCCAGACTTTCAATGCGACATAGAATCGTCTGGTTGAGCTAAAAGCTACAATTTATTATCCACAGTTCAGGACAATTACCTCTCTCAGCTTGTAGTTGAACTGACCAGGGGAGGTAATCTGCTGAATCTGGTCCTGTCAAATAGACCAGGTACAATTTCAGAGATACAGGTCAGGGAGCATTTGGGAAGCAGCGACCATAATGTGGTAAGTTTCAATGTAATTTACAATCAAACATTCAAAAGGGGAAATGCCAAAACCAGGAACCTTAAGAAAGCTGATTTTAACAAATTAAGGGAAAAGCTTAATCGTATAGACTGGGACAATGTCATGGTAACTGGGAATACCGAACACAAATGGGGCATTTTTAAGGAAATACTACTAGAATCCTGCAAAAAAAACTTATACCCTCTGGTAATAAAATGTAAAGGAATAAAAATAAACCATTATGGATGAACATGACAGTACAAAGTTTCATAAGACAAAAACAAAGGGTATTCAAAATCTTGAAAGCCGAGAATACTGAAATAACATTTCAGGAGGATGAAGATCTAAATAAGTAAAAATGTAAAAAAAGAAATCAAGCTGGCAAAGTTATCTACAGAGAAACAAATCGCTAACGACATTGAAATAAACCCCCGCATTTTTTATAAATACATCAATGCCAAAATGAAAAAAAATCGATGGTATCGGCCCCTTAAAAGATGACAAGGTAATTATTATTATTTATTATTATAGTGCGATTTGTTCCATGGCGCTTTACATGTGAGGAGTGGTATACATAATAAAAAACATGTACAATAGTCTTAATCAATACAAGTCATGACTGGTACATGAGGAGAGAGGACCCTGCCCGCGAGGGCTCACGATCTACAAGGGATGGGTGAGAATACAGTAGGCGAGGGTAGAGCTGGTCGTGCAGCGGTTTGGTCGATCGGTGGTTACATTAGATAATCACAGAGGACAAAGAAAAGGCAGAGGCATTAGGCTGCCGTCACACTAGCAGTATTTGGTCAGTATTTTACATCAGTATTTGTAAGCCAAAACCAGGAGTGGGTGATAAATGCAGAAGTTGTGCATATGTTTCTATTATACTCAAGGCAGCAAAAGAAAAAATGGAACGCACTCACCAGTCTGATAATTCTGATTACGGGTCCCGTAGAAGCGCCTGTGTGCGTGAAACAGCCGTCGTCCGTCATCCTCCACACCCCTCCCTGCTAAGTTTGTCCATGTTCGAATAAAGGATCAGAATTATCAGACTGGTGAGTGCGTTCCATTTTTTCTTTTGCTGCCTTGGATATTTCATGTTTGAACTTTCACTGGATACTGCACCAGACCGTCTGTCATACAGGGTCCATTACATCACTGCAGCACTGTTTGGCAATTGGACATGGTGGTCTACGTAACGCAGCTGTGCGGAGGTGCCACTCCTGTACATTGTTTCTATTATACTTTTCCTCTAAGTGTATGTGCACACGATGCGGAAAACACTGCGGATCCGCAGCTGCGAGTCCGCAGCAGTTTCCCATGAGTTTACAGTACAATGTAAACCTATGGGAAACAAAAAACGCTGTGCACATGCTGCGGAATAAAAACGTGCGGAAACACAGCGGTTTACATTCCGCAGCATGTCACTTCTTTCTGCGGATTCCGCAGCGGTTTTACAGCTGCTCCTATAGAAAACCGCACTTGTAAAACCGCAGTGAAATCCGCAGAAAAACTGAGGTAAATCCGCGATAAATCTGCAGCAAAAACGCAGCGTTTTTGCTCTGCAGATTTATCAAATCCTCTGCGGAAAAATCCGCAGTGGACCAGAATACGTGTGCACATAGCCTAATTGTTCCACTCCTGGTTTTGGCTTACAAATACTGATGTAAAATACTAACCAAATACTGCTAGTGTGATGGTAGCCTTAAACACGTACTTTTCATCCGTATTCACCAATGAACTCTCTGTTCCAGGGATCATTCAACAAGGTAAAAATCAAAATTCACAACCTGATATAACTAGTTTAACACATCTGAGCAATTAAAACATTGACCAATCCCACGGCCCAGATGGCAGTCATCCACGGATACTGAGGGAATTGGATTCAATAATTGAAAGACCACTGTATCTCATATTCTTAGACTCTCTTGTAACAGGGGTGTTGCCACAAGATTGGAGGATGGCTCACGTGGTACCAATATTTAAGAAATGTAAGAAGGTGGATCCAGGCAACTACCATCCGTTAAGCCTGACATCAGTAGTGTGCAAACTTTTTTAGGGCATTATAAGAGATGACCTGCAGAAATATATTGCAGAGAATAATATAATAACTGACAACCAGCATGGATTCATGAAGAATAAGTCGTGTCTAACTAACATGTTGAGTTTCTATGAGGAGGTGAGTACAAATCTGGGTGTAGGTAATGCGGCTGATGTGATTTATCTGGACTTTGCAAAGGCACTTGTTACAGTTCCACATAACAGACTTATACTTAAGATACAGAAGCAAGGACTGGGGGAAACTGTATGCAGATGGGTAAGCAATTGGCTAAATGAACAGAAACAAAGATTTGTCATAAATGATATGTTTTCTAAATGGGATATAGTCAGCAGTGGGGTACCACAGGGATCTGTGCTAGGACCGATTCTTTTTAACCTCTTTATTAAAGACCTTGTAGATGGGATTGAGAGTAACGTGTCAGTCTCTGCTGTCGACACCAAACTATGTACTTTATTAAAATCTGACCTTGACATTACAATATTGCGAAATGATCTGAATGAGATGACTGAATGGGCAAACGCTTGGCAAATGAGATTTAATTTAGATAATATAAATAACAAAGAAAAGTAATGCACCTAGGACTGAGTAATCCTCTTGCTGCATATACACTGCACAAAAAAATAAAGGGAAAACTTAAACAACAGAATATAACTCCAATTAAATCAAACTTCTGTGAAACCAAACTGTCCACTTAGGAAGCAACACTGTTTGACAATCAATTTCACATGCTGTTGTGCAAATGGAATAGACAACAGATGGAAATTGTTGGCAATTATCAAGACACACTCAAGAAAGGAGTGTTTCTGCAGGTGGGGACCACAGACCACATCTCAGTACCAATGCTTTCTAGCTGATGTTTTGGTCACTATTGAATGTTGGTTGTGCTTTCACACTCGTAGCATGAGATGGACTCTGCAACCCACACAAGCAGCTCAGGTAGTGCAGTTCATCAAGGATGGCACATCAATGCGAGCTGTGGCAAGAAGGTTTGCTGTGTCTGTCAGCGTAGTGTCCAGAGGCTGGAGGCGCTACCAGGAGACAGGCCAGTAAACCAGGTGATATGGAGGGGGCCATAGGAGGGGAACAACCCAGCAGCAGGACTGCTACCTCAGCCTTTGTGCAAGGAGAAACAGGAGGAGCACTGCCAGAGGCCTGCAAAATTACCTCCAGCAGGCCACAAATGTGCATGTGTCTACACAAATGGTTAGAAACCAACTCCATGAGGATGGTCTGAGTGCTCGACGTCCACAGTTGGGGCTTGTGCTCACATCCCAACACCGTGCAGGACACTTGGCATTTGCCACAGAACACCAGGATTGTCAAATTAGCCACTGGCGCCCTGTGCTCTTCACATATGAAAGCAGGTTCACACTAAGCACATGTGACAGATGTGACAGAGTCTGGAGACTCCTTGGAGAGCGATCTGCTGCCTGCAGCATCCTTCAGCATGACCGGTTTGGTAGTGGGTCAGTAATGGTGTGGGGTGGCATTTCTTTGGAGGGCCACACAGGCCTCCATGTGCTCTGCCAGAGGTAGCCTGACTGCCATTAGGTACCGAGTTGAGATCCTCAGACCCCTTGTAAGACCATATGCTGGTGCAGTTGGCCCTGGGTTCCTCCTAATGCAGGACAATGCCAGGCCTCATGTGGCTGGAGTGTGTCAGCAGTTCCTGCAAGATGAAGGCATTGAAGCTATGGACTGGCCAGCCCATTCCCCAGACCTGAATCCGATTTAACACATCTGGGACATCATGTCTCGCACCATCCAGCAACGTCACTTTGCACCACAGACTGTCCAGGAGTTGGCGGATGCTTTAGTCCAGGTCTGGGAGGAGATGCCTTAGGAGACCATCCGCCGCCTCATCATTAGCATGCCCAAGTGTTGTAGGGAGGTCGTACAGGCACGTGGAGGCCACAGACACTACTGAGCATAATTTCCTTGTCTTGAGGCATTTCCATTGAAGTTGGATCAGCCTGTAACTTCATTTTCCACTTTGATTTTGAGCATCATTCCAACTCCAGACCTCCGAGGGATATTAGTTGTGATTTACGTTGATAATTTTTAGGTTTTATTGTTCTCAACACATTCCACTATGTAATGAATAAAGATTTACAACTGGAATATTTCATTCAGTGATATCTAGGATGTGGGATTTTAGTGTTCCCTTTATTTTTTTTGAGCAGTGTAGATTAAATGGGAGTACACTTGGGACTACAGAACAAGAGAAGAACTTGGATATTCTTGTTACAAGTAAGCTGAGCAGCAGTACTCAATGTCAAGCAGCAGTGGCAAAAGCAAACAAGATTTTATGATGTATAAAAAGAGAGATAATATTCCGCGATCCCAACGTATTACTACCCCTTTATAAATCACTGGTGAGGCCATGTCTAGAATATGGGATTCAGTTTTGGGCTCCACATTTTAAAAAGGATATTCAGAAGTTAGAATCAGTGCAATGAGATTATGTCAAGGGATGGAAGGCCTCTCATATGAGGATAGGTTGGAAAAGTTGGGCTTGCTTAGCTTAGAAAAAAGACATCTTAGAGGGAATCTCATTTACATGTATAAATATACCGTATGTGTGACCAGTACAAAACACTGGCACATGACTTGTTCCTTCCAAGGACCGTGCTGAGGACTAAGGGACACTCATTACGGGCAGAAGAAAGGCGATTCTGACAGCTAAACAGGAAAGTGTTCTTTACAGTTAGAGCAGTCAGACTGTGGAATGCCCTACCACAAGAGGTAGTAATGGCAGACAGTATAACAGCTTTAAAAAAAGGGCTGGACGATTTCCTTGATACACATAACATTGCGGGATATAGCTAGATTAGTGACGAAATGTACAGTTGGTGGAGAAAGTTTGAACTTGATGGACCTAGGTCTCTATTCAACCTATGTAACTATCTAACTATATATAGTAGGATGACCAACACAGCCCTACCCCACACAGTACGATGGCCCTCGCAGCCCCCATATACAGTATGATAGCCCTTACAGACCCCCTAATACACAGTATGATGGTGCCCATAGCTCCCCACACAGGTTTATAACTCTCACAGTTAATCATCACACACAGCTTGATCACCCACACAATCGCCTTCATAGTATTATGCATCCCATATTTCACCCCCCAAAAAATTAAATAAATAAATTACTGATAGGGGTTTGTTATAAGTCCCCAAAAATAATGTAAGCAATGGAGAATATCCTCGTAAATCAAATAGATGAAGCTGCGACTCAAGGAGAAGTCATTATTATGGGGGACTTCAACTACCCTGAAATAGATTGGGGAATGGAAACCTGCAGTTCCAGCAAAGGTAATAGGTTTTTGACAACTATGAGAGACAAATACCTTTCACAAGTGGTTCAGGACCCAACAAGAAGGGGGGCACTGCTAGACCTAATATTAACCACTTGGGTAATAGTGATAACAAAATAATAACTTTTCGTGTATCCTTTAATAAGATGGGTAGTAGGGGGGTTACAAGGGCACTAAACTTCAGGAGGGCAAATTTCCAACAGATGAGAGATGATCTTGGTGCAATTAACTGGGACGATATCCTGAGACATAAAAATACACAAAGAAAATGGGAGACGTTTATTAGCCTCCTGGATAGGACCTGTGCACAGTATATACTGTATGGGAATAAACATACTAGAAATAGGAGGAAACCACTATGGCCAAATAAAGCTGTAAGGGGCGCAATAAGTGACAAAAAGAAAGCATTTAGAGAATTAAAGGAAGTAGGTAGTGATGAGGCATTAAATAAATATAGAAAATGAAATAAATTCTGTAAAAAGTAAATCAAGGCAGCAAAGATTGAGACAGAGAGACTCATTGCCAGAGAAAGTAAAAATAATCCCAAAATATTCTTTAACTACATAAATAGTAAGAAACTAAAAAATGATAGTGTTGGCCCCCTTAAAAATAGCCTGGGTGAAATGGTGGATGAGGATGAGGAAAAAGTCAATATGCTAAATGACTTTTTTTCATCAGTATTTACACAAGAAAATCCCATGGCAGACAATATGATCAGTGATAACACAAATTCCCCATTAAATGTCACCAGTTTAACCCAGCAGGAAGTACGGCGGCATCTAAAAATCACTAAAATTGACAAATCTCCGGGCCCGGATGGGATACACCCCCGAGTACTGCAAGAATTAAGTACAGTCATTGATAGACCATTATTTTTATTCTTTAAAGACTCCATAATAACAGGGTCTGTGCCACAGGACTGGCGTATAGCAAATGTGGTGCCAATATTCAAAAACAAAAACTGAACTTGGTAATTATAGGCCAGTAAGCTTAACCTCTACTGTGGGCAAAATGCTACTGGAGGGCTTTCTAAGGGATGCTATACTGGAGTATCTGAAGAGGAATAACCTCATTACCCAATATCAACATGGGTTTACTAGGGACCGTTCCTATCAGACTAATCTGATCAGTTTCTATGACGAGGTAACTTCCGGACTGAAAAAAGGGAATGCAGTGGACGTAGTGTATATGGACTTTTCAAAAGCTTTTGATACGGTGCCGCACAAAAGGTTGATACATAAAATGAGAATAATGGGGATAGGGGAAAATATGTGTAAGTGGGTTAAGAGCTGGCTCAGGGATAGGAAACAAAGGGTGGTTATTAATGGAGCAAATAGATCAATGGCTGCACTCAAAATTTACTGTGCTAAGGCAAGGAAATGTGCAATATGTGAAATGTGAATAGCATAATGGCTAGGGAAATTTATGAAAAAACACATGAGATCCGATCTGAGATTACCTTGACGTTTGGTGGATGGGCTCACAACTTTTGGCCAAATCTTGTGCTAAGAATCTCATGTGTTTTTTCATAAATTTCACAAGCCATTATGCTATTCACATTTCATGTATCGCACATTTTCCTTGCTTTAGCACAGTAAATTTTGAGTGCAGCCATTGATCTATTTGCTATATGACTTTTTTTGGTTATGCGCCAGTTCAGACTAGATTGCTGTTCAGTCAGTTTTCCTATATTTACTATGTACTATTTTTTCTGACTTGAACGCCTCGCCCTTCACCATGCTGTGATTTTAATTACATCCTAACACAGTTGGTTCTGAGCTTCCTATAAAAGCAGGCTTTACCATGTTATTAGCCATAGGTAAGTGTTCACACTAGGCAGTCAGCTCAGTTACCCATCCGATCAGATTACCTTGACGTTTGGTGGATGGGCTCACAACTTTTGGCCAAATCTTGTGCTAAGAATCTCATGTGTTTTTTCATAAATTTCCCTAGCCATTCTGCTATTCACATTTCACATATTGCACATTTCCTTGCCTTAGCACAGTAAATTTTGAGTGCAGCCATTGATCTATTTGCTATATGACTTTTTTGGTTATGCACCAGTTCAGATTAGATTGCTGTTTGGTCAGTTTTCTTATATTTATTAATGGAGCACACTCGGACTGGGTCGCGGTTAGCAGTGGGGTACCACAGGAATCAGTATTATGCCCGCTTCTTTTTAACATATTTATCAATGACCTTGTTGGGGGCATACAGAGCAGAATTTCAATATTTGCAGATAAACTCTGCAGGGTAATCAATACAGAGGAGGACAATTTTATATTACAGGATGATTTATGTAAACTAGAAGCTTGGGCTGATAAATGGCAAATGAGCTTTAATGGGGATAAATGTAAGGTCATGCACTTGGGTAGAAGTAATAAGATGTATAACTATGTGTGCTTAATTTTAAAACACTGGGCAAAACCATCAATGAAAAAGACCTGAGTGTATGGGTGGATGACAAACTCATATTCAGTGGCCAGTGTCAGGCAGCTGCTGCAAAGGCAAATAAAATAATGGGATTCATTAAAAGAGGCATAGATGCTCATGAGGAGAACATAATTTTACCTCTATACAAGTCACTAGTTCGACCACACTTAGAATACTGTGTACAGTTGTGGTCTCCGGTGTATAAGAAAGACATAACAGAACTAGAGCGGGTGCAGAGAAGAGCAACCAAGGTTATTAGAGCACTGGGGGGTCTGCAATACCAAGATAGGTTATTACACTTGGGGCTATTTAGTTTGGAAAAACGTAGGCTAAGTGGTGATCTTATTACAATGTATAAATACATGAGGGGACAGTACAAAGACCTTTCTGATGATCTTTTACTCATAGACCTGAGACAGGGACAAGGGGGCATCCTCTACGTCTGGAGGAAAGAAGGTTTAAGCATAATCACAGATGCGGATTCTTTACTGTAAGAGCAGTGAGACTATGGAACTCTCTGCCGTATGATGTTGTAATGAGTGATTCCCTTCTAACATTTAAGAGGGGTCTGGATGCGTTTCTTGAAAAGTATAATGTTACAGGGTATATGTACTAGATTCCTTGATAGGGCGTTGATCCAGGGAACTAGTCTGATTGCCTTGTGTGTATCGGGAAGGAACTTTGTTTCTCCAATGTGAAGCACTGTTTGCCACATGGAGTTTTTTTTTGCCTTCCCCTGGATCAACATGTTAGGGCATGCTAGCTTAGGATATGGGTTGAACTACATGGACTTAAAGTCTTCCTTCAACCTTAATAACCATGTTACTATGTTACTACACAGTATAATGCTCACCTGAGCCGTCACACAGGATGATGGCCCAAACAGCCTAACACATGGTATGATGCACTCTATAGCCCCCCACACAGTATGACAGCCCCCACAGTCCATCCACACAATATGATTGTCCAACAGACTCTCTACATAGTATGATTGCCCCTCAGCCCCCTACACTATATCATGGCCCCCTATCTACCCCACACAAATGAGACCAACATTTTTCACACAATTTCAGCTGAACCTGACAATACCCCATATGTGGCTGTACATTGCTGCTTAGCCACACGGCGAGACTCGGGAGGGGTGCAGCGCTATTAGACTCTCAGAGAATAAATTATCCTAGAATAGCTTTCAGACTCCATATACAGAGCCCCTAAATGCCAAAAGAGCAGAATCCCCACTCAGCTGACCCCATTTTGCAAATTTCACCACAATTTATCTACAGGAGTAGTGAAAATTTTGAATCTATAGGTATTTTCCAGAAACGTGATTTAGATGGAACCCCCGAAGGATCCATTATAATGAGAAAGCAGAGTTACTTTGGACTCCATCTAGCCTCTGTTTAGCTATGTTTTTCTTTTCAAAGTTGCAAAAAACTGTGTCTGACCACACTTCTATGCACTCTTTAAAAGACAGGAAGGGCTGGATCAAAGGGGAGACGGCGTCCACAGTGTCTCCATTATCCTCGTTATAGGGAATCTTCTGCCAGGGGTGCAGTATGACTCATGTATTTCAGAGATTTAAATGGACAGGTGCTCAGTGTAGATGGAGCGCCCCCAAGGGCTAGGGGTACTTGGTACCGGGTTCTTCGGTTCTCAAGGGGGATGTCACGGTGGCTGACCCGGTCCGTGGCCCTCGGGAGGTCCGTTGTAAAAGGGGAAGGTCTGTAAAGGGATATAGTTTATGTTCGTGACGCCACATGTGGTATTCGGTCAGGGTGACTGACGCTGCTTAAGGGGTCTGCTGGGGTGATGTTATGGCAGCTAGATGGTATACCTTCCAACAGGTGAAGTGTATCCCCAGGGCTTCCCAGTGTATAGATGGTGGATGGTGAGAGGCGCAGTGAAGAACAAGGACACAAGGTTGCAGTCTCTTTACCTTTTTACTGAAGGCTTCAGCATCCACAGTCCAGAGCACCGGATCACAGGGCACAGGGCAGATAGAGTCCGGCCGGTTTGGAGGCAAATCCAGAGTCCCCTTATCCAGGTGGAAATCAGTAGCCTTCCTCTAGCGCTGCAGTGTTGTAGTCCCTTACTGCTAAGCTTCTCCTCACAGATGTTGTAGATGTTATGTCTCTCTCTCTCTCTCTGTCCCCCAGATGGATAGGACAAACCCGTATGACTGGTGGCTTGAGGCTGTTTGTAGGGACTCTAGCATGCCCCGTCCTCTGACCGGTGCCACCGTGCCTCCTGGGTGTAGGGTCTGACAGGCAACGTGAAATTAGCTGTCCTGCCGGTCTCTGGAGCAAGGCATAAAGGATCGTTGCTCCCTCAGTGTGCCGGCTACTGGATTTCTGCGCCTCAGAAGGAGGCAACCTGCTCCTGGCTGATCTCCCTCTGATATCCTCTCCTTTGCTCTGACTTCCTTCTCACTTGCTGCAATATGTTCTGCTTTCTATCCATCTGTTTCCTAGGAGCTGCAGCACTTTAGGCCACAGTGCTCCCTCTGTCTTCCTGACAGGAACTGAATATTTTCCCTCCAGATCAGGATGTTCTTATAGGGGAGTTCACCTTAAACAGGCTTAGAGCTCCCCCTTCTGGTCTGGAGTGTGAACATGTTGCATGCATTGTATTACCTGATAAAGATATCTTCATTGCCTCCAAATGTAACATCACTCCCCCCTAGAGGAAAAATGACATTACTGCAACGACCAGGACCCTGGG
The DNA here is from genome assembly GCF_051348905.1 of Ranitomeya variabilis. Classification (NCBI taxonomy): domain Eukaryota; kingdom Metazoa; phylum Chordata; class Amphibia; order Anura; family Dendrobatidae; genus Ranitomeya; species Ranitomeya variabilis. The sequence continues at coordinate 818,346,493 of NC_135232.1, read as the reverse complement.
GCGCTGCACAGACATAGGATAAATGTAAGCCGAGCCTTGGGAGGCAGAATGAACAAATCAACAGTAAGTGAAGAATTGCTTTTATTTATTTTTTAGCCATTCCTCATGCACTATAAGTGATTAGACAACTGTATTCTTTGCGTCTGTGTGATTACAGCAATACCAGATTTATATCAGTTTTTTTATGTATGGCTACTATCATACACTAAAAAGCGCTTTTTTTTGGAATAACAAGTTTTTTTATCACCAACTTTTGAGATATATAATAATATATAATATTTCTATATTTCTGCCAATAGAGTCTTGCTAGGGCTTGTGTTTTGCTGTACGAGGTGACGTTTTTATTGGTGCCATTTTCGATTGCAGCATTTTGGGGGATAAACAGCTGGTTGTGATAGCTGGGTCTCAGCTGTGCCTGCCGGCGATTGTGCTAGCACAGCTCCTGTGCTGTGCACAATCGCAATGACGTAACTATTAGTGACAAGTGAACGTGCTCGTCACTACTCCGTACTCGCCCGAGTATCACTATGCTCGGTGTACTCGGCGAGCACCGAGTATTTCCGGGATTATTCGGTGGGAGCTCGGGTCTCAGCCCTGCAATTCTGGCACTCTTTAGAGTGCCAATGACAATGCAGGGATTGTCTGCCATGCACTGCAATGCCGGAGCCATCTTTGTTGTGGTATTACAGTGATTGGCTGGCCGCACAGCATCATCAGGTCTATAAGAGACCTGGCACCGCCCTGCTCGCTGCATTCTGCTCTGGACTTAGCAAGTGTAGGGAGAGGTGCTGCTGAGTTAGTGTGGGTCTGATAGTGTTCAGTCCACAACTCCTGAGAAAGCAACAGTCCTTTTTAGGGCTAATTCAGGGGGTCCAGAGATTGCAGAGCTAGGTAGGTAGGGGAGCCTATGTGCACATATCCACATCAGTGCAAGGCCTGCAGGCACTGTATGTGAGTACATAGCTCTCACTGCATACCTCCAAAAGCTCCATTACTGTGTGCTGCTGCTTATGTAATATATACCTAGCTGCAGTTTTCTGTGTCAATTTTTTTTTTCACCTTATACCTGCTCCTTTTATTCTAAAGCAATCCATAGCCCCCTTATTTCTACATTTATTTGCTTGGTCACGCTGCAGACTACAGCCAGGTTATTGTAATCGAAGAGCGTGCAAATCTAAGAATTTTTTTTGTCCCAGGCATAAGTTGTCATAGCCAACTTGTTGACATAATTTAGTTGCGCCCAAACAAATCAAGGCCACCTTTAGATCAGTCTGTTATCTCAGGCTGATGGCTGGTGTATCTGTGGTTGAAAAATCGTAGCTTTGCAGTCATAAGTTGCATAGTTCTGTCTGTTAGCCTTGTTCCACTCATTTTTTCTTTCAAAAATTCACCAAAAAACAAAAAAATTATACAGTCTGTTATGTCAGGCTGAGGCCTGGTGTATCTGTGGAGGAAAAATCGTAGCTTCGCAGGCATACATAGCATAGTTCTGTTGGCTAGCCTTGTTCTACTCTTTTTTTTCTTTTTCAAAAATTCACAAAAGACAAAAAATTATTTATACAGTCTGTTATGTCAGGCTGAGGCCTGGTGTATCTGTGGTGGAAAAATCATAGCTTCGCAGGCATACGTTGCATAGTTCTGTCTGATAGCTTTGTTCTGCAAATTTTTTATTTTTTTCAAAATTTCCTAAAAAACAGAAAAATTATTTATCCAGACTCTTATGTCAAGCTGAGGCCTGGTGTATCTGTGGTGGAAAAATTGTAGGTTCACAGGCATATGTAGCATAATTCTGTCTGCTAGCCTTGTTCTACTCATTTTTTTATTTTTTTCCAAATTTCACCAAAAACAGAAAAAAAAATTATACAGTCCGTTATGTCAGGCTGGGGCCTGGTGTATCTGTGGTGGAAAAATCACAGCTTCACAGGCATGCATAGCATAGTTCTGTCTGCTAGCCTTGTTCTTTTTATTTTTTATTTTTTTCCAAATTTCCCAAAAAAACAGAAAAAGTATTCACACAATCTGTTATGTCAGGCTAAGGCCTGGTGTATCTGTGGTTGAAAAATCGTAGGTTTGCAGGCATACTTAGCATAGTTCTGTCTGCTAGCCTTGTTCTACTCATTTTTTATTTTTTTCCAAATTTCACAAACAACAGGAAAAAAAAATGATACAGTCTGTTATGTCAGGCTGAGGCCTGGTGTATCTGTGGTGGAAAAATCGTAGCTTCGCAGACATAAGTTACATAGTTCTGTCTGCTAGACTTGTTATACTCATTTTTTTTATTTTTTTCCAAATTTCTTAAAAAACAGAAAAATTATTTATACAGTCTGTTATGTCAGGCTGAGAACACTGCTTTTTCCACTATTTTGCATAGGAGCCAATCCCCAGTCCACCGTGCATGTGAAGATGCCTCTAGCCCTGCAGCTGTTGTTGCCCACAGTCAAGCAGCACTATCATCAAGCCCATCCACGTCCTTGTCCCAGCACAGTTTTCAGTTGTCTATACCCCAGTCATTGGCACGCAAGCTGAAATACCCAGGCAACGCCCCACAGGCCACAGTACTAAATTCTAACATTTCTTTTCTGCTTACATTCGAAATGTTGCCTTTTAGGCTCGTTGAGACGGAAGCTTTCCACAACCTGATGGCGGCTGTCCCAAGGTACTCAGTCCCCAATCGCCACTTTTTCTCCCGGTTTGCCATACCGTCACTACACCAGCATGTGTCTCACAAAATTACCCGTGCCCTCAACAATGCTGTTACTGGGAAAGCCACCTAACCACGGACACGTGGACAAGTGCTTGTGGGCAGGGATGGTACATCTCACTGACAACATACTGGGTCAACATAGTGGAAGCGGGACCCAATCAGACCTTGGGATGGAGCACATCCTCCCCATGCTGAGGATTGTGGGCCCTACGTCAATCAGGGTTGCCACCACAGTCTACAGCTCCTGCACCTCCTCCTCTTCCTCCTCCTCCTCTTCACGCTCCGTCTGTGAAATGAACACATCAGTCAGGAGCTGACAGCACTGCAGCACTGCCTCAGCCAAGCGGCAACAGGCTGTGCTGAACCTAATATGCTTAGGTGACAAACTGCACAATGTTGAAGAGTTGTGGAAAGCGATGAAAATCAGTCAGATATTTGGATGACACAGAACCTACAGCCAGGCATAGTCGTGTGTGACAATGACTGTAACCTGGTGGCAGCTCTGAGGCAAGGTAAGCTCACACACGTACCTTGCCTGGCCCATGTGCTTAACTTCGTCGTTCAACGTTTTCTGAAAAGCTACCCGGAGCTGCTGGATCTGCTAGTGAAAGCATGCCATCTGTCTGCCTATTTTAGAAAGTCAGCTGCACCTTCAGCCGCCCCTTGTCGTGCTTCAGCAGCATTTGTGGCTTCCGGCTCACCGTCTGGTGTGTGATGTCCCCACGCGTTGGAACTCTATACTGCATATGTTGGAAAGGATTTGTGAGCATAAGAGGGCAGTTGTTGACTACCAACATCAACAAGGCCATCGATATTTAGTTCAGACTCCACACATAAGACCTCAGGAGTGGACATGGATGTCAGACATATGTACCATCCAACTGATTACACCATAATTAGCATCACCATCCTGATTTTCTGCATTCTGAAAACCTCTCTGCTCACAATTAAAGAGGATGCATTGCAGGCAGAGCACGAGGACATGGAGCAAGGAACCATACAGGGGGATTACACTCAGCCCAGCCTCATGTCTTCCCAACGTGGATTGGTAGACAATGAGAAGGAGGAGGAAGAACAGGAGCTACTTTCATGCGCTACAGACGGTACTACAAGCACAGCTGTCATACCATCTGTTCAGCGGGGATGGTCTGAGGACAGGGAGGAGGAGGATGAGGAAGAGGAGGAGGAGGACAGCATAGTTAGTCATCCTGTTGGTGAGGACACCGAAGTCTTGCCTGTTAGCAGTCTGGCAGGCATGGCTGACTTTATGTTGCACTGTGTTTCACGTGACCCTCGCATTATAAAATTTTTTGGTGACACTGGTTGGTGACACTTCTAGACCCACGCTACAAGGAGAACTTTCAGTCTCTTCTGCCAGATGCAGAGAGGTGTACTAAAATGTTGCAGTGCCAGAGGGCCCTTGTAGCGGAATTACTTAAAAAATTTCCCATGTGAGAACGCTGGCAGCAGACGTCAGAGTTTGTTGTACAGCCAAGGAGTCCAAGCGAGAGAGACAGAAGTACAAACCACCTCAGGCAGGGGAACAATGGCAAAGTTCTGGGACAGTTTTCTCAAACCCTCCCATCAAGTCGGCACAGAGGCAAGGGGTGCTGTCACAAGAAGTACAATGTTTGGGAAGATGCTGAGGGAGTACCTTGCAGATCGTACAAATGTCCTCCGGGATTCCTCTGTGCCTTCTAATTATTGGGTATCCAAGCTGGACATGTGGCATGAACTGACTCTCTATGCCTTGGAGGTCCTGGTCTGCCCTGCTGCTAGCATTCTGTCAGAGCGGGTTTTTAGTGCCGCTGGTGGAATTATAATAGATAAGTGCATCCGCCTGTCAACTGAAAATGCTAACAGGCTGACTCTTATAAAAATGAACAAGGGCTGGATTGGGCAAGACTTCTGTACACCACCAAGTGAAAACAGTAAAACATAACCTCTAATACATGGTCTTTTTTGTGGAGGTGTATTGTTATGGACCTCTTCACAACCACACATGGGTATACGCTTCCAGATTTGGTCTGTTTGGTGTTATCCTCCTCCTTATCCTCATCTTCATCATCCACAACCAGTAGAACACAAGGTTGAACAGATTCCGTGATGCAAAAGTCACTCATTTTTTTGTGCAAGGGTATTTTTATGATGCCCGTTACTAATTGGAAACCAAAACAAATGTTACTCCCCAGGGGGAAATGTTATAAAAAAGAAATGTACGTCTATTCTTCCCATTTATTCTTATATTTTCCAGTTTTCCTATCTCTGGACAGTCCTCTAATGAGGTACTGTATACGTATACCTCTACAATAGAAAATTATTCAAATGCTTTTATATTATATTTTTATTTAGATCCTTGTCTCTGAGCTGTTACTAGGGACAAACATATCTCGTTGGACACATTCTGGCTTTATATTTATGAACCTGTGTTCGCCCCTCCATTTTGTTATTTACGTTCATAGGTGGATTAGCATGTTTTATTTATTTCTTTGATTTCAGTATGATTTATCTTATGTCTCCTCATTTTCTGCCACTAGATCACCAGGGTTAACATGTTCTGTGCTGCTACAGGCAGTCCAAATTTTGACAAGGGTGTCTATGATGCCCATACAATTTTCCTAAAAAATGTACCCCCCCATGGGGGAATACACTTCATTACAAGTCTAGGAGACCCGCTCCTTTACATTGGGCCTAGTTTTTACTGAGGCGTTCATCAATGTCTCCTCATTCTCCGCCACTAGATCACCAGGTTTAACGTGTTCTGTGCTGCTACACCAGTGCAATTTTTGGCAAGGGTGTCTATGATGCCCATAAAAAATGTTTTAAAAATTGAACCCCAATGGGGAAATGTTTGGCAGCCCTTGCACTTCGTGTATGGGCATTACAAGTCTCAGAGACCAGATCCTTTACATTGGGTCTAGTTTTTACTGAGGCCTTCATTAATGTTTACTCATTCACCTCCACTAGAACATCATGGTGAACATGTTGTATGCTGCTACAGCCATTCGATTTTTGGGCAAGGGTGTCTATGATACCCATAAATAATTTTTTAAAACTGTAACCCCCATGGGGAAATGTTTGTCAGCCCATGCACTTTGTGTATGGGCTTTACAAGTCTAGGAGACCAGCTCCTTTATATTGGGCCTAGTTTATAATAAGGCCTTCATCAATGTTTCCTCATTTTCCACCACTAGATCACCAGGTTTAATGTGTTCTGTGCTGATACACTAGTGCAATTTTGGGCAAAAGTGTGTATATGATGCCCGTTACCAATTTGAAACCAAAAGAAATGTTACTACCCCAGGGGGAAATTTCGTAAAAAGGAGATGTACATATCTTCTTCCCATTTATTCTTATATTTTCCATTTTTCATAGCTCTGGACAGACCTCTAATGAGATAGTGTAAACCTCTACAATAGAAAATTATTCAAAGACTTTTATATTATATTTTTATTTATATCCCTGTCTCTGAGCTGTTGCTAGGGACCAACATATCTCGTTGGACACATTCTGGCTTCATATCTATGAACCTGTGTACGCCCCTCCCTTTTGTTATTTTCTTTCATAGGTGGAGTCACATTTTTTATTTATTTCTTTTACTTCAGTATGATTTATCCTATGTCTCCTCATTCTCCACCACTAGATCACCAGGGTTAACGGGTTTTGTGCTGCTACAGCCAGTCCATTTTTTTTGTCAAGGGTGTCTATAATGCTTTGCTGGTGACACTGTTGGGGATTTATTCAAAATTGAAGGCATACTGAACCAGCATGGCTACCACAGCATCTTGCAGCGGCGTGCTATTCCATCCGGTTTGTGTTTAGTTGGACCATCATTTATTTTTCAATAGGACAATGACCCCAAACACACCTCCAGGCTGTGTAAGGGCTATTTGACCAAGAAGTAGAGTGATGGGGTGCTACTCCAGATGACCTGGCCTCCACAGTCACCAGACCTGAACCCAATCGAGATGGTTTGGGGTGAGCTGGACTGCAGAGTGAAGGCAAAAGGGCCAACAAGTGCTAAGCATCTCTGGGAACGCCTTCAAGGTTGTTGGAAGACCATTCCCGGTGACTACCTCTTGAAGCTCATAAAGAGAATGCCAAGAGTGTGCAAAGCAGTCATCAAAGCAAAAGGTGGCTACTTTGAAGAACCTAGAATATACTGTAAGACATAATTTCAATTGTTTCACACTTTTTTGTTAAGTATATAATTCCACATGTGTTAATTCATAGTTTTGATGCCTTCAGTGTGAATGTACAATTTTCATAGTCATGAAAATACAGAAAAATCTTTAAATGAGAAGGTGTGTCCAAACTTTTGGTCTGTACTGTACATGTCGAAAACCAAGCCTATTCCTCCTTCCACCACGACCTTGCTATTTCTCACTCATATTGTAAGTAGCCTTCCCCTCTTGTACCCTGCTGTTTCACAACCTTTGGCCCATAGCTGTCAGTCACCTGTCATAAAATGAACAATCACTATTTATTTTGTTTGATGTGTATCTGAACAAAACTGTTATGCCTAATGATTTTTAATTGGAAATATAGTCTTCTGATTTGCCACTGAAACATAGTTTTAGCACAAGCGATTTGGAGTACCTAATTGTGCCTCGTAGCTGCAACACTATATTAGGCCTAACAATTTTGAAGTTGAAATCTGGCCTTCTGATTTGCCAATGAAACACAGTTTTAGCACAGATGGTTTGGAGTAGCCATTTATGCCTAGTGGCTGCACCAGTGTATTAGGCCTAAAAAATTTTACGTGGAAATCTGGCCTTCTGATTTGCCACTGAGGCACAGTTTTAGCACAAATGATTAGGATTAATTACCGTATGTACTCGAGTATACGCCAAGATTTTCAGCCCATTTTTTGGGGCTGAAAGTCCTGCTCTCGGCTTATACTCAAGTCATTCCCAGGGGTCGGCAGGGGAGGGGGAGCGGGGGCTGTCTAATTATACTCACCTGCTCCTGGCGCGGTCCCTGCAGGTCCCTGGCTCCCCGGTGCCCCAGCTTCTTCCTGTACTGAGCGGTCACATGGTACCGCTCATTACAGTAATGAATATGCGGCTCCACATGCAGTCTTGCAGACTGCGCCTGCCCCAGCCAGTACTAAACAGCGCAGGTGCCGGATTTCATGCGAAAACAGCGCGGAGGGGGCGGCGCCATTTCAGTGACGGCAGTGTGGCGTTTCAAGCGGGGGGGTGAGGACCTGCCTCCCTGGCGAAAGACAGGTATTTTGGAGAAGTTATAAAACGCTTTATTTTGGGAATACATGCACCAAAAACTAAAAGAGCCACCTTGTTAGAATGCAGCATTACTGCTGCACAAGGTGGCTCTTTTAGTTTATAACGGCTGGAGGGGGTGACAGTGGCCCTTTAACCTACTGATGTCTTAATTAATTTTATTTGTATTGGTATCTATTTTTACTTTTGACATTTACTGGTAGCTGCTGCATTTCCCACCCTAGGCTTATTCTCGAGTCATTAAGTTTTCCCAGTTTTTTGTGGCAAAATTAGGGGGGGTTGGCTTATACTCGGGTCGGCTTATACTTGCGTATATACGGTAATTGGGCCTCATGGCTGTAACACTTTATTAGGCCTAACACTTTTTAAGTGGAAATCTGACTTTCTGATTTGCCACTGAAACACAGTTTTAGCACAAACAATTTGAAATAGCTAATTGGGCCTCGTGGCTGCAACACTATATTAGGCCTAACAATTTTTACATAGAAATCTGGCCTTCTGGTTTGCAACTGAAACACAGTTTTAGCACAAACGATTTGGAGAAGCAAATGAGGCTTTCGGAGACTGCCATACAGTATTTCCACACTCTACTTCGATGTTGGAAGACCGATTTCACACAAGATAGGATCCTATTTTTTTCACTGATAAGTTCACTTTCAGCAGCATTAGCTCTAGTGCAGGAGCGACCTCTCTGCACTGTGACAATGACAAAATGACACCAGCAAAACAAGATGTCTGATTTTTATATGGCCATGGACATGTGACTTCGGTAACGAATCACAGTAGACCTTATGTTATGACGTTATGGTTGGTTTCTGAGCACTGATTGGTTGCTGGAATCAACACACAGAAAGTTAAGTAAAAAAAAAAAAAAAAAAAAAAGGGGCACTGCTCCTGTAATCTCTTCAGTGCTCTTGTAACCCCTCCACACCCCCTCCCCTCATTAAACATGTCCCCCCATTCTTTCAGCTCATCATACAGCACCGCTATCCTGGCCAAAGTAATACAAAAGCAATAGTGGAAACGCGATGATATACCGAACTATGACCAAGTTTTGCCGACTTTGAGTAAAAATGCTCGTGAAAGCGAACACAAATCCGAATGTCCTACGTTCATGCCGAATTTGATATTGGCGAACATTTTCAGAACACATTCGCTCATCTCTAGTTGTTACCAGCCATTGTCAGACTGTGGAGCATACAGGAACCATAGTATTGAGGAGACGCAGTCATTAATGCAAATAAATATTTACCTACAGGTACCTTATAGATGACTCTCTAATTGAGTCATTCTTTTTCTATTTGTCACCATCTTGTTTAATTGCCATTATATTTTTTCACATCCACTGCTTTTCTCTGCAGGGTTACCATATTTGTCCGACCATAAGATGCACTTTTTTCCTCCAAATTTGGGAGGAAAGTGTGGGTGCGTCTTATGGTAGGGATGTAACATGTGTGGAGGGGGCAGCGGCTAGTGGGATTGCACTGTGATCCCACTTGCAGGAGGCAGAAAAATGTCCCCACTGCCTGGAATCAGCACTGGGGAAATCACATGATCCCGATGATTAAGTGCAGTGAATATTCATTAGATGCTTCTCACCCACCTGTCAGCTGAGCAGTTAGCAAGGAGCTGCAAATGAATACTTCACTTACGTAGCCGACACACATGGTTTCCCCAGCGCCGGATTCCTGCAGCAGCTGGGGAGATCTGTGTCTGGTGGAGGAGGCAGCAGCAGGGGCCAGAGGGAGACAAGAGCACTGCATACCTGCCTGGGTTGTGCTGGATGCTGAGGCATAAGGACCTGTGTGATGTCATGAAGTGGGCGGGCTGCAGCATCTCATGACAGCACAGAGCCCTCCCTCTTCTGATGTCATCACAGGTCCTTCAGACACCGCACTAGATTCTGCAAGCTTCCTCTTATAACCTGTGCTGTGGAGAGGCAACAAGAGGGAGGACTCTGTGTGTGCAGTCATGGGATGCTTTTACCTCACCACAGCATGGCTGTCTGCCACAATTAAGAGGTTAGTCTTTACAACACACAATAAAGCACTCTGCCACTCCTGTGGTGAACTATAACTCCCAGCATGCCATAGGATCTGCAGGACATGCTGGGAGTTATAGTTCTCCCATGAGATTTTAAAGCAGCACTCCAGTGTTATTTTGCAGTGCTGGAATGGTGCTTTCAATATAAGCCCTGTGCCCCCATTCTTATACTCACCCTCCAGAGTCTTTATATTGTACTTCACAGACACCACACTGGTCCCGCAGCTTCCAACATAATATCATACTATTATATATAATAACACCACATATAATAGTATGTTATTTATGTTATTAAATATTTTACCACATTTTTTTGCTTCAAATATTTTTTTCCCTATTTTCCACCTCTAAGACCTGGGTGCGTCTTATAGTCTGGTGCGTCTTATAGTCTGAAAACTACGGTACCTCTTCTCTGCTCTTCTGCAGCACATTCTAACATAGTGCCCTTAAAAATAGAAATGTTATTAACATGCACTCTGCATAAAAAATATCTGTCCATAATATGCCCCAAACAAGTCTCCTGTGGTATATGGCCTCCACACTGTCTGCCAATATCAGCTTTAACTGCCCCACCATCCACCCTTATAAACCACAACCTATAACATCGCGGTCACCTCTCCACTATTTTCCCTTACACTATATATCCACACTGTTGCCCCATCATGCTAACCTCTCTCGCTACTATACCCCCTCTCTCCATATTCATTCTACACCCCCACTATGCCATCATACTACCCACCACATTGTGATCTCCAAACTGTACCACCTCGTCACACTGTACCCCATACACAGTATCATGGTTACCACAGCCGCCCATACAGTATGATGTCCACAAAAGCCACTCAGTATACACTATGATGTCCACCACAGCCCCCAGCCCCCATGCAGTATGATGTGAACAACAGCCCCAGCATATAGTTTGATTACTCCCACAGCCCCCATATACAATATGATGGCCCCCATTCACCAATACAGTATAATGGCCCCCATGGCACCTTTTATGCAGTATAAAGGTCACCACAGCACCTCATACAGTAGGATAACCAAAACAGCACCCTATAGACTGATAACCACATCCCCCAATATAAGGTTCACATCAGCCCACAAAACAGTATGGTCACCACAGATCCCAATATGTCCCCTACAGCCTCTTATGGAGCCCCCTCCCCTATACAGCTTCCTTCCTTACTGTCATCCATAATAGCTTGAAGGTCCATTTCCCACTGTGTTACTCCAAGTTGCCCGATAGCTCCCCTCTCTAACAGTGTGTCAAACCTAAGGGTCTGATGGCATTTACTGACAGTGCTTGGGTTGGGGGATGGGGCAGTCAGTTAGGGGTGACTAATTTGTCACGTTACACTTTACTCCAAGGAATAAGTCAGACACCAGTATAGAGTCATCAATCTTCCTCTGCTGCTCCATCAGTGCACGCCAAATTACAGTGCAGGGGAAGGTGACCAATTACAGCACAGCTCCTTTCCCAAGCTGTGAATTGAGCAGCAGAGGTTACACAAACAAACACTGATGGGCTGCATCCACACTTGTGCGCTAAAAGGACACATAAAATGATGGGACACTACTGGAACACAGACCAGTCCAAAGTGATGCCATCTGCCTCATAAGTGAGTGTTTCCATCTGGTTATTGTCTGAATTGAGGTTTGGGGATATTTATAAAGAAACTCCAACATAAGTGCTCAGCAGAGAGCACAGGATAAATGTGAGAAGAGCCAGAGCCTTATTCCGATTTTTGGGAGGAAGAAGGAACAAATAGACAGCAGTACAAGAATAGTTCTTATTTTTATTTTTACTCTGTTCACCGAGCAGTATAAGCAATAAGACCAATTTATTCTTTGGGTCGGTCTGATTATAGCGATATTATATTTTTTCATTGAGGTTTTGCTATCACACAGTAAAAATGCTTTTTTATAAAAAGTATTTTTTGTCACAATATTATGAGAGTTGTAACAGTTTTACTTTGTCGAGCAGAGCTCTATGAGGACATATTTTTTGCAGGATGAATTGCATACTTTTTTCGTAATATTTTGGGGTACAGTTGGTACAGAAAATATTCAGATCCCTTTAATTTTTTCACTCTGTTTCACTGCAGCCATTTGGTAAATTCAAAAAAGTTCATTTTTTTCTCATTAATGTACACTCTGCACCCCATCTTGACTGAGAAAAACAGAAATGTAGAAATTTTTGCATATTTATTAAAAATGAAAAACTGAAATATCACATGGTCATAAGTATTCAAACCCTTTGCTCAGACACTCATATTTAAATCACATGCTGTCCATTTCCTTGTGATCCTCCATGAGATGGTTCTAATCCTTCATTGGAGTCCAGCTGCGTTTAATTAAACTGATAGGACTTGATTTGGAAAGGCACACTCCCAGTGGTGGATTATAATGAGGTCAACCTAGGCGGTAGCCCAGGGCTCAGTGGTGTGGGGGGGCCCTGGGCTACCGCCCAGATTGACCTCAGGGCCGCCATCAGGGCATTACTGCCCTGACTGGTGTATGGGACCCGGTGGGCGGAGGGGGCCCACATCAGGCCCCATCTCATCTCACCGGGCACCTAGCGTCAGGCTAAACTACCAGACGTCTTACTAGACCTGGCTATCCAGCCAAACTGAGCAATTGTGGGAGAAGAGCCTTGGTGAGAGAGGTAAAGAAGAACCACAAGATCACTATGGCTGAGCTCCAGAGATGCAGTAGAGAGATGGGAGAAAATTCCACAAAGTCAACTGCAATGACTGCAGCCCTCCACCAGTCGGGCCTTTATGGCAGAGTGGCCCAACAGAAGCCTCTTCTCAGTGCAAGACATTTGAAAGCCAGTATAGAGTTTGCTAAAAAACACATGAAGGACTCCCAAACTATGAGAAATAAGATTCTCTGGTCTGATGAGATGAAGATAGACCTTTTTGGTGGTAATTCTAAGCGGTATGGGTGGAAAAAAACAGGCACTGTTCATCACCTGCCCAATACAATCCCAACAGTGAAACATGGTGGTGGCAGCATCATGCTATGGGGGTGCTTTTCAGCTGCAGGGACAGGATGACTGGTTGCCATTGAAGGAAACATGAATTCCACCAAGTACAGAGATATCCTGTATGAAAACCTCTTCCAGAGTGCTCTGGACCTCAGACTTGGCTGAAGGTTCACCTTCTAACTGGCCTAGCCAGGGCCCTGACCTAATCCTAATTGAGCATCTCTTGAGAGACCTGAAAATGGCTGTCCACCAACGTTCACCTTGCAACCTGACGGAACTGGAGAGGATCTGCAAGGAAGGATGGCAGAGGATCCCCAAATCCAGGTGTGATTTTTTATTAAATTTGCAAACATTTCTACGCTTCTGGGGTTTTTTTCAGTCAAGATGGGGTGCAGAGTGTACATTAATGAGAAAAAATGAACTTTTTTGAATTTACCAAATTGCTGCAATGAAACAAAGAGTGAAAAATTTAAAGAGGTCTGAATACTTTCCAAACCCACTGTACATAATATTTGTTGATTGCTTTTTATTCACATTTTTGAGACACAGAATGAACAAAGCAAGCAATTCAGTTACTGTTTTTTTTTTTGCCTTTTTTTGCACCTTTCAACGTGCGGTAAAAATGATACTACCGATTTGTTCATCGTGGCTGTATGATTACAGTGATACCAGATTTATATATTTTTTCATGCTTTGCTCTTTTTAGAGACTAAAAAAAAATATTTTATAAAAATGAATTTGCTTTTGTATTGTCATATTCTGAGAGCTGTAACTTTTTTATTTTTTTGCAGAATGAGCCATATTAGGGCTTCTGTTTTGTGGGACTGTTTGGCGGTTTCATTTATACCATATTTTTTTTACTTATGACTTTTTGATTGCTTTTTATTCACTTTTTTGCAAGTCAGTATGATAAAAAAGTGACATTTTTTGCATGTTTTTTTTCACAGCATTTTCCAAATGGAATAAATAATGTGCCAGTTTTATAGAACAAGTCGTTCTGGATGCCACGATACTAATTCCCTTATGTGTACTTTTTTTGTTTATTTTTGTTTTATCACAAGCTCTGCTTTTTGAGTGGCTAAACAGATTTTAGTTATTTGTCTGCACTTTTTTGTGTTTATTTAAACTTTTTTACATGTTTATTTGAACTTTTTCCCTTATTTACTTAGTCCCACTAAGGGGGACATGTATAATTTTTATTTCACTGGTCTCATGCACTGCAGTACTCATGTATAGCAGTGCATGAGACTGTCAGTGTCTTACTTACTGGTGGCCTATGAGACTGGTGCCTGGGAGATCTCACAGACCACCATACCCTGGGGTCATCACATAACCTCAGGGTACCATGGTAACCATCGGGACCTGCAATTCTAATTGCGGGAGACCTATGGTAACTAAGGGGGTCTTGTGACCCACTTTCAACAACTTAAATACCGTTATCGTAATTGATAGTGGTATTTAAGGAGTTAATTGGCCCAGATCGCTCACAAAACCATCTGGGGATGATACAGCAGGGTGTCATCTGGTCATGTACAGCTGACACCCGTGGGAATCACCGTATTCCCTTATTCCTCATTGACATTTTAAAATGACTGTTTTAATGCGTATTGCCGGTCGTTAAGGGGTCAATCTGTCCCATTCGAAAAGTTCCTAAGAAGAATGACTGATCTTCTGTTTGAAAATTTTTATAACAAATCTGTCATTTAGTAGACCTCTATAATTTGGGAATATAAACATGTATAATACAGAAAGATGAACTCATTGATACCTTTATATTGTCAATCTGTTGCCTGAATCTTGTGAAATCCACATATTTAGTGGTCTGAAAATGAGATCTGAAGGGCAATAAGCAAGAAAATGCACTTAATGAAACTTTCCCTCCTCGGGTTATTAGCATTCTTGGCACTTCCCTCTTTCTGTTGATTGATAGCCGATGCAAATGTGTCATCAGATGCGAGAGAACAAATTGCATGCCTGTCCAGATCAGAAGTCTACACGCCTCTGCACAATAACTTTCCCTCCAGAGGGTACAGGTTTAAGCATTCTGTGGCACATGTGACAGATTGACTATGTAGACGCATAAATAAGTTCATTTTTCACTGAACTGCATCAGCATATAAATGGTTCAGTTGGGTCAAATTTACTGTCAGATGCTCTTTAAAGCTGATGTATAATAATTTGGTGTATCTTTACTCACCAAAGTAAGATCCATACTTGAATGGACTGCGCTTTGTAAGTCCTCAGGGGTTCAAATCTCTTGTCACAAGGCAAGACTCATAACTCTATTTGGTATGGTAAGCATATGTAATGCTCATCTTTTTTCTTTTTATAGTATCATGTGATGTACTAATTTTCTTTAGAAAAAGAAGTATGCTTTTATGTAAATCACAAGATTCAAGGACAGTACAATAGTCCATATTCGTGTAAAGCTGAATTTTTTTTAGTTTGCCTATTTAAAAATAATTTAAATTCATTATTCTTCAAACGATCTGCAAAATGAATAATTCAATTTTTAGGAGAAAAATACTGTTGCACTGATTATTATAGTTACAGAATATGCACATCAAAGGAAGGGGAGAATTGTAACACTAAAGAACCCTGAACCTAAGCACCAATTTTACTTACTTCTACTTCTAATTGGAAAGGATAATGGCCCTCATGTACATTAGATAAATGTCAGCCAACTCCCTCATACACAGGAACACTCAGCTTGGCCAAGCATTGCTGTGTTTGTTTGTGAAAACCACTGCCAGATACCTTGGTCAGTGGCTTATCTATACACAGGGCAATTGGCCATCGGGATCCTAACATGCTTGTCTCCCTCAACATCATCTATTGGTCAGAGAGTTGGAAGACCCTTGTACACATTATACTGTCAGCTTATGTCTCCGATAATGAAAATTTCCATTGACTTTAGTCTGTTGTGTACAAGAGCCATAACATTATATAACAAAGTACACAAATTTCTATCAAGCATGAAAAGGGTTTGTGTAGAGAACCAATGTCGAATCTCTCAGAACAAATAAGTTATGAATATTCTTGATTAAAGAGCAGAATAATATACTTCATAATAACACTATTTTGCTACTGGTTTATTGGCTCTTTAGGTACAATACATTAGGATTCAAATCTATAGTTTAGGTAAGGTTAATTTCTGTATGAAAAGGCCAAAGTAGATCACAATGATTGACGTGATGTCATCAAACTACACATCCAATGATGCCGTAATTGTCCATCCATGCAGGATATATATAATATATATATATATATATATATATATATATATATATATATATATATATATATAATTTAGTAGCATCTTAAGGGGTGCACGCGTGTGGGGTCAGGCACGCGCATTTCTGCAGCAAAGCATTATGCAGCTAAGCATAAAGACGCCGCAGTTATTTCAATGGCAGTTAGTCACGGCAGGAGTCAGGACCCCACTCTATGATCTGTTTTTTTTTGGGTATGTCTGCTGAGTAAGCACTTCTTATTACTTGGATCTAGCTTTTCTATTAACCCATCTTAAGGTACCTTCACACGAAGCGACGCTGCAGCGATAGCGACAACGATGCCGATCGCTGCAGCGTCGCTGTTTGGTCGCTGGAGAGCTGTCACACAGACCGCTCTCCAGCGACCAACGATGCCGAGGTCCCTGGGTAACCAGGGTAAACATCGGGTTGCTAAGCGCAGGGCCGCGCTTAGTAACCCGATGTTTACCCTGGTTACCAGCGTAAAAGTAAAAATAACAAACAGTACATGCTCACCTGCGCATCCCCCGGCGTCCGCTTCCTGTACTGTGTGAGCGCCGGCCCTAACAGCAGAGCGGTGATGTCACCGCTGTGCTTTTACTTTCACTTTAGGGCCGGCGCTCAGTCAGAGCAGGAAGCGGACGGCAGGGGACGCGCAGGTGAGTATGTAGTGTTTGTTTTTTTACTTTTACGCTGGTAACCAGGGTAAACATCGGGTTACTAAGCGCGGCCCTGCGCTTAGTAACCCGATTGTTTTACGCTGGTAACCAGGGTAAATATCGGGTTACTAAGCGCAGGGCCGCGCTTAGTAACCCGATGTTTACCCTGGTTACCAGCGTAAAAGTAAAAAAACAAACACTACATACTCACCTGCGCGTCCCCTGCCGTCCGCTTCCTGCTCTGACTGAGCGCCGGCCCTAAAGTGAAAGTAAAAGCACAGCGGTGACGTCACCGCTCTGCTGTTAGGGCCGGCGCTCACACAGTACAGGAAGCGGACGCCGGGGGATGCGCAGGTGAGCATGTACTGTTTGTTATTTTTACTTTTACGCTGGTAACCAGGGTAAACATCGGGTTACTAAGCGCGGCCCTGCGCTTAGTAACCTGATATTTACCCTGGTTACCAGCGTAAGACATCGCTGGTATCGTTGCTTTTGGTGTCAAACCTGACGATACACGGCGATCTGACGACCAAATAAAGTTCTGAACTTTATTCAACGACCAGCGATATCACAGCAGGATCCAGATCGCTGCTGCGTGTCAAACACAACGATATCGCTATCCAGGATGCTGCAACGTCACGGATCGCTGTCGTTCTCGCTGCAAAGTCGTTTCGTGTGAAGGTACCTTTACTCCTTCACCATGTTTACGTATGCCCTTACAGTGTTTGCTCCACTAATCCTCTCTCTCCTTCGCCATCACAAACCCAGCACTCTCTAACCTAATAATCATCTACCCTTCCCTCTTACCTCCTCACCTGTCCTCCTCTGCTGACCTGCTCCTCAACCTCAAATCTGTCCTAAGAAAACATAAAACAAGTTGGCCACTCTCTTTCTCCGACCTGCTCTCCCTTTCTCTGCTTTTCCTCACTGCTGGAGACATATCTACCAACCCGGGACCCCCACAGCTCATACCTCCCACTACCCCCTCCTATTGCTCCCTATCTAATATGAACTACCGCAATCTTTCCAACATAAAACCTGTGCCCCTGATGCCCACCCCCTGCTCCCTCTCTCTTGAGCACTCTGGAATGCCCACTCAATCTGCAATAAGCTTCACGACCTTTTTCTCTCTCGCAATCTTGCCTTCCTTGACCTCACAGAAACATGGCTAACACCCTCTGACACCGCCTCCCCTGCTGCGCTGTGTTACGGAGGCCTCCACTTCACCCACACCCTTCGACCCGGCAACAAACATGGTGGAGGAGTGGGTCTTCTCCTTTCTTTAACTGCACCTTTCACTCAATTCCACCTCTACCCTCCCTTATCCCCCCCTCTTTTGAAGTTCATTCTGCCCGCATCTACTCTCCCTCCAACCTCCAAGTGGTCGTCATATACCGACCTCCGGGCCCGGCCACTGCCTTTATTGACCAATTCTCCACCTGGATCCTTCACTTTCTCTCTGCTGACATTCCCACCATCATCATGGGTGACTTCAACATCCCCATTGATACTCCTCAGTCAACAGCCTCCAAACTTCTGTCCCTTACCTCATACATTAGACCTGGTATTCACCCATCTCTGCTCTCTATCTAACTTCACCACCTCCCCTCTCCCTCTATCCGACCACCATCTGCTCACCTTCTCATCCCTGTCCTCCTCACCGGTCATCCATGTCCAGCAAAATGCGCACCCCCACAGAAACCTTGCACACCTAGACATCCACACACTCTCTGACTCTTTCCTACCACTGGCATCCATATCCTCACTCTACGACACAGACAGTGCCACTGATTTCTACAATGCCACTCTTGCATCAGCTATTGACACAGTTTCCCCTCTCATCCATGGCAGAGTGCGACGTATCAATAGACAACACTGGCACAATAACACCACTAAAAAGCTCCGGCAAGTGTCCAGGGTTGTGGAGCGGCATTGAAGAAAACACACTTGCAAGATGACTTCACTGCATTCAAACAGGCAACACTCGCTTTTAAATCTGCTCTCACCTCTGCTAAACAGGCCTACTTCACAACCCTCGTATCTTCCCTATCCTACAACCCCAAACAGTTATTCAAAACCTTTAACTCCCTCCTCCGCCCCCCACTGCCCCCTCCAACCTCCCTCATCTCTGCTGAGGACTTTGCCACACACTTTAAAAATAAGATCGACCAGACAAGGCAAGTCTTCATTGTTCAACCACCACAACCCCTTTGTATACCAGACCAATGCCCAAACCCCATAACCTCCCTGTCCAACATCACTGAAGGGGGGCTTAATTGTCTCCTCTCCAAATCGCACCTCACCACCTGTGCACTCGACCCCATCCCATCCCACCTCCTCCCCAACCTCACCACCACACTTATCCCATCCCTAACCCACCTCTTCAACCTACAACTATCTTCTGGCACCTTCCCTTCTGCTTTAAAACATGCCACAATCACACATATCCTTAAAAAGCCAACCCTCGATCCAACTGCTATGTCCAGCTATCTCCCAATATCACTGCTCCCATTCACTTCCAAACTCCTGGAGCAGCACATCCACTCTGAACTTTCCTCCCACCTCTCATCTAACTTGCTCTTTGACAATGTAAAATCTGGTTTCCACCCCCATCACTCAACTGAGACAGCCCTGATCAAAATCACTAACGACCTACTTACCGCCAAAGCTAATAGACAATACTCTGTTTTCCTCCTTCTAGACCTGTCCTCTGCTTTCGACACAGCTGACCACTGCCTCCTACTACAGATCCTCTCCTCCTTTGGCATCAAAGACCTCGCCCTATCCTGGATCTCCTCGTACCTTTCCAACCGCACATTCAGCGTCTCCCACTCCCACACTACCTCCTCATCCCACCCTCTCTCTGTTGGAGTCCCCCAAGGCTCTGTTCTAGGACCCCTACTCTTCTCAATCTATACACTTGGCTTGGGACTAGTGTTGAGCATTCCGATACCGCAAGTATCGGGTATCGGCCGATACTTGCGGTATCGGAATTCCGATACCGAGATCCGATACTTTTGTGGTATCGGGAATCGGTATCGGATCCATATTACTGTGTAAAATAAAGAATTAAAATAAAAAATATTGATATACTCACCTCTCCGGAGGCCCCTGGACATCACCGCTGGTAACCGGCAGCCTTCTTTGCTTAAAATGAGCGCGTTTAGGGCCTTCCATGACGTCACGGCTTCTGATTGGTCACGTGCCACTCATGTGACCACCACGCGACCAATCACAAGTCGTGACGTCATGGAAGGCCCTAAACTCCTCATTCTAGGAATTTAGGACCTGAGAATGATGTCGCATTCTTTATTTTACACAGTAATATGGATCCCAGGGCCTGAAGGAGAGTTTCCTCTCCTTCAGACCCTGGGAACCATCAGGATACCTTCTGATACTTGGTGTCCCATTGACTTGTATTGGTATTGGGTATCGGTATCGGCGATATCCGATACTTTTCGGGTATCGGCCGATACAATCCGATACCGATACTTTCAAGTATCGGACGGTATCGCTCAACACTACTTGGGACAACTCATAAAGTCCCATGGATTCCAGTACCACCTCTATGCTGATGACACTCAGATCTACTTCTCTGGCCCAGATGTCACTGCTCTGCTGTCCAGAATCCCAGAGTGCCTATCAGCCATATCCGACTTCTTCTCCTCTCGCTTCTTCAAACTCAAGGTGGACAAATCTGAATTCATCATCTTTCCTCCATCCCATAGATCTTCCTTACCTGACCTATCTATTGCAATCAATGACATCATGCTTTCCCCCGTACCGGAAGTTCGCTGCCTCGGAGTAATCTTCGACTCTGCCCTGTCCTTCAAACAGCACATCCAAGCTCTCTCCACCTCCTGTCGCCTCCAGCTCAAAAATATCTCCAGAATCCGTCCTTTCCTCAACCGTCAATCTACTAAAATGCTTGTGCATGCCCTCATCATCTCCCGCCTTGACTACTGCAACATCCTTTTCTGCGGCCTCCCTGCTAACACCCTTGCACCTCTCCAGTCCATCCTTAACTCTGCTGCCTGACTAATTCATCTCTCTCCTTGCTACTCCTCTGCTTCCCCCCTGCAAATCTCTTCACTGGCTCCCACTCCCTCAGGATATTCAGTTCAAATTACTAATAATGACCTACTATGCCAAGCATAACCTGTCTCTTGCATATATCTCTGAACTAATCTCCCTCACGTAATCTCCGGTCCTCCCAAGACCTCCTTCTCTCCTCCACACTTATTCGCTCCTCATCCAATCGCCTCCAAGACTTCTCCCGAATATCCCCCATCCTCTGGAATTCTTTGCCCCAACACCTTCGACTATCAACCACATTCGGATCCTTCAGACGGAACTTGAAAACCCATCTCTTCAGGGAAGCCTACAGCCTGCACTGACCCCGCTGCCTCCTCATCACTACTGAAGCTACCGCCTCACCAACACCGGAGCTCCTGCAACCCTCAACCTACCGTCTCCTTCCCCATAATCCTGTAGAATGTAAGCCCGCAAGGGCAGGGTCCTCGCCCCTCTGTATCAGTCTGTCATTGTTAGTTTGTTTACTGTAAGTGATATCTGTAACTTGTATGTAACCCCTTCTCATGTACAGCACCATGGAATCAATGGTGCTATATAAATAAAAAATAATAATAATTATATATGCTTACGTAATTACAGTAGACTAGAACACAAAAGGCAGTCATTCAAACCACGTTCATACAATACAGTAACAGGTGACTATTCGCAACTGCAAGTACCAAATCCTTATATGTGTATGGCTAGCTATATCATTAAGTTCATAGAAGGCAACAAAGTTGTTGTTCCAATTCAATATATAATATTTTACTTTTCTAGCACAAAATATAAAAAATCTTATCACTTTCCAGTATTTTTTGACCAAACTAATTACGGTAAGCCAAGTGAGCCATTTAGCGAATTATTGTTAGACAGTGTCACATTCCATTGATGTGACGGTAGTGACTTTTAGTATGATCTCGCTTACACAGATAGACTGCCTAGGCTCAGGAAGCTTGTGTCTGGGGCTCAGGAGTGGTACTTATTGACTCGTGCAGACCTGAGCAAAGTGCAGCCTGCAGGCCACATCCAGCCCTCTGTCTGTCCCCGTTCGGCACGCAGACTGAGAAAGCCAAGGGGCTGGAAAACAGTGGCTCACAGGCCACACCGTGCCCTCCCATGCTTGCCCGCTCACTGTCTCCATCTGCGCTGATTTCATTGGTGGAGGAGGGGCCTCTGGCCACTCCCTCCACCAATCAGTGTATGAAACAGCTGATGTGATGATATCATTTCATCGTGTTAGCTGTGTACTGTGGAGAGTCAGAGCACCAAAGACACCGAGGCAGGAACAGAAGCAGAGCGCCGGGGGAATGGGACCGAAGTGAGTATGTGGTGTTCTTTTTTTCAGATGTATGGTATGTGTGGTTGGACATGGGGAGGCTCATGCTGTATATAGTGTGACTGTGTGGAGCTCATGCTGTAAATGGGGAGGCTGTGTGGGGCTCCTGTTGTATATAGCAAAGCTGTGTGGGTATCATGCTGTATATAGGGAGGCTGTGTGCAGTTCATGCTGTATATAGGGAGGCTGAGTGGGGATCTTACAGTATATAAGAGCTGTGGGGGGGCTCACACGATATATACAAGGGGCTCTATTAAGGTTCACAGATATATGGGGGATGTCGGCATACTTAATTCTGCTCAATATTAACCCCTCTCTGACCTTAGACTTAGTACTATCCCGTCTAGGCGACCTGGGCCTATCTGACCCTCGACGGGATAGTACATCATGCCCTTTAATGCGATACCACGACTTAAGTCGCGTTGATCGCATTAAAATTCCGGCACCATCTTACCTTATGGAAGATGGTGTCGGCATCCAGGGCATTGTCACCCCCATTTGCGCCGCCTCCATCCGCACATTTAGTAGCCGCCGAGCGTTGATTGGTGACGCAGTTCATCGATCAACGCTAGTGCTCGCTTTTTTTTCCTCAGCCTCTTTGCGCCGACTCTGTACTCACATCCCGCAGCCGCCAAACTTTGATAAGTGACGCAGTTCACTTATCAGAGTTTGTGCCTGCCGTTTTCCTTTTTTTTTTTTTCACCCCCCCTTTGTGCCACCTGACTACAACTGTACGTTTTGATCACTGATCCCTGCCCAATCCCCACATCCACCCCATCCCCCTTCCCCCTCTTTTTACCCCCCTTTGCACCTCCTTCCGTGTGCCCATTTAACAGCCGCCGAGCATTCAATGGTGAAGTAGTTCACCGATCAACTCTCGCGCTCGCTTTTTTTCCCTCAGCCCCTTTGTACAACCTCCGTACACACATCCCGCAGCTGCCAAACTTTGATAAGTGACACAGTTCACTTATCAGAGTTTGTGCCTGCAGTTTTCCTTTTTTTTTTTTTTTTTTTTTTTTTACACCCCCCCCCTCCCCTTGCCCAACTCAGGTGCGCACATCAAGCAGTGGCCAAACTTTGATAAGTGAAACAGTTCACTTATCAGAGCTGGGCCTGCTGTTTTAGACACTTACTTTTTTTGTCATCTCCGTGCGCACATCCAGCAATTTTGATAAGTGACGCAAGTTCACTTATCAGAGCTAGGGCCTGCTGTTTTAGACTTTTCTTTTCACGTTTTTTTTTTTCTCCTTTTAGCGTTTTCTTTTCAGATAATAGTTTGCACAAATCACTATCCCCCCACACATACAGTTATCAATAAAGTACACCCAAGCACCATATTCACACAAAAATGTCCCGCTCGTCCTGTTCGTCCCAACAGCGCTATTCATTGGAGGAGGCATATTCTTTCCTTGCCTCTGACACTGATAGCGAGGGAGAGGATCCCACTTTTCTTTACTTTTCTGATTCTTCATCCTCTTCTTCCTCCTCATCTTCCTCCTCGGGTCCTGCGGAACTGCCACGCAGACGCCCCAGGACAGAAGATGAGGCAGCGCCCACCATTCCTGAACCTGCGCTCCCCACTGGGGACCCCATATAGACCTCACCCCCTGAAAATTACGAGCCACTGATTCCTGATTTTCTGGCAGAATCAGAAATCAAGTTTGACACCCCCGGCCTCACAGAAACAGACTTTTTCAAAGTCTTTTTCTCTGAGGTTTTTATTAACCTCATGGTGGAGCAAACTAATTTGTATGCTCATCAATTTTTGGAGCAAAACCCCGGTTCATCATTTTCCAACTGGTCTCCTGTAGACGCAGTTGAAATGATGCAGTTTTGGGGCCTGGTCCTCCATATGGGGATCGTGAAGAAGCCAGAAATTCGGCAATATTGGAGTGTAGATATTTTATATAACACTCCAGTGTTCCGAATGGTCATGGTTCGGAAGCGTTTTGAGGCCATCCATAAGTTCCTGCATTATCCCGATAATGCACAGTGTCCCGCACGAGATGACCCCAAATTTGACCGTCTGTTCAAAGTTTGGCCGGTCATCGAACACTTCAACAAAAAGTTTTCTGAAGTGTACGTGCCCAAAAGGGACATCTGCGTGGATGAGTTCCTGGTCCATTTTAAGGGGCGGCTCGGATTCCGTTAATACCTGCCCAACAAAAGGGCCAGGTACGGAATCAAACTCTACAAGCTGTGTGAGAGTACCTCAGGGTACATCCACAGGTTTAGAGTGTATGAAGGGAAGGACACCAGAATTGAACCCCCTGAGTGTCCTCCTGTCCTGGGAGTGAGTGGGAAGATTGTGTGGGATTTGGTGCACCCACTATACCGATAATTTTTATACCAGCATCCCACTCTACAAATCCAGGTACTGCAGCCTGCGGTACTGTCCGCAAAAATCAGAGAGGCCTCCCAAAGACGCTACTTGGGCAGATGCTCAGAAAAGGTGAGAGCAAAGCCCAATGTAGCGACCACCTGCTGGTGGTCAAGTACAAGGACAAGAGGGATGTCCTTCTCTTGACCACCATATACGGTGATGGCAGCCCCTCAGCACTATACGGGGTACCTCCACACAGGTCTGCAAACCGGACTGTGTACTGGGGTTCAACAAAAGCATGGGGGGCGTTGATCTCTCTGATCAACTCCTCCAACCGTACAGTGCTTTGAGAAAGGCCAAGGTGTGGTACAAAAAGCTGGCCATGCACATTGTACAAAAGGCAATGCTCAACGCTTTCCTGCTGTCACGATGTGCACGCCACACCGATACGTTGTACCTTCAGTTCCAGGAAGTAGTGGTTAAGGCCCTGATATTTGGCACTCCGGAGGGAGAGGGCCCCAGTACTTCCGGAACTGAAGGTGCTCGTATTGTACCAGGCCAGCATATTCCGGGGGTGGTCCCACCAACTGGAAGAAAAGGTAAGCCGCAAATAAGGTGCCGAGTGTTACAAAAGGGGAATACGCAAGGACACCATTTATCAATGCGACACCTGCCCCGAAAAACCTGGCCTGTGTATGAAGGATTGCTTTAAATTGTACCACACCTCCATGCACTACTAATTTACTTCACAGGAAACCGTACATTAGTTCCAAAAAGGGGGCACATCTAGATAAGTTCCTTGGGGGTCTAGGTTCCAAAATGATGTCACTTGTGTTTTTTTTTTTACTGTTTAGGCACATCAGGGGCTCTACTGCACTAATAATATAATGTCAATTTTATTAAAGAACAGGTAAAACCGAATACATAAAAAATGAGACACCACAGAGAACAGACACAACTGGAAGGGATGGCTGGAAAATAAGTGGCTAACATAGAACAACTACCTCCCAATACGATATCAAAGCAGATAGTAATAGCACTCAACCAGTTCCAAAATATAACTACCGATATGGTGACTGAAAAAGTGCAACAGTGCAATCAATCAGACAATAAATTAATAAATAATCACAAATGTGAGGTAGTACCAAGTGGTATACTATATATTATATATTATAAGAAGTATGTAAAAAGCATCAGTCAGCATATCGGAAAGTGTATCAAACATCCATTAGTACATACCAGGAGGAACTTATTTACCTAATAGATGCCACCAGCCAGGGACCCGACCACACCCAACGCGCGTTTCGCTAGGAAAGCTTCGTCCAGGGGTGGTGGGTAGCTGGGAAAGAGGCTTATTTATGTCAGTCATTGGCCAATGACAGGAAGGCAAATTGCCTCCCCTTACAAAACACAAAAAAGTTTAATGATCATCACATAATAACCATCAAATATTATAAACTAGCGGTAAGTACAAATATCATATAGAAAAACATTATATAAACCCATATAAACACTTTTCTGTGACCACTGGCAGAATCACTTCCTGAATGTCTAGGTTAAACTTCCAAGTCACGAATAAGGATACCTACAAGAACAGAACATAACATGACCGGATGATCATAGTACAATAATACATTCATATAACTAGTAAATGTCCAAAATAAATGCAGGAACTTTACAATTTGTATATGCAACCAGAACTCTGTAACCATGGTATCATAGTCCGGTCACATGACCAACAGAGATCCGGCCCAGTGATGTCATCTCCGGTCCTGGAATGATTGGTACTGCAAAGTAACGATAATAACCTGCCATACACAAAGTGTCATAGTCCGGACACGTGTGCAACAGATATCCAGCAACATCACAGCTTCTCTGGTTACGGCTCGACCACACAAAAGCGTATCCATAGTAATAAAGTGTCTTCTCAGTACAAAAATGAGTAGGTATTTCAGTCCAACCTATAGCCGTGGTGCAAGGGATAAAACAGGTACGCAACAGAAAGGAATCCCGGGAAGACTGCAGGTTCATGAACATCTAAGCCATATATGACACAACATGCTAAATAAGCAAAACCATAGGAAAAAGGTAAAAATAAAAAAGTAATATATATAATTAGTGAAAAAAAAAAAAAAAAGGGGAGAAAAAACAAAAAGTGAGAAAAAAATATATGAATAAATTATTGTTATCAAAATAAAACAGTTAGTGAATAAAATAAACATATAACGTGCACGTGAGAAAAAAAGATAATATTTTATTATCAAATTAAAACAATTACCAAGTATAATGAACACATAACGTGCATAAGTGTATAGATATACACGACGTGAATAATATAAATAAATATGGCATGGAGTATCCGGCCAGTATTGATTCCATCCATAGCAGTCATCCTGTAGCAGAGAAAGGTGAATGGGGGAAAAAATGGCATAGAATAAGCCTCTGAAAAAACAAAAATAAAAAAGTATAAGACATAGAAAACACAATAACAAGCTACCCATAACACAAAAGACTGAGAATTAGAAATATATATGGAGAAAAACATATACAATATATATATATATATATATATATATATATATATATATATATATATATATATATATAAAAATATAAAATATTTAAAAGCAAATATAACTACAGCCTCTACTCGCAAAATGGTGGTAATAAAACACAAGATGGCAGAATAAAACTAACTCATAAAATCAGGTGAATATCAGGGGTCCAAGACTCTTTTATATGGGAAGAAATGGGACAAAGCTATTGTGATCATTTAGGCCATATGGGGCAATGGTGTTTAACTTAAAAATCCACTGAGACTCCCTTTGCGCCAAAATCCTCTTCCAATTTCCACCCCGTGTGCCAGGAAATACCCTGTCAATTCCTCTCACTTGAAATTTCGATGAGTCACAACCATGAAACTTATGAAAATGACGTGGGATGGTTTTCAAGCTAGTGACATCTTCAACCTCCCTGGCAGCCTCAATATCCAAGATGTGTTCTCGGACCCGCCAACGTAATTCTCTAGATGTCATGCCGATATAAATGAGATTACATGGGCATGTCCCATAGTAAACAACGCCCTTAGTGGTGCAGTTAATGCAATGAGTAATGACATACTTTTTGGTATTAGAAGAATCAAAAAAATTATTGGTTGTCATGATGTTTATACAAGCAACGCATTTACCACACGTAGAACAGCCCCAGCTTGGGCCTTTAGAATTAAACACATATTTGTCTTTGACTTTTTTATGATGGCTATGAACTAGTTTATCACGAAGATTGTTTGCCCTTCTGAATGTCACGGATGGAACAGTATCAGTGATCTTGGCGATAGTATTGTCCAATCGTAGAACATCCCAATGTTTGGCCAAAACAGCATACACCTCATCACTTCTGGAGTGAAAGTCCAAAATACATCTTACCTTCGAATCAATCCTTGACCTGTCAGAGCGTTTCTTCAGTAATTCCGATCTATTACTCCTAAGTGCCCGTATGTGGGCCTCACGAATATACTGATGTTTATACCCACGATCCAGGAACCGTTGGTGTAGATCACTAGATTGTCTGGCAAAATTTGATTCGTTGGAGCAGATTCTTCTAGCTCTTAGAAACTGTCCCGTTGGAATATTACGTATAAGATGTCTAGGATGCTGAGATGATGCATGTAGAAGGGTGTTTGTAGAAGTAGGTTTCCTAAATAGGTCTGTCTGTAGATATCCCTCATGATCCACCTGGATGAGAATATCCAAAAAGTCAATCTGAGTCTGGCTTGATTTATGCGTCAGTCTAACATTGATGTTGTTTTGATTTAACTCAACAAGGAAACCTTCCAGTTCAAATTTGGATCCATGCCAGATCATCAGTACATCATCTATGTACCGGCCCCCAAAAATGGCCTTTTCGCATGAAGCCACTGGATTAGTTTGAAAGATAGCCCTCTCCCACAGCCCCAGGAAGAAATTAGCATACGAGGGCGCACAAGACGCCCCCATAGCAGTCCCCTGGAGCTGTAGGAGGGCATCACCAAACATAAAAAAATTATGGGTAAGTATAAATCGTAATGCCTTAAGGATAAACTGACATAGATCAACATCCAAACAACTCATATCCAAAAAGAATTTAACAGCGTCCAGACCATCCTCATGTCGGATTGACGTATACAAGGACTCAACGTCACAAGTCACCAGGTACATGTCAGATTCAAGTTGAATCCCATCCAATCTTCTCAACACATCAGAAGTGTCTCGGAGATGTGATGGCAGTGTGTCTACCAAAGGTCTCAAATGATGGTCAATCCATTTGCATAAGGGATCACAAATATTATTCATCCCTGAGACAATAGGCCTACCTGGTGGTGACGTTGAGTCCTTGTGGATCTTTGGAAGAAGGTAGATGGTTGAGATGGTGGGTTCATCAATCCAAAGTCCTTTCATTTGTTCATTTGTCAATACACCATTGTCGACCGCCTCGGACAGTAGAGTCTGTAACTCACTTCTAAAATTAGAAAGAGGTTTGAATGTTAATTTTCAATAGCATTCCATCTTTAACTGTCTGTACTAGGGTTGAGCGACTTTCATTTTTTTAAGATCGAGTCTGGTTTTGTGAAACCCGATTTAGTCCAGAGTCGAGTCGAGTGAAGTCGGCCGATTATCGCTAAAAGTCGGGGATCGACCGAAACACGAAACCCAATGCAAGTCAATGGGGAAGCATAGCCGGCAGTGAGTGGAGGCCAGGAAAACACCTACAGTGCCCATTTTACTGCCAAAAACATCCATTCTTGTTTTCTGAAGCTTGTCAATCTTAATTAACTTTATAATAATAGTTGGGCACTGGAAATTGGGGGTCATTTGGCAAAAGTTGTGGGGGGTAGGGCAGGTTCAAGGTTTTAGTGGGCCCAGGAAACGTGGACTACGTCATGGCGGTGGAGCAGGGAGAGGTAAGTATTTCAACATTGCAAGTGCTGTGATCCTGAGCAAGCAGGGGGGGCCCACTCGTTCGCATTGGCACTGGCACAGGGCCCCTCAAAGTACAGCGGTGTGTTTGCATGGCGGGGGCGCCTCCCACCAGCAGCGACACTTTTGCATACTCTGAGTGGCCCTGTGCCAGTGACGTCGCCAACGAGTATGCCCCCCCCCACCTGATGAAGGAACCTGCACTTTCATCTGCACCTTCCTCTTTGTCCCTGTGTAAGGTGGTATAATATGCGGGAAGGGGAACCTTACTTTCAGCAGGGTCAGATTCTGGCTGTGTAGAGTACAAGGGGAATGTAGTGGTCTAGGTCAATGTACCAGCAGACTCATCTAGCAGTGGCTGGGCAATGGGCAGGATGAGGAGGAAACAGATATAGGGCCAAAGAATAAAGTAGGCTAAATGCAGATCAAAATTGGTAACAGGACTAAACAGGCGGCATTGCTTTGTTCAGTGGAGTAGCAAACCCAAGAGCAGCAGACACTGTTTCAAGGGCCTAACCACACTAGTAGGCCAAATGCAGTTTAATATCTGATAGTATAGGCCGAAAGCCAGAATGTGGAAGCTCAGCTTTGTTCAGTTGAGGACAACACCAGGGAGGGGCAGACACCGTTAGTAGGCCGTAACCAAAGTTGAAGGCCAAATGCAGTTTAATATCTGATACTATAGGCCGAAAGCCAGAAGGTTGAAGCACAGCTTTATTCAGTTGAGGGCAACACCAGAGAGGGGCAGACACCGTTAGTAGGCCCTAACCACCATTTTGTTTTTTAAAAAACACTTAATGAGAGCCAGAAGGTTGAAGCTCAGCTTTATTCAGTTGAGGGCAACACCAGGGAGGGGCAGACACCGTTAGTAGGCCGTAACCACCATTTTGTTTTTTAAAAAACACTTAACGAGAGCCAGAAGGTTGAAGCTCAGCTTTATTCAGTTGAGGGCAACACCAGGGAGGGGCAGACACCGTTAGTAGGCCCTAACCACCATTTTGTTTCTTAAAAAAATCTTAATGAGAGCCAGAAGGTTGAAGCTCAGCTTTATTCAGTTGAGGGCAACACCAGGGAGGGGCAGACACTGTTAGTAGGCCGTAACCACCATTTTGTTTTTTAAAAAACACTTAATGAGAGCCAGAAGGTTGAAGCTCAGCTTTATTCAGTTGAGGGCAACACCAGGGAGGGGCAGACACCGTTAGTAGGCCCTAAACACCATTTAAAAAAAAACAAAAAAACAGCAGTTAATGAGAGGCAGAAGGTTGAAGCTCAGCTGTATTCAGTTGAGGACAACACCAGGCAGGGGCAGACACCGTTAGTAGGCCGGAACCACCAATGTGTTTAAAAACAGCAGTTAATCAGTGCCGGAAGGTAGAAGCTCAGCTTTATTCAGTTGAGGACAACTTGAATTAGGGACTGCAGACAGACTTAGCAGGCTGTCCCCTGTGTGGACCATGCATCCAATACATTAACCCATTGAGCCACAAAGGACACGTAACCTTCCGTGGCCATGCCTACAGGTCCATGTGTCTGTTGTCAGGTGTACCTTTGTCAGTGTAGGCCTAGTGGAAGGAGGGACCGCAGACAGGCTTCGAAGGCCTAACACAATAAAATGGGCTGGCTGTAGGCACTTTAAAATTGGTTCCAGGGGTACACGGGCAGCAGTGGTCTGGTCAGTGGAGGCCTAGTGGAAGGAGAGACCGCAGACAGGCTTCGAAGGCCTAACACAATAAAATGGGCTGGCTGTAGGCACTTTAAAATCGGTTCCAGGGGTACACGGGCAGCAGTGGTCTGGTCAGTGGAGGCCTAGTGGAAGGAGGGACCGCAGACAGGCTTCGAAGGCCTAACTGTCATGATTCTCAATGGCGAGAGAACATAGCCCAGCATATATAAGAACTAGCTCTTGGAAGATGGAATCTAAACTGACCATGAACTAAACCTGCCGCACAATTAACAGTGGCCGGGTAGCGTGCCTACGTTTTATCCCTAGACGCCCAGCGCCAGCCGGAGGACTAACTAATCCTAGCAGAGGAAAATACAGTCCTGGCTCACCTCTAGAGAAATTTCCCCAAAAGGCAGACAGAGGCCCCCACATATATTGGCGGTGATTTTAGATGAAATGACAAACGTAGTATGAAAATAGGTTTAGCAAAATCGAGGTCCGCTTACTAGATAGCAGGAAGACAGAAAGGGCACTTTCATGGTCAGCTGAAAACCCTATCAAAACACCATCCAGAAATTACTTTAAGACTCTAGTATTAACTCATAACACCAGAGTGGCAATTTCAGATCACAAGAGCTTTCCAGACACAGTAACGAAACAGCAGCTGTGAACTGGAACAAAATGCAAAAACAAACAAGGACGAAAGTCCAACTTAGCTGGGAGTTGTCTAGTAGCAGGAACATGCAAAGAAAGGCTTCTGATTACATTGTTGACCGGCATGAAACTGACAGAGGAGCAAGGTTATATAGAGACTCCCACATCCTGATGGGAACAGGTGAACAGAGAGGATGATGCACACAAGTTCAATTCCACCAGTGGCCACCGGGGGAGCCCAGAATCCAATTTCACAACAGTACCCCCTCCTCAAGGAGGGGGCACCGAACCCTCACCAGAACCACCAGGGCGATCAGGATGAGCCCTATGAAAGGCACGGACAAGATCGGAGGCATGAACATCAGAGGCAGTCACCCAAGAATTATCCTCCTGACCGTATCCCTTCCATTTGACCAGATACTGGAGTTTCCGTCTGGAAACACGGGAGTCTAAGATCTTTTCCACAACGTACTCCAACTCACCCTCAACCAACACCGGAGCAGGAGGCTCAACGGAAGGCACAACCGGTACCTCATACCTGCGCAATAATGACCGATGAAAAACATTATGAATAGAAAAAGATGCAGGGAGGTCCAAACGGAAGGACACAGGGTTAAGAATCTCCAATATCTTGTACGGGCCGATGAACCGAGGCTTAAACTTAGGAGAAGAAACCCTCATAGGGACAAAACGAGAAGACAACCACACCAAGTCCCCAACACAAAGCCGAGGACCAACACGACGACGGCAGTTGGCAAAAAGCTGAGTCTTCTCCTGGGACAACTTCAAATTGTCCACTACCTGCCCCCAAATCTGATGCAACCTCTCCACCACAGCATCCACTCCAGGACAATCCGAAGATTCCACCTGACCGGAGGAAAATCGAGGATGAAACCCCGAATTACAGAAAAACGGGGACACCAAGGTGGCAGAGCTGGCCCGATTATTGAGGGCGAACTCCGCCAATGGCAAAAAAGCAACCCAATCATCCTGATCCGCAGACACAAAACACCTCAAATATGTCTCCAAGGTCTGATTAGTCCGCTCGGTCTGGCCATTAGTCTGAGGATGGAAAGCAGATGAAAAAGACAAATCTATGCCCATCCTAGCACAGAATGCCCGCCAAAATCTAGACACGAATTGGGTCCCTCTGTCAGAAACGATATTCTCCGGAATACCATGCAAACGAACAACATTTTGAAAAAACAGAGGAACCAACTCGGAAGAAGAAGGCAACTTAGGCAAGGGAACCAAATGGACCATCTTAGAGAAACGGTCACACACCACCCAGATGACAGACATCTTCTGAGAAACAGGCAGATCCGAAATAAAATCCATCGAGATGTGCGTCCAAGGCCTCTTCGGAATAGGCAAGGGCAACAACAATCCACTAGCCCGAGAACAACAAGGCTTGGCCCGAGCACAAACGTCACAAGACTGCACAAAGCCTCGCACATCTCGTGACAGGGAAGGCCACCAGAAGGACCTTGCCACCAAATCCCTGGTACCAAAGATTCCAGGATGACCTGCCAACGCAGAAGAATGAACCTCAGAGATGACTCTACTGGTCCAATCATCAGGAACAAACAATCTACCAGGTGGGCAACGATCCGGTCTATCCGCCTGAAACTCCTGCAAGGCCCGCCGCAGGTCTGGAGAAACGGCAGACAATATCACTCCATCCTTAAGGATACCTGTGGGCTCAGAATTACCAGGGGAGTCAGGCTCAAAACTCCTAGAAAGGGCATCCGCCTTAACATTCTTAGAACCCGGTAGGTATGACACCACAAAATTAAACCGAGAGAAAAACAACGACCAGCGCGCCTGTCTAGGATTCAGGCGCCTGGCAGACTCAA
Organism: Ranitomeya variabilis; assembly: GCF_051348905.1. Lineage (NCBI taxonomy): Eukaryota > Metazoa > Chordata > Amphibia > Anura > Dendrobatidae > Ranitomeya > Ranitomeya variabilis. Next base: position 818,312,740 of record NC_135232.1, on the reverse strand, counting down.
GGTAAATTAAATTTTTGTGGTCAGTCAATACCACCACCTGATGTCTGGCCCCCTCAAGCCAGTGACGCCACTCCTCAAAAGCCCACTTCATGGCCAAAAGCTCCCGATTCCCAATATCATAATTCCGCTCGGCGGGCGAAAATTTACGGGAAAAAAAAGCACAAGGTCTCATCACGGGGCAGTCGGAACTTCTCTGCGACAACACCGCCCCAGCTCCGATTTCAGAAGCGTCGACCTCAACCTGAAAAGGAAGAGCAACATCAGGCTGACGCAACACAGGGGCGGAAGAAAAGCGGCGCTTAAGCTCCCGAAAGGCCTCCACAGCATCAGGGGACCAATCAGCAACATCAGCACCCTTCTTAGTCAAATCACTCAATGGTTTAACAACATCAGAAAAACCAGCAATAAATCGACGATAAAAGTTAGCAAAGCCCAAAAATTTCTGAAGACTCTTAAGAGAAGAGGGTTGCGTCCAATCACAAATAGCCTGAACCTTGACAGGATCCATCTCGATGGAAGAGGGGGAAAAAATGTATCCCAAGAAGGAAATATTTTGAACCCCAAAAACGCACTTAGAACCCTTCACACACAAGGAATTAGACCGCAAAACCTGAAAAACCCTCCTGACCTGCTGGACATGAGAGTCCCAGTCATCCGAAAAAATCAGAATATCATCCAGATACACAATCATAAATTTATCCAAATAATCGCGGAAAATGTCATGCATAAAGGACTGGAAGACTGAAGGGGCATTTGAAAGACCAAAAGGCATCACCAAATACTCAAAGTGGCCCTCGGGCGTATTAAATGCGGTTTTCCACTCATCCCCCTGCTTGATTCGCACCAAATTATACGCCCCACGGAGATCAATCTTAGAGAACCACTTGGCCCCCTTTATACGAGCAAACAAATCAGTCAGCAGTGGTAACGGATATTGATATTTAACCGTGATTTTATTCAAAAGCCGATAATCAATACACGGCCTCAAAGAGCCATCTTTCTTAGACACAAAGAAAAAACCGGCTCCTAAGGGAGATGACGAAGGACGAATATGTCCCTTTTCCAAGGACTCCTTTATATATTCTCGCATAGCAGCGTGTTCAGGCACAGACAGATTAAATAAACGACCCTTAGGGTATTTACTACCCGGGATCAAATCTATGGCACAATCGCACTCCCGGTGCGGAGGTAGTGAACCAAGCTTGGGTTCTTCAAAAACGTCACGATAGTCAGACAAGAATTCAGGAATCTCAGAGGGAATAGATGATTAAATGGAAACCAAAGGTACGTCCCCATGAGTCCCTTTACATCCCCAGCTTAACACAGACATAGCTTTCCAGTCGAGGACTGGGTTATGAGATTGCAGCCATGGCAATCCTAGCACCAAAACATCATGTAGATTATACAGCACCAGAAAGCGAATAATCTCCTGGTGATCCGGATTAATACGCATAGTTACTTGTGTCCAGTATTGTGGTTTATTACTAGCCAATGGGGTGGAGTCAATCCCCTTCAGAGGTATAGGAGCTTCCAAAGGCTCCAAATCATACCCACAGCGTTTGGCAAAGGACCAATCCATAAGACTCAAAGCGGCGCCAGAGTCGACATAGGCGTCCGCGGTAATAGATGATAAAGAACAAATCAGGGTCACAGATAGAATAAACTTAGACTGTAAAGTGCTAATTGAAACAGACTTGTCAAGCTTCTTAGTACGCTTAGAGCATGCTGATATAACATGAGTTGAATCACCACAATAGAAGCACAACCCATTTTTTCGTCTAAAATTCTGCCGCTCGCTTCTGGACAGAATTCTATCACATTGCATATTTTCTGGCGTCTTCTCAGTAGACACCGCCAAATGGTGCACAGGTTTGCGCTCCCGCAGACGCCTATCGATCTGAATAGCCATTGTCATGGACTCATTCAGACCCGCAGGCACAGGGAACCCCACCATAACATCCTTAATGGCATCAGAGAGACCTTCTCTGAAAATCGCCGCCAGGGCGCACTCATTCCACTGAGTAAGCACAGACCATTTACGGAATTTTTGGCAGTATATTTCAGCTTCATCTTGCCCCTGAGATAGGGACATCAAAGCTTTTTCCGCCTGAAGCTCTAAATGAGGTTCCTCATAAAGCAACCCCAAGGCCAGAAAAAACGCATCCACATTGAGCAACGCAGGATCCCCTGGTGTCAATGCAAAAGCCCAATCTTGAGGGTCGCCCCGGAGCAAGGAAATTACAATCCTGACCTGCTGTGCAGGATCTCCGGCAGAGCGAGACTTCAGGGACAAAAACAATTTGCAATTATTTTTAAAATTTTGAAAGCAAGATCTATTCCCTGAAAAAAATTCAGGCAAAGGAATTCTAGGTTCAGACATAGGTGCATGAACAACAAAATCTTGCAAATTTTGTACCTTCGTGGCGAGATTATTCAAACCTGTAGCTACACTCTGAAGATCCATTTCAAACAGGTGAACACAGAGCCATTCAAGGATTAGAAGGAGAGAAAGAGAGGAAGGCTGCAGTATAGGCAGACTAGCAAGTGATTCAATTATGAGCACACTCAGAACTAGAGAAAAAAAAAAAAAAATTTTCAGCAGACTTCTTTTTTCCCTCCTTTCTCAGCCAATAATTTAACCCTTTTGGCCGGTCAAACTGTCATGATTCTCAATGGCGAGAGAACATAGCCCAGCATATATAAGAACTAGCTCTTGGAAGATGGAATCTAAACTGACCATGAACTAAACCTGCCGCACAATTAACAGTGGCCGGGTAGCGTGCCTACGTTTTATCCCTAGACGCCCAGCGCCAGCCGGAGGACTAACTAATCCTAGCAGAGGAAAATACAGTCCTGGCTCACCTCTAGAGAAATTTCCCCAAAAGGCAGACAGAGGCCCCCACATATATTGGCGGTGATTTTAGATGAAATGACAAACGTAGTATGAAAATAGGTTTAGCAAAATCGAGGTCCGCTTACTAGATAGCAGGAAGACAGAAAGGGCACTTTCATGGTCAGCTGAAAACCCTATCAAAACACCATCCAGAAATTACTTTAAGACTCTAGTATTAACTCATAACACCAGAGTGGCAATTTCAGATCACAAGAGCTTTCCAGACACAGTAACGAAACAGCAGCTGTGAACTGGAACAAAATGCAAAAACAAACAAGGACGAAAGTCCAACTTAGCTGGGAGTTGTCTAGTAGCAGGAACATGCAAAGAAAGGCTTCTGATTACATTGTTGACCGGCATGAAACTGACAGAGGAGCAAGGTTATATAGAGACTCCCACATCCTGATGGGAACAGGTGAACAGAGAGGATGATGCACACAAGTTCAATTCCACCAGTGGCCACCGGGGGAGCCCAGAATCCAATTTCACAACACCTAACACAATAAAATGGGCTGGCTGTAGGCACTTTAAAATTGGTTCCAGGGGTACACGGGCAGCAGTGGTCTGGTCAGTGGAGGCCTAGTGGAAGGAGGGACCGCAGACAGGCTTCGAAGGCCTAACACAATAAAATGGGCTGGCTGTAGGCACTTTAAAATTGGTTCCAGGGGTACACGGGCAGCAGTGGTCTGGTCAGTGAAGGCCTAGTGGAAGGAGGGACCGCAGACAGGCTTCGAAGGCCTAACACAATAAAATGGGCTGGCTGTAGGCACTTTAAAATCGGTTCCAGGGGTACACGGGCAGCAGTGGTCTGGTCAGTGGAGGCCTAGTGGAAGGAGGGACCGCAGACAGGCTTCGAAGGCCTAACACAATAAAATGGGCTGGCTGTAGGCACTTTAAAATTGGTTCCAGGGGTACACGGGCAGCAGTGGTCTGGTCAGTGAAGGCCTAGTGGAAGGAGGGACCGCAGACAGGCTTCGAAGGCCTAACATAATAAAATGGGCTGGCTGTAGGCACTTTATAATTGGTTCCAGGGGTACACGGGCAGCAGTGGTCTGGTCAGTGGAGGCCTAGTGGAAGGAGGGACCGCAGACAGGCTTCGAAGGCCTAACACAATAAAATGGGCTGGCTGTAGGCACTTTAAAATTGGTTCCAGGGGTACACGGGCAGCAGTGGTCTGGTCAGTGGAGGCCTAGTGGAAGGAGGGACCGTAGACAGGCTTCGAAGGCCTAACACAATAAAATGGGCTGGCTGTAGGCACTTTATAATTGGTTCCAGGGGTACACGGGCAGCAGTGGTCTGGTCAGTGGAGGCCTAGTGGAAGGAGGGACCGCAGACAGGCTTCGAAGGCCTTACATAATAAAATGGGCTGGCTGTAGGCACTTTATAATTGGTTCCAGGGGTACACGGGCAGCAGTGGTCTGGTCAGTGGAGGCGGTTACATGGATACACGGGCAGGCAGCTTGGTGGTCAGTGGAGGAGTATTTAAAGTAGGGACCGCAGACAGGCTTCGAAGGCCTAAAATAACAAACAATAGGCTCATGGCAGTTTTACAGCGGTTACATGGATACACGGCAGGCAGCTTGGTGGTCAGTGGAGGAGTATTGAAAGTAGGTACCGTAGACAGGCTATCAAAGGCCTAAAATAACAAACAATAGGCTCATGGCAGTTTTACAGTGGTTACATCGATACACGGGCAGGCAGCTTGGTGGTCAGTGGAGGAGTATTTAAAGTAGGGACCGCAGACAGGCTATCAAAGGCCTAAAATAACAAACAATAGGCTCATGGCAGTTTTACAGCGGTTACATGGATACACGGGCAGGCAGCTTGGTGGTCAGTGGAGGAGTATTTAAAGTAGGGACCGCAGACAGGCTATCAAAGGCCTAAAATAACAAACAATAGGCTCATGGCAGTTTTACAGCGGTTACATGGATACACGGGCAGGCAACTTGGTGGTCAGTGGAGGAGTATTTAAAGTAGGGACCGCAGACAGGCTATCAAAGGCCTAAAATAACAAACAATAGGCTCATGGCAGTTTTACAGCGGTTACATGGATACACGGGCAGGCAACTTGGTGGTCAGTGGAGGAGTATTTAAAGTAGGGACCGTAGACAGGCTATCAAAGGCCTAAAATAACAAACAATAGGCTCATGGCAGTTTTACAGCGGTTACATGGATACACGGGCAGGCAGCTTGGTGGTCAGTGGAGGAGTATTTAAAGTAGGGACCGTAGACAGGCTATCAAAGGCCTAAAATAACAAACAATAGGCTCATGGCAGTTTTACAGCGGTTACATGGATACACGGGCAGGCAGCTTGGTGGTCAGTGGAGGAGTATTTAAAGTAGGGACCGCAGACAGGCTATCAAAGGCCTAAAATAACAAACAATAGGCTCATGGCAGTTTTACAGCGGTTACATGGATACACGGGCAGGCAGCTTGGTGGTCAGTGGAGGAGTATTTAAAGTAGGGACCGTAGACAGGCTATCAAAGGCCTAAAATAACAAACAATAGGCTCATGGCAGTTTTACAGCGGTTACATGGATACACGGGCAGGCAGCTTGGTGGTCAGTGGAGGAGTATTTAAAGTAGGGACCGCAGACAGGCTATCAAAGGCCTAAAATAACAAACAATAGGCTCATGGCAGTTTTACAGCGGTTACATGGATACACGGGCAGGCAGCTGGTGATGAGTGGAGGAGTATTTAAAGTAGGGACCGCAGACAGGCTATCAAAGGCCTAAAATAACAAACAATAGGCTCATGGCAGTTTTACAGCGGTTACATGGATACACGGGCAGGCAGCTTGGTGGTCAGTGGAGGAGTATTTAAAGTAGGGACCGTAGACAGGCTATCAAAGGCCTAAAATAACAAACAATAGGCTCATGGCAGTTTTACAGCGGTTACATGGATACACGGGCAGGCAGCTTGGTGGTCAGTGGAGGAGTATTTAAAGTAGGGACCGTAGACAGGCTATCAAAGGCCTAAAATAACAAACAATAGGCTCATGGCAGTTTTACAGCGGTTACATGGATACACGGGCAGGCAACTTGGTGGTCAGTGGAGGAGTATTTAAAGTAGGGACCGTAGACAGGCTATCAAAGGCCTAAAATAACAAACAATAGGCTCATGGCAGTTTTACAGCGGTTACATGGATACACGGGCAGGCAGCTTGGTGGTCAGTGGAGGAGTATTTAAAGTAGGGACCGTAGACAGGCTATCAAAGGCCTAAAATAACAAACAATAGGCTCATGGCAGTTTTACAGCGGTTACATGGATACACGGGCAGGCAGCTTGGTGGTCAGTGGAGGAGTATTTAAAGTAGGGACCGCAGACAGGCTATCAAAGGCCTAAAATAACAAACAATAGGCTCATGGCAGTTTTACAGCGGTTACATGGATACACGGGCAGGCAGCTTGGTGGTCAGTGGAGGAGTATTGCAAGGAGTGTCTGTCCCAGTACTCCCAAAATATAAATAGATGTTAATGTCTCGCAAAACAACCAAAACAAAAAAAAAGGTGGCATACTTAGGTACAGGGGTGGGCTCATCTGCTGAGTTTCTGACATAGTAATTTGGCAGTAACTATTTAATGGTGCCAATATAGGACACAGACACAGACTACTTTAAGTTGCATCATAGATGTCTACAAATTTGTATTGTCAGTGCCAGACATTGAATCATGTCAGCGAATAGACTAAAGATTGGTGGAGCTGTGCGACATAATTTTGCACGTGGTACAGCACATTTTGAGCTGGGGGAGGGGGGAACTCTCTTGAGGCCGGCGGGACCGCCCCAGGGCCCCTCATGTTACAACGGTGTGTCTGACGTTGGGTGCGCACCACCACCGCCAGAGACACTACATTGTACTATGAGGGACCCAGTAGCAATGCCGTCAACCAAAAGCGAGCACACCACACCCTTCAGACAAACAGCAGTCTCACGGGCGCTTGCGCCAAGTCGCGATACCACGGCCCCGTGTGGGGAGTTTGGCCATTTAGGGAGGTGTAAACATGTCGTATGCTGTACAATCAGCTGCAGCAAATTAGACATTAGAAAAGTAATTCACAGGCAAGAGCTTTTCATAGGAAAGCTAGGTGTCGGCCGGGCAAGGTGGGGCAAAAGATTTCGAAATCCAGTTGTGGTTCATTTTAATGAATGTTAGATCGTCAACATTTTGGGTAGCCAGACGAGTCCTTTTTTCGGTTAATATTGAACCTGCAGCACTGAATACTCTTTCTGATAGGACACTTGCTGCCGGGCAAGCAAGCTCCTGCAATGCATATTCTGCCAATTCTGGCCAGGTGTCTAATTTGGAGGCCCAGTAATCAAATGGGAATGACGGTTGAGGGAGAACATCGATAAGGGATGAAAAATAGTTAGTAACCATACTGGACAAATGTTGTCTCCTGTCACTTTCAATTGATGCAGCAGTACCTGTCCTGTCTGCGGTCATAGCAAAATCACTCCACAACCTGGTCAGAAAACCCCTCTGTCCAACGCCACTTCTGATGTGTGCACCCCTAACACTCCTAGTCTGCTGCCCCCTGGAGCTCGTGTGAGAACGATCACGTGCGCTGTGTGCTGGGAATGCCTGAAGCAAACGGTCAACAAGAGTTGATTGTTTGGTTGCTAATATTAGTTCCAAGTTCTCATGTGGCATAATATTTAGCAATTTGCCTTTATAGCGTGGATCAAGGAGGCAGGCCAACCAGTAATCGTCATCGTTCATCATTTTCGTAATGCGTGTGTCCCTTTTTAGGATACGTAAGGCATAATCCGCCATGTGGGCCAAAGTTCCAGTTGTCAAATCTCCGGTTGTGATTGGTTGAGGGGCAGTTGCAGGCAAATCTACGTCACTTGTGTCCCTCAAAAAACCAGAACCCGGCCGTGACACGCAACCAATTTCCAGTGCCCCCGGGAAAGGTTCCGCATTAAAAATATACTCATCCCCATCATCCTCCTCGTCCTCCACCTCCTCTTCGCCCGCTACCTCGTCCTGTACACTGCCCTGACCAGACAATGGCTGACTGTCATCAAGGCTTTCCTCTTCCTCTGGTGCAGACGCCTGCTCCTTTATGTGCGTCAAACTTTGCATCAGCAGACGCATTAGGGGGATGCTCATGCTTATTACGGCGTTGTCTGCACTAACCAGCCGTGTGCATTCCTCAAAACACTGAAGGACTTGACACATGTCTTGTATCTTAGACCACTGCACACCTGACAACTCCATGTCTGCCATCCTACTGCCTGCCCGTGTATCCTCCCACAAATAAATAACAGCACGCCTCTGTTCGCACAGTCTCTGAAGCATGTGCAGTGTTGAGTTCCACCTTGTTGCAACGTCTATGATTAGGCGATGCTGGGGAAGGTTCAAAGACCGCTGATAGGTCTGCATACGGCTGGCGTGTACAGGCGAACGTCGGATATGTGAGCAAAGTGCACGCACTTTGAGGAGCAGGTCGGAGAACCCAGGATAAGTTTTCAATAAGCACTGCACCACCAGGTTTAAGGTGTGAGCCAGGCAAGGAATGTGTTTCAGTTGGGAAAGGGAGATGGCAGCCATGAAATTCCTTCCGTTATCACTCACTACCTTGCCTGCCTCAAGATCTACTGTGCCCAGCCACGACTGCGTTTCTTGTTGCAAGAACTCGGACAGAACTTCCGCGGTGTGTCTGTTGTCGCCCAAACACTTCATAGCCAATACAGCCTGCTGACGCTTGCCAGTAGCTGGCCCATAATGGGACAACTGGTGTGCAACAGTGTCATCTGCCGATGGAGTGGTTGGCCGACTGCGTTCTGTGGAAGAGCTGTAGCTTCTGCAGGAGGACGAGGAGGAGGAGGAGGAGGGGGTGCGAACGCCTACAGCCAACTGTTTCCTAGACCGTGGGCTAGGCACAACTGTCCCTAAATTGATGTCGCCTGTGGACCCTGCATCCACCACATTCACCCAGTGTGCCGTGATGGACACATAACGTCCCTGGCCATGCCTACTGGTCCATGCATCTGTAGTCAGGTGCACCTTTGTACTCACAGATTGCCTGAGTGCATGGACGATGTGCTGTTTAACATGCTGGTGCAGGGCTGGGATGGCTTTTCTGGAAAAAAAGTGTCGACTGGGTAGCTCGTATCGTGGTTCAGCGTACTCCATCAGGGCTTTGAAAGCTTCGCTTTCAACTAACCGGTAGGGCATCATCTCTAACGAGATTAGTCTAGCTATGTGGGCGTTAAAACCCTGTGTACGCGGATGCGAGGATAAGTACTTCCTTTTTCTAACCAGAGTCTCATGTAGGGTGAGCTGGACTGGAGAGCTGGAGATCGTGGAACTTTCGGGTGTGCCGGTGTACATGGCAGACTGAGAGACGGTTGGAGACGGTATTGTTTCCGCCGGTGCCCTAGATGCAATATTTCCTCCTACAAAACTGGTGATTCCCTGACCCTGACTGCTTTTGGCTGGCAAAGAAACCTGCACAGATACTGCCGGTGGTGCGGAAAATGGTGGCCTTACAGTGACGGAAGGGATGTTGCGTTGCTGACTAGCTTCATTGGCCGAGGGTGCTACAACCTTAAGGGACGTTTGGTAGTTAGTCCAGGCTTGAAAATGCATGGTGGTTAAGTGTCTATGCATGCAACTAGTATTTAGACTTTTCAGATTCTGACCTCTGCTTAAGCTAGTTGAACATTTTTGACAGATGACTTTGCGCTGATCAGTTGGATGTTGTTTAAAAAAATGCCAGACTGCACTCTTCCTAGCATCGGATCCCTTTTCAGGGATTGCAGACTGAGCTTTATCCGGATGGCCACGCTGTCCTCCAACAGGTTTTGGCTTTGACACGCGTTTTGGGCCAGATACGGGCCCGGCAGATGGAACCTGTTGCGATGTTGATGCCTGCTGCGGCCCCTCCTCCACCTCCGCTTCTGAACTACTGCCGCCTGCACCCTGTTCCCCCAATGGCTGCCAATCGGGGTCAATAACTGGGTCATCTATTACCTCCTCTTCGAGCTCGTGTGCAACTTCGTCTGTGTCACTGTGTCGGTCGGTGGTATAGCGTTTGTGGCGGGGCAACATAGTCTCATCAGGGTCTGATTGTGGATCTGTACCCTGAGAGGGCAATGTGGTGGTCTGAGTCAAAGGAGCAGCATAGTACTCTGGCTGTGGCTGTGCATCAGTGCACTCCATGTCAGAATCTACTTGTAATGGGCATGGCCTGTTAAATGTTTCACTTTCTAAGCCAGGGACGGTATGTGTAAAGAGCTCCATGGAGTGACCCGTTGTGTCGCCTGCTGCATCCTTCTCTCTTGTTGTAGTTTTTGCTGAGGAGGACAAGGAAGCGACTTGTCCCTGACCGTGAACATCCACAAGCGACGCGCTGCTTTTACATTTACCAGTTTCTGAAGAGGAGGCAAAAGAGCTAGAGGCTGAGTCTGCAATGTAAGCCAAAACTTGCTGTTGCTGCTCCGCCTTTAAAAGCGGTTTTCCTACTCCCAGAAAAGAGAGCGTTCGAGGCCTTGTGTAGCCTGACGACGAAACTGGCTCCACAGCTCCAGACTTAGGTGGAATATTTTTATCCCCACGACCACCTGATGCTCCACTACCACTACCATCATTACCAGCTGACAATGAACGCCCACGACGACCTCTTGCACCAGACTTCCTCATTGTTTTAAAATCTTAACCAAAGTAACTTTATTTGTTGCTGTCAAACAACTTACACGGTGAGCTATAACTTCAGTATGATTTCAATATCCCTTAACAGGTTGGTGAGACCACAAGGAAAATCAGGCACAATGTTACACACTCTGTTTTCTGTGGCACCAAATCACAGAGATGACACACACGCAGGACTGTCACTCAAGCACTAATGTCAATATTAATCTCCCACCTAATTTATTTAATTTTTTTTTTCAGGGAGACTTTAGAAACCAAATAATATAAAAAAAAAACAAAAAAAAAGGCTTTCTATGGCCCACTGAATGAGAGATGGCACGCACAGGAGTGGCACACAAGCCCTGACTGAGGCCAATATTTTTCTCCCACTGATTGATGTAGTGTTTTTGTGTTGAGGTAGATTTTAGAACACAAATGAAGGAAAAAAATAAATAGGCTTTCTATGGCCCACAATTAGAGAGAGAGAGGTGGCACACCCAGGAGTCAAGACTGGCGCACAAGCTGAAAGGGCAATATTACTCTCCCACTGTTTTTTTAAGTTTTTTTTTTTTTATTTTCAGGGAGACTTTAGAAACCAAATAATATTAAAAAAAAACAAAAAAAAAAGGCTTTCTATGGCCCACTGAATGAGAGATGACACGCACAGGAGTGGCACACAAGCCCTGACTGAGGCCAATATTTTTCTCCCACTGATTGATGTAGTGTTTTTGTGTTGAGGTAGATTTTAAAACACAAATGAAGGAAAAAAATAAATAGGCTTTCTATGGCCCACAATTACAGAGAGAGAGGTGGCACACCCAGGATTCAAGACTGGCGCACAAGCTGAAAGGGCAATATTACTCTCCCACTGTTTTTTTAAGTTTTTTTTTTTTTATTTTCAGGGAGACTTTAGAAACCAAATAATATTAAAAAAAAACAAAAAAAAGGCTTTCTATGGCCCACTGAATGAGAGATGACACGCACAGGAGTGGCACACAAGCCCTGACTGAGGCCAATATTTTTCTCCCACTGATTGATGTAGTGTTTTTGTGTTGAGGTAGATTTTAAAACACAAATGAAGGAAAAAAATAAATAGGCTTTCTATGGCCCACAATTAGAGAGAGAGAGGTGGCACACCCAGGAGTCAAGACTGGCGCACAAGCTGAAAGGGCAATATTACTCTCCCACTGTTTTTTTAAGTTTTTTTTTTTTTATTTTCAGGGAGACTTTAGAAACCAAATAATATTAAAAAAAAACAAAAAAAAAAGGCTTTCTATGGCCCACAGAATGAGAGATGACACGCACAGGAGTGGCACACAAGCCCTGACTGAGGCCAATATTTTTCTCCCACTGATTGATGTAGTGTTTTTGTGTTGAGGTAGATTTTAAAACACAAATGAAGGAAAAAAATAAATAGGCTTTCTATGGCCCACAATTACAGAGAGAGAGGTGGCACACCCAGGAGTCAAGACTGGCGCACAAGCTGAAAGGGCAATATTACTCTCCCACTGTTTTTTTATGTTTTTTTTTTTTTTTTTTCAGGGAGATTTTAGAAACCAAATAATATTAAAAAAAAAAAAAAAAGGCTTTCTATGGCCCACTGAATGAGAGATGGCACGCACAGGAGTGGCACACAAGCCCTGACTGAGGCCAATATTTTTCTCCCACTGATTGATGTAGTGTTTTTGCGTTGAGGTAGATTTTAGAACACAAATCAAGGACAAAAATAAATAGGCTTTCTATGGCCCACTCAGTGAGAGATGGCACACACAGGGATGGCACTGTAGCAGAAATGCCAATCTTAATCTCCCACAAAAAAAAAACAAAAAAAAAAAAAACAGGGACTGTCCTACAATTACTATCTCCCTGCAGTAATCTAAGCCAGGTATGGCAGGCAGCAATAGGAGTGGACTGATGCACAAATTAAATAAAAAGTGTGGACAAACAAAAAAGATAGCTGTGCAGAAAGGAAGGAACAAGAGGATATGTGCTTTGAAAAAAGCAGTTGGTTTCCACAGTGGCGTACACACAGCAATACAGCTATCAGGGAGCCTTCTAGGGCAGCCCAATGAGCTACAGCGCTGAGGGAAAAAAAAAACAAAAAATTGCTTTCACTGTCCCTGCACACCGAAGGTGGTGTTGGACAGTGGAAATCGCTACAGCACAAGCGGTTTGGTGGTTAGTGGACCCTGCCTAACGCTCTCCCTGCTTCTGACGAAGCGGCAGCAACCTCTCCCTAAGCTCAGAGCAGCAGCAGTAACATGGCGGTCGGCGGGAACGCCCCTTTATAGCCCCTGTGACGCCGCAGACAGCAAGCCAATCACTGCAATGCCCTTCTCTAAGATGGTGGGGACCAGGACCTATGTCATCACGCTGCCCACACTCTGCGTTCACCTTCATTGGCTGAGAAATGGCGCTTTTCGCGTCATTGAAACGCGACTTTGGCGCGAAAGTCGCGTACCGCATGGCCGACAAGCACAGGGGTCGGATCGGGTTTCATGAGACGCCGACTTAGCCAAAAGTCGGCGACTTTTGAAAATGAACGACCCGTTTCGCTCAACCCTAGTCTGTACATCTCCTTCTCGTACATATGGGTAGGCCAGATGATAATATTGCCCCCCTTATCCGAGGGTTTCACAATGACATCCTTTATTTGTTCCAGTTGTTTTAAAGCGATTCTCTCCCTGTGATTTAGATTATCATATTTGATGGTTTCGGGGATTAATTGAATCTCCCTGGTTACTAGTCTAACAAAAAGATCAACCTCCGGGTGGGGAACAAATGAAAGGACTTTGGATTGATGAACCCACCATCTCAACCATCTACCTTCTTCCAAAGATCCACAAGGTGGATGCTGTTTTGGCCAAACATTGGGATGTTCTACGATTGGACAATACTATCGCCAAGATCACTGATACTGTTCCATCCGTGACATTCAGAAGGGCAAACAATCTTCGTGATAAACTAGTTCATAGCCATCATAAAAAAGTCAAAGACAAATATGTGTTTAATTCTAAAGGCCCAAGCTGGGGCTGTTCTACGTGTGGTAAATGCGTTGCTTGTATAAACATCATGACAACCAAGAATTTTTTTGATTCTTCTAATACCAAAAAGTATGTCATTACTCATTGCATTAACTGCACCACTAAGGGCGTTGTTTACTATGGGACATGCCCATGTAATCTCATTTATATCGGCATGACATCTAGAGAATTACGTCGGCGGGTCCGAGAACACATCTTGGATATTGAGGCTGCCAGGGAGGTTGAAGATGTCACTAGCTTGAAAACCATCCCACGTCATTTTCATAAGTTTCATGGTTGTGACTCATCGAAATTTCAAGTGAGAGGAATTGACAGGGTATTTCCTGGCACACGGGGTGGAAATTGGAAGAGGATTTTGGCGCAAAGGGAGTCTCAGTGGATTTTTAAGTTAAACACCATTGCCCCATATGGCCTAAATGATCACAATAGCTTTGTCCCATTTCTTCCCATATAAAAGAGTCTTGGACCCCTGATATTTACCTGATTTTATGAGTTGGTTTTATTCTGCCATCTTGTGTTTTATTACCACCATTTTGCGAGTAGAGGCTGTAGTTATATTTGCTTTTAAATATTTTATATTTTTATATATATAAAATATTATCTTTTTTTCTCACGTGCACGTTATATGTTTATTTTATTCGCTAATTGTTTTATTTTGATAACAATAATTTATTCATATATTTTTTTCTCACTTTTTGTTTTTTCTCCCTTTTTTTTTTTTTTTTTTCTTCACTAATTATATATATTACTTTTTTATTTTTACCTTTTTCCTTCTTATTTCTATGGTTTTGCTTATTTAGCATGTTGTGTCATATATGGCTTAGATGTTCTTGAACCTGCAGTCTTCCCAGGATTCCTTTCTGTTGCGTACCTGTTTTATCCCTTGCACCACGGCTATAGGTTGGACTGAGATACCTACTCATTTTTGTACTGAGAAGACACTTTATTACTATGGATACGCTTTTGTGTGGTCGAGCCGTAACCAGAGAAGCTGTTATGTTGCTGGATATCTGTTGCACACGTGTCCGGACTATGACACTTTGTGTATGGCAGGTTATTATCGTTACTTTGCAGTACCAATCATTCCAGGACCGGAGATGACATCACTGGGCCGGATCTCTGTTGGTCATGTGACCGGACTATGATACCATGGTTACAGAGTTCTGGTTGCATATACAAATTGTAAAGTTCCTGCATTTATTTTGGACATTTACTAGTTATATGAATGTATTATTGTACTATGATCATCCGGTCATGTTATGTTCTGTTCTTGTAGGTATCCTTATTCGTGACCTGGAAGTTTAACCTAGACATTCAGGAAGTGATTCTGCCAGTGGTCACAGAAAAGTGTTTATATGGGTTTATATAATGTTTTTCTATATGATATTTGTACTTACCGCTAGTTTATAATATTTGATGGTTATTATGTGATGATCATTAAACTTTTTTGTGTTTTGTAAGGGGAGGCAATTTGCCTTCCTGTCATTGGCCAATGACTGACATAAATAAGCCTCTTTCCCAGCTACCCACCACCCCTGGACGAAGCTTTCCTAGCGAAACGCGCGTTGGGTGTGGTCGGGTCCCTGGCTGGTGGCATCTATTAGGTAAATAAGTTCCTCCTGGTATGTACTAATGGATGTTTGATATACTTTCCGATATGCTGACTGATGCTTTTTACATACTTCTTATAATATATAATATATAGTATACCACTTGGTACTACCTCACATTTGTGATTATTTATTAATTTATTGTCTGATTGATTGCACTGTTGCACTTTTTCAGTCACCATATCGGTAGTTATATTTTGGAACTGGTTGAGTGCTATTACTATCTGCTTTGATATCGTATTGGGAGGTAGTTGTTCTATGTTAGCCACTTATTTTCCAGCCATCCCTTCCAGTTGTGTCTGTTCTCTGTGGTGTCTCATTTTTTATGTATTCGGTTTTACCTGTTCTTTAATAAAATTGACATTATATTATTAGTGCAGTCTAGCATCCCTTTTTGGTGTGAATGATTGATTAATATTGCTTAGACGTAATTAAATTCGCTATTTATAGGTGTTTATTACATCAGGGGCTCTGCAAACGGAACATTACGACCTCAGACCATTTCATCAAAGTCTGCATTCCAAAACGTCACTGCTTCACTTTCGAGCCCCAACGTGTGCCTAAACAGTTTTTTTCCACATATGGCATACCAGCGTAATCAGGACAATTTGGACAACAACTTTTGATGTCCAATTTCTACTGTTACCCTTGGGAAAATTAAAAATTGGGGACTAAAAAATCATTTTTGTGGGAAAAAATAGGATGTTTTATTTTCATGCCTGGGCATTATAAACTTTAGTGAAGCACTTGGGGGTTCACAATTCTCACCACACACCTAGATAAGTTCCTTAGGGGGTCCAGTTTCCAAAATGGGGTCACTTGTGGGGGGTTTCTACTGTTTAGGCACATCAGGGGCTCTGCAAACGGAACATGATGCCCGCAGAACATTCCATCAAAGTCTGCATTCCAAAACGTCACAACTTCCCTTTCGAACCCCAACGTATGCCCAAACATTACTATTCTTCCACATGTGGAGTACCACCATACTCAGGACAAACTGGACAACAGCTTTTGGGGTCCAATTTCTCCTGTTACCCTTGGGAAAAGTAAAAATTGGGGACTAAACCATCATGTTTGTGGAAAAAATAGGATTTTTTATTTTTGTGCCCGGGCGTTATAAAATTCTGTGAAGCACTTTGGGGGTTCAAAGTGCTCACCACACATCTAGATAAGTTCCTTATGGGGTCTAGTTTCCAAAATGGGGTCACTTGTCTGGGGTTTTCACTGTTTAGGCACATCAGGGGCTCTGCAAACGCGACATGGCGGCCGATCTCAATTCCAGCCAAATTTAGCTTGAAAAAGTCAAACAGCACTCCTTTCCTTCTGAGCCCTGCCGTGCGCCAAACAGTAGTTACCCCCACATATGGAGTATCAGCGTGCTCAGGACAAATTGGACAACAACTGTTGGGGTCCAATTTCTCCTGTTACCCTTGGGAAAATAAAAAATTGGGGACTAAACCATCATGTTTGTGGAAAAAATAGGATTTTTTATTTTCGCACCCGGGCGTTATAAACTTCTGTGAAGCACTTGGGGGTTCAAAGTGCTCACCACACATCTAGATAAGTTCCTTATGGGGTCTAGTTTCCAAAATGGGGTCACTTGTGGGGAGTTTCCACTGTTTAGGCACATCAGGGGCTCTGCAAATGCGACATGGCGTCCGATCTCAATTCCAGCCAAATTTAGCTTGAAAAAGTAAAACGGCGCTCCTTTCCTTTTGAGCCTTGTCGTGCACCCAAACAGTATTTCCCCCCATATATGGGGTATCAGCGTACTCAGGACAAATTGAACAACAACTTTTGGGGTCCAATTTCTCCTGTTACCCTTGGGAAAATAACAAAATTGGGGACTAAACCATCATGTTTGTGGAAAAAATAGGATTTTTTATTTTCACGCCCAGGCGTTATAAAGTTCTGTGAAGCACTTGGGGGTTCAAAGTGCTCACCACACATCTAGATAAGTTCCTTAGGGGGTCTAGTTTCCAAAATGGGGTCACTTGTGGGGGGTTTCCACTGTTTAGGCACATCAGGGGCTCTGCAAACGCGACATGGCGTTTGATCTCAATTCCAGCCAAATTTAGCTTGAAAGCGCTCCTTTCCTTCCGAGCCCAGCCGTGCGTCCAAATAGTGGTTCCCCCCACATTCAGGGTATCAGTGGACTCAGAACAAATTGTCCAACAACTTTTGAGGTTCATTTTCCCGTTTTACTCTTTGGAAAATAAAAAAATTGTTGCTGAAATATCATTTTTGTGACTAAAAAGTAAAATGTTCATTTTTTCCTTCCACGGTGTTTCTGCTCCTGTGAAACACCTGAAGGGTTAATAAACTTCTTCAATGTAGTTTTGAGTACCTTCTGGGGTGAATGGTGTCACTTTTGGGTTTTTTCTACCATATAGACCCCTCAAAGTGACTTCAAATGTGAGGTGGTCCCTAAAAAAAATGGTTTTGTAAATTTTGTTGGAAAAATGAGAAATCACTGGTTAACTTCTAACCCTTATAACTCTCTAACAAGATGTTGGTTCCAAAATTGTGCTGGTGTAAAGTAGACATGTGGGAAATGTTACTTATTAAGTTTTTTGTGTGACATAATTCTGTGATTTAAGGGCATAAAAATTCAAAGTTGAAAAATTGCAACATTTTCGACAAATTTCCATTTTTTTCACAAATAAACGCAGGTAATATCAAAGAAATTTTACCTCTAACATGAAGTACAATATGTCACGAGAAAAATGTGTCAGAATCACTGGGATCCGTTGAAGCGTTCCAGAGTTATAACCTCATAAAGGGACAGTGGTCAGAATTGTAAAAATTGGCCCAGTCATTAACGTGCAAACCACCCTTGGGGGTAAAGGGGTTAAGTGATACAATTAATATTAACATAATTACCAATAATATAATAATTATAATATATTGATATTAATATTGAGCAGAATTAATTTCAGCCTATTAGTTTGACCTCCACAATATTCATGGTCTCTCATGTGGCCCCTGGGAAAATTAATTGCCCACCCCTAGTGACTAGTGTATTAGCTGAAACATAGACAATTTAGACATAATACAGTAGACAACAGTTGCCTGTACTCCACACTAGCACTTATGGACTTGCAGGATATACCAACTGGGTAGTGTTGAGCATTCCGATACTGCAAGTATCGGGTATCGGCCGATACTTGCTGTATCGGAATTCCGATACCGAGATCCGATATTTTTGTGATATCGGGTATCGGTATCGAAACAACATTAATGTAAAAATGTGTAAAAGAGAGAATTAAAATAAAAAATATTGCTATACTCACCTCTCCGACGCAGCCTGCACCTTACCGAGGGAAGCGGCAGCGTTCTTTGTTTAAAATTCGCGCTTTTCTTTCCTTTACGTGAGTCCCGGCTTGTGATTGGTTGCGTGCCGCCCATGTGACCGGCACGCAACCAATCACAGCAAGCCGTGACGTAATTTCAGGTCCTTCAGGATTTTAAAATTACGTTCCGGCGTTGTGATTGGTTGCGTCGCAGTCACATGGGAGACGCAACCAATCACAGCAAGCCGTGACGTAATTTCAGGTCCTTAAGGATTTTAAAATTACGTCCCGGCTTTGTGATTGGTTGCGTCGCAGTCACATGGGAGACGCAACCAATCACAAGCCGTGACGTCACGGGAGGCTGGACACGCGCGCATTTTAAAATGTGCGCGTGTCCAGCCTCCCGGCTTGTGATTGGTTGACCGCGGCGCAACCAATCACAAGCCGGGACGTCACGGGAGGCTGGACACGCGCCCATTTTAAAAAGCGCGCGTGTCCAGCCTCCCGTGACGTCACGGCTTGTGATTGGTTAATGGCGGCCATGTTGCCGGGACGCGGACCAATCACAGCAAGCCGTGACGTAATTTCGTCACGGCTTGCTGTGATTGGTCCGCGTCCCGGCAACATGGCCGCCCTGACCAATCACAAGCCGGGACTTCACGTAACCAAGTAAAAGCGCGAATTTTAAACAAACAACGCTGCCGGTTCCCGCGCTGAGGTCCAGGCTGCGTCGGAGGGTGAGTATAGCGATATTTTTTATTTTAATTCTTTCTTTTACACATTTATATGGATCCCAGGGCCTGAAGGAGAGTTTCCTCTCCTTCAGACCCTGGGAACCATCAGGAATACCGTCCGATACTTGAGTCCCATTGACTTGTATTGGTATCGGGTATCGGTATCGGATTGGATCCGATACTTTGCCGGTATCGGCCGATACTTTCCGATACCGATACTTTCAAGTATCGGACGGTATCGCTCAACACTACAACTGGGACATAAAATTAACTAGAGCACCGTATATTTTAACTAAAGAAAATTATTTTCTACAATCTAGTTTTACTTAATGGCCTTTGTTAACTTGGCAATTTCCCAGGTAATGTGGAGGCCATTGTCAATATAATTTGATAGCCATGTCTTATTAGGTAAGCTAAAAAGTTATCACTGCATACAGGTCACTGTCTGATATTTAAAGAACATTTATTAAGCAGTTCAATAAAGTTTATAGCCATAGCAGAAAATGATTTACTCTATTGTACAACCCCTGGCAAAAATTATGGAATCACCGGCCTTGGAGGATGTTCATTCAGTTGTTTAATTTTGTAGAAATAAGCAGATCACAGACATGGCACAAAACTAAAGTCATTTCAAATGGCAACTTTCTGGCTTTAGCCCCTTTACCCCCAAGGGTTGTTTGCACGTTAATGACCGGGCCAATTTTTACAATTCTGACCACTGTCCCTTTATCAGGTTATAACTCTGGAAGCAGTGGCGTAACTACAAAGTTATGGGCCCCAGTGCGAACTTCCAAATGGGGCCCCCCCCCCCTACCTCCGTGACGCCCCCCCACCCCCTTCCCCTAGATACGCCTCGGACTGTTGCAGGAATCTCCTGCACTGCAACATGGTGTTGGGTGCCAGCACAGCCCGCACAGTGGTATATCCAGCACAGCCCGCACAGGGGTATATACAGCAGAGCCCGCACAGTGGTATATCCAGCACAGCCCGCACAGTGGTATATCCAGCACAGCCCGCACAGGGGTATATACAGCACAGCCCGCACAGGGGTATATACAGCACAGCCCGCACAGGGGTATATACAGCAGAGCCCGCACAGGGGTATATACAGCAGAGCCCGCACAGGGGTATATACAGCACAGCCAGCACAGGGGTATATAGAGCAGAGCCCGCACAGGGGTATATAGAGCACAGCCCGCACAGGGGTATATACAGCAGAGCCCGCACAGGGGTATATACAGCACAGCCAGCACAGGGGTATATACAGCACAGCCGGCACAGGGGTATATACAGCACAGCCCGCACAGTGGTATATACAGCAGAGCCCGCACAGGGGTATATACAGCACAGCCCGCACAGGGGTATATAGAGCACAGCCAGCACAGGGGTATATAGAGCACAGCCAGCACAGGGATATATACAGCACAGCCCGCACAGGGATATATACAGCACAGCCCGCACAGGGGTATATGCAGCACAGCCAGCACAGGGGTATATAGAGCACAGCCAGCACAGGGGTATATAGAGCACAGCCCGCATCTCATCTCCCCCCCCCCCCCCCCCGATAATGGCCCCACAGTCCGGTGAAAAAGAAAAAAAAAAACTCTCCTCACCTTTCCTTTTGCCCGCGCTGCTCCTGGTGGCTGCAGTCTGCCCAGGACACTGCAGGTGCGCGATGATATGACGTCATCGCGCACCCGCAGTGTACTGTCAGAGGCAGAGCGGGGAATGATGGGAGAGGGAGCGTCAGGTGACGCTCTCCTCCATCATTGCATTGAACTATACCGGTGTCATAGACGCCGGTATAGTTAAATGCGGCGGCGGCGGCGGCGGCGGCGGCGGCGGGGGGGGGGGGGGGGGGGAGGAACAGTGCAGCGGCCCACTACTGGCATCGGCTCTTCTGGCATTTGCCAGAAGTGCCCGATGTCCAGCCCGGCCCTGCCCTGACCTGCCGGCCCGGGGCCCCTGACCTGCGGGGCCCGGTCGCAATGGCGACCGCTGCGACCGCGGTCGTTACGCCCCTGTCTGGAAGGCTTCAACAGATCTTAGCGATTCTGACATTGTTTTCTCATGACATATTGTACTTCGTGATAGTGGTAAAATTTATTCGATATAACTTGCGTTTATTTGTGAAAAAAGTGGAAATTTGGCGAAATGTATTTGGCGAATAAGTAACATTTCCCACATGCCTACTTTACATCAGCACAATTTTGGAAACAAATTTTTTTTTGTTAGGGAGTTATAAGGGTTAGTAGTTGACCAGAAATTTCTCATTTTTACAACACTATTTTTTTTTAGGGACCACATCTCATTTGAAGTCATTTTGAGGGGTCTATATGATAGAAAATACCCAATTGTGACACCATTCTAAAAACTGCACCCCTCAAGGTGCTCATAACCACATTGAAGAAGTTTATTAACCCTTCAGGTGTTTCACAGGAATTTTTGGAATGTTTAAATAAAAATGAACATTTAACTTTTTTTCACACAAAATTAATTTCAGCTCCAATTTGTTTTATTTTACCAAGGGTAACAGGAGAAAATGGACCCCAAAAGTTGTTGTACAATTTGTCCTGAGTATGCTGATACCCCATATGTGGGGGAAAACCACTGTTTGGGCGCATGGCAGAGCTCGGAAGAAAAGGAGCGCCATTTTACTTTTCAATGCAAAATTGACTGGAATTGAGATAGGATGCCATGTTGCGTTTGGAGAGCCCCTGATGTGCCTAAACATTGAAACCCCACACAAGTGACAACATTTTGGAAAGTAGACCCCCTAAGAAACTTATATAGATGTGTGGTGAGCACTTTGACCAACCAAGTGCTTCACAGAAGTTTATAATGCAGAGCAGTAAAAATAAAAAATCATATTTTTTCACAAAAATGATGTTTACGCCCCCAATTTTTTATTTTCCAAGGGTAAGAGAAGAAATTAGACCACAAAAGTTGTTGTGCAATTTGTCCTGAGTACGCTGATACCCCATATGTGGGGGGAACCACTGTTTGGGCGCATGGCAGAGCTTGGAAGGGAATGTGTGCCATTTGGAATGCAGACTTAGATGGATTGGTCTGCAGGCGTCACGTTGCATTTGCAGAGCCCCTGATGTACCCAAACAGTAGAAACCCCCAACAAGTGGCCCCATATTGGAAACTAGACCTCCCATGGAACTTATCTAGATGTGTTGTGAGAACTTTGAACCCCCAAGTGTTTCACTACAGTTTATAACGCAGAGCCGTGAAAATAAAAAATATTTTTTTTTCCACAAAAATGATTTTTAGCTCCCCAAATTTTTATTTTCCCAAGGATAACAAGAGAACTTGGAACCCAAAAGTTGTCCAATTTGTCCCGAGTACGCTGATACCCCATATGTTGGGGTAAACCCCTGTTTGGGTGCACGGGAGAGCTCGGAAGGGAAGGAGCACTGTTTTACTTTTTCAACCCAGAATTGGCTGGAATTGAGATCGGACGCCATGTCGCGTTTGGAGAGCCCCTGATGTGCCTGAACAGTGGAAACTCCCCAATTCTACCTGAAACCCTAATCCAAACACACCCCTAACCCTAATCCCAATGGTAAACCTAACCACACCCCTCACCCTGACACACCCCTAACTCTATTCCCAACCCTAATCCCAACCGTAAATGTAATCAAAACTCTAAATTTAGCCCCAACCCTAACTTTAGCCCCAACCCTAACTCTAACTTTAGCCCCAACCCTAACCCTAACTTTACCTCCAACCCTAACCCTAACCCTAACCCTAGCCCTAACCCTAGCCTTAACCCTAACCCTAGCCCTAACTAAGGGGGTGATGAAGGGGGGT
The DNA here is from genome assembly GCF_051348905.1 of Ranitomeya variabilis. Taxonomy (NCBI): domain Eukaryota; kingdom Metazoa; phylum Chordata; class Amphibia; order Anura; family Dendrobatidae; genus Ranitomeya; species Ranitomeya variabilis. The sequence goes on along the minus strand of NC_135232.1, from coordinate 818,289,708 downwards.
TTCATTTACTTTTATAGCATTTTTTATAGCTGATTTTTATGATTGGCAGCTGTCACACACTAAAAGACACTTTTTATAGCAAAAAAGTATTTGCGTCTCCACATTTTGAGACCTATAATTTTTCCATATTTTGGTCCACAGAGTCATATGAGGTCTTGTTTTTTGCGGGACGAGTTGTCGTTTTTATTGGTAACATTTTTGGACACGTGACAGTTTTTGATCGCTTTTTATTCCGATTTTTGTGAATGACCAAAAATCAGCTATTCATAAGTTCCTTTTGGGGGAGGCGTTTATACCAATTCCACGTTTGGTAAAATTGATAAAGCAGTTTTATTTGGGGTCAGTACGATTACAGCGATATCTCATTTATATCATTTTTTTATGTTTTGGCGCTTTTATACGATAAAGGCTATTTTATAGAAAAAATAATTATTTTGGCATCGCTTTATTCTGAGGACTATAACTTTTACATTTTTTTGCTTATGATGCTGTATGGCGGCTCCTTTTTGCGGGACAAGATGATGTTTTCAGCGGTACCATGGTTATTTATATCCGTCATTTTGATCGCGTGTTATTCCACTTTTTGTTCGGTGGTATGATAATAAAGCATTGTTTTTTGCCTCTTTTTTTTTTTTTCTTACGGTGTTCTATGAAGGGGTTAACTAGTGGGACAGTTTTATAGGTTGGGTCGTTACGGACACGGCGATACTAAATATGTGTACTTTTATTGCTTTCTTTTATTTAGATAAAGAAATGTATTTATGGGAATAATATTTTTTTTTTCTTTATTTAGTTTTTTTTTTTTTTTACTTTGTCTCGGGGGGGGGGGGGGGACATCACAGATCGCTGATCTGACAGTTTGCACAGCACTCTGTAAGATCAGCGATCTGACAGCGCTGCAGGCTTACTGGTGCCTGCTCTGGATCCAGAAGTAGTCCCTGCAGGACCCGGATGCAGCCCCGCGGCCATTTTGGATCCGGTGCCTGCAGGGATAGGAGGTAAGAGATGCTCGGAGCAATGCGATCACATCGCGTTGCTCCGAGGGTCTCAGGGAAGCCCGCAGGGAGCCCCCTCCCTGTGCGATGCTTCCCTATACCGCCGGAACACTGTAATCATGTTTGATCGCAGTGTGCCGGGGGTTAATGTGCCGGGGGCAATCCGTGACCACTCCTGGCACATAGTGCCAGATGTCAGCTGCGATAGTCAGCTGACACTCGGCCGCGCTCCCCCCTTGAGCGCGGCTGATCACGCTGGACGTACTATTCCGTCCTTGGGAAGTAGGGCCCACCCCAGATGGACGGAATAGTATGTCCAATGACAGAAAGCGGTTAAGAAACACTAAATGAAATCAAGAACAAAAAAATGTGGTAGTCAGTAAGGGTTACTTTTTATAACCAAGCATAGGGAAAAAATTATGGAATCACTCAATTCTGAGGAAAAAATTATGGAATCATGATAAACATACATACATATAAACACTCCAAATAATCACTAGTTTTTTGTTGCACCACCTCAGGCTTTTATATCAGCTTGCAGTCTCTGAAGCATGGAGTTAATGAGTGTCAAACAGTACTCTTCATCAATCTGGCTCCAACTTTCTCTAGTTGCTGTCGCCAGATCGACTTTGCAAGTTGGAGCCTTGTCATGGACCATTTTCTTCAACTTCCACCAGAGATTTTCAATTGTATTGAGATCCGGCCTATATGCAGGCCATGACATTAACCCTTTCCCGACCTGTGACACCACGTAGTCATCATGAAAGTCAGTGCCAATCCGACCTGTGAGGCCTATGTGTCGTCATGGAGGGATCGCGTCCCTGCAGATCGGGTGAAAGGGTTAACTCCAATTTCAACCGATCTGCAGGGACAGGGGGAGTGGTACTTCAGCCCGGGGGGGGGGTGGCTTCACCCCCTCGTGGCTATGATCGCTCTGATTGGCTGTTGAAAGTGAAACAGCCAATCAGAGCGATTTGTAATATTTCACCTATGAAAATGGTGAAATATTACAATCCAGCCATACCCGATGCTGTAATATCATCGGCCATGGCTGGAAACCCTGATCTGCTTCCCCCACCGCCACCGATCGCCACCCCAGTCCTCCGTCCTGTGCTCTGCTCCCCTCCATCCGCCTGTCCACTCCCCCATTCTCCTGTCCACTCCCCCCGTGCTCCGATCCCCCCCTCATACTTACCGAGCCTCCCGCTGTCCGTCTGTCTGCTCCATGGGCACCGCCATCTTCCAAAGTGGCGGACGCATGCACGGTGCGCCCGCCGAATCTGCCAGCCGGCAGATTCGTTCTAGGTACATTTTGATCACTGTGATAAAACTATCACAGTGATCAAAATAAAAAAAATAGAAATGAACCCCCCCCTTTATCACCCCCATAGGTAGGGACAATAATTAAAATAAAGAAAATATATTTACTTTTATTTTTACACTAGGGTTAGGGTTAGAACTAGGGCTAGGGTTAGGGCTAGTGTTAGGGTTAGAATTAGGGTTAGAATTAGGGTTAGAATTAGGGTATGTGCACACGCTGTGGAACCACAGCATTTCCGCAGCTGTGAATCTGCAGCGGTTTCCCATAAGTTTACAGTACAATGTAAACCTATGGGAAACAAAATCCGCAGTGCACATGCTGCGGAAAAAAACGCGCGGAAACGCAGCGGTTTATATTCCACAGCGTGTCAATTCTTTGTGCGGATTCCGCTGCGGCTTTACACCTGCTCCAATAGAAAACTGCAGGTGTAAACCCACAGCGGAAACCGCACTAGAAACCACGATAAATCCGCAGTAAAAACCGCAGCGCTTTTGCACTGCGGATTTATCAATTCCGCTGCAGAAAGTTCCGCAATGGAATCCGCAGCATGGGCACATACCCTAAGGCTATGTGCACACGGTGCGGATTTGGCTGCGGATCCGCGGCAGATTGGCAGCTGCGGATTCGTAGCAGTTCTCCATCAGGTTTATAGTACCATCTAAACCTATGGAAAACCAAATCCGCTGTACCCATGGTGCGGAAAATACCGCGCGGAAACGCTGCATTGTATTTTCCACAGCATGTCAATTCTTTGTGCGGATTCCGCAGTGTTTTACACCTGTTCCTCAACAGGAATCCGCAGGTGAAATCCGCACAAAAAAACGCTTAGGCACACAGGGGCTCTCCAAACACAACATGGTGTCCGCTAACGATTGGAGCTAATTTTTCATTCAAAAAGTCAAATGGTGCTCCTTCCCTTCCAAGCCCTGCCGTGTGCCCAAACAGTGGTTTACCCCCACATGTGAGGTATCAGTGTACTCAGGAGAAATTGCCCAATAAATTTTAGGATCCATTTTATCTTGTTGCCCATGTGGAAATGAACAAATTGAGGCTCAAATAATTTTTTTGTGAAAAAAAAGTACTTTTTCATTTTTACGGATCAATTTGTGAAGCACCTGGGGGTTCAAAGTGCTCACTATGCATCTAGATAAGTTCCTTGTGGGGTCTAGTTTCCAAAATGCGGTCACTTGTGGGGAAGCTCCAATGTTTAGGTACACAGGGGCTCTCCAAACCGACATGGTGTCCGCTAAAGATTGGAGCCAATTTTTCATTGAAAAAGTCAAATGGCGCTTCTTCCCTTCCGAGCCCTGTTGTGCTCCCAAACAGTGGTTCCCCCCCATATGGGGTATCGGCGTACTCAGGACATATTGTACAATAACTTTTGGGTTCCAGTTTCCCTTTTTACCCTTGGGAAAATAAAAAAATTGTATGCTAAAAGATCATTTTTGTGACTAAAAAGTTAAATGTTCATTTTTTCCATCCATGTTGCTTCTGCTGCTGTGAAGCACCTGAAGGGTTAATAAACTTCTTGAATGTAGTTTTGAGCACTTTGAGGGGTGCAGTTTTTAGAATGGTGTCACTTTTGGGTATTTTCAGCTATTTAGACCCCTCAAACTGACTTCAAATGTGAGGTGGTCCCTAAAAAAAAATGGTTTTGTAAATTTTGTTGTAAAAATGAGAAATCGCTGGTCAAATTTTAACCCATATAACTTCCTAGCAAAAAAAAATTTTGTTTCCAAAATTGTGCTGATGTAAAGTAGACATGTGTGTAATGTTATTTATTAACTATTTTGTGTCACATAACTCTCTCGTTTAACAGAATAAAAATTCAAAACTTGAAAATTTTGAAATTTTCAAATTTTTCTCTAAATTTCCATTTTTTTCACAAATAAATGCAAAAATTATCGACCTAAGTTTACCACTGACATGAAGCCCAATATGTCATGAAAAAACTATCTCAGAACCGCTAGGATCCGTTGAAGTGTTCCTGAGTTATTACCTCATAAAGGGACACTGGTCAGAATTGCAAAAAACGGCCAGGTTGATAAGGTCAAAATAGGCTGGGTCATGAAGGGGTTAACCTTATGTGTCTTTTTTCAAGGACTTGTTTTCAAAGTTTTTGCTCTATGGCAGGATGCATTATCATCTTGAAAAATGATTTAATCATCCCCAAACATCCTTTCAATTGAAGGGATAAGAAAAGTGTCCAAAATAACAACATAAACTTGTGCATTTATTGAAGATTAGATGGTGGCCCGATTCTAACTCATCGGGTATTGTAGAATATGTATGTAGTTTATTTATGAAGTTTTCAGAATAATGCAACTTATACACAGGATACATTGAATACACAGGATTCGGCCGGCTGCAACCAATTAGCGAAGCGTGGTTCAAATTCCGCGCCTATTCACGGCCGGACTGAGCCTGACGCTGATTGGTCATGCCCGGCTGGCCGCGAACAATCAGTGAAGCCAGGGCTGGATCCAGGTTTTTGAGGGCCCCGGGCGAAAGAGTCTCAGTGGGCCCCCCTCTTTAACACATACCACGATTCATGATGCACAGATACAGCAGAGAAATATGTGGCACCCCAGGAGATCGGGTACCACAGTAGTGCTTTCTTCCTCTTGGGGAGGATAGTGCTATGTCTGGAGACAAGTGAGGTTTCCTTTGGTAGGTTTATACACAAACAACACCTTCCAGGCCAGGAGGGGGAGCTCCAAGCCCAGCCCTGTTTTAGGGAAGCTTCCCTCAATAAAGATCCAGGTTTGGAGGCGAGAGAGCTCAGTTTGTAGCAGAAGTCTGTGTGCAAGGACAGACAGGAGTGGAGCACAGAGGAAAGAGAGAGCTCCAGGAGGCAATGAGCAGGCCTCTGAAGAGTATCAGCGCAAGAATCCGGGTACTGGGAGCCCGAGGCTTTTGTGGATTATAAAACAGAGCAGAACTGGAGGGTATTGTTCTACAAGGACTTTGCCCATAATTACCTGTGGCACAGCAGCACCTAGGAGCCTGGAGTCACCGAGAACAGACCCCAGTTCACAAGGCCCAAGCTGCCTGCCAAACAGGTACCTGTCCTAGGACAGCAGAACGATCAAAGGCCTTGTTGAGACACTTAGTGGCAGCAGGGATTTAGAGACAGAAAGCTCAGAGAGGTAGACTCAAACCTGACTTACCCAGGGGAACTTGCTTGTCTCTGGACTGCCCGGACTTCTCTGCCTGCCTTGTGATCTGGTGCCCTGGACTGTGGATGCTGAAGTCTTCAGTAAATGTAAAGAGACTGCAACCTTGTGTCCTCGTTCTTCTCTGTACCTCTCACTATATCACCATCTACACTGTTATGGACCTGGTGGTTAGGTGCACTAGGAATGACCTGATAGTTAAACACGGAATCGGGACGAGCTCTGGGGAAATGGGAACTCTGCTGACCGCAAACCCTACTCCTATCAACCCAACTAGAAATAGCCGTGGAGCGTGCCTGACTCTGCCTAGACGCCTCTTCACAGCCTAGGAGCTAACTACCCCTAAAGAAAGGAAACAAAGCCTCACTTGCCTCCGAGAAATTTCCCCAAAGGTAAAAGCAGTCCCCCACAAGTATTGACTGTGAGTTAAGAGGAAATCACAAACACAGGATGAAATAGGTTTTAGCAAAGAGAGGACAGTCTAACTAAACAGATAGAGGATAGAAAAGGGATCTTTGCGGTCAACACAAAACACTACAAAAACCACGCAGAGTGTGCAAAAAATACCCCCGCACCGACTCACGGTGCGGTGGTGCCACTCTGCACCCCCAGAGCTTCCAGCTAGCCAGGCAGTTTCATGATAGCAAGCTGGACTAGAACTTAGCAAGAAAAACCATATGTAACAAATGAACCAGCAGGAACTTAGCTTTCGCTGGAGTAGACAGGTCCTCAGAAAGATCCAGGAGAGATCTGAACCAGTACTAGAACATTGACAGCTGGCATGGAGTAACGATCTGAGTGGAGTTAAATAGAGAATCCAGCCTAGCCCATAACGAGGGCAGCTGGGGAAGGAATCTCAGAACCAGCAGCTCCACTCACAGCCACCAGAGGGAGTCCACAGACAGAACTCACCGAAGTACCATTCATGACCACAGGAGGGAGCTCGAGAACGGAATTCACAACCCTACACATCGGGAGCCCTGGGATATACTTCACCTGTGGGAAGATATACCATCTAGCTGCCATAACATCCCCTGTTGTGAATTCTGCTCTTGGGCTCCCTCCGGTGGTTATAAGTGGTAGCGCTGCTGTCTTTGGATCGCAGCATTCATCAGGTGTGTCCACTTATTGCAATTCTGACTGGGCTATTTAGTCTTGCTTGACCCTTTAGTTAGTGCCAGTTGTCCATTGTTTCCTGGAGGATTCACTTCCCTGCCTGGTCTCTCTTGCTTGCTGTTCATTTCAACAAAGATAAGTTCTGGCTTTGTTTTTTGCAGTCCACATGCTGTGGGCCTGATCGTTCAAGTTATTTTCCATGTTTTGTCTTGTCCAGCTTGGTCTGTATAAGGATTTGTTCAGCCAAGCTGGTATCTCTGGAGATGCAGATATACCCTCCATGTCTTTAGTTAGATGTGGAGATTTTGTATTTTCTGTGGTGGATATTTTCTAGCGTTTTAATACTGACCGCATAGCACTCCGTCCTATCCTTTCTATTTAGCTAGAAGTGGCCTCCTTTGCTAAATTCTGATTTCAGTCTGCGTATGTTATTTCCCTCTCCTCTCACAGTCAATATTTGTGGGGGGCTGTGTATCCTTTGGGGATTTTCTCTGAGGCAAGATAGTTTTCCCTTTTCTATCTCTAGGGGTAATTAGTCCTCCGGCTGTGTCGAGATGTCTAGGAAGTGTTAGGTACATTCCACGGCTACTTCTAGTTGCAGTGTTAAGTTCAGGGTCTGCGGTTAGTACAGGTACCACCTTCTCCAGAGTACGTCTAATGCTGCTCCTAAGCCACCAGACCATAACAATCCCCCAGCTGACCCCCTAAAGCAGCGTCGGTCATCCTGACTGAATACCACAGGTGGCGTCCCGAACATAAACTATCCCTTTAAAGACCTTTCCCTTTTACATGGGCGCCCTGGGCCACGGACTGGGTCGCAGCCACCGTGACATTCCCCTGTGGACACCAGACCCAGTACCGAGTACCCCTGGCCCGTGTGGCGACTCAAATGTACCACAGCCAAGTAGCATATAACACAGCCCACGTAGCATATAGCACAGCCACATAGCATATAGCACAGGCCACATAGTATATAACACAGCCCACGTAGCATATAGCACAGCCACATAGTATATAGCACAGGCCACATAGCATATAACACAGCCACGTAGCATATAGCACAGCCATGTAGTATATAGCACAGACCACGTAGTATATAGCACAGCCCACGTAGTATATAGCACAGCCCATGCAGTCTATAACACAGCCCACGTAGTACATAGCACAGCCCACGCAGTATATAGCACAGCCCACGTAGTATATAACACAGCCCACACAGTGTATAACAGCCCACATAGTATATAGCACAGCCCACGCAGTATATAGCACAGCCCACGCTGTATATAGCACAGCCCACGTAGTATATAACACAGCCCACATAGTATATAACACAGCCATGTAGTATATAGCATAGCCACTTAGTATATTGCCCAGCCATGTATATTACACAGCTACGTAGTATATAGCACAGCCCAAGTAGTATATAACACAGCCACGTAGTATATTGCCCAGCCACGTAATATATTGCACAGCTACATAGTATATAGCACAGCTCACATAGTATATAGCACAGCTCATGTAGTATATAGCACAGCTCACGCAGTATATAACACAGCCACGTAGTATATTGCCCAGCCACATAATATATTGCACAGCCCACATAGTATATAGCACAGAGACGCAGTATATAACACAGCTCGCACAGTATATAACACAGCCCACATAGTATATAGCACAGCGATGTAGTATATAGCACAGCCCACGCAGTATATAGCACAGAGACATAGTATATAACACAGCCCACATAGTATATAACACAGCCCACATAGTATATAGCAATGTGGGCACCATATCCCTGTTAAAAAAAAGAATTTAAATAAAAATAGTTATATACTCACCTTCTGTCGGCCCCCAGATCGAGGCGAGGCATTTAGAGATGCTCCTTGCGATGCTCCGGTCCCAAGAATGCATTGCGTCTCGCGAGATGATGACATAGCGGTCTTGCGAGACCACTAGGTCATCATCTCGTGAGATGGCAATGCATGGCCCGGAGCATCGCGAGGAGCTGGAAAGGTGACAGAAGGTGAGTATATAATGATTTTTTATTTTTTTTTTATTATTTTTAACATTAGATCTTTTTACTATTGATGCTGCATTGAATTGAGAATTGAGCGATTCCATAATTTTTTTCCTATGCTTGGTTAAACAAAGTAACCATTACTGACTACCACATTTTTTGTTCTTGATTTCTTTTAGCATTTGTTAAAGCCAGAAAGTTGCCATTTGAAATTACTTTAGTTTTGTGCCATGTCTGTGCTTTTCTTCTACAAAATTAAACAACTGAATGAACATCCTCCAATGCCGGTGATTCCATAATTTTTGCCAGGGGTTGTACAATGTGGTAGTCATATCCCAAACCTCATGGGTAGATATGAACGAGTTGATTTACTGGAAATTAAATTTGAGTCAAATTTCAAAAAATTCGCAGATTCCTGCAAACTTGAACAATTAGGGCTCCTGCTCACTTGCGAGCAACTCTGATGAGTCTCGCATGTTTAAAACCCAGGTCTGCACCCGGCACTCAGATCAGAGTGTGCGGCCGCATAAGAATTCATGCAGCCGCACGCTCCGCTCCTCTGCGCCAGGTGCAGTGCCGGGGTATTGCCGTGTGAGACTCATCCGAGTCTCGAGCAAGTGAGTAGGAGCTCTAAGTGATTCTATTTGTGTGGATTGACAAAGAAGAAAAAAACTATCACAGGAATGATAATAGATGATGCCAGAAAAGAGGTGGCAATTTTAGAATTTTACAGCAAAGGGATATAAAGTCAGAGTGTGCAGCTTTTCATTGCAGATAGGAATAGAAAGGTCTAAGGCCAGGGACACAATTGTGAGTTCAATCTGAGAAACTCGCGTGAGTCTTATGGTGAAGCGGATTCACAAAGCCACAGATCAGAGTGGACACATGGACCCATGGCATTGGCCAAGCAGGTTGGAAGACACTTAGGACAGTAGGACCTAGAAAACAGCTGGTGATGGATGGCAAACAAATAGGGCAGGGCAGGACCCACTGGAAGCCACAGAAGCAGAATGGCAGATAAAGAAGATAATAGCAGGTCTGAATCAGCACACAGATATAGGTGACAGAATTACTTAATGTGAACAGTCTCTAATGGCAAGTGATGGGTAAACAAGCAGAGAACTAGGAGCAGGTCTGAGGGTTTTTATAAACATAGGAGTTTGCAAACATAAATGCAGTTTAGTGAATCTATATATATAATCGTCTAAGGTCCATTTCCGTCTGTTTGTCTGTAATGGAAATCGCGCATCGCTTATTGGTCGCGCCAGCTGCCCGTGACCAATCAGCGACAGGCGCAGTCCGGACGCGAATTGGCGCGGGATTTGAACGCCAATATCGGCTGGCGCGACCAATCAGTGACACGGGATTTCCTTTACAGACAAACAGATTGTAACGGAAATCCCACGTCGCTAATTGGTCACGCCCGGCAGGCCGCGACCAATCAGCGACAGGCTTTACTATTGCCTATGCAGCATCAATAGTAAAAAGATGTAATGTTAAAAATAATTTAAAAAAAAAAAAAATCGTGCTATTCTGACCTTCCGGCGGCCCATGAAGCCTTCCCCATCCTCGCGATGCTCTCGGCAGCTCCCTTCCCAGCAATGCTTTGCGAAATGACCCCAGATGATGTAGGATCACGCGAGACCGCTACGTCATCACGGGTTATTGCCGCAAAGCATCACTGGTAACGGATCTGGCGAGAGCATCGCTAACTCCTGGGCTGGTTCTGGGGGCACCGGAAGGTGAGTAAATAACAATTTTTTATATATTTTTTTTTAACAGGGATATGGTGCTCACTCTGCTATATACTACTTGGGCTATGCTATATACTATGTGGGCTGTGTTATATATTCCGTGGCTGTGCTATATACTACGTGGCTGTGCTATACACTACGTGGGCTGTGTGTGCTATATACTACGTGGCTGTGCCATATACTACGTGGTTGTGCTATATACTATGTGCACTGTGCTATATACTACGTGGATTGTGCTATATACTACGTGGGCTCTGTTATATACTACGTGGCTGCTATATACTACGTGGCTGTGCTATATACTACATGGCTATGCTATGTACTATGTGGCTGTGCTATATGCTGCATGGACTGTACTATATACTACGTTGATTGTGCTATATACTACAGTACATGCACTGTGCTATATACTACATGGGCTGTGTTCTATACTACGTGGACTGTACTATATACTACGTGGGCTGTGTTATATACTACGTGGACTGTACTATATACTATGTGGATTGTGCTATATACTACATGGACTGTGCTATATACTACATGGCTGTGTTATATACTACGTGGACTGTGCTATATACTACGTCGACTGTACTATATACTATGTGGATTGTGTTATATACTACGTGGGCTGTGTCATATGCTACGTGGGCTGGTTAGATACTACATGGCTGTGCTATATGCTACATGGCTGTGCTATATGCTACGTGGGCTGTTTTATATGCTACGTGGCTGTGCTATATACTACGTGGGCTGTTATATGCTACGTGGCTGTGCTATATGCTATGTGGCTGTGCTATATGCTACGTGGCTGTGCTATATGCTACATGGCTGTGCTATATACTTTGTGGGCTGTTATATGCTACGTGGGCTGTGTTATATACTACGTGGCTGTGCTATATGCTACGTGGCTGTGTTATATACTATGTGGCTGTGCTATATACTACGTGGGCTGTTATATGCTACGTGGCTGTGCTATATTCTATGTGGCTGTTATATACTATGTGGCTGTGCTATATGCTACGTGGGCTGTGTTATATGCTACTTGGGCTGTGCTATGTGCTACGTCAGCTGTTATATGCTGCATTTACGTTTACTGAACCAGTTCTGTCATACATATTGTAGAATACCCGATGCGTTAGAATCGGGCTACTATCTAGTAGTTTATAAATGTCAGTCTACAGTACTTAACGCATACGATGGGTTAAACAGCTGGTCTTGTGCAGCCGTAGGTGCTAGTTGCAGTCTGTGAAAATGTTAGCAGCAGAAGATGTTGGAAATTGACCAAGACCAAGCAAATGACAGCTAAACACAGTACAGTCTTAACACTCAGACACAGGGGGTGTCCAACTGGGCCTTAAGAGGCATAGGTAGATGAAGTCACTAAAAGAACTCATTCTCACTTGTGATGAAATCGGATGAATGCAATCCGATTAAAAATTGGATTGCATTTGGTCCCATGTTATATCATAGTGTGTTTATCTGTGTTTTTTTTCCAGCACGGATCGGATCACAATCTGACTGGAAAAAAATTGCAGTATGCTGCGATTGTAATCGGAAATTGGATTGCATTTGGAAATAAAAGTCAATGGGTGCAAGAAAAAAATCGCACAGAACTCGGACCATGCGAGTGCTGTCTGATTTGCACACCAATGTCCTTTGAAAAGCAGGCATTCAGCAGCAGTGTACAGTAAAATCATTCTCTCATTCCAGGGGCAAAGCGCATGAGCGTCATTCCTTTATACAGCACACCACAGCCACTCCAGGATACTGAAGACAATACAGCTCTCGACATATATTCTCGTATACTTCTGACTGCCCCATACAATATTGTCTTCAAAATCGTACAACGACATAATGAATAAGGCCTGGACAGGACAAAACGTCTACAGCTGAATATAGTCGCTCTCTAATGTTAACAATTTTTTCCTGCGACTCGCTGAATTGCTTCCTTTTTTCTGGTTTTCACTGACTTAAATAAATGTTTTCTTGCATCACCTAAGTACTAGTGTGCCGTGAATTTTAATCAGACGGATTAGGGGTCAATTGGCCTGTTACACCAGCACCTCGCTACTGGACAGAGTGCAGGCCAATACTCCTCTACAGTTAAACCACAATGGGACCCAACAGGAAAGAGTAAATAGATTACACACGGTATATACACATAGCATATAAAGATATCAGTGACACATTTATATATATATTAGACAGATAGATGATAGAAGAAAAGCCAGCAGTTCAGCAGCCGTGTACAGTAAAGTCACAGCAGGACCCGAAAGGATAAAATAGAGAGATTTCATACTGTATACACACATAGAACAGATATATAGATGTCAGTCACATATACAATTACTACAGTGTGTGTGCAGCTTACTGTACATGTATTTAATAATTAAAAGATTATATTTCAGAAAAAAAATGGTGTGGGTTCTTGTCTAATTTTCTTAACCAGCAGAGCGAAAGCTGATGGCTGAGGACCCATGTTTATAGCCTGGGAAGGAGGTAATACCCATGGAGCTTCCCAGGCTATTAATATCAGCTCACAGCTGTATATTTAGCCTTTACCGGCTACAAAAATGGGGGACCCCCCAAAAAATGACATAGGGTCCCCTTATAATTCAGAAAGGTCCTGGGAGTTAACACCCAACTCGAAGCAGCAGCAGCTTGAGGATAACTCACATAAAGGACCATCCAGGTAGGAAGCCTGCAAGCCATCATTGGAAGAAGCGGACAGCCTGTAAGCCATCATTGTGGTTAATGCAAGTGTACAGCGTTTCGACATCTGTTGCCACAAAGACACCATCAACCCTAGTTAGCACGTCCGTCCTGTCTTTCACATACACCATGTTCCAAATTATTATGCAAATTGGATTTAAGTGTCATAAAGATTTAATTGTTTTGTTTTTCAAATAAACTTGTGGATGGTATTGTGTCTCAGGGTTCAATGGATCACTGAAATCAATCTTAAACCCATGTGATAATTAGTTTTCCAGGTGATTCTAATTAAAGGAAAACTACTTAAAAATGATGTTCCACATTATTAAGCAGGCCACAGGTTTCAAGCAATATGGGAAATAAAAAAGATCTCTCTGCTGCTGAAAAGCGCTAAATAGTGAAATGCCTTAGACAAGGTATGAAAACATGAGATATTTCACGAAAACCTAAGCGTGATCATCATACTGTGAAGAGATTTGTGACTGAACCAGAGCACAGACAGAGTTCATGTGCAGATAAAGGCATAATGAGGAAGGTTTCTGCCAGACAAATTCATTGGATTAAGAGAGGAGCTGCCAAAATACCATTACAAAGCAGCAAACAGTTATTTGAAGCTACTGGTGCCTCTGGAGTCACTCAAAACTCAAGGTGTAGGATCCTTCAAAGGCTTGCTGTGGTGCATAAACCTACTATTTGGCCACCCCTAAACAGTGTTCATAAGCAGAAAAGGTTGCAGTGGGCTCAGACATACATGAAGACTAATTTTTAAACAGTGTTGTTTACTGATGAGTGTCGAGCAACCCTGGATGGTCCAGATGGATGGAGTAGTGGATAGTTAGTGGATGGCCACCATGTCCCAACAAGGCTGCGACGTCGGCAAGGAGGTGGAGGAGTCATGTTTTGGGCTGGAATCATGGGGAAACAGCTGGTAGGGCCCTTTAAGGTTCCTGAAGGTGTGAAAATGACCTCTGCAAAGTATATAGCGTTTCTGACTGATAACTTTCTTCCATGGTATAAGAAGCAGAAACGTGCCTTCAGGAGCAAAATCATCTTCATGCGTGACAATGCACCATCTCATGCTGCAAAGAATACCTCTGAGTCATTGGCTGCTATGGGCATAAAAGGAGACAAACTCATGGTGTGGCCACCATCTTCCCCTGACCTCAACCCTATAGAGAACCTTTGGAGTATCATCATGCAAAAGAGCTATGAGGAGGGAAGTCAGTTCACATCAAAACGGCAGCTCTGGGAGGATATTCTGACTTCATGCAAAGAAATACAAGCAGAAACTCTCCAAAAACTCATAAGTTCAATGGATGCAAGAATTATGAAGGTGATATCAAAGAAAGGATCCTATGGTAACATGTAACTTGGCCTGTTAGGATGTTTTGTCGTTAAATAGCTTTTTTGTTCAGTGAATGTGACCTCCTAATGCTGCAAATTCCACAAATGAGCATTTTCAGTTCTTTAAAACATATCAAATGTTTAGAAATTATACTGTGCCTAATAATTTGGAACAGTGCATTTTGAGTTTTTATACATTTTGGAGATTATACTGTTATCATTGGGAGGTTTCTTCAATAAAATTCGATGTATACTCTAACGGGTGATGACTTTTATTAGACTGACTGTCATTTGCACCGACCATATAGGAAAATCCAAGAAAAATTTAATTTGCATAATAATTTGGAACATGGTGACAAGGTGTATGATGATAAAGTTTCCACTAATGCCTTAAGGTAAAAGTCAAGAAACTTACATATGGGGTCAGATAATCCACCCATTCCAGACACGATTTTATGATTTCAATCCACCCATTCCAGACATGATGTGAATCCACCCATTCCAGACACGATGCGATTTATCTATCTATCTATCTATCTATCTATCTATCTATCTATCTATCTATCTATCTATCTATCTATCTATCTATCTATCTAATCTATAAAAAAAAATATATATATATATATCAGCTGAGACATGTGGGTTCATTAAAGTCCTGCATATTTTTGGAAACTGGAGTGCTGCCTGCTTTGTCAGAATATTGATTGGAGACGACCGGTGGACGGGTGGTCTATGGGCATTGCACCTGAAGCTAAGTATAGGAGTTGTGCTGTTCCAATTTTTGGGTATTACTGTATATATATATATATATATATATATATATATATATGAGTGTATACATATATATATACAGTGGGTGTGGAAATTATTCAGACCTCTTTAAATTTTTCATTCTTTGTTTCATTGCAGCCATTTGGTAAATGCAAAAAAGTTCATTTTTTCTCATTAATGTACACTCTGCATCCCATCTTGACTGAGAAAGGAAATGTAGAAATTTTTGCAAATTTATTAAAAAAGAAAAATTGAAATATCACATGGTCATAAGTATTCAGACCCTTTGCTCAGACACTCATATTTAAGTCACATGCTGTCCATTTCCCCATGATCCTCCTTGAGGTGGTTCTATTCCTTCATTGGAGGCCAGCTGTGTTTAATTAAACTGATAGGACTTGATTTGGAAAGGCACACACCTGTCTATATAAGACCTCACAGCTCACAGTGCATTTCAGACCAAATGAGAATCATGAGGCCAAAAAAACTGGCCAAGGAGCTCAGAGACAGAATTGTGGAAAAGCACAGATCTGGCCAAGGTTGCAAAATAATGTCTGCAGTACTCAAGGTTACTAAAAGCACAGTGGCCTCCATAATCCCTAAATAGAAGACGTTTGGAACCAACTCCTGAAGTCTTCCTAGACCTGGCCGTCTAGCCAAACTGAACAGTTGTGGAAGAAGATCCTTGGTGAGAGAGGTAGAGAAGAACCCCAAGATCACTGTGGCTGAGCACCAGAGATGCAGTAGGGAGATGGGAGAAAGTTCCCCAAAGTCAACTATCACTGCAGCCCTCCACCAGTCAGGCCTTTATGGCAGAGTGGTCTGACTGAAGCCTCTCCTCGGTGCAAGACATATGAAAGCCCGCATAGAGTTTGCTAAAAAACAGATGAAGGACTCCCAGACTATGAGAAATAAGATTCTTTGGTCTGATGAGAAGAACATAGACCTTTTTGTTGATAATTCTAAGCAGTATGTGTGGAGAAAACCAGACACTGTTCATCACCTGCCCAATACAATCCCAACAGTGAAACATGGTGGTGGCAGCATCATGCTATTGGGGTGTTTTTCAGCTGGAGGGACAGGATGACTGATTGCCATTGAAAGAAACATGAATGCGGCCAAGTACAGAGATATGCTGGATGAAAACCTCTTCTGGAGTGCTCTGGACCTCAGACATGGCTGAAGGTTCACCTTCCAACAAGACAATGACCCTAAGCACATAGCTAAAATAACAAAGGAGTGGCTTCAGAACAACTCTGTGATCATTCTTGACTGGCCCAGCAAGGGCCCTGACCTAAACCCAATTGAGCATCTCTGGAGAGACCTGAAAATGGCTGTCCATCAATGTTCACCATCCAATCTGACGGAACTGGAGAGGATCTGCAAGGAAGAATGGCAGAGGATCCCCAAATCCAGGTGTGAAAAACATCATTGCATCATTCCCAAGAAGACTCACGGCTGTACTAGCTCAAAAGGATGCTTCTGCTCAATACTGAGCAAGTCTGAATACATATGACCATATGATATTTCAGTTCAGCACCTCAAGGAGGATCACAAGGAAATGGACAGCACATGATTTAAATATGAGTGTCTGAGCAAAGGGTTTGAATAATTATAACCATGTGATATTTCAGTTTTTCGTTTTTAATAAATTTGCAAATATTACTACATTTCTTTTTTCAGTCAAGATGGGGTACAGAGTGTACATTAATAAGAAAAAATGAACTTTTTTGAATTTATCAAATGGCTGCAATGAAACAAAGAGTGAAAAATTTAAAGGGGTGTGAATACTTTCCGTACCCACGGGGACACGTGACCGTCTGGCAGCTATAGGAAGCATGCGGCTGCGGATGACACTGTGTTCACTACTAAAGAGCAATGAATCCATGCCCTCCGTTGCACATAGTTCTGAAATGGGGAGCAGTGATTATTCCGGCAGCTGTCCTTTGGGTTGTAAGCAGCGTATGACGTCTCTGCCATGCGCTGCTTATAAGCATAAAGCAGCTGCTGGCACCGGATCAAGATGGTGCGAGGGAGCGAAGGAAGTTAAGTGTAATGTTTGTTTTTTTCTTTATGTTTCTCTGATGGAGCCCTGCATACCAGGATGGGGATGGGGACCAATCATACCAGGATAAGGATGGGACCATGAATACCAGGATGCTATTAAACAGAAATAAACATTCATGGCCCTCCATGCCCATGGGATTGGAATGCAGTGAATATTCATTTTTCTTAAGCAGCGGACACGGAAGTAAGCCACAGCCAACGACTCCTGCGTCCTGTGACCCGCTGCTCCACCGCTTCCACTCTCTCACCTCCCCACCACAGCCAGAGAAGGTACAGTACAGACCAAAAGTTTGGACACACTTTCTCATTTAAAGATTTTTCTGTATTTTCATGACTATGACAATTGAAAATTCACACTGAAGGCATCAAAACTATGAATTAACACATTTGGAATTATATACTTCACAAAAAAGTGTGAAACAACTGAAAATATGTATTATATTCTAGGTTCTTCAAAGTAGCCACCTTTTGCTTTGATGACTGCTTTGCATACTCTTGGCATTCTCTTGATCAGCTTCAAGAGGTAGTCACCGGAAATGGTCTTCCAACAATCTTGAAGGAGTTCCCAGAGATGCTTAGCACTTGTTGGCCCTTTTGTCTTCACACTGCGGTCCAGCTCACCCCAAACCATCTCGATTGGGTTTAGGTCTGGTGACTGTGGAGGCCAGGTCATCTGATGTAGCACCCCATCACTCTCCTTCTTGGTCAAATAGCCCTTACACAGCCTGGAGGTGGGTTTGGGGTCATTGTCCTGTTGAAAAATAAATGATGATCCAACTAAACGCAAACCGGATGGAATAGCATGCCGCTGCAAGATGCTGTGGTAGCCATGCTGGTTCAGAATGCCTTCAATTTTGAATAAATCCCCAACAGTGCCACCAGCAAAGCACCCCACACCATCACAAGTCCTCCTCCATGCTTCACGGTGGGAACCAGGCATGTAGAGTACATCTGTTCACCTTTTCTGCATCGCAAAAAGACACGGTGATTGGAACCAAAGATCTCAAATTTGGACCCATCACACCAAAGCACAGATTTCCACTGGTCTAATGTCCATTGATTGTGTTCTTTAGCCCAAACAAGTCTCTTCTGCTTGTTGCCTGTCCTTAGCAGTGGTTTCTATTTTACCATTAAGGCCTGCAGCACAAAGTCTCCTCTTAACAGTTATTGTAGAGATGTGTCTGCTGCTAGAACTTTGAATGGCATTGACCTGGTCTCTAACTGAGCTGCTGTTAACCTGCGATTTCTGAGGCTGGTAACTCAGATAAACTTATCCTCAGAAGCAGAGGTGACTCTTGGTCTTCCTTTCCTGGGGCGGTCCTCATGTGAGCCAGTTTCTTTGTAGCGCTTGATAGTTTTTGCAACTGCACTTGGGGACACTTTCAATGTTTTCCCAATTTTTCGGACTGACTGACCTTCATTTCTTAAAGTAATGCTGGCCGCTCGTTTTTCTTTACTTAGCTGCTTTTTTCTTCACATAATACAAATTCTAACAGTCTATTCAGTAGGACTATCAGCTGTGTATCCACCAGACTTCTGCTCAACACAACTGATGGTCCCAACCCCATTTATAAGGCAAGAAATTCCACTTATTAAACCTGACAGGGCACACCTGTGAAGTGAAAACCATTTCCGGTGACTTTCTCTTGCAGCTCATCAAGAGAATGCCAAGAGTGTGCAAAGCAGTCATCAAAGCAAAAGGTGGCTACTTTGAAGAACCTAGAATATAAGACATATTTTCAGTCTTTTCACAGTTTATATAATTCCACATGTGTTAATTCATAGTTTTGATGCCTTCAGTGTGAATTTACAATTTTCATAGTCATGAAAATACAGAAAAATCTTTAAATGAAAAGGTGTGTCCAAACTTTTGGTCTGTACTGTACATCTGGACTATAAGAAGCACCGCCCATTTTCCTCCACATTTTTGGAGGAAAAATGTGCATCTTATAGTCCGAAAAATACGCTATATAAATGTATATACTGTATATATACACTACTCAAAAAAATAAAGGGAACACTTAAACAACAGAATATAACTCCAAGTGAATCAAACTTCTGTGAAGTCAAACTGTCCACTTAGGAAGCAACACTGTTTGACAATCAATTTCACATGCTGTTGTGCAAATGGAATAGACAACAGATGGAAATTATTGGCAATTATCAAGACACACTCAATAAAGGAGTGGTTCTGCAGGTGGGGATCACAGACCACATCTCACATCTCAGTACCAATGCTTTCTGGCTGATGTTTTGATCACTTTTGAATGTTGGATGTGCTTTCATACTCAAGGTAGCATGAGACGGACTCTACAACCCACACAAGTGGCTCAGGAAGTGCAGCTCATCCAGGATGGCACATCAATGCGAGCTGTGGCAAGAAGATTTGCTGTGTCTGTCAGCGTAGTGTCCAAAGGCTCAAGGCTAGTGTTGAGCGATACCGTCCGATACTTGAAAGTATCGGTATCGGAAAGTATCGGCCGATACCGGCAAAGTATCGGATCTGATCCAATACCGATACCCGATACCAATACAAGTCAATGGGACTCAAGTATCGGAAGGTATCCCTGATGGTTCCCAGGGTCTGAAGGAGAGGAAACTCTCCTTCAGGCCCTGGGATCCATATTAATGTGTAAAATAAAGAATTAAAATAAAAAATATTGATATACTCACCTCTCCGACGCAGCCTGGACCTTACCGCTGGTAACCGGCAGCCTTCTTTGCTTAAAATGAGCGCGTTCAGGGCCTTCCATGACGTCACGTCTTCTGATTGGTCGCGGCCACCCATGTGACCGCCACGCGACCAATCACAAGCCGTGACGTAATTCTCAGGTCCTAAATTCCTAATTCTAGGAATTTAGGACCTGAGAATTACGTCACGGCTTGTGATTGGTCGCGTGGCGATCACATGGGCGGCCGCGACCAATCACAAGCCGTGACGTCATCTAAGGCCCTGAACGCGCTCATTCTTAGGAAGGAAGGCTGCCGGAAAGAAGCTGAGGGTGAGTATATACCTAATAGGAATATACTCACCCTTGGACGCGCCCTGCTTCTTTCCGGCAGCCTTCCTTCTTAAGAATGAGCGCGTTCAGGGCCTTAGATGACGTCACGGCTTGTGATTGGTCGCGGCCGCCCATGTGACCGCTCACGCGACCAATCACAAGCCTTGACGTCATCCCTCAGGTCCTAAATTCCTAGAAGGGAATTTAGGACCTGAGGGATGACATCGCGGCTTGTGATTGGTCGCGTGGCGGTCACATGAGCGGCACGCGACCAATCAGAAGCCGTGACATCATGGAAGGTGCTGAACGCGCTCATTTTAAACAAAGAAGGCTGCCGGTTACCAGCAGTGATGTCCAGGGGCCTCCGGACAGGTGAGTATATCAATAATTTTTATTTTAATTCTTTATTTTACACATTAATATGGATCCCAGGGCCTGAAGGAGAGTTTCCTCTCCTTCAGACCCTGGGAACCATACACTGGAAACTTCCGATTCCGATTCCCGATACCACAAAAGTATCGGATCTCGGTATCGGAATTCCGATACCGCAAGTATCGGCCGATACCCGATACTTGCGGTATCGGAATGCTCAACACTACTCAAGGCACTACCAGGAGACAGGCCAGTACAGCAGGAGACATGGACAAGGGGCCGTAGGAGGGCAACAACCCGGCAGGAGGACTTCTACCTCAGCCTTTGTGCAAGGAAGAAGAGGAGGACCACTGCCAGAGCCCTGCAAAATGACTTCCAGCAGGCCACAAATGTGCATGTGTCAGCACAAACGGTTAGAAACCGACTCCATGAGGATGGTCTGAGTGCCCGATGTCCACAGATGGGGGTTGTACTCACAGCCCAACACCATGCAGGACACTTGGCATTTGCCACAGAACACCAGGATTGGCAAATTGCTCTTCAAAGATGAAAGCAGGTTCACACTGAGCACATGTGGCAGACGTGACAGAGTCTGGTGACACCGTGGAGAGCGATCTGCTGTCTGCAACATCCTTCAGCATGACCGGTTTGGCAGTGGGTCAGTAATGGTGTGGACTGGCATTTCTTTGGAGGGCCGCACAGGCCTCCATGTGCTCGCCACAGTGGGGGAGTCCACCACTCCTCTGTGGGTCATTTGCATTTAAGCTGTTCCATCCTGCATGTCCACATGTATATTTTTTTCTCTCTGAACCCTGCTTATACAGGTACTATACAGATAATCAGGTTTTAAATACATCAGATAGGGATTGCATACATTAGTTAGGACTGCTCTATAAGGGTATACCTTGGCGATTTGGTGGAGCAGCTTAGTATACATTTTTTTGCAAAAAAACGTATCAACTAAATACCCTGTTTTCTTTACATCTTTTGACTAGCACTTGCTTATTACTGTGATTTTTTTACAACAGAGTATTTTTGACCTCACTGTGCTTTTTTGTGTCTTCAAGTTTTCTGGTGGTGTGAACAGGTTCCTACAGACTTGTTCAGTGTGCAAGTAGCCCATGTGTTTCTGGTTCTATAATTGTTCTCTTGTTTCTACAAGACTGGGGAGTCCACCACTCCTCTGTGGGTCATTTGCATTTAAGCTGTTCCATCCTGCATGTCCACATGTATATTTTTTTCTCTCTGAACCCTGCTTATACAGGTACTATACAGATAATCAGGTTTTAAATACATCAGATAGGGATTGCATACATTAGTTAGGACTGCTCTATAAGGGTATACCTTGGCGATTTGGTGGAGCAGCTTAGTATACATTTTTTTGCAAAAAAACGTATCAACTAAATACCCTGTTTTCTTTACATCTTTTGACTAGCACTTGCTTATTACTGTGATTTTTTTACAACAGAGTATTTTTGACCTCACTGTGCTTTTTTGTGTCTTCAAGTTTTCTGGTGGTGTGAACAGGTTCCTACAGACTTGTTCAGTGTGCAAGTAGCCCATGTGTTTCTGGTTCTATAATTGTTCTCTTGTTTCTACAAGACTGGGGAGTCCACCACTCCTCTGTGGGTCATTTGCATTTAAGCTGTTCCATCCTGCATGTCCACATGTATATTTTTTTCTCTCTGAACCCTGCTTATACAGGTACTGTTATGGAAATATTAGGGTTGGATAAATATATCCCTGTGTGTGCTGTGGCCGCTCCCAATTAGACTGAGTATTTTGAGCGCTCATCAAGAATGGACTGTACACAACTGTGACAGAACAACATTCCATCAATACTGACACTTTATTGTACATACATAGTTTTATATTTTCACATAGAAAGGAGTGGTTAGGGGTTGTCAGGGGTGGTTAGTTAATTATCATATTGTCTAGCTCCTCTGTCATTGGTTATCTAAACATATATGGAATATTGTGATTAATGCTCATATGACTGCTGATCAAGCAACTAAACTCGAGTTCTCTGTCTAGGACAAAGTGGAGACACCTGACCAGCAGTCACCAAACATCTGACTCTGTTCTGCTTTTAGGGGTGAAAAACCCCATATGATCTGTCTGGGTTATATCAGGCTTATATCAGTTCAGTTCGTGTCAGCCATTTTAAACCATTGATTATAATATATATATTAGCTGTGAGCATATAAGTATATATTTGATTATAGAGGAGTATACATGCAAGTGAGATCTACATGATATATATATTTCTATCACAAGCCCCCCTTAGATATCACTTGCCCTAATCCTAGCCTCCTGTCCCAAAGCGCTGCAACTCTTTTGTGCTGTTGGCGAACTGACACAAGCCTAACGCCTGTGCCCCACTCCATACAGACTTTTCGCAAATGGGCGGTCAGGAGATCTGTCCCTAACGGGGGTTCGTTGCAATCAGTCTCTTAGTCAATAGCATGTGTAGTGAGCGATGTGTAGTCTTTATCAGGGAGGTCATCTATTCGGTCAGGCAGGGCATCCACGACATCATTCTGGCTTGGGTGTCATCTTCTGGTAGGGGAGCTTTCTTGCCATGCGATGAGTGGATCCAAGCGAGTCTTCCCTCCAGTTTCACAGAGTTTGGTGTCATCAGCAGCACTTGAGCAGGACCATCAAATCTGGGATCGAGTGGTGTTCTCCTTACAAGCTTTTTCACCAACACCCAGTCTCCTGGCTTCTAGGAGTGCATACCGGACACTGAATCTGGATCTGGCAATGAAGAAAAAAAAACTCGAGAATGGATGTTAGCAAGTTTCTTGGTGATTTCAATTACATAAGCAGACAAAGTATCATATTACATAATCAGCTGCTAAGGGAAAGGATACCCCTAACCTGGGACTAGACACAAACAAAATTTCATATGGTGACAGCTTTTCTGGGCCTCTGGGAGTGTGCCTAACACTGAGTAGTGTGATTGGGAGTGTGTAGGCCTAAGTCTGACCCTACTGCTGACTAGATCTCTCATGTGAGGTTTGCTGTGAATGCAGGTCCCTGGTCACTCTCTATCACTTCTGGGACCCCATAGCTGCATATCTCGTCTCTGAGAGTAGCTTCTTTGCAGTAGTCTTTGCTGACTGGTTCCTCACTGGGAAAGCTTCTGGCCATCCTGAGAACACGTCCACGGCCACAAGGGCATATTCGAATTCTCCACTTGGCGGCATCTGGATGTGGTCTATCTGGATCCTCTGGAAGGGGGTACAGTGGTCTGGCAAGACGATGTGTGGGAACTTTCTTCATTCTCCCAGGGTTGCATTTGCCACAGGTCAGACAGCTGTTTATGAACTTGGCTGTTAGGGTGGAGATTTCTGGAGTGAACCAGTAAGCACCAATCGGATCATTCATCTGTGTCTTTAATCTGTGTGTGTGCCCATGTGCCCACTGGACCACCATAGGGTACATGCTTCGGGGTAAACAGGGTTTGTAGTCCATTTAGTATACCCTTCCTTCTTCATGTGTTGCTCACTTCTGCATCCAGCATTCCTTCTTGTCCTTTGGGGCTTGCTCTTGCAACTTTTTTGAGCAGATCCCAGGATGTCATCTTGTCAGGTTTCCTGTCTTCAGCCGTCCTGTAGTAGCCGTCCGGCTCTACGACCTCTTCCACTTGTCCATATTGTCTTCCCTTGACTGTTTCTTTGGCTGCCATATCCGCCATGTTGTTGCCTCGTGCCCCTACTGTGTTCAGTTTTCCATGCGCTTTGACTTTTAGCATTGTCACCACTTTTGGAAATTGAAGTGTGTTCAGCAGGTCCTTAATGGCTCCATTGATGCTTCACGGTTGTTCCGCTGGCTGTTATGAAGTCCCTTGCAGCCCAGATGGGTCCGAAGTCGTGTGCTATGCCATGCAAGTACCTTGAATCGGTATACATTTTCTCAGTCTTGTCTTCTGCCATCTGGTAGGCCTTCATCAGCGCTATCAGTTCTGCTTCCTGGGCTGACAGACTGGGCGGCAGACTTCTGGACCACAGGATCTCTTGATTGCTGGTCGCTGCACCTCCCGTGTGGAATCTTCCTTCATCATCTGCAAATCTGGAGCCATCCACATAAAGGATCAACTCTGGGTTGGTCAGTGGCTCTTCTGCCACCTTGGGTAGCCCTGCTGTTTCCTGTTGCATGATGCTGAAGCAATCATGGTCATCCGTCCGGAGCAAATTTAGATCCCTGCAGAAGGTATCATGCAGATTTTGATCAGACTTTTTATCTGAGGATCCGTATCTGTATCCCCCCTTGGGAGTGGGAGTAGAGTGGGCGGATTGAGGACTGTGCATTTGGAGATGGTGACATTGTTGGGCAGGAGTAGAGAGCACTGGAGGCAAAGATGTCTGGCGGTGGAGAGATGTTTTAGCTGGGTTTGGTTGAGGATTGCTGAGATGTCATGCAGAGCCAGGATTTCCCATGGTTTTTCCACTGATGTCAGTAGTCCTGTCCAGGAGGGCATGTGCCGCAACTGCTGCTCTCATGCGGGAGGAAGAGGCTCCCCTTGCAACTGGATCCAGGCAAGCTGAAAAGTAGTCCGAAAGTCTCTGCTTTCCCCCCTGAAGCTGTGTCAGGACTCCAGTAGCAAGGCCTTCTTTTCTCATCAAGTAGAGACGGAATGGCTTCTCGTAGTCAGATGGGCCTAGTGCTGGTGCTGAGACTACTGTGCCTTTTAACTTATTGAACGAGCTGAAGACTGCATCAGTCAGGAGGAACGGGGCCAAGGAAGACCTGTAGGACCATCTTCTCCACTGTGGTCTTCCGGTCATCTGTCAGGTGTTTCGCCTGGCGAGCAATACAGTGTCTCTGGAATGTAACTTGCTTCAGACACCACTGGACTTCGTTCTTTGAGATCTTGCAGTGCTGCTCCGCCAGGTAGAGTAGGAGATACAAGGAATGGGCTTTACACACGTCAAAGTCAATTGCACAAAGGAGTAGATTGTCCATGTATTGTAGCAGGGTCACTTCTGCATGTTCTGTGACTCGGTTGGTGAGAACTGTGGACATTGCTTTGGTGAACTGTGAAGGGCTGTTCTGGGCCCACTGTGGCATCACTGTCCATGTGTGGTGTCCCCCCTGGTGTATTAAGGCAAACAGGAACTGGTCATCCGGGTGAAGGGGGAACACTGGAGAAAACCTTAGCCAGGTCGGTCACTGTGAACACTTTTGCTTTGGCAGGCACATTTGAGAGCAGAGTGTGCGGATTCGGCATAATTGCAGTTTCAAACACCGTGGCGTCATTCTCAGCTCTCAGGTTATATACCATTCTGAACTTGGCTGGCTCTCCTTTTACAGTCTTTTTCTTGACGGGGAAAAGCGGGGTATTGCAAGGCGATGTGCGAGGAACAATGATTCCTATTTCCAGGTAGACCTTCAGTTGGTCAGAGGCAGCTTGACTCTATGCCTGGCCTGGGCCTTACGAGGGTACGGGGTACATGGCTTGAGTGACACCCGTACTGGGGCAACTTGAGGTTTTCTCATGTGCTGGGGTCCCTTAGACCATAGACTTTCTGGTACTACATCCAGTACCTCCTTGGGTAGGCCTCATCAATTGTTTAATGTTCTTGTAGGGCCGCCAGCATGACTCTTCTCGGGTCAGGGATGAAGAAAGTGTCACTGTCCCATCTCCCTGGAACACTGTGGTTGCCTTCAGCTTCTGCAGTAGGTTCGCTCCCAGTACGTTGAGTGGCAGGTCCTTTACACCACAAACTGGGACAGGATAGAGTGTCCTGGCTGAGTGCACACGCTCAGTGGCTTTGTAAGCTGAGAATGTCTGACTTGACCATCAATGCCCATGCGAGACACAGAGGATTCTGATAGGCAGGTGGGATCAGTGAGTTCCACATGTGTCATCACACTTCTGGCTGCACCACTTTGGATCTGACAACGCCATCCACTTTAAGGGTAATTTGAGGTATTGGTCTTGCAGATGAAGTTTTACATGTCAGGAGCATAGTGTCTTGCGGGCCTGGCTTGCTTGCCTTTGTCCTATGGACGGGGTACTTCACTGCTTTCTGCACTTCCTCCTTGACCTGTTTCTCTGGACCAACTCTTGGGTTGCATGAGTCCAGTCTCTTCGGGGGCGTGAGTGCTTTGCACTGGTTCTGGAAATGGCCAAACTTGCCACAGATGTAACACTTGACACTTCTTCTGTCTTTGTAGGGTGGTTGCACTTCCAGGTTAGTAGTCACCATGAGAGGGGCTGTCTTCTGCACCCCTGGTTGGGACTCAATCCCTTTGGCTACTGTGGACAACGGCATGATGGGTACTGTAGCGGCAGCGGGGTCCGGCCTACTGATTGAAGCTGCGGTGGTAAGACAGGGCCTGCAGGTGCATTCGTGGCGAGGCCCGGGGGTGCCATGAGACCGGCGGCTGCATTCAACCCAAGGTCTTGGGGCATTACAGGGGCTGCGGCTGCATCTGCCGTCACTTCTTACCCCTGGTCTGACATAGCTTCTCCCCTTTGCTAACCTTATTGAGGTCGGTGTCTCCTCTCTGGAGTCTGCAGCGGTTCTTCTGGTGTGTCAATCAGCACTTTGTAGCGTCTTCACCTCTGGCTCCCCTTCCAGCGTTCTCAGCAGCATGGCACCCATTTCCTTCTTCGCGCTCTTTGTTGGTGCTATAATGGCGGCAGTTTTGGTGACAATCGGCAATAAACAGTCTCCTAGGCGCACATAAAACATTTTTTTTTTTCTGGGTCAGTCCACTGCTATTGACCTGTTCCTAGGCCTAGCCACTATCAGTGGTTTCCTGATTGGCTGTCTCAGTCCATGCCCAAAGGCCTGTGTATCTGGTCATGAATGGTAAAGCCCAAGTCTTGGGATACTTGCATTACTCTGCAATGAAACTTCTTTACAGACTCTGTCTTTTCTTGGCTCATGTCATGTAAGCTGAGGGCCTGTCCGGCCAGCCTGCCTTTGGCCCACTCTCTGAGTTGTTCAATTAGCTGTGGCCCTGACTTCCAAGCATGTACGTCTGATTCTGCTGGAAGTTTGAATTGTTCCTTCATGATTGGCCAGAGTGCATCACCTGCTTCTATTTTCATTCATGGCCCAGAGATCATTCCAGGTGGCTGCATATGTTTACTGCTTCTGCTACTTTCTTCGGTAAAATGGCATGGGATGCATCCCTGGGTCTGGACTATTGTCATCTGACTTGAAGTGCAGTGCACATAGTGTAATGGCGGTGCCTCTATCTGCCCTTGTCTATCTGCCCTTGCATTCTTGGTGCCTGTGGGTTTCTTTTCTAGTACTAGACAGCATGTATGATGTTCCCTCTTCATCTTCATCAGAGGAATAGTTGTGATGGCTTGTACTGGGGTCATACACTGACTGATTTTGGACTTAGAAGTTGCTTTTTTATGTGAGGATGTCTCCCCCCTTGCTGAAGCTATGATGGATTAGGCTTATAGTTTCATGTTGGTGTGAATGTGGATGTAGGCAGCTCTGACCGGTGCTGAAGCTGTACATTATCAATACATGGTGATATCAAAGTTCACGTAAAACCTTAAGGGTTACAATATTGTTGACTGTGAAATGAGGTAACGGAGGATCTGTCAGTGAGCTCGTTCTGATATCATTCCTCCCCCCTCTGCACCCAGGGCTGAGCTGTCTGCTACCTGATGTGTCTAGGGCTGCCCACTGTAGGGGGGGGGCTTTCACCTTCTTTCCCCGATATCACAACTGGCAATGGCTGGACTGTGCCAGGGACACCTTGTGCTGTAAGCACCATATTGTTTGAATTGGGCGTTGGCCCAGCCGGCAACAAGGAGGGAAAAAGAGGAAGAAGAAGGGGGAGGGGTTGAGGAGTGAGACAAAGGAATAGAGAGAGAGGAGAAAGGTGGAGAGAGGAGTGGTGAAGAGAGGAGAGAGAAGGAGGGGAGTGGAGGGTGAGAAGAAAATGGAGGGTGGAGAAGGAGGGGAAGAGAGAGAGAGAGAAAAGGTGTGGTGGGGGAGTGGAGAGGAAAGGAAAGAGAGAATGCGGAGAGAAAAGACTGACAGAGGAAAAAAGAGGATAGAGGAGCACAACAAGAATAATAGAGAGGAGCAATTATGCCTTCTCCCTGTAGGGAGAGATGGGGCGCACCACATACTGTGCAAAAATAACCACCTATACCATGGATTCTGCTAAAAGCAGACTGCGCAGATTCTCCCGTCTCATACCCACAAAAATCACTTCCTGTACCACCTAAACGATGTAAGCTCTGCTGCCACTTCATACCATGTATTAGTATTCAGCAATCTAACATCAGCTACTGTAACTTCCCTTATTTTCCTTTCTACGTCATGCCATTCCGCAGCTTGAAGTCTGCCATTCTAATGAATTTCACGTACTTTATACCTTCCAAAAATCTTTACATACTTAATACCTTCGTGTCCTGCCACTATCTAAGGGCTGTTTTCTCATCAGGAAGTAAAAAGACTTTCCTGTTGCTCGGCCACTTTATTCCCCATAGCAAAAGCAAAAAAATGAAAATGAAAAACACACAAAAATGAGAAAAGAAAACAGTACTAAAAAAAACTTCTAAAAATGAGTATATAAAACACTAAGAAAAACTCAAAACGATAAGAAAAACCGTCAAAAACGTAGTTCACAACCAAAAACTCCAAACTTTGATACAAGAGGAAAAAAAACTTTTTTCAAAAATAAATAAATAATAAAAAAGGTAAAGAGATTGAAGATTGAGGAAAACTTAATTAAAAATTTTAAAATGCCGCAAAAAGAAAAAAACCCCTTAAGAGAGTAAAAAAACCTAAAAATTAAAACGGCTTTTCTCTCTTTTTTTTTTTTTCCTTTAGAATCTCTGCGCTCAAATGCAGTCAGAGACACACTTCCTCTTAGATATCACGTATGCCATTGCAATAATATCAAATGTCACTAAAATCACGTTTCTGAAAACACTTATGTCACATCAAAAATGATAGATACAACTTAAATTTCCCTTCTTCACAAAAAAAAACTACACATAGCCAGCATTGCAGTCAGAAAAAACCAGATGTGACAGTTTGATTTACAATGCATATCTCTCTGCTAAACAGCACGGAGAAAGAGGAAGTTCGGACAAGAGAACTATTTCTGCTTCTTAAAGCGGCAATAGTACATGACACAAACAGACAGATAGACAATCCGAGAGATGCCCTTTTAAATTCTGTGACACATGCAGGCTGCGCTGGGAACAGACTACTGCCAATCGCACTGGACGCACCTGCGCCCGGGCCACCTGAGTGCTTGAGAAGCACAACAAGCGGGAAATCTACCACCCCGGTCCGGACGTCCTGACTGGATCGCCGGCACTACGGGAATCTGCAGTAGCCCTCTTAAGTTATCACTACCCGTGCCTGGAACATGGGACTACCTGCCCCGGAACTCTGCGTGTTCCTCCTATGCACGGGAATCCTGCAATAACTTATCGAGCGATTTGGCCTCCTGCGGTCTGTTTCTCAGCAACCACAAACAAAAGTCACTTTTTCTTCCTCTCTCGGATTTTACACAAAACATATACACGGTCCACAGCAGACACCTCCCAGGGTGGATTCGTGGCTACGGATTTTTTACACTACCTGGGAATTTGTGACCACATCTGACCGGCAAGAGGCATAGACAAGGACTGGGCACAGGGGACTTTCAGGTAAGATGATAATATTTTCTTACCTTACTTATGGAGCTGCGCAGTCTCCTGCCCCTGTGCCAAGGCCACCGCTACACTTCCGTATCTCCGGTTAGAAGGATCCCGTGCTTTCATCCGTGCCCCGCGTTGGGCGCCATTCTGTTATGGAAATATTAGGGTTGGATAAATATATCCCTGTGTGTGCTGTGGCCGCTCCCAATTAGACTGAGTATTTTGAGCGCTCATCAAGAATGGACTGTACACAACTGTGACAGAACAACATTCCATCAATACTGACACTTTATTGTACATACATAGTTTTATATTTTCACATAGAAAGGAGTGGTTAGGGGTTGTCAGGGGTGGTTAGTTAATTATCATATTGTCTAGCTCCTCTGTCATTGGTTATCTAAACATATATGGAATATTGTGATTAATGCTCATATGACTGCTGATCAAGCAACTAAACTCGAGTTCTCTGTCTAGGACAAAGTGGAGACACCTGACCAGCAGTCACCAAACATCTGACTCTGTTCTGCTTTTAGGGGTGGAAAACCCCATATGATCTGTCTGGGTTATATCAGGCTTATATCAGTTCAGTTCGTGTCAGCCATTTTAAACCATTGATTATAATATATATATTAGCTGTGAGCATATAAGTATATATTTGATTATAGAGGAGTATACATGCAAGTGAGATCTACATGATATATATATTTCTATCACAGTACTATACAGATAATCAGGTTTTAAATACATCAGATAGGGATTGCATACATTAGTTAGGACTGCTCTATAAGGGTATACCTTGGCGATTTGGTGGAGCAGCTTAGTATACATTTTTTTGCAAAAAAACGTATCAACTAAATACCCTGTTTTCTTTACATCTTTTGACTAGCACTTGCTTATTACTGTGATTTTTTTACAACAGAGTATTTTTGACCTCACTGTGCTTTTTTGTGTCTTCAAGTTTTCTGGTGGTGTGAACAGGTTCCTACAGACTTGTTCAGTGTGCAAGTAGCCCATGTGTTTCTGGTTCTATAATTGTTCTCTTGTTTCTACAAGACTGGGGAGTCCACCACTCCTCTGTGGGTCATTTGCATTTAAGCTGTTCCATCCTGCATGTCCACATGTATATTTTTTTCTCTCTGAACCCTGCTTATACAGGTACTATACAGATAATCAGGTTTTAAATACATCAGATAGGGATTGCATACATTAGTTAGGACTGCTCTATAAGGGTATACCTTGGCGATTTGGTGGAGCAGCTTAGTATACATTTTTTTGCAAAAAAACGTATCAACTAAATACCCTGTTTTCTTTACATCTTTTGACTAGCACTTGCTTATTACTGTGATTTTTTTTACAACAGAGTATTTTTGACCTCACTGTGCTTTTTTGTGTCTTCAAGTTTTCTGGTGGTGTGAACAGGTTCCTACAGACTTGTTCAGTGTGCAAGTAGCCCATGTGTTTCTGGTTCTATAATTGTTCTCTTGTTTCTACAAGACTGGGGAGTCCACCACTCCTCTGTGGGTCATTTGCATTTAAGCTGTTCCATCCTGCATGTCCACATGTATATTTTTTTCTCTCTGAACCCTGCTTATACAGGTACTATACAGATAATCAGGTTTTAAATACATCAGATAGGGATTGCATACATTAGTTAGGACTGCTCTATAAGGGTATACCTTGGCGATTTGGTGGAGCAGCTTAGTATACATTTTTTTGCAAAAAAACGTATCAACTAAATACCCTGTTTTCTTTACATCTTTTGACTAGCACTTGCTTATTACTGTGATTTTTTTACAACAGAGTATTTTTGACCTCACTGTGCTTTTTTGTGTCTTCAAGTTTTCTGGTGGTGTGAACAGGTTCCTACAGACTTGTTCAGTGTGCAAGTAGCCCATGTGTTTCTGGTTCTATAATTGTTCTCTTGTTTCTACAAGACTGGGGAGTCCACCACTCCTCTGTGGGTCATTTGCATTTAAGCTGTTCCATCCTGCATGTCCACATGTATATTTTTTTCTCTCTGAACCCTGCTTATACAGGTACTATACAGATAATCAGGTTTTAAATACATCAGATAGGGATTGCATACATTAGTTAGGACTGCTCTATAAGGGTATACCTTGGCGATTTGGTGGAGCAGCTTAGTATACATTTTTTGCAAAAAAACGTATCAACTAAATACCCTTTTTTCTTTACATCTTTTGACTAGCACTTGCTTATTACTGTGATTTTTTTTACAACAGAGTATTTTTGACCTCACTGTGCTTTTTTGTGTCTTCAAGTTTTCTGGTGGTGTGAACAGGTTCCTACAGACTTGTTCAGTGTGCAAGTAGCCCATGTGTTTCTGGTTCTATAATTGTTCTCTTGTTTCTACAAGACTGGGGAGTCCACCACTCCTCTGTGGGTCATTTGCATTTAAGCTGTTCCATCCTGCATGTCCACATGTATATTTTTTTCTCTCTGAACCCTGCTTATACAGGTACTATACAGATAATCAGGTTTTAAATACATCAGATAGGGATTGCATACATTAGTTAGGACTGCTCTATAAGGGTATACCTTGGCGATTTGGTGGAGCAGCTTAGTATACATTTTTTTGCA
Organism: Ranitomeya variabilis; assembly: GCF_051348905.1. Lineage (NCBI taxonomy): Eukaryota > Metazoa > Chordata > Amphibia > Anura > Dendrobatidae > Ranitomeya > Ranitomeya variabilis. The sequence continues at coordinate 818,256,823 of NC_135232.1, read as the reverse complement.
AAAAAACGTATCAACTAAATACCCTGTTTTCTTTACATCTTTTGACTAGCACTTGCTTATTACTGTGATTTTTTTTACAACAGAGTATTTTTGACCTCACTGTGCTTTTTTGTGTCTTCAAGTTTTCTGGTGGTGTGAACAGGTTCCTACAGACTTGTTCAGTGTGCAAGTAGCCCATGTGTTTCTGGTTCTATAATTGTTCTCTTGTTTCTACAAGACTGGGGAGTCCACCACTCCTCTGTGGGTCATTTGCATTTAAGCTGTTCCATCCTGCATGTCCACATGTATATTTTTTTCTCTCTGAACCCTGCTTATACAGGTACTATACAGATAATCAGGTTTTAAATACATCAGATAGGGATTGCATACATTAGTTAGGACTGCTCTATAAGGGTATACCTTGGCGATTTGGTGGAGCAGCTTAGTATACATTTTTTTGCAAAAAAACGTATCAACTAAATACCCTGTTTTCTTTACATCTTTTGACTAGCACTTGCTTATTACTGTGATTTTTTTACAACAGAGTATTTTTGACCTCACTGTGCTTTTTTGTGTCTTCAAGTTTTCTGGTGGTGTGAACAGGTTCCTACAGACTTGTTCAGTGTGCAAGTAGCCCATGTGTTTCTGGTTCTATAATTGTTCTCTTGTTTCTACAAGACTGGGGAGTCCACCACTCCTCTGTGGGTCATTTGCATTTAAGCTGTTCCATCCTGCATGTCCACATGTATATTTTTTTCTCTCTGAACCCTGCTTATACAGGTACTATACAGATAATCAGGTTTTAAATACATCAGATAGGGATTGCATACATTAGTTAGGACTGCTCTATAAGGGTATACCTTGGCGATTTGGTGGAGCAGCTTAGTATACATTTTTTTGCAAAAAAACGTATCAACTAAATACCCTGTTTTCTTTACATCTTTTGACTAGCACTTGCTTATTACTGTGATTTTTTTACAACAGAGTATTTTTGACCTCACTGTGCTTTTTTGTGTCTTCAAGTTTTCTGGTGGTGTGAACAGGTTCCTACAGACTTGTTCAGTGTGCAAGTAGCCCATGTGTTTCTGGTTCTATAATTGTTCTCTTGTTTCTACAAGACTGGGGAGTCCACCACTCCTCTGTGGGTCATTTGCATTTAAGCTGTTCCATCCTGCATGTCCACATGTATATTTTTTTCTCTCTGAACCCTGCTTATACAGGTACTATACAGATAATCAGGTTTTAAATACATCAGATAGGGATTGCATACATTAGTTAGGACTGCTCTATAAGGGTATACCTTGGCGATTTGGTGGAGCAGCTTAGTATACATTTTTTTGCAAAAAAACGTATCAACTAAATACCCTGTTTTCTTTACATCTTTTGACTAGCACTTGCTTATTACTGTGATTTTTTTACAACAGAGTATTTTTGACCTCACTGTGCTTTTTTGTGTCTTCAAGTTTTCTGGTGGTGTGAACAGGTTCCTACAGACTTGTTCAGTGTGCAAGTAGCCCATGTGTTTCTGGTTCTATAATTGTTCTCTTGTTTCTACAAGACTGGGGAGTCCACCACTCCTCTGTGGGTCATTTGCATTTAAGCTGTTCCATCCTGCATGTCCACATGTATATTTTTTTCTCTCTGAACCCTGCTTATACAGGTACTATACAGATAATCAGGTTTTAAATACATCAGATAGGGATTGCATACATTAGTTAGGACTGCTCTATAAGGGTATACCTTGGCGATTTGGTGGAGCAGCTTAGTATACATTTTTTGCAAAAAAACGTATCAACTAAATACCCTGTTTTCTTTACATCTTTTGACTAGCACTTGCTTATTACTGTGATTTTTTTACAACAGAGTATTTTTGACCTCACTGTGCTTTTTTGTGTCTTCAAGTTTTCTGGTGGTGTGAACAGGTTCCTACAGACTTGTTCAGTGTGCAAGTAGCCCATGTGTTTCTGGTTCTATAATTGTTCTCTTGTTTCTACAAGACTGGGGAGTCCACCACTCCTCTGTGGGTCATTTGCATTTAAGCTGTTCCATCCTGCATGTCCACATGTATATTTTTTTCTCTCTGAACCCTGCTCATACAGGTACTATACAGATAATCAGGTTTTAAATACATCAGATAGGGATTGCATACATTAGTTAGGACTGCTCTATAAGGGTATACCTTGGCGATTTGGTGGAGCAGCTTAGTATACATTTTTTTGCAAAAAAACGTATCAACTAAATACCCTGTTTTCTTTACATCTTTTGACTAGCACTTGCTTATTACTGTGATTTTTTTACAACAGAGTATTTTTGACCTCACTGTGCTTTTTTGTGTCTTCAAGTTTTCTGGTGGTGTGAACAGGTTCCTACAGACTTGTTCAGTGTGCAAGTAGCCCATGTGTTTCTGGCTCGCCACAGGTAGCCTGACTGCCGTTAGATATCGAGATGAATTCCTCAGACCCTTTGTGAGACCATATGCTGGTGCGGTTGGCCCTGGGTTCCTCCTATTGCAGGACGATGCCAGACCTCATGTGACTGGAGTGTGTCAGCAGTTCCTGCAAGATGAAGGCATCGAAGCCTTGGACTGGCCCACCTGTTCCCCAGACCTGAAGCCGATTGAACACATCTGGGACATCATGTCTCTCACCATCCACCAACGTCACGTTGCACCACAGACTGTCCAGGAGTTGGAGGATGCTTTATTCCAGGTCTGGGAAGAGATCCCACAAGAAACCATCCGCCGCCTCATCTGGAGCATGCCCATGCGTTGTAGGGAGGGCATACAGGCACGTGAAGGCCACACACACTACTGAGCATCATTTCCTTGTCTTAAGGCATTTCCACTGAAGTTGTATCAGCCTGTAACTTTGATTTTGAGCATCATTCCAACTCCAGACCTCCGTGGGATATTATTTGTGATATACTTTGATCATTTTTAGGTTTTAATGTTCTCAACACATTCCACTATGTAATGAATAAAGACTTACAACTGGAATATTTCATTCAGTGATGTCTAGGATGTGGGATTTTAGTGCCCCCTTTATTTTTTGAAAAGTGTATATATATATTTTTTTTTACTAAAATACAAAGCAAACTACAAAGCAAATGTGTCATCTTTAACTTTATGCAAAGATAATTTAATCTTCGACTTGCTTAGCTGTTCACAATAACAGTATTTTAACCAGGGGTGCCCAAACTTTTACATGCAACTCTATACAGTTAGGTCCATATATATTTGGACACAGACAACATTTTTCTAATTTTGGTTATAGACATTACCACAATGAATTTTAAACAAAACAATTCCGATGCAGTTGAAGTTCAGACTTTCAGCTTTCATTTGGGGGTATCCACATTAAAATTGGATGAAGGGTTTAGGAGTTTCAACTCCTTAACATGTGCCTCCCTGTTTTTAAAGGGACCAAAAGTAATTGGACAGATTAAATAATTTTAAAGAAAATGTTCATTTCTAGTACTTGGTTGAAACCCCTTTGTTGGCAATGACTGCCTGAAGTCTTAAACTCATGGACATCACCAGAAGCTGTGTTTCCTCCTTTTTGATGCTCTGCCAGGCCTTCACTGCGGTGGTTTTCAGTTGCTGTTTGTTTGTGGGCCTTTCTGTCTGAAGTTTAGTCTTTAACAAGTGAAATGCATGCTCAATTGGGTTGAGATCAGGTGACTGACTTGGCCATTCAAGAATATTCCACTTCTTTGCTTTAATAAACTCCTGGGTTGCTTTGGCTTTATGTTTTGAGTCGTTGTCCATCTGTAGTATGAAATGACGACCAATCAGTTTGGCTGCATTTGGCTGGATCTGAGCACACAGTGTGGGTCTGAATACCTCAGAATTCATTTGGCTGCTTCTGTCCTGTGTGACATCATCAATAAACACTAGTGACCCAGTGCCACTGGCAGCCATGCATGCCCAAGCCATCACACTGCCTCCGCTGTGTTTTACAGATGATGTGGTATGCTTTGGATCATGAGCTGCACCACGCCTTCGCCATACTTTTCTCTTTCCATCATTCTGGTAGAGGTTGATCTTGGTTTCATCTGTCCAAAGAATGTTCTTCCGGAACTGTGCTGGCTTTTTTAGTTGTTTTTTTTAGCATAGTCCAGTCTAGCCTTTTTATTCTTGATGCTTATGAGTGGCTTGCACCGTGCAGTGAACCCTCTGTATTTACTTTCATGCAGTTTTCTCTTTATAGTAGATTTGGATATTGATACGCCGACCTCCAGGAGAGTGTTGTTCACTTGGTTGGCTGTTGTGAAGAAGTTTCTCTTCACTATGGAGATTATTCTGCGATCATCCCCCACTGTTGTCTTACGTGGGCGCTCAGGTCTTTTTGCATTGATGAGTTCACCAGTGCTTTCTTTCTTTCTCAGGATGCACCAAACTGTTGATTTTGCCACTCCTAATATTGTAGCAATTTCTCGGATGTTTTTTTTTTCTGTTTTCGCAGCTTAAGGATGGCTTGTTTCACCTGCATGGAGAGCTCCTTTGACCGCATGTTTACTTCACAGCAAAACCTTCCAAATGCAAGCACCACACCTCAAATCAACTCCAGGCCTTTTATCTGCTTAATTTAGAATGGCATAATGAAGGGACTGCCCACACCTGTCCATGAAATAGCCTTGGAGTCAATTGTCCAATTACTTTTGGTCCCTTTAAAAACAGGGTGGCACTTGTTAAAGAGCTGAAACTCCTAAACCCTTCATCCAATTTTAATGTGGATACCCTCAAATGAAAGCTGAAAGTCTGAACTTCAACTGCATCTGAATTGTTTTGCTTAAAATTCATTGTGGTAATGTCTATAACTAGTGTTGAGCATTCCGATACCGCAAGTATCGGGTATCGGCCGATACTTGCGGGTATCGGAATTCCGATACCGAGATCCGATACTTTTGTGGTATCGGGTATTGGTATCGAAACAACATTAATGTGTAAAATTAAGAATTAAAATAAAAAATATTGCTATACTCACCTCTCCGACGCAGCCTGGACCTCACCGAGGGAACCAGCAGCGTTCTTTGCTTAAAATGCGCGCTTTTACTTCCTTCCGTGACGTCACGGCTTGTGATTGGTCGCGTGCCGCCCATGTGGCCGCGACGCGACCAATCACAGCAAGCCGTGACGTAATTTTCAGGTCCTCAATGCCTAATTCTAGGCATTCAGGAATTTAAAATTACGTTCCGGCTTGTGATTGGTCGCGTCGCGGTCACATGGGCGACGCGACCAATCACAAGCCGTGACGTCACGGGAGGCAGGAGACGCGTGCATTTTTAAAATTACGTCACGGCTTGTGATTGGTTGCGTGCCGCCCATGTGACCGCGACGCGACCAATCACAGCAAGCCGTGACGTAATTTCAGGTCCTGAATGCAGAAATAGGCATCAGGACCTGAAATTACGTCACGGCTTGCTGTGATTGGTCGCGTCGCGGCCACATGGGCGGCACGTGACCAATCACAAGCCGTGACGTCACGGAAGGAAGTAAAAGCGCGCATTTTAAGCAAAGAACGCTGCCGGTTCCCTCGGTGAGGTCGGCTGCGTCGGAGAGGTGAGTATAGCAATATTTTTTATTTTAATTCTTTATTTTACACATTAATATGGATCCCAGGGCCTGAAGGAGAGTTTCCTCTCCTTCAGACCCTGGGAACCATCAGGGATACCGTCCGATACTTGAGTCCCATTGACTTGTATTGGTATCGGGTATCGGTATCGGATTAGATCCGATACTTTGCCGGTATCGGCCGATACTTTCCGATACCGATACTTTCAAGTATCGGACGGTATCGCTCAACACTATCTATAACCAAAATTAGAAAAATGTCGTCTCTGTCCAAATATATATGGACCTAACTGTATATATGTCTATGAAACCACTGAATAAAACTAGTGCCATTGTCCAAAGTAAATACAAATCATGAAAAAGTTTATTGAAATTACAAAACAACAAAGATTCTGGGTATAAATATGGGGGGGTATAAATATGGGGAATATGTAACAGCATAACACATGGAAGCAAAAAATCAGGCGGTAACCACTACATATAACTAAGGTATGTGCTGCCAGATGGTAAATAATGGGCTAAATAGATACCAAGGTCTATAAAACCAATGGTACAGAAAGAGTTAATCCAAGTGGAAGACAAGACATGTAGTGCAGCAATGTAGACATACCAGTATATGCAGGGAAACACACCGACTGGAACCCACCCCAACGTGCGTTTCAGTATCGTCCTTCTTCAGGGGGTGTGCCATGAATACTCCCTCCAACATTATATAGTGACCGGGATGAAGAGCCGACCAATACGCAGCTACCCCTGTCCACACTGATCCGCCCGCCGGCAACGGAAGACACGGGCCCATGTCCACCAGTGTGGGACCGCAGACCGGAAGTGGCGAGGGAGCAAAAGCTGCAAACTGCGCATGACTGGAAGTGCACCCGCGGCCATTATAGTTAAGGGCGTGTGACAATACATAACATAGCTGTAATATAAAGATGGTATAAGACAATAATATAACAAGCGATCGATCATATTAAATATATGTGCACAGATGTAACTACATAGCTGTAATATTACAATAAATAGATATATACCATAAAGTAAATCACCACAGTTGCGCTAAATATACAATAGAAAACAGATAAAGTACCATTCAAAGATAAATGCCACATTATCATGTAAACATATGTACAAAACACAGTGGCCAGTCAGCATATAATAAGATATATATAATATATGTAGATAGGTGGACAATATATAGATGCAACAAAGGAACATCATGTAGCACAGACTAAGATGTATAACAACAATAGCACATATACGTCCATAGCGGTTATAGATGTCTTCAAGAGGCGTCCCGAAATCAAGAGTTTCATTATGGACACAATACGGGTATCATGGCAAGAAGGTAGTAGACACTAAAACATAAACCCAAAGTTAAAAACAAAATAAAAAAGCAACCATGTTACTGGTGACACATAATATAATTAAAACAGCCGGAAATCTAGAGAAACGGTGCAAAAGAGAGACATATTTATCCCAAATGGGTGTACAGTATTGAGTTGCCAAATCCATCTAGTCTCCAGTTTACCCAGACGCCTAGACAGATCGCCACCCCGGATATCTATCCTGATGGCGTCAATACCCCATACCCGCAATAGGATACCATCACAGTAATGCATTTCCTTAAAGTGTCTGGGTATAGTTTTAAGGGTGGATGGCTCCGTGTGACCAGAACATATTCTCTGATGCGGACTTTAAGCTGCCTCGTAGTGAGTCCTACATAAATCAGGCAGCATGGGCAAGTCGCATGGTATACAACATATCGCGTAGTGCAATTAATATGCTGTCTGATTTTGTAGCTCTTGGTCCCATCAGAGTTAGTAAAGGTGTCACAAGGATCAACATTGGGGCAGGCTACACAGGAGCCACATGGAGCACGCCCCACCCTTCTCGCAAATCTGTCCAGGAAAGTGGGTTTATGATAATTAGAGTAGTGGCTGGAGACAAGATGGTCCCTCAAATTTTTAGCCCATCTAAAAGCAATAGAGGGATTGGCAGGGATAAATCTGGAGATGACCGGATCCACTTTCAGAATCGGCCAAGCGTTCTGAAGGATGGATCGAACACGATCAGACTGAGAATTAAAGGTGGTAATGAATCTCAGTAACTGCTTATCTGTTGTGAATTCCGTTCTCGGGCTCCCTCCTGTGGTCGTGAATGGTACTTTGGTGAGTTCTGTCCTTGGACACCCTCTGGTGGCTTTGAGTGGAACTGCTGATCTTTGAGGTTGGCTTTCTCAGCTGCCCTCGTTTATTGCTTCTGCTGGCTTCCCTGTTGTGAATTCTGTTCTCGAGCTCCCTCCTATGGTTATGAATGGTACTTCGGCGAGTTCTGTTCATGGACTCCCTCTGGTGGCTGTGAGTGGAGCTGCTGGTTCTGAGGTTCCTTCCCCAGCTGATCTCGTTTAGGCCTTGGCTGGCTGCTCTATTTAACTCCACTCAGATCGTTACTTGATGCCAGCTGTCAATGTCCTAGTACTGGTTCAGTTCTCTTAGATCTTTCAGATGACCTGTCTACTTCAGCAAAAGCGAAGTCCCTGCTAGCTTATTTGTTACCACTGTTTTTTTGTCCAGCTTGCTATCATGATTTTGTCCTGTTAGCTGGAAGCTCTGGGATGCAGAGTGGCACTACCGCGCCGTGAGTCGGTGCGGTGGTTTCTTTTGCACACTCTGCGTGGTTTTTTGTTCGTTTTTTATGCTGACCACAAAGATACATTTTCTATCCTCAGTCTGTTTAGTTAAGTCTGGCCTCCTATGCTGAAAGCTATTTCATTCCTGTGTTTGTGACTCCCATCTTAACTCACAGTCAATATATGTGGGGGGCTGCCTATTTCTTTGGGGAATTTCTCTGAGGAAAGGTAGGCTGTATTTTCTATCTTTATGGGTAGTTAGCTCTTAGGCTGTGAAGAGGCGTCTAGGCAGAGTCAGGAACGCTCCACGGCTATTTCTAGTTGTTGTGATAGGATTAGGGGTTGCGGTCAGCAGAGCTCCCACTTCCCAGAGCTCGTCCTGTATTACTAGTTTGCTCATCTGGTCATTTCTAGTGCTCCTAACCACCAGCTCATCATAACAGTACAGCTGGCTCACAAAGTGTTAATGCATCTCAATAGAGGGATAAGAGAAGTTCTGAGACCATTTTTTTTTTCTCTGCAGTGTGTTTTGTCTTTCTTTTCCCCTTAATCTCTGGGTGGTTCAGGACACAGGTGTAGATATGGACATTCAAGGTCTGTCCTCTTGTGTGGATCAACTCACTGCAAGGGTACAAAGCATTCAAGATTATGTAGTTCAGAACCCGATGTTAGAACCCAGAATTCCAATTCCTGATTTGTTTTCTGGGGATAGATCTAAGTTCCTGAATTTCAAAAATAATTGTAGACTGTTTTTTGCTTTGAAACCCCGCTCCTCTGGTGACCCCATTCAGCAAGTAAAAATCATTATTTCTTTGCTACGTGGCGACCCTCAAGACTGGGCATTTTCCCTTGCGCCAGGAGATCCTGCATTGTGTAATGTAGATGCGTTTTTTCTGGGGCTTGGATTGCTTTATGATGAACCAGATTCATTGGATCAGGCAGAGAAAATTTTGCTGGCTTTGTGTCAGGGTCAGGATGAAGCGGAGGTATATTGTCAGAAGTTTAGAAAGTGGTCTGTGCTTACTCAGTGGAATGAGTGTGCCCTGGCGGCATTTTTCAGAAAGGGTCTTTCTGAAGCCCTTAAGGATGTTATGGTGGGATTCCCCACGCCTGCTGGTCTGAATGAGTCTATGTCCTTGGCCATTCAGATCGATCGACGCTTACGTGAGCGCAAAAATGTGCACCATTTGGCGGTGTTTTCTGAGCAGAAGCCTGAGCCTATGCAATGTGATAGGACCTTGACCAGAGCTGAACGGCAAGAATACAGACGTCAGAATGGGCTGTGTTTTTACTGTGGTGACTCCACTCATGCTATCTCTGATTGTCCTAAGCGCACTAAACGGTTCGCTAGGTCTGCCACCATTGGTACGGTACAGCCAAAATTTCTTTTGTCCGTTACTCTGATTTGCTCTTTGTCGTCCTATTCTGTTATGGCATTTGTGGATTCAGGCGCTGCCCTGAATTTGATGGACTTGGAGTTTGCCAGGCGCTGTGGTTTTTTCTTGGAGCCCTTACAGTATCCTATTCCATTGAGAGGAATTGATGCTGCACCTTTGGCCAAGAATAAGCCTCAGTACTGGACTCAATTGACCATGTGCATTGCTCCTGCACATCAGGAGGATATTCGCTTTTTGGTGTTGCATAATCTGCATGATGTGGTCGTTTTGGGTTTGCCATGGCTACAGGTCCATAATCCAGTATTGGATTGGAAATCAATGTCTGTATCCAGTTGGGGTTGTCAAGGGGTACATGGGGATGTCCCATTGTTTTCTATTTCGTCTTTCCATCCTTCTGAAGTCCCTGAGTTCTTGTCAGATTACCGGGATGTATTTGATGAGCCCAAATCCAGTGCCCTACCTCCTCATAGGGATTGCGATTGTGCTATTAATTTGATTCCTGGTAGTAAGTTTCCGAATGGCCGACTGTTCAATTTATCTGTGCCAGAACACGCCGCAATGCGGAGTTATATAAAGGAGTCCTTGGAGAAACGGCATATTCGCCAGTAGTCGTCACCGTTGGGAGCAGGGTTCTTTTTGTGGCCAAGAAGGATGGTTCTCTGAGACCTTGTATAGATTACCGCCTTCTCAATAAAATCACCGTCAAATTTCAGTACCCTTTGCCGCTACTGTCTGATTTGTTTGCTCGGATTAAGGGGGCTAGCTGGTTCACCAAGATAGATCTTCGAGGGGTGTATAATCTTGTGCGTATTAAACGGGGCGACGAATGGAAAACAGCATTTAATACGCCCGAGGGTCATTGTGAGTACTTGGTGATGCCATTCGGGCTTTCTAATCCTCCATCTGTGTTTCAGTCCTTTATGCATGACATCTTCCGAAAGTACCTGGATAGATTCATGATTGTATATTTGGATGATATTTTGGTCTTTTTGGACGATTGGGAGTCTCATGTGAAGCAGGTCAGAATGGTGTTCCAGGTCCTTCGTGCTAATTCCTTGTTTGTGAAGGGGTCTAAATGTATCTTTGGAGTTCAGAAGGTTTCATTTTTGGGCTTCATTTTTTCCCCTTCTACTATCGAGATGGACCCTGTTAAAGTTCAGGCCATTTATGATTGGACTCAGCCTACTTCTGTGAAGAGCCTTCAGAAATTTCTGGGCTTTGCTAATTTTTACCGTCGCTTCATCGCTAATTTTTCTAGTGTTGTTAAACCATTGACTGATTTAACCAAGAAAGGTGCTGGTGTGGTCAATTGGTCCTCTGCGGCCGTTGAGGCTTTTCAGGAGCTGAAGCGTCGTTTTTCTTCTGCCCCTGTGTAGTGTCAGCCAGATGTTTCTCTCCCGTTTCAGGTCGAGGTGGATGCTTCTGAGATTGGAGCAGGGGCTGTTTTGTCTCAAAGAGGTTCTGATGGCTCTGTGATGAAACCATGTGCTTTCTTTTCTAGAAAGTTTTCGCCTGCTGAGCGCAATTATCGCAATTATGATGTGGGCAATCGAGAGTTGTTGGCTATGAAGTGGGCATTTGAGGAGTGGCGACATTGGCTTGAAGTAGCCAAACATCGCGTGGTGGTCTTGACGGATCACAAGAATCTGACTTATCTCGAGTCTTCCAAGCGGTTGAATCCTAGACAGGCTCGATGGTCGCTGTTTTTCTCCCGTTTCGATTTTGTGGTCTCATACCTTCCGGGATCTAAGAATGTGAAGGCTGATGCCCTTTCTAGGAGTTTTTTACCTGATTCTCCGGGAGTCCCTGAGCCGGCTGGTATTCTCAAAGAGGGGGTAATTTTGTCTGCCATCTCCCCTGATTTGCGGCGGGTGCTGCAGGAGTTTCAGGCTGATAGACCTGACCGCTGTCCAGTGGAGAAACTGTTTGTCCCTGATAGATGGACTAGTAGGGTTATTTCTGAGGTTCATTGTTCAGTGTTGGCTGGTCATCCTGGGATTTTTGGTACCAGAGATTTGGTTGCCAGGTCATTTTGGTGGCCTTCCTTGTCACGGGATGTGCGTTCTTTTGTGCAGTCCTGTGGGACTTGTGCTCGGGCCAAACCTTGCTGTTCTCGTGCCAGTGGGTTGCTTTTGCCTTTGCCTGTCCCGAAGAGGCCCTGGACACATATTTCCATGGATTTTATTTCTGATCTTCCTGTCTCTCAAAGGATGTCTGTCATCTGGGTGGTTTGTGATCGGTTTTCTAAGATGGTCCATTTGGTACCCTTGCCTAAATTGCCTTCCTCCTCTGATTTGGTTCCATTATTTTTTCAGCATGTGGTTCGTTTTGACATTCCGGAGAACATTGTGTCGGACAGAGGTTCCCAATTTGTTTCTAGGTTTTGGCGGTCCTTTTGTGCTAAGATGGGCATTGATTTGTCTTTTTCTTCAGCGTTCCATCCTCAGACAAATGGCCAAACTGAACGAACCAATCAGACCTTGGAAACCTATCTGAGATGCTTTGTTTCTGCTGATCAGGATGATTGGGTGACCTTCTTGCCATTGGCCGAGTTCGCCCTTAATAATCGGGCTAGTTCTGCTACTTTGGTTTCGCCTTTTTTTGTAATTCTGGTTTTCATCCTCGTTTTTCTTCAGGGCAGGTTGAGCCTTCTGACTGTCCTGGTGTGGATTCTGTGGTGGACAGGTTGCAACAAATTTGGACTCACGTGGTGGACAATTTGACGTTGTCTCAGGAGAAGGCGCAACGTTTTGCTAACCGCCGTCGCTGTGTTGGTCCCCGACTTCGTGTTGGGGATTTGGTTTGGTTGTCTTCTCGTTATGTTCCTATGAAGGTTTCTTCTCCTAAGTTCAAGCCTCGTTTCATTGGTCCTTATAAGATTTCTGAAATTATCAATCCTGTGTCGTTTCGTTTGGCCCTTCCAACTTCTTTTGCCATCCATAATGTGTTCCATAGGTCGTTGTTGCGGAGATATGTGGCGCCTATGGTTCCTTCCGTTGATCCTCCTGCTCCGGTGTTGGTTGAGGGGGAGTTGGAGTATGTGGTGGAGAAGATTTTAGATTCTCGTATTTCGAGACGGAAGCTTCAGGGCTATGGTCAGGAGGATAATTCCTGGGTTGTTGCCTCCGATGTCCATGCTGCCGATTTGGTTCGTGCCTTTCATTTGGCTCGTCCTGATCGGCCTGGGGGCTCTGGTGAGGGTTCGGTGACCCCTCCTCAAGGGGGGGGGTACTGTTGTGAATTCCGTTCTCGGGCTCCCTCCTGTGGTCGTGAATGGTACTTTGGTGAGTTCCGTCCTTGGACACCCTCTGGTGGCTTTGAGTGGAACTGCTGATCTTTGAGGTTGGCTTTCTCAGCTGCCCTCGTTTATTGCTTCTACTGGCTTCCCTATTTAACTCTGCCCAGGTCGTTAGTTCATGCCAGCTGTCAATGTCTCAGTACTGGTTCAGATCTCTCTTGGATTTCTCAGATGACCTGTCTACTCCAGCAGAAGCTAAGTCCTTACTAGTCATTTGCTGTTCATCGGTTTTTTAAAAATATATTTTTCAGTACATGCTATGTTTCTAGTCCAGCTTGCTATTATGATATTTCCTTGCTAGCTGGAAGCCCTGGGGGTGCAGAGCTGCACCTCCACACCGTGAGTCGGTGTGGAGGTCTTTTTGCACACTCTGCGTGGTTTTTGTAGTTTTTAATACTGACCGCATAGTTCCCTTTCCTATCTTCTGTCTATCTAGAGAAGATTCGGCCTCCTTTGCTAAAATCTGTTTCATTCCTGTGTTTGTCACTTCCCTCTTAACTCACAGTTAATATTTGTGGGGGCTACCTTTACTTTGGGAAATTTCTCTGAGGTAAGGTAGGCTGCTATTTCTATCTTTAGGGGTAGTTAGCTCTTAGGCTGTGAAGAGGCATCTAGGGAGAGTTAAGTACGCTCCACGGCTATTTCTAGTGTGTGAGATAGGATTAGGGATTATGGTCAGTAGAGTTACCACCTCCTCAGAGCTTGTCCCAGGTTTTCTGTTTTAACCATCAGGTCATTTCAGGTGCTCCTAACCACCAGGTCCATAACACTTATCGCCCAATCTATCAGATGATCAATTGTTGTAAAGAAGATCGTGGCGAGAGGCATGTTTAGCCCTATGATAGGCACGCTTAATCATCCTCTGGCTATACCCACGAGATCGAAAACTGTTATGATCCCTAGTGGCTGAGGATCACAAATTGACCAGCAAGTGATTAAACTAAAGACGAGCTCTAGGGAGATGGTAACTGGACTGATCGCAAATCTGAACCTATCCAACACAACTAGAGGTAGCCAGTGAACGTGCCTAAAAAATTCCTAGATGTCTCGAGCCAGCCTGAGGAACTAGCTACCCCTAAAGAGAAAGAAAGACCTCGCTTGCCTCCAGAGAAATAATCCCCAAAGATATAGAAGCCCCCAACAAATATTAACGGTGAAATAAGAAGAAGGCACATACATAGGGATGAAATCAGATTCAGCAAAAGAGGCCCACTAGTACTAGAAAGCAGAAAATAGAGCAGGGGTCTATGCGATCAATAAAAAACCCTTACAAAATATCCATCCTGAGATTTCAAGAACCCACACACCAACTAATGGTGTGTGGGGAGAAACTCAGCCCACTAGAGCAACCAGCAAGCGAGGGAATTACATTTTAGCAAGCTGGAACAGAAAACATGATAAACACTGCTGATCAAAAAATGAGCAAACAAAACTTAGCTTGTCCTGGATGGACTGGGAGCAAGGTAGTCAGAGAGAATCTGAGTAGCACTGATTACATCGACAGCCGGCAACAAGTGGAAGTAAAACAGAGCTATATAGGAACCTCCCAGAGGATAACGAACCAGCTGATAGCCAGAGACCAGCAGGATAACAGACAAAGCCACCAGGGGGAGCCCAAAGCAAAAGTCACACCATACCACCAGTGACCACAAGAGGGAGCCCGAACACAGAGTTCACAACAGTACCCCCCCCTTGAGGAGGGGTCACCGAACTCTCATGAAAACCACCAGGGCGATCAGGATGAGCCACATGGAAGGCACGAACCAAATCGGCTGCATGAACATCAGAGGCAACAACCCAAGAATTGTCCTCCTGACCATAGCCCTTCCATTTAACCAAATACTGGAGCCTCCGTCTAGAAATACGAGAATCCAAGATCTTCTCCACCACGTATTCCAATTCTCCCTCAACCAGCACCGGGGCAGGAGGCTCAACCGGAGGAACCACAGGCACCACATACCTCCGCAACAACGAGCGATGGAACACATTATGAATAGCAAATGATGCTGGGAGGTCCAGACGAAATGACACAGGGCCAAGGACTTCCAGAATCTTATAAGGACCGATAAACCGAGGCTTGAACTTAGGAGAGGAGACCTTCATAGGAACGAAGCGAGAAGACAACCACACCAAGTCCCCAACGCGAAGTCGGGGACCCACACAGCGACGGCGGTTGGCAAAGAGCTGATCCTTCTCTTGAGACAGCTTCAAATTGTCCACCACATGATTCCAAATCTGATACAACCTATCAACCACAACATCCACTCCAGGACAGTCAGAAGGCTCCAACGGACCCGAGGAAAAACGAGGATGAAACCCCGAATTACAAAAGAAAGGAGAAACCAAAGTAGCAGAACTAGCCCGATTATTAAGGGCAAACTCGGCCAACGGCAAAAAAGTAACCCAGTCGTCCTGATCAGCAGAAACAAAACATCTTTAAGTCTCCAAGGTCTGATTAGTTCGCTCGGTTTGGCCATTCGTCTGAGGATGGAAGGCCGACGAAAAAGGCAAATCAATGCCCAATTTAGCACAAAAGGTCCGCCAAAATCTAGACACAAACTGGGATCCTCTGTCAGAAACAATGTTCTCAGGAATCCCGTGCAAACGAACCACATTTTGAAAAAACAGTGGAACTCGGAGGAGGAAGGCAACTTAGGCAAGGGCACCAAATGGACCATCTTAGAAAAATGATCACACACCACCCAGATGACAGACATTCTCTGAGAGACAGGGAGATCAGAAATAAAATCCATGGAAATGTGCGTCCAAGGCCTCTTCGGGACAGGCAAAGGTAACAGCAAACCACTGGCTCGAGAACAGCAAGGCTTAGCCCGAGCACAAATTCCACAAGACTGCACAAAGGAACGCACATCCCGCGACAAGGAAGGCCACCAAAAAGACCTGGCCACCAAGTCTCTGGTACCAAATATTCCAGGATGGCCCGCCAACACCGAAGAATGAACCTCGGAGATGACTCTGTTGGTCCATCTATCCGGGACAAACAGTCTCTCCGGTGGACAGCGATCAGGTCTATCCGCCTGAAACTCTTGCAGCACACGTCGCAAATCTGGGGAGATGGCAGACAAAATCACCCCTTCTCTAAGAATACCAGCCGGCTCTGAATCTCCAGGAGAGTCAGGCACAAAACTCTTGAAAGAGCATCAGCCTTCACATTCTTCGAACCAGGCAGGTACGAAACCACGAAATCAAAACGAGAGAAAAACAACGACCAACGAGCCTGTCTGGGATTAAGCCGCTTGGCCAACTCGAGATAAATCAAATTCTTGTGATCAGTCAAGACCACCACACGATGCTTAGCTCCCTCGAGCCAATGTCGCCACTCCTCAAATGCCCACTTCATAGCCAACAACTCCCGATTACCGACATCATAATTCCGCTCGGCAGGCGAAAACTTTCTTGAAAAGAAAGCACATGGCTTCATCACAGAGTCATCGGAGCTTCTCTGCGACAAAACAGCCCCCGCTCCAATCTCGGAAGCATCAACCTCCACCTGGAAGGGAAGTGAGACATCTGGCTGACATAAGACCGGAGCCGAAGAAAACCGGTGCTTCAGCTCCCGAAAGGCCTCCACAGCCGCAGAGGACCAATTAGTCACATCAGAACCTTTCTTGGTCAAATCCGTCAAAGGCTTAACAACACCAGAAAAATTAGCTATGAAGTGACGGTAAAAATTAGCAAAACCCAAGAACTTCTGAAGACTCTTAACAGATGTAGGCTGCGTCCAGTCATGAATAGCCTGAACCTTGACTGGGTCCATCTCAATAGTAGAAGGAGAAAAAATGAAACCCAAAAAAGAAATCTTCTGGACTCCAAAAAGACATTTTGAGCCCTTCACAAATAAAGCATTGTCACGCAGGACCTGAAAGACCATCCTGACCTGATTAACATGAGACTCCCAATCATCCGAAAAAAACAGAATATCATCCAGATACACAATCATAAACTTATCCAGATATTCACGGAAGATGTCGTGCATAAAGGACTGAAAGACTGAAGGAGCATTAGAAAGTCCAAAAGGCATCACCAGGTACTCAAAATGGCCTTCAGGCATATTAAATGCAGTTTTCCATTCATCACCCTGTTTTATACGCACAAGGTTATACGCACCACGATGATCTATCTTGGTGAACCAACTAGACCCCCTAATGCGAGCAAACAAATCAGTTAACAATGGCAAAGGATACTGAAATTTGACCGTGATTTTATTCAAAAGGCGATAATCAATACAAGGTCTCTGGGAACCATCCTTCTTAGCCACAAAAAAGAATCCCGCACCAAGAGGGGAAGAGGACGGGCGAATATGTCCCTTCTCCAAAGACTCCTTTATATAACTCCGCATGGCAGCATGCTCCGGCACAGATAAATTGAAAAGTCATCCCTTAGGAAACTTACTACCAGGAATCAAATTTATAGCACAATCACAGTCCCTATGAGGAGGCAGAGAATTGAGTTTGGGCTCCTCAAATACATCCTGGTAGTCTGACAAAAACGTAGGGACTTCAGAAGGAGTGGACCAAGCAATTGACACCATAGGAGCGTCACCATGAATTCCCTGACAACCCCAACTTGACACAGACATAGCTTTCCAATCCAGGACTGGATTATGAGTCTGCAACCATGGTAGTCCCAACACGACAACATCATGCAAATTATGCAATACAAGAAAGTGAATCACCTCCTGATGAACAGGAGTCATGCACATGGTCACTTGTGTCCAGTACTGAGGTCTATTCGTAGCCAATGGTGTAGAGTCAATTCCCCTTAGTGGAATAGGGAATTTTAAAGGCTCCAAATCAAAACCACAGCGCCTGGCAAATGACCAATCCATCAGACTCAGGGCAGCACCTGAATCTACAAAGGCATTAACCGGGTAAGATGACAGGGAACAAATCAGGGTAACAGACAAAATAAACTTAGGCTGTAAAGTATCAATGGTGACAGATTTATCAACCTTTTTTTGCGCTTAGAGCATGCTGAGATAACATGAGCTGAGTCACCACAGTAAAAGCACAACCCATTTTGCCGTCTATAATTTTGCCGTTCACTTCTGGTCAGAATTCTGTCACATTTCATAGATTCAGGTGTCTGTTCAGAAGACACCGCCAAATGGTGCACAGGTTTGCGCTCCCGCAACCGCCTATCAATCTGAATGGCCAGAGTCATTGACTCATTCAGACCTGCAGGCGTAGGGAACCCCACCATGACATTCTTAATGGCTTCAGAAAGACCTTCTCTGAAATTTGCAGCCAGGGCACACTCATTCCACTGAGTAAGCACCGACCATTTCCGAAATTTCTGGCAGTACACCTCTGCTTCATCTTGCCCCTGCGAGAGGGCCAATAACGCTTTTTCAGCCTGGTTCTCAAGATTAGGTTCCTCATAGAGCAATCCAAGGGCCAGAAAAAACGCATCCACACTGAGCAATGCAGGATCCCCTGGCGCCAATGCGAAGGCCCAATCTTGAGGGTCACCGCGCAAAAAGGAAATAATAATCTTAACTTGCTGAACGGCATCACCAGAGGAACGAGGTTTCAAAGAAAGAAATAACTTACAATTGTTCTTAAAATTCAGGAACCTAGATCTATCTCCAGAAAACAACTCCGGAATAGGTATCCTAGGCTCAGACACAGGACTGTGAACAACAAAATCCTGAACACTTTGAACTCTAGCAGCAAGATGATCCAGACTGGAAGCCAAGCTCTGGACATCCATGTCAGCAGCTGAACTCAGAGCCACACCAAGATTAAGAGGAGGAGAGAAGCTAGCACAGCAGCTAGACACACGGCAACAACAAGAAAATAAAAAAAAATAAAAAAAATTCTCAAGGCTTCTTTTCTCATGCTTCTGCCATGCAATTAACACTTTGTGGGCTGGCTGTACTGTTATGATCCCTAGTGGCTGAGGATCACAAATTGACCAGCAAGTGATTAAACTAAAGACGAGCTCTAGGGAGATGGTAACTGGACTGATCGCAAATCTGAACCTATCCAACACAACTAGAGGTAGCCAGTGAACGTGCCTAAAAAATTCCTAGACGTCTCGAGCCAGCCTGAGGAACTAGCTACCCCTAAAGAGAAAGAAAGACCTCGCTTGCCTCAAGAGAAATAATCCCCAAAGATATAGAAGCCCCCAACAAATATTAACGGTGAAATAAGAAGAAGGCACATACATAGGGATGAAATCAGATTCAGCAAAAGAGGCCCATCCTGAGATTTCAAGAACCCACACACCAACTAACGGTGTGTGGGGAGAAACTCAGCCCACTAGAGCAACCAGCAAGCGAGGGAATTACATTTTAGCAAGCTGGAACAGAAAACATGATAAACACTGCTGATCAAAAAATGAGCAAACAAAACTTAGCTTGTCCTGGATGGACTGGGAGCAAGGTAGTCAGAGAGAATCTGAGTAGCACTGATTACATCGACAGCCGGCAACAAGTGGAAGTAAAACAGAGCTATATAGGAACCTCCCAGAGGATAACAAACCAGCTGATAGCCAGAGACCAGCAGGATAACAGACAAAGCCACCAGGGGGAGCCCAAAGCAAAAGTCACACCATACCACCAGTGACCACAAGGGGGAGCCCGAACACAGAGTTCACAACAGAAAACGTTCCTTCAGTTCCTCTGCTCTTTGTTCAAAAACCGCATCAGATGAGCAGATTCTGCGAATCCGAAGGAACTGACCAGTTGGCAATGAACGGATCATATGTCGTGGATGGCCAGATGATGCATGAAGCAATGTGTTTGTGGACGTTTCCTTTCTGAAAATATATGTCTGTAGCATACCAGAGGGGTCCTTCCTAATAGTAACATCAAAGAAGTCCAAGGATACCGCACTGGATGAAAATGTGAGGTGGATGTTAAGGTTGTTGCTATTCAGTATTACAATAAGTTGCGCAAGGTCGACCGGAGAGCCCTGCCAGACAAAGAAGATATCGTCTATGTAGCGTGTCCAAAAAGGTACACGCTCCATAAACCCCAGTCTGCCTGAAAGGAAGAGGTCCCTCTCCCACAACCCCAGGAATGGACCGGCATAAGACGGCGCAAACGCCGCCCCCATGGTGGTCCCCTGGAGCTGAAGGTAGAAGGACCCCTTAAACACAAAGAAATTGTGGGTAAGGGTGAACTCCAATAGTTCCAGAAGGAGGCCCTGAATCCCAAGGGGCAAAGAAGAGCCGCCCAGGAAGAATTTTACTGCGGCCAACCCATCAGTATGTTTAATATTAGTGTAAAGGGACTCGACATCTGCTGAAACCATAAGAGTATCACCCTCAAGATGCAATCCGTCGACCCTGAGCAAAAGGTCCCCTGTATCTTTTAGAAAGGAAGGGAGGCCCGAGACAAGGGGTTGCAGATGGTAATCATTCCATTTATTGATGTTTTCTAAAAAGTTACCCCTACCTGAGATAATTGGTCTGCCAGGTGGTGAGGCGGAATTTTTGTGGATTTTAGGGAGCAAAAAGAGGGTTGAAATTGTAGGTTCAGGAACTGTCAGAGCCATAGCTAGATCTTTGGAGACAATGCCGTCCATCAACACCCATTTAATGATGATATCCAAATTAGAAGAGTAAGCCGAGAGAGGATTATATGTCAACTTCTGATAGCAGGTGTTGTTGTTTAGCTGTCGGAAGGCCTCCCTCTCATACATAGAAATGGGCCAGAGGACGACATATATGTCTATGTATAGGTGTGATTAGGATTGAAATTCAATAAGGTTGGCTCCTCTGTACCATGCACCATGCTGAAGCTGCAGTTTCAGTGATGTATCACTTACTTTACTATGTTCTCCAGTTTAAAATATGCAGTGAAGAGTTCAAATGCATGTGGAGGACATAACACATCAGTCGGTGAGCCAGAAGCTGCAAGTGTTGCAGAATCACGGCAAGGGCAGATGAAGCTCTAGCTGACTTTCTAACATGGGTACGCAGAGCCTCGTACTTTTCCTAGCAGATCTGGCACCTCCGTGTCGCTTTTCTGAAAACGTTCAACAATGAGGTTAAGCACATGGGCCAGGCATGGCATGTGTGTGAGCTTGCCTCGACACAGAGCAGCCACCAGGTTCCAGCCATTGTAACACACGACCATGCATGGCTGTAGGTTGAGCTGTGTCAGCCACAGATCTGCCTGCTTTTTCAGAGCTGTCCACAACTCTTCATCATTGTGCGGTTTGTCACAGCATATTACCTTCAGCACAGCCTGGTTCCGCTTGGCTGAGGCAGTGCTGCAGTGCTTCCAGCTTGTGACTGATGCGCTACTTTCGGAGATGGAGGCTGAAGAGGAGGTGAAGGAGGAGGAGGTGTAGGAGCTGTAGACTGTGGGGGCATCCCAGATTGACGTAGGGCCTGCAATACTCGGGGTTTGGAGGACGTGCACCATCCCAAGGTCAGACTGGGTCCCGGCTTCCACTATGTTACTCCAGTGTGCCGTTAGTGAGATGTACTGTCCCTGACCACAAGCACTGGTCCACGTGTCTGTGGTTAGGTGGACTTTCCCAATAACAGCATTGTGGAGGGCACGGCTAATGTTGTGGGACACGTGCTTGCTTGTGTGATGTCGTGACGGCAGACTGGGAAAAATTGTGGCGGCTGGGTAATGAGTACCTTGTGATGGTCACTGCCATCAGGTTGTGGAAAGCTTATGTCTTCCACGGGCCTAAAATGCAACATTTCCAGTGCAAGCAGATGACAAATGTGTGGATTTAGTACTGTGGAGTTGGCTGCGTATTTTGGCTTGCGTTCCAAGGACTGGGGTATGGACAAGGACTTGGACGTGCTTGTTGATGGTGCAATTTCCCTTTGTGTGCAACTGCAGATGCAGGGCATGAGGCATCTTAAAATGCACCATGGACAGTGGATTGGCTTGCACACACAACTTCGGAAGAAGCAGTGGTATCACCTGCAGACACTGTTCATGGAGCCTTGTGTTCAACCAACAAAGTCAGGTGCTTTGCTGCCATGTGCCTGATCATGCGTGTGGTGGTTAGGATGGGATTTCTGCTACCCCTGCTGCTGCGGGCATGGCCAGGGTGCAAATGTCATTTTTTGGTTTATCGTCACAGTGTTTAAAAAACAACCAGGCTGTTACAGGGGCATTCAGTGTCTCCCTCTCCCACACCACCTCCTCACTTCGATCCCGGTTTTTTGTTGTTCCCCAAGGCTCAGTTCTAGGACCCCTACTCTTCTCCATCTACACCTTCAGCCTGGGACAGCTGATGTAATGGCACGGTTTGCTATATCATCAGTACGCCGATGACGCGCAGATCTACCTATCTGTACCTGACATCACCTCCTTAGTGACCAAAATCACACGTCTTCACGCTATTTCATCCTTCTTTTCTGCTCGCTTTCAAAAAGTGGACATGGACAAAACAGAATACATCATCTTTCAACCATCTCACGCTAAATAGACATGAGAGCTGTGTATGCATCATTCGGTACCACTTTAGTAAGAGGGAAAGTTTGCCCAAGAGAAAATGATTTTCCAGACATTCCCGGCCTTTTTTGCACATGTTTTGAAGCTGTGATCTTCATCTTCTTGGTGTGGATGTTGTAAATTTCAAAGTCGTCATCAATACCATCATCATCCATATCTTGTAAAGAGGAAATCTGGTGTTTCCCAGGGTAGTGGTTATCTACATTTAGTGGCATTCCTTTAACAGTGCTCGTTACACTATAACAAACAATTTTTGACTGTGACATTTGGATATTATTGGTAATATGTATGGGTGAAGATGAAGAAGCGTGTGCCACGGGTGTGTGTTTATAGTTATGGACAGTGCACTCCTCTTGAAACTTATTTTTTCACAAGCATCCATCAGTTTGTTTGGTTTTCCTCCAACACTGATCTGCTTTCTATAATTCAGCATCTCACGAACATGCTGCACTTTGCCCTTTAGACAGACACGTGCGTCTTTGGCAACATATTTTTGACAGGCATTTTTTGGGCCGAGTCAAAAACGCGCATCTGTTACACCGATCTTCTGATGGGCATGAAACACATTCTGGTAATTGGTAGTGGATAAACGAATAATCATTGTAGGCTGTATCCTGGATCTCATACCTCCCATAGCCACCGCTGTTATTAATCATGTACGTTCCCATTCCTGTCATCACCATGCCCCTTTTCCTGATCACTTCATCCAACGATTCGGTCGCCACTTTTTTAAACAAAAAATGCTCCTTCCCAGCAGCAACTGTGTAGGAAACCACTTTACAGTTTTGCAAGGTGTTTATGATGCCCGTAAAAAAATAATTAAAAAAAAATAACCCCCCCCCCCATGAGGAAATGATTGGCAGCCCATGCACTTAGTGTATGGGCATTACAAATCAAGGAGACCCGCTCCTTGACATTGGGCCTTCTTTTTAATGAGGCCTTCCTCCACCGTTCATCATTTTCCACCGTTCATCATTTTCCACCACTAGATCACCAGGGTTCATGTGTTCTGTGCTGCTAAAGACTGTCAATTTTTTGGCAAGGGTGTCTAGGATGGTCATACTATGTTTTTAATAAATGTATTCCCCTTGGGGAAATGTTTGAATGTTTGTCAGACTATACAATTACTGTATGGGAATTACAAGTGTAGGACACACAATCCTTTACATTGGGCCAAGGTTTTAATGAGGCCTTCAGCACTAGATCACCAGGGTTCACGTGTTCTGTGCTGCTACAGACAGTCAATTTTTTGGAAAGCGTGTCTATGATCGACATGAAATATTTTTTAAAAATGTACCCCCCATGAGCAAATGCTTGTCAGGCCAGTCACTCCATTACAAGTCTCAGAGACCCACACCCCAACATTGGGCCTACTTCTTAACTCTGTCTCCTGCAATGTCTCTACTTTACCTGCCACTAGATGACCAGGGTGAACGTGCTCTGCACTGTTATAGGCCACTGAATTTTGGGCAAGGGGGCTGTGATGGCACTATTTGATTTAGTAAAGAAAGGACCGCACATTGGGGAATTGGGCATGACATTACATTGGGCCTACTTCTTAAGTCTGTCTCCTGCAATGTGTCCATTAACTGCCACTAGATCACCAGGGTGATTGTGCTCTCTACGGTGCATTTTGGGCAAGGGGGCTGTGATGGCACTATTTTATTTAGTAAAGAAAGGACCCCACATTGGGGATTTGGCCATTACATTACATTTGGCCTACTTCTTAATTCTGTCTCCTGCAATGTGTCCTTTAACTGCCACTAGATCACCAGGGTGATTGTGCTCTCTACGGTGCATTTTGGGCAAAGGGGCTGTGATGGCACTATTTTATTTAGTAAAAAAGGACCCCACATTGGGGAATTGTTTGTCAGCTCATGCCCTCCATTACAAGTCTCAGAGACCCACACCCCTACATTGGGCCTACTTCTTAACTCTGTTTGCTGCTATGTCTCTTCCTTATTCCGATGACATGACCTGGGTGAACGTGTTCTGTACTTTTATAGGCCTCAGAATTTTGCACAAGGGGGGCTATGATGGCAATAGTATATTTTTTAAAAAAGGTACCCCCATTGGTGAAGCCACATCCTTGTTGGCAAAGACTTCATAATATTTGTGCACCTTAAAGAGCTCAGTTGAAAAGCTCCTTTTTGTGTTGTCTGGTTGCTCACATTAGACACAATAAACTTCATATAAATTTGATAAAGCAATGCAGTTAGTTTGGCTCAGTAGTTCGTTACAAATATTTCTTTGTCAACTATATTAGTTTCTCTCCTTGAGAGCGATGACTTTGGCTGCCTAAAATGTACAGACGGCGAAAAAACAAATGGTGATTTGGAATCCAGATTAAAATACTGTATACCGAATGCTTTCAGACAATCACATAGCTGCATTTCTTGTAAAACATTTACAGAAGTGACAGACAATGCTCATAGTGACACAATCTTGAGAAATGTTTGTTTATTCACTTCACAAACAGTTCTAAGCCTCTATATGTTTGCTGTTTGTCATTGTAAAACAGTAAGGGTACCGTCTCACAGTGGCACTTTTGTCGCTACGACGGTACGATCCGTGACGTTCCAGCGATATCCATACGATATCGCTGTGTCTGACACGCAGCAGCGATCAGGGACCCTGCTGAGAATCGTACGTCGTAGCAGATCGTTTGGAACTTTCTTTCGTCGCTGGATCTCCCGCTGTCATCGTTGGATCGGTGTGTGTGACACCGATCCAACGATGCGTTTGCTTGTAACCAGGGTAAACATCAGGTTACTAAGCGCAGGGCCGCGCTTAGTAACCCGATGTTTACCCTGGTTACCATCGTAAAAGTAAAAAAAAAAAACAGTACATGCTCACATTCCGGTGTCCGTCAGGGTCCCTCGGTCTGCTTTCCGCTCTGACTGCCGGCCGGCCGGAAAGTAAGCAGAGCACAGCGGTGACGTCACCGCTGTGATCTGCTTTCACTTTACGGCGGCACTCAGTCAGAGCGGGAAGCAGACTGCGAGGGACCTGACGGACACCGGAATGTGAGTATGTACTGTTTTTTTTTTTTTACTTTTACGCTGGTAACCAGGGTAAACATCGGGTTACTAAGCGCGGCCCTGCGCTTAGTAACCCAATGTTTACCCTGGTTACCCGGGGACCTCGGCATCGTTGGTCGCTGGAGAGCGGTCTGTGTGACAGCTCCCCATCGACCACACAACGACTTTCCAACGATCACGGCCAGGTCGTATCGCTGGTCATGATCGTTGGAAAGTTGCAGAGTGTGACAGTACCTTAACATACACAAAAGTGTACGCACTCAGACTATTCAATCATACTATTCCTTGAATTTTGTAGTTTGCAATAAAATTGCTTTTGTATTGCAAGTATTAGCCTTATTTAAAGCTGTATCTGAACCTTAGTGTTAAAAACATGGCAAATAAAATTGCCAAATTCTCCTGTAAATAATTCTGTAAAGAGGGAACCATCATACCATTAAAAAATACGAGTGGATTTTCATGGGCCCATCCAGTGTGTGGGTTCCAAGGTGTAATGGGGTGCATATGACTATGCAGCAGGGCTGGTCTTGCTGCCAATGTGTAAAACAAAGGAGTATGGGAGTACAAAATGCATATTGTGAAGAGGATTTTCATGGGCCCATCCAGTATGTGGGTTCCGAGGTGTTATGGAGTGCATATGACTGACTATGCAGCAGGGCTGGCTTTGTTGCGAATGTGTAAAACAAAGGAGTACAGAGTACAAAATGCATATTGTGAAGTGGATTTTCAGGGGCCCATCCAGTATGTTGGTTCAAAGGCTTATTGGGGTGCATAGGCCAATGTGTATAACAAAGGAGTACGGAGTACTAACAGCTTAGTTTAGTTAACTGTTTCATAATGGCCCTTTAAGAAGAAAATTAGTCCCTCCTTCATAAATGAAACAAGATGGGTCTGCTTATGTGTCACACACCACATGGCCAGCTAGGGATGTTAAATGTTACAATGACATTTCCCAGTGAAAGCATTTGTAGTGGTTGAAAGCAATGTTAAAGTTGAAAAATGCTTCAAAAACACTGCGTCTGAACTAAGCCTAAGTGGAAGAGGAAATTTTCGGTCTGGTGTTAATTATTTGGCCTTGCAGGCAAGTCATTAACCTGCAAAGGATGTACCTTGACATATTTC
Organism: Ranitomeya variabilis; assembly: GCF_051348905.1. Taxonomy (NCBI): domain Eukaryota; kingdom Metazoa; phylum Chordata; class Amphibia; order Anura; family Dendrobatidae; genus Ranitomeya; species Ranitomeya variabilis. The sequence continues at coordinate 818,230,331 of NC_135232.1, read as the reverse complement.
CCAGCAAAATCCGTTGTGGTTTCATTTTAGTGTGTTTTTTGTTTCACTGGGAAAAATGGCATGAATCTAGGAAAAAAATGTTTACAGCTGTGAACTAGGAGTCAGGAATGCTTCCTGGGGCGATCCCCATGATGTCCCTGTGTCATTTGAGCAGTGTTTTCATCATTTTCAGATGTTTTTAGACCTTAAAAGGACCCCCGGGGGAAGGGGATTGCGGTAAAAATACTCGGGTCTCACATAGACTTACATTGGGCTTGTTGTTCTGGCCGAGTACCCGAGTATTCCAATCTGCTCGACCCGAGCAACGAGCACCCGAGCATTTTAGTGCTCGCTCATCACTAATATTTATACATTGTAATAAGATCATCTCTAAGCCTTCATTTTTCCAAACTAAATAACCCCAAATGTAATAACCTGTCTTGGTAATAATAATAATATAATCATAATAATCTTTATTTTTATATAGCGCTAACATATTACCCAGCGCTTTACAGACATTATCATCACTGTCCCCAATGGGGCTCACAATCTAAATTCCCTATCAGTATGTCTTGGTATTGCATACCCCCAATGCTCTAATATCCTTTGTCGCTCCTCTTTGAGATGCCTCCACCCAGTTCATCTTCATCATAAAGGCAAGTTTTCCACAATTTTTACGGCGTACTGTATATACTCGAGTATAAGCCGACCCGAGTATAAGCCGAGGCACCTAATTTTACCATAAAAACTGGGAAAACTTATTGACTCGAGTATAAGCCTGGTATGTATTGTCCCCTCATCCCCATCCTTGTATGCATGGCTCCTCAATCCCATCCTGGTATGTATGGCTTTTCATCCCCATCCTGGTATGCATGGCCTCCTCATCCCCATCCTTGTATGTATGGCCCCCTCATCCCTTTCCTGATATGCATGGCTCCTCATCCCTATTCTGGTATGCATGGCTCCTCATTCCCATCCTGGTATGCATGGCTCATCATCCCTATCCTTGTATGCATTGGTATTCTGGTATTGGTATTCTGGTATGCTCCCTCATATCGTCTTGTTCAGATGCCAGCAAGTGTCGGCAGCAGGGCGATCATGTGTGCCAGCTGCTAAAGAGAAATGAATATTCATTCCCTTGAGTGGCGTGAACACGTGATCACTCGGCCGCTGCCGGAAGCTGGCTGCTGCGACTATTGCTGCTGCTTCCCCTCTGTTTTCTCGGACCCTCACTCGAGTATAAGCTGAACGGGGCTTTTTCAGCACAAAAAATGTGCTGAAAAACTCGGCTTATACTCTAGTATATATTATTATTATTATTTATTTATATAGCACCATTAATTCCCTGGTGCTGTACAAGAGAAAGGGTTACATCAAAATACAAATATCACTTACAGTAAACAAAACTAACAATGACAGACTGGTACAGAGGGAAGAAGACCCTGCCCTTGCAGGCTTACATTCTACAGGATTATGGGGAAGGAGACAGTAGGTCGAGGGTTGCAGTAGCTCCAATGGTGTTGAGGTGGCCGTGTGGTCTTTACAGGCTGTAAGCTTCTTTGAAGAGGTGGGTTTTCAGGTTTCTTTTGAAGGATCCAAAAGTAGTGGATAACCGGATGTGTTGGGGCACTGAATTCCAGAGGATGGGTGATATTCTGGAGATGTCTTGGAGGTGATTGAGTGAGGAGCGAATAAGCATGGAGGAGAGGAGGAGGTCTTGGGAGGACCGGAGATTAAGTGAGGGAAGATATTGAGAGATTAGTGTGGAAATATACGGAGGAGAAAGGTTATGGATGGCTTTGTAGGTCAGTGTTAGTAATTTAAACTGGATACGCTGGGAAATTGGGAGCCAGTGAAGGGTTTTACAAAGAGGTGAAGCAGGAGTGTAGCAAGGAGAGAGATTAATTAGTCTGGCAGCAGAGTTAAGGATGGACTGGAGGGGTGCGAGAGTGTTAGAAGGTAGGCCACAGAGGAGTATGTTGCAGTGGTCGAGGCGGGAGATGATTAGGGCATGCACGAGCATTTTGGTAGAGTGTGGGTTGAGGAAAGGACGGATTCTGGAAAGTATATCTGGAAGTATACATGGTAATTGTGGACTAAACCATGTGTGAAGAATTGTTTTAGATCTCACTGCTGCTGTCATGTGTAAAAGTTTCCTTAAGCCAGGTTTACATTAATATGTTTCAGCATCTAAATATCGAAAAATTGCCCATATAAGACCAAAGAGGGTGAAATTGGTAAGTTGACTAGATTCAAAAGCATGGCTCTTTGTCCAAAAAGACTGTATTTCTGAGCAAAACCACATGCAGTTGTACAGGTCAGGTACAGGAAAAACAATTTGATGTAAGGCAAATACCCATCCTATGTCCTTTAATGGGGGTAATATGGGCCCAATGACAGAAATTGAGAAGCATTCTAAATATCGAGCTGAATGAAGAAACTTATGGCTATAATCAATTGATATTATACCATAAACATCCCATTTGGTTAGTGATGTTGTCTGGGCCACATGGTCTATTGATTTATTAGGGAGCTTATAATACCTTGATATTTAGCTTTTTAAGGTTTTAAATTGTGAAAGTAATGTCCTTATTTGTGTTTTCCACTCTGTGGAATAGTTAGGATGTGAGGACAATAATTGTCTGGTTTTCTGCCATGCTCTCCAGGTTGATATTAATAAAGGATTCATTCGGAAGTTATCAGGCAGTTGGGAAAATGGCAGGTCAAGTGCCGATGTGAGAGATATATGAGAGATGAACTGTTGGTCAATAGAATGATCTGTGAATATAGATGTAACATGCAGCCAGTCTCCGACCACTCTAAGGAGAGAAGCCAAATTATATTGTTTTATATTGGAGACATTTATACCATTATTTAGCCTAGGTTGAGATAGCATGTGAAACTAGATTTGAGGACATCCCACAAATAAGGGATTGATACAAATAATTGCTTTGCTTTAATTCTTTTGGCTTTAGGAATATGGGTAGAGATTGGAGTAGGTAAAGACATTTTTGAATTTCTATCATTTAAAGTAAATTTGCTCTACCTAAATAAGAAAGGGTATAATGGTGCTGTATCCTTAGAAACGATTCTAGTGAATGCAGGGATTAATATTAGCTGAATATAACTGTATGGAAGAGCTAGTGATTGCAACCCCTAAGTAGGTAAGAGAGTTTGTTTTCCAATTTATTTGTATATTTGTTTACTAATGTGGTTTACTGGGACCTGACGAGGAAAGCCTCTGACTTGTCCATGTCTAAAGTGCATACATTCAAGGCTCCCGCCCTCTTAAGATCAACTAGCAGATTCATTAAGGAATGTTTGGGGTTTGAAATCATTAGCATGATGTCATCTGAAAAAGCTGCAATCCAAAATTTTGGCTCACAAGTTTTAAAACCATGAAAACTTGAGGAGAATTGAAAATGGTAGCGCAATGGGTCGAGGGCTAAATTAAATAAAAGAGGAAATAGAGGGCAATCTTGGCAGGATTCTCTAAAGATATCGAAGTATGGGTTATAGAGGCCATTCACTGTTATCTAGGTCACCACCTCCTGTTAGTATATACTGTGTGAGAAGGTAACGCAAAGTAGCCCCAAAACAATGCTGTGAAAGTGTGGCATGAGGGAATGGCCAAAGGCCTTCTGTGCATGAAAAACCAACAACATTGAAGGCAGATGTGACTGATCCTGAGCTTATGCATCTGAGCATACAACATCTTTCGTTTATTTTTAGCAGCATGTCTACATCTAGTGAAGCCTTACTGAGCTGGTGTTAAGATAGTGTAGCTACTCAGTTGGGATAATAGGTAAATGTAAACACTGTGTGATGCCAACCAGGGTCGTGGGGTACTCGGAATAGGGTCGGACAGTTCTTTGGGGAAGTCACGGGACCTTGACCCGACTTTGTGGCCCTTGGCGTGCAATAAAAATGCAAGGGGGAAAGTTATATGAGATTGATTTGTGACGCCACCCGTGGTGTTCGGCAAGAGATGGACAACGCTGCGGTTCAGGTAAACTGGGGCGGTTGGTGATGCAGCAGAGATGGTACAGCTCTCCACGGGTAGAGTGGGCCCCAGGGCAGTTACAGGGTTAATGTGTTGATGGGAACTGTTGTAGTGCAGAGCAGGTGACGCAGTAAATAATTCTGAGGACACAGCAGGGTGCAGTTTTCTCACTTTACTCACGGTCTCCAGGTTACAATCACCAGCCGGGTGCTGTGTCCTCCGGGTCTGTGGTCCAGCCAGCTCTTGGGTAATTTGGGGTGCACTTTTCCGGTACCCCCTTCATGTGTACCTTTCCAAGACATCTCCCTCTGCACTGCCCCTTACACACAGTGCCCCAAGCCAGCAGCCTCAGGTCCTGTTAGTTGATGTCGTCTTGGTCCCCTTGACCCTATGTGGCTGCCTTTTTAGCGAATGTGTGTAGATTTGGCCGTGGCATATACAGACACCACAGCCTCCGCTTTGCTAGCTGAGTCCTATATTCTCTCCACTAGTCTGGGGCCGGTCCCCACTACGACCTGGTCCCTCCACCTGACTACGATCGGTGTCGATTCGGGTGCCACGGGTAGATTCTTCACTTCCCTGGCCCCTAGGACCCCTTCTCTCTGGAGCTCCTCTCAGACACCTCCGTTCTCCTCTCACTCCTCTCACAGACCAACTAACTAACTGATTACTCCTCCCGTTTCCATGGCAACACTTCACTCCCAACTCTACCTCATCCACCCACACCCTCTGCCTAGTTCCTCCTCCAGCCTGTAATGGGGCCCTCCCTTAATAGGTTCTGCCCAGATCCCCTGGCCTGGAGTGGTGTGGTGTTGGATGCTAGTATGTGGGTACCAGGTAGTGCCCCCTCCTTACCCAAGAGTGGGATACCACACCTCTGGCTGAGGTGCAGTACCTCTGTGGCGACTGAACCCTCAAGGGCACCACAACTGCAACTGACCCTGCCGGCATCTAATCAGACTAGAGATTCTGACCCCGCAGTCCTTAGTGGTTCCTGAGTGAACTGGAGACCGCCCTAACCACAGACTATTATATAAGAAAAACACAGCACTCCGTTGTTGAAATGCTGTTGGTGCACAAGTAGGGTATCCGGCCCGTAATCAATAGTCTACAAAAACTTGCCACTCAAAATTCAAAGAGCTCGCAGCAAACAGAAGCACTGACTCCTCTTACCGGACACACAGTACAGAACCCGGGCTAACATACCACGTGGACACTCAGTTCCCATATGCATCTAACCCAGGCAACAGGCATTTTTTATCTCCCACTGAGACAATATAATTAAGGAGATATCCACACCGCTGAAATAGTTTGTTCTGCAGAAGGTCCAAGTAAGGACCGAAAACGTTCAACTATTATTGTATGAATGAACCACTTTTATCTTTGAATTTTGAGTGCCAAGTTTTTGTAGACTACTAACCACAGACTAAACAATGGCAACTCAGACTATGCTGTCTAAAAGTCCATAAAGAGAGTCACGTTCCTTCTAAAGAACCAGAGGGCAGAGTAGAGTCTGAATTACTTACAAAAGGGAAAGTGTGCTGAAAAAAGGAAAGATCCCAGAGTGAGTAAAATAAACTACAAAATACAAAATAAAATATAAAGTACGTACTGTTAGAAAATATGTTGCCTACTTCCTAAAAGGAACCAGAAGCTAGGTGCAGAGAAAAGAACAGAAACAGCAAAGAAATAAACCCTAGTTGGAAATAAACTGACTGTTTTTTACAGCAGAAAGGCTGAACATTAAAATGAGAATATCACCAGCAGAAAATGCCATCAGAGGCATTATAAAGCCACACCTGAAAGGCAAAAGTGCAGAAAAATGAAAACACCTGTGCTAAACACAGACTGCAGACAGAATGGTAGAACCTAATGTTAGGGTTGGCGTAACGCACCGAGTAAATATATATTGAATAGTAGGTGCGTTCGCACCGTGCAGGAGAGAAATCTGCTGCTAGTAGATGGCGGTACGATATGGCGGTATAAGCGAACTCTGTTACTTCACAGAGACGCTAGAGAAAAGAGAACGCTGTGCCCTGTTAACCTCACAGGGGAACAGCTAACAAATAGAGTCAACAGTGGTCATGCAGTCAGCAAAGCTTACACACAACTCCTCACCGGAGGTGCCGGTATTCTAGGGGCTTATTTCAGCTGGACCCTGAATCCACTCACACAAAACTCCTCACCAGAGGTGACGGTATTCTAAGGGCTTATTACAGCCGAACCCTGAATCCACATGATTAAGACCACACTGGGGAAGAACACATAACTTTGGCCATGCGGCTTTTATAGCTGCAGCAACTTCAGGACCTTCCTAGAGGACCAACGGGAGTTGCTACAGTACCTGAGCAACTTCAGGACCTTCCTTGAGGACCAATGGTAGCTGCTGTAGTACCCGAGCATGTGACCCCTGACCTCCAATGAGAGTTCTTACCTTGGGCTTGCTCAGAAGGGGAAAAGCAGGACTTTGTCCCAGAGACGTCTGCTCACCGCTGACCAGTACTGGCTACAAAGGCTGAGCCTGGAAAGGCAGCAGTAACCATTGGCACATTATCAGGCTGAGTCAGACGCTGGGACCGATATCTCCACTGAGCAGGCTCCACTGTGGCTGGAGAAGAATGGGAGACCTCAGCGGAGATGGCCCGAGATTCCCCCTGTGCAGAGGCAGGAACTCAACCCCTAACACCTAAATACCTGAAAAAAAAGGTGTGTCTGCTGTGGCTCTACGGATAGAGATGCCAACCCCAAAGTCAAGCTGAAGGCTTCAAACCCAGGAGCATGACAGCTGGATTCAAGAGATTTGGTAGGCAGCTTTGAAGCTGAATTACAAGGATATGCCGGAAATTTCAAACATTGATTTAAGAAAGTAATGTGGCAGTAAGATTGAGGCAGACTGTGATACTGCACTGCAGCAGCACATTACACTTTGCAATTTTTTTTGTTTTGGTATGTTATTGTTGGGTCTTTGGATCTTGCAGGGCAAGTATGTTGTAGGTTTGTGTCTGGTCAACAGTGAACCTGGTGTATTGCCCCAATGATGATATTTGTTTCGGCTTTGTTTGTTTTGCCAATGGGCTTGACAACATAAGAACCTTTCCATTAACTATTTTGATTCTTGACATATCTGTTTTGTCTGCAGAGAGGGATGTGTTATATAAGAATGTAAAGAATTATTAAGCATATGAAATTGTTCCTTAAGGTTGCGTTTTATCAACTCTGTATAATTAATGATGTGACTCCTCATAACAGTTTTTGAGGTGGCCCATAGTAGAGGAGTTCCTTTTAAATGTAATATGTTATCAACTATGAAATGATTCCAGTGCATTTTAAGGTAGAAGCTATAATTTTCAGACTTAGAGAGGAAGGAAGGGAATCTCCAAAACTGAGATCATAATTGATGTGGGAGAGATTGGAGAGAGAGAGACTGGAACATGGTTTGAAATTATGGTGGGGTGTATTCCTTTGTGGCTGACTGCTGAAATAGATTTTCTGAGTTAAAGAGATAATCTATTTTTGAAAAAGAATCACGTGCTGAAGAGTAAAATGTATATTCTCTACTATGTCGGAGTCACCAGTTATAACAAAGGGACAATGTATTCAACATCTGGAAGAGGTGTTGTGTAGTCAATAGTGATTGAGTACCACAATTTGATCTGTCCATTTGTGGATCAATTGCAGAGTTTAAATAACCCCCTAGAATTATGTTCTAAGGGTTTCTCTTGTAGAATGGCTAGAAAATTAGGGAGAAAGGTAGGATTATTCTGATTAGGGCTCATTTCCACATGCGAGGCACACGTCCGTATCTCGCATGTGGAAACCAAGCTCTGGCGCCGGCACTTTGGAGCGGAGCTGTGCAGCTCCATGTGTTCCTATGCGGCCGCACGCTCCGCTCTGGAGTGCCGGCTCCACAGCTTGGTTTCCACATGTGAGATACGGACGTGTGCCTCGCATGTGGAAATGAGCCCTTAGGGGAATATCCATTTATTAACGTGTAATTGCGGTCAGCAATGTCCACAGATAACATAACAAATTTGCCACGAGGATCAACTGATTTGTCCTGAATTATGTAGGGAAGATCTTTATGAAATAGGATAGCCACCCCTCTAGTTTTTGAAGAATAATCTGTCGAGCAGCAGGCCCCAGCCAAGTGGCTTCCAGTGTGGAATTTTTCCCTTTCACCCAGTGTGTCTCTTGTAGGTAGATGATGTTAGGTGTAATGCATTTTTTAATCGTTAAGGGCCTTTCTACATTTAACATTGGTATTCAGGCCTGCTATGTTCCACAATATAAACTTAAGATTAGTGGAGGGTTTATAATGTTGTGAAATATTGGTGTTTAATATAATCATCTTCAATGTCTTGACAAAGGGTTTAATTTGCAATGGACAATTCATTCTGACAGAATTCTTTATCCCAGAAGACCTGAGCTTTGTTTAAAGTCTGCAAAGAAGGAGAGCTACCACTAGAAAACATATGAAAAGGAAGAATGTGCATAATCGAATGAATAAAGTAAAACATCACATGTGAACAGAAAATGAATAACCAGTAACTATCAGGCCATGTAGCTCTTAAAATTGAAGACAAAATCATGAAAGTCAGTCATGCTCTCCCACTGAAAATGATAATGGTCATCCTTCATTTGGCAACTGGAATTGGCCATGTGCATCTATTGGATCATCAAAGATGTGGGAGCAGCTATTGTCTTGGACTTTTAGTTTGGCCAGATATAACAGCTGGAACCTAGTGTCATATCATGAAGGTATCATGAAGGTATCGACAGATGGATGAGAAACCTTTAACCCATTATCTACCAATGTCCTTTTTTAGGGACGCCTAGTCTTTAGCTTCTAGCAACTAAGATTTTATCATTTTTATAATTAGGTCCAATTTTTTGTGTTGTGTTTGTAAAATGAATTTTCAAAATAGGACATCATGCCATTGTCATTTTTAAATGAATATTGGGACACCCTTTTCTGAAAAATCCGTACTTGTAAAAATTTTAATTTGGCAAGTAATGGGTTAAGCTTTTGAGTAACCAAGAAAGAAAAGTCCTGAAAGATGAGGATACATTTGTGTTTAAATGTTAGTGAGTTCATCCAACAGTATGCTCTCAAATTTGTTCTTTAATGGACCAGTTTGGGAATCTAATGATGATCGGACGTGGACTACTTCTTCCTTTTTCCCTAAGAGAATCTATATAATAGTGTCTCTCAACCATCAGTGAGGTCAGATAGGAAGTTGCAAAGTTTGTATTAGATCAGTAGTGAGAATTGTGGTTAGATTACCTCCAAAAATATTTCCTGGGACTCCTATGAATCGGATTTTATTCCTCCTTTCTCTATTTTCTAGGTCCTCCAACTTGCCACAGATTTTGTACCATTTTTGTATTTATAAAGGATACAAAGCTTGTCACTACTGTGTGCTATTATACAGGCTACTGTATAACTTCTGTTAGCACCAGCTTTCCAATGGCCATGTAAGTTGAGGTCACTTGGACATTACTAAGGTTGTGTTTATGTTAAAGAGTTTGAAAAGAGTTCAGTAGAAGCCTAACAGTGTTACATGTGTCTTTTCTGGGCAATTGAAGGCTATACAACATTGCAATTTGTAGCAAATCGATTAACTGCCAATTTTATTTTTTATAAAAATTCAACAAAGCTAGCTAGTCAAATTTGAAAAGATTCACTCATCTCTACTAATTATGTTTAATAACCAATAACAATTTCCTTGTTTATTTATATTTGTCCTATGCTTTTTATGGTGGCATCAAGAGCTGGATTTGAGGTCCCTCTAATATTGTAGATTGAGCACTGCTGTGTATTTGCCAACAAACGACAATCATGAAAGTAAGTTGAGAAATAGTTTGGCAGTATATCATCTCTCTGGCTTATTAAACCTGTTCACTTCTCATTAATTAGTCAAAGCTGACATCATATAAACTCATTTGCAAAGCTTTGAGCTCCCGCCATCTGTATGCCACTGATTATAACACCTTAAATTAATTTACATGATTCAAGAGGAGTTTACTCTTTGACCTTATTCCACTCTCTAAGACATGTTAAAACCATTTATATCAAATTTACATGTAGTAATAAAATGCTAATTAGTAATAAAATGCAGTTTTACTTTTAAATGTGATATTTTAAGGAAAGTTAAGGACATTTTATCTCTGACTGGTATAAATGTTGGGTTTTAACATGCTAAAAATGGATTGTATACTAGCACCCATTTTAAATGTCAGAATATTTTGCATGTTAAATAGGAGATTTCACATTAGCTTGCCACGAAAGTCCATGAATTGCTTTGATGTAGGCCAGTTAACCATATACTATATTTTACTTCTAAATAATTTTTTTATGTCCACATTTTAATTATTCTTTAGTATATTTTTTTGCAGTCAAAACTAAATAACTATCTGTTACTAGGAATCCTTTATGATAAAGGAAATGAGTACCTGTATTGTATGAGCTTTAGCAATCAAAAAAGGTCAGCATATGCAGATACTGTTAGTTTGGAACGACAGACACCAGAATTGGAATGATAGACATCAGAATGACCATTTACTTAATATTTAATCAAACCTTTCTCTTCTGCTAGAAGATGATACAGCACCAAATAGTGTTCCTTGTTTGAATTAAAGGGAATCTGTTGGCCTAATGCATATTGATCTGTATGTATTGCAACAACTATTGTTTGTTTAATATGATGTGATTTTTATGTCTGCATGCATATTGTTCATCTGTTAACAAAGTTTAAAAAAAAAAAAAGGAGTCCTCATGTACAGACAGGATGCTCCTCCTCCTCCTTCCCTGTGAGCACATTTCTTGTGTGTGGAATTGAAACTGAAAGTAACAGCATATCTCTCTCTCAGAAACCAGATTGATCCTGTTCTCATGTTGTATGCTGAATGTTCTTAGTTCTTAATAAATGAACATTCTCTGTTGCTCGTTGTGGACATCACGCTGATTAACCCGCTGCTAACAGAATCGCATGCCACGGCGATTAGGGATCAGCTGACTCCGCACAGTCTGAAGAAGGCGGAGGGAGATGAGTGAGAGGCTTAGATATGCACTGCGCATGCCCAGGAATCCCAGACCCGCCGTATGAATAAATCAGAAGACACTGCGGGGCGTGATCTCGGGCAGGGTGGCCGCACAGGCGCAGTCAGCTAGACTGCAAATGAGGACAGAGGACGGGCAGCGCTCACTGCACATGCCCAAGGGTTAACAACACAGCGCAGGCTCCGGGACAGATTCAAACAACGCTGAGGAGGCGACGCCTGGCACGCACAGGCCCGGAGTGACAGCTGTGCTGCGTCTGATTAGGAAGGAAAGACTCGCCTCCCTGGTGATTTCAGGGTATGAGGGGGCACATTTTATAAGCGTTTATTTCAGCGTGTGCAGGCATCATAACTAAAAGAGCCACCTTGTCAGACTGCAGCATTTGTGCTGCACAAGGTGGCTCTTTTAGTTACAAACGCCTGAGGGGGGTGACAGGTTCCCTTTAAGATAATGGGAATTGGGTGAATTTAGAGGAATAAAAAGTAGCATGCAACCTTTTGGTTTTCTAATGATTGCTATCCGTTGTTCACATTTGCATTTTGATCTTAGAAAGCAGGGGCCCCTGGTTATTTGCTATGTAATGCATACCACTTAATACCCAAAAGCAAAATGAGTAGTTCTTTCAATTCAGAACATTGTAATGCATGATATTCAAACATGGTTTATCTGCAATGTTCCATCATATGCTTTTCCTGCTCATGATTAAGTCGTATTATTTTGTAAGGTGTATCTTTCTTATAGTGATACTCGATTTTATCCACAAGAAATTGTGTATGTTTTGTAGTGTGGTTAATGGTCACATAGTCAACCTGTAGTATTTTCTCTAGTACATGAAAGCACTAAGAGGTTGGTTTGTTGCATCTGGGACCAGGTTGCGGGTAGCTGTGAGAGATGGGCGGGTCTGGCTACCCACATACCTCACCTCTGGGTGGTTAAAAACCTTTATCATGGAGGCTGTTGTTTGGCACATGGTCTGTATGTTGGGAGGGAGAAGGCCTCCTCTGTGTGATTGGCTCCAGATTGAGCTTGAATACTGGACGCTACCCCAGCCTGTGTGCCCACAGGCCTGGCGGAGCAGAGCCCTGCTATGGACATTTGTATATTGTTTGACTGATCTGAAGGCTGCTTTTTTTCTGTTTTACTTCTGGGTTTATGAAGCAATAAACCCACATGAACGTTTAATGGAACAAGCCTCATATCTTCCTCCTGATGCACCCAAGTGAGTAAAACCCCTACAATTGGTGTTAGATGTGGCAGCATTCCAAGCAGAGAAGTGCGACTGCTACAGGAAGGACTGCATTTCCTGGGTTAAGTCTGTCGCAAGCCAGCAAGCATCACCAGAAAAAATGTAGCCCTGCTGAAACACCTGGTCCAGTCGCAGCAGCCCCAGCAGGAGACCAACAGGCTGTTGTTACAGCAGATACAGCAGAGCCAGCAGGAACAACAGCAGCAGATGCAGATTCTGGCAACTGCCATCCAGGGCAGGATGAGCACCCCAACCCCAATTTCGACTGATGATGCCTACGTCCGGAAGGCGGTAAGATGGAATTTGCAGAAAATTACCCCTGGGGTCATGTTGAGGCCTTCCTGACGGTGTTTGAAAGGGTCACTGAGAGGGAGAAACTTCCACCAGAGCAGTGGGCAGAGGTACTGGCGCCATACTTGACGGGAGAACCCCAGAATATGTACTATGATTTAGCATTGGGGGACACCAAAGAGCATGACAAGCTAAAAACTGAGATTCTCACGTGCTTGGGGGTGACAATGACTATCAGTTCACCGCAGGGCATATCACCATGACAAACCACCTCACTCCCCAATGATTGACCTGTTGCACCTAGTCCAGAAGTGGCTGCAGCCAGATTCCTCTGCGACTGCGCAGATGGTAGAACGGGCTGTGATGAACCGGTTTGTGCACTCACTGCTGAAGCCCATACAGACTTGGGTTGCCCAGTATGATCCCAGAAATGCCCATGAACTGGTCAGAGTGGTCGAGACATACTGGGAGGTTGAAGGTTACTTGGGAATACAGCGCACTCCATACTGGGGGTTCCAACATGGGGCGGAGGCCCAAAAGGGGTGGGGTGTCCAAGGTCCAAAGCTCCACCTACGGGTGATATTTTTGCTGGAGGTGCTATGGCCCAGGTCATATAGCCACCCGTTATCTCCTAACCCTGACCAGATAGACTGCACCATAAGTCACCGATGTTCATATCATGCATATACGACTGGCAGTGTGAAATGTCACCCATGAAGGTGTAGCTAAGCATTTATTTTTATGGTAGATCCTATTCTGACATATTAACTGTACACTTTTGTGATTTATGCTTTTCTCAAGGTCAAGATACAACAAATTTATGAAATGAACTAAAGCATTTTCATTCCTGATACATAGTCATGGTTATTAAATAAAATGTCATACAAATATCAATACACAGTCTTGCTATTCTCTAAATATTCCTGGTTTCAACATAAGCTAGACTTCCTTTTTGCTAGTGAGAACCTTCCACATACATTTTAATGAGATTTCCTTTCTTATTTTAAAGAGAATCCATAAAATATAAAACTTTGAAGTGAAATATTATTATTATACTTGATCGAGATGGAATATACATTATCTGGGGAATAGTCCTAAATTTTATTATCTCTAAGGATAAAGTAATGCCATTTACAATTGTGCATGATGTCCAGGTTCCTTGTCATTTTCTCTGTGCTATTTATAACCTTTTACATTATAAGCATTTTACATTAATGCTCAATATTTTTAATATAATTTGTCCTCCCTACCCAAGGGAACTTGCTTTTTTCCTACCTACTGAAAATTTACAAGTTGTCATAAAGCCAACTTTCAATATGCCATTTTTTAACCAGGTTTATTTTTAAGGAAAATGCAAGACTGAACCAAAATAGAGGAGAAATATTGATTAAACTTCTATATTCCTCCCCTCTTTTAAATCCATTTCTAGTTGTGGCCTCATAGAAGCAAAACACAAGAACTGCTTCTATTGGTGATGATAATCTACCCAATCGGAAAAAATTTGGAAATTCGACTTTTGAAAGTTTTTAACTCCTTCACAATTACTAAAAATAAATAAATGTCAGAGCTTGCTGGTGTCATGATCCAGGTCAGGGTTTGCTTTCTGCTCCCCGACCTGGTCAGGCAGGGGTTAGCCTTCTATGCTTGACTTCTGACCTGCCCATCTGTCTTCCGTTCCTGTTTTGGATTGTTCCCTCTGGCTCTGATATTTGGCGCGTTTCCGGCTGTGTTTTTGTCTCGTCCTCTTCTTACCATGCTCCTGACCAGCTTTTTGACCTCTGGCTTGCTTCAGATCTTGCTCCTACCTTCTCCTCTAGCACTGTGTTCCCGGCTTTTGCTTATTTGGCTTGTACGTCCTCTCTGCTACCCCCTAACGGAGTTTGCCCAGCTCTACAGGTCTTCGCTTGAGGTGAGCTCCTGTTTCCTCCATTCCTTGTCCCCTAGTGGTTGTCCCTGTATTGCTCGACAGCTGGGCTTTGGGCAGTGCCGATGTTTCTCTACAGTTGGCAGTCTTGCAGCACTCAGAATTCCCAGAGTCTTGAAAAGCACTAGCTCTCACCTGTGACTTCAACAGGACCTGATTAGCTCCTGATTATGTTATCCCAGTGGTATCTTCTACAGTAGATGCTGTGATCAATAGCGATCGCAGCATTTGGAAGTTTGTGAGACAGAGTGGACTCCTTCTCTCACTCCTGCGATGTGATCTCAGAGGAGCCAAGGGTTGTCATAACATCTAGAGGTTAAATGACCCCCGGGTCAGCCAGCTACAGTGTCCTGTTAGACTTAGCCAGTAGCAGGGTCTAACAGGTGTTCTGGCAGTGCAAAATTGACAGTTCTCATGCATTGCAATACATACGTATTACAATGCATGATAACTTTTATTTGTCTGACTGTGGTTAACGTCCCAAAACTTCACAAAATAAATAAAAAAAAATATTAAACCAATAAGTGTTAGGCACTGGGATTCTCCCACTGCATGGGGTAGTTCCCAAACCTTGTCTGCCTCTGTGATCTCCCATTCTACTTTGGCCGCAGTGGGAGCTGCTCAGCAAAGACATCGGTCTCAGCATCTTGCCCAGACTCATGCTGTTTGCTTGGTTACTGCTGGATCTCCAGCCAAAGCTATAGTAAATAGCAATAGGCAGCGGTGAGCAGGCGTTCCAGAGGCTAAGTCCAGAAATCACCCTACTGAGCATGCTCGTGAGGTGGCGACCTCCCATTGGTCGGTCGTGAGCTGCTCAGGTGACGTGGCAGCTCCAGATTGATCCACGAGTAAGGTCCTGTCTGACTGGACTTGAACAGGAACGTATAAAAGGTAAGATCATTTAAGTTTTATGAGTATGTGGAACTTAACGGCAGTGTGGACTTGTCTGCGTGTGCTCAGGGCAGGCGTATAGCCTTTACAATTCCGGCACCTCCGGAGAGGAGTTCTAGGAGTTCTTGTGCGTGCACATGCTGTGTTTGTGTCCACTACCTGCTCCCTTGCCCCAGTGAGGGTAGCGTTCTACTGTGAAGTTAACAGAGTTCATGTTTAGCACCATACCTGCTCTGTTACTGTATGCGAGTGACACAGCTTTACTGCAGAGCATCTTTTCTGTTGCTGTGTGCGATTGACACAGCCTCTTGTGCTATACACTGAGTGAAATTTAACTCAGTGCGGGCTAACTATCGCTCGCTGTGTTGCTCCACCATTGTTCATATTAGCTGCAGTTTTCCATTTCTGCACGGTGGACCCTGGGTTTCGATTGCACTTCATCGTAATTTATATTTAGTGCGATCCGCCAACCCTAACAATAAGTACATATATCTATGTAAAACCAAAGAAATAGAAAAATAGAACAGCACATTCAGCATGGAAAGGTGCAATAGAGCTTCCACAGGCATATATCAAACCTTGCATGTAGTAGTCCAATAAAGGAAGCAGCACACCACTGTCTGTGAATAAGGAGCTGTTTTATTTAGCCGATGATGGCGATGTTTCGGTTCAGTGTAGTGAACCTTTTTCAAGCTTTTTTCACTGCTTGAAAAAGGTTCGCTACACTGAACCGAAACGTCGCCATCATCGGCTAAATAAAACAGCTCCATATGTAAAACCAAAAATATGTAAAAAAAATAAAAAAAAAGTACACATATGTTGTATCGCCATGTCTGGAACAACCTGATCTATAAAATCGCAACACCAGTTAACCCCTTCAGTGAACACCGTAAAATAAAATAAAGCGCAATAACAAAACGTGGCAAAAACTATGCTTTTTCATCATAAAGCCAAGCAAAAAATTGAATAAAATGTGGTAAAAAAGACAAGACACTCAGGTCCACCATTTTTTAACAGAAATATAGGGGGTTGCCACATTAGTGGTGGTACAAAGGCTCTGAAAAAGCAGTATTGCTCACCCTCCCAAAAAATAAATAAAATCAAGCAAATTCTGGACCCCCAAATCCAAATGCTCCCCTCCCCACTAAGCCACACAGTGTGACTAAACCACATTTAGCATTCACATGTTTGGCATTTCTGTAGTGATGAGAGCCTTCATAATTTAAAGGGAACCCTCAAAATCGATGGTGAGGAAAGCTCGCCGTCATCAGAGGCTTATTTACAGCATTCTGTAATGCTGTAGATAAGCCCCCAATGTTACCTGAAAGAGGAGAAAAGGACATTAGATTATACTCACCCAGGGGCGGTCCCGCTGCGGTCTGGTCCGATTGGTGTCTCAGGTCCAGTCCGGAGCCTCCCATCTTCATTCCATGACGTCCTCTTCTGATCTTCACACCCTTTGTCTGCCCTGTTGAGGGCAGAGCAAAGTACTGCAGTGCGCAGGCGCCGGGCCTCTCTGACCTGTCCCAGCACCTGCGCACTGCAGTGCTTTGCTCTGCCCTCAACAGGGCAGACAAGGTACGCCTGCGCCGCAGACGCGGCATTGAGACCAGAAGAGGATGTCATGAAATGAAGATGGGAGGCTTCGGACCGGACCTGGGACACCCATCGGACCCGGACCGCAGCGGGACCGCCCCTGGGTGAGTATAGTCTAACGTCTTTTTCTCCTCTTTCAGGTAACATCGGTGCTTATCTACAGCATTACAGAATGCTGTAGATAAGCCCCTGATGACGGTGAGCTTACATCACCATCGAGTTTGGGGGTGACAGGTTCCCTTTAAGGGGTGCGTGTCGCTAAAAGGAAGAGTTGCGCAAAATGTATGGACACTACAATGTGCTGGGCATTGTATTAGCAGAATAGCCATTTTCACTAAGCAACACTTATTGCTGCTTGTTTCTGGAAAACACTCATGTAGTCAAAATCGTCACTACACCTGTACATAAATTCCCAAGGGGGTGCAATTACCAAAATGGGGTCACTTAGGGGGGTTTCTACTCTTCTGGCACTTAGTGGAGTTCGCAAACTATTCTACAAAAATTTGTTCACTGAGAGTCCTCTAGAATCTTGTCGTGTGGCTATGGAGTACTATGGAGTCATATATAGGATATTGCCACATTGTGTGACAAGTTTTGGTGCCATGTTTACTCATTTGTGAAATTGTAAAATCTGGAGCTAGAACAAGTTTTGTGTGGTGAAAAAGCAATAATTTTTTTTCACTGTCCAATGGTATAAAATTCTTCTGTACATAGTTGTCTAGAGTGGTTTGATCCCACCAAATGTGAGTTTCAGTAAATGATAGTATCTCCATCTCATGGATAATGTCTAATAAATCAGGTGGTGTGTGTTAGGTTCCTGCACAGGGGGAATCTCGAACCATGTCCGCTGCGGTCTCCTATTCTTCTCCAGCCGCAGTTGAGACTGCTCAGCAGAGACGTCAGTCCCAGTGTCTGTCTCAAGCTGATACTATGGGGCTGGTTACTGCTGTCCTTCCAGGCTCAGACATCGTAACCAGTACTGATCAGTGGCGAGCAGGCACTCCTGGGACTAAGTCCTGCTTTTCTTCTTCTGCGCATGCCCAAGGGATGACTTCTCACTGGAGGTCGGGGGTCACATGCTCAGGTCCTGTAGCAGCTCCTATTGGACCACTAGGAAGGTCCTGGAGAACTTCTGCTATAAAATAGTGTGTGTGTGTGTGTGTGTGTGTGTGTGTGCGTGCGTGCGTGTGTGTGTTCCAAATCATACCCATCCCTAGTGTTGATGACTGCTCGTGAATGTTGGAGTTATCCAGCACCAGGCACAATCTATAGCATCTATCTGCAGCGTTAGCCAGTGCAGCACCGTGTGCAACCAGTGTGCTTACCTGTCCCTACTTGGGCAGTTAGTGGTGTTCACCAAAGCGGTGCTGCGCACACCCAGTGCGCTAAATCTATTTTGTGTTTTCCCTGGCACCGCAGGGACTCTAACCCTGTGTCTTAGGGCAGAGTTCTGTGACTCAATACTTGCGTTTCCTCTGCGGTATTGCGGACCTGTGACACAACAGGGTTTGCTTCATTCTTACCGGGTGTAGCTAACCCATGTGTGTTTTCATTATACTGCCATTTATTGTTCACCCCTGCATGGTGGACCCCGGGCTGTAAACGCACCTTATTCCATCTTTATAATTATTTGGTGTGTTCCGCCATTCCTAACATTATACTAGCGCCAGTGTCTGGCTCGTAATGGTGGACGAACAGTAACTGCAGCGGCACATCCAGCAGCTGGAGGGCAGGTTGGCAGCTCTCGAGCACACAACCTCAGCTGTGGATGTTACAGCAGTAGCTGTTCAGGCTGCTAGCGTGGCTGCAGCTAGTTTGTCCACTGCCCCCCTGTTCTGACCTTATCCCACCTCCCATTGCCAGATAAGTTAAATGGAGACAGTAAGCTGTGTAGGGGATTCGTGAGCCAGTGTGCAATACACCTCGAGCTCCTGGCTGCATGTTTTCTGACAGAGCGGGCAAAGGTGGGTTTCATTATATCCCTCCTGTCGGACAGGGCGTTGGAGTGGGCTACGCCACTGTGGAAGCACGACGATCATATGGTGCAGAGTGCTCTGTGCTTCCTGAGCACTCTGAAACAGGTCTTTTTAGGACCTCGAGTCACCCATGATATGGCGCTCCAACTGCTGGCATTGACACAGGGCTCGTCCATAGTTAGCCATTTCGCTGTCCACTTCCGGACTTTAGCAGCAGAGCTGGAGTGGTCAGATAAAGCCCTCATCCCAGTATTTTGGAAGGGGCTGGCTGACCATGTGAAGGACGCTTTGGCCACCAGAGAGATTCCCGCCACACTGGAGGAGCTAATAGCTGTATAAACTCGCTTCAACCTTCATTTTAATGAGTGAAGGTTGGAGCGAGTCCAGTGTAGGCAAAGGTTTTGGCTGACTCCCACCTTCGCCAAATCTCTGGAATCTCCGGTCCAGGTGTCCAAGCCACGTGAGGCCATGGAGGTGTCACGAGCAGGATCTAAGTCCCGGACCGCTCGTGCACTCAAGGTCTGTCATGTCTGCCAGCAGTCAGGACATCTTGCCTCCAGATGTTCCCAGCGGTCAGGAAAACGTCAGTGTCTAGTGGGTGTAGGAGGAGGTACACTAGACATGGCGACGTTTACCTCCAAACTGTCCTTCAAAGGGACAATCACCTTAGGCCCATCAACTCTTACAGTTGAGCTTTGTGTGGATTCCGGGGTGGAGGGGAATTTTATGTCCTCTGCCTTCGCCCAACGCCACGCTATACCCCTGGTGATGCTCACCAAGTTGGGGACTGTACGAGTGGTGAATGGGTCTACTCTGCCCTCACAAATAACACACCGGACCATCCCATTTACTTTATCCATGTCTCCATCCCATCTGGAGATTATCTCCCTGCTAGTCAATTCTGAGGGAATTGATGAGGTCCTCTTAGGGATACCATGGCTACGCTACCACTCTCCTCATATACAGTGGTCCTCAGGGAGAACTCTGAGATGAAGTAAATCTTGTGAGGGTAGATGTCTGAGGGAGTGCGTTCAGGTTGCTACTACTGAAGTACCCGCAGATCTTTCCTCTCTCCCCAAGCACTAGTGGCCCTATGCAGACGTGTTCTCCAAGAGGGCTGCGGAGACCCTTCCACCCCACCAGCCCCTATGACTATCCTATTGTTCTTTTGCCTGGTGCAGAGCCTCCCCAGGGTTGAGTCTATCCCCTATCTCTCCCAGAGATGGAGGCGATGACCAAATACATCTGGGAGAATCTGGCAAGAGGATTCATTAGGAAGTCAGTGTCACCTGCAGGGACAGGGTTCTTCTTCATACAGAAGAAGAATGGAGCACTACGTCTATGCTTAGATTACAGGGGTCTTAATGCCATCACCGTTAAGAACAAATACCCTCTGCCTCTGATATCTGAGCTATTCGATAGGTTGCGGGGAGCGAGGGTATTTACTAAGCTTGATCTCTGGGGTGCTTACAACCTGATTCGCATCTGTGAGGGGGACGAATGGAAGACGGCACTTAACACCAGGGATGGGCATTATGAATACCTGGTGATGCCCTTCAGGCTCTGTAATGCTCCTGCCATTTCCCAATACTTTGTGAATGATATCTTCCGGGAAATGCTCACTACCTCGGTCGCAGTCTATCTGGATGATATTCTCATCTACTCTCCAGATATACTCCCACCGGAGAGATGTTTTCAAAGTCTTCGACCTCCTAGGGGACCTTCTTGTTACAGAAACAATCTCTGACTGGGCGCATATACTGGCAGATATTACAATCTCCTCATGGAAAGGAACCCCTGAGTGAGATACCCCGATTTAATCTGACACACGGTCTAGTGTAATGACTTCTAGTAAGGATATCTCTCAGGTTCGGCGCTCTCCTGGCAGTGATCAAAGGCCGTTCACTGACAACTTGTGATGTCGCTAGATCAGTGGTAAGAATTCCCCAGTGTTTCTGTAGAATATTTCTTACCTTCGACCAGTGGGTGTTATATCCCGTGATAAAACGGACAGATTTGTCTGGTGGTTTCTTTTTTGGTTCCAACAAGGAAACCTGCGTCTGACAATTGGCTCTCTGATAAGCTTGAGCAACACATCTTTTAGGGTAGGACCTTCCTTTAAACCTCCTAGTCAGATCCTGTGCTTCTTTTTGAAAGTCTTCATCCCTTGTACAATTCCTCCTCGTTCTCAGGAATTGTCCAGTGGGAACTCTGTTGTGAATTTGGTTTCTGGGCTCCCCCGGTGGTTACTGGTGGTACTGAACTTGTGTGCTTCATCTCCTCTGTTCACCTGTTTTCATCAGGATGTGGGAGTTTCTATTTAGCCTTGCTCCTCAGTCATTTCTATGCCGGCCATCAATGTTACCAGAAGCCTTTCTGTTGCATGTTCCTGCTCCTAGACTACTATCAGCTAAGTTGGACTTGTAGTCCTAAGATTGTTTTTGCATTTTTGTTCCAGTTCTCTGTGTTTGAATATTTCTGAGGCTGGAAGCTCTTGTGAGCTGAAATTGCCACTCTGGTGTCATGAGTTGATATTAGAGTCTTAAAGTAATTTCAGGATGGTGTTTTGAAAGGGTTTTCAGCTGACTGTGAAGTTCCCTTTTCTGTCTTCCTACTATCTAGTAAGCGGACCTCAATTTGCTAAACCTATCTTCATACTTCGTATGTCAATTTCCTCTAAAATCACCGACAATATATGTGGGGGCTACTGTCTGCCGTTTGGGGAAAATTTCTCTAGAGGTAAGCCAGGTCTGTATTTTCCTCTGCTAGGGTCAGTCAGTCCTCCAGCTGGCGCTGGGCGTCTAGGGATAAAACGTAGGCACGCTACCCGGCCACTGTTAGTTGTGCGGTAGGTTTAGCTCACAGTCAGCTCGAGTTCCCATCTTCCAAGAGCTAGTCCTTTTGTATGCTTTACTACGGTCTCTTGCCATTGAGAACCATGACAGTTTGGCCGGCCAAGGGTTAAAATAATTGGCAGAAGAAAGGAGAGAAAAGAAGTCTGCAGAGAATATTTTTTTTTTTTTTTCTCTGAGTTTGCTCATTAGTTGATTCACTTGCATCTCTGCTTACTGCAGCCTTCGTCTCTCTCTCATTCTAATCCTTGAATGGTTCTGATTTCACCTGATTAAAATGGATTCTCAGAGTTTAGCTACAGGTTTGAATAATCTCGCTATGAAGGTTCAAAGTTTACAGGATTTTGTAATTCATGCTCCTATATCTGAACCTAGAATTCCTTTACCTGAATTTTTCTCCGGGGATAGATCTCGCTTCCAGAATTTCAAACATAATTGTAAATTATTTTTGTCTCTGAGATCTCGCTCCGCTGGAGATCCTGCACAGCAGGTCAGGATTGTAATTTCCTTGCTCCGGGGCGACCCTCAGGATTGGGCATTTGCTTTGGCACCAGGGGATCCTGCGTTGCTCAATGTGGATGCGTTTTTCCTGGCTTTGGGGTTGCTTTATGAGGAACCTCATTTAGAGATTCAGGCTGAAAAAGCCTTGATGGCCCTGTCTCAAGGGCAAGATGAGGCTGAAATATACTGCCAAAAATTTCGTAAGTGGTCTGTGCTTACTCAGTGGAATGAGTGCGCCCTGGCGGCGAATTTCAGAGAGGGTCTCTCTGATGCCATTAAAGATGTTATGGTGGGGTTCCCTGTGCCTACAGGTCTGAATGAGTCCATGACAATGGCTATTCAGATTGATCGGCGTTTGCGGGAGCGCAAACCTGTGCACCATTTGGCGGTGTCTACTGAGAAGGCGCCAGAGATTATGCAATGTGATAGAATTCTGTCCAGAAGCGAACGACAGAATTTTAGGCGAAAAAATGGGTTATGCTTCTATTGTGGTGATTCAACTCATGTTATATCAGCATGCTCTAAACGTACTAAGAAGATTGATAAGTCTGTTTCAATTGGCACTTTACAGTCTAAGTTTATTCTATCTGTGACCCTGATTTGCTCTTTATCGTCTATTACCGCGGACGCCTATGTCGACTCTGGCGCCGCTTTGAGTCTTATGGATTGGTCCTTTGCCAAACGCTGTGGGTTTAATTTAGAGCCTCTGGAAGTTCCTATACCTCTGAAGGGTATTGACTCCACGCCATTGGCTAGTAATAAACCACAATACTGGACACAAGTAACTATGCGTATTAATCCGGATCACCAGGAGATTATTCGCTTCCTTGTGTTGTATAATCTACATGATGTGTTGGTGCTTGGATTGCCATGGCTGCAATCTCATAACCCAGTCCTCGACTGGAAAGCAATGTCTGTGTTAAGCTGGGGATATCAGGGGACTCATGGGGACGTACCTTTGGTTTCCATTTCGTCATCTATTCCCTCTGAGATTCCGGAATTTTTATCTGATTATTGTGATGTTTTTGAGGAGCCTAAACTTGGTTCACTACCTCCGCACAGAGATTGCGATTGTACTATAGATCTGATTCCGGGCAGTAAGTTTCCAAAGGGTCGTTTATTTAATCTATCTGTGCCTGAACATGCTGCTATGCGGGAATATATTAAGGAGTCCTTGAAAAAGGGACATATTCGTCCTTCGTCATCTCCCTTAGGAGCCGGTTTTTTCTTTGTATCTAAAAAAGATGGCTCTTTGAGGCCGTGTATTGATTATCGGCTTTTGAATAAAATCACGGTTAAATATCAGTATCCTTTGCCACTGCTTACTGATTTGTTTGCTTGAATAAAGGGGGCCAAGTGGTTCTCTAAGATTGATCTTCGTGGGGCGTATAATTTAGTGCGAATTAAGCAGGGGGATGAGTGGAAAACCGCATTTAATACGCCTGAGGGCCATTTTGAGTATTTAGTAATGCCTTTTGGTCTTTCAAATGCCCCTTCAGTCTTTCAGTCTTTTATGCATGACATTTTCCGTGAATATTTGGATAAATTTATGATTGTGTATCTGGATGATATTTTGATTTTTTCGGATGACTGGGACTCTCATGTCCAACAGGTCAGGAGGGTTTTTCAGGTTTTGCGCTCTAATTCCTTGTGTGTAAAGGGTTCTAAGTGTGTTTTTGGGGTTCAAAAGATTTCGTTTTTGGGGTACATTTTTTCCCCCTCTTCCATTGAGATGGACCCTGTCAAGGTTCAGGCTATTTGTGATTGGACGCAACCCTCTTCTCTTAAGAGCCTTCAGAAGTTTTTGGGCTTTGCTAATTTTTATCGTCGATTTATAACTGGTTTTTCTGATGTTGCTAAGCCGTTGACTGATTTGACTAAGAAGGGTGCTGATGTTGCTGATTGGTCCCCTGCTGCTGTGGAGGCCTTTCGGGAGCTTAAGCGCCGCTTTTCTTCCGCCCCTGTATTGCGTCAGCCTGATGTTACTCTTCCTTTTCAGGTTGAGGTCGACGCTTCAGAAATCGGAGCTGGGGCGGTTTTGTCGCAGAAAAGTTCCGACTGCTCCGTGATGAGACCTTGCGCGTTCTTTTCTCGTAAATTTTCGCCCGCTGAGCGAAATTATGATATTGGTAATCGGGAGCTCTTGGCTATGAAGTGGGCTTTTGAGGAGTGGCGTCATTGGCTTGAGGGGGCTAGACATCAGGTGGTGGTATTGACCGACCACAAGAATTTGATTTATCTTGAGTCTGCCAGGCGCCTGAATCCTAGACAGGCGCGCTGGTCGTTATTTTTCTCTCGGTTTAATTTTGTGGTTTCTTACCTACCGGGTTCTAAAAATGTGAAGGCGGATGCCCTTTCTAGGAGTTTTGAGCCTGATTCCCCTGGTAATTCTGAACCTACAGGTATCCTTAAGGATGGAGTGATATTATCTGCTGTTTCCCCAGACTTGCGATGGGTCTTGCAGAAGTTTCAGGCGGATAGACCTGATCGTTGCCCGCCTGGTAGACTGTTTGTTCCGGATGATTGGACCAGTAGAGTCATCTCGGAGGTCCATTCTTCTGCGTTAGCTGGTCATCCTGGAATCTTTGGTACCAGGGATTTGGTGGCTAGGTCCTTCTGGTGGCCTTCCCTGTCGCGAGATGTGCGAGGTTTTGTGCAGTCTTGTGATGTTTGTGCTCGGGCCAAGCCTTGTTGTTCTCGGGCTAGTGGATTGTTGTTATCTTTGCCTATTCCGAAGAGGCCTTGGACTCACATCTCCATGGATTTTATTTCTGATCTCCCTGTTTCTCAGAAGATGTCTGTCATCTGGGTGGTGTGTGACCGTTTCTCTAAGATGGTCCATTTGGTCCCCTTGCCTAAATTGCCTTCCTCATCCGAGCTGGTTCCTCTGTTTTTTCAAAATGTGGTTCGCTTGCATGGTATTCCGGAGAATATCGTTTCTGACAGGGGAACCCAATTCGTGTCTAGATTTTGGCGAGCGTTCTGTGCTAGGATGGGCATTGATTTGTCTTTTTCGTCTGCTTTCCATCCTCAGACTAATGGCCAGACCGAGCGAACTAATCAGACCTTGGAGACTTATTTGAGGTGTTTTGTGTCTGCGGATCAGGATGATTGGGTTGCCTTTTTGCCCTTGGCGGAGTTTGCCCTCAATAACCGGGCTAGTTCTGCCACCTTGGTTTCTCCTTTCTTCTGTAATTCGGGGTTTCATCCTCGTTTCTCTTCCGGTCAGGTGGAGTCTTCGGATTGTCCTGGAGTGGATGCTGTGGTGGAGAGGTTGCATCAGATTTGGGGGCATGTGGTGGACAATTTGAAGTTGTCCCAGGAGAAGACTCAGCAGTTTGCCAACCGCCGTCGTCGTGCTGGTCCTCGTCTTTGTGTTGGGGACTTGGTGTGGTTGTCTTCTCGTTTTGTCCCTATGAAGGTTTCTTCTCCTAAGTTTAAGCCTCGGTTCATCGGCCCGTACAAGATATTGGAGATTCTTAACCCTGTGTCCTTTCGTTTGGACCTCCCTGCATCTTTTTCTATTCATAATGTCTTCCATCGGTCATTGTTGCGCAGGTATGAGGTACCGGTTGTGCCTTCCGTTGAGCCTCCTGCTCCGGTGTTGGTTGAGGGTGAGTTGGAGTACGTTGTCGAGAAGATCTTGGACTCCCGTGTTTCCAGACGGAGACTTCAGTATTTGGTCAAGTGGAAGGGCTACGGTCAGGAGGATAATTCTTGGGTGACAGCCTCTGATGTTCATGCCTCCGATTTGGTCCGTGCCTTTCATAGGGCTCATCCTGATCGCCCTGGTGGTTCTGGTGAGGGTTCGGTGCCCCCTCCTTGAGGGGGGGGTACTGTTGTGAATTTGGTTTCTGGGCTCCCCCGGTGGTTACTGGTGGTACTGAACTTGTGTGCTTCATCTCCTCTGTTCACCTGTTTTCATCAGGATGTGGGAGTTTCTATTTAGCCTTGCTCCTCAGTCATTTCTATGCCGGCCATCAATGTTACCAGAAGCCTTTCTGTTGCATGTTCCTGCTCCTAGACTACTATCAGCTAAGTTGGACTTGTAGTCCTAAGATTGTTTTTGCATTTTTGTTCCAGTTCTCTGTGTTTGAATATTTCTGAGGCTGGAAGCTCTTGTGAGCTGAAATTGCCACTCTGGTGTCATGAGTTGATATTAGAGTCTTAAAGTAATTTCAGGATGGTGTTTTGAAAGGGTTTTCAGCTGACTGTGAAGTTCCCTTTTCTGTCTTCCTACTATCTAGTAAGCGGACCTCAATTTGCTAAACCTATCTTCATACTTCGTATGTCAATTTCCTCTAAAATCACCGACAATATATGTGGGGGCTACTGTCTGCCGTTTGGGGAAAATTTCTCTAGAGGTAAGCCAGGTCTGTATTTTCCTCTGCTAGGGTCAGTCAGTCCTCCGGCTGGCGCTGGGCGTCTAGGGATAAAACGTAGGCACGCTACCCGGCCACTGTTAGTTGTGCGGTAGGTTTAGCTCACAGTCAGCTCGAGTTCCCATCTTCCAAGAGCTAGTCCTTTTGTATGCTTTACTACGGTCTCTTGCCATTGAGAACCATGACAGAACTCCTTTCTTCGTGTGGGAAGGGTGGAAGCTGTGGTACTCCAATAAATTGTTCGTCGCTGTGGGTTTACGATATAGGCAAGTTGATAGGACACCATCCCGGTTCACGATATTGAGATCCAGAAAGCTCACTGAGGAGGAGGAGTAAGAACAGGTTAAGAAAATATTGAGCCCATTGACATTAAGGGAATCTATAAAGGTCCCCACCTCCTCCTGGGAGCCTGACAAAATGAAGAAAACATTGTCTATAAATCTGGACCAACATCGTACCTTGGACTTAAACCACGTGGAGTTATAGACGACAGTAGATTCCCACCACCCCAAAAAGATGTTTGCAAGAGATGGGGCACAGCGGGCCCCCATTGCCACGCCGGAGACTTGAAGATAGAAATTCCTATCGAACAAGAAGAAATTGTGTTTGAGAATAAATTCTAGGAGATCCACAATAAAGGAATCATGAAGCCTGTCCGAGTTTTGTTGTAAATCAAGAAAGAAAAGCACAGCCTGTAGACCATGATCATGGTCAATATTTGAGTATAAAGACTCAACATCACAGGTGACCATAATCTCACCTTGGTCCAAAGTAATTCCTTGCAAAGATGTAATAAAATGTGATGTGTCTCTAATGTACGAGGGAAGTTTCAAAGCCAGGGGCTGTAAGAAGAAGTCGATATATGTGCAGGCCTTCTCACAGAGACTCCCTATGCTCGAAACAATAGGACGTCCGGGCGGTTTGTGAAGGTCTTTATGCAATTTGGGCAACATGTAAAACGTTGATGTGGTAGGATGTTTAACCCAAATGAAGTCCCTTTCTCCCCTATTGATAATGCCCAAATCCAGGGCTCTGTCAATCAGTGTTCTCAATTTGGTTGAAAAGATACCCGTAGGATCTGATGGGAGTCTGCGATAGTACCTCACATTGTCAAGTTGTCTGCGAGCTTCTTCTACATAAAGATCATGAGGCCACAACACAATATTGCCCCCTTTGTCCGCCTCACGTATAATAAACTCATTGCTGGCTCTCAAGCCGGACAGGGCACGCTTCTCAATGGGTGTAAGATTGTCAATCATAGGAATCCTAGCAGGTAATGCCTCAATGTCCCTCTTGGCCATTTCAAAGAATATCCTTACGGCAGGGACAATAGAAAAAGGTGGTGAAACGGAGGATTTGTTTCTATGCGGAAATTTGGGCTTACCAGTATCCTCTTGTCCTTCACGTAATAAATCCATAAGGTCCTGAAATACATTCTGTTCCATCTGGTCCGAGAAATAGGCAATATGCGATTTATTATGAAGAACCTGTAAGACGATTTTTCTGCAGAACAAAAAAAGATCTTTTATCAATGTGAATTTGTCCACCTGTTGGACTGGTGAAAAAGATAGACCTTTAGACAGAACTGAGGTCTCATGTGAGGAGAGGACATGTCTGGATAAATTGACAATCTGAAAAGCATCTCCCTGATCATACTCACGAGGATTGTCTGAATGCGAGGAGGTCATTTGCGAAATTGTCTCCGTGGATTCCGGCGTGGCGGTCTGTAGCTGTGACTCCTGGTTATTTGGGCGGATCCGCCTCCTGCGCCCCCGCCTGGTCCTGGATCGATGTCGCTGTCTGCCGAGGACAAAAAATCGCTCGAGGTGTATACCTCCATAGATGGTACTGATGACTCAGTATTAGTGACCTTATATCTTTGGTTAAACCCCCGTCGCCTGTTTCCCTGGTGTGACCAAGAAAATG
Organism: Ranitomeya variabilis; assembly: GCF_051348905.1. Taxonomy (NCBI): domain Eukaryota; kingdom Metazoa; phylum Chordata; class Amphibia; order Anura; family Dendrobatidae; genus Ranitomeya; species Ranitomeya variabilis. Next base: position 818,201,704 of record NC_135232.1, on the reverse strand, counting down.
CTGTCTTGTTATCAAAGTCTGTTTTGTCCCTTGAAAATTTAGAACGTTGTTTTGCCATAATTTCTTTATCATATTTATCGAGTATATCCTTAAGCCTTGCTCTGAATGGCTGGACCTGAGAAACCTCATCAAAATTATTTAACTTGGCTTCTAAGTTTTTAATTTCAGCTTTTACAGTGGTTAACAATACCCTGTCATGTGTGATGAGCAGATTGATCAAGATATTAGAGCATTGTATCAAACCACGTTCCCACAATGTACGAAAAGTGGGGGATGGCTCCCAAGCTGGAAAAATGGAAATCCTGAGTCCTCTGGGAATAATATTAAGCTTGAGGTACTCCTCCAAGCACCGAATATTCCAAAGTAGTCTGATGCCATGTTTTTGTGAGGCAATCAGTTCTGTAGTAAGACCTGAAAAGTCTGAATCACCTGAAACATTACTGGTCTCCACAAAGGCATTGGAAGATGCAGCCCTCCATGCCGCCTCCCGTGCGTCCCAATCCATGAGCCCGGACGTGCCTCCCGCACAACCTGATAAAACTGTAAATTCTTTTATAAAGAATTATTAATGACAATATAAGCTATAATAAACTGTGTGCTGCTGGCCAGAAGGGCAACCACGAGGTGCCCGGAACACAATAACTGACAAGAAGAGTACACCAGCGCACTACTAATCATGAACATAAAATCTAAAGGGGTGCAGAAAGAGTGGTGACATACCATAGCAAAACCAAGAAGAAAAAGAACCACTCTCAAGGACTGCACACCACAATATATAAACAAGTATAACAAGGCAAACTTTTATTGATATGCTGATAAAAACATTTAAAACCAATAAGATACAACAATACCCATACTGATCCCTAATGACATAAATAATTTGAAGAGGGAGCACGTATCCTGATAATATAAAGACATCATATCACATGTAATAAAGAATCAGCATAATCATATGGATACAGAGCAAAGCAGTATATATTAAACCCTCTATGGTATATCCTCTTAAGACCACACGAACCTAACTGATGAAAAATCTAGACAATGCTGATTGAGGTCAGAATGGGGAGAAAACTTGGTCCAAACAAAAGGCTGGGTAGCCAATGAAAAACATGCAATAATTGCCTATGAGTCATCAAGGCTATGGGACCCCTAATGCAGAATAGTGGTGTAAAGTGCACAATGCATACAAATTGTGCAGGCATGCACTTAGCATCCTACATGTGGGACTAATGGGGGCAAACTCCCTTTATGCCAAGTTGGAGAATGTTGGAGCTATCTAGCGCCAGTTAGTGCCATCTAGCACCAGGCACAATCTATAGCATCTATCTGCAGCATTAGCCAGTGTAGCACTGTGCGCACCCAGTGCGCTTACCTGTCCCTACTTGGGCGGTTAGTGGTGTCCGCCAGAGCGATGCTGTGCGCACCCAGTGTGCTAAATTTATTTTGTGTTTTCCCTGGCACCGCAGTTCCGGTGCCGAACGCAAGTAGTCTGGAGGGACTCTAACCCCGCGTCTTGGGTCAGAGTTCTGTGACTCAATACTTGCGTTTCCTCTGCGGTATTGCGGTCCTGTGACGCAACAGGGTTCGCTTCATTCATACCAGGTGTACCTAACCCGTGTGTGTTTTCATTATACCGCCATTTACTGTCCGCCATTACCTAGCAGCAGGTATCACCACTGCACGGTGGACCCCGGGCTGCGAACGCACCTTATTCCATCTTTATAATTATTTGGTGCGTTCCGCCAGCCTTAACAGTGTGTTGCTAATTTTAGTAACATGTTGAAACACTTGTGCACTCATTCTTTCCTGGTGTTATCAATGAAAAATTTCATTTTAATTCAGGAAAAAAATGGAAAAAAAGGTATGGAAAAATACTGTATTCAAAATTTTTCGTAAAAAGAGAAAAAAGTGTGAGAAAAAAACAAAAAAAGAAAAACTAAAAGAGCATGATACCATACCATATCTTTGGATTACAAAAATCCCACTACTGTTTACAATGAACAATTTACACAGTGGAACTCATGTTTATCGATTAGCTTCTTTCAGCTTATGTAACTTATTATCAAATATGAAAATGAAAAAATTAATCACATGCAATCTACCCTGACTAAAAATTTAACATCTCTTAAATCCACCATGATTCAAGATGATTATACCAACTTTCAAAAAGAACTCAAAACTAAAATCTTGAATCTGGAAGAAATTATTATTTCTACAAAAAACATAAGTTTAATCGTGATTCATTCGACTATCAAAAAATTCAGGTTTATGAATGGGGTCATTGGGAAAGACCAACTACATCTCCCAAATCAATTTTGAAAAAACACACTCGACCCAAACACTATCGGCTGCAAAGAAACCGAGTCACTTTCTCTTCCTCAGATTTTGACTCATCTGATGCTTCTACTGATTTGTTCATAGTTTTTTCTGTACCTGCTAATCCATTTGCATTAGCAATTGAATTGATTTTGTATTCTACATTATCCTTTGTTTTTTAAAAAAATTGGATTAAAGGTTTTTCAATTTTTAACAACGAAGTTGGATTATCTTTCCTTCCTCATGGTCCATTTTCTCCTGTTACCCTTGTGAAAATAAAAAATGTGGGACTATTGCAATATTTTTATGGGAAAAATGTATTTTGCCATTTTAACGGCTTACAGTTCTAAAATTATTTTAAGCACCTATGGTTTCAAGGTGTCCACCACACCTCCTAAATAAATTCCTTGAAGAATTTAGATTCCAAAATGGGGTCATTTGTAGGGTGTTTCCTCTGTTTAGGCACATCAGGGGCTCTGCAAATGTGTCATGGCATGCGCTCTCGATTCCAGCCAATTTTAGCTAAAGTAACATTTTTGTAGGAAAAAGTAAAATTTTCATTTTTTCTTTCCATATTGCTTTAATTCCTGTGAAGAACCAAGGGTTAATAAACTTCTCAAATGTGGTTTTGAGCACTTTGAGGGGAGCAGTTCTTAAAGTGGTGTCACTTTTGGGTATTTTCACATAGGACCCTCAAAGTCAGTTCAAATATGATGTGATGGCCTCTAAAAAAATAGGTTTTGTATATTGTGATGGAAAAATGATAAATCGTGATAAACTTTCAACCATTCTAACTTCTTAACAAAAATTGATGTTTCAAAGATGATGCTGATGTACAATAGACATGTGGTAAATGTTATTTATTAACTACATGTCTACATATTATACATATGCGATATAACTATCTGGTTAAAGGGCTTAAAAATGAAAACTTTGAAAATTGTGAAACTTTCAAACATTTTGCCAAAATTTTCACAAGTAAACACAAAAAATATCAACCTAAATTTACCAGTAACATAAAGTACAATATGTCACAAAAAGAAATCTTAGAATCATTGGAATGCGTTGAAGCTTTCCAGAGTTATTACCACATAATGTGACACGAGTCAGAATTGAAAAAAATGGGCCTGTCAGGACAGTAAAAATAGGCTACGTTTATTATTTATTTTTATTTTTTGTTTTGTTTTTCAATAAATCAACACATTAAGCAGACATATTATCAGTTTTTCAGTTAATTGGGTTGTCCTGTATATCCTTTTTGCCTTCTGGTCATTGCTCCTACCCTTTTACTTTCACATGTATGTATGTGCGTGATTGTTGTCCCATATGGTGCCTGCTGACAGTTCTATATCCCACATCGCTACTTTAGTTGCAAGTTCCATTTATTCTATTTTTATGGGTCCTCATTCCACTCTGACTTGGCATTTTGTGCACAATGCGCTGCGCTGTAGGATTCGGGCGCATGCACATTGTGCAGTACTGGCAGAGACGTCTGCCCTTACACATTCTTCCGCCCTGTCAGTGCGTCAGTTCCGGTTCCGGTCGCCCGGCGTGTCCCCGCTTATTCCTGATCTTACCTGAAGGTATTTAAACTCCTATTGATTGCGCTCTGAGCACCCTTCCCCTGACGAAGCCGTCCCCGTAACGGCGATACGCGTGGGGTCTATCCCCATACTCATCCCTGCCTCTTCATGCTTTGTCCATTCACGGCAGCACCGTACTTTGCCCTGTATTGTCTTCATGGTTGGGCCTGAGATCTTCTGTGTGCGTTCCTGGCATGCGGTAATTATAGTCCCACATGTAGGATGCTAAGTGCATGCCTGCACAATTTGTATGCATTGTGCACTTTACACCACTATTCTGCATTAGGGGTCCCATAGCCTTGATGACTCATAGGCAATTATTGCATGTTTTTCATTGGCTACCCAGCCTTTTGTTTGGACCAAGTTTTCTCCCCATTCTGACCTCAATCAGCATTGTCTAGATTTTTCATCAGTTAGGTTCGTGTGGTCTTAAGAGGATATACCATAGAGGGTTTAATATATACTGCTTTGCTCTGTATCCATATGATTATGCTGATTCTTTATTACATGTGATATGATGTCTTTATATTATCAGGATACGTGCTCCCTCTTCAAATTATTTATGTCATTAGGGATCAGTATGGGTATTGTTGTATCTTATTGGTTTTAAATGTTTTTATCAGCATATCAATAAAAGTTTGCCTTGTTATACTTGTTTATATATTGTGGTGTGCAGTCCTTGAGAGTGGTTCTTTTTCTTCTTGGTTTTGCTAAAAATAGGCTATGGCACAAAGGGGATAAACAGAGGCATTACTTAAATTCATAGAGCTCCAGCACAAAATGTGATTGATGTTCACCACCTAATAATACAAAATTTTATGGAGTTAATGAATGAAGTTAATGTAATATTTGGAATTCAGAGTCCTCAGTGGTTGATACCTTTTAATGGCTAACTAAAAAGATGGTAACAAATTGCAAGCTTTCAAGACTACTCAGGCCTCTTCATCAGGCATAGAAAAATACAACATCTGAAGAATCACATATTTATACACAACACAGCACAGAGCTGTCATTATGGAAGAGTGATAAACAGTTGTGTCCATAAATATTGGAACAGTTCCTAGATAAGGAGTTAATGTTTTATTGTCCTCTGATTGGGGTCTGATTAATGTATGGATCATAGGACAATACAGAAGAGAACCCACAGAGTAGTGCTAAATAAGAGAAAACAACTAACTTTACTAACTTTAGATTTCATAAAATGATTTTTGACTTTCTCACCCTCCTTACTAGAGATGAGCGAACTAATTTGGAAAACGTTCACCAATTTCAATATTCGGCACGAATTTAGCACATTCAGGTCCGTGTTCGCTTTCACAATTATTTTTACTCAAAGTCAGCAAAATTCAGTCACAGTTCGGTAAATCAACGCATTTTCACTAATGCTTTTGTTATTACTTGGCTAGGCTAGTGATGTTGTATGATGAGTGGGAGGGATGGGGGGATGTGTTTGATGAGGGGAGGGGGTGTGGAGAGGTTAGAGGAGCGAAATGCTCTTTCTATTTTTTCCCCTCAACTTCATGTGTGTTGATTCCAGCAGCCAATCAGATGCAGAAATCATCCACAATGTCAAGGTCTTCTGTGATTGGCTGCCGAAGTCACATCTCCCTGGCCATATAAAAAGTGAGCATCTTGTTTTGCTTGCGTCATTTGCTCAGTGTCAAAGTGCAGAGAAGCTGCTCCTGATAGTGCTGCAAGTACATTTGTCAGTTAGCTAGATAAATCATATCCTGTGTGAAATCGATCTTCCAGCTGTTAACTAGATTGTGCCAAAACTGTGTGGCAGTCTCTGGAGGCCCCATTTGCTACTCCAAATTGTTTGTGATAAAACTGTGTTTCAGTGACAAATCAGAAGGCCAGATTTCCACTTAAAAATCATTAGGCCTAATATTGGGGTGCAACGAGGAGGCCCAATTAGCTAATCCTAATCGTTTGTGATGGAACTGTGTTTCAGTGGCAAATCAGAAGGCCAGATTTCCACTTAAAAATCATTAGGCATAATATTGGGATGCAGCCACGAGGCCCAATTAGCTAATCCAAACCATTTGGGATAAAACTGTGTTGCAGTGAGGAATCAGAAGGCCACATTTCTTAATCAAATTTGTTTGGGCTAGTACTCTGATGCAGGCACCAGGCCTCACTTCATAATCCAAATCATTTGGGATAACAGTCTGGTGCAGGCACAACGCCTCATTTCATAATTCAAATAGTTTGGAATAGTAATCTGGTCCAGGCACCAGACCTCACTTCATAATCTAAATCGTTTAGGATAACAGTCTGGTGCAGGCTAGTGATGAGCGAGTATGTTCGTTAATCGGGTTTCTCCGAACATGTTCGGGTGGTCTCCGAGAATTTTGGCGTGCTAAGAGGGTTAAGCAACCCCACATGTATTCAAGCTGTCTAGCAGCCGCAAATCATGCAGCTGCATTGACATAAACTAAATCTCCAGGCACGCTGAAATACTCGGAGACCACCGGAGCATGCTCGGAGAAACCCGAGTACCAAGCATACTCACTCATCACTAGTGCAGGCACCAGATCTAATTTTATAATCCAAATAGTTTGGGATAATAGTCTGCTACAGGCACCAGGCTTCATTTCATAATCCAAATTGTGTGGGATAATATTCTGGTACAGGCACCATACCTAATTTCATAATCAAAATCTTTTGTGCTTATAATGTATTGCAGGCACGAGGCCTGATTTATAATGCCTCGTGCCTGCAATACATTATAAGCCTGTGCTTATAATGTATTGCAGGCACGAGGCCTGATTTCATAATCCAATTCATTTGGGATAATAGTCTGGTGCACGTGTAAGCAGGTTTGGAAATGCAGTAACGCAGGGATTGCAGAATAATGCTGTTTAACAATATTATTTAATGTTCAACAAAAGGATGAGAATGATTTCCTCGCAGGGAGTTAATAAACAATAAACAGGAATCAAGGGAAGTAAATAGTTAACGAAACAGCCAGATAGTTAAACAGAACTTATCATAGTCTTCTCTGATCCTCATCCACATACAGTCTGATGGGAGTTGGAGTACTGGCAACAGCCAGTGTGGTGTCCTCAGATGGGTCCCAACAAATCACGGTCCAGCTTCTGGCGACAACGGGCAGTCATCGGTTTTGCCCGCTGAACCCCTAGTCCATAAATTTGTGCAGCCAAAGTGGGGAGCGCTGCTGTAGTCTCTGTCCCAGTTCCACAAGTGCGCTGCTGCGCATATATCAGCAATGGGGAACGCCCTTCAGGATCCTGCCACTGGCACCCGCTCCTCCACGTGCTTGTCTGGGCATGAGGCACTTTGAACCCTCGCCGACTCACTGGAGCTTTCACCTAAGTTCTGCAGGAGCCTGTCTCCACACTGCCTCTGTAACTGCAGAGCGTGCCGCACAACTCTTTCTGTCTACTCTCACCGCCGGGGGGGGGAACTGAGAGCACTTTTCAGTGCTTCCTGCTCATAGCCTAGCCAAACCCACTATCTCCAGGTCATGGGACCTGTCTGGTCCCTCATTCTTTCCACCCAGCAACACTGAACACAGCCTCGATAGTTCCAGACTTGGCATAACGCGGGTACTCGCAGCCTGCTCTTCCTCCTTACATAGGTACCAGGCCTCATTTTATAATCCAATTTGTTTGGGATAATAGCCTAGTGCAGACACCAGACCTCATTTCATAATCAAAATCCTTTGGGATAATAGACTACTGCAGGCACCAGACCTCATTTTATAATCCACATAGGTTGAGATATTATTCTTCTGCAGGCACCAAGCTTCATTTCATAATCCAGATCATTTGGGATAATAGTCTGGTACAGGCACCAGGCCTAATTTCATAATCAAAATCTTTTGTGCTAATTCTGTGGTTTCGCCACCAGGCCACATTTCATAATATAAATAATTTTTGCTAACAATGTGTTGCAGACATCAGGCCTCATTTCATAATCCAATTTATTACGGATAATAATCTGTTGCAGGCATCAGGCTTCATTTCATAATCCAAATCGATTGGGATAATAGTTTGGTGCAGGCACCAGCCCTCATTTTATAATCAAAATCATTTGTGATAATAGTCTGGTGCAGGTACAAGATCTCAATTCATAATTCAAATCATTTGGGGTAATAGTCTGGTGCAGGAACCAGACCTCATTTCTAGTGATAAGCGAATAGAGAAATATTCAGATTTGGGAAAATAGGCATGAATAATTTCTAATATCTTTCTAATATCTGTGTATTCGTACCGAATAACGAATCCAATGCAAGTCAATGGGAAAGCTGAATATTTTTCTGCTGGACCCAACAAGTAGGGCTAAAACTAAATGGGAACAGCATGGAGAAGATGCCTGCATGCTTTTCTGACTCACATAGTATCTGGGAATAAAGTTGTCAGACTATTGCACCGGTTTTACGGATTTATAAGAAGACTTACCAAACCAAACCCAATTTTTTTTAAAGGGAAAAATGCTAATAAACATTTTTTCCTTCATATAACTTGTATATAACGCAAATAAAAATAAAAAAATTCTAAGAAAAATTATACCTCCCCTTTGACATATGTTCGCATAGAGCATTTTGGCTTCATTTTTTAATTTAACATTTGTGAGGGCTCTCTCTCCTACATTTGGGAGGTCCCTCCCTCATTCCAAATTGTTAGCTAGATAGTGGAATACATATTCCCCATCACTTTACAATATCAGCTAAAACATGCCCATTTCAATTTTGGGCTTCGACAGCCACCACCACCTCGTCCACTGCCATGTCATTATGCGGCCCTTGCTTGACATTTTCAGAGGGCTAGCAGGTGCCATGAAACCTGAGTTTGGGAAGGGCCCTCAGGTGGTCCTGTATCATACACTTGGGAGAGCTCTCACTCATATATTTGGGAGGTCCCTCCCACATTCCAAATTGCTAACTAGATAGTGGAATACATATTCCCCATCACTTTACAATGCCAACTAAAACATGCCCATTTTAATTTTGGGCATCGCCCACCACCACCATCAAGTCCACCACCATGTCTTTATGCGGCTCTAGCTTGACATTTTCAGAAGGCCAGCAGGTGCCATGAAACCTGAGTTTTCTGAGCTCCACAGTTCATTTTTGCCACCGGAACCCAATAGAGCCACTGTCATTGCGGGTGAAGCCGCTGTAATGTGAATATAATATAGGATTTGGGGGAGCTGTATGCTCAATGTCAGTAAATTGGATTCTACCAGACACCAAAAGCATTATAATGAAATTCTGAATACAGTGTATGCAAGCTAGGGCCTGTATTGTGCTCAGTCTGTCAGGCCTGAAACCCATGTCAGAAACATGTACAAGCCTCATTTTACTTGGAAGATGCCTCCTCAAGGGAATGAGACAGGAGTGCCATTGACCAATCTGTACAAGACCCAGTACTACTTTTGGAAACTACCCAACCAGGCAGAATGTATCTTTTGCATAGTTTTGAGCAACAATGGAGTAATTTCAGGATATGTCCCAGATAGCGTTGAGGTCTGGTTACTCACGTGACAGGCAGTTCTGCAGAGCTCAGGTAAAGGCCTTAGGGTACTGTCACACTCTGCAACTTTCCAACGATCACGACCAGCGATACGACCTGGCCGTGATCATTGGAAAGTCGTTGTGTGGTCGCTGGAGAGCTGTCACACAGACCGCTCTCCAGCGACCAACGATGCCGAGGTCCCGGGTAACCAGGGTAAACATCGGGTTACTAAGCGCAGGGCCGTGCTTAGTAACCCGATGTTTACCCTGGTTACCAGCGTAAAAGTAAAAAAAAAAAAACCGTACATACTCACATTCCGGTGTCCTTCAGGTCCCTTGCCGTCTGCTTCTCGCTCTGACTGAGTGCCGTCGTAAAGTGAAAGCAGATCACAGCGGTGACGTCACCGCTGTGATCTGCTCTTACTTTCCGGCCGGCAGTCAGTCAGAGCGGGATGCAGACGGCAAGGGACCTGAAGGACACCGGAATGTGAGTATGTACGGTTTTTTTTTTTTTACTTTTACGCTGGTAACCACGGTAAACATCGGGTTACTAAGCGCAGCCCTGCGCTTAGTAACCCGATGTTTACCCTGGTTACAAGCGAACGCATCGCTGGATCGCTGTCACACACAACGATCCAGCGATGACAGCGGGAGATCCAGCGACGAAATAAAGTTCCAAACGATCTGCTACGACGTATGATTCTCAGCGGGGTCCCTGATCGCAGTAGCGTGTCAGACACTGCGATATCGTATGGATATCGCTGGAACGTCACGGATCGTACCGTCGTAGCGATCAAAGTGCCACTGTGTGACAGTACCCTTAGGGTGGCAATGACCACGCTCCAATATGTGTAAGGCTGCGGCCTGAGCATGTCTGTTGATGTATGAACCCAGTCTCCTACACATGATTAAAATGTACAGAAACTGGGCAATACTCGACCACCATTTTTTTAGTACCCAAATTTAGAAAATTTAATGGAAGCAACAGTTTAATAAAGAGACACAAGATTCATTTAGGAGCATGGCAAAAACAGCAATGTTCTTTGTCCAGCACCAGACAATGTAAAGTTCTAAAGTTTGCCCTATCTAACTAACAATTTGTGAACAGACATATATGCTGACAAGGGACAACGGAACGCTGCGCTAGGACAGTGAACTGGACATGGTTGCTGATTGTTATGTCTGTGCAACTGCAGGTTGTGGGCAGGAGGAATAAGTGCCTGTTTCATAGACAGCAGATTGGGAAGGCTATAACACAGAGGAAGGGGCAGTGGTTTCACCCTCAGACACAGGTTTTGTACCCAGGCATTCTGCCCACCTACTGGGGTGCTTGGCTGCCTTGTGCTGTTACATGCTGGTGGTGCGCAGGTTGGCAGTGTTCTTGCCTCTTCTCAGCTTGGTTTGGCATATGCTGCAAATTATAGTTGTTTTGCCTGAAGGAATTTCAGAAAAAAAGTGTCATACAGGGGATGAACGCACCCTTGGCCTGTTATCTAGCAAAGTGGGGGGCTCTGTGGAACAGTTGATCAAGTTCTCCCTCTGGTCAATCCACTACCGCTTCTTGCCTGTTTTCGTGCTACGGATCCATGCCTCACTGCACTGCTGTGCTTGCTAGGCATCCGACCATGTCATGTTGGATCAGTGGCCTCATCATCAACCACGTCATCTTCCAATTCATCAATCTGATCCTCCTTCTGAGATGCGATTTTAGGCTGACCTGATGGCAACCGTGTGTCTTGATTGTAATCAATCCTCTTCAGACATGAATTGATCTTCCCCAACGTGGCTTTCTTCTGGCCTTGGGTGCTCAAATGTTTGTGGATCAATGCAATCCACCTCCTCATGACCCTCTTTAATGGTGCACATTGAGAAATCTGAAAAATTACAAGGGAACATAAACAGGTCCTCAGAGTGGCCAGTGTTGGGGTCACATGTCTCCTGGGACTCCTGAACGTGGGAAGAAGGATGACCAGGTTTAGGATTCAGAGGTCAAGCCTCTTGGTTACTGATACTGGATCGTGTGGAAGACTTCGTGGTGCAACTTGTCAACTCACTGGAGCTTTTTTCTGCCATCCAACCGACAAAATCCTTGCACTTGTCTGGGTTTCACAGTGTTGTAGCGCGCAGACCAAATTTTGACAAGAAGCTAGAATGAGATAAAGTCACCTTCTGATCTATCATACAGCCATGGCGGGAACCACCACATCCACATCCCTGTTCCTTAATGTCACCCTTTCCCATATTGAATGCATTATGAACAAAAAAATTCCTGGCTTTATTTTTCACAATTACCCTCACAGAGGTGTTACATACAAATTCCCTGTATAGAGCAAAGTGTGGGTATTTTTTTTCAGCTATCAACTACATTACACATGGCAACAGCAGACTCAGGAAAATTACTGGAAAATAGTCACGTTTGTGTATATCAGCAGGCTTTGCGCCAGTCGCACAACTGCTAGATAAATATACACTATTAATTTAACCAATAGCAGAGTAATTTTTTGTTATATCGCCTTTATGACAGACGACAACAGCAATCTCAGGAAAATTACTGGTAAATAGACACATTTGCTTATCTCAGCAGGCTTTGCACCAGTTGCAAAACTGCTGGATGAATATATGCTATTTATTTAACCAATGGTTGAGTATTTCTTTTATATCACTTTTATGACATACACCAACATCAGACTCAGGAAAATTACTGGTAAATAGTGATGTTTGCATATCTCAGCAGGCTTTGCCCCAGTCACAGAACTACTAGATAAATATACGCTATTTATTTAACCAATAGTAGAGTAATTTTTTTTATATCACCTTTATGACACACACCAACAGCAGACTCAGCTAAATTACTGGTAAATAGTGATGCTGGAGTATGTGAGCAGGCTTTATGCATGGAAACAGACAAGAAGAGGTAGTGGTTTGACCAGAGGGAGAACACAGCCAACTGTTCCACAGAGCCCCCCACTTGGCTAGATAACAGGACAAGGGTGCGTTGTTCCTCTGTATGGCAGTTTTTTAAAGTCCTTCAGACAAAACAGCTGTAATTTGCAGTATCTGCCATATCAAGCTGAGAATAGGCAAGAGCCCTGCCAACCTGAGCACCACCAGCATGCAGAAGCACATGGCAACCAAGCACCCCCAAAGATGGGCAGAACGTCTGGGTACAAAATCTGTGTAATAAGTATAGGGGATAACTCAGGAGACTCTTTGCATGGAACAAGACAACTACAGGACACAGTTTTATAAGTGGTAAAGTCTATATTATCACACGGTGATTCAAACAGGTGCAGAGAGAAACTCAAGTCCACAACACTTGGTGCAAATAATAAACGCAGCTTAGCAGTCTATAGGAAACTTCAGAGCAAAATTCAATCAAGCAGAAAGTCTATGAAGCACAGTTATTCTTGTGGATACTTAACACGAATAAATCCTTGTCTTAGTCCAGACACAGATAGATATGCTTATAGGCAGTTCAAATCATATCTTAGCTCAACCAGGGAGGCCTGGTTAATAGTCTCACGTTAATGCAAAGCAGCAGCAGCTTACATGTCCAGCAAATGCAGGTGGAAGTAAACACAAGCAGCAGATGAAGGAGGATTACTGGAACTGGTGTATGCAGCAGGAACTCAGAGCAGAGTAGCAGGATCACCACACAGGTTCACAGGAGCAGGTGTATAGCCAGGCAGTAATCAGAGATCAGGAGCTGGATGCAAGGCAGAATACTCTAGCACAGACTGAAGGCTGGGGTGGAGTTTTATAGCAGGAAGACACAGTGCACATGAGACCAAAGATGCCATCTTGGAAAAGGGCAGTAATGCACAAAAGGTAATAAATGTTCAGAGTCTTGACATTATTCCCTCCTTAGAAGTGGCCTCAGGACAATCCTGGACCTGGTTTCTCAGGGAATCTGTGATGGAAATGAGAAATCTTCTGTTGGGCATTGATGTTTTCCACAGGTTCCCAAGAGTCTTCCTCAGGGGGATATCCCTGCCATCTTATCAGATATTAGAGCCGATTCCTGCAAATCCTGGAATCAATAATTTCCTCCACCACAAATTGTTCTTGCCCATCAATCACCACAGGCTGCGGATGTGGCACAACACGTCCCTGGAAGGTATTAGGAGATACAGGCTTTAGTGTCATGGTTCCCAATGGCAAGGGAACGTAAGAAACATATAAGTAACGAACGAGCTCTCGGGTGATGGAAACTCGAGTTGACCGTGAGCTAAATCTACCACACAACTAACAGTAGCCAGGGAGCATACCTACGGCTTCCTATATGCCACGCGCCAGCCGGAGGACTAACTACGCCTGGTAGAGGAAGAAACAGACCTGGCTTACCTCTAGGGAAATACCCCAAAAGATGATAGCAGCCCCCCACATGTAATAACGGTGAATTAAGAGGAAAAGACATACACAGTATGAAAGTAGATTTAGCAAAGAGAGGTCCACTTACTAGATAGCAGAAGGATACAAAAGAGGACTTCACGGTCAACTGAAAACCCTTTCAAAAACCATCCTGAAATTACTTTAAGACTCCTGTGTCAACTCATGACACAGGAGTGGCAATTTCAGCCCGCAAGAGCTTCCAGCTACAGAGAATTACAAAAACTGCAAACTGGACAAAAGGTACAAAACAAAAGGACAAAGTCCACTTAGCTGATCAGCAGACTAGTAGCAGGAACATGCAACTGAAGGCTCTGGTTACAATGATGACCGGCAAGGAAATGACTGGAGAGCAAGGCTAAATAGGAAACTCCCAAACACTGATGGAAGCAGGTGAACAGAAGAAGCAAAGTGCAAACAAGTCACCAGTACCACCAGCAACCACCAGGGGAGCCCAAAAAGCGGATACACAACAGTACCCTCCCCTTAAAGAGGGGGCACCGAACCCTCACAAGAACCGCCAGGGCGATCTGGATGAGCCCTATGAAAGGCACGAACCAAATCCGAGGCATGAACATCAGAGGCAGTTACCCAAGAATTATCTTCCTGACCATAGCCTTTCCATTTAACCAGATATTGAAGTCTCCGTCTGGAAATATGGGAGTCCAAGATCTTCTCTACGACATACTCCAATTCACCCTCCACCAGCACAGGAGCAGGAGGTTCAGTAGAAGGAACCACCGGTACCTCATATCTCCGCAACAACGACAGATGGAACACATTATGGATAGCGAAAGATGCCGGGAGGTCCAAACGAAAGGAAACAGGGTTAAGAATCTCCAAAATCCTATAAGGACCGATGAACCGAGGCTTAAATTTGGGAGAAGAAACCCTCATAGGGACAAAACGGGAAGACAACCACACCAAGTCCCCAACGTGAAGGTGGGGACCAACACGATGACGACGGTTAGCAAACTGCTGAGTCATCTCCTGGGACAATTCCAAATTATCCACCACTTGTCCCCAAATCCGATGCAACCGATCCACCACCGCATCCACTCCAGGACAATCCGAAGATTCAACCTGACCAGATGAAAAACGCGGATGAAACCCTGAATTGCAAAAGAAAGGAGAAACCAAAGTGGCAGAACTAGCCCGATTATTAAGAGCAAACTCCGCCATTGGCAGAAAGGCAACCCAATCATCCTGATCCGCAGACACAAAACACCTCAAATAAGTCTCCAAAGTTTGATTAGTTCGCTCCGTCTGGCCATTGGTCTGAGGATGGAATGCAGACGAAAAGGACAAATCAATGCCCAACCTGGCACAGACTGCCCGCCAAAATCTAGACACGAACTGGGTACCCCTGTCAGAAACGATGTTTTCCGGAATACCATGCAAGCGAACCACATTTTGAAAAAACAGAGGGACCAACTCAGATGAGGAAGGCAACTTAGGCAATGGCACCAAATGAACCATTTTAGAAAAACGGTCACACACCACCCAGATGACAGACATCTTCTGAGAAACAGGGAGATCCGAGATAAAGTCCATAGAGATGTGCGTCCAAGGCCTCTTCGGAATAGGCAAGGGCAACAACAACCCACTAGCCCTAGAACAACAAGGCTTGGCCCGAGCACACACATCGCAAGACTGCACAAAAACACGCACATCTCGAGACAGGGAAGGCCACCAGAAGGATCTAGCCACCAAATCTCTGGTGCCAAAAATTCCCGGATGACCTGCCAGAGTAGAAGAATGAACTTCCGAGATGACTCTAGTGGTCCACTCGTCAGGAACAAACAGTCTACCAGACGGACAACGATCAGGTCTATCCGCCTGAAATTCTTGCAAAGCACGTCGCAAATCTGGAGAGACAGCAGACAAAACCACTCCATCCTTAAGGACACCAGCAGGTTCAGAATTCCCAGGAGAGTCAGGCTCAAAACTCCTAGAAAGAGCATCTGCTTTCACATTCCTAGAACCCGGTAAGTACGAGACCACAAAATTAAACCGGGAAAAGAACAACGACCAACGTGCCTGTCTAGGATTCAGGCGCCTGGCAGACTCCAAATTAATAAAATTCTTGTGATCAGTCAAAACTACCACCTGATGTCTGGCACCCTCAAGCCAATGACGCCACTCCTCAAATGCCCACTTCATGGCCAAAAGCTCCCGATTACCAACATCATAGTTTTGCTCGGCGGCCGAAAATTTTCGCGAAAAGAACGCACAGGGTCTCATCACTGAGCAGTCGGAACTTTTCTGCGACAAAACCGCCCCCGCTCCGATCTCAGAAGCATCGACCTCAACCTGAAAGGGAAGAGAAACATCAGGCTGGCGCAACACAGGGGCAGACAAAAAGCGGCGCTTAAGCTCCCGAAAGGCCTCCACGGCAGCAGGGGACCAATTGGCAACATCAGCACCCTTTTTAGTCAAATCCGTCAGAGGTTTAGCAACGCCAGAAAAACCAGCTATAAATCGACGATAAAAATTAGCAAAGCCCAAGAATTTCTGGAGACTCTTCAGAGAAGTAGGCTGCGTCCAGTCGTAAATAGCCCGAACCTTGACAGGGTCCATCTCAATAGAAGAAGGGGAAAAAATATACCCCAAAAATGAAATTTTTTTAACCCCAAAAACACACTTTGAACCCTTTACACACAAAGAATTCTCCCGCAAAACCTGAAAAACCCTCCTGACCTGCTGAACATGAGACTCCCAGTCATCAGAAAAAATCAAAATATCATCCAAGTACACAATCATAAATTTATCCAAATATTCACGGAAAATATCATGCATTAAGGACTGAAAGACAGAAGGTGCATTAGAAAGGCCGAAAGGCATTACCAAATACTCAAAATGGCCCTCAGGCGTATTAAATGCGGTCTTCCACTCATCCCCCTGCTTAATTCGCACCAAATTATACGCCCCACGAAGATCAATCTTAGAGAACCACTTAGCCCCCCTTATGCGAGCAAACAAATCAGTCAGCAAAGGCAACGGATGCTGATATTTGACTGTAATTTTATTCAGGAGACGATAATCAATACAAGGCCTCAGAGAGCCATCCTTTTTAGAGACAAATAAAAAACCGGCTCCTAAAGGTGATGAAGAAGGACGAATATGTCCCTTTTCCAGGGACTCCTTAATATACTCGCGCATAGCAGCATGTTCAGGTACAGATAGGTTAAACAAACGACCGTTTGGAAATTTACTGCCAGGAATCAGATCTATGGCGCAATCACAATCCCTGTGAGGAGGGAGTGAACCAATCTTAGGCTCTTCAAAAATATCACGATAATCAGACAAAAATGCCGGAATCTCAGATGGAATAGATGACGAAATGGACACCATAGGAGTGTCCCCATGAGCCCCCTGACATCCCCAGCTTAACACAGACATAGCCTTCCAGTCAAGGACTGGGTTATGAGACTGTAACCATGGTAATCCAAGCACCAAAACATCATGTAAATTGTACAACACAAGGAAGCGAATCACCTCCTGATGGTCTGGAGTCATACGCATAGTCACTTGCGTCCAGAACTGTGGTTTATTACAAGCCAAAGGTGTAGAATCAATACCCTTCAGAGGTATAGGGACTTCCATTGGCTCTAAATCAAACCCACAGCGCCTGGCAAAGGACCAGTCCATAAGACTCAGAGCGGCGCCAGAGTCCACATAGGCATCCACGGTAATAACTGATAATGAACAAATCAAGGTTACAGACAAAATAAATTTGGACTCTAAAGTGCCAATTGAAATGGACTTGTCAACCTTCCTAGTACGCTTAGAGCATGCTGATATAACATGAGCAGAATCACCACAATAGAAGCATAACCCATTTTTACGCCTATAATTCTGCCGCTCGCTTCTGGACATAACTCTGTCACATTGCATTTTCTCTGGCGTCTCTTCAGAAGATACCGCCAAATGGTGCACGGGTTTGCGCTCCCGCAAACGCCGATCAATCTGAATTGCCATTGTCATGGACTCATTCAGACCTGTAGGCGCAGGGAACCCGACCATAACATCTTTAACGGCATCAGAAAGGCCCTCTCTGAAATTTGCCGCTAAGGCGCACTCATTCCACTGAGTAAGCACAGACCACCTACGAAATTTTTGGCAGTATATCTCCACTTCATCTTGCCCTTGAGATAGGGCTATCAAAGCTTTTTCAGCTTGAATCTCCAAATTAGGTTCCTCATAAAGCAACCCTAAAGCCAGGAAAAACGCATCCACATTGAGCAACGCAGGATCCCCTGGTGCCAATGAAAATGCCCAATTTTGAGGGTCACCTCGCAGCAAAGAGATTACAATCTTAACCTGCTGGACAGGATCTCCTGAGGAGTGAGGTCTGAGAGAAAGGAATAATTTACAATTATATTTGAAATTCAAAAACCGAGATCTATCTCCGGAAAACACCTCTGGTGTAGGGATTTTAGGTTCAGAAATAGCAGCATGTATAACAAAATCTTGTAAATTTTGAACCTTCGTAGCAAGATTATTTAAACCTGCAGCCAAACTCTGAGGATCCATCTTTAAACAGGTGAGCTCAGAGCCATTCAAGGATTATAAGGAGAGAAAGGCAAAGGCTGTAATTAAAGCTGAAATACAACAGATCCAACTATGGAGCAAGCATAGAGGAAAAAGGGAAAAAAAAAAAAATTTTACAGACTTCTTTTTTCTCTCCTTTCTTCTGCCAATAAGTTTAACACTGGCCGGTCATACTGTCATGGTTCCCAATGGCAAGGGAACGTAAGAAACATATAAGTAACGAACGAGCTCTCGGGTGATGGAAACTCGAGTTGACCGTGAGCTAAATCTACCACACAACTAACAGTAGCCAGGGAGCATACCTACGGCTTCCTATATGCCACGCGCCAGCCGGAGGACTAACTACGCCTGGTAGAGGAAGAAACAGACCTGGCTTACCTCTAGGGAAATACCCCAAAAGATGATAGCAGCCCCCCACATGTAATAACGGTGAATTAAGAGGAAAAGACATACACAGTATGAAAGTAGATTTAGCAAAGAGAGGTCCACTTACTAGATAGCAGAAGGATACAAAAGAGGACTTCACGGTCAACTGAAAACCCTTTCAAAAACCATCCTGAAATTACTTTAAGACTCCTGTGTCAACTCATGACACAGGAGTGGCAATTTCAGCCCGCAAGAGCTTCCAGCTACAGAGAATTACAAAAACTGCAAACTGGACAAAAGGTACAAAACAAAAGGACAAAGTCCACTTAGCTGATCAGCAGACTAGTAGCAGGAACATGCAACTGAAGGCTCTGGTTACAATGATGACCGGCAAGGAAATGACTGGAGAGCAAGGCTAAATAGGAAACTCCCAAACACTGATGGAAGCAGGTGAACAGAAGAAGCAAAGTGCAAACAAGTCACCAGTACCACAAGCAACCACCAGGGGAGCCCAAAAAGCGGATACACAACACTTTAGTAAGGATACATGAAAAACTGGGTGTACCTTCATTGTTCTAGGCAGCTTCAGCCGGCAGGCCACAGAGCTCACAATACCGTTGATCTTGAAAGTGCCAATTAATTTCTGTCCAAGTTTTTGTGAAGGAACGTTTAACTTCAGATTCTTAGTTGCTAACCACACGGAATCTCCTACCTTGAACATGGGTGCAGGTTTATGGAATCTATCAGCCGATCTCTTATAACGTTCTTGAGCTGTGGTCAGGGATTCCTTCAGAACCTCCAGATTTTCCCTCATCGCAGTCAGCCTTTCCTCCACTGCCGGAACCGGAGAATTAATTGGAGACCTAGGTAAGATACACGGATGATAACCCAGATTGGAAAAGAAAGGTGTAAATTTAGTGGAGGCGCTCTGAGAATTATTATATGAAAATTCGGCTAACAACTCCAACCAATCATCCTGGAGATGGCTGACATAACATCTTAGATATTGTTCCAGCATCTGGTTGGTACGCTCAGTCTAACCATTTGTCTGGGGATGGTAAGCAGAAGAGAGACAGACATTAATATTGAGTGCAGAGCAAAACCCCTTCCAGAATCTTGAAGTGAACTGTATTCCACAGTCAGAGATGATCTCATCCGGAACCCCGTGCAACCGAAAGACATTCTGTATAACCAAGTTCACTGTGTCTTTAGCTGAGGGGAGGCTGGTGCACGGAACAAAATGAGCAGCTTTTGTCAGGCAATCAACTACCACCATGATTGTATTCATGCCCCCTGATGTAGGCAGCTCCACAATAAAGTCCATTGATATAGACCCCCAAGGGCGGGACGGAACAGGTAATGGTTGTAGAAGACCCGTAGGTGCCACATGAGGAGTCTTGTAATGGGCACATACCTCGCAAGAGAGAACATAGTCCTTGGTATCCTTCAGACAAGTTGGGCACCAGAAGAATCGACTCAGGAACTCTTGTGTCTTCTGTACCCCCCTGTGACCAGCCAACTTGGAGTCATGTACCAACTTGAGGATCTGCAGACGGACGACCTCCGGGACGTAGATACGTCGATCTCTGAACCACATGCCACCCTTAGAGACAAGATTAATATCCACAGGTGGGTTGGCCAGAAATACATCACCTTCATAGGCCTCCCTGCACTCCTTCCACAAGTCCTGATCATGGATAACTCTGATGAAATTGGCATCAGATGGATGGTCTTGGACGGGGCTCCATGTATGGAATCCGCAGCATGGATTCGGGATAAAGCATCAGCCTTCCCATTACGAGAACCTGGATGGTACGAGATACCAAAGTTAAATTGATTTAAAAATAAGTTCAAACGAGCCTGACGAGGAGAAAGACATCTAGCGGATCTAAGGAACTCTAGATTGCGATGGTCAGTTAGCAATATGATCTGTTGTGCAGCTCCTTGCAGATGATGCCTCCATTCCTTGAAAGCCGCAAAAATAGCCAGCAATTCCTTGTCTCCCACATCATAATTCTTCTCTGCTGAGGTTAGTCTATGGGAAAAGAAAGCACAAGGATGTAGCAGACCCTTCTCTCCAGTTCTTTGGGAGAGAATAGCCCCCAAAGCATTATCAGAAGCGTCCACCTCCACAATGAAAGTGTTGGATCTGGGTGTATCAACAACGGTGCTGATGTGAAACAGATCTTAAGCCGATCAAAAGCTTCTTGAGCCTGTGATGACCACTTAAAGGGCTTTTCCTTCTTTGTCAAGGAAGTAATGGGACGGACAATATCAGAAAAATTTCGAATGAAGCGTCTGTAGAAATTTGCAGAACCAATAATACGTTGGACCTCCTTAACGTTCTTGGGTACCGGCCAGTCAAGGATAGCCTGAATCTTACCAGATTCCATGTTCAGCCCCTGGGGAGAGATGATATAACCTAAGAACTGTATCTCAGAACGATGGAACTCGCATTTCTCTGGCTTGATATACAGATGGTTCTCTTTCAGACGTCTTAAAACAGTTTTGACATGTTCTTCATGTTCCTGTAGAGAGTCAGAAAAGATTAGTATATCGTCCAAATAGATCACCACAAACTGGTCCAACAAATCTCTGAAAATGTCATTAGCAAGGTGTTAAAATGTTGCAGGGGCGTTACAAAGCCTGAAGGGCATCACAAGAGATTCAAAGTGTCCATACCGGCATCTGAATGCTGTCTTCCACTCATCCCCTGGATGAATACGCACCAAATTATAAGCCCCACGAAGATCCAGTTTAGAGAATACCTTAGCATGGCGGACTCTTTCCAGTAATTCGGGAATCAGAGGCAAACGGTAACGATTTTGTATGGTTACCTAATTGAGTTCTCGATAGTCAACACAGGGTCTCAGGGTCCCATCCTTCTTCTTTACAAAAAAGATAGATGCCCCTGCTGGTGAGGAAGAAGGACGTATGAAGCCTTTGGCCAGATTTTCATCAATATACTCTTTTAAGACTTGAAGCTCAGGTGCCGCCAAAGGGTATACGTTACCAAAAGGAATGGCTGCCCCGGGAAGCAGCTCAATGGGACAGTCATAATGCCTGTGTGGAGGAAGCTGATCTGTATTCTTCTTGTCACAGATGTCAGAGAACTCTTTATAAGCTGGAGGTAAAGAAAATACCTGTACATGTGGTTCCATAGTTGTGGACTCAGGGACAGCTTCTGTTAACGCTGAGTTGCTCCTTGTTGGGAAGATAATCTCCTTGGTCTCCCAGTTGATAATTGGGTTCTGAGAATGCAACCAAGGAATGCCTAAAATCACAGGAAAATGAGGAGAAGAAATTAGCAAGAAAGAAAGTTGCTCCTGATGATTAGGCTCCAACAAAATTTCAAGGGGTACGGTCTACTGATCCACAGGCCCAGAGATTAAAGGTGACCCATCCACTGTTTCCATGGTAATTGGAGAGGCTCTTTGCTGAATTTTAATACCATGTTCCTTGGCAAATGCAATATCCATGAAATTGCCACCTGCCCCAGAGACAATCATGGCTGCACTGGAAATCCACTGTCCTGAACACAGGATCTTATTAGGGAGAGAACAGTGAGAGTTCTTTTCCTTCAGCTCCTTAGGGGGTGAAGTCATAGAAAGTGAAAGGAATACAGCGTTTAAAGGCAGGCTATATTCACAGATGTCAG
Organism: Ranitomeya variabilis; assembly: GCF_051348905.1. Classification (NCBI taxonomy): domain Eukaryota; kingdom Metazoa; phylum Chordata; class Amphibia; order Anura; family Dendrobatidae; genus Ranitomeya; species Ranitomeya variabilis. The sequence goes on along the minus strand of NC_135232.1, from coordinate 818,179,356 downwards.
ATTCATCATCACAGTTGTCATACTCCCCTATTGCTGCTAGCACCTTGTTAGGCCGTCTAGGACACTTAGGACAATTGATCAAGAAGTGGTCAGACTGCCCGCAGTAGAAACATAGACTTTCACAAAGGCGATGCTCCCGGTGCTCATTGATCTCGCGCCTCTGAACGGAATCAATTTGCATGGGCACCTCCTCCACCTCCCGAGAGGTTTTACCTGCAGGCTCTTTGGAAGGAAGGGAAAAGTTAGACACACGGTTATATGCAGCAAATTTCTCCTGCCTATGCTCAGTAAGGCGAATGTCTATGCGCACACAATGCTGTATAAATGTCTCTAGCTCTTGTGGTGACTCAGAGCGGGCTAGTTCATCTTTTACAATACTAGACAGACCCCTTTTAAAAATAGGCAATTGTGCATAACTGTCCCAATTGGTATCTACCGCCAATCTCCTGAATTCAGTGGCATACTCAATAACAGAACGTTTGGCCTGGCATAAAGACAACAAAGCAGATTCAGCGGTTGCACGGCGATTAGGGTTATCAAACATTAATGCCATAGCGGCCAAGAAATCATCCAAGTCATTTAACCGTGGGTCACGAGACTCAATCATCGGATTCGCCCAGGCGAGCGCTCGTGCGGTCAGCAGTATTATTACACACAATACTTTGGATCTATCAGTAGGAAAACAGAAAGCATGCACATCAAAATATAGCATACATTGATTCAGAAATCCGCAAAATTTGTCGCGATCACCATTAAATCTGAATGGGGGCAACTTAGGTGGGCTAGCTGGTGGTGGTTGCCCAGAGGGTAAAGTGTTATGATCTGGTGGCCAAAGAGCAGCATGAGACGTACTCTGGAGAAGGTGGTACCTGTACTGACCGCAGACCCTGAACTTAACACCGCAACTAGAAGTAGCCGTGGAATGTACCTAGCGCTCCCTAGACATCTCGACACAGCCGGAGGACTAATTACCCCTAGAGATAGAAAAGGGAAAACTATCTTGCCTCAGAGAAAATCCCCAAGGATAGACAGCCCCCCACAAATATTGACTGTGAGAGGAGAGGGAAAAAACATACACAGACTGAAATGAGAATTTAGCAAAGGAGGCCACTTCTAGCTAAATAGAAAGGATAGGACAGAGTACTATGCGGTCAGTATTAAAACACTAGAAAATATCCACCACAGAAAATACAAAATCTCCACAGCTAACTAAAGATATGGAGGGTATATCTGCATCTCCAGAGATACCAGCTTGGCTAAACAAATCCTTATACAGACCAAGCTGGACAAGACAAAAACATGGAAAAGAACTGAACAATAAGGCCACAGCATGTGGACAGCAAAAATCAAGGCCAGAACTTATCTTTGTTGAAATGAACTGCAAAGCAGAAGAGACCAGGCAGGGATGTGAATCCTCCAGGAACAATGGACAACTGGCACTGACTAAAGGGTGAAGCAAGACTAAATAGCCCAGTCAAAATTGCAGAAAGTGAACACACCTGATAAATGCTGCGATTCAGAGACAGCAGCGCTACCACTGACAACCACCGGAGGGAGCCCAAGAGCAGAATTCACAACAGTAAAGTCACTTGTGCAGCTATTTGCGTGCTTATGTCCTGAAAAGCCCATCCATACTGGGACTCTATGCCAGCAAGTTTGTTTTCCTGGGCTGCCATGCGGTTGCTCAAGTCCTGGAAAGTCTGTCCAAACACTTGTTGATTGAGTTCAAAGCTTCCAAACTTCTTTTGCAGACCTTCCACATCTTTCTGCAGTGATCTAATTATGGAAAACACCTGCTCTAATCTGCTTTCTGTAGTCATAGTTCCAGCAGTCTCCTTTTTTTTTTAGGCTAGAGTATCCTGTAATAATTATAGGGGATAACTCAGGAGACTCTTTGCGTGGAACAAGACAACTACAGGACACAGTTTTATAAGTAGTAAAGTCTATATTATCACACGGTGATTCAAACAGGTGCAGAGAGAAACTCAAGTCCACAACACTGCTTATAGGCAGTTGAAATCATATCTTAGCTCAACCAGGGAGGCCTGGTTAATAGTCTCAGGTTAATGCAAAGCAGCAGCAGCTTACATGTCCAGCAAATGCAGGTAGAATTAAACACGAGCAGCAGATGAAGGAGGATTACTGGAACTGGTGTATGCAGCAGGAACTCAGAGCAGAGTAGCAGGATCACCACACAGGTTCACAGGAGCAGGTGTATAGCCAGGGAGTAATCAGAGATCAGGAGCTGGATGCAAGGCAGAATACTCTAGCACAGACTGAAGGCTGGGGTGGAGTTTTATAGCAGGAAGACTGTTATGATCCCAATGGCAAGGGATCTCAGAGATTAAAGCAAAGTCTGCAAGCATAAACACCAGCTCATAGGGAAGTGGTAACTAGGCTGACCATATAGCTGATCCTAGCACAAACACTAACAGTAGCCGGGGAACGTGCCTACGTTGATCCTAGACGTCTCGCGCCAGCCGGAGAACTAACTAACCCTATCAGGGAAAATAAGACCTCTCTTGCCTCCAGAGAAAAGACCCCAAAGAAATACAAGCCCCCAACAAATAATAACGGTGAGGCAAGAAGAAACGACAAACGTTAGAATGAACTAGATTTTAGCAAAGAGAGGCCCACTGACTAAATAGCAGAAGATAGTAAGATGACTTATATGGTCAGCAAAAAACCCTGCAAAATATCCACGCTGAATATCCAAGAACCCCCAAACCGACTAACGGTGAGGGGGGAGAACATCAGCCCCCTAGAGCTTCCAGCGATATCAGGAATCACATTTTGTACAAGCTGGACAAAAATAAGAACAATGCAAATAAACAAAAGTAAGAAAGCAGGACTTAGCTTATCTTGCAAAGAACCAGGACCTGAAGACAGGAGCAAACAGAAATGAACTGATTACAACGATGCCAGGTACTGGACTGAGAATCCAAGAAGTTTAAATAGCAACACCCCAGGCCTAACGAAGCAGGTGAGTACCAACCTGGGAAAAGACAGTCCAAGTGCCAAACCACAAAAGACCACAGGAGGGAGCCAAAAAGTATAGTTCACAACAGTACCCCCCCTTTAAGGAGGGGTCACCGAACCCTCACCAAGACCACCAGGGCGATCAGGATGAGCAGCGTGGAAGGCACGAACCAAATCGGCCGCATGAACATCCGAGGCGACCACCCAGGAATTATCCTCCTGACCATAGCCCTTCCATTTGACCAAATACTGAAGCCTCCGTCTAGAGAGACGAGAATCCAAGATCTTTTCCACCACGTACTCCAACTCGCCCTCAACCAACACCGGAGCAGGAGGCTCAACAGCAGGAACCACAGGCACAACGTACCGCCGCAACAAAGACCTATGGAATACGTTGTGAATGGCAAACGACACAGGAAGATCCAAACGAAAAGAAACCGGGTTAAGAACTTCCAAAATTTTATAAGGACCAATAAAGCGAGGCTTAAACTTAGGAGAGGAGACCTTCAGAGGGACATACCGAGAAGACAACCAAACCAATTCCCCAACACGAAGTCGGGGACCCACACCGCGGCGGCGGTTGGCAAAACGCTGAGCCTTCTCCTGTGACAACTTCAAGTTGTCCACCACATGATTCCAAATCCGCTGCAACCTATCCACCATGGAATCCACCCCAGGGCAGTCAGAAGACTCAACATGACCCGAGGAGAAACGAGGATGAAAACCAGAGTTGCAGAAGAATGGCGAAACCAAAGTAGCGGAACTAGCCCGATTATTAAGGGCAAACTCAGCCAATGGCAAGAAGGTCACCCAATCATCCTGGTCCGCAGAAACAAAACATCTCAAATAAGCCTCCAGTGTCTGATTAGTTCGCTCCGTTTGACCATTAGTCTGAGGATGAAAGGCAGATGAAAACGACAAATCAATGCCCATTTTAGCACAAAAAGATCGCCAGAATCTGGACACAAACTGGGATCCTCTGTCAAACACGATATTCTCCGGAATGCCGTGTAAACGAACCACATTCTGAAAAAACAAAGGAACCAGATCGGAAGAGGAAGGCAACTTAGGCAAGGGTACCAAATGGACCATCTTGGAAAAACGATCACACACCACCCAGATGACAGACATTCCTTGAGACACCGGCAGATCAGAAATGAAATCCATGGAAATGTGTGTCCAAGGCCTCTTCGGGACGGGCAAGGGCAAAAGCAACCCGCTAGCACGAGAACAACAAGGCTTAGCCCGAGCACAAGTCCCACAGGACTGCACAAATGACCGCACATCCCGTGACAATGAAGGCCACCAAAAGGACCTAGCCACCAAATCTCGGGTACCAAAAATTCCCGGATGCCCTGCCAACACCGAGGAATGAACCTCGGAAATGACTCTGCTGGTCCATTTATCAGGAACAAACAGTCTGTCGGGTGGACAAGAGTCAGGTCTACCAGCCTGAAATCTCTGCAACACACGTCGCAAATCAGGAGATATGGCCGACACGATTACTCCCTCTTTAAGAATACCAGCTGGCTCCGAGACTCCAGGAGAGTCAGGCACAAAGCTCCTAGAAAGAGCATCAGCCTTAACATTCTTCGAACCAGGCAGGTACGAGACCACAAAGTCAAAACGAGAGAAAAACAATGACCAACGAGCCTGTCTAGGATTCAGGCGCTTAGCAGACTCGAGATACATCAGATTTTTGTGATCAGTCAAGACCACCACACGATGCTTAGCACCCTCGAGCCAATGACGCCACTCCTCAAATGCCCACTTCATGGCCAACAACTCCCGATTACCAACATCATAGTTCCGCTCAGCAGGCGAAAACTTCCTAGAGAAAAAGGCACATGGTCTCATCACAGAGCAACCAGAGCCTCTCTGCGACAAAACAGCCCCAGCACCGATCTCAGAAGCATCCACTTCAACCTGAAAGGGAAGTGCGACATCAGGCTGGCACAAAACAGGCGCCGAAGTAAACCGGCGCTTCAGCTCCTGGAAGGCCTCCACGGCTGCAGGAGCCCAATTAGCCACATCAGAACCTTTCTTGGTCATATCCGTCAATGGTTTAACAACACTAGAAAAGTTAGCGATAAAGCGACGGTAGAAATTAGCAAACCCCAAGAACTTCTGAAGACTCTTAACAGACGTGGGTTGAGTCCAATCATGAATAGCTCGGACCTTGACTGGGTCCATCTCCACAGCAGAAGGGGAGAAAATAAAACCCAAAAAGGAAACCTTCTGCACTCCAAAGAGACACTTTGAGCCCTTCACAAACAAAGCATTATCACGCAAAACCTGAAACACCATCCTGACCTGCTTTACATGAGAATCCCAATCATCAGAAAAAAACAGAATATCTTCCAGATAAACGATCATAAATTTATCCAGATACTTCCGGAAGATATCATGCATAAAGGACTGAAACACTGAAGGGGCATTAGAGAGCCCAAAGGGCATCACCAAGTATTCAAAATGACCTTTGGGCGTATTGAATGCAGTTTTCCATTCATCTCCCTGCCTAATGCGCACAAGGTTGTACGCACCACAAAGATCTATCTTGGTGAACCACTTGGCACCCTTAATCCGAGCAAACAAGTCTGACAATAGTGGCAAAGGATACTGAAACTTAACAGTGATTTTATTCAGAAGCCGATAGTCTATACAAGGTCTCAAAGACCCGTCTTTCTTGGCCACAAAAAAGAATCCCGCACCAAGAGGGGAAGAGGATGGACGAATATGCCCCTTCTCCAAAGACTCCTTGACATAAGAACGCATCGCGGCATGCTCGGGTACTGACAAATTAAATAATCGTCCCTTAGGAAATTTACTGCCAGGAATCAAATCTATAGCGCAGTCGCAGTCCCTATGAGGAGGAAGAGCACTGGACCTGGACTCACTGAATACGTCCTGATAGTCACACAAGTACTCAGGAACTTCTGAAGGAGTAGAAGTAGCAATAGACACCGGCGGAGAATCGCAATGAATTCCCTAACAACCCCAACTCGACACAGACATAGCCTTCCAATCCAAAACAGGATTATGGGTCTGTAACCATGGCAGACCTAAAACGACCAAATCATTCATTTTATGCAGAACAAGAAAACGAATCACCTCCCGATGTTCAGGAGTCATGCACATGGTCACTTGTGTCCAATACTGCGGTTTATTTTCCGCCAGTGGCGTAGCATCAATTCCTCTGAGAGGAATAGGAACTTTTAAAGGCTCCAAAACAAAACCACAGCGCTTGGCAAACGAAAAGTCCATAAGACTCAGGGCAGCACCTGAATCCACAAATGCCATAACAGGGTAGGAAGACAATGAACAAATTAAAGTCACAGACAAAATAAATTTAGGCTGCAAATTACCAATGGTGACAGGACTGACAACCTTGGTTAGGCGTTTAGAGCATGCTGATATAACATGTGTAGAATCACCACAGTAAAAACACAACCCATTCTGACGTCTATGATTTTGTCGTTTGGTTCTAGTCAGGATTCTGTCACATTGCATTGAGACAGGTGTCCGTTCAGACAACACCGCGAGAGGATTAGCGGATTTGCGCTCCCGCAAACGCCGATCAATCTGAATAGCCAGCGCCATAGAATCATTCAGACTTGTAGGAATTGGAAAACCCACCATCACATTCTTAATGGCTTCAGAAAGGCCATTTCTGAAATTTGTGGCCAGAGCACATTCATTCCATTGAGTAAGCACGGACCATTTCCGAAATTTTTGGCAGTACACCTCAGCTTCATCCTGGCCCTGAGAGATAGCCAGTAGAGCTTTTTCTGCCTGAATTTCAAGATTAGGCTCCTCATAAAGCAATCCGAGAGCCAGAAAAAACGCATCAACATCCGCCAATGCCAGATCTCCTGGCGCCAACGAGAAAGCCCAATCCTGAGGGTCGCCACGTAAGAAGGAGATAACAATTTTAACTTGCTGAGCTGAATCTCCAGACGAACGAGGTTTCAAAGATAGAAACAATTTACAATTATTCCTAAAATTCTTAAATTTAAATCGATCTCCAGAGAACAGCTCAGGAATAGGTATCTTAGGCTCTGACATAGGACTGCTAACAACAAAATCCTGAATGCCCTGCAGTCGTGCAGCAAGCTGATCCACACTAGTAATCAAGGTCTGAACATTCATGTCTGCAGCAAAGCTTCAAGCCACTCAGAGATAAAGGGGAGGAAGAAAGAAAAAAAAAACAAGAAAAACCTCAGAACTTCTTTTCTTTATATCCCACTTCAGCAATGCATTAACTATTAATGGCCTGGCATACTGTTATGATCCCAATGGCAAGGGATCTCAGAGATTAAAGCAAAGTCTGCAAGCATAAATACCAGCTCATAGGGAAGTGGTAACTAGGCTGACCATATAGCTGATCCTAGCACAAACACTAACAGTAGCCGGGGAACGTGCCTACATTGATCCTAGACGTCTCGGGCCAGCCGGAGAACTAACTAACCCTATCAGGGAAAATAAGACCTCTCTTGCCTCCAGAGAAAAGACCCCAAAGAAATACAAGCCCCCAACAAATAATAACAGTGAGGCAAGAAGAAACGACAAACGTAAGAATGAACTAGATTTTAGCAAAGAGAGGCCCACTGACTAAATAGCAGAAGATAGTAAGATGACTTATATGGTCAGCAAAAAACCCTGCAAAATATCCACACTGAATATCCAAGAACCCCCAAACTGACTAACAGTGAGGGGGGAGAATATCAGCCCCCTAGAGCTTCCAGCGATATCAGGAATCACATTTTGTACAAGCTGGACAAAAATAAGAACAATGCAAATAAACAAAAGTAAGAAAGCAGGACTTAGCTTATCTTGCAAAGAACCAGGACCTAAAGACAGGAGCAAACAGAAATGAACTGATTACAACGATGCCAGGCACTGGACTGAGAATCCAGGAAGTTTAAATAGCAACACCCCAGGCCTAACGAAGCAGGTGAGTACCAACCTGGGAAAAGACAGTCCAAGTGCCAAACCACAAAAGACCACAAGAGGGAGCCAAAAAGTATAGTTCACAACAGAAGACACAGTGCACATGAGACCAAAGATGCCATCTTGGAAAAGGGCAGTAATGCACAAAAGGTAAAAAATGTTCAGAGTCCTGACAATCTGTGTCTGAGGGTGCACCTTCCCCTGTGTTACAGCCTTTCTAATCAGCTGTCCCGGAAGCAGGCTCTAATGCTTCCTGCCCACACACCTGTGGTTGCACAGACACAACAGTCAGCAACCACATCCAGTTCATTGTCCCAGCACAGCGTTCAGTTGACTCTGCCCCAAAAGCTTCACAGGAATCAGAAACATCCATCCACCCACAGGACCAAATGCTAAACACCCACATTGCCAGATTGCTTGCCCTGGAAATGTTGCCATTTCAGCTTGTGGGAACTGAGTCTTTCCATGATCTCTTGGCGGTGACAGCCCAATGGTTCTCTATTCCCAGCCACCAGTAATTTTCCTGGTGCGCCGTCCCCGCGTTTCAGAAGCACGTGTTACACAATATCAGCCATGCTCTGGCCAACGCATCACAGGGAAGATCTACCTAACCACATTTCCCTGATGGCACACTGGGTGAACCTGATTGAGTCTGGGACAAAGTCAGAGGCTGGGATGTCACACATCTTACCCACACCAAGAATAGTGGGCCCAACTTCCATCAGGGTTTCAGTCTCCTCATATGCCAGTTCCTGTTTCTCCTTCTCCTCATCCTCAGCTGAACTAGCCTCCCCATCACTCCCCAGCTGGGAGCTCTGCAGCACTACCTTGGTGAAGCGGCAGCACTCTCTGCTGAAGCTCATCTGTTTAGGTGATAAAGCTCACAATGCAGCAGAGCTGTTGAAAGGGATAAAAGACCAGACCGATCAGCTGGCTCTCCCAGCTGAACCTTCAGCCAGGTCTGGTTGTGTGCGATAATGGGCATAACTTGGTGACGGCTTTAAAGCTCAGCAATCTGGTACACGTTCCCTGCATGGCCCACATTCTGAACTTAGTTATACAACAGTTTTCAAAAACATACGCTGACTTGCTGGACCTACGTGCCAAGGTACGCCGTGTCAGCGCCCATTTCTGAAAGTCATCTCAGGCTTTCGCCAGTCTGGCTGCACTGCAGTAGCATGTTAATTTGCCTTGTCACCGACTGATTTGTGACCTGCCCACTGTCTGCAATTTGACCTTGCATTTGTTGGCAAAGCTTAGTGAGCAGCATAAGACAGTGTCTGAATTCCAGCTTCTCAATGCCCATCAGAATAACACTCGGTCCCCACACATAACAACTGCCGAGTGGGTGTAGATCGCTGACATATGTGAGGGTCTTCAAAACTTTGAGTATTGCACCACGATCATGAGCGCTGATGACATTATTATCAGCATAACCATCCCCTTGCTCTGCCTATTAAAATGTTCACTGTAGAATCTCAATGAGGAAGCTTTTAATGCCAAGCAGGTGGCTATGGAGCAAGATTTCACATTGGCTGATACCACACAGCTTAGCCTCAGACAATATTCTTAGGTCACATTGGATGATGACAAGGAATAGGAAGAAGAGGAGAAGTAGGATGAGGAGGAACAGGAGTTTTTGGCCTGCGCGACAGAGGGGACTCCCAATCCCAGCTTCTTGCCTGTCCAGCATGGATGGCCTGAAGAGGAGGACCCTGAGTAGGAGGAGGCAAGGAGTCATAAGGAGGAGAGGATGGTTAGCATTAGTCCTGGTGAGGACACTGAATGTTTGACTCTTCGTAGTCTGCCACACATGGCACAGTGCATGTCGAGATGTCTTTACCAAGACCTTCGTGTGACAGACATTTTGTCCACAATTAAATATTGGCTGTGCACTTTTCTTGACCCATGGTACAAGGAGAAATTTCTTTCTCTCATGTCGGAGGCAGACATGCCTTTTTCAGTGCATGCATGCCAGAGGGCTGTTGTTGAAAAATTGCTGAAAAGATTATCCTCAGACAACGCTGCTGGCAGAGGTACCAGCTCTTTTCTCCTGTTCTGTAGTCCCAGGTATACTTCCATTTAATGCATATGAAGCAATAGGATTACTCCATCCCAGGTGAATTACTCTACATTATTCTACATTAAACTTCATTTGCCAAGTGTTTGCCCATTCAGTCATCTTATTCAGATCGCTTTGTAATATTGTAATGTCAAGGTCAGATTTTAATTTCCTACATAGTTTGGTGTCGTCAGCAAAGACTGACATTTTACTCTCAATCAGATCCACAAGGTCACATCATTGTGTCTTGTTAGAAATGTATCATTTTGAACACAAAGTAAAATCTAGATAATAAAATATAAAATTAAAAAATACAGGAACTATTCTCAAAATAGGTCCATCAAAAAATAATTAATAGATCATTCATCAAAATGATGATCTGAGACCTAACATCTGTGTTTTCAAGTCTCCACCTTCAAATGTTTGCAATTATTTTTTAAAATGAGAACCCAGATGCCGTTGCATGTCCTAAAAATAATGATGCCTTTTCTGCAGCTAGGGGAATAATTTTGTTTTGATGTGCAGCTTCTAGCTTTCCTTGTATATGTTATATTCTTCAAACAGCCACAAAAGCCAAACGTATGTTTCTGGAAGATAAGTTCATCACAGCAGCACTAACATAATTTAATGCACAGAGAATTCCTGGAGTCAATGGACCACAATAATATGAAAGGCTTTGAAGTTTCCTGCTACAGGAAAATGTCATTTCTGTCTTATTTTAATATTTCTTAAATTTGGTTATCTTATCTATCTATAAAAAAAAGAGTTCTCCAGGCCCAGTGTATAAACCCTGTGCTTGTATCTTTGCCGTTTTAACTTTAATAGAGATGTTTCTAATTTAAAGAATCTTAATGAAAGTTAAACCTCTCCAAAATTGTTTTCCAATAATGTATTTAATAGGATTCCATAATTCTTACTTATTTCATTGAAGAGTTGACCACCATATTTCATCTTTGCAAAACATTGACTTATACTCAATCATTAGGCCACTAGTGTAATTTTTGATTCACATAACTTTAAATAAATTTTGAAGTAAGAAAAAGCATATAGAAAAGAATGATCTTGGCTTATTGAGGTAGTCCCTTCTTAAGGGCTTATTTCCACATGTGAGAAACACGTCCGTGTCTCGCATGTGGAAACCAAGCTCTGGCGCCGGCACTCAGGAGCGAAGCGTGCAGCCTCATAGCAACACATGGAGCTGCACGCTCCGCTCCAAAGTGCCGGCGCCAGAGCTTGGTTTCCACATGCGAGACACGGACGTGTTTCTCGCATGTGGAAATGAGCCCTTAATGCTAAAGTCCCCAGACAAAATAATGCATACATACTCACCTCCCAGACCGGTGGATAAATGACATGATTATGTCACATGACAGCTGCAGCCTATTAGCAGCCACTGATCACCTGAAGTCTTCATACTTCTGTTAAATGTAACTCTGAAACCTGCAGGTCATCAGTGGCTGTAGATAGGCTACAGCTTTCACATGACATAACAGAGACATTGCAATGACTTAGCCTATGACTAAGAGCGGTTGCCAGAAACATGTCAGAAGATTTTAATGTATCACCTGAATTAGTTCATGGTTTTATGGATTTTCAATAAAGATCTTTTACTTTTATCTACTACTGTTTGGATGTGCCAAAGTTCACACATTTTGTCTACTACTGCTGATCAAACAGGCGAAATTCCTGCCACCCATGGCAGTTCATTCATCTATCCTGCATCTAGATGATATACAAAAAGACGGTGCCCTGTTAATGTATTCTCTATATATTGCAATGACTTAGCTGTAATGGCACCAGTCCAGGAGGTGATTATTTTTTTATTTTTTTTAATCTGTGGAATTCTTGCATTTTATAAAAGTATTGCCTATTTGTGGACAACCCTTTTAAATATGCATTAAAACAGCAGTATGTGAATTCAATTTTGGTGGAATAGTTATTAGAGATGACCAAATTGATTTGATGCAAAGAGAATTCATGCTGATTTTTTTTTATCAATGCAGGAGCAGACCACCAATATTGCTGACAGGAAAAATAATATTTAACAAGTGTAATAATACTTTTGGCCTATGTTCACAATTCCATTTGCACATTCTTTTGTCTGTTATGTTTTGAGGAACAGACAAATAAAATTAATGGATTAAAATATAAAAGGTGGGAGCAAAAAGTGGCTATTACCAAGGGAAAAATGCAGCTGCAAACAGGACAAAAACCACAAATTTGTCAAAAACTAAGCACATAAAATACTATATAGTTTGCGCTAGCAGCACACTCTTCACTGCATAGAAACAGAGGTAAATATATTTAATAAAGATATCACATAACAATAAAACAAAAATCCACCCTAGTATAGCTGAATAAACAAATTGCCTATGACAGCATATATATAATGTCCCCCAAGTTCTGGGTATATGATCCGAATAGTCCAAATGCCGCAAAGTTATTAAGAGTCCAATTAGATAAAGTGCATAGTGCTAGCGATTACCTTCTCATAGGTGATATCATCAGTCACAATTCAGAAATTGCGGTTCCAATCCACCTCCTGGTGTGTTGTTTGTGCAGTCCAACTGCTACACTTTTCATTCCATTTGTCTGTTAGACTGATGATTACTTATTGCTTGTTTACATTTATTCGGTCGGGGTTCATAACCTTTTCCGTTATTTTTCTGACATACTTTAATGCATCCACTGCAGACAATGGGTATAGACTGCAGAACAGACCTTCTCCTCCTCCCAACCGGGAAGTCCATATTAAGCTGCTTTGAGGCAGCGACACGCGTTGGGCAAAGCTAGGGCATGCTGACTTAGTAAGTATGTTTAGGTATTTGTGCGATCTTTGTGGAGAAACTTGGTGACTGTCAGTTCACCATGGGGGCTTGTTCACACATGTGATCCCTATTTGTCTTATTTTGTGCCTTAGCATTTTGTTACAAACACATTTTGAGTGTTTGTATGTGTGTTTGAGCCTCTGATGGACTGTCCCCACTCTGGTGATCTATGACTTTATACATTGATTCATGCATGTTTATATTTTGTATATATGACAATTGTCAGGTGGGTATTTATATATGATTTGGTTCTGAGATTGATCCGTTGGCTTACTACAGTCATTTGAACATTTTATTATTATATAAGGGCAGAGCTAGGGCATGCTGACTTAGTAAGTATGTTTAGATATTTGTGCGGTCTCTGTTGAGAAACTTGGTGACTGTCAGTTCACCATGGGGGCTGGTTCACACATGTGATCCTTATTTGGCTTATTTCTGCCTTAGTATTTTGTTACAAACACATTCTGAGAGTTTGCATGTGTGTGTTGAGCCTGTGATGGACTGTCCCCACTCTGGTGATCTATGACTTCATACATTGATTCATGCATGTTTATATTTTGTATATATGACAATTGTCAGGTGGGTTGATTCTCAGGGAGATTGATCAGTTGGCTTACTACAGTTATTTGAACATTTCATTATTATATCACAAAGTCTGTTAGACAAGCAATATTTTTTTTTCCCAGTCATGGACATTTGAATTCATTCTCCCTGGAAATCCTTTCATTGCCTCTTTTATACCAGATCTATCATGTATTCACAATATTGACTGCCTTTATAATAATTTTTGAAGATTTTTGTAATTTTGCACATTTCCTATTTCACTTGCCTTTCATTGTCTTGCATGTAACTCCATCATGATTTTAATTGTTTTTAATTGCATTTTTTTTCTGTCTTGGCATTGTTGTTGTAATAAAGCCTCTTTCTATTTATTATTGCCTTGTGTGCACTATATTTTGCGCTCTTTTTCTTTACTATTTATAAATAGAAACCCAGCACTCAACTTAGCGATGCAATGATGAACTTTAATGTAGTCCAAAGTGTAGTACAAACAAAAAAAGATTCGGTCACTCTGACCTTCATCAGTTACGGGCTATTTTAAATAAGCTTTTGAGGACATATGGCCACTGCTCTCATGTGGGTCAGGTGTACCCATCCACTTTTACTTTAGGTGAGCATAGGGCATCAGTTTGCCATGAGATCTGGCTTTGAATCTAGGAGGTACATGAAGGTCGTGTCCTTGTCAGATTCGGCATCCACCAGAGTCGGAGTGGTGGCAGCTGTAGCTGACTTGCGGAAATGGGCACTGACGCAGCGGACCTTGACCAGAAGCTCTAGCAAATTTGGGTAGGTTTTCAGAAACTGCTGCACAGCCAAGTTGAGCACATGGGCCAAGCATGATACCTGTGCGAGCTTGTCAAGCTTCACAGCCACCACCAGGTTAAGCTCATTATCACACACGACCACTATGCCTGGTTGGAGTTTCAGTAGTGAGAGCCACAGATATGTCTGGTCTGTTATTCCTCTCAATTACTCTGCCGCCATGTGCGTTTTTTCTCCTAGACAAATTAGATTCAGCAGAGGCAGTGCTGCAGAGCTTCCAGGTTCCAGCTGATGTGGATGACATGCTCTGAGATAGCATATCGGAGACGGAGGATGAGGAGGAGCAAGAGGGAGTTCAGGAACTGGTGTAGGAGGTGGAGGAAACCCTGATAGAAGAATGGTCAGCAATCCTTGGCATCGATAGCACATGTGCCATGCCATGGCAGGACTCGACCCTGGCCTCTAAATGTTCACCCAGTGTGCCATCAAAAAATGTAGAATCTCTGGCCACAAGTGCTTGTTCACATGTCGGTCATTAAGTGGACAATCCCAGTTTCCGTGTTGGTAAGAGCAGTTCCTGGACATGTTCTAGTACAAGGTGGGGTTGCCACAATGGGAGAAATAGCGGCGGCTGGGGACCAAATTTGTACAATACTAGCAGGACAATTTTTGTTTTTTATTTTAAACCACTGAAATTGCACACAAACCAAGTTCAACAGTTTATATGACAATAGTGAATTTTTGAACAAACAAATTTCTAAACCTGTAGCAGGATAAATTTTGTTTTTTATTTCAAACCAATGAAATTTCATACAAACTAAGTTCTAGAGTATACAGCTGCATCAAAAAGTGTTTTCCCCCTTCCTGATTTCCTATTCTTTTGCATGTTTGTCACACTTAACACAAAATGTAGTTTTTAAATGAAGGTCTTTATTAATAAGGAAAAATGAAATCAAAACCTACAGTGCCGTGAGTGAAAAATTATTGCTCCCTAAACTTAGTAACTGGTTGGGCCACCCGTAGCAGCAAGTACTGCAATCAAGTGCTTGAGACAACTGGCAATTACTCTTTTACAAAGCTCTGGAGGAATTTTGGCCCACTCATATTTGCAGAATTGTTGTAATTCAACCACATTGGAGGGTTTCCAAGCATAAACTCCGTTTTTAAGGTAATTTTACAGCATCTCAATCGGATTAAGGTCAGGTCTTTGACTGGGCCACTCCAAAGTCTAAATTTTCTTTTTCTTAAGCCATTCAGAGGTGGACTTGCTGGTATGTTTTGGATCATTGTCCTGCAGCATAACCTAAGTGTTCTTCAGCTGGAGGTCACAAACAGGTGGTGGAACATTCTCCATTAAAGATGAGCGAACCTTTTAAGGTTCGGATCAGATCGGCAAACATCCCGATGTTCAACAAATATGTTCGCTGAACATACTCGAACCCCATTGACTTCAATTGGAGGCAAACCAAATGCATAGACAACATCTTCAGGGGGAGAAAAAGCTGTAAAAACAGCTAAAATTGGGGACAGACACCAGGAAAAGTGGTATCAATTGATCCATCAATTGCAGTACAAATAAATGATTGAAAAAAAATTGACGTGGCTTCCACTGTATTTTTGATAACCAGCCAGGCAAAACTAAAAGCTAAAGGCTGCAATCCTCAGCTGTCAGCATTAGCAAGGCTAGTTAACAAGAACAGAGGGGTCCCCATGCCGTATTTTTTAATTATTTAAATAAATAATAAAAAAAAAATGGTGTGGAGTCTCCCCCATTTTTGACAACAAACCAATCTAAAGCAGACAGCGGGGGGCTGGTATTCTTAGGCTGGCAATGTGCCATCATTATTGACACTCCAGCCTAAAAATAGCAGCCCCCAGCCACTCTAGAAAAGGTGCATTTATTAGATGCGCCAATTCTGGCACTTTGTCCTGATCTTCTCACTTGCCATGTGGTGGTGCCAAGTGGGGTTTATATTTGTGGGGTTGATGTCACCTTTGTATTGTCCAGTGATATCAAGCCCATGGCTTAGTAATGGAGAGGCAGCTATATATAATATTATTAATCCTAGAGTTATATAGTAAATAAGCACACAGCCAGAATAAAGTCTTTTAATTGAAGGAATGGCACAGACTCCTTTAATGAATTAAAATTAAACCATATTCACATCATTACCCATTCCACTAAAGCCATGGTTTTCTGTAATAAAATAAAAATAAAAACAAGCATATTCCTCACCTGTCTGCCATTCTGTCCCAATCCATGATTTATGTTTGGAGATAAACCGTTTTCAACCAGGATGGTGCCAAGATGTGACCATCCAGGCTGAGAAGCACTGAAGAATGAGCTGATGCAAGCACAGCCTCAGTGACTAGTGGTAACGTCATTGAGGTTTCCACTGGTCACTAAGGCTGCATTCACAGCCGGGCCCCTGAACTGCAGTGACCTCAGTGAGCTCACTGCTAGCACAGTAAGAAAAAGTCTCACGGTGAAGCGCTGCTCTCACCAAGGTCACTGCTGTTCAGGGGACCGGCTGGGAGCCACGTGGTAACCACGATGACATCACCCTTCAATGGTTCTCAGCCTGGACATCTGGCACTCGCATCTTGGCATTGTCCAGGTTGAAAACTCTGTATCTCTAGACATGGATTATAGTGTATGACAGAATGATGGACAGGTAAGGGATATGGTTGTTTTTTATTTTTTTTTTATTACAGGAGACCATGGCTTCAGTGGAATTGGTGATGACGTGAGTATGGTTTAATTTAGATAAATAAAAGAAGTATGTGTCATTCTTTCACTTAAAGGACTTTACTCTGGCTATGTGTCTATTTACAATTTAACTATGGTATTAGTAATGGATAGGCATCTTATAGACACCACTTCATTACTAAGCTGTAGGCTTGATGTCACCGGACAATAGAAAGGTGACATCAACCTCACAAATATGAATGCCACTTGTCACCACAGGAGCAGGGCAAAGCGTTAGAATTAGCGCATCTAATAGATGCACCTTTTTCTGGGGAGGCTGCGGGCTGCTATTTTTAGGCCAGTGGAACCAATATCCATGGCCCCTTACCAGTATAAGAATATCATCCCCCAGCTGTCTTCTTTAAATTGGATGGTTGTCTGAAATGCGGGGGACTCCACACCATTTTTAAAAAATTATTTATTGAAATTATTAAAAATACAGCGTGTGGACCTCTTTATACTTGATAACCAGCTTTGATAAAGCTGACAGTTTTACCTGGCTGATTATCAAAAATACAGGGAAACCTCAAGTCATTTTTTTATATTTATTTATTTATAGTGCAGGAGGCAGCTGGTGAACATTCCCATCAGATGCTTCCTGCTCTTACTGTTGAATACATCTCTCAACATTGTTCCTTGCTAGCGCTGATCGCACTGTGAATAGGCGACAGTGATGTAAGCTGTCTTCTTCAGCACCCGATGCCGGGACCAGTGAGAACAGTACTGCTGATTCCTAGGCACCAATACACACTGATGACGCAGGGATGTTATCTGTGTGTCATCAGTGTGCACGCGTGAGGGATGTTTTGCAGACCATGCTGCCACCGGAAACACTGACAACCAAAAGAGCCCTTAGTGAACTCAGTCACTTACTGAACTTTGTCTGACTTTTGCCGGTAGTTCAGGAATCTGAACATGAATTCGAATGTGCAACATTCATGCCGAATTTAAGATTGGCTAGAGTTTTCTGAACAAGTTTGCTCATCTCTATTCTCCATCACGATTTTTTAGTAGACAGCAGAATTCATGTTTCCTTTAACCACAGCAATTTTTCCAGGTCTTGAAGCAGCAAATCAGCCCCAGACCATCACACTACCACCACTATATTTTATTGTTGGTATGATATTCCTTTTCTGAAATGCTGTGTTACATCTTCGCCAGATGTTATGGGACATACACCTTCCAAAAAGTTCAACTTTTGTCTTGTCAGTCTACAGAGGATTCTCCCAAAAGTCATAGGAATTATCAAGATGTTTTCTGGCAAAACTGAGGTGACAGAGTGGTAGAATAGCCACCCACACACACAAAACAAAGATGACACTAGTGCGCCCGCATGCGCCGCTTAGAGCCTTTTATATGCTAGGCTCCACCCCAAACACTCATGCCCAGTCAGCTGAGACATCGCCCACGGGCCAATCCAGGACTGCCACATAATCAGAGCTGCTAACATCTGACCACCAATGAGAAGCCGCCACATCACAGATATGCTCAGTAAGGTCTTAGACTCCAGAGCACAAGACTGCACCTGCGTATCACTGGTTACCATAGACTTGGCTGAAGAACCAGGAGTAACCAAACATATACCAAGAGCCTGAGCAAGACGCTGGGACTGACATCTGTGCTGAGCAACAACTGCAGTGGCTGTACCAGAATGGGGGACCGCAGTACCAGACAATGCTTGGGATTTATCCCGTGCAGCAAGAGAATCCCGATGCCTAACAGCATGTGACTAGGGAATTTGAAGTCAGCTTCCCAAAGTTGTGATAAACCACAGTTCATTTATGTTTTATGGTGGGGTGGGGCAATCACTTTTTCACACAGATCACTGTAGGTTTGCATTTCTTTTTCACATAATAATAAAGACCTTTATTTAAAGCTGCTTTTTGTGTTTACTTGTGTTATCTTTGTCATATTTAAATTTGCTTGGTGATCTGAAACATTTAAGTGTGAAAAACATGCAAAAGAATAGGTAATCAGGAAGGGGCTTTTAAACCCCTCAAACTGTAGCCTGTTTTCAGCTTCCTGACCAGGCCAATTTTTTCAATTCTGACCACTGTCACTCATAACTCATAACTCAGGAACGCTTCAATGGATCCCACTAATTTTGAGACTGTTTTTTGCGACACATTGTACTTCATGATAGTTGTAAAATTTCTTTGATATGACATGTTTATTTGTTTAAAATTTTGTAATTTTCAAACTTTTAATTCTTATGCCCTTAAATCAGAGAGAAACAGTGGGGGAAATAAGTATTTGATCATTTGATGATTTCGTAAGTTTGCCCACTGACAAAGACATAGACATGAACAGTCAATAATTTTAAGGGTAGGTTAATTTTAACAGTGAGAGATATAAATCAAAAATAAAATCCAGAAAATCACATTGTATAAATTATATACATTTATTTGCATTTTGCACTGAGAAATAAGTATTTGATCCCCTACCAACCATTAGAGTTCTGGCTCCCACAGACCAGTTAGATGCTCCTAATCAACTTGTTACCTGCATTAAAGACAGCTGTCTTACCTAGTCACCTTTGTAAAACACTCCTGTCCACAGACTCAATTAATCAGTCAGACTCTAACCTCTACAACATGGGCAAGACCTAAGAGCTTTATAAGGATGTCAAGTACAAGATCATAGACCTACACAAAGCTGGAATGGGCTACAAACCATAAGTAAGACACTGGGTGAGAAGGAGACAACTGTTGGTGCAATAGTAAGAAAATGGAAGAAATAGAAAATCACTGTCAATCGACATCGATCTGAGGCACCATGCAAAATCTCACCTCGTAGGGCATCGTTGATCATGAGGAAGGTGAGAGATCAGCCTAAAACTACACAGGGGGAAGTTGTTAACCCCTTAATCCCATATGACGTACTATCCCGTCAAGGTGACCTGGGACTTAATTCCCAGTGACGGGATAGTACGTCATATGCGATCGGCCGCGCTCACGGGGGGGAGCGTGGCCGATCGCGGCCGGGTGTCAGCTGACTATCGCAGCTGATATCCAGCACTATGTGCCAGGAGCAGTCACAGACCGCCCCCGGCACATTAACCCCTGGCACACCGTGATCAAACATGATCGCGGTGTGCCGGCGGTACAGGGAAGCATCGCGCAGGGAGGGGGCTCCCTGCGTGCTTCCCTGAGACCCCCGGAGCAACGCGATGTGATCGCGTTGCTGCAAGGGTCTCTTACCTCTCCTCCCTGCAGCAGGCCCGGATCCAAAATGGCCGCGGCATTCGGGTCCTGCAGGGAGGGAGGTGGCTTACCAAGTGCCTGCTCAGAGCAGGTGCTGGTAAGACTGCAGTGCTGTAAGTCAGATCGCCGATCTGACAGAGTGCTGTGCAAACTGTCAGATCAGCAATCTGTGATGTCCCCCCCGGGACAAAGTAAAAATGTAAAAAAAAAATTTCCACATGTGTAAAAAAAAAAAAAAAAAATTCCTAAATAAGGAAAAAATATATATATTATTCCCATAAATACATTTCTTTATCTAAATTAAAAAAAAACAATAAAAGTACACATATTTAGTATCACCGCGTCTGTAACGACCCAACCTATAAAACTGTCTCACTAGTTAACCCCTTCAGTGAACACCGTAGAAAAAAAAAAAACGAGGCAAAAAACAACGGTTTATTATCATACCACCGAACAAAAAGTGGAATAACACGTGATCAGAAAGACGGATATAAATAAACATGGTATCACTGAAAACGTCATCTTGTCCCGCAAAAAAGGAGCCACCAGACAGCATCATCAAAGAAAAATTAAAAAAGTTATAGTCCTCAGAATAAAGCGATGCCAAAATAATTATTTATTCTATAAAATAGTTTTTATCGTATAAAAGTGCCAAAACATAAAAAAATTATATAAATGAGATATCGCTATAATCGTACTGACCCGAAGAATAAAAATGCTTTATCAATTTTACCAAACATGGAACAGTATAAACGCCCCCCCAAAATAAATTCATGAATAGCTGTTTTTTTGTCATTCTGCCTCACAAAAATCGGAATAAAAAGTGATCAAAAAATGTCATGTGCCCGGAAATGTTACCAATAAAAACATCAACTAGTCCCGCAAAAAACAAGACCTCACATGACTCTGTGGACCAAAATATGGAAAAATTATAGGTCTCAAAATGTGGAGACGCAAAAACTTTTTTGCTATAAAAAGCGTCTTTCAGTGTGTGACGGATGCCAATCATAAAAATCCGTGATAAAAAATGCTATAAAAGTAAATCAAACCCCCCTTCATCACCCCCTTAGTTAGGGAAAAATAATAAAATAAAAAACATTTATTTATTTCCATTTTCCCATTAGGGTTAGGGTTAGGGTTAGGGCTAGGGTTTAGGGTTATGGTTAGGGTTAGGGCTAGGGTTAGGGTTAGGGCTAGGGTTAAGGCTAGGGTTAGGGCTAGGGTTAGGGTTGGGGCTAGGGTTGGAGCTAAAGTTAGGGTTAGGGTTGGGGCTAAAGTTAGGGTTAGGGTTTGGATTACATTTACATTTGGGATTAGAGTTAGGGGTGTATCAGAGTTAGGGGTGTGGTTAGAGTTACCCTTGGGATTAGGGTTAGGGGTGTGTTTGGATTAGGGTTTCAGTTAGAATTGGGGAGTTTCCACTGTTTAGGCACATCAGGGGCTCTCCAAACGCG
The DNA here is from genome assembly GCF_051348905.1 of Ranitomeya variabilis. Taxonomy (NCBI): domain Eukaryota; kingdom Metazoa; phylum Chordata; class Amphibia; order Anura; family Dendrobatidae; genus Ranitomeya; species Ranitomeya variabilis. The sequence goes on along the minus strand of NC_135232.1, from coordinate 818,157,808 downwards.
ACATGGCGTCCGATCTCAATTCCAGCCAATTCTGCATTGAAAAAGTAAAACAGTGCTCCTTCCCTTCCGAGCTTTCTCGTGCGCCCAAACAGGGGTTTACCCCAACATGTGGGGCATCAGCGTACTCGGGACAAATTGGACAACAACTTTTGGGGTCCAAGTTCTCTTGTTACTCTTGGGAAAATATAAATTTGGGGGGCTAAAAATCATTTTTGTGGGGAAAAAAAAGGATTTTTTATTTTCATGGCTCTGCGTTGTAAACTGTAGTGAAACACTTGGGGGTTCAAAGTTCTCACAACACATCTAGATAAGTTCCTTGGGAGGTCTAGTTTCCAATATGGGGTCACTTTTGGGGGTTTCTACTGTTTGGGTACATCAGGGGCTCTGCAAATGCAACGTGACGCCTGAAGACCAATCCATCTAAGTCTGCATTCCAAATGGCGCTCCTTCCCTCCCGAGCTCTGCCATGCGCCCAAACAGTGGTTCCCCCCACATATGGGGTATCAGCGTACTCAGGACAAATGGGACAACAACTTTTGGGGTCCAATTTATCCTGTTACCCTTGTGAAAATACAAAACTGGGGGCTAAAAAATCATTTTTGTGAAAAAAAAAAGAATTTTTATTTTCTCGGCTCTGCGTTATAAACTGTAGTGAAACACTTGGGGGTTAAAAGCTCTCAAAACACATCTAGATAAGTTCCTTAGGGGGTCTACTTTCCAAAATGGTGTCACTTGTGGGGGGTTTTAATGTTTAGGCACATCAGGGGCTCTCCAAACGCAACATGGCGTCCCATCTCAATTCCAGTCAATTTTGCATTGAAAAGTCAAATGGCACTCCTTCCCTTCCGAGCTCTGCCATGCGCCCAAACAGTGGTTTACCCCCACATATGGGGTATCAGCGTACTCAGCACAAATTGTACAACAACTTTTGGGGTCCATTTTCTCCTGTTACCCTTGGTAAAATAAAACAAATTGGAGCTGAAATAAATTTTGTGTAAAAAAAAAAGTTAAATGTTAATTTTTATTTAAACATTCCAAAAATTCCTGTGAAACACCTGAAGGGTTAATAAACTTCTGGAATGTGGTTTTGAGCACCTTGAGGGGTGCAGTTTTTAGAATGTTGTCACACTTGGGTATTTTCTATCATATAGACCCCTCAAAATGACTTCAAATGAGATGTGGTCCCTAAAAAAAAATGGTGTTGTAAAAATGAGAAATTGCTGGTCAAATTTTAACCCTTATAACTCCCTAAAAAAAAAATTTTGGTTCCAAAATTGTGCTGATGTAAAGTAGACATGTGGGAAATGTTACCTATTAAGTATTTTGTGTGACATATCTCTGTGATTTAAGGGCATAAAAATTCAAATTTGGAAAATTTGCAAAATTTTCTAAATTTTCGCAAAATTTCCCTTTTTTTCACAAATAAACGTAAGTTATATCGAAGAAATTTTACCACTATCATGAAGTACAATATGTCATGAGAAAACAGTGTCAGAATAGCCAAGATCCGTTGAAGCGTTCCAGAGTTATAACCTCATAAAGGGACAGTGGTCAGAATTGTAAAAATTGGCCCGGTCATTAACGTGCAAACCACCCTCGGGGCTTAAGGGGTTAATGATCTCAATGCAGCTGGGATCACAGTCACCTAGAAAACCATTAATAACACATTACGGCGTAAAGGTTTAAAATCCTGCAGTGCCCGCAAGGTCCCCCTGCTCAAGAAGGCACATGCACAGGCCTATCTGAAGTTTGATAGAAAAAATTGGAGTCCAGCTCAACAGGACTGGATTTTCCTTTTATTTTTATTTTTCAAAAGAAAATATAGTGCATACGAAAGAAAAATTTACAAGGTCGACATGACCCAGTTAACGCGTTTCGACCGCACTAGGCAGTCTTGCTCATGACTAATGGTCAGATAACATGCAGTTATTTATATATTCTTTTACAAGGTACAGCGCAGATGTTCTTAATTCACTTAACAATTGGGTGTTACATATAGCAAGCAATGTAGCAAATACTAGAATGACATTACAAAACTGCAAATTATTAGTGTCCATGAATTTTTCCACAGTGCAGGTGAAAAAATTATATATTAATAAAGTCACACACTAAAATAATAAAAAACACATGCAATAGTGTGATGTTGACATAAGAAAAATTAAATCATACACCAAAATGAAAACCCCAAAGTGTATTTAATAATGACATGATATAATTATAACATGTTATGAAGGTAAATGTGAATTCTACCAAATATTTTTTTTTATATATTAAAAAATTATTTTTATTGAATATATAAGAAATGTGTAATTTTGGTGTTTCAATTATTGTAATTTTTCTAATTCCTTATTTCAACTTTATTAAGAAAGATTATAAAGTGAAAACACAATACAAGCATTTATAAATAAATATGAATGCCTCCCATAAAATGGAAAACATTCTTGCAAGGCAACATAATCAATGAACTTTTAATGCACTAGCCGCAAAAAAACCAAAACACTATGCTTTTCAATACTGCTATATTACACAAATGTAACATGACATACATATAATACTGCTCTTTAAAACACAGTTAGGGTATGTGCACACATTGCGGATTCCATTGCGGATTTTTCCGCAGAATCTGCAGAATAAAACGCCCTACGTTTTACCTGCGTATTCACCGCGGATTTACTGCGGATTTTGTGCTGTTTTTATGCGGATTTCGCCTGCATTTTTACACCTGCGGATTCCTATTATGGAATAGGTGTAAAACGCTGTGCATTCCGCACAAAGAATTAACATACTGCAGAAAGAAAACCGCAGCGTTTCTGAGCGGAATTTTACGCAGCATGTGCACTGCGGATTTGGTTTTCCATACGTTAACATGGTACTGTACAACGCATGGAAAACTGCTGCGGATCCCCAGGGTTAAATCCAGTTAATTGATACATACTTATAGAAAAAAAAAGTATGTTCTCTCTTTCATGTATTTCTTATCCAGCCTTAGGAGGAGTTAAGGTTAAAAAGTGATAAAGTAGATTAATCTGATACACAATTGCATCATAAATAATTAAATGACATAACATTATCTTAAACAAAAATTGTGTATCGTGTATCAATGAAACATAAATGCCATATATGCTACACAAAATAAGAAAAAAGGTGGGTTTTTTTCCCTCTATTCCCTCTCAATAGTGCAACATAATATCCTTTCATAAATTTAATCCCTTAGGCCGGTATCACACGTCAGTGGCTCCGGTACGTGTAGTGACAGTTTTCTCACGTACCGGAGACACTGACACACGTAGACCCATTCAAATGAATGGGTCTATGCACATGTCTCCGTGTTTTCAGTGACCGTGTGTCCGTGTGCAAAACACGGAGACATGTCCGTTTTTCTCCGGCAGCACAGTCTGCAAACCGTCCCGCACACGTGCACACGGAGAACAGTGTGCACTCTCCTCTGTGTGCACGTACCGCCCGCAGGAGAAACAGCACTACAGTAAGTGCTGTCCCCCCCGCTTGTGGTGCTGAAGGCGGCATTCATCCCTTCTGTCCTGCTCGGCTGAAAGCAGCGCTTGCAGTACAGAAGAGATGAAAAATGACGTTTTGCTTTTTTTTCTTTAAAAATAAAGTGTGGGGTCACCTCCCACCCCCCCCCATCCTCTATGTGCCCGCCCGCTTGCAGAGAAATACTCACCCAGCTCCCACGATGCCTCCTCTCAGCGCCGGCTGCTTGTCCTGTGTGAGCGGTCACGTGGTACCGCTCATTACAGTGATGAATATGCGGCTCCACCTCCCATAGGGGAGGTGACCCTGAACTTTAATTTTAACAAAAAAAATATAAAAAAACATTGATTTTTCATTCCTTCGCTGCTGGGGAGAAGGAATGAATGCCGGCTTCAGCACCAAAAGCAGGGGACAGCGCTTAACTCTAGCGCTGTCTCCTGCATGATCCGTGTGGTCCTCAGTCAGCACACGGGCGGCACACGGCTGCTGCACGTGTGCCACACTGATGTGCCACGTGAGCACACGGACACACAGACACGGATAACTCCAGTACCGATTTTTCCGGTACCGGAATTATCTGGACATGTGAGACTGCCCTTAGGTGTATGTGTGTCCAACCGAAATATCCACCAAGCTACTCTGTGCCGCAGTATTTTCTCAAAATCCTCTCCTCTCCTGTTTTTGATTTTTTTTCAATTATATAGAACTTAAGCATGCTAGTGTTTCCCTTATGAACTTTTACAAAGTGGTTTGCAGCTTGTGACATACTGTATGTGTAGATAAATTATTTTTGTTAATGTCATTGAGATGTTCCGTGAACCTTACATATGCATGTCTCTTTGTGCTCCCAATATACTTTAATTTGCACTGTGTGCATTCGATGGTATAAACTACACATTTTTGATTCACAGTTTACAAAAGAACCAATTTTAAAATGGTTCTTATTATCTGCATCTCCAAATGAATCACAGATTATAGCATAAGGACATAATTTGCAGTTTCTTCCACCACACTTGAAAAATCCTTTGAAGGAAAGCCGCTGCCCACTCATGTTATTACCCTCAGATTTCAGAAGGCTTGGAGATAAAATATCACCTAGTGACTTAGCCCTTCGTGCCACCACCCTACAATTGTTATTTAATTTAATAATTTGCAGTTTTGTAATGTTATTCTAGTATTTGCTACAACGTTTGCTATATGTAACACACAATTGTTAAATGAATTAAGAACATCTGTGTTATACCTTGTAAAAGAATATTTAAATGACTGCATGTTATCTGACCATTAGTCATGAGTAAGGCTACTTTCACACTAGTCCGTCGGTACGGGCCGTCGCAAACCGTCGGCCCGACGTACCGACGGACAGTGTGTTAATGTAGCACAATGTGGACAGCGGATGCAGTTTTACAACGCATCCGCTGCCCATTGTGATGAGCGGGGAGGAGGGGGCGGAGTTCTGGCCACGCATGTGCGGTCAGAAAAAGCGGAACCGACAGACAAAAAAACATTACATTGACCGTTTTTTGGGCGCCGCGGCCACCAAAAACACGACGCATCCGTCGCACGACAGATGCGACGTGTGGCCATACGTCGCAATGCATCGCTAATGCAAGTCTATGGAGAAAAAACGCATCCTGTGGGCAACTTTGCAGGGTGTGTTTTTTCTCCAAAACGACGCTTTGCGATGGACAGCAAACAACGCTAGTGTGAAAGTAGCCTAAGACTGCCTAGTGCAGTCGAAATGCGTCGACTGGGTCATGCAGACCATCTACATTTTTCTTTTGTATGCACTATAATTTCTTTTGAAAAATAAAAATAAAAGGAAAATCCAGTCCTGTTAAGCTGGACTCCAATTTCTTCTATTTCCCTTGATGTGAGGTCAGGGCGAGGCCGGAGTCTGAGCCCCAGGTGGATGAGCATTTAGCGGCTGGGTGAACTGGAATCAAGTTTCTACTATCTGAAGTTTGCCAATGAACACCTGGATGATTCAGTGAGTGATTGGGAGAAGGTGCTGTGGTCAGATGAGACAAAAATGGAGGTCTTTGGCATTAACTCAACTCGCCGTGTTTGGAGGAAGAGAAATGCTGCATATGACCCAAAGAGCACCGTCCCCACTGTCAAGCATGGAGGTGAAAACATTATGTTTTGGGGATGTTTCTCTGCTAAGGGCACAGGACTACTTCAGCTCATCAATGGGAGAATGGATGGAGCCATGTACCATAAAATCCTGAGTGACAACCTCCTTCCCTCTGCCAGGACATTAAAAATTGGTTGTGGCTGGGTCTTCCAGCAAGACAATGACCCAAAACATACAGCCAAGGCAACAAAGGAGTTGCTCAAAAAGAAGCATATTAGGGTATGTGCACTTGTAGTTTTGAGCTCTGCGGATTTTTTCGCAGCGGATTTGAGAAATCCGCAGGTAAAATGCACTGCGTTTTACCTGCGAATTTACTGCGGATTTACAGCGGATTTTATGCGGATTCCACCTGCGGATTTACACCTGCGAATTCGTATTATGGAGCAGGTGTAAACCGCTGTGGAATCCGCACAAAGAATTGACATGCTGCAAAATGTAACCCGCAGCGTTTTTTTCCGCAGCATGGGCACTGCGGATTGCGTTTTCCATAGGCTTACATTGTACTGTAAATGAATGGAAAGCTGCTGCGGACCCGCAGCTGCAGATCCACTGTGGATCTGCAGCAAAATCCGCAATGTGTGCACATAGCCTTAAGGTCATGGAGTGGCCCAGCCAGTTTCCAGACCTTAATCCCATAGAAAACTTATGGAGGGTGTTGAAGTTCTGAGTTGCCAAGCGACAGCCTCAAAATCTTAATGATTTAGAGAGGATCTGCAAAGAGGAATGGACCGAAATTCCTCCTGACATGTGCGCAAACCTCATCATGGACTACAAAAAACATCTGACAGCTATGCTTGTCAACAAGGGTTTTGCCACTGGAACGGCTGCCAGGGCCATGGGGTACTCGGTACTGGGTCAGGTGCTTAAAGGGATGTGTCACGGTGGCGGTGACCCGATCTGTGGCCCTGGGTGCCCAAGTAAAAGGGATGGTCTTTAAAGGGGTTTGTGAAATAATACAAGTTTGTGACGCCACCTGTGGTACTTGGTCAGGGGTGAACGACGCTGCTTAAAGGGGTCCTCTGGGGTGGTTATGGCAGCAGGGATGGTATGGCTTCCCACAGGCGAAGCTGGGTCCCCAGGGCTCCTGGTGTGTAGGGACAGATAGTAGATGGTGTAGAAAGAAACTGAGGCCACAGGGCTGCAGTCTCTTTACCTGGTTTACTGATGAATTCAGGCAGCCACAGTCCAGGGTACCAGATCACAGGTACAGGTATGGTCCAGCCGGCTTGGAAGCGAATCTGGAATCCCTTTTACCAGGTGGGGTTGGAAGCCTTCCTTCTAGCGCTGTATTGTAGTCCCTTGCTGCCTTAGGCCTCACACAAGGTCTTCACATTTTCTCTCTGTCCCCTTTAGGTAGGACACTACCTGTACGACAGGTAGCTTGAGCCTTTTTACAGGATCTCTATCATGACCCAGGCTCTATTTGCTAGTGTGTCCTCAGGTGTCTATGGTGGACAGGTAACTTGCAATCTGCTGTCCGCCGGTTTCTACCCCCACAACCTCGGTCTTCCGGCTACCGGTATCTGCTCTCAGCATGGAGGAAGCCCAGTCGTAGCTTCTCTCTCCAGCTCTTCACTCTCCTGTGCTTCTTTCATCCCTCACGCTCTCTACAGCTTGTTCCATCCTTTCCTTTCCAGGAGCTGAAGAACTCAGTCTGCACGGCCCCTGCTGTTAGGGTTTGGCAGGACACACCAAATTTATATATTAGAGTAATTGGTGCGTTCGCAACCCGGGGTCCACCGTGCAAGAGTAAAACCCGCTGCTAGTAACTGACAGTACTATATGGCAGTATAAGTGAACTCTGTTACTTCACAGAGTCATTTAAGACAAGAGAACGCTGTGCCCTGTTAACTTCACAGAGGAACACAGCTACCAAATAGAGCGAACAGTGGTCATGCAGTCAGAATAGCACACGCAAAACTCCTCACCGGAGGTGCCAGTATTCTAGGGGCTTATTTCAGCCGAGCCCTGAATCCACTCACACAAAAATCCTCACCGGAGGTGCCGATATTCTAGGGGCATATTTCAGGTGAACCCTAAAACCACATACATATGACCACACTGGTGCAGAACACATTACTTAGTTGATACTAGCGCATGCAAACCTTTTATAGCTGCAGCAACTACAGGACCTTCCTAGAGGACCAATAGGAGCTGCTGTAGTACCTGAGCACGTGACCCCTGACCTCCAATGAGAGGACTTACCCTGGGCATGCTCAGAAGGGAAAAAGCAGGACTTAGTCCCAGAGATGTCTGCTCACCACTGACAAGTACTGGCTACAATGGCTGAGCCTGGAAAGGCAGCAGTAACCATCCGCACCATATCAGGCTGAGCCAGATGCTGGGACTGACGTCTCCACTAAACAGGCTCCACTGCGGCTGGAGAAGAATGGGAGACCGCAGCAGAGATGGCTCGAGATTCCCCCTGTGCAGAGGCGGGAACTCATAGTAACATAGTTTTTAAGGTTGAAGGAAGACTTTAAGTCCATCTAGTTCAACCCATAGCCTAACCTAACATGCTCTAACATGTCCCCTAACACCTGCTTTTTTCATAGGAGCTGCAGCAATTCTTGTGGCTGCACGGCCCCTCCTTCCTCTGTCTCTCTCACAGACTCCTGTCACTGATTGAATACTTTCCCTCCAGCCAGAATATATATAGGGGAGCCACCCATAAACTGGCTCCCCCTTCTGGAATGGAGTAAGAACATGTTGCATGTTTGTGAATACCTGATAAAAGGAATCCTTCCTCACTTCCAAGCATGACATCACTCTCCCCGTGAGGAAAGCAATGCCAATGTAACAACCAGGAACCCAGGGTGTTACATCACCAAGTATCAAGTCTTGTTTGCCAGAGGGATCAAATACTCATTTCTCACTGCAAAATGAAAATACATTTATATAATTCATACAATGTGATTTTCTGGATTTTATTGTTGATATTCTATCTCTCAATGTTAAATTTACCTACCCTTAAAAGTATATACTGTTCATATCTTTGTCAGTGGGCAAACTTACAAAATCAGCAAGGGATCAAATACTTATTTCCCCCACCGTATAACTGTTTTTCTTCTTTTTTTTGCTGTGCATTTTTTATTTGTAGAATCATTGTAGTATTTCACACTGAAGTATTATATACATTGATGCCCACAGTTATAATTTATGGTTACTATGTCTGTTATTCAAAATGTGAATATTATCTAAATAGCTAAATGGGCTAGTTATTATTACCGTATTTTCTGGTGTATAAGACGACTGGGCGTATAAGACGACCCCCAACTTTTCCATATAATATATGGAATTTGGGATATACCCGCCGTATAAGACGGGGGTCATCTTATACGCCCAGTCATCTTATACGGCGTGTGGTTCACAGGGTCTGGAGGAGAGGAGACTCTCCTTCAGGCCCTGGGATCCATATTCATGTAAAAAATAAAGAATAAAAATAAAAAAGATGGATATACTCACCCCTCCGACGGACCCTGGACCTTAACGGTGCAAGCATCTGCCACCATTCCTAAGAATGCAGTGAGTGAAGGACCTGCGATGACGTCGCGGTCACGCGACTGCTCACGTGACCGCTCATGTGACCGCGACGTCATCGAAGGTCCTGTTCACTCACTGCATTCTTAGGAACGGAGGCAGACGCTTGTGCAGCGCCCCAGAGTCCTGGTCGTTGCAGTACTGTCGCTCCGCCACTAAGGGAAGTGGTGGTAGTACGTCTGATGGCACTTAAGGAATTCACCTGACCAGGTATCACAGTCACACATTACACTTCACACTCTGGCCACCAGGGGGAGCAAAGGGTTCTATGTATTAGGCCACTCCTCACAATCTGGTAAAACTGGGGGCTGGATAGGAAGTTAGGAAGAAGCTGACTGGGTTTTGCCCAGGCAACACTTAGTGAGAGTTTTATCATATGTCCATAAATAGTGTTGTGCACACCTCAATAAATACATATTGAATCCAATTACCCATATATAGGTGTTATGGGACAAGGAGGCTAGGGCAACAATGTAGAATAAAATCAATTTTAATGAAAATATTTAAAAACAACTGAATACATAAATAACAGGAAATATTCTCATAAAAACAATGTGCTGGGAACAACTACTAGACAGGACACCAATTGGTTCAAAATTACAACACAGTGTGTAGGTCCACTTGTAACAATTATATAGAGCTCACTGGGTTAAACGTGCCATGTAGAAACCTTAAGGACAATGAGTATAAAAAACATGAAAATAAATTTCCTATGGCCATGTGCGGAACATACCGCATGAATATACTCTGTCATAAAGAAAGACAACTATTCCATAGCAGATTTAAACCTAATAGAAACTGAATATGACCATGTGCGGAACATACCGCATTGATAAACTCAGACAAAAAGAAAACCAACTATTCCATAGCAGATTTGAACCTAATGGAAAATAAATTCCTATGCACTAAAGGTGAAACATACCGTATCAAATATATATTACTGATGAATAACTAGAAAAAACCCGCTAAAACGGGTTTAAAGTCTACTGAAATGTAGGGCACGAACAGAGCACACAAGGTGTTAATAACTGTTGCCTAAACATACCATGCCAGAGTGTGCAATGCAATAATGAAGTGGATAGTACATGACCGAATATAAACTTACATAGAAAAGTGTCCAAATGCCCAGAGTGTTCCACAGCGACCCCGACAGCGCCGTTTCGCCTGACCGGCTTCCTCAAATAGGGGGCGTCACTTGAGGAAGCCGGTCAGGCGAAAATGTTCCGCACATGGTCATAGGAAAATTATTTCCATGTTTTCATGTTCTTTATACTCATTGTCCCTAAATTCTCTATATGGCACTTTTAATCTAGTGAGCCTGCATGCATAAGAATTCAGTTTCTATTAGGTTTAAATCTGCTATGGAATAGTTGTCTTTCTTTATGACAGAGTATATTCATGCGGTATGTTCCGCACATGGCCATAGGAAATTTATTTTCATGTTTTTTATACTCATTGTCCTTAAGCTTTCTACATGGCACGTTTAACCCAGTGAGCTCTATATAATTGTTACAAGTGGACCTACACACTGTGTTGTAATTTTGAACCCATTGGTGTCCTGTCTAGTAGTTGTTCCCAGCACATTGTTTTTATGAGAATATTTCCTGTTATTTATGTATTCAGTTGTTTTTAAATATTTTCATTAAAATTGATTTTATTCTACATTGTTGCCCTAGCCTCCTTGTCCCATAACACCTATATATGGGTAATTGGATTCAACACTTAGTGAGAGAAGAGGTTGCTTGGGAAGATTCAGGGGGGTCCCTGTCAGGGGTGGGATCCTAACAGAGGCCTAGCGAAAAGGACAGATCGTTACAGAACCGCGCCTGCACTTCACTGCGGCGGTATCTTAAGAAAGGATAAAAAGTGAGGTTTATTGTGGAGAAGTGAGAAACTAGATCACAGCACAAAGGCGAAAGAACCAGTAGGAGTCATGCCCTGAGATCGGCAACATTCTACTGAGGCGCGTAGCCGGTGGCCGGAACGCCGAGGAAGTATTGGACTCCACACATTACTTCAAACCAACGGCAGGGCAGTTAATTATAGGTTGGCTGCCTCATCTAAATCACCTAATGAAGACAACGGAGGCAATTGTGGGAGAGGGGCGTCTCTAGGGTCCCTATAAAATAACTCCAGGACTACCCCGTCATACGGGTGCGTCCTATCCATATCATCTGGGGGACGGAGAGAAAGAACAGAAACATACACGACAGTTGTGAGGACTATCCCGTGGTGCTCAGCAGGGAAGTACTACAACACCCAGGCGCTAGTAGGTAGGCACTGATTTCCACCTGCAAAGAGAACTCTGGATGTGCCTTCGGACCGGCCGGTCTCAGACAGCCCAGTTAACAGTGCTCTGGATTGTGGATACCGAAGCCTTCAGTAAAGAGGTAAAGAGACTGCAACCCTGTGTCCTCGTTATTTACTGCAACCTACACCACCACCTACACCTTTTATTGGGCGCCCCTTAGCAGGACCACGGACCGGGTCAGGCCACCGTGACATCCTCAGAACCGATAGACCCGGTACCGAGTACCCCGCCGTCCTGCGTCTGGGGGCCGCTCCACTTGCACCACTGAGGTCCAGGGTCCAACGGAGGGGTGAGTATATCCATATTTTTTATTTTTATTCTTTATTTTTTACATGAATATGGATCCCAGGGCCTGAAGGAGAGTCTCCTCTCCTTCAGTCCCTGGGAACCATCCAGGATCGCTCTGTGCACACGTACCCGCTGTATAAGACGACCCCCGACTTTTGGGACAATTTTTAGGGGTTAAAAAGTCGTCTTATACGCCGGAAAATACGGTAATTGAATTTCGACAGGTTTACAAGAAATAGAAATTGAGATTTATATATTATTAAGCACAAAGGTACGTTACCTAAATGTAAAATAGTAAAGTTAAAGCTCTGAAATGAGCACAAAATTAGAGCTTCCATTATATTCTAGGTCACAATTTAGGCTTACATAATGGATAACACCATTGAGAAGACTATAAAGTGATTTGCATAGAAAGTCTTCACAGTTTTACTTTTTTCTCTCCTGTGAATATTATTTATAAATGGATTGTTGAACTGTAAAGCTAGTAGCTGTTAGAGATGAGCATGAATACATAATGTCTAGTTTCCCTGGTGATCTTCGGAATAGTCTATGAGAGAGCGATTATAACAGCCAACAAATGTATTGACTTGTGTTGAAATGTAGTTTTACTTTACAGATAGATATCAACATATAGATATAAAATGAACAGAGTGTCTTATACTCATGTACATGATCAAGTTAAAAGAAAGGTGCATCAAAAATTTTTTTTGCAGAAATTGAAAAAATGTAAAGATTTAATGTTTACATTTTCTTAAAAAATATTATAATTTGTTCATAATTTAGTTAAATATGAAAAATCATTTTAAACGTTTGGTATTTCCACTTTTAAACACTAGGGGGAGCAGCTACTGAAATTTGACACAAAAACCTAGTATACAACTAGCTCACTTTACTGCACTGCAGTAACTATGGGCTGAGTCTGCTGACGTGTGTGATGTCACTCCTCTCCTCCCCTTCTGGGTATTTGCTAAGGGATAAGAGAGGATGACATTTACGATCACAGTGCAGAGCCATTTTGTTGGTGATTGCAAAGTTATACTGACAAGTAGACGGTCACCGAGGATGGCAGGCGCCAAGGATTCTGTTAGTTGGTGCTGCTCGCTGTATCACGCTCACACTCACACGCCCACCCTCGCATGCTGACACACTCGCATGCTGATGCTCACACTCATGCTCACACGCTGATGCTGATACTCACACTCACATGCTGACACTCTCTCTCATGCTCACACTCACATGCTGACACTCACACTCACATGCTGACGCTCACACTGATGCTCACACTCATGCTGATGCTCACACTCACTCTCACACTAATGCTCACACTCATGCTGACGCTCGCACTCACACTCATGCTCACACTCACACGCTGCTGCTCACATGCTGAAGCTCATACTCATGCTGACGCTCACACTCACACTTACACTCACACTCGTGATCACGCTCACACTCAGCCTGACACCCTCATTCCTAAGCCGATATGTAAACATAAACACACACAAACCTATGCACACATTGCCACCAGCCTATGTACAAATGTGGGTTCCCGCGTAATTTTAATAACCAGCAGAGGGAAAGCCTACAGCTGGGGGCAGATGTTCATAGACTGGGAAGGGGGTGATACCCATGGAGCTTCCCAGGCTATTAATATCAGCTCACAGCTGTATACTTAGCCTTTACTGGCTATTAAAGTGGGGAATCCCCCCAAAAATGATATGGGGTCCCCTATAATTAATAACCAGTAAAGGTTATGCAGACAGCTGTGGGCTGGTATTAATAGCCTAGGAAGGGGCCATGGATATTGGCCCCCCAAGCTAAAAACATCAGCTCTCAGCCACCCCAGAAAAGGTGCATCTATAAGATGTGCCAAATCTGGCGCATAGCCTCGCTCTTCCCACTTGCCCTGTAGTGGTGGTAAGTGGGGTTCATATTTGTGGGGTTGATGTCACCTTTGTATTGTCAGGTGACATCAAGACCACGACTTAGCTGGCTGGCTTTGTATCAGTAGCTAATTTTCTGTGAATTAACAGAATCATACCTTGGTTACACATGTAAGTCAGCTTAGCTCAGCGATTGACTTAGGTGCTATCAATGTAACATTACCACTGCAGATGAACAACAGACCTGGGTGGTGGCAGGCAGTCTGGACCCAGGGAAGCTAATTTATACTTAGTATGTTTTTTTATAACTATATCTGCACGTATAAGTAATTTTTCTAAAAATTGGAAGTCTTCACCTAGATAATTGATAGGTCAGTGGCCTCGGGCCAGAGCAAATTACCTGTTTATTAGACAGGGGAGGGTGCTGCTAGGAAGGAAATACAGTGTAATGCATGTGTCTGAATGCAATGCACAGTCATGAGATGGAAACAGTCAGGGATGATTATAGTTCTATTCATTTACAGTGATGTAAAGTAACTCTAATCAATTAGTGTTAGTAACTAGGCAGATTAAGATTCAGCCAAAGATAAAACTATACTTGGAAAAGCAAAGGAAGTCTTTCTATATCTAACAATAATGTTCTGGTCACAACAGTGGTGCATCCAGTTAAGGGATCCAACACGTAAGTTCTCTATTTGCAAATCTGGCCTTAGCAGGGATCACCGGGTTTTCCTACTAGGCCACAAGTGTTTCTTTTACATAGTCTATCAAAGCCCATTGAGCCTCCCAAATACCAACCAGCCCCCTCCCAACCTGAGATCCTAATCTCAGCCGATACCGGTACCATAGAGAATAGCTGGAAGTGATGGCTTTGCTCACACGCACTGGCTGCAATCGCAGGACACCTGTTGCAGTCTCCTCACGGATCTTCTCGGCTTGACCTTCGCCGGATGTTTCCCAGGATTGGAATGAAGTTAACTAGGCTTCAGCTCTTGATGGGCAACATGTGGAGTTTTAAAATAGTGAGGCAGAAAACATGATCCTGACTAGCGCAGGCCTCCTGTGTGGAATCCGAGCCTTGTCAGGCGATGGCCGATGCCTTGATGTTGCAGAGGCCTGTTACGCTTGCATCTGCGACATCTTCTGGTGCCAAATCTGCCTGTGCTTTGGCGTGCAGGGCTTTTATATCAAGGAAGTCCTTCCTGTGGGTCACCTGATCAGGTCCAGCACACAAAGTCATTGCCCATGCAAATCTTCCAGCACAATTTGGTTCCTCTTGATTTCGGCTGACCAGCAGATAGCAGTCTCTCCTCATTAATGGCATATCCTGCAAGGGCTCTTCAAGGATTTCACTGCTTTTTATTACAGCAGTGTGAGGCTGAGAAGCTAGAAGTGCACCATCACGCCCCAAAGCACTTCCCGACATCATTTCAAAAAGTGATTTCCTGCTGCTGGAGCTTTGGGGTCATAAAGGGATAACTTTTTCTCTAAACACAATCATATTAATGTAAAAGTTTCTGACAGGTTCCCTGTAGTCATACTTAATGGGCTACATGCCATTAAGTAGTTAAGTCTGACAATCCTGAATGTCAGAATTGAAAAAATACAGCATTTCTTGCCAGTCAGGTAAACAGAGCATATAGTTAAATTTGAATCACTGCTTTTAGCAAATAAAGCCATTTTGCAGGAATTATCTAGACAGAAAAAAAGTAAAGCTGTAGCAGATGTTATAAAATAACGAAATAAACTATATTTACCTCCTCTTTTCCCTGATGATCCAATTCAGAAAGTCAAGTAGTGCTCCTGGTCTTTTACAAGATCCCGGCACAATGGCTCTCATCACTCAGCTGTGATACCTTAAACACAGCATATGAACACAATTACAAAACAGCAATTTTACAATTACAATATACATTTATATCAAGCAAATATCAAGATTCACTGGCCTTCATTTATTAAAACTATCTAATAAAAAAATAACTTTGTTGTCAATGGCATCTTGTTAAAGCTTTGCGTCTATAATTATGCAAGAAAAAAGTGTCTAATGAGAGTGTTTCTGATGAGCAACAAAGCCATTTTTTGTTTGTCATTTTAGATGACTTTTCAAAAATATGTGTTTTGTGCAAATGAGAAATAACACTATTTATGGCCATTGTATGCCTTTCATCTTTAAGTTTTCACCTCTGCAGATTTCATTTTAAATTTTCCGTTGTCTCTGATCTGGTGTGTAGGGCCTATCTGTTACTATGTCTTCCTTACACAAGATGCATAGAAATGGAAGATTCCTACTCTCTTTTGTTTATGTAGCACATGTTCAGAAGAAAAAGCATGGAGGACATTAAATAACAGTACTGAGCAGTGTAGCTGTGAATTCACATCTGTGGCGACGTAAAAACTTTCTGCGTCTCACTCTACCTATTTTCTTACTCTGCTTCTCCCTCTTCCTCACAAAATACTTCAACTTGAAATCTGATACGTCTGTGAGCTGACAGTCCATCTTGTTTTGGACTGTTAGCTCAGCATTCAAGGTAGAAGGGAATCAATGGGCCATATGTGAAGAAAGACGCATATTTCATGGTTAAGAGATATAAAACCAAGGTTCTTCTTTTGCTTGTGTTGTTTCTTCATGTAAAGTTTGGTGAAATAAAAGTAATTTTGGTGACATACTGTGACAAGTAAAACGCTGACAAACAATAATGTTGGTGGTTTATCTGCTCTGAAAACAAACCAAACATTCTGCAAGTTGAAATTCAACATGCTTGCTTTCTTTCCTCCTGACTATCTAATAAAATGACGGTTAACATAGAGTCAAACAAATTGATGAGTTTAGAAAATAAATCACAGGTGCTGGATGGAGTGTATATTTTTCAACAGGCTGGGAAATCCAGTGTTATTTTAATGATGTTTTCTTACGTGTTCGCTTTGATTTTAAATTTTATATATGTTCACACAGTTTTGTGTTTAATCCATGAAAAACACAGAAACAAACAAACATGAAACACGGATGTCTGAGTGAGACCTTAGACATTGCCTTATAAGTTTGAACCATTGAGTCACCATACATTAGCACTATAGAACAATACTTGAATTAAATAAACTTCTGACACACTGGATTGTTTTACGCATGCAGTGAATTGTTAAGAAAGGTTGAACAGTAGATAGATTAAAACTGGAAGTCCAAAGTTCAAACTTGTTAGACATGTGGTGTGATGTGATTGTGAGAAGTAGTTTATGATTTACCGGCAGAGAAAGATGATAAGACTGGCATCAACTCATTGGGAAAAACACTGTAAAAGGAAATATACTGTACATTTTATATACTAACTTCATCTAGAAACACTGCTTAAAAACATTGCTCAAAAAATGGAATACTAAAGTACCACATCCTAGATATCACTGAATGAAATATTCCAGTTGAAAATCTTTATTCATTACATAGTGGAATGCGTTGAGGACAATAAAACATAAAAATTATCACTGTTAATCAAAAATAATATCCTATGGAGGTCTGGATTTGGAATGATACTCAAAATCAAAGTGGAAAATCAAATTATGGGTTGATCCAACTTTAGTAAAAATGCCTCAAAACAAGGAAATGATGCTCAGTAGTGTGTGTGGCCTCCACATGCCTATATGACCTTCCTACTAGAGATAAGCGAACGTGTACGGAAAACATTTGGAAAATCTCTAATTCGGCACGAACAGCGCACATTCGGATTCGTGTTTGCTTTCACAAGCATGTTTACTCAAAGTTGGCAAAAGTCAGTCACAGTTCGGTAAATCATTGTGTTTCCAATAATGCTTTTGTATTACTTTGGTTACAATTGTACTGCTGTATGATGAGCGGGGAGTACAGGGGGATGTGTTTGATGAGGGGACGAGGGTGTGGAGAGGTTAGAGAAGCATCTGAAGAGATTACAGGACTGGCACGCTTTTTTTTCCCCCTTAACTTTATGTGTGTTGATTCCGGCAACCAATCAGGGCGCAGAAACCATCCACAAAGTCATGACACAAGGTCTTCTGTGATTGGTTGCCAAAATCACATGTCCGTAGCTATATAAAAATCAGACATCTTGTTTTGCTGGCACCATTTTCTCAGTGTCACAGTGCAGAGAGGTCGCTCCTGTGCTAGTGCTGGTGCAGCTGAAAGTGAACTTGTCCTGCGTGAAATTCATCTTCCAGTATTGAAGTAGATTGTGCAAAAACTGTGTGGCAGTCTCTGGAAGCCCCATTAGCTACTCCAAATCGTTTGTGCTAAAACTGTGTTTCAGTAGTAAATCAGAAGGCCAGATTTCCACTTAAAAATCGTTATGCCTAATATAGTGGTGCAGCCACGAGGCCCAGTTAGCTACTCCAAATTGTTTGTGCTAAAACTGTGTTTCAGTGGCAAATCAAAAGGCCAGATTTCCACTTAAAAATCATTAGGAGTAATATTGGGTTGCAGCCACAAGGTCCAATTAGCTACTCCAAATCATTTGTGCTAAAACTGTTTCAATAGCAGACTAGAAGGCCAGATTTGCACGTAAAAAATGTTAGGCCTAATATAGTGATGCAGCCACGAGGCCCAAATAGCTACTCCAAATCGTTTGTGCTAAAATGGTGTTTCAGTGATAAATCAGAAGTCCACATTTGAAAATATAAACTTCTTGTGCTAATACCATTGCCCTAAAGCAATGCCACAATGTGGCAGAATAATATGTTGTGCTAGTAATAT
Organism: Ranitomeya variabilis; assembly: GCF_051348905.1. Classification (NCBI taxonomy): domain Eukaryota; kingdom Metazoa; phylum Chordata; class Amphibia; order Anura; family Dendrobatidae; genus Ranitomeya; species Ranitomeya variabilis. Next base: position 818,139,446 of record NC_135232.1, on the reverse strand, counting down.
TTTGACCTAGGCCAAATATAATTTTTTTTGTGGTAATACTGTGGCCCCGGAGTAAAGCCACATTTCTCCAGAAAAAAATGTGGTAACATTTTTTTCCATGCATTTGCATCCTCATTTGCAAATTGACTCTTCAGAGAGGAAGAGGACTAGAACTCTAGTGCCACCTATTGGAGGTGGCAATCCTAACAGTCAATGATTGAGACAGCCAAACCAGATCTCCACTTTGCACTGACGAGGGGCAGTACCCCGAAACACAGTGTCTGCAAATTGAGATTCTGGTTTGGCTATTATTCTAAGTCATGAGACAAGGCTCGTTAAAGGGTCGACATTGACTGTTAGGATTGCTACCTCCAATAGGTGGCACTAGAGTTCTAGTCCTCTTCCTCTCTGAAGAGTCAATTTGCATATTTCCCTGAGGAGCATTGCGGCTTTAAGTCTCCTCACCTCGACATGCTTATCATGTCACTCTCCGCAAGGAGAAACAATGCATCCTCATTTGAAAATTCAAATTGTTCGTTCTAATAGCATGTTCCTGAAACAAGGCCACATTTAAGCATGTAAATATTTAGTGCTATTAGTTATTCTCCAGCCAGGAGTCCACATTTATAAATCTAAATTGTTGTGACTAAGAGCGTGTTACAGAAAGCAGGTTACATTTCAGTATATAAATCCTTTGTGCTAATTGTGTGGTCCAGCCAGCAGGCCACATTTCACATTTCAGCATGGGACAGGGTATGGAACAGAGCTTGCAGCAGCATTTCTAGCATAAACATTGATCAGTAATAGGTGGATGACCAACAGGTGTAGGCCTGGTGGTCTGAGAGCGCAGCCAAATTCAGGCAAGACACATGAAGGAGATCCAACTTGGGATACCAACATTTTCAAAAATTAGGGGCAGACACCACTAAAGTGGCATCAATTTATTTTGTTTATTTATTTTACTCACTTATATAGCATTATTAATTCCACAGCGCTTTACATACATTATCAATTTCCTCAGAGTAGAAATAGTATAATAGGGCTCTGACACCCCTTCAACTACAAGCAGCCCACCAGATTGAGACCCAACTTAGAGTCTCCACATTTCATAAAATTGTTTGTAACATCAGCAGCCGTAACAACAGAAGGCATAGAAGCCAAGACAAAGATGTCACAGACTGCAATAACGTGAGATCAATGTAGCACAGTAAAAATGACACCATCGTCTAGTCAGGCAAGTCTGTGACTAGGGTACAAAACTCATTGGAGATCCATGACTTGTTCATCTTGATGAAGTTTCTGGGGACAGGCGGATGCACTTATCTGTCAGGACACCACCAGCAGCGATGAAGACACATTTTGAGAGAACGCTGTCTGCCTGGCATGTCAAAACCTCCAAGGCGTGACAGGCAAGCTCAGACCACTATTCCATTTTTTAAGACCAAAATGCAAAGGGTCCAACTCCCCCCTGATCGAATTGATATTGAGCTCGAAATACTCCTGCACCATCTTCTCCAGTCTTTCATTACGTGTCAGACTTGTGATCTGTTCTGCTGGTGCACTGGCTGGTCTAAAAAATGTGTGAAATGACACACAGAAATTGATATTTTTAATTTTTATTCATTCTACTCACTTATACAGCTCCATTAATTACATGATGCTTCACAAACATTTTCGTTACTGACCCCATTGGGGCTCGCAATCTAAATTTCCTATCAGTATATCTTTTGAATGTGGGAGAAATCCAGAGTAACTGGAGGAAACCCATGCAAAAAATATGGAGAGAACATACAAACTTGTTGCAGATGTTGTCCTTGGTGAGTTTTTAACCCAGAATCCCAGTGCTGCAAGGCTGCAGTGTTAACCACTAAGCCATCGTGCTGCCTCTGCCACTTACAGTACTGCTAATGTTTTTTGCATTGACAACTCAACGTTACCGTGGTTGGAAGTATACAATTCACCGGACGGGTGAGTATATCCATATTTTTTATTTTAATTCTTTATTTTTTACATGAATATGGATCCCAGGGCCTGAAGGAGAGTCTCCTCTCCTCCAGACCCTGGGAACCATACACTGGGAACTTCCGATTCCGATTTCCGATACCACAAAAATATCGGAACTCGGTATCGGAATTCCGATACCGCAAGTATCGGCCAATACCCGATACTTGCGGTATCGGAATGCTCAACACTACTCTTAAGATTTTCTACAAGCATGTTTCGATACTCCAGCATGGTGCGTCCCTTTCAAGTGGTTGAAGCATCTGGCTAAATTTATTCTTGTATTGCGGATCTAACAGAGTGGCAACCCAGTAATCAGGACTATTTTTAATCCTCACAAAACGGCCAAAAATCTTGTTGCACATACACTGCATGCAGAATTATTAGGCAAGTTGTTTTTTGGATCACATGATACTTTTTATACATGTTGTCCTACTCCAAGCTGTTCAGGCTTGAGAGCCAACTACCAATTAAGTAAATCAGGTGATGTGCATCTCTGTAATGAGGAGGGGTGTTGTCTAATGACATCAACACCCTATATAAGGTGTGCTTAATTATTAGGCAGCCTCCTTTCCTTTGGCAAAATGGGTCAGAAGAGAGATTTGACAGGCTCTGAAAAGTCCAAAATTGTGAGATGTCTTGCAGAGGCATGCAGCAGTCTTGAAATTGCCAAACTTTTGAAGCGTGATAACCGAACAATCAAGTGTTTCAAGGCAAATAGCCAACAGGGTCGCAAGAAGCGTGTTGGGCAAAAAAGGCGCAAAATAACTGCCCATGAATTGAGGAAAATCAAGCGTGAAGCTGCCAAGATGCCATTTGCCACCAGTTTTGCCATATTTCAGAGCTGCAACGTTACTGGAGTATCAAAAAGCACAAGGAGTGCGATACTCGGGGACATGGCCAAGGTAAGGAAGGCTGAAAAATGACCACCTTTGAACAAGAAAAATAAGATAAAACGTCAAGACTGGGCCAAGAAATATCTTAAGACTGACTTTTCAAAGGTTTTATGGACTAATGAAATGAGAGTGACTGTTGATGGGCCAGATGGATGGACCAGAGGCTAGATCAGTAAAGGGCAGAGAGCTCCACTCCGACTCAGACGCCAGCAAGGTGGAGGTGGGGTACTAGTATGGGCTGGTATCATCAAAGATGAACTTGTGGGACCTTTTCAGGTTGGGGTTGGAGTGAAGCTCAACTCCCAGACCTACTGCCAGTTTCTGGAAGACAACTTCTTCAAGCAGTGGTACAGGAAGAAGTCAGTATCATTCAAGAAAAACATGATTTTCATACAGGACAATGCTCCATCACATGCCTCCAACTACTCCACAGCGTGGCTGGCCAGTAAAGGTCTCAAAGAAGAAAAAATACTGACATGGCCCCCTTGTGCACCTGATCTGAACCCCATAGAGAACCTGTGGTCCCTCATAAAATGTGAGATCTACAGGGAGGGAAAACAGTACACCTCTCGGAACAGAGTCTGGGAGGCTGTGGTGGCTGCTGCACGCAATGTTGAGCGTAAACAGATCAAGAAACTGACAGAATCTATGGATGGAAGGCTGTTGAGGGTCATCATAAAGAAAGGTGGCTATATTGGTCACTAATTTTTTGGGGTTTTGTTTTTCCATGTCAGATATGTTTATTTCTAAATTTTGTGCAGTTATTATGGTTTACCTGGTGAAAATAAACAAGTGAGGTGGGAATATATTAAGATAGCCAAACCTAAAAAAAAAACCCACTCCAACTTCTAAAAATAATAAGCTTTGATATGTATGAGTCTTTTGGGTTGATTGAGAACATAGTTGTTGATCAATAATAAAAATAATCCTCTAAAATACAACTTGCCTAATAATTCTGCAGGCAGTGTAGTGCAACAAGAAGGCTCTCATGTGTCGGCCGCTTCCATGAGGTCCAAGTACATGGTGTGTTGGTGGTCATGAAAGACTTACTGTAAGCTTGTTTTTCTTCAATCCTCATCCGCCAACCACGGACAACAGAGAGATATTCATTATCCTCTTCAACTCCTTACTGTTGCATGCCCATCATCTCTTCCCCCTTGTCCTCCTCCATTTGTTCATCGGCTCCTGCACCTTTACTACCAGTTTATTTGGTACCTTGAGCCCGCCTCGATCTCTATAATCCACCCTCCCATGGCACTTACCTGTGTGATGACAGTCCAAAAGTTAGAGATACTGTTATCACTTCCGCATCTTCTGTGACCAACCCTTCCTCCTGCACACTATTAACAGTATCCTCCAGCTGTACATGAACAGAATAGTGATGCTGATGATGGTAACATCAGCGATAAATATCTTAGTAGCTTTTTCGAAACTATACAAAAGGATGCAGAGGTCTATCATCTGTGACCACTCCGCAAGCATGATTTATTACATGTTTGTACTGTGTTGGTCTAGACTATACAAAATGTCATACTTTACCAGGGGTCATTGCAGCTGCCACAGTCCCTGGAACATGAGCACAGTGCAATTTCCTGGTATCTGCATACCGCATATCAACTGTTATGATCTGGTGACCTTGGAGCCGCATGAAACTTTCTCTGGAGTCGGAGGAACCTGTACTGACCGCAAATCCTGAACTAACACCGCAACTAGAAGTAGCCGTGGAGTGTGCCTAACATACCCTAGACACCTCGACACAGCTGGAGGACTAAATACTCCTATAGATGGAAATAGGAATGCTACCTTGCCTCAGAGCAGACCCCCAAAGGATAGGCAGCCCCCCACGAATAATGACTGTGAGTAGGAGAAGAATAGACACACGCAGGTAGAAAACAGGATTTAGCAAAAGAGGCCACTCTAGCTAAATAGGAAAGGATAGGACAGATTACTAGGCAGTCAGTATTAAAACCCTTCCAAAAATATCCACAGCAGATAATACAAAAAGTTCCACAATCTAACTAAAGACATGGAATGTATATCTGCCACTCCAGAGAATCCAACAAGACTGAGAAAATACTGACACAATCTAAGCTGGACAAGAAAACACAAAGAATAGCACTGAATTGTGAAGCACATAGCATGTGTGCCACAGGAAAAAAAAACAGACACTTGTCTTTGCTGATTTGGCAGAAAGGCAGGAGGAACCAAGCAGAGGTCCAACACCTCCCAACAACAATTGACAACTGGCAAGGACTAATGAATCCTGCACGCCTAAATACCCCAGTCAGAACTGCAATCAGCAGATACACCTGACCAGGACTGCAACTCAGGGGCAACTGCATTACCACCTACAACCACCGGAGGGAGCCCAAAAGCAGAATTCACAACAGTACCCCCCCCTTGAGGAGGGGTCACCGAACCCTCACCAGAGCCCCCAAGCCGATCAGGACGAGCCAGATGAAAAGCATGAACCAAATCAGCAGCATGGACATCAGAAGCAAAAACCTGTTATGATCCGGTGACCTTGGAGCCGCATGAGATACTTTCTCAGGAGTAGGTGGTACCTGTACTGACCGCAAACCCTAAACTAACACCGCAACTAGAAGTAGCCGTGGGATGTACCTAACACGTCCTAGACACCTCGACACAGCCGGAGGACTAAATACCCCTATAGATGGAAATGGGAATTCTATCTTGCCTCAGAGCAGAACCCCAAAGGATAGGCAGCCCCCCACAAATATTGACTGTGAGTATAAGAGGAAAGACACACGCAGGCAGAAAAACAGGATTTAGCAAAAGAGGCACTTCTAGCTAAATAGAAAAGGATAGGACAGAACTCTAAGCGGTCAGTAAAAAAATCCTAAAAATATCCACAGCAGATAATACAAATATTCTACATCTAACTAAAGACATAGAAAGTATATCTGCATCTCCTGAGAATCCAGCATGACTGAAAAATCCAAACAAAGTCTAAGCTGGACAAAAACACAATGAATTGCACTGAATTGCAAAGCACACTGCATGTGTGCACAGAGATAAAAACTAGACACTTATCTTAGCTGAATTTGGCAGCAGGGCATGAGGAACCACAGAGAGATGCAATCCCTCCAAGTACAATGGACAACTGGCACGGACTCATGGATCCTGCACACCTAAATACCTATTAGCACTGCAATCAGCAGAAACACCTGCCCTGGATTACAACCCCAAGACATCTGCACTACCACCAACAAACACCGGAGGGAGCCCAAGAGCAGAATTCACAACAGTACCCCCCCCATGAAGAGGGGTCACCGACCGACCCCTCACCAGAGCCCCCAGGCCGATCAGGATGAGCCAGATGAAAGGCACGGACCAAATCAGCAACATGGACATCAGAGGCAAAAACCCAAGAATTATCCTCCTGGCCATAACCCTTCCATTTGACAAGGTACTGAAGCCTCCGCCTTGAAAAGCGAGAATCCAAAATCTTCTCAACCACATACTCCAACTCCCCATCAACCAACACAGGAGCAGGAGGATCAACAGAGGGAACAAAGGGCACCACATATTTCCGCAATAAAGATCTATGGAAAACATTTTGGATGGCAAAAGAGGCCGGAAGGGCCAAACGAAAAGACACCGGATTGATAATCTCAGAAATCCTATAAGGACCAATAAACCGAGGCTTAAACTTAGGGGAAGAAACCTTCATAGGAACATGACGGGAAGACAACCAGACCAAATCCCCAACCCGAAGCCGGGAACCAACACACCGACGATGGTTAGCAAAACGCTGAGCCTCCTCCTGAGACAACACCAAATTGTCCACCACATGAGCCCAAATCTGCTGCAACCTGTCAACCACAGAATCCACACCAGGACAATCAGAAGGTTCAACTTGCCCCAAAGAAAAATGAGGATGAAAACCAAAATTACAAAAGAAGGGCAAAACCAAGGTAGCCGAACTAGCCCGATTATTAAGGGTGAACTCGGCCAATGGCAAGAAAGCCACCCAATCATCCTGATCAGCAGACACAAAGCATCTCAAATAAGTTTCCAAAGTCTGATTAGTTCGCTCGGTCTGGCCATTTGTCTGAGGATGAAATGCGGAAGAAAAAGACAAATCAATGCCCAGCCTAGCACAAAAGGCCCGCCAAAACCTAGAAACAAACTGGGAACCTCTGTCGGACACAATATTCTCCAGAATACCATGCAAACGAACCACATGCTGAAAAATCAACGGAACCAACTCTGAAGAGGAAGGCAATTTAGGCAAAGGCACCAAATGAACCATCTTAGAAAACCGGTCACAAACCACCCAGATAACCGACATCCTCTGGGAAACCGGAAGATCTGAAATAAAATCCATAGAAATATGCGTCCAGGGCCTCTCAGGGACCGGCAAAGGCAAAAGCAACCCACTAACACGGGAACAACAAGGCTTGGCCTGCGCACAAGTCCCACAGGACTGCACAAAAGAACGCACATCACGCGACAAAGAAGACCACCAAAAGGACCTACCAACCAAATCTCTGGTACCAAAAATACCAGGATGGCCAGCCAACACAGAACAATGAACCTCAGAAATCACTCTACTAGTCCATCTATCAGGAACAAACAGTTTCCCCACTGGACAGCGGTCAGGTTTGTCAGCCTGAAATTCCTGCAGAACCCGTCGCAAATCAGGGGAAATGGCAGAAAGGACCACCCCTTCCTTCAGAATGCTGACCGGCTCAAGTACCTCAGGAGAATCAGGCAAAAAACTCCTAGAGAGGGCATCAGCCTTAATATTCTTAGAACCCGGAAGATACGAGACCACGAAATCAAAACGGGAGAAAAACAGGGAAAATCGAGCCCGTCTAGGATTCAGCCGTTTGGCAGATTCGAGGTAAATCAGATTTTTATGATCAGTCAAGACCACAATACGGTGCTTGGCTCCCTCAAGCCAATGTCGCCATTCCTCAAACGCCCACTTCATAGCCAACAACTCCCGATTGCCGACATCATAATTGCGTTCAGCAGGCGAAAACTTACGGGAAAAGGCACACGGTTTCATCAAGGAACCATCAGAATTCCTCTGAGACAAAATGGCCCCTGCCCCAATCTCAGAAGCATCAATCTCAACCTGAAACGGAAGAGAAACATCTGGCTGACGCAACACCGGGGCAGAAGTAAATCGGCGTTTAAGCTCCTGAAAGGCAGAGACAGCCGCAGAGGACCAATTTGCCACATCAGCACCTTTCTTCATCAAATCGGTCAGGGGTTTAACCACACTGGAGAAGTTAGCAATGAAACGGCGATAAAAATTAGCAAAGCCCAAAAATTTCTGAAGGCTCTTCACGGATGTGGGCTGAATCCAATCATGAATGGCCTGAACCTTAACCGGATCCATCTCCATAGATGAGGGAGAAAAAATAAAGCCCAAAAAAGAAACCTTCTGCACCCCAAAGAGACACTTAGACCCCTTCACAAACAAGGCATTGTCATGAAGGATCTGAAATACCATCCTGACCTGTTCCACATGAGACTTCCAATCATCGGAAAAAATCAAAATATCGTCCAAATATACAATCAAGAATTTATCAATATAAGTCCGGAAGATATCATGCATGAAGGATTGAAAAACAGATGGAGCGTTAGTGAGCCCGAATGGCATCACAAGGTATTCAAAATGGCCTTCGGGCATATTAAACGCAGTTTTCCATTCATCACCCTACTTAATACGAACAAGATTATATGCCCCCCGAAGGTCAATCTTCGTAAACCAACTAGCCCCCTTAATCCTAGCAAACAAATCGGAAAGCAAAGGTAAAGGGTATTGAAACTTGACCGTGATCTTATTCAAGAGGCGATAATCAATACAAGGTCTCAAGGAGCCATCCTTCTTAGCAACAAAAAAAAAACCTGCTCCCAACGGTGAAGAAGATGGCCGAATATGCCCTTTCTCCAAAGACTCCTTAACATAACTCCGCATGGCGGTATGTTCAGGCACAGACAGGTTGAAAAGTCGGCCCTTAGGAAACTTACTGCCTGGAATCAAGTCAATCGCACAATCACAGTCCCTATGCGGTGGAAGGGAACTGGACTTGGGCTCATCGAATACATCCTGAAAATCAGACAAAAACTCTGGAATTTCAGAAGAGGAAGAAGAGGAGATTGACATCAAAGGAACATCATTATGAACCCCCTGACAACCCCAACTAGTCACAGACATAGATTTCCGATCCAACACAGGATTATGTACCTGCAACCACGGGAAACCCAGCACGATAACATCATGCAAATTATGCAACACCAGAAATCGACAATCTTCCTGATGGGCTGGCGCCATGTGCATGGTCACCTGTGTCCAAAACTGGGGCTTATTTTTAGCCAAAGGTGTAGCATCAATCCCCCTTAAAGGAATAGGGTTCTGCAAAGGCTGCAAGGGAAAACCACAACGCCTGGCAAACTCAAAATCCATTAAGTTCAAGGCGGCGCCTGAATCCACAAATGCCATGACAGAAAATGATGACAATGAGCAGATCAAGGACACCGATAACAGAAATTTAGGTTGTACAGTACTGATAGTAAATGAACTAACGATCCTTTTTGTCCGCTTAGGGCAGACTGAAATGACATGAGAAGCGTCGCCACAATGACTTTGCTCTAAGGACGACGCCACAGCGCGCACAGTTTGACGCTCCTGCAAGCGCCGATCAATCTGAATGGCCAGAGACATAGAATCCCTCAGACCGGAAGGCGTGGGAAACCCCACTATAACATCTTTAATGGATTCAGAAAGACCCTTTCTGAAAATTGCCGCCAAAGCATCATGATACCATTTAGTCAACACAGACCATTTTCTAAATTTCTGACAATACAATTCTGCCTCCTCTTGACCCTGAGACAGGGCCAACAAGGTTTTCTCCGCTTGATCCACAGAATTCGGTTCATCATATAATAATCCTAAAGCCTGAAAAAAGGAATCTACATTAAACAAGGCCGGATTCCCAGATTCCAGGGAAAATGCCCAATCCTGTGGATCGCCACGCAGCAGGGAGATGACAATTTTAACCTGCTGTATGGAATCACCGGAGGATCACGGTCTCAGAGCAAAAAACAGTTTACAATTGTTTTTAAAACCCCAAAATTTGGACCTATCACCAAAAAACAAATCAGGAGTAGGAATCTTCGGCTCTAAAGCAGGAGTCTGAACAATATAATCAGAAATACCCTGTACCCTAGCAGCAAGCTGGTCTACACGAGAAGCTAATTCCTGAACATCCATGCTGGCACAAGACTCCTCAGCCACCCATAAAAAAAGAGGGAAGAAAAGACAAAACAGACTACAGAAAAAAAAATGGCTCAACACCTTTCTTCCCTTCTTCTGAGATGCATTTAACTCATTATGGGCCAGTTGTACTGTTATGATCTGGTGACCTTGGAGCTGCATGAAACTTTCTCTGGAGTCGGTGGAACCTGTACTGACCGCAAATCCTGAACTAACACCGCAACTAGAAGTAGCCGTGGGGTGTGCCTAACATACCCTAGACCTAGACACCTTGACACACTAAATACCCCTATAGATGGAAATAGGAATGCTACCTTGCCTCAGAGCAGACCCCCAAAGGATAGGCAGCCCCCCACGAATAATGACTGTGAGTAGGAGAAGAATAGACACACGCAGGTAGAAAACAGGATTTAGCAAAAGAGGCCACTCTAGCTAAATAGGAAAGGATAGGACAGATTACTAGGCGGTCAGTATTAAAACCCTTCCAAAAATATCCACAGCAGATAATACAAAAAGTTCCACAATCTAACTAAAGACATGGAATGTATATCTGCCACTCCAGAGAATCCAACAAGACTGAGAAAATACTGACACAATCTAAGCTGGACAAGAAAACACAAAGAATAGCACTGAATTGTGAAGCACATAGCATGTGTGCCACAGGAAAAAAAAACAGACACTTATCTTTGCTGATTTGGCAGAAAGGCAGGAGGAACCAAGCAGAGGTCCAACACCTCCCAACAACAATTGACAACTGGCAAGGACTAATGAATCCTGTACGCCTAAATACCCCAGTCAGAACTGCAATCAGCAGATACACCTGACCAGGACTGCAACTCAGGGGCAACTGCATTACCACCTACAACCACCGGAGGGAGCCCAAAACCAGAATTCACAACAATCAACCAGTTAACCGGTATTCCAAAAGACCTCTGTAGCAATGTAAGTCAATGACCATGAGTGGTGTAGAAACAGAAATGAGCACAGATTGGCTGGGCTTTCTGCAGCAGCACATCCAGGCTGGTATAGTGGCGTAGAAATTGCTGTACCATCAGGTTAAAGATGTGAGCTATGCAGGGTCCTCATGAGTACGGTGAACACGACAAACTGCTGGACTGTGTGTGAGGTGCAGAAGTGGATGTTATGGTGGATTAATAAAAATGTGATGTGCTTGTTGTCTGACATTGGTCAAAAACAGCAGATATGTCCATTTGCCTAACTGAGGGGCCTTAACTCACCACGACTGTAGCGGCTAAACAAGTGGAGGTTCTGTGAATGGAGAACTGTGCGAGAACACTTGACGTAGGAGAAAAAAAAAGCAGCAGATGTTAGGGGTCGAGTTCCCGCTTCTGCACAGGGGGAATCTCGGGCCGTTTCTGCTGCGGTCTCCCATTCTTCTTCTGCCGCAGTGGAGCCTGCTCAGTGGAGACGTCGGTCCCAGCGTCTTGCTCGGTCTCACTCTGTGCTGAGGGTTGCTGCGGCTTTCCCAGCTTCTGCCACTAAAGCCAGTGCTGGGCAGCAACGAGCTGATGCTTTTGGGACTAAGTCCTGCTTTTACCCTTCTGAGCATGCCCAGGGTGAGATCTCCCGTTGGAGATCGAGGGTCACATGCTCAGATACTGCAGCGGATATCATTGGTCCTCCAGGAAGGTCCTGAGGGTGCTGAACTTCTGTGGCAGCTTCCTATTGGTCCTTTTAGGAAGGTCCTGTACATGCTGCAGCTATATAAGGTTCGCATGACCGCACGGCCATGCGCTAGTGTACAATTGTATGCGTGTGTTTGTTGATGAGTGCAAGTCATCCTTTAAATATCCCATCCCTATTGTATGACTGCTTGCGTAAGGTGTATGGCTGCTATCTAGCACCCGACTAGACTCACAACGTGTTACACACGAAACAGCGTCCATTGCTGTGACCGCCAGTGCGGTGCCATGCGCCAGTAGAGTGCTTCCTAACCCACATCTGGGTGTTTAGTGGTGTCTGCCAATACGGCACAGCTCGCACTCTTGTGCTTCAAGCTATTATTACTAGTGTTGAGCATTCCGATACCGCAAGTATCGGGTATCGGCCGATACTTGCGGGTATCGGAATTCCGATACCGAGATCCGATACTTTTGTGGTATCGGGTATCGGTATCGAAACAACATTAATGTGTAAAATAAAGAATTAAAATAAAAAATAGGGATATACTCACCTCTCCGACGCAGCCTGCACCTTACCGAGGGAACCGGCAGCCTTCTTTGCTTAAAATGCGCGGGTTTACTGCCTTCCGTGACGTCACGGCTTGTGATTGGTCACGTGCCGCCCATGTGGCCGCGACGCGACCAATCACAGCAAGCCGTGACGTAATTTCAGGTCCTGAATGCCTAATTCTGCATTCAGGACCTGAAAATTACGTCACGGCTTGCTGTGATTGGTCGCGTCACGGTCACATGGGCGGCAAGCAACCAATCACAAGCCGTGACGTAATTTTAAAATGCGCGCGTTTCCTGCCTCCTGTGACGTCACGGCTTGTGATTGGTCGCGTCGCCCATGTGACCGCGACGCGACCAATCACAAGCCGTAACGTAATTTTCAAATCCTGAATGCCTAGAATTAGGCATTCAGGACCTGAAAATTACGTCACGGCTTGCTGTGATTGGTCGCGTCGTGGCCACATGGGCGGCACGCGACCAATCACAAGCCGTGACGTCACGGAAGGCAGTAAACGCGCTCATTTTAAGCAAAGAACGCTGCCGGTTCCCTCGGTGAGGTTCAGGCTGCGTCGTAGAGGTGAGTATAGCAATATTTTTTATTTTAATTCTTTATTTTACACATTAATATGGATCCCAGGGCCTGAAGGAGAGTTTCCTCTCCTTCAGACCCTGGGAACCATCAGGGATACCGTCCGATACTTGAGTCCCATTGACTTGTATTGGTATCGGGTATCGGTATCGGATTAGATCCGATACTTTGCCGGTATCGGCCGATACTTTCCGATACCGATACTTTCAAGTATCGGACGGTATCGCTCAACACTAATTATTACTTGTTACCTCTTACACCCAGTAGCGGTGTCAAGCGCAAGTAGTCTGTAAGGACTCTAATCCCGTGTCTTGGGACTGAGTTCGGTGACTCCTTGCTTACGCTTTTTGTGCGGTACCGCGGCCCTGTGACGTAACAAGGTTCGTGTCCACCGCCATATAGCACTGCCATTTACTAGCAGCAGGTTCTCACCTGCACGGTGGACCCCGGACTGCGAACGCACCTATATTATCTCACCTTTTATTTGGTGCGTTCCGCCAGTCCTAACAGAACACTAGCGCCAGGGTCTGGCTAGTAAATGGCGGACGATCAGCGTCTACAGCGGTACATCCAGCAGCTGGAGGGAAGGTTGGCGGCTCTAGAGCGTACAACCTCACCTGTGGATGTCACTGCTGTTGCTGTTCAGGCTGCAAGTGTAGCTGCAGCCAGTTTGTCTGCTGCCACCCCTGCTCCAACTATATCCCGTCTCCTGCTTCCAGACAAGTTTGCTGGTGACAGTTAGCAATATCACGGATTCGTGAGCCAGTGCTCAATACACCTCGAGCTCCGGGCGGCACGTTTTCCTACGGAACGGGCGAAAGTCGGATTTATTCTATCTCTCTTGTCGGGCAGGGCATTGGAGTGGGTAACACCACTTTGGGAGCGTGATGATCGTGTGGTACAGAGTGCTCCTCTCTTTTTGGATGCACTGAAGCAGGTCTTTTTGGGACCTCGTATCACCCACGATACCGCGCTCCAGTTGTTGACAATTACTCAGGGTTCGTCCATGATCAGCCAGTTTGCCGTCCAATTCTGGACTCTAGCCTCAGAGTTAGAATGGCCGGATAAAGTTCTTATTCCGGTGTTCTGGAAAGGACTGGCAGACCATGTGAAGGACGCCTTGGCCACCAGGGAGATTCCCACCACACTGGAGGAGATCATTTCTATATCTACCCGCATCGACCTCCGTTTTAACGAGCAGAGGTTAGAGCAGACCCAGTGTAGGCAGAGGTTTCGGCTGGCTCCCACCTTCGCCAGACCTCTAGAATCTCCTGTTCTGGCGTCCGACTCCCATGAGGCCATGGAGGTTTCTCGAGCGGGATCTAAGTCTCAGACCGCTCGAGTACCCGTGGTTTGTAAAAATTGCCACCAACTAGGACATTACGCTAATAAGTCCACGGCGGTCGGGAAACAATCGCGTCTAGTAACCATTGGGGGAGGTTCACTAGACACAGCGGCATTTTCCTCCAAACTGTCCTTTAAAGGGACAATCCTGATAGGCTCATCCACTCTTACAGTCAAGCTTTGTGTGGATTCAGGAGCAGAGGGAAATTTCATGTCCTCTGCTTTTGCTCAGCGCCACGCTATACCACTGGTAAAGCTCGCCAAACCTGTAACTGTTAGAGTTGTGAATGGGTCGACACTACCACTGCAAATCACACACCAGACTGTTCCTTTCACCTTATCCATGTCTCCTTCCCACCAGGAGATTATTTCCCTTCTTGTCCTGTTGTGAATTTATCTTTTTGGCTCCCTCTAGTGGTTACTAGTGATTTGACTCTGGGAATGCCTGCCATCCCTTGTATGCTCACCTGGCTCGTTAGGTCAGGGGTGTTGCTATATAAGCTCCCTGGACCTTCAGTTCAATGCCTGGCAACGTTGTAATCAGAGCTAATCTGTTGTGCTCTTGTCTACTGATCCTGGTTCCTGCTGAATTAAGCTAAGTCTGCTTTCTTGCTTTTTGCTATTTGTTTTTGTTTGCATTTTTGTCCAGCTTGTACATAATCTGTATTCTAACCTTGCTGGAAGCTCTAGGGAGGCTGGAGTTCTCCCCCCGGGCCGTTAGACGGTTCGGGGGTTCTTGAATCTCCAGTGTGGATTTTTGTTAGGGTTTTCGTTGACCATATAAGTTATCTTACTACATTCTGCTATTAGTAAGTGGGCCTCTCTTTGCTAAACCTAGTTCATCTCTGTGTTTGTCATTTCCTCTTACCTCACCGTTATTATTTGTGGGGGGCTTGTATCATACTTTTGGGGTCTATTCTCTGGAGGCAAGAGAGGTCTTTGTTTTCCTCTTCTAGGGGTAGTTAGTCCTCCGGCTGGCGCGAGACATCTAGCGACCAACGTAGGCATGTTCCCCGGCTACTTCTAGTGTTGGTCGCTATGAGTAGATATATGGTCAACCCAGTTACCACTGCCCTATGAGCTGGATTTTTGTACATCGCAGACTTACTTGTTCCTCTGAGACCCTCGCCATTGGGGTCATAACAGTTTGCCAGGCCAGTATTAAATGTTAAATGCATTGCAGAAGCGGGATTATAAGAAAGAAAGTTCTGAGTTTTTTTTTCTCTCTCTCATTTTTTTTTCTTTTCCCCTTTACCTCTGAGTGGCTTGTGTTTGCTGCAGACATGAATGTCCAGACCTTGATTACAAGTGTGGACCAGCTTGCTGCTCGTGTGCAGGGCATACAAGATATTGTTATCAGAAATCCTATGTCAGAACCTAAGATACCGATTCCGGAACCGTTTTCCGGAGACCGATTTAAATTTAGAAATTTCAGGAATAATTGTAAATTGTTTTTGTCCCTGAGACCCTGTTCATCTGGAGACTCCGCTCAGCAAGTAAAAATTGTTATTTCTTTTTTACGGGGCGACCCTCAGGATTGGGCCTTCTCGCTGGCGCCAGGAGATCCGGCATTGGCTGACATTGATGCGTTTTTTCTGGCGCTCGGTTTGCTTTATGAGGAACCCAATCTTGAGATTCAGGCAGAAAAAGCCTTGCTGGCGATGTCTCAGGGCCAGGACGAGGCTGAAGTGTATTGCCAAAAATTTCGGAAATGGTCCGTGCTGACTCAGTGGAACGAGTGTGCATTGGCTGCAAATTTTAGAAATGGCCTTTCTGAAGCCATTAAGAATGTGATGGTGGGTTTTCCCATTCCCACAGGTCTGAATGATTCTATGGCCCTGGCTATTCAAATTGACCGGCGGTTGCGGGAGCGCAAAACCGCAAATTCCCTCATGGTGTTGTCTGAACAGGCACCTGATTTAATGCAATGTGATAGAATCCTGACTAGAAATGAGCGGAAAATTCATAGACGCCAGAATGGCTTGTGTTACTACTGTGGTGATTCTACACATGTTATCTCAGCATGCTCTAAACGTCTTACTAAGGTTGTTAGTCCGGTCGCCATTGGTAATTTGCAACCTAAATTTATTCTATCTGTAACTTTGATTTGCTCACTGTCATCGTATCCTGTCATGGCGTTTGTGGACTCAGGTGCTGCCCTGAGCCTTATGGATCTGTCATTTGCCAAGCGCTGCGGATTTGTTCTTGAGCCATTGGAAAATCCTATCCCTCTTAGGGGTATTGATTCTACGCCATTGGCAAAAAATAAACCGCAGTTTTGGACACAGGTTACCATGTGCATGACTCCCGAACATCGGGAGGTAATACGTTTTCTTGTTCTGCATAAAATGCATGATTTGGTTGTTTTGGGTTTGCCATGGTTACAGACCCATAATCCAGTCTTGGACTGGAAGGCTATGTCAGTGTCAAGTTGGGGCTGCCATGGAATTCATGGAGATTCCCTGCCCTTGTCTATTGCTTCTTCTACGCCTTCGGAAGTTCCGGCGTATTTGTCTGATTATCAGGATGTCTTCAGCGAGTCTAAGTCCAGTGCACTGCCTCCTCATAGGGAATGTGACTGTGCTATAGATTTGATTCCTGGCAGTAAGTTTCCTAAGGGGAGACTGTTTAATCTGTCGGTACCTGAACATACCGCGATGCGTTCATATATCAAGGAGTCTCTTGAGAAGGGGCATATCCGTCCTTCTTCTTCCCCTCTTGGTGCGGGATTCTTTTTTGTGGCCAAAAAGGACGGATCTTTGAGGCCTTGTATTGACTATCGGCTTTTAAATAAGATCACTGTCAAATTTCAGTATCCTTTGCCGCTGTTGTCAGATTTGTTTGCCCGGATTAGAGGTGCCAAGTGGTTCACCAAGATAGACCTTCGTGGTGCGTACAACCTTGTGCGCATTAGGCAGGGCGATGAATGGAAAACCGCATTCAATACGCCCGAAGGTCATTTAGAGTACTTGGTGATGCCATTTGGGCTTTCTAATGCACCTTCAGTTTTTCAGTCCTTCATGCATGACATTTTCCGGAAGTATCTGGATAAATTTTTGATTGTTTATCTGGATGATATTCTGGTTTTTTCTGATGATTGGGACTCGCATGTGGAGCAGGTCAGGATGGTTTTTGAGATTCTGCGTGAACATTCTTTGTTTGTAAAAGGCTCAAAGTGTCTCTTTGGTGTACAGAAGGTTCCCTTTTTGGGGTTCATTTTTTCCCCTTCTGCTGTGGAGATGGATCCAGTCAAGGTCCGAGCTATTCATGATTGGACTCAACCCTCGTCAGTTAAGAGTCTTCAGAAGTTCTTGGGTTTTGCTAACTTCTACCGTCGTTTTATCGCAAATTTCTCTAGCGTTGTTAAACCGCTGACGGATATGACCAAGAAAGGCTCTGATGTAGCTAACTGGGCTCCTGCTGCCGTGGAGGCTTTCCAGGAGTTGAAACGCCGGTTTACTTCGGCGCCTGTTTTGTGCCAGCCTGACGTCTCACTTCCCTTTCAGGTTGAGGTGGATGCTTCGGAGATTGGGGCAGGGGCCATTTTGTCGCAGAGAGGCCCTGGTTGCTCTACTATGAGACCTTGTGCCTTTTTCTCTAGGAAGTTTTCGCCGGCAGAGCGAAATTATGATGTGGGCAATCGGGAGTTGTTGGCCATGAAGTGGGCATTTGAGGAGTGGCGTCATTGGCTCGAGGGTGCTAAGCATCGTGTGGTGGTCTTGACTGATCACAAAAATCTGATGTATCTCGAGTCTGCTAAACGCCTGAATCCTAGACAGGCCCGCTGGTCATTGTTTTTCTCCCGTTTTGACTTTGTGGTCTCGTATTTACCAGGTTCTAAGAATGTGAAGGCCGATGCTCTGTCTAGGAGCTTTGTGCCTGATGCTCCTGGAGTCGCTGAGCCTGTGGGTATTCTTAAGGAAGGAGTTAACGTGTCTGCTATTTCTCCAGATCTGCGACGTGTGTTACAGAGATTTCAGGCTGGTAGGCCTGACTCTTGTCCACCTGACAGATTGTTTGTGCCTGCTAGATGGACCAGCAGAGTCATTTCCGAGGTTCATTCCTCGGTGTTGGCAGGGCACCCGGGAATTTTTGGCACCAGAGATCTGGTGGCCAGGTCCTTTTGGTGGCCTTCCTTGTCAAGGGATGTGCGGTTATTTGTGCAGTCCTGTGGTACTTGTGCTCGAGCTAAGCCTTGCTGCTCTCGTGCCAGTGGGTTGCTCTTGCCCTTGCCTGTCCCGAAGAGACCTTGGACACACATCTCTATGGATTTCATTTCTGATCTTCCGGTGTCTCAGGGCATGTCTGTCATCTGGGTGATATGTGATCGTTTCTCCAAGATGGTCCATTTGGTTCCTTTGCCTAAGCTGCCCTCCTCTTCTGATCTGGTTCCTGTGTTCTTCCAGAACGTGGTTCGTTTGCACGGCATTCCTGAGAATATTGTGTCGGACAGAGGATCCCAGTTTGTTTCCAGGTTCTGGCGATCCTTTTGTGGTAGGATGGGCATTGAGTTGTCGTTTTCATCCGCTTTCCATCCCCAGACTAACGGACAAACGGAGCGAACTAATCAGACTCTGGAGGCTTATTTGAGGTGTTTTGTCTCTTCTGATCAGGATGATTGGGTGACCTTCTTGCCGTTGGCTGAATTTGCCCTTAATAATCGGGCTAGTTCCGCCACCTTGGTTTCGCCATTTTTCTGCAACTCTGGTTTCCATCCTCGTTTTTCCTCAGGACATGTGGAGCCTTCTGACTGTCCTGGGGTGGATTCCGTGGTGGATAGGTTGCAGCGGATCTGGAGTCATGTGGTGGACAACTTGAAGTTGTCACAGGAGAAGGCTCAGCGTTTTGCCAACCGCCGCCGCGGTGTGGGTCCCCGACTTCGCGTTGGGGATTTGGTATGGCTGTCTTCTCGATTTGTTCCTATGAAGGTCTCCTCTCCCAAATTTAAGCCTCGCTTCATTGGTCCTTACAAGATATTGGAAATCATTAATCCTGTATCCTTTCGCCTGGATCTTCCGGTGTCGTTTGCCATCCACAACGTATTTCATAGGTCCTTGTTGCGGCGGTACGTTGTGCCTGTGGTTCCTTCTGCTGAGCCTCCTGCTCCGGTGTTGGTTGAGGGCGAGTTGGAGTACGTGGTGGAGAAGATCTTAGATTCTCGTCTCTCCAGGCGGAGGCTTCAGTACCTGGTCAAGTGGAAGGGCTATGGTCAGGAGGATAATTCCTGGGTGGTCGCCTCTGATGTGCATGCGGCCGATTTGGTTCGTGCCTTTCACACCGCTCATCCTGATCGCCCTGGTGGTCTTGGTGAGGGTTCGGTGACCCCTCACTAAGGGGGGGGTACTGTTGTGAATTTATCTTTTTGGCTCCCTCTAGTGGTTACTAGTGATTTGACTCTGGGAATGCCTGCCATCCCTTGTATGCTCACCTGGCTCGTTAGGTCAGGGGTGTTGCTATATAAGCTCCCTGGACCTTCAGTTCAATGCCTGGCAACGTTGTAATCAGAGCTAATCTGTTGTGCTCTTGTCTACTGATCCTGGTTCCTGCTGAATTAAGCTAAGTCTGCTTTCTTGCTTTTTGCTATTTGTTTTTGTTTGCATTTTTGTCCAGCTTGTACATAATCTGTATTCTAACCTTGCTGGAAGCTCTAGGGAGGCTGGAGTTCTCCCCCCGGGCCGTTAGACGGTTCGGGGGTTCTTGAATCTCCAGTGTGGATTTTTGTTAGGGTTTTCGTTGACCATATAAGTTATCTTACTACATTCTGCTATTAGTAAGTGGGCCTCTCTTTGCTAAACCTAGTTCATCTCTGTGTTTGTCATTTCCTCTTACCTCACCGTTATTATTTGTGGGGGGCTTGTATCATACTTTTGGGGTCTATTCTCTGGAGGCAAGAGAGGTCTTTTTTTCCTCTTCTAGGGGTAGTTAGTCCTCCGGCTGGCGCGAGACATCTAGCGACCAACGTAGGCATGTTCCCCGGCTACTTCTAGTGTTGGCGTTAGGAGTAGATATATGGTCAACCCAGTTACCACTGCCCTATGAGCTGGATTTTTGTACGTCGCAGACTTACTTGTTCCTCTGAGACCCTCGCCATTGGGGTCATAACATTGTCCTTCCCGAGGGAATGGATGAGATTCTGCTGGGAATACCCTGGCTCCATTTCCACTCCCCACATATTGAGTGGTCCTCAGGGAGAATTTTGGGTTGGAGTGAGTCTTGTATGGGCAGATGTGTGAGAGAGTGCATATAGGTTTCCACTACCGAGATACCCACAGATGTTTCTTCCCTTCCCAAGTGCTATTGGTGCTATGCAGACGTTTTCTCCAAAAAGGCTGCAGAGACCCTTCCGCCTCATCGCCCCTATGACTGTCCTATTGATCTCTTGCCTGGTGCTGAACCTCCTCGGGGAAGGGTCTACCCCCTCTCTCTCCCTGAGATGGAGGCTATGTCTCAATACATCCAGGAGAATTTGGCAAGAGGGTTCATTAGGAAGTCAGTGTCACCTGCAGGGGCGGGGTTCTTCTTCGTGCAGAAGAAGAATGGGGAATTATGTCCTTGCATCGATTACAGGGATCTTAATGCCATCACCATTAAAAATAAGTATCCGTTGCCCCTGATTTCTGAGCTCTTTGACAGACTAAGAGGAGCAAGGGTATTCACCAAACTAGATCTGCGGGGTGTGTATAACCTGATTCGCATCCGTGAGGGGGACGAATGGAAAACGGCTTTTAATACCAGGGATGGGCACTATGAGTATCTGGTGATGCCCTTCGGGCTCTGAAATGCCCCAGCCATTTTTCAGGACTTTGTCAATGATATCTTCCGGGATATGCTTTCCACCTCGGTCCTCATCTTCTCTCCTGATATTGACTCCCACCGGAGAGATGTTGGCAGAGTCTTCGATCTCTTATGGGCGAATTCCCTTTATGCAAAGTTGGAGAAGTGTGTTTGAGCAGGAGTCTTTACCTTTCCTGGGCTATATCATCTCCGCCCAGGGATTGGCTATGGATCCTGCCAAACTACAGGCTGTGATGGACTGGCAAGAACCCCATTCTCTTAAAGCGGTGCAACGCTTTATGGGGTTCATAAATTACTATCGCCAGTTCATTCCCCACTTCTCAACTTTGGTAGCTCCCTTGGTAGCCCTCACCAAGAAGGGAGCGAATCCCAAATTGTGGTCTGAGGAGGTCTCCAAGGCCTTCACTTCAATAAAGTCTCATTTTGCTAGCGCTCCCATCTTACATTGTCCCGATGTGGATAAGCCATTCATTATGGAGGTGGATGCCTCATCCATTGGTGCTGGAGCAGTCCTCTTTCAAAAGGATGCTCAAGGTCGGAAGCATCCTTGCTTCTTCTTCTCTAAGACCTTCACACCAGCAGAGAGGAACTATTCCATCGGGGATAGGGAGTTGCTAGCAATGAAGTTGGCCTTTTTGGAGTGGAGACATCTTTTGGAGGGAGCTCGGTTCCCCTTCCAAGTCTTCACGGACCACAAAAATTTGGTCTATTAACGTACAGCTCAGCGGCTGAATTCTCGTCAGGCCAGATGGCCCTTGTTCTTCTCCCGGTTCAACTTCACTCTCCATTATCTCGCCGGGGAGAAGAACATTCGTGCTGACGCCCTCTCTCGCTCCGTTGTGTCATCCGAGGAGGAGGAAGGGGAGCCTCGGCTTATTGTCCCTTCTGAGAGCCTGAGAACCGTAGCTCCGGTCTCGCTAGAGTCTGTGCCTCCGGGCAAGACCTTTGTTCCCATTAATTTGCGACCAGAGGTTCTCTCTTGGGCTCATTCGTCCAGAGTGGGTGGTCACTTTGGGACAAAGAGGACATCTGAGTTGCTGACGAGAACGTACTGGTGGCCACATATGGCTCGTGACGTCAAAGACTATGTTCAGGCATGTGTCTCCTGCGCCAAAAATAAGTCTCCTCGACAACGGCCAGCTGGATTATTATATCCCCTGCCGGTGGCAGACAGGCCCTGGGAGATGGTCGGGATGGACTTTGTGGTGGGTTTGCCCACGTCTCGTGGCTGTACCGTCATTTGGGTTATCACCGATCATTTTTCTAAAATGGTGCACTTGGTGCTGCTTCCTCGGCTACCTTCTGCACGGGCCTTGGCAGTATTGTTTATAAAACATATCTTCCGCCTACACGGTATGCCGGACAAAATTGTCAGTGACCGGTGTCCTCAGTTTGCGTCTCGGTTCTGGAGAGAGCTTTGTCATCTTCTCAGTATTGAGTTAAATCTCTTTTCTGCCTATCATCCCGAGACAAATGGGTTCGTAGAGAGAGCCAACCAGACCTTGGTCACATATCTGCGACATTTTGTCTCAGCCAGGCAGGATGACTGGGCATCTTTGCTATCATGGGCAGAGTTTGCTCTGAACAACGCTGTAGCTGACTGCACTGGACAGACACCATTCCTCCTTAACTATGGCCAGCATCCGCGGGTACCTGTGCCCATGCCCGTGTCTTCCGCCAATTCCAGGGTGGCAGACTGGGCTGTGGAGGCACGGGACATTTGGGACCGCACTCAGGATGCCATTCGGGCTTCCAAGGAGAGAATGAGGTCCTCCGCCGATGCACATCGGTGCCCTGCTCCGACCTTTGCTCCTGGCAACTTAGTGTGGCTCTCCGCCCATAACATCAGGCTGCGAGTTAAGTCCACTAAGTTTGCACCTCGCTACTTGGGCCCTTTCAAGGTCCTTGAACAGGTTAACCCAGTGGTCTACCGGTTAGCCCTTCCGCCTCCCCTAGGTATCATCGACACCTTTCTTGTGTCCCTTTTGAAGCCCGTATTCATGTCCCGGTTTTCCGAGTCATCTGCTGGGACATCGGGTTCGTCTATGGATGATTACGAGGTGAACGCAATTCTGGGGTGCAAGGTGGTACGTGGCAAAAATTTTTATCTGGTGGATTGTAAGGGCTATGGTCCTGAGGACAGGTCCTGGGAGCCAGCTGAGCACATTCGGGCTCCGCAGCTCATTGCTGCCTTCGAGCAAAGCGAGGTCCAAGGAGGGGGGCCCTAGGAGAGGGGGTAATGTTAGGGGTCGAGTTCCCGCTTCTGCACAGGGGGAATCTCGGGCCGTTTCTGCTGCAGTCTCCCATTCTTCTTCTGCCGCAGTGGAGCCTGCTCAGCGGAGACGTCAGTCCCAGCGTCTTGCACGGTCTCACTCTGTGCTGAGGGTTGCTGCGGCTTTCCCAGCTTCTGCCATTAAAGCCAGTGCTGGGCAGCGACGAGCTGATGCTTTTGGGGCTAAGTCCTGCTTTTACCCTTCTGAGCATGCCCAGGGTGAGATCTCCCGTTGGAGATCGAGGGTCACATGCTCAGATACTGCAGCGGATCCTATTGATCCTCCAGGAAGGTCCTGAGGGTGCTGAACTTCTGTGGCAGCTTCCTATTGGTCCTTTTAGGAAGGTCCTGTACATGCTGCAGCTATATAAGGTTCGCATGACCGCACAGCCATGCGTTAGTGTACAATTGTATACGTGTGTTTGTTGATGACTGCAAGTCGTCCTTTAAATATCCCATCCCTATTGTATGACTGCTCACGTAAGGTGTATGGCTGCTATCTAGCGCCCGACTAGACTCACAACGTGTTACACACGAAACAGCGTCCATTGCTGTGACCGCCAGTGCGGTGCCATGCACCAGTAGAGTGCTTCCTAACCCACGTCTGGGTGTTTAGTGGTGTCTGCCAATACGGCACAGCTCGCACTCTTGTGCTTCAAGCTATTATTACTTGTTACCTCTTACACCCAGTAGCGGTGTCAAGCGCAAGTAGTCCCGTGTCTTGGGACTGAGTTCGGTGACTCCTTGCTTACGCTTTTTGTGCGGTACCGCGGCCCTGTGACGTACCAGGGTTCGCGTCCACAGCCATATAGCGCTGCCATTTACTAGCAGCAGGTTCTCACCTGCACGGTGGACCCCGGACTGCAAACGCACCTATATTAGCTCACCTTTTACTTGGTGCGTTCCGCCAGTCCTAACAGCAGATGTTTTTAATGGGCCGGCCGGTGGTTGGCGAGGCCTGCTAGTCCGCATTTTAGGGCAGTGAGATTCCCAGACTGATGCATATTGATCGCGCATGTTCCAGTTCATGCATATAATAGGCAAATTATTAGATTATTTGCCTCTACTCTACTCGTTTTTTACAAAGTTGGCAAATAACGTGAGTTGAGTCATCCTTGGTGGTCTCAAAAAAGGGCCCGGCTAGCCAACCCTTCCTGCACCTGCGAACTTCAGACCGGTGACCGTTGCTTGCCACAGCTAGAGTTGTGACTGCCAATGCACTGCTTGTCGCGGTTGCATCACTCACTATTTGTGTGGGAAGACGTAACGTAACCTAATTGACTTCATCCTCCACCTCCTCTGATGAGCTACTCAGCTGTGTGCCTCTGGGTTCAAACCAAGTAGGATCTGCAACCTAATCATCATCCTCTCTGTTCTCCCATTCCTCACCATGAGAATCACCATAATCCTCTTCTTGCCCTGATAGCACAGCACAATCCCCGTGTGCCTCATTTATTTGAGTCGCATCAGGATCACCAGTAGGGTTGAGCGACTTTCATTTTTTTCAGATCGAGTAGGGTTTTGGGAAACCCGATTTTGTCCAGAGTCGAGTCGAGTGCATTCGGCCGATTATCGCTAAAAGTCGGGGATCGACCGAAACACGAAACCCAATGCAAGTCAATGGGGAAGCATAGTCGGCAGTGAGTGGAGGCCAGGAAAACACCTACAGTGCCCATTTTAATGCCAAAAACATCCATTCTTGTTTCTGAAGCTTGCCAATCGTAATTAACTTTATAATAATAGTTGGGCATAGGGAATTGGGGGTCATTTGGCAAAAGTTGTGGGGGGAGTAGGGCTGGCTCAATTTTTTCGTGGGCCCAGGAAATGCGGACTACGTCACGGCGGTGTTGCAGGGAAAGGTAAGTATTTAAACGTTGCAAGTGCTGTGATCCTGAGCAAGCAGGGGGGGGCCCACTCGTTCGCATTGGCACTGGCACAGGGCCCCTCAAAGTACGGCGGTGTGTTTGCATGGCGGGGGCGCCTCCCACCAGCAGCGACACTTTTGCGTACTCTGAGGGGCCCTGTGCCAGTGACGTCGCCAACGAGTATGCCCCCCCCACCTGATGAAGGAACCTGCACTTTCATCTGCACCTTCCTCTTTGTCCCTGTGTAAGGTGGTATAACATGCGAGAAGGGGAACCTTACTTTCAGCAGGGTCAGATTCTGGCTGTGTAGAGTACAAGGGGAATGTAGTGGTCTAGGTCAATGTACCAGCAGACTCATTTAGCAGTGGCTGGGCAATGGGCAGGATGAGGAGGAAACAGATATAGGGCCAAAGAATAAAGTAGGCTAAATGCAGTTCAAAATTGGTAACAGGACTAAACAGGCGGCATTGCTTTGTTCAGTGGAGTAGCAAACCCAAGAGCAGCAGACACTGTTTCAAGGGCCTAACCACACTAGTAGGCCAAATGCAGTTTAATATCTGATAGTATAGGGCGAAAGGCAGAATGTGGAAGCTCAGCTTTGTTCAGTTGAGGACAACACCAGGGAGGGGCAGAAGCCGTTAGTAGGCCCTAACCACCATTTTGTTTTTTCAAAACCACTTAATGAGAGCCGGAAGGTTGAAGCTCAGCTTTATTTAGTTGTGGGCAACACCAGGGAGGGGCAGAAGCCGTTAGTAGGCCCTATCCACCATTTTGTTTTTTCAAAACCACTTAATGAGAGCCGGAAGGTTGAAGCTCAGCTTTATTTAGTTGTGGGCAACACCAGGGAGGGGCAGAAGCCGTTAGTAGGCCCTATCCACCATTTTGTTTTTTCAAAACCACTTAATGAGAGCCGGAAGGTTGAAGCTCAGCTTTATTTAGTTGAGGGCAACACCAGGGAGGGGCAGAAGCCGTTAGTAGGCCCTATCCACCATTTTGTTTTTTCAAAACCACTTAATGAGAGCCGGAAGGTTGAAGCTCAGCTTTATTTAGTTGTGGGCAACACCAGGGAGGGGCAGAAGCCGTTAGTAGGCCCTATCCACCATTTTGTTTTTTCAAAACCACTTAATGAGAGCCGGAAGGTTGAAGCTCAGCTTTATTTAGTTGAGGGCAACACCAGGGAGGGGCAGAAGCCGTTAGTAGGCCCTATCCACCATTTTGTTTTTTCAAAACCACTTAATGAGAGCCGGAAGGTTGAAGCTCAGCTTTATTTAGTTGAGGGCAACACCACGGAGGGGCAGAAGCCGTTAGTAGGCCCTATCCACCATTTTGTTTTTTCAAAACCACTTAATGATAGCCGGAAGGTTGAAGCTCAGCTTTATTTAGTTGAGGGCAACACCAGGGAGGGGAAGAAGCCGTTAGTAGGCCCTATCCACCATTTTTTTTTTTCAAAACCACTTAATGAGAGCCGGAAGGTTGAAGCTCAGCTTTATTTAGTTGAGGGCAACACCAGGGAGGGGCAGAAGCCGTTAGTAGGCCCTATCCACCATTTTGTTTTTTCAAAACCACTTAATGATAGCCGGAAGGTTGAAGCTCAGCTTTATTTAGTTGAGGGCAACACCAGGGAGGGGAAGAAGCCGTTAGTAGGCCCTATCCACCATTTTGTTTTTTCAAAACCACTTAATGATAGCCGGAAGGTTGAAGCTCAGCTTTATTTAGTTGAGGGCAACACCAGGGAGGGGAAGAAGCCGTTAGTAGGCCCTATCCACCATTTTGTTTTTTCAAAACCACTTAATGAGAGCCGGAAGGTTGAAGCTCAGCTTTATTTAGTTGTGGGCAACACCAGGGAGGGGCAGAAGCCGTTAGTAGGCCCTATCCACCATTTTGTTTTTTCAAAACCACTTAATGAGAGCCGGAAGGTTGAAGCTCAGCTTTATTTAGTTGAGGGCAACACCAGGGAGGGGCAGAAGCCGTTAGTAGGCCCTATCCACCATTTTGTTTTTTCAAAACCACTTAATGAGAGCCGGAAGGTTGAAGCTCAGCTTTATTTAGTTGAGGGCAACACCACGGAGGGGCAGAAGCCGTTAGTAGGCCCTATCCACCATTTTGTTTTTTCAAAACCACTTAATGATAGCCGGAAGGTTGAAGCTCAGCTTTATTTAGTTGAGGGCAACACCAGGGAGGGGAAGAAGCCGTTAGTAGGCCCTATCCACCATTTTTTTTTTTCAAAACCACTTAATGAGAGCCGGAAGGTTGAAGCTCAGCTTTATTTAGTTGAGGGCAACACCAGGGAGGGGCAGAAGCCGTTAGTAGGCCCTATCCACCATTTTGTTTTTTCAAAACCACTTAATGATAGCCGGAAGGTTGAAGCTCAGCTTTATTTAGTTGAGGGCAACACCAGGGAGGGGAAGAAGCCGTTAGTAGGCCCTATCCACCATTTTGTTTTTTCAAAACCACTTAATGAGAGCCGGAAGGTTGAAGCTCAGCTTTATTTAGTTGAGGGCAACACCAGGGAGGGGCAGAAGCCGTTAGTAGGCCCTATCCACCATTTTGTTTTTTCAAAACCACTTAATGAGAGCCGGAAGGTTGAAGCTCAGCTTTATTTAGTTGAGGGCAACACCAGGGAGGGGCAGAAGCCGTTAGTAGGCCCTATCCACCATTTTGTTTTTTCAAAACCACTTAATGATAGCCGGAAGGTTGAAGCTCAGCTTTATTTAGTTGAGGGCAACACCAGGGAGGGGAAGAAGCCGTTAGTAGGCCCTATCCACCATTTTTTTTTTTCAAAACCACTTAATGAGAGCCGGAAGGTTGAAGCTCAGCTTTATTTAGTTGAGGGCAACACCAGGGAGGGGCAGAAGCCGTTAGTAGGCCCTATCCACCATTTTGTTTTTTCAAAACCACTTAATGATAGCCGGAAGGTTGAAGCTCAGCTTTATTTAGTTGAGGGCAACACCAGGGAGGGGAAGAAGCCGTTAGTAGGCCCTATCCACCATTTTGTTTTTTCAAAACCACTTAATGATAGCCGGAAGGTTGAAGCTCAGCTTTATTTAGTTGAGGGCAACACCAGGGAGGGGAAGAAGCCGTTAGTAGGCCCTATCCACCATTTTGTTTTTTCAAAACCACTTAATGAGAGCCGGAAGGTTGAAGCTCAGCTTTATTTAGTTGAGGGCAACACCAGGGAGGGGCAGAAGCCGTTAGTAGGCCCTATCCACCATTTTGTTTTTTCAAAACCACTTAATGAGAGCCGGAAGGTTGAAGCTCAGCTTTATTTAGTTGAGGGCAACACCACGGAGGGGCAGAAGCCGTTAGTAGGCCCTATCCACCATTTTGTTTTTTCAAAACCACTTAATGAGAGCCGGAAGGTTGAAGCTCAGCTTTATTTAGTTGTGGGCAACACCAGGGAGGGGCAGAAGCCGTTAGTAGGCCGTAACCAAAGTTGAAGGCCAAATGCAGTTTAATTTCTGATACTATAGGCCGAAAGCCAGAAGGTGGAAGCTCCGATTTAGACAGTGGAGGACAATTTGAATTATGGACTGCAGACATACTTAGTAGGCTGTCCTCTGTGGACCATGCATCCAACACATTAACCCATTGTGCCGTAATGGACACGTAATCTTCCGTGGCCATGCCTACAGGTCCATGCGTCTGTTGTCAGGTGCACCTTTGTACTCACAGATTGCCAGAGTGCATGGACAATGCGGTCTTCTACAAGCTGGTGGAGGGTTGGGATGGCTTTTCTCGCAAAAGAAGTGTCGACTGGTTAGCTTGTAGCGTGGTACAGCGTAGTCCATCATGGCCTTATTAATAGTAAATAAAATATATAACTAGGCTCTATGAACTTTTAAATAGGTTCCAGGGGTACACGGGCAGCATTGGTGTGGTCAGTGGAGGAGTATTGCAAGTAGGGGCCGCAGACAGGCTCACAAAGGCCTAAAATAACAAACAGTAGGCAGTCATGGCAGTTTGAAATCGGTTACATGGATACACAGGCAGGCACTCCAGGCAGCATTGTGGTCAGTGGAGGAGTATTGCAAGTAGGGGCCGCAGACAGGCTCACAAAGGCCTAAAATAACAAACAGTAGGCAGTCATGGCAGTTTGAAATCGGTTACATGGATACACGGGCAGGCAGCTTGGTGGTGAGTGGAGGAGTATTTAAAGTTGGGACCGCAGAAAGGCTTCAAAGGCCTAAAATAACAAACAATAGGCTCATGGCAGTTTTACAGCGGTTACATGGATACACGGGCAGGCAGCTTGGTGCTGAGTGGAGGAGTAGGGACCGCAGACAGGCTATCAAAGGCCTAAAATAACAAACAATAGGCTCATGGCAGTTTTACAGCGGTTACATGGATACACGGGCAGGCAGCTTGGTGGTGAGTGGAGGAGTATTTAAAGTATGGACCGCAGACAGGCTTCGAAGGCCTAACACAATAAAATGGGCTGGCTGTAGGCACTTTAAAATTGGTTCCAGGGGTACACGGGCAGCAGTGGTCTGGTCAGTGGAGGCCTAGTGGAAGGAGGGACCGCAGACAGGCTTCGAAGGCCTAACACAATAAAATGGGCTGGCTGTAGGCACTTTAAAATTGGTTCCAGGGGTACACGGGCAGCAGTGGTCTGGTCAGTGGAGGACTAGTGGAAGGAGGGAGCGCAGAAAGGCTTCAAAGGCCTAAAATAACAAACAATAGGCTCATGGCAGTTTTACAGCGGTTACATGGATACACGGGCAGGCAGCTTGGTGCTGAGTGGAGGAGTAGGGACCGCAGACAGGCTATCAAAGGCCTAAAATAACAAACAATAGGCTCATGGCAGTTTTACAGCGGTTACATGGATACACGGGCAGGCAGCTTGGTGGTGAGTGGAGGAGTATTTAAAGTATGGACCGCAGACAGGCTTCGAAGGCCTAACACAATAAAATGGGCTGGCTGTAGGCACTTTAAAATTGGTTCCAGGGGTACACGGGCAGCAGTGGTCTGGTCAGTGGAGGCTGTTGTGAATTTGGATTCTGGGCTCCCCCGGTGGCCGCTTGTGGAATTGGACTTGTCATCCTCTTTCCTGTTTCACCTGGTTCCATCAGTAGTGGGTGTCGCTATTTAAGCTCATTTCTCTGGTGGTTTCTTGCCGGTCAACAATGTTATCTGATGCCTCTCAGTGCTTGTTCCTGCTTCTAGACTACTACTAGATAAGTTGGACTTTTGTCCATGTTTTGTTTTGCCTATTTGTTCCAGTTCACAGCTGAAGTTTTGTTACTGTGTCTGGAAAGCTCTCGTTGATCAGGGATTGCTACTCTGGCGTTATGAGTTAATGCCAGAGTTTAAGGTAATCTCTGGATGGTGTTTTGTTAGTGTTTTTCTGCTGACCATGAAAGTATACTATCTGTCTTCTGCTATCTAGTAAGCGGACCTCAAATTTGCTAAGACTATTTTCCTGCTGCGTTTGTTGTTTCATCTGAACTCACCGTCATTATATGTGGGGGGCTACTGTCTTCTTTGGAATATTTCTCTAGAGGTGAGCCAGGTCTTATATTTCCCTCTGCTAGCTATTTAGGTCTTAGGCCAGAGCTGGGCATCTAGCGATAAATAGGAAATGCTACCTGGCTATTTCTAGTTGCGCGGCAGGCTTAGTTCATGGTCAGTATAGTTACATCTTCCGAGAGCTTGTCCCTCTATAGGCTTGCTATGATCTCTGCCTGCAGAGATCATGACAGTTTGACCGGCCCATAAAGTGTTAAAGACCCAGGTTGAGAAAGGAGAGTTATAAGAAGTCTGCTGGAATTTTTTTTTTTTTTTTTTTTTCCTCCAGTCTGCCTTGCTGCAGTCTTTTTTCTCTCTCTCCTCCTAATCTCTGTATGGCTCTGTGTGCACCTGACAATAATGGATCTCCAGAGTGTAACTGCGGGTTTGAATAATCTCATCACGAAAGTACAAAATTTACAAGATTTTGTGGTACATGCTCCGGTATCTGAGCCGAGAATTCCTTTGCCGGAGTTCTTCACAGGGAATAGAGCTATAGGCGTCTGCGGGAGCGCAAACCGGTGCACCATCTGGCGGTGTCTATGGAAAAGACGCCAGAAAGTATACAGTGTGATAGAATTCTGTCCAGGAGCGAGCGACAGAATTTTAGACGGAAGAATGGATTGTGTTTCTATTGTGGGGATTCTACTCATGTTATATCAGCATGCTCTAGGCGTACAAAGAAGCTTGATAAGTCTGTTTCCATTGGCACCATTCAGTCTAAGTTTATTTTGTCTGTAACCCTGATTTGCTCTTTGTCATCCATTGCCACGGACGCCTATGTTGACTCTGGCGCCGCTCTGAGTCTTATGGATTGGTCCTTTGCCAATCGTTGTTGTTTTGATTTAGAGCCTTTGGAGACTCTTATTCCTCTGAAGGGGATTGACTCCACCCCATTGGCTAATAATAAACCACAATACTGGACACAAGTAACCATGTGTATCAATCCGGATCACCAGGAGATTATTCGTTTCCTGGTGCTGTATAATTTACATGACGATTTGGTACTGGGATTGCCATGGTTGCAGTCTCACAACCCAGTCTTGGACTGGAGAGCAATGTCTGTGTTGAGCTGGGGATGTAAGGGTATTCATGGGGACTTACCTTTGGTTTCTATTTCGTCGTCCATTCCCTCTGAAGTCCCTGAGTTCCTCTCTGATTATCAAGATGTCTTTGACGAACCCAAGCTTGGGTCGTTACCTCCGCACCGTGAGTGCGATTGTGCCATAGATTTGATACCGGGTTGTAAATATCCCAAGGGTCGTTTGTTTAATCTGTCTGTGCCGGAACATGCTGCTATGCGGGAATATATAAAGGAGTCTTTGGAAAAGGGACATATTCGTCCATCTTCTTCTCCCTTGGGAGCTGGGTTTTTCTTTGTCTCAAAAAAAGACGGCTCTTTGAGACCATGTATTGATTATCGGCTTCTGAATAAGATCACTGTTAAGTATCAATACCCATTGCCATTGCTTACTGATTTGTTTGCTCGTATAGAGGGTGCTAAGTGGTTTTCTAAAATTGATCTTCGTGGGGCGTATAATTTGGTGCGGATCAGGCAGGGGGATGAGTGGAAGACCGCATTTAATACGCCCGAGGGCCACTTTGAGTATTTGGTCATGCCTTTTGGTCTTTCTAATGCCCCTTCAGTTTTCCAGTCTTTTATGCATGATATTTTCCGCGATTTTCTGGATAAATTTATGATAATATATCTGGATGATATTCTGATTTTTTCTGATGACTGGGACTCTCATGTCCAGCAGGTCAGGAGAGTTTTTCAGGTTCTGCGGTCTAATTCTTTATGTGTGAAGGGGTCTAAGTGCGTTTTTGGGGTCCAGAAAATTTCCTTTTTGGGGTATATTTTTTCTCCCTCTTCCATTGAGATGGATCCCGTCAAGGTGCAAGCTATTTGTGACTGGACTCAGCCCTCCTCTCTTAAGGGTCTTCAGAGATTTTTGGGCTTTGCCAACTTTTACCGCCGATTTATTGCTGGTTTTTCGGATGTCGTTAAACCACTGACTGATTTGACCAGACAAGGCGCTGATGTTGCTAATTGGTCCCCTCATGCTGTAGAGGCCTTTCAGGAGCTTAAGCGCCGTTTTGCCTCTGCCCCTGTGTTGCGTCAGCCTGATGTGAATCTGCCTTTTCAGGTTGAGGTTGACGCTTCGGAGATCGGAGCTGGGGCAGTGTTGTCGCAGAAAGGTTCCGACTGCTCCGTCATTAGGCCTTGTGCCTTCTTTTCTCGCAAATTTTCGCCCGCAGAGCGGAATTATGATGTTGGGAATCGGGAGCTTTTGGCCATGAAGTGGGCGTTTGAGGAGTGGCGCCATTGGCTCGAGGGGGCTAGGCATCAGGTGGTGGTATTGACTGACCACAAAAATTTGATTTATCTTGAGACTGCCAGACGCCTGAATCCTAGACAGGCGCGCTGGTCTTTATTTTTTTCTCGCTTTAATTTTGTGGTGTCATACCTACCGGGTTCTAAGAATGTTAAGGCAGATGCCCTTTCTAGGAGTTTTGACCCGGACTCTCCTGGTAATTCTGAACCCACAGGTATCCTTAGGGAGGGAGTAATTTTGTCGGCCGTTTCTCCTGATCTGCGGCGGTCCTTGCAAGAGTTTCAGGCGGATAGACCGGATCGTTGTCCGCCTGATAGACTGTTTGTTCCGGATGATTGGACCAGCAGAGTCATCTCTGAGGTACATTCTTCTGCATTGGCAGGTCATCCCGGAATTTTTGGTACCAGGGATTTGGTGGCAAGATCCTTCTGGTGGCCTTCCCTGTCACGAGATGTGCGAGTCTTTGTGCAGTCATGTGACGTTTGTGCTCGGGCCAAGTCTTGTAGTTCTCGGGCTAGCGGACTGCTGTTGCCCTTGCCTATTCCTAAGAGGCCTTGGACACACATCTCGATGGATTTTATTTCAGATCTGCCTGTTTCCCAGAAGATGTCTGTCATCTGGGTGGTCTGTGACCGTTTCTCTAAAATGGTCCATTTGGTTCCTCTGCCCAAGTTGCCTTCTTCTTCTGAGTTGGTTCCTCTGTTTTTTCAGAATGTTGTCCGATTGCACGGTATTCCTGAGAATATTGTTTCTGACAGAGGTACCCAATTTGTGTCTAGATTTTGGCGGGCATTCTGTGCTAGGATGGGCATGGATTTGTCTTTTTCATCTGCTTTTCACCCTCAGACTAATGGCCAGACCGAGCGGACTAATCAGACCATGGAGACATATCTGAGGTGTTTTGTCTCTGCTGACCAGGATGATTGGGTTGCTTTTTTGCCATTGGCAGAGTTCGCCCTCAATAATCGGGCCAGCTCTTCCACCTTGGTGTCCCCGTTTTTCTGTAATTCGGGGTTTCACCCTCGATTTTCCTCCGGTCAGGTGGAATCCTCGGATTGTCCTGGAGTGGATGCGGTGGTGGAGAGATTGCATCACATCTGGGGGCAGGTTATGGACAATTTGAAGTTGTCCCAGGAGAAGACTCAGCGTTTTGCCAACCGTCATCGTCGTGTTGGTTCTCGGCTTTGTGTTGGAGATTTGGTGTGGTTGTCTTCTCGTTTTGTCCCTATGAGGGTCTCTTCTCCTAAGTTTAAACCTCGGTTCATCGGCCCTTATAGAATATTGGAGATTCTTAATCCTGTTTCTTTCCGTTTGGACCTCCCTGCGTCCTTTTCCATTCATAACGTTTTTCATCGGTCGTTATTGCGCAGGTATGAGGTACCTGTGGTACCTTCAGTTGAGCCTCCTGCTCCGGTGTTGGTTGAGGGTGAGTTGGAGTACGTTGTGGAGAAAATTTTGGACTCTCGTGTTTCCAGACGGAGACTCCAGTATCTGGTCAACTGGAAGGGTTACGGCCAGGAGGATAATTCTTGGGTCAATGCATCTGATGTTCATGCTTCTGATCTTGTTCGTGCCTTCCATAGGGCTCATCCTGGTCGCCCTGGTGGATCTGGTGAGGGTTCGGTGCCCCCTCCTTGAGGGGGGGGTACTGTTGTGAATTTGGATTCTGGGCTCCCCCGGTGGCCGCTTGTGGAATTGGACTTGTCATCCTCTTTCCTGTTTCACCTGGTTCCATCAGTAGTGGGTGTCGCTATTTAAGCTCATTTCTCTGGTGGTTTCTTGCCGGTCAACAATGTTATCTGATGCCTCTCAGTGCTTGTTCCTGCTTCTAGACTACTACTAGATAAGTTGGACTTTTGTCCATGTTTTGTTTTGCCTATTTGTTCCAGTTCACAGCTGAAGTTTTGTTACTGTGTCTGGAAAGCTCTCGTTGATCAGGGATTGCTACTCTGGCGTTATGAGTTAATGCCAGAGTTTAAGGTAATCTCTGGATGGTGTTTTGTTAGTGTTTTTCTGCTGACCATGAAAGTATACTATCTGTCTTCTGCTATCTAGTAAGCGGACCTCAAATTTGCTAAGACTATTTTCCTGCTGCGTTTGTTGTTTCATCTGAACTCACCGTCATTATATGTGGGGGGCTACTGTCTTCTTTGGAATATTTCTCTAGAGGTGAGCCAGGTCTTATATTTCCCTCTGCTAGCTATTTAGGTCTTAGGCCAGAGCTGGGCATCTAGCGATAAATAGGAAATGCTACCTGGCTATTTCTAGTTGCGCGGCAGGCTTAGTTCATGGTCAGTATAGTTACATCTTCCGAGAGCTTGTCCCTCTATAGGCTTGCTATGATCTCTGCCTGCAGAGATCATGACAGGAGGCCTAGTGGAAGGAGGGACCGCAGACAGGCTTCGAAGGCCTAACACAATAAAATGGGCTGGCTGTAGGCACTTTAAAATTGGTTCCAGGGGTACACGGGCAGCAGTGGTCTGGTCAGTGGAGGACTAGTGGAAGGAGGGAGCGCAGAAAGGCTTCAAAGGCCTAAAATAACAAACAATAGGCTCATGGCAGTTTTACAGCGGTTACATGGATACACGGGCAGGCAGCTTGGTGCTGAGTGGAGGAGTAGGGACCGCAGACAGGCTATCAAAGGCCTAAAATAACAAACAATAGGCTCATGGCAGTTTTACAGCGGTTACATGGATACACGGGCAGGCAGCTTGGTGGTGAGTGGAGGAGTATTTAAAGTATGGACCGCAGACAGGCTTCGAAGGCCTAACACAATAAAATGGGCTGGCTGTAGGCACTTTAAAATTGGTTCCAGGGGTACACGGGCAGCAGTGGTCTGGTCAGTGGAGGCCTAGTGGAAGGAGGGACCGCAGACAGGCTTCGAAGGCCTAACACAATAAAATGGGCTGGCTGTAGGCACTTTAAAATTGGTTCCAGGGGTACACGGGCAGCAGTGGTCTGGTCAGTGGAGGACTAGTGGAAGGAGGGAGCGCAGAAAGGCTTCAAAGGCCTAAAATAACAAACAATAGGCTCATGGCAGTTTTACAGCGGTTACATGGATACACGGGCAGGCAGCTTGGTGGTCAGTGGAGGAGTAGGGACCGCAGACAGGCTATCAAAGGCCTAAAATAACAAACAATAGGCTCATGGCAGTTTTACAGCGGTTACATGGATACACGGGCAGGCAGCTTGGTGGTGAGTGGAGGAGTATTTAAAGTATGGACCGCAGACAGGCTTCGAAGGCCTAACACAATAAAATGGGCTGGCTGTAGGCACTTTAAAATTGGTTCCAGGGGTACACGGGCAGCAGTGGTCTGGTCAGTGGAGGCCTAGTAGAAGGAGGGACCGCAGACAGGCTTCGAAGGCCTAACACAATAAAATGGGCTGGCTGTAGGCACTTTAAAATTGGTTCCAGGGGTACACGGGCAGCAGTGGTCTGGTCAGTGGAGGCCTAGTGGAAGGAGGGACCGCAGACAGGCTTCGAAGGCCTAACACAATAAAATGGGCTGGCTGTAGGCACTTTAAAATTGGTTCCAGGGGTACACGGGCAGCAGTGGTCTGGTCAGTGGAGGACTAGTGGAAGGAGGGAGCGCAGAAAGGCTTCAAAGGCCTAAAATAACAAACAATAGGCTCATGGCAGTTTTACAGCGGTTACATGGATACACGGGCAGGCAGCTTGGTGCTGAGTGGAGGAGTAGTGCAAGGAGTGTCTGTCCCAGTACTCCCAAAATATAAATAGATGTTAATGTCTCGCAAAACAACCAAAATAAAAAAAAAGGTGGCATACTTAGGTACAGGGGTGGGCTCATCTGCTGTGTTTCTGACATAGTAATTTGGCAGTAACTATTTAATGGTGCCAATATAGGACACAGACACAGACTACTTTAAGTTGCATCATAGATGTCTACAAATTTGTATTGTCAGTGCCAGACATTGAATGATGTCAGCGAATAGACTAAAGATTGGTGGAGCTGTGCGACATAATTTTGCACGTGGTAGAGCCCAGTTTGAGCTGGGGTAGGGGGGAACTCTCTTGAGGCCGGCGGGACCGCCCCAGGGCCACTCATGTTACAACGGTGTGTCTGACGTTGGGTGCGCACCACCACCGCCAGAGACACTACATTGTACTATGAGGGACCCAGTAGCAATGCCGTCAACCAAAAGCGAGCACACCCACCTCTTCAGACAAACAGCAGTCTCACGGGTGCTTGCGCCAAGTCGCGATACCACGGCCCCGTGTGGGGAGTTTGGCCATTTAGGGAGGTGTAAACATGTCGTATGCTGTACAATCTGCAGCAGCAAATTAGACATTAGAAAAGTAATTCACAGGCAAGAGCTTTTCATAGGAAAGCTAGGTGTCGGCCGGGCAAGGTGGGGCAAAAGATTTTGAAATCCAGTTGTGGTTCATTTTAATGAATGTTAGATCGTCAACATTTTGGGTAGCCAGACGAGTCCTTTTTTCGGTTAATATTGACCCTGCAGCACTGAATACTCTTTCTGATAGGACACTTGCTGCCGGGCAAGCAAGCTCCTGCAATGCATATTCTGCCAATTCTGGCCAGGTGTCTAATTTGGAGGCCCAGTAATCAAATGGGAATGACGGTTGAGGGAGAACATCGATAAGGGATGAAAAATAGTTAGTAACCATACTGGACAAATGTTGTCTCCTGTCACTTTCAATTGATGCAGCAGTACCTGTCCTGTCTGCGGTCATAGCAAAATCACTCCACAACCTGGTCAGAAAACCCCTCTGTCCAACGCCACTTCTGATGTGTGCACCCCTAACACTCCTAGTCTGCTGCCCCCTGGAGCTCGTGTGAGAACGATCACGTGCGCTGTGTGCTGGGAATGCCTGAAGCAAACGGTCAACAAGAGTTGATTGTTTGGTTGCTAATATTAGTTCCAAGTTCTCATGTGGCATAATATTTTGCAATTTGCCTTTATAGCGTGGATCAAGGAGGCAGGCCAACCAGTAATCGTCATCGTTCATCATTTTCGTAATGCGTGTGTCCCTTTTTAGGATACGTAAGGCATAATCCGCCATGTGGGCCAAAGTTCCAGTTGTCAAATCTCCGGTTGTGATTGGTTGAGGGGCAGTTGCAGGCAAATCTACGTCACTTGTGTCCCTCAAAAAACCAGAACCCGGCCGTGACACGCAACCAATTTCCTGTGCCCCCGTGAAAGTTTCCGCATTAAAAATATACTCATCCCCATCATCCTCCTCGTCCTCCACCTCCTCTTCGCCCGCTACCTCGTCCTGTACACTGCCCTGACCAGACAATGGCTGACTGTCATCAAGGCTTCCCTCTTCCTCTGGTGCAGACGCCTGCTCCTTTATGTGCGTCAAACTTTGCATCAGCAGACGCATTAGGGGGATGCTCATGCTTATTACGGCGTTGTCTGCACTAACCAGCCGTGTGCATTCCTCAAAACACTGAAGGACTTGACACATGTCTTGTATCTTCGACCACTGCACACCTGACAACTCCATGTCTGCCATCCTACTGCCTGCCCGTGTATCCTCCCACAAATAAATAACAGCACGCCTCTGT
Source organism: Ranitomeya variabilis (assembly GCF_051348905.1). Taxonomy (NCBI): domain Eukaryota; kingdom Metazoa; phylum Chordata; class Amphibia; order Anura; family Dendrobatidae; genus Ranitomeya; species Ranitomeya variabilis. The sequence continues at coordinate 818,100,862 of NC_135232.1, read as the reverse complement.
TCGCACAGTCTCTGAAGCATGTGCAGTGTTGAGTTCCACCTTGTTGCAACGTCTATGATTAGGCGATGCTGGGGAAGGTTCAAAGACCGCTGATAGGTCTGCATACGGCTGGCGTGTACAGGCGAACGTCGGATATGTGAGCAAAGTGCACGCACTTTGAGGAGCAGGTCGGAGAACCCAGGATAAGTTTTCAATAAGCACTGCACCACCAGGTTTAAGGTGTGAGCCAGGCAAGGAATGTGTTTCAGTTGGGAAAGGGAGATGGCAGCCATGAAATTCCTTCCGTTATCACTCACTACCTTGCCTGCCTCAAGATCTACTGTGCCCAGCCACGACTGCGTTTCTTGTTGCAAGAACTCGGACAGAACTTCCGCGGTGTGTCTGTTGTCGCCCAAACACTTCATAGCCAATACAGCCTGCTGACGCTTGGCAGTAGCTGGCCCATAATGGGACAACTGGTGTGCAACAGTGTCATCTGCCGATGGAGTGGTTGGCCGACTGCGTTCTGTGGAAGAGCTGTAGCTTCTGCAGGAGGACGAGGAGGAGGAGGAGGGGGTGCGAACGCCTACAGCCAACTGTTTCCTAGACCGTGGGCTAGGCACAACTGTCCCTAAATTGATGTCGCCTGTGGACCCTGCATCCACCACATTCACCCAGTGTGCCGTGATGGACACATAACGTCCCTGGCCATGCCTACTGGTCCATGCATCTGTAGTCAGGTGCACCTTTGTACTCACAGATTGCCTAAGTGCATGGACGATGCGCTGTTTAACATGCTGGTGCAGGGCTGGGATGGCTTTTCTGGAAAAAAAGTGTCGACTAGGTAGCTCGTATCGTGGTTCAGCGTACTCCATCAGGGCTTTAAAAGCTTCGCTTTCAACTAAACGGTAGGGCATCATCTCTAACGAGATTAGTCTAGCTATGTGGGCGTTAAAACCCTGTGTACGCGGATGCGAGGATAAGTACTTCCTTTTTCTAACCAGAGTCTCATGTAGGGTGAGCTGGACTGGAGAGCAGGAGATCGTGGAACTTTCGGGTGTGCCGGTGTACATGGCAGACTGAGAGACGGTTGGAGACGGTATTGTTTCCGCCGGTGCCCTAGATGCAATATTTCCTCCTACTAAACTGGTGATTCCCTGACCCTGACTGCTTTTGGCTGGCAAAGAAACCTGCACAGATACTGCCGGTGGTGCGGAAAATGGTGGCCTTACAGTGACGGAAGGGATGTTGCGTTGCTGACTAGCTTCATTGGCCGAGGGTGCTACAACCTTAAGGGACGTTTGGTAGTTAGTCCAGGCTTGAAAATGCATGGTGGTTAAGTGTCTATGCATGCAACTAGTATTTAGACTTTTCAGATTCTGACCTCTGCTTAAGCTAGTTGAACATTTTTGACAGATGACTTTGCGCTGATCATTTGGATGTTGTTTAAAAAAATGCCAGACTGCACTCTTCCTAGACTCGGATCCCTTTTCAGGGATTGCAGACTGAGCTTTAACCAGATGGCCACGCTGTCCTCCAACAGGTTTTGGCTTTGACACGCGTTTTGGGCCAGATACGGGCCCGGCAGATGGAACCTGTTGCGATGTTGATGCCTGCTGCGGCCCCTCCTCCACCTCCGCTTCTGAACTACTGCCGCCTGCACCCTGTTCCCCCAATGGCTGCCAATCGGGGTCAATAACTGGGTCATCTATTACCTCCTCTTCGAGCTCGTGTGCAACTTCGTCTGTGTCACTGTGTCGGTCGGTGGTATAGCGTTCGTGGCGGGGCAACATAGTCTCATCAGGGTCTGATTGTGGATCTGTACCCTGAGAGGGCAATGTGGTGGTCTGAGTCAAAGGAGCAGCATAGTACTCTGGCTGTGGCTGTGCATCAGTGCACTCCATGTCAGAATCTACTTGTAATGGGCATGGCCTGTTAAATGTTTCACTTTCTAAGCCAGGGACGGTATGTGTAAAGAGCTCCATGGAGTGACCCGTTGTGTCGCCTGCTGCATCCTTCTCTCTTGTTGTAGTTTTTGCTGAGGAGGACAAGGAAGCGACTTGTCCCTGACCGTGAACATCCACAAGCGACGCGCTGCTTTTACATTTACCAGTTTCGGAAGAGGAGGCAAAAGAGCTAGAGGCTGAGTCTGCAATGTAAGCCAAAACTTGCTGTTGCTGCTCCGCCTTTAAAAGCGGTTTTCCTACTCCCAGAAAAGAGAGCGTTCGAGGCCTTGTGTAGCCTGACGACGAAACTGGCTCCACAGCTCCAGACTTAGGTGGAATATTTTTATCCCCACGACCACCTGATGCTCCACTACCACTACCATCATTACCAGCTGACAATGAACGCCCACGACGACCTCTTGCACCAGACTTCCTCATTGTTTAAAAATCGTAACCAAACTAACTTTATTTGTTGCTGTCAAACAACTTACACGGTGAGCTATAACTTCAGTATGATTTCAATATCCCTTAACAGGTTGGTGAGACCACAAGGAAAATCAGGCACAATGTTACACACTCTGTTTTCTGTGACACCAAATCACAGAGATGACACACACGCAGGACTGTCACTCAAGCACTAATGTCAATATTAATCTCCCACCTAATTTATTTTTTTTTTTTCTCTGTGAGACTTTAGAAACCAAATAATATTTAAAAAAAAACAAAAAAACAAGGCTTTCTATGGCCCACTGAATGAGAGATGGCACGCACAGGAGTGGCACACAAGCCCTGACTGAGGCCAATATTTTTCTCCCACTGATTGATGTAGTGTTTTTGTGTTGAGGTTGATTTTAAAACACAAATGAAGGAAAAAAATAAAAAGGCTTTCTATGGCCCACAATTAGAGAGAGAGGTGGCACACCCAGGAGTCAAGACTGGCACACAAGCTGAAATGGCAATATTACTCTCCCACTGTTTTTTTATGTATTTTTTTTTTTTTTCAGGGAGACTTTAGAAACCAAATAATATTAAAAAAAAAACAAAAAAACAAGGCTTTCTATGGCCCACTGAATGAGAGGGACAGAGGTGGCACACCCAGGAGTGAAGACTGGCACACAAGCTGAAAGGGCAATATTACTCTCCCACTGTTTTTTTAGGTATTTTTTTTGTTTCAGGGAGACTTTAGAAACCAAATAATATTTAAAAAAAAATAAATAAATAAATAGGCTTTCTATAGCCCACTGAATGAGAGATAGCACACACAGCAGTGGCACACAAGCCCTGACTGAGGCCAATATTTTTCTCCCACTGATTGATGTAGTGTTTTTGTGTTGAGGTAGATTTTAGAACACAAATGAAGGAAAAAATAAATAGGCTTTCTATGGCCCACTGAATGAGAGGGACAGAGGTGGCACACCCAGGAGTCAAGACTGGCACACAAGCTGAAATGGCAATATTACTCTCCCACTGTTTTTTTATGTATTTTTTTTTTATTTTCAGGGAGACTTTAGAAACCAAATAATATTAAAAAAAAAAAAAAAAAACAAGGCTTTCTATGGCCCACTGAATGAGAGGGACAGAGGTGGCACACCCAGGAGTGAAGACTGGCACACAAGCTGAAAGGGCAATATTACTCTCCCACTGTTTTTTTAGGTATTTTTTTTTTTATTTTCAGGGAGACTTTAGAAACCAAATAATATTAAAAAAAACAAAAAAAAACAAGGCTTTCTATGGCCCACTGAATGAGAGATGGCACGCACAGGAGTGGCACACAAGCCCTGACTGAGGCCAATATTTTTCTCCCACTGATTGATGTAGTGTTTTTGTGTTGAGGTTGATTTTAAAACACAAATGAAGGAAAAAAATAAAAAGGCTTTCTATGGCCCACAATTAGAGAGAGAGGTGGCACACCCAGGAGTCAAGACTGGCACACAAGCTGAAATGGCAATATTACTCTCCCACTGTTTTTTTATGTATTTTTTTTTTATTTTCAGGGAGACTTTAGAAACCAAATAATATTAAAAAAAAACAAAAAAACAAGGCTTTCTATGGCCCACTGAATGAGAGGGACAGAGGTGGCACACCCAGGAGTCAAGACTGGCACACAAGCTGAAATGGCAATATTACTCTCCCACTGTTTTTTTATGTATTTTTTTTTTATTTTCAGGGAGACTTTAGAAACCAAATAATATTAAAAAAAAAACAAAAAAACAAGGCTTTCTATGGCCCACTGAATGAGAGGGACAGAGGTGGCACACCCAGGAGTCAAGACTGGCACACAAGCTGAAATGGCAATATTACTCTCCCACTGTTTTTTTATGTATTTTTTTTTTTATTTTCAGGGAGACTTTAGAAACCAAATAATATTAAAAAAAAAAAAAAAAACAAGGCTTTCTATGGCCCACTGAATGAGAGGGACAGAGGTGGCACACCCAGGAGTGAAGACTGGCACACAAGCTGAAAGGGCAATATTACTCTCCCACTGTTTTTTTAGGTATTTTTTTTTTTATTTTCAGGGAGACTTTAGAAACCAAATAATATTAAAAAAAAAAAAAAAAAACAAGGCTTTCTATGGCCCACTGAATGAGAGATGGCACGCACAGGAGTGGCACACAAGCCCTGACTGAGGCCAATATTTTTCTCCCACTGATTGATGTAGTGTTTTTGTGTTGAGGTTGATTTTAAAACACAAATGAAGGAAAAAAATAAAAAGGCTTTCTATGGCCCACAATTAGAGAGAGAGGTGGCACACCCAGGAGTCAAGACTGGCACACAAGCTGAAATGGCAATATTACTCTCCCACTGTTTTTTTATGTATTTTTTTTTTATTTTCAGGGAGACTTTAGAAACCAAATAATATTAAAAAAAAAACAAAAAAACAAGGCTTTCTATGGCCCACTGAATGAGAGGGACAGAGGTGGCACACCCAGGAGTGAAGACTGGCACACAAGCTGAAATGGCAATATTACTCTCCCACTGTTTTTTTATGTATTTTTTTTTTATTTTCAGGGAGACTTTAGAAACCAAATAATATTTAAAAAGAAACAAAAAAACAAGGCTTTCTATGGCCCACTGAATGAGAGGGACAGAGGTGGCACACCCAGGAGTCAAGACTGGCACACAAGCTGAAATGGCAATATTACTCTCCCACTGTTTTTTTATGTATTTTTTTTTTATTTTCAGGGAGACTTTAGAAACCAAATAATATTAAAAAAAAAAAAAAAAAAAGGCTTTCTATGGCCCACTGAATGAGAGGGACAGAGGTGGCACACCCAGGAGTCAAGACTGGCACACAAGCTGAAAGGGCAATATTACTCTCCCACTGTTTTTTTAGGTATTTTTTTTGTTTCAGGGAGACTTTAGAAACCAAATAATATTTAAAAAAAAAAATAAATAAATAGGCTTTCTATAGCCCACTGAATGAGAGATAGCACACACAGCAGTGGCACACAAGCCCTGACTGAGGCCAATATTTTTCTCCCACTGATTGATGTAGTGTTTTTGTGTTGAGGTAGATTTTAGAACACAAATGAAGGAAAAAATAAATAGGCTTTCTATGGCCCACTGAATGAGAGGGACAGAGGTGGCACACCCAGGAGTGAAGACTGGCACACAAGCTGAAAGGGCAATATTACTCTCCCACTGTTTTTTTATGTATTTTTTTTTTTATTTTCAGGGAGACTTTAGAAACCAAATAATATTAAAAAAAAAAAAAAAAAACAAGGCTTTCTATGGCCCACTGAATGAGAGGGACAGAGGTGGCACACCCAGGAGTCAAGACTGGCACACAAGCTGAAATGGCAATATTACTCTCCCACTGTTTTTTTATGTATTTTTTTTTTTATTTTCAGGGAGACTTTAGAAACCAAATAATATTAAAAAAAAAAAAAAAAAAAGGCTTTCTATGGCCCACTGAATGAGAGGGACAGAGGTGGCACACCCAGGAGTCAAGACTGGCACACAAGCTGAAAGGGCAATATTACTCTCCCACTGTTTTTTTAGGTATTTTTTTTGTTTCAGGGAGACTTTAGAAACCAAATAATATTTAAAAAAAAATAAATAAATAAATAGGCTTTCTATAGCCCACTGAATGAGAGATAGCACACACAGCAGTGGCACACAAGCCCTGACTGAGGCCAATATTTTTCTCCCACTGATTGATGTAGTGTTTTTGTGTTGAGGTAGATTTTAGAACACAAATGAAGGAAAAAATAAATAGGCTTTCTATGGCCCACTCAGTGAGAGATGGCACACACAGGGATGGCACTGTAGCAGAAATGCCAATCTTAATCTCCCACAAAAAAAAAAAAAAACAGGGACTGTCCTACAATTACTATCTCCCCTGCAGTAATCTCAGCCAGGTATGGCAGGCAGCAATAGGAGTGGACTGATGCACAAATTAAATAAAAAGTGTGGACAAACAAAAAAGATAGCTGTGCAGAAAGGAAGGAACAAGAGGATATGTGCTTTGATAAAAGCAGTTGGTTTCCACAGTGGCGTACACACAGGAATACAGCTATCAGGGAGCCTTCTAGGGCAGCCCAATGAGCTACAGCGCTGAGGGGAAAAAAAAAAAAAAATAGCTTCCACTGTCCCTGCACACCGAAGGTGGTGTTGGACAGTGGAAATCGCTGCAGCACAAGCGGTTTGGTGGTTAGTGGACCCTGCCTAACGCTCTCCCTGATTCTGACGAAGCGGCAGCAACCTCTCCCTAAGCTCAGATCAGCAGCAGTAAGATGGCGGTCGGCGGGAACGCCCCTTTATAGCCCCTGTGACGCCGCAGACAGCAAGCCAATCACTGCAATGCCCTTCTCTAAGATGGTGGGGACCAGGACCTATGTCATCACGCTGCCCACACTCTGCGTTCACCTTCATTGGCTGAGAAATGGCGCTTTTCGCGTCATTGAAACGCGACTTTGGCGCGAAAGTCGCGTACCGCATGGCCGACAAGCACAGGGGTCGGATCGGGTTTCATGAGACGCCGACTTAGCCAAAAGTCGGCGACTTTTGAAAATGATCGACCCGTTTCGCTCAACCCTAATCACCAGTACCCCCGGGGGTAAATGTCTGGTGATGAGAGTCTGGATTCTGCTCAGACCCTACTTTGTCCAGACCCTGATGCAAGGACCCTACTTTGTTCAGCTTCGGATACTATAGCATTTTCCCATTGGTGCAGATGCTTTCCTCCTCTTGAGTCTGCAAATTTTTTGAGCAGAACTATGATACCCATGGAAAAGAATGTTCAAACATTTCAGAAGACTCGCCCATCTTTGGTTCCCGAGAGTAATTTGGGTGGTTGGAGAATTGTGACTCGGAGGGGAGGAAATAAAGGTAATTGGGATGCCGCTTGTGAGGACTGTACTGTGTGCGATGTTAAAGTGGAGGAAGAGGAGGAGAGGTCACTTGATGCAGAGCTTGTCATCCACTGGAGCACATTCTGGCCTTTATCTACAAGGCATACTCATGAGCAGCTGCCAAAGAAAGCGAGTTGTGTAGCCCATCCAGTAATAGAAGTTGTCAAAATGCTGCGCATTTGTCACTGCAGAGAAACAAACCTACTTCTCACCTCTCATATCATCCCTGTCTCACAACACTAAACAGCTATTCAGTTCTTTCAATTCTCTCCTAGTCCCCCAGCTCCCCCTCCCTATCCACTCATCTCAGCTGAAGACTTTGCCTCATTCTTTAAGCAGAAGATTAACAACATAAGGCAAAGCTTTTGCCTAAAGTCCCCATAGACCCTCCTCATAACTAGTCAACTCTCCTCCTTCAAAACCAACTTCACCATCATGGAAGATCAACTTTCATCTTCATTCTCCAAATTACATCTCAACACCTGTGAACAGGACCCAATCCCGTCCCACCTCATTCCAAACTTTACAACAGACTTTATCCCAAAACTAACTCACCACTTCAACCTGTCAATAACAACTGTTGTCTTCCCCTGAACCTACATTTGTTTACCCGCTACAGTCGTGATGAGTAAGAGCCCATCAGCTGTTATGGAAGTGGACTTGCCTGCTGGTTTTGACTGATCCTAGACACCGAGCACATCAAATCTTTCTCAATCCAACATAACTGCACCTCACTCACATTGTTTCCTCCTACACATGGCAAAACTAAGAGCTACTATTATACTATTAATAATAACCTTTAATTATATAGTGGAAACATATTCCACAGATCTTTATAAGTCAGCAGTTCATATACATCATTCAAAAGGTGCAAAGATAACGATAATCCAACAATTAAAGCAAAAATAATGACGACAATGCTCGTAAGAGCTTACAATCTACAATGAGGTGGGATTGACACAAAGTACAGGTGCTTATTTACAATGATGGTCCAGCAATCTTGAGGAAATGGGGGGTAGATAAAGGCTGCATGAGGTGTTCACCAGTCAAGAGTTGTAGTGCTTTTGAGTGCAGTTGAGTTTGATGGCGAATTATGCTTAGAGAAGTAGAGACTAGGCTATATATAAAAAGGACTTTGATTGGGGAAGGTGATAGGCCGCCCTAAACAGATGTGTTTTTAGGGAGTGCCTAAAAATGTGTAAGTGGTGGTTAGTCCTAATTTCATGGGGTCCAAAGGGGAAGAGGTGAGTTATCTAGGTAGGAGTTTGAACAGAGTCAGACAAAGACCACATCAGGTGTGTTACCATCTTTGTGTGTCTCAAAGGTTGAAAGTTAGAGAGGTCATGAGAAGTGGTTAGAGATAGAAGCTGGGATGCAGTTTAGGAGGTGAAGCTGTTGAAAACTTACAGTATAAGGGTTAGCAATTCTGTGGACATGAAGTATGGCAGCAAGGCAGAAAAAGAGATAAAGGAAGTGGGTGGGTGTCATGAATCCCCAATGGCTAGGGATAGCACAGGACAAGCAAAGTACAAATAGATAACGGACGAGCTCTAGGGTGATGGAACCTGGGCTGACCGCTGCCCTACGCCTGACAAACACAACTAGAGATAGCCAGGGAGCGTGCCTACGTTGGTTCTAGATGCCACGCACCAGCCTAAGAGCTAACTAGTACTGCAGAGAAAATAAAGACCTCACTTGCCTCCAGAGGAATGAACCCCAAAAGATATAGTTGCCCCCTCACATGTATTGACGGTGAAATGAGAGGAAGGCACACACATAGAGATGATATATATAGTTTTAGCAAATTGAGGCCCGCTGTAAACTAGAAAGCAGAACGATACAAAAGGGGACTGAGCGGTCAGCAAAAAACCCTAATCAAAAAAACCATCCTGAGATTACAAGAACCCATGTGCCAACTCATGGCACATGGGGAGAACCTCAGTCCACTAGAGCTACCAGCTAGCATAGAGACATAATAAGCAAGCTGGACAAAAAACCAAACAACTGAAAATCAGCACTTAGCTTATCCTGAAAGATCTGGGAGCAGGTAGGCAGGAACCAAACAGAGCACATCTGAATACATTGATAGCCGGCAAGGGAATGACAGAAAGGCCAGGTAAAATAGGAAACACCCAGCCTCTGATGGACAGGTGGAAACCAAAGGCCGCAACCCACCAAAGTCACCCAGTACCAGCAGTAACCACCAGAGGGAGCCCACAAACAGAATCCACAACAGTACCCCCCCCTTGAGGAGGGGTCACCGAACCCTCACGAGAACCCCCAGGGCGATCAGGGTGAGCTCTATGGAAGGCGCGGACCAAATCAGTCGCATGAACATCGGAGGCGACCACCCAGGAATTATCCTCCTGACCATAACCCTTCCACTTAACCAAATACTGGAGTTTGCGTCTGGAAACACGAGAATCCAAGATCTTCTCAACAACATACTCCAATTCTCCCTCCACCAGCACCGGAGCAGGAGGCTCAACCGAAGGAACAAGGGGCACCTCATACCTCCGCAACAACGACCGATGGAACACATTATGAATAGCAAACGATGCTGGGAGATCCAAACGAAAAGATACAGGGTTAAGAATCTCCGAGATCCTATAAGGACCGATGAACCGAGGCTTGAACTTAGGAGAAGAGACCTTCATAGGGACAAAACGAGAAGACAACCACACCAAATCCCCAACAAGAAGTCGGGGACCCACGCGGCGACGGCGATTAGCAAACTGCTGAGTCTTCTCCTGAGATAACTTCAAATTGTCCACCACCTGATTCCAAATTTGATGTAGCCTGTCCACCACCACGTCCACTCCAGGACAATCCGAAGACTCCACCTGACCAGAGGAAAAACGAGGATGAAACCCCGAATTACAAAAAAAAGGAGAGACCAACGTGGCAGAACTAGCCCGATTATTAAGAGCAAATTCGGCCAGTGGCAAAAAAGCAACCCAGTCATCTTGGTCAGCAGAAACAAAACACCTCAAATAAGTTTCCAAGGTCTGATTAGTTCGCTCCGTCTGGCCATTCGTCTGAGGATGGAATGCAGACGAGAAAGACAAATCAATGCCCATCTTGGCACAAAATGTCCGCCAAAATCTAGACACAACCTGGGATCCCCTGTCAGAAACGATATTCTCCGGGAATCCCATGCAAACGAACCACGTTCTGAAAAAATAAAGGGACCAACTCAGAGGAGGAAGGCAACTTAGGCAAGGGCACCAAATGAACCATCTTAGAAAAGCGGTCACACACAACCCAGATAACGGACATTTTCTGTGAAACCGGGAGATCAGAAATAAAATCCATGGAAATGTGCGTCCAAGGCCTCTTCGGGATGGGCAAGGATAACAACAACCCACTGGCCCGAGAACAGCAAGGCTTAGCTCGAGCACACACTTCACAAGACTGCACAAAGGTACGCACATCCCTAGACAAGGAAGGCCACCAAAAAGACCTGGCCACCAAGTCTCTAGTACCAAATATTCCAGGATGACCAGCCAACACAGAAGAATGGACCTCGGAGATGACTCTACTGGTCCAATCATCCGGAACAAACAGTCTTTCTGGTGGACAACGATCCGGTTTATCCACCTGAAACTCCTGCAATGCATGTCGCAAGTCTGGGGATACGGCGGACAATATTACCCCATCCCTAAGGATACCAGTAGGCCCAGAGTCTCCAGGAGAGTCAGGCACAAAACTCCTGGAAAGAGCATCTGCCTTCACATTCTTTGAACCTGGCAGGTATGAAACCACGAAATTGAAACGAGAAAAAAACAACGACCAACGAGCCTGTCTAGGATTCAAACGCCTGGCAGACTCAAGGTAAATGAGATTCTTGTGATCAGTCAAGACCACCACACGATGTTTAGCACCCTCAAGCCAATGACGCCACTCCTCAAATGCCCACTTCATGGCCAAAAGCTCCCGATTACCCACATCATAATTGCGCTCGGCGGGCGAGAATTTTCTAGAGAAGAATGCACATGGCTTCATCACCGAGCCATTAGAACTTCTCTGTGACAAAACCGCCCCCGCTCCAATCTCGGAAGCATCAACCTCAACCTGAAAAGGAAGTGAAACATCTGGTTGACACAACACAGGAGCAGAAGAAAACCGGCGCTTAAGTTCCTGAAAGGCCCCCACAGCCGCAGGAGACCAATTAGCAACATCAGCACCCTTTTTAGTCAAATCAGTCAAAGGTTTAACAATACTGGAAAAATTTGCAATGAACCGACGATAAAAATTAGCAAACCCCAAGAACTTCTGTAGGCTCTTAACAGATGTAGGCTGTGTCCAGTCACAAATTGCCTGAACCTTGACGGGATCCATCTCAATAGTAGAAGGAGAAAAAATGTACCCCAAAAAAGAAATCTTCTGGACTCCGAAGAGACACTTTAAACCCTTCACAAACAGAGAATTGGCCCGCAGAACCTGAAACACCTTCCTGACCTGTAGAACATGAGACTCCCAGTCATCAGAAAACACCAAAATATCATCCAAATACACAATCATAAACTTATCCAGATATTCACGGAAAATATTGTGCATAAAGGACTGAAAGACTGACGGAGCATTGGAGAGTCCAAAAGGCATTACCAAATACTCAAAATGGCCCTCAGGCGTATTAAATGCGGTTTTCCACTCATCACCTTGTTTTATCCGCACCAGATTATACGCACCGCGAAGATCTATCTTAGTGAACCACCTAGCCCCCTTAATGCGAGCAAACAAGTCAGTCAATAATGGCAATGGATACTGATATTTGACTGTAATCTTATTCAGAAGGCGATAATCTATACAAGGCCTCAGGGAACCATCTTTTTTTGCCACGAAAAAAAAACCTGCTCCCAGAGGGGACGAAGATGGACGAATATGTCCCTTTTCCAAGGACTCCTTAATATAATTCCGCATAGCAGTATGCTCTGGCAGTGACAGATTAAATAAACGACCCTTAGGGAACTTACTGCCAGGAATCAATTCTATAGCACAGTCACAATCTCTATGAGGAGGGAGCGAATTGAGCTTAGGCTCCTCAAAAACATCCCTATAGTCAGACAAAAACTCAGGGATCTCAGAAGGAGTAGATGAAGCGATTGAAATCGGAGGTGCATGATCATGAACCCCCTGACATCCCCAGCTTAACACAGACATTGTTTTCCAGTCCAGGACAGGATTATGAGTTTGTACCCATGGCAGACCAAGCACTAGTACATCATGTAAATTATACAGTACAAGGAAGCGAATCACCTCCTGATGAACGGGAGTCATGCGCATGGTCACTTGTGTCCAATACTGCGGTTTATTCATAGCCAATGGTGTAGAGTCAATTCCCTTCAGAGGAATAGGAACTTCCAGAGGCTCCAGACTAAAACCGCAGCGTTTAGCAAATGACCAATCCATAAGACTCAGGGCAGCGCCCGAATCCACATAGGCATCAACGGAAATGGAAGACAGTGAAAAAATCAGAGTCACAGACAAAATGAACTTAGGCTGCAGAGTACTAATGGCAAAAGATTTATCAAGCTTTTTTGTGCGTTTAGAGCATGCTGATATAACATGAGCTGAATCACCACAATAAAAACACAATCCATTTTTCCGCCTATAATTTTGCCGTTCACTTCTGGACTGAATTCTATCACATTGCATAGTCTCAGGTGCCTGTTCAGAAGACACCGCCAACTGGTGCACGGGTTTGCGCTCCCGCAAACGCCGATCAATCTGTATGGCCATAGCCATAGACTCATTCAGACCTGTAGGCGTAGGGAACCCCACCATAATATCCTTAATGGCCTCAGAAAGACCATTTCTGAAGTTTGCAGCCAGGGCGCACTCATTCCACTGAGTAAGCACCGACCATTTCCGAAATTTTTGACAATATATTTCCGCTTCATCATGTCCCTGAGAGAGGGCTAACAAAGCCTTTTCAGCCTGAATCTCCAGGTTGGGTTCCTCATAGAGCAATCCCAATGCCAGAAAAAACGCATCCACACTGAGCAATGCAGGATCCCCTGGTGCCAATGCAAATGCCCAATTTTGAGGGTCGCCCCGCAGGAAAGATATTACAATCCTGACCTGTTGAGCAGGGTCTCCAGAGGAGCGAGATTTTAAAGAAAGAAACAATTTACAATTGTTCCTGAAATTCAGGAAGGTAGATCTATCTCCAGAGAAGTACTCTGGAATAGGAATTCTAGGTTCAGACATGGGAGTGTGAACAACAAAATCCTGTATGTTTTGAACTTTTGCCGCGAGATTACTCAGGCTGGAAGCCAAACTCTGGACATCCATGTTAAACAGCTAAGATCAGAGCCATTCAAGGGTTAAGAGGAGGTAAGAAGCAGCTAGACAGCAATTAAGGGCTAGGCAGCAAAACTCTGAAGGGAAAAAAAAAAAAAAAATTCCCCTTAAACACTTTTTTCTCCTGCTTCAGCCCAAACAATTAACACTTTGTGGGCCGGCTATACTGTCATGAATCCCAATGGCTAGGGATAGCACAGGACAAGCAAGGTACAAATATATAACGGACGAGCTCTAGGGTGATGGAACCTGGGCTGACCGCTGCCCTACGCCTGACAAACACAACTAGAGATAGCCAGGGAGCGTGCCTACGTTGGTTCTAGACGCCACGCACCAGCCTAAGAGCTAACTAGTACTGCAGAGAAAATAAAGACCTCACTTGCCTCCAGAGGAACGAACCCCAAAAGGTATAGTTGCCCCCCACATGTATTGACGGTGAAATGAGAGGAAGGCACACACATAGAGATGATATATATAGGTTTAGCAAATTGAGGCCCGTTGTAAACTAGAAAGCAGAACGATACAAAAGGGGTCTGAGCGGTCAGCAAAAAACCCTAATCAAAAAACCATCCTGAGATTACAAGAACCCATGTGCCAACTCATGGCACATGGGGAGAACCTCAGTCCACTAGAGCTACCAGCTAGCATAGAGACATAATAAGCAAGCTGGACAAAAAACCAAACAACTGAAAATCAGCACTTAGCTTATCCTGAAAGATCTGGGAGCAGGTAGGCAGGAACAAAACAGAGCACATCTGAATACATTGATAGCCGGCAAGGAAATGACAGAAAGGCCAGGTAAAATAGGAAACACCCAGCCTCTGATGGACAGGTGGAAACCAAAGGCCGCAACCCACCAAAGTCACCCAGTACCAGCAGTAACCACCAGAGGGAGCCCACAAACAGAATCCACAACAGTCTTTCTGGTGGACAACGATCCGGTTTATCCACCTGAAACTCCTGCAATGCACGTCGCAAGTCTGGGGATACGGCGGACAATATTACCCCATCCCTAAGGATACCAGTAGGCCCAGAGTCTCCAGGAGAGTCAGGCACAAAACTCCTGGAAAGAGCATCTGCCTTCACATTCTTTGAACCTGGCAGGTATGAAACCACGAAATTGAAACGAGAAAAAAACAACGACCAACGAGCCTGTCTAGGATTCAAACGCCTGGCAGACTCAAGGTAAATGAGATTCTTGTGATCAGTCAAGACCACCACACGATGTTTAGCACCCTCAAGCCAATGACGCCACTCCTCAAATGCCCACTTCATGGCCAAAAGCTCCCGATTACCCACATCATAATTGCGCTCGGCGGGCGAGAATTTTCTAGAGAAGAATGCACATGGCTTCATCACCGAGCCATTAGAACTTCTCTGTGACAAAACCGCCCCCGCTCCAATCTCGGAAGCATCAACCTCAACCTGAAAAGGAAGTGAAACATCTGGTTGACACAACACAGGAGCAGAAGAAAACCGGCGCTTAAGTTCCTGAAAGGCCTCCACGGCCGCAGGAGACCAATCAGCAACATCAGCACCCTTTTTAGTCAAATCAGTCAATGGTTTGACAATACTGGAAAAATTAGCAATGAACCGACGATAAAAATTAGCAAACCCCAAGAACTTCTGAAGGCTCCTAACAGATGTAGGTTGTGTCCAGTCACAAATAGCCTGAACCTTGACGGGATCCATCTCAATAGTAGAAGGAGAAAAAATGTACCCAAAAAAAGAAATCTTCTGGACTCCGAAGAGACACTTTGAACCCTTCACAAACAGAGAATTGGCCCGCAGAACTTGAAACACCTTCCTGACCTGTAGAACATGAGACTCCCAGTCATCAGAAAACACCAAAATATCATCCAAATACACAATCATAAACTTATCCAGATATTCACGGAAAATATTGTGCATAAAGGACTGAAAGACTGACGGAGCATTGGAGAGTCCAAAAGGCATTACCAAATACTCAAAATGGCCCTCAGGCGTATTAAATGCGGTTTTCCACTCATCACCCTGTTTTATCCGCACCAGATTATACGCACCGCGAAGATCTATCTTAGTGAACCACCTAGCCCCCTTAATGCGAGCAAACAAATCAGTTAATAATGGCAATGGATACTGGTATTTGACCGTAATCTTATTCAGAAGGCGATAATCTATACAAGGCCTCAGGGAACCATCTTTTTTAGCCACGAAAAAGAAACCTGCTCCCAGAGGGGACGAAGATGGACGAATATGTCCCTTTTCCAAGGACTCCTTAATATAATTCCGCATAGCAGTATGCTCTGGCAGTGACAGATTAAATAAACGACCCTTAGGGAACTTACTGCCAGGAATCAATTCCATAGCACAGTCACACTCTCTATGAGGAGGGAGCGAATTGAGCTTAGGCTCCTCAAAAACATCCCTATAGTCAGACAAAAACGCAGGGATCTCAGAAGGAGTAGATGAAGCGATTGAAATCGGAGGTGCATAATCATGAACCCCCTGACATCCCCAGCTTAACACAGACATTGTTTTCCAGTCCAGGACAGGATTATGAGTTTGTAACCATGGCAGACCAAGCACTAGTACATCATGTAAATTATACAGTACAAGGAAGCGAATCACCTCCTGATGAACGGGAGTCATGCGCATGGTCACTTGTGTCCAATACTGCGGTTTATTCATAGCCAATGGTGTAGAGTCAATTCCCTTCAGAGGAATAGGAACTTCCAGAGGCTCCAGACTAAAACCGCAGCGTTTAGCAAATGACCAATCCATAAGACTCAGGGCAGCGCCCGAATCCACATAGGCATCAACGGAAATGGAAGACAGTGAAAAAATCAGAGTCACAGACAAAATGAACTTAGGCTGCAGAGTACCAATGGCAAAAGATTTATCAAGCTTTTTTGTGCGTTTAGAGCATGCTGATATAACATGAGCTGAATAACCACAATAAAAACACAATCCATTTTTCTGCCTATAATTTTGCCATTCACTTCTGGACTGAATTCTATCACATTGCATAGTCTCAGGTGCCTGTTCAGAAGACACCGCCAACTGGTGCACGGGTTTGCGCTCCCGCAAACGCCGATCAATCTGTATGGCCATAGCCATAGACTCATTCAGACCTGTAGGCGTAGGGAACCCCACCATAATATCCTTAATGGCCTCAGAAAGACCATTTCTGAAGTTTGCAGCCAGGGCGCACTCATTCCACTGAGTAAGCACCGACCATTTCCGAAATTTTTGACAATATATTTCCGCTTCATCATGTCCCTGAGAGAGGGCTAATAAAGCCTTTTCAGCCTGAATCTCTAGGTTAGGTTCCTCATAGAGCAATCCCAATGCCAGAAAAAACGCATCCACACTGAGCAATGCAGGATCCCCTGGTGCCAATGCAAATGCCCAATTCTGAGGGTCGCCCCGCAGGAAAGATATTACAATCTTGACCTGTTGAGCAGGGTCTCCAGAGGAGCGAGATTTTAAAGAAAGAAACAATTTACAATTGTTCCTGAAATTCAGGAAGGTAGATCTATCTCCAGAAAAGAACTCTGGAATAGGAATTCTAGGTTCAGACATGGGAGTGTGAACAACAAAATCCTGTATGTTTTGAACTTTTGCCGCGAGATTACTCAGGCTGGAAGCCAAACTCTGGACATCCATGTTAAACAGCTAAGATCAGAGCCATTCAAGGGTTAAGAGGAGGTAAGAAGCAGCTAGACAGCAATTAAGGGCTAGGCAGCAAAACTCTGAAGGGAAAAAAAAAAAAAAAATTTCCCTTAAACACTTCTTTTTCTCCTGCTTCAGCCCAAACAATTAACACTTTGTGGGCCGGCTATACTGTCATGAATCCCCAATGGCTAGGGATAGCACAGGACAAGCAAAGTACAAATAGATAACGGACGAGCTCTAGGGTGATGGAACCTGGGCTGACCGCTGCCCTACGCCTGACAAACGCAACTAGAGATAGCCAGGGAGCGTGCCTACGTTGGTTCTAGACGCCACGCACCAGCCTAAGAGCTAACTAGTACTGCAGAGAAAATAAAGACCTCACTTGCCTCCAGAGGAATGAACCCCAAAAGATATAGTTGCCCCCTCACATGTATTGACGGTGAAATGAGAGGAAGGCACACACATAGAGATGATATATATAGTTTTAGCAAATTGAGGCCCGCTGTAAACTAGAAAGCAGAACGATACAAAAGGGGACTGAGCGGTCAGCAAAAAACCCTAATCAAAAAAACCATCCTGAGATTACAAGAACCCATGTGCCAACTCATGGCACATGGGGAGAACCTCAGTCCACTAGAGCTACCAGCTAGCATAGAGACATAATAAGCAAGCTGGACAAAAAACCAAACAACTGAAAATCAGCACTTAGCTTATCCTGAAAGATCTGGGAGCAGGTAGGCAGGAACCAAACAGAGCACATCTGAATACATTGATAGCCGGCAAGGGAATGACAGAAAGGCCAGGTAAAATAGGAAACACCCAGCCTCTGATGGACAGGTGGAAACCAAAGGCCGCAACCCACCAAAGTCACCCAGTACCAGCAGTAACCACCAGAGGGAGCCCACAAACAGAATCCACAACAGGTGGGTGAGCCTGGGGTACGGTATATCACTGCTATTCTGAGGGAGAGGGGATGGATGATCCTGATGGTGTGAACTTCAAAAGAAGAATGGCGTCCAATCAGCCTGTTTTTATTTATTTTTTTAAAAAACAGGATTGGTGGTGGCAGCGAGGAGTGTGGGGTTATAGTGGATTTAGCAGTGATCATACGGCGGTATATACACATATTCCATGAGTTGTAATCCAGAGGTGAATATGTCTTATGCTCACTGATAATTTTCCATTAACTAATTATTGAAAACAGCCTACGGCCTCCTCCGTTGATCGTCGCCCAATCGTGTAATTGTATGGACGATAGGGGCTAGCTGAGAGTTATTTGCTCCAAAGATCACAGTGGGTGATTCTGCATGACTCCTGGCCTGTGAGCTCAGTGATAATTGGATGGCCAGTCCAATCTGTTGGCCATTGAAATGCAACCTTTCTGCCTTGTGGATACAGATGGTTTCTGAAAGCTAATAGCCATCGCAATCCCCCAGTACCAGTTGCTCAGTCGCCATTACTTATCTAAGAAAGATGTGACTGTCCTACACCAGATATCACCCGTTCCTTGAAAAAATGTATGACTGACAGGATGCATTTCAACACTGACACCTGGACAAGCGAGCATGGACAGGGGTGTTACATCTCACTGACTAGGCACTTGGTTACGTTGGTGGCTGTGGGGGCAAGCAGAGAAGGGGCTGCTCAACAAGTCTTGGAATCCCCAGGCTTGCAGGGAGCTTGGGGATGGAGGCCTAAATCACTACACACCGGAAGATGGAGAACTAAATTACTAGACAACAGGGCTTGGAGAAATAAACTGCTAAACAACTAAAGTTGGATAGCTAAACCACTACACACCATAAGGTGGAGAACTAAACAACTAGACAACAGGGATTAGAGAACTGAATTGCTAAACACCCAGTTTTGGAGAACTAAACCACTACGCAATAAGGGATGGTGAACTAAGACAAAAGACACCAAGACAACAAATTTTGGAATTCCCAAGGCTTGCGGGAAAAACCTCTGTATGTAACCCTTCCTCCACTGGTTTTGCTTCCTCCACCTCCTGTAGGGCCTCCACCTGTGCCCTCAACCTCTCCCTCAATGAGACATGTGACTCTGCTCTGAGATGCCTGTTTGACAGAGGACTTACTGATCATCTCAAGGACGCGCTGGCCCTTCATATGCCACCTAGTTCCCGGGAGGAGGCCATGACCAAGGCCATTCGTATGGACCGGTTACGGGAGAGAGGAATTATCCAGCGTGAGATTTCTGTATTACCTGCCAAATCTGAGGTGATGTCATTCAAGGAGACTATGGAAGTTAGTGCCACCAACTTTAAGGAGAAAGAGTGGAAACGATGACGTGATGGGAAATTATGTTTTTATTGTGGAGATCCGGGACATTGGAAGAAGGAATGCCCCTCTTGTCCATCGAGTAACAAACTGCCAAGTCTGGGTAATGGTCTTGGAGGTCATCCAGACTCTCAGGTACCATTTTCATCATTTCAAAAAGTTTTGTTAGAGGTGGAACTGTATTATGGAGATGGTTTTGCATCCACTTCAGTGTTTGTGGACTGTGGATCTTCCATGAACTTCATTGACTCTAGTCTGGTGTCCAAGTTAAAGTTAGGGACAGTTAGGCTAGAGACATATCCCATCCATATCGATGCTATTGATAAGACACTGTTGGCTCAAAATGTCCTTAAGTTTGTCTCTGAGGAGTTCCTCCTCAAGGTGGGTTCCATGCACCAGGAGCGAATTTCATGTTATGTTATGAATAATCTTCCTGCGGGACTGGTGTTGGGGTTCCCATGATTGCAGAGGCATAATCCTGTTATAGACTGGGGATCTATTTAATGGGTGATATTGTTTAATGGGGTCCTAATTGTTCCAACGGTTGTCTTTCTGCTGTTTTTGTGTCTGCCATTAGTCCGGAGGGTATTCCGGAGTACCTAAAGGACTTTGGGGACATGTTCTCAGAAAAAGAGGCCGAGGTCTTACCACCCCATCGTCCTTATGATTGTACCATTAATCTTATTCCGGGTCCTAAATTCCCCATTTGTACAATCTTTCTGGCCCGGAACGTACTGCTATGAAAAATTATATCTCTGATAGTCTACGCAAAGGTCACATCGGTCCCCCTGTCTCATCTGTGGCCGTAGGATTCTTTTTTGTCAAGAAAAAAGATGGTGGTTTACGCCATCTGGCTGCTGGGAAAAGCAGTAGAGTTAGCGATATTTCCAGGCGCCGGGTGCTAACTACAACTGTCATCATCCTTGCCTGGTCTCCCTGCAAAGCATTTCTTCTGTATTTATCTCAGGCCACTAAATGAGTGTGATCGACAATAGTGAAGTTGTTCGCTTGTTTCCCGGCCTCTTTACACCAACTGAGAAAAAATGAAGGGAACAGAACAATCACAATTAGATCAATCTGTCTACATACAGTATCATGTTATCAGCAGCACAACTACAGTTTACACTGGCGATGTGCTGCTGAGAACAAGGATTTCTGTTCCCACATAATCAATCCAATCACTCGATGAATAGGCAGCATTTTGCTTGTTTAGTATAATACACCCCATAGTCCTCCATATATTATAATGTGCACCTCAGTCCTCCATATAGTATAATACACTCCTCAGTCCCCCACATAGTGTAATACACTTCTCAGTCCTCCTTATAGTATAATACACTCCTCAGTCCTCCATATAGTATTATACATTCCACATAGTCCTCCATATAGTATAATACACTCCTCATAGACCTCCATATAATAAAATACACTGCAATTCCTACATATAGTATAATACACTCCTCAGTCCTCCCAATAGTATAATACATTCCTCAGTCCTCCAAATAGTATTATTATTATTATTATTATTTATTGTTATAGCGCCATTTATTCCATGGCGCTTTACATGTGATGAGGGGTATACATAATAAAAACAAGTACAATAATCTTAAACAATACTTGTCATAACTGGTACAGGAGGAGAGAGGACCCTGCCCGCGAAGGCTCACAATCTACAAGGGATGGGTGAGAATACAGTAGGTGAGGATAGAGGTGGTCATGCAGTGGTTTGGTCGATCGGTGGTTACTGCAGGTTGTAGGCTTGTCGGAAGAGGTGGGTCTTCAGGCTCTTTTTGAAGGTTTCGATGGTAGGCGAGAGTCTGATGTGTTGTGGTAGAGGGTTCCAGAGTAGGGGTGATACGCGAGAGAAATCTTGTATACGATTGTGGGAAGAGGAGATAAGAGGGGAGTAGAGAAGGAGATCTTGTGAGGATCGGAGGTTGCGTGTAGGTAAGTACCAGGAGACGAGGTCACAGATGTATGGAGGAGACAGGTTATGGATGGCTTTGTACGTCATGGCTAGGGTTTTGTAGTGGAGTCTCTGGGCAATGGGGAGCCAGTGAAGGGATTGACAGAGGGGAGAGGCTGGGGAATAGCGGGGGGACAGGTGGATTAGTCGGGCAGCAGAGTTTAGAATAGATTGGAGGGGTGCGAGAGTGTTAGAGGGGAGGCCACAGAGCAGGAGGTTGCAGTAGTCAAGGTGAGAGACTTGTATAATACATTCCTCATAGTGCTCCATATAGTATAATTGTCATGATCCGTTCCAGGGTTTATTAGTGTCTGCCCTTTTTTCTGGACGGATCATGTCAAGGGTTAACTTTGCTCTGCCTCATTCTGGGCTCAGGTTTGCTATTTAGCTCCCATGAATCTTGTTGGCAGTGTCAGTTATAGTTCTGCCTTCAGCGTGTTAACCTGACCCTGCTGGTAACTCTTGATTTGCCCTGCTGTGAACCCTGACTTGTCCTGTGTTTGTTAACTCCCTCTGTCTGCCCTTTTCCCAGTATTTCTCTGTCTGTTTGTCTGCTTGATTCTCCGGTTCTGATCTTCTGGCTTGGTTATTTACTTAGTTGCTGTTTGTCCCTTTTGTACCATATTTGCCCGTTCTGGTTTACTGATCTCTGGCTATGTTCTGACTATCCATCTGTCTAATCCTATTATACTGTCGTGCTATCTAGTGTTTTTTGACTCGGCTTGTCTGACCATTCTCTCGCCACTTGGTGGCGTCTGTTCTGCTGCCTGTGAGTGCAGTCTTACTTTCGTCCCAAGCCCCCTTTGGTGGAGGTTGCGCTGTACTGCACTGCAGCAGCCTGACATTATAACTGACCCATTCATTTAAAGGGATTTCTGCATTTTTTTTTCCTCTGCTCTGTTTGCTATGGATCCGCTCCATAACTTGGCGGAGCAAATGGACAGTTTGACAACTATGTTACAAGACCTGTTTGTGGAACAGAGGGCCATGTCCTCGTCTCATAACCACCTGCAAAGGGAGCTTTCTGACACAGTTAAATTGTTGCAGACTGACTGTAAGCACTCTGACACTGTGGATGTTTCTTTGCACTCTCCCGAACCTACTGTCAAGCTCCCAGTTACCTTCCCTGGGGAGAGGGAGAGATTTCATACTTTTAAGCAGAATTGCAAGCTTTTATTTTCTCTTAGACCCAGATCTTCTGGAGATGAGAGTCAGCGGGTGGGGATAATTATTTCCTTACTGCGGGAGGGACCTCAATCATGGGCTTTCTCTTTACCTGCTTCTGCCCCTGAACGTGTGTCTGTGGATAGATTCTTTGAGGCTCTGGGACTTATTTATGAAGAACCGGACCGGGTCAGGGTTGCAGAGGACATGATCATGAGTCTCTCCCAGAATGAACTCACTGCTGAACAGTATTGTTCTGAGTTTAAACGGTGGTCCGTTGAGGTGTCTTGGGGTGACTCTGCTCTGAGGCGCTTGTTTGAGAGAGGACTTTCTGATCATCTTAAAGACGCACTGGCCCTTCACACGCCTCCCAGTTCCCTGGTGGAGGCCATGACTCAGGCCATTCGTATGGACTGGAGATTACGGGAGAGATTTATCCAGCGTGAGATTCCTGTTTTGCCTGCCAAATCTGAGGTGATGTCATTCAAGGAGACTATGGAAGTTGGTACCATCAATTTCAAGGAGAAGGAGAGGAAACGGCGACATGATGGGAAATTATGTTTTTACTGTGGAGACCCGGGACATTGGAAGAAGGACTGCCCCTCTTGTCCATCGAGTAACAAGCTACCGAGTCTGGGTGATGGTCTAGGAGGTCATCCACACTCACAGGAACCTTTTTCGTCATTTCAAAAAGTTTTTCAGAGGGGGAACTGTATTATGGAGGTGTTTTTGCATCCACTTCAGCGTTTGTGGACTGTGGATCTTCCATGAGCTTCATTGACTATAGTCTGGTGTCCAAGTTAAAGTTAGGGACAGTTAGGCTAGAGACTCCCATCCATATCGTTGCCATTGATAAGACACCGTTGGCTCAAAATGTCCTTAAATTTGTCTCTGAGGAGTTCGTCCTCCAGGTGGGTGCTTTGCACCAGGAACGAATTTCATGTTATGTTATGAATAATCTTCCTGCGGGACTGGTGTTGGGGTTCCCCTGGTTGCAGAGGCATAATCCTGTTATAGACTGGGGATCTCGTGATATTGTTAAATGGGGTCCTAATTGTTCCAATGGTTGTCTTTCTGCTGTGTTTGTGTCCACCATTAGTCCGGAGGGTATTCCGGAGTACCTAAAGGACTTTGGTGATGTGTTCTCCGAAAAAGAGGCTGAGGTCTTACCACCCCATCGTCCTTATGATTGTACCATCAATCTTATTCCGGGTTCTAAATTGCCCAAAGCCCGTTTATACAATCTTTCTGGCCCAGAACGTACTGCTATGAAAAACTATATCTCTGATAGTCTACGCAAAGGTCACATCCATCCCTCTGTCTCACCTGTGGCCGCAGGTTTTTTTTTTGTCAGGAAAAAAGATGGTGGTTTATGCCCATGCCTTGATTTTCAGGAACTAAATAAAATTACGGTGAGAAATACCTACCCTCTCCCACTCATTCCTGATCTCTATAATCAATTGTCTGGGGCTAAGTGGTTTTCCAAACTCGATCTTAGGGGAGCATATAACCTTATCCGCATTCAGGAAGGGGATGAGTGGAAAACGGCATTTCTCACCTCCGAGGGCTTGTTTGAAAATTTAGTCATGCCCTTTGGCCTCACTAACGCGCCTGCGGTTTTTCAGAACTTCATGAATGATGTATTTTCTGATTTTATCGGGCGCTTTATGGTTGTATACCTGGATGATATCCTTGTTTTCTCGCCTGACAAGGAATCTCACATTGGTCATTTATGTGCTGTTCTTCACCGGTTACGGGGAAATTCTTTGTTTGCTAAACCAGAGAAATGTTTGTTTTGTGTCCAGGAGCTTTCTTTTCTTGGGATCATCCTTTCTGCGAATGGGTTTCGGATGGATCCCGGAAAAGTACAGGCCATTGCTGATTGGGTGCAACCCAGAGACCTCAAGGGGGGTTGCAGCATTTTTGCCAATTATCATCGGAAATTCATCAAAGGGTTTTCTCAGATAGTCAAGCCACTCACCGATCTCACTTGCAAGGGGGCTGATCTCAAAGTTTGGTCATCCTTGGCAGTTGAAGCATCTATTACATTAAAAAAATGTTTTATGTCTGCTCCTGTATTAGTTCAGCCCGATCCATCTAAACCATTCATTGTAGAGGTGGACGCATCAGAGGTGGGAGTAGGGGCGGTGTTGTCTCAGGGACCCATTACTTTGACCAACTTGAGACCATGTGCCTTTTTCTCCCGTAAGTTTTCTTCTGCTGAGAGGAACTATGATGTTGGGAACTGGGAGTTATTGGCCATAAAATTGGCTTTTGAAGAATGGAGGCATTTTTTGGAGGGGGCGGTTCATCGGATTACGGTGATTACAGACCACAATAATTTGTCTTATATTGAAAACGCCAAACGGTTAACTCCAAGACAGGGAAGGTGGTCGCTTTTTTTCTCTCGCTTTCATTTTTCAATCACTTTTTGGCCTGGTTCCAAGAATGTCAAGGCTGATGCCTTATCTCGCAGTTTTGATCCGATATCACCCCCCGAACCTCCTTCCTCCATTCTTCAGCACGGGGTGGTTGTTGCGGAGGTATCCTTCAAATTGGAGCAGGAGATTCGAAAGGCTCAGTCTCTTGCTCCTCCCTCTCTGCCTGACAATAAGCTTTTTGTCGCAGTTCAGTACCGATTGAGGATTCTCCGGGAGTTCCACGATTCTGCTCTTAGTGGTCACCCGGGGATCTCTGCCACCCGGAAAGCTATTGCTAGGCTGTTTTGGTGGCCCTCCATGAACTCTGATATCATTGAGTTTGTGTCTGCTTGTGATACCTGTGCCCGTGCTAAGAGCTCCCATAACCGGCCGGCCGGGGAATTGATGCCATTGTCAATTCCAGATAGACCTTGGACTCATTTGTCCATGGATTTTATCACTGATCTCCCTCCTTCCAATGGCAAAACTGTAATCTGGGTAGTGGTCGACAGATTCAGTAAGCAAGCGCATTTTGTACCTCTGTCAGGATTGCCTAATGCTGAGACACTATCTAGATTGTTTGTTGAGCACGTTGTACGGCTGCATGGCATGCCTTTGAGTGTGGTTTCTGATAGAGGGGTACAATTTGTGTCCAAATTTTGGAGGGCATTCTGTAAACGATTGGGTATTTGTTTTACCTTCTCCTCTGCTTACCATCCTGAGACCAACGGGCAGACGGAGAGGACCAATCAGTCACTTGAACAGATTTTGAGGTGTCTTACTATGTCTCAGCAGGATGATTGGTGTTCTTCATTGCCCGTGGCTGAATTTGCATTTAATAATCAGATTAACCAGTTCACAGGCACCTCTCCATTCTTCTGTAACTACGGGTTTCACCCCCATTTTGGTGAATTTTCTAGGCTGGATTCAGGATGTCCAGGGGCTGATACAGCAGTGCAACGATTGGGGGAGGTGTGGAGGGAGGTCCAGAAAAACATTGGGAAGGCTCAGGGCAAACATAAACTTTCTGCTGATAAGCGACGGTCTGTAGGACCTATATTTCTAGTAGGAGATAAAGTGTGGTTGTCTACCAAGAACATTCATCTAAAGATTCCTTCTGCTAAGCTTGGTCCCAGGTTTATTGGTCCTTACGAGATCATTGAGGTGGTCAATCCAGTTGCCTTTCGGTTACGCCTTCCTCAGTCGCTTCGGATCCCCAATGTGTTCCATAAATCCCTTCTTAAGTCCTTTGTACCATCTTCCGCTGGGCCTCCATCCCCTCCGCCTCCTGTCTCTGTGGACGGTCAGACCAAGTTTGAAGTAGAATGGATTGTGGATTCTCGCATGGTCCGTAGTTCTCTTCAGTATTTGGTCCATTTGAGGGGTTATGGTCCACATATAGTATAATGATTCCCCCATGCAGCCACCCCACAGAATATATTGTAGCCCAATTAGCATAATGTAACCCCCCAGAGAATATAATGCAGCCCCCTCATATAGTATAATGCAGCCCCTGCATATATAATATATGGTAGCCCCCTCATAGATCATAATGTAGCCCCTCCATAGAATATAATACAGCACCCCATAGAATGTAATGCAGCCAGCCACCCATAGAATATAATGCAGCCAGCCCCCATAGAATGTAATGCAGCCAGCCCCCATAGAATGTAATGCAGCCAGCCCCCATAGAATGTAATGCAGCACAGCCCCCATAGAATGTAATACAGCACAGCCCCCATAGAATGTAATGCAGCGCAGCCCCCATAGAATGTAATACAGCCAGCCACCATAGAATGTAATATAGGACAGCCCCCATAGAAAGTAATGCAGCACAGCCCCCATAGAATGTAATACAGCACAGCCCCCATAGAATGTAATGGAGCACAGCCCCTATAGAATGTAATGCAGCCCCCCCAATAGCCCCACAATCCAGTTATCACTCAGTGATATATTTAAAAAAAAACAACAAAGCACTCACCTCTCCTCGTGCCCAGTGCTGCTCCTGGCTCCGGTCTCAGCAGCTGCAGTCTGCCCGGTCACACAGCAGGTGCGCGATGATATGACGTCATTGCGCACCCGCAGTGTCAGCGCCAGGCAGAGCGGGGAATGATGGGAGAGGGAGTGTCAGCGGACGCTCTATCCTCCATCACTGCATTCAACTGTACCGGCGTCATAGACGCCGGTATAGTTGAATGCAGCGGCGCTGGCAGGGGGGTGAGTTGGCGGCGGCGAGGGGGGGTGAGTCGGGGGAGGAGTCGGCACTGGCGAGCGGCCCACGACTGCCACCGGCCCTTCTGGCATTTGCCAGAACTGCCCGATGGCCAGTCCGGCCCTGCCAAGCAGTACCAACTATCAGAATCCTCATTGTCATCCGTCTTTGGTGACACTGTCGTAATGCGAGCTAGCTGTACACTACATTTTCATGGGTAATTTCAGCAACTGCTTCCCCTAATGTTTAATAGTGGAACATATCAAAACTTTTACAATTATTTTTCAGATTTTATACCAATAAAAAAAATGTGAATATGTAAAAAAAAATCAAACTTATTACTTTACATTTCTTCAATTGTTGGAAAATAATGTTTATTACACATTCCTTTTAGGCACAAATTTTAGGCACTTCACAATCAGTAAGCAGATGTGAGAATTAAGTGTGGTTTTCTTTTATCTACAAAAAAAGAAGAAAAAGTTTGTAACCGGCACTGATTTCAATGTGCCACGAATTCGTTGAAAGTTTGCTCTCCTCCATCCCATACTAGAAAAACATCATCGGCAAATCGCAGATATAACCGTATATGTTTAAGGTACGGGTTCTGGGGTCCGGTGACATGCCTCTCCTCGAACGCTGCGAACGCTGGGATGGAGGAGAGCAAACTTTCAACGAATTTGTGGCACATTTAAATGAAAGTAACAACGAAAATATGAAGTTTACGGCAGTATTTGGAAAAAATCAACTAGAATTCTTAGACGTTAAAGCGGAAATTAAAGAGGGATTAATCAAGACAAGTGTTCACAGAAAAATAACCGCTACAAATAACATTCTGCATTTTCAGAGTGCCCACCCTAGCCATACCAAACAAAGTATTCCATATAGCCAGATGGTAAGGCTTAGAAAAATCAATAACGATGAGGTTAGTTATCAAAAACAAAGTAAAGAATTAAAAACACGATTGATTAATAGAGGGTACCCCGATCATGTCTTACAACAGGCGGAATGTCGTGCGATGAATTTATCCCAGAAAAAACTTTTGGAAAAGGGGAAAAAAGGTAAAAATAAGAATAAAAACAAAATAAAAAATCTTGCAGAAAATAGTGCGGATAATTCAGTTAATAATTGGCGCTTCACGTTTACATTCAGACATAGCCCGATAGATAAAGAAATACATGCAGCTATACGAAAAAATTGGCACGTTCTGCAAAGAGATACGGATTTTAATAACTTAACCGTATCAGCCCCCCTATTTTCCTATAAACGATCAAAAAACATAGGGGATTTAGCGGTTAAAAATCGTCTTCCCCGGGTGGAGAATAACTGGATTAAAAAAACATCTCTACAGGGAAACTTTAAATGTGGCAGTTGTAATTACTGCCAATGGCACAGTACCGACAACCCCCTTAAATTGGGATCCATACAGCACACAGTAAGGGATTTCATAACGTGCAAAAGTAAGTTTATCGTATATGAGATTTTCTGTCCATGCAACCGATTTTATATCGGAAAAACCATAAGACCGTTAATGGTCCGGTTTCGAGAACACTTTAACTCCATATCCACAGGGAAGGGGCGAGTGCACTTTGTAAGGCACATGCAGGAGGAACACAGCGGTAATCCGAACCTCTTGCGGTTTGCTGGACTTGAGATGGTTAATTTTCCTGAACAAGGAGGTAATCATGGAAAGCTACTATTGCAGCGTGAAGCCAAATGGATACTAAAAACCAATGCACAAGGCCCCCTAGGATTAAACGATAAACTAGATATGGCGATCTTTATCTAATATGATGATCTTTATCCAATTATGTAGTAGAAAGCAGTCTGTAATTAAGGTTTGTTTTTAATATGTTTGTAAAGTTATTTTATTCAGGTGGTCAAAGCGCTCCTATAAAGGAAATGACATCACCTTTGTAATACACATGGACCCGTAGAAGCGCTTGTGCGCGAAACGGCCGTCGTCCTCCCTTGTCACTCCCCCGCTCCCTCATGTACTCCTGCCGATGCCGCATCATGTTTGTGAATTTTTAAGAGCTGAATAAAGGATATTTCAACCGAAGATAGAGGGTGAGTGCCGCATATTTATTCTTATAACTGCTCAATTTTCTTTTATCTGCTTGAATGACATAAACTGATAATAAAAACAGTATTCCTTCATAACTGCTTCTGGCAGTGATATTCAAACACTCTTTGTTGGATAAATTATGAAATGTAAGAGGTATTCATTCAATAATGTCTATCAAAGACCAACAGAGTAAACTATTAAAGCAGTCATGTAGGTAAAATCCCCATGGCAACAGTTCCCATAGTATCTAGTTTCAAAAATAAGATGCCACGAGGACAAAGTGTTTTTTTTTTCTTTTGTTTTTTTTTACTGAACTGGAATAGCAAATGTCATTGTAAAAAAAGTACATCTTCTGTGTGTACTTTTTGTAAAAATAAATGTTCAAAATGTAATGTTAATTACTTTTACATTGTCATGCATATATACATATATTTTTATAGTTTATAAAGAAAGTGAGATAAAAAATATTATAAAACCCACCAGTACAATACATATTAGAAAATGGCCTCAAGGTTTTGTTATTTATACTTAAGTTCTAATATTTATAATAATGTATGTAATGGAAATTATAACATAAGACTAAATCTGCTATCCAGATTCCATAACTAGGCTGCAAGTGTGGGGAATGTAGAGACACCATTTCTTTGGATGTGTGCATTGAACCAGTCCTCACACAGTGATTTCATCAGATAGTTTCAACTCAACTGCAGAGGCATGAATGAAGATTCCAGAAGTTTTATTTTCAAGGTGATCTCTTCTGCTATACACAATAGCAGTACCTGCGGCAGCTGCAGTAGCAACAGGTAAAAAGATCATTCTGAACCAGATGTGTATAGAGATGAAACTCAGATAAATATGGCTGAGAAACACTGAGACAGGAGGAAGGAAGGAAGGGATTACTTACATCAGAGCCAGGCTTCATGGAGAGAGAGAGGAGAAACTTCTAAAAGTCAAACTGATTCCGTAGCAGAGAAACAGCAACAATACATTGACAATACAATACTGTATGATTCCCGAGTCATGGGACATGACATATGCCATTCTCATGATTAACACTAGACAAAGGGCCATAACCTCTATATACTCTTATTACAGGTACTTACAACCAAGGGGGTGTGGTGATATGCTACCTGAGTGTGTTGGGGGACACTCGCTTGGCATAGGATTCAAGCACTCAGGCACGGTACCTCACACAAATCTAGTCAAATCCGGTTTATTAAACTTCATAAACCACATGACATACAGTCTATTTCATTATGTCCATGAACTTATCACGACCACCAGTCTGTTCATGCAGCAGATAAACTTCTCTGCCATATATTACAATCCCCTTGTCCGGGGTTACCTTTCAGGAGTTCCACTCCTCACGCTGACTTCACATCAGTCCCAGGTCCTCAACACACACCATCCAGGTCTACAGTCTCTAGGTGCTTCCAGGACGACTCCACTCCCAGGAGCCTCCAACACTGACCGTCCAGGTCTACAGTCTCTAGGTGCTTCCAGGACGACTCCACTCCCAGGAGCCTCCAACACTGACCATCCAGGACCTTGCACAGGAACAAATGGATCCATACACAAGAACCTCACAGGAACATGTGACCCACACCCTGGTCGCATTATCTACCTGTAACCACTCCCAGGGTGGGAGTGTGGGTGTGTGGCTAGTTTGTCCCGCCCATCTCACACAACTAGCCTAGTAAGTCTACCTTGACTATTATACAACACTACACAAACTGTTGAGGGACTACAGGTCCCAGAACAACCACGTTACATCAGACTTACCACGCAGACTCCCTCTGCGACACATATCAGCCATTCACAACACTGCCAGTCACTGTTTCATCACAACTATGCCTCCAAGTGCATCTTCAAGTGCATACACAGCGCCCCCTGGCTGTAACATTGGTCACTGCACCACAGGGGTTATAACTTAGACTACAGAAAGTGTAAATCCTGACACTAGTGAACCTGAGTCCAACAAGACAGAGTGTCAAACCTTAGGCAGATGGTCCTTTGTAGCGAGGCTGAACATCTCCCATTTACTACAGAGAGTGACAATGTGCCTTCTTATTATGACACAGTTCAGTTATAGACCTGCAATTTCAAAAATACAATATAGGCTATCCTG
The DNA here is from genome assembly GCF_051348905.1 of Ranitomeya variabilis. NCBI lineage: Eukaryota > Metazoa > Chordata > Amphibia > Anura > Dendrobatidae > Ranitomeya > Ranitomeya variabilis. Next base: position 818,069,368 of record NC_135232.1, on the reverse strand, counting down.
GAAATTTGAGTCCAGTACTTCTGCCGGCCGATCACTATTCTGTTTCAGCTTCCTCTGGTGCTTCTTGGACTACACATTCTTTTGTTGATGCACGCCGATATTTTACATGTAACGTGATATGTTAGTGTCGATTTCCCTGATAGGAAGAAAATCCCCACTATGACCATAAATCTATCTGGGTCTCCATCTTCTGTTTTATTTGTGGCTAGCACTGAAGTGAGGAATAATGACAACTGTCAATCTGTCACTGTGAGTACTCAAGTTACAATTGGCCTCAGAATCATGGGAGCAGCGGTAACCATGGTGCATCCAGGGATGGTGACCTCTGCTGATATAATTCCAGGAAAGACAATGTCTGTAACCAGAGTTGACTCCCCCATAGCCTGTCTTTATCTAGATTGGGGAGCAGGGAAAGGATTGAGGGAAGTGGGAGTATCAGACACTATCATTACCAATGTGTTGTTGGGCACAGACCTGAGCAGTATGGTATCTCAATATGTGAATGAACCAGAACAAGTTAAGATAAGCGACCAGCCTGAGGTTCTGCGGGATGCGGTAAAATTTACAGATTTTTATGTAGAACAAATGTCCAAATGAATAGTGCACTGGGCCTGCATAGAGCAGATATTGAGGAATGTAGTTATGTTGCATCAGTGACTCGCAGTCATGATGTTGTTAAGATTCAACCCTGATGTTAGTGGTTAAAACCCAGACAAAACTGCCAGAAAAGGAGAGCCCTAATACTGCCCAGTCTTCACATTGCAAATCTACCTAAGTCCCAGTTGGCACACTCAGGTAACCCATCATCTGACCACGGCCTGTCATCCCCATTAGGTGGTGGTGACCTGCAGACCAATAGTCAGAGCTTCTAGACACCCTCGCTAATAGATGCCATTCTGGAGAAGCTGCAAAGCCTTGCAGACTAACCCCCTTCTGGATCTGACAAGTAAAAAATGTACTGGGACCAGGGAAAGTTGTATTCAGAGACTCTTTCCACAGACGCAACAGAGTCATGGGACTATGAGAAGCACCTGGTTGCTTTCTATCTGTTCAGGAAATAGTTATTGAGAATTACTCATGAAATTCCTCTAGTCAGACATCTTGGAGTACAAAAGTGTAATGCAGGTGTCAGGATGCAATGAACAGAGATCACGAGGCGGAAACAGGCAGGGGTTGATATAATGGTATTTATATACAACAGTAACTTTTAAACAATTAGTGTTAGTAGATATGCAACTTAACAGTATAGGGAATCACAACAGGTTTCGAATAAGCCAGAAAGTCTCTCACTACTTAACGTTAGTGGTGCACCCAGTCTTGGGAGTCACCACATGAGTCCTCACTTGAAGCACTGGCCCTAATGTTCATCACTGTGTTTTCCTGCTAGGCCACAAGTCTCTTCCTGACATAGCCTTTTAAAGCCCATTGAACCTCCACCGCACCAACCGGCCCCCTCCTAACCTGTAATGCTAGTCCCAACCGACCCCGATACCGTAGGTGATAGCTCGCACTGTTCCTCCTCTCTCGCAGGCAGGACTCTCCTTTCACTGTCGCCGCATGGCTCTTGTCGGCTTGACCGTCAGAAGTCTCAAGCTCGGGGCAGAGATGACCGGGCCTCAGCTGTTGACAGGTGTAGTTGGACCTTGGAGGCTTGACCAGCATAATGCATAGATTCCAGCTCTGATCAGTTTAAGGATTACCCTGAGGCAGCAAGCTTGTGGGACTGGGGAGAGTGGGCAGCCATGAACTGTAATGGATATGTTCGTTGGGGGGGTCGCGTGAGATGGGGGAAAGATGATGAATTCTGTTTTGTCCATGTTAAGTTTCAGAAATCTAGCGGAGAAGAAGGATGAAATAGTGGACAGACATTGAGGGATTCTGGTTAGTAGGGAGGTGATATCTGGTCCAGAGATGTAGATCTGTGTGTCATCAGCATAGAGGTGATACTGAAAGCCATGAGATTCTATGAGCTGTCCCAGGCCAAAGGTGTAAATGGAGAAGAGCAGGGGCCCAAGGACTGAACCTTGTGGGACTCCGTCAGATAGGGGACGAGGTGAGGAGGTGGTGTGTGAGTGGGAGACGCTGAATGTCCGGTCTGTTAGGTATGATGGGATCCAGGATAGGGCCAAGTCTGTGATGCCAAGGGATGAGAGGGTCTGTAATAATAGGGAATGGTCCACTGTGTCAAAGGCAGCCGACAGGTTGAGGAGGAGGAGGACAGAGTAGTGTCGCTTGCTCTTGGCGGTTAAGAGGTCATTGGTGACCTTAGTTAGGGCAGTTTCAGTGGAATGGTGTGACCGGAAGCCAGGTAGATGTCTACCTTTTGGCCTCTGAATGGATGGAAGGACTTAAATTTGTATTCTTGCAACTGTCATGCATTCACATGATGCAGTTTGCCAATTCTCTTGGCCAAGAAACCACAATCGACGAGCTGGATGATGCTGTTTCTCTTTTCTTGGGAAATCATCTTCATGGCTGCTCCTCGATTCAAACCAATGACCTTTCACTTGGAAATCAAAATAATAATTCAATGAGGTATTAGGGAATGTGAGAACAGGTTGTATTTTATAGTTTTCAGGCAGAAAAATATTTTTCCATTACCAGGAGCAAAACAGTAACAATGCAATGACAAGACAAGAATCTGTATAACTAGTTATATGCTAAATAGTTGCAAGTCAAATTTATGTATGAGATAGCTAAAATGATTGTCTAAAAAATGATGGTAGTCTCAATATAAATGTAGTAGTGGATGGTGAAATATGGAGCCTGAAAGTCAAAAGATCAAAACATTTTTACCATTTTGCTCTTCACTGTACATTGGTCATTCAGCAACGTGGAAAATTATTATCACACATGAAACGCCAACACATAGGAATGAGAATCACCACTACCACAATCACTACCACTGCTTTCAGACACTCGTGAGCCTTCTGCACCAAAAGAATATGCGGCATCATCTACTCCTAAGCAAAGGAAGCAGATTTTGCCTCCTAACATCTTTTAGAAACACATTGTGTGCACTGTGAATCTGTAAGCTGGCCCCTGGCAGTAGTCGTGTGAGTGGTTATACATTTTCTTTCTCCATCTTCCACACATTACACCAGCTGTATTCTCAGAGTTGGACTTCAAAGCTTTTCTCTTCTCACTGCAGGGTTCCACACTCACCTGTGATGTCCTGCTGCCTCTGTAACTAGCTTCTTTCCATGCTGAGCCTTGTAGTTCTACGACCGATCAACCTGTCTTCCTTCCTGTCACCTCCTCTCCGCACACAGCCAACTCCAAACTCTGCTACTTCAAGACTGACTAACTACTTCCTATATCCTTATAGCCTTCCCACTGATTTCCTTATTGGATGGCCCTCCTCCTACCTTTTGATGGCCTTGAGGTTAACCCTCCAGGAACCTGACACACACTGGGCATCAGGATAAAATACACATTTTATATATCATATGCAAACAATGTAATCACACAATATTAACTCCTAGTAATTTTAATACACCTGACAGGACTTCTTTTTGATAGAGAAAGAGCTTCTCTCCACCCTCTCACATATCATCAATGCCAACATACTCCTCCTGTGATGACATCAACTGCTCAACATTTTTGTGAGGTTTCCAAGTATTTTCCACCACAGAATCATCATCTTCATTGTAATCACTGTTTTAGCTAACAGTTGCTGCTGTGTGGGAAATGGCCTTTAGCGCATTGCCTCCCTGAGATTTGCCATGGATCAGACTGCATTTGCCACTATGATTGTCCAAAGCACCACAGCCCGCAGAGCCAACAACACAGCTTGGCTTTAGACTCATGTCTTCCATTTCCTCCTATTCCATGCCATAAAAGTAAAAAGGCTGATTAGAATAAACTAAACTAAAAAGAAAAAAACAGGAGAATTATAAAAATATGCAAAAAAATTGGTGCAAAACCCTAAAAACTAGACAAATATAGGTGCAAATGCAGTCATGAATCAGACCTGAAGTGTACCAAAAATCAATTTTTTTCAATTTTATTCCGTTTCAGTGGCTATTCTTGCAAAAGATGACAACAGAAAATGCATCAATAATGTTCATCACTTTTTAAGTTTTATAAACTTACAAAGAGACTAAAATGTTGTTGGCAGGAGCAGACATAGCCAGAAGAGATCCCCTATCCAAGAACAATATATGGGCACTTTGCAGTCTAATGTATCATGATAATGCGCAATTCCACCAGTGTCACGTAGTGCGATACAGGTGAGGAATAGGAAGGAAGAAACCAAATGGGAGAGCATAAGGATGAACATGAAAACCAACTCCACCCAACAATCTCCTGAAAAACTCTCCAAACGCCTACTCCAAACACTGGACTCTCTTCTTCAACTCAAAACCAGGTAGTGGTAATTATCATTGGCAGGGTCAGAAGCAAGGAGGACGGTTCTTATACCTGCTGAGAGTAAGGCTGGAGTCACACCGCCGTATTTCTCCTGTGAGCATCGCATCGTAAAACTTGTACTGGCTGTTGGCTCTCCAGACCTGAGCTTGACAGCTGCATAGTGATCCATCATGCTGTCATGCTCAGGTCAGGAGAGGTGCCGGCCAGTCCAGTCCGTGCAGTGCTATGCGATTATCGCACGAGAAATACAGCAGTGTGACTCCAGCCTTACAAACTCAGAACCGCTGATACAACCCAAGACAGATAACACCAGGGTTCCAACTACGTAGTTTAACCATTGCCGTACCATAGCAAAGAAAGCCAGAATTGCTAATTGACAGTGAAGCCGTTCTATTTACTGCAGCTGTACAGTACAGACCAAAAGTTTGGACACACCTTGTCATTTAATGATTTTTCTGTATTTTCATGACTATGAAAATTGTACATTCACACTGAAGGCATCAAAACTATGAATTAACACATGTGGAATTATATACTTAACAAAAAAGTGTGAAACAACTGAAAATATGTCTTATATTCTAGGTTCTTCAAAGTAGCCACCTTTTGCTTTGATGACTGCTTTGCACACTCTTGGCTTTCTCTTGATGAGCTTCAAGAGGTAGTCACCGGGAATGGTTTTCACTTCACAGGTGTGCCCTGTCAGGTTTAATAAGTGGGATTTCTTGCCTTATAAATGGGGAAGGGACCATCAGTTGTGTTGTGCAGAAGTCTGGTGGATACAAAGCTGATAGTCCTACTGAATAGACTGTTAGAATTTGTATTATGGCAAGAAAAAATCAGCTAAGAAAAACGAGTGGCCATCATTGCTTTAAGAAATGAAGGTCACTCAGTCCGAAAAATTAGGAAAACTTTGAAAGTGTCCACAAGTGCAGTGGGAAAAACAATCAAGCGCTACAAAGAAACTGGCTCACATGAGGACCGCCCCAGGAAAGGAAGACCAAGAGTCACCTCTGCTTCTGAGGATAAGTTTATCTGAGTCACCAGCCTCAGAAATCGCAGGTTAACAGCAGCTCAGATTAGAGACAGGTCAATGCCACACAGAGTTCTAGCAGCAGACACATCTCTACAACAACTGTTAAGAGGAGACTTTGTGCAGCAGGCCTTCATGGTAAAATAGCTGCTAGGAAACCACTGCTAAGGACAGGTAACAAGCAGAAGAGACTTGTTTGGGCTAAAGAACACAAGGAATGGACATTAGACCAGGGGAAATCTGAGCTTTGGTCTGATGAGTCCAAATTTGAGATCTTTGGTTCCAACCACCATGTCTCTGTGTAACGCTGAAAAGTTGAACTGATTTACTCTACATGCCTGGTTTCCACCATGAAGCATGGAGGAGGAGGTGTGATGGTGTGGGGGTGCTTGCTGGTGACATTGTTGGGGATTTATTTAAAATTGAAGACATACTGAACCAGCATGACTACCACAGCATCTTGCAGCAGCATGCTAGTCCATCCGGTTTCCGTTTAGTTGGACCATCATTTATTTTTCAACAGAACAATGACACCAAACACACCTTCAGGCTGTGTAAGGGCTATTTGACCAAGAAGGATAGTGATGGGGTGCTACGCCAGATGACCTGGCCTCCACAGTCACCAGACCTGAACCCAATCAAGATGGTTTGGGGAGAGCTGGACCGCAGTGTGAAGGTAAAAGGGCCAACAAGTGCTAAGCATCTCTGGGAACTCCTTCAAGATTGTTGGAAGACCATTCCCGGTGACTACCTCTTGAAGCTCATCAAGAGAATGCCAAGCGTGTGCAAAGATGAAAAAACTCTGACTACTTCTGCTATTTTACAAATAAATGACCATTTCTGCAAAATGTACGATTGATAACAATACATTCACACATATTTTTCAAGTACATGCTACATTCCAAATAGAGACTGATATGCCTTATGAAAGATTATCCATAAAAAATCAGTGGTGGTCCAACAACCCCACCAATCAGTTTCTCCAGTGGTGAATGGTTGTAAACAATTTAATGGAGCAGAACATCACTGCTCCATATGCTGATTAGTAGCCAATCCCGGGGTACAGCAGGTTACCACCTATTCTCTTCAATAACAGGTGATTTGCGGTACACAGTATCAACCACTAAACACTGTCTGGACCCGTGGGGTCCCACTCCATTCATTAACATTCGGACACTTTAGAAAGAGATGACAGTTTATCATGAGATTGACAGTTGTGAGATCCCAAACAATTTTATAATGATGAACTATTTAAAGGATAGGTCATCAATATAAAAGTAATAGAAAGCCCCTTTAGGAATATTTGAGTATATTCACAGTCAAATGTGCAATAAAAACTTGCAATATTTCAAATGACAGTGTTTATCCTGATCTTGCAAAGAATATATGTGAAATGACAAGATATATCAGCAGAGCCATATTCATATTCTCTGTCTCCTGAGGCATCCTATTTATCATGTAGAAATTAACTGAAGATAACAAGGTTTTACTAACTCAAAAGACTCGCATTAAATCTAATAACTAAAAAATAAATTTTATAAAATTTATTTTTAGGTATTAGATTTAATGTGAGCCTATTTTTCTTTTATCAAGAAACTCAAAGATGGTAATCAAAAGAATAGCAGTACACACAGTAAGTAAAATGTATCCACCTTACACCACGTGACCTTAAATAGTGGCAGTGTTTGAGAGAGGAGAGAAATAATGAGAATAGTTGTCCTTTAAATTGGTAACATAAGCAATGGCAACATTAAAGCATATGTGCTGCCAGAGCTGAGCAAGATAATGAAAAAAATATATACTTCCGATCAATAGTGGCTACATCTGATGAGCACACAAACACAAATTGGTACCTTTCTGGATTTTTCAAAAACTTAGATAACCTTTGTTAAAGATAAAGATGAGGAGAACTGTTAAAAATGAGTCCTACAAGCAATATTATGGTCAGAGGTACATTATTACTGGTCACACATATGATGGCTTATTCTGAAAAAGTCATCTGGAATGATAGATAAGTTTTCCTTGAAAATAATGTGCGATATAGAAACAACAATTTTTGCTCGACTAAGGTTAATATTTATATATGTAAAATGCATACAAACTTGTATATGAAATGTATATAATTTTGATTATTGATATAAATATATGTATTTATCCATACACATCTATATCTGGTTCATACAGCATTATTTGAATACCCTATTCATTATATTGATGGCTGGACCATACAATGCAAGCACATATACCTTTCGTGTCTCCCCTATTTCCTCATATACAAGTGCTTCTCACAAAATTAAAATATCAGGAAAAAGTTAATTTATTTCAGTTCTTTAATACAAAAAGTAAAACTCGTATATTATATAGAGTCATTACAAACAGAGTGACCTATTTCAAGTGTTTATTTCTGTTAATGTCGATGATTATGGCTTACAGCCAATGAAAACCCAAATGTCTTTACCTCAGTAAATTAGAATACTTTATAATACCAACCTGAAAATGATTTTAAAATCTGAAATGTTGGACTCTAGAAATGTATGTTCAGTAAATGCACTCAGTACTTGGTCGGGGCTCCTTTTGCATCAATTACTGCAGCTGAGGTGTTATGGAAGCTCAGATTGTTTTGATAGCAGCCATCAGCTCATCTGCATTGTTGGGTCTAGTGTCTATCATCTTCCTCTTGACAATACCCCATAAATTTTCTATGGGGTTAAGGTAAGGCACGTTTGCTGGCCAATCAAGCACAGTGATACTGTTGTTTTTAAACCAGGTATTGGTCCTTTTGGCAGTGTGTTCAGGTGCCAAGTCCTACTGGGGAATGAAATTTCCATCTTCAAAACGCTTGTCGGCAGAGGGAAGAATGAAGTGCTCTAAAATTTCCTGGTAGATGGCTGCGCTGACTTTGGTCTTGATAAAACACAGTGGACCTACACCAGCAGATGACATGGGTCCCCACGCCATCACTGATTGTGGAAACTTCACACTAGACCTCAAGCCACTTGGATTGTGGGCCTCTCCACTCTTCCTCAAGACTCTGGGACCTTGATTTCCAAATGAAATACAACATTTACTCTCATCTGAAAACAACACCTTGGACCACTGAGCAACAGACCAGTTCTTTTTCACCTTGGCCCAGGTAAGATGCTTCTGGCGCTGTCTGTTGGTCATCAGTGGCTTGAATGCGACACTTGTAGCCCATGTCCTGGATATGTCTGTGTGTGGTGGCTCTTGAAGCAATGACTCCAGCAGCAGTCCACTCCTTTGGAATCTCCCCTAAATTTTGAATGGCATTTTCTTAACAATCCTTTCAAGGCTGTGGTTATCATAGTTGCTTGAGCACATTTTTCTACCACACTTTTTCCTTCCACTCAACTTTACATTAATATGCTTGGATACAGCATTTTCTGAATAGCCAGCTTCTTTAGCAATGACCTTTTGTGGCTTACCCTCCTTGTGGAGTGTGTCAATGACTGCCTTCTGGACATCTGTCAGCAGTCTTTCTCATGATTGTTGAACCTACAGAAATAGACTAAGGGACCTTTTTAAATGCTTAGGAAGCCTTTGCAGGTGTTTTTTGTTAATTATTCTAATTTACTCTGATAATGACTTTTGGGTTTTCATTGGCTGCAAGCCATAATCATCAACATTAACAGAAATAAACACTTAAAATAGATCATATGTAAACCTATAAAAGTGTCACCGTGGCCAAACGGGACCCATCCCTTGGGCCTAAAACACCATACCAAAAAAAAGGAGGATCTAAAACATGAGAATGATCCTAAAGGAGTGATCAGACCATGCTATAAAATGACATATAAACTCAAGATCCAAATAAAGAATTAAGGGGATTTACCATGAAAAAATTAGATGAATTTTATTGCACACATTAAGTAGCAGACAAAAATAGGAAGGTATACAGGTGAGAAAACAGCAGCTGAAGACTCTGGTGTTAGATGGAGATTATTGAAAAAACAAGTGCAGCGCCCCAGAGTCCTGGTCGTTGCAGTATCATGGCTCAGCCACTAAGGGGGGCCATGGTGCGTTCGATGGCACTGAAGGAGTTCTCTGAGCAGGTATCACAGTCACCAATACATTTCACAGCTGGGCCTCCGGGGGGAGCTAAGGGTGCTATTCATTAGGCCACTCCCCACCATAGTGGGTAAACTGGGGGTCAGGCAGGAAGTTAGGGAGTACGCTGACGGGATTGAACGGAGCAACACCCTGTGGCAGGGGGTGTTGTGAAGGGAGAGACTGTAGGGTCTCTGCCAGGGGTGGGATCCTGGCAGAGGCTTGGCATTGAAAGAACGTAACGGGTCCGCGCAGGCTCCTGGAAGCGGCGGGACTCAAGAAAGGACTAGAAGCGAGATAGATTGTGCTGAGTGAGAAACGAAGTCAAGCGAAAGGAGATACCAGTGAGGGTTGTGCTGAAAGAGGCAGCACCTTACTGAGGCGCACTACCGGTGGCCGGAACGCCGAGGAGGTAAAGAGTTTCAAGCCATACCTCAGACCTACGGCAGGGCAGTTAGCTTTAGGCGGACTGTCTCACGCATCACCCAGGAAGGCAAAGGGGGGTACCAACAGGAGAGGGGCGCAGATAGAGTCCCGGAAGATCTCCGAGCCTCCCCGTCATACGGGTGCGTTCCTACCATAGTATCTGGAGGGACGAGGAAGATCATTGCGAATTAAGTTGTTGTGAGGGAACACGAGAAACAGACACAACAGTTGTGGGGTACTTTCCGTAAGCACAGCAGGGAAGGACTGCAACACATAGCGCTAGAAGGAAGGCACCGATTTCCACCTGCAAGGAGAGCTCTGGAAGTGCCATTGGACCGGCCGGACTTGCGCAGCCTGGTGAGCCGTATTCTGGACTGAGGACCCAGAGAGCTTCAGTAAAGAGGTAAAGAGACTGCAACCTGGTGTCCTCGTTATTTACCGCGACCTGCACCCCACAACTACACCACTTATTGCACCGGACGTCCCCCACTGACAGACAGGGCCACGGACCGGGTCTAGCCACCGTGACAACCCCAGGACTGAGACCTAGAGGCCCGGCTCCGGGTACCCCTCGGCCCTGCGGCGGTGTGGGGGCGCTCCAAATTTGGCGTCACGAACAGGATCTACTTAAGCCTGAAGAATCGGGTCATGTGTGCCTAGAGACTGTGATTTGTTGTGCTTGGACTGTACTTTATTGAGAGAACTGTGTGCTACTGCTTGCCGTTGAGAGTTCGCGCCAAAATCCGCCGCCATTGCAGCGCTGAGAAGAGCGCAGGAAGAGAAGAGGGGCGTGGAGTGGGCATAGACGAGCTGCAGAGCGCGAACAACAATGGCCGCCCAGTCTAAGTATTTCTGTGCAGTGAGGACGTGTCCGTCAGCAGCAGAGATCCGCCTCCTAATCCTTAATGGGGGGCGGAGGCAGAGAAAACGAAACTGCTCACGCAGGAGAGAGCGGGAAAAAGACCAGGAAGCGACCCACGTGGAGGACGCTATGGCCAGCAGCTCCGAACCCGACAGCGGGGTTGAAGTGGAAGTCTCCCCTGACTACCCGGATGAGCCCAGCAGCCTGTCCTCCGTGGATAACACCAAATTCCTGAGAGCCGAGATGGAGGATTTATATAACCAGCTCCTCCAACTGCATGTGAGAGTCCAGGCCCCGCATCAGGTGGTACCGGCAGCAGATTCCCGGACATCGGAAGAACCAGCGGGACCTGTTGCGGAAAGTGGAATCGTACCAGTGGGTGAGTCCGCCGATCCTGCCCCACCAGCAGAGGGTGTGTTAGTGGGACCCGTAGCAGCACCACCTCTCCCGGGGACCCATAGACTTCAGCGCCTGTTACCATGGGAGGAAGCCACGGGCATGGAACACCGTATGCGAGCCCCTATCACCCCTACTCCCTTACCGTGCGAGGTCAGTGCGGAGCGCACGGTGTGCCGCTGGGTGAACCCTGGATCCAATCTCATGGGGTTCCCCGGGGTGGAGACCCAGAAGGGAGAAATGGTACAGGCCCTAAGCTGGGAAGAATATCAGATCCAGCTAGAACAGCGGTGGCGGGAGGAAGAGAAAGCACATCAGGCTAAACGGGAGGCCTACCATCAAAAAGATTTGGCGGTCAAGGACCGGGCCCGTAAGGACCCCACCACTCACCAGGCCCCGCGCAGGCAGGGCATCGTCACCATCTTCAAGCTCCGAGGAGGCTGGGGCTTTATCAAGGAACCGGGGCTGTATGCGGAGGTCTTTGTCAATCGCCGGGATGTGGAGTCGCACCTCAGGGAAGGTCACCCGGATCGGGACCTCTACCCGGGGGACAGCGTTACCTACACCCGGCACTTTGGAGAGAAGGGGTGGTTTGCTCTGAATGTGTACAAGCAGGAGAGGCCAGCCCCTGTAGCCAAGGTGTCACCGTGTGATCGATCTGAAGCCACTCCGGTCACCTCCACCTGCCTGGCTGCGGAACCTGGAGCCCGCAGGTTGATCACCGCCACCACAGCAGTGGCCAAGGGGGTGCCTCTTCGGGTGGTTGAGACTCTTGAGGAGCCAGCGCAGAGAGCAGTGGGAACCCAGACCTTCATCGCTGCGCACGATCTGGTCATACAACAGACCCGAACACATGGGGTGTACCTGGCAGTAGGAGTGGATCTGAACCCTGAACTGCAGGGATCCACCTGCCGGGTGGCGCCTCGTGGAAAGTTTTGAAAGTACTATCATTGGATGGAAAATGTAAATAGTTAACTGTTCATTCCTTTAACTGTTCCTGTTTGCTACTAAACCCGTCTAGGGTTAAAGGTGACCCCTTTGTTGACCCGGGGTCACTGTTGTTTCCTGAAGTTTATACAGTTTTGAAAAAGAGAACTGCAGAAATCATGGACTGTGCATGATTCGAACTTTCCTTTGTAAATAGTTTGCACCTTCTTAAAGGTGCTCCCTACTGGTTTTAGTTAAAGACACTTTGCGAAGAAACCTTTCCTACTAGTCCTAGTTAAGGACACTTTGTGAAGATCCCGGGCTGGAACTTTGCATAAGACTGGTAGGCTGAGAAGACGAGCTACTTCCGAAAGACTTGGTCCCCTCTTAAAGGGGATGTGACGAAGTAAATTTGAAAGAGATACTGTTACCGAACAGTAATGTGATAATGATGCCTTGAAAAAGAAAATGTAACTGTTTTACATGCCGAGTTATATGTGTTGAAGTTGTTGAAATGTGAAATCTGAATAATGTTTTGTAGAAAGGAAAGATGCAGAGAGCCCGTAGGGGTAGATGTAGAAGCCTGCATAGTTGAAAGTAAAAGAAGTAATAATGAAGGTGAGGATAGAAGGTAAACCCCGCGTCCCCATTGAAAAGTTACTTTGTTACTAAGGACAGAGAGTGAACCCGTAGGGGTTAGAGAGTGAGTCCTTAAAGGGGCCGAGTAGAGCTGGCTCAGAGTTCTTCAACTGAAAGGAATGTTATGTCTATACTGTGTATAGTAGCGAAAGGCAGTAGGCCCTGGCTGAACAGGGCGGTCCTGTAAAAGAAAGGAGAGGCAGTAGGTCTGGTGCCGTAGGGACAGGCGGTCCTGCAGGTTCACAAGAAGGAGAATGTAAAGTTGAAATGCCTTATAATGTGATTATAGGAAGGCCTTTGATAGACTAAGAGTGTGAGTTTCTTAAAGGCAATGTTAAGTTATTGTTCCAGAAGTTGCACTGAGTAGAATACCCGGTTGGGTAACAGAAGTTATTTATGCTCTGTAATTTATAATGTTGATTATGTTTGTAACGTTAAAAGTGTCCTCACCTCCCATAAAGGGAAGCCTACTTAAGTATACTTACTGTTATTTGCACTCAACAAAATTGTATGTCTTTTTGCTAACCTGTATTGTTGTTTTTCTTCCCAGTCCCGGAGTACTGTGTTTAACCAGGGGGGAGTGCAGCGCCCCAGAGTCCTGGTCGTTGCAGTATCATGGCTCAGCCACTAAGGGGGGCCATGGTGCGTTCGATGGCACTGAAGGAGTTCTCTGAGCAGGTATCACAGTCACCAATACATTTCACAGCTGGGCCTCCGGGGGGAGCTAAGGGTGCTATTCATTAGGCCACTCCCCACCATAGTGGGTAAACTGGGGGTCAGGCAGGAAGTTAGGGAGTACGCTGACGGGATTGAACGGAGCAACACCCTGTGGCAGGGGGTGTTGTGAAGGGAGAGACTGTAGGGTCTCTGCCAGGGGTGGGATCCTGGCAGAGGCTTGGCATTGAAAGAACGTAACGGGTCCGCGCAGGCTCCTGGAAGCGGCGGGACTCAAGAAAGGACTAGAAGCGAGATAGATTGTGCTGAGTGAGAAACGAAGTCAAGCGAAAGGAGATACCAGTGAGGGTTGTGCTGAAAGAGGCAGCACCTTACTGAGGCGCACTACCGGTGGCCGGAACGCCGAGGAGGTAAAGAGTTTCAAGCCATACCTCAGACCTACGGCAGGGCAGTTAGCTTTAGGCGGACTGTCTCACGCATCACCCAGGAAGGCAAAGGGGGGTACCAACAGGAGAGGGGCGCAGATAGAGTCCCGGAAGATCTCCGAGCCTCCCCGTCATACGGGTGCGTTCCTACCATAGTATCTGGAGGGACGAGGAAGATCATTGCGAATTAAGTTGTTGTGAGGGAACACGAGAAACAGACACAACAGTTGTGGGGTACTTTCCGTAAGCACAGCAGGGAAGGACTGCAACACATAGCGCTAGAAGGAAGGCACCGATTTCCACCTGCAAGGAGAGCTCTGGAAGTGCCATTGGACCGGCCGGACTTGCGCAGCCTGGTGAGCCGTATTCTGGACTGAGGACCCAGAGAGCTTCAGTAAAGAGGTAAAGAGACTGCAACCTGGTGTCCTCGTTATTTACCGCGACCTGCACCCCACAACTACACCACTTATTGCACCGGACGTCCCCCACTGACAGACAGGGCCACGGACCGGGTCTAGCCACCGTGACAACCCCAGGACTGAGACCTAGAGGCCCGGCTCCGGGTACCCCTCGGCCCTGCGGCGGTGTGGGGGCGCTCCACAACACCGGACAGAAGAAGCACGTCCTCCTTCCCATCATCCATGTCGCCCGCCAACTCGCTCCATCGCTGAGCGGGGCATCACACCAGGCTGTGCGCCGATTCATTGATGGGTCCATAGCTTTTTATCCACATACCTCTTGCCGATTTTTATTTAATCAAGCCTTCTGACGAAGCCGAAGGCTCCTGCGTGTCTCACCAGCATCTCTGCATGCGGCATTCACAATGTCCCAAGGTAATACATTATTACACTTCAATTGACTTGTGTATTTTTCACCTATATAATATACGAGTTTTATTTTTTGTATTGAAGAACTGAAATAAATTAACTTTATGATGACATTCTAATTTTGTGAGCAACACCTCAATTGTTGTTCCCTAGACTTAACTTGAGTTTGCGGTGCCACATAATGTGTTGCAGCTAGTCTACATTACATGTATATATGTATAAATTGGTTAGCTACGAAATCCTTAAATTACAGTGAGCTGATGAAAATTGATATCTTTTGCACAGATACAGATTTAATTGAACCACATATTTTCAGAACACTCGCTAGGGCATTGACCTCTTCAGAGACCCACCAATTAGTGGCAATGCTGAAGAATAACAAAACAAGTCAATTCTTGTTTAAACTTTAAACCAGTTCACAAGAATGTAATGGGAAGAACTGGCTGTCATTCAAGCATATGGAGGCTATAATTGTCTGGCCAAAAAAATTGTAATTAGTACCATCTTAGCAAAACTATGAAGGTCTTTTCCAGTGTTCAGCAAAAAAAAGACACAGGGCATTATCAGATGATTAGACATTACCTTTACATAATATAGGGAATCTCGTATCTCAGTCTGAGCAATCAACTGTTTTTCTGGTGGTAACTTTTATCAAAATCTTTAAAAAACAACATTTTAAAAAATGCTTTGTAATTCTGTACAACATTGAATGATATTTCCATATTCTTATCCCTTAACAAGTGATTTTCCTACAGAACTGTAAAAAAAATATATACCTCTGTGGTCTCCAAACCACTCCTTACTTCTTAATCTACTATTCGGGATTTTCTGCATTTTGTTACTATGCACTGGGAGTACAAACTATATATTCAGTGCTGGTATCCTCCCCTCAATGTCGAAGAGGATCGTGCAGTGTGTACAGCATAAGCACTACTACATCATGTGTCTCCCGCACTGTGCCATCAGCAGTAACTCCTCCAGCATGGTTGTCCCCAACAATAATGAGATTAGGTATTGCTGCTATGCCTTGCTTTTGAAACCAATAGAGTTGGCTGTCCCGCACTACCCAATCTTACAACCATGCTAGAGGAGTTACTACTGATGGCACAATGCAGGAGACACCCTACTGTTCTACTATGAAGCTCAGTCCATAGCATAGCTTAGCAGGAAGACTAAGATGGCAGTTGCAAGGGTCTTCAGCAGTCCCCCTGCTGCCATTGTAACCATTCGGCATATTTTTTAGCGGAAACTGATTGATTAGTTTCAATGTTGTTCGAACCTAAGCAATGTATTGATAAAAGGCAGAATTACAGCATCCATCAGGAATTAACTAGTTGGGTATACAGATCTGGCAAAAATTAAGAGACCACCACATCAAAACCCTGTCATGGACAGCCCAATCTCCAGACCTGAACCCCATTGAAAACCTCTGGAATGTAATCAAGAGGATGTTAGATAGTCGCAAGCCATCAAAGAACTGCTTACATTTTTGCTCCAGAAGCAGTGTGAAAGACTGGTGGAAAGCATGCCAAGACGCATGAAAGCTGTGATTAAAAATCATGGTTATTCCACATAATATTGATTTCTGAACTCTTTCTGAATTAGAACATTAGTATTGTTGTTTCTAAATGATTATGAACTTGTTTTCTTTGCATTATTTGAGGTATGAAAGCACTGGTTTTTTTTTATTTTGACCAAAATTTGGACCATTGTTGACCAAAATGTATTGCTTGGAAATTCGGAGACATGTTGTCAGAAGTTTATAGACTAAAAGAACAATTTACATTTTACTCAAAAATATACCTATAAAGAGAAAAATCAGACAAACTGAACATTTTGCAGAGGGCTCTTAGTTTTTGCCAGAGCTGTATGTGTAGAGGTAATTATAAATGTGGGAGTTGCAGATTCTACAATCACCAAACCTATGGAAAACACCTTATGGCTATGTTCACTCATTATGTTTTTGCAGTGTTTTTTGCTGTGCTTTTTAATGCAAATGAAAAGCTGCCTGT
Organism: Ranitomeya variabilis; assembly: GCF_051348905.1. NCBI lineage: Eukaryota > Metazoa > Chordata > Amphibia > Anura > Dendrobatidae > Ranitomeya > Ranitomeya variabilis. The sequence continues at coordinate 818,052,713 of NC_135232.1, read as the reverse complement.
ACAGTACCAGTAAAAGCTATGAAGTTTCAAAGAAATGTATTTTCTAAACCTTCAGCATATCAATACTTTTAGTGTTTCTGCAGCTTTTTTGCACATAGAAAGAAAATGAAAAGTGAGAAAATGCTGCTGAAACACAACAGTCTTTTTCGCACTGTTTTTGAAGCGTTTTCGGTTAATAAAACTAACATTATTAAATATGTACTGTAACGCACATATGTAATCTGCACCCAAAATGCTGCAAAAAAAGCATAAAAAATGCTGTGAAAATTGGGCATTTTCCTGTCAAGAGAGCAGGTTTTAGCTGCAGAAAAAACATAGTAAAAACCCTGAATGTGAACATAACCTTCCTGGTTTAACACCTGGCCTAGAAACCCCCTAAGCCAGGTGTAAAACCAGGAAAGGAGTGTAAGATGCTGAATCCTAACAGAGTGTGACGTACATACTCATAACATTTCACTGTGGTTGTTCTGAGACTGCTTTTATACAATATGCATAAACGTTGTAACGTGCTGATTTCTTACTCTTCACCTTGTCACAGTTGAAATTATTGATCAAAATGGAAGAAAAATTGATCAGTACAAGCTCACAGAATCCTATCTGTGCAAATAACACACTGTTATGATTCAATAAGTTACACTACTTCTCTGGTTTTAGATCTGCTTTGGACAATCCTTTTAAGGATTGGAAATAAACAGTTTTATTACATGCAGAAGTATACACAGTTGTGCTCAAAAGTTTACATACCCCAGCAGAATTTTTGCTTTCTTGGCCATTTTTTCAGAGAATATGAATGATAACACCAAAACTTTTTCTTCACTCACGGTCAGTGGTTGGGTGAAGCCATTCATTGTCAACCTATTGTGTTTCCTCTTTTTAAATCATAATGACAACCAAAAACATCCAAATGACCCCGATAAAAAGCTCACAAACCCCATTTCCTAATACCATGTATTGCCCCTTCTAACATCAATGACAGCATGAAGTCTTTTGTGGTAGGTGTGGATAAGGTTCTTTATCTTCTCAGATGGTAAAGCTGCCCACTCCGCTTGGCAAAAAGCCTCCAGTTCTTGTAAATTCCTGGGCTGTCTATCATGAACTGCGAGCTTGAGATCTACCCAGAGTGGCTCATTGATATTGAGGTCAGGAGACTGAGATGGCCACTTCAGAACCTTCACTTTGCTCTGCTGTAGCAAATGACAGGTTGACTTGGCCTTGTTCTTTGGATCGTTGTCATGTTGGAATGTCCAAGTATGTCCCATGTGCAGCTTCTGGGCTGATAAGTACAAATTTTCCTCCAGTATTTGCTGATAACGTGCTGCATTCATCTTTCCTTCAACGTTAACCAAGTTTCCTGTGCCTTTGTAGCTAACACATTCCCAAAACATCAGTGATCCACGTCCGGGCTTTACAGTAGGAATGGTGTTTCTTTCATTATAGGCCTTATTGATCACTCTCCAAATGTAACATTTGTGGTTGTGGCCAAAAAGCTCAATTTTGGTCTCATCACACCAAATTACCTTGTTCCAGAAGTTTTGAGGCTGGTCTCTGTGCTGTTTTGCGTATTGTAGGCGAGATATTTTGTGGCATTTGCGCAGTAATGGCTTTCTTCTGCTACTTGACCATGCAGCCAATTTTCTTCAAGTGCCTCCTTATTGTGCATCTTGAAACAGCCACACCGCTAGTTTTCAGAGAGTCCTGTATTTCAGCTGATGTTATTTGTGGGTTTTTCTTTGCATCCCGAACAATTTCCTGACAGTTGTGTACAACATTTTTGTTGGTCTACCTGACCGTGGTTTTGTTTTTACTGAGCGCCTGATTTTCCATTTGGTAATCACAGTTTGAACGTTGCTGACAGGCATTATCAATTGCTTGGATATCTTTTTGTATCCCTTTCCTGTTTTATACAGTTCAACTACATTTTCCCATACATCTGTTGACAATTCTTTTGCTTTCCCCATAGTAACATAGTAACATAGTTAGTAAGGCTGAAAAAAGACATTTGTCCATCCAGTTCAGCCTATATTCCCTCATAATAAATCCCCAGATCTACGTCCTTCTACAGAACCTAATAATTGTATGATACAATATTGTTCTGCTCCAGGAAGACATCCAGGCCTCTCTTGAACCCCTCGACTGAGTTTGCCATCACCACCTCCTCAGGCAAGCAATTCCAGATTCTCACTGCCCTAACAGTAAAGAATTTTTTTTTATTTTTATTTATTATTTATTGTTATAGCGCCATTTATTCCATGGTGCTTTACAAGTGAGGAGGGGTATACATAATAAAAACAAGTACAATAATCTTGAACAATACAAGTCATAACTGGTACAGTAGGAGAGAGGACCCTGCCCGCGAAGGCTCACAATCTACAAGGGATGGGTGAGAATACAGTAGGTGAGGGTAGAGCTGGTCATGCAGCGGTTTGGTCGATCGGTGGTTACTGCAGGTTGTAGGCTTGTCGGAAGAGGTGAGTCCTCTTCTATGTTGGTGGAAAAATCTTCTCTCCTCCAGACGCAAAGAATGCCCCCTTGTGCCCGTCACCTTCCTTGGTATAAACAGATCCTCAGCGAGATATTTGTATTGTCCCCTTATATACTTATACATGGTTATTAGATCGCCCCTCAGTCATCTTTTTTCTAGACTAAATAATCCTAATTTCGCTAATCTATCTGGGTATTGTAGTTCTCCCATCCCCTTTATTAATTTTGTTGCCCTCCTTTGTACTCTCTCTAGTTCCATTATATCCTTCCTGAGCACCGGTGCCCAAAACTGGACACAGTACTCCATGTGCGGTCTAACTAAGGATTTGTACAGAGGCAGTATAATGCTCTCATCATGTGTATCCAGACCTCTTTTAATGCACCCCATGATCCTGTTTGCCTTGGCAGCTGCTGCCTGGCACTGGCTGCTCCAGGTACGTTTATCATTAACTAGGATCCCCAAGTCCTTCTCCCTGTCAGATTTACCCAGTGGTTTCCCGTTCAGTGTGTAATGGTGATATTGATTCCTTCTTCCCATGTGTATAACCTTACATTTATCATTGTTAAACCTCATCTGCCACCTTTCAGCCCAAGTTTCCAACTTATCCAGATCCATCGGTAGCAGAATACTATCTTCTCTTGTATTAATTGCTTTACATAGTTTTGTATCATCTGCAAATATCAATATTTTACTGTGTAAACCTTCTACCAGATCATTAATGAATATGTTGAAGAGAACAGGTCCCAATACCGACCCCTGCGGTACCCCACTGGTCACAGCGACCCAGTTAGAGACTATACCATTTATAACCACCCTCTGCTTTCTATCACTAAGCCAGTTAATAACCCATTTACACACATTTTCCCCCAGACCAAGCATTCACATTTTGTGTACCAACCTCTTGTGCGGCACGGTATCAAACGCTTTGGAAAAATCGAGATATACCACGTCCAATGACTCACCGTGGTCCAGCCTATAGCTTACCTCTTCTTAAAAACTGATTAGATTGGTTTGACAGGAGCGATTTCTCATAAACCCATGCTGATATGGAGTTAAACAGTTATTCTCATTGAGATAATCCAGAATAACATCCTTCAGAAACCCTTCAAATATTTTACCAACAGTAGAGGTTAGACTTACTGGCCTATAATTTCCAGGTTCACTTTTAGAGCCCTTTTTGAATATTGTCACCACATTTGCTATGCGCCAGTCCTGTGGAACAGACCCCGTCGCTATAGAGTCCCTAAAAATAAGAAATAATGGTTTATCTATTACATTACTTAGTTCTCTTAGTACTCGTGGGTGTATGCCATCCGGACCCGGAGATTTATCTATTTTTATCTTATTTAGCCGGTTTAGCACCTCTTCTTGGGTTAGATTGGTGACCCTTAATATAGGGTTTTCATTGTTTCTTGGGATTTCACCTAGAATTTCATTTTCCACCGTGAATACCGTGGAGAGGAAGGTGTTTAATATGTTAGCCTTTTCCTCGTCATCTACAACCATTCTTTCCTCACTATTTTTTAAGGGGCCTACATTTTCAGTTTTTATTCTTTTACTATTGATATAGTTGAAGAACAGTTTGGGATTAGTTTTACTCTCCTTAGCAATGTGCTTCTCTGTTTCCTTTTTGGCAGCTTTAATTAGTTTTTTAGATAAAGTATTTTTCTCCCTATAGTTTTTTAGAGCTTCAATGGTGCCATCCTGCTTTAGTAGTGCAAATGCTTTCTTTTTACGGCTAATTGCCTGTCTTACTTCTTTGTTTAGCCACATTGGGTTTTTCCTATTTCTAGTCCTTTTATTCCCACAAGGTATAAACCGCTTACAGTGCCTATTTAGGATGTTCTTAAACATTTTCCATTCATTATCTGTATTCTTATTTTCCCAGTCTACCAGTCTTATTGTCCCAGTCTACCAGATTAAGGGCATCTCTAAGCTGGTCAAACTTTGCCTTCCTAAAGTTCAGTGTTTTTGTGACTCCCTGACAAGTCCCCCTAGTGAAAGACAGGTGAAACTGTACAATATTGTGGTCGCTATTTCCTAGATGCCCGACCACCTGAATATTTGTTATTCTGTCAGGTCTATTAGATAGTATTAGGTCTAAAAGTGCTGCTCCTCTGGTTTGATTCTGCACCAATTGTGAAATATAATTTTTCTTGGTTATTAGCAGAAACCTGTTGCCTTTATGGGTTTCACAGGTTTCTGTTTCCCAGTTAATATCCGGGTAGTTAAAGTCCCCCATAACCAGGACCTCATTATGGGTTGTAGCTTCATCTATCTGCTTTAGAAGTAGACTTTCCATGATTTCTGTTATATTTGGGGGTTTGTAACAGACCCCAATGAGTATTTTGTTACCATTTTTCCCTCCATGAATTTCGACCCATATGGACTCGACATCCTCATTCCCTTCGCTAATATCCTCCCTTAAAGTGGACTTTAGACAAGACTTTACATAGAGACAAACCCCTCCTCCTCTCCGATTTTTACAATCCTTTCTAAACAGACTGTAACCCTGTAAGTTAACTGCCCAGTCATAGCTTTCATCTAACCATGTCTCGGTAATTCCCACTATGTCAAAGTTACCTGTAGATATTTCTGCTTCTAGTTCTTCCATCTTGTTTGTCAGGCTTCTGGCGTTTGTGAGCATGCAGTTTAGAGGATTTTGTTTTGTTCCAATCTCCTCGCTGTGGATTGTTTTAGAAATGTTCTTACCTCCCTTCTGAGTATGTTTTCCTGGGTCTTCTTTGTTCGAGTCTAATGTTTTTCTTCCCGTCCCCTCTTCTTCTAGTTTAACGCCCTCCTGATGAGTGTAGTGAGTCTTCTGGCGAATGTGTGTTTCCCAGGTTTGTTGAGGTGTAGTCCATCTCTGGCGAGGAGTCCATCATGACTCACAATCCAGAAATGTCAGTGGCTCGATGAAAGATGCAAGAATTTGTCTGGATCCCAGAAACTCACTCAGCTTTTATGCACACATACTGATTACAAGCAAACAGGACACAGGCGAGGATGTTTCCTTTAGTAGCCATTCAAACCCATTTGTGTCAACTTCTGTGCGTGTTATCAGACCAAAATCACCAGGGTATGTGAACTTTTGATCAGGGTAATTTGGATGTTTTGGGTTGTCATTATGATTTAAAAAGAGAAAACACAGTAGTTTGACAATAAATGGCTTCACCCAACCACTAATCATGAGAGGTGAAAAATATTTGGTGTTATCATTTATATTCTCTGAAAAAGGCCAAGAAAGTAAAAATTCTGCAGCGGTACATAAACTTTTGAGCATAACTGTATGTTGGATATAAAGTGATCTGCCCTTGTTTACATTGGAAACACCATATGACTGCTCTTTAATAGAAATGGTGCCAATTGATTTACAGGAACCTGTCAAGTGGCCTCGTCAGTAATCTGTGGCCATCAGATGGGAGCCTTTCGAACAGCTTCCTACCTGCCAGCAGCCACTGCTCTTCTTTTGAATAGCTGGCTTGGTGCAGCGTCATATGTGCGTCACGCCACAACCCTTACAACTTGACAGGCAGGTTAAACCCTTAAGCCCCGAGGGTGGTTTGCACGTTACTGACCGGGCCAATTTTTACAATTCTGACCACTGTCCCTTTATGAGGTTATAACTCTGGAACACTTTAACAGATCTTGGCGATTCTGACACTGTTTTCTCGAGAGATATTGTACTTCATGATAGTGGTAAAATTTATTCGATATAACTTGCGTTTATTTGTGAAAAAATGGAAATTTGGCGAAAATTTGGAAAATTTTGCAATTTTCCAACTTTGAATTTTTATGCCCTTAAATCACAGAGATATGTCACGCAAAATACTTAATAAGTAACATTTCCCACATGTCTAATTTACATCAGCACATTTTTGGAACCAAAATTTTTATTTGTTAGGGAGTTATAAGGGTTAAAAGTTGACCAGAAATTTCTCATTTTTACAACACCATTTTTTTTTTAGGGACCACATCTCATTTGAAGTCATTTTGAGGGGTCTATATGATAGAAAATACCCAAGTGTGACACCATTCTAAAAACTGAACCCCTCAAGGTGCTCAAAACCACATTCAAGAAGTTTATTAACCCTTCAGGTGTTTCACAGGAATTTTTGGAATGTTTAAATAAAAATGAACATTTAACTTTTTTTCGCACAAAATTTATTTCAGCTCCAATTTGTTTTATTTTACCAAGGGTAACAGGATAAATTGGACCCCAAAAGTTGTTGTACAATTTGTCCTGAGTACGCTGATACCCCATATGTGGGGGTAAACCACTGTTTGGGCGCATGGCAGAGCTTGGAAGGAAAGGAGCGCCATTTGACTTTTCAATGCAAAATTGACTGGAATTGAGATGGGAAGCCATGTTGTGTTTGGAGAGCCCCTGATGTGCCTAAACATTGAAACCCCCCACAAGTGACACCATTTTGGAAAGTAGACCCCTTAAGGAACTTATCTAGATGTGTGGTGAGCACTTTTACCCAACAAGTGCTTCACAGGAGTTTATAATGCAGAGCCGTGAAAATAAAAATTATTATTTTTTTCACAAAAATGATTTTTTTAGCCCCCAGTTTTGTATTTTCACAAGGGTAGCATGATAAATTGGACCCCCAAAGTTGTTTTACAATTTGTCCTGAGTACTCTGATACCCCATATGTGGGGGGGAACCACTGTTTCGGAGCATGGCAGAGCTCGGAAGGGAAGGAGCGCCATTTGGAATGCAGACTTAGATGGATTGGTCTGCAGGTGTCACGTTGCATTTGCAGAACCCCTGATGTATCCAAACAGTACAAACCCCCACACAAGTGACCCCATATTGGAAACTAAACCCCCCAAGGAACTTATCTAGATGCATTGGGAGAACTTTGAACCCCTAAGTGTTTCACTACAGCTTACAACGCAGAGCCGTGAAAATAAAAAATCCTTTTTTTTCCCACAAAAATGATTTTTAGCCCCCCAAATTTTTATTTTCCCAAGGATAACAAGAGAACTTGGACCCCAAAAGTTCAATTTGTCCCGAGTACGCTGATACCCCATATGTTGGGGTAAACCCCTGTTTGGGCGCATGGGAGAGCTCGGAAGTGAAGGAGCACTGTTTACTTTTTCAATGCAGAATTGGCTGGAATTGAGATCGGACGCCATGTCGCGTTTGGAGAACCCCTGATGTGCCTGAACAGTGGAAACTCCCCAATTCTACCTGAAACCCTAATCCAAACACACCCCTAACCCTAATCCCAACTGTAACCTTAACCACACCCCTAACCCTGACACACCCCTAATTCTAATCCCAACCCTAATCCCAACCGTAAATGTAATCCAAACCCTAACTTTAGCCCCAACCCTAACCCTAACTTTAGCCCCAACCCTAACTCTAACTTTAGCCCCAACCTTAACTTTAGCTCCAACCCTAGCCCCAAACCTAGCCCTAACCCTAACCCTAACCCTAGCCCTAACCCTAGCCCTAACCCTAGCCCTAACCCTAGCCCTAACCCTAACCCTAACCCTAGCCCTAATGGGAAAATGGAAATAAATACATTTTTTAATTTTATTATTTTTCCCTAACTAAGGGGGTGATGAAGGGGGGTTTGATTTACTTTTATAGCTTTTTTATATCGGATTTTTATGATTGGCAGCTGTCACACACTAAAAGATGCTTTTTATAGCAAAAAAGTTTTTGCGTCTCCACATTTTGAGACCTATAATTTTTCCATATTTTGGTCCACAGAGTCATGTGAGGTCTTGTTTTTTGCGGGACGAGTTGACGTTTTTATTGGTAACATTTTCAGACACGTGACAGTTTTTGATCACATTTTATTCCGATTTTTGTGAGGCAGAATGACCAAAAACCAGCTATTCATGAATTTCTTTTGGGGGAGGCGTTTATACCGTTCCACGTTTGGTAAAATTGATAAAGCAGTTTTATTCTTTGGGTCAGTACGATTACAGCGATATCTCATTTATATCATTTTTTTATGTTTTGGCGCTTTTATACGATAAAAGCTATTTTATAGAAAAAATAATTATTTTGGCATCGCTTTATTCTGAGGACTATAACTTTTTTATTTTTTTGGTTATGATGCTATATGGGGGCTCGTTTTTTGCGGGACAAGATGTCGTTTTCAGTGGTACCATGGTTATTTATATCCGTCTTTTTGATCGCGTGTTATTCCACTTTTTGTTCGGCGGTATGATAATAAAGCGTTGTTTTTTGGCTCGTTTTTTTTTTTTCTTACGGTGTTCACTGAAAGGGATAACTAGTGGGACAGTTTTATAGGTTAGGTCGTAACGGAGGCAGCGATACTAAATATGTGTACTTTTATTGTTTTTTTTTGTTTTTTTTAGATAAAGAAATGTATTTATGGGAATAATATTTTTTTTTTCTTCTTTATTTAGGAATTTTTTTTTTTTTTTTTTTTTTTTACACATGTGAAATTTTTTTTTTATTACTTTTTTACTTTGTCCAAGGGGGGGACATCACAGATCGCCGATCTGACAGTTTGCACAGCACTCTGTCAGATCGGCGAACTGACATACAGCCGTGCAGGCTTACCAGCGCCTGCACGGCACCCGGAAGTACTCCCTGCAGGACCCGGATGCAGCCCCGCGGCCATTTTGGATCCGGGGACTGCAGGGAGGAGACGCTCGGTACAAGGTGAGTGCATCGCCTTGTACCGATCGTCTCAGGGAAGCACGCAGGGAGCCCCCTCCCTGCGCGATGCTTCCCTGTACCGCCGGTACACTGCGATCATGTTTGATCGCAATGTGCCGGGGGATAATGTGCCGCGGGCGGTCCGTGACCGCTCCTGGCACATAGTGCCGGATGTCATCTGCGATAGGCAGCTGACACTCGGCCGTGATCGGCCACGCTCCCAACGTGAGCGCGGACGATCGCTATGACGTACTATCCCATCGGTGGGAATTAAGGCCCACCCCACCTCGACAGATAGTACGTCATATGGGATTAAGGGGTTAATCAAGAGAGGAACTGGTAATGCCATCAGGTAAAAGGTGGTTCGCCTGATGGCCACAGATTGCTGATGTGGTTTCTGGACTGGAGCCTGCGAAATGATTTGCACTATCTCTATTATTTAGGTGTTTTGAAGAACATGTACATTTCTTGCAAATGACACTGATTACTTCATTTCTGATGTAAATATTTACCCAACAGTTAATCTATACAGTAGGGAAATAAATATTTGATCCCTTGCTGATTTTGTAAGTTTGCCCGCTGACAAAAACATGAACAGTCTATCATTTTAAGGGTAGGTTAATTTTAACAATGAGAGATAGAATATTAAAAATAAAATCCAGAAAATCACATTGTACAAATTATATAAATTTATTTGCATTTTGCAGTGAGAAATAAGTATTGGATCCCCTAAAAAACCATTAAGAGTTCTGGCTCCTACGGACCAGTTAGACGCTCCTAATCAAATCTTAATGATTTAGGGCAGCGTGGTGGCTCAGTGGATAGCACTGCAGCCTTGCAACGCTGGAGTCCTGGGTTCAAATCCCACCAAGGACAACATCTGCAAGGAGTTTGTATGTTCTCCCCGTGTTTGCGTGGGTTTCCTCCGGGTACTCTGGTTTCCTCCCACATTCCAAAGACATACAGATAGGGAATTTAGATTGTGAGCCCCATTGGGGACAGCGATGATAATGTGTGTAAAGCGCTGTGGAATATGTTAGCGCTATATAAAAATAAAGATTATTATTATTATGATCTGCAAAGAGAAGTAGACCAAAATTCATCCTGACACGTGCGCCAACCTCATCATAAACTCCAAAAACCGTCTGACTGCTGTGCTTGCCAATAAGGGCTTTTCCACCAAGTATTAAATCTTGTTTGGCAGAAGGATCAAATACTTATTTCTCACTGCAAAATGCAAATAAAGTTATATAATTTATACAATGTGATTTTCTGAATTTTATTTTTTATATTCTGTCTCTCAATGTTAAAATTAACCTACCCTTAAAATTATAGACTGTTCATGTCTTTGTCAGTGGGCAAACTTGCAAAATCAGCAAGGGATCACATACTTATTTCCTCCACTATATGAATTTCATATACAGATATCACATTACCAGGTGTTAACACAAATCTCTATATGATCATACATGTGGGAACCACAGATGTTTTATTTGTCAATGTCTTACATAATGTAATTGTCCTAACTACTAAAATATGTGTATGTGAAACTCTGACCTGTTAGTAGGATGCAAGTTAAATATCGCTTGAGGACCAAAGTCTGTTCTAATGTTTCGTTGCCTCAACACGCTATCTTGAGAGTTACTGAATGCTAGAAGTCTACAATTAGATTCAATCTTTCATATACAAGCCTTACAGCAACTCTGTCTATGTACGTAACATTTTCTCCTGGTCTAAAAACTACTGAATAAATCATAGTCTAGCAAAAGCTCTGCAAAAATAACAGGTCACATATATTAAACAGATTGTTGTAAGAGGCCAAATCATTTCACAGAACAAATTATGGCTTCGTACCAGCTACAAAAATGGTTGTTACATTAAAGGGAACCTGTCACCCCCAAAATCGCTGGTGAGGTAAGCTCACCGGCATCAGGGGCTTATCTACAGCATTCTGTAATGCTGTAGATAAGCCGCCGATGTTACCTGAAAGAGGAGAAAAAGACGTTAGATTATACTCACCCAGGGGCGGTCCCGGTGCGGTCAGGTCGGATGGGTGTCTCAGGTCCGGTACAGCGCCTCCCATCTTCATTCCATGACGTCCTCTTCGGGTCTTTACGCCGCGGCTCCGGCACAGGCGTACTTTGTCTGCCCTGTTCAGGGCAGAGCAAAGTACTGCAGTGCGCAAGCGCCGGAAAGGTCAGAGAGGCCCGGCGCCTGCGCACTGCAGTACTTTGCTCTGCTCTGAACAGGGCAGACAAAGTACGCCTGCGCCGGAGCCGCGGCGTAAAGACCCGAAGAGGACGTCATGGAATGAAGATGGGAGGCGCCGGGTGAGTATAATCTAACGTCTTTTTCTCCTCTTTCAGGTAACATCGGTGGCTTATCTACAGCATTACAGAATGCTGTAGATAAGCCCCTGATGCCGGTGAGCTTACCTCACCAGCCATTTTGGGGGTGACAGGTTCCCTTTAAATGTCTCCTATTACTCCTTTTACCACCATCGAGCACTTACCTAAGTAAATAACTATATACCTTTACTGTACAATTACAAAACCTGGGGTTATCAGGTTCAGTCTATTCAATTCCTTTTCTTTGTAAATGAAGAGAAAAACTAAAAATTAATCTAAGGAAATTTTACTATTTGATCCTGCATTGCCTCATGTTTGGAGCCAAATTATGTCTCTGAGCTGTAAATTGAAGTCTTTTTCCATGTATACTGTAGAACCTTAATGTGCTTTTAATTTTCTCTAAACCTATAGAGAAGAGTTTTGTTTTGTTTTTTAAATGACCCATGTTTCATTTAGATGCCCTAAGTGGCCATGCCTTTGTTCAATACTTTGGTATCATAGAAATCCATACATGGCTGATCTAAATGGGATTTGCAAACTTGTATTTAAAAGTTGCAAAGAACACACACTTTTTAGGGCATGCTGTGGGTTTTTACATGCACCGCATGTTGTATCTGTTCTAGCTTTCACTATTTGTCTATTCAATAGGAGATAATACCATATGACAAGTGTCAAGTAGGAGAAGTAATTACCTTATGAGTAAATTAAATAATTAAGTTAATATCTAATCCTAAAACAAGCCTTGCAACAGTTTAGCTGGTTGAGTGAGATTTCCTTTCTGGCTTGGCTATTATCCATATTAAGGGCCGGCTCCAGGTTTTCGTGGGCCCTGGGCGAAAGAGTCTCAGTGGGCCCCTTTAACACATACCACAATTCATGATGCACAGATACAGCAGAGTATTATAGGTGTAGTTCAATGCCAAAGATTTCACTTACTAAATACATTGCATGAGTGATATCTATTGTAAATTCTACGATAGCTCAGACAGTATAATTACACCATACAGAATAATGAACTCCATATATTGCTCCATACAGTATTATGGGCACTATATAGTGCTCTATACAGAATAATGAGCCCCATATATTGCTTCATACAGTATTATGGACACTACATAGTGCTCCTTACAGAATAATGAGCCCTGTATATTGCTCCATTCAGTATAATGAGTCCCATAATATGCTCCATACAGAATAGGTCCCATATAATGCTCCATAAAGAATAGGTTCCATATCATGCCCCATACAGTCTACAAAAACTGTAAACTCTGTACTAGAATTTCTTGCAACATTTCAGATATATGTCTTTGTACTCAAGCTGATAACAAGTCCATGCAAGAAACAGGTTAATGAAATTGAAAAAAACATTTTTGTGTTTTCTAGCCTCTGATATAAAACAATTTATATCTATAAAGGTGATATTTTCAGATGGGACTTTCCAAAGAATGATAGGGTGTTTTCTCATATATAATAAGTAACCTGATCCCTTGCATGACACAATCTGAATTTACGAGTTGTTTTCTCACAATTATTAAGCATTTTATAATCTAAAATAAATATACACTATATTATATAAAATATCAGCCTTAGGCTGCCGTCACACTAGCAGTATTTGGTCAGTATTTTACATCATATATGCAAATTGAGAAAAAGAGGAGTTAACTCTATAGCGCCACCTGTTGGAAGTAGCGATCCTACAAGTTACAATCAACCCTTTAAAGAGTCGTGCAATATGACTTAGGATAAAAGCCAAATCAGTATCTCAATTCGCAGACACGGTGTTTCGGGCTGTTGGCCCTCGTCAGTGCGAAGCATGAGAATTTTACATCAGTATTTGTAGCCAAAACCAGGACTGGAACAATTAGTGGAGAAGTATAATAGAAACCTATGCACCACTTCTGCATTTATCACCCACTCCTGGTTTTGGCTTAGAAATACTGATGTAAAAAACTGACCAAATACTGCTAGTGTGACGGCAGCCTTAGAGAAATCTAGATTGTGTAAAATAGACTGTGTGTCACGATTTCTCTGCTCAGAGTGTCTGGGACTCTGTGATGGACAGCTCTGTCATCCTATCCTAGGCTGGGGTGTGCTGTGCTTTGATTGACCTATCTGATTGGAAGGCGCAAAGATTTCCACAGTTGCTTCTAATTCTTTGTAATTGCCCTGCTATTTAGGTGAGCTGTCTGGCCCAGATCACTACCAGTCAAAAGGTTGTTTTAAGCTTGTGTTCACCTGTACCCTGTGCCCTGTGCTGTAAGTTCTGATCTTCTGACTACCCATTTGTTATTGCCCCTTTGCATTTGATATTCTGCTGCTGACCTTTGGACCATGTTCAGACTACCCATGTTATTGCCCCTTTGCTTATCCGCTATTTTTCTGGTATTCTAACCCTGGCATGTGACCTCAGTTACGACTTCGTAATTTCCCTTGGTATACTACGTGTGTTAGGAGTCAAGTTCCCGCCGCTGCACAGGGGGAATCTCGAACCATGTCTGCTGCGGTCTCCCATTCTGCCTCAGCTGCAGTGGAGCCTGCTCAGCGGAGACGTTGGTCCCAGCGTCTCGCTCAGTCTGATATTGTACAAAGGGTTACTGCTGCCTTTCCAGGCTCTGCTATTGTATCCTTTACTGGTTTGCGGTAAGCAGGCTTTTCTGGGACTAAGTCCTGCTTTGCACACACTGAGCATGCCCACGGGAAGACCTCTCATTGGAGGTCGGGGGTCACACGCTCAGGCCCTGTGGCAGCTCCCGTTGCTCCTCCGGAAAGGTCCTGTAGAGGTGCAACTATAAATCATCGGCAGGTCTGCACGGCCATGCGCTAGTGTCAATTTATGTATGAGCTCAGCGCCAGTGTGGTCGTGTTTTGTATGCAGTCAGGGACCCGGCTGAAATAAGCCCCTAGAATGCTGGCACCTCCGGCGAGGAGTTTCATGTGAGTGGATTCAGGGCTGGCATATAGCCATTAGAATTCCGGCTCCACTGGAGAGGAGCTGCGTGTTTGCATTTGACTGCATGACCACTACCTGCTCTACTAAGTAGCTGTGTTCCTCTATGAACTAAACAGGGCACAGCTTTCTCTTTGCTAACAGACTCTGTGAAGTAACAGAGTTTGTTTATACTACTATTTTGTACCGCCATATCTAGAAGCAGGTTCTTTCCTGCATGGTGGATCCTGGGTTGCGAACGCACCTACTACTTCTAATAAATATATATTTGGTGCGTTCCGCCAACCCTAACAGTACACTAGCGCCAGGATCTGGCTAAGTTATGGCGGATGAACATCGATTGCAGGGGTACATCCAGCTGCTGGAGGGCAGGTTGGCGTCTCTCGAGCATGCAACCTCGGTGGTGGATGTTACTGCAATAGCTGTTCAGGCTGCTAGCGTGGCTGCAGCAGCTTTACCCACTGCCACCTCTGTTCAGACCTTATCTCACCTCCCACTGCCTGAAAAATACTCTGGTGACAGTAAATCCTGTAGGGGTTTTGTGAGCCAGTGTGGTATACATCTTGAGCTCCTGGCTTCAAGTTTTCCCACAGAGCGGGCAAAGGTGGGATTCATAATCTCTCTCCTGTCGGACAGAGCTTTGGAGTGGGCTACGCCGCTGTGGGAGCGCAATGATCATGTGGTGCAGAGTGTTCCTCGGTTTCTGGGCACTCTGAAACAGGTCTTTTTGGGACCCCAAGTCACCCATGATATGGCGCTCCAACTACTGGCATTGACTTAGGGTTCGACCATGGTCAGCCATTTTGCCGTCCACTTCCGGACATTAGAATCTGAGCTGGAGTGGTCAGATAAAACCCTCAAGCTGGTATTTTGGAGGGGGCTGGCTGACCATGTGAAGGACGCTTTGGCCACTAGGGAGATTCCCGCCACACTGGAGGAGCTCATAGCTATATCAGCTCGCATCGACCTTCGTTTTCACGAGCGAGGGTTGGAGCGAGCCCAGTGTAGGCAGAGGTTTCAGCTGGCTCCCACCTTCGCCAAACCTTTGGAATCTCCGGTCCAGGCATCCGAGTCACATGAGGCCATAGAGGTGTCACGAGCGGGATCCAAGTCCCGGTCCGCTCGTGCACTTAAGGTTTGTCATGTTTGCCAGCAGTCAGGACACCTTGCCTCCAGGTGTCCTCAGCGGTCGGAGAAACGTCAGCTTCTAGTGGCAGTTGGAGGAGGTACACTAAACATGGCGACGTTTACCTCTAAGTTGTCCTTCAAGGGGACAATTACCATAGGCCCATCCAGACTTATGGCAGAGCTTTGCGTGGACTCTAGGGCAGAGGGTAATTTTATGTCATCCGCTTTCACCCAGCGACACGCAATACCCCTGGTGATGCTCGCCAAACCAGTAACCGTTCAAGTGGTAAATGGGTCGACACTACCCTCACAGATTACACACTGTTACACCCGGTCTATTTACTGTACCTCCAGGGGGTCTCCGTCGCGTCTCTTGCTCTGTGCCGGCTTCACGCTGTCTGGACACAGCCCCCACCCCTCCTTCCTCTCCTGCTTCCTGGCGTGCGGCCAGCAGGTTCCCTGGCAGAGTTCTTAGGTCGCACGCGCGCGCCCTCCCGGTCTCTTAAAGAGACAGTGTGCATTTTTCAAATGTTGTCTCTAGCCAATGGCATGTGTTTATCTGCTATTTCTGGCCCCTCCACCATAGGGAGGGCTCCGGAGCAACAAGTACCTACTGTTGCTAACTTCCAGTTCCTGTTATCTTGCACTTCTGTTCCTGAAGTATCTGCAAGGAACTCCGCTCATTCTGTCTGTCTCCACAGATCTTCTGCTACCAGTTGCCCGGTTATTCTGGACTGCTTCCGCAGTATCTACACTGGACCCGTCTAGTCCTGCCAGTCCGCCAGCCTCACTTCCAGACCACGCCAGTACTCCCGGTGCCAGCTTCTACTCCTACACCCGGTATCCTCCAGTCAGCTCAGCAACATCCGCTAACCTTGCTGGATCGTCTGTTCCGCTGGGACAGCCGCCACGAGTTCGGGGTCTAACTGAAGGTAGCACCCGTGTCCTCCAGGCATTCCATTCTGTCCCTGTTCGAGGGGACTTACTACCGGTGTCTGGGGCTCACGCAGTAACGCCCCCTTCGGAGCCCCCCGGACCGTGGTCTAGTGGTTCCACATCTAACCTTAATAAATACGAATGTGAACTTCTACATCTGTGCCTCCGTTTCCATTCGTTACACACACCAAACCATTCCTTTCACTCTTTCTATGTCTCCATCACATCAGGAGATTATCTCTCTATTGGTCATTCTTGAGGGAATTGATGAGGTCCTGTTGGGGATACCATGGCTACGCTACCATTCTCCTCATATAAAGTGGTCCCCAGGGAGAATTCTGGGATGGAGTAAATCCTGTCAGGGTAGATGTCAGAGGGAGTGCGTTCAGGTTGCTACAACCGAGGTACCCGCAGATCTTTCCTCTCTCCCCAAGCACTATTGGCCCTATGCGGACGTGTTCTCCAAAAGGGATGCGGAGACCCTTCCGCCCCACCGCCCCTATAACTGTCCTATTGACCTCTTGCCTGGTGCAGAGCCTCCCCGGGGTCGAGTCTATCCATTATCTCTCCCGGAGATGGAGGCAATGTCTCAGTACATCCAAGAGAATCTGGCAAGAGGATTCGTTAGGAAGTCAGTGTCACCTGCTGGGGCTGGGGTCTTTTTCGTGCAGAAGAAGAGTAGTGAACTATGTCCATGAATAGACTACAGGGGTCTTAACGCCATCACCATTAAGAATAAGTACCCACTACCCCTGATATCTGAGCTCTTTGATAGGCTACGGGGAGCAAGGGTATTTACTAAATTAGATCTGCGGGGTACTTACAACCTGATTCGCATCCGTGAGGGGGATGAATGGAAGATGGCTTTTAACACCAGGGATGGGCACTATGAATATCTGATGATGCCCTTTGGGCTCTGTAATGCCCCAGCCGTTTTCCAAGACTTTGTGAATGACATCTTCCGGGATAGACTACGACCGAGGTGGTGAGCATATCTGGATGATATTCTCATCTACTCTCCTGATATTAACTCCCATCGGAGAGATGTTCGCAAAGTCTTCGACCTCTTATGGGCAAACTCCCTCTACGCCAAGTTGGAGAAGTGTGTCTTTGAGCAGGAGTCCTTGCCTTTCCTTGGTTATATCATCTCTGCCCAGGGTTTGGCTATGGATCCTGCCAAGCTACAGGCTGTGATGGACTGGCAGGAACCCCATTCTCTTAAAGCGGTGCAGCGCTTTATGGGGTTCATTAATTACTATCGCCAGCTCATTCCACACTTCTCAACTTTGGAAGCTCCCTTGGTTGCCCTCACCAAGAAGGGAGCAAATCCCAAGTTGTGGTCAGAGGAGGTCTCCAAGGCCTTTATCTCGATTAAGTCACACTTCGCTAGCACTCCCATCCTACATCGTCCTGATGTAGATAAGCCATTTATCATGGAGGTGGATGCCTCATCCATTGGTGTTGGAGCAGTCCTTTTCCAAAAGGATGCTCAAGGTCGGAAGCATCCTTGCTTCTTCTTCTCCAAGACTTTCACACAGGCGGAGAGGAATTATTCCATCGGGGACAGGGAGTTTCTAGCCATGAAGTTGGCTTTCGCAGAGTGGAGACACCTCTTGGAGGGAGCTCGCTTTCCCTTCCAAGTGTTCACTGACCACAAGAACTTGGTGTATCTACAGACGGCCCAGTGGCTGAATTCTCGCCAGGCAGATGGTCACTGTTCTTCTCCCGGTTTCATTTTACTCTCCATTTTCTCTCCGGGGAGAAGAACACTCATGCTGACGCTCTCTCCCGCTCCATAGTGTCATCTGAGGAGGAGGAGGAGCCTCGGCTTATTGTCCCTTCTGAGAGCCTGAGAACTGTGGCTCCGGTTTCGCTAGAGTCCGTGCCCCCTGGCAAGACTTTTGTACCAGCAAATTTGCGACCGGAGGTTCTCTCTTGGGCTCACTCGTCCAGGGTGGGTAGACATTTTGGGACCAAGAGGACATCTGAGCTTTTGGCGAGGACGTACTGGTGGCCGCATATAGCTCGTGACATCGGGGACTATATTAGGGTGTGTGTCTCCTGCGCCAAGAATCGGTCTCCTCGGCAATGGCCTTCTGGGTTACTCTACCCCCTGCCGGTGGCAGACAGGCCCTGGGAGATGGTCGGGATGGACTTCGTGGTGGGCTTACCCAAGTCTCGTAACTGCACCATTATCTGGGTAGTCACCGATCATTTTTCTAAGATGGTGCACTTGGTGCCGCTTCCGCGGTTACCTTCTGCACGGGCCTTGGCGGCATTGTTCGTAAAACATATTTTCCGTTTACATGGAATGCCTTATAAAATTGTCAGCAACCTGGGTCCCCAGTTCGCATCTCGGTTTTGGAGAGAGCTCTGTCGTTTACTCAGCATAGAGCTAAATCTCTCCTCTGCATATCATCCCGAGACGAATGGGTTGGTAGAGAGGGCCAACCAAACTCTGTTGACATACCTGCGACATTTTGTCTCTACTAGGCAGGATGACTGGGCATCTTTGCTACCTTGGGCAGAATTTGCCTTGAACAACGCTGTAGCCGATTCCACTGGGCAGACTCCTTTTCTCCTTAATTACGGCCAGCATCCGCATGTC
Organism: Ranitomeya variabilis; assembly: GCF_051348905.1. Lineage (NCBI taxonomy): Eukaryota > Metazoa > Chordata > Amphibia > Anura > Dendrobatidae > Ranitomeya > Ranitomeya variabilis. The sequence continues at coordinate 818,033,612 of NC_135232.1, read as the reverse complement.
CCTGTGCCCATGCCCGTGTCATCCACCGATTCTAGGGTGGCAGACTGGGCGCTGGAGGCACGTGACATTTGGGACCGCACACAGGATGCCATCCGGGCCTCCAAGGAGAGAATGAGGGTTTCTGCTGATGCACACCGGCGCCCCGCTCCGACCTTTGCTCCTGGCGACTTAGTGTGGCTCTCCGCCCGTAACATCAGGCTGCGAGTAGAGTTCACTAAGTTTGTGCCTCGCTACATTGGTCCTTTCAAGGTTCTGGAACAGGTTAACCCTGTGTCCTACCGTTTGGCTATTCCTCCACGCCTTGGTATCACCGACACCTTTCATGTTTCTCTCTTAAAGCCCATCCATTTGTCCCGGATTTCCGAGTCATCTGCCGGGACATCGGGTTCATCCACGGATGATTTTGAGGTGAATGCTATCGTGGGGTGCAAGGTGATATGTGGCAAGAAATATTATCTGGTGGACTGGAAGGGCCACAGTCCAGAGGATAGAACCTGGGAACCTGGGGAGCACATTCGGGCTCCGCTGCTCATTGCAGCCATTGAGCATAGCGAGGCTTAAGGAGGGGGGGACCCTAGGAGGGGGGGTAATGTTAGGAGTCGAGTTCCCGTTGCTGCACAGGGGGAATCTCGAACCATATCTGCTGCGGTCTCCCATTCTGCATCAGCCGCAGTGGAGCCTGCTCAGCGGAGATGTCGGTCCCAGCGTCTCGCTCAGTCTGATATTGTACAAAGGGTTACTGCTGCCTTTCCAGGCTCTGCTATTGTACCCTTTAGGCCGCTTTCACATTTGCGGTTGTGTCCGCAGCGTTTCTTCCGCAAATATCTGCATGCGTTGTGTATTCCTATCTTTAAAATTATCGACGCATGCGTTTTTGTTTGTTCGCGTTTTGCCGCATTTAACGACGTCTAGTCGTCTGGGTCTTGGCGCGGAAATGCAACATGTAGTAATTTTTAGAGGCGTCATTTTGCCGCCTGGAAACGTAAGCAGCTGATTGCACAAGGTTTGCGCCAAAAAAACGCATTGTAGTCTATGTAAACGCATGCGTTTTGCAGCACATGCGTTTGGTTGCGTTTGCCGACGCATGCGTCTCAATTGAGAAAAACATGTCTAGACACTGATAAGCCACCCCCCACATACAAGGTGATAAAGGGAGGGAGTGGACATTTGCAGTTCACTACTCATCAGACTGTCTTGCAGACTAGACGCCTCACAACCCCTTGGAGCAGCAAACAAGCAAACAAGCCTCAGAACTATGTGAGTATATCCTATCCAATGCATTTGTTTTCTATAATCTGTGTCTATATGCCCTAATTTCTGCCATTTCTTTCTTTCTGCACACATCAGAATGTCTTCTTCTTCTGATGAGGAAACGCCTGGGCCTGCACAAGGGGAACATGTCAGCGAAGTGAGTATTCACCTCCTCAGATTGGTAAGTATTCACTGTCACATCTACACATATTACAATGTATATTTTCCTTTTTTCAGACCACTTCTTCTACAGCAGAAGAGACTGGGCAGGAGACTGGGTAGGAGCAGCGTAGTCACGGTCGGGTGGCATGGCGGCAGCGTGTAAGTATACCTGGCTGACTGTTTATTGTATCCTCACTTTACAATTCTTGAATCTTCATTTCTTTCTACTTCTCTCTTTCTTTCCCTTTTGCTTCAGCACCAGTGTTTTTTTTAATTTCAATATTCATGCCATTCCTCTGATTCTGTTTTCTGTCTTCCTTATGTGAATGTCTCCAATATTAATGTCCTTTTTGTTTTTAGGTTCCAGAAGGGGATGAGGACCTCATTGAGAATGAACACCTCATCTCCCTGGTCCATGAGCGAGTCCCATTGTGGGACACCTGGGATCCACTGCACGCCAACAACGTGACGATCCGGAGGCTTTGGAATGAGGTGGCCACAGCGTTGTGGGATGGCTGGGCCAATGCCCCGGCTCGGGTCCGTTCTGCATTTGGTAAGTATCGCAATGCAGTGTGATGTAGTCAATACCTTGGCCATGCTCACACAACTGTGTATGATGAGAGAAAGTCATTACTTTTTCACAGCACACACAGTTGTGTGACCAGGGTCAAAAGACCATTGTCCTAACAATTATGTTTTGTTTTGTCAACAGTGTCAAAAGTCAAAACACGTTGGCGATCGATGAAGGACCGCTTCAACAAGGACCTGCGCCAAGAGAGCCGGCTTCCAAGTGGTTCTGGAGCAAGGATACGAAAATACAAGTACCACCGCATCCTTGCGTTTTTGAGACCGGTCCTTGCACGAAGAACGTAAGTATATTGGTTAAAAAAGAAAAAAAAAGTTTTGTATAATGCTAGCTTTTTTGGGTCACTATTTTGAATCAGTATTTGGAATGCGAAACCATGAGTGATTGATACATGCAGAAGTGGGATACGTGTTCTTTGAATACTTTTCTTCACATAGTTCCTCTCCAGGTTTTGGCTTACCAATACTGATTTGAAATACAGAGCAAATACTGACAGTGTGACAGCAGCCTACACAACAGATCTATACTCATCAAGTCAGGTGTCAGAAATAATGAATTCAGGATGCCAATGGCTCCTAAATTCATTTTTCCTGGCACTTGTCCTGGTGAGTATACATGTGGCTTGTATAGAGATATGGCTTGTATCGCCTCCATCGTCTCTTAATATTTTCCATCAGTTTTTTTAATCCAAAACAAGGAGTGGTTGATGCATGCAGAAGTTGAGCATGTGGTTTTATGAAACTTTTCTTCCTACTGTTGTACTCCTGGCTTGCAAATTCTGATGTAAAATTCACTCAAAATAGTGCTAGTGTGACCTCTCCCTATCTGAATGTTTATATAACTCTGTAGTTATCTTTTTGTAAATGTTTTGTATTAATTTTATTTTATTTTTTTTTCACAGCACTTGGAGCTCCACTGTTGGCCCAGGTTCTGGAGCGGTCCTTCATCAGTCAGCCACGGACCCGTTCCAGCCATCCTCCTGCGCTGCAGCAAGTGGGCCTGCCACACAACCTGGAGACCAGGAAGCTGGTCCATCAGGTGTTCCCCTTTCCCAGCCCTCTGACTCTAGCCAATTTTTTATGGGCTCCTCCCGGCAGCGGCAGAGGGCCGCAGACAGGTCACTCATGCCCGAGTTTTTGCACTTGAGCTCGGTCTTCCACGAGGGACTCAAGGCAATGGGTGACCGACTGGTTACTGCCATTAGTCATATGAGCACACGTATCCAGGAGGTTACCACAGCCCTTGCCCAAGTGAAAGCCAACCTCCAGAAGCCAGCACATCATTTTTTTAATCAGATAGAACAGGGCATGTCGGAACACCTTAGTCCCGATCTCCAGATTACTGTTATGCAGGCCTGCAATGCTGCTTACGTGCAGGCTATGCAGCAGAGTCGGTATTTTCAGCAGACAGTTGGGGCATTTCCACCAGTGCCCACACTGTCACGCTTTACGTCAATGCCAACATCTGCTGCCTACCACTGCCCGGCCACCTCCATTCCAAACACTGCCGGACCGTATTATAGCACCACCACCATGCCCAGTGCAGTGGGTCAGCCCACCACCACCACCATGACAACTGCTGCTCCTGCTTGGGCCTCCTCCACTGCCACCACCATGCTGCCGCCGCAGGACCCTGCCCTGGCGTTCCCCGCCACCACAACAAGAGTGCCGTTGCCGGACCCTGGCCTGGCGTTCCCCACCACCACCACAAGAGTGCCGTTGCCGGACCCTGCCCTGGCGTTCCCCGCCACCACAACAAGAGTGCCGTTGCCGGACCCTGGCCTGGCGTTCCCCGCCACCACCACAAGAGTGCCGTTGCCGGACCCTGCCCTGGCGTTCCCAGCCACCACAACAAGAGTGCCGTTGCCGGACCCTGGCCTGGCGTTCCCCGCCACCACCACAAGACTGCCGTTGCCGGACCATGCCCTGGCATTCCCCGCCACCACCACAAGAGTGCCGTTGCCGGACCCTGGCCTGGCGTTCCCCGCCACCACAACAACTGTCATGATCTCTGCAGGCAGAGATCATAGCAAGCCTATAGAGGGACAAGCTCTCGGAAGATGGAACTATACTGACCATGAACTAAGCCTGCCGCGCAACTAGAAATAGCCAGGTAGCATTTCCTATTTATCGCTAGATGCCCAGCTCTGGCCTAAGACCTAAATAGCTAGCAGAGGGAAATATAAGACCTGGCTCACCTCCAGAGAAATATTCCAAAGAAGACAGTAGCCCCCCACATATAATGACGGTGAGTTCAGATGAAACAACAAACGCAGCAGGAAAATAGTCTTAGCAAATTTGAGGTCCGCTTACTAGATAGCAGAAGACAGATAGTATACTTTCATGGTCAGCAGAAAAACACTAACAAAACACCATCCAGAGATTACCTTAAACTCTGGCATTAACTCATAACGCCAGAGTAGCAATCCCTGATCAACGAGAGCTTTCCAGACACAGTAACAAAACTTCAGCTGTGAACTGGAACAAATAGGCAAAAACAAAACATGGACAAAAGTCCAACTTATCTAGTAGTTGTCAGAAGCAGGAACAAGCACTGAGAGGCATCAGATAACATTGATGACCGGCAAGAAACCACCAGAGAAATGAGCTTAAATAGCGACACCCACTACTGATGGAATCAGGTGAAACAGGAAAGAGGATGACAAGTCCAATTCCACAAGCGGCCACCGGGGGAGCCCAGAATCCAAATTCACAACAGTACCCCCCCCTCAAGGAGGGGGCACCGAACCCTCACCAGATCCACCAGGGCGACCAGGATGAGCCCTATGGAAGGCACGAACAAGATCAGAAGCATGAACATCAGATGCATTGACCCAAGAATTATCCTCCTGGCCGTAACCCTTCCAGTTGACCAGATACTGGAGTTTCCGTCTGGAAACACGAGAGTCCAAAATTTTCTCCACAACGTACTCCAACTCACCCTCAACCAACACCGGAGCAGGAGGCTCAACTGAAGGTACAACAGGTACCTCATACCTGCGCAATAACGACCGATGAAAAACGTTATGAATGGAAAAGGACGCAGGGAGGTCCAAACGGAAAGAAACAGGATTAAGAATCTCCAATATTCTATAAGGGCCGATGAACCGAGGTTTAAACTTAGGAGAAGAGACCCTCATAGGGACAAAACGAGAAGACAACCACACTAAATCTCCAACACAAAGCCGAGAACCAACACGACGATGACGGTTGGCAAAACGCTGAGTCTTCTCCTGGGACAACTTCAAATTGTCCATAACCTGCCCCCAGATGTGATGCAATCTCTCCACCACCGCATCCACTCCAGGACAATCCGAGGATTCCACCTGACCGGAGGAAAATCGAGGGTGAAACCCCGAATTACAGAAAAACGGGGACACCAAGGTGGAAGAACTGGCCCGATTATTGAGGGCGAACTCTGCCAATGGCAAAAAAGCAACCCAATCATCCTGGTCAGCAGAGACAAAACACCTCAGATATGTCTCAAGGGTCTGATTAGTCCGCTCGGTCTGGCCATTAGTCTGAGGGTGAAAAGCAGATGAAAAAGACAAATCTATGCCCATCCTAGCACAGAATGCCCGCCAAAATCTAGACACAAATTGGGTACCTCTGTCAGAAACAATATTCTCAGGAATACCGTGCAATCGGACAACATTCTGAAAAAACAGAGGAACCAACTCAGAAGAAGAAGGCAACTTGGGCAGAGGAACCAAATGGACCATTTTAGAGAAACGGTCACAGACCACCCAGATGACAGACATCTTCTGGGAAACAGGCAGATCTGAAATAAAATCCATCGAGATGTGTGTCCAAGGCCTCTTAGGAATAGGCAAGGGCAACAGCAGTCCGCTAGCCCGAGAACTACAAGACTTGGCCCGAGCACAAACGTCACATGACTGCACAAAGACTCGCACATCTCGTGACAGAGAAGGCCACCAGAAGGATCTTGCCACCAAATCCCTGGTACCAAAAATTCCGGGATGACCTGCCAATGCAGAAGAATGTACCTCAGAGATGACTCTGCTGGTCCAATCATCCGGAACAAACAGTCTATCAGGCGGACAACGATCCGGTCTATCCGCCTGAAACTCTTGCAAGGACCGCCGCAGATCAGGAGAAACGGCCGACAAAATTACTCCCTCCCTAAGGATACCTGTGGGTTCAGAATTACCAGGAGAGTCCGGGTCAAAACTCCTAGAAAGGGCATCTGCCTTAACATTCTTAGAACCCGGTAGGTATGACACCACAAAATTAAAGCGAGAAAAAAATAAAGACCAGCGCGCCTGTCTAGGATTCAGGCGTCTGGCAGTCTCAAGATAAATCAAATTTTTGTGGTCAGTCAATACCACCACCTGATGCCTAGCCCCCTCGAGCCAATGGCGCCACTCCTCAAACGCCCACTTCATGGCCAAAAGCTCCCGATTCCCAACATCATAATTCCGCTCTGCGGGCGAAAATTTGCGAGAAAAGAAGGCACAAGGCCTAATGACGGAGCAGTCGGAACCTTTCTGCGACAACACTGCCCCAGCTCCGATCTCCGAAGCGTCAACCTCAACCTGAAAAGGCAGATTCACATCAGGCTGACGCAACACAGGGGCAGAGGCAAAACGGCGCTTAAGCTCCTGAAAGGCCTCTACAGCATGAGGGGACCAATTAGCAACATCAGCGCCTTGTCTGGTCAAATCAGTCAGTGGTTTAACGACATCCGAAAAACCAGCAATAAATCGGCGGTAAAAGTTGGCAAAGCCCAAAAATCTCTGAAGACCCTTAAGAGAGGAGGGCTGAGTCCAGTCACAAATAGCTTGCACCTTGACGGGATCCATCTCAATGGAAGAGGGAGAAAAAATATACCCCAAAAAGGAAATTTTCTGGACCCCAAAAACGCACTTAGACCCCTTCACACATAAAGAATTAGACCGCAGAACCTGAAAAACTCTCCTGACCTGCTGGACATGAGAGTCCCAGTCATCAGAAAAAACCAGAATATCATCCAGATATATTATCATAAATTTATCCAGAAAATCGCGGAAAATATCATGCATAAAAGACTGGAAAACTGAAGGGGCATTAGAAAGACCAAAAGGCATGACCAAATACTCAAAGTGGCCCTCGGGCGTATTAAATGCGGTCTTCCACTCATCCCCCTGCCTGATCCGCACCAAATTATACGCCCCACGAAGATCAATTTTAGAGAACCACTTAGCACCCTCTATACGAGCAAACAAATCAGTAAGCAATGGCAATGGGTATTGATACTTAACAGTGATCTTATTCAGAAGCCGATAATCAATACATGGTCTCAGAGAGCCGTCTTTTTTTTGAGACAAAGAAAAACCCAGCTCCCAAGGGAGAAGAAGATGGACGAATATGTCCCTTTTCCAAAGACTCCTTTATATATTCCCGCATAGCAGCATGTTCCGGCACAGACAAATTAAACAAACGACCCTTTGGATATTTACAACCCGGTATCAAATCTATGGCACAATCGCACTCACGGTGCGGAGGTAACGACCCAAGCTTGGGTTCGTCAAAGACGTCTTGATAATCAGAGAGGAACTCAGGGACTTCAGAGGGAATGGACGACGAAATAGAAACCAAAGGTACGTCCCCATGAATACCCTTACATCCCCAGCTCAACACAGACATTGCTCTCCAGTCCAAGACTGGGTTGTGAGACTGCAACCATGGCAATCCCAGTACCAAATCGTCATGTAAATTATACAGCACCAGGAAACGAATAATCTCCTGGTGATCCGGATTGATACGCATGGTTACTTGTGTCCAGTATTGTGGTTTATTATTAGCCAATGGGGTGGAGTCAATCCCCTTCAGAGGAATAAGAGTCTCCAAAGGCTCTAAATCAAAACCACAACGATTGGCAAAGGACCAATCCATAAGACTCAGAGCGGCGCCAGAGTCAACATAGGCGTCCGTGGCAATGGATGACAAAGAGCAAATCAGGGTTACAGACAAAATAAACTTAGACTGAATGGTGCCAATGGAAACAGACTTATCAAGCTTCTTTGTACGCCTAGAGCATGCCGATATAACATGAGTAGAATCCCCACAATAGAAACACAATCCATTCTTCCGTCTAAAATTCTGTCGCTCGCTCCTGGACAGAATTCTATCACACTGCATACTTTCTGGCGTCTTTTCCATAGACACCGCCAGATGGTGCACCGGTTTGCGCTCCCGCAGACGCCTATCAATCTGAATAGCCATTGTCATGGACTCATTCAGACCTGCAGGCAAAGGGAACCCCACCATAACATCCTTAACGGCATCAGAGAGACCTTCTCTGAAAGTTGCCGCCAAGGCGCACTCATTCCACTGAGTAAGCACAGACCATTTACGGAATTTTTGGCAGAAAACTTCAGCTTCGTCTTGCCCCTGAGATAGTGCCATCAAAGTTTTTTCTGCCTGAAGTTCCAAATGAGGTTCCTCATAAAGCAAGCCCAAGGCCAGAAAAAACGCATCCACATCGCGTAACGCAGGATCCCCTGCTGGCAATGAGAAGGCCCAATCTTGAGGGTCACCCCTGAGCAAGGAAATCACAATCCTAACCTGCTGAGCAGGGTCTCCAGCTGAACGAGACTTCAGGGACAAATAAAGCTTACAATTATTTCGGAAATTCTGGAAGCTAGCTCTATTCCCTGTGAAGAACTCCGGCAAAGGAATTCTCGGCTCAGATACCGGAGCATGTACCACAAAATCTTGTAAATTTTGTACTTTCGTGATGAGATTATTCAAACCCGCAGTTACACTCTGGAGATCCATTATTGTCAGGTGCACACAGAGCATACAGAGATTAGGAGGAGAGAGAGAAAAAAGACTGCAGCAAGGCAGACTGGAGGAAAAAAAAAAAAAAAAAAAAAAATTCCAGCAGACTTCTTATAACTCTCCTTTCTCAACCTGGGTCTTTAACACTTTATTGGCCGGTCAAACTGTCATGATCTCTGCAGGCAGAGATCATAGCAAGCCTATAGAGGGACAAGCTCTCGGAAGATGGAACTATACTGACCATGAACTAAGCCTGCCGCGCAACTAGAAATAGCCAGGTAGCATTTCCTATTTATCGCTAGATGCCCAGCTCTGGCCTAAGACCTAAATAGCTAGCAGAGGGAAATATAAGACCTGGCTCACCTCCAGAGAAATATTCCAAAGAAGACAGTAGCCCCCCACATATAATGACGGTGAGTTCAGATGAAACAACAAACGCAGCAGGAAAATAGTCTTAGCAAATTTGAGGTCCGCTTACTAGATAGCAGAAGACAGATAGTATACTTTCATGGTCAGCAGAAAAACACTAACAAAACACCATCCAGAGATTACCTTAAACTCTGGCATTAACTCATAACGCCAGAGTAGCAATCCCTGATCAACGAGAGCTTTCCAGACACAGTAACAAAACTTCAGCTGTGAACTGGAACAAATAGGCAAAAACAAAACATGGACAAAAGTCCAACTTATCTAGTAGTTGTCAGAAGCAGGAACAAGCACTGAGAGGCATCAGATAACATTGATGACCGGCAAGAAACCACCAGAGAAATGAGCTTAAATAGCGACACCCACTACTGATGGAATCAGGTGAAACAGGAAAGAGGATGACAAGTCCAATTCCACAAGCGGCCACCGGGGGAGCCCAGAATCCAAATTCACAACAAACAACTAACCCGCGCCAACCAAAGAAAGGGAAAGGCAAAACAAAAAAAAAACAAAACATAGCTATCCCTCCCCCCTCACCTTCCAATGTGTCTGTAATGTCTGGTTTGTCTCACCCTTCCAGTGTGTCTCAGCCCTCTCATGTGTCTAGCCCAATCCCTGAATTTCCTGACCCCAGCAGTTTTATAGCGCCTTCTCCTGCCACCCCTATGTCGGCTACAATAAGTCAGACCTCACAGCTCGACACCCCACAATATCGGCACTCAACCCCAAGCAGGCGCAGTTAATTTTTTTTTGTTGTTGTTTGTGTTTACTAAAATAAACCTGTGTTTTGCCCCAATAAGGTTTGGTTAATTGTGTATTTCGCCGCCGTCAACACACACCGTGCGCCAATAACAAAAAATGCATCGAACACTTTATTGGGGGCCACCTCCAATCTCTAGTACTTACTTAGCAGAACACTGAAGCTTGGTGTGTGTTTGGTTGAGAGATATGAGGTTGACCCCAAAAATAACACTTGTATTTTCTCCAAAAACACTTCTTTCTGTTTACTCCATGACTTTTTGTCGCCCACAGAAGACAAAATGGTGGTAATACACAGCACAACTATACTCAACAGGTCGTGTCTTATCAGAAACATTATTTATGACCCCTGACCTGCTGATTTGAGAAATGCATTGTATTACCTCCATTTTATCTTCTTGGTACATTACATATATTTCACACAAAGTGAAGGGACAATTTACGTCATACATGGCATATATATACTCACCCGGACAAGTGTCAGGAAAAATGAATTCAAGAGCCATTTGCATCATGAATTCATTATTTCTGACACCTGACTTGATGACTATAGATCTGTGGTGAAGTCTGCCGTCACACTGTCTGTATTTGCTCAGTATTTCACAGCACTATTTGTAAGCCAAAACCAGGAGTGGAGCTATGTGAGGAAAAGTTCAATAAACACATATGCACCACTAAAAGCATTTAACTACCACTCCTGGTTTTGGCTTACAAATACTGATGTTAAATACTGGACAAATACTGCGACAATAACAGCCATCGTCTATACAGTCTGCGGCAAATAGCTAATGGTGAACCAAGACAGGACTCAAAGACGTCAACAACCTAAGCCCAAAAACCCAAAGTGGTTTGTTAAGGAAATAGATGACATGGTGAAGAAAGTAAAACACAATTATTTTATTAGAAAAAACGTTAACATTTCAAACATAACTTTGCAGACCCGAAGCCAGCAGTACATTTTACACCATATTGTCCTGCCATGGCACACGTCCAATGTCAGAATCAAAAAAGGCAGCAAACTGGTCCCGCATGTGGCCTACTTTAACTGTTGACCGCAGCGGGTGATGACGGTAATCAGGCAAAGGGTTTGCAACAGGTTCATCAAGTTCTATGGTGGGTCGCTCCTTAGCCAGAATGAAATTGTGGAGAACCACACAGGCTTTAACCACCTCATCCACTGTCTCCATTTTTAGATTTATGGCAGTTGCTAGAATGCACCATTTGGACACCATAATCCCAAAGGCACACTCTACTGTTCTGCGTGCCCTGGTTAGTCTGTAGTTATAGATCCATTTTGTGCGGTTCAAGTCCCGACTTGAATAGGGCTTCAGGAGATTTTCACTCATCTGAAAGGCCTCATCCCCAACCATTACAAATGGCAGCGGTGGGCCTTGAGTGTAGGGGAGTGGTCGTGGCTGTGGGAAATTAAAATTTTTGCCATAAACACGTCGGCCCATATCAGAGTTTTTAAAAGTCTGTGAATCGTTGCCACGGCCAAAAGCACCAATGTCCACAGCAATGAAGCGACAGTCCGCATCGGCTATTGCCATGAGAACTACTGAAAAATATTTTTTGTAGTTGAAGAACTGTGATCCCATTCTGGCTGGTTTGATAATCCGGATGTGCTTCCCATCCACCGCACCCAAACAGTTGGGAAAATCACAAACAGTCCAACATTTTTCAGCAATTTCTTTCCACATGTCCTCCGTGGGTATGGGTATAAATTCCTCACGGAGAATGGTCCATAAAGCCCGGCAGGTGTCAAAAACAATTTCGGACAGCGTGGAAATTCCAAGGCGGTACTGGAAATGAAGGGATGACAAGCTCTCTCCAGTTGCTAGAAATCTGTAGAAAGAATAAATAATTTACAAAAATGCCAAAAATACAAGTCAGACCTGCAAAAATTATGGCTAGCTTTTGTTTAGAATTATTACGTACCTTAAGGTAACCAGGAGACGTTCCTCTGGTGGAATGGCTCTACGGAGCTGTGTGTCCTGTCTCCGGATGGCTCCTTGGACGCGATCAAGCAAATCCCGGAAAGAGTCTTGTGACATCCTTGTATATTCCGGGAATTTTTCTGGGTTCTCATTGAGCTCGCCATACAGGGTGTGATATGCACCACGGCTCTCCCGCAGTTCTACTATGGGGTGTTGCCAAAACCGCCTACACCGTGTCCTTCTCTGTCTTTCCCGGTTTCAGTGTTGCTCCCAAGCAAACGCACACGCCAGAAAAATCTTGATGCTTAGATCCAGTTTGAAGTAAAAGCTATCCATGTGAAGATCCATCTTGTCACAGGATACAGGAGCAAAATCTGAAGATTTCAGCTGTCCTAGGGTCTATATATAGATATCCCATAATACACGCCCTCTGTAGTCCCATTGGCTGTTTCTTGTGATCTAGATTTTTCTCCTGTAAATTTTTTCAACATGCGCACAAAAAAACGCAAACGCATGGAAAACGCAAGAAAAAGCATGTAAACGCAGCGTTTTAATGACGCATGCGGTAACCGTATGCGGTTTTAAAACGCTGCGTTTACACGCATTTTCTTGCATTTTTCGTGTCCTTGCGTTTGCGGATTAAATGCTGCAGATTAAAATGCAAATGTGAAAGTAGCCTTACTGGTTTGCGGCAAGCAGGCTTTTCTGGGACTAAGTCCTGCTTTGCACAAACTGAGCATGCCCACGGGAGGACCTCTCATTGGAGGTAGGGGGTCACACGCTCAGGCCCTGTGGCAGCTTCCATTGGTCCTCCGGGAAGGTCCTGTAGAGGTGCAACTATAAAACATCCGCAGGTCCGCACGGCCATGCGCTAGTGTCAATTTTGTATGAGCTCAGCGCCAGTGTGGTCGTGTTTTGTATGCAGTCAGGGACCCGGCTGAAATAAGCCCCTAGAATGCTGGCACCTCTGGCGAGGAGTTTAATGTGAGGGGAGTCAGGGCTGGCGTATAGCCATTAGAATTCCGGCTCCACCGGAGAGGAGCTGCATGTTTGCATTTGACTGCATGACCACTATCTGCTCTACTAAGTAGCTGTGTTCCTCTGTGAGCTAAACAGGGCACAGCGTTCTCTTTGCTAACAGACTCTGTGAAGTAACAGAGTTTGTTTATACTACTATTTTGTACCGCCATATCTAGCAGCAGGTTCTTTCCTGCACGGTGGATCCCGGGTTGCAAACACACCTACTACTTCTAATAAATATATATTCGGTGCGTTCCGCCAACCCTAACAACGTGATCTTTTGTTATTGACCCCGGAATGTCTGGCTGCATGGATTCACTAGCGTCACATTTTCACTGGTCACAAAAGTACTCTTTTTTTCGCTCTCTATCTTCACCAATGGATGCTATTAGTGCACTCTGTGATCAGGTGACTAATCTGACCTAGATGGTTCAGGATCTCGCAAGGGAACACCAAAAACTAGAATCTTCACAATCCCAGCTGCAGGGTCAGTTTTCTACAACTATGGATGCTTCCAATTGCTCATCAACTGTAGTAACGAATCATTTACCTTCTTAAGTGCAGTTGGTCTCTCCTGAACCTGTAGTTGCCCTTACTGACAAATTCTCGGGGGAGAAGGATCAGTTTAGGGTATTTAGGGAGAGTTGCAATCTATTTTTACCTTGCAACCCAGGTCTTCAGGGGATGAGTCCCAGCGAGTGGGAATAATCATGTCCCTATTGTGAGGGGGTCCTCAGACTTGGGCATTCTTTGTCCCCACGAGCCCCAGAATGGTCTTCCATTGATGCCTTTTTTGACACCTTAGGGATGATCTATGATGAACCTGACAGGGTCACAGAAGCTAAGATCATGAACCTGATGCAGGGTGGCTGTGTGGCGCCCCTGGGGTCCAGTCACCACAGAGATACTGCACCTCATCCAGAGGTGTGGTATTCCGCTCTCAGATAAGGAGGGGGCACTGCACAGAACCCTAACACCAGCATCCAACACTAGACACTTCGGTCAGGGCACTTGGGTATACCCTTAGGGTGGATGGCCTCATCCCAGTCTGGAGAGGGTTAATAGGTAGAGGGTGTGGGTGGAGAAAGATGTCATGGAAACAGTAGGGGGAGTCAGGAAAGATCCAGAAAGTTAGTCAGTAAGTGATAGGATGTGAAAATAAGCAGACATGCTGAGAAGGAGCTCCCTCTCAGAGGGAGATAGAGAGAAAAAGCTGAAGGAAAGTTAAACTACAGAAGGAAGAGAAGGAAGGGGTCCCAGAGGCACGGGTAGTGAGAAGTCCACCCGTGGGGATCATATTCGCACTGACCATAGTCAGGTGGAGGGACCAGGTCGCAGTCAGGGAACCGGCCCCATTCTAGTAGAGAAACTAAGGACTCAGCTAGATAACCGGAGGCTGTGGCTTTGCAAGAAGCACAGCCACATCTGCACACATTCGCTGAAAAGACAGCCGGATAGGATCCAGGGGGATTAGAGCTCACCGCCTGACAAGATCCATGGCTGCTGGCTTGGGACACTGTTTGGCAGGTGCAGGGCAGGAGAGGGGAAGCCAGCGCAGAGAGACGGCCAGGCAAGGACATAAGAAAGAGAGTTCTGGAAAGTGCACCCAAATTGCTTGAGAGTTGGCTGGACCACAAACCCGGAGGACACAGTACTCGGGCTGGGGCAACTAAGAACTGTGAATAAAGCATTTGAAACTGCACCTTGCTGTGTCCTCACACTTATTTACTGCACCATCCACCCTGCACCACATCCACCATCAGCATCTTTATCTTTTACAACCTTAGTGCCCTGGGACCTTAGCTCTGCCTGTGGAGAGCTGTAACTAACTCTGGTGCATCACTTCAGCCCCAGCGGTCTTTTTAAGCAGCGTCGGCTAACATCACCTTTATTGTCAACATGTGGCATCACGAACATGTAATCCTATAAACTTTAATTCCCTTTTTTCACATCTTTTATTGGATGCCCAGGGCCAAGGACCAGGTCACTGCTGCTGTGACATTTCTCCCTTAAAAACAGCCCGGTACCGAGTCTTCCCACAGCCCTGGCGGAGGCTCCAGCCGCACTGCAGGGGACTATAGCTCTGAGTTCTGGCAATGGTCCTCTGAGGTTTTGAGGAATGATGCAGCTCTCAGATGTCAGTTTTGCCATGGCCTTTCTGATACTCTAAAGCAAAACAATGGGGAGACAAAGAGCGCAATAGGGTCTTATCCACGTTACACAGAGGAGAATATACACCAAATTTGCTCAGTTCGTTAGGATGAGATTAGAGCATATAGATAGCGGCTGCTGCAGATCCACAGGTCTTCACCGACCAGAGAAAATAATGTCTTCAAAGGGAGATTTGTAGTTAAAATTCTGCGCTGCCGCTAAGATGAATTTCAGGAGAGTATAGTTGAATCAACTATACTCTCCTGAAATTCATCTTAGCGGCAGTGCAGAATGTTAACTACAAATCTCCCTTTGAAGACACGATACTCTAAAAGACACTCTGGATTTGCATACCCCACCCTGTTCCCTGGGGGCAGCCATGACCCAGGCAATTCGAATGGATCACCCGATTCGGGAGAGACATAGTGAACGACAGGGGGTTTCAGTCGTCCTGCCCAAGTCTGTTCACTTGCCTGAAACGGAACCAATGGAGGTTGAAACAGCCTGCTCTTGGGTCATGGAGAGGAGGTGTCGGCATGATCTTGGACTTTGCCTTTATTGTGGTCATGCTGGACATTTCCTTAAAGACTGCTCCATTCGTCCTCTAGCCAGCAAGCCATCCAGAAATGTCTAAGTCTGGGGGATATTCGAGGAGGTCACCCAGACTTCCCTGTTACTTCTCAGATAAAGTATTCTTGAACTTGGAACTTTGTTTTCAAATCTCTTTTTGTTCCTTCTGTGTTGTCTATCTCTTTCCCCCCCTTCCTCCAATTTCTGTTGATGGAGGTTTGGAGTACGAGGTGTAAAGGATTGTGGATTCTCGGAGGGTCCAAAATTCCCTCCAATATCTTGTTCACTGGAGGGGATATGGACCCGAGGAGAGATACAGGTTCAGGCTCATTCAGCGAAGGCTGATCGTTTGGTCAGAGCTTTTCACCGTAGGTTTCCTGGGAAACCTGGGGATCCGGTGGCCCCCACTTGAAGAGGGGGTACTGTCACAATTCTTCTGCTCAGAGTGTCTGGGACTCTATGATGGACAGCTCTGTCATGCTATCCTGGGCTGGGGCGTGCTGAGCTGTCAGTGCTTTGATTGACAGCTCGGTTGACCTACCTGACCGGAAGGTGCAGAGACTTTCACTGGTGCTCCATGTTCTTGGTAATTGGCCTGCTATTTAGGTGTGCTGTCTGGTCCAGATCACTGCCAGTCAAAAGCTTGTTCTAAGCTTGTGCTCTCTGGTGTGTTCGCCTGTACCCTGTGCTGTAAGTTCTGATCTTCTGTTGCTGACCTTTGGACTGGGCTCAGACTACCCATTTGTTATTGTCCCTTTGCTTATCCACTATTTCTCTGGTATTCTGACCCTGGCATATGACCTGACTTACGACTTCGAAATTTCCCTTGATTTACTATGTGAAACAAGCTGCAGACTTTTACACTAAAGGTGTGCATTAAATCAGTATAACAGCACCATTCTATCCATACAGTACATTTACCATGGATGATCCTGATGACAGGATCTGTTTAAATGTGTTTTGATACTATCCCAGCGCTGTGCTCTGGTCCTCCCTACTGATCACTATTTACTTGGCTGCAGCAATTACATGGCTACTAACAAATGTGACCACTGTAGCCAATCACTTCTTTATGTGCACCCTTTTGCAGATTTTGATGCATTTCAACAGCGTTTTTAGATGTGCAGAATTGCATCAAATCCGCATTGTAATGCACAAGCAATGTTAGTCAATGGGAAATTGACATTTAGTGTGCACATGCTGAGGAAAAAAAAACGTGCAGATTTGCAGTGTTTTATTTTCCACAGCATGTCCATTCTTTTTGCGGATCTGCAGCGTTTCTGCACCCATTGACTTCCATTGGTTCAGTCAAATCCGCAGCTAAACCGCAGGTTTAAAAAGATCTGCGGTTTTGCTGTGGAGTTGGGTGCGAGAAACGCTGCAGATGGGGAGGAGGCTATGTGTGTGGGCGGAGACTGTGTGTACGGAGAAGATGTGTGGGGCTATGTGTGTGTGTACGGGTGTTGGTGTGTGTTGTGTGGGGGGTCTGTATGTAGGCAGGCATCGTCCAATGGGACTACTAGTCCCATCTGGCTATGCCTGCTACAATGACAGCTAGCCAATGATGGGACAGCAGTGTTCAAGTGTAAAAAAAACAAACATGTACATACATATACAGTACATACATATAGACATACAGTACATACTCACCATACAGCTAATCCCTGACGCCCTCGATCACCTCTAAAAAATAAAAAATAAATAAAATAAAATAATAAACCAACAGTATACTTCCTGTTCCGACATAATACATTTACTAACGAGTGTCCCATGATGATCTCCCGTAGAGAGCTGTCACATCGGCAGTGATGTGTATCACTCTGCCATTAGAGGTCGCTGTCACTTGCAGCACTGCTGTGTGGGAAAATCGCCACTCAGCAGTGCCATAAAGTGATAGCCTGAACTCCATTGAACCGTCAGTGATAACACTGCAGGAGCCATTGTCTCCGGTCAGTGTGTCACTGGAGGTCCTGTAGAGCGGTCACTTCACCTGGTATTGATGCAAGAGACTCGTGCGAGTTTCTCGCAAGTGACCCCAGCCTAACGAAGATTTTATGTGTGAGTGTGTGTGTGTGTGTGTGTCTTTTTTTAACTCTTTATGTACCATTTTATTATGTTTATTACTAAACCTCAGGCTTGGTATTATCTATCTATTAATTTATAGATCTATCTATCATCTATAGATATATCTATAGATAGATAATATATCGATAGATAGATAGATCTATAGACAGATATCTATCTATAGATCTATCTATCTATCGATCCATCTATCTGTAGGTCTATCTGTGTATAGTAATAATAGCATACCAGAAATGACCATATATACTGACCATATTTACAAGGAAAAAAACTCGATATGACTATAGAATATACATAGAGAAACCAAGAGCTTATAAATCCCAAAGTATAGAGATATTATATCTACTAGTAAAGAAAATAATCGCAAATGTCAAGCAAATAACTATCAAAATTACTTTTATTATGATACAAAACACAAGCTAGACATAAAAGTGCATACAATACAATACAATACAAAAAAGAAAAAAATAATAAATAACTGGATAGGTCTAATGGACAATAATGCAAACTGGCAGGGGTAAGCAATCCACAAAAAGGGAGGCACTCAGCAGTATGTAAAATATATCCCAGCAACCATGTGTAAAAGGCTGGGCAACACAATTGCGTACACATACAAAAGGAGTAGCCAAAAAATAACCCTAATATAAATGGGTAGACCACCAGAAATCATGGGAACCGCTACACTACAATTTGTGCCATGTAGCAACATTAACGCATCCCCATGAATCCTGAAGTTAAAGTGCCAATAGTGCGCATATTCAAGAACATGTCTTACCCATGGACGCCAGACACCCACCGCTCAGATACCCCAACACGCGTTTCACCGCTGCTTCTTGATTGTGACTTGTAGGATCGCTACTTCCAATAGGTGGCGCTGTAGAGTTTAAGTCCTCTTTTTCTCAGAAGAGGCAATTTGCATATTTAAATTCCTAGAGGAGCATTGTACGCCAAATAAGCCTCCTTACCTTGACAAGCCAGAGATGGTATGTCACTCTCCATAAGGAGAAACGATACCCCTTAGACCCCATGTCCAGAGCCTCTCACCTAGCCAAATCAGTTCTCATGCTTCGCACTGACGAGGGCCAACAGCCCGAAACACCGTGTCTGCGAATTGAGATACTGATTTGGCTTTTATCCTAAGTCATATTGCACGACTCGTTAAAGGGTTGATTGTGACTTGTAGGATCGCTACTTCCAATAGGTGGCGCTGTAGAGTTTAAGTCCTCTTTTTCTCAGAAGAGGCAATTTGCATATTTAAATTCCTAGAGGAGCATTGTACGGCAAATAAGCCTCCTTACCTTGACAAGCCAGAGATGGTATGTCACTCTCCATAAGGAGAAACGATACCCCTTAGACCCCATGTCCAGAGCCTCTCACCTAGCCAAATCAGTTCTCATGCTTCGCACTGACGAGGGCCAACAGCCCGAAACACCGTGTCTGCGAATTGAGATACTGATTTGGCTTTTATCCTAAGTCATATTGCACGACTCGTTAAAGGGTTGATTGTGACTTGTAGGATCGCTACTTCCAATAGGTGGCGCTGTAGAGTTTAAGTCCTCTTTTTCTCAGAAGAGGCAATTTGCATATTTAAATTCCTAGAGGAGCATTGTACGGCAAATAAGCCTCCTTACCTTGACAAGCCAGAGATGGTATGTCACTCTCCATAAGGAGAAACGATACCCCTTAGACCCCATGTCCAGAGCCTCTCACCTAGCCAAATCAGTTCTCATGCTTCGCACTGACGAGGGCCAACAGCCCGAAACACCGTGTCTGCGAATTGAGATACTGATTTGGCTTTTATCCTAAGTCATATTGCACGACTCGTTAAAGGGTTGATTGTGACTTGTAGGATCGCTACTTCCAATAGGTGGCGCTGTAGAGTTTAAGTCCTCTTTTTCTCAGAAGAGGCAATTTGCATATTTAAATTCCTAGAGGAGCATTGTACGGCAAATAAGCCTCCTTACCTTGACAAGCCAGAGATGGTATGTCACTCTCCATAAGGAGAAACGATACCCCTTAGACCCCATGTCCAGAGCCTCTCACCTAGCCAAATCAGTTCTCATGCTTCGCACTGACGAGGGCCAACAGCCCGAAACACCGTGTCTGCGAATTGAGATACTGATTTGGCTTTTATCCTAAGTCATATTGCACGACTCGTTAAAGGGTTGATTGTGACTTGTAGGATCGCTACTTCCAATAGGTGGCGCTGTAGAGTTTAAGTCCTCTTTTTCTCAGAAGAGGCAATTTGCATATGTCTAGCTTGTGTTTTGTATCATAATAAAAGTAATTTTGATAGTTATTTGCTTGACATTTGCGATTATTTTCTTTACTAGTAGATATAATATCTCTATACTTTGGGATTTATAAGCTCTTGGTTTCTCTATGTATATTCTATCTGTGTTTAGATCTATAGAGCAAAAAGAAGCAACAGTGCAAAATACTTATCTTCGGGTGCAAGGCCCCCAGACAATCAGTCCATCGATCATCCAAACGTCATAAAGCTTCAAAAAAAGAGGCAGCACTCCATTGATCCAATATAAAAATGTGCAGGGTTTAATTTACATATATATAGTGTGTAAGCATATTCTTCAATGGAGTATGTAAAAGAACAAGTTGGACTAGAAAATGACATCACAATTTTTTTTTTTCTAATTACCGTAATAGATCTTTATTTAGCCTACAAAAACATATGAAAATCCGCATAAAAAATACATTAAAACGCCTCAAATCCACGTGGATTTTTACCTGCGTTTACTGCCAAGAGATAAAGAATCTGTGCAGAAAATTTCACAGGCAAATCTGCAACGTGTGCACATAACCTTAATGCTCACTGTTATTTCAACAAAGTTTGCATAGATCAATAGTAAAAGCTAATATAAACAAACTATGTAACTTGACTTAGCTTCCTTCTTATGAGCCACTTTTTTACACCAGTAATCCACAACATCCTGAACAGATAATTCACTCTGAAAATCAGCTAACATCTGTATTGGTTAAAAAGAGGAAAGCTCTCACCGAAGAATTATATTACATGCCACCTATTGATGTTTATGGACAGGTGAAGGGAGTGTAAGAGAGAGAGTGAGCACACTGGACTCAGAAATGTGGATTCGAACTTAGAGCAAGTGTTTTACAACACCCTAGTGCAGGATTCACACATACAATGCTCAGTACTGCTGTATAATATCTTCCATGCTGCTGCTTCTGTACGGTGCATATTGGAAGATGGACATTAAAGCAGCTAGTACTCACACACTAACTCAAACACAACTGAAAATTAAATACAGAACTTGAAGAAAAATGCCGGATAGAAGTTATTTAGTGGTCAGAAATCCTGTTATTTCTTATGAATAGTGTTGAGCGATACCTTCCGATACTTGAAAGTATCGGTATCGGATAGTATCGGCCGATATCCGAAAAATATCGGATATCGCCGATACCGATACCCGATACCAATACAAGTCAATGGGACACAAGTATCGGAAGCTATCCTGGATGGATCCCAGGGTCTGAAGGAGAGGAAACTCTCCTTCAGGCTCTGGGATCCATATTCATGTAAAAAATAAAGAATAAAAATAAAAAATATGGATATACTCACCCCTCCGGCGGACCCTGGACTTAGCGGTGTTAACCGGCAGCCTCCGTTCCTAAGAATGAGCGAGTGAAGGACCTTCGATGACGTGGTGGCTTGTGATTGGTCGCGTGACCGCTCATGTGACCGCTCACGCGGCCAATCACAAGACCGCGACATCATCGCAGGTCCTTCACTTGCTCATTCTTAGGAACGGAGGCTGCCGGTTGCAGCGGTTACAACCAGGGCACGTCAGAGGGTGAGTATATCCCTATTTTTTATTTTTATTCTTCATTTTACACATGAATATGCATTCCGATCCCGATTCCCGATATCGCAAAAATATCCGATACCGCAAATATCGGCCGATACCCGATACTTGCGGTATCGGAATGCTCAACACTACTTATGAACAGTCAAGGGCAAAAGTTTTGAGAGTAAAACAAATTTGGGGTTTTCATAGTTTGCTGCTTCAGTGTTTTTAGATCTTCTAGTCAGATGTTTCTCTGGTTTCTGAAGTACAATTATTAATAAGTTTTTAAACTTTTATTGACACAAGTTTTTTTCAAGACTTCTACAATTCGCCCTGACATGCTGGATATAAGCTTCTGGGTCAAATCCTGACAGATGGCAACTCATTATTGCCTAACCAGCGCTTGGAGTTTATCATAACTTCTATATTTTCATTGTCCCCTCATTTTTTGCGTATTAACCATATGTTCTCAATGGAGTTGAAATCTGGGGAGTTTCTTGGCCACAGAGCCAATATTTCAATGTTTTGTTCACCAATAATAATAATAATAATTTTTATTTATATAGCGCCAACATATTCCGCAGCGCTTTATAACTTATAGAGGGGACTTGTACAGACAATAGACATTACAGCATAACAGAAATCACAGTTCAAAACAGATACCAGGAGGAATGAGGGCCCTGCTCGCAAGCTTACATCCTATGAGGAAAAGGGGAGACACGAGAGGTGGATGGTAACAATTGCTTTAGTTATTTGGACCAGCCATAGTGTAAGGCTCGGGTGTTCATGTAAAGCTGCATGAACCAGTTAACATAACAGCCTAAGTATGTAGCAGTACAGACACAGAGTGCTATTAACTGCATAAAGTGTATGAGAACATGATGCGAGGAACCTGATTATGTTGTTTTTTGTTTTTTTTTATTAGGCCACATAGGGATAGTTAGGTTAATGCATTGAGGCGGTAGGCCAATCTGAACAAATGCATTTTTAGGGCACGCTTAAAACTGTGGGGATTGGGGATTAATCGTATTAACCTGGGTAGTGCATTCCAAAGAATCGGCGCAGCACGTGTAAAGTCTTGGAGATGGGAATGGGAGGTTCTGATTATTGAGGATGCTAACCTGAAGTCATTAGCGGAGCGGAGGGCACGGGTAGGGTGGTAGACTGAGACCAGAGAGGAGATGTAGGGTGGTGCTGAGCCATGGAGTGCTTTGTGGATGAGGGTAGTAGTTTTGTACTGGATTCTGGAGTGGATGGGTAGCCAGTGTAATGACTGACACAAGGTAGAGGCATCGGTGTAATGGTTGGCGAGGAATATGATCCTGGCAGCAGCATTCAGGACAGATTGGAGCGGGGAGAGTTTGGTAAGAGGTAGGCCGATTAGTAGAGAGTTACAATAGTCCAGACGAGAATGAATAAGTGAGACAGTAAGAGTTTTTGCAGAGTCGAAAGTAAGAAAAGGGCGAATTCTAGAAATGTTTTTGAGATGCAGATAAGAAGAGCGAGCCATTGATCGGATGTGGGGGGTGAATGAAAGCTCAGAATCAAGGATGACCCCAAGGCAGCGGGCATGTTGCTTTGGAGTAATGGTGGAACCGCACATGGAGATGGCAATGTCAGGCAAAGGTAGGTTAGTAGAGGGAGAGAACACGAGGAGTTCAGTTTTTTGACAGGTTCAGTTTCAGATAGAGGGAGGACATGATGTTAGAGACAGCGGTAAGACAATTACTGGTGTTTTCTAAGAAGGTTGGCGTGAAAGCAGGAGAAGAGGTGTATAATTGGGTGTCGTCAGCATAGAGATGGTACTGGAAACCAAATCTAGTGATTGTTTGTCCAATAGGGGCAGTATACAAAGAGAAGAGGAGGGGGCCTAGGACTGATCCTTGAGGAACCCCAACAGTAAGGGGAAAGTGAGAGGAGGAGGAACCAGCAAAACATACAGTGAAGGATAGGTCAGAGAGATAGGAGGAGAACCAGGAGAGAACGGTGTCCTTGAGGCCGATGGAGCGGAGCATAGTGAGGAGGAGCTGATGATCCACAATGTCGAATGCTGCGGAGAGATCCAAGAGAATTAGCATGGAGTAGTGACCATTAGATTTAGCTGTTAGTAGGTCATTAGAGGCTTTAGTGAGGGCAGTTTCAGTCGAGTGTAAAGAGCGGAAGCCAGATTGAAGAGGGTCGAGAAGAGAGTTATCTGAGAGATAGCGGGTAAGACGGGAGTGGACCAGGCATTCGAGGAGTTTAGAGATGAAAGAAAGATTAGAGACAGGTCTATAATTAGTGGCACAATTTTGGTTGAGGGAGGGTTTTTTAAGTAATGGATGTATGATGGCATGCTTAAATGAGGAGGGAAAAATACCGGAAGTGAGGGAAAGGTTGAATATTTTTGTTAGGTGAGAGGTGACAGCCGGGGAAAGGGACTGGAGGAGATGTGACGGAATGGGGTCACTGGTGAAAGTGGTCGGGTGTTATGACCCCAATGGCGAGGGTCTCAGAAATATCAGCAAGTCTGCGAAGTACAAAAATCCAGCTCATAGGGCAGTGGTAACTGGGTTGACCATATATCTACTCCTAACGCCAACACTAGAAGTAGCCGGGGAACATGCCTACGTTGGTCGCTATATGTCTCGCGCCAGCCGGAGAGCTAACTACCCCTAGAAGAGGAAAACAAAGACCTCTCTTGCCTCCAGAGAAAGGACCCCAAAAGTAGGATACAAGCCCCCCACAAATAATAACGGTGAGGTAAGAGGAAATGACAAACACAGGGATGAACTAGGTTTAGCAAAGAGAGGCCCACTTACTAATAGCAGAATGTAGTAAGATAACTTATATAGTCAACAAAAACCCTATCAAAAATCCACACTGGAGATTCAAGAACCCCCGAACCGTCTAACGGCCCGGGGGGAGAACACCAGCCACCCTAGAGCTTCCAGCAAGGTCAGGATACAGATTATATACAAGCTGGACAGAAATGCAAACAAAAACAAAATAGCAAAAAGCAAGAAAGCGGACTTAGCTTAATCAACACAGGAACCAGGATCAGTAGACAAGAGCACTACAGATTAGCTCTGATATCAATGTTGCCAGGCATTGAACTGAAGGTCCAGGGAGCTTATATAGCAACACCCCTGACCTAACGACCCAGGTGAGCATACAAGGGATGAATGACATACCCAGAGTCAAATCACTAGTAGCCACTAGAGGGAGCCAAAAGGTAAATTCACAACAGTACCCCCCCCTTAGTGAGGGGTCACCGAACCCTCACCAAGACCACCAGGGCGATCAGGATGAGTGGCGTGAAAGGCACGAACTAAATCGGCCGCATGCACATCAGAGGCGACCACCCAGGAATTATCCTCCTGACCATAGCCCTTCCACTTGACCAGGTACTGAAGCCTCCTCCTGGAGAGACGAGAATCTAAGATCTTCTCCACCACGTACTCCAACTCGCCCTCAACCAACACCGGAGCAGGAGGCTCAGCAGAAGGAACCACAGGCACAACGTACCGCCGCAACAAGGACCTATGAAATACGTTGTGAATGGCAAACGACACCGGAAGATCCAGGCGAAAGGATACAGGATTAAGGATCTCCAATATCTTGTAAGGACCAATGAATCGAGGCTTAAATTTGGGAGAGGAGACCTTCATAGGAACAAATCGAGAAGACAGCCATACCAAATCCCCAACACGAAGTCGGGGACCCACACCGCGGCGGCGGTTGGCAAAACGCTGAGCCTTCTCCTGTGACAACTTCAGGTTGTCCACCACATGATTCCAGATCCGCTGCAACCTATCCACCACAGAATCCACTCCAGGACAGTCAGAAGGCTCCACATGTCCCGAGGAAAAACGAGGATGGAAACCAGAGTTGCAGAAAAATGGCGAAACCAAGGTGGCAGAACTAGCCCGGTTATTAAGGGCAAATTCAGCCAACGGCAAGAAGGTCACCCAATCATCCTGATCAGAAGAGACAAAACACCTCAAATACGCCTCCAGAGTCTGATTAGTTCGTTCCGTTTGTCCGTTAGTCTGTGGATGAAAAGCGGACGAAAACGACAAATCAATGCCCATCCTACCACAAAAGGATCGCCAGAACCTGGAAACAAACTGGGATCCTCTGTCCGACACAATATTCTCAGGAATGCCGTGCAAACGAACCACGTTCTGGAAGAACACAGGAACCAGATCAGAAGAGGAAGGCAGCTTAGGCAAAGGAACCAGATGGACCATCTTGGAGAAACAATCACATATCACCCAGATGACAGACATGCCCTGAGACACCGGAAGATCCGAAATGAAATCCATAGAGATGTGTGTCCAAGGTCTCTTCGGGACAGGCAAGGGCAAGAGCAACCCGCTGGCACGAGAACAGCAAGGCTTAGCTCGAGCACAAGTACCACAGGACTGCACAAATGACCGCACATCCCTTGACAAGGAAGGCCACCAAAAGGACCTGGCCACCAGATCTCTGGTGCCAAAAATTCCCGGGTGCCCTGCCAACACTGAGGAATGAACCTCGGAAATGACTCTGCTGGTCCATTTAGCAGGCACAAACAATCTGTCAGGTGGACAAGAGTCAGGCCTACCAGCCTGAAATCTCTGCAACACACGTCGCAGATCTGGAGAAATAGCTGACAAGATAACTCCTTCCTTAAGAATACCCACAGGTTCAGCGACTCCAGGAGCATCAGGCATAAAGCTCCTAGACAGAGCATCGGCCTTCACATTCTTAGAACCTGGTAAATACGAGACCACAAAGTCAAAACGGGAGAAAAACAATGACCAGCGGGCCTGTCTAGGATTAAGGCGTTTAGCAGACTCGAGATACATCAGATTTTTGTGATCAGTCAAGACCACCACACGATGCTTAGCACCCTCGAGCCAATGACGCCACTCCTCAAATGCCCACTTCATGGCCAACAACTCCCGATTGCCCACATCATAATTTCGCTCTGCCGGCGAAAACTTCCTAGAGAAAAAGGCACAAGGTCTCATAGTAGAGCAACCAGGGCCTCTCTGCGACAAAACGGCCCCTGCCCCAATCTCCGAAGCATCCACCTCAACCTGAAAGGGAAGTGAGACGTCAGGCTGGCACAAAACAGGCGCCGAAGTAAACCGGCGTTTCAACTCCTGGAAAGCCTCCACGGCAGCAGGAGCCCAGTTAGCTACATCAGAGCCTTTCTTGGTCATATCCGTCAGCGGTTTAACAACGCTAGAGAAATTTGCGATAAAACGACGGTAGAAGTTAGCAAAACCCAAGAACTTCTGAAGACTCTTAACTGACGAGGGTTGAGTCCAATCATGAATAGCTCGGACCTTGACTGGATCCATCTCCACAGCAGAAGGGGAAAAAATGAACCCCAAAAAGGGAACCTTCTGTACACCAAAGAGACACTTTGAGCCTTTTACAAACAAGGAATTTTCACGCAAAATCTCAAAAACCATCCTGACCTGCTCCACATGCGAGTCCCAATCATCAGAAAAAAAACAGAATATCATCCAGATAAACAATCAAAAATTTATCCAGATACTTCCGGAAAATGTCATGCATGAAGGACTGAAAAACTGAAGGTGCATTAGAGAGCCCAAATGGCATCACCAAGTACTCAAAATGACCTTCGGGCGTATTGAATGCGGTTTTCCATTCATCGCCCTGCCTAATGCGCACAAGGTTGTACGCACCACGAAGGTCTATCTTGGTGAACCACTTGGCACCTTTAATCCGGGCAAACAAATCTGACAACAGCGGCAAAGGATACTGAAATTTGACAGTGATCTTATTTAAAAGCCGATAGTCAATACAAGGCCTCAAAGATCCGTCCTTTTTGGCCACAAAAAAGAATCCCGCACCAAGAGGGGAAGAAGAAGGACGGATATGCCCCTTCTCAAGAGACTCCTTGATGTATGAACGCATCGCAGTATGTTCAGGTACCGACAGATTAAACAGTCTCCCCTTAGGAAACTTACTGCCAGGAATCAGATCAATTGCACAGTCACATTCTCTATGAGGAGGCAGTGCACTGGACTTATACTCACTGAAGACATCCTGATAATCAGACAAATACGCCGGAACTTCCGAAGGCGTAGAAGAAGCAATAGACAAGGGCAGGGAATCTCCATGAATTCCATGGCAGCCCCAACTAGACACTGACATAGCCTTCCAGTCCAAGACTGGATTATGGGTCTGTAACCATGGCAAACCCAAAACAACCAAATCATGCATTTTATGGAGAACAAGAAAACGTATTACCTCCCGATGTTCGGGAGTCATGCACATGGTAACCTGTGTCCAAAACTGCGGTTTATTTTTTGCCAATGGCGTAGAATCAATACCCCTAAGAGGGATAGGATTTTCCAATGGCTCAAGAACAAATCCGCAGCGCTTGGCAAATGACAGATCCATAAGGCTCAGGGCAGCACCTGAGTCCACAAACGCCATGACAGGATACGATGACAGTGAGCAAATCAAAGTTACAGATAGAATAAATTTAGGTTGCAAATTACCAATGGCGACCGGACTAACAACCTTAGTAAGACGTTTAGAGCATGCTGAGATAACATGTGTAGAATCACCACAGTAGTAACACAAGCCATTCTGGCGTCTATGAATTTTCCGCTCACTTCTAGTCAGGATTCTATCACATTGCATTAAATCAGGTGCCTGTTCAGACAACACCATGAGGGAATTTGCGGTTTTGCGCTCCCGCAACCGCCGGTCAATTTGAATTGCCAGGGCCATGGAATCATTCAGACCTGTGGGAATGGGAAAACCCACCATCACATTCTTAATGGCTTCAGAAAGGCCATTTCTAAAATTTGCAGCCAATGCACACTCGTTCCACTGGGTCAGCACGGACCATTTCCGAAATTTTTGGCAATACACTTCAGCCTCGTCCTGGCCCTGAGACATAGCCAGCAAGGCTTTTTCTGCCTGAATCTCAAGATTGGGTTCCTCATAAAGCAAACCGAGCGCCAGAAAAAACGCATCAATATCAGCCAATGCCGGATCTCCTGGCGCCAGCGAGAAGGCCCAATCCTGAGGGTCGCCCCGTAAAAAAGAAATAACAATTTTCACTTGCTGAGCGGAGTCTCCAGAGGAACAGGGTCTCAGGGACAAAAACAATTTACAATTATTCCTGAAATTTCTAAACTTAAATCGGTCTCCGGAAAATAGTTCAGGAATCGGTATCTTAGGTTCTGACCCAGGATTTCTGGTAACATAATCTTGTATGCCCTGCACACGAGCAGCAAGCTGGTCCACACTTGTAATCAAGGTCTGGACATTCATGTCTGCAGCAATCACAAGCCACTCAGAGGTAAAGGGGAAAAGAAAAAAAAAATGAGAGAGAGAAAAAAAAACTCAGAACTTTCTTTCTTATAATCCCGCTTCTGCAATGCATTTAACATTTAATACTGGCCTGGCAAACTGTTATGACCCCAATGGCGAGGGTCTCAGAAATATCAGCAAGTCTGCGAAGTACAAAAATCCAGCTCATAGGGCAGTGGTAACTGGGTTGACCATATATCTACTCCTAACGCCAACACTAGAAGTAGCCGGGGAACATGCCTACGTTGGTCGCTATATGTCTCGCGCCAGCCGGAGAGCTAACTACCCCTAGAAGAGGAAAACAAAGACCTCTCTTGCCTCCAGAGAAAGGACCCCAAAAGTAGGATACAAGCCCCCCACAAATAATAACGGTGAGGTAAGAGGAAATGACAAACACAGGGATGAACTAGGTTTAGCAAAGAGAGGCCCACTTACTAATAGCAGAATGTAGTAAGATAACTTATATGGTCAACAAAAACCCTATCAAAAATCCACACTGGAGATTCAAGAACCCCCGAACCGTCTAACGGCCCGGGGGGAGAACACCAGCCACCCTAGAGCTTCCAGCAAGGTCAGGATACAGATTATATACAAGCTGGACAGAAATGCAAACAAAAACAAAATAGCAAAAAGCAAGAAAGCGGACTTAGCTTAATCAACACAGGAACCAGGATCAGTAGACAAGAGCACTACAGATTAGCTCTGATATCAACGTTGCCAGGCATTGAACTGAAGGTCCAGGGAGCTTATATAGCAACACCCCTGACCTAACGACCCAGGTGAGCATACAAGGGATGAATGACATACCCAGAGTCAAATCACTAGTAGCCACTAGAGGGAGCCAAAAGGTAAATTCACAACAGTCGGGCAAGAAGATGCAAGGAGCCTGCTTACTTCTTCTGTAACTGGTTCAAAGTCAGAGAGTGAACTAGATGCAGTGAGGGAGGGAGGACAGTGCATGGTATGAAGAGATTGGGAGATGATTTCCTGTCGATTGTGGTCAATTTTTTCTTTGAAGTAATTGGCCAGATCGTCAGCGCGGAGATCTGTTGTTGGGGCCTGCTCTCTTGGGTTGAGTAGGGACTGGTAAGTGTCGAAGAGACGTTTAGGGTTATTGGACAGCGAGGTGATGAGGGTGTTGAAATAGGTTTGTTTGGAGAGGTGAAGGGCAGAGTTATATGTTTTTAGCATGAACTTATAATGGATGAAATCTTCGGGTAGATTAGATTTTCTCCACAGACGTTCGGCGCACCTGGAGCACCGCTGCAGGAAACGTGTTTGCAGCTTGTGCCACGGTTGTCGCCGTCTGTGTAGAGTTGTTCTATGTATAGGAGGTGCAGCTTCATCCAGGGCACTTTGCAGGGTTTCATAGTAATGCTTCAGTACAGAATCAGGACATGAGATGGAGAAGATTGGGGCCAATGAGGACTGCAAGTTCTTCATAAGTTTCTGGGTGTTAATGGCCTGTATGTTTCTATAAGTGTGGAAAGTGGGGGTGACCTGAGCGGGATGGCAGTTCTTGATAGAGAATGAAAGAAGGTTGTGGTCAGAGAGCGGGAGAGGGGAGTTTGTGAAATCATCCAGTGAGCAAAGCCGGGAGAAAACCAAGTCAAGGGAGTTTCCATCTTCATGCGTTGGAGAGTTAGTATGCTGCGAGAGGCTGAAAGAGGAGGTTAGAGATAAAAGATGAGAAGCAGATGGGGAGAGGGGAGAAGCAATGGGGATGTTGAAATCACGCATGAGGGTGGGGGTGTCACAGGAGAGAAAGTGTGGAAGCCAGGTGGCAAAATGATCCAGGAACTGATGAGAGGGGCCGGGAGGACGATACACCACCGCCACTCGCATGGAGAACGGGAAGTAGAGTCTGACAGCATGGACCTCAAAGGAAGGGAATGCAAGTGAGGGTACTTGGGGGATAACTTGGAAGGTACATTTGGGTGAAAGGAGTAGACCAACACCTCCACCTGCTCTGTTGTCTGATCTTGGGGTATGAGAAGCCTTTTAGTTATCACTTTTGCATTTTGAAATGACGCTCTGTCATACTGGGGAAAAAATATTTTTCATCACCAAATTGCTGCTGTATCTTTTGGAGAAGCTTGTCTTGGTAGATGCTTCCATAAAATTCTTTATTCATGGTAGTGTTCTTACACAAATTTGTGAGTGAGCCCAATGCCTTGGATGGAAAGCACCCCAAACATGACTGGTCTCAGGATGCTTTACTGTTGACATGACACAAGACTCATGGTAGAACTTACCTTTTCTTCTCCAGACAATCATTCTTGCAGATGTCCCGATCAGTCTGAAGAGGGCTTCATCAGAGAAAATATCTTTACACCAGTCTTCTGTTATCGAATCCATGCACTTCCTGCAGAATGTCAGTTTGACCTTGATGATTTTCGTGGAGAGAATGCTTTCTTTGCTGTACTTCTTGACAAAAGACCAGCCTTAAAAAGCCTTTGGCTCACTATAAGTGCAGTGAGGCACAGACACCTGTCCTCGTAGCTGAATACTCTTTATGAGGCAGTCACTTGCTTAATTTTCTTGAGTACTTTGAGGCCTTCTTCACAGCAAATGAACTTCTCTCTTTGAAGTTCATGATGATAAATCATGGATTTATATACACTTTCCATGGAAGTAACCATGGTTAACAGAAGAAGGTCTAATTTCAAGCATCAGCCCTCTTTTAAAGCAACCAATCTGCTCTTATAATTTAATGAGCATAACAGAGTAATATCAGCTACCTTATCCTCGTTAACAATTTCTATTTTTTTCCTGGACTAATCACTGAAATCATGTATCGAGGTCATTCTGTGGCAGGGTTGAAAATCAGTGAAATGGGATTATTGTGATCACATTAATTTTCATGGCAAGGAATGACATTGCATGTTTTTCAAATTATCTGATCACTTTTTATTACAATGTAAAGTAACTGCCACTATAAAAACTGGAGCATCAAAGTTTGTGAAAAGCAAAATTTAGGTCAGTCTCAACACTTTTAGCTATGATTGTAGTTCAGACACAAGACCCTACTACAGCTATGCTTTACCCCCAAGGGTTGTTTGCATGTTAATGACCAGGCCAATTTTTACAATTCTGACCACTGTCCTTTCATGAGGTTATAACTCTGGAACGCTTCAAAGGATCCCAGTGATTCTGACAATGTTTTCTTGAGACATATTGTACTTTATGATATTGGTAACATTTCTTTGATAAAACTTTTTTCAATTTTCCAACACTGAATTTTCATGCCCTTAATTCACACAGATACGTCACACAAAATACTTAATAAGAAAAAATTTCCACATGTCTACTTTACATCAGCACAATTTTGGAACCAATTTTTTTTTTTTGTAAAGGAGTTATATGGGTTAAAAGTTGACCAGCAATTTCTCATTTTTATAGCACCATTTTTTATTTTTTTTAGGGAACACATCACATTTGAAGTCACTTTGAGTGGTCTATATGATAGAAAATACCCAACAGAGACACCATTCTAAAAACTGCACCCCTCAAGGTGTGCAAAACCACATTCAAGATGTTTATTAACCCTTCTGGTGTTTCACAG
Organism: Ranitomeya variabilis; assembly: GCF_051348905.1. Classification (NCBI taxonomy): domain Eukaryota; kingdom Metazoa; phylum Chordata; class Amphibia; order Anura; family Dendrobatidae; genus Ranitomeya; species Ranitomeya variabilis. The sequence goes on along the minus strand of NC_135232.1, from coordinate 818,001,168 downwards.
GAATTTTTGGAATGTTTAAAAAAAAAATGAACATTTAACTTTTTTCACAAAAAAATGACTTCAGATCCAATTTTTTTTTTTTATTTTCCCAAGGGTAACAGGAGAAATTGGACCACAAAAGTTATTGTGCAATTTGTCCTGAGTACGCTGATACCCCATATTTAGGGGTAAACCACTGTTTGGGCGCATGGCAGAGCTCAGAAGGGAAGGAGCCCCGTTTGACTTTTCAATGCAAAATTGGCTGGAATTGAGATTTGGAGAGCCCCTGATGTGCCTAAACAGTGGAAACCCCCCAAAAGTGACACCATTTTGGAAAGTAGACCCCCAAAGGAACTTATCTAAATGTCTGGTGAGAACTTTGAATCACCAAGGGCTTCACAGAAGTTTATAATGTAGAGCCGTAAAAATAAGAAATCATATTTTGTTCACAAAAATGATCTTTTCGCCCCCAATTTTTTTTTCCCCAGGGTAACAGGAGAAATTAGACCCCAAAAGATGTTGTGCAATTTAACCTGAGTATGCGAATACCCCATATGTGGGGGTAAACCATTGTTTGGGCGCATGGCAGAGCTCGGAAGGGAAGGAGCGCCATTTGACTTTTCAATGCAAAATTTGTCTGGAATTGAGATCAGACGCCATGTCACGTTTGGAGAGCCCCTGAATTGCCTAAACAGTGGAACCCCCCCAATTCTAACTCCAACCCTAACCCCAACACACCCCTAACCCCAGGCTCGGACTGGCCCACCGGAGAACCGGAGAATCCTCCGGTGGGCCCAGGCACTGACACCTGCTGGTAGGGCCCCCACTGCTCCAGGGCCCCCACTGCTCCAGGGCCCCCCCCGGCCGCCCGCCCCCCCCCTTGAAGACGATACTCACCAGGACCCTGCTCCAGCGATGGTCTCGGCGTCTGCATTGCAGCTCGGTCCTGCTTGTGCGGTCACGTGGTACCGCTCATTAAGGTCATGAATATGCGCATATTCATGACCTTAATGACAGTATCACATGACCGCACAAGCAGGAAGCAGATGCTGCGCCGCCGCCGGGAGTCGGGACAGAGCGCGAGGGATGTCTGCACGGCCGTGCAGTGTGTGGGACAGGTGAGTATGAGGACAAGGGTACTGGGGGCTGAAGGAGGACATAAGCCGGCGCGCGGTGCGGGTGCGGGTGCGGGTGCGGGTGCGGCGGCGGGAGGGAGGAAAGTCTGGGGCAGATTGCTGGACACACTGGGGGCAGTGCTGTACACTGGGGCAATGCTGGACACTGGCGCAGATTGCTGGACAATGGGGCAGATTGCTGGTCACACTGGGGGCAGTGCTGGACACAGGGGCAATGCTGGACAATGGGGCAGATTGCTGGACACACTGGGGCAATGCTGGACACTGGGGCAGATTGCTGGAGACTGGGGCAGATTGCTGGAGACTGGGGCAGATTGCTGGTCACACTGGGGGCAGTGCTGGACACTGGGGCAATGCTGGACACTGGGGCAGATTGCTGGACACACTGGGGCAATGCTGGACACTGGGGCAGATTGCTGGACACTGGGGCAGATTGCTGGTCACACTGGGGGCAGTGCTGGACACTGGGACAATGCTGGACACACTGGGGCAGATTGCTGGACACACTGGGGCAGATTGCTGGACACACTGGGGCAGATTGCTGGACACTGGGGCATATTGCTGGACACACTGGGGGCAATGCTGGACACTGGGGCAGATTGCTGGACACACTGGGGGCAGTGCTGGACACTGGGGCAGATTGCTGGACACACTGGGGGCAATGCTGGACACTGGGGCAGATTGCTGGAAACTGGGGCAGATTGCTGGACACACTGGGGGCAATGCTGGACACTGGGGCAGATTGCTGGACACACTGGGGGCAGTGCTGGACACTGGGGCAGATTGCTGGACACACTGGGGGCAGTGCTGGACACTGGGGCAGATTGCTGAACACACTGGGGGCAGTGCTGGACACTGGGGCAATGCTGGACACTGGGGCAGATTGCTGGACACACTGGGGCAATGCTGGACACTGGGGCAGATTGCTGGACACTGGGGCAGATTGCTGGTCACACTGGGGGCAGTGCTGGACACTGGGACAATGCTGGACACACTGGGGCAGATTGCTGGACACACTGGGGCAGATTGCTGGACACACTGGGGCAGATTGCTGGACACTGGGGCAGTGCTGGACACACTGGGGCAGATTGCTTGACATACTGGGGCAATGCTGTACACTGGGGCAGATTGCTGGACATACTGGGGCAGATTGCTGGACACACTGGGGGCAGTGCTGGACAAACTGGGGCAATGCTGTACACAGGGGCAGATTGCTGGACACACTGGGGGCAATGCTGGACACTGGGGCAGAATGCTGGACACACTGGGGGCAGTGCTGGACATACTGGGGCAGATTGCTGGACAACCTGGGGGTAATATGCTTGACATACTGGGGAAGATTGCTGGACACACTGTCTGGGGGCAATGCTGGACACTGGGGCAGATTGCTGGACACACTGGGGGCAGTGCTGGACATACTGGGGCAGATTGCTGGACACACTGGGGGTAATATGCTGGACACACTGGGGCAGATTGCTGGACACACTGTCTGGGAGCAATGCTGGACACTGGGGCAGATTGCTGGACACACTGGGGGCAGTGCTGGACATACTGGGGCAGATTGCTGGACACACTGGGGGTAATATGCTGGACACACTGGGGCAGATTGCTGGACACACTGTCTGGGAGCAATGCTGGACACTCTGGGGTAATATGCTGGACACACTGGGGCAGATTTCTGGACACACTGGGGGAAATGCGGGACACACTGGGGCAATATGCTTGACATACTGGGGAAGATTGCTGGACACACTGTCTGGGGGCAATTCTGGACACTCTGGGGTAATATGCTGGACACACTGGGGCAGATTGCTGGACACACTGGGGGCAGGACTGGAGGCATGGGCAGAATGTAGACACGGGGCATGATTGGAGACACGGGGCAGAATGAAAGACATGGGGCAGGATTGGATCATGGGGCAGGATGGATACGATGGAGACAGAATGGGGCAGGATGGGGAGATCATATGGGGTAGAATGGATACTCATGAGGGCAGGATGCGAGACCATATGGCTGGAGCCAGGAATGAGACACACGGGGCCAGGGTGTGGGAATATTATTACCATAGGGGCTAATTAAGGGATATTATTACTGCAGTGATGTATTTATTTTATTTTTTGAGGATACTGTTTTAAATGGGGGGGCGGTCCTGTTAGTGTGCAGAGTGACACTATATCGCCTTTTTTTCTTCATGTGGTGTAATGTTGAAGTTGTGAAAAATTAAGTAATGTGTTCTGCAAGCGGAGCTCGAGATAACTGTGTTATTTCCTGCAGAAATGAGTCCTGGCTGGATGAAGTGATGGCGGTCTGTGCTGGATGAAAGATGAAGGACTTCACCTAGAGACGTCACTGGTGAGTCGGTTTTACCTATACACTGACACTATACACTGTATACTATATACAGAGGTCCTGTGTACAATGTCACCAGTGATCACTGTATTACCTATACATTATATACAGAGCTCCTGTGTATAATACCACCAGTGATCTCTGTATTACCTCTACACAGACACTGCATACTAAGTACAGATCTCCTGTGTATAATGTCACTTAGGCTGCCATCACACATTCAGTATTTGGTCTGTAATTTACATCAGTATTTGTAAGCCAAAACCAGGAGTGGGTGATAAATACAGAAGTGGTGCATATGTTTCTATTATACTTTGCCTCTGATTGTTCCACTCCTGGTTTTGGCTTACAAATACTGATGTAAAATACTGACCAAATACTGCTAGTGTGACGGCAGCCTTATGGTGATAGTATTGTGTTTTGTTTTTTTTTTTATTATTTCTGAACAGTATTGTAGTATTCAGTCACTATGTGGTGGTAATATGTGGTCTGGAAATGGTGTTGTGGTATTTGTCCCTTGTATGTGCTATTTGGTCACCAAGTGGTGGTAATATGTGGTCTGGAAATGGTGTTGTGGTATTTGTCCCTTGTATGTGCTATTTGGTCACCAAGTGATGGTAATATGTGGTCTGGAAATGGTGTTGTGGTATTTGTCCCTTGTATGTGCTATTTGGTCACCAAGTGGTGATAATATGTGGTCTTGACATGGTGCGGTGGTATTTGTCCCTTGTATGTAGTATTATTCGGTCACTATGTGGTCTGGTCATGGTGTGGTGGTATTTCTTCCTGTATGTGGTAATATTGGTCTTGGTATAGTGGATTGTGTTGTGTATGGCGGTCATTTGTTCTCTCTGATATTAATTAGGAGAACATTCTTTATTTCCATTAGAGTTTCAATGCTTTGTACACAGCGGCGGAGATGCACTTACAGGGGGTTTCCTGTGGAAAAAAGTAATCACCTCTCCACAGGATAAGTGATAACGTATTGATTGGTGGGGGTCTGACTGCTTGTACTCTCTCAGCAAAATGTGGAACTTTTTATCCCCATTAGACTGGAGTGGCATGTCCGACTAGATCACTGATCCATTCATTCCCTCAGTGGCTGCACTTGTTTTTTTCTGGAAGCCCCAAAGAGAATGAATGGAGCTGCGGTCAGAAATCCCACCTGCCGCTGCATTTTAAAATAGTGATAAAAGTGTCCTGTCAGGGATAAAACTTCCCCATTCTTCCGATCGGTGCAGTTTCTAATGGTCGGATCTAAGCGATCACCTATCCTGTGGAGCCCATGGATCAGTGATAACTTGTTTTAACCAAGAACCCCATTAATGTAAACTACCGTAATTATACATCCCAGTTATTGGGGCACACGGTAGATGTGCAGCAGCCGCCTGTGTTTTACAGCTGATGCTCCACTATAATGACAGGTATTTGCATATAGCTGTAGGGTGGGCCCCTAGAGTCCATTCCTCTGGTGGGCCCCAGACACCCCAGTCTGACGCTGCCTAACCCTAACTACATACCTAACCCTAGTCCCAACCTTAACCTTAATACCAACCCTATCCCTAATCCCAATCGTAACTCTAACCCTAACTTTAGCCCCAACCCTAACCTTAGCTTTAGCCCTAACCCCAACCCCAACCTTAACCCTAATGGGAAAATGGAAATAAATACATTTTTTATTTTATTATTTTTCACTAACTAAGGGGGTGATAAAGCGGTGTTTGATTTACTATTCATAGTGGGTTTTTATAGCGGGTTTTTGTGTTTGGCAGCTGTTACACACTAAAAGATGCTTTTTATTGCAAAAAATAGTTTTTTGCATCACCACATTTTGAGAGCTATAATTTTTCCATTTTTTGTCCCACAGAGTCATGTTTTTTGCGGAACAAGTTGAAGTTTTTATTGGTACAATTTTTGGGCACATGACTTTTTTTATCGCATTTTGCGTGTTGTAAAATTGATAAAGCAGTTTTATTATTTGGGTCAGTACGATGACAGCGATACCTCATTTATATCTTTTTTAATGTTTTTGGCAATTTTATGCAATAAAAACTATTTTATATAAAAAATAATTATTTTTGCATCCATTTATTCTAAGAGCTATATCTTTTTTATTTTTCTGGGGAAGGAGCTATATGGTGGCTTGTTTTTTGTGGGACAAGATGACGTTTTCAGTGGTACCATGTTTATTTATATCCCTCTTTTTGATCACGTGTTATTCCACTTTTTGTTCGGCGGTATGATGGTAAAGCATTGCTTTTATGGCTTGTTTTCTTTTTTTTATGGTGTTCACTAAAGGGGTTAACTAGTGGGACAGTTTTATAAGTTGGGTCGTTACGGACGCAGTGATACCAAATATGTGTACTTTTATTGTTTAGATTTTTTTTTATTCAAATATTTATTTATTGATGTAAAATATTTTTACAATTATTTAAAACAAAGTTTTTATTTCATTCTAAGTTTTACACTGTGTCCCACTATGGTACACTCATTTTGTGCAGGCTGATCACTCTATAGCATTCAGATCTGCATGCTATAGAAGCTGTCAGCTCCGCAGCTTCTGTACACTAACCTTAGAGACTTCCTGACATGCACTGGGCATGACAGGAAGTCTCTTAGCTCTGGAGACCCAGATGTCATTATGGCATCGATCGGGACCCCACGGCATGCCGCGGAGTCTCCGATCCAAAGGCAGAGGGGCTGTCAGCCCCTGTTCCAGCTTCAGAATGCTGCGATCATGTTTGGTGTTCTGGTGGCTAAAGTGCCGGGAGCGGTCCATGATCGCTCCTGGCACTTAGTGCCGGGTGTCAGCTGTGACAATCAGCTGACACCCAGCCCCGATCGGCCGCAAACCACCCGTGTGCGCGTACTATCACGTTCATGGTCAGACGGGCCCGGCCAACATGGATGGGATAGTACGTCAGATGTCAGAAAGGGGTTAAAGCATACCTCCACTTTCATAAGAAAAAAGATTGTAATACAGAACTTTGCACTGAAAATGGTAGATAAGAGCAGGACGCTGCCTAGTTTAGAGAAGCCCGCAGCACAGACCTCCAATGATCCATGTTACAGGAAAAACTAATGTATTTTCCTGAAAATAGTGGTATGCGTTTAGTGGTAATCACTGGTGTGACTGTGAAACTTACAGGCTGGTGCTGCACTTCCAAGAGTTAAAGAGGGAATTTCATAAAATCTTTCATGTTGAAGTGAACACACAATGTAATAGTATCTGCAGAGTGAAAGAAAACTTTTTTATTTTGCCTTTCCATTGCAGAGATTATAGCAATTAAGGGTTTTGACACATTGATGTGTGTGAGACGTATGACAGGCAGCTCTGATCTTTTGTGCTAACCTCCTGCATGATTAGAAAGCACAGATGACTAACACCTTAGATAAGGTCCCTGTGAGAACAGCTGAGTTTAGCTGTGTCATATTTCAAACCCTTCCATCATCTCCCCTCTTTTTTAGCTCAGTCACCTCTGTTTTGCTGTCCTTCTACACTGTCCAGAGATGTATCAGTAATCACAATCATGACTGTTGTGCTCAACTAGTAATCACTCTGCAGTGAGAGCAGAGTAGGCTGTCATAATATATCTCACAAAACGAGCTACACTTGTGTGAGATGTAATGACAATCCTGTTCTCAGAGCAGAGAAATTAAAGTTTGCTTTAGCACAGCAGATATAAGTGTAATTACTGACACATTCAAGAATCAGGAGTGCTGAAAGAAGGGTTTGTAATGTGACACTGCTGAAAACAGTTGCACTCCCACCCAAACTTCCTAATTTGAGAGGTTAGACCAGGAGATCAGCACATTACATCTCACACACTTGAGACACTTGCATTAAGCTCTTGTGGGGTCTTTCCTTTGAGTATTGCTACCTGCTTATGATTCATATAGGGAGAAGTAGAGGTGCTATAGGAGGCTATTATCTGCTGTGTTACTACTCCATCCTCTCCTCATATACTTGGGTTAGATGTCTCCTTCAATTCTATGCACTGATTAGGTGTAGTCATTTACATTTTACTATGAAGGCTGGTTTTCTCTTTAGTAAGGACTTAATCGTGCCCCCCACATATGTATGTATGTCCTTTAACCCTGAAACTAATGGAAGGCTCTTATTATATATAGGCACTCTTTGGAACTTATGGTTTTTGAAGGGTATTACTCTTTTTCCCAATATTGAGGCTTGTAAAATGATTTATACATGATTTACTGATTATGATGGATGGGTGTCACTATTGTCTGACCTTTTGGCACCTTTTTTAACATGTTTTAGAGTTGTTTGTTAAATTTAAATTAGTAAAGATTTTCCAACCTGTTTGAAACATATACACTCCGTTTTCTCCTTTTTTGCACAGATAATAAACTTATTGTGCAACCTAATGATTATGTTTAAAGATATCCTTACCTTTAAAAAAAAATACGAAAAGAGAAAGTTAATGTTACATATAAATGCATGTTCTGCTAGAACTCCCATTATCATTGAAACACATTTCGAAGACACAGGTCATTTAAAAATATGAAGGAAAAAAGAATACAAAAACGTTTGTCTTAACCTTTTGTCTGACACTTTTTCTTGAAGGCAAAATGAATGAAGACTTTCTCAAAGCATAATTGGTTCCTGCAAAATCACACACCCTGGAATTGACTAAGAACAACCCGTCACCATTTCAGCAAAATAATTTTATAGATGTGAATGTTAGAGCCGTAAGCTGCTCCACAGGGGACTAGATTTACAGCACATTGGTGATGTACTAGGAATATATTTGGTAGCCCATATGAACATTGAGTTTACACCACCACTGTTGTTCTTGTCCCATAAAAATAAATCAAAGGTTTACTACTCCCCATCCAGCTGCACTTTTATAACACACTCACACAAACAAAGGTGAATAATACTACATGTCGGAAGCACGTATATTTTTTAGATGTGAAAATTGCTTAAACTGCTTCCTTTAAACAACTAACATATAGGACAGGCAACTGTAGAAATGGGAATGTATCATAAATAACATAGTTGTTTTGGGGGTTTAAACGGGTGGTCCACCCATTTATTAATTTACAAATGGTCCTAGCGTATTCTGGAAATTAAAAATTAAACCTTTTTAAAATAAAGAACTTGCTTTTTCTGTTGACTGTTCCTTATGGCAATCTGGTAGGTTTTGAAGTACACCATAGTCACTGTATTGATGCCGAACTTAGTGTACACATCCAATCAACAGATAACAAAGGAGACCAGAACTCCTGCCATCTTAGCCTCCGAAGTAGTTGGGAATATACACCACAGCGCCCAGCAAATAAAAGAATGTCTACTGTCATATACTATGTTAAAATCTCCCTGGTATTCAATTACAGTGGGATAAGCTAAACTACTCCACCTCTGATTTTATAGACACACAATCTGATCATGGCTGAATCTAAATCTGTACCCGTAGTGAGGTTGTCAACTACTCAAAAATATATTGCTTTTCCAAATCATTATGCAAATTGGATTAAGTGTCCTAAAAATGTAATTTTTTTGTTCTCGGTGGTATTGTGTCTTAGGGCTCTTTGGATTACTAAAACCAATCTCAAACACCTATGATAATTAGTATGCAAGGTGAGCCCAATTAAAAAAACTACTTAAGAAGGATATGCCATATTGTTAAACAGGCCACAGGTTTCAAGCAATGTGGGAAAAAAGGATATCTCTGTGGCTGAAACGCGTCAAATAGTGAAATACCTTGTACAAGGTATGAAAACATTACATATTTCACAAAAACTCAAGCGTGATCATCGTACTGTTTGTGGCTGATACAGAACACAGACTGGATCATGCAGATAAAGGCTCAGATTAAGAGAGCAGCTGCTAAAATACCATTACAGAGCAGCAAACAGGTATTTGAAGCTGCTGGGGCCTCTAGAGTCCTGCAAACCTCAAGGTGTAGGGTCCTCCAGAGGCTTGCAGTTGTGCATAAACCTACTATTTGGCCACGCCTTAACAGTGCTCACAAGAAAAAATGGTTGCAGTGGGCCCAGACATACATTAAGAATAATTTTAAATTAGTCTTGTTTACTGATGAGTGCCGTGCAACCCTGGATGGTCCAGATGGATGGAGTAGTGGATAGTTGGAGGATGGCCACCATGTACGAAACAAAGCTGCAACGTCAGCCAGGAGGTGAAAGAGTAATGTTTTGGGACAAAATCATGGAGGTAGAGATAGTACTCTTCTTTAGGTTCTCTGAAGGCATTAAAATGACCTTGGCAAAGCATATTGAGTTTCTCACTGACCACTTTCTTCCATAGTACAAAAAAAAAAAAATCATGCCATCTGTAGAACAATTATATTCATGCATGAGTCATTGATTGCTATGGGCATAAAAGGAGAGAACCTCATTGTTTTGCCACCATCCTCCCCTGACCTCAACCCTATTGAGAATCTTTGGAGTATCCTCAAGTAAAAGATTTATGAAGCAGTTCACATCAAAACAGCAGCTGCAGGAGGCTGTTCTGACATTCTGCAAAGAAATTCAAGCAGAAACTCTCCAAAAACTCACAACTCACAAGTTCAATGGATGCAAGAATTATGAAGGTGATATCAAAGAACTGGTCCTACGTTGACACATAACTTGACCTGTTAAGATGTTTTTATCGTAAAAGCTTTTGATTTCAGTAAATATGACCTCTTAATACTGCAAATTGAACAAGTGACCAGTTTTAGTTATTTATAACCTGTAAAATATTTGGAAACTGGTGTGCATAATAATTTGAAACTGTGCATTTTGAGTCTATTTAGTTTTGAAAAAAATACTGTTATCATTGGGAGATTTGTCCAGTAAGATTTGATATATACCTCAACGGTTGATGATTTGAACATTATACTGACTCATTTGCAATGACCATTTAGGAAATGAGAAAAATAGTATTTGTAGTATTTGCTTAATAATTAGGAACACAGTGAACATGCTTGTTAATAGAGACGAATGGATAGATCTGCAAAGGATCGAGTTTGAATCCAATTGTCTGAAATTTGCAGTTTCACATGAATTTTAACACTAAGATTCGATTTGCATTTAGCAAAAAAAAAAAAACTTCCCCAGCACCATTTCCCACACTGCTGAAGCATCAGAGGATGGACTAATGTCTTTTTTCATGACCATTTTTTCCCCATAATGGCCACAGCTATTACATCTAGTGGATTATCATACCTTGTATAGAGGGTTCAGTACCTGGGCCATCACCGGTCAGTGGTTCCCAGTGGAGCACAGTTTGTACAGCAGAGTCTCTTTCTTCTGTAGTGTTTAATCTCTAGTGATCAGCAGGATCCTCTCTCTTCTGTAGAGTGTAAGCATTTATGGTCAGCAGGGTCCTCTCTCTATCTCTCTCCTATAGAATGTAAGCTCTTATGGTCAGCGTGATCCTGTACCTATCTTATAAAGTGTAACCTCTTATGGTCAGCAGGGCCCTCTCCCTCCAGAAGAGTGTAAGCTCTTATGATCAGCGAAGTGGTCTCTCTCCTATAGAGCGTAAGCTCTTATGGTCTGTGGCCCTTTCTCTCTCTCTCCTCTCCCCCACATGTATTTTCCAAGCAATTACGAGTTTTCTATCATTGAGACTGGCACAAAACTATTTGAGGCACATTTCATTTTGGGGGAAATTTTGGCATAACCGTTGAATTTAAACTTAAATAGATCTGCTCATCTCTACTTTCTAATTAATAAATACATGAGATTTCATACTGCCATGGCATGTTGTTTCTTATACTTTGTCAGCAGATTGAGGGCTATAGACCCTGATTGAGGGAGGAAGTAAGGCTGTATTCGTGTTTATGTTGGAAGCTTAGGTAAGAGCCTTCTTCACAAATTCCATCATATAAAAGCTTTCTTTTGTCAAAATGCCAGACACCACTGTGTTAATAGGAAGTCAGGCTTGTGCCAGTGTACTTCATGTGGCAGAAAACTTTTGTGAATGCTTAGAGTGGGAGATTTGTGCAGTGACTCTGAGACTTGCCAATACTTTTGAAAGTCTGAAAAGAGACCACTTCTTCTGAGAGCCTCCCAGATATTTGTGGAAAGTTGACATGTCTGAACATAGTAATGTTATTTTAATTGGAATGGACCTTGGATAGATCCCTTAGGGTATGTGCACACGTTGCTGATTTGGCTGCGGATTCGCAGCAGTTTTCCATCCAGTTTACAGTACCATGTAAACCTATGGAAAACAAAATCCGCAGTGCACATGCTGCGGAAAATACTGCGTGGAAACGTTGCGTTGTATTTTCCACAGCATGTCAATTCTTTGTGCGGATTCCGCAGTGTTTTACCTCTGTTCCTTAATTCCTTAATAGGAATCCGCAGGTGTTAAAATGCAGGTAAAATCCGAACAAAAAACACTGGAAATCTGCAGTAAATCCACAGAAAATCTGAGCGGAAAAATCCGCACAGGAATCCGCAACGTGTGCACATAGCTTTACTGAGTAAGAAATGCTCAGCACACAGCAAGGCTCATTCCACATATGTATTCTGCATAATTCAAATTTACTTGGTTGAATTGTAATGCAAATCCTCTACTGAAAATGTGTAACTACTGCCAGAGTGACTAGGGGGGAGGATGATGGAGAGTTGGAGAGAGATGAGCCAGAAGACAGAGTGATATTTTATTTATATTTGTTATATACAGTATCTATAAACTATATTAATACTACAAAAATGATCACACCAGGATGTAAACTTAAGAAGCTTCCTATAATCTAACAGCTTTTGTAGGGTATGTGCACACGATCAGGATTGGCTCATTGTTTATTCAGGATGTGACACAGGTGAAATCTGCACCAAATCTGCATCTGAGGTCACTGGCAGATCACCTGCGTTTTGATCTTCGCTTTAATTAGTTTTTACATGCATTTTTTCCGCATGCGTTTTTTTCATTGCATTCTTTTTCAGTTAACGCTGCAGGTTGGACTCTGCATACATCCACAGCATCCATCCCAGATGTTACAGCATAGTGGATAGGATTTCAAGATATCCCATGCCCACTATGCGTGCACTGATGCCCGTGGCTCACCTGAGGAGACGGGCATGCGGCACTTCATTCCAGACCGCAGCATGTCAATTTAGATAGCGGAGACGCTCAGTATGTGCTGAGTAAATTATCTATAGACTTTCATTAGATGCGGTAAAACCGCATTATCTTCCTAAACACATGCATATTAAGTGCAGGAATGCAGCTTACTATGCATGTGTACTAATGTAAATAATGGTAAATCTTGTGACACAGCCAGAAGTACATGATACAGGAAGTGGAGGAAAGCACAGAGAAAGGTCAATTTAATGTAATGTCCTCCCCTCCTTTTTAATAAATAAATAATATATATATTTTTTTAAATAGTGTGGGGTCCCCCTATATTTTTTAACCAGCCAGAGTAAAGCAGACTACTGGGACTGGTATTTCAGGCTGGTAAGGATCCAATATTCATGAACCTTACCAGCCAGATAATACCAGGCCACAGCAGTCTGCTTACCTTGGATGGTTAGCAAAAATTGTGGGATCCCCTCCCCCCCAAAAAATAGCGTGGGGTCTCCCTACATTTGTTAACCAGCCAGAGTAAAGTAGAGTATTGGAATTGCCATTTCAGGCTGGTAAGGATCCAATATCCATGCACCATGAATAATACCAGGCTGCAGCAGTATGCTTACCTTGGTCTTATCAAAAGTGACCCGAGAACCATTTTTCAACAAAACCTGTGCTACTGGCAATATGCTATCATGGCCTGCAGCTTCTCTGTACTTGTCTCTTCTAAAGCATATCTGGAACATCATTGGTCAGCAATGGCAAAGGGAGCTGCCAGGAGTGGATCTTAATGTTTTGTGTGCCCAAATGAATTCAGGGTGGTAAATGAGTCCTCAGACAACCATTAATAACCTCACTGATAGCATGTCAAGGTTTGTTATTTGCATGTATTTCTGAGTGTAGCGCTGATACTTGATACTGAATATATCGAGATATTTAAAAAAAAGTTACATTTTTCATAATTTTCATACCATTAACATGTGTATCAATCCTATGATATTCTATAATTCCACAAAAATTCCATCTTGGTGTTGCAATATCAATGTTGAGAAGTTTATAATGTTTTGCCTTTGTCTTGCGCCATGGCAAAATACATTTTTTTTTCATATTTAGAATGATCAAAATGAACTAATAAGAGACTTCTACATGAAGAAAGCTTAAGTGAAAGTGTAGCATGAGCCAGTGGAGGACGGAGATGTTTGAAAAACAAGTAGAATGGACAGTCATTTTCTACTGACAGATTCCCTTTAAATGAGTTTTCCTATAATGAGATAAAATGGCATCCCTGATATAATTTAACCCCTTTACCCCCAAGGGTGGTTTGCACGTTAATGACCTGGCCAATTTTTACAATTCTGACCACTGTCCCTTTCTGTGGTAATAACTCTGGAACACTTCCATGGATCTCGGTGATTCTGAGAATATTTTTCTCGCGACATATTGTACTTCATGGTAGCAGTAAAATTTCTTTGATATGACTTGGCGTTTATATGTGAAAAAAATTGAAATTTGGCAAAAAATTGGAAAATTTTGCAATTTTCCAAATTTGAATTTTCATGCCCTTAAATCGCAGAGATACTCTATGGCACACAAAACACTTAATAAATAAAATTTTACACATGTCAACTTTAAATCAGAAAATTTTGGAGCCAAAATTTTTTTGTTAGGAAGTTGTAAGGGTTAAAGTTTGAACAGCGATTTCTCATTTTTACAGCACCTTTTTTTTAAGGACCACATCACATTTGAAGTCACTTTGAGGGATCTATATGATAAGTGACACCATTAGAAATACTGCACCCCTCAAGGTGCTCAAAACAATATTCAAAAAGCTTATTAACCCTTCAAGTGTTTCACAGGAATTTTTGGAATGTTTAAAAAAAATGAACATTTAACTTTTTTCACAAAAAAATTACTTCAGATCCAAAATTCGCTATTTTCCCAAGGGTAACAGGAGAAATTGGACCCCAAAAGTTGTTGTGCAATTTGTCCTAAGTACGCTGATACCCCATATGTGGGGGTAAACAACTGTTTAGGTGCATGGCAGAGCTCGGAAGGGAAGGAGCACCATTTGACTTTTTAATCGCAAAATTGGCTGAAATTGAAATCGGACACATGTTACCTATTTTGGAAACTAGACCCCACAATGAAATTATCTAGATGTTTGGTGAGCACTTTGAACCCCCCAGTGCTTCACAGAAGTTTATAACGTGGAGCAATGAAAATAAAAAAATCATATTTTTTCCAAAAAAATGATGTTTTATCTATCAATTTTTGCTTTACCAAGGGTAACAGGAGAAACTGGACCCCAAAAGTTGTTGTGTAATTTGTCCTGAGTACAATGATACCCTATATGTGCGGGTAAACCACTGTTTCGGCACATGGCAGAGCTCACAAGGGAAGGAGTGCCAGATTTTACTGTTATGGTTTGCAGGTGCCATGACCCACTGGGAGAGCCCATGAGGTGCCAGTACATAAAACCCCCCCGATTTTGCAAACTACACCTCTCAATTAATTCATCTAGGGGTGCAGTGATCATATTGACACCATGGGTGCATCACAGAATCTTATACCAAAGAGACAGCAAGCGGCGCCTGATAGGACTATTATTCCCATCAGCCTAGCCCTGCTGCCGCTAATAACAGTGACATATACATATTAGTCCATGAACATATAACAATAACACATTCAAAGATGATATCCACACAAGGGCCTCTCAAAGAGGTATAAAGACGGGCCACAAGAATATAAAGTTAAAAACATGTATTTTATTACAAAAAGAGGTAAAAACCCTCAACCTCAAATACACAATCCAATCACAGTATAGAAAGTACCTCCTATCTAACTCAGGTCTAATGAATATGTATACAAATACAAAAATTATATTTCAACAGGCCACTAAGTGGCTATATGCCATGTAGATCAACATAAATAGTAGCGGCAAATAAGAATGAGAGAACCTGAAAATGCAAAGTGCATACATATAAACATGAGCAGCCGCACATGCAGGCAAAGTATTAGGATGCCCAACAAAGATGCCTAAACATAGCGGTTCCCAGGTCTTGTGTTTTCCTTTATGGCTATGAAATAAACCGCTATGTTTAGGCATCTTTGTTGGGTACTTTAAGTGTATTATTTAGTACCTGGTATTAGGGCTATGCCCTTGGTACTTTCTTACTTGTGGCCCTCCTAATACTTTGCCTGCATGTGTGGCTGCTCATGTTTATATGTATGCACTTTGCATTTTCAGGTACTCTCATTCTTATTTGCCGCTACTATTTATGTTGATCTACATGGCATATAGCCACTTAGTGGCCTGTTGAAATATAATTTTTGTATTTGTATACATATTCATTAGACCTGAGTTAGATAGGAGGTACTTTCTATACTGTGATTGGATTGTGTATTTGAGGTTGAGGGTTTTTACCTCTTTTTGTAATAAAATATATGTTTTTAACTTTACATTCTTGTGGCCTGTCTGTATACCTCTTTGACAGGCCCCCCCATGGGGACACCATGCCTTTTTTTAATTATTTATTGATAACCAACCTTGTTGAAGCTGATAGGTGAGGGTTGTAGCCCCCAGCTGTGAGTTTTGCCTGGCTGACTATAGACAATACAGGGGAACCCATGCTGTTTTTTTCATTTATTTATTTATAGTGCAATAGTGCTGTCACTGTTATTAGCAGCGGAAGGGGTAGGCTGATGGGAGTTATAGTCCCATCAGCTGCCACCTGCTGTCTCTATTATCACTTAACCCCTTAACGACCGCCGATACGCCTTTTAACGGCGGCCGCTAAGGGTACTTAAACCACAGCGCCGTTAATTAACGGCGCTGTGGAAAAAGTGAATAGCGCCCCCCAGAGTCGGATTTTCTCTGGGGTCTCGGTTGCCGAGGGTAGCCGAGACCCCAGAGAACATGATTCGGGGGGTTTTTACCGACCCCCGAGTTGCGATCGCCGGTAATTAACCGTTTACCGGCGGTCGCAACAAAAAAAAAAAAACGCGATTTGCCGTTTAATTTCTCTGTCCTCCGATGTGATCGCACATCGGAGGACAGAGAAATGTGGTCCCCGATGGCCCCCAATAGCCCCCCAATACTTACCTACCTCCCCCGGTGCTCCTCGTGTCTCCCCATGGGCGCCGCCATCTTTTTTCCGGGAAAAAATGGCGGGCGCACGCGCAGTGCGCCCGCCGCCCGGCACCCGGATGTTCTTTGGGGTCTCGGCTGCCGGGGGTAGCCGAGACCCCAAAGAACATGATCGGGGTCGATTTGCACCGACCCCTGCTTTGCGATCGCCGGTAATTAACAGTTTACCGGCGACCGCAAAAAAAAAAAAAAAAAAAAAGCAATCAGTTATTTCTCTGTCCTCTGATGTGATCGCACATCAGAGGACAGAGAAATAGGGGGATTCGGGGACCCTAACATACTCACCCGGGGTCCCTGGGTCCTCTTCTGTCTTCTCCTGCCAGCCGGCTTTTTCATCATGGCGGGCGCATGCGCAGTGCGCCCGCCATCTGCTGCCATCTGCCGGCCGGCAGGAGAAGACAAGTTGGGGCTAAAATTAGGGTTAGGGTTAGGGTTAGGGTTAGGGTTAGAGTTAGGGTTAGGGTTGGGGCTAAATTTAGGGTTAGGGTTAGGGCTAGGGTTAGGGTTAGGCTACTTTCACACTAGCGTTTTTTGGCTTCCGTCGCAATGCGTCGTTGGAGAAAAAACGCATCCTGCAAAAGTGCTTGCAGGATGCGTTTTTTCTCCATTGGCTTGCATTAGCGACGCATTGCGACGGATTGCCACATGTCGCATCCGTCGTGCGACGGATGCGTCGTGCTTCGGCGGACCGTCGACACAAAAAAACTACATGTAACTTTTTTGTGCGACGTGTCCCACATATTTCAGTGCCACGTGCCACGTATTTAAGTGACACGTGCCACGTATCAAAGTGCCACGTGCCACATATTTCAGTGCCACGTATCAAAGTGCCACGTGCCACGTATCAAAGTGCCACGTGCCACGTATCAAAGTGCCACGTGCCACGTATCAAAGTGCCACATGCCACGTATCAAAGTGCCACGTGCCACGTATCAAAGTGCCACGTGCCACGTATCAAAGTGCCACGTGCCACATATTTCAGTGCCACGTGCCACGTATCAAAGTGCCACGTGCCACGTATCAAAGTGCCACGTGCCACATCTTTCAGTGCCACGTGCCACGTATTTAAGAGACACGTGCCACGTATCAAAGTGCCACGTGCCACATATTTCAGTGCCACGTATTTAAGTGACACGTGCCACGTATCAAAGTGCCACGTGCCACATATTTCAGTGCCACGTATCAAAGTGCCACGTATCAAAGTGCCACGTGCCACGTATCAAAGTGCCACGTGCCACGTATCAAAGTGCCACGTGCCACATATTTCAGTGCCACGTATCAAAGTGCCACGTGCCACGTATCAAAGTGCCACGTGCCACATCTTTCAGTGCCACGTGCCACGTATTTAAGTGACACGTGCCACGTATCAAAGTGCCACGTATCACGTATTTCAGTGCCACGTATTTAAGTGACACGTATCACGTATAAGTGCCACGTGTCACGTATTTAATTGCCACATATTTAAGTGCCACGTATCAAGATTTTCCATGGAGAACAGACACATCCAGAGATATGTCTGCTCTCCACGGCTGCAGCAACACACTGACAGGAGCCATAGTTCCTGTCGGTGTGTCACTGCGCATGCGCGAGCGAGTTTACCGGCGGTCATTGACCCCGGCACTCTCGCTTAACGGCAGTGCTGCGTGGGAAAGTTCAACGCAGCTGTACTGCTGTTAACCGAGACGCCAGAGTCATTGAACTCCGGAACAGTACGCGATACACTGCTAGGAGCTTCGCTCCTGGCAGTGTATCGCCGGAGAGCAGCCGATCGGCGTGGGACACTCGTTTTATGGATTCTGCGGACAGGGAGTATGAATTTGGTTTATTATTTTTGGATTTTTTCCTGGAGGATCGAGGGCTTCGCCTACAAGTGTGCTGTTGGTGAGTATATACTCTGTGTTATATGTTGTATGTACTGTGTGTCATGTATGTGTATTGTGTGTAGGTGTTTTGTGTAACTTTACAATTGTGCTAAGTCGCCGGACACAGGGACAACTCTCCCATCCTAATACCGGATGGGAGTAGTAGTCCCATACGGCGACTTAGCACAATGGTGGCACTAGCGTCGCATGGGGACACACACACGCACACACACGCACACACACGCACACACACACACACAGAAGGACTCCATGCTGCTTTACTGGGGGGCGGGGGCTTCCCTCTTCCTGTCCGACGTCACGTCCGGTCCTGGGTGTCAACCCCTCCGTACAAAGACGCCGACACCCAGGACAAAGGCGCTGTGTGTGGAAGGTAATATGGGGCCCTAGGGGGATACGCAGACACGCCGCTGCGTAAAGAATTGACATGTCAATTCTTTTTACGCCGGCGTGTTTGCAGACAAAAGCGCCGCGTTTTTTTGCGGTGTGTCTGAACGGCAAAGTGAATTTCTCATTCACTTTGCCGGCAGACGAAAATGACATTGCGCATTTTTGAAAAGCGCCCGCAAAATAGCGCTCAAAAATGCGCTATGTCTGAAAGTAGCCTAAGGCTTCTTTCACACTTGCGTCGGTACGGGGCGGTCGCAATGCGTCGGCCCGATGTACCGACGCACGTTGTGAAAATTGTGCACAACGTGGGCAGCGGATGCAGTTTTTCAACGCATCCGCTGCCCAGTCTATGTCCTGGGGAGGAGGGGGCAGAGTTACGGCCACGCATCCGCGGAAATGGCGGACGCGACGTACAAAAAAAAGGTTACATTGAACTTTTTTTGTGACGACGGGGGCTAAAGTTATGGTTAGGGTTGGGGCTAAAGTTAGGGTTGGGGCTAAAGTTAGGGTTAGAGTTGGGATTAGGGTTAGGGTTTGGATTAGGGTTGGGATTAGTGTTACGTTTGGGATTAGGGTTGGGATTAGGGTTAGGGTTGGGATTAGGGTTAGGGGTGTGTTGGATTTAGGGTTTTGATTAGGGTTATGGTTAGGGTTGAGATTAGGGCTGTTTTGGGGTTAGGGTTGTGATTATCGTTAGGGTTGTGATTAGGATTATGGATCGGGTTGAGATTAGGGTTAGGGCTGTGTTGGGGTTAGGGTTGGAGTTAGAATTGGGGGGTTTCCACTGTTTAGGTACATCAGGGGGTCTCCAAACACGACAGCCAATTTTGCGCTAAAAAAGTCAAATGGTACTCCCTCCCTTCTGAGCTCTGCCGTGCGCCCAAACAGTGGTTTACCCCCACATATGGGGCATCAGCGTACTCGGGATAAATTGGACAACAACTTTTGGGGTCCAATTTCTCCTGTTACCCTTGTGAAAATAAAAACTTGGGGGCTAAAAATCTTTTTTGTTGGAAAAAAATATATTTTTTTATTTTCACTACTCTGCATTATAAATTTCTGTGAAGCACTTGAGCTTTCAAAGTTCTCACCACATATCTAGATAAGTTCCTTAGGGGGTCTAGTTTCCAAAATTTGGTCACTTGTGGGGGTTTCTACTGTTTAGGTACATTAGGGGTCTGCAAACGCAACATAACGCCCGCAGACAATTCTATCAAAGTCTGCATTGCAAAATGGCGCTCCTTCCCTTCCGAGCTCTGCCGTGCGCCCAAACAGTGGTTTACCCCCACATATGGAATACCAGCATACTCAGGACAAATTGGACAACAACTTTTGGGGTCCAATTTCTCTTGTTACCCTTGTGAAAATAAAAATTTGGGGGCTAAAAAAATATTTTTTGTGGGAAAAAAAATATTTTTTATTTTCACTACTCTGCATTATAAACTTCTGTGAAGCACTTGGGCATTCAAAGTTCTCACCACATATCTAGATAAGTTCCTTGGGGGGTCTATTTTCCAAAATGGGGTCACTTGTTGGGGGTTTCTACTGTTTAGGTACATTAGGGGTCTGCAAAGGCAACATAACGCCCGCAGACAATTCTATCAAAGTCTGCATTCCAAAATGGCACTCCTTCCCTTCCGAGCTCTGCCATGCGCCCAAACAGTGGTTTACCCCCACATATGGGGTACCAGCATACTCAGGACAAATTGGACAACAACTTTTGGGGTCCAATTTCTCTTGTTACCCTTGTGAAAATAAAAACTTGGGGGCTAAAAAATCTTTATTGTTAAAAAATATATATTTTTTATTTTCACGACTCTGCATTATAAACTTCTGTGATGCACTTGGGCATTCAAAGTTCTCACTACACATCTAGATAAGTTCCATGGGGGGTCTAGTTTCCAAAATGGGGTCACTTTTGGGGGGTTTCTGCTGTTTAGGCACATCAGGGGCTCTCCAAACGCGACATGGCGTCCGATCTCAATTCCAGTCAATTTTGCATTGAAAAGTCAAATGGCGCTCCTTTGCTTCCGAGCTCAGCCATGCGCCCAAACAGTGGTTTACCCCCACATATGGGGTGTCGGCGTACTCAAGACAAATTGTACAACAGCTTCTGGGGTCCATTTTCTCCTGTTACCCTTGGTAAAATAAAAATTTGGAGGCAAAAAGATCATTTTTGTAGAAAAAATGCGATTTTTTTATTTTCACGGCTCTACGTTATAAACTTCTGTGAAGCACCTGGGGGTTTAAAGTGCTCACCACACATCTAGATAAGTTCCTTAAGGGGTCTAGTTTCCAAAATGGTGTCATATGTGGGGGGTCTCTACTGTTTAGGCACATCAGCGGCTCTCCAAACGTGACATGGCGTCCGATCTCAATTCCAGCCAATTCTACATTGAAAAAGTAAAACGACACTCCTTCTCTTCCAAGCTCTGCGGTGCGCCCAAACAGTGGTTTACCCCCATATATGGGGTATCGACGTACTCAGGAGAAATTGCACAACAACTTTTGTGGTCTAATTTCTCCTGTTACCCTTGTGAAAATAAAAATTTGGGGGCAAAAAGATCATTTTTGTAGAAAAAATGAGATTTTTTATTTTCACGGCTCTACGTTATAAACTTCTGTGAAGCACTTGGGGGTTCAAAGTGCTCACCACACATCTAGATAAGTTCCTTGGGGGGTCTAGTTTCCAAAATGGTATCACTTGTGGGGGGTTTCCACTGTTTAGGCACATCAGGGACTCTCCAAACGCGACATGGCATCCGATCTCAATTCCAGCCAATTCTGCATTGAAAAAGTCAAACGGTGCTCCTTCACTTCCAAGCTCTGCGGTGCGCCCAAACAGTGGTTTACCTCCACATATGGGGTATCGACGTACTCAGGAGAAATTGCACAACAACTTTTGTGGTCTAATTTCTCCTGTTACCCTTGTGAAAATAAGAATTTGTGGGCGAAAAAATCATTTTTGTGAAAACAAATGCGATTTTTTATTTTCACGGCTCTACGTTATAAACTTCTGTGAAGCACTTGGGGGTTCAAAGTGCTCACCACACATCTAGATAAGTTCCTTGGGGGGTCTAGTTTCCAAAATGGTGTCACTTGTGGGGGGTTTCCACTGTTTAGGCACATTAGGGGCTCTCCAAACGCGACATGGCGTCCGATCTCAATTCCAGCCAATTCTGCATTGAAACAGTCAAACGGTGCTCCTTCACTTCCAAGCTCTGCGGTGCGCCCAAACAGTGGTTTACCTCCACATATGGGGTATCGGCGTACTCAGGAAAAATTGCACAACAAAATTTGTGGTTAAATTTCTGTTTTTACACTTGTGAAAATTAAAAAAAATGGTTCTGAAGTAAAATGTTTGCAAAAAAAAGTAAAATGTTCATTTTTTTCTTCCACATTGTTTTAGTTCCTGTGAAGTACGTAAAGGGTTAATAAACTTCTTGAATGTGGTTTTGAGCAGCTTGAGGGGTGCAGTTTTTAGAATGGTGTCACACTTGGTTATTTTCTATCATATAGACCCCTCAAAATCACTTCAAAGGTGATGTGGTCCCTAAAAAAAACATGGTGTTGTAAAAATGAGAAATTGCTGGTCAACTTTTAACCCTTATAACTCCCTAACAAAAAAAAAAATTGTTTCCAAAATTGTGCTGATGTAAAGTAGACATGTGAGAAATGTTATTTATTAACTATTTTTTGTGACATATCTCTCTGATTTAAGGGCATAAAAATACAAAGTTTGAAAATTGTAAAATTTTAAAAATTTTCGCCATATTTCCATTTTTTTCATAAATAATCGCAAGTAATATCGAAGAAATGTTACCACTAACTTGAAGTACAACATGTCACGAAAAAACAATCTCAGAATCAGCGGGATCCGATAAAGCGTTCCAGAGTTATAACCTCATAAAGTGACACTGGTCAGAATTGTAAAAATTGGCTCGGTCATTAAGTACCAAATTGGCTCTGTCACTAAGGGGTTAAATATAACCCTCATCATTCTCCCCTGCTCGTGCCGATCGCCAGCAGAGCAGGGGAGAATGATGAGAGCCGTGTCCAGTACCCGGTGTCGGGGAACAGTGATTACTATGAAGCTTCTTCCCTGGCGCCCGTCTATGTGGTACTGATGCGGCAAACGTATGGCACACGTGAGCTGCAAGTATTACACACACAGACACTGACATCTCCGCTACCGGAAATATCAGGACATGCAAACGAGGACTTATAGCGGGTTTTTATGTTTGGCTGCTGTAGCACAATAAAATAAGCTTTTTATTGCAAAAAATAGTTTTTGCATGACCACATTTTGAGAGAAATTTTTTTTCTATATCTTGGAGTCATGTGAGGTCTTGTTTTTTGCGTGACAAGTTGATGTTTTTATTGATACCATTTTCGGGCATATGACATTTTTTGATCGCTTTGTATTCCGATTTTTGGGAGGCAGAATGAACAAAAACCAGCAATTTATGAGTTTCTTTTGGGGGGGGGTTATGCCATTCCATGTGTGGCAAAATTGATAAGGCAGTTTTATTCTTCGGGTCAGTACCTCATTTATATCTTCTTTTTTTTTTTGGGCGCTTTTATACAATAAAAAATATTTTATTGAAAAAATAATTATTTTTGCATCACTTTATTCTGAGAGCTATAACTTTTTTACTTTTCTGCTGATGGAGCTGTATGGCAGCTTGTGTTTTGGGGGATAAGATGACGTTTTCAGCGGTATTATTTATATCCGCCTTTTTAATTGCGTGTTATTCCACTTTTTGTTTGGCGGTATGATGATAAAACTTTGTTTTTTTGTCTTGGTTTTTATTTTATTTTTTATGTTGGTCACTAAAGGGGTTAACTAGTGAGAGAGTTTTATAGGTCGGGTCATTGCGGATACGGCAATACCAAACATGTGTACTTTTATTGTTTATACTTTTTTAAATTCAAATATCTATTTAGAGATAGAATATATATTGATTTTTTTATTATTATTTTTGTTTTGTTTTTTATTATTTTAAAAAAATTTTTTACTTTTTTACTTTGTCCCAGTATGCGACAATCATTTTTTGCAGGCTAATCGCTTTTATAGCATGGAGATGAAGCAGCATTTGCATGCTATAGAAACTGTCAGCTCTGCACTGACAGAGAGACTTGCTGATGATGCACTGCGCATAATCAGCAAATTTCCTAGTTCTGGTGACCCGGATGTCGTCATGTAATCATGGCAATGATTGGAACCCCACGTCACGCCACGGGGTCTCTGATCCAGAGGCAGAGGGGCTGTCAGCCCTCTGTCGGCTTACGGAATCTTGCGATTGTGTTTGATAACAGTATTTCGTTATGGCCCTATGGCAGATACTGTGCAACTTGATACCAATGTGTGAGCAGTGTATGGCTTTTAAACTGCAGATGACCAATCCCATAATTCCCCTCATTCCCCCTCCCCTTGCCCAAGGAATGCCTTTGTCTGGGGGCTCAAAGAACGTAAATAGTTGGAAAAAGAGTGCATGTCATTACTCAGCCCACTCGGTGATGTCAAGACAAGAGGGCATATCTTTACTCCTGCTGAATTGGGGGCAGAGTTTTGGCCCAGGAAGCGAGCTAACAGCTCAGCAAAGCTGTTCTAATGCACCTGGATGTATCTCCTTAGCACACGGATGCCATGCTGATCTGAAACGATCTGAACGACTTGTAAGTGTTCTACATTCAATTTTAATCCCATTTTATTTGTAATTTGTAATGTACATATGATTTTGTCTTTTTTGTAATATCTTTTTATACCTTGTATACACTGCTACCATTTTTTAGGAGTAAAATATATAATTTACTAGCTTGTCCCTTCATGCTCTATAAACGAACTGTCGCTTCCTCTGAAGTGAATTATGCTACTGATTTGGGTTGGCTCCGGACCCATTAACCCTTGTGGAATCGGATCTGGTAGCAGCATACTTTGTTCTGTACGATTGGGAATCTTTGTAGCGATGGCGGCGTTGATAATTATTGTTCTTGCCTGTGTGGGAGTAGTTATATTGCCCTCACTGCAGCATGCCCAATAGCCAGTACAGGCAGCCTTTCTGGTGACTAATTACCCTAGGTGCAGTACCTAATCTGACCTGATGGTAAGGGGGGCGCCAGAGAGCTACAAGTTCCAAACTGGAACTGGGAAGTGGGATATAGATCAATCCCGTTCAGAAGGAACCAGGGGCAACCAACCAACCCCAGTTCATGACAAATTGGTGTGAGTAGTGTTATGACCCCAATGGCGAGGGTCTCAGAGGAACAAGTAAGTCTGCGAAGTACAAAAATCCAGCTCATAGGGCAGTGGTAACTGGGTTGACCATATATCTACTCCTAACGCCAACACTAGAAGTAGCCGGGGAACATGCCTACGTTGGTCGCTAGATGTCTCGCGCCAGCCGGAGGACTAACTACCCCTAGAAGAGGAAAACAAAGACCTCTCTTGCCTCCAGAGAATAGACCCCAAAAGTTGGATACAAGTCCCCCACAAATAATAACGGTGAGGTAAGAGGAAATGACAAACACAGAGATGAACTAGGTTTAGCAAAAGAGAGGCCCACTTACTAATAGCAGAATGTAGTAAGATAACTTATATGGTCAACAAAAACCCTATCAAAAATCCACACTGGAAATTCAAGAACCCCCGAACCGTCTAACGGCCCGGGGGGAGAACTCCAGCCTCCCTAGAGCTTCCAGCAAGGTTAGGATACAGATTATGTACAAGCTGGACAAAAATGCAAACAAAAACAAATAGCAAAAAGCAAGAAAGCAGACTTAGCTTAATCTAGCAGGAACCAGGATCAGTAGACAAGAGCACAACAGATTAGCTCTGATTACAACGTTGCCAGGCATTGAACTGAAGGTCCAGGGAGCTTATATAGCAACACCCCTGACCTAACGACCCAGGTGAGCATACAAGGGATGGCAGACATTCCCAGAGTCAAATCACTAGTAACCACTAGAGGGAGCCAAAAAGGTAAATTCACAACAGAGTAGTGGGGATGATAAAGGTATCCTCCCCAAGATCCCTGACATATTGTTGGGATCCGTGACATATTTTTGGCAGCATGGGGTGAACCGTGACAACTATTATTGTGGATTGGATATCCATAGAATATAAACCAGTATATTAACCCCTTAAGCCCCGAGGGTGGTTTGCACGTTAATGACCGGGCCAATTTTTACAATTCTGACCACTGTCCCTTTATGAGGTTATAACTCTGGAACGCTTCAACGGATCTTGGCAATTCTGACAATGTTTTCTCGTGACATATTGTACTTCATGATAGTGGTAACATTTATTTGATATAAATTGCGTTTATTTGTAAAAAAATGGAAATTTGGCCAAAATTTTTTAAATTTCACAATTTTCCAACTTTGAATTTTTATGCCCTTAAATCACAGAGACATGTCACGCAAAATACTTAATAAGTAACATTTCCCACATGTCTATTTTACATCAGCACAATTTTGGAACCAAAAATTTTTTTTTGTTAGGGAGTTATAAGGGTTAAAAGTTGACCAGCAATTTCTCATTTTTACAACACCATTTTTTTTTAGGGACCACATCTCATTTGAAGTCATTTTGAGGGGTCTATACGATAGAAAATACCCAAGTGTGACACCATTCTAAAAACTGCACCCCTCAAGGTGCTCAAGACCACATTCAAGAAGTTTATTAACCCTTCAGGTGTTTCACAGGAATTTTTTGAATGTTTAAATAAAAATAAACATTTTACTTTTTTTCACACAAAATTTATTTCAGCTCCAATTTGTCTTATTTTACCAAGGGTAACAGGAGAAAATGGACCCCAAAAGTTGTACAATTTGTCCTGAGTATGCTGATACCCCATATGTGGGGGTAAACCACTGTTTGGGCGCATGGCAGAGCTCGGAAGGAAAGGAGCGCCATTTTACTTTTCAATGCAAAATTGACTGGAATTGAGATGGGACGCCATGTTGCGTTTGGAGAGCCCCTGATGTGCCTAAACATTGAAACCCCCCACAAGTGACACCATTTTGGAAAGTAGACCCCCTAAGGAACTTATCTAGATCATCTGATGATCGCTGCTATGTAGCTGAGCCGATCGAGTTGTGCCAGCTTCTAGCCTCCCATGGAAGCTATTGAAGCATGGCAAAAGTAAAAAAAAAAAAGAAAAGTTAAATAAAATGTGAAAAAAAGTAAAAAAAATATAAAAGTTTAAATCACCCCCCTTTCGCCCCATTCAAAATAAATCAATATAAAAAAAATCAAACCTACACATATTTGGTATCGCCACGTTCAGAATCGCCCAATCTATCAATAAAAAAAAGGATTAACCTGATCGCTAAACAGTGTAGCGAGAAAAAAATTTGAAACGCCAGAATTATGTTTTTTTTGGTCGCCACGACATTGCATTAAGATGCAATAATGGGCGATCAAAAGAACGTATCTGCACCAAAATGGTATCATTAAAACACCAGCTCGGCATGCAAAAAAAAAGCCCTTACCTGACCCCAGATCATGAAAAATGGAGATGCTACGGGTATCGGAAAATGGCGCTTTTTTTCTTTTTTTTTTTTTTTTTAGCAAAGTTTGGAATTTTTTTTCACCACTTAGATAAAAGAGAACCTAGACATGTTAGGTGTCAATGAACTTGTAATGACCTGGAAAATCATAATGGCAGGTCAGTCTTAGCATTTAGTGAACCTAGCAAAAAAGCCAAGCAAAAAACAAGTGTGGGATTGCACTTTTTTTGCAATTTCACTGCACTTGGAATTTTTTTCCCGTTTTCTAGTACACGACATGCTAAAACCAATGATGTCGTTCAATAAAAAATAAGCCCTCACATGGCCATATTGACGGAAAAATAAAAAAGTTATGGTTCTGGGAAGGAGGGGAGCGAAAAATGAACACGGAAAAACGGAAAATCCCAAGGTCATGAAGGGGTTAATAGTTCTGTTCCTTGTGTTCTGTAAACTACACCTCAAAGCCATAAGCTACTGTACAGTGTCCATTCGACTGAAACAGAGTGGTGGTGGTGGTGGCGAGTAGTCTGGAGTTATCAGAGCGTTTGCATTGGCCGTACCGGAGTGTGTACACATATTTCATGTGTTGGAATCCGGAGGTGTATATGCCGTACGCTCACTGTTAATTTTCCGATAGCCAGCCTAGTGGTGCGAACAGGCTGCGGCCTTTTCCATTGATTGTCGGCCAATCGTGTAATTGCGCAGACTATATGAGGCAGCAGAGAGCGGTTTGTTCCAAAGATCACAGCGGGTGATACCCTTGACCTTCCTGGCCTGTGATATCAGGGATTTGTGGGATTAAGAAAGTCCTAACAAATATTGTATCCCTGACACATCTTGTACTTCTTGATAATGCTAGCATTTATTTGGTATGACGGGTTTATTTGTGAAAAAAACTGAAAATTGGCAAAAATTTTGAAACTTTTGCAATGTTTAAACTTTTAATTGTATACCCTTAAATTAGAGAGTTATGTCACACAAAATAAGTTAATAAATAACATTACCCACATGTCTTCTTTACATCAGCACAATTTTTGAAGCATCATTTGTTTTTGTTAGGAAGCTGTCAGGGTTAAAAGTTGACCATCCATTTCTCATTTTTCCAACAAAATTTACAAAACCATTACATTTGAAGTGATTTTTAGGGGTCTATATGACAGACAATAACCAAAAGTGTCACCATTCTAAAAACTGCACTCCTCTAGGTACTCAAAATCCAAGAAGTTTATTAACCATTTAGGTGCCTCACGGGAATTTTTGCAATGTGAAACGAAAAAATGAACATTTCAATTGTTTTCACAAAAATTTTACTTTAGACCCAATTTTTTTGCAAGGGTAACAGGAAAAAAATGGACCTCAAAATGTGTTGTGCAATTTATCCTGAGTATGCCAATATCCCAAATGTGGGGGAAAACCACTGTTTGGGTACACGGCAGAGCTCGGAATGGAAGTAGCGCCATTTGACTTTTGAATATAACATTTCCTGGAATAATTAGCATACACCAAGTTGCGTTTGGAAAACCCCAAATGTGCCTAAACAGTGGAAACCCCAAACAAGTTGCATCATTTTAGAAATATGATGTAGAAATACTTGGCACTCGTATAGGTGTGTTTAAGAACTTATTTAATGAGTGAATAATTTCCAGAAATTAAATAAGATGTTTCGGTCAATACCTAACCTTCATCAGTCATCTTGATAGAGGAGATCTGTGTGACGGACAGCGACGGATCCTGCGCCCATAGGCTTCCATTATAGCCAACGACAGACAGCGCAGGACCCGTCGCTGACCGATTTTCCGACGTGCAGAAAAAACATTCCTCTGAACATTTTCTCCTCCCGACGGACAGCAATTTTTTGATGGATGCAGTGCACGACGGATGAAACGTATGGCCATCCGTCAGAATCCGTCGCTAATACAAGTCTATGGGAAAAAACAGGATCCTGCAGAAAAATTTGCAGGATCCTGTTTTTTCAAAAATCGACGGATTTCGATGGGAGCTAAATTACAGAAGTGTGAAAGAGGCCTTAGCAGTGGATACTGCAGACTCCCACACAGCGTGCTGCCACACGGATCTCTTCTATCCAGATGACTGATGAAGGTCAGGTATTGACCAAAACGCATCATTTATTTCTGGAAATTCTTCACTCAATAAATAAGTTCTTGAACACACCTATACAAGTGCCAGGTATTTCTACATTACAGCTGACGGATTTGGTTATCCTACTTGTGCATCACCAGAATCCCAGAAGTGCCGTGTTTTCCTAATTATCTCAATTTAGAAACTAGACCCCACAGAGAACTTATCTCGTATAGTGAGCACCTTGAATCCCCAGGTGCTTCACAGAAGTTTATAATGTTGAGCCGTGAAAATAAAAAAACAAAAACAAAAAAAAACAAATTTTTCCCACAAGAATATTTTTTTAGCCCCAAATTTTGCACAAAGGTAACAGGAGAAATTGCACCATACAATTTGCTGTACAATTTCTCCTGAGTACGCCTATGCCCCATATGTGGGGAAAAACTACTGTTTGTGTGCACTGCAGGGCTCGGAAGGAGCGCCATTTGACATTTCTGAATACAACATTTGCTGGAACATGGCACGTTTGGAGAGCCTCTGATGTGCCTAAATGGTGGAAACTGCCCACAACAAGTGACAACATTTTGGAAATTAGACCACTCGGGGAACTTATCTAGATGTTTGGTGAGCACCTTGAACCCCCAGATGCATAGAAATACATGCAGCCACATGCTCCGGTCCCGAGTGCCAGCGGCAGTGCCGAGTATTGATGCGAGAGACTCGTGCGAGTTTCTCGCATTGCACTTCCAAGTGTGACCCCGGCCCTAACTTGCAAATTGACCCCATATCTGCATGTCAATAGTGTTTTTTGCTGAGAATAGGTTCCTTTTAAGCAGCCTGAAAATTAACTTTGCTTAATAAGAGGTGACTAAAAAAATAACTGCATGTGATCAAGTAATTTAGAGAAAATTTTCTGCTATATTTACACAAGTCTTGCCTCATCCTGAGTTGCTGACCTCTTTCGAAACAGCCAGCATAGTGTAACAAGATATGATGCATGTAATAGTAATGGCCCATGACAGATCCAAACAGAAGGAATCTTCTCATCGCATAACTGTGAAGGAAAAGAAAATAAGACTTAAAAGAGTGGAGATAGATGAAGGTCTCTTTATTTTCTATGCATCACCTTAAGAGAAATAATGGCACATATGATCTTCTGAGATACTACATGTCGAGTTCCCATAGGTACATCTCTTATCTGTGTGACACTGGACATTGTTACAAAATTTTTCTTATTAGTTTTCTGAGAGCGATATGCATAGAAATGTCTATAAATTCCATTTTCTCAGAACAATTTGATACTTCAGGTGCTTATTATTAGATGTGAACTATACACAAGTCATTGAGTACATACTGTACTTCAACAAATAGTTAACATGCCAAAAGTACAGTGTATCCCTTTCATGGAGCACGAATTTTCCCTTTGGAAGTAGGTGCAGAGTCAATCTCCAGTTATCTGAGAGATGAAAGTATCTTTATCCGAGAGCCAACCAAAAGATGTGGGAAACGTCCAAGAATGCCTGAGCTGTGATGTTTCCGTAACTCCAGAGTTTCGAGGCTCAGATGGGAACAACCATTCTAAGGGCCTTTATCTATAGGTGTGCAAAGAGCATCTCTCACTCTGTAGGGTCCACTATACAGTGTTTCATACACTGGAACAATTCCTGTAAAGTGCTGATTCACCTTGCAGAGATTTAGCTGCTAGGAGGTATTTTGGAAATGCTCAAAGATAGCATATTCATTTCAGAGCACCCCCTTAAAGTAAATTTCCAAATTCAGTATGCAACAGTTCCTGTTTTAGCTTTTTAAAGAGAACTAGTGTTGAGCGAGCATGATCGGTAATGCTCTGTGCTCGCCCAAGCATTGCAGTGCTAGCGATGCTCAGCGAGCACCGAGCATTTCCGGGATTGTTCAGCAGGAGTTTGGGTCACCGCCCTGCATGTTTTGGCGCAATTTAGAGCACCAATCAACATGCAGGGATTGTCTGCAATGCACTGTGATGCCACAGCCATGTTGGTTGTGGCATTACAGTGATTGGCTAGCGTCATCAGGTCTAGATCAGATCTGGCACCGCCTTGTGTAACGGCTGCGACCGCAGATGCGGCCGAGCCGACGCCTCCACCTTGGCCTGACCATGATGACATGGGCGAGCATCCCAAAAAGGAACACAATGTGGACCCACTGCACCACATAGAGTAACCTGGATCTATCCAGACTAGGGAAGGGCAGCGAGCAGGGTCTGTGGCAACTGAACATGTGAATAAGATATCGATATGCAGAACTAGATTACACCGCACAACTTCAGGTATGAAGAAACAAAGTTTACTTAAATGAAAGCACAGTACATAACAAAACAAAATGATGTCAGGATCCCGATTCCACACGTCTAGGAAGGGTACACGTCTCAGGATAACAGACGTATGTCTGTATGTGGCGTTGTTCACACAGGCAATGCAGAGCATCTGGTTTACAGCCTATTACTAACGCACATATAGGCGGGCCGCCCAGTGCCACAAAATGCATGCTGTGTGAATAGAGGCCAACAATTTACAGAGCCATCTTGGTCTGACCACACCCTGCAAGATAAAGTTAAAAAAAAACACATATCAATGTATGTAAGGTATTAGTTTATATTGGGGCCTCAATAAGTAAGCTGGCAACCCGCGTCAAGGGTCCTTACATTTTGCCAGTCCTAACGCTAAACATAGAATAAAAGCTCACAGACGCACAAAGAGGACATATCTTTTTGTGCACTAATGCCAAACAGCCAACACTGGATTGAAAGTGGTTGTTTCATCGGTATTTTTTGCACCTGTGTTTTTGCCATCATTAATCGTGTCCGCCGCACCCTGCTAGTGCATTTGTTTGGAGGCTTCAGCAGGTAAACATCTCTGCATTTTTCTCTGTGACTTTTTTCAATTTTTTGGAGGATTTGTAAGTTCTCTTTTTGTGTCGGTGAGCTTTTATTCTATGTTTAGCATTAGGACTGGCAAAATGTAAGGACCCTTGACGCGGGTTGCCAGCTTACGTATTGAGGCCCCAATATAAACTAATACCTTACATACATTGATATGTGTTTTTTTTGCACTTTATCTTGCAGGGTGCGGTCGGACCAAGATGGCTCTGTAAACTGTTGGCCTCTATTCACACAGCATGCATTTTGTGGCACTGGGCAGCCCGCATATATGTGCGTTATTAATAGGCTGTAAACCAGATGCTTTGCATTACCTGTGTGAACAACGCCACATACAGACTATTATGGCTTATCTTTTTGTGCACTAATGCCAGACAGCCAACACTGGATTGAAAATGGTTGTTTTATCAGTATTTTTTGCACCTGTGTTTTTGCCATCATTAATCGTGTCCGCCGCACGCTGCTAGTGCATTTGTTTGGAGGGTTCAGCAGGTAAACATCTCTGCATTTTTCTCTGTGACTTTTTTTCAATACATAGGACACATCCTGGACATCAGGACACAGGCAGGACATCAGGGGTCATCAGGACACAGGCTGGACACCTTGGACAGACGTCAGACGATGGCAGGAGTCATCACGGGTTGATGTAGTCCAGGGTCATCTGGCACTGGCATACTAGGATGGCCTCTCTCTCAGGCCTCAGGCATAGCACAGGCTCAGCAGGAGAACATCAGACACCGATCCCAGAAGGACGTCATCACAGGGTGGACCCCAAAGAACATCGAGTCACAGGCAAGGCATCAGGACATTGGACACAGGCAGGGGTGGTCATCAGGTTCCTAGCTACAGCCGTCAGGCTCCAGGCATCGGACCTAGGAAGGAACTCAAGCGTGAAGGTGCAAGCACCGCCGGGCTGAACCTGGGCTGGATGGGGTTAGCACCGCGTAGCAGGCTGAGCACAGCATAGTATAAGCTCAGTAAGAACACTGGACTCCATCTTTAAAAGATGAGCCCAGAAAGTTCAGTCACTGGGTACGGGGTGTCAGACACAAAAGGACTTCAGGAACATAACACATGACACAGTTCAGACAGGGTCAGGTACTGGATATGCAGCCTGCAGAATAGGCAGATCTGGGTACTCTCCCCCAGAACAGGCGGAAATACAAAACACAAACAGACTTGATATGCAGCCTCCAGGATAGGCGGATCTGGGCAATCTGCCCCCAGAACAGGTGGAAATACAAAACACAAACGGACTGGATATGCAGCCTCCAGGATAGGCGGATTTGGGTACTCTGCCCCCAGAACCAGTCGGAAAAACAAGACACAAATGAATCTGGGTATTCTGCCCCCAGAGCAGGCGGGATCTGGGTACTCTGCCCCCAGACCAGGCAGAAGACAGGTATCAGCTCTCCCAGAACAGACTGCAGACAGAATGGGAGCTGGATACCACACACAAGGCTAGACTCAGAAACACAACGCAATGCTCTGTCCCTGCCTAACAGGAAAGGGAGAGTTTATATAGGAGCTACCCCTCAGCAATAGGCTGAGGGAGCAACACGGGTGCACACTCAAACCCTAATAAAAGCAGGGTAGGTGTGGCCGCGACTGCTAGCCTGAACACTGGAAAGTCATGCACCAGCTGCAAAGGACCTCGCAACCCACGGACAGCTTCCACAGTGGCAGCCAGGGACCGCACATGCGGGTGGTCATGCAGCAAGGCAAAGACATCACAGCACATGTACAGCTATGCAGTGGCACAGGAAACTGAGCAACATCCATACAGGTAACAGACAACAGTATCCCTGTACATTAGGGGGGAGAGGAGAAAGGGTTAAAGCAGAGACATGCAGAGAAATGCCGAAGTGTCAAGGTATAAACCCACTGGGGTTACACCTTGCTTGGCACAGTCAGCTCCAGACTCAGGCAGTGTAGCAAGGGTTTCTGCTGAGATAGGGAGAGATTTGTTATTTTGTTAGAGTGGGTACACCACTGTTGAATCAACATATCCAGCTAAACCAACAGTCCTTCTAAGGACTAATTATGGGGTATATATATATATATATATATATATATATATATATCAGTGCTAGGTAGGCAGGCAGTGTATGTGGCTATATATATATATCAGTTCTAGGAATGCAGGCAGTGTGTGTGAGTATATAGATATCAGTGCTAGGTAGGCTGGCATTGTATGTGGCATACTAAATTGCATACAACAATAGGGTCCATTCTATTACTGTCTGTTGCTGCTGCCTATTATAGATATTGACCGTATATACATAGCCCCAGGTATCAGTGGGCAGGAATAATTTGTTTTTGCATCTTAATCCTGATTTTTTTTATTTAAAAGCAATCCAGATCACACTTTTTGTTTTGTTTTTCCTTTTGCTTGTTGGCATTTTTTAATACAGCCAGATTTTTTCATAGTACAGTGCTAAAATACAGCTATTTTAAACAGGGGTTTGGCCGTCACACTGATCACATCTGAGTGCGCCTAAAATTCTGCCATTTTTGTAGTAGTGTGAACATTGTTTGGAGTGTCTTAGGGTATGTGTCCACGTTCAGGATTGCATCAGGATTTGGTCAGGATTTTCCATCAGTATTTGTAAGCCAAAACCAGGAGTGGAACAATTAGAGGAAAAGTATAATAGAAACATATGCTCCGCTTTTGCATTTATCACCCACTCCTGGTTTTGGCTTACAAATACTGATGTAAAATCCTGACCAAATCCTGATGCAATCCTGAACGTGGACACATACCCTAATACAAGTTCTTGACACCAGTTTGCTTAAAAAAAAAAATTATCTGCAGGCCAGATATTTTAGACTGTGTTTTGTCCGCCACACAGATCGCCTATCATTGTGCTAAAAATTGTGGCATTTCAGGCCTCCATTGAATTTTGTTTGCTGTTTCTTAGCCTAGTTATTGACACTATTTTGCTGCTAAAAAAAAGACAAAAAAAAAACAGGCCATATACTTTAAAGTGGGGTATCTACATCACAGGCATCACATAACATTGCGCTCAAAATAATGCCATTTCAGCCCTCCATTTTTTTTGTTGTGTCTTAGCCTACTTATTCACACTCTTTTGCTGTTTTTTTTTTAAAAAATACAGGCCAGATTATGAGGCGGGGTACTTTCAGGAGGAGTGCAAAGTTTTGGAGGATGCTGAGGGAGTACCTTGCTGACCGTACCAACGTCCTGCGTCATTCCTCAGTGCCTTATAATTATTGGGTCTCAAAGCTGGACATGTGGCATGAACTGGTTCTCTATGCCTTGGAGGTCCTGGCCTGCCCTGCCACTAGCGTTTTAGTAACATAGTAACATAGTTATTAAGGTTGAAGGAAGACTTTACGTCCATCTAGTTCAACCCATAGCCTAACCTAACATGCCCTAACATGTTGATCCAGAGGAAGGCAAAAAAAACCCATGTGGCAAAGAGTAAGCTCCACATTGGGAAAAAAATTCCTTCCCAACTCCACATACGGCAATCAGACTAGTTCCTTCGATCATCATGGAATCTATTATATATAACCTGTAACATTATACTTTTCAAGAAAGGTATCCAGTCCCCTCTTAAATTTAAGTAATTAATTACTCATTACAACATCATACGGCAGAGAGTTCCATAGTCTCACTGCTCTTACAGTAAAGAATCCGCATCTGTTATTATGCTTAAACCTTCTTTCCTCCAGATGTAGAGGATGCCCCCTTGTCCCTGTGTCAGGTCTATGATTATTCGTTTTTCCAAACTAAATAGCCCCAAGTGTAATAATCTATCTTGGTATTGCAGACCCCCCAGAGTGCGTTTTTAGTGCCGCTGGTGGAATTATAACTGATAAGCATATCCGCCTGTCAACTGAAAATGCTGACAGGCTGACTCTTATAAAAATGAAAAAAGGGCTGGATTGGGCCAGACTTCTGTACACCACTGCATGATAACAGCGAAACATAACCACTTTTTGGAAGTGCATTAGAGCAGCAAGGTGGCTTGTTGTTGAAGGGAAATAGAGGAAAAAAAAAATTTTTAAATCTTCAGCATAGCGAGTGTGAGCGAGCTGAGTGTGACCTGAGCATAAGTGTGGACGGCGGTAAGTGTGACTTGTGACTCAGTGAAGAGGTATTTGGAAGGCCGTTAACAAATACCTGTGTGAATTTGTGTGAGTTGTTGAATTGGGAGTAGCTATATTCACAAGGGGTTAACTTAGGGTGGGCGGTCATAATCAAGGGTTTATAAGAGGCAGCTGTTTGGGGCTCAAGTCCTTTTTGGCATTGCATTAGAACAGCAAGGTGGCTTGTTGTTGAAGGGAAATAGAGGAAAAAAAAAAAATCTTTAAATCTTCAGCATAGCGAGTGTGAGCGAGCTGAGTGTGACCTGAGCATAAGTGTGGACGGCGGTAAGTGTGACTTGTGACTCAGTGAAGAGGTATTTGGAAGGCCGTTAACAAATACCTGTGTGAATTTGTGTGAGTTGTTGAATTGGGAGTAGCTATATTCACAAGGGGTTAACTTAGGGTGGGCGGTCATAATTAAGGGTTTATAAGGGGCAGCTGTCTGGGGCTCAAGTCCTTTTTGGAAGTGCATTAGAACAGCAAGGTGGCTTGTTGTTGAAGGGAAATAGAGGAAAAAAAAAAATCTTTAAATCTTCAGCATAGCGAGTGTGAGCGAGCTGAGTGTGACCTGAGCGTAAGTGTGGACAGCGGTAAGTGTGACTTGTGACTCAGTGAAGAGGTATTTGGAAGGCCTTTAACAAATACCTGTGTGAATTTGTGTGAGTTGTTGAATTGGGAGTAGCTATATTCACAAGGGGTTAACTTAGGGTGGGCGGTCATAATCAAGGGTTTATAAGGGGCAGCTGTTTGGGGCTCAAGTCCTTTTTGGAAGTGCATTAGAACAGCAAGGTGGCTTGTTGTTGAAGGGAAATAGAGGAAAAAAAAAAATCTTTAAATCTTCAGCATAGCGAGTGTGAGCGAGCTGAGTGTGACCTGAGTGTAAGTGTGGACGGCGGTAAGTGTGACTTGTGACTCAGTGAAGAGGTATTTGGAAGGCCTTTAACAAATACCTGTGTGAATTTGTGTGAGTTGTTGAATTGGGAGTAGCTATATTCACAAGGGGTTAACTTAGGGTGGGCGGTCATAATCAAGGGTTTATAAGGGGCAGCTGT
Source organism: Ranitomeya variabilis (assembly GCF_051348905.1). Classification (NCBI taxonomy): domain Eukaryota; kingdom Metazoa; phylum Chordata; class Amphibia; order Anura; family Dendrobatidae; genus Ranitomeya; species Ranitomeya variabilis. The sequence goes on along the minus strand of NC_135232.1, from coordinate 817,963,559 downwards.
TTGGGGCTCAAGTCCTTTTTGGAAGTGCATCTGAACAGCAAGGTGGCTTGTTGTTGAAGGGAAATAGAGGAAAAAAAAAAAATCTTTAAATCTTCAGCATAGCGAGTGTGAGCGAGCTGAGTGTAACCTGAGCGTAAGTGTGGACGGCGGTAAGTGTGACTTGTGACTCAGTGACTTTGGAATCAGGGAGTTTCCAAGGGAGGAATTGCTGTTCCAAGTGTTAATTAATACTTTGTATTTATTTTTATTTAACGTTTCTGTCTGGTGCAATCCCCATTAGGAAATGTGCTCCACAATTGTTAATGCCATCCAGTGCACATCTTGCCACATGTATGCAGTCCTTGATCAGCCGGTCGAGGGTGCATACTGCTGTGCGAGATGTGAGCACGTTGTGCATTTGGAAACCCAGATACTGGATCTAAATGTGCAGCTGGCAACACTGAGATCCATAGACAATATGGAGAGGAGTCTTCTGCTCACAGAGCAGACGCTCAATGGGATAGATGAGGAGGGGGATGGTAGGATGGAGCTGCAGGACAGTGAGGCAGTTAGCTGGGTGACAGTTAGGAAGCGGGGTAGAGGGAAGAGTGCCAGGGAGGCTAGTCCTGATCTTTCACACCCCAATAAATTTGCTAAGTTGGCAGATGAGGGGGGTGCCAGTACAGGGGTAGCACTGCTGCAGCCAGGCATGTCCTCTGAATGCCGGAGGAGTGACTGCTCCAGTAAGGAGGGAAATAGGAGAGCAGGGCAGGCCAGACAGGTGCTGGTAGTGGGGGACTCAATTATTAGGGGAACAGATAGGGCAATCTGTCACAAAGACAGGGATCGTCGAACGGTGTGCTGCCTACCTGGCGCTCGAGTCCGACACATCGCTGATCGGGTGGACAGATTACTGGGAGGGGCTGGTGAGGACCCAGCGGTCATGGTGCACATTGGCACAAATGACAAAGTTAGAGGTAGGTGGAAGGTCTTTAAAGATGATTTCAGGGAATTAGGCTGCAAGCTGAAAGCAAGGACCTCCAACGTGGTATTTTCTGAAATACTGCCTGTACCACGTGCCACGCCAGAGAGGCAACGGGAGATTAGGGAGGTTAATAAGTGGCTCAAGAATTGGTGTAGGAAGGAGGGGTTTGGGTTCCTGCAGAACTGGGCCGACTTCTCAGTTGGCTACAGGCTCTACGCTAGGGATGGGCTGCACCTCAATGGGGAAGGTGCAGCTGTGCTGGGGGAGAAAATGGTTAGAAGGTTAGAGGAGTGTTTAAACTAGGGAATGGGGGGCAGGGTATTCATTTTATAGGTGGGGAAGATAGTGCAGATAGAGACCTGGGCACAAATAAGGAGGTTGGGGGTGGCGGAGGCATGGGGGGTGGGGTTAGAACAGTTAGTAATTTAAGAAAGAATAGAGGTACAGAGAGGAACATCAAGTGCATGTATACTAATGCCAGAAGCCTCGCCAACAAAATGGACGAATTAGAACTAATGTTGTTGGAACATAATTATGACATGGTGGGGATATCTGAAACATGGCTGGATGAGAGCCATGACTGGGCTGTTAACTTGCAGGGCTATAGCCTTTTCAGAAATGACCGTACAGATAAGCGAGGGGGTGGGGTGTGTCTGTTTGTAAAATCGACCTTAAAACCCATCCTGCGTGATAATATAGGTGAATCTAATGAAAATGTAGAGTCCCTGTGGGTGGAGATAAGGGGAGGGGGAAAAAATAATAAATTACTGATAGGGGTTTGTTATAAATCTCCAAAAATAATGGAAGCAATGGAGAATATCCTTGTAAAGCAAATAGATGAAGCTGCGACTCAAGGAGAAGTCATTATTATGGGGGACTTCAACTACCCTGAAATAGATTGGGGAACAGAAACCTGCAGTTCCAGTAAAGGTAATCGGATTTTGACAACTATGAGAGACAATTACCTTTCACAACTGGTTCAGGACCCAACAAGAAGGGGGGCACTGCTAGACCTAATATTAACCAACAGGCCAGACCGCATATCAAATATAAGGGTTGGGGGTCACTTCGGGAATAGTGATCACAAAATAATAAGTTTTCATGTCTCCTTTAATAAGATGTGTAGTAGAGGGGTGACAAGGACACTAAACTTCAGGAGGGCAAATTTCCAACGGATGAGAGAGGATCTTGGTGCAATTAACTGGGACGATATCCTGAGACATAAAAGTACACAAAGAAAATGGGAGACATTTATTAGCATCCTGGATAGGACCTGTGCACAGTATATACCGTATGGGAATAAACATACTAGAAATAGGAGGAAACCAATATGGCTAAATAGAGCTCTAAGGGGCGCAATAAGGGACAAAAAGAAAGCATTTAGAGAATTAAAGGAAGTAGGTAGTGAGGAGGCATTAAATAAATACAAAAAATTAAATAAATTATGTAAAAAGCAAATCAAGGCAGCAAAGATTGAGACAGAGAGACTCATTGCTAGAGGGAGCAAAAATAACCCCAAAATATTCTTTAACTACATAAATAGTAAGAAACTAAAAAATGATAGTGTTGGCCCCCTTAAAAATAGTCTGGGTGAAATGGTGGATGAGGATGAGGAAAAAGCCAATATGCTAAATGACTTTAGTTTTTAATCATCAGTATTTACAAAAGAAAATCCCATGGCAGCCAATATGACTAGTGATAACAATTCCCAATTTAATGTTACCTGCTTAACCCAGCAGGAAGTACGGCGGCGTCTAAAAATCACAAAAATTGACAAATCTCCGGGCCCGGATGGGATACACCCCCGAGTACTGCAGGAATTAAGTACAGTCATTGATAGACCATTATTTTTAATCTTTAAAGAGTCCATAATAACAGGGTCTGTACCACAGGACTGGCGTATAGCAAATGTGGTGCCAATATTCAAAAAGGGGACAAAAACTGAACTCGGAAATTATAGGCCAGTAAGTTTAACCTCTACTGTGGGTAAAATCCTGGAGGGCATTCTAAGGGATGCTATACTGGAGTATCTGAAGAGGAATAACCTCATGACCCAGTATCAGCACGGGTTTACTAGGGACCGATCATGTCAGACTAATTTGATCAGCTTCTATGAAGAGGTAAGTTCCGGTCTGGACCAAGGGAACCCAGTAGATGTAGTGTATATGGACTTTTCAAAAGCTTTTGATACGGTGCCACACAAAAGGTTGATACATAAAATGAGAATAATGGGGATAGGGGAAAATATGTGCAAGTGGGTTGAGAGTTGGCTCAGGGATAGGAAACAAAGGGTGGTTATTAATGGAGCACACTCGGACTGGGTCACGGTTAGTAGTGGGGTACCACAGGGGTCAGTATTGGGCCCTCTTCTTTTTAACATATTTATTAATGACCTTGTAGGGGGCATTCAGAGTAGAATTTCAATATTTGCAGATGACACTAAACTCTGCAGGGTAATCAATACAGGGGAGGACAATTTTATATTACAGGCTGATTTATGTAAACTAGAAGCTTGGGCTGATAAATGGCAAATGAGCTTTAATGGGGATAAATGTAAGGTCATGCACTTGGGTAGAAGTAATAAGATGTATAACTATGTGCTTAATTCTAAAACTCTGGGCAAAACCGTCAATGAAAAAGACCTGGGTGTATGGGTGGATGACAAACTCATATTCAGTGGCCAGTGTCAGGCAGCTGCTACAAAGGCAAATAAAATAATGGGATGCATTAAAAGAGGCATAGATGCTCATGAGGAGAACATAATTTTACCTCTATACAAGTCACTAGTGCGACCACACTTAGAATACTGTGCACAGTTCTGGTCTCCGGTGTATAAGAAAGACATAGCTGAACTGGAGCGGGTGCAGAGAAGAGCGACCAAGGTTATTAGAGGACTGGGGGGTCTGCCATACCAAGATAGGTTATTACACTTGGGGCTATTTAGTTTGGAAAAACGAAGACTAAGGGGTGATCTTATGTTAATGTATAAATATATGAGGGGACAGTACAAAGACCTTTCTGCTGATCTTTTTAATCATAGACCGGTGACAGGGACAAGGGGGCATCCTCTACGTCTGGAGGAAAAAAGGTTTAAGCATAATAACAGACGCGGATTCTTTACTGTAAGAGCAGTGAGACTATGGAACTCTCTGCCGTATGATGTTGTAATGAGTGACTCATTGCTTCAATTTAAGAGGGGACTGGATACCTTTCTGGAAAAGTATAATATTACAGGGTATATATATTAGATTCCTTGATAAGGCGTTGATCCAGGGAACTAGTCTGATTGCCGTATGTGGGGTCTGGAAGGAATTTTTTTCCCCATGATGGAGCTTACTCTTACCACATGGGTTTTTTTTGCCTTCCCCTGGATCAACATGTTAGGGCATGCTAGGCTATGGGTTGAACTAGATGGACTTAAAGTCTTCCTTCAACCTTAATAACTATGTAACTATTAGTGTTGAGCATTCCGATACCGCAAGTATCGGGCATCGGCCGATACTTGCGGGTATCGGAATTCCGATACCGAGATCCGATACTTTTGTGGTATCGGGTATCGGTATCGAAACAACATTAATGTGTAAAAGAAAGAATTAAAATAAAAAATATTGCTATACTCACCTCTCCGACGCAGCCTGCACCTTACCGAGGGAACCGGCAGCGTTGTTTGCTTAAAATTCGCGCTTTAACTTCCTTAAGTGAAGTCCCGGCTTGTGATTGGTCGCGCGCCGCCCATGTGGCCGCGACGCGACCAATCACAGCAAGCCGTGACGTAATTTCAGGTCCTTCAGGATTTAAAAATTACGTTCCGGCGTTGTGATTGGTCGCGTCGCGGTCACATGGGCGACGCGACCAATCACAAGCCGTGACGTCACGGGAGGCAGGAGACGCGCGCATTTTAAAATGCGCGCGTGTAAAGCCTCCCGTGACGTCACGGCTTGTGATTGGTCGCGTCGCCCATGTGACCGCGACGCGACCAATCACAACGCCGGAACGTAATTTTAAAATCCTGAAGGACCTGAAATTACGTAACGGCTTGCTGTGATTGGTTGCGTCGCGGCCACATGGGCGACGCGACCAATCACAAGCCGTGACGTCACGGGAGGCTGGACACGCGCGCATTTTAAAATACGCGCGTCTCCTTCCTCCCGTGACGTCACGGCTTGTGATTGGTCGCGTCGCCCATGTGACCGCGACGCGACCAATCACAACGCCGGAACGTAATTTTAAAATCCTGAAGGACCTGAAATTACGTCACGGCTTGCTGTGATTGGTCGCTTCGCGGCCACATGTGCGGCGCGCGACCAATCACAAGCCGGGACTTCACTTGAGGAAGTTAAAGCGCGAATTTTAAGCAAACAACGCTGCCGGTTCCCTCGGTAAGGTGCAGGCTGCGTCGGAGAGGTGAGTATAGCAATATTTTTTATTTTAATTCTTTATTTTACACATTAATATGGTTCCCAGGGCCTGAAGGAGAGTTTCCTCTCCTTCAGACCCTGGAAACCATCAGGAATACCGTCCGATACATGAGTCCCATTGACTTGTATTGGTATCGGGTATCGGTATCGGATTAGATCCGATACTTTGCCGGTATCGGCCGATACTTTCCGATACTGATACTTTCAAGTATCGGACGGTATCGCTCAACACTAGTAACTATGTAACTATGTAACAAATCCAGTGTCTTTTTTGGGGAGGTATATTCTCATGCACCTCTTCACACCCACACATGGGTATACACTTCCTGATTTTGGCTACTTGCTGCTCCTGCTCCTTCTCCTCATCATCAACCACCACTAGGTCACCAGGGTTAACGTATTCCATGATGCCAAAGCCATGTTATTGTGGGCAAGGGTGTTTATGATGCCTGTAAAAAAAAAAAATGGTTGTAAAACAGAACTTGGAACTCAACTTTCAGTAATATGTTGTGAAAAACTTTAATCAAATCCAAAAGTAGTACAACAAATGTTTCGATCAATCTCTGACCTTCCTCAGCGTACTAAAAATAATACAGATATCCACGCATTAAACATATATAAAGCAAACGAAAAAGATAAAATAAATAACATATGATATAGTCAAAGTATACACATGTTAGAGTATAAGTGGTAATGAGGAATACAGGACCTACCCGACTGCTGGGAAAATAAAGTATTGAAGTGGACAGATGTTATACGAGTATATGCAGGCTTGTAATGGTCCTGCTCGGCAAGTAATTATCTTAAAGACAAGAAGATCACGCTGTTATGCATGTACAGTGGAGTAATAGAAAAGGAAAAAGATAAAATATAACCTAGCCTGGAATAATAATGTGAGGGGTATATGTTTTGGGTTTTGTGGGTGACCTGTATGGCCTAGAATAGATTGCAGATTTAGCGTATAGAATAGTGCACACAGATTAAAAGTGCAGCTGTGTAGGTAACTGAAATAAGAAACTACCTACCCCTTAAGCGCTAGGGTGTGGTGATAGCTGGATCCAGTATCCACCGGTGATCCTATGAGTGTCTAAAAGTATGGAACCACTCATCAATAATGGCAGCTAGTAGTCAAATAAATGAATAACTAAATCAAATATACTCTAACATGTATATACTGTACTTTGATTATATCATATGTTATTTATTTTATCGTTTTCGTTTGCTTTATATATTGTGGTGCAGTGACCAATCTTACAGCCAGGGGGCGCTGTGTCTGCGCTGCAGGATGCGCTTGGATGTATAACTGTGGTGGTGAGAGAAAGACCGGCAGGATTATAAATGGCCGGTATGTGTGTCGCAGAGGAGGACACTCTGCGCTGTCAGTCTAAAGTTATGTTGTGCTGCAGGGCCGGACTGGCCATCTGGCAATTCTGGCAAATGCCAGAAGGGCCTGTCTGGTCATGGGCTGCCTTGTCTGCTATGTTGTTAACAGAATCGGTGTTCTCTAGACACCCATAGTGTTAAGAGTTATTAAGCACGAAGTTGCTGACTCCATCACTTACCCCAGCAGGCCACGGGTATCATTAGAAATATTGGTCTTGTAGAATATCTTCCTTTACTCCATCCAGGTAAATATTAGTAATATATCCCATCTGGTTCATGGGGACGGGGACAACATGGGCCTCTGTGATTTCAAATGCCAGGACTGAATTTCAGCCCCAGTCCGTACCTGTTGTGCTGGGACCTGTAGTCCCACATGTAAATGTGTAGTTCTAATGGGAGATTGGCAGGGCTAGTTATGTGTGATGGGCGGGACAAACTAGCCACACACACACCCACACTCCCACCCAGGGTAGTGGTTATAGGTATGTAATGTGACCAGGGTGTGGGTCACATGGTTCCTGTGTTTGGAGCTGAATGGTCCAAGTGCAAGGCCCTGGAAGCCTGTGTTGGAAGTCCTGGGGAATAAGATTCCTGAATAGTACATGGTTGGGTTTCGGCACTGAGTGGTCTGTGTGTTGGAGTCCCCTGGCAGTGGAGATGTCCTGGAAGCACCTGACAGACCTGTCGACCTGGACGGTCAGTGTTGGAGTCTCCTAGCAGTGGAGAGGTCCTGGAAGCACTGAGAGACCATCAACCTGGATGGTCAGTGTTGGAGTCTCCTGGGAGTGGAGACGTCCTGGAAGCACCTAGAGACCGTAGACCTGGATGGTCTGTGTTGAGGACCTGGGACTGACGTGAAGTCAGCGTGAGGAGTGAAACTCCTGAAAGGTAATCCTGGACAAGGGGATTGTAATATATGGCAGAGAAGTTTATCTGCTGCATGAACAGACTGGTGGTCATGATAAGTTCATGGATATAATGAAATAGACTGTGTGTCATGTGGTTTATGAAGTTTAATAAACCGGACTAGACTGTGTGTAATAATTATACGGGATAATTCAGGAGACTCTTTGCGTGGAACAAGACAACAGGACACAGTTTTATAAGTGGTAAAGTTTATATTATCACACGGTGATTCAAACAGGTGCAGAGAGAAACTCAAGTCCACAACACTAGGTGCAAATAATAAACGCAGCTTAACAGTCAATAGGAAACTTCAGAGGTAGATGCAAACAAACCGAAAGTCTACGAAGCACAGTTATTCTTGAGGAAACTTGACACGAATAGATCCTTGACTTAGTCCAGACACAGACAGATATGCTATAAGGCAGTTCAAATCATATCTTAGCTCAACCAGGGAGGCCTGGTTAATAGTCTCAGGTTTTGCAGAGCAGCAAACAGCTTACATGTCCAGCAAATGCAGATGGAAGTAACACGAGCAGAGGATGAAGGAGGATTACTGAACACCGGTGTATGCAGCAGGAACTCAGAGCAGAGTGGCAGGATCTCCAACACAGGTTCACAGGAGCAGGTGCAGGTGTAAGGCCAGGGAGTAATCAGGAGCTGGATGCAAAGCAGAATAATCTAGCACAGACTGAAGGCTGGGGTGGAGTTTATAGCTGGAAGACAAGTGCACATGAGACCAAAGACGCCATGTTGGAAAAGGGCAGTAATGCACAAAAGGTAAAAAATGTTCAGTGTCCTGACACTGTGTTTTGTAAGAAAACCGAGCCTGTATGCGTTATTCCTGTGCCAAGCGAGTGTCCCCCAAGACCCGAACGAAGGGAAACGCTACAATATGTTTAACTAGATGGTGGCCCGATTCTAACACATCGGTTACTCTAGAATATGTATGTAGTTTATTTATGAAGTTTTCAGAATAATGCAATTTATACACAGGATTCCGCCAGCCAGGCACGACCAATTAGTGAAGCATGGTTCAAATTCCGCGTCAATTCGCGGCCGGACTGCGCCAGTCGCTGGTTGTTCGCGGCCGGGTGTGACCAATCAGTGAAGCCAGGGCTTGCTCCAGGTTTTTGAGGGCCCCGGGCGAAAGAGTCTCAGTGGGCCCCCCTCTTTAACACATACTACGATTCATGATGCACAGATACAGCAGAGAAATATACCACAGCCAAGTAGCATATAACACAGCCCACATAGCATATAGCACAGCCATGTAGCATATAACACAGCCACGTAGCATATAGCACAGCCACGTAGTATATAGCACAGCCCACATAGTATATAGCACAGCCCATGTAGTATATAGCACAGCCCACGTAGTATAAAGCACAGCTCACGCAGTATATAGCACAGCCCACGCAGTGTATAACACAGCCCACGTAGTATATAGCACAGCCCACGCAGTGTATAACACAGCCCACGTAGTATATAGCACAGCCCACGTAGTATATGACACAAATCCACAGTGTATAACAGCCCACATAGTATATAGCACAGCCCACGCAGTGTATAGCACAGCCCATGCAGTGTATAGCACAGCCCACGCAGTGTATAACACTGCCCATGCAGTATATAGCACAGTCCACATAGTATATAACACAGCCACGTAGTATATAACACAGCCACGTAGTATATAGCACAGCCACGTAGTATATTGCCCAGCCATGTATATTGCACAGCTACGCAGTATATAGCACAGCCCACGTAGTATATAACACAGCCACGTAGTATATAGCACAGCTCACGTAGTATATAGCACAGCTCACGCAGTATATAACGCAGCCACGTAGTATATTGCTCAGCCACGTAATATATTGCACAGCTACATAGTATATAGCACAGCTCACATAGTATATAGCACAGCTCACGTAGTATATAGCACAGCCCACGCAGTATATAACACAGCCACGTAGTATATTGCCCAGCCACATAATATATTGCACAGCCCACGTAGTATATAGCACAGAGATGCAGTATATAACACATCTCACGCAGTATATAACACAGCACACGCAGTATATAACACAGCACACGTAGTTTTTAAAACAGCCCACGTAGTATATAGCAATGTGGGCACCATATCCCTGTTAAAAAAAGAATTAAAATAAAAAATAGTTATATACTCACCCGGATCCAGGCGAGGCATTTAGCGATGCTCAGGTCCCAAGAATGCATTGCGGTCTCGCGAGATGATGACATAGCGGTTTTGTGAGACCGCTACGTCATCATCTCGCGAGACCGCAATGCATGGCCCGGAGCGATGCGAGGAGCGAGAAAGGTGCCGGAAGGTGAGTATATAATGATTTTTTATTTTTTTATTATTTTTAACATTAGATCTTTTTACTATTGATGTTGCATAGGCACAGGTCACACAGGGTTAATAGCAGCGTTAATGGACTGCATTACACAGCGGCATAACGCGGTGTAACGCAGCCATTAACCCAGTGTGAGCGCTGACTAGAGGGGAGTATAGAGGGGGCACTGACAGAGAGTAGGAAGGGGCGAATTCGCGGCCGAAATGTGACCGTCGCTGATTGGTCGCGGCCTGCCGGCCGTGACCAGTCAGCAACACGGGATTTCCGTGACAGACAGACAAACAGACAGACAGACGTGACCCTTAGACGATTATATATATAGATGCATGGATATCTGTATTATTTTTAGTACGCTGAGGAAGGTCAGAGATTGACCGAAACGTTAGTTGTACTACTGGATTTGATTACAGTTTTTCACAACATATTACTGAAAAATGAGTACCAAGTTCTGTTTTACACTATTGTCACTGGTTTGGGACCCTGCTTGTGCACCACGCCAGTAGTGCCACGGTTTCTCTTTATTTCACGTAAAAAAAATGGTTGACACAGTAGCTTGATGCGTACTCCAGGGTGAAATGTTTGTCAGCCCATACACTTAGTGTATGGGCATTACAAGTATAGGAGACCCGCTCCTTTAAAATGGGAAAACATTTTTCGGAGGCCATCTGCCACGTCTCTTCCAAGGGCGATTGGAGTGCGTACAAATTTGGGGCAGGCCTTGTATTCACTTCATGGGCAAACTTTATGTAAGTTAACCCCTTCCCGACCCATGACGCCACATAGGCGTCATGAAAACCCGTGCCAATCCGACCCATGACGCCTATGTGGCGTCATGGAATGATCGCGTCCCTGCAGATCGGGTGAAGGGGTTAACTCCTATTTTACCCGATCTGCAGGGAGAGGGGGAGTGGTACTTCAGCCCAGGGGGGGTGGCTTCACCCCCCCGTGGCTACGATCGCTCTGATTGGCTGTTGAAAGTGAAACTGCCAATCAGAGCGATTTGTAATATTTCACCTAAAAAACTGGTGAAATATTACAATCCAGCCATGGCCGATGCTGCAATATCATCGGCCATGGCTGGAAACACTAATGTGACCCCCCCCCACCCCACCGATCGCCCCCCCAGTGCTCCGTTATAGGGTCCGGTCCCCTCCGTCCGCCTGCCGGCTCCCCCGTCCTGCTGTCCGCTCCCCCGTCCTCCTGCCCGCTCCCCCCCTGCTCCTATGTCACCCCCCTGTGCTCCGACGCCCCCCCCCGTGCCCCGATCTCCCCCCCCTTATACTTACCGAGGCTCCCGGTCCCCGTCCGCCTCCATCATGGGCGCCGCCATCTTCCAAAATGGCGGGCGCATGCTCAGTGCGCCCGCCGGCCGGCAGATTCATTAGAGGTACATTTTGATCGCTGTGGTAGGTTCTATCACAGCGATCAAAATAAAAAAATAATAAATAAACCCCCCCCCTTTATCACCCCCATAGGTAGGGACAATAATAAAATAAAGAAAATATTTTTTTTTCTTTTTCCACTAGGGTTAGGGTTAGAACTAGGGTTAGAACTAGGGGTAGGGTTAGGGGTAGGGTTAGGGTTACGGGTAGGGTTAGGGTTAGGGGTAGGGTTATGGCATGTGCACACAGAGCGGATCGGCCGCGGATCCGCAGCGGATCCGCAGCGGATCGGCCGCGGATCGGCAGCGGATCGGCAGCGGATCCGCCGCGGATCGGCCGCGGATCGGCCGCGGATCCGCAGCGGATCGGCAGCGGATCCGCCGCGGATCCACAGCGGATCGGCAGCGGATCTGCAGCGGATCCGCAGCGGATCCGCAGCGGATTGGCAGCGGATCCGCAGCGGATTGGCAGCGGATCCGCAGCGGATCGGCAGCGGATCGGCCGCGGATAGGCAGCGGATCGGCAGCGCATCCGCAGCGGATCGGCAGCGGATCGGCCGCGGATCGGCAGCGGATCCGCAGCGGATCGGCAGCGGATCCGCAGCGGATTGGCAGCGGATCCGCAGCGGATCGGCAGCGGATCCGCAGCGGATCGGCAGCGGATCGGCCGCGGATAGGCAGCGGATCGGCAGCGCATCCGCAGCGGATCGGCAGCGGATCGGCCGCGGATTGGCAGCGGATCCGCAGCGGATTGGCAGCGGATCCGCAGCGGATCGGCAGCGGATCCGCAGCGGATTGGCAGCGGATCCGCAGCGGATCGGCAGCGGATCCGCAGCGGATCCACAGCGGATCGGCCGCGGATCCGCAGCGGATCCGCAGCGGATTGGCCGCGGATCCGCAGCGGATCGGCAGCGGATCTGCAGCGGATCCGCAGCGGATCCGCAGCGGATTGGCAGCGGATCCGCAGCGGATTGGCAGCGGATCCGCAGCGGATCGGCAGCGGATCGGCCGCGGATAGGCAGCGGATCGGCAGCGCATCCGCAGCGGATCGGCAGCGGATCGGCCGCGGATTGGCAGCGGATCCGCAGCGGATCGGCAGCGGATCCGCAGCGGATCGGCAGCGGATCCGCAGCGGATTGGCAGCGGATCCGCAGCGGATCGGCAGCGGATCCGCAGCGGATCCACAGCGGATCGGCCGCGGATCCGCAGCGGATCCGCAGCGGATTGGCCGCGGATCCGCAGCGGATTGGCAGCGGATTGGCCGCGGATCCGCAGCGGATTGGCCGCTGCGAATTCGAAGCAGTTTTCCATCAGGTTTACAGTACCATGTACACCTAAGGAAAACCAAATCCGCTGTGCCCATGGTGCGGAAAATTCCGTGCAGAAACGCTGCGTTGTATTTTCCGCAGCATGTCAATTCTTTGTGCGGATTCCGCAGCGTTTTACACCTGTTCCTCAATAGGAATCCGCAGGTGAAATCTGCACAAAAAAACACTGGAAATCTGCTGTAAATCCGCAGGTAAAACGCAGTGCCTTTTACCTGCAGATTTTTCAAAAATCATGAGGAAAAATCTCACACGAATCCGCAACGTGGGCACATAGCCTTAGGGTTAGGGTTGGAATTAGAGTTAGGGTTGGAATTAGGGCTAGGGTTTGAAATAGGGTTAAGATTAGGCTTGTGGTTAGGGTTACGGATAGGGTTAGGGGTGTGTTGGGGTTACAGTTGTGGTTAGGGTTGGGATTAGGGTTACGGTTGGGATTAGGGTTAGGATTAGGGTTGGAATTAGGGTTACGGGTGTGTTGCGGTTAGGGTTGTGGTTAGGGGTGTGTTGGGGTTAAGGTTGTGATTAGGGTTATGGCTACAGTTGGGATTAGGATTAGGGGTGTGTTGGGGTTAGTGTTGAAGTTAGAATTGAGGGGTTTCCACTGTTTAGGCACATCAGGGGTCTCCAAACGCAACATGGCGCCACCATTGATTCCAGCCAATCTTGCGTTCAAAAAGTCAAATGGTGCTCCCGCCCTTCCAAGCCCCGACGTGCGCCCAAACAGTGGTTTACCCCCACATTTGGGGTACCAGCGTACTCAGGACAAACTGGGCAACAACTGCTGGGGTCTAATTTCTCCTGTTACCCTTGCAAAAATAAAAAATTACTTGCTAAAACATAATTTTTGAGGAAAGAACAATTATTTTTTATTTTCACGGCTCTGCGTTATAAACTTCTGTGAAGCACTTGGGGGTTGAAAGTGCTCACCACACATCTAGATAAGTTCCTTCGGGGGTCTAGTTTCCAAAATGGGGTCACTTGTGGGGTGTTTCTACTGTTTAGGTACATCAGGGGCTCTGCAAATGCAATGTGACGCCCGCAGACCATTCCATCAAAGTCTGCATTTCAAATGTCACGACTTCCCTTCCGAGCCCTGACGTGTGCCCAAACAGTGGTTTACCCCCACATATGGGGTATCAGCGTACTCACAACAAACTGGGCAACAAATATTGGGGTCCAAATTCTCCTGTTACCCTTGTGAAAATAAAAAATTGCTTGCTAAAACATCTTTTTTGAGGAAAGAAAAATGATTTTTTATTTTCACGGCTCTGCGTTGTAAACTTCTGTGAAGCACTTGGGGGTTGAACGTGCTCACCACACATCTAGATAAGTTCCTTGGGGGGTCTAGTTTCCAAAATGGGGTCACTTGTGGGGGGTTTCTACTGTTTAGGCATATCAGGGGCTCTGCAAACGCAACCTGACGCCCGCAGAGCATTCCATCAAAGTCTGCATTTCAAAACGTCACTACTTCCCTTCCGAACCCCGACGTGTGCCAAAACAGTGGTTTACCCCCACATATGGGGTATCAGCGTACTCACAACAAACTGGGCAACAAATATTGGGGTCCAAATTCTCCTGTTACCCTTGTGAAAATAAAAAATTGCTTGCTAAAACATCTTTTTTGAGGAAAGAAAAATGATTTTTTATTTTCACGGCTCTGCGTTGTAAACTTCTGTGAAGCACATGGGGGTTGAACGTGCTCACCACACATCTAGATAAGTTCCTTGGGGGGTCTAGTTTCCAAAATGGGGTCACTTGTGGGGGGTTTCTACTGTTTAGGCATATCAGGGGCTCTGCAAACGCAACCTGACGCCCGCAGAGCATTCCATCAAAGTCTGCATTTCAAAACGTCACTACTTCCCTTCCGAACCCTGACGTGTGCCAAAACAGTGGTTTACCCCCACATATGGGGTATCAGCGTACTCAGGAGAAACTGGACAACAACTTTTGGGGTCCAATTTCTCCTGTTACCCTTGGGAAAATAAAAAATTGTGGGCTAAAAAATCATTTTTGAGAAAAGAAAAATTATTTTTTATTTTCATGGCTCTGCGTTATAAACTTCTGTGAAGCACTTGGGGGTTCAAAGTGCTCACCACACATCTAGATTAGTTCCTTGGGAGGTCTAGTTTCCAAAATGGGGTCACTTGTGCGGGAGCTCCAATGTTTAGGCACACAGGGGCTCTCCAAACGCGACATGGTGTCCGCTAATGATTGGAGCTAATTTTCCATTCAAAAAGCCAAATGGCGTGCCTTCCCTTCCGAGCCCTGCCGTGCGCCCAAACAGTGGTTTACCCCCACATATGGGGTATCATCGTACTCAGAACAAACTGGACAAAAACATTTGGGGTCCAATTTCTCCTATTACCCTTGGGAAAATAAAAAATTCTGGGCTAAAAATCATTTTTGAGGAAAGAAAAATTATTTTTTTATTTTCACGGCTCTGCGTTATAAACTTCTGTGAAGCACCTGGGGGTTATAAGTGCTCACTATGCATCTAGATAAGTTTCTTGGGGGGTCTAGTTTCCAAAATGGGGTCACTTGTAGGGGAGCTCCAATGTTTAGGCACACAGGGGCTCTCCAAACGCGACATGGTGTCCGCTAACGATTGGAGCTAATTTTCCATTCAAAAAGTCAAATGGCACGCCTCCCCTTCCGAGCCTTGCTGTGCACCCAAACAGTGGTTTACCCCCACATATGAGGTATCGGCATACTCAGGAGAAATTGCCCAACAAATTTTAGGATCCATTTTATCCTGTTGCCCATGTGAAAATGAAAGAATTGAGGCTAAAAGAAATTTTGTGTGAAAAAAAAGTACTTTTTCATTTTTGCGGATCAATTTGTGAAGCACCTGGGGGTTTAAAGTGCTCACTATGCCTCTGGATGAGTTCCTTGGGGGGTCTAGTTTCCAAAATGGGGTCACTTGTGGAGGAGCTCCAATGTTTAGGCACACAGGAGCTTTCCAAACGCGACATGGTGTCCGCTAACGATGGAGATAATTTTCCATTCAAAAAGTCAAATGGCGCTCCTTCCCTTCCGAGCCTTACCATGTGCCCAAACAGTGGTTTACCCCCACATGTGAGGTATTGGTGTACTCAGGAGAAATTGCCCAACAAAATTTAGGATCCATTTTATCCTGTTGCCCATGTGAAAATGAAAAAATTGAGGCTAAAATAATTTTTTTGTGAAAAAAAAGTACTTTTTCATTTTTACGGATCAATTTGTGAAGCACCTGGGGGTTTAAAGTGCTCACTATGCTTCTAGATAAGTTCCTTGGGGGGTCTAGTTTCCAAAATGTGGTCACTTGTGGGGGAGCTCCAATGTTTAGGCACACGGGGGCTCTCCAAACGCGACATGGTGTCCGCTAAAGATTGGAGCCAATTTTTCATTAAAAAAGTCAAATGGCGCTCCTTCCCTTCCGAGCCCTGCCGTGCGCCCAAACAGTGGTTTACCCCCACATATGAGGTATCAGCGTACTCAGGACAAATTGGACAACAACGTCCCTGGTCCAGTTTCTCCTTTTACCCTTGGGAAAATAAAAAAATTGTTGCTAAAAGATCATTTTTGTGACTAAAAAGTTAAATGTTCATTTTTTACTTCCATGTTGCTTCTGCTGCTGTGAAACACCTGAAGGGTTAATAAACTTCTTGAATGTGGTTTTGAGCACCTTGAGGGGTGCAGTTTTTAGAATGGTGTCACTTTTGGGTATTTTCAGCCATATAGAACCCTCAAAATGACTTCAAATGTGAGGTGGTCCCTAAAAAAAATGGTTTTGTAAATTTTGTTGTAAAAATGAGAAATCACTGGTCAAATTTTAACCCTTATAACTTCCTAGCAAAAAAAAAAATTGTTTCCAAAATTGTGCTGATGTAAAGTAGACATGTGGGAAACGTTATTTATTAACTATTTTGTGTCACATAACTCTCTGGTTTAACAGAATAAAAATTCAAAATGTGAAAATTGCGAAATTTTCAAATTTTTTGCCACATTTCCGTTTTTTTCACAAATAAACTCAAAAATTATCGACCTAAATTTACCACTAACATGAAGCCCAATATGTCACGAAAAAACAATCTCAGAATCGCTAGGATCCGTTGAAGCGTTCCTGAGTTATTACCTCATAAAGGGACACTGGTCAGAATTGCAAAAAACGGCAAGGTCATTAAGGCCAAAATAGGCTGGGTCATGAAGGGGTTAAAGAAATCATAATAATGGGAATTTTTGGTTTCATGTAGCCATACAGGACATGTCTTCAAAGGCTTATTGGGGTGCATGTAACTTTGGGGCAGGGCAGGCCTTGCATTCAATGCATAAGCAAACAGTATGGCAGTAACAAATGAATAATGCGAACTTGGTTTTCATGTGGCCATCCAGTATGTGGGTTCAAAGGCTTATTGGGGTGCAAGTAACTTTGGGGCAGGGCAGGCCTTCCATTCAAAGCAAAAGAAAACAGTATGGGAGTACCAAATGAAAAATGGGAACTTTGGTTTCATTTGGCGATCCAGGATGTCAGTTCAAAGGCTTATTGGGGTGTGTGTAACTTTGGGGAGGGCCAGGCCTTGCATTCAATGCATAAGCAAACATCAGGTACAGACTGGGGCTGAAATTCTGTCCTGGCATTTGAAATCACACAAGCCCCTGCTGTCCCCATCCCCAAGCACCAGATGGGATATATTACTAATATTACCCTGGATGGAGGAAAGCAAGATTTACTGCAAGACCAATATTTCTAATGATTTCCATGGCCTGCTGGGGTAAGAGACAGAGTCAGCGACTTTGTGCTCCGTCATAACTCTTAACAGTATGGGTGTCTTGAGAACACCAATTCTGTTAACAACGTAGCAGACACAGTGGCCCACGACCAGACAGGCCCTTCTGGCATTTGCCAGAATTGCCAGATGGTCAGTCCGGCCCTGGCAAACAGTATGGGAGCACCAAATGAATACTGGGAACTTTTGGTTCCATGTGGCCATCCAGGACATCTGTTCAATGGGTTATTGGAGTGCGTACAAATTTTGGGCAGCTCTGCCACTCACTACATATGCAATAACAGTATAAGAGACCCACTGTTTAACAATGGGAACAACAAAGCATAGCCGGCTGATGGCTCTCTAAGAATAGTGAGGACCGACTGCTGGCTCTATAAAAATAGACTGTGACTTTCAGAGTCCCTCCTTCATAAATGAAACAAGATGAGTCTGATGCTGATGATGTGTCACACACCACATGGCCAAATAAGGTTGTAAAATGTTACAATGATATTTACCAGTGAAGGCATTTGTCTTGGTTGAAAGCAATGCTAAAGTTGAAAAACGCATCAAAAACGCCACGTGTGAACATAGCGTATAACATAGTGGTGGAGGAACATTTTTGTTTTGGGTTATTTATTTTGCCTTATATACAAATCATTACGCTGGAAAGGATGTTCCTTAACATATTTCCCAGGAAAATCCATTTTGGTTTTGTTTTTGTATGTTTTATTGTGTGCCTGGAAAAGTGGCGTGAGACTCTGACAACATTGTTCATAGCTGTGTCCTGGGAGTCAGAAATGCTTCCAGGGGCAATCCCCATGATGTTCCCACATATTTTAGCATGGTTCCCATAGATTTCAGACGTTTTTAGACCCTAAAAGGACCCCCGGGGGGTATCTCGGCAAAAATCCTTGGGTTTCCGATAGACTTACATTGGGCTCGTTGCTCAGGTCAAGTATCCGAGTATTCCAATATGCTCGACCAAGCAAAGAGCACCCGAGCATTTTAGTGCTCACCCATCACGAAAGAGAACCTAACAAAGAACAAATGCAAATCAATCTTATCACAGTGTCCTCTTTAAGGCCTTTTTCAGACATCTGTGAATCACTTAAAGGTAAGTTCACACTAGGCGTTTTTTCAGAGTTTTATTCTGCAGCAAAATCTGATCTCTTGGCAGGAAAGAAGTTGCAGAAGATAAGCATGTTTTCCTTGCGTTTTTTGGGCAGTTTTGGCATGCTAGATTTGCCTCTTCTGCATGCTGATAAAGTTTTGTGTTGAAAAAAAGTCCTATTTCATAAAATCAGGTTTTGGCACAAAAAAACACAGCAAAACATGATACCTGCATTTTTGGTGCATTTCACCACCTATTCAAATCAATGGGTGAAAAACGCTGAAAAAATGATGAAAAAAGTGACATGCTCTATGTCCAAAAAACCATACAAAAAGCACAAAATACTGATGACAAAAAAACAATGTGTGTGCATGAGATTTCTGAAATCTCATAGGTTTTGCTGGTACTGTAAAACGCAACTGAAAATTAGCAGAAAAAAATCATAAAAAACACAGCAAAACCAAGTGTTATATGCTCATTCCAATGGTAATGTGATTGTACACATGTCAATGTTTTTTTTCCTCCAATAGAAATGGCGACGTGTTCACTTTTATCCAAGTCACAGATCAATATTGCCAATATAAATCTATGGGTCTGTGAAAATCACAGTCAGCACATTCCGTGTTTATCCAGTATTAACAATATAGTGTCTAGGAGAACCTTTGTGATGTATTCACTTATTTTTCTACATGTAGAAATCGCCTATGCAATACTGATGATAACATCTGATACACTAATGATAAAATCTGACACACTGACCAAACACTGATGATAAAATCTGACACGCTGACCAAACACTAATGATAAAATCTGACACACTGACCAAACACTGATGATAAAATCTGACACACTGACCAAACACTGATGATAAAATCTGACACACTGACCAAACACTGATGATAAAATCTGACACACTGACCAAACACTGATGATAAAATCTGACACGCTGACCAAACACTGATGATAAAATCTGACACACTGACCAAACACTGATGATAAAATCTGACACACTGACCAAACAGTGATGATAAAATCTGACACGCTGACCAAACACTGATGATAAAATCTGACACGTTGACCAAACACTGATGATAAAATCTGAAACACTGATTAAACACTGATGAAACTTGGATAAATCTCCAAAGTACACATTAGAAGGTGCTCAAGTGTAAATTGAAGAATCGTGGAGGATTAGTAACATCAATGTTGTATAAAATGTGAGGCAGTGACTCATGTCACAGGTAGGGGTCTTCTCCCCAGGTTGTGCATGCAGACGGATGAAGTCCATAGGGGTGCATGGGAGTCACGGATTTCCGATCCGGGTTTTCCATGTGGCTGAAGGCCACAGGTTTGTGTGTGTTAAAAGCCCTGCAGTAAGGGGTATGGGTGTGTCAGTTGTGCGAGGTGCATGTCAGTGTAAGTCTGGTGTGTAGAGCAGAGGCCTGCAGAGCGCTTGGTGAGTGCATGGAGGCACAGGCCAGCGGAGACAGCACCCAGGGCAGCTGAATAGCCTGACACCTGCAGCGTATACAGCGATGCAAGTTGTCCATGGTACTGGTCTCGGATGCGGACAGTCCTGTGCCCGGAGGTGGATGTCCTGTGCCCAAAAGAGACGGATGTGGACAGTCCTATGCCCGAAGGTGGATGTCTTGTGCCCAGAGGATATCCTGGGCTGTGTGAGTAAAGAGACTGTGAGGCCGGGGTCACACTAGACGCAGAAAATATGTCCAGAAAATACGCATTGCACACGGCCCAATGATTCTCTATGGGGCAGCTCCTGCCGTATATTAAGCATCCGTAATATACGGTATGTTACGGGCGTAGAAAATCGCAGCATGCTCGTTTGTCAGCGTATTGCGCAAAAAATACGCCAATGAAAGTCTATGGGGGCGAGAAAATTACGGATTACACACGGACCATGCGTGTGACTTGCGAGAAATACGCACTGGTGTTCTATAGAAAAGCCAGTAATTCAGTGCAGTGTACAGTAAAAACACACTGACAGAATAGAATAGAATAGGTAGAATAAATGTGCACACATAGAATGTGTGTATATATGAACTCATATGAACTCGAGCCTGGGAACTTTTCAGAATATTTTCCCACGCTCGAGTTCATATAAGTTCATCCAGCAGAGGGCGCATCACCGCAACTCGAGGTAACTACAGTACATTCCCCTGCATTTCATTCACCAAGTTTTACAGCCAGGAGCACAGCTGCATTAGCAGAGCTCCTGGGTGTAAAATGATTTAACCCCTTCAAATGGATTTACAGCGTGGGACAAGACTTTAATGACGGAAGGTATGGAATATTGTTGTTTGTTTTTTTTAACTTTATTTCAGGTGACAAGGGTCTTCAGGTGGATTAAGAGTATAATAAAGTATTAAAACACCATGTGTCTTTATTTCATTAAAATACTTTTTAATAATGTGTGTTTTATTAACCATTGCATACTATTGGATTAATAATGGATAGGTGTCATAATTGACGCCTCTCCATTATTAACCTGGCTTAATGTCACCTTACAATAGCAAGGTGACATTAACCCTTCATTACCCCATATCCCACCGCTACATGGGAGTGGGAAGAGAGAGGCTAAGTGCCAGAATAGGCACATCTTCCAGATGCGCCTTTTTTGGGGTGGCTGGGGGCAGATGTTTTTAGCTGGGGGGGGCAATAACCATGGTCCCTCTCTAGGCTATTAATATCTGCCCTCAGTCACTGGCTTTCCCACTCTAGCGGAGAAAATTGCGCGGGAGCCCATGCCAATTTTTTCCGGGATTTAACCCTTTAATTTAATAGCTAGAGCCACAAAATTTTGCACACATACACTTCTTACATTAGTAAAGAGGAATATGTAATAAAAGAAGGGATATGAGATGGTTTACTGTATGTAAACCATGTCTCATATCCTGTCGGGTTTGTGAAGGAGATAAGAAAAGCCGGCAATTGAATTACTAGCTTTTCTGCTATCTAGCCCTGAATTAAATATATATATATATATATATATATATATATATATATATATATGTGTCTCACTGACATATATATATATGTATATATATATATATATATATATATATATATATATATATATATATACTGTAGATATGTTTTTAAGAATATTTGAGCTGATGGATCCATGATATGTCAATTTTGGAAGCCTGCGAGAAAAAATCGCCGTACGGAAGCCATATGGATGCCATACGGATGACACACAGATAAATTTGTGAGTAAAAATCGCATTGAATACGGAACAGTGGGAACAGTGTTTTGGGACAATTACTGCGTATTATGGCCGTAAAAAATGGACCGTATTTTCATGCGCCTAGTGTGACCCCGGCCTAAGAGACTGTGATACAGTGATGCAGGACACCCACGAGAACTAGTCGGAAGGGGCTGGCGTGTGTAGTGTCTGCAACATATGAGGCTGTGTGAATGGAGACTGTAATATGGCGTGCAGTCACCCAGGGAAACTGGACAAGGGAAGCCTGGCCTGTTTAGGGACTGCAAATCTAAAGCCATATGATGTGTACTGCTATGAACTGGTGTGAACTGAACACTGATAATATACACTGAAGTTATATGCATTTGTGTGAATTGGACTTTAATGCTGTGAGGAAACACATTTTTGTGTTGAAACTTTGTGGTCACTGCCTCTTCACTGCATACGATGCTACTACAGCCATACAAAAATTAAACAATTATTCATTGTATCAGTCACAGACCTTGCCCTTTTCCATTTTTGCGTTTTCGTTTTTTGCTCCCCTCCTTCCCAGAGCCATAACTTTTTTATTTTTCCATCAATATGGCCATGTGAGGACTTGTTTTTTGTGGGACAAGTTGTACTTTCGAACAAGATCATTGGCTTTAGCATGTTGTATACTAGAAAACGGGAAAAAAAATCGAAATTGTGGTGAAATTGAAATAAAAATGCAATCCCACACTTGTTTTTTGTTTGGCTTTTTTGCTAGGCTCATAAAATGCTGAAACTAACCTGCCATTTTGATTCTCCAGGTTATTACGAGTTCATAGACCCCAAACATGTGTAGGTTCTTTTTTATCTACCGTATATACTCGAGTATAAGCCGAGATTTTCATCCCACTTTTTTGGGTTGAAAGTGACCCTCTCGGCTTATACTCGAGTCAGTGTCGGCGTGGGGTCGGCAGGTGAGGGGGAGCGGCGGCTGTCACATACTCACCTGCTCCTGGCACGGTCCCTCCATGTCTGTTGTGAATTCCGTTCTCGGACTCCCTCCTGTGGTCGTGAATGGTACTTTGGTGAGTTCTGTCCTTGGACACCCTCTGGTGGCTTTAAGTGGAACTGCTGATCTTTGAGCGTGGCTTTCTCAGCTGCCTCGTTTATTGTTGCTGCTGGCTTCCCTATTTAACTCTGCCCAGGTTGTTAATTCATGCCAGCTGTCAATGTCTCAGTACTGGTTCAGATCTCTCTTGGATTTCTCTGATGACCTGTCTACTCCAGCAGAAGCTAAGTCCTTGCTAGTTCATTTGCTGTTCATTGGTTTTTTTAATATATTTCTTAGTACATGCTATGTTTTTGTCCAGCTTGCTATTATGATATTTCCTTGCTAGCTGGAAGCTCTGGGGGTGCAGAGCTGCACCTCCACACCGTGAGTCGGTGTGGAGGTTTTTTTGCACACTCTGCGTGGTTTTTGTAGTTTTTAATACTGACCGCATAGTTCCCTTTCCTATCCTCTGTCTGTCTAGAGAAGATTCGGCCTCCTTTGCTAAAATCTGTTTCATTCCTGTGTTTGTTACTTCCTCTTAACTCACAGTCAATATTTGTGGGGGCTACCTTTACTTTGGGGAATTTCTCTGAGGCAAGGTAGGCTACTATTTCTATCTTTAGGGGTAGTTAGCTCTTAGGCTGTGAAGAGGCGTCTAGGGAGAGTTAGGTACGCTCCACGGCTATTTCTAGTGTGTGTGATAGGATTAGGGATTGCGGTCAGTAGAGTTACCACATCCTCAGAGCTTGTCCCAGGTTTTTCCATTTTAACCATCAGGTCATTTCGGGTGCTCCTAACCACCAGGTCCATAACACATGTCCAATGGTCTCCGGGTAGCTCTTCCTGTGTTCAGCGGTCACGTGGTACTGCTCATTACAGTAATGAATATGCACGCATATTCATTACTGTAATTAGCGGTACGTGACCGCTGAACACAGGAAGATGCCGCCGGCTCCCGGAGACCATCTGACAGTGAGATGCTGCCAGGGACCGTGTCGGGAGCAGGTGAGTATATCAGGGGAGGTGAGCATTGCGCGATAGTCACCTTCCTCGTTCCACCGCTGCGTGCTGCTCTGTCTTCCATCCTCTGGCTGTGACTGTTCAGGTCAGAGGGCGCGATGACGCGATTAGTGTGCGCGCCGCCCTCTGCCTGAACAGTCAGTGCAGAGGATGGAAGACAGAGCAGCGCACAGCGATGGAACGAGGAAGGTGACTATCGAAAGTGCCGGGGGCCTGAGCGAAGATAGGTGAGTATGTGATTTTTTTTATTTTAATCGCAGCAACAAATGGGGCAAATGTGTGGAGCAGCTTATGAGGCCACAATGTATGAAGCATCGTATGGGGCCATAATGTGTGGAGCATCTCATGGGGCCACAAAGTATGGAGCATCTCATGGGGCCACAATGTATGGAGCATCTCATGGGGCCATAATGTGTGGAGCATCTTATGGGGCCACAATGTATGGAGCATCTCATGGGGCCATAATGTATGGAGCATCTCATGGGGCCCCTAATGTGTGGAGCATCTCATGGAGCCATAATGTATGGAGCATCTCATGGGGCCATAATGTGTGGAGCATCTCATGGGGCCACAATGTATGGAGCATCTCATGGTGCCATAATGTGTGGAGCATCTTATGTGGAATAATGTTTTGAGCATCTTATGGAGCCATAATGTATGGAGCATCTTATGGGGCCATAATGTATGGAGCATCTTATGGGGCCATAATGTATGGAGCATCTTATGGGGCCATAATGTATGGAGCATCTTATGGGGCCAAAATGTATGGAGCATCTTATGGGGCCATAATGTATGGAGCATCTCATGGGGCCATAATGTGTGGAGCATCTTATGGGGCCATAATGTATGGAGCATCTCATGGGGCCACAATGTATGGAGCATCTCATGGTGCCATAATGTGTGGAGCATCTTATGTGGAATAATGTTTTGAGCATCTTATGGAGCCATAATGTATGGAGCATCTTATGGGGCCATAATGTATGGAGCATCTTATGGGGCTATAATGTATGGAGCATCTTATGGGGCCATAATGTGTGGAGCATCTCATGGGGCCACAATGTGTGGAGCATCTCATGGGGCCATAATGTGTGGAGCATCTTATGGTGCCATAATGTATAGAGCATCTCATGGGGCCATAATGTGTGGAGCATCTCATGGGGCCATAATGTATGGAGCATCTTATGGGGCCATAATGTGTGGAGCATCTTATGGTGCCATAATGTATGGAGCATCTTATGGTGCCATAATGTATGGAGCATCTCATGGGGCCATAATGTATGGAGCATCTTATGGGGCCATAATGTTTGGAGCATCTTATGGTGCCATAATGTATGGAGCATCTCATGGGGCCATAATGTGTGGAGCATCTTATGGGGCCATAATGTATGGAGCATCTCATGGGGCCACAATGTATGGAGCATCTCATGGGGCCAAAATGTATGGAGCATCTTATGGGGCCATAATGTTTGGAGCATCTTATGGTGCCATAATGTATGGAGCATCTCATGGGGCCATAATGTGTGGAGCATCTTATGGTGCCATAATGTGTGGAGCATCTTATGGGGAATAATGTTTTGAGCATCTTATGGAGCCATAATGTATGGAGCATCTTATGGGGACATAATGTATGGAGCATCTTATGGGGCCATAATGTATGGAGCATCTCATGGGGCCATAATGTGTGGAGCATCTTATGGGGAATAATGTTTTGAGCATCTTATGGAGCCATAATGTATGGAGCATCTTATGGGGACATAATGTATGGAGCATCTTATGGGGCCATAATGTATGGAGCATCTTATGGGGCCATAATGTATGGAGCATCTTATGGGACCATAATGTATGGAGCATCTCATGGGGCCATAATGTGTGGAGCATCTTATGGGGCCATAATGTATGGAGCATCTTATGGGGCCATCAACCTTTATGCAGCATTGTATGGGGCAAATGTTTCTATGGAGCATCTTATGGGGCCATTATTAACCTTTGTGCAGCATTATATGGGGTATATTTTAATATGGAGCATCTTATGGGGCCCATTATGAACTGTATGGAGCATTATATGGGGCTCCTGATTCAATATGGATATTCAAAAACACTTAACCTACTGATGTCTCAATTAATTTTACTTTTATTGGTATCTATTTTTATTTTTGACATTTACCGGTAGCTGCTGCATTTCCCACCCTAGGCTTATAGTCGAGTCAATAAGTTATCCCAGTTTTTTGTGCCAAATTAGGGGGGTCGGCTTATACTCGAGTATATACGGTAAGTTGTAAAAAAAAATTCCAAACTTTGCTAAAAGAAAAAAAATTGCACAATTTTCCGATACCTGTAGCGTCTCCATTTTTCGTGATCTGGGATCAGATGCGGGCTTAGTTTTTACGTGCCGAGCTGATGTTTTTAATGATACAATTTTGATGCAGAAACGTTCTTTTGATCACCCGTTATTGCATTTTAATGCAGTGTCATGGCGACCCAAAAAACTTAATTCTGGCTGTTCAAATTTTTTTTCTCACTATGCCACTTAGCAACCAGGTTAATCTTTTTTTTTTTTTTTTTTTTTTTATTGATCAGCCGATTCTGAACGCGGCGATACCAAATATGTAGGTTTGATTTTTTATTTTTGTTTTTGAATGGGGCGAAAGGGGGTGATTTGAACTTTTATATTTTTTTAAAAACTTTTTTTTTTTACTTTTGCCATGCTTCAATAGCCTACTTTCAAGGTCTCTCTGACCCCTTCATCAGGAAAAACCAAAAAGACATGTGGTCTTTGTGGTGTTTTCCTGATGAATGGGTCAGAGAGACATAGAAATGCGTTGAATAAACCACCAGAATTCTTCATTACATCCGAATCTGTATTATTGTGGCAGCGTGGACTTAATCCACAAACTATCCTGCACAACAGCTCATCCAGGATGGCACATCAATGCGACCTGTGGCAAGAAGGTTTGCTGTGTCTGTCAGCGTAGTGTCCAGAGGCTGGAGGCGCTACCAGGAGACAGGCCAGTACACCAGGATACATGGAGGGGGCTATAGGAGGGCAACAACCCAGTGGCAGGACCGCTACCTCAGCCTTTGTGCAAGGAGGAACAGGAGGAGCACTGCCAGAGCCCTGCAAAATGACCTCCAGCAGGCCACAAAAGTGCATGTCTGCCCAAACGGTTAGGAACCGACTCCATGAGGATGGTCTGAGTGCCCGACATCCACAGATGAGGGTTGTGCTCACAGCCCAACACCATGCAGGACGCTTGGCATTTGCCACAGAGCACCAGGATTGGCAAATTCACCACTGGCGCCCTGTGCTCTTCACAGATGAAAGCAGGTTCACACTGAGCACATGTGACAGAGTCTGGAGATGCCGTGGAGAGCGATCTGCTGCCTGCAACATCATTCAGCATGACTGGTTTGGCAGTGGGTCAGTAATGGTGTGGGGTGGCATTTCTTTGGAGAGCCGCACAGCCTTCCATGTGCTCGCCAGAGGTAGCCTGACTGCCATTAGGTACTGAGATGAGATTCTCAGAGCCCTTGTGAGACCATATACTGGTGCGGTTGGCCCTGGATTCCTCCTAATTCAGGACAATTACAGACCTCATGTGGCTGGAGTGTGTCAGCAGTTCCTGCAAGATGAAGGCATTGAAGCTATGGACTGGCCTGCCCGTTCCCCAGACCTGAATCCGATTGAACACATCTGGGACATCATGTCTCGCACCATCCACCAACGTCACGTTGCACCACAGACTGTCCAGGAGTTGGCGGATGCTTTACTCCAGGTCTGGGAGGAGATCCCTCAGGAGACCATCCACCGCCTCATCAGGAGCATGCCCAGGTGTTGTAGGGAGATTATACAGGCACGTGGAGGCCACACACACTACTGAGCATAATTTCCTTGTCTTGAGGCATTTCCACTGAAGTTGGATCATTTTCCACTTTGATTTTGAGCATCATTCCAACTCCAGACCTCCGTGGGATATTAGTTGTGATTTATGTTGATCATTTTTAGGTTTTATTGTTCTCAACACATTCCACTATGTAATGAATAAAGATTTACAGTTGGAATATTTCATTCATTGATATCTAGGATGTGGGATTTTAGTGTTTCCTTTATTTTTGTGAGCAGTGTAAATAGTTTGGGTGATGTGGACTGTAGTTTCATTGGCATTGGTAGCACTGGGGCAAAGTATACAAAATGTGTAGGATATTCAGTCTCAGTTACAACAATATTATTAATTTTAGCACTCTATTAATAAATAGTGGCTCATTGAGCAATTTAATTCTTTATGAGCATGTAAGAGTGCAAAAAGAAGAAACCCCATCTTGAAGACCTTTTTAGTGCTGATAAGTGTTATATTGCTTTATTTTCTGTATGTTGATGTTTGATGCAATTGTTTCATGCGTAATTATTTTTTTTTAAAGCAAGCCATAAGAAATCCCATTTGCAGTATGAAAAAAGCCATGTAGGAGACACAGCTAGCATGTGGAAGAGGGTGCTCTGGTCAGATTACACAGTAAAACCTTTTGGGCTAAATGCAAAACGCTATATGTGGCGCAAAACTAACACTGCACAACACCCTGAAAACATCATCCCCACTGTAAAACATGGTGGTGGCAGCATCATGCTATGGGGATGGTTTTCTTCAGCAAGCATGGGGAAGCTAGTCAGAGTTGATGGGATGATAGATAGAGCTAAATACAAGGCAATCCTGGAGGAAATCCTTTTAGAGGCTGCAAAAGACTTCAGACTGCAGCATAGGTTCACCTTCCAGCAGGACAATGACCTTAAACATACTGTGGCAAGCCTGGAAATTTGCCGCTCACAGATTATTTCCATCCAATCTCACTGAGCTAGAGCTAGTTTGCAAAGAAGAATGGGCAAAATTTTCAGCTTTTAGATGTGCAAAGCTGGTAAAAGCATACCCCAAAAGACTTGCAGCAGTAGAGTTTGAATACAAATGCATGTCACAATTTTCAGATTTACATTTTTTTTTAAATAACTAAAAAAGCTATTTACATTTCAAAAATACTGTATTCTGCAGACTATAAGACCCGTCAGACTATAAGACGCACCCCATATTTGGGGGTGCAAAATAGGAAAATAATAAAATAGTGTTGCATCGTATAGTTCATTGTCATAGTAGTTTGCCTGGGGGTGGCGGCGGTGGAGTGTGGTCACAGGAGGCAGGATTGCTGCCTCAGGTGGCTGACAGTGGTAGCAGGAGTGGGGCTATACTGCGAGCCCTAGGCTCCCAGGGGATATCGGCCCCAGAGAGCAAAGTCCCCTTTTCCTCAGACATTCTTGCTGTGGGCTTTGGTAAAATGGTTGCTGGAGGCGATTTCTTGCCGCCACCAGTGGCCTCCTGAAGCAGCGACTCTGTCTTCTGTGAATCCGCTACGCTGCAGCCAGCCCTAGGGAAGATAGCTTTGAATTATAAGATGCACCCCCCTTTTTCTCTCAAATTTTGGGGAAAAATGCATCTCATAATCCAAAAAATTTGGTACTTGCTACTTTGTGTTGTTATAGCACACAAAATCTAAATAAAATAAATTTAGGTTTTAAGGTGTAAAATGAAAAAATGTGGAAAGTTTCAGAGTATGAATATTTTTTCAAGGCACTGTAGAAAGAATGGAGTATTCAAGTCACTTGACATCATATTGCTGAAATATTGTTGCTACCAAGTGATTTGCCACCATTTATGACCATTATGCCTATGCCTTTGTGTAAGGCCTCCTTCACACACATTGCTGTGCTGGAAAAAATAGTACTGGTGAGTTCAGTGGTTGGTGTGTACATATGTGACATCTGTGTGAAATACGTGTGTCCATGTGCTGTCCATGTCTGTCTGCTGTCAGTGTGACATGTATGGAATGAAATGCAGCATAGAAATTAAAGAGATGTATTAAAGATGTTCAAAGATAGAGATGGATAGCGATGAGATAGATAGATGGATAGATAGACATGGGATAGATACAGGGCTGCGACTAGGCATTTTGGGGCCCCATACTGGCAAAATTTTTGGGCCCCCTTGAGACTCCGCTCAGGCTCCGCCTCCACCCTTCGAACCTTCCACAGTCCCTCCGCTCACTTTTGGAAAAACTCAACTTCTCCACGACATCCTCTTCAATCAGATATTAACAGTTCCCATCAAACACCAGATCACATTCATAACAAGCAGCTTTTGTTCTGGCCAAAAGAATTTTTAAGCTGCCAAAACGACATGGTAGACTCTTTTGGCCGGACCCTACTCTGCTCTAACCTATTAGATCTAAATATATTTTTGTGTATTTTTCTTTAAGACAATGAGTCACATGCATTTTTTTAAATTACCATTAATACAACATACAAGGGACAAATGCCATCACACCATAACAAGACCACATATTACCATCACATAGTGACCACATAATACCACATACAAAGAACAAATACCACCACACCATGACCAGACCACATATTACCACCACATAGTGACTGAATACCACAATACTGATAATAAATAACAAAAAAACACAATTCTAAGTGACATGATACACAGAAGCTCTGTACATAGTTACAGTGTCAGTGTACAGGTAATAGAGATCACTGGTAACATTATACACAGGAGCTCTGTATATAGTGTACAGGCAATACAGTGATCACCAGTAACATTATAGACTGGGCCTCTGTTTACAGTGTCAACGTATAGATAATATAGTGATCACTGGTGACATTATACACAGGAGCTCTGTACAGAGTATACAGTGTATAGCTTCAGTGTACATGTAACGCACTGACTCATCAGTGATGTCTCTAGCTGAAGTCCTTCATCTTTGCTTTCCTTTTTCATGCAGTGCAGACCGCCATCGCTTCTTCCAGCCAGGAGTCATCTCTGCATAAAATAACACAGTTACCTAGAGCACGGCTTCCAGAGCACATTCCCCTCTTTTTCCCTTCCTTCTACACTACACATCTGAATATAGATATGCACCCACCATTAACACATAATTGGTTATTATGCAACCCACCATTCTAAATATAAATTATAATACACCACTGTGCCCCTTCTAGCTATACATAGCCACTTTCCGCACTTAATAAATATATAAATTCATTAGCACCTGTACACTTTCCCCCAATTCATTACCAGTCACTGCATACTCAGCGCCCCCCACTATGCACCTACCGCTTCCCCGACTCATTATATTTACATGCCCCTTCCACCCCAATTCATTGTCATGTCTTCTCTCTCCCACCCTCTATTCACTATCAACAGCTCTACCCCCACATTCAATAAATCATTTACTCCCCCACCCTCAAAGTTCATTATTATTTGCCCTCTCCCAATCATCATTTGTTCTCCTCACTCCCCACCTTCAATTCAATTGTTGTCCCTCTTCCCTCACTCTCAATTCATCATTTGCAGTCTCCCGTCCCCCTCCCCCCACTTCATCATGTGCAGTCCCCTTTACCCCATGTCATCCTTTGCAGTTCTTTAATCCCGCACTTCATGTGCAGTCCCCCTTTAACCCCCTCCCCACATCATGTGCAGTCTCCATTTAACCTCCCACATCATGTGCAGTCCCCCTTTAACCCCCTCCCCACATCATCATGTGCAGTTCCTTTTAACCCCCCACTTCATGTGCAGTCCCCTTTAACCCCCCTCCCCACATCATCATGTGCAGCTCCCCCATACTCCTTCCCCGTCATCATGTGCAATTCCTCCTCCCCCTCCCCTCACCCATATAATTCATTTTGTACAGAAAACAAAATTTACCTCAGTCGCTCCCCAGCAGCGCGGCTCTGCCTTCAGCGTCCGGAACATGTCGGGCAGCACGTACTCGATGACTTCATCGTGTTCACGTTGTCACCTGACACAGAAGACGGAGGGAGCAGGAGCTGCGTAGTCGTCAAGGTAAGACAGCCCTGCACAGCTCCGGGAAAGCTCCTGGGCCCCAGTGCCAACGTGTGCGCTGCAGCGCGTACCACTTTGCTGCACGATGGGGCCCGATGGACCTGCGGGCCCCTCTGTGTGCTGCTGTTCACCGGGCCCAATACAGCAGTAAGGGCCATAATGCCCTGATGGCAGCCCTAGATAGATGGATGGACAGACAGACAGATAAGAAATAGAAAAATAGAGCAGCAAATTTAGCATGGAAAGAATCTGGGTGCAAAAGAGCTTCCACAGGCATATACCAAACCTTGCATGTAGTAGTCCAAAAAAGGAAGCCACAAACCACTGTCTGTGAATAAGGAGCTGTTTTATTTAGCCCATGATGGCGACGTTTCGGTTCAGTGTAGCGAACCTGCTTGAAAAAGGTTCGCTACTAGTGTTGAGCATTCCGATACCGCAAGTATCGGGTATCGGCCGATACTTGCGGGTATCGGAATTCCGATACCGAGATCCGATACTTTTGTGGTATCGAAACAACATTAATGTGTAAAATTAAGAATTAAAATAAAAAATATTGCTATACTCACCTCTCCGACGCAGCCTGGACCTCAGCGAGGGAACCGGCAGCGTTCTTTGCTTAAAATGCGCGCTTTTACTTCCTTCCGTGACGTCACGGCTTGTGATTGGTCGCGTGCCGCCCATGTGGCCGCGACGCGACCAATCACAGCAAGCCGTGACGTAATTTTCAGGTCCTCAATGCCTAATTCTAGGCATTCAGGAATTTAAAATTACGTTCTGGCTTGTGATTGGTCGCGTCGCGGTCACATGGGCGACGCGACCAATCACAAGCCGTGACGTCACGGGAGGCAGGAGACGCGCGCATTTTTAAAATTACGTCACGGCTTGTGATTGGTTGCGTGCCGCCCATGTGACCGCGACGCGACCAATCACAGCAAGCCGTGACGTAATTTCAGGTCCTCAATGCAGAAATAGGCATCAGGACCTGAAATTACGTCACGGCTTGAGAAAAGTTAATTTGAATCAAAACGTTGCCATGCCACAAGAGCTAAATAATGTCCATTAATTTTGGTAAATATCGGAGTGCTGCCTACCATTTTTATTTCTATATACATAAACTAAATCTGAATATTTTGCTTTGGGGGGGCTTTTGTACCCATATTGCATTTTTTTTCTAGTGTGCTGTCATTTTTTCACTATAGATAGATAGAAATACGTCAGTGTGATTTCTAATCAGTGCTTTATGTGCCTATTTTTCTGTACTTGTATTTATTCAGCTTTCATTATTATTATTATTATTATTTATTTATTTATATAGCACCATTAATTCCATGGTGCTGTACATGAGAAAGGGGTTACATAAAGGGTTATAAATATCGTTTCATGTGCCCGTAACATCCACCCGTTGTTGTTAACTAGTTGAATGAGGCTGGTAATCTCAGACAGTGGCATTTAACTCACGCTTAGGCTGTGTGCACACGTTCAGGATTTTTTGTGCTTTTTTCACTATAAAAACGCGATTAAATCACAAAAAAACCCCGCATACATTAAGCATCCTATTATTAGAATGCAATCCGCAATTTTTGTGCACATGTTGCGGTTTTTTTTTCCGCGGCAGAATCACATTCCGGAAAAAAACGCAGCATGTTCATTCTTTGTGCGGAATCGCAGAGATTCCGCACACATAGGAATGCATTGATCCGCTTACTTCTCGCACAGGGCTATTCCAACCATGCGCAAAGTAAGCGGATCATCTGCGGATGGTACCCAGGGTGGAGGAGAGGAGAACCATATACCTATAAAAAAAAATAAAAAAATAATCGTGATATTCTCACCTTCTGGCTTATAAAAATGTCGGAAAAAGCACCAACAAAACACTTCCTATTGATTTGTATGCAAAAACGATATGGGGCCCATTTAATCAAGTTGTTTTCACCACTTTTCTGGCATAAAACACTTTGAAATATGCCAAATTTTTGCGCAACTCGAAGTTGCGCAAATGTTTTATGGCCATTGCTATTTTTTATGCCGCTGCCGGCCAACTCCACCAACTTTTAAAAAAGTGAGTGGAGCTAGGGGAGAGCAAGGCAGGACCAAGTGTGTTCGTGTAATTCACAATATTTAGTGCAACAAAGGTGGAAGAATTACACCAAAAATTATACTCCACTCGCTGACTAGAGTAACACTTCTGGCGCTGGTGTACAGTTGTTAAAAGATGTGCCAAATTCACTAAAATACACAAGCCTCTTAATGAATTAGGTGGTCTTATGCAGTGCACACGTCATCAAGAATGGCGTACAAAACGCCCGTCCTGAGGAATTGGGCCCATAATGTACAGGTGCATCTCACAAAATTAGAATATCATCAAAAAGTTAATTTATTTCAGTTCTTCAATACAAAAAGTGAAATTCATATATTATATCAGTGATGGGCAACCTTTTGAGCTCGGTGTGTCAAAATTCGCCAAAAAACCGAGCATAACTTGGGTGGTGTGTCACCTTGATAAAAAAACAATTTTGCGACATGTATAGTTTAAATAACAAATATGTATAATTAGAATTAACTTACCTGCTTAGTGACTTCTTTGTTCATCTGTCAGTTGGTTTCTTTTGTTGGTCTTGCTATTATTTAACTTGTGTGGGGTGCCGTGAACTAAGATAAGTGAGGGGGAGGGGGAATTCTTCCAGTGATGGCGAACCTGTGGCACTCCAGCTGTTGCAAAACTACAATTCCCATCATGTCTTTACAGCCAAAGCCTTTGCTTTGAATGGCCAGCCATGATGGGAATTGTAGTTTTGCAACAGCTGGACTGCCACAGGTTCGCCATCACTGATGCCTCCCTCTCACTTATCTCAGTAATGGCCAATGACACCCCACAGTTCACTGGATGATGGTTGCTGTAGTAGTCACAGGGCCTGAGTCCAGACAGCAATCACAGGGCCTGAGTCCAGACAGCAATCACAGGGCCTGAGTCCAGACAGCTATCACAGGGCCTGAGTCCAGACAGCAATCACAGGGCCTGAGTCCAGACAGCAATCACAGGGCCTGAGTCCAGACAGCAATCACAGGGCCTGAGTCCAGACAGCTATCACAGGGCCTGAGTCCAGACAGCAATCACAGGGCCTGAGTCCAGACAGCAATCACAGGGCCTGAGTCCAGACAGCTATCACAGGGCCTGAGTCCAGACAGCTATCACAGGGCCTGAGTCCAGACAGCTATCACAGGGCCTGAGTCCAGACAGCTATCACAGGGCCTGAGTCCAGACAGCAATCACAGGGCCTGAGTCCAGACAGCAATCACAGGGCCTGAGTCCAGACAGCTATCACAGGGCCTGAGTCCAGACAGCAATCACAGGGCCTGAGTCCAGACAGCTATCACAGGGCCTGAGTCCAGACAGCAATCACAGGGCCTGAGTCCAGACAGCTATCACAGGGCCTGAGTCCAGACAGCTATCACAGGGCCTGAGTCCAGACAGCAATCACAGGGCCTGAGTCCAGACAGCTATCACAGGGCCTGAGTCCAGACAGCTATCACAGGGCCTGAGTCCAGACAGCAATCACAGGGCCTGAGTCCAGACAGCAATCACAGGGCCTGAGTCCAGACAGCAATCACAGGGCCTGAGTCCAGACAGCAATCACAGGGCCTGAGTCCAGACAGCTATCACAGGGCCTGAGTCCAGACAGCTATCACAGGGCCTCCAGACAGCTATCTCCTCAGGCCTCAGAAGTGCAGCCTGGGACTTCTGGTCGGTGCAGCCTGGGACTTCTGGTCGGCGCAGCAGGGAGCAGCGCAATGTCGCCCAAACAACACAGATCCGACGCAGAGGCCTGGGACTTCCGGGAGCTGCGCCTAGCCTACCGGAAGTCCCAGGCCTAGACGCTCTGCACCGGAGCTCTGTTGTTTGGACCCACAGACCTCCTGCATGGCATCCGATCCGATAAAAAATCGGATCGGATGCCATTGTTTAGTATTCCGATACCGCAAGTATCGGGTATCGGCCGATATTTGCTGTATCGGAATTCCGATACCGAGATCCGATACTTTTGTGGTATCGGGTATCGGTATCGAAACAACATTAATGTGTGTAAAATAAAGAATTAAAATAAAAAATATTGCTATACTCACCTGTCCGACGCAGCCTGGACGTCCGCGAGGGAACCGGCAGCGTTGTTTGCTTAAAAATCGCGGTTTTCCTTCCTTACTTGAAGTCCCAGCTTGTGATTGGTTGCGTGCCGCCCATGTGACCGAGACGCGACCAATCACAGCAAGCCGTGACGTAATTTTAGGTCCTTCAGGATTTTAAAATTACGTTCCGGCGTTGTGATTGGTTGCGTGCGGTCACATGGGCGACGCAACCAATCACAACGCCGGAACGTAATTTTAAAATCCTGAAGGACCTAAAATTACGTCACGGCTTGCTGTGATTGGTCGCGTCTCAGTCACATGGGCGGCACGCAACCAATCACAAGCCGGGACTTCAAGGAAGGAAGGAAAACCGCGATTTTTAAGCAAACAACGCTGCCGGTTCCCTCGCGGACGTCCAGGCTGCGTCGGACAGGTGAGTATAGCAATATTTTTTATTTTAATTCTTTATTTTACATATTAATATGGTTCCCAGGGCCTGAAGGAGAGTTTCCTCTCCTTCAGACCCTGGGAAAGAAGCAATTTCTATGGGGCCGCGGCCGGCGGCCGGCGTGTCACTGAAAATGACTACGCATGTCAGCACTGACACGCGTGTCATAGGTTCGCCATCACTGTATTATATAGTCATTGCAAACAGAGTGATCTATTTCAATTGTTTATTTCTGTTAATGTTGATGATTATGGCTTACAGCCAATGAAAACCCAAAAGTTATTATCTCAGTAAATTAGAATACTGTATAACACCAGCTTGAAAACTGATTTTAACCCCTTCCCGACATTTGACGTACTATCCCGTCGAGGTGGGGTGGGCCCGTATGACCGCCGACGGGATAGTACGTCATAGCCGATCGGCCGCGCTCACGGGGGGAGCACGGCCGATCGCGGCCGGGTGTCGGCTGCATATCGCAGCTGACATCCGGCACTATGTGCCAGGAGCGGTCACGGACCGCCCCCGGCACATTAACCCCCGGCACACCGCGATCAAACATGATCGCGATGTGCCGGCGATGCAGGGAAGCATCGCGCAGGGAGAGGGCTCCCTGCGGGCTTCCCTGAGCCCCCCGCAGCAACGCGATGTGATCGCGTTGCTGCGAGGGTCTTACCTCCCTCCCTGCCTGCTCCAGACCCGGATCCAAGATGGCCGCGGATCCGGGTCCTGCAGGGAGGGAGGTGGCTTCACAGACGCCTGCTCAGAGCAGGCACTGTGAAGCAGCCTGTACTTCTCGCAGATCGGTGATCTGTCAGAGTGCTATGCAAACTGGCAGATCACCGATCTGTATTGTCCCCCCCTGGGGCAAAGTAAAAAAGTAAAAAAAAAAATTTCCAAATGTGTAAAAAAAAATAAAAAAAAATATTCCAAAATAATGAAAAAAAAAATATATATTATTCCCATAAATACATTTCTTTATCTAAATTAAAAAAAAAAAACAATAAAAGTACACATATTTAGTATCGCCACGTCCGTAACGACCCAACCTATAAAACTGCCACACTAGTTAACCCCTTCAGTAAACACCGTAAGAAAAAAAAAAAAAAAACGAGGCAAAAAACAACGCTTTATTACCATACCGCCGAACAAAAAGTGGAATAACACGCGATCAAAAAGACTGATATAAATATCCATGGTACCGCTGAAAACGTCATCTTGTCCCGCAAAAAACAAGCCGCCATACAGCATCATCAGCAAAAAAATAAAAAAGTTATAGTCCTGAGAATAAAGCGATACCAAAATAATTATTTTTTCTATAAAATAGTTTTTATCGTATAAAAGCGCCAAAACATAAAAAAAATGATATAAATGAGATATCGCTGTAATCACACTGACCCGACGAATAAAACTGCTTTATCAATTTTACCAAACCCGGAACGGTATAAACGCCTCTCCCAAAAGAAATTCATGAATAGCTGGTTTTTGGTCATTCTGCCTCACAAAAATCGGAATAAAAAGCGATCAAAAATGGTCACGTGTCCGAAAATGTTACCAATAAAAACGTCAACTCGTCCCGCAAAAAACAAGACCTCACATGACTCTGTGGAGCAAATGTGGAAAAATTATAGGTCTCAAAATGTGGAGACGCAAAAACTTTTTTGCTATAAAAAGCGTCGCTGGTTTCACACTTCCGTTTTTGTCTGCAGCGTTTTTTGCACAAAAAAACGCATGCGTTTTTTCCCTATATTTAACATTGAAAACGCATGCGGTTTTTTTGTACGCGTTTGGTCGCGTTTTCAAACGCATGCGGTTTTTTTCTGCATGCGTTCATTTTCAGAAATACAACCTGCAGTATTTTCTTGCGTTTTTAAGCACATGCGTTTGTTTGCGTTAAAAACGCATGCATTTTTATTGAAAAAAACAGAAAACACACTGAAAAGCCACCCACCACCATCAAGGTGATAAAGGGATCCTAACCCTAAATCTACCCCTAACCTCACCCCTAACCGTTTAACCCCTTCCTGACATCCGACGTACTATCCCGTCGAGGTGGGGTGGGCCCGTATGACCGCCGACGGGATAGTACGTCATACGCGATCAGCGGCGCTCACGGGGGGAGCGCCGCTGATCGCGGCCGGGTGTCAGCTGCCTATCGCAGCTGACATCCGGCACTATGTGCCAGGAGCGGTCACGGACCGCCCCCGGCACATTAACCCCCGGCACACCGCGATCAAACATGATCGCGATGTGCCGGCGGTGCAGGGAAGCATCGCGCAGGGAGGGGGCTCCCTGCGGGCTTCCCTGAGCCCCCCGCAGCAACGCGATGTGATCGCGTTGCTGCGAGGGTCTTACCTCCCTCCCTGCAGCTCCCAGACCCGGATCCAAGATGGCCGCGGATCCGGGTCCTGCAGGGAGGGAGGTGGCTTCACAGAAGCCTGCTCAGAGCAGGCACTGTGAAGCAGCCTGCACTTTCCTCAGATCGGTGATCTGTCAGAGTGCTATGCAAACTGGCAGATCACCGATCTGTATTGTCCCCCCCTGGGGCAAAGTAAAAAAGTTAAAAAAAATTTTTTCCAAATGTGTAAAAAAAAAAAAAAAAAAATATTCCAAAATAATGAAAAAAAAAATAAAATATTATTCCCATAAATACATTTCTTTATCTAAATAAAATAAAAAAAACAATAAAAGTACACATATTTAGTATCGCCGCGTCCGTAACGACCCAACCTATAAAACTGCCCCACTAGTTAACCCCTTCAGTAAACACCGTAAGAAAAAAAAAAAAAAAACGAGGCAAAAAACAACGCTTTATTACCATACCGCCGAACAAAAAATGGAATAACACGCGATCAAAAAGACGGATATAAATAACCATGGTACCACTGAAAACGCCATCTTGTCCCGCAAAAAACGAGCCACCATACAGCATCATCAGCAAAAAAATTAAAAAGTTATAGTCCTGAGAATAAAGCGATACCAAAATAATTATTTTTTCTATAAAATAGTTTTTATCGTATAAAAGCGCCAAAACATAAAAAAATTATATAAATGAGATATCGCTGTAATCGTACTGACCCGACGAATAAAACTGCTTTATCAATTTTACCAAACGCGGAACGGTATAAACGCCTCTCCCAAAAGAAATTCATGAATAGCTGGTTTTTGGTCATTCTGCCTCACAAAAATCGGAATAAAAAGTGATCAAAAATGGTCACGTGTCCGAAAATGTTACCAATAAAAACGTCAACTCGTCCCACAAAAAACAAGACCTCATATGACTCTGTGGACCAAAATGTGGA
Source organism: Ranitomeya variabilis (assembly GCF_051348905.1). Lineage (NCBI taxonomy): Eukaryota > Metazoa > Chordata > Amphibia > Anura > Dendrobatidae > Ranitomeya > Ranitomeya variabilis. Next base: position 817,923,926 of record NC_135232.1, on the reverse strand, counting down.
AAAATTATAGGTCTCAAAATGTGGAGACGCAAAAACTTTTTTGCTATAAAAAGCGTCTTTTAGGCTGGTTTCACACTTGCGTTTTTATCTGCATGCGTTTTTTAAAAAAACGCATGTGTGAAAAAACGCATGTAAACGTGGTAAAACGCATGCGTTTTTAGACGCATGCGTTTTTATAGAAAAACACAAGAAAACAAACAAAAAAAAAAAACCCTACCCCTAACCCTACCCCTACCCCTAACCTGAAATACGTGGCACTAAAATATACGTTTATATACGTATATAAGTGCCACGATATTTCAGTGGCCACGTATATAAGTGCCACGTATATAAGTGCCACGTATATAAGTGCCACGTATATAAGTGCCACGTACTTAAGTGCCACGTACTTAAGTGCCACGTATTTACGTGCCACGTATTTACGTGCCACGTATTTACGTGCCACGTACTTAAGTGCCACGTACTTAAGTGCCACGTATTTACGTGCCACGATATTTCAGTGCCACGTATAACCACATAGTTATAGTATTTATAGTACGTGGCACTGAAATACGTGGCACTGAAATATCGTGGCACTGAAACACGTGGCACTGAAACACGTGGCACTTAAATACGTGGCACTTAAATATGTGGCACTTAAATACGTGGCACTTAAATACGTGGCACTTATGACTGTCAGAAAATGTTCATTAAACGGTTAGAGGTGAGGTTAGGGGTAGGGTTAGGGTTACCGTTGGGATTAGGGTTAGGGGTGTGTTTGGGTTAGGGTTTCAGGTAGAATTGGGGAGTTTCCACTGTTCAGGCACATCAGGGGCTCTCCAAACGCGACATGGCGTCCGATCTCAATTCCAGCCAATTCTGCGTTGAAAAAGTAAAACAGTGCTCCTTCCCTTCCGAGCTCTCCCGTGCATCCAAAAAGGGGTTTACCCCAACATATGGGTTATCAGCGTACTCGGGACAAATTGAACAACAACTTCTGGGGTCCAAGTTCTCTTGTTATCCTTGGGAAAATAAAAATTTGGGGGGCTAAAAATCATTTTTGTGGGAAAAAAATATGTTTTATTTTCACGGCTCTGCGTTGTAAACTGTAGTGAAACACTTGGGGGTTCAAAGTTCTCACAACACATCTAGATAAGTTCCTTGGGAGGTCTAGTTTCCAATATGGGGTCACTTGTGGGGGGTTTGTACTGTTTGGGTACATCAGGGGCTCTGCAAATGCAACGTGACGCCTGCAGACCAATCCATTTAAGTCTGCATTCCAAATGGCGCTCCTTCCCTTCCGAGCTCTGTCATGTGCCCAAACAGTGGTTACCCCCCACATAGGGGGTATCAGCGTACTCAGGACAAATTGGACAACAACTTGTAGGGTCCAATTTATTCTGTTACCCTTGTAAAAATACAAAGCTGGGGGCTAAAAAATCATTTTTGTGAAAAAAAAAAAGAATTTTTATTTTCACGGCTTTGCGTTACAAACTGTAGTGAAACACTTGGGGGTTCAAAGTTCTCACAACACATCTAGATAAGTTCCTTGGGAGGTCTAGTTTCCAATATGGGGTCACTTGTGGGGGGTTTGTACTGTTTGGGTACATCAGGGGCTCTGCAAATGCAACGTGACGCCTGCAGACCAATCCATTTAAGTCTGCATTCCAAATGGCGCTCCTTCCCTTCCGAGCTCTGTCATGTGCCCAAACAGTGGTTACCCCCCACATAGGGGGTATCAGCGTACTCAGGACAAATTGGAAAACAACTTTTAGGGTCCAATTTATTCTGTTACCCTTGTAAAAATACAAAGCTGGGGGCTAAAAAATCATTTTTGTGAAAAAAAAAAGAATTTTTATTTTCACGGCTTTGCGTTACAAACTGTAGTGAAACACTTGGGGGTTCAAAGTTCTCACAACACATCTAGATAAGTTCCTTGGGAGGTCTAGTTTCCAATATGGGGTCACTTGTGGGGGGTTTGTACTGTTTGGGTACATCAGGGGCTCTGCAAATGCAACGTGACGCCTGCAGACCAATCCATTTAAGTCTGCATTCCAAATGGCGCTCCTTCCCTTCCGAGCTCTGTCATGCGCCCAAACAGTGGTTACCCTCCATATATGGGGTATCAGCGTACTCAGGACAAATTGGACAACAACTTTTAGGGTCCAGTTTATTCTGTTACTCTTGTAAAAATACAAAAGCTGGGGGCTAAAAAATCATTTTTGTGAAAAAAAAAAAGAATTTTTATTTTCACGGCTCTGCGTTATAATCTGTAGTGAAACACTTGGGGGTGCAAAGCTCTCAAAACACATCTAGATAAGTTCCTTAGGGGGTCTAATTTCCAAAATGGTGTCATTTGTGGGGGGTTTCAATGTTTAGGCACATCAGGGGCTCTCCAAACGCAACATGGCATCCCATCTCAATTCCAGTCAATTTTGCATTGAAAAGTCAAATGGCGCTCCTTCCCTTCCAAGCTCTGCCATGCGCCCAAACAGTGGTTTACCCCAACATATGGGGTATCTGCGTACTCAGGACAAATTGCACAACATTTTTTGGGGACCAATTTCTTCTCTTACCCTTGGGAAAATAAAAAATTGGGGGCGAAAAGATCATTTTTGTGAAAAAATATGATTTTTTATTTTTACGGCTCTGCATTATAAACTTCTGTGAAGCACTTGGTGGGTCAAAGTGCTCACCACACATCTAGATAAGTTCCTTAGGGGGTCTACTTTCCAAAATGGTGTCACTTGTAGGAGGTTTCAATGTTTAGGCACATCAGGGGCTCTCCAAACGCAACATGGCGTCCCATCTCAATTCCAGTCAATTTTGCATTGAAAAGTCAAATGGCGCTCCTTCACTTCCGAGCTCTGCCATGCGCCCAAACAGTGGTTTACCCCAACATATGGGGTATCTGCGTACTCAGGACAAATTGCACAACATTTTTTGGGGACCAATTTCTTCTCTTACCCTTGGGAAAATAAAAAATTGGGGGCGAAAAGATCATTTTTGTGAAAAAATATGATTTTTTATTTTTACGGCTCTGCATTATAAACTTCTGTGAAGCACTTGGTGGGTCAAAGTGCTCACCACACATCTAGATAAGTTCCTTAGGGGGTCTACTTTCCAAAATGGTGTCACTTGTAGGGGGTTTCAATGTTTAGGCACATCAGGGGCTCTCCAAACGCAACATGGCGTCCCATCTCAATTCCAGTAAATTTTGCATTGAAAAGTCAAATGGCGCTCCTTCCCTTCCAAGCTCTGCCATGCGCCCAAACAATGGTTTACACTCACATATGGGGTACCAGCGTACTCAGGACAAATTGTACAACAACTTTTGCAGTCTATTTTCTCCTGTTACCCTTGGTAAAATAAAACAAATTGGAGCTGAAATAAATTTTGTGTGAAAAAAAATTAAATGTTCATTTTTATTTAAACATTCCAAAAATTCCTGTGAAACACCTGAAGGGTTAATAAACTTCTTGAGTGTGGTTTTGAGCACCTTGAGGGGTGCAGTTTTTAGAATGGTGTCACACTTGGGTATTTTCTATCATACAGACCCCTCAAAATGACTTCAAATGAGATGTGGTCCCTAAAAAAAAATGGTGTTGTAAAAATGAGAAATTTCTGGTCAACTTTTAACCCTTATAACTCCCTAACAAAAAAAAATTTTGGTTCCAAAATTGTGCTGATGTAAAGTAGACATGTGGGAAATGTTACTTATTAAGTATTTTGCGTGACATATGTCTGTGATTTAAGGGCATAAAAATTCAAAGTTGGAAAATTGCAAAATTTTCAAAATTTTCGCCAAATTTCCGTTTTTTTCACAAATAAACGCAAGTTATATCGAAGAAATTTTACCACTATCATGAAGTACAATATGTCACGAGAAAACAATGTCAGAATCGCCAAGATCCGTTGAAGCGTTCCAGAGTTATAACCTCCTAAAGGGACAGTGGTCAGAATTGTAAAAATTGGCCCGGTCATTAACGTGCAAACCACCCTTGGGGGTGAAGGGGTTAATGAACATTTTCTGACAGTCATAGTGCCACGTATTTCAGTGCCACGTATTTCAGTGCCACGTATTTCAGTGCCATGTATTTCAGTGCCACGTATCACGTATTTCAGTGCCACGTGTTTCAGTGCCACGTATTTCAGTGCCACGTATCACGTATTTCAGTGCCACATATTTTAGTACCACGTATTTCAGTTGCACGTATTTCAGTGCCACGTATTTCAGTGCCACGTATTTCAGTGCCACGTATCACGTATTTCAGTGCCACGTGTTTCAGTGCCACGTATTTAAGTGCCACGTATCACATATTTCAGTGCCACGTATTTCAGTGCCACGTATTTCAGTGCCACGTATTTCAGTGCCACGTATTTAAGTGCCACATATCACATATTTCAGTGCCACTTATTTCAGTGCCACGTATTTCAGTGCCACGTATTTCAGTGCCACGTATTTCAGTGCCACGTATTTCAGTGCCAGGTGTTTCAGTGCCACGTATTTAAGTGCCACGTATCACGTATTTCAGTGCCACGTATTTCAGTGCCACGTATTTCAGTGCCACGTATTTCAGTGCCACGTATTTCAGTCACGTTTAGGGTTAGGGTTAGGGGTAGGGTTAGGGTTAGGGCTAGGGTTGGAGGTAAAGTTAGGGTTGGGGCTAAAGTTAGGGTTGGGGCTAAAGTTAGGGTTAGGGTTTGGATTACATTTACGTTTGGATTAGGGTTGGGATTAGAATTATGGGTGTGGTTAGGGTTACCGTTGGGATTAGGGTTAGGGGTGTGTTTGGGTTAGGGTTTCAGGTAGAATTGGGGGGTTTCCACTGTCCAGGCACATCAGGGGCTCTCCAAGCGCGACATGGCGTCCAATCTCAATTCCAGCCAATTCTGCATTGAAAAAGTAAAACAGTGCTCCTTCCCTTCCGAGCTCTCCCGTGCGCCCAAAAAGGGGTTTACCCCAACATATGTGTTATCAGCGTACTCGGGACAAATTGAACAACAACTTCTGGGGTCCAAGTTCTCTTGTTATCCTTAGGAAAATAAAAATTTGGGGGGCTAAAAATCATTTTTGTGGGAAAAAAAAGATGTTTTATTTTCACGGCTCTGCATTATAAACTGTAGTGAAACACTTGGGGGTTCAAAGTTCTCACAACACATCTAGATAAGTTCCTTGGGAGGTCTAGTTTCCAATATGGGGTCACTTGTGGGGGGTTTGTACTGTTTGGGTACATCAGGGGCTCTGCAAATGCAACGTGACGCCTGCAGACCAATCCATTTAAGGCTGCATTCCAAATGGCGCTCCTTCCCTTCCGAGCTCTGTCATGCGCCCAAACAGTGGTTCCCCCCGACATATGGGGTATCAGCGTACTCAGGACAAATTGGACAACAACTTTTGGGGTCTAATTTATCCTGTTACCCTTGTGAAAATACAAAACTGGGGGCTAAAAAATCATTTTTGTGAAAAAAAAAAAAGAATTTTTATTTTCACGGCTTTGCGCTATAAACTTTAGTGAAACACTTGGGGGTTCAAAGTTCTCAAAACACATCTAGATAAGTTCCTTGGGAGGTCTAGTTTCCAATATGGGGTCACTTGTGGGGGGTTTGTACTGTTTGGGTACATCAGGGGCTTTGCAAATGCAACGTGACGGCTGCTGACCAATCCATTTAAGTCTGCATTCCAAATGGCGCTCCTTCCCTTCCGAGCTCTGTCATGCGCCCAAACAGTGGTTCCCCCCCACATATGGGGTATCAGCGTACTCAGGACAAATTGGAAAACAAATTTTGGGGTCCAATTTATTCTGTTACCCTTGTAAAAATACAAAGCTGGGGGCTAAAAAATCATTTTTGAGAAAAAAAAAAAAATTATTTTCACGGCTCTGCGTTATAATCTGTAGTGAAACACTTGGGGGTTCAAAGCTCTCAAAACACATCTAGATAAGTTCCTTAGGGGGTCTACTTTCCAAAATGGTGTCACTTGTAGGGAGTTTCAATGTTTAGGCACATCAGGGGCTCTCCAAACGCAACATGGCGTCCCATCTCAATTCCAGTCAATTTTGCATTGAAAAGTCAAATGGCGCTCCTTCCCTTCCAAGCTCTGCCATGCGCCCAAACAATGGTTTACACCCACATATGGGGTATCAGCGTACTCAGGACAAATTGCACAACATTTTTTGGGGTCCAATTTCTTCTCTTACCCTTGGGAAAATAAAAAATTGGGGGCAAAAAGATCATTTTTGTGAAAAAATATGATTTTTTATTTTTACGGCTCTGCATTATAAACTTCTGTGAAGCACTTGGTGGGTCAAAGTGCTCACCACACATCTAGATAAGTTCCTTAGGGGGTCTACTTTCCAAAATGGTGTCACTTGTAGGGAGTTTCAATGTTTAGGCACATCAGGGGCTCTCCAAACGCAACATGGCGTCCCATCTCAATTCCAGTCAATTTTGCATTGAAAAGTCAAATGGCGCTCCTTCCCTTCCAAGCTCTGCCATGCGCCCAAACAATGGTTTACACCCACATATGGGGTATCAGCGTACTCAGGACAAATTGCACAACATTTTTTGGGGTCCAATTTCTTCTCTTACCCTTGGGAAAATAAAAAATTGGGGGCGAAAAGATCATTTTTGTGAAAAAATATGATTTTTTATTTTTACGGCTCTGCATTATAAACTTCTGTGAAGCACTTGGTGGGTCAAAGTGCTCACCACACATCTAGATAAGTTCCTTAGGGGGTCTACTTTCCAAAATGGTGTCACTTGTAGGGAGTTTCAATGTTTAGGCACATCAGGGGCTCTCCAAACGCAACATGGCGTCCCATCTCAATTCCAGTCAATTTTGCATTGAAAAGTCAAATGGCGCTCCTTCCCTTCCAAGCTCTGCCATGCGCCCAAACAATGGTTTACACCCACATATGGGGTATCAGCGTACTCAGGACAAATTGCACAACATTTTTTGGGGTCCAATTTCTTCTCTTACCCTTGGGAAAATAAAAAATTGGGGGCGAAAAGATCATTTTTGTGAAAAAATATGATTTTTTATTTTTACGGCTCTGCATTATAAACTTCTGTGAAGCACTTGGTGGGTCAAAGTGCTCACCACACATCTAGATAAGTTCCTTAGGGGGTCTACTTTCCAAAATGGTGTCACTTGTAGGGAGTTTCAATGTTTAGGCACATCAGGGGCTCTCCAAACGCAACATGGCGTCCCATCTCAATTCCAGTCAATTTTGCATTGAAAAGTCAAATGGCGCTCCTTCCCTTCCAAGCTCTGCCATGCGCCTAAACAATGGTTTACACCCACATATGGGGTATCATCGTACTCAGGACAAATTGTACAACAACTTTGGGGGTCCATTTTCTCCTGTTACCCTTGGTAAAATAAAACAAATTGGAGCTGAAATAAATTTTGTGTGAAAAAAAGTTAAATGTTCATTTTTATTTAAACATTCCAAAAATTCCTGTGAAACACCTGAAGGGTTAATAAACTTCTTGAATGTGGTTTTGAGCACCTTGAGGGGTGCAGTTTTTAGAATGGTGTCACACTTGAGTATTTTCTATCATATAGACCCCTCAAAATGACTTCAAATGAGATGTGGTCCCTAAAAAAAAATGGTGTTGTAAAAATGAGAAATTGCTGGTCAACTTTTAACCCTTATAACTCCGTCACAAAAAAAAATTTTGGTTCCAAAATTGTACTGATGTAAAGTAGACATGTGGGAAATGTTACTTATTAAGTATTTTGCGTGACATATGTCTGTGATTTAAGGGCACAAAAATTCAAAGTTGGAAAATTGCAAAATTTTCAAAATTTTCGCCAAATTTCCATTTTTTTCACAAATAAACGCAAGTTATATCGAATAAATTTTACCTTTAACATGAAGTAAAATATGTCACGAGAAAACAATGTCAGAATCGCCAAGATCCGTCAAAGCGTTCCAGAGTTATAGCCTCATAAAGGGACAGTGGTCAGAATTGTAAAAATTGGCCCGGTCATTAACGTGCAAACCACCCTTGGGGGTGAAGGGGTTAACATCGGAAATGTTGGCCTACCGAAATGTATGTTCAGTAAATGCACTCGTTACTTGGTCGGGGCTCCTTTTGCATGAATTACTGCATCAATGCAGCGTGGCAAGGAGGCGATCAGTCCGTGGCACTGCTGAGGTGTTATGGAAGCCCAGGTGACTTTGATAGCAGCCTTCAGCTTGTCTGCATTGTTGGGTCTGGTGTCTCTCATCTACCACTTGACAATAACCCATAGATTCTCTATGGGGTTAAGGTCAGAGAAGTTTGCTGGCCAATCAAGCACAGTGATACTGTTGTTTTTAAACAAGGTATTGGTACTTTTTGCAGTGTGGACAGGTGCCAATTTCTGCCGTAAAATTAAATATCCATCTCCAAAAAGCTAGTCGGCAGTGGGAATCATGAAGTGCTCTAAAGTTTCCTGGTAGACGGCTGTGCTGACTTTGGTCTTGGTACAACACAGTGGACCTACACCAGCAGATGACATGGCTCCCGAAACCATCATTGATTGTGGATACTTCACTTATAAAATGGTGAGAAGTCAATCTGATCAAATATTAATGGTTTATAATTAGATGACCCCTTAAATCAATATGACACATAGGTTTTGTGGAGTGGCCTCAGGAGCTGAGCTCTCTACACAAGGTGCCAGCTGGGTCAATTACTCAGCGTCTGTGTCTAACAGCAACCGGAGCTGAGCTCTGATCGCTGCTGTTAGCCCTTGTGTGCACACATCTGTACATATAGATCTATATATAGGACGTCAGTCACACAGATGTAGTGCACAGTGTCTGGCTTACAGCCTATTAGTGACGCCCATGCTATTAGATCTGCACTATATGGGTAAGTTCACACAGGGCTTTTTTGCTGCGTATTTTTGCTGCATTTTTTTATGCTAATTTTCAGCTGCTTTTTACAGTACCAGCAAAGCCTATGAGATTTCAGAAATCTCATGCACACATTGGTTTTTTGTTTGATCAGTATGTACGATCACTGTCAACTATAAAATAACATAATGAACTATTAGCTGCCACCATCAATCGTTTATAGTGGCAGATTGGACAGCTGCTGTAGGTAGCGTATGGCTTCAGGGGTGTGGTTTACAGAGCAAGAGAGCTTTTATATATTTACCGTATATACTCGAGTATAAGCTGTCCCGAGTATAAGCTGACCCCCCCTAATTTTGCAACAAAAAACTGGGTAAAACTTAATGACTCGAGTATAAGCCTAGGGTGGAAAATGCAGTAGCTACTGGTAAATTTAAAAAAAAAAATAGATACCAATAAAAGTAAAATTAATTGAGACATCAGTAGGTTAAGTGTTTTTGAATATCCATATTGAATCAGGAGCCCCATATAATGCTCCATACAGTTCATGATGGGCCCCAAAAGATGCTCCATACAAAATACGCCCCATATAATGCTCCATACAGTGTATGATAGGCTCCATAAGATGATCCATATTAAAATATGCCCTATATAATGCTGCACAAATGTTGATTAGGGCCCCAATAAGATGCTCCATACAGACATTTGCCCCATATAATGCTCCACAAATGCTGATTATGACCCCATAAGATGCTGCATAGACACATTTGCCCCATATAATGCTCCACAAATGTGGATTATGGCCCCATAAGATGCTCCATACAGATATTTGCCCCGTATAATGCTGCACATGGACCCATAAGATGCTCAATAGAGATATTTGCCCCATATAATGCTGCACATGGCGCCATACAGATATTTGGCCCATATAATGCTGCACATAACCCCATAAGATGCTCCATACAGGTATTTGCCCCATATAATGCTGCACATGGTCACATGGCCCCATAAGATGCTCCATACAGATATTTGCCCCATATAATGCTGCACATGGCCCCATACAGATATTTGCACCATATAACACTGCACATGGCCCCATTAGATGTTCCATACAGATATTTGACCCCATATAACACTGCACATGGCCCCATAAGATGCTCCATACAGACATTTGCCCCATATACTGTTGCTGCAATTAAAAAAAATCACATACTTCCCTCTCAAGCCCCCGGCACTTGCTATATTCACCTGCTCCCCGTTCCACCGCTGACCGCCGCTGTGTGTTCCCCGTCATCCGCACTGATGTTCAGGCAGAGGGTTGCACGCACTAATCGCATCGTCGCGCCCTCTTACCTGAGTGGCACTGCAGAGGACACGGAAGATGCATCGGTGCCGACGGTGGAACGGGGAGCAGGTGAATATCGTACACTGCGTTATACTCACCTGCTCCTGACGCGGTCCTTGCACCTCTGTTCCGTGGCGCCGGCAGCTTCTTCGTGTAGTGAGCAGTCGCAAGGTACCGTTCATTACAGTAATGAATATGCGGCTCCACCCCTATGGGAGTGGAGTCCATATTCATTACTGTAATGAGCGGTACCATGTGACCGCTCACTACAGGAAGAAGCTGCCTGGGAACCAGGGACATGCAGGGACCGCGCCAGGAGCAGGTGAGTATTATTACACAGCTCCGCTCCCTCTCCCCTGCCGACCCCTGGGTATGACTCGAGTATAAGCCAAGAGGGTTACTTTCAGCCCAAAAAAGTGGGCTGAAGATCTCAGCTTACACTTGAGTATATACGGTAATTTGGAATGGTAGGCAGTGTTTATAAAAAAAAATACAAAGATGTTACGAAACAGGAACATAACAATACATTGTATATAATCAGATAAAATAGAAGGGATAACGAAAGAAAAAGTACTAAACCTGTGTCACGGAAATGGCTTAGAGCTTATCAAAGGGAGGTACTCCTTTGGAAACAGACAGAACCCACATCAAGTTGTATCTTCCAGGACTGACAAATTACCAAAACCCAACTCTACTTTTATTAGCTCAAGGTTATGACCACATACCTCCCACTATTGATGGAGGTTGGTTGTGGGATGTGCTAGGTATTTTAGATATTTGACATCCCCATCTTTCAGGATATCTTCATATCTGGAAGCTCCAGGCGGTAGATATTGTCATCAGGTTTCCATCATCCATTGCACCGATATTAAGTTGGAGGGGTTAGAATGGCCTTACAATGATGTGAGTGAATGTGAAGGACTTCACCTAGAGTCACTGGTGAGTCAGTGTGTTATCTATGCACTATATACAGAGTTCCTGTGTACCATGTCGCCAGTGATCACTGTATTACCTTTACACTGACACTATATACAGAGCTCCTGTGTGTAATGTCACCGGCGATCACTGTATTACCTGTGCACAGACACTGCATACTAAGTACAGGTCTCCTGTGTATAATGGCACTTTTGGTGATAGTATTGTGTTTTTTTATTAATGATCAGTATTGTACTATTCAATCACTATGTGGTGGTAATATGTTGTCCGGCCATGGTGTAGTGGTATTTGTCCCTTGTATGTGTTATTATTTGGTCACTGTGGTGGTAATATGTGGTCTGGTCATGGTGTGGTGGTATTTGTTCCCTGTATGTGGTATTATTTGTCACCATGTGGTGGTAATACGTGATCTGATCTTGACATGGTGCAGTGGTATTTGTTCCTTGTATGTGCTATTCTTCGGTCACTGTGGTGGTAATATGTGATCTGGACATGGTGTGGCAGTATTTGTTCCTTGCATGTGGTATTATAGGTCACTATGTGGTGATAATATGGTGCCTGGTCATGGTGTGGTGGTATTTGTCTTTTTGGATGTGACATTATTGGTTAAAAATTGAAAAATAAATAAAAATATACGTAAATAGTATTGCATATTTTAACAAATTTTTAATAGGTTATCATAGAGTAGGGCCCGGCCAAAAGAGTCTACCTTGTTGTGGTGGCAGATTAAAAAAAAAATTTGGCCAAAACAAAAGCTGCTGGCTATATGTGTGATCTGGTGATGGGAACTGTTAATGTGTGATTGGTGAGAAGTGGAGTTTTTCCAAGAAAGAGCGGTGGGACTGTGGACAGTTCGATGGGTGGAGGCGGGGCTGGGGTGGAACCTGGGCAGAGTCTCAAGGGGGCCCTGAAAATTTTTCCAGTATGGGGCCCCGAAATTCCTAATGGCAGCCCTGGTATTAATTGTGGGGATTCGCTCTGGTAGGCATAAGCAAGAACATAGTAAAGAGATACACGCAGGTTTTCAATCCAAGCTCACTGTTTTATTCACAGTGACAACAGAAACAAATACAGTCTTTCTTCAGACAAAACAAAAGCCAAGCTTGTTTCCACAGCATTGGTTCAGGTCCCAGAAATGCCACTCTGTTCAGGTCTGATGTTGCCACAGTTCTGGCTGTCCATTTATACTGTCTTAAGAACTGCAGTGAGCAATCTGGGCGTTGACCCAAAAACCTTATATAGCAGAGAAGATCCAGGGCTTACCTCCTTCCCTGTTGTTCACCACTGCGATAGGCACTTGGTGGCAGGAATATATCTCCCATCCAACACTATACCTCTCGCTACATCACATAATATATAGGCGAAATGTTATATTCAAACAGCTCGATACCTTAAGTTGCTTTGCCTGCATTTCAAGCCATTGCAGGGCTTTTACTTTACTGGCCTAGGATCTTAACAGCCATTCTACAGGAGCTGGTGAACTTTGTACTTTGTGCTGTTTATTATAAACCCTTCCCTGCTCTGCCTTTATCTCAATAGGCAATTCTGACCTAACAGGTTCCCTCTAAAATCTTACAAAATATAATCACCATCTGTCTGTAATATTCAGACCTATATTCAGACCTCATCTTCACCCGCCTCTGCTCCCTATCTAACCTCTCTAACTCACCTCTTCCTCTCTCTGACCACAACCTTCTCACATTCTCATCTCTCTCCACTCCATGTCTAGAGTCCCCACCCCACAAACTTTCACACCCTCGCAGAAATCTTAAACATCTTGACCTACATTCATTCTCTGAATCCCTCCTCCCTCTCACAGACATGTTCCATACACAATGCGGATGACGCTGTCGCTCTATATAACACTACAATAGCTGTAGCTTTGGAATCTGCTGCCCCACCCACACATACCAAAATCAACACCCACGCTCGCAAAATCAACAGACAGCCCTGGCACAGCAGCCTGACCAAAGAACTGAGGCGAGCTTCCAGGGCTGCTGAGCGCAGATGGAAAAGATCCCACTCCAACGACCACTTAATCGCATTCAAACAGTCCCTCACTACTTTCAAGGCCACACTCGCCACAGCTAAACAAACCTACTTCTCATCTCTCATATCCTCCCTGTCTCACAACCTTAAACAGTTATTCAACACCTTCAATTCTCTCCTCCGTCCCCCAGCACCTCCTCCCTCCCCACTTATCTCTGCTGAAGACTTTGCCTCATTCTTCAAGCAGAAGATTGATAACATCAGAGACAGTTTTGGTCAACAAGCCCCAGAGCCCTTCCTCCCAACTTCCCTACCCTCCACCTCCAAAACCAACTTCTCAACCATTACAGAAGATCAACTCGCCACTCTACTCTCAAAATCACATCTCACCACCTGTGCACTTGACCCGCTCCCATCCCACCTCATCCCAAACCTCACCACAATCTTCATCCCAACCCTAACCCATCTCTTCAAGCTATCACTAACAACTGGTGTTTTCCCTTCAAGCTTTAAACATGCCTCCATCACACCTATCCTCAAAAAGCCCTCTCTTGACCCATCCTCTGTATCTAGCTATCGCCCTATATCACTTCTCCCCTATGCCTCAAATCTACTGGAACAACACGTCTACCTTGAACTGTCCTCCCATCTCTCTTCTTGCTCCCTCTTTGACCGCTTACAATCTGGCTTCCGGTCCCACCATTCCACTGAAACTGCCCTAACTAAGGTCACCAATGACCTCTTAACCGCCAAGAGCAAGCGACACTACTCTGTTCTCCTCCTCCTCGACCTGTCGGCTGCCTTTGACACAGTGGACCATTCCCTATTATTACAGACCCTCTCATCGCTTGGCATCACAGACTTGGCCCTATCCTGGATCTCATCATACCTAACAGACCGGACATTCAGCGTCTCCCACTCACACACCACCTCCTCACCTCGCCCCCTATCTGTCGGAGTTCCTCAAGGTTCAGTCCTTGGGCCCCTGCTCTTCTCCATTTACACCTTTGGCCTGGGACAGCTCATAGAATCTCATGGCTTTCAGTATCACCTCTATGCTGATGACACACAGATCTACATCTCTGGACCAGATATCACCTCCCTACTAACCAGAATCCCTCAATGTCTGTCCACTATTTCATCCTTCTTCTCTGCTAGATTTCTGAAACTTAACATGGACAAAACAGAATTCATCATCTTTCCCCCATCTCACGTGACCCCCCCAACGAACCTATCCATTACAGTAAATGGCTGCCCACTCTCCCCAGTCCCACAAGCTCGCTGCCTCGGGGTTATCCTTGACGCTGATCTCTCCTTCAAACCACATATCCAAGCCCTTTCCACTTCCTGCCGACTTCAACTCAAAAATATTGCACGAAGCCGTTCATTCCTCAACCAAGAATCTGCAAAAACCCTAGTCCATGCCCTCATCATCTCTCGCCTTGACTACTGCAACCTCCTGCTCTGTGGCCTCCCCTCAAACACTCTCGCACCCCTCCAATCTATTCTAAACTCTGCTGCCCGACTAATCCACCTGTCCCCCCGCTATTCTCTGGCCTCTCCCCTCTGTCAATCCCTTCACTGGCTCCCCATTGCCCAGAGACTCCAGTACAAAACCCTAACCATGACGTACAAAGCCATCCACAACCTGTCTCCTCCTTACATCTGTGACCTCATCTCCCGGTACTTTCCTACACGCAACCTCCGATCCTCACAAGATCTCCTTCTCTACTCCCCTCTTATCTCCTCTTCCCACAATCGTATACAAGATTTCTCTCGCGTATCACCCCTACTCTGGAACCCTCTACCACAACACATCAGACTCTCGCCCACCATCGAAACCTTCAAAAAGAATCTGAAGACCCACCTCTTCCGACAAGCCTACAACCTGCAGTAACCACCGATCAACCAACCGCTGCATGACCAGCTCTATCCTCGCCTACTGCATTCTCACCCATCCCTTGTAGATTGTGAGCCTTCGCGGGCAGGGTCCTCTCTCCTCCTGTACCAGTTATGACTTGTATTGTTTAAGATTATTGTACTTGTTTTTATTTTTGTTTTTATTATGTATACCCCTCCTCATTTGTAAAGCGCTATGGAATAAATGGCGCTATAACAATAAATAATAATAATAATAATAATATTACAAATAAGCAATGCATGTTCTTAACCCATTTACGACCTTGGGTATATCCATACCTCAAACTGCAAAGTAAGTGCTCAGCATAGAGTGCAAGATAAATGTGATCTCAAACATTATATAAAATGTTCCTTAAAAAGCTTCATAACAATCTACAAAAAAAAGCAAGTCCCCATCCCGGTCCATCATACTCAATATAGGGGGCTTCCACGCTTCTGGTAGTACAAAGACTCTGGAAAAGCAAAATAGCTCCTTGTACCCCAAAAGAAATTCAGCAAATTCTGCTCTCCCAATTCCAAATGCCCCCTCCCTTCTGAGCCCCAGTGCATCTAAACCACATTTAGCGTCTACATGTTTGGCATTTCTGTAGCGATGAGAGCTCATCTAATTTATAGGTGTATGTCTCCAGAAGCATGAGCTGGGCATAATGTACTGATCACTACAGCGTACTGGGCACGACAACATACTAATTACTACAACGTACTGGTAACTACAATGGCAGTTTGCAATTTTCACTCAGCAACATCCACTGCTTTTTGTTTTTGGAAAACACCCATGCAGTCAAAATCATCACTACACCTGTACTAAAATTCCCAAAGGGGTATAATTTAGAAAATGGGGTCACTTGAGGGGGTATTCTGCTCTTCTAACAGTTAGGGACTCTGTTTATGGAGTCCGCAAACTATTCTAGGAATATAGCTCTTAGTTTCTCCTGAGTCTCGTCATCAGGGCCGCCATCAGGGCATCACAGCCGTGACTGGCGTACGGGGCCCGGTGGGCAGAGGGGGCCCGCATCGGGCCCCGTCTCATCTGCTCACCGGGCCCCTACCGGCAGCCGCAGGCTAAACCGGGCCCTTAGCGGCGCTGCAGCTGTTTAACACTATTGACGTGCGGGCCCGCGCCCACACGTCAATAGTTAAAACAGCCGCCGGCCAATCTGAGGCTGGCAGCTGACGTCAGCCGCAGCGTACATGTCGCCGGCGTCTGGCGTCATTGTCAGTCGCCGGCGAGTGCGCGCTTCAACTGCGTGCAGAGAGCAGGAGCGTGGCCAGGTAAGCAGAACGTGTTTTTTTTGTTTTTGTTTTTTTTTATTGAGAGCGGCGATCTGGGGGGCCCAGGGCAGAACGCTGGACACGGGGGCAGAATGCTGGACACAGGGGCAGAACGCTGGACACGGGGGCACAAAGCTGGACACGGGGGCATAAAGCTGGACACGGGGGCACAAAGCTGGACACGGGGGCAGAATGCTGGACACTGGGGCAGAATGCTGGACACGGGGGTAGAATGCCGGACACGGGGGCAGAACGCCGGACACGGGGCAGAACGCTGGACACGGGGGCAGAACGCTGGACACGGGCAGAACGCTGGACACAGGGGCAGAACGCTGTACACTAGGGGAAGAACGCTTGACACAGGGGCAGAACGCTGGACACAGGGGCAGAACGCTGGA
Source organism: Ranitomeya variabilis (assembly GCF_051348905.1). Classification (NCBI taxonomy): domain Eukaryota; kingdom Metazoa; phylum Chordata; class Amphibia; order Anura; family Dendrobatidae; genus Ranitomeya; species Ranitomeya variabilis. Next base: position 817,907,235 of record NC_135232.1, on the reverse strand, counting down.
CATGGGCAGATTGCTGGACACGGGGCAGAATGGAGATACGGGGCATGATTGGAGACACAGGGGGCAGGATGAAAGACATGACGGCATGACTGGAGACAGATGGGGCAGGATTGGAAACAGATGGGGCAGAATGGAGACACGGGGCATGATTGCAGACATGGCATGATTGGAAATGAGGCAGAATGGTGATACGGGCATAATTGGAGACATTGGGGGCAGGATTGGAGACAGATGGGGCAGGATCATGGGGCAGGATGAATACGATGGAGACAGATGGGGCAGGATGGGAAGATCATATGGGGCAGAATGGATACTCATTAGGGCAGGATGGGAGAACATATGGCTGACTCCAGGAATGAGACACACGGGGGCTAGGATGGCGAATATTATTACCATAGGGGCTAATTAAGGGATATTATTACTGCAGTGATGTATTTATTTTATTTTTTTTGAGTATACTGTTTTAAATGGAGGGGCAGTCCTATTACTGTGTAGAGTGATACTATGTTGCCTTCTTCATGTGGCGTAATGTAGAAGTTGGGAAAATTAAGTAATGTGTTCTGCAAGAGGAACTTGAGATAACGGTGTTATTTCCTGCAGAGAGGAGCCCTGGCTGGAAGAAATGATGGTGGTCTGTGCTGGATGAAAGATGAAGGACTTCACCTAGAGACGTCACTGGTGAGTCAGTGTGTTACCTATACACTGACACTATACACTGTATACTATATACAGAGCTCCTGTGTATAATGTCACCAGTGATCACTGTATTACCTATACACTATATACAAAGCTCCTGTGTATAATGTCACAGGTGATCACTGCATTACCTGTACACAGACACTGCATACTAAGTACAGATCTCCTGTGTATAATGGCACTGATGGTGATAGTATTGTGGTTTTTTTTTTTATTACTGATCAGTATTGTAGTATTCAGTCAGTATGTGGTGGTAATATGTGGTCTGGTCATAATGTTGTGGTATTTGTTCCTTGTATTTGATATTATTCGATCACTGTGGTGGTAATATGTCATCTGGTCATGGTGCAGTGGTATTTGTTCCTTGTATGTGGTATTATAGGTCATTTTAAAAACTGAAAAATAAATTAAAATGTACCTAAATTGTATTGCATATTTTAACAAATATTTAATAGGTTACAGTAGAGTAGGGCCTGGCCAAAAGTGTCTACCTTGTCATTTTGGTGGCTTAAAAAATCTTTTGGCCAAAACGAAAGCTGCCGGCTATATGTGTGATCTGGTGATGGGAACTGTCAATGTGTGATAGGTGAGAAGTGGATAATTTCCAAGAGAGAGCAGTGGGACTGCGGACAGTTTGAGGGGTGGAGCATGTAGGCGGGGCTGGGGTGGAGCCTGGGCGGAGTCTCAAGGGGGCCCCGAAAATTTTGCCAGTATGAGGCCCCGAAATTTCTAGTGGCAGCCCTGCTCGTCATCTGGCTAAGCAGTACTGTACAGCCACATATGGGGTATGTCTACATTCAGGAGATTTTGTGGGACAAATTTTGGTGCCATTTTTGCCCATTTTCCCTTGTGAGTATGTAAAATCTGGGGCTAAAACAAAATTTTGGTGGTAAAAATGTAATTCTTTTTTCTTCACTACCCAATAGTATAAAATTCTGTGACACACCAGTGGTGTCAATATGATATGAGGAATTCATTGAGAAGTGTAAAATGGGGTCTCTTTTGGGGGGTTCTGCTTGTCTGGTACCTCAGGGGCTCTGCCAATGTGACATGACACCCTCAAACCAGTCCATCAAAATAAGAACACCAATATGGTGCTTCTTGCCTTCTGATCTTTGCACGGTTTCTCAAAAGTAGTTTTCGATCACACAAGGGGTATCAGGAGAAATTGCACAATTTTTGTGGTCCATTTTGTCCCGTTACCCTAGTGAAAATAAAAAAAATTGTGGTAATATAACATTTTTTGGGGAAAAAATTGATTTTTTTTAATCTCATGGCTCAACGTTATAATTGTTTGTGAAGCACCTGCATCTAGATAAGTTCCCTGAGGTGTCTAGTTTTCAAAATAGTGTCACTTGTGAGCAGTTTCCACTTTTTAGGCACATCAGGGGCACTCCAAATGTGACATGGCGTCCGCTAATAATTCCGGCAAATTTTACATTCAAAAAGTCAAATGGCGCTTTTACCCTTCCGAGCTCTGCCATGTGCCCAAACAGTGGTTTTCATCCACTTATGGAGTATCGGCATGGTCAGGAGAAATTAACATTAATTAGCAAATGTTTTCTCCTTTTTTTTAATTAAAATAAAGAAATTTTGGTCTAAAGCATAATTTTTCCCAAAAATTTCCTTCCACATTCCATTAATTCCTGTGAAGCACCTGAAGAGTTAATTAACTTCTTGAATGTAGTTTTAAAAACCTTAATAGGTGCAGTTTTTAGAATGCTGTCACTTTTGGGTATTTTCTGTCATATAGGTTCCCCAAAGTCACTTCAAATGTGATGTGGTCCCTAAAAAATGGTTTTGTAAATTTTGGTTAAAAAATGAGAAATCGCTGGTCAACTTTTAGCCTTTATAACTTTCTAACAAAAAAATAATGTTTCAAAACTCATGCTGATATAAAGTAGACATGCGGGAAATGTTATTCATTAACTATTTTGTGTAACATATCTCTCTGATTTAAGGGCATATAAATTAAAAGTTTGAAAATTGCAAAAGTTTTAACATTTTTGCCAAATTTCCATTTTTTTCACAAATAAACGTAAGTCATATTGAAGAAATTTTACCACTATCATGAAGTACAATTTGTCACGAAAAAACAATCTCAGAATCAGTGGGATCTGCTGAAGCTTTCCAGAGTTATTACCACTTAACAGTGACACTAGTCAAAAAGTGTAAAATTTGGCCTGGTCATGAAGGTGAAAACAGCCTTTGCGGGTAAAGGGGTTAAAGAGGTGATCCAATATGCAAATTATTTTTTATCCTAAATGCCTATCTATTTAATGTCATAATTTAATCTATTTTCTAATATACTTAAATTAAAAATTACCTATCTTTCCCTCACTACACTATCTAATTGCTATCCTTATTTTAAAACTTGTTTTTTGATGATGCTTTGTTTGACAATCCCAGTGCAAGCTGGGATACTCAAATGAAACATCATCAGGGGGCACAGTTAAAGTCACTGCCGAAGCCTCTGCCCCCTCCCTGAAACAAAGTGTCATTTGTGACCTTTGTTTCAGGGGCTCAACTAGTCCCTGCTCTCACTGTGTGATGTGCACAATAATACTGCACTGTCTCACCAGCTTAGATTTGCAGTTATGAGTCAGCAACAGAGCGCACTGTCAGTGTGCGTTGTAAGATGAAAACCAGGCTTGCAGAGACCAGCGCCACCCCTGCAAGTGACGTATTCTTACAACTGATGGTGCACTCTGTTGCCAGCTCATTACTACAGATGTTAACCAACAAGAGTGCGTTCTGTCATTGTGCACATCACACAGTGACAGAGCAGGGACTAACCCGGCCCCTGATTGTTTCAGGCAGGGGCTGCGGTAGTTATGAAGGATATGGAATTTTTAATTAAAGTATATTAAAAAATAGATTAGATTGTGGCATTTAGAATGAATAGTAATTTGTATTTTGAATTACCCTTTTAAAAGCTTTTAAGTCAAAGTGTACTGATCAGGATGGTTAAAGCTTGGTTATAATCTGACTTTCAAACTGAAACAGAACAACTAATAAAATTATCAATTATCTATCTATCCCTTTCTATAGAAGATAAATAACTAAACTTGTTTATCCAAGTTGACAGATGACATCTGGTTGCTTAGCTGCTGAACTGCTTCTCCTCCTATCAACTTTCACACATTTTATATTCTCCAGCCAGTATCATATATTACACATAATAAATGTCTAAAAAGCAAGCTGTATGTGAAGGTCACGTTTAATGCTGTAAATACAAATAGTCACAGAGCACCAGAGAGAATGTCCATCTGAAGGACAGTTTACATGTGGATGGATGAAATGAACCAGTGGGAATAAATAATCAGGTAAATTAGATTAAAGCGAAGAGAACAGCATGTAGGTAAATAGCAAACATGAAAGTGGTGATCTCTTCTATATTACACTACACAAGCGTAATATGTGTTTGTGTATTACACAGAACCCCAATATTATTCTTTGGCAACGCTGGCACTACCAATGTCAGAAATATAACTAATACACGTGAAATACTTGTGAATTGTATTCATTATAAACCCCAATTTAGATGTTTTCCCAATTTCCAAATCTTAGTTCCTTTAATTTACACCATAAAAATAAAGGAATCCTGCGGCTGGAGGAAGGCAGTAATATCAGACATTGCATCTGTGTTACAAAGAAAGATGGGAATTATGTGGTCCCAATGTAATAACAGGCACTAAAGGGTTCTTTGGTCGTGAAAATCACAAGGCTGCAGGTTATCACAAGGTGACTTTTAATATGTTTTTGATTTTACAGCGGGAGATAATTTTTACATTATATTTATACCATAAATATGAAATCCTTATTGGCCAAGTCTGTGCTGTAGAAGTGATGTTACTTTGGAAACAGAGTCACATCATTGTTACTACTGACTGAATTCAAGGATATGTTTCTCATATTCTCATGTCATGTTGGGATAAGACAATACGCTATAAAGTTTAATTAGAGCAGGGGTGAGCAATTAATTTTCCCAAGGGTCCACATGAGAAACCATGACTGTTGGCTTAATATTAATATCAACATACAGTTGTGCTCAAAAGTTTACATACCCCGGCAGAACTTTTGCTTTCTTGGCCTTTTTTCAGAGAATATGAATTATAACACCAAAACTTTATCTCCACTCATGGTTAGTGGTTGGTTGAAGCCATTTGTTGTCAAACTCCTATGTTTTCTCTTTTTAAATCATAATGCCAACCCAAAATATCCAAATGACCTTGATCAAAAGTTCACATACCCTGGTGATTTTGTCCTGATAATATGCACAGAAGTTGACACAAATGGGTTTGAATGGCTACTAAAGGTAACATCTTCACCTGTGACCTGTGCTGTGAATTCTGCTCTTGGGCTCCCTCCGGTGGTTGTAAGTGGTAGCGCTGCTGTCTCTGAGTCGCAGCATTTGTCAGGTATGTTCACTTTTTGCAAATCTGACTGGGCTATTTAGTCTTGCTTCACCCTTTAGTCAGCGCCAGTTGTCCATTGTTCCTGGAGGATTCACATCTCTGCCTGGTCTCTCCTACTTTGCAGTTCTTTTCAACAAACATAAGTTCTGGCCTCGATTTTTTGCTGTCCACATGCTGTGGCCTTATTGTTCAGTTCTTTTCCATGTTTTTTTGTCTTGTCCAGCTTGGTCTGTATAAGGATTTGTTTAGCCAAGCTGGTATCTCTGGAGATGCAGATATACCCTCCATATCTTTAGTTAGCTGTGGAGTTTTTGTATTTTCTGTGGTGGATATTTTCTAGTGTTTTAATACTGACCGCATAGTACTCTGTCCTGTCCTTTCTATTTAGCTAGAAGTGGCCTCCTTTGCTAAATTCTGATTTCAGTCTGTGTATGTTTTTTCCCTCTCCTCTCACAGTCAATATTTGTGGGGGGCTGCCTATCCTTTGGGAATTTTCTCTGAGGCAAGATAGGTTTCCCTTTTCTATCTTTAGGGGTAATTAGTTCTCCGGCTGTGTCGAGATGTCCAGGGAGCGCTAGGTACATTCCACGGCTACTTCTAGTTGCGGTGTTAGGTTCAGGGTCTGTGGTCAGTACAGGTACCACCTTCTCCAGAGTACGTCTCATGCTGCTCTTAGGCCACCAGATCATAACAGTACAACTGGCCAACAAAGAGTTAACCGCATCTCAGAAGAAGGGAAGGAAAGTGCTGAGCCATTTTTTTTTCTGTAGTCTGTTGTGTTTTTTTTTCTTCCCTCTTTACCTCTGGGTGGCTCAGGAGTTCAGCGCTGGTATGGATGTTCAGGGATTGGCTTCTCGTGTGGATCAACTTGCTGCTAGAGTACAGGGTATTTCCGATTATATTGTTTAGACTCCGGTTTTAGAGCCTAGAATTCCAACTCCTGATTTGTTTTTTGGGAATAGGTCCAAATTTCTGAGCTTTAAAAATAACTGTAAACTGTTTTTTGCTTTGAAACCCCGTTCCTCTGGTGATCCCATCCAGCAGGTTAAAATTGTTATATCTCTGCTGCGTGGTGACCCCCAGGATTGGGCATTTGCCCTGGAACCTGGGAATCCGGCGTTGCTTAATGTAGACACCTTTTTTCAGGCGCTTGGGTTATTGTATGACGAACCTAATTCAGTGGATCATGCTGAGAAGACCTTGTTGGCCCTGTCTCAGGGTCAAGAAGCGGCAGAATCATATTGCCAGAAGTTTAGAAAATGGTCTGTACTGACTAAATGGAATGAGGATGCCTTGGCGGCAATCTTCAGAAAGGGTCTTTCTGAATCCGTTAAAGATGTTATGGTGGGGTTCCCCACGCCTGCTGGTCTGAGTGATTCTTTGTCTCTGGCCAATCAGATTGATCGGCGCTTGCGCGAGCGCAGAGTTGTGCACACTATGGCATTGTCTTCCGAGCGGAGTCCTGAGCCTATGCAGTGTGATAGGATTGTGTCTTGAGCTGAACGACAAGGATTCAGACGTCAGAATAGGTTGTGTTTTTACTGCGGCGATTCTGCTCATGTTATTTCTGATTGCCCTAAGCGTACCAAGAGAATCGCTAGTTCTGTTACCATCAGTACTGTAAATTTCTGTTATCTGCGACCCTGATCTGCTCATTATCATCATTTTCTGTCATGGCATTTGTGGATTCAGGCGCCGCTCTAAACTTAATGGACTTAGAATTTGCCAGACGTTGTGGTTTATGTGCATGGCGCCAGCCCATCAGGAAGATTGTCGTTTTCTGGTGTTGCATAATTTGCATGATGCTATTGTGCTGGGTTTCCCATGGTTACAGGTGCATAATCCGGTATTAGATTAGAAATCTATGTCTGTGACTAGTTGGGGTTGTCAGGGGGTTCATGGTGACGTTCCTTTGATGTCAATTGCCTCCTCCCCCTCTTCTGAAATTCCTGAGTTTTTGTCAGATTTCCAGGATGTATTCAATGAGCCCAAGTCCAGTTCCCTTCCACTGCATAGGGACTGTGATTGTGCTATTGACTTGATTCCAGGCTGTAAGTTCCCTAAGGGCCGACTTTTCAACCTGTCTGTGCCAGAACATACCGCCATGCGGAGCTATGTTAAGGAGTCCTTGGAGAAGGGGCATATTCGGCCATCTTCTTCACCATTGGGAGCAGGTTTTTTTTTGTTGCCAAAAAAGATGGCTCCTTGAGACCCTGTATTGATTATCGCCTCTTGAATAAGATCACGGTCAAATTCCAATACCCTTTGCCTTTGCTTTCTGATCTGTTTGCTAGGATTAAGGGGGCTAGTTGGTTTACTAAGATTGACCTTCGAGGGGCATATAATCTTGTTCGTATTAAGCAGGGTGACGAATGGAAAACTGCGTTTAATACGCCCGAAGGCCATTTTGAATACCTTGTGATGCCATTTGGACTCTCTAATGCTCCATCTGTGTTTCAGTCCTTCATGCATGATATATTTCGGAATTATCTTGATAAATTCATGATTGTATATTTGGATGATATTTTGATTTTTTCAGATGATTGGGAGTCTCATGTGAAACAAGTCAGGATGGTATTTCAGATCCTTTGTGATAATGTCTTGTTTGTGAAGGGGTCTAAGTGCCTCTTTGGAGTACAGAAGATTTCTTTTTTGGGCTTCATGTTTTCTCCCTCATCTATAGAAATGGATCCGGTTAAGGCTCAAGCCATTCATGATTGGATCCAGCCCACATCCGTGAAGAGCCTTCAGAAATTTTTGGGCTTTGCTAATTTTTATCGCCGTTTCATTGCCAACTTCTCCAGTGTGGTTAAACCCCTGACCGATTTGACGAAGAAAGGCGCTGATGTGACGAATTGGTCCTCTGCGGCTGCTTCTGCCTTTCAGGAGCTTAAACGCCGATTTACTTCTGCCTCTGTGTTGCGTCAGCTGGATGTTTCTCTTCCTTTTCAGGTTGAGGTTGACGCTTCTGAGATTGGGGCAGGGGCCGTTTTGTCTCAGAGGAATTCTGATGGTTCCTTGATGAAACCGTGTGCCTTCTTTTCTTGAAAGTTTTCACCTGCGGAACGCAATTATGATGTCGGCAATCGTGAGTTGTTGGCTATGAAGTGGGCATTTGAGGAGTGGCGACATTGGCTTGAGGGGGCCAAGCACCGTATTGTGGTCTTGACCGATCATAAGAATCTGATTTATCTCGAGTCTGCCAAACGGCTGAATCCTAGACAGGCCCGATGGTCCCTGTTTTTCTCCCGCTTTGATTTTGTGGTCTCGTATCTTCCGGGTTCTAAGAATGTTAAGGCTGATGCCCTCTCTAGGAGCTTTTTGCCTGATTCTCCTGAGGTCCTTGAGCCGGTCGGTATTCTGAAGGAAGGGGTGATTCTTTCTGCCATCTCCCCTGATTTACGACGGGTTCTTCAGGAATTTCAGGCTGATAAACCTGACCGCTGTCCAGTGGGGAAATTGTTTGTTCCTGACAGATGTATAGTAAAGTAATTTCGGAGGTTCATTGTTCTGTGTTAGCTGGTCATCCGGGGATTTTTGGTACCAGAGATTTGGTTGGTAGGTCTTTTTGGTGGCCTTCTTTGTCACCGGATGTGCGTTCTTTTGTGCAGTCCTGTGGGACTTGAGCGCGGGCCAAGCCTTGCTGTTCCCGTGCTAGTGGGTTGCTTTTGCCTTTGCCGGTCCCTGAGAGGCCTTGGACGCATATTTCTATGGATTTTATTTCGGATCTTCCGGTTTCCCAGAGGATGTCAGTTATCTGGGTGGTTTGTGACCGGTTTTCTAAGATGGTTCATTTGGTACCTTTGCCTAAGTTGCCTTCCTCTTCTGATTTGGTTCCGTTGTTTTTTCAGCATGTGGTTCATTTGCATGGCATTCCAGAGAATATTGTGTCCGATAGAGGTTCCCAGTTTGTTTCCAGGTTTTGGCGGGCCTTTTGTGCTAGGCTGGGCATTGATTTGTCTTTTTCTTCCGCATTTCATCCTCACACAAATGGCCAAACCGAGCGAACTAATCAGACTTTGGAAACTTATTTGAGATGCTTTGTGTCTGCTGATCAGGATGATTGGGTGGCTTTCTTGCCATTGGCCGAGTTTGCCCTTAATAATCGGGCTAGTTCGGCTACCTTGGTTTCACCCTTCTTTTGTAACTCTGGTTTTCATCCTCGTTTTTCTTCGGGGCAGGTTGAGCCTTCTGATTGTCCTGGGGTGGACTCTGTGGTTGACAGGTTGCAGCAAATTTGGGCTCATGTTGTTGACAATTTGGTGTTGTCTCAGGAGGGGGCTCAGCGTTTTGCTAACCATCGTCGGTGTGTTGGTTCCCGGCTTCGGGTTGGGGATTTGGTCTGGTTGTCTTCCCGTCATGTCCCTATGAAGGTTTCTTCCCCTAAGTTTAAGCCTCGGTTTATTGGCCCTTATAGGATTTCTGAGATTATCAATCCAGTGTCCTTTCGTTTGGCCCTTCCAGCCTCTTTTTCCATCCATAATGTTTTTCATAGATCTTTGTTGCGGAAATATGTGGTGCCCGTTGTTCCCTCTGTTGATCCTCCTGCCCCGGTGTTGATTGATGGGGAGTTGGAGTATGTGGTTGAGAAGATTTTGGATTCTCGTTTTTCGAGGCGGAAGCTTCAGTATCTTGTCAAATGGAAGGGTTATGGCCAGGAGGATAATTCTTGGGTTGTTGCCTCCGATGTTCATGCTGATGATTTGGTTTGTGCCTTTCATTTGGCTCGTCCGGATCGGCCTGGGGGCTCTGGTGAGGGTTCGGTGACCCCTCCTCAAGGGGGGGGTACTGTTGTGAATTCTGCTCTTGGGCTCCCTCCGGTGGTTGTAAGTGGTAGCGCTGCTGTCTCTGAGTCGCAGCATTTGTCAGGTGTGTTCACTTTTTGCAAATCTGACTGGGCTATTTAGTCTTGCTTCACCCTTTAGTCAGTGCCAGTTGTCCATTGTTCCTGGAGGATTCACATCTCTGCCTGGTCTCTCCTGCTTTGCAGTTCTTTTCAACAAAGATAAGTTCTGGCCTTGATTTTTTGCTGTCCACATGCTGTGGCCTTATTGTTCAGTTCTTTTCCATGTTTTTTTGTCTTGTCCAGCTTGGTCTGTATAAGGATTTGTTTAGCCAAGCTGGTATCTCTGGAGATGCAGATATACCCTCCATATCTTTAGTTAGCTGTGGAGTTTTTGTATTTTCTGTGGTGGATATTTTCTAGTGTTTTAATACTGACCGCATAGTACTCTGTCCTGTCCTTTCTATTTAGCTAGAAGTGGCCTCCTTTGCTAAATTCTGATTTCAGTCTGTGTATGTTTTTTCCCTCTCCTCTCACAGTCAATATTTGTGGGGGGCTGCCTATCCTTTGGGAATTTTCTCTGAGGCAAGATAGGTTTCCCTTTTCTATCTTTAGGGGTATTTAGTTCTCCGGCTGTGTCGCGATGTCCAGGGAGCGCTAGGTACATTCCACGGCTACTTCTAGTTGCGGTGTTAGGTTCAGGGTCTGCGGTCAGTACAGGTACCACCTTCTCCAGAGTACGTCTCATGCTGCTCTTAGGCCACCAGATCATAACAGACCTGTTTGCTTGTAATCAGCGTGTGTGCGTAAAAACTGAGTGAGTTTATGGGATCCAGACAGACTCGTGCATCTTTCATCCAGCCACTGACGTTTCTAGATTGGGAGTCATGGGGAAAGCAAAAGAATTGTCAACAGATCTAGGGAGAAAAGGTAGTTGAACTGTATAAAACAGGAAATGAATACAAAAAGATATCCAAAGAATTGATAATGCCAGTCAGCAGTGATCAAACTGTGACTAACAAATGGAAAATCAGGGGCTCTGTAAAAACAAAACCACGGTCAGGTAACCCAACAAAAATGTTGTCCACAACTGCCAGGAAAATTGCTCGGGATGCAAAGAAAAACCCACAAATAGCATCAGCTGAAATACAGGACTCTCTGAAAATTAGTGGTGTGGCTGTTTCAAGATGTACAATAAGGAGACACTTGAACAAAAATGGGCTGCATGGTTGAGTCGCCAGAAGAAAGCCATTACTGCGCAAATACCACAAAGTATCTTGCCTGCAATACACAAAACAGCACAGAGACAAGCCTCAATACTTCTGGAACAAGGTAATTTGAAGTGATGAGACTAAAATTTAACTTTTTGGCCACAACCATAAACGTTACATTTGTAGAGAGGTCAACAAGGCCTATGATGAAAGGAACACCATTCCTAGTGTAAAGCACGGAGCTGGATCGCTGATGTTTTGGGGATATGTGAGCTACAAAGGCACAGGAAACTTGGTCAAAGTTGAAGGAAAGATGAATGCAGCACGTTATCAGCAAATACTGGAGGCAAATTTGCACTCATCAGCCTGGAAGCTGCACATGGGACGTACTTAAATATTCCAACATGGCAACGATCCAAATCACAAGGCCAAGTCGACCTGTCATTGGCTATAACAGAACAAAGTGAAGGTTCTGGAGTGGCCATCACAGTCTCCTGTCCTCTATATCATTGAGCCACTCTGGGGAGATCTCACGTACGCAGTTCATGCTAGACACCCCAGGAATTTACAAGAACTGGAGGCTTTTTGCCAAGAAGAGTGGACAGCTTTATCATCTGAGAAAATAAAGAACCTCATCCACAACTACCACAAAAGACTTCAAGTTGTCATTGATGTTGGAAGGGGTAATACACGGTATTAATAAATGGGGTATGTGAACTTTTTATAAGGATCATTTGGATGTTTTGGGTTGTCATTATGATTTACCAAGAGAAAATACAGCAGTTTGACAATAAATGGCTTCACCCAACCACTAACCATAAGTGGAGAAAAAGTTTTGGTGCTATCATTAGTGTTGAGCGATCCCTTCCGATATTCGAAAGTATCGGTATCGGATTGGATCGGCTGATACCGGCAAAATATCAGATCTCGCCGATACCGATACCCGATACCAATACAAGTCAATGGGACACAAATATCGGAAGGTATCCTGGATGGTTCCCAGGGTCTGAAGGAGAGGAAACTCTCCTTCAGGCCCTGGGATCCATATTCATGTAAAAAATAAAGAATAAAAATAAAAAATATTGATATACTCACCCCTCCGGCGGACCCTGGACCTTAGCGGTGTAACCGGCAGCCTCCGTTCCTAAGAATGCAGAGTGAAGGACCTTCGATGACGTCGCGGCTTGTGATTGGTCGCGTGACCGCTCATGTGACCGCTCACGTGACCAATCACAAGCCGCGACGTCATCGCAGGTCCTACACTCACTGCATTCTTAGGAAAGGAGGCTGCCTCCAGACCCTGGGAACCATACACTGGGAACTTCCGATTCCGATTTCCGATATCACAGAAATATCGGAACTCGGTATCGGAATTCCGATACAGCGAATATCGGCCGATACCCGATATTTGCAGTATCGGAATGCTCAACACTAGCTATCATTCATATTCTCTAAAAAAAAAGGCCAAGAAAGCAAAAATTCTGCCAGGGTATGTAAACTTTTGAGCACAACTGTATTAATATTAAGTATTATATAAATAATTTTATTAATATTAAGTGTATCACTTAATATTGAGCAGAATTAAGTATGCTGGCATCCACCTATATAACGTTTGAACCCGAATACAGCCCATTTTACATATTGTATGAGCCCCACACAGCCTTCCCATGTCCAGCATATGAGCCCCACATAGCCTCCCCATGTCCAGCACAATAGGCCCATAGCCTCCCCATGTCAAGCATGAGGCCCATAGCGTCCCCATGTCCAACATGAGGGCCCCATAGCTTCCCCATGTCCAGCATGAAAGCCCCACACAACCTCCCCATGTCCAGCATATGACCCCCGCACAGCCTCCCTGTAGCCAGCTAATAAGCCGTACACAGCTTCCCCATAGCTAGCATATGAGCCCCACACAGCCTCCCCATGTCCAGCACGAGAGCCCCACACAGCCTCACAATGTCTGGCATGAGAGCCTAATAGCCTTCCCATGTCCAGGATGATAGGGCCATAGCCTCCCTATGTCCAGCATGAGAGGCCCATACCCTCCCCATGTCCAACATGAGAGGCCCATAGCCCCCCCATGTCCAGGATGAGAGCCCCATACACTCCCCATGTCCAGGATGAGAGCTCCACACAGCCTCCCCATGTTCAGCATATCAGCCTCACCCATTCTCCTCATGTTCAGCATATGAGCCCCACACAGCCTCCCCATGTTCAGCATATTAATCCCACACAGTCTTCCTATGGCTAGCATATTAGCCAAAGACAACCTCCCCATGGCCAACATATGAGCCTTACACAGCCTCCCCATGTCCAGAATGAAGAGCCCCATAGCCTCCCCATGTCCAGGGTGAGAGCCTTATAGCCTCCCCATGACCAGCATATGACCCCCACACAGCCTCCCCATGGCCAGCTAATGAGCCCTACAAAGCTTCCCCATGTCCAGCACGAGAGCCCCACACAGCCTCACAATGTCTGGCATGAGAGCCTAATAGCCTTCCCATGTCCAGGATGATAGGGCCATAGCCTCCCTATGTCCAGCATGAGAGGCCCATACCCTCCCCATGTCCAACATGAGAGGCCCATAGCCCCCCCATGTCCAGGATGAGAGCCCCATACACTCCCCATGTCCAGGATGAGAGCTCCACACAGCCTCCCCATGTTCAGCATATCAGCCTCACCCATTCTCCTCATGTTCAGCATATGAGCCCCACACAGCCTCCCCATGTTCAGCATATTAATCCCACACAGTCTTCCTATGGCTAGCATATTAGCCAAAGACAACCTCCCCATGGCCAACATATGAGCCTTACACAGCCTCCCCATGTCCAGAATGAAGAGCCCCATAGCCTCCCCATATCCAGGGTGAGAGCCTTATAGCCTCCCCATGACCAGCATATGACCCCCACACAGCCTCCCCATGGCCAGCTAATGAGCCCTACAAAGCTTCCCCATAGCCAACATATGAGCCCCACACAGCCTCCCCATGTCCAGGATGAGAGCCCCATAGCCTCCCCATGCCCAGCATATGAGCCCCACACAGCCTCCTCATGGCCAGCTAATTAGCCCTACACAGCCTCCCCATGGCCAGCATATGAGCCCCACAAACCTCCTCATAGCCAGCATATGACCCCCACACAGCCTCCTCATGGCCAGCTAATGAGCCCTACACAGCCTCCCCATGGGCCAGCATATGAGCCCCACAAACCTCCTCATGGCCAGCATATGATCCCCACACAGTCTCCCCATGTCCAGCATGAGAGCCACACACAGCCTCACCATCTCCGGCATGAGAGCCCCATAGCCTTCCCATGTCCATGATGATAGGGCTTTAGCGTCCCCATGTGCAGCATGAGAAGCCCATAGCCTCTCCATGCCCAACATGAAAGGCCCATAGCCTCCCCATGTCCAGGATGAGAGCCCCATACCCTCCCCATGTCCAGGATTAGAGATCCACACAGCCTCCCCATGTTCAGCATATGAGCCCCACACAGCCTCCCCATGTTCAGCAAAAGAACCACACACAGTCTCGCCAATGGACAGCATATGAGCCACACACAGCCTCCCCATGGCCAGCATATGAGCCTTACACAGCCTCCCGATGTCCAGAATGAGAGCCCCATAGCCTCCCCATGTCCAGGATGAGAGCCCCATAGCCTCTCCATGTCCAGCATAAGAGCCCCATTGCCTCCCCATGTCTAGCATATGAGCCCCACACAGCCTCCCCATGGCCAGCTAATGAGCCTCACACAGCCTCCCCATAGCCAGCATATGAGCCTCACACAGCCTCCCCATGCCTGGCATGAAAGCCCCACACAGCCTCATCATGTCTGGCATGAGAGCCCCATAGCCTTCCCATTTCCAGGATGATAGGGCCATAGCCTCCCCATGTCCAGAATGAGAGCCCCATAGCCTCCACATGTCCATGCTAAGACCCCCCATATCCAAGATGAGACCCACTTAGCTTCCCTATGTGCAGCCAAACATCCCATACATGTAAATTAAAAAATACATAAATACCCCACATACTCACCTTGCTTCCGTTTCCACGGCGCTCAGCCTCTGTTTCTGTCTTTGGTGCGCTGACTCGCTACAGCACACAGCTGACTCGATGACATGACGTGATTGGCTCAGCTGTTTCCTCTGCTGATTGGTGGAGGAAGGAGCCATAGGTCTCTCATTGCACCAATACAGTCAGCATGGATGGAGAGTGACAGTAGAGACAGCGAGAGGGTGGGCACTGTTTTCAGCCCCTCGGCTGTCTCGGTCCGCGGGCCAGACTGGAGAAGCCAAAGGGCCAGATGTGGCCGGCGGGCCGCACTTTGTCCAGGTCTGAATTAGAGGAAACATTTCTACACTTTACAGAAAAAAGCCCATTTTGCATCAGTATACATTGTTTATGCTCAACAATAACGGATCTAACTGTGGCGACATGCTCTGCAATGCAGCTCATGCTCATGTCGGATAGATACGGCAAAGTAAAAAGATGGAAACAGCAGAGCAGACAGGTAAACAGATAAAAGGAAGACAAACTGTTCATGGGATGTTATTAATAATGCCTCCATAGTGACATGTGCAGGAAAGTCATTACACAAATATCAAGGGATTATTGAAGGAATATGTTAATGTATAACTCAGAGTTCATGTCTGCAAAATTGTGAAGCTGTTAATTTTGGGGCCCTGGATTACCAATTCATTATAATAAGAGCTTTTTCACCCAACCATATAGAAAAAACAAAGTACAATCTGCGTGTGAAAAATAAATTATAATGCCTTGTACCTATCACAAGGCCAAGTGCAGCCAATCAGCGAAGATTGTCCAAGTCACTAAAAAAGATTTGGGCAGGAAAAGAAATGGACATTTTAGAGTTTTACAGCCCAGGGATAGGAGGTCAGGGTGTATAGCTGAGACATAGAGAGAATGGCTTATATCACAGTGAGATGTACTATTACGATGCTGGAGAACATAGAAAATGGAAGGTATAGTCTCAGTGTGTGTATAATAATAAAAAAAAAAAAAAAAAACACCAAAGAACAAAGAGGCAGCAAGCAGTCCAATCATTGTAAATGTACAAATATACTTTATTAGCTAAAAAGACCAGGAACGAACATGACAGGGGGATTCGTCCCCATACAATCAACACCATGTATCCATATGGACAGGGTAAAGGTGACTATAGTGCATACAAAAAATCATCATTTACTATCCGATATCAATAATATACACAACAAATCATTATGCCAGACTATTAATATAGAGATGCTGTGGACCCTAGTCCTATATTAATGAAAGAAAAAGTCTGACATATAAAGAATCTAAAGTATACATACCGAGTAGATATATCAAGACAGGTTAGCACCTCACCCTAGTCCGCCCCGACGTACGTTTCGGCGGGTGCCTTTATCAAGGGGTATGATATGTGTATGTGTGTATGTGTATAATAATACTGTAGTTAGATACAAGTGATGTGGAAGTGCTGGACCTACAGAGTCAGTGTACATGTGAATTGTTTGATCGCTGATAATCTGCAGTAACAGCACCTTATTAACACCATTTTTTCTATTCTTGATGCGCTAAAAAAAGTAGCATGTTTTTGCAAGACAAAAAAAATCTCAACATTCCAGAAATTCTAACACACCTGTCTGCCTCGAAAAGGGTTACATTTCAATTTTTTTTTTAACTCTTGTTGTAGTCAAGTATTACACCTGTACACGCCACCCCAAAACAGTAGCCTGTTGCAAGTACGTGCTTTTGGGATGTTAACCTACCTTGCTTTAGTTTTGTCAAAGCCCTAGAGGTGTTTTTTTTTTAAATAAAAAAAGGACTCAGATTAATTTTTGTACACCCGGTTTACTGGTCCAATTTACCAACCATACCCATCACAACAATGCTGATGACTGTTAGTGCCTCTCCCTCTGTGTGTATGCATTTTTAGTGTCGCATAATTTTTATCAACGGGGAAGGAAATAAAACAAAAAAATAAGTTATAAAAAATACAAAATAACTTTAATGTTTCGCATACCTATTTTACTAGCCCAATTTGGCAACTGTACACCTCAATAGTGTTTGAAGTCGTGTACTTATCTCCTGACATTTCTTGTTACGTCATCCTTTTTGGGCAGGGAGAGTAAATTTTGCTTATCAAAAAACCTGAAAAAAAATTATTGTATTAAATTTGGAAAAAAATTGTAGAAGCTAGCGAATTCGAATGTCAAAAGATTTGATCATCTCTAATAATTTTTCGACATCATAAGTCTGGCCTACCCCTTTAATCAAATCTGTTAGGTGGTGATTTTTTCGGTAGCATACTAATAATATCCTGAATTATGGCTTGGGCATCCCTTTCAGAATATGTAATGCTTATTTCTGTACCTTGCCCCATTGTTTTGCTGTAAGCTCTGGTCAATTCACAGTCGCGTGTCGGCAAATCAAGCATTTGTAAATCAAAAGTAAATATGCATGTGCCAGATTTTCACTATGACTGATGCTGGCGCAGAGAGGTGAGAGGGATTATGGGTAGGGTAGGAGTGCATATTTGTTTTACAAATGCTTGATATTCTGAAATGGCTGCCCAAGCCCTATTTCAGGATATTATTAGTAGGTGTAGTAAATACTGTTGGGAATCCTGCGTTTTTCATAGCTATGTTCAACCCAGCGGCAAAAATGTAGAAAAGAAACTAAGCCCAAGACGTTGTTTATTTGGCTATCCTCACCGAGTCGGCTCATGTGAAGCTGAACAACGCATCCCAAAGTCACCAACAAAAGATCCAGAGTCACACTGCCCTATAGAGACTTTCTCAAAAGATCCGCAGCTTCACTTCTACCCGGTCTCTCCTTCGACTGCCCCCAATCACCCACCAATTACCAAAAAAACCCACACTTCAACTCAGGCCTCTCGCCGCTGCCCTCTACTGGCCAGATCATGTATTACATCAAAAATCTCAACAACACAGCAAACTGTGATTAACTCTTACATTCCACCACTGTAACATTTTTGATGTCTCGGCAAAGACAGCACCTCCAGTGCGCCCTTATCACTGGAAGTGATCCTCGTTTAAATGTCCTGGGTCACACTCTACCAACCATTGTCTGAACTGGGGGCAGTTCCAGGAGAAATGCCCTCTTTCTCGGCACTTCCAGCATATTGGACCTGGGGTAGAGGGTGTTCAGGCGTTCACAAGTTTGGTCCTGATTTGGACAAGGTGGTGGGTGAGGCCGCGCTAGGATGGTCGGGTCTCTTCTGGTGACCTATACAAAGGAATGTTTGTCGAATGTCTCAGTTCTTCCTACTCTATCTGTTGGTGCGATGGGTCATATGTTGAATGGACTGGCTTCCCCCACCCAACTTGATGGGTCAACGGGCGTAACAGCTTCTTAGCTGATCCACTTGCCGGGTCAGTTACTGGATTGCGGTCCTTATTTCAGCCAAGGAGTCGGACTGCTGATTTTCGGCTTGGACTCCCTGCTCTCTGGAGTCATACATGCACACAATGCTGGAGCCCATATCATCCTCACCTTCACGAGCCAAAGCTTCTGTAGCAACTGGGCAAATTGAAGTGTTGCCCGTAACACACCGCAATGTCTGTATCAGAGATGAATCCATCAGTCCCTGAACAAACTGTTCTTTCAGGATGGTGTCGGGATCAGTGAATATAAAAACTCCAGCTGTGCATTTTTGGTTTTGACCGGTCTCGGTCTGTAACATTCTCTGTAAAGTATTTATATACTGTGAGTTGCTTCATTCTTCTTCCTGACACCGATGAAATATGCACATTTGGAAACTAGCGGCCGAGGCTCTCCGTAAACCTCCTCTACTATGGCCTCAATGTCTTCTAGCATTTTTTGTCCTGACGCGGGACGCCGCTTCACTGTTTCCCATCGTTCTACCTCTAGCACGTGCAGAGTGACGTCAGAGTGCAGCTCCTCAGCTAGGTTGTGCAGTCTCTAGGTACATCGCATACGATCGGCCTATTCTTCGATTGGCATGTTATCGTTGTCAAATGTTACAAGTTGTCTCAGTATGGACCAGGCTGACAAGCTCAGGCTCCTAGCATTTAGAGTCAGCGGGACAATTGCTCCTGTGGACCCTGGTTCCTGTACCGCGCTACCATCCCTGGTCATGTTCTGCTTTGTGATGCTATACTCTGCTCATAGTGCCAAATGACTTTTGGATGAGGGACGGCCACAGCACGAGGGGTACAGCAACAATCAGCAGAAACGCACAAAGATTAGATCATATAATCTGAATATTTACTAACCAGTTTATAAAACAAAGGAAAGGATGATAGGGAAACAGTGTATAAGTAACAAATATAATGACAGCAGTTACTCTAAATAACACAAACTAAGAGTACACGCAGGTACACTAGACAGAATCACCAGTTATACACGAGCAAAATACAACGCGATTAACACTTTCTAATAATAAATCTATAAAATGACAGTATTGTGCCAGTACTTTAGTAATTACATACTCTGAGCAGTTTTCGAAGTGTCTCTTACAGATGAGGCCTTCTAACTAACTGGACCTCTATAAGGCTATTTATATATGGGCATATATATTGAGATGTAAGATGGTATCGATACGTCCTGAGACTGAAGTAGAAAAGTCCTTGCTGGGCTGAGTCCACGCCGTCTTGAAGCTATTAAGGAGTGACGATATCTCCAATGCCGGGCTTCCCTAAACCCTTAGATAGGGCCTCAGGTGGCCAAGACGCTGTGTACTTGGTTGTCCTCACCGAATTGGCTCATGTCAAGTCGAACATCGCGTCTGAGAGACACCGACAATAGATTCAGGGTTGCAGAGTTGCAAGGATCCGCAGCTTCACTTTTATCCCACATATCTGTACTAAAGTAATATATAGGTGCACAAATACATTGTGGCCATGACCAAGCAAATATAGATGAAAAAAACAATGTGCGTAGTCACACTGCAAATGCGATAAATAAATGCACCGTTATCCACCCAGCTTTCCCCAAACTGCTTTTAATCACAGTCAAACATGGATCCTGTTCCTACCCCCATCTACATGGGACCTTGGCAGGCGCATAGAGAGATGAGTTACCAGAGTTAGGGTACATCCATTTTTTAGGTACACCTTGTCGTGGCTGGATGCCTTTTACGTTTTTTGATCCAAAAAATGTAACTAAACTCCTCATGTTTCTTATGTGTATCACAATAATGGTATTTGTGCACTTACTTGTCACAGGCCACGTGCACACGTTCAATATGTGGTCAGTTTACCTCAGTATGTCTAAGCCAAACCCAGGAGGGGAACAATTAGAGGAAAGGTATAATAGAACCATGTCACCACTTCTGCATTTATCACCCACTCCTGGTTTTGGCTTACAGACACTGAGGTAAAAACTGACCAAATACTGAACATTTGAACGAGGCCATAGAGTGCTGACACACAGGCCCCGATTTATCAAAGCAATTTCGCCACAATGCAGGAGTAAACTGCTTTGAAAGGTCACCAAAATGTTGGCATTACGCGCAGTTGGGGTAGGATAGGGGTGTGATACCACAGCTCATCTAATTCATGACAAAGCCATGGGACTAGAGGGACTGGAATAAGATTTCTGGCGTAGCTTGCGGATGTGCACGCCATTCATCAGACGCTCCAGAATCATGGGGAGCCATGCACCTTTTCATGAATTAGGAACATCTGACTCCATGACACCCACTCATCAAGACCAGCACGAAAAATGCCAAGCTTGTTGAATTTGGGCTTTAGTGTTTTTGTGAGAAATCTGGTGTAAAACACTTTGATAAATCAAATTTTTCAAACCAAATTTTGCCCAGCTCTGCCAAAATGGGTGGAGCTGGGAAGGGGGTATGACGCCACAGCTTGTCTAATTCATGGTGAGCTTTGGCGTGCCTTATCCCAGAAATCTTACTTCATTCCCCAACTAGAATAAGGGTATGTGCACACGTCCGGATTTCTTGCAGAAATTTCCTGAAGAAAACCGGAAATTTTCTGCAAGAAATCCGCATTTTTTTTTTTTGCATTTTTTTTCCGTTTTTTTCGCATTTTTTTTTAGCATTCTGCAAGCGTAATTAGCTTGCAGAATGCTAAAGTTTTCCAAGCGATCTGTAGCATCGCTTGGAAAACTGACTGACAGGTTGGTCACACTTGTCAAACATAGTGTTTGACAAGTGTGACCAACTTTTTACTATAGATGTTGCTTTTGCAGCATCTATAGTAAAAGATAGAATGTTTAAAAATAATAAAAAAAATAAAAAAAATGCTTATACTCACCCCAGACAGCTGATCTCCTCACCGGCATCCGTTCCGTATAGATGGTGTGTGCGCGCAGGACCTTCCATGACGTCGCGGTCACGTGAGCGGTCACATGACCGGTCTCGACCAATCACAAGACGGCGACGTCATCGGCAGGTCCTTCACCGCACACCAGCTACAGGAACCGAAGCGACAGCGTGCAGTGGAGAGGCGGGAAGACATCGAAGGTGAGTATAGGACTATTTTTTATTTTAATTCTTTTTTTTTGACCAATTATATGGTGCCCAGTCCGTGGAGGAGAGTCTCCTCTCCTCCACCCTGGGTACCAACCGCACATAATCTGCTTACTTCCCGCATGGTGTGCACAGCCCCGTGCGGGAAGTAAGCAGATCAATGGACTCCCAGGTGTGCAGAATCCCCGCAATTCCGCATTTTAATGAACATGTTGCTTTTTTTTCCGCGATGCGATTTTTTCGCGGAAAAAAAGGCTACATTTGCACAAGAAATGCGGAATACACTGAAAATAATGGGAGGCATATGTAAGCGTTTTTTTCGCGTTTTTATCACGTTTTTATAGCGAAAAAACGCGAAAAAAACGCGAAAAATACTGAACGTGTGCACATGGCCTAAGACTAGCGGTGAGCCACTAGGACATGCATGCCACGTTTCAGACTCGCCGGATTCATTAAGTTCGACAACCGAGACATATGCAGGGGGTAGATAAACAGGAATCCCTATACAGTTATATGAAAAAGTTTGGGCACCCCTATTAATCTTAAGCTTAATGTTTTATAAAAAAAATTTTTTCGCAACAGCTATTTCAGTTTGATATATCTAATAACTGTTGGACACAGTAATGTTTCTGCCTTGAAATGAGGTTTATTGTACTAACAGAAAATGTGCAATCTGCATTCAAACAAAATTTGACAGGTGCATAAGTATGGGAACCCTTATCATTTTCTTGTTTTAAATACTCCTACCTACTTTTTACTGACTTACTAAAGCACTTTTTTTGGTTTTGTAACCTCATTGAGCTTTGAACTTCATAGCCAGGTGTATGCAATTATGAGAAAAGCTACTTAAAGTGGCCAATTGCAAGTTGTTCTCCTGTTTGAATCTCCTCTGAAGAGTGGCATCATGGGCTCCTCAAAACAACTGTCAAATGATCTGAAAACAAAGATTATTCAACATAGTTGTTCAGGGGAAGGATACAAAAAGCTGTCTAAGGGTATGTTTCCACGTTCAGGAAACGCTGCGTTTTTGACGCTGCGTTTTTCCGCAGCGTCAAAAACGCAGCGTCCAGATGTTACAGCATAGTGGATGGGATTTCATGAAATCCAGACTCCACTATGCGTTAAAAAACGCATGCGTTTTTGCCGCGAAAACGCATGCGTGGTGCGTTTTTTCGAAACGCAGCATGTTGCTACTATGAGCAAAACACGCAGGTACACCGCAGGTGACCTGCCAGTGACCTCAGGTGCAGTTTTGGTCAGGATTTTACCTGCATAAAATCCTGACCAAAGCCTGAAGCAAAACTGAACGTGGAAACATACCCTAAGAGATTTAACCTGTCAATTTCCACTGTGAGGAACATAGTAAGGAAATGGAGGAACACAGGTACAGTTCTTGTTAAGGCCAGAAGTGGCAGGCCAAGAAAAACATCAGAAAGGCAGAGAAGAAGAATGGTGAGATCAGTCAAGGACAATCCTCAGGCCACCTCCAGAGAGCTGCAGCATCAACTTGCTGCAGATGGTGTCACTGTGCATCGGTCAACTATACAACACACTTTGCACAAGGAGAAGCTGTATGGGAGAGTGATGCGAAAGAAGCCGTTTCTGCAAGCACGCCACAAACAGAGTCGGCTGAGGTACGCAAAAGCACATTTGGAGAAGCCAATTTCTTTTTGGAAGAAGGTCCTGTGGACTGATGAAACCAAGATTGAGTTGTTTGGTCATACAAAAAGGCACTATGCATGGCGGCAAAAAACACAGCATTCCAAGAAAAACACTTGCTACCCACAGTAAAATTTGGTGGAGGTTCCATCATGCTTTGGGGCTGTGTGGCCAATGCCGGCACCGGGAATCTTGTTAAAGTTGAGGGACGCATGGATTCCTCTCAGTATCAGCAGATCCTTGACAATAATGTTCATGAATCAGTGACAAAGTTGAAGTTACGCAGGGGATGGATCTTTCAGCAAGACAATGATCCAAAACACCGCTCCAAATCTACTCAGGCATTCATGCAGAGGAACAATTACACTGTTCTGGAATGGCCATCCCAGTCCCCAGACCTGAATATCATTGAACATCTGTGGGATCATTTGAAGAGGGCTGTCCATTATCGGCGACCATCAAACTTAACTGAACTGGAATTGTTTTGTAAAGAGGAATGGTCAAAAATACCTTCATCCAGGACCCAGGAACACATTAAAAGCTACAGGAAGTGACTAGAGGCTGTTGTATTTGTAAAAGGAGGATCTACTAAATATTAATGTCACTTTTCTGGTGAGGTGCCCATACTTATGCACCTGTCAAATTTTGTTTGAATGCAGATTGCACATTTTCTGTTAGTACAATAAATCTCATTTCAAGGCAGAAACATTACTGTGTCCAACAGTTATTAGATATATGTAACTGAAATAGCTGTTGCAAAAAAAAACAATTTATATAAAACATTAAGCTTAAGATTAATAGGGGTGCCCAAACTTTTTCATATAACTGTATGTGTTGCCGCTGTCAAACAGCCATGAGACATGCAGCCGCATGGACTCGGACATATTATTCGAGCATGCCGAAGACACTCGGTCAGCACCTGAGCATGCTTAGATCACACCTTATCTGAGCACGTTCGCTCATCACTAGTGGTCATATCTGGGGTCCTAACTACCACTTCTTCTGGGAGTTTGGGTAAATGACAGGGACTGGTGGAGCAGGGAAATCAGTTGCCTGGTAGATTAGCATTGATGCCTTGGTAGTCACTTGTCTGCTGGAACAATGACATAAAGGGGGTCCGTGACAGATGGAGCAGTGATATGGTGTCTCTGTTTTGCACAAGGTGGAGCAGTAATGTCAGAGTAGTAGGTCCCCATTCTAAGGGTTCCTACTATGCCCATCACTTTCTAGGTGCCCCCCTGGCTGTTGCTTCCATTGAGAAAACGAATGTGCCCGGACGGATACACAATTGTGTTATTGGCCGTAATCAATTATCACAAAAGTAACGATAACTCCGGGAGGGCGAGACAGCGATCACTATGTGCAAAGGGGCTTTTAAGAAAGACATCAAATGGATTCAGTTATCTGAACAGGATGAATGGGGGGGAAAGAATACGACTAAAAGCTTGAGGTGGGAGTGGAGGAGATTAATATTCTAGAAGAACAGGAGGGAAGGGCTATAATGAGCCTGAGAAGGGACTGGAGCAAGCTGGAAGAATGTAAACACATACTGGGGAGAAGGCAGCAGCAGAGCTAGGAAGCCTGGGAGAGCAGAGGAAGCGGGGGGAGAGGACAGCACGTCGCCAGGTAGACACAGAGCAGCAGCACTGGAGCCCCGAGCTGTGGCTGCAGGTAAGAGGACAGCTGGCACCGGGCTGGCACCGAGCTGGCAGACAGCAGCACCGCTCGTCCTTATCCAGCTCCCGGGACTCTCACTCTGGTGCCATTCATTCCGCCTCTGTGGGCATTACTAACCGGCCTGTACACGGTGTGCTGGCGATGTGGAGGGCACACATGGCATGGTGGCATCATTTACCGCTGGTATTCAGGCAGATCAGTAATGGCAGGGGGCGATGGGAGTGTCACATATAGCAGGGCTAAGTTTGTCAGATGTAGCAGCCCTGGTTCTGCTAGATAGAGACCTGAGCTCCATGCATCGCAAATGGTTGTCAGAGCTGACCTGACTTTGTCTCATGTTGCAGCAGCACCTATGTTATAGATGTAGCAGAACTGTGCTGCAACTGGCTCTGAAGCTGCTTGTCAGATGTAGCAGGGCTGAGCTTGTGAGATGTAGCAGAGCTGAGCTTGTCATATGGGGCAGAGCTGAGCTTGTCATATGGGGCAGATCTGAGCTTGTCAGATGTAGCAGAGCTGAGTTTGTCAGATGTAGCAGAGCTGAGCTTGTCAGATGTAGCAGAGCTGAGCTTGTCAGATGTAGCAGTGCTGAGCTTGTCAGATGTGGCATAGCTGAGCTTGTCAGATGTAGCAGAGCTGAGCTTGCAGATGTAGCAGAGCTGAGCTTGCAGATGTAGCAGAGCTGAGCTTGTCAGATGCAGCCTAGCTGAGCTTGTCAGATGTAGCCTAGCTGAGCTTGTCAGATGTAGCCTAGCTGAGCTTGTCAGATGTGGCTGAGCTGAGCTTGTCAGATGTGGCTGAGCTGAGTTTGTCAGATGTAGCAGTGCTGAGATTGTCAGATGTAGCAGAGCTGAGATTGTCAGATGTAGCAGAGCTGAGCTTGTCAGATGTAGCAGAGCTGAGCTTGTCAGATGTAGCAGTGCTGAGCTTGTCAGATGTGGCTTAGCTGAGCTTGTCAGATGTAGCAGAGCTGAGCTTGCAGATGTAGCAGAGCTGAGCTTGTCAGATGCAGCCTAGCTGAGCTTGTCAGATGTAGCCTAGCTGAGCTTGTCAGATGTAGCCTAGCTGAGCTTGTCAGATGTGGCTGAGCTGAGTTTGTCAGATGTAGCAGTGCTGAGATTGTCAGATGTAGCAGAGCTGAGATTGTCAGATGTAGCAGTGCTGAGATTGTCAGATGTAGCAGTGCTGAGATTGTCAGATGTAGCAGTGCTGAGATTGTCAGATGTAGCAGTGCTGAGATTGTCAGATGTAGCAGTGCTGAGCTTGTCATATGGGGCAAGAGCTGAGTTTGTCAGATGTAGCAGGGCTGAGCTTGTCAGATGTAGGAGAGCTGAGCTTGTCAGATGTAGCAGGGCTGAGCTTGTAAATGATATTGTCATTTCACAGAGATCAGAATATCACAATTGTCTAGTTTTCTGTAGGGTTGCACTCAGGTAGATACCAAATTCAGCTCTGCTACATGTGGTTTTTTGCACATGGTTTTATGTTTCTGCTTGGTCATGGTTGCTTTCCTCTTACTTTTCAGCGCCAAGCTTTTTATCTTAGCTTGATAGTGTGATAACAATGGGATATTTGGCTGGAGCCAAACCTGCGCTTTATTTGAGCTGTCAGGCCTGGCATATAAAGCGAAGCAGTACCGTCTTATTATTCTGCATGCTGGAAATGACACAGTGAATTTCCGTGTGTAATTGCAGTATGTCCGGAGTGTGGATGAGAAAAGCTGTGTCATGTAATCTGAGAGGTCTTCGGTGTATTATATTATCTAAATGACTTCCCAATGCTGTGCCGTCTAAAATGATAAAGGGGTTTCCGGGACAATTGATCTGAAATCGGTGGTGGTCCAGCTCCTAGCCCCCCACAGATCAGATGACTGAAGGGCTATATAAAGGGTGCTGTTACCATGTGCCCAGTTAGGGTATAGGAGTGTGATAAAGGGGGTCCCGCCATCTGCTTGTCATCAGATATACTGAATGAACAGGGTTGTCCTGATGAGACTAGCCTCCTTATAAAGTATTCCTTAGCCATTACTAGGTCTTTGAGTTCTCTTCATACCTAGAATGTGTTTCATTGACCTCCATTCATTCCATGTATTTCAGGAAATGCAGGAAAATGTCAATTTAAAGGGAAATTCGCACCTTTAATGTTCATGTAATATTTACAGAATATGCCGCCAGATAGATGAGGGTCCTAGCTTTGGTACCCCATTCACATTTTCATGCTGCCTGTCAATGCCGGAGTCCATGAGAAAGCCACTCAGTATATGGGAGCCACATGCGTTGTCCTGATAGCTGAGCGTGCCAGGTGGGGTGCCCCCGTCCCTAGTGGGCATTTACGGTATGTCCTGATAATACATAGAGGATTGCTGTAAATGCAGTTAGATGCTAGATACATATTCAGCGAGCTGACTGTTACATGTGACATTACACATTATTGACTTCTACGTTTGATATTTCATGTTCTCCTCCACCACACTCTACTGTTAGACAATGTGTTATTGAGGATGTAAAGCAAGGTTGCTGCCTGGTACAGGCCTTAAGCCCAGCCTTGGTCAGACAGGCTACCCCCTCCCTGAAACAAAGGGTCATCAGTGAAGTCTGTTTCAGGAGCTGGTCTACTGAGTACGTGTTGGTTGTGAATTCTGACAGAAGCTCAGTAGGTTCTAGTCACTGTGCAATATGCACAGTGACAGTGCGCTCTCTCCGGCTCTGATCAGAAGTAACAAGCTAACAGCAGAGCGCACTGTTAGTGCACATTGTTAAAGGAGAATACCCAGCATGCTGCCCCCACAAGTGACATCTTTAAGTTGCTCGCAATTATCACCCTGTGTGTTATGCCATCTCCCAAAGACCATAAAATTAGCAATATATGAAAAAGGCTAATATTTTTGGAACTGTATAGTGCATGTTAAAAATAAACAGAATATTTGGGAACAGTTAGAATACATTAAAGGGTTTTCTCAGGCTTGAATTTATCCCTTATCTATGGAATAGTGGATAACTTCCTGATCACTGGGGGTCTCCTCCAATCCCAAGAACCAGGGTGGTGTGTAAAGGAAGGGTGGTCAATCATGTGCTCTGCTGCTCCATTCATTGTTAATGGGACGGTCGGAGATAGCTGGGCGCAGCTGGTCTTCAGCACTCCCACAAAAATGAATGATGTGACAGTGCGCATGATCAACCTCGGCTCCGATCACTCTGGGCTTTTCAGAGCCCCGGTGATCGGGATCGTTGTGGATCCCAGTGATCAGACAATCGGAAGTAGTGGGATAGTGGAAATCTTTTAAGCTTGAAAAAAAAAACCTTTATCAGCAAAAAACTGGGCCACTCTTGACAGGTCCTCTTTAAATTTGCCGTTTGTGATACTCTGTATCAATAATTATAAATTTTCATGGAAATATATAATAAATAAGATTAATAAAATAAGCATGGTTATTGAGCTCACACTTCTAAAGTGTATTCCCTCTTAGTGAGAGTAGCCCTTATGAAATCTTTTGTAGAGGTGGTCCTAGATATATGTCATTAATCAATGTGTGACAAGGAAGACACAGTGTATGTATGGAAGTACGGCAATGAGTTCAGTGGATACAAACCCTTGTAGAGCGATTGTTGATGGATACCATAAGAATCGGGAACCGGAACTAGGGCAATGTAAGAGCTGGAGCTTCAGGCCAATACCGTTTATTCTGTACACCCTCAGCTTATATAGCCGCCTTGTGCCTAGTGGTGTAAATAGACATATCACCATGGCTGCATACTGTACAAGAGAAAGGTTAGATTTGCGTAAAAATATGTTATCGCCTTCTCATAAGCTATGAGAACTTACTTACAATAGCCATTTAGGCAGTGATTATGATAACTGTTGCAGGTTAAAAATTTGATTTCTAATTTTTACATTTTTAACTTTTTTGCCATATTTAAAGGGCTAGTCTTGTTTTATCTTTTTTAGTCTTGCATATGAGGCAGGAGTCCACTTGGCGTACTACTGGAGTTGTCTGCTGTTTGCGCTGTTACATGTCTCCAGAAAAGGCCTTAGCTGTCACATAACCGCATTGTTCATAGCTTCCTACAGGCCCATGAGCAACTGCACATCTGTAAGGGGACAAATACACAACAGATAGCTGTTGGCTGAAATATGTAGGCCACAAACGAGGTTCCCTGGGATTTTGGGGTCTCTTAAAATCTGGTCATAGGTTTGCTAGAACAAAACAACATGACCTGTCACTTTGACAGTACAGAGATGCTTGGCTCAGTAGTTTAAAGGGAATGTCTGTTCTTAAACTACAGTACATGTCTGCAGTCACTCTCTGTGACTGCAGACTTGTGAATCTTGCACACTGCAAGCTGTGAGGAATTGCCAGTGCTGGGTACAAATAAGCAATATACATACTCCCCGCCACATTCTAACTAGACTGTTTCCGGCCTCCCCAATACACTTTAACATTGAGTGAGGCCGCAACCATCTAGATAAAATATGGTCGGGAGTATGCAAATTACATAGTTGGGGTCTCATGAGTTCCGTCTCCAGAGAATCCTCACAGCGCACAGTGCGCGCGATGCGAGGATTCATACTGTAGAGTGACTGCAGACTCGTAGTTTAAGACCTGACAACCCCTTTGAGACAGACTATAGTGATAGGCAAGAATTCTACAAATCTTCAACTTCCCATGAACCAAACTTGTATTAAGGAGAAGTAGATATATTGGTAAGTGATTCCCCAGGAATAAGAAAAAATATTCAACGGTTCATCCCCCTCTGTAGGCAATCCCCCCAACAGTAACCAGTATGACTCTTGGTGATAAGATTTTCAATACCAGAAGCATTAACATCCTCACTGCATTAATGCGTATTAGAGAGTGTCCGCTAGTGTCTGTTACAGAGGTCACTGATATAAGATCTTAGGGACGGCTTGGGAGAAAGAGCCAGAAGGACATGCCATATGATTGGAAAGATCATTGCAGAATGTAACAAGATTTTTTTTTTAGTAATTTACAAAAAATTAGCTTGTGCCAGTCGAGTTTAGCTTTACAAGAAACTCCCTGACTTTCATGACCCATATCTGATCTATTAAAAAAAATGTTAAGTGAGCATATGCCATCTAGACATCTGAGAGCAATGGAATAAAGGACTAATGTTTAAATGAGATGATGGAACTTTTACATTTTAGATTTTTTTTTACAGTTCACAATGCGGTTGCTTCTTTGGCTCTTTTTCAGAAAACCCTAGTTTTGAACCGCAGCCAAATATGTGAAGGACAGAAGAATGAATCGCTTTGAATTATTACTTACAAGTTTTGGAGATATAATTGTATGTGATAAGTGAAATTTTGTGCCTTAAGCAAAATATTACAAGTTATTTTTGATTACTGATTTTCTACTAAACTGTAATTTTCAGCAACATCTTAGAATTTCAGTTTCCCTTAGTATTGTAGTGCTTGATCTCATGAAAAGAGACAATTGATTGAAACTGTTATACAATTCAAGTGTCATCACTCATGTAATTTTATATATATATAGTATTGGTAGTATAACTTGTCTGACACTGATCTATACATGTGTAAATTTAGCTTCAAACCTGTTTACTAACTGAGCGCCGTACAGGAAAATTAAAAACCATAAGACATCTCAAAGGAGGGGACATGTCCCCCCTCACATTAAACATATGGGAAGGAAAAAAAGGTAATTATAGTTAGAGTGGAAAGGCTAACACCTCATCTCCTTTTTGAAGCAGAGACATCCTGCTGTGGACAGGTGATTAAAACAGGCTATCTGCTGGGAAAACAGACAACTAGGCTGTGATCTGTTTATGCAGAGGAGGAGAAGTGAAGGGGCTGTCTTTGTTCCAAGAAAGAAGCTTCCTGGATTCAAATGTTTTTTCTGAGAGTGTTCCAGACTTTGTATCTCCATTTTCAGATATGACTATTGGGGTTTTATATCAATCTGATATTTATGGGGTATAGATTTTCAGCATTGTAGCAAAGGGATGAACAGAACACATTCACTCACATCACTGTTTGGCCACTAGAACCCTTCCAACTTAATAACGGGCCGATAGATAATGCGAACCAGACCATGTTTGATCTCTATGTAATGGTAAAATCATGATGAGAAATATGTCATCAATATCTACCGCCTGGAACCTACAGGGGAAAAGATATCCTGTAAGTTGGGGGACCTCATAAAATTCTAACAGACCCAGCACATCCCACAATCTGCCTCCACATCAACTCATTAAGGGGAGTTGTGTGGACATAACGTTTGAGCTAATAGAAAGCAGTATTTGGGTCTGGGACATTTGTCAGTCCATAGTTTTCTGTGGATTATGTCCATTTTCCTAGCCGGAGTGTTTCAACTAAGTTCTGAGCCTTTTCCGTGACCAGTTTTAGTAGTTTTCTTTCATTTTTTCTTTTTATTGCATGTAATTGTATATACTGTATTGTTTAGTGCTCATTTTATATAATTTTGGATATTTGTATAAACACTGCTTACCTTTATGGATTTAAATATAAAATGTAATAGCTATGCTCCTCTTGCTCTGTAAACCGCACCCCTGAAGCCATACGCTACTTGTAACATTTGTCCAATTGGCCTGTGTAAATGATTTGTGGTGGCAGCTAGTAGTTCTTTTGTTACTGTGGAGCTGGCAGTGACTGTGTGGGGTATACAGTTATATGAAAAAGTTTGGGCACCCCTATTAATCTTAAGTTTAATGTTTTATAAAAATTGTTTTTTTTGCAACAGCTATTTAAGTTTTATATATCTAATAACTGTTGGACACAGTCATGTTTCTGCCTTGAAATGAGGTTTATTGTACTAATAGAAAATGTGCAATCTGCATTCAAACAAAATTTGACAGGTGCATAAGTATGGGCACCTCACCAGAAAAGTGACATTAATATTTAGTAGATCCTCCTTTTGCAAAAATAACAGCCTCTAGTCACTTCCTGTAGCTTTTAATGAGTTCCTGGATGAAGGTATTTTTGACCATTCCTCTTTATAATTTTTATAAAAAATTAACCTTAAGATTAATAGGGGTGCCCAAACTTTTTCATATAACTGTATATACATACATTCTACAGTTTTCATTGAAATCTGAGATGTACAGTGGGTACGGAAAGTATTCAGACCACTTTAATTTTTTCACTCTTTGTTTCATTGCAGCCATTTGGCAAATTAAAAAAAGTATTTTTTTTCACATTAATGTACACTCTGCACCCCGTCTTGACTGAAAAAAACAGAAATGTAGAAATTTTAGCAAATTTAACAAAAAAGAAAAACTGAAATTTCACATGGTCATAAGTATTCAGACCCTTTGCTCAGACAATCATATTTAAGTCACATGTTGTCCATTTCTTTGTGATTCTCCTTGAGATGGTTCTACTCCTTTATTGGAGTCCAGCTGTGTTTAATTAAACTGATAGGACTTGATTTGGAAAGGCACACACTTGTCTGTATAAGACCTCACAGCTCACAGTACATGTCAGACCAAATGAGAATCATGAGGTTAAAAGAACTGTCCAAGGAGCTCAGAGACAGAATTTTTGCAAGGCACAGATCTGGCCAAGGTTACAACAGAATTTCTGCAGTAATCAAAGTTCCTAAGAGCACAGTGACCTCCATAATCCTTAAATGGGAGAAGTTTGGGACCACCAGAAGTTTTCCTAGACTTCTAGTCGTCCAGCCAAACTGAGCAATTGTGAGAGAAGAGGCTTGGTGAGAGAGGTAAAGGAGAACCTCAAGATCACTGTGGCTGAGCTCCAGAGATGCATGTATGGAGATGGGAGAAAGTTCCACAAAGTCGATCACTGCAGCCCTCCTCCAGTCAGGCCTTCTATGGCAGAGTGGCCCGATGGAAGCCTTTCCTCAGTGCAAGACATATGAAAGCCCTCATAGAGTTTGCTAAAAAAAAACAAAACACATGAATGACTCCCAGACTATCAGAAATAAGATTCTCTGGTCTGATGAGACGAAGATAGACCTTTTTGGTGATAATTCTAAGCGGCATGTGTGGAGAAAGCAAGGCACTGCTTATCACCTACCCAATACAATCCCAACTGTGAAACATGGTGGTGGCAGCATCATGCTACGGGGGTGTTTTACAGCTGCAGGGACAGGATGACTGGTTGTCTTTGAAAGGAACATGAATGCGGCCAAGTACAGAGATCCTAGATAAAAACCTCTTCCAGAGTGCTCTGGACCGCAGACTTGGCCGAAGGTTCACCTTCCAACAAGACAATGACCCTAAGCACACAGCTAAAAAAACAAAGGAGTGGCTTCAGAACAACTCTGTGACCATTCTCGACTGGCCCAGCCAGAGCCCTGGCCTAAACTCAATTGAGCATCTCTGGAGAGACCTGAAAATGGCTGTCCACCAACGATCACCATCTAACCTGACAGAACTGGAGAGGATCTTCAAGGAAGAATGGCAGAGGATCCCCAAATCCAGGTGTGAAAAACTTGTTGCATCATTCCCAAGAAGACTCATGGCTGTACTAGCTCTAAAGGGTGCTTCTACTCAATACTGAGCAAAGGGTCTGAATACTTATGACCATGTGATATTTCAGTTTTTCTTTTTTAATAAATTTGCAAAAATTACTACATTTCTGTGGGTTTTTCAGTCAAGATGGGTTGCAGAGTGTACATTAATGTGAAAAAAAATGAACTTTTTTGAATTTACCAAATGGCTGCAATGAAACAGAGTGAAAAATTTAAAAGGGTCTGAATACTTTATGTACCCACTGTATATATCATACGCTCACTGTTAGTTCTCCAATAACTGACCTAGTAGTGGAAGCAGCCACGGTCTTGTCCATCACTTGTCCGCCAACTGCGTAATTGTCGTGACGATCGGAGGTAGCGGAGTTGTGTCCTCTTAGCAACTGGTGGCAGCGTTGCGATCTGGGTGATTTCTGGTGTCTTCTGTGACAGAGTAGTAACAGTGATGGGATCTGTGTGACCTCATTGATGAAAAGGTAAAAATTCATAGATTTGCTTGAATCTCTATTCTCTAACATCTATCTTCAATGTCTATAATTTGAGAAAGATGGTGTGTATAGTGTTATACATAAATTGTGATTTTTGTGGCACTACTATTAGAAATGGCTCTATATTACCTACATTAGTCTTGTCTATGAAAACTGTTGTGGTCCTTACAGTCCTGTACTTAGAAGCCTGCTGAATCTCAGAATTCTCTGACTGTAAAGGCACAACAACATGAATGAATTGCCAATAGATTAGCACATTTATATAGGGGTCTAAGGGGTAACGTTTCTCCTTATGGAGAGTGGCATACCATCTGGCTTGTCAAGGTAAGGAGGCTTATTCGCCGTGCAATGCTCCTCTGGGAAATTAAATATGCAAATTGCCTCTTCTGAGAAAAAGAGGACTTAACTCTATAGCGCCACCTGTTGGAAGTAGCAATCCTACAAGTCACAATCAACCCTTTAACGAGTCGTGCAATATGACTTAGGATAAAAGCCAAATCAGTATCTCAATTCGCAGACATGGTGTTTCGGGCTGTTTGCCCTCGTCAGTGCGAAGCATGAGAACTGATTTGGCTAGGTGAGAGGCTCTGGACTGGGGTCTAAGAGGTAACGTTTCTCCTTATGGAGAGTGACATACCAGCTGGCTTGTCAAGGTAAGGAGGCTTATTCGCCGTGCAATGCTCCTCTGGGAAATTAAATATGCAAATTGCCTCTTTTCAAATTGCCAGTTTATTTTACCGACAAAAAAGTTATTTATAAGGAATGTGCAGGAATCTCTGGACGGGTTGTCAATCCTGATTGTCAAGCTTGCCAAAAAAATGTAGATGTTTTCCTAACCTAAATGGCCAGAACTAATTAAAACACTTTACTGCTCATAATCTATCAACTTTGATTTTCAGAACAGCGGGGGGAGGGGCGCACAGGGGGTAGGAGGGCGGCGGACAGATAGATCTTTCTTTTAAACACTATTATTCATATCTTCTATGCAGCAAACGCTGCTGCAGAGAATATATGAATCGCGGATTTAGCACCAGATGCTGGTACGTGTGGTACCCAGCACGGTGCGTGTGGTACCCAGTGGGCACACGGGCGGCACACGTGTGCCGCAAGTGTGCCACACTGATGTACACCAGAAATGTAGGGGCACACGGACACGGATAATTCCGGTTCCGATTGTTTCCGGTACCGGAATTATCTGGACGTGTGAGACTGCCCTAAGGCTGATTATGGTGGGAGCT
Organism: Ranitomeya variabilis; assembly: GCF_051348905.1. Taxonomy (NCBI): domain Eukaryota; kingdom Metazoa; phylum Chordata; class Amphibia; order Anura; family Dendrobatidae; genus Ranitomeya; species Ranitomeya variabilis. Next base: position 817,872,099 of record NC_135232.1, on the reverse strand, counting down.
GTCTGGATGACTTGCTAATAATTAAACCAACCCCCTTCTCTTTTTCCTGCATCAAAATAAAAGCATTAAAGTAAGTTCTTGTTATTAATATTTGGAACACATCTAAAGATATTTATAACTAGACAACCCTTTTTTCTAGATTGTGAGCCCCAATGGGGACAGTGCCAATAATGTTTGTAAGGCCAGTCTCACACGTCCAGATAATTCCGGTACCGGAAAAATCAGTACCGGAGTTATCCATGTCCGTGTGTCCGTGAGCTCACGTGGCATATCAGTGTGGCACACGTGCGGCAGCCGTGTGCCACCCGTGTGCCGACTGAGTACCACACGGACCTTGCAGGAGACAGCGCTACAGTAAGCGCTGTCCCCAGCGTGGTGCTGAAGCTGCCATTCATCCCTTCTCTCCAGCAGCGTTCGCTGGAGAGAAGGAATGAAAAATCAATGTTTTGAAGGGGGGAGGTTGCCGGGAAGTTTATTTTAACCCCCCCAAAAAATAAAAAAAACATTGATTTTTCATTCCTTCTCTCCAGCGAACGCTGCTGGAGAGAAGGGATGAATGGCGGCTTCAGCACCACGCTGGGGACAGCGCTTACTGTAGCGCTGTCTCCTGTGTTGTGGATTCTGTTTGTGGGCTCCCTCTGGTGGTTACTGCTGGTACTGGGTGACTTTGGTGGGTTGCGGCCTTTGGTTTCCACCTGTCCATCAGAGGCTGGGTGTTTCCTATTTTACCTGGCCTTTCTGTCATTCCCTTGCCGGCTATCAATGTATTCAGATGTGCTCTGTTTGGTTCCTGCCTACCTGCTCCCAGATCTTTCAGGATAAGCTAAGTGCTGATTTTCAGTTGTTGGTTTTTTTGTCCAGCTTGCTTATTATGTCTCTATGCTAGCTGGTAGCTCTAGTGGACTGAGGTTCTCCCCATGTGCCATGAGTTGGCACATGGGTTCTTGTAATCTCAGGATGGTTTTTTGATTAGGGTTTTTTGCTGATCGCTCAGACCCCTTTTGTATCGTTCTGCTTTCTAGTTTACAGCGGGCCTCAATTTGCTGAACCTATATATATCATCTCTATGTGTGTGCCTTCCTCTCATTTCACCGTCAATACATGTGGGGGGCAACTATACCTTTTGGGGTTCATTCCTCTGGAGGCAAGTGAGGTCTTTATTTTCTCTGCAGTACTAGTTAGCTCTTGGGCTGGTGCGTGGCGTCTAGAACCAACGTAGGCACGCTCCCTGGCTATCTCTAGTTGCGTTTGTCAGGCGTAGGGCAGCGGTCAGCCCAGGTTCCATCACCCTAGAGCTCGTCCGATATTTTGTATTACTTTGCTTGTCCCTTGCTATCCCTAGCCATTGGGATTCATGACAGTATAGCCGGCCCACAAAGTGTTAATTGTCTGGGCTGAAGCAGGAGAAAAAGAAGTGTTTAAGGGAAATTTATTTTTTTTTATTTTTTATTTTTTCCTTCAGAGTTTTGCTGCCTAGCCCTTAATTGCTGTCTAGCTGCTTCTTACCTCCTCTTAACCCTTGAATGGCTCTGATATTAGCTGTTTAACATGGATGTCCAGAGTTTGGCTTCCAGCCTGAGTAATCTCGCGGCAAAAGTTCAAAACATACAGGATTTTGTTGTTCACACTCCCATGTCTGAACCTAGAATTCCTATTCCAGAGTTCTTTTTTGGAGATAGATCTACCTTCCTGAATTTCAGGAACAATTGTAAATTGTTTCTTTCTTTAAAATCTCGCTCCTCTGGAGACCCTGCTCAACAGGTCAAGATTGTAATATCTTTCCTGCGAGGCGACCCTCAGAATTGGGCATTTGCATTGGCACCAGGGGATCCTGCATTGCTCAATGTGGATGCGTTTTTTCTGGCATTGGGATTGCTCTATGAGGAACCCAACCTGGAGATTCAGGCTGAAAAGGCTTTATTAGCCCTCTCTCAGGGGTATGATGAAGCGGAAATATATTGTCAAAAATTTCGGAAATGGTCGGTGCTTACTCAGTGGAATGAGTGCGCCCTGGCTGCAAACTTCAGAAATGGTCTTTCCGAGGCCATTAAGGATATTATGGTGGGGTTCCCTACGCCTACAGGTCTGAATGAGTCGATGGCTATGGCCATTCAAATTGATCGGCGTTTACGGGAGCGCAAACCCGTGCACCAGTTGGCGGTGTCTTTTGAACAGGCACCTGAGACTATGCAATGTGATAGAATTCAGTCCAGAAGTGAACGGCAAAATTATAGGCGGAAAAATGGATTGTGTTTTTATTGTGGTGATTCAGCTCATGTTATATCAGCATGCTCTAAACGCACAAAAAGGGTTGATAAATCTTTTGCCATTGGTACTCTGCAGCCTAAGTTCATTTTGTCTGTGACTCTGATTTTTTCACTGTCTTCCATTTCCGTCGATGCCTATGTGGATTCGGGCGCTGCCCTGAGTCTTATGGATTGGTCATTTGCTAAACGCTGCGGTTTTAGTCTGGAACCTCTGGAAGTTCCTATTCCTCTGAAGGGAATTGACTCTACACCATTGGCTATGAATAAACCGCAGTATTGGACACAAGTGACCATGCGCATGACTCCCGTTCATCAGGAGGTGATTCGCTTCCTTGTACTGTATAATTTACATGATGTACTAGTGCTTGGTCTGCCATGGTTACAAACTCATAATCCTGTCCTGGACTGGAAAACAATGTCTGTGTTAAGCTGGGGATGTCAGGGGGTTCATGATTATGCACCTCCGATTTCAATCGCTTCATCTACTCCTTCTGAGATCCCTGCGTTTTTGTCTGACTATAGGGATGTTTTTGAGGAGCCTAAGCTCAATTCGCTCCCTCCGCATAGAGATTGTGACTGTGCTATAGAATTGATTCCTGGCAGTAAGTTCCCTAAGGGTCGTTTATTTAATCTTTCACTGCCAGAGCATACTGCTATGCGGAATTATATTAAGGAGTCCTTGGAAAAGGGACATATTCGTCCATCTTCGTCCCCTCTGGGAGCAGGTTTTTTTTTCGTGGCAAAAAAAGATGGTTCCCTGAGGCCTTGTATAGATTATCGCCTTCTGAATAAGATTACAGTCAAGTATCAGTATCCATTGCCATTATTGACTGATTTGTTTGCTCGTATTAAGGGGGCTAGGTGGTTCACTAAGATAGATCTTCGCGGTGCGTATAATCTGGTGCGGATAAAACAGGGTGATGAGTGGAAAACCGCATTTAATACGCCTGAGGGCCATTTTGAGTATTTGGTAATGCCTTTTGGACTCTCCAATGCTCCGTCAGTCTTTCAGTCCTTTATGCACAATATTTTCCGTGAATATCTGGATAAGTTTATGATTGTGTATTTGGATGATATTTTGGTGTTTTCTGATGACTGGGAGTCTCATGTTCTACAGGTCAGGAAGGTGTTTCAGGTTCTGCGGGCCAATTCTCTGTTTGTGAAGGGCTCAAAGTGTCTCTTCGGAGTCCAGAAGATTTCTTTTTTGGGGTACATTTTTTCTCCTTCTACTATTGAGATGGATCCCGTCAAGGTTCAGGCGATTTGTGACTGGACACAACCTACATCTGTTAAGAGCCTTCAGAAGTTCTTGGGGTTTGCTAATTTTTATCGTCGGTTCATTGCTAATTTTTCCAGTATTGTTAAACCTTTGACTGATTTGACTAGGAAGGGTGCTGATGTTGCTGATTGGTCTCCTGCGGCCGTGGAGGCCTTTCAGGAACTTAAGCGCCGGTTTTCTTCTGCTCCTGTGTTGTGTCAACCAGATGTTTCACTTCCTTTTCAGGTTGAGGTTGATTCTTCCGAGATTGGAGCGGGGGCGGTTTTGTCACAGAGAAGTTCTAATGGCTCGGTGATGAAGCCATGTGCATTCTTCTCTAGAAAATTCTCGCCCGCCGAGCGCAATTATGATGTGGGTAATCGGGAGCTTTTGGCCATGAAGTGGGCATTTGAGGAGTGGCGTCATTGGCTTGAGGGTGCTAAACATCGTGTGGTGGTCTTGACTGATCACAAGAATCTCATTTACCTTGAGTCTGCCAGGCGTTTGAATCCTAGACAGGCTCGTTGGTCGTTGTTTTTTTCTCGTTTCAATTTCGTGGTTTCATACCTGCCAGGTTCAAAGAATGTGAAGGCAGATGCTCTTTCCAGGAGTTTTGTGCCTGACTCTCCTGGAGACTCTGGGCCTACTGGTATCCTTAGGGATGGGGTAATATTGTCCGCCGTATCCCCAGACTTGCGACGTGCATTGCAGGAGTTTCAGGTGGATAAACCGGATCGTTGTCCACCAGAAAGACTGTTTGTTCCGGATGATTGGACCAGTAGAGTCATCTCCGAGGTCCATTCTTCTGTGTTGGCTGGTCATCCTGGAATATTTGGTACTAGAGACTTGGTGGCCAGGTCTTTTTGGTGGCCTTCCTTGTCTAGGGATGTGCGTACCTTTGTGCAGTCTTGTGAAGTGTGTGCTCGAGCTAAGCCTTGCTGTTCTCGGGCCAGTGGGTTGTTGTTATCCTTGCCCATCCCGAAGAGGCCTTGGACGCACATTTCCATGGATTTTATTTCTGATCTCCCGGTTTCACAGAAAATGTCCGTTATCTGGGTTGTGTGTGACCGCTTTTCTAAGATGGTTCATTTGGTGCCCTTGCCTAAGTTGCCTTCCTCCTCTGAGTTGGTCCCTTTATTTTTTCAGAACGTGGTTCGTTTGCATGGGATTCCGGAGAATATCGTTTCTGACAGGGGATCCCAGTTTGTGTCTAGATTTTGGCGGACGTTTTGTGCCAAGATGGGCATTGATTTGTCTTTCTCGTCTGCATTCCATCCTCAGACGAATGGCCAGACGGAGCGAACTAATCAGACCTTGGAAACTTATTTGAGGTGTTTTGTTTCTGCTGATCAAGATGACTGGGTTGCTTTTTTGCCACTGGCCGAATTTGCTCTTAATAATCGGGCTAGTTCTGCCACGTTGGTCTCTCCTTTTTTTTGTAATTCGGGGTTTCATCCTCGTTTTTCCTCTGGTCAGGTGGAATCTTCGGATTGTCCTGGAGTGGACGTGGTGGTGGACAGGCTGCATCAGATTTGGAACCAGGTGGTGGACAATTTGAAGTTATCTCAGGAGAAGACTCAGCAGTTTGCTAATCGCCGTCGCCGCGTGGGTCCCCGACTTCTTGTTGGGGATTTGGTGTGGTTGTCTTCTCGTTTTGTCCCTATGAAGGTCTCTTCTCCTAAGTTCAAGCCTCGGTTCATCGGTCCTTATAGGATCTCGGAGATTCTTAACCCTGTATCTTTTCGTTTGGATCTCCCAGCATCGTTTGCTATTCATAATGTGTTCCATCGGTCGTTGTTGCGGAGGTATGAGGTGCCCGTTGTTCCTTCGGTTGAGCCTCCTGCTCCGGTGCTGGTGGAGGGAGAATTGGAGTATGTTGTTGAGAAGATCTTGGATTCTCGTGTTTCCAGACGCAAACTCCAGTATTTGGTTAAGTGGAAGGGTTATGGTCAGGAGGATAATTCCTGGGTGGTCGCCTCCGATGTTCATGCGACTGATTTGGTCCGCGCCTTCCATAGAGCTCACCCTGATCGCCCTGGGGGTTCTCGTGAGGGTTCGGTGACCCCTCCTCAAGGGGGGGGTACTGTTGTGGATTCTGTTTGTGGGCTCCCTCTGGTGGTTACTGCTGGTACTGGGTGACTTTGGTGGGTTGCGGCCTTTGGTTTCCACCTGTCCATCAGAGGCTGGGTGTTTCCTATTTTACCTGGCCTTTCTGTCATTCCCTTGCCGGCTATCAATGTATTCAGATGTGCTCTGTTTGGTTCCTGCCTACCTGCTCCCAGATCTTTCAGGATAAGCTAAGTGCTGATTTTCAGTTGTTGGTTTTTTTGTCCAGCTTGCTTATTATGTCTCTATGCTAGCTGGTAGCTCTAGTGGACTGAGGTTCTCCCCATGTGCCATGAGTTGGCACATGGGTTCTTGTAATCTCAGGATGGTTTTTTGATTAGGGTTTTTTGCTGACCGCTCAGACCCCTTTTGTATCGTTCTGCTTTCTAGTTTACAGCGGGCCTCAATTTGCTGAACCTATATATATCATCTCTATGTGTGTGCCTTCCTCTCATTTCACCGTCAATACATGTGGGGGGCAACTATACCTTTTGGGGTTCATTCCTCTGGAGGCAAGTGAGGTCTTTATTTTCTCTGCAGTACTAGTTAGCTCTTGGGCTGGTGCGTGGCGTCTAGAACCAACGTAGGCACGCTCCCTGGCTATCTCTAGTTGCGTTTGTCAGGCGTAGGGCAGCGGTCAGCCCAGGTTCCATCACCCTAAAGCTCGTCCGATATTTTGTATTACTTTGCTTGTCCCTTGCTATCCCTAGCCATTGGGATTCATGACACTCCTGCACGGCACACGGACGGCACACGGACAGCATCTGTGTGCGGTACGTGTTTTACACGGACCCATTGACTTTAGTGGGTCCGTGTGATCCGTGTGCTCCCACGAACACTGACATGTCTCCGTGTTTTTCAAACGGACACACGGTCCGTGAAAACACGCTGACATGTGCAGAGACACATTGATTTTAATGTGTCTACGTGTTTCAGTGTCTCCGGTACGTGAGAAAACTGTCACCTCACGTACCGGAGCCACTGACGTGTGAAACAGGCCTAAAGCGCTGTGGAATTAATGGCACTGTATAAAATGAGTAAAGTAAGTAAGTAACTGAAAGCTCATACATTTATCGATAGTGGATGAACACTCTCTTTTATAAAGGACATGTTACTTTCCCTAAATACAATACCAGTCAAAAGTTTGGACACATCTATTAATGCTATGGTTTTTCTTGTTCCTATTGGAATGTGTACATTGTAAATTCAGACAAACGGCAGTATAACCATGACCATTCAAACCTTTCTGGTTTGTTCCACACGTTTCTTTACTCCTTGTTTCCATATGTGCACAGATTCTAATAAGATCATCAAAAACCAGTTTATGAACAGGTGTGTTCAAACTTTACTGTATGTCATTTTTTACATGGTGTAAATGGTGTTGTTTTCCCGAATCTGGCATGGTTTGTTGTCTGAGATATGCTCCTCTCCTCGTTCTATTTAAATCTCAATTTTTTTTTTTAGCCAACTGGGCATGTTCCTCAAGAAGACTCCCACAGAAGGACCATGCCCACTTGGCTGAAAAGACTAGATTTACTAAGTGAATAGTGGGCCAAATCTCAGGAATGGAGAGGCACATGAACAAAAAAAAAACATGGCCTGGATTCCGGAGAAAAGCCGCATTTACACCAACAATAAATACATATTTATGGCAAGTGACAAGTCCTCCATAAAGGAGTGAAGTTGTGGTATATAGATAATAAAAAATGCTCTTTTGCCTGGTCATTAGAAATATGTGTAAAAAATAAAGTCTGAAGACCCTTCCATGAAGGCAACTATTTAAATAAAAGGACATGAAGTACTTGAATGGTTTATGAGGTGAGGTGTTCACTTCTTTCCATGTGTTCTGCTAGCAGAATATTTGCTGTACTGCCTTTTTGTCAGTACAGTATGATTGTCCTCATGCTGCAAAACAGCCGACTAGAAGTTGTTTATCCATGAAAAATAGTGAACCTTCTGGGCAAGCGTTCAAATGTTCAATTAAGCTCCATCCAGATTTACAACCGCACAACCCCTGTTCTCCTGAAAGCCTTGCTTTGCGGTGCACTTCCTTAATGCACTTCCATTTTCATTCATTACTCTATCTCCAGGTATAATGAGATATTTTATTAATTCATGTATGATCTTTTTGAGCTATTTTACTTCTAGCTGGATTGCTTTCCTCAGTGCCTTCACCTTAAACTGTTACTGGCATGTGAACAGTAGGAACTGAGTGGATGGATCTGGAAACAAAAATCATTTACGGACACTGTGACGATGCACTGATTAAGTGGCGTGCACCTCTTACTGAATTCGGCGCATCGTACTAGGCCGAACCCTGCATTAAGACAATGCCAGTCTTAATTAATCGGCCCCTAAATGGCATTGAATACACCCACAAAAAATACATTTGAACCTTGATCCAATTACCTCTTCCGTCTTATTCTGTAGAGTAGTTGATTCATTTTCCTTATATCTCAAAGGGAGTATGCCATAATGTCCCATGGTTTAAATCAGGTTTTCATGCCATATGGATTGTTATGAAAAATTGCTAATATTTTGTATTAATTATTCGGAAATGTTCTCACTGTCCATTGAACCTAATGCTGGACTCATTCTTCCTGTTTTGGCCAATGTGACGTGAAAAAATACAATATTTATAGATCTCATATATATGTATGAAAAATGTAAAAAAATTGCATTAAAAAAAATCACTAAACATGAAAACCTGGTTTAAAGAATAAGTCCTTTTAATATCTATATATTTGGGAGTCCTTTTCGTAACTGTAAATTGACAGCTTTTTTTCTGAAAAATGTGATGATTACTTTTAAAAAATGTGTTGTGCCTGACATTGCACTTCTTCACGCCTTGCGGTGGTTAGATGATACTTGATTCCTTTAAACAGGTGGGGAGATTTATAAAACTAGTGAAATGGAAAAGTGGAATAGTTGTCCATCGCAACCAAACAGACTCTACATTTTATTACAAAGGGCCGGTAAAAATGATTCGTTTTGCGTTGCTGCAAAATATTATTTTTAATGTCTTAGATCATTATATATACGAGTAACACTTTTTTTTCTGCTGCAACCATGACATTTATGCTAGCCACTACGTTGGGGCGCTCATGCCCTCCTGGTCAATTATCTATAGGTGTTTCCCCCGCACTTTTAGAATAGATAATACTTTAGCGAAGTAATTTTGTCTTTTCTTGCTGGAATGAAGACATAAGTTCTGTGGAGTAAGGTGATGTAGGGACAACGTAATCAATAACTGAACCCCTCAAGCTCTAGTGTTGTTTTGTGTGTTCTTCTTCGCAGGTTAGAGATAGGAACATTCCTGCCTCCCCTCAGGAATGAGAACAGGAATCCCATTTGTTTTCTTTTACACTTTGGGTGTTTTTAACCTAAATGTGATGTCCCAGTGGTCCAATTATTCAGACTGGGAATTTCCTTTTAGAGATTTTGTTCACATTTGTGTTTTCTTTTCTTTAAGGACATACTTCAGTATTTCATTAAAGTCATTTGCTGTCAGTTAACGCCAGGACACATGCTTTCTGGAAGTGATCACTTGTAAAAAGAACATCATTTGGTTTGTGGTTTCTGCATTGCCATTTAGGAGAATGAAGAGCGTCAATCAGTAACTAGTCTGTTGCCGCATACTGCCTTCATTTGTGTCATGTGTAGCTGGGTCTATTCATTTATGTTGCTTATATACTGTAGCAGCAACAGATTCTGTAGTGCTGTACAAAGGTTGTCATCACTAACATTAGTCTTTTTTCAAATTTATGCTGACAAGCAAATTTTCTGCAAACATGGAGAGAACATACAAATTTTATGTTACTCTTTGTTGGATTTCATCACAACGCCAATTACTGGGCCATCATGCGGTTTTCTTATATGGAACTGGAGCGCCCGCTAGGACCTTGGGGTACTCGGGCCGGGTCTGGTGGTTGTTAAAAGGGTGGTCACGGTGGCAGCGACCTGGTCCATGGCCCTGGACATCCAAGTTAAAGGAAAGGACTTTCAAGGGGTTGTTGTGAATAAAGAATAAAGTTTGTTCGTAACGCCACCTGTGGTATTCGGTCAGGGATGACCGACGCTGCTTCAAGGGGTCCACTGGGGATGATGTTATTGCAGCAGGGATGGTATGGCTTCCCACAGGTGAAGCTTAGTCCCCAGGGCTCCCGGTATAGTAGGCAAAGATGGAGGATGGTGTGGTACCTGAAAGAATTAGAGGACACAAGATTGCAGTCTCTTTAACTTTTACTGGTCATATGCAGCCAGAGTCCAGGGTACGGATCAAAGGTGATGGTGAGGACCGGCCAGCCTGGAAGCGATTCAGAATCCCCCTAGCCAGGCAGGGTTGGAAGCCTTCCTTACTGCCCTGTGTTGTAGCCCTTTGCTGCCTAAGGCCTCACACAAGGTACTCTCTTTCTCTCTCTGTTCTATTAGTAGGACAATATCCGTATGGCAGGCAACTCAAGCCTTTTTGCAGGTGTCTCTATTTGTGGCGACTCCAGTCTCTATATGCTGCTGTGCCTTCTGATGTAATGGTGGACAGGCGACTTGAAATCTCCTGCCCGCCAGTTTCTGCTGTGGGGCATATAATTACCTCCACAATCTCAGAATTCCAGCTTCCGGTTACTTGCGCTGATTCTGGAGTGAGCCCTCTCGCAGCTCCACTCCCAGTATCTTTCCTCTCCTTTGCTTCTTCTCCCCTCACAGTCTCACAGACTGCTCTGTCTTTTTCTCTGCTCTTTCCAGGAGCTGCAAAACCACATGTCTGAACGGCCCCAGCTTTCCACTCCTCTCTCTGTCTCTCCCTCAGACAGACTACTCTGTCTTTGTCCCCCTGATATACTGACTCTAACTCCTCCTCCACCCAGAATATATAGGGAACCACCCACAAACTGGATCAGAGCTCCCCCTTCTGGCCTGGAGTCAGAACAGTGTTGTGTGTACGTGCTACCTGTTAAAGGGATCCTCTTCGCTTCCAAGTGTTGCATCACCCTTCTCATGAGGAAGGCAATACCACTGTGACAACTGAACTCCTGGGGTGTCACAGAACCTGTCACCAGTTTTTTCATGTCTGAATTAAGACTAGCACCTTAATCAGCACCTGTGCTGCATTCCATAAAGGGGTATATAACCCCCTGACTCCACCTGTATTCCCTCCAATAACTTAAAATTCTCCTGCAAGCCCTATGTAAATCCTGCCAGTTTGGTCCGATAGGCATCCTTGCTGAGGCATCTAGCCCTCCTCCTGGCTTCTGATGCCTCCCACATAGCCAGGCGAATTCGCGCCTGCACCATTACATCACTGGCTCGTGCCTGCACACTTTGCTCTGCCCTGCTGTGTGCAGACCCTAAAACATAAATGCTCACGCGACCTACTGCGTGCAGAGCCTAAAACATAAGTGCTCATGCGCCCTACTACAGGCTTAGCCTAAACCATAAGAACTCATGCCCCCTTTTGTTTTAGGCTCATGCAACATGGGTTAGCTCATCCATCTAGCAGTAATAATACCGCACTTCTACTATTAGAGCAGAATAGCCTACAAAAAAAGTTCTAAAATGCTGCACGCTCTATTGACTCTCTAACCTAGTGCATATGAAAAAAAATCAGTACTATATTTCACATTAATTGCATCACTCTACTGCAAAGGAGGAGTTTTTATTGCATCACTGCTGTCTATATGAGAGGTGGCCAATCTTGTAGACAAGGAAAGCAGCGCTTAAAAGCTCTTTGCTACGGAGCTTGTAAGCACTGCTCCAAAGCTGGCTGGAATGCTGGATCTGACCAATATTAGTGCCCATGAGCTTCTCTGATGCTGCAGAGGCAAAACTGCCCCTGCTTGCAATATGGGAGAGCTCACAATTCACACCAGTGGGGCTGCCATGCATCTGGTCTGAAATGTCAGTCATTAAGAGTGTACCGCCCCCTGGCAAGCAAGAAGCCATGAAGCTGGAGAGCCATGATCTATTTTAGACAACAACCTCTTTAAATAGGTTTTCCCATCATCATAAATAGGTAAAATTACAAAGTGCTTGTAAAATCTCATGGCCGAGGTGGACAGTCTACTAAGCAAGGAATGAAAGCTTCCAAGCTCTTTGTTATAGAGCTTGCAAGTGCTGCTCTGAAACTGACTAGATTTAGCCAAGACTGTCCCCCTGCAATCCTCCGAGGATACAGTTCGGTCCAGCAGCTTGCAGTATTGGTAGGACTGCCTCATTATAGGTGCCTACTCTACAACTTACTTTATAACTTCCATTTGAAATATAGAACTTGTGTTTTCTAATCCTCAAAACCGTTAGATGAACATACTGCTTTACTTTAATCTCTGTAAACACAAGATTTATTACGTTTTGTTATCGTAATAACTAATAAATGATTTATAGCTACATTGCAACGTCTAATTCTAGGAAAAGTATAAGTACACCATGACGTCTTATATAACAATGGGGCAGATTTACTGAGCTAAAAATTGCCTTTTCTCTTTTATCCCTGTAGTCTGTTTTACATCACATTTCACTATTCCAGTCCTCTTTTTATTACAGTGTAAGGATTTGAGCCTTTTTTTTTGCCTGTTTTTCATTTTTGTCTTTTTTTCCATTGGTTTTGAAAAAAACTGCTGACAAAGTATGTCCTCATCTCAGAGGAGATCTGTTGAACTTTATTGTTGAATATTTGTACAATCTGGTTTTGGTTTATTTTATAGTATGATAAAAATGAATATAACGTAAACTTTCTTGTGTCTAGAACAAGGGGAAGTTTATCTGTACGATGGCTCTTTAAGACCGGATTCACTGGAACACAATACTCACATTTTGAAGACTGTCCCCTGAAACATCCGGATCACCAGTGATTTTACCGAAAAGCACTGAATTCATCAAGGCCCCCTTTTGTGAGCTTAGTCCCGTTGAGTAGTGGGTTCCAAATGCAAAAGTCAATGGGTGCTAAAAAATAGTCACATTTCAGCCATGTCTGGACTTAACTGCTTGCACCCTCGTGAAATCCTTTTAGAGCTTTTTCATCACGAGAATCTGTACACAACCAGTCTAGTTGTGCTGAAGTCTGAAAGATCCGGCCTTTATCTAAAAATAAAAAAATATTTGGCTCTTAGAGGAAATCAATGACATATAATGACTTCACCTACTGTGAGATGTGATCGTATTGCGCGTTCCAACTCTGTTGGATGCATACACTTTTTAGGTCCTTACACGTTATACACGACCTTATTCAGTAGCAGATTTGAACCTTCAAGAACATTTTCAAACCCAATTTCTTAATGTCCTTGACATTAACTTCCAGTCTTAATTATAATTACATTTCTGAGTATGTTGCACTTTCTGTTTATGCTGCTTTTCCCCAGGAGTTTGTCCTAAGTGGGATATAACTATAGTTTGTCTGAAGTAATATAATTCACATACGCTTCAGACACATAGGGGCCAATTCATTAAGAATGACGTGTGAAACACCAGTCTGAATGAATCAGTGATAAATAATAAAGGACTTTCTGGAGTAGGGTGTACCAATTTCATTAACCCTCTGTCAGGCGCACCTCTGGCACTCCCAAGTTCAGGCGCAGTGCGCCTGACAGTCACAGGTTTCAAAAACCACCTATAATATCTAATTATCTCAATTTCAGGACTCTAAAAGTAAACAGTGACCTTCACAGGGATGTATTAAAAGAGAATTCATAAAATCAGATGCCAATAAAACATTTAACAACCATAAACATATAAAACAAAAAATTTCAAATTTCTCAACCACCGTCAAATAGCCTGCAGTTTTCATGACATAACTATTACTTAACATTTAAATTAGGAAAATAAACTTAATGGTAATGCACTTAAATGCTACTTGATTACTATTCACAAAGATTCAGAGGTTACTTTTTCAACAGAAGAAACACAGTTACACTTAGAGAAGCAAGGCTGGCAGATCATATTTACATGGGACTGGCAGATCGCATTGTGACATTTTTTGAATTCATAATTTGACATCCTTCTGCCACCAGTTTAAACAGTGCAAGTGGGGCATCTACGTCTTTTGGGAGGTGGGAGAGGGGGTGATTTTTTTCAATCATCTTTGGGATTAAATCTTTTCAGCTGGACTTCCAGGCTAGAGGGGATTCTGTAAAACCCCAGGGTCCTGGTTGTTACAGTGGCATTGCTTTCCTCACAGGGAGAGTGATGTCATGCTTGGAAGCTAAGGAAAATCTCTTTTATCAGGTAATCACAATGCACACAACATGTTCACACTCCAGGCCAGAAGGGGGAGCTCTAAACCTGGTTTAGGGGGAACTTCCCTAATATAGATTCTGGCTTGGAGGGAAAGTTAGTCAGTTTATGCCAGACAGCAGACTGGAGCAGTCTGAGGCTGAGAGACGTGTTTGGGGCAGTGCAGCCAGAGTTGCTGCAGCTCCAGGATTGAGAGATACCGAAGGAAGAACAGTGTTAGAAAGCATGCAGGAGAGTGGAGCACAGGAGAGAGACAACAGGTGAGAATAGCTGCATGTGGGCTACCTCCCTGGCCGAGCGCAGATTCCAGTAGCCGGAAGACCGAGGTTGTGTCGGACTCTAAGAGGCACAGCAGAAACCGACAGGACAGCTGGATTACATATCACCTGTCTGCCCTAATACCCAGGAGGCACAGTGGCACATAGAGCCTGGGTCATGATAGAGACCCTATAAAAAGGCTTGAGCCACCTGTCATACGGGTTTGTGTCCTAACCTTCATGGAGGACAGAGAGAATTGTGAGGACCTTGCCAGAAGCCAAAGACAGTAAGGGACTACAACATCACCACACTAGTAGGAAGGCTTCTAACTCCACCTGGTAAAGGGGAATCTGAATTCGCTTCCAAGCCAGCCGGACCCTGCCTGTACCTGTGATCTGGTGCCCTGGACTGCGGTTGCCTAAAGTCTTCAATAAACCAGGTAAAAAGACTGCAAACCTGTGTCCTCTGTTCTTTACTGCACCACTCGCCATCCTCATCTACACACCGGGAGCCCTGGGGACCTACTTCACCTGTGGGAAGTTATACCATCTAGCTGCCATAACATCACCCCAGAGGACCCCTTTATGCAGCGTTGGTCCCCACTAACCGAATACCACAAGTGGCGTCACAAACACAAACTTTATTTCAAATCCCCGTAAAGACTTTTCCCTTTATTTGGGCGCCTAGGGTCACGGACTGGGTCGCAGCCATCGTGACATCCCCTTTAAGTACCGGAACCCGGTACTGAGTACCCTACGGCCCTGGCGGGCGACTCAACTTCACTCGCTTTCAGACTTCTTCGGCATAGCTCTCCATTCACCAGTTCATTAGCCAATGTTTTCAGGTAAATTCTTCTACACAGTGGTTGCAGTTGATTGCTGAGGTACAGTGCCTTGTGAAAGTATTCGGCTCCACGGAATGTTTCAACCTTTTCCCACATATCATGCTTCAAACATAAAGATACCAAATGTAAATTTTTGGTGAAGAATCAACAACAAGTGGAACACAATTGTGAAGTTGAACGAAATTTATTGGTTATTTAACATTTTTGTGGAAATTCAAAAACTGAACAGTGGGGCGTGCAATATTATTCGTCCCCTTTACTTTCAGTGCAGCAAATTCACTCCAGAAGTTCATTGTGGATCTCTGAATGATCCAATGTTGTCCTAAATGCCTAATGATGATAAATATAATCCACCTGTGTGTAATCAAGTCTCCGTATAAATGCACCTGTTCTGTGATAGCCTCAGGGTTCTGTTTAAAGCACAGAGAGCATCATGAAGACCAAGGAACACAACAGGCAGGTCCGTGATACTGTTGTGGAGAAGTTTAAAGCCAGATTTGGATACAAAATGATTTCCAAAACTTTAAACATGCCAAGGAGCACTGTGCAAGCAATCATATTGACATGGAAGGAGTATTATACCACTGCAAATCTACCAAGACCTGGCTGTCCCTCTAAACTTTCTTCTCAAACAAGGAGAAGACTGATCAGAGATGCTGCCAAGAGGCCGATGATCACTCTGAATGAACTGCAGAGATCTACAGCTGAGGTGGAGCAGTCTGTCCATAGGACAACAATCAGTAGTACACTGCACAAATCTGGCCTTTATGGAAGAGTGGCAAGAAGAAAGCCATTTCTCGAAGATATCCATAAAAAGTGTTGTTTAAAGTTTGCAACAAGCCACCTGGGAGACACACCAAACGTGGAAGAAGGTGCTCTGGTCAGATGAAACCAAAATCGAAGTTTTTGGCAACAATGTCAAACAATATGTTTGGCGTAAAGGCAACACAGCTCATCACCCTGAACACACCATCCCCACTGTCAAACATGGTGGTGGGAGCATCATGGTTTGGGCCTGCTTTTCTTCAGCAGGGACAGGGAAGATGTTTAAAATTGATGGGAAGAAGGATGGAGCCAAATACAGGACCATTCTTGAAAACCTGTTGGAGTCTGCAAAAGACCTGAGACTCGGACGGAGATTTGTCTTCCAACAAGACAATGATCCCAAACATAAAGCAAAACCTACAATGGAATGGTTCACAAATAAACGTATCCAGGTGTTAGAATGGCCAAGTCAAAGTCCACACCTCAATCCAATCGAGAATCTGTGGAAAGAGCTGAAAACTGCTGATCACATACGATCTCCTTCAAACCTCACTGAGCTCGAGCTGTTTGCCAAGGAAGAATGGGCAAAAATTTCAGTCTCTCGATGTACAAAACTGATAGAGACATACCCCAAGCGACTTGCAGCTGTAATCGCAACAAAAGGTGGCGCAACAAAGTATTAAATTAAAGGGGCCAAATAATATTGCACGCCCCACACAGTTTTTGAATTTCCACAAAAATTTTAAATAACCAATAAATTTCGTTCAACTTCACAATTGTGTTCCACTTGTTGTTGATTCTTCACCACTAATTTACATTTGGTATCTTTATGTTTGAAGAATGATATGAGGGAAAAGGTTGAAAAGTTCCAGGGAGCTAAATACTTTCGCAAGGCACTGTATATCACTTGTGAATTGATACCACCCACATTCAACATTGCGAAGAAGATGACCATTGGATAGTGCTTGGCCTATTCCTATTCCATTATTATTCCATAATAATAATAATAATAATTTTGGAATAGGGTACATGTTACTGAACTGGTCATATCTAAAGTAGTTCATCATTTCTTTTCTAATCTAAGCAGAAATTAGGAGCTCAGAATTATGCAATCATTTTAATTTTCCTCAAATGTTCATTGCTTTAATCTGAACAAACAATACAATTTAATTTCAAGCCAGGATATGGCTAAATTGACACAATTGCTTAATAAAATACTAGATCTCACTTTGGTTTTGGTTTTCCCCAGATAGATTTTACTTTGAAAGTTTATAGAAAAATATAAAATGCCCTACATGCAAGATGTTTAGGTATGTGGATTTTGTAGGGGGTCACTAAGAAGTTTTTTTATTTTCTTTTTCAAAAGGTGTCATCTGAATTTTTCCAAAGGTGTAATTTTCAGTACCACCAGGAATAATGACTATCTTTGCTAAACTGTGGCTAACACTTGAACCCCTGACTTCTCTCTATATATTTTTCTCCCTCCTGATGTCTTCTTGATCTCTCTCTTCTTGATCTATATCTCCTTCATCTCTCTCTTCTAGAGATCTTTCTTTCTCACTCTCTCCTTGATATCCCTCCCTTTCTCTCTCCTTGATATCTCTCTCATTCTCTCTATTGCTCTCTCTCTATAACGTTCTTTTTCAAAATGGTCAAAAACGTGTCTTCTTCTTTCTCCTCACTGCTGGACCATCCTTAGCACAAGCTTGTTGAAAGCATCAGATCCTTAAGTCAAAACAACATATTGTAAAATTAACTAAAACTTGCTGCCCTGGGAAGGAGAAGCATTACATTTTTTTTAATGCACCTGGTGGACACATCGCCTTCTTTTAGATATCACCATGGCAATAGCAACTCATCGTCCGTGACCCAAGTGACCTACTACACTAATCCTCTGTATTCTTTTGTCCTCTTCCTTGGTCATACCTAATGCTAGCTTTTTCAACAAAAAAAAAATCATTTTTAGCAAAATAAAATGTGCAGATTGCTGCGATTGCTTTGTACTAATTTACAAAACATGCAGTTGAACTCTGAGCATTCAAAAGTATACCCTAGAGGCACTGCTCGGGTCCTAAAAAATCAGGGGCCCAAGTACCAAAGTATGTGTTTCCCCATACAACTTCCCAGCCACTTAAAAAGATGATCTATACAAATGTAATTACAGTATACCGCTGTTGCCAACCTAAATACACTATAAAAAGGCCAATATTACTACTATGCAAGGCCAAAATAATGCCGCTACACAATCACCCTCACAATCGCCCTCTACCATCACCACTACACAGTGACTACATAACATTATAATAGCTCCATACACACTGTATGATGGTCCCCACTACTCCCTATGCACTGCATGATGGTCCCTACAGCTCCCTATACACTGTATGATGGTTCCCACAGCTCCCTATACACTGTATGATGGTCCCCACTACTCCCTATGCACTGTATGATGGTCCCCACAGCTCCCTATACACTGTATGATGGTCCCTACAGCTCCCTATACACTGTATGATGGTCCCCACAGCTCTCTATACACTGTATGATGGTCCCCACAGCTCTCTATACACTGCATGATGGTCCTCACAGCTCTCTATACACTGCATGATGGTCCTCACAGCTCTCTATACACTGTATGATGGCCCCCACTACTCCCTATGCACTGCATGATGGTCCCCACAGCTCCCTATACACTGTATGATGGTCCCCACAGCTCCCTATACACTGTATGATGGTCCCCACAGCTCCCTATACACTGTATGATGGTTCCCACAGCTCTCTATACACTGCATGATGGTCCTCACAGCTCTCTATACACTGTATGATGGTCCCCACTACTCCCTATGCACTGCATGATGGTCCCCACAGCTCCCTATACACTGTATGATGGTCCCCACAGCTCCCTATACACTGTATGATGGTCCCCACAGCTCTCTATACACTGTATGATGGTCCCCACAGCGCTCTATAAACTGTATGATGGTTCCCACAGCTCCCTATACACTGTATGATGGTCCCCACAGCTCCCTATACACTGTATGATGGTCCCCACTACTCCCTATGCACTGCATGATGGTCCCCACAGCTCCCTATACACTGTATGATGGTTCCCACAGCTCCCTATACACTGTATGATGGTCCCCAAAGCTCTCTATACACTGTATGATGGTCCCCACAGCGCTCTATACACTGTATGATGGTTCCCACAGCTCCCTATACACTGTATGATGGTCCCCACAGCTCCCTATACACTGCATGATGGTCCCCACAGCTCCCTATACACTGTATGATGGTTCCCACAGCTCCCTATACACTGTATGATGGTCCCCACAGCTCTCTATACACTGTATGATGGTCCCCACAGCGCTCTATGCACTGTATGATGGTTCCCACAGCTCCCTATACACTGTATGATGGTCCCCACAGCTCCCTATACACTGTATGATGGTTCCAGGGGTGGATTAAGGGTAGCCAGGGCCCCGGGCTGTTCAGACACTGTGGGCCCCCCCGGTCATGTGACGGGAGGGTCATGTGACGGGAGGGTCATGTGACGAAGGGTCATGTGACGGGAGGGTCATGTGACAAAGATTTTGTAAGCCGCCACCATAACACGGTAGACACTTTTGGCCGGGCCCTACTCTACTGTAACCTATTAAATATTTGTTAAAATATGCAATACAATTTAAGTATATTTTGATTTATTTTTCAATTTTTAAAATGACCAATAATATCACATACAAGGAACAAATACCACCGCACCATGACCAGACCACATATTATAACTACAGTGATCGAATAATATCACATACAAGGAACAAATACCGCTACACCATGTCAAGACCACATATTACCACCACATAGTGACTGAATAGTACAATACTGATCATTGATAAAAAAACAAACAAAAAAACCCCACAATACTATCACCATAAGTGCCAGTATTCACAGGAGATCTATACTTAGTATGCAGTGTCTGTGTAGAGGTTATACAGTGATCACCGGTGACATTATACACAGGAGCTCTGTATATAGTGTATAGGTAATACAGTGATCACTGGTGACATTGTACACAGGATCTCTGTATATAGTATACAGTGTATAGTGTCAGTGTATAGGTAACACTGACTCACCAGTGACGTCTCTAGGTGAAGTCCTTCATCTTTCATCCAGCACAGACCGCCATCATTTCTTCCAGCCAGGGCTCGTCTCTGCAGGAAATAACACAGTTATCTAGAGCTCCGCTTGCAGAACACATTACTTAATTTTTCCCAACTTCTACATTACACAACATGAAGAAAAAAAGGCGACATAGTGTCACTCTGCAAAGTAACAGGACCGCCCCCCCCATTTAGAACAATATACTCAAAATAAAATAAATACATCACTGCAGTAATAATATCCCTTAATTAGCCCCTATGATAATAATATTTCCCATCCTGGCCCCATGTGTCTCATTCCTGGCTCCAGCCATATGTTCTCGCATCCTGCCCTCATGAGTATCCATTCTACCCCATATGATCTCCCCATCCTGCCCCATCTGTCTCCATCGTATGCATCCTGACCCATGATCCTATCCTGCCCCATGTCTTTCATTCTGCCCCATGTCTCCAATCATGCCCCATATCTACATTCTGCCCATGCCTCCAGTCCTGCCCCCAGTGTGTCCAGCATTCTGCCCCCAGTGTGTCCAGCATTCTGC
Organism: Ranitomeya variabilis; assembly: GCF_051348905.1. Taxonomy (NCBI): domain Eukaryota; kingdom Metazoa; phylum Chordata; class Amphibia; order Anura; family Dendrobatidae; genus Ranitomeya; species Ranitomeya variabilis. The sequence goes on along the minus strand of NC_135232.1, from coordinate 817,851,682 downwards.
CCCCAGTGTGTCCAGCATTCTGCCCCCAGTGTGTCCAGCATTCTGCCCCCAGTGTGTCCAGCATTCTGCCCCCAGTGTGTCCAGCATTCTGCCCCAGTGTGTCCAGCATATTGCCCCCAGTGTGTCCAGCATATTGCCCCCAATGTGTCCAGCATATCGCCCCCAGTGTGTCCAGCATATCGCCCCCAGTGTGTCCAGCATATCGCCCCCAGTGTGTCCAGCATATTGCCCCCAGTGTGTCCAGCAATCTGCCCCAGTGTGTCCAGCAATCTGCCCCAGTGTGTCCAGCAATCTGCCCCCAGTGTGTCCAGCAATCTGCCCCAGTGTGTCCAGCATATTGCCCCCAGTGTGTCCAGCAATCTGCCCCAGTGTGTCCAGCATATTGCCCCCAGTGTGTCCAGCATATTGCCCCAGTGTGTCCAGCATATTGCCCCCAGTGTGTCCAGCAATCTGCCCCAGTGTGTCCAGCATATTGGCCCCAGTGTGTCCAGCAATCTGCCCCAGTGTGTCCAGCATATTGCCCCCAGTGTGTCCAGCAATCTGCCCCAGTGTGTCCAGCAATCTGCCCCAGTGTGTCCAGCAATTTGCCCCAGTGTGTCCAGCATATTGCCCCCAGTGTGTCCAGCAATCTGCCCCAGTGTGTCCAGCATATTGCCCCCAGTGTGTCCAGCAATCTGCCCCAGTGTGTCCAGCATATTGCCCCCAGTGTGTCCAGCAATCTGCCCCAGTGTGTCCAGCATATTGCCCCCAGTGTGTCCAGCAATCTGCCCCAGTGTGTCCAGCAATCTGCCCCAGTGTGTCCAGCAATCTGCCCCAGTGTCTCCAATATTGCCCCCAGTGTCTCCAATATTGCCCCCAGTGTCTCCAGCATATTGCCCCCAGTGTCTCCAGCATATTGCCCCCAGTGTGTCCAGCATATTGCCCCCAGTGTCTCCAGCATATTGCCCCCAGTGTCTCCAGCAATCTGCCCCCAGTCTGTCCAGCATTCTGCCCCAGTCAGTGTCTCCAATCTGTCGCAGTGTCTTCTCTCCAGCATCCCCAGTGTGTCCAGCAATCTGGCTGTTCGCAAAGAAAAAAACCCAAAAAAACGAGTTCTCCTCACCTGTCCTGTGCGCTCCAGCGGCGAGCTCCCTCCAGCAGCGCACACTCGCCGGCGACTGACAATGACGTCAGACGCCGGCGACGTGTGTGCTGCGCCTGGGGCAGACTTCAGCTGCCAGCCTCCAATTGGCTGGCGGCTGTTAACTATTGACGTGCGGGCGCGCGCCCGCACGTCAATACTGAAACTGCCGCAGCGCCGGTAGGGGCCCGCTGAGCATATGAGACGGGGCCCGATGCGGGCCCCCTCTCTGCCCACCGGGCCCATATGCCAGTCAGGGCAGTAATGCCCTGACTGGCGGTGGGCAATCTGAGCGGTAGCCGAGGGCCCCCCCACACCGCTGGGCCCTGGGCTACCGCCCAGATTGATCCTATTATAATCCACCCCTGGATGGTTCTGACAGCTCCCTATACACTGTATGATGGTCCCCACTACTCCCTATACACTGCATGATGGTCCCCACAGCTCCCTATACACTGCATGATGGTCCCCACAGCTCCCTATACACTGTATGATGGTTCCGACAGCTCCCCACACACTGTATGATGGTTCCCACTACTCTCTATACACTGTATGATGGTCCCCACAGCGCTCTATACACTGTATGATGGTTCCCACAGCTCCCTATACACTGTATGATGGTCCCCACAGCTCCCTATACACTGCATGATGGTCCCCACAGCTCCCTATACACTGTATGATGGTCCCCACAGCGCTCTATACACTGTATGATGGTCCCCACTACTCCCTATACACTGCATGATGGTCCCCACAGCTCCCTATACACTGCATGATGGTCCCCACAGCTCCCTATACACTGTATGATGGTCCCGACAGCTCCCCACACACTGTATGATGGTTCCCACTACTCCCTATACACTGCATGATGGTCCCTACAGCTCCCTATACACTGTATGATGGTTCCCACTACTCCCTATACACTGCATGATGGTCCCTACAGCTCCCTATACACTGTATGATGGTTCCCACAGCTCCCTATACACTGTATGATGGTCCCCACTACTCCCTATACACTGTATGATGGTCCCCACAGCTCCCTATACACTGTATGATGGTCCCCACAGCTCCCTATACACTGTATGATGGTCCCCACAGCTCCCTATACACTGTATGATGGTCCCCACTACTCCCTATACACTGTATGATGGTCCCCACTACTCCCTATACACTGTATGATGGTCCCCACAGCTCCCTATACACTGTATGATGGTCCCCACTACTCCCTATACACTGTATGATGGTCCCCACTACTCCCTATACACTGTATGACGGTCTCCACAGCTTCCTATACACAGTATTATAGTTCCAACATTTTCCTATACACTGTGCGATCGCAGCATTCCGGGAGCCAGCAGAGGGATGACTGTCCCTCTGCCTTTGGTTCAGAGACACTGCGGCGTGACGCGAGGTCCCGATCGTTGCTGGGTCACCAGAGCTAGGAAAGTTGCTGATCATGCGCAGTGCATGATCAGCAACTTTTTCTGTCAGTGCAGAGCTGACAGTTTGCATCGTATGGGGATGCTGCTGCATCTCCATTCTGTACAAGCGATCAGCCTGCAAAAAATGATAGTCCTATAGTAGGGCAAAGTAAAAAAGTAAAAAAAAATTTTTTTTCAATAATTGTAAAAATACTTTTTAAAAAAAAAAAATCAAAAGATATTGTATCACTAAATAAATATTTGTGTGGAAAAAATATAAACAATAAAAGTACACATTTGGTATCACTGCGTCCGCAACGACCCGACCCATCCCAGTAGTTAACCCCTTTAGTAAACACCATAAAAAAATAAATGCTTTATCATACCGCCAAACAAAGAGTGGAATAAAACGGGATAAAAAAGATGGTTATAAATAAACATGCTACCGCTGAAAACATCTTCTTGTCCCGCAAAAAAAACAAGCCTCCGTACATCTCCATCCGCAGAAAAATAAAAAAGTTACAGCTCTCAGAACAAAGCGATACAAAAATAATTATTTTGTCTATAGAATAGTTTTTATTGTGTAAAAAGCGCCAAAACATAAAAAATGATATAAATGAGGTATCGCTGTAATCGTACTGACCCAAAGAATAAAACTGCCTTATTAATTTTACCACACACGGACCCGCATAACCCCCCCCCCCCAAAAAAAAAAGAAATTCCTGAATTGCTGGTTTTTGTTCATTCTTCCTCGTAAAAATCGGAATAGAAAGCGATCAAAAAATGTTATATGTCCGAAAATGGTACCAATAAAAACGTCAACTCGTCCCGCAAAAAACAAAATCTCACATGACTCTGTGAGCCAAAATATGGAAACATTTATAGCTCTGAAAATATGGTGATGCAAAAACTTTTTTTTGCAATAAAAAAACATCTTTTAGTGTGTGACAGTAGACAAACATAAAAACTTGATATAAACCAGGTATCGCTGTAAGCGCACCGACCCAAAGAATAAGGCTGGTTTCAGACTTGCGTTCCTGTGCGCGTTGCAGATGGCAGCATACTTCCTCCTTCCTGCGTTTCCGTGCAGGCACCGCACATCTCAAATCGCCGCATGCGGACACATACGCTTACAACGCATGTCCCTGCGTACCCAATGTTAAAGATAGGTATGTAGGGAAACGCTGGACACAGCCAGCAGTAGGCGGAGCCTGGGCAAACCTTCACGGAGGAAGCAAGGAGGAAGTACACTGCCAACCGCAGCAGGAAAGTCTGAAACCAGCCTAAAATTGCCTAATCACTTATACTGCATGAGAAACATAAATAAACTAATTCTTCAACTGCTGTTGATTTTTTCATTCTGCTTCTCAAAGATCACAGTAAGGCTCGGCGCACATTTATAATGCTTTGAGCGCTTGCACTAAGGTTTCCGTGTAAATATCTGAAATACGTGATTCAGACAGAACCTCTGGCAGAAGATTCCCAATAATTAGACAGATGGAGGCACTGTGGATGCCGTTTGACCTGTGATCCGGCGGTGTCCATCTTTTTAGGATTGCATAAAAGTGCCATCGACCACAGTTTTGTGCACTTCTAAAAAGGACATTACTGAACAGAGGCCAGACGGAGTCCAGAGTAAATCAGCTGCATCATTATTGTGAATGGATTGGGGGTTTCATCTGTCACGTCACTCAGAGATTTAGATAGAAACCCCAAAGTAAGAGGTAAGCATAGAGCGCCTGATAAATGTGATCCCAAACATTTTGTAAAATGTTCCCAATAAAAGCTTCAACTCAATCCATAAAAAAGCAAGTCCCCACTCATGTCTGTCATCTGTTAACAGAAATATAGGGGACTTCCATGTTGCTGGTAGCACAAAGGCTCTGGAAAAGCGAAATGGCTCCTCACCCGCCAAAGAAATTCAGCAAATTTTCCGCTTCCAAATCCAAATGCCCTTCTCTCCTGAGCCCCACAGTGTACCTAAACCTCATATTACGTCCATATTTGGCATTTCTGAAGTGATGAGAGCCCGTCTAACTTACGGGTGCATGTCTCCAGAAGCACAGGTTGGGCATAACGTACTGGTGACTGCAACATACTGGTCACTACAGCGTACCAGTCAATACAACGACAGTTTGCAATTTTCACTTGGCAACATTCATTGCTGTTTGTTTCTGGAAAAAACACATGGGGTCAAAATTGTCAGTACACCTGTTGATAAATTCCCTAAGGGGTATAGTTTCCAAAATGAGGTCACTTGAGGGGGGATTCTGCTCTTCTAGCAATTAGGGGCTCTGGATATGGAGTGTGCAAACTGTTCTAGGAACATCTAGCGTTCTGTTCCTCCCGAGTCTCTCCGTATGTCTAAGTAGTACTGTACAGCCACATATAAGGTATTGCCACGTTCTGTAGAAATAGTGGGACAAATTCTGGTGCCATTTTTACCCACTCCTTGTGTGAAAATGTAAAATCTGGGGCTAAAACAAAATTTTGGTGGTAATCATGTAGTTATTTTGTCTTCACTGCCCAATAGTATAAAATTCTGTGACACACCCGTGTTGTTAATATGATCACTGCACCCTAGATGAATTCATTGAAAGGTGTCGTTTGTAAAATGGGGTCACTTATGGGGGTTGTGCTGTTTTGGCACATCATGGGCTCTCCCATTGGATCATGGCACCTGCAAACAATATCAGTAAAATCTGGCGCTCCTTTCCTTCTGAGCTTTGCACTGTGCCAAAAAATATTTCCCGATTACAAGTAGGGTATTGGCGCACTCAGGAAAAAATTTACCTCAATTTGTTGGGGCTAAAACATCATTTTAGTGGTAAAAATGCAATGTATTCTTTCTTCACCGCTCAATAGTATAAAATTCTGTGAGGCACATGTGGAGTCAATATGATAACTGCACCCCTATATGAATTAAATAAGGAGTGTAGTTTGTTAAATGAGTTCACATATAGGGGGTTTCTGTTGTTCTGGCACCTCTGGGGCTCTGCCAATGTGACATGACACCCTCAAACCATTCCAGCAAAATCTGAACTCCAATATGGTGCTTCTTCCCTTCTGAGCTTTGCACTGTGCCTCAAAAGTAGTATTCCCCCACATATGGGGTATACTCAGGAGAATTTGCACTACAAATTGTATGGTGCAATTTCTCCTGTTACCCTTATGAAAATGCAAAATTTGGGGCTAAAATAACATTTTTTGAGGAAAATGTGATTTTATTATTTTTACTGCTCAACGTTCTAACGTTTTAACGTTTTAAACTTCTGTGAAGTACCTGGGGGTTCAAGCTGCTCATCATGCATCTAAATACATTCCTTGAGGGATCTAGTTTCCAAAATGTTGTCACTTGTGGGGAATTTCCACTGTTTATTCACATCAGGCACTCTCCAAATGGGACATGACATCAGCTAATGATTACTGGAAATTTTACATTAAAAAAGTCAAATAACGCTCCTTCCCTTCCGAGCTTTGCCGCGTGCCCAAACAGCAGTTTTCTCCCTCATTTTGGGTATCAGCATACTCAGAAGAAATCACACAACAAATTGTTTGGTTCTCTTGTTATCCTTATGAAATTGCATTGTTTTGGGCTAAAATCATATTTATGGGTAAAATTTTATTTTTTGTATTTTTATGGCTCAACCTTATAAACTTCTGTGAAGCACCTGAGGGTTCAATGTGCTCATTACACATCCACATACACATTACTTTTGGAGGATTCTCACTGTTTAGGCACATCAGAGGCTCTCCAAACACTACATGACGTCCGCCAATTGTTCCAGCAAGTTTAGCATTCAAAAAGTCAAATGCTGCTCCTTCCCTTACGAGCTCTGCCATGCGCCCAAACAGTGGTTTTCACCCTCATACGAGGTATCGGCATGCTCAGAAGAAATTGCGCAACAAATTTTGTTGTCCATCTTTTCCAGTTACCCTTGTCAAAATAAAAAATTTTAGATTTGAAGTACATTTTTTGTAAATGTTCATTTTTTGACACATTCCAGAAATTCATGTGAAGCATCTGAAGGGTTAATAAACTTCTTGAATGTGTTTTTGAGCACCTTGAGGGGTGCATTTTTTAGAGTGGTGTCACATTTGGGTATCTTCTATCATATAGACTCCTCAAACTGACTTCAAAATTGTACTTATGTAAAGTGGACTTGTGGGAAATGTTACTTATTAACTATTTTGTGTGACATATGACTGTGATTTAAGGATATAAAAATTCAAAGTTGGAAAATTGCGAAATGTTCAAAACTTTCACCAAATTTACGTTTTACAAATAAACGCAATTCATGCTGAAGACATTTTATGACTATCATGAAGTACAATATGTTACGAAAAAAACAATCTCAGAATCACCAGGATCCATTGAAATTTTCCAGAGTTATTACCTCATAAATGGACAGTGGTCAGAATTGTAAAAATTGGTCTTGTCATTAACGTGCAAACCGCTTTCGGGGGTAGAAGGGTTAAGCCAAATTTCTTTGATGAATTGGGGCATATGTGTATACCTGTACATCCCCTTATACTACACCATGGTAACATAAAACCCATTCAGACATATCCAACAGAAAGAATACACCAGGACACCAGAATTGGATAGAGAAAAGGCCATGATGTTTATTAAGAGTAACATATGGAATTTTAATAAATAACCATAAATTAATATATAACAACCATTATATCATAACCATATGACCAAATCCACCCTGCAAGGCTGGGCGATTTTCCCACTAATAAACATCATGACATTAAAATAAAGTTGAAAAAAGGGGGAGAGCGGGTGCTTCACTCTTTTGCAGGTTTACAAAGAACAGCTGACAGAAACACTGGGATATTTATATATTTATATAGACAAAATCTTTCCTGCATTTATTTAAATTAACCAATCAAATTTAAATAAAAAGACCGCCCAAAAAACTGGATTGAGCTGGAAAACATTCTGCTGCTTATGACCAAAGCATATTCTTCTCTGGGACACTGAACTCGTCTTCTTCCTGACCGGTATGATGGCTGGCCATTCCCGTCTTGTTTGTATCTGCATATACCGTATTTTTCAGACTATAAGATGCACTTTTTTCCCAAAAATTTTTTGGGGAAAATGAGGGTGCGTCTTATAGTCAGAATGTACTTACAGTTAGCATGGTGGCAGCAGGAGTTGGGTGATTCTTCCAGTGGTTTGAAGCAGCAGGGCGATGATTTCGCTCCCATCCTGGTGCGGCAGGTTTGGTGGTGTGAGGGGCTCTGGCGACATTTTGTGAAAGCCCGGAGGCCCCGCACTTCTATTGTCTCGATGTTGTGGCCTGCGGGCAAATGGCCACTGCAGGCGTCGCATGCGCAGATTGAGATCTCGGCTCCGAGATCTCGTGTCCCAAGATCTCAATCTGTGCATGTGTTGCCTCCTGCGGGCATTTTTACCAGAGGCCACAGCACCGAGGCAATAGAAGTGCGGGGGCTTCGGGCTTTCACAAAATGTCACCGTAGCCCCCGCACACCACCGAACCTGCAGCACTGGGATGGGATTCCCGGAGACCACTGCATGGCAGCAATGGCTCCGGGCTTTCACAAAATGTCACCGCTGAGCATCGCTGAACATGCGCACCAGTCTGAGTCATATCGCCAGGCCACAAAACACACCCTGTGACTCCACTCTATCAGTGCTGCCGATTCCCCCTGGGTAAGCTGAATTCAGGACTGTAACACGGACCCCCTATTTGACGCATTAATTTTTTTCCCAATTTGCAGTCTGAAAATTTGGGGTGCATCTTATGGTCCAGTGCGTCTTATAGTCTGAAATATACGGTAAATTGTTTGTACAGATGAACGAGACACCTTCAGGTATCTTGAAATTGTACCCAAGGAGGAGCTAGACTTGTGCAAATTCACAATTTTCTTCCTGATATCTTGGCTGAATTCTTGAGACTTTCCCATGATGCTAGACAAAGAAACAGTGTGTTTCAGGTGTACAATAAAATACATCCACAGGTGTGTCATTAATTAACTCAGATGTTGCCAAAAAACAGAAGCAGAAGCTTCCAAACACATGATATCATCATATGGGCAGTCCAGAATTGTTTAAAGGCACAGTAATCTTAGTGTATGTAAACTTCTGACTTTGCACTAAGTAATAAAGATACCTTAACATTCGCTGTCTCTCATTATTCTGGCATTTGGCAAATATTAATAATTAGTGTAGATTTCTTAGCAGATCAGGGCTGCAGTATGTGAGCAGGCAGAGCGTGGGCACATGGATAGGGATATAAGGATGATTCTGGCCGGCTTCAAGGCAGTCTTTCGACTGTTCTGTCCCCACATGAGGCGAATGAAGGTGTGGTTGATTAATAAGAGTTGTGAGAGAGAATCGTACCTTCAGTATTTCCTCGATATGAGGCAGAAGGGACCAATGCTGTTCAGCATCCGGAGAGATGATGCACGCCAGGGATTGTGCAATCCATGGTTATTTGGAAATCTGGACATACAGCATATAACTGGTAATACAGTACTTTCTCCAGGAGTGCAGGTGTAGACAAGGTACTATAAGATGTAGCACCAAGTATGGCTGCAAGTGTGAGCAGCAAGAGGTCGAAAGACTGATGCCTTCCTAAGCCCGGTTAAAGTGTGTCCTCTCACAACAGCAAGTAAACTGAAAATGAAATGGCTGCCAGAGGAAGAGAAGACTTGATCCCTGAACCGGAAGTGAAAGACTTGCCCACAAGAATTAATAAATAACAAGCTGCCATACGGAAAAAGGCCATTGGGTGGCAGCAGAGTAAAATATAACAACATACATGGAACAGCACAGTTGCTGCTGGCTATCTCACTCAGAGGAGGACAGGAGCACTGACCAGTCAGCTCTTCTATCAGTCTGATTCTCATTGGCCAGTGTTCTTCTCCCTCACGGCACGCCCACCCTGAGCTGTAAGGCCATGTTCACACTTTGCTTTTTTTTACCGCGGAGCTGCAGCGATTTTGCCGCTGCGGGTGCGCTGCAGTTTCCATTGCGTTTACAGTAACATGTAAACCTATGGAAACCGCAAACCGCTGTGCACATGCTGCGGTAAGAACTGCGCAGAAACGCAGCATGTCACTTCTTTGTGCGGAACTGCAGCGGTTCTGCACCCATAGACCTCCATTGTGAGGGTCAAACCCGCAGTAAAAGCCGCAGATGAAAAACTATCTGCGGGTTTTCTGCGGTTTGGGTGTAGAAACCGCTGCAGCAGGAAGTGCGGGGAAGCGGGAGGAAGTGCGTGGGCGGAAGTGCGTGGGTGGAGTTTGACTGTCAGCATGGAGGCATATCGTCCCCATGCGACCATAGTGCAACCCAATTGTGCTATGTCGACATATGGGATTACTACTCCCATCCGATATTAGGATGGGAGAGTTGTCCCTATGTCCGGCGACTTAGCACAATTGTCAGTAAAACACATACGCATACAATACACATACAATAAACGTGACATACATGACAGACATTACATACACCATATAACATAGAGTATATACTCACCATACAGCACACTGGTACGCGAAGCCCTCAGTCCCCTAGGGAAAAAGTCCCCAAAAAATAAAACAAATCCATACTCCCTGTCCGCAGATATCCCAACGAGTGTCCCACACCGATCGCTTGCTCTCCGGCGATACACTGCCAGGAGCGAAGCTCCTAGCAGTGTATCGCGTACTTTACCGGAGTTCAGCGGCTCCGGCGGCTCTATTTACGGCATTAGAGCTGCGTGTGAACTTTCCCACGCAGTAGTGCCGTAAAGCGAGAGTACCGGGGTCAATGACCGCCGGTAAACTCTCGCACATGCGCAGTTACACACCGACAGGAGCCGGAGCTCCTGTCAGTGTGTTGCTGCAGCCGTGGAGAGCAGACACATCTCCGGATGTGTCTGTTCTCCATGGCAGATCGTCGTGGGACACTCGTTATGGGATTTCTGCGGACAGGGCCAGGGAGTATGAATTTGGTTTGTTTTTTTTATTTCTTTTGCAGGTCGAGGGTCTTCTGGTGGATTGAGCGTATAATAAAAGAATGGTCAAAAAGTGGGTGTTTTTATTTCATTAAAATATTTTTTTTATACTGTCTGTTTTTTTTAACCCTTTCATAGGATTAATAATGGATAGGCGTCTTATAGACGCCTCTCCATTGTTAACCGGGCTTAATGCCACCTTACAATAGCAAGGTGGCATTAACCCCTCATCACCCCATATCCCATCGCTACACGGGAGTGGGAAGAGAGGGGCTAAGTGCCGGAATAGGTGCATCTTTTAGATGCGCCTTTTCTGGGGCGGCTGCAGGCTTCTATTTGTAGCCAGGGGGGGGGGGCAAATATCCATGGCCCCTTTCCTAGGCTATGAATATAAGGCGTAGCCTTTCTGGCCTAAAAATATAGGGGGACCCCAACACTTTTTTTGGGGGGGCTCTCCCTATATTTGAGAGCCAGAAAGGCTACGCAGACAGCCGTGGGATTAATATTCATGGCCTGGGAACAGCCAGGGGTATTTTAACCCCTTCCCAGGCCACAAATATTGGCCCACAGCTGTCTGCCTAGCCTTTCTGGCCTAAAAATATAGGGGGACCCTACGCAATTTTTTTTCGGGCCCCCCCTATATTTTACAGCCAGAAAGGCTACGCAGACAGCTGTGGGCTAATATTCCTAGCCTGGGAACAGCCAGGGGTATTTTAACCAAATATGGAGGATGGAAGAAGAAGGGGTTGGACAAGGAAATGACATGTGTTTTTTTTTTTTCCCACTGCAGTTCAAGCTTTATTTGTGTCAAAAACACAGACAATCTGCAGGGAAAAACGTATTAAAAACCGCACTAAAAACCGCATCAAAAAACGCACCAAAAACGCACCTGCATTTTCTGCCAAGAGCTGCGGATTTAGTGCAGAAAAATCCGCAGGAAAATCTGCAATGTGTGCACATAGCCTAATGGTGTCAAGGTGACATCAACACAGTTCAATGTGACAGTCGTAGGACACCCGGGGCTCTGGGCAAAACGTTCAGAGCTGGAGCCTCAGACCTTTGACGCTAGTGACGCCCCTGGTATACACATACATTGAACATATGGGTTTGGAACAGCATTACTGCTGCATAGACTATCCTTATAACATACCTCCCAACCGTCCCGATTTCAGCGGGACAGTCCCGCTTTGGCACCGGGGTCCCGCTGTCCCGCTTCGGGCATTTAAAATCCCGAATTTGCGGCCGCCGGTGAAGCCCCGCCCACTTCCGGGACGTAGAGACGATTAGGACTAGTCCCGCACTCCGGGCGGGGTCAGTGACGTAAGCGGCCGGCATGATCACACTCTGCAGCCTTTGTTTAGTAAATCTGGGCCAGGAGATCGGGGAAGGAGGGACCAGCTGCGTGCGCGGCGTGCGCGGCGCCGACTCCAGCCTGGTGTCTCCCCCACCACGCACCGCAACGCGCATGCGCGGGAATCTGTGGTACCCGATGCTGAGGCGCAGAGTCTGGTCCTTGTGTCACTCGGAGGCGGCAGCGGCGTGTGAGGGGGAGGGAGGCGGTCATCATTACCGGCACACACCGGCATGCATTGTGTATGGCGGATAAGGGGCGGCAGGGAGAAGCCTGCAAACCAGATAGTGCAGTGTGTCCATGCACCTCTCCATCCACAGGTAGCACTGTAACACCTCTAACAGTGCCAGCCAGCACCCTCCTAGTGCCAACCTGGCTGTGGGTGTGTGTGTGTGATGGCTGGGTGTGTGTGTGATGGCTGGGTGTGTGTGTGTGTGATGGCTGGGTGTGTGTGTGTGATGGCTGGGTGTGTGTGTGTGATGGCTGCGTGTGTGTGATGGCTGGGTGTGTGTGTGTGATGGCTGCGTGTGTGTGTGTGATGGCTGCGTGTGTGTGTGTGTGATGGCTGCGTGTGTGTGTGTGATGACTGCGTGTGTGTGTGTGATGACTGCGTGTGTGTGTGATGGGTGTGTGTGTGAAGGCTGCGTATGTGATGCATTTGTGTCAAAGCTGCATGTGTTTGTGAGCTGCGTTTGTGATGCTGCGTGTGTATGTGTGATACTGTGTGTGTGATGCTGCATGTGTGTGAGCTGCGTGCGTGTGTGAGCTGTGTGTGTGCTGCGTGTGTGTGGGCCGTGTGTGTGAGCTGTGTGCGTGTGCATGTGTGTGAGCGTGTGTGTGTGAGCTGCGTGCCTGTATGTCATTATACAGTATGGAGAACTGTGGCCATTATACAGTATGGAGCATCATGTGCGGTCATTATACAGTATGCAGCATCATGTGCGGTCATTATACAGTATGGAGCATCATGTGTGGTCATTATACAGTATGAAGCATCATGTGCACCCAGCATACAGTATGGAGCATCATGTGTGGTCATCATACAGTATGGAGCATCATGTGCGGTCATTATACAGTATGGAGCGTCATGTGCGGCCATTATACGGTATGGAGCATCATGTGGGGCCATTATACGGTATGCATGCCGTCATTATACAGTATGGAGCGTCATGTGTGTTCATTATACAGTATGGAGCGTCATGTGTGGCAATTATACAGTATGGGGCATCATGTGCGGTCATTATACAGTATGGAGCGTCATGTGTGGCAATTATACAGTATGGGGCATCATGTGCGGTCATTATACAGTATGGAGCATCATGTGCGGTCATTATACAGTATGGAGCATCATGTGCGGCCATTATACAGTATGGAGCATCATGTGCAGTCATTATACAATATGGAGCATCATGTGCAGCCAGTATACAGTATGCAGCATCATGTGCGGTCAATATACAATACGGAGCATCATGTGCGGTCATTATACAGTATGGAGCATCATGTGCGGTCATTATACAGTATGGGGCATCATGTGCGGCCATTATACAGTATGGAGCATCATGTGCGGTCATTATACAGTATGGAGCATCATGTGCGGCCATTATACAGTATGGAGCATCATGTGCGGTCATTATACAGTATGGAGCGTCATGTGTGGCCATTATACAGTATGGGGCATCATGTGCAGTCATTATACAATATGGAGCATCATGTGCAGCCAGTATACAGTATGCAGCATCATGTGCGGTCAATATACAATACGGAGCATCATGTGCGGTCATTATACAGTATGGAGCATCATGTGTGGCCATTATACAGTATGGAGCGTCATGTGTGGCCATTATACAGTATGGGGCATCATGTGTGGTCATTATACGGTCTGGAGCATCATGTGCAGTCATTATACAGTATGGAGCATCATGTGCGGCCATTATACGGTATGGGGCATCATGTGCGGTCATTATACAGTATGGAGCATCATGTGCGGTCATTATACAGTATGGAGCATCATGTGCGGTCATTATACAGTATGGAGCATCATGTGCGGTCATTATACAGTATGGAGCGTCATGTGCGGCCATTATACAGTATGGAGCGTCATGTGTGGCCATTATACAGTATGGAGCGTCATGTGTGGCCATTATACAGTATGGAGCGTCATGTGTGGCCATTATACAGTATGGAGCGTCATGTGCGGTCATTATACAGTATGGAGCACTGTGTGGCCATATTTTTTTGTTTATAACTATTGTATATGAAACAGTGTGATCAGCAGTGCTAAATGGGTGTAGTTGGGACGTGGATATGGGTGTGACTAATTATGAATGGGTGTGGTCAGAGGCGTGGCCTAAAATTTGCCGCGGCGCGCTTCGCGCGCCGCTAACTTTGTCCCTCTTTCCCATCTTCAAAAGTTGGGAGGTATGTTATAAATTTGAGTTATTTAGCAAAAACTTTAATCGAGTTGTGTGAGCCCATCTGCCAGCAACAAGCTGCCCTTTTTACATTGGGGCGTACACTAACAGACTTACTACCTCTCCAGAGTGCTAGCAAGCACGTTTAAAGGGAAGTTTGAATGATAATTTTCTCAGTAGGACTTTAGGCCTGCAACTGTTCCTTATTTCTAGTTTTTGTTTTTTTTCACTGTTCTCAATTTTTTGGATTGGATGTCATTAGAGCATGTTGCTCTGCATGACACCTTTTGAATTCAATAATCTAAAACTGTCTAAAAATATATGTAAAATGGCCTAAATAAAAGAGACCACTACAAATAACATAAAAAACAGCTTGTTATAATAAAAAAAAATAATTGTGTGAAGGGGCCCCTTTAGAGATGGATATTCTAGAAATCGTATGTTAAAAAAAGGAAAAATTCCCATGTGCAGAAAATGTAGAACTTGGCCTTGAGAAAACAATCTTTCCTGGAACTAATTTCTGGATTTCTTTCCAGTAATTACGTGTAATACACAGCATGGCAATTTGTACAATAGTAAAGTATGTATTTAAAATGTCTACACTCATGGCAGAAAATATCAAATACATATTTTGCGTGTGTATGGTAATTTACGTTCTCAATCCCCTCTGAGCAATGGGTTTTCGCATTTCGGGGTTTTACTCAATATGCAAGATCTACCTTAGACAGGTATAGAATGTCTTTGTAGTCATCTTTTCTCTACAACCTGTCTAGCTCTCTAAGGTATAAAGCGCGGAGAGTAAATCTTTATGAAATGCAGCTTGTGTGTAATCTGACTTTAACATGACTGATTTGGCAGCGAAGGCTAAACTGTGTGACCTTCGATGCAGCAAATATTGTTTTGGCTGCTACAGTTTCTGACTACGATGCCGTAGGTGGCCATGACGGAATGACTTCTCCAATGACTTATGTTACAATTCTTCCCCTGCTGCATGTTCCACTTGACCATTATGATAATGCACACTTGAATGATGAATTGTATATATAACACAGTGGGTGCACTTTATTTTGCCAAAATAGAGAAAAAGCAGAAATGAGTTTTGTATTTTTTAATAGTGAACATGATACATTCATTTTGTCTTTGGCAGAGAACAGCTTAGCACTCTCCAGGGTTTCTTGTATAATATAAGTATTAAATGTTGATTAATATAGCAATGTAGAAATATAAATTAGCTTTGAATTGAAAATATCAGTGAAAAGAACATCTTGACAGACAGAAGATCCCTTGTAACATGATTGTAGTCATTTTCCTGCGTGATGCTTATTCTGCCCCAAATGATGCCCGCTTTACTCTATCTGTCAATCAATTGACATCATGTCCTGCCTAGCCTTCTAGTTGTAGTAATTGTGTGAAAAACTGAAACAAAGTGCTATATATCCTTTGTATTTTTTAGATTGGTAAGCATAAACCTGATACCGGATTAGTAGGTAGAAAAAGAGTAGTCTTAACATTGTAGAAAAGTAGCTTACATTATAAATGGGCTTAAAATTAATATCCACTGTTTAGAAAAATATTTAGAATTGAGAGTCCTCAGTGGTTGATATCTTTTAATGGCTAACTGAAAAGATTGTAACAAATTGCAAGCTCTCGAGACTACACAGGTCTCTTCATCAGGCATAGACCTCAGTAGTCTCGAAAGCTTGCAATTTGTTACCATCTTTTCAGTTAGCCATTAAAAGGTATCAACCACTGAGGACTCTCAATTCTAAATATTTTTCTATCCACTGGCTAACTAGGTACCAAGATATATATGTTTCCTGTATCCACTATTTATGACTTTGTATTCCTGATACAGTTCTGCAGATACACTGGTTCTGGGATTTTTCAAAATATGTAATAGCCATGGAATGTTAAAAAAGAAAGAAATAGTCCTACCACTCTGATGGTCTTCTCAAGCCCTGAGATGATGACATCCTATCCATCATTGACATGACCTCTTCAGTCATTCTCTGGCCACAGTTGTGGGGTGGACATGTAGGTCACGTGTGCACTAAGTTCAATGATTGGCTGCAGGTGTCACATGAATGATTGAATGGCATCACCAATTCGGGACCAGCAGGTCCATCAGAGCGATGGCAATACACTCAGGAGCTAAATTATAGTATTTAATATATAACATACTCTTGTAGCGGATGAAAAGTTTTAGGAAGCTGGCTTTAAAGCACCACTCTAACTTATTTTATGGCAGATCTGGCATTGTACTACTAATCTAAGTTCCCTGCACCTAGTCATTTACTTACCAGCCACCGTCTTCATCTGTTATCAGGGCTGTCCTTGTCGTCTTTTGCAATTTGTGACCTGCCAGATCACTCCAGTGTTTGCTGGGCAAGCTTGAAGTTACAACTCAGTGTAAGTCTATGAAAGCCAGAATGAGGCGTACATAGACTTACACTGAGAGCTTGTGACTTCTGGTCAATCAGAGGTTGCGGTCACAAGATGGCGCACAGAACTGGAGCATCGCCTGGAAGAGCTGAATATAGCAGCTGGTAAGTATATTTCGAGGGTAAGAGAACTTAGGTTAGTTGCACCACTCCAGCATTGAAGTAAATACAATGGTGTTCAAAAGTCCTGCATAGGCGTGAAGAAAACTATATGTTTCATACGTCTGCATCTCTACAGTGAAACTGGTGGAACATATATGTTTTTGTAATCCCTCATCGTATGCCATACTCATTTTTGAATGTCCCAAGTGTATAAATTGTTATGGTATGCGCATTTTTGATAATTTTTTTTACAGCATAACCATACCTACACCAGTACAGTGTGTAGAATGGTGAACAGGCTTCTAAGTTCATTAACTTCCAATGCAAGTTCACACAGACTTAAATTTTACTTTTTAAGATTTATTATTTTTTATTTAATTCAGAGTCCTGAAAAGGGCCTTTTGAGTGCATCTTTAGCTTCTAATACTTTATTGGCCAGCTTCTGCTCTTGAGCACCAGCTTGCATCTCTGTGGCATTGAGTGAACAAGCTTCTGCAGATGTTCACGAGTGATGATGTGGTTCCAGGCCTGTATCAGAGCCTCGATCAACTCACTCTTGGTCCTTGGCTGTTTTCTAGATATCTCTAATGATACCTTGTGCCACAAATTTTTTATTGGATTGAGGTCCGGGGACTGAGCTGGCCAGTCAATAGTAGCCACCTTGTTCTTTTTTTTCCATTCTGTTACTGTCTTAGCTCTGTGACAAGGAGCATTATTATCCTGGAAGATATAATCCCCTGAAAACAGGTGTTGAGCAGAAGGCAGCATTTTTTTCATTAAGGATGTCTATGCATTTTTTTGCATTAACCATACCCTCCACAATATGAAGCCTTCCAACACCATTGGCTGCCATACAGCCCCAGACCATTGCTTTCATCGGATGTTTCACAGAGAAGCTCAAACACTCTGGCTTGTACTCTTCATGTGGGAACCTTCTCACATAAGACTTGCCATCATTTCCTAAAATGCAAAAAGTGCTTTCATCACTAAATAGCACTTTTTCCCACTCCTCCTTCCTCCATTTTAAATATTTCAATGCCCACGATCCTCCACTGACAAAAATCTGAAGGCTCCCATCATAAAACTCTACAGTATGATTCACTAGATAGACCAACAGATAAAACAAACAAACAAAGCAGCAGATATGATGCAATGTAATGCAATGTGATTGGCTGCCATATCCAGGTTATGATTGGTCACAAGAACCTCATCTGTGATTGGCTAATTTTGGATCTGAAGCTGTACAATATTTAGTTGTGCTTTCAATTCCCATATTTTTGCAATAATTTCAGGCAAAACTGCTTCAAAAGCTAAAAATATTACAGGGAGAGAATGCAAAATTGTATTCTGAACAAAACCATATATAATATGTCATATTAGCATCGAAGATATTCGACAGAAAACGTTTAAAACTTGAAAATTCAATTTATCCTATGCCTATGAAGGACTTTTGAACACCACTGTAATAATGCTGGAATGGTGGTTTAGGTTTCTGGGTACCCACTGCCGCCACTTGGAGGAGTTCAGGAGTTTACTATGCACTCATTTTCTATTAAAGCTGCAGAAATCCAAATCTCAGCTATGGTTCTATATTTTATAGAGGGATCTTGTCTCATGGTGTTCGGCAGGAGAGTACTGCTCTCCAGCCCCTTTGGTTTGCTGCACGCTGGGGCAACCATCATAGTTCTCCCTTGGTCCAAACTGTGCTCTCTCCAGTGCAGCTATAGGAAAATACCGTAAACAGAATTTGGAGCTAAAAGAGAACCACAGAGATCTGGCCAGCTCCACAGCAGCGCTTTCAAGCTCTATTGGAAAGAGCTTGTAAGCAGTGCAACATGTTTGGCCCCCCAATGCTGGGCAGCAGCCATAGCCAGTATCCTAGGCAACAAGCTATAAACAATAAAATAAAACATCACTTTGTTCTTAAGAATGCAGAGAATTTTTAATAAGTAGAGTTCAAAGTTATTTGTTTTTAAAAGCAATTAGCAATTTTACCCATTTAAGAACTTGGGAATTGTCCTTTATAGGGTTTTGTTCAGAGCAGAATGAGTATGTAAAGATTTGGGCAGGTCATCAATATCAGAATGGTGGGGGTAAGACACCCGACATTTCTACGGATTAGCGGTTTTCACTGTTCTGATAATGATGACCCATTCTCATGATAAGTTGTCAATGTGCTGGAAAACTTTTGTATATGTGCCCTAAAAGATAATCATGCTTTACTTTTAGTAACTAATTAAATACCTTTTATTGCTGATTATAAGATGCACCAGTTTGTAAGACGCACCCCAAATTGTGGGGAGGAAAATGGGAAAAAAATGTTTCTTTTTTTTAATAAAATGGCATATTATAATCCGCTTTTGTGGGAGCTTGCCTGGGGCAGCAGTCGTAGCAGTGGGTCCGTGGTGGCAGGGTCACTGCTGGCAAAGACAGGCGATGCTGTGGGCCCAGGCTGGTAGGATGGGGTGTTCGGTGACAGCAGGAGTTGGGCCATGGCTGCGAGCCCTAGGCTGATACAACGAGGTGTTCAGTGGTGCGTGGGCTCTGCCGACATTGTGTGAAAGCCCCGTACCTTCCATACTTTCTAATGAGGTGGACTCTGAGAAAATGGCTGCCAGAGGCAGCGCATGTGTGATTGAGTTCTTGAGAGCCGAGATTTGCGCTTGCACCGCCTCCAGCAGCCATTTACCCAGAGTCCACCACATACAAGAGTATTGAAAATGCAGGCTCCGGGCTTTCACAAAATGTCCGCCGAGCCCCCGCACTGCCGAACACCTCATCGGATCAGCCGGGGCCTGCAGCCATCACCCGACTTTTTCCTCCACAGCTGCCAGAAGCTTCTGGCAGTAGCGACCTTGGGACCCCACTCCACCGCAGCTGGTAAGCTGCACCGCAGCTACAATTCGGATTATAAGGCAAACCCCCATTTTCCCCACAAATTTCGGGGAAATAAGTGCATCTTATAATCCGAAACATGCGGTATATCCTGAACATTGCTTTGACAGCCTGAAACACCTTTTAGGTAACGTCATTTTAATTCAATAACATAACATGTATTTCTTTTACCTGCAGCACCATCTTTTCATCCCTTCAGAGCAGAGAGATACCAAAGTTAGAGCTTTTGACTTTATATAGAGGAGGTTCAGATACATTTTGCATAACTTTAGAATGGTTTATTAGCAATGCAAATGACAATGCAAAGTACCTTGATTCCTAATGAAGCTTCTGCTTTTTTTCTGCTTGATGAGATATCCAGTGAATATAGTATTATGTTCTTATGCTGTGTTGCTCTAAGTTGTTTAGTACAACAGGAACAAAAATAGTTTTTTTTGCTCAGCAATAGGAATGGTTTTTATTTTACCTTTGCAATAAATAATGGATCTTTTATTTTTTTACAAAAAGAAATTGTACTTTTTTTTAATTATTCAAAGAAACATTGTCCTCAATGCCTAAATAGCATATTTTCCTTAAAGGGAACCTATCACCCCGTTTTTTTCGGTATGAGATAAAAATACTGTTAAATATGGCCTGAGCTGTGCATTACAATAGTGTAGTTTGTGGACCCCGATTCCCCACCTATGCTGCCGAAATACGTTACCAAAGTAGTCATTTTCGCCTGTCAATCAGGCTGGTCAGGTCGGATGGGCGTGGCTTCTTCCCCCAGATATTGCGTAGTTTTCCATTGGTGGCGTAGTGGTGTGCGCATGTCCAACATCCCCAATCCTGCACGGGGGGGTGAAAATAGCAGCGATGTCCGTTATTCCATTGGTGGTCGGTGGGCGCGGCCATCTTCCTTTGGCCGCGCGTGCGCAGAAGCGGCGCTCTGCTGGCCGCGGCTTCAGGAAAATGGCCGCGGGATGCCGCGCGTGCGCAGATGGAGATCGCGGCGGCCATTTTCCTGAAGCCGCGGCCAGCAGAGCGCCGCTTCTGCGCACGCGCGGCCAAAGGAAGATGGCCGCGCCCACCGACCACCAATGGAATAACGGACATCGCTGCTATTTTCACCCCCCCGTGCAGGATTGGGGATGTTGGACATGCGCACACCACTACGCCACCAACGGAAAACTACGCAATATCTGGGGGAAGAAGCCACGCCCATCCGACCTGACCAGCCTGATTGACAGGCGAAAATGACTACTTTGGTAACGTATTTCGGCAGCATAGGTGGGGAATCGGGGTCCACAAACTACACTATTGTAATGCACAGCTCAGGCCCTATTTAACAGTATTTTTATCTCATACCGAAAAAAACGGGGTGATAGGTTCCCTTTAAAGAGACTCTGTGACTCCAGACTTTTGAAATAGTGGTAAGCCTACGTGCTCGGATAACATCTTATCCGAGCATGCTCGGGTGTTATACATGCATCTTGCATTGCACGTAAACCTTGACAAAGAGCGCATGTCACGCGAAATGCGTCAAAGGATGCCTGTACTCCCTTTTTTGCGAACACACAATTTTAATATTCGCTTCATGTACCTTGGAAAATAAAGTGCACTTTTTTGGACTTCATCTGTGAGCTGGATTTTTCTCCTTTCTTCATTGTTTCTTTTGACCCCAATTCCATGACTCTGGATCCACAGCCCTGGTGTTGAAGCTGTTGTGGCTCTGTTAGGCTACGTTCACATTTGCGTTGTGCGCCGCAGCGTCGGCGCCGCAACGCACAACGCAAACAAAAACGCAGCAAAACGCATGCACAACGCTGCGTTTTGCGCCGCATGCGTCCTTTTTTTCATTGATTTTGGACGCAGCAAAAATGCAACTTGCTGCGTCCTCTGCGCCCGGACGCGGGCGCCGCAGGGACGCATGCGGTGCAAAACGCAAGTGCGACGCATGTCCATGCGCCCCCATGTTAAATATAGGGGCGCATGACGCATGCAGCGACGCTACGGCGCCCGACGCTGCGGCGCCAACCGCAAATGTGAACGTAGCCTTAGCTATGTCACTATTGTAAATTGAGCCTTTAAAAGTCAAAATTTATAAGATCATCAAAACCTCAAGATAATGTAGCTATTATTTTTGATAAATGACAATAACAACAATTTTGGACCCCATCTTCATTTTGTGCAAAACTGCTTGTACAACATCTCAAAGCTTGGGGCTAAGTTCATTACAAGAGACAAATCGACTGAGGCACAGATTTTATATTGAGTGTAAATTTTGAAGTGGAGTATTAATTGCAAGACTAATTATCCAAATTACCCGTGGCTTAAGGCCAAATAGTCTTGTTTTAAATAACATAGTAGTTTGCACTGTGAACTGGGAGGTGTGGGAACCTGCTAAACAGATCTGCTTGCCGTAATATAATTATTTTCGTACAAGGCCTCTGAAAATTCAAGTGTTCCAAGTGCTAGTCAGAGACCACATCCATTCCAAATAGCTGTATTTAATAGCTCACACATGCTATCTCTTAGTCGATTATATTTTGGCAGTGTGCAGCAACGAAATGATAATTTGCTTTCTTTGTTGCCTAAAATGTAATTAGGAAAAAAGCTTTATTGCTCATTTTCAATAGCACACGACAACTTAATGAGCCACAGTTTTTACAGTAAAAACGAATTTGGAGTTTGTGTCTAATTATGTATATATTGGTCACTCAAGTGTGCATCCATAATTATAAATAAAGGTGTTCTTTACTTAAAAACTTAATATACCATTCCAAATGTTTTTGGGAGTAACTGGACCCTATCTAATTCTAAAATCTCATTTTGCATTATTTATTTTCCTACTAAAGATAGCTGTAGGTGCTTTACAGGGTTATTCTCAAGATGATATCAGCTATGGTGTGAGGTTCTCACCACCATTCAAAATACCTTCAGGGGTTAACTAACAAATATAGCCTGGGGGGTCCCCAAATATTAAAACATAACCTTTAATCAATTATTAAAAGGACAAATATCAGGAGCATTTAAATACTTTGGGAGTATTTAGCTCCATATCATTGGAGGTATCACTATAGGGTCCACTCGGGGCCTGTCCTTGTTAGGACAGGAGCAATACTGGGGCACGACAGGGAGTCTAGGAAATCATTACATACCGCTTATGTCTCTCTCCCCATATATATTCCCCTTTTTCTTGTTTGGATCCATTTCTCGGCGAGTTACTTCCGGAAGGAGGCCGGGATCTTTTGTCGTCAACAGTGGTGAGACCAAACCATTTCTTTATGAGCACTGGTTTGCACGAGCACTTTATTTGGTTTGTTTGTTATATTTGTTATTTTAATAATTGATTAAAGGTTATGTTTTAATATTTGGGGACCACTTCAGGCTATATTTGTTATTCTCAAGATGGTAAGTTTTTCCCCACTTATTAACCTCTAAAATTCCGACCCCTGGGACCCAAATGGGGCTGGGGAACTTGGCTCGGCAGACCCTGTCTATGGAGCGATGATGGCCATGTTCAGCTTCTGCTTCATTTATTGTTTATGGGACTTCGAGTGGTTCATGAGTTCCAGAGCCCCGTTCTCCGGATTGCTGGGGGTCCAAGCAATCAGACCCTCAGCGATCTGTAAATTATTTGTTATCCAATTGAATTGTTTGCATTGTTATCCTTTCTACACAAACTGGAAGTACCCAGATTACGAGAGTGTCGTACATACTATCATCACTACTACGACATTTGATTGCTCAAAAAAACAAAGACCAGTAGGGGCTACCGGAGAATCAGTGCCGTAACGGCTGGGGATTTGAATGGTTAATAAGGTTTGATTTTTGTTTTAAATTATTCTTCTTATTGTATTACAATTTTAAAGATAATTTCCCTACTTCAACTTTCAGAAAACCTCTTTAAGTTTAAACACATATAATCTTCAAAAGTTTTTAAAGAATTCCACGTCCAATGTCACCGCCACTGAGGTCACTTTTTCTTTAAACCCTTGTAAAGACATTTCATAAAAACTGTGATCCTTTGCAGTTGATAAAAGCTTTCAAGTACAGTTTATATCCACAAGTGCGTGTCTTTATTTTTTTCGGCAGCTATCTCATCTCAAGTCTGTTCCTTGTTTTCTTTTTCCATTCATTTTTCCTTAATAGTGAGTGAACAGTTTAGCGGATCATGCCCCAGAGCAATTTCATAAGTCATGCAGTGTCCAAATGCTTGCGGTGAAATGTTCACAATGTGTATTGAAGTGACATGTCTCCCATTTACTGTCACTGGCACTGACAGCTTTGAAGTTTTAACATTCGGACATCATAGTTCAATGCACTTCGGCAAAGATAAAAAAAAAAAACAACCCCGATCACTTGGGAGGATTACAGCATGGCAGATTCTTAAAGATACCTAAAAAAGTCTTTTTATCTATTTACTTTTTGCAAACAGCTTGCTGGGAATTTAATGCAGGCTCTTCTTGAGATGATGATTGAGTAAAAATGCTCCCGAAAGCCTTTGTGCATTTGTGCTTTTTGCCAACTTGCAGTGTAAAGTTTAAAATGTTGCTTTTGCAAAGCTTAGAGCTCAATTATATGTGTCTTTCTTTGGTAGACTTTTGTGCTTCCTATCAGTAGCAACTTTCCCTTTTTATCAAAGCATAGGTTACCTCTATAAGCACTTAGGTCAAAAACTGTATCACCACAATAACAGATAAAAAAAATTAAATATATATATATATATATATATATATATATATATATATATATATATATATATGTATATCACCTAAAACACAGTGCTAGGACTGGTGTACATGTACAGTTCAGCACCAAGCAGACATGGGGAGCATATAAAAAAGGGGGGACGCACAAAGAACTATTCACCAAAGGGATACTTTATTGAAATATCAAACACATTGACAATATAAAATCATTAAAAAGCAGGAAAGAAACTAAAAGATATTCAAGTGGCGAGCCAAAGTGCCTCACCACCTTCCTCCCCCGAGGAAGGCACGCTGCCGAAACGCGCGTTGGGGAAGTGGCACCATCGCTGTTATACAGGTAGTAATGTCTTTTTACTTTACAGCATAGCAATATAGTAACATAATTAGCAAGGCCAAAAAGAGACATTTGTCCATCCAGTTCAGCCTATATTCCGTCAGAATAAGTCCCCAGATCTACGTTCTTCTAAAGAACCTAATAACTGTAAGATACAATATTGTTACGCTCCAGGAAGACATCCAGGCCTCTCTTGAACCCCTCGACTGAGTTCGCCTTCACCACCTCCTCAGGCAAGGAATGCCAGATTCTCACTGCCCTAACAGTAAAGAATCCTCTTCTATGTTTCTGGAAAAACCCTCTCTCCTCCAGACACAGAGAATGCCCCCTTGTGCCCGTCACCTTCCCTGGTATAAACAGATCCTCGGAGTGATATTTGTATTGTCCCCTTATATACTTATACATGGTTATTAGATCGTCCCTCAGTCGTCTTTTTTCTAGACTAAATAATCCTAATTTTGCTAATCTCTCTGGGTATTGTAGTTCCCCCATCCCCTTTATTAATTTTGTTGCCCTCCTTTGTACTTGCTCTAGTTCCATTGTATCCTTCCTGAGCACCATTGCCCAAAACTGTACACAGTACTCCATGTGCATAGTGATTTACACTTATTTAATCAGGTCCCCTGGTGTTTTGTGTATATGCACTGTAGTGCTTTAGTCTGTGTTTACACTGTACCTGCTTATGTCATAAAAACAATACACTTGCTGTCTTTTCAATATAACGTTCCTGGTATGTCGGTGGTGCCGTATGTTGGCTCACCACTTGAATATCTTTTAGTTTTTTTCCTGCTTTTTAATGATTTTATATTGTCAATGTATATGATATTTCAATAAAGTTTCCTTTTTTTATATAGAAAAAGCCATACATTTCACTGGTAATTTAGTTACCGTATATACTCGAGTATAAGCCGACCCGAGTATAAGCCGACCCCCCTAATTTTGCCACAAAAAACTGGGAAAACTTATTGACTCGAGTATAAGCCTAGGGTGGAAAATGCAGCAGCTACCGGTGAATTTCAAAAATAAAAATAGATGCTCCATACCGTTCATTATGGCCCCATAGCTGTGCCATACAGTGCTCTGCACCATTATTGCCCCATAGCTGTGCCATATAGTGCTCTGCACCATTATTGCCCCATAGCTGTGCCATACAGTGCTCTTCACCATTATTGCCCCATAGCTGTGCCATATAGTGCTCTGCACCATTCATTATTGCCCCATAGCTGTGCCATATAGTGCTCTGCACCATTATTGCCCCATAGCTGTGCCATATAGTGCTCTGCACCGTTGCCCCATAGCTGTGCCATATAGTGCTCTGCACCGTCCATTATTGCCCCATAGTTGTGCCATATAGTGCTCTGCACCATTATTGCCCCATAGCTGTGCCATATAGTGCTCTGCACCATTATTGCCCAATAGCTGTGCCATACAGTGCTCTGCACCATTATTGCCCCATAGCTGTGCCATATAGTGCTCTGCACCGTCCATTATTGCCCCATAGCTGTGCCATATAGTGCTCTGCACCATTATTGCCCCATAGCTGTGCCATATAGTGCTCTGCACCATTATTGCCCCATAGCTGTGCCATATAGTGCTCTGCACCATCCATTATTGCCCCATAGCTGTGCCATATAGTGCTCTGCACCATTATTGCCCCATAGCTGTGCCATACAGTGCTCTGCACCATTATTGCCCCATAGCTGTGCCATACAGTGCTCTGCACCATTATTGCCCCATAGCTGTGCCATACAGTGCTCTGCACCGTCCATTATTGCCCCATAGCTGTGCCATATAGTGCTCTGCACCGTCCATTATTGCCCCATAGCTGTGCTGCTGCTGCTGCTGCTGCAATAAAAATAATAAAACACATACCTCTCTTGCTTGCAGCTCCTCGGCGTCCCGTCCCGGCGTCTCTCCGCACTGACTGATCAGGCAGAGGGCGGCGCGCACACTATATGCGTCATCGCGCCCTCTGACCTGCACAGTCAGTGCAGAGAGACGCTGGGAAGATGGCGCGGCGCCCGGCGTGTGGAACGCGGACAGGTGAATATGCGATACTTACCTGCTCCCGGCGTCCCACTCCTTCCCCCGGACAGCTGGTCTTCGGTGCCGCAGCCTCTTCCTCTGTCAGCGGTCACCGGCACCGCTGATTAGAGAAATGAATTATGCGGCTCCGCCCCTATGGGAGGTGGAGCAGCCTATTCATTTCTCTAATGAGCGGTCCCACGTGACCGCTGAACAGGGGAAGAGCTGCGGCACCGAAGACCGTGGGACGGGCAGGGGGAGCGTCAGGAGCCCCGGAAGCAGGTAAGTATGCCTCAGCGCCCTCTCCCCCTCACCCGCCGACCGTGACTCGAGTATAAGCCGAGGGGGCACTTTCAGCCCCAAAATTTGGGCTGAAAATCTCGGCTTATATATATACGGTATATACGGTACTAGAGAAAAGAAGAAGGGACACATGAAATGTGTGATATCTGGGCTACGAAAAAATGATGTATAAAAATGCACATGATAATTCTTTGTAAGCTTCTGCAGTTTTATACTATTTGTTACATAACTTAAAATAAAGTATGTAAAGTCTAAGGTTATGTGTACACGTTAATTATTTGGTGCATAAATATCTGCACCTTCTCTTGGCAGGAAAAACGCAGCGGCAGAAACACAACTTTTTTTGCTGCATTTTTAACTTGCGTTTTTGGTGGAGATTTCTCCGCACTCATTATTATGGGTGAAATGTGCAGCAGAAACGCTGAAAGAACTGACATGCTGCAGAATTAAATCTGCAAGTCACAAATAAGCAACGTGTGCACGAGACTCCAGGATTCTGCTTCACTTTGCTGGCATCAGGAAACACTTCAGGGTTTTGTGAGAAATCTGCATTGAAAAAGTGCAATGTGTACACACAGCCTTAAAGAGGTTAGTTACTAATTTTATTGATAGGCCACCAATATCTGATTCATGCAGGTACAACACCATTCAGCTGTTAACAGAGGAGGTGGCCGGATGTTCTCAAATGCTGCTGGAACAGATTTGATAAAAATCAATAGTAGCCACAGCTGGAAACTGCTGATCCACACAATTTACTTGAATAGGAGGTGGATCTGCAGTACCCGGCAGCGGTAGAAATGACAGAGCTACTATGTTCAGGCATCATCTGAGAACTTCAACAGCTAATTGTCGGGTGTCGTAATCCACTAATCAGATATTGATGGCTTATCCTAAAGATAAGCCATGAAGTAAAAAGTAGGAAAAACATAAACTATCACATTCATTTCTATTAGGATGTGGTAGGAAGATGGGCCTCTCTAGCCAAGTAGACAAGCTTTGTAGGCCACTTTAGCATTTGACTTCATCAGAACATCTCATGCATTGGATTCTAGTTTCATCACTCAGATATCTGGGTGTAGAAGAGAAAACAATTTGTACTTTTTTAATGTAACTATTCTTTTATTTTTATAGCACATGCCTCCATCCTATATTAATCGGCCGCAGCAGTCATCACTGGCACCACTACCAATCACAACTTTGGCAATCCCCAGCCACCTGTTTTGGAGGGTTTTGAGGTGGTTACATATGCACTCTGCCACTTTCTTCAATGTCTATGTGGTTCACAAGGATGACCAATTACTTAGCTATGTCCTTAAGTCCAATGGATACTGAATGAAGCAGTCTAGTTAAATACCGTATTTTTCGCTTTGTAAGACACACTTTTTTTCCCCCAAGCTTGGGGGAAAATGGGGGTGCGTCTTAGAAAGCGAACATGCCTTACGGGGGGGAGTCCGGGTGTCTCTGGGTGCCCGGCGGCTGCTGGCCATTGCTGCGGGTGTCTCCGGTGCCCAGTGGTGCTGCGTGGGTACCGGCGCTGCCTGAGGCTCTGCCAACATTTAGTGACAGGCCAGAGCCCCGGCACTTCCAGGTTTCCACATGCACTGGTTTCCGGGAATATGGCCGCCGCCGGGGGTGGCGTATGCACTGATGGTGATCTCGGGATACCCACGCAGCACCGTTGGGCACCGGAGACACCCGCAGCAATGGCCAGCAACTGCCGGGCACCCGGAGACACCCCGCAGCAGCACAAGAACCCCGCAACAGCACAAGATCCCCACAGCAGCGTGCCACACATCGGAGCCCCCACTCATCCCTGCCTGCGGCCTGGAGCATCACCCCACTCCTGCCTTCTCCAGCAGCGTCCCTGGGACCCCGCTTCACTGCAGCCACCACGCCCGATAAGCAATAAGATGCAAGGAATATAAGAAGCACCACCAATTTATTAAAAAATATTTTTTTCTTATTTTTCTCCTCAAAATTTGGGGTGCGTCTTATAATCCGGAAAATACGTAACTTGGAAGTGAGCACAGAACCTGTGTTCCAGTGATCTGTTAGACTCCCAGTGATAGGACTCCCAGCTATCAAATAATTATTACCTACATTTTTTTGTTAAGTTATCCTTTTAAACTCTCACAATTGTTTTAAACAAAAAAAAGATAAGTAATTAGATTTTTATGTGGGTTTAAAGAATAAATACAGTTGCAGTTATTTTTGGATGTGGTTTTAGAGCTTTTCTATTATAGCAGCGCTTTTGAAAGTGTGTAGTCGCCTCTCGCTGGCAATCCAACTTATTCGCTTCTCTAGGATATGAACAGGCTGCACCAAGCTTAGCAGCATAATGGATACCTTGTGTGCCTAGTTTAAGGTTAAAATGAGATTTTTAAATTATGTACATAAAAAATATATCTATCAAGTTTGGCTGTTTGGTACAATCATAAGAGATGACCCAATCTACTCTAAAGGAGCAAACTTTCCCTCATAGCTCAAGTTCTAATCAACTATATCAACATTAAGAACAAGAATTTTACACCTTTACTTAAAAGGAATCTGTCACCTGGTTTTTGTGAGGGCAGGATATTGTAGGGGTTAAATCACGGATTCCAGCAAGGTGTCACTTACTTGGGATGCTTGTTGTTATTTTGATAAAATCTTTGTTTTATCTGCTGAAAATGTAGCTGTTATCTGAATAATGAGGTCTGTATAACCCCACCCATGTACAGTCTATACAGAAAGCTGGTAATCAGCAGTGGGGGGCGGGGTTATACAGAGCTCATGAATATGGAGCACTACTTGGCAACAGGTTTACTAGTCCTCTAGTGATAATCTCTTGCTGATAAAACAATGATTTTATCAAAACTGCAGGAATGAGGGTCTCTGTCTCTACATCATGCTGCTCTCAGATTAAGCAGGAAAATCTGGTGACTGATTCCCTTTAACAAATGGTTATTTTCTTTTAAATAATCTAAGCCTTTTTTTAAATCATCAATGATTCCTGCTGTGACAAGTTCTTGAAGTAGACTGTTCCACATATTAATACCTTTCATGGTAAAGAGAGCTTGGCTATATCTACTATCCCTAGAACATATCATGGCATAGATAACAACTATTGGGTGAAGCTCGGCAATCACTTCATTCTGGTTGCTGAGGCATTATCAGAAAAAGTTTGAGAAACCCTAGTTAACAGGTCAGCTAAAAATTATTTTTGACCCAAATAAAATTGTGTGGAAAAGGGTTTGCCCCTTCCTGATTTCCTATTCTTTTAGATGTTTGTTAAATGTTTTCAGATCACCAAACAGATTTAAATATTAGACAAAGATGACACAAGTAAACACAATATGCAGTTTTTAAATGAAGATCTTTATTATTAAGGGAGAAAGAAATCCAAACCTACAGGGCCCTGAGTGAAAATGTTATTGCCGCTTAAATCTAAAAACTGGTTGGGCCACCCTTAGCAGCAACAACAGGAATCAAACATTTGCAAAACTGGCAATGAGTTAAAACTCTCTGGAAGAATGTTGGCCCACTCATCTTTGCAGAATTGTTGTAATTCAGCTAAATTGGAGGGTGTCTGAGCATGAACCGCCTTTTTAAGAGGATGCCACAGCATCTCAATTGGATTAAGGTCAGTACTTTGACTAGGCCACTCCAAAGTCTTAATTTCATTTTTCTTAAGCCATTTAGGGGTGGACTTGCTAGTGTGTTTTTTATCATTGTGCTGCTGCATAACCCAACTGTGCTTCAGCTTGAGGTCATGAACAGATGGCCGGAAAATTTCCTTCAAGATTTTTTGGTAGACAGCAAAATTCATGGTTTCATTTACCAAAGCAAGTCTTCCAGGTCCTGAAGTAGCAAAACAGGCCCAGACATCACACTACCGTCAACATATTTTACTGTTGGTATGATGTTCCTTTTCTGAAATGCTGTGTTACTTCTATGCCAGATTTAATGGGACATACACCTTCCAAAAAGTTCAACTTTTGTCTTGTCAGTTCACAGAATATTCTCCAAGAAGTCTTGGGGATCATGTTTTCTGACAAAACTGAGATGAGCCTTTTTGTTCTTATGGCTTAGCAGTTGTTTTCATCTTGGAACTCTGCCATACAGGCCATTTTTCCTCAGCCTCTTTCTTATGGTGGAGTCATGAACACTTACTTTAACTGAGGCAAGTGAGGCCTCTAGTTCTTTGGATGTTGTTGTGGGGTATTTTCTGACCTCTTGGATGAGTCGTTGCTGTGCTCTTGGGGTAAGTTTGGACCACTCCTTGGAAGGTTCACCACTGTACCATGTATTCGCCATTTGTGGGCAATGGCTCTCACTTAGGTTTCATGGAGTCCCAAAGCTTAAAAATGGCTTTATAACATTTTAGCAATTGATAGATCTCAATTATTTTGTTTCTCATTTGTTCCAGAATTTCTTTGGATCGCGGGATGATGTCTAGCTTTTGAAGATCTTTTGTTCTACTTCACTTTGTCAGGCAGATCCTATTTAAGTGATTTCTTGATTGAGAACAGGTCTGGCGGTTATCAGGCCTGGGTATGGCTACGGAATTTGAACTCAGCTTCACAAAGATGTGATAACGACAATTAATTTATGTTTTAAGGGGAAGGGGTAAACTCTTTTTCACACAGGGCCCTGTAGGTGTGGATTTCTTTTCCGCTTAACCCCTTACTGACCTCGGACGGGATAGTACGTCCAAGGTCAGCTCCCCTGCTTTGATGCAGGGCTCCGCGGTGAACCCGCATCAAAGCCGGGACATGTCAGCTGTTTTGAACAGCTGACATGTGCCCACAATAGCGGCGGGTGAAATCGCGATTCACCGACCGCTATTAACTAGTTAAATGCTGCTGTCAAACGCAGACAGTGGCATTTAACTACCGCATCCGGCCGGGCGGCCGGATATGAGCACATCGCTGACCCCCGTCACATGATCGGAGGTCGGCGATGCTTCTCCATTGTAACCATAGAGGTCCTTGAGACCTCTATGGTTACTGATCCCCGGCAGCTGTGAGCGCCACCCTGTGGTCGGCGCACACAGCACACCTGCATTTCTGCTACATAGCAGCGAACAGCAGATCGCTGCTATGTAGCAGAGGCGATCGTGCTCTGCCTGCTTCTAGCCTCCCATGGAGGCTATTGAAGCATGGCAAAAGTTAAAAAAAAAAGTTTAAAAAAATGTGAAAAAAATAAAAAAAATATAAAAGTTTAAATCACCCCCCTTTCGCCCCAATCAAAATAAATCAATAAAAAAATTCAAACCTACACATATTTGGTATCGCCACGTTCAGAATCGCCCAATCTATCAATAAAAAAAAGCATTAACCTGATCGCTAAACGGCGTAACGAGAAAAAAATCGAAACGCCAGAATTACGTTTTTTTGGTTGCCGCGACATTGCATTAAAATGCAATAACGGGTGATCAAAAGAACGTATCTGCACCTAATTGGAATCATTAAAAATGCCAGCTCGGCACGCAAAAAATAAGCCCTCAACCGACCCCAGATCATGAAAAATGGAGACGCTACAAGTATCGGAAAATGGCGCAATTTTTTTTTTTTTTTTTTTTTTTTTTTTAGCAAAGTTTGGAATTTTTTTTCACCACTTAGATGAAAAATAACCTAGTCATGTTAGGTGTCTATGAACTTGTAGTGACCTGGAGAATCATAATGGCAGGTCAGTTTTAGCATTTAGTGAACCTAGCAAAAAAGCCAAGCTAAAAACAAGTGTGGGATTGCACTTTTTTTGCAATTTCACCGCACTTGGAATTTTTTTCCCGTTTTCTAGTACACGACATGGTAAAACCAATGATGTTGTTCAAAAGTACAACTCGTCCTGCAAAAAATAAGCCCTCACATGGCCAAATTGACGGAAAAATAAAAAAGTTATGGCTCTGGGAAGGAGGGGAGTGAAAAACGAACACGGAAAAACGAAAAATCCCAAGGTCATGAAGGGGTTAATAATAAAGGCTTTAATTTAAAAACTGCATTTAGTGTTTACTTGTGTTATCTTTGTCTAATATTTAAATTTATTTAGTGATCTGAAACATTTAAGTGTGACAAACATGCAAAAGAATAGGAAATCAGGAAGGGGCAAACACTTTTTCGCACAACTGTAGTTTAATAAATGTAAAATTTCATTTTAGTGCAAACTCTGTTTTTACTTTGTATACAATATTTCCAAGGTTCTTAATTGCAAGTGTTAGAATAATTAAATATAGCTTTCACTTTGTATATTAACCTAATCTATAAAGCGATTCATTTAAAACTATAAGCTTTATAAAAAAAAAACAACCTTTAACATTTTTAAATGTTTTCCTTTTATTAAATCTCTGTAACGTTATGTGTTGCTATCTGGTTCTTGTTTTTATTCCTTCAGTGAATAATAGTGTACAGTCATAGCCAAAAGTTTTGAGATTGACACAAATTCTTATTTGCTTCTTCAGTTTTTATAATGACAATTTGCAATAACTCTAGATTGTTCTGAAGAGTGATTCGATGAATTGCAAAGTGATTCCTTCCCGTGAAAATTAACTTAATCACAAAACATTATTTCCACTGAATTTCAGCTCTTCCACACAATGAATGACCTGTTTACATAATTTCAGTGGTCTTCTCTTTACATCAGATGAAAGTCCTAATGAGGACAAAGCAATTAATTGATATTAGCACTCTGTCATGCTGATTGTATTATGAAAGCAAACTGGTTGCTTTAAAAATGGGCTGGTTCTTGAAATAATTGTCTTCTTCTGTTAACTATGGTAACCTCAAAGGAAATGCATGCTGTCATCATTGCTTTGCATCAAAGGGGCTTACAGTCTTGTAAAATAGCCCCTAAATTTATCATTAAGGACTTCAAAGAGAGAGGTGCAGTTGCTGTGAAGAAGACTTCAAAACACCCAAGAGAATCCAGCAAGTGCCAGAACCATCTTCTAAAGAAGATTCAACTTAGGGAGTGAGTCAGCAGCAGTGCAGAGCTTTCCCTAGAATTGCAGCAGGCATGTGTCAGTGCATAAACACACAGTAAGGTCAAGGCTGGAAGGGCAGTATAGAAGCTACTTCTCATCAAGAATAAAATCAAGGACAGACTGACATTCTTAAAGAAGTACAGGGATTGTAGTGTAGAAGACTGGGGTAAAGTTATAATCTCTGATGAAGCCCCCTCAGACTGTTTGAGACATCTGGAAGATTAATTGCCTGGAGAAGAAAAGAGGAGTTCTACCATGAATCTTGTGTCATGCCAACAGTGAAGTATCATGAGTCCATTCATGTGTGGGCTTGTTTTTTATCCAAGGGTGTGGGCTCACTCACAATTTTGCCAAAAATCATTGCATGAATC
Organism: Ranitomeya variabilis; assembly: GCF_051348905.1. Classification (NCBI taxonomy): domain Eukaryota; kingdom Metazoa; phylum Chordata; class Amphibia; order Anura; family Dendrobatidae; genus Ranitomeya; species Ranitomeya variabilis. The sequence continues at coordinate 817,817,283 of NC_135232.1, read as the reverse complement.
AAGAAGTGTATCTAAACATCCTCCAAGAGCAACTTTTCCCAGCAATCCAGGAGCAATTTGGTGATGAACAATGCTTTTTCCATCATAATGAGGCACCATATCACAATGCAAAAGTGATAACTAAGTAACTCAGTGATGAAAACATTGAAATTTTGGCCCACGGCCAGGAAACTCTCCAGATTTCCACCCCATTGTGCTCAATCCTCAAAGAGCACTGATTAGGCAAGAATGGGTTGTCATAAGTCAGGATTTGGACCAGAAGATACTATCTGTCATGCTTGGGTGAATTGCAGATGTCTTGAAAAATAAGGGTCAACACTGTGAATATTCAGTTTTTACATAAACTTGAAAAATATTTAGAATTGAGTCCTCAGTGGTTGATACCTTTTAATGGCTAACTGAAAAGATGGTAACAAATTGCAAGCTTTCGAGACTGCTCAGGTCTCTTCATCAGGCATAGACTAATACAACATCTGAAGAATCACATATTTATATACAACACAGCATAAAATTGCCATTATGAGAGAGTGATAAGTGATAAGCCATTGTGTCCATAAATATTGGAATAGTTCCTAGATTAGGAGTGAATGTTTTCTTCTCTGATTGGGGTCTGGTTCTGGTTCTACATAAACTTGATGCATTTGTCAATGAAAATGTAAAACTTATGAAATGCTTATAATTGTACTTCAGTAATCAAAGAAACATTTGAATAAAAGATCTAAAAAAACAGAAGCAGCAAACTTTGTGGAAACCAAAATATGTGTCAGTCTCAAAACTTTCGGCCATGACTGTATGACTATAAATGATTTGTAGGTGTAAGTAACAGCTTACTATATTTTACTTCAATTCTTATGGATAAAATACCTTACGTACACTATATGTATACTGTACGTGAAATTCTTTTCACAGTCATGACTTTGGATATTCTTATGCTAATAATATAACACAGGTCACCAAAAAAAAAATTTTTTTCTGGTGTCCAAAATATTTTAATGAATTTGGGGTATTTTTGGGGTGCTGATTCTGAATATGCTATCAGTTTTGCCAGATTGGCTCAAGTTTTTGACATTTTTGGTATCTTATTTATAGCACTTGTTGGTAAATGCGACGCATCATCTCATTAATTTCTTTGGATTAGTACTTGAACTGAGCAGTTCTCAATATAGTTTTGTGTTAATTAGTGTTCTAAAAGTTTGTTCATAGCTTGATTTTTGCACTTTTTTGGAGAGAGCCAAAAAATCATCATGATGACTGTTATTTCTGTGCAGTGCAAGTGCAAGGATTCAATAAGCATAAGAAACGAAAATGGGAGTAACATGGAATCTGCAAGAAGGCCTGTCCCTCATTGTGAAGATGTGCCTGTACCTGTGTTTACCATAAATAACAGTCATCATGATGATTTTTTGGCTCTCTCCACACCATTGGAACACCAAATTTGAAGCTTTTTCTTTGTCCTTTGCTCCATTTTCGTAATAATTCGATACATGCTTTGCACACTATGTGTGGTGCCCAAAACTTGTCTTGGTCCCCAAGCATAACCCCAAAATAGGCAAAATACACTTTTTTTACGAAGTCTGTTATGTTTCTTCTATGTTTTGGCAGTGTGTATTCACCACAAATGTAACAGAATGAGTCTGGATCGTTAAGACAACTTCTTCTTGATGAGTTCATGCTTTTCACTGGAAAACAGACAACAACATAAAGTTAGTGCAAAAATCAAGCTATGAACAAACTTTTAGAACACTAATTAACACAAAACTATATTGAGAACTGCTCAGTTCAAGTACTAATCCAAAGAAATTAATGAGATGATGCGTCGCATTTACCAACAAGTGCTATAAATAAGATACCAAAAATCTCAAAAACTTGAGCCAATCTGGCAAAACTGATAGCATATTCAGAATCAGCACCCCAAAAATACCCTAAATTCGATGAAATATCTTTGGCACCAAAAATGCTGTTGACCAGTGATCTGTGTTCATTAATAAAGCTTAGCTATGATGTCACCGAGAACCAGAGTAAAGCACAGATTTGTTGCTTTCATCCCATTACAACAAGCTAAACAAACTTTGATTCATATGTGAGTCTAATATATCCAGGAATCAATCTGATTCTCGTGCTCTTATTCTCTATTCTTCATCAGCATTCTGGGCTAACATAGTTACTAAAACTTTGTTTCCCTCACATGCCAGTTACATTGAGCATGACACTGACTGGTCTTTCCTTTAATGAAAGGACCACCTCTCTGCAGTTTCACTGAATGTAAGGCAGCAGCGTAGAAACAAGACCTCGACCCAAGTCCTGCAATCTATTTCTTGTACTAGAGACAGATTACACTTGACAGGAGGCAGTGTACAGCAAATTAGACAGACAGGCTGGCATTTTTGGAGTGACCTTTCGGAAAGAAAACATTACTTTTGTTGAATAAATTACTTAGCAATTTTTTTAGTCGTTGACCATCAGTTGAGCATACATATGTTGAAACATCTTAGACTTAGGGAATATCAAGGACAACATCTGCAAGTAGTTTGTATGTTCTCCCCGTGTTTGCGTGGGTTTCTTCCAGGTTCTCCGGTTTCCTCCCACACTCCAAAGACATACTGATAGGGAATCTAGATTGTGAGCCCCGATGGGAACAGTGATGATGTCTATAAAGAGCTGTGGAATTAATGGCGCTATATAAGTGAGTAAAATAAATAAATATCCATAGAATATGAAAATGAAGTCTTAGATGCACATCCTATGACTATGGCTATCTTGAGATAGCACCTATGAGTAGCTATGCATTTTCATGAGAGCAGGTGCAGACAGACGTATTTTCTCTCATCCGACAGAATCAGGCCGCTTATGCAAATCACATGCTGATCAGAGTTTAATTAGAGTGTGATCATAATGTTATCCGATTCTCTTGGATGAGGAGAAAATGGTAAAAAATGAATGTCTTTCCATCTTCTGCATTCTGTCAGTAATTGGATGATATTTGAGTGCAGTCCTTTGTTTTCCATGGACTCATTGACTTGTATAGCCGAGTACAAACTGAATCTCGGATCAAACTTTGTCATGCAGCAATTTTTTTTCCAAGGAACATCTCTTTCCAATTAAAAAAAATAAAAGACACGTGTATGGACCTATAGACTAAAATTGGTCCGTGTGTGATCCGATGTTTTCTTATCACACTCAGATCTAAAAATGCTCATCTGCACCTGCTCTTATGCTGTGAATGCATGTGTATTTCCACAATTTTACCAAAAAATTTGGCTTGCGTTGCTATAAGACTAGTAGCATTATTATTTTTCTGTCATTGTAGCTGTGTGAGGGCCTATTTTCTGCATGGCAAGCTGATGATTTTAATGATACAACTTTGGGGTGCAATAATTATACCTACCGTATATACTCGAGTATAAGCCGACCCGTGTATAAGCCGAGACCCCTAATTTAGCCACAAAAAACTGGGAAAACTTAATGACTCGAGTATAAGCCTAGGGTGGAAAATGCAGCAGCTACTGGTAAATGTCAAAAATAAAAATAGATACCAATAAAAGTAAAATTAATTGAGACATCAGTAGGCTAAGTGTTTTTGAATCCATGTTGAATCAGGAGCCCCATATAATACTCCATACAGTTCATGATGGGCCCCATAAGATGCTCCATACAAAATACGCCCCATATAATGCTCCATACACTTTATGATGGGCCCCATAAGATGCTCCATATTACAAATTTCCCCCCTATAATGCTGCACAAATGCTGATTATGGCCCCATAAGATGCTCCATAGAGATATTTGCCCCATATAATGCTGCACAAATGCTGATTATGGCCCCATAAGATGCTCCACCATGAGATGCTCCATAGAGATATTTGCCCTATATAATGCTCCACAAATGCTGATCATGGCCCCATAAGATGCTCCATAAAGATATTTGCCCCATATAATGCTGCACATGGCCCCATAAGATGCTCCTTAAAAATATTTACCCCGTGTAATGCTGCACAAATGCTGATTATGGCTCCATAAGATGCTCCATAGACTATTATGCCCCATATGCTGTTGCTGCGATTAAAAATAAAAAAATTACTCACCTGTTGTCGCTCAGGCCCCTGGCACTTGCTATAGTCACCTTTCTGCGTTCCACCGCCGGGCGCCGCTGTGTCTTCCGCGTCCTTTGCACTGAAGTTCAGGCAGAAGGCGGCACGCACACTAATCGCGTCATCACGCCCTCTGACCTGAGCGTCACTGCAGAGGACGCGGAAGATGGAGTGTCCCTGACGGTGGAACAGGGACAGGTGAATATAGCGCACTGCCTCCGTCATACTCACCTGCTCCTGGCGCGGTCCCTGCACATCCCTGGTTCTCTGGGCGCTGACGACTTCTTCCAGCATTGAGCGGTCACCTGTACCGCTCATTACTGTAATGAATATGCGGCTCCACCCCTATGGGAGTGGAGTCGGGTCCATATTCCTTACTGTAATGAGCAGTACCATGTGACCGCTCAACGCTGAAAGAAGCTGCCAGCGCCCGGAGAACCAGGGACGTGCAGGAACCGCGCCAGGAGCAGGTGAGTATGATTAGACAGCTGCCGCTCCCCCTCCCCTGCCGACCCCTGGGAATGACTCGATTATAAGCCGAGAGGGGCAATTTCAGCCTAAAAAAATGGGCTGAAATTCTCGGCTTATACTCGAGTGTATACGGTACTCCAAATTAGTGAATAAACCAAATGAGAGAAAATGTATACAAAATATAGAATTTTTATTTAGTAATAATATTACAATATGGAGGACATAAGAAAGGGGAAACCAAATGACAAAATATGCAAAAACCACAGCACACAGATTCTTTTCTATGCCTATAGTATATATATATATATATATATATATATATATATATATATATATATATATATATATATATGGGTCCGAATATGTATGATTATGTTATTTAGTCATTGTACCCATAACAATAATCTATGTGCTGTGGTTTTTGCATATTTTGTCATTTGGTTTTCCCTTTTTTATCTCCGCCATATTTTAATATTATTATTATAAAAAAATTATATATTTTTATATATTTTCTCTCATTTGGCTAATTCACTAATTTTGAGTAGGTATAATTATTGTTCTTCTGTGAATATCCATACTTATGCTATATGTTATTGTGAGCCAGGTGTTGTACTAACTTTGGGGTGCATTCAAGGTTTTGATCACTTTATATTGCAGATTTTAACCCCTTCACCCCCAAGGGTGGTTTGCACGTTATGGACTGGGCCAATTTTTACAATTCTGACCACTGTCCCTTTATGAGGTTATAACTCTGGAACGCTTCAACGGATCCTGGTGATTCTGACATTGTTTTCTCGTGACATATTGTACTTCATGATAGTGGTAAAAATTCTGTGATAGTACCTGCGTTTATTTGTGAAAAAAACGGAAATTTGGCGAAAATTTTGAAAATTTCGCAATTTTCCAACTTTGAATTTTTATGCAATTAAATCACAGAGATATGTCACACAAAATACTTAATAAGTAACATTTCCCACATGTCTACTTTACATCAGCACAATTTTGGAACCAAATTTTTTTTTTGTTAGGGAGTTATAAGGGTTAAAAGTTGACCAGCAATTTCTCATTTTTACAACACCATTTTTTTTAGGGACCACATCTCATTTGAAGTCATTTTGAGGGGTCTATATGATAGAAAATACCCAAGTGTGACACCATTCTAAAAACTGCACCCCTCAAGGTGCTCAAAACCATATTCAAGAAGTTTATTAACCCTTCTGGTGCTTCACAGGAATTTTTGGAATGTTTAAATAAAAATGAACATTTAACTTTTTTTCACAAAAAATTTACTTCAGCTCCAATTTGTTTTATTTTACCAAGGGTAACAGGAGAAAATGGACCCCAAAAGTTGTTGTACAATTTGTCCTGAGTACGCCGATACCCCATATGTGGGGGTAAACCACTGTTTGGGCGCATGACAGAGCTCGGAAGCGAAGGAGCGCCATTTTACTTTTCAATGCAAAATTGACTGGAATTGAGATGGGACGCCATGTTGCGTTTGGGGAGCCCCTGATGTGCCTAAACATTGAACCCCCCCCACAAGTGACACCATTTTGGAAAGTAGACCCCCTAAGGAACTTATCTAGAGGTGTGGTGAGCACTTTGACCCACCAAGTGCTTCACAGAAGTTTATAATGCAGAACTGTAAAAATAAAAAATCATATTTTTTCACAAAAATTATCTTTTCACCCCCAATTTTTTATTTTCCCAAGGCTAAGAGAAGAAATTGGACCCCAAAAGTTGTTGTACAATTTGTCCTGAGTACGCTGATACCCTATATGTCGGGGTAAACCACTGTTTGGGCGCATGGGAGACCTCGGAAGGGAAGGAGCGCCGTTTGACTTTTCAATGCAAAATTGACAGGAATTGAGATGGGATGCCATGTTGCGTTTGGAGAGCCACTGATGTGCCTAAGCATTGAAACCCCCCACAAGTGACACCATTTTGGAAAGTAGACCCCCTAAGGAACTTATCTATATGTGTTTTGAGCGCTTTGACCCACCAAGGGCTTCACAGAAGTTTATAATGCAGAGCCGTAAAAATAAAACAAAAATTTTTTCCCACAAAAATTATTTTTTAGCCCCCAGTTTTGTATTTTCCCGAGGGTAACAGGAGAAATTGGACCCCAAAAGTTGTTGTCCAATTTGTCCTGAGTGCGCTGATACCCCATATGTGGAGGGGAACCACCGTTTGGACGCATGGAAGGGCTCGGAAGGGAAGGAGCGCCATTTGGAATGCAGACTTAGATGGAATGGTCTGCAGGCGTCACATTGCGTTTGCAGAGCCCCTAATGTACCTAAACAGTAGAAACCCCCCACAAGTGACACCATGTTGGAAAGTAGACCCCCTAAGGAACTTATCTAGATGTGTGGTGAGCGCTTTGACCCACCAAGGGCTTCACAGAAGTTTATAATGCAGAGCCGTAAAAATAAAACAAAAATTTTTTCCCACAAAAATTATTTTTTAGCCCCCAGTTTTGTATTTTCCCGAGGGTAACAGGAGAAATTGGACCCCAAAAGTTGTTGTCCAATTTGTCCTGAGTGCGCTGATACCCTGTATGTGGGGGGAACCACCGTTTGGACGCATGGAAGGGCTCGGAAGGGAAGGAGCGCCATTTGGAATGCAGACTTAGATGGAATGGTCTGCAGGCGTCACATTGCGTTTGCAGAGCCCCTAATGTACCTAAACAGTAGAAGCCCCGCACAAGTGACCCCATTTTGGAAACTAGACCCCCCAAGGAACTTATCTAGATGTGTTGTAAGAACTTTGAACCCCCAAGTGTTTCACTACAGTTTATAACGCAGAGTCGTGAAAATAAAAAATCTTTTTTTTTTTCCCCACAAAAATTATTTTTTAGCCCCGTTTTGTATTTTTCCAGGGGTAACAGGAGAAATTGGACCCCAAAGGTTGTTGTTCTATTTGTCCTGAGTACGCTGATACCCCATATGTTGGGGTAAACCCCTGTTTGGGCACACGGGAGAGCTCGGAAGGGAAGGAGCACTGTTTTACTTTTTCAACGCAGAATTGGCTGGAATTGATATCGGACGCCATGTCGCGTTTGGAGAGCCCCTGATGTGCCCGAACAGTGGAAACCCCCCAATTATAACTGAAACCCTAATCCAAACACACCCCTAACCCTAATCCCAACAGTAACCCTAACCACACCTCTAACCTTGACACACCCTTAACCCTAATCCCAACCCTATTCCCAACCGTAAATGTAATCTAAACCCTAACCGTAACTTTAGCCCGAACCCTAACCCTAACTTTAGCCCCAACCCTAACTGTAGCCTTAACCCTAGCCCCAACCCTTGCCCTAACCCTAGCCCTAATGGGAAAATGGAAATAAATACATTTTTTTTATTTTTCCCTAACTAAGGGGGTGATGAAGGGGGGTTTGATTTACTTTTATAGCGAGTTTTTTAGCGGATTTTTATGATTGGCAGCTGTCACACACTGAAAGACGCTTTTTATTGCAAAAAATATTTTGAGAGCTATAAATTTTCCATATTTTGGTCCACAGAGTCATGTGAGGTCTTGTTTTTTGCGGGACGAGTTGACGTTTTTATTGGTAACAATTTTGGGCACGTCACATTTTTTGATCGCTTTTTATTCCGATTTTTGTGAGGCAGAATGACCAAAAACCAGCTATTCATGAATTTCTTTTGGGGGAGCCGTTTATACCGTTCCGCGTTTGGTAAAATTGATAAAGCAGTTTTATTCTTCGGGTCAGTACGATTACAGCGATACCTCATTTATATTATTTTTTTATGTTTTGGCGCTTTTATACGATAAAAACTATTTTATGGAAAAAATAATTATTTTTGCATCGCTTTATTCTCAGGACTATAACTTTTTAATTTTTTTGCTGATCATGCTGTATGGTGGCTCGTTATTTGCGGGACAAGATGACGCTTTCAGCAGTACCATGGTAATTTATATCTGTCTTTTTGATCGCGTGTTATTCCACTTTTTGTTCGGCGGTATGATAATAAAGCGTTGTTTTTTGCCTTGTTTTTTTTTTTTTTTTCTTACGGTGTTTACTGAAGGGGTTAACTAGTGGGCCATTTTTATAGGTCGGGTCGTTACGGACGCGGCGATACTAAATATGTGTACATTTATTGTTTTATTTTATTATTTAGATAAAGAAATGTATTTATGGGAATAATATTTTTTTTTTCTTTCATTATTTTGGAATATTTTTTTTTATTTTTTTTTTACACATTTGGAAATAATTTTTTTTACTTTTTTACTTTGCCCCAGGGGGGGACAATACAGATCGGTGATCTGCCAGTTTGCATAGCACTCTGACAGATCACCGATCTGAGAGAAGTGCAGGCTGCTTCACAGTGCCTGCTCTGAGCAGGCTTCTGTGAAGCCACCTCCCTCCCTGCAGGACCCGGATCCGCGGCCATCTTGGATCCGGGTCTGGAGCAGGCAGGGAGGGAGGTAAGACCCTCGCAGCAACGCGATCACTTCGCGTTGCTGCGGGGGGCTCAGGGAAGCCCGCAGGGAGCCCCCTCCCTGCGCGATGCTTCCCTGCACCGCCGGCACATCGCGATCATGTTTGATCGCGGTGTGCCGGGGGTTAATGTGCCGGGGGCGGTCCGTGACCACTCCTGGCACATAGTGCCGGATGTCAGCTGCGATAGTCAGCTGACACCCGGCCGCGATCGGCCGCGCTCCCCCCGTGAGCGCGGCCGATCGTGCTGGACGTACTATTCCGTCCTTGGGAAGTAGGGCCCACCCCACATGGACGGAATAGTACGTCTAATGACAGAAAGGGGTTAATGGAGACATTGCATCTAAAAAAGGCTGCCATTCTGGCGTTTCAATTTATTTTTTTCTTCATGGCATTTATCATAAGGGTTAATTAATTTTAAATCTAGATAGATAGGACTTTTATAGATGTTTTTCATTATTTCTTAATGGGGGAGGAAGAAGGGGAAATTCTCATTTTTTATGTTTTTTTCCCCTATTTTTTTAAACTTTTTTTAGTTTTTACTTTCTTTCTTTAGTCCCCTTAAGGGACTTTGACCTGCGATCGACTAATTGTATATTCTGTATATTGCAATAAAATTGCATTTAAAACCTACAAGAGAAAAATTGAGCAAAAACCCTGCTGTAACTAAGTAAATAAAAAGCGAAAAAATGCATTTAAATAACAGAGTTTTTAGTAATACTTTTTTTAATCAAAAAATAGTATAAAAGCCATCCCACCACAACAAAGTAACTCTGATCGGGACAGTCCTACAATATCTAACATTAAAACCTTACCATGTGTCAATGTTGACCTCATTGTGAATAAGGGCAGACAACAGGACTGAGCCCAACCAGTAGAACACCAGCCTAGGGAAGCCTTATGTACAATTTCCGTAAAATTGCATTGCAGTATATGGACAAAGTGACATTCTTCCACTCACAGGCTAGACTTCACAGAAGGACAAAGACAGCAACCTTTAGATCCTTCTGCAGGACCCAGACTGCCATAAAAACCCATCGGAACCCGGCGGTCATGTCATCAGAGGTCGATGGGTGTTAGTACTTGCATAAACTGGGAGTCACGGTATTTAAGTGCAGTACCGATCAAGGATAAAAAAGTATACAAGAAATGTTTACACCGCCTAATACTGTACTGTACCTACTTTTTATCTTTATGGTGGTTTTTTCCCCCTATTTGAATTTCATGGTTTATTGACATTGCTTCCTCTTGTTGGGTGATTGCTGCTGCCATAATTCATGTCCCTTAGATGACAAACACATAAAATGGCATAATCTGCATTGTCGTTGATCACTGCCGGTACAGACAGTTACCAGCTGTTTAATACAGGTGGTAACCACCAGCACACAGCTGATCTTGCAGATAAGGTGGACGGATGATAGAGCTGCTTTCTATTGCAGGCACTATTCTGGATAATAAAACGGATCAGGATAGTGCATGCTGTATTTTTTTTCTGTACGGATGCAAAGACCATGTAGACAATCGCTTGTGTTCACTAGCACATAGGCTACAGTTAGTCATTTGTGTGGTGTGTTGCTCACATGACGTCACATGGACTGAAAATACAGTCATCTGCACAAACCTGTGCCAATTTAGGCCTTATTCAGATAGCATACATTATAGCCAATAATGTTCAACACTGGGCAACAATGGATGAACTCCTCCCCGGCCCCCAAGGATTGAATTAATACATCTATTATTTTATGCTCTCGCTAAGCACACACAGATCCTTACTAGCTATGTGGAACATCTCCTGGCTAATTTTACATAAAATCACAGTTGATATTCTTATTTATGCACTATATGACTTCGTATCTGCCATGAATGTTAGTACTGTTATTTACACAGTGAACAGCACATATTTTTGCAGTGTAAGACTTTATTATTTTCATAGTAAAGGGCACCTTTGTCCTATCTCCTTCAGATCTCATTATTTCTTCAATACAGTGGGTACGGAAAGTATTCAGACCCCTTTAAATTTTTCACTCTTTGTTTCATTGCAGCAATTTGGTAAATTCAAAAAAGTTCATTTTTTTCACATTAATGTACTCTCTGCACCCTATCTTGACTGAAATAACCAGAAATTTAGAAATTTTTGCAAATGTAATAAGAAAGAAAAAGGTAAGTATCACATAGTTATAAGTATTCAGACCCTTTGCCTAAACACTCATATTTAAGTCACATGCTGTCCATTTCCTTGTGATCCTCCTTGAGATGGTTCTAATCATTCATTGGAGTCCAGCTGTGTTTAATTAAACTGATAGGACTTGATTTGGAAAGGCACACACCTGTCTATATAAGACCTCACAGCTCACAGTGCATGTCAGACCAAATGAGAATCATGAGGTCAAAGGAACTTGCCAAGGAGTTCAGAGACAGAATTGTGGCAAGGCACAGATCTGGCCAAGGTTACAAAAGAATTTCTGCAGTACTCAAGGTTCCTAAGAGCACAGTGGCCTCCATAATCCTTAAATGGAAGAAGTTTGGGACCACCAGAAGTCTTCTTAGACCTGGCCATCCAGCCAAACTGAGCTATCGTGGGAGAAGAGCCTTTGCGAGAGAGGTAAAGAAGAACCCCAAGATCACTGTGGCTGAGCTTCAGAGATGCAGTATGGAGATGGGAAAAAGTTCCACAAAGTCAGCTATCACTGCAGCCCTCCATCAGTCGGGCCTTTATGGCAGAGTGGCCCGATGGAAGCCTTTTCTCAGTGCAAGACATATGAAAGCTGTCATAGAGTTTGCTAAAAGAAAACACATGAATGACTCCCAGAATATGAGAAATCAGATTCTCTGGTCTGATGAGACAAAGATAGACCTTTTTGGTGATAATTCTAAGCGGCATGTGTGGAGAAAACCAGGCACTGCTCATCACCTGTCCAATACAATCCCAACAGTGAAACATGGTGGTGACAGTATCATTCTATGGGGGTGTTTTTCAGCTGCAGGGACAGGACGACAGGTTGTCATTGAAGGAAACATGAATGCGGCCAAGTACAGAGATATACTGGATGAAAACCTCCTCCTAAGTGCCCTGGACCTCAGACTTGGCCGAAGGTTCACCTTCCAACAAGACAATGACCTTAAGCACACAGCTGAAATAACAAAAGAGTGGCTTCAGAATAACTCTGATGGAACTGGAGAGGATCTGCAAGGAAGAATGGCAGAGGATCCCCAAATCCATGTGTGAAAAACGTGTTGCATCATTCCCAAGTAGACTCATGGCTGTACTAGTTCAAAAGGGTGCTTCTACTCAGTACTGAGCAAAGGGTTTGAATACTTATTACCTAGAGGAAGAGTGGAGAGGCACACAATCCAAGCTGCTTGAGATCTAGTGTGAAGTTTCCACAATGAGTGATGGTTTAGGAAGCCATGTCATCTCCTGGTGTAGGTTCACTGTGTTTTATCAAGACCAAAGTCAGTGCAGCCGTCTACCAGGAAATTTTAGAGAACTTCATGCTTTCCTCTGCCGCCAATCTTTTTTTTCTTTTTTCATTCTCCAGCAGGACTTGGCACCTGTCCACACTGCCAAAAGCACCAATACCTGGTTTAAAAACACCAGTATCACTGTGCTTGATTGGCTGGCAAACTCACCTGACCTTAACCCCATAGAGAATCTATGGGATATTGTCTAAGAGGAAGATGAGAGACACCAGATCCAACAATGCAGACGAGCTGTATGCTGCTATCAAAGCAACCTGGGCTTCCATAACACCTTAGCAGTGCCACAGGCTGATCGCCTCCATTCCACGCCGCACTGATGCAGTAATCGATGCAAATGGAGCCCCGACCAAGTATTGAGTGCATTTATTCAACATACATTTCAGTAGGCCAACATTTCGAATTTTGTAATCATTTTTGAAGCTGATGTTACAAAGTATTCTAATTTACTGAGATAATGATTTTTGTGTTATCATTGGCTGTAAGCCATAATCATCAACATTAACAGAAATGAACAATTTATTATTTTAAATGTCTTTTTTATTTATATAAATTTTTTTATGTTCATGGTTGCTGTCTGAAAGGTAATGCTATTAATACCTTTAATTATGCTAACTTTTGCTCTCTGTCTGAAAAATTGCTATTTTAATTAATATGCAAATGGGGCTTAAGTGCTCTGAATGTGTCAAAGCACTTCCTTAACTTCTGCCTCCCTTACTCTATGCTCTGCCTTCCTCTGACTGACAACTCACTTCGTCTGCCTGACTGATAGTTCACTAGCTTCACTACAGAGAAAGATGGGGCTAGGTTGAGGAATAGAGACCGAGAAATCCTCCATTCATAACCAGGTCAATAAAGTCTCATTTGCACATTATTAAAATAGCAATTTTTCAGAAGGAAAAATAGATTGCAGGAGTAAAGATGTAGATGATAGAGCAATGTCAAGCTGTTAGGGTACTTGGAATGAAGTATAAAGGGGCACGACTACCGTACATTATTACATACCACACCAAAATCCTATGAAGTACGACTGGTGTGATGTTGAAGTCATCTTCATGGAGTTGCTCACATTGTCTCCAAACCAATTTCTGGCCATCATTAAATCTAGGCCAAAAACGACTTATCGATGAAGAGGATAGTCCTCCGTTCCCGTCTCCATTGCTCCATTACAGCCTCAGGTCTCCATCTAGAGCCCACATGAGCAACACCATGGAGAAGTCTTCATGAGGGAATGTCACACTAGATGGAATTCCAGACGTATGGTAAAGGATGGTATGATATATGGTTAGAGCCCTCTGATCTTCTGTCCAGGTACACTAACAGCTTGGCGTTACATTGATTTGGTAGTAAAACCAGTGGTATGGCCATTTCTCCAAAGTGTCCCAGAACCTATTTTTCAACATGTCATTGCCAGACCACATGTTACTCATGCTTTTGTGAGCAGTCTGTGTGGCTACCATGGCCTGCCGCATCTCCAGACTTGTCTCCCTTTGAGCACATCTGGGATGCCATTGGTAATTTGCAAAGGGAGCTGCCAGCAGTGGATCTTGATGATTTGCATGCCTAAGGGCATTCTGCTTTGCAGAACATTCTTCAGACAGCCATTAATAACCTAATTTCTAGCTTGACAAGGCATGTAAGTGCTTGTATTTCTTTTTATTTTTTTTTTATTTTTTATAATTTGAATATCACTAACATACTAACATGTCTATCCATCCTGTGATTTCTATAATTTCATAACTTTTCCATCTAGGTGTTGTAATTTGAATTTTGAGGAATATATGATGAGTACATCAAAAATATAATCTAACAGTAAAATACTGTGACTAAGGAGTGAGGAAAAATGGGCTTGTCCTTATGCTTATGAAGAAGTCAATGTAAGCACTTGTGTCCTTACAGCAAGGCAAGGTCAAACTTTGGAAGTATGTTTATGAAGAAGTGTAAGCAATCCAGACACGCTCACACTAGTTAAGCATTTTTAAGATTAGATTATAACCTCTAACAAAAACAACGATATCAATGTAAATGGAATTACTACGGAAATATGGTTCATAGGCAAATACAATGCTCCAGTTAAGGAGTATTTCACAATAGTTCCAGATGACTGGGAAAAGGATAATTCATTGTAAGGGGATTAATCTAAGCTGCTAATTTGTATATTATGTGTACATACCTTGCCAAATACTCAGATATGAATATGTTATTACACAGCAAATATGTAAGGGAGAGCACAGGAGAGATCACGCAGATTCCACTGCTGCCACCAGTTTGTTAGAGGACACAACTCCGCTGCCTCCAATCGTCAGCACAATTACGCAGTTGACTGACGAGTTATGGATGAGGCTGCGGCTGTTTCCACTACTAGGTCAGCTATGGGGGAACTCAAAGTGAGTGTATGGTATACACACCTCTGATTCCAAAGCATTGAATTTATATATACAGTCATGGCTGAAAGTGTTGGCACCCTTGAAATTGTTCCAGAAAATGAAATATTTCTCCCAGAAAATTATTGCAATTAGATACATTTAGCTATACACTTGTTTATGTCCTTTGTGTGTATTTGAACAACACACAAAAACAGAGAAAAAAAGGCAAATTAGACATAATTTCACACATAAACCCCAAAATGGGCTGGTGAAAATTGTTGGCACCCTCAACTTAATATTAAGTTGCACACCCTTTGGAATAAATAACTACAATCCCACCAATCGTTCCTATAACCATCAACAAGCTTCTTACACCCCTCATATTTGATTGCAGATACTGTGTTCTTTTCTTTGTAGGCCTCACTCAGTTTTTTGTAAACAATGGAATGATGTGTTTTACCAAAAAGCTCTATCTTGTTCATATCTGTCCACAAGACACTTCCCAGAAGGATTTTGGCTTACTCATGTACATATTGGCAAACTGCAGTCTAACTTTTTGATGTCTCTGTGTCAGAAGTGGGGTACTCCTTGGTCTCCTGCGATAGCTGACACTAATGCGCCCTGAGCCTGTAGGGCAACTTTTAATTTCTTTCTGGTTGCTTATCCAGAATATGGACAATCCTGCATTGAAGCCTTCATCAATTTTTCTCTGCCGTCCACATCCAGGGAGAGTAGCTATAGTGCCATGGGTTGTAAACTACTTGATTATGTTGCACACCGTGGACAAAGGAACATCAAGATCTCTGGAGATGGACTTGTAACCTTGAGATTTTGATTCTCGTTTTGTCAGACAGTTCTTTTTCCTCTTTCTATTCTCCATACTTAATGTGGCACATACAGACAATTAATGCAAAGATTGAGTCAACTTCTCCCCTATTCATCTGGTTTAACCCCTTCCCGACCTGTGACACAGCGTATGCGTCATGAAAGTCGGTGCCAATCTGACCTGTGACGCATATTCTGTGTCACAGAATGATCGCGTCCCTGCAGATCGGGTGAAGGGGTTAACTCCCATTTTACCCGATCTGCAGAGACAGGGGGAGTGGTACTTCAGCCCAGGGGGGGTGGCTTCACCCCCCCGTGGCTACGATCGCTCTGATTGGCTGTTGAAAGTGAAACTGCCAATCAGAGCGATTTGTAATATTTCACCTATGAAAATGGTGAAATATTACAATCCAGCCATGGCCGATGCTGCAATAACATCTGCCATGGCTGGAGACCCCGATCTGCCCCCACCCCACCCCACCGAACGCCCCCCCAGTCGTCCTTTTTGCCCCGATCTCCGTTCCGCTCCCCTCCTCCCTCCTGTCGGCTCCCCCGGTCCTCCTGTCCGCTCCCCAGGTCCTCCGATCCCCCCCCCGTGTTCTGGTCCCACCCCCCCATACTTACCTAGCTCCGATGTCCCTCCCGGTGTCCGGCCGTCTGCTTCATGGGCGCCGCCATCTTGGAAAATGGCGGGCGCATACGCAGTGCGCCCGCCGAATCTGCCAGCCGGCAGATTCGTTCCTGCACGTTTTGGTCGCTGTGATAAGTTCTATCACAGCGATCAAAATAAAAAAAATAGTAAATAAATCACCCCCTTTATCACCCCCATAGGTAGGGACAATAATAAAATACAGAAAATATAATTATTTTTGTTTTTCCATTAGGGTTAGGGGTAGGGTTAGGGGTACGGTTAGGGGTAGGGTTAGGGGTAGGGTTGCACTTAGGGTTGCACTTAGGGTTGCACTTAGGGCTAGGGTTGCACTTAGGGTTGCACTTAGGGTTGCACTTAGGGCTAGGGTGGCACTTAGGGTTGCACTTAGGGTTGCACTTAGGGCTAGGGTTGCACTTAGGGTTGCACTTAGGGTTGCACTTAGGGCTAGGGTTGCACTTAGGGTTGCACTTAGGGTTGCACTTAGGGTTGCACTTAGGGCTAGGGTTGCACTTAGGGTTGCACATAGGGTTGCACTTAGGGTTGCACTTAGGGCAAGAGTTGCACTTAGGGCTAGGGTTGCACTTAGGGCTAGGGTTGCACTTAGGGCTAGGGTTGCACTTAGGGCTAGGGTTAGAATTAGGGTTAGAATTAGGGTTAGAATTAGGGTTAGGGTTGGAATTAGGGTTAGAATTAGGCTATGTGCACACGGTGCGGATTTGGCTGCGGATCCGCAGCGGATTGGTCGCTGCGGATTCGTATCAGTTTTCCATCACGTTTACAGTACCACGTAAACCTATGGAAAACCAAATCCGCTGTGCCCATGGTGCGGAAAATACAGCGCGGAAACGCTGCGTTGTATTTTCCGCAGCATGTCAATTCTTTGTGCAATTCCGCAGCGTTTTACACCTGCTCCATAATAGGAATCCGCAAGTGAAATCCACACAAAAAACACTGGAAATCCGCGGTAAATCCGCAGGTAAAGCGCAGTGCGTTTTACCTGCAGATTTTTCAAAAACTGCGGAAAAATCCACACAAATCCGCAACGTGAGCACATAGCCTTAGGGTTAGGGTTGGAATTAGGGGTAAGACTAGGGTTAGGGGTATGTTGGGGTTAGGGTTGTGGTTAGGGTTGGGATTAGAGTTAGGGGTGTGTTGGGGTTAGTGTTGGAGTTAGAATTGAGGGGTTTCCACTTTTTAGGCACATCAGGGGGTCTCCAAACGCGACACGGCGCCACCATTGATTCCAGCCAATCTTGCGTTGAAAAAGTAAAATGGTGCTCTCTCCCTTCCGAGCCCCGACGTGTGCCCAAACAGTGCTTTACCCCCACATATGGGGCACCAGCGTACTCAGGAGAAACTGATCAACAACTTTTGGGGTCCAATTTCTCCTGTAACCCTTGGGAAAATAAAAAATTGCGGGCTAAAAAATTATTTTTGAGGAAAGAAAAATGATTTTTTATTTTCACGGCTCTGCATTATAAACTTCTGTGAAGCACTTGGGGGTTCAAAGTGCTCACCACACATCTAGATAAGTTCCCTAGGGGGGTCTAGTTTCCAAAATGGGGTCACTGGTGGGGAGTTTCTACTGTTTAGGCACATCAGGGGCTCTGCAAACGCAACGTGATGCCCGCTGAGCATTCCATCAAAGTCTGCATTTCAAAACATCACTACTTCACTTCCGAGCTCCGGCATGTGCCCAAACAGTGGTTTACCCCCACATATGGGGTATCACCGTACTCAGGAGAAACTGGACAACAACTCTTGGGGTCAAATTTCTCCTGTTACCCTTGGGAAAATAAAAAAATCAGGGCTAAAAAAAATTTTTGGAGGAAAGAAAACGTATTTATTATTTTCACGGCTCTGCGTTATAAACTTCTGTGAAGCAGTTAGGGGTTCAAAGTGCTCACCACACATCTAGATAAGTTCCCTTGGGGGTTTAGTTTCCAAAATGGGGTCACTTGTGGGGGGTTTCTACTGTTTAGGCACATCAGGGGCTCTGCAAACGCAACGTGACGCCCGCAGAGCATTCCATCAAAGTCTGCATTTCAAAACATCACTACTTCACTTCCAAGCCCCGGCATGTGCCCAAACAGTGGTTTACCCCCACATATGGGGTATCAGCATACTCAGGAGAAACTGGACAACAACTCTTGGGGTCAAATTTCTCCTGTTACCCTTGGGAAAATAAAAAAATCAGGGCTAAAAAATTTTTTTTGAGAAAAGAAAAATTATTTTTTATTTTCATGGCTCTGCGTTATAAACTTCTGTGAAGCACTTGGGGGTTCAAAGTGCTCACCACACATCTAGATTAGTTCCTTGGGAGGTCTAGTTTCCAAAATGTGGTCACTTATGGGGAAGCTCCATTGTTTAGGCACACAGGGGCTCTCCAAACGCGACATGGTGTCCGCTAATGATTGGAGCTAATTTTCCATTCAAAAAGCCAAATGGCGTGCCTTCCCTTCCAAGCCCTGCCGTGCACCCAAACAGTGGTTTACCCCCACATATGGGGTATCATCGTACTCAGGACAAACTGGACAACAACATTTGGGGTCCAATTTCTCCTGTTAGCCTTGGGAAAATAAAAAATTCTGGGCTAAAAATCATTTTTGAGGAAAGAAAAATTATTTTTTATTTTCACGGCTCTGCGTTATAAACTTCTGTGAAGCACTTGTTGGTTTAAAGTGCTCACTATGCATCTAGATAAGTTCCTTGGGGGGTCTAGTTTCCAAAATGGGGTCACTTGTGGGGGAGCTCCAATGTTTAGGCACACAGGGGCTCTCCAAACGCGACATGGTGTCCGCTAACGATTGGAGCTACTTTTCCATTCAAAAAGTCAAATGGCGCGCCTTCCCTTCCGATCCTTGCCATGCGCCCAAACAGTGGTTTACCCCCACATATGAGGTATCGGCGTACTCAGGAGAAATTGCCCAACAAATTTTAGGATCCATTTTATCCTGTCGCCCATGTGAAAATTAAAAAATTGAGGCTAAAAGAATTTTTTTGTGAAAAAAAAGTACTTTTTCATTTTTACGGATCAATTTGTGAAGCACCTGGGGGTTTAAAGTGCTCACTATGCATCTAGATAAGTTCCTTGGGGCGTCTAGTTTCCAAAATGGGGTCACTTGTGGGGGAGCTCCAATGTTTAGGCACACGGGGGCTCTCCAAACGCGACATGGTGTCCGCTAAAGATTGGAGCCAATTTTTCATTCAAAAAGTCAAATGGCGCTCCTTCCCTTCCGAGTTCTGCCGTGCGCCCAAACAGTGGTTTACCCCCACATATGAGGTATCAGCGTACTCAGAACAAATTGGACAACAACTTTCATGGTCCAGTTTCTCCTTTTACCCTTGGGAAAATAAAAAAATTGTTGCTAAAAGATCATTTTTGTGACTAAAAAGTTAAATGTTCATTTTTTCCTTCCATGTTGCTTCTGCTGCTGTGAAACACCTGAAGGGTTAATAAACTTCTTGAATGTGGTTTTGAGCACCTTGAGGGGTGCAGTTTTTAGAATGGTGTCACTTTTGGGTATTTTCAGCCATATAGAACCCTCAAATTGACTTCAAATGTGAGGTGGTCCCTAAAAAAAATGGTTTTGTAAATTTTGTTGTAAAAATGAGAAATCACTGGTCAAATTTTAACCCTTATAACTTCCTAGCAAAAAAAAATGTTGTTTCCAAAATTGTGCTGATGTAAAGTAGACATGTGGGAAATGTTATTTATTAACTATATTGTGTCACATAACTCTTTGGTTTAACAGAATAAAAATTCAAAATGTGAAAATTGCAAAATTTTCAAAATTTTCGCCAAATTTCCATTTTTTTCACAAATAAACGCAGAAATTATCGACCTAAATTTACCACTAACATGAAGCCCAATATGTCACGAAAAAAACAATCTCAGAATCGCTAGGATCCGTTGAAGCGTTCCTGAGTTATTACCTCATAAAGGGACACTGGTCAGAATTGCAAAAAACGGCAAGGTCATTAAGGCCAAAATAGGCTGGGTCATGAAGGGGTTAAGGTGTGATTTTCATATTGCCCACGCATTTTAGTTGCCACAGTTCAGTTTGAACGAGCATCAAATTCTTGAAACAAAGTTATTTGCCCACAATTTTGAAAAGGTGCCCAAATTTTGCCCAGCCCATTTTTGGGGTTTTGTGTAAAATGATGTCAAATTTGTATTTTTTCTGTTTTATTTGTGTTGCTCAAATGCAAACAAAGGTAACAAACATGTGTATAACAAAACAATTGTAGTTGCAATAATTTTCTGAGAGAAATACTTAATTTTTTGGAACAATTTAAAGGATGCCAACACTTTTAGCCATGGCTGGATATACCCCAATATGATCACTGACAACTACACAATAACAAAAGGAACTACTAGCTGCCACCACCAATCGTTTATACAGGCCGATTGGACACCTGTTAAAGTTAGCGTATGACTTCAGGGATGCGGTTTACAGAGCAAGAATAATAGAATTATTACATTTTATATATTTAATCTGAAAAGGTAAGCAGTGTTTATAAAAAATACACAAAGATGTTATAACATGGGAACAAAACAATACAGTATAAACAATTACATAAAATAAAAGGGATACCAAAAGAAAAGTACTAGACCTGTGTCACGGAAATGGCTCAGAGCTTAGCAGAAGGAATCACTGCTTTTTAAGAAAACAGACAGAACCACAGCAAGTTGTGTCTTCCTGCAGTGTCAAATTACAAAAACCTAAATTCTGCTTTTTATTAGATCAAGGTTGTGTCCACATCCCTCCCCTGTGGGTCATATGGGGGCTGGTCAGCTGATGTTCTAGGTCTTTTTGAAGTTTGTGAGATCCCCCACTTTCAGAATATCTTCACCCCTGGAGGTCCCAGGCAAGAGATATGTTTTTGTCATGTTTCCTATCACAAGTTCACTGTTCTATAGAGATGAAACAATGCATAGATAGCATCATCCATTTTTCTTATATTAAGTTGCAGGTGTTCGGCCAGCCTTAAAGTGATGTGAGTGAATGCGTTATGTTTGTACTTTTGCTACAACTCATAAAATATATCTCCCATCAATATCAGATTGATGCAAACCCAGATATTCAATCTGAGATAATTCCTTTGAACAGAAGATACCCCAGTACTTCTCTCTGTGTAAATGATTCCAAGACTTGGCTGGTTCTCATCAGATCCCTTGTTGTAAATACCTGTTCACGACCAGAGATCCTACTTCAATGGAGTTTGAAGTGTCAGCTCTTTCTCACTTCCCAAATTATAACTAATCCAATATGTTCAATGTGATAGTGATATGTCCCCTCTCCAGAGATGTCTTTATGGTTTCCTTTGTAAAACAGGAGAATACTTAGACAACTATCATCAGTAAATTTCATAAGTCTAAAATGGGAAAAAGAACAATTTATTTCAAACAGGACCTGCACTCTTGTGAATTTCTGTGAAACATTTACATTTTTCGGCACAATTAGAAGCACTGTAACTAACCTCTTAGTATTTATTTTATTCCAAATACCATGAGGTTTGATACTAGAGATGAGTGGATCAATTTAAAGGACTCTGGTCCATCAGCCAAGTCAGTAGTCTTTGGCCGTTAGTTAGGAGGCTTATGAATCTCTTACGTTCCAAGATTCCCAAAGCAGCTTTTGGTTAGTTGTATCGGCATGTCATCATCTGTATGACACACGTAATTATGACATCACGCTTGCCAAGCATCTTGAAAGTTAAGAGTTTCGCTGAGCCTGCCGTCATGCCACCAGAAACTACTAACCTGGCTGATGGACCGGAGCCCCACGAATCAATCCAATCATCTCTACTAGCTTGTCTTATGATATGCGCTCACATATCATTTTTTTAGTGCCTGCTGAAAAAAGCTTTATTTTTTCAGTTGCAGCACAAAAACTAAGGTTTCCAAAATCTCATTCATACTCTGCATTTTTGAGCTGTTGGACATTTTTTTTTTTAAATCTACATCATATCAATTCTTTTAGCATTTTTTGCAGCATTTCGCCCACTTTAAGCAACTAAACAGTAACAAAACAAACAGTAAAAAATGTGTGTTTTGTATGTAGGCACTACTGTGCTGGTTAATTAACTGGTGTCCTTCAAGTTGATATGCCTGTCTCTACTTGGTACATATTGCGTGTGTGCCAACTGTCAGGTGCAAACACTCAGGGAGTATGCGCCCAACAGAGGTGATGGATGCCGAAAAATGGTCCACCATTATAACCTACTAGATGGTGGCACGATTCTAACGCATCGGGTATTCTAGAATATGTATGTAGTTAATTTATGAAGACTTAAAAATAATGCAATGAATACACAGGATTTTCCAGGTAAAATATATACATTATCAATGAAGCGGTTTTTAAATCCCGCGTCAGTCAGCGACAGGCGCAATCTGGCCGCGAATTGGCGGGGATTTAAACCACGTTTCGCTAATTGGTTGCGCCCAGCCGGCCGCGACCAATCAGTGAAGCGGTGTTTAAATCCCGCGCCAATGTCGCTGAATTGGTCGCGGCCAGTCAGCCGCAACCAATCAGCGACAGGCGCAGTCCGGCCGCTAATTGGCCTGGGATTTGAACCACGCTTTGCTGATTGGTTGCGCCCAGCCGGCCGTGACCAATCAGCGACACTGGCGTGGGATTTAACACAGTGCTCAACCAATCAGTGAAGCGGTGATTAAACCCGCGCCAATGTCGCTGATTGGTCGCAGCCAGGCGTGACCAATCAGTGAAGCGTGGTTCAAATCCCGTGCCAATTCGCGGCAGGACAGCGCCTGTCGCTGATTGGTCACGGCCGGGCGCGACCAATCAGTGAAGTGGTGTTTAAATCCTGCACCAATTCACGGCCGGACTGCACTGTGACTGCGCCTGTTGATTGGTCTCGGGCGGCTGGCGTGACCAATCAGCGACGCGGGATTTCCGTTACTGACAAACAGATGGAAATGGACCTTAGACGATTATATATAGATTGTAAAGATACTTATACCACGGGGTATTTGTTTAGTTACAGTAACCCATCCTAAACAGTTAAGCAAATGGTAAACGGTATGCAGACGTGTACCAGCCAGACGTTGGTTGGCATAACATTCTTTTTACCTCCTTCTTGTGACTAGCAGTCTATGGCAACATTGCAGTATATGTTGGGAAAGTGCACAGACGCAGTGCTCAACTAGTCTAAGATTATAGGGCATATTGGTCATAAAAAGCTCATGCTGCTCAGGACTGCCCTCTACTGGCCAAAGTAAAGGAGTGTTATAAAAGAGCAGACTTGGCCGGCTCACCTTTCACATGATTTTTCGCTTATACTAATTGCTACATTCATGGCCAGCCACATACTGACCCTAAAATATTCACTAACTGCTTTGAGTTTCATAGTAGAGCCACAGCGATCATACATGTCAGGACCTTGAGAGAAGGAAAGGTGCTGTGTAATAATGTACATCTGGCTCACATCTGCGGCATGGAGCGTTTTCTGTCAGATTCCAGAATACCCATATATAAATGACAGTAAGGATTCTGGATGTGATAATTTAGCATTTTTAAACAGCGCTTACATTTAGCTATGTTGACACCGATCATATTACAGACTGACATGCCTAAATCACAACACCAAGGAGCCGTCTCTCAGTGAAAAGACATTGCTACACTTCAATTTACAGCTGAAATTGCTTTGGCTCGTGAAGCAGAACTCTTCATTTATCTTGATTTTCCAAGGGACAACTGAAACCATTGCTATTGAATTCCCTGATTTCTTCACATAAGACTGGACACTTTGTGCTACTTTGTGCTGGATTTAATAGATTACAATAAAAAGCCAAAAGAGACACTTATGATTTGTCCTAGTGAATGTAAGTCTGCTTGTACACCAATTAAAGGTACCCAGTCAGCATGTATTATCTGGACAAGAATTGAATAGGGTAGATGGTTACACAGATTCCTTTAACTCAGTCTAACCCTATTATTTGTGTTGTGCAGCAGACAATATTTTTTACATAGTTACATAGGTTGAAAAAAGACCTAGGCCCAACAAGTTCAACTTTTCTCCACCAGTTGTACATTTGTCACTTATTTAACTATAACCCGCAATGTTATGTGTATTGAGGAAATCATCCAGCACTTCATTAAAAGCTGTTATAGTGTCTGCCATTACTATCTCTTGTGGTAGGGCATTCCACAGTCTGACTGCTCTAACTGTAAAGAGCCCTTTCCTGTGTAGTTTCTGGAATCACCTTTCTTCCACCCGTAATGAATTGCCCATGGTCCTTAGTATGGTCTTTGGAAGAATTAAGTCATGTCCCAGTCCTTTGAACTGGCCACATATATATTTACACATGAGATCTCCTCTGAGGCGTCTTTTTTCTAAGTAAGCAGCAAATTGGTCTTTTGTTGGAAAAAAAAAAAGGTAACCGGACAATGAACCGGGATCCCAATACTGAATAAATAAGTATAGCAATGTTGGGATTAAAACATAACTTTTAATATATACGTAGAGGTTAAAAGCAACTAGACACACAATATATAACAAGCCCGAAAACCAAACCAGGTGGTTAAAATTTAAGTTAGTTACTAGATATTAGCACTACAGCCAAAGGGCATTAAGAAGTCATAGAAATACCTCCTAGATTGCCTTTAAGGCCATATGAGGCCAATGTAGTTATCACTGTGTGGAAATGATTAGGTAACAAAATAGTAGGTAAATTAAATTCATCAAACAATGTAGCTGCTATACTAACCACCAATGGGTCAAGGGGACCATTTGCCCCTAAAATATGTGTACCCATCATTTCCCTATGTGGGAAACAATTGGTTAGTTTATCTAATCTGCACCAACCAGCATTCCACCAAATAAGACTCCTCTGTTGGCCTCAACAAGTGCATGTAGTAGAAGGGCTAAAGTGGATGCTGATGGGTCAGAATGAGACACAAATCAAAAGTTAGAAATATGCAGCTACTAAGAAACCATAAGGGAGTGTGCTAGTCCATTTTACATGCATGTATTCACTGAGTCATATACATAAAGAATGGAACTAACTCACTCAAGGTTAAATCTTAGTCTGTACTGTAAGGTATCAACCCTTTATAAAACCCGTCACGATGCAGAGCTGGTCCATAGCTCCATTAAGCATCCATTCTTATGAGCAGTATGGGGGATCCTGTCAGGACAAGAGACCACCTCCCAACGTGTTTCATCCCTCACTGGGACTCATCAGGGGATCCAGTAGTCTAGAAAGGAGGTCCGTACCTTCACCTCCTGAAGTCTTTTTTCTAAGCTAAACAAGCCCAACTTTTCCAACCTCTCGTCATGAGAGGCCTTCCATCACTTGTGATAATCTAGTTGCATGCCTTTGAACTGACTCTAACTTCTGAATATAGTTTTTAAAACATGGAGCTCAAAACTGGATCCCATATTCTAGATGTGGCCTCACAAGTGATTCATAAAGGGGTAATAATATGTTGGGATCGCAGGATTTTATCTCTCTTTTTATGCATCCTAAAATCTTGTTTGCTTTTGCAGCTGCTGCTTGACATTGAGTACTGCTGCTCAGCCTACGTTCAGTCATCTTATCAAGATCGTTTACAATATTTAAAGCACCACTCCAGCGCTGGAGTGGTGCTACTATTATATGTTCCCTGCCTCTAGTATTATACTTACCAGCTGCCGTCTTTATCTTTAATTGATGCTTTTCCGGTCAGTTTTCTGCAGACTGAGATCTGCAGATCGCTCCAGTATTTTCTGAGCAAGCTGGAAGTCACAGTGTTTATTAGAGCTCAATCAAATCCTGAAGAAGGTGCTTATAGACTTACATTGAGAGCTTGTGACCATTGTCTTTGACTTCCGGTCAGTTAGTCTTTAAGGTTACAAAATGACAGCATAGGATCAAAGCAGTGGCAGGAAGAGCTGAAGATGATGGCTGGTGAGTATAAGACTAGGGCCAGGGAACATAAATTAGTGGCATCACTCCTGTGGTGACATTAAAAAAAAAAGCTGGAGTGGTGCATTAACTACAGGGTTTTGGTAATCCTGTGCCCTCTACAGCCTAAAGCTGGCCATACACACTAGAGAGCTCTGTAGGTTGAATGATGTTTCAGATAATTGTTCAGCCGACAGCCATTACAGCTAACATTTCCATACAAGTTAGCACTTGTTTGGCCAAGAGCCCTTTTGTTCTCTATGAGTGAACCACTGACACGTTGGCTTGCGTTAGAACAATGCCATCGGAAATATGAAATCAGAAATGTGCTATCGACATCTATTCCATCTAACAGTCAGCTGACACCCCCTACACATTAGACCGTCCGGCGAAACTATCAATATTGCCAAGTTCTAAGTCTCATTTTTATGGGAGGTCTTAGTTTCAAGGAGTGGAGGCCAGAAAATAGAGATGACCCAGTGAGGTATTCCAAGATTGATGTGCTCTGCATTTTTTGTGAAGTTCACTTGAGTAGGAGCTATCCTATCAACATTACCAGTCAGCAGAAACCAGACAGTGGGCAGAGCTGTGGTGTTTTACACTCCCTGACAGAAGTGATGTCACTTATCCATGTTATGTAAATAAAAGCTTATAACCTGACGTTAAATTTATTCATTGGTTGTATAAATTATTCTTTTGAAAGCTGAAACCCTCCGAAATGTGGTTTAGGTTAAGAAAATAAATTGGCATCAATGCAGAAATATTGATCAGTTAATGGACACAGAATGGTCAGATTTTGGCAAGACAAAAGTTTTGTCGCCCACAGAAAGTAATGTGATATTCATACAAATAATTAACTTAAAATACAAATATATGTTGCATAACATTGGTGAATGAAGTTGTGGTGCTATTAGAGTCATATTTAATATTTTGTGTGACTTCCATGAGCTTGAAGGACTGCATCCATGCGGTTCAACAATGATTCATACAATTTATTAATGAAGTCATCAGGAATAGCAAAGAATGTAGCCTTACATGCCTCCCAGAGTTCATCTAGATTCTTTGGTTTTGTCTTCCAAGCTTCCTTTTTCATCCCACCATAAACATGCTCAATGATGTTCATGTCTGGTGACTGGGCTGGCCAGTCCTTGAGCACCTTGATCTTTTTTGCCTGGAGGAACTTTGTTGTAGAGATGGATGTATGAGATGGAGCACCATCCTGCTGCAGAATTTGACCCCTTTTATGATTTGGAATATAAGAGGTAGCTAATACTTCTTGATATTTTAGGCTATTGATATTGCCTTTCACCTTGCAAATGTTTCGCACACCCCCATACTGAATGTAACCCCAGACCATGATCTTTCCACCACCAAATTTAACTGTTTTCTGGATGTATTTTGGATCCATACGGGCTCCAGTAGGTCTCCTGCAGTATTTGCGGCGGCTGTGGTGTAATTCTACTGAAGATTCATCAGAGAAATCCACCTTCTGCCACTTTTCCAGCGTCCATCTGTTTAGCAGGCTGTGGGACTTTTCAAATGCCACACTTTTTTTTATTTGCTTTTTGTTTAGTGCTGGCTTCTGGGCACTGATTCGACCATGGAGGCCATTTCAAGACAGAATCCTATAAACTGTTCTAGTTGAGACAGGGACTTGAGGTGACCAGGCCTGTTGGAGCTCTGCTGCAGTGAAAGAGGGGTTTGCTTTGGATTTTCTAACCAACAAACGTTCCTCCTGAGCAGTTGTCTTGCGGGGTCTGACGGACCTGGGCTTGTCAAACACATCTCCAGTCTCTTCAAATCTTTATTTAATTCTTTGTACTTGACGCTGAGACACATTAAAGGTGCCAGTCACCTCTGCAGTGGATCTGGTCTTCAGCCTCTTGATAATCCAGGCTTTGGTCACAGGGTGGATTTTTGGCATGTTGTCAGAGCTCAAGTTTCAGTTGAAGTGAAGGTCTGGGGTGCTCGGTTTCTTTGTATACACACATTAATTAACCAATCATTTACTGAGCACAGGTGAGGATGTAAACTAGGATTGGATGCATTTTATGACCAGACGACAAAACTTTTGTCTTGCCAAAATATGACCATGATCAGTATTTCTACATTGATGCCAATTTATTTTTTTTAACCTAAACCACATTTTGGAGGGTTTCAGCTTTCAAAATAATAATTTATACAACCAATGGATGAATTTAACGTCAGAAGTTATGTCGCTTATCCATGTTATGTAAATAAAAGCTTATAACCTGTCAGGGAGTGTACTCTGTTCAATGTTTACATCCAGCCATGGCCGGAGCTGAGAACAGCTGATCGGTGGGCTTGCTGGATGTTGGACCTCCAATGATCTGTAATGATAGGTCACTGATAAAATTGTACTGGAAAACACATTGTTATTTCAACTGAATGGAGAATGCGATTCTACACAAACAAGACACAGTAATATAAGGTACTTTTCCTTCAAAATGACATGCACTTTGGTTTAATCCAGCATGTTCTAAATTATAATTTGAGAACAATTTAATAATCCAATCACACACTTAACAGCACACCTCATCTTTGGAAAAATATCACATGCTCAGCTGCCAACATCTTTCCCTGCTACCAATCATACTAATTAGAAGACATTTTCTTGACAGGCTCCCGTGGGCCAACAGTGGATACAAACAACGAGGGCTAATATTTCACGGTACATCTTTTCATTTTATGAATTGCTCTAGCGCCAGTCTTAGAAGTGCTGTACAACTTTAGTAAAATATGTCTAGGCTCTCTCAGACCAATTCACTTAATTAGAGGTAAGATACGGTAACAAATGGTTCATTCAGAAGAGTGGTGCTGTTTTCCGAAGAAAGCCGAGTGCTTCTAACCTCATGCAGTCATTTCCGTTTTATTGAGCTAGTTCACTTGGTGTAAGTATGCTAGATCATGATGTTAACTAGGTTATAGTAGTACATAGATTTTTAGAAAATCTGGTGACGTGTGACAGTCATTTAAACAGTTTTTGACCGCTTTTAGAAATCCTTGTGACAGTCATTGACTTTGAGATAGTTTAAGTTGGTTGCAGTTGTTTCGTGTTTAATTCCTTTATTTTTTTATGGAATTCCTACTCTAGAGATATTAGGAGCTGCCAAGTGTGGGCGCCATTGCGTTATATTAGGGTGCCAATCTCCGCGGTCAGGCAGGGACAGACAAGGGTGAGAGGATGGCTTTTCCCAGTCTGAACAGGGTTCTGTCAGGCTCAGGGATTTGTCTGCCTGATTTGTATGCTACCCCTGTGAATATGCTTTAGCAGTCATAACATCAGGTTTATTCACTGTTTGGATTCACTGACAGCACTGCAGTTCAATAATTAAATTGAACACAATGTAAGGTTGAACAACAATCTGTAAGTTGTTACTAAGGCTTCCGCAGAACTAAGAAATGAGCCAAAATATATGTGGGTATAAAGGCAATGTGTAGGTGCACGTTCACACTGTGCTGATTTAACTGACAGGACCTAAGATAAAAAATAAAATGAGAAAATGCCTTGTAGTAATAAAATAAATAGTAATAGTAAATGTAAATAGCATAGGATAGTTAGTTAACATTATTATAATCAAAAAAGCATAAAAGCCATCCAAGCGCAACAAGTTGTACCCAATCAGGATGGTCCCTAACTCTTGTATTTCACGTCACTATGTGTCTGCAGATGTCAAAATAGATGGGTGCAGAGCAGGACCCATACCCGACTGTTTAGACCCCTTCCCATGGAAAGCTATAGAAACAAAATGCCCAGCCCAAAAAGGGAGAACCACAACCCTGTTTGTACAAAGTACAAAAAAAAAGTGTAGGTGCACGTTCACACTGTGACCGTTTAAGAAACAGAACCTAAGATAAAAGCAAAATGAACAAATAACCTGTAGTAAGAAAATAAACTCTTTGGCTATTCTTTTCACTTTTAGGCTATGTGCACACGTTTAGGATTTTTCGCGGTTTTTCACTATAAAAACCGCGAAAAAATGCATACATTAAGCATCCTATTTATTTGAATGCAATCCGCAATTTTTGTGCACATGCTGCGTTTTTTTCTGCGGCGGAATCGCATTCCGGAAAAAAATGCAGCATGTTCATTCTTCACATAGGAATGCATTGATCCGCTTACTTTCTGCATGTGGCTATGCCCACCATGCGGGAAGTAAGGCTAGTTTCACACTAGCGTTAACTGCAATACATCGCAAATGCGTCGTTTTGCCGAAAATACGCATCCAGCAAAAGTTCTTGCTGGATACGTTTTTTCGTCATAGACTAACATTAGCGACGCATTTGCGACGGATTGTAAAACGTTGCGTCCGTTTTGCGACGCTTGGGCGTGTGGTAGCGGACCGTCGGGAGAAAAAAACGTTACATGTAACGTTTTTTGCTCCCGACGGTCCGCTTTTTCCGACCGCGCATGCGCGGCCGGAACTCCGCCCCCACCTCCCCGCACTTCCCCGCACATCACAATGGGGCAGCGGATGCGTGGGAAAAATGCATCCGCTGCCCCCGTTGTGCGGCGGAGACCACGCTAGCGTCGGGAACGGCGGCCCGACGCACAGCGACGGGTTGTTCCCGACGCTAGTGTGAAAGTAGCCTAAGCGGTTCATGTGCAGTTGGTACCCAGGGTGGAGGAGAGAAAACTCTCCACCAGGCCCTGGGAACCATATAATTGTTAAAGAAAAAAAAAAAAATAATTAAAATAATAAATTGTGATAGTCTCACCTTCCGGCGTCCCTCACAGCGTTCCCGCTCCTCGCGATGCTCCCGTTCCCAGTGATGCTTTGCAGCAATGACATGTGATGATGTGGATCTCGCGAGACCACTACGTTATCTGAGGTCATTGCCGCTAGGCATTATTTGGAACGGAAGCATCGCGAGGAGCGGGAAGATTGCTGGGGACCCTGGAAGGTAAGAATATCACGATTTATTATTTTTTTTATTATTTTTAACATTAGATCTTTTTACTATTGATGCTGCATAGGCAGCATCAATAGTAAAAAGTTGGTCACACTTGTCAAACCAACCTGTGACCAACCTGTGAATCAGTTTTCAAGCGATGCTACAGATCTCTTGGAAAACGCTAGCATTCTGCAAGCTAAAAACACTTGTAAAATGCTAGTGTTTAGGGGGAAAACGCATGCCAATTCCGCATGGGTTTTTCCCGTGGCAGGGAGTCCCGGAATTTCCGCGGCAATTCCGGACGTGTGCACATAGCCTTACAGATAATAAACAATTGAAATGGGAAAATGTATGTTTTTTTATTTAGTTGCATTATAATTCTGCACCTTAATAGTTGCCCGCTATGCAAAGCACATTCGTGTAAGAAAAAACCCCCTCACTTTCGCTTTCTTAAATATTCATATTTGGTCACCTTTTGGATTGACCAACAGCATTGCACTTGTACAATAATAAAATTATTATTCAAAAATACAAATTGCCTAACAATTGTGCAGTGGAAGAGTAAGCAGCACGTGGAAACATGGCAGTTCTTACTAAGGCTACTTTCACACTAGCGTTAACTGCAATACGTCGCAAATGCGTCGTTTTGCCGAAAATACGCATCCAGCAAAAGTTCTTGCTGGATACGTTTTTTCGTCATAGACTAACATTAGCGACGCATTTGCGACGCATTGCCAAACGGTGCGTCCGTTTTGCGACGCTTGGGCGTGTGGTAGCGGACCGTCGGGAGAAAAAAACGTTACATGTAACCTTTTTTGCGCCCGACGGTCCGCTTTTTCCGACCGCGCATGCGCGGCCGGAACTCCGCCCCCACCTCCCCGCACTTCCCCGCACCTCACAATGGGGCAGCGGATGCGTGGGAAAAATGCATCCGCTGCCCCCGTTGTGCGGCGGAGACCACGCTAGCGTCGGGAACCTCGGCCCGACGCACAGCGACGGGTTGTTCCCGACGCTAGTGTGAAAGTAGCCTTAGTCTTCTGTAGATTGACTTTGTGCAAGTCACTCAACTTAGCAGGTCCTAAAAGAGCCTAGGCCTTCACCTTTTAATGCCTATACAGGAATAAGGACTTACAAAAAGATCCCCCTGGTTGTGTCTACAGTGTAGCTTCTGGCCAGTGGAGTGAGCTGCCCGAGAAAGGCCGAGTAGCCTAATCAAAACCAGATAGGTCAGATTCAAGACAAAATGAGTTGTCATAGATGAAATCAAGAGGTAGCCAAGGTCAGTACCAGGAGGAAAGGTTAAAAGCAGAATCATGAGGCATGCAGAAGTTAAAGCCAGTCCAGAGGCAGCAAGAGGTATCAAAAAAGCAGGTTCAGGTATCAGAGAATCGGGAGTATCAGAGGATCAGCACAAACATATATCTGGCAACTCTGAAAAATAAGATAGGGTATGGGCAGCCCCATTGGTTAATTCAGAGAGCTGATTACACCTGCTGAGCTGCTGGACAGAACAAATACTCATTCTGCTCTTCTGGGGGGCACCAAGGTTCCAGACACATCAGTATCTCTGGCTGCAATTGGCAATGACATCTCCACGATTACCAGCACCACCTGATGAAAGAATACATCCATGCCTGGTGACAGAAGCAGACGACGGAGAAGTGGCTCCATCCAGGGGGACACGAATAGTGAATAGCATATGCCGTTAGATTAGTATGGAGCTGGCCATGGTGTTCAATTATTCAGTTCATAACCCAATCAGAATATTTGATATGCAACACTGCAAGTTACCCCTACTGGACATAAAAAACATGATTATAAAGAAGGCTTAAGATGACAGAAACAATGAATCTTTCAGCAGTGGTTTTATGTTCAGGAGATGATAGACAAGGAAAGATGCTTGGGTTGAAATGATGCTATTATTTGTGGTGTTTCCAGACAAGGTTTTTCGAAATTACCAGATCAAACTTATTACCTTTTCTTCAGTGATCAAACCTTATCACTGCGACATGGTGCAGCAACACTCCTGTCACACTATCAATAAATCTACTTTACTACTTTATGTAAAGAGGCCTTGCTACTAGGGATGAGTGGACCGGTGGAAGTCCGCGTTCTGGACCCAAACTTTATTTCAAAGTCCTGTTCAGGTACAAGAACAGTACTCAAACTTCTTCCAAAACCCACTTTTCCTGGCTGTCACTCAAGGTTCCGCTTATGTGACATATTTCCCTTACAAACGCTGCAAACCAATTTTCTAGCAAACGGATTGAATACATTTATTTCTCCCCTTTTGGGTGTGTTCGTATACCACTCATCACTTTACCAAAGCGATATATGATTAAGGACCCGGAGGGTCCGAAACGTCATTTGTTCATAACGCTTTATGATTGCATTTTGTACAGTGATGCTACGTTGTCTATGTACACAATAAATTGTTCATATGTTACATGATATTCCACTTGTGAGTGCGGTATAATTCTAAGCTACTACTATTTGGGACCTTTGTCCACTATACCAGCACCACCCATCTACCTTTCCAAAAAGAGTGCAGACCAATTATCTATATACACAGTAGCCTAGATTGGATTTTTCAATTCTTCTGTTGAGGTAAAAGGCTGGTGAATATGTCTGATATAAAGACATATATACTGTATATATATATATATATATATATATATATATATGAAATTTTTGCACTTCAGCTTTCCTGTATATGATGTGCAGTATATGCTTAACATTCCTTTGTATCTGCACCAACATGATGGTTATTTCGGATTGTACAGTTTCAATGTAACATGATTTAAAGCACCACTCCAGTGTTTTTTATATTGCACCACTGAAGTGATGTTTAAATATAATTCCCGTGCCCCCTGTATCACACTCACCTCCCGCTGCCTTCATCTTTTTCCAGCGTAGCTCCCGTCGGTCTCTGTCGAAAAGTGACCTGCTGGCTGCTCCAGTGTTTCATGGAGTGCTCCGGAGGTCACTTTTCAATACATCTCTATGAGAGTCTTGTTCTGGCTTTCATAGACTTGCATTGAGCTCTTGTGACATAGCTTCTGACTTCCAGCCATTTACAAGTTACGGGCACAAGTTGGCACCGTAGGACTGGATTGCCAACGGTAAAAGGTGAAGCTGCTGGAAGGTGAGTATAAGAACGGGGCAGAGGGCTTACATTTAGAGCGCCACTCCAGCACTAAAAAAACAACGCAAAAAATGCTGGAGTGGTGCTTTAAGCAACTGAACAAATTTAGTGCTGTTTAAAGGGAACCTGTCAGAAACATACAGAATATAGTGTGAGGCTGAAATGTAAGTGCATTGTCATACCCCAACGCACTTCCACACATATTCCTACATCCAGGACTTCAGACTTCAAAATGTGATTTTTTTTTTGCTGAAGGAGCATCACTTTGGGAGTCATCAAGGGATTAAGTTGCTTATCTTTTAAAGGGCTACACAGTCATATAAATTAGGGGTATAGAAATTTCTGATAGGTTCCATTTAATTGTAATTTATGTTCTGAATATTGCAGCCTTGTTTACTTATAATCAACCTTACATGGTACATGGAATATTTCTATAAGGATCTATGTAGATATGTATGGAAGAATGCATGCAAATCAATATTCCCTCTGCAACCAATGTTTAGGTGATAAGCCAAAACTATTAGGAAAATAAGAATTACCTTGTATACATTAGATAAAAGTCGGCCAAATTGGCAAGGTTCAGTGTGGTAAATCAAGTGATGTGTATGATGAAACCTGCTTTGCAGTCTGATAATTCCCCTGGATCAATTAAAATATGTTTTTTTAAGTAAATCATTATTCCCAATGCTATTGTTTTTTAAAAAACATCTGTTTTTTTTTTTTATAACAAATGTCATTGTATTAGTCGTAGCATTTTAAGGTATTTCAAAGTTTGACTACTCTAATACATATTTGCCAAATCTCACTGGAAATTCAAGAAGATTCCTGGAAGAGTTGACAATGGCAAATCGTTGGGTTTGCACTGAAAAATGGTGTAAATCAACAATTCAAGAAGTTCTAGAGGGAATCAAGTTCTAAAGGGAATGGGGGAACTCTTCTTGATACATACTTCCAGTTAGCAATTATGCTCTAATCATGAGGAACCTTTTCCTACTGAATTGAATAAACCATAAACCTCCACACATAAAGGATGCCCATGTTTTTTTTTTGTACAGCCTGTGGAATACATAGATCATGTGTCATGACTAGTGTTGAGCGATACTTTCCGATATCGGAAAGTATCGGTATCGGAAAGTATCGGCCGATACCGTCAAAATATCGGATCCAATCCGATACCGATACCCGATCCCAATGCAAGTCAATGGGACGAAAATATCGGAATTAAAATAAACCCTTTATAAACTTGTAGGTTCATTCTACATGAAGGAAAACAACTAAGAATAATGTAGGATGTATTGCGGGACGTGGCGGAGATATTAAAGGGACAGAGGTTTAGCCCAATGTAATAGAATAGCAGGATTTTTAATTTTTTTTTATGAAGTTCGGCGTTAGAAAGAATTTGACTATGTTATTTTTTTTTTTTTTTATGTCAGATATTGATGTTTCACTACTTCCACGCCCTTCACCTTCTTTTTTACTTCTCCCACGCTTTCTTCTTAATTATCCTCATCATCAGCTTCTTTGACATCAACTTCTTCACCTTATTCATCTTCTTCTTCATCTTCTACCTATTATTTTTTGGGTTACATTGTTCATATTCTTTTTATTTTACTATTATCTTCATCATATTCAACTTCTTCATCATATTCTTATTTGTGACAGGCATTCCCGTAGTTGTTATCTATAAAAGTTTGAAGATTACACCTTCCGTTCTGCCTGTCACAAACCAGTTACATTTGTCCGCGTTCAGTTTGGCCTGCAGCATCAGGCTTTATCCAGGGGCACCACGAGGAGGAACGGACTCACCCCCATACACTGCTTAGTCTTCTTCTGCTTATAATTTACATAATATTTTTTTGCTCTGATATTTTGTGTTATGCTTAATGTCCTTCTGCTCTTTGTTCTGCAGCCTCTTGTTCTTCTGCTTCTCGGTCTTCCAGGTCATCGTCGTCTCCAGGGTCGTCGTCTCCGGGGTCGTCGTCATCGGGGTGGTCTCCGGGGTCGTCGTCATCGGGGTGGTCTTCAGGGTCATCGTCTCCAGGGTCGTCGTCATCACGGTGGTTGTCGTCTCTGGTGTCGTCGTCATCTTAGGGGTGTTCTTCCGGGTCATCGTGTTTAGTCTCTTGAACTTGGAAATGTAGCAGAAGGTACAAGAAGGCTGAGAAAATGCCGAGAACCAGCTGATGGAACTGGAACTCGGATGGCTACCCGAAGGTCCAAGAGCCAATGGAACTACCGAGGACCAGCTGACGTTACTGGAACCCGGTTACTAAGCAGGAGGTACCCGTGCCTGAAAGCACTACCAAGGACCACCTGACGTTGGTGGAACTCGGATACCCAGAGGGAGGCACCTAAGCCAAAGGCTCTGCCCGGAACCAGCTGACGGTACTGGAACCAGGATGGGGAGCAGAAGGTACAAGAGCAAAAGACACTGCCGAGAACCAGCTGACGGTGCTGGAACCCGGATGGGTAGCCGAAGGTCCAAGAGCCAATGGAACTACCGAGGACCAGCTGACGTTACTGGAACCCGGTTACTAAGCAGGAGGTACCCGTGCCTGAAAGCACTACCAAGGACCACCTGACGTTGGTGGAACTCAGATACCCAGAGGGAGGCACCTAAGCCAAAGGCTCTGCCCGGAACCAGCTGACGGTACTGGAACCAGGATGGGGAGCAGAAGGTACAAGAGCAAGTGTCTGCGTGGCTTTTGCAGGACACGATGCCGGCTGCACAGCAGGGGAACAGCTGGCGGTGCTGGACCCCACTGACACATTGGCTGGTGTTTTTCTCTGTGCAGCTAGCACATCTGGGCCCCAACTGGCGGTGTGTTAGAGCCCAGGGACAGCAGGAGGAGGAGCAGGAGGAGGAGGAGCAGGGGGAGGGGAGTGTAGGCCGAAGCCTGCACTGGCGGCAGCTTTGGGTGTGTTGTGTCTGCGTGGCTTTTGCAGGACACGTTGCCGGCTACACAGCAGGGGAACAGCTGGCGGTGCTGGACCCCACTGACACATTGGCGAGGTGTTTGGCTCTGTGCAGCCAGCACTTCCGGACAGCAACTAGCGTTGTTGGAGCCCGGGCTCTGCAGGTGGAGCAGAGTGTAGGCCGAAGCCTACTTGAACCGATTTCAAAGGTCACCTTTAACCCCCCCTCAGGGGTTAGAAAGTAGAAGAGCCACAGCTTATGCAGCAGTAGTGCTGCACAAGTCAAAGGTTGCTCTTTTAATTTTTCTCCTTGCACACGCTGAATGAAACACGTATAACATTTAGCCCTTTATACAGTCAAACTGTGTAATGGAGGCGAGAGTTCCCTTTGTAATGAGACGCAGCACAGGTGTCAAGAATCCCACCTTGGTGCTGGGTGCAGCCTCCCGAGCGTTGTTATTTGCTGTACAGGAGTCTGCGCTGTCGTGTTATCCCCTGGCCTAGCGCCGTTAGCGCTGCCCATCTTCTGGCATCATGTAATGTCGGCCGGTGCGGTTCGCGATGACCATGAATCCCAGCCCCGCAGTGTCTTAACATTGTTAAAACACTGCGGGGCTGGGATTCAGGGCCTGGCGCAGCACATATGTTGGCCTCTCACACTCGGGTCCTTACACCCGCTTCAGACTGTGCGGCGTCATCTGATCCCTTATCGCATGCCACGGCCATGAAGCCGCACAGTCCGAAGAAGGCGGAAGGAGAGGAGGGACAGGCGAACTGATGCACTGATCCTGCCCATCAATCACACCCTCGCAGTCCCAATAAATAAGACAACGAGGGGCGTTGTGTGGGTCAGGGTGGCCGCAGAGGCGCAGGCAGCCAAACAATGATGCCAGAAGACGGGCAGCGCTACCAAGGGGGTTGCAGCGTGTCATTACAAAGGAAAGTCACACCACCGGGACGGTTAAATGGTCACACAGAGGACACATTGCAGACGTGTTTTCAGTTCCACATGTGCGAGGAGAATACGTTTCTGAGCCACCTTGCACACATGCAGCATTACCGCTGTACAAGGTGGCTGGATAACGTAAAAACGCCTGGGGGAGGGGGGACAGGTTCCCTTCAATTTCAGTTCTTGTGTCTGCGTGGCTTTTGCAGGACACGTTGCCGGCTGCACAGCAGGGGAACAGCTGGCGGTGCTGGACCCCACTGACACATTGGCTGGTGTTTTTCTCTGTGCAGCTAGCACATCTGGGCAAAAACTGGCGGTGTGTTAGAGCCCAGGGACAGCAGGAGGAGGAGCAGGAGGAGGAGGAGCAGGGGGAGGGGAGTGTAGGCCGAAGCCTGCACAGGCGGCAGCTTTGGGTGTGTTGTGTCTGCGTGGCTTTTGCAGGACACGTTGCCGGCTACACAGCAGGGGAACAGCTGGCGGTGCTGGACCCCACTGACACATTGGCGAGGTGTTTGGCTCTGTGCAGCCAGCACTTCCGGACAGCAACTAGCGTTGTTGGAGCCCGGGCTCTGCAGGTGGAGCAGAGTGTAGGCCGAAGCCTACTTGAACCGATTTCAAAGGTCACCTTTAACCCCCCCTCAGGGGTTAGAAAGTAGAAGAGCCACAGCTTATGCAGCAGTAGTGCTGCACAAGTCAAAGGTTGCTCTTTTAATTTTTCTCCTTGCACACGCTGAATGAAACACGTATAACATTTAGCCCTTTATACAGTCAAACTGTGTAATGGAGGCGCGAGTTCCCTTTGTAATGAGACGCAGCACAGGTGTCAAGAATCCCACCTTGGTGCTGGGTGCAGCCTCCCGAGCGTTGTTATTTGCTGTACAGGAGTCTGCGCTGTCGTGTTATCCCCTGGCCTAGCGCCGTTAGCGCTGCCCATCTTCTGGCATCATGTAATGTCGGCCGGTGCGGTTCGCGATGACCATGAATCCCAGCCCCGCAGTGTCTTAACATTGTTAAAACACTGCGGGGCTGGGATTCAGGGCCTGGCGCAGCACATATGTTGGCCTCTCACACTCGGGTCCTTACACCCGCTTCAGACTGTGCGGCGTCATCTGATCCCTTATCGCATGCCACGGCCATGAAGCCGCACAGTCCGAAGAAGGCGGAAGGAGAGGAGGGACAGGCGAACTGATGCACTGATCCTGCCCATCAATCACACCCTCGCAGTCCCAATAAATAAGACACCGAGGGGCGTTGTGCGGGTCAGGGCGGCCGCAGAGGCGCAGCCAGCCAAACAATGATGCCAGAAGACGGGCAGCGCTACCAAGGGGGTTGCAGCGTGTCATTACAAAGGAAAGTCACACCACCGGGACGGTTAAATGGTCACACAGAGGACACATTGCGGACGTGTTTTCAGTTCCACATGTGCGAGGAGAATACGTTTCTGAGCCACCTTGCACACATGCAGCATTACCGCTGTACAAGGTGGCTGGATAACGTAAAAACGCCTGGGGGAGGGGGGACAGGTTCCCTTCAATTTCAGTTCTTGTGTCTGCGTGGCTTTTGCAGGACACGTTGCCGGCTGCACAGCAGGGGAACAGCTGGCGGTGCTGGACCCCACTGACACATTGGCTGGTGTTTTTCTCTGTGCAGCTAGCACATCTGGGCCCCAACTGGCGGTGTGTTAGAGCCCAGGGACAGCAGGAGGAGGAGCAGGAGGAGGAGGAGCAGGGGGAGGGGAGTGTAGGCCGAAGCCTGCACAGGCGGCAGCTTTGGGTGTGTTGTGTCTGCGTGGCTTTTGCAGGACACGTTGCCGGCTACACAGCAGGGGAACAGCTGGCGGTGCTGGACCCCACTGACACATTGGCGAGGTGTTTGGCTCTGTGCAGCCAGCACTTCCGGACAGCAACTAGCGTTGTTGGAGCCCGGGCTCTGCAGGTGGAGCAGAGTGTAGGCCGAAGCCTAATTGAACCGATTTCAAAAGTCACCTTTAACCCCCCCTCAGGGGTTAGAAAGTAGAAGAGCCACAGCTTATGCAGCAGTAGTGCTGCACAAGTCAAAGGTTGCTCTTTTAATTTTTCTCCTTGCACACGCTGAATGAAACACGTATAACATTTAGCCCTTTATACAGTCAAACTGTGTAATAGAGGCGAGAGTTCCCTTTGTAATGAGACGCAGCACAGGTGTCAAGAATCCCACCTTGGTGCTGGGTGCAGCCTCCCGAGCGTTGTTATTTGCTGTACAGGAGTCTGCGCTGTCGTGTTATCCCCTGGCCTAGCGCCGTTAGCGCTGCCCATGTTCTGGCATCATGTAATGTCGGCCGGTGCGGTTCGCGATGACCATGAATCCCAGCCCCGCAGTGTCTTAACATTGTTAAAACACTGCGGGGCTGGGATTCAGGGCCTGGCGCAGCACATATGTTCGCCTCTCACACTCGGGTCCTTACACCCGCTTCAGACTGTGCGGCGTCATCTGATCCCTTATCGCATGCCACGGCCATGAAGCCGCACAGTCCGAAGAAGGCGGAAGGAGAGGAGGGACAGGCGAACTGATGCACTGATCCTGCCCATCAATCACACCCTCGCAGTCCCAATAAATAAGACACCGAGGGGCGTTGTGTGGGTCAGGGCGGCCGCAGAAGCGCAGCCAGCCAAACAATGATGCCAGAAGACGGGCAGCGTTACCAAGGAGCTTGTTGCGTGTGTCAATACAAAGTCAAATCACACCTGAGGGACGTTTTAATGGTCACAGAGGACACATTTTAGACGTGTTCACTTCAACATGGGCAAGGAGAATAAGTTTCTGAGCCACCTTGAACACATGCAGCATTACTGCTGTTCAAGGTAGCTGTAAAACATAGAAACACCTGGGGGAGGGGGGACAGGTTCCCTTCAATTTCAGTTCTTGTGTCTGCGTGGCGGTCGCAGGACACGTTGCCGGCTACACAGCAGGGGAACAGCTGGCGGTGCTGGACCCCACTGACACATTGGCTGGTGTTTTTCTCTGTGCAGCTAGCACATCTGGGCAAAAACTGGCGGTGTTAGAGCCCAGGGTCAGCAGGAGGAGCAGGGGGAGCGGAGTGTAGGCCGAAGCCTGCACTCGAGCAAGTTGAAAGGAAACCTTTAACCCCCCCCCCCCCAGGCGTTTGTAGCTGAAAGAGCCATTGTGTACAGCACTAATGCTGGAAAAGGTAAACTTAGCTCTTTTAATTATGGTCCTTGTACATGCGGAACCTAACATTTATGAAATGTGTCCCCACACAGCGTTAAACCGTCCGGTAGGTGGAACTTTCCTTTGTCGTGTGACGCAGCACAGCCATCATTTTTACCCCCTTGTCGCCGTTCGCCCCCTCCTCAGCGTTGTTTGAATCTGTCCCGGAGCCTGCGCTGTTAGGTTAGCCCATGGCTATGCACACATGTTGCGCTGCCCGTCTTCTGACCTCATTTGGTGTCAGGCTGGCTGCGCCTGTGCGGGTGCGTTGGCCGAGATCCCGCCTCGCAGTGTCGTCTCATGTAATCCCACCGCGGGCCTGTGATCCGTGCCCGTGCGCAGTGCATATCCTCTCCTCTCACTCCCCTCCCTACGGCTTTTTCAGACTGTGCGGTGTCACGGCCGTGGCATGCTATTAGGGACCAGCTGACATCGCACAGTCTGAAGAAGCCGTAGGGAGGGGAGTGAGAGGAGAGGATATGCACTGCGCACGGGCACGGATCACAGGCCCGCGGTGGGATTACATTAGACGACACTGCGAGGCGGGATCTCGGCCAGCGCACCCGCACAGGCGCAGCCAGCCTGACACCAAATGAGGTCAGAAGACGGGCAGCGCAACATGTGTGCATGGCCAAGGGCTAACCTAACAGCGCAGGCTCCGGGACAGATTCAAACAACGCTGAGGAGGGGGTGCACGGCGCCAAGGGGGTAAAAATGATGGCTGTGCTGCGTCACACGACAAAGGAAAGTTCCACCTACCGGACGGTGTAACGCTGTGTGGGGACACATTTCATAAGTGTTTGGTTCAGCATGTGCAAGGAGCATCACGAAAAGAGGCACTTTTTCCCTTTGCATCATCATTACTGCTGCACAAGGTGGCTCCTTCAGTAACAAACGCCTGGGGGGGGGGGGGGGTCAGGTTCCCTTACATTTAACTTGTTGTGTCTGCGTGGCGGTCGCAGTACACGTTGCCGTATACACAGCAGGGGAACAGCTGGCGGTGCTGAACCCCACTAACACATTGGCGAGGTGTTTGGCTCTGTGCGTACAGCACTTCTGGACGGCAACTAGCGGTGTTGGAGCCCAGGGACACGTGGAGGAGGAGGAGGTTGGAGGAGGTAGGAGGAGGTAGGAGGGATTGCCACACACACAGCAGGGGAACAGCTGACGTTACTGAACCCCAATAACAGAGGAGGGACTGTTGACTGTGCGTACAGCACTTCTGGACGGCAACTGGCGGTGTTGGAGCCCAGGGACAGGTGGAGGAGGAGGAGGTTGGAGGAGGTAGGAGGGATTGCCACACACACAGCAGGGGAACAGCTGACGTTACTGAACCCCAATAACAGAGGAGCGACTGTTGACTGTGCGTACAGCACTTCTGGACGGCAACTGGCGGTGTTGGAGCCCAGGGACAGGTGGAGGAGGAGGAGGTTGGAGGAGGTAGGAGGAGGTAGGAGGGATTGCCACACACACAGCAGGGGAACAGCTGACGTTACTGAACCCCAATAACAGAGGAGGGACTGTTGACTGTGCGTACAGCACTTCTGGACGGCAACTGGCGGTGTTGGAGCCCAGGGACAGGTGGAGGAGGAGGAGGTTGGAGGAGGTAGGAGGAGGTAGGAGGGATTGCCACACACACAGCAGGGGAACAGCTGACGTTACTGAACCCCAATAACAGAGGAGGGACTGTTGACTGTGCGTACAGCACTTCTGGACGGCAACTGGCGGTGTTGGAGCCCAGGGACAGGTGGAGGAGGAGGAGGTTGGAGGAGGTAGGAGGGATTGCCACACACACAGCAGGGGAACAGCTGACGTTACTGAACCCCAATAACAGAGGAGCGACTGTTGACTGTGCGTACAGCACTTCTGGACGGCAACTGGCGGTGTTGGAGCCCAGGGACAGGTGGAGGAGGAGGAGGTTGGAGGAGGTAGGAGGAGGTAGGAGGGATTGCCACACACACAGCAGGGGAACAGCTGACGTTACTGAACCCCAATAACAGAGGAGGGACTGTTGACTGTGCGTACAGCACTTCTGGACGGCAACTGGCGGTGTTGGAGCCCAGGGACAGGTGGAGGAGGAGGAGGTTGGAGGAGGTAGGAGGAGGTAGGAGGGATTGCCACACACACAGCAGGGGAACAGCTGACGTTACTGAACCCCAATAACAGAGGAGGGACTGTTGACTGTGCGTACAGCACTTCTGGACGGCAACTGGCGGTGTTGGAGCCCAGGGACAGGTGGAGGAGGAGGAGGTTGGAGGAGGTAGGAGGAGGTAGGAGGGATTGCCACACACACAGCAGGGGAACAGCTGACGTTACTGAACCCCAATAACAGAGGAGGGACTGTTGACTGTGCGTACAGCACTTCTGGACGGCAACTGGCGGTGTTGGAGCCCAGGGACAGGTGGAGGAGGAGGAGGTTGGAGGAGGTAGGAGGAGGTAGGAGGGATTGCCACACACACAGCAGGGGAACAGCTGACGTTACTGAACCCCAATAACAGAGGAGGGACTGTTGACTGTGCGTACAGCACTTCTGGACGGCAACTGGCGGTGTTGGAGCCCAGGGACAGGTGGAGGAGGAGGAGGTTGGAGGAGGTAGGAGGGATTGCCACACACACAGCAGGGGAACAGCTGACGTTACTGAACCCCAATAACAGAGGAGGGACTGTTGACTGTGCGTACAGCACTTCTGGACGGCAACTGGCGGTGTTGGAGCCCAGGGACAGGTGGAGGAGGAGGAGGTTGGAGGAGGTAGGAGGAGGTAGGAGGGATTGCCACACACACAGCAGGGGAACAGCTGACGTTACTGAACCCCAATAACAGAGGAGGGACTGTTGACTGTGCGTACAGCACTTCTGGACGGCAACTGGCGGTGTTGGAGCCCAGGGACAGGTGGAGGAGGAGGAGGTTGGAGGAGGTAGGAGGGATTGCCACACACACAGCAGGGGAACAGCTGACGTTACTGAACCCCAATAACAGAGGAGGGACTGTTGACTGTGCGTACAGCACTTCTGGACGGCAACTGGCGGTGTTGGAGCCCAGGGACAGGTGGAGGAGGAGGAGGTTGGAGGAGGTAGGAGGGATTGCCACACACACAGCAGGGGAACAGCTGACGTTACTGAACCCCAATAACAGAGGAGGGACTGTTGACTGTGCGTACAGCACTTCTGGACGGCAACTGGCGGTGTTGGAGCCCAGGGACAGGTGGAGGAGGAGGAGGTTGGAGGAGGTAGGAGGGATTGCCACACACACAGCAGGGGAACAGCTGACGTTACTGAACCCCAATAACAGAGGAGGGACTGTTGACTGTGCGTACAGCACTTCTGGACGGCAACTGGCGGTGTTGGAGCCCAGGGACAGGTGGAGGAGGAGGAGGTTGGAGGAGGTAGGAGGAGGTAGGAGGGATTGCCACACACACAGCAGGGGAACAGCTGACGT
Source organism: Ranitomeya variabilis (assembly GCF_051348905.1). Lineage (NCBI taxonomy): Eukaryota > Metazoa > Chordata > Amphibia > Anura > Dendrobatidae > Ranitomeya > Ranitomeya variabilis. Next base: position 817,772,460 of record NC_135232.1, on the reverse strand, counting down.
TACTGAACCCCAATAACAGAGGAGGGACTGTTGACTGTGCGTACAGCACTTCTGGACGGCAACTGGCGGTGTTGGAGCCCAGGGACAGGTGGAGGAGGAGGAGGTTGGAGGAGGTAGGAGGAGGTAGGAGGGATTGCCACACACACAGCAGGGGAACAGCTGACGTTACTGAACCCCAATAACAGAGGAGGGACTGTTGACTGTGCGTACAGCACTTCTGGACGGCAACTGGCGGTGTTGGAGCCCAGGGACAGGTGGAGGAGGAGGAGGTTGGAGGAGGTAGGAGGGATTGCCACACACACAGCAGGGGAACAGCTGACGTTACTGAACCCCAATAACAGAGGAGCGACTGTTGGGACTGTGCGTACAGCACTTCTGGACGGCAACTGGCGGTGTTGGAGCCCAGGGACAGGTGGAGGAGGAGGAGGTTGGAGGAGGTAGGAGGGATTGCCACACACACAGCAGGGGAACAGCTGACGTTACTGAACCCCAATAACAGAGGAGGGACTGTTGACTGTGCGTACAGCACTTCTGGACGGCAACTGGCGGTGTTGGAGCCCAGGGACAGGTGGAGGAGGAGGAGGTTGGAGGAGGTAGGAGGGATTGCCACACACACAGCAGGGGAACAGCTGACGTTACTGAACCCCAATAACAGAGGAGCGACTGTTGGGACTGTGCGTACAGCACTACCAGGCAACAACTAGCGGTGTTGGAGCCCAGGGACAGGTGGAAAAGCAGAGGAACACAATGTAGGCCGAAGCCTGAGAAAGTCGAAAGGGAACCTTTAACCCCCCCCCAAGGCGTTTGTAGCTGAAAGAGCCAGCTTGTGCAGCACAAAAGATGCAAAAGGAAAAGGTGGCTCTTTTCATCATGCTCCTTGCAAACACAGAACTAAACACTTATAAAATGTGTCCCCTGCAACCGTAAAACCGTCCCGGAGGTGGGACTTTCCTTCGTAATGTGACGCAGCCCAGCCGTCATTCCTACCCCCCCGGCGCCGCGCACCGGCTCCTCAGCGTTGTTTTATTCCGTCCAGGAGCCTGCGCTGTTATGTTATCCCGTGGCCAGGCACACTTAGCGCTGCCCGTCTTCTGGCATCATTTGGTGTCTGGATGGCTGCGCCTGTGCGGCCGCGCTGGCAGAGAGCCCGCCTCGCAGTGTCTTCTGATTTAATCCCACTGGGGGCCTGGGATCCATGGACATGCGCAGTGCATATCTGAACCTCCACCTCTCACTCATCTCCCTATGGCTTCTTCAGACTGTGCGGTGTCACGGCCGTGGCATGCTGTTAGGGACCAGCTGACACCGAACAGTCTGAAGAAGCCATAGGGAAATGAGTGAGAGGTGGAGGTTCAGATATGCACTGCGCATGTCCATGGATCCCAGGCCCCCAGTGGGATTAAATCAGAAGACACTGCGAGGCGGGCTCTCTGCCAGCGCGGCCGCACAGGCACAGCCATCCAGACACCAAATGATGCCAGAAGACGGGCAGCGCTAAGTGTGCCTGGCCACGGGATAACATAACAGCGCAGGCTCCTGGACGGAATAAAACAACGCTGAGGAGCCGGTGCGCGGCGCCGGGGGGGTAGGAATGACGGCTGGGCTGCGTCACATTACGAAGGAAAGTCCCACCTCCGGGACGGTTTTACGGTATCAGTGGACACATTTTATAAGTGTTAAGTTCTGCGTGTGCAAGGAGCTAAACAAAAATAGCTACCTTTTCCTTGGGCAGCATTACTGCTGCACAAGGTGGCTCTTTCAGTAACAAACGCCTTGGGGGGGGGGGGACAGATTCCCTTACATTTCAGTTGTTGTGTCAGCGTGGCGGTCGCATGACACATTGCCGGCTACACAGCTGGGGATCAGCTGACGTTACTGAAACCCAATAACACTGGGTCGTATGTTTTGACTGTGCAGACGGCACGTCTGAGCCTCAACTGGCGGTGTTGGAGCCCAGGAATTTAAGTTCAGGTGGTAGAAAGATGAACACAACAGGAGACCTGGATAACGTATACAGTGACCTAATTATTCAATCAGGAGGAGGAGTGGCAAATTCCGGCGAGATCCAGGCCTTGTTCATTTTCAGGAAAGTAAGCCGGTCAACGTTATCGGAGGATAGTCGCATGCGACGGTCAGTTAGTACACCACCTGCAGCACTAAAGACACGTTCCGATAATACACTGGCCGCAGGGCAAGACAGCACCTCCAATGCATACTGGCTTAGCTCTGGCCATGTATCCAGCTTTGAGACCCAAAACTTGAAAGGGGAAGAGCCGTCTGGGAGTACAGCAAGAGGGCAAGACATGTAGTCTGTCACCATCTGACGGAACCGTTGCCTCCTGCTGACTGGAGCCGTCTGTGATGGTGTAGACTTTTGTGGCGGGCACAGAAAACTGTGCCACAGTTCGGCCATACTGGTCTTGCCTTGGGCAGAGGCACTGCTTCTGCTCCCTCTTTGTGCAGAGCCTCCACCACGGCCTGGACGCACTGAGCTGCTTTGGAATGCACTAGCAGCACTTCTCTCAGTTGGAATGGAGAAGATGATGGAATTGACCAGTGTGTCTTGGTACTCCCGCATTTTTCGCTCCCGGTTCAACGGTGTGATGAGGCTTTCTACGTTGTCCCGGTAGCGAGGATCGAGGAGGGTGAACACCCAATAATCAGACATGTTGAGAATGTGGGCGATGCGGCGGTCGTTTCTCAGGCACTGCAGCATGTAATCCACCATGTGCTGCAGACTGCCAACTGCCCAAGAAACGCTGTCCCCTGCTGGAGGCGTGATCTCTGCCCGCTCGTCATCACCCCACCCTCGCTGTACACACTGACTACTGGACAATTGTGTAACTCCCTCCTCTGGACGGATGTCTTCCTCCTCCATTGACTCCTCCTCATCCTCCTCACAAACGGTCCCCTGCCTACGCGTTTGTGAGGAACCACGTGGCGCTGACTGTCCAGAAGATGATGGAAATGGTGAATCCTCATCCTCCACCTCTTCCACAACATCATCCCTTAGCGCTTGCAGTGATTTTTCAAGCAGGCAGATAAGGGGGACAGTCATGCTGACTAGTGCATCATCTGCACTCGCCATCCGCGTGGAATAATCAAAGGGACGCAAAACCTGGCAGACGTCATTCATAGTGGCCCACTCTGTGGTTGTGAAGTCTGTACGGCGCTGACTGCGACTTTTTTGCGCCTGAAGCAGCTGGTACTCCATTACAGCTTGCTGCTGCTCACACAACCGCTCCAACATATGTAACGTGGAATTCCACCTGGTAGGTAGGTCACATATGATGCGATGTTCCGGCAGGCGGTGTCGGCGCTGCAGAGCCGCAATGCGCGCTTTTGCCGTGCTGGAACGCCGCAAGTGAGCACACTCTAGGCGGACCTTGTGCAGCAGTGCATCAAGATCCGGATAGTCCCTCAAAAAGCTCTGCACGACCAAATTGAGCACATGTGCCAGACATGGGATGTGAGTGAGGTTGCCGAGGCCCAGAGCTGCCACCAGATTTCGGCCATTATCACACACTACCATGCCTGGCTGGAGATTCGCTGGCACAAACCACACATCGCTCTCCTGCTTGATGGCATTCCAGAGCTCCTGCGCTGTGTGGCTACGATTACCCAAGAAAATTAATTTCAAGACGGCCTGTTGACGTTTGGCCACGGCTGTGCTCATGTCGGTCGTAACAGGTACACGTTCATCACGGGTCCATGTGGAGGTGGACTGTGACGGCTCCTGCAGCGATGATTCTGAGGAACTGGTGTAAGAGGAGGAGTCAATGCGTACAGAATGGATTCCTGCAATCCTTGGAGTGGGCAGGACACGTCCTGCGCCACTCGCACGGTCTGTACCCGGCTCAACGACATTAACCCAATGGGCAGTGAGGGAAAGGTATCGCCCCTGTCCATGTTGACTGGTCCACGCATCGGTGGTGAGGTGGACCTTGCTACTGACGGCGTTCAGTAGCGCGTGTTTTATGTGTCCCTCCACATGCTTCTGCAGGGCAGGGACGGCTTGCCTGCTGAAGTAAAAGCGGCTGGGCACATTGTACTGTGGGACTGCCAATGACATCAAGTCACGGAAGCTGTCAGTCTCCACCAGCCTGAATGACAGCATTTCCAGTGACAGAAGTTTGGCAATGCCTGCAGTCAGAGCCTGTGCTCGTGGGTGGTTTGACGAGAAAGGCCGCCTTTTCTCCCATGCCTGTACTACCGATGGCTGTAGACTGGGCTGGGAGTGTGTGGATGACTGGGAAAGTGGCGCTGCGGGTGGAATTACAGCGGGTCTCTGGACAACAGGGGCAGAGGTTCTTCCACGGCGATCCTGGGAGGACGCCGAACCAGCTGCGTGTGAGGTAGAGGAAGAGGCAACACGAGCTGAAGAGGTGGTAGCTGCCGCTGTTGGTTGGCCTACCTCTTCAGTGTGTTTTTCTAACTCCGCCGGGTGCCTGTTGCGCACATGTTTCCACATGTTGGAGGTATTGAGGTTGCTGACATTTTTCCCTCTTTTGACTTTTTGATGACACACGTTGCATCTGACATAGCAAATGTCATCTGCAACTGTGTCAAAAAAGGACCAGGCACTGCAAGTCTTGGGAGCGCCCTTTTTGGCTTTTGGAAGAGACATGCTCCTAACGGGTGCCAAAGCGGAGGCTGCAGGATCCGCAGTCTTCCCCCTCCCTCTCCCTCTTTGGGCCGTACGGGGAATCTCTTCCTCAGAGCTGCTCCCACCACCTTCCTGTCCCTCACGCCAAGATGGGTCGAGGACCTCATCATCTACACTACCCTCTGCCCCCAACTGCTCCTCCTGGGTAGTCTCAGCAGCAGAGCACGCACCAGTAAGTGGCACCTGAGTGTCATCATCAGCTGATGCGGCCTGCGATGTGGTGACCGGAGCCACTGGCCCACCCGCCTCTTCAGAGGAAGACAGAAAAAGCTGTTGGGCATCACTGCACCCTGCCTCTTCTTCCATTTCTCCAATGCTGCTTGGCTGGCCCCCTGTTTCCAAGCCAAGAGATTCAGAGAACAGAAGTAGAGACGGCTCCTGTCCTGGGCTCTCTGTCTGCCTGGGCAATTTGGCAGGTGGTGAAGAGACAGATGGCTGCTCTCCAGTGCTCTGTGTCTGAGAGGATGTGGCACTAATGGAAGTTGATGCATTAGCTGCCATCCATCCGACAACAGCTTCAATTTGTTCTTCACGCAGCAGCGGTGTACGGCGCTCGGACACAAAGCTTCGCATGAACGACTGTTGCCTGGTGAAAGTGGGTGCTGATGAGTCACCGGTGCCCGCAGCAGGCACAGAATCCCCACGTCCCCTCCCTGCTCCGCGCCCACGCCCACGCCCACGTGCCTTACTCACTGCCTTCTTCATCTTGGTTGACTGATAAAGATAAGCAGAAAAGTACTAACGGATTTGTGTGCTTATTCCTGAGCAACTCCTCCTAACAGGTATAAGAAGCACTAATTATCTAAAGTGTGGACTAGACTTTAATATGAGCTAATGTGGCCTACAGAAATGTAAAGTGGTGTAACTGGTGTGTTTGGTGAACTTTATTATTTATTTATTTTTTGGGGGCTGAACTGACAACAGATAGAGCTGCAGTCACACGGAGACCGTGCAGACAGACGTAAACGGCGCTACAAGGCCCAAAAACCCTCCTCTACTTTATCCTATGTAGTGTTTTTCCACAAATTAGCTGGAGACGGGTGGAAAGACACTAATAGGATTTTTTTGAATAAATTAGCAGCAGACTACACTATTTGGAAAAAAAAGAAAATTGATTTGGCGGTATGACGCAGTGAAAAACCCTGAGCTGGAGACAACCAGGCTATAGCTGCTCACAGATTACAGGGCGAGCTGCAGTCACACGGAGACCGTGCAGACAGCCGTAAACGGCGCTGCAAGGCCCAAAAACCCTCCTCTACTTTATCCTATGTAGTGTTTTTCCACAAATTAGCTGGAGACGGGTGGAAAGACACTAATAGGATTTTTTTAAATTAATTAGCAGCAGACTACACTACTTTGAAAAAAAAGAAAATTGATTTGGCGGTATGACGCAGTGAAAAACCCTGAGCTGGAGACAACCAGGCTACAGCTGCTCACAGATTACAGGGCGAGCTGCAGTCACACGGAGACCGTGCAGACGGCCGTAAACGGCGCTGCAAGGCCCAAAAACCCTCCTCTACTTTATCCTATGTAGTGTTTTTCCACAAATTAGCTGGAGACGGGTGGAAAGACACTAATAGGATTTTTTTGAATAAATTAGCAGCAGACTACACTATTTGGAAAAAAAAGAAAATTGATTTGGCGGTATGACGCAGTGAAAAACCCTGAGCTGGAGACAACCAGGCTATAGCTGCTCACAGATTACAGGGCGAGCTGCAGTCACACGGAGACCGTGCAGACAGCCGTAAACGGCGCTGCAAGGCCCAAAAACCCTCCTCTACTTTATCCTATGTAGTGTTTTTCCACAAATTAGCTGGAGACGGGTGGAAAGACACTAATAGGATTTTTTTAAATTAATTAGCAGCAGACTACACTACTTTGAAAAAAAAGAAAATTGATTTGGCGGTATGACGCAGTGAAAAACCCTGAGCTGGAGACAACCAGGCTATAGCTGCTCACAGATTACAGGGCGAGCTGCAGTCACACGGAGACCGTGCAGACAGCCGTAAACGGCGCTGCAAGGCCCAAAAACCCTCCTCTACTTTATCCTATATAGTGTTTTTCCACAAATTAGCTGGAGACGGGTGGAAAGACACTAATAGGATTTTTTTAAATTAATTAGCAGCAGACTACACTACTTTGAAAAAAAAGAAAATTGATTTGGCGGTATGACGCAGTGAAAAACCCTGAGCTGGAGACAACCAGGCTACAGCTGCTCACAGATTACAGGGCGAGCTGCAGTCACACGGAGACCGTGCAGACAGCCGTAAACGGCGCTGCAAGGCCCAAAAACCCTCCTCTACTTTATCCTATGTAGTGTTTTTCCACAAATTAGCTGGAGACGGGTGGAAAGACACTAATAGGATTTTTTTAAATTAATTAGCAGCAGACTACACTACTTTGAAAAAAAAGAAAATTGATTTGGCGGTATGACGCAGTGAAAAACCCTGAGCTGGAGACAACCAGGCTATAGCTGCTCACAGATTACAGGGCGAGCTGCAGTCACACGGAGACCGTGCAGACAGCCGTAAACGGCGCTGCAAGGCCCAAAAACCCTCCTCTACTTTATCCTATATAGTGTTTTTCCACAAATTAGCTGGAGACGGGTGGAAAGACACTAATAGGATTTTTTTAAATTAATTAGCAGCAGACTACACTACTTTGAAAAAAAAGAAAATTGATTTGGCGGTATGACGCAGTGAAAAACCCTGAGCTGGAGACAACCAGGCTACAGCTGCTCACAGATTACAGGGCGAGCTGCAGTCACACGGAGACCGTGCAGACAGCCGTAAACGGCGCTGCAAGGCCCAAAAACCCTCCTCTACTTTATCCTATGTAGTGTTTTTCCACAAATTAGCTGGAGACGGGTGGAAAGACACTAATAGGATTTTTTTAAATTAATTAGCAGCAGACTACACTACTTTGAAAAAAAAGAAAATTGATTTGGCGGTATGACGCAGTGAAAAACCCTGAGCTGGAGACAACCAGGCTACAGCTGCTCACAGATTACAGGGCGAGCTGCAGTCACACGGAGACCGTGCAGACGGCCGTAAACGGCGCTGCAAGGCCCAAAAACCCTCCTCTACTTTATCCTATGTAGTGTTTTTCCACAAATTAGCTGGAGACGGGTGGAAAGACACTAATAGGATTTTTTTGAATAAATTAGCAGCAGACTACACTACTTGGGAAAAAAAAAAAAAAAGGAACAGTATGAGGCAATGAACCACCCTCCCTGAACTGAATACAACCAACTATGGATGGCCTATGTGGCTGCACTCAGACTGGAGACTGGGCTGCACTCACACACACACACACACACACACAGACCCTGCAGATCGCTGTGAAAACAGCGCTACAAGGCAAAAGCAAGGTGAATAGTAGGTGAACACAGCGGTTGCTAAATTAGCCTTTGGAAAGCACAAAGAAGCAAATCGCTATCTCTAAACTGTCCCTCAGTCAGCAAACAGCGTCCTGTCACTAACTGAATTCACAGCAGAGTGATCGCAAAATGGCGCCAGCGACTTTTAAACTGCATCATGACATCATTACACCAGCCAATCACAGCCTTGCCAGTAGTTTCATGCCCTCCATGCTAAACAGGATGTGCCCACACTTGGAATCAATCTCATTGGCTGAATTTCTGCTTTTTGAATCTTAGAACTTCCGATTCCGGTATCCGATACGCGGCAAGTATCGGAATCCCGGTATCGGAATTCCGATACCGCAAGTATCGGCCGATACCCGATACTTGCGGTATCGGAATGCTCAACACTAGTCATGACTTTCTATTGGCTTTATACAGTCATGGCCGAAATTGTTCCAGAAAATGATGTATTTCTCCCAGAAAATTATTGCAATTACATGTTTTGTTATTCACTTGTTTATTTCCTTCATGTGTATTGGAACAACACTAAAAACAGAGGAAAAAAGGCAAATTTGACATAATTTCGCACTAAACCCCAAAAATGTTTGGCACTTTCCACAAATGTGGGTAAACAACTTTATTTCAAGCATGTGATGCTCGTTTAAAGTCGTCTGTGTCAAGTAACCAGTGTCAGACTGGGGTGCTAAGGGCCCACTAGTAACCAACTCCAGGGCCCCACTTTTCAGCTACTTGCAAATGTGACATTATCATCAATCACAAATGTATATAACAATGACCTGGGTAGATTGTTAAATGAATAAGATGCTGCCCTTGTTTATAAATAGTGATTTAAGTATATTGTACCAAGTACTTCTCGTATCAGATGGTGGTGATCCACTCTTTCACAGCAATCCCCTGGAGGATTCTCATGTTCTCCTGTGGGCCAGTCCAAGCCTGCAAGTAACAAATATGGGCAATATGAAATTCACACCTGAAACCAGATAAAACGGGGAGAAGTAGACTCAATCTTTGTATTGTATGTCTGTGTGTGATACACTGAGTATGGGAAAAAAGAGAAGAGGATTGTCTGAGGACTTGAGAACCAAAATTGTTGAAAAATATCAGCAATCTCAAGGTTACAAGTTCATCTTCAGAGATCCTGATGTTCCTATGTCCAATATCCGCAACATAATCGAAAAGTTTATAATTCATGGCACTGTAGTTAATCTCCCTAAATGTGGACGGCAGAGAAAAATTGATGAAAGGTTACAACGTAGTATAGTCTAGATGGTGGATAAGCAGACCCAATTAAGTTCCAAAGAAATTCCAGCTGTCCTGCAGGCTGACGGTGCATCAGTGTCAGCATGAACTAAATGTCAACATTTGAAAGAAGTGAAACGCTACAGCAGGAGACCCAGGAGGACCCCACTGCTGACACAGAGACATAAAAAGGTAGACTGCAGTTTGTCAAAATGTACATGAGTAAGCCAATATCCTTCTAGAGAACATCTCATGGACAGATGAGACCAAGATAGAGCTTTTTGGTAAAGTACACTTTTCTATTGTTTACCGAAAACAGAATGAGGCCTACAAAGGAAAGAACACCGCAACTATAGTTAAATATGGTGGAGATTCAAAGTTGTTTTGGGGTTATTTTGCTGTCTCTGGCACTGGGTGCCTTGACTATGTGCACAGTATCAGAAAATCTGAAGACTACCGAAGGATTTTGGGTTACAATGTAGTGCCCAGTGTAAGAAAACTGGGTCCGCGTCGTAGGTCATGGATGTTCCAGCAGGACAATGACCGGAAACATACTTTAAGAAGAGAAGAGTTCTAAAGTAGCCATCAATGAGTCCGGATCTAAATCCCATTGAACACCTGTGAGTCTTGGAGCAGTATGCAAATGAAGAGTTTTCCAAAATTTCAACTGAGAGGTGTAAGAAGCTTGTTGATGTTTATAGGAAGCGATTGATTGCATTTATTTATTCCAAAGTGAGTGCCACCAAATATTAAGTTGAGCACGCCAACAATTTTGTCCGGCCCATTTTGGGGGTTTAGTGCGAAATTATGTCCAAATAGCATTTTTTTTATCTGCTTTTTGTGTTGTTCCAATACATAAAAGAAATAAAGGTGTATAAAAAACACGTGTAATTGCAACAATTTTCTGCAAGAAATACTTCATTTTCTGGAACAATTTCAAGGGTGCCAGCACTTGCGGTCATGACTGTATATCTAATGTTATTAAGATCCCCTCTAAGGCTTTTTGAAGCATAAAATGTCTATGTCTTTTATTAAATAATTCCTTGATTTTATAAACCTAGTAGCTCAACCCTATATTCTTCCCACAATGTGAAGACTACAATGGTAATTTTTTTTTCATTCTAAAAATTATGTTATTGCCATTTCAGAATCAGTTATCAATGGAGAGCTTACTTCTAAGGGCTCCATTTATTAAAGCCTTCATGACAGAACTCTTCATAAAAGCTTTGAAAAGTCACAAAATCTTCACGCAAGAGCTGAGCCGAACTTTTTAAAATGTTTTATTTTTCACAGCAGTTTTTCCCAGCTTCGACAAAATGATCGGAGCTGGGGTAGTATGGGGACACGGTGGGGCGGGGACAACACAGCTTGTCTAATTCATGATGAGCTGTGGCATTACTTATCCTAGAAAGTTTACATGTACCTGAGTGGAGTGAGATTTCTTGTGTAGCGCACAGAGGCGCATGCCACTTGTCAGAATTGAGAGTCCTCAGTGGTTGATACCTTTTAATGGCTAACAAAAATTACAAAAGGAAAATGAGCTGATGTATATATTTAGCATAAAATACAAGGAAAGTGTGTCATCTTTAACCCCTTCATGACCAGAGGTATTTGTGTTTTTGTGTTTTCATATTTTGCTCCCCATCTTCCCAGAGCCACAAGTTTTTTATTTTTTTGGTCAAAATGGCCATGTGAGGACTTGTTTTTTTTGCGGGACAAGTTGTACTGTTAAAGCGACACCATTGGATTTAACATATCGTGTACTGGAAAACGGGGAAAAAAATCCAAGTGCGGTGAAATTGCAAAAAAAGCGCAATTCCACAGTTGCATGTATATATATATATATATATATATATATACATATATATATATATATTTTTTTTTTTACTATGTTCACTAAATGCTAATATTGCCATTATGATTCTCCAGGTCATTACAACTTCATAGACACCAAACATGTGTATGTTTTTTTTTAAGTGGTGGAAAAAAAAACCAAACTTTGGGAAAACAAATGGTGCCATTTTCCGAGACCTGTAGCGTCTCCATTTTTTGCGATCTGGGGCTGGGTGAGGGGTTTTTATTTGTGCACTTTTGATTGCCCATTATTGTATTTTATTGCAATGTAGCGGCGACCAAAAAACCTAATTCTGGCCTTTTGACATTTTTTCTCAGTACCCCATTTACTGATTTTTTTTTTTCTTTTTTTAAATTACTAGATCGGGCGATTCTGAACATGGAGATACTAAATATGTATATGTTTGATATTTTTAAACTGTTTTATTTTGAATGGGGCAAAAGGGGGTGATTTGAACTTTTATATTTTTTTATTTTTTTAAATTTTTTAAAGCATTTTTTTTACTTTTTGCATGCTTCAATAGTCTCCATGGAAGACTAGAAGCTGCAGTTGTCTGATCAGCTCTGCTACACACAGGCGATGGTCAGATGCCTGTGTGTAGTAGAAATGCTCACTTGCTATGAGCGCCGACCACCGGGCAGTGCTCATAGCAATCCGACTATGACAACCATAGAGGGCTGCTGAAGACCTGTGGTTGTCATGCCAACCCATCAGTGACCCACGATGACGTGACGGGGTCACTGATGGGCGGGATTTCCGGCGCCCTTACCGGAAGCGCAAGATTAACGCTGCTGTCAGAGATTGACAGCAGCATTTAACAGGTTAACAATGTAGCCATCTTGCTGGAGAAGAAAAAAATGATTTCCTCCTCCAAGATGGTGCCGCCAGCGCCTGTGCAATAGCAGCTATCAGATCTCTGGTATTCATTATGCAATCTAGGGGGCAGGTCAGTGAGGGATCAGTGACCAGTCAGCAGTCTGCATTATGAATACCTAATCAGAGCACCACATGCAGACCCCCCACAGGCCGCCCCAGAACATGAGCATATCATTAGCTCAAAACTGAAAATAAAGATTAAGAAACAACCATAAGATGGATTTCAGCAGCCAAGGTATCATTTTAATCAGTATACCAGTGCCGACCTGACACTGTATGTAGGTTACTGTGCACAATCCTGCTGACAGATTCCTTTTAATTGAAGCTCAAATAAGAGAAACGATAGCTACTTCATCCCTCACATATGGCAGCTGTTAATGGGTATTCCCACATTGGCAATATTTTTTTTTACAAAGTCCAGTATCTGCATGACAATTGTTAATTTACAGTACAAAATATAAAAACAACTATAGGCGCTGCACACAGTATATTTGCATTAGTAATTCTACTGCTGCAGATAAACGGACCTAACTACCAAAAGTGTCCGATATAGGATGGAAAAAATACCAACCATAAAGTATATAAATATATCTATCTGCGCTGTAGATCACAAAATAAAAATGATTAATAAAATTATCTGCATGTGTTATCCACCAAAAAGTATATCCACAACTGCCTAATCAAAAATATATTAATACATTTTCGGTGCTTTATATATAATATATAAAAGATTTGTTATTTACCGGATATTTCACACTGAAGTTCTCCTGGATCTGCCCGCAGCCTTCAGGTGTGTTCCAGTAAGAATCTTCTAGGTAAGTGCAGGCGATGGTATTAAAACCAATTCCTTTCCAAGGTGTATATGAGGAGAAGGTGGAGAGCTGTCCCAGCCGGTAACAGTCCCCCCTTGACTCACCGATAATATTCCTGGGTATACAGCGTGAGCCTATGCTTCCACACGCTAGTTGCCGACAAGGTCCAGCAGAGCCGCAGGACCTCGTGTGACGTCACTTACACGTGATGTGACACGTGAACGGCTAACGGATTGCACTCGATACCAAAAAGTACCAAATTTTATTAATCATTTTTATTTTGTGATCTACAGCGCAGATAGATATATTTATATAATTTACAGTACAAGCCTAACATTAAGTTTCTTTCATGTGCCTTTCTTTCATCTACATCATCTCTTCTCCGGATCCATCTTCACAGAGTCAAATGGGCAGTCCTATTCTTATCTGATAAATCTACATTGCTCATCAGCTCACTACTTCTTCTCGGTGCTGTAGACCACTCCTTCTGCTCTCCTATGTGCTCTTGATAGTTATGGAACTCAATATGGGCAATTTTTCTTTATGTTGATTAGGTGACCATTAATAGTTTTGTCACGATTCCTCCACTCAGTGAGTGATTGCTATGCTGTCCAATGGAAACTGTGTCTTACTGAAGTGTCAGTGTTTTGATTGACAGCTTGGCTGTCCAATCCTGTGATGACCTTTCGCAGCTGTCAGTGCTTTGATTGACAGCTCAGTTGTCCAATCTGTAACTGGGAGGTGCGGGACTTTCTCCAGGTGTTTGGTGTTCTGGAGATTGCCCAAACTATTTAACTGAGCTGTCTGCCCCTGATCCCTGCCAGACGTAGTTTGTGCTTCCTGGTGAGTGTTAGCCTTAGGGTACTGTCACACTCTGCAACTTTCCAACGATCACGACCAGCGATACGACCTGGCCGTGATCGTTGGAAAGTCGTTGTGTGGTCGCTGGAGAGCTGTCACACAGACCGCTCTCCAGCGACCAACGATGCCGAGGTCCCGGGTAACCAGGGTAAACATCGGGTTACTAAGCGCAGGGCCGTGCTTAGTAACCCGATGTTTACCGTGGTTACCAGCGTAAAAGTAAAAAAAAAAAAACGTACATACTCACATTCCGGTGTCCTTCAGGTCCCTTGCCGTCTGCTTCCCGCTCTGACTGAGTGCCGCCGTAAAGTGAAAGCAGATCACAGCGGTGACGGCAAGGGACCTGAAGGACACCAGAATGTGAGTATGTACGTTTTTTTTTTTTACTTTTACGCTGGTAACCACGGTAAACATCGGGTTACTAAGCGCGGCCCTGCGCTTAGTAACCCGATGTTTACCCTGGTTACAAGCGAACGCATCGCTGATCCAGCGATGAAATAAAGTTCCAAACGATCTGCTACGACGTACGATTCTCAGCGGGGTCCCTGATCGCAGTAGCGTATCAGACACTGCGATATCGTATGGATATCGCTGGAACGTCACGGATCGTACCGTCGTAGCGTGCCACTGTGTGACAGTACCCTTATTCTGTTGTTCTGAGTCCTAATCTTCTGTTGCCTGACACTTTGGACTGTGTTCTGACTGTCCCTTTGTCTTGTCCTTTGGCTTTGATCTGCTATCTCTTGTTATTGACACTGGACTGAGACCTGACTTAGGGTACCGTCACACAGTACCATTTTAATCGCTACGACGGCACGATCCGTGACGTCGCAGCGATCGTATGATTATCGCTCCAGCGTCGTAGACTGCGGTCACACGTTGCAATCACGGCGCTGGAGTGATGCCGAAGTCCCCGGGTAACCAGGGTAAACATCGGGTAACTAAGCGCAGGGCCGCGCTTAGTAACCCGATGTTTACCCTGGTTACTAGCGTTAAACGTAAAAAAAACAAACAGTACATACTTACATTCCGGTGTCTGTCCCCGGCGTCTCAGCTTCTCTCCACTGTGTAAGCGCCATAGCCGGAAAGCAGAGCGGTGACGTCAGACGTCACCGCTGTGCTCGCTTTCCGGCTGGCCGGCTCTCACACTGCAGAGAAGCTGAGACGCCGGAGGACAGACACCGGAATGTAAGTATGTACTGTTTGTTTTTTTTACGTTTACGCTTGTAACCAGGGTAAACATCGGGTTACTAAGCGCGGCCCTGCGCTTAGTTACCCGATGTTTACCCTGGTTACAAGCGAACACATCGCTGGATCGCTGTCACACACAACGATCCAGCGATGTCAGCGGGTGATCAAGCGACGAAAGAAAGTTCCAAACGATCTGCTACGACGTACGATTCTCAGCAGGGTCCCTGATCGCTGCTGCGTGTCAGACACTGCGATATCGTAACGATATCGCTAGAACGTCACGGATCGTACCGTCGTAGCGATCAAAATGGTACTGTGTGACGGTACCCTTACACCTTTGTCTTTTCCACTGGTTATCTACTGTGCTTTCTTGGTATTGACTCTGGAACGTCTCAATTTTCTGTCTCACGGTCTGTTTGTGAGTAGTGACTAGCATCACAAGTTTAGAATGTAGTGCCAATGACCAACTGTTGTACCAATATTGATTATTAGTTGCAAACTCCACATTTTATTGGTGGTTCATTAGGATCTTCAGAGCATGATCAACTCTTCCCTGAAAGCATAGAATAGCTACAACACGCCTTTCAGGGCAATGAGGATGCTGAGAGTCTGAGGGATGTTTTATTAGACAGGGTGATAGGTTCATTTGTTTTTCATTATTTAGACGGGGTCTTAGGTGCAAATGCAGCTTTTATCATTGGGATCTTATGCATAACATAGCTGAACTGTGTTACAACCCAGCTTTCAGAAGTTTTATTAGACAGATTATTGGTGTAATCTGAGCATGCCTGACCAACAGCATTAGAAGAGGATTGATCCTGTGGTAATAAAGGGTAAAGAAAGCCTTGAAGGATTGGGGTCATCATTAGCGGGGTAAGAGTTGCAAATCAATGCAGATTTTATAAAAGGTTGTGTTATTATTACACATTATTAATTCTGTAAATGCAGAATATTGGGGCCACATTATGATACTGGGAATAATTCTTTAAGAATCTGACAGCTTATGTGATTCTCTGACTCCATCTAATAAAAACACTACAACACACATGGCTGAGCTTACAGAAAAGACTGCAGATAGTAACTGTGATAAGTATTCAAGAACACAGACAAGCTTTCATTTTTCCTTGAAGGTATGCTTTAATGATGTGCCATTTTATTTATATGCAACAATTAGCACTGATCTTCTAAGTCTCGGATCTACATCCCTGGTGTCTTTCAGTACTTTTCAGAAACAAAATATAGTTAGGTCTTTACAATGTATGAGATTTCAGAAAAAAACGCCGTGATAAAAGCCATCAGCGCATGAAGGACTTCAGATACGTAATTGCTGATCAGACAATATTTTTTTTACATCAGCAAATTTGTTTGATAATACAATGCAAAAATTGTAGAGACTGCATTTTTATATTGTTAAAATTGGATATAGGATTGAACGATCAACTGAAAATCATTTTATCTTTAATCTAATGGAAAAGATTTTCAACATCCCCACAGTCACAAAGATAATGTAGTCACAGCTGGAGCAGTAGCAGTATCTTCTGTGCTTGCTTTTACACTTCCTAGGGCTTGGTTATGAGAGCAGTCCAGTGATTATATAGTTTTAATTATTAGTCCTTATATGTAGTCAGGAATGTGGACATTCACTGACAGCAATTAGAAATCTGAGGGAAATAGCTAAAAAAAAGTGCAATAGAAATCTCACTCATATTGTAGTTAGCTCCATTTTACTAAATTGGATAGACAGCAAGCCAAGATCTTAAAGGTTAAAGGGAAGTTGTCATCAAGTTTTTGCTATTCCATCTGAAAGCAGAGTAATGTAGGGACAGAAACTCTGATGCCAGTGATGTATCACTTACCGGGCTGTGTTATGATTGTTTATAAAATCCAAGGGCAGCATCCCGGCATCTCTGATTGCTGTGATTGGATAGTAACAGTACTTGCTAAATAAAATGTCCCAATTTGGGCTGAAAATATATAAGTTGTGTGAAAGCGACACTGGCTGCACACACAAATTCTGGGTGCATGAGGGAAAAGACACCCACATTGTTCCTCCTGAATGCCCCTCTCACCTAAACATAGCTGGGAAAATTGTGTGGGACCTGGTCCATCCCCTTTTAGATATGGGGTACAGCTTGTACTTGCAAAATTATTATTCAAGTGAATCTCGGTTCAGGGGTCTGTATGCCAAAAAAAGTGGCCTGTGGAACCATACTCCAGAATCAAAGAGCATTGCCCAAGACTTTAGTCACCCAAAAATTAAAGACAGGCAAAATTAAGTTGCTGTGTTATAAGGACATGCTGCTTGTCAAATTTTGTGACAAAAAAGATGTCATCATGTTGTCATCAATCCATGCTGACAGAAGCAGCTAAGTCTCTGTACGCGGTGCAAGTTCTACTGTCCGAAGCCTGTCTATATACAGAACTGCAATAAGTTTATGGGTGGCGTGGACCTTGCAGACCAGATGCTGCAGCCCTACAGCGCTGTTCGGAAGTCTTGCGTATGGTCTAAAAATCTTGGGGTAAAGCTTATCCTAGTGGCCCTGCACGTTTGTATTGTACTGAAAACTGGGCACCAAGGATCTTACCTTGAGCTTCAGGAATAAGTAATAAAACTATTCATATTTGGAGACCAAGGGAAGATGGGGGAGAAGTATCTAGCGAGGCCAGTAGAATAATCCTCGATTAGTATTTTCCCTCACAAATTCCACTGACAACCAAATAAAGCCAACCCCAAAAGAGATGATGAAAAAAGTATTCTCAGAGTGATACCAGAAGAAAATATATGTTTGCAAGCTTTCAGAGCACAGAGGCTCCTTCTTCAGGAAAGATTTCAAGTGAATTAATAAGAAAAAAGCAAAACATTTAAGATACTACAGATGGACATTTGTTCATGAGGTGGGATTTGATTTCCTTGGCTTATCTTTAGGAGGCATCACCGCCCCCACTTCATGAACAAATGTACTGCTGTAATCAATTTAACCATACACGGAACAGCATAAACACCCCCCCCAAAAAAAAAATTCCTGAATTGCTGCTTTTTTGTTCACTCTACCTCCCAAAAATCAGAATAGAAAGTGATCAAAAAATGTCATGTGCCCAAAAATGGTACCCAATAAAAACGTCAACTCGTCCCACAAAAACCAAGCCATGACATGACTCTGTGGGCCAAAATATGGAAAAATTATAGCTCTCTAACTATGGTGATGAAAAAACTAATTTTTTTACAATAAAAAGCATCTTTTAGTGTGTGACAGCAGCCAAACA
This sequence comes from Ranitomeya variabilis, assembly GCF_051348905.1. Lineage (NCBI taxonomy): Eukaryota > Metazoa > Chordata > Amphibia > Anura > Dendrobatidae > Ranitomeya > Ranitomeya variabilis. The sequence goes on along the minus strand of NC_135232.1, from coordinate 817,754,311 downwards.
TAAAAACCTGATATAAATCTAGTATCGCTGTAATCGCACAAACAGAAAGAATAAAATCGCCTAAAAAAACTATTTTTCACCTGCTGTTAATTTTTTCATTCTGCCTCCCAAAGATTGCAGTAAGGCTCATCGCACATTTATCCTGCGCTTTAGTTTGGGGCTAAAATATATTTTTTGGAAGGAAAATGTGATTTTATTATTTTCACGACTCAACATTATAAACCTCTGTGAAGTACCTGAGGGTTCAAGGTGCTCATCATACATCTAAATGTATTCCTTGAGGGGTCTCGATTCCAAAATGGGGTCACTTGTGGGGATTTTCCACTTGTTAAGCACATCAGGGGCTCTCCAAATGGGACATGACATCCACTAATGATTCCAGGAAATTTTTCATTCAATAAGTCAAATGACACTCCTTCTCTTCTGAGCCCTGCCGTGCGTCGAAACAGTAGTTTCTTCCACATATGGGGTATTGATGTACTCAGGAGAAATTGCACTACGAATTCTATGGTGCAATTTCTCCTGCTACCCTTAGGAAAATGCAAAATTTGGGGCTAAAAGCATATTTGTGGGGAAAAAAATTTTATTATTATTTTTAGGGCTCTACATTATAAATATCTGTGAAACACCCGAGAGTTCACTGTGCTCACCGCACATCAAAATCAGTTCTCTGAGGCGTCTAGTTTCCAAAATGGTGTCACTTGTTGGGGATTTTCACTTTTTAGGCACATCAGAGGCTCTCCAGATGTGACATGGCGTCCACCAATTGTTCCAGCAAATAATACATTAAAAAAAGTCAAATGGCACTCCTTCCCTTCCGTGCTCTGCAGTGCGCCCAAACAGTGGTTTTCTCCCTCATATTGGGTATCCGCATGCTCAGGAGAAATTACACGACACAATTTGGAGTCCATTTTTACCCTTGTAAAAAAAAATGGATCTGAAAGCAATTGTTTGTGAAAAAACTTTAATTTTTTTTTTTTTTTTAAGAGAAATCATGTGAAGTACCTAAAGGGTTAATGAACTTCTTGAATGTGGTCTTGAGCACCTTGAGTTTTTAGAACGGTGTCACTTTTAGGTATCATCTATCATATAGACCCCTCAAAGTGACTTCAAATGTGATGTGGTCCCTAAAAAACTGGTTTTGTAAATTTTGATGGAAAAATGAAAAATCGCTGGTCAAGTTTTAATCCTAATAACTACCTAACAAAAAAAAAGTTTTGGTTACGAAATTGTGCTGATGTAAAGTAGAGATGTGAGAAATGTTATTTATTAAGTATTTTGTGTGACATATCTCTGTGATTTTAGGGCATAAAAATTCAAATTTGGAAAATTGCAAAATTTTCCACATTTTCACCAAATTTCCATTTTTTCACAAATAATCACAAGCCATACCGAAGACATTTTACCACTTTCATGAAGTACAATATGTCACAAAAAACATTCTCAGAAACACTGGGATTTGTTGAAGCGTTCCAGAGTTATTACCTCATAAAGTGACAGTGGTCAGAATTGTAAAAATTGGCCCTGTCATTAATGTGCAAACCACCTTTGGGGGTAAAGGGGCTAATATTAAAATGAGCTTTTTACGTATCTAGCTCAAGTTACACAAAATATGATTCATTATAGTCAAAATATTCCCAGGACACTCAATTAGTTCCATATGTTATACGTTACAAGCTATAGATACATACAGTTTTGTTACATTAGCAACTGTCTGAATGCTATCATTGGTAGAGACCTGCATGTTATTTTCCTGATTTGGCATACCAATGTATTCATTTTAAGAAGCATCTGACTACTCTCTAGAACTCAAAAAACTTTGCGTGAAAATATAGAATGAATCATGGTTCTCCTAAAGTTCATTGTCCAGTCAGAAGGTTCCAAGCCCAGACTCCACTGTAGATGTAACTCCTGCACCCTCAGGAAATAGAGTTAAAATTATTTAATTCATTCCGAAAAATAGTGACAAAGGCAAATCAGATAGCTAAATATATTCAGTCAGCAGACCATCATCAGACCACTCATACATAAAACAAGAAAACAAGATAATAAAAATAGAATGAAATGTGTGCTAAATACAAGTAAATTGCAGCACATATAGTGATGCAGCACCATGCAATAATGTTAAAAAAAATCCTAATAATTACTTTAAAGGGAACCTGTCACCAGGAAAAAATGCAATGAGTGGACAGCTTTAAGCTTTACCATCTGAGAAAATAAAGAACCTCATGCACAACTACCACAAAAGACTTCAATCTGCCATTGATGCTAGAGGGGGCAATGCTTGGTATTAAGAAATGGGGTATGTGAACTTTTGATCAGGGTCATTTGTATGTTTTGGGTTGTCAATATGATTTACCAAGAGAAAATACAGTATTTTGACAATAAATGGCTTCACCCAACTACTAACCATGAGTGGAGAAAAAGTCTTGGTATTATCATTCATTCATTCATTCATTCAAGAATTCTGCCAGGGTATGTAAACTTTTGAGCACAACTGTACATATACATATAGTAAAAAAAAGAAACATACCAACCAAATCGTTGCCACTCCTTGGCACTGCTGACCATGGCCCTCACTAGTCTCCTCACTTCTTCTTCCAGTTGGGGACATCATGTGACCACTGCATCCAGTCAGAGTCACTAATTGGCTGCAGTGGTCATGTGCTGTCCACTACTAGATGAGAGATGGCAGTATCTGGTAAGGTATATACAGTATAGTATATGGCACTTGCATATATATGCACTGTATGTTTAACTGTTGAGGCGGGTATATGCATATATTTGTTTGCATGCTATAGTAGTCCATAAAAGAGGATTATGATAGTCCTTAATAATGACTAGTGTTGAGCGATACCGTCCGATACTTGAAAGTATCGGTATCGGAAAGTATCGGCCGATACCGGCAAAGTATCGGATCCAATCCGATACCGATACCCGATACCAATACAAGTCAATGGGACTCATGTATCGGACGGTATTCCTGATGGTTCTCAGGGTCTGAAGGAGAGGAAACTCTCCTTCAGGCCCTGGGAGCCATATTAATGTGTAAAAGAGAGAATTAAAATAAAAAATATTGCTATACTCACCTCTCCGACGCAGCCTGCACCTTACCGAGGGAAGCGGCAGCGTTCTTTGTTTAAAATTCGCGCTTTTCTTTCCTTACGTGAAGTCCCGGCTTTGTGATTGCGCCCATGTGACTGCGACGCAACCAATCACAGCAAGCCGTGACGTAATTTCAGGTCCTTAAGGATTTTAAAATTACGTCCCGGCTTTGTGATTGGTTGCGTCGCAGTCACATGGGCGACGCAACCAATCACAAGCCGTGACGTCACGGGAGGCTGGACACGCGCGCATTTTAAAATGCGCGCTTGTCCAGCCTCCCGTGACGTCACGGCTTGTGATTGGTTGCTTTGCGGTCAACCAATCACAAGCCGGGAGGCTGGACACGCGCGCATTTTAAAATGCGCGCTTGTCCAACCTCCCGTGACGTCCCGGCTTGTGATTGGTTGCTTTGCGGTCAACCAATCACAAGCCGGGAGGCTGGACACGCGCGCATTTTAAAATGCGCGCTTGTCCAACCTCCCGTGACGTCCCGGCTTGTGATTGGTTGCTTCGCGGTCAACCAATCACAAGCCGGGAGGCTGGACACGCGCACATTTTAAAATGCGCGCGTGTCCAGCCTCCCGTGACGTCACGGCTTGTGATTGGTTGCGTCGCCCATGTGACTGCGACGCAACCAATCACAAAGCCGGGACGTAATTTTAAAATCCTTAAGGACCTGAAATTACGTCACGGCTTGCTGTGATTGGTTGCGTCGCCCATGTGACTGCGACGCAACCAATCACAAAGCCGGGACTTCACGTAAGGAAAGAAAAGCGCGAATTTTAAACAAAGAACGCTGCCGCTTCCCTCGGTAAGGTGCAGGCTGCGTCGGAGAGGTGAGTATAGCAATATTTTTTATTTTAATTCTCTCTTTTACACATTTTTACATTAATGTTGTTTCGATACCGATACCCGATACCACAAAAGTATCGGATCTCGGTATCGGAATTCCGATACAGCAAATATCGGCCGATACCCGATACTTGCGGTATCGGAATGCTCAACACTAATAATGACAAAACTATTTTTTACTTTTCATTCAGATTTTTAGATATTCTTTGAGAATTGGAATGTCATACCATTGCTGTGGCAGGTGCGTCATTCACTTTGTATTGTAATTATCACGTGAACTACGGTTGTTTTACACTTTGCTCGAGGCAAACCTTTTAAATGGACAGTAATGTGCTAGAGATAGGTATTATGCGATTTACCGTAATTTAGAGAAATCGCTTTCCCTTTAAAAAGAAGTGATTCCACACTGGAGCATCACATTGCATTGATGGAAAGAATTTCTTATTTATAACTACAGAACGTAAGTTATTTGCGTTCCAGTATATATAGAGTATGTCATTAAAATAGTATAATTAATATTAGTTTTATATAGTTAATTAATAACTTGCAGAGAATGCTGTGGATTGCACATCCTCAGCGTGGGTTTTTATCATATCCGCCATGTCATCAATTATGTGTGCAGACCCCAGCAGGAGCAATGTACGCAGTGTAACACCACAAGGTCTGCTGGCCTAGATTATATTCAGTGCAGCATGTAAACACATATAGCAAATCTGTGATACATGGCAGCATTTGGAAATAGATATATATGGTATGATGTAACAAGGCCTGAACTTCTAACTCTGAACTATGTAGTTTAAAGGGAACCTGTCACCCCCAAAATCGAAGGTGAGCTAAGCCCACCAGCATCAGGGGCTTATCTACAGCATTCTGGAATGCTGTAGATAAGCCCCCGATGTATCCTGAAAGATGAGAAAAAGAGGTTAGATTGAACTCACCCAGGGGCGGTCCCGCTGCAGTGGGCATCGCGGTCCGGTCCCATCTTCTTACTATAACGTCCTCTTCTTGTCTTCACGCTGCGGCTCCTACGCAGGCGTACATTATCTGCCCTGTTGAGGGCAGAGCAAAGTACAGCAGTGCGCAGGCTTCGGGCCTCTCTGACCTTTCCCGACACCTGCGCACTGCAGTACTTTGCTCTGCCCTCAACAGGACAGACAAAGTACGCCTGTGCGGAGCTGCAGCGTGAATACAAGAAGAGGACGTCATCGTAAGAAGATGGGAGGCCCTGGACCGGACCGCGACGCCCATTGGCCTGGAACCGGACCAGGACCGCCCCTGGGTGAGTATAATCTAACCTATTTTTCTCCTCTTTCAGGATGCATCAGGGGCTTATCTACAGCATTCCAGAATACTGTAGATAAGGCCATGATGCTGGTGGGCTTAGCTCACCTTCGATTTTGGGGGTGACAGGTTCCCTTTAATGTGCCATTCTGGAAAAAATGAGCATATACATAATAGGCAGTTTCTGTTTAATGGGGGCCTGTAACCAGGTCAAGTTTTGTAGTTATTTTATTTCCGTCGTTTTTCTGAGAATTTCTTTTTTATTCTTTATTAACCCCTTAACCCCAGAGGTATTTTTGGTTTTGCGTTTTCGTTTTTCGCTCCTCTCCTTCCCAGAGCTATAACTTTTATATTTTTCCGTCAATATGGCCATGTGAGGGCTTGTTGAGGACGAGTTGTTCTTTTCAACGACACCATTGATTTTACCATGTCGTGTACTAGAAAACGGGAAAAAAATTCCAAGTGCAGTGAAATTGCAAAAAAAGTGCAATCCCACACTTGTTTTTTGTTTACATTTTTTACTAGGTTCACTAAATGCTAAAACTGACCAGCCGTTATGATTCTTCAGGTCATTACGAGTTCATAGACACCAAACATATATAGGTTCTTTTTTTCATCTAAGTAGTGAAAAAAAAATCCAAACTTTGTTAAAAAAAAACCAAAACTGTGCCATATTCCGATACCCGTAGCGTCTCCATTTTTCGTGATCTCAGGTTGGGTGAGGGATTATTTTTTGCGAGCTGTTGTTTTTAATGATACCATTTTGGTGCAGATAGGAGCTTTTTATCACCCGTTATTGCATTTAAGTGCAATGTCGCGGCAACAAAAAAACCTAATTCTGGAGTTTTTACTTTTTTTCTCGCTATGCCGTTTAGCGATCAGGTTAATCCTTTTTTTCATGGATAAATCGGGCGATTCTGAACGTGGTGATACCAAATATGTGTATGTTTGATTTTTTTTATTATTGTTTTATTTTGAATGGGGCGAAAAGGGGGTTGATTTGAACTTTTATAATTTTTTTCTATATTTTTAAAAACATTTTTTTTTGGCATGCTTCAATAGTCTCCATGGGTGGCTAGAAACTGCCACAACCCGATCGGCTCTGCTACATAGAGGCGATGATCAGATTGCCTATATGTAGCTGAATTACTTGCTATGAGCGCTGACAACTGGGCAGCGCTCACACCAAGCCAGCAGTGACAACCATAGAGGTCTCCAGTAGACCTCTGGTTGTCATGCCAATGAACTGGTGACCAGCAATAATGTAACAGGAGTGGGCGGATTTCCGGCCTTATGGCCGGAAGTGCTTGTTAAATGCCGCTGTCAGCGTTTAACAGTAGCATTTAATGGGTTAACAGCCACGGGTGGATCGCGATTCCACCCGCGGCTGTTCCGGGCACATGTCAGCAGTTAAAAACAGCTGGCATGTTGAAAGATGTTGACTCACCGCTGGAGCCCACATCAAAGGGAGGGGGTCCTACATCTGCGTAAATAAACGCCTGATGTCGGAAAGCGGTTAAAATCTGTCAAATAGTTACAGAGATTTTGGCATTTTTAAACAATGCACCCAATATGCTAAGTTTTGTTTCCTTTACCAAGAGGGCATTACTAGCAGGGTAAACATGCAGAGCAGCCTACAGACATGCCTACTGGAAAATCTATGAGCAATGCTCATTTGGTAAAGTCCTTAAAATTACCACAAAATAAAAAGGCCCTTAGCTCTAGAACTCTATAGCACCTTTTAAAAAAAATAAAAATATGCAATATTCAGAGGAGCAGAAAAACGAAAATAATATAAAAAACTTTTGACTTTTGACCAGATGACAAGTCCTTTTTAAAGCGAATCTGTCAGCAGGATATTGCTAAGTAAACTACAGGCACCGTCAAGTTGGCGCTGGGGTGAAGAAATACGTCTTGTGGTTCTTGTGCAATCAGTGTTAGATGTTTGCAGCTAATGAGATTCTCATGCTCCTGGGTAGGACTGTAGGCAGGATCTTATCTTCCTACTCTAAGCCAGAGAAACCAAGGAGGGATCTGCCCACAGGCCGCCCCGAAGCTCTAGCAGTCTGTCTCTATGATGAGGAACATGTTTGTTCCTCGGGGCGGCCTGTGGGCAGGTCTGTAGTTTACTTAGTAAAATCCTGCTGGCAGGTTCACTTTCAGGCAGCTATTCTTTATGTCCCAATACTGCAATTTTACCAAAAGCAAGCAACAATTTAAAACGAGTCTACAGAATTATGGAAATCTGCTCTAAAAAATGTGCCAATTATGGCTAAAATTCCCCCTTTGCATACCCTGCCCATGCTCGTCCGGCTGAGCATTGAAGTAATGCAGCTAGCTAGGCTGCAGCAGATGTATTCCCATTCCAGTCCTACTAGCACCCTTCTGTTTTAAGACTAGGTGACAATCATTCACTTACTGACAGGTTATCATTGGGCACTGATAGTAGTAGGACTAGAATAGAGGGTACACTTTCAGTATTTGGTCAGTATTTTACCTCAGTATCTGTAAGATAAAACCAGGAGTGGGTGAAGAATACAGAAGTGGTGCATATGTTTCTGTTATACTTTTCCTCTGACTGTTCCACTCCTGGTTTTGGCTTACAGATACTGAGGTAAAATACTGACCAAATACTGATAGTGTGAACGTGGCCTAACCTGTCCATATAGTCAGCAAAGATCTGTTCACTGTACAGAACATTTCTAGCTGTATGTACGGACTGACAGCTCCTGCACCAAGAGATAACACTTGCTGATGGTGACTGTGAAGACTGTTTCAAGCAAATTGCAGCGCAGTGTATACATATGTGTGCGTCACAGTTTGTATATGTGTCTCTATCTACCTATACATGTATTATATTGTGTCAGTGTAGTCATGAACCCCTCCCTTGCCTTTTACAAAGCCCTAAGTAAGCCTCTGCGTTCTAAAAACATTGGGCCCGTTTCATCGATGTATTTCCAAAAGGTTTTCTGTTTTCCATGGCAACCAGCGACAAATTCAGCAAACTATTAGCACTTTTTTTAAAGTTCTCTTTTGTTGTTTAGTTAGTTTTCTGATTTTTACCTCACTTTTTGTGCTAACTGCTAAAGAGTCACAGAAACGAGTCTTAAACATAAAAAATATAGAATTTTTGATTTTGCACTAAATTCACGAACCACATACTCGATTTTGTAGTACTTGGCACAAAAAATGGTAATTAAAACAACAGTGCTTTAGCCCCTTACTGATCAGGCCAAATTTTATAAATCTGACTAGTGTCACTTTATGTGGTAATAACTCTGGAATGCTTCAACGGATCCCACTGATTCTGAGAGTGTTTTGTTTTTTTGTGACACATTATACTTTGTGATAATGGTAACCTTAGGTTGATATGTTTTGTGTTTATTTATAAAAAAATATATGAAATTTGACAAATTTTCAAAAAACATGCAATTTTCAAACTTTGAAAAATTATTCCTTTGATCCAGATAGTCAGACCTCACAAACACATTAATAAATAACATTTCCCACATGTCGGCTTTACATCCGCTCATTTGTAAAATGTAGTTTTATTTTGTTAACATTTTAAAAGGCTTTAAAATGTAGCAGTAATTTTTCATTTTTTTTTTTCAAGGAAATTCGCAAAATTAATATTTTTAGGGACCAATTCTGTTTTGAAATGACTTTGGGGGTCCCATATGTTGGAATCCGTCAAAAGTGATACCATTTTAAAAACCGCACCCCTCAACATATTGAAAATTGTTTTCAGGAAGTTTATTAACCCTTCAGGTGCTTTTCAGGGATTAATGCCAAGTGACATAACAGGAATGAAAAAATGTGTTTTTTATCACCGAAATTTTTCTAACTTCTGAACAGGCCACAGACTCTAACCATTATTTGCCATGAATTGCCATCACAAACATAAGGACCACGTGATCTAGATCTCAGGGTGCCGATGGGGTTAAAGAGGAAGCCCCCACACACTGTTAACCATCTAGATGGTGTAGTCACTATTTACAGCAGTATTTAAGGGGTTAAACAGCCATGGTCGATGCCAACTCTGATCATGACTGATGCAGCAAGTTTTCAGCTATAGTGTACAGCTGCAGGATTGTCACCTGTACAGGGATGCTGGTCTCTTATATCGCCGGTCAGTTTTAAGTCGTATTATCTGTCATTAAGGAGTTAAAAAAATCTAATAAAAAAAACCCCACAAGGGATGAATTGGAGTCTATGTTTATAAAACCGTGGTTAGGGTGCTGGTACTAGAATAGCATAGATGTGCATTCCTCCAGGTCCTATTTGTCCAGGGTTCAAGAATGAAGAAAATATAACAGTACACATACACATAAGGGGCAAAATACGTTGTGCCTTCTCAATGTAGGAAAAGCTTGGTAAAGATGAGTACTGGGCATTTCCATTTTTCTTCTAAACTCGTATTTAATAATGATTTTCAGACATATGTTCTTGATATCCTCTCCATGTAAAGATTTGCTGGTATGTCGATACACAAGACATCATTTGAAGCTAATAGAAACCATAAGCAGATGGTAATGCTCTTATGTTAATGAGAGAAAGATGTGTGGTCAATCATGAATGAATGGGTTTAATGTGATTAATATCAAGCATCTGCTGTGAGGGGCTATATCATCGCCTGACAGATAACTGACACTAACAGCCTTATATTGGAGGACTAGCTCACTATACCAGTCATGTACGTGCCAGGCCAAAGCCAACTAGTATGTGTGCCACCTGGCTCATCAGTTCCATCATATAACTGGAAAATCTACATAAATCAATGCTGGTCTTCTAGTATATGAGTCTGCTAGATACATAGCATTTGGTGGTATAAACATTACCTATTAATTTAATTTCTTCTAGCTTTACTATGTTACATATTAATCACATTTCTTCAATTTTTAAATGGTGACACTCCATTTAAAAAAAAAAAAATCTTAAAGGGGTTGTCCATTACCGAGACAACCCCTTTTTAAATGAACTAGACCACCTTGTAAAATAAACAACTCATAGATTCACCCCCACATTAACGTTATTCTAGCGATGCCGGTACTATGTCTGCCGGGGTTCAAGTAGCCCTGTTATTACATGTGAGCTCTGAAACCAATCAATGGCAGCTATGGGCTGTTGTGCTCTCGCTACTTCTGCTTGTCCAACATTTGCCCCAGAGAAAGTAAGGGCAGTACAGCTCAATAGCAGCCACTGGTTGGCTGCAGGGCTCACATGGCATAAAAATACCACGCGAACTCCAGGAGATCTGCCACCAAAATCACTGAAACCACACCGCTGCAGAAGTAGAGTGTATATATATATATATATATATATATATATATATATATATATATATATATTTATTTTACAAGGTGGACAACTTCATTCACAAAGGGGTTGTCCCGTTTCTGAAAGGCTGACATGAAATACAAGATTGGCTGCTTCATTATAAATACCTGGATGGCATTACACTTACTTAATCTTTAGTATATACACACAAAGTTTTTACGCCACAATTCTAGTGTAAAACACATTTAATTGTCATCAATTTTTTAACAATTCAAAGATGCGCAAACATTTTGCAACTTTTGTTTTTTTTAATGCAAGTCTCACTTTGCCAATGATTATAGAGATTGTATGGGGCATGACAATAATGTGCAGCAAATTTATATAAATTTACACCAATTTAGTTGCATAAATTACAACAGATATGTATTCCAGTCCCTGACTGGAGTAACAGTTCTAGAGCAGGCTGTTGTGATTCGGTTCGTGGGCTCCCCCGGTGGTCTCTTGTGGTACTGGTGTCCTGCAAGCTTTGCCTTCTCAGTGCACCTGTTCCTATCAGGATGTGGAAGTATCCTATTTAACCTTGCTCCTCAGTCATTCTAATGCTGGCCATCAATGTATCTAGAGTGATTCTGTTGCATGTTCCTGCTCCCAGTTTTCTGCTCAGCTAAGTTGGACACTTTAGTCCTTAAGTCTATTTTTGTATGTTTTGTCCAGTTTGCACTTATGTGAATCTCTGCAGCTGGAGGCTCTTGTTGGGCTGAAATTACCACTCCAGTGGCATGAGTTGTCACATGAGTTAAGGTAATTTCAGGATGGTGTTTTGAAGGGTTTTGCAGCTGTCCGCGAAGTCCTCTGTTGTATCTTTCTGCTATTTAGTTAGCGGGCCTCTCTGTGCTAAATCTGCTTTCATACTACGTGTGTCTTTTCATCTGCTCTCACCGTTATTATATGTGGGGGGCTGCTATCTCCTGTGGGGACATTCTCTGGAGGCAAGCCAGGACTGTGTTTTCTTCGGGTAGATAGTTCTCCGGCTGGCGCGCGGCATCTAGAGACAACGCAGGAATGCCCCCTGGCTACTTCTAGTGTGGTGTGTAGGTTTAGCATCGCGGTCAGCTCTAGTTTCCATCACCCGAGAGCTTGTCCGTTTATTCTATGCTTCTGATGTTTCCTTGCCATTGGAAACCATAACAGTATGGCCAGCCCAAATGTTTAATCTATAGGCTGAAGCAGGAGAGAAAAGGAACTGTGTGAAACCTTTTTTTTTTTTTTTTTTTTTTCCTTCCTCTGAAGTTGCACTCCAGCTCTAATTGCAGTCTCCTGTTTTCCTCTCCTCTTAACCCCTGAATGGCTCAGACTTTATCTGTTGAAATATGGATCCCCAGAGTCTGGCTACCAATTTGAATAATCTTGCCTCTAAAGTTCAGAATATACAAGATTTTTTGTTACATGCTCCTCGGTCTGAACCTAAAATTCCTATACCGGAGTTTTTTTCTGGAGATCGATCTTGTTTTCTAAATTTTAAATACAATTGTAAATTGTTTCTTTCGCTGAGATCTCATTCTGCTGGAGATCCTGCCCAGCAAGTAAAAATTGTTATTTCTTTACTGCGGGGTGACCCCCAAAATTGGGCATTTTCATTGGCACCAGGGGATCCTGCGTTGCTCAATGTGGATGCGTTTTTTCTGGCTTTGGGGTTGCTTTATGAGGAACCAAATTTGGAGATTCAGGCTGAGAAAGCCCTAATAGCCCTCTCTCAGGGGCAAGATGAAGCCGAAATATATTGCCAAAAATTTCGAAAATGGTCTGTGCTTACTCAGTGGAATGAGTGCGCTCTGGCGGCAATTTTCAGAGAAGGTCTCTCTGATGCTGTAAAAGACGTCATGGTGGGGTTTCCTGCGCCTACTGGTCTGAATGAGTCCATGACAATGGCAATTCAGATTGATCGGCGTTTACGGGAACGCAAACCTGTGCACCAGTTGGCGGTGTCTTCTGAAGAGGCACCACAGAGTATGCAATGTGATAGCTTTCTGTCCAGAAGCGAACGACAGATTTATAGGCGCAAAAATCATTTGTGCTTCTATTGTGGAAATTCTACTCATGTTATATCAGCATGCTCTAAATGAACAAAGAAAGTTGATAAATCCTCTGCTATTGGCACTTTGCAGTCCAAGTTTATTTTGTCTGTAACTCTAATTTGTTCGTTATCTTCTATTGTTGCGGATGCGTATGTGGATTCTGGCGCCGCTTTGAGTCTTATGGATTGGTCCTTTGCCAGGCGCTGTGGGTTTGATCTAGAGCCTCTGGAAGTTCCTATACCTTTAAAGGGTATTGATTCTACACCATTGGCTAGTAATAAACCACAATACTGGACACAAGTGACTATGCGTATGACTCCAGACCATCAAGAGGTGATTCGCTTCCTTGTACTGTATAATCTACATGATGTGTTGGTGCTGGGATTGCCATGGTTGCAAACTCATAACCCAGTCCTTGACTGGAAAACAATGTCTGTACTAAGCTGGGGATGTCAGGGAAATCATGGGGACACATCTTTGGTCTCCATTGCTTCATCTATTCCCTCTGAAATTCCTGAGTTTTTGTCTGATTATCGTGAGGTTTTTGAGGAATCTACTCTTAATTCTCTTCCTCCTCACAGAGATTGCGATTGCGCCATAGATTTGATCCCTGGCAGTAAATTTCCTAAGGGTCGTCTATTCAATCTGTCTGTACCTGAACATGCTGCCATGCGAGAGTATATTAGGGAGTCCTTGGAAAAGGGACATATTCGTCCTTCTTCGTCTCCTCTTGGAGCGGGGTTCTTTTTCGTAGCTAAAAGCGATGGTTCTTTGAGACCTTGTATTGATTATAGACTCTTGAATAAGATCACAGTCAAGTATCAGTATCCTTTGCCATTGCTGACAGATTTATTTGCTCGCATTGAGGGGGCGAAGTGGTTCTCTAAGATTGATCTTCGCGGTGCGTATAATTTGGTGCGAATTAAGCAGGGGGATGAGTGGAAAACCGCATTTAATACGCCCGAGGGCCATTTTGAGTATTTGGTGATGCCTTTTGGTCTGTCAAATGCCCCTTCGGTCTTTCAGTCTTTTATGCACAATATTTTCCGTGAATATCTGGATAAATTTATGATTGTGTATTTGGACGATATCTTGATTTTTTCGGATGACTGGGAATCTCATGTTCAACAAGTTAGGAGGGTTTTTCAGGTTTTGCGGACCAATTCTCTGTTTGTTAAAGGTTCAAAGTGTGTTTTTGGGGTTCAGAAGATTTCTTTTTTGGGGTACATTTTTTCCCCCTCTTCTATTGAGATGGATCCTGTGAAGGTTCGGGCTATTTGTGACTGGACGCAACCGACTTCTCTTAAAGGCCTTCAGAAATTTTTGGGCTTTGCTAACTTTTATCGTCGATTCATAACTGGTTTTTCTAGCGTTGTCAGGCCTTTGACTGATTTGACTAAAAAGGGTGCTGATGTTGCAGATTGGTTTCCTGCTGCTGTGGAGGCCTTTCGGGAGCTTAAGCGCCGTTTTTCTTCTGCTCCGGTGTTGTGCCAGCCTGATGTTTCTCTTCCTTTTCAGGTGGAAGTTGATGCTTCCGAGATCAGAGCGGGGGCGGTTTTGTCGCAGAAAAGTTCAGATTGTTCAGTGATGAGACCTTGTGCGTTCTTTTCTCGAAAATTTTCGCCCGCCGAGCGAAATTATGACGTCGGTAATCGGGAGCTTTTGGCGATGAAGTGGGCATTCGAGGAGTGGCGTCATTGGCTTGAGGGTGCTAAACATCAGGTGGTGGTCTTGACTGATCACAAAAATTTGATTTATCTTGAGTCGGCCAGACGTCTGAATCCTAGACAGGCGCGCTGGTCGTTGTTTTTCTCCCGGTTTAATTTTGTGGTTTCGTATCTGCCAGGTACTAAGAATGTGAAGGCGGATGCCCTTTCTAGGAGTTTTGAACCTGATTCCCCTGGTGATTCTAAACCTACGGGTATCCTTAAGGATGGGGTGATATTGTCTGCTGTCTTCCCAGACCTGCGACGTGCTTTACAAGAGTTTCAGGCGGATCGGCCTGATCGTTGTCCGCCTGGTAGATTGTTTGTGCCGGATGAGTGGACCAATAGAGTCATCTCGGAGGTTCATTCTTCTGCGTTGGCAGGTCATCCGGGAATTTTTGGTACCAGAGATGTGGTGGCTAGGTCCTTCTGGTGGCCTTCCCTGTCTCGGGACGTGCGTACTTTTGTGCAGTCTTGCGATGTTTGTGCTTGGGCCAAGCCTTGTTGTTCTCGGGCTAGTGGGTTGTTGTTGCCCTTGCCTGTTCCTAAGAGGCCTTGGACACACATCTCTATGGATTTTATTTCTGATCTCCCTGTTTCTCAGAAGATGTCCGTCATTTGGGTGGTGTGTGACCGCTTTTCTAAGATGGTTCATTTGGTGCCCTTGCCCAAGCTGCCTTCCTCATCTGAGTTGGTGCCCCTGTTTTTTCAGAATGTGGTTCGGCTGCATGGTATCCCGGAGAATATCGTTTCCGACAGGGGATCCCAGTTTGTGTCCAGATTTTGGCGGGCGTTTTGTGCCAGGATGGGCATTGATTTGTCTTTTTCGTCTGCATTTCATCCCCAGACAAATGGCCAGACGGAACGTACTAATCAGACCTTGGAGACTTATTTGAGGTGTTTCGTGTCTGCTGATCAGGATGACTGGGTCTCCTTTTTGCCGTTGGCTGAGTTTGCCCTTAATAATCGGGCCAGTTCTGCCACTTTGGTCTCCCCTTTCTTTTGCAATTCAGGGTTCCATCCTCGCTTTTCATCTGGTCAGGTGGAGTCTTCGGATTGTCCTGGAGTGGATACCATGGTGGATAGGTTGCATCGTATTTGGGGGCAGGTGGTGGACAATTTGGAGTTGTCCCAGGAGAAGACTCAACGTTTTGCTAATCGCCATCGTCGTGTTGGTCCTCGTCTTCGTGTTGGGGACTTGGTGTGGTTGTCCTCCCGTTTTGTCCCTATGAGGGTCTCTTCTCCTAAGTTTAAGCCTCGGTTCATCGGTCCTTATAAGATTTTGGAAATTCTTAACCCTGTGTCTTTTCGTTTGGACCTCCCAGCATCCTTTGCTATCCATAATGTCTTCCATCGGTCATTATTGCGGAGGTATGAGGTACCACTTGTGCCTTCTGTTGAGCCTCCTGCTCCTGTGCTGGTTGAGGGTGAATTGGAGTACGTGGTGGAGAAAATCTTGGACTCCCGTGTTTCCAGACGGAGACTTCAATATCTGGTGAAATGGAAGGGCTACGGTCAAGAGGATAATTCTTGGGTTACAGCTTCTGATGTTCATGCTTCTGATTTGGTCCGTGCCTTTCATAGGGCTCATCCAGATCGCCCTGGTGGTTCTTGTGAGGGTTCGGTGCCCCCTCCTTAAGGGGGGGGTACTGTTGTGATTCGGTTCGTGGGCTCCCCCGGTGGTCTCTTGTGGTACTGGTGTCCTGCAAGCTTTGCCTTCTCAGTGCACCTGTTCCTATCAGGATGTGGGAGTATCCTATTTAACCTTGCTCCTCAGTCATTCTAATGCTGGCCATCAATGTATCCAGAGTGATTCTGTTGCATGTTCCTGCTCCCAGTTTTCTGCTCAGCTAAGTTGGACACTTTAGTCCTTAAGTCTATTTTTGTATGTTTTGTCCAGTTTGCACTTATGTGAATCTCTGCAGCTGGAAGCTCTTGTTGGGCTGAAATTACCACTCCAGTGGCATGAGTTGTCACATGAGTTAAGGTAATTTCAGGATGGTGTTTTGAAGGGTTTTGCAGCTGTCCGCGAAGTCCTCTGTTGTATCTTTCTGCTATTTAGTTAGCGGGCCTCTCTGTGCTAAATCTGCTTTCATACTACGTGTGTCTTTTCATCTGCTCTCACCGTTATTATATGTGGGGGGCTGCTATCTCCTGTGGGGACATTCTCTGGAGGCAAGCCAGGACTGTGTTTTCTTCTACCAGGGGTAGATAGTTCTCCGGCTGGCGCGCGGCATCTAGAGACAACGCAGGAATGCCCCCTGGCTACTTCTAGTGTGGTGTGTAGGTTTAGCATCGCGGTCAGCTCTAGTTTCCATCACCCGAGAGCTTGTCCGTTTATTCTATGCTTCTGATGTTTCCTTGCCATTGGAAACCATAACAGCAGGCGCACTCTCCAGCTCTATTCCCTGCCTAGTGTCACCTCTTCCTCCTTGACTGATGTTGCCTTTGCCTGAAATTACAGTCAAGCAGCAGGAGTAGTACTGGGCGGGAAATAGAGCTGGAGTGACAAAGGCATCAGATCTACAGCCTCATTTGCTAACCAATTCAAATACTGATTTCTCAGAAATGTAGATACTAGAGCCATGTTAAGTTAATCCTGGAGATGTCTTTGAAAAGCTAAATGTGCATATAAATAGTTTTGGGGGGAGGGAATCATGTTAACTGATTCTCCATAGTTCTGGGCACCAAGTTCAGAGAAGAGCTTCCAGGATGGTGAGCAGACTGCAAAGTATGTCCCAAGAGGAGCGGTTTAAGGATCTGGTAATGTTCAGTGTGCCAAATAGAAGGCTAAGAGGAGACTTAGTAGCTGTCTGAAGGGATGTCAGAGTGTAGAGGGATCATCATTAATCTCATTTGCACATGGAAACAGGAGGAGCATTGGGATGAAACTGAATGGGAGGAGACACAGATTAAATATTAGAAAAAACTTTTCGACACTTAGGGTGATCAATGAGTAGAACAGGCTTCCATGAGAGGTGGTGGTGAGTTCTCCTTCCATGGAAGTTTTCAAATAGAGGCTGGACAGACATCTGAGATGGCTTAGTGAATCCTGCATTGAGCAGGGGGTTGGATAAGATGACCCTTGAGGTCCCTCCCAACTCTAACATTCTGTGATTTAATCAAATAGATAAAGCAAGCATTTAGCTAGAATACTTAAAGGAGTTCTTAGAACCCTTATCATTGATGACCTGACCTCTGTAGGGTTCTCGTAAGACATGATGGCCTGTTTATGTAATAGTGAAAAGCTATAGAAGACTTGTATTTCTTGAACTCTCTACATCGGCTTTGGTAACGTATAACACCTATTTTTTAATTAGTAATGTACTAAAGAACAATCGCTTCCCAATTAAACAAAATAAATGTGGTGATGTGGGATGAATCACATTTCTGTACCCATTTGTCTCATAAAATAATTTCTCACGCTGTTTCACTTTACAAAAAAATGATGTCAGGTCAGTGAACCGTTGTTGAAATACCCTTCTTTCCCAATTTATAATATCCAACACATGTTCTGGCTTAAAATGTTGGAATTGTTTTTAATAGGATCTTTCACTTTATTTTCTGGAAGAATCATTTTGAAATACTTACGCAATATTACACTAATCTGAAAGTGGATGTAAGTCATTTGATGTTAACCATTCAAGGCTAAAGTCAGAGCTATAAGTAAGAAGAAAGAAATGTAGTTATCAGCTTACTTCCACGCATGCTGAATACTGTCATAACTGATACATGTATTCATAGCCAGGTTTGTCAGATTTTTCTGCATACAAACACTGCTAAATGATTGTCCTATAATCCATGAACTGGAAGTTTCACCTTCCTGATCAGACCAAACTATACAATTCTCACCAGTGTCACTTTATGAGGTTATAACTCTAGAACTCTTTAACCCCTTAATAACCAGATTTTTTTTTGGTTTTACATTTCCATTTTTCGCTCCTCTTCTTCCCAGGGCCATAACTTTTTTATTTTTAGTCAAAATGGCCATGTTATGGCTTATTTTTTGCGGGACGAGTTGTACTTTTGAACGACACCATTGGTTTTTCATGTCTTGTACTCAAAAACAGGAAAAAAAATCCAAGTGCGGTGAAAGTGCAAAAAAAAAACGTTGTTAATAAAAAAAATTGCGCTATTTTCTGATACCTGTAGCGTCTCCATTTTTCGTGATCTCGGGTTGGGTGAGGGCTTATTTTTTGGGCACCGAGCTTTTGATCGCTTTTTATTGCATTTTAATGCAATGTCGTGGCGATCAAAAAAACGTAATTCTGGCGTTTTGACTTTTTTTCTCGCTACGCCGTTTAGCAATCAGGTTATTCTTTTTTTATTAATAGATCGGGCAATTCTGAATGCGGCGATACCAAATATGTGTATGTTTGATTTTTTTTTTAAATTATTTTATTTTGAATAGGGCGAAAGGTGGGTGATTTGAACTTTTAATTTTTTTTATATTTTCAAAAACATTTTTCTTTTTACTTTTGGCATGCTTCAATAGTCTCCATGGGACACTAGAAGCTGCAGCTGCCATAACCCGGTCGACTCTGCTACAACCAGGCGATGATCAGATCACCTGAAGGTAGTAGAATTGCTCACTTGCTATGAGCGCCGACCACAGGGTGGTGCTCATAGCAAGCCATCAGTGACAACCATAGAGGTCTCCAGGAGACCTCTGGTTGTGATGCCAACCCACCGGTGACCCGCAATCACACGACGGGAGTCACCGGTGGGCGGATTTCCAGCACGATGGCCGGAAATGCGTGTTAAATGCCACTGTCAGCGTTTGACAGCAGCATTTAACTTGTTAATATCCATGGGTGGATCACGATTCCACCCACGGCTGTTCCGGGCACGTTAGCTGTTCAAAACCGCTGACATGTACCAGGAAAGATGTGGGCTCACCGCTAGAGCCCACATCAAAGGGACATCGGTGTAAATGTACGATGTCGGAAAGGGGTTAACATATCACAGTGATTCATGCCACATTGTACATTAAGTTAGTGGTAAATTTAGGTAAAAATTGTTTGCGTTTTTTGGAGAAAAATAATCAAAATTTTGCCAAAATGTTACAATTTTCAAATTTTTTAATTTTTTATATCCTTAAACTAGTTAGACATTCTGTACAAAATAATTTATAAATAAAATGTCCCTTATGTCTACTTTACTTCTGCACAATTCTTAAAACATCACTTTTTTTTGTTAGGAAGTTAGAATGGTCAAAAAGTGATCAGCAATTTCTCATTTTTCCAACAGAATTTATAAAACTATCCTTTTTAAGGACCACATGACATTTGAGGGGACTTTAGAGGGCTTATATGACAGAAAATACCCAAAATTTAAACCATTCTAAAAACTGCACCCCTCAAAGTGCTGAAAACCACATGCAAGAAGTTTATTAACCCTTTAAGTGCTTCACTTGAATTAAAGCAATTTGGAAGGAAACATTAACATTTAAATTTTTCACACAAAAATATTCATTTAGCCCCAAATTTTGCATTATTACAAGGGTAGCAGGAAAAAATAAACCATGCAATTTGATCCCTATATGTGGAAGAAAACTACTAATTTCTGGAGGTGTAGTGAGCAGCTTGAATCCACAGGTGCTTCACACAATTTTATAACGTTGATCCATGAAAATTAAAAAATACATTTTTCCCACAAACACGTTCCTATCCCCAAAAATGTTTCATATTCACAAGGGTAACTGTTGTGAATTCTGCTCTTGGGTTCCCTCTGGTGGTTGTTGGTAGTAATGCAGTTGTCCCTGGGTTGCAATCCTGGGCAGGTGTCCCTGCTGATTGCAGCTCTGACTGGGATATTTAGGTGTGCAGGATTCATTAGCCCTTGCCAGTTGTCCATTGTTCTTGGAGGTTTTGCATCTCTGTCTGGTTCCTCCTGCCCTGCTGCCAAATCAGCAAAGATAAGTGTCTGGTTTTGTTTCTACAGCACACATGCTGTGTGCTTTACAATTCAGTACTATTCAATGTTTTTTCTTGTCCAGCTTAGACTGTGTTTGGATATTTCAGTCAAGTTGGATTCTCAGGAGATGCAGATATACATTCCATGGCTAGTTAGATGGTGGAATTTTTGTATTATCTGCTGTGGATATTTTTAGGGTTTTAATACTGACCGCTTAGTATTCTGTCCTATCCTTTCCTATTTAGCTAGCGTGGCCTCTTTTGCTAAATCCTGATTTCTGCCTGCGTGTGTCTTTCCTCTAATCCTCACAGTCAATATTTGTGGGGGGCTGCCTATCCTTTGGGGTTCTGCTCTGAGGCAAGATAGAATTCCCATTTCCTTCCTATAGGGGTATTTAGTCCTCCGGCTGTGTCGAGGTGTCTAGGATGTGTTAGGTACACCCCACGGCTACTTCTAGTTGCTGTGACAGTTTAGGGTTTGCGGTCAGTACAGGTTCCACCTACTCCTGAGAAAGTCTCATGCGGCTCCAAGGTCACCGGATCATAACAGTTAACAGAAGAAAATGGAACATAACATTTGTTGTGCAATTTCTACTGTGTATGCCGATACAAACATGAAAACTATTGTTTGGGTGCACAGCAGGGTTTTATACATATATTTATGGGTATAATTTTTTTTATTACTATTTTATGATTTTTTTTTTACTGTTTTTTTTTTCACTTTTTTTAATTGTCTTCTTAGTCCCTTTATGCGACTTTAACTTTTATTACTCTGATAGCTAGTATAATGCATTGCAATGCACCAGCAATGCAGTGCATTATGCTTGTTAGTGCTACACTGTCAGAAACCTCTTAGACCATGCTCAGGGCATGGTGTAACAGTCTTGCCATAGCTTGGTGAGCCAGACATCGTTCTGATGACCTCAGGTTGCTATGATGACAAATGGACCCTCGCGATGATGTCAGGGGGTGCTAATTGGATGGGGAAGCCCCCACCCTCTCCCCAGCCTCCATAATATTGCTATCAATATCAGCATTTAGGGGGTTAAACCATCATTGGTGATTTGGGCACTGCTCTTGACTGGGAATGTGGGGTATCAGCTGTCACGGACGCTGAGCACCGGTGGGCGATCACGTGGGCACGGCTCTTGTACCGCATGTGATCACCATGATGTACCTATACATCATCGGTCCATATAGGATTTCCTATAATATCTCACCATGACTTATAGGCACATCAAAAGTCGTGAAGTTATTAAAGGGAACCTGTCACCCCCAAAATCGAAGGTGAGCTAAGCCTACCAGCATCAAGGGCTTATCTACAGCATTCCTGTAGATAAGCCCCCGATGTATCCTGAAAGATGAGAAAAAGAGGTTAGATTATACTCACCCAGGGGCGATCCCGGTCCTGGTCCGGTCCGATGGGTGTCGCTGTCCGGTCCGGTGCCTCCCATCTTCATCAGATGACGTCCTCTTCTTGTCTTCACACTGCGGCTCCAGCGCAGGTGCACTTTGTCTGCTCTGTTGAGGGCAGAGCAAAGTACTACAGTGCGCAGGCGCTGGGCCTCTCTGACCTTTCCCGGTGCCTGCGCACTGCAGTACTTTGCGCTTCCCTCAACAGGGCAGACAAAGTGCGCTGGAGCCACAGCGTGAAGACAAGAAGAGGACGTTATCGTAAGAAGATGGGAAGCCCCGGACCCGACCGCTACGCCTATCATACCGGGACTGCCCCTGGGTATAATTTAATCTTTTTCTCATCTTTTAGGATACATCGAGGGCTTATCTACAGCATTTAGATAAAAAAAGAGAAAATATGTTGATTCTAATATATAAAACCCTGATAAGTTTTTCTCTAATGAAATAATTAGATCACTCACTAATTGATTATCCACAAAACTTGCCCAATGTTTCTGTTCTGTTCACACTTGTATTGATTTATTGATTCGCTGCTGCCAAGTTTCCGTTGCATTTAATTATTTTATCAAGATAGAAAATGGAAAGCTATTGACCAATTTGGAACTCAATATGGGTATAAAAAAAAACTAGATCTACAAGATTCTTTAAATTTTACATACCATTAGAAAAGAAGTAGCATGTTTGCATACTGTATCTTATATACATATTGACTCTGGCCAGCAGTGCATTTCTTCATAAATACCTGGGGACATGATGGATCTAGGGTTACTGATATGACTAGTGTTGAGCATTCCGATACCGCAAGTATCGGGTATCGGCCGATACTTGCGGGTATTGGAATTCCGATACCGAGATCCGATACTTTTGTGGTATCGGGTATCGGTATCGAAACAACATTAATGTGTAAAATAAAGAATTAAAATAAAAAATATTGCTATACTCACCTCTCCGACGCAGCCTGGACCTCACCGAGGGAACCGGCAGCGTTCTTTGCTTAAAATGCGCGCTTTTACTTCCTTCCGTGACGTCACGACTTGTGATTGGTCGCGTGCCGCCCATGTGGCCGCGACGCGACCAATCACAGCAAGCCGTGACGTAATTTTCAGGTCCTCAATGCCTAATTCTAGGCATTCAGGAATTTAAAATTACGTTCCGGCTTGTGATTGGTCGCGTCGCGGTCACATGGGCGACGCGACCAATCACAAGCCGTGACGTCATGGGAGGCAGGAGACGCGCGCATTTTTAAAATTACGTCCTCAGGTCCTCAATGCAGAAATAGGCATCAGGACCTGAAATTACGTCACGGCTTGCTGTGATTGGTAGCGTCGCGGTCACATGGGCGGCACGCAACCAATCACAAGCCGTGACGTAATTTTAAAAATGCGCGCGTCTCCTGCCTCCCGTGATGTCACGGCTTGTGATTGGTCGCGTCGCCCATGTGACCGCGACGCGACCAATCACAAGCCGGAACGTAATTTTAAATTCCTGAATGCCTAGAATTAGGCATTGAGGACCTGAAAATTACGTCACGGCTTGCTCTGATTGGTCGCGTCGCGGCCACATGGGCGGCACGCGACCAATCACAAGCCGTGACGTCACGGAAGGAAGTAAAAGCGCGCATTTTAAGCAAAGAACGCTGCCGGTTCCCTCGGTGAGGTCCAGGCTGCGTCGGAGAGGTGAGTATAGCAATATTTTTTATTTTAATTCTTTATTTTACACATTAATATGGTTCCCAGGGCCTGAAGGAGAGTTTCCTCTCCTTCAGACCCTGGGAACCATCAGGAATACCGTCCGATACTTGAGTCCCATTGACTTGTATTGGTATCGGGTATCGGTATCGGATTAGATCCGATACTTTGCCGGTATCGGCCGATGCTTTCCGATACCGATACTTTCAAGTATCGGACGGTATCGCTCAACACTAGATATGACTCTTTGGACAGAAAATAATTTATTCCATGTAGCTATGAGATTTTTGAAGAAATAATGTGTTTAGATATTGTGGAGTTTCCCCAAAGTACTAAATAAACATGCCCCCAATTGCTGGAAATCACCTATTTTTCATTTTAGGTAGAATCAGCATTTGTGATGTGAATGGTTAGCATTAGCTGCAGGTTGTGTAAGTGAGGATGTTCCCATGCCTCAAAACCCTCAAACATAAATTTTTTTAGCTACAGTACTTAACATCTCTACATCATTCTATATGTGTGAAGTTAATCCCCTGGGCAGCCTTATACAGATGTGACTAGAAAACATAGTGGTTAATGCTGACTTCAACACATGAAAGATGGCAAACCAAATTATATTCTATACTTTAGTATTTTTCACTAATAAGTCCTCATTTACTAGACTCCATTCACTGGTTATATTAGTATATAAATATGTTTTCTTTTTTCAGTTATATGGCGACAAGATATAACAGAACACTGTACAGATACTATCCTGTACACATCAGTCACTATTCCTAATAAAATCTACCTATTTCAGACACACTCATACTGGGGCGAAATTTATATAAAGCCAATGAAACAGCATGTGGATTGTGGGAGGAAGCATAAAAAGTTTGTGCAGATGTCGTTGGTAGGATTCAAGACCAAGACCCATTGCTGGATATTTATCCAATGTCTACACTATAAAAGGTTTTAAGATAACAGAAAGCAACAATTATTGACCACTAAATAAAGAAATGCTGAACTACTAACCCTCATCTGATTGCTGTTTTATAGAAGCTCCCCTGGTAGCAGTTACAACCTTCTGTGATAGTTCTTAGCTTATTCCATACTTACCAACATTTCTTTACCTCAGATTGGAATATTTAAGCTTTGCCTCTGGGACTACCCAGGAATGCACTCTTTGGGTCAGGGTGTATGTCGCAGAGAAAAAATAAAATTCATAAAGACATCTCCAGAGAAGAAGAGCTGACACTTCAACCTTCATTGAGGTTTAATCATAGAATCATAGAATGGAAGAGTTGGAAGGGACCTCCTGGGTCATCTGGTCTAACCCCCTGCTCAAAGCAGGATTCACTAAATCATCCCAGACAGATGTCTGTCCAGCCTTTGTTTGAGGACTTCCATTGAAGGAGAACTCACCACCTCTCGTGGCAGCCTGTTCCACTCATTGATCACCCTCACTGTCAAAACGTTTTTTCTAATTTCCAATCTGTGTCTCCTCCCATTCAGTTTCATCCCATTGCTTCTAGTCTTTCCTTGTTCAAATGAGAATAAAGATGATCCTTTTACAATGTGACATCCCTTGAGATATTTGTAGACAGCTATTAAGTCTCCTCTCAGTCTCCTTTTTTGCACGCTAAACATTCCCAAATCCTGTAAACGTTCCTCATAGGACATGGTTTGCAAATCGGTCACCATTCTGGTCACTCTTCTCTGAACTTGCTCCAGTTTGTTGATGTCTTTTTTAAAATGTGCCCAAAACTGGACACAGTATTCCAGATGTCTGACCAAAGAGGAGTAGTGGGCTATAATGACTTCACGTGATCTAGACTGTACGCTTCTGTTAATACATCCCAGAATTGAATTTGCCTTTTTTGCTGCTGCATCACACTGACTCATGTTCAGTTTATGATCTATTAGTATACCCAAGTCTTTTTCACATGTGCTGTTGCTTAGCCCTATTCCTCCCATACTATCCATTTTTCCCTGTTAAAAACCATTCTGTTAGTTGCTGCCCACTGCTCCAGTTTATTTATATCTTTTTGAATCCTCTCTCTCTCTTCTCTAGTATTAGCTATCCCTCCTAGCTTTGTTTTATCAGCAAATTTAATCAGTTTACCCTCAATTCCTTCATCTAAATCATTGATAAAGATGTTGAGCAATACAGGGCCCAGAACAGAGCCCTGTGGTACCCCACTTGAGACATTCTTCCAAGTGGATGTGCAGCCATTTACGACCACCCTTTGGGTCCGATCACTAAGCCAGTTATGAATCCACCTAACAGTTGCCTTGTCCATTCCATACTTAGTCATTTTTTCAATAAGGATTGCGTGAGATACTTTGTCAAATGCTTTGATGAAGTCAAGATATACTATATCTACAGCATTTCCCTGATCCACCCAGTCAGTGATTCTGTCATAGAAGGAAATTAAGTTAGTCTGGCATGACTTATTAGTTACAAACCCATGCTGACTATGTTTAATCACTTAATTCTTATCCAGGTACTTACGTACATGTTGTTTAATAATTTGTTCAAAGGTCTTTCCTGGTATAGACGTCAGACTCACCGGCCTATAGTTCCCTGGGTCCACCTTCTTCCCCTTTTTGAAGATAGGAACAACATTTGCTCAAGTTTTCTCAAGTCTTCTGGGACTTTTCCCGTTCTCCAAGAATTTTCAAAGATTATGGAGAGTGGTTCAAAAATTTCTTCTGCTATCTCCTTCAGTACTCTGGGGTGTAATTCATCTGGACCTGGATACTTGAATTCATTTATGTTAGCTAAGTGTTTCCTCACTATCTTTCTGTTTATAGATATCCTGGATTCTTCAATTCCCTTAATAGGACAGTGAACATCAGTTGATGTTACATTTCCTTTCTGAGAGAAAACAGATGCAAAATAGGAATTTAAAAGTTCAGCCTTCTCAACATCCTTTCTTATCATTTCATCATTTCTATCCTGTAAAAATCCTATAGCATCTTTGACTTTTCTTTTACTTTCGACATGTCCCCCAAATCCTTTTTTATTGCTTTTGACGTCTCTTGCAAGCCTTAATTCATTGTCAGCTTTAGATAATCTGATTCGTGTCCTGCAGCTTCTGTAGACAGCATTATATTCTTCTTTAGATGTGCCTCCTTCTTTCAATTTGATAAACATTTCTTTCTTCCTTTTTAGCATGTGTTTAAGTTCTGTGTTCATCCATACTGGTTTCCTTAAATGCTTCCTATTCTTCCCTCTTTTTGGAATTGTTAACAATATGAGAACATATGAGATTAATTAGACATGGCAACAAATAGAATAATTAAAACAAGGGAAATGAGAGAGAGCACACTTGAATCTCCATTGAATTAGGGGCCTCCTGCAGTGATCATGTGATTACAGCAGAGAAATTCTCTGGGAAAAATTCATCCATATATTCAAGAGGTAGAGAGGTGGAAAATGCAACACCTTCAGAGGTAACTCTTCTCCTCAAAGAAAAATAATTGCAGTTAGACACTGTTTCCGGTGTCCAGATATGACTATTGGAGTTTTGCATTGATTCAATATTTATGGAAGATGTATTGAAGGGATGGAAATAGCACATTCAATTCACTGTAAGGCTCTTCTAACCACTCCAACGTAATAACGGTCCAATGGGTAATGCTATTCAGGTCATGTTTCATCTCTATATAAAGATAAAATCATGATGACAATATCTACCAACTGGAACCCCCAGGGGTGAAGATATCTTGTAAGTTGGGGATCTCATAACATTCTGAAAGACCTAGCACATCCCACATTTTGTATTTAGTAAGAAAATCTATAGGTGATACTGTTAGACATCGAGTTCCTGCCACTGCACAGGGGGATTCTCGAGCCATGTCTGCTGCAGTCTCCCATTCTTCTCCAGCTGCAGTGGAGCCTGCTCAGCAGAGACATCGGTCCCAGCGCCTGGCTCAGACAGATACTGCACCTTTGGTTACTGCTGCATTTCCAGGTCCAGCCATTATAACCAGTACTGTTCGGTGGCGAGCAGGCGCTCCTGGGACTAAGTCCTGCTTTTCTCCTCCTGAGCATGCCCAAGGGAAGACCTTTCATTGGAGGTCAGGGGTCACATGCTCAGGTCCTGTAGCAGCTCCTATTGGTCCACTAGGAAGGTCCTGAACTGCTACAGCTATAAATGGTTCCCATGGCCGCACGTCCATGCTCTAGTATCATTTGTGTTTGGCAGTTGCCAGTGGATACTCTGCCACACTGTAGATAAGTGGTGTCAGTATGTTTAGCCTTGGGGCTGTACACTCAGGCAGGCAGCTAGCATCAGTGGGGGCAATTAGCTTTGGCTTAGCATCTGGTTCCTTCATGTGTGCGGTTAGCACAGAAACGTTCCAGAGCAAGCACAACTTTTAGTTAGGGTTTTAGTCCCTGTGTACAGCACGACTCTGTGAGGCAACAGAGCTCGCTTTCATTTCAGACGGGGTGAAGTTTAACCCACGTGTGAGCTCAGTGTCCATCCGCCATTACTTGCAGCAGGTATCTCTGCATGGTGGATCCTGGGCTGCGAACGCACATCGTATCTATCACCCTATTACTTGGTGCGTTCCCCTAGCCCTAACAGACACATTCTCTTTGACAGTATTGTTTTTGTGTAGGTTAGGTTTTATATTTGTGCTCATTGTGTTTTGAAGATTGTTTCTTAGAGAATTTCCTGCACTGTTCCTGAAAAGCATCATCACTGCATGGTTCTGCCAACACTGTGCATTACAATGGGGATTCACTATTTGTGGCAGTGTGGGATGTTTGTCTTATTGCATACATATCGAGCTTAAGATTTGGGGGCTTTAGATACCTTGCAGTTACCGTTCTATTGGATTTCTGGCAGATTGGCAAGTCATATTGCTTAGCAAGTCTCTTCCAGCTTCTCCTTGTGCTTAGAGATAAACTATTGGCTTCTGTCTTATTCTGGTCTTTATGGAAAACAAGTGCATATGAGACTTGAAAAGATTATCCACCTCAGTAAATCAGATCCCAGCTGTTATTTATTAAAGGTAATTGGAAAATAGAAAGGGTGTGATGCTGAGTCACTTCCGTGAGACAAGTTAGGGAGTCCGGGGTGAGATACCAGGAGAACACGTCAAAGGCAAAAGGGTATGGCAAAAGAATGGACAAAAGGCAAAGTCCGACATCATGCAACAAAGATCTGAATAGCTGAACACAGAGCACAAGGCACACACACCATGAGCAAAGCTACGACTGGCACTGGCCTGACCATTGTCAGCCAGATAAATAGCCAGATAATCACCCACAATGGGCGACACTTGGAGGAAACCCGGCAAGCCACTCCAGAATGGGCGGCTGGGTTGTTACTCACATACTGGACAGCTGATTCTACAGGGCGACTGAGCTGTCACTCGCTACGTCCTTAGGGCACCGTGAGTGGTGGAATTGTGACAAAGAGCAAGCCAATTGGTTATGTTGGGGAAACTACTTCATTTTTCACTTCTGCTAGTATTGAAAAATTTCTCTTTGTATCTAAATTTTTCACTCCTGCTTTATAACAAAGTAATGATAAGTAATAAAACGTTTAATATAAACTTGTTTTGTGCACTATAGTGACATCTGAGAATGTGGCTCTCAGTCCTGGCCTCCCAACCAAATGGTCCAAAAGCTCATGGGTCAAAAGTCGATGGTAGGAAACTGACCCTTAATCGACTGCTCCACTAAAATAGCAAATATAAGGCATTTGACCTATTTGGGCGCAATATAAAACCATCAAGCAGGCCTTGATTACATCCTTGTGCTTGAGCCCTGAAGAAAAAGCCTTGATAGAAAACACAGTTATATTTGGACTTTCTTTCTTACATGTGTTACTTTTTGGCAGTCAGCAGTAAGACACAATTAGAAATTGGAATATTGAAAAAGAAACTGAATGTGGTTTAGAAAAAAAAATTGTTCATTCTCTTTTCACCAGAAAACATGTGTTTCTTGTTATGTGGGAAGTATGACTTGTGCTTACTTTGCCTGAATCCATTCAGACTGAAGTTATCTCAATGATAGTATTCATTAAACTTCTAAGTACATAGATTTGGAATAAATACAGACTTTATTTTCATTCAGTGTTCTTTGGAGGGAAATGCAATATGTTTTCCAATTCATTAACATACATTTGATTTTGTTTGAGGTTTTACTCATCCAGAACTGAAATGCTATAGATACAAAAGAAAATAAATTAACATAATAACAGAGCGTATGGATGTAAAGTCGATGTTACTAGATGACCACAACGTAGAACTAATTTTTTTTTTTGTTTTTCAATTGGCATATACTTTGTGAGCGGAGGTAAAAAGTTATGTCTGAAAACTGAATCTGAATACGGTAACTAGTGAGTGGAATAATAATTTACTTTCCCAAACATGTTAGTTCTTACATGTGTGAAAAAGTGTGTTCCCCTTCCTGATTTCCTATAATGTTACATGTGCATCACACTTAAATGTTTCAGATCACCAAACAAATTTAAATATTAGACAAAAATATTCTCTTGGGGTAATTTTGGTCAGCCGACCACTCCTGGGAAGATTCACCACTGTTCCATGTTTTTGCTATTTGTGGATAATTGCTGTCACTGTGGTTTGCCGGAGTCCCAAAGCTTCAGAAATGTCTTTGGATTGCGGCATGATATATAGCTTTTGGGGATATTTTGGTCTGCTTCACTTTGTCAGTCAGGTTCTATTTAAGTGATTTCTTATTTAAGAAAAGGTGTGGCAGTAATCATGCCTGAGTATGGCTAGAAAATTTAAAGGGAACCTATCAGCAGGATTGTGCACAGTAACCTACAGACAATGTTAGGTTGGTGCCGTTATACTGATTACAATGATACCTAGGTTGATGAAATCTGTCTTGTGGTTGTTGTTTAATCTTTATTTTCAGTTTTGAGTGAATGATATGGTCGTGCTCTGGAGCAGCCTGTGGGGGGTCTTTATGTGGAGCGCTGATTAGGTATTCACCAGTATGGCTTTTGACAGGTCACTGATCCCTCCGTGCCCTGCCCCCTAGTTTACATAATGAATATTATATATATATATCTATATACTTGTGTGTGTGTGTGTGTGTGTGTGTGTATATATATATATATATATATATATATATATATAGATAGATAGATAGATAGATAGATAGATTTATATCTATCTATCTATATACAGTACAGACCAAAAGTTTGAAGACACACCTTCTCATTTAAAGATTTTTCTGTATTTTCATGACTATGAAAATTGTACATTCACACTGAAGGCATCAAAAGTATGAATTAACACATGTGGAATTATTTACTTAACAAAAAAGTATATATTATATATATTCTTGGTTCAAAATATGTCTTATATTCTAGGTTCTTCAAAGTAGCCACTTTTTGCTTTGATGACTGCTTTGCACACTCTTGGCATTCTCTTGAGGAGCTTCAAGAGGTAGTCACCGGGAATGGTCTTCCAACAATCTTGAAGGAGTTCCCAGAGATGCTTAGCACTTGTTGGCCCTTTTGCCTTCACTCTGCGTCCAGCTCACCCCAAACCATCTCGAATGGGTTCAGGTCTGGTGACTGTGGCGGCCAGGTCATCTGGCGTAGCACCCCATCAATGTCCTTCTTGGTCAAATAGCCCTTACACAGCCTGGAGGTGTGTTTGGGGTCATTGTCCTGTTGAAAAATAAATGATGGTCCAACTAAATGCAAACCGGATGGAATAGCATGCTGCTGTAAGATGCTGTGGCAGCCATGCTGGTTTAGTATGCCTTCAATTTTGTATAAATCCCCAACAGTGTCAGCAGCAAAGCACCCCCACACCATCACACCTCCTCCTCCATGCTTCACGGTGGGAACCAGGCATGTAGAGTCCATCCGTTCACCTTTTCTGTGTCGCACAAAGACACGGTGGTTTGAACAAAGATCTCACATTTGGACTCATCAGACCAAAGCACAGATTTCTGTTGTGGATTCTGTTTGTGGGCTCCCTCTGGTGGTTACTGCTGGTACTGGGTGACTTTGGTGGGTTGCGGCCTTTGGTTTCCACCTGTCCATCAGAGGCTGGGTGTTTCCTATTTTACCTGGCCTTTCTGTCATTCCCTTGCCGGCTATCAATGTATTCAGATGTGCTCTGTTTGGTTCCTGCCTACCTGCTCCCAGATCTTTCAGGATAAGCTAAGTGCTGATTTTCAGTTGTTTGGTTTTTTGTCCAGCTTGCTTATTATGTCTCTATGCTAGCTGGTAGCTCTAGTGGACTGAGGTTCTCCCCATGTGCCATGAGTTGGCACATGGGTTCTTCTAATCTCAGGATGGTTTTTTGATTAGGGTTTTTTGCTGACCGCTCAGACCCCTTTTGTATCGTTCTGCTTTCTAGTTTACAGCGGGCCTCAATTTGCTGAACCTATATATATCATCTCTATGTGTGTGCCTTCCTCTCATTTCACCGTCAATACATGTGGGGGGCAACTATACCTTTTGGGGTTCATTCCTCTGGAGGCAAGTGAGGTCTTATTTTCTCTGCAGTACTAGTTAGCTCTTAGGCTGGTGCGTGGCGTCTAGAACCAACGTAGGCACGCTCCCTGGCTATCTCTAGTTGCGTTTGTCAGGCGTAGGGCAGCGGTCAGCCCAGGTTCCATCACCCTAGAGCTCGTCCGATATTTTGTATTACTTTGCTTGTCCCTTGCTATCCCTAGCCATTGGGATTCATGACAGTATAGCCGGCCCACAAAGTGTTAATTGTTTGGGCTGAAGCAGGAGAAAAAGAAGTGTTTAAGGGAATTTTTTTTTTTTTTTTTTTCCTTCAGAGTTTTGCTGCCTAGCCCTTAATTGCTGTCTAGCTGCTTCTTACCTCCTCTTAACCCTTGAATGGCTCTGATATTAGCTGTTTAACATGGATGTCCAGAGTTTGGCTTCCAGCCTGAGTAATCTCGCGGCAAAAGTTCAAAACATACAGGATTTTGTTGTTCACACTCCCATGTCTGAACCTAGAATTCCTATTCCAGAGTTCTTTTCTGGAGATAGATCTACCTTCCTGAATTTCAGGAACAATTGTAAATTGTTTCTTTCTTTAAAATCTCGCTCCTCTGGAGACCCTGCTCAACAGGTCAAGATTGTAATATCTTTCCTGCGGGGCGATCCTCAGAATTGGGCATTTGCATTGGCACCAGGGGATCCTGCATTGCTCAATGTGGATGCGTTTTTTCTGGCATTGGGATTGCTCTATGAGGAACCCAACCTGGAGATTCAGGCTGAAAAGGCTTTATTAGCCCTCTCTCAGGGGCATGATGAAGCGGAAATATATTGTCAAAAATTTCGGAAATGGTCGGTGCTTACTCAGTGGAATGAGTGCGCCCTGGCTGCTAACTTCAGAAATGGTCTTTCCGAGGCCATTAAGGATATTATGGTGGGGTTCCCTACGCCTACAGGTCTGAATGAGTCGATGGCTATGGCCATTCAGATTGATCGGCGTTTACGGGAGCGCAAACCCGTGCACCAGTTGGCGGTGTCTTCTGAACAGGCACCTGAGACTATGCAATGTGATAGAATTCAGTCCAGAAGTGAACGGCAAAATTATAGGCGGAAAAATGGATTGTGTTTTTATTGTGGTGATTCAGCTCATGTTATATCAGCATGCTCTAAACGCACAAAAAGGGTTGATAAATCTTTTGCCATTGGTACTCTG
This sequence comes from Ranitomeya variabilis, assembly GCF_051348905.1. NCBI lineage: Eukaryota > Metazoa > Chordata > Amphibia > Anura > Dendrobatidae > Ranitomeya > Ranitomeya variabilis. Next base: position 817,721,339 of record NC_135232.1, on the reverse strand, counting down.
CAGCCTAAGTTCATTTTGTCTGTGACTCTGATTTTTTCACTGTCTTCCATTTCCGTCGATGCCTATGTGGATTCAGGCGCTGCCCTGAGTCTTATGGATTGGTCATTTGCTAAACGCTGCGGTTTTAGTCTGGAGCCTCTGGAAGTTCCTATCCCTCTGAAGGGAATTGACTCTACACCATTGGCTATGAATAAGCCGCAGTATTGGACACAAGTGACCATGCGCATGACTCCCGTTCATCAGGAGGTGATTCGCTTCCTTGTACTGTATAATTTACATGATGTACTAGTGCTTGGTCTGCCATGGTTACAAACTCATAATCCTGTCCTGGACTGGAAAACAATGTCTGTGTTAAGCTGGGGATGTCAGGGGGTTCATGATTATGCACCTCCGATTTCAATCGCTTCATCTACTCCTTCTGAGATCCCTGCGTTTTTGTCTGACTATAGGGATGTTTTTGAGGAGCCTAAGCTCAATTCGCTCCCTCCTCATAGAGAGTGTGACTGTGCTATAGAATTGATTCCTGGCAGTAAGTTCCCTAAGGGTCGTTTATTTAATCTGTCACTGCCAGAGCATACTGCTATGCGGAATTATATTAAGGAGTCCTTGGAAAAGGGACATATTCGTCCATCTTCGTCCCCTCTGGGAGCAGGTTTTTTTTTCGTGGCAAAAAAGATGGTTCCCTGAGGCCTTGTATAGATTATCGCCTTCTGAATAAGATTACAGTCAAATATCAGTATCCACTGCCATTATTGACTGATTTGTTTGCTCGCATTAGGGGGGCTAGGTGGTTCACTAAGATAGATCTTCGCGGTGCGTATAATCTGGTGCGGATAAAACAGGGTGACGAGTGGAAAACCGCATTTAATACGCCTGAGGGCCATTTTGAGTATTTGGTAATGCCTTTTGGACTCTCCAATGCTCCGTCAGTCTTTCAGTCCTTTATGCACAATATTTTCCGTGAATATCTGGATAAGTTTATGATTGTGTATTTGGATGATATTTTGGTGTTTTCTGATGACTGGGAGTCTCATGTTTTACAGGTCAGGAAGGTGTTTCAGGTTCTGCGGGCCAATTCTCTGTTTGTGAAGGGCTCAAAGTGTCTCTTCGGAGTCCAGAAGATTTCTTTTTTGGGGTACATTTTTTCTCCTTCTACTATTGAGATGGATCCCGTCAAGGTTCGGGCGATTTGTGACTGGACACAACCTACATCTGTTAAGAGCCTTCAGAAGTTCTTGGGGTTTGCTAATTTTTATCGTCGGTTCATTGCTAATTTTTCCAGTATTGTTAAACCTTTGACTGATTTGACTAAAAAGGGTGCTGATGTTGCTGATTGGTCTCCTGCGGCCGTGGAGGCCTTTCAGGAACTTAAGCGCCGGTTTTCTTCTGCTCCTGTGTTGTGTCAACCAGATGTTTCACTTCCTTTTCAGGTTGAGGTTGATGCTTCCGAGATTGGAGCGGGGGCGGTTTTGTCACAGAGAAGTTCTAATGGCTCGGTGATGAAGCCATGTGCATTCTTCTCTAGAAAATTCTCGCCCGCCGAGCGCAATTATGATGTGGGTAATCGGGAGCTTTTGGCCATGAAGTGGGCGTTTGAGGAGTGGCGTCATTGGCTTGAGGGTGCTAAACATCGTGTGGTGGTCTTGACTGATCACAAGAATCTCATTTACCTTGAGTCTGCCAGGCGTTTGAATCCTAGACAGGCTCGTTGGTCATTGTTTTTTTCTCGTTTCAATTTCGTGGTTTCATACCTGCCAGGTTCAAAGAATGTGAAGGCAGATGCTCTTTCCAGGAGTTTTGTGCCTGACTCTCCTGGAGACTCTGGGCCTACTGGTATCCTTAGGGATGGGGTAATATTGTCCGCCGTATCCCCAGACTTGCGACGTGCATTGCAGGAGTTTCAGGTGGATAAACCGGATCGTTGTCCACCAGAAAGACTGTTTGGTCCGGATGATTGGACCAGTAGAGTCATCTCCGAGGTCCATTCTTCTGTGTTGGCTGGTCATCCTGGAATATTTGGTACTAGAGACTTGGTGGCCAGGTCTTTTTGGTGGCCTTCCTTGTCTAGGGATGTGCGTACCTTTGTGCAGTCTTGTGAAGTGTGTGCTCGAGCTAAGCCTTGCTGTTCTCGGGCCAGTGGGTTGTTGTTATCCTTGCCCATCCCGAAGAGGCCTTGGACGCACATTTTCATGGATTTTATTTCTGATCTCCCGGTTTCACAGAAAATGTCCGTTATCTGGGTGGTGTGTGACCGCTTTTCTAAGATGGTTCATTTGGTGCCCTTGCCTAAGTTGCCTTCCTCCTCTGAGTTGGTCCCTTTATTTTTTCAGAACGTGGTTAGTTTGCATGGGATTCCGGAGAATATCGTTTCTGACAGGGGATCCCAGTTTGTGTCTAGATTTTGGCGGACGTTTTGTGCCAAGATGGGCATTGATTTGTCTTTCTCGTCTGCATTCCATCCTCAGACGAATGGCCAGACGGAGCGAACTAATCAGACCTTGGAAACTTATTTGAGGTGTTTTGTTTCTGCTGATCAAGATGACTGGGTTGCTTTTTTGCCGCTGGCCGAATTTGCTCTTAATAATCGGGCTAGTTCTGCCACGTTGGTCTCTCCTTTTTTTTGTAATTCGGGGTTTCATCCTCGTTTTTCCTCTGGTCAGGTGGAGTCTTCGGATTGTCCTGGAGTGGACGTGGTGGTGGACAGGCTACATCAGATTTGGAATCAGGTGGTGGACAATTTGAAGTTATCTCAGGAGAAGACTCAGCAGTTTGCTAATCGCCGTCGCCGCGTGGGTCCCCGACTTCTTGTTGGGGATTTGGTGTGGTTGTCTTCTCGTTTTGTCCCTATGAAGGTCTCTTCTCCTAAGTTCAAGCCTCGGTTCATCGGTCCTTATAGGATCTCGGAGATTCTTAACCCTGTATCTTTTCGTTTGGATCTCCCAGCATCGTTTGCTATTCATAATGTGTTCCATCGGTCGTTGTTGCGGAGGTATGAGGTGCCCGTTGTTCCTTCGGTTGAGCCTCCTGCTCCGGTGCTGGTGGAGGGAGAATTGGAGTATGTTGTTGAGAAGATCTTGGATTCTCGTGTTTCCAGACGCAAACTCCAGTATTTGGTTAAGTGGAAGGGTTATGGTCAGGAGGATAATTCCTGGGTGGTCGCCTCCGATGTTCATGCGACTGATTTGGTCCGCGCCTTCCATAGAGCTCACCCTGATCGCCCTGGGGGTTCTCGTGAGGGTTCGGTGACCCCTCCTCAAGGGGGGGGGTACTGTTGTGGATTCTGTTTGTGGGCTCCCTCTGGTGGTTACTGCTGGTACTGGGTGACTTTGGTGGGTTGCGGCCTTTGGTTTCCACCTGTCCATCAGAGGCTGGGTGTTTCCTATTTTACCTGGCCTTTCTGTCATTCCCTTGCTGGCTATCAATGTATTCAGATGTGCTCTGTTTGGTTCCTGCCTACCTGCTCCCAGATCTTTCAGGATAAGCTAAGTGCTGATTTTCAGTTGTTTGGTTTTTTGTCCAGCTTGCTTATTATGTCTCTATGCTAGCTGGTAGCTCTAGTGGACTGAGGTTCTCCCCATGTGCCATGAGTTGGCACATGGGTTCTTGTAATCTCAGGATGGTTTTTTGATTAGGGTTTTTTGCTGACCGCTCAGACCCCTTTTGTATCGTTCTGCTTTCTAGTTTACAGCGGGCCTCAATTTGCTGAACCTATATATATCATCTCTATGTGTGTGCCTTCCTCTCATTTCACCGTCAATACATGTGGGGGGCAACTATACCTTTTGGGGTTCATTCCTCTGGAGGCAAGTGAGGTCTTATTTTCTCTGCAGTACTAGTTAGCTCTTAGGCTGGTGCGTGGCATCTAGAACCAACGTAGGCACGCTCCCTGGCTATCTCTAGTTGCGTTTGTCAGGCGTAGGGCAGCGGTCAGCCCAGGTTCCATCACCCTAGAGCTCGTCCGATATTTTGTATTACTTTGCTTGTCCCTTGCTATCCCTAGCCATTGGGATTCATGACAGATTTCCACTGGTCTAATGTCCATTCCTTGTGTTCTTTAGCCAAAACAAGTCTCTTCTGCTTGTTGCCTGTCCTTAGCAGTGGTTTCCTAGCAGCTATTTTACCATGAAGGCCTGCTGCACAAAGTCTCCTCTTAACAGTAGTTGTAGAGATGTGTCTGCTGCTAGATCTCTGTGTGGCATTGACCTGGTCTCTAATCTGAGCTGCTGTTAACCTGCAATTTCTGAGGCTGGTGACTCGGATAAACTTATCCTCAGAAGCAGAGGTGACTCTTGGTCTTCCTTTCCTGGGGCGGTCCTAATGTGAGCCAGTTTCTTTGTAGCGCTTGATGGTTTTTGCCACTGCACTTGGGGACACTTTCAAAGTTTTCCCAATTTTTCGGAGTGACTGACCTTCATTTCTTAAAGTAATGATGACCACTCATTTTTCTTTACTTATCTGCTTTTTTCTTGCCATAATACAAATTCTAACAGTCTATTCAGTAGGACTATCAGCTGTGTATCCACCAGACTTCTGCACAACACAACTGATGGTCCCAACCCTATTTATAAGGCAAGAAATCCCACTTATTAAACCTGACAGGGCACAGCAGTGAAGTGAAAACCATTCCCTACCTCTTGAAGCTCATCAAGAGAATGCCAAGAGTGTGCAAAGCAGTCATCAAAGCAAAAGGTGGCTACTTTGAAGAACCTAGAATATAAGACACATTTTCAGTTTTTTCACACTTTTTTGTTTTTCTAAATAAAAAGAATTCAGCTACAGGTAAGTTTAATTATTCATTAAGCAGGTGTCCAGCAAACAATTAACTGTAAAAGGGCATTAGTTAGCAAAAAAAAACCTCCCATTTTCATGCTGTCAGCAATGGCACCACATGGAAGAGAAATGTCAAAAGAACTGAAAGGTGAAGGCTACAAAAAGGTCAGTAAAGTCTTACTTATTAGTCAGAATACTGCAGCAAAAGTAATAAACTAAAGTAATACAAAAATTTAACAAAGATGGAACTGCAACCATCTCACATACAGTATATGTCCAGGCCGATCAAGGAAATTAGCACCTAAACATTAACATCTTCTGATGAGGGTTGAAGAAAGCCAACATGCAAGTTCACTACAGTTAGCTAAAGAAGTAGAAAACCAAACCAGGATGAGTGAATCCCATGACATAATACGGCATACAATGCAGAGGAATGGCTTGCATGGGTGTTGTCCATGAAGGAAGGCTTTCCTAAATGTGATGCACAAAAATGCCTGCTTACATTTTACCAGGTGCAATGCTTAAAAATGTGAAGACTACTCAGACTGGAGTTTTGATAAATGTTTTTGGAACTGGTGGCTTCAAAACTGTATGGAGTTGCAAAAGTGAGGAAAAATGCATAATACCTATAGTGAAACATGGTGGTGGCAGTGTCCTTCTGTGGCGCTACATGGGTGCTCCGGGTGTCGGGGAGCTACATTTCATTGATGGTATCATGAATTCACAAATGTACTGCTCTATATTGAAGGAGAAAATGCTACCATTACGCCGTTCTTTTGCTAGACATGCACTATTCCATTATCCATTACAATAATACAAAACACAGACCTAAGGCCACTGTCGCATTTCTGAAGAAGAGCAAAATAGAATGCTAATTAAATGGCCCCTGCGCACCGAAATCTACTGTAGTTAGCAAAAAACTCAAATCGTGATTAAAGAAAAACCACAAAGTAGATTTCTTCACCAAACCTGTCAATTTAATCTGTGTCATAGTGCCATTACAGCCATGTCTTTCCTCTACATTAGAAAATCGTGCTGACTGGTTCTCTTTAAAGGGGTTGTCTGGTCTTAAACTACAATTTCGCTAAATGACTCACTGGAATCAGGGTCTCTGCCCCTACATTGTGCTGCTCTCAGATTAAGTGATTAGGATACATTCCCTTTAAAGGGAATCTGTCACCCCAAAAATCGTAGGCGCCGGGCCTCTCTGACCTTCCCCGGCACCTGCGCACTGCAGTACTTTGCTCTGCTTTCAACAGGGCAGACAAAGTACACCTGCGCCGGAGCCACGGCAGGAAGACAAGAAGAGGACGTCATCGTATGAAGATAGGAGAAGCCGGACTCGGACCGCGACACCCATCGGACCCGGACCGCAGCGGGACCGCCCCTGGGTGAGTATAATAAAACCTGTTTTTCTTACCCTTCAGGTTACATCGGGGGCTTATCTACAGCAGTACAGAATGCTGTAGATAAGCCCCTGATGCCGGTGGCCTTAGCTCATATACGATTTTTGGGGTGACAAATTTCCTTTAATTACACAAGGAAATTATATAACGCATGAAGAGTGCTGTATATACTGTCAGTAGTGTTTGAAACTTTTGCTTCCAGCCTCTGCAAAAACCCAGAATCTAATACAATTTCTTTACCTGTATAAAGAGCCTGCTATCTCTGCGCTGCACAGCGGTTATGTTTGTGCCGCTATTGATATAACAAATCTATCAGTCTTTGATCTCCCTACTTCCAACATCGACTTTGACCTTTAAATTACTCTTCTGAGCATGCTCATGATTAACCTTTGTGAAATATACCAGCCATGAGATTAGGATTTTCATTTTTTTTTTTTTTCCAAGTGAATGAAAAATACAGAAATGAAGCTGTCTTGTCTGGATTTAACCAACTTTGTAGTACAAATGATTCATGCTCAGGTGAACAGGGAAAATATTTTAAAGTCTATTGTATTATGAGAGCTGAACGTTATATATTTTACCATGGTTTTGGTTTTTCTTCTAATTGCCTTTTATATGTCAATATGATAAATGCTAAAAAGACAATTTTGGTCAGAACACCTCTATTAGGCTGAGTTCATAAAGTACTTTTCGTTTTTACAAATATACAGGTCCTTCTCAAAAAATTAGCATATAGTGTTAAATTTCATTATTTACCATAATGTAATGATTACAATTAAACTTTCATATATTATAGATTCATTATCCACCAACTGAAATTTGTCAGGTCTTTTATTGTTTTAATACTGATGATTTTGGCATACAACTCCTGATAACCCAAAAAACCTGTCTCAATAAATTAGCATATTTCACCCGTCCAATCAAATAAAAGTGTTTTTTAATAACGAACAAAAAAACCATCAAATAATAATGTTCAGTTATGCACTCAATACTTGGTCGGGAATCCTTTGGCAGAAATGACTGCTTCAATGCGGCGTGGCATGGAGGCAATCAGCCTGTGACACTGCTGAGATGTTATGGAGGCCCAGGATGCTTCAATAGCGGCCTTAAGCTCATCCAGAGTGTTGGGTCTTGCGTCTCTCAACTTTCTCTTCACAATATCCCACAGATTCTCTATAGGGTTCAGGTCAGGAGAGTTGGCAGGCCAATTGAGCACAGTAATACCATGGTCAGTAAACCATTTACCAGTGGTTTTGGCACTGTGAGCAGGTGCCAGGTCGTGCTGAAAAATGAAATCTTCATCTCCATAAAGCATTTCAGCCGATGGAAGCATGAAGTGCTCCAAAATCTCCTGATAGCTAGCTGCATTGACCCTGCCCTTGATGAAACACAGTGGACCAACACCAGCAGCTGACATGGCACCCCACACCATCACTGACTGGGTACTTGACACTGGACTTCAGGCATTTTGGCATTTCCTTCTCCCCAGTCTTCCTCCAGACTCTGGCACCTTGATTTCCGAATGACATGCAAAATTTGCTTTCATCAGAAAAAAGTACTTGGGACCACTTAGCAACAGTCCAGTGCTGCTTCTCTGTAGCCCAGGTCAGGCGCTTCTGCCGCTGTTTATGGTTCAAAAGTGGCTTTACCTGGGGAATGCGGCACCTGTAGCCCATTTCCTGCACACGCCTGTGCACGGTGGCTCTGGATGTTTCCACACCAGACTCAGTCCACTGCTTCCTCAGGTTCCCCAAGGTCTGGAATCGGTCCTTCTCCACAATCTTCCTCAGGGTCCGGTCACCTCTTCTCGTTGTACAGCGTTTTCTGCCACATTGTTTCCTTCCAACAGACTTACCATTGAGGTGCCTTGATACAGCACTCTGGGAACAGCCTATTTGTTGAGAAATTTCTGTCTGGGTCTTACCCTCTTGCTTGAGGGTGTCAATGATGGCCTTCTTGACATCTGTCAGGTCGCTAGTCTTACCCATGATGGGGGTTTTGAGTAATGAACCAGGCAGGGAATTTTTAAAAGCCTCAGGTATCTTTTGCATGTGTTTAGAGTTAATTAGTTGATTCAGAATATTAGGGTAATAGGTCGTTTAGAGCAGAGGTCCCCAACCTTTTTTGCACCAGGGACCGGCTTGAAGCAAGACCAGTTTTCCATGGCCCGGTGGGGGTGGGGCAGGGGCGGGGCTTTGGTCATATGGGGGTGGGGTTATGGAGGGATGGAGCTTAGTGCATACTTATCATATAATTATGACATTTATAATGAGAATGTGATTCAACTTACCATAGGTTCAGAATGAGTGGGAGCACCATGCTTGTTTCCCTGGTGCTCTGCACCATTATTGCCCCATAGCTGTGCCATATAGTGCTCTGCACCCTTATTGCCCCATAGCTGTGCCATACAGTGCTTTGCACCGTTTATTATTGCCCCATAGCTGTGCCATACAGTGCTCTGCACTGTTTATTATTGCCCCATAGCTGTGCCATACAGTGCTCTGCACCGTTTATTATTGCCCCATAGCTGTGCCATACAGTGCTCTGCACCGTTCATAATTGCCCCATAGCTGTGCCATATAGTGCTCTGCACCGTTCATAATTGCCCCATAGCTGTGCCATACAGTGCTCTGCACCATTATTGCCCCATAGCTGTGCCGTATAGTGCTCTGCACCATTATTGCCCCATAGCTGTGCTACACAGTGCTCTGCACCGTTCATTATTGCCCCATAGCTGTGCCATGTAGTGCTCTGCACCATTCATTATTGCCCCATAGCTGTGCCGTATAGTGCTCTGCACCATTATTGCCCCATAGCTGTGCCGTATAGTGCTCTGCACCATTATTGCCCCATAGCTGTGCTACACAGTGCTCTGCACCGTTCATTATTGCCCCATAGCTGTGCCATGTAGTGCTCTGCACCATTCATTATTGCCCCATAGCTGTGCCGTATAGTGCTCTGCACCATTATTGCCCCATAGCTGTGCCATACAGTGCTCTGCACCATTATTGCCCCATAGCTGTGCCATATAGTGCTCTGCACCATTATTGCCCCATAGCTGTGCCATACAGTGCTCTGCACCGTTTATTATTGCCCCATAGCTGTGCCATACAGTGCTCTGCACCGTTCATAATTGCCCCATAGCTGTGCCATATAGTGCTCTGCACCGTTCATAATTGCCCCATAGCTGTGCCATACAGTGCTCTGCACCATTATTGCCCCATAGCTGTGCCGTATAGTGCTCTGCACCATTATTGCCCCATAGCTGTGCTATACAGTGCTCTGCACCATTCATTATTGCCCCATAGCTGTGCCATATAGTGCTCTGCACCATTATTGCCCCATAGCTGTGCCATACAGTGCTCTGCACCATTATTGCCCCATAGCTGTGCCATATAGTGCTCTGCACCATTATTGCCCCATAGCTGTGCCATATAGTGCTCTGCACCATTATTGCCCCATAGCTGTGCCATACAGTGCTCTGCACCATTATTGCCCCATAGCTGTGCCATATAGTGCTCTGCACCATTATTGCCCCATAGCTGTGCCATATAGTGCTCTGCACCATTGCCCCATAGCTGTGCCATATAGTGCTCTGCACCGTCCATTATTGCCCCATAGCTGTGCTGCTGCTGCAATAAAAATAATAAAACACATACTCACCTCTCTTGCTTGCAGCTCCTCGGCGCCATCTTCCCGGCGTCTCTCCGCACTGACTGATCAGGCAGAGGGCGCCGCGCACACTATATGCGTCATCGCGCCCTCTGCCTGCAGTCAGTGCGGAGAGACGCCGGGAAGATGGAGACAGCGCCCGGCGTGTGGAACGAGGATAGGTGAATATGTCATACTTACCTGCTCCCGGCGTCCCGCTCCTTCCCCCGGACAGCGGGTCTTCGGTGCCGCAGCCTCTTCCTCTATCAGCGGTCACCGGCACCGCTAATTAGAGAAATGAATTATGCGGCTCCGCCCCTATGGGAGGTGGAGCAGCCTATTAATTTCTCTAATGAGCGGTCCCACGTGACCGCTGAACAGGGGCGCCGCGGACCGGCTGAAAAACCCCAACGGCCCGGTCCTGGTCCGCGGACCGGCGGTTGGGGACCTCTGGTTTAGAGAACCTTTTCTTGATATGCTAATTTATTGAGACAGGTTTTTTGGGTTATCAGGAGTTGTATGCCAAAATCATCAGTATTAAAACAATAAAAGACCTGACAAATTTCAGTTGGTGGATAATGAATCTATAATATATGAAAGTTTAATTGTAATCATTACATTATGGTAAATAATGAAATTTAACACTATATGCTAATTTTTTGAGAAGGACCTGTATAAAATGATGGGTACTGCTTACTATGATGCTGTACTATTATATAGACTGCCCCATATTTGTGCGAGCCAATACGTTGCAAGCCACCGAACAATGAAATATTCTCATATGCTTAGTATTTGGTCAAATACTGAACCTGTGAGTGTGACCTAAAGGTGAAACAACACAACCAATTGTTAATTTTAAGAAAAACATACTTAAAAACTTTGAGTAAATATACACATGATATTCTTCAGTATATTGAGACTTATAAATGTAGTGACCATAGAAGCATCCATGCCTGAAGACTTGTTGAGATTCTCAACAGCTTATATTTAGCCGAACAACATTTTTTTTTTTCATATGGCCATACGGTGCAGAGGTGGACACCCTCACTTTCCAGAGATTTCAGTAGTGTATCAACCATAACATCATGTGGTAGAGAGTCCATAGTCTCACTGCTCTTACAGTAAGGAATCTGCATCTGTGGTTATGATTAAACCTTCTTTCCTCTAGACGTAGAGGATGCCCCCCTGTCCCCGTCGCAGGCCTAGGTGTAAACAGATCATTAGAAATATCTCTCCACTTTCCCCTTAGTAAAAAGAAGACGATAAAAGCTTCTATTTTAGATCTCATCACTTTTGTATTTAATCAAGGTTTTGTCTTTTCAAAAACATAAATTGGGCAACAGGACAGATTAGAAGAGGAAAAAACAGAGCACTTCAGTGTAACGTCAGTGTTCAGCAGAGATTGGGACTAGTTACCCCCCATCTCGCGTATCCCCCTTACCTGATCTATCTATTATGGTAAACGGCATCATGCTCTCTCCCGCACCTGAAATCCGCTGCCTTTGGGTAACTCTCGACTCTGCCCTGTCCTTCAAACCGCACATCCAAATTCTTGCCACCTCCTGTCGCCTCCAACTCAAAAATATTGCCAGAATCCATCCCTTCCTCAGCCCACAATCTACCAAAACTCTTGTGCATGCCCTCATCATCTCCCGCCTCGATTACTGCAACACCCTCCTCTGTGGCCTCCCCACTAACTCTCTTGCACCACTTCAGTCTGTCCTCAACTATGCTGCCCGGCTAATCCATCTCTCTCCTTGCTGCTCCTCTGCTTCTCCCCTCTGCAAATCCCTCCACTGGCTCCCAACTCCCCAACAAATCCAGTTCAAAGTACTAACAGTGACCTACAAAGCCATCCACAATCTGTCCCCTCCCTATATCTCTGAACTAATCTCCCAACATCTTCCCTCACGTAATCTTCGATCCTCCTAAGACCTCCTACTCTCCTCCACACTTATTCATTCCTCACACAACCGCCTCCAAGATTTCTCCCGAATATCCCCCATCCTCTGAAATTCCACGCCTCAGCACATCCGATTATCCACCACCCTCGGATCCTTCAGACGGAACCTGAAAACCCATCTCTTCAGGAAAGCCTAAAGCCTGCGATAACCATTCTGCCGCCTCACCACCACCTGAGCTGCCGCACCCCTGACCTTCTGTCTCTTCCCCATTATCCCATACAATGTAAGTCCGCAAGGACAGGGTTCTCTCCCCTCTGTAGCAGTCTGTCATTGTAAATTTGTTTACTCTAAACGATATCTATAACTCTGTATGTAACCCCTTTCTCATGCACAGCACCATGGAATTAATGGTGCTATATAAATAAATAATAATAGTTACCAAGAGAAAACAGAAGCATACAAGTGATCAGAGGTCATAGAGTGAGTTCATCACAAGTGAAAGTGCAGTGTTGGCCGCCCAGTCTACCTTAAAGGAACCCAAAGTGTGGCAGATGCCTTTATTTCTCCCAAGAATTAGAATAGAGGCAGGACAGATCAAGTGGCAAACATGAAAGTCAGCAGAGCCAATAGAGACAAGTAATTGCAAGAGCCCCGCCAGCTCCAGTAAAAATCCAGTGCTTTTTTTATTGCCCTCAGCTCGATCTTGAGACATTTCAAATTGTTGGATGAATGATCTGTAGGAAAATCAATCTGCAAACCTAGAAAGGTCCATCAGGGTCTTCTCTGCAGTTATTTTGTTAGTATCAAGTGTGATGCAGCGGTATGACCATACACAGTGAAACGGCAGTGACCCAAACAAGTTCAAACAAAACGTTCTTTTATTGTGTTACTTCACACAGTCAATATAGTATACGGCTTCTTCATACAGTCCATTAATAATGCATGGCTATATGACGCAGTCAATACAAAGGTCGATCTTCCCTCTGTCCAGTTTCCCTGGGTGACCACACGCCGGTAACAAGTCTCTGTACTCACTCAGTGCACGGCACTCTTTATCCTCTGGAGTGCAGCCGGGTACACGTAAGACAGCCCAAGACGCAGGGTGTCAGTCTCTCTGGTTCCTTTAGCCTCTGTACTGCTCCACATAGAGAGAGCTCTGCAGACAACTGCCCTGTCTGCTTCCAAGAACACACTGACACACCTCCCCCACTACTACAAGGCTTTTTAATCAGTCACTGCTTCACTATTCTAATTACAGCCACACCTGTGTCTGTAGTACGCCCTCATGGCCTCACTACGCTTTCATGCACATTCTGCAGAGCACATACAGCGCCCCCTAGCTGTACCAGGGGTCACTGCCTCACACAAGCCATCAGGTTGCTGGTCTTCTTCTTCTCCTTGTTCCTTCTATTCTTCAGACCATGATGTCCTTCTCCTGTGATTGCTCTTCTCGTGTGATGTGTCCAAAGTAAGGATGTTGTAGCTTGGTGATCATTGCTTAGAGTGACATGTCTAGCTTGATTTGTTCTAAAATAGATTTGTTTGTTCTTTTTTCCATCCATGGTATTGGTAACATCTTTCTTCAGCACCATATTTCGACAGCGTTGATTCTTCTTCCGACCTGTTTCTTTATCATCCAGGGTTTGAATCCATATATTCCAACTGAAAAACCAAACTATGTACACGGGACAGTGGCTCAGTGGTTAGCACTGCAGTAGTGATGAGCAAATATACTCATTACTCGAGATTTCCCAAGCACGCTCGGGTGTCCTCTGAGTATATTTTAGTGCTCGGAGATTTAGTTTTTATCGCCGCAGCTGAATGATTTACATCTGTTAGCCAGCATAAGTACATGTGGGGGTTGCCTGGTTGCTAGGGAATCCCCACATGTAATCAAGCTGGCTAACAGATGTAAATCATTCAGCTGAGGTGAGGAAAACAAAATCTCCGAGCACTAAAAAATACTTGGAGGTCACCCGAGTGTGCTCGGGAAATCTCGAGTAATGAGTATATTCGCTCATCGCTACACTGCAGCCTTGCAGCGCTGGGGTCCTGTGTTCAAATCCCACTTAGGACAACATCTGCAAGGAGTTTGTATGTTCTCCCCGTGTTTGCGTGGGTTTCCTCCGGGTTCTCCGGTTTCCTCCCACATTCCAAAGACATACTGATAGGGAATTTAGATTATGAGCCCCATTGGGGACAGTGATGATAATGTGTGTAAAGCGCTGTGGAATTAATTGCGCTATATAAATGAGTTAAATAAATAAATAAAATAAATACAAGCCTTTTCTTCATCGCAAGTGAAGTGTTCCACTATTTGAAGACTTTGTCCATTCACTGGACAAGGCATCTAGTGTACTGACTCACACATTGAGAGTAAGGCCACATGCACACGTTCAGTATTTGGTCAGTATTTTACCTCAGTATCTGTAAGCTAAAACCAGGAGTGGGTGATAAATACAGAAGTGGTGACGTGTTTCTATTATACCTTTCCTCTGATTGTTCCACTCCTGGTTTTGGCTTATAGACACTGAGGTAAAAAACTGACCAAACACTGTACCTGTGAATATGGCTTAAGTAAGTCAAAATCAGAATAGAAAAGAAGCTACAATTGAAAGATGTATACCTACCTATTCCTTGTGACTGAGGCCTACGGCTACTGAACTGTGTTGTTCTCATAAGTTATAAGAAGCTTTGCCAGGGACTGTTGAAAAGCCATTCAAGTTGAGCCAGGCTGTTTTACTACTGTGTAAAGACTGTTGCTACTTGTTAGGTGTTGCACAATGGGAAGTGTATTCAGATTGACTCCTGATTTATAACTTGTCTACATTCGTAGTAATGTTAGTAATGGCACCACATCCATATCACAGGAACCTTCGTTCACACAGAAACAAGCTGTAGTTTCTTGTTTTTTTCCTTTTCTTTTTTCTTTTTGCAGGGAGAAACCATTACTTTTACGCTACCAGTTGTCAGTTAGTGCATTATAAAGTAGGCGTTTTACTATCCACCTAATGGCACCTTCACAGCAAAATAAATTAATGACAGCGCTGCAGTTAACATTTCGAAAGCTATAAAGCTGATGTCCAATTACCAGTGAAGATTTGTGATATTATTGCATAAAGATTCAACAAGGGGATAATAAGCGAGAATATATCTCACAGGAATAGGCTGAAATATTCATCAAAAGTGACTAACGAAAGGACGTTCTGCCTTATTAACGCATTCTAACATCTTTTATTTATTTCCGTTTCTATTAAGGTGATTGCCTTTGTGATGATTAAGAAATTATATTCATCTATTGCAAATTCGAGAACAAAGTGTTCCATTTCTCCACTGACCTTTATTGAGAGCCTATAAGTCAGCTATTCACCAAAAGGTATGTAGGCAGCACATAACCTTGTTGTTATTTTATGACAAATGTTCTGTTTTTTTGTGAGCACATTAAAGCAACTTATTTCAATATGTCTTTTCAAAGCGAATTACTTGCCTATAAGCGAAGCTTGCCTGCTAGTTATTTCCCTTACATACTTAAAGGGAATCGGTCAGTAGGATCAACCTTCTTAAGCCGTCTACATGGGCATGCAGGTCATAGAAAGCACAATAAAATGATACCTTGATTTGTGCGATCTGCTGTCTTATTCCAGAGAAATCCATGTTTTTCCTGTATGTAAATGAGCTGTTCCAAACTATGGGGAGGATGTTGCCTGGGAGAACTCCGCCTGTAGAGTTCATTTTAAATAAAAGGAGGAGTTACCAGTGTGAGACAAGTAACTAACACAGAACTGGAGAAATGAACTTTGTCTTCTTGCAAACGCATTTTTTTTGCAGATTTCTGAGCACTGCTGTATTGCAACAATATTGCAACCCTGTCTGCCTGTGAGATGGAAGCTGAAGCCAAGAGAAACATGCCAATGTGTCAGGTATAATCACACACAGCTCTGCAGTGAGATCAGGAGAGCAGAGAACGGCCATTACACATCACACTGGTAATGCCCCCTTCATATAAAATAAGCTCTGGAGGCAGAGTTATCTTCCAGGCAGCATCCTCCCCATAGCCTGGAAGATCTCATTTACATGAAGTGATAAAAGATGATTTATCAACAAGAAGGCATCTGATAACAGATATACAGGTCTCACTCTTTTCAGCAGTCTATATATGTGGTGACAGACTTCCTTTAAGGCCACCATACACATTGGATGACTACGCAGTATTGGTGAGATCAACTGACAGTCTAATGTGTATGGCGTCCTCACGACTTTCCCTAGACAGATGTTGTCAGGGAATAGAAGAAACCGGACTGCTGTATTTCCAATGGCCATTCTTTTAATTTAACAGGAGATAACCCAGCAGCCCTGTAATTTAAAATGGGAATATTTGGTGTTCCTGAGTATGGGAGATAGTTGTCGTCCGAACCATGTAATGTGAATGGTGGCCTTTACTGTTGAGCTGCTTTTTAGCTCAGATCCTCTAAGGCCGAGCTATGCTCTATGACAACAGTCTAAGCCACAGCTCCTGTCTCATGATTTTTTCAGTCGGCTGCTCTCTGCCTACTTCTTGGCTGATGTGTATGGGCATGCTAACTAAGAAATCAGTGCATTATCAGTTATATGTCATTGCAACTAGGGTGAAATGATTATAAAATAGATATCGCAAAGCTACCATTGAAAACTAAGATTATCAGGTAATTGACACACTTAAACTGTGATTATTGAGTCTCAGCAAAAATGGTAGGGTGGCATTCCTGGAGAATGCCTTTAACCCCGTAAAGGGAATTTGTCACCAGGCTTTTGATACTGCATTTGAGAACAGTATGATATATAGGCAGAGATCCTGATTCCAGGGATGTATCACTTACAGGGCTGCTTGATTTGATAAAATCCCTGTTCAGTTCTCTGAATGCTGAGCCCTGTATAATTCTACCCACACCACTGATTGGAAGCTTTCTATGTACACTGTTCATAGGCAGAAAACTTCCAATCAGTGGTGGTGGTGGCGTTATACAAAGGAATGCTTGGCAGCAAAGTTACTCATCCTATGGTGATAATGTCCTACTGATAAATATGTGATTTATGACTACAACAGCAAATCCAGTAAGTGACACATCGCCAGAATCAGGCAGGCAGAGATGTATCTAGGTTTTGTGGCACCTGGGGCAAGAATTCCGTTTGGTGCCCCCTCCCCAAGCACATAGGCGATTTGCACACTTAATTTATTTATTATGCTTATATAGTAAGATATTGTTACTTATATAATGCTATCTTATTCCGCAGCACTTTACAGACATTGCTGTCCCCAATGGGGCTCACAATATAGATTCCCTATCAGTATGCATTTGGAGTGTGAGAGGAAACCGGAGAACCCAGATTAAACCCACACAAACACAGGGAGAACATACAGACTCCTTGTAGGTGTTATCCTTGGTGAGATTTGAACCTACGAACCCAGCGCTGCAATGCTAACCACTGAGCCACCGTGCTACCCTAACTTATAGTCACATGCCGATGAGCTGCTCTCCCTAATTCTCTCAATGGTCAGTGGAAAACTGAAAGAAGCAGGAAGAGAAGCTCGCTGTTACATGACCATAAGCATGAAAATCGCATATGAGTGAAATGAAACCAGCGTGCAGAGCTAAATCCTGGCAGTGAGTATATTACATGCTGTTAGGAATGGCTACAAGGCTTTATTTTATAAATAATATCATTATTTTATAAATAACAGGTTTGAGTAAGTGGCTGCAGGCTTCTGAATTCTTACAGCGCATGCACTGCACACTTTTAGGATTCTCCCTTGCCTTGACGGTCATGTCAGCACACGTATGCGATTTAAATAGTTCTGGCCACATTCCAACTAAACTTGTCTGGCCTCGCTCAATTAATTTTTATTAAGTAAGGCTATGCATGTCTTGTCAGCATGTGACCGCATGTATGTAAATCACCGGCACAAAAGAATCCTGACAGTGTCCAGTGTGTAGTGTGAGAATTCAGAAGTCTGCAGTCACATAGAATGACTGTGGACTCATCACAAACCTGGGCCACCCCTTTAATGTTCCTAACATAAATAAAATATGAGAATCAGTATCACAAAAAAAGGTACCTGGATGTAAATCATCCAGGTACCTTTTTAGATGAATGACTCCACAGACAACGTCTCTTTCTTTTTAGCTTCATTTTGTCCAGACTCCATGATGACTCTTCTCTCCCACAGCTTGTCTCCACAGACTTCCATCTTTTCCAATCTTGTGCAGCACATCCCCACACGACGCCCTAAAAGATAGCAGTGTTATTATAATGCTCCCGAATAAAAATATTTGCAGTATGCTGAGCCTCTGAATAAATAATTGCTCCTCACTATATTCTCTGCACAAAATATGACCCCCACATTGTCTCTCTTATGGTACATGCCCACCACACTGCCATCTCCTTTCTATATTGGTGCTCCTCTTTACTCTGTGTCCCCCCTATAAGGCCCAGTCTCTATACCGTGGCCCCTCACCACACTCCCCCCTCCATGGCTGTGACCTTACACGTTTCCTCATACTACCCTGCCACCCTACTCAGTCTTTATTCTGTGCCCACTCACACTCGCCCCATACTGTCTCCTTACATTATTCCCCTCAATAGTCTCCTCTTACATTTCCCCTTGCCTCCTCATGCTGTCTTTTCTCACATCCCCCTGCTAACCATACTGTCACCTCACAAATCCCTCTGACTCTCCATACTGTGTCTGCAACCATCACCCCCTTCTGTGTCTGCACCAATCCCCCTGCTAACCAGACTGTGTCTGCACGTATCTCTCCCAATCACCATACCGTGAATGCACCCATCCCCCATTCTCTTTCCACATACATGCCCCCCATGTCCCCACTTGCCCCTCATACTGTAGTTTCAAATCTTTCCAGTTTTCCATATTGTGTCTGCACCTGTCCCTCCCTTGCTCCCCAATCTCGTGTCCTCAAAGCTCTCCCCTGTTACACTAAATCTTTCTCCACAGAATAAATCCTCCTCACAGAATAAATCTCCCACCCCCACAGAATAAATCCCCTAGCAGAAGAAATCCCCTCATAGAGTAAATCTTCCCCCACAGAATCCTCCTCACAGAATAAATCTCCCCCACAAAATAAGTCTTCCCCATCACAGAATAAATCCTCCTCACAAAATAAATTCTCCTCACATAATAAATCCTCACAAAATAAATTCTCACATAATAAATCACTCACAGAATAAATCCCCCCACAGAATAAATCCTCCTCACAGAATAAATCCCCCATGACCACAAAATAAATCCCCCCAAAGTAAATCTTCCCCCACAGAATCCTCCTCACAGAATAAATCCCCCCCACAGAATAAATATTTCCCCACAGAATAAATCCTCCTCACAGAATAAATCTCCCACCCCCACAGAATAAATCCACCAGCAGAAGACATCCCCTCATAGAGTAAATCTTCCCCCACAGAATCCTCCTCACAGAATAAATCTTCCCCCACAAAATAAATCTTCCCCATCACAGAATAAATTCTCCTCACAAAATAAATCCTCCTCACAAAATAAATTCTCCTCACATAATAAATCATTCTCACAGAATAAATACTTCTCATAGAATAAGTCCCCCTACAGAATAAATCCCGCCCACACAGAATAAATCCCCCCAAAGAGTAAATCTTCCCCCACAGAATCCTCCTCACAGAATAAATTTCCCCCCACAATAATCTCCCCCCACAGAATAAATCCTCCTCACAGAATAAATCTCCCCCACAGAATAAATCTCCCCCACAGGATAAATCTTCCCCCTGAATAAATCCTCCTCACAGAATTAATACCCCCACAGAATGAATCTTCCCCACAGAGTAAATCCTCCTCACAGAATAAATCCCCGCCACATAATCCCCCATGACCACAAAATAAATCCCCCCAAAGTAAATCTCCCCCCACAGAATAAATCCCCCCCACAGAATAAATCCCCCCCACAGAATAAATCCTCGCCACAGAATAAAGCTCACCCCACAAAATAAATCTTCCCCCCACAAATTAAATCTTCCCCTCACAGAATAAATCCCTCCCACAGAATAAATCTTCCCCTCACAGAATAAATCCCTCCCACAGAATAAATCTTCCCCTCACAGAATAAATCCTCCTCACAGAATAAATCCTCCTCACAGAATAAATCCCCCCCACAGAATAAATCCCCCCCACAGAATAAATCCTCGCCACAGAATAAAGCTCACCCCACAAAATAAATCTTCCCCCCACAAATTAAATCTTCTCCTCACAGAATAAATCCCTCCCACAGAATAAATCTTCCCCTCACAGAATAAATCCCTCCTACAGAATAAATCTTCCCCTCACAGAATAAATCCTCCTCACAGAATAAATCCTCCTCACAGAATAAATCCCCGCACAGAATAAATCCCCAACCCACAGAATAAATCCCCCGACATTTAACCTTCGGTGTCTTCAGCTCCAGATTGGAGCACTTATCTCTGATGCTCTTCGTGCTTCTGGGCGCTGGCAAGTGACGTCAGCAGCGTGATCGCATGACCTTATCACACTGGTGGTGTCGCTCTGACCCGGCAGTCAGAGCCTCAATTGTACTTACATCTGTAAGACGCGAGTACAATTGAACACTGGGAGCCGACGCGCTGCAGCTTCTCCGTGCCAGAAGTCAGCTTGACAGTGAGCTCAGAGAACTGCCAAATCCTAGTCTGGGGGCGGCAGAATGCAGCTGCCAGGGGAGACACTGCGGACCGCCACATTAGGTGGCCCGACTGCGCCCCACTGCCAGCTGCGCCCAGGGCACATGCCTTAGCTGCCCCCCCTAGATACTCCTCTGGAGACAGGGTCTCTGTCTTTACATTCTGCTGCTCTCAGATTAGGTGGCAAAAGCATGGTGACATTATCAAATTAATACAAAATGACATACATGTGCTTCATCTGTGGACTGCATTTGCCACAAATTCCTGTATATGTATGTCATAGTGATCGCGTCAATAGCATCCCTGTCAAAGGCTTAACAGAATAACTGACCCATCTCCCACTCACAGTGCATCTGCTTATGAAGTTACACATCTGCCTAATTAGTAATGGTGCATCCATAACAACCCAAATTATTAAATTATTACATTACATTGTTTACACGATGCTAGAATTGATTGTTAAAAAATGGGATAAAAATTAGTAAAAATTAGCATTAGTATTACCCCAAAATTGTGTCGGTATAACTTCTTATTGCAAAATTAAGCTATCGCATAGGTCCATCTCTCAAAATTTGGTCAACTAGTAAAGATAACCTGTTACTTATGTCACACGGTAAGGGAACCAGTTCATCCTCCGATACAATGAAGGTACTTACCGATGTACAAATGCTCACTATTCTCTCTTCTGATTTAGCTTTTATACTGAATCATTTTGCAAGACTCGTTAAAGGGTCAATAATGACGTAGGATCACTGCTTCCATCAAGAGGCAATTTACATATTCTCTGTACACACTCCAAAGACATACTGATAGGGAATTTAGATTGTGAGCCCCAATGGGGACAGTGATGATAATGTCTGTAAAGAGCTGTGGAATTAATGGCGCTATGTAAGCAAGGAAAACATTCTGAATCCTTCCATGCTGTCTAAATTGTAAATGCATGTGCAGAAAAAAAAAGGTAAAATAATGGTGTATGATATAGTCACTACCTTATCTTTTTTATTTTTTGTGACAAAAGTCCCTTCCTGTTAAATATTTGCAGATTAGTTTGTTCATTTTGAAATGTTCTGCTTCAGATTTTCGAGAACCGTCTCACTTCTGCCATGGGGAAATAAAAAGCTTAGCGGTACAGTAGTTGGTAGGAGAAGCAGCTGCCCGCTGTCTCCTGCTGTGTATGTAGAAATAGTCAGGAATTATACAAATCCCCCATGGTTGCTCATGGCAAATGCAGCAATAAACTCGGTCCAGAACAAACATACAAAAGCCGAATTTCCCAGATGGTGAATAAAATTTGAATTTTATTGGGTCCAATAAAAGAAAAAACTGGCAGACTCGATTGTGGTGTGGCTCTGCACACTCCAAGTCACCAGACATCATTTCAATTGTTAAATATTACCCAGCAGTGTCTAAATCACAGTGCACAAAAAGTGTTATTGTAGGGACCCATTCATTTCCGAGTGCGCAAACATCACAATCTCTAACTGGAGATGGCTCGGATTCAACTTGGAGATGCAAATTATTAACTACAAAGCACATCGTGTCTAAAGCTACAAATTCAGTCAAAATATAAGCTGAGCCTATGAGTTTGTTCAAAAAGGCCTGCAAAAAATAGATGACAGCTCCAAGGTAACAGCTTATTGGACATCTTAGAGTCCATCTGCAGACCTTCCACATACAGATTAGCCACATTCAGTAGGGCTTATTAGTGTGCGCTTAATGTCCCCCTTACACATTAGACTAATGTTGGGCCGAACCCGCCAATATCGATGGGTTTAGCTGATGATCTAATGTGTATGATGACGTTGGCCGACTGATGGTTGGGAGAGATGGCATGTGTCCGATTTCGGACTGCCAATC
Source organism: Ranitomeya variabilis (assembly GCF_051348905.1). NCBI lineage: Eukaryota > Metazoa > Chordata > Amphibia > Anura > Dendrobatidae > Ranitomeya > Ranitomeya variabilis. The sequence goes on along the minus strand of NC_135232.1, from coordinate 817,699,060 downwards.
GTCGTCTTCACTTTGATATAAGCCGCCAGCCGAAGTGTCAGTCGGTGGCTTTTTCATAGAGAACACAGGAGCACTCCTCAAGTGTCGGCTGAGATGGCTGTCGGCCTAACCATCAGCTGAAGCATCGTGTGGCCAATAGCCATCTAATATGTATGGCCCAAGCTTTATTCCATCCACTCGTAATCCAGGCTAATAAATGACATCATCAAAAAAATCCATGTTAACCACCCCATAAATTCCAATTAAACAGGGAGCAAGAAGTTAATTATGCGTGTTGAGATTTTCCTGATTTCTAGCTATCATTTAGTTGATATAATTGCACCCTCTAATAAAAAGCTATAGTGGGTGAAGGGTATGGATCACATCTGGGCCCTGGTATGAGAAGACATTATTAAAGACCTGTGATAGTTCTTAGATTGGACCCAAGAGCTTCAGGTTATGCTACTTACAGCCATTAGGTTATGTTCACACCTGCACTCATATATCTGGTAGATGTTCATTAGGGGTTTACATCACTTTTGACAGTAAAAATAGCACAGATTGCAGCACTGCTCCTGGCATTGCACAAAAGAATCCTCTACAGAATACTAATGGACTTCATTATAAGTAAATCGTCTTGTACAATGGATCAGTCACACTGCCATGGCTCACTGTCACGAAGGCCTAGATGCTGATTTGATCCAAACCTTAGGCCATGTGCACACGTCAGGATTTCTTGCAGAAATTTCCTGAAGAAAACCGGAAATTTTCTGCAAGAAATCCGCTTTTTTTTTTTTCTTGCGTTTTTTTCCCGTTTTTTTCGGGGTTTTTTTTAGCATTTTGCAAGCGAAATTAGCTTGCAGAATGCTAAAGTTTTCCAAGCGATCTGTAGCATCGCTTGGAAAACTGACTGACAGGTTGGTCACACTTGTCAAACATAGTGTTTGACAAGTGTGACCAACTTTTTACTATAGATGCTGCCTATGCAGCATCAATAGTAAAAGATAGAATGTTTAAAAATAATAATAAAAAAAAAATGCTTATACTCACCTGCAGACAGCCGATCTCCTCAGCGGCGTCCGTTCCTATAGATGGTGTGTGTGTGCAGGACCTTCGATGATGTCGCGGTAACGTGAGCGGTCACATGAGCGGTCACGCGACCAATCACAAGACCGCGACGTCATCGCAGGTCCTTCACACACACACCATCTATAGGAACCGAAGCGGCAGCATGCACCGATGAGAGGCGGGAAGACTCCGGGGCCATCAGAGGGTGAGTATATGACTATTTTTTATTTTAATTCTTTTTTTTTACCAATTATATGGTTCCCAGTCCGTGGAGGAGAGTCTCCTCTCCTCCACCCTGGATACCAACCGCACATGATCTGCTTACTTCCCGCATGGTGGGCACAGCCACATGCGGAAAGTAAGCAAATCAATGTATTCCTAGGTGTGCGGAATCCCTGCAATTCCGCAAATTTAATGAACATGTTGCTTTTTTTTCCGCGATGCGATTTTTTTGGGGAAAAAAATGCAACATTTGCACAAGAAATGCGGAATACACTGTAAATAATAGGAGGCATATGTAAGCGTTTTTTTCGCGTTTTTATCACGTTTTTATAGCAAAAACCGCAAAAAATACTGAACGTGTGCACATGGCCTTAGGATCCGTTTACATGAACTGACCAGCGGCACAATCTGACCACTGATTGGTAAATTTTTACTGATCGGCGATCGTTTAAATGCCCGTTTGAAGGTAAACAAAAGTAAATGCATACCTCCCAACTTTTGAAGATGGGAAAGAGGGACAAAGTTTGCGGCGCGCTTTGCGCGCCGCGGCAAATTTTAGGCCACGCCTCTGACCACACCCATTCATAATTAGTCACACCCATATCCACATCCCAACCACACCCATTTAGCACTGCCGATCACAGTTTCATATACAATAATTATAAACAAAAAAATATGGCCACACAGTGCCCCATACTGTATAATGGCCACACATGATGCTCCATACTGTACGATGACCACACATGACGCTCCATAATATATAATGACCACACATGACGCTCCATAATATATAATGAACACACATGACGCTCCATACTGTATAATGAACACACATGATGCTCCATACTGTATGACCGCACATGATGCTCCATAGTGTATAATGACCGCACATGATGCTCCAGACTGTATAATGACCGCACATGATGCTCCAGACTGTATAATGACCGCACATGATGCTCCATACTGTATAATGAACACACATGATGCTCCATACTGTATAATGACTGCACATGATGCTCCATACTGTATGACCGCACATGATGCTCCATACTGTATAATGACCGCACATGATGCTCCAGACTGTATAATGACCGCACATGATGCTCCATACTGTATGACCGCACATGATGCTCCATAGTGTATAATGACCGCACATGATGCTCCATACTGTATGACCGCACATGATGCTCCATACTGTATAATGACCGCACATGATGCTCCATACTGTATGACCGCAAATGATGCTCCATACTGTATAATGACCGCACATGATGCTCCAGACTGTATAATGACCGCACATGATGCTCCAGACTGTATAATGACCGCACATGATGCTCCAGACTGTATAATGACCGCACATGATGCTCCAGACTGTATAATGACCGCACATGATGCTCCAGACTGTATAATGACCGCACATGATGCTCCAGACTGTATAATGACCGCACATGATGCTCCATACTGTATGACCGCAAATGATGCTCCAGACTGTATAATGACCGCACATGATGCTCCAGACTGTATAATGACCGCACATGATGCTCCATACTGTATAATGACCGCACATGATGCTCCATATTGTATAATGACCACACATGATGCTCCATACTGTATAATGACATACAGGCACGCAGCTCACACACAGGCACGCAGCTCACACACAGGCACGCAGCTCACACACAGGCACGCAGCTCACACACGCACGCAGCTCACAAACACATGCAGCTTTGACACAAATGCATCACACACGCAGCCATCACACACACACGCAGCCATCACACACACACACGCAGCCATCACACACACACACACACGCAGCCATCACACACACACACGCAGCCATCACACACACACACACACGCAGCCATCACACACACACGCAGCCATCACACACACACACGCAGCCATCACACACACACACGCAGCCATCACACACACACGCAGCCATCACACACACACGCAGCCATCACACACACACACACACACGCAGCCATCACACACACACACACACCCAGCCATCACACACACACACGCAGCCATCACACACACGCAGCCATCACACACACGCAGCCATCACACACACACAGCCATCACACACACACAGCCATCACACACACGCAGCCATCACACACACACACACACACACACACACACACACGCAGCCATCACACACACGCAGCCATCACACACACACGCAGCCATCACACACACACGCAGCCATCACACACACACAGCCATCACACACACACAGCCATCACACACACACAGCCATCACACACACACAGCCATCACACACACACAGCCATCACACACACGCAGCCATCACACACACACAGCCATCACACACACACAGCCATCACACACACACAGCCATCACACACACACAGCCATCACACACACACAGAGCCATCACACACACACACAGCCATCACACACACACAGCCATCACACACACACACGCAGCCATCACACACACACAGCCATCACACACACACACACGCAGCCATCACACACACACACGCAGCCATCACACACATCACACACACACAATCTCCTCTGTGATGCAGGGGCGGCTGATGTCCATGTGCAGCTCTCTGCTGAAGTCTTCAGTCTCCTGCTCACAGCTCTGCACTATCCCGGCACCTCCCCCGTCTCTCCTTCTCTGCCGGGATAGCAGCTAAGAGCAGAAGCCGGAGCTCCGTGCACACACAGCCAGAGGTAGTGAATCGCTGACCTTTCTTCTTGATTGCTGCAGGCTCTCTCCTTCAGCGTGGCAGCGCCGCACAGGGGGCGGGAGGGGGGGGGGGGGTGTTGCGCGGGCGGTCAGGAGGCAGCTTTTATAAAAAAAAAAAAAAAAACAGGCTGGCTCTCTCTACGTCCCGGAAGTGGGCGGGGCTTCACCGGCGGCCGCAAATTCGGGATTTTAAATGCCCGAAGCGGGACAGCGGGACCCCGGTGCCAAAGCGGGACTGTCCCGCTGAAATCGGGACGGTTGGGAGGTATGGTAAATGATGCACACTGCAAAAGATTGTTCAACGCACGTAGGCTGCCATTGTTCTCGGCAGTGCTGGTCTTGTTTATACAAGATGATGCCAAACATGATCAATGAGCCTTTTGCTCATTCATCGGGTGATCAGCAGCCTGTTTGCGATTGTCAGCCTGTTTACACTGCAAGATATTTGTGAAACTAAACTAGACTAGACAACACATGATCGTCTTGCATTGTAAATCCATCTGAACCAATATGTGCCCTGTTGAGGTACAGGTTTCCTTTAAACAGTGTTTGTCTTCAGAATAAAACACGGCGAGCAGGTCATAACCGTAAACAGGTTAGTCACAAAATGTGAAATGTAGCTCTGCCTCAGATCAAGATTGCAAAGCAGCTGGAAGTTTCCACGTAAACCTTTTACACTTCCCTGTAGTCTGCTTCTACAGACTAAAATCCTATATGATTGCTGTAGGACATTAAGGAGACTACACTTGTGTTTTATATCCAAAGAAACTACAGCGCTATGTAGGCAAAAATGGCAGTAATCTTCAATTATTATGACCAGGCTGTAAAATCTTGAGTGTACTGTGTTAAGTCCATCGTTTTCCTATCAAGGTTATTAAAGATTAGATAATACGTTCCATGTTCTCTTTATTTTAGAGGAGACTTTCTGTTCTAATATTCTAAAATTAGATGACGTTTCTGGTTTAGTATTCATATATTCATAGTAAAAAATGTATAAAAGGGTAGTAAGATAGTGCAGGGTTTGTAGTCGCACCAGGACCATGGAGCATTGGGATACTATTAACCACTTGCTGACATCTGCCATACCTGTAAGGCGCAAATCTGGAGTATATGTTTGGACCAAGGTCAGAGGTTGAGCCCGCCCAATTCTCAGCAGGTGATGGCTGTGTTATTCAGCAATCAGCTGCCTATAAGAGCAGCAAGCGGAGCTGAGCCCCGTCTGCTGTTTTTAACTACTTAAAGGCCATATTTTAATATTTTTTGTAGAAAACTCACTATCTGTATGGTTATTGTGTTTGTGCATATACAGTTTATAGTTCAAGCCCAATATAAAGCTTACTTCTTGCATTTTTGTGTCTTTTTTCATTGCTTTTGCCCATTTGTCCATCCAGCCTCACATAGCTGAATAGAAAGTCATATTCATATTTGTTAAACATTTCCTAGCGGCACACTGCTTCTTCTTAGTCCTGCACGTCCTACCTTCTGCTGTCTTGTGTGCTTCCTGAAAGAGAGATATAGATAACTTAAGCAATTTTTATTTATATAGATAAAGTTATGGAAGGATTGATAGTTCTGAACATAGTGACGATGAGCCGCTAATTGACCAATGTTCATTACTAGTTACAAATTCCCTATTTCATTAGTGGTTCATGGGTATCTTCACAGCATGATCATGCTCACCCTCTGCATGCATAGAATAGCTGAGCTGTGATACAACCCGACTGTTAGGTAATGAGGATTCCTTGAGAGTTTCTGAGGAATGTTTTATTAGACAGGGTCATAGGTGCATCTGTTTTCGTGAATTAGACATGGCATCTTCAGCACAGCTACAACCCAGCTGCCAGATGTTTTCTTGGACAGGGTTACTAGGTGCATCTCAGCATGTTCCAATGTTTGACAGCACTAGAAGTACTAGATGACTTATCCAGTGGAAATGGGCGGTAAAGAAAGCCCTGGTGGAGGTTATCATTAGGTGGGTGATAGCTGCAAATCAGTATGCATTCAAAAATAACTTGTATTGGCACACATGATTAATTCTATATTTAGAGAAAACTGAGAACATTTTTATTTTCGAAATTCTGAGAACATATTTGTATTTTGGAAATAACCCTATAAATTCACCTCAATGTACAGAATCAAACGACACTATAGATACAGAACCCACAAAAAAACCTCAGACCAGATGGCTTAATGCACACAGACTGCAAATTTAATACAATCATCAGGCCGGACCCAGGATGCAGACCCCCTTAATAGAACACATCTATAATGTGACATGACACCCCCCTCCCCTTTTCGAGATTTTCTGTGCGGAATGACCCCTTCCATAGTCATTTTATAGAGGTTGCATTTTTTCTTGACAGTTGGATTTAAGTTCTCTTAATAAGCTTAACTAACGCAGTTCTGTTGTGCATCAAAGCTGATCAAAGCTTTTCCTGTGACACACTTCGTTTCCATAATCTACTAACATATTATACATTAGCAAATAAGATTAATGCGTATGTCTGTTTGTAGACTTATAGAGGGATGTTTAAAGCTAAACCCCTGACATTAGATTACTAATATTTTTTTCCCAAAATCGGCTATTACAAGATGATCTTTGGGCTGCCACTCCTATATTAATTTCCGGATGCTTTAAAAAGCTACAAGATAAGAAATGCTGACTGCCAATTTTAATGTGATGAATTATTATTTTGTTTCATTAGATTCCTGAGGCTAAATCAACTGTATTAAACATTAATTTGCTGTCCTCAGCATTATACAGGAAAAGGAAAATTAGACCCCAATTAATACATTCCACGTTTTGGAACAGTAGCAGAAATTAAAAGAAAGGCTTCACGTAGTTCTGTGATTACTTTTAAAGTTGATCAAAATGGATCATTTCAAATAAAATAATAATTATTTTAAATTTAATGACTGATTACAGACCATCATCGACTGGAATGGAGTTGACTGAGTTTACAGTTTTAGGAGATTTTAGTCTAAGAATCACCTGGCCTTGAAAAGAAAATTGCCAGAAAGATTGTTCGCCTTCAAACCAGAGAAGTCTGACAGAAATACGCAATATGGATTAATATGTGTATGTTTGTATTGGGGTAACAATTATTCACCAAACGTTAGTATCTTCAACCACCATCTTACTCCTAACTAATATACTCGGTCACCTTAAGTTATGTTATAACATAGAAAGTTAAATTTATTTTCCTGGCCAATGAGTAGAGCAGCCTGACTTCATCTACAAGTCATCAATGAAGTCTACAGTCGTCAATGAAGAGTTCATCATTCGGGAAGTTCGGCTGGCATTTTCTCTTCTCATCAACTTTCCATCAATTAAAACATCTATGATGTAATTTATAAAAAAAAAGTTAGCAAAATATGGCACTGACTCATTGGATGCCACATTTCCAATAAGTCAATCAATTACAGTAGATTAGTTCCTTAGAACATGAGCTGCCCCAGTCAACCATAATCGTCTTTACTGTCTATAAGGGGTCATCTTAATAAGCCGCACACAGTTCCCTGGACTGTGCATGAAAATGATCTCAGTTCTCAGTTGCAGCATTCGCTATTTAGTCCCAAACTGTTAAAGCACATTACTTTCTTGATATATTGTTATAATAGACAGAATTCCATTTAATGGTACAAAGCTCCAAATTTTATATGGTTCAGACAATAACCAACACTTTGCTCGAGAAGATAAGGTTCATTACTTCATGTGGAACAGATGTAGCTTTTCAATTCAAAATTTTTATTGAGAGGATTTTAACATAACAAGTCATTTCAATCAACAGAAATCTGAGAAGCATTATCACGTGAAAGAAATCAACAAGTAAAAAACATAACAAAGATAAACAGATACACTATGAAGAAGACAAAGACAAATGGGGGATTAAGTCTGGAAGAAAAAATCAGCGGGCGGAAACAGGGCCTAGGAGGGGACACACCCAGTGGCAAATCGTGGATGACTTGTAATGGGGACCATTTACACTTGCATGGATTTATATAGCAGAGAGACCAGAAAGACATCCAGATGTAGGTTTTAATCTGGCACCATGCATCAGCGTTGCATCACTATTTTGCCTCAAATGTCTGGTGCAAAGTAAGCTAGTTAATAGGTGATAAAACCTACGATAAAAAAGAATAAACAAAATGAGCAAATACTCTGTAGTAAGTAAATATATAAATAGTAATAATAGATGTAAATAACATTGGGTACTTAGCTGACACTATGTTGATGGAAGAGCATAAAAGCCATCCCACTACAACAATTTCTATGCAGCTGAACGCTCCAGTCCCGAGTGCCGGCGGCAGTGCCGGGTATTGAGGCGAGTTTCTCGCTTTGCACTCGCAAGTATGACCCCCGCCTAACTCTTATAGTTAACCTTACTGTGTGTCAGCAGACCTCAAAATAGGGTCAGAACAAGACCTAGAACTGACTGTTCAGACACCTGCCTGTGGAAAACCATGTAGACAAAATGCCCAGCCCAAAAAGGGGGAACCACAACCCTGTTTGTGCAAAGTACAAAAAACTAATGCAACACCAGTAGGTGATGTTAACTTGAGACTGGATAGTGCACCACATGTATCATCAAGCCTGATCCACTGTGGTTAAATGTATTGCATTGTAGGACTGTCTCATTTAAGTTCACACTGTCAAAAGTTGGCAGTTTTAGTAAATGTGCCCCATAGCGGTAAAGTAAGAAGGTATTCAGCACAGAATTTTGGACCCAAAAACAGCGTGATGACAAAAGGTTGAGAATTCATGTTTAGAGTTTTATTGGCACACACACTAATGGAATAGCTCACTGCATGCCAGAGCCATTGTAAAGCACACTGCTGTGGGACTCTGGAGAGGTAATGATCTGTTCTTTGGAGTGACAAGTTATTCATTACCACCTGGCAGTCTGACAAATGAAGGTAGTTTCATGTCCAGATGACCAAATAAGTGGTAAAAATTACTCTTGAAGGAGAATGAATGAATGAATGAAGCGTGTTTATTCTGCATCATAATTGTCCAGTTTAATTCATAATTAGTTGTGTGTTTTTCCAGATTGTACGCTATGTTGATGATCACTTTTGTGGTGTAAATTATTGAATGTTGAATATTTTGGGCAGTGCTAGACTGGTTATAAAAGAGATTGAAGCTGGAATAAAAATGACAAAAGTAACAAAATCTTTGTGCAACTGTGTTTAACAAAAATTCACAACTTTTTATTACTACTTTTCTGAATTCTCCCTCAAATGTTTCGTAAATCTGCTTAGTCACTGGCTGCAGATTACAACCATAATAAGAAGCCGTATCTTCATAGTAAACAACCTTTCACCTGGTAGCTGGTATTTCTCTGACTAAAAGAAAATGAAAGTGTCTATATCCGGGATGGCTTGCCTTTCTGTTGTGTTTATTCATGTGTAAATTCTTCTTTTTCCAAGGTATTTTTAAAGAGAATCTGCCATCTCTGGTGACCCGTCTGTAGTTGTATTCCCCTTACAATAGCAATTCAGGAGCATCTTCTCTTTGAATTTTGGCGTTCCCTTGTTCTTTCTCCTACAGCCAAACCAGATCTCCACTTTGCACTGACGAGGGGCAGTACCCCTGAAACAGTGTCTGCAAATTGAGATTCTGGTTTGGCTATTATCCTAAGTCATGTGACAAGGGTCATTAAAGGGTCAACATTGACTGTTAGGATTGCTACTTCCAATAGGTGGCACGAGAGTTCTAGTTCTCTTCCTCCCTGAAGAGACAATTAGCATATTTCCCAGAGGAGCATTGCGGCTTTAAGTCTCCTCATCTCGGCATGCTTAGAATGTCAATCTCCGCAAGGATAAACAATACTTCTTGAATATTCTTTCTCCTAGAAATGTATAAATAAATAGTCAGTTCTCCTTACCAATCTCCTTGTTAAGGTACCTTCACACGAAACGACGCTGCAGCGATAGCGACAACGATGCCGATCGCTGCAGCGTCGCTGTTTGGTCGCTGGAGAGCTGTCACACAGACCGCTCTCCAGCGACCAACGATGCCGAGGTCCCCGGGTAACCAGGGTAAACATCGGGTTGCTAAGCGCAGGGCCGCGCTTAGTAACCCGATGTTTACCCTGGTTACCAGCATAAAATGTAAAAAAAACAAACAGCGCATACTCACATTCGCGTCCCCCGACGTCCGCTTCCTGCACTGACTGACTGACTGAGCGCCGGCAGTAGCAGGGCACAGCGGTGACGTCACCGCTGTGCTGTGCTTTCATTTTCACTTTGCGGCGCTCAGTCAGTGTGGGAAGCAGACGACGGGGGATGCGAATGTAAGTATGTACTGTTTGTTTTTTTTACATTTTACACTGGTAACCAGGGTAATTATCGGGTTACTAAGCGCGGCCCTGCGCTTAGTAACCCGATGTTTACCCTGGTTACCAGTGTAAAATATCGCTGGTATCGTTGCTTTTGCTGTCAAACACAACGATACACGGCGATCGGACGACCAAATAAAGTTCTGAACTTTATTCAGCGACCAGCGACATCACAGCAGGATCCTGATCGCTGCTGCGTGTCAAACTAAACGATATCGCTAGCCAGGACGCTGCAACGTCACGGATCGCTAGCGATATCGTTACAAAGTCGTTTCGTGTGAAGGTACCTTTAGTGGTGCCTATTGCTAAACAGTCTCACACTTTCCATTTAGAACTGATGATATCAGCTTGTGACAGAGACCCCCTATTGACAAAGCAGAATGAGAACAACTAGTTGTGAATTTTCCTCTTCATGCCTAGGAGGGATAATGGAGGAAAAGCACAACATGTAAGGAGATGTACTACCGAGATGTGATTTCATAGGTAGTCTGAGTGCTTTCTAAAGCTAGCAGGTCAGAAGAACTGATAGGCCATGTTCGATTATTGAACATTTTATAATAATTTATACTTTTAAAGATGCAAGAGTCATAAAGGGGGTTTCTGGTCTAAACCAATAAGTCTGCAGTCACTCTGTGTGACTGCAGACATATGAATCATCCTAGTGTATGCACTCTGCGTGCACTGGGATTCGCCGGTTTCAAACTGGGGAACAGAAAGTATGTATAAGCTATCCATAACCCCGGCCAGTGGGCTCGGGCTCCATCCATACACTTGTATTGACGCGGCCGGACAGTAGCCGTTGCTGACTAGAGGGCGTGGCCTCGCTCCATACAAGTGTATGGAGAACGAGGCCACACCCATTGGAATATGTATAACTTATACATACCCTCTGTTCCTCAGTCTGATATCGGCAAATCCCCTCAACACTGTGTGACTACAGACTTATCAGTTACGACCGGACAACCCCATTAATTTGTACATGAACCTAAGTAGGTGGAGAATCTAGCTGCTGCCTCCATCGTTCATGTCATCATGTGGGCAGCACGGTGGCTCAGTCGATAGCACTGCAGCCTTGCAGCGCTGGAGTCCTGGGTTCTAATCCCACCTTGGACAACATCTGCAAGGAGTTTGTATGTTCTCCCCGTGGGTTTCCTCCCGGCACTCCGGTTTCCTCCCACATTCCAAAGACATACTGATAGGGAATTTAGATTGTGAGCCCCATTGGGGACAGTGATGATAATGTGTGCAAAACTGTAAAGCGCTGTGGAATATGTTAGCGCTATATAAACATAAAGATTATTATTATCATTGAACTCAACTTCTCTGTTTTGACGAAGGCTATGAATTATCAGCAAAACAGCCACGATCAATCAGCGACGGGCACAGTCCGGTGGCAAAATGGCCGCGCCTTCCTCCCCGCAGTCAGTGCCCGTTCCATAAACCCCTCCAGTCAGCGCTCACACAGGGTTAATTGCGGCGTTAACGGACCGCATTATGCCGTGGTGTAACGCACTCCGTTAGCGCTGCTATTAACCCTGTGTGACCAACTTTTTACTATTGATGCTGCCTATGCAGCATCAATAGTAAAAAGATCTAATGTTAAAAATAATAAAAAAATAATAAATAGTTATATACTCACCTTCCGTCGGCCCCTCGGATCCAGAACAGTCCTTTCCCGCTCCTCGCGACGCCCTGGTGACCGCTCCATGCATTGCGGTCTCGCGAGATGATGACGTAGCGGTCTCATGCTATGCTACCGCTACATCATCATCTCGCGAGACCGCAATGCACTCTTGGGACCGGAGCGCGCGAGGAGCATCGGTAAATGCTTCGCCTGGATCTGGGGGCCAATGGAAGGTGAGTATATCACAATTTTTTATTTTAATTCTTTTTTTAACAGGGATATGATGCCCACATTGCTATATACTACGTGGGCTGTGCAATATACTATGTGGTCTGTTATATACTATGTGGGCTGTGCTATATACTACGTGGGCTGTGTTATACACTACGTGGGCTGTGCAATATACTACGTGGGCTGTGCAATATACTATGTGGTCTGTTATATATTATGTGGGCTGTGCTATATACTACGTGGACTGTGCTATATACTACGTGAGCTGTGCAATATACTACGTGGGCTGTGCAATATACTACATGGCTGTGCAATATACTACATGGCTGTGCTATATACTACGTGGGCTGTTCTATATACTACGTGGGCTGTGCTATATACTATGTGGGCTGTGCTATATACTACATGGGCTGTTATACACTACATGGGCTGTTATATACTACGTGGGCTGTGTTATACACTACGTGGGCTGTGTTATACACTACGTGGGCTGTGTTATACACTACGTGGGCTGTGTTATACATTACGTGGGCTGTGTTATACACTACATGAGCTGTGTTATATACTGTGTGTGTGGGCTGTTATATACTGCGTGAGCTGTGTTATATGCTATGTGGGCTGTTATACACTCCGTGGGCTGTGCTATGTACTCCGTGGGCTGTGCTATGTACTCCGTGGGCTGTGCTATATACTCTGTGGGCTGTGCTATATACTCCGTGGGCTGTGCTATATACTACATGGCTGTGCTATATACTATGTGGCTGTGCAATATACTACGTGGCTGTGCTATGTACTGCGTGGCTGTGCTACTTACTACGTGGGCTGTTATATACTACGTGGCTGTGCTATATACTACGTGGCTGGCTGCGAACAATCAGCGACAGGTGCAGTCCAGCCGCGAATTGGCACGGGATTTGAACCACGCTTCGCTAATTGGTCGCGGTTTGCCAAATCCTGTGTATTCAATGTATTATTCTAAAATCTTCATAATTAAACTACATACATATTCTAGAATACCCGATGCGTTAGAATCGGGCTACCATCTAGTCAGTAGCGTAGCTACTGGGGGGGCAGAGGGGGCCGTTGCCCCGGGCCCAGTGTCATGAAGGGGCCCACCCACAGCCACTTCTGTATCAGGCAGTACTGAGGGAGAGCACGGCACCTTGCCTGCTCCCCTGTCTTCCTGGCACAGTGGCAGAGTCCTCCATGCAGTAGTGCAGTGTACTAGTCTATGGCCTGAGCTCACCTGATAAGATTCTCACAGGCTCCGCTCCTGTGTGCTCTCCTTCATGCACGCTGGATCTCCCCTGGGTCCTAGTGCTCACCGCTGATTTACCTCAGACACTGCTGGCCATGTCTATGATGTCTGACACCTCACCTCATGCTCTCTGCCTGCAGCACTTGGTGGGACATTGCAGCGCCATCCATAAACTTGCTGCAGTGCCTGCAAACTCCATCTGAGGGCTGCCAGAATGTAAGCTAATGAAATTCAGGTAAAGGTCACTGTGGGGAGAATGTGAGAGCCTGGGGGCCTGGTGGGCACTGAAGGGGTGGTGGAGGGAGGACAGGGGCCTTAGTATTAGACTTACTATAATAGTGTTTAGTGCTCTGCACCACATCACATGTAATACGTGCTGTTTGGGGGGCTGATGGGGTAATGGGCTTATTATTCTTACAGCCGGGGTCTTATAAGCCCCAGCCTGTTAGTATAACAAGCCCCCATACAGTAACCATGTTGTGAGCTGCATTATATGTAATGCTGTCATAGTAAGTGACTTATTATTGTTATAAAGTTATTAAAGGGAGCCTGAGCGGTGTTACAGGCCGCTCATGGTTTGTACAGCGTCTATCAGCACCGTCTGTAGTGTACCAGGCGGACATGTTTGTCTCTATAAGGGTAGGTGCACACGGTCGGTAAACGCTGCGGTTGGACGCTGTGTACTGGTGCCTCGTGCAGATGTTACAGCATAGTGGATGGGATTTCAAGAAATCCCATGTCCACTATGCGTCCATAGATGCCTGCAACGCCCACGGTTTACCTGTGGAGACAGATATGCGGCACGTCTTTCCAGAGCGCACCATGTCTATTTATCCAAGATAAAAGTCACCTGTACAATGTATTGGATGCAATGATTCGGCATGGTTCAGTGAACAAATGCGAAATCACCTGCACTCAATGCCGGCAGCACTTGGGATACATCGGACATGTGCTGCGTCCAAAGCGCTGCCAATTACTGTAACGTCTGCACATACCCTAAAGCTGCAGTGTTTCGTAGAAAAACATACTAATAGCTGCTAGGGAGCGAGCGGCGCTGTGCACTAGTCCTACAGACAGGTCCCTGGTGGCTTCTCCCCACCCGCTGACAGTACGGTGCTGTGCACTAGTCCTACAGACAGGTCCCCGGTGGCTTCTCCCCACCTGCTGACAGTGCGGTGCTGTGCACTAGTCCTACAGACAGGTCCCCGGTGGCTTCTCCCCACCCGCTGACAGTGTGGCGCTGTGCACTAGTCCTACAGACAGGTTCCCGGCGGCTTCTCTCCACCCGCTGACAGTGCGGTGCTGTGCACTAGTCCTACAGACAGGTCCCTGGTGGCTTCTCCCCACCCGCTGACAGTGTGGCGCTGTGCACTAGTCCTACAGACAGGTCCCCGGTGGCTTCTCCCCACCCGCTGACAGTACGGTGCTGTGAACTAGTCCTACAGACAGGTCCCTGGTGGCTTCTCCCCACCCGCTGACAGTGCGGCACTGTGCACTAGTCCTACAGACAGGTCCCCGGTGGCTTCTCCTCACCCGCTGACAGTGCGGCGCTGTGCACTATTCCCAAAGACAGGTCCCCGGCGGCTTCTCTCCACCCGCTGATAGTGCGGTGCTGTGCACTAGTCCTACAGACAGGTCCCTGGTGGCTTCTCCCCACCCGCTGACAGTGTGGCGCTGTGCACTAGTCCTACAGACAGGTCCCCGGTGGCTTCTCTCCACCCGCTGACAGTGCGGTGCTGTGCACTATTCCTACAGACAGGTCCCCGTCGGCTTCTCTCCACCCGCTGACAGTCCTAGAGACCCAGTGTGGTGCTGTGCAGTATTCCCAAAGACAGGTCCCCGGCGGCTTCTCTCCACCCGCTGACAGTTCGGTGCTGTGCACTATTCCTACAGACAGGTCCCCGGCGGCTTCTCTCCACCCGCTGACAGTGTGGTGCTGTGCACTATTCCCAAAGACAGGTCCCCGGCGGCTTCTCTCCACCCGCTGATAGTGCGGTGCTGTGCACTAGTCCTACAGACAGGTCCCTGGTGGCTTCTCCCCACCCGCTGACAGTGTGGCGCTGTGCACTAGTCCTACAGACAGGTCCCCGGTGGCTTCTCTCCACCCGCTGACAGTGCGGTGCTGTGCACTATTCCTACAGACAGGTCCCCGTCGGCTTCTCTCCACCCGCTGACAGTCCTAGAGACCCAGTGTGGTGCTGTGCACTATTCCCAAAGACAGGTCCCCGGCGGCTTCTCTCCACCCGCTGACAGTGCGGTGCTGTGCACTATTCCTACAGACAGGTCCCCGGCGGCTTCTCTCCACCCGCTGACAGTCCTAGAGACCCAGTGTGGTGCTGTGCAGTATTCCCAAAGACAGGTCCCCGGCGGCTTCTCTCCACCCGCTGACAGTTCGGTGCTGTGCACTATTCCTACAGACAGGTCCCCGGCGGCTTCTCTCCACCCGCTGACAGTGTGGTGCTGTGCACTATTCCCAAAGACAGGTCCCCGGCGGCTTCTCTCCACCCGCTGACAGTGCGGTGCTGTGCACTATACCTACAGACAGGTCCCCGGTGGCTTCTCCCCACCCGCTGACAGTGCGGTGCTGTGCACTATTCCTACAGACAGGTCCCCGGCGGCTTCTCTCCACCTGCTGACAGTGTGGCGCTGTGCACTATTCCTACAGACAGGTCCCCGGTGGCTTCTTTCCACCCGCTGACAGTGCGGTGCTGTGCACTATTCCTACAGACAGGTCCCCGTCGGCTTCTCTCCACCCGCTGACAGTGCGGTGCTGTGCACGAGTCCTAGAGACCCAGTGTGGTGCTGTGCACTATTCCTACAGACAGGTCCCTGGTGGCTTCTCCCTACCTGCAGGACCGTGCGGTGCTGTGCACGAGTCCTAGAGACAGGTCCCTGGTAGCTTCTCCCCATACTTATTTTCAGTAATACCATGGTCATCAGCAGAAGTTCCCCTATGCCGACAATTAGGGTGTGCCACTATAGTTGTAATCAGGGTTACGTGGCTAGGGGCCCACTCAGATGTTTCGCCCCCCCCTGAGCTAAACCCCTAGCTACGCCTCTGCATCTAGTAGATCAATAAAGTGGTTGTGCATTACTTGGAAAACACCGTTTCAAACAGCATGTTTATCCTGAGTAAAATAGCAAGACTTAGGCTGGGGTCACATATCAGTATTTTCTCTCATCCGAGAGAATGAAGCTGATTATGCTAATTACACTCTGATCAGAGTTTGATCACAGTGTGATTTCATTTTCTTGGATATGGAGAAGATGGGAAAAAAAGTCTCCATTTTGTCCATACCGTCAGTCTGGGAAAATCGGACCGCACTCAGATGTCATCTGAGGGCAGTCCAATTTTTACCATGGACTGATTGATTTTCATGTTGGATGCAAATTGGGCGATTTTTTTTTTGTTTGTTTTTTTCCTTCAGATAGACTCTGTCCAAGGAAAACATTGGATATTGGCACAGTCCCACAGAATAACATTGGACAGAGTGCGATCCTATGTATTGTCGGAAAAGAAAATACGGTCATCTGCACAAGCCCTTATACTCACTTCCAGTGTTGGCGCCATTCCAGCAGTGTCGGCACTTGCTTTCCTGGGGCTCACGCTAGGATGTTATGTCACATGAGCCCTGCTCCCAATCAGTGGCCGCTTCATCCTCCCCACCTTCGGACGAATCAGACATCAAGAGGAAGTCAGTGCTGTGGCTGGTTGCTCACATCCTCTTGATGTTTGATTCATCCTAAGATTTCATCCAGTTTTTATATTTTAATGGTAAAAAATCATACATTTTAAGAAAAATGTAAGTTTAAAAACGATAAAGGTTGCACCATTATTTACCAAGAATGATTACTCTAGAATATTGAAAATGCGTTACTGCCTTAGGAAATAGGAAAAAAGTGCTATATAACGTACACATTAAATATTTATCGGCAAAAATTGCTATGCAAATGTACTTTGCGCATAAATTGGCCAATATATGTGAGCCCAATTGCCACGTCAAGGCGTCCTTCGTAATTGTGTCCCTGTCCTGTTTTGTCACCTCTCCTGGGCAAGTACCTTCCTTTTTCATAGCAATTTTTGCAGATAAAGATTTCATGTGTACATTATATAGCGCTTTTTTCCTATTTTCTATGGCAGTGATGCATTTTCAATGTTCTAGAGTAATCATTCTTGGCAAATAATGGAGCAACCTTTATCGTTTTTCAACTTATATGTTTTTTTCTGGTTGGCGCCTGTTCACACTAGCTTGGATGTGCTGGTCTTATTCTCTATTTGTATTTTATTTAAGAAAAATAGTTTTTTCATTGTTACACCATTTTCCAAGACACGTAATATTTTAATTTTTTTTTTTGGTATAGATATGAAATTTTGATAACTTTTTACAGCATTTTTTGCGGATTTTCAGAGAATCATTTTTTTTTAATAAATTGGACTTTTCTGGGTGCAGTAATACCACATACTATATGTGTATTTTTTTTATTTATCATTATTTTTAATTGGGGAATTGATTTGAACCAGCTGTTGTCAGCAAGGAGTTAATGAGCATGTTCACCTTGTGAGTGAAAAAAAAAATTATGGCACTCATCAATAGTTGAAAGTGTCTTTACAAAATGAAGATGGCTTTTAAGGACAATAGGCCATGAGGACATGCAGGCCGCGTGGCCGGCGATGGCCGGTTGACTTTAACAGATGCTTCTAGAGGCCGAATATCACAGATATCTTCTTGCCTGTAGAACCGTATACTAATGTGAAACTTTTGATGAGTGCCATTGATTTTCTTCTTCATGTAATAATTGCATATACTGTTTGTATTCAACGATAGAACACCACTGTATAGCATATACATTTCTACCTCAGTTTTCTTTTCGTTCCTATGTCTGGCTAACTAACGTGTGTGTTTGAATAGTGCCAACCTCCATATGATTCAAGAAGGGGCTACGAAGAGCACAGTTCCCAGGGTGCGGCTCCTCGGTCTCTGAATCGCTGAGTCTCAGTAGTTGGATCCCCAACGATTAGTCAGTTGTTGTAGTGCTCCATAAGATAAAACTATTGAGACTTAGCTCTTAACCATTCAATTCAGGTTTTTCATTTAATCCCATGGCCACAGGTAAATAAAATTCAGGCTCTTACCATGTAGGCCGCCATTACCAACATTTGTGAAGGAATGGGCATTCTATAAAGAGCCCACTTAATCTGAACGTGGTCCTCTAATAGGATGCACTATTAATAAAAAGTCAGTTAATTACATTTCTGCCCTCCTCAATATTCCACCATCAACTATCAGTGGCATTATTGAAAAGAAGAAGTGGTTTAGAACCACACCAACTCAATGTAAGTGTGTATAGTACATAAAGGTCGCTAATGCTCTGCCAACTCATAAACCGGAGTGTTCCAAACCTGGCACTAACATCAGCACAAAAGCTGTGTGCCGGGAACTTTATGGCATGGGTTTTCATGGCTGAGTAGCTGGATGCAAGCATTACATCACCAGTCACAATGCCAAGCGTCTAATGGAGAGGTGTAAAGCTCCCCTGACATCAACATCAGCAGATAAATTCTTTGCCTGGGGCTGAGCTTCATGGCAATGTGTTCCTTCATGCATGTCAATCACCATGCCATGTGGTTACATCATACTATATAATTCATTAGATCAGTAGTTAGGGTACGTTTTATTTATTCGGTGTAGTTTCTTTGTTTTAGTTCATTCCTTTCCCTGATTTACATGCATGAAAACTATTACGTGTCTCATCATATTTATTTATTTTACTCACTTATATAGTGAGAGCTCCTACTTTCTACAGCGTTTTACAGACATTATCATAAAAGCACAGAGAGAAAATACAAACTCTTTGCAGATGTTGTCCTTGGTGGGATTTCAACCCAGGATCTCTATGCTGCAGAGTAACAATGTTAGGCTGGGTTCATACTGCGTTAAAGCAGCCCATTCAACACATGCGTTAAATGGACTGCGTTAACGCAAGTGCTGAAATGCGATCGTGCTAGCGCAGATAGAGCTAGCATATTCTCTATCTGCGCTAGCGGTGACGGACCCGGAAATGATGCAGCCCGCGTCCCAGGGTGTGTCACAGAATGACGGCACATCACTAGCACATGCCCATTATGGCATGCATTGGCGATGCCCCCGAAATAGGTGTTAATGGTAGCATTAACTTACTGCGATATGCCGCGGTGTAAAACAGTCCATCTGATGGACTGCCATAGCGCAGTATGAACCCAGCCTTAACCACTGAGCTAACATACTGCCCTTTATGTGGATAAAAGTATCAGGACCCCCTACACATTACACCTGCAGGAGCTTTTATATCACCAATTCTAAATCAATCACCATTAATATGGAGTTGATCTCCCTTTTTCATTTAAAACAGCTTCCACTCATCTGGAAAGGCTTTTTACAAGATTTTGAAGTGTTTGTGGGAATTTTGCCCATTAATCCATAAGAGCATTTATGTGGTCAGACAATGATGTTGCAATCTCCATTCTAATTAAATCCAAATGTTTTTAATGAGGTTCAGATGAGGGCTCTGTGTGGACAGTCAAGTTCTTCTACAACCAACTCATCCAACCATGCCCTTATGGACCATGCTTGGTGCACAGTCAAGGGAACAGGAGAAGATTTCTCCATACTGTACAGGGTTCAAAATGGTTCAGTATTTAATGTAATGTGTCTCAGCCCTTATCTCCATGCATGTCACTTGCCAAACGGTAAGATTTTTAATATTAGTTAGGACCGTCCCAATTACGGTTGCTTTGACGAGGCGGGATGGCTTTCACTTTTTTTATCAAGAAACATGTTTGCTAAGTGCTGTATATTATTTTCATGCACTTTGCA
The DNA here is from genome assembly GCF_051348905.1 of Ranitomeya variabilis. Taxonomy (NCBI): domain Eukaryota; kingdom Metazoa; phylum Chordata; class Amphibia; order Anura; family Dendrobatidae; genus Ranitomeya; species Ranitomeya variabilis. The sequence continues at coordinate 817,678,749 of NC_135232.1, read as the reverse complement.
ATGTATTTATTTACTGCAGGGTATTACCGTAATCATTGGGTTTCTGCATTTGTTTTTTTCAGTATGTAATGTGGTAAGATTTCCCTTCACTGGAGGTAAGGAACTTAAGACAACTTAAAAAACAAACATCATCCCTCCTCTACCAAAGTTTGCACGAAGTAGTCCAGCAGGTAACATTTTCCTGGCATTCAACAAACTAAAGAATGCATACCAAAGTAGCCACAAATGAAAAAGTTGTTGATGCTACTAAAAAATGTATCACTTTATTAACATGTCAATGTGACTTTGTTAAATATGATTTTATTGAAACAATACAATTAGGGGTTTTATCTTTTATCTTCTACTGAGCACTGTTTCTTTTGCTACCATATGATGGAATAGTGGAGCTGTCAGCAGCACACAGAAGATGACTATGAGGAAGTCAAGCGGAGATTCAAGGAGCTTTTGGGAGTCATAGTTTTCCAGAAGAAAATGGTTTACATATGAGGTGTCAAACTACCTTGTTGACTCTATACAAAAATCAGGAGAAAAGGGTTCAAAGTAAAGGAAGGGGAAGCAGTTAGTAAGATGATTTGGGCAAAATACTATTACAGTATTGACCTTTTGAAAATAATGATTCATTTTGTGATAGCCTGTTTCAGGCACCAACAATTCTAATTAACTTTCTATTTCTTTTTCCACTTTAAGAACTGTAGAATTTGTCACAGAACTCTGATTGGACTATTGGAGGAAGAAAGGCTGTACAAATAGATAGATAGATAGATAGATAGATAGATAGATAGATAGATAGATAGATAGATAGATAGATAGATTGTTGTGAATTTATCTTTTTGGCTCCCTCTAGTGGTTACTAGTGATTTGACTCTGGGTATGTCTGCCTTCCCTTGTATGCTCACCTGGGTCGTTAGGTCAGGGGTGTTGCTATATAAGCTCCCTGGACCTTCAGTTCAATGCCTGGCAACGTTGTAATCAGAGCTAATCTGTTGTGCTCTTGTCTACTGATCCTGGTTCCTGCTAAATTAAGCTAAGTCTGCTTTCTTGCTTTTTGCTATTTGATTTTGTTTGCATTTTTGTCCAGCTTGTACATAATCTGTATCCTAACCTTGCTGGAAGCTCTAGGGAGGCTGGAGTTCTCCCCCCGGGCCGTTAGACGGTTCGGGGGTTCTTGAATCTCCAGTGTGGATTTTTGTTAGGGTTTTTGTTGACCATATAAGTTATCTTACTACATTCTGCTATTAGTAAGTGGGCCTCTCTTTGCTAAACCTAGTTCATCTCTGTGTTTGTCATTTCCTCTTACCTCACCGTTATTATTTGTGGGGGGCTTGTATCCTACTTTTGGGGTCTATTCTCTGGAGGCAAGAGAGGTCTTTGTTTTCCTCTTCTAGGGGTAGTTAGTCCTCCGGCTGGCACGAGACATCTAGCGACCAACGTAGGCATGTTCCCCGGCTACTTCTAGTGTTGGCGTTAGGAGTAGATATATGGTCAACCCAGTTACCACTGCCCTATGAGCTGGATTTTTGTACGTCGCAGACTTACTTGTTCCTCTGAGACCCTCGCCATTGGGGTCATAACAGTTTGCCAGGCCAGTATTAAATGTTAAATGCATTGCAGAAGCGGGATTATAAGAAACAAAGTTCTGAGTTTTTTTTTTTTCTCTCTCTCATTTTTTTTTTTCTTTTCCCCTTTACCTCTGAGTGGCTTGTGTTTGCTGCAGACATGAATGTCCAGACCTTGATTACAAGTGTGGACCAGCTTGCTGCTCGTGTGCAGGGCATACAAGATTGTGTTATCAGAAATCCTATGTCAGAACCTAAGATACCGATTCCTGAACCGTTTTCCGGAGACCGATTTAAATTTAGAAATTTCAGGAATAATTGTAAATTGTTTTTGTCCCTGAGACCCTGTTCATCTGGAGACTCCGCTCAGCAAGTAAAAATTGTTATTTCTTTTTTACGGGGCGACCCTCAGGATTGGGCTTTCTCGCTGGCGCCAGGAGATCCGGCATTGGCTGACATTGATGCGTTTTTTCTGGCGCTCGGTTTGCTTTATGAGGAACCCAATCTTGAGATTCAGGCAGAAAAAGCCTTGCTGGCGATGTCTCAGGGCCAGGACGAGGCTGAAGTGTATTGCCAAAAATTTCGGAAATGGTCCGTGCTGACCCAGTGGAACGAGTGTGCATTGGCTGCAAATTTTAGAAGTGGCCTTTCTGAAGCCATTAAGAATGTGATGGTGGGTTTTCCCATTCCCACAGGTCTGAATGATTCTATGGCCCTGGCTATTCAAATCGACCGGCGGTTGCGGGAGCGCAAAACCGCAAATTCCCTCATGGTGTTGTCTGAACAGGCACCTGATTTAATGCAATGTGATAGAATCCTGACTAGAAATGAGCGGAAAATTCATAGACGCCAGAATGGCTTGTGTTACTACTGTGGTGATTCTACACATGTTATCTCAGCATGCTCTAAACGTCTTACTAAGGTTGTTAGTCCGGTCGCCATTGGTAATTTGCAACCTAAATTTATTCTATCTATAACTTTGATTTGCTCACTGTCATCGTATCCTGTCATGGCGTTTGTGGACTCAGGTGCTGCCCTGAGCCTTATGGATCTGTCATTTGCCAAGCGCTGCGGATTTGTTCTTGAGCCATTGGAAAATCCTATTCCTCTTAGGGGTATTGATTCTTCGCCATTGGCAAAGAATAAACCGCAGTTTTGGACACAGGTTACCATGTGCATGACTCCCGAACATCGGGAGGTAATACGTTTTCTTGTTCTGCATAAAATGCATGATTTGGTTGTTTTGGGTTTGCCATGGTTACAGACCCATAATCCAGTCTTGGACTGGAAGGCTATGTCAGTGTCAAGTTGGGGCTGCCATGGAATTCATGGAGATTCCCTGCCCTTGTCTATTGCTTCTTCTACGCCTTCGGAAGTTCCGGCGTATTTGTCTGATTATCAGGATGTCTTCAGCGAGTCTAAGTCCAGTGCACTGCCTCCTCATAGGGAATGTGACTGTGCAATAGATTTGATTCCTGGCAGTAAGTTTCCTAAGGGGAGACTGTTTAATCTGTCGGTACCTGAACATACCGCGATGCGTTCATATATCAAGGAATCTCTTGAGAAGGGGCATATCCGTCCTTCTTCTTCCCCTCTTGGTGCGGGATTCTTTTTTGTGGCCAAAAAGGACGGATTTTGAGGCCTTGTATTGACTATCGGCTTTTAAATAAGATCACTGTCAAATTTCAGTATCCTTTGCCGCTGTTGTCAGATTTGTTTGCCCGGATTAAAGGTGCCAAGTGGTTCACCAAGATAGACCTTCGTGGTGCGTACAACCTTGTGCGCATTAGGCAGGGCGATGAATGGAAAACCGCATTCAATACGCCCGAAGGTCATTTTGAGTACTTGGTGATGCCATTTGGGCTCTCTAATGCACCTTCAGTTTTTCAGTCCTTCATGCATGACATTTTCCGGAAGTATCTGGATAAATTTTTGATTGTGTATCTGGATGATATTCTGGTTTTTTCTGATGATTGGGACTCGCATGTTGAGCAGGTCAGGATGGTTTTTGAGATTCTGCGTGAAAATTGTTTGTAAAAGGCTCAAAGTGTCTCTTTGGTGTACAGAAGGTTCCCTTTTTGGGGTTCATTTTTTCCCCTTCTGCTGTGGAGATGGATCCAGTCAAGGTCCGAGCTATTCATGATTGGACTCAACCCTCGTCAGTTAAGAGTCTTCAGAAGTTCTTGGGTTTTGCTAACTTCTACCGTCGTTTTATCGCAAATTTCTCTAGCGTTGTTAAACCGCTGACGGATATGACCAAGAAAGGCTCTGATGTAGCTAACTGGGCTCCTGCTGCCATGGAGGCTTTCCAGGAGTTGAAACGCCGGTTTACTTCGGCGCCTGTTTTGTGCCAGCCTGACGTCTCACTTCCTTTTCAGGTTGAGGTGGATGCTTCGGAGATTGGGGCAGGGGCCGTTTTGTCGCAGAGAGGCCCTGGTTGCTCTACTATGAGACCTTGTGCCTTTTTCTCGAGGAAGTTTTCGCCGGCAGAGCGAAATTATGATGTGGGCAATCGGGAGTTGTTGGCCATGAAGTGGGCATTTGAGGAGTGGCGTCATTGGCTCGAGGGTGCTAAGCATCGTGTGGTGGTCTTGACTGATCACAAAAATCTGATGTATCTCGAGTCTGCTAAACGCCTGAATCCTAGACAGGCCCGCTGGTCATTGTTTTTCTCCCGTTTTGACTTTGTGGTCTCGTATTTACCAGGTTCTAAGAATGTGAAGGCCGATGCTCTGTCTAGGAGCTTTGTGCCTGATGCTCCTGGAGTCGCTGAACCTGTGGGTATTCTTAAGGAAGGAGTTATCGTGTCTGCTATTTCTCCAGATCTGCGACGTGTGTTACAGAGATTTCAGGCTGGTAGGCCTGACTCTTGTCCACCTGACAGATTGTTTGTGCCTGCTAGATGGACCAGCAGAGTCATTTCCGAGGTTCATTCCTCGGTGTTGGCAGGGCACCCGGGAATTTTTGGCACCAGAGATCTGGTGGCCAGGTCCTTTTGGTGGCCTTCCTTGTCAAGGGATGTGCGGTCATTTGTGCAGTCCTGTGGTACTTGTGCTCGAGCTAAGCCTTGCTGCTCTCGTGCCAGCGGGTTGCTCTTGCCCTTGCCTGTCCCGAAGAGACCTTGGACACACATCTCTATGGATTTCATTTCTGATCTTCCGGTGTCTCAGGGCATGTCTGTCATCTGGGTGATATGTGATCGTTTCTCCAAGATGGTCCATTTGGTTCCTTTGCCTAAGCTGCCCTCCTCTTCTGATCTGGTTCCTGTGTTCTTCCAGAACGTGGTTCGATGGAACGGCATTCCTGAGAATATTGTGTCGGACAGAGGATCCCAGTTTGTTTCCAGGTTCTGGCGATCCTTTTGTGGTAGGATGGGCATTGAGTTGTCGTTTTCATCCGCTTTCCATCCCCAGACTAACGGACAAACGGAGCGAACTAATCAGACTCTGGAGGCTTATTTGAGGTGTTTTGTCTCTTCTGATCAGGATGATTGGGTGACCTTCTTGCCGTTGGCTGAATTTGCCCTTAATAATCGGGCTAGTTCCGCCACCTTGGTTTCGCCATTTTTCTGCAACTCTGGTTTCCATCCTCGTTTTTCCTCGGGACATGTGGAGCCTTCTGACTGTCCTGGGGTGGATTCCGTGGTGGATAGGTTGCAGCGGATCTGGAGTCATGTGGTGGACAACTTGAAGTTGTCACAGGAGAAGGCTCAGCGTTTTGCCAACCGCCGCCGCGGTGTGGGTCCCCGACTTCGCGTTGGGGATTTGGTGTGGCTGTCTTCTCGATTTGTTCCTATGAAGGTCTCCTCTCCCAAATTTAAGCCTCGCTTCATTGGTCCTTACAAGATATTGGAAATCATTAATCCTGTATCCTTTCGCCTGGATCTTCCGGTGTCGTTTGCCATCCACAACGTATTTCATAGGTCCTTGTTGCGGCGGTACGTTGTGCCTGTGGTTCCTTCTGCTGAGCCTCCTGCTCCGGTGTTGGTTGAGGGCGAGTTGGAGTACGTGGTGGAGAAGATCTTAGATTCTCGTCTCTCCAGGCGGAGGCTTCAGTACCTGGTCAAGTGGAAGGGCTATGGTCAGGAGGATAATTCCTGGGTGGTCGCCTCTGATGTGCATGCGGCCGATTTGGTTCGTGCCTTTCACACCGCTCATCCTGATCGCCCTGGTGGTCTTGGTGAGGGTTCGGTGACCCCTCACTAAGGGGGGGGGTACTGTTGTGAATTTATCTTTTTGGCTCCCTCTAGTGGTTACTAGTGATTTGACTCTGGGTATGTCTGCCTTCCCTTGTATGCTCACCTGGGTCGTTAGGTCAGGGGTGTTGCTATATAAGCTCCCTGGATCTTCAGTTCAATGCCTGGCAACGTTGTAATCAGAGCTAATCTGTTGTGCTCTTGTCTACTGATCCTGGTTCCTGCTAAATTAAGCTAAGTCTGCTTTCTTGCTTTTTGCTATTTGATTTTGTTTGCATTTTTGTCCAGCTTGTACATAATCTGTATCCTAACCTTGCTGGAAGCTCTAGGGAGGCTGGAGTTCTCCCCCCGGGCCGTTAGACGGTTCGGGGGTTCTTGAATCTCCAGTGTGGATTTTTGTTAGGGTTTTTGTTGACCATATAAGTTATCTTACTACATTCTGCTATTAGTAAGTGGGCCTCTCTTTGCTAAACCTAGTTCATCTCTGTGTTTGTCATTTCCTCTTACCTCACCGTTATTATTTGTGGGGGGCTTGTATCCTACTTTTGGGGTCTATTCTCTGGAGGCAAGAGAGGTCTTTGTTTTCCTCTTCTAGGGGTAGTTAGTCCTCCGGCTGGCACGAGACATCTAGCGACCAACGTAGGCATGTTCCCCGGCTACTTCTAGTGTTGGCGTTAGGAGTAGATATATGGTCAACCCAGTTACCACTGCCCTATGAGCTGGATTTTTGTACGTCGCAGACTTACTTGTTCCTCTGAGACCCTCGCCATTGGGGTCATAACATAGATAGATAGATAGATAGATAGATAGATAGATAGATAGATAGATAGATAGATGTGTTCGGGTCATTGCCATGCTGGAAGACCCAACCACGATCCATCTTCAATGCTCTTACTAGGTTATTGGCCAAAATCTCATGATACATGACCCCATCCATCCTTCCTACAATACAGTGAAATCGTCCTGTCCGCTTTGCAGAAAAGCACACCCAAAGTTTGATGTTTCCCCCACCATGCTTCACGATTGGGATGGTGTTCTTGGGGTTGTACTCATTCTTCTTCCTCCAAACACGGCGAGTGGAGTTGATGTAAAAAAGTTTTATTTTGGTCACATCTGAACACATGACCTTCTCCCATGCTTCCTCTGGATAATCCAAATGGTCACTGGCAAACTTGAAAAGGGCCTCGACATGTGCTTGCGTCCCCTGCATGATTTTAATCCATGATGGCGTAGTTTGTTACTAACAATATTGTTTGAGACTGTGGTTCTAGCTATCTTCAGGTCATTGACCAGATCCTCCCTTGTAGTTCTGGGATGATTCCTGACTTTTCTCAGAATCATCCTTAACCACAAGGCGAGATCTTACATGGAGCCCCAGACAAAGGAAGATTTACAGTCATCTTGTGTTTCTTCCATTTTCTAATAATTGTACCAACAGTTGTTGCCTTCTCACCAAGCTGCTTGCCAATTGTCCTGCAGCCCATCCTAGCCTTGTGCAAATCTACAATTTTGTCCCTAGTATCCTTAGACAGCTCTTTGGTCTTGGCCATAGTGGAGAGGTTGGAGTGTGACTGAGTGTGTGTACAGGTGTCTTTAATACAAGTAATGAGTTCAAACAGATGCAATTAATACAACTAATGAGTGCAGAGTAGGAGATCTTCCTAAAGAAAAACTAACAGGTCTGTGAGACCCAAAATTATTGCTGGTTGGTAGGTGATCAATTACTTGTTTGATTCAATAAAATGAAGTGTACATATTTAAACATCATACAATGTGATTTTCTGGTTTTTATTTTTAGATTGTCTCACAGTTGAAGTGTATCTGCGATAGAAAATAATAGACCTCTCCATTCTTTGTAGGTGGAAAAACTTGCAAAATCGACAGTGTATCAAATACTTATTTTCCCCACTGTTATTCCCCCATCATATATATCTCTCCCATTCTGCTGCTATTCTTTGGGAAAAAAATTATGCTTTATAAAAAAATTAAACATTATACTCACCAGGAGTGAACACAGAAGTCACAGAAGTATAATGCACTCCCCATAGTCCTCCATATAGTATAATGCACAGCCCATAGTCCTCCCTATAGTATAATGCACCCCCATAGTCCTCCATGTAGCATAATGCACCCCTCATACTCCTCCATAAAGTATAATGTGCCCTCCATTATTCTCCATTTAGTATAATGCACAGCCCATAGTTATCCATGTAGTATAATGCACAGCCTATAGTCATCCATATAGTATAATGTACATCCCACAGTCATCCATGTAGTATAATGTACAGCCCATAGTCATCCATGTGGTATAATGCACAGCCCATAAACAGTCATGCATGTAATATAATGCACAGCGCATAGTCATACATACAGTAGTATGGCCACGGGCAACGTGTCCTCACTGATTTAAAAAAAATAAAACATTATACTCATCTTCCTTCCACTCTTCTGCTGCATGTTGTCTTCTGCTGAAGTAGGCGACGGCAGCGCATGACGTCACTGCCATGTGACCCTGGTCACGTGCATGCCGCGTCAGCTGCTGGCCTCTGATTGGCCAGCAGCATGTATTACGCCATACAGACCTGATGGGTCTTATCGCTGCAATACACTTCAGCAGATTATGCGTCCAAGAACACACATGCAGGGAAGTATCTGCTGGCATCGGAGTGCCCCTCACTCGTGGGGCCCAGTCGCAGCGGTTGTTACAGCCCTGGATGTAGTAGTTTTTAATGTGGGGGTTATTCCTTTTTGTATAAACAAATTTGAGTCAAACGGAAGATTTTGTAATGAAAGTTACGGTATATTATTAACCTTATTTTCATGTAATGGGTTAAAAAAATGATCTACGAAACTCAGTCTTGAGCACATTTTTGTAATTGTTCTTCCATTCAGTGAGATACTGATTTACGGTAAATCTTACCTTTCAAAGGTGGTGTACTGTGTATACATATACATATATGTTAGGTGTGTTTTTTTTTTTTTAATGATTGACAATATTGGTATGGAGCACTGTAGACTTCTAATAGACATTTCTTATAAAGGAATAGCATGTCTATGAAGTCAGGAAACGGCTTCAAACATTTGACAACGTCGCCCATGTGCATTCCAGTAATTGTAGTTTGCAGCTGTTTGGTTTATTAAAGTTTGGAATAATCCTCTATTAAAGCGAAAAGAACCCATGATTCATTTCCTAAACATGGTCCCAAGATAAAAGTATCAGGATGAATGTCAAGGAACAAATCTTATTTATACAAGGCACTATTGTTTTAGGAAGATGCCTGCTAGTTCTTCTTTTTATACTAAGCACAAAAACAGCTTCATCAGACTCCCTGGAGAATCAGTCAAAGGAAATATTTCTAAGGTTTAGAAATAATAAGATGATTAATCAAGCTTGAAATTTTTACTAGAATGGTGTCGACCACAAAAATCTCCCCGATAAGGGGGTGTTTCCAGATAGATACAGATTTACTATGAAAATATATATTTTTTAGTATTTGATTGCTCAGTCTGTGACTTAAATGACATGATTGAAAATGCAAACTTTTTCTACAGCTATGAGTTTACAATGTTATCTCCTAAGTCGAGTGTAGGTTATTAGGAAGGTGATAGCGCTACCTAAGTAAAGGACCCCAGTCAGCCAAACCTGCCAATATTGGCAAGATCAGCTGACCATGTACTGGTAATAGGGGCTTCCGGACCCTCCACCAACAAATGATGAAGGAGAATAGGATTTAGTCAGTGTTCAACTATTAAGTTGAGCGTACCATCAATTTTGGGGGTTTTGTGTGAAAATAAGTCCTATTTGCCTTTTTTCCTATTTTCTCTTGTTGTTCCAATACACACAAAGGAAATAAACATGTGTATTAATAAAATGTGTAATTGCAATAATTTTCTGGAAGAAATACTTCTTTTTCTGGAACAATTTAAAGGGTGCCAACACTTTTGGCCATGAGGCTGACCTGTTGACAGGGGAGTCTGGCAATGGCCCCCTCAGAGAATGCAGGGACCAAGATGACCATTCCTGAGTAGTCGGGAAAGATAGCTGAATGATGGTTCGACCAACAACTATCTACAGAAGACACTAGGGGGAGGCTATGGAAGTAGCAAGCAAGGGTGCTCCGAGATGTTGAGTTACTTTTTACTCCGATTTTTATAGGAAGACAACTCTAGAGTACAAACTGTTACTATTACAAGTAAGAAGCTGCTCATACACTTCTGTTCACAATCTGATTCGTGAGATGTGACCGTCCCAATGGTGAAAGTTGCTTTTAAGAGAAGCAAAGATCTGGCAAGATAAATATTTCCTGTTATATCCTTTTGTTTGTTACAAGCATTGGAAGGTTTTTGGCAGCCACTTTTCCTTCTGGTCTTGCTCTCTAAGCATATGCAGTTAGAATAAGGTTAGGGCCAAACGGTGGCTGAAAACTACATATTAATCAGGATAAAGTTGTCTGAATTTGCTGAAAAGTTTATTTAATCTAATTGAATTTTCATTGCAAACTTAAATTAAATTACCACTCTAAAACAACAGATTTCAGCTAAATAAGGGCGCTGTTTCCTTAAACATCCTGTTTTCCCACATTTATTACCTATACTGCTGGCTACTAAGGAAAGTTGGAAGGATGCAGGGGATAATTACTTGGACATAGCAGCAGGCGGACACAGAATTCAAATGCAGAAACATAAACTTTACTATACTTAGTACAATACTCATGGTGGTGATTGCATGAGAAAACCTGCTTACACTGCACGAAGCATGTGGTTACTGTCTGTCATTAGAGGACATTCAGCATCTCAGTTCATCTCTAAAATTGAGGAAACAATAACAAGGTGTCTGTTGGGCCTCTTCTGCAGATTGTTCTCCAGGGGTTGATGATCAAGTCAGTAGTTTACACTCCAAATAGCTAGGTGGCCACTAGCCCTGGCAGTGGAGAATTCACTTATCTCCTCTACCTTCTGAACTCTATAACTTTCAGCTTCCAGCTGAGCACACTTAGCTTCAACCTCTAGAATCACTGTCTCCCTGTTCTGCAGGTCTTCAAACTATGGCAGTGTCCAACATCATGCACCTTGCCCCTAGCCATCCCCTTCTATGTCTCCGTGCTCCACACTGCAGTTCTGCTCAGTTGCTGCAGAACTTCTGGTGCTTCTGCATTACTTCGAGGACACAGTCACTAGTTTCTGTTCATCTACGACTATAGACTTTGCCGAATAGATCCAACCTCCCGATTCTGTTCTTCTCTGGGCAGCAGCGTACATAGAAACCATGGTATCCCAGAGCATAAGTCCTAACCCCCCCTACCCCCCACTGAAAAAGAAAATAATATTCAGCAGGATTGCAGAATACCATATCTCACAACTTTGCAACCTTTACAAAGTAATTTTCCTCTTACTGAAGCCCTAGATTTCCCTTTCATTCCACCCATAAAGTATGTTGCCAACAAAAGTGCCCCCAAAACACTATCTGATACCCCCACAGTGAATATTTCCACAGCACACCCCACATGCACAGTATGATGACCCTAATATAACCCACCTGCAAAGTATGGTGACCCCAACACAGTATGGTCCCCTAACTGTGACCCCCACATAGCCTTCCATGCAGTATAATGGGCCTACAAACAGTATAATGGCCCCACACCTCTCCACACTGTATAATGGCCTACACTATCCATCCAAACAGTATAATCGCTGCCACACAACCCTCAACATATTATGATGGACCCCACACAAACCTTCACACTGCATAACTGTTTGCATACAATATAATTGCCTCCACTTAGCCCTCCATAAAGTATAAAGGCTTCCACATAGCCCTCCAAATATTATAATGGCCTCCATATAGCCCTCCAAATATTATAATGGCCCCCACATAGCCTTCCGTATAGTATAATAGGCCTCACTTAGCCATCCTTATAGTATCATGCACCCCATAGTCTTCCATATAGTATGTTGCACCCCATAGTATTCCATATAGTAGAATTCAACCCCCATAGTCCTCCATATTTTATAATGCACTCCCTGTAGTCCTCCATAAAGGATAATGCACTCCCCATAGTCCTCCATACAGTATAATGCACTAATCATAGTCATCCATACAGTACAGGGTGGGCCATTTATATGGATACACCTAAATAAAATGGGAATGGTTGGTGATATCCTGTTTGTGACACATTAGTATATGGGAGGGGGAAAACTTTTCAAGATGGGTGGTGACCATGGTGGCCATTTTGAAGTCGGCCATTTTGGATCAAACTTTATTTTGTCCAATGGGAAGAGGGTCATGTGACACATCAAACTTATTGAGAATTTCACAAGAAAAACAATGGTGTGCTTGGTGTGCTCGGACCTGACACCCATAATGTGGTGGTGCACCATCTTGGGTGTCAGGTCCGAGCATTCCTACATGAGCAGTTTCCTGGAAAGTGGATTGGTCGTTGTGTGCCATTTGGATGGCCACCAAGGTCTCCCAATCTGACCCCCTTAGACTTTTATCTTTGGGGTCATCTGAAGGAAATTGTCTATGCTGTGAAGATACGAGATGTGCAGTATCTAAAACTATGGATACTGGAAGCCTGTGCTAGCATTTCATCTGTGTTGTTGCTATCAGTGTGTTAACAATGGGAGAAGAGGGTTGCATTGACAATCCAACACAATGGGCAGTACTTTGAACACATTTTATAAGTTGTCAAAAACTTGTAAATAACTCATGAAAGAATAAAGTTACGTTAAAACCAAGCACACCATTGTTTTTCTTGTGAAATTCTCAATAAGTTTGATGTGTCACATGACCCTCTTGGATCCAAAATGGCTGACTTCAAAATGGCAGTCATAGTCACCACCTATCTTGAAAAGATTTCCCCATCCCATATACTAATGTAGCACAAACAGGAAGTTGATGTCACCAACCATTCCCATTTTATTTAGGTGTATCCATATAAATGGCCCCCTCTGTATAATGGCACCCGCATAGTCCTCTATATAGTATTATGGCCACCACAATATACTCGCTGATTACAATGAGGAAGAATGATAGGGGAGGGAGCATCAACTGATGCTCCCTCTTTCATCATTGCTTTCAACTGTTTCTGCTTCCTGGACACCGATACAGTTGAACTTGCAATGACAGGCGGGGCAGGAGGGTACCATAGCTGCCGCATGGCTTGCTGCCATTGGTGGTATGTCACTGGCTAAAGTGGTTTTTCAGCACTTACTTATTGCTGATCTAAAGGATAGGTATTCAGTTGAGTCTAGGTTTTCTGCTGAGTACTCGAGATTTATGTGGGCACTTGAGTTCCTCCACAGGAAACTCATGTATTTATAGATCTCTTTATAGATCTCTTTGTTCATAGAGACGCATTAATGCTAAAACAGAAAAGGGTCTTTAACAAAATGTTGCCAGAAAAGTTAGAAACCTACAATTACCTTAAATGTCTTTGTATGCTGCAGCATTAACATTACCCTTTATGACAAAAAAGGAATCTAGCCCAGTGTCTGAAAATTAGCCTAATAGCAATATAACTTCTCCACCAAAATTAATAGTAAGCACTTCAGATTCTGACAGTCATTTGCCAATCCCCAATTTCTCAGTCAGAATACTAAATAATGAAGGAAGAAATCGTGACTCTGCTGGTCCAAGAACTTCACGCTTTACCCCACTCCAGCTGTCTCCTGGCATTGGTGATCTTTGGATTGTGTGCTGTTTCTCGACCATAGTAAATTCATTCCATGAGGCTCCTGTTCTTTTGTTGATGTCACTTCCAGAGACGATTTGGAATTCTGTACTGAGTGATACACAGCAGATAGGCGAGTTTGATATACTGTACTGTACAACTCTCCAGTGATTGAATGCTAGGAACTCTGATGCCTTTTCCGCATGATGGATTAATTATTTATATATTTGGCAATTTGTTATTGTGGAATACACTGAAATTCTGCAACAAAGCACAAAGCGCCATTAATTCATAGCATACAAATTCTATAGTGGAATCCAGGCCTTGTGGTTGGAGAACTCCGCAGCATTCTCTTTATGTTGTGGAAGTGCTGTGGATTTCTCACCATGGATTTCATTAACTGTCATGAAAAGAGTGAAAACTACAATAGAATGCAACAGGTTTCACATGTGGGATCTGTGACGATCACGGATAGAACATGTACCCGTTACCGTCTGTAAGGGCTGACCCACACGTCCAGATAATTCCGGTACCGGAATAAATCGGTACCGGAGTTATCCGTGTCCGTGTGCCTGGGAACTCACGGAGGCCATACCTGCGGCACACGTGTGCCGCCCGTATGGCGAGTGGGTACCACACGGAGCGTGTGGTACCCACTCTGCATGGTGCTGAAGCTGCGATTCATATCATCCCTGCAGCAACGTTTGCTGCAGGGAAAATATGAAGAATAGTGTTTAAAATAAAGATCCATGTGTCCGCCGCCCCCCCACCCCCTGTGCGCCCCCCCCGCTGGTCAGAAAATACTCACCCGGATCCCCCGTCGGCAGTCGCTCCTTCCTGGTCTGGCCGCAGCTTACTGTATGCGGTCACGTGGGGCCGCTCATTTACACTCATGAATAGGCGGCTCCGCCCCTATTGGAGGTGGAGCCACATATTCATGAGTGTAATCGGCCGCATACAGTAGAGAAGCCGCGGCCAGACCAGGAAGGAGCGACTGCCGACGGGGGATCCGGGTGAGTATTTGCTGACCAGCGGGGGGGCGCACAGGGGGTGGGGGGGCGGCGGACACATGGATCTTTATTTTAAACACTATCATTCATATTTTCTCTGTAGCAAACGGTGCTACAGGGAAGATATGAATGGCGGCTTCAGCACCATGTGGGGGGGACAGCGCTTACTGTAGCGCTGTCTCCGGCACGCCACACGGACCCCAGACGGAGAATGTCCGTGTGAGGTGCGTGTTTTACACGGACCCATTGACTCTATTGGGTCCGTGCAATCCGTGCGCTCCCACGAACACTGACATGTCTCCGTGTTTGGCACACGGAGACACGGTCCGCACACGGTCCGCACAAAATCAATGACATCTGAACAGATGCATTGATTTTTATGGGTCTACGTGTGTCAGTGTCTCCGGTACGGGAGGAAACTGTCACCTCACGTACCGGAGCCACTGACGTGTGAAACCGGCCTGAGGGTCTTCACATGCCCGTGTACAAAGCGGAGACATGTTCTTTTTAAGTTCTGAGTCTAGGTTCAAACTGACATATTAAAATTAATGTGTCTGTGATAAAACAGAAAACACATGGATGTCATTCCGAGTGCTGTTTTTACCACATTGATGGTAAAAACCGATATACAGACCAAAATGGGTGAAAACTAGATCTAGCTTAGCTCACTGATGAAACAAGGTGTGATTGGCAAAAATGAGGTCTAATAACTGCACATTTCAGTCCAAACTTTGCAAGACAAACCTGTGTAACCTGTGCCACCACAAAGGGGCCCAAAAGGTAACGGGGACCACTACCGCATGCAAAGCCGGTGGGATTGTGCATTATTATGAGATTGCACAGGGCCCATATACTGTTCGTGCACAGGGGCCCTCTCCTGACTGTCCGCCACTGCCTAAAGGGATTTTTTGTATGTAATGTTCCACAACAGTAAAACATGAAGAATATGAAATCTGCAAGCTATCAGTATTAGGCTGCGGTCACACTATCAGTATTTGGTCAGTATTTTACATCAGTATTTGTAAGCCAAAACCAGGAGTGGGTGATAAATGCAGAAGTGGTGCATATGTTTCTATTAGGGTATGTGTCCACGTTCAGGCTTGCTTCAGGCTTTGGTCAGGATTTTATGCAAGTAAAATCCTGACCAAAACTGCACCTGAGGTCACTGGCAGGTCACCTGCGGTGTGCCTGCGTGTTTTGCTCATTGTAGCAACATGCTGCGTTTTGAAAAAACGCACCGCGCATGCGTTTTCGCAGCAAAAATGCATGCGTTTTTTAACGCATAGTGGAGTCGGGATTTCATGAATTCCCCTCCACTATGCTGTAACATCTGGACGCTGCGTTTCCTGAACGTGGACACATACCCTTATACTTTTCCTCTAATTGTTCCACTCCTGGTTTTGGCTACAAATACTGATGTAAAATACTGACCAAATACTGATAGTGTGACTGCAGCCTTACTGTTACCCTTTACAACAATGATAAAACATGGCAAATTAAGCTTTTGACTTCCTCGTAAACGTTTTCAGCATTTGTTTTAGGTTTGCAGTTGGAGAAGTTGCTTGGTTCTGAATTGTATGTATTGTTTCTATGACACTTCTTTCTGGAAGGGAATTTCTATATTCCAGCCAGTAATATGTTTGTGTGCTGGAATTTATCTTCTCCATTTACACTGTGTTGATTTCAGTGGATTCTAAATTATTTATACAGCTAGAAAAAAAAAAGTCTGGAAGTTACTTGCGTCACTGACTACGCATGGTCGTTTTCATGCATGGTTCTTCTAACTTGTATCTTGATATTCCCAGTACATTTAATATTTATGGCTGAATGCTAGCAAAATAAAAGTGAAAACCTCTCATACTGATGAAACGGTTTGCGCCCATGATTTGTGGTAAATAATACCAGATTCTAGCTGTGGGATTGAAGACCCTGTTCTCCAATTTCACATATTCATTAACGATTTATCATTGTAGGAGATAGAGAGTTATAGACACAGCTACATTTTGCAATGTTTCCAATAAAAAAAGATCTTTCCAATGAAAACTAAGCTGGAAGAGAAGTACTTGGTGAAAATATTTAGAGAACACAGATTTATTCAGATGTATTAGATAGAGTAATAGCAGAGTGTACATTCAGTCTATAACACTGGGGCAGATGTACATGTAGTGGAGGAGATTTATTTATGTGCTGGAATTTTAGTCCAATTTGCTCTAAAACTGTCATTACTTTGAAAATATTTGTTAGCTTTTTTTAGACACTTTCTCCACTTTTCCCCGCAGGGAAAATGTCCTCGTTAGAAAAGTGACTTTGTGAAAATGAATAGGATTAACATTCAACACAATGTACTAAAAATACCCCAAAATTGTGAAGCACATTACTGCAACAATGTAAGCCAACTAATACACCGGATTTATAAAAAAAAACAGCGTGGGCCAGCAGGAATTTTAACCCCATGACAACGCAGCCCTTTTTAGTTTCTGTTTTTTGCTCCCCTTCTTCCCAGGGCCATAACTTTTTTATTTTATTTTTTAATATGGCCATGTGAGGACTTGTTTTTTGCAGGACAAGTTGTACTTTTCAACGAATCCATTGGTTTTACCATATCATGTATTGGAAAATTGGAAAAAAAATTCCAAGTGTGGTGAAATTGCAAAAACAGTGCAATTTCACAACTGATTTTTGGATTTGTTTTTTTACCATGTTCACTAAATGCTAAAACTGACCTGCCGTTATGATTTTCCAGGTCATTATGATTTCATAGACACCAAACATGTCTAAGTTCTTTTTTTATTTAAGTGGTGAAAAAAATCTAAAGTTTTGTTAAAACAACCAAAAAACAATTGCGTCATTTTCCGAGACCCGTAGCGTCTCCATTTTTCCTGATCTAGGGATGTGTGAGGGCTTATTTTTTGCGTGCGGAGTTGACATTTTTAATGATACCATTTTGGTGTGTATACGGTCTTTTGATCACCCGTTATTGCATTTGAATGCAATGTTGCAGTGACCAAAAAACATAATTCTGGCGTTTTGACTTTTTTTTCGCTACGCTGTTTACCGATCAGATTAGTTCTTTTATATCTTGGTAGATCGGGCGATTCTGAACGCAGCGATACCAAGTATGTGTGCTTTTTTAAATTGTTTTATTTTGAATGGGGCGAATGGCGGGTGATTTAAACTTTTTTTTTTTTTTTCATTTTTTTATATTTGTAAAAACTTTTTTTTTTACTTTTCACTTGCTTCAATAGTCTCCATGGAAAACTAGAAGCTGCGATAATCCGATCGTCTCTGCTACACACAGGCAATGATCAGATCTCCTGTGTGTAGCAGAAACGCTCACTTGCTATGAGCGCCGGTCGCTGAGCGGCACTCGAAGCAATCCAGCAATGACAACCACAGGGGTCTCCTGCAGACCCCAGGTTGTTATGCCAACCCATCGGCGACCCGCGGTCATGTGACACGGGTGAGATTAGTGGCGTGCTTCCGGCGCGATCAGATTAAATGCCGCTGTCAGAGATCAACAGCGACATTTAAGGGAGGGACACGACATGCGCTGTACATGTACGGTGTATGTCGTGAAGGGGTGAAAGGGAACCTGTCAGTAGGATCAACCATTCTAAGCCGTCTATATAGGCATGTTGGTCAGAAGATAAATGAAATGATACCTTGATCTTAGCGATCGAACGTCTTATTCCAGAGAAATCCACGTTTTTATAAATATTTAAATAAGCTGTTAAGATCTATGGGCGAGACAGATCTCCCTCAGAATCTACCTCCAGAAGTTATTTTAAATTAAAGAGGGCATTACCAGTGTGAGACATGTAATGACTGACAGTCTGCTCTCCTGATCTACATATCTTACACTGGTAATGGAGCCAAATTCTCATACAGATCAGTGTCCGGCCCATAAATCTTAACAGCTCATTTGCATATTATGAAAAACGTGGAGTTATCTGGAATAAGACATTGGATCACATATATCAAGGTACCATTTTATTAAACTTTCTATGACCTACATGCCCATATATATTGATGAATAGGATGCACCTCCATGCAAAATTAGCTAGTATATCAATAACATGGTGCCACAACTTGTATGGAAAACAAGTATGTATTTCAATCCAATAGGGATTGGAATTTTATAGGTTATTTGTACTACAGGAGGGAATTTTCACCATGTATTATTATTACACATGTTTTTGTCTCTGTGATGTATAATTATACTATCAATGGTCTTGTTGAGTTCACTGTTTGCCTTATCATTTGCTGAATTATTTACTAGTGGAGCTCCATATACTAGCTATCCCTTATGGATTTTCCTTGGGGGGTGTCATGACTATCATGCTGTATCTATGTTTTTAGATGTTCTTAACTTTTTGTATGTCCTAGGTTTCAAATAAAAGTATTGTGTATTTAAAATTATATTGCATCAGGTGTGCACGCCAATTTTGTTCAATGTTTTCTCTTCTTAAAGGGACTCTGTCACCTGAATTTGGCGGTTCCTGTGTCCGGTCCGATGGGCGGTGTTTTCTCTTGTTTCATTCACCCCTTCCTTTCCCGCTGGCTGCAATAGTTTCTTGAATTGCAGTTGGTTTCCTCCGTAGTACACGCGTGCGCAATGCAGTCTTGCCTTGCGCACGCGCAGTATGCTTTGCCTAACTGCGGGCAAAGCCGAAAAAAATTAGTGCGCATGCGCCGCCGCACTATGTCCCAGAAGTATTTTGCTGTATTTCTTCTTCATCCAGCGCAGACCGCCATCATTTCTTCCAGTCAGGACTTGTCTCTGCAGAATATAACACCGTTTGCTAGAGCACCTTCCACAGTTTTTCCCCAACTTCTGCACCATTCCAGATAATGAAAAAAAGCGACATAGTGCTGTGATGCACAGTAACAGGACCTCCCCCCACTGAAAACAGTATTCTCAAAAATTAAATACATCTGAGCAGTAATAATAACCCTTAATTAGCCCCTATAGTAATAATGTCACACATTCAGGCCAATTCCTGTAATAACGTCTCATTCCTTGCCCCCTTCTGTCTCCACTCTGCCCCAATGTGTCTCCTTCCTGACCCATATGATCTGCCATCCTGCCTCATGTGTCTCCATCCTGCTTCATATGTTCTTCCATCCTGCCCCATATGTTCTCTCATCCTTCCCCATATGTTCTCCCATCCTGCCCCATGTGTCTCCATCCTTCTCCATATGATCTCCCATCCCAGCCCATATGTCTCCATTCTGCCCCATATGATCTTCCATCCTGCCCCATATGATGATCTTCCATCCTGCCCCATGTGTCTCCATCCTGTCCCATATGATCTCCCATCCCACCCCATGTGTCATCCTGCCACATATTTCCTCCCATCCTACTCCCATGTGTCTCCATCCTGCCACATCTACCATCCTGTTCCATAAGTCTCCATCTTGCCCCATATGTCTCCATCTTGCTCCATATGTCTCTATCCTGCCACATATGTCTCCTTCCTTTTCCATATGCCTCCATCCTGCCCCATATGTCTCCATCCTGCCCCATATGTCTCCATTCTGCTCCATATGTCTTGATCTTTCCCCATGTGTCTCAATCATGCCCCATGTGTCTCCATCCTGCCCCATATGTCATCCTGTCGAATATATTCTCCCATCTTGCCTCATGTGTCTCCATCCTGCCCCATGTGTCTCCATCTTGCCCAATTGGTTATCCCATCCTGCCCCATGTGTCTCCTTCCTGACCCATATATTCTCCAATCCTACCCCATATGATCTCCCATCCTGCCCCATGTCTCCATCTTGCCCAATGTGATATCCCATCCTACCCCACGTGTCTCCATCCTGCCCCATGTAGTCTCCCATCCTGCCCCGTGTGTCTACATCCTGCCCTATATGATCTCCCATCCCACCCCATGTGTCTCCATCCTGCCCCATATTTCCTCCCACCCTACTCACATGTGTCTCCATCCTGCCACATATGATCTAGCATCCTGTTTGATAAGTCTCCATCTTGCCGCATGTCTCCATCTTGCCCCATGTCTCCATCTTGCTCCATATGTCTCTATCCTGCCACATATGTCTCCATCCTTTCCCATATGCCTCTATCCTGCCCCATATGTCTCCATCCTGCCCAATATGTCTCCATCCTGCTCCAGATGTCTCAATCTTTCCCCATGTGTCTCAATCATGCCCCATGTGTCTCCATCCTGCCCCATATGTCATCCTGTCAAATATGTTCTCCCATCTTGCCTCATGTGTCTCCATCTTGCCCAATGTGTTATCCCATCCTGCTCCATGTGTCTCCATCCTGCCCTATATATTCTCCCATTCTACCCCATATGATCTCCCATCCTACCCCATGTGTCTCCATCTTGCCCAATGTGATATCCCATCCTGCCCCATGTGCCTCCATCCTGCCCCATATATTCTCCCATCCTACCCCATATGATCTCCCATAATGCCCCATGTGTCATCCTGTCCCATATGTTCTCCCATCCTGTCCCACATCATCTCCCATCCTGCCCCAAGTGTCATCCTGTCCCACATGTTCTCCCATCCTGCCACATATGATTTCCCATCCTGCTCCATGTGTCTCCATCCTGCCCCATATGATCTCCCATCCTCCTTGTGTCCATCCTGCCCCATATGATCTCCCAACCTGCCCTATGTGTCTCCATCCTGCCCCATGTGTTCTCCCATCCTGCCCCATGTGTCTTTATCCTGCCCCATATATTCTCCCATCCTGCCCCATATGTCCCCATCCTGCTCCATGTGTCTCCATCCTGCCCCATGTGTCTCCATCCTCCCCATGTGTCTTCATCCTACCCCATGTGTCTTCATCCTGCCCCATGTGTCTCCATCCTGCCCCATGTGTCTCCATCCTGCCCCATGTGTCTCCATCCTGCCCCATGTCTCCATCCTGCCCCATTATAATTGCCCATACTGCTCCTTGTGTCTCCATCCTGCCCCATTTGTTCTCCCATACTGCCCCATGTGTCTCCAACCTGCCCCATTTGTTCTCCCATACTGCCCCATGTGTCTCCAACCTGTCCGTATGATATCTCATCCTGCCCCATGTGTCATCCTACCCATATGTTCTCCCATCCTGTTCCATATGTTCTCCCATCCTGGCCCATATGATCTCCCATTCTACCTATTTGTCTTCCTGTCCCCATATTGCAGCTTTCAGTACAAAAAAAAGTAAAAAAAGATTGTTTATCCCTACCTGGCCGCGCTGCGCGCCGACGTCAACTGCATGCTTATGAATGGCTGTGGCTATTAGCTATTGCTATGTGGGAAGCGTTCCCGCACGGCAATAGACTTTAAGTGAATGTGCCCCTGAGGCCTTTGAATATTATTGTGCTATCCCCTAGGAACTGTAAGTCACTCATGAATTGTATTAGATGACAGTTCAAAGATTCTATAGGTGTTATTGATATTTTATACATTTTATTACGTTTATATTTACTTTTCCTGCAGTGAGGTATATTTTCATTTGTCGTCATCTCATTCAAAATCCCTTATAGTTTGCTTGCTTTGGTGTAACTGTCATAAGGGCAGCTAGCACTCTCCTAGTTTCATGAAGCTACCTCCCATTGTTGGATAGAGGAGAGGGTTGGCGATACAACGGGATCTATAAAAAATCATTAACACTCACCAATGAGTTTGATTCCCAACAAATAACAATGGTCCAAAAATTTTATAAAATTACTCCAACAAGCAGCTTAGTAAAATCAAAATTGAAAGATAGATAAAAAGGAAGCAAGCTCAAGGATACTACACTGCTCAAAAAAATAAAGGGAACACTCAAATAACACATCCTAGATCTGAATGAATGAAATATTCTCATTGAATACTTTGTTCTGTACAAAGTTGAATGTGCTGACAAAAAAATCACACAAAAATCATCAATGGAAATTTAAATTTATTAACCAATGGAAGCCTGGATTTGGAACGATACTCAAAATCAAAGTGGAAAATCAAATTACACGCTGATCCAACTTCAGTGGAAATGCCTCAAAACAAGGAAATGATGCTCAGCAGAGTGTGTGTGGCCTCCACGTGCCTGTATGACCTCCCTACAATGCCTGGGCCTGCTCCTGATGAGGATGTGGATGGTCTCCTGAGGGATCTCCCAGACCTGGACTAAAGCATCCGCTAACTCCTGGACAGTCTGTGGTGCAATGTGACGTTGGTGGATGGTGCGAGACATAATGTCCCAGATGTGTTCAATCGGATTCAGGTCTGGGGAATGGGCGGGCCAGTCCATAGCTTCAGTGCCTTCATCTTGCAGGAACTGCTGACAAACTCCAACCACATGAGGTCTGGCATTGTCCTGCATCAGGAGGAACCCAGGGCCAACCACACCAGCATATGGTCTCATAAGGGGTCTGAGTATCTCATCTTGGTACCTAATGGCAGTCAAGCTACCTCTGGTGACCACATGGAGGACTGTGCGGCCCTCCAAAGAAATGCCACCCCACACCATTACTGATCCACTGCCAAACCGGTCATGCTGAAGGATGTTGCAGGCAGCAGATCACTCTCCACGGCATCTGCAGACTCTGTCACATCTGTCACATGTGCTCAGTGTGAACCTGCTTTCATCTGTGAAGAGCCCAGGGCAGAAGTGGTGAATTTGCCAATCCTGGTGTTCTGTGGCAAATCCCAAGCGTCCTGCACGGAGTTGGGCTGTGAGCACAACCTCCATCTTTGTACGTCGGGCACTCAGACCATCCTCATGGAGTCGGTTTCTAACTGTTTGTGCAGACACATGCACATTTGTGGCCTGCTGGAGGTCATTTTGCAGGGCTCTGGCAGTGCTCCTCCTGTTCCTCCTTACACAAAGGCTGAGGTAGTGGTCATGCTGCTGGGTTGTTGCCCTCCTATGGCCCCCTCCACGTCTCAAGGTGTACTGGCCTGTCTACTGGTAGTGCCTCCAGCCTCTGGACACTACGGTGACAGACACAGCAAACCTTCTTGCCACAGCTCACATTGATGTGCCATCCTGGAAAAGCTGCTACCTGAGCCACTTGTGTGGGTTGTAGAGTCCGTCTCATGCTACCACAAGTGTGAAAGCACAACCAACATTCAAAAGTGATCAAAACATCAGCCAGGAAGCATTGGTACTGAGATGTGGTCTGTGGTCCCCACCTGCAGAACCACTCCTTCATAGGGGGTGTCTTGGTATTTTCCATCTGAAATTGATTGTCAAACAGTGTTGCTTCCTAAGTGGACAGTTTGATTTCACAGACGTTTGATTTTGGCTACTTTCACACAAGCGTCGGGCTCAGCCCGTCGCTGTGCGTCGGGCCGACGTTCCCGACGCTAGCGTTGTCTCCGCCGCACAACGGGGGCAGCGGATGCATTTTTCCAGCGCATCCGCTGCCCCATTGTGAGGTGCGGGGAGGTGGGGGCGGAGTTCCGGCCGCGCATGCACGGTCGGAAAAGACGTTTACGACGGAGCAAAAAACGTTGCAAGCAAGCTCCCGACGGTCCGCCACTGCACGACGCATCCGTCGCACGACGGGTGCGACGTGTGGCAATCCGTCACAATGCGTCGCTTAATGTTAATCAATGGTGAAAAAACGCATCCTGCAAACACTTTTGCAGGATGCGTTTTTTCGGCAAAACAAGGCATTGTGACGGAATGCAGTTAGCGCTAGTGTGAAAGTAGCCTTACTTGGAGTTATATTCTGTTGCTTAAATGTTCCCTTTATTTTTTTGAGCAGTGTATTTGCTAATAAATTAGGATACAACAAATATATGGAGTATATATAAAAATAGAAATGTAATTTAATTTATTAAAGGATCAAGCACCCTGTTTTTTATACTTAAAATCAAGAAAAAATAAAATGTTAGTGTTAAAATTTGCACAGTTATAACAAATAGTTTTTTTGTGTCTGTTTTTCTTCTATCTTATGCAATATAGATGATTTGTGTAGCGTTCATGTCTGTATTGGTATTTTATGAGATATTTTATGAGGAGGGTCGTTCAACACGCAGAAAAAGACTTTCTGGGGTTTTTCTTAGGAACTAAGGATTAGTACAAAATGTTGTTGTTAATATGTAGTATGAGCAAATATATGAGATCACTTCTATGCGTTTTGTTACAAAATAAATTTTGATTGGATTATTTATATACATATACGATTTAAGAAAGAAAAAAGCTAAGGAAAGGTATAGAAAAAAGAAAAATTGAGGACAGGTGATGTGACAGTAATTACTATGCAAATGAGCTCCACCCACTACCAGCATTGTGAAAGGTATAAGTGAGTTGCATGTTTCCTTATTGAGCTATCACCTGATGAAGGCTGATCGAGCTGAAACGCTTTGTGTTTTTATCTTTGCATTTTAATAAACTGTAGTGAAGAATCCTGGAAACAGAGTGGAAGTGCCAATCTCTTGTATTTTTTTAAAAAAACCCTTCAATACCAGGCAATTTTTTATTTTAGAGATTTTGTTTTTTCTTCCTCTTTTTCTTTTTCAGTCCACATAGCCATATGAGGGCTTGTCCTTTGTGAGTCCAGTTTTAGTTTTGAGAAACAACATTCATTTTACCATAAAATGTACTGAAAACCAGTAAAACAAATTACAGGTAAAATGAAATAGTGAAAAAAAAATGTAATTCCGCCATTGACTTTTAGATTTTTAGCTCAGTTCAAGCTGTGGCTGTTAGACACATGTGCTGGCGATGAAGTATTAAATAGCCAGCATCCCCCGAGTGTGCAGTAGGCCCAGCTCTTGAGCCCCATCCACACATGGTCACCCAGGTGGAGGGTGTACTATAAAGGGGTTAAAATAGGCCAGATTTCTCAAACAACACTATGATAAGTCTATGATAAATGTTAAGACTGTTTAGTGAAAGTTTACACCAACTATTACTTGTCTTACTTTGTGCCAGAAATTTGCATCAAAATGTTGGAGCATTTTTTGCACACAGTGTCAAATGTTATGCCCAACCTATTTCCATCATACCCCTTATTGGACATAGCATTGAAAGTGTCAAAAATCATGAAAGACAGACAGGTTTTCCTTCAAATTATGCTAGAATTTGGGCACATTTATCCTGCTCTACTGATATATGCCATGGTTTATGGACCTAATTTATCCCAGTGACACCTCTTTAGAAGCTTTTATCTAAACTTCATACCTCCTCTTGTTAGTGAGTTGCCCGCCTGGGCAATGGGGTACTCGATACCGGGTTCGGTCTTAAAGGAGGTGTCACGGTGACTGCAACCCGATCCGTGGCCCTGGGCGCCCAATTGAAGGTTAAGTCTTTTAGGGGGTTTATGAATAAAGTTTGTGACGCCACCTGTGGTATGGACCGACGCTGCTTAACCCCTTTACCCCTAGGGTGGTTTGCACATCAATGACCAGGCCAATTTTTACAATTCTGACCACTGTCCCTTTATGAGGTTATAACTCTGGAATACTTCAACGGATCCTGGTGATTCTGACATTGTTTTCTCGTGACATATTGTACTTCATGACAGTGGTAAAATTTCTTTGATATTACCTGCGTTTATTTGTGAAAACAGAAATTGGGCGAAAATTTTGAATATTTTGCAATTTTCCAATTTTGAATTTTTATACCCTTAAATCACAGAGATATGTCACACAAAATACTTAAGTAACATTTCCCACATGTCTACTTTACATCAGCACAATTTTGGAGCCAACATTTTTTTTTGTTAGGGAGTTATAAGGGTTAAAATTTGATCAGCAATTTCTCATTTTTAGAACACCATTTTTTTTTTAGGGACCACATCACATTTGAAGTCACTTTGAGGGGTCTATATGATAGAAAATAACCAAGTGTGACACCATTCTAAACACTGCACCCGTCAAGGTGCTCAAAACCACATTCAAGAAGTTTATTAACCCTTCAGGTGTTTCACAGGAATTTTTGGAATGTTTAAAAAAAAAAATGAACATTTAACTTTTTTTCACAAAAAAATGTACTTCAGCTCCAATTTGTTTTATTTTACCAAGGGTAACAGGAGAAATTAGACCCCAAAAGTTGTTGTACAATTTGTCCTGAGTACGCCATACCCCATATGTGGGGGTAAACCACTGTTTGGGCGCACGGCAGAGCTCAGAAGGGAAGGAGCGCCATTTGACTTTTTCAATGCAAAATTGACTGGAATTGAGATGGGACGCCATGTTGCGTTTGGAGAGCCCCTGATGTGCCTAAACATTGAAACCCCCCACAAGTGACACCATTTTGGAAACTAGACCCCCTAAGGAACTTATCTAGATGTGTGGTGAGCACTTTGACCCACCAATGCATCAAAAAGTTTATAATGCAGACCCGTAAAAATAAAAATTCATATGTTTTCACAAAAATGATCTTTTTGCCCCCAATTTTTTATTTTCCCACGGGTAAGAGAACAAATTGGACCCCAAAAGTTGTTGTGCAATTTATCCTGAGTATGCTGATTCCCCATATGTGGGGGTAAACCACTGTTTGGGTGCATGGCAAGGGAAGGGAAGGAGCGCCATTTGACTTTTCAATGCAAAATTGACTGGAATTGAGATGGGACACCATGATGCGTTTGGAGAGCCCCTGATGTGCCTAAACAGGGGAAACCCCCAATTCTAACTGAAACCCTAACCCAAACACACCCCTACCCCTAATCCCAACCACACCCCTAACCCCAACCACACCCCTAACCCCAACACACCCCTAACCCTAATCCCAACCCTAACCACACCCCTAACCCTAATCCCAACCATAACCCTAACCACACCCCTGACACACCCCTAACCCTAATCCCAACCGTAAATGTAATCCAAATCCTAACCCTAGCCCCAACCCTAGCCTCAACCCTAGCCCTAACCCTAGCCCTAACCATAGCCCTAACCCTAGCCCTAACCCTAGCCCTAATGGGAAAATGGAAATACATTTTTTTAATTTTTTAATTTTTCCCTAACTAAGGGGGTGATGAAGGGGGGTTTGATTTACTATTTATAGCATTTTCTAGCGGAGTATTATGATTGGCAGCCGTCACACACTAAAAGACGCTTTTTATTGCAAAAAATATTTTTTGCATTACCACATTTTGAGAGCTATAGTTTTTCCATATTTTAGTCAACAGAGTCAAGTGAGGTCTTGTTTTTTTGCGGGACGAGTTGACGTTTCTATTGGTAACATTTTCGGGCATGTGACGTTTTTTGATAGCTTTTTATTCCGATTTTTGTGAGGCAGGATGATCAAAAACCAGCTATTCATGAATTTCTTTTGTTGGGGGCGTTTATACCGTTCCGCGTTTGGTAAAATGGATAAAGCAGTTTTATTCTTCGGGTCAGTACGATTACAGCGATAACTCATTTATATAATTTTTTTATGTTTTGGCACTTTTATACGATAAAAAACTATTTTATAGAAAAAATAATTATTTTTGCATCGCTTTATTCTGAGGACTATAACTTTTTTATTTTTTTGCTGATGATGCTGTATGGCAGCTCGTTTTTTGTGAGACAAGATGACGTTTTCAGCGGTACCATAGTTATTTATATCCGTCTTTTTGATCGCGTGTTATTCCACTTTTTGTTTGGCAGTATTATAATAAAGCATTGTTTTTTGACTCGTTTTTTTTTTTTTTTTTTACGGTGTTCACTGAAGGGGTTAACTAGTGGGACAGTTTTATAGGTCGGGTCGTTACTCACAGAGATACTAAATATGTGTACTTTTATTGTTTTTTTTATTTAGATAAAGAAATGTATTTATGGGAACAATATTTGTTTTTAGTTTTTTTATGTAGGAATTTTTTTTTTTTTTTACACATCTGAATTTTTTTTTTTTTTACACTATAACATTGCCCGGGGGGGCATCATGTTATAGTGTAAGATCGCTGATCTGACACTTTTTCTGTACACTGTGTCAGATCACCGATCTGACGTGCACTGCGGAGAGGCTTCCCGGCGCCTGCTCCGAGCAGGCGCTGGTAATCCACCTCCCTGCAGGACCCAGATGCAGCCCTGCGGCCATTTTGGAGCCGGGGCCTGCAGGGAGGAGACACTCAGTACAACGCAAGCACATCACGTTGTACCGAGGGTCTCAGGGAAGCCCGCAGAGAGCCCCCTCCCTGCGCAATGCTTCCCTATGCCCCAGGAACACTGCGATCATGTTTGACCGCTCCTGGCACATAGTGCCGGATGTCAGCTGCGATAGTCAGCTGAAAACCGGCCGCGATCGGCCACGCTCCCCCCCGTGAGCGCGGCCGATCGCTATGACGTACTATCCAGTCGGTGGGCATACGGGCCCACCCCACCTCGACGAAATAGTACGTCTAATGTCAGAAAGGGGTTAAAGGGGTCCTCTGGGGTGATGGTATGGCAGCTAGATGGTATAACTTCCCACAGGTGAAGTAGGTCCCCCAGGGCTCCCGGTGTGTAGATGGAAGATGGTGAATGGTGCGATGAAGAACGAGGACACAGGTTTGCAATGTCTTTACCTGGTTTACTGTAGGCTTCAGGCAACCACAGTCCAGGGCACCAGACAACAGGTACAGGCAGGGTCTGGCCGGCTTGGAAGGGAATCCAGAGTCTCCCTTACCAGGTGGAGATCAAAGCCTTCCTCCAAGTGCAGTGGTGTTGTAGTCCCTTACTGCCTAAGGCTTTCAATAAGGTCCTCACAGTTCCTCTCTGTCCCCCATAAAGGTTAGGACACAACCCGTATGACAGGTGAACTGGGCTTTTTTACAGGGTCTCTATCATGACCCAGGCCCTATAGATATCACTGTGTCTCCTGGGTATCAGTGCGGACAGGTGATGTACAATCCAGCTGTCCTGCCAGTTTCAGCTATGCCACTATAGAGTTCAGCACGGCCATGGTTTTCCGAGTACCAGAATCTGCACTAGCCAGGGAGGTAGCCACTTCTCAGCTCTGCTCCACTGGTGTTATTCTCCTGCTCTTTCTCCTTCCTGCACTCTTTCTACAAGCTGTTCTTTCTTTCTGTTTCCTCCTTCCTCCAGGAGCTGGAGTAACTTGGACTACATGGCCCCTTCAGACTTTCTGGCACTCACTGCCCGTCTGCTCTCTTCAGGTCCCCTGACAGTCTGCACTGTTTGCTGTCTGGGACGAACTGTTTGCTTTCCCTCCAGACCAGAATGTATTTATAGGGGAGTTCACCCTGAATCCGGGTTCAGAGCTCCCCCTTCTGGTCTGGAGTGTGAACGTGTTGTATGTAATGTTTACATGGTGAAAGATATCCTTCATCGCTTCCAAGTGTGACATCACTCTCCCCAAGAGGAAAGCAATGCCACTGTGACGACCAGGACCCTGGGGCGTCACACTGGTTTACTTTAGACTAGTTTTTGTACCAATAGTTGGTGTAGTATAGCACATCTTGAGTCAGATCCCTCCCGCAGTATTCTCACTTGTTGGCCTAGGTGCAAAAATGTCTTAAGCACAAAAGCCTCCTGAGTCTTCACAGAATGAAGACAACATGAAAGCAAGAGAGCTTGGCTGTTTATGTATTTCCTATATCAGCCCAAAGCAAAGCTATGTTTTCATCCTTCACTTTAGCCTTTAATACAGCTGCTGAATATTTAATGGCAGACAGAGCTGATGAATGTGCATTGCATCACTTGCTACTCCGTTTTAGTGTTAAGAACAAATTAATATAAGAATCATAACCCAGTAGAAGTAAATGTAGACCTTCTGACCTTAACCGTATTATTAGATGAAGGAGAATGACCAGCAGCACTGTCCTTTTAAATATAGTATGCTTGAGGAAGGGACTCATAATCGAAGTGGAAACCTCAGCACCACAAAAAGAGAAAATGTGATTGTAGGTCTTGCTGCAGTGTTATTTATTTTGATCCGGCAAGGAGTCAAAACAGATATGGTCCAACATTTCGACAGAGAACAGTCTTTGTCAAGGACATCGGTGTGTACAAAATCTTGTCATACTCAAATCTTGATGATATACTGATGCATTTTAGCACATAGTTATAGCAGATTTTTTTCCCTTATTCCTCAGAACGTTTAGTTCACACATGGAAACACTGGGTAAAATTATCAAGCTAAAGGTGCCAAAGGACACCGTGCACCAAAAATTGTAGCAAACGTGTGACTCCCATTTTTGGCACAAATAGGTGGTGTAAACTTAGGATAAAAATATGCATCATTTAATACACACCATGATTCTCTATGATAAATCTGATGCATTTTAAGACTGTCTAATTTGAGTTTGCACTGTCTAAGAATTAGACAGTGCTTTTAAATATGACCCAATAGCTACACTCTTGTACAGTGTACAATTAAAGTTGAGCCAGTCTGGTGCTTTGTCGCAGCCTACTCAAAGCACTGCAAACTTACTACTACATGCCGACATTCTGGTCTCCTCTTCTGATTATTAGGGCAGCACGAGGCACGTCATCATGATATCACTTGGCCAAATTACCGTGATCAGAGCAGGATACTGGATGGTAGTAGGAATTCAGTGTCCTGATCTGTCTGCCGTGGAGCACCAACAAGGCTCCCAGACCCGGATCCTGCAAATTGTTTTGCCCAACACTTTGTTATAATTCTACATCCAGCTACAGAAGCCCATAATATTGCCTACAACTCACAAGAAAACCCTGTGTACACATCATTGCAAATAACAGATTTGATGAAAAATCTAATATGACTAAATTATATTTTTGGATGTTAACCCCTTCAGGACCTTGTGATTTTCCATTTTTGCGTTCTCGTTTTTTGCTTCCTATCTTCCCAAAGCCATAACTTTTTATTTTTCCCACAATATGGTCATGTGAGGGCTTGTTTTTTGCAAGACGAGTTGTACTTTTGAACGGCTTTTCAATGACAGCATTGATGTTACCATATCGTGTACTAATAAACTGGAAAAAAATTCCAAGTCCTGTGAAATTACAAAAAAAAGTGCTATTCCACAATTGTTTTTGGGGTTTTTTATTTACCATATTCATTACCTGATAAAACTGACCGGCCATTATGATTTTCCACATCTTTATGAGCGCCCAGATACCAAACATGAACAGGTTCTTTTTTATTTAAGTGGTGAAAAGAAAATCCAAAGTTTGTAAACAAAAAAAGCATCATTTTTCAAGACCTGTAGTGCTTCCATTTTTCATGATCTGGGGCCGGATGAGGACTTAGTTTTTGCACTCCGAGCTGACATTTTTATTTTTACCATTTTGGGTTAAATACAATGTTTTGATGGCCTGCTTTATTTCAATATTGCGGCCGCCAATTAACGTAATTCTGGCGTTTTTATTTTTTTTCTCGTTATGCCGTTTACAATCGGATTACTTTACTTTTTATTTTGATAGATCAGGCGATTCTGAATGCAGTGATACCAAGTTAGTGGCTTTATTTTGAATGGGGCAAAAGGGGGGTGATTTGAACTGTTATATTTTTTTAATATATTTTTTAAAACATTTTTTTCGTTGTTTGTACTTGCTTCCATAATCTCCCTAGGAGACTTGAAGCTATGATCATCTGATCGCTTGTGCTACACTAAGCAGGGCTTTAGCTCTGCAATGTGTAGCATAAATCACTATCTCCTATGAACTCCGGTCACGGGCCAGCATTCACAGGAGATCTGCATTGACCAGCGCAGGGGTCTTCTGAAGAACCCTAGTTGTTATGCCAGCCCATCAGCACCCTGCGATCATGTGATGGGCAGGGTTTTTGACGCTTTTCAGTAAGCACGAGTTAAATGCTGCTGTCAGAGATTGACAGCGGCACTTAACATGTTAACAGCCGCTGGTGGATCGCGATTCCACCCGCGTCTGTTAGGGGCACATGAGAGTTGATCAAAGGGAGTGACATGATCTGTGAGATGCCTATACGTCATGAAGGGGTTAAACAATATGAACAATAGTGGCCAAAAAGTTTCCATGTTAATCTAATATATAAAGCTGAATGTGTGTGTGTGTGTATGTGTGTGTATGTCCGGGATTGGCATCTGAACCGTCGCAGCTACAGCCACAAAATTTTGCACAGTCACACGTCTGTACCCCGAGAGTGTCATAGGCTATGTTGTGAGGTGAAATTTTAACCCCGCGCTTTCCAATTCACCAAACAATTTTGCCCCTATCTACATAATGGGGAAAAAATGAAAGGAAAAGTGTTGGAGGCAAATTAACAGCTGCCAGATGTGAACAAGGGGGACTTAAAGAATGAGAGCGATGGCGCCAAAGAGTATATACTGTACAGTTGCTAAGGTGGGGCCCCAACATGGGATAATCACCACACCACCACGGGGATATGAACACACACACAAAATGCGCCACACACTACCACGTGCTCGAACACATATACCACCCTCAGCGCACATTTCACCACACATACACCAACCTCGCCACATAAAAGTCGAAACACAAAAGTCGCCGCTCAAAACTCGCCATGCGCAAAACTCTCCACATGCAAAACTCCCAACACGTGCAAAACTCACCTCATGGAAAACTCGCCACACGCAAAACTTGCACACGCGGAAAAATTGCCACATGCACAAAAGTTGCAACACATGCAAAAGTTGCCTCACACAAAACTTGCACATACTCAAAAGGCACCACACATAAAACTCGCCACGGGCAAAACTCGCCATGCGCAAAACTTGCTGCACACAACTTGCTACACTAACCTGTCACATGCAACTCGACACACAAAAAGTTGCTACACACATGTCGCCACACAAAACTCATCTCACAAAAGTCGCTACATGCATGTCGCCACACGCAACTCAACACACACAACTTGACACACGAAACTCGCCCTAAAACACACACAAGTCTGGTATTATCCTTCAAAAATAAAAATCTGTTTAATAAGCAGACAAATTACAAGAGCAACAAATGTACCATATAGGAATCCGGCAGCTGTCAGTCACATGACCTGTCTATTATGTGTATGTGTGAGCTAATATATACTGCCAGGGGGTGGGCTTACTGTTGGCTGGGGATTTATCAGGCTGCCAATTTAGCTTACAAATACTGAGGTAAAAATACTGACCAAATAACGTGTGAACGAGGTCTAACACAGGAGGAGATGACATACAGATATATACTATATACAGGAGAAGATGACACACAGGTATATACTATTTACAGGGGAGATGACACACAGGTATATACTATATACAGGAGGAGATGTGTTGTGAATTAGACTTTTTTGGCTCCCTCTAGTGGTTACTAGTGATATGACTCTGGGATTTCCATCCCTCTGTTTGCACCCAGCTGGGTCGTTACTTCAGGGGTGTTGCTATATTAACCTCCTGGAACCTTAGTCCAGTGCCTGGCATCGGTGTTATCAGACACATTCTGTTTGCTCCTGTTTGCTGGTCCTGGTTCGTGCTAAATTAAGCTAAGTCTTGCTTCTTTGTTTTTTGGGTTATTTGTTTGCTATCATTTTTGTCCAGCTTGTACTAAATGTGATTCCTGACCTTGCTGGAAGCTCTAGGGGGCTGGTGTTCTCCCCCCGGGCCGTTAGACGGTTCGGGGGTTCTTGAATTTCCAGTGTGGATATTTTTGATAGGATTTTTTGCTGACCATATAAGTTATCTTTCTATATTCTGCTATTAGCTAGTGGGCCTCTCTTTGCTAAATTCCTAGCTCATTCTTATGTTTGTCTTTTCCTCTTACCTCACCGTTGTTATTATTTGTGGGGGGCTTCTATCCAACTTTTTGGGGTATTTCCTCTGGAGGCAAGAAAGGTCTTTCTTTTCCCTTCTAGGGGTAGTTAGCTCTCCGGCTGGCGCGAGACGTCTAGGATCAACGTAGGAACGTTCCCCGGCTGCTGGTATTTGTGGTGCTAGGATTAGTTATATGGTCAGCCCAGTTACCACTGCCCTATGAGCTGGTTTTCTGTATTTACTGACTTAGCATTATTCCTGAGACCCTCTGCCATTGGGGTCACAACAGAGATGACACACAGATATATACTATGTACAGGAGAGATGACACACAGGTATATACTATATAGAGGAGGAGATGACATACAGGTACATACTACATACAGCAGGAGATGACATACAGGTATATACTATATACAGGAGGAGATGACACACAGGTATATACTATATACAGGAGCAGATTACCTACAGGTATATAGTATATACAGGAGGAGATGACATACAGGTATATGCTATGTATAGGAGATGACATACAGGTATATACTATATACAGGAGGAGATGACACACAGATATATACTATATATAGGTGAGATGACACACAGGTATATACTATATACAGGAGGAGATTACATACAGGTATATACTATATATAGGAGGAGATGACATACAGGTATATACTATATACAGGGGACATGACACACAGCAGGTATATACTATATACAGGGGAGATGACATACAGGTATATACTATATACAGGAGATGACATACAGGTGTATACTATATATAAGGGAGATGACAAACATGTATATACTGAGGTGAAAATGAGAGGTGTGAGGTGAAAATGAAAAGGTGTGAGTGCAAAATGAGAGGAGTGAGGGAAAATAGTGGAGTGATCGGAAAATGACAGATGTGAGGTCGAAATGACAAGTGTTAGGGGGGAATGAGAGGAGTGAGGGGGAAAATAAGAGGAGTGAGGGGGAAAATGAGAGGTGTGAGGGAGAAAATGAGAGATGTGAGGGGGAAAATGAGAGGCGTGATGGGAAAATAAGGGAAGTGAGGTGCTATAACTAACCACAGATATTTACTATGCCCACGCAACGCCGGGCTCTTCAGCTAGTATTGTATAAAGGGGCTGGCATACCAGCAGTCCTCAGGATAGGTAATAAATGTATAATCACAGGGAAGTCCCACTGTTTAGACCCTAAAAGTCTGAAAACGAAGTCCCAAATCCCCAGTTTGATGGAGCGCTGGTGATACATGATTAGCTGTTAGCTGATTTCTGAGATTAGCTGTCTTCATCAGCTCCTAAAACCATAATTGCCTGAACTAAAATGTCTCCTTGAAAGCTTGCCACAAAGTTCTCTTATGGCACCACCAATATAATTTTACTTTACAGCATAACTACTATGTAAGCATTGTAAGGCATTATTATGTGGGATGCTTGGCATAATAGATTTCTTTTATTGTGAGTATAAAGTGAGTAATACTTTTCATTTCTTTAAAAAAAAGGTAGTCTGTGGGGGATCTTAGGTAAAGTATTCACCCTAGCTATATTCTTGATCCATTTAAAGGGAATTTGTCACCAGGTTTTTGCTACCACTTCCGAGACTGGTCTCTGCCCCCATCAGTATGATGTAGTTTACTGGATGCTGCAGATTTGATACAATTGTGGTTTTCTGTGCTGCAGAGCTAGCTGTGCTCAGAGTGTGACCCTCTGTGTACCCCACCCACACCACTGATTGATAGCTTTGTGCGTACATTGACATAAAGCTGCTAATCAGTGGTGGGGGCAGGGTTACATGGAGCAGCTTGACTAGGAGGCACAAGACACCTAGTCCTGTAGTGATAATCTGTTTCTGGTAAAACACTGATTTGATTGAAACAACAGCACACAGCCTAGTAAGTGACTCATCGTTGGAATCAGGCTCTTTGTCCCTACATCACGCCATTCTCAGATTACATAGCAAAAGCCTGCTAAACTAGTCCTTACATTGTTTTCTTGTATACTGTCGCAGTATGGTCCCAATGAAGATTAATTTTCATGTTTAACAAGAATATGCTGTTTGTAAAAAAAAAAAAAAAAAGATCTGCACTAACAAATATGGCCTGAAAATAAGCAAAATAAGCAAAAATATGGAAATTCTTTCATTCCTTTTGGATGTCATAAAATATTGAAAGTTAATCAGTTAAGAATATATCATAGCTCTGGTTTTGTGTTTTCTGCTTCAAAAAGACTCCTGAGGAATGTTTCCAAAGTGGCATTGTTCCCAGACTTTGTAATGCCAGGTCATTTACTGTAAATACACTTTGTCGTGCAGGTTAGCTAAATTATAGCCAAAGCCAAAGGCTATTATGGAATCAAAGCTGCTTGCCTATACGAGGAGAAAATGTGTCTTCTAGACATCACAGATGTAGACATAGACCAGGGTTTATAGAACTACATGTCCCATCATGCCCTAACAGCTATAGACGCGTGCAATGCTTTGTGCGTTGAAGTTTTGCAAACGTTTGTAGAACCAATTGTTGGGCTCACGTGCTATTTACCTGCATACAGTTACAGAGAATATCTTTTACTAATATATGTACCATACACACATCATTATACTGTATAATGGTTATATACAGAAATTGTAATGATTTTCAGAAGGCTAATTTAAAGGGAATCGGTCACCCCAAAAATGCAAATTCAATCTCCTACAATTATGTAGGAGATTTAACCACTAAAAAATCATACCAGCAATATACATTTTAGAGTTGTAGTTGCAGATAAATTCACTTTTAATCCATATGCAAATGAGGGTGCTTTGATGCACCCCTAGGCAGTGTTCACACTAGGCATTTTTTGTGTAGCAACACCTGCACTCTTGGCAGAAAAGAAGCAGAGTCAAAAACGCAGATTTTTATGCGTTTTTTGCTGCGTTTTTCAGGATCCCAAAGTTCAAATTTGCTTCTACCACAGAAGCATGAACACAGGTCACCAATGCAAGACATATGTTCATGAAAAAATACACATACAAATGTAACCGCTGGGGAAGGTGAATTGGTCTGGAAAAATTTACCTAAGACACTGGCAGTGCATTGAGTTTGTAAGACACAGTTTACTTTCACACTTTGGTCTGCCATTGAGTTATTCAGGCATCATAGAATCATAGAATGTTAGTGTTGGAAGGGACCTCAAGGGTCATTGTGATCAACCCCCTGCTCAATGCAGGATTCACTAAACCATCCCAGACAGATGTCTGTCCAGCCTCTTGTTTGAAGACTTCCATTGAAGGAGAACTTGCCACCTCTCATGGCAGCCTGTTCCACTCATTGATCACCCTCTTTGTCGAAAAGTTTTTTTTAAATATCTAATCTGTTTCTTCCCCTTTCAGTTTCATCCCATTGCTTCTCGTGTTTCCATGTGCGAATGAGAATAAGGATGATCCCTCTACACTGTGACAGCCCTTCAATATTTGTAGACAGCTATTAAATCTCCTCTTAGCCTTCTTTTATGCAAGCTAAACGTTCCCAGATCCTTTAATCGTTCTTCGTAGGACGTACTTTGCAGTCCGCTCACTCTCCTGGTATCCCTTCTCTGAACTTGCACCAGTTTTTGAATGTCTTTTTTAAAATGTGACATCATATCTCTCATCCTGTGTTAGCAGCTCCAATTGTCCTTGTTTGTTTCCCATGCTCTGTGCATTTGTATAGACACATTTTAGTAGTCAGTTTCTCTTTCTCCTCTATTTTCATTCAGAGTTTGTTGCTTTTGTTATTTCCACTTCTAATAGCAGGGTTCTCAGAAGAATTCATTAGCTGCGTATTTTTTCCTGGACGTATATTTCCCAACCCATATTGCTCTAGCTTAAATCTCTCCTGATGAGTGTAGCAGGGCATCTACCAAATATGTGTTTTCCTGCTTTCATAATTTGCAACCCATCTCTAGCAAGTAGGCCATCATACAAGTAATTCACGCTATAGTCAAGAAACCCAAAACATTGCTCACGTAGCCAATTGTCCACCTATAGAATTCTGTTCAATCTCCTTGGCCCATGTCCATCCACTGGGATGATGGATGAGAAGACTTCCTGCGCTCCCAGTTCCTTCAGTTTCCAGCCTAATTCTTCAAAGTCTCTACATATAGTTTTTAGGTCTTTTTTGCTGTGTCATTTATTCCTATGTGTATTAGTAGACATGTGTAGTCATCTGTAGCACTGAAGAGTCTTGATCAGACACATCTTTGATTTTTGCACCTGTCCAACGTTTCTCATGAGGTAGTTTCTGTTCCGCAGATAGCGACTTCTCTTCCTCTTAGTAGGGAATCGTCCATGACCACCACTCTCCTTTTCTTCTTCACCACAGTACTTCTTTTTTTCCCTTCAAGAGGCTTCTGATTTCTTACTGGAGCGTTCTTTGTGTACAAAGCACTTTGTTCAATTTTACACCTTGGTCGACCACAGGCATTGTTCAATCTCACACATTGGCCAACCAATGTTTCCTTTGTACACATCACTAATTTAATTAAACTGTACTAATTCAAACTGCCATCTCAGTTGGCTAAGACAAGATGGTAAACCTGGGAAAATCAGAAAAATAAATGGTTTTCACATACTGCTGTACTTGCTTTTTTTTTTTACTAAAAACGCAGCAAAGCCTGATACCTGTCACTTTTTGCAGTTTTCTTTTCAAAAAACTTTCACCACACATTACTTTAAATGGGTGATAAACACTGAAAGAAGTGACATGCTCTATTGTGCAAAAAAAACAAGCAGTATGCGTGAGATTTCTGAAATCTCATATATTTTGCTGGTAGAATAAAACACGGCTAGAAATTTGCATTAAAAAAAGCTTTACAAAACACAAAAAAAATGCCTAGTGTGAACATAGCCTTAGCACCCTTTCGCCCTCTGATTTGCATATCCAGCTCTGTCTCTGATCTTGATTGCCAGAGCTTTGATGAATTGGGCCTTAAGTGCACTCCTACCTTGACACTGTAAGCACACCGCTGAACTCCTCTAGTGTCAGTGTAACTATACAAAAACATGGATTTGTTTCTAGGGAATGCTCACTGTGAGAAAGCTAGCGCTGTTGATCCAGATCAGTGACCGTGCTAGATAAGCAAATCGGAAGGCATCACAGTGCATTGGGCCATTGGTCAAGTCAAGGGTGCGCCCAAGCACCCTCATTTGCATATGGATTTCTAAACATTTGATATGTTTTAAAGAACTGAAAATGCTCATTTGTGGAATTTGCAGCATTAGGAGGTCACATTCACTGAAGAAAAAAAAGCTATTTAACTCCAAAACATCCTAACAGGCCAAGTTACATGTTAACATAGGAACCCTTCTTTGATATCACCTTCACAATTCTTACATCCATTGAACTTGTGAGTTTTTGGAGAGTTTCTGCTTGTATTTCTTTGCATGAAGTCAGAATATCCTCCCAGAGCTGCTGTTTTGATGTGAACTGCCTCCCACCCTCATAGATCTTTTGCTTGATGATACTCCAAAAGTTCTCTATAGGGTTGAGGTCAGGGGAAGATGGTGGCCACACCATGAGTTTATCTCCTTTTATGCCCATAGCAGCCAATGGCTCAGAGGTATTCTTTGCAGCATGAGATGGTGCATTGTCATGCATGAAGATGATTTGGCTCCTGAAGGCACATTTCTGCTTTTTATACCATGGAAGAAAGTTGTCAGTCAGAAACTCTATATACTTTGCATAGGTCATTTTCACACCTTCAGGAACCTTAAAGGGCCCTACCAGCTGTTTCCCCATGATTACAGCCCAAAACATGTGAGTGAAAAAGCAGGGTGGGACCAATAAGTTAAAATTTAACTTTTAATAATTGTATTTAAAAATGGTGTTGAATAAAACACCTGACAAACAATTATTTGAACACACTAATTCATACTCAGCTACGTGCTGACACAACTAAACGGATTAATCTACGATTAAATGTTATTCCAGGAGTTACAAAAAACATGTATACTATCACAACTGCATAGATTAATCCGCAATACATGAAATTCAGAAAGTACCAAAAGTAAAATTATCAAAAAACACATGTTCCCAATAATACTCTTGTGCAAAGACTATGTAGAAGCCGACTCTTGGAAAAATCTTAAATGAATAATCAAGGCAGAAACAATTACTGCTCAAATATAACAGATCATTTGCGGAACCAAAAATAGCACACTATGTTCAAAATTAGCTAAAGGAACGATCTCACCTCCTATTCTTTTGTTCATCCAGTGAAAAATGGGGACCTTTGTACCTGGTGTCATATGATGTGGGGGAGGCACCTCTTATTCATCCATACCTTACCCCGAAATGAATCACCAGCCAGGACCCATACCGTCACCCCAAGGCTTTTGCTTCCCAACGCGTTTCGTTTTTAATACTCATCAGGGGAAGTTATTTTTAAGAAATACAGAGGGTATCCATCTATACTATCCTGTGGAGACCCATTATACAAATGGGGGAAGAATGTGGCATGTCATATCAGCTGTAATGCTGCGTGTTAAATAGACCGCCAGATGATCCTCATGTCTCGAGCGTTCCAGCGTCATATCCTGTGCGCACTTGTGATGGAATGCACTGGTGAGCCACATACATCACTTCCTGGGTGTGTAGTATACGGTGCATGTATTTCCATGGTTACCGGAGTGTAGCTTAGGTGGAACGCAGCGCCGGACTGTCAACGTAATATCCGGAGCCGTATTCACGAGGAGACTAACCCCTGAAGGCACGGTTATCTAGAAAAGGAATACTTTGTGCTCAAAGCAGGAGTTTAGTTAACAAAAAAGATCCTACCTAAACCTCCATATAGAAAGGAGGATCAAAATGTCAAGGCATTTACTAGTAGAAAGAATATGAAAAAAATACGATAATAATCACTGTTTAACTCTCAAAAAATTTTTTATATCATAGCTATGGCAGGGCTCTACTCCAAAAGAATTTTATATAGGAGATAGAAAAGTATATAGTTGGATATATGGGGCTGATTATCAAAAAATTAGTCTTCATGTATGTCTGGGCCCACTGCAACCGTTTCTGCTTGCGAACACTGTTTAGGGGTGGCCTAATAGTAGGTTTATGCACCACAGCAAGCCTCTGAAGGATCCTACACCTTGAGGTTCGAGGGACTCCAGAGTCACCAGTAGCTTCAAATAACTGTTTTCTGCTGTGTAATGGTATTTTGGCAGCTGCTCTCCTAATCCAATAAATTTGTGTGGCAGAAACCTTCCTCATTATGCCTTTATTTGCATGAACTCTGTCTGTGCTCTGTTTCAGTCACAAATCTCTTCACAGTATGATGATCACTCTTAAATTTTTGTGAAATATCTAATGTTTTCATACCTTGTCCAAGGCATTGCACTATTTAACGCTTAATAAAAATTAAATCCCATTACCCATAAAGAAATATCTATGGGAAAAAGGAGGCATAGGCACTAAAATAACATAAAAATCAATTTTAATAGAAAATATAATAAAACAAACATAATGAGTATGCAGCAGGAAATGTTCTCCTAAAAACAATATACGCTGAGAACAGCCACTAGGCAAGACAAAAAATATATGTAGTAACGTGACACATGAGTCCACAATTACTGAATGCACTTAGAATCATAATAATACTGCAGTGAGATCTATATACAAAACAGAGAAATGCCTGTATAGCACAAAATGATCTGTATAAGATCTATATACAAAACAGTTGAATGCTTGTATAGCACCAAATGAAGGCCCCTAGATATTATGTGAACCACAAACTGGAGAAAATGCTAAAGCCCTAGACCCTATATCTATGGACAACAT
Source organism: Ranitomeya variabilis (assembly GCF_051348905.1). NCBI lineage: Eukaryota > Metazoa > Chordata > Amphibia > Anura > Dendrobatidae > Ranitomeya > Ranitomeya variabilis. The sequence continues at coordinate 817,636,925 of NC_135232.1, read as the reverse complement.
GCTCTTACAAAAAAACATGGAAACTAATTTCCTATGTGTAAAAGCGGAAAACTACCGCAATGAATCTGCATGATGATACCATATAGAATAAACAACAATGACTCCAAGGGCTAAGCCAAATGTGGAGGGATCTACTCCAGGGATTCTAAGGGAAAAGCTTCATATGAAGCCTAAATGAAGCCTGTAACATACTGATGGTGAACATGCATCCAAAACACTAAAGTGCATAATGTGTGAATAAAGTGAACCGTGCCCAAATAAAGTATGAACTTACATGAATAAATGTCCAGAGAACTAGAGCGTTCCACAGCGACCCCGACAGCGCCGTTTCGCCTAACTGGCTTCCTCAAATAGGGGGCGAGAGTGTCTAAAGTGTAGCCTTTCTATTCTTATATACACCCGAATCAGCTGTAGCGTGTATCTGTGTGATAAGCATAACATCGCGCATGCGCGGATCTCTGGACGCTACCAAATGAAAGAAGTGACTTCCGGACCTCCGCACTTGGAACGCGAGCGTGGAACGCTACGCCCTCCTCTTTGTGCAGAGCCGGAAGTCACAGTAGCGTCACTGATCAGCGCATGCGCACACTTAACACAGAGATAATAAAATGCCGATACCAACGGAAAATACAATGAAACAATGGGTCTTAGAGGGAATAATACCTGCATATGGATGTAAATAGGGAGCGGCTATACAGACCACCAAGCAAAATAACTCTTAGAAAGAAAAAAAGGGGGAAACAAGAAAAATAGGACTCAAAGACATTTAGGATCACTAAAAAAAGAAGGGGGGGGGGGGGAAAGTGCCACAGGATATGCGTATATAAAACATATCCTGAATATAGTAACATGAATAGCATACCCTATACAACCAAATAATTACAACAGTTAGATATACAATAATGAATAATTAAAATCATCATTCAATATCAAAAATACAGTGATTATTAATAGTGTACATAATGTGAATAATATCATACCTAGTGAATCTTAATTAATAAATATTAATATAAATACATAAGACTATAAATAGATGATATAATAAAAACAAATATAAATGCAATGATATAATACATATTAACAAGTATATAGTGAATAAATGTAAATATAATATTTTCTTTTCCCGTTGTTTTCATATTTTCCTTCCACAGTTATATTTTATCCATCATAAATATCTTCAACTTGTCTGATGTCATCTTCACTCCCAGTAAGGAACATCAACAATTGCAAGGCAAACGACCCATGGTAAGTAAAGACCCTAAATAGAAACTAAATATCAAGAGATAAAAAAACATAAAATAAATAACAAATATAGACACACATAATTAAAATGCTAAAGGACTTATCAGGCGATGTAATTTAACCGAAACCCCTTAATCGGGTCTAAGGACCTACAATTTATTGGAAGAAATATGACAATAAAAATAAAAATGCACTAAACTCTATTCCAAGAACGAATTGAGACCCAAAGTCTCATTGAGACCATGTGGAGCCAACGTACCTAGCAAGTAGATCCACTTGCTTTCTTTTTGAGCCAAGCTCCTGGCTAGATTTCCCCCTCTAATACCGAATTCAATCTGGTCTATGGCCTGAATCCTTAACCCCCTGGGATCAGAATGATGGTGCAACTTAAAATGTCTAGGTAAAGTTTTTAAAACACTAGGATCAGTAACCGTCACAGATTTCTCAATGTCTCTCACGTGTTCTCTAGTCCTAACACTTAACTCACGTGTAGTGAGACCCACGTATATTTTACCGCAAGGGCAATGGGCGTGATATATAACACCTTTAGATGAACAGGTAAGTCTCTTGCGTATTTCAAAGCTACGAGAACCATCATGGTTACTGAAAGATTTACTCATAGACATATTTTGGCACCCTTTACACATTTTGCAAGGGAAGAAACCATTACCTTCAGATCTACAAGATACAAGGCTCCTAGTAGAGTAATGGCTATGTACGAGGAGGTCTTTCAAGTTTCTGGATCTTCTTGGGACCATAAGAGGACGATGTGGCAACACAGTTTTCAAAATCGGGTCCGACTGTAAGATCTTCCAATGCTTCTGCATCAATTGAGTTAGTTCAGGCCATTGTTTATTGAATCTTGTGATGAATCGTATATTATTTTTACCATTTTTTTCTTCATTTCGTTTCCTATCTCCATATAACAATTCATCTCTTGAAATAGCTGCGGCTTTTTTGAAACCTTTTTTGATTTGACGATTACTGTAGCCTCTATCGGCAAATCTTCTAGCCAAATCAGATGCTTGATGATCATAATCATCTGAGGTAGTACAAATTCGTTTGATTCTGAGGAACTGGCCAGTGGGTATACCGTTAATCGTAGACCTATGGTGAGCAGAGGAAGCGTGTAGCAGAGTGTTAGTTGCTGTAGGTTTTCTAAATACGTTTGTTACTATTTTGCCATCATCCAATGCCATGACATTTAAATCAAGAAACTCAACTTTCCTACCATAATTGTAGGTTAATTTGATGTTAAACCTATTCTGATTTAACTTTGTCATGACCAAGGCTAATTTATCTATAGAATCTTCCCATATGAACAGGATGTCGTCTATGTAACGACTCCATCCTTGTATGGCATAAATATCCTCATCATCATCATAGAAAACCATTCGCTCCCAATACCCCATAAGAAGATTCACATACGCTGGGGCACAGGTGGCCCCCATGGCCGTCCCTTGCTGTTGTATAAAAAACTCATTGTTGAATAAAAAAACATTATGTTCCAATACAAATTTCAAAAGTGCTAGAAGCAGCTCAATTAACATTGGCTCCAAATTACTTTCATACAAGTAATGAGCCACAGCTTCCAAACAATCCTCATGCCTGATTGAGGAATACAAAGCCTCAACATCGGCTGTCACCAAAACTGCCCCTGCCTCCAATTGTAATGAGTCAAGTCTTTTCAACATCATGGTAGTATCCTTAATGTAAGAGGGCAAAGTTAGTACTAGTGGCTGCAAATAGTAATCAATGACCGTACAAACAGTCTCACAGAGACCCCCATTACCAGCCACGATGGGTCTTCCTGGTGGGTCAGATGGATTCTTATGCAGTTTGGGTAATAGATAGAATGTAGCCATTCTCGGTTGTAACTTGGAAACAACTTCAACCAGTCTTTTAGGGATGATGCCGTCATCAAAGGCAGATTCTAACACTGACCAATTCCTGTTGAAACTTGGTCAAAGGATTATAATGAACTTTTTTATAACAACTAGTGTTATGCAGGATTTTGTATGCTTGCTTTTCGTACATTTTACAGGGCCATACAACAGTATTACCCCCTTTATCTGCCTGTTTGATGACGACATCATCCCAAGACTGCAGTTCCCTCAATGCCCTATTTTCATCCGCATTTAAATTGGATACCCAACCAGGTACAGATGGCAAGTTCTCAATCTCCTCAACCATGACCCTGACAAAAATGTCAACTGCTGAACATGTACTGAGGCTGGGGAATTTTTTAGACTTCCCCAATAAATGTACTGGAAACTTACCCATAACTTCTTGATTATTTTCCTCAATGAGTTCCTCCAAACACTTTAAAGCTTCCTTTTCAACATCAGTCGTAAAAGCCTCATCTAAATCAGTTCTGTGATGCATTTTCTGCAAAATGATCTTCCGTGCGAATAAATGTAAGTCTTTCACTACTTCGAATTTGTCTAGATGTGAAGAAGGTGAAAAGGTTAAGCCTTTCTCTAATAAACGTATTTGGGGCTCAGTGAGCACATGTTGTGCTTATCAGCAGCAGAGAGATCCTTTTTATTTCCAATATTACTTGAAACCTGTGGCCTGCTTAATAATGTGGAACATCATTTTTAAGTAGTTTTCCTTTAATTAGAGTCAACGGTGGATAACACCAGTCAAAAATACGTATCAAAGCAGGGTGTGACTGATAAATCTAAAAAATAACCTTTAATAATATATACTAAAAAGTTGGATAAACCAACTGCATAAGAAAAAAACATATAAGACTCACAGGAAAAGATTCCCAAGCAGGGAAAATAATCAATAGCTAATTGCCCAAGACCCTCTGGTCCACACAGATATAACAGTCTTTTTTGGGGAAAAAAGCGCTCCTATCTAGGAGTATAAAGACCATATACACCTCAAACCGCATATAACTTATCCCCATCCATAAAATGGAGATGCAGTACTTCCAGACGGTGTATAGTAAATGGAACGATCTCACCTCAGGACTTCCTTTTTGGGCCGGGTAAGACCTCTCACATCCTCAGCATCCAGAAGGGGGGGCGTTCAATTGCAGCCACACACATACCCATCCACGCTGATTAGGAGGGAGATTTTAGCATTAGAACATCCCATACATTTCCCTACGCGTTTCGTAGTAACTCATCAGGGGAAAACATAGTATGGTCCCTCCACAACGGTGGGGGACCCGCAATAATGGGGGGATATAGGCAATCACCTTCTTCAGGCGATGCTCGTTCTTAAATAGCCCGCCCCGTGTTATCTGGGCTGGGCTAGATGACGCAATTCCCTGCTTGGGAATCTTTTCCTGTGAGTCTTATATGTTTTTTTCTTATGCAGTTGGTTTATCCAACTTTTTAGTATATATTATTAAAGGTTATTTTTTAGATTTATCAGTCACACCCTGCTTTGATACGTACACCTTTAATTAGAGTCACCTAATTATCACGTGTGTTTAAGATTGATTTCAGTGATCCATTGAGCACTGAGACATAATACCATCCACGAGTTTATTTGAAAAACAAAGCAATTAAATGTTTATGACACTTAAATCCAATTTGCATAATAATATGGAACACAGTGTATTTATCACAACACAGATTTGAATGGATTGCGTGCAGATAATAATCTTTATATAGCACACAAGTTTCATGCCTTATTTCTTTTGTGGTTGGCATATTAGTGTTTTTTTGTACTGTCAACAAACGCACGAAACCTGTGAGAGTGTATATAAATTATCAGAGCACATCTTACCCATTGTTTCTACTGGTAGTATATCTATATCTACCTTTATTGGGAATCACAGTATTCTTATTTTACCCCATTTATTGTGTAGTGAACCTTTTTGCAAAAGGATTTGAAAATTCAAAGTTTGAAAATTGCAAAATTTTCAACATTTTTGCCAAATTTCCGTTTTTTACACAAATAAACGCAAGTGATATCGAAGAAATTTTACCACTATCTTGAAGTACAAAATGTCATTAAAAAAATTCTCAGAATCAGCGGGATCCGTTAAAACATTCCAGAGTTATAACCACATAAAGTGACAGTGGTCAGAATTGTAAAAATTGGCTTATGACCATGTGATATTTCAGTTTTTCTTTTTTAATACATTTGCAAACATTACTACATTTCTGTCTTTGTTCAATCAAGATGGGGTGCAGAGTGTACATTAATGAGAAAAAAATGAACTTTTTGGAATTTACCAAATATCTGCAATGAAACAAAGAGTGAAAAATTTAAAGGGGTCTGAATACTTTCCATACCCACTGTATAAATAAATCTCTAGGCTAAATTTTCATTTTAGGGGTGACAGACTTCCTTTAAGGGTCAATTTTTACATCTATATCTGGGCACATAAAACTTGGGCAACTTCTGACCTACCTATAGTGTGGCCACTAATATGATGATGGTAATGGTATGGAAGCAAGCTAACGTAAGAAAGTATAAAAAGTGACACCTTTCTCTATCTTGTCTGATAAAGCTGAGTAAATTGCAATTACAGGCTGTTTTTATATACAAGTATGCTCTTTGTGACTGCGAACGATTACAGAAGTCTACTTGTTTTTGTAAAGTTACTTCCTGAGCAGACTGTTTCATCATTTAGACATAATTAGTTTGTCCGGAGAATTGGCATTGGATCCATTACTTTGTGGGCGTCTTGTTAGAACTTAAGGAAAACAATAGAAACAAATGTAACATGTTTTGATTCCCAACAGCCAGTAACTCTCTCCAAAAATATTTTGATAAAACGTTATAGGGTAGAGGTTATTAAATCTTAATCCAAAGTGTCCTGGAGTCAGCCGCAACTAATTCCCTTACGAGGCACCAGAAAGTCAAATCCACGTCAGCCATGTTCTGGTATAGATTTCAGCTATGATTTATGCCAATTTCCCTTCCATTTATCCCCATTTACTTTTTAGATAAAAATCTGTTTTTTTTGTGCAAATGTTCTACAATTTTGGCTCATAGCGCTTCATAATTCTCTCCTTCCTCTATATATTTTCATTCAGAGAAAGGCTAATTATTTTTTGGTAATATACAAGGTCAAGAATTCTCGTAATTAGGATTATTGTATTGCTATATTTTTAAGTTTGCAGAGTCTCTAGTGTTTTGTACTGGGAAATCATAGGCACTTTGGCCCCAATTCATCATTTCCATTTTTTTTTAAGTCCGTTTGCTTTTTTTTTGTGGTATTAGTTACAGTTTACAGCTCCAAATTGTTCAAAATGTTCAAAATGGCTCACAACTGATTTATGAATTTGATGCTGTGTCAATAATGGTCTTTTTTCTGTCTTTGTCACTCTTTGGCACCAAAAGTCACACATTTTGCAACATGGGGCAAAAATTGAGAAAATACTGGCATACTCAAAAATACACCAGGGATGGCGTGGCATCGATTTTTACAACTTTTTAAATTGTCACAGTTGATGAACCACAAAGTAGAAAGGATAACAGACAAGAACATGTAAAATAGACTTAAAAAAGGCACATATAGAATAATAAATTCAGTGCATACAAAAAATCACAATGGACACAAAAGTAGACAAAAAAACAGGCTCAAAGACGATGATGAATTGGGGCCATAGTGTGCTGCCTCCTGATGCCACTACATGGCACCTCATTACATATGTATTCCCTAAAGGAGCAATGCTTCTAAATCTTAGTAGTAGGGCTGTAAATGGGACATGGTTGATGAGTATGAGTTAGAGGGAAAATCTCTGAATATGTATAATATCAATACATAATAAGCCCATCTACTTCAATGGTGCCGAGCTACATTTCAGTACAACTCTTTTATTAGCTCTTTTACGATTAACATTTACTGAGGCTTAGTATGGTCTTGTAGATGAGTCCAAATGGCAATTACCGAGCACCCTAGGCCAATTCTCATTTCTGTTAAATATTACAATTTTATAATATACATAGAGAACCAACTTAGAGAAGATGTTTCCATTTATAATTCTTCAGGTTTCAGAGCAGAAATCTCTTCTTGGCTCAATGCCTGCATGCATAGAGAATCTATAATTTTGCCAACTGTTATTTCATACATATATGGTCAGCATTGTTAATTTGCCAGTTTTTTATCTGTTAATAATAATTGAGATGCTGGTCATTAAATATATTTACAATAAAAATTTCCGAAACGATTAAAGGCCCCATACACATTATATAACCGTCAGCTATCTCTTTGACTCCACCATACATAAAAACGCTCAGCTTGGCCAAGCATTCCTGTGTTCTCAATCGGAGAGTTGCTGGCAGATGAGTCTGGTAGTAGCTAATCTTGCAGGAGAACATAAAGTTCAGGCTTTGGAAATCCAAAAGGCTGGGTCCTTCTTTCTCCTTAGACCTATTGAACAAAAAATAGGAGAACTCCATAAACATTAGATTGTTGTCTGATCCCACTGATATTGGGCGCCTTAAAGTGGTTGACTCAAGTTTGGAAGTTATCCCCTATCCATGGGATAGGCAATAAAGTCCCAATCACCCAGGGTATGATGGCAGGCACCACCACTGTTCCTAAAAACCGGGTGAATGAAGCAGTGGTTGATCAAGTACGCTAACGCTCCTTCCTCCATTCATTCTTAACGGAGTGCTAAAGAAGCGCACAGCTAGCTACAGCAATCCATTCTAATCAGAATGAATGGAGTATCAGTGCACATGACCATCGCTTTATTCACATGGGGCTATTCAGAGCCCCAGTTCTCAGGATCGGTTGGGGTCCCAGCGGTTGAGACAACCCCTTACAATATGCATTCCAAACAATTGCCTATCTACACCTAAATTATGGAACTTTTCAAAGCCTTTTGTGTGGACTAAAAGGGACCTGTCACCAATTTTTGCTTTTCTGTGTCGCCTTTCTGCTCCTAATTTCTGTCCTTCGGCTTTGATTGACCTGGATGACGCTTCTTGCATCATCTGTATAGCGAAATGAAATTTTGCACCTGAGCAATAGCCTTGCAGGCCCTCACAGGCACACTTTGTTCTGCCATACTGCGGGCAGTGGATAAAACTTCAGCGCTGAGAAGCGTCATTTCCAGTGGCAAAGTATGGGACACTGCGCCTGTGCAGTCCTGCGAGGCTACTGCGGAAGCGCGAAATCTCATTTCGCTATGTGGACGATGAAGGATGTATCATCCACAGCAAAACTGGAGCACAGCGAGTAGGAGCAAAGAGGAGGCACAGATGTCACAGGGAAGATACAGTGCAGGAGGAAATAAAATGCTATTGCGGATATACAGGGGGAAATAGGAGAGGAAAGACACATTTGTGTAATGCAGCGCAGGAGCAGATAAACGTGGTGGTATTTGTTCAGAGACTAAAAAAACTGGTGACAGGTTCCCTTTAAAAATCCATTCTAACCGTATCCAGTGTATGATAGACACATTCACCCAAAGAAAATCTTATATTTTTACTTGTTTCTTTAATATGCATTAAGTACCATGCACAAGCATTGTGTCAATACAATCCCGAATCTCTAGTTTCTGCCTGTCTTCATCTGAGAATATTCTATAAAGGCATTTTTTGTGTGTTATTCTTTTGTCAGTTCCCATGACATCAGCTGTAATAGTAGCTGAAATGTAGGTAATTCTAAATGTATGAGTTCTCTCTCTGCTGAAAAAAGCAGCTGCAGATAAATGGGCATATAGGCCTTAATGCTCAGTCTACTATGAAATTATATAGTAAGGCTGAAAAAAGACAAGTTAACAAATTCTATTATATTTTGCAGATTGATAATTTGCACCTTATTTATGATTACATTTCCCTGATCAAATTATACAGTGTACTGAAAATGTTTCTAGTAGATACCATGGTAACACACAGCTATTTAAAAGGGGTATTCAGGTCTGTAAATTGCCTAATAATTCTTTACCAAGGTTCAAGAGGTCTTTTGACATGAAGATCATTACATTGTGCCATCCTGTTTTGATCCCCAGTGATCTGCTGCAGTAACATGGCAGTAAGTGTTCAATTTGCTTGCAGCACCTACACAGCGGATCAGTTCTCATATAACTCTTTTTGGGTATTATTTTTGTGTATAGCTCACTGCCCAGGGGACCAGGTACAATCGCTTACTAAAAGAGGTTGTCGAACATGCATTTTGCCTAGGAGCTTTCCATCTGAGCTTTTTGTTAGGATTGCTTTAAAGTTTGCCAGGCTCTCTAAAGCATGCTGTTACTACCCAATACAGGTATTAACGGTCACATAGGTCACTTATGATAAGTTAGCATAGAGACAAAACAGCAGGGGCCCATAACTGCTACTTTTTCAGGTAACAAATGAACCTGCCTGTTTTATCACAGGAGTGAGTGTTTCTTCCACTTATTTACAAATTGCCAATGGCAAATAGACCCTAACTAAAGATTCTGTGAGTGCGAAAAATTAACTTTTATTTTAGAAATTATTATATTAATATGAGTGCATTTATAAAACCATAAGATTTGCATTGGTCACTGTACGGATTTCTGTTGGTCTTGAGAAGTAATGAGGGGGATCAATATACTTATTTTATAACTCCATAAATGTTTTGTATACCAAAGTCCGGGATTCAAAATCCACAATTGCCGGATTTTTTTTAATTTTTTATATCCACTTTATAGTGTGATATTGATAGAATTTTTTCACCTAATCTATTTATTTTGATATATTGTTGTTGATCTTTTTCTCAACAATAGGTTTAAGATTCATTACTCTAGGATTATTAGTTCAATATTCCCTCAATATTGTTTTTGCACTACTGTAGCTCTTAATCCTATAGATTCATTCCTATATCTCCTGCATTGTGTAGCGGCGGGCCATCACTCACTGCCTATTAGGACCGGTACAAATCTTGCTATTTAAGACATATAACCAGCTGCCTCCCCAACATGTTAGCAAGACGTTAGCATGTTAACAAATAGCAAGATTTAAGTCTATAAACTTTAATGCATAAGGTTGTCAAAGATGGAGGGCACCAGAGCAGAACACCTCTGCCAGAACAGAAAGGAAGTCAGGCTTTGGTGGATCTATTCTATCAATATACAATATTATGTAAATGGCCAGTAATTTTAATGGTAATATGATTTTTAATGCAGTAATATGTATGCCTAGAAGGTGCTTCCTTCCAAGATTCCAGCTTAATGCTGATTTGAAAAAATAAGGGCCTGTTGTTTTATTTTACAATTGAGTTGTATGGTTAGATACCTATATGAATCAGGCATGAGTAAGAATGAATATTATAGGGCACCATTATTAAACACTGGAGTTTATTGAACACTGTATGGAAGTAATACCTCAGGACTATATTGTCTAAGTGAGTATTGTACCTGGGTACTATGTGGACATTGCATTAATTTGGAGAAAACTACAGCTACATTCTTCATGTTCGAAGTAAGCCATCTTATTGAATAGTTAGCACTAGCAAATACATTATCTTCCTTGCTTTCTATTCTATTTAATTATGGATGAACGTAGACTTGGTGTGAACTTATGATTGAACATAGACTATAGGGATTGGTCGACTTATGTATAAAGACACTACCATGGATGTGAGATCTGCCTATTTAGCTGCAAAATAACCTTGTCTATGAGCGATGTGCTCATTAACCCCAGCGAAGTACAGTTGGTAGGAGGGGGTTTCAGGGTGTAGTCATTTGCCCTAATGTCCAATAATAGTCTGCTTAAATGCAAGATATAACCTTATGTTTCTGGATACAATTCCTTGTCCTTGGGAAAAAAAGACAAAGTTATCATTGGCTTGTACTGGGCTCCCCACAGCCATATTGGCAATAGGCGAGCTGCAGACATGATTGCATTGCTCAGCTACACCATCTGCCTCCACTTATAGAGCTAAAAGCAGAATGACTTGTTATTATTATTGTTAAACTAAAAAGTGAAAACTAATGTGCCACATGTATTTTATTATGGAAGTCACCAATAGTTTTATGGTCACTTGTTAGCTTTATGAATAGATAGTGTAATCCATGCATTGTCGCTGTTTTCTATTAATGTGAGTTTCAATTCATGGGACTTAGTAGCATTTCTAAGTATCTAGTATGAAGAGCTGATATTATACTGCTGCAGAAATTAGAAGTGATTGTAAGAACAGTGGAGGCCGCTATTGGTAACACGTGTGCGGCGAAGCCTGCATTTCGCTTCCCAATTCTTATCTACAAGCTACAGAAAGTCCTACTGCGTCTCTCCATGTGATGGAAATGAAAGTTGTTGGAACACGTATTTGGGCGCTTCATGATTATACTTGATCCCAGACTATTGTGTTTGTTTTTCTTCCCTCTTCACGATGGAAGTTTAAGGTTAATAAAAGGTTAGTTAACATGTTTCCTGTTGTCAAGACTTGTTCTAACAGCGCTAGATGAAGAAATAATCGGAGGTACTGTCTGCCTTTGGTCTCTCACCTTCGGTTAGGATGCATTGACTTGTTAATGATATGAGATATCTTTATACAGTATGTACGGATTTGAAATCTTTGTATTTTCCTCTGTTTCTTTAATTCCTATTTAGTTTCATTTTTTTCTTTATAATGCCACCAATCTTTAAAATAATGGTGCTGCTCTATCAGAAGGTTTCAGATGGGTCACCACTTTTCAGAACTGCTAAGTGCTCTACAGAATTGAATATTTCCTCTTGTGTTATAAAATTACAAACCCTCCAGTACTATCAAAGTATAGCGAAGTAACAAAGCACACATTTTATAGGAGACAACTAGTGTAAAAGGGATCGTGAAACTTGAAATCATAAGTCCTCCTATTATATATTCTCTACACTTCAGTCATCTCCACTCTGTTATTCCAGAGGTTTGTGGCCTCCAGCATAAAATGACTACTCAATATCTATGAATGAACGCAATATGCTAAAGGGTGATACCATAAGCCTGTTATCTAGCTGTAACATGTGATAAGGCAGGGTCTCCACGTGTCAGTAGGTCTAGAACAGCCTTAAAAGCGCATACTACCCTCTTATACTAACTTGGTGAGTATGGAAGACATCAGTTCCAGTTAGGTCACAAAGTTGTCAGACTGAAGTTTTTTTTAGGTTATGTATTCGATAAGGTAAGTGTTTTATTTTACGTGACCATGTAAATAAAATCCTGCTCAAGAGATTGGATACATTTGCGTCATTGATCATAAAGTCTTCTGTCTGTCCAGGATGTTCAGTGAGAAAGCATAGCTCAGGTGCCATTCTACAGACCTCCTTGTAGTATGCCTCAGAGAAAAACACACCCGAGCAGTCGGCATATACTATCTGTTCTCGCCTTTTTTCAATATTCATGAAAGAATATAATAATTGGATCAATTGCACTGTAGGATAGCTTTACCTAGAAACCTTCATAAAAGAAACCTGTCATCTGATTCATGCTGCCCGAACCACAAGCAACGTGAATTCAGTCTGGCTGCACTGTTGCAGGTGCATGTTTTACTCTGAAAGTGGTATTTTGTCAAAACTTGCTAAATTTTGCTCGAGTTGCGCAAAAGTTTTGCAACTTTCAAAAGTGTTTTACTCTAGAAATCTGGTGAAAAAACTTTGATGAATTGGGGTTGTTCGGGCAGTGTGAATCAAAAGACAGGTTCACTTTAAAAGTGAACCATTTCTGAGTTTTGTCCTATGAGTCTATAGCTAAGTGTACATTGCATTTGCACCTACTATAGGGCATATAACAGCATGAATAAACTTTTCATGGAACCAAAATAAAGAAATGATTTTATCATTTACAAGTAGATGACCTGCAACATTTTGTCAAAATTTGCAAGTGCAGTTGTTCAGGATTCCTTATTTTTCTATATAGGGTATTATTAATATTATTAATTATTATAGCACCATTTATTCCATGGCTTTACCTGTGAGGAGGGGTATACATAATAAAAAACAAGTACAATAATCTTAAACAATACAAGTCACGACTGGCACGGGTGGAGAGGATCCTGCCTGCGAGGGCTCACAATCTACAAGGGATATATATTAATGAGTAATACGTCTAACTGTAGCCACAGTCTTAATGGATGCAAAGGTATCTGTCCACCATAGTGCTCCATTGTAAAAACCATAAACTGCACAATATCGATTTTTCAGTTGCCCTCCATGAGGACAAATATCAATTTAAAAGGGATGTCCGGCCTTAGGCTACAAGTCTGGAGTCACAGTATGTGACTGCAGATTTGTGAATCCTCACATCACACACTGTGTACTGTGAGGATTTTCTGGTGCTGGCACTGGGAGTGGTTGTCATAGGACTGCAACAGGTACGGACTGGGGCTGAAATTCAGCCCTGGCATTTGAAATCACACAGGCCCCTGTTGTCCCCGTCCCCATGATCCAGATGGGATATATTACTAATATTACCCTGGATGGAGTAAAGGAAGATTTTCTACATGACCAATATTTCTAATGATGCCCGTGGCCTGCTGGGGTAAGTGACAGAGTCAGCAATTTGTGCTCCATCACAACTCTTAATAGTATGGGTGTCTTGAGAACACCGATCCTGTTAACAACTTAGCAGACAATGCAGCCCATGACCAGACAGGCCCTTCGGGAATTTGCCAGAATTGCCCGATGGCCAGTCCGGTTCTGGACTGCAAGTATGTGATTTACATACATGCAGTCATATACCAACTAGACGTGCGTGGCCTTGCTCAATGTAAGTGAATTTATCAAGGCTGGACACGTCTAGTCCATCTTCTCCTGGCATTGGAGAATTCTCATAGTGCGTAGTGCATGCGCTGTGAGGATTCATGAGTCTTCAGTCACATTGAGTGACTTCAGGCTTGTACCCCAAGGCCAGACAACCCCTTTTAGGCATTTGCACCTACATGTTAAGATATATTGATCAGATCAGGTATACGTCCTACAGTGGCTACAGTCTTAATGGATGAAGTGTCATCCTACAGCGAAAAAAATTATACATGGTATTCTTTTTTTTACAATTACTTGACAATACAATTAAGGAAGCATTATACAGATGGGACAAATGGAGGCCAAAAGCAAGCGAGCAACAAGAAAACAGAGTGCTGCTGTTAGTTAATACTTCTATCTTTCCCCAACCTCTGACTCAGCTGTTCTATCCAGACGGATTATTGGTTTTACATTATATGAATGGACAGTAATGCATAATGCATCGCTTGTGTCTAATTTGAGATGCCATAATTCACTCATTGTGCCTCCCATCCTTTATTTGCTGCCTCATTTTTTATATCTTTTTGTCAGCTCTCCTACTCATCGTGGCTGATAGATTATTAGGTATTACTATCTCTACCATGTATGTCATTTTATATTTCTACATATTCCATCCAGTGTTAGTCACATGTTAGATAATAGTTGTGCCTATTGCAAATAATCATGCTTCCATAATTAAAATAGACTCTAATACAGGCTAATGTATTTTTCTTGTAGCAGTCAGTAAATAGGCGGTGCTCTAGTCTGTTGCAAATTATGCAGAACTAGGAGACTTTTTTAGCAAATCCATCACTTTATACATACACATCAGCTTTGTGTGAAAATGTTCTTTTTCAGTATTTCTAATAGAACAATAGTGGCAGATGTAGCTGAGCTGAAATAATGACAAATGTTGTAGTTGAAGTGGAAAAAAGGCAACAGAGCTGAAACAGTGATGTAGCGGAGATGGCTCAGTGATGAGGAACCAGTGTAACAGCTGATTTTGCAACAGAGGCTCAATGCAGCTAAGCTAATTTAGTAACGTATCATAGTTGTACAGCAAAGCTTGATGTAGCAGTGATGGAACCATGGAATAGCAGAGTTGTACAGTGAAGCTTTATTTAGCAATGCTGAAACCACAGAATAGTAGAGATGTATAGTGGATTTTGATATAGCAATGTCTAAATCATGTAATAGAAACTCTACTTTAGAGCTGGATGTCTATTTACTGGAACCCCAAAATAGCAACGACCTGTATACTAAGGCAGGGTCTTGCCACCTAAGCTGTAGGCAAAATTAAATCAGTCCTTGTATAAAGAAAGAGGTTGGTGGCACTCACCAGTCTTGAAAATCCATCCTTTATTGAAAAACGGTTAAAACCTCTTCAACTGGAGAATAGGAGATAAAGTGTACGAGTGACGACGGCCGTTTCGCGCTGTTGCACTTCTACGGGTCAATTAAATTAAATTTAAATCAGTAGTTGGTAAAAGTAGCTCAGATTAACTAAGAAGAGCAAATGAAAGTATATCATGTTTACAGTGGTGCTTGAAAGTTTGTGATCCCTTCAGAATTTTCTTTTTTTTTAATAAATTTGACTTTTATTATTATTATTCATTTTTATAGCGCCGTTTATTCCATGGCGCTTTACATGTGAAAAGGGCGCAAATATAGACAAATACAATTAAACATGAGCAAAAAAAACAAGGCATACAGGTACATAAGGAGGGAGGACCCAGTCTGCAGGGACTTAAAAATACATCAGATTTTCACACAAGTCCTTAAAGTAGATAATCAAATCAAACACATGAGTAAAAAATATTAGACTTTATCATTACATTATTGAGGAGAATGATCCAATATCATGTCTGTGAATGGCAAAAAAGTGAACCTTTGCTTTCAGTAATCTGCCATGATCCCCTGTATTGGAATAATTGCATCTAAACATTGCCAACAATTGTTCATTAGTCCAGCACATCATCTTGGAGGAATTTTAGCTCATGCCTCTCTACAAAACAGCTTCAATTCTGTTATGTTGTGGTTATCTCTCATAAACTGCTCTCTTCAGATCTTGCCACAAAATTTCTATAGGATTAAGGTCAGGACTTTGACTTGGCCATTCCAAAACTAACTATATTCTTCTTAACTAGTGTTGAGCGATACCTTCCGATACTTGAAAGGTACACTCAGTCTGACCATTTGTCTGGGGATGGTAAGCAGAAGAGAGACAGACATTAATATTGAGTGCAGAGCAAAACCCCTTCCAGAATCTTGAAGTGAACTGCACTCCACGGTCAGAGATGATCTCATCCGGAACCCCATGCAACCGAAAGACATTCTGTATAACCAAGTTCACTGTATCTTTAGCTGAGGGGAGGCCGGTGCACAGAACAAAATGAGCAGCTTTAGTCAGGCGATCAACTACCACCATGATTGTATTCATGCCCCCTGATGTAGGCAGCTCCACAATAAAGTCCATTGATATAGACCCCCAAGGGCGGGACGGAACAGGTAATGGTTGTAGAAGACCCGTAGGTGCCACATGAGGAGTCTTGTAACGAGCACATAGTTACATAGTTACATAGTTACATAGTTATTAAGGTTGAAGGAAGACTGTAAGTCCATCTAGTTCAACCCATAGCCTAACCTAACATGCCCTAACATGTTGATCCAGGGGAAGGCAAAAAAACCCCATGTGGCAAAGAGTAACTCCACCATGGGGAAAAAAATTCCTTCCCGACTCCACATACGGCAATCAGACTAGTTCCCTGGATCAACGCCTTATCAAGGAATCTAGTGTATATACCCTGTAACATTATACTTTTCCAGAAAGGTATCCAGTCCCCTCTTAAATTTAATTAATGAATCACTCATTACAACATCATACGGCAGAGAGTTCCATAGTCTCACTGCTCTTACAGTAAAGAATCCGCGTCTGTTATTATGCTTAAACCTTCTTTCCTCCAGACGTAGAGGATGCCCCCTTGTCCCTGTCTCAGGTCTATGATTAAAAAGATCATCAGAAAGGTCTTTGTACTGTCCCCTCATATATTTATACATTAACATAAGATCACCCCTTAGTCTTCGTTTTTCCAAACTAAATAGCCCCAAGTGTAATAACCTATCTTGGTATTGCAGACCCCTCAGTCCTCTAATAACCTTGGTCGCTCTTCTCTGCACCCGCTCCAGTTCAGCTATGTCTTTCTTATACACCGGAGACCAGAACTGTGCACAGTATTCTAAGTGTGGTCGAACTAGTGACTTGTATAGAGGTAAAATTATGTTCTCCTCATGAGCATCTATGCCTCTTTTAATACATCCCATTATTTTATTTGCCTTTGTAGCAGCTGCCTGACACTGGCCACTGAATATGAGTTTGTCATCCACCCATACACCCAGGTCTTTTTCATTGACGGTTTTGCCCAGAGTTTTAGAATTAAGCACATAGTTATACATCTTATTACTTCTACCCAAGTGCATGACCTTACATTTATCCCCATTAAAGCTCATTTGCCATTTATCAGCCCAAGCTTCTAGTTTACATAAATCATCCTGTAATATAAAATTGTCCTCCCCTGTATTGATTACCCTGCAGAGTTTAGTGTCATCTGCAAATATTGAAATTCTACTCTGAATGCCCCCTACAAGGTCATTAATAAATATGTTAAAAAGAAGAGGGCCCAATACTGACCCCTGTGGTACCCCACTGCTACCCGTGACCCAGTCCGAGTGTGCTCCATTAATAACCACCCTTTGTTTCCTATCCCTGAGCCAGCTCTCAACCCACTTACACATATTTTCCCCTATCCCCATTACTCTCATTTTATGTAACAACCTTTTGTGTGGCACCGTATCAAAAGCTTTGGAAAAGTCCATATATACTATGTCCACTGGGTTCCCTTGGTCCAGTCCTGAACTTACCTCTTCATAGAAGCTGATCAAATTAGTCTGACATGAACGGTCCCTAGTAAACCCGTGCTGATACTGGGTCATGAGGTTATTCCTCTTCAGATACTCCAGCATAGCATCCCTTAGAATGCCCTCCAGGATTTTACCCACAGTAGAGGTTAAACTTACTGGCCTATAATTACCGAGTTCAGTTTTTGCCCCTTTTTTTAATATTGGCACCACATTTGCTATACGCCAGTCCTGTGGTACAGACCCTGTTATTATGGAGTCTTTAAAGATTAAAAATAATGGTCTATCAATGACTGTACTTAGTTCCTGCAGTACTCGGGGGTGTATCCCATCCGGGCCCGGAGATTTGTCAATTTTAGTTATTTTTAGACGCCGCTGTACTTCCTGCTGGGTTAAGCAGGTGACATTTAATGGGGAATTTTTATCACTAGTCATTTTGTCTGCCATGGGATTTTCTTTTGTAAATACTGATGAAAAAAAGTCATTTAGCATATTGGCTTTTTCCTCATCCTCATCCACCATTTCACCCAGACTATTTTTAAGGGGGCCAACACTGTCATTTTTTAGTTTCTTACTATTTATATAGTTAAAGAATATTTTGGGATTATTTTTACTCTCTCTGGCAATGAGTCTCTCGGTCTCAATCTTTGCTGCCTTGATTTGCTTTTTACAGAATGTATTTAATTTTCTGTATTTATTTAATGCCTCCTCACTACCTACTTCCTTTAATTCTCTAAATGCTTTCTTTTTGTCCCTTATTGCGCCCCTTACAGCTCTATTTAGCCATATTGGTTTCCTCCTATTTCTAGTATGTTTATTCCCATACGGTATATACTGTGCACAGGTCCTATCCAGGATGCTAATAAATGTCTCCCATTTTCTTTGTGTATTTTTGTGTCTCAGGATATCGTCCCAGTTAATTGCACCAAGATCCTCTCTCATCCGTTGGAAATTTGCCCTCCTGAAGTTTAGTGTCCTTGTCACCCCCCTACTACCCATCTTATTAAAGGTTACATGAAAACTTATTATTTTGTGATCACTATTCCCCAAGTGACCCCCAACCCTTATATTTGATATGCGGTCTGGCCTGTTGGTTAATATTAGGTCTAGCAGTGCCCCCCTCCTTGTTGGGTCCTGAACCAGTTGTGAAAGGTAATTGTCTCTCATAGTTGTCAAAAACCGATTACCTTTGCTGGAACTGCAGGTTTCTGTTCCCCAATCTATTTCAGGGTAGTTGAAGTCCCCCATAATAATGACAGGTACAGGCAGTATTTCGGAAAATACCACGTTGGAGGTCCTTGCTTTCAGCTTGCAGCCTAATTCCCTGAAATCATCTTTAAGGACCTTCCACCTACCTCTAACTTTGTCATTTGTGCCAATGTGCACCATGACCGCTGGGTCCTCACCAGCCCCTCCCAGTAATCTGTCCACCCGATCAGCGATGTGTCGGACTCGAGCGCCAGGCAGGCAGCACACCGTCCGACGATCCCTGTCTTTGTGACAGATTGCCCTATCTGTTCCCCTAATAATTGAGTCCCCCACTACCAGCACCTGTCTGGCCTGCCCTGCTCTCCTTTTTCCCTCCTTACTGGAGCAGTCACTCCTCCGGCTTTCAGAGGACATGCCTGGCTGCAGCAGTGCTACCCCTGTACTGGCACCCCCCTCATCTGCCAACTTAGCAAACTTATTGGGGTGTGCCAGATCAGGACTAGCCTCCCTGGCACTCTTCCCTCTACCCCGCCTTCTATCTGTCACCCAGCTAACTGCCACACTGTCCTGCAGCTCCATCCTACCATCCCCCTCCTCATCTATCCCATTGAGCGTCTGCTCTGTGAGCAGAAGACTCCTCTCCATATTGTCTATGGATCTCAGTGTTGCCAGCTGCACATTTAGATCCAGTATCTGGGTTTCCAAATGCACAATGTGCTCACATCTCGCACAGCAGTATGCACCCTCGACCGGCTGGTCAAGGACTGCATACATGTGGCAAGATGTACACCGGATGGCATTAACAATTGTGGAGCACATTTCCTAATGGGGATTGCACCACACAGAAACGTTAATTAAAAATAAATACAAAGTATTAATTAAACCAAAAAAAAAAAACAGAAGCAATTCCTCCCTTGGAAACTCCCTGATTCCAAAGTCACTGAATCACAAGTCACACACTTACCGCCGTTCACACTTACGCTCAGGTCACACTCAGCTCGCTCACACTCGCTGTGCTGAAGATTTATAGATTTTTATTTTTTTTTCTCTCTATCTCCCCTCAACAGCAATCCACCTTGCTGTTCAGATGCACTTCCAAAAAGGACTTGAGCCCCAAACAGCTGCCCCTTATATCCCCTTAATTATGAGCCCCCACCCTAAGTTAACTCCTTATGAATATAGCTACTCCCAATTCAGCAACTCACTCCAATTCACACAGGTATTTGTTAAAGGCCTTCCAAATACCTCTTCACTGAATCACAAGTCACACACTTACCGCCGTTCACACTTACGCTCAGGTCACACTCAGCTCGCTCACACTCGCTGTGCTGAAGATTTATAGATTTTTTTTTTTTTCTCTCTATCTCCCCTCAACAGCAATCCACCTTGCTGTTCAGATGCACTTCCAAAAAGTGAGAGAGAACATAGTCCTTGGTATCCTTCAGGCAAGTTGGCCACCAGAAGAATCGGCTCAGGAACTCTTGTGTCTTCTGTACCCCCCTGTGACCAGCCAACTTGGAGTCATGTACCAACTTGAGGATCTGCAGATGGATGACCTCAGAGACGTAGATACGTCGATCTCTGAACCACATGCCACCCTTAAAGACAAGATTAATATCCACAGGTGGGTTGGCCAGAAATACATCACCATCATAGGCCTCCCTGCACTCCTTCCACAAGTCCTGATCGTGGATAACTCCGATGAAATTGGCATCAGATAGAATGGTCTTGGATGGGGCTCCAGGTACGGAATCCGCAGCATGGATTCGGGATAAAGCATCAGCCTTCCCATTACGAGAACCTGGACGGTACGAGATAACAAAGTTAAATTGATTTAAAAATAAGTGCCAATGAGCCTGACGAGGAGAAAGACATCTAGCGGATCTAAGAAACTCTAAATTGCGATGGTCAGTTAGCACTATGATCTGTTGTGCAGCTCCTTGAAGATGATGCCTCCATTCTTTGAAAGCCGCAATAATAGCCAGCAATTCCTTGTCTCCCACGTCGTAATTCTCTGCTGAGGTTAGTCTATGGGAAAAGAAAGCACAAGGATGTAGCAGACCCTTCTATCCAGTTCTTTGGGAGAGAATAGCCCCCAAAGCATTATCAGAAGCGTCCACCTCCACAATGAAAGAAAGTGTTGGATCTGGGTGTATCAACAGCGGTGCTGAGGTGAAACAGATCTTAAGCCGATCAAAAGCTTCTTGAGCCTGTGATGACCACTTAAAGGGCTTTTCCTTCTTTGTCAAGGAAGTAATGGGACGGACAATATCAGAAAAATTTCGAATGAAGCGTCTGTAGAAATTTGCAAAACCAATAAAACGTTGGACCTCCTTAAGGTTCTTGGGTACCAGCCAGTCAAGGATAGCCTGAATCTTACCAGATTCCATGTTCAGCCCCTGGGGAGAGATGATATAACCTAAGAACTGTATCTCAGAACGATGGAACTCGCATTTCTCCTTCTTAATATACAGATGGTTCTCTTTCAGACGTCTTAAAACAGTTTTGACATGTTCTTCATGTTCCTGTAGAGAGTCAGAAAAGATTAGTATATTGTCCAAATAGATCACTACAAACTGGTCCAACAAATCTCTGAAAATGTCATTAGCAAGGTGTTGAAACGTTGCAGGGGCATTACAAAGCCCGAAGGTCATCACAAGATATTCAATGTGTCCATACCGGCATCTGAATGCTGTCTTCCACTCATCCCCTGGACGAATATGCACCAAATTATAAGCCCCACGAAGATCCAGTTTAGAGAACACCTTAGCATGGCGGACTCTTTCCAGTAATTTGGGAATCAGAGGCAAAGGGTAACGGTTTCGTATGGTTACTTTATTGAGTTCCCGATAGTCAACACAGGGTCTCAAGGTCCCATCCTTCTTCTTTACAAAAAAGATAGGTGCCCCTGCTGGTGAGGAAGAAGGACGTATGAAGCCTTTGGCCAGATTTTCATCAATATACTCCTTTAAGGCTTGAAGCTCAGGTGCCGCCAAAGGGTATACTTTACCAAAAGAAATAGCTGCCCCAGGAAGCAACTCAATGTGTCAGTCATAATGCCTGTGTGGAGGAAGCTGATCTGCATTCTTCTTGTCACAGATGTCAGAGAACTCTTTATATGCTGGAGGTAAAGAAAATACCTGTACATGTGGTTCCGTAGCCGTGGACTCAGGGACAGCTTCTGTTAACGCTGAGTTGCTCCTTGTTGGAAAGATAATCTCCTTGGTCTCCCAGTTGATAATTGGGTTCTGAGAACGCAACCAAGGGATGCCTAAAATCACAGGAAAATGAGGAGAAGAAATTAGCAAGAAAGAAAGTTGCTCCTGATGATTAGGCTCCAACAAAATTTTAAGGGGTACGGTCTCCTGATCCACAGGCCCAGAGATTAAAGGTGACCCATCCACTGTTTCCATGGTAATTGGAGAGGCTCTTTGCTGAATTTCAATACCATGTTCCTTGGCAAATGCGATATCCATGAAATTGCCACCTGCACCAGAGTCAATCATAGCTGCACTGGAAATCCACTGTCCTGAACACAGGATCTTAATAGGGAGAGAACAGTGAGAGTTCTTTTCCTTAAGCTCCTTGGGGGGTGAAGTCATAGAAAGTGAATGGAATACAGCGTTTAAAGGCAGGCTACACTCACAGATGTCAGATTCATCATCACAGTTGTCATACTCCCCTACTGCTGCTAGCACCTTGTTAGGCTGTCTAGGACACTTAGGACAATTGATCAAGAAGTGGTCAGACTGGCTGCAGTAGAAACATAGACTTTCACGAAGGCGATGCTCCCGGCGCTCATTGATCTTGCGCCTCTGAACGGAATCAATTTGCATGGGCACCTCCTCCACCTCCCGAGAGGTTTTACCTGCAGGCTCTTTGGAAGGAAGGGAAAAGTTAGACACACGGTTATATGCAGCAAATTTCTCCTGCCTACGCTCAGTAAGGCGAATGTCTATGCGCACACAATGCTGTATAAATGTATCTAGCTCTTGTGGTGACTCAGAGCGGGCTAGCTCATCTTTTACAATACTAGACAGACCCCTTTTAAAAATATACAATTGTGCATAACTGTCCAAATTGGTATCTACCGCTAATCTCCTGAATTCAGTAGCATATTCAATAATAGAACGTTTTGCCTGGCGTAAAGACAATAAAGCAGATTTAGCGGTTGCACGGCGATTAGGATCATCAAACATTAATGCCATAGCGGCCAAGAAATCATCCAAGTTATTTATCCGTGGGTCACGAGACTCAATCATCGGATTCGCCCAGGCGAGTGCTCGTGCGGTCAGCAGCATTATTACACACAATACTTTGGATCTATCATTAGGAAAACGGTCAGCATGCACATCAAAATATAGCATACATTGATTCACAAAGCCACGAAATTTGTCGCGATCACCATTAAATCTGAATGGGGGCAACTTAGGTGGGCTAGCTGGTGGCGGTTGCCCAGAGGGAAAAGTCGCTTATGCAGCTATTTGCGTGCTTATGTCCTGAAAAGCCCATCCATACTGGGAGTCTATGCCAGCAAGTTTGTTTTCCTGGGCTGCCATGCGGGTGCTTAAGTCCTGCAAAGTCTGTCCAAACACTTGTTGATTGTGTTCAAAGCTTCCAAACTTCTTTTGCAGACCTTCCACATCTTTCTGCAGTGATCTAATTATGGAAAACACCTGCTCTAGTCTGCTTTCTGCAGTCATTGTTCCAGCAGTCTCCTTTTTTTTTTGGCTAGAGTATCCTGTAATAATTATAGGGGATAACTCAGGAGACTCTTTGCGTGGAACAAGACAACTACAGGACACAGTTTTATAAGTGGTAAAGTCTATATTATCACACGGTGATTCAAACAGGTGCAGAGAGAAACTCAAGTCCACAACACTTGGTGCAAATATCAAATGCAGCTCAGCAGTCTATAGGAAACTTCAGAGGAAAATGCAATCACGCAGAAAGTCTATGAAGCACAATTATTCTTGAGGATACTTGACACGAATAAGTCCTTGCTTAGTCCAAAACACAGATAGATATGCTTATAAGGCAGTTCAAATAATATCTTAGCTCAACCAGGGAGGTCTGGGTAATAGTCTCAGGTTCTTGCAGAGCAGCAACAGCTTACCTGTCCAGCAAATGCAGATGGAAGTAAACACGAGCAGCAGATGAAGGAGGATTACTGGAAATGGTGTATGCAGCAGGAACTTAGAGCAGAGTAGCAGGATAACCCCACAGGTTCACAGGAGCAGGTATATAGCCAGGGAGTCACCAGAGGTCAGGAGCTGGATGCAAGGCAGAATAGTCTAGCACAGACTGAAGGCTGGGGTGGAGTTTTATAGCAGGAAGACAGTGCACATGAGACCAAAGACGCCATCTTGGAAAAAAAGGGCAGTAATGCACAAAAAGGTAATAAAAAATGTTCAGAGTCCTGACAATCACTTGCTCCTGGGCAGGGGAATAACGGTCTGAAATTTGTACACATTCTGTCTGTCTGTGAATTGGTAAAGTCCAAACTCTTTCGACATAGTTTTGTAACCATTTCCAGTATGATGAGCATCAACAACTCTTCTTCTGAGGTCCTCAGAAATCTCCTTTGTTTGTGCCATGATATGCTTGCACAAACATTCTGTGAAGATCAGACTTAGATAGATCATGTTCTTTAACCCCTTAACGACCGCCGATACGCCTTTTAACGGCGGTACTTAAACCACAGCGACGTTAATTAACGGCGCTGTGGAAAAAGTGAATAGCGCCCCCCAGAGTCAGATTTTGTCTGGGGTCTTGGTTACCGGGGGTAGCCGAGACCCCAGAGAACATGATTCGGGGGTTTTTTACCGACCCCCGAGTTGCGATCGCCGGTAATTAACCGTTTACCGGCGATCGCAAAAAAAAAACAAAACGCGATTTCCCATTCAATTTCTCTGTCCTCCGATGTGATCGCACATCGGAGGACAGAGAAATGGGGTCCCCGGTCGCCCAGGATGCCCCCCCGATACTCACCTGTCTCCCCGGTGCTCCTCGTGGCTCCCCATGGGCGCCACCATCTTAAAAATGGCGGGCGCATGCGCAGTGCACCCGCCGGCCGGCACCTGGGAGATCTTTGGGGTCTCGGCTGCTGGGGGTAGCCGAGACCCCAAAGAACATGATCGGGGTCGGTTTTTACCGACCCCTGTTTTGCGATCGCCGGTAATTAACTGTTTACCGGCGACAGCAAAAAAAAAAAAAAAGTGATGTGTAATTTTCTGTCCTCTGATGTGATCGCACATCAGAGGACAGAGAAATAGGGGGATTCAGGGACCCTATCATACTTACCAGTGTCCCTGGGTCCTCCTGTGTCTTCTCCTGGCCGCCGGCTTCTTCCTATGAAAAGAAAATGGCGGGCGCATGCGCAGTGCACCCGCTCTCTGCTGCCATCTGCCGGCCGGCAGGAGAGAATAGTTGGGGCTAAAATTAGGGTTAGGGTTAGGGCTAGGGTTAGGGTTAGGGCTAGGGTTAGGGTTAGGGCTAGGGTTGGGGCTAAATTTAGGGTTAGGGTTGGAGCTAAATTTAGGGTTAGGGTTGGGGCTAAATTTAGGATTAGGGCTGGGGCTAAATTTAGCGTTAGGGTTAGGGTTGGGGCTAAAGTTAGGGCTATAGTTAGAGTTGGGGCTAAAGTTAGGGTTAGGGTTGGGATTAGGATTTGGATTAGGGTTGGCATTAGGGTTACGTTTGGGATTACGGTTAGGTTTGGGATTAGGGTTAAGGGTAGGGTTGGGATTAGGGGTGTATTGGGATTAGGGTTAGGTTTGAGGTTAGGGTTGAGATTAGGATTAGGGGTGTGTTGGCTTTAGTGTTCTGATTAGGGTTATGGTTGTTTTGAGGTTAGGGTTGCGATTATCCTTAGGGTTGTGATTAGGATTATGGATCGGGTTGGCATTAGGGTTAGGCCTCTTTCACACTTCAGTCTTTTGGCGTCAGTCTGAAACCGCCATTTTTATCAAATAGCGGATCCGCCATTTTTTTACGGTTCCGCTATTTTCCCATAGACATGCATTAGCGACAGATTGTGGCGGATGGTCGTCCGTTCCATCCGCCATGTGACGGATCCGTCGAGATTTGGCGGACGTCATCTAGACATTGACGGCCATTGTAACGTTTTTTGTCTGCGCCGAAATGGCGGTTCGCGACAGATCCATCGCATTCGTCATTCCATAGAATGGCCGCCTATGGGCGACGGATCCGTCATTACCGTCATTTCGGCGGATCCGTCGCCCCAATCCGCTTTTTCAATTGCGCATGTTCCAAAAAGTAGATACTTTTCACAGACAACCCCCAAGTAACGGATCCGTCAAAAAAAACGGATCCGTTAGAACCGTTTTCTCAACAATTGTGACGGATCCGTCACTATGTCGGAGCTGACTGATGCCAAACAACTGAAGTGTGAAAGAAGCCTTAGGGGTGTGTTGGGGTTAGGGTTGGAGTTAGATTTGGGGGGTTTCCACTGTTTAGGTACATCAGGGGGTCTCTAAACACCACAGCCAATTTTGCGCTCAAAAAGTCAAATGGTGCTCCCTCCCTTTCGAGCTCTGCTGTGCACCCAAACAGTGGTTTACCCCCACATAAGGGGCATCAGCGTACTCGGGATAAATTGGACAACAACGTTTGGGGTCCAATTTCTCCTGTTACCCTTGTGAAAATAAAAACTTGGGGGCTAAAAAATCTTTTTTGTGGAAAAAAAAATATTTTTTATTTTCACAACTCTGCATTATAAACATCTGTGAAGCACTTGGGCATTCAAAGTTCTCACCACACATCTAGATAAGTTCCTTGGGGGCTCTAGTTTCCAAAATGGGGTCACTTGTGGGGGGTTTCTACTGTTTAGGTACATCAGGGTCTCTGCAAACGCAACATAATGCCCGCAGACCATTCTATCAAAGTCTGCATTCCAAAATGGGGTTCCTTCCCTTCCGAGCTCTGCCATGCGCTCAAACAGTGGTCCCCACCACACATGGGGTATCAGTGTACTCAGCACAAATTGGACAACAACTTTTGGGGTCCAACTTCTCTTGTTACCTTTGTCAAAATAAAAATTTGGGGGCTCAAATCTTTTTTGTGGAAAAAATGTTTTATTTTTATTTTCACGACTCTGCATTATAAACTTCTGTGAAGCACTTGGGCATTCAAAGTTCTCACCACACATCTAGATAAGTTCCCTGGGGGGTCTAGTTTCCAAAATGGGGTCACTTGTGGGGGGTTTCTACTGTTTAGGCACATCAGGGGCTCTGCAAATGCAACATAACGCCCGCAGACCATTCTATCAAAGTCTGAATTCCAAAACGGCGCTCCTTCCCTTCCGAGCTCTGCCGTGCGCCCAAACAGTCGCCCCCCCCACACATGGGGTATCAGTATACTCAGGACAAATTGGACAACAACTCTTGGGGTCTAATTTCTCTTGTTCCCTTGTGAAAATAAAAACTTGGGGGCTAAAAAATCTTTTTTGTGGAAAAAAAAAATATTTTTTATTTTCACGACTCTGCATTATAAACTTCTGTGAAGCAGTTGGGCATTAAAAGTTCTCACCACACATCTAGATAAGTTCCTTGGGGGGTCTAGTTTCCAAAATGGGGTCACTTGTGGGGGGTTTCTACTGTTTAGGTACATCAAGGGCCCTGCAAACGCAATATAACGCCCGCAGACCATTCTATCAAAGTCTGCATTCCAAAACGGGGCTCCTTCCCTTCCGAGCTCTGCCATGAGCCCAAACAGTGGTTTACCCCAACATATGGGGTATCAGCCTACTCAGCATAAATGCACAATAAATTTTGGGGTCCAATTTCTCCTGTTACCCTTGAGAAAATAAAAAATTGCAGGCTAAAAAATCATTTTTGAGGAAAAAAAAAAGGATTTTTTATTTTCACGGCTCTACTTTATAAATTTCTGTGAAGAACTTGGGGGTTTAAAGTGCTCACCACACATCTAGATAAGTTCCTTAAGTGGTCTAGTTTCCAAAATGGGGTCACTTGTGGGGGGTTTCTACTGTTTAGGCACATCAGGGGCTCTCCAAACGCGACATGGTGTCCGATCTCAATTCCAGCCAATTCTACATTGAAAAAGTAAAACGGCACTCCTTCTCTTCCAAGCTCTGTGGTGCGCCCAAACAGTGGTTTACCCCCACATATGGGGTATCGACATACTCAGGAGAAATTGCACAACAACTTTTGTGGTCTAATTTCTCCTGTTACCCTTGTCAAAATAAAAATTTTGGGGCAAAAAGATCATTTTTGAAAAAAAAATGCGACTTTTTATTTTCACGGCTCTACGCTATAACCTTCCGTGAAGCACCTGGGGGTTTAAAGTGCTCACCACACATCTAGATAAGTTCCTTAAGGGGTCTAGTTTCCAAAATGGTGTCACTTGTGGGGGGATTCCACTGTTTAGGCACATCAGAGGCTCTCCAAACGCGACATGGCGTCCGATCTCAATTCCAGCCAATTCTACATCGAAAAAGTAAAACTGCACTCCTTCTCTTCCAAGCTCTGCAGTGCGCCCAAACAGTGGTTTACCCCCACATATGGGGTATCGATGTACTCAGGAGAAATTGCACAACAACTTTTGTGGTCTAATTTCTCCTGTTACCCTTGTGAAAATAAAAATTTTGGGGCAAAAATATCATTTTTGTAGAAAAAATGCGATTTTTTATTTTCACAGCTCTACGTTATAAACTTCTGAGAAGCACCTGGGGGTTTAAAGTGCTCACCACACATCTAGTTAAGTTCCTTAAGGGGTCTAGTTTCCAAAATGGGGTCACTTGTGGGGGGCTTCTACTATTTAGGCACCTCAGGGGCTCTCCAAATACGACATGGCGTCCAATCTCAATTCCAGCCAATTCTACATTGAAAAAGTAAAACGGCACTCCTTCTCTTCCAAGCTCTGCGGTGCGCCCAAACAGTGGTTTACCCCCACATATGGGTTATCAACATACTCAGGAGAAATTGCACAACAACTTTTGTGGTCTAATTTCTCCTGTTACCCTTGTGAAAATAAGAATTTGTGGGCGAAAAGATCATTTTTGTGTAAACAAATGCGATTTTTTATTTTCACGGCTCTACTTTATAAACTTCTGTGAAGCACTTGGGGGCTCAAAGTGCTCACCACACATCTAGATAAGTTCCTCAAGGGGTCTAGTTTCCAAAATGGGGTCACTTGTGGGGGGTTTCCACTGTTTAGGCACATCAGGGGCTCTCTAAACGTGACATGGCATCCGATCTCAATTCCAGCCAATTCTGCATTGAAAAAGTCAAACGGCGCTCCTTCTCTTCCAAGCTCTGCGGTGCGCCCAAACAGTGGTTTACCCCCAGATATGGGGTATCGGCGTATTCAGGAGAAATTGCACAACAACATTTATGGTTACATTTCTGCTTTTACACTTGTGAAAATAAAAAAAAATGGTTCTGAAGCAAAATGTTTGCAAAAAAAAGTTAAATGTTCATTTTTGCCTTCCACATTGTTTCAGTTCCTGTGAAGCACGTAAAGGGTTAATAAACTTCTTGAATGTGGTTTTGAGCACGTTGAGGGGTGCAGTTTTTAGAATGGTGTCACACTTGGTTATTTTCTATCATATTGACCCCTCAAAATGACTTCAAATGTGATGTGGTCCCTAAAAAAAAAATGGTGTTGTAAAAATGAGAAATTGCTGGTCAACTTTTAACCCTTATAACTCCCTAACAAAAAAAAATGTTGGTTCCAAAATTGTGCTTATGTAAAGTAGACATGTGGGAAATGTTATTTATTAACTATTTTTTGTGACATATCTCTCTGATTTAAGGGCATAAAAATCCAAAGTTTGAAAATTGCTAAATTTTAATTTTTTTTGCCATATTTCCATTTTTTTCATAAATAATCGCAAGTAATATCGAAGAAATGTTACCACTAACATGAAGTACAATATGTCTCGAAAAAACAGTCTCAGAATCAGCAGGATCCGTTGAAGCGTTCCAGAGTTATGACCTCATAAAGTGACAGTGGTCAGAATTGTAAAAATTGGCCTGGTCATTAAGTACCAAATTGGCTCTGTCACTAAGGGGTTAAATAAAACAGGTCCCTACTTACATCTGCGTGTCATCCCATTGATTGAAAATGCTAAAATCTAATTTCACTTTCAAATTTCTGTAAATCCTAAAGGTTTCCATATGTTTGCCACTAATAGACATGATATATTGAATCCGTTTTGTCATTAAAGGAATGATAAAGTGCAATATTTTGACTCATTTATTTGATTTTATTCTCTTTATCTACTTCTAGAACTTTTATGAAAACTTTATGTAGTTTCAGGTCAAATTGATGCAGAAATAATGGAAAATTCTGAACGGTTCACACCATGTCTGGGTGTGATCACAAAGCCCAGCCAGACTTATGTAGGACACGACCATGGCTGAATGGCTCATCTGCTGTATGTGTAAAATACAAATATGCTGAGATTACTGCACTTTGCTATGGCTCTACATGCTGGATAATAAAGCATATTCCTGTCAGATCTGCAGACATATTGCAGTGTACCACAGATAGCGGTGTCAGAAGTTCTCATGAAAATTAACAGCAATGGAAATTAATTATGCAATACATATATAAGTATTATAATAATGAATTTAAATAATTCTAGCTGATCAGCTGAGACATTTTTACATGATCAATTATTGGTATTTTTCACAACTTAATTAGGTCATTCAGCAGAACAATCAGAATTGCGTATTACACCTTGGTCTCGATTTATCTAAGCTTTGAAGAGCCACATAACTTTGACACAACTGGCTCATCAAATTCATGAAGAGTAGCCATGTTTGCTATGCCACAAGTAGTACTACAGAAGGGGCTGGAGTTAGAGGATTTATGGCGAGGTGCTCACAGACATGTTTAATCATCCAGCATATGCCCATTCATGAATCAGATGTGTCTGACTCCAGCATATTGCCTCATCAAAACAGGCATGAACAACGCCAGTCTGGATGTATCGGGCCCTATTTACATTGGAAATATGGTAGATTTCTGCTTAATTTTAGAAACAGAAGATACACTATAATAGCATTTTAGTACTGTTGCCTCATCTGTTGAGCTGGGATTGGTAAGGGCTTTTGCACAGAATATTCTGGTGCTTCAACTATCTATGTTTCATGTGAATGAATAATTGCTCCAGGTGCCACATTTTATATTTCACTATTTCATGTTGCACGATACAAAACAACTGTATCTGTGTCTATGTGATATCTATATTTGGGATGTACTACTTGAGAGAGCGCTGATAAGAGGCTTAATAAACCATGTAGCAGTATTGGCTCGGCATGATTTAGCCACGAAATATGAACCAGAATGTATCTATTCGCTGTATCTAAAAAGGAGCAGAATTGAAATAATGCTGTGGAGTTATTTTTTGTGCCATTTGTGCTGATCATACAACTGGCCTGTTCCCATCCTCTAACAAGACAGCAGGCTATGGTTAGAGTCAGTGGCGTAACTTGATGCTTGGGGCCCTTGATTATCGCAAGTCTTTAATAGTAATAGTCTTCTCTTATGGAACAAAGGGACCTATTGGAATTTCAAGGGCCATGGTGTGATTGCAACCTCTGCACCATTTATAGTTACGCCCCTTGTCAGAGTTAGGATTTAAGGGCTGTCAACAGGAAGGGATTTGCGGCATGCAAATAAATTAAAAAGAAATATCAAAGTTTTTTTTTTAATTAATAAGATAAGAAAAAAAAAACTTTTTTTAAGATGTTGTTCGCCATACTAGATGTGGAGTCATTTCACTCAAGTGTTTTATTTTTGATAATGAAAAATCAGATTGGTAAATATATATTTTGCAACTTAAAAAGAGAGAATATGTCTTTGAATTATGATAACATTATTATTATGTTCTTTCTACAGATATGGATGCCAAGCAGTGCAGCCTGTGGATGTTTCTACCTCTGGTTATGTCTCTATTCACTACAGTTGGTCTATGGATAGTGTAAGTAGTGTAAGATAGTGAAAAGCCAGAACTAACATATTAATGACATATATCTGTTGGTGTGGTCTGACGCCCCCACTAATTGGCTATTATCTGTTCCGGCCCATCCGGATGTAAGTCAGGTACAGAGCTGAAGCAGCGTAGATATGTACACTGATTACAACCAACTGATGCTGGAGCAGATAACAGCAAATGAGTGGGAATGTCGGGTGTCGACCCCATGGATAAGATATTGATGACCTATCCATAGGGAAGATCATCAGTACGTTAACCCAGGCAACTCCTTTAAGCTACTGATTTGACTTTTAATCTGATAACTGTTTTTCACCTAGACTTAATACTTTTCCTTTCTGACATTTTATTGACATAGTTTTCACAAATACTCAATACGCTGTGACTTAAAAAATAAACAGATTGTCTTATGTTTCATCTAATGGGTGCTTGTGTTTGGAGAAAGCCAGGAACCAGGGCACCGAACATCTTCCTTTTGGTAATTTTATTAGTGCAGAGAAAAAAAATCAGAAATCACAGACGCAGACTAAGGGTACCGTCTCACAGTGGCACATTGGTCGCTACGACGGCACGATCCGTGACGTTCCAGCGATATACTTACAATCTCGCTGTGTCTGACACGCTACTGCGATCAGGGACCCCGCTGAGAATCGTATGTCGTAGCAGATCGTTTGAAACTTTCTTTCGTCGTCAAGTGTCCCGCTGTGGCAGCATGATCACATCGTGTAACAAAGGTGTGCACGATATTGTATACGATGTGCGCACAGTAACCAATGGCTTCTACATCGCAAATACGTCATGAAATTATCGCTCCAGCGCCGGGCATGGCGAAGTGTGACCGCAGTCTACGACGCTGGAGCGATAATGGAACGACGCTGGAGCGTCACGGATTGTGCCGTCGTAGCGACCAAAGTGCCACTGTGAGACGGTACTCTAACACTGAACAGAAGACTTTTCAGCAATCATTACCATTATCGGTAGGATCATAATGAAATGTAACACCTCTATACACAGTAAATGGAATAGGATCCCCCATTTACAATAGGCAAAGTCAGATTATACCCTCACCCTCCTGCTACAATGACCTTTGCACCAGAGGAGTAGCTGGTAGTTTGTTTTGTGGCTGTCTAACAGCCACAAAAAATGCTGCGGCTGGGACTCAATCATATCGGCAAACTTGAGTAACGAGCACTTGTGCTCATCACTTCTAGCTAGGGGTTCAGCTCAGGGGGGTCAAACGTCTGATTGAGCCCCTAACCAGGTAACCCTGAGTACAAATACGGTGGCTCACCCTAATGGTGTGTATAGGGGAACATCACCAGATGACTGCACTGTTGCTGAAAATAAATCTCTATACAAAGACAAACATTGATATTACCACCATATGGTGACTGTATAGTGGTAGTTACCAGTCCTATTGAACGTATAAAATATTGCAGTACAGTTATTGATGCATTATTGATGGTGACTTACAGCTGACGTTCTTTCACTTTTCCCAGCTTTTCCATCCATCTGACTCAGACCGACATGATAACTTTTCCAGGCAGGACTTGGCTGCACTGCTGCAGAGATTACAAGAAAGACATATTTGACTTCCCACATTTCTTGCACCATCCTTATCTATTCCTAATCTGCACTAACTCCTCATCCTGCAGATACCCAGTACTGAGCTGCTGCTGCCATATGTGTCCCTATTACTGCTTCTGCTGTTTGGCACAAGAACAGTACTCCTTTATGTAGGAGGGCCTCCACAGTAGCCTCTACAATGTTTGAGGACCCTTTTCCCCACTGTATGAGGGGCCCTCACTTTATGATACCCCCACGGTCACCATACAAGTTTTAAGATAAAAAACATGATATACTCACCTAATCCAGGATCCTGACGAGTCCTCCAGCATTGTCGTCATCATGATAGTGCCTGCATAGGATGTTAGAGTCACCATGTCAGGACTCTGACACAACTGCACCTCTGCCACTACGTAGCCTTGCTATTCTGTAGAACTTATGCTTAAAGGAACCTGGGTTTTACAGAATGAAGAGTAGTAGTGAAGGGAGATCATGTCTCCCCTCTCTACTGCAGAACTCAACTATATTGGCATTCTGCGCATGCCAATATAGTTAAGGGTAGTAGTAGCTCTGGGTTGGCCCGGGCTCCCCCACCCTGGTAGCTATGACACTGCTTTGCACTGATAAGTATGGTCTAAATCAGTGTATTCTTGCTATTAGCCATGTGGCCAACAGGAAGTAGGAGTTTAAAGCCTCTCATACACTTGTTAGATATCTTAGATATCTGTTGGACGAACGATGGTTCGGCTGATGTTTGGCTGGCAAATACCTCGACTAACTGTCCCATACATAGGAGCGCTTGCTCTTCTGTGCGTTCTTATGTTCCTTATGAGAGAGTAGCTGCCAGTCATCTAT
The DNA here is from genome assembly GCF_051348905.1 of Ranitomeya variabilis. Taxonomy (NCBI): domain Eukaryota; kingdom Metazoa; phylum Chordata; class Amphibia; order Anura; family Dendrobatidae; genus Ranitomeya; species Ranitomeya variabilis. The sequence continues at coordinate 817,602,514 of NC_135232.1, read as the reverse complement.
GGTGGCAGCTTATCTCTAAAGAACGGGATCCAAGAAGTATTGTTTCTCCTTGCGGAGAGTGACATGTTAAGCATGTCGAGGTGAGGAGGCTTAATTCTGGTTTGGCTTTTATCCTAAGTCATGTGACAAGGCTCATTAAAGGGTTGACATTGACTGTTAGGATTGCTACTTCCAATAGGTGGCACTAGAGTTCTAGTCCTCTTCCTCTCTGAAGAGACAATGTGCATCTCTAAAGAACAAAAGGATCGTCAGTCCAAAATCAGACATGCCGGATCTTTAACTCCACCACAACAAACATCTGTCCCAGACTCCATAAACATTAAACTGTTAATTAGATTTTCTAGTGAGAAAATTGCAAGCTTTGTTTTATCCCCTTTCTGCCAGCTGACGGAATAGTACATCAGCTGGCAGAACCCCCGCTTTGAGGTGGGCTCCGGCGGTGAGCCCACCTCAAAGCCGCGACATGTCAGCTGTTTTGTACAGCTGACATGTGCGCACAGTGAGCGCGAGTGGAATCACGATCCGCCCGCGCCCATTAACTAGTTAAATGCCGCTGACAGCGGCACTTAACTGGCGCTCCCGGCCGGACGTGCTCGCCCTGCTGACCCGTCACATGATCGGGAGTCATCGGTGCATTGCCATAACAACCAGAGGTCTCCTTAAGACCTCTATGGTTGTTGATGGCCGATTGCTTTGAGCGCCACCCTGTGGTCGGCGTTCAAAGCAACCCTGCATTTCTGCTACATAGAGGTGATCTGTGCTTCACCTCTATGTAGCAGAGGCGGTCGTGTAGTGCATGCTTCTAGCCTCCTATGGAGGCTATTAAAGCATGCCAAAATTAAAAAAAGTGCTTAAAAATATAAAAAAAATAAAAAATATATAAAAGTTCAAATCACCCCCCTTTCGCCCCAATCAAAATAAAACAATAAAAAAAATCAAACCTACACATATTTGGTATCACCGCGTTCAGAATCGCCCGATCTATCAATAAAAACAAAGAATAAACCTGATCGCTAAATGGAGTAGCGAGAAAATAAATCAAAACGCCAAAATAACGTTTTTTTGGTCACCGCAACATTGCATTAAAATGCAATAACGGGCGATCAAAAGAACGCATCTGCACCAATATAGTATCATTAAAAATGCCAGCTCGGCACGCAAAAAATAAGTCCTCATCCGACCCCAGATCACGAAAATTTGAGACGCTACGGATATCGGAAAATGGCGCAATTTTTTTTTTTTTTTTTTTTTTTAAGCAAACTTTGGATTTTTTTTTACCACTTAGATAAAAGAGAACCTAGACATGTTTGGTGTCTATAAACTTGTAATAACCTGGAGAATCATAATGGCAAGTTAGTTTTAGCATTTGGTGAACCTAGGAAAAAAGCCAAACAAAAAACAAGTGTGAGATTGCACTTATTTGCAATTTCATTGCACTTGGAATTTTTTTCCTGTTTTCTGTTACATGCCATGGTAAAACCAATGGTATCGTTCAAAAGTACATCTCGTCCTGCAAAAAATAAGCCCTCACATGGCCATATTGATGGAAAAATAAAAAAGTTATGGCTCTGGGAAGGCGGGGAGCGAAAAACAAAACCGAAAAATCGAAAAACGCTCCGGGGGTGAAGGGGTTAATATAGATTGTGATATCAATAATAAAAAAACGCAAATGTTTAAAAAAAATAAATTTAAAGGGAAGATGTAATTTTAATTTGTATTTCATAAATCAGTAGTTCACATGAAATAAGCAACTTTGTAATATATCTTATTGGAGGAATGTACTGTTTTCTCTTCCCAGATTGATAATTCGTTCTCAATGTATGGGTTAAGTCTGTATTCAGTGAAGACAGATCTTCCCATTACTATGATAAGCGATAACTTTTAATGCTTATAATATTCTATAGGGTGAGGAGGGAAGAAGCTAGGGGCGGACAGATATTGTACTGTAATTTGCATAGAGCCAACTGCCATCTCCTATCAACGTAATGGGAAAGTCTGTCTTCACTGAATACAGATTTTACCTGTGAATTGAGCATTTTTGAGAATGAATGATCAGTTCACGAAGAGAAAGAAGGTTTCTGTGATAAAGATATGCTACAGAGTTTTCTTATGTTCACATGCATTGTTGATTTATGAGAAAAAAAATAAACAATGGTTGTTCCTTAATGTTAAAAACTGATTTAAGAATAGGTAATACTAATTCCCTTTAAAAACTTTGTTGGCTGCAGTGGTATTGTTAAATTAAACACTGTAAAAAATTCTTAATATTTCTTTCTTTCTTTTGGATTTAAATGTTCACTTTTGCCTTGTTATTATAGGTACTTCATTGCTATAGAAGATGAGAAAATTTTTCCTTTAACCATAAACAGGTAAGGGGATTAACTCAATACCTCCTGGCAAACAAAAGCCTCATATGTGTGTGTGTGTTGTCTATCTCCTTTATAATAAAAAACTATGCTTACCGAAAATATCAATATTATTATTTCCAATACAAAAGCATTCTACAAAATGTATACACCGCGTTCCAAATTATTATGCAAATACTGTTTTTTCTCTGAATTTCCTACATGGTCTATGCAAATGAGTAAGTATAATGTTGAAATTATCATCAACCATCAGAGTATAACTCACATTTTATTGGACAAACCTCCCCATGATAACAGTATTTCTTTCAAAACTAAAAAACGTAAAATGCACGGTTCTAAATTACTATGCACAACAGTTTCCAAACATTTTATAGGTTGTAAATAGCTGAATATGGTCATTTGTTGGGTTTGCAACTGTCACAACCTGGTTTGTGAAACCACTGTGCCACGGACCGTGGAGAGACTGTTCACTAGAGCCTCTGATGGTGAGGTTAGACTTGGCTCCTGATGGATGCCAGGTGACACTCAAGGACAGACCAACGGACATGCAACAGCTGGACCCACAGGACTGACTGGAGGGAGCAGCTGGCAGAGTTTGTATTAGGGTGCTTTCACACTAGCGGCGTACGACGCACGTCGCAATGCGTCGTTTTGGAGAAAATACGCATCCTGCAAAGTTGCCTGCAGGATGCGTTTTTTCTCCATAGGCTTGCATTAGCGACGCATTGCGATGCATTGCCACACGTTGCAACCGTCGTGCGACGGATGCGTCATGTTTTGGCGGACAAAAACATGTAACCTTTTTTTGTGCGTCATGTCCGCCATTTCCGACCGCGCATGCGCGGCCGGAACTCCGCCCCCTCCTCCCCAGACAGTACAATGGGGTAGCAGATGCGTTTTAAACTGCATCCGCTGCCCCTGTTGTGCTTTTTTTTCACAGCATGCGTCGGTACGTTGGCACGACGCATTGCGTCGTGCGACGCTAGTGTGAAAGTAGCCTTAGAATACAGCAGATAGAGTTTGCATCAGAGTGCAGCAGACAGAGTTTGCATCAGTGTGCAGCAGGCAGGATTTGCATCAGAGTGCAGCAGGCAGGATTTGCATCAGAGTGCATCAGGCAGGGACAGGTATGCAACTTTACCCAACTTAGACAGCAAAATAGGAAGGTTGCCAGGCACCTCCCCAGTGGGGAGGAATCAATATATACATAATATCCCACAGCTATTGGCTGGGGAGGAAATAGCAAGTGCACGCGCTGACCCTTTAAGAGGGAGGGAGTACACACATGCTGGCCCTAAGGACATGGCTAGATGACCGGCTGGAAGCATGCAGAGCATGGGGAAGGGAAGAACTGACTGCAGCACGGATGAGTGAAGTGACACACGGGAGACCCTGCCTGTGAGGGCAGGGACCCGGCATGATGCTAACAGCAGCATTAAGAGGTCATATTTACTGAAATCAAAAGCTTTTTCAATCAAAAACATCTCAGATTGATTGCAGTGATTGAAAGAGCCCCGTGACACAAGCCATTCAAGAAATTATAAGAAAAACAAAAAAATACATGTGTATGATACTTTGTAAAATACTCTGGAACAAAGTGTATTGTGTAGTGTTTTGTAATGGGACTCAATAAGCAATGAACGCGTCTGTAAGGCATATAGGGTTGGACTGTACAATCGGCATTTACATTGGTGCATTTTCCCAGTGTCTGAGGTAAATGCAGACATGAATGGGGCAAAAAAGGTTTTTCTTCAAAGCTTTTCTATCTTCAGTGCCACTATAAATGAAGACATCTGCAAGAAGTTTGCATGTTTTCCCCTTGCTTGCATGGCTTTCTCTAGGGAATTTAGATTGTAACCTTCAATGGGATCAGTGATGATGTCTGTAAAGCGCTGTGGAATTAATGGCGCCATATAACTGAGTAAAGCAAATAATAATAATAATAATAGAAAATATTGAATTTCATAATGTTATATAAATGAGGGCACTCTGGTGCGTGGCCTGGATGATGGCGGCGTTGTGCTCATAGTGTCAGTGTGGGTGTGCACACAAGGCTGCGATGTGCTGTGGCTTCTGCCTGTTTGTGTCTGTCCCTTGCTACACTATGAGTGTATGGCTGTGATCATCCAGTGTCAGTTTGCAAGTACAGACAGGAGATGCAATGTTCACTTGGGCCTTAGGGCCTTAGAGCCAAGTCAATCAATGTGAGGCAACAACTTTATTATGCAAATAGGAGGGCATAACGGTTCACCAAAGTATAGGCCACACCAAGGGTGCACTGAAGCGCCCTCATTTTGCATATCAAATAAAAGTCGATTTAAGTTAGGCTCTACTAGCCTAGTATTTTTTAAATAGGGGCTAGGCCCCTATATAAATGTTTAGGCTGTTTAAATGCCTATTTTAGGGGTGACAGTCTCCCTTTAATAAAGTTGCTTTCCTGTTGATAATAAAACTTGACATAACATTTTTATGGGTAACAAAACATTTTTAAGAAATTGTAAAAATCAAAAATTATGACTTGATACATTTTTTATTTGTTTTTTTTTTTGTATGTGGGTATTTTTTGATAATATTTTTATTGCAGACTCTTAAATGTATCTGATGTAATAAATGGCAGCCAGAACCTCACAGACAAGTTCCTCTTAAATAGAAGGTGACTTCTTTAACCCATCAATCAGCTGTTTTGTCTGGGAGTGTCTTAGTAAGATCCTATGATCTTCCCTAATGGGGCATAAGGGCAGGGGATCTTTTCGTATGACAATCCCTTGTAACTGAGGAGAGGACACAAGATTACCTAGATATTAATACAGTCATGGCCAAAATGTTGGCAATCTTGAAATTGTTGCAGAAAAAAAGAACTTTTTCTTTCAGAAAATTATCGCAATTACACATGTTTAGTTATACATGTTTATTTCCTTTTGTGTGTATTTGAACAACACAAAAAAACCAGAGAAAAAAGGCAAATGGGACAAAGTTTCACACAAAACCCCAAAATGGGCCAGACAAAATTCTTGACACCCTCAACTTATTATTTGGTTGCACACCCTCTAGAATATAGAACTGCAATCAGTCGCTTCCTATAACCATCAACAAGCTTCTTATACCTCTCAACTGGATTTTTTCACCACACTTCTTTTGCAAACTACTCCAGGTCTCTCATATTTGAAGGGTGCCTTTTCAGATAAGCAAAACCCATTAGAGGTACAAGGATCTAATCAATCTAAGTGGTAAAATATAACTTTTAATATTCAAGAGTAAAATATGGGTAGCCAATATCTCGCCATGACATATACAGACATTAAAGTGTTAAGTTAACCAATGCTCAACTAAAAAATGGTTGGATCTCACCATTAGAAGATCATGCAGAAGGGAGAAAAGTGAAATTAAATCAGACAGGTAAAACTGCGTTCCCTGCCATACCCAATGACATATCTCAGGTCCTGACAAGGACAGTGCCTAAGTGTGACCTATTCCTCTAAAACTGTCCTTGTACAAACCCTCCCTATGTTTTTCATCACCCTGTAGTGGGGGGACTCCTCAGGGGAGATTAATGTAAATAAAGGAATAGACTATGAATGGTCCTGGGTAATAGGGGTCCTCCTAAGTTTCAAAAAGGACAATTAGGGGGTGCTGTAATGATATCACGGTCCCTTTATGTGGCAGAATGCTGACAGAGTGCTGTGAAGCACATGGATCAAATGCTTGCCTGGAGCAGCCATTTAATGCCTATTTACAGAGGCAAAGTTCCACCTTCAGTGTCTGTGAAAATCACCATATCCCTGCAACATGTCTCCCTTTCCATACATTATCCTCAGTATATGGTCAAAAATTATGTTGAAAAGCCGAACTTTTAAATTCCTATTTTGCATCTGTATTCTCTAAGAAAGCAATTGTAAGATCAGCTGATTTTTCATGGTGCCATTGAAGGATTAAAAGAATCCACACTCTCTGTAAACCAAGATGGTGAGGGAACACTTATATAATTTAAATTAATTTAAATCTCCTGGTCAAGATTGAATTACATCCTAGGGTACTGGAACAGATAGCAGAGGAAATTGCAGAACCACTAGCCGGAATCTTGGAAACATCCTGGAGAACAGGATAAGTCACCAAAGATTGGAGAAGGGCAAATGTTGTCCCCATCTTCAAAAAAAAGGAAAGAAGATTGAGCCAGGAAATTACAGACCAGTGAGACTTCATTCTATACCAGGAAAGATCTTTCAACAAATTATTAAAAAGCATGTATGTAAATACTTGTATAAGAATGTAGTAATTAACCAGAGCTAGCATGGGTTTGTAGCAAACAAGTTATACTAAACTAATCTAATTTCCTTCTATGATGGAATGACTGACTGGATGGATCAAGGAAAATGTGGTAGATATAGTATATCTCGACTTCAGTAAAGCATTTGATAAAGTATCTCATAATAAACTTATTGAAAAAATGACCAAGTATGGGATTGACAAGGTTACGGTTAGGTGGATTCATAACTGGCTCAGTGACTGTACTCAATGAGTGGTAATAAATGGTTGCACATCCAATTGGAAGAGTGTTTCAATTGGGGTACCACAAGGTTCTGTCCCCAATGTTGTTCAATATTTTTATACACTATCGTTCAAAAGTTTAGGGTCACTTAGACATTTCCTTATTTTTGAAAGAAAAGCACAGTTTTTTCCAATGAAGCTAACATTAAATGATTCAGAAATACACTCTATACATTGTTAATCTAGTAAATGACTATTCTAGCTGCAAATGTCTGGTGTGTAATGCAATATCTTCATAGGTGTATAGAGGCCTATTTCCAACAACCATCGCTCCAGTGTTCTTATGTTACTTTGTGTTTGCTAACTGTGTAAGAAGGCTAATGGATGGTTAGAATACCCTTGCAACCCCTTGTGCAAGTATGTTAGCACGGCTGAAAACAGTCTGGCTGATTAGGGAACCTATAAACCTGACCTTCCTTTGAGATAGTTGAGAATCTGGAGCATTACATTTGTTGGTTCCATTAAACTCTCGAAAGCTAACAAATTAACCCTATACCACTTAAGATTAATCAGATAAAATGTAACTTTTAATAAATTCCTCTAAAAATATAACCATCAATCACCATACAAGCAGCTGTGCTAGCTGTGTTCACCCTGCACCAATTTGCCTGCATCCAACCCCTACCTGTCAGCGGAGGTTGGCACCCTGAAACAAATATACAAGTGATGGCGCCTCCACTCCTCGGCGGCTATCTCTAAATCTCCTAGATGGCTTATGCTGGTGAATCGTGCATACGACATTCCCTGTCCCAGGCAGCTGGTATTCTATCTGTAATGGAGTGGCCAGCTGAGTCAACAGATCTCAACCCCATTGAGCTGTTGTTTGAGCAACTTGACCATATGGTATGCAAAAAGTGCCCATCAAGCAAAACCAACTTGGGGGAGGGGCTTCTGGAAGCATGGGGTGAAATTTCTCCCGATTACCTCAGCAAATTAACTGCTATAATGCCAAAGGTCTGCAATGCTGTAATTGCTGCAAAGGGAGCATTCTTTGATGAAAGAAAAGTTTGAAGAAGAAAATTATTATTTCAAATAAAAATCTTTTTTTCGAACCTTGTCAATGTCTGGATTAGATTTTCAATTCATTTGGCAACTCATTTGATTAATAAAAGTATGAGTTTTCATGGAAAACACAAAATTGTCTGTGTGACCCTAAACTTTTGAATGGTAGTGTAAATGATCTAGATAAGGGAACTGTAGGTAATCTAATCAAATGTGCAGATGATGCAAAGCTAGGAGGAATTGCTAACACTAGAGAAGACAGAGAAATGATTCAGAAAGATCTAGAAAAACCTGAACAATGGACAGCGACTAATAGAATTGTATTTAAAAGAGAGAAATGCAAGATTCTACATTTGGGCAAGAAAAATGAAAATTACATCTACCGAATGGGAGGAATAGAACTAAGGAACAGCAGGTGTGAAAAACACTTGGGAATACTAATAGATCACAGACTGCACATGAGTCAACAATGTGGTGCAGCAGCAAAAAAGGAAAACACAGTTCTAGGATGTCTTAGCAGACTTTTTATTTTCTTTTTTTTTTCAATTTTATTTGCAGAAAAATATTACATTTTAATGTCATATATAATTTTCATGCTAACAAATTGCATTTTTGATAACTGTTCAGGGCGCCAGGTGTGTTTGACGCCCATTTTTTCTATTTCCAGCCCACCCTATATATGTAAGTAATAACATGTGGTTAGTATTGGCTATGTACCTGAGGAAGTGGACAGGACGTCCATGAAACGCGTAGATTTATAGCCCTGAATAAAGTATGCAACTCTTCTGAACTTTGTGATTCCCTTGCCGGATTTTGGAGGAGCGCGGAATTGTCGGCATCTTGAATATCCTATCCAGAATAACTAAACATTGGGGAATTCTGAAAATGGACAAGGATGTTTGTAAGGTGGTGGGTGATATTCCCCAGATCACTTACAGAAAATACGGTCTATCCAAGATAGGGTAGTTCAGTCACCTTCCACGTACACACAATCCCAATACCTGGATGCTGATGATGAAACCACCATGGTTCTTTAGATGCGGGGATTACGTGATATACCCTCACCCATTGGTTGGTAAAACCTTTCATAGCCATGTGACCGGTGAACGGAATTGCAGAGGAGCATAAGTGAAAATATGGGAGACATATGGAACAAGATAATTTATTTATTTTATTTAAAACAAGAGGAATACATCTATTGCTAAGCATGTCAATACGGAACATGGATTAACCTCAAAGTCGTCAAGTTCACTGGAATTGACTTGATTAAACCATCTCCCAGGGGTGGACATTTTGACAAACTGTTATTGCAGCGAGAGGCTAGGTGGACCTTCCAACTTAGTACAATAGCCCCATTTGGTTTAAATGAACATCTGAATTATGGTTTATTTCTCTGATTATAACCCCCCGTCTTCTCAAAAATATCCTTCATTCTCCCTATTACCTCATTGCTATCTTGTTACGTACTAATGTGATCTGGTGTAGCAGACATACCTGTCTATAAAATCAGATTAGGGGCCACCATATTTTACAGATTTGAAGGTGCCCCTGTGTTAATGTATTTTCAGCTCTACTATGAGTGAATGGACATATATCATAATTCAGTTCTCTGCCTCTGATGGTCTTCCCCACACCATGGAAGTTACTCTGACCTGTCAGGACGTATTCAATAATGGGCTTTTGATCATTCCCATTGAAAGAATGCGACTTATGGATAGTCACCGGGACGCGTCACCATGACAACAAATGTTCATCAGCAAGGCACGGTAGGCATGCACAAAAGCACGGTATCCAATAACGTATGCCATGTCATATTACCACACCAACTGCTGATACAGGTTACCAAAGCCGGCGAACAGTGGGACTTTTGAGTAAGCACTCCAAGAAAAGTGGGTCGGCATCATGTTTAAAAGAAAAAAGAAAAATTAGTGATACTGACCAGATGGAATAATGGATAGAAAGGGAGACATGTGGGTAGGCAGGGATATGGTTCTTTTCACATTACCTATTTAAGTATGGGACAAAAGGTTGTTATGGGAAACACTCAATACTCTATGAGAATTGTTTCAAGTGTCATGTAACCTGACATCAGCATGTGATCTGGCATCAGCAATACCCGGATATGAGGTCAGACACCAAGCGGAGGAACCTTGTCTCTATACATAGGCATTAAATGGCTGCTCCTGGCACTCTGTCAGCATTGTGCCACATAACGAGGCTGTCATGTCATTACAGCACCCCCCTAATTGTCCTTTTTGAAACTTATGAGGGGTCCTATTACCCAGGACCCTTCATAGTCTATTTTCTTATATACATTCATCACCCCTGAGGAGTCCCCCACTACAGGGTGATGAAACGCATAGGGAGGACAGTTTTAGAGGTATAGGTCACACCTGGGCATTGTCCTTGTCAGGATGAAAGATATGTAATTGGGCATCGCAGGGAATGTAGTTTTACCAGTTTCACTTCATTTCTCTTTTCTCCCTTCTGCATGATGTTTTTGCTGATCAAAAACTTCTAATGGTGAGATCCAACCATTTTTTAATTGAGCACTGGTTCACTTTATCACTTTAATGGCTGTATGTCACTGCGAGGTATTGGCTAGCCATATTTTAATCTTGAATATTAGAAGGGTACCTTCTCCCAACAGCAATTTTAAGATCTCTCCACAGGTGTTCAATGGGATTTAGATCCGATTCCCTGCTGGCCACTTCAGAACTTGCCAGAACTTTGTTTCCATCCATTTCTGGGTGCTTCTTGAAGTATGTTTGAGGTCATTATCCTGCTGGTAGACCAATGACCAAGGGTGCAAACCCAGTTTTCTGACACTGGGCACTACAATACAACCTAAAATCTGTTGGTAATCTTCAGATGTCATGATGCCTTGCACACAGTCAAGGCACCCAGTGCCAGAGGCAACAAAACAACCCCAAAACATGTTTGAACCTCCCACCATATTTGACTGTAGGTATTGTGTCCTTCTCTTTGAAGGCCTTATTCCATTTTCAGTTAAATTCAATGTCAATGAATAGATTGCGCTAACAGTAATGCACCCTGAGCACTTTATGATTATACAGTAAACTGTATAATTTTGTTTATCCCTTATATGCCTTTCTATGCTTCTCTATATTAGCATTATTATAGCTATACGGCTATTGCCTTGATGTGCATTTTTTTGGTGACATATATTTTGTTCTTTAAGGGGATCCATAGTATTTAATAGATGGAGAAGTTTTCTGGGTTATATTATCTACTGATGCATCCTGAGCCTGTAAGACTGCATAAATTTCTTTGGAACTTGATTGAGCCTTCTTATTCACCATCTCAACTATCCAGCGTTGCAACCTTTCATCAATTTTTCTCTGCTGTCCACATTTACGGAGATTGACTACAGTGCCATGGGTTACAAACTTCTTGATTGTGTTGCGCACCGTGGACAAAGAAATAACAAGATCTCTGGAAATGGACTTTTAACCTTGAGATTGTTGATATTTTTCAACAATTTTGGATCTCAAGTCCTCAGACAGTTCTTGTCTCCTCTTTCTGTTCCCCATGCCTAGTGTAACACACACAGACACAAAATGCAAAGATAGAGTCAACTTCTCCCCTTTTTATCTGGTTTCAGCCATGATTTTCATATTGCCCACACCTGTTACTTGCCACAGGTGAGTTTGAACAAGTATCACATGCTTGAAACAAAGTTGTTTACCCACTTTTGGAAAGTTTTCAGCAATTTATTCCAGCTCATTTTTGGGATTTTGTGTGAAATTATGTCCAATTTGCTTTGATTTGCTCTTGTTTTTGTCTAGTTTTTCATCTGTGTCTTAGTCTTCTTTGATTCTTCTTCTTCTCTCGGCCTCTCACAGCTCTCAACCTCTGAAACACACAAAGACGGTAACACCCTGGACCTGGTCTTTGTCCGGCTCTGTTCAATTCCCCACCTCGATAACTCACCACTTCCCCTCTCTGACCACAACATTCTCTCCTTCACACTCACAATTCCTCGCCCACCCCAGCACTCTCCTACCTACCACACATTCAGAAATCTACATGCTATTAATCCTCACACACTTTCAGACTCCTTACACTCATCACTGTCCCCAGTCTCCTCTTGTCCCTGTCCTGATCTGGCTGTACATTACTTCAATGACACTCTTAGAAGCACCCTAGACCAAGTAGCTCCCCTCACCTTCAGAACCTCCAAACACAGAGTGAAACAGCCCTGGCTCACATCGCAAACCCGATTCCTCCAGCGATGCTCCAGGTGTGCTGAACGCTTATGGAGGAAAACTCGCACCCCAGAAGACTTCTTGCACTTCAAATTTATGTTAAGAACCTATAACTCTGCCCTTCACCTTGCCAAACAGACCTACTTCACCACCCTGATCTCCTCACTATCCAACAACCCCAAGAAACTTTTTGACACATTTCACTCCCTCCTCAGGCCAAAAGCACAAGACCCTATCACAGACATTTGTGCTGATGACCTGGCCTCCCACTTTATAGAGAAAATAGATAACATCCGTCAGGAAATCCGCTCCCAGACACCAAGTGCAATGACTCCCATTCCTCCCTGCATCTCCCCTGGCTCACTCTCCACATTCGATCCCATCACAGAAGAAGAAGTCTCCAAGCTCCTCTCCTCTTCTCGTCCGACTACATGCACCACCGACCCCATTCCCTCACACCTCCTCCAGTCTCTCTCTCCAGTCGTCACAACTCACCTAACTGCAATCTTTAATCTCTCCCTCTCCTCTGGCATTTTCCCCTCCTCCTTCAAACACTCTATCATTACTCCATTACTAAAAAAACCCACCCTTGACCCATCATGTGCAAACAACTACAGACCGGTCTCCAATCTACCCTTCATCTCAAAACTCCTGGAGCGCCTAGTCTACTCCCGCCTTACCCGTTACCTCTCCACTCATTCCCTCCTAGACCCTTCACAGTCCGGGTTCCGCCCCCTACATTCAACAGAAACTGCACTCATCAAGGTGACCAATGACCTTCTGACAGCAAAATGTAACGGTGACCACTCTCTGCTCATTCTCCTCGATCTTTCTGCAGCTTTCGACACTGTTGACCACCCTCTCCTACTCTCTAGGCTCCAGTCACTAGGCATTAAGAACACTGCTCTCTCCTGGTTCTCTTCCTATCTTTCTGAACGCTCCTTCAGTGTTCTGTTCTCCGGCTCCACTTCATCTCCTCTTCCTCTCACTGTCGGGGTACCTCAGGGCTCAGTCCTTGGCCCCCTTCTCTTCTCCCTCTACACGGCCCCAATTGGACAGACCATCAGCAGATTTGGCTTTCAGTACCATCTTTATGCTGATGACACACAACTATACACATCAGCCCCTGACCTTACCCCCGCTGTACTACAGAACGCCACTGACTGTCTGTCTGCAGTCTCTAACATCATGTCCGCTCTCTATCTGAAGCTCAACCTCTCCAAAACTGAACTTCTTCTGCTCCCGCCTTCTACTAACCTCCCTAAATCTGACATTTCCCTCTCCGTGGGTGGCACCATAATAACACCCCGGCAGCAGGCACGCTGTCTGGGTGTCATGTTTGACTCCGATCTCTCCTTCACCTCCCACATACAATCTCTTGCCCGCTCGTGCCGCTTACACCTAAAGAACATCTCTAGAATCCGCCCTTTTCTCACCATGGAGACAACAAAAACTCTCACTGTCGCCCTAATCCACTCCCGTCTGGACTACTGTAACTCTCTTTTAATTGGCCTCCCCCTCACGCGACTTTCCTCTCTCCAGTCTATCCTTAATGCAGCAGCCAGGGTCGTCCATCTGGCTAATCGTTACTCGGACGTGTCCGCTCTTCGCCAGTCATTACACTGGCTGCCCATTCATTACAGGATACAATTCAAAGTACTTGTTCTCACCCACAAAGCTCTCCACAGTGCGGCACCCCCTTACATCTCCTCCCTCATTTCTGTCTATCGGCCTAACCGACCTCTGCGCTCTGCAAACGACTTTCGACTAACCTCTGCACTAATCCGTACCTCCCACTCCCGACTCCAAGACTTCTCCCGTGCTGCGCCAATCCTCTGGAATGCTCTACCCCAAGATATTAGGACCATCCACAACTTGCATAGCTTTAGGCGCTCACTCAAAACTCATTTGTTCAGAGCGGCCTATCGCGTTCCCTAATCAGTCATTTTATGTTTGTGTGTGTGTGTAGCCCATTCACTATCTCACCTACCCCCCACCCCCTGAAGATGGCTGGACCATCATTGTAAATACATCATTGTAAATACACACCTGTACTTTGTATCTCCCCACCTCATTGTAGATTGTAAGCTCTCACGAGCAGGGTCGTCTTATTTTGCTTTATTGCTGTATTGTTAACATTGTTACCTATGACTGTTGTGTTTGAAACTGTTAAACTGTAAAGCGCTGCGGAATATGTTGGCGCTATATAAATAAAGATTATTATTATTATTATTATTGTTTTGCACCTTTTTTGAAGTCTACTTCATATGCGTTTACCTGTTCTTTTTCACTTAATTCATCATTTGCAAATTTTGTTGCAAATGTACAACATTCCCCCGGAGTGATTTTATGTATGCCAGAATTTAATTTTTTTTTATGACATTTTGCGCACTGTGTGACTTTTTGTGCTAAAAAGTCCCAATATTTTTTTTTTTAGTTTATGCACAATTTATGAACCATGTGTGCCTATTTCAAGAATTTAAAACAAGCAGCTACCTCTCTGTTTAATGTGTGTCGACCAGGAACTCCTATGTACAGACATCCAAGACTTAAATGACCAAACTTGTATATGAAAAAATGAAATTCCAGCAGAAAGGAGAAAAAAAATCGTCCACTTTATTTTAGATACATTAAAATTCCAGATTCCATATCGCCTGCCTATGCGTTTCAAACAGAGCTGTTCTTTGTCATGGCCTGACTGAGGACACATCTGTCTAACAGGACAAAGATACTGGCACTGGAATATTAATGTATGTAAAATAAATTGGACATTTTATAAAGATTTCTCCTTCTTGTTGGAATTTAGTTTTTTCACATCCATATTTTGAGGAACAAAGCAGCAATGAATACCACAAGACAAAAAAAGAAAACTGAATTAAAAAATGAAAATAATTGGGGCAATTTTTTTTTACAGCTGGGTGAATAGTGAATTTAAAGGTATAGGTCATGTCTACAATAGTTTCAATGTACAAGTTTGAAAGTACTAATACAATTTACTTCTGCCAGTAATTTTATTTTTTCTGAATCCTAACTCCTGGGCACTAATACCACAGAAAGTCTGGTTTGCATGAATTTGTTGAATCCATGCCTTGTTAAAATCTCCAATTTCACAGCAAAAAGTTTTCTAAAGTCATGCATGCAATGGTTGTCATTAGGCTGTTTGACATCTGACAAAATAAAACACACATGGCAGAGAAAGTGCTTGGCAAGCTATGTCAGGAAAGTTTTAACTGTATTCTTTCTTTCTGCTTTTTTATTTTAAAGCCCAATCCCAAATATACGACCACCCTATATAAGGTAAATATTCTAAAGTTTCTTGTATGGAAGGACTGTGGTAGTTACTGTATGTCTTCAATTTGTAATATAATGTTGATTGCATGTAGTAACATGGTATATACGTATGACTTTAGAACCATAGTGTATATGTACTTTATTAGTAAAAATGTCACAATGGAGATCCATGGTATATATGACTTGTATCAGTTACAATGTTTTTTTTCCGTAGGAATACGGTTGAAAACCAATATAAACTGTTTATTGCGTGGAAGAATCAGGATTTATATGAATTGTATTAGATATAATGTTTTTCTTTTGCCTGGAAGAATTATGTGACTTAACTAAAATGACTTCTGTATTTTTAAAGTGTTGCAGGTGATGCTCCCCCTGCAAGCTGTGTGTTTAGTCAAGTCATGAATATGGCAGCTTTCCTAAGTAAGAGAAGATTTTCAAAAAATGTAATGTTGGAAATGGTATAAAAGTACATAAAGTGCTTAAAGGGGTTGTCTGGCCTTAGACTACAAGTCTGCAGTCACTCTATAGCTCTCGCGGTACGTGTTGTGAGAAATCTCTAGTGCCGGCACTGGAAGCGGGCAGGCATGTGACCTCAAGTATGTGATTTGCCACATTCCAACTAGAAATGTTCGGCCTCACTCTATTCGCTTACATTGGGAGAGGCTGCACATGTCTTGTCAGTACATAACCACATGTATGCAAATCATATACTTGTGGTCACATGCCTGCCGTTCCCAGCACCACACAGTGCGCAGAGAGCACAATGTGAGGATTTACAAATGTGCAGTAACATAGACTTGTAATCTAAGGCCAGACAAGCCCTTTAAATAAAACATTAAGGCTGGGATTACATGGCATGTTTGGCCGCGAAATAGGGTGTACAGCCAAAGATCACTATGTTTCGGTTCTACACCGCAGCATAATGTAGGTGAGTGAGATTACAATCTAATTCCTAACGTAACACGACTAGTAAGTCACAAAAAGTTAGATCCAGTTACATTTTTTTGCATCTTGCTTGTTATTAGTTTGCAATGCGACCCCATTCACCTGAATTACACTTGGTTACCAATCTTTAGACCACGTGACTTGTGTCCTGGCCATAGTTGTCATGTGGCCCTAGCCCAAGGCTGTTTTCACACTAGGGAAAGCTCCTAACGCATACGTTAAATGAATCTTTAGCCTCTGATTCACCAGAAGAATGTCTGTGTTTCCATTTTTGTGAAAGCATACCATGCTCTATGGCAGCTGTCAAATCTTCCTTCCTAAAATACTTCAAATGGAAACCTCGGATGAACACTACAGACAGAGAATAAAATAAAATATGTCTATTGATGTCATATTGGGAAAAAAATTCAGACATCCAAAAATGATTGCGTTTTAGCTCTTTTAAAAGATATCAAAGATGTCAATCATTTTCAACAAAGAAATTCTCTTTTTAGAGTTTTTCAAAGACCTAGAAATTGTATAGGACCCACAGGTTATTGTGCAGTACATACATAGTATTAATTAACAATTAATATGATTCTACAAGCAGCGACAGCTTTTGTTGTCAGGAAGGCAGCTTGATGTTGATGAACTGCTATGGAATCCTGAAAGGAAGAAAATAATCCAATGACTTTTCTTTCAGCCTTAATTATTGCCGTCCTGCGTTTCATACAACTGAAGCCAAAGACAGTCAGCCCTTGGCTAAGCATCAGTGGACTTATTGCCTTATGCCTGACGTCCTTTGGAATGACTTTACTGGGCAACTTTCAGGTACTTAGTAGCCAATTCTTTACATTTATCGTATATTTTTACATTTTTTTGGAAGCTAACAAATAATTTATCTAGATTACTGAGGCTCCATTCAAAATCTTGCATCAGGTTTATGGAATATTATTTATTATATCAATATTTTAAATGATGAAACCACAAAAATACATAGAAACACAGATTGATTTCTGCAGCTGGAAAAACTACAGTTATATGAAAAAGTTTGGGCACCCCTATTAATCTTAAACTTAATGTTTTATAAAAATTGTTTTTTTTTGCAACAGCTATTTCAGTTTCATATATCTAATAACTGTTGGACACAGTAATGTTTCTGCCTTGAAATGAGGTTTATTGTACTAACAGAAAATGTGCAATCTGCATTCAAACAAAATTTGACAGGTGCATAAGTATGGGCACCTCACCAGAAAAGTGACATTAATATTTAGTAGATCCTCCTTTTGCAAAACTAACAGCCTCTAGTCGATTCCTGTAGCTTTTAATGAGTTCCTGGATCCTGGATGAAGGTATTTTTGACCATTCCTCTTTACAAAACAATTCCAGTTCAGTTAAGTTTGATGGTTGCCGAGCATGGACAGGCCTCTTCAAATGATCCCACAGATGTTCAATGATATTCAGGTCTGGAGACTGGGATGGCCATTCCAGAACAGTGTAATTGTTCCTCTGCATGAATGCCTGAGTAGATTGGGAGCTGTGTTTTGGATCATTGTCTTGCTGAAAGATCCATCCCCTGCGTAACTTCAACTTTGTCACTGATTCATGAACATTATTGTCAAGAATCTGCTGATACTGAGAGGAATCCATGCATCCCTCAACTTTAACAAGATTCCCGGTGCCGGCATTGGCCACACAGCCCCAAAGCATGATGGAACCTCCATCAAATTTTACTGTGGGAAGCAAGTGTTTTTCTTGGAATGCTGTGTTTTTTTGCAGCCATGCATAACGCCTTTTTGTATGACCAAACAACTCAATCTTGGTTTCATCAGTCCACAGGACCTTCTTCCAAAAAGAAATTGGCTTCTCCAAATGAGCTTTTGCGTACCTCAGCCGACTCTGTTTGTGGCGTGCTTGCAGAAACAGCTTCTTTCGCATCACTCTCCCATACAGCTTCTCCTTGTGCAAAGTGCGTTGTATAGTTGACTGATGCACAGTGACACCATCTGCAGCAAGTTGATGCTGCAGCTCTCTGGAGGTGGTCTGAGGATTGTCCTTGACTGATCTCACCATTCTTCTTCTCTGCCTTTCTGATGTTTTTCTTGGCCTGCCACTTCTGGCCTTAACAAGAACTGTACCTGTGTTCTTCCATTTCTTTACTATGTTCCTCACAGTGGAAATTGACAGGTTAAATCTCTTAGACAGCTTTTTGTATCCTTCCCCTGAACAACTATGTTGAATAATCTTTGTTTTCAGATCATTTGACAGTTGTTTTGAGGAGCCCATGATGCCACTCTTCACAGGAGATTCAAACAGGAGAACAACTTGCAAGTGGCCACTTTAAGTAGCTTTTCTCATGATTGCATACACCTGGCTATGAAGTCCAACGCTCAATGAGGTTACAAAACCAAAAAAGTGCTTTAGTAAGTCAGTAAAAAGTAGGTAGGAGTATTTAAAACAAGAAAATGATAAGGGTTCCCATACTTATGCACCTGTCAAATTTTGTTTGAATGCAGATTGCACATTTTCTGTTAGTACAATAAACCTCATTTCAAGGCAGAAACATTACTGTGTCCAACAGTTATTAGATATATGAAACTGAAATAGCTGTTGCAAAAAAAACAATTTTTTATAAAACATTAAGCTTAAGATTAATAGGGGTGCCCAAACTTTTTCATATAACTGTAATTCTGCAGCAGTACAGGCAAAATATTGAAAAATTCACCAAATCTACTTGATTTCTTTTTTCTTGGAACCCCAAGTATCCCTAGTACAAAGGGGCAATGGAGCCAAATTCCCTTAGCTATCCTTAGTACAAAGGGGCCATGGAGTCCAATGCCCCAACAATCCTTATTATAAAGGGGCCATGGTGCCAAAAGCGCTAACTATCCCTTGAACAAAGGCCATGGCATTATATTTTTACTACACGTTGTTGTTCCTGACTAGATAACGGCACTGTTCAATTATTTAAGAGAATAGAGTCAGGTTGTAGTACTAAACTATATCTGAACAGGACCAGTGTTATGATGGCAAAAAATCTGAATGGGACATTGGGCTTTGATATCCTTGGAACTGCTTCATTGTAGAAAAAAGTGGTCTTAGGGTATGTTATAGTATACTGATATGTGGTTGTATCTCTAAGGATATGCCATTAATTACTGTGAAGGGAATATCTTGTTTCCTTTACATGAAGTATCCAGATATTTAAAGATGCCTGCAATGGAAAATAAAAAGCTTCACCATTCTATTACTACTTTTTAGGCCTAGTTCCCTCCACACTGCTTTCATGTTTCCTCCACATCATCTAGCCTTTAACCTTCTTCCATACCTCTTTCTTCCTAAAGAAATGCCTTTTGGGTGGTATTCAAGGTGATTTGCCATCTTTTCAGGGAGCCTGGATGGTTTCCACTGCTTCTGCCTCCACTGCCTCCCAGATATTCCAAGAAAGTTGGAAAATATGAGTTTGAAATATTCACGTTATTTTGGCTGTATGTCTCTCAACAAGAAGGAAGTAAAGGGTTTTAGTAATTCTATTCTACTTTTATCCATATTAAAGTGCAGCTCTTTAGACACTGAGGCGCATATCCTAATAGGTTTCTAGGTGGATCAACGGAAATACACCTTGAAGGGATTGTTCAGGAGTAATACATTGATCACATATTCATATGAGATGAGATCGGTGGAGGTCCAACACTCTTACCCCCACCGATTAAGTGATATGTGCACCAGCAGCCGCTGAATGCAAGTATTGGACTAAGCGGAACACCACAGAACCATACATTATTTAGGGGCTACGTACTGAGTACTGCCGTTGACCTCCCATTCAAGTGGTTAATATAATAGTTATGGAAAACACTTTTAATAACATTGTGAGATAAAAGGAAGTAATAGTTTCCTTGTCTCACACAAATTTGACTATGTTGCCCAGAATACAATTCACTTTAAACTACTTGATTCTAGACTGGTTATGATTAAACTAGATATACTATGGTACATATCGTATGTGCAATGATAGATTACAAACCTGATTTTTTTTTGCAGCAAACTCTGTCATTTTATTTTGGAAAATGTGGTAACAAAGAAGAGTGTGTACGATGTATTCAGTGTGAATTATTTAAGATCTGTGACTTTCAGTCTCCATTTCTTTGTATTTCTGAAAGCAATTATTAAAGTTTAATGATCAGATGTTTTTCCTTCCTGATACCAGCTAAAGAGCAATGAACTTATCCATAATGTTGGCACCTCCATGACCTTTGGATTCGGCACAATAGCCTGCTGGATTCAGTCCATCCTGACCTTTAAAATAAATATCAAGAATGAAGGAAGAAAAACTGGAATCCCCAGAGTTATATTATCTGCAACAATAACACTCTGCGTTATCATCTGTATCCTTTCTATTCATCAGGACAATTCATTAAGTGTGATGTAGGTGTGATTGTGTTTTAATAGAGCGGTTAGAGTGAGTGCACAGAGGAAAAAAACAAAATATGAGTCTTTCATCATGCATGCAACCAAAAGTATCCATATTCTTTGATGCACATCATTATTGACCCTAGTGTGTACTGGTAAACAGCCAAAGCATCTGTAACATCAAAAAGGTGCAACACCACTCTAATTTTTGTGATTCCAAACAAGTTCATAAGGACAAAAGGCGTAAAAAGCACAAAACTTTTAATGACATTGAGTCTCACAAAAAGCATCTTGAGCTCCTTTGTCAAGCGAAGATGAAACAGTTATTTTCACAAAAACTGCTTTCTAAGGCTGGGTTCACATTGTGTTAAAGCAGCCCTTTCAACACATGCGTTAAACGGGCTGCTGTTAACCCAAGTGCAGAAATGTGATCGTGCTAGCGCAGATAGAGCTAGCAGATGCTCTATCTCCGCTAGCGGAGATGGACCCGGAAATGCTGCAGCCCGCGTCCCAGGGTCCGTCACTCAATGACGGCACATTGCTAGCACAACCATTTTGGGCGTGCGCTAGAGCGATGCATCCGACATAGGGCTTAATGGCGGCATTAACGGACTGTGTTACACTGCGGTATGCCGCGGTGTAACGCAGTCTATCTAACCGACTGGGGAAACGTAGTGTGAACCCTGCCTAACTAGAAAAAGATAAGTAGGGCCATACTCTAATATTAGGTATAGTATTACATGGAGGGTAAAGCTTCTGCTGGGTTAGAATACTTCAGGTTACATTCTGCCACTGGTAAGACTTTAGTTTTGTGATACAGTGATCCTGCTAATGAAAACATCTGGGCCAAAATTGGGTGAATGCAGGTAAAAACTTGAAAACCACAATTATGCTAGAGAAGCAGAATGGAGTTGTCACAATATTAAGCCTAAACCTCATTGCCCAGAGGCAATATTGCAACAACAGAACATAGGACACATATCAGAAGCTGAAAACTAGACATTTTTTTTTTATTTCATTTGAAAAAAAGTACCTAATTGAAAAATTGATGGCAGTCACACATCTCTAAAAAAGTTTGGAGGTCATGTCTATCATTGTGAGGCATCTCCTTTTCTGTAGCATCGCAAGCATGGCTTCGCTGAAGAGTTCAGGTGATGAAGCGGCCACATGCAGTCCAGACTTTTCACCAATAGAAAACATTAGGCGTATTATGAAACAAAAAATTCAGCAAACACCCAGGACTGTTCAGTAGTGTTGAGCCACCCCCCTAGTGTTCGAGTTCGGTTCGGTTTGTCGAATTGGGGCGTGTTCGTCGAACCCCATTGAAACCAATGGAAGGCAAGCACAAATACACACAAACACATAGAAAACACCTTAAAAGGTGCCCAAAAGCTGATAAACTGCTCAGAAGACACAACAAACACATGAAAAAGTCACAAGTACATATAGTCATGCGAAAAAAAAGAGATGGAGGAGTAAAAGGAGGAGGAGACACAGATATAGGCATGTCATGCCCTTCTAAAATCAAGAAAGGCTGGAGTAAAAATCTAAAATCAGCCTACCAACACACAGACGTCGTGACAAATTTTTTTTAAAAATAAATATCTTTCTTTAGGTAGAATGGCAGGTCTATTAAGAACACTTTCCTTAGAAGACATAGTGGTATCCCTAGTGGGAGTCGTGCCAAAAAAGGAGCCCAATACATTCAGACTAATCCACCGTTTGTCATATCCAAGGGGCAGGTCAGTAAATGACAACATCGACGCCGAACCAAGTACAGTACTATATACTGTACCTCCTTTGATGAGGCAATCAGGCGGGTCAAGAAGTTGGGAAGTGCACCCCAATGGCCAAAACAGACATTGAGGGGGGCATTCCGGTTACTACCTGTGCCTCCGAATAGTGTACGCTTCTAGTGGGCTGCTTCTGTGAAGGAGCATACTACATAGATCGCTGTTTGCTCATGGGGTGTTCCATATCCTGCTCACTATTTGAGGCGTTTAGTCGCTTCCTCGAATGGGTCGTCATGGACGTTTCTAAGGGGGCACATTTTATCCATTACCTCGATGACTTCTTATGCCTGGACCCAAAAGATTTGTGTGAATACACGCGGTAGTCCACCTGTGAGAAGGAGAGAGCTGGAGGGAGAGCGGACACCCCAGAGCCGAGGGGTTAGATTGAGAAAGGAACAAGGCGGTGTAGCTTGATTCATGGGTGGGGTACTCTGCTGAGTAGCAGACACTGCTACTAGGCCCAAAAGGATTTCCTGGGCTAGATGCAGATAAAAATTAGTAATTAGATCTATAGGCGGTGTAGCTTGCTTCATGGGTGGGGTACTCTGTTGAGTAGCAGACACTGCTACTAGGCCCAAAGTATTGCCTGGGCTAGATGCAGTTCAAAATTAGTAATTAGATAAAAAGGTGGTGTAGCTTGCTTCATGGGTGGGCTACTCTGCTGACTAGCAGACCTCTGAATCCCAGGCCATAGTATGAGTAAACAGCTCTGCAGACTCAACCATCTGTGTTACCCCAAGTCATAGTGTATGTAGTTTCTAAAGGTTAAAAGGGGGGGGCGACCATCAATGTTAACTTGGAGATACTCCTGTACCATCCTCTCTAGGCATTGGCTATGCGTCAGACTTCTTGTCTCCTGTGGCCTTGCAAAGGATGGTCTAAAAAATTGTTGAAATGATTGGAAAAAATTTCTGTTACCACCAGATACGATGTTACTGTTATGGTTTGAGTGATAACTTGACAGTCCCACGGTTGGCAAGTTAGAACTCAGAGATTCACTACGTGCACCACTGGTGTTTTGTGGAAAAGCAGATGTAAGATTCTGTAACAGTCTCTGCTGATACTCCTGCATGCTTGAATCCTTTTCTATGGCAGGAATTATTTCGCCAAATTTACTTTTGTACCGGGGGTCTAAGAGTGTGGCAACCCAGTAGTCAGCATTACTTCGGATTCTGACAATCCGAGGGTCATGTTGCAGGTAGTGCAGCAAGAAGGCACTCATGTGTCTTGCGCATCCAGGAGCACCAAGCCCTTGTTGTCTTGGTGGTGGCGTGGTGAGAATCATGCTTCCTTCCTCTGCCCTCTCCCCCAACCTCGCACAACAGAAATTTGATCAAGGTCTCCCTCATCTGATGAGTCTTTTATGCCCAGCGCCAGTTCATCCTCCACTTCTTTCCTCGGCTCCTGCACCTTCCTCAACAGTTTGGCTGATACCATGCGCCCTTGGTAATCCCTCTCCCCCACCCTCCAATGCCAGCCGCCTTGGTGCTGCCGACCGTCTGGACCTTGGAGATATATTCCCTTCCGCATATCACTTTTCCTGTTCCTCCTCCTCCTCCTCTTGTCCCACTACCTGACTCCGAATACTTTTAAAGGTGTGCTCCAGCATGTAAATGACCGGAATAGTCATGCTGATAATGGCATCATCAGCACTAAACATCTTCATCGCTATTTCAAAACTGTGCAGAAGGGTTCATAGGTCCCTGATCTGAGACCACTCCTGCAGCGTGATTTGCCCCACATCTGGATATCGTTGGCCCAGGCTATACGTCATAACGTATTGCACCAGGACTCGTCGGTGCTGCCACAGTCACTGCAACATGTGCAGAGTTGAATTCCACCATGTGGGCACATCGCATATCAGCCGGTGAACTGGCAGGCCCAACGACTTCTGTAGAGATGTAAATCGTTGAGCTGCGGGATGCGAACAGCGGAAGTGAGCACACAATGACCGTGCCCTCTGCAGACCCATCTAGTCTCGGATAGTGGGATAGAAATTGCTGGAAAACCAGGTTCAAAACGTGAGCCATACAAGGCACTTGTGACATTGCCCCGGCGAAGGGCCGTACCCAGGTTTGCAGCATTGTCACACACGGCCTTCCCTGGCTGCAGGTTGAGTGGAGACAACCATTGATGGAACTCGGTCTCCAGAGCTGACCACAACTCCTCAGCTGTGTGACTCACATTTCCCAGATATTTCAAGGTAAACACCGCCTGATGCCATTGAGCCCTGGTGACAGCATAGTAAGGAGATGTGCAGGATTCCTTCTGCGCAGTTAGAACGCGGGTGGCATTACCAGACAGGCTTTGGGTGCAGGTGGAGGAACGAGAGGAGGTTGAAGAGGCAGAAGCAGTGGAGGAACTTATAGATACAGAGGATCGACGCGCAACTCGTGGGGATGGCAAGACTTGGACAGCAGCCCCTTCTCCTGCTGTCACCATAGTTTCTCAGTGCCCAGTCACTGACATGTAATGCCCCTATCCATGTCTACTCATCCAAGTGTCTGTGGTGAAATGCACCCTGTCACACACAGAGTTTCTCAAGGAAGCAGTGATGTTGTGTGCGACTTGCTGATGTAGCGCCGGCACAGCTTTCTTTGAGAAGTAATGGCGACTGGGCATCTGGTACTGGGGCACTGCGATGGACATAAGGTCTCGAAAATCTTCTGTGTCCGCCAGGCAGCATTTCTGTAGCCAACAGCTTGCAGATGGTGAAATTCAACCTCTTAGCTTTGTCATGGCTAGTAGGAAATGGTCTTTTACTTGTCCACATCTGAGTGACCGAGTGCTGGCTGCCTTGCTTAGATGGGGTTGAGTAGGGTGTCCCCAGCAAACTGCTGGTCTGTGAGGAAGGTGCAGGCAGAGATATTATGTTGCCTTGATCAAAATGTGGTGGTCTCGATGTCGGAGAGCGCTCAACACCAGCAGGTGTTTCCACTTGCAAATATTCTGACGACCTGCCAATCACACTGGCTGTTGCGGGTAAAGAGGTGGAAGGTCTGCGTCCAAAAACCATGTGCAACTGCTGTCCCCACAGTCACAGAGGATGAAGAGGCCTGGATGCACTTGATGGGGCAGACGGTGGTTTGCCCGGCCCACTAGGCCACATTGTAGCACAGTCAGCTTTCCACTGCAACTTATGCCTCATATCCATGTGACGGTTCATGCATGAAGTACTCAAACTATTCATTTTTTGACCTCTACTGAGATTTTGGTGACAAATCTTACAGACAACATGAGTTGGGTCATCCTTTGCCATCTCAAAAAATGCCCAGGCTATGCAAGGCTTATAGCCCATGCAACCTGAAGAGCCACCACGACTTGTGCTCAGAAGCACATTTGTGGTTGAGGATGCAGTTGTTGACGTGCTTCCAGTACTCCGTCTCTGTCCAGGAAGGCGCACCCTAACCTCGTCGTCACTAGAATCCTCCTCCTCCTCTGCTGACCTCATGGACTGGCGGACTGTGGGTTGACAATAAGTGGGGTCTTCAACCTCGTCATCATCACCCTGTGTGTTCTCACACCCATCGTCCTCAGAGCCAACCTCTTCCTGCCCTGACCAAAAAGTAAAATTTTCGTTCCAATCAGGTATCTCAGTCTCATCATCATCTTCCTCATTGTCTCCACCAACAGGAGTTACAGTTTGGGAACGAGGGTCTACATTATGCTCAGAACCTTCTTCATCTGGGCCTGGATCAGACTCACAAAGATTCTGGGCATCAGTGCAGATCATTTCCTCGTATGGATTCACAGAAGCTCTGGAGCAGACCTCTGATTCCCAGGCTATAGTGTGAGTAAACAGCTCTGCAGACTCAACCATCTTTGTTACCCCATACTCAGACAGGTGGCTGGAGACTTGGGAGCTGTGGGAGCTGTGAGGAAGCAAGTGCGATTGGGGTGACTGGAGTATTTGTGATGTTGAAGTTGAGGTGGAGGAGAGCCCACTTGAAGGAGCACTTGATATCCGTTCAAGCACCTGCTCCTTTTGTGCCTCATCTGGAATTTGTAGCGATGCTCATAGCGGTGGTCGTAAGAAAGGGATCATATCAGATTGTCCACGAAAAGAAGTAGACATCTTACTTTGGCTGGAAGATGGTCTTTCTTCTGCAGATGTTACTGTTGCTTTACCACCTACCCCACGGACACAACCTTTTTTTCCCTTTCCAACACGCCTATTCCCCTTTCCACCAGCAACAGGCCTTTTGCCACTCATTTTGGTGCTTAACTAATTGGCAACTCTGTAGTTGTTGGCACAAAAAACGATGGATGAAAACCGAGCAGAGCTGAGTGGCCAAACTGTGGTACTAGCCCAAAACGATTTACTGGGTTAGATGCAGTAAAAAATTATTAGATACACAGGCCATGTAGCTAGCTTCACAGGCGGGCTACTCCGCTGACATGCAGACACTGCTACTAAGCCCCAAATGATTTACTGGGTTAGATGCAGTAAAAAATTATTACTCAGATGACTACCAGACAATGCTACTAGCCCAAAAGGATTACCTGAGCTAGATTACACCAAATGCTGTGACAAACTCTTGCACAGCACTGGCACAGACCTGCCTGGCAAAAAGTGCTATGAACTGCTGTAACCTACCTTGAAAAGGGCTGATATTACAATTAGTCCCAACTCCCTAAACCTATCTCTATCTAACTGCAAAATCGCTCGCAATTCACACTCTTATACTGTATAGTGCCCACAGCAGCAGCGGTGCCGTCTAACACTAAGCTGCAGCAGTGAGGAAATGGTGGCGATGGGGCAAATGGCTGGTTCTTATAGGGCAAGGAAATGTGACATACACAGCCAATGACACACGCCCTTGCTTGTGTGCATTACATGCACTTTGCTGTGTGTGTGTGCACTGCTTATAGGCTGAGAGACTGCACCGCCCCACTGTAAATGCGGGAAAGAAAAAAAAATGGAGATCGGCATTATTTCAGCACAGATCTATCCCCCGCCCCCCCCGCACACTATACACTGAAACAGTCTATTAACATTGATAAACAGTTTTAATGTGAAAATCAAGTTAGGCTTTTGGTGAACGAACAGTTATTGAACAGAAACTCGAACAGCCGAATTTTAAGCAAATTGTTCGAGTTCGTCGAACGACTCGAACACCACCCAAAACAGCTCGAATTTGAAATTGGTGAACAGTCCGACTCGAACACTGCTCATCTCTACTGCTCAGTAGCTAGAATCCGACGCCAGACAAGAATGGGAAAATATAACTGCAGCAATTGGTCTCCTTACTTCCCAGACATGCACAGTGTAATGCTGCTGGGTGTGGACCCACTATGCCACACGCCGGGCTTACTCTGGTGGAGCATGACTAAGTGTCTACCGGGTCTTCAGTAGAGCCTTTGGTGGCGAGGATAGGCTGGACTGCCGGTAGATACTAGGTATCAGTCCAGGGCAGTATCCGGGACCACAGCAGCTGACCCGAGGGTCAGAGGTGCAGTTACGAGGTACAGAAGGGCAAAGACAAAGATGTGGTCAGACAATCCAAGGTCATCGCAGGCAGCACAGATTTTATACATGTAGCTGAGGTCAAGAGCAGAGAGGTCAGTCAGGATGGTTAAACAAGCCGGGTCGATAACAGAAGACAAAATGCATAAATGGGTGCTAGCAGGCTAGAAACCAACGTTCGGGCAAAGAGTGATGGGAGGAGCTTCCTAATACAGACCATGCTGGCACGGCATAAGCCAGGGAACCTAATCTCAGGATACAGCAAGTTTAAATTCCTGCAGAGACCGTCTATGCCCCCTAAAGCTAAAAGGAAACCAAATGTAGATGCAGCAGTACAGAGGAGTTCTGCGAGAAGCAAGCTCGGCGAGGCGGCCTGACACAAGGTGAAGCTGCATGGTGAGTAGGGTGGCGCTGAGAAGGCATGCGAATTACCACTGTGACACACTGACTGTTGTAAAAAGAAGAGGAGATGCCACACAATGGTAGACATGGCATGAGTTGCTGCCATCAATTTCTAAGTGAGTTCCATGTGTAACTTTCACCTTCTGATCTGTGTTCTATGTTTTGTTGTGGATAAAATATGTAATGATTTCCAAATCATTACATTCTTGTTTTCTTTACATTTTACACAGAGTCCCAACTTTTTTGGTATTAGGGTTGTTTCATCTTGTAATGCATTTGGTTTCATGACTGAGTAACCGAAATACCTTTCTTTTCTGGTATCTTATTTTATAGAGCGGATATTAACCAATACAGCAAATTTCCAGGTATTTTGTGGTAACATCTTTTCTCACCTACATATTATTACTATTGGAGCATTTAGCTGCCCATGTGCCATTTTTGTTATCATAGCTACAAAGTATCAAAAAGTGCATTGTAGTTGAATTAGTTTTCAGTAAAAATTTACATATTTTTAAGGCTGTGTGCCCACGTTGCGTTTTTATGCATTTCTACTGCATTTTTTGCCGCAGCGGAAACGCATTAAAACGCTTAAAAACCGCATTCCCATGCAATCCTATGGGATTCCGCAGTTGCTGTGCCCATGCTGCGGATTTTCCAGCTGCAGAATCACATAGCGGTAAAATCCGCAGCATGTTAATTATTTCTGCAGAATCGTTGCGATTTCGCAGACATAGGATTGCATTGAAATGCTCACTTTACGCATGTGGCTATGCCCACCATGCGTAAACTGAGCGCTTCATATGCGGATGGTACCCAGGGTCTGCAGGAGAGGAGACTCTCCTTCAGGCACTGGGAACCATATTTCTGTAAAAAAAAATAAAATAAAATAAAAAATAAGGATATACTTACCATCTGATGGCCCCCGGAGTCCTCCCGCCTCTCAGCGGTACACGGGGCGGCTTCCGTTCCCAGGGGTGCATTGTACGAAGGACCTGGGATGACGTCATGGTCACGCGACCATGACGTCACAAAAGGTCCTTCGTGCAAAGCATCCCTGGGAATGCAACGTACCGGGAGAGCCGCTGAGGAGATTGGGGGCTGTCTGAGGGTGAGAATAACCATATTTTTTATTTTTTTATTATTTTTAACATTCTGTCTTTTACATAGGCAGCATCAATAGTAAAAAGTTGGTCACGCTTGTCAAGCAGTATGCTTGACAAGTGTGACCAACCTGTCAATCACTTTTCCAAGCGATGCTTCAAATCGCTTGGAAAACACAAGCATTCTGCAAGCTAAAAATGCTTGCAAAACGCTTGTGTTTTGCAGGATAATGCATGCGAATTCCGCATGCTTTTTACCAGCGGCAGGGAGTTGCGGAAATACTGCGGACATTTCCGCAGCATTTCTACAATGTGGGCACATAGCCTAAAGAATCTTGCATCCCTATTGTGGTTACAAAATAAGGCAGAGGCTACATGGCAATGTGTGGAGTGACAGCAATTTTCAGACAAGTCACGTGACCTAAAACATCTGTGCGACTTGTCGGCAACTTGCTTTCACGCATCTATTTTACCTGTCACCAGGTTTTCCCAAGATAAACTAGGATCACCATCACCATTGCCCAAAAATTACCTTTTATAATTCCCCCCCCATACGACACTGTGGGGATGATGTAGAATGTGTCATCCACATGAAATGAGACGAAAGAGGAGGCACCAAAGCAAATCCAAGGTCACTCATCGGACCGGATCATGCCATATGGGGGATTTTAAAATGTATTTTTGGGGCTTTGCAAAGGGAATTTGGGTCTTGTATACATCTTGCTACTCTGCTGTAAAAGAGGCTTTAAAGTTGGTGGCCATAGTTTATATTGGGAAAACCCTGTGACAGGTTCTCTTTATTAATAATAATAATAATAATAATAATAATAATTTTTATTTCCATAGCGCCAACATATTCCACAGCATTTTACATTTTAGAGGGGACTTGTACATACAATAGACATTACAGAATAAACCATAACTCAATAGATTATGTGGACTGAGGGCCCTGCTTGTACGCTTACAATCTATCAGGAAATAGGGGAGACACGAAAGGTAAATGGTAAAGTGCATGGATTGTACGGTCCATCCATCAAATTAATAAATAGGGTATTTATATCCATTTAAAGTTCCAATAAAATTGTAAAAAAGGCTAAATTACAGATGTCACATGCACGTTACAGTCGCATGTGACTTGCATTAAAGTCTATGTCTAAGTATCGTGTGACAGAAAATCCAACTCATTTGAAAACATTTCCATCTCGCAGTCGCTCGTAAGTCACAATGTGACACCATAGGAAATCCATAGATGCCATGTCATAATGCAACACAAAAATCTCAATGTCGTATGACACATATCGCCATGTAGATATAGCGTAAAACAGATTACAGAAGACTAGTTTTTTATGTACAGGTGATACTGGTGATAACCCACAGCATTACAATCAACTTTCTTATATTTTGCAACTCACAAACTTCAATTGATTTTATTATATTGACGAATACAATCTTGTATGAGCCAACAATTTTTTCTAAGAATTCTATCTTTTTAATTTTTTGATTTCCTTTACATCAAGTTTGTCCAGATTTTATCTTCGAATGGAAAAAACTTAATATCTACGCACCAAGAGTACAATGGGTCCTTGTCATGTGTTTCATAACCTTTTTTGGCACGTTGGCCGTGGAGTTCAGACACTGCAGGTTTGAAATAATTTGTGTTGAGAACCAGCAGCACCAAGAAATCTTAAACAGCATGTCTGAAAACATGTCTGATATCTCCGAGTATCAAACAGACCAATTGTAATGTGAACCGACAAGACTATGTAAAGGACAAGGAGAATATGAACTGAAGTGTTATTTCTCTTCTCCAACTGAAATAACCTGGGACTGCAAAAGACAAATCATTTGTTTCTAAAACATCAGTGTTACTTCTATGAATTTTTTCGAGACCATTATGTTTAGAGCTTGGAACAGCAATTCGATTCAACGGTAGTCTGGAAATGTGAAAATAATCCAACAGCAAGGTTGGAAAAATAATTCTTACAGAAAGTATCATCCCTACGAAAAAAAGCTATTATGAAACCTGTACAGACTTGGCCTGGTGCCAAATGTATCCGACCTCTCTCCACCATTGTAAGTCTGGAATCTTGATGGTCAGTGAGTGCAGCCATCCAGGTGACCACAGACTTCTCACTGCCATATTACATTACGGCACTAGTGTATCACTATCATATTGCACTGTAGACACCCTATGATGCTATTGAGGCCAATTTGCTACTTGTAATTAACAATAACAGTACTTGATTATGGGGCAACTATTGGCTGTGATTGTGAGAGTAAATTTGGCTGGTAATTATGTGCGCAATTAAGACCTCAGCCCAGGTAGGAAGGACACTTTTATTTTAATTTTTCGATATCTCTCCTATCTATCCAGTCCTACAAATAATATATAATAAATGTTGGGCCCTCATCTTAAACTAGTGCAGATACAAAGTTGTGAACTTGTTGCGGATCCAATCAATGGCTAAATTTGAGCCTTTTGGCTCCAATGCAAAATTTTCAACATGCCCTCAAACTATCTTTAACACATTTTGTATTTTCATATGGACTAAAGGAACTCTTTTGGCCTCCCTAAGCTCTGGAAACTTTTAGGCCTCACTAGGCACCAGAATCCAGGTCCTTCTGCCACCCCTGCAAGAATTATAGTTATACCACTAGATCTAATCAGAATTTGATCAGGATGTAGAAAATTGCCAGCTTTGAATTTCACTGGTTGATATCAAGTCAGTATTTTTTATAAATTAGGCCCAATATGTGCAACTAGATTAGCAATTTACCTGCACAAGATCACAAATATCAATCAATTAGCAGTAACAATTGGTTTAACAAAATGTATTACAGGAAAAACTTTTCTAGTTTTTTGGGGAAATGCATTTTCTAGAATTTTAATGGTCAAAAGCCATAAATTAGTGATCACATGCATATATGTTCTGTACATTTACATTATTGAAGCTTAGTGCAATGTCATCTCCATGACTCCAGGGCCAGTAATTGAGTCAGCCGTATATTATTTACCTATCTATAGATACTAGTAGGTAGTAGTGATGAGCGAGTGTGCTCGTTGCTTGGGTTTTCCCGAGAACGCTCGGGTGGTCTCCGAATATTTGTAACTGCTCGGAGATTTAGTTTTTGTTGACGCAGCTGCATGATTTACAGCTGCTAGCTAGCGTGAGTACATGTGGGGGTTTCCTGGTTGCTAGGGAATCCCCACATGTAATCAGGCTGTCTATCAGCTGTAAATCATGCAGCTGAGGCAACAAAAACTACATTTCCGAGCACTTACAAATACTCAAAGACCACCCGAGCGTGCTCGGGAAAACTCGAGTAACGATTATACTCGCTCATCACTAGTAGGTAGCCGTATGCAGCTAAGCCAGTGCCACAATGGTGAAAATGTACAACTGCATTTAGAATTCTAAAGGTATATGCACACAGTGTTTTTTGAGGAATTGTTTGGCGTGGGTAAATTAAAAAAATTAACCACCTGAAAAATGACAGAAAAAAAAATTCACTATTAATTTTCATTGGAACACCACTATGCTGGTCATATGTTCAATCTTTTGAGGCTTATTTTTCCACTTCAGGTTGTAAAAAAACACCTGGTAAGGGTATGTGCACACAGCATCTTTAAAATATAGAGTTTTTCAAGGCGAAAATGGTAAACGCCAATGTTTACTTTACAGATTTGTCTTCCTTTTTTTACTATACTTTCCAGTATACAGCTCTTGCAAAAATTAAGAGACCACTACAAAATGTTCAGTTTGTCTGATTTTTCTCTTTGTAGGTATATTTTACACTAAAATGTAAACTGTTCTTTTATTTTATAAACTTCTGACAACATGTCTCCGAATTTCCAAGCAATAAATTTTGTTGTTTTTTCTGAAAAAGAAAAATTGTCAAAATTTAAATAAAACAGTGCTTTCAGACCTCAAATAAGGCAAAGAAAAAAGGTTCATAATTATTTAGAAAAAAACAATACTAATGATTTAACTCAGGAAGAATTCAGAAATCAATATTTTGTGGAATAACCATGATTTTTAATCACAGCTTTCATGCATCTTGGCATGCTTTCCACCAGTCTTTTACACTGCTTCTGGCACAAAAATGTAAGCAGTTCTTCTTTGTTTGATGGCTTGTGACTATCCATCATCCTCTTGATTACATTCCAGAGGTTTTCAATGGAGTTTAGGTTCTGGAGATTGGGTTGCCCATGACAGGGTTTTGATGTGGTGGTCTCTTAATTTTTGCCAGAGCTGTATATAACTACGGTTTCCAAACAAAGGCTCCCAAAGATTGAACATGTTACTTCTTTTAACCACTTCAAGGTTTTCAAACTCTCAGGTGGTTAAAAGAAGTGAAATAAGAAGGAACACGTGCACAGCAATGATGTTTTGTCATTGCTGTGCATTGTGTTCATTTCTTGCGGTGCTCTTAGGGCACCTTTTTTGGACCATTTCAGTCAGAATCAGCCTGAGAAACACGTTATGTGCGCATACCCTGAAAAAAAAGCAGTTCCTGAAGTGATTTCCACTAGAAAACGCGTAGATTTGACCGACTCAAAGAATATTCTGTATGCACATAACCTATTGGTACACTGTTTCGTGTTGAAAAAGCAGCATATATTCATTTCTGGAAAATCCGCTGCATTTAACAGGTTCAAGCAAAATAGATGAGATTTCAAGAAATTTCATACACTTGCTGCAAAAATGATCTATCGAGTAAATTTACAAATTGGAGATCTGCAGCCTGTCAGTTTGTTCTATGGCTGTTAATGCACCACAACACCTTCTTTGCCATGATATCCGCAGCAGTAAATGCAGCTGCAGGTTTCACTGAGCAACCCCCTGCAGCGCAACCTCCTGTCATAATATGTTCATAAGGGTTAATTCCCACTATGAGTATTTTTGAGTGGAGTTTTTAATATTGCAGATTTTCTGCAGTATGTCTGCACCAATTAGATAAATTTGGTTTCTTGCATTTTTTTCACTGCTTTTTTTAATGCGCTTTTTACACCATTTTATTGCATTTTAATCAGCTGCAGTTTTCGTCTCTTTTTAATGTGTCATGATTTAAATAAAACAGTTTTATTTTTTATACATCCTGATACATGGCTTTGGTAAAACTTTGTTGATAAAGTCATGTGCAGATTACATGCATTTTTAGTTGATTTAAGCTATGGAAACGCACTAAAAATGCATATAAGTTTTTTATTTGTAGATTTTTCTCATCTCATTCAAGTGTGTGGGGGAAATCCGCACATAAAATGCATATTTACCACAAGAGACTTCTTGTGGATTTCAAAAATGTTTCACAGGTCAGGCTACACTTTAAGGCTGCCGTCACACTGGCAGTATTTGGTCAGTATTTTACATCAGTATTTGTAAGCCAAAACCAGGAGTGGAATTAGAGGAAAAGTATAATGGAAACATATGCACCACTTCTGTATTTATCACCCACTCCTGGTTTTGGCTTACAAATACTGATGTAAAATACTGACCAAATACTGCCAGTGTGACCGCAGCCTAAAAAAAATGAACGTGAGATTTCTATAAACTCTATATACTCTGCTGGAACTGCAAGGCCTTATGCACACGTTCAGTATTTGGTGAGTTTTTTACCTCAGTGTCTATAAGCCAAAACCAGGAGAGGAACAGTCAGATGGAAAGTATAATAGAAACACGTCACCACTTCTGTGTTTATCACCCACTCCTGGTTTTGGCTTACAGATACTGAGGTAAAATACTGACCAAATACTCAACATGTGCACGTGGTCTAAGACATGTATTCTTTGAGCAGTGAAAATATGCAGTGTCAAAAACGCTCTGAATACTCATTGTGGGAACACAGCCTTAGACACTGAGGTAATTACACGCTCTAACGTTATCCATTCCTCATAATCACTAGTGTCATTGTAGAATCCTGCATAGAAATAGTCAACGTAACATTATCTCAGGACAGGACTTCTCTTTTATGGCAGTAAAGGCATCAGCTGGAGTCTTGTAAGGGACATGGCACTGGAAAAAATTAACTAAGGTTTGGGAGGCTTTATTGTGCCATGTCTTCAGTTCCTCTAGGTTTTACCTGCTTTGACTTTAAAGAGGTTGTCCACTACTTGGACACACTGATCTGATTCCCTATGTTAATCCCCCCCCAGTAAAATAATAACAGTTAGGCCAGGTTCACATATTTGGTATTAGGCCAAGGTCACACTTGTGAGTGCAATGCGAGAAACTCGCATCAATACCCGGCACTGTTGCCAGCACTCGTGACCGGACCATTCAGCTGCATAGAAATACATGCAGCCGCACACTTCGGTCCCGAGTGCCAGCGGCAGTACCGGGTATTGATGCGAGAGACTTGCGCTTGTTTTTCTCACTGAACTCGCTAGTGTGACCCTGACTTTAAGTTCACATTAGGCGTTATTGCAGAGTTTTTTATGCAAATTTTCAGCTGCGTTTTACAGTACCAGCAAAGCCTATGAAGGATATTTCAGAAATCTCATGCACACACATTGTTTTTTTGTCATCAGTATTTTGTGCTTCGCATTTTTTTTTTTTTGCACAATGGAGCATGTCACTTCTTTCAGTGTTTTTTCAGCATTTTTCAGCCATTGAAATTAATGGGTGGTGAAAAAACGCTTAAAAAAACGCACCAAAAATGCAGGTATCAGGTTTTGCTGCGTTTTTGTGCCAAAACCTGATTCTATGGAATAGGACTTTTTTTGAACACTAAACTTTATGAGCATGCCCAAGAGACAAATCTAGTATGCTAAAGCCGCAGCAAAAACGCACAAAGAACACAAGAAAAACCCAAGGAAAACATGCTGAAATAAAACGTCTGAACTTACCCTTTGGTCAGTATTTTACCTCAGTATCTGTAAGCTAAAACCAGGAGTGGGTGATAAATACAGAAGAGGTGACGTATTTCTATTATACGTTTTCACACCTGGTTTTGGCTTACAAAAACTGATGTAAAGTATGGACCAAATACTGAACATTTGAACGTGGCCTTATACTCACCTCTGGTGCCGATGCAGTTCCAGCTTTGTCAGTACTAGCTCTCCTGGGAAAACGTGACTTGATAATATATTGCCAATTAATATGGCTTTTATTCTTGTAATCATATTTCTCAGTTCCAGTAATGCCATATACTTAGTAATACACAATAGTCTGCTCTAAGCTGCATGCAGCGGGTCTAATAGTCATGCGTGGCTCTCAGGCCACTAGTGGAAGAACGTTGAGTTACGCATAACATTTGCTATATTTGAAGGAATGACGTTTTTTTTTAATCAAAGCTGTTTTCACTGCAAAGGTGATTTTAGTCATGTGAATTCAGAAAAAAAGACTTTTTTCAATCTCAAAAAATCTGTTCGTTTTTGCGACAAAATCCCAGTTTAACTTGCACTACTCTTGTCAATTTATCTACTTTTCTAAGTATGTGAAACAGGCCAAAAAATATCACAAAACCTATGTCGCATGGTCTGTATCATATAGTATAGTTTCATTCATACTACTATGTGTTTACGAATGTAGCATATTTCTGATTTTTTTTTTTTAAATCGTCAGTATAGCGCATTTAGGACCTTACTCACAGAATAAACAATTCATCAATTGGTGCTTAAAGGCCCCGTCTCACACAGCGACGCTGCAGCGATACAGACAACGATGCTGATCGCTGCAGCGTCGCTGTGTGGTCGCTGTGTGGTCGCTGGGGAGCTGTCACACAGACAGCTCTCTCCAGCGACCAACGATCAGGGGAACGACTTCGGCATCGTTGAAACTGTCTTCAACGATGCCGAAGTCCCCCTGCAGCACCCGGGTAACCAGGGTAAACATCGGGTTACTAAGCGCAGGGCCGCGCTTAGTAACCCGATGTTTACCCTGGTTACCAAAAAAAACAAACAATACATGCTCACCATCTGATGTCCGTCAGGTCCCTTGCCGTCCGTTTCCTGCTCTGACTGAGCCGCCGTACAGTGAGAGCAGAGCGCAGCGGTGACGTCACTGCTGTGCTCTCACTTTACGGCGGCTCAGTCAGAGCAGGAAGCAGACGCCAAGGGACCTGACGGGCAACAGATGGTGAGTATGTACTATTTGTTTTTTTTACATTTACGCTGGTAACCAGGGTAAACATCGGGTTACTAAGCGCGGCCCTGCGCTTAGTAACCCGATGTTTACCCTGGTTACCAGTGAAGACATCGCTGGATCGGTGTCACACGCACTGATTCAGCGATGTCAGCGGGACCTCAACGACCACAAAAAGGTCCAGGCCATTCCGACACGACCAGCGATCTCACAGCAGGGGCCTGATCGCTGGTACGTGTCACACATAGCGAGATCGCTACTGAGGTCGCTGTTGCGTCACAAAACTTGTGACTCAGCAGCGATCTCGCTATGTGAGACGGGGCCTTTAGAAAGGAAATCAATGGATTGTTTAACACAGAAGAAATTTCATAGCATCCAAATCAAATTCTTAAAGGAATTTTCCAATTCCCGAAAATCCCTCTCTCCCTGCTGCAGTTTGTTTAAAAAAAAAAAAAAAACAATCTGTCCTGTACTTACTCTCTCCAGGTCCAGCATGGAGTCACTGTCATTGTCTGCAAATGGCAGCACTGAAGACAATGCCAGACACCGGGAGTAATGACGGAGAGTCAGTATGGATTGGGGTCCGTGAATAAAGCACAGTTTGTTTTTTTAAACTGCAGTCGAGAACAGGGACTTTTTCAAAAACCATTGGTTCTTTGTTGTTTTTTTTTTTTACCAAAACAATACAGAAATGAGTAACAGCATATTGACCCATTGCAGAATAAAAGCAAATAGCTGGATTTGGATGGTATCACTACACTTTTGTGCTAGATTATAGTATGTTGGCGATAAGCGGTCAACTCTACTTAGGCAGACGTGCATCAATATAATTAGGACGTTTGGTGCTGTCTCACATGCCTTTTATTGTCAACGAATAATTTTGTGGTATAACTGTGCCACTAAATATTACTTGTAGAGCTTAGATATTATGGTTTTCACACTAACTTCAATTATCCATATGGCAGCTTTAACAAAGAAGATATTTTCTATGAACATACTGTATATTTGCATTAAATATAGAGAAGTGCTAAAAGTATATATTCTGTGTACACTTAAAGCTCTACAATACATATCCAGGCAGCTAAATGTTACATGTTTATGCTCATTTTAGTATTCTGCAAGATATTTTTTTTATTTTTTTTTTTACATAAGAAAAATCTATGAATCTATTAAAAAGTAGCTATAAGGTGTAACTCTGTATGATGATTATAGCGTTTACAAATTTTTTCCTTATAGGAAAAAATTAATTTAGGAAGTTAAAATGATATTGGTCTTCTTGTTTCCTACAACAAAATTTTATCTACTGCTTTTTGCCATTTTAGGAGCACCTCTGATTTCTGCATCGGATGCCTAAAACCTTGTAGATATCATACACATGTACTATTAATTACAGTATGATAGGACACATACAGGATATCGGCCTCTGCAATTGACGTACCCAGTGTGCACCATGTTTATTCAGGTCCTATGCGGAAATAGGAACCACTGCACAGCCTTAAAGGGAATTTGTCAGCAGGTTTTGCCACCTCATCTGAGAGCAGCCTGATGTAAGTAAAGAGAAGATTAATCCAATGATGTATTGTAGTTTACTGGGTGCAGCTGTTCTGACATAATCAGAGTTTTAGATTTAGCATGAAGCAGAGCTGAGGAAGCTAACCCTGCCCTCACCAGGCTCTGTATATACAATGTCCATAGATAGTGAGCTGCCTATCACAAGAGGGGGTCTTTCAGACTAGCTTGCACACTCTGCTGTGTTCCAGCAATGATAATGTCCTGGTGCTAAAGTAATCATTGCAAACAAACAAAACCACAGAGCTTGATAAGAGAGGTAAGGATGAAATCTGTATTTTAACTCTTACCTCATGCTGTCTTCAAATTACATAGCAAAACCTGCTGACTGATTCCCTTTAAGGGGAGGCCTAAAAACTAATATTAGGACAACCAGTTAAACATGCACATAATGTCACAATAAAATGAATGAGTTTTAGGGTTCATGTACCTTATCTATCATATGACACCACTCTCACAAGACCTCTTGAAAGACCACACTCACAAGACCTCTTCTAAATAAGTGACCTGCTATCCAAATAACTTTAGGTTTACACCTGAATATTAATAAATACCTTAACAACTGGGTATCTAATACTAGAAGAGCTGAATGGATACCCCTAGCTGGTAACACCCAGTGGTAACTTATTGACTAACCAACAGGGCCACAAATGAGGGAACAGAACTTATGGAGCCTCAAATGCAAAAATGGCATCACTGGAAGGGTCTGCCTGATGAATAGTAAATTTTAGTAATATACTATTTCAATAGTTATTTAATGAGTGAATTATATGTCAGTAGGGAAATCGGAACAATATAGAATGATCAAACAGGAAATATACTGTAGAAGTATACGGCACTCTCTGGTTGTAGAGTAGGTGCTCAAAAAGGGTTCCAAGCCGTTGTCAAGCAAGTAAGAAACTTGGCACTCAAATTGCAGTGAATTAAACAATTTATTTTAGTGGAAAACCAAATGGTTGTTAACGTTTCAGTTCTAAAATTGGACCTTCTTCAGAACTGATTGCCGTATCGTGAGTTCTTATGATCTGGCAAGTGCAGGGCTGTTAGCAATGCGACATGCACAACTATTTGGATTGACACTAAAATAAATTGTTTTATTCACTGAAATTTGAGTGCCAAGTTCCTTACTTGCCAAACAGGACATATAGTTACACATACTGTATCTGATAAATTTAGATTTTTAAAATTCAGAATTTAACTCTTCCCTTATGTTCAGAATTACAGTCCTATTTTTTTCAGTATTTTTCTAAGAATTGGTTATTTTTATCTGTCCAGCTTCAGAAATGCTTCTCCAGTTATACATCAGGAGCTGAAAACAAAACTAGCTAAAAAAAAACTGGTAATGCACCACTCCAGCATATATTTTTATTGCACCGCTACAGTTGTGGCCAAAAGTATTGACACCCCTGCAATTCTGTCAGATAATACTCAGTTTCTTCCTGAAAATGATTGCAAACACAAATTCTTTGCTATTATTATCTTCATTTAATTTGTCTTAAATGAAAAAACACAAAAAGAATTGTTCTAAAGCCAAATTGGATATAATTCCACACCAAACATAAAAAAGGGAGTGGACAAAAGTATTGGCACTGTTCGAAAAATCATGTGATGCTTCTCTAATTTGTGTAATTAACAGCACCTGTAACTTACCTGTGGCACCTAACCGGTGTTGGCAATAACTAAATCACACTTGCAGCCAGT
Organism: Ranitomeya variabilis; assembly: GCF_051348905.1. Lineage (NCBI taxonomy): Eukaryota > Metazoa > Chordata > Amphibia > Anura > Dendrobatidae > Ranitomeya > Ranitomeya variabilis. The sequence continues at coordinate 817,561,631 of NC_135232.1, read as the reverse complement.
TGACATGGATTAAAGTTGACTCAACCTCTGTCCTGTGTCCTTGTGTGTACCACATTGAGCATGGAGAAAAGAAAGAAGACCAAAGAACTGTCTGAGGACTTGAGAAACCAAATTGTGAGGAAGCATGAGCAATCTCAAGGCTACAAGTCCATCTCCAAAGACCTGAATGTTCCTGTGTCTACCGTGCGCAGTGTCATCAAGAAGTTTAAAGCCCATGGCACTGTGGCTAACCTCCCTAGATGTGGACAGAAAAGAAAAATTGACAAGAGATTTCAATGCAAGATTGTGTGGATGTTGGATAAAGAACCTCGACTAACATCCAAACAAGTTTAAGCTGCCCTGCAGTCTGAGGGTACAACAGTGTCAACCCGTACTATCCGTCGGCATCTGAATGAAAAGGGACTGTATGGTAGGAGACCCAGGAAGACCCCACTTCTTACCCCGAGACATAAAAAAGCCAGGCTGGAGTTTGCCAAAACTTACCTGAAAAACCCTAAAACGTTTTGCAAGAATGTTCTCTGGTCAGATGAGACAAAAGTAGAGCTTTTTGGGCAAAGGCATCAACATAGAGTTTACAGGAGAAAAAAAGAGGCATTCAAAAGAAAAGAACACGGTCCCTACAGTCAAGCATGGCGGAGGTTCCCTGATGTTTTGGGGTTGCTTTGCTGCCTCTGGCACTGGACTGCTTGACCGTGTGCATGGCATTATGTAGTCTGAAGACTACCAACAAATTTTGCAGCATAATGTAGGGTCCAGTGTGAGAAAGCAGGGTCTCCCTCAGTGGTCATGGGTCTTCCAGCAGGACAATGACCCAAATCACAATTCAAAAAGCACTAGAAAATGGTTTGAGAGAAAGCACTGGAGACTGCTAAGGTGGCCAGCAATGAGTCCAGACCTGAATCCCATAGAACACCTGTGGAGAGATCTAAAAATGGCAGTTTGGAGAAGGCACCCTTCAAATATCAGGGACCTGGAGCAGTTTGCCAAAGAAGAATGGTCTAAAATTCCAGCAGAGCATTGTAAGAAACTCATTGATGGTTACCGGAAGCGGTTGGTCACAGTTATTTTGGCTAAAGGTTGTGCAACCAAGTATTAGGCTGAGGGTGCCAATACTTTTGTCTGGCCCATTTTTGGAGTTTTGTGTGAAATGATCAATGTTTTGCTTTTAGCTTCATTCTCTTTTGTGTTTTTTCATTTAAGACAAATTAAATGAAGATAATAATACCAAACAATTTGTGTTTGCAATCATTTTCAGGAAGAAAACTGAGTATTATCTGACAGAATTGCAGGGGTGTCAATACTTTTGGCCACAACTGTATAGTGGTGCTTTATATATAATTCCCCTGCCCCCTGTCTCACACTCACCTGCTGCATTTATACTTTTCCGTCGTTGCTTCGTTCGGTGTCCAGCAAAAAGTAACCTGCCGGCTTCTCCAGTGTTTCATGGAGCGAGCAAGAGGTCACTTTTCAATACATCACTATAAGAGCCTTGTTCTGGCTTTCACAGACTTGTATTGAGCTCTTGTGATGTAACTTTTGACTTCCAGCCAGTCGGAAGTTACTGGCACAAGATGGTGCCGCGGGCCGGATCGGCGTTGGTAAAAGATAAAGCAGCTGGAAGGTGAGTATATTTGACCAGCGGTAGGGAGATTGCATTTAAAGTTACACTTCAGTGCTGAAAAAAATGCTGGAGTGGTGTTTTAGCAATTTATCCTGACCTGTTTCTATCACTGGTTTCACTGGTTACAGCAATGAATTAAATACCTCAAATTACACAGATCAGATCATTACGAACTTAAGCATCCATCAATTATATACTGTACATTAAATTGGATATAACTGGATATATTTTACTTAGATAGGAAGTCTGAACATAGGGAGTAAATTAGATGAAAGTCAACACATCATTTTAGGGTGAATGAGCTTAGATCTTCTAAAGTAAAGCAGGTTTAAACACAATGGGTCCGAATCATCAAGTATTCTAGCCCAAAAATATATGGAAGTTCAAAAAAATTTTTTTCGCAACTCAAGGTTACACTAAAATATTGTGACATTTTGTGTTGTCATGCCATTTTCACCCGGCTCATTGGGGGGAGCTGAATTGGGGCGACCATTGCTCATTAAATTCATGACCATCGGAGTCTTTCACTACACCACAAATCTTAGTTCAGCGGGTCCTGGAGTAGGATCTGTGGTGAGGTGTACACAAAGACCAGTTGTCCTGATTCATGAGGAGGCATATGCTTCTTCATGAATCAGGAGCATTTGACTCCAGTACACCTCCAGTTCAAGACTGTGGCGTAAATAATGTCGGTCTTGATTAATTGGGCCCGATATGTTAGTTTTATTCAATAAAACAAATGTGTCAGCTGGACAACCCCTCAAATTTATCATTAGCGAACAAAAATTCACCACCTTTTCTCATTCTGTCACCTAAATTATACATTTCTCGGAGAAGTAACAGAGAAACAGCATAATTGCAGAGTTAAGTGAAAAGCTGCTCCAAATATATTTAAGAAAGAATACAAATATTTGCTGAAGAGATGAGATCCTTTTTGAGTGTCAATTTTCTGATTTTGCAAATTCAGGAGGCTGTTTCTGTTTGGCTTTGGATGACTTCTATGTGTAGAGATACTGAATGGGTGTCTAGATACCTGAACAACTAATCTAACTTGTTATAAATAATTTTTATTTTATAGGAAGGTGACATTGTGGGAGTCATAATGGTTTTCACCAGCTTTGAGGATAAAATAACAAAAAAAAACTTCAACTTAAGGGGAATGTGTCATCAAAAAATGACCTATTGTTTAAATTAGACTTTGGTATTAAAGGGAATCTGTCACCAGGTTTTTGCTATGTAAGCTGAGAGCACCATAATGAAGGAGCAAAAAGCATTAAGTTACTTACGGGTAAAGGGCATTTTTCGGAGGCCTATGACAGCACCACGAGAGAGGGGGAACAGGAAACCTTCAGATACAAAAAGGGCGGCACCTCTCCCATGTATCAGTTGTATTTCAGAGCCTGAGAGGAATACCGCGGTTAATGGCACACATATATAAACAATATATACAATTATATATAAAACATCTTGTTTTAACTGTAAACTAATTATCACACGTGAAACTTTTTATCAGAGGAAGTGCAGCCCCCACGTGAAAGGGAGGGATCCAAGGGTGCTGTCATGGGCCTCCGAAAAATGCTGTTACCGTTAAGTAACTTAATGCTTTAATCAGACTCCCATGACAGCACCATGAGACAATTACAGAGATGTAAGCTACCTTAGGGGGGACTATAGCCTGCAGCACTCTTAACCCGAAGGTGAGATCTGAGGAGAACCCCAAGTCCAACCGATAGTGTCTAAAAAAAGGTGGAAGGGGATGACCATGTGGCCGCCTTACATATCTGGTCGATTGACACTCCTGATCTTTCCACCCAGGATGATACCATGGCCCGGGTGAAATGCTCCCTCAGATTCTGCGGAGCTGGACCCCCACCTGTTGTATAAGCCAGGGAGATAGCCTCCCTAATCCATTTGGCTAGCGTGCATTTTGTTACTCTAAGTCCTTTTCTAGGACCTTGGAAGGATAAAAATAATGCATTATCCTTTTTTCCAAGCATTAGTAGCTGAGATATATTCTAAAAGGCATCTTCTAACATCTAATGTATGGAGTTTCTCTTCCTTAGGGTTAGAAGGGTTAGGGAGAAAGGATGGCAGGACTATCTCTTGCGACCTGTGGAAGTGGGATGCTACTTTAAGCAAGTAGGCTGGGTCCGGCTTTAGGACTACCCTGTCTTGTAAGAACTTTGTATAAGGGGGAAGCCTGGAAAGTGCCTGGATATCTCCAACTCTACGAGCAGATGTTATTGCTGCCAAGAAAGCCGTGTTAAGGGAATAGAATTTTAATTGAAGCTGACTGCAGGAGTTCAAACTGGGCCTCTGTCATAGCTGAAAGGACTAGGTTGAGATCCCATGGTATGCTTTTATTTTTGTGTATGGGTCTAGCTCTACCAGCTGCTTTAAGAAACCTAAAAATCCAATAGTTATTGGTAATATTACAAGAGAACAGGGTACCAAGGGCTGAGACCTGCACTTTTAGTGTACTCGTGGAAAGACTTGACTCCAAATGCTTCTGAAGAAATTCTAGAATCTGTCGTATCAGAACCCCCTCTTTGATATTAAATTCCGAAGAGGCCAGGAACTGCCTCCAGGTTCTAGCGTAGATTTTTGTTGTAATTTGTTTTCTGCTCTTCAGAAGGGTATCAACTAAATTTTGGGAGAAGCCTCTATCATTCAACAATGACCTCTCAAACTCCATGCCATCAAATAGGGGTTGATTGGCCCCTGGCAGAGCAGATCCGGAAGGTCTGGAAGTACCCAGGGATCGCATACCGACATAGTCCTGAGCCACACGAACCAGGTCCTCCTGGGCCAAAATGGGGCAATTAGTATGACTCTTGCCCGGTCTTCCCTGATTTTCCTCACTACCAGAGGTAACAGGGTTAATGGTGGGAACACGTAAGCCAAGGAGAAGTCCCATTGTATTAAGAAGGCGTCCACTACCAGAGGATTCTCCCTGGGATTCAGAGAACAGAATTTTCTCACTTTTCTGTTTTCTCTGGTGGCAAAGAGGTCCACCTCTGATTGACCCCATTTGCGGACAATCTGGTTGAAGATGTCCATGTTCAGAGACCACTCTCCCTGCCTTAGAGTATTGCGGCTCAAAAAGTCTGCTTTTAAGTTTTCTTTTCCTCTGATATGAAGCGCTGTCAAAGATTGAAAATGTTTTTCAGCTGTTTGAAATAGGTGATCTGCTACTTGCATCAGAGCCTGGGAGCGTGTTCCACCTTGGTGATTGACATAGGCCACCGCCACCTGGTTGTCCGAAAGGACCTTGACATGGTGACCCTGTAGATATACGAGGAGTTTTTTAACCGATAATTCAATTGCCAACAACTCTCTCTGGTTGGATGGGGCTCCCACCTGGGAGTCTCATTGTCCCTGGACCACAATGTCACCCATATGGGCCCCCCACCCCGAGGGGCTAGCATCCATGATAATTACACGATTTATGTGTGTTACCCAGGGAACTCCTGAGAATAAGTTGTCCTTGCTCAGCCACTACCTAAGAGACGAAAGGGTTAACTCTCAACAATATCTGATCCCCCAAGGATCTATCATTAACTAGGACATCTCTCTGTAAGGGTCTAGTGTGAAACTGAGCCCACCTGACAGCTAGGATACATGACATCAGGGACCCTTATAGGGACATGGCCTGTCTGAGGGTCATTGAGGGTCTATTGATTGCCCTTAATGTCTGTTGTTGAATGTATATTAACTTGTCTGGTGGTAGACGACACTGTTGGGCTTCAGAATTAGTAGACCTAGAAACTTCTGAATTTTTAAGGGCTGCAACCGTGATTTTTCGTAATTTATTATCCAGCCTAGGTGCTCTAGCCTGGCCCTAGCTCTTCCTACTTGTGATAGACAATGATCTGCTGAATTACCCACTATGAGGAAGTCATCTAAATAGGGAACAATAAGAATATTTGACTCCCGTAAATGAGCCATGACCTCGGCAACTATTTTCGTGAATACCCTAGGGACAGCTGATAGACCGAAGAGAAGGGCCCTAAACTGAAAATGGTGAACTACCCCTCCCATGAAAACTGCCACCCTTAGGAATTGCTGGAAATCTGCATGGATAGGTACATGATAATACGTGTCTTTTAAATCTACGACTGCCATGAAAAGTTTTCAAACAACATCTTTATTGTCAAACTGATTGATTCCATTTTAAAGGTTCGATTGACCAGAAACTCATTAAGGGACCTAAGACTAATAATGGTTCTACATGACTTATCTGGTTTCTGAATGAGGAACAGAGGAGAGTAGAACCCTCTACCTCTTGGATTCCAGAACCTCTACCAGGACATTTTTAAGGCATAAACTCAAAACCTCTGCTTCCAATGCCGTCTGTTCAAGGGAAGAGCGCAGGGGAGTTAATTTAAAATTATCTCACGGGATGTAACTAAACTCAAGCCTGAGTCCATCAGTTATTATGCTCTGCACCCAGTCACTATTTGTGATTTTAAACCATGCTGGAAGGAAGGCTGACAATCTCCCTCCACAGGGATTGCTAGTCATTGGTCAGGTTTCTTACGCTCTCCTGAAGAACATCTGAATATAAAGCCCGTACCTCTCCTTTGTTTATCTTCCTATCTGAAAAGGACTCTAGTGGGTGATAATATCCGTTTTCTTCCCTGACCAAACCTCTTCCTATTGAAGGGACGACGGTAGGACATGGATGATAAATTAGGGAATTTCTTTTTATCATCCTCTGCTTTATCCAGCAACTCATCCAGGGCTGGACCAAACAGATACTCCCCTTTGCATGGAATTGCACAGAGTTTTCACCTCGTTTGGATGTCCCCCGACCAGCATTTCAACCACAGGGCTCTACGAGCCACATTAGAAAGTCCTGCTGCTCTTGCTGCCATTCTAACTGAGTCAACTGAAGCATCCGATAGGAAGGCAGCGGCTTCGTGGATCACTGGTAGGGCACTCAGAATTGCATCTCTGGAAGCCCCTTCTTTTAACTGGGACTCCAATTGGTCCAACCTGACCATCATGGATCTGGCCGTAAAAGTTGATGCTACCACTGGTCTTAGGGAACCGGCCGCCATCTCCCAGGTTCCCTTAAGGAAGGTGTCTGGCTTCCTGTCAAGGGGGTCTTTCAGGGTCCCCATATCCTCAAAAGGTAGCGAGGCTCTTTTTTTGATGCCTTGGCCATTGCAGCATCTAACTTAGGGGCTTTGTCCCAGCTGTTAACTGCCAGGTTGTCGAAGGGGTATCTGCGTTTTAGAGCTGGTGGTAAAGAGCCCTTCTTTTCAGGCTTTTTCCATTCCCAGAAAATTAGCTTCTGGATCTTTTTGTTTAAAGGGAAAGACATTCGCTTCCTTTGATCCAGCCCACTGATCATGATCTCCTGTCTGGATAGCTGCGGTTTGGGCTCCGCTATGCCCATCATTCCCCTGACTATTTTTACCAACTAATCTACCCGATCCAGGGGCAGACAGAAGCGGGCAGAGTCTTTCTCTGAGGATGAGGGGACTGAATCGTAGGAGCACTCATCTTTTTCCCCTTCCGCTGAAGAATCAGAGTTCAAAGGGGCCTTGTATTTTGAGCTTCCTGCTTGAGAAAGGGACAGGAAACAAACTGAAACGTGGGAGAGCTGCCGCCCTTTTTGTATCTGTAGGTTTTCTGTTCCTGAAGGGTGGATCCCCTCTCTCGTGGTGCTGTCATGGGAGTCCGAATAAACTCTGATTACACGGAGGTGTCACTTACTAGACTCTGCTTTGCTGTTTCAATACAATCAGTGTTTTATCAGCAGATTTTCACTACCAGACAGCTGGCCTTGTGCATCCCAGTCCAACCATGCCTCACTGATTAGCAGATCTCTGTCACTATACAATGTATGCATAAAGCTGGTTTGTGGGTGGGGTTATACACAGCTAATCAGCTGAGCTCTGCTGGATCTACAGCAGAGAAAACTGTGAATCCATCATAACTGCTGTACCCAGTAAACTAAGGCCATGTGCATGCTTGGAGGATTTGGTGAGCTTTTCACTTCAGTATTTCTAAGCCAAAACCAAGAATGCGTAAAAATGCAAAAGTGGTGTAAGGTAGCATGGGGCGGTAACCGTTGTCAAGGTAATCATCTATTGCGCCCTGGCACGTTACACGAAGGTGGGGCTTCTGGCTGGGTGTGTAGGCTTGTGCTGTGTGGGCACTACCCGTGCAGGCCGCATGTAGCTGATGTTGCTGGTTGTCCAGGACCAGATGGTTGACTGTTCAAGGACGGAGACTGCCAGTTTAAAATAAACTTTTTACTGAACATTAACTTGGGGAGGATTATATACAATAGATAGCGGGTACATATCTTAAACATTTCTTTGACAATGCATAACATTTTACACACACAAATTCAATCCTTTTTCTCTTCTCTCTTTACTTGTTCTCTGTCTTCATTAGTCCTCACTAGTTCACTACAACCCAGCTTGACACTACAGTTCAGCTAGCAAGAGTCCTTTACTCAACCCACATTTCTGCTTCTTCTAGGTAACAATATTGCCAGTATGGCCGGTATCTTCACTGTCCTTGATGCTCTGGAATTCCTGTCTGGTGCACTCTCTTTGTCTTGCGTACTCTGAATAAAAAAGGAGAGAAGCCAGCTCTGCTATGGTCAGAACGCAATACATAAAGTGCATATGCACATGTTAATTTCTAACTGTATTTCAAAATGAGACATTTAGCAAACAATTGATCAATTCTTTGAGCCACCCCGCCACGCCAAGGCATTCTGAAATGGGGCAGTCCTATTCTACGTTTTTTATATTCGCTGTGCCTTTACGGCCTCCTAAATGTATTAAAAGCAAGACCACATTAAATGCAAATTGTACCTGAAGCGTTTCATAATCACTTCCATGGCGCCAGAAAGGGCAAGCACAGATAAAGGTTGACCAGGTCCGGACATAGATATTTCAGGTCCAACCTTCACACTGCCTTACCAGCACCACAGATGAAGGGTGAGACAGGCCCAGACACAGGTGCACAATCAAACAGAGCCTAGAGCAGGGCAGGGCTGCTGTATGTGTGTACAGCAGCCTGTCCTGTCTTGGTCTGTTACCTTTAGGAGTTATAAACTCTGGGCCGTACTGCTAGGCTTCCTCTCCCAGGACCCTTCTCTGATAAATTACTCTGTGTCTCAGTCACGCTTCTCTTTTCTGCTCGGGATCATGCTGTCTCTCTCACGGTTTAATCTCTACTTAAGGACACCCACGTCATTCGGCACTGCTCACATTATGCCTTAGGTCTAGTGATGAGCGAGTGTACTCGTTGCTCGGGTTTTCCTGAGCACGCTAGGGTGACCTCCAAGTATTTTTTAGTGCTCGGAGATTTAATTTTCATCGCCGCAGCTGAATGATTTACAGCTACTAGCCTGGTTGATTACATGTGGGGATTCCCAAGCAACCAGGCAACCCCCACATGCACTCAGCCTGGCTAGTAGCTGTAAATCATTCAGCTGCCAAAATGAAAACTAAATCTCTGAGCAGTCATAAATACTCGGAGCAGTCATAAATACTCGGAGGTCACCCGAGCAACGAGTACACTCGCTCATCACTACTTAGGTCCTTTATTTACACACACTGGTCCCTTTCTAATATTCTTTTCCAATATTTTCTTATTAAACTTTCAAAATTTTTCAAAGGGTGGGATGGGGAAGGGAAGGGAAAACATGCGGATTTACAATAACACTTGTTTCTTCAAGGGGGAATTTGGGCAGTATGTCCATCTCCTTACAGTGGTGACAGGTTTCTATTATACTTTTCCTCTGATTGTTCCAATCCTAGTTTTGGCTTACAAATACTGATGTAAAATACTGACCAAATACTCAAAGTGTACACATGGCTTAAGTAATATTTAGCTGGAATTGGGGTCTCTATCCATACCTCATGCTGCTGTCGGGTTACATAGCAAAAACCTGCTGATATATTCCCTTTCAATGTTTTTTTTGTCATTTTTTTCCCACTGGGACTTTTTTTGACTGTATCTTCCTGTTATTTGAGGAAATCCACTTGTACATTAACAGCAGTGAACAGCTCTGACCCTGTCTTTTTCCTAGTGAGCCTGTGAAAAGTTCAATGTAAAGAGAGGGAGCTGTCTGTTGTGATATGAACTTTTGTAAATGATGGATCCTGTGTTACCAGCTGTGTACATAGTTGTTACCTGTCATTGTATACCTGCCTCTTTTGATAAGGAGTATGCTGAAATCACTTCCTGAAAGAACAGGAAGCATGAGTCTAAAAAAAGACCTAGTGGACACTGTGAAAATTGCAAGATTACTAATGTATTTTAGTTAAGATTGTGATGTGAAAAGAAAAAAGCTACATGTACCATAAAAACATAATTACATGAGGAAATATATTCAGAACTTATTTCATTTGTTTCATTTACAGCATTCCCTATATCAGTCATACACAAGTATATACCATTTCTTATGTTATGGAGATCACTAAACCGCATACACATGTGGCTTCCGAACACTGCAGGAAAAGGAAAGAGTTATTTTATATATGATATATAAACTAGATTATAAGCAGAATATATAAATACTTATAAAGATTTATCATAGGAGGCACAATTATTTTAGTTGCCTTTTTATTTTTTGTTACCACATTTAACTGTGAAGAAAATGTACTTTTAGAAGAATTACTTTGGTATAATAATCATACTTTTGCCTTATTTTTTTATGATATTGTTTGTCATTTTTTTTTACATTACGTATTTGCTACAGTTATTAATGAAAAGTGCACTACTCTACCACTATGCTTTTTCTTACAGTTGGGCCCAATATATGTCAGACACTGATGTTGGCTAGTCTATGGGCATTCACATGTATCCGTCCATAACATGCCACCAACATGTCGTGAATTTAGCCTTACTTTCTCTAGCTTTGCCTCCATTTATTTTTCTCCACCGGATCTAAAACAAACATGAAGCAACTTTGCAAATAGTGTGATGAAAATGAGACCTATGTGATCCAGTGTGTAATGGTGGAGCAGGAGCTACAACCTATAACACTGTAAGGGCTTGTGCAGACGACCGTAGTTACGGTCCTAGTGTGATCCGTCAAAATATCGGATTGCACTCAGACCAATGTTATTCAATGAAGCTGCGCACATGTCCGATTTTTTCCTCGGACTGAGTGGTCCACTTAAAAAAAAAATGGCAGTCGGCGCGATTTGCCTCTGATAATCGGATCGCACTCGGCCATTCAAGTTTATGGGTCCGTAAAAAAAATCAGTCCGTACTCGGATGACATCTGAGAAAAATGGATCCCACTCTGATCAAACTATGATCAGAGTCTGATTAGCATAACTGGACCGATTTTCTCAGATGGAAAAACATACAGTCGTGTGACCCTAGCCTAAGGGTAAGGTTGGGTTCAAATGTCTGTATTGAAAATCGAGCCAGTTGTGTCCTGTCCACAAATGCAGCGTGACTGGATCCGTGTAGAGCTCCACGTACTTGACCTCATTGTCGACAGTTGCAAGACCTACTTTTATATTCCATGCATTATTCTGGTCCTTAAAGTGAACCAAATAGTGCAGGCTGCAATTTATTATTTACTCACAGACCACTGGGCTGCGTGGAAAATCGGAAATTTGCGCAGTTATGGGTCCATGTGATCTCCGTGTGCAATCCATGGCGTACACAAGGACAGCACACAGAGTGATTATACGAACAAGCCCTAACATCGTTATATGTGTAATGATGATATAGGAATTGGACTTTTATACAACAACACTTTCAGAATGAACAAATCCAATCAACTTAAGCTAAAACATCACCAGACATGTGAACACAAGCACAATTTCAACTCTTTCTTGTTGGGTGCTGCTGATTTTCCAGAATCCCAAGATTCAAACATTCTTGCTAATCTCTTGATTCCACATGTGAACGGAGACATTTTTGACATATTCTGTTTGTTTTTTTGCTTATTCCTTTTGTGTTAAAGTTCAGAGGTAGCCAACGTGTTGACATGTGGTGGTCTTGGATTTAGTGCAGAACTTGTTACCTCCAGTTGTGTTTACTTTGGCAAGGTTTACAGGTCTAGCAAATTTAGACACTTCTCTTATCCTTTCAATGTCCTGCACATTTCTCAAAAGTTATATAGAGGCATCTTACCACCACCAAGTGGTCACATTGAGATAGCAAGACTCTAGTGGAAAAAAACTGTGAAATATTGTGATTGCTATATGTTATTACGTCATTGTCTTTTTCTTAGTTATCTAAGAGGAAAAGCAAAATGTATGGCCATTAAGTGCATTCAAAATGCAAATCATGTAATAGTAGCTGCCATATGTGGCACAAATCATGGTAACCAAAAGTCAGACTGCTCATTCCAAAACCACCTACCCCTACCGGTTGTTGGAAGGTTGATAAATGGGCTTGCATAGAAAACTGCTGACAAGTTGTTAGGAATCTGGTTATTGGGTAATGAATCTGATGCACAAAAATGTTATCTTGTATTATTTTTAAAACCATGTTCTCAAAATCTTGTATGTATTGATCCTCTGTTGTCTCATAGGGAGAAGAGGTCTTGTTACTCCTAAAAAAAAAATCTACTATAGGTTGTTTTGGGCAAAAGACCATTTTTCTGTGCAGTAGCAATGATACATGAGGCACTGTCAGTGTTGAACGCCTTGTTTAGACGCCAGATTTCACTTTATTAACATATTGCAAAGAGTTTCTCACATCTTGCCACATTTATTATATTTTCTTTTTTTACTATTCATGGTATTTGAATGTTATTGTTTGTACTCTTTTGTTGTAAATATTTGAAATAATTTTGTTGTTATATTTTTATAGTTTACAGCATTATATTATCATTTTAATACGATAAAAAATTGTCATTTGGAATGTCATGTAATAAAATGTAGTTTTAACCCTTCTTGTTATTATACTTTTTTTTTTAATAAAATCTCATTTCATGACAGCCTGCCTCTGTTTCTATGCCCTTTTTCACTTTTAAATTAAAGGGATCCTGTCACCATGAAAATCCAATCTGCTGGCTACAGTTTATAAACCCAGGGGAGCCGAGTGGATTGATAGTTTTGTGAGAAAAGACTCAATGTAACCTGTATTTTTATCATTTAATCTTTTCCTGGGATTTTCAGTCTAGTGGGCAGTTATTATGTCTGTAAAGAGGCCACAAGATCAAAATGGTATGTCGGACAGACTTGGCACAAGCCACTCTGTCTGGCAGGATCCAGAGAAGTCCCAATACCCTTTTACCCCTATGTAGGGATCTGGATTTACAACAGGATCCAGTGGAATGCTACCATGGAAGGGCTGCCATCCAGAGTTAGGGTCAAGCCGAGAAGTCTCGTCAAGGAGAAAATCAGGAGGCAAGCCGGTAGTAGTTAGATTCAGAACACAGGCACGATAAAACAGATGAAAAGAGCCAAGTTAGGGCAAGGTCAGAGCCCATCTCACTATCTGAACACAATTTAGCTAATATCTGGCAGCTAGTGTCAGTCTGCTGGGATCCTTATGGAAGGGAGCGTGCCCACGGCTCCCAGCAGAGAGCCAATTACCTACCGGCTCACTGCAGCAACAAAAGTGACTAACAAAGGGGAAACTATTGCCACCTAATGACCACTGCAGGGGTTGTAGCAGCATGTTCAGACACTGATGTGACAGCAGTTCTATCAGTGCTGACAGCTATCTCTGTGTGCTATGTCTGTGCTCCCCAGTTACTTTATCGTGACTGCAATACATTACACAGGAAGAGAATGACCTGGACCCTAAGGCCATGTTCACTTGTTGCGAATTTTACCGTGGATCCCCAGCGTTTTTGATGCTGCGGATCTGCAGCAGTTTCCCATGCGATTTACAGTACCATGTAAACCTATGGAAAACCCAATCCACTGTGCACATGCTGCGGAAAAAAACGTGCGGAAAAGCAGCGTTGTTTTTTCCACAGCATGTCAATTCTTTGTGCGGATCTGCAGAGTTTCTGCACCCATTGACTTGCATTGAGTCGGGCACATCCGCAGCAAAACAGCAGCTGTAAAAAAGATCTGCGGTTTAGCTGCAGATGAAACGCTGCAGATTGGGTGGAGGGAGAGTGTGGGCAGAGTGTGAGCGGTGACTGTGTATATGTGTGTGCGGGCAGGATCGGCGGGCTGTCAGTGGGTCTGCCGGTGCATCTGCAGGGCTGTCGGGGGTCTGTGCGGGGCTGCCAGTGTATCTGCGGGGCTGTCGGGGGTCTGTGTGGGGCTGCCGGTGCGTCTGCGGAGCTGTTGGGGGTCTATGCGGGGGTTTGCTCGGGGCTGTCGGGGGTCTGTGCGGGGCTGTTGGTGGTTTGTCGGGGGTCTGTGCGGGACTGCCGGGGGTCTGCTGGGGCTGTCGGGGGTCTGTGCGGGGCTGTCGGGGGTTTGCAGGGGCTGTCGGGGGGTCTGCAGGAGCTGTCGGGGGGTCTGTGTGGGGCTGCCGGGGTTGTCGGGGGTCTGCCAGGGGTCTGTGCGGGGCTGTCGGGGGTCTGTGCGGGGCTGCCGGGAGTCTGTGCGGGGCTGTCGGGGGTCTGCGGGCTGTCCAGGGATCTGCGGGGCTGTGCGGGGGGGTCTTTGGGTGTGTGTGTGCATGCAGGCATCGGCCGATGGGACTGCAAGTCCCATCGGGCTATGCCTGTTACAGTGACAGTGATTGACACATTAGCCAATGATGGAACAGTAGTAGTCCCATCATCTGGCTAATGTGTTGAATGTAAAAAAATAAAAAGATACACACATACAGTACATACAACATATAACAAGTACATACAACATACAGTACATACAACATACAACATATGACATACTGTACATACAAAATACAACAGAACAAAAAACATACAGCAGTACACACAACATATGACATACAGTACATACAACATTATTATTATTATTTATTTATATAGCACCATTAATTCCATGGTGCTGTACATGAGAAAGGGGTTACATACTGGGTTATCGATATCATTTACAGTAAACAGGTTTACAGTGACACACTGGTACAGAGGGGAGAGAGGACCCTGTCCTTGCGGACTTACATTCTATGGGATAGTGGGGAAGAGACAGAAGGTAGGGGTGTAATATATTATATGTAATACATATAACAAGTACATACAACATACAGTACATACAACATATGACATACAGTACATACAACAAACAACTGTACATACAACATACAACAGTACATACAACATACAACAGTACATACAACATATGACATACAGTACATACAACATACAACAGTACATACAACATACATTACATACAACATACAACAGAACAAAAAACATACAGCAGTACACACAACATATGACATACAGTACATACAACATTATTATTATTATTATTATTATTATTATTTATTTATATAGCACCATTAATTCCATGGTTCTGTACTGTACATGAGAAAGGGGTTACATACAGGGTTATAGATATCATTTACAGTAAACAGTTTTACAGTGACACACTGGTACAGAGGGGAGAGAGGACCCTGTCCTTGCGGACTTACATTCTATGGGATAGTGGGGAAGAGACAGAAGGTAGGGGTGTAATATATTATATGTAATACATATAACAAGTACATACAACATACAGTACATACAACATATGACATACAGTACATACAACATACAACAGTACATAAAACATGACATACAGTACATACAACATATGACATACAGTACATACAACATACAACAGAACATACAACAGAACATACAACAGAACATACAACAGAACATACAACATATGACATACAGTACATACAACAGAACATACAACATACAGTACATACATATAGACATACAGTACATACAACATACAGTACATACATATAGTACATACAACATACAGTACATACATATAGTACATACAACATACAGTAGATACAACATACAGTACATATAGACATACAGTACATACATATAGGCATACAGTACATACAACATAGAGTACATACTCACCATCACCTTGATCCCCGAAGCCATTGCTCACCTGTAAAAAAATATTAAAATAATAAACAATATACTCCCTGTGTCCGCAGATATCCAATTAATATGATTGTCCAACGATGATCTCCCGTGGAGCGCTGCCACATCAGCTGATGTGACCGCTCTCCAGGGGCTCCAGCAATACAATGACGGAAGGTATCCTTCCGCAATGTATTCCTCTGCCGCTGTGAGAAATAGTCCCTATTCTCACTTGTGGCACTGCTGTGTAGGAAAATTCCCACGCAGCTTTGCCATAAAGTGAGACCCTGAACTCAAGTAACCTCTTCAGTGATGCACTGCAGGAGCCATTGTCTCCTGTCAGTGTGTCACTGGAGGCCTATAGAGTGGTGACATCACCTGATGTCACACTTCTATAGGGGAGATCATTGTGGGACACTCATTATTAATTGGACTACGGCGGAAAGTGAGTATACGGTTGGTTTATTATTTTTAATTTTTTGCAGGCGATCGAGAATGGTAAGTATGGTGAAATTAAGAATATTAAAATACTTTTTTCTAGCTGTGTCTTTTTTTAATTTAACTCTTTCACTACTATAGGATTAGTAATGGATAGGCGTCTATGTATGTGTGTACCCCTGACAGCCACGGCAGACTCCCGACAGCCCCGCACAGACCCCCGGCAGCCCCGCACAGACCCCCGCAGACCCACTGACAGCCCGCAGACCCCGCACGCACACATACACGCACACAGTCACCGCCCACACACTTCCTTCCTCCCGATCTGCAGCGTTTCACCCACAGCTAAACCGCAGATCTTTTTTACATCTGCGGTTTTGCCCAACTCAATGCAAGTCAATGGGTGCAGAAACGCTGCAGATCCGCACAAAGAATTGACAAGCTGCGGAAAAAACAATGCTGCGATTCCGCGCAGTTTTTTCCGCACCATGTGCACAGCGGATTGGGTTTTCCATAGGTTTACATTGTACTGTAAATGCATGGAAAACAGCTGCAGATCCGCAGCTTCAAAAACGCTGCGGATCCGCGGTAAAATCCGCACCGTGTGCACATACCCTTACAGATTTTTTTCCTAAACTTGTCTGTCCTATTTTAGCTTAAATTTGTCAGTAGGTTTTGGTATCCCATCTCAGAGCAGGATGACGTGGTGGCAGAGACCCTGATTCCAGCAATATATTATTTACTTTTCTGCTTGCTGCAATTTTGATAAAGTCACTGTTTTATCTGCTGCAGATCTATCAATTCTTTGAATGCTGATATTTATAGAACCCCGCCCACGTCACTGATTGGCAGCTTTCTGTGTACAATGTGCATAGGCAGAAACCTACCAATCAGTGGTGGGTGTGAGGTTATACAGAACTCATGAATATGAAGGACTATATGGTAGCAGGTTTACAAGTTCTCTAAGGGTACCATCTCACAGTGGCACTTTTGTCGCTACGACGGTACGATCTGTGACGTTCCAGCGATATCCATATGATATCGCTGTGTCTGACACGCAGCAGCGATCAGGGACCCTGCTGAGAATCGTACGTCGTAGCAGATCGTTTGGAACTTTCTTTCGTCGCTGGATCTCCCGCTGTCATCGTTGGATCGGTGTGTGTGACACCGATCCAGCGATGCGTTCGCTTGTAACCAGGGTAAACATCGGGTTACTAAATGCAGGGCCGCGCTTAGTAACCCGATGTTTACCCTGGTTACCGTCGTAAATGTAAAAAAACCCAAACAGTACATACTCACATTCCGGTGTCCGTCAGGTCCCTTGCCGTCTGCTTCCCGCACTGACTGACTCCCGGCCGTAAAGTGAAAGCAGAGCACAGCGGTGACGTCACCGCTGTGCTCTGCTTTCACTTTACGGCCGGGAGTCAGTCAGTGCGGGAAGCAGACGGCAAGGGACCTGACGGACACCGGAATGTGAGTATGTACTGTTTGGTTTTTTTTACATTTACGACGGTAACCAGGGTAAACATCGGGTTACTAAGCGCGGCCCTGCGCTTAGTAACCCGATGTTTACCCTGGTTACCCGGGGACCTCGGCATCGTTGGTCGCTGGAGAGAGCTGTCTGTGTGACAGCTCCCCAGCGACCACACAACGACTTACCAACGATCACGGCCAGGTCGTATCGCTGGTCGTGATCGTTGGTAAATCGTTTTGTGAGACGGTACCCTAAGGATCTGCTGATAAAACAGTGATTTTATCAAAACTAGAGCGAGTAGCCCAGCATGTGATACTGATCACTGGAATCAAGGTCTCTGTTTCTTTTTCAGGATGCTCTCAAGATTATGTGGATAAAACTGCTGATAAATTCCCTTTAAGAAAGGATTAAGAGCTGCAGAAAATTATACCTTTTATGTGCTAAGGTACCATTAAACAGATACTTCCAAAAATATTCAGTACCTATACCTTATGTGTGTTTGGAACCTATGAAAAACAGTAAACATTCACCAAATAAAAACATAACACATAAATCATCTATAAAGAAACAAAAGGGAAGAGGCTCCTGCTTGGCACACCTTATGGTCCAAAATCGATGATAAGAAAATGGTGGGTTGGTGAAGACACAAATATTAGTGTTGGTCCTCATTCCTAAAGGTTGGGAGTCCTAGAGGTGGAAGAGTAAAACTTAAAAGCCTGTGGGAAATGAAGACATCTATTAGACTGCTAGCTAGAATTAGCTTGTGGCCTGCAAGATGTCTGGTGAGGTTCTGTACTGAAACCTTCCTTGAACTTGCCGGATAACCTCTTTGGAAGAACTGGCCTTCACAGGTAGGATACTTGTTGGAGACTTCCTAAAGTAAATTATTACATACATTATTTATTAATTAATTCTACACACTTAAACATATCATTCTTTTTTATTTACCGTAAGTTGTAGATTTTTAGTTCTATTTTGCCAATATAATTATGCGGTAAGCCATCTTGCCTGAGTCGTTCCCCTTTAACGGTAGTACAAGAAATGAATAGATTTGCTTTAGAGTAGTCATATGCACCACTGGAAACAGTAATCTGAGTATGGTTCAGATACTTAAATGGGGGAGTATTGTAGCCGTGTTCTGTGACCTGTGCAGAGGTCACTTTACAGGACGGTGATGGAGGTGAGCTGTAACTATGGCATATTGAAAATGGTGGATCTTTTATCTGCTTTTAGTTTGATTTTTACACATAAGTTGCTGATGATGTCTTTCAGTCCCGAAGGTAGGGGAGGCAGTGGGTTTTTTGGTCCATATGCTCTTCCAATGATAAGTCATATTGAAATAACCAGTTAATCAAATGTTTTCTGTGCAAGCTTAGGATACATTGACCAAGATTTATTGATGGAGCCCCTGGTCATTTTATGGACAACTAATATGTGATGGTTTTTTTTGGTCTTTATATGGTACAACCTTCCTATAAAAAAACAAAAGCAGTATGAAATTATGTAAGAAAATGTTTCAATAGTTTCTGATAAGACTCCATGGTATTGCTGATAGGTAAAGAATGATTCCTAGCCCTGTTATTATTTAGTTTTTGTGCAATAACATTGGAAACTTGGGATCGCAGTTAGATCAGTACCAGATGACATTGCTCTTGTATGAACTGAATCATAAAAATCTTTCATGTAGCATTTTACTCCCTGTTTCTGTATAAAATGAGTCATGAAAATACGGTAACCCCTTATCACAACCTGATTTGTTTCCAGTTCCAGGAGCTGTTCAAATCCCACTACAGGTAGGGCCTGAGCCAAACACTGACAAGATAGTGTAAGGGTATGTGCACACGTTCAGGATTTCTTGCAGAAATTTCCTGAAG
Source organism: Ranitomeya variabilis (assembly GCF_051348905.1). Lineage (NCBI taxonomy): Eukaryota > Metazoa > Chordata > Amphibia > Anura > Dendrobatidae > Ranitomeya > Ranitomeya variabilis. The sequence goes on along the minus strand of NC_135232.1, from coordinate 817,542,255 downwards.
AAAACCGGAAATTTTCTGCAAGAAATCCGCATTTTTTTTTTTGCGTTTTTTTTCCGTTTTTTTTGCGTTTTTTTAACATTCTGCAAGCGTAATTAGCTTGCAGAATGCTAAAGTTTTCCAAGCGATCTGTAGCATCGCTTGGAAAACTGACTGACAAGTTGGTCACACTTGTCAAACATACTGTTTGACAAGTGTGACCAACTTGTTACTATAGATGCTGCTTTTGCAGCATCTATAGTAAAAGATAGAACGTTTAAAAATAATAAAAAAAATAAAAAAAATGCTTATACTCACCCGCAGACATCAGATCTCCTCACCGGCGTCCATTCCTATAGCTGATGTGTGCGCGCAGGGCCTTCCATGACGTCACGGTCACGTGAGCGGTCTCGACCAATCACAGGACAGTGACGTCATTCGGCAAGGTCCTTCTCCGCACACCAGCTACAGGAACCAGCCAGCGTGCAGCACAGAGGCGGGAACACTGCGCTGGACATCGAGGGTGAGTATAGGACTGTTTTTTATTTTATTTCTTATTTTTTGACCACTTATATGGTGCCCAGTGCGTGGAGGAGAGTTTCCTCTCCTCCACCCTGGGTACCAACCGCACATAATCTGCTTACTTCCCGCATCGTGGGCACAGCCCCGTGCGGGAAGTAAGCAGATCAATGGACCCCTAGGTGTGCGGAATCCCCGCAATTCCGCATTTTTAATGAACATGTTGCTTTTTTTTCCGCTATGCGATTTTTTCGCGGAAAAAATCGCAACATTTGCACAAAAAATGCGGAATACCTTGTAAATAATAGGAGGCATATGTTAGCGTTTTTTTCGCGTTTTTATCACGTTTTTATAGCGAAAAAACGCGAAAAAAACGCTAAAAATCCTGAACGTGTGCACATGGCCTTATACACAAGTAATGCAATCATAGGATCTCATGTTCAAGTGCTTTTAGGAGAATAATAAATATGGTAAGAAAATGTTTTGAAGTTTTTGAAAAAAACGGGAAAACGTCCTCACTAATATCTCATTTTTAGCATAAAAAAAATTGTTTAATCTGGAAAAAATAAACCTTCTTTAAAAAGTCAAATTTTTGGTATCACACAGTGTCCGTAATGATGCTTATTATAAAAGTATATAATTGTTTATCCCTCACAGAGAATGCTGCAAAAAAATGGAAAAATCCACACGAGAATTGTCACTTTTGTTCATCCAGCCTCACATATAATGAAATAACAGGTCATCAAATACTTGTATATATCCCCAAATGGTACAAATACATATTACAGCTGGTTATAGCTAGAGATTAGAAAACTTGTTCAGAAAACGTTTGCCAATCTCAAATTTGGCACAAACGTAGTACATTTGGATTCATGTTTGGTTTCCAGAGCATTTTTCCTCAAAGTCAGCAAAATTCGGTCACAGTTCGGTAAATGATCGCGTTTCCACTAATGTTTTCACTTTGTCTAGCATAGTGGTGCTGTATGATGAGCGGGCGGGGAAGAGAGGACGTGTTTTATGAGGGGGAGGGGTTGTGTTTACTAAAAGTGTGTACATTCTGGCAGCCAATCAGGGTGCAGAAACCATCCACTATATCATGACACAAGGACTTTTGTGATGGGCTGCCGAAGTCACATGTCCCTGGCCATATTAAAAGCGGACATCTTGTTTTGCTGTCGCCATTTCTTCAGTGTCACAGTGCAGAGAAGACGCTCCTGTTAGTGCTGCTGCTGAAAGTTAACTTGTCCGTTAGCTAGATAGGATCCTGTCTGGTGTGAAATCGATCTTCCACCATCTAACTAGATTGTGTTAAAACTGTGTTGCAGTCTCAAGAGACACCATTTGCTAATCAAAATCATTTCCGCAAAAACTGTTTCAGTGAGAAATCAGAAGGTCAGATTTCCTCTTAAAAATCATTAGGCCTAATATAGGGTTTCAGACAGGAGACCGTATTTGCTAATCCAAATCGTTTAGGATAAAACTGTGTTGCAGTGAGGAATCAGAAGGTCACGATTCCTAATCAAAATCTTTGGGATAATACTCTAGTGCAGGCACCAGACCTCACTTCATAATATAAATCCTATATGCTAACAATGTGTTGCAGGCACCAGGCCTCATTTCATGATCCAAATTCTTTGTGATAATAGTCTGGTGCAGGCACCAGACCTCATTTCATAATAAAAATAGTTTGGGTAATACTCTGGTGCAGGCACCGGTCCTCATTTAATAATATAATTACTTTGTGCTAATAATGTGTTGCAGGCACCAGGCCTCATTTCATAACCCAAATTGTTTGGCCTAATACTCAGGTGCACGCACAAGACCTCATTTCATAATTGAAATAATTTGGGATAATACTCTGGTGCAGGCATCAGACCTCATTTCATAATCAAAATTGTTGAGATAATAGTCTGGTGCAGGCACAAGGCCTCAATTCATAATCAAAATCATTTGAGATAATACTCTAGTGCAGACACCAGACATCATTTCATAATCAAAATCATTTGGGATAATAGCCTGGTACAGGCACCAGACCTCATTTCATAATCAAAATTTTTTGGCATCATACTGTTGTGCAGGCAACAGGCCTAATTTCATAATATAAATCCTATGTGCTAACAATATGTTGCAGGCACCAGGCCTCATTTCATAATCCAAATTGTTTGGTATAATACTCTGGTGCAGGCACCAGACCTCATTTCATAATCAAAATCATTTGAGATAATAGTCTGGTGCAGGCACCAGACCTCATTTCATAATCAAAATCTTTTGGGATCATACTGTGGTGTAAGCAACAGGCCTCATTTCATAATATAAATCCTATGCGCTAACAATGTGTTACAGGCACCAGGCCGTATTTCATGATCCAAATTGTTTGGCATAATACTCTGGTGCAGGCACCAGACCTCATTTTATAATCGAAATCATTTGGAATAATAGTCTGGTGCAGGCACCAGACCTCTTTTCATAATCAAACTCGTTTGGGATAATACTGTGGTGCAGACACTAGGTCTCTCCTTTCATAATCAAAATCTTGAGTGCTAACTGGTCGTTCTAAAGACCATGCAGAAAATAAGCTTTGGACTGTTTTAATTTAACATGCTAGTTTTTGTATGGCGACATCACTGCTGTAAGGGGTAGTTACATTATTGAAACTGTGCCTGGTGACCTCACCAGGAGGCTATACAGGAGGCTGGATATACTGTCAGTGCAGCCAATGCAGCTGCATCGGGGCCTGAAGGTGGAAGGGGCCCTTGCAGGCCCCGGGACCATCAGGGACACCAGCACGCTATGGGGCCCATGAGTCAGGAGGGCCCTGTGCCATTGCGGGTGCTGGCACTGGGCCCCCCTTGCTATAAACTGAAATACTTACCTGTCCCTGTTCCTCTGCAGCTCCAGTGTCCATGACTCTCTGGTGTCTCAGGGCAGAAAGCGTGATGACTTCACTACAGTGCACCCTCTGCGCTGTGCACTGCCGAGAGTCATAAGACGCTGAGAAGCCCCGATCAATGGGACCTTTGCACTCTTCTGCACAATTTCTAAATTGCTACTAAGATGGTTAGCGCTGATGATGTCATCAGCATTACTATTCCGGTTATCTACATGCTGGAGCACACTTTTAATAATCTGCGTGAGGAGGTGGTAGTCTCAGAGGAAGGGGTGGAATTAGAGGAGGATGTGGAAGGGATAACAATTTCTCTAAGTTCCGGACAGTCGTCACACAGGCAGGTCCCATGGGAGGGTGGATTTCAGGGATCGAGGGGGGCTCATGGTATCAGACAAAGTTTTGTTTGCCAGAGGAATCAAATACTTATTTCTCACTGCAAAATGCAAATAAATGTATATAATTTATGCAAGGTGATTTTTAGGATTTTATTTTTGATATTCTATCTCAATGTTAAAATTAACCTACCCTTAAAGTTATAGACTGTTCATGTCTTTGTCAGAGGGCAAACTTACAAAATCAGCAAGGGATCAAATGCTTATTTTCCGCACTGTATATGCAAATAACGTAGCCGTTATCCCCATTATAGTGGTGCGTCAACCGTAAAACACAGGTGGCTCCTGCACATGTACTGTGCACCACCATAACTGCAATGTACAATTATGGTAGTTTCCAGTAAAGGGTTATTTGATGAAAACAAGTTATCACTGATCCACAGGTTAGGTAGGCAATAGCTTATGGATCTGTGGAATCCGACCATTGGAAACCGCATCGATCGGAAGAATTGGGAACTTTTATCCCTGACAGGACACATTTATCCCCATTTTAAAATGGAACCGCAGGCGGGATGTCTGACCGCAGCTCCATTCATCCTCTCTGGGGGCTTCCAGAAAAAGCCAACTGCAGCCCCTCAGGGAATAAAAGGATCAGTGATCGAGTCATACAAGCCACTCCATACCAGAGGTGTATCTAGGGCATCTGGCACCCGGGGCAAGAATTCAGCTTGGCGCCCCCCCCCCCCCCCCCCCCCAGAACGTATGCGATTTTCACACTTAGTCATGTACCGACGAGCTCCTCTCCCTTAAGCTCTCAATGTTCAGTCAAAAACAGAGAGAAGCAGAAGAGAAGCTCGTTGTCACAGGACCATAAGTATGAAAGTCGCATATGAGTGACGACTACTGGAACCTGCAGAGCTGAATCCTGACATTGCAGGCTTCTGAATTCTCACAACTAATGCACTGCACACTTTTAGGATTCTCTCTTGCCAGTGGACGGTCATGTCAGTACAAGCATGTAATTTGTATACTTCTGACCACATTCCGACTAGACGTGCCTGGCCTCACTCAGTTCATTTTCATTAAGTGAGGCCACACATATCTAGTCAGCACATGACCGCATGTATCTAAATCGCCAGCATGAGAGAATCCTGACAGCGTGCAGTGCGCACTGTGAGAAGTCAGAAGTCTGCAGTCACAAACAATGACTGCAGACTCAATACAAACCTGGACATCCCCTTGAATGCTCCTAACATAAATAAAAACATGAGAGTTAGCATCACAAATAACATTTACATCCAGGTACCTTATAGATGTCATCGTCTCTGGAGCCGTTCTCCTTTTCTTCATCTTGTCCAGATCCCATGACGCGTTTTCTCATCCACAGCCGTCTCTGCAGACTTCCATCTTCTCTGCTCTTTTGCAGAAAGTCTCCACATGATGCCCTTAAAGATAGAAGTGTCATTATAATGCTCCTGAATAAAAAATTGCCCCTTACTATTATTGTCTGCACGAAATATGACCCCCACACTGTCCTACTTATGGTACATGCTCTTCACACTGACCTCTCTTTTCCATACCGGCCCCCTCTTCACACTGTCCTCTCACACTGTGTCCCCCCTATAGGGCCCAGTATTTATACTGTACTCTCTCATCACACTCCCCCTCTATGGTATACTGTCCCCTCCTGGATGTGCCCTTACACTGTCCCTCCATGCTACGCATGCACATATCCCAACACCCTCACTCCCCGTACTCTGTCCACATACGTTTTTCACATCGCTACTCACACTGTGTCTCAGAAACGACCATTAATCCACTAAGATAATGTTTATTGAATAAGTTACAATAATAAAAAACAATAGTAAGGGGAAATTCATAGGTTTTGTCAAAAAAGACGCTGTATACAGATGAAGTTAATTTATATGAGTAGCACAATAAAAAAAAGTTCATAAAAAAGCCCTTTACTAAAGTGCTAATTGGAAACAATATTCTCAAACAATAAAAATAGGGGAATAGTGAAAAATTAAAAAAATGATTGATAAAAAGAGTAATTGAGCATATCCAAACATGGATAGCTTACTATTATCTCAAGTGAAAAAGTGCTAAAGTGTAGTAATAAGTAAAGTGCAACATGTACAATGTTCTACCATACAGCAATTTAACACGTAGTATAACATAAATGGAAGACACTGGGTCTAAGAAAATCGTGGCAGAAGTTCAATACTGATATTAATAGGTATAACTTACAGCGTATAGTGTGAGACCCAGGGCTCCAAGACAGGGTGGACGCTGTCTTGGAGCCCTGGGTCTCACACTATAGGCTGTAAGTTATACCTATTAATATCAGTATTGAACTTCTGCCACGATTTTCTTAGACCCAGTGTCTTCCATTTATGTTATACTACGTGTTAAATTGCTGTATGGTAGAACATTGTACATGTTGCACTTTACTTATTACTACACTTTAGCACTTTTTCACTTGAGATAATAGTAAGCTATCCATGTTTGGATATGCTCAATTACTCTTTTTATCAATCATTTTTTTAATTTTTCACTATTCCCCAATTTTTATTTTTATTTTTATTGTTTGAGAATATTGTTTCCAATTAGCACTTTAGTAAAGGGCTTTTTTATGAACTTTTTTTTATTGTGCTACTCATATAAATTAACTTCATCTGTATACAGTATCTTTTTTGACAAAACCTATGAATTTCCCCTTACTATTGTTTTTTATTATTGTAACTTATTCAATAAACATTATCTTAGTGGATTGATGGTCGTTTCTGGTGCTCTTCTTTCGGTTGTTTTAATCTGTTCGACTATCCACGTTCTCACTGATTGGTCCAGGCTCACGGGCACTGTATTTGTGAAGTACACACAATTACTAAAGTGAGCAATTTCTTTTGCAATTGTTTGTCTCATACTGTGTCTGCATACATTCCCCCGTTTGCTCCCCAAACTGTCTGCACCCATCCCCCATACTGTTTCCTCATACATGCCCCCATCTCCCCCTTTGTTCTTCATTTTGTGTCCTCAGATCTCCCCCACACATTAAATCCCCCCATCCCCATGACAAATCTCCCCCCACACACATTCAATCCCCCATCTCCACTCCAATTTTCCCCACACACAATAAATACCCCCATCTCCACTCACATTAAATCGCCCCCCCCACAATAAATCCCCCATCTCCACTCACATTAAATCTCCCCCCACAATAAATCCCCCCATCTCCACTCACATTAAATCTCCCCCCACAATAAATCTCCCATCTCCACTCACATTAAATCCCCCCCCACAATAAATCCCCCCATCTCCACTCATATTAAATATCCCCCATCCAATAATATATCCCACCATCCCCCCACAATATATGCCCCCCATCCCCACTCAAATTAAATCCCCCAATATATCCCCTCCATCCCCACTCACATTAAATCCCCCCACAATATATCCCCCCCTTCCCACTCACATTAAATCCCCCCCTGAACTTCGGTGTCTTCAGCTCCACTGGAGCACTTACCACCGATCTGCATCTCCTGCTCTGCCTCTGCTCTGCCGCGCAGGTGAGTGACGTCAGCAGCGTGATCACATGACCTGATCACGCTGCTGGCGTCGCTCTGACCCGGCAGTCAGAGCTTCAATTGTACTCGCATCTCAGATATGAGTACAATTGAACACTGGGAGCCGACGCGCTGCAGCTTCTCTGTGCCGGCTGTCAGCTTGACAGTCGGCACAGAGAACAGCTGACTCCCAGTGCGGGGGGCGGCAGAATGCAGCCGCCGGGGGAGACACTGCGGACCGCTGCTTTAGGCGGCTCGACTGCGCCCCCCTGCCGGCTGCGCCTGGGGCACATGCCCCGGCTGCCCCCCCCCTAGATACGCCACTGCTCCATACTAATGGAGATAAAAGTTCACATTCTGCAGATCAGTGCAGGTCCCAGCAGTCAGACCCCCACCAATTTATAGCTTATCACTTATCCTTTGGCCATGTCCACACAATCAGTATTTAGTCAGTATTTTACATCTGTATTTGTAAAGAAAAACCAGGAGCGGAACAATCAGAGGAAAAGTATTATAGAGACATGTCTCCACTTCTACATTTATCGCCCACTGCTGATTTTGGATTACAAATACTTAGACAAAATTCTGACCAAAAACTGAATGCCTGTGGAGCACCCCCAGACGCAGGGCCGCGGGGTACTCGGTACCGGGCCTCTCTGTCTCGGTTCTGGGGTTGTCACGGTGGCTAGACCCGGTCCGTGACCCTGCTAAGGGGCGTCCAATGAAAGTTTGTAGGTGGTGCGTGGTGCAGGTCGCAATGAATAACGAGGACACAGGGTTGCAGTCTCTTTATCTCTTTACTGAAGGCTTCAAGATCCTCAGTCCAGAGTACTGTTAACAGGGCTATCTGAGACCGGCCGGTCCGATGGCACCTCCAGAGTTCCCTTTGCAGGTGGAAATCTGTGCCTACCTTCTAGCGCCTGTGTGTTGTAGTACTTCCCTGCTGAGCACCATGGGATAGTCCTCACAACTGTTGTGTCTGCTTCTGATGTTCTTTCCCACAACTTATGTCTGTTCTGATGTTCTTCTCCGTCCCCCAGATGATATGGATAGGACGCACCCGTATGACGGGTAGGCCTAGAGTTCTTCCGGGACCCTAGTGACGCCCCTCTCCCACAGTTGCCCCCTATGTCTGCTTAGGTGATTTAGGTGAGACAGACAACCTATAATTAACTGTCCTGCCGTTTGTTTGAAGTATTGCTTGGAGCCAGATACTTCCTCGGCGTTCCGGCCACCGGCTACGCCCCTCAGTAGGATGTTGCCTCGATCTTACAGCACGACTCCTACTGGTGTTATCTCCTGTTTGCTTTGATCTCGTTTCTCACTCTCCACAATAAACCTCGCTTCTTGTCCTTTCTTGAGATACCGCCGTGATGTAGTGCAGGCGCAGTTCCTTAACGTTCTGTCCTTTTTGCTAGGCCTCTGTCAGGATCCCACCCCTGACAGGGACCCCCCTGAATCTTCCCCTGCAACACCCTCTGCCACAGGATGTTGCCTGGTTCCAACCCAGTCAGCTTCTTACTAACTTTCTATCTAACCCCCAGTTTTACCAGATTGTGAGGAGTGGCCTAATACATAGCGTCCTTAGCTCCCCCTGGAGGCCAGACTATGAAGTGTATTGGTGGCTGTGATACCTGGTCAGGTGAACTCCTTCAGTGCGATCAGACGTACCATCACTCCCCTTAGCGGCGGAGCATCAGTACTGCAACGACCAGGACTCTGGGGCGCTGCACGTGAATATGGCCTTAGGATAGGTGATTATTTGTTTTCACCGTAGAACCACTGTAAGTGCATATTTGCAGCTGTGTAATAGTCACAGGACAAGGAGGGGTTAACCATGCGAAGTATTTAAACTCTATTGGAAATCAAGAATCTTCTTATTAATATAAGAGTGAACAAGTGACCTCCATGCACAACAAAATCCACTATATTAAGACCAATAATATCACATACAAAAGAACTAATACCACCACTCCATGACCAGACCACATATTACCACCACATAGTGACCGAATAATACCACATACATGGGTCAAATAGTGCCACACCACAACCAGACCACATATTCCCACAATGAATTAGGATGAAGTATGCACATTGTGCCCATTGTTTTAATTGTTTAAATTGTTTTTAGGTTGGTTTTATTCATATTAGGGCAGCCATATTTTATTTTTATTTTTTTAGTGCAGCCATAATTTGCATTTTTAATTATGTGGGCGTTCTTAAAAATTGCTTCTTAACATTTATTTTCTGCTCTTCCTTTATATACCTCCCCTATCCTACTCTATGTATAACTGCCACCTGAAGAAGACAGAACTATTCTGTTGAAACGCGGTGTGGAAATATTAAATGAAGACTTTTTAATACCAGCTGAACTGTTTCGCTTGCGCTCTATATGACTGGTCCATTTTTACTTCATCCTGTCTTATCCTCTTCTGAGGCATCCGGCCGGAGCTGCAGCGTGCTACCTGCACTAAAAAACTCCCATCGCCAGCTTGGCGCTCCTGTGAAGCCACCTATTTTGACTCTGTTCACTATTAGTTTAATTAAACACAGCTGGCCTCCAGTGAAAGAGTAGAACCATCTCAAGTAGGATCACAAGGAAATGGACAGCATGTGACTTAAATAAGGATCTGAATACTTGTGACCATGTGAGAATTCAGATTTTCTTTTTCAATAAATTTGCAAGAATTTCTACATTTCTGTTTTTTTCAGTCAAGATGGGGTGCAGAGTGTACATTAATGAGAAAAAAATTGAACTTTTTTGAATTTGCCAAATGGCTGCAATGAAACAAAGACTGAAAAATTTAAAGGGGTCTGAATACTTTCCATACCCACTGTAATACAATGATCACTAGTGACATTATACACGGGAGATCTGTATATAGTGTACAAATAATACAGTGATCACCAGTGGCATTATACACAGGAGCTCTGTATATAGTGTATAGTGTACAGATAATACAGTGATCACCAGTGACATTATACACAGGAGCTCTGTACAGTATACAGTATATAGAGTAAGTGTACAAGTAACATACTGACTCACCAGTGACATCTGTAGTTGAAGTCTTTCATCTTCATCCAGTGCAGTCTGCCATCACTTCTTCCAGCCAGGACATGTCTCTGCAGAAAATAATACAGCTATCTATAGCTGATCTCTTCCAGAGCACATTCCCCACTTTTTTCCCCCGACTTTTACACTTCAGATGAAGAAAAAAAAGAGACATAGTGCCGCCCTGCACAGTAACAAAACCCCCCTTTTGTTCTCCCCTTTGGAAAACATTATCCTGAAAAGTTAATTAAATTACAGCAGTAATATTGTCCACTGATTGGCCCTTACAGTAATTATGTCCCCACTTGCCAACATAAACCAATAATGTATGCTCCTCATCCCTTTATTTAATAAGGTGCTAGATTCTGGCCCCTTTATTTAATGTCCCCATCCTGGACCCCAATGTCCACTTTAATAAAATCCCCATCCTGGGCCCCTTTCAGTAATAATGTCCCCATCCTGGGCCTCTATGTCAGCCCCTATGGCCACTACCTTGGCCAACCACAGGGGGAATTCTTCTCACCTTCCTGCGCTCCCTGGCGTCCTCTTGTGGCTTCATATTCAGCATGGTCATTAAAATGGCCACCGACTGCAGCTGTGACAGGGATCTCTGCTGTGTGACAGGCTGCACACTGATGTCACATAGAGGTAACATTGAAAGGCCGCTGGCCTATCAATGGCTGCAGCAGTCATTGTGCAGCCTCTGGTAGGCTGGCAGCCATTTAACGTAACTCCTATGTAAGGTCGATGCATAGACTGTCACAAAGCAGAGCACTCTGTCACAACTGCAGCCGGAGTTCATCTTGACATGCGTCGTCGCCGCGACCGGCTCTAGGTATTTGTGGGCCTCTAGCAAAAGAGTCTCAGTGGGCTCCTTTGACACATACCACGATTCATGATGCACAGATAAGAAATGCAGGTATAGTACAATATATGGGCATCACATACAGTGCCTTACGAAAGTATTCGGCCCCCTGGAACTTTTCAACCATTTCCCACATATCATGCTTCAAACATAAAGATACCAAATGTAAATTTTTGGTGAAGAATCAACAGCAAGTGGAACACAATTGTGAAGTTGAACGAAATTTATTGCTTATTTTAAATTTTTGTGGAACTTCAAAAACTGAAAAGTGGGGCGTGCAATATTATTCTGCCCCTTTAACTTAATACTTTGTTGCGCCTCCTTTTGCTGCGATTATAGCTGCAAGTCGCTTGGGGTATGTCTCTATCAGTTTTGTACATAGAGAGACTGAAATTCTTGCCCATTCTTCGTTGACAAACAGCTCGAGCTCATCGAGGTTTGATGGAGATCGTTTGTGAACAGCAGTTTTCAGCTCTTTCCAGTTTCTCGATTGGATTGAGGTCTGGACTGTGACTTGGCCATTCTAAAACCTGGATAAGTTTATTTGTGAAACATTCCATTGTAGATTATGCTTTATGTTTGGGATCATTGTCTTGTTGGAAGATAAATCTCCGTCCCAGTCTCAGCTCTTTTGCAGACTCCAACAGGTTTTCTTCAAGAATGGTCCTGTAGTTGGCTCCATCTATCTTCCCATCAATTTTAACCATCTTCCCTGTCCCTGCTGAAGAAAAAAAAGCAGGCCCAAACCATGATGGTGCCACCACCATATGTAACAGTGGGGATGGTGTGTTCAGGGTGATGAGCTGTGTTGCCTTTACTCCAAACATATCGTTTGGCATTGTTGCCAAAAAGTTCGATTTTGGTTTCATCTAACCAGAGCACCTTCTTCCACATGTTTGGTGTGTCTCCCAGGTGGCTTGTTGTAAACTTTAAACAACACTTTTTAAGGATATTGTTACAGATCTGCAACACAGGACTAAGGTAGAAGGGGGAAAACTGACCCTGCACTATGACTAGGCTGAAACCCTACAATGGAGTGGGCGACCCATTCCTTGCGAATAGACCCACCGACGATCCTAGGTTAATCTCAAGCGAAGACCTATAGATAAGGGGAAGGGGTTCCCTAAAAGAACTAAGGACTGGGTACAAAAACAGGTCACCTCCTAGTAGAAAACACAGAGAAGGCTGCAGAAACCAAAAGAAAGCAGAAACTGAGGCTAGCAGAACCAGAGGTAGCAGCACTGCACAAATAGCACACACAGAACACAAAGAAAAGCACCAAGCTATAGCTCAAGCAGATTAACACTGTTGTCCAGCAATGAATGGGAGGCAGGTGCTGGTTAATAAAGAGTGATACAAACACCTGACCCAAGACAAACCCAGCACCAGAGGAAGAAGACCAGACCAGCCAGAACTCCACAAGAAAATGGTGGATAGTAGCAAACTAAACAGATTCTAACAGTACCTCCCCTTTAACTAGGATCCCCCGGATCCTCTAGGTCGGGCCTTATTCGGAAATCTCCTGTGAAAAGCCTTAATTAACCTTGAGGCTGAGATGTCCACAGCTTTCACCCAGGAATTGTCCTCGGGACCGAAACCCTTCCAGGACACAAGATACTGTAACCCCCCTCTATGCCACCTGGAATCAAGAATGTGTGAAATCTCAAACCCGCAGTCCTCATCAATTGGAGGAGCAGATGGCATAGCCACCTTATCTGGCGTGTCAACCTTCTTCAGCAAAGATACATGAAAAACTGAATTAATTTTCCAGGACAAAGGAATGTCTAATCTCACCGCTGCTGAGTTGACAATGTGAACCACTTTGAAAGGTCCTACAAACTTCGGCCCCAACTTTTTAGAAGGGATCTTCAAATGCAGATTCCTAGAGGACAACCAAACCATGTCCCCAACAACAAACCTCACCTCCATTCTTTTCTTGTCCAAAAGTTTCTTAGACCTCCTATTAATTAGCCTGTTCAAGATTATGGCGCACACTGGTCCAAACCCTTTCCAAATTTCCAGAAAAACCATCCTCCTCAGGCACCGCCGCCCCGATCCAAGAAAAAGGACCGAAAGATGGTTTCTTCCCAGTACAACAAAAGAAAGGAAAACACCCTGCCAAAGAAGACGTATGATTATTGAGAGCAAACTCAGCTAATGATAGATATTCCAACCACATCTCCTGATTGTCCGCTACAAAACATCTCAAAAACTGCTCAACGTCCTGGTTCTTCCTCTCGGTCTGTTCATTGGACTGCGGATGATAGCCCGACGAAAATGACAAATGAACCTTAAGTCTGTCACAAAAGGCACGCCAAAAGCAAGCCACAAACTGTGGTCCCCTATCGGAGACAATGTCTGTGGGAACACCATGGAGTCTGACAATCTCTTTCACAAATGCCCTGGCAAGTGTCTTAGCACAGGGTAATTTATTGAACGGGACCAGATGACACATCTTACTAAACCGGTCCACAACGACACAGATAACAGAAAAACCCTCAGAGACCGGCAGGTCAGTGATAAAATCCATTGCAAGATGCGTCCATGGAGAACTAGGAACCTCTAACAGGCAAAGCAACCTGCCACCGTAGCATGAGAAGCCTTAAACCTAGCGCACACGGTACACTGATGCACCCACTTGACAATTTCTCTTAGCCACCCCGGCCACCAGAAACTCCGACTGATCAACTTTCTTGTTTTGGCAATCCCTGGATGACCCGCCAAACAAGTCTAATGACATTCCATAAACAAAGCTCTCCTCAGGGCTTTAGGCACAAATAATTTCCCATACAGAGTGTTAGTTGGTGCCGCATCCTGGGCTTTAAGAATGCTATTTTCCAACTCTGAACCTAATGCTGCCACCACCACACCTCTCTGCAGAATAAATTCATCCTTTTCAGTATTAACCGCTGGGGAGAAACTTCAAGACAAAGCACCAGCTTTAAAAATTTTTGTCCCAGGGATATATGTCACAGAGAAATGGAACCGGGCAAAAACCAATGCCCACCTACCTTGACGGGCATTCAAACGTTTAGCAGCATCCAGGTAGATCAGGTTCTTATGATCAGTAAAGACTTGTATAGGATGTCTAGCGCCCTCCAAAACATGTCGCCAATGCTCAAACGCAAGCTTAATAGCCAGCAATTCTCAGTTCCCAACATCGTAGTTGAGCTCCGCCTCTGAATTTTTTTTTAGAAAAGAAAGCACAGGGATGCACCCCATCCTCCCACTCCTGGGACAGAACAGCCCCCACTCCTACTGATGAGGCATCCACCTCTACCAGAAAGGGCTTAGGGTACCGTCACACATTGAAATTTCCATCGCTACGACGTTACGATTCGTGACGTTCTAGCGATATCGTTACGATATCGCTGTGTCTGACACGCTACTGCGATCAGACACCCTGCTGAGAATCGTACGTCGTAGCAGATCGTTTGGAACTTTCTTTCGTCGCTTGATCACCTTCTGTCATCGCTGGATCGTTGTGTGTGACAGCGATCCAGCGATGTCTTCGCTTGTAACCAGGGTAAACATCGGGTAACTAAGCGCAGGGCCGCGCTTAGTAACCCGATGTTTACCCTGGTTACAAGCGTAAACGTAAAAAAACAAACCGTACATACTCACCCGTCGGTGTCCTTCAGGTCCCTTGCCGTCTGCTTCCTGCTCTGAGTGCCGGCCTGAAAGTGAGAGCAGATCACAGCGGTGCTGCGTTCTGCTCTCACTGTACGGCTGCACTCAGAGCAGGAAGCAGACGGCAAGGGACCTGAAGGACACCGACGGGTGAGTATGTACTGTTTGTTTTTTTACGTTTACGCTGGTAACCAGGGTAAACATCGGGTTACTAAGCGCGGCCCTGCGCTTAGTTACCCGATGTTTACCCTGGTTACCCGGGGACTTCGGCATCGCTCCAGCGCCGTGATTGCAACGTGTGACCGCAGTCTACGACGCTGGAGCGATAATCATACGATCGCTGCGACGTCACGAATCGTGCCGTCGCAGCGATGAAAATTTCAATGTGTGACGGTACCCTTAGTCTCATGTGTCTGGATCAAAACAGGAGCAGAGCTAAACCTCTCCTTGAGATGCTCAAAAACCTTAACAGCCTCAGGGGACCATTGGACAGTGTTGGAACCCTTCTTAGTAAGTGAGTAAGGGATTTGGCGATAACAGAAAAATTCTTTATGAATTTTCTATAATAATTAGCAAACCCCAAAAATCTCTGAATTGACTTCAAGCATTCAGGTATAGGCCACTCCAATACAGCCTGAACCTTCACCGAGTCCATCTCAAAACCATCATTGGAAACAAAGTACCCAAAAAAACTAGTTTTCTGTACTGCAAACTCGCATTTCTCCAGTTTAGCAGAGTGTGTTTTCTCTCAGAATCTGTAGAACCTCACGGACTCTCTGCCAATGCGACTCCAGATCGGGCGAATAGATCAAAATATCATTCAAATAAACAATCACACTCCTACCGATCAATGGCCTCAGGATGTCGTTAATGAAATTTTGAAAGAACGCCAGAGCATTTGTAAGGCCGAAAGGCATAACTAGACACTCAAAATGACCTTCCGGGGTATTAAAGGCTGTTTTCCATTCATCGCCTTCTTTAACCCACAGCAAATTATATGCCCCACGGAGATCGATCTTAGAAAACCACTTGGCTCCAACTAATTGGTTAAACAAATCCAGAATTAGCAGCAAGGGGTAAGGATTGCGCGCAGTGATCTTATTAATCTCCCTGAAATCCAGACATGGTCTAAGACCCCCTTTTTTTTTGACAAAAAAAGAACCCCACTGCCGCAGGGGACTTAGAGGGGCTTATATGAACTGCAGCAAGACTAGTCTGCAGGTATTCCTTTAAGGCCTCCCTCTTGGGAATCGTCAGATTAAATAAACGACTCTTAGGGAGAGTAGCACCTGGAACGAACTCAATAGCACTATCGTAATTTCTATGAGGTGGGAGAGCTTGTGACTGCACTTCTGAAAATACTTTCCAGAATTCCTGAATAGCTTCAGGTAGCTCATTTTTTCACAACAGCAGCACCACATAGTCCTTGCTGCACTGAAAGTAAAGGGGCCGAATAATATTGCACGCCCCACTTTTCAGTTTTTGAATTTCCACAAAAATTTAAAATAACCAATAAATTTCGTTCAAATTCACAATTGTGTTCTACTTGTTATTGATTCTTGACCAAAAATTTACATTTGGTATCTTTATGTTTGAAGCATGATATGTGGGAAAAGGTTGAAAAGTTCCAGGGGGCCGAATACTTTCACAAGGCACTGTAGTCCTCCATACAGTATTATGGGGACCACATAATCCTCCATACAGTGTTATAGGCACCACATAGTCCTCTGTACAGTATTATGGGCTCCACATATTCCTCCATACAGTATTATGAGCACCACATAGTCCTCCATACAGTATTATGGGCACCACGTAGTCCTCCATACAGGGTATAATGAGCCCCATATAATGCTCCTTCATACAGCATATAATGGGTTCCGTATAATGCTCCTCCACACAGTATATAATTGGCCACATATAACGCTCATTCATACAGTATATCATGGGTCCCCATATAATGCTCCTCCATACAGTATATAATGGGCCCCATGTAATACTCCATACAGGATATCATGGGACCCACATAATGCTCCTCCATACAGTATATCATGGGTCCCCACATAATGCTCCTCCATACAGTATATAATGGGCCCCATGTAATACTCCATGGAGGATATCATGGGCCCCATATAATGCTCCTCCATACAGTGGATCATGGGCTCCATATAATGCTCCTCCATACAGTAGACCATGAGCCCCATAAAAAGCTCCTCCATACAGTAGATCATTCATAAACCCATGTAATACTACTCCATACAGTAGATCATGGACCCCATGTAATGCTCCTCCATACAGTAGATCATGGGCCCCATGTAATACTCCTCCATACAGTAGATCATGAGCCCCATGTAATGTTCCTCCATGCAGTAAATCATGGGCCCCAAATAATGCTCCTCCATACAGTAGATCATGGGCCCCATATAGTACTCCTTCATACAGAAGATCATGTGCTCCATGTAATGCTCCTCCATACAGTTGATAATGGTCCCCAACTAATGCTCCTCCATACAATAGATCATGGGCCCCATATAATGCTCCTCCATACAGAAGATCATGGACCCTATGTAATACTCCTCCATACAGTTGATCATGGGCCCCATGTAATGCTCCTCCATATAGAAGATCATGGGCTCCAAATAATGTTCCTCCATACAGTAGATCATGGGCCCCATATAATTCTCCTCCATACAGAAGATCATGGGCCTCATGTAATGCTCCTCCATACAGTTGAAAATGGGCCCCAAATAATGCTCCTCCATACAGTAGATCATGGGCCCCATGTAATGCTCCTCCATACAGTAGATCATAAGGCCCATGTAATGCTCCTCCATGCAGTAAATCATGGGCCCCAAATAATGCTCCTCCATACAGTAGATCATGGGCCCCATATAGTACTCCTCCATACAGAAGATCATGGGCTCCATGTAATGCTCCTCCATACAGTTGATAATGGGCCCCAACTAATGCTCCTCTATACAATAGATCATGGGCCCCATATAATGCTCCTCCATACAGAAGATCATGGACCCCATGTAATACTCCTCCATCCAGTTGATCATGGGCCCCATGTAATGCTCCTCCATATAGAAGATCATGGGCTCCAAATAATGTTCCTCCATACAGTAGATCATGGGCCCCATATAATACTCCTCCATACAGAAGATCATGGGCCCCATGTAATGCTCCTCCATACAGTTGATAATGGGCCCCAAATAATGCTCCTCCATACAGTAGATCATGGGCCCCATATAATGCTCCTCCATACAGAAGATCATGGACCCTGTGTAATACTCCTCCATACAGTATATCATGGGCTCCATATAATGCTCCTCCATACAGCAGATCATGGGCCCAATATAATTCTCCTCCATACAGAAGATCATGAACCCCATGTAATTCCCCTCCATGCATTAGATCATGGGCTCCATGTAATACTCCTCCATACAGTAGATCATGGGCCCCATGTAATGCTCCTCCATACAGTAGATCATGAGCCCCATGTACTGCTCATCCAAGCAATAGATCATGGGCCACATACAATGTTCTTCCATAGAGTACATTAAGGGCCCCATATAATACTCCATACACTATATCATCGGACCAATATAATGCTGCATACATAAAAATCAATCAAATACTCAACTCTCCCGTTCTCGTCTCTCCTGACTCTGCAGTACTCAGGGCAGAGAGGCTGAGCGCGATGTGATGACGTCATCATGCCCTCTGCCCTGAGATGTCATAGAGTCAGAGGGCACTGAAGACACAGCTGCTGCTGGGAATGAGGAGAGGTGAGTATGATCATGATCATGAGTACAACTCTATAGTTGAAACGCGTTGATCGTCCTCACTGGTGTGCCAGGTGTTTGCTATGCAGAGATTTTTCTGAAGAACGTTAAACTGTTTCAGTTGTCTAATAAAGTATCACAAAGTTTGAACCGCCTCCGCCTCCAGCTGGATCATTTCTCTTCTTGTTGCTACATCACTTACTCCAATATAGCACTGATACATTGCTTAATGTGTCATTCAGGAAAGCATACCATTTACCTAATAACAGAAAAGAAAAGGAAGAGAGGACCCAGAGAGATTCGAAATGGATCTTTGTGGGCAAGCTTTTTATTTATTATAGGGGAAAGAGGAATACATGTCTTTCGTGGAAACCCTGTACATGTAGCTGATAAGACATTGTAATAATAATAATAATTAGTGATGAGTGAGTGTGCTCGTTGCTCGGGTTTTCCCGAGCATGCTCGGGTGTCCTCCGAGTATTTTGGTGTGCTCGGAGGTTTAGTTTCTGTCCACTCAGCTGAATGATTTGCAGTTGCTGGACAGCCTGAATACGTGTGGGAATTCTCTAACAAACAGGCAGTCCTCACATGTATTCAAGCTGTCTAGCAACCACAAATCATGCAGCTACATCTACAGAAATTATATCTCTGAGCACGTCAAAATACTCGGAGGACACCAGAGCATGCTCGGGAAAACCCGAGCAGCGAGCATACTCGTACATCACTAATAATAATGTATAATAATAATGTATTAGAGAACTGCTGTAACCTGATGGCACTTTTTTAATTTTCATCTGATCATTTATTATTATGGCATTTATAGAATATTACTTTAACCTCATGGATCATTTTCAATTTCTGGAATTATTTTCATTTCTATTTTGCAATTTATTATAATGACATTGTGTTAAATAAATGCTGTAACCTGATGGAACCTTATTAATTAGTATTTCGCCATTTATTATAATGACATTGTAATAGAGAACTGTTGTAACCAGATATAACCATTTTAATTTCTATTTGGCCATTTATTATCACATTTTATTAGAGAACTGCTATAACCTAATGGAACCTTTTTTAATTTTTCTTTTGCCATTTATTATAATGCCATTGCATTAGAGAACTGCTCTAACCTGATTGATCATTTTTAATTTTTATTTTGCTATTTATAATAATTACATTATATCAGAGAACTGCTGTAACCTGCAACCTTTCAAATTTTTATTTTGCCATTTCTTAGCATGAAATGAAAACATTTCACTTCTTATATCCTATTCATCTTTTTTAGAAGATTCATTGTTTTTTTCACTGAAATTTGTTATTGGACTTTCCTGAACTATTCACCTTTCAGTGTTTCCATAGCATTTACTAACTAATCGTTGCCATGACAACTGCTCACTGGGCTGACAGACTTCACCACCCCGTAATCCTTGCCATCGTATTTTTAATAATTGTTTCCATTTTTGCCACCAAAAACAGAGCAATCATGTAATAAATGAGTGTAGAAAAGTAACTACCAATGGATTATTTCTAATAGTGTAACATGCATTTGTAACTATATGATTACATTCTTGTTTATTAATGTTAACCACTTCACTAGCTTTGACGTACATGTACGTCAAAGGTAGTGTGCCTGACTTTGATGTGGGCTCATATGCCAAGCCCACATCTTTCCTCCAACTTGATGGCTGATTTATTCTAATTTACTGAGATAATGACTTTTGGGTTTTCATTGTCTGTAAGCCATAATCATCAACATTAACAGAAATAAACACTCTGATTGTAATGGCGCTATATAATATATGGGTTTCACTTTTTGTATTGAAGAACTGAAATATATTAACTTTTTGATGATATTCTAATTTTGTGAGAAGCACTTGTAATTAGTGCCTTGCGTGTGTTGATTACTGTACATGTATTACTCTAATAAATAAATGAATGAATGAAAACAATGACATGGAGTCTCTCCCATTTTTGATAACCAGTAGTGATGGAGGAATGTGCGTAGATAATGCGTAGATAATGTCTTATCCGAGTATTTTGGGTGTGCTCGTATATTATGTTTGCTTCCCTGTGGCTGCATGATTTTCAGCTGTTAGACAGCCTGAACACATGTTGAGATTATCTAACAAACAGGCAATCCCTGCATGTGCTCATGCTGTCTAACAGCCGCAAATGATGCAGCCACGGGGACTGAAACATAATATACGAGCATGCCCAAGATACTCGGATCACACCCGGGCATGCTCGGATAAGACGACATCCGAACACGTTCGCCCATCACTCATAACCAGCAAGGGTAAAGCAGACAGCTGAGATCTGATATTATCAGGCTGGGAAGGTCCATGATTATTGGACCCTTCCCAGCCTAAAAATATCAGCCGGCAGCCACCCAGAATTGGCGTATTACATTAGATGCTCCAATTCTAATGCCTTGCCTCTGCTTTTCCTAATTGCCTGGTGTGGTGGCAGTCAGGGTAATTGTAATTGGGTTTGATGTTAGCTGTGATTTGTCAAAAATCACAGCTGACATCAAGCCTTGGTGTTAGTAATGGAGAGGTGTCTAACATACACTCCCAATACTAACCCAGTAATAAAACAAAGGACATACAATAATACTTTATTTAAATAAATACTCCCCTATACCTTCCCTGGCTCACCAATTTATAAAAAAAAACATGCAGGCCCGACGTAGTCCTGGAAACAAAGGCATATCCAGGGGATGCAGGAGGGGCATCTGCCCTGGGGCAGCCAACAGGTGGGTGCCAGCAGGCAGTATGCTGTGGCGATCCAAGGTGTCTCCACGGCAGCTGCATTTTGCTGCCCTCCACAATGGGATTTGGCTCTTCTCTGTGCTGGCTGTCAAACTGGAAGCCGACTCAGAGAAGGTGCAGCGTGCGTGCTTCTAGTGATCATTTGTGTGAGGACACAAATTTTGGGATTATCTAGCAGAATGGTAAGAGCTGTCAATATCTTTCTGGCCATATTTTTATGTTTGGTGTGATGGTGTTGTGAGGTGATATAATCACTACAGTGCTGAAATTACAGTTGAAACTAGAAGTTTACATACACTATATAAAAAGATACATATGCATGTTTTTCTCAATATCTGACATGAAATCAGAATAAACCTTTCCCATTTTAGGTCAGTTAGGATTACCATAATTATTAATATTTGCCAAATGCCAGAATAATGAGAGAGAATGTTTTAAGGCATTTTTATTACTTACTGCAAAGTCAAAAGTTTACATACACTAAGATTACGTGTGTTTAAAAGATTATGTGTTTAAAAAATTCTGGACTAATTAAAAAATTGGCGGTCCTGGTCACCGGAACGTTACTCACCGGAAGGTGAGAAGCAGGGCAGGACATGCTCCAGGAGCCCCCTCAGTCACCCTCTTTGGCCAGAGGAGCACCACAAGTCTGCAGCTCCTTCTCTGGTCTCAAGGAGGAATCCTCACCAGAGCAGTGACCTACCGGAAGTGGGTATTCCCAAGTTGCAACCTACTTTTGGTTCATGGCCTCGAGGTACTGGACCAGCTTGGCGGTGGACCCCGGTGCTGTGCCTGCTGGGGGTTGAGCCCAGCAATGGGATAGAGTCGGGGACCCTCCAATGTGTGGCGAGAGGGTTACCTCCCTCTTTGGGAGTTCAGCCTGCTATGCTCCGGCCTCAGGTAGATGTGGCCCCTGGGGTGGTGAGGGGTCAAACTCATCAGTAGAGGGAGTGTTTGGATCCTTCCTGCAGTTGTCATGGAGGTTTGTGGCCTGCTAGGCCTCAGACCATTAAGGCCGTGACAAGTGTAGAGGTGACAGCTGGGAGTAGTTCCAGGCATCTGGAAGAGAATGAGTGGCCCTTCTGCAGTCAATGGGGGGGCATGAGGCAGCTGATGGGCCAGATGTGGGAGCACAATTTCATGAGTCCCAAGATACTGTAGGGGCTTGAGGGGGCAGGCTTTCCCAGGGGGCCCTTCACAAGCCATCAGTAAGGAAAGGAAAATGGCCAGTGGAGGAAGATGATCAAGGCGATGTCATGTCGGACGCTGTTCATACTAGGGCGTTCGACAGACAGCGGTAATTCCGCTTTTGTCCACTATGCGCTCACTGGCATTGGCTAGATTTTGTCTAGCTGGTCCGGGGTTAATTTAGCTGGTGCTCGGATTGGAAGCTGGGTCACGCCCACTGCCTTTAAATTGTTCTTCTTAACATTGGGCGTCGCCGATTATAGCTTCTGTCTTGTGCTTGGTTATCTCGGTCTGGAGTGGTGGTCTAGGAAAAGGAGTATCGTATCTGGTGGTGTATATTTCCCTTTGTCATATTTTCCTCCTTCCTATATTTGTATTTGTTTTGCCCTGTGCACTTATTGTGTATTCCTGAGTGACTGCGGCGTGGTGTATATTTTCCATTATCCTTGTCTGTGCTAACTGTGGGTATTGGTTAGTGGTCTCTTCACTGGGTGGTGGGTAGAGGTTTCAGCCTAAGGTTGAAAAAAAAGACAGGGTGAGGGTGGAGGCCCAGACATGCACACCATCAGTGTAAACTCTGGGAGAGGGTCAGTCAGGGTTTCCCAGAGTTGAGGGAAATCGCAGGAGCCTGGGTTATTAGCTCTTGCCTACCTAGGCTTCCCGTGACATTATAATCGGCCAACATTATTTGAATTCCATGGATCCCATGACTTCCGTAACCCGCCAGTTGAGGGTGCTGTTCCTACAGGTCACTGAGTTGAGGGGGGCAGTGCAGCAACAGGGACTAGCAGTATCTAATGTGCAAGCTGGAGTGGCAGGTAGAGTTGCTGAGCCTAAGTTTCCTTTGCCTGAAAGGTTTGCTGGGGTACGCAGTAAATTTGTTACTTTTCGTAAAGCTTGCAAACTTTATTTTCGTATGCGCCCGATCTCCTCAGGTAATGAGGCTCAGCGTGTGGGTCTGGTGTTGTCATTACTAAACGGGGATCCTCAAGCATGGGCGTTTTCTTTGCCTTCTGATTCTGCTGCATTTAACTCAGTGGAGAGTTTTTTTTCTGCTCTTGGAGACATTTACGATGATCCTGACAGAATGGCTCTAGCAGAATCTAAGATACGCACTATTCGACAGGGGGAGCGTTTGCAGAGGATTTCTGTTCTGAATTTCGTCGCTGGGCGGTCGACACTCAGTGGAATGATCCCGCGCTGCGGAGTCAGTTTATTCATGGGGTTTCTGGAAGGGTTAAACAAGCCCTCCTGATGTACGAGGCTCCTGCTTCTCTGGATTCCGCTATGAGTCTTGTTGTCCACATTGATCGCCGTTTGCGTCAGGGGGAGCCTGAGACGCCGCCTATGGGAGAAGGTGTAGGTTCACGTGAGGTTGCTGCAGGTGAGCCCACGGAGCCTGTGCAGATTGCAGGGGTGTCACATGTTAAGCATCGAGCCCCTGTGCTCAAGAAGCAGGGAGCCTGTTTTTACTGTGGTAAAACTGGTAATTTTGTTAACATTTGTCCTCTGCTGTCTAAGGAAAAACGCAACGGCGGAAAACTTCTAAGCTCAGAGGGTGTGGAGGAGACCAATCTGAGCTTGTGCATATCCTCTATGGTGGTTTCTCGGTGCATGCTCCCTGCCAGAGTTGTTGTCGCTGGCAGAGCACTGCCAATCACTGTTTTTGTGGATAGTGGTTCTGCCACAAATCTCATTGATGAGGAGTTTGCGCGCACAGCAGGTTTTAGGATCGAAAAACTGCCTCATCCTATCCACGTGGTCACCATCAATGCAGCTCCTCTCTCACAGGGGGAGATTACTGAGTTTGTGGCTGAGGTGAAACTCCACATTGGGGTTCTACATTCCGAGCAGGTTACATGTAAGGTGCTCAGGAATCTTCCTGCATAGGTGGTTTTGGGTTTCCCATGGTTGTCTATGCACAACCCGGTTATCGATTGGAAAACTCAGGACATAATTCAGTAGAGCGAATTCTGCCAGGAGAATTGCCTGGCCACATGTGTGTCTGCTGTGACTTCAAGCGTTCCTCAGTCACTTCTGGATTTTGTGGACGTGTTCTCTGAGAAGGGTTGTTCCGAGTTGCCGCCACATCGCTCCTTTGACTGTACTATCAGGTTTAAACCAGGGGCCAAATTGCCTAAAGCAAGGATGTTTAATATCTCCGGTCCGGAGAGACCAGCTTTAAAGGATTACATTGCTGACAGTTTGAGCAAAGGGCACATCAGGCCTTCATCCTCGCCTGTGGCAGCGGGGTTCTTCTTCGTTAAGAAGAAAGATGGCGGACTACGCCCGTGTCTGGATTTCAGGGAGTTGAACCAGATTACGGTTCGTGATCCATACCCTATGCCACTGATACCAGATTTGTTCAACCAGGTGGCAGGTGCTAAGTGGTTTACCAAGCTTGACCTCAGGGGGGCGTATAACCTCATAAGAGTCCGTCAAGGTGATGAGTGGAAGACGGCTTTTAATACCCCTGAGGGTCATTTTGAAAATTTGGTGATGCCATTTGGGTTGACAAACGCACCAGCAGTGTTCCAACATTTCATAAATGATGTGTTCTCGCATGTTTTGGGGAAATTTGTTATTGTATACCTGGATGACATTCTCATATATTCTTGCGACCGTGATACTCATTTAGATCACGTCAGGCAGGTGTTACAGCTTCTCCGTGAGAATAAGCTCTATGCAAAACTTGAGAAATGTGTATTTTCGGTTCAGGAGTTGCCTTTCTTGGGTTATATTGTGTCAGCTTCTGGGTTTAAAATGGACGCCGCTAAGGTGCAAGCGGTGTTGCGTTGGGAACGGCCTGATAACCTGAAAGCACTTCAGCGGTTCATTGGGTTTTCTAACTACTATAGGAAGTTTATCAAGGATTTTTCTATCATTGCTAAACCGCTAACAGACATGACTAAAAAGGGTACCAATTTCTCTGTTTGGCCTGAGGCCGCTGTACGCGCATTTGAATTTCTTAAGTACAGTTTTGTTTCGGCCCCCATTCTTGTGCAGCCAGACGTATCGAAACCTTTTGTTGTGGAAGTCAATGCGTCTGAGGTTGGTGTGGGGGCGGTGTTGTCACAAGGCTCATCCTTGAGCGATTTGCGTCCTTGCGCCTATTTCTCCAAGAAACTGTCGTCTGCCGAACGTAACTACGATATCGGCAACAGGGAGTTGTTGGCAATCAAGTTGGCCTTTGAGGAATGGCGACATTTCTTGGAGGGGTCGGTTCATCAGGTTACTGAAATTACCAACCATAAGAATTTGCTTTATTTGGAGTCTGCCAAGCGTCTATCTCCCAGGCAGGCTCGCTGGGCATTGTTTTTCACGCGGTTCAACTTTGTTGTTTTACTTACAGACCTGGGTCTAAAAACACTAAGGCGGATGCTCTGTCTAGGTGTTTTCCGGGGGGAGAACCTCGGGAAGATCTGGTACCCATCCTCCAAAAGGGTGTTGTGGTTTCGGCTCTCTCAACCGAGGTTGAGGCTGAGATTACCGAGGCTCAGGAGGAGGTACCATCTGAGCTTCCCATCAACAAATCGTTTGTACCGCTTCATCTCCGCTTTAAAGTTTTGGCGGAGCATCATGATGCTGTCCTGGCTGGCCACCCAGGGGTCAGGGGTACTTTGGAGTTGGTGTCACGTCGGTTTTGGTGGCCCAAAATTCGACAGGATGTGGTCTCATACGTGTCAGCTTGCACCACATGCGCTAGGGCTAAGACGCCCCGTGTTGTGAATTTGGATTCTGGGCTCCCCCGGTGGCCGCTTGTGGAATTGGACTTGTCATCCTCTTTCCTGTTTCACCTGATTCCATCAGTAGTGGGTGTCGCTATTTAAGCTCATTTCTCTGGTGGTTTCTTGCCGGTCAACAATGTTATCTGATGCCTCTCAGTGCTTGTTCCTGCTTCTAGACAACTACTAGATAAGTTGGACTTTTGTCCATGTTTTGTTTTGCCTATTTGTTCCAGTTCACAGCTGAAGTTTTGTTACTGTGTCTGGAAAGCTCTCGTTGATCAGGGATTGCTACTCTGGCGTTATGAGTTAATGCCAGAGTTTAAGGTAATCTCTGGATGGTGTTTTGTTAGTGTTTTTCTGCTGACCATGAAAGTATACTATCTGTCTTCTGCTATCTAGTAAGCGGACCTCAAATTTGCTAAGACTATTTTCCTGCTGCGTTTGTTGTTTCATCTGAACTCACCGTCATTATATGTGGGGGGCTACTGTCTTCTTTGGAATATTTCTCTAGAGGTGAGCCAGGTCTTATATTTCCCTCTGCTAGCTATTTAGGTCTTAGGCCAGAGCTGGGCATCTAGCGATAAATAGGAAATGCTACCTGGCTATTTCTAGTTGCGCGGCAGGCTTAGTTCATGGTCAGTATAGTTCCATCTTCCGAGAGCTTGTCCCTCTATAGGCTTGCTATGATCTCTGCCTGCAGAGATCATGACAGTTTGACCGGCCAATAAAGTGTTAAAGACCCAGGTTGAGAAAGGAGAGTTATAAGAAGTCTGCTGGTATTTTTTTTTTTTTTTTTTCCTCCAGTCTGCCTTGCTGCAGTCTTTTTTCTCTCTCTCCTCCTAATCTCTGTATGCTCTGTGTGCACCTGACAATAATGGATCTCCAGAGTGTAACTGCGGGTTTGAATAATCTCATCACGAAAGTACAAAATTTACAAGATTTTGTGGTACATGCTCCGGTATCTGAGCCGAGAATTCCTTTGCCGGAGTTCTTCACAGGGAATAGAGCTAGCTTCCAGAATTTCCGAAATAATTGTAAGCTTTATTTGTCCCTGAAGTCTCGTTCAGCTGGAGACCCTGCTCAGCAGGTTAGGATTGTGATTTCCTTGCTCAGGGGTGACCCTCAAGATTGGGCCTTCTCATTGCCAGCAGGGGATCCTGCGTTACGCGATGTGGATGCGTTTTTTCTGGCCTTGGGCTTGCTCTATGAGGAACCTCATTTGGAACTTCAGGCAGAAAAAACTTTGATGGCACTATCTCAGGGGCAAGACGAAGCTGAAGTTTTCTGCCAAAAATTCCGTAAATGGTCTGTGCTTACTCAGTGGAATGAGTGCGCCTTGGCGGCAACTTTCAGAGAAGGTCTCTCTGATGCCGTTAAGGATGTTATGGTGGGGTTCCCTTTGCCTGCAGGTCTGAATGAGTCCATGACAATGGCTATTCAGATTGATAGGCGTCTGCGGGAGCGCAAACCGGTGCACCATCTGGCGGTGTCTATGGAAAAGACGCCAGAAAGTATGCAGTGTGATAGAATTCTGTCCAGGAGCGAGCGACAGAATTTTAGACGGAAGAATGGATTGTGTTTCTATTGTGGGGATTCTACTCATGTTATATCGGCATGCTCTAGGCGTACAAAGAAGCTTGATAAGTCTGTTTCCATTGGCACCATTCAGTCTAAGTTTATTTTGTCTGTAACCCTGATTTGCTCTTTGTCATCCATTGCCACGGACGCCTATGTTGACTCTGGCGCCGCTCTGAGTCTTATGGATTGGTCCTTTGCCAATCGTTGTGGTTTTGATTTAGAGCCTTTGGAGACTCTTATTCCTCTGAAGGGGATTGACTCCACCCCATTGGCTAATAATAAACCACAATACTGGACACAAGTAACCATGCGTATCAATCCGGATCACCAGGAGATTATTCGTTTCCTGGTGCTGTATAATTTACATGACGATTTGGTACTGGGATTGCCATGGTTGCAGTCTCACAACCCAGTCTTGGACTGGAGAGCAATGTCTGTGTTGAGCTGGGGATGTAAGGGTATTCATGGGGACGTACCTTTGGTTTCTATTTCGTCGTCCATTCCCTCTGAAATCCCTGAGTTCCTCTCTGATTATCAAGACGTCTTTGACGAACCCAAGCTTGGGTCGTTACCTCCGCACCGTGAGTGCGATTGTGCCATAGATTTGATACCGGGTTGTAAATATCCAAAGGGTCGTTTGTTTAATTTGTCTGTGCCGGAACATGCTGCTATGCGGGAATATATAAAGGAGTCTTTGGAAAAGGGACATATTCGTCCATCTTCTTCTCCCTTGGGAGCTGGGTTTTTCTTTGTCTCAAAAAAAGACGGCTCTTTGAGACCATGTATTGATTATCGGCTTCTGAATAAGATCACTGTTAAGTATCAATACCCATTGCCATTGCTTACTGATTTGTTTGCTCGTATAGAGGGTGCTAAGTGGTTCTCTAAAATTGATCTTCGTGGGGCGTATAATTTGGTGCGGATCAGGCAGGGGGATGAGTGGAAGACCGCATTTAATACGCCCGAGGGCCACTTTGAGTATTTGGTCATGCCTTTTGGTCTTTCTAATGCCCCTTCAGTTTTCCAGTCTTTTATGCATGATATTTTCCGCGATTTTCTGGATAAATTTATGATAATATATCTGGATGATATTCTGATTTTTTCTGATGACTGGGACTCTCATGTCCAGCAGGTCAGGAGAGTTTTTCAGGTTCTGCGGTCTAATTCTTTATGTGTGAAGGGGTCTAAGTGCGTTTTTGGGGTCCAGAAAATTTCCTTTTTGGGGTATATTTTTTCTCCCTCTTCCATTGAGATGGATCCCGTCAAGGTACAAGCTATTTGTGACTGGACTCAGCCCTCCTCTCTTAAGGGTCTTCAGAGATTTTTGGGCTTTGCCAACTTTTACCGCCGATTTATTGCTGGTTTTTCGGATGTCGTTAAACCACTGACTGATTTGACCAGACAAGGCGCTGATGTTGCTAATTGGTCCCCTCATGCTGTAGAGGCCTTTCAGGAGCTTAAGCGCCGTTTTGCCTCTGCCCCTGTGTTGCGTCAGCCTGATGTGAATCTGCCTTTTCAGGTTGAGGTTGACGCTTCGGAGATCGGAGCTGGGGCAGTGTTGTCGCAGAAAGGTTCCGACTGCTCCGTCATTAGGCCTTGTGCCTTCTTTTCTCGCAAATTTTCGCCCGCAGAGCGGAATTATGATGTTGGGAATCGGGAGCTTTTGGCCATGAAGTGGGCGTTTGAGGAGTGGCGCCATTGGCTCGAGGGGGCTAGACATCAGGTGGTGGTATTGACTGACCACAAAAATTTGATTTATCTTGAGACTGCCAGACGCCTGAATCCTAGACAGGCGCGCTGGTCTTTATTTTTTTCTCGCTTTAATTTTGTGGTGTCATACCTACCGGGTTCTAAGAATGTTAAGGCAGATGCCCTTTCTAGGAGTTTTGACCCGGACTCTCCTGGTAATTCTGAACCCACAGGTATCCTTAGGGAGGGAGTAATTTTGTCGGCCGTTTCTCCTGATCTGCGGCGGTCCTTGCAAGAGTTTCAGGCGGATAGACCGGATCGTTGTCCGCCTGATAGACTGTTTGTTCCGGATGATTGGACCAGCAGAGTCATCTCTGAGGTACATTCTTCTGCATTGGCAGGTCATCCCGGAATTTTTGGTACCAGGGATTTGGTGGCAAGATCCTTCTGGTGGCCTTCTCTGTCACGAGATGTGCGAGTCTTTGTGCAGTCATGTGACGTTTGTGCTCGGGCCAAGTCTTGTAGTTCTCGGGCTAGCGGACTGCTGTTGCCCTTGCCTATTCCTAAGAGGCCTTGGACACACATCTCGATGGATTTTATTTCAGATCTGCCTGTTTCCCAGAAGATGTCTGTCATCTGGGTGGTCTGTGACCGTTTCTCTAAAATGGTCCATTTGGTTCCTCTGCCCAAGTTGCCTTCTTCTTCTGAGTTGGTTCCTCTGTTTTTTCAGAATGTTGTCCGATTGCACGGTATTCCTGAGAATATTGTTTCTGACAGAGGTACCCAATTTGTGTCTAGATTTTGGCGGGCATTCTGTGCTAGGATGGGCATAGATTTGTCTTTTTCATCTGCTTTTCACCCTCAGACTAATGGCCAGACCGAGCGGACTAATCAGACCCTTGAGACATATCTGAGGTGTTTTGTCTCTGCTGACCAGGATGATTGGGTTGCTTTTTTGCCATTGGCAGAGTTCGCCCTCAATAATCGGGCCAGTTCTTCCACCTTGGTGTCCCCGTTTTTCTGTAATTCGGGGTTTCACCCTCGATTTTCCTCCGGTCAGGTGGAATCCTCGGATTGTCCTGGAGTGGATGCGGTGGTGGAGAGATTGCATCACATCTGGGGGCAGGTTATGGACAGTTTGAAGTTGTCCCAGGAGAAGACTCAGCGTTTTGCCAACCGTCATCGTCGTGTTGGTTCTCGGCTTTGTGTTGGAGATTTAGTGTGGTTGTCTTCTCGTTTTGTCCCTATGAGGGTCTCTTCTCCTAAGTTTAAACCTCGGTTCATCGGCCCTTATAGAATATTGGAGATTCTTAATCCTGTTTCTTTCCGTTTGGACCTCCCTGCGTCCTTTTCCATTCATAACGTTTTTCATCGGTCGTTATTGCGCAGGTATGAGGTACCTGTTGTACCTTCAGTTGAGCCTCCTGCTCCGGTGTTGGTTGAGGGTGAGTTGGAGTACGTTGTGGAGAAAATTTTGGACTCTCGTGTTTCCAGACGGAAACTCCAGTATCTGGTCAACTGGAAGGGTTACGGCCAGGAGGATAATTCTTGGGTCAATGCATCTGATGTTCATGCTTCTGATCTTGTTCGTGCCTTCCATAGGGCTCATCCTGGTCGCCCTGGTGGATCTGGTGAGGGTTCGGTGCCCCCTCCTTGAGGGGGGGGTACTGTTGTGAATTTGGATTCTGGGCTCCCCCGGTGGCCGCTTGTGGAATTGGACTTGTCATCCTCTTTCCTGTTTCACCTGATTCCATCAGTAGTGGGTGTCGCTATTTAAGCTCATTTCTCTGGTGGTTTCTTGCCGGTCAACAATGTTATCTGATGCCTCTCAGTGCTTGTTCCTGCTTCTAGACAACTACTAGATAAGTTGGACTTTTGTCCATGTTTTGTTTTGCCTATTTGTTCCAGTTCACAGCTGAAGTTTTGTTACTGTGTCTGGAAAGCTCTCGTTGATCAGGGATTGCTACTCTGGCGTTATGAGTTAATGCCAGAGTTTAAGGTAATCTCTGGATGGTGTTTTGTTAGTGTTTTTCTGCTGACCATGAAAGTATACTATCTGTCTTCTGCTATCTAGTAAGCGGACCTCAAATTTGCTAAGACTATTTTCCTGCTGCGTTTGTTGTTTCATCTGAACTCACCGTCATTATATGTGGGGGGCTACTGTCTTCTTTGGAATATTTCTCTAGAGGTGAGCCAGGTCTTATATTTCCCTCTGCTAGCTATTTAGGTCTTAGGCCAGAGCTGGGCATCTAGCGATAAATAGGAAATGCTACCTGGCTATTTCTAGTTGCGCGGCAGGCTTAGTTCATGGTCAGTATAGTTCCATCTTCCGAGAGCTTGTCCCTCTATAGGCTTGCTATGATCTCTGCCTGCAGAGATCATGACAGCCCCGGTCCCGTCCTGTTGGCACACTACTTCCTCTCGAGGCACCTAGTAAGCCTTGGACAGAGATCTCCATGGATTTTATCACTAACTTGCCTTCCTCAGCTGGGAACACGGTCATTTTGGTGATTGTTGATCGGTTCTCAAAAATGTCACATTTTGTGTCTTTGCCTTCGTTGCCTAATGCTAAGACTTTGGCTCAGGTATTTGTGCAGGAGGTGGTCAGACTTCATGGGGTTCCATCTGACATCGTTTCTGATAGAGGTACTCAGTTTGTGGCAAAATTTTGGAAAGCGTTTTGCTCACGGCTGGGGATCAAGTTGTCTCATTCTTCGGCGTTTCATCCTCAGTCGAATGGTCAGACCGAGCGTATGAACCAAAATTTGGAGCAGTACTTACGCTGCTTTGTTTCTGATAACCAGGAGGAGTGGTCGACGTTCCTTCCTTTGGCTGAGTTTGCCATCAATAATCACTGCCAGGAGTCTTCTGGGGAGTCTCCTTTTTTTGTGTTTACGGGCTACATCCTCAATTTTGTACTTTGAGTCAGGGGGGCTCTTCCGGCGTTCCAGAGGAAGACCAGTTTGGAGCACAACTGTCATCAGTCTGGAGGAAAGTTAAGCAGCGCTTGTTGAGCGTGGGTGCTAGGTACAAACGTGTGGCTGACAGTAGGCGTGTGCCAGGTCCGGACCTGAGTGTGGATGACTGGGTGTGGTTATCCACAAAAAACATAAGACTCAAAATACCATCCCTTAAATTGGGTCCTAGGTTTATTGGTCCATTTAAGGTCACCGCTGTCATTAACCCAGTAGCTTACCGATTGGAGCTTCCTAAGATGTATAAGATACACAACGTGTTCCACAGATCGTTGCTAAAAAAGATGGTGGGTCTTGTGGACACGACACCGATGCCCCCTCCAGTCTTGGTGGATGGTAATTTGGAATTTGAAGTCTCCAAGGTGGTTGACTCTCGTGTAGTGCACCGCACCTTACAGTACTTGGTACACTGGCGTGGTTATGGGCCGGAGGAGAGGTCTTGGGTACCAGCCTCGGACATTCATGCGGATCGGCTGGTCAGTATGTTTCATCGCCGCCATCCGGACAAGCCGGGTCCTATAAGTCGTGAGGGCCCTGGGGTCCCTCGTAGAAGGCAGGGTACTGTCATGTCGGACGCTGTTCATACTAGGGTGTTCGACAGACAGCGGTAATTCCGCTTTTGTCCACTATGCGCTCAGTGGCATCGGCTAGATTTTGTCTAGCTGGTCCGGGGTTAATTTAGCTGGTGCTCGGATTGGAAGCTGGGTCACACCCACTGCCTTTAAATTGTTCTTCTGAACATTGGGCGTCGCCGATTATAGCTTCTGTCTTGTGCTTGGCTATCTCGGTCTGGAGTGGTGGTCTAGGTAAAGGAGTATCGTATCTGGTGGTGTATATTTCCCTTTGTCATATTTTCCTCTTTCCTATAGTTGTATTTGTTTTGCTCTGTGCACTTATTGTGTATTCCTGAGTGACTGCGGCGTGGTGTATATTTTCCGTTATCCTTGTCTGTGCTAACTGTGGGTATTGGTTAGTGGTCTCTTCACTGAGTGGTGGGTGGAGGTTTCAGCCTAGGGTTGAAACAGGAGACAGGGTGAGGGTGGAGGCCCATACATGCACACCATCAGTGTAAACTCTGGGAGAGGGTCAGTCAGGGTTTCCCAGAGTTGAGGGAAATCGCAGGGGCCTGGGTTATTAGCTCTTGCCTACATAGGCTTCCCGTGACAGGCAAGATGTCCATGTAGGTGGAGGGCAGATGGCACCAGGCGATTCCATCTGCGGCCTTATCAGGCCTGACAACGTTGTGCAGAGTCCTGAGTCCAGTGCAGAAGAAGGCAAGATTTCCCCAAGAATGTCAGCTAATGAACAAGTCCCATCTGCAGGAGAAGAAGGATGAGTTTGTGTGTTTGTGCGATTTTGAAGAAGGAGGTTAAGGATAAGATTTGGAAAGGGGAGTATGTGGAAATATAGTCATTACTACTGCTAGACAAATTCAATTTGGATTAGGTTAAGCCTAGTGATTCAAAGAAGGAAAAAGATAGTGAAGAGAAATGTAGGCATCGGTTGATTTCAAGGACATTTGCGAACTGGCTATAGGCGTTCACAATTTTGGCAAATGTGATTGGGAGAAGGACCCAGAGCACTGATCAGCTCTTTTTAGTTTTGTGAACGCAATAGGGGAGGCTTATAGGTTTATAGTGGCTTTGTGTGGCTGATGTGTGATGAGCAATTTAGGCAGAAAAAGGCCATGAGGCCTGGCATGCTGTTTGATGATAAGGATCATTTAGTCCTATTTCGCTTTAATTATTGTATTGTTAACGTTGTTACTTATGACTGTTGTGTTTGAAACTGTAAAACTGTAAAGCGCTGCGGAATATGTTGGCGCTATATAAATAAAGATTATTATTATTTATTATTATTATGCATTTGATGGTGGCTCCCATATCTCAGCCCTTTCAGGCAGGTATCGGGGGTTCTACCTCACACAGTGGATCCTTGGTGATCCAAAAGAAAGGTTTCTGTTGGCAGTTTAACGAGGAGCAACATGCAAGTTTACACATGAGTGTTCCGGTTGTGGAGGCAGTCATGGATTCACCAGGTGCTTCAAGCAATCAAAAAGTCAGGTGAACATAGTAATATAGTAACATAGTTATTAAGGTTGAAGGAAGACTTTAAGTCCATCTAGTTCAACCCGTAGCCTAACCTAACATGACCTAACATGTTGATCCAGAGGAAGGCAAAAAACCCCATGTGGCAAAGAGTAAGCTCCACATTGGGGAAAAAAATTCCTTCCCGACTCCACATACGGCAATCAGACTAGTTCCCTGGATCAACACCCTATCACGGAATCTAGTATATATAACCTGTAACATTATACTTTTCAAGAAAGGCATCCAGTCCCCTCTTAAATTTAAGTAATGAATCACTCATTACAACATCATACGGCAGAGAGTTCCATAGTCTCACTACTCTTACAGTAAAGAATCCGCGTCTGTTATTATGCTTAAACCAGATGTAAACCAGACGTAGAGGATGCCCCCTTGCCCTGTCTCAGGTCTATGATTAAAAAGATCATCAGAAAGGTCTTTGTACTGTCCCCTCATATATTTATACATTAAAATAAGATCACCCCTTAGCCTTCGTTTTTCCAAACTAAATAGCCCCAAGTGTAATAACCTATCTTGGTATTGCAGACCCCCCAGACCACTAATAACCTTGGTCGCTCTTCTCTGCACCCGCTCCAGTTCAGCTATGTCTTTCTTATACACCAGAGACCAGAACTGTGCACAGTATTCTAAGTATGGTCGAACTAGTGACTTGTATAGAGGTAAAATTATCTTCTCCTTCTGAGCATCTATGCCTCTTTTAATGCATCCCATTATTTTATTTGCCTTTGTAGCAGCTGCCTAACACTGGCCACTAAATGTGAGTTTGTCATCCACCCATACTCCCAGGTCTTTTTAATTCACGGTTTTGCCCAGAGTTTTAGAATTAAGCACATAGTTATACATCTTATTACTTCTACCTAAGTGCATGACCTTACATTTATCCCCATTAAAGCTCATTTGCCATTTATCAGCCCAAGCTTCTAGTTTACATAAATCATCCTGTAATATAAAATTGTCCTCTTCTGTATTGATTACCCTGCAGAGTTTAGTGTCATCTGCAAATATTGAAATTCTACTCTGTATGCCCCCTACATGGTCATTAATAAATATGTTAAAAAGAAGAGTGCCCAATACTGACCCCTGTGGTACCCAACTGCTAACCGCGACCCAGTCCGAGTGTGCTCCATTAATAACCACCCTTTGTTTCCTATCCCTGAGCCAGCTCTTAACCCACTTACACATATTTTCCCCTATCCCCATTATTCTCATTTTATGTATCAACCTTTTGTATGGCACCATATCAAAAGCTTTTGAAAAGTCCATATACACTACGTCCTCTGGGTACCCTTGGTCCAGTCCGGAATTTACCTCTTCAAGGTTAAGGCGCTGGAAAAAGCAAGGACCCCAGTGAGAGTCGTGACCATGCTTCCATTTTTAAGTAGATTCATGGATTCTAAGGCGGCTGCATTACTTAAGTTTGTTTTTTTTTTCAAAGGATTCAGGATCCCGTTTGATCCTGGGGCCAGGAAAGTTGAAGTCAGCAAGGGAGCATCCAGGAGTAGTGAGGGCAAACTTAAGCAAAGAAGTAGCATTGGGGCGCATGGTGGGTCAATTTGTGGATTCTCCATGGCTTGGGAGTGGTTCCTGAGTGGGAACCTAACAAGTTTTGGCTTATCCATCACTTAAACCATCTGGCAGGGGACTCCGTAAATGACGGCACCTCATCAGATTTATCGTCAGTGACGTATGTCTCATTTGATAGGGCATTGGATATAGTAAGGACAGCAGGGTCGGGGGTTTTGATGGCGAAATATGATGTTAAACTGGACTTTCGCCAGCTGCCAATGCATCCTGACAGTCGTTATCTGTTGGGTGTATGTTTTTAAAGGAATACAATGGTCACACTTTGTGGCTGGATAAGGTGATGTCCAATGGTTACTTACAGCTTTACATGGCTGCTTCTGGCTCTGTTGGTTTTGGTGCATTCTTTCAGCGGGGGGCTCTGGTGTGTTTGGCATTGGCCTGTGTGATGGCAGGCAGCAGGTTTAGTGAGGAACTTGTGATTGTTAGAAACCTTCCCAATTGTAGTTGCTCTTGATCTTTGGGGGTCGAAATTTACTGGCAAAAAAGTGTTTTGATTGTGAGAATCTGCCAGTGGTTTACTTGATAAATTCACTTTTGGCTAAATCTCTTCCAGTGGTAGCTTACCTGCTTCATTTGGTTTTGCGGTGTTTGCAGTGGAATGTGTATGCAATAGCTAGACATGTTCCAGGAGTATCCAATGATGTGGCTGATGCCCTTGCCTCGTTTTCAGTTTGGCTGGTTTTGAGATCTGGTACCCTGGGTGGATGAAGTGGGAGCAGAATGTCCAAATTTACTGTGGAACCTGGTAAAGTTGTTGTCAGGACTTGAACCTAGCAGCTCTTATGCACCAGGCGGCAGCTCTTCCCTCTGAGCTGTTCAACTCGCTAGACAGTTCCTTGCTAACTCAGATACTAGTACCTGTGTTGTTTCTGATTGCCTTCATCCAGAGTTAATGATTGGCTCCACCCTGATTGGACACCCTACTTAAACCTGGCATTGCACTTCCTTCCTTGTTGTGACGGTACTAGACAAAAAGGTGGACCCTCTGGACCATGACAACGAACCCCCCCACGGACAAGCTAACCAGGTGGACCGCCCCCTATACAGGTAGAGTTAGGGGCAGGCCCGTGAGGGACTATCGCCACGGAATCTGGGGGACCAGGGCGGAAAAACTAAGGACCAGTGGAGCGGCAGAAACTCTAGATAGAGGGGTAAAGTAAAAAACGGAACTGGCGAGGATGTCAGAGACAAAAAGACAAACAGGAAAACCTACTGCAACTCAGAGACTGACGGAAACCCTACAGAGACACAGGAGCAGATGAAGTATAGCTGCGGTTTGGAGACTGAGCAGGTATAGCAGCGGCACGTGGACAGACAGGAATAGTACAGAGACACAGGGTTTGAGGTGGCACAGGGGGAGACCAGGTACTGCAGTGGCACAGCAGAGACACGGCAAATGGCGAGAATCTGAGGAAACAAGAACAAGCCTAAGTCAGGGGAAAAGGAACACACATAGACCTAGGGCGGCCACGAGCACTTGCAAAGCACAAATGATCATCAGGCACAGAGGGGCGGCAGGAAACAATTTAAGTACCTGATGCAGCGCGGGACTTCCGGGAACGAGACCTCCTGAACCATAAAGAGGACGAAAGGAGCGCCAACCGGAACTTAGAAGTGCGCACCAACCCCTGGCTATTTCTGACTATGCTACCTGCCAATGCTGTCCCTAGTGGTTGCAGTATCACTACTCCAACCTAGGTCAGTCCATAACGGAATAATCTCGCACACAAAATGGAGTCTCTTGCAGCTACCCTGAGGCAACAAGTTGCTGAACTTCAGAATTTTGGTGCCACATACCAAGAAAAATTTTCTAAGTTGCAAACTCAGATGTTGGGTTAGCAAAAAGAAATTGAGTTACAGAGGCAACTTCTGGATTTGCGCAACTCTAGCTTGGAATTAAATGCACACATGCCACTGCCTGCAAAGTTCAGTGGGGATTTTGAACATTACTGTGGATTCTTTAATCAATGCCATATCTATTTTCAGATTCAACCTTCTCCGTTTACCAGTGACAGGAAAAAGGTTCTTTTTCATTAATCTCCTGACTGATGAGGCTCTAGCATGGGCCTCGCATTATGTGGAAAATAATTCTGACCTCCTTAATGACAGTTTCCTTCATCACAGCTATGGATCAAGTGTTTGATGACCCAAATCATTGTGCTACAGCTGAAACCAAATTGCATAACCTACGTCAAGAGCGGCCCTCTGTAGCTGAATATACCTCTGAATTCCACCACTGCGTGGCAGACACCACATGAAATTTAGCTGCCCAGAGAAGTCAATTTCGACGAGGATTATCAAATCTAATAAAGGATGAACTTGGAAGTGTCGAGACCCCTGATAATTTAGAGGACTTTATTCAATTGTGTATTTGGATTGATCAGGGACTCACTGAATGAACAAAGGAAAGACTGTGAGTATTTGGAAACAAACCTAACTACTCCTTTATTTAATCCGCATTAAAAAACCAACAGGCGACGCACAGAAATGTTATGCCTCCATTGCGGGGGCTCTGGACATTTTGCCTTTAATTGTCCTAATCAAAGGACTATAGTCTTCACAAATGCCAAAACTGCAAGCTATTTAGAACTTTCGGAACAGCTAGATCCGGTTAAGCCAACCATCTCATATTTAATGCAGGATAAGGGCAAAGATCAACACCATCTTCTCATTTTGTCGTTCTCATACAGATCATAATTGGGAGCCAAAAAATATAATGCTCTGACATGTTAGATTCGGGAGCAGGAGGGAATTTCATGGACTTACAATTCACACCTGATAATAACATTGCAAGTAGGACTAAATCCATCCAGACCACATATTACCACCACAGTGATCGAATAATTTCACATACAAGGAACAAATACCACCGCACCATGACCAGACCACATATTACCACCACAGTGATCGAATAATATCACATACAAGGAACAAATACCACCGCACCATGACCAGACCACATATTACAACCACAGTGATCGAATAATATCACATACAAGGAACAAATACCGCTACACCATGTCAAGACCACATATTACCACCACATGATGACCAAATATCACATACAAGGGACAAATTCCCGCAACACCATTTCCATTTCAGTGATAAAAAAAACCAAAAAAACACAATACTATCACCATAAGTGCCAGTATTCACAGGAGATCTATACTTGGTATGCAGTGTCTGTGTAGAGGTTATACAGCGATCACTGGTGACATTATACACAGGACCTCTGTATATAGTATACAGTGTATAGTGTCAGTGTATAGGTAACACTGACTCACCAGTGACGTCTCTAGGTGAAGTCCTTCATCTTTCATCCAGCACAGACCGTCATCATTTCTTCCAGCCAGGGCTCGTTTCTGCAGGAAATAACACAGTTATCTAGAGCTCCGCTTGCAGAACACATTACTTAATTTTTCCCAACTTCTACATTACACCACATGAAGAAAAAAAGGCGACATAGTGTCACTCTGCACAGTAACAAGACCGCCCTCCCCATTTAAAACAATATACTCAAAAAATAAAATAAATACATCACTGCAGTAATAATATCCCTTAATTAGCCCCTATGGTAATAATAATATCCCCCATCCTGGCCCCGTGTATCTCATTCCTGGCTCCAGCCATATGTTCTCGCATCCTGCCCTCATGAGTATCCATTCTACCCCATATTATCTCCCCATCCTGCCCCATCTGTCTCCATCGTATCCATCCTGCCCTATGACCCTATCCTGCCCCATGTCTTTCATTCTGCCCCGTGTCTCCAATCATGCCCCGTATCTTCATTCTGCCCATGCCTCCAGTCCTGCCCCCAGTGTGTCCAGCATATTGCCCCCAGTGTGTCCAGCAATCTGCCCCAGTGTGTCCAGCAATCTGCCCCAGTGTCTCCAATATTGCCCCCAATCTGTCCAGCAAAATGCCCGTGTGTCAATCATTCTGCCCCAGTGTGTCCAGCATTCTGCCCCAGTGTCTCCAATATTGCCCCCAGTCTGTCCAGCAATCTGCCCCAGTGTCTCCTCTCCAGCATTGCCCCCAGTGTGTCCAGCAATCTGCCCCAGTGTGTCCAGCATATTACCCCAGTATGTCCAGCATTCTGCTCCAGTGTGTCCAGCATATTGCCCCAGTGTGTCCAGCATATTGCCCCCAGTGTGTCCAGCATATTGCCCCCAGTGTGTCCAGCATATTGCCTCCAGTGTGTCCAGCATATTGCCCCCAGTGTGTCCAGCATATTGCCCCCAGTGTGTCCAGCATATTGCCCCCAGTGTGTCCAGCATATTGCTCCCAGTGTGTCCAGCATATTGCCCCCAGTGTGTCCAGCATATTGCCCCAGTGTGTCCAGCATATTGCCCCCAGTGTGTCCGGCATATTGCTCCAGTGTCTCCAGCATATTGCCCCCAGTGTGTCCAGCATATTGCCCCCAGTGTGTCCAGCATATTGCCCCCAGTGTGTCCAGCATATTGCCCCCAGTGTGTCCAGCATATTGCCCCCCCAGTGTGTGTCCAGCATATTGCCCCCAGTGTGTCCAGCATATTGCCCCCAGTGTGTCAAGCATCCTGCCCCCAGTGTGTCCAGCAATCTGCCCCAGTGTGTCCAGCAATCTTCCCCAGTGTCTCCATCATATTGCCCCCAGTGTGTCCAGCAATCTGCCCCAGTGTGTCCAGCATTCTGCCCCAGTGTCTCCAGCAATCTGGCCGTTCACAAAGAAAAAAAAAAAAACGAGTTCTCCTCACCTGACCTGTGCGCTCCAGCGGCGAGCTCCCTCCAGCAGCTCGCACTCGCCGGCGACTGACAATGACGTCAGACACCGGCGAAGTGTGCTGCGCCTTCGGCTGACTTCAGCTGCCAGCCTCCAATTGGCTGGCGGCTGTTAACTATTGACATGCGGGCGCGTGCCCGCACGTCAATATGAAACCGCCGCAGCGCCGGTAGGGGCCTGGTGAGCAGATGAGACGGGGCCCGATGCGGCGGGCAATCTGAGTGGTAGCCGAGGGCCCCCCCACACCGCTGGGCCCTGGGCTACCGCCCAGATTGACCCTATTATAATCCGCCCCTGTGGAGCACCCTTGTTTTTTGTAGAAAAGAAAGACTCAACCCTGTGGCCATGCATTGGTTGCAGAGAAATAAATAAGATTATCAATTTTAGAACTAGATAAGGACATTTTGAATATCTGGTTATGCCTTTCGGCCTTAGCAATGCCCCTGCTACCTTTTATTACTTGATTAATTATGTTTTTTGAAATTTCTGGAGCATTTTGTTGTTGTTGTTTATCTCAATGACATTCTTACATTTTCAGATTCCTTGGAGGAGCATTGCAGGCATGTCCAGTTAGTCCTGGAACGTCTACATGAGAACCATCTCTATATCAAACTCAAAAAATGTGAATTCGAACAAACGAGGACTGAATTTCTGGGATACATCATGTCCCCAGAAGGTCTGAGCATGGATCTCAGTAAAATAAGAGTGGTAGTTGACTGGCCTACCCAAAGAAATGTAAAAGACTTTCAGCACTTTATAGGATTTGAAAATTTCTACAGAAGATTCATTAAAAACTTTTCAAAAATAATTTTACCAATTACTTCACTCACAAAGAAAACCAAAGTGTTTTCCCGGTCTCCAGAGGCACAAG
The DNA here is from genome assembly GCF_051348905.1 of Ranitomeya variabilis. NCBI lineage: Eukaryota > Metazoa > Chordata > Amphibia > Anura > Dendrobatidae > Ranitomeya > Ranitomeya variabilis. Next base: position 817,500,386 of record NC_135232.1, on the reverse strand, counting down.
TGCTTTCAACAAATTAAAGACACTTTTTACTTCTGCTACATTACTAGTCCATCCAAATCCTGGAATGCCTTTTGTTGTTGAAGTAGATGCCTCAGACTATGCGGTGGGAGCCGTGTTGTCACAGCGAGTTGGATACAAAATGCAGCTTCATACCATTTCATCTGCAGAAAAGAACTATGACATTGGAAATAAAGAACTTTTAGCTATCTGTGAAAAAAACGTACCTGTGAACATGGCCTAAACAGGATTTTACATCCTAAACTATTTATATGCGCATGTTGCTCTTTCAAAGACAAGTCCAGCAATATCTTTACATAGCCAGTCGGTTCCTCCGTTACTGAGAAATCATTGGTTAAATTGATATGCAAATGAGGATGTAGGATTACATTAGATTTGAAGCTTCTGTCACTCCAGATCTATTATCCACCCAAGTCTGCCTCCTCCTGTTTAACTGACTGCTCTTTTGCCTGAAGTCACCCAGCATATCCTCAGCATATCAGCTGTTGGTCAAACAGGAGCAAGCCTTGCTGGGTGAGGAATAGAGCTGGAGTGACAGAAGCATCAGATCTAAAAATTGCTCTACATCCTTATTTGCAATTTAATTCAAATGCTGATTTCTCAGTAATGGTATGTAAAGATATTTTGCTGGACTAGTCTTTTCACAACGCTGAGAGATTCCCTTTAAAGCATGCTACTATGTTTTGCACAGGTGTGTGTCAGCACTACAATTATAATATAAACATAAGGATGAATGACCTCGGGGAGATCAAAACATCCAACACCGCGGAGACACCATCACGTGTTTCTCAACGCAGTGATCCAGAACACTGCCCCCATCCCTAAAAGGAAATATGCAAATGCAAGTAGAGAAGCTGCGGAGACACCATCACACGTTTCTCAATGCAAGCAATGAATAGCCAGGTCTTTCACCGGGAAGGAACAACCACGGGAATAGCAGCATCAAATAAAGGAAAACCACCTATGCCAAAACATAGTATCCATTCACAGACAGCTGTTTCAGGGTATTTGCCCCTCATCAGTGTGGAGTAGGAAACTGGCTATTAGGAGCAGTGCCTAGTGAAAAGGCTATAAACATAAGGGTGAATGAATCAAAACATCCAACACCGCGGAGACACCATCACGTGTTTCTCAATGCAGTGATCCAGAACACTGCCGCCATCCCTAAAGGGAAATATGCAAATGCATGTAGAAAAGCCGTGGAAACAGCTGTCTGTGGATGGATACCATGTTTTGGCATAGGTGGTTTTCCTTTTTATTGGATGCTGCCCTTCCCGTGGTTGTTCCTTCCCGGTGAAAGACCTGGCTATTCATTGCTTGCGCTGAGATACACGTGATGGTGTCTCCGCAGCTTTTCTACAAGCACTACAATTACAGGCTGCTGATGGTGAGTAAAACATAGAGAATTTGACATTTTAATTTTGTGAAGTTTTAAAGGGGTTGCCCCATGAACAAAAGTGCTATTCAATCCATAGATAATGGACAATTAGGCATTTTTACAATTGGCTGTGCAAAAATAAATTGATAATGCTACCCCTTATGTTATATCCTATCTAACAGCTTGTGTCCGACCATGTAGAGGTACTTTAGATGCTAGTCGACACATGATGTGTAATTCATGACTGAAGGAGGGAGGGTAAGGGAACATCTTCTATATCAACATATGACACCATTGCAGTACAATGTTTTTTTCAGCCTATATTTCCAGTCACTGAGCTCATTTGTACTGCACTGGTGTGATTTATTGAGGCGAGCTCAAAGGTGCTCTGCTATGTAGCACATTCCATCACTACTTAGATAAAAGGAACAGGTAGGGAGAAGTAAGGTCATGAGCATGGGATAACCCCTTCCAGGGGCATCAGTCGAGAACATTCATTTATCCTTCTTTCTTCTTTGGGATCAGTACAAAGAGCAGCTGATAAAGTTTCTGTGCATGGTCGGGCACAAGCCGTTACACTGGGTACAGCAGGGTTTGTCTCTGTACAACAACATTATTTTAAAACACATCCAACTGTAAAAATGCTAAAAGGGGTTCTCCAGACTTTTAATTTAATGGTCTATCCTTAGGATAGGTCATCACTATCTGATTGGTGGGGGTGCAACACCCTGCAGCCCCACCAATCAGATGTTCCCGTGGCGGACAGAAGTGCTTAATTGTGGATTAGGTTTCAGTTCTGATGAAGAGGTCTCGCATTGACCTTGAAACGCGTTTACTTCAAAAACCTGTTAAAATAAAGTTTTCAAGTAAACCATCTGGTCGTCAGTTCTCATCAACAGCGCATCAAGTGACACTTCACCCAGATTTGCAACATGCCGTAATGGTGCTTGGAACACCAAAGAGGTTAATGTTATTAGTTTCCTTCTTGTATGTTATTAGGGTTTAGCTTTGATTTTTTGCACTGAGACAATCTGTTCTGAGCAGAGATTTTGGTTAGGGCAAGAAGTCATGATAGTATTCGAAAAAGTGAGTGATGACAAAAAAGCAGAACATCATTATGTTTTGCTGTAGCACAGCACTCGGCTTGTGATTCGATTCCTAAAGACAACTCTTCACTGTTCTCACAGGGCTGCACGCGGCACATTGAATTGCTCTTAATAAGGAAATGAGAGGCTTTCTTATAGATCGGAACAGCCATTGACCTACTTTCTAATCATTTACATGATGAAGTGCGAGCGCCTTTCTCGGGTTTTAATAATCCGCACATGTCGTATTTTGCATGGCCTTGAATACTGAATGAATTATTTTCTCGATTTTTACATCTATTATTATGTTTATTAGGAAAAAATATAAATAATAAAAGTCAACTGATGAAGATACACTAATTCAGTCAGAGGTCTGTGGCTGACAATATAGATGAGGCCACGGACTTATTCATTACATGTTAAACTGACCCCATTGTACCCTTAATATTCATAAATGTGCATTGCAAACTTGCCATCAAACAAAAAAGTTAAAAAGTAAAAATAAAATATTATGTTTTAAAAAATAATATAAAATAACAATAATAATAATATAATTATTTAAAATTGGTATAAAAATGTATTGTTACATTCACAATTTTCTTTTGTTGAATTAATTAAAAAAAGTTTTCTGAGATCAGAGTACATTTTGAAAATCACTGAATTTCCCAGTCCATTGAAAAACATAGGTATCTTCAATATAGTGGAAAAAGACTCCTTCCCATGCTAGACTGTATCATACTTTGGTCATGTTAAGATCAGGTAACGTTGCTGCCAGGAGGACTAATGACAGCACAAGCCATGGTGTATTTTATTTCTATTAGGACTTTAGGTATTTTGAAAATATCTGTTTTTCCCAATGTTCTGTGAAGAAAGAGAATAGACACACAATATCTTTCAGCCAGTGATGCACCTGACACATTTTATGGTGAAGCCACTTCAGGAAAACACCGGTGTCTTTTCAAACATTTTTGCAGTGGGTCTGGAACGCCCGCCAGGGTCGTGGGGTACTCGGTGTTGGGTTCGGTACTTAAAGGGATGTGTCACGGCGGCGATGACCCGGTCCGTGGCCCTGGGTGCCCATGTTAAAGGGACAGTCTTTAAAGGGGTTATGAATAAACTTTGTGTTCGTGACGCCACCTGTGGTTCTTGGTCAGGGTGACTGACGCTGCCTAAAGGGGTCCACTGGGGTGATGTTATGGCAGTTAAGATAGTATGGCTTCCCACAGGTGAAGCTGGGTCCCCAGGGCTCCCAGTGTATAGATGAAGATGGTGGGTGATGTAGCAGGAAACGGAGGACACAGGTTTGCAGTCTCTGTACCTGGTTTACTGATGAATTCAGGCAGCCACATTCCAGGGCACTAGATCACAGGTATAGGCAGGGTCCGGCCGGCTTGGAAGCGAGTTGGGAGTCCCCTTTACCAGGTGGAGTTAGAAGCCTTCTCTCTAGCGCTGTGGTGTAGTTCCTTGCTGCCCTAGGCCTCTCACAAGGTCCTCAAGTGTTCTCTCTATCCTCCTTGTAGGTAGGAAACTAACCCATATGACGGGTGGCTCGAGCCTTTTTACAGGGTCTCTGTCACAACCTGGGCTCTATGCGCCACTGTGTCTCCAGGTGTCAGGGCGGACAGGTGACTTGTAATCCAGCTGTTCTGCCGGTTTCTGCTGTGAGTCCATCACAACCTCGGTCTTCCGGCTACCGGTGTCTGCATTCTGTAGGGAGCTAGCCCAGTCGCAGCTATTCTCCCCAGTTCTCACTCTCCTGCGCTTCACTTCTCCTACAAGCTCTCTATAATCAGTTCTCTTTCTCTCTTTCTAGGAGCTGCAGCACTTCTCTCAACTGCACGGCCGCTCTGCTCCCTTCTCCTCTATCTCTCTGACAGGAACTAACTGAACTTTCCCTCCAGACCAGAATATATATAGGGGAGCCACCCACAAGCTAGATCAGAGCTCCCCCTTCTGGCCCGGAGTGTGAACATGTTGCATGCTTGTGTTTACCTGACAAAGCAGATCCTTCCTCGCTTCCAAGCATTACATCGCTCTCCCCGTGAGGAAAGCAATGCCACTCTGACAACCAGGACCCTGGGGTGTCACAGGTCCACCACCCACAACTTTTAATCTATACTTTCCTTAGGAAGCAACACATTTTCACCACTTAAAAATATAGAATCATAGAATGTTAGAGTTGGAAGGGATGTCAAAGGTCATTGTATCCAACTCGCTTTTCAATTCAGGATTCACTAAACTATCTCAGACAGGTATCTGTCCAGTTTCTGTTGGAACACTTTGACTAAAAAAGAACTCACCACTAGTGATGAGTGAGCACTAAAATGCTCCGATGCTCGTTAATTGAACCGAGCAATTCCTAATGCTCGAATACTCGTTTCGAGTAACAAGTATAATGGGAGTCAATGAGAAATCCGAGAATGTTTCCAGCAGACCCTACAAGGAGGTCTAGGGGGCAGTGAAAATGTTGAAATGGATGGAAAAAATGTTCAATGGAAGGAGAACAGTATGGGGAAAATGCCTAAAAGCATCTCTGACTCCCAGATCACTGCTGAGAACAATCGTATCACACTTTTATTCCACTTTAAGGACTGACAATAAAACATTCAAAATCTATGAGAAATTGGAGTTTACAGGAAAAAAAATGAAATTTTTATAAAAAAAATGAAAATTTCAGTGTAATTTATGAAGGAAGCATGAACTGTCAAAATTTAGATGGAAAAGGGACTCAGATACACCCTGCATTAAACATAAAGGAGGGCCTCATACACAATCTGTGCAAGTTGTCATGCAGTGGTACTCCTAGACTCATAAAGACTATGTACTAAGTGCAAAGCCTGCCAAAAATAACAAGCAGGGTCATGAATACATCCTTGAAGGCATCAACTGTAGTGCCTCATTCAAATATTGTGAAAAAAGTGTAGTTGTGCTACTCATACACTCAAAAAAGCACTGTACACATTGTAAAGCCTGCCAAAAATTGCAAGCATGGTCATCCATACATCCCCTGAAGGCAACAGCTCTAGTACCTTATTCAAATATTGTGAACAAAGTGTAATTGTGGTACTCCTATTCTCGTGAAAGCTCTTGCCACAGTGCAAAGCCAGTCAAAAATTACCAGCAGGGTCATCTACACATCCTGGAAGGCACCTACTATAGTGCCTCATTCAAACATTAAGAAAGTGTAATTGTGGTACTCCTACTCTCCTAAAGGCTCTTTACAGAGTGGAAAACCAGAAAAAAATCTAAGGAGGTTCATCCATAGACTCTTGAAAGTGTTGTAGCTGTCAGATCTGCCAGATAACCAGTGAGGCCAAATGAAGAGATTAGGCCCTCAAATAACAAGCACTCGGAGAAAAGAATGCACACTTGTCAGCATATTGATTCTGTTTATTCATACTGAGAATACTGAGAATATTACTTCTTATACCATTTACAAACAATGTAACTCAATGTAGCCCCCCATTACCCAGGTCATGATGACTTTATGTGGTGAATTTAAACGTGAGCACTGCTGGCGTAGGTGCACGGGTAGGCTCCCACACCCTATAACTAGTCAATGTAACAAACCCGGCACTCAACTTCAGTATGGATGCTGTAAGGTTTATTGTGTAGTATCAACAATAAAACGTTTCGGTCCTGTGGACCTTCCTCAGTTACTACATAGTGAGAACAACAAAGAAATAAACATAATGATGCAACAAAAGAGAAAAAAAACATAGGTATATACAACAATATGTACAAGGCATAGATGTGGTCATGTATCAAAGGGAACATATATAGTACAACGCTTAGAGACCAAAGCATACCTATAATATGTATAAAGGGGGAGCCATAGTCATTATGGACAAGAAAGATTACCTGAAGGAGGTGTTAAGGCAACTTAACAACTCCACGGTTTACCACAAACTTGAGTCCAACCCTACTGATTCCATTCAAAATAGAATTTCTAGTATTCTTAGGAGGTACACTGAAATAGGGGTCTTAGACATGAAAACATGTGTCTTCCTCACCAATGAACATCCGGTCACCCCGGTGTTCTACATACTCCCTAAGATACACAAAAATTTGGAACACCCTCCAGGACGTCCCATTGTGGCAGCCACAAATTCTATCTTGTCTCCCATCTCCATTTTCTTAGAGAAAGTATTGACCCCACATATTCGCTCCACACGGTCATATCTCCTTGATACAGGGGCCTTCCTTAACATCATACGCTCTATGGGGCACATTCCACCCAATGCCATACTGGTGTCTCTAGACGTCAAAGATCTGTATACCTCGATACCACATACGGAGGGTATCAACTCTGTGAAAAAGCTTTTAACAATGGCAGGGACAGATCACAGACAAATTGCCTTATGTATTGATCTTCTCACAGTAGTGCTTGACTCTAACCATTTCCTGTTTCAGGATGAATTTTTCCTACAGACACGCGGGACCGCAATGGGCTCGAATGTGGCGCCCCCGTACGCAAACTGTTACATGGCAGATTTCGAGGAAAGTCATATCTATCCCAACGCACGATTCCAGGACAACGTGCTGTTGTGGAAACGCTATATTGATGACATTTTTTGCGTCTGGGGCGGCACATTGGAGTCCTTGCTACAATTCTTTGAATTTCTTAATGCTACATGGCCCGGCATCACATTCACAATAGCCCATGACCTTTACAGGATGAACTTCCTGGACACGGTCGTGATCAAGGACCCGAATGGTGTTCTGAGCACAGACCTTCATACAAATTACACAGACCGCAACAGCCTACTCCATTATGATAGTCTGCATCCGCAGGCTGTCAAAAGGTCTATCCCTAGATCTCAGATCCAGAGGGTATCCCGGATCGTGTCGGATGAGAACCTGCGGGCACAACGGGTCTCTGAAATAAGAACTAAGTTCCGCACTAGGGGCTACCCAACATCCATCCTGGATGATACAGAAGGAACCCCTAATGAAACGAGACAGAAAAAAGACCGAATTCCATTTGTGCATTCCTTCCATCCATATGCTTACATATTACACAGGAAAATCCGCCAGCACTGGCACCTTCTGGCCACCGCCCATCCCAACATCAGGGAATTTAGGGAACCCTTTCTTCCCTGTTTTAGGAGGGCAAGGAATATCAGAGATACTCTGATTCGAGCAGACTTGGGAACAGGTAAACAACACCCCAAACAACAGTTCTTACAAAACCCGAAATTTGACACTTTCCCATGCCTTCACTGCGCCCAATGCAGTAATGTACTCAGGGGTAGTTCCTTTAACCATCCACACTCGGGCAAGAATTTCCCTATTAAACAGTACTACACGTGTGACTCCACACACGTTATTTACCTTATCAAATGTCCATGTGGACTAATGTACATGGGGGAGACCACTCAGCGGATACGAGAACGGATCTCTAAACATAAGTCGACCATCAGATGCAGGAATACACTGTTACCAATCCCACAACACTTCATCACTATGGGACATAACATCTCTTCCTCACCAATGAACATCCGGTCACCCCGGTGTTCTACATACTCCCTAAGATACACAAAAATTTGGAACACCCTCCAGGACGTCCCATTGTGGCAGCCACAAATTCTATCTTGTCCCCCATCTCCATTTTCTTAGAGAAAGTATTGACCCCACATATTCGCTCCACACGGTCATATCTCCTTGATACAGGGGCCTTCCTTAACATCATACGCTCTATGGGGCACATTCCACCTAATGCCATACTGGTGTCTCTAGACGTCAAAGATCTGTATACCTCGATACCACATACGGAGGGTATCAACTCTGTGAAAAAACTTTTAACAATGGCAGGGACAGATCACAGACAAATTGCCTTATGTATTGATCTTCTCACAGTAGTGCTTGACTCTAACCATTTCCTGTTTCAGGATGAATTTTTCCTACAGACACGCGGGACCGCAATGGGCTCGAATGTGGCGCCCCCGTACGCAAACTGTTACATGGCAGATTTCGAGGAAAGTCATATCTATCCCAACGCACGATTCCAGGACAACGTGCTGTTGTGGAAACGCTATATTGATGACATTTTTTGCGTCTGGGGCGGCACATTGGAGTCCTTGCTACAATTCTTTGAATTTCTTAATGCTACATGGCCCGGCATCACATTCACAATAGCCCATGACCTTTACAGGATGAACTTCCTGGACACGGTCGTGATAAAGGACCCGAATGGTGTTCTGAGCACAGACCTTCATACAAATTACACAGACCGCAACAGCCTACTCCATTATGATAGTCTGCATCCGCAGGCTGTCAAAAGGTCTATCCCTAGATCTCAGATCCAGAGGGTATCCCGCATCGTGTCGGATGAGAACCTGCGGGCACAACGGGTCTCTGAAATGAGAACTAAGTTCCGCACTACGGGCTACCCAACATCCATCCTGGATGATACAGAAGGAACCCCTAATGAAACGAGACAGAAAAAAGACCGAATTCCATTTGTGCATTCCTTCCATCCATATGCTTACATATTACACAGGAAAATCCGCCAGCACTGGCACCTTCTGGCCACCGCCCATCCCAACATCAGGGAATTTAGGGAACCCTTTCTTCCCTGTTTTAGGAGGGCAAGGAATATCAGAGATACTCTGATTCGAGCAGACTTGGGAACAGGTAAACAACACCCCAAACAACAGTTCTTACAAAACCCGAAATATGGCACTTTCCCATGCCTTCACTGCGCCCAATGCAGTAATGTACTCAGGGGTAGTTCCTTTAACCATCCACACTAGGGCAAGAATTTCCCTATTAAACAGTACTACATGTGTGACTCCACACACGTTATTTACCTTATCAAATGTCCATGTGGACTAATGTACATGGGGGAGACCACTCAGCGGATACGAGAACGGATCTCTAAACATAAGTCGACCATCAGATGCAGGAATACACTGTTACCAATCCCACAACACTTCATCACTATGGGACATAACATCTCCCAACTCAAATTCTTAATAATAGAACAGGTGGAGACACCAAGGAGAGGGGGGGACAGGATAGCCATTCTCAAACGCCGGGAGGCGTTTTGGATCCACACTCTGGATACCCTACACCCTAAAGGTCTGAATAGAGACTATGACCTCTTGGCTTTCACTCAATAAATTCAAGTTAAAACCCACTAATAGAAGGCCCTCTGGGTTACTGGAGACTACAAACTCAAGATGGCATCTTATCCCTGTTCTAATAAAGAGACTGCATTATTTCTGTAATTAGTACCTCCTGCCATCTGTAGTGTGTCTACCTATTTGTATATGCTATAACTTAATACTGTACCACAATGTTCATCACCAGATTGTTTGTATCCGCAGCTCTCTGTATTGTGATGTCAAATAACATCCCGGTTTGAATAAGGGACTGCATTATCCCTGCAATTGTGCTCTTCTTGCTACCTGGTTTGTGGTTTTACATGTTACCTCTCTGTATACGGTTTAGTATCATACTGTACCACATTGCTTACCATTGAATTGTATGTAATTGCGGTTTTCTGTAATGGTTTATGAATATAAGGGCACCCTACTAATACCATTGTCTATTCTCCTAGAGCCGCCTATACTGACACCTCGCCTCTCACCACTGAGATGGACACCACTTGATCACCACCTTAAGAGCACTTCTCATCGCTATACTCCTAGGATCTACTACTATCTATTGTGCAATGCTTTGTTCACAGCTCCGCCTACTACACCGGACTTTTCCTTCTATTTACTAACTGTTGGGCAACCACATTCACCCATAGTCCCGCCCATAACCATGCTCCAGGCTTTTCCCATTGGGCGCCCTTTTACTGCCAGTCACGACAGTCCGGTGACGCACTTCCGGTGCGTCACTTCCGGCGCTCCACGCCGCTCACACAAAAGAGCGCACACACCGGTCCACTTCACTCCGGTAGAGGATTGAGACTAGCGGTGGACACCGCGTCCATACCCGGACACAACACAGGTAATCAGCGCAGCGTTTTAGCGGCCCCACTATACCGGCAATAAGCCACGCCCACCGGACTCCGCCATACGGCGCCCTCCGACTTACAAGGACTTTGTCCTTTATTATTTTCCAGCTTTAAAGCTGTAACCAGGAGCGTTTCTGGATATTAAGGTACTCACTATGGGGCTAGTGCATATGGATCACTGAACCACACTAGACCGCAGCACAATAAAGTCACCCCTCTCCTCCTTCTTCTTTTTAGTTATACCAATAGGGATCTATTGGCAAAGAAGCTTACTCCCTACTCACCTCACAAATAGGTATGCTTTGGTCTCTAAGCGTTGTACTATATATGTTCCCTTTGATACATGACCACATCTATGCCTTGTACATATTGTTGTATATACCTATGTTTTTTTTCTCTTTTGTTGCATCATTATGTTTATTTCTTTGTTGTTCTCACTATGTAGTAACTGAGGAAGGTCCACAGGACCGAAACGTTTTATTGTTGATACTACACAATAAACCTTACAGCATCCATACTGAAGTTGAGTGCCGGGTTTGTTACATTGACATGATGACTTTATGTGTCATGTACCCATAACATGTTTTTTGCAGAATCTTAAAACATTGCATAAGAGATAAGATGTATGAAATCCTGAGATGTATGATTCTGTAAGGCTGGTTAATAGTGTTGAGCATTCCGATACCGCAAGTATCGGGTATCGGCCGATACTTGCGGTATCGGAATTCCGATACCGGGATTCCGATACTTGCCGCGTATCGGATACCGGAATCGGAAGTTCCCAGATTCAAAATTCCGAAATTCAGCCAATGAGAATGATTCCAAGTGTGGGCACATCCTGTTTAGCATGGAGGGCATGAAACTACTGGCAAGGCTGTGATTGGCTGCTGAAATGATGTCATGATGCAGTTTAAAAGTCGCTGGCGCCATTTTGCGATCACTCTGCTGTGAATTCAGTTAGTGACAGGACGCTGTTTGCTGACTGAGGGACAGTTTAGAGATAGCGATTTGCTTCTTTGTGCTTTCCAAAGGCTAATTTAGCAACCGCTGTGTTCACCTACTATTCACCTTGCTTTTGCCTTGTAGCGCTGTTTTCACAGCGATCTGCAAGGTCTGTGTGTGTGTGTGTGTGAGTGCAGCCCACTCTCTAGTCTGAGTGCAGCCACATAGGCCATCCATAGCTGGTTGTATTCAGTTCAGGGAGGGTGGTTCATTGCCTCATACTGTTCTTTTTTTTTTTTTTTTTTTCAAGTAGTGTAGTCTGCTGCTAATTTATTCAAAAAAATCCTATTAGTGTCTTTCCACCCGTCTCCAGCTAATTTGTGGAAAAACACTACATAGGATAAAGTAGAGGAGGGTTTTTGGGCCTTGCAGCGCCGTTTACGGCTGTCTGCACATTCTCCGTGTGACTGCAGCTCGCCCTGTAGTCTGTGAGCAGCCGTAGCCTGGTTGTCTCCAGCTCAGGGTTGTTCACTGCGTCATACCGCCAAATCAATTTTAATTTTTTTTCAAGTAGTGTAGTCTGCTGCTAATTAATTTAAAAAAATCCTATTAGTGTCTTTCCACCCGTCTCCAGCTAATTTGTGGAAAAACACTACATAGGATAAAGTAGAGGAGGGTTTTTGGGCCTTGCAGCGCCGTTTACGGCTGTCTGCACGGTCTCCGTGTGACTGCAGCTCGCCCTGTAGTCTGTGAGCAGCCGTAGCCTGGTTGTCTCCAGCTCAGGGTTGTTCACTGCGTCATACCGCCAAATCAATTTTAATTTTTTTTCAAGTAGTGTAGTCTGCTGCTAATTAATTTAAAAAAATCCTATTAGTGTCTTTCCACCCGTCTCCAGCTAATTTGTGGAAAAACACTACATAGGATAAAGTAGAGGAGGGTTTTTGGGCCTTGCAGCGCCGTTTACGGCTGTCTGCACGGTCTCCGTGTGACTGCAGCTCGCCCTGTAGTCTGTGAGCAGCCGTAGCCTGGTTGTCTCCAGCTCAGGGTTGTTCACTGCGTCATACCGCCAAATCAATTTTAATTTTTTTTCAAGTAGTGTAGTCTGCTGCTAATTAATTTAAAAAAATCCTATTAGTGTCTTTCCACCCGTCTCCAGCTAATTTGTGGAAAAACACTACATAGGATAAAGTAGAGGAGGGTTTTTGGGCCTTGCAGCGCCGTTTACGGCTGTCTGCACGGTCTCTGTGTGACTGCAGCTCTATCTGTTGTCAGTTCAGCCCCCAAAAAAGAAATAAATAATAAAGTTCACCAAACACACCAGTTACACCACTTTACATTTCTGTAGGCCACATTAGCTCATATTAAAGTCTAGTCCACACTTTAGAAAATTAGTGTTTCTTATACCTGTTAGGAGGAGTTGCTCAGGAATAAGCACACAAATCCGTTAGTACTTTTCTGCTTATCTTTATCAGTCAACCAAGATGAAGAAGGCAGTGAGTAAGGCACGTGGGCGTGGGCGTGGGCGCGGAGCAGGGAGGGGACGTGGGGATTCTGTGCCTGCTGCGGGCACCGGTGACTCATCAGCACCCACTTTCACCAGGCAACAGTCGTTCATGCGCAGCTTTGTGTCAGAGCGCCGTACACCGCTGCTGCGTCAAGACCAAATTGAAGCTGTTGTCGGATGGATGGCAGCTAATGCATCAACTTCCATTAGTGCCACATCCTCTCAGACACAGAGCACTGGAGAGCAGCCATCTGTCTCTTCACCACCTGCCAAATTGCCCAGGCAGATAGAGAGCCCAGGACAGGAGCCGTCTCTACTTCTGTTCTCTGAATCTCTTGGCTTGGAAACAGGGGGCCAGCCAAGCAGCATTGGAGAAATGGAAGAAGAGGCAGGGTGCAGTGATGCCCAACAGCTTTTTCTGTCTTCCTCTGAAGAGGCGGGTGGGCCAGTGGCTCCGGTCACCACATCGCAGGCCGCATCAGCTGATGATGACACTCAGGTGCCACTTACTGGTGCGTGCTCTGCTGCTGAGACTACCCAGGAGGAGCAGTTGGGGGCAGAGGGTAGTGTAGATGATGAGGTCCTCGACCCATCTTGGCGTGAGGGACAGGAAGGTGGTGGGAGCAGCTCTGAGGAAGAGATTCCCCGTACGGCCCAAAGAGGGAGAGGGAGGGGGAAGACCGCGGATCCTGCAGCCTCCGCTTTGGCACCCGTTAGGAGCATGTCTCTTCCAAAAGCCAAAAAGGGCGCTCCCAAGACTTGCAGTGCCTGGTCCTTTTTTGACACAGTTGCAGATGACATTTGCTATGTCAGATGCAACGTGTGTCATCAAAAAGTCAAAAGAGGTCGAAATGTCAGCAACCTCAATACCTCCAACATGTGGAAACATGTGCGCAACAGGCACCCGGCGGAGTTAGAAAAACACACTGAAGAGGTAGGCCAACCAACAGCGGCAGCTACCACCTCTTCAGCTCGTGTTGCCTCTTCCTCTAGCTCACACGCAGCTGGTTCGGCTTCCTCCCAGGATCGCCGTGGAAGAACCTCTGGCCCTGTTGTCCAGAGACCCGCTGTAATTCCACCCGCAGCACCACTTTCCCAGTCATCCACACACTCCCAGCCCAGTCTACAGCCATCGGTAGTACAGGCATGGGAGAAAAGGCGGCCTTTCTCGTCAAACCACCCACGAGCACAGGCTCTGACTGCAGGCATTGCCAAACTGCTGTCACTGGAAATGCTGTCATTCAGGCTGGTGGAGACTGACAGCTTCCGTGACTTGATGTCATTGGCAGTCCCACAGTACAATGTGCCCAGCCGCTTTTACTTCAGCAGGCAAGCCGTCCCTGCCCTGCACAAGCATGTGGAGGGACACATAAAACACGCGCTTCTGAACGCCGTCAGTAGCAAGGTCCACCTCACCACCGATGCGTGGACCAGTCAACATGGACAGGGGCGATACCTTTCCCTCACTGCCCATTGGGTTAATGTCGTTGAGCCAGGTACAGACCGTGCGAGTGGCGCAGGACGTGTCCTGCCCACTCCAAGGATTGCAGGAATCCATTCTGTACGCATTGACTCCTCCTCTTACACCAGTTCCTCAGAATCATCGCTGCAGGAGCCGTCACAGTCCACCTCCACATGGACCCGTGATGAACGTGTACCTGTTACGACCGACATGAGCACAGCCGTGGCCAAACGTCAACAGGCCGTGTTGAAATTAATTTTTTTGGGGAATCGTAGCCACACAGCGCAGGAGCTCTGGAATGCCATCAAGCAGGAGAGCGATGTGTGGTTTGTGCCAGCGAATCTCCAGCCAGGCATGGTAGTGTGTGATAATGGCCGAAATCTGGTGGCAGCTCTGGGCCTCGGCAACCTCACTCACATCCCATGTCTGGCACATGTGCTCAATTTGGTCGTGCAGAGCTTTTTGAGGGACTATCCGGATCTTGATGCACTGCTGCACAAGGTCCGCCTAGAGTGTGCTCACTTGCGGCGTTCCAGCACGGCAAAAGCGCGCATTGCGGCTCTGCAGCGCCGACACCGCCTGCCGGAACATCGCATCATATGTGACCTACCTACCAGGTGGAATTCCACGTTACATATGTTGGAGCGGTTGTGTGAGCAGCAGCAAGCTGTAATGGAGTACCAGCTGCTTCAGGTGCAAAAAAGTCGCAGTCAGCGCCGTACAGACTTCACAACCACAGAGTGGGCCACTATGAATGACGTCTGCCAGGTTTTGCGTCCCTTTGATTATTCCACGCGGATGGCGAGTGCAGATGATGCACTAGTCAGCATGACTGTCCCCCTTATCTGCCTGCTTGAAAAATCACTGCAAGCGCTAAGGGATGATGTTGTGGAAGAGGTGGAGGATGAGGATTCACCATTTCCATCATCTTCTGGACAGTCAGCGCCACGTGGTTCCTCACAAACGCGTAGGCAGGGGACAGTTTGTGAGGAGGATGAGGAGGAGTCAATGGAGGAGGAAGACGTCCGTCCAGAGGAGGGAGTTACCGAATTGTCCAGTACTCAGTGTGTACAGCGAGGGTGGGGTGATGACGAGCAGGCAGAGATCACGCCTCCAGCAGGGGACAGCGTTTCTTGGGCAGTTGGCAGTCTGCAGCACATGGTGGATTACATGCTGCAGTGCCTGAGAAACGACCGCCGCATCGCCCACATTCTCAACATGTCTGATTATTGGGTGTTCACCCTCCTCGATCCTCGCTACCGGGACAACGTAGAAAGCCTCATCACACCGTTGAACCGGGAGCGAAAAATGCGGGAGTACCAAGACACACTGGTCAATTCCATCATCTTCTCCATTCCAACTGAGAGAAGTGCTGCTAGTGCATTACAAAGCAGCTCAGTGCGTCCAGGCAGTGGAGGAGGCTCTGCACAAAGAGGGAGCAGAAGCAGTGCCTCTGCCCAAGGCAAGACCAGTATGGCCCAACTGTGGCACAGTTTTCTGTGCCCCCCACAAAAGTCTACACCATCACAGACGGCTCCAGTCAGCAGGAGGCAACGGTTCCGTCAGATGGTGACAGACTACATGTCTTGCCCTCTTGCTGTACTCCCAGACGGCTCTTCCCCTTTCAAGTTTTGGGTCTCAAAGCTGGATACATGGCCAGAGCTAAGCCAGTATGCATTGGAGGTGCTGTCTTGCCCTGCGGCCAGTGTATTATCGGAACGTGTCTTTAGTGCTGCAGGTGGTGTACTAACTGACCGTCGCATGCGACTATCCTCCGATAACGTTGACCGGCTTACTTTCCTGAAAATGAACAAGGCCTGGATCTCGCAGGAATTTGCCACTCCTCCTCCTGATTAAATAATTAGGTCACTGTATACGTTATCCAGGTCTCCTGTTGTGTTCATCTTTCTACCACCTGAACTTAAATTCCTGTGCTCCAACACCGCCAGTTGAGGCTCAGAAGTGCCGTCTGCACAGTCAAAACATACGACCCAGTGTTATTGGGTTTCAGTAACGTCAGCTGATCCCCAGCTGTGTAGCCGGCAATGTGTCATGCGACCGCCACGCTGACACAACAACTGAAATGTAAGGGAATCTGTCCCCCCCCCCAAGGCGTTTGTTACTGAAAGAGCCACCTTGTGCAGCAGTAATGCTGCACAAGGAAAAGGTAGCTATTTTTGTTTAGCTCCTTGCACACGCAGAACTTAACACTTATAAAATGTGTCCACTGATACCGTAAAACCGTCCCGGAGGTGGGACTTTCCTTCGTAATGTGACGCAGCACAGCCGTCATTCCTACCCCCACGGCGCCGCGCACCGGCTCCTCAGCGTTGTTTTATTCCGTCCCGGAGCCTGCGCTGTTATGTTATCCCGTGGCCAGGCACACTTAGAGCTGCCCGTCTTCTGGCATCATTTGGTGTCAGGATGGCTGCGCCTGTGCGGCCGCGCTGGCAGAGAGCCCGCCTCGCAGTGTCTTCTGATTTAATCCCACTGGGGGCCTGGGATCCATGGACATGCGCAGTGCATATCTGAACCTCCACCTCTCACTCATTTCCCTATGGCTTCTTCAGACTGTTCGGTGTCAGCTGGTCCCTAATAGCATGCCACGGCCGTGACACCGCACAGTCTTAAGAAGCCGTAGGGAGGGGAGTGAGAGGCGAGGATATGCACTGCGCATGTCCATGGATCCCAGGCCCCCAGTGGGATTAAATCAGAAGACACTGCGAGGCGGGCTCTCTGCCAGCGAGGCCGCACAGGCGCAGCCATCCTGACACCAAATGATGCCAGAAGACGGGCAGCGCTAAGTGTGCCTGGCCACGGGATAACATAACAGCGCAGGCTCCGGGACAGAATAAACCAACGCTGAGGAGCCGGTGCGCGGCGCCGGGGGGGTAGGAATGACGGCTGTGCTGCGTCACATTACGAAGGAAAGTCCCACCTCCGGGACGGTTTTACGGTTGCAGGGGACACATTTTATAAGTGTTTAGTTCTGTGTTTGCAAGGAGCATGATGAAAAGAGCCACCTTTTCCTTTTGCATCTTTTGTGCTGCACAAGCTGGCTCTTTCAGCTACAAACGCCTTGGGGGGGGGTTAAAGGTTCCCTTTCGACTTTCTCAGGCTTCGGCCTACATTGTGTTCCTCTGCTTTTCCACCTGTCCCTGGGCTCCAACACCGCCAGTTGCCGTCCAGAAGTGCTGTACGCACAGTCAACAGTCGCTCCTCTGTTATTGGGGTTCAGTAACGTGAGCTGTTCCCCTGCTGTGTGTGTGGCAATCCCTCCTACCTCCTCCAACCTCCTCCTCCTCCACCTGTCCCTGGGCTCCAACACCGCCAGTTGCCGTCCAGAAGTGCTGTACGCACAGTCAACAGTCGCTCCTCTGTTATTGGGGTTCAGTAACGTCAGCTGTTCCCCTGCTGTGTGTGTGGCAATCCCTCCTACCTCCTCCAACCTCCTCCTCCTCCACCTGCCCCTGGGCTCCAACACCGCCAGTTGCCGTCCAGAAGTGCTGTACGCACAGTCAACAGTCCCTCCTCTGTTATTGGGGTTCAGTAACGTGAGCTGTTCCCCTGCTGTGTGTGTGGCAATCCCTCCTACCTCCTCCAACCTCCTCCTCCTCCATCTGTCCCTGGGCTCCAACACCGCCAGTTGCCGTCCAGAAGTGCTGTACGCACAGTCAACAGTCCCTCCTCTGTTATTGGGGTTCAGTAACGTCAGCTGTTCCCCTGCTGTGTGTGTGGCAATCCCTCCTACCTCCTCCAACCTCCTCCTCCTCCACCTGCCCCTGGGCTCCAACACCGCCAGTTGCCGTCCAGAAGTGCTGTACGCACAGTCAACAGTCCCTCCTCTGTTATTGGGGTTCAGTAACGTCAGCTGTTCCCCTGCTGTGTGTGTGGCAATCCCTCCTACCTCCTCCTACCTCCTCCAACCTCCTCCTCCTCCACCTGTCCCTGGGCTCCAACACCGCCAGTTGCCGTCCAGAAGTGCTGTACGCACAGTCAACAGTCCCTCCTCTGTTATTGGGGTTCAGTAACGTCAGCTGTTCCCCTGCTGTGTGTGTGGCAATCCCTCCTACCTCCTCCAACCTCCTCCTCCTCCACCTGCCCCTGGGCTCCAACACCGCCAGTTGCCGTCCAGAAGTGCTGTACGCACAGTCAACAGTCCCTCCTCTGTTATTGGGGTTCAGTAACGTCAGCTGTTCCCCTGCTGTGTGTGTGGCAATCCCTCCTACCTCCTCCAACCTCCTCCTCCTCCACCTGCCCCTGGGCTCCAACACCGCCAGTTGCCGTCCAGAAGTGCTGTACGCACAGTCAACAGTCCCTCCTCTGTTATTGGGGTTCAGTAACGTCAGCTGTTCCCCTGCTGTGTGTGTGGCAATCCCTCCTACCTCCTCCAACCTCCTCCTCCTCCACCTGTCCCTGGGCTCCAACACCGCCAGTTGCCGTCCAGAAGTGCTGTACGCACAGTCAACAGTCGCTCCTCTGTTATTGGGGTTCAGTAACGTCAGCTGTTCCCCTGCTGTGTGTGTGGCAATCCCTCCTACCTCCTCCAACCTCCTCCTCCTCCACCTGTCCCTGGGCTCCAACACCGCCAGTTGCCATCCAGAAGTGCTGTACGCAAAGTCAACAGTCCCTCCTCTGTTATTGGGGTTCAGTAACGTCAGCTGTTCCCCTGCTGTGTGTGTGGCAATCCCTCCTACCTCCTCCAACCTCCTCCTCCTCCACCTGCCCCTGGGCTCCAACACCGCCAGTTGCCGTCCAGAAGTGCTGTACGCACAGTCAACAGTCCCTCCTCTGTTATTGGGGTTCAGTAACGTCAGCTGTTCCCCTGCTGTGTGTGTGGCAATCCCTCCTACCTCCTCCAACCTCCTCCTCCTCCACCTGCCCCTGGGCTCCAACACCGCCAGTTGCCGTCCAGAAGTGCTGTACGCACAGTCAACAGTCCCTCCTCTGTTATTGGGGTTCAGTAACGTCAGCTGTTCCCCTGCTGTGTGTGTGGCAATCCCTCCTACCTCCTCCAACCTCCTCCTCCTCCACCTGTCCCTGGGCTCCAACACCGCCAGTTGCCGTCCAGAAGTGCTGTACGCACAGAGCCAAACACCTCGCCAATGTGTTAGTGGGGTTCAGCACCGCCAGCTGTTCCCCTGCTGTGTATACGGCAACGTGTACTGCGACCGCCACGCAGGCACAACAAGTTAAATTTAAGGGAACCTGTCCCCCCCCCCAGGCGTTTGTTACTGAAGGAGCCACCTTGTGCAGCAGTAATGATGCAAAGGGAAAAATTGCCTCTTTTCGTGGTGCTCCTTGCAGATGCTGAACCTAACACTTATGAAATGTGTCCCCTCACAGCGTTCAACCGTCCGGTAGGTGGAACTTTCCTTTGTCATGTGACGCAGCACAGCCGTCATTTTTACCCCCTTGTCGCCGTGCGCCGCCTCCTCAGCGTTGTTTGAATCTGTCCCGGAGCCTGCGCTGTTAGGTTACCCCTTGGCCATGCACACATTTTGCGCTGCCCGTCTTCTGACATCATTTGCTGTCAGGCTGGCTGCGCCTGTGCGGGTGCGCTGTCCGAGATTCAGCCTCGCGGTGTCGTCTAATGTAATCCCACCGCGGGCCTGGGATCCGTGTCCATGCGCAGTGCATATCCTCGCCTCTCACTCCCCTCCCTACGGCTTCTAAAGACTGTTCGGTGTCAGCTGATCCCTAATAGCATGCCACGGCCGTGACACCGCACAGTCTTAAGAAGCCGTTGGGAGGGGTGTGAGAGGCGAGGATATGCACTGCGCATGGACACGGATCCCAGGCCCGCGGTGGGATTACATTAGACGACACCGCGAGGCTGAATCTCGGACAGCGCACCCGCACAGGCGCAGCCAGCCTGACAGCAAATGATGTCAGAAGACGGGCAGCGCAAAATGTGTGCATGGCCAAGGGGTAACCTAACAGCGCAGGCTCCGGGACAGATTCAAACAACGCTGAGGAGGCGGCGCACGGCGACAAGGGGGTAAAAATGACGGCTGTGCTGCGTCACATGACAAAGGAAAGTTCCACCTACCGGACGGTTGAACGCTGTGAGGGGACACATTTCATCAGTGTTAGGTTCAGCATCTGCAAGGACCATAATTAAAAGAGCTAAGTTTACCTTTTCCAGCATTAGTGCTGTACACGAATGCTCTTCCAGCTACAAACGCCTGGGGGGGGGTTAAAGGTTTCCTTTCAACTTGCTCCAGTGCAGGCTTCGGCCTACACTCCGCTCCCCCTGCTCCTCCTGCTGACCCTGGGCTCTAACACCGCCAGTTGGGGCCCAGATGTGCTAGCTGCACAGAGAAAAACACCTCGCCAATGTGTCAGTGGGGTTCAGCACCGCCAGCTGTTCCCCTGCTGTGCAGCCGGCATCGTGTCCTGCAAAAGCCACGCAGACACCAGAACTGAAATTGAAGGGAACCTGTCCCCCCTCCCCCAGGCGTTTGTACGTTTTTAAGGCCACCTTGTACAGCGGTAATGCTGCATGTGTGCAAGGTGGCTCATAAACGTATTCTCCTCGCACATGTGGAACGGAAAACACGTCTAAAATGTGTCCTCTGTGTGACCATTTAACCGTCCCGGTGGTGTGACTTTCCTTTGTAATGACACGCTGCAACCCCCTTGGTAGCGCTGCCCGTCTTCTGGCATCATTGTTTGGCTGCCTGCGCCTCTGCGGCCACCCTGACCCACACAACGCCCCTCGGTGTCTTATTTCTTGGGACTGCGAGGGTGTGTTTGATGGGCATGAGCAGTGCATCAGTTCGCCTGTCCCTCATCTCCTTCCGCCTTCTTCAGACTGTGCGGCTTCATGGCCGTGGCATGCGATAAGGGATCAGCTGACGCCACATAGTCTGAAGCAGGTGTAAGAACCCAAGCGAGAGGCGAACATATGTACTGCGCCAGGCCATGAATCCCAGCCCCGCAGTGTTTTAACTATGTCAATACACTGCGGGGCTGTGATTCATGGGCATCGCGAACCGCACCAGCCAACATTAAATGAGGTCAGAAGATGGGCAGCGCTAACAGCGCTAGGCCAGGGGATAACACGACAGCGCAGACTCCTGTACAGCAAATAACAACGCTCAGGAGGCTGCACCCAGCACCAAGGTGGGATTCTTGACATCTGTGCTGCGTCTCATTACAAAGGGAACTCGCGCCTCCAACACAGTTTGACTGTATAAAGGGCTAAATGTTATACGTGTTCCATTCAGCGTGTGCAAGGAGCCAAATTAAAAGAGCAACCTTTGACTTGTGCACCACTACTGCTGCATAAGCTGTGGCTCTTCTACTTTGTAACCCCTGAGGGGAGGTTAAAGGTTACCTTTGAAATTGGTTCGATTAGGCTTCGGCCTACACTCTGCTCCCCCTGCAGAGCCCGGGCTCCAACACCGCCAGTTGGGGCCCGGTACTGCTAGCTGCACAGAGAAAAACACCTCGCCAATGTGTCAGTGGGGTTCAGCACCGCCAGCTGTTCCCCTGCTGTGCAGCCGGCAACGTGTCCTGCAACAGCCACGCAGGCACAACAGACCCAAAGCTGCCGCCAGTGCAGGCTTCGGCCTACACTCTGCTCCCTCTCCTCCTCCTGCTGACCCCGGGCTCCAACACCGCCAGTTGGGGCCCGGTACTGCTAGCTGCACAGAGAAAAACACCTCGCCAATGTGTCAGTGGGGTTCAGCACCGCCAGCTGTTCCCCTGCTGTGCAGCCGGCATCGTGTCCTGCAAAAGCCACGCAGACACCAGAACTGAAATTGAAGGGAACCTGTCCCCCCTCCCCCAGGCGTTTGTACGTTTTTAAGGCCACCTTGTACAGCGGTAATGCTGCATGTGTGCAAGGTGGCTCATAAACGTATTCTCCTCGCACATGTGGAACGGAAAACACGTCTAAAATGTGTCCTCTGTGTGACCATTTAACCGTCCCGGTGGTGTGACTTTCCTTTGTAATGACACGCTGCAACCCCCTTGGTAGCGCTGCCCGTCTTCTGGCATCATTGTTTGGCTGCCTGCGCCTCTGCGGCCGCCCTGACCCACACAACGCCCCTCGGTGTCTTATTTCTTGGGACTGCGAGGGTGTGTTTGATGGGCATGAGCAGTGCATCAGTTCGCCTGTCCCTCATCTCCTTCCGCCTTCTTCAGACTGTGCGGCTTCATGGCCGTGGCATGCGATAAGGGATCAGCTGACGCCACATAGTCTGAAGCAGGTGTAAGAACCCAAGCGAGAGGCGAACATATGTACTGCGCCAGGCCATGAATCCCAGCCCCGCAGTGTTTTAACTATGTCAATACACTGCGGGGCTGTGATTCATGGGCATCGCGAACCGCACCAGCCAACATTAAATGAGGTCAGAAGATGGGCAGCGCTAACAGCGCTAGGCCAGGGGATAACACGACAGCGCAGACTCCTGTACAGCAAATAACAACGCTCAGGAGGCTGCACCCAGCACCAAGGTGGGATTCTTGACATCTGTGCTGCGTCTCATTACAAAGGGAACTCGCGCCTCCAACACAGTTTGACTGTATAAAGGGCTAAATGTTATACGTGTTCCATTCAGCGTGTGCAAGGAGCCATATTAAAAGAGCAACCTTTGACTTGTGCACCACTACTGCTGCATAAGCTGTGGCTCTTCTACTTTGTAACCCCTGAGGGGGGGTTAAAGGTTACCTTTGAAATTGGTTCGATTAGGCTTCAGCCTACACTCTGCTCCCCCTGCAGAGCCCGGGCTCCAACACCGCCAGTTGGGGCCCGGTACTGCTAGCTGCACAGAGAAAAACACCTCGCCAATGTGTCAGTGGGGTTCAGCACCGCCAGCTGTTCCCCTGCTGTGCAGCCGGCAACGTGTCCTGCAACAGCCACGCAGGCACAACAGACCCAAAGCTGCCGCCAGTGCAGGCTTCGGCCTACACTCTGCTCCCTCTCCTCCTCCTGCTGACCCCGGGCTCCAACACCGCCAGTTGGGGCCCGGTACTGCTAGCTGCACAGAGAAAAACACCTCGCCAATGTGTCAGTGGGGTTCAGCACCGCCAGCTGTTCCCCTGCTGTGCAGCCGGCATCGTGTCCTGCAAAAGCCACGCAGACACCAGAACTGAAATTGAAGGGAACCTGTCCCCCCTCCCCCAGGCGTTTGTACGTTTTTAAGGCCACCTTGTACAGCGGTAATGCTGCATGTGTGCAAGGTGGCTCATAAACGTATTCTCCTCGCACATGTGGAACGGAAAACACGTCTAAAATGTGTCCTCTGTGTGACCATTTAACCGTCCCGGTGGTGTGACTTTCCTTTGTAATGACACGCTGCAACCCCCTTGGTAGCGCTGCCCGTCTTCTGGCATCATTGTTTGGCTGCCTGCGCCTCTGCGGCCGCCCTGACCCACACAACGCCCCTCGGTGTCTTATTTCTTGGGACTGCGAGGGTGTGTTTGATGGGCATGAGCAGTGCATCAGTTCGCCTGTCCCTCATCTCCTTCCGCCTTCTTCAGACTGTGCGGCTTCATGGCCGTGGCATGCGATAAGGGATCAGCTGACGCCACATAGTCTGAAGCAGGTGTAAGAACCCAAGCGAGAGGCGAACATATGTACTGCGCCAGGCCATGAATCCCAGCCCCGCAGTGTTTTAACTATGTCAATACACTGCGGGGCTGTGATTCATGGGCATCGCGAACCGCACCAGCCAACATTAAATGAGGTCAGAAGATGGGCAGCGCTAACAGCGCTAGGCCAGGGGATAACACGACAGCGCAGACTCCTGTACAGCAAATAACAACGCTCAGGAGGCTGCACCCAGCACCAAGGTGGGATTCTTGACATCTGTGCTGCGTCTCATTACAAAGGGAACTCGCGCCTCCAACACAGTTTGACTGTATAAAGGGCTAAATGTTATACGTGTTCCATTCAGCGTGTGCAAGGAGCCAAATTAAAAGAGCAACCTTTGACTTGTGCACCACTACTGCTGCATAAGCTGTGGCTCTTCTACTTTGTAACCCCTGAGGGGGGGTTAAAGGTTACCTTTGAAATTGGTTCGATTAGGCTTCGGCCTACACTCTGCTCCCCCTGCAGAGCCCGGGCTCCAACACCGCCAGTTGGGGCCCGGTACTGCTAGCTGCACAGAGAAAAACACCTCGCCAATGTGTCAGTGGGGTTCAGCACCGCCAGCTGTTCCCCTGCTGTGCAGCCGGCAACGTGTCCTGCAACAGCCACGCAGGCACAACAGACCCAAAGCTGCCGCCAGTGCAGGCTTCGGCCTACACTCTGCTCCCTCTCCTCCTCCTGCTGACCCCGGGCTCCAACACCGCCAGTTGGGGCCCGGTACTGCTAGCTGCACAGAGAAAAACACCAGCCAATGTGTCAGTGGGGTTCAGCACCGCCAGCTGTTCCCCTGCTGTGCAGCCGGCATCGTGTCCTGCAAAAGCCACGCAGACACTTGCTCTTGTACCTTCTGCTCCCCATCCTGGTTCCAGTACCGTCAGCTGGTTCCGGGCAGAGCCTTTGGCTTAGGTGCCTCCCTCTGGGTATCCAAGTTCCACCAACGTCAGGTGGTCCTTGGTAGTGCTTTCAGGCACGGGTACCTCCTGCTTAGTAACCGGGTTCCAGTAACGTCAGCTGGTCCTCGGTAGTTCCATTGGCTCTTGGACCTTCGGCTACCCATCCGGGTTCCAGCACCGTCAGCTGGTTCTCGGCACTGTCTTTTGCTCTTGTACCTTCTGCTCCCCATCCTGGTTCCAGTACCGTCAGCTGGTTCCGGGCAGAGCCTTTGGCTTAGGTGCCTCCCTCTGGGTATCCGAGTTCCACCAACGTCAGGTGGTCCTTGGTAGTGCTTTCAGGCACGGGTACCTCCTGCTTAGTAACCGGGTTCCAGTAACGTCAGCTGGTCCTCGGTAGTTCCATTGGCTCTTGGACCTTCGGGTAGCCATCCGAGTTCCAGTTCCATCAGCTGGTTCTCGGCATTTTCTCAGCCTTCTTGTACCTTCTGCTACATTTCCAAGTTCAAGAGACTAAACACGATGACCCGGAAGAACACCCCTAAGATGACGACGACACCAGAGACGACAACCACCGTGATGACGACGACCCTGGAGACGATGACCCTGAAGACCACCGTGATGACGACGACCCCGGAGACGACGACCCTGAAGACCACCCCGATGACGACGACCCGGGAGACGACGACCCTGGAGACGACGACCCTGGAGACGACGACGACCTGGAAGACCGAGAAGCAGAAGAACAAGAGGCTGCAGAACAAAGAGCAGAAGAACATTAAGCATAACACTAAATATCAGAGCAAAAAATATTATCTAAATTATAAGCAGAAGAAGACTAAGCAGTGTATGGGGGTGAGTCCGTTCCTCCTCGTGGTGCCCCTGGATAAAGCCTGATGCTGCAGGCCAAACTGAACGCGGACAAATGTAACTGTTTTGTGACAGGCAGAACGGAAGGTGTAATCTTCAAACTTTTATTGATAACAACTACAGGAATGCCTGTCACAAATAAGAATATGATGAAGAAGTAGAATATGATGAAGATAATAGTAAAATAAAAAAAATATGAACAATGTAACCCAAAAAATAATAGGTAGAAGATGAAGAAGAAGATGAATAAGGTGAAGAAGTTGATGTCAAAGAAGCTGATGATGAGGATAATGAAGAAGAAAGCGTGGGAGAAGAAAAAAAGAAGGTGAAGGGCGTTGAAGTAGTGAAACATCAATATGTGGCATAAAAAAAAAAAAAAAATTAACATAGTCAAATTCTTTCTAACGCCGAACGTCATCCAAAAAAACAAACAAACCTGCTATTCTATTACATTGGGCTAAACCTCTGTGCCTTTAATGTCTCCGCCACGTCCCCCAATACATCCTACATTATTCTTAGTTGTTTTCCTTCATGTAGAATGAACCTACAAGTGTATAAAGGGTTTATTTTAATTCCGATATTTTCGTCCCATTGACTTGCATTGGGATCGGGTATCGGTATCGGATTGGATCCGATATTTTGACGGTATCGGCCGATACTTTCCGATACCGATACTTTCCGATATCGGAAAGTATCGCTCAACACTACTGGTTAAACAAGAACAAAATGTAGAACAGAAAGGAAAAATATTAAGCATATATCAATATCCCCCTGTTTGTAAATGGTATAACCTTTGCTAAAGGGTCATCCAGAGTCCACAAATGAGCTACTGTCTCATGGGTCTAGTACCCATAAGAGGGCTTCCTACCTGCTTTGCCCATTCACACTCAGTGTGGACACCCACTTTCCCTGTCAGCAGTGGTTATCTGGGGTATACAACACACTACGGATGTTTCAGCATTTTTACAGCTACCTAGAACAATAAACAAAACAATCAAATCTGACTGCAAGTCTGCACTATGCCACCCACAAGGGGTATCTTAGGTCATCTTATTTTTAACTTAAACCAGGGATTAGAAATCCATCCACCTATTGTCAAGGTGGCAGAAATGTCACAAGGTACACTGCTCAAAAAAATAAAAGGACCACTTAAATAGAATACCGTATAACTCCAAGTAAATCAAACTTCTGTGAATTCAAACTGTCCACTTAGGAAGCAACACTGACAATCAATTTCACATGCTGCTGTGCAAATGGAATAGACAACAAATGAAAATTATTGGCAATTATCAAGACACACTCAATAAAGGCGTGGTTCTGCAGGTGGGGACCACAGACCACATATCAGTACCAATGCTTTCTGGCTGATGTTTTGGTCACTTTTGAATATTGGTTGTGCTTTCACACTCGTGGTAGCATGAGTCACACTCTACAACCCACACAAGTGGCTCAGGTAGTTCAGCTCATCCAGGATGGCACATCAATGCGAGCTGTGGCAAGAAGGTTTGCTGTGTCTGTCAGCATAGTGTCCAGAGGCTGGAGGCGCTACCAGGAGACAGGCCAGTATGCCAGGAGATGTGGAGGGGGCCATAGGAGTCAACAACCAAGCAGCAGGACCGCTACCTCAGTCTTTGTGCAAGGAGGAGCAGGAGGGGCACTGCCAAAGCCCTGCAAAATGACCTCCAGCAGGCCACAAATGTGCATGTGTCTGCAAAAACGGTTAGAAACCGACTCCATAAGGATGGTCTGAGTGCCTGACATCCACAGATGGGGGTTGTGCTCACAGCCCAACACTGTGCAGGACGCTTGGCATTTGCCACAGAACACCAGGATTGGCAAATTCGCCACTGGCGCCCTGTGCTCTTCACAGATGAAAGCAGGTTCACACTGAGCACATGTGACAGACGTGACAGAGTCTGGAGATGCCGTGG
Organism: Ranitomeya variabilis; assembly: GCF_051348905.1. Classification (NCBI taxonomy): domain Eukaryota; kingdom Metazoa; phylum Chordata; class Amphibia; order Anura; family Dendrobatidae; genus Ranitomeya; species Ranitomeya variabilis. Next base: position 817,472,736 of record NC_135232.1, on the reverse strand, counting down.
AGAGCGATCTGCTGCCTGCAACATCCTTCAGCATGACAGGTTTTGCAGTGGGTCAGTAATGGTGTGGGGTGACATTTCTTTGGAGGGCCGCACAGCCCTCGATGTGTTCGCCAGAGGTAGCCTGACTACCATTAGGTACCGAGATGAGATCCTCAGACCCCTTGTGAGACCATATGCTGGTGCGGTTGGCCCTGGGTTCCTCCTAATGCAGGACAATGCCAGACCTCATGTGGCTGGAGTGTGTCAGCAGTTCCTGCACGATGAAGGCATTGAAGCTATGGACTGGCCCACCCATTCCCCAGACCTGAATCCGATTGAACACATCTGGGACATCATGTCTCGCACCATCCATCAACATCACATTGCACCACAGACTGTCCAGGAGTTGGCAGATCTTTTAGTCCAGGTCTGGGAGCAGATCCCTCAGGAGACCATCCGCTGCCTCATCAGGAGCATACCCAGGCATTGTAGGGAGGTCATACAGGCACGTGGAGGCCACACACACTACTGAGCATCATTTCCTTGTCTTGAGGCGTTTTCATTGAAGTTGGATCAGCCTGTAACTTCATTTTCCACCATTTTGAGCATCATTCCAACTCCAGACTTCCGTGGGATATTAGTTGTGATTTGCGTTGATCATTTTTAGGTTTCATTGTTCTCAACACATTCCACTATGTAATGAATAAAGATTTACAACTGGAATATTTCATTCAGTGATATCTAGGATGTGGGATTTTAGTGTTCCCTTTATTTTTTTGAGCAGTGTACATCTTTCCACCAAAACTTAGATCAAGTCCAGGTTTCATTGTGTATGCAGTGTGGTGTTACTATATCCCGAGGGTCCTGAAATAAGGCTAAGTATGGCATAGTCCCATGTTGTCCCAGTCCATATTTAACCCTTTTCCGATGTTGGGCATAATAGTACACCCACGTTGGAATCCCTCCCTTTCATATGGGCTCCGGCGCTGAGCCCACACCTTTCCCGGCACACGTCCGCTGTTTTGAACAGCGGACATGTGCCTCTAACAGCCGCGGATGGAATCGTGATCCAACCATGGCTGTTAATTAGTTAAATGCCACTGTCAATCTCTGACAGCGGCATTTAACTCGTGCTTTCCGTAAACGCTCCGGAGATCCTGCCTATCGGTGACCCCATCACGTGATCGCGGGTCACCAATTGATTGGCTTGACAACCAGAGGTCTTCAGCAGACCTATATGGTTGTCATAGCCGGATTGCTATGAGCGCCACCAGGTGGTCGGCGCTCATAGCAAGTGAGAATTTCTGCTACATACAGGCAATCTGATCATTGCCTGTATGTAGCAAAGCTGATGAAAGTACTGCAGCTTCCAGTCTCCCATGGAGATTATTGAAACATGCAAAAAGTAAAAAAAAAGTTTTTTAAAATATTTAAAAAAATAAAAAATATATAAAAGTTCAAATGACCTCCCTTTCGCCCCATTCAAAATAAAACAATAATAAAAAAAATCAAATATATACATATTAGGTATCACAGAGTTCAGAATTGACCAATCTATTAATATAAAAAAAAGAAATAACCTGATTGCTAAAAATGGTGTAGTGAGAAAAATATTCAAAATGTCAGAATTACAGTTTTTTGGTCGCTGCTACATTGCAATAAAATGCAATAATGGATGATCAAAAGATCATATGTATACCACCATGGTATCAATAAAAACATCAGCTCAGCGCGCAAAAAATAAGCCCTCACCCAACCCAAGATAACAAAAAATGGAGATGCTACAGGTCTTGGAAAAGGGCGCCATTTTTTTTTCTTATCAAAGTTTGGATTTTTTTTCACCATGTAAATAAAAAAGAACCTAGAAATGTTTGGTGTCAATGGACTCGTAATAACCTGGAGAATCATAATGGCAGGTCAGTTTTAGCATTTAGTGAACATGGTAAAAAAATCAACATCTGTGGAATTGCACTTTTTTGCAATTTCACCACACTTGGAATTTGTTTCCCATTTTCCAGTACACAATATGTTAAAACCAATGGTGATTTTTGACCAAAAAATAAAAAAGTTATGGCTCTGGGAAATCATCAATTTCAATCTTATACTTTCCACTTTTTGTGCTTTTAAGCAAACTCGAGCTGATGCTTCTTTTAATGATATTGTTGAAGTAGAAGCTTCTTCACCTTTTTTCAACTCTCCATTCCATACTGGTGTAATGTGCATTGCACAGTGCTTGCATAGACATCTGTGATCTCACTATCACAAAGCATATGAGCCACCTCCACTGCCATGTTTGTTGCACCCTAACTGATATACCTTGTGATGAGCTGACTTGTTGACTCTGATACTTTCCTTGGACGTACACCTCTTGGCTTCTGAATGGATGGATAGACTTCATTTTGTATTCTTTCAACTATTATGGCACTCACATGCACAGTTTTGCAATTTTCTTGGCCAAGAGACCGCTGTCTATGAGCTGAATGATGCTGTTTTTGTTTTCATGTCTGCCCCTCAAATCAAACCAGTGACTTTTCGCTTGGGAATCAACCTAATAACACACTAAGCTATTAGGGAATGTGAGAGCAGGTTGTATTTTGTAGTAGACAGGAAGAAAAAGATTTTTTCATAACCAGGAACAAAACAGTGTCGAAATATCTCCTCTGTGACAGGTAACTAAATGTTTAGCCACCATTGAAATGTTCTCATTGCCGATATTAAAATTGCCTATATCTCTCAGATGTTCAGATATTCTCGTTTTCAATTTCCTTGTGGTGCATCCCACATATGAAACTTGGCAATCCAAACAATTGACAATTGAATTTTATGCACTACATTTTTGGAGTGGCAATTAATAAAATCTTTGATGTAGTACCTTTTGAATTTATCTGTAACATTTCGTTACCTGTCACAGAGGAGATATTTTGGCAATGACAATCCAGGGTATTGAACAGGTAAAAAATTCTAATCAGGGCGGTGATGTAAAAAGACACCTCCTAACGAGAGCGGCGTTCTGGATTTATAATTTACAAACCAGATTTTCTTATGGTCTGAATAAGAAAAACGAAATCATGTATCATTATTGTTAAATTGTAAATGTTTTATTGTTTATATAATGATTGTTATCTTCTATTTTAATGAATTTTGTGATTGATTAATTTTTTTGGCGCTGTTGGTTTTTAGGACCTTCCGAAAAATCATGTGACTAGTAGAGGCGTCATGATAGGTTAGTTAATACTATGTATAGAACCTTAGTACCGTCAGATAGCAAGCCATGACTAAGATCTTTACAGATCGAAACGCGTCGCTTTAATCTGCTGTTTCCACATGTTGGCATCCAGTGCTTGCAAGGATTTTTGTGGTCAATTTTAATTTTATGGATCAATAAAGACTTATCTAACTTTTAAGGAGCTGGAACACGTATGTTTTTCCTCATCTTCTTCTTGAAATAGATCACTCTGTTTGTAATGACTCTATATAATATATGAGTTTCACTTTTTGTATTAAAGAGCTGAAATAACTGAAATAAATTAACTTTTTGATGATATTCTACACACAGAATAGATATATAGATGTCAGTGACACACACTTATATGTAGACAGATAGATGAAAAGCCTGCAATTCAGAACAGCATAGTGTAAAATCCCAGCAGGAGCCGACAGGATAAAATAGATGGATTACCTACAGTAAATACACATAGAATAGGTAGATATACAGATGTCAGTAAGAAATACAATTAAGGTACCGTCTCACAGTGGCACTTTGGTCGCTACGACGGCATGATCCGTGACGTTCCTGCGATATCCATACGATCTCGCTGTGTCTGACACGCAGCAGCGATCAGGGACCCCGCTGAGAATCGTACGTCGTAGCAGATCGTTTGAAACTTTCTTTCGTCGCTGGATCTCCCGCTGTCATCGCTGCATTGGTGTGTGTGACACCGATCCAGCGATGTGTTCGCTTGTAACCAGGGTAAACATCGGGTTACTAAGCGCAGGGCCGCTGTAAAAAAAAAAACACTACATACTCACCTTCTGATGTTGTCACGTCCCTCGCCGTCAGCTTCCCACACTGACTGTGAGCACCAGCCGTAAAGTAAAAGCAGAGCACAGCGGTGATGTCACCGCTGTGCTGTGCTTTACGGCCGGCACTGACACAGTCAGTGCGGGAAGCTGACGGCGAGGGACGTGACAGTCACCGGAATGTGAGTATGTAGTGTTTTTGTTTTTTTTACATTTACAATGGTAACCAGGGTAAACATCGGGTTACTAAGCGCGGCCCTGCACTTAGTAACCCGATGTTTACCCTGGTTACCCGGGGACTTCGGCATCGTTGGTCGCTGGAGAGCTGTCTGTGTGACAGCTCTCCAGCGACCACACAACGACTTACCAACGATCACGGCCAGGTCGTATCGCTGGTCGTGATCGTTGGTAAATTGTTTAGTGTAACGGTACCCTTAGTATAGTGTGCAGGCAGCTCACTGTACATTTAATAAAAGATTATTTTTCTGAAAAATATGACGTGGGCTCCTGCTTTAATTTTCTTAACCAGCAGAGGGAAAGCCGATGGCTGAGGGCAGATGTTTATAGCCTGGGAAGGGGGTAATACCCCCGGAACTTCCCAAGTTATTAATATCAGCTCACAACTGTATACTTAGCGTTTACTCGCTATTAAAATGGGGAACCTTAAAAAATAAAATGATGTAGGGTCCCCCTATAATTAATAACCAGCAAAGGCTATGCAAACAGCTGCAGGCTGATATTAATAACCTAGGAAAGGGCCATGGATACTGCCCCCCCCAGGCTAAAAACACCAGCTAGCGGTGGCAAGTGGGGTGACAGTTGGGGGGGTTGATGTCACCTTTGTATTGTGAGGTGACATCAAGTCCAGAGGTTAGTATTGGAGAGGCGTCAATAAGACGTCCCCATTACTAACTCCATAGTCATATCTAATAAAAACACACTCGCCCAGAAAAAAGTCCTTTAATTTAAAGAATGACACAGACTCCTTTAATAAATCTTAATTAAACCATACTTACGACCTCGCCCATTCCACCAAAGCCATTGTCTTCTGCAAGAGTTATCAAAAAACAAACAACAATATTCCTCACCTTTCCGTAGAGATGATGATAATCCATTTGTTCCATGATGGGTCTAGCTCTGCTACATCTAGAAGGCAGGCTGCATGTTTGCATGATGCGACCATACATCCTGTCATCCAGCAGAGACACAGAGCAGTGTGTGCTCAGTGTCTCCCTGTGAACTCCTATTCTCTGTCTGACGGTACCGCGAGCGTGACAAAGTTCTCCTGCTTGCAGTGGCATCAGAGGTGTCCTGGGAGTTCACAGCCAATAGACTCACTTAACACCTAACTGACGTCAGTGGGAAATAAACTAACTTTTTGATGGTATTCTAGTTTTGTGAGAAACACCTGTTCTATCTATTCTATGTTTATATATCTATTCAATTCTAACCTGTCACTGTGATTTTACTGTATGAGGTAGATGAATTGCTGGCTTTTCATGGGCATCGCGAACCGCACCAGCCAACATTAAATGAGGTCAGAAGATGGGCAGCGCTAACAGCGCTAGGCCAGGGGATAACACGACAGCGCAGACTCCTGTACAGCAAATAACAACGCTCAGGAGGCTGCACCCAGCACCAAGGTGGGATTCTTGACATCTGTGCTGCGTCTCATTACAAAGGGAACTCGCGCCTCCAACACAGTTTGACTGTATAAAGGGCTAAATGTTATACGTGTTCCATTCAGCGTGTGCAAGGAGCCAAATTAAAAGAGCAACCTTTGACTTGTGCACCAAAAAAAAAAAATTAACATAGTCAAATTCTTTCTAACGCCGAACGTCATCCAAAAAAACAAACAAACCTGCTATTCTATTACATTGGGCTAAACCTCTGTGCCTTTAATGTCTCCGCCACGTCCCCCAATACATCCTACATTATTCTTAGTTGTTTTCCTTCATGTAGAATGAACCTACAAGTGTATAAAGGGTTTATTTTAATTCCGATATTTTCGTCCCATTGACTTGCATTGGGATCGGGTATCGGTATCGGATTGGATCCGATATTTTGACGGTATCGGCCGATACTTTCCGATACCGATACTTTCCGATATCGGAAAGTATCGCTCAACACTACTGGTTAAACAAGAACAAAATGTAGAACAGAAAGGAAAAATATTAAGCATATATCAATATCCCCCTGTTTGTAAATGGTATAACCTTTGCTAAAGGGTCATCCAGAGTCCACAAATGAGCTACTGTCTCATGGGTCTAGTACCCATAAGAGGGCTTCCTACCTGCTTTGCCCATTCACACTCAGTGTGGACACCCACTTTCCCTGTCAGCAGTGGTTATCTGGGGTATACAACACACTACGGATGTTTCAGCATTTTTACAGCTACCTAGAACAATAAACAAAACAATCAAATCTGACTGCAAGTCTGCACTATGCCACCCACAAGGGGTATCTTAGGTCATCTTATTTTTAACTTAAACCAGGGATTAGAAATCCATCCACCTATTGTCAAGGTGGCAGAAATGTCACAAGGTACACTGCTCAAAAAAATAAAAGGACCACTTAAATAGAATACCGTATAACTCCAAGTAAATCAAACTTCTGTGAATTCAAACTGTCCACTTAGGAAGCAACACTGACAATCAATTTCACATGCTGCTGTGCAAATGGAATAGACAACAAATGAAAATTATTGGCAATTATCAAGACACACTCAATAAAGGCGTGGTTCTGCAGGTGGGGACCACAGACCACATATCAGTACCAATGCTTTCTGGCTGATGTTTTGGTCACTTTTGAATATTGGTTGTGCTTTCACACTCGTGGTAGCATGAGTCACACTCTACAACCCACACAAGTGGCTCAGGTAGTTCAGCTCATCCAGGATGGCACATCAATGCGAGCTGTGGCAAGAAGGTTTGCTGTGTCTGTCAGCATAGTGTCCAGAGGCTGGAGGCGCTACCAGGAGACAGGCCAGTATGCCAGGAGATGTGGAGGGGGCCATAGGAGTCAACAACCAAGCAGCAGGACCGCTACCTCAGTCTTTGTGCAAGGAGGAGCAGGAGGGGCACTGCCAAAGCCCTGCAAAATGACCTCCAGCAGGCCACAAATGTGCATGTGTCTGCAAAAACGGTTAGAAACCGACTCCATAAGGATGGTCTGAGTGCCTGACATCCACAGATGGGGGTTGTGCTCACAGCCCAACACTGTGCAGGACGCTTGGCATTTGCCACAGAACACCAGGATTGGCAAATTCGCCACTGGCGCCCTGTGCTCTTCACAGATGAAAGCAGGTTCACACTGAGCACATGTGACAGACGTGACAGAGTCTGGAGATGCCGTGGAGAGCGATCTGCTGCCTGCAACATCCTTCAGCATGACAGGTTTTGCAGTGGGTCAGTAATGGTGTGGGGTGACATTTCTTTGGAGGGCCGCACAGCCCTCGATGTGTTCGCCAGAGGTAGCCTGACTACCATTAGGTACCGAGATGAGATCCTCAGACCCCTTGTGAGACCATATGCTGGTGCGGTTGGCCCTGGGTTCCTCCTAATGCAGGACAATGCCAGACCTCATGTGGCTGGAGTGTGTCAGCAGTTCCTGCACGATGAAGGCATTGAAGCTATGGACTGGCCCACCCATTCCCCAGACCTGAATCCGATTGAACACATCTGGGACATCATGTCTCGCACCATCCATCAACATCACATTGCACCACAGACTGTCCAGGAGTTGGCAGATCTTTTAGTCCAGGTCTGGGAGCAGATCCCTCAGGAGACCATCCGCTGCCTCATCAGGAGCATACCCAGGCATTGTAGGGAGGTCATACAGGCACGTGGAGGCCACACACACTACTGAGCATCATTTCCTTGTCTTGAGGCGTTTTCATTGAAGTTGGATCAGCCTGTAACTTCATTTTCCACCATTTTGAGCATCATTCCAACTCCAGACTTCCGTGGGATATTAGTTGTGATTTGCGTTGATCATTTTTAGGTTTCATTGTTCTCAACACATTCCACTATGTAATGAATAAAGATTTACAACTGGAATATTTCATTCAGTGATATCTAGGATGTGGGATTTTAGTGTTCCCTTTATTTTTTTGAGCAGTGTACATCTTTCCACCAAAACTTAGATCAAGTCCAGGTTTCATTGTGTATGCAGTGTGGTGTTACTATATCCCGAGGGTCCTGAAATAAGGCTAAGTATGGCATAGTCCCATGTTGTCCCAGTCCATATTTAACCCTTTTCCGATGTTGGGCATAATAGTACACCCACGTTGGAATCCCTCCCTTTCATATGGGCTCCGGCGCTGAGCCCACACCTTTCCCGGCACACGTCCGCTGTTTTGAACAGCGGACATGTGCCTCTAACAGCCGCGGATGGAATCGTGATCCAACCATGGCTGTTAATTAGTTAAATGCCACTGTCAATCTCTGACAGCGGCATTTAACTCGTGCTTTCCGTAAACGCTCCGGAGATCCTGCCTATCGGTGACCCCATCACGTGATCGCGGGTCACCAATTGATTGGCTTGACAACCAGAGGTCTTCAGCAGACCTATATGGTTGTCATAGCCGGATTGCTATGAGCGCCACCAGGTGGTCGGCGCTCATAGCAAGTGAGAATTTCTGCTACATACAGGCAATCTGATCATTGCCTGTATGTAGCAAAGCTGATGAAAGTACTGCAGCTTCCAGTCTCCCATGGAGATTATTGAAACATGCAAAAAGTAAAAAAAAAGTTTTTTAAAATATTTAAAAAAATAAAAAATATATAAAAGTTCAAATGACCTCCCTTTCGCCCCATTCAAAATAAAACAATAATAAAAAAAATCAAATATATACATATTAGGTATCACAGAGTTCAGAATTGACCAATCTATTAATATAAAAAAAAGAAATAACCTGATTGCTAAAAATGGTGTAGTGAGAAAAATATTCAAAATGTCAGAATTACAGTTTTTTGGTCGCTGCTACATTGCAATAAAATGCAATAATGGATGATCAAAAGATCATATGTATACCACCATGGTATCAATAAAAACATCAGCTCAGCGCGCAAAAAATAAGCCCTCACCCAACCCAAGATAACAAAAAATGGAGATGCTACAGGTCTTGGAAAAGGGCGCCATTTTTTTTTCTTATCAAAGTTTGGATTTTTTTTCACCATGTAAATAAAAAAGAACCTAGAAATGTTTGGTGTCAATGGACTCGTAATAACCTGGAGAATCATAATGGCAGGTCAGTTTTAGCATTTAGTGAACATGGTAAAAAAATCAACATCTGTGGAATTGCACTTTTTTGCAATTTCACCACACTTGGAATTTGTTTCCCATTTTCCAGTACACAATATGTTAAAACCAATGGTGATTTTTGACCAAAAAATAAAAAAGTTATGGCTCTGGGAAATCATCAATTTCAATCTTATACTTTCCACTTTTTGTGCTTTTAAGCAAACTCGAGCTGATGCTTCTTTTAATGATATTGTTGAAGTAGAAGCTTCTTCACCTTTTTTCAACTCTCCATTCCATACTGGTGTAATGTGCATTGCACAGTGCTTGCATAGACATCTGTGATCTCACTATCACAAAGCATATGAGCCACCTCCACTGCCATGTTTGTTGCACCCTAACTGATATACCTTGTGATGAGCTGACTTGTTGACTCTGATACTTTCCTTGGACGTACACCTCTTGGCTTCTGAATGGATGGATAGACTTCATTTTGTATTCTTTCAACTATTATGGCACTCACATGCACAGTTTTGCAATTTTCTTGGCCAAGAGACCGCTGTCTATGAGCTGAATGATGCTGTTTTTGTTTTCATGTCTGCCCCTCAAATCAAACCAGTGACTTTTCGCTTGGGAATCAACCTAATAACACACTAAGCTATTAGGGAATGTGAGAGCAGGTTGTATTTTGTAGTAGACAGGAAGAAAAAGATTTTTTCATAACCAGGAACAAAACAGTGTCGAAATATCTCCTCTGTGACAGGTAACTAAATGTTTAGCCACCATTGAAATGTTCTCATTGCCGATATTAAAATTGCCTATATCTCTCAGATGTTCAGATATTCTCGTTTTCAATTTCCTTGTGGTGCATCCCACATATGAAACTTGGCAATCCAAACAATTGACAATTGAATTTTATGCACTACATTTTTGGAGTGGCAATTAATAAAATCTTTGATGTAGTACCTTTTGAATTTATCTGTAACATTTCGTTACCTGTCACAGAGGAGATATTTTGGCAATGACAATCCAGGGTATTGAACAGGTAAAAAATTCTAATCAGGGCGGTGATGTAAAAAGACACCTCCTAACGAGAGCGGCGTTCTGGATTTATAATTTACAAACCAGATTTTCTTATGGTCTGAATAAGAAAAACGAAATCATGTATCATTATTGTTAAATTGTAAATGTTTTATTGTTTATATAATGATTGTTATCTTCTATTTTAATGAATTTTGTGATTGATTAATTTTTTTGGCGCTGTTGGTTTTTAGGACCTTCCGAAAAATCATGTGACTAGTAGAGGCGTCATGATAGGTTAGTTAATACTATGTATAGAACCTTAGTACCGTCAGATAGCAAGCCATGACTAAGATCTTTACAGATCGAAACGCGTCGCTTTAATCTGCTGTTTCCACATGTTGGCATCCAGTGCTTGCAAGGATTTTTGTGGTCAATTTTAATTTTATGGATCAATAAAGACTTATCTAACTTTTAAGGAGCTGGAACACGTATGTTTTTCCTCATCTTCTTCTTGAAATAGATCACTCTGTTTGTAATGACTCTATATAATATATGAGTTTCACTTTTTGTATTAAAGAGCTGAAATAACTGAAATAAATTAACTTTTTGATGATATTCTACACACAGAATAGATATATAGATGTCAGTGACACACACTTATATGTAGACAGATAGATGAAAAGCCTGCAATTCAGAACAGCATAGTGTAAAATCCCAGCAGGAGCCGACAGGATAAAATAGATGGATTACCTACAGTAAATACACATAGAATAGGTAGATATACAGATGTCAGTAAGAAATACAATTAAGGTACCGTCTCACAGTGGCACTTTGGTCGCTACGACGGCATGATCCGTGACGTTCCTGCGATATCCATACGATCTCGCTGTGTCTGACACGCAGCAGCGATCAGGGACCCCGCTGAGAATCGTACGTCGTAGCAGATCGTTTGAAACTTTCTTTCGTCGCTGGATCTCCCGCTGTCATCGCTGCATTGGTGTGTGTGACACCGATCCAGCGATGTGTTCGCTTGTAACCAGGGTAAACATCGGGTTACTAAGCGCAGGGCCGCTGTAAAAAAAAAAACACTACATACTCACCTTCTGATGTTGTCACGTCCCTCGCCGTCAGCTTCCCACACTGACTGTGAGCACCAGCCGTAAAGTAAAAGCAGAGCACAGCGGTGATGTCACCGCTGTGCTGTGCTTTACGGCCGGCACTGACACAGTCAGTGCGGGAAGCTGACGGCGAGGGACGTGACAGTCACCGGAATGTGAGTATGTAGTGTTTTTGTTTTTTTTACATTTACAATGGTAACCAGGGTAAACATCGGGTTACTAAGCGCGGCCCTGCACTTAGTAACCCGATGTTTACCCTGGTTACCCGGGGACTTCGGCATCGTTGGTCGCTGGAGAGCTGTCTGTGTGACAGCTCTCCAGCGACCACACAACGACTTACCAACGATCACGGCCAGGTCGTATCGCTGGTCGTGATCGTTGGTAAATTGTTTAGTGTAACGGTACCCTTAGTATAGTGTGCAGGCAGCTCACTGTACATTTAATAAAAGATTATTTTTCTGAAAAATATGACGTGGGCTCCTGCTTTAATTTTCTTAACCAGCAGAGGGAAAGCCGATGGCTGAGGGCAGATGTTTATAGCCTGGGAAGGGGGTAATACCCCCGGAACTTCCCAAGTTATTAATATCAGCTCACAACTGTATACTTAGCGTTTACTCGCTATTAAAATGGGGAACCTTAAAAAATAAAATGATGTAGGGTCCCCCTATAATTAATAACCAGCAAAGGCTATGCAAACAGCTGCAGGCTGATATTAATAACCTAGGAAAGGGCCATGGATACTGCCCCCCCCAGGCTAAAAACACCAGCTAGCGGTGGCAAGTGGGGTGACAGTTGGGGGGGTTGATGTCACCTTTGTATTGTGAGGTGACATCAAGTCCAGAGGTTAGTATTGGAGAGGCGTCAATAAGACGTCCCCATTACTAACTCCATAGTCATATCTAATAAAAACACACTCGCCCAGAAAAAAGTCCTTTAATTTAAAGAATGACACAGACTCCTTTAATAAATCTTAATTAAACCATACTTACGACCTCGCCCATTCCACCAAAGCCATTGTCTTCTGCAAGAGTTATCAAAAAACAAACAACAATATTCCTCACCTTTCCGTAGAGATGATGATAATCCATTTGTTCCATGATGGGTCTAGCTCTGCTACATCTAGAAGGCAGGCTGCATGTTTGCATGATGCGACCATACATCCTGTCATCCAGCAGAGACACAGAGCAGTGTGTGCTCAGTGTCTCCCTGTGAACTCCTATTCTCTGTCTGACGGTACCGCGAGCGTGACAAAGTTCTCCTGCTTGCAGTGGCATCAGAGGTGTCCTGGGAGTTCACAGCCAATAGACTCACTTAACACCTAACTGACGTCAGTGGGAAATAAACTAACTTTTTGATGGTATTCTAGTTTTGTGAGAAACACCTGTTCTATCTATTCTATGTTTATATATCTATTCAATTCTAACCTGTCACTGTGATTTTACTGTATGAGGTAGATGAATTGCTGGCTTTTCAAAGGACATGGTCCGAGTGCTGTGCAATTTTTTTTCTCGAACCCATAGGCTTGCATTGGCGAGTCTCGGCCAAGTCTCCTTGCCAATCGCAGCCTGCTGCGATTTTACATGTACGCCGAATATGCCTGAGAAAATAAACGTTGATGTGAGCTGCCCCATACATTAACACTGGGCTAAGTGCTATGCGATGTTTTCTCGCAAAGCACTCGGCCGTATTCTACAGTTGTGTGACTCCGGCCTAAAAGCTGCATTCATTAATGCATACATTTGGTCAACAGTGATCTCTATCAACTACCTCATACCTGTGAACTTTCATGTATTCTATACATGGGGTGAGCTAGGTAAGCCCCTGCCAAAATCATCTGGCAGCGTCTTACATGCCTGTAGAAGAGATAGATTAGGAAATTACCGGTTCATGCAGCATTACATGAACACCCGATTCTTACACTATGGCTGGTCCGAACAACGAAAGCAATTGTTACCATCCACCTCTCGTGTCTCCCCTTTTTCCTCATAGATTGTAAGCTTGCGAGCAGGGCTCTCACTCCTCTTGGTATCTGTTTTGATCTATGTGTTTATTGTTATGCTGTAATGTCTATTGTCTGTACAAGTCTCCTCTAAAATGTAAAGTGCTGCGGAATTTGTTGGCGCTATAGAAATAAAATTATTATTTTTATTATTATTATTAAAATGCAACTGCCCGATCTTTATCTCACACATACACATTAGGTTGTTGGTTGATCCCAGAGAAATTGATGGCTTCTGACTTATCTTCTGTGCGGGGGCTTTAATGCTTTAATAAAGCGGAAAAAAGGGAAGCGCGTAGATATTAAAAAGGAACCTGTCAGCAGGATTGTGCACAGCAGCCTACAGTGTCAGGTCGGCATTGTTATACTGATTAAAATGATACCTTGGTTGATGAAATCCATCTTGTGGCTCTTGTTTAATCTTAATTTTCAGTTTTGAGTTAATGATATGCTTGTGCTCCTGGGCGGACCTGTGGGAGGTGTCTTCATGTGGTGCTACGATTAAGTGTTCATACTGCAAACTACTGACAGGTCACTGATCCCTCACTGACCTCCCCCTAGTTTACATAATGAATATTATATATACATACTTAAAAAAAAACAACACCTTTCTATATACACCGATAGCTGCTACTGCGCAGGCGGGCGCCATTTTCAAATGGATTTTTTTTTTTTTAAATATCAGGATAACCTCAACCATAATAATTATATTCACTTTACACATTCATTTATGCTGCAGCGCAGATGCCACGACTGCCCCTGCTTGCAGAAGGGTATTTGCTTAACGATGTATATATAAATATTAATTCATTCCTTAACGACCGCCGATATGCCTTTTAACGGCGGCAGTTAAGGGCGCTGTGGAAAAAGTGAATAGCGCCCCCCAGAGTCAGATTTTCTCTGGGGTCTCGGTTGCCGGGGGTAGCCGAGACCCCAGAGAACATGATTCGGGTTTTTTTTACCGACCCCCGAGTTGCGATCGCCGGTAATTAACCGTTTACAGGCGATCGCAAAAAGAGAAAAAAAAAAACGCGATCTCCCTTTTAATTTCTCTGCCTCCGATGTGATCGCACATCAGAGGACAGAGAAATGGAGTCCCCGATAGCCCCCAGATACTCACCTGTCTCCCCCGGTGCTCCTCGCGGCTCCTGATGGGTGCCGCCATCTTCTACCGGCAAAAAATGGCGGGCGCATGTGCAGTGCGCCCGCCGGCCGGCACCCGGAGGATCTTTGGGGTCTCGGCTGCCGGGGGTAGCCGAGACCCCAAAGAACATGATCGGGGTCGGTTCTTACCGACCCCTGTTTTGCGATCGCCGGTAATTAACTGTTTACCGGCGGTCGCAAAAAAAAAAAAAAAGCGATCGGTCATTCTCTGTCCTCTGATGTGATCGCACATCAGAGGACAGAGAAATAGGGGGATTCGGGGACCCTGCTATACTTACCGGTGTCCCTGGGTCCTCCTGCGTCCCCTCCTGCCCGCCGGCTTCTTCCTATGGCATGCGCCCGCTCTCTGCTGCCATCTGCTGGCCGGCAGGAGAGAGGAGTTGGGGCTAAAATTAGGGTTAGGGTTAGGGTTGGGGCTAAATTTAGGGTTAGGGCTAGGGTTAGGGCTAGGGTTAGGCTTCTTTCACACTTGCGTCGGTACGGGGCCGTCGCAATGCGTCGGCCCAACGTACCGACGCACGTTGTGAAAATTGTGCACAACGTGGGCAGCGGATGCAGTTTTTCAACGCATCCTTTGCCCAGTCTATGTCCTGGGGAGGAGGGGACAGAGTTACGGCCACGCATGAGCGGAAATGGCGGACGCGACGTACAAAAAAAAGGTTACATTGAACTTTTTTTGTGATGACGGTCCGCCAAAACACAACGGATCCAGTGCACGACGGACGCGACGTGTGGCCATCCGTCGGCAATACAAGTCTATGGGCAAAAAAGGCATCCTGCAGGCACATTTGCAGGATCTGTTTTTTGTCCAAAACGACGGATTGAGACGGATGCCACACGACGCAAGTGTGAAAGTAGCCTTAGGGCTAGGGTTGGGGCTAAAGCTAGGGCTAGGGTTAGGGTTAAATTTAGGGTTAGGGTTGGGGCTAAATTTAGGGTTAAGGTTAGGGCTAAAGTTAGGGTTAGGGCTAAGGTTGGGGCTAAAATTAGGGTTAGGGCTAGGGTTAGGGTTGGGGCTAAAGTTAGAGTTAGGGCTAGGGTTGGGGCTAAAGTTAGGGTTAGGGTTGGGGCTAAAGTTAGGGCTAGGGTTGAGGCTAAAGTTAGGGTTAGAGTTGGGATTAGGGTTTGGATTAGGATTGGTATTAGGGTTAGGGTTGGCATTAGGGTTACGTTTGGGATTAGGGTTAGGTTTGGGATTAGGGTTAAGGTTAGGGTTGGGATTAAGGTTAGGGGTGTATTGGGATTAGGGTTAGGTTTGAGGTTAGTGTTGAGATTAGGATTAGGGGTGTGTTGGATTTAGGGTTTTGATTAGGGTTATGGTTAGGGTTGAGATTAGGGTTGTTTTGGGGTTAGGGTTGTGGTTATCGTTAGGGTTGTGATTAGGATTATGGATCAGGTTGGGATTAGGGTTAGGGGTGTGTTGGGGTTAGGGTTGGAGTTAGAATTGGGGGGTTTCCACTGTTTAGGTACATCAGGGGTCTCCAAACACGACAGCCAATTTTGTGCTCAAAAAGTCAAATGGTGCTCCCTCCCTTCTGAGCTCTGCCGTGCGCCCAAACAGTGGTTTACCCCCACATGTAGGGCATCAGCGTACTCGAGATAAATTGGACAACAACTTTTGGGGTCCAATTTCTCCTGTTACCCTTGTGAAAATAAAAACTTGGGGGCTAAAAAATCTTTTTTGTGGAAAAAAAAATATTTTTTATTTTCACGACTGCATTATAAACTTCTGTGAAGCTCTTGGGCATTCAAAGTTCTCACCACACATCTAGATAAGTTCCTTGGGGGGTCTAGTTTCCAAAATGGGGTCACTTGTGGGGGGTTTCTACTGTTTAGGTACATCAGGGGCTCTGCAAATGCAACATAACGCCCGCAGACCAATCTATTCAAGTCTGCATTCCAAAACGGCGCTCCTTCCCTTCCAAGCTCTGCCGTGCGCCCAAACAGTCGTTTACCCCCACATATGGGGTACCAGCATACTCAGAACAAATTGGACAACAACTTTTGGCATCCAATTTCTCTTGTTACCCTTGTGAAAATAAAAACTTGGGGGCTAAAAAATCTTTTTTGTGGAAAATTTTTTTTTTTTATTTTCACGACTCTGCATTATAAACTTCTGTGAAGCACTTGGGCATTCAAAGTTCTCACCACATATCTAGATAAGTTCCTTGGGGGGTCTAGTTTCCAAAATGGGGTCACTTGTGGGGGGTTTCTACTGTTTAGGCACAACAGGGGCTCTCCAAACGCGACATGGCGTCCGATCTCAATTCCAGCCAATTCTACATTGAAAAAGTAAAACGCCACTCCTTCTCTTCCAAGCTCTGCGGTGCGCCCAAACAGTGGTTTACCCCCACATATGGGGTATCGACGTACTAAGGAGAAATTGCCCAACAACTTTTGTGGTCTAATTTCTCCTGTTACCCTTGTGAAAATAAAAATTTGGGGACAAAAAGATCATTTTTGTAGAAAAAATGCCATTTTTTATTTTCACGGCTCTACGTTATAAACTTCTGTGAAGCACTTGGGGGTTCAAAGTGCTCACCACACATCTAGATAAGTTCCTTAAGGGGTCTAGTTTCCAAAATGGTGTCACTTGTGGGGGGGTTTCCACTGTTTAGGCACATCAGGGGCTCTCCAAACGCGACATGACGTCCGATCTCAATTCCAGCCAATTCTACATTGAAAAAGTAAAACGCCACCCCTTCTCTTCCAAGCTCTGCGGTGCGCCCAAACAGTGGTTTACCCCCACATATGGGGTATCGACGTACTCAGGAGAAATTGGACAACAACTTTTGTGGTCTAATTTCTCCTGTTACCCTTGTGAAAATAAGAATTTGTGGGCGAAAATATCATTTTTGTGTAAACAAATGCGATTTTTTATTTTCACGACTCTACGTTATAAACTTCTGTGAAGCACTTGGGAGTTCAAAGTGCTCACCACACATCTAGACAAGTTCCTTAAGGGGTCTAGTTTCCAAAATGGTGTCACTTTTGGGGGTTTCCACTGTTTAGGCACATCAGGGGCTCTCTAAACGTGACATGGCGTCCGATCTCAATTCCAGCCAATTCTGCATTGAAAAAGTCAAACGGCGCTCCTTCACTTCCAAGCTCTGCGGTTCGCCCAAACAGTGGTTTACCCCAACATATAGGGTATCGGCGTATTCAGGAGAAATTGCACAACAAAATTTATGGTTACATTTCTGTTTTTACACTTGTGAAAATAAAAAAAAATGGTGGTTCTGAAGTAAAATGTTTGCAAAAAAAAGTTAAATGTTCATTTTTTCCTTCCACATTGTTTTAGTCCCTGTGAAGCACGTAAAGGGTTAATAAACTTCTTGAATGTGGTTTTGAGCACCTTGAGGGGTGCAGTTTTTAGAATGGTGTCACACTTGGTTATTTTCTATCATATATACCCCTCAAAATGACTTCAAATGTGATGTGGTCCCTAAAAAAAATGGTGTTGTAAAAATAAGAAATTGCTGGTCAACTTTTAACCCTTATAACTCCTTAACAAAAAAAAAATTGTTTCCAAAATTGTGCTGATGTAAAGTAGATATCTGGGAAATGTTATTTATTAACTATATTTTGTGACATATCTCTGTGATTTAAGGGCATAAAAATACAAATTTTGAAAATTGCAAAATTTTTAAAATTTTCGCCATATTTCCATTTTTTTCATAAATAATCGCAAGTAATATCGAAGAAATGTTACCATTAACATGAAGTAAAATATGTCACGAAAAAACAATCTCAGAATCAGCGGGATTCGTTAAAGCGTTCCAGAGTTATAACCTCATAAAGTGACAGTGGTCAGAATTGTAAAAATTGGCTCGGTCGTTAAGTACCAAATTGGCTCTGTCACTAAGGGGTTAACTACACTGTGTGCAGAATTATTAGGCAAGTTGTATTTTAGAGGATTATTTTTATTATTGATCAACAACTATGTTCTCAATCAACCCAAAAGACTCAAATATCAAAGCTTAATATTTTTGGAAGTTGGAGTGGGTTTTTTTTTTTTTAGATTTGGCTATCTTAGGAGGATATCTGTTTGTGCAGGTAACTACTACTGTGCAGAATTATTAGGCAACTTAATAAAAATGAAATATATTCCCATCTCACTTGTTTATTTTCACCAGGTAAACCAATATAACTGCACAAAATTTTGAAATAAACATTTCTGACATGCAAAAACAAAACCCCATAAAATTAGTGACCAATATAGCCACCTTTCTTTATGATGACACTCAACAGCCTTCCATCCATAGATTCTGTCAGTGGCTTGATCTGTTTACGATCAACATTGCGTGCAGCAGACACCACAGCCTCCCAGACACTGTTCCGAGAGGTGTACTGTTTTCCCTCCCTGTAGATCTCAAATTTTATGAGGGACCTTTACTGGCCAACCACACTGTGGAGTAGTTGGAGGCATGTGATGGAGCACTGTCCTGCATGAGACTCATGTTTTTCTTGAACGATACCGACTTCTTCCTGTACCAATGCTTGAAGAAGTGGTCTTCCAGAAACTGGCAGTAGGTCTGGGAGTTGAGCTTCACTCCATCCTCAACCCGAAAAGGTCCCACAAGTTCATCTTTGAAGATACCAGCCCATACCAGTACCCCACCTCCACCTTGCTGGCGTCTGAGTCGGAGTGGAACTCTCTGCCCTTTACTGATCCAGCCTCTGGCCCATCAGGAGTCACTCATTTCATTAGTCCATAAAACCTTTGAAAAGTCAGTCTTAAGCTATTTCTTGGCCCAGTCTTGATGTTTTATCTTATGTTTCTTGTTCAAAGGTGGTCGTTTTTCAGCCTTCCTTACCTTGGCCATGTCCCTGAGTATTGCACACCTTGTGCTTTTTGTTACTCAAGTAACGTTGCAGCTCTGAAATATGGCAAAACTGGTGGCAAATGGCATCTTGGCAGCTTCACGCTTGATTTTCCTAAATTCATGGGCAGTTATTTTGCGCCTTTTTGCCCAACACACTTCTTGCGACCCTGTTGCCTATTTGCCATGAAACTCTTGATTGTTCGGTGATCACGCTTCAAAAGGTTGACAATTTCAAGACTGCTGCATCCCTCTGCAAGACATCTCACAATTTTGGACTTTTCAGAGCCCGTCAAATCTCTCTTCTGACCCATTTTGCCAAAGGAAAGGAAGTTGCCTAATAATTAAGCACACCTTATATAGGGTGTTGATGTCATTAGACAACACCCCTCCTCATTACAGAGATGCACATCACCTGATTTACTTAATTGGTAGTTGGCTCTCAAGCCTGAACAGCTTGGAGTAGGACAACATGTATAAAAAGTATCGTGTGATCAAAAATACAACTTGCCTAATAATTCTGCACACAGTGTAGAGGGCAGGTCACTGAGGGATCAGTGACCTGTCAGAAGCCATACTGATGAATACCTAATCAGAGCACCACTTGAAGACCCCCCACAGCCCCAACCTGAAACACGAGCATATAATTAACTCAAAACTGAAAATAAAGATTACACAACAACCACAAGATGGATTTCACCAAGGCATCATTTTAATCAGTATAATGGCGCCGACCTGACACTTTCTGTAGATTACTGAGCATACTCCTGCTGACAGATTCTCTTAGAGTCTTGCTGCTGTCATCATTACAAGTGTTTTTCTTGAGGACTGCATAGTGTGCACTGTTGCCTAGTCTGTCTCATGCATCTGCTATCTCCCCAGCTCTCATCTATTTCTTCAACACAAAACTGCTAGCTGCTTTAATGTCAATTACATAGAGAAGAAAGGGGGCATTTGAGGGCCACTGACTGGGAAATAATGGCTGACCATCAACGGGGGAGCCTGGAAGTGGGAATTAATGTGCAATAGTTTTCTGCTTCCATATGGAGCGCCCCCAGACGCAGGGCCGCGGGGTACTCGGTACCGGGCCTCTCTGTCTCAGTTCTGGGGTTGTCACGGTGGCTAGACCCGGTCCGTGACCCTGCTAAGGGGTGTCGAATGAAAGGTGTGATGATGGTGCGTGGTGTAGGTCGCGGTGAATAACGAGGACACAGGGTTGCAGTCTCTTTACCTCTTTACTGAAGGCTTCAGGATCCTCAATCCAGAGCACTGTTAACAGGGCTGGCTGAGACCGGCCGGTCCGAAGGCACATCCAGAGTTCCCTTTGCAGGTGGAAATCAGTGTTTACCTTCTAGCGCCTGTGTGTTGTAGTACTTCCCTGCTGAGCACCACGGGATAGTCCTCACAACTGTTGTGTATATTTCTGTTCTTTCTCTCTCTCTCCCCGTCCCCCAGATGATATGGCTAGGACGCACCCGTATGACGGGGTAGGCCTGGAGTTATTCTGGGACCCTAGAGACGCCCTTCTCCCACAGTTTGCCTCCGTTGTCTTCGTTAGGTGTAATGGTGAGACAGCCAACCTATGGTTAACTGCCCGGCCGTAGTTTAAAGTAATGCGTGGAGTCTCTTACTTTCTCGGCATTCCGGCCACCGACTACGCGCCTCAGAAGGATGTTGCTGATCTTGAGGCACGACTCCTTCTGGTATTATCTCCTTTTTGCTGTATTTCCGTTCCTCACTTCTCCACAATAAACCTCGCTTCTTGTCCTTTCTTAGGAGTCTGCCGCTGTAAGGCACAGGCACAACTCCGTAGCGATCTGTCCCTTTCTAGGACTCTGCCAGGATCCCACCCCTGACAGGTTCTCTCTCTCGCTCTTCCCAGCTACTTTTTCCCTAACTTCCTGTCCAACCCCCAGTTTTACCAAAGCGTGAGGAGTGGCCTACTAGATAGAACCAATCCCCCTGGTGGCTGGAGTGTGAAGTGTAATATGTGTGTGATACCTGGTCAGGTGAACTCCTTAAGTGCCATCAGACGTACCACCACTCCCCTTAGCGGCGGAGCATCAGTACTGCAACGACCAGGACTCTGGGGCGCTGCACTCCCCCCCGGTTAAATCCAGTACTCCCGGACTGGGAAAATAAGAACAACAATACATGTTAACAGAAAACACATAAAATTTTGAAACACTATAAACAATTAAACACAACAGTGCGTCCCTTTATGGGAGGTGAGAATACTTGAACGTTGCAAAAGTTTCGGTCATGCACAGTTCATGACTCCCAGTTCAGTGGTTGTAATTTTAAAACAGCAGGGACTCCGGGTAAACAAAGGGGTCCCTTTTGAAAGTTTTGGAGCAATTCACTTTCCACTGCTCCGTTGTCCATTTTTTCAACTTGTAACAAAGATATTTACACAAACACAATTAGCAACTTTATTTAATACCTCCAAGTTTTGTAGCGAAGGGGAGTCTGATTCTTGGTGCTACGTGTAGACCTCCGTAGTGCAGGGGTTGCTATTGGCCGAGCAGGGCTCGCTATGCTTGCTACCACTGGTGTAGTGCACTGCCTTCTAGCTACGCTTCTGGTGAGTCTGGGTAGCACTGGCATGCTGGATCTCTCAGAGCTGCTACTACCAACAGTGGGTACGGCAGATTCGCCGATAGCAGAGGGCGGCTCCGCCGGTCCGACGGTGGGCATGGCATCGTCCGGCGGGGTCTGTGGTGATTGTGGGGCCGGAGGATCTGGCATCACGTCTAGTTCAGGTGGGTTCGGTTGACGAAACGTTAAGACAGGTACCACGATGGCCTGATTTATTTGAGTCCAAGACTGGGGAAAATCGTCAAGAACAGTGTGTATCATCTTCTCCTCTTCTACAGGTGGAGAGGCTCTTGGATCTGCTTCCTTCTCCCTCAACTTATCGGGGCATACCTTAAGGTGGTCTCTGGATATTGCCGTTGAGGTTTCCCCTCCATCTTTGCTGATGAGACAGACTTTAATATTGTCGAAATCGGACGGCAGGATGGTATACGGTTCCGCTTCCCATTGGTCGTCAAGTTTATGTAGCCTTCTCTTCCGCTTGAGTACCTGTTCACCAGGTGGCAAGGGAATCGCAAGAGCTGGTTGTAGTCCCTTTCCTGTTTTTGCCTGGCCTGAGCGAGACTCCTTTCCACGCATTCCTGCACTTTGCGGTACCTTTGCTGCCTCTGCGTATCCCAATCGACATCCGGCGAGGTATCTTCGGGGGTTAGAACCCCCATGTCCAGATCAACGGGCAACTTACTAGACCTTCCTCGCATCAGGTACGCCGGAGTGTAGTTGGTAGAATTCACTGGGATGTGATTGTACATGTCGACCAGGTCGGGCAACTTGGTTGGCCACAAGTTCCGTTCCTCTACAGGCAAGGTCTTCAATAAGTCGATCACCACTTGGTTCATCATTTTACACATCCCGTTGGTTTGTGGGTGGTACGGTGTGGTTCTGATCTTCTTACACCCGTACAGATTGCAGAACTCCTGGAACACCTCCGCCTCAAACGCTGGTCCCTGATCGGTCAGTACCTTCTCTGGGTACCCATGGGGCCTACAGAAGTACTGCTGGAAGGTCTTGGCAGCCGTCCTGGCCATTAGATCCTTGACAGGTACAACCACCAGGAACCTGGAGTAGTGATCCACGATGGTGAGAGTATAAATATAGCCTGACCAACTAGGTGTCAGCTTCACGTGGTCTAGCGCGACCAGTTCTAGCGGCCGCTTGGTGATGATGGGCTGCAAAGGAGCCCGTTGGCTATCACGGTCCTTCCTGCGTAGGCTGCACGGGCCACACTCCCGACACCACTTCTCGATGGCTCTTTTCATGCCAATCCAATAGAATCTCCCTCGGAGTAGTCTCTCCAACTTCCTCCACCCGAAGTGTTCAGCCCCATCGTGGTACACTCCCAGAACCATTGGCGCATCTTGCCTGGGAACCACTATCTGCCACACCAATTCATGAGTGCGGGGGTCGATACTTCTTCGGCACAGCTTACCATCGTGAATAAACAGTTTGCTTCTCCCCTTCCACAGCTGTTGGGTTTTTTGTGGATCATCCGGGCCGGGATGCAAACCTGCCTGCGTCAGGAGCTCTTTCACCCGACGGACCGCAGGGTCACCTGTTGTGTATCCGCTTTTTGGGCTCCCCTGGTGGTTGCTGGTTGTACTGGTGACTTGTTTGCA
Organism: Ranitomeya variabilis; assembly: GCF_051348905.1. Classification (NCBI taxonomy): domain Eukaryota; kingdom Metazoa; phylum Chordata; class Amphibia; order Anura; family Dendrobatidae; genus Ranitomeya; species Ranitomeya variabilis. The sequence goes on along the minus strand of NC_135232.1, from coordinate 817,449,158 downwards.
CTTTGCTGCTTCTGTTCACCTGCTTCCATCAGTGTTTGGGAGTTTCCTATTTAGCCTTGCTCTCCAGTCATTTCCTTGCCGGTCATCATTGTAACCAGAGCCTTCGGTTGCATGTTCCTGCTACTAGTCTGCTGATCAGCTAAGTGGACTTTGTCCTTTTGTTTTGTACCTTTTGTCCAGTTTGCAGTTTTTGTAATTCTCTGTAGCTGGAAGCTCTTGCGGGCTGAAATTGCCACTCCTGTGTCATGAGTTGACACAGGAGTCTTAAAGTAATTTCAGGATGGTTTTTGAAAGGCTTTTCAGTTGACCGTGAAGTCCTCTTTTGTATCCTTCTGCTATCTAGTAAGTGGACCTCTCTTTGCTAAATCTACTTTCATACTGTGTATGTCTTTTCCTCTTAATTCACCGTTATTACATGTGGGGGGCTGCTATCATCTTTTGGGGTATTTCCCTAGAGGTAAGCCAGGTCTGTTTCTTCCTCTACCAGGCGTAGTTAGTCCTCCGGCTGGCGCTTGGCATATAGGAAGCCGTAGGTATGCTCCCTGGCTACTGTTAGTTGTGTGGTAGATTTAGCTCACGGTCAACTCGAGTTTCCATCACCCGAGAGCTCGTTCGTTACTTATATGTTTCTTACGTTCCCTTGCCATTGGGAACCATGACAGTAGGACCGGCCTGTGTTAAAACTTATTGGCAGAAGAAAGGAGAGAAAAAAGAAGTCTGTAAATTTTTTTTTTTTTTCCCTTTTTCCTCTATGCTTGCTTCATAGTTGGATCAGTTGTATTTCAGCTTTAATTACAGCCTTTGCCTTTCTCTCCTTATAATCCTTGAATGGCTCTGAGCTCACCTGTTTAAAGATGGATCCTCAGAGTTTGGCTGCAGGTTTAAATAATCTTGCTACGAAGGTTCAAAATTTACAAGATTTTGTTATACATGCTCCTATTTCTGAACCTAAAATCCCTACACCAGAGGTGTTTTCCGGAGATAGATCTCGGTTTTTGAATTTCAAATATAACTGTAAATTATTCCTTTCTCTCAGACCTCACTCCTCAGGAGATCCTGTCCAGCAGGTTAAGATTGTAATCTCTTTGCTGCGAGGTGACCCTCAAAATTGGGCATTTTCATTGGCACCAGGGGATCCTGCGTTGCTCAATGTGGATGCGTTTTTCCTGGCTTTAGGGTTGCTTTATGAGGAACCTAATTTGGACATTCAAGCTGAAAAAGCTTTGATAGCCCTATCTCAAGGGCAAGATGAAGCGGAGATATACTGCCAAAAATTTCGTAGGTGGTCTGTGCTTACTCAGTGGAATGAGTGCGCCTTAGCAGCAAATTTCAGAGAGGGCCTTTCTGATGCCGTTAAAGATGTTATGGTCGGGTTCCCTGTGCCTACAGGTCTGAATGAGTCCATGACAATGGCAATTCAGATTGATCGGCGTTTGCGGGAGCGCAAACCCGTGCACCATTTGGCGGTATCTTCTGAAGAGACGCCAGAGAAAATGCAATGTGACAGAGTTATGTCCAGAAGCGAGCGGCAGAATTATAGGCGTAAAAATGGGTTATGCTTCTATTGTGGTGATTCTGCTCATGTTATATCGGCATGCTCTAAGCGTACTAGGAAGGTTGACAAGTCCATTTCAATTGGCACTTTACAGTCCAAATTTATTTTGTCTGTAACCTTGATTTGTTCATTATCAGTTATTACCGTGGATGCCTATGTGGACTCTGGCGCCGCTCTGAGTCTTATGGACTGGTCCTTTGCCAGGCGCTGTGGGTTTGATTTAGAGCCTCTGGAAGTCCCTATACCTCTGAAGGGTATTGATTCTACACCTTTGGCTTGTAATAAACCACAGTTCTGGACGCAAGTGACTATGCGTATGACTCCAGACCATCAGGAGGTGATTCGCTTCCTTGTGTTGTACAATTTACATGATGTTTTGGTGCTTGGATTACCATGGTTACAGTCTCATAACCCAGTCCTTGACTGGAAGGCTATGTCTGTGTTAAGCTGGGGATGTCGGGGGGCTCATGGGGACACTCCTATGGTGTCCATTTCGTCATCTATTCCATCTGAGATTCCGGCATTTTTGTCTGATTATCGTGATATTTTTGAAGAGCCTAAGATTGGTTCACTCCCTCCTCACAGGGATTGTGATTGCGCCATAGATCTGATTCCTGGCAGTAAATTTCCAAAGGGTCGTTTGTTTAACCTATCTGTACCTGAACATGCTGCTATGCGCGAGTATATTAAGGAGTCCCTGGAAAAGGGACATATTCGTCCTTCTTCATCACCTTTACGAGCCGTTTTTTTCTTTGTCTCTAAAAAGGATGGCTCTCTGAGGCCTTGTATTGATTATCGTCTCCTGAATAAAATTACAGTCAAATATCAGTATCCGTTGCCTTTGCTGACTGATTTGTTTGCTCGCATAAGGGGGGCTACGTGGTTCTCTAAGATTGATCTTCGTGGGGCGTATAATTTGGTGCGAATTAAGCAGGGGGATGAGTGGAAGACCGCATTTAATACGCCTGAGGGCCATTTTGAGTATTTGGTAATGCCTTTCGGCCTTTCTAATGCACCTTCTGTCTTTCAGTCCTTAATGCATGATATTTTCCGTGAATATTTGGATAAATTTATGATTGTGTACTTGGATGATATTTTGATTTTTTCTGATGACTGGGAGTCTCATGTTCAGCAGGTCAGGAGGGTTTTTCAGGTTTTGCGGGAGAATTCTTTGTGTGTAAAGGGTTCAAAGTGTGTTTTTGGGGTTCAAAAAATTTCATTTTTGGGGTATATTTTTTCCCCTTCTTCTATTGAGATGGACCCTGTCAAGGTTCGGGCTATTTACGACTGGACGCAGCCTACTTCTCTGAAGAGTCTCCAGAAATTCTTGGGCTTTGCTAATTTTTATCGTCGATTTATAGCTGGTTTTTCTGGCGTTGCTAAACCTCTGACGAATTTGACTAAAAAGGGTGCTGATGTTGCCAATTGGTCCCCTGCTGCCATGGAGGCCTTTCGGGAGCTTAAGTGCCGCTTTTTGTCTGCCCCTGTGTTGCGCCAGCCTGATGTTTCTCTTCCCTTTCAGGTTGAGGTCGATGCTTCCGAGATCGGAGCGGGGGCGGTTTTGTCGCAGAAAAGTTCCGACTGCTCAGTGATGAGACCTTGTGCGTTCTTTTCGCGAAAATTTTCGGCCGCCGAGCAAAACTATGATGTTGGTAATCGGGAGCTTTTGGCCATGAAGTGGGCATTTGAGGAGTGGCGTCATTGGCTTGAGGGTGCCAGACATCAGGTGGTAGTTTTGACTGATCACAAGAATTTAATTTTTTTGGAGTCTGCCAGGCGCCTGAATCCTAGACAGGCACGTTGGTCGTTGTTCTTTTCCCGGTTTAATTTTGTGGTCTCGTACTTACCGGGTTCTAGGAATGTGAAAGCAGATGCTCTTTCTAGGAGTTTTGAGCCTGACTCTCCTGGGAATTCTGAACCTGCTGGTGTCCTTAAGGATGGAGTGGTTTTGTCTGCTGTCTCTCCAGATTTGCGACGTGCTTTGCAAGAATTTCAGGCGGATAGACCTGATCGTTGTCCGTCTGGTAGACTGTTTGTTCCTGACGAGTGGACCACTAGAGTCATCTCGGAAGTTCATTCTTCTACTCTGGCAGGTCATCCGGGAATTTTTGGCACCAGAGATTTGGTGGCTAGATCCTTCTGGTGGCCTTCCCTGTCTCGAGATGTGCGTGTTTTTGTGCAGTCTTGCGATGTGTGTGCTCGGGCCAAGCCTTGTTGTTCTAGGGCTAGTGGGTTGTTGTTGCCCTTGCCTATTCCAAAGAGGCCTTGGACGCACATCTCTATGGACTTTATCTCGGATCTCCCTGTTTCTCAGAAGATGTCTGTCATCTGGGTGGTGTGTGACCGTTTTTCTAAAATGGTTCATTTGGTGCCATTGCCTAAGTTGCCTTCCTCATCTGAGTTGGTCCCTCTGTTTTTTCAAAATGTGGTTCGCTTGCATGGTATTCCGGAAAACATCGTTTCTGACAGGGGTACCCAGTTCGTGTCTAGATTTTGGCGGGCAGTCTGTGCCAGGTTGGGCATCGATTTGTCCTTTTCGTCTGCATTCCATCCTCAGACCAATGGCCAGACGGAGTGAACTAATCAAACTTTGGAGACTTATTTGAGGTGTTTTGTGTCTGCGGATCAGGATGATTGGGTTGCCTTTCTGCCGTTGGCGGAGTTTGCTCTTAATAATCGGGCTAGTTCTGCCACTTTGGTTTCTCCTTTCTTTTGCAATTCAGGGTTTCATCCGCGTTTTTCATCTGGTCAGGTTGAATCTTCGGATTGTCCTGGAGTGGATGCGGTGGTGGATCGGTTGCATCGGATTTGGGGACAAGTGGTGGATAATTTGGAATTGTCCCAGGAGAGGACTCAGCAGTTTGCTAACCGTCGTCGTCGTGTTGGTCCCCACCTTCGCGTTGGGGACTTGGTGTGGTTGTCTTCCCGTTTTGTCCCTATGAGGGTTTCTTCTCCCAAATTTAAGCCTCGGTTCACCGGTCCTTATAGGATTTTGGAGATTCTTAACCCTGTTTCCTTTCGTTTGGACCTCCCGGCATCTTTCGCTATCCATAATGTGTTCCATCGGTCGTTGTTGCGGAGATATGAGGTACCGGTGGTTCCTTCTACTGAACCTCCTGCTCCTGTGCTGGTGGAGGGTGAATTGGAGTACGTCGTAGAGAAGATCTTGGACTCCCGTATTTCCAGACGGAGACTTCAATATCTGGTTAAATGGAAAGGCTATGGTCAGGAAGATAATTCTTGGGTAACTGCCTCTGATGTTCATACCTCGGATTTGGTTCGTGCCTTTCATAGGGCTCATCCAGATCGCCCTGGCGGTTCTTGTGAGGGTTCGGTGCCCCCTCCTTAAGGGGAGGGTACTGTTGTGTATCCGCTTTTTGGGCTCCCCTGGTGGTTGCTGGTGGTACTGGTGACTTGTTTGCACTTTGCTGCTTCTGTTCACCTGCTTCCATCAGTGTTTGGGAGTTTCCTATTTAGCCTTGCTCTCCAGTCATTTCCTTGCCGGTCATCATTGTAACCAGAGCCTTCGGTTGCATGTTCCTGCTACTAGTCTGCTGATCAGCTAAGTGGACTTTGTCCTTTTGTTTTGTACCTTTTATCCAGTTTGCAGTTTTTGTAATTCTCTGTAGCTGGAAGCTCTTGCGGGCTGAAATTGCCACTCCTGTGTCATGAGTTGACACAGGAGTCTTAAAGTAATTTCAGGATGGTTTTTGAAAGGGTTTTCAGTTGACCGTGAAGTCCTCTTTTGTATCCTTCTGCTATCTAGTAAGTGGACCTCTCTTTGCTAAATCTACTTTCATACTGTGTATGTCTTTTCCTCTTAATTCACCGTTATTACATGTGGGGGGCTGCTATCATCTTTTGGGGTATTTCCCTAGAGGTAAGCCAGGTCTGTTTCTTCCTCTACCAGGCGTAGTTAGTCCTCCGGCTGGCGCGTGGCATATAGGAAGCCGTAGGTATGCTCCCTGGCTACTGTTAGTTGTGTGGTAGATTTAGCTCACGGTCAACTCGAGTTTCCATCACCCGAGAGCTCGTTCGTTACTTATATGTTTCTTACGTTCCCTTGCCATTGGGAACCATGACAGTCACCATCCTGGGTCTCTGCCCACCCGTGGTGGGGCAGGGGATTCAGCGTGGCATCCTGGTGGTTTCTGTGCCTGTTCTTCACATGAGTGGCTTTGGGGCGATGGAAAGCGGGCAGCTCTACTTCTTCAAGTGCCTCCGGGTCCTCCCCCGTTTCTGGCAAATTGGGCATCCGGGACAAGGCATCGGCATTCGCATTCTTGCGTCCTGCCCGGTACTTGATGGTGAAGTTGTAATTGGACAGCCGGGCCATCCACCACTGTTCCAAGGCCCCGAGTTTTGCTGTGTCCAAGTGTGTTAGTGGATTGTTATCCGTGAAGACGGTGAATTTTGCTGAAGCCAGGTAGTGCTTGAACCTCTCCGTCACTGCCCAAACGATGGCGAGGAATTCCAGCTTGAAGGAACTGTAGTTGTCAGGGTTCCTTTCCGTGGGACGAAGTTTCCTACTGGCGTAAGCGATTACCCTCTCCTTGCCTTTCTGGACCTGGGACAACACAGCTCCCAGTCCTACATTGCTGGCATCCGTATACAGTACAAACGGTTGATCATATTCAGGGTAGGCCAGTACCTCTTCTCCCGTCAGCGCCATCTTCAAGCAAGTGAATGATCCTTCCAGTCCTTCGTTCCAATCAAATGGGGTATTCTTCCTCTTGGTCTTCTTGGATTGGCCCAACAGATCTTGCAATGGCGCGGCCTTCTTGGTGAAGTCCTTGATGAACCTCCTGTAATAGCCTACCAACCCGAGGAACTGCCGGACTTCATGGAGGTTGCTGGGTTTCGGCCAGTCCTTAATCACCGTAACCTTGTCGGGGTCCGGGGCCACTCCTTCAGCACTCACCACATGGCCTAGATACTGCACTTTGGGTTTCAGCAGGTGGCATTTGGATGGTTTCACCTTTAAGCCAAAGTTGGACAGGGCTTCAAACACCTCGGCCAGGTGCTTCAGATGGTCTTCATAGGTCTTAGAGAAGACAATGACATCGTCCAGATACAGCAGTACGGTTTCAAAGTTCTTGTGCCCCAGACAGCATTCCATCATCCTCTGGAACGTCCCCGGGGCGTTGCACAATCCGAAGGGCATGTAGTTGAATTCACAGAGCCTCATCGGCGTTGTGAAGGCCGTCTTCTCCTTGTCTGCCTCCACCACGGGAACCTGCCAGTACCCACTGGTGAGATCCAAGGTAGAGAAGTAGTTAGCAGATTTTAAAGCGGCCAGAGACTCCTCTATCCTGGGCAGTGGGTATGCATCTTTATGTGTAATGTGATTTAACTGCCTATAATCCACACACATTCTCATTGTGCCATCTTTCTTCTTAACGAGGACTAATGGAGCTGCCCAGGGGCTACAACTGTCCCTCACTACCCCAGCCTCCTTCATCTCTCGCAACATGTCCTTGGCACACTGATAATGAGCTGGGGGTACAGGACGGTATCTCTCCTTTATGGGTCGGTGATCCCCTGTGGGGATATGATGTTGGATCCCTTTTACCTGCCCAAAATCTAGGGGGTGTTTGCTAAAGACCCGCTCGTACTCATGAACCACCCTGTAGGCCCCCTGTTTCTGGTGAGGTGGGGTAGAGTCAGTGCCCACGTGTAATTCCCGACACCAATCCTTCGGTTGCCCTGCAGAACCGTTGTTCTCTGCCGGATTGGACGGGACCAACGGCCCAGGTGCCTGTATCACACTACTATTAACAGTAAACAGTTTGGCAAGTGTGGCATATTTGGCTAGCTGGACTTCTTCCTCCCCGCAATTGAGAACACGTACTGGCACCCTCCCCTTGCGGACGTCAACCACCCCTCTGGCTGTCAGGAGGGTAGGCCTATTATCCGAATATACGGGTTCTACCAGGGCCTGATAGTCTTTACCCCTGAGGCCTATGGCTGCTCGACACCAGATTAACATTTCACTCCTGGGGGGTATCGAAATGGGGTTTGAATCACTCACTGTGACAGGACCAATTTCACCACCAGTCAGCTCCACCTGTTGCCTTTGCATCAGGGCCCTGATTTATTTTTGCAGGGCACGTTGTTCACTGTAGCCAGCTGTTTCTGCTACCTGTTGTAATAGGGCAATAACTTCTGCAAGACAATTTTCTATAACATTAGTACCAATGGTCATCATGGGATTACATTCACGGCGGTCAATATCAACAATTACAATCCCTTGGGCCTTCAATTCCACCCGCCCCACTTTGATGGTGACCTCTTTATACCCCACTTGTGGCAATGGCTGACCATTTACTGGCTATTATGGTGAAATCGTCATCGGGGCCACGAGTAATATCGGTGTCCTCCCAATACCATTTATAAAGCATGTAAGGCATAGTTGCAGCGCCCCAGAGTCCTGGTCGTTGCAGTACTGTGGCTCCGCCACTAAGGGGAGCTATGGTACGTCTGATGGCACTGAAGGAGTTCATCTGACCAGGTATCACAGACACCAATACATTTCACAGCCGGGCCTCCAGGGGGAGCTAAGGGTTCTATTCATTAGGCCACTCCCCACCATTGTGGGTAAACTGGGGGTCAGGCAGGAAGTTAGATCAGAAAGCTGACTGGGTTGGAACCAGGCAACACCTTGTGGCAGAGGGTGTTGTGGGAGAAGATTCGGTAGGGTCCCTGTCAGGGGTGGGATCCTGACAGAGGCTTGGCAACTTGAGCGAACGTAACGGGACCGTGCCTGCTCAGTATAGCGGCGGTACCCAAGGAGGGATTGGAAGCGAGATAGATTGTGCTGAGTGAGAAACGAGATCAAAGCAACAAGGAAAATACCAGTAGGAGTCGTGCTGTAAGACTGAGGCAACATCCTACTGAGGCGCACAACCGGCGGCCGGAACGCCGAGGGAGTATTACAATATTCAGCTTCAAGCAATACTCTAAACCAACGGCAGGACAGTCAGTCTAAGGCGGGCTGTCTCACCTAAATCACCTATGCAGTCTTGGGGGGCAACTTGTGGAGAGGGGCGACTCTAGGGTCCCGGAAGAGCTCCGAGCCTACCTGTCATACGGGTGCCGTCCTAACCGTAACATCAGGGAGGGACAGAGGATTAGCAGAACATCATCTAATCGAGTTGTGAGGGAACTTAAGAAACGGACACAACAGTTGTGGGGACTTTCCGTAAGCACAGCAGGGAAGGACCACAACACATAGCGCTAGCAGGAAGGCACAGATTTTCACCTGTTAAGAGAACTCTGGAGGTGCCATTGGACCGGCCGGACTTGCGCAGCCTGGTTATCCGGATTCCGGACTGGGGACCCAGAGATCTTCAGTAAAGAGGTAAAGAGACTGCAACCTGGTGTCCTCGTTATTTACTGCACCGCACCACTACAGCACCACCATCTACATCCATCCTATCATTCACTGTGCGCCCCTCGGCAGGGTCACGGACCGGGGCCTAGCCACCGTGACAACCCCAGAGCAGAGACCCAGAGGCCCGGTACCGGGTACCCCTCGGCCCTGCGGCAGTGGGGGCGCTTCATAGTCGTCACCTGAGAACCGGTGTCCAGCAAAGCGTTCATGGGGATACCGTCAATCACAATAGGAAGGACTGGTCGCCCTCCAATGTATTTGGCTCTCCAATGCTGCGGGCCTGATCGTCCTACTCCTGGGGGTTGGCCCTCTGCCCCAGGGGTTGCTCGTTTAAATGACAGTACCTTGCAAGGTGGCCCACCTGATGACAGATAGGCAGATAGGTCGTCCGTCCCGATGAAAGCGATCGTCGTCCCTGCCTCTGGTCGGCGGAGTCCTCCTCTGTCGCATCCAGGGGACATCCTCTGGTCTGGAGGCCAGCTGGATCTTCTCCTTGGGGGCCTCCTGTAGGGACTGCACGGTCCGGGCTAGGGCAGCAACGCTCTTGGTCAGCTCCTGCATCTGGAGGCGGAGTCCTGCGGGGGAATCGTCCTCTAGGATCTGGGCATCGGCCTCGGCGGCGACTGGGGCATCCGACGCCACCTCCTGGTATGTGAGAGCTTGACGCCTGGGAGGCACTGCACGGCTGGGTTGTCGCTCTTGTAGCGCTTGGATGGCTTTATCCTTGAATTGCGCAAAAGTCAGGTCTGGATTCTGCATGGCCAGGAAGTGCAGTTGACCCCTTTGGTGGCTGCACAGGAGCCCCTCAATGAACCGCTCTTTCAGGAGTTTATCTTCATCTTGCATGCTGCCGGGGTCACTCTGTTTGATGGCCCGCAGCCCCTCCTGGAGGTTAAGGGCATAGTCCCGTAAGCTATCCTGCGGCCTCTGTTTGCACCCATAGAAAGTCAACTTAATTTCTGTAGCGGTGCGGGTGTCAAAGGTGGCTTTAAGCTTTGCAAAGACCTGCTGTGCAGTTCCCTTATCCGCGGCGGGCGGGCGGGCCGCCCCAAAGAGTTGGCCTGTTATCATATGAACTTTTTGAGGCTCTGTCAAGGGATAGGAACTCGAGCAGGCTGCAGATCCCCTCCTTAAAGTCATTTAGTGTATGTGATTCTCCAGAGTATAGCGGGAGCCAAGCTGCTCCAGGTAGGTACGGCATGGAGAAGGGCATTATGGCTGTGGTAGCCGCGGCAGCCTCCGGCTGGCGGATAGGGGCGGCGAGCTCTGCGGCAGCCGGCTGTGGTACAAGGCCCGCGGCTGCGTCTACCGCGGGGACCGAAGGTGCCTCTGGGTCTACGGCTGCGACCGCCGCCTCTGCTCCCCCCGACTCAGACATGGCCGCTCCTTCCCCCTGCTAACCTGCTGGAAGTTGGTGTCCCTCTTCCGGGATCGTCTCTTTACCGCGTCTTCTGGTTCCACGCTCTTTTTGACCGGCTCTGCCCACGAAGCTATAGCTCCTCCCTTCGTGCGCGGTGATGGCGGATTTTGGCAGCAAATAGCAACACGCAGTCTTTGCAATAAATCACAGTTCAAGCACAATTCAGACACAGTTCCAAGGCACACATGACCTGTTTCTTCAGGCTTAAGTAGATCCTGTTCGTGACGCCAAGTTTGGAGCACCCCCAGACGCAGGGTACTCGGTACCGGGCCTCTCTGTCTCAGTTCTGGGGTTGTCACGGTGGCTAGACCCGGTCCGTGACCCTGCTAAAGGACGTCCAATGAAAGGTGTGATGATGGTGCGTGGTGTAGGTCGCGGTGAATAACGAGGACACAGGGTTGCAGTCTCTTTACCTCTTTACTGAAGGCTTCAGGATCCTCAATCCGGAGCACTGTTAACAGGGCTGGCTGAGACCGGCCAGTCCGAAGGCACATCCAGAGTTCCCTTTGCAGGTGGAAATCAGTGTCTACCTTCTAGCGCCTGTGTGTTGTAGTACTTCCCTGCTGAGCACCACGGGATAGTCCTCACAACTGTTGTGTATATTTCTGTTCTTTCTCTCTCTCTCTCCGTCCCCCAGATGATATGGCTAGGACGCACCCGTATGACGGGGTAGGCCTGGAGTTATTCTGGGACCCTAGAGACGCCCCTCTCCCACAGTTTGCCTCCGTTGTCTTCGTTAGGTGTAATGGTGAGACAGCCAACCTATGGTTAACTGCCCGGCCGTAGTTTAAAGTAATGCGTGGAGTCTCTTACTTTCTCGGCATTCCGGCCACCGGCTACGCGCCTCAGAAGGATGTTGCTGATCTTGAGGCACGGCTCCTTCTGGTATTATCTCCTTTTTGCTGTATTTCCGTTCCTCACTTCTCCACAATAAACCTCGCTTCTTGTCCTTTCTTAGGGGTCTGCCGCTGTAAGGCACAGGCACAACTCCGTAGCGATCTGTCCCTTTCTAGGACTCTGCCAGGATCCCACCCCTGACAGGTCTTCACTCTCGCTCTTCCCAGCTACTTTTTCCCTAACTTCCTGTCCAACCCCCAGTTTTACCAAAGCGTGAGGAGTGGCCTACTAGATAGAACCAATCCCCCTGGTGGCCGGAGTGTGAAGTGTAATATGTGTGTGATACCTGGTCAGGTGAACTCCTTAAGTGCCATCAGACGTACCACCACTCCCCTTAGCGGCGGAGCATCAGTACTGCAACGACCAGGACTCTGGGGCGCTGCACATACAAGCAGAGTGTGGCTACATAGTTATCAGCAGCAGTGCATGAAGTAAGGGTGCGGCTAGCAACTCTATGAACACAGGACACAAACAAAGAAATTACAGCATAGCCGGCATTCGGAAGTAAAAAGAAAATGAAATACCATTTCAGGTTCTTTTAATAAGTTGGATAATCCTTTTAATGAACAGATAAAGTACAGACGTAATCCTGACGTAATCATCCAACCTTTCTGTCTACATACATGCACGTGGGTATGACTTTAGATTGTAATAAATACTGTGAATGAATGGAAATGAGGCAACCCACTAGTCTAGTACTATTAGAACATGTGATGTGTGAGGTCATTGTGGGGAAGGAAGATTAAGCTGATGAAATGAGGATATAAGATGGAATTGAGACTTCTCTTCATCTGTCAGTGCAGCATTGCCGGGCCTTACAGCTATGGCCACATGGACACCTGCTTCCCTTGCGGCCTCTGCCTCTGTATAAATGAAGAAAAGGATAATAAACTTAATTAACATCAACACTAGAATAATATAATGCATCAAGGATGGTATACATCTGTTCTCAATATTATGGCCAAAAAGAGACATTAAAAAGCACTGCCATCAAAATATATTGTAGTCATCATATGACGTAGCACTATGTACTTACAACTACTCATTTTGCCCTTTTACCCAGCTAATTCTTCTCTCTTCCATTAGGTCTATGACATCCATTGAATAAAAACTGACTAGCTGAATCCTTCTAAGCTCTATGTAGAAACATGAGGTCTCTTTTCCAGGTGGTGAACTTTGGCTGTCTTTATACCAGGTTCTCAGTATCAATACTGTGGGGTGTGAGAGCACTGAATGGGGTTCACGACCATCTCCCAGAGATTACTGTAGCTCTCACGTTCAGAAAGGTTGGTTATCACTGTTCAAAACATTCATGGATTTTCCATACATAGGTCATTGAGTGGGTGATGAGTGGAGGAGGTCTGACTACTGGCATTTTGACTATCCAACAGAATGAATCAGCTGCAGGACTGGGTGCAAAACCAGACACAGCTCATAGACATAAGCAGAGCTTATGTTAGAGTATGTCATCTATGTGATGTCAGTGGCTGTCATGAAGCTGGTAGGAGAAACACACACAAAAGTATGGCCCTCCAAGGTACATTTATACTGCATGATTAATCATGTTTGAGCATTTCTATGAACACTAGTTTCAAAATAACTGTGTAGTATAAACAGGCAGTCGAACACCCTATGAATGAGGAAAAAGCTCGTTCGTTGGATGAAATGATCTGTTGCTTTGCTCAGTAAAACATTCTTGGCAGCGCAGAATGATCTATTGAAGCATCGTCTGCCTGTTTAAACAGGCTATTAAATGTCTGCCAATCAACGAACAAGTATCTCCTTGGTCATTGTTAAGTGCTAATCGTTGGCCATTGTTGAGGTCGGCTAGTCCACGCAGACCATAACTTTTTGGATTATGGACATCCCAATGCCTAGATGCTCTCTGTTGACAAAAGGATGACTTAGCCAAATTGTGAAAGCCCAATATTAGGGTAATACAATCTCTTTTCAGTATCACTGCAGTTGACCAACTCCTTGGTGCACAATTACAGCACTAGCACTTTGTAGAGGACAAGATCTAGCAGAGTTTAATAGACATATAAGGAAGACAGACATGAAGGCCTTCATTAAGGCGCTGCATCCAATAAAAGTGGTTTTCCGGTTCCAGAAGAGCCGTATCCCATGGCTGCAGTGTGCTTTAAAAACACACTGTGCTTTATTCACTCTCACCAGGTCAAGCACTGAATTTTACCAGTTGTCTAAGGTAGGACATATACATTTATTTATGCAGAAGTATAACCAGGCATTCAATATACAGAATAGTGAGATACCATTATATAGAAAATTAGCCTAAGAACTATTTGCTTCATTATATTAGTAAGTAAGCAGGGAGCCATTTTACCTACCCATAGTAATGTCAGTGAGGAAAAGAATATTCTCAGTGGAACACCCAATTTTATCAGCAATTCTTCTATAGCTCTCACTTTCCACTTTGGATCCGACTGTAGTATCAAAATGTCCATTAATTAACTGAAAAAAAAAATGAATACATATATTACTAACTGATGGCAGTTGTACAGAGCAGAGTTAGTAAAAAAAAAAAAAAAAAAAAGATTTCATGGTATTCTGAAAGGTTTTAAGCTATGACAGTATCAGAATTATGATCCATGTAGAGGAATAGTGCTAATCTACAGATGTTGGTAGTCATCTGACGAACAAACAACATATTTTTTCATTGGGTACAATGATTTTTAAGGGGAATTTGTGACCAGGTTCTTGCTACCTCATATGATAGCAGCATATTGTACTAGCAGAAACCATGATGTATCACTCACTGTTTGGATAAAATTTCTGTTTTATCTGCAGCAGATCTCTGAATGCTGCAACTCTATGTCCCCACCCACACCACTGATTGGCAGCTTTTTGTATACACTGTGTGTAGGCAGAAAACTGCCAATCAGTGGTAGGGGCGTCATTATTCAGAACTCATGAATATGCATGACTATATGGCAGCAGGTTTACTAGTACATTAGTGATAAAATCACTGTTTTATCAGCAGTAGATTATCAAAACTACAAGCAGTCAAATAAAGACTGCCATACTCATTAGATGGCTGTCTCTCCCAGGGTTCGGCCGAGCACTCTTTTGTTCGGTGTGAGAAAGATGCCAACAGACAATTTTGGCAGAAGTTTCGCTTCAGGAGAACAAAGCGGTCACCAATTTGTCAGCGCCCCATACACATTAGAATCTGTGTGTCTCTAACACAGATGTTGCCAAAAAACCCATCAGAAGCTTCCAAACACAGGACATCATCATATGGGCAGTCCAGAATTGTTTAAACGCATAGAAATCTTAATGTATGTAAACTTTTGACTTTGCAATAAGTAATAAAAATGCCTTAAAACATTCTCTTTCTCTCATTATTCTAGCATTTAGCAAATAATAATTATGGTAATCCTAATTGACCTAAAGCGGAAAAGGTTTATTCCGATTTCATATCCCAGCAAAAATGTGTGACTCCTACAGAGGCATCGCATGTCCTGGGTGAAGGCGGCCATAAGTCAGCAAGTGATGTCAGACAGTATGGAGGACCTTTGGAAACAACTAGTGCAAGCCCATGAGCAGCAGCACCAACAGCATAAGCTACAGCGGCAGCAGCTGGCGCAACAGGAGACAGGAAAGCTACTTATGCAGCAGATCCAGCTCCAGCAGCAGCAACGGGACCAGCAATGACAACAGCAGCAGCAGATTGATTGATTTGCTCACAGAGGCGGTTTGTGGCATGGCAACAGCTCCAACTCCAAGGTCACTGGATGATCTTTCCATCCACAAGGCGGTAAGGAGAGCCCTGCAGAAAATGACCCCAGGTGATGACACAGAGAGAGAGAGAGAGAGAGAGGGAACCTTCTGCCAAATCAATGGGCTGAGGTCCTGACACCATACTTGTTGAGGGAGTCCCAGACAGCCTACTATAACTTGGCGCTGCAAGACGCCAAAGGAATATCGCAAGCTAAAAACTAATTTGGACACATTTGGGGGCGACTGTCAGGGCACAGCGGGGCCTATCACGGGGACCAATGCCCCACTCCCAAATGTTTGACCTAGTGCATCTGGTATAAAAATTGTTGCAGCCAGAATCCTCTAGCCCTGCACAGATGGTAGAGCGAGTGGTGAAGGACCAGTTTGTGCATTCCCTTCATAGGCCAATACAGATTTGGGTTGCCCAGGGAGATCCCAGAAAAGCAGATGAACTGGTGGGACTGGTTGAGAGGTATCGGGGGGGGGGGGTCTCGAGGATTCCTTGAGAAAGCAGCCCACTCCGCTTTGCATTGTTCTGGGACATGTGGGGGAAAGCAGGGGAGCCTGGTTGCTCGGACGACAGCCAGATCACTCCTAAAGAAACCTTGCCACAGGCCATAGAGGACGAGTTTCCCTTGTGTGTGCTTTTCGGCGACAAGGATGAGGTAGCATCCCCTGAGGCCAATATTACTGAGCTGGAGGTGTCCGAGAGAAACTTTGGAACTGCACAACTCAGGGACTCAACTCTTAAAAGGGGCATTTGAAAATGTGATAGTGTTTAATGGAGTGCCTCAGGAGCAAGGTGCAGACAGTTGGTTCCCGCATTTTGCTATGAATGGGGATTTGCTTTATAGACTAACCAAGCCAAGAGGTGAGGTGATAGAGTAGTTATTGGTGCCAGGGCCCTATAGAAGCAGGGTGTTCGACATGGCTCATTCCACGTGTTGGGTGGTCACTTGGGGACAGATAAGACTCAGGAACGAATCTTCCAGAGATTCTACTGGCGTGGGTGCTACAAAGAAATTATGAGCTACTGTCCTATCTGCCAGTTAACTTCCCCTGTGGCCCACTTCCACAGTCCCCTAGTACCGTTGCCCATCATCGAGGTTCCATTCAAACGCATAGCAATGGACTTAGTGCGGCCCCTGCTGAAGTGAGCAAGAGGACATCAATATATATTAGTGATCCTGGATTATGCTACCCGGTACCCAGGGGAGATACCCCTAAGAAATTCCTCCGCAAAGTGCATCTCTCGAGAGTTGCTCGATATGTTCTCTCGAACCAGTCTGCCGAAGGAGGCAATGATGAATCAAGGGACCACCTTCATGTTGAAGTTCATGAGGAAATTGTGCAAGACACTGCACTGAGAGGTTTAACAAAACCTTTAAGGCTATGTTGAGGAAAGCAGTGAAGAAGCCGAGACTGGGACTGTGTTTCCCTACCTGCTAATTCTCCATCAGGGAAGTTCCCCAAGCTTCCACAGGTTTTTCTCCATTTGAATTACTCTATGGCCGACACTCTAGAGGACTCCTGGATGTGGCAAAAGAATCCTGGGAAGCTGAGACCTCACCCTTTAGAAGCGTGGTGGAGCATGTTGCCCAGATGCAAGAGAGGATTGCCAACATGATGCCCATTGTGAAGGAACACCCCCTCAAGGCACAGGAAACACAGTCCAAAGTGTATAGTAGGTCAGCCAGGGTGAGACGGTTCAACCCAGGGGATCAAGCACTTGTGTTGGAACCCATGGTAGAGAGCAAGTTCCTGGCCAAGTAGCAGGGCCCCTATGAGGTGGTAGAGAAAGTTGGTGAAGTTAACTATAAAATCCACCAACCAGGGAAGAGTACGCCCTGTCAGGTTTATCATGTTAAATTAAATTGATTTAAACCATGGCAGGACAGAGAACCCATGGAAGCTCCTTGCTTGGTGGCAAAGTCCACTGTCAGCATGGAAGATGTTAAGGTATTGGACACTTTGTCCCGCTCACAGAAACAGCAATGTCAGCAGCTGTTGCAGCGGAATAAAGACCTGTTTTCTGAGTTGCCATGCCTCACTAGAGCATGAGGTACTCAAAGCCTCATGTTCGTGTCAATCTAAAGCCGTATCGGATTCCAGAGGCCGCAGAGAGGTGATCTTGAAAGCGGTGAAGTGGATGCTGAATGTAGGGGTCATTGAAGAATCTAAGAGTGGATGATACAGTCCCATAGTGTTGGTGCCAAAACCAGATGGGGAGTGGCAGCTCTGTAATGACTACAGGAAGCTCAATGAGGTCTTGAAGTTTGACACCTACACAATGCTTAAGGTACCTTCACACTAAACGATATCGCTAGCGATCCGTGACGTTGCAGCGTCCTGGCTAGCGATATCGTTTAGTTTGACACGCAGCAGCGATCAGGATCCTGCTGTGATATCGCTGGTCGTTGAACAAAGTTCAGAACTTTATTTGGTCGTCAGACCGGCGTGTATCGTCGTGTTTGACACCAAAAGCAATGATACCAGCGATGTTTTACACTGGTAACCAGGGTAAACATCGGGTTACTAAGCGCAGGGCCGCGCTTAGTAACCCGATGTTTACCCTGGTTACCAGTGTAAAATGTAAAAAAAACAAACTACATACTCACCTTCGTGTCCCCCGGCGTCCGCTTCCCACACTGACTCAGCGCCGTAAAGTGAAAGTGAAAGTACAGCACAGCGGTGACGTCACCGCTCTGCTGTTAGGGCCGGCGCTCAGTCAGTGCAGGAAGCGGACGCCGGGGGACGCGAATGTAAGTATGTACTGTTTGTTTTTTATACATTTTACGCTGGTAACCAGGGTAAACATCGGGTTACTAAGCGCGGCCCTGCGCTTAGTAACCCGATGTTTACATTGGTTACCCGGGGACCTCGGCATCGTTGGTCGCTGGAGAGCGGTCTGTGTGACAGCTCTCCAGCGATCAAACAGCGACGCTGCAGCGATCGGCATCGTTGTCGCTATCGCTGCAGCGTCGCTTAATGTGAAGGTACCTTTAGCGTCGATGAGCTTATCGAGAGGCTAGGACCAGCTCGGTACATTATCACCCTGGACCTCACTAAAGAATACTGGCAAAGTTCCCTGTCCTCAGAGGCCAAGTAGAAGATGGCCTTCTCGACGCCAGATGAATGTGATCAGTATGTTAGCATGAAATTTGGTTTGCATGGAGCTCCGGCAGCTTTCCAGAGAGCCATGGACTGGATCTTAACACCCCACAATAAAGTATGCAGCGGCCTACTTAGATGACCGACATATTCAGCCAGGACTAGGGAAGTAATCTTGGAAAAGTTCAGGCCATACTTGACGCTTTAAGGATGGCAGGCTTAACCATCACCACAAAAAAAATGTGCTATGAGGATGGGCTACGTGGTAGGTAGAGGTGAAATAAAACCTCAAATAAGTAAGCAATACAAAACTGCCCACAGTCCCTCTCGAAAAAGCAGGTCAGGACATTTCTAGGTATCGTGGGCCACTATCAAAGATTTGTCCTTAACTTTTCCCTGATAGCAGCCTCGTTGACGAATCTTCTGAAAAAGTCGGCTATGGCCAAGTGGTCACCAGAAGATGAGGCGGCCTTCTAGGAATGGAAACTGGTTCTCTGTAAACAGCCAGTTTTGGTGGCACCCAACTTCTCCAAATAGTATGTGGTTCAGACAGACGCATCAGATGTCTGGCTGGGAGCAGTTTTCTCCCAGGAAATTAACCAAGAGGAACACCCTGTGATGCACCTCAGTTGGAAGCTGTCTACATGTGGGAAGAACTACTCCATAGTGGAAAAAGAATGTTTGGCCATCAAGCGGGAGTTGGACACTGAGATATTACCTGTTGTTAGGTTTAGGTTAGTGTCGCACCATGCACCACTGTAGGTGGATGCGAGAGAAGAAGGGAAACAATGCCCGAGTAACTAGGTGGTTCCAAGCACTACAGGATTTTAGTTTTCAGGTAAAGCAAAGGCCTGGGAAACAATATTGGAATGCAGATGCCCTATCAAGGGTCAATTGTATGTTGTCAGGAGGTGCCAAACCCCCCGGCTTTGGGCAGAGGGGAATGTGTAAGATGGAAGCTGGCCGGGTCGTTGATGGGAGATATGCGTCCCTGAGGTGCCAAGGCTCAGGGAAGTAGGACCTGGAGAAGCAGGCTCCAGCACACTTGGTGCTAAGAGGTGTTTTAACGGACACAGATTATGGGTCCGGGTTTTACAAGCAGCTGAAAGCTGGGTAGGATCGGCTGCTCACTTACCTCCAGTCCAGGTCATGGATTGTCTAATTTAAGGCAGCTGGGGCTGTCTCACGTTGTCTGTGTGTTTTCCAAAGTGAGGAGGCCTTGCATGTGCTGCTCAGACCTGGCTGGAGTCGAGAGGTAAAGACTCACGTTTAACCCCTTTCTGCCAGCTGATGGAATAGTACGTCAGCTGGCAGAACCCCCGCTTTGAGGTTGGCTCCGGCGGTGAGCCCACCTCAAAGCCGCGACATGTCAGCTGTTTTGTACAGCTGACATGTGCGCGCAATGAGCGCGAGCTGAGTCGCGATCCGCCCGCGCCCATTAACTAGTTAAATGCCGCTGTCAAAGGCTGACAGCGGCATTTAACTAGCGCTCCCGGCCGCGCGGCCGGAACTACTCGCACCGCTGACCCCGTCACATGATCGGGGGTCATCGGTGCATTGCCATAACAACCAGAGGTCTCCTTGAGACCTCTATGGTTGTTGATGGCCGATTGCTTTGAGCGCCGCCCTGTGGTCAGCGTTCAAAGCAACCCTGCATTTCTGCTACATAGAAGTGATCTGTGCTTCACCTCTATGTGGCAGAGGCGATCGTGTAGTGCATGCTTCTAGCCTCCTATGGAGGCTATTGAAGAATGCCAAAATTAAAAAAAGTGTTTAAAAATATAAAAAAAATAAAAAATATATAAAAGTTCAAATCACCCCCCTTTCGCTCCAATCAAAATAAAACTATTTAAAAAAAAAAAAAAATCAAACATACACATATTTGGTATCGCCGTGTTCAGAATCGCCCGTTCCATCAATTTTTATTAAGGATTAACCTGATCGCTAAATGGCGTAGCGAGAAAAAAATCAAAACGCCAAAATTACGTTTTTTTGGTCGCCGCAACATTGCATTAAAATGCAATAACGGGCGATCAAAAGAACGTATCTGCACCAAAATGGTATCATTAAAAATGCCAGCTCGGCACGCAAAAAATATTCCCTTGCCCGACCCCAGATCACGAAAATTGGAGACACTACGGGTATCGGAAAATGGCGCAATTTTTTTTTTTTAGCAAACTTTGGAATTTTTTTTTTACCACTTAGATAAAAGAGAACCTACACATGTTTGGTGTCTATGAACACGTAATGACCTGGAGAATCATAATGGCAGGTTAGTTTTAGCATTTGGTGAACCTAGCAAAAAAAGCCAAACAAAAAACAAGTGTGAGATTGCACTTTTTTTGCAATTTCATCGCACTTGGAATTTTTTTCCCATGTTCTGTTACACGGCATGGTAAAACCAATGGTATCGTTCAAAAGTACAACTCGTCCCGCAAAAAATAAGCCCTCACATGGCCATATTGACGGAAAAATAATAAAGTTATGGCTCTGGGAAGGAGGGGAGCGAAAAACGAAAACGAAAAAAGCTCCGGGGGTGAAGGGGTTAAACAGCTGAGCCCATGTGTTAGGCTACTTTCACACTCACTAGCGTCGTGCACTGCACGTCGCTATGTGTCGTTTTGGAGAAATGTTTTTTCTCCATTGACTTGCATTAATAATGGATAGGTGTCATAATTGACGCCTCTCCATTATTAATCTGGCTTAATGTCACCTTACAATAGCAAGGTGGCATTAACCCTTCATTACCCCATATCCCACCGCTACAGGGAGTGGGAAGAGAGTGGCCAAGTGCCAGAATAGGCGCATCTTCCAGATGTGCCTTTTCTGCGGTGGCTGGGGGCAGATGTTTTTAGCCACGGGGGGGCCAATAACCATGGACCCTCTCCTGGCTATTAATATCTGCCCTCAGTCACTGGCTTTACCATTCTGGCAGAGAAAATTGCGCGGGAGCCCACGCCAATTTTTTCCGCCATTTAACCCTTTATTTCAGCAGCTACAGCGCTGAAATTTTGCACATACACACTACTAACATTAGTAGTGTGGAATATGCAAAAAAAAAAGGGGATATGAGATGGTTTACTGTATGAAAACCATGTCTCATATCCTGTCGGGTTTGTGCAGGAGAAATGAAAAGCCGGCAATTGAATTACCGGCTGTTCACAGATATCGCGCTGAATGAAATCTAAATACAGAATATATATATATATATGTGTCTCAATGACATATATATATATATATATACTGTATATATGTTTTCCCGAACATTTGAGCACATAAATCCATTAGATGTCGGTTTTGCAAGCCTGCGTGAAAATCTCGCAGTACGGATGCCATACGGATTACATACCGAGAATGCCATGCGCAAAATACGCTGAAACACCCTGACTACGGATCAATATTTTGGGAACATTTCTCTGTATTACGGCCGTAGTACGGACGTATAATACGTGGCGTATTGTCTTACGCCAAGTGTGAGGCCGGCCTTACACTTCAACTGTGAAAGACAGAACCTTAAAATAAAAAAACAGAAAATCACATTGTATGATTTTTAAATAATTAAATTGAATTTTATTGCATGAAATAAATATTTGATCACCTACCAACAAGCAAGAATTCTGACTCTCACAGACCTGTTCGTTTTTCCTTTAAGAAGCCCTTCTACTCTGCACTCATTATCTGCATTAATTGCACCTGTTTGAACTCGTTACCTGTATAAAAGACACCTGTCCACACACTCAATCACACACCAACCTCTTCATCATGGCCAACACCAAAGAGCTGTTTAAGGCCATGTTCACACTTTGCGGTTTTTACCGCGGATCCGCAGCGATTTTGATGCTGCGGGTCCGCAGCAGTTTCCATAGCGTTTACATTAACATGTAAACCCTATGGAAACCGCAAACCGCTGTGCACATGCTGTGGGAAAAACCGCGCAGAAACGCAGCGGTTTAAAACCCGCAGCATGTCACTTCTTTGTGCAGAATCGCTGCGATTCTGCACCCATAGAAATGCATTGAACCGCTTACTTCCCGCATGGGGCTGTGCCCACGATGCGGGAAGTAAGCGGATAATGTGCGGGTGGTACCCGGGGTGGAGGAGAGGAGACTCTCCTCCAGCCCCTGGGAAGCATAAATAGTGTAAAAAAAAAAGAATTAAAATAAAAAATGATGATATACTCACCTCTCAGCGCTGCCCGCGGCCGTCCGGTCTTCGGTTTGCTGTGCGAGCAGGACCTGTGGTGACGTCGCGGTCACATGACCGTGATGACGCCGCGGTCACATGACCGTGACGTCACGAAGGTCCTTCTCAGCACAGCATCTTTGGAACCGGACCGCCGGGTGCAGCGCCCAGGAGATCCGGACATCGGAGGGTGAGTATAACCAATTTTTATTATTTTTATCATTACTATTGATGCTGCATATTGCTGCATATGCAGCATCAATAGTACAGGAGTAATCCCGCAGCGAAAATCGCGGAACAAACCGCAATAAATCTGCAGGGATAACCGCAGCAGTTTTGCCCTGCAGATTTATCAATTCCGCTGCGGGATAAACCTGCAGAGCACACCGCAGAGTGTGAACATGCCCTAAGGACACCAGGGACAAAATTGTAGACCTGCACAAGGCTTGGATGGGTTACAGGACAATAGGAAAGCAGCTTGGTGAGATGGCAACAACTGTTGGCAGAATTATTAGAAAATGGAAGAAACACAACATGACTGTTGGGAGGACCTGGTCAATGACCTGAAGAGAGTTGGGACCACAGTCCCAAACATTACCGATTTTGGCCAACAACCTCCTTCCCTCAGTAAGATCATTGAAGATGGGTCGAGGCTGGGTCTTCCACCATAACAATGACCTGAAACACAGCAGCCAAGGCAACTAAGGAGTGGCTCTGTAATCTATATATATATAATTGTCTAAGGTCCACTTCCATCTGTCTGTCTGTTTGTCTGTCACGGAAATCCCGCGTCACTGATTGGTCGCGCCCAGCCGGCCTCGACCAATCAGCAACAGGCACAGTCCGGCCGCGAATTGTCCCCTCCCTACTCCCCTCCAGTCAGTGTCCCCTCCATACTCTCCTCCAGTCAGCACCCACATAGCGTTTTAGCAGTCCATTAAACAGACTGCATTACACCGCGGCATAACGCGGTGTAACACAGTCCATTAACCCTGTAAGTGTGACCAACTTTTAACTATTGATGCTGCCTATGCAGCATCAATAGTAAAAACATATAATGTTAAAAATAATAATAATTAAAAAAAATCATTATATTCTCACCTTCTGGCATCCGCGGCAGCCTTTCCCGCTCCTCGCGACGCTCCGGTCCCAAGAATGCATTGCGGCAATGATCCCAGATGACGTAGCGGTCTCGCAAGACCACTACATCATCATGGGTTATTGCCGCAAGGCATTACTGGGACCGGAGCGTCACGAGAACCATCGCTAAATGCCTGGGCTGGATCCGGGGGCCGCCGGAAGGTGCGTATATAACTATTTTTAATTTTAATTCTTTTTTTACAGGGATATGGTGCCCAAATTGCTACATACTACGTGGGCTGTGTTATATGCTACGTGGGCTGTGTTATATGCTATGTGGGCTGTGATATATGCTGCGTGGGCTGCGATATATGCTGCATGGGCTGCGTTATGTACTGCATGGGCTGCGTTATATACTGCGTGGGCTGCGTTATATACTGCGTGGGCTGCGTTATATACTACATGGGCTGTGCTATATACTATGTCGCTGTGCAATATATTACGTGGCTGTGCAATATACTACGTGGGCTGTTATATACTGCATGGGCTGTGCTATATACTACGTGGGCTGTGCTATATACTACGTGGGCTGTGCTATATACTGCTATATACGTGGGCTGTGTTATATACTGCGTGGGCTGTGTTATATACTGTGTGGGCTGTGCTATATACTACGTGGCTGTGCTATATACTACGTGGCTGTGCTATATACTACGTGGCTGTGCTATATACTACGTGGGCTGTGTTATATACATGGCTGTGCAATATACTACATGGCTGTGCAATATACTACGTGGCTGTGCTATATACTATGTGGTTGTGTTATATACTACATAGCTGTGCTATATACTACGTAGCTGTGCTATATACTATGTGGCTGTGCTATATACTATGTGGCTGTGTTATATACTACGTAGTGCTATATACTACGTAGCTGTGCGATATACTACGTGGCTGTGCTATATACTACGTGGCTGTGTTATATACTACGTGGCTGTGTTATATACTACGTAGCTGTGCTATATACTACGTAGCTGTGCTATATACTACGTAGCTGTGCTATATACTACGTAGCTGTGCTATATACTACGTAGCTGTGCTATATACTACGTGGGCTGGGTTATATGCTACGTGGGCTGTGAGACTCTTTCGCCAGGGGCCCTCAAAAACCTGGAGCCGGCCGTGGCTTCACAGATTGGTCGCGCCGGCCGCGAACAATCAGCGACAGACGCAGTCCGGCCGCGTATTGGCGCGGGATTTGAACCACCCTTCGCTAATTGGTAGCGCCGGGCCGGCCGAATCCTGTGTATTTATGGCATTATTCTGAAATCTTCATTAATAAACTACATACATATTCTAGAATACCTGATGCGTTAGAATCGGGCCACCATCTAGTAAGCATATAATGGTCTTGGAGTGGCCTAGCCAGTCTCCAAACCTGAACCCAAAAGATCAATGTTGCCCAGTGACAGTCCTCTATACAGATCTTCTCCAGATCATTCAATTTTTGGGACTGAGACAAAATCCCTGCTGCAGCTTGTGCCAACTTGATCAAGAACTACAGGAAACGTCTTACCTATGTAACTGTAAACAAAGGTTTCTGTACCAAACTATTAAAGTTCTGTTTTACTATTGTATCAAATACTTATTTCTTGCAATAGATTGCAAATAAATTATGTAAAAATCATACAATGTGACTTTCTAGATTTTTTTCTTAAAGATTCTGTCTTTCACAGTTGAAGTGTAATGGGGAATATTTTTTTAATTATCTTTTTCTCAGATGTTTTATATATGTATATATATTTTCTTACAAAATTTATCCCCAAGAGAGGAAAAAAAACTCCTGGAAACATATTTTTTTTATTTATTGGATATTTTTTCCACTGTAACTAAGGGTACTGTCACACTCTGCAACTTTCCAACGATCACGACCAGCGATACGACCTGGCCGTGATCGTTGGAAAGTCGTTGTGTGGTCGCTGGGGAGCTGTCACACAGACAGCTCTCCAGCGACCAACGATGCCGAAGGCCCCGGGTAACCAGGGTAAACATCGGGTTACTAAGCGCAGGGCCGCGCTTAGTAACCCGATGTTTACCCTGGTTACCATCGTAAAAGTAAAAAAAAAAAAAACAGTACATACTCACATTCCGGTGTCCGTCAGGTCCCTTGCCGTCTGCTTCCCGGACTGACTGAGTGCCGCCGTCAAGTGAAAGCACAGCACAGCGGTGACGTCACCGCTGTGATCTGCTCTTACTTTACGGCCGGCAGTCAGTCAGAGCGGGAAGCAGACTGCGAGGGACCTGACGGACACCGGAATGTGAGTATGTACTGTTTGTTTTTTTTTTACTTTTACGATGGTAACCAGGGTAATCATCGGGTTACTAAGCACGGCCCTGCGCTTAGTAACCCGATGTTTACCCTGGTTACAAGCGAACGCATCGGTGGATCGGTGTCACACACACCGATCCAACGATGACAGCGGGAGATCCAGCGACGAAAGAAAGTTCCACACGATCTGCTACGATGTACGATTCTCAGCAGGGTCCCTGATCGCTGCTGCGTGTCAGACACAGCGATATCGTATGGATATCGCTGGAACGGCCCGGATCGTACCGTCGTAGCGACAAAAGTGCCACTGTGAGACAGTACCCTAAGACATCTATACAAAATCCAGTTACAGGTGTAAACTGTCCCCTGCTGTGCCATTTGTCACCAACAGAGCTGGTCTAAGTCTGCTAGAACCTAGCAGCTCTACTATGCCGGCATTGGCACGCTCTACATTACAAAGCACTCAAAGCGCAATGTAGCCGGCAAAATAGAACACGAAAGCGGTAATAATCCGCTACTGTCTTCTCCTCAAGGTGCCGAGCTACCAGAGACTCAACCTGTTCCTGCTGCTAGATTTTAACCCAGGGCTATACATTTAGAATGATGTGGGGTTTAAAGCCCAGGACCAAGCTCCGTAAATTTACAGCGCTTGATAGTTATTGGGTTGAATAGCTGACCAAATCCTCACAGGACTCCTAAGAGAGACACAGAGTCCTGCTTACTCCAATTTCACACAGTGACCACCACCTCCTTTGTACACATACGGATACAGGACAGCCTGTGTTGGAGTCCTTATTATTGTCTGCTGACATCTAAATTGGTGTATCATGTAAGACATTAAATGTATCATTACAATAATACAGTAAGAGACTGTAAAAAGCCTGGTTTACATATTGTGCCTCTGAGCGGACAGACAAAGGAAAGCAGTTTGGCAGTGGTCACCCATTGCAGCTGGAAACCCCCTTTAACGAAATGTCGTCTTCGGCAGCAAAGAATCCCATAATGCGGTCTTTCAGGAATAAAATGTAACATCCATTACAAATGAAAAGATGGATGGCAGAGGAAAGAACGATCTCCTTTGGGGATGTAAGCAGATTTTGGTAACAAGGTCACCTTTCCTGTCATAATGTAGTAAAGCGGATTAGTCAAGAGGACAGGTATGGATGATGCATTGTATACAATGCTCTTAGTGACAGTGCCCATGCTGACATGTGAAGAACAGTCTAAACAGATGGAAGGAGCCAGCCACATGGAAGTTTCACAAGGTTACACATTTTACTGTAGGTCTAGACCTCTATAGAAGAACTGACCAATTAAGTGATTATGCATCTAAAAATCATTTCCAGGTGGCACCAATACATGGCAGGACCAAATCTGGCCATATCAACCTGGTTGACAGCTATCATTACAACATTCCTCATAAACATGAATATTTATTTCAGTGTGGAAAACACAATTTTTCCTGTTAGGTTGAAATTTCTCTCAAAACCTAAAAATGTAGGATTTATTGCACATAACTTTGATATCAGATCTCCCTTACAATGTCATATCCAAACGTATACAAGAACTTGTGACTTATTGTACTTCATGATAGTGGTAACATTTGTTCGATATATTTCGCTTATTTCTGTAATTATCAAAAATTTGGTGAAAAGTTTCAAACTTTTAATTTTGATGCCCTTAAACCAGTTATGTTACACAAAACAGTCCATAAACAACATTTACCAGATGCCTACTTTACATCAGCGCAATTTTTGAAACTTAATTTTTGTTACAAAGTTAAGAAGGGTTAAAAGTTGATCATCAATTTGTAATTTTTCCATAAAATTTACAAAAACATTTTTTTAATGGACCATATAACACTTGAAGTGATTTCGAGGAGCCTATAGGACAGAACATACCCAAAAGTGACATCATTCTAAAAACTGCTCACAGGAATTAATGGAACGTGGAAGGAAAAAATGAACATTTAACTTTTGTCCCACAAAAATGTTATTTCAGTCAAAAATTTTTCATTTTCACAAGGGTAGAAAGAAAAAATGGACCCTAAAAGTTGTTGTACAATTTCTCCTGATTACGCCGATACCCCACATGAGGGAGAAAACTACTGTTTGGGCGCATGGGAGAGCTCGGAAGGGAAGTAGCCATTTGAGTTTTGGAATACAGAACCCCTAAGGTGCTACTGAGAACCCCTAAGATGCCTAAACAATGGAAACCCCCCACAAATGACCCCATTTTGCAAACTACACCCAATAAGGAATTTATCTAGATGTGTGGTGAGTACCTTGAACATTCAGGGGCTTTACAAAATTTTTCCTTGTGCAGTATAAGACTTTATTCTTCAGGATAGCGGGTTTTTATGTTTGGCTGCTGTCACTAAAAGACGCTTTTTTTTTTTCCAAAAACAAATTCTTGCATCACCATATTTTGAGATCTATGATTTTTCCATATATTGTCCCACAGAGCCACGTGAGGACTTGTTTTTTGCGGGACGAGATTACGTTTTTATTGGAACCATTTTCGGGCACATGACATTTTTTGATCGCTTTATATTCAGACTTTTGGGAAGTAGAATGAGCAATAACCAGCAATTCAGGAAATGTTTCTTTGGTAGTTTTTGTTTTTTTTATTGACGTTCCGCATGTGGTAAAATTGGTAAGGCAGTTATATTCTTCAGGTCAGTATGATTACAGCAATACCACATTTCTATCGTTTTTTTTTTATATTTTGTGGCTTTTAGACAAATAGTATTTTATAGAAAAAAAAATTGTTTTTGCATCGCTTTATTCTGAGAGCTATGGTATATTTTATTTTTCCACTGATTGAGCTGTATGGTGGCTTGTTTTTTGCGGGGTAAGCACACGTTTTCATCTGTACCATTTTTAGTTCCATTTGACTTGTTGATCAGGTTTTATTCCACTTTTTGGTTGGCGGTACAATGAAAAAGAAAAGATTTTTGCTCTGTTTTTTTTCAAAGGTGTTCACTGAAGGGGTTAACTATTGGGACCGTTTTATAGGTCGGGTTGTTCCGTACGTGGCAATGCCAAACTTGTGTATGTTTTATGTAAATATACATATTTATTGGTTTAATATTATTTCCTCTTTTTTGGCTCTTTTGGCCCAGGGATTAGCTGAGATTTACAGGAGGATAGTTGGGAAGTAATCACTACAGCTCAGCTAATTAATATTGGTTGGACCACCAGAGTTGGACCACCTTGCTTTCAGGCCATTGTTAAAAAAAAATCTTTCACAATACCTTAACAGTAGTGTTGAGCATTCCGATACCGCAAGTATCGGGTATCGGCCGATACTTGCGGGTATCGGAATTCCGATACCGAGATCCGATACTTTTGTGGTATCGGGTATCGGTATCGAAACAACATTAATGTGTAAAATACAACATTAATGTGTAAAATAAAGAATTAAAATAAAAAATATTGCTATACTCACCTCTCCGACGCAGCCTGGACCTCACCGAGGGAACCGGCAGCGTTGTTTGCTTAAAATGCGCGCGTTTCCTGCCTCCCGCGACGTCAAGGCTTCTGATTGGTCGCGTGCCGCCCATGTGGCCGCGACGCGACCAATCACAGCAAGCCGTGACGTAATTTCAGGTCCTGAATGCAGAAATAGGCATTCAGGACCTGAAATTAAGTCACGGCTTGCTGTGATTGGTCGCGTCGCGGCCACATGGGCGGCACGCAACCAATCACAAGCCGTGACGTAATTTTAAAATGCGCGCGTGTCCTGCCTCCCATGACGTCACGGCTTGTGATTGGTCGCGTCGCCCATGTGACCGCGACGCGACCAGTCACAAGCCGGAACGTAATTTTAAAATCCTGAATGCCTAGAATTAGGCTTCCAGGACCTCAAAATTACGTCACGGCTTGCTGTGATTGGTCGCGTCGCGGCCACATGGGCGGCACGCGACCAATCAGAAGCCGTGACGTCACGGAAGGAAGGAAACGCG
This sequence comes from Ranitomeya variabilis, assembly GCF_051348905.1. NCBI lineage: Eukaryota > Metazoa > Chordata > Amphibia > Anura > Dendrobatidae > Ranitomeya > Ranitomeya variabilis. The sequence goes on along the minus strand of NC_135232.1, from coordinate 817,419,483 downwards.
CGCATTTTAAGCACAGAACGCTGCCGGTTCCCTCGGTGAGGTCCAGGCTGCGTCGGAGATGTGAGTATAGCAATATTTTTTATTTTAATTCTTTATTTTACACATTAATATGGTTCCCAGGGCCTGAAGGAGAGTTTCCTCTCCTTCAGACCCTGGGAACCATCAGGAATACCGTCCGATACATGAGTCCCATTGACTTGTATTGGTATCGGGTATCGGTATCGGATTAGATCCGATACTTTGCCGGTATCGGCCGATACTTTCCGATACCGATACTTTCAAGTATCGGACGGTATCGCTCAACACTACTTAACAGTGGTTGCCCATCTTTGAGGACATTTTTTTTCACTTTCTTATATGCATGTGAATGGGGCTAAAAATCATTTTTACAATTGGGTTTCACTAAAAATGTTGCACCGTTTGCTGCCTATAGCCGCTGTATTACCCGGTCTATTGCTGTGTGTTACCGAGGTTGGCTACAGTATCTTTAATTTATCGGATGTGCTGGGGACATGATTCTGTGGCACTTTTTGCAGCTTTCCTCACAGACTGCACAGCTCTCCCGCTCTGTACAATGGCTGCTAGGGAAGGAACATGTGACCAGACCTGTTCGTCAGCCTTGTCCAATAGGAAACCTCACATGAGAAAACCGCTTTTTATTGGAGGTGACAGACAGGTCTGGTCACATGTTCAACCACCACCAGCCATTGTATGCCCTCAGCCCATCCGCTAAAATAATGATAAAGATACTGTAGCCGACTTCGGTAACTCAAAGCCAGCAATAGACAGTAATAAAAAAGCCTATAGGGGGCAAATAGTGCAACATTTTTTAATAAAAAACATGATTTTTCGTCTCAATTACAGACATTTAAAAAAGAAAAAAAATGTCCACAAAGATGGACAACCCCTTTAAGTTGTTTTACAGGTTAAGAATGTTATTTCAGTTTGACATGGCAATATATGTACCTCAAGCAGATCGCCTTCAATAGAGTAACCAAATAAGAGCTTCTGGGCTTCGACGCTTCCTGAGGAAAATATATACAGTTTCAGGTCTGCTTCTCTCCATTTTTTCAGAGCTGGTACCACGTCATCGTATACCCTACAACAAAATGGAAGATTGTTTTACACAGTTATACAAAACCTGCACATGATGGTGTAAACTAGTGCTCCTCCCACCATAAATGGGGCCCGACTAGTGGGATGCCTTCAAATAGTTGGTGAGGAACAGCAAAGGGATGCAAGTTTCACCCAAATGATTATATGTTGCAAAGGCCTTCCTGTGGCTGCACCACACTTTGGTTTAAAACTACAGGGTGGGCCATGTATAGGGATACACCTAACTAAAATGCGAATGGTTGGTGATATCAACTTCCTGTTTGTGGCATCACTGAACACAATGTTCTGTGCAAACTGAGGGTCCTGTTCCAATTTTTGTTTTGCCCATTCTGCAAATTCAGCAAACCCAAACTTTTTTGGGTGGGCCATATATATGGATACACCTAAATGACATGGGAATGGTGGCAGTTTTCTTGCGTAGGGTGTCTTGCATTGAAATCTGCTGCAATGACCCAGGTACTGCGTTCACCAGACATCAACACAATTTCTATCCGCTCCTCACGTGTTAATCTCTGCGACATATCAATGGCTGTAAACAAAGGGAAATGTGTAAATAACTCATGAAAGAATAAAGATATGTTAAAACCAAGCACACCATTGTTTTTCTTGTGATATTCTCAATAAGTTTGGTGTGTCACATGACCCTCTTCCCATTGGAAAAATAAAGCTGGATCCAAAATGGCCACCATGGTCACCACCCATCTTGAAAAGTTTTCCACCTCCCATATACTAATGTGCCACAAACAGGAAGTAGATATCACCAACCATTCCCATTTTATTTAGGTGTATCCATATAAATGGCCCACCCTGTAGATATTTCACTTGGTTGAGGATTTAAACTAAGTTAAATTGAGGTCATTTGTAAAAATTATCGCATACACTATGACAAAAAGTGAGACCAAGTTACAGTCATCACGAGATTACTGCAGAGTCCAAACATTCATAAAGCTGTTGAAAAAATGGCAGTTCCAATTATGACCACTAGGTGGTGATAAAGACCCTTTTACCATATGGAAATTCAGCCCAAATCTTAAAGAGTTTATAGACCCTTTACTAGACAAGGAGCACCCGACAGGAAGCAAGATGCTTATGAAATGGGCACAGGTGGCAAAATTGAAGGAAAACAGCTGAGTGTCAAAAGAAAAAAAAAGTATTTTCCTTCAGTGGTCTCCTGATGTCTCTATACACCTAGCAATGACTCCCTTAAAATGTGAGTGTTATACTCTGTGCACTTGATGCAGCAGTTATGTAATGTCACATGTATATAGGCCAACAGGGGACCGGCGAGAGCCACAGAAGCACCAGGGAAGGAAATTGCCGTATATACTTTTTATATTAACTTTTATCAAAAGTTTTTTCTGGGTAATTCACCACAAAATTCACATTAATTAGGGTAGCTTTTCAATTTCCCATTGAACTCAATAGGGAAAAAAATTGCAACTATTTTGTGACCGTTCTGCAACATAAATGAGCAAGTTGTGAACTTACACACCTGCACCACAGGCCACCACTGACACCACAGGCCGCCGCCAGCACTACAGGCCGCTACCACCACTACAGGCCACTGCCACCACTACAGGCCGCCGCCACCACTACAGGCCGCTGCCACCACTACAGGCCGCCACCACTACAGGCCGCCGCCACCACTACAGGCTGCTACCACCACTACAGGCCACTACCACCACTACAGGCCGCTGCCACCACCACTACAGGCCGCCGCCACCACTACAGGCCGCTGCCACCACTACAGGCCGCCACCACTACAGGCCGCCACCACCATTACAGGCCGCTGCCACCACTACAGGCCGCTGACACCACTACAGGCTGCTACCACAACAGGCCACAACCACTACAGGCCGCTACCACAACAGGCTGCCGCCACCACAGGCCACAACCACTAAAGGCCGCCGCCACCACCACTACAGGTCGCTACCACAACAAGCCGCCGCCACAGCAGACCACAATCACCACAGGCTGCCGCCACCACTACAGACAGCTACCACCACAGGCCGCCGCCACCACTACAGGTCACCGCCACTACTACAGCTAGCTACCATCACAGGCCACAGCTACCACCACAGGCCGCCGCCACCACTACAGGCAGCTACCACCACAGGCCACCTACTGCTGCAGGTAGAGGAGTCATTTACATCTCATCCACGTGGCAATTACTGTATTCTACTGCCGATATTCTGCCTGAAAACCAGGATGGAAAATGTGCAGCAATTCGAGCTTGTGAAAAGAAATCCTTAAAGTGAAGCGGCGTTCATTCATGCTGCACTTTGACATTTGGAAACCCAAAACAGAAAGTACATCTAAATATTATAATCTTTTTGGCAAAATTGTAGTTGTACCCATGCTGCAATTCTTATGATAGTCTTGTTTTATAATGTTTTTTTTGTCACTTCTCTTATTTCCTAAACAGACATTGCAGTTAATACAATCTTTATTTTCACTTTTTTTGTATTGAAGAACTGAAATAAATTATCTTTCTCATGATATTCTAATTTTGTGAGAAGCACTTGAATCTCTAGGACATGTGGGTGATCTATAGTGTTGGGCAACTTTTCAGCTATAAATACAGAATTTTTTATACCCCCCCCCCAAGATAAATGAAAGTGGTGGAATAAGGGGAAAGCACAGTTCCTTTGGGGAGAAAAACAGAACTGAAGGAGCTGCTCATTCTCAGACAAATCTAAAAAGTTTCTTGGCAGCAAGTGAGAGGTTAGAAAATAGGAGTTGTGCTTGTCCGGCGAGCGCAGAGGATGGTGATGGCGCATGCAGACAGTAAAAGCAGCAGTTAGTGTGGAGAGGCTACAGAAGGAGCTGCTCATGCTCGGCCAGCGCAGAGGATCATGACCGAGCATGCAGAGCTTAAAAGCAGTCAATAGCCTCTTGCAGCAAACATTGGAGATATGCTACACATTAGGCATAGAGAATGAAGAAAAAATAGCACTCACCACAAGCTGCCGTAAAACAATGCTTTAATCCAGCATATGTGCTCGGAGCAGTTAGTGCTGGTGTTGCGGGGGGACTGAACGAAGGCCGTTTTGTGCTACAGCTTGTATTTTTACAGGTCTGTAGAAGCCATGGAAGCGCAAGCTGTAGCATGAAACGGCCTTCCTCCAGTTTTCTTCACCCCCGCAAACCGCTATCCGAGCATATATGCTGGATTAAAGGATTGTTTTACTGCAGCTTGTGGTGCTATATTTCTTCTCTATACACAACTTGAGCAAACATTGTGATTTTGGGAATACCCCTTTAAGTTAACTTGCATGTATACTGGCTGATGATCGGTAATGACTGTTCCTAACAACTATCATTTCTCAATGATCACCCTAGCTAAAAAAAGATGTCAATCACCCGTCGCACGAGCAAAATAGTCAATGTTTGGGTGAAATGAGCAGCACATCATCCAGTGTAAGCAAGTCTTGTACTGTGGAGATGAAGGATATTCTATGGTGCACAGTCTTGTAGTGACCATTGCTCTGTGCATGTGAAACTGCATTGATCCTGTATAAACAGACTAGTTAACATTTAAAGGCCGCAGTCAACTTAGTTTAAATGCCTAACTTTTGTGTGTCTTATCTTTTGACACCTGCTTCAACTAAACTTTCCATTATCAACAATGGAGTTATCTTTCTACAATTGTGATTGGCAGAGACAATGCTGTCAGCTGCCACACGGCTGATAATTGGCAGAAACCACACATAGACTTACTGCCACAGGCAAATACAGCTGTAGCATGAAAAACCATGTGCTGAGCCGGTGTCATTCCGTGTCACATGGTGTGCTTAGAGCGGACACTCTGTGTACTGAGTGGTGACTAAAGCCGCGCTGACACACCTCTGTGACTCAAAGCTGGGGGTTGCCAGGATATATAAAACTGCGCTTTGAAATGTTATTTACCAGCATATTAATTTTTAACATGAAAATGCATTTGCTATCTTTATTCCAATTAATTAGAAATTAATTAAAAATATTTGCATTCTAGAACATAAATGATATGGCCATATTCGAATGAGTAGGAGTTCATCTGCAGTACCCAGCAACGGCCTCTACACTAGGGCTGTACTAGTCATCCCCGCAACTACCAATATCTGGCACTGACAGATCTGAGAACAGCTGATCGGTGTCAGACCCTCACCAATCTGATATTGATTGGCTATCCAAGGAAAATGTCATCAATACAAAAATAGTGGAACAACTCTTTAAACGATATTTCTGTTTAGAGTCCTAACCTTGTGCATGTGCTGGGCCATATGAACATCTTAGCACAGGGGTTACCTGCTCAGGACTCGCTTAGAGGTAACTTAGATGTAACTTCTCCCAGTGATATCATCTGCTCACCAAGTCTGGCTGCAGGGTTGGACTGGCCCACAGGAGAATCCTCGGGTGGGCAACAGTGGGCTACCACTCTCATATGAGCAGTCCTTGGCACAATATACTTGAATCACTATGTACAGACAACAGCAGCATCTTATCCATTTAGCAATCCACCCAGATCATTGTTATATACATTTGTGATTGATGATAATGTCACATTTGCATGTAGCTGAGAAGTGGGGCCCTGGAGTTGGTTACTGGTGGCCCCTTGGCACCCCACTCACACACTGTTTGGGTGTGCATGTAAAAACACATACAAAACCACTTACTCTCCCTTCACTTTGCCACTAGCGTACGCAGATCTCCACATGTGACCCTGCAACTGTTTGAGAGCTGTTGTCTTCCTATCCAGTGACATTTGCCAGCAAACATTGTTAACCACACCCTTGATAACCAGTAACTCCGCCTCATGTTCTGCATTGCTGGGGATGGGCACAAATCCTTTCAGTCCACTGTCTTTTTCTGCCTTTGAAGTATAAAAACAAAAACAAACATACACAACGTATATTGTTAATTTCCAATTATTTGTGAAAAATAACCATACAAAATCTTTGTAGTGTGTGGAAAACAAAATACAACTATTTAAAGGGATCCTGTCAGCAGGATTCTGCACAGTAACCTACAGGCAGTGTCAGGTTGGCGCCGTTATACTGATTCAAATGATACCTTAGTTGATGAAATCCATCTTGTGGTTGTTGTTTAATCTGTATTTGTAGTTTTCAGTTAATGACATGCTCGTGCTCTGGTGTGGCCTGTGTGGGGTCTTCATGTGGTGCTCTGATTAGGTATACAAGTTGCTTCTGACAGGTCACTGATCTCGCAGTGACCTGCCCCCCTATTTTACATACTGTATATCTCATTCATAGCATGAATCACATGAATCAGACACTGGCTACTTGATTACAGGGTGTAGGTCTTACTCAAAAACGTTGCAGCATCATGGATGACTAATCCGAGGCAGGTGCCCGTTGGCCTCACTCTATAGGTGTGTATAGGTAGAGACGTGTTAGTCAAGTGAACTGGGGTGAGTAAATAGCCTCGGACTAGACATCCGAGAAGTATCTTACCTGGACAACTTTTTAAAGTATGCCACAGCGTTACTGAGTAAATCATACACGGTAAACACATTCAGCCAGAGTCTGATTCATGCTGCCCATGGTTCTGGCAGCCTGAACTGCTAAATAACATGGACAGTCTATAGGAATTGGCAGATATGACAGGCGATTTTGGGTAGAAAACATGTAGGACAAGAGTGGTAGTCCAATCCTCCATAGAGCAGTCTGGCAGTCATACATCTCTATTAAAACTGGAAACCATATAAAGGAATTTGGAAAAAACTGGAACAATATTAATGCGCAAACAGGGTCTTATCCGAGACAGTGGGGAGACCAAAGGCTATGGTATTCACCTGGTAAGATTGTGTATCCACAACCACTGAAAAGCTCAAGGCTGCTGCAGACCCACAGCTCGGAAAAGGTAAAAGGAACGTAAGGGTTACTCTGCATAGCTGGTATAGTAGAATGGAAAAGGAGAATATTCAGGAATGTGGTTTATTAGTCAACAATTTTTGAAGTTCAAAACTTCATCAGCGTAAACCACAGACAGTAATGAAGAAGTTTGGAACTTTGAAACGAGTTAACTAAAAAAAATAAGCCCCCTGACAAAGGCAGACACCAAAACGCGCGTCGGGGTGCTCGTGGCACCATACCAGCAGGAGAAAATGCCATCAGATCTGTACATGTGATGCCAGTTTGTGCACTTTAATAATTCATATGGTCTTATATATGGGTTGATGTGAGACTATATTTCAAAACAAGGGGTCAGTTTATGAGGCCTGAACATATGTACTGCAGTAATTTTCTTAGGGTATATGATACATGTCATATAGGGACATACTTGTTATATTGATATACTTACTGATCTATATTTCCCATATTTGATGCACTATGCACTTTATTACAGTAACCAGTTTCATATGAGATATTATATCTATACAAATAATTTTTTGCTATACTCTATCTCCTCCTGCGGTTTGTCGCCTCCTGGTGTGTATTCATAAAATGGGCTATCCTTAATAAATATTGAGATTTTAATGTGAATTGTAGCCTCCATCTTTGGTGGCTATGCTTTTTTCGTGTATTGGTGTTATATTGTATATAAGTGTGGCCACACCAGTTATTGCCAAATACGGGGAGCTAAAGATATAGATGTCACTTGATTAAATTTTCTATACTAACATGTTAATTTATGCAAACCAATTGTGCCTTTGTATTATAATTTTTTTGCTGCATTTAGGAAGGAGAACAGAAAAAAACTAATTTTAACTCCGTATATTAGCTGTATAAGAAAACACAAACTTAAAATTGATCCTAATCATTTAGCTATTTTTACAAATTGAAGTTTTTATTCTGGTGACCTACCGTATATAATATTAATTTGCTCTCACAAGTGAATCCTTCTAACAAAAGTTTGGGGTTTCTAAAAAGTATGGTCTTATATACAGTTCACAGTTGTAAAGTTAGACTTCAGGCATGCAAAGAATATGGACAACCTGTAATCTTAGTTGTCGAACATCTTCCTGACATTCCTCCTCGTGCCAGTGGTTCTGCAAATATTCTTCAACATTGTCTTGTATATAAGGGAACAAGATGTCCTAAAGAGACAAAGTGAGGTTTTAGTCCGCACATTCAGGTCATTTCTCTAAAAACAGCGTTTTCATGGAGAATCTGCCAACACTGTCACTGGTGCATCCATTATGTGTGTTCCCACGATGCATCAGACCGGGTGCACAAATAATTGACAGGAATGGTGAACACATAGTTAAAAATATAAAACACCCCATCAGAAAAATAGTACCCTATTTCATACCCATGTTTTTACTCATCTATTATATTAATTTTCATAGTTAGTGTTTTGACTAGTGATGAGTGAGTGTACTTGTTGCTGGGGTTTTCCTCCGAGTATTTTTGACTGCTCGGAGATTTAGTTTTCATCACCTCAGCTGAATGATTTACAGCTACTAGCCTGCTTGAACACATGTGGGGATTCCCTAGCAACCAGGCAACCACCACATGTACTCAGCCTGTCTAGTAGCTGTAAATCATTCAACTGCCATGATGAAAACTAAATCTCCGAGCACTAAAAAATACTCAGAGACCACCCGAGCAACGAGTACACTCGCTCATCACTAGTTTTGACCCATTTGTCCTACAATGGTGGGAAATAGAAAAACAAACTAAAAGCTACATAGGTACAAAATTCACATTGTAAAAATACAGGGTAGGAAGGGAGAGAGGAATTACTCTGACCAGCATTGTGAAGCGGTTTTCCTTTTACATGGTTATTCATAAAATATTAAGACATTCCCTATCCATAGCAGATACAGTAGTTCGGCATGAATGGAGAGGAGATACAGTGTGCACACCTCCATTCCATTTAGGACTGGGTTCCATAGCTTGAAACTTAGGATCCTGGATGGTCATAGAGATGAAAATGATCAGTGGCTAGGTGTAGCTTAATATTTAGGGAATATCTCTTCAACTGCAAGTTGATAAAGGCCCCTGAAACACAATGTAAAAAATTCAGCAGAACACACAAAATCTAGAAGGACCTGATGACCAATTGAGGTGCATGGTTTTTCAAAGCTGACGGGTGGTGACAGAAGTATTTGTTTGAACTTGCTTGGGCTTACATCCCAGTAAAGACAACATCCACAGCGATATTGCATGTTCTCCCCATGCTGGTGTGGGTTTCCCCTGGATGCCCCGTTTTTTTTCCACACTGCAAAGACATACTGATAATTTAGAGGAGACCCAATGGGGACAGTGATGTTGAGGTCTGTAAAGCGCTGTGAAATTAGTGATGCTATATACAGTAGAGTAAAATAAAGAATACGTATATGCTGAATCAGTTTTTATTGTCTTGAACAAATACTGTTACTTGTTTAAGTCACACAGGACTGTCAAATCATAAGTATGAGTAACAACGTATCATAATTCTCAACACATTAGTCCTCCAATAATGAAGACAAAGTGAGAAAAAAAATAGTGGGGAGAGTGAAGAAAAGAAAAAGGGAAAGACAAAGAGGGTAAGGGGAGAAAACTTCTTCCATCACATAAAGAAATTACATTTCTTGCTGCCATTCCAACACTGAAGGAGTGATGGTGGACCACCCCATTCTGGCAGCCGTGAGGCAGTGTTGTAAAATGTTTTTCTTCTGTGCTTTAATGGATCCAGGAAGCATGGATGCAGGGTTACTTTGGGACTTTTGGCCACTGTCTCACCACTAACCGACTGAATGTTAGGGTAGCTCCACCAAATGTGGGAAATTGTCGCAGTGCCAAATCTCAGATAAGTTATGAAAGATCTTGGACAATTTTGAGGGACACAGATGCCACCTAGAGAGTATCTTGAAATTTTTTTCTTGCACTCTGCACGCAAGAGACATCTTATAAGAGAACAGTTTTTTTGCATTCAGGAGATGAGATTTCTATATCTAATTCCCTCTCACATGCCTCACTGTAGCTCAAGACATCACTGTTACCCTCTTGGTTTAGGATGTTGTAAATCAGAGAGAGTGAGGGGGGATGGGGGTAGTTTCAAAAGAAACAAGGCCTCAAACGAAGTGGGGGTATCCTGATATGAGCTATGTTCCACTTGAGAATTAAGGAGTGATTTCAATTGTGAGAATTTGAGCCAAGAGAGATCAGTTAAGGTTATCCCAAGCTTGTAGGTCACTAAAAGAAGGAAGAGGAGCGCCTAATAGTATATGAAAGCACCTTGTATTTTCTGAAGCCTTCCATGTCAGGAATTTATTTCTCCGAAGACTATCGGAAATTCTGAGTTACCAAATAATCTAGTAAGTTGACTAAAGAACTGATCATTTCAGAAACATTTTTTGTGTATTGTCTTTAATTTGGAGTTCTCCGGGAAAGGTGTATTAAATCAGTATTTACGCTCAGTTTTATGGAGACCCATTTTTTGGCGGCTTGTCTGTGGAAATGCCAGTCTAGTGCTCTGATAAGAAGCAATGCAGAATGATAGGCCTAAAGCCAGGAAGTCCTAAAGAATAAGTTTAAATACCTGATCATTTAAACAAGCCTGGCAGCGAATTGCTGGAATATAGAGAACACATGAGTGCTTGGAGGAAGGGGTTTGGGAGAAATAGCTTGCTAGTTCAAAGGCAATCTGATGTGTATTATCAAAGGTAAAATGGAGAAATGTAAATTTGCCAGAGTCATGAGCCCATAAGAAAAATCACACTTCAAGTTGAAATTGTAAATCTTGGTCAGCAAGGCAGCCATGGTAGCTATAAAACACCAAGCTTGAGGCAATATTAACTTAAAAGTGTAAACTATTATAACACCATCAGACAATCAGAGTGCAAGATTTTGACTAAGCCCCCTCCCATCGTGACATACTGTATATGTGCCTCATCCTGGTATACACTGACAACTTTGCAGATTTTCCAACCTAGTTATTCTTTAAGAGACCTCCTACTCTGTACTCATTACCTGAAGAATTTCAAGGTCCTGGAGTGGTCTAGACAGTCGCCAGACCTGAACCAAATAGAAAATCTTTGGAGGGAGCTGAAAATCAATGTTTCCCAGCAACAGATCCGAAACCTGAAAGATCTAGAAAAGATCTGTATGGAGGAGTGGGCCAAAATTTCTGCTGCAGTGTGTGCAAACTTGGTCAAGAACTACAGGAAACATCTGACCTCTGTAATTGCAAGCAAAAGGTTTCTGTACCAAATATTAAGTTCTATTTTTCTATTGTATCAAATATAGGTGCTTCTCACAAAATTAGAATATCACCAACAAGTTAATTTATTTCAGTTCTTTAATACAAAAAGTGAAACTCATTATATAGCGTCATTACAAACAGAGTGATCTATTTCAAGTGTTTATTTCTGTTAATGTTGATGATTATAGCTTACAGCCAATGAAAATCCAAAAGTCATTATCTTAGAAGATTAGAATACTTTATAATACCAGCTTGAAAAATGATTATAAAATCCGAAATGTTGGCCTACTGAAATGTATGTTCAGTAAATGCACTCAATACTTAGTTGGGGCTTTACATCAATTACTGCATCAATGTGGTGTGGCAATCTTGGCGATCAGCCTGTGGCACTGCTGAGGTGTTATGGAAGCCTAGGTTGCTTTGATAGCAGCCTTCAGCTCATCTGCATTGTTGGGTTTGGTGTATCATCTTCCTCTTGACATTACTTCATAGATTCTCTATGGGGTTAAGGTCAGGCAAGTTTGCTTGAGAGGGAGTGAGAGGGAGGAGGGGGGAGGGTTTGCTGAGGGAGATGATCCCTGTGACCCAATTCCCTCCTGTCCTTATCTTCCTGCTCATGATAGACTTTCTCATCTAGCAGTACAGAGTTTAGCCCAGCTTCAATCTTTAATGGAATCCTGTATCCCTATGGTTCACTTGCCTGAACTTTTGTGAGAGACAGATCACAGACAACTCATCCCTTCAGCTTCTGCCATAAAAGTAAACAAGTTCCCCACAATCCCCACCCTGTCTCATGTGACTGTGTTAACCCCTCTAGTTGCTGGATGCATTTGAAGCAACAGCACTACTTCTGCATGTCACACCAACTTAAAGTAGTTGTCCAGTTTAGCCAATTACTGGCCCTGGCATCTACATAAATTACAGGCAAATAAATACACCTATTGAAAAAGGCTCCACACAAAAGTATTGATAAAAACTATATTTTTGGACGAAGCATTTCATTGCGAAACGCGCGTCGGGTGTGGTGGACGCCTGGACCCTCACTCCAATTGGTAATGAATGTTTATCGTACTTTACTATTTCGCATGTACTTTATCTCTTGTCTAGATACATTATGTAGGACTCCCCCATCGGCCTTTATATGCACATATTTTTATGCATTTGTATGCTAAATGATTTTATTATGCATGCTTAGGCGTACTAGATGGGTATGCATTGTTCTATTGAGGAGTTTCTCTTGCACTATAAAGCGAATGAATTACCAACATTCACTACCTGGTACAATCTTTTGTATTTAGATTGTCAATATATATTTTGCCCAGGTGTATTCACTTCTTTCTTGTTTATGTGGTCCTCACCTGTTATTTATATTGAATTTTATGACCATTCTTTGGTCCTATTTGATTGTTTTTTTTTATGATAATAAAATATAGTTTTTATCAATACTTTTGTGTGGAGCCTTTTTCAGTAGGTGTATTTATTTATCCAATGGCTACCATTTAGGATATATATAGGTGTTTTTTTTTAAATAAATTACAGGCAGCCAAGCAATTGCACCGTACATTGAGTAGTGCTTCGTTTCTTCTGAAGTAGTGTGGCCAGGGGAATTGAGCATTTGCTTCCAGATTAAACCACAGGTTTGAGCTGATATCTGGAGCAAAATAGGATTTCCAAATCAGTCATCCTTTTTATATGGGAATTTATGCAGGGTAAATACAGTATTACATGGCCACATTTCAGATTGGTAGTCAAGCCCTTAGAGAAGGGGCTGCTTTCTATTCTAGATCACGGATGGTGAGAGGACTCTATGACATCCATATGCCGTACAAAAGACAGCTCTTGCAAGACCCATTGCTGCAGTCACTCCGTAATCCTCTGTTTCTCATGATGGGACTTTCGTGAGATCTTCAATTACACAGATTACAATTCTCATGAGAGTAGTGATGTGCGAGGCCCCAGATGTCTTGTGCACGGTAATAAGAATAGGAGCTGAGCACAAGGTTACTCGGTTGCCTTGGTAACTGTACTGCCCGGCGCGCTACCTCCATGTAGAAGGTAAAATGACACATGGCGTCTAGTTTTCCCTACAACCATTTTGGTTTGCCTCTTACAATCATTGTAGTGTGTACATTTGCTGCAATACTGGCAGGGTGAACCAAGTGTGTATGGCCGGATTACTCCTATACAATCTAGGAGGGTCATCTGATCAGTGGCTATGCTCACAAGCGGATTATAGCGACGATTGAGGCCGTGGACACGCAGACTTTCCATTGATTCTGATATAAAGGCTACGGCTGTTTGAGACATGTAGAGGAGCCATATGCTTTCTTTTGTCACCGCTGCATCATAAGGTTACAGAGAAAGTAACAGGGGAATTGCCAGGAAAAGAGCATCTACATGAGAACCCATCCGCCTGCCCAAACCATATTATTCTACAAGCCGTACATGCCAATTTACATGGATCCTAAGGGAACGGAAATGACAGTGTAATATAACAATTATGGGCCTTGTGTTTGTAGACACTAGGAGAATCATGTAATCAGGCAGGGGCCCGGGAATTTCAGCAGAAACCTCTACTCCCCTCCTGCAGAAATAAAGGGTCACTTCCTCTACTTCGGGACATTCCGGGGTATTAGATTGCACAGCACCAGTCTGCCAGATAATTATAGTCAGGGCACCAAGTGACCTTCAGCAATATTCAGGAACAGCCGGTGCTACCAAATGACTGAGGCACTCCTCTGGGTGCAACAAAGGAGCTTGTCTCCAAAATGGCCTCATCCCATATAAGAGGACGCAGACAGACGGCAATCATATCGCAATCCTGACCCGAGTGTGACAGCTGCATAGAAATACATGCTGTCTCGACGCCGGCCAGTCCAAGGATTGCGAAGTGATCGTCTGTGCAAGGCTGCTTTCACACATCAGTATTTTGCCATCAGTCACAATCCGTCGAATGTTGAAAAAAACGGATCCGTTGCAGATTGTGAAAAACTGGTGCGACAGATCCCTTTTTTCGCCGGATCCAACTAGCTGATCCAGCTAAGGCTGGTTTCACACGTGCGTTTTTTGCCGCTGCGTTTTAGCGCTAAAAAACGCATGCGTTTTTTTCTATACTTAACATTAAAAACGCATGCGGTTTTTTGCATGCGTTTTGACGCGTTTTTGGCAACGCATGCGTTTTTTTATGCTTGCGTTTTGTTGCAGAAATGCAACCTGTAGTAATTTCTAGCGGCGTTTTTTTGCCGCAAAAAAATGTATTGCTGTCTATGTAAACGCATGCGTTTTTAAGCACATGCGTTTGCTTGCGTTAAAAACGCATGCGTTTTTATAGAAAAACACAAGAAAAAACAAGAAAACCCTAACCCTAGGGTTACTAGGGATCCTAACCCTAGGGATCCTAACCCTAACCCTAGGGATCCTAACCCTTAGGGTTAGGATCCTAACCCTTAGGGTTAGGGTTAGGATCCCTAGTAACCCTAGGGATCCTAACCCTAGGGATCCTAACCCTAACCCTTAGGGTTAGGATCCTAACCCTTAGGGTTAGGGTTAGGATCCCTAGGGTTACGGTTAGGGTTAGGATCCCTAGTAACCCTAGGGATCCTAACCCTAACCCTAGAGATCCTAACCCTAACCCTTAGGGTTAGGATCCTAACCCTTAGGGTTAGGATCCCTAGGGTTAGGGTTAGGATCCCTAGGGTTAGGGTTAGGATCCCTAGGGTTAGGATCCCTAGGGTTACTAGGGATCCTAACCCTAACCCTAGCTATTTCTGTTTATAGTGGGTTTTCTAGTTGATTTTGATGATTGGCAGCTGTCACACACTTCTCAGCATGCGTTTAAAAAACACAAACGCAGGAAAAAACGCAAACGTTTTTTTTTCTGCATGCAAAAACACATGCGTCTAAAAAATGCAGCATTTGCACGCGTTTACATGCGTTTTTTCACCACATGCGTTTTTTTTAAAAACGCT
Source organism: Ranitomeya variabilis (assembly GCF_051348905.1). NCBI lineage: Eukaryota > Metazoa > Chordata > Amphibia > Anura > Dendrobatidae > Ranitomeya > Ranitomeya variabilis. The sequence continues at coordinate 817,404,268 of NC_135232.1, read as the reverse complement.
GCCTTTTGAAACGCAAATGTGAAACCAGCCTAATTGGATTCTAAAAAAAAAATTTAAAAAAAAATCGGAGCATGCTCAGCTAAAAAAAACAAATCAGTTGCCGGATTCCATCATCTGACAGATCCAGCGCCATAGGCTTCCATTCTAGCAAGCGACAGACGGCGACGGATCCTTTGCTGTCCGTTTGTTCGACGGACACAAAAAACTTTACTATGTCCGCTTTCTCTGGCTGCTGGATAAACAATTTTCGACGGATCCGGCGAATGACGGATGAAACGTGAGAAAAAAAAGGATCCGGTGGCAACATTCGCCGGATCCATTTTTTTCAAAATTTGCCAGATTGTGACTGATAGCAAAAAACTGATGTGTGAAAGCAGCCTTACACATCTGGCTGCACCCATATAGGGAGTCCTCCACTTTAGGTAGCGATTTAGTTTATGACTTCATTATTTTAACCCCTTCACAACAAGCGCCATGTACGGTGCATGTCGGGTCTCCTTCTGAGGCCGGGGTCACACTAGCGTATTGCATCCGATGTGATATGCTAATGACCCTCGGCTCCTGCTCTGCTGCGAGTGGGAGCCGAGTGTCATGCGTCTGTGCTCCGAGCCTCCCGCAGTGAGGATCGGAGCACAGCTGTGGGGGAGGCGGAGAAATGATTTGCTCCATCTCCTCCATTGCCGGGGTCAGCGTATATCACACATCACTCAGATGATATCCGAGTGATGTGCTTTGTCTCACTTGCACCCATAGGCTTATATGGGTGAGAGTGAGCAGAGACTCGGCCGAGGGTCGGTGACAATCGCAGCATGCTGCAATTTCACTTGCACACTGAAAACGGCCGAGAAAAAAACAGTTATGTGAGCTGCCCCATAGCAGAATACTGGTCCGAGTGCTATGCGATTTTTTATCGCATAGCACTCGTCCACTCTAGTGTGACTCCGGCCTTAGATGTGGGCTCCAGCACTGAGCCCACATCTTTTGCAGCAGATGTCAGTTGATTTCAACAGCTGACATGTGCCCCTAACATTCGCGGGTGGAATCGCGATCCAAACATGGCTGTAAACATGTTAAATGCCACTGTCAATCTCTGATAGCAACTTTTAATATGATCGCATAATCCCACCCATCAGCACCTATGTCAGATGACTGCGGGTCGCCGATGGGTTGGCATGACAACCCGGAGTCTGCAAGAGAACCCTGTGGTTGTGGAATGGATAGCAAGCGAGTATTTCTGCTACACAGAACAGGGCGGATGATCGCAGCTTCTAGTCTCCCATTGAGACTATTGAAGCAGATTAAAAAAAAAAAGTTTTTAAAAAGATTAAAAATATAAAATTTTAAATCACCCCCCATTCAAAATAAATACAAAAGGCCAGAATTATGTTTTTTTGGTTGCCACAATATTACATTTATATGCAATAACAGGCGATCGAAAGAGAAGTATCAACACAAAAATGTTATCAATAAAAATGATAGCTCGGCATGCAAAAAATAAGCCCTCAACCAGCTTCATATCCTAAAAATGGAGACACTACAGGTCTCACAAAATGATGCCATTTTATTGTGTTTTTTTAACAAAAACTTTGGATTTATTTTCACCACTTAAATGAAAAAAAAGGAACCTAGACATGTTTGGTATCTACGAACTCATAAAGACCTGGGGAATCAGAATGGCAGGTCAGTTTTAGCATTTGGTGAACATGGTAAAAAAACAAAAATAATAATTGTGGAATTGCACTTTTTTATGCAATTTCACCACACTTTGATTTTTTCCCCCAGTTTTCCAGTACATTATATAGTAAAACCAATGCCCTTTGAAATGGGTGTTTTTTATTCAAACCGCAACATGGTTTGGATGTGTTTGCATTTGAGCAATTTCTTTTGCTGTGACTTTTTATACAAATTAAAAGCTGCTTTTTCCAGTACCAGCAAAAGCTATGAAATGTCAAATCTCATACACGCACTTGTTTTTTACCTGCCTCATCTGGAAAACTTTGGAGTTTGTGAAAACTGCAGCATGTCACTTCTGTCTGTGAGTTTTCACCAATAAAAGCAATAAGTGCAGAAATGTTGCCAGCAGTTTTTGAAGCATTTTTGCTGGTAAAAATGCAGGAACAGCCGGATGTGATACCAATTTATGTTTTGAGTTTTTCACAACCATAAATCTCATGACCTGAACCATAATCTCTTCACATGAGCATGAATGTTAGCATTTGTTTTATTGCAATGTAATTTGCATTTACAAATTACAGCTATTTTTACAGACAAAAGATCAGGTTTTGGCTGCAGAAAAATAAGCAAAGTGTGAACATTGCCTCAATGTCCTATGAGGGAATATGGATACAAGGGGTTCCCCCACTTAGGATACCCCTTTATTGTCTAAAATGTCACTACACCATGTGAGGTTTCATGGCTCACCGTCCCTTCCCAACACTCGTTGGTTGCACTGGTATTGGCAATGGATAGGTAGCATTTGCCCAAGGCAAACAATCCCACTTCAAGCTGCTACTGTCGGTGGTCTGCCTCCATGCTCCTGAGATAAGCTAGATCTGTAGTACAACACACATAGAATGCCTTTATAGGCTCAAAACGGACATTAGATTTTCTACACACAAATTTTTTTTCCCACGGATGATGCCTTCTCTATCAGTGCTGTGTGTGTGAGAGGGAGGAAAAAACACCTGCTTCAAAACACTGGACACTGCACTGGTGCTTCTGAAGGAGAACACATTTCCAGGTGCAGCCTAAGGCCTCACTGAGACATGCATAAAACACAGCTCCTGTACAAACCGCGATGAACGAACTGCCCAAGGGTCTCCTGAATCAACTGCACAGGAGACCTGCGGCCTTAGGCTGGAGCCACACTAAACGTACAAAAAAATAAATAAATCAGTCCGATTCTCACTGACGAGAGTCGCACAAGTGTAATGCGAGAGACCACCACATCAAATCCCTGTCATGGGCAGCACAATCTCCAGACCTCAACCCCACTGAAAACCTCTGGAATGTAATCAAGAGGATGATGTATAGTCACAAGCCATCAAACAAAGAAGAACTGCTTACATTTTTGTACCAGGAGTGGCATAAGATCACCCAAAAGCAGTGTGAAAGACCGGTGGAAAGCATGCCAAGACGCATGAAAGCTGTGATTACAAATCATGGTTATTCCACAAAATATTGATTTCTGAACTCTTCCGGACTTAAAAAATTCTTTTTTTTTTTACATTATTTGAGGTCTGCAAACAATGCATTTTTATGTTATTTTGATCATTTCTTCTTTTCAGAAAATATAAAATTTATTGCTTGGATCTTCGGTGACGTCAGTAGTTTATAGAATAAAAGAACAATTTACATTTTACTCCAAAATATACCTATAAAGAGAAAAAAATAGAGAACCTGAACATTTTGCAGTAGTCTCTTAATTTTTGACAGAGCTGTATATACATATGTATGCATGTATATACACACTAGATGGTGGCCCGATTCTAACGCATCGGGTATTCTAGAATATGCATGTCCCCGTAGTATATGGACAATGATTCCAGAATTCGCAGCAGACTGTGCCCGTCGCTGATTGGTCGAGGCAACCTTTATGACATCATCGTCACCATGGCAACCATTATGACATCTACGTCGATACTGTGCCCGTCGCTGATTGGTCGAGGCCCAGGCGGCCTCGACCAATCAGCGAATGAATAAACGGGACAAACAGACAGACGGAAAAACCCTTAGACAATTATATATATATATAATTGTCTAAGGGTTTTTCCGTCTGTCTGTCTGTCCCGTTTATTCATTCGCTGACTGGTCGAGGCCGCCTGGGCCTCGACCAATCAGCGACGGGCACAGTATCGACGTAGAAATCCCGCGTCTCTGATCGGCCTCGACCAATCAGCGACGGGCACAGCATGGCGACGATGATGTCATAATGGAAATCCCGCGTCTGATTGGTCGAGGCCGCCAGGCCTCGACCAATCAGCGACGGGCACAGTATCGACGTAGATGTCATAATGGTTGCCATGGCGACGATGATGTCATAAAGGTTGCCTCGACCAATCAGCGACCGGCAGTCTGCTGCGAATTCTGGAATCATCATTGTCCATATACTACGGGGACATGCATATTCTAGAATACCCGATGCGTTAGAATCGGGCCACAGTCTAGTATATATATATACACACACTGTGATGCAGTGACCCCTGTTACAGCTAGGGGGCTCTGTATGTGCTCCCTAGGACACACATGGAGGCGTAATGGGGATAGTGAGACAGTATCCGGCATTGTGGTGAATGACCGGTTTGTGTCGCAGAGGAGGTCTTCTGCGCTGTAAGCCTCCCTTGATATGGGGAGCTGCTCCCTGCAATGCAACCCGGAGTATTTGGTCTTTGGTGCACAGGAGCACTAAGATGTTGATTAGTGAATCTCGGTCCAGGTTGCGGGTAGCTATGAGAGATGGGAGGGTCTGGCTACCCATATACCTCACCACTGGGTGAGGGTGCTCACTGTACCCCCTTTTCCTGCGGGAAGTGCGGGTGTTTGAGAACCTGCAGTGATGTCAGGATCACGTGACCAGCCCATGTGATCCATACCTCACCTGTGGGGTGTAGTTACAAGGTACATAATGTGACCAGGGTGTGGGTCACAGGTTCCTGTATGCTCTCTGAGTGTGGACCTGAATGGTTCTGTGCTGGAAGGTCCTGGAAGCCTATGTGTTGTCTCCCTGTAGAACACGTGGTGGGACTCTGGTACTGGTGGCCTGGGGTGTTGGACGGTCCAGCCGGAGACGGATGTCCTGAATAGCACCTGGACAGGTCACCTGTGTTGAGGACCTTGGACTGACGAGGAGTCAGCCTGTGGAGCAGGAGCTCCTGAGAGGTAACCCCGGGTATGGGGGAAAGGACTATGTGCCCTGATAAAGGATAGTTACTGAACTGTGCAGTCACCCGTTGACTGGAGAGATACAGGCGTGACTATGTATGTTTGGCTCCATAGCGAGCCTGAATATTGGTCTCTACCAAGTGTGTATGGTCACAGTCCTGATGGAGCAGAGTCATGCTATGAACACTGCTACTTTGTTTTGCCATGTGTAAAGCTGCAGTAGCATCATACGCAGTGAAGAAGCAGTGACCCACAAATTCAAACACAAAAGTCTCTTTTAATGTGTTTCTTCACAGCATTAAAGTCCAATTCACATAAATGCATATAACTTCAGTGGATATTATCAGTGACCAGTTTACACCGGTTCAAAGCAATACATATCACATGGCTTCAGATTTGCGGTCCCTAAACAGGCCAGACTTCCCTTGTCCAGTTTCCCTGGGCGACCGCACGCCATCTCACAGTCTCTATACGTCTCCATACACACAGCCTCATATGTTGCAGACACTACACACGCCAGCCCTCCTCTGACTAGTTCTCGTGGGTGTCCTGCATCGCTGTATCACAGTCTCTTACAGACTCTTTACTCACACAGTCGTACACAGTTCAGGATATCCTCCGGATAGCAGTCGGGCACCATATCCACCTGTTTGCAATCGTTGCACATGCTATTCCTCTTTCGGGTACAGGACATCCACCTCCGGGCACAGGACTGTCCACATCCGACTCCTTCGGGCACAGGACATCCACCTCCGGGCACAGGACTGTCAACATCCGAGACCAGTACCATGGACGACTTGCATCTCTGTGTACGCTGCGGGTGCCAGGCTATTCAACTGCCCTGGGTGCTGGCTCTGCTGGACTCCATGCACTCTGCAGACCAGCAAACACCAGTCTGACACTGACGTGCACCTCGCACACCTGGCCTAACCTGGCCAGAAACCTGACACGGCATGACACGCCCATACCCCTTACTGCAGGATTTTTAAACACACAAACCTGTTGCCTTCAGCCACATGGAAAACCCGGACCGGAAATCCGTGACTCTCATGCACACCTATGGACTTCATCCGTCTGCATGCACATTCTGGGGAGAACAAAAAACGCCCCCTGGCTGTATCAGAGGCCACAGCCTCACACATGCTATGAAGGCTGTTACTTTGTGTTTTGTGCCACTGGGGTTTATGGAGTAATAAAACCCAGCTGAACTTTTGAAGAAAATACGGTCTTGCTGTGTGTTATATCTCTGCCAAGCGAGTATTCCCCAACGCGTTAGTGAGTGCTATCTCAACACACACACATATATATAAATATATATTTATAGTATATACACACACATGTACATACATACATACTGCTCAAAAAAATAAAGGGAACACTAAAATACCACATTCTAGATATCACTGAATGAAATATTTCAGTTGCAAATCTATATTCATTACATAGTGGAATGTGTTGAGAACAATAAAACATAAAATTGATCAATGTAAATCAAAGTGAATATCCCATGGAGGTCTGGAGTTGGAATGATGCTCAAAATCAAAGTGGAAAATGAACTTACAGGCTGATCCAACTTCAGTGGAAATGCCTCAAGACAAGGAAATGATGCTCAGTAGTGTGTGTGGCCTCCACGTGCCTGTATGATCTCCCTACAATGCCTGGGTATGCTCCTGATGAGGCGGCAGATGATCTCCTGAGGGATCTCCTCCCAGACCAGGACTAAAGCATCCGCCAACTCCTGAACAGTCTGTGGTGCAACGTGACGTTGGTGGATGGTGCGAGACATGATGTCCCATATGTGTTCAATCGGATTCAGGTCTGGGGAACGGGCGGGACAGTCCATAGCTTCAATGCCTTCATCTTGCAGGAACTGCTGACACACTCCAGCCACATGAGGTCTGGCATTGTCCTGCATTAGGAGGAACCCAGGGCCAACTGCACCAGCATATGGTCTCACAGGGGGTCTGAGGATCTTATCTCGGTACCTAATGGCAGTCAGGCTACCTCTGGTGAGCACATCGAGGGCTGTGTGGCCCTCCAAAGAAATGCCACCCCACACCATTACTGACCCACTGCCAAGCCGGTCATGCTGAAGGATGTTGCAAGCAGATCGCTCTCTACGGCGTCTCCAGTCTGTCACATGTGCTCAGAGTGAACCTGCTTTCATCTGTGAAGAGCACAGGGCGCCAGTGGCGAATTTGCCAATCCTGGTGTTCTGTAGCAAATGCCAAGCGTACTGCACGGTGTTGGGCTGTGAGCACAACCCCCATATGTGGACATCCTCATGGAGTCGGTTTCTAACCGTTTGTGCAGACATGAACATTTGTGGCCTGCTGGAGGTCATTTTGCAGGGCTCTGGCAGTGCTCCTCCTGTTCCTCCTTGCACAAAGGCTGAGCTAGCTGTCCTGCTGCTGGGTTGTTGCCCTCCTATGGCCCCCTCCACATCTCCTGGTGTACTGGCCTGTCTCCTGGTAGCGCCTCCAGCCTCTGGACACTATGCTGACAGACACAGCAAACCTTCTTGCCACAGCTCGCATTGATGTGCCATCCTGGATGAGCTGCATTACCTGAGCCACTTGTGTGGGTTTAGAACAAAAGTCAAAATAAGCACAAGGCCGAGGGAGGCAAGTGCCTCGCTCCCTAAATAAATGCAAAAAAAAATATATCAGCTAGTGTACTACTCCTTAAATTATGACAACGCAAAACACCATGTGTGGGTTGTACAGTCCGTCTCATGCTACCACGAGCGTGAAAGCACAAACAACATTCAAAGGTGACCAAAACATCAGCCAGAAAGCATTGGTACTGAGATGTAGTCTGTGGTCCCCACCTACAGAACCACTCCTTTATCGAGTGTGTCTTGATCATAATTGCCAATAAATTCCATCTGTTGTCTATTCCATTTGCACAACAACATGTGAAATTGATTGTCAAAAAGTGTTGCCTCCTAAGTGGACAGTTTGATTTCACAGAAGTTTGATTTACTTGGGAGTTATATTCTGTTGTTTAAGTGTTCCCTTTAATTTTTTAGCAGTGTATATACCTTGACAGTTCTATATGTCTCATATGTGTTTTATTTTATATCTTTTTCTAATAAAGTTACATTTTCAGTTTTATCTTTTGGTCGATTGTGGCTACTCTATTTGCTTGTATAGTTCCAATATATTTGGGAATACTCCACCGCCCTAATTTGTTTAGATTAATAATAGGGAGAACACTATACATTTCTTTGGCCATGTTTTCAACCTGGTTACAATTATTGTGCTTTATGAATACTGTTATTATATGTGATAAATCTGGGATATGCAAGTCTTTGTGATACAGATCGAGGAGACATGAATATATGATGAGGATCTGGTATGTATGTTTATGCAGTGTTCCTCTACCTCCAATGGGTGCAGCTGATATAGGGTCTGTGAGTTGGGCAGGATCGGTGGTAGGAATGGTTTTGAACTGCCCCATACCCTGCTCAGCGTCCACCCACTTCTGTAAGCCTGGTTCTGGGATTCCTCATGGGCAGAAAAATGAGTGGAACAGGCTGCAACGAGAGATGGTGAGTTCTCCTTCAGTATTTATTTAGCAGTAAACCACATTTGATCAGATTTGTCATCTACAGATTGATCCTGACAATTCTGACTTGAGCTTTGACAATTAGGGGAAGTTCTCACAGGGCGTTTTTTCTGCAGCAAAACCTGATCATCTTGGCAGGAAAGAAGCTGCGCCAAAAACGCAGGTGTAGGCGCTTTTTGGTGCGTTTTTTTTCTCTTTGTGCATGCCAATAAAGTTGAGTGCACAGAGAGAAAAAAAAACCAAAACAACTTCCTGTAGATAGATTGAATGAATAGATAGATTGATAGGATAGAATGAATAGATAGAATGAATGGATAGATAGAATAGATCGATAGAATTGATACATTGATAGAATAGATACATTACTTGCGGTATCCTCTTCCCCAGCATTTTCCCACGGTGCGGAGGTTAGCTCAGGTCAGGCAGTGAGGGAGCGCAGGCTCGGTGATGTCACCGCTAGTTACTGAGCCTGCGCCCGCTGCGTCTCATTCATTCCCCAGTCGCTTACAGCCGGGAGAAGTCACATTTGCAGCGCTCCCGGGTGTAAGCTTTATCTCCCCCAGATACTGCGAGGGGCACTCGTTATATCGGACTATGACAGATCAGGGAGTATACTTTTGCTTTTTTGTTTTATTTTTATTACAGAAGATAAATGCCTTCACTTGGAATGGCAGAACAATAATATGATGGTCAAAACTGTGTGGTGTTTTATTTAATTAAAAGACTTTCTGCATGCGTGTGTATTTATTTAACCCTTTGATTACTCTAGGATTAGTAATGGATAGGTGTCTTATTGACGCCCCTCCATTACTAAGCTGGCTTAATGTCACCTTACAATAGCAAGGTGACATTAACCCCTCATTACCCCGCTTGCCACCGCTACAGGGCAAGTGGGAAGAGCTGGGCAAAGCGCCAGAATTGGCGCATCTAATAGATGCGCCTTTTCTGGGCAGCTGCGGGCTGCTATTTTTAGGCTGGGGGGGGCCTATATTAATGGCCCCTTACCAGCCTGAGAATACCAGCCCCCAGCTGTGAGCTTTAGCAAGGCTGGTTGTCAAAAATGGAGGGACCCCACACCATTTATTAGTTATTTATTTAAATAACTTTAAAAAAAAAAAAAAAAAAGCGTGAGGACCCCTCTAATCTTGACAACTAGCCTTGCTGAAGCTGACAGCTGGGGGTTGCAGCACCCGACTGGGAGGTTTGTCTGGCTGGTTATCAAAATTAGGGGGAACCCACATCAGTTTTTTTTTTTAATTATTTATTTATTTATAGCGCAGGAGCGGCAGATGAAAACTCCCATCCGCCACTCCTGCTGTCACTGTAATTAGCGGCTGTAGGTGTCAGATGATGGGAGCAGTAGTCCCATCAGCTGACACCAGTGATCGGAGGTAAGTTTACACCTCCGATCGCAGCTGAGTGCTCCAGCTGTCTTGAGACAGAGTGGGAACAGCGGCTCTCTGACTGGCAGGGATGGTTTCACGATCAGAAGCAGTGCTTGCCGTGATATCATGCACATGACAGCGTGTCAAACACTGTATTGTCGGACCCCCCATTCAAGTTAATGGAGTTCGGGTTCGCTCTGCTGGATGACAGGCTGCATGGACGGATCATGCAACCTGCCAGCCATCTAGATGACTGATCATGCAACCTGCCAGCCATCTAGATGTAGCAGAGCCGAGTGTGACATCACATCCGGCTTTCCTTGACTTTTCTGCAGCAAATACACTGCAAGAAAAGTCAACCTTGCGTATTTGCAGCAGTTTTTCACCATGCATTCAAGTCAATGGGTGGAAAACGCTGAAAAAACGCTGAAAGAAGTGACATGCCCTATGTCAAAAAAACAATGCAAAGCACAAAATACTGATGACACCAAAAAAGCAATGTGTGTGCATGAGATTTCTGAAATCTCATAGGCTTTGCTGGTATTGTAAAAAGCAGCTGAAAATTAGAATAACAAAAGCAGCAAAAAAAAAAAACGCAGCAAAAATGCCCTGTGTGAATTTACTCTTACACTTCTTTCTTTATATAGAAAAATGGTATCTGGCAGCAGCTTCTCTCCCTCTCTTATTGAAATCACTTGTCTCTACAGGCTGAACGTACATGATTTCAGTGGTTTAATTTTGTATGGATTAAAGGGTTTCTCCAGAGACATAAGTTATCCATTTGTCTGAGATGGTTTAGAGAATCCTGCATTGAGCAGGCGGTTGGACATGGTGAACCTTGAGGTCCCTTCCAATTCTAACATTCTATGATAGTCAGCAGATTCAGCTGGCCAAAAATGGAGACAAGCTCCTCTGGCCAACCTTTTCTGTGATTTGGAAGTATGAGTATATGTGGTGATGATCTGGAATGTACAGCGAGTATGTGATGAAGATCTGGAAACGTGTATGCGTGAAGGCCATTGGATGTACAAGTGAGTATGTGTGAAAATCTGGGATGTATGAGTGATGAAGATCTGGAATGTACAGTGAATATGCGTGACTAAGATCTGGGATGTAGAAGTGAGTGTGATACAGGTTTGGGTTGTACATCTGAGGAAGATCTGGAATGTACAGCAAATATACATAAGATCTTGAATATGTGTGTGATAAAGATGATGTACAAGTGGGTGTGTGAACATCTGGAAGAAATGTGTGAAGCTTGTGATGTACGAGTGAAAATCTGGAACGTACGAGTAGGTATGATAAAGACGTGGGATGTACAATAAGCATGCGTTATGAAGCTCAGGGATATATGAGTGATGAAGATCTGGGATTTACACCGAGTATGTGTGATAAAGATCTGAGAAGTACAGGGTGTGTGTGTGACGATTATTTGGGATATATAGTATGTGCGATAAAGATCTTGGATGTACAGCAACACCCTCAGCTTAATATTTGGTTGCACACCCTTTGCAGTAAAAAACTGCAATCACTTTCTATAATCATCAACATTGCTTACACCTCTCACAGCTGCTCCAGGTCGCTCAGATTTGAATGGTGCCTTCTCCCAATAGCAATTTTAAGATCTCTCCGAAGGTGTTCAATGGGATTTAGATCCGGACACATTGGTGGCCATTTCAGAACTCTCCAGCGCTTTGTTTCCATCCATTTCTGAGTGATTCTTGAAGTATGTTTGGGGTTACTGTCCTCCTGGAAGACCCATGACCTAGGATGTACATCCAGCTTTCTGACATTGGGCACTACGCTGTAACCCAAAATTCTTTAGTAATCTTCAGATTTCATGATGCCTTGCACACACTTAAGGCACCCAGTACCAGAGGCAGCAAAACAACCCTAAAACTACTTTGAACCTCCAACATATTTGACTGTGGGTATTATGTTCTTTTCTGTGTAGGCCTCATTCAATTTTTGGTAAACAATAGAATCATGCGCTTTACCAAAAAGATCAATTTTCTTCTCACCTGTCCACAAGATGCTTTCCCAGAAGAATTGTGGCTTACTCACGTACATTTGGGCAATCTGTAGTCTACCTTTTGTATGTCTCCGTGGCAGAAGTGGGGTCCTCCTGGTCTCCTACCATAGAATTTCATTTTCTTCATGTTGACTTATAGCTTGCGCTGCACTGATGCACACTGAGCCTGCAGGACAGCTTGAATTTCTTTGGAACTTGATTGGGGCTGCTTATCCACCATCCGGACTATCCTGTGTTGCAACCTTTTATCAATTTTTCTCTGCCAGGGAGATTAGCTTTAATGACATGACTTCTTGATTATTTTGTGCTATGTGAACAAAGGAACATCAACATCTCTGAAGATGAACTTGTAACCTTGCGACTTGATATCTTTCAACAATTTTGGTTCTCGAGTCCTCAGACAATTCTCTTCTTTGTCTGTTAACTATACTTAGTGTGGCACATGCAGGCACGTGATGCAAAGATTGAGTTTTCTCCCCTTTTTATCTGGTTTCACGTGTGATTTTCATATTGCCCACACCTGTTACTTGCCACAGGTTAGTTTGAACGATCATCACATGTTTGAAACTCAGAATTTTGGAAAGGTGCCAACAATTTTGGCCCATTTTGGGGGTTTTGTGTGAAATTTTGTCCAATTCGCCTTTTTTTCCCTGTTTTTTTGTTTTGTTGCAATACACAGAGGAAATAAACATGTGTATTAGAAAGCAAGCAATTGCAATAATTTTCTGAAAGAAATTCTTCATTTTCTGGAACAATTTAAAGGATGTCAACACTTTTGGACATGACTGTATGAGTCTTGAAGATATTGGATGCACAAGGCGCATGTGCGATAAAAATCTGGGAAGTACATGGTGTGTGTATGATGAATATGTGGGATACGAGTGATGAATAGGGATGAGCGAATAGCTGCCTCGGGAACCTGGAGCGCTCCAGATAATCAGCTGTTCGGCACCGCAGCTGCACGTGTCACAGTTGTGTGACAGTCACAACAAGTCCATGGATAGCACAACACACAGGCTCTCCATGCATGTGTTGTGACAGTCACACAGCCGTGACACATGCAGCTGCGGTGCCGAACAGCTGATTATCAGGAGCGCTCCAGGTTCCTGATGCAGCTATTCGGGAAGCGCTATAGCCATCTCATATAAGGACTTATGATGATCTGGGATATATAGTGTGTGTGTGTGTGTGTGTGTGAAGATCTAGGACACACAGTCAGCATATGTGATGAAGCACTGAGATACACAGTCAGTATGAGTGGTGGCACCCTGGGATACGAGAGATGACACTCTGTGTGTACCACTGATGACGCTCTGTGTGTACCACTGATGACCCTCTGGGTTCTGAGCGATGACCCTCTGTGTGTACCAGTGACGACGCTCTGGGATATGAGCGATGACGTCCTGTGTGTACCAGGGATGACGCCCCGGTATATGAGCGATGATGCTCTGTGTGTACCAGGGATGGCGCCCCGGTATATGAGTGATGATGCTCTGTTAACCAGGGATGACGCGCTGTGTGCACCAGGGATGACGCTCTGTGTGCACCAGGGATGACGCTCTGTTAACCAGGGATGACGCGCTGTGTGCACCAGGGATGACGCTCTGTGTGCACCAGGGATGACGCTCTGTGTGCACCAGGGATGACGCTCTGTGTGCACCAGGGATGACGCTCTGTGTGCACCAGGGATGACGCGCTGTGTCTACCAGGGATGACGCTCTGTGTCTACCAGGGATGACGCTCTGTGTCTACCAGGGATGACGCTCTGTGTCTACCAGGGATGACGCTCTGTGTCTACCAGGGATGACGCTCTGTGTCTACCAGGGATGACGCTCTGTGTCTACCAGGGATGACGCTCTGTGTCTACCAGGGATGACGCTCTGTGTCTACCAGGGATGACGCTCTGTGTCTACCAGGGATGACGCTCTGTGTCTACCAGGGATGACGCTCTGTGTCTACCAGGGATGACGCTCTGTGTCTACCAGGGATGACGCTCTGTGTCTACCAGGGATGACGCTCTGTGTCTACCAGGGATGACGCTCTGTGTCTACCAGGGATGACGCTCTGTGTCTACCAGGGATGACGCTCTGTGTCTACCAGGGATGACGCTCTGTGTCTACCAGGGATGACGCTCTGTGTCTACCAGGGATGACGCTCTGTGTCTACCAGGGATGACGCTCTGTGTCTACCAGGGATGACGCTCTGTGTCTACCAGGGATGACGCTCTGTGTCTACCAGGGATGACGCTCTGTGTCTACCAGGGATGACGCTCTGTGTCTACCAGGGATGACGCTCTGTGTCTACCAGGGATGACGCTCTGTGTCTACCAGGGATGACGCTCTGTGTCTACCAGGGATGACGCTCTGTGTCTACCAGGGATGACGCTCTGTGTCTACCAGGGATGACGCTCTGTGTCTACCAGGGATGACGCTCTGTGTCTACCAGGGATGACGCTCTGTGTCTACCAGGGATGACGCTCTGTGTCTACCAGGGATGACGCTCTGTGTCTACCAGGGATGACGCTCTGTGTCTACCAGGGATGACGCTCTGTGTCTACCAGGGATGACGCTCTGTGTCTACCAGGGATGACGCTCTGTGTCTACCAGGGATGACGCTCTGTGTCTACCAGGGATGACGCTCTGTGTCTACCAGGGATGACGCTCTGTGTCTACCAGGGATGACGCTCTGTGTCTACCAGGGATGACGCTCTGTGTCTACCAGGGATGACGCTCTGTGTCTACCAGGGATGACGCTCTGTGTCTACCAGGGATGACGCTCTGTGTCTACCAGGGATGACGCTCTGTGTCTACCAGGGATGACGCTCTGTGTCTACCAGGGATGACGCTCTGTGTCTACCAGGGATGACGCTCTGTGTCTACCAGGGATGACGCTCTGTGTCTACCAGGGATGACGCTCTGTGTCTACCAGGGATGACGCTCTGTGTCTACCAGGGATGACGCTCTGTGTCTACCAGGGATGACGCTCTGTGTCTACCAGGGATGACGCTCTGTGTCTACCAGGGATGACGCTCTGTGTCTACCAGGGATGACGCTCTGTGTCTACCAGGGATGACGCTCTGTGTCTACCAGGGATGACGCTCTGTGTCTACCAGGGATGACGCTCTGTGTCTACCAGGGATGACGCTCTGTGTCTACCAGGGATGACGCTCTGTGTCTACCAGGGATGACGCTCTGTGTCTACCAGGGATGACGCTCTGTGTCTACCAGGGATGACGCTCTGTGTCTACCAGGGATGACGCTCTGTGTCTACCAGGGATGACGCTCTGTGTCTACCAGGGATGACGCTCTGTGTCTACCAGGGATGACGCTCTGTGTCTACCAGGGATGACGCTCTGTGTCTACCAGGGATGACGCTCTGTGTCTACCAGGGATGACGCTCTGTGTCTACCAGGGATGACGCTCTGTGTCTACCAGGGATGACGCTCTGTGTCTACCAGGGATGACGCTCTGTGTGCACCAGGGATGACGCTCTGTGTGCACCAGGGATGACGCTCTGTGTGCACCAGGGATGACGCTCTGTGTGCACCAGGGATGACGCTCTGTGTGCACCAGGGATGACGCTCTGTGTGCACCAGGGATGACGCTCTGTGTGCACCAGGGATGACGCTCTGTGTGCACCAGGGATGACGCTCTGTGTGCACCAGGGATGACGCTCTGTGTGCACCAGGGATGACGCTCTGTGTGCACCAGGGATGACGCTCTGTGTGCACCAGGGATGACGCTCTGTGTGCACCAGGGATGACGCTCTGTGTGCACCAGGGATGACCCTCTGTGTGTACCAGGGATGACCCTCTGTGTGTACCAGGGATGACCCTCTGTGTGTACCAGGGATGACCCTCTGTGTGTACCAGGGATGACCCTCTGTGTACCAGGGATGACGCTGTGTGTACCAGGGATGACCCTCTGTGTGTACTAGGGATGACGCTCTGTGCACCAGTGATGACGCTCTGTGTGTACCAGGGATGACGCTCTGTGCACCAGTGATGACGCTCTGTGTGTACCAGGGATGACGCTCTATGTGTACCAGGGATGACCCTCTGTGTGTACCAGGGATGACGCTCTGTGCACCAGTGATGACGCTCTGTGTGTACCAGGGATGACGCTCTGTGCACCAGTGATGACGCTCTGTGTGTACCAGGGATGACGCTCTATGTGTACCAGGGATGACGCTCTATGTGTACCAGGGATGACGCTCTATGTGTACCAGGGATGACGCTCTGTGTGTACCAGTGATGACGCTCTATGTGTACCAGGGATGACGCTCTGTGTGTACCAGGGATGACGCTCTGTGTGTACTAGGGATGACGCTCTGTGTGTACTAGGGATGACCCTCTGTGTGCACCAGTGATGACGCTCTGTGCACCAGGGATGACGCTCTGTGCACCAGGGATGACGCTCTGTGCACCAGGGATGACGCTCTGTGTGTACCAGGGATGACGCTCTGTGCACCAGGGATGACGCTCTGTGTGCACCAGGGATGACGCTCTGTGTGCACCAGGGATGATGCTCTGTGTGCACCAGGGATGACGCTCTGTGTGCACCAGGGATGACCCTCTGTGTGTACCAGGGATGACCCTCTGTGTGTACCAGGGATGACCCTCTGTGTGTACCAGGGATGACCCTCTGTGTGTACCAGGGATGACCCTCTGTGTACCAGGGATGACGCTGTGTGTACCAGGGATGACCCTCTGTGTGTACTAGGGATGACGCTCTGTGCACCAGTGATGACGCTCTGTGTGTACCAGGGATGACGCTCTGTGCACCAGTGATGACGCTCTGTGTGTACCAGGGATGACGCTCTATGTGTACCAGGGATGACCCTCTGTGTGTACCAGGGATGACGCTCTGTGCACCAGTGATGACGCTCTGTGTGTACCAGGGATGACGCTCTGTGCACCAGTGATGACGCTCTGTGTGTACCAGGGATGACGCTCTATGTGTACCAGGGATGACGCTCTATGTGTACCAGGGATGACGCTCTATGTGTACCAGGGATGACGCTCTGTGTGTACCAGTGATGACGCTCTATGTGTACCAGGGATGACGCTCTGTGTGTACCAGGGATGACGCTCTGTGTGTACTAGGGATGACGCTCTGTGTGTACTAGGGATGACCCTCTGTGTGCACCAGTGATGACGCTCTGTGCACCAGGGATGACGCTCTGTGCACCAGGGATGACGCTCTGTGCACCAGGGATGACGCTCTGTGTGTACCAGGGATGACGCTCTGTGCACCAGTGATGACGCTCTGTGTGTACCAGGGATGACGCTCTATGTGTACCAGGGATGACCCTCTGTGTGTACCAGGGATGACGCTCTGTGCACCAGTGATGACGCTCTGTGTGTACCAGGGATGACGCTCTGTGCACCAGTGATGACGCTCTGTGTGTACCAGGGATGACGCTCTGTGCACCAGTGATGACGCTCTGTGTGTACCAGGGGTGACCCTCTGTGTGTACCAGGGGTGACCCTCTGTGTGTACCAGGGGTGACCCTCTGTGTGTACCAGGGGTGACACTCTGTGTGTACCAGGGGTGACCCTCTGTGTGTACCAGGGGTGACCCTCTGTGTGTACCAGGGGTGACCCTCTGTGTGTACCAGGGGTGACCCTCTGTGTGTACCAGGGGTGACCCTCTGTGTGTACCAGGGGTGACCCTCTGTGTGTACCAGGGGTGACCCTCTGTGTGTACCAGGGGTGACCCTCTGTGTGTACCAGGGGTGACCCTCTGTGTGTACCAGGGGTGACCCTCTGTGTGTACCAGGGGTGACCCTCTGTGTGTACCAGGGGTGACCCTCTGTGTGTACCAGGGGTGACCCTCTGTGTGTACCAGGGGTGACCCTCTGTGTGTACCAGGGGTGACCCTCTGTGTGTACCAGGGGTGACCCTCTGTGTGTACCAGGGGTGACCCTCTGTGTGTACCAGGGGTGACCCTCTGTGTGTACCAGGGGTGACCCTCTGTGTGTACCAGGGGTGACCCTCTGTGTGTACCAGGGGTGACCCTCTGTGTGTACCAGGGATGACCCTCTGTGTGTACCAGGGATGACCCTCTGTGTGTACCAGGGATGACCCTCTGTGTGTACCAGGGATGACCCTCTGTGTGTACCAGGGATGACCCTCTGTGTGTCCCAGGGATGACCCTCTGTGTGTCCCAGGGATGACCCTCTGTGTGTACCAGGGATGACCCTCTGTGTGTACCAGGGATGACCCTCTGTGTGTACCAGGGATGACCCTCTGTGTGTACCAGGGATGACCCTCTGTGTGTACCAGGGATGACCCTCTGTGTGTACCAGGGATGACGCTGTGTGTACCAGGGATGACCCTCTGTGTGTACCAGGGATGACGCTCTGTGCACCAGTGATGACGCTCTGTGTGTACCAGGGATGACGCTTTATGTGTACCAGGGATGACGCTCTATGTGTACCAGGGATGACGCTCTGTGTGTACCAGGGATGACGCTCTATGTGTACCAGGGATGACCCTCTGTGTGTACCAGTGATGACGCTCTATGTGTACCAGGGATGACGCTGTGTGCACCAGTGATGACGCTCTGTGTGTACCAGGGATGACGCTGTGTGCACCAGTGATGACGCTCTATGTGTACCAGGGATGGCGCTCTGTGTGTACCAGGGATGACGCTCTGTGTGTACTACGGATGATCCTCTGTGTGCACCAGGGATGACGCTCTGTGCACCAGGGATGACGCTCTGTGTGTACCAGGGATGACGCTCTGTGTGTACCAGGGATGACGCTCTGTGTGTACCAGGGATGACCCTCTGTGTGTACCAGGGATGACCCTCTGTGTGTACCAGGGATGACCCTCTGTGTGTACCAGGGATGACCCTCTGTGTGTACCAGGGATGACCCTCTGTGTGTACCAGGGATGACGCTCTGTGTGTACCAGGGATGACGCTCTGTGCACCAGTGATGACGCTCTGTGCACCAGTGATGACCCTCTGTGTGTACCAGGGGTGACCCTCTGTGTGTACCAGGGGTGACCCTCTGTGTGTACCAGGGGTGACCCTCTGTGTGTACCAGGGGTGACCCTCTGTGTGTACCAGGGGTGACCCTCTGTGTGTACCAGGGGTGACCCTCTGTGTGTACCAGGGGTGACCCTCTGTGTGTACCAGGGGTGACCCTCTGTGTGTACCAGGGGTGATCCTCTGTGTGTACCAGGGGTGACCCTCTGTGTGTACCAGGGGTGACCCTCTGTGTGTACCAGGGGTGACCCTCTGTGTGTACCAGGGGTGACCCTCTGTGTGTACCAGGGGTGACCCTCTGTGTGTACCAGGGGTGACCCTCTGTGTGTACCAGGGGTGACCCTCTGTGTGTACCAGGGGTGACCCTCTGTGTGTACCAGGGGTGACCCTCTGTGTGTACCAGGGGTGACCCTCTGTGTGTACCAGGGGTGACCCTCTGTGTGTACCAGGGGTGACCCTCTGTGTGTACCAGGGATGACCCTCTGTGTGTACCAGGGGTGACCCTCTGTGTGTACCAGGGATGACCCTCTGTGTGTACCAGGGATGACCCTCTGTGTGTACCAGGGGTGACCCTCTGTGTGTACCAGGGATGACCCTCTGTGTGTACCAGGGATGACCCTCTGTGTGTACCAGGGATGACCCTCTGTGTGTACCAGGGATGACCCTCTGTGTGTACCAGGGATGACCCTCTGTGTGTACCAGGGATGACCCTCTGTGTGTACCAGGGATGACCCTCTGTGTGTACCAGGGATGACCCTCTGTGTGTACCAGGGATGACGCTCTGTGTGTACCAGGGATGACCCTCTGTGTGTACCAGGGATGACGCTCTGTGTGTACCAGGGATGACGCTCTGTGTGTAGCACTGATGCAGATCCATGGTGTACATGTACATAACGCAGCTGGCTTCCAGCAGACGGACCGGTACCGGAGCAGCCAGCACTGGTCCCCACAGCTCGGGCGGGGGATGGCAGCCGGGACATAGGGGGCTCCGGTCACGTGCTCCCCACCCTGGTGCCGGTAGATGGCTTGCCAGCCTTACCTTGACGAATGTGATGGGGGTGGTGGTGCCCTCGATATCTAGCAGGATGGCAGTGACGGAGGGCGGCACCATGTTTCCTCAGTGCTCGGTAGTCAGAGCGGAAGCCGCTGTGGGAGAGGGGAGGGGGCCTGACAATAACCGGAGGGCGCAGACGGCGGCCGATCTCACACACACTGCCAGCACTGCAGCGAGCCGCCACCGGACAGCGCGGGGGGATGGTTACGTGACTACATTCACTTTAATAGCTCGGACAGGGACGCACACTCCTGATTTTACACACGGCCTCGGCGCCATTTTGCACTCCCCACGCCGCGCACACGCCACCATTGTCTGCCTTGTTCACGAGGTGGCGCAGTAGCCAGCTGGGATCACTTCCGATCGCCATGCGTTCCACCGCTTCCCAGCAGCCAATCGGTCCTCGGCGGGCAGCGTGACGTCACGGAGAACGAGCGATGGCATTGGCTCCGATCCTGTGTATATAAGGGGAGGGCGGGAGCTGCGCGGATCTTTTCCGCTGTAGACTGCGGTGGGTCAGGTTGCTGTTATTATTGTACGTGGCATCCCCCACCGGAATCATGAGTGGATTCGAAGCTATGGACCAATATTCCGAGGGCTCGAAGATCAACGCCAGCAAGAATCAGCAGGACGAGGGGTAAGACTGGGCGGCGCCACTTGGGCTTCCGTGAGTGATGCAAGCGTGGCTGGAAACGAGGGGACCGTGCGTCAGTTGTGATAGCCGTTATCTGACTGGCGATGTAGCCTGTGCATGACATGGCCGCAGGGGGCGCTGTTCATGGGAAGACGGCTGGTGACGTCAGCGGCGCGCCGGCCAGTAGTAGCGCTGGGGGTGTGTCTGGCGGCGCTGATGACGTCACTGCCCTAACAGCCTGCCTTGTCTCACAGGAAGATGTTCATCGGCGGCCTGAGCTGGGACACCAGCAAGAAGGACCTGACGGAGTACCTGGCCCGCTTCGGGGAGGTGGTGGACTGCACCATTAAGACGGACCCAGTGACTGGCCGCTCCAGGGGCTTCGGCTTCGTGCTCTTCAGGGATGCGATGAGTGTGGATAAGGTGAGGGCGCCTACATCATGGCTGCTGCTGCTGGCTGCACGGCTGCGATGGCTAATGGCTTGTATGTATAGGTGCTGGAGACCAAGGAGCACAAGCTGGACGGCAAGCTCATTGATCCGAAGAGGGCCAAGGCCTTAAAGGGCAAGGAGCCTCCCAAGAAAGTGTTTGTTGGCGGCCTGAGCCCAGACACCACAGAGGAGCAGATCAAGGAGTACTTTGGGGCGTTTGGAGATGTAAGTACACCAGCATCTAAGCCTGCAGTGGTTCACCCCAATAACTGTCCCAGCAGTCAGACATGCCACCTACGGTGTGGGTGCTGCAGTGAGACACCGTGCCAGCTCACCGTGGACATTGCCCCCTTCTTAATCTCCCTGCCTTTATTCCCTGACATGTTCTCTGCTGTTGTTGCACCACATGACCCCATCCTCCAATGTTAGCTCACCTTGGCAAGTGATGGGTCACTGCTTCTGTGACATCCCCTCATTACATGGGTGATATATGATGGGTGCAGAATTACTAAATCTTGACACAATGGCAGGGTATCACCTGTACAAAGGACCTGATCATCACTGGGGGTCCCTCGCCTGAGCCCCACCTGACTAGAGCAAGCGTCATGCATGATTACCTGTACTACTGTCTGTGGGTCTGGCAGGGACAGCGGAGCTTGCCTCTTCACTACATCCAGCGGATCCATAAGTGATGATCAGGGCTCTGCTTTGTTCCAATGGGGCTCTGGACCCCCAGTAATGACAGTCCAGCATTATCCCTAGGATTGGGGAGATCCTCCTAACAGTAAGCTTGTGTAGCCAATGTTGGTGGTGATCTTGCATTTTACATTTCAGATTGAAAACATTGAACTTCCAATGGACACAAAAACGAATGAGAGGAGAGGGTTTTGCTTCATTACATACACAGATGAAGACCCAGTGAAGAAGCTTCTGGAGAGCAGATACCACCAGATTGGTTCAGGAAAGGTTGGTGTAATGCTGCCGAGTCTTCTCTGACCCTACGTAGTGTGCCCTACTCAAAAGTAACCCTTGCTGCAACTTCATGTCCTCCAGTGTGAGATCAAAGTCGCCCAACCCAAAGAGCTGTACAGACAACAGCAGCAGCAGCAACAGAAGGGAGGAAGAGGAACGTCAAATGGGCGAGGAGGTGGCCGAGGGAGAGGCAGAGGAGGTATGTAGTACTCCGGTGGCCAAGTACCATTTTAAAGGGCTCTTCATGCACCTTCTTGTTAAATACAGAGAAGTTTAAGAAATCTCCAGCGGTGACTGTCTTGAGGCCACTTTGTGCGGCTCAGTCCATAGGGCGTACACTTGAGTTACTGGATGGCACTAATCTTTCAGTTTGTGTCTGTATTGCTAGTTGCAATGGATGTCTGTGGCTATGAACTGTGTGGTTGGCTCTTGGGCATTCATGTTACCTGATGGACTAATCCCAAGCCGATGCCGAGTGCTTTAAAGTGCTCATGTACAGGAGGTAGTAATGGTAGATGCTGGAGCGCGTTTGTTTTTCTGAGCTCCTCTCGGCTGATTTGACCACAGACGACACCAATGTAGAATGTGCAGAGACAAAGCTTGTAGAAGCCAAATGATGCAGGTTTATTTAATGAAACCCAGTTAGTTATGGTGACATGATTGTGACAGAAGGCAAAATTATTTTGCAGCCTCGTATGTCATTAGCAAGTCTGGTTTCCCTCGGTGTTACGAGGGTGTGAGTTCTATTTTCACTTTACAGGAATGAGTGCAACATTTCGTGGTTTCTAGGGAAGCTGATTGTATACAGGTTCTGGCGAGGTGCAGCCTTGTGATGTCTGGCAGGATTCATTCAGTGTTCTCAAGCCACACAATGCAATGGAAATTTCACCAACAGGCAGTGACTTGGCATAACTTTCCCTGCCAAAAACTGGAATATTACTTCACACTTAATAATCTTAAAGGGGTATACGCATCTCTAAGATCCTATCCCAATATATAGCATGTGTAGTAGTAATATTGGCAAATACCTCCAATTAGAAATGTAGTATAGTTCTTCAGATTCACTTTATTTCTTACCTCGTGTAGGGCATTGCAGTAGCTTGGGTATCCATGGTTGCGGCCACTGATGGTGACATTTTGGTTTTTCAGCTGTTGGTGATCATAACCATGGATACCTAAACTACTGCATGGCACTACGTATGGGGTAAGCGACATAGTGAAGCTGAGAACTACACTACATTACTAATTTTAGGTATATGCTAATATTACACCTACTACATACTGGGATAGGATCTTGGAGATGGGAATACCTCTTTAGAGGCCATCTGAGAGTAACATGATAGTCTGAGACCCTGATTTCAGCCATGTGGTAGTTATTGGTCTGCTTGCTGTATTCCTAATAAATCACTCCTATCTGCTGCAGATCTAGCAGTTCTCTAAATGCTGTGCGCTATATAACCCTTCCCACACCACCGATGAGCTGCTTTCTGTGTACACTGTGCATAGGCAGAAAGCTGCCAATGAGTGATAGGGCAGGGTTATACAGGGCTCGATAATTTGGAGGACTATGGCAGCATGTTTACTAGTCTATTAGTGATCAAGAGCTGATAAAAAATGTGTTTTGTTTTTGTTTTTTTTAACTGCAGAGATGGCTTGAATCTCCAGCTCTGCCTCTCAAATTAGGTTTCAAAAACCAGGTGACAGATTCCCTTTAACTGTTACACTGTGTCTGTGTACAGGTCCTTCTCAAAAAATTAGCATATAGTGTTAAATTTCATTATTTACTATAATGTAATGATTACAATTAAACTTTCATATATTATAGATTCATTATCCACCAACTGAAATTTGTCAGGTCTTTTATTGTTTTAATACTGATGATTTTGGCATACAACTCCTGATAACCCAAAAAACCTGTCTCAATAAATTAGCATATCAAGAAAAGGTCCTCTAAACGACCTATTACCCTAATCTTCTGAATCAACTAATTAACTGTAAACACATGCAAAAGATACCTGAGGCTTTTAAAAACTCCCTGCCTGGTTCATTACTCAAAACCCCCATCATGGGTAAGACTAGCGACCTGACAGATGTCAAGAGGGTAAGACCCAGAAAGAAATTTCTCAACAAATAGGCTGTTCCCAGAGTGCTGTATCAAGGCACCTCAATGGTAAGTCTGTTGGAAGGAAACAATGTGGCAGAAAACGCTGTACAACGAGAAGAGGTGACCGGAACCTGAGGAAGCAGTGGACTGAGTCTGGTGTGGAAACATCCAGAGCCACCGTGCACAGGCGTGTGCAGGAAATGGGCTACAGGTGCCGCATTCCCCAGGTAAAGCCACTTTTGAACCATAAACAGCGGCACTGGACTGTTGCTAAGTGGTCCCAAGTACTTTTTTCTGATGAAAGCAAATTTTGCATGTCGTTCGGAAATCAAGGTGCCAGAGTCTGGAGGAAGACTGGGGAGAAGGAAATGCCAAAATGCCTGAAGTCCAGTGTCAAGTACCCACAGTCAGTGATGGTGTGGTGTGCCATGTCAGCTGCTGGTGTTGGTCCACTGTGTTTCATCAAGGGCAGGGTCAATGCAGCTAGCTATCAGGAGATTTTGGAGCACTTCATGCTTCCATCGGCTGAAATGCTTTATGGAGATGAAGATTTCATTTTTCAGCACGACCTGGCACCTGCTCACAGTGCCAAAACCACTGGTAAATGGTTTACTGACCATGGTATTACTGTGCTCAATTGGCCTGCCAACTCTCCTGACCTGAACCCCATAGAGAATCTGTGGGATATTGTGAAGAGAAAGTTGAGAGACGCAAGACCCAACACTCTGGATGAGCTTAAGGCCGCTATTGAAGCATCCTGGGCCTCCATAACATCTCAGCAGTGTCACAGGCTGATTGCCTCCATGCCACGCCGCATTGAAGCAGTCATTTCTGCCAAAGGATTCCCGACCAAGTATTGAGTGCATAACTGAACATTATTATTTGATTGTTTTTTGGTTTGTTATTAAAAAACACTTTTATTTGATTGGACGGGTGAAATATGCTAATTTATTGAGACAGGTTTTTTGGGTTATCAGGAGTTGTATGCCAAAATCATCAGTATTAAAACAATAAAAGACCTGACAAATTTCAGTTGGTGGATAATGAATCTATAATATATGAAAGTTTAATTGTAATCATTACATTATGGTAAATAATGAAATTTAACACTATATGCTAATTTTTTGAGAAGGACCTGTATATTATGCTGCCCAGATAAAGGCGGTGGGTACAGTTGTCTCTGCAGGAAGGAGATTTAATTCTGCAATGAAGGCAACTGGTTGTCTGTTAAGGGTTAATCTGAATCTAAATGGTATGTCTTGTAGTCTGATGCACATATATGCAGACCTCTCATGTTTACAGGTTGCCCACTCTGGTGCGACCCCCCCCCCCCACCCATGGTATTTTTCAGCTCAAAAGCAAGAGTTCTCCTACAGCTGTGAGAATGGCCAGACTGGAGAGATGCCTTCTATGCCTGTTGTCATTAAATTACATGGGACTTGTTTTTTAATTCTCTAGCATTTTAGTATTCCAGGAGGTAATGATTCCTCTTTAAGGCTATGTGCACATGTTCAGGAAAGTGTGCAGAATTTTCCTGAGCAAATCCAGACTTTTTCCACATGAAATCCGCATGCGTTTTTTTTTTGTTTTTTTTTTTGCAGATTTTTTTTTCAGAGCTTCCCAATGCAATAATATAGTGGCAAAAATGTGAAAAATTATTGAACATGCTGCGCTTTTTTCGCAGAAAAAAACGCAGCATGTGCACAAAAATTGCGGAATGCATTAAAAATGGGATGCTTGTGTGCTTTTTTTTTTTTCCACAAAAAATGTGAAAAATCCTGAACGTGTGCACATACCCTAAAATATATTTCTATTCAGTTCATGATTTGGTTTACATGTATAAGCTTTACATCAATCTATAGTAAGATGGAAGGTCGTATCTTATACTTTTGGATGTGTCTTGAACAAATGCTTTAAAGCAAACCTGTCAGCCGATTTTGCCAATATAAGATGCCGCCTCCACCTTTCAGGGCTGGTATACAGCATTCTAGAATGCTGTAGATAAGCCCTTGGTCCAACCTGCAAGAGAAGAAAAATAACTTTTATTATACTCACCTGGGGTGATGCTGTGCAATCCAGTCCGATGGGTGTCACAGGTCTGGGTCCAGCGCCTGCCATCTTATGATCGCCGCCCTCCTGCTTCTTCATCGCTCCGGCGCAGGCGTACTTTGTCTGCCCTGTTGAGGGCAGAGTAAAGTACTGCAGTGTGCAGGCGCCAGGAAAGGTCAGAGAGGCCCGGCACCTGCGCACTGCAGTACTTTACTCTGCCCTCAACAGGGAGACAAAGTACACCTGCGCCGGAGCGATGAAGAAGCAGGAGGGCGGCGATCATAAGATGGGAGGCACTGGACCCGGACCTGTGACACCCATCAGACCGCCCCCCAGGTGAGTATAATATAACTTATTTCTCTTGACTTGTAGGTCTGACCGGGGGCTCATCTACAGCATTCTAGAATGCTGTAGATAAGCCCTGAAAGGCTGTGGCTGCATCTTATAGTGCCAAAATATGCTGGGGGTTCCCTTTAAAGAATCCCTTCTCCCATCAGAGGTTTTATCCTCTTAGTATATATCAATCATTATATTGTATGGCACTGTGCACTTACAGGTTCTCATTTCGCCTGTCTATCAAGATGATTCTTCTCTTTTCTCTGCTTTATGTAGAAACAGGAAGTCTCTTGTCCCTGCAGAAATTGTCCCCCTTTGTTACCTCCTGACCCAGCTGATCCCTCTCCTCCCCCTGCCAGGGAGATCTGCAGTGACTTATGACTCATGCAGGAAAATAGACTAGCTACATAGAGCTTACAAGGATTCAGCTAGTCAGTTTTTAATCACGTGCCATCATAGGCATAATGGAAAAGAGAAGAATTAGCTGGGTAGAAAGGGAAAACTAGCAATAGTAAGTACACAGTGCTATATAATATGATGACTGCAATATGTGAAGAGGATAAACACTTTGATAGGAGGAGGGCTTCTTTAATTCAGACTCCCTAATCCCTACAGTGCTTTGCTCAGTGTTGGTGCCATGCAGTTGGCTACATGGCTGGGCTGCCCCTTTTGAGTTGTCTTATGCCATACCTGAACCGAGCTGTCACATGAACACCAGTCCTTCTGTATCTGACTATGGATTTCTTTCAAGGCCAAGGACAGAGTTGGAACCAAGGGTACAATAACTACTATGATCAAGGATATGGCAGCTACAACAGCAGTGGCAGCAGCTCCTACAGTGATGCCAGCTACAATAACTATGGTGGCTATGACTATTCTGGGTACAACTACCCGAGTTACAGTGGATACGGGAACCAAGGGTATACAGACTACAGTGGTGAGTGACTGTCCATGTTGGACACTGTACAGACTGCGCACGCTCCCAGCATCAGTCAGCTGTAGAATAATTGCTGTTGCTTACATGCAGGACAACAAAGCACGTATGGCAAGGCATCAAGAGGCGGCGGCAACCATCAGAACAACTACCAGCCATACTAGGGCTGTGATCTTCACATAAGGTGTGTATGATGGGATTTCTAGACTGCCTATAGATTATTAACCCTAAACTTTTTAATAAAGATAACTTAAACAGTGTGTGGCCTCCTCTTTAATAAAAAATGTATTTTTGTTTTAATTCACATAAAATTGTATTTTTTATAGAGCTTTAACTTAAAGACGCGACCTTAAATGTTTTTCCCTGGTAAAAATTTTATACAGATATCGTTAATTTTAAATTTGGGGTTTTCTGGTCTTTATGCCAGACGCTCTATGGAATAAAATTTTAAGCAATTTTATTAAAGTAATACCAGGTAAAGTACTGAAATGGGTACAACTTAAGGTAGAGAAGAATGTTGTCTTCTAACTCTGACATTATACCTTGTTTGTACCCGCCAGCGGGAACTTCATTGCAGGCCGTGTGTCACCCTGACCACGTCTATCTCTGGGGTCGCACGTTGTGGGCAGAGCGCAAGGCGTACACCAGAAACCGCTGTCCTGTGGTATGGTCTCTTCCAACTTCATGTACCAGCGTAAAGATTAAATTGGGGGAAAACCACTTCAGACTTTGGCTTCTTTATCTCCTTTAAGTCTTTTTGTTAACGTTCAATTTAAATTTTTTACAGGAGTTAATAATAAAGTAGATGCCTTTTACAGCTTAATAATTTTGGCCTTTAAGTGTTCTGATTTTTAGGATTTAATGCTTGCTTCTTTTCTTTATAGCTAATAGTGAAATCTGCAGAGGAGCTTAATAAAGTGAGGGTGTCTATTGGGGAAGGTCATATGCACATAAGTAAATGTCATTTCATAGCGGACACCTTGGAAATAGAGGGGGTAAAGGCTTTGTCAATGTGTAAAGTGGCCACCATTGCAGGGGTCTAATGCCACTGTTTCTCTTGCAGGTGAAGGACTGGCTGCACAGGTCATCCAGGCGGGCGTTAAATCTACATAAACTTATGAGGACTTGTGTACAAGGCACATTAGTGTCTTGCTGTAAATAGCACCTGCACCCCCTTTTGTTTTTATGCCCATTATTCCTCATCTGTATACAGTGATTTTATGTTCATAAAGTTTTTATGTTTGAATGTACCGATACCTTGTGACTTTCACTGCATTACATCTCCAGTGTTTGACATTTTGTAATAAAAGTATAAACCCAACTTGAGACGTGTTTACTTTGAAGTACCGTGCTATTAGAAAAAGCCATTTACAATTCCCAAGTTAAAGGGGTTATCTGGGACCGGCTCTGATCTGCTCCTGCAGGCGATTCAGCTGCTGATGTCACATGGACAGAGCGGCAGCATTCACTCTGCTCTGACGGGGCGTCACTGCCAACATCAAGCGGATAGGCAACAGGGAGCTAGCTGTGAAACTGTGGGCAAGCCCTCATATATGGCTGAGGAGCCAGAGGAATACTCTGGAAAGAAGAACAGAAGCACACCTGCCAGGTCTTGAAAGGCTTAGTAATAACCTGCTGGGGTTGCAATATTGTATCTGCAATTCATTCCAAGAATGGGGCTTTGGAAGGCTCAGCTCAGAGGAAAGCACAACGAACTACTGGTGTTCAGTTTTTTTTGTTCTTTTTTCATTACACATACATAATTTTGGCAACTTTTTTTTTTTTTTTTTTTTCCTTTCATGATCTCTTAAAAAAATAGATTAAAATATATAAACACTTTCAATTTTTACTCTGACCACTGGGGCTTTTAAACTACTTCCTATCCTTTATTGGTGTCTCCAGTTCAAGTTGTCTCTCTAAATAGGCAATTTGCATATTTAATTTCCCAGAGGAGCATGCATGGTGTATAAGGCTGTGCACACATTGCAGATTTTGCTGTGGATCTGCAGCTGTTTTCCATGAGTTTACAGTACCATGTAAACGTATGGAAAACAATCCGCAGTGCGCATGCTGTGGAAAAAAAACGCACGGAAGCGCAGCATTGTTTGTTTTTTCCGCAGCATGTCAATTCTTTGTGCGGATTCTGCAGCGGTTTATACCTGCTCCTCAATAGGAATCCGCAAAAAAAAAACTCTGGTAACCTGCAGTGTGGTTTACCTGCGGACTTTGCAAAACAGTGCAGAAAAATCCGCAACGTGCTCATAGCCTTAGTCTCCTCAATCTGACATGCCAGGCCTGGCTGGTGACTCTACAAGGAGAAATGTTACCTTTTAGATTCCTGTCCTTTTAGGAGAGTTTTCAGCAGGCTCCTCATCAGAGGCAGAATTACAAAGACCAGTAACCCCTCTACACAGCTGACAACACAGGAGATCCACCAATCGGTGATGTCACAAGTAACCCTACTTTTACTCGGACTCCCATGACAGCACGACGAGAGAGGGGATCCGCCCATTAGGAACAGGAAACCTACAGATACAAAAGGGCGGCACCTCTCCCCTGCATCAGTTGGTTTCCTGTTCCTAAAGGGATGGGGTGCCCACAGATGAATCTTATGGAGCCCAGGCCGGCCGGCCGATTCCGGTAGCGAGGGGGTCTCCTACCTCGGCCGGTGCGGAGATCCCTGGAGACGCCACGGTGGTCCTTGCTGGACTGCACGTCGGTGGCGTTCGCAGCAGGGAGCAGAGTCCAGAGGATTTCTCGCCTCCATCAGCGTCAGCGCCGGTAAGTATTTCCCATTGGCGGTGCAGCGGTGGTGTACTTGCGGGGTGCCGGCGTCAGGATTATGTGGCCGGAGCGCTGCGATCCGTCCCCGGCGTCCTGCACCGCTCTCAGCGTGTGCTGGAGCGTTTCCGGGTGCGGTGACGCGGGGGGGGCGGAGTTAGTAGCCGCTTCCGGGTCGCCGGATGTCTGCGCATGCGCAGTCGATCCAAAATGGCGGCGCCCATGTATCCTGATTACCGGTATTCTCCCACATGAATCCTATCATCCCTGCGGTATCCTGGGCCAATGGGAATGGCACTGACCTATCTGCTGACCGGATCCAAGGGGGATTTAAGCAGGTGACGATTCAGGAACCCTGCTTTTGGTCGCAATTCGTCATGGAGAGTGGTGGTGAGCAGCAGCAGCTGCTTGATGATGTGCGTCAGAAGCCCAAGGAGAAAGACAGAAGCGACCAGTCCAGTCGTAAAAGCTCATCCGGGCAGGGATCAAGAGCTTCGACTAGGAAAGAACCCCCTCGCATTCCGGTACTTTACTTTGGCGCACGGGTAAGTGATCTACGTGAAAGTTCACTCTGTGACGCGGGCCCCTTATACTTTATCATTCTAGGGAAAGAAGAGTGACAAGTCAAAACATAAGGAGTGTGCCCTCTGTGGAGTCCCCTTACCAGACTGTTATCCTAAGAAATTATGTGCCCCCTGTATACAACAGACGGTGAGGTCTACAGGTGTGGTGGGGTGGAAGCGACATTAGGTCAGATAGTAGTTATCACCTATACTGTCCCCCCCCCCCCCAGGTAGCAGAAGAGTGGGACAAAGCCCCTAAGTTGGATGCGGCGGTGGCAAAAGCATCCAAGAGAGCCTCGTTGCCATTTGAGGATATGGGGACCCTCAAGGACCCCCTTGATAGAAAAGCGGACATTTTCCTTAAAGGTACCTGGGAAACAGCGGCAGGATCTCTCAGACCAGCGGTTGCCGCAACATGTACAGCCAGATCTTTAATGGTCTGGCTGGATCAGTTAGAGACCCAGCTTAAGGATGGCGCTTCCAGAGATTCTATTCTGAAGGCCTTACCAACAATTCAAAATGCTGCGGCCTTTCTATCAGACGCTTCGGTGGACTCAGTCAGGATGGCGGCTAGAGCGGCAGGGCTCTCCAACGCGGCTCGTAGAGCCTTATGGTTGAAGTGCTGGTCAGGCGACATACAATCCAGAGCTAAGCTCTGCACAATCCCATGTAAGGGAGAATATCTCTTTGGTCCAACTCTGGATGAGTTGCTGGAGAAAGCGGGGGATGACAAGAAGAAATTTCCTAATCCTTCTTCAGCATCCTACCGTCGGCCCTTCAACAGAAGAAGATTTGGTCGCGGAAAGAAACGCGGGTCCTCACCCTCTAGAGAGAGTTTTAGATGGGAGGACAGACACGGAAGAGGTACGGGCTATATGTTTCGCCGTTCCTCAAAAGAACAAAAAAAGCCGGACCAATGACTAGCAATCCCCGTGGGGGGTAGACTGTCAACATTCTCTTCAGCATGGTTTGACATTTCGAACAGTAAATTGGTCCGAGGCATTATAGCTAAAGGCCTAAAGCTTGACTTTAGTCATTGGCCTCGGGATAAATTTAAGTTAACCCCTTTACGCTCCTCCCCCCTTGAACAAGCAGCCCTGGAAGCAGAGGTCATGAACTTATGCTCCAAGAGAGTTTTGATCGAAATCCCAGGATCAGAAAGAGGGAGGGGATTTTACTCTCCTCTTTTTCTGATCAAGAAGCCAGACGGATCATTTAGAACGATCATAAATCTCAAAAGCCTTAATGAATTCCTGGTCAATGAATCATTTAAAATGGAAACAGTCAGTACAGCAATAAAAATGTTGTTTAAACACTGCTTCATGGTAGTTGTGGATTTAAAGGACGCATACTATCATGTTCCAATACATGAAGACTTCCAGAGATTCCTGAGAGTAGCTGTGACAATGGGGGGTCAGGTTCGTCACTTCCAGTTCAGAGCTCTTCCCTTTGGCCTATCAGCGGCCCCTAGGGTATTTACAAAGTTAGTGGCCGAAGTCATGGCGCACTTGCGAGAATCTGACATCCTGATTGTCCCCTATTTGGATGACTTCCTTATAGTGGGAAGTTCGGCAGACCATTGCCTCTCACAACTAGAGACAACCACAACCAAACTTGAACATCTGGGGTGGATCATAAATTATGAAAAATCCCGGTTACAGCCCCAAATGATACAGAGATTCTTAGGGCTGTTGTTAAATTCAGAAACCCAACAGTGTTGTCTTCCGCCTGACAAGTTGTTACACATCCAACAACAAGTATCTAAAGCAATTGATAAACCATCCATGACCCTTAGACAGGCTATGTCACTGTTAGGATCTCTAACCTCATGCATTCCCGCTGTCCGTTGGGCCCAATTTCATACCAGACCTTTACAATCCGAGGTACTGGTTAATGATAGAATTTTACAGGGGTCTTTGCAGAGTCAGATTACCTTGGGTCCAAAAGCCCTTACTTCTCTTAGATGGTGGCTAAACAGTGACAATTTATCGGCGGGAGTTCCCTGGGTAACACGGGTGACACGTATTGTAACAACGGACGCTAGCCCTTCAGGTTGGGGAGCACACATGGATGACATGATAGTTCAGGGTCTATGGGACCCCTTAACATCAGCCTCCTCTAACCACAGAGAGTTAATGGCAATTGAACTTTCTGTTAAAAAATTCCTCATATGTCTGCAGGGTCACCACGTCAAGATCCTCTCGGACAACCAGGTGGCGGTCGCATACATAAATCACCAGGGTGGAACTCATTCCGAATCTCTGATGAGAGTGGCGGACCGGTTATTCCAGACAGCGGAGAACAATTTTCTATCTTTAACCGCACTGCACATAAGAGGAAAAGAAAATGTGAAAGCGGACTTTCTAAGCCGCAACACCCTGAGACAAGGGGAATGGTCTCTAAACGATCTCGTGTTCAACCAGATTGTCCAAAAATGGGGACATCCAGAGGTGGATTTATTTGCCACCAGGGACAACCGAAAGACAATAAAATTCTGTTCCCTAAATCCCAGGGAGAATCCTCTGGCGGTAGACGCCTTTCTGATCAACTGGGACTTTCGGTTGGCTTATGCGTTCCCCCCGCTGGGCCTGATACCTCTGGTAATCAGGAAAATAAGAGAAGATCGGGCAAGAGTTATATTGATTGCCCCATTCTGGCCCAGAAGGGCCTGGTTCACCTGGCTCAGGGTCATGTCAGTGGAGGACCCCTGGGTGCTTCCGGACATCCCAGATTTGCTCCACCAGGGTCCGATCAGCCATCCTCAAGTAAAGAGTCTCCATTTGACGGCATGGAGTTTGAGAGGGCGTTGCTGAAAAACAAAGGGTTCTCCCCAAATTTGATTGAAACCCTTATGAAAAGTAGGAAGCAGATTACAACAACAATCTACGCTAGAACCTGGCGGAAATTCCTGGCCTCTTCTGACTTTAATTTAGAAGAGGGAATACCTATAAAACAGATCTTAGAATTCCTGCAAAGGGGCTTAGAGCTAGATCTATCCACTAGTACCCTAAAAGTACAAGTCTCGGCCCTAGGGGCCTTGTTTTCATGTAACGTCGCCAATAATTATTGGATCTCAAGGTTCATTAAAGCCTCTAGTAGGGCTAGACCCATACATAGGGATAGATCTATGCCTTGGGATCTTAACCTAGTCCTGTCAGCATTGACTAGAGAGCCGTTTGAACCATTGCAATCAGCTTCAATTAAAGCATTATCCCTTAAAACAGCATTTCTGGTAGCAATAACATCTGCCCGTAGGGTAGGAGATATACAAGCTCTCTCCAGAATTTCCCCTTACACAGAGTTTCTGCCAGATAGGGTAGTCCTCAGACCAGACCCGGCCTATTTACCAAAAGTATCATCTCGGTTTCACAGGTCACAGGAGATAGTGTTACCATCTTTCATTCCCAATCCCTCCAACCCTAAAGAAGAGCTACTCCATACACTAGACGTTAGGAGATGCCTGTTAGAATACATCTCTGTTACTGATACATGGAAGAAAGATAATGCCTTATTTTTATCTTTCCAAAATCCCAGAAAAGGACTCAGGGTATCAAAGTACACACTAGCAAAGTGGATTAGGGAGGCTATCTCTTTGGCTTATACTGCAGGTGGGGGTCCGACTCCGCAGAATCTGAGGGCGCATTCCACCAGGGCCATGGCTACATCCTGGGCGGAGAAATCTGGAGTATCAATCGACCAGATATGTAAGGCGGCCACATGGTCATCCCCGTCCACCTTCTTTAAGCACTATAGGTTGGATTTAGGGGCCTCCTCTGATCTCACCTTCGGGTTAAGGGTGCTGCAGACTATAGTCCCTCCCTAAGGTAGTGTTACATCTCTGTAAATCTCTCGTCGTGCTGTCATGGGAGTCCGAGTAAAGCATTAAGCTACTTACGGTAGCGGCATTTCTCGGAGGCCCATGACAGCACCCTTAGTTCCCTCCCTATTTCACGTGGGGGTTGCACCTCCTATAATGTATATATCTCACGTGTATATGCCCAGTTCCAATATATGGGTTAAAATTTTGTATATAAACTGTATATAATGTGTATTTTTGTGTGCTACTAACCGCGGTAGTCCTCTCAAGGCTCTGAAATACAACTGATGCAGGGGAGAGGTGCCGCCCTTTTGTATCTGTAGGTTTCCTGTTCCTAATGGGCGGATCCCCTCTCTCGTCGTGCTGTCATGGGCCTCCGAGAAATGCCGCTACCGTAAGTAGCTTAATGCTTTTCCATCATACATGACGGCACCACGAGAGAGGGGATCCGCCCATCAAGGACAGGAAACCTTCAAGATAAAAGGGGCGGCTCCTCTCTCCACATCAGTTGGTTTCCTGTCCTTGACGGGGAACCCTCAAGATGGAAGACGTCTGATGAAGATGGATGACGTCTGATGAAGATGGATGACGTCTGAAGATTGAAGAGGATGCCGGGGCCTGGGTCGGGTGGATTTGGGCAGGCGCTGGTCTGCTGCACCTGTCACCAGGTACCCGTAGTCGCCTCGGGGGTCAATGTATACCATGCCCCCCCTGAGCGAAGCATGGCCACAGCCCGCAAGGCGAACGCCCGGGTGAAGATTCTCCACGGGGGCCGCAGGTGCGCTCTCCCCCCTGTCGAGTAAAAATCCTGCCTGTCCACGGGGGTCACCTTATGGTGCCCCCCCTGTTGACCAAAGGTGGCCATGCAGCCCGTGAGGCACATCGGTGCCCGGGCTAGGTAAGCTCCTCGGTGGGGTTTGGGGCCCTCCCTGTTGAGCGTAAAGAAGCAGGTCTCCCCCCTTACTCCCCTCCTCCCTGGTCGGTACCTGTACAGAGGAGCGGTTTTGGAGCGGTGTCCGCTGAGAAACATCTGCTTGTTGGGGGTGAGTGCTGTGCATCTGGCTCCTGGGGTCCGTGGCGTGGACATTTTCCGGCGCTGCAAGCTCCTGCTCAGTCGGCGTCAGGTACCCGGAAATGGCAGGTACGCGCATGCGCACAGTACCCGGCGGCAGCACTCGGAACATTATAGAGGTGCTAAGCAGCAGGGGGACTGAAAGACGCGGTGCGCACCGGAAGTAAGTCCGGGTGCGCGCGCAGGGCTCTGCCAGAGGCAGGATCAACCAGGTAAATGGTGGATTAAAAAGCGCGCACCGGAAGTGGTTGCCGGGTGCGCGCTGGCATGATTATACAGCGCAGGCGTTGCGCTAGCGACGGCAGGATCAACCAGGTGATTGATTGCACATAGAAGCACCGGAAGTGGTGCAGGCATGATCAACCAGGTAATCATTCAGGACAGGTGCGATTATACACCTGATCACTGAAGCAGCCAGTAAGGCAGGATCAACCAGGTGATTCATTAAAAAAAAAAAAAAAAAGGGTGAATCTATTTAAACAAGCCAGAAACGCTGCCCTGTGTCACTAAAACCAGGCCAGGTTGAAGGTGACTACTCTTGCTAAGTGTTAACGTGTATGATGGAGAGTCTTTCACCAGAGCATTTGATGCCACAGCAAGAGATGCAGGAGAGGCGGTCTCGCTCAAGCGAAAAGAGCCAGTCCCGCCATGGCAGCAGCAGAAGCCGCTCAGACAGCGTACGGACGGATCGCCGTGCCCAGGAGGGGTCCCTAGTCTCAGTGGGAGACAGGGAGAAATCCAGCCAACCTCCGGATCCGGTACCCGTACTTTGAAAGCGTCCGAGTGGTGAGTGATCTGCGAGAAAGTCCAGCACGCTAATGTCTGTTCTTTTCTCTTCTCTTATCTCCGTCTCTCCCCTCTTTTCTTACATACATTGCGGGGTGGAGTATAGGAGGTCCCCAAAAAGTGTCAGGGGAAAACTAAAAAGAAGGAGTGCCCCTTATGTAAAAAACCCTTAAAAACATCTTGGGGTAAAAGACTGTGTCAGGAATGTATCAACCAGACTGTTGCGGAGGAAACACCCTCCTTTACGGACAGCCTAAGGTCCCTGATTCAGACCGAAGTCTCTAGGTCCGTAAACGCATTACAGACAGCTGACACAGATGCCAGATCTAAGGACAGATCCAGCCCTTCAGTAGGATCCCAAAGAGATTCCTCGGGGTCAGAGCAGGATTCCGATACAGCCCGCTGCTCTGATAGTAGCTCAGAGGAAGAAGACATCTTTCCAGCAGAGGCTACGGATAGGCTTATTAAAGCTGTTCGCTCTACCATGGGGCTGGTAGATGAGAAGGCCAAAAAGACAGCCCAGGAACTCATGTTCAGTGGCCTACAAAAGAAAAAGCGGAGGTCATTCCCTGTTAATGAGCAGCTACAAGAACTAATTAAAAGGGAATGGCAAAAGCCAGAAAAAAGGTCCCAGTTAACTACCTCCCTAAAAAGAAGGTACCCTTTTGAAGAGGAGGCGTCCTCATCTTGGGACAGAGCCCCAAAAATTGATGTGGCGGTCTCCAAAGTTGCCAGGAAATCCTCCCTGCCATTCGAGGACCTAGGTTCTCTAAAAGAACCTCTGGATAGGAAGGTGGACAGTTCCCTGAAGACAGCTTGGGAAGCCTCAGCAGGAGCACTAAGGCCAGCCATCGCGGCCACTTGTGTAGCCAGATCCCTTAAAATCTGGATAGACAACCTGGAGGAACAGGTAGAGAAAAAAGTTCCCAGGGAAACTATCCTGGAGGCAATACCAACTATGAAAGCAGCGGCGGTGTTTCTAGCTGAAGCGTCAGCGGACTCGGCTAGGCTGGCAGCAAAATCAGCAGCGTTAGCCAACACAGGACGCCGTGCCGTATGGCTTAAATGCTGGCCAGGAGATACTCAGGCGAAGATGAAGCTCTGCTCTTTGCCTTGTGAGGGTAACTTCCTCTTCGGACCGGCTTTAGACGAGGTGTTGGAGAAAGCCGGGGATAAAAAGAAGAACTTCCCGAAACAGCCGTTTCAGCCCTTTCGTCGCTCCTTTCGGAGAGGTCAAAAATTCCGGAGACAGCAATACAGAGACCGAGACAGGGGCAACCTGGACAAGCGACCCAGGGGAGGAAAGGGCTTCTATTTCGGCAAGTCCCCCAGAGACACCAAAAAACCCTCCCAGTGACAGTCCTCAGGTGGGAGGGAGGCTCTCTCACTTCCTTCCAGCCTGGGAGAGGATCTCATCCAGCATATGGATCCGGCAGATCGTAAGATCAGGCCTAAAACTAAAGTTTCACCACTGGCCTCCAAGAAGGTATATGCAGACCCCAGTACAATCCTCTCAGGAGAAACAAGATAGTCTGGAAGGAGAAGTAACATCACTCCTAGACAAACACGTCTTGGAGGAAGTTCCTATAGAGGAAAGAAGGGAAGGATTTTATTCCCCTCTTTTTCTCATAAAGAAACCAGACAACTCCTGGAGGACAATAATAAACCTAAAAGGCCTCAACAAATTTCTTGTAATACCATCATTCAAGATGGAGACCATAAAATCAGCGGTGAAACTTCTCTATCCCCAGTGTTACATGTCCGTCCTCGACCTCAAGGACGCTTATTATCACGTCCCAATCAGACAACAAGATCGTCGGTTTCTCAGAGTGGCAGTCCAGATGGGGTCCCAGCTGCGTCACTTCCAGTACAAGGCTCTGCCCTTTGGGATAGCAACAGCCCCACGGGTATTCACAAAACTGATAGCAGAGGTCACAGCTCATCTCAGAGAAAAAGACACTCTGATAATACCCTACCTGGACGACTTCCTGATAGTGGGGAAGAACTTTTCTCACTGTCAGGAACAGGTCAGGATAGTGATGGACACTCTTCAGACACTGGGATGGCAACTAAATCTCAAGAAGTCCAAGCTGGAGCCAGCTATGGTCCAGAATTTCCTGGGGATAACGGTAGACTCCGTGACACAGGAGTGTCGCCTCCCAGAAGGAAAAGAGGAAAAAATCAAACAAATGATTATGACCACTTTAAAAAAACCGGAAATGACTTTAAGAAGGGCCATGTCGGTGTTAGGATCCCTAACCTCCTGCATACCGGCAGTAAAATGGGCCCAGTTCCATGCAAGAGAACTGCAATGGTGTGTGCTGCAGAACGACCAGGAACTTCAGGGGCAGTTAGAGCAGAAGCTCACTCTCCCACTCTCTGTGCTCCAATCTCTCAGATGGTGGTTACAGATAGAGTCATCCCCGAGAGGAGTTCCCTGGACATTCACAGCCTCCAAGGTGATCACAACAGACGCCAGTCCGTGGGGGTGGGGAGCCCACTCAGACACACTATGGGTCCAAGACCCCTGGGCTCAAGAGGAGAAAGATCTATCCTCAAACGAGTGGGAGCTCCTAGCAATAGAAAAGGCGCTAGAGAGATTACTTCCTCACTTGGCAGGACATCATGTGAGAGTCCTATCGGACAACCGAACAGCGGTCGCATACGTGAACCACCAGGGAGGCACCCGCTCTCGGGCTCTGATGCACGTAACCACAAGACTCATGTCTCTAGCCGAAAGGCACCTCCTGTCATTATCGGCCCTGCATATCCGAGGCGTAGACAACATAAAGGCAGACTTTTTAAGCAGGAACCACTTGAGGCAAGGAGAATGGTCCCTAAAAAAGTCCGTTTTTCAACGGATAGTGCACATGTGGGGAAAACCCAAGGTAGACCTCTTTGCCTCAAAAGTCAACAAGAAAGTCCAAAAGTTCTGCTCCCTGAACCCAGCAGACAGGCCGTTGGCAGTAGACGCCTTCAGCATAGAATGGACGTCAGGACTCCTGTATGCCTTCCCACCGATATGTCTAATCCCAGTGGTTCTGAGGAAAATCAGGGAGGACAAGGCCAGGGTAATTGTCATAGCTCCCTTCTGGCCG
The DNA here is from genome assembly GCF_051348905.1 of Ranitomeya variabilis. NCBI lineage: Eukaryota > Metazoa > Chordata > Amphibia > Anura > Dendrobatidae > Ranitomeya > Ranitomeya variabilis. Next base: position 817,364,773 of record NC_135232.1, on the reverse strand, counting down.
AAAAGACCGTGGTTTTACTGGCTGAGAGTGATGTCAGTGACGGACCCATGGGTTCTCCCGGAAGACCAGGACCTTCTAACGCAGGGTCCCTTCAACCACCCGCAGAACTCCGGGCTTCATTTGACAGCCTGGCATTTGAGCGGTCGTTACTAGAGAAAGAAGGGTTCTCAGCTGGGCTAATATCCACCTTGCTCAGCAGCAGAAAGCCAGTAACGACCAAGATCTATGGGAGAATATGGAAGAAATTCCTCTCCAGCTCAGGGCCAATACGGGAAGGGGAGGTCCCATTAGTGGCAATACTGGAGTTCCTGCAGAAGGGCTTAGATCTGGGGTTAGCTGTTAGTACCCTCAAAGTACACATTTCAGCCTTAGCAGCCCTATTTAACTGTGATCTGGCAAGTAATAGGTGGGTGGTGAGGTTTGTCCGAGCCTGTAGTAGAGCTGACTCTGTTCCATCTCCTACTCCTCCACCATGGGATCTAAATCTAGTGTTAACAGCCCTGACGGAAAGCCCCTTTGAGCCATTAAATACAACTTCTGATAAAATACTAACATTAAAAACAGCTTTGTTAGTGGCCCTTACATCAGCCCGTAGGGTGGGGGATTTACACGCGTTGTCAGCTGACCCCCCTTACACACAAATCATGGACGATAGGGTTGTATTAAAATTAGATCCGGCATATCTCCCCAAGGTGGTATCGAGATTTCATAGGGCTCAGGACATAACCCTACCCTCTTTCTGTCCCAATCCCAGTAACCAAAAAGAGGAGAGACTCCATTGCCTAGACGTTAGGAGATGTATCCTACAGTATCTAGAGGTGACAAAATCCTGGAGGAAGCATAGGGCTTTATTTGTTTCGTTCCAGGGGTCAAGGAAGGGCCTTAAAGCCTCAAAACAGACTATAGCTAGATGGGTGAGAGAGGCCATTATTCTAGCGTATAGTAGTGCAGGCAGGGTTGTTCCACAGGGTCTGAAAGCCCACTCCACGAGGGCCATGGCGACATCGTGGGCGGAGAGAGCAGATGCTACCATCGACCAAATCTGTAAGGCGGCCACTTGGTCCTCTCCGTCTACATTTTTTAAACATTATAGGCTAGACCTATCTGCTACCTCTGATCTCACATTTGGGAGAAGAGTGTTACAAGCAGTGATCCCTCCCTAAAGAGAATACAATCTCTGTAACTCTCTCGTGGTGCCGTCATGTATGATGGAAAAACACGGGTATTACATACCTGGTAATGTGTTTTTTCATGAGACATGACGGCACCCTTATATTCCCACCCTTTTGATCACGTCATTAGTTGGGTGCATTATTAGCATTATTTGTATTATACACTCCCTGGGATATCGGTGAATAGAACCGTATAGGATGTATTTATGTGTACACTAACCAGCGGAGTTCCTCTCGTACTCTGTAAACAACTGATGTGGAGAGAGGAGCCGCCCCTTTTATCTTGAAGGTTTCCTGTCCTTGATGGGCGGATCCCCTCTCTCGTGGTGCCGTCATGTCTCATGAAAAAACACATTACCAGGTATGTAATACCCGTGTTTCTAGTGATGAGCGAGTATACGTGAGATCTCTCGAGCATGCTCGGGTGTCCGACGAGTATTTTTTTTTAGTGCTCGAAGTTTTAGTTTTTCTTGCCGCAGCTGAATGATTTACATCTGTTTGCCAGCATAAGTACATGTGGGGGTTGCCTGGTTGCTAGGGAATCCCCACATGTAATCAAGCTGGCTAACAGATGTAAATCATTCAGCTGCGACGCTGCAAACTAAATCTCCCGAGTACTTACAAATACTCGGAGGACACCCAAGCATGCTCGGGAAATCTCGAGTAACGAGTATACTCGCTCATCACTACTACTTTCCCTCCTGTCAGTGACTTTTTTGCATAGGCTCATTAGATGCTTCAATACAAAAAATAGTGCTGGGATCTGACTAGTGTGGCTATGTACATGACATGTGATTTCCAGAAACAAAAGAAAGCAGGAGTCTATAGGCCAGTGTGAGAATTGAAAGGTTTTTTAATACAGATGGTCACATGATGATTTTTATTTTTTTTTTCATTTAAAAAAAATAAAAATCAAACCCGGATTTAGAGATTGGCCTCTAGTTTTACATTGATGGCCTATCCAGGATAGTCATCAATGTCAGAGCGGCCAGGGTCTGACATCTGACACCCACGCCAATCAACTGTTATTGGCGGCGGCAACTGCCGGCAGGAAGTGCTTGCTTGCGGAGCTGGCCGCTTACTTGTAGTGCCCGGGGCTTGGTACTGCATATACGCTTCCTATTGATTTGTATAGGAGGCGGATGTGCAGTACCTTGTGGTGGCAGCTACAAGTAGATGACCAGCTCCGCAAGCAAGTACTTCCCGCCGGCAGTCGCTGCCACCAATAGCAATTGATCGGTGGGGGTGCTAGACCCTGACTGATCTGACATTGATGACTATCCTCAGGATTAACAGTTTTCCGGTGGTTACTTCCTTTATAAATGAAGTGGTGATCCATGTGCGCCACTGTTCTAGTCATTGTATGGGAGTGTTGGAGAAGGCAAACAGCAACTCCATCATTCCCACAAGTACCATAGACTGAGTGGAGGGTCCAGGTAAGGTTTCCTTTTTATCGGTTTCCTTCTTCCACTTGATGTACTGGGAATGCTTACAAAAATAAGTGTGAATAGTTTCATTTTGTAAACTGATAAACTGATCTACAGATAAGTCAGCAAATCTAAATCAATGTATTTTGTGCGACCACCCTTTGTCTCCATGGAAGAAAAAAAATGGGGTCTGCACCCCTGTAGTAGTAAATGAATGTACAAGTGCACGAATATACTAGCAGCCATTACTTTGCAGTGCACATTGGGGTGTGTGGCACCCTCAGCCACCATATATGCCCGGCTTCCTTTACACTCTCCATTAAGATGAGGCCTGGTTTGACAAGAAGATCAGGTTTTGCTGCAGAAGAAAAAAAGCGAAAACACCCTGTGTGAACATGGCCTAAAGGCCTTCCATTGGGAAAGTGGTTTGTGGTCCACAGCACTCTGGAGTGATCCGGCCGGAGAGGGTTTTACTACCCAACAGAAGACACATTCGGCCCCTTCACACGACCATATACAATGTCCATATACAATGCACACATGAAAAACCGACACTGGTGACATCAGCGTTCTCCCTCCGTGTGTCCGTTATACCGTCAGTGGGGAGAAATGGCGACGCGTCTCCTATACTGTGCAGTGTTATATACGGACAGCACACTGACGCCAGCCGTATTCTTTACGGAGCCATAGACTGGCTATGGTCATCCATGTCTCCGTGCAGACACACGGTATCATGTGTAACACAGCACCACAGGATATAATGGCTGATAATGACGGATACCACACGGACTGGAAACACGGAGTGTGAATGAGGCCGCTCTGTGGGGGGCAATGCGTCATGCAGCCCCGAGGCACAGGGTGGAGACCCCTTGGGTGACTGCCTGGACCCCCGCTATCCCATGGCCCCACATTATTGCAGTGCCATGACAGTGAGGGCGCAGACCCGTCATGGCGGCGCTATAAGAACTGGTGACTGGAGAAATGACTAGATCTATGTTCTGACGGTACAAGTGCACTGGACCGTGCCGTCTCTATGGTAACACTACAAAGTGTCGCAGAAAGCGCGCAGCTGTGACAGGACGGACCCGGCGGCCATTTCAAGCCGTGTCGCCGCCATTACTGCGCGCGGGGAGGCGGCGCCATGAGCAGCGGAGGAGTGGCACGGACAGGAATCCGCCATTACTCGCTTTTGCTGCTCCTCTTTCCTCGCTATTGTTGATAACGGGAGATGTCGGGGGAAGACGAGATGCAGGACGAGACTATGATGGAGGCTTCCGCCAGCGAGGCAGAGGGCAGCGGGCCCGGCGAGGGGCTGAGTATGAACTCCGGCAAGACCGAGGAAGACGAGGGGTGAGCTGCCTACTAGGGACGCCCGTCCTCCTCGTCATAGGGGCCATGTATAACCGCACACGGGGTCCTGGTCGGCCATTGGTAGCCCTTCTGGCAAATGCCCCCCAGACACAAACCCTCGCCGTGGTGACTGTACTTGTCCCCCACGGCCTGCAGGGGGCAGACAGGGGATCTGAGACTCCCACTGGCTCAGGAGTGGTGTGGGCATAGCCATAGTACCGCAAGGAGCTCTAGGATGAGACCCGTAATCTTCGCGTATCCCCGCACCGCACCTGGTGACAGGTTCCCTTTAAATGAGCTAATTAGATTAAGTTTTTTTGTGAAAAGGTTTGAGTAAAACTTGTATTTTAATCATTGAAATGCCTGATGTTGGTATGAATGAGTCCAGTGGGCGGGTCTGGTCAGTGATTGACAGCACTCTGCATGCACACACATACAGGTAATAAGACTGTCAGTCAGAGTAGACCCACCCACTGGACTCCTCATTACAACGGCCATGAATAAAAGACAGGCTTTCCTGAGACTTCTCCACATATCAGTGGGCTCATGCAGATCAGGCAGGCTCCCTTTAAGCTGACTAAGAATAATCCCTGTTCTCGGCAGCACTTTATTCTGTGTAAACAGGACCCGCACTGCTGAGAATGATAGCATATTTTCACAGCGCGATCTGTGCTGAGCGCTACACTTAGGCTGGTTTCACACTTGCGTTTTGATCTGCAGCGTTTTTAAAAAAAAACCCATGTGGTGAAAAAACGCATGAAAACGCATGCAAACGGTGCGTTTTTTAGACGCATGCGTTTTTGCGGCAAAAAACGCGGCAAAACGCGGCGTTTTCCCGCGTTTACATGCGTTTTTTCCCACGTTTGCGTTTTTGAAACGCATGCTGAGAAGTGTGTGACAGCTGCCAATCATCAAAATCAACTAGAAAACACACTATTAATAGAATTAGCTAGGGATAGGGTTAGGATCCCTAGGGTTAGGGGTAGCTTTTTATTAGAATGTCCTGGTCACCAGGTCACTGATAAGCCACCCCCCACCATCAAGGTGATAAAGGGATCCAAACCCTACCCCTAACCCTAACCATAGGGATCCAAACCCTAACCATAACCCTTGGGATCCTAACCCTAACCATAGGGATCCAAACCCTACCCCTAACCATAACCCTTGGGATCCTAACCCTAACCATAGGGATCCAAACCCTAACCATAACCCTAGGGATCCTAACCCTAACCGTTACCCTAGGGATCCTAACCATAACCCTAGGGATCCTAACCCTAAGGGTTAGGGTTAGGATCCCTAGGGTTAGGATCCCTAGGGTTACTAGGGATCCTAACCTTAGGGTTAGGGTTAGGATCCCTATGGTTAGGGTTAGTGTTTTCTTGTTTTTTTTTTGTGTTTTCTTGTGTTTTTCTATAAAAACGCATGCGTTTTTAACGCAAACAAACGCATGTGCTTAAAAACGCATGCGTTTACATAGACAGCAATGCATTTTTTTGCCGCGAAAAAACGCCGCTAGAAATTACTACAGGTTGCATTTCTGCAAATGACCGCACGCGTCAAACGCATGCGTTGCCGAAAACGCGTCAAAACGCATGCGAAAAAACGCATGCGTTTTTAATGTTAAGTATAGGGAAAAAACGCATGCGTTTTTTAGCGCTAAAACGCAGCTTACAAAAACGCAAGTGTGAAACCAGCCTAAGCTGCTCAGTGCCATTTACCGACCACCATCAGGTAGTGTAAAGCCACCCTCAGGGGTAGGTCATCCTGGATCAGTGGTTATACACCTGGCCTCGGACCGCTGCACAGTGTGACTCCGTACAATGTTTACTTCCAACCGCTTCCCTTTTGAAGAAAACGTGACACCAGACAGACCCCATGTAATAATAATAATAATAATTTTATTTATAGCGCCAACATATTCCGCAGCGCTTTACAACTTATAGAGGGGACTTGTACAGACAATAGACATTACAGCATAACAGAAATCACAGTTCAAAACAGATACCAGGAGGAATGAGGGCCCTGCTCGCAAGCTTACAATCTATGAGGAAAAGGGGAGACACGAGAGGTGGATGGTAACAATTGCCCGTCTACTTCCATTTATCCTGATTCTGTGTCTGTCCTAAACGGACCCGACAAGCAGACATGTGAACAGAGCCTGAGAGGAGTGTGGCTGGAGCAGCAGTGTCCTACGGCTGGGGGACATGGCCGGGTCTTCCTGGCCTGACCATGCATGGGTGTCTCGGCAGTCAGGGCCCCCATCAATGTAGCATTTCCAGCATATTCAGTGCATGAATGTGGAATGGAATAGATTCATCATCTCCAATCATTCTTGGTGTGTTTTGCTTTTGGATTTGTTACCAGTCTAGTTGGTACAAATAGCATTTCACTGACACATCATTGATCTCTAAAAGGATCAATAGCCACTTATCCCAAGTTATGACAAGGCTTTGAGAACCAGCCAGTAAGCGTCCCTCATCTGGTGCCCACTGTATCAGGTAAAACTAGATGAATCCAGTACCTAAAGCAAGGAAATGGATATAGCGCCTAAATACATTCAGCCACTGTTGACATGAAGTGCAGTACCCCATTATCGGTGACCGCTACACTGCCTCCATAACACGGGCAACCTCACTGCCTGCCCTAGGAGACACAAGGAAACTCCACACTAACAATTGCAGAGACCCCTTTGTGTGTGTATGTATGTATATATATATATATATATATATATATATATATATATATATATATATATATATAATTTTATTTTTCTTTTTTTTTTCTTTTTAGACAGTTTAGCACTTCTGAATGGTGTGAATATATCCTTATGCAGCGAACACTGCATGACGTGGTATCAGTGAGGGAGATGTCATTTTACCAAATCTGTTCTACAAATCACCCACCAAAGCACAGTATCAAATAGGAATAATGTAAAACATAACTTTTGATGGTGTATTAAGAAAGAAAGATAAACAATGTATAAAATACAACATACAAACAGATGGCCAAAAAGTTTGCTGTTCAGCTTAAATAAGGTGTAGGGTGACCCTTATGTCCAACTGTTGATCCCCTACCTTTCTGCCGAGGTTGGCACCCTAGAACCTGTGCTGTGGTGCCCAGCTCGACAATGGCTCTCCCTATTGTGCCTTAGTAGGCCCTGAAGTGAGGGAAAGGACAAAGGTCAGACAGCAGATACAATTATTCAGAAACCTATATCATAGGGGTGCATTCATATCAATGTTGTTAATGGGGGGGAAAAGGGCAAAAAATAGGGAAGCAAGGTGTACGTACAGGCAAGCAAACATATATTGCACCTATTCCCTATTGTGATAAAGAGCCTACTGGTAAGAAAGGATAGGGAAGATGAAAAAATATAAATTGCACATAACTCCCAAGTATATATTGCACCTATTAGTAATAAGGAGCCTACTGTCTCAGGGGTAAATGGGTGAAGCTTTTGGGTAGAAGTGGCCACCAATAATATTGGATATAATATCTAGGTACCAGGTAGCTGTCATGGCCAAGAAAATGGTTCCTGTATATGGTGGTCACTAATGTAATAACTGCTAAACCAAAAAATAGAGGGGGCATTGATGTAAGCCTATAGAAAACAAAAAGCCTGCTAATGGATTGCAAATGAAGGATTGCCAAGAAGAACCCTGTTATGCTTCTGGTATTGCCGTACATTGCTGCAGAGGTTGGCACCCTAGGACCTGTGCAGGTGGCGCCCCTGCTCAGCATCGACTCCCCCTAGTATGCCCTATTAGGCCCTGTAGTTGAAGGGTTTTTAACACAAATTACATTTCTAGGCTCTATATTCAAATTGCCTCTTCTGAAAAAAAGAGGACTTGCGTCCTCTTTTTTTCAGAAGAGGCAATTTGAATATTTAATTTCCCAGAGGAGCATTGCACGGCGAATAAGCCTCCTTACCTTGACAAGCCAGCTGGTATGTCACTCTCCATAAGGAGAAACGTTACCCCTTACACCTCATTTCTAGACTCATGATTCAAGTCCCAAGAGGTTCAGAGAGCTGTGTATGCACCCTTAAATGATAGTCGCCTCAATAATGCAACAAGGTATACTGTAACTACCGTAGTACTAAACCCCCCATATAATATAGGCAGAAACGCTCAATTAAAGGGAACCTGTCACCCCCAAAATCGATGGTGAGCTAAGCCCACCGGCATTAGGGGCTTATCTACAGCATTCTGTAATGCTGTAGATAAGCCCCCGATGTATCCTGAAAGAGGAGAAAAAGAGGTTAGATTATACTCACCCAGGGGCAGTCCCGCTGCGGTCCGGTCCGATGGGTGTCTCGGGTCCGGTCTGGGGCCTCCTATATTCATTCCATGACGTCCTCTTCTGGTCTTCGTGCCGCGGCGCAGGCATACTTTGTCTGACCTGTTGAGGGCAGAGCAAAGTACTGCAGTGCGCAGGCGCCGGGCCTCTCTGACCTGTCCCACGTATACATACGTATACCTGTACACATATACCACGCATACCTACACGTATACATACACAGGAAAATCAGTCCATATGCCAGCAGCCTTAATTATACTGTTTGGTATTGGGCAAAATGGTCTGCTTGTCCTAGTGTTTCTGCTCATTGCAGTCAAAAGATTTTCTTTTTTTCTTAATCTTGGAAGGATCAGCATCTATTAGGCCGGGATCACACATGCGAGAAATACGGCCGAGTCTCGCACGTTATTACCCGGCATTGCTGCCGTCACTCAGGAGAAGCGTGCTGCTCCATGTATTGCTATGCGCCCGCACGCTCCGCTCCTGAGTGACGGCAGCAATGCCGGGTAATAACGTGCGAGACTCGGCCGTATTTTTCGCATGTGTGATCCCGGCCTTATGCTGCACATTGAGCCCCCAGCAGCTGCTACAGCAATTAAGTAGATTTTCCAAAATTAGAAGGAGGTCTACTATTTTGAGGCCTTTTTGAGATCCTCCTATAGTCTTTAATTTAGCTTTTACCTAAGCGTGGACCTGGTAGACTTTTTTTCTTTTATTCCCTGTTTGAGATTGATAGATCGAAGCAAAGTCCTGTTTAGACAGAATAAAAAAAAAAAGCTGCAGCCATTACCTGACATTGTCTGCGCCAGGAGGAGCTGGGCCAGTTCAGGAGGTGAGTGTATAGTTTTTTTTTTGTTTTTTTCTGATCCCCATTTTAGGCCCATGTACAATTTATTTTTAACCCCCATATAGGACTATAAACAAGATCACTGCTATGATCTCTGTCCCTATTCAGTATCCTGTTATCAGCAGCACATTCCTTGATTACATGGGTGGATATGCTGCAATAAACAAGTCAATCACTCAACAAGTGAGCATGTTGCTTGTTTGCCGGGTGATCTCTCTACATTGGCGAATAATCGACTCGTTCACCTATTAACTGCTGATTTACGTGAACCTTTCAGGACTTACCCATTTAGTGGAGTAAAAGGGCGTTTCCTGAATTATAATGTTGATTGCTTAGCTTTAAAAAACTTTTGACCAGTATCAGCATCATGGAATAGTTTCTGCAGAGCTGAGTAAAACGTTTATATTTTTTAATTTCTTTTCTCAGTTTTGAAGATAATAGATTGTAAAATTTAGATTATTTATGTTTTAGTTCAACTAGGCATTACCAGAGATATGTCTCTGTGGTAGGTACTTCTTCCTCTGCATGAGGTTGACCAATCCTAAGAATGTAATTTCATCCAGGGGAGAAAAGGCCATGGATCTCTACAACTACTGTGTACATATACAACAGAGCGGAGTTATGCATCATTACAAAATCTTACAGATCTCACCTCACCGTTCCCCCACACTGACTGCTGTGAGATGAGATCTGGAAGTGTTTGTAATGATTCAGCTGAGCTGACTTATTCTATAAAAGAGGGAGTGTGTGTCTGCAGCACTGTGTCTGTGCATGGTGCTTCAGACAGTGTAAACTATGCTGAATAGAGCCCTACCCATCGAGTTTTCAGAGCCAGGATGTCACTGGATTCTCGTCCAAAGATTACATGACCAGAATAGCAGCGCTGGCTACAGAAGTATTTGGTAAAGTTCTTATCTATGACAGATGTCATGAAAGGGACTTGTAAAGTAGTGCCCAACCCCTTTTAAAGGATCATGTTAAGTGTAATCCATGGCTTCAGTGGTGAGACAGGTTTTCTGTTCCTTAAATTGTTGACCTCTTGTAATTGTTTGTGTGCTATGGCAACATTCTTTTTCTGAGTGCGAGTATATGCCAGTATAAGCCCACCAGCAGACAGTTCTCACCGTTTTCTCTGAAACGCCACTGCATTTAGGTAGTCTGTCACTATTTCATTCTGACCATAGTTAGGTTAATATGAAACTTCCGATGGGTTTCTATAAGGAATCTTTGTAAAATCTGTAAAGATCTGCGTCTTTTTTGTGCAGGAAGATGTTTATTGGCGGGCTTAGCTGGGACACTACAAAGAAGGACCTGAAGGATTACTTTTCAAAATTTGGAGAAGTTGTAGACTGTACCTTGAAACTGGATCCAATCACTGGTCGGTCAAGAGGCTTCGGCTTTGTATTGTTTAAAGAATCTGAAGGTGTTGATAAGGTATGCTTTAAGTGAGATTTCTATTGTATTAAATTTTTTGAAAATGTGTTTATTCTGGGTACGAATACATGTGACCTGGCTATTGGGTGTTCCTTTCTATCATTTCTTGGTGTTTCCATTTACTAGTGAATGCAAGTTCACTGGTATCATCTGGCAAACTCTGTCCTGATGACAGTGGTCACAGAATGCTTCTGGCAAAAAGACATTTCTATTTCTAACAGTGATGACATATTGCCAGGGTATGCCATGATTTATGCAATGGCAATGTACTGTAACAGAGCTACAGTTCCCCTGCATAACCAGGTGTTTGAGATGTCACCGCAGAGGCCGTAACATGTTTTCTCAGGATTGGTAGCATCCAAGTAGTTGGGATCCCACTGGTCCCAAAATGATGGCTTTTTTTGTGCCTAAAATGAAAGTAGATGCAGCACCTTTGGGGGTGGTGGGGAGGGAGAAGTCACTCAGGTCTGTTACCTTAGTGTTATAGCAGCATTTCAGTACCTCAGTATAATTTTTAAGCCTGAAAATGGTTCCATTGAGTTATTAAAACATTGCTAGATCACTGGGTGAATGAACTCTGAATGGCTTAAATTTCTGCCTGTACTTTTCTTTTGGTTTCTTGGGTTGTAGATGAGTTGTCGTTCTTTTGAAGCAATGCACCCCCCTGGAGTATTTCTCCTTTTAACTGTGCTGCTCCATTATTATACATTTTTATAGCGCCATTTATTCCTTGTTGCTTTACATGTGAAGGGGCAATTATAGACAAGTACAATAAACATGAGTAAAACAAGTTACAGACAAGTACAGGAATGAAAGTCACAGCTTCATGAGAAGCATGCCCATATACCAATAAAAGATGGATAACATATAATGCAATTACATTAGAAGGGCCATAACGGACATGTCTATGGGATAATCGCTAACTAAAGATAAGTTACCATAGAAAAAATACGATCAAAAACACCCAACAAAGTTTGTAATAGAAAATAGTATAAATACTTTATTAAATATAAATACAAACGATATTCAATAAGGCCAGGGAGGGAAGTAGGAAAAACTCAGGTCATGGCTGTTATTAAGATAAACCATAATTACCTGCGCAGGCACGAAATAAATCACGGTCCACAGCGTGTACCCACCCCAACGCGCGTTTCGGCGTGATGAGCCTTTCTCAAGGGGTAACAGGTAAGGGGAAGTGACGAACATAAAATAGAAAGCACCCACCAATCGCTGCTCTGTGCAACAGCTGAGTAGTATAATGCCAATCAGTGTGTGTTAGAAAGGTGATGTCATATATGTGCACATTCACCATGTTGCCATAGCAGTGGATAACTCCAAGCCGCGCCGACATCTAATATTAGTAGGGCAATGCCGCCCTTTACACATACAATCCCATGGCCGCCATTACTCGATCCCGTCCACCAATGATGACGCGTACATCACCGAGGCAACCCGGGACGCCGAGCGGCCTTATTGAATATCGTTTGTATTTATATTTAATAAAGTATTTATACTATTTTCTATTACAAACTTTGTTGGGTGTTTTTGATCGTATTTTTTCTATGGTAACTTAGACAAGTACAGGAGCAGAGAGGATCCTGCCTGCGAGGGCTCAGTCTGCAGGGGATGGGTGAGGATACACTAGGAGAGGGTAGAGCTGGTTGTCCGGCGGTTCAGTAGGTTGAGGATCACTGTAGGCTTGTCGGAAGAGATGGGTCCTCGGGTTCCTTTTGAAGGTTTCCGTGGTAGGCGAGAGCCTGATGTGTTGTGGTAGAGAGTTCCAGAGTATGGGGGGAGCACAGGAGAAGTCTTGGATGCGGTTGTGGGAGCAAGAGATGAGAGAGGAGTAGAGAATGAGATCATGAGAGGATCGAAGGTTGCGTGAAGGTAGGTACAGGGAGACCATGTCACAGATGTATGGAGGAGACAGGTTGTGGATGGCTTTTTATGTCATTGTTAGGGTACGTGTCCACGTTCAGGATGGCCGACGGTTTGGACGGAGCGGCAAACTCGCTCCGCCCCCTTCTGTGACGCGATGATGCCGGATGTGTTCATTGCACACATCCGGCATCATCACACCCCACACATAGGGCCCTGTTTTTCACCTTGCGGCGGCTCAGCGTCGCGGCAAGGTAAACGGACATGCTGCGATCTAAAAAGACGCGCCGCATGTCCGGAATCGCAGGGCCACCGGATGCGTGTTACCATGCATAGTGGAGACGGGATTTCATAAAATCCCCTCCACTATGCTGTAACATCTGGACGCTGCGTGTTTGACGCTGCGGCTCTACGCAACGTCAAACACGCAGTGTTTCCTGAACGTGGAAACATACCCTTAGTGTTTTGAACTGTAGCCTCTGGAAGCCTCAGGAAGCCAATGAAGGGCCTGGCAGAGACGAGAGGCTGGGGAATAATGGGGAGACAGGTGGATTAGTTGGGCAGCAGAATGTAGGATGGATTGGAGTGGTTGCTAGAGGGGAGGCCAGAGAGTAGGAGGTTGCAGTAGTCGAGGCGGGAGATAAAGGCATGCACTAGTGTTTTTATGGTTTCATGGTCAAGGAATGCGCGGATCTGGGAAATGTTTTTGAGTTGGAACTATGGTACTTTTTCTTTGCCTGTATGGTGCCTATGTTAAGCATAATGTAGAGGTTTTGCATAGTGTATACCTGATTTAGTTGCAGTGGCATTTCTACATGGTCTACCATTCTAGCTCCTTTTAACCTCTGATTTGGTTCCCCTTATGTACCCTACAGGTCTTACAGTGCTACTGGCTTTGCAAAAATAGGCCTCCTTGCGTTTTCTTCAGCTCTTGGTTCTGTATAATGACAGTAGTGATGTTTGTAGTGTAAAGCACAACTGCTAATCTATAATATGTTATGTGATGCTGCTTCAGGTTCTCCTACCTGCCCCTTGGTGGTGACTCCTGCTTGTGACAAGTTTCTCACTGTTAGCGTTTAACACAGTGAGGCTACATCTCGTACAGATACTGGACATTCTACACACATCACTTAGTGATATAGAGAGAGGTATTGTCAGCGGGTTTATTTAAAGCAGAAATTATATTTACTGCTGCATGAGAGGACAATCAAAAAGGGTGGAGCTTTGTGAGGAGAGGAATATCAGAGAGCTGCCAGTTGGGATTGAATGTTTGATGCCACTATGTAATACTCATAAAGTGAGAAAGTGACCACCTGTTAAACAGGAGAACATGGACGCCATTGGTATTCATTCTGCCTGTATTGATGGGGTACTCCGGGGAAATAAAACACTTGTTCTGTTCCTGTACTCACACTATGAAGATGAGATGCCCAGTGCAGTTCTATTATCTTTATAACCATTGTAATTCAGTTTGACAGGAGCTGCTCCTCACTGTCTCCCCCCCCCCCCCCCCCCCCCCCCTCCATGCTGTTACTATCAGCCTGTCTCCTGATAATGGCTGTTTCACAAGAACAGGGGTCTTGGCCTGCTCCAGGCTGTTCCTAGCTGCTCGCCACTTGATATGTCTCTATTCAGTGCTATAATGGGGGGACGTGGCCTGCGGCAGCCTGTTCCTAGCTTCTCGCACCCTGATATCGGGTCTCTATTCAGTCCCAGGAACAGGCGGCGTGCTCCCTTCTAGTAGCAGTCATGTCAGCCAGATAATGCAAATACCACGCTGTGATCCTTTGCTGTACAACCCATGACATCGCATAATGTATCCTGCCATGTCCTCGTGCTGGTAGCAGAGGCAGAGAACTGCGTTGGTTTATTCGGTGCTGAAATGTTCAACCCTCCCCCTCTTCCCCCCATATCAACTTGGTAGTGTCCTGACCCCTGCAACTTTATCATCCTGGATTGTCACATCATTGTCTCCTCAGCCTGAAGAAAGCATTCAGCCATCTGATGCATCTGTCAAACATGGTATAAACCCAGACGAGAGGGTCACCGCGTGTATTTGCATCTTGTTGACATAACTGCTAGTGTGAGAGTATACCCACTGTTCTTGGACCATATAAAGGCAGATATCATGGAGTGAGCAGCTAGGAACAGCCTGCCGCAGGCCACGCTCCCTGTTCTCTGCAGCAGAACCCCTGTGTCTCACAGTGTGGAGCTGACCAGTGGTGTATAACGCAATGGGAAGGGGGAGCAGTGAGGAGCAGCCCCTGTTACACTGAATTGCAAGTGTTCCAAAGATAATAGAACTGCACTGGGCACCTCATCTTTATTGTTTGTGAGTGCTGGAACAGTGAAGAATTTGTCATCTCCCCAGAGTATCCTTTTAAGGGGTTTAAAATAATGGCGAGTTTGCATTGTATTTCTTGCAGATTAAACTCCTCATTAACCCTGTCTGGGCCTTTCAGTCTTGCATTTTATCCTCCCGTTTCCAGGAGCTAAGACTTTTTTTTTTTTTTGTTTATTTCTGCATAGTTGTATAAGGGTTTGTTTCTTGCTAAACAAATTGTAGCTTTTATTGTCATTCATTTTAACATATACTCTTTTAAAAAGTAGGGTAAAAAATTCCAAGTGAGGTGATATTGTGTAAAAGCTGAAATTTCACCATTGTTTTTCGGACTTCGTTTTTATGGTGTTCATTGTGCAGTAAAAAGGACCTGACCGTGTGATTGATGCTACCAATCTTGTCCAATATATATATATATATATATATATATATATATATATATATATATATATATATATATATATATATATATATATATATATATATATATATATATATATGAATATTTATTTACCCGAGCCGACACCTTTTATTGATACCATTTTGGGGTACGTACAACATATTGATTGCATTTTCAGAAAGGAACTGTAGTTTCTGGGAAAATAAAAGCACAATTTTTTTGTATTTATTTTTTTACGGGTGCTTTAATGTTTTATATTGATAGACTGGAATTTTACGGACGCTGCAATTCTTAGGTATTATATATTTCTATATTGTAAAACAATCCCTCTTCCCCCACCCCTCCCCCAGTAAGCTGATTAAAGCAGACAATAAGACTCACCACCATTAGATTAAAAAAACATTCCCATTTTCCTTCCCAAAATTTGGGGTGCATCTCATAATCTGCAAAATACAGTTTCATATCACCGTAATCCCATTGATATGGACAATCGTTTTTCCAGGTCATTTTTATTACACAATGAATGCTGTTAAAACAAGACCTTAAAAACCATGTTGTATTCGCATAATTTTTTTTTTTTTACCATTTTATTCCACTTGGATTTTTTTTACCATTTTTTTTTTCTGTGCATTGTATGATAAAAATAAATGGTGCCATTTAAAACTACAACTCAAGTTATGACCCTTTGAAGGTGATTAGAAAGCGAAAGTACAAAAATAAGATTTCCTTCTCATTAAAGAATAAAAGGGGGAAAAAAAACGCTATTTTGGTTTTGTCGCCATTTTAACCCATTGGTATTTCACTTCTGATGGAGCTGTGTGAGGGCTTCCTGTGAGTGCTGGGCAGTAGTTTATATTCACTGTAGGGCACATTATTTTCCTATACAGTATGGGTTAATTAATAGTGATGTGAGAATATACTCGTTACTCGAGATTTCGCGAGCACGCTCGGGGGTCCTCCGAGTATTTTTTAGTGCTTGGAGATTTAGTTTTCATCGCCACAGCTGAATGATTTCAGCTGTGGCACTAAAAAATACTCGGAGGACACCCGAGCGTGCTAGGGTGCAAAAAATCCTTCCAGGTATATACCAAACCTCATGCTATAATCCAGAAAAATGAAGGCAGCACTCCAATAGAAAAAATAAAGGTGGTTTGCTTGAGAAAGGTCGACATCCTGGACTGAAACGTCACACATGGGGCAATAAACCACCTTTATTTTCTCTATTGGAATAAACCACCTTTATTTTCTCTATTGGAGTGCTGCCTTCATTTTTCTGGAATATATATATATATATATATATATATATATATATATATATATATATATATATATATATATATATATATATATATATATATATATATATATATATATATATATATATATATATATATATATATATATATATTTTGCACTGCCGAAAATATAAAGGGAAACCTTAACAGACTATGACTCCATGCACATCAAACTGTCCATTTAGGAAGCAGCACTGTTTGACAATCAATTTCACATGCTGTTGTGCAAATGGAACAGACAACAGATGGAAATTATTGGCAATTATCAAGACACATTCAATAAAGGAGTGGTTCTGCAGGTGGGGACCACAGACCACATCTCAGTACCAATGCTTTCTGGCTGATGTTTTGGTCACTTTTGAATGTTGGTTGTGCTTTCACACTCGTGGTAGCATGAGACGGACTCTACAACCCACACAAGTGGCTCAGTGCAACTCATCCAGGATGGCACATCAATGCGAGCTGTGGCAAGAAGGTTTGCTGTGTCTGTCAGCGTAGTCTTCAGAGGCTGGAGGCACTACCAGGTATACTGGCCTGTCTCCAGGAGATGTGGAGGGGGCCGTAGGAGGACCACGATCCAGCAGCAGAACCGCTAACTCAGCCTGTGTGCAAGGAGGAACAGGAAAAGCAGTGCCAGAGCCCTGCAAAATGACCTCCAGCAGGCCACAAATGTGCCTGTCTGCACAAATGGTTAGAAACTGACTCCATGAGGATGGTCTGAGTGCCCGAAGACCACAGATGGGGGTTGTGCTCACAGACCAACACCGTGCAGGATGCTTGGCATTTGCCACAGAAAACCAGGATTGGCAAATTCGCCACTGGTGCCCTGTGCTCTTCACAGATGAAAGCAGGTTCACACTGAGCGCATGTGACAGACGTGACAGAGTCTGGAGACGCCGTGGAGAGCGATCTGCTACCTGCAACATCCTTCAGCATGACCGGTTTGGCAGTGGGTCAGCAATGGTGTGGGGTTGCATTTCTTTGGAGGGCCGCACAGCCCTCCATGTGCTCACCAGAGGTAGCCTGACTGCCATTAGGTACCCAGATGAGATCCTCAGACCCCTTGTGAGACCATATGCTGGTGCGGTTGGCCCTGGGTTCCTCCTAATGCAGGACAATGCCAGACCTCATGTGGCTGGAGTGTGTCAGCAGTTCCTGCAAGATGAAGGCATTGAAGCTATGGATTGTCCCACCCGTTCCCCAGACCTGAATCCGATTGAACACATCTGGGACATCATGTCTCGTACCATCCACCAACGTCACATTGCACCACACTGTCCAGGAGTTGGCGGATGCTTGTAGTCGCAGGTCTAGGAGGAGATCCCTCAGGAGACCATCCGCCGCCTCATCAAGACCATGCCCCGGAATTGTAGGGAGGTCATACAGGCACGTGGAGGCCACACAAATTACTGAGCATCATTTCCTTGTCTTGAGGCATGTCCACTGAAGTTGGATCAGCCTGTAATTTAATTTTCCACTTTGATTTTGAGCATCATTCCAACTCCAGACCTCCATGGGATATTAGTTGTGACTTACACTGATCATTTTTATGTTTTATTGTTCTCGACACATTCCTCTATGTAATGAAGATTTGCAACTGAAATATTTAATTCCGAGAAATCTAGGATGTGGATTTTAGTGTTCCCTTTTATTTTTTTGAGGTGTGTGTGTGTATAAAAAATTTTTTTATAATGTTCGGACTAGAAGTAAGGGGATGATTTAAACTATTTTTATTTCATTATTGTGTCACTTTTTTTTTAACCCCAGTTAGATCAGTGTAGCGTAACCCTCTCGTGATAAAGTATCTCAGAATCATGTTTGGTTTTTTAAAATGACAATCCTGTCTCACACATCTCTGGATCTGTTTAGAAGGAAAGATAAGGTGCCTCTCTAGGTGCCAGTTGAGGTCCAAGGGATTAAGCTTTTGTCAAATGCAGTATATGGTGTTCATAGCAATGGTTTGTTCTTGCAGGTCATGGAGCAGAAAGATCACAAGCTTAATGGCAAAGTTATTGATCCAAAAAGGGCGAAAGCAATGAAGACAAAAGAACCAGTTAAGAAAATATTTGTGGGTGGCTTGTCCCCAGACACACCAGAAGAAAAGATAAGGGAGTACTTTGGAACATTTGGTGAGGTAATTGTTCATTGTTTTGTTTTATTGTAGCTTCATTAGCTTCAGGACAAGTCAAAACTGGATTTGGTGCATCTGGTAGTTATCAAATCTCAGTTGGTTATACACTTTTAAAAGAGGATCTGTTGCTGGGTTTGACAATCTAAACTATATACCATATTTACTCGTGTATAAGCAGAGGCTCCTAATTTTGCCACGAAAAACAGGGAAACTTATGATTCGGGTATGCAATGTCCCCTCATCCCCCATCCTGGTATGCATGGCTCCATGTCCCCATCCTTTTATCCATAGTTCCTTATCCCCATCCTTGTCTGCATGATCCCCATGAGGAAAGCAAAAAAAAAAACAAAAAAAAACATCCTACTTACCTTCCCTGTGGGCCCTTCAGCATCTTGTTCCGGTGCCAGTAGCTCCTGCGGCTGATAATGAATATTCATCTCTCTTCACGCCTATGAGAGTGGAGAGAGGTGAATATTCATTACCTTAATGAGCAGGCACCCGTGCTAGCCTGGCAGTTGCTGGAAGCCTGGTGGCTGTAACTGCGTGCTATAAGAGAAATGAATATTCATTGCCAGTGCAATGAATATTAATTTCTCCTTAGCAGCAGGCACAGGCTTTAGCCGCAGAAGCCGGCTTCTGCCTCCTGTGACCCGCTGTTTCGAAGCTCTCCACTCCCCCGCCCTCTTCTGGGACAGTGACTCGTGTATAAGCCGAGGGGGGTGTTTTCAGCACAAAAAAATGCTGAAAAACTCAGCTTATACACAAGTATATACAGTATATTAATAAATAGACCGCTTGGACTTAATGAGGCTGTTATACTCACTTTGACAATCAATGTCCGCACTGCTGTTTAATACTTTTTGAAAGTTTACGTTCATCTTCACTCACTTAGCCTGAGTGTCAGCTCCTCTGTGTCCCTCCTCTTCCTCGCTGTTGAGATCTCCCTCTGCTCAGTACAAGCTGCAACTGTCAGGCTGGCTTCGGTGTGAGACTGAAAATCCATGTAGGAATGGCTGTGAAATCCTTTTATGAAAGGATAGCTCAAAGTAAATACACCAGTCTCATCAAGTCTAAGAGTTTTATTTAAAGGGAACCTGTCACCCCCAAAATGGCTGGTGAGGTAAGCTCACCTTCATCAGGGGCTTGTCTACAGCATTCTGTAATGCTGTAGATAAGCCCCCGATGTTACCTGAAAGAGGAGAAAAAGACGTTAGATTATACTCACCCAGGGGAGGTCCTGGTGCAGTCTGGTCAAATGGGTGTCTCCGGTCCGCTCCGGCGCCTCCCATCTTCATTCCATGACGTCCTCTTCGGGTCTTTACGCCGCGGCTCCGGCGCAGGCGTAGTTTGTCTGCCCTGTTGAGGGCAGAGCAAAGAACTGCAGTGCGCAGGCGCCGGGCCTCTCTGACCTTTCCAGCGCCTGCGCACTGCAGTACTTTGCTCTGCCCTCAACAGGTCAGACAAAGTACGCCTGCGCTGGAGCCGTGGCGTAAAGACCCGAAGAGGACGTCATGGAATGAAGATGGGAGGCGCCGGAGCGGACCGGAGACACCCATTTGACCAGACTGCACCGGGACAGCCCCTGGGTGAGTATAATCTAACGTCTTTTTCTCCTCTTTCAGGTAACATCGGCGGCTTATCTACAGCATTACAGAATGCTGTAGATAAGCCCCTGATGCCGGTGAGCTTACCTCACCAGCCATTTTGGGGGTGACAGGTTTCCTTTAAAATGTTCAGTATTGTGAAAAAACTGGTGACAGATCCTCTTTAACTACAGGTTTTTTTTGTTTTTTTTCTTCGAATACACATTTAAAGCTTATACAAATGAATAAGAATTATTACAATCCTTGAATGGTCATTGTTCTCATCAGAAGATGGAAATCTGCCCAAGTCACTTAATGGCGAAGACTTACTATTGCCATTATTTTATAGTATTTTTGGCACACCATTTATTTACGAGATGCAATATACCGTATTTTCCGGCGTATAAGACGACTTTTTAACCCCCGAAAATCTTCTTAAAAGTCGGGGGTCGTCTTATACGCCGGGAATCGACTTGTACGCCGGTGTATATGGTGGGTGGGGAGGGGGAGTGATCCTGATGACGAGGGGGCGTCTCACAGGAAAGTGAGTAATCCCCATTACCTTATCCTAGCGGTGCAGCGTGGGGGTGTCAGTGCTGGGAGCGGCGGCGGCTGCTGTGTTCTGGTGCGGCGGCTCCTCTTCTGTGTGGGGCCTCTGTGCTGTGAGGTGGCGGCGGCATATCTTTATCCAGTTGGGGCTCCTCCGGCATCTCCTTAGCCCTGGAGGCCCCGCCGCAACTCCATCGGTGCAATGTGGTGGCCTCCGGGAAAATGGCCGCTGCTCAGATTCAGATCTCGTGTCCCGAGATTTCGGGACGAGATCTGAATCTGAGCAGCGGCCATTTTCCCGGAGGCCACCGCATCGCACCTATTGAGCTGCCTCCGGGAAAATGGCCGCTGCATTGCACCGATGGAGTTGCGGCGGGGCCTCCAGGGCTAAGGAGATGCCGGAGGAGC
The DNA here is from genome assembly GCF_051348905.1 of Ranitomeya variabilis. NCBI lineage: Eukaryota > Metazoa > Chordata > Amphibia > Anura > Dendrobatidae > Ranitomeya > Ranitomeya variabilis. Next base: position 817,343,659 of record NC_135232.1, on the reverse strand, counting down.
CCCAACTGGATAAAGATATGCCACCGCCACCTCACAGCACAGAGGCCCCACACAGAAGAGGAGCCGCCGCAGCAGAGCACAGCAGCCGCCGCAGCAGAGCACAGCAGCCGCCGCCGCCACTCCCAGCACTGAGACCCCCACGCTGCACCGCTACGATAAGGTAATGGGGGATACTCACTTTCCTGTGAGACGCCCCCTCGTCATCAGGATCACTCCCCCCCCCCCCCCCCCCCCCCCCCAAAAGGCACATATTCACCGGCCCTATAAGACGACATAGGGTGTATAAGAAGACCCCCGACTTTTAAGAAGATTTTATATTTTAACTGGTAAAGTTGGGGGGTCGTCTTATACGCCCAGTCGTCTTATACGCCGGAAAATACGGTAATTGCTTCAATTCGCCTCAGTGGTCAAAGCGCAATAGCTAATCATCTCATGAAAGGAGGTAGTTTCCTTTTAGAGACATAAAGCTGAGAACAAAGTCTATTTAAATGTAGCGCTAACTTGATTACATAATAGTTTTTTGTTTTTATTTTTGAAACTGGAATATATCTTTAAAAGGAATCTGTAACTAGGTGTGGTGTTTTTTTTTTTTTTTGTTTTTTTTTTAGCCCATCCATAAGAGCTGCATGATTCCAGCTGTGTATATCACTTTTTTGGCTTCTGTAGATTTAAGTCATTGTTTTGTTTCTGCAGATCTACCAGTTATAACCAAGAAAAAAAACTATTTTTAGCGTAATAATTTAATATTTGATTGTTCATTCTTTAAAAAATTAATGATTTTATTTAGGACGCTAAAAGGACAAGACTAGTTTAAAGACCTATAAGTACACAATAAAAATTAAAAAACACACAGAAGCATATTAAAAGAGGAAGCAGAGTAACATCAGCAACATGAACCAAATGAGGTAACAGGTGGAGAATGGAGAAATATATATTTCATTAATATTGTGTGCAAGTGCACAATGAAAGTTACTCAGAGCCTCATTCTCGGGGATCAGTGACAGTCCCAGTGAGCAGGAACTCCTTTCTTACGGATGGACAGCAGATAACTTACAAACTCAGCACAAACTGTTCCAGGGCTCCTGCAGACTGCCATATACAGTGCTATCTGTTTTTACCAGGGCTGTGGAGTCGATAAGTCAAACTTCTGACTCCCAACTCCTCAATTTCACTGACTTGCGACACCACCACTCCAACTCCACAGCACTGGTCACTACTGAGCATGTACATAAAGTGCAGCACAGATTCATCTCCGCTAATAGCTGAGATCCTTAGATCATTAACAGAACAGACCTTTATAGGACATTTCATAAATTCCCAAATTCTTATGAAAACATTTACAGCATTGAACTACTGAACCCAATTTATAATATATGTTTAAGAGTTGGAGTCTGTCCATTTTATACAGACTCCAGCAAAGTGGACTCAGGCTTGAATAGCTCAGTGTGATCCAATAGTCGGGGTCTGGAAAATATAAGTCTGCATTCTGACATCCAAGTGCGGTCCGAGAAAATCCGAACACATACAATCGGCATAATCGGCCCGATTTTTCTCAGATGAGCAGAACAGTCATGTGACCCTAGCCTAAGAGAGCAGTTCACTTTATTCTCGTCTTCGTCTTGAGTTGGGGTTTACGATATGTTGTAGTAATTGTTTCCAACTTTCTTTCAGGTTGAGGCAATTGAGCTTCCTATGGACAACAAGACCAACAAACGGCGCGGATTCTGTTTCATCACATTTACCGAAGAAGAGCCAGTGAAAAAGATTATGGAAAAGAAATACCACAATGTTGGCTTGAGTAAAGTATGCCATTTTTTTTTAACTGAAAATTCACGCATTCTTCCAGCTCTTTCCTTGCGTTCAGTGACTGGGCTAGACTACAGAGCTTATGTTAGTAGATTAGAGTGAAAACATTTGTCCAGAGGTGACCTTGATCGTTTTGGTTGGTAAACCTCCTTTTTCGTCCCGCCATCCCTGGTGCCTTTTGTGATTAGTAGGCCTTTCATCTCCTAATGTGGAAAGACAACGGAGATAAGAGGAGGTTCACCGTTCTGTGGTTCGGCAACCAAAGGCTACTGACAACTCAACTGCATATGTGATCTAGCTCATTAACATCACATTTTGCTTCTTTCTGTTTGAGTTGTGGCTTCTAGTGATTGTTAGAAATGGTATGTAACACATTATTTTTTTAGCTTTCCCTAGTAGGGACCTTCTAGTAAATAGTTAGCAAAAGTTACAATTTTATTTTCATTCATGCAATTCTTGTTATATTAATCCTTTCCATAGTGTGAAATAAAAGTAGCACTTTCAAAGGAACAGTACCAGCAACAGCAGCAGTGGGGCACAAGGGGCGGAGGATCCTCGTCAAGATCCCGTGGAAGAGGA